>NW_026902223.1:0-9810424 GCF_033783945.1 Neopsephotus bourkii
ATATTCAGGAGGTTCAGTCGATGTGTTGCTACAGTTTCTGCCGTGGTAAATCTCCTCTGTACATACGGTGCTCGTAGAAGGAAGCAGAATTCTTTTGTACTTTTTCTGCAAGGCTACAGGTATACGTGTAAGGGGCCATAAAGCAGTTGCAATAGCGATGAGAGTGAAAAAGGCTTGTGCTACTAGTAACCTGCTTGCTCTGTAGCAATTTCTTGCTATTTCTGGCCCATTTTCTGCCTTTTCCTAACTTGGTTTAACCAATTTATGGCCCTTTCTAACCCTTTTGTGCCCATTTCTAGCCCATTTTAAGGGTGGTTTTTTTTTTGGCCATTTGTAAACAATTCGTGGCCATTTCTATTTCGTATTTGCCCTTTTCTTACCAGTTCGGAGCCTTTTTTTTGGCTATTTCTAACCCATTTCTGCCCATTGCTAACCCATTTCAGGTCTTTTTTGGCTATTTCTAAACAATTGATGGCCACTTCTTTCTTATTTTTGCCCATTTCTCACCCTATTGAAGTCTTTTTTTGGCTATTTCTGAACAATATATCGCCATTTCTAGCCTGTTTTAACATTTTCTTAGCTATTTCTAAACCGGCTTGGGACATTTCTAACCCTTTTTTGCCCAGTTCTAACTCTTCCTAGGCCATTTTGGCCATTCCCAAACCATTTTTTGTCCAGTGCTTACCAGTTTCTTGCCATTTCTAACCCACTTTTGCCCTTTCCTGACTTGGTTTGAACCACTTTTATCCGTTTCAAAGCCCTTTTATCTCCTTTGTGCTATTTCTATACAATATACAGTCATTTCTCTCTTATTTTTGCTCATTTCTCATCAGTTTTAAGCAGATTTTGGCTATTTCTGAACAATTCATGGCCATTTCTTGCCTGTTTTAAGCTTTTCTTAGCTATTTCTAATCTGGCTTATGGTATTTCTAAGCCTTTTTTGCCCAGTTCTAACACTTTATAAGCCATTTTGGTCATTTCCAAACGATTTTTATCTTGTTCTTACCTATTTCTTGCCATTTCTGACCTGTTTTTGCCTTTTCCTGACTTGGTTTAAACCATTTTTGTCCGTTTCTTACCCATTTCAAGTCTTTTTTGGCTATTGCTAAACAATTGCTAGTCATTCCTATCTTACTTTTGCCCATTCGTTACCAGTTTTAATTGTATTTTGGCTGTTTCTAACCCATTTTTCCCATTGCTAACCCATTTTTAGTCTTTTTTGGCTATTTCTAAACAATTGATGGCCTTTTCTATCTTATTTTGTCCATTTCTTACCAGTTTTAAGCTATTTTGGCTGTTTCTGAACTATTTATGGCCTTTTCTAGCCTGTTCTAAGCTTTTCTTAGCTATTTCTAAGCTAGTGTGTCTTATTTCTAACCCTTTTTTGGCCCAGTTCTAACTCTTCTTAAGCCATTTTGGCTGTTTCCAAACCGTTTTTGTCCTGTTTTTTCCAATTTCCTCTATTTCTAACCTGGCTTTGCCCTTTCCTCACTTAGTTTGAAACATTTTTATCTATTTCTAACTCTTCTTTTAACTCCTTTTGCTTTTTCCATACAGATCATGGTCATTTTTAGCTTTTTCTTGCCGATTTGTTACTAGTTTTATACCATTTTTGGCTATTTTTGGACTGTTTATGGGCATTTCTAGCCTGTTTGAACCTTTTTTTAGCTTTTTCTGAACTGGTTTCAGCTATTTCTAGCCCTGTTTTGCCCAGTTCTAACTCTTTATAAGCCATTGTGTCCATTCCCGAACCATTTTTGTGCAGTTCTTTCCAATTTCTTGCTATTTCTAACCCTTTTTTACCCTTTCCTTACTTGATTCGAGCCATTTTTGCCCATTCCTAACCCATTGCTGGCCATTTGTAACCCATTTTAAGTCTTTTTTGGCTATTTCTAAAAAAATTATGGCCATTTCTATTCTATTTTTGCCCATTTCTCACCAGGTTTAAGCTTTTTTTGGCTGTTTCTTGTCCATTCTTGCCCCTTTGTACCGTATTTTAAGCATCATTTACTATTTCTAAGCTATTGATGATAATTTTTATCTTACTTTTGCCAATTCCTTACCTTTTGTAATCCTTTTTTGGCTATTTCTAATCCATTCTTTGCCATTTGTACCCCATTTATACCATGCCGAGCTGTGCTGTTTCGTGCCGAGCAGTGCAGTGAAAATTCTGGCCCTTCCCATGGCAGGGGGCTTGGAAGCTCATGATACTAAGGTCCTTTCGAACCCTAATTCTTATGTGATTCTATAGTTTTAATACAGGGCAGTGGGGGAATGGGGGATAATAGGGTGTAATGGGAGGTAACGGGGGTTAACCGGGGTGTAATGGGAGGCATGTGGCCGCAGCACGGTGTTCGCGCACCAGTTCTGGTCCCCCGCCGCTGCCCTCTTCTCCTTCATCCCTGACTGCAGCCATCGGTCCGTCACACCGACGAACACCGTTGATTGGCCGCCGGTCTCTAGGCGGCCAGGGATTGGACGACGCTGACATTCCGTCTCCATATCCCGCCCTCTCCGTGAGGCGAGCTGCGCCGTGATTGGCTATTAGGCGGGAGAGGGCGAGGCTATAAAGGGGGCGCGGGGGGGGGGGTGGCAGCCGTTTTTTCGTCGGCGGTGATTGGGGTTAAGATAGCGGCGGTCTCGGCAGCGGCGGCGGCTTCGGCAACAGGAGCGGCTGGAGCGGCGCGGGGTCGTTTCGGAAGGAGGGGGCAGGAGCGGCGGGGGAGGGCCGGTGGCAGCGCCGGAAGAGGCTCTTGCGGCGGCAGTGGCGAGGTAGTAAAAGAGCGGCGGCCGCCGGAGGAGCGGCAAGGGCAGTGGGCAGTGCCAGCGGCGGTGGCCGGAGCGGCGGGGGGTGGTGGGGGAAGGAACTAGGGGACTTAGAGTTCATCAGTGCATTTAATTAAATTTGACTTACTTCATGTTTATATACGACTGTACAAATTTGAGTTTTAGTGGAGGCTTTGACGCTTTTGTTCACTTCTGTTCACTTCTATTCATTTAATCATTTTTTTAATAGAGTTGTATTCACTTAATACTGACTTTCAGCCACTTTAAATTTTGTTCTGTATTTGTTCACTTTATATTCGCTTTTTAGTCACATTTTTCAGGTTTTGGTTTTTTGTTTTCCGGTTTTTAATCACTTCTGTTTGCATTTATACCCTTTTTATTGAGGCATGTTAACTTTTGCTTACTTTTACTCAATTTTTTGTACAGTTCTGTTTACTTTTAATGACTTCTTACTCAGCTTTGTTGGGAAAACCTGCTTTTGGTAACACCCTGTGAGGCAGAGTGAAGTGTAAAGGCTTATTTGAATAAAGGGAGATAGAATAGAATCATAGAATAGTTAGGGTTGGAAAGGACCTTAAGATCATCCAGTTCCAACCCCCCTGCCATGGGCAGGGACATGTCACACTAAACCTTATCACCCAAGGCCTAGTCCAACCTGGCCTTGAACACTGCCAAGGATGGAGCAGTCACAGCCTCCCTGGGCAACCCATTCCAGTGCCTCACCACCCTAACAGGAAAGAATTTCCTCCTTATATCCAATCTAAACTTCCCCTGTTTAAGTTTTAATCCTTTACCCCTTGTCCTACCACTACAGTCCCTAATGAAGAGTCCATCCCTATAGGCCCCCTTCAGATACTGGAAGGCTGCTGTGAGGTCCCACATAGCCTTCTCTTCTCCAGGCTATATCTGCACCAGACATGTCTGGTTCAGGGTTTTCCATTTGCATTCAGTATTCACTTACTTGATACCTTCCCTGCCCTGCCCTGTTAACATTACTCGTTTCGTGTTCCTTTGAAACTCCTGAGGGATATCTTCTCATTCTTGGAATTTGTTCTTGTTAATTTTAAAAATTTATTCTTTGTTTCTAAGCCTTGACTGAGCAAAGCATACATGAAATGGACACTGTATGAGTAAAGCTTTACATAGATGACATTGCAACACCAGTCAAATGCAGTTCTTCACATCTTAAAAACAATTGGAGATAGAAGAATATTTAGACAAATTCAGCAAGAAGTTGTCAGTCTTCATATGGGTGTACTTGGCATTTTCTCTTCATTTAACCTTGCAGGGTCTTTCAAATGGTTCCTTAAATTCACTTTCCAAGATAAGATAGGTTGTTTAATTTTGGCTGCTGCTTGAAAGGTATAACCCAGATTAATATCTGCCTGAAAAAAATTACCTTGTGACTTTAGATCAGGAAAACTGTGTGATAGCTGATGATCAACCTGAAACCATCTGTCATAGGTCTCCACTAACATGCAGAATTACGATATCTCTGCATGGAAGTACTTTGGTAATTGAACATTTTCTAGGAACCGAGCAACCATCTCATTTGGTAGTTGAATTTGCACAAAGATTATGTAAATCCTGGTAATCTTATCTGCATTTCAGGTTAACAATGAAGCTTATGCCTGTTACACCTCAAGAATGAACAGAACTAAACAGAGAAACCTAAGCCAAAGGCCAGTCTTGGAATGAGCATCCGTATCTGACACACGTGGTTTCCAGATGTAACAGTATCTCCTATCTTTGTTTAGTACCTCTGACAGAATTGTTTGCTACATCAATCCTTCTTCGTCATGATCATGATTTTTTTCTTCAAACTTATAGTCTATGATTCAACATGTGGATAGTCAAAAAAAAGTTTCCAGGATTAGTGGACTTTGTAGACAAAGAGAAATACGTCCTCAAAAATGAGGAGTCACATTTCTTTACTATGATATTTGAACTAGATGCTCATACAATCCAGAAATATTTTCATTATGAAAACTGAATTATGAAAATAAAATATAAAATCTGTATCTGTATATCACACATATAGACAAATGCAAATTTATGTCTGTCAGGTATGTTTTTATAAACAATATTGTATCTTCTTAAATCCTAAAGCATGAACTTGTCTAAGTCTAGGCAATACTCCCATTGCATTTAAGTGATTAAGTTTTGACATGTGACGTATCCTATTGAGCTTTTCAGGCTTGCAGAATGATGGCATTTTGCATGGATATCTGATCCAGGCTTGGCTGTTTTACTTTCCAGACATTTTTATTGTTATACAGTATTCCATAGTGAAAGACATGCATTAGTTCTCTTGCCATACAAAGTTCCAAAGCTGGAACTGTTTGTCTCAGATCCTCTGAGCCATTGTACTCTTCAGAAGTGACAGTTCCCATGAGACAGGCGAGTTTTACAAGGCCAAGCAAGTCCTGCGAGGCTTAAAAAGTTATTGCGTTATTTTCACCGTTTCTTTTTCATAGAACCACAGGTCTTCTGTAAGATTCAGCACTTTCTCACTGTTCTCAGCAGGTTGTGTGGTTTTGGCAAGGCCACAGCTTTTCTCCACACCTTTATTTAGGCTAACCTTTATTCACTTGTATTCAGCTTTGAACTCACATGTGCTTGCTTTAGATTCGCTTTTCATTCATGTTTATGCAGTTTTATTCAGACTTATTTGCCTTTTAGTTACATTGAATGGTTTTCAGTTCAATTCTGTTCACTTTTCTTGGAGATTTATTCAGGCTTATTCCCTTTTATTCTTTTTCATTGACATTTAATTAGGTTTTATTGAGTTTTATTCAGGTTTATTGACTTTCACTGGTGTTTACTCACTTTTCAGCTTGATTCCTGTTTTATTTAACTGCAATCTAGTTTACTTGAGCTGGAGTGACTGCACTCGGCCCAGCGTCAGGATCGAGTGGAGCTTCCCGCAAAGGTGAGACCCACAGTGATCCCCACAAAGGGGAGACCCACAGCGACCCTCACGCTGCCGCGTGGTACCCCAGTGACACCCGATAGGTACCCTTCAGCGACAGGTAGACACTCCCAACACCTGCCCCATAGTGCCCTATAGATCCACAACACATTGATACTCCACAGCCACCATGTAGGGAGCTCTGGAAGCCCTGTAGTGAGCCACGGCCACCCATAAACACCCCACAGGAACCCACTGCAACTGCTACATGCCTGTTGACCCACATGTGGCCCCATGACAACACACAGAGCTGTGCAGACACCCTGCACTGCCACGTAGCACCCCGCAGGTTCCTTTCACCACTGCCCCATAGTTCCTTATAAATGCATAAACACAGTGACTTTCGTTGACTTAAAATGTGGTGGTGTCACCTGGCCTGTGATGACATCATCAGTGACATGGTACCTGATAGGGAGCCCCATTGAGGGTTCCCAAGTGCCCTGTAGGGCTTGCACACATGGACACACCCCCCCATGAGTACTCCAACACCGATTTTTTTTCATTGATAGTAATTCTTTCTCGTTGACTTCTATTTAGTTTTATTCAGTCTTGTTCACTTATGTTCATTTTTATTCAAGGTTTACGCACTTTCTTCACTCTAATGCGCTTTTCACTTGCGTTTTTTTCAGTTTTCTTTAAATTTGGTTTTATCACTTCTATTTTTTTATTTTTTTTTTCAGATATCCCATAGCGGTGCAGAGCAACCCATGGATGCTCCATAGAGCCCCACAGACCCCAATAAATCCTATTGGATCGCAGAGCGACCCATAGACACTCCACAGCACCTGTGAGCGAGCCATGGACATGCCATAGTGAGCCACAGACACGTGTCGTGACATCATCAGGACTGCAAAGGATATCATTACCCACCATGGTGCCACATAAGCCCCCCCCACCCTGTTGTGTCCCATAAGTACCCCAAAACCAACTAATGAATTTTTTTTTTCAATTGACTTCCATTTTTTCATGAACTTTCGTTCACTTTTCTTTGTAACTCATTCAGGCTTGTTCACTTTTATTCCCATTTATTTGCTTTCTATTAATTTATAATCACATTCTTCTTTTTTACTTTGTGTTGTCTCCATAGTTTTATTTGTTTGATTTCTTACTAAGTTTTTTTTCACTTATCTCTGCTTTTTTAGCCTCCTGTAGTAACATGCTTTGGGTTTAGATTCTTCCTAGGCCCCAGAGGCAGTCATAGAGCCATCCCATGGATGTGCACATCAGTTACTAGAGGCACAGAGAGACCATATCCATGATTATCACAACTATGACATGATGAGGAGGGGCTGGGCGTGGGGGTAATAAAGGTGTAAGCGTGTGGTCTTTGCTGTGGGAGTGGCTAAGGGGTGGGGGGCAGGAGGTGAGGAGGCCTCTGTTGGGCTAGCCCAAGGTGTGAGAAGGGGTGTGGACTCTCGTGCAGGTGTGCTCTGGGCTGGGGGTGGGGCTAGTGAGGTGTGGAGGTGTGGTCTAAGAAAGGGGGAGGGGGTGGGTGGGGTCTGCTGTGGGGTGGGGCTAGGCCTGGGAGTGTGTGCAGAGGCCCCCATGGTTGCACCTCAGGCCTGATGCAGTCCTCCCAGCAGCTCCACCCACCCTATCATGTGATCTACTTGGGTGGTGACCCTGGCCACGCCCCTCACACCCGCGCTAGCCCTACCCACATTCCTTGCAAAGGAGATGTCACTGACCGTGGCCCTGCCCTCCTGGAGCGATGCCCTCAGCTTGGGCACACTCAGGGCCTTTTGCCCTGGCCACACTTCCCAATCCCGCCCAGATCCCTGGCCGTGCCTCCAATTTAGCCACACCTCCCATTCCCGCCCAGAGCCCTGCATATGCCCCCAACTAATCTACTGCGCATGCGCGGACCCGAAAATCTACTGCGCATGCGCGGACCCGGGTCGCTACTGCGCATGTGCGTGCCCGGGTAGCTACTGCGCATGCGCGGGCTCGGATCGCTGCTGCGCATGCGCGGACCCGGGTAGCTACTGCGCATGCGCGAACCGGGATCGCTACTGCGCATGCGCGGAGCCGGATCGCTACTGCGCATGCGCGGCCCCGAATCGGTACTGCGCATGCGCGGACTCGGATCGCTACTGCGCATGCGCGGAGCCGGATCGCTACTGCGCATGCGCATACCCGAATCGCTACTGCGCATGCGCGGAACCGGGTATCTACTGCGCATGCGCGGAGCCGGATCGCTACTGCGCATGCGCGGAACCGGATCGCTACTGCGCATGCGCGGACCCGGATCGCTACTGCGCATGCGCGGAGCCGGATCGCTACTGCGCATGCGCGGCCCCGAATCGCTACTGCGCATGCGCGGACCCGGATCGCTACTGCGCATGCGCGGAACCGGGTATCTACTGCGCATGCGCGGAACCGGGTATCTACTGCGCATGCGCGGAACCGGATCGCTACTGCGCATGCGCGGAGCCGGATCGCTACTGCGCATGCGCATACCCGAATCGCTACTGCGCATGCGCGGAACCGGGTATCTACTGCGCATGCGCGGAACCGGATCGCTACTGCGCATGCGCGGAGCCGGATCGCTACTGCGCATGCGCATACCCGAATCGCTACTGCGCATGCGCGGAACCGGGTATCTACTGCGCATGCGCGGACCCGGATCGCTACTGCGCATGCGCGGACCCGGATCGCTACTGCGCATGCGCGGACCCGGATCGCTACTGCGCATGCGCGGACCCGAAACGACACTGCGCATGCGCGGACCCGGACCGCTACTGCGCATGCGCGGAGCCGGACCGCTACTGCGCATGCGCGGGCCCGAACCGCTACTGCGCATGCGCGGACCCGAATCGCTACTGCGCATGCGCGGACCCGAATCGGTACTGCGCATGCGCGGACCCGGATCGCTACTGCGCATGCGCGGAGCCGGATCGCTACTGCGCATGCGCGGCCCCGAATCGCTACTGCGCATGCGCGGACCCGGATCGCTACTGCGCATGCGCGGAGCCGGATCGCTACTGCGCATGCGCGGACCCGAATCGTTACTGCGCATGCGCGGACTCGGATCGCTACTGCGCATGCGCGGACTCGGATCGCTACTGCGCATGCGCGGACTCGGATCGCTACTGCGCATGCGCATACCCGAATCGCTACTGCGCATGCGCGGAACCGGGTATCTACTGCGCATGCGCGGAGCCGGATCGCTACTGCGCATGCGCGGACCCGGATCGCTACTGCGCATGCGCGGAACCGGGTATCTACTGCGCATGCGCGGAACCGAATCGCTACTGCGCATGCGCGGACCCGGATCGCTACTGCGCATGCGCGGAACCGGGTATCTACTGCGCATGCGCGGAACCGAATCGCTACTGCGCATGCGCGGACCCGGATCGCTACTGCGCATGCGCGGGTCCGGATCGCTACCGCGCATGCGCGGACCCGGGTATCTACTGCGCATGCGCGGAGCCGGATCGCTACTGCGCATGCGCGGACCCGATTCGCTACTGCGCATGCGCGGCCCCGAATCGGTACTGCGCATGCGCGGACTCGGATCGCTACTGCGCATGCGCGGAGCCGGATCGCTACTGCGCATGCGCTGACCCGAATCGCTACTGCGCATGCGCGGCCCCGAATCGGTACTGCGCATGCGCGGACTCGGATCGCTACTGCGCATGCGCGGAGCCGGATCGCTACTGCGCATGCGCGGACCCGAATCGGTACTGCGCATGCGCGGACCCGGATCGCTACTGCGCATGCGCGGACCCGGATCGCTACTGCGCATGCGCGGAGCCGGATCGCTACTGCGCATGCGCGGACTCGGATCGCCACTGCGCATGCGCTGGCCCGAAACGCTACTGCGCATGCGCGGGCCCGATACGCTACTGCGCATGCGCGGACCCGGTGCGCTACTGCGCATGCGCGGACCCGGTGGGCTACTGCGCATGCGCGGACCGGTGCACCACTGCGCATGCGCGGACCCGAGACGCTACTGCGCATGCGCCAGTCCTGGACGCTACTGCGCATGCGCGGACCCGGTGGGCTACTGCGCATGCGCGAGTGCGGGACGCTGCTGCGCATGCACGTACCCGGTGCGATACTGCGCATGCGCGGACCCGCTGCGCTACTGCGCATGCGCGGACCTGTGCGCTACTGCGCATGCGCTGAGTCGGTGCGCTACTGCGCATGCGCGGACCCGGGAGGGTACTGCGCATGTGCGACTCCGGGACGCTACTGCGCATGCGCGGCCCGGACTCCGACTAAAAGCACTAAAAACCACAGCAGCCTAAATAAATCCACGGCACAAAAAAAGTTGGTTAGCATCACGCCCGCATGAGTACTAGCAAAACTTAAAAACTTTAGTTCAGAAAAAAGCATTTCAAAGAACTCAAAAAACAAAACAAAAAATAAAAGACAAAGCATAAAAACCTCAAAACACCCCAAACACCTCACCTTGATAAAAGACAAACCCAAAAGAAGCCCCCTGTTTGGAAGCTTAGGGTGTCTTATATATCCCAGGCCCTACCCACAGCCCCTCCCTCAATGCCCTGGCTCAGGGGTGGTGGCAATCACTACCTGGGGTAAAAGCAGCCTGACAAGGGACAGCTGGGTTGGTTTTGCTTGGATTTTGCTTTATTGCCTTATCTCTGGCTTTTAAATTTTTGGTTTCTTTTTTGTCCTTTAGGTTTACATTCAAAACTCACAGACTGCATAACTTCAATTTTATGAAGTCAGGCTGAGAATTATGTTGGGTTTCTGAATCTGTAGAGCTTTTTTTATTTCCGGTTCTGGGGTTCAGACTCACAGAAGCTTATTTCCACACAGAGTGGCTCAGACTCATATGTTTAAACTGCACAGGCATTCTAGCTCAGACTTAGGCTCAATCTGGCTTTGACTGCCTCACTCATCCATGCAAGTCTCACACTGAGACTAACACAGACTCCTTGGCTCAGACCCACTCTCACTTTCTAACTAAAAAAAGACATTCAGGTGGTTTAGCTAAGGTGAGCCATGCTTAGAACATCTAAGTAGCTAATTTATTTCAGGGTGTTATCTTTTTCATAAAGCTATAATTAATTTTTCTTCTTAGTGTTTTCCAGGGGGTGTACACATTAGAATAAAGGCATGGAAAACCTATGCAGGGTAGTGGATGAGTAGTAAAATGACAGGAGAGGGAAATGGCACTTGCTGAGGTAAGGGTGTGCTCTGGCACTGTTATAGAATCATAGAATATTAAGGGCTGGATAAAACCTTAAATTCATCAAATTCTAACCCCCTTGCCATGGGCAGGGACACTTCACACTAAACCATATCACCCAAGGCCTCGTTCAGCCTGGTCTTGAACATTGTCAGGGATGGAGCATTCACAACCTCCCTGGGCATTCTATTCCAGTGCCTCACCACCCTAACAGGAAAGAATTTCCTCCTTATATCCAATCTAAACTTCCCCTGTTTAAGTTTTAACCCGTTACCCCGTGTCCTGTCACTACAGTCCCTAATGAATAATCCATCCCCAGCATCCCTATAGCTCCCCTTCAGATACAGGAAGGCTGCTGTGAGGTCCCATTAACCATTTAACCCAGTTTAGCCCATTCCAGCCCAGTGCAGCTCTCTTTAGCACAGATTAGCCCAGCTCAGTCCAGTCCAGCCCAGCTCTGTCCAGCCCAGTTTAGACCACTTAAGGACAGTCCATTTAGCCCAGTCCAGACAAGTTTAGCTCTGAGAGGAGCCGATGCCTCCCATTACCCCCCTACTACTCCCCAGTGCTTCCCATTACCCCCTATTAACCCCATTCCCCCACCGTTGACCCCCATTACCCTTTATTAACTCCCTATTACCCCGCCATTGCTTCAAATTACCTCCCGGTCCCCCCCGAGGACCTCCCATTGCCCCCAGTGGCCTCCCGGGGCAGAGGCTCCAAGCGCTCTCAATGGCGCTTGCGGGGAAAGTGGCGGCGGTGGCAGAGGCCACCGACGGGTGAGTGCCCTATAGAGCCCAGTAGGGACCCAGAGGGACCCGTTTTTCCGATTTGCAACCCATTTTTCCCTATTTCTAGCTCTTTTAAGCCATTTTTGGCTGTTTCTCACCCATTTTTCCCATGGGTGACGGGTGGCCGGGTAGCAGTCAGTGCCGCAGCCGGTTCCGCCGCGAAAACCCCGTCGTATTGGAGCCGAGCGTCCCACAGAGACGCCTGAGCGCGACAAGGGAGGAGAGGTGAGGCGGAACCACTCTCCGGCACATCCCTGAGCCGAGCGAGGCATCCCTCCCGCCCCCATCAGCCCGCGATCACGCCCCCGTTGCTAAGGAAGTGAGGTCACGCAATATGGCGGTTTGGAGCCGAGGGGAGTGAGTAGTTAGTGCTGAGTGGAATCCGAGGCCATCCACCCCGGGAGCTGTGGCGGCGGCGACTGCGTTTCTCGCTAGCTCAAGCGGAAAACCCAAAGCCACGATGGCATCAGGAACCGCAGGGCTGTAAGGCAGCAGAGCGCGAGCCGGCAGGCCGGGCAGGGCAACAGAAGCAGGTCGCGGACAAACCAGGTTGCCGCCATGGAGCTGAGGGTTGGGAACCGCTACCGTCTGGGCCGGAAGATCGGGAGTGGCTCCTTTGGGGACATCTACTTGGGTAAGGAGGCTGGCTTGCTGGGGATGTATCTGGCAGGTTTGTGGAGAACGTCAGGGGTCGGGCTGTGATGGGTGCTGCTCACTGCTGTACCCGCTGCCAGCCCCGGCGCGGCTGGGCTGGGGGCAACCTCCAGGCCCTCATTTCACTCCGGCTGGAGTTCGGGCCGCACTACTGACCAAAAAATGCCCTTTGATATGAAGTACCTTTCTGTTTGTACAGTAGTAACAGTTTAATGTTTCGTTGGCATCATGTCCTAGTTTGGATAATGTGGAAATCGGGAATTCTAGCTTATTTAGCCACCACTTCCCGTTGTTGTCTTGTGACCTTGGGTATCATTAATCTTCTCATCTGTAAAATCGGGCTAAGGGTATAAATCCCTTCGTTTGGAAAACAAACAAGCAAGCAAACCAAACAACCCAACACAAAGCAAACCCCTCAAAACCCCAAACCCACCACGTTCAGAAAAATAGCTTGGGAAAGGAACATGCACTGGTGTTAACCATCACTGCAGTGGTCTAGGAAGAACTGCTGTTACAGGAATGTTCTTTTCTCCTGTGAGGCCTAACAAAAAAAAAAAAAAAAAAAAAAAAAAAACAATTACACAACTGTAGATGACGAGGTTGAAGTTAAAGAAACCTTCAGTCAAATCTTCAAATCCTTCCAAGAATCATCAGGTTGGCTATCCTGTTGCTTTAATGTTGCCCTGATACCTTATTGCAAGTACCTTCTGGTACTGTGATTTCTATGCAATTGTAAATTTTTCAGGGTTGGCATTGTCTTTGCCTGACCATTTGTGTGGCCCTCTATCATAATGGCTCCCTGATTGTGATTATGACAAGCAGTGGTGGGAACAAGTTTTGAAAGCAAGTATTTATAAAATAATATATTCTGCAAAGTCTTAAACCACAAGAAATGGGTTAAATCCAGAGAAATGCATTTTAATTCCTGTACATAGAAACCAGTACTACGCTTTTGAAAACTGTGCCAACTTTAAAAAGCAAGTCAAAAAGGCAGGGAAGGAACTTGCAGGGGCTAAGGTTATGTTAACTGCACACATCTGGAGGGTAAAAACATGTCTTTAGCTAACATGTGGTATGTTTGACAGTATGACAGGTGTTTCTGCTTCCTAGACAGCAATGCTTCACGTTGCAGTGCACAGCTCACATTCCAAACTAGTTTGTTAGGTAAAGGTGCTTGTCTACGGATAATGAAATACTGGTTATCTGTAATACAGATCATATACCTGCTAAAAAAATCCACGGTTTTAGCTGAAGGTGTGTTGTATAGAGGCAGAGAACATTAATCTTTCTCTCTGCAATGCATGCATAAAAGATTGAAGACTTTTGTGAGAAATACAGTGATAATACTTATGCAGAAATCCTCATTAGCTGTCATTGGGATTTTGAGTGGAGATTAAGACAGCAGTTAGAATTAGAAAAATCTTAAAATGATTTGAGAACCTTCCTTTAGTATTTTACTACTGCTCAGGTAAGTCAGATTACATTATAGTATAAATTTAAAATGCAAGTAAAAAAAAATATTTTTTGGGTCACTTCATTGCTTACAGCCCACACCAGTAAAGTTGCACAGGAAATAAATATTCTCTGTGCATTAGTACTATTGCCATGCTGCATTTTGCAGTTTATGACATCTTTTTATCTCGAAGTAGCTGGTATGGGTTTACATTTAGGGCTTGCTGCAGATGTCATTCCCGAGTCAGAAGTTAGCAGAGAGTTACATGCTTTGAAGATCCAGCAGTTGGTCTGGGTTTCTTTTTCCAGGGGAAATGACCATGCCTCAATAACTGAAGTCTTTTGAAGAGGCGATTTGGTTTTCCTGCCATTATCTTGTAAAACAGAGGTCTTTAAAATCTGTGCTTTTTGTCATAATGAAATGTTGGGATTTATTAAAATTTTCTGTTTGGTTGTTCAGATGGTAGGGCATAAGTGCTTTAAAATAACTCACAAAAATTCTTTTAGATGTCATGAGGTTTTTCTAAGTACATGTCTTCTGATAGGCCTTGCTATTTTAACAGATTACTTCAGTGTAGATCTCTACCTTGGCTTTATGCTTTAAAAAGAAAGAATTTATTATTTTTGCCTGGTTTTGGTCCCATATGTTTGGGGGTTTTATGCAGCTACAAGGATGTAGAAGACATTCCAGAGTAGAGGGGACAGACTTTTCCCTTTTTTACTTCTTTATCCCTATGGAGCTGATGACTCCGTTGTTGTTGTCACATTTTTTTCATATTCTCTTATATTCTTCTTCAAACCTCAAAATACATCTTCTGGAATTCTGAATGGCCCCAGCTTTGTTCACTTATAATGGCAGGGTCTGTGGGACAGGAATTTGAAAGGTAAGGCACTATTGTAAATAAAGGAGCATGGACAACTTAAAATAAAATTTAGGAATTTAGTGTACCTGCATCTTCTGAAGTTACCCTGCAGAAAAGATATGAAGGAAATGGATTCCCAGATACTCTAAACAGTATGATGAAAAATGGGCGATGGGATCAGAGTAAGCATTTGTTGATAAGTCTGTCAGGTCAAATAGATATGGGTCATTAAGGACATTGCAGTTGCTGTGTTTTCATGTACTTTGCATTGTGTATGTATTTTTCTTAAGAATTAGTTTTGGGTTGTAAGCTCATTAAAATAATTTCCAAGGCTTTCCTTATGGTAGAGGATTTCACAATTCCAAGTAAATTGGAATTTTGCAGTTTAAAAGAAAATACTGTCACAACTCTATACTTCTTTTTACATTTACAGATGGTGAGCTCTAATTACACTCCTTGTTACTACTTTTTCATTGTGGTCATTGTTGCAGTAATGCTTCCTGCTCCTTCACAGATACTACTATGTTTTCCTTAAAGGAAGCTAAGCTTTTGGTGGCTACAGAGTTACTTCAGAAATTTTGTCCCAGGGTTTAAGTGGGGCAGAAGTCCTTACTTGGTGGCAAGTAATGGATTGCTTGGAAAAATTATTTGTATTTTTGTCTCATCACTTTTGCTTGACTCAAATATTTTAATTTCACTATTTTAATATGAAGTCTCTTGTCTTGAAGGAGAGGATTTATACAGAAGCAGAGTTCAGGGTAAGGGTTCTTGGCCAACTTGAGTGGTAAAGACTTGGGAAGAGGAACTATCCTATGAAATTACCTACTAGGTCAAGACCATGGTTTGTCATGTAATGGTTTAATACTATGTTGAGCAGATTGGATACCAATACGGGTGTACCAATATAGACTTGATACAGGTCTTGATCCTCTGTGCAGTTTTTGCCCTAATCAAACACAGAAGTGTGCAGCGGTTTATAAAGAAATACGTCTTTTAGTATACTTGGGCAACAGTTTGTGTTGGTTTTGGATCAGAAAAGTTTTTGAAAAACAAAAGAACAAACTAAAACCCCCAAAAGACCATGTTTTCTGCTGCTCACCTATCAGATAATAATGTCTTTGGTCCATGCTTTCCCTGATCTTGTCTACTGTGGGATTTGGGAGAATAGGTACTGAATGTAGGGATAAGCAAGAGAGGTCCAGAGTTCTGGGGTTCAAAATGAAGATCTTTGTTTGGGGTGGCAAAGTCAGTATTAGATCAGAAGATAAATGCCTTCCCCCTCGTATTGTTGATCTGCCCTTTCATGTTTTCTGGATTGATGTGCACCATAGCTCATTTAAAGTTCACCAAAATAATATATTTATAAAATATGAAAACCTTAAATTACAGATTGAAGAGCTTCCAGTTGGCTGCTACTGTGCTATATATAACCAAAGTAGCAGTGGGGGATCCTGCCAGTTATTATGCCAGTTGCAAAAGAGTCATACAAGACAGATATATATATATGTACAGCCTTATTTTTCTTTTTGTCTTCCATATGTGTTCACCTTGAGTTGTGTTTATTGTACCCAGAGTGAGTTTCATTTGGTTTGTTGGTTTGGTTCATTTGGTAAGGTGTCTTGGGAAATGTCTAACAAATATTGACCTTGGTGTTGTCAGAACAGCGCAACTGTACCAGCAACACCACCTTCATACTCGCCTGTGTGCACACACAGAAAGGTACTTTATTTACCTAAGAAAAGTGAAGTCTTGTGTGAACTCAGTAGGTAATCTATGCATGGTCAGTTCCTTGCAAAGTGAAATCACACCGATTCTGAGCCAGTCTTTTTTAGCCTGACAAAGGCTATAAAGCACTGAAGTAGCTCCTTAATCTGGGGAACAGTATTTTGCAGTTATAATAAGTGTCCTTGTTTCAGCTGATGAATATGTTAGCTCACTACTCTGTAATGGTCAAAGAAAAGCATATGCAGAAAAAAGCAGGTAAACAGGCAGAAAAAATGTGTAGCGCTGTCTTAATTGCATTTTGTGACTTAAAGGGCATTATAGAACTTTAAAAGGTATGGATAAGTGAAATGGGAACAGTTAGGGGTAATAAAAAATTACTTCTGTACGAAGAATGACCAGAGTTGTTGAACTCTGAAGAGGTAGGGGAAAGTGAGGTAGGGTAGAAGTCTCTGAAACCCTGAACATAATGGAGACAGTGAGTACAAAATGATTATTTGCTGTTTCTTCCCAAACAAAAACTAGTAGACCTCAAGTTAAGCTTATAAGAGTGTGGATCAGAACAAAGAGCAGGTTTGTTGTACTTCATGTCATCCTAAATTATGAGGTAATGCAGAAAAGAGAAAGTCAAATTCTGAAAGTAGAGACTTGGCAATATGTCTGAAAAGTGTCTTGCATCACCTTTTACAAATTCCTGTTTTCTTGTAGTTCCTAAGTTGCTTGGCTGTGAGAGTACATATTTTCTTGACTCAGTGTTTCTCCTTAAGAATGACAGTTTTTCCCTGCATACACTTAAACTTTGAAAGTGAACAGGTTAGCCGATTTTTCAGTAACTTGATTCCTTAAGAGTTTAATGAGATGTAAAAAAGTGGGGTTTTTTTGAGAGGACACATTATTGGTTCTAGATAACCTGCCTCCAAGGATGAAATCATAAGGTGACAGAATACATCTGGAGTATATTGAGATTTAGAGAAGTTGTAGTCTCTGTTTCCAAGATGTAAGAGGAGGTGATCTGAATTCCTAGCATTCCTTAGGTTGGCAGGGTTACATGCCACACCTGTAAACATTAATTCTGAGCACTTACACCACAAACTAGAAGTGGAAAGACACCTCTCAAAAGATGCACTTATTTGTTGGTTTGGTTTGGTTTTGTGGTTTGGTGTTTGTTTTTTTTATTTCTAAAAATTATTATTTTGTTGTTTTTTTTGGTGGGGTTTTGTTTGGTATTGCTTGTTTGGGGTTGGTTATTTTTGGTTTTTTTTTTGGGGGGTGGGTTTTTTGTTTTTGATGGAATAGCAGCAGTTTTGGCTTCCTGTGCTAGTGGTTAATTGTCTTTTCAGATGCTAATCTGTTGGAGAGAATCTGTAAGACTTCAGAAGCACTTTTAGATAATCATGATTGAAAGTACTTAATCTCTGGATGTTTGCCATTGAGTAGTAGTTTCCTAGTATTTGTTTTGTTTCAGTCTTGACAAAGGAAATCAATTTTAAAAGTATTTTGACTTATGTTTTAAATTCTTCTGGTTTTAGGAACTGATATTGCTGCTGGAGAGGAGGTTGCCATTAAGTTGGAATGTGTGAAAACTAAACATCCTCAGCTTCACATCGAGAGTAAAATCTACAAAATGATGCAGGGTGGAGGCAAGCAAGTTATTTTCCTTCTTCAGAGCTTTAACTGATTTTATAGCTTTGATTTATCTGCCACCTGGAAGTATTTAATAATTAAGATCTCTTTTAACGCACAAGGAGAAGGTAGGATAGGTTGCAAGGTGGGTGAAGCAGTACCTCAGCTATTTTGCAAGCAGTGTGGGGTAGCAGTTCCAAATCCATGGCTGTCAAATTTTATAACTGTTAAAATCCTTCACTGTTGCTCATGGTCCCTGAATATTTTAAAAAGTGAAAACCTCGAGCAATGTGGAACAAAGTTTGGTCCTGTTTGGCAGTACACTAGTTGGTTTTTGTTTCTCATGGGTCAGTAAAAGATAGTAACCACTGCTCTGGAGTGTTTAACCTGACTTGCATATTATAGCAGCTGAATGATAAACTGAGCAAGTTCAGATTAATTTTTGTTATATATGTTAGTATTCTTTCTTATGAGTTAAAAATAACTTCCTTGTTGCAGGAATTGTAAGACAAAATAGCATTAGTAGAGAATAAGAGTGAAGCAGTTTCTTAACTACTGCATGATACTCCACTAGGATAACTCACTGGTATATTTTGAAGTTCTGCAAATGTAGTTCTGGCATATAAACTTGGTGTAGTGAAGTTTTGCTTTTATTTTGTAGTTACTTGAATTCTTCCTAAATGAGGCCATATTTTGCATAAAGACTACATTCCACACTATATTTCTCAGATGCAAAGTACAGTAATCATACTTGTAGAAATGGATGATAATGTGTGTTTGCATTTAGTTACTTTTTAATTCCTGCTTCATGCAGTTGCCACCTGCTTGTAATCCGAATAGCTTTCACAGAGTAAAATGCTTCTTTTATGGACTTACTAAAGCCATGGTGGTGGGTTCTTTCTGAGGATGGATGCTGTGAAGACAGGTAGCAAAAGGTTAAGTTTCCATCTGACTAAGGATTTCTCTGTGAAGGGAATTTGGGAAAAAATAATTCATATCAAGTAAACAGAGTTTCACATGAGTGAATTGTACCATTTCACTTCCAAAATACATAAAATTAACTCAAGGTGAGTGGATTTCAAATTCTGAATAAGGCTGCCTACATGCAGGTTTAATTCGGAATGTTTGACCAATTCTGCAGTTTTGCAATTAGCAGTAACGTTAGCCCATAAATGCAGTTAGCCCATAAAGCAGGGCTAATTTTGCCCCTCTCAAGCTGAACGTAGAAGACATCTCAAACAATGCTGCTTTGGTAGAGATTCACCAAACAGCAAATACACTGGAACTGGAGGAAAGTCAAAGAGTATGGAGCAAAGGTGAAAATTCATTGCAAACTGAAATGGAAGGGAAAGGTATTTTATGGTGATCTTGTGAGCTTTGAAACTAAGCGGTTAATTTATGAGGCCTTCTTCAGTGATAATATTTAGTGTTTTGTCAGTGTGGGTTTTTTTCAGATTTCTAATTTGCTTTTTATTGCCATTTTTGAGACTATGTGAGTAGTAATACTTGTAAAATGCTTATGGTTCAAATCCAGAGAAAACACTTAAGTACTTTCAATTTACAAGCTAAGCACAAAGACTGAGGACTTTCCAGGGAAGGGGAAAAAGGCTAATTTTAGACCTCTGTTTCTGTAATTTTTTATTGGTTTTGCTGTGAAATTATTAAACCATTCATTTTGTAATGGCTGAAGGTAGCATAAAATGTTAAGCCTCCCTGTAAATACAAACATTCACAGCTGTGACCCTCCTAGAATTCATCTTAAGAGCCTTGAAGATGTGTGCATGGATTGTATGAATCAAATTGTTACACAGTTTCCTTTTTTCTAGTGGGCATTCCCACAATTAAGTGGTGTGGAGCTGAAGGGGACTACAATGTAATGGTGATGGAGCTGTTGGGACCGAGTCTTGAAGATCTCTTCAATTTTTGTTCAAGAAAATTTAGTCTCAAGACAGTTCTATTACTTGCTGACCAAATGGTAAGAAGCTGCTTTGTTGATCTTGGTACTACACTGTGGTGGGATATTAGAATTTCTTCAGATCACAACCAACTGTGTTTTATTTTGTAATTTACAGGCAAATAGGCTGTATAATTAGAGAAGAGACTCAAAATTAGTTTTGTTTCTGTAAATATAAAATGCCCCCTCAAATGTAATTACAAGTCTTAATTGCTTTTTAAAAAATGACCACCAGGTGTTTTCATTGCTCAACCACAAATTCCCAAAACAAATTTTTGGAAACAAATGTGAAACAGACACAGTGAGAAAATTTATCTGTTGTTTTCTAAATTACATTCTCTTTAATGCTCTTACAGTTTACAATAAAAAGTTTATTTACCTCTTATCATTTAGACAGTTTCTAGTGTTTTTATGAGAAAAAAGTATATGCCTGGTCTCTTAACAACGATTTTTTTTTATTTCCCCCCCCCCCAGATTAGTCGAATTGAATATATTCACTCTAAGAACTTCATCCACCGAGATGTGAAGCCAGATAACTTCTTGATGGGCCTGGGGAAGAAAGGCAATCTTGTCTACATAATAGACTTTGGACTAGCAAAGAAGTATCGAGATGCACGAACTCACCAACATATTCCATATCGTGAAAATAAAAACTTAACAGGAACTGCTCGTTATGCATCCATCAACACTCATCTTGGAATTGGTGAGCTGGGGAAAGCAATAAATAGAAACTTTAAAAATGTTAATGCACATAATTTTACTGCAAATAAAAAAAAAAAGTTGTTTAATGGAGGCATAGAAGAAAGTCCCTATTTCTGGCACTAGCAGTGTAGCATGCTTGGCCTTGTATCTCTTGGTTGGGTGGGATTTGGTCAGTTTGTAATCCACAGGAATGCACACATTTTTTTTAATAACTCTGAGGGTTTTTCATGTACTGATAGGCTTTTTAATGCTGATAGACTTTTTAATACAAGCCTATCTTGTACTGATAGTCTTTTTTTTAATAACTCTGAGGGTTTTTCTTGTACTAATAGGCTTTTTCTTCTACTGGATGAGTTTATCATGGGCATAGTTTTTTCTAAGAGTTTTTATGACAGTCTTGTTGCATAGTCTTGCATTTCCAGTAGAAAATGAAACCTAATGAGTCCACTTTTTTATGCTGTTGTAGAGCAATCTCGCAGAGATGACTTGGAGTCCTTGGGCTATGTACTGATGTATTTTAACCTGGGCTCCCTCCCCTGGCAGGGACTGAAAGCAGCAACAAAGAGGCAGAAATACGAACGTATCAGTGAAAAGAAAATGTCTACACCCATTGAGGTTTTGTGTAAAGGATATCCTTGTAAGTTACTCTTTTGTGGCATTAGGCCTACATGTTTATGTTTTAGCAGTATTTCTTCTTTATATTGAATTCTACCTATCTTTTTACTTCTCTCTTCTCCCCCACACTTTTTTTTGTTCCCCTCCCTTCATGATTGGGCACATCTGGGATAAAGACTTTGGTTTTGAGACTTTGATCTTTGTGTTCCTGTACCATTTCTAATTATCCATTGTCTGAATGATTAGTAAACAATCATTGTAGTGCCCTCAAGTGAAAGGGTGCTTGATGCATCTGAGTTGTGCTGTGTTGTGTGCACGTGTCTGGGCTGACTGGGTAACTCTGATAAATAACTTTATTTCTTCATATGCAAGGGTACTGTTTTTTGGGTGAATCAGATTGTAGAGTCAGATACACCTCTTACCTGTTTCAGTTGTTGCACTTGGGAAGGTTCATCCAGGTTGACCTGTTGATGGTGAGCATCTGAAAGAGACATAAGAAACCCTCCTATATCCTAGTATCATAACTAAAAGCTGTTCTGTTTCTCAGATTTGGTAATAATGAGTATGAATTTTGAGCCCTGCAAAACAGTACTTGAATCTGTTTTAAAACTTTGTAACATTATCTGCCATCAGAAAATATTGTTCATCTTTAATGAGAGTTCCATCTCACAGTATCACAGTATGTTAGAGATTGGAAGGGACCTCAAAAGATCATCTAGTCCAATCCCCCTGCTGGAGCAGGAACACCTAGATAAGGTTACACAGGAACGTGTCCAGGCGGGTTTTGAATGTCTCCAGAGAAGGAGACTTCACAACCTCACTGGGCAGCCTGTTCCAGTGTTCCGTCACCCTCACTGAGAAGAAGTTTCTTCTCAAGTTTAAGTGGAACCTCTTGTGTTCCAGTTTGTACCCATTGCCCCTTGTCCTATCATTGTTTGCCACTGAGAAGAGCCTGGCTCCATCCTCATGACACTCCCCCTTTATATATTTATATACACTAATAAGGTCACCCCTCAATCTCCTCTTCTCCAAACTATAGAGACCCAGCTCCCTCAGTCTTTCCTCATAAGGGAGATGCTCCACTCCCTTAATCATCCTAGTTGCCCTGCGCTGGACTCTCTCCAGCAGGTCCCTGTCCTTAAACTGAGGGGCCCAGAACTGGACACAGTATTCCAGATGAGGTCTCACCAGGGCAGAGTAGAGGGGAAGGAGGACCTCTCTCGACCTACTGACCACCCCCCTTCTAATACACCCCAGGATGCCATTGGCCTTCTTGGTCACAAGGGCACAGTGTCGGCTCATGGTCACCCTGTCGTCCACTAGGACCCCCAGGTCCCTCTCCCCTACACTGCTCTCTAACAGGTCGTTCCCCAACCTATACTGGAACCTGGGGTTGTTCCTGCCCAGATGCAGGACTCTACACTTTCCCTTGTTATATTTCATCAAGTTATTCCCTGCCCAACTCTCCAGCCTGTCCAGGTCTTGCTGAATGGCAGCACAGCCTTCTGGCGTGTCGGCCACCCCTCCCAGCTTAGTGTCATCAGCAAACTTGCTGATAGTACACTCAATTCCCTCATCTAAATCATTGATTAATATATTAAATAATACTGGTCCCAGTACCGACCCTCGAGGCACTCCACTAGATACAGGCCTCCAGCTAGACTCTGCCCCATAGACTACAACTCTCTGGCTTCTCTCCTTCAGCCAGTTCACAGTCCACCTCACTACCCGATCATCCAGACCACACTTCCTCAATTTAGCTGCGAGGATGCTGTGGGAGACTGTGTCAAATGCTTTGCTGAAGTCAAGGTAGACCACATTCACCGCTCTGCCATCTTCCATCCACTGTGTTATTTCCTCATAAACGGCTACAAGATTGGTCAAGCATGACTTCCCCTTGGTGAAGCCATGTTGACTGCCCCTCATAATCCTCTTATCCTTGATATGCCTTAAGATGGCACCAAGGACAAGGTGTTCCATTACTTTACCAGGGATGGAGGTGAGGCTGACTGGTCTATAGTTACCCGGGTCCTCCTTCTTGCTCTTCTTGAAGACGGGAGTGACATTTGCTTTCCTCCAGTCCTCAGGCACCTCTCCCATTTCCCAAGACTTGGTAAAGATGATGGAGAGCGGTCTAGCAATGACCTCTGCCAGTTCCCTCAGCACCCACGGGTGCATCCCATCTGGACCCATGGATTTATGGATGTCCAGAT
The DNA here is from genome assembly GCF_033783945.1 of Neopsephotus bourkii. Taxonomy (NCBI): domain Eukaryota; kingdom Metazoa; phylum Chordata; class Aves; order Psittaciformes; family Psittacidae; genus Neopsephotus; species Neopsephotus bourkii. Next base: position 23,509 of record NW_026902223.1, read on the forward strand.
TGCTCAACTGGTCTCTAACCCATTCCTCATCGACTAAGGCAAACCGCTCCGTTGACCTGTCTTCATCTGAGGTCTCAGCGGTACAGGGCTCTTCAGGACTGCCTCCGGCAGAGTAGACAGAGACAAAGAAGGCATTCAGTAACTCTGCCATCTCTGTATCTTCTGTCACCAGGGCACCCGCCCCGTTCATCAGTGGGCCTACATTGCCTCTGGTGTTAGTTTTATCTGCCATGTATTTGAAAAAGCTCTTTCTGTTGTCCTTGACCCTTCTTGCCAGCTTCAATTCTAAGGAGGCCTTAGTCATCCTAGCGGCTTTCCTACATCCTCTAGCAGCAGCCTTATATTCCTCCCAAGTGGCCAGCCCTTCCTTTCATGACCTGTAAACTCTCCTCTTCCACTTTAGCATACCCAGCAATTCCCTATTTGGCCACGCAGGTCTCCTGACCCTCTTCCTTGACTTCCTACGTGTCGGGATGCTCTGATCTTGAGCTCGGAAAAAGCAGTCCTTGAACATCAACCAACTATCTTGGACCCCTTTACCTTCAAGCAGCCTAGCCCATGGAATTTCCCCTAGCAATTGCTTGAAGAGGCCAAAGTTTGCCCTGCTAAAGTCCAGGGTTGCAATTCTACTTGCTATTCTACTGGCCCTACCACACAAGATCCTGAATTCCACCATCTCGTGGTCGCTGCAACCAAAGCAGCCCTCAAACTTCACTCCTTTGACCAGACCCTCCTTGTTAGTGAGGATAAGATCGAGCAGCACACCTCTCCTGGTTGGCTCATCCACCATTTGCATGAGGAAGTTATCACCCATACACTGGAGGAACCTCCTGGACTGCGGCTGGGTTGCCGAGTAGTCCTTCCAGCAAACATCAGGGAAGTTAAAATCCCCCACGACAACCATGGCCTGTGACTGTGAGGCTGCTCTCAGCTGCCTGTAGAAGGCCTTGTCAACTTCCTCACCCTGATCCGGTGGCCTGTAACAGACCCCCACAACAGTATCGCCCCTGCCAGCCTGCCCCTTAATTCTCACCCACAGACTCTCGACTCGCTCATCATCTGTCCCCGGACAGAACTCAATGCATTGTAGCTGCTCTCGCACATAAAGAGCAACCCCACCACCCCGCCTGGCTGGCCTGTCTTTCCTGAAAAGGACATAGCCCTCCATGACTATATTCCAGTCATGTGAGCTGTCCCACCGCGTCTCTGTAATTGCCACCAGGTCATAATCTCCTGACTTAACACAGGTTTCTAGCTCCTCCTGCTTATTTCCCATGCTGCGCGCATTGGTGTACAGACATTTCAGGGAGCGAGCTGAGCACACCTCACACATCTCTCCTCTTTCTGTACAATAACAAGAACTATGAGTCTTACTAGGGTTGTATGAAAACTTACAGTCTTCAGTCTGTTGCAAATGTTGCTTCATATATGTTCCCTTACATTCATCAACTATGTTTTTCCACTGGGCTTAACAAGCAAGACAAGACTAATCAACTTTTCTTGGTTGGTTTATTAGAATTTCTTTCTTAACGTAAATCGTTAATATGTTATTTCAGCTGGAAAGACTTGAAATCAAAAACCAGTATTTTGATACTGCTATCATATTTGGTCCATTGAATTGACTATTAATGTTTTTGCTGTGTAACTAATATTTAGTATGCCATATAAAAACAGGTGTTGCAAATCTAAAATTGTAGCCTGGCACATATGGGAAATTTGTATGGGTCCACTAGTTTCTGTGAGTTTTGTGAGCTAGAAGATATGAATGTGTATGTGATTTAATAACAGAGATGCTCTTCCATGTCACACAATAAATGGCATTCAGATATATTCAAAGAAAGGCAAAAAAACCTCTTTGTTCAACTGTACTTTAAAACCTGTCTGTGTGTCCCCTTCCCCCCCGCCAACTGTCAGTTAAAGAACTCTGATACTGGGTCCTCTCTGCTGTCCTCTGACATCTTTGCCTGATCTGTGATAGACAAATAATTTCCTTTACAGGGTTGATTTAATAGATGGGTTATAGTGTTACCTTCAAGAGATTTCTAGTCTTATGTCATTATTATTTTTCTTATGTTTAGGAGATTCCCTATTTGCTGGGTTTGTGATGGGTTTTGTTTTGTGATTCAGAATTTAAAAAAGCAAACGTGGAGCTGAAGGAAAAACCCAGACTTTCTTTTATTACAGCTGAATTTGCCACATACTTGAATTTCTGCCGTTCTTTGCGTTTTGATGACAAACCGGACTATTCCTATCTAAGACAATTATTCAGAAACCTCTTCCACCGACAGGGGTTCTCCTATGACTATGTGTTTGACTGGAACATGCTGAAATTTGTGAGTAGCTAACATAACTTTCTAAATTTATCTCTTTTTTTTTTGTAATATATATATTTATTTTTTCTACTACACTGTCAATTCTGAGTGTCTTAACTGATACTGTAAGATTGTCTTGCCTTTTTCCTCCCAGAAGCTCTGTTGTCTAGGAAAAAAGATCAGGAAATGAGGAAAGGCAGGAGATACAAGAGCCATGAGATGGGGGTTGAATGACAACTAAGTTGGAGTTACAGGGATTTAAATGTGTAAGGCTTCTGAGATACTTCCTTGGGGGCAGTCACCAGGCTAGGTTGCAGAATTACTATTTTCTCTCCCCTTGATCTTGAGCATGGGTCATTTGCAACTGCTGAGGAGGTATCCAGCTGTGATTAGATACTGTAAGTATGCATGTACATTAGCATTTTGAAGACTATGTCAGCAGATGTGTGAACAAAATTTAGAATTTATGGCAGGTCTTAAGAAATTTTACCAAAATAATTAATGACCTAACTTAATAAACTTAATGGATTGTGCAGTTCTTTATTTTCAGTGTTTTTTGTCTGAATATATAGTTGTAAGTTCAGTAATTCCCCAAGTTGTTCACTAGTGTCAACCCGTAGGGGGCAAGCAGAGCGGCTGAAGATTCTGAACGTGAAAGGCGAGAACGAGAGGAAAGATTGAGACATACACGAAATCCAGCTGTGCGTGGAATACCCTCCACTGCTTCTGGCAGGCTGAGAGGAGCGCAAGATGTAGCTCCTCCAACTCCTCTTACCCCAACTTCACATGCTGGTAAGTAAGCAAATACCTGGATAGATGCATCTTGTAGACTATTGTAATTTGCAGTTTGTTCCTGATCACTGGAAATTCAAAATTAGAGTTACAATACCTGAGTGGTATTTGTATTTGGTCAAGGTTTGGGGTTTTTATTTGTTTTTCCTTCAGCTTGCTTTTCATTTTAATTGTGTAGGCATTCATTACCTGCCAATTGTTACTTGTATTTCTGTGAATGTAAAACAAAAGCCTTGATTTCTCTTGTTTGACTCTGTGGAAGCTTTGTATGCAAACAGGGAAAGCCTAACTTTTCCAGTGTTCATGTTATCATCCCCTTTTGTGTTGCAAAAATGTAATACAGCTTTTCTCATAGCCAACACCTCTCCTCGGCCAGTATCTGGTATGGAACGAGAAAGGAAAGTGAGTATGAGATTGCATCGCGGTGCCCCAGTCAATATCTCGTCATCTGACTTGACAGGCAGACAAGATACCTCTCGCATGTCAACCTCCCAGGTAAAAAAGATTTCCGTGTAATGGAAGAATGAGGGTAATTTGATAGAATTAACTTGCCAAAAGAATATACCAGCTAATAAGTGTTTTCACACTGATTTTGCAGGTAGGATTTGACTCTTACAAATACTTGAGATTTTAACTGTTTGTGGCTGTAGACTACTATGAAGAAAATAAGATTTTACTTTTTTTTCTTAACCTTTGCAGGATTAAGGATAAAATACTCTAATACAGAGTAACTGGTATATGAGGTGGTGTACAATCCTAGTGATGCAGCATTTTTACCTTCAATTAAGGTGTTTAGCTCCTTTGCTCACTGAACTTCTTACTCTGTTTCACCACTGATGAGATAAGTTGAAGGCAGTCGTGAGTCATGTTTCTAAATCAACAGAGCAGAGAATATTGATGCAGAATAGACAAGAAGTAGTTGGTGAAGAGCAGGAAAGTGCAAAAGTGAATAAATGTTGTAGTGCAGCACTGTAATTCAGAGCAGGTGAGAAGCCACATACATTGGATGATGAATAGATTGCAGAAGGCTCATTTGAGGATGCAGGAGGATGAATGATAGTGATTCATAGCCATTCTCTGGAGACATTCAAAACCACCTGGACACGTTCCTGTGTAAACTTATCTAGGCATTCCTGCTCCAGCAGGGGGATTGGACTAGATAATCTTTTGAGGCCCCTTCCAATCTCTAGCATACTGTGATACTGTGATATGCAGTGCTAAAATCATCCTCATTGGTCATGGTGACTTAGCAAAAAGATTTCAGGAATACTTTTTGAGTTGACATTGCCAAAAAAATTTTTACATGCATTTTTAACTCTTTATTGGTATGGTTATATAAACATTGATAGCTATAGAAAACATTCATTTTTGAGGATATTCACTCAGACTTGTCCTGTGTAGTGTGCGGTCTGGATTTGTACAGCTTATCCTCAGTCTTGCCTACAGAATGGGAAATTGCCTGTACTGCGACATTATTAGAAAAGCGTTCTGTTATGAGGACTAGTGCAGTTGCCTAAGAGCTTTTACATCACGCCTCAATGCTCTGCTGGAATTCTGACTGCATAATTTTTGCTGTGGATTTATTTTATTCCTCACTGATGGAGTGTACTTATAAAAATTAACTCAGTTCCTTTTGGCTTCATCATGTGATTGGCAAAATTAATTATTTTGGATAGTACGTATGCTTATAAAATCTTACTGCTAGAGGGAATGGTTTTTAGAGGAAGGCCAGGTGGGTATCCCTCATGAAGACCAAGAGTGAACTGGGTCGGAGAAATAATTGTGCTATAACAAAAGTGGATTTTTTTTCAGCTGAATGAGTTGTTTCACTGTGTGGCTGAACAAATGTTTGTGCTTGCACAAAGGATTAGCAGTTCAGGAACACAAATAACTGGATGAGAATAGGAGACAGGTGAAGTTTTCTGTGTTGGCTTTGGTGGTGATTTTTATCAGCTTAAATTGTTCACTGAACTAGAATTCTTGCCAACGAGAATTCTCATGTAGAAATATTTTATGGCTGAATTTTGTAAGTAGTATGAAAACAAAAAGGGTAGAACTGCACGTAGTTACGGATCTTGTCAATGTGCGTATATACTTGATAGAAGGGTGTAAAGAAGGTACAGCCAGACTCACCCGTATCTGGTGAATGGACAATGGGCACAAATTGAAATAGAAGAAATTCCATTTAGGCATAAGAAGAACTTCTTTACTGTGAGACTGGAACAGGTTGCCCTAGGAGGCTGCAGAGTCTCCGTCTTCTGAAATACTTGGAACCCAATTGGACATTGTCCTGAGTGGCCTGCTCTAGTTTTCGGTACTTTGAGTAGTGGAATTGGGCTAGATGATCTCCAGGGGTCCCTTCTGACCTCATCTGTTCTCTTGTGGTACTGGGGTCCCCCTGAACATTTACTCAAATACAATGATGGCTTCATGGTAAAGTATGTACACTCAGAGTTTGACTTGCTCTCTGAACAAATCTCATATGCTTTTTGTCTCTTGCCAGTGAGATAATTAACGGGGGGAATAACAAGTGCAGTTATGTTACTTGACTATGTAAAGAGAGAGTATACCTTTCTTTTTTTTGCTTTATTACTCACATGCAGCCCATTGTGCATGTAACACTTCTCTAAACATTATAAGGTATGAGGAATCCAGGTGAATTTGCAGATATGTTTTGGTTCTGCCTAACTTGTAAAATGGGAATATCCTGAAACTGTAGGATTGTGAGTAGTCTTTGAATATCTTGGATATCAAGATACATATCTTGATAAATATATGATATATCTTTGATATCTAGATATATATCTTGATATATATTTTCATATATTTATCAAGATATGTATCTTGATATCCAAGATATTCAAAGACTACTTACAATCCATATCATATATAGGTTACTGTGGATATAATATATCATTATGGGTATGCTCATATCCAAGATCTGTATCTTGATTATCAAGATATTCAAAGACTACTTTTAGACTATATTTTTTTAGTAGTATAATTTCTATACTACTATGTATTATACTACCATATATACTACTATACTTTCTACAAAGTAGTGGTAATGGTAGCCAGTACAGACTGGCATATTTCCATACCTGCCCTTTTTAACACTGCTCCAAGTATGGGATCACTCTGTTGACTCCTCTGCAATGGCAGTAGCAGCCTAGTTGGGATCTTCTTTGAGTTTGTTAAAACTAATTATTCCTCGTGTGTTGTCTTCCTTTAGTTCTTACCAAGGTGGTGATCCACTGCTGGTCTCCGCTCATGGTGACTGAGTAACAATGTACAACTGTAGTATAATTTAAACAGCTTTCCATGAGCTTCTTGGATTTGGAAAGCAAGGGAGATTTACTTAGACTTTTTAACGCTTACTCTTGAGCTCACTGGAGATAATTCACTTTTCATTTTCTCAGTTCTTGCTTAACCTGTAGTAGGTAAGATGGCTCAAATTACAAATTTTTGTAGTTTACACTAATACTGTCTTCATAACATTAAAGTATTTCTTCGATGATCTAAATATATCCGTAGATATTAACCAAGTTACCAATTAAAGCTGTGGGTTTCTGATTATACCTTATTCTTAGTCAGGAAAACCTAAAATATCCAATTTGCATGGCAAGGTTATTAAGGAAAATTTTGATTGGTGAGGTATAAGAATATAGAAAGTCATCTATGACACTTCTGATGAGGGGAACTGTAAAGAACAACTATCCATGCCCATTCCAAGTGTGTTAGTTTCCTTTGTAATTCTTAAATAAATATGCTACCACGGTTTCTTTTTTTTTATTTATTTAGTTTTATTTGAATGCCTTGGTTTGATAAGGCAACACTGCATCTGTAATGTCCACCTCTTGTTATATAGAGGAAGGGCTACTGCTTGTTAAACTCCAGGCAATGGAATGTGCAGAGGTTGCTCAAAATAATGGAAGCTGCTTACCTCTAAGTAGAGTTCTTAAAGATTACTCCACATTCTTATCTTTATTTTTAACAAAATGAGTTCTCATCAGTTCGGACTGAAACTGAAGACTAAGGTGGGGGATGTAGTCAATATAAAAAATCTCTCTTACGGAAAATACGTCTTCTTAGAGGAACTTAACACTTGCATAAAAACAGTGGTTGGTAAAGACAGCACAGTAGGTGTCATGTATATTCCCTACTTCCAAGGTATTGTTCACATAGTAGCTAAATTATTCTCATTAGAAGGACTAGCACATTGTAACACTAAGTAACAAATGTTTATTGGAGTAACAGCTAGCATGTCTACAAAATGATTTGTCAATGTGTTACGTTTTTTTAATGAAATTACAGAAATTCTGTCACACGTTATTCAGTATTTTTCTTGATGATGTGGAAGCAGATGCAGTATCTGAAAGCCTGCAAGTTGTGAGATGTTTGACAGTGAGAAACATTAGTGAGAGTTGAGCAGTCAGGTAAAGCCTCTTCAAATAAAATACATTCTGGTTCACATTACTCCAAAACCTAATTAGGATGGAGTGGAGCCCCTTGTCTTATACATGTAAACTGTGTCTGTGGTAACCAGTGACTGAGGAGGCTTTAGGTGTAATGTTGGAGAGGTTAATGTGATGTCATGATGACAGGGAATAATTTCATCTTTAAATCTATGTATGATACAGTAATGAACAGAAATTGGGAGGTTATTTTGTCATTAATGAGACAGGTTCTGGAAAATTATACTTAGTTCAGTCCTCATTATCTTAAATTGTTGGGAAACCGTAAGTAACACAAGGAAGAGCAATAAAAATTGAGCTTAGGAAAACAGATTGTAAAGAACAGAGTTTCAAGTCAGCGTCTTCAGTTTGTCTGAAAGGTAAGAGATAATCTTGAGTTAGTTGGTGTAGTATTTTAGAGAATGATTTTAATGTGAGCTGACATTTATGCAGTAAACATGAAGAACCTATTGCTTAAAATTAAAACCACTCATATTTAAAGAAAGATGAATCAGAGGTCCAGTTGAAGACCGTTGCCACAGAAACAGCTTCTAAAAGGAGATCATCTCTGTCTTTGCATTAAAACTGGATTCATTTCTAGGTGTCATATTCAGGTCTAAAGCGAGCCCAAATAACAAGTTTCTGTGTAGTGAAGAGTTGTCATCTGTGCTGATCTGAAAATCATACCTGCTGCTAAAAGATCCTTCTGCTCTTAAGCTGTTCGAGTGGATTGTTCACTAATTCTCTTTTACATAGTAAGTCTTTAAGCATTAAGAAATGTGGTAAAGGAGGTCATGAGTATTCCAGTAAACACTGCTTTGTATCAGTTCTGTTGGTCCATATTGCATAGACTGCATCTCAAAAGCACTGATAAAATCTGTGCATAGTTCCTACTGGTAATAGAAGTATTCTGTCCATAGTTAGAAGAAAAGATGGGGATGCTGCACGAAGAAGTATTTGATTAAGTCTTCTTGACAGGAGAAGTTTTTAGAAGACTGTAGCCAACACTGGCATAGAACAACTTAAGTGTTGTGCTGCTTCCCTGGGGAAGAAGCAGCACGCTTCTAAGGCCTCTGCATCTTCCATCTCCTCATGAGCAAATCTTTCTCCATATATCCATCTTAATAGGCATCTTACTCTCTGTTGTTCTTCTGTCAGCTTTCTTTGAAGAATAATAATTTGTTCCTTTTGTTTGTCTCTTAATATGATAGAAATCACTTACAGAAGTCTGAAATCAGAGCTTCTAAAAACATTACATTTGCTACTGCAAGTTCAGGTTGGTTATTTGTTAGACATCTTTATATATTGGAGCAGTGGAACTGTTACAAATTGCTGTCTTTTCCCCTACCTCAGAATAGCATTGCTTTCGAACACCATGGCAAGTAGCTGCTCGTCTCCTTTCGTTGGAAGGCAGCACTGGGTGAGTGCTTCTCATTAGACACCAAAATTTTGGATGGGTGGGGGAGAAAAAAAAAAAGTTGGAAACATCCAACTTTGCCTCTTCTTCTCCTCACATTTTCTCATAGTTGAACGTGTGCCTTCTGGTCAGATGCTTGATGGAGCACTGGTTTTTCTCTAACTTAAAAGTAAATGTCTTTCCAAAAGTTGAATTATTGCTGCTGTTCCACTTGGACTTTTTGGCAGAATTGACAAAAATAGTGACTTACAAAGTCCCTAAAATTGTTCAAGCAGGAACAATAAAATAAATTAACTGGGTCTAAAGTTTTGCTGTTTGAAAATTACGTCTTTCCAGGAATGTTCATGCAGCAATATTTCATCTATTCAAAAACAGATCTGCTTCAAAACAATAAAACCAAAATACTTACATGAAGACTTAAGTAACTCTGTTACCCAAATGAGGCTCTGTTTTGTCAGGAATAAAATGTTCTACTGCAGACATACCCACTTTTCACTGTTTTATATTCTCTATTCCTTATGAGCTGTCATTTAAAAAATACTCAGATTTGTATTTTTAAAACGTTCACATACTAGTAAGAGTGGTTTGAACATGAACATCTCAAAGGTAGACAGACTTGTATTTGGATATTTAAAACTCCTTTCCACTTGTCAGTGCAGTAGAAGTTTCTGCCTTTCTCTGTGCAGCCTTTGGCTTTTTAGTCTGCTCTGCTTTTGGCTATAACAGGTTTCATCAAGGAAATAGCAAGTTTCAGTTGGAATCTGAACCTTAATGGTTGAAGGATGCTTTCTTAAGTATTTCAGGAGCTATGTTGCTTTGCTTCTCATTAAAAGGCTGAGATTTTTCTGTTTCTTAATAAATTCTGTTTTATAACTGTCTGCTGCCTCACTTTCTCTATAAAGCTTGCACTAATCCTGTATCTCTAGCTGGTGAAGAATCCTGCTATTCGTCTTCAGTATTTTTCCTCCTGCTTTGTGTGCTTGGCTGACTGTGGACAAGCTGCTTCGTAAACAGTTTGTAACATTAAAAAGATCCAACTGTAAATGGCAGCTTCACAATTGAAAGTCACATTATCAGACCTTAGTCAAAAATTAAAAGGGAAAAAATAAAAAAGGCAAATCTAAAGCTTTGCGTTGGAAAACTTGTGTGTGGATTCCAGTCTGCTCAGGGTTGTGTCTGCACTAGTTGTCCTTTACTGTATGTCTTACTGTTTGCAGCTGTTTGTAACTGAAATTAATGCTGAATACTGGTTTGGCTACTGAGATGTTTTTGGCTTCTTAAATTGCAGCAATGTATGGTTGGTTTTCACTTTCGCAGTGAAAGTATCTTTCCAGTAATGTTACACTGTTGCTAAAATAGGTCAAATTATGGAAATTAATGAAGTGTCTTTTAACACAATGTCCCATGAAAAAAGAAAAGCCATTGAAAATCTTTGAAGTTGGGGGTTTTGTGTGTTTTGGGTTTTATGGTGGAGATTTTTTTGTTTTGTTTTGTTGGGTTTTTGATTTTTGTTTTGTTTTACTGGAATTTTTTCCTCCTAAAACTGAGTTATTCACTGAGTCTGTTTTACTCATTGGTAGTGTTTTCATATGGTTTGTTCTTTCTTCTGTGCACATTTATGCTGTTTACGTTTCTTCAAAATGTACCTTCTGTCTGGAAAGATGAATTTTCCATGTTAACTTCCAATAAAGGATGGAAGTGCAGGGAACTTCATGTAGCTGTGGTGGGTGTGAAACATTGTGTAGCTCATTGTATTTTAAATTTATGTGCTTACTTTTGGCAATTAATTATTTTAAAGTACACTGAGAACCACTTATTTGTTAACTGGGAGGATATGTGCTGATGTTGTCTTGTTTTTTGGCTTTGGTAGATTCCTGCTCGGGTAACTACCAGTGTTCTCCAGTCTGCTGTGCACCGATGAAAATTAATTTTGCCATGGAGGGCAGACAATGCATGGCTGATCTCCTATGTTACCAATGGCTTTACTAACAAAAATACCCTAAACTAGAGTGGAAACATTACAATTGGAGTTCTCCATGTGATTTAAAAGGCACTTGGAGGAACATAGACAGGCTCCAGCAGCTGTCATTGCAGGACGCTTTTGCCAGAAACCCAATGACCTTAAGAGAACCCTGTGGTAACAGGGCTGGAAAAGAAAGATGGTTTACAAAGTTGACTGCCTGTTATCAGATGGCCATTTCAGTTTTCCCTCCACAGGCGGCAGACTTTATCCCCTTTGTATTATTCTACTGTAACTATAAATCTTTTGCTTGGTTTAAAAGGGTTTTTTGTATGATTTTGCTAAAATTATTGGCTTAATTCTCTGTAAAGAACTCCTTGCTTTTGTCTGATTTAAAGATGTAGAATATAAACAAACCTAAATTAAAGATGACTTGAAATTTGTTTAAAAAAAAAATTAGTCTGGCAGGGAACTTGTAGATGAATCAGAACTATGTGACTTTATTTAAACTGTTTGCTTGTTTCTGTGGTCCCATTCTGACTAAGAAAGTTATCTCATGAAAACTTAAAAACTGTTAGAATTTTACTTTGCAATTTGCTGTCTTCATTCACACTTAACATTTAACTTTCATGTTACCCAAAGGAATTTTTAAGTATTCTTTCCTTTTCATAAAAGAGAACTAAGTACCCTGCAGAAGAGTCTAAATATAGTAGAGATAGTAATAATGGCAGGGTTTTTTTTTGGGGGGGGGGGAGCGTTGGGGGTTGTTTTGTTGGGTTTTTGGTTGGTTGGTTGGGTTTTTTTACAGTATATGAAGGGCTAAGTGAAAAACTGGCATTTGAGGGATTTAGAATTTGAAAGCTTGTCCAGTGTCTCTGCTTATTTAGGGTAAATGGATAGTTTCAGACTTGGTTTTACTTGTGAATTTTGCTTCCTACACTCAGGCTGGTTAGCTTGGAGGGTATTGCAAGTCAAAAATAAATGTTGATACTGAGTCTTCAGTAAACTTGCACTTTTCATTCTTCATCTACATCTTTAAAAATAAATAAATAGTTTCAGGCCTTCTGTTTCATGCTAAGACTCAAGATAAATTAGTTTCAAAAAGCAAACGAACAAAGCAAACCATTCTTGCTGTGAAATCCTGAGAATTTTTGTAATTCAGATGCATGCCATATTTAATTATCAACTGTATTCAGCCTGAGTATACGCCGAATCATTAGCTAGGAATGAATGATTCAAGATGCTTAGGTAATAAAACTGTTGCAGGTGTTGTTAGCGCCTGTTGCGTATGGAATGTGGGAGATTATTCATACTGTTCGTTGCTGTAAATGGTCTCATAAAATACACCTGAAACCGTCTCATGAAAGTAGGTATTCTGTCCTCAAAGAACTTGAAACAGTATCAGAAGTACTGTTTATATGACTGCGACTGAAGTAATGAGAAGTTCCAGGTTGGAAATGAAAGTATATATGGAGCTTTTGTTTGAACAGCTAAGGTATTTTGAAGGGGAGCAGGAAGGGGGAAACAAACCCCAAAACCAAATAAAACCAAAGCAAATGAAAATATTTTTTTGTAAGGCCTGTTGGTCTTCAAATTTTATGACTACTAGTTTTCATTGTTTTGGTGTTTACAAATTCTTTTCTGCCCCTCTCAAAAGTCCACGTTAAGTATTAGTAACATCAGCTACTCGTGTATTCCGAGTGTGACTCAGGAAACCTGTTTGGGGAGGGTATAATGGAAAAGCTTAAAAGTTTGATCCATGATAAGTTTGCGTAAGATATTTCCTCAGTTTTTACAAACTTCAATATTCTAGGCATGTGCAGTACCATTTGGACAGTTTTACACTTCACTGTGCTTTCTTTGTAAATATCTGTGGTCTATAATGTACCGTTAGAGGGACTTACAAATACAGCCTCTTTATTCTCTCTGTATCTAGAACATTAGATTGCTGTACTATACTTAAAAGTTGACTGCAGACTTCTAGAACTGTACTCACTTGTGGGCAGTTTTTTGTCCTTCGTAATAGTTAAATTTCATCATGAAGAAAATAGACTGTCTATATAAACCTGTGTATTGGAAACCAGTATCTGGGAATACTTCATTTGTTCTACCACTGTATTTGTGTACTTTAACAGTTGTGTAAATACATTCGTAACAACTTCTGTTCTTCCTGTGTATAACCTTACAATGAATCCTTACTCTTTGCTTGGTGTAACTTCTTTTTTCCTTTTTTTTTAAGGGGTTTCTGTAGCTACTGAGAGCACTGTCGGTTGCAAACTTTTGAAGACATAGTTGTGGTACTAAACCTTTCACCGAAGGATTTTGGTAGTCGTGGTCAGAACACAGCAGTTAGGGTATACAGGAAGAAAGAGAAGGGATTCATTGCTTTGCTTACAGAAAGGATGTCTTTTGTCTCTTTAAAGGTAAATGTTTTTGTTTGGCTATTGCTTCCTTTCCAGAAGTCTTTTTCACAAACACTTTCTTACAAAGTAATACACTTTATTGATAGGAAGTATGGTCTCGTGGTTTAAGCCCAGGACGTAAGGGACGAGAATTGTTATCGAGACTTGATCAATTACGGGAGCTAGGGTAAAACCAAGAAAAACAGTGAGCTTTACCCACAGTGCCCTCTATAATAGTCCTAGCTTTTGCCATGTAATTCTCAAAAGTCTATTCATAATCTGAGGGAAAATGTACCTTCAGGAATTCTCTGTATTTGATAAGCATGCCTTTAGAAGTTGGAAGGATATTTAATTTATTCTCACAGTTTTCATTTAGAACTGGCTGTGTGCTTTTATGTGGAAAACTCTTCCCGTGCTGCTGTTTTACATAATCTTGATGGTTACAGAGTCCCTGAACTCTTTGTGATACAAGTACCTTGAAAACAAATGAAAATAAAACCTACAATGAGAGAGATACTAAGTAAAAGTATTTAAGGAGTCCGTATATGCCATGTTAACTTAATGAAAAGACTCGTAATCTCCCTTGGAGGAAGGCATGTATAACTCAGAGGCATCTCATTCTTCCTTCTCCAGTGAGGAAAAATAGCATAGGCGCAACTATTTGTTGTCTTCTTTTCCCCATGTTCCAGACCTCTTGAGTGGCAGCTCCTCCATAAAATCTGTCAAAGGCAGCACTTTAGGAAACTGAATTTCCCAACAAGAATCTTTACAATGTATTTACAGATTTAAGTAGATCATCAGCTAAAGCATACATGTTCATTGCAAGAATATCTTTTTCTTTGTAAAAGAATGAAATAGAAGGTAATTATTTTGTTCTTTATCTTTTGCTTTACAAGTGCAGCAGTTCATGTGTGTAAAATACTAAGTGAAAACAACACTGCTGTTCAAGGGTTTTCTAATAGTGCTGAGCCATCTGGTCAGATATCTAGATTTAATCCAATTGGAAGGAAATGTAATACACTATGTACTTAAAGTAGCTTCTAAAACTCACTGGGTGAGAAAAGTTAATAATAAAAAAAAGGTTTTGTCGTTAACAGTACACTTCCCTCTGGTTCATTCAGGTGACAGTTACTAGTATTACATGTGTATGTCTACATTTAAGTGATTGTATGAACCTGAATTGTGTGGACTATTTGCATTGTTCAGTAGTTTTGTACCAGCAGAGTGCTCAGAAGCCTGATCTTCAGTGAGAATCTGTTTCACAGCAAAATCTTACTAACTTTTATCAGGGCATATTTGCACAGGAGTACCATGACTTTTGCTCAGACATTGATGTTAGTGTTTTTTTTCCCTGCTGTATCACAGCCAGATGAAACATTTGGTTTAATTACAGTTGTTTCAAAGCTGCAAGCCTTACAAGCACAAAGGCAATGCAGAGCTGCTGGCATTTCCCATTATCCTTAAGGAAAGGATAAACCAGTGATTCACAGCATTTCAGGGCCATGTACAGATTTTTTTCTTAAAAGAAAGTCCCCAAACAGCAAGTGCTTCTTTGCACTCACTGCTAACAATTTGTATTTTATCTAATGTCAGCCCCTGACTCATATACAACATTTTCCAGCAGGACTGAAAAGTCTTTTGCTATATTTAAGAATTTTAAATGCTAAAATCTAGATCATCTTCATTGGATTCAGTTTCCCACTGAAAGGCCTTATATTGCTGAAGCAGTAGTAGATGAAGAGTCAGAAGAGCAAGAGCTACTACTCTCATTTCTTACTGTTCGAAGCATTCATCTAGGGATAGTGAGAAAAGTTGGCAGCTGGAATGTTGCAGATGATGCGGCAGGTACTGAGATCAGTCAAGGAACAAACATATAACTGGAGGTAAGTAGCTTTTTACTCTGTCTGCCTTTAACTTTCCGTACTTTCTTGGACAGATGCAGTACAGCTGATCTCACAGACTGTCACTTGCAAGACACTTTTAAGAGCCCTGACTTTTACAGTAAATACTCCCTTTTTCTTGCTGTAACAAAGATGGGCTCTATTGCAGCAGCATTGAGAAGGCTGGTGAAATAATATATTCCAAAGCTGTTGCTTCTTATATGCAGAGCCTCTGCTATTGTTAGAATTGTTTGCTTCTCAAATACTGGTGTGTAACCTTCCTTTAACAAGTCCAGCAGTAGCGAAGAGCTGTGCAACTTGGGTCATGCTCATTTTCCTCCAAAGCCAAATGGCCTGACTCCCTTCTTTCACACTCAAACAGTACCAAAGGCAAAGATAAAGTATTTGGGTTTTCTGTCACAAGGATGTTAACTGCATGCTAATAAATTCTGTCATTTCAGTCCACTCTTAACAGACATTCCTGTAGCAGCATATGGCTTGATCTGGCCAGTGGGATAGCAAAGAATCTGATTACACCTTGAGTTTTGCCAATTTGCATAACAAAATCATATTTATTCAAATGTTGGATTTTATGTAAATAGATCTATGATATTTCCCATGTAAATGCACAGAGAAACTTCTGAAAAAACCTTAGAGAGATTTCTTCAGAATTTCTCACGAGAGCTACTTAGAATTAGGCACAAAGAGGTGTGAGCTGTCTAGATAGCTTCTAGACAGCAAAATGTAGCTCCTGTTCAATTGAAAAGATTGTAATTTTGATTCACTTGGGTGTAGCTCAGTCTTAGCTGGGGTACCATAGGACCCAAAATACACCACCATTAATGTATTACTAAAGTGTTTCCTTAGGAGCTTTCAAGTTCTAAAGAGCATCACTTGATGATAAAGACAGCTTGCTGGCAGGTCAATACGCAAAATATTCAGGGATTTGTCATTGCAGTTCGTAACACTTAACCTGCAAAACAAAATCTGGAGTGTTTTTCAGAGGACAAGAAGAGTAATTTCTACATGGAGCATTGCAACATTAATAGTTATTATTTTAAAATTTGATGATCCTTTAAAACAATCTTCAGGATCATTTACAGGAGGAGCCCATTTCCATTTTGGAATTGGCCAAACTGTGAGTCATGGCAAAAGCAGTCCCCTTGCTCACATTAAATTCTGACTGCCTGTCAGCTCAGTGTCACCACTTTATTTTTTCTCTATGAGCTCTGTGTAGCTATTTGAGCATGTGCAGAGGAAGCCAAATTTCCAAATCTGGGTGTTACTTTTTCTAAGCTTATTTTCTCACACCCACAGTTTTTTACAACCAAAAACATATTTATTCACTGTATTTGCAACAGTTTACTAGAAAGGCATTAAAAAAATTAAATACAAATGTACACATTACACTGAAGCACGTTAACAGGAAACAAAAAGTCATCTCACTTGACAAACTGAATTGTACTCTTAATCCTAAAGACAACTGTGGTAGAGAGACAGACACACATACACAAGTCGGTACTTACTGTTGTAACTTGTAAGAGTTTGCATTCTCCTGAAAGCCTTATGTTTTCATTAGGGACTGTAGTGATAGGACATGGGGTAATGGGTGCAAACTTAAACAGGGGAAGTTTAGATTGAATATGTGGAAGAAGTCCTTTACTATAAGGGTGGTGAGGCACTGGAATGGGTTGCCCAAGGAAGCTGTGAATGTTCCATCCCTGATGGTGTTCAAGGCAAGGTTGGACAGAGCCTTGGGTGGCATGGTTTAGTGTGAGGTGTCCCTGCCCATGGCAGTGGGGTTGGAACTAGATGATCTTAACCCTAACTATTCTATGATTGCCGATAGAACCAGTGCTTTTCTTTGGGACATAATAGAGGTGCATACATGTATACATTTTGGAATTTGATTGTTTTGTTAGGGGAATGTTTTCATTTATTTTCAGATAATGATTTTACATTGTCTAACACGCATTTGGATGGAATTTAATATTAGCGAGCACGAGATCTGTCCAGTCCTTCATACCATACCTTCATAGCATCTCAAGTTTCAGCTTGAGGGAACTGGCTGCTTTTGCAGCTGGTAACTGCTGAAGACTTGCTGTAATGTATTAAAGGACTGGAGAAAAACAAAGTCTAGAGATTGTGATTCTAAAGAGAGCTCAATCACTTTTAGTTCTGCTGAGATCTTCCAGGTTCCAAATAGCTACAGGCTGTTTTATATGGAAATTTTTAAAAAGCACGCTTATTTTTGTATAGGAGGAAGAAGAAATTTTAAGTTTGCCTTGCTCATTGTCTAGTAAACAGGCAAACTGTCTGTTCTACTCTACTGGGTATTTTGCGTGTTTGATAGATATAGATACATATATATATGTGCACACACATATACACCTTTTTATATATTCTCTGTGTGTTACAGGCAGTTATATACATACCTGCATGTTGATGCTTCTTGTAAATGCCGAAAACAGCAAAAGATTTTGTAGCCTCTGTGAAACTGCCTAGCAAATTAAACTCACCCTTATTTCTCACAGTTGAAAGAGTCCTCTGATTTGACTCTTTCATGCAGTAAGCATCTCCTGCTCCCACAAATACTGCAATCCACTGGTAGGTCTGTGCTCTGTGCAAGAGCACTGGCAGTACTACTCAGAATAGTTCATGTTTGAGTTGATGAAGTTGCAGAGGCCAATGAGGTACTTTCTGTGAACACTAGATTTACTTCAGAAATTATTTATGGCATCTCGTTGAAATGTGTTTTGCTTGTCTCAGTAACTTCCTCTTCTGCTCCAACCACATAAAATTGTGATGTAACACTTCTTGTTTTCAGCTTCACCATAAAGGTATTATGTATGGAAAATGACGCATAGTCTGAAAAGCCAGTATGTTAAGCACAGATTTTTGAGTAATATCTCAAATCTAGCCAATTTGCAGACCGTACATAAACTTAAAATTGTGCTAAAAGCTAACAGCAAAAAGTCAACCATTTAGTTCTGTGATAACAGGATAGCATTATCTAGCAAAGAAATTCAGTGACTAAAAACCACAGTAAGACAAAAATGGCTATTTGAAAATCTAAATTCACTTTTGGGGGAGGTTTCTACTTCTTGCTTTTTGAAACAGAACAGGGCCTTCACATTATCATTGGAAGCAGCCTCCAGGGATATAAACTGATCTGTGGATTCAGTTTTCCTCTTGCCCTTTTGTATGGTGGCCTTCTGGAGCTAGCAGTGTTGTGTTCCAAGTACTGAATTAGTCTTTCGCAAACTGGAGATAAGTTCAGTAACTAAGTTCTTATAACTATGACATGGCAGAGTAGTTCCTGCCACTAAATTAATAAAGGGGTTTGAAGTAATGTATTATATGTATTGTATATAAAAATAAACAGTTTATTAAGTGCGGCATCCATTTCTTTTTAAAATCACACAAAAACCACCAACACATCATAATCCTAACTTTTGAATTTCTGTGCAATGTTGTCCTAACAATGCAAAACCACTTTAAAGCAACTGCCAGAATGGAAGCTGGAATCTGAGATAGTTCCATTAGGGAAAGCTTTGTGGTTTTGGCAATTTGTTGAATTTACTGTATATTTCTGTTAAAATGGTAAACGATGAAACAACTAATAATGTTCATTTTAAAAGGGATACAGGCTTTTAAGGGATTAAGGGCTTCTGGTTTTCAGTTACTAAGTTGAACAATTTTGACACCTGAAAGCCAATATTCCTTTGCTACCAATGAGAAGACTGACTGTTACAGTTAGTCTGTTTCAAAGATTATTACTGCAGTCACAAAGCCTAGAGAGCTTTTCATAAACATATCTGAAAGGTGTGTTGCAGTAGCATGGTTTTATAGAAAAGATTAAATTTTTTGAAAAGGGGGAGAGCATGTAGAATGCCTTCCTTTTACCTTCCTTTAGAATTCAGTGTTGTCACAATGAATCTTTCCTTTCTGCTTTCCTTCAAATATGCTGTCACGACCTTGTCTGAGGTGTTTCTTTTTCCCACATACCAGCGTCAGAGATTGAAAGACTGACCAGAAACTCCCATTCTGTTTGTGCAATGAGTAGCAGAGCTGACCCTGTTCTTGATTGGTCTTTATGCCATGTCATATGATCAGCAGTTCTATGAAGTTTCCTTGACCAGCAAGAATAGCCCCTTCAACTTCCATAGATTAAGCAAAAGGACAGGGAAGTGGGGTAAGTGGGCTAGGGTCGACTACCAAAAAAACACTGCCACCATGTTAAAGATTTTCTATGTTGCTAGCATTGCACTTTAAAGATGGCTAAAGTTTCTAAACAGTCTAGTCCCTTCCTCAGGTCTACCCACTGTTAATTTATAGGTCATCTGGAAACTTGAACTGTTCCTTTTATATGCAAAATGGACACTCTGGGAAGATTCTACTAAACCCAGTACCTGTCTTCTCCATGTTACATGTAATACTTTCAATGCTGCAGGGAAACTGTACTGAAAACAGTGTATATAAATGTAGGCTAACTGTTTACTTTCTGTCTGCCAGGATCAATTTGCTCATTCTATTTTCTTTCAGTACTACTTCAGAATACCACTTTTGTGATCTGCTGAGGACAGTATCTATAATGTGCCTCTCCACATACAGTATTTCTAGATGATAATTACAAAGATCATAGGTATAGACAGAACTCAGAAATACATTTACATCAAGTAATAGATATTACCAAATTAAATTAGGGCTGAGCCAATCAATCTAAAAATCTGAAAATGTAACATATTAAAAAACCTAATGAAGACCTTTTAAGTTCCTGAGATTTTTCTTTGTCTCAAACTCTTTCCCCTTCACAAAGAACACAGGAAGGGAAATTACATTTAACTGCACAACACAGCAAATTCACTAATATTGTCTGAAAATGTACATGTAATTCCACTTTTCTTAAAAGATATTCTTTCTATATCTCTACCAACTGAGCAGTTTCTGGTGATGCATAGCAAGACTATACCTGTGTTTATAAAAGCTTTTTAATTTGCATTAAAAGTATAACCACAGTGTTCCACCTTTTACTGATCAAGCCAATCTTCCAATAAAAGGTTATCTAGCTAATCAGCTTCCAGAGCCCTGAGGAGCTGAACAGTTTCCAGTTAATAAAGCAGGTGGCCCAGCCCTAAACTAGTTCTATTTCTAAAATAAATAGTGTTGAAAATCTTTTGTTTCTAGAAGCTTTGTTGGTTTCCTGTCATGTTTACACACACGTTTCTGGGTTAGTTACAACTTCACCATTTTTTTCAGGCTCATCTTTCAGAAACTGTTCCACTTCAATAGAGTCCACCTTGTTGGCATCTTCAGGAGTTTTGTCTTCAGATTTGTTTAATTCCTCTCTTTCTGCTGCTGCTTCCTTTGTGTGTGGTTCTTCTGATTTTTTCTTAATGCAGAAGAAATTTCCCAAGGCCAATACAAGTGCTGAGGTGGTAACTTCAATTCCAGCAATAATAAAAACAAACATGTACCTCCCTGTTGCATCCAGGAGTTTTCCTGAAAAAAATAAAAACAACATTCCAGGTAATTAACAGAAGTGATTATCCTGCAACAAATATTTTTATGCTTTTTTAAACATTTAAATGACTGTCTAGAAGTACCATGATGTCTTTGGTTAAGCAATAGCAGTCATCTAAACTTGCTATCTAAGCAAATTTTTTGAAGTAGCATTTTAACAAGTTTATAACGAAATGTTTCTCAATTATCAGTTTAACATTCACTGATATTGTTACATCCCAAAATACAATCCCCTGCACACACAGTCATGCAGTTCAACTGGAATAAAACAAGCCTGGCCTTCATATGCAAGAAATGAGAAATGCCATGTATTCCAGATCAGAACTTGTGCTTCCATGGCTGCAGTCCATATCAGCAGCTTCCTCTTGCTTCCAGTCTCATTTCCCTTCATACGCAGGCAGTGTACTGTCTGCTTAAAATATAAATCTTATTTAATAGTCAGTGTGGAGTAAATTACTGGTTCTGATGCTTTACGCATGTTTAACTTTCATAGGACTTATGAAAGTGGATATGAAAGAACAGGAGGGAAGATACAAAGGATGTGCATCTCCAAACCTGAACATCAGAGAACGTAATGTGTAGTACTGTTCTCTTCCATTAGGTGTTTTGTCACAATAAAGACACCCAATACTTTTTAGTGTCTGGCATAAACAGTAAACATTTTGACAGTGAACTGGTGGGGTTTGGGTGGGGTTGGTTTTTTGGTTTGTTTTTTTTTTTTTTTCAGTTCAGGGTGTGTAAAATTATGTTCTTTGATTAGTAATTAATTTGCAGTTTTGAGCTTAAATTAATGAATTTGAGTCTCTTGAAATGTTCCCTTATTCTTGGGGTGTGGGACATGAAACGGAAGCAGTCTACCTTCCTTAAAACAGTCCCATTTTATAGTTTTCCATGTAAGGGTTGTGTTTTTTGCTGGGGTTTTGGGGTTGTTTTTTTTTTGGGGGGGGGAAGGGGGGATTCCCCTCCTTACATTTTCTTTCTTCCTTCAAATCAACCATGGATATAGAAAATTTATCTTAGTGCTTTCCAAAGATAATTGACAGGTTTCTTATTCTGAATCCCAACTCCAAAGAGATCTGAACTTACAAAAGTTAATCAGTGTGTGTGTAAAACTCATACAATATTAGCCATCTACTAGTAAGAGGTTCAGTGTAGACTTTCAGTGGAGAATTAGCAGCATCTCCAGATGGTAATTCAACCAATCCTGAAACAGAAGGAAAAGATTTCATCCCAGCCTGTCTTGGACTGAAATAGGTTGTAACTGTGGAAAGTCATTGAAGCATATGCAACACTAGCACAATATGCATTTGAGCGACTCATGTTGTCTTTTTCTCTGCTCCCTTATAATGCAATTTATGTAAATGGATACAATGCAAATTATTTTGAATTCTGAACTCAACGGAATACTTACCTGCTGATGGTGGACCAATTAGAACAGCCATAGCTTCTGCCAGGAGCACTAAGCCAATAGCACTGGAAAACTTCTGGGTACCCACAATAGCCATGAGAACTTCAAACTGAAGAGCACCTACCATTCCATAAGAAATGCCAAAGAAAATACAGAACACCACCAGGCCACCATAATCAACAGACATAGAACCCATGAGATCTGTAAAGCCATTGAAAATCATAGCAAAACTGAAGAGGTAGACACAGCGTGGTCTAACCCATTTAAGACCAGCTACCATTCCACAAATAGGCCGAGCAAAGATATCAATGAATCCCAGAATAGTTAGAAGAAAAGCTGCTTTGGTGTCTTGATATCCTAAATCCTTGGCGTAACTCACAACGAAGACCGGGGGAACAAAGAGGCCAAGCACCATGACAGAGGCTGCTAGTGTGTAGATTACAAAACCACCATCTTTAAAAACACTGAAATCCAGAAGTTTTTTCTTTGCTTTCTTCTCAGCTGGGTCTTTGGTAGCTTCAGGCTTTTTTGGTGGCTCCAAAGGTCTCATTAATGCGCCACATACACAGCAGTTGAGCAGCATCCCACCCAGTATAAGGAATCCTCCTCTCCAACCATATTCATGTTGTAGTATCTGCCCCAATGGTGAGAGAGCACAAAGAAACACTGGACTCCCCGCAGCAGATAGCCCATTGGCTAAGGGACGGCGTTTGTCAAAGTAACGGTTTAACATGATGAGTGAAGGCTGAAAGTTTAGTGCCAGTCCCAAACCTGTAACAGAGGGTACGTAAAAAAAATAATACTGGCCCACAATATCAGTATTTAACAAATTGTAATTGCAGTTTTTCTGATTCCTGACTTAAAGGTTTTATTTCAAATGGACAAAAGGATTCTAAGAGAATATTTTCAAATGCATTTTACTTCCTGATATTCTTGTACTCAACAACACTTCTGTATCTTCTACACTTCACTGATTACAGCACAGGATATTAAACATACCAGAAAAATAATATTGATTTAAAAATAATGACAGATTTATTCCACATTTATCTGCCATCTTTAGAAAAGCTGATTTGGATGATACTGATGATTTAGATAGCTGTCACACAAAATCTCAGCCTGAAGCCAGGACATCAGTTAACTCATTTTCAACCATGCACACTACTTACCAGTAATCACACCTGCGGTTAGATAGATCTGAACAATGCTTGTGCAGAAGGAGGCAATCACCATTCCCATCGAGGCAAAAAGGCCACCCACCAGCATGACAGGGCGACAGCCAAAGCGGTTGACACATACACTACAGAGTGGACCTAGGCAAGAAAAGCAAGTCACAGTTGCAACGATAAATCAATTTTTGCAATTGATTTTATCTCAGTTTGCATTTCTTCCTTGGTGGACTTAACAGTGTTAGGTTTACGGTTGGAGTCAATGATCTTAAAGGTCTTTTCCAACCTTAATGATTCTGTGGTTCTTCGGATAATTTGTCCCTACTGTCGGCCAGTCTGGAAGAGTGTTCTTTCCTCTGTAGTCAAATACTTAGTCTTTTTTTGTCTTCAGAGTGCCATGCAATTTATGTGATAAATAGGAATTCTTTTGAATGCCTTACTTGCACACAAATAATGATATGCAGTCATCATTCATGCTGTAAATGGCTGTATGATTTACAAACATAACTGTATGATGCAATATGGTTTCAAAAAGAGAAAACGACCTACCTGTTCCATAAAGCATGGCCAACAGAATAGAGGAAATCCATGCGGTGTCACTATATCCGATGCCAAATTCCCGGATAAGTTCTTTGAAGAAGACACTAACTGCCTTAGGAAAGGCATAGGAGAATCCTGTGATGATAAAACAGCCAAAAAGGACAGCCCAGCCCCAGCCTCCATCAGGGGCTTTAACACCAGATGGACCATCGTCAGCTACCACAGCTCCCATGACGAAGCTCAAGGGTGTTCCCTGAAAAACAGCAACTATGGTATATAGACATTGGGACAATTATCTAACCAAAATCATCTAGACAAAATAGGCATAAATTGCACTACAGTTAAAGTTAGAAATAAGATACAGGACTATTTGAAATATAAATCTTGAAGATGCAGTGAAATTTAAACTTCTCCTTGCTTGGGTTTAGTCCTTAAAAAGCTTGTGTAAAATACATAACAATGAGATACATGCAGCTGAGTTGTAAATGAGTGTTGCCTCAGAGATCTCTGTGTCAAAACTGGACTTCCACCAAATCAGTACTTCATAGGAAAAAAGCCATTATAGCAGTTCAGGGTTGTATTTTACTTTCACAAACATGTAATAACTTCTGCATTAAAGCCTGCAGGATTTTTTGCTATAAGAGCCTTCTATATCAAGCTCTTGAAATATTCACTTGGGAGACCGGGAAGCAGAATCTTAGTGCATCGCAAGTATTCTGTGCAACAGTGGACAAATCACCCAGGTGTTTTGTTCCCTACTGAAGACAGAAATACAGTCCTGATGCACTGAAATCTTGAAAAGATAGATCTCTTTGAACTTCTGATAAACTAATAGTTTTCATACATCATGTAAGCATTTAAGCTGAACTACAATGAAAATCTGCACAGGCAGTTTTTTGTGGATGATGAGAGCTAGTAACTGCAGCAGTGCTCAGTATCACTGTCTGCCCGAAGCAAATACTTTCCACTGTGTTGGTTATTACATTATCAGTAACTTCTTTTTTTTTTTTTACATTTTATTTGATGAATCTTTCACATATTTTGTGTGCAGCCACAAGTGCCTTTGCATCTAAAAAAACCCCCGTCTTTTCTCATGAGAATGTTATGTAGGCAGTGATGCTTCGAAGCTTTAAAACAGATGGGGGAAGACACTGAAAGGCAGATAAAGTGAACCTGCGTGTGAGGAGTGGAGGGAGGTATTGCATCAGAGCAATTAGGTTTTTATTGGGTCTGCGTATTACAGAAGTCTAAAATGTTAAAGGGAGCTTCAGACAAGTTGTACATTAAATCTTACATGTACAAAACATGACTATTTCTTTAAAATGCAATTCATTACTTTTATTGGGTCAAGGTTTCTTAGAGTAGCGCCTAAGAGGAGTGCACGTACAGTTGCACATCAGAGACGTTCGTCACTAAAGAATGCTTCAACTTTGAGAAGTCTGCATAGTGTTGTGCATTGGGAATTATACAGTTCATAAAGCTCCATTTCAGAACCAGACTACATATAGCACAACAGCCTAGTTAATGCAGCCTTGTCTAGACAACTGAGCACCGAATGCGTGGTTGTCAGTAGGACTGTATGGGTGTACTTACTAAGGCATTTACACCAGCATCCCCACTTCTTGGAAGAAACTTTATATACATGATGTATAAAGAAACCTGGCCATAACTATAGCTGTTCTATTGCCCTGGGCTGTATCAGAAGGACAGTAAGCATCTTCCTGATGTTAACATGGAACCTTCTATGCTCCAGTTTACACCCATTGCCCCTTGTCCTATCACTGGATATCTTACTACTGGCTTCACCTCCTCTTTTCTGGAAATCAGGTATAAACAGGAAAAAAATCGGCACTAGAACCTAAAATGGTTAAACAAGGAGCAAATCAGAACACCCCAATACAACTAGAGGTCTAGGTGCCTGCTACTACAGATGGCTGATTTGCTGACTGCTGTGAGAGTTTGTAAAAACGCACAGCTTGTTCGGCAATTTCTGCACCAGGCTTTGGGTTGCTAAATGAAAGTCTTAAGGTGCATCTCTGCCAATCATCCTAACACTGGGATCTGTCCACCCTTCAGAACTGTTTTTCACAGTGACTTCTGTATCATACAAGATACAAAGCATGCTTCAAAAAAAATTTTTTTTTAAATATACAGACAGCACAGAGTGCATGCACAAAAGTAGGTGTAATCCTTCATGATGCTGGTAGCTCTGTAATAGTAATGATAACGGAAAATGGGGATTCAAACATCTCAGCACAAGTGTAGAAGATCAGGAATAAGATGTAAAACTGAAGGAGTCTGGGAGACGGGAGCAACCATCCCACTACTTCCAAATTTTAAGACGGAACATTTCATTTGGAGTGAATTTTTAAAATGGTGGGGGAAGAGTTGTGTAATTTTTAGTCTTTTGTATTAACCGTCTTGGTAGCAACACAAAGTAATGTTACGTGAGCGTTCTGTTAAAAAACAGCAGTTTCTGCAGACTGCTCACACAGTGCTGGATAGCAATATCCAGCCCTAGAAGAAATGGCTCGTGGCATCCACCTCTGTGATTCTTCCTGTACACAGGCAGGGGCGCTCTCCTTTACTGAACTTACAGCTGAGATGTTCTAAGGGCGGGCTCTGCAGACCCGCAGTGCTGAGCCCTGACAGTGAAGTGCGTCCAAGCTGTTCTAAGCGGCAGGCGGCTTTTGAGAGGAGCCGTCCTAGACAACTGCTTGGCCGCATTCCTGCTCCTTACAGAAGCGACCGCTCCATGGGGGAGGGAGGGAACAAAGCGCGGCCCGGGCCCAGCATCGGGTACCCTCGCGCCGACGGGCAAGGGCCTGAGGCCCTCGTGACCCCGCCGCTGGGACGTGCGGCGGCGCGAGCCACTCCGTCAGGACGCGCGCGCTGGCGGCCGCCGCACTGAGACGTGCAGGACGTGACTGGGCGCTAGAGCGGGCAGGGAGGAGGGCGGGGCGGGCCAACCTGCGCGGGGCGCCGCTGGCCCCAACCGGCCGGTGGGACCTACCAGCCCCGCGCGCCCCAAGGGGACCGATCTCGGAAACGGCCTGATGGGAGACGGCTGTGAGGAAAGGTCCGTTTACGGACGTTGACATCATGTCAGCGCGTTCAGCTAAACGTTTCCACAAACCAACGTACCCCACTTTCACACCCCATCATTTTTAGGATTGGTCTACATGTGCCCGCACACACCCCCGTCTTGTTCATCTGGTTTAGTCCATCCGTGGTTCATGTTAACACACCAAATTAAAACACCGTTAACCAGAACTGAAGGAACCCTGCCTCTGAGCGTCTTGAGACGCACTTCACCCCGTTCCCTTCATCCTGTCGTAGTGTGCTTTTCCAGGCTACACTCTGCTTCTGTTAGAACTAAAGGAAATAGTGGGGAGGTTCCCATGTGAAACCTGCAAACCAGGGTTAGCGCTGGGAGAGGTGGGCTCGTGGTTGATTTGAGCTGACATTTTCACTTGTAATTTCACTTCAGCACTGGGATACTGCCGAAGTGTATGATACTGTGACAGAAGGCTGCTACAGAACTGTTGCAACTGTTTCGTTTCCTGCTTTTGCTTTCTCAGCTCTTTTTAGAGGCAAAGGGTTACATGTAACTGGCTGCAGCTGAGTTTCAGTATCTCCACAACAGGCATGATAGAATTGTATTTATTGCAGAGTCCTCCTATTATAAGTGCATTCTTTCTTTGGTAATGTGTAAAACAAAGGGATTAAACGTAGTTAGATCTGTGCAGCTTCATGCTCCTGAGACTATCTTCCTGTTGCCATGGAAACTTAATACAGGATCTGTTAGGAGGAAATACTAGGTGATTGTAGGCAGCGCTGCGGGTGCTGTGTTTGCTGTGATGGCACAGCATATATAAAAGGAGAGCATTAGTGTTATGAAAAAGGCCAGCTAGAAATGACAAGAACCTATCATCAGTGTTTAGCAAATACCCTTATTGCCTATGTGGCAGTACTTTATGGTCAGCAGCATGGGTAGGGGGCCATTTGTGAGTATGTAGGCTAACCTATGTAGCTTAAGAACTTCCCCTGAATTAATTTAAATATGTCAGCAATATACCCAACTTTGGATTCCTGAAATAGAACTAAACAACTGTTATCAAAAATAAAACATGAAATTCCATGCAGGAAACCTACTTTAGACTGGAATTCAGTCTGGAACCGCACTAGGTTGAGAACTGTACAATTACCAAATGAGGAAGATGGTCTAAGCTGAGCAATACAGCGATCCTGCTTCAGTTTTTTATCTGTGGAATTAAGAGAATAGTGATTCTCTCTTCACAGCATGTTGGGAGTGTGGATACGCTGAAAAGTGTAGACTGTTCAATATTGCGTTAATAGAGTCATAAGCCTATATTTGCCAAGGGATATTAAAATCCAAGCAGACTAAATAAAAGATGTAAGATGTATACTTGTATAGGTGTCATACTTGGTTCTGAGTGAATAAATATGACACTAACCAGCTCTACTGAAATTTTGCAGGAAGTAACCCCTGCAAAAATGTTGATGGGCCACTGGTATGACACAGTGGTGCATTTCTTGTGGCTTAGCTAAATATCAGCCAGATTAAATATATGCTCATTTCCAAGGGCTGCTGCAAGCTCCCGTTCCCTACAAAATCATTACCATATTTACTGATGCCTGCCCTGACCTCCTGTCCTCACAGAATCATTAGGGTTTAAAACTACTTTGGAGATCACTTGCCTACAGGTGAGTTTGGAATGTCTCCAGAGAGGGAGACTCCACAACCCCCCCAGGCTGCCTGTTCCAGTGCTGACACACACAACGTCAAGTTCTCCTTCATGTTGAGGTGGAAGTTCTTGCGTTTTAGCTTATTAAAGAAAAGTAGTGTTGCTCCTCATCCTGTTGCTGGGCATCATCCTCCTGGCACCCATCTTTGAGATACTTATATGTAAAAGCTCTGCAGTGACTTTCCCATTTTGGCTTCCTTTGTTTTCCTGTTCCACTCCTTTTTTAAGGGTTTGCCAGCTTTCATCATTCCCCCATCTCTCCCTCAAAACCTCTAGGATATACTATATAATAATTCTGTGCTGTCTGTAGCTGAAGGTGATGTTCCATACCAACACTTTACTATTAATCCCCAGTCCCCACTTAGCCTCAAACCATTTTAGCGTGCACTGCTACAGCACAGTAAGTAATGTACATCACAGGCTACTATCAGACTGCAATGACACAGTAAATGCACACTGCAATTTATGTGTAGCAAATAATACTAACCACTATAGATTCTATTATCTGGATAAAGTGCTCTACAGGGGAAGTTGAGCTTGTTTATTTATTTGTTTTTGTAATAAAAATGTTAGAACCCTGTTCTTTACATTATCTGGCAAAATCAGATTATATAGTTATTTTTTTTTCTGTAATGAGCAGTACCCCTAACTTACACTGGGCCATAAGCAAAAGAATAAGGCACAGATCCGCACACTAGCCTGATGTTTAAAGGTGAAGTATTAATTTGGCTTTTTTAACAAAAAGAAACAGATCTTTTGAGATAAACACCTACATAAGTATTAAATTTAGTTACAAATACAACACTAACTAACAGTTCAACCTTCTCAGGTCCCAGCTCTGAGACAAATATACTAGTTTTATAACAACAGCATTGTCAAATTCCCTAGTTACTGTCTCTATATCAAATGCCCAGTTTCTGAAGAAGTGGACTTATATTTCTAAAGCCTATGAGTTTTTTTACACTACATCCACTACCATAAGTGCATTAATGTCAGCATCACAGTGGCACATGAAGACCAGACAGTATCTGTCTTTCCTGTATGCACAGAAGAAGTGAAAAACATGCCTTCAAGTTGCACTTTAATTATCTGGCTGCTTTCCATATACTTTCAAAAACAGAAGCTGTAGATTCCCAGCTTTAGTTTGATACTTGCAATTTATTTTTCTTATATCATGAAAATTAACTTCAGCCTTATAGCTATGGTGGCCTTGCAATGTGCCAGAGCTTTAGAAAAATAGAAAATTTTGTCAATTTTTTTTATAGCAGTAGTGTCCTTATTTTATCTAGTATAAAGCCAAAAAGTGACAGCCATATAGTAATTAAGGGTACAGTCCTGTCACCGGCTGGACCTATGTGCTTATTTTTGCAGAATACCATGGACTTACCCTAACACAAAGTGCTGGTGTGCACGTGCACTGTGTTTCAAGCTAGGTTTGTATATGTAGCTGAATATAGCATGAAAAGGTCATCTGGCAAAGCGGTGTCATTTTACACAATGACTTTAGATAGTGCATATCGTAACATGATGCCATACAGTAAGATATGTGAATTCCCACTTCAGTGACAATTTAGAAAGTCACCCTAATATTTTTATAATTTACCTTGAGTTAGTCTTCCGACTGAGTCACAACAGGTATGCTGTGCTAATAGAGTCTGTCTCACATTTTTAAACTGCCAACTGCCACGTCTTAGCAAATTACTGCTCACTCCGAAATAAAAATTGCAAAACTGTATATGACTTCACTCTGTGACATCTTTAAACGGATTTTCAACTGCTTTACCCAGATGATGAAGCGTGTGTGCGTTTCCACAACCGATGCTAACTCTCTGAGCCGGTGAGGAAGTTGCATTGCCACAGCTCAACCTCACCTCTGTGAGCTTTTTCTTTCTCCACAGAACTGCTTAGAATAAGGATGTGAGAACGAGCAGTAGCACACAAGGGCTCTCTCCCGGCGGATGGAGGGGGGCTGCGGCGGCCGCCGCGTGGGAGAGGAGCGGGATCGGGAGAACAATGGTGACGGTCGCGGCGCCGCGAGCGGCCACGGCGGCCCGCGCGGCGCTCCGGGTCGGGCACGTAGCGCTCGGGTGGCCGCCGCCGGTGCTCACGGAGCCTGGAGGCGGCCGCGCGATTCCGCATGCGAGCGCCTCACCGTTCTCAGGGCGCTCGCAGAACCGAGTAACGGAGTTCACGCCCTGGACTCCCCGATGTCCTTATGAGGGGACAATCTCTCAGACTGCGCTCCACTCCCTTTAGCGGGTCTGAATTGTCCCCGCTGTGACAAAGGGAAGTCCAGAATTTAATCCCCTGTGGCTGAAAGGAAGCGGAGCAGCAGCGAAGGGATCGTAGGGACGGCGCTGAGCGCAGAGAACCTCATCGCCCGACGCCGGTCCGAAGCTGCCGATGGCGGGAACAAAGCCCGAGATCGCGGGTGCTTCACGAGCCATCGGTGTAGCACTACGTGCACTGAGGCCGCGGCACCGCGCGCCTGGGCGTGACCCGGCCGCTTGAGGAGGAAGCGGGAGGCAGCGCTCTCCCGCAGCAGCCGAAGCGGGGCTCGGTCGCTCAGAGCCCGGCAGCGCTGCCCGGCCGATGGCGGCGAGGACGCCAGGCGCCCCGCATCGCAGCGCGGGTTTACCGAAAAAGAAAAACACCCCGGACCCCTCTGCGCGGGGAGGACCCAGAACGAGGGCGCCCCCCGGCACCCGTGAGGTGGCGCGAACGGGTTAACGACAGTCCCCGCCGTCTCCACCGACTCTCCGGTGCCCTGCGCAGCCTCTGGCCGAGAGACGAAGCCGCGCCGCGCTCTCCTAAAGCTTCAGCCGCGCTCGAGCGCATCCGCCGGCCTGGGCAGCCCCACGCAGAGATGCGTACCCGACCTGCCCGGAGCTCCGGAGTCGGGTCACCCAGCTCCTGACCTCCCCACGCTCCCCGTGGCGCTCCCTCCCGTGCGTCAGCCAAGCACCCCACAGCATCACTCACAACGGCTCCCCCTCAATACCTGAGTCACGTCCCACGCCTCAGCATGAAGATGCCGGTGCTCGTGCCGGAGCTCTGCCCGCCTTCCCCGTGCGCCCGCTCAGCTCAGCTCAGCCCCGCTCAGCCCAGCCCCGCCCCGTCCCGTCCCGTCCCGCCAGCTGCGGAGCACCCTCGGACTGAGCGGGTGTGTCTCGGTCTGATCATGTGACTCACTTCCACTGTTACAGGTTTGCCTGCGCACAGGCACATCAGCCGCGGGCGGGCCTGGCCGAAGCGGAGTCTCCGCGGGCGCCTTAGGCCCCGGCCCCGGCCCCGGCCCCGGCCCCGGCCCCGGCCCCGGCCCCGGCCCCGGCCCCGGCCCCGGCCGAAGCGGAGTCCCGCGGGCGCCTTGGGTCCCCGGCCCCGGCAGAGCGCCTGCAGGTATGAGGCGGCTGCGGCGCGGGTGGTGCTGTCCTGACATCTCTGTTCCAGGGAGCGACCGCGGTTTCTTTGTTGTCTCCTCGGATAAGAACGGCTTTTTCGAACTTCCTTGTGAGGTTTTTTGGTTGGTTGGTTGGTTTTGGTTTGGGGGCTGGGGGGTGGGTGTTCGTTCGTTTTGGAAGTTTTTCATTCTTCTTGGTCATTTTGATCGTGATATTGTACATTCTGCAGGCAACATACAGGCCCCCCTCCTCATCTTTTACCAAGGAAGCACCACCTGCAAATATGCCTGCTTGAGTTACCTCATTTTGCATCCAGACGGGGTAAGCTTTCTGCAATGGCTCTCCTGCTAGTCACGCAAATGTTGAATCGTAAAACTGAATGTGTGTTGATATTGCTGTTATTTGGCATCGATATAGGTTGTGATGAGCTTCTAAAGTGCACTGCAGAAAGCAGGGCTCCTTAAGCTACTCAGCACTTAAGAAATTCGGGAGTAGGTGCTCCACTCCTTTGTGTGCTTACAGAACACAAGTCAGTGTATAGTGTCATCCACTTCTACTCGGTGCTGTTAAAACCACACCTTTAATACTGCGTTTAGTTTTGTGTCCCTTGCTATAAGACGTTGTGCTGGAGCATTTTCAAAGAGCCTGGAGCACAAGTCTTGTCAGGAGCAGCTGAGAGAACTGGGGTTGTTCAGCTTGGAGAAAAGAAGATTCAGAGAGCACCTCGCTTCCTCGCAACTACTAAAAGAGGGTATAGTGAGGTGGGGTCGGTCTCTTCTCCCAAGAAGCAAGCAACAGGACAAGAGGAAACGGCCTCAAGTACACTGGGGGTGCGGGGGGGAGGTCGGTTGGGTATTAAAACAAATTTCTTCCCTGAAAGTGTTATCAAGCACTGGAACAGGCTGCCCAGGGAAGTGGTTGAGTCACCATCCCTGGAAGTATTTAAAAGATTTGTAGGTGTGGCACTTGGGGATGGTTGATGGTGGATTTGGCTGTGTTAGATTTATGGTTGGACAAGGTCTTTTCCAACCTAAATGATTCTGTGATTCCTATCACTTGTGTGAAGACACACAGGGGTGTGTTTGCCTTGGCTTCTGATTCAGTTTTGCTGTAGTACCCATTTGTACCTGCTTAGGGATTCATTGCAATAATATGCAAAGATGAGCAAGGCTAGGTCCTTTGTTTTGGGTCAATAGCATACAGCCAGTGAGACATACATTGCTAATCTTAAAGAGTAAAATGAGGTTTTGACTGTTTAGCATTACCTGGATTTAGGCCATTCACTTACTGGCTAAATGAAGATAAGTGCAGAAGAGCAAAAACCATGGATTCTTGTGGAGCTTCTGAAGCAAGCATTGCAGTGGCTGAGGCCCAGCAAAATTGCTGGAGTCTAGTGGCTGAAGAAGACATTCTTATGTGCCTTTACAGGTAATCTTGTTTCTCTAGGAAAAGGAAGTAGGATCTACATTGCCCGTCCCAAAGGATTGGAAAAACTCCTACAGTTTTTGAGGGAAGCAGTTTTATTTGTCATGACCCCACCCTCTTGACTTTAATTTCTCGAGAACAGTTCCATCTTGCAGAATCTTCTGCTTTGTTATTGCACTTTACTTGAATAACGACACCATGGAAATTTAGAACCAGTGGAATTTTTAATGCAAAGCTTAGAGGTTTGTACTTTGTGAAGATGTTATCAGGAGGGACAGAGGTGTCTAGGAGTGGAGACATGTAACAGTGGAAGTGAAGTTGGCAAAATACTCAAACCATCAGTATCTCTCATAGCTACTCAAATTATATAAGAGGCTAGATAAGGAAAGAGGTTGTTTGTTAGCTACACATGTTAAAAAGGCAAAAAGAGGATTGTTGTGTTCTTCATATATCAACATTGCCCCTACTAAAGCCTGCAACTCTCTGCAGCCATGTGCTTTCTAGTTAGAGTTCAGTTGTAGAATATTCACACCGTTTAAGAGGTCAGTGTGTTTGAGGCAGAGGAGAGTCACATCAGTTCATTTGTTTTTCAGAAGTGGATGTCCATACACATAGAACAGCTGCTGAAAAATCTGGCTGGTGGTCTGTGGTCTCACTTTTGTAGTGGACAGCTTCTGTTGTTTTTGAAGAATGCATTTTTCTGAAAAAGATATGTTCATAAGAGGATGGCATGCCAGGGTAAATGATAATCCCAACATCAGCATCTAGATCACTGGATTTGATTCACTATTCAATAAGGCAGTAGTGTAAGTGAGCAGAACACAGGGTTGCTGTGCTTGCAGAAGCCTGCAGAGTTGGGATAACTTCATAAACATTTGGAACTGAGGTGAAGGCACAAACCCCCTATCTGTTAGGTAGGGTTATGTTGTACATGTTTAAGCATTAAATATGATGCAGTACACTTATGAGTAGAGGCAATATTAAAAGTGCAGCAGAGAGACTGTAACTTAAGGCATCTAACTACAAAAGGAGCTTTGAAAAATTCTTCCTTATAGTTCTAACTAAATGAAAAACAAACCACTGCATTTTAGTATGTCACTTATTACGTGTACTCTCAAAGTGTTGTTGAGCTCATGAGGAATCATTAATAGGCAAATTCTATGTCTACAGTAGACTCTGAAAGTCTCAGTTTCTTGCTAAAGGGAATTCTTATTAGGAAAGTATAATGTAGTTGGGCTATACTTAACAGATGCTGGATTCCACCAAACCTCCACTAAAGTCCTTCACTCTGTAATTTCTTACTAGTTTCCAAATAGGTAAGGATCCTGGTATGTTCTTTTTTCACATATTTAATTTGGCTTTATTATTTTTTCTTTTGCACCTTTACAGCAAGGAAAGGTGGGTACTGAGCAGAAGGGCACATTGCTGGCTCATGGTCAATTCAATATCCATTAGGACCCATAGCTTTTCAGCTGGCTGGCCCCAGGCTGTACACATGTATGGGATTATTGCTACCCAGGTGCAGGACTTTCCATTTTCCTGTTAAGCTTCATGAGATTCCTAGATTGTTTTCTTTAAAAACAGAGTGAGGTAGTGAATCCAATAACTGTTTGCCATTCACATCAGTAGAGATGGTCAGAAAATGCTGGAAATGTTTGCTTGATCAGGTTTCCAGAATGGCAGAAGTGACTGGAACATTGTTGTTACAGAGTATAAATAGGAAGAGGGTAGCTAACATGAGGACAAAGCTTGATCACTTTGGGACATAGGGCATCTGATGGTAAATGTCTTCCCTAGCACTTCCTGAACTGTAGAATTGCTTCTGAATATCATAGCAGTTTTGGGTGGTTGCTGCTTCCTGTTCCAAATTCTAGCTGTACTCTTTGCTGTTCCTGAAGTTTGTAGGTTAATCCCAAATACTACCTCAAAAGTGCCTGTAAATGCTTATTCTTACTAAGCTTTTATAGATTAATTTTTTTCTTTTTTTGAGGCTGTGTTTCCTTGTTTGCACTTGGAGTCTGTTGTATTAATTATGGGTTTTCACTGCAGCATTTTTAATAATGTTCACAGAAACACTGAATATTTCAAATGGTTTCATACATGGCTAACTGTGCAGTGCATACACCTATGCCTTTGATTCAAAATGTAAATGTAGTGGATCATGTTGCACAAAGAGTCCTTGTAAGGTCTGTATTGTAGAAAGGTCTGTAATATTTAGAGTTGAAGTTTTGGTAATTTTTAGTTTGTTTCTAAAGTATGAAAATAAGGTCTTCTTATATAGCTCTCAAGATTCAGTTGAAGAACATGAACTGTACCTACAAAAATTTATATAGTTTTCAAAAATAACCCACAGTTGTACAGGTAGGCATCGAGAGAGAGAGAGATGAAAATCAAATTCATCTAGCCTGGATAAAACTTGAACTTAAAGGTGTCATTTAGTTCCTAAATAATCACTCAAATTTCAGAGGGGACCAAAACTTCCTCTGGAGTCCTTTGCAAGCTAAAAAGTAGGGCACTTTTATTTGGAAGATGATCTTTAAATGCTAGTACTGAATTTTTTATATTTATTGTTTGTATACTGTATACCAAATACATTCCTTGGGGTTCTGTGGTAATAAGTATTCATTTGAAGGAAGGCTGCACTTGAAAGACTTTTCTGAATCGCATTTTCATTTTTATGTTTCATCAAGGTAGGCTACATCCATATTCACTAAGTCCCTGCATGATGTTTCTCAAGCCTGTTCCTCTGATTGGCCAGGTACGTATCTTTGGAATGTGCAGTGGGTTTCATGTGGCCTGTGTCTTGGGACTACTTTTCCATAGAAGCAAGGATGAATTTGGCAAGATACATAGTTTGCATAATCCTGGGTCTTGTCTTGTTAGGGAGTTGGGCCATAGTAAGTTTTACGTGGCCTTTTGAAGGGAAACTTAAGAGTGCTTTTGAGCTTAGTAGTGTATTTGTAGCTGGGATTTACCCTGCTTTTCCTCTGAAACACAGCCTTTTTAGAAGGTGAATCCATTTTCTTTCTTTTGTGGAGCTATTTGTAAGTATTGATATTTCACAGTACGTTGATGGGTCCAAAGACTTGTGTTCAGAAGTGACTCTGAAGGTGGTTCTGAAGGTGCCTGAAATTTACCTTTAGCCTAAATCTTAATGAATTCACTAGTGTTTTATAAAAACAGAAAATATCTCTTCTAAATTCTTGTTACCTTTTTACCTTTTAGCAAAAATTTTCTTTTAACTTTTGTCTATGAAACCAGGACATTTCCTGCATTTATTTTGGGAGTATACAGGTTTCTACATTGATACCAAAATCCATGTTGTGTAGACTGTAATCTTTTTGACTCACAATTAAGATAAAAGTTTACTCATTTTGGACAGTATTGAATTACTAGAAATTAATCATTTGGGCAACTGATGTGTTTAACTATGTGACTAGGGACTGGCTGAAGGTACCTTGGAGGAAATTCCAGCTAATTTGGAAAGGGGGGGTGTGTGAGGAAGGGTTGCAGAAGATAATGTGGTTGAGAGATTGGGCAACTCTGGGGTAAGACATAAGAAAAAGGAGTATGCCACCAGCATGGTATATGGATTTAGATATTTGCCTATTATGTACTGATTTTGATGAGTGCTTTTAGAGGCTCACTGCAGAGTATAAATTATACTGGGATTTGCACTATAACTTTTGTGTGCTCAAATTTGGAAAATCACTTGAAGTCAGATTTCACTGCTGTATTTTAAACCAGAGGTGATTCATACACAAATAAACTGAACCACTTTAATATTTGTAGTGTTCTGAAATTATATGTAGATACACTTCATGTAGCTAAATGAAACTTGATTTATTTTTAAAGTCAAATTATTAGTTCTTATTCTGATTTTCAGTAATAGTTACGGATAGAAGTAAACACCTGCTCTCTTTAGATAACAGGGTTAGGAAATACTCTTTTGAGGACCTGAGGAAAGACACATATATATATACACACACATATATAAAAGAACTACTGATAATATCCTGTTTTCTTTAAATGAGTGTAATTCAGGCATAATTCAGACAACATTCAGGTTTCTGAAAGGTCTTCCATCTGGCAAAGCTGTTTATATCATCCAGAAACATGATAAAGTGAGAGCGTTACAGGAATTTTGCCCCATGACTTCTTCCTGCAAAGCAAGTCATCGAGTGACTAAGGGAAAATCATGCTGTACATCTAGTTCATGTGTCACTCCTTCCTGTCTCATACAGACGGTATAGTCTGGTTTAGTTGGCAGATACATTTTTTAATAATTAAATACCTTGGTATCAGAACTTGCTTATCTGTGCTGCATGGATTCATGTTGTCGCTGGCCTGAGCTTGTTTTACAAGCTTTTAAGAGTTTTTCACGTGATGCAGTGGATTTGCAGGGAATGGGTAGTTTGTTCCGTTTGGGCCATTTCTTAACAGCTGTATCTGAAACGGGCCAGGACTCTCCTTCCTGATCTGCTTGAGGGAGAAATTGTTTTATACTGAACACGTGTAGGGAGACAAGTGAACAGGAAAACGCTATTTGAGAGTATTAAATAATTTATAGCTGTGTTTTGGGAAAAGGGGCTGGTATTGGGAGACCAGGGCCGCAAAGGAGTGTGCACATGCTCACACAACGCGGAGGTGCTGCTGTGTTACAATGGAGAGAGTGCAGAAGATAAAAGGAGTGAGAGAAGTCGAGAAGCGCTGGTTTGTTGAGCAAGAAGAGGGGTAGTGAAGGGGGCGGGGATCCCCAGCAGAGCTGCGGGGGCTGAGGGAGCCGGGGTTGAGCGGGCCTGTTCGCGGGCCGGGGCGGGGACGGCACAGCGCCAATAGGGCTTAAGCGGTGCTCGCCACGAGCCCCGCCTGGAGCGAACGGGGGCCGGGGTACGAGGGTCGCGGTTCCCGTGGAGACGGGCCCGCCTCTTGACCGCATGTTTGCCGCCGCGGCTCCCGTGAGACGCGGCCTATGGAGGTGAGCGGAAGGACGTGCAGGTTGGTGCCAGGAGGAGCCGAGCCGCGACCTGAGTCATGCGCGGGCGCCATCAGAAGGCGCAGCGGCCTGTTGTGCCGCAGCTTGTCCTTCAGAGCTCCCGATGCGGCACCCGTGCATCTTCCTCCCTTTTCTCTCTCTGGGGACCAGCTTTTTAGCTGCATCCTTCCTCCTACAGAGTGCCCTCTGTGTGCTGCCTCTAAGTTCCAGGCTTTACCTTATGCTACTGTGTGCTCCTCTCTACTGAGAACTAAGAGACTTGACCTTGACAGCCTGCCTGCCGTCTGCTCTTCTGCCTCAGAGCATCTGACCCTCTGGGCCCTCAGTGTGACTTCCCACCCTCCTCCTGGGATCTGCTGGCTGCCACTGGCAGTGTTTTCTTTCACTCCCACTTGATTACTTCTTTATGTTCCTCTCTGCCCTCCAAGTGTACAAGCCTCTAGTCTTGCAGGATACTTGATCACTAGCTTTCTGGGAGCATTGCCTTCATCCATTTGTCTGTCTCTTCCTGTCCTCCCTGAGGACACTTGCTCCAAGGACTCAATGTCAGTGTTTCTCATGATGCATTGCCCTAATTTTACAGTCCTGACCCCTGTGTAGAATATGTACCCATTTCTCAGTCCCAGGAGCAATTGTTTCTTCCTACCATACCCTGTATTTTACCTATGCAGTAACTTATGCCTCCTTCTCTTCTGACTGTCCTGCATAACGATAAGCCATCATGTACCCCACAGCATAGCTTGCCCCGTACTTTGCCAGAGGTATGTCAGTGCTCAGTATCTGACATCCCAGGTTTCTCTCTTGTTATTACTCATTATCCTATCCCCCAGCTTCTACTATATTTTATCTATTACGGTTGGGCTATGTAATAGTGTATATTCGCTGTCTATATGGCTAACTTTACTTGTAAATAACAAACCAGCTACTAGCAGTCGAGAAGGAGATACCACATAAGTGATGCAAACTTGGAATTTGATGTTTCTTGTTTGAACTATGTTGACAAGATTGGCACAACTAGTGTGTCTATGCTGATTGCTTGACATGCAGCACAGTGAAACAGGAATCACTAAGGAAGACAGTTGTAGCTAGAGATACTTAACTGATACTGGCTATGTGGCATTTTCTGTAGTTTTGAAAGGAAGCAGTCTTGGTTTATTAGCTCTGCTAGTTTGTCATGCATGTATTACTCGTCTTACTCTTGGTACAATAAGGGTATGTTACAAAGATAGCAAGGAAGAGAGAAGCAAGTACAGCTTCTTTAAACAACGTTTTAAAGCTTTAGACCTCTGACAAAGAGGGATTGTATGGAAGTCTGAAAGGTCTTGTTACTTTGAAATGTGCTTCAACATCACCTTGTTCTCCTTATTTGGTTGAAAAGTAAGTATCTCAAAACATGGCATCTAACTTCTTGTTGAAGTAGCATTTTAGTAGTAACAGTTGCAAAAGCTCCACTGAATTGCCTCTTTTTGGGTAGGCTTTAAGTAAGTGGTTGGACAGTAATGGGTATCTTTACTGTTTAGGTTGTATGAGTAAACTGTGCTTGTACAGTAGCAGTATTGGCTTTTTGTATTTGTTTGAAATATTGGCCTTACTAGTATGCTTCCACTGTATCTCAGAGAAACATTTTTTGTTAGTAGTAAATACTACGAGGAGGAGAGGAAAAGATATGAGCTGCTTCTATTTTTAAATGTATCTAAAAGATCAGTTTTGTGCTGGCCAGCCTTTGTTTTGCCATTTCTTATGTAACAGAAACTTTGGGGGGAGGAGGAACTCTGTTAAGTGGAAGTCTTGCAGTCCTCTTCAAAAGATCCTCAATACTTCAAAAGTTGCATATATTATTGATAAGTCACAATTGTTATAATTGGTTTCAAATGACTTATGAGAAAAATTTTGATGGTGACTTTCTGTAGGGAATTACAGCATCTTGTATTTACAGTTATGTCTTAGTGTTAAAAAAATTACATATGGATGCCTCATTAGGTCACCAGAGATGCTCTTTAATGTGTTCTGGTTTTGTTCTAGGAATAGTCACATAGATCATCAGCATCAGGAGTATGTGAACCTGAAACATCAGATGGAGAGGAAAATCTAAGAACTGGAAGGAGAGCTTGCTTGTTAGAAAGGGGTATAAAAATATGGACACGCATTGTTGTGTTGCTGCAGAGCCATCTAGCAATTCTGGTTTAACATTGTTGTAGTTACATAAGCTTTTAGTTTTTGTCCTTTTTTTTTCATGAATTGATGAGATTTGTAATGACAATTTAGAAAATTATGCAATGCTTGTATAGTAGCTGTTGGTTTGCCTGGCAGCTGCCCCTTGCAAGGAACTCTTAAGAACGTGTTTCGTAATCTGATACTGTGTAAAATCGTTTTCTGTAGACAGCACATTGCTAAATCTGTTAGCCATGGAACTGCAGGAGAGGTCAGCATTAGGGGGTGGAGGCAGTTTCAGTGGGCTGGGTAAACGTTTCTTGTTATTCTCCTCATTAAAAGGCTTCCCCATACACACTTCTGCCTCTTACATTGCTGTCCTTTCATCAAAAAGGGTAATTTTACTAAGAATGAAATTCGACCTTCCGAGTGTGATACCTTAAGAGGAACTTTATACCTCTCTGTATTCTAAACTTTAAAGAATAATGAAGCCTGCTTTCCTTTGCTTTTGTGAAAAAAATGTATTTGATATTAAAATTACTTTTAATTGTTTACATGAGTGTGTATGTGAGGAAGTCTTTCCCATAGCTTCCTGTTTCCTAGCAGCACTCTTGTCATTTTTTCTCCAGTGAAATACAGAAGCTTAAAATCATTTAGGTTGGAAAAGACCTTTAATATCATTGAGTCCAACCATAAACCTAACAGAGCCAAATCCACCATTGAACCATTGTCTGCAGGTGCCACATCTGAGTATCTTTTAAATACCTCCAGGGATGGTGACTTAGTCACTGCCCTCGGAAGCCTGTTCCAGTGCTTACTTCTGTTAATGTTTGTTGGTTTATATTTAAAATTTTACTTTTAAGTTGTGTCAAAAAAGGCTGATTTTTTTTTTATTTACATTTTTTTTCTATAGCTGGAGACTGTTCAGTCTAACTTGCTAACTTCTTTTAACATACACTTCTGTCTTATTTTAAACCTGGTCTTTTTTTTTGTGTGTGTGAGTGCATGCTCAGGAAATTAATCTGTAAGTGAAAACTGAGTATCCAAGTCAATATTTTGTGCTCCATGGATTCCTACAGTCTCTTATTTGGGACACCTA
The DNA here is from genome assembly GCF_033783945.1 of Neopsephotus bourkii. Lineage (NCBI taxonomy): Eukaryota > Metazoa > Chordata > Aves > Psittaciformes > Psittacidae > Neopsephotus > Neopsephotus bourkii. Next base: position 65,207 of record NW_026902223.1, read on the forward strand.
ACATAGCTCTGTTTCAGTTCTTCCATTACTGTGAAGAATATTTTCAATATGGTAAAAGAATATGTTAAATGGAATAGATTGCCTGTTAAAATGGCTTCTTTATGAGTCATCTTAACCCAAAACAAGCCAACTTTATTTTTAGGATTACCTGATCCTATAATTAGGTGAGATGATGATGTTCTTTGTGCTAATCACAAAGTCAGTTATGTGATAAACTGGAGTTAAACTCTGCAGTGGCATAAGAAAGATTCAGCATTGGTCATAAGTCCAACTAAATAGTGGCAATAGAAGCTGCAGATGAGACATAAAAGTCTGGAAATCTTGCTATGCAGAAGAGAATGGAGTCACAGTGTTTGCTTAAGAGAGAAAGACGCTCTCATTAGGATGTAAGTGACCTGATTTATCTTGTTTCATAAACTGTGATGGAAGAAATTGAGAGCATCATACCATTTTTGTGCCCAGTTTATTTATGTGAAAAGCTCACAGTAATTCATGGTTAAACAGGTACCATACCTGAAGTACTGTGTCAGTTCTGGTGCCCACAACTGAAAAAAACACATGGACAGACTGGAGAGGGCCACAGAGGTGACTGAAGGGCTAGAGAACATGCCCTGTGAAGAAAGACTAAAGGAATTGTGTCTTTTCCTGGAGAAGGCTTGGGGGGACCTTGTTGCAGTTTTCTAGTATGCTACAAAGAGGATGGAGGATCTCCCTTCACAAGGAGCCCCATGGAGAACACAAGGGGCCAGGGGTACAAGTTGCACTGGGAGAGGTTTCATCTCAATGTAAAAAAGATTTTTACAATGAGAACAATTATTGCTGGAACCATTGTCCTAGGGACAGGAAAAAGTCCTCACCCCTAGAGGTTTTCAAGGTATGATTGGACAGGGTACTAGATAATCTCGTCTAGGTTCCTTTACCATGAAAGTTTGGACCAGATAATCTTTCCAACTCAGGCTGTTGTATGTTCTATGTATATTATTGCAGCAAAATTTGTAGTAAAATTTCAATGTATGCATATAAGCATTAGTTTTATGATTGATGTAATCAAGAAACCTCTCCTCAGGGCTTAACAAGAAAATGAGATCATGCAGAAAAGTATCTGGGAACAACACACCAGAAGGACTTCTTTCATAGCCAGCCTGGAAAGTGACAGCTGCCAGTTGAAGAAGACGACTGGAAAATAAAGAATTTCTGCATTTTGTATGACTGGAAATACTGGTTTACAGTATGCATTTGGTTCATGAAAAAGTCCCTCTGAGCTCCTAATTAAAAAAGGTTATTGGATAGTTTTATGTTCAAGATTTCATCACTTACTTAGTTAATTGTCTTAAGCAAATATATATTGACATGGGAGAGTGGTTGTTCTTGTATGTAGACTTCAAAAACAAATTGTGGGGCTGATGATTCTCATCCGATTGAGATTTCTTAGGAGTCTGCTTCTAAAGAATTCCAAAATCAGTCAATGCATGGACAGGAAGAGAAGTTGAGGGCACAGCTGGCCAAATTCCATAAGGATGAAGAATAGTAAAGATGACTAAAGCTTTGTTTAGAGCTTTGTCTAAAATGACATTTGCAATCAAGCTTATGAGCCCCCTGGAGTCTTGACAGCTTCATGTTTTGAAAGCTCAGCTTGTGTTGAAACTGGTCTTGAAAGCTCGTAAATTTTGCATATGAGTTTTCTCTCACTTTGTGCACCTCTGATCTCTCTTTCCTAGTTGTGTTTTCAATGTATGTGTGTGCAGCAGCCTTTGAGCTTAGGAATTTTACCCTGACAATCCAACAACTTAAATTCCTAGCTCTTTTGTTTCCCATTTCCATTATTAGCTAATGGGAAACATGCTGTGGATGGTATTGCTGAGAGCAGTATTGGTGTTGAGCAGTTTACGCCAGCTTTGCTGAGGTGACCTCCAAAGATGATTCTAAATACCCACAGAGATGGACCCTAGAAGACTGCTGAGCTCTAAAAAACCAAGATGCTTTTGTCCAGTAAAATACTTAGAGTAGAATGTAATAAATTGGGAAAATAGAAGAAGGAAAGAAGATGAGGACAGTAAACAAGGCTGAGATTTAAAACAAAACCAAAAAATCAAACTCAAAACATCCTCAGTATTTATGCTGCTGCAATCAACAGCTTCTCTGTATGTATCATAGGTATAAACAAATGTCTCTGGCAGCTGAGCAAGAATGGATACTGGAGCAGAATAAAATGCAGGCAGAACTGGACTGGCAGCACCTCTGCAAGAATGCAGAAAGTAATTGGTATCAGAAATCAGAGGATCTAACACAAAGCCTGTCTTCAGCAAGAGAGCAGGTGAGAATTTCACATTAATGTTTTTTAGGAATCATCTGTTGCATGGAGAGATACGGAGATTTTCTGACCATGGTGTTCTTCATGGGAGGCATTACCTCAATTTTCTTTCAAAAATCTGTAAAATGGTAATTCTATATTGTGTACAGCAATTCAGCAAATATAATTGATGGGAGACCAGATTAATTTTAATGGACAGTCTCTAATAGTGGCCTTTTAGCCCTTGTAATAGTCAGGTTGGCTTGAGAGATGCCACTGCTTTTCTCTTGGCATTGTAGCAGAAGAAATATTTCTTTTAGAGCAGCCCATGGCCAAAAAGAGTTTCAGATCACAGCACAGCTTGAATTCTATCAAGGGAACAATATTACTCCTGGAAAACTCAAGAGTATTTTTGTAAGGGGGGGGAGGGGGGCAGGGAATCCTATTTTGTGAAGTGTACAAGCTTCTGTTTCTGAAAAATGAAACACGTTTATTGCTTAGAGACTGTTATACAATGGGCTAACCATTATTCTCAATGACCAGTTGCCTAGTAAATTCCTTAGCACAGAGAAAGCAGTTGTTTCCAAAGTATAGAATGCATTTACTCTGGTGTTTTACTTTACCATCATCTTCCCAAAAATATTGATAGGTATCAATGGGTATAGGATGGGAACACATCTGAGAGATGAATCAGCGTTGTATGTATCACATACAGAAAATGAGACAACAAAGCCAAGTTACTTTTCTGTGAAGACAGTTTTTGACAGAACCAAATGGATGTGCTTTAAGTCCCTGTCCTGTGACTTAAAATATTTTTTCTTCTATTTTTTCTTTCTCTCGCTCCCTTTTTCCCCCTCCCTCCTCTCCATACACTTTGTACTGATGTCCTCTGCATTCCCTCCCTCCTAGTTTGAAGCTGATCTACAGAAAAAAGACTACAAGTTGCATGAAGACTGTTCTTTCTGCTTTGACTGTTGAGAGAGAGCAGACAATGCAAACATCGTTTAATCACAGTATTTTTACCTGAAGGAAACAGGGTCAACACTGTCTTGAATTAGGTGAATTCATTCTGACAACTTTATGGGGCATTTTTCCATTGCACTTTTTTTTTAAGCAGTTCATCTGTTTCGTATGTTTAATTCAAAATACAGACATATGTAGGCTGGAATACTCATAGATTAGGTGTCATAGGCTTCATTATGGCTCTGATCTATTACTCAATGGCAAAAGGAGCAAGCTGTATGTACAGTTGCTCCAAAACAAAAATGTACTATACCATCATGGCACATCAGAATGGAAAGAATTAATTTCTGGAAAGTTCCCAAGGGTCTGTGTTAGTTGCAGTTCAGGGTAGATTTTAAAATTGTAGTTAAACTTTCGAAGCAATGCTTTAAAACAGTAATTTGTCAGCTGTTTAAAATAATGCCTTTTATTTCGGTGTCACAAAAAAGTTTTTCTTTGATTGCTACCTATTAAAATACATCTATCAAAAGAGAACCATTAAAAATTGCAGTCGTAATGCTGGTTTGAAACCATGCTGAAGGATAAGGCACTGCGAGTAGAAAATTGTCCTTTGTAAAGGAATGAAAGTAGAACGTGCTGCGGTGTGCCCTGCTGGGCAGCTGCAGATACTCGACAGCAAGCAGTTAAGAGTGTATTATCAGAGCTTGCTGATAAGAAAAAGCAGTGTTACGCAAGCCTAGTGGTTTCTGAACGCAGAAAGTGATGTATTCAGGATACTTTGTGTAAATATTTTTATAAAATAGACAAAAGCAGACTGCTTGCAAAATCTTACCATAGAGCAAGTTGGTTTTCCACTTCAGTTTCAAACTAGACTGATTGTAGATTGATTGCTCAAATACCAAGAGAACCAGGACTGGGGAGGGGTTCTTTTACTGTTCACGTTCATTGATTTCTTCCACTGTAACTGACTGTTCTTGTTGGCAAGACTTAGTTTCCATTTTAATGCTTTTCTTTCTCTTGGTAATATACTCTCTGTTTTGTACTTTTAGCCTGTAAGATAAGCAGTACCTATCACAGCAAAACCATTTTTATCTGTTTTATGTGAAGGGCTCTTGTTTAAAAAACAAATGCCAAAAAAAAATATTAGGAACTAGAACCTTTCATCTTAAATTTTCTGTACAAAATTAATTGTAAACAAAGAGGGAAAGTGATTTAAAGTTTAAAATTGGTAAAAATTGTGTCAGTGAGTTTTCTTAAAGAAGGAATCATTTGTTAGCTACCCTCTGGTTCAGATGACTGAGGCAAGAACAGTTTAAATAAACCCTAGTACCGTATCTTCAGCATACAGGCCCTTTCTTCAGATTGGTTTGAGACGCCATGAGGATGCTTACAAATATTGCAATAGTCATTCTTGACTTTAATTAACAGAGATGTGACACACACCAGCCTGGAAAATCTTGCTTGTAAATGATTTTGAGTATGACTTAGGCCATGTCTGCCTCACTGGAGCATGCTGATAATATACAAGTGCACAGATAGAAGATTACTTGCAGTAGTTCTGAATGATTATGTGGTGTTCTGTCTAGACCCTTTTCTGCTGGCAAAAGTCTGGAACTCCTGTATTTCTGATTGAAACTGTGATAATTAATTTGTATGTTGCAAGTTGAGATGAAGTTCTGGGCTCCAGAAAACCCCTGAGTGATTTGATACCTACTGGTGCCTTTCCCTTCATGCCTTTTCAGTCTCTTTCCCTTTTCTTCACCTTAACAGCCTCAGAGAAATTGTAAAAGCAGAATAGACATTAGCCTCATCTTATGCATACCTTCTACTGTTAGGGCAGGAAGAGCCACAGGAGAAAGAGGCTGTAGGGCAGCTGTTGTCTTTGTGACAAGGAAATTTAATTTGAAGGCTATTATGTTTCAGATCATGCTTTCACATTGCACTCACAGACCAGACTTATGACTGGGGAAATAAGGAGACTGAAGGAAGTGTAGAATGATGGAGGAGATGAAAAAGGAGTAATGTTTGAGACTGTGCAAAGCATAAATACTGATACTGAAGTGTTTTTCTGACGTGTCTTATGTGCAGGGTCTTACGGGTTGCCTTTCTCTCTCATGAGGCAGACCTGCTGCTTTGCACAATTTAAGGTTAGGGTTGAACACAACAAAACATTTTTTGAGGCTCAGAAACGTAAATTAGCAGCACTTGATACAAATATTCCAAATGGTCTTTTCAGAAACATCTGATGTGGACTGTCTGTGAATTAGGATTCATCTAGTGACTATAGGAATGTGTAATCCACAATTGCAGGGCTTTCTAGTACTCTTGTACCAAACAGTATCTGCATTTCTTAAATGGCTGATGACAAATGTTTCCATCAGCTACAGAGGATTTTACAGAAGTAGAATCTAAATTCTGCATTCTCTGTTTGGATGAAAGCACAGTTATAATACACTGTCATCAGTCTGATGTAACTTCTTTAAACTGGTTTGCAGTCGCACTCTGAATGAAGAAAGATTAGAAATAAATAATGTCAGCACCCTAGTATCCTGGTCCTTATATTCCATGGATCCTACTAAAACTTTTTCCTGATGATTGTACTGGAATTTCAAGGAAATTCCGTGTGGAAACACCAGGAAACATGTTCTCCAATCAATGTCTTGTGTTTGGGTTGGTGGTTTTTTGGGGGGTCTTTTTTTGGTTTGGTGTGTTTTTGTTGGTTGGTTGGTTTTGGTTGGTTGTTGCTGTTGCTGTTGCATCTGGTTTTCCTTTTCCTTCCCTCCCCCAAAATTGCAAATTTGGAAATTGAAGAGGCACATGAGAGGAAGCTTTTCCATATCTGTCCTTTTTTTTCTAAACATATGTTGCTGACTATTGACAAGAATTAGATTCTGGAACTAGCAACCTTTGGTGTAACAGGGTAAAGCAGTTCTTACACTTTGTGGTCTAGAATGTTTCACATTCTAGTTGTGATTACACCATCATTTTATTCACACAGGACTACCTTTCCAAACTAAATCTCTAGAATAATCTGTAAGGTTGCATGCAGCCTGTGGAGAAAATGCTGAGCAATTCCTACTCAAAAATTTCAGAAATTGAATGATTCTGGGATTACTCTGAAATAAGCAAGCTGCTAATATTTTACTAATACCAAGTAGGCTTTTTACAGAAGTTAAACCAGCTTTGGCAACTTCGCCTTTGTCAGTTTCTTCAGTTCTGGAAATCTAAGAATGACGTTTGCTCATCAATTCATATTTGTATCAAGTACAATTCCAGAAGTCAGGCTTCAAAGCCTTTGTGAAGGCAGAGCTTCAGTTGTTACCTGACAGATGTTCCTTTTGCATTGCTCATTGTTAGCTTATCTGTAACTAAAGTACAAACAGAAGATACTGCTACTTATCTTAAATCTTAAGGGCTGAAAGGTTTTCTAGCTGTTCTCTGTTGTTCAGGTTGTCTAGGTGTAATCCATGCACTCCTTCCCCTTTTCCAGTTTAGCAAAGTATGTCCAGCTTCTTCATGTTCTTGTGAACAAATTATCTCCAATGACACTTTCAAGAATTTGGCAGGTCAGAAAAGTGACTGCTGTTGAACCAGTAAGTTCTTTAAGGAGATGGGTTACCCACACATGGAAGAGCAGATAGCACACTTCAAAGAACAACAGTGATAAGACAGAGCTATCTCTGTGGCTATTCTCCTCCCCATTTATGCTTTCTCCTATATCTCAGGTTCTCTTCATAGCACTTTTTTCCCTGACAAATCCCCAGAATAACCAGATGTCATTTTTCTCTTTCTATGGTTCTTTTCTCCCAAGTCTGTTCATGGATTAAAAGTATTAAGATCTCTGTGTGGTGGTGTGGAGAAAATGTGTTGCTCATTAATGAAATGTGTTGTATTGTTATTTTACAGGTATTTCAGTATGATGATAACATTTCTCTAAGCAAAAATATTCCTACCTTGGAAATAAAAAGGCTCCAGGAGCAGAATGCCAGTCTTCGGGCTGCTGTTGCACAAATGAGGAAAGAAATGGAGAGTCTTGATAAGCAGATGTCTTCTCTGACAGAAAACGGACAGCTTGCAGAGCAAGGTAACTCCTATTGCCACAGAACTCTAAACTCAGTTAATGAAGTGTAGGTGTGGTGGTCATGACCTAGGAGAGCTATCCAGCCCAGGTGTGTGTATAGATCATGACTCTGGGGTTCTCAAGGTTCCACAATACATCAACACACAGAGGTCTAAGAGTCTCAGAATTTCTATATTACAAATTACTACAGAACTATTATTAGTAAAAATAAATATACACACACTATAAGTCATTACAAAATTACTGTGAGGAAAGTAAATGTGTGTATATATATTTCAAGAGTAAAGCAAGTATACATATATTACAAGTTATTACAGAATTCCAGATAGTGAAGCAAATATATAGAATCACAGAATGGTTTGGGTTGGAAGGGACCTTTAAGGGTCACTTAGTCCAGCCTCCCTGCCATGGGCAGGGACATCTTTCACTAGAGCAGATTGCTCAAACTCCTGTACAACCTGGCCTTGAGCACTTTCAATGATAAGGCATGCACAACTTCCCTGGGCAATCTGTCACAGTGTCTCACCACCTTCATTGTAGTTTCTTCACAGGAGAAGTATTCAGGCCCTCTGATCATATTAATGGACACCCTCTTTAACAAGTCTATGCCTTCCTTACAAACCTTTCCTGTGCGTGTGCCTGTAATATATTACATAAGGTGCTATTGGTGTGACAGTCACCACACCACTCCCAGAAGTGGGGGCTGAATGATAATGGGGGGAAAAAAAAGTCTCATTTCAAAGATGCTCTACATCACTGAATCTTGAGTCAACCAGATCCCCCAGTGAGGGTCAGGTCTGTCTGGGAAACTTCATGCAGGAAAGCTCTTTCAGAGAGGCTCATTTTGGGTGGGTAGGTAGGTAGTAATTTTTTTTTGTGTAGGTATGTAAATGAGCATAGAGTATCAGTTCCAGGTATAGTTGTTGCGATTCTTGTTTTCATGGAAGGTCAGTTTGTTACCACAGTTTCTTTGACCTGCATCCACCAAGCTTTCTTTGTCCTGCTACTATGGCTGAGTGCTAAGGAAATGCCCACTAACAAACAAGAGTAGTCTTTATTTAATAAACAATAAGCATACTCTAGCTTTGTTAATAATGAGACATTAATAATCAATTAAAATAAAACCTCTGTTAAATAAAAAACAAATTCAAGCATAGTTTTTGTCACAGGCAACTCAGTCCAGTTTTTTGAAGATGATGTTATCCAGTATATAATAGAATTATGGCAGTTAAAGTTGGGCAGTATCCAAGAGATGCAATAATCTCTGTCAGCTAATAAACATAAGTTTTCAGAAATGCGTTATCTGTTTTCTTTATGGCTGAAATACTTCATTCAACTAATTTTTCTTGTATCCATTTTTTAAATTTATGGAGATTATATTCAATCAGTAGAAGAAATTGTAATATTAGATCTGATATTTTTAAGAAAATGTAATTTGGAGGGGTGCTTCTGATTTCCAGAAAGTAACCTGTTCTTTCCCACAACTTGTCCATGTGCATCAGTAAGTTGGGACTCACATTTTTAATGGCACTAAAAGAAGAATTGTTCAAGATTAGCTTCCATTTATTGGTGATATTTTTTTCAGCCGTGACTGAAAGAAGCTGCTGTACTTTACATGTTCTTGTTATGTTCAGTGTTGCCAGTTTCCTAAGAATGATTACCTGAGGCAGTATTGGGAGAAATAAAAACTTCTTTGTGCTCCTTTGCCCATGAATTGACCTTTCTCATGTGTCATCTCTATTCACTTTCTGTATTTGGTAGCTGACTTACGTTTGCATATTTTAGGACTACTATTATTTTTCTATTTCTTCAGGTCTGTTCACAGTGTATCTCCTTAAGTAGTATACATGCATAGTAATAGAACGAAAGGCCAAAGCAGCTGTTGCTATGAAAGCCTAAACTGGATAAATACATATATATTTATATTATACTTCTCTTTTAGGTTTATTGTGCACAAACAGAATTTCAACTGAAACCACTTTGAGCAATACCAAAGTTAGCTCAGTTAACTTGGATTGTATGGTAAACCCAGGCACAGAAAAGGTATGAAGAGGTTTAAACTCCTGAAAATACCTATATGTGCATGTGTGTGTAATTAAATACATATTATTTTTATTTGAATAAATATTAAAAACTCGGGCAGTATGTGCTTATGTGGTTAGCTAGTAATGAGTGTAAATTAAATGAAAGCCAGCAGTGATTTATTTCAGCCAGACTTAGGCTCATTCTGTCCTGGGAATACATTTTGACTAGCTGTCCCCTGTCACAAATCACTCCTGATCTTTCAAGCCCTTTTGGATATTTTTTCCCCACTTGCAAATTCTCAAACTGCAGTGTGTCGCCTCCTCAAGTTTTCCGCTGTAAATCCGTATTTCAGCCTTTTTTTGAAGTGCCAAAAACCTTTCAATGCGCGTTCTGATCAGGAGGGAGGAAGCGCGGGAGCCGTGTCCCCGCGGGCGGGCAGGAGCTGCGAAGCCACGCTCTCTTATCGGCCCCGCTAGGGGCGCCAGCCACCTGCAGCGAGCGCGGGCGAGGGGCTCGCTGGCGCCGGAGCGCCCTCGCACGGCTCCAGGGCTTGCAATGTCATTCCCATCGCGCTGCTGTAAAGGGCAGGACCGACATCGGCATTAGCTTGCAACAGGCGTCTCTCTGAAACGGTAATAACTGGAATTGAAGACTGGGACAAACATCGAATACTACGTAAGGCTGAAGTCACTGTATGTTCCCCCCTTATGTCTCCCAGGGACTTCACGGTGTAGTAAATGGAGTCTCATGTATGATAGGTTAAAACACAATGAAAAAATAAGGGATTTCTAATTTTGAGGTTACCTGTAAGATCTACCCATAGAAGTTGCATGCTTTACTCTTACTGTTAAGACTCAGCAGTAACCATCTAAGTTCAAGAAAATGGAAATAATAGCCAGTTAATAAATAAGGATGAGAGGTGGAGCCTCTCTCTCTGGAGGCATTCCAGACCTACTGGGATGGTTCCTGTGTGACCTGCTCTAGGTGGCCCTGCCTTAGGGGCAGGTTGGACTGGATAATCTCCAGAGGTCCCTTCCAGGCCTAGTGATTTTGTGAGTGTTAAAACTAAGAGCTTTAAGAACTGAAATAATACCAATGATCAAACAAAATTTGGGGGCCTTAGGAACCTTGTGTGAAAACATGCACAAGCCACCAGCCACAAATCGTGTTTAACCTTAGTTTTATCTTTTTACTGAACATAGAAGGAGATCTGTCTGTTCCTGCTGTCAAATTATAGTTAGCAAATCAGTGTGTGGCAGTGTAGACAACATAGATTTATATTTTCTTTTTGGCCACTTCCAGGATTAGGTGAAAATTTAATCTTATACCATCTATTCTTTTCTGTTGCAGTAAACATTTTATGAACGACTGTCGAAGATGCATTCTCATTTTCTTCAAATTTCTTTAAGTGGGGATAGAGCTTTAAAAGAAAAGTAGGGAGTGGCTTTGCGTTGGAGACAGTAAGATAGGATGGAACATTCTGTATGCCAGAGAGTAAACCTTTGCTAAACTGCAATTGAGTGCTCAGGGCCAGATATGAGAACATTTTTCAGGCAGCGGACTGCTTTATTTCTTCTTCCTTGCTACATAGCAAGCCTTCTTAGGCATAGACTGGCAACTGGAAACAGTCTTGTTACAAACAATTGGCAAAACTTAATCAGAATTCCTTACTGCGTATTAGAGTGCTTATCTCTTAACATTTTTTTATACTGTCTCTGTGCTGCTTCCATTTACCATTTATTAATTACATGCTAAGGATGTTCTTAAGGCCATGATTAATTACATGCAAAAATATCCCTAGCTTGGGGAGTTCAGAATCTGTTGAGCAATAATGGTAGCTAAAAATAGGGGAGCAGATATGAAGTCAATATGAAGATTTATAGTGATAGGGTTTTTTTCCCATTTAATATAACAGAGGTTCTGGGACCATAATCTCAAAATTACTATAAAGCTAAAAAGTAGCTAAAGAAGTGGAACGTTTATGTGGAAACTAGTAAAATAGGCATGTAGATTATTGCATGCATGTGATTTTTCTTCTCTTCCTTTCATATCAGCTCTGAGGAGAGTTTTTCCTCTCACCATTTTTTTGTACCAGCTTTTCTGTGTTTTGTCTCTTTTGTACTGTAGAGTTTTACTCTGGGCATGGAGCTAAACATAGAAAGATTTCTGAATTCAACTCCTAACTCTACAGTGTACAACCTCTCACCTGAAAAAAAAATCTTCTGTGTAATGCTGCTGAATGTTTTTATGAAAAATTCAGGAAAAATAGAAGTTTAAGCAAATGGTATTCTTCCCCCAGCTCAGTGATGTGCTTTTGTATCTTGGTGAAGTGAAGATGGTACATGGTGTGACAACCAGTGGTACTGTTAATTGTTCACTGCCTTGACATCTTTTTATGTGAAGTTTCAGTGTTTTAATTTAACAGTTCATATGATGAGAGTAGAATGTGATTAATTTGTGTCTGCTTTGGTGTAAATTGCTGTATGTACACCAAAGTGGTGTTCTTCTTTTCTTTCACCTTGATACCTTCATGTTTTTATATTCTAGTCCTGCAGTAATGTTTCCACCTTTCTCCCCCATAGTGTTTGTGTACCTGTATGCTTTCCATGAGTGTTCTAAAGGGCTTCCTCTTTTCTCGTAAAACTGTCCAAAGAAATGAGAATGGGAGTTGCATGAACCACTAAGGCAATGGTGATTGGGTCTTTTGAGTAAATATTTTATCATAATGTATATCTGCATAAAAAAAAACAATTAAGTTTGCAGAGACAAAACTATTTTTAGAATCTTTACTTTTTACTCTTCATCCTTTCTCTTTAAAAAAAATGTTTTAAGTTGTATTTACCTCATGTGTGTATGCATACAATGCTTATACAGAGAAGGGTTTGCGATAGTTTGCTATCTGCAGTAAAGTGTCTTCTCCACATTTTATTGTAAAATTAACTGCTCTTTAGTTTACACTTATACAGTGTTTATCCTATGTATGGTATTTTACACTTACAGTTAACAATATTTGTGGGAACATCCCAGGCTGTTACAGTGTTTCACCCTATATTCCTAAGAACAGGTTTCATTTGCCCCTTATTGTGAAGAAAATTCTAAAAATGGACCCTCAAAAATGGCTATAGATTTCAACTTTACACTTTTTCTTCAACTGGCTTCTAATGTGTGTTTGTAGAAATCTCTAAACCTACAGACTTCAGTATCAAAATATTTATTATAAGCACTGTCTGTTTTTTTCCAGGGGCCAAAAGCCAAAGTTATTGAAGAAAAGACAGTAGATTTTGGACAAAAGTATCCTGACATAGGTCCTGGTGTTGGTCTTCGGTATGGTGTCAGCAGCACTCTACAAGGACTGCAAAATAAACTGCAGGAAGCAGCAAGACAAATTTCTATTCTGAGTGAGGAGAAGCAGCAGCTGATTGAAATGGGAAATGGACTCAGGGCAGAACTCAGAATGGCATTAAAGGAAGGTAAATTTATTCTATAAAAGAGTGCAAGCTTATGTATTCAGAATAAAACCTGGGAATCAGTTCATCCTTTGAGCTCTAATATGAGGACAAAGTGCTGGACCTGACTGATTCTTGATCTGTATAATTTGTGTGAGACTGGTGTGAATTGTTGCAAGGACCATTCTGTGATAGGAGGTACTAGCACAGAACAATAAGAGCCTGTAGGCAGTAACTTTTGCTGATGAGCATCTTAGATGAAGGACTCCCTGATCTCAGTGTGGGAAATAGAAGTTGAAGAGCAGAAAAGAAGTAGTTTATCCCTTGGAATAAAAACTAATGCTTCGTGAAAGTGGAAAAGAAAGCAGAATAAGCTTATTATAGAGTAAACTTCAATCAAGAGTATACATAATGTAAGAAGATTTCACTGTGGACATTTAAGTTCCATTCAGCCATTTCTCTGGCAAAGAAGCAAAGGAGAAAAACACAAGGCCCGTTACTGTATAGCACTGAATCTGTCTGCAATGAGAAGGAGGGTATTTTGTTTCACTTATATCCACTATAAACATTGGCTGGGAATGTAATATTGATTACAACAACAGAGAATGTCTTCCTTAGTATTTTCTCTCCTTTATAGGACTTTTGCATCCTGTTAGCTCTAAGCGCTGCACAGTTTGTGTTGTGTCTGGTAGCCTTTTTCCAAGAGAGCTTGTCAAAAGAATACAGTGTCAGCTATCAGCTTTAAAGCATCTACAGCACAGGCTTACAACACAGGTAATAATATGCTCTTTAAATCTAGTGATAATGAGCAGTTAACCCAGTTGTAATTCCATGACTAGAACTTTCCTTAAAATTCTGCATTTAAATATCTTTTACTGACCTTGGCTCAAATTTTCCTTTGGTACCTTGGAAGATTTCATAGAATCATAGAATATCGTGAGCTGGAAGGGACCCATGGTGATCTTTTAGTCCTGGCTCCACACAGGGCAACCTAAAAATTAAAACTTGTATCGAAGAGGATTGTCCAAATGCTTCTTGAGCACTGACAGGCTTGGGATTGTGACCAGTCCTTGTGGAGCTTGTTCTAGTGCTTGACCACACTTCTCAAGGAAGAACTTAGGACTAATATGCAGCCTGTATGAAGCTTTAAGCCATTCCCTTGCATCCCATCACAGACACCAGAAGGAAGAGATCAGCACCTCCCTCTCTGCTCCCCCTCATGATGAGGTTGTAGACAGCAATGAGGTATTCCTCAGTCTCCATTTTTCCAAGCTGAGCAAGCCAAGTATCCTTAGCTGCTCCTCATAAATCTTACCCTCTAGTCTTTTCACCACCTTTGTTCCCCTCTTTTGGACACATTCTAATATTTCTATATACTCCTCATATTGTGGAGTTCAAAACTGCACACAGTACTCAAAGGGATGCCACACTGATGGTGCAGGTATAGCAGGACAATCTCTCCTTTGACCAGTTAGCTGTACTGTGCCTAATGCACCCCAAGATATGGTTGGCCCTTTTGACCACCAGGGTACACCGTTGACTCATACTGAGTTTACCATAAACCAGAACCCCTAGATCCCTTTCTGCAGGGCTGCTTTCCAGCCTCTTCTCTCCCAGTGTATACAGACATCCAGGATTATGCTGGTAATTCCAGATGCAGAATCCAGTGTTTGCTCTTCTTAAATTTGATATAGCTGGTGATTGCCAAGTGCTCCAGTCTATCAAGAGCTCTCTGTAAGGTCTCTCTATCTTGAAGAGAATCAGCAAGTCCTCCTAGTTTAGTACTACTGGCAAACTTACTTAGTGTGCACTCAATTCCTGTGTCCAGGTTATTGATAAAAACATTGAAGAGAACTGGCTCTAAAATTGAGCCCTGGGAAACACCATTGGTGACTGGTCACCAGGCAGGTACTACCTCATTTACTTAAAGGGTTATAGTTGGGAGTCCAAAATTAACTTTTTTAAATGTGATTTTCATCCAAGGAATTTCAGAAACACTTGGTTAGTGCAGCATAAATGCAATCCTGAATTACAAGTATTAGTTTCATAAAGCTTAGCTTTAAATAAGATAACCATTTGAAGGATTTGTAGTGGGTTCTAAGATAAACTTGAAATTGATTAATCAGTGAGCACATTTTTAAATGTCCACAGTGGTGGGATTTTAAAGCACCCTTGTCCACATTATTGTAATAGCACATTTTCCATCTACGAAAGCAGAATATGTAATTAACCCATCTCTCATCTTTTGTAATTAGAATACAACTTTTAATGGATAAATTGCAGCTTTCATCAGAGGGTCAAATGGCTAAATCCTTGCTCCCCTAGTAGTTAGTGGCAGATCTCCCAGTAGCTTCAATAATCAGGATTTCACTATGTACTTTACTTACTTGATCAACTGATTTGTTCCTGTGAGGATTGAGTCAGAGCAGCTGATTGTTGTTGTAGTTTTCAGAGCAGTAAACAATGTTCTTTCAGAAAAGGTGAGGTGGTTGCTCCAATGTATGAAACTCCAGTTGAATTATTAACCAAGTTCAGCTGGGGAAATACTTCCTCTGGGAACCTCTCTGGGCAACTTGTTCCAGTGTTTGATCACCCTCCCAGTAAAGAAGGTTAGAGTTTGGTTTTTTGGTTTGGGTTTGGTTGTTGTTTGTTTGGGGTTTTTTTCCCTTATCCTTAAACAGTGTCTTCTACTTGAGCTTCTGCCCGTTGCCTCTTGTTCTTCCACTGTATATTACTGAGAAAAGTCTGCCTTAGTCATCTTTACTAACTCCCACCATCCCCATCAGGTGCTTTTACATGTTGAAAAGATCACTCCTGCCCTCTCTCTTCTGGAGGCTAAAGACGGCCAGCTTCCCTATCCTCTCCTAGTATGTCAGATGCTTCAATTCACTGCTCATCTTTGCGGCAATTTGCTGGACTTGCTCCTTTATCTCTATGTCTTTCTGGTACTGGGGAGCCCAAAAGTGGACACAGTACTCTAAATGTGGTTGCACCAGTACTTGGTAGGAGGAAGTAATCACCTCCCTTGGCCTGCTGGCAGTGCTTTTCCTGACGCAGCCCAGGATGCTGTTGGCCAGAGGCCTCACGAACGCATTGCTGCATCATGTTCAACTTGTAGTCCATCAGGTTTTCTGTTTCTGCTGAGCCACTTTCCAAGAAGTCAGCCTATTAGATTGAAGCTGCAATCTCCTCTGCCTTTGGGGAAAACTCAGCTGAATTAAAGCTTATTTCCTCTGGAGGATCCTGTTTGTTTTTAATTCTTTCTTTATGCAGTCTTATTTCTCTTAACTGAAATCAAGCACAGATTGAGAGCCTTTTTGTGAATTACTCATCCAGGAATGTATAGGAGATTGAAGTTTCATGTTTCTCTTTTTACATACTAAGATATCAGTGATAATATGAAACTACACAGGAGATAATCCTATCATGTTGTCAGATTGCACTAAGAAATAACAACTGTCAGTCACTTGAAGATTTTGCCATCAGAACCCATTTGAAAAACATCTTAAGCATTTTTATATCTAGACACATTCTAAAAAAATAAGAAAGAATAACCACATACTTGTTTTGAGCATGCCATCCTGTTGTTTGTTTTGGTCTTTTTTTGAGCCCGAAATTATCACTAATTTCTGTAGATGTTATCTGGTTGGCTTAAGTGTATTACAAAGAATATGAGCCATCTGGCCGGATAGTTTGAATGACAAAAGTGGGTTTCATAAAAGAGCCAGTAGAAGTAAGTTCTAATGAATATTTGATTTTTCTTACAGTTAAAAATGGTGTTAAAGAAAAAAAGTATATTAACCTCTCTAGTTGCTTAGAAAAAATGCTATAAATTAGATTAATTAAGATTAAGGAACTCAGATAGTACTAATTTAACCAGCTGCATGTCTGGGATGACACACTTTCAGTTTGCAGTTCAGTTCTGCTGAAAATAAATGTTTGGTGTTTTTTCCTGTGGAGAAACATGGTGCTGCAGGTTAGCCTTGAGGGCTCTTAGCTGCACTAATGACACAAACTTCTGGGTCAGATTCTAGATTTTGGAAAATAGTGTAGAAAGTTGAAATGCAGAGGTCATCCAGCAATTAAATTTGAGAGCAAGTGCTCTCAAGGTCAAGTTCAGTGTTCTGCTCTCAGGTCTTTAGGCAGACAGTTATCCAGCTTCTGCACAGGATTGCTGTTCTCTTGGATAATGAATAGTAGTAAAAACAGGTGATTTTTTTTGAATATGAAAAGAAAAGGCTCTTCAAGCATCCAAAATATGTGGCAGCATTTCAGCCGGGAAAGGTATATTATTTGGGAATAAAACTGGTACACGTTTCTTGGCTAAGGTGAATCTATCAGATTGAATCTATGGCAACATTATGGAATATGTTCTAAGGAAACCTGGCAGGGAAGAACTCTTGAGTTTGACATCCTAGCACAGGTGCTTGAATTTCTCTTAGCTTCTTCTTGGCAGAAGACAACCAAACAGGAAGGGCACTCTTGTCTGATAGAGAAAGGTTGCCTGAAGTCCAAAATGCTATGCTGTTAGAGCTAGTTAGAACCAAATTTGAACATATTGCTTGAGTGAAAATAAGCCCCTGTTCTTCTTTACTGCCCATTAGTCAGTGAAGAAGTTTTGAAGGTTGTGGTGTGAGCAAACATTGTAAACCATTGTAAACCGGCAGACAGCGATAAACTGAGAATGCCATCTACTGTACCTTTACAGAGCTAATGGAGACCTATTCATCCTTAGGTATAGCAGACAGTCTAAGGTAACAAACTAAAAAATGTAATAGGTCAGTCAGATAAGTGCAGTGCAAGCTGGATAATCTGGTGTATTTTATCCAATTTACCTAATCAAATTCTTTTGAAATAAAAGATGTTATGGAAGGCATCAAAGATACTAGTTAGGAAATATCATAGTCAAAGCCATCTGGGTTCCAAGACTGGGAATGCTCAAAGCATATGAGCTCTGTGAGAACAGATCTGGGAATGCAGCACTATTTTGCAACTCTTTTTTGACCATCCATGAGGACTTGATCAAAAGCTGTCACACCAGCACTGTTACAAGAAGTATTAGCATCTTGTAGCATGAGGAAGGTCCTTAGAGAAAAGGATCAGGGCACATTAAACAAATACCCTTTGCTGGCAGATCAGTGGTACATATTATGGGACAGTAGTATTGGCTGCTTCTGGAGCAGCAGATCTTAAACCTCTTGCAAAATTCCAAAGTGAAAAAGGTCAGCTCTGGTCCTAGATGACATTCCTGAGCATATGATTCTGATCTCCCTTTTGCAGGGATTCAGAAGGAAATAGGTGGGACAGCTGTTAGTGTGCTGGAAGCCTGGAAAGTGGTCTGCCAACAGGTGAATTTACTGTGGAATGCCTCAGTGTGCTTGTGGATATGTAATTTCTTCGGGATGCTTGTGAATATTTTACTAATTTAAAGTCACAAGCTTGGTATCCTTGTTCACTTGAACTTTCAGTTCACTGAACTCTTTCTTAAGCTGTTAAACTCTTCACACTGGGAATAAATTTTTCAAAGGAGATTAGGGTCCAGCAAAGCATTTGAGTAGACCTTTTGTAGCCTGCTTGTTTCATCCGTGGACTGCTTGGATTGAGTCTGAAAACGATTAGCTAAATGCTTATGCAAATCATATGTAAAAATGATTTCCAGATGTGGGCAAAATTGCCACAATTCCAAACCCTCTTTTTTTTGGGGGGGGTTGTTTTTCTGTTGTGGTTTTTGGTTTTGGTTTTGGTTTGTTTTCTTTTTGTTGTTGTTGTTGTTTGTTTTGGGGGGTGTTAATTTTTGTTTCATTTTCCACCTCTTTAATTTTTCTTTCTTTCACAAGTCATCTTAGAATTTAGATGACTTTTAAATTGAGACAAATATATATTCATTGCACATCCATCCTATTCTTGCCTTGCCTTATTTTTAATGAGCTAAGTACTGTGTTTGCTGTTTTTCTGACGTCATGTATCTCTCATGTTCTTTTTAAAATCATTGAAGATTGTTCTTGCTTTTGTAGGAATAAATAGATTGTAAAAATACAATGTGTCCCTGGCTCTTGGAGAGGTAGCATTTGACTGAGTTTCCAGATGGTGTGCTAAACTCCAGGAGTAGAATTTCAACCTCTTCAGCTCATGGGTTGTTTGGAAGTCATGGTTGAAGTGGCTATAATTGAGGATCTTTCCAGCTCTGGAACCTTTGGGATTATCTCTGTTTCTGCTGGAACTTGTCCAGACTATAAAGGGTAGCTCTTTTTATATCCAAGCTGTTCATCTTCAATAGTCTCATTCCAGGCTGCTCTTTACCTACAAGATACCTGCTGAGGGTTCAGCTCCTGCACTGAAGCTGAGCTCCAGGTTGAGCTTCCAAACACTGTTTTTGGTGGTTTTCCTTCTAGGTAATCACTCTTACAAGCCAAGCTATGTTCGCTCTTATGTTCAAGATCATCATTGTTACCAAACCCAGAATTTATTACTGTCATACCTTCAGGAATTTCAGTGTCAGTTACTTTGTATGATGGGCTCCTGTTTATTTGCTTTTCTTTAGTTTGAAATATATATCAAAAGACTGATGTTTATTTTCATCTCCTTTGACAAGGCTGAAGGATGTCTTAAACCTCTTGACAAGGCTGAAGGATGTCTTAAACCTCTTGTAAAATTCCAAATCTTTAATTGCTTCATGTTGAAATTTGGTCAATTAGGGTTTTTTGCTTGCTTACGAGTTTCTTTTCCATTGCTGATTTATATTACTTATGGGTTTTTTAGGACTTCCTTTGGAGTTTTCGTCTGTATTTTAATCACTGGAAAAGACAAAAAGGGAAAGTGACCCTGAGTCACAAAAGGAAGAGTGACAATATAAACTTGAGTAACAAGCAGGATGACAGTGACAGCAGCAAGAAATGTAGATTTTTAACAGATCTAGTAAGAGGTTTATTAGGAAGGTAGTTTGGGCATGTTAATCTAAATGGAAAATAATTCTGTTTGATTTTATTTATAACTGATTATTTTAAATCTAGCAGTGTAACAGTAAACTGAGCTATGGATGTATTATTTTTAGAGACCACAGATTACTTGTCTTGATGTAATATTTCTTATTAGGAGCTGCAGTATGCAAAGCGACAGCATCCCTCAAGGATGTCTTCTCTAGTTGTCTGCTCTGGCTTAAAGGATGAGGAAGCTCCAAGCGGATGTGGGGAAAAGATGGCATTACCATCCACTGAGGTACAGTGCAGTTTTATCATCAGTGTAATTTGCCTTCAGTTGGAATTTTCAGTTGCATTTGTTCAGCAGTCATCTCCTGGAAGACTTAAAAATATGTGCTTTTTCATTATGCATTGTTCCTGTAGAAAATAGTATTTGTTAACACTTACTAAACTTGGGTTTCTCAATCACTTTCATGATCTTCTTGTACAACCTTTCAAAATTAAAAATAATAATTTTCTTTTGACTTGCCTCTTGCTGAAACCTTCTATCTTTCCAAGACCAAGATGCCAATTTTCGCATATATTTGACATGAAAAGTATGCATCTCTGTAAGAGTGTTTGAATTTGAACAGGTTCAGCTAGACTTGTCCGTTGAAAATCATGGGCCAAAGCAACAAAAGGAAGATACATTCTTAAAGATTGCTCAAAGTCAGCCACCCAGGCAGAGTCCTAGTCAAGCCCAGCAGGTCCAGCTTTCTTCATTTAGAGCACATAATTCCTGTCAAGGTATGTGGCAAACTTTAGAAAAGGGGTCGAGCCCCTCTGTTCTCAGTCCCTAGAACAGTCACCAAGCTAAGCATGTTTTATAAAGTAATTAACAGTACTTGACTCTTCTAGAATAATGGAAGTGGATTCTGCCACCTTCCACAAAATTTTTACATGGCCGCTACTGTTGTTATAGTCCTGTAATCAGAATCCGAAGGTCTAATGAGTTTACTTGAAGTGAATTTCACAGTTGTAACCAGAAGTAAGAATTAAGAGGAACACACACATATATATATATATATATAATTCACTTGAAGTGAATTTCACTGTTGCAAGCAGAAGTAAGAACTAAAAGGAACACATATGTATCTCTCAATGGTTTTAATGCCATTGTTGCAAATACTTCACCCCTTTTATTAAATACTCCTGGAAAATGCAAATATCCTTCTGTTTTGACATAGTCTAAAACTTATCTGGGGCAGATATGAAAGCATCTCTCTGAGAACTGCACACTTTATGTGTTGCCAAGTGACTGATGGATGAAATTGTAATTTGGCAAATCCTTGCTCAATCATTATTTTTGTGTCATGTTAATAGCTACAACACTGCTTAGTATGCTAAGACCCAGAGGCCAAGGGTGAGATCATGAGCATAATGTGGTATATGCTGTGGACATACAGTGACCTAGGCATTGTTATTCACTAGAATTGTACAGTCCAATAGGGAATTTTAGCAGAAGTGCCACTTGTAAGATATGTGCAGTAAACTGTAGCCTTTTCACAGGCAAATGGAAAGAAAACTTTTTAATGGTAGTCATTATCTTAAGCAGTGTATTGCAGGTGACTCTTATGTCTCCCAAACTGTTGGCATGTTCATGAAATAATTCATCATCAGCAAAACTTTGGAAAACTCCTGTGGATGGGACAAAAAGTAGTGGCCGTAAATTATAATACTGGAAAAACTTAAAGGATGGCTAGTAATGGAGAGTGTTTCCGAGAAGTATTGTGGACTCTTTCTTATTAAAGGTCTTTATAAACAGATGGATAAACATTTCTCCAGAATGTTCCAAGTAAAGGTGACTTTCATTTTTTCATAAGAGACATAGCATTCAGTAAATTACTTCTTACAGTGCTGTGGGACATGTGTGAATTGTTTGGGATTTTTTGTTGTGATATTTTTTATCATCATCATTATTCCTGGGATCTGATGGCACCTGTGGGGTTATATGTCAGCCATTTAATAATTTTCAAATGAGCTTCATATTAATAGTGACCTGTTGCCATAACATAGATATTCAAGTTCCATTAACCAGAGTGCAGGAGCAAGGATACAACTAGTGGGTTAAGGGAAGTGATTTGTTCCCATCTATTTGGTACTTGTGAGGCCACATCTGGAGTAGTGTCCCATTTTGGACTCTGGCACAGAGGACTGAAGAACTAGGGTTTAGTCAAGAGTGACTAAGATGGCTACAGTGCTGAAACACATGTTACTTGAGAAAAGCTGGGTTATTCAGTGTGAAAAAGAAAGAGACACTGGGTGGCCTGATTGCTGCTTTTTAACTACTCAGTGAGGGATTTTGGAGACAACAAAGCTAGACTCTGAGATGCACAGTGAAAAGAGGCAAGGGACGCAAGTGTGCCAAGATGCATTCTGAGTAGGGAGTCATAAGCACTGTGACATTTCACCCAGAGGTTCTTTCCAACCTATATTGAATCTAGTTTTAAACCAGTGTATTATTAGCAGCACACAAGAAAAAAAATATTTAAAAGGGCTTTCAAAATGAAGAATGGATTATAAGTGTATTTACTCACAGCAGCAGTTCATTGCAGGGGCAAAGTAATGTGCATTGACAGACCTGTAGGACTGGAATGGACATAGTGCTGGCAGTCATGATTCATGTGATTTTCTGTGGGACTGTAATAGGAAGAGTATTTCAGGTCAGGCCTATATTGACAGGATAAGCAAAAGGATGTCTGAAACATTACTGATAGTGTCATGCAGTTTCGTGCTGCTGGTGCGTGATGCAACACCACTGGCAGCCTTACAAGGACATCAATTTCTTAATGTCTAGAAATTTCCAGCCACCGTTGCAAAACATACTGTAGATATTTGGGGATCTAGAGAATAGCAAAGTGGAAAGATAATACTGCCAACATGAAACAAGTGAAACATCAATAAGGGGGGATATTTTCCTGAGGACAACCTGTATTTGATCTCTGCATCCAGATTAACCCTAAGAATACTAGAGTGGTGCTTCGTGGTCAAACATACAGGCCCTGAAATACTGCATTGCAAGAATAGCACTTTTAAAAAGTCTTTTATGTTGCTTAGCTTTCTCCTCTAGGAAACCATCCAAATGGTATCCGTAATTCTACTAGACTGAGTTCTGCATTTAAGAAAGAAGATTGTGAAAGCAAAATCTTCTTTGGAAGAATCTCACCTCAGAATATAAGATTTTTTTCAAGGAGTTCTGCTTCTGATTTTTATCAAAGGCTTGCCTTATTTTTCATGCCTGAGCTATGGAAAAATAATAAAATATTTCCTTTTTAAAACCACTCACTTGAATTTAATACATTTATCAAAACCATGGTTACTGTGGGTAGAACTGTCATTAAGATGGAGTGAATTGGTACTGGACTTTCAGATACAAGGGACACACACAGACTTGAAAGCTCAGTAACAAAAAAATGCTTTGCAACAAGTTAGTTTGCTTATTCAAACGTTTTTTTACAAGTTCAACTCTACAAATCTGTCACACCAGTAGTTGTGGTTTATGGGCATTTCTGGTGAAACACAAACAATTGTAGTGTGAGAATGATTTTTCTGAACCTGTTAAACAGCTTCGTCAATTTTTTCATGTACAAAACAGCCTATTGGGACTTGAAATTGTTGGCATGTCAAGTAAGCCCTGCAGTTTGCTGTATTTCCAGCATAAGACGAAACTCAATGGTTTTTGAAGTGTTTGTGACTGCATGTTAGCACTGAGTTACTGAAGTGGACTGTTACATACTTCATTCATTTCACCATAGAATTCAGAACTTTTGGAAGCTTCTAATCAGTCAGAAGGCTATGAAAGATTAGTTATCTCTCCCTTGCCCTACCTGCTGATTTTTTTGTTTGTATTTTAGGAATGAGATGGATTTAATAATTTCTATGATAATTCTGGAGATAAGTAAAAAGAAAGGGTTTACAAGGATCACAGGTTCTTCGTTCAGGTGTTTTTATTGCTCTGTGCTGTTGAAAGAAAACGATCCTGCTGCAGAGGTAGATAGGTACAAGCCACACTGGTACTAAAAGCGTCAGTGTTACATGCATAGACTCTACTAGTAAGAAATACATGTCTGTATCTTTTCTTTTTATATGTCCTATCCCAGAGGTTGAGAGCAGGTGGGAGACTTTAGTTGGTGATCCATATCACATGCATCTTGAATGCTGATGACAGGCCATCCTCAAAAGAAAGTTGCTTCTCAGAGAAGTTATATGTTTTCCTCTGAAAATCATGACACGTGTACAACCATGTGATAGCTTCTGTAAATGCTGCAAGGTTTCTTTATTCACATGTGAGCTACAGGACCTGTTTTGATTTTAGAAGTGAATGTTAGACAAGAGGAGAGGAAGATTTGTAAAACATTTAGAAAACTGGAATTTATTTTTCTTCAAATAATTTAGCTTAATCAAGTTTTTACTTACTACTGGAGATACTTGCTAGTTTTTCTGGAAGGAAAGGTGAACATCACCTATTGAAGTTCAACTGTAAACTGCAGTTAGAGTATAGCCAATATTGTGAAGTGTGCTTTGTGGTACCATGTGAAAAGCTCCTGATCAGCTGTATCTCCTCATGTCAACAGAGGCTGGGGTCAGTGCAGAACAAATAAGGGCATAAGGCAAGCTGTATCTGCACTTAGAATGTCCTCACTCATGAAACTCTGTATTTTCCATGCCAGAGGAGGGCTCCAGTTGTGGTGGATGGTCCCATTGTGCATTTTGAGAACCCCCAGATACAGATGCACCTGAGTCCTGGGTGTATAAATCTGAGTTTACATTGTAGACTAACAAAGATGAGATTGAGCTGTTTTGAAGCAAAGTAACTTTTCTGGTTTACTACTTGGATAGGGAGTCTTTTACTGTAATTCTCACTGAAACTTGCAAGGCTCTGTGATGTGAAATTCTACACGGTATGGATCAAGAGTTATCTTAAGTGTTTCCACACTAGACAGAATTTCAACAGCTCTGACATCACTGACAGTTCTAAGAGCAATCCATGTGGGTAAAAAGCTGGCTAGAGAAAGAATCTAGTAAAATATTAACAAACAGAAAAAGCACTCTGGCTCTGGCTTCATTCTGGCTCCAATCAGATTCAGACTCATGATTTCTTTTCTGTGTTATGTAAAACTTCATCTTTGAAGTGTTTCACAAATATTAACTGATCTCCTAGTTACATTTGCTTCATTTAAATGGTCTTCTCCTGAATAGGAACTTGTTTGAGCTGGTGTTCCTTTAGAAGCACTGTTAGCCATAAGCAAATATCTAGTCACAAGTTTTTTAAATGAAATTTTCCATCTGGGGAAATTTTACTTTACTTGTACAAGGTCTCTACCTGTATCCCTTCAGTTGGGGGGGGGAAATAAAAATCTGTAAATACTAATTTCTGATTGTAGTTAACACATATCAAATAGAAGATACATGCAGTGTTACACTAAACGTTTAGGACCACTTTCAAAAGCAGTTTAGGCTCTTAACAATGATCTTACTAGTTCTTGTTGCCAAGGTCACTTCTGAAAGTAAGTTACAGGCTTGTAAATTAGGTGTGCTTTCTCATTGCTTGTGAAAACCACACAACTGTGCATGGTCATGCTGATTTTGTTCAAGGTTCCTTCACACATGTAAGCAGTCTCAAGCAAAACCAGTAACACATGGAGGTCCTTATTTAGTGTTCTCTTAGGATATCTCCCTTTAAATAGCATTTCTGTCTCTGTGGTATTGGATCTTTGTTTTTTGCTGCTTTAAAGACTAAATCTCACAAGTTTGCAATTTCATGGTTTTAAATTTCTTTGTTAACATTGATTTTTGACAGTCCAAAACTTCTTAACAGCCATATAGAACACTTGTGTTCTGTGTTGTTGTTCCAAACACCTAACTAAACAGCCTTTAGTAGTTATAACTGCAGTGTCTCTACTGATGTCAAGAGACAAGCATAGAGAAGACTTCAGAGGAAGTAATGTATGTGATTCACTGGTGCTTGGTTACTTTGCCTTTGGATCTACAGGATGAGGGACTCCCATGTAATTTCTGAAAGTCATCCTATTGATTGTATACAAAAGACTCTTCAAAACTGAGGGAGAATTTAAAAACCAGGCTGTCTGTAAGTAGTGTTGACTGTGTGCTGTTTATGGATGTGCTCACTGCTGTTAGCTAGACCACAAAAAAGAAGTATTTTTATTCTGTTGTGGCTCCTGTTAAGGCAAAATTATCTTTGAAGCTGTATCCAGTACCTTTCAGACACTAATGCCTGAACTGTTCTAAACTGTTATGTTGTGAAATTCTGCTTTGCTATCCCACATGTGGTAGTGGTCTAGGGTAATGCATTATAATGATTAAAGTCCTTTCTCCCAGGCAGAAAAACACACCCAAAGGTCTTCATGGGCTCAAGAATCCCCTTTCATACCTTCTCCATCTTTAGGTATCCACTAGGTGGCAAGCTGAACAACATGATTCGACATCAATAGCACGAGTCCCTTAAGCTTTTGCTCCTGCAATAATAAGTGCCATCAAGCTGACTCACTGCAGAGGCTGCAGACACCTGAGTGAACAGCTATTTCCAGGGAAGCCTCAACATAAAAATTGCTTTGAAAAGTGTCATGTTTTGACAGTAACCACAGTGCTGTGCTTTGCTTAGAGCATTAAACATAGTAGCTTTGCATAGAGCTATAAACCCTCAATAAGATTAATTAATTCCATAGTTCAAGAATACTTTTTATTTTGTTCTATGTAGAGTTTTGTCTGGACTTTCTATCATGTTCTGCTGACTATGAAAATTTGCCTTATCCTACTAGTATCTTTCTCAATTTGTGCACTTTTTATTCTTGCTTTGTGATTGAATAGCTCCTGGGACTGAAGCCTGTCATGATCAAAGAAATTAAACTAGTACAGTATGCTGTAGTGTATCCTAAGCAAGTCTATTATATCAACTTCTGCTGTTTGCTTTGTTTCTCCATAGGAAAGCTAAAGTTAAAATCTCAGTGCCTTGAAAAGTAAGGATTAAGTGGCTGGAGCCAAGCACCTGTAAACATTACCTATAGCTTGCAGTAAATATGGTGATTGACCAATTCCACTGATCTTACCTAACAAAACCTGTGACAAGACTAAAGATCAGTTAGTTGGAGATAGTGGTTTTCAGAGAATTATGCGAGAGGGTGCAGAATGGACTCCTGATTGGTATTAAGACCCGTCTCCCTGCTTCACAACCAAAACTGTTACTTTTTGCCTTAGTCCTCTGTAGTGTGCACAGATATTCTAGACAACAAAAATTAAAATTTCCACAGTAAATGCCTCCCTCTGTGAGAGAAGATGAAGAGAGGAAAAAAAAAAAACCCAAAGAGAAAATGATAGTACAGCTCTGTCAAGCCACAGAACTGCCTTTGAGCCCTTTGGATCATGCATACCCAAACATGTTTGCCACAGCTTTTATGGCTGCTCCTCATTTCTTGAAACAGATCAAACTATTGCAGCCAGCTACTTTATCACTATATTACAATGTGGGAACAGGTAGGTCTAACTTTATATCATGTTGTCTGGTGTTTTGTTATTATCATAGAATGGTTAGGGTTGGAAAGGACCTTAAGATCATCAAGTTCCAACCCCACTGCCATGGGCAGGGACACCTTGCTCTAAACCGTATCACCCAAGGCCTTGTGCAACCTGGACTTGAACACTGCCAGGGATGGAGCATTCACAACCTCCTTGAGCAACCTATTCCAGTGCCTCACCACCCTAACAGGAAAGAATTTCCTCCTTATAGCCAATCTAAACTTCCCCTGTTTAAGTTTTAACCCATTACCCCTTGTCCTATCACTACAGTCCCTAATGAAGAGTCTATCCCCAGCATCCCTATATGCCCCCTTCAGATACTGGAAGGCTGCTGTGAGGCCTCCATGCAGCCTTCTCTTCTCCAGGCTGAACAGTCCCAACTTTCTCAGACTATCTTCATGTGGGAGGTGCTGCAGTCTCCTGATCATCCCCTGTGGCCTCCTCTGGACTTTTTCCAACAGATCCATGTCCTTTTTATGTTGAGGACACCAGAACTGTACACAATACTCCAAGTGAGGTCTCACAAGAGCAGAATAAAGGGGCAGGATCACCTCCTTTGACCTGCTGGTCACACTCCTTTTGATGCAGCCCAGGATACAGTTGGCTTTCTGGGCTGCAAGTGCACACTGCTGGTTCATGTTCATTTTCTCATCGACCAGCACCCCCAAGTCCTTATCCGCAGGGCTGCTCTGAATCACTTCTCTGCCCAACCTGTAGCTGTCTGTGTTTTAGGGGATATAGATGTTCTCTCACAATGGAGAGAAGGGTAAACTTGTGAAAATGGTGTGTTTAAAAACATCTCAACACAGAGGTAGTGCTTGACCTGAGTAGTTAGGCCAACCTTCCAGCTGTCTTCACTCCTCCTCTCTTATGCAGTTTGATGCTAAAGGAGAATGAACTGGTACAGATGAAACAAGGATTGAGCAGGATATCATCATCATAGCAAACCCTAATGGACATTTCTGTGCCCCTAGATATAGAAATGGGTCTGTTACTCACTCACTATAAGACTTTGACAGTGTGGCACTATGGCAGCAGTATATTTAGAAAAAAAGAATAAGCCAGTACTCTTCAATTTTCCAGTCTCATAAGTAAATTAGAACATAACTACAAAGTATTTCTCTTTCTTTTTTTGAGGAGTAGAGCTTGAAGTTACACATTCTGAAGAATCGCAGCAAAATATCAAAGCCAAGGATAAACTTGAAATGCCAGCTGCAGATTTGACAGTCAGAGGAACCAGGCTGGAAGTTCAGCAGAAGTTAAAATCCAGGAATTTATCTTATGCTTATCTCGTAAAACCAAAAATCTCTTCTAAGGCGGCAAAAATCCGCAACTATAATATTAAAGACTGATTTCTTTGTTGTCAGCAAGTTCTGGGTCCGCACTTGCTATTAACTTACTTTGAAATCTGTAAATCAAATCTAAATATCAGCTTCAATTCTATATGTTGAGTTGGGATGTTTGCAGCCAGAAGATAGAACAAATA
This sequence comes from Neopsephotus bourkii, assembly GCF_033783945.1. Taxonomy (NCBI): domain Eukaryota; kingdom Metazoa; phylum Chordata; class Aves; order Psittaciformes; family Psittacidae; genus Neopsephotus; species Neopsephotus bourkii. Next base: position 93,987 of record NW_026902223.1, read on the forward strand.
CCATGTTTCATACTGTGAACAAAAAGGGTTAATCTGTATATATTACTGGTTAATACAGATTTACTTTAATTATATGTATTAAATAGTGCTTGCATCATGGATTTAGAAATGCCCAGTTAGTACATATGTAAAGCCTTGTGCCTCTGAGCAGGGCTTGCGCAGGTCTTTAGCAAATATTTTGTTGAGAAACTATAGATGTGATTTAAGCTTAGAAGTGGGATGCCTCAACCTACTAGTTTTCTTATAATTAACAATGCAACCGTTAATCCTGTGCAGCTGTCTATCTGCTTGAAAGAAGGGGGGGTTGAAAAGATGGCACCTGAATCTATATTTTCTCTCATCTTCTGCAGCTCTTTCCATTTATTTAGATAGCATGAAAGAGTACAAAATTAAACTTCTATTGTTATACCAATAATTATATTTTCATTTAACAAGAGATTGTCTAGAGTTTAAAGCAGTGAAAAACATGTTCATTAGCAACACTTAGAATCATACAGAAGCATTGTAAGACGTCTTACAACAGATGAAACTAAAAGAAAACTTGGATGAGTTCTGAGGTAATGAGGGTTATCTATATAGTTATAAACATGCCAGGACATTGAAACAAGTAATTGGTGTATTTTTGTAACATTTCCAGTAATACTGCGCTGTCCTGGGTTATTATACTCAACTGTGATATTACACTAGGAATATTACACATGAACTTTACTAAAAGTAAAGGAAATACATGTTAAAAATGCAAGAAAAAACTTATTTACTGTGAAGATGGTCAAGCACTGGAACAGATTGCCCAGAAAGGTTATGGAGTCTCCATCTCTTGGTCCATCTGTGGACCAAATAGACACAGTCCTGGACAGCCTGTTCCAGCTGACCCTCCTTTTGCTGAGGGATTAGACTAGGTGACCTCAAGAGGTCCAACCTAAGTGATTTTGTGATTCTGTGAGTGGTATCACTGACATGAATAATATTTCTCAGTTGCTGCTAAAAACATAAAATCTAAACAAGATTAATGAATAGAGCTACTTACCCATAAGCGGGTTGGGGTTTTTTTTACCTGTAGTACTTTTCTTTTTAGAAAGGCTTTCCTCGTTCTTTTTGTAAACAGCTGCTCTTTTTGGCATCTGGCAAAGTGGTAGTGATTATTTTGAGAATTTTAATAATTATTTTTCTGCTTCCTGCTGAAAATGATTTAGTGCAAAGGTATTATATGATAATCAGATGCTAAATCTACAATGGATTTCATTGAGATATTACCAAGCAAATACGAGGCCTGAGAGACCTTGTGAGCTTCTTTCTAAATCATTTAATTACTTGAAAATCCTGTCACTGAATTCAACATTTAACATTGTTCACAAGCCGGAACAACATGATGCATTCCCTTGAACCGGGCCCTGAATGAGCTCTTTCTGTAGCTCAAAGCATAGTGGTTTCTAACAAGTGCAGGAATTTTGGCTCAGATCACACCAGTTACAGCTCTCTCTGGTTATTCTGGAACACAATGCGTCAATTCCAAAGTTTTGAATAGCTGTAGATAATCCTGATTTTTTTTTTCAATAATTTCATTTTCCAATACCATGTTCAATATTGAAGTGTGGAGATACACAATATTTCAGTGCTAATAGATTCTGTGCATTTACAGGTGTTAAAAGCAGTGTGCCCTTAGAAAATAAAACGGTTTGTTCCATAATCTCTGCAACACTGCTTCTGATCCTGGAAAACATTGCTCTTCATTCCTTACATCATGGATACAAGCTCATGGGCTGCAGACTTCAGAATGCCTTTGTACAGGTTTCTTTGCAGGTTTTTAAGGATTTTGTTTGCTTCTTTGAGGGGTTTTGGTTTTCTTCTTATGGTTGGTTGGTGTGACATGCCTTCTTCCCCCCCCCCCCAGCATATCAGCTGGCATGCCTGGTCATGCAGACATCTTGCCAGAAATGCAACTTTAATTTAGTCAGTTTCTCTGAGAAACAGGTTTCCTTAAGGGAACTGTAGGTAAGGGAAGATGATAGCTCTTGATTGTTTCATTTTGTTTTATTTGTGATAGAAAAAAAGTAGCTCAGTCATTGTACATTTGTTTCAAAGTAACTGTAACAATACAGTGTATAAATATGCTGAAAATTAACAAAGCCTTCCTAATAACAACAAATAACATGAACTATTACATGAATCCTGTCTGGGGAGGCTGTGCTAAGTGTGTACTAAATACAAGGGGGAAATTTTCATGTATTTGTCTTATGACCGAAATATTTAACAAATTGGCATTGATTTTTAGCAACCAGATGAGAAAAGAGTGGTGACAAGGGAGTACTGAAGATGCTACGGAATTGTACAAAGAAAGAAGAACCTGTAAAAAGGGAATTCCAGCTAATCAGAGTGTACTAAAAAGGTAAAACAGAATAAACTGGTGAATGTTGTTATCAAAGGGTTAAAACACTATGATAGTATTGAGGAATAGATGGATAAAGGCAAAGGCAAAAGTTCTGCCCAGAAAATGTCAGGGTCAAGCTGCCTTTTGTGGCAGCAATGTAAAACACCGATGGCAGTGGGGCCTTGCCCAGTGTATTCAACCCCAGATGGCGGCGGTGGCTGCATAGAATCATAGAACAGTTAGGGTTGGAAAGGACCTTAAGATCACCTAGTTCCAAACCCCCTGCCATGGGCACGAACATCTCCCACGAAACCTCCACCATGGAGTGACTGCATCCCGTCATCTGGGTCCACATTTGCCAACCAAAAGGCGGGATGGCTTTTTTGGGGTTGGAGTTGCAGTCGTAGGTAATACAGAACAAAACTCAAGTGTATTTAGTTTTGCTTTCATTCACTCAGTGTAAGGTATAAAGTGGATGAAAGGAGCCCTCACGCAGAGCCACCATCCCTTTTTCTGCCCTTTGGAAAGGGGCATACCAGGGGCACGGCGGGAGCGAGTGGCGGCCAGCGCCCAGCCTCCGGACCTGCTCCGCTGCTGCCAGTCACGGCGCCGCGACGGGCCAGGGCACGGGGCAGCGCATCCCCGGCCGGCGTGCGGGCTGCCCTGTGGTAACCCCGGGACCGTGCTCCGCCGGGGTGAACGACCGCGGCCTCCGGAGAGCGCCGGGTGCTGCGCGCGCCCCCGGCCGTCCCCTCAGCCGTCACCACATCGCCTTATCGCCTAGCAACACCCCACGGGCCCCGCGATTGGCAGGGCCGCGCCCGCGCCCACACGCTTCCGCCTCCGGATTGGGCGCCGTCCCGGGATGGCGCGCCCAGCCCAGCGCCCCTTCCCTTTGTGCGTCGCTGGCGCGGGCGGGCGCTGCGTAGTCCAGGCCCGCCGACCCCTTCACCTGCGCTCAGCTGCGGCTCCTGCCGAGCAGTGGTGCCGGCGCGGCACTGAATCCCCAGTGTGAACACCCGCGGGGAGGTGGGAGAGGGACACGAGGAGGGCCGCGCCCGCAGTGAGTCGGCGCTGCCTCGCCCCCAGCTACGCTGGCCCAAAGCCAGGCCCCCCCCCCCCAAGAAGCCCACCCTTCCACGTTAAGGGGCGGGGAGCTAGGGCTTGGCCTGGTGCCATGGCACGGGGGCCCGCCTGGGTCCGCCTCGGCTTGTGAAGCCCTCCTCCCGTAGAGCGGTTCTGCCGGGCAGGGGCTGGCATCACCCCGGGGCCGGCTCGGGGCGGCCCTGCCCCGGCTCTCATTGGACTGCGGCGAGGAGTAAACTGTCAGCCCATGTGGCGTGGCCGCCGGAGGTGGCGACTGCTTAAATAGCGGCAGGAGGTAGAGGGAGACAGTGAGGAGAGCGGCGCATCGGCTGTTTGCAGCTGGGTACCGCGCAGCGTCCGTGTACGTCCTCAGAGCCTGCCCGGTAGCAGCTCGCTCCGGAGCTGACGCTAGTCTTCCCAGCACGAAGCCTTCCGCCGCTGTGCAGGTACCGGCGGGACAGCGGATATAGTGCGGCCGGGAGAGAGGCAGCCCTCGCGGGCCGTCGCGCTGGGGTGGCTCCATGTTGCCCTCTACACTGTGTGGGGCTGGGGCTGCGCTTCACGGGGCGTGTGGTGGTGGGCCGCGAGCTCGGCCGGGGACCGTGGGACCGTGGGCCCGACCCGCACAACCAGAAGGTTCTGCGCCCCGGCGCCTTGGTCTCCGCGCCCTGTTGCCGCGGGCCGCTTTCCTGTGGCCCAGCGCGGCCGTGCAGAAGAGAGTCCCCGCCAGCTCGGTGGGGGGGTTACCGAACCTCAGCCTGCCGCTCCGTCTGGCAAGGCAGCGCGGAGGGAGGCTGAACTGCTGCATTGTGGGACTGGCCCTCGGCCATCTTGGCGGCGGGCGGGACCATGCTGCCGCTGCGACCCCTCACCGCGGGCCGGTGCGCCCCGGGGGGGACGCAGGCGGGGCGCCGCTGCTTGCCCCCTTCACTCGCGTCCGGAGGTAGGAGCCTTCTCGCCGCTCCTCCGAGCTGCAGCGTGCCGTGCCCCGAAGCGGCTGCGAAAGGCCGCGCCCGGTGCGGAGCGAGCGCGCGGCTGAATGGGCCCCTGTCCTGGCAGCGGGGCGATGGCGCTGCGCTCTCCCGCGATCTCTCGGGTTAGAGTAAAGCCCTGGCGTGGCGGGCTGAGGAAGCCTGTAAGGGAGGAGACCCGGCGCTCGCTGTTGCGAAAGGTGGCTGGTCAGTAGGTACTAAGAAGCCATCTCTGTAAAGGTGCCGCATATACTGCTGAAGTTCTTTTTTCCACTTCTGTATAAGCCAGCTGGCCACGTGAGATAGCTCATTGATCGAACAGCAGCCTGGATTTGATGATACGATGCTTTCAGGAACGTGATTATAATTTCTCCCTAGCTGTTTTTATTCCTGTTTGGTTTTTATTCCACCTTCCTTCCCTGACATACGACCTTTTCAGATACTGGATGCATATTTTGGTAGCCAAAAGCTGTCTTTGGATGCTTAAATTGAAACAGGCAGTGTTAAAGCTGTGTATGTTAGCTTGCATTGCGCCTTCAGAGAGCAGTGTTGGGCCCTTTGGAACGTGTCTTGTCTTAAAAAACGAAAGGGAGGAAAAGCCTCAAGTCTCATGAGCAAAGGATTTATCTTTTCCTGCAGCCTCTAAGCTTCTTGAAATAAACTCGTACATTGTGAAAGGCTGCATTTAGTGGATGAATTCAGAGGATGCCCTACACAGAGGGCAGTTATGAACAGATGTTTTACAAACGTGATACAGTGATACTGGAGACTAAAATTTTTGTACAAATAAATTTGGGAATCAACAAAGCTGTGCTGATTCCATGTGCAAAATCTAACCTGCTTTTCTCAAATACTACCTTCCTGGTCAGGTTGTATTTTGTGCTAAGTAGTGCATTCTCAGTGTGAAACTCGCTACTGTTTTTCATTTGTCTGTTTCAGTTAAATCGAACCTATGTCACACCCATTGATGTAGCCAAATGCTAAAAAAACAAAACAAACCAAAAACGAGAAAAGCAAATTGTTTCTGCCTCTGTTTTGTAGAGGCTTTGGTTGTTTTTTTTTTATTTTGGAGGCAAGCATTCTAGCGCTTTACAGGTGAAGTTACTATTTAATGATAGGTTTAATTATAAAATTTGGAAATGATAATTAGGAAACCTGGATTATGATGTAACCATACTGAAAAACTAAGAAAGCAATGCATTTGTCAATATTTATGCTGAAGGAAGCTTTGGAGGGAGTCACAAATGGTTCATTTTACAGTAATGGGAGCTCCAAAAAAGAGCAAAATTCGGGATGCCTGGAAACAGTATCTTTGAGGATTCTGCCCCACCTTGCTAAGAGCCATCAAAATAACAGTGACATAAGTATTGTTCTCCTGTCTAGGAAAGAGAACTGTGCATCAGGCCAAACTAGATTTGGATTTTATTTGTTGTTACTCTGCAGTTTCTTCTTCCCTCCCTCTTCTCCTTTCTTCACTGAACCTTAGGTGGACATTGGTACAACAGAGTAAGTAAGTATTCAGTTGTCAAGTCAGCTATAAGTGGGAGACGAAATCAAATTTTATGATGACTTTTATATTTTTCATGTCCTTTTTCTTTTCCCCTCTAAAACCTTACCATCTTAATGGGCAAAGAGATGTTTTTGTAGGAAAACAGTAGATAAAGTTACTGTAAAAAGGAAAAAGTTGTGCAGGTGCCAGGGATGGTGGAGAATGATGACTAATACTTTTCTTCTTAATTAAGTTTTGGTGGTGGATTAGTGAGATACTGAAAAATGTTTTAAATGCAACGGAGAACAGTATTTCAACTTCAGAGTAACATTGGTAATAGGATTAAGCTAACCTGATACCAATAAGTATGCGATATGTAGAGAGCAAGGTTAAGAAGGTGTAACATGATTGGAGAAAGGAATTGGCATCAATAAACAAAACAACCTTGTCAAATGGCTAATGTGGGAGGTGAGCACAGATATAAAGTGATGAAAGTTGTTACTAGTCAATAATAAAGAAATTGTTAGTTATTACTGGCCACCAACCAAACGAGTCAGCAACACAATTATCATTGCCAAAAAATATTGTGTAAATCCACTGAGGTGGTAGTTTATGCTTAACTGAGATGTCTGTTGGACTGATATGTTGGGGTGGGTATTTCCTTCTCCCCACTCTTAAAAATGCAAGCTATCTGGGAAGAATTCATAGAATTCAATTAAAGCAAAGCTGTGGGGTAAATAAAGGAAAAAGGGTGTTAGATGTCTGGTTGGATCCAGCAAAATACAGCCATAAGAAAACAGAGAATCTTGGGTTTTTTCCCCCTCTCTTCTTTGTCTCCTTTTTTTGACCTGTTGCTTTCAGTAGCCCTGCTCATCAAATTCAGTAAGAACAGTCTGTTCTGTATATTTGCTGTAGTCCAATCTCCTTTAAAACAGATAAGAAATAATTTTATTGATCCTCTACTTCAAAATCTGCTGGTATGCCGTGCATAGTCTAAAAATGCACTACAGAAAAACAGTCTCTAATACAGTGAAACAGTACAATAAACCATTTGTGGGTAATGTCAATCAGCTTTAAAATGGTTTTCCGGCTTATTATTCTGTGAAGAAAGATCAAAAGCATTGTTGGTAGCCATAAATTAGACTGGTTTGGGTTGGAAGAGACCTTAAAACTCATCAGTTTCAGTCCCCTGCCATGGGCAGGGACACCTTCCACTAGTGCAGGAGGTCTAAGTCCTGTCCAACCTGGCCTTGGAGCACTGCCAAGGATGGGGCAGTCAAAGCTTCTCTGGACACCCTGTGGCAGTGCCTCAGCACCCTCACAGGGAAGAGCTTCTGCTTAAGAGCTCATCTCAATCTCCCCTCTTCTAATTTAGAGCCATTCACCCTTTTCCCATCACTAGTTGCTTTTATAAATCTACTAGATTCACTGTTTAATCAGGGAGGACTTAATGATTTTTCCTTTTCCTACTGTTGTTTTTCATAGCAAATTATCTCTGTCAGCTGCTAAATCTGTAATTTATACATTATTTTAGATGTAGGCATTTGGAACTCTTTGTCAAGCCTAAATCTCTCCAGTTCTTGGTGTATAAAAATACTTAACTTGTGGCTGCTCTTACCCATTCACCCAGCTAAAATTAACTTCTTGGCTCTCCTATACTTTAATGACTGCAGCATCTTTTTCTCCACCTTTGACACAGTCTTACTCAACTACATTCATGAGATGTTGGCAAAAATTGCTTTGCTGATAAATTCAGTCACTTCACTGTCTCAGATGAACATTTTCTCAAGATTTGCTGTACCTGGATGAAGTTTTTCTGATACTCCAGGGAAAGAGATGCAGGATGGAAGGAACAATCCCAGAAGTAATCTAAATCTTTGTCTCTAAATTGGAGAGACATCAGTTTGATAGATGGACCACTTGGTGGATCAAGAACTGTCTGGGTGGAGTAATCCCAGGCACAGCTACAGGTTGGGCAGAGAAGAGATTCAGAGCAGTCTGAGGAGAAGGTCTTGGGGGTGCTGGTTGATGAGAAAGTGAAATGAGCCAGCTTCAGTGTGTGCTTGCAGCCCAGAAAGCAACCGTATCCTGGGCTGCATCAAAAGGAGCGTGACCAGCAGGTCGAAGGAGGTCAGCCTGCCCCTTTATTCTGCTCTCGTGAGACCTCACCTGGAGCATTGTGTGCAGTTCTGGTGTCCTCAACATAAAAAGGACATGGATCTGTTGGAACAAGTCCAGAGGAGGCCACAGGGGATGATCTGGGGACTGGAGCACCTCCCATATGAAGATCAGCTGAGAAAGTTGGGGCTGTTCAGCCTGGAGAAGAGAAGGCTCTGTGGAGACCTCATAGCAGCCTTCCAGTATCTGAAGGGGGGCTATAGGGATGTTGGGGATGGACTACTCATTAGGGACTGTAGTGATAGGACAAGGGGTAATGGGTTAAAACTTAAACAGGGGAAGTTTAGATTGGCTATAAGGAGGAAATTCTTTCCTGTTAGGGTGGTGACACACTGGAATAGGTTGCCCAGGGAAGTTGTGAATGCTCCATCCCTGTTGGTCTTCAAGGCCAGGTTGGACAGAGCCTTGGGTGTGTGGTTAGTGTGGGGTGTCCCTGCCCATGGCAGGGGGATTGGAACTGGATGATCTTGTCTTTTCCAACCCTAACTATTCTATGATTCTAATGTTTCAGTCCCCTAACATACGAATTATATTTCTCTCTCTAGAGCTCATCACCCAAAGAGCAGAGGCATAAAATAGAATCATAATCACATTATCATCTTGCATGTCTCTCTTCTCACACTTAAATTGTAAGTTTTGTCCCTGAGATTCATTATTTCCCTGTCCCTAGTGCAGAACTGATGCAAGTATAACAGTTGTGGCCCTTGACTGTGTTTTCCAGGCACAGTGTTAATGCCAATAATAAAGCTGACTTACTAGACTTACCCGAGTAGAGAACTGGAGAGGCTTCTCTTAAGAGCAGAGTGAAGTGGGCCTATTACTGCCAACTTCAGTTTTGGGGATTAGTTTGTCAGCAGGAGCCTTGTGCATCTGGCTAGTGTTTCTCTCTTTAAACGAACAACCAGAGTGGAATGGAGCTTCTTTTGTCTGGATTTTTAGCATAAGACTGAGAAGTCCAAGATGCCCTTTTGGGATCACTTGCCTATCTGCTCCCAGAAGGGATGGACTGGATGAGGTAATCATCTCTTCTACTTCAGTGTTGCATGTTGCATAATTCAAGTTACTCCACAGATGTGAATCAAGATAACTGCTGAAGGAAAGAGGAAGGGTAAAAGAAATCAGGCAGCAACTTTTGTGGTATTGTGTCCTAACCCTAACCCTCGGCTAACTAGAGGACTTTACTTTCCCTCAGCACACCCCAACCTCTTCCAGCTACAAGAAGGTTTTATGACTGAGCAGTGTGTGCCTGGAAGAGAGGTCTGTTTCTTGCTCAGAAGCATTGGGAACTCCTGAAAGAGGCTGCAAAACCATGCCTAAATGAAATGTCTTGGGTTGGAAAAACAGCAATGCTTATTTTAAGAGTACACATTAGTACTGTTCTGTGAAGATGATCAATCACCAGCAGCACTTAAGCAGAGAGCCTGTATGGGACTATGGAGCACAATATGAGATGAAAGGCAAATTTTAGGTCTTCCATAGCAAAATCTTGTCTTCAAAGTTGTTAAGGCAGACTCTTAGCTATTTGAATACCCAGTTTTCTTTTTGTTTTTTACTTGTTAAAATCCCAGCCTGGTTTGTGTTGGAAGGACCTTAAGGCTCCTCCAGCTCCAACCCCTGCCACAGTCAGGGACACCTTCCACTAGAGCAGCTTGCTCCAAGCCCCTGTGTCCAACCTGGCCTTGAGCACTGCCAGGGATGGGGCAGCCACAGCTTCTCTGGGCACCCTGTGCCAGCGCCTCAGCACCCTCACAGGGAAGAGCTTCTGCCTAAGAGCTCATCTCGGTCTCCCCTCAGGCAGGTTCAAGCCATTCCCCTTGGCCTGTCCCCACAGGCCCTTGTCCAAAGCCCGTCTCCAGGTTTCCTGTAGCCCCTTCAGGCACTGGGAATTGCTCTAAGGTCTCTCTGGAGCCTTCTCCTGACTGAGAAAGTCCAGCTCTTAGCCTGTCTCCATAGGAGAGTTGTTCCAGCCCACACATAAGCTCTAACACATAATTTGTGTATCCTTACCAGAAGGATTATTTAAGGAAGTACTGTAAATGCTTTCTACTGCTTTTGTTCATGCAACTGCACTTTTATTTATATGTCTATAGATATAATCTCAATAACATGTATATATATAAATATATATATAAAAAGAACCCCCACATATATGGGGCTTCCCCCCTCCCCTTAACTTGCCTACTTAGGATGTACCAACTATAGTTTGAACTTAACTGAAACATCAGGTTGACTTGCCTTTTCTATGCTTATTGTTAATGTATTTTAAGTGTAATAGAAATGTGTTGACTGTAATATGGGAGGCTATCATTTGGTGTTGTGATCTGTAGATGGCTTGCTGTGCTATGTGGCATGACTCTTGTGGTGTTTGAAATTGGGGTTTTAGAATGCAGTTTTCTTGGGACAACAGCTAAGGTATTTCATCCCATCTGGACTCTATAGCTGTTCTGCCAGCTTTTATTTTTCCTGGTCCTCTAAATGTATGGCAGTGCAGGGTGCAGTTGGAACATTTTTATATGTAAAACTTGCTGCTTGTTTCAGGTATTTAAAATAATGCTAAATTGTATTGCAATTTTTGTGGTTCTGTGTGGGTTTTCTCCTCTGTGTGGTGGGGTTTTTTTGGGTGGTTTTTTATTTGTTTGATTTTGGGGGTGGGGTGCGTGCTTGTTCGGTTTTGTGTTTGTGTGGTTTTAGTGTCATGTTGTTGCCTGTCCATCTGTCCCCCCACAGCTTTCTGATTATTGATTCTTAAGTTAGCATTTAACTTTGTAATGAGCGTAGAACTTGTTTTGCTACCTCTTAGGTTTGCCTTGTAATTATGTATTTTACTGTATGTATTTCATAATTTCTCCACCCACCTCTGCTCCAGCATGTTAATCTTCCTTCTCTGCTGACTTCACAGCGCTCTCCATATAGTTAGGGCCAGACCTGTTAGCTTTGTAGTTGTTGTGTAGAAACTGGTGGTTCTTGGAGCCCAACACTCCTTCAGGGTTAGTTTTCCTATTCTCATGGACCCCACAGATATTATGGTCTGTTTGATTGTCTTGTTTTTTCTTTCTTGTTTTTGGTTTGGATTTTGGGGGAAGGGGAGAGGGTTGTGGTGCCTTTCTCTTTTCAGTAGAGAGTCCATGGGCTGGTCCTGTGTGGGTGTTTCTCCTGCGAATGTGCTTGTTTGTCACAACATGTCAGAAAGGAGAGACACATATACCCTTCTGCTCTGTGTGAAATCTTACTAGTCTTTCTGCTTTGTGGATCTCAGCAACAGGGAGAAGTTAAGAGATGGAGGACGTGGTGATTGCAGGCATAGCAGGAAAACTGCCAGAATCCGAGAACTTGCAAGAGTTTTGGGAGAACCTGCTTAATGGAGTTGATATGGTCACAGAGGATGATCGGAGGTGGAAACCAGGTGAATGCTTATTGTCTCTTCTTTTGGAGCTCTGAGTTCTGAACATTTTAGAGGAATTATCCTATGAAAGGATTTATTGGATGCAAAACCCTCCCAGAGCTGAATTCAATTCTGATTTGTCAAGAAATCCAGGACCAGAACACTTCCATGAATGTTACATCCCATGCAGTAGCAGCTTATAAATAATATGTAGCTTACTTCCAAATCAAAGGATACTGACAGAGTAGCTAGGCAGCTTTAATCCTGTACCAGTTGTGATTGCTGTGGCAGCAAGGCAGCTCTGATATTTTTCGGGGTTCAGAAGTAGCACAGGCACTCCAGTCCTGTCATTTGTGGCTTTTTACAATGTTCTGTTTTATCTTGATTGTCTTTCTGAAGCGTTTGGCACATTGTCTATCCAATTCAAGCTAGCAGTTTGCAGAAGTAAAAGGTAGCTTTTGTTTTTCTTCTGACTGGTGACTGACTGGAACCACTGATTTGACTCTGTTTATGTGCTCAGTACAACTTCCCAGAGCAAAAATGCTTAAATCAGAAAAACGTCTTTTGCTGCCATATCCGGGCGAGTCTTAAATATTACAGTTGTTTTTGTTAATGGAGCATTCTCATTTTCAAATGAGATTGAAAGGTAGGTAGGTATATATTCATGCAGCACTCTGGGTACTGCAACAGGGAAGTGAGGTTTCATGAGTAGTCAAGAATTGGCTGTGGTTATTCTGTACTTTATCTCAACTGGTAGCTGCTTCAAACCCAATGTATTTGCTTCAAAACTGCCGTGTTCTGTGACTGTTGAATATTTCTTCTCAGGAATGTATGGACTGCCCAAGAGAAATGGAAAGCTCAAGGACATAAGCAAATTTGATGCATCCTTTTTTGGGGTTCACCCTAAACAAGCTCATACAATGGATCCTCAACTTCGCTTGCTGTTGGAAGTTTCTTATGAAGCTATTTTGGATGGAGGTAAACAGCTGAGGGATTGAACCAGGAGAATTGTGCTGTACTGTCTCTGATTATCAGGTGCAGACATGCACCTCTGTGATGGGGTCTCTAACAAGAGAAAACTGTCACATTAGAGATGAGACCAAAGAACTGGTATGGGGATTAGAACAAAGCTGTTTTCTCTGGAACTCTAGCTAGGAAGTCTATGCTGACTGCCAGTAAATCTGTACCTGCATTATATGGTACAACCAGTATGGCAGAAACACTTAAGCAGTCAACGGTGCTCAAGCTTTTATATATTCTGGTCTACTCTAATATTCCCTAATAGATCCCTTTGTTAAAGACATATTTGTAGTGCAAAAGGAAAATGACTTGGTTAGAAATCTCATCCACGGCCTAAGTGAATGGCAGATGGCCTGGTGTATTCCTGTCTATTGGCCAGGTTCGTAGAAAATTTGTGGTATTTGATTCTGTTCTGTAGAAGTTTTGTTGAGGAATTCTACCTTCAGAAATAGGAGCCTCTTAATCTCCATCACTGCTAGTTTCTTGAGCTTCTGAGTTACTTGCCCACAGAGCTGAAAAGGTTATTCTTCATGTTAATCAGTTTCGTGTCTGAACATAAGCATATGGGGAAAAAGTTGGAACCTCGCTAATATTGACATATTGGAATTAGTACTTGCTCCTCTGCTGCTGACTCTGTCTGGAGGCTTGAATATTCTGCTTGTCTCCAGGACTCCTGAACTACAGAGAAGAAACAGCAGCGATTGCTGCAAGTTGAGCTTGCTATGCAGTTTTTTTAGAGCAGAATTGCTTCTTGTTCTGGTTGCTGGCTTTTGAGCTTAAGAATTTTCCTTTCTTGTCTTGTACTCCAGATCTGGGCTTTATATGTGAAGAGAGATAGATACTCATGTGCTCACATGACATTCCAAGTGCTTTAATTTTTCTCCCCTTTGACCTGCTTCTTTTTTTCTGTACTGTAAGTCAGATGTTAGGCTATGTGATCAGTGTTTGTGTCTCTCATAGCCTGTACACTTTTTTTGTACAAGGCTCTAGCAGTGTCCAGCTAAGCTGAAAGGCTGCTTCTGGTATGGCAAAAAGCCAGCATCAAGCTTCTGGTGGACTCTGCAATGAGACTTGTAAGGTCTGAAGTTGAAACAAGTAAAAGGTAACTATAGGTAAGGGAGCAATGCTGCAGAGTACTGTCAGAAAGTTGGATTAAGAAGGTCATGAACTGGTGCCAGCATACCTGATATCTCTTCAATTTGCCCCTCGTAAGTTTGTCTGCTGTAATCTACCACCTTCTATCCCTGTAGGCATTAATCCGGCCACCCTGCGTGGCACAGACACAGGTGTATGGATTGGTGCCAGTGGGTCAGAAGCTGGTGAAGCCCTTAGCCAAGATCCAGAAAAGCTTGTGGGGTACAGCATGACTGGCTGCCAGCGTGCTATGTTAGCCAACAGGATTTCCTACTTTTATGACTTCACGGGTAAGTGCCTCAAGCCTTCAATACTGGTCAACAATTGAGATTTGAGTGTGATTGTACCACAGTTTTTGTAGAGGGGAATGGATATGATGATGTAGATCCCTTTTGGGATGAGAAGGTAACATTCAGCTATCGTAAGGAGGCATATGAGAAGCAGAAGATGTAACTAACTCACCGTAAGGCTTTTGTAGTTCAGTTGCTGCTGAAAAGGTATAGCTAGCATTAATCTGAAAGATGATGTCAGGAGGCCTTCATAAAAAGGCCTAGTTTCTTTCCAGCCTTCAGACTGCTATTTGGTGTGAAGCTATGTACAAGTCAGCTGGCCCAGAGACAAACAGTGGAAAAGTTGACTCTTCTTGAGTAAAGTGGAAGAAGTGGGGGAGCCACCAAAATAAAGTGAGTAAAGGCATAGGCATGACTTCAGTCATGTGTGGCATTGAAGAGTGAAGGGATTGGAATTGCTTTGAAGCGCAGCAGAGAACAGAGATAATGGCAAGGGTAGCACCAGGCAGGGTGAGAGATTTTTCTTGGTGGGAATGGGGAAATGGATGAGACCTCCCTGTGAGCCTACAGTATCTCTGTTTGATGGAGGCAGAGATGGAAGTTTAAAAAATTCCATTAAAGCCAAATTGTTTACAGTTTTTTTCCACCTTTCTTATCCCTCGTTACCTGGTAAGCAGGCAGAGGGTGATGATTCTCATCTCCCATTTTATTAGCATTACCTGTTGCATTCTGAAGCAACGACTTATTTAACATATTTTGAGTGTGTTTCTCTTGTGATCTGATCGTGTAGCGTTTGGAGAGCAACTCTATGAAATAGTAAACCCCAGTTTTTTTGTTTTCCCTTTCTGTTCCCTAAGGACCAAGCATAACTATTGACACGGCCTGCTCCTCTAGTCTCATTGCTCTGGAAAATGCATATAAAGCAATTCATCATGGATGGTGCAGTGCAGCCCTAGTAGGAGGGGTCAACCTTTTGCTGAAACCCAACACTTCTGTGCAGTTTATGAAACTGGGTATGCTTAGTCCTGATGGTGCCTGCAAGGCTTTTGATGCTTCAGGTAAGGTATTAGTATCAAAGTTTGTCATGCTGTGTGAAAAGAACTTGCTGTGGAGTCTCTGACCACATACTCTCATAGTACAGCAAAGAGCTGGCCTTGTAGTTTTTCCTAGGTACACTGTTCAGGACATATCTTGGACCTGATATGGTTGTGTGGTTTTTGAACCTGGAAAACTTAACTGTGAGGAAGAAACTGTATGGCTCATTCCTCAGGCACTGGGGATAGCAAGTAACTGTCTCTTGATGGAAAATTCTTATCATTGTTAGTGATGACCCATGAGCCTTTCTAGGACCTCTTTTTTTTTTTTTTTTTTAAGACATGGATGTCATGCTCTCGAAGTGGTCTGTTGTAAGCAGTAGCTCAGGAATGAAATAACCTTATTGCATGGTGCTTTGCAGTGTTTCTCAGAGCACAACAGAGTTAGTGACTTATTGTTCTCTGCTCTCAGGAAATGGATATTGTCGCTCTGAAGCAGTTGTTGCCATTCTCTTGACCAAGAGGTCTATGGCTAAACGGATCTATGCCACTATAGTAAATGCTGGAAGCAACACTGATGGCTTTAAGGAGCAAGGTAGGCCTTGAGCCTCTGAAAAGTCAGATACCTACACACTGTCCAGGCTAGAGTCTTTGTCATGAAAAACGGGCTGTTGTGGGGTTTGTTGTCTTAGCTGTTGGAAGGGTTTTTGTGTTTTTTTGTGGTGGTGTTTTGTTGTTTGTGGTTTGTTTTGGGTTTTGGTTTGTTTTTGTTGGTCATGCAAAGTTCAGAACCCTGTCTTGTAAAGAAGGTGAAGGAGACAAGTGGTGATTTCTATGGCAGGAGTAACAGGAATGTCCTGTTACTAGTTTAGCCTTCCCCAAGACACCTCTGCACTGGTATAAGAAGTGTAGATGAGGTGTGACTGTAAGACTCTTTTCTCTACCGCTGTCCCACTTATGGAGACACCAAATTTCACATGTTCTGCTTGATCTAGACATTTCCTAGTGTCCTATTAAGCAGTATCTTTCAACACTAGTCTTAATTCATTGGTTAAGGTCCATTTCCAGCACCTCTGATCTTCTTCTGAAGAGCCTGAGAGCCTTACTGTGTTTGGCACTAAGGACATTTGTGTAAATCCTGAAAAAGTTTCTCTTTGGGTATTTTGGACTTGGTAGCAGTTGAAAAGGTGCTAAAATCAGCACAAGACACATCTGATAGTAGAGGAATTGACAGCAATTTTGGTCCTAGGTGTGACATTCCCATCTGGAGAGATGCAGCAGCAGTTGGTCAGCTCTTTATACAGAGAATGCAGTATCAGACTTGAAGAAGTGGAGTATGTTGAAGCACATGGGACAGGCACCAAGGTCAGCATGGTGCCTTTGGGTTTGGGGTGCTTTCTTCTCTCTTATTTTCTTCCCTTGCATCACTTGCCACACTTTTCCATCAAATTATTATTTGGTTTTCCAAAATGAACATATGTTACCCTTCTATCAGTTATGAGAATATGTACTGCCTCACCACTTCTGGATCCTAATCTTCCAGATTTCTCTTTTGTGGTGTGTCTCAGAAGTGCTAGCTAATAGTTGTCCTGATTCTCTTCCTACTAGGTTGGAGATCCACAGGAAGTAAATAGCATTGTAAGTATCTTCCAGCAATGTGAGAGAAAGCCACTGTTGATTGGATCAACCAAGTCAAACATGGGTCATCCAGAGCCTGCCTCTGGGCTTGCTGCATTAGCCAAGGTAATGGGTGGCTTGGGAAGAAAAATTTGGGGAGGGAAGGAACATAACATTAAGTGGGGGTTTTAGTGTTTGTCTGTTTTGATGAAAATTTGCACTGATCCAGGATAGGATATTCAGTGGTAATGAGAGGAACTCAGGTGATTGTCCTTAATAATCTGCTTGCTTCACCTTTGAATACTTTTAAAAGCTTAGGTGGCTGTTCTGCAAGCTCGACAAAAGTGCCTGTGTGGCTCTCTGCTGTGCATCTGCCCCATTCCCCACTTCAGTTCCCCTTTCCTACTGAATTCTACAGAAGCATAATTATACTCAGAATAAAGGCTTTGGAGTCACTTTATTGATTAGTCTTATACTGGACCTTCCAATAGAACTCTGCTGTAAGTTGTTTGGGTCTGAACAGTGTACAGGGTACAGGTAGAGGGACTTAGATGTTTGGAGTAGTTGGAGATAACAGTCAGTGTGGCCTTTCGGTGCCAAAAGAGTAGCTGATTCTTCTGGCCATTTGTCAGGCATGTATCATCTCTTCCTCTTCTCTCTTACACTGGAAAAAAGTCAGGTGAGGTCTCTGGGATGTGGCTACCAGCCTACTAACTATTGCTGTAGGCAGACAATAACCTATTTACTCTGGCTGTTAAACTGCTTAGCAGAGAGCTAGCTAATGTTCACACTTGGTTGTAAGCCTATTACCAACAGCCTTAGAACCACACAAATTGAAGTCACGTACATGGTCATTGCTAGATTTTAGTCTCTTTAAAGTGGTTACTGTAATGCGAATACATAAAACTTGCTGTGAATAGACTTTTATGCAAATCATGGAGACAGCAGTGTCTGTGTCTCTGTAGAGGAAAGTTTACTTTAACACCTCTTATCTCTCAGACTGACAACCTTCTTCATAGTAGGAACAACTGAGTTGTAAATAAACGTCTTCATCCATACTGTTGCATGTCATAAACAGTTTGTTTAGTGCAGTTCTGCTGTGATCTGTCAGGACAGGACCATATCCCTGAGGTACTGTTTCCCCATCTGTGTTTCTTAGAGGGTGCAGGACTGGAAAGACAAGGCCCACAGTTTCTTTTTGAAGACTTCTCTGACACCATGTTTTCTCGCTCTTTTTTTATCAGTTTTTTCACTTAATTTTATATCAGAACTTGCAGCTACAAGCAAGAGCCCATGTGGCACCCATCATGCCTGCTATATCTTTTAGTTATGCTTTTTATGAAGTTATGGTAGGTCTTGTTGCCAGATCTGGGATCTTGAAAGCACCTGAAGCTTTGGAGGGATATTGAAAACTCTGTCTGTCTTGTTGATTGTTTGAAAGTTGGATGACACTTCCTGGTTTAAAGTTTGACAGTTAATCAGAATGGCAGATCAGGCATCCTTGGGACCAGGCAAGAAACTACACCAAGCCTACTGTCTCTTAGACAGTAACTGTTTCTCGAAGTCTGCCGTTTCCATAAATGTGCTCTTTTGTAATTCCAGAAAACACTCTCATATCTGAGAGGTCAGTTAGGAAAATGGACCTTTAAGGTATCCGATTTCAGACTTGAAGAAAATCCATTAATTACATGGGTAGGTAGGAAAGAAACTAGAGTTTGCCAGGGCCACTTAAAATTCTAGTAAGGGAGGTGAAAACTCACCTGCACCTTTGAACTACTCAACCTGTTTAATTACTTGCTGTAAAGTGAAAACAAAGCTTCTTGGTTGGGTGTAGTAGGTACTACCACAGTAACATCAGTGCTGCTGTTCTCTGAAGCATCCCTTTATCCAAACACAGTGCTTTAGTGTATGCTACACGGTCATTTGTACTAAGTGAGTGACAAGAAGTAGATGTTTGTATAAGAAAATGTGGAGCACAGAACACTGTTTTTTCTTGCAGGTCATTCTTTCTCTGGAACATGGGCTGTGGGCTCCAAATCTTCATTTCAATACCCCAAACCCAGATATTCCTGCCTTACAAGATGGCACTTTGGAGGTTGTTTGTAAACCAACACCAGTGAAAGGTGGCCTCGTCAGTATCAACTCTTTCGGCTTTGGAGGTGCTAATGCTCATGTCATTCTGAGGCCAAATGAGAACAAATGCCAGCCTCTGGAGACTTGCAACATGCCAAGACTGGTTCAGATTTGTGGCAGAACCCAGGAAGCTGTGGAAACATTAATTCAGGAAAGCAGGAAACATGGAGGATGCAGCCCATTTTTAAGCCTGCTCACTGATATCTCTGCAGTTCCTGTATCCTCCATGCCCTACAGGGGCTACACGCTGGTTGGCAGTGAGAGTGACATAAAAGAGGTTCAGCAAGTCCAGGCATCAGGTAGACCGCTCTGGTACATCTGCTCAGGTAGGTGTGCTCACTGATGTGCTGCATCCCTCTGTACATCTGGGGCTTGAGCAATGTGATTCTGTGCTCTAATGTTGTCCTCTACTCTAGCATGAGGAAGTATCTTGCAGCCCTGCAATATATCTAGGAAACTCACATTTCCTGTATTTTATCTAATCCTTCCAACTCTGCTGTCTCCTGCATGATAGCAAAGTCCAGGAAAATAAAAAGCAGTGCCTAATTTAGAGGATGTACGATGTTTTGCTCTTAGAATTCTTTTGCTGCTAAAGCAAGTGTGTGCTGTCTACTTCTCCTTCTACGGAGCATTACTACAGCTCACTTTTCTCCTTGCCTGTCCTGCAGGCATGGGATCACAGTGGAAAGGTATGGGCCTGAGTCTTATGAAGTTGGACTTGTTTCGCCAGTCTATATTGCGCTCGGATGAGGCTTTGAAGAACACAGGCCTGAAGGTCTCAGACCTGCTTCTGCAGGCAGATGAAAACACTTTTGACGAGACTGTCCATGCATTTGTTGGACTAGCTGCTATTCAGGTAAGACTCAAATGACTGGTGGAGGGGCTTAGGGACTCAAGCCGCATAAGCACACTGTGGTAGTGTGTGTTTTGCCAATAACACCTTATAGTGGTTAATGGAAGCTTGTTTTGTGCTTCCAGTAAATGGTAGCTGTTTGAAGTCCCTGTCTGGTAGGAGGGAGTGTCATGCACCCTTGACAGTTTAGGGCTCTGTCACTTGCAAGATACTCGGACTAATATTGATCTGAACTGATTTGCATGTGTATCTGTGTGTGCGTGGGGCAGTTTCTCCTTTTAAGAGACTGTGATGTCTGAGCTGCATGTAAGCGTTTATGCCAAGGAACAGGCTTCCATTGAATGCCTTTTGAAGTTTATTCTGCTGATGAACTAAATGATACTACATGAAGTCTGTTTTAATTCTGAACGTCAGTGTGGGATTAACTGTTTTTAAAAAAAACTAGAGGCAGAGCTTCTGAAGTGATCTGGAAAGCTCGTCTTGCCTCTGTGTACGGATATGCTTTTGGCAGACTCGTTGTTGGAAATAGCTCCTTAGTGGAAAGCCATGTAGTGGAGACACCCAAACGGTATTAGAGTCACACAGCAATTCTTTGGGTTCATTTGAAATGAGGCTGGAGCTGCAGTTATGGAAAAAAAATAAATAATAAAAAAGAATGCAGCAAGACCAAGAAGAGTATCTGTACCAAAAGGCCATTTTGTAATGCACTCACTATTGCTGTGTGCCTTTGAGTCCTGATACCTACTCACTCTGGCATGGAATCACTAATCCTACTGTTCTCTGCAGGTTGCCCTGATTGATTTGTTGAAGGCTGCAGGTCTGCAACCTGATGGGATTTTGGGCCACTCGGTGGGAGAGCTAGCTTGTGGCTATGCAGATAACTGCTTAAGTCAGGAAGAAGTCATTCTTGCAGCTTATTGGCGGGGACGATGTGTTAAAGAGGCCAAATTGCCCCCAGGAGCAATGGCTGCTGTTGGTAGGTATACCTTTACCAAAAGAGTGATACAGGAAAGTACATCTGCTCTCTGTTGTGTGACATTGGTATAAAACAGAACTTTGAAATGTGTTGGTGGAGACAGTCATGTATGTAAAAGTTTTGCTGATGTTTCCTCCTCTTTTTCTTCTGATGTAGAACAGGTTATTAAATATTTAAGTTGATGTAATGGTGGTAATCTCTGACCTGGAATACAGCAGCATTTTGGTATTTCATCCAAAACTTAAATGGAAATGGAGAGATTTCTTGATAAGTGACCAATGACAGAAGCTAGATAAATAATTTTGTAAAGAGAGGTGAAAATCTGAGGCACTGGGGGTTTTGGCTTTTATATACATGTGTGTCTGTATATACACACACTTAATATATTTTTTTTAAAGAAAGATACTGTCTGCAAGAGCAATGAGACATGAAACCATTAAGCTACCGTTCTGTCATGGGCAATTGGCTAGTGGAACTTAATGCTGTTAGAATTTACTTGGCCCTACTAGGACTTGGGAAGAAGCTTTCTTCTGAACAAGCTTTGCTCAGTGTTTCTGTAAGTCAGGTGGTTTTGCCCCACTGTTGGGTGAAACTTTGAGCTTTGGGCCCAGCAGTTTTATTTTGTGGCATGGGTTCATGGTGACTTACATGTTTAAAACCAGATTTTCATTGGTAGCATGTTGTGCTGTCTCTTATTATTAGACACAGTGGTAAATAAAAAACTGAAACACTTCAAGAGAAAAGCTGTTGCAGGTCTAATGCAGTATGTTTGACTAGATCACTTATAATGATTCTAGACTACTTACTTTAATTAGTGTTACAAAGGGCTACCTGCCTAATTTAGCTTTTTCCCCCTTGATATCAAATGCATGACACTGTTATCACAGAACTTATCTCGGAGTGCTGCATCTAACATATTTTTAATAATATGTTGAGTTCAAGTTGTTCTTCCTGTGGCTTGTATCAGTGTACTATAGGACCAGATGCTGCACATCTGGTTATGCTAGTTTAAGCCACCAGAGTTATCTATTTCTATGGATATTTTGTGTCTCTGTTTCTGAGTCAAACTTGCATGTTCTCTCTCCTGTTCTAGCTCGGATTGCTAAGGGCAACACAAAACAACTAATTCTGTAGCTTCTTCAAAAGTGTGTGGGTTCCCACCCTATCCGTTGAAGGGATGGTACAAAGTTACAGTCTTCTGTTGTTGTGCTCAATATCACACTGATAAGTGTCATGTTAAAGCTATGTCCATCTTAAGAATCCTTCCCAGTTTTGCAAAATGCTGAGTTAAGTGCAGTGATTGTGCAGATAAGATTGCCTCCCCATATGAGGCTCACTGCTAGAAGCACTTCTGTTGTCCTGAGGTCTTCCTTCTGCAGGTCTGACATGGGAAGAATGTAAGCAGTGCTGTCCTCCAAATGTGGTACCAGCCTGTCACAACTCAGAAGATACTGTTACTGTTTCGGGACCTCTGGTGAGCAAAGAACTGATGTGGTACACACTAGAGTTGTGGCTGGGACTCCTGAAGTTCTGGTTTGAAGAAAAGTTGAAGCTGAGTTAAAGCTCAGCTCCTTGCAAAGGGGAGCTGGATTAACATGATGGGAGGGGACATGGTGCTTTTTATAAACTTAAACATGCAAATCTTCTGTGAGAGGAAATAATAGTACCTCAGTAAGCTAGTAATAGAAGATCTCTTTACACTGAATAGTCTTACAGCCATGGGCATGATGACATTATTGTAAGGATGAGAAGGGCAATAATCTCATCCCAGATATGGCTCCCCTTAAGTGGCAAGTGATGAAGGCCATGAGCAGAGTACAGTCACTCATAGAGGTCAAATATGTTGTGAGCTTTTATTTTACTACACTTATATATTTCTTCTTAGGAGTCTGTGAACGAGTTTGTAGCTAAACTGAAAAAGAAGGGTGTGTTTGCAAAGGAGGTGCGCAGTGCTGGAGTCGCGTATCATTCCTATTACATGGCATCTATTGCACCAGTGCTGCTCAATGCCCTGAAAAAGGTAATGTTGCCAAACTAAGGCTCACATGGCTTGCGCTAGTGCATTTGGTTTTGGGTATATGTGTTGCTGAGCTTAAGCGGCTCCATTCTTTGAGAGGAGAACAAAATCTCTTGAAAAGCTTGTAGACCTCAGCAAAACCTGAGGTTTGAAGTCCTGTGGCCCCAAGCAGAAGGATATCCTGAGCAATCAAGCTGGGAGAAATGGCCTGCAAAAAGGAGGGGCTGCTTGATTTTTGCCTTATTGTTATCTGTGACATGTAAGTGTTCCTCCTGTCCCCCTTCCTTGTCTGTCTGTAGGTTATTCCACACCCTAAACCTCGTTCAGCACGATGGATCAGTACATCTATCCCCGAATGTCAGTGGCAGAGTGATCTGGCTAGGAGCTGCTCTGCAGAGTATCATGTGAACAACCTAGTGAATCCAGTGCTGTTCCATGATGGTCTGAAACATATTCCAGAGAGTGCTGTTGTAGTAGAGATTGCTCCACATGCTCTTTTACAGGTATTATATTTGATTGTGTTGGTATGATGTTGTATTGATAGCTGCTGCAGGAAGGAGATTGAGGGTCTGAGGACTAGGGGTAAAGCCGCTTTTCCTCTTCCCTCCCCCCTCCCCAGTTCTGGGAACACTTTTTCCATCTAGTACTTTTGAGTGTCTCCCAGTTCTTACATTTTCTTGATAGGGGTATGGGGGTGGGACAGTGGTTTATGTTACTACTAACACAAAAAAAAAAGTTGCTTTATTCATTGCCATGCATTTCAGATAGTTGATAGCTCTCTGAAATGTGCAGTGAGTAAGAAAAGCACTTCTTTGTTTAGATATAATGGAGAATGTGTGCAAAAAATTGGGGTGGGGGAGAGATTAAAGACTAACAGGCCACCTCTATGCAAAATTTATAATCACAGTCTGTACACTGAATTGGTTTGAGATTCTTGTCTTAGAAGTTGGTGACTGGGAGTGGTGTTTTCTCCTATTCTCCAGGCCAACTAGCCTGAGATTACAGGAGCTTGCTTTCTTCATAAACTGCTTTCCCCTAATGATTAGATCATTATTCCTTTCTCCTCACACTGTAGGAACTGATCTTTGTGGAATTACTTTAATAGTAAAGGACGCAGAGCAGAAGGTGCGTTAGGATGCGCTTGCTCTACAAGAT
Source organism: Neopsephotus bourkii (assembly GCF_033783945.1). Taxonomy (NCBI): domain Eukaryota; kingdom Metazoa; phylum Chordata; class Aves; order Psittaciformes; family Psittacidae; genus Neopsephotus; species Neopsephotus bourkii. Next base: position 117,690 of record NW_026902223.1, read on the forward strand.
CAGTGCTGTGATCTTGTGCCTATCACTTAAGACTTCGGTCTTTTTTTTTATTTGGTATGTGGCATGCAAGAGAACAAAAGTCTTGAGCAGAATCATAGTTAATTGTGACTCAAGTTTAATAGTTATACAGTGCTTCTGAGTTCCAGTCAGGGTATATTTATTTTGTCATGTTAGTCTTATTTATGCTTTGAAAGTGACTTGAAACAGAGAATCGAAGCAAAGCTTTTAAATTAGGCAGAACTTTTTCTCAATAAAAAGGTTATACACTTCATGTTAAAATGATTGTACAGTCTGGACTCTAATGGAAGCAACTAAAGACTGCAACAGCTGGGTTTAAGAGTGATCTGGTTTTCTCTTCCCTCCCTTCCTTCTCTCATTTAAAGACCATGGTATCAAATTGAAGAGAAGTTCCAAGTTGGGTCAGATGTTCAGGGCTGCATTTTTTTATTTTGATAGCTGTCACTTAGACAATGCACTAGAATGCTCCAGACTGCAAGGGGCTCCTGGGATTAAGGGCTTAAATTGGGGAGGAGGGGAAGGGTGTGAGTGGGAGGCTTGAGGGGATGATCTTGCAGTTCTCGAAGGGCAGCTTTTGATTCCACTTGACAGTCTGCTTGGGAAAGGGAGATTTGTGTTTTGGCAGAATTTCACTAATGTTGCATAGGTTCCACCTTACCAGATGCGCTACTTTTTGGGGTGCTAGACAGGTGTTGTGCTGCCTTCCTCTTCCCTATTAAAATGGTGCACATTCCAGCACCTAGCACCCAACTCTTGGCACAGAAACAGAAGTGGTTTGAGAATTATAGAGAAAAAATCAGAAACAAAATAGTAGTGATGCCTTCCACCAGTGATTATGGACTCTACTTGACCAGGCTATCTTGAGGAGAACTTTGAAACCAACTTGCACCATTCTGCCTTTGATGAAGAAAGAGCACAAAAATAATTTGGAGTTCTTCCTAACACAGACTGGAAAGATTCATTTAACTGGGTAAGGAGACTAAGGGAGGAGGGTGAGAGGGGTATCAGTTAGAGAAGAGACATAAATTCTTTCCTAGCACGCATGTTTTCACGAAGATTGAAATACTTCATCCACAAACCTGGAAAATGGAGTGCTTTACATGTTAAATGTTCTCTCTTATGAAGTATTGCCTTGGGGTAGAGACTGCTTGGAATGGGAAGATGCCTTTTAAAGAGGAATCCCATCTTAGGGGCCTAGGAACCTGAAACTAGCTCTTGCAAATAAGCTTGGCATCTTGTAGACTGTTAGAATTACAAATTTGGCTGCAATAATTGCTCATGGTGCTCCTGGCAAAATCTCGGATGTGGAGCCTGAGACCAATTGCTATCTGACCTCTAAAGTACTATGATCAGTTTCTGCACACCCCTGTTCCCCCAGACACATTGTCTTGATCCGTTTTGTCTTCCTAGGATAAAGGTTCTTGGAAATAACTTGTTCCCACCTGTGGAATACCCTGTCCCAGTGGGGACACCTCTTATTTCTCCATGCATCAAATGGGACCACAGCCAGGACTGGGATGTTCCAAAAGCTGAAGACTTTCCAGCAGGTTCCAAAGGCTCTGCATCTGCTTCAGTCTACAGTATTGGTGTGTTTGCCTGTCTGGTTTTTTTTTTTTTTCTCTGTTTTTCTCTTTCCCACTTTCCATCTGCCTTTCTTCTGTAAAACTAGGAAAAAGGAAACTCAAAGCAGCATTTTTGAAGCCATCTTCTTAATGTTTTGTTCGAATTGAAAAAGACTGGATGTGCTTCTGAAATGGTATGAAAGAATGTGAATAGAGCAGGAAACAGTTATGATTCAGACTCTCAGTAGCTTTAAGAGCTAAGTGTTGCCAGGCAGGATAGTTAGAGGAACAATTAGAACCTCTTACAGCCATTGAGGGGAAAACACCTCTTTATTAAGGTGTCTTTATTATTTTCTTTCTGCTCTTTATTCTTTGCCAGATGTGAGTCCTGACTCTCCTGACCACTACCTGGTTGATCACTGCATTGATGGTAGAGTCCTGTACCCAGCAACAGGATACCTAGTACTGGCTTGGAGAACTCTTGCCCGGTCTGTTGGCATGGCTATGGAGCAAATGGCTGTTATGTTTGAAGAAGTCACAATTCACCAGGCCACTATCCTTCCCAAAAAGGGTGAGTGAGGAATGCTGGTACAATGCCAAACTGTAATGAAGGTGATGGCAGGGGGAGGAAAGAAATACAAGGGGAAAGTGAAGAGAAACCCAGGAAGGCGACTACAGAGAATGAGGCGTAACTGACTGAATTATTTCACTTCTTTGTTCAAGTAGCACATGTTAGGGTCATATTTATTACATGTTGTGTGTGTTGAGTCTAGAAATGGTGAAAAAGAAGGCTCTGCTTGAGGGTGGTAGCAATGAATGATCTCATAATCCTGTCTTTTTTTCCATGTTTCTTGCAGGATCAGTACAGCTGGAAGTAAGACTCATGCCTGCTTCCCACTATTTTGAGGTCTCAGGGAATGAGAATTTGACTGTGAGTGGTAAGTCAAAGAACTGTAAGTGCTCTGTCCTGTTAAAATCCATTATGTATGAACATATGGTGATTTTTACTCTTGTCACTGTACCCATCAGGGAAGATTTTCCTCCTAGAAAACACTGCTCTGAAGAACTTCCATAACCAGCTAGTTGACTTTCAGACTCAGGCTGACATGAGCTCAAAGTCTGGCCTCTTGAAAGAAGACATTTATCAAGAGCTGCATCTGCGTGGATATAATTATGGACCAACTTTCCAGGGTGTTCTGGAATGCAATAGTGAAGGTGAATTTACTTTCTGTAGAAGAATGATGATCATGATTATAGTAATGATGAATATTTGATCTTTTAATTCTGTCAGTAGTCCACCTGACTGCTTTGTGTGGTAGTTACACTTTGTGTGATAACGGAGAATAACAAAGAGTTCTGGCAGAGCACTGGGAAAGCTGTTACCTCCAATGTACAACTGACTGAGGTTACAGGGGAAGCTGGGTACATACGTCAGACTTTGTGTTTGATAAGCAGTGACTTCTGGCATCTGCTGAATAACAAAATCACAGTGATGTTTCCCTTTACTCTTCTGCAGCAAGCACAGGGAAAGTTCTGTGGAATGGGAACTGGGTGACCTTCCTTGACACCCTGCTACACATAATGGTCTTAGCTGAGAGTGGGCGCAGTCTGCGCTTACCCACCAGGATTCGCTCGGTGTGTATTGATCCAGTGCTACATCAAGAGAAGGTGTGCCAATACCAGGACAATGTAGAAGGTAACATTTCTCATGCTTGGGCTGTTATTAGTTGTTTCGACTGCTGTGTGGATCAGTGTATGACTTCTTAAGAAGCAGGATGTACTTTGAGGGGCACCTCTTGTTTTCCAAGCCATTCTGCAGCTTCTGTAAAGTCTGACGTACCACTGTTGAATAAAATGCTTATAGTATTTGATGCAAACTTATATTTCTTTCCTATCTTTCAGCCCTTGATGTTGTTGTGGACCCCTGTCTTGGTAGCCTTAAAGCAGGAGGTGTTCAGATCAATGGTCTACATGCTTCTGTTGCACCACGGCGACAGCAGGAACGGATCCCTCCCACCCTGGAAAAATACTGCTTTGTGCCCTATATCGAGAGTAACTGTTTGTCTTCCAGCATCCATCTTCGTGCCTACCTGAAGCACTGCAAAGGTAGAGTGGGATTATTTTCTTGTCACGCTAGGGGAGACTTCCAGCCTGACAAATATATGAACAGCTTCTCTTAGACTAATTCACAATATCCAAGAAATAAAGTGTTGGTCTCTGCTGAAGACTTCAGCAGGGGTCCTGTGTCTGTATGCTTGCTAGAAGCTAAAAACTACTTCTAGCTGAAGTAGGACAGGGCTTTGAGCAACCTGGTCTAGTGGAAGGTGTCTCTGCCTGAGGCACGGGAGTTAGAGCTAGATGATCTTTAAGGTCCCTTTCAACCCCAACCCAAACCATTCTATGATCTCCAGAATGTAGGTTAGAACTGTGGGGAGGGGCATCTACCCATCTATAACAGTCAGTGTGGTGTCAAATGGCACAACCCCCTCTGCAAGCAGAGGCACACAAATCATCTTTCAGGAGGAGCCCAGCCCAGTTGCTTCAAACACTGACAGGAGGGCCTACTTACTCAAGGCTTTAGCTTGTTTGTTTTGTTTTCCCCTGCGATCTGCTGAGATGCATAAGCTTGCATGTCTGTTCTCATTTGGCTGTGGGCATAAGAGCATATCCAAGGAAGGATAAAATGGTTTAGTGAGGCATGCCAAAAAAAAGTTGCATTTGCTGTGAGAATAGGATGAACTTAGTCTATTTTGAAACTGGTAGCCTAATACAGTGCTCTTTGAATGGGGAGGCCTTTTCATCAAAGGAGGGGAGGGAAGTTAGTAATATTTTGGTAGTTTTACTCTAATGATGAATTTTATTATATCTTGAGACAGCAATGTTGTCATTCTGTATTGGTAAGGTGTCCTCACACTCATCCTTTGATTTGGCAATAAATTTTAAAGATTTCTCTTTTTCTTCAGTGTCCAAATACTGCTCCCAAAGTTCTTTAGGGATGCTGTAGGGGAAATCCTTATTTTTCATATTGCTGGTTTTGATCTCAGTCAGGATAAGTTCTTTTCCATCTAGTTATAAAGCAAAAAATCACTTTAGTATTTTTGCTTCTGCGGAAACTTAACAATGTCATTCTACAACTCCCTAAATCAGAAGTTTCCTGTTAGTTGCCTTCTTTGAGTAGGAGTCTTGCCACAGGTAATTTTGGTGTTTTATACTGTCTTTCCATAAAGCCTCCTATTTAGGGCTGCAGCTACTGCATGATACATAATAATATGAATGTTCTGGATCATGCTCTGTCTTTGTGGTTGGGCTAACAATAGAAGATGCTGTGATTTGTGGTGCTCATCAGCTGGTATAGCAAATGGAGGCAAAGAGGGAAAGAAAAATCTTCAGAAAATCTGATTCTTTGTTTTATTTCCCCTTCTATTCCATAGATCTTATCCAGAACGTACAGGCTAAGGTGGCAGTGCATGGGGTCAAATTAGTCATCCCTGGACTAGAAACTGCAGTAGCAGCTGCAGAGTCCTCACCCATACAGAAGGGCCTTCAGCATATCCTTGCTGAAATATGTCATCTGGAACTGAATGGAAATCTCTCTTCTGAGCTGGAACAGATTGTGACTCAAGAGAAAACGCATTTCCAGGATGACCCTCTTCTCAATGGGTTGCTAGATTCTTCAGAGTTGAAGACTTGCCTTGGTGTGGCATTGGAGAACATGACCAGTCACAGAATGAAGATAGTAGAGGTTAGCTGAAAGCCTGGAATGGAATCATAGCTAGTGTTTCCAGGCCTTCCTCTGTCTGGGTCATGTAATTCTATTGTTCCAGTTGTAATTCTGGGTATCATTCATGTTTAAACTTGGTTTCCCCTTTCTCTTTTCTCACAGGCTCTTGCAGGAAGTGGACGTCTCTTCTCTCGCATCAAAAGTGTTCTGAATGCTCAGCCCCTGTTGCAGGTGGACTACATTGCCACTGACCGCATCCTGAAAAGTCTTTCGGATAGTGAAATAGAGCTACAAAATGCTGGAGTTTCTGTTAGCCAGTGGGATCCATCTTGCCTTCCCTCTGGAAATCTGGCCAATGCTGACCTGGTGGTATACAATTGCTTAACAACTGTCATAGGGAACACCACTGAAATTCTCCCTAACTTGGCAGCTGCAGTGAAAGAAGGAGGGTTTCTTTTGCTACACACTCTTCTTAAAGGAGAAACTCTTGGAGAAATTGTCAGTTTCCTTACAGGTCCAGATCTACAGCAGAAACACAGCTTCCTGAGTGAGGTAAGCCTCCTGGAAGGACAGATAATTTCTCTGGATAGTCTGGATTGCAGATGCTTTTGTGATGAAACTTGAGTAGACGTTACCTACATGACTTTCCACTGAGGTCCTCTGCAGGAAAATGTAATAAACCCTTCTTCAAAATAGAGTTGTGAATTTCCGCATACCAGGTTGGGAGAGTAGACTCTGAGTTTAGTCAGGAAAACTTTTCTTCATGCCTTGAAAATAATTCCTTGTCATTTGTATATCTGTATAATCTGTATGAAAACACTGGGCAGAACAATTCCTTTATAGCTAAAATAATGTGCTGAATTTTGGGGTGGGGTACAGCTTTATCCCTGTAGGATCCTAAAATCCTCAGTGTCAGAATATCTCTCTTCCTTTTGGTATTACTGCTGGGAATGAGATGTTACAAACTGGTAAAGTTCTAACACTGAAGTGCTCCCACAAAGGAAGGTTTTTCTCATGTTTGGTTTTCTTTGGGTTTGTTTGGGGTTTTTTTTGTGGGTTTTTTTGTTGTTGGCTTTTTGCTGGGTTGTGTTTTTTTTTTTCTTTTTTCACTTCGTTCCTTGCCTTTCTCCCCACTTTATCTGGTCCCATAATGAGATAAAGCAAAATAAGCCCTTGGGTTATGGGGGGCAGCTGCATGTCCACTTTATAACTGCGAACCAGTACATCATGCAGGTGAAGTAATGCCAGTGCTGGCACAAGAGAGAAAGATTGAATGGCTAGGGTAAGGGTAGGAACTGGGACATCACCGTCTCTTAGCAGCTGTTGGACTAAGCAGTAATGGGAAATGGCTCCTCTACAGGACACTTGCATTCTTCCCAGTTTGAGAGGCTGTAGCCTCTCATCTCTTAGAATTGTAGAGTAGTTAGGGTTGGAAAGGACCTTAAGATCCAGTTCCAGCCCTCTGCCATGGGCAGAGACACTTCGCAATAAACCATGTTGCCCAGGGCTCTGTCCAACCTGGCCTTGAACACCGCCAGGGACGGAGCATTCACAACTTCCTTGGGGACCCCATTCCAGTGCCTCACCACTCTCACAGTAAACAACATCTTCCTTATATTTAATCTAATCTAATCTAAACTTCCCCTGTTTAAATTTGAAGCCTTCTTTTGGAGTAAGAAGAGAGTAGCACTTCTAATAGTTTTAACTTTTTTTTGTCTGTAATTCCGGAGTGTGGTAGTTGGATTTGATTTTGCAATGACCTGGATTTCAGCTGTTCGCTATTTGCAAAGGTTTTGAAAAGAAAAGGGTAAGTTACTCAGCTTTGTGTCTTACCCAGTGAAGGGTAAAAGGATAAAAAGAAAATCCTGAGATGCTACTGAACCTGATAATTTAAAACCTAGATCTGTTGTGTCACTAGTCTCATACTATCAAATCCCTTGGATAAAATACATGCAAGTTAAATGCACCTTCCTAAGGAAAATGATATGACACAGGCAAGTGAGCAGGACTTAATATAGTTCTTGAAGTTTTCTAAATAGCGACACAGACCCTAGTCCTTGATACAAGGGATCGTGCTGTAAAAACCTGCTGGTTTGTGTCTGGCATATGAAAAGCAAATAGATGCTTTTCTAGGAGCCTGCAGTTGTTTGCATTTCATTCAGAAAGTGGAGCTTCAGTATTTCTAGGTACACCATATGTGCATTATAATTGTTTTTCTGAAATATCATTTTATTTAACTGTGTAGATGCTTCATGTTTTCTCTGTTACGCTTTAGTTTTTCTGTTGCAGACAGGGCTTATGTGACATAAACTGGTAACATCTAAGCTCAGTGTTTCCACTTGTATTATTTCCTGTATTGGAATCTGTATATTGTGTTTGACTGTGGAGGTGTGCCTTACTGCTGGAATTAAATTCTTGGCACGTTCAGTATCCTATGGGATTTGACAGCATGGTCACTGCTTGGTTTTTTTGCACACCCTGGTAGTGTAGTAAAACTAGTTCCCTAACCAGGGCTTCAAGATACTTGTACTACTGCATTCTGAGGATATTTTAGGGAAGGAGTAGTCTAGACATGACTAAAATACTGTTGTGTTAATCAAATATATATTTGTACTGAGACAATACAGAACAGATGCCAAGATTTCACGCAAAAGCAAGAAAGATGGACGGTGCCTGTTGTTCCTCATGAAGCCGTCTTTGAGGAGACTCAACATGGTGTATAAATGTGACTTGTATTTTTAGTTGGCTTTCCTGTTAATTGTTGGTTTACCTGATTTGACAGGCACAGTGGGAGGGCTTGTTCAGCAAAGCCTCACTGAATCTGGTTGCTATGAAGAAATCATTCTTTGGCTCAGTTATTTTCCTGTGTCGCCGGCAAGCTCCTGCCAAAACACCCATTTTTCTGCCAGTAGATGAGACCCATTTTACGTGGGTTGAATCTTTAAAGGTGAGAGTTTGTGTCTTGGGTATCTGAATTTCTAAATCTTTACATTTTCTCAATGAGATATTTAGCAATGTTTTTGTGTGTTCAGTTACTTTTCTTAAATAGAAGTGACTCATCTCTGCCTTAAGATATGAGGGCTATTTCCTTTCTGTGGTTCCTACTAGTAAAAGTCTGGGGCTTGTCCTGTAGGAGGTCTTGGCTGACCCATCAGAGCAGCCTGTGTGGTTGACTGCCACCAGTTGTGGGAACTCTGGAATCTTGGGAATGGTGAACTGTCTCCGCCTTGAAGCAGAAGGCCACAGAATCAGGTCTGTAAGCATGTCTTTGAGTCTTAGTTGGAGATGAGCTACTTTGTGTTAGCTTCTTTTTAGGCTATAGCAAAACAAATAAAATGACAACTCTTGGCTTCTAGATGTGTGTTTGTTTCCAACTTGAACCCTTCATCAGCTGTTCCACCCACAAGTATCTCTTCCCTGGAGATGCAGAAGATTGTTCAAAGGGACCTTGTGATGAATGTGTACCGTGATGGAAAGTGGGGCTCCTTCCGGCATCTCCCATTGCAGCAAGGTAATGCCTTTGAGGTCTGAGGATCACTTGCAGGGCCTTGAGTTTGAATGAACTTAAAATTGAAAATTAGTAGCTACTGTTGCTACAACTATTTTTATTTTTTTTTTAATGGATAATTTGGAATTCTTCAGCTCAGAGTGAACAGTAGCATATTCTGGTGCTAGCAAGAGGGATGAGCCCTTTAGAGTATGGGTAGTATTGCAGGCTAAGAAGGGGCTTTCTTCTGGAGAGCAAATGGAAGAGGAGGTAGCAATTATACAAGGAATTTACTCATTCTGGAAAGTGTGTGCCTGTATGAATGTGTTTAAAGTTCTTATTGTAGAATCATAGAATCAACTAGGTTGGAAAAGACCTTTAAGGTCAAGTCCAACCATTACCCCAGGACTGCCAAGGCCACCACTAAACCATATTTCTCAGGGTCTCATCTACATGTTTGTGAGCACTTCCAGGGACAGCGGTTCCAGCCCTGCCCTGAGCAGCCTGTTCCAAAGCCTGAACACCCCCTTGGGGAAGAAATTTTTCCTAATCTCCATCTAAACCTCCCCTGGCGCAGCTTGAGGCTGTTCCCTTTTGTCCTGTCACTTGTTACTTGGGAGCAGAGACTGACCCCACCTCACTACAACCTCCTTTAAGGTAGTTGTAGAGGGCGATAAGGTCCCCTCAAGCCTTCTCTTCTCTAGACTAACCCCCCCCTCCCCCCCAGTTCCCTCAGCCATTCCTCGTAAGAATAAGAGTTATTCCCAAGAATAATACTTATTCTCCAGACCCATCACCAGCTTTGTTGCCCTTTTCTGGACCTGAAATTGTTCCTTCTTCTGCAGCACAGCCTCTGGAGCTGACAGAATATGCATATGTAAATGTATTGACTCGTGGAGACCTCTCATCTCTTCATTGGATTGTCTCCCCGCTTCGACACTTCCACACAACAAATCCCGATGTTCAACTTTGCAAAGTCTATTATGCATCTCTCAACTTCCGGGACATTATGCTGGCCACAGGAAAGCTTTCTCCAGATGCTATTCCTGGTGAGTTAAAAAAACACTAGAAGAAAATGCGTGTTTCTATTACTCTTCTAACATTTATTCATGTAATCTCCTGAATGTTAGTTATGCACTGTGTAAAATGTATATCAGGCTTTGTTTAGCAGGAAAGCATACTTTTGAAAAGGAAGTATAACCCTGCTGCAGTACATCCAAAAACTCCTCTAAGTTCTAACGCCAGTTGCAGTCCCATTTTTTCATGGAGCAATACTACTTTACTATGAGGAAACACTACTAGCCCCATTGCATATAGATACCAAGTGTGATGTGAAAAATCTTAGTGGAGGTTCCAGAGGAGGACAAGGTACATACCACAGTGAAAATGTTGAAGTTTTGTGCTGCCATGCTATTGGATATGGTTTGGTTTTAGGGGAGAAAAATGCAAAGTGAAATAATCTCCAGTCTGCAAGATGAAGGTGATAATATCTTGCCTCACTGTGAGTTAAGAATTAATGCAATGTCTATTAAATGGATTTAAAGCTCTGTTTAAAGGAGAGGGGGTTGAATGTGTGCATTTGGAGATTCTTACGGCTGTGACTACTAGGGCCTGATATCCTTTCATGACTTGAGATTAGTCTCTGCCTAAAAAGTTAGTATTTGCAAAAGAATAAGATATCACAAAATATTTTTTCTGTGATCATGCTGTCTAGTTTATGTATCATTCTTATTTGGAGGAACAAAATTGCCTCTGAAGCAGGAAGTTTCCATGACATTTCTCAGATGAAAACTGGAAACTGAAGCAATATCATCAAGGATAAAAAGTAAGATTTAATGAGACCACGTCCTTTTCTGCTACTTTTGTAGCAAGAAATTAACTATGGTGGCTTACAAACTGTGTGCATAGTAGACAAATCCCAGCACTTTTTCTGTCAGGGGTTCTATTTTTTGTTGCCCCCAGTGGTAGTACATTCTTGACCTAAAAATTCTTGACCAAGGGACTTTTAGAAGAGAAATAGTCTTTGTAAAAGATGATAATGTTCTTTCAGGTAACTGGGCTTTGCAGCAGTGCATGCTGGGCATGGAGTTCTCAGGACGGGACCTGGCTGGAAGAAGGGTGATGGGATTGCTGCCAGCAAAGGGGCTGGCTACAGTGGTAGACTGTGACAAGAGGTTTCTATGGGAGGTGCCTAAAAACTGGTAGGTCCACTTCTGTCTTCTGGTGTGTGGTTTAGATTTGCCTTACTGCCTGAGGCTGGTGACAGCCCTAATCAGGCCAGAGTAATGAACAGTGGGTAGATTCACCACTCGGAAATTATAACAGTTAGTCTCCTGAGCAGCTGTAGGATTTGGCTTAGATTCACTGCCGGAGTTGGGCATTAGTTTTTTGTATAGTGGCTTGCACAGGTTCTTACCTCCTTCTTAGGCCCTTAGATCAAAAAGTGTAAATGTTTCTCAGTCATGCCAGCAGGCTGCCACAGCTGCCGAGAGTTTCATCCTTCTGCAAAAATATTTTGGTAACTAAGTAACATAACCAACACCAAAATCCCAGTGTATGTGTGAGCTATCTTAACAGTTTAACCTTTCCATTGAAGAAAAGCGAATTTCATCCAAGAATCTAGTAGTCTTTTCCAAGGCTAAAGATACCTTCTCCCTTTCACTTCGCTGCTTAGGACTCTGGAAGAAGCAGCTTCAGTGCCTGTGGTTTATGCCACTGCTTATTATGCTTTGGTGGTTCGAGGTGGTATGAAGAAGGGTGAGAGTATCCTTATTCACTCTGGATCAGGAGGTGTTGGCCAAGCAGCCATTGCCATTGCCCTGAGCATGGGCTGCCGTGTCTTTACTACTGTAGGTGAGTACTGAGGGTCCAGTGTCACAGGGGAAAATAAAATGTATATATATAAGAAATAATAATACATGAGAGAGGAGATTGTGTGCGTTTATATATAAAAATATGCATTTGCATATGTACTTTTTGCTCCAATATGATCTCTATAACTTTGTACACTATGTAATGAAAGTGTGGAAGAATATTAAGGCTACTTCATTTTAAATTCAGTAATATGGTAAAAGAGTGTCTTATCTGTTACAAGGCTTGGTCTGTTTCGAGTCGTTGCTCCAGCTCATAAATGAGCAGTAACAACTAGACAGCCTTTGTCCTAAGGTTTGACACCTTGAGAGCATGAGAGCTTTGAAACAAGTGCTTGATGGATGCTCAGACTTAGTCCTGTGGAAAAGACATGCAGATAAAAATGGGCTGTTTCATCATTTAAAAGACCAAACACATGCAAAAAAAGAGTACTGGCATCATTCAGCCTTTCTTTTACTTTCAGGCTCCACTGAGAAACGTGAGTATCTCCAAGCAAGATTCCCACAGCTGGATGCCAATAGTTTTGCCAGCTCCCGAAATACTACCTTTGAACAACATATACTGAGACTTACTAATGGAAAAGGTAAGAGCAAAAAATACTTTTTCCTTCTTTTGTCAGCTATGCCTTATTATGCAGTTGCAGGTTCTTAAGCTAAAATGAGTCACTAGAAAGCAGGGTTAGGCTTTCAGCAGAGTTTAGAGTTGAGTTTATTAAATAGTTACTTCTCCTTTCATTGCAGGTGTGAACCTCGTGTTAAATTCCTTGGCAGAAGAGAAGCTCCAAGCCAGTTTGCGTTGTCTTGCTCAACATGGGCGCTTTTTGGAAATAGGCAAATTTGATCTGTCTAACAACAGTCAGCTTGGTAAGGTGGGGCGTTGGGAAATAGATCTCATTAGGTTTAAGCAAACGTGACAGCACAACCTATATCTTAACACCAACCGATCTTCAAATTTAGAGAAGCTATTAGCTGGGATACTTTTATCACTACTGATTTATGTAGTTTTCCAACAAATACCTTTTGGAGGAGCATAAAACATGTAAAATAATTCTCTTCTTCAAAGACTTCATTTAAAATCAGCGTAGGACATGTTGCCCACAGTGTTTGAATAGGAAAGTAGTATGAAACAGCATTTATTTCACATGGCACTGTTTACCACTGTGTCTGCTATGTTACAGATTTCCTAGATCTGTTTGACTTAGAAACTTTTGGGGATGTTACATACCCATTTGTGATAGGTGAGTGCACTGTAAAACTCAGCAAATGAAGTTCATAGCTCCACAAGCTGCAGTTTTGCCCTCTGTTCTGGGTAAACTTAATTAGTGAAAGTTAATGGAATTGTTGAGATAACTACAGAGAACCTGATCTTGAGAGAACCTTAATTTGTTGTTTCACTATCTGTGCCATTTTGAATAGAATGTGATAGTTCCAGTTGGAAGGGACCTGCACATTTGAGCTCCTTCCTATTGTTTTTAAATTTTGGGGCCCAGAACTGCACATAGAGCTCCATGTGAGGCTTCACCAACAGTAAATACAGCAGGACAGTGACCTCTTGCCCACCTGGTTCTGCTGTGTCTGGCAAACCCCAGGATGCGGTTTGCCCTCTCAGCTGGCAGGGGACACTGCTGGCTCCTACTGAGCCTGCTGCTAACCAGTTCTTCGCAGTCCCTTTCTGCAGAGCTGCTCTCCAGCCAATCCTCTCCTAACTCGTAGTCCTCTCCAATCCTCTCCTAACTTGTGTCTGGCATTATTTGGTCTCAAGTACAGAATCTGGCATTTGTTCTCAATAAATTTCCTGTCACTGATGAATGCCCAATGTTCCAGTCTATTCAGGCCCCTCTGCAAGGCCTCTTGTTTCTCAAGAGAGTCAATAGCACCTCCTAGTTTTTGATGGCATCAGGGGCAAGATCTAACTTGATTTCTCCTGGATGGCAAAACAAATTCAAATGTGTTAGTGAAAATTAACAAGTATGTTCTGCTGTTGTAGAATGATTGCATATAGCAAGTGTTGACAGTCTCTTTACATTTTGAGAGATCCTAGCATTTTGGAAAACTTCCTGTGAGAAAGAATTTCCTGTGGAGATGGACAAGGATATACATGGGGTTCCCGCTCCTCTATGATTAACTCAGCTAGACACAAAATGGCCTTTTCAGTATCAGACTGCCTATGTTATAGCTTGTCCTCTTCATACACAATTTTTGTGAGTAGAGTTTGTGTTAAACTGGTCTGCTTGTAAGAGAACAACCCAATTAATACAGCATTTAGAGTGTATATGCAAGAATGAGTTTGAAAAATGTAGAATGCTAGCAACTAACTGCTTTACTCCTGAGTCTTACTTTACTGACCTGTAAAGAAATGTTTCTGAAGCAGATGACAGACTGTTTTTAAAATGTCAGCCAGCATCAGGTCATAACCAAGTTGCTTTTTCTAGGAATGGCTCTCTTCCTCAAGAATGTGGCATTTCATGGGATCCTACTAGATGCAGTCTTTGAGGAAAATCAACAGTGGGAAGTAGTATCAGAGTTGTTGAAGAAAGGCATAAAAGATGGTGTAGTAAAACCCCTGAGGAGTACTGTCTTTAACAAAGAAGAGGTAGAAACTGCCTTCAGGTTCATGGCACAAGGAAAACATATTGGCAAAGTTATGATCAAGGTAATGAGATAATGACTCTGATTCTCATCCTCTGTAGGTGACTGTATTGGATATTTTTGATCCAGTTCCAGCTGAAGTTGAATAACTGGGGCAGCACAGGGTGGTTATTTCTACTGCAGACATTGTAACAGGTGTTTTGGGGTGGCTGGAGGAGCCAGGCCTGGAGCAGGAGGTTCAGGGGTGGCATCTGGGGGCAGCTCATCTGAACTATGTTTTTTCTCCACGGGGGGCAGGTCCAGGAGGAGGAACTGGAATCTCCTCTGAGAAGGTCTGACCCGGTTAAAATCTCTGCCATCTCCCGAACCTCCTGTCCACCTACCAAGTCTTACATCATCACAGGGGGCCTAGGAGGATTTGGGCTTGAGTTGGCACAATGGCTAGTTGAGAGAGGAGCACAGAAGCTCATACTGACATCTCGTTCTGGTGTACGAACTGGTAAGCAAAAAGGGAACATGACTGCCTTTCAGTAGATCTGAGTTTGTAGTTTCTTTCCATTTTTACAGTGTCCTATCAGTAACTAATAGTATCTTGATCTCTTTTTCTTTCCTCTCATGTATGTATTCTATCACTTGAAACAAGCCCCTTTAGTTCCAAAGGAGGAAGTATCTTTTAACTTCTTTTTTAACTACTTCTTCCCTCTCTTTTTTTTTTTTTTGTTTATGCTTCCCAATTCTATCAGCCCATTTTTTCCTTAACCAGGACTTTTTATCCAGCCTCACTTTTACCCCCTCTACGAAATCTGTCTCTTGCTACCTCATTGACTTGTGCCATAGCTGTAGCATAGGAGATCACATGCCACAAGGAAAGACCGTGCAAAACTGTTGCTCAAGTTTTGTGTGGATGCATACTCTTGATCCTTCAGATAGCTGATCTATAAAGATGCGCCCTATTATGTGATAATATCAGTAAGCATTTTTATTCAGTTTTAAGCCATTAGTTTGATTACAGTTGCAGAATTGAGATTTCTTAGTAGCGGTAGCCTTTTCACTCTTTCCTCATACAAATTCAGTCTACATAATTCTCTGTCTCTACAGATTTCTTTCCATTGATAGGTTCACAATTGTACCACTTGTTCAAACACATAGATCAGCTGTTTCTATTTCTTAAGTTCCAGTTATGCTATAATCTGTTGCCTTACTCTAGCTTTTTTGTCCGATTTTCTGCTTGTAGCTGAATTGGGTATTATTTATCTATTCAGTTCCTATCTAGTCAGAAAAGAGTAAGGAGCAGGTTAACCAAAGCCTTATGGTTTGAATGCTTCATCCCCAGGCACTGTTCACCTTTATTTTTATAGGCTATCAGGCTGAACGAGTTAGGCAGTGGAAGGCACTGGGAATCCAGGTATTGGTGTCTACCAGTGATATTGCAACGCTAGAAGGAGCACAGCTGTTGATAGAAGAAGCTTTGCAGATTGGTCCAGTTGGAGGCATCTTTAATTTGGCTGTGGTAAGTGACTTGTAAGGACTTGTAAGAGAGAAAGAGCAGCCATTCAAGTGGTTTTTCTACTGAGGGCAATCGGGCTTCATGCAGTTTTAGATTGCACCTCTGTGTTTCAAAGGACACTTTGCTTTGGCCTTACCTGGTGACTAAAGACTTAAGGGTCTGGCCGCTTGACCTGGGAAGCAACTTGTATGTGGCCAGTGATTTCAGTTGACAAATGTTGCCTGAGACCCCTGGGGACAAAAGTCCCACACAGAACTTGACAGCTGAAGGCTGCAGTGACGGTACTGAAAAAAGCAGACTTACCAAAAGCCATGTTGTCCTAGTCATTTCGGGGCATTCAGGGTATGTCCGTACTGTAAAGTTATACAAAAGCATTGTGTAGTGATACCCTCTCCTATCTCAAGCCACGTGGCCAATTTAAATGGAAAAATGCACTTCTTTTTTTTTCTCCCCTCCCTCCAGGTCCTGAGAGATGGTATGATTGAAAACCAGACCCCAGAATTATTCTGGGAGGTCAACAAGCCCAAGTATTCAGGCACCCTTCATTTGGATTGGTAAGTGTCTGTAGAAGGGACAAATATGTACTGCTTTTGTGGTCACAGAGCTGATAAAACTTAAAGCAGTTTTAAAAACTTGCCCTAGTCTTCCACAGTGACAGCGTTAGCAGGCTTTTCTGATGAAGTTTCTCTCTCCTGCTCTACTCCAAGGGTGACTCGTAAGAAGTGTCCAGACTTGGACTATTTTGTTGTGTTCTCCTCTGTAAGCTGTGGAAGAGGAAATGCTGGACAAAGTAATTATGGCTTTGCCAATTCTACCATGGAGCGTATCTGTGAGCAGCGGCATCACGATGGACTCCCAGGTAAGGTGACTTTACTGATTGCACAGAATCATCTTCCTCTCGAAACATACAGAGGAGAACCAGGTCACCAGAAATTTGTGCCTTTGTCTGGATATTGAATGTGGAAGGCTGTTTCCTCTCCTAGCTGTTACCCTGAGTCATTCATGTGTGAATGAATACTGACTGTTTAACAGAATTTTAAGGAAATGCAGGCCTTCACTTAGCTGGTTTTTAACTCCCTTTTGTTGCTGCCTCCTGCTTTAGTTAGCTGTCTAGTGTGTTCTTTCTTCTGATTTCTTCTCCAGGCCTGGCAATCCAGTGGGGAGCCATTGGTGATGTGGGCATCCTTCTTAAGACAATGGGACACAAAGAGATTGTGGTTGGAGGAACCATTCCGCAGCAAATCAGTTCATGCCTGGAGGTGCTTGACATCTTCCTGAATCAGCCTCATCCTGTCATGTCTAGTTTTGTCCTAGCAGAAAAGGTCTCTGTGAAAACTGAAGGAGGCAGTCAGCGGGATCTTGTAACAGCTGTCGCTCACATCCTAGGTAGGTGCTCTCAGACAAGCACTGCTGTGCAGTGTCTACCATCTCAATGCTTTTGGAAATCGGTGATGCTGCTGCAGATGCTCTATTCAGCATCTCCTCCTGATTTCCTGTGCTGTGGGGGTGGTGGGGGACTGTTTCCCTTACACTGATGCTTCTCTCCGATAATCAATTCATTTCTTGACCTTAGTGTATTTACATGAACACACACATACCTCACTGTCTTGGGTTTTCTTTAGAGTGGACTGGCACCTTTCTCCAAATGGAGAATCAACATGAACAGCTCCGAAGAGCAAACTTCTGGGACAGCATATAGTAGAGCAAATACATGACTAACTTTGAGTACTGTTGCAGCTTTCAAACATTCACCTTGGGATGTCTTTATGCTGCAAAAAGTAGCTTTTATGTACTTAGTGTATTCTCTCGTCAGCTGTCATTCTATGTGAACATATAGTAACCATAGCTTTACTGTGTTACAAGAAATGCCATGTCCTCCTGGCTGTTTTGTACCTCATGAATTTTACCATTGTCCCCTCTTCTTGTGCTGAAAGTGAATAATCTCTGTCAACTCTGTTGTCTCTTGTGAACAGAAGCATATACTGCTTCTTTGTTTTCTACCAAAAGGGATACTGAGACATTAAAGCCAGTCTCCTGAGTATTACTGAAGGAACTGTGGGCAGTCAGACAAGTCTGACCTCGCAGAACAGACATGGATTTAAGTCATGGGAAGGCATCTGTACCAGCTGTAGGGTTAGTTCGGAAGGAGAGACTGTGTGAAGAGAAAAAAGGGGGAAGCTAGTAAGAAGATTAATGGTGGGAGCATGGCAACATGGGGCACCAGAAGGTGGAAGTGGGAAGGAAGAGCTATAGATGCGGGTGTTGTTTTGAGAAGACTTTTACAGGTAAGGAAAGGGTAAGAAACAAACAGTGTGAAAATTGAAGAGGAAAAGGGAATGAAGACTAGAGGAATTGCTTTCTCCAGTGTGATACACGTCAAGTGTTACAATCAACCATCGTTGACTGTTTTGTGTCATGCTCTAGCTGAGGGTTAGTTGTGTTAGGTTTAGAACTGCAGTTTCAGTTAGAGCCTGCAGTAGGTGAAATTCCTCTAGGTGACTGTTCTGAGCTTGGTCTAGAGCTGTAGTGGCGAAGTTCACACCTATTTATCTGGGACTGATGTATCCCCTGTCATAAAAGCTGCACACATTTAACATGTACTCTAAAGACAAGATCCTATATAAGTAGCCTACATGTGGACTGCAGAAGAGGTAACTTGTTGAGAGCATTAGATGATCCTAAAATGTAATTCTCTAGCTGCAGTTTAGTCAGGTTTCAGGAGAAAGAAGGAGATTGAGAAGAAAACTGCAAGAGGCCTACAGCTGAAAAGAAATTGGCCTTTTATTGGTGTGTTCTTTTTTTCTCAGGTGTCCGTGATGTGAATAGTCTGAATGCTGAGAGTACCTTGGCAGACTTGGGCTTGGATTCCTTGATGGGTGTGGAGGTGCGCCAGACGCTGGAGAGAGACTATGACATTGTTATGACCATGAGAGAAATCAGACTTCTTACAATCAACAAACTCCATGAGCTTTCTTCCAAGTCCAGGACAGCAGAGGGTATAGTGCCTGCCCTGGGGTTGCTGACAGTCACCTGAATGCAAATAATTAAGTTTCCAATCAGTTTCTTTTGTCTCTAGTGGCATAAGCCTCAAATAATTAAATAAGGTTATAGCTGAAAGGCTTTTAAGTGACAGACATGTCACTGAAGTGAATTGGGCACTGGGGTCAGGCACATCAGTTCTGGGGGCAGGGTATAAGAAAAGAGTGTGAAAGCCACTTTCTTGCCTGGCTTGTATCTGCCTGTATGAGTACTCCTCTGCAGCTGTGTGCAGGATGCAATTTGATACCTTTTACCTGTCTAAGGAGTAAACAACGTAATGTCATGCTTACTGTAAGCTAAAAGCATATGCAGTTGCTGAAGATCTCTGTGCCCTGATGATTTAGTGAGCCAATGGGATAATCCAGAGCAACCTTAAGATTCTCCTTCAGGACTATGAGTGTGTAACCAAGACTGATCCTGAATCTAGTTGTATTTTGTCTGGTGTGCTTCCCTTCAAAGAGCTAAAGCCATCCCAACTGATGAAGACAGGCCCAGGCAAATCTCCAAAACTAGATTTGAACAACTTGTTGGTGAACCCAGAAGGGCCAACAATCACCCGCCTCAATGATGTTCAGAGCACAGAGCGCCCTCTTTTCCTTGTTCACCCCATTGAAGGATCTGTTGCAGTTTTCTACACTCTCACCTCCAGACTTCATATGCCCTGCTATGGGCTCCAGTGCACAAA
Source organism: Neopsephotus bourkii (assembly GCF_033783945.1). Taxonomy (NCBI): domain Eukaryota; kingdom Metazoa; phylum Chordata; class Aves; order Psittaciformes; family Psittacidae; genus Neopsephotus; species Neopsephotus bourkii. The sequence continues at coordinate 137,168 of NW_026902223.1, forward strand.
AGGTATCTCAGTTCATCATCTTGAATTTGTAAAATAACATTCTGCTTTTTGGTTGCCTTATAGAGATAGCTTTGCTTCTAGACTCTTAAACTTTGAGGTTAAAGTATTGGTACCTATAGCCTGCACAGGGTCACGTTAGACTTCCCCAAATAACAAGAGAAGTTAGATTATGTATGGGTTAGATTATGTATGGGCAAATGGAACAATTGGATGTTGCAGAGTCCCTGCCAGCAGATAAACATGCAGGAGAAAAACAAGGCATGGTGTTCTACCTGTCTTTGGAAAGCAGCAACATTACTATTCTTTGTCCAAAATGTTAAGTTGCTAACCATAATTTGGAAACTGACCTTCAACAAAATAACGAGGATGTTTCCACCTGTCTGGCAGTGTGTTTCACTGGAGTCTGTTTCTAACTTGCTTCTGTGTTCTAGCTGCTCCCTTGGACAGCATACAGAGCCTGGCAGCCTATTACATTGACTGTATGAAGCAGATACAACCTGAAGGACCTTACCGCATTGCTGGGTATTCCTTCGGTGCCTGTGTAGCCTTTGAAATGTGCTCCCAACTGCAAGACCAGCAAAATGCTTCCCATGCACTCAACAGTCTGTTCCTCTTTGATGGGTCTCATTCCTTTGTGGCAGCATACACTCAGGTAAGAGACATAAAGAAAATCTATTGTCTGGGGATCATCCTGTGTCAGGGCTCACATTCTAAGATCCTGCTGCTCTAGATATGAATCATCTGAAAAGCTGACAGATGTCTTGACAGGGGAATTGGGAGACGGCTGTAGATACTGGATGCTTAGGAATGGCTGAAGGATGGAAGCATATGGGGGGTGGTCTTCATTAACTGGTGAGGGCTAGGACACAAATGTTGCTCTTGCTATGATGAATTGTAATAGTATGTTTCTGGAAGATCCTGGAGCCTGCAAGACAAGAAAGATCCTTGTGTAGGGGTGCTAGGAAACCTTGCTTAAGCATACCCTTGCATTTCCATTGTACTTTCTATAGGATACTAGGCTCTTGGTAATTGCCACCGGTGGATCTGTCCTCATGGGATCTTTATTCTTTCTTTTTTTCCTCCCTCACTTTTTCCTGGTTCAAAGCCATTTGTTCTGTAATTATTTTTTATCATGTTCACATTTTATTCTTCTCCTACAGAGCTACAGAGCCAAGCTGGCCCAAGGAAACGAGGCTGCATTGGAGACTGAAGCATTGTGTGCCTTTGTTCAGCAGTTTACAGGCATTGAATATAATAAGGTGATGTTGGTTTGTTTGGGGCTTTTTGTATCTTTGTTTCACAGGAGGGCTGTGGTTTTCTGTTTAACAGATGGATTATCAGATATTGAGACTAATGGAAAAAAAATTAATATTTCCAGCTGCTGGAGGTTCTTCTACCCCTGAAAGATCTGGAGGCTCGTGTGAATGCTGCTGCAGACCTGATAACTCAGATGCATGCGAACATCAATCGTGAAGCACTCAGCTTTGCTGCTGCTTCCTTTTACCATAAACTGAAGGCTGCTGACAAGTATATACCAGAGTCTAAGTACCATGGGAATGTGACACTGATGCGTGCAAAGTCTCACAGTGAATATGAAGAAGGACTGGGTGGAGACTACAGACTCTCAGAGGTCAGTCTGAGGCCTGCTGGTGACTGTTGAAGTTCTCTTGATACTTGAGGGAGAAAAAGAAAAGCATGGAAAATCATCCTTACTGCAGAGGAAAGGATGAAACCGAAAGAAATTACAATTCTGCAGCTATTGTGCTCTAACAAGAACTTAAAGTCCCTAGAGGCAAATGAGTTGACTGGTTCCAGGCATTTTCTCAGGCTAGTGAGGGCTAAAAGGAGGTCTACCCTCTCTATTGGATAAGTGTTTCTATAGCTGGTTCTTGCAGCTCTCTGTCTAGACTTCAGATAATAAAGATGTTAAGAGTAACTGGACAGAAGTAACTTTTAGTCTTCTGTCGCTGTAAACTCCCAAAGTTTGTCTACTGCTTGAGGGCAGACTTCTGAAGAGCAATTGTCAGACTTGACAACAGAGGTCGCTCTTTAGCTTTTAGCTTTTGGGGACCACTTTGAAGTTAGTATGCGGGTTTCTTGTGAGCCTGAAAACCGTACTTTTTCAGCCCATGGTCCAAATAAGGTCACTGGTCTCTAGCCCTGTTCATGTAAAAGGGTTAAGTGTCTTACATTATTGTACAATACCAGGGAAAAGGGAGACAGTTTTGGAACACCTGCTTCTGGTATCTCTTGTCCATTCATACTTCTAAGTTATACTCATTATTGATGCTAGGTTAACTCGTATGTTATTAAGAGTTACATAATGACCTTAAAGGAAGATTTGATGGTGGTGGGAGAAAGATTAGGCCGAGGGGGTGGTTATTTGATTTTCCTAAGGGCTTGGAAGTAGCTATTTTATCATTTTTTGATGTTGTAGGTAAATTATTCAGTTAGCGTCAGGTTTGCTTCTTGGCCAGCTTATATTTGAGTGGGTCACCTGTCAGGCTGTCAAATTATCATGCTTTAAAACTGATTCCAAGCAATGCCCTGCAGCTGACCTATAGAAATGTGTCACAGTGAAACTGGTGCTGTTTTCAATTGAGTTTGACCGAGACAGTGTTTATAAACTATGAGTGATTTAGAAGGCTGCCAAACCCAAACCCAACTACCTGATTATATGTGTGACTGTAAAGCTTTTCTTTTCCATATCTATGCAGGTATGTGATGGGAAAGTATCTGTCCATGTTATTGAAGGGGATCACCGCACCTTGTTGGAGGGAGATGGCGTTGAATCAATTATTGGGATCATCCACAGCTCACTGGCAGAGCCACGTGTCAGTGTCAGAGAGGGTTAACTTCTGCTTGCTTACCACCAATGGTGAAGAAAATGCCAACAACATTCTTTGTTATGACAGACCCCAAGGAACTCTTCCTGTTGTTCAACATCTCATCTGCTCTGCTGCCAGAACTGGGAAGTCCAGCTGAACTTGATTTCTTTCTCTTGCTCATCTTTTCCTTTCCCAACTTTCAGGGGTTCTCTCTCCTTGTTCTCTTCGTATGCTTTGTTTTCCCCTAGTATCCCTGTCTGTGTTACTCTAGTGCTCCAACTCTGTCACTATGCACTGCTGTGAGGGTTGCCCATTGATGGTTGTTCCTACACCCTTGGCAGTATGAAAAACAAATTTAGGAGTAGATTTCTTGTGCTCTATATTGTTTTTGTCTTAGCAGTATTCCAAAGCATATGTGATAGCACTTGTTGACCAAGCCCAGTGAGCAGGGAGAAGAGCTGCAGCTGATTTCTGAGATACCTTTTTGTCTGTGAAGAGTCTGTCTGTGGCTGTGTCAGAAAGAGAATTCCATTGAGGCTTTTGTAACTTTTTTTTTTGTCATTTGATATATTCTAAGTATTTATTATGTCAAAACCAGAGACTTCTTACTTGGTTTTAATTTATCGTGGGTTATAGAAGAAAGGAAACATCCCTTTTTGGAGGGGAAAGCTTATTCTACAAGGGGAAGTTGCCTATATGTTAAACCAAAGTGCATCTTTGGAATAGTGTGGTTTCTTTTTCTTCTGGGTTTTTTTTTTCTCTTTCTCCCACTGCCATTCTCAGTTCAGAAAGGAAAAGGTAGTAGTGAGGAAGGCAGGGTTCTTGCCATCATCCACTTTTTTTGGGAGGGGGGCGGAGGGAGTGGGGGAGTGTAGGATGGATGCCACTCTATGGAACAGTCTTAACACTTGGTCTGATAAAAAGAAGGCAAAGCTATCCGTAGGCAGGTACTTTATATTTGTGCAAGGTTCTGTGCTCTGCTCTGTCAGAACCTTAGTAAAGCATTAAGACTATTGCTTTACATTTTTCCTTCCCACCTCCAGTCTTGCCACCCAACCAGACGTTTGAAGTGGGGGTAGGGGTGGGATAAAGTTCTTCAGTGATAACTTAACAAATCATCTTACCCCTCCCTGCCCTTCCATAACCAAAGTTCAGGCAAACATACAAGTATGTACCCACAGCCCCTGTATATTTTATTTAGCACAGGGTCTTCCTAAGCCTTGTGTATTCATTTTCCTCTCAGTAATGAGACCGGAGATCCCACAGAAGTTAGTTAAGTAATCAGTTTGATGGCATGATTTTAAGACATAGTACCTTTTTAAAGGAAACTTGCATAAAATTCAATAAACTTGTTGCCTTTGCTATGCTGAATCTGTCCTTTCCGAAATCAGTAAATCCTTAGTACACCTATGATACAGAGGAGATGTGGGTAGCAACAAAGCCCCAACTAGGAGGAGCTATTCTGCCTCTCAGAACTGCTATAGATCCCCAGTTCTCCCCATCTTAACCCCAAGCGAAGTGTCCTGGTAGTACAGGAGCATTTCAGTGACAGGAATAGATGGCTCTTCACTGCATGTTCTGACCTAGTGTCTTGCTTATGCCACCCTCTGTTGATAGTGGCTGGGTTAACTGGTTTTAGTTTTATAAAGTGTTTCTTCTGTGAAATCTGAAATAAAACCAATATAATGTCACCTTAATTTCCAAAATAAGTCTTGTTCTTTTTTTCTTTTTTTCTTTTTTTTTTGTTGTTGGTTTTTTGGTGTTTTGTTGGGTTTTTTTTTAATATGTTTTGGTCTTAACAGTGTCTTTTTGGCTTTCCTAGTATTAAACAAAATTGATCACTGGTTGGCTTTTTGTCTTCTTCTCTACCACCATTTTTTAATCCTGTGTTTCATCTACAGTCTCTCATTTCTTGGTAAAAAGCAAAACCTGCTTCTGGCATATCTGAGTTGGAGTCTGTAGAAATAATAACAATAATAAAGAAGACTACTTACTCTGGAGCATGGCTTCTTGTTGCCATGATTTTGCACACACCCGCAAGATTGAAGTGGAAACTCCCACATTCTAATCCTGACTCCACTATTGTGGTTTGGAACAAGCCATTAATTCTACTGCCTCAGTTTACCTATTTGTAAAATGGGACTAATGGTATCTACCTCAAGGTCACTGAGAGTGTTACGTAATGGGTATAAATGCTGTCAAGTTATTAGGTATGACTAGCTGTTAGGCAGTAACAGGAGGGGAGGTGGCTAATGTGTGAGGGTGAGGTGCCTTATAGCCACGAAGAATCTAATACTGAAGAGTGGCTGTGTGAACTGGGCATATGTGCATGCTCTGCGACTTCATTATATCTACTGCATATTATCCATGCACATCTTGGCATAGGATACTACGTAACAAAACAAATGTGGTTGGTTGATTGGTTTGTTTTAAATTTAACTACTGGCAGTTGTAGTGAGCCTGAACAAAACGTTGAAAGAATTCTACTTGGCTTGGTTCAATTGAAAACCTAGAAGGAAAAAGAAAGGAGTGATTAAACTTCAAGCAGACAAACCACAATAGTTCTGTGCTAAAATGTTTTAACAAATCTTGAGTAAGGGGAAGCAAGGACTAATGCTGTTCCAGCTGGTGGGGCAGGAGGTGGATGAGTGCTCTGTATAAAAAGTTCATGGTCTCATCTAAGCAAAGCTTGAAGATAACTGGTTTAGAAATAGAAGTTTCTCAAGGACTTAGTCTATACAATCTCAATGTTGCTTTCGTTGTTACTTGAAAAGCAGAAGTTTGTTTTGGGTTTGATTTCCCCCCCCAGTTGTGTAACTGTGAGCTGCTGCCCTGTATCCCATTCTGCAACTGGCTGCTGAACACAGTGTGCCAAAAATAAAAATCTTACTAGCACTGGTACTGCTTGTTCTTTCTCACTAGTCCATCAGATAGGCATAGGTGAACGGTAATATACATTCTGCAAAATTGAAAACTACGGTTGCTTGCCTTGAGAAGATGAGGGCAGAAGTCAAGTCCTTCACAACTACCCTTCTATATGAAATTGAAGTGGGAGTTTCTGTTGTCAACTGCTACTCACTTTACAGTCTCCTTTTCAGCTAGCTTCTCATAAGCTTCTCTACACCAGTCTGGTCTTAATCTTGAGACTGAAAAACACAGTGCCCTGTTGGCCCTGTAAACTTAATAGGTTCACAAACACATTGCTACTCTGAAATCGTGGGCAGTATACCTTAAATCTCCAATATAGCCTTAACAGGAAAAATAAGAAAGCTATTCTTTTGTTTTCTATTCTACCATTTCCCTGAAGAGAAAGAAATACACCTGTCTTGACAAAGACAATAACTAAAACACGCAAGAACTGGTGACTACTAGACTGCTCAAGCAGAGAAGCTTTCCAGTGCTGAGGGGGAGGTCAAGTAAAACCCGAAACATTTAAGGTAGACCAGTGGTAAAGGAAGCAGGCATCTTCCTCCTGCAGTTAGTTACTTTACTGTCGCTGAAGATCAGGCCCACTGCCGGCAACTCGGCTCAAAAGAAAGGAAAAAAAAATAAAGCCGAACCCCAAACAAATCCTGGAGCAGCTGCTTAAGAGATGGGGCCGGGTGAAGGAGAATTAGGCTGCGTGCTTAAAATATCAGAATGGGCTGTTTATGCCTCTGGAAGTGAAGGCAATGGAAGATGGTAGCGCGGCCTTTCCGCCCAGACGCCGGCCCTGCCGTTGCCTGGACCCTCCAGCGCGCGGCCCCTCCTTGCAGCGTCGCGGTTTCCGGAGGGGACGCCGCCGCAGCTGCACCGCGGAGCCGACCGGAGCGAAATGGCGGTGGCACCGTCCGGCCGGCGCCGTGCTCTGACAGGGTCCCGCGATCGCGCCCGCCTCCGGGCTTCAGGCGGCGGCTGCGAGCCCCGGTGCGGCGGTGAGGGGGGCAGCTGCCGCAGCGCCGCCCGGGGGTGCGGACGAGCGAGAGATGCCGAAGCTGCGTGGGGAGGCCTTCTGGAGGGAGACGCTGCGGAGCGCCCACTACGTGGTGGCGCCCATGGTTGACCAGAGCGAGCTGGCCTGGAGGCTACTGAGCCGCCGCCACGGCGCCCAGCTCTGCTACACGCCGATGCTGCACGCCCAGGTCTTTCTCAGGGACGCTAACTACCGCCGCGAGAACCTGTACGACGAGGCTTGTCCCGAGGACCGTCCGCTCATCGTGCAGGTGAGTGCTGCCACTGGCGTCCGACCCGGCGGCCCGCTGCGCTCCCCGAGGGGCGGCGCCGGCCCGGTCAGCCCCAGCGCCGGAGCGGCGGCAGGCACTGCCGGGAAGGGCTCCGCGGGGTTCTCTTTGCGGTGCGCTCTTGGGTAGCGCTACGAAAGCAAGTCGGCATTGCCAAATACACCCTTGTCATCCACCCGGTTTGTGTTAACACATCCAGACGTTTTCCAAATGCGCATGAGTTCACGCCAGTCAGTGTTACCTGTATGTGTGTGTATATATATCTGGTTATATGGGATGACAGAAATTTCATTTTCTTCCCCTAAATACTGCTAACAGTACTTAGCTCATGAAGGTAAGTGTGGTTTTCTGTTTATCCCTTGTATAGCAAAGGGGAGTTGGTTTAACCACAGAGGCCTGGAGCACTAGTTCTCCCAGGGTTTCAGTCCTTTACACCTCATCTTTAGACGTAAGTTGTAGCTGGCCTTCTAGAGTCAAGGGTTGTTCCAGATGTGATACCATTCAGGGAGGATCACAGATTTTTGTGTAGTACTCTGAAACAGCTCAGTACATAGCTGTAGAAAAAAGAGGCAAGGAAGATAAGACACACTTTAAAGCTTGTGTTGCTTCTGCTTCTTGAGTACCTTGTGAGATTCAGGTATGTTCCTCCACTCCATCCCGAAGAAGGAGAGGGCTGCAGAGCTGAATGCAGGCAATGACAGCCAGCATGAGCAGAGGAATGGTGTGGTTTCCACATGTGGAGCAGTTAAATGAATGGGGACTTTTTGCCCTGGAAGAAATGTGTCTCTCCTGACTGAGGGGAGAGATAAGAGAAGTCTGTGAAAGTAAGACTGGCTTGAAGATAAATAGGAAACAAATGTTAAAGGTAGTGATAAACTTTGAAATTTATTACCGTGGGATGTAATGGATGCTGGAAGATTACATGAGTTTAGAAAGCAAATGAAAGAAAACTCTCTTGAGGGTCATAAGGTGCAGAAAACACCACTTCTGCTTCCAAAGAAGACGTTTTCTTCCAAAGAACCAGGTTCTGCTGTTCGCTAGTCATCTGTTGTTGACCATTATCAGAGCAGGATGAGGTGGACCTTTGTTCTGTCTCAGTAAAGCTTTGTATATTCTCCCTTTTCTATTCTCCTTTGAAGTCTGAGGATCTTTAGCTAGTGAGTGTCACAGTTTTTGTCTGTGGTGGGTTTTCTTTTTTTGGGAAATGGTGTTTGCTGTTATTAACGTGCATATTATGCCTGTTTTCTGTAGCAAGTAGATTGCTTCATAAGTATGTCATAATGTGTTGTCAGTACTTCAAGAAAGCTATTGCCTAATTATTCCACTCTTTTTTTTGTGTCTCTCAGTTCTGTGCCAATGACCCTGAAGTGTTTGTCCAAGCAGCACTGTTGGCTCAGGATTATTGCGATGCCATAGACCTAAATTTGGGTTGCCCCCAAATGATTGCAAAGAGAGGTACGTGCAAATCTGAACCTGCATAAATAGAGAAATGGTACGTTTCAAATGTGATTGCTGCTAGTAGAACACCAAGAGGACCAAATGAAACCAATTTTGCAACACTGCATTTAAAATTATGTTATGCAGGAACGTAAAATCTCCTGTGTCCTTAATACTTGCATGGAGTTTGTTCACATTAGCATATAAAAGGGTAACACCTACTGGATCCCTAAGAGGTATTGCAAAGATAACTATGTTTGAAAACCAGAACCAGTGTTTGAAAATTTTGAATAAGTTAGGATGCTGAGATTTGTTCAGTAACTGTTCATTCCTCTTCTAAAATGTCTTTCAAAGACTAATAGGAAGTGATCAGTGGTGTACAGAGCAAATAGATCTTTCAATCTGATTAGATTTTATCCTGAAGGGAATTTTTATACACCTGATATAAACCCCTGAAAGTTGGACTTTGAGCTGCTAGTGTCAACACAACAGCCTTAGGGAGTAGCAGTGGAAGTAGGTTGTGGGGATTCATTGTTTGTCCTCTAAATCTAGGGTGGCATGGGGGACAGAGTGACTCACCTCTTCCAGTTTGGGCTGGACAGAGCAACTCTGTTTCCAGAGGCATATGAGTGTCTGGATCTTTGTATGTGAATGTTTATGAATCTTGGTCTTCTCTGCAAGTCTGTCATGTTATTTTATCATAGGTCACTACGGCGCATTTCTGCAAGAGGAATGGGATCTTCTTCAGAGAATGAGTAAGTCTTTAAAGAGGCCTCACTTTACAGAGACTTCACTTTGAGAGGGAATAGGATAAACTCATTACTGAGAGGAGGTTTATGGATTTGGGGGAAAGGAGGTGCAGCACGTTTCTTTGGGGAGGGCTGTATTTGTGTTTTGTTGGTTTGGTTTGTGGTTTTTTTTCTTTCTTTCTTTCTTACTGTATTCCAGTGGCACCCTCAGAATTCTTGGTAGTATCCCACTACAGACTTACTCTACATCTGCTAAAAGACTTTAGTACCTGAAACGCTTTAGGTGAAAGTTAGTGAATAAAGCCCCAGTCTGATGATGGCTTAATGTCTCTCCAGCTCTAGAAAGTAGAGTTGGGAATTCTTTATAGACTTTTTCTAGAGTCTAGAAATTCTTCCCTGTGAGGGTGCTGAGGCACTGGCACAGGATGCCCAGGGAAGCTGTGGCTGCCCCATCCCTGGCAGTGTTCAAGGCCAGGTTGGATGGGTCTTGGAGCAACTTGCTTGAGTGGAAGGTGCCCCTGCCTGTGGCCGGGGGTTGGAAACAAATGACCTTTAAGGTCCCTTCCAACCCAAACCAATCTGGGATTCTGTGAAACAGCAGAACTCTCAGTGCCTTACTTTTTCACTTTGAAGTTCTCAGGAGCCAGGAGTTTTTCTACTTGAAAACACAGCTGCCCTTTTCTGATCAACTCAGCATACCTTTCTGTCTGCACCATAGCAAGTTACGCTTGTCTTCTAATTTGTGTAGGTTGTTTTCAGACTACTGGTAGCAGTTCTGAACAGTATTGGGTTTTTTTTGTTCTCTTTAATACATCAGAATTGATTTAAAAAGCAAGGTTTGGGTTATTGAGTATAGCTGAGAATGTGCTTTCACCCCAATTCAGAGCAAGTTTCTGAATTCCATGAAATTAGAGTACTTCTGTTTGCATTCCCTGTGGTCCAGCGAATCTTGAATGATGTTTGGCACAGAGACTGCTGAGACCCTGGAAGGCTAGACAGTGCTTTTCTGCCCAGCATGTAGTGATTGTTAGGGCACCTTTCTTAGAAGTGAAAGGTACAAATCAGAACAGCCTCAAGGTGAGAAGAACCCAGGTCATCCAGTTGGGTGAGAATCCAGGCTGTCTAGTAAGAGAGTTGTCTTATTAGGCTGTTGTATAAAAGGTGGTCAGAGCTTCCTCTTCCTCCTTCTCCCCCATCCTTTTCTAATACAGTGGAGTATTCTTTTCTGCTTATGCCTGTATACGCCTTAATTGTTCATTTGAAAGGGTGATAGAAAGTACCTATCAATAGAGCTCCTAGGATTTGAGTTAGAACACAGCAGGTGGCTATATTATGCATCCAAGCTCTGGAAGTAAGGAGAATTTCAAGCATGCCATTGCTCAGTGTTTTTTTGTTGGCTTTACTAGCAGTCTTTTCAGTAGTTTTCCAATTTCATGCACTGTGTAAATGCTATGGGAGTTTAACACGTTCTAGATTTCATTCTGATTCTGTAACCTACACTTACTATTAAACTGGGTCCACAGTCATCAAATTCAGTTGATAAGCCTCTATTGGCCATAGACAAGACCCTACTTGTCATGACTGTGTGAAGATTTGGAAAGAAGCAAAGCATCTCTTGTAGGAAAGGTGGACAAGAGAGTATTAATGTTGTTGGCAGAGTAGGAGGAGTACCATAGCCTGTGATTACAGTAAACCTGTATCAATGATGAAGATTTGAGGGGATGGTCCTTGAAAGTGAAGGTTTGATGTGGTGGAAGCATTAGGACTATTAAATGTTGACTATTTTATGCCTTTTTGTTATAATGCAGATTTTGTGCTTCACATTTTACTATTACTTGGTTAACCTGTGCAATAAGGATTGGAGAGTACACTGCTGATTGTTTAAGCTGTGAGAACTGCCTAGCATTAACTTTTCAGGCTTTTTCCTTACCACACCTAGTATCTTTAGGATGTTGAGGAGAGTAGGCACTTTTCATAGCATTGTGCAGCCCACTTATGTGTCTTTTCAATCTTTCCCAGTTTTTCTGGCTAATGAGAAGCTCTCTGTTCCCATCACATGTAAAATCCGCGTTTTCCCAGAAATTGACAAGACAGTGAAGTATGCACAGATGCTGGAGAAGGCTGGATGCCAGGTAAGGCAGCAGCTGCTCCCTGTACTCTTGCATTGGACACGCGTCTCTTTGTAAAGCATCTGGTGACCGGATCTTGGATTACAGTGGAGATGAATAGGCTGCATCATATTACAAGGAGGAAAAATGGGATGCAGAGAGACTTTATATATTTGCAGTTGTAGGCAGCAAGCCAGTAGTGTGATACAGAAGACATCATAATTTCAGAGTCTCTCTTGTAATCACTGCACAGGGTGGCATCCTTCACTGTGGCTGAGCATCTCAGTCTAGTGTAGTGCTTCAGGTGGCAGTGTGAGTGCATGAAATCCACAGAGCTATAATAAAAACCTAGTATCAAAGATGACTGCCACTAATGAGGAAATAGGCAGCTTTCTAGGAGTTAACTCCAGTTAAATAGGAAGAGATACTGTGGTTAGAGCCAGTACTGACAGTATTCAGACCTTCTGCTGAGGAGCAAGCCAGATCAATATACCACAAATTCCAAAGTGAATCACAAATAGGAGCCAATAGAGGTGGAAATCTGTAGGTCCTCCCAAGATATGATCTTGTCATGCTGTGGAATAGCAATCCAAAAGAAGCCCAAGACCATGGTAGGTGAGCTGCTGACACCTTTCTGTGATATCAAAGTTGTGCTGTTGAAATAGTGGGAATTCAGTGGCATCCATGAAGTGTATGGTGTGAAAGGAAATTTTTGTCAGTTGGTTTGTCTAGTGGTTCATGCACATGAAAAGTAAATGTAACTTTGTGTTCTAGCTACTGACTGTGCATGGCCGTACTAAAGAACAGAAGGGACCGCTTGCTGGCATGGCGTCCTGGGAGCACATTCAGGCTGTCAGGTCAGTGAGCAGTGCTCATCTCGCTGGAATTCTGCTAACAGATGATGAAGGTAGATTTTAAGTGGATTAAAGAGCAAACAAGTTTATGTGTGACAGCAGTAGAATTTCTGGGTTGACTCTAATTCTCAGTTTTATGCATCTGTTTTATTCACCGGTATAGAAAAGCTGTAAGCATTCCTGTATTTGCAAATGGAAACATCCAGTGTCTCAGTGATGTTGAAGAATGTATCCGTAAAACAGGAGTGCATGGTGTCATGAGTGCAGGTAAATGAAATGAATTTTTACTCAGCTGAAAATACAAACTATTTCTTACCCTCTTTTAGCAGCCTCATAAACATTCATTAAGAGCTTATGTCAGACTGACTTGGTGAATAGCTTTGATTGAAAGCTGAGTGGCCATTCTCCTTCTTCTTAGACTGGCCATCTCTTACCAGGACCAGGAATCACTTAAAACATGTAAGAATTGTTATGCTGGACTTCTAGTACTATTGAGTGGACAGCTCAAATCTAATTATTTGACAAAGGCGTATGGGACTCCTGTTGTCCTGGAATATTTTCATGACAACTGTTAATCAATGCAACAGTTTTTGAACGGATCTTAATGCAGGACGTGCAACCGGTGATTAATATTCCTGTAAATGTTTCATGTTGGGTTGGCACAAGAAAGGATTGGCATCGCTTCCTACAGGAAGAGCTAGGACAGACATCAGAAAAAGCTTCCAATCACTTGCACAGTTAAATCAATGAAACATTTTCTGGGAGGTTTTAGAATCTTATTCTTAGAAAATACAAAAGCTTTTGAACCTAATAGAGAAAAGCATAGTGAGAAGCAGTATCTAAACTTAGGCCAGATGAATGTTAAGACAGACCTAAGACAGGACATCCACTGCCCAAGTATTTAACAACTGGGCAACAAAAGCAGTGATTTTTCTATTTGTCAATTTTTTTTTACTGTCTTTATGTTAAGATCGGATGCCTTTCTGGAAAATGTACTTCAATTAGATATGAGCTATTTTGCTCAATTACGAACTGTATAGTCAAATGTAGTATCCTGAGGTCAGACTAGAGTTTTATGTACCCTGTGCCCCTCTTTGAGTACATGGGTGATGTGTCTCTGTCTGGTGGTATCACAACAGAGCTGATCAAGCTCCAGAACCTAGTTTTTGTTTTCTGTTTCAATCCTAAAATGGAAGTTTGAGTATTTCTTTTCATTCCCTAGAAGGTAATCTCCATAACCCAGCTTTGTTTGAGGGCCGAAACCCATTGGTGTGGGAGATGGCTGAGGAGTATCTGGAGATAGTGCAGAAGTACCCTTGTCCATTGTCTTATGTTAGGGCTCATCTCTTCAAGCTCTGGCATCACACGTGAGTATCTCCAGAGAACTCTTCATGTTTTCAGGGCTCATCTTGCTTAGCAAGTGTCTGGGTTTTCTAGAGAAGGATTTGTTTGGCCAGAATGAGTATGCTGCAAGGTTTTCTTTCCTGGACCCGGCTGGACAGAATGTGGGCTGAGGCCTTTACTCTTCACTGCTATCTGGAAAACAGGGCATGGGGAATGAACAAGTTACCACAAGATAACTAGGGTGTGAGCTCACAGTATGTCAACTACCATGTGGTAATGGCCTAGATGCACATATGCACTTTGTGGCAAACACTAGTTAACTAACTCCTTGCTCAGTGTGAGGCAAGTTGTCTTGCATTTGTTGTGGAGTAAGCACATGGCCATGGGCAGTTACTGAGGAGTAGCTGATGCACTGTGTATTCATGTTAGCTTATCTGAAAGTACCTTGGTTGTGTGCCAAGTATTTATTTGGAAAAGAGTAAGTGGGTAGGTGTGGTTTTCTCTGGACTTACAAGAAACAAGATAAGCTTCTACCAAAGGCAAGTGAAGCAAGAGAAATCTGTGAAAAGCTTTTATAAATATATTTTCAGTTGATCTCAGTGTAGAAATAATGAATAAAATTACTTGATATTTGGGATTTGCCTCAGGCTTCAAGTTTACCAGCAACTGCGTGAAGAATTAGCAAAAGTGAAGACTCTAGAGGGCATTGTAGATGTCAACAGGGAGCTGAAACTACGATGCCAGGTACTAAGATGGGTCCTAATCTCCCAGAACAACACTGTCTGCACTTGGTGGGAACTTACCATGCATGTCATACAGTTGATGTCTGTTAGTCACTTCACTGAAACTTTGTGGCTTACCAACCTTGATGTTGGTAGTTTACTACAGTAGCAGCCCCCGAAGTCTGAACAGTTTTACACAGGATTTAAGAGTTACAAATCTGCTTCAATTAATCTCTCATAGTAGAAGATTTTTGCCTATATTTGACTGTCAGTAACTGTCACTTGAAATTCCAGTTTGTTGAAATTCCAAAATGTTGAAATTCCAATTATTTAAGAGTGTTGCCTGAGAACTTCAGGAAAACTGACTGTAACTTTATACTGCAGGAAGAAATAGCTAATCAGAAAGAAGGAGAAAAGCCAAAAGAAGGGTTGCCTTTCTTCCACTGGATCTGTCAGCCATACATCAGGCCAGGGTAAGTTAGTTATGTTAACATGGACAGAGACCCATAGGCCTTTCCCACCTATCCTATCAGTACAGGGCCACCCACATCTGTTCTAGGAGCTTATATTAATTTGAAAATAAGTGAAGACTTTGGATTGGTTTTGTTCTCATTTCTTCTCTTCTGGATTATTGCTTTGTTCATGGGGATATTGCTCATTGTATTCATCTTCTCCTTTAGAGCCTTCTCAGATTTCTCTCTTGAAAAGTAAAAACCAGTAATTGCTCTGCAGAGCAGAAAGAGAACCTGATGAGCAACAAATACGCTACCTGACAGTACTTTATCATTATATGTAACATGGATGTTGCTGATAAATGCCAGGGTAGCAAAGATGAGAACTAAACTGTATTCTATAAAGGATGCTTGTGTTGTATGGACAGACTTTTCAGATTACTTATTTCCTTTCTGTTGTGAAAATTGGGCTGAAGACAGTATGTCTGTTACTAATACCAATGATAACAAAAAAGTTCACTTTTTCTATTCCACTTCTATGGGCAGTGACACTTCCCTGTAGTTTCACCATAATCATAGAATCATAGAATAGTTAGGGTTGGAAAAGAACTTAAGAACATCTAGTTCCAACCTTCCTGCCATGGGCTGGAACACCTCACACTAAACCATGTCACCCAAGGCTCTGTCCAACCTGGCCTTGAACACCACCAGGGATGGAGCATTCACAGCTTCCCTGGGCAGCCCATTCCAGTGCCTCACCACCCTAACAGGAAAGAATTTCTTCCTTATATCCAATGTAAACTTCCCCTGTTTAAGTTTTAACCCGTTACCCCTTGTCCTGTCACTACAGTCCCTAACAAAGAGTCCCTGCTGCTATGAGGTGTCCACACAGCCTTCTCTTCTCCAGGCTGAACAGCCCCAACTTTCTCCGCCTAATAGAAAAGTTGAGAGTTTACCCAGATTTCAGTAAACCAGAACAGCATCTGGGGATCACCTGCTTGTTCACTACAGCCAATTTACGATGATATTCACTGTTTCAGGCCAAAGGAGAGATGCAAGGAGAATGGAGCCAGTGAAAAAGGTGTGCGAGGAAAACGTGCTTTGGAAGAGGAGGAAGATGGAAATGCTGAGCTTCTGTCAAAGAATAAACAAAAAAAGAAGTTGAGAAATCCAAATAAAAGCTTTGATCCATCTTTAAAACGTAAGTTCCGTTTATTGGATTAATGCTTGGAAAGGTGCTGATATCCCATTTGACATAAATAGCCACTGTTTATTTTCCTTGTTCATGTAGTTGTAGAAATTTCTTAAAATAGGGAGGATTACTGGGAAATTTCGGTAGTAGGCAATGTGACTCAGTTTATGTTCATTACTAAAGAAAACTAGGATTAAAAAAGTAGGTCACTGGTCCACTATAATCATCTTTTTAAGATCAGAATGCTTTTACAAACTGAATTTGAGCCATCATTAATATTTGAAATTGCCTGTGCATTTCAACCAGTTGTCCTCCTCTCTTACACTTGATTTGAGAATTAAAATTTTCCATGTTTGGATCTAGCTTAGAGGCACTTAAAAAGTCCTTGACCCTTGCAGTGTTCTTTGAGGTACTGTATTTTAATTTTAAAAAGTCTCTCTCGCTAGAGAAGTGCCAAGCTAATGCTGCTTTATTTGGGTTCATTTACTTTCTTCCACAGAAAAATACCATTGCTGAAATCCTCTCTCTTTTTCTAGCCAAATACGCAAAATGTGATCAATGTGGAAACCCTAAGGTAAGTCAATGCCAGTGGTCCATTAGAGCATTTCTGTTAAATGGAAATTAAATGACCATGAAGTGGTCAATGGCTCGATGTCCAAATGGAGAACGGTGATGAGTGGCATCCCACAGGAGTCCACACTGGGACCAGTACTGTTTAATGTCTTCAGCAGTGACATAAGACTGTGGGATAGAGAGCACCCTCAGCAAGTTTGCAGATGACGTGAAGCTGAGTGGTACGGTTGACACTCATGAGGGAAGGAATGCCCTCCAGAGGGACCTGGACAAACTCAAGAACTGGGCCCATGTGAACCTCATGAAGTTCAGCAAGGCCAAATGCAAGTTCCTGCACCTGGGCTGGGGCAACCCCTGGTATCAATACAAGCTGGGGCTGAGGGGATTAAGAGCAGCCCTGAGGAGAAGGACTTAGGGGTGCTGGTTGATGAAAAGCTGGACGTGAGCAGGCACTCATGTGCACTTGCAGCCCAGAATGCAAATCATATCTTGGGCTGCATCCAGAGGCACATGGCCAGCAGGTCAAGGGAGGTGATTCTGCCCCTCTGCTCTGCTCTAGCAAGTCGTGACCTGAAGTACTGCATCCAGATTTGGAGTCCTCAGCACAGGAAAGACATGGACTTGTTGCAGCAAGCCTAGAGGGGGTCTACAAAAGTGGTCAGAGGATTGAAGCACCTCTCTATGCAGAAAGCCTGAGAGAGTTGGGCTTGTTCAGCCTGGAGAAGACTTTTGGGAGACCTTACTGTAACCTTTCAGTACTGAAAGGAGTAAGAAAGGTGGTGACAGGCTTTTTAGTAGGGCCTGTTGCAATAGAACAAGAGGTCATGTTTTACACTAAAAGAGGGCAGGTTCACACTAGATATATGGAAGTAACTTTTTACCATGAGAGTGGAGAAACACTGTCACAGGTTGCCCATAGAGGTGGTATATGGCCCATTCCAGGAAGGGTCAGGTTGGATGGGGCTCTGGGCAATCTGATCTAGAGAAAGATGTCCCTGCTCACTGCAGGGTGGTTGGAATAGATGACTTTTAAAGTTCCCTTCCAACCCAAACTATTCTGTGATTCTGAATCCTGAGGTAGGTGCATGACAGTGTTCAGTAATGCACATGTACCAAGTCCTGCTGACACGTAAGTCAGTTCATACTTTGGCAAAAGTCTCTTAACTGTTAATCATAAGCAGAGGTAAAGGTGCTATGCAAAAACTGCTACCATATGTAGGGTCTTTGAGATAATTTGTCTTCCTTTCCAAAAATGTGTTGTCTTCCTTTCTAAAAAGTAGCATTACAGCATGTGGTGTTGATCCCTTTTTATAACAGTTGTAGCACCTTAAAAACAGCAGCTAGGGCACAATTTGGAGCTGCAGCTACAGCAGACAGTGTATTTCTTGCTGTGTTCATTGTTGGGAGAACACTGAGCACTCAGCTGGCCTGCTTTAATAAGCCACCCTGTTTCATTGCTAATCCAGGTGACACTGCTTGGTGCGTCAACAGGCCTGTCTGAAGCTGGGCTTAGTCTCATTTTTGTTTTGCTCTTACATCACTGTAATGATACAGACAGCCCTTGAAATCTTGTGACTGGGCCTGTTCTATTTCTCTCCCCAAGATCATTTGTTTCTAAGCTGTGTCATGGAACTGGGGGAGAACAAAACAAAGTGTGAACCAAAGCACTGTAGCCACCCAGATTGCTAAATGCAAGTGTGAGCTTTCCAAGACTCAACTGCTGCTATCCCTGAAGGGTCATACATTATATTTTAATATATACTCAGGTACATTTTTAAGCTGCAAGTAGGGAAATAATTCTCCGGTAACATTTACTTCAGGCATAGCTACAGATGGTGGCAAGCATCTCAGGCACCATGCTTCACATCTACTTCTGGAGAGAACTACAACAAGCTCACATGCAACAAATGTCATAGTACTGTTCCAAAGCACTGACGGCACTTACCTGCTTGTGCTGTGCAGCTCAGGCTGCCCAGCACGTTACAGATGCTGCAGAAGTTAAATCTGGAATTTTTCTGTTTGTCTTGGTTTGGGGTATTTTTTTTTGTTTTGGTTTTTGTTCTCTATGTACAGTTGATAGCTGGGGCTCCCCCCCATATGACATCAGCTCTGTCATCTTCATTAGACTGAGATGTGGCTGCCTAATACACAAGTTCATGATATTTTTCCAAGGTCTGAATGAGCAGAGCTGTATTGTTGTTGCTTACTGTAGTAAACACTTATAATTTTATTGTGACTGATCCTAGCTTCTTTATCCCCCACCCCACCCCAGGGCAATAAATGTGTGTTTAACATGTGCCGAGGCTGCTGTAAGAAAAGTGCATTCAAAGCAACAGCAGACTGCCCAGGTAAGTGCAGCCTCCTTCAAGTCACTGAGCAAACGTCCCATCTCCCACGTATGTTCATTGCTTTAAACTCGGGTTTTATTCGGGGGTGGGGGGGGCGGGGCAGAGAAGGGAGGAGCTGTTGGTGTTAAAATCTACAGCCTCGGCATGCATAGTGTCCAGACTATAAGAACCCATTCTGTGCAGCTGTAAGGAATGAGCTGTTCTGTTTACCAGTGCAGTCATCTCATTTCAGGTTTGTTTGTT
The DNA here is from genome assembly GCF_033783945.1 of Neopsephotus bourkii. NCBI lineage: Eukaryota > Metazoa > Chordata > Aves > Psittaciformes > Psittacidae > Neopsephotus > Neopsephotus bourkii. The sequence continues at coordinate 156,238 of NW_026902223.1, forward strand.
TGTTTTTCCCCATACTTGCTTCTTCAGGTCATGGCTTACTTTTTAAGACCAAATATGAAAAATCCCTTTCATGGCAGAGTAGTCAAAGAGTAATTCAAAACCCAGAGGCCAGTCGGAGAGGAGATGTAGATGTGGGGGAGACTGCTGTACTGAAGGAGGCTGGTGACAGTACAGTGTTGAAGCTTTGACAGTACCCACTTAAAGAGCTCTGCCAGACCTCTGTTTCCCTGGGCCAAGGAACATGCCGTCTCCAGCTCACCGTCAGCTGTGCAAACTTGTTCCTCAGATTTATTTTAAGTAAGTTCTTGAAAAGTTTTAAGTAAAATGCTGCTTACTCAGGGAATTATCCTGCATTTGAAATAAAAAGGGTACAATTAAATTTCTCATGCTGTGTTTTAAAGAATGAAAATGCTGCATTTTTTTGGGTGGGGGTAACCTATATAAGCTGCCATCACAATCTGCCTCCTGTATGTTCATTAACCCTTCATCTCCTGTTTTTAATATTGGGGAATAAATTTCTTGTATTAGACCAGCCTTCTGGTGTGCTAAAAACAGTAATGTCAATGACTTTTTCACTAGCAGAAAATGTGTCACATTTGTCTGAGCTTCCACAGGCCACGTATTCAAGTGCAAAAAAGAATCCAGCTGTACTTTGAAAATGTGAATGTAAAAGTACAAGATGCTGCTGTAACGACATTGTGTATTAACAATTACTAGTTTTCTACAGTACAAAGCTTAACTATCTGCCATGAGCCGAAGGCTGGGGCAAAATGAAATCTCTGTAATAGAGAGGGTTGTCAGAAACTAAGTCAGAACCAAGTTCATGAACCTTTCCCTGCTCAAGGTCTCAAACTTAACTACATGATCATTCCTTCCCCTTCCCACATGATAAATTCTGTGAGAAGTGTGTCAAAACCAGACACAGATCTATACATGCAAGACTCCTGTCTGGCTTTTACCCTTTTGTCCCCACGGGCTCTGGTATCTCCCTAGGCATTTGGCCTGTGTAGCCTTACAGTGTTTGGGATGCAGTAAAGAATGTCAGCAGCCAAAAAAACCCAAACCAGCCAAAAAAACCCACAGCAGTGGTACACAGCTCTTTAATAGACTGAAAAAAATGGAAGTCAGGCCATCCCCTGCTTAAGCTAGAATAAATAACTAAAGCTTAGCTCAGCTTTGAAATTCATCTCCTCGTGGCCTGTTTGCTGAATCCTGTTTCTGTCGCTGCATGCTCCAGCATTTGCTGCAGTGTGAGCAGCTTTTCTTCAGAGGTCCTAGCACTGTCTCAGTGCATAAAAAGCAGCAGGTCTGTTAATGCTTTGTTGTCGCTTGTAGCCTACTGAAGGGGACAAAGCAATGATGCATTGTGAAGCCTGTTAACTGCAGTCTAGCCCTGCCTGGTCTGGCAAAGCTGGCATGTTATGAACAAAACCATTGTAGCAATAGTGCCCACAACTCTAAAATCAGTAAGTCTTAAACTACTGTTCCTCCAAGTGGTGAAGAGAAGGAGGGAAGTGGAAAGGGAAGGAGAAAGAAACAGGCATGGGGCAGGAGGCACAATGGCGGTTACATGCCTGGCCTGGTCCTGAGTGACTGTTCCTGCCCATCCCAAAAGGCTTGTCTGCAACTGAGAGCATCAGGCCCTGAGGGGATGGTAGTTGCCCACAACCCAAATCTCTCTGTCACGTGGCCAGACCACCAAGAGGTGTGGTGTATGTTCATGAGCACTGCTAGGCTAAGTGTGCCTGGTTTAAGCCACTCACTTCGCCTCCATGGGGGCAGGTTTTAGTCATAATTGGTCTTATTTTTTTTTTAATTTATTCTAGGTTGGTGTGTAACAATTCCCCAACAGCTCCTGCAGCTTTTACTGGCCAGTGACAAGAAATTATCCTGTGGTTGAGTTCTCAGTCTTGCAAGCACATATAGCAAGCAAAAGGCCAACACAGTGGACCACTGTACAGTATGTAGTAATGCACTCTGAGTGCATACTCTGTATTACCACTTTCTGGTCTACAGTTTGAGGGTTTGGCTGGGCGAGGGGGCCATTTGTGTTCTTATATTCTTGTGTTCAGCCTGTACCACAGAACCTCCACAGGTTGGAGCTGACTTATGTGTGTACCTTCCACAAATTCAAAATAAAAATAGGTAATTTAGCAGAGGTAGAGCTGTTTCGAATGCAGGTGGAAGGAGAGAAGCCAGAAGGGAAATTTTTATGGTTTCCTTCCTCGATGCTTCATCTGCCTGGCACTTGTTTTTCGAGAAACTCAACTGCGGAGATTATCCCTCTGCCTGTCAGAATCTGTCAGATATTCCCCATTGGAAGTTATGCTGGATCTGAAAGGAAATGCACTGGAAACTTAGTGCCCAGAATACCAGGTCTGCATTACTGAACAGTAATAGTCGAAAACCCCAAAGAGCCCATAAGGTCAGGAACCAAAGGCAGCACCAGGACCCTGTGACCCCAAGGCGAGCCCTTCCCTGCCCCTGCAACAGAGGGGGCAAGCCTAGTATTTTTTTAATGACAGAAACACTTGGAGGCCTCAGGAGCTGAAGCAAGGCCCCGACCGGGCTAAAACCCATTCTGAACAGGGGTTTTTTTGACTTTGCAGTAACCCTTCACTGCTTATGCACACATGCGTCTGTACGTGTTCATGCATGCATGTGTACATCCCCCCTTGGGCCCTGCAAGCTCAGTTTCTATTTCCTAACCTGCATTACGAACTATGTTACAGTTTACAGTCATGAGTTGACACATGGACAGTGTGCTGAAAACTGAACTAGCAGTTCAGTACTACCCTGAACTCTAGTAGCTGTAAGCTTAGTCAGTCCATGGAGAAACATTCTCATTCAAAACATTAACAAGAGAGCCCATAAGCAAGATTAACAGATCCCTAAACTGAGATCACATGTGAAGCAGGGGCCTTGGCCTACCCTTGTGTCAACCACCCTTATGCTCACTTGCATCTATGCTGTGTTCATACATGAAACATACTATTTCTTAAGGCACCTTCCCTATCACACAAGCACGTGCATCTTGATCTCTTCAGACACTTGCCTACATCTAGCTTGCTTTTATCTAGCTGTTCCCATGCACCAAGTCCTCTAGAGGGACCACAAGAGCCAAGAACTTCAAACCCATTTTGGAGGCTGGACTTAAATGCTGGCTAACATTTAGTTGTGGCTTTCTACAGATTATGACAATAAAAGTAGTTCAAACTCTCCTGTTGAGTCTTCCCATTTCATTTGCTTGTTACTTGAACAAAATATTTCCAATTATGTTATTGGAATAGCATCTTCCAACTCTAATCAGCTCATCAACCATGACTTTCAGCAGCTTTCATCATTTCTGACTACCCTTGTATTCAAATCCAGTTTAGCTACTAAGCTGGCAGGTGTTACTTAGCTTGCCTTGTGAATTGGAACTAGCACAGAAAGCAAGGAGGAGGGAAGCTTGTGGCAGGCACCCAAGAGCCCAGCCAGTAGTGTGGGAGAACCATGTTTAAAAATGCTTCTGTGCCTTATGGGCACTTGGGAACTTGGAACCACATCTCCCACCTCTTGTGGAAATGTTCAATTCTTCCCTTGCACAAGCACACGCTTTAAAGCTGTCAAGTATTCCAAGTTCCCTGGTCTGTTTAAAAAACCCCTCTTATAATAAAAAGCTAAATGTTCATTATTATGGAATTTCAAACTGCTTATCTGAACCCTTCCTATTTACAGCTTCCCCAGACCATCAGAAAGCTCAGTCACTGCTCACTGTGCCAGAGAAGAGTTTACAGAGTCAGAAAAGAAACGAGAAACATCTGCTGTGCTGACACACCAGTGGACTGGTGCTATGTGAGACATTCCGGTCACATTCTTAACCACACAGTAGGATTTCAGAACACAACTCTCACAAGCAGTCTCATCACAGAATCACCAGTGTGAAGAAAGGATCAAGCTGGCATTAGGCTCCTAAATTAAGGAAGGTTCTTATTCTTGGGAATCCCAATTTGGACATCTCTATACAGAATTAGTGTTTAAGGCATATGTGTCCCTACCTGCTCTTCCAAGGCCTTTCTGAATAGGCAATGCAGACAGATGCACACTTGTCTTGCGGGCTCCTGTCCCATGCTGTGGCAGAAGACTGCAGTGCTCCTCCCACCGGGCTGGAAACTGCTCGGGCAGGCATAGCAACACAGAACTCACTTTGTGCATTAACTACATCACCACACTAGTGGAAAAAGTTTCAACCTGGACTTCCAAGACATTCTAGAAGCTGATACATTGCTATTGAGGAGGTGGAGATGACCACTCTGTCATTCCTTAATTTAAAAAGCTGGTGAATTAGGAGGCAGTATTACAACATAAATAAAGCTGAGCCATTTCCCATTCAGGCTGGACACATCTGCACCCACACTAACTAGGGATTGATTTCAGGCAATACACTCATTACCCCGTATAATAAAAAAAAAAAAATCAGCCTGCCAAGTGAGCAAGGTCATGTCCTATTTTGTTACTGTTTCACAGGCCTTCAAAAAGATACTAGTTAACTTGAATGGAAATACCGGGAGGAAAAGGCAAAGCTCTGCATGCAGAATGATGGTGAAATGACCCTGTCTGGGTTTGAGGGAGGTTGGATTCTTGTATCTAAATCCATTTTCAGAGGCACACAAAAACGTAGTAGTCGTTCACCTGACAAAAAGGAAGGCAAATGCCTCTGCTGGCAAAGAACTTGTGAGAGCAGACAGCCAAGATTAAAAGAAAAGAAAATAAAAGGTCAAAAAGTGGCGAATCAGCCCCTGTACTGGACACAGGGAGACAAACCCCTGGATCTCACCATGGATTTACAGGCTACAAACTTTATATACACATAGACTTCACAGGCACATGGAGTATAAGAGTCAAAGCCATAGCTGTAGAAGCATTAAAGAACTGAAACAGTGATGTCTGTGAGATCAGGGACAAGAAGATTACCTGGCCTGGTCTACAGATTTTCAGAGCTTTCCACTCGAATTCTTGTTTGAATTAGACCATTTTCTGCTGATGCAGCTACCCTTCAGTCTGTAGCTTTTTGTAGGTCTCCTGAAACCTAAGCTCAAATTATTTCTTTGCTGTCAAGAAACTCATTAGGCATTAAGAATTATGAATTTATTCATTACGCATTATGAATTTACCACACTTCTAACTACTCAATCTCAAACATTTCTCTCAGAGAGAGTTTTCCCATGACAAATGGAGGACTTTTAACCAAAGACCTTACAGAAACTATTGCTTCCATTTTCAGCACCTAAGTCGTGAAAAGCACAGAAAGCCAGAGGGAGAGAGCACTGCTGCAATTGAGCAGCTGTGCAAATGCAGTCCGAGGGTTTTGCAACCATAACATTCTCTCAAGTTGTCCTTTCTTCACAGTTCATCCAAACTACATCTCAAATCAGATCGGAAATGACAATACAATAGCCTACAAAACATCATCAAGCTTAGCAAAAAATCAATGGCTTGAGACCAAACCCCAACTTTAAAACAGAACTCCAAATACTCACAAGCTTTTTAATCCTGCTCTTTAATGCACGAGATAGAACAACCCATTAAAAAAAAAAAAAAAAAAAAAAAAGAAAAAGAGGAAAAGCATGAAGACAGTAACAGGAACATCTGGAGTCAGCTGAGGCAGTTGCCAGACCAGTCAGGGCTAGATCAAAATTCTTAGCTTGCCTTATGGATCAGCTGAATGCAAAGCTGCAGTGACTTCAGAAAATTCAGTGCATATCTCCTTTTGTTAACACAGAACACACACACCTGGGCTGCCACCTTTAATCCCTTTATAAAAGGAAAAGCAGAATAAATGCACCTGGAGAGCAGGCACCTAAATTGACTGTTTTCAGCTCTTCCCCAAGACTTGAATGGTATTTTACGGCATTTATCCATGCTACCAGAAGCAAGTGTTGCACATTAGGAAACCATCACACACTATGGCTGTAAGACTGGACAAGCAGCAGTATTTGCATGAAGGAAGAAATTTACTGCTATGATAACACTAGACCCCAAAGCCAGGTCACACACAAGTGGGAAAAACATTATCAAACAGGTCTTTGAAAACAGAGTCCAAAGAGAAAAAAAAACCTGTATCCAGGTAAACATAATACCCTAAAATAAAGGCCTGTGACTGAATGCATGGAAGCGGTGCCATGTTTTCTAGTGTAGGTGAAAAAGTCATTAAGAGTTTCTCAGAGGAAGTCTCCTCTCCCACCAGAACTCTACCTCCATAACTGCAAGCAGTGGAAGTTTATCTGGAATAAACTGAAAGCTCAGCACTGCTAAAAATCAAGGCAAAACTTCCAGGCTAGTGAAATTCATCACACATGTCCATTCAACTTAACACTATTTTTGCAGCTTTGAAACATGAAAACTAATAGCAGCTGAAAAACTCTTAAATCATCATCTGTGTAAATAACCTGACAGCTCTTTATGGAGTGGTGGAGAAGGAAAATGGAGGAAGATGTTCTACCAAAACGGAAATGATGACCCATTGCAGGGATGCTGTTTTTAGAAAGAATTTCTTTTCAAAGAGAACTGAAGTTATAGGAATATTCATTATTATCCACCATCAGCCCTGACCCTCTCAATCTGAGCAAGAAGTGAGGGAGACAGGGACAGCTTGTGAAGCTCAGCAGTTAGTGGGTGAGACAATGGGAACAGTTCTGGAGGGACCATTTCTTTTGGTAGTACATGAAGTTTTTCACATGTTGGTGCTCATCCTGGACTGGCTGTTTGCTGGAGTAAGTTCCCCTTGGCTACCTTCTCTCGGAGGAGACTGCAACAAGACCAAAACACACCCTCATTAGTGATGTGTAAATACCCTGCAGGGTGCTTCCTGAGAGACCAAATGAAGCATAGGTGAAGAACAGCAGGAGTAACAGCAGTGGGAGAGCACACCCCCAACTCATAAACAACGATGGTTTTCAAAAACTTTGTCTTTACAACTTCTACAGTTACAGTTCACAACAACTGTTCCTAAAAAAGTCAAATTAGAACTTTTAAGCCACTCTTATTTACTATGTACAAGTTGCTGTTGGCCCTAGAAGTTGAATCCTATCTGCCATTTAGTCATCATAGAGATTAATATACTATAGAATTTTACATGTTCTGTGGCAGACGGCCTATCTTCCCTGAGGGCGTTCTTTTGGAACTGCATCCTGGAAGGAATACTGCAAGCAATATGAATTTTTTTACTTCCTCTGCCAAAAAAAATACTTAAACCAATATTTGTTTTGATAAAAGATATGTAGAATGAATAAGTTAGAATCAACCCAAGCATGTAAACTTCAAAGGACATTCTGCATTGTATAAGCAGGTGAATGTGTTGGCCAGAAACATCTGTTCCTTACGTATTTATATTTACTACTGTGAGAATCTGTCCAATCATAAGCACGAAAAATCCATTTCCCCCCCAGGATCTTGAATTCACCAATTTTGACAGTTTTGGTTAAAAAAAAGGAAAAAACGTAACATCTTTACATTGTCTGAAAATCCACATTTAACACGCCCATACCTTCACATGTATTTGGTTGCGCAAGACCGCAGCACGCAGGATCATGGCTTTGGCACGGCGCTGAAACTCTTTGCCCATTAGTAAAGACTTCTCAAAAGTTGTGCTACGCTGATCTACATCTCGAGCGTAAAGAATCTGTAACCAATACAGAGAACTGTACACAAGAGCTATGACAGGGTTCCACACCAGGAAGTCCTTTCTGCACAAGGGAACAAACCTAAGGTATCATGGACTCTGAGTTCACACACAGCTCTGCACTACTGAACATACCCGTCACAACAGGTGAATTCAACTTCAAGGTGTTCCAGAATGGAGAGATTCTAATCTTAGTACAGCTGTTCAGTGACTCTGATGCACTCACCTTACTGTGTGAGTCTATTCTGGCATTGATCAGTCCCTCCAGGATCAGCTGTGTAAGTTCATCTTCCAGAGCAGCCACTGTAGTATTAAAAGCAGTGGCCATCTTGTGCATATCTGCTGACACATAGGGGCTGAAGTACTAGGAAGAAGAAAATACTCGGTTGCCAACTGTACTCCCTGCCCTCTGGAAAGCCATGGGAAAAGCAATTACAAAGATATGGCCTTTCTTACTGTTCATCCAACTCTGAGGATTACAGGAACAATTACCTGAATAAGGGCACGATTTCGAATCTGGGTATAAAGTGTCCTGACATGAGGTGCAAGGTACATGTCCAGCAGCAGGTTGTCCTGTGCAAACAAACACGAACACAAACAAAAGAAAAATAGACATCCAAATGTTATTCTTATGTTCTGAAACAAATATGTGAATATAACTATATATTAAGGGTATTACACTACAGCAAGACAATACCATAAAACAAGAAGGAATAAATATAGCAATCTATTTTAAAAAACTTGCTAAACTACTCCCAATTTCTGTTTGCCTTATCACGAGACAGAAGACACAGAAGAGATGAACACTCTTAGTAGCTACTCTTAACAGTCTCTGCTTCTCACTGAAGGCAGGCGAAGGGTTTGGTTCTGCACTCTTACCCTGCAACTCACCTTCATCTCATCCAGCATCTTCAGGCATGAAGCATATTTAGATTCATAAAACTTGAAGATGATGTCACGAACCTGTGGCTCCAGCTCCAAAAACAATTTGAAGGAGCTACAGGTAAAGATAACAGTGGTAAGACATTGGAACCCACCACTTAAATACCCCACAACCCCATCACTCCCAGTTGCAAGGTTACAAACGCTCACTAAGATTTGAAAATGCCAAGATTTTACACTCTAACAGACCACACAAACCATTTTCAACAGGGCTGGGAGCCTGGAACACAAAGAAATGCAGCGCAGTATCAGAGCTATGGTGAAGGAAGGCAAGAGACTTTTGACAAACCAAGCAGTAGAAGTGTTTGTCAACACAAAACAAAAAAATATTAGTGGGAATAGGTCAAAATGAGGACACACCACCAGAAAAAATAAGGCCATGTTTGTGCATGCACTGTGGTCTGCACTGGACAGGTTTTTTGTTCCCTTTCAAAGCACAGCCTTCACCAAGGACAGCATGGCTCAGGCAGGTTGAGCATGCAACTGTCTTAGGAAAATAACCTAAGTGTGGGAAATCTTTGGGATGCACGCTCTTTCTCAGTGCTCTCCCAATTCTCCATCACAGATTTTCAAACCCTGGGATCTCAACCTATGAATCAGCCAATAAAATAGCAGTATAACAACCCTTTTCTCACATCAGTTTAAAATTATTGCTTCCATTCACTTGGCTGACAGGAATTCAGTATCATTGCAATTCAGTCTATGACATACAAATACCCATTTTCTTCCCACAGCTGTAATTCTCTTAACCTCATATACATCACAGTTAGATTATGCCACAAGTTGCATTAAGAATTATTAAATTGTATTAATACAACTAATGTACACCAGAACACACGATAACATGATAGCAAATTATCTTACAGCTGCCTCTGTAGGGTTCTACACCTCTGAATTAATATCCGATATGCACCAGTGATGGAGAGAGAAGACTGGGCTATGCATATGCTGGATTTGACCTGGGCTGGAAACTGCCATTGTAATATGAAAATTAACCACTGTGGTTTAGATAGTGAAATGTCACTTAATGTTACAGCCAAACCGGGGCTCTGTGATTCTTTTTCTCCTATATAAGAAAGCTATTACTCCTGACAGAATCCACTCTCAACTCCCATGTCCCAAAAGACGTCCAGGACATACAAACTCCTCTCAAGGCATCACTTACCTGCTGGAGATAACATTTCGTTGCAGTTCCTGACGGTCAAAGGTAGCAAGGGCACAGAGACCACCATACACAGCCACATTGCTGGGAGACAACAGCTGAAAAGAGGGCAGGGAGAGACAGGAAGCTGTCACCTGACTACTAAAATGGCAGAAGGATGGAGTTAAGTATTCTACCCCAGTCCTCCCCTTCACATAGTGACAAGATTAGGCCCTGTCAAATGCAGTGGAACCACTCAGCATGCTCTCAGGCATTCACCCAGAGCCTGAGTGACTGTCCACTGTTAGGAGAGCAGAAGCCAATTCCAACAGACAGACTGAGCTACGAATACACAGGTCTGAGATGTGAGATACACAGATCTCACAGGCAGTTCCTACAGGTGGAGAACCCAAGAACTGAGACTAAAAAAGAAAAATGAAACTCAAAACTGAAAGCCCAAAAAACCAACACAATTCACAGCACCAAACTATACAGGAGTGCTGTGAGTATAACTACAACATCTGAATTTTAAAGCCTAATACTTAGATGAATTACAACCCCTTCAAGACATGCACACACCTCCCTCTTGCTCCTCACCTCAGGGAAATCACAGTGATCAAATGATGCCAATAAGAAGCACTTTGCTGCCTGTTTGTACTTCCGAGCAGCTAGTTCAGCCAAGCCTAGGAACCAAGAAAAGTTAGTTTATGACAGGATATTAATGAGAAACTGCAAAATCTGGAGAGTCCAACAGGCCCCTGGCATGGTTGCTAGTGCCTTCAATACTGAAATGAGACTCTCAGGCAGTACCTAGTGTCCTTTGAACTACGCTGACTCACACTGGCATCCTCTCTGAAGAAATTTAGGGAGAAGAAAGAAATAGCAAAAACAAGTCAGCAGTTACATCTCATCAGCTCTGTCAAATTTTGCATTTCTGGTGAGAAAATAAAGTCTGACAAATCTGAGAGAAAAAATAAACCAAGTGTATACTGCCATCAAAGAACCCTGTGGACAGCTAACAGGCAGAATGATGGGGAGACAATACAGGAAGCTGAAGGATTCACTCACCTGCTGCACATTTCAGTTTGGTGAGAATTGCTTGTGTCTGGCTGTCTCTTTCTCCTCTTTGCTAAAAGTTAAGAAAAAGCCGTAGTGAGCAAACAGTATGAAAACCATTTCAATCACAACTGTCCTTGAGATAATTCATCCTAATAATTAACTTGCAAATCTCAACAGCAAGATAAGTTCATCTTACTTGTCTTGGGAAATATAACAAGAATAAGGATAGGAAGTCTGGTTTTACCAGGAGTCAGATTTCCTACAAACAAGTCATGGGAGAAAAGCAACAACAGAAAAGAAATAGTACAGCAGCTAAGGAGACTGAATTAGAGAACGAATACGCTGTAAAATGAAAGGAGTCTTTAGAGAGCAAGTAATGAAAGGGGAAAGGAATGAATAGTTTTACAAATTTTGTAGACAGAAAACAAAGGGAATACTCATGCAAGTTAAAAAGCAGGACCTTACTTCTGCAATTTCTGGTGTAGACTCAGCCTTGCTTACATAGCTCAGAACATGAGACCAATTCTGGAGGTAGACACTGACCTGTAGAGAGCCAGAAACAGTGCAGAACAGGCATGGATAAATGGTGTTACTTTAGATAGGCAGTATCATTACAGACATGAGAAGTGTAACCACAGCAAAGTATAGGTGGACTTCACAGCAGGTATCAGAAAGACACCAAGTACCACTTCCTGCAAACCCTCCTACCTTGATGACATTGAGGCACATGTTGATAACATGTTTAGCACTGGTGCAGTAATCACGGGCTCGTGAGTAACACTTGAGAGCGTTGCTGAGGTCCCCACAGTCAAGGTAATGATCCCCTAAGTCATCATGGCCTCTCCTGGAGCACAGGAATTAAAACACCAATGAACTGTGTGCTCAGAAAGGGACACAGTCAGTTTGTTCCAAACAAGTAACTCAACACACTGACCTAAGGCACTGAATGCAGCTGACATCCTGTGTTAGGTGCCTGGAGGAGCAAAATGCTCTTCCAATTGCTCCAGCAGAGCCTTCTGCATCTCACCTGATACTCTCCTTGATGGAGTTCCCTTTGTAATTTTTCAGATCTGTGTCGAGTTTCTCCAGTTTAAGAAGAGCCTTTTTGCGTGTAGCTTCAACCCAAGCTGAGTCAAGAGGAGGGGGTTCAATTCCACTATCAGGGACAGCATCGGGTGTATTCTGCAGTTCTCTGAAAGGAAAGAGTTCGAGTGGGGCTATTATGTTGCAAACTTTTCAAAACAGAGGTCTGCTAAGTGGCCCTGCTATCCTAACAAACAGCTCTCCACACATAAACCAGACCAAAGAGAAAACAAAGGGGCAGGGGGAGGATGCCAAGATCTGCAGTGAAAACAGTAACATCGATCATGCAAGCACCACAGATGTTTACAAATTCTTCTCAAAGTTATCCTACTGATCTTTTGCAGATATTTTATTGGCAAGCAAGTCATCGCTAATTTTTCAGAAACTACCTGCTCTATAAAACAACTGAAAGCAAGTTAGTAACAGAGCTGCAATGGAAATATTTAATGACTCTAAAGAGTCACTGAATCCAATCAAACATCTCTATGTGGGACACAGGGTGCAAGTGTTTCTGAGCTCTCTCCCCAGTGATACTGCAATGGCTCGGTAGCAAACCTACACTGTACAGATACTATCCAACTTCTTTTCCCACCCAGCTCAGATCAACAATACTGGCACTGAACTCACATGCCAGTATTTTAAACATTCTGAGTTTTTTGGGTGGGGTTCTCTGGGTGTTTTTGCCAACAGTCCTTTTTACAGACTGCAAGGAACATACTGTCACACATCCATGGTAAAGACTCCCAGGGCAAAACAGAATAGAAATCAATATGCATAGGAACAAAAATAATGCAAAGACGGAGTGTGGATGGCCAAGTGATGTATCAAAGGCTACCCTCAACCAGCAAACTTGCTGGGGGAGAGGGACAACCAAAAGAAGAAAAACAGACATGGTTTTAATTTCTGAAAACCAGAGAATCTATAAGAGGCTTCATCTCCAGAATCTACTAAGAAAAGACAACTGTGCTAATTAATATTTGAAGCAGTTGCAAGGACTAAACTCTCCTCAATATCTACCTGCAGCCTTTTAAAATACTAAGACTTCAGAATGAGATTATGTCTTTAGTGTTAATCTTTTTAAAAAGCATGAGACCTTAGGCCTGAACACAGATATTTCACTGCTATCAAATTCTAAGGGTAAAGACAATTTGCACAAGGAACACGCTATTATTACATGCAAAGTCCCAAACTGTGGCACACTGGTCTTAAATAAAAAAAGCTCCCCAGGTTCCCATGACCTTTTAGTACCTGGTGGCCTCAGACAACTTTCTGTGTATTTCTTCGTACACATCAACATTGAAAGTTCTCTGGACAAATGACAGAGCCATCTTGAGAGCTTCCACCCGCAGCTGGGGGCAGTGATCAGCAATGAACTGCAGTCGCTCGATTCGCATCAGCCCACTGTAGCTCGAGGCATACTGCTCCAAATCCTGCAAACAAGACCTGCTCTTAAAAAGTGAAGATGCAACACAAAATCAGGCTACTACTCTGTGACCTGCACAGGTTTGCCTGCAGCCCTGACCCCTCTATGGAAGGCAACACGACTCAGACAAATGAAATATCAGGTAAGCTTATTCCATTTCTGTTTTCTTCAAAGGTTAGTAATTTCCTCAGAAACATGCAGTACATCACAATGTCCCTTTCTTTATTTCAGGTGTGATGCTGTCCATAAGGCGTCAGCTCAAGAATTGTAAGCATCAGCTGAATCACCTCCTAATAACTTTATCAAGTTACCATCATTTGAGCTGAAGTTCCCTAAACCACACAACCATTCCAAATGTAGTTCTTCCTTGAAAAATAATTAAAAATAGTTTCCATATTACAGTTTGCATTCTTTTTTTCCCACTAATTTCTTAAAATATCTCCTCTGAACAAATAGGATCTTTTACTCTTGAGGAAGGATTTGAGTTTTAAATTCTGAACACTTAAGAGATTTTAAGCCTTGGGGTGGAAGGGAGAAGGGAAGCACAAAATGACTAGTAAAGATATGATACAGCATGGCAGGGAGATTGCCTGAAGGCAGAAGTCCACATGCGAGCAACTATAGCAGTGTTCAGGGTGAAGTCAAGCATTCAGGCAGTAGGAAACACCCAATGCAGGTTACCTGCCCACATCTAATACACATCCTGTGTCATGTCTGACCCCCTCACCCCTGCATGTCTAAATTAAGGTACCATTACAGATGTCACAGTAACATTTTCTAACATGAATGACCTTGCTCTGAGATTTAAACACCACCGTGTGCACTGAAAATTTGAAAATTTCCTGCTTTATTTGCCTCATAACTTCAAACATATGACACAAGCATTCTTTCTTCCACAATTTCACGCCTGATGGCGTGCAATATTCCTGAAATCCCCAAGTAATTTCACTTTACTCTTCAGCTCTTTGAATGTCAAAGGGTATTTATGGTCCTTCACATCAGTTACAGTGAAAAGAAAATTGCTAAGTTTTGTGGCACACTAGATCTATAGCAATAGCAAAGACAAAGGTCACAACATAATTGCTTCATCACTCTAGCTTCAGAACAGAATTGAAATGCAATGAAATCAAACAAGGTATCAGGTCATATGCTAAAAACCAAACCAAACAACAAAGACCAAACTAACAAATCAAACAAAAAAACACTAAGAAAGAGAGTTGTGCAGTACACAGCGAGTAACCATGTGACAATTGCTAATAATGCACAGGGACAAGAGGAAACATTTAAAGCTCCAGAAGTTATGTGAGATCCAAAGCTTCCTAACTAAATGCTTTATTTTGCAATTTTAATGTTGCTTTAACTTTTTCCAGTCAACATTTTTGTTCTCTTCTGCAACAACCATCTCTCACTGTTACAGAGCTAAAACATAAAAATTGCTCAAAGTATCAAACAATCAACTAAAAATTGAAGAAACTGATATGAGCAAATACAGCCTTTTATAACTCTATAGTTCTGTGGGCTTTAGTCAGTCTCCAGAGGATCAAACAATGAAATAATTCAATCCTGATTTATACACTTAAAGCACCTGAGCCTTGCTCCTCAAAGACCAAGCCTCAAAATACAGGAATTACACATCTCTAAGTAATCAGAGATGGACTAAACTATCTCAGAATGGAAACTGTCTCAAACAGGCAGCAAGCAGGAAGCCACAAAGCAGTGACTCCTTCATCTCAGAAAGTTCGGTAAAGGTCAGTATGTGACTAAGAACTGCAGAAGAGATCATGGCTATCTTACCCACCTTGCTTTGAAGAGAATCTATTAATCTCTACATAACAATTTTATAAAGAGTAAAATGAGGGTTTTTCCAAAACCTCAAGGGAGGAGTCCATGCGCAAGAAATGTAATCCACTAGCCCTCAACCAGCACATACCAGAGTGGGGTTCTCCACCACATAGTTGATATCAGGTGCATTTTGCTGATCTTCTTGTGGATCTACGTCAATCTGCATGGGCTCTACTGCACCCTAGAGTTGAAAAAGGAGGTGAAAAGTAGTTTATTACATTTGGGCACAAAAAAACCCTATGTGATTCAATCTATTAAGAACCTGCTTAAATACACATTCATTTTTTAAATGAAAAAACACTCCTCAGTCTTTGGACATGTTTAGGATTTTACCATAGCAATACCACTACTCAGCACCATGCTTTGTCTCAAACAAGCAGCACTAAGGCTCAGCATTCCGCCAGAACATCTTATTTTGTTTGTTAGATTATTCGGCAAGACAGTGAAGGGGTCAATAAATCTGGTTCTACAAAGTATCTCAGGCATGCACACTAAATGCCATATGATGTTGCATTTCTCTTCCTTGAAAAAGTGCAGGCATTAACATTCAGTTCAAGCTCCAGAAATACCCCCAAAATCACAAGAACCTTTCAAAGGTGTCTTGCTCGATGCTTAAAAGTAGTTGTTGGGTATTTTTCGGGGGGGGGGGGGGGAGGGAGAGAAAAAAAAATGACAACTGTTACACTTTTAAGGATATTAAAAAAATGTAAAGAACAGAATGCAGAATGATAATTCCAGAGGTCTCAACAAATACTGGGGAAAAACTTATTATCAGTTGAACTATCCCACCATCTGAGTCCAACTGGTCACGCAGACTGTCTTTTGCAGAACAGCACAATTTTTTTCTCCCAGTATATCTTGCACTGCTTTGAACAAGTTCAGTGACATCAGTACAGCTACATCAAGACAATGCCTGCAGGTCTTCCCATTTAAGAAGTAACCTGGTTAGCACTTGGATGGGAAATCGCCTGGGAATACTGGCTGGGGTTAAACCAGTACAAAGACCAATTTACTATACAATCCCACAAACAAATGCCAGCATGAAATTCTTTTCCTTCTCCTAGTCAAAAGTGTGCTGAACATTCACCCCACACATTATTTTCCTGATTTTAACTCAGGAAAAACAAGTTGAATGTCTTCTTATAATATGCTGAATACATGCAGATATTGCCATAAGCAACACCTGATTTGAAGCAAATTGTACAAGTGGGCCTTAGAAAAGACAAAAACACTTTGTCCCCACCAACACCAAATTATTTCCATGGTTTAATCGATTTTGTTGTCTGTTAAGAAATAAATTATTAGAGGGATTTGGGGGTTGGGGTGGGGTGTGTGTGAGGAGAAATAGGGCAGCTCCAGATTCCCTAGCTCTAAAATTTGATCCATCCTGTATTCCCCCACAGCCTGCTTATTCTTTCACAGACTGGTATGTACCAAATACACACGTGTCTCAACACTGATGTGGGCCTCCCAAAATCTAAAGTAAAGCATATAAATGTCTGTTTCCTAGCTTGGTATTCTCTGCATGAAGGAAAGGGAGACGGATGCAAAGGAGAGGTTGTTCAGATCACCACCCAGGAAAACCATGCATATGAATATTTAAGACATCATACATTGAGACCATTACTTTTTCCATTTTTATCTACCTTATCTCTTTTCTTATATCAGAAACACTAAGTGTCAGGGTTGCTTTTTTTAGGCTGTGTTTACCTACCATAGTAAAAACCTGATATGGGCTCCTTAGAAAAAATCAGCATTACAGAAATTAACAGTAACTCCAGCTGGTGGAACAGAATGATTTGTGTCCTGCTGCACTGGTAGGCTGTACTCCGCCTTTCTCTCTTAACTCCCTCATAAGGAAAACCACAAGTGGGCTGGAAGTCCCACTAGGACAGGCAAACTCAGACATTTTCAAGCTAACTCTTTATTTTGGAAGATGCAAAGTTCAGTTAAGAACTACTCAAGCCAATAAAATAATGCTCCTTCCCCAAGATATCCTGAGCCCAGCAGGGCACTGATTGGAAAGTTCCTCACAAGGCCTCATACAGGCCGATTCTCCGGTGCTCCCCTGAAGTCTCCCACTGTACTCACAAAAAGGCGTGACCTACTGCGGGGGTGCAGTCCAGACCTGTCACTGATGAAGAAGCTGAGCTGGATGCTGAACTATCCCTCATTCTGTCCCGACTTCCTGCAACCCTGTGCCCTGACAGAGAACTTGCTAGCTGCTAAAGGAAAGAGAGACCGTTAACTCGCAAAGGGATCACCTGTGCTGTTACTGAAGGTCCAGGCTCTGTACACCGACCCTCTCTGGGCTCCTGCGGCTTTCCCCCTGTACTGCCGACTCTCAGTTCCTCTTCATCGCCACCTCGGTATACCCTGCGCCACTACCCAGGCCCTACCTACGGCACATACAACGCGGAAATCAAGCAAGGGGGCCGCTGCAGCGGCGAGGAACGCCGCGGGCGCCGGCAGACTCTAGGCTGGGCGGTGTTCACTACGACAGGCAGCGGAAGCGACACAATGGACCCGGCGGAAGGGCGAACGAGGGCTTAGGCCGGCCGAGAGCGGCTCCCCTTCCCGCGAGACAGCCACGGGCGCGCAGTCGAAGGGGAAGGCCGCACCGCGCCACCCGGAGGCCGCGGCAGGGCCAGGCCGCGCCGCGCCATCAAGTACCGCGCGGGAGGAGCGCGGGAGGAGCGCGGGAACGGCCGCGGGGGTCCCGGCGGCTGTCCCGTACCTGCAAGTTAAAGACCTGGACGGGCAGCGGCATCCTTCCCCTCGCGGCTACCACTTCCGGTTGACCTCCCCGCCTCTCCCTCCGCTTCTGCTTCCACTTCCGGTCCGCGCGGCGCCGCCAAACCGCGTCCGACAGGTGAAGCCCTTAAAGGGGCCGCGGCCCGTCTCGCCTCTCCCGCCGGAGAAGTGGGTGGCGGCGTGGGAGCGGCGCTCTCGTCGCTGTGGGGCCCAGCCGCGCTCGGCGGCCCACGCCGCCCGGAGCGGTCTCCCCCGCCGGTCAGAGTGGCCCGGAGTGCCCGGGCGCTGCTTTCTGTCGACCGCGGCGACAGCCTGGCTGGGACCGGGCGCTGCTGGGGAGAGTGGAAGGCGCGGCCGGGCTCCCGGCGCCGGCCCGCCCGAACCCGACGCCTGCCTGCGGGGCCATGAGGCGGCGGCGCAGCGCGGCGCGGGCCCGCGGGGCTGCAGCATGAGCCCCTGTCTGGGGCTCCGCAAGGCCTGCTTCCTGCTGTCCGTTAGCGCTGCCGCCCTCCTCCTGCTCTTGCTGCCGCGGGGGCAGCCCCCCGCCGCGCCCCGCCGCCGCCCACCGCCCGCCGCCTGGTC
Organism: Neopsephotus bourkii; assembly: GCF_033783945.1. Lineage (NCBI taxonomy): Eukaryota > Metazoa > Chordata > Aves > Psittaciformes > Psittacidae > Neopsephotus > Neopsephotus bourkii. The sequence continues at coordinate 174,727 of NW_026902223.1, forward strand.
GAGCAGGCCCCCGCCTCAGCGGCCGGTCTCCGGGAGCAGCGCTGTGTCCGGCACGCGGACGAGCTCTCACGGGCAGCCGGGGGACGGGGCTGGAGGCCTCGCCGGCAGCTCGCAACACGTGCGGAAGAGCCGCCTTGGGACCGCCGGGGACTCGGGCAGAGAAAGCCTGGAGCTGAAGGACATCTTCATTGCGGTGAAGACCACGAGGAAGTACCACAAGAGTCGGCTGGACTTGCTGCTTCAGACCTGGATCTCCCAGGCTAGGGGACAGGTGAGCTGGGGCAGGCGGCCGGGCCCTCGCCCCGCGGCTTTCCCGGACGGCAGCTGCGTTTTCTTCTTGCGTGTGTTGAAAACGTCTTTCCTAGGGAGACCGGGGAAGGTCTCAGCCTACCTCCAAAACAGTTCATCGTTGTTTGAGGTAGTTAGGTGCAAGCTGGGATCAGTGGTCCAAGCAGAAGCAGTTTGCTGACTGGAAAATGCTACAGGATAGTGAAAGATCCCGAGTGCTGGCACATCTAAGCCGAAGTTTTGTCTAAGTAGTTCAGCGACTTAGGATTTCCATAGAATAATGTGGAATTCGTTCTCTTGTTTGGGAATTTTAGTCCATTCAAGCGTGTTAATGCTTTGCCCAGCAGTTGGAACAAGACTGTTACCACCAGGACCTTTCCACCCCTTCTTTCTTTTCTTTTAGCTTGCTTAACACCTGAGGATGACTCTTAGCCAGAGAGAGGGCATGGAGTTGCAGAGGGAGGGAGGTATTACCAAAAAGACAGTCATTCCTGTATGGAAATGAGCTGTCTGTAGCCTTAGCTGAGGGAAGTAAAATCTTGGATGCTGAAATGAATTATTATTTTACTGACTCTTCTGTTTGCAGTGTAAAAGCTTATCAAATAAGGCAGGGGGTAAAGTTGCTGGGGTTCTCCCCACCCCACTTCCGATGGCTACTGTGAAGTAAACTAACAAGAGAGAAACCTTCAGACTTCTTACTGCAGATGACCAAAGCTTGGAACTAGTTTCTGAAATTCTTGAATGTGGACAAACCATTTTTGTCTTCCACAGACATTTATATTCACGGACTGGGAGGATCGGGAGCTACGTCTGAAAGCAGGTAAGCTGTGTAGTGTAGGTGCACGCTGTCTGCTAGAGCTGAGTGTTGTCTCTGTTGTACTTGCCCTAGAAGTTGTTCTTTCATGCTGTACAAGCAATTAGGGAAGTTAAGATAGAGAAAACTTCTCCTTTCACAGGAGAATATGCTGCTCCTTCTTACCACCTGGATAAGATGCCTGGAACTTCCTGAATACTGGGTTCCCCTTTGCATCTACTTCCCTCTTGTTAGTAATGTTAAGTCCATCTGTTCCAAGGTTATATTAGGTATTTCCTTTGCATATGGTCTCATGGCACTATTCACATACCCCCTGCTCACATTTTTGTGTTCTGTACAGCCCACATGCCATATGCATAACCGATAAGACCTGTCCTGCAATTTACTCTCCATTTGCACTTCAGATGTACTGTATTTGTGCCAAATGTGCCCTTCCTTTGTAGTCTTTTCTGGACTACACATGCTTCTCAAACTGAAAGAGCTGGTCTCTGATTTTCTAGGGGATCATATGATCAACACCAACTGTTCTGCTGTCCATACCCGGCAAGCTCTCTGCTGCAAGATGTCTGTGGAATATGATAAATTCCTGGAATCTGGGCAAAAGTAGGTGAAACGCATTGTTCTGATTGACTTTGTTTCTTCCAGTTCTGTATTCACAGGAAACTTGAATAACCTTCTCTGGTCCAGTAAGGAGTGCAGTGTTAGCTAGAATGTAGTAATGAGCAGAGGGAAGCACAGTATGAAGCCGTGTTTGTAAACCATCATTATCTGAAACATGGAAAAGATGATAATCTAAAGAGGGTTATTCATTTCAGCCTCTTTCCCGAATTAGAATCTGTGGGTGCTTTCATCTTGCAAAGTTTGTCATTCAAGACAATGGGAAATACTTTTCTGCTCCAAGCATGGAAGACTAAGACTTAGCTGTTAAACCTGTAACTCGTTTCTTTGCTCTGCATAACTTTCTTTTGTTTTGTTTGAAGATGGTTTTGCCATGTAGACGATGACAACTATGTGAACCCTCGGACTCTCCTGCGTCTCTTATCTGCCTTCTCACACAGCCAGGATGTCTACGTGGGACGACCAAGCCTGGACCATCCCATTGAAGCAGCTGATCATGTCCAAAGTGATGGATCAGTAAGCAAACTTTGCAGTTATTCTGAAAGACATCCTGACCTTCTAAGCTTTTAAAACCTTGAGAGTTTGTAGGATTTCCTGATAAAAACAAGTTATATAATCCGCAAGCAGCAAACCTGGTGGTTTTTCAGAGGTAGGGTGCTGGGTTAAATGAATCTTCAGTCTGACCTCCTGTGCATATGTACAATAGGTTTGTTTCCTGGGTGGATGTCTGTTTCTCTTCCTTTACTCAGGTATGTTGATGATCTCCAACAGTATGATATCCAATTGAATCTCAGGTTTCCTTCCCTGTTCAGCCAAACGGGAAAAGCTGATCATCAGTAACTACTGTGTGTTTTTCTTATTGTTCTTCAGAAGACAACCGTGAAATTCTGGTTTGCCACAGGTGGAGCAGGATTCTGTATCAGCAGAGGTCTTGCCCTGAAGATGAGTCCCTGGGCCAGGTAAACACTGTTCCTAGCTGACCTCCATCAATGTGTGTGTGTTAGGTTTTAAAGCATATTTCATCTCCTGTGCTCCATCTCACAGCTTGGGTAATTTCATCAGTACTGCAGAAAGAGTGCGTCTTCCTGACGACTGCACTATTGGCTACATCATTGAAGGGCTGCTGGAGGTAAAGCTGCTGCATAGTCCATTATTCCATTCCCATCTGGAAAATCTGCAAAGACTACAAGGCGAGTCTGTGCTGCAACAGGTAGGGAAGCCTCATGTTCTGTTCTTATAATTACATCTCAATCTGATCACAAAGAGTACTCTCCATAGACTTAGCACTCTTCGGCAAAGAAGGATGTCTGCAGACTTGCTCTGTGCCTGGGGAGCTGTGTCCCATCCAGTTCGTTCAGTTAGGTAAAAAGCACACTTTCAGCTTATCCAATTAGGTCATATCGCAGTGTCCTCCTTTGGGTATATGTTCTGCTACACTGAGCCCTGATATGATGCTTCCATCTCATTCTAAACTCTGACTTTCCGTGAGTCACAATAGGAGCAAGTGTAGAAGGGGGCAGTATTTAGTTTACTTGCTATAAAAGAAAGTATTTGTGTCTTTGCCTAACAAAATCTGTCTTAATTCGTGCTATTAAAAAAGACTAGTGTAGCAGCTGTAACAAGTACCTCTTCAACAGCTAAGACATAGTTAAATGTCTGATCATTTTTAAGAATAATTTGTCTGAATCTCAAGAAACAGAATCAATGTTTCTAGGAAAAAAAACCCAAGTATTTTTAATTGCTTGGATACCTTTTTACTCGTGGGCAGTAGATGGAGCTGTAAGGCTAGTCAGAGGTTTTGCCTGTTGCTGTTTGGCACCGTGAACAAATGGGAGTGTGGTTTTGCCCCTGCAAACTGCTTGGCTACATTTTCCTGGCAATTGTATTAGGCAGCAGAAGCATACACTTAGGGCCAAATTCCAGCAGCATGTAATCTCCTTCACACTAGTGAATTTAACTGTAGGCTGAGTACAGCCTTGTGTTGATCATCATTGTTTCCCTGAGTAAAAAGCTGTCCCAAAATCCAGAATATTTGCAATCAGAAAGAAACTCATTGTGTACCTGGCACCTGAAGATTTCTTAATGCAGGGCTTCTGTGGTAGAATAGCAGCAAATTGGAGTTTGAGTTATAAATGTTGCTGCCACGTTTGTCACATGGCAGTCCTTCGCATGCCATTTAACAGCCAAATGTTTCTGTTTTCTCTCTGTGCTAAGACACTACTATTGCAGATTTCAGGCAATGGCCAGTGAGGATGAACATAAGTTATTTAGTGAAGATACAGGTATTAGTGGAATTAATGCCCTTAGAAAGCTGCTTGTAACTCATCTTGTCCTTCAAAGCAATGCAACTTTCAGCTCCTTTGTTTATTCTTCCACGTTGCCTTTAAGTGAGCAGTGGTCCATTTGATAGCTACTGTTCAGTGCCAGTATTGCTTATATTAAAACTAAACACTGTTTTTCAGATGTAATCCACAGTTCAGATTAGACAGGATCCTTGGAGTCTTTCCTTATACCTTATGAATAATCCTACTGTCCCCACTGTTCTCTGCACTAGTGTTAAAATCATGAAATTTTATTTGCTTTTACAGGTAACCCTAAGTTATGGAGACCCTGAGAACAAACACAATGTTGTGAGTGTGGGAGGAGTGTTTGGCCTTAAACAAGATCCAACACGGTGAGTGTCCACTTCCAAAACAAGTTCTCCCTACCTTGTTCATGTTTACCAACTGTAAGATGTTCAGACCCACTTCTGGGGTTATTTTCTCAGGTCAGCTCTTGTTGCTGTGCCAAAGGCAGATAGACCCACTCTCTCCGCTCAAACTGCGGCACATGCATTGTTAGTATGTTCCCTGTATGGAGAATTCCAATCTAATTTTTTTTCCCTTTCTTCATAGATTCAAATCTGTCCATTGTCTGCTCTATCCTGACACTATTTGGTGCCCTGCTAAGAAGATGTCATAATTCTTGTCCAGTCATTGACACTTGTATCTTACCTAGTTTGCATAAGATGGGAGTTGTGGTGGACTTTTTGTGGTGGTTTTTCTTCTTCTGGAAGACAACCAGAGGTATCTACAAAGGAGGTAGACAGACTCTATTTACAAACGCAAGGTGTTCAGCTGCAGCCTGGGACATTCCAAGAAGAATGCTCGTTCTTTTGTTTAGCAGGTCTTTGCATAATGACTACAGGCATATGCGTTTGAGTCACTTCACACTTTCATCTGATGTCATGTGAATCTGTGCTTGGACACACATTAGGCAAATGCAGTACTTACAATGTTAGCATTCTTACTGCTGCTATAGGCTTTTAGAGGCCACTGTCTTGAAGCTGGAGTGCTATAGCAGACTGTAGTCCCCATGGTGACAAGAGGGGAAGTTTTCACTCATCTTTCTTGGGAACAGAATTATTTAAGAGCTTCTATGGTCTGACATATTAAAACTCCCAACTGTGGGCCAGAACAGGGTCTGTAAACACCAGAAATCCTGGAATCATTAGGGTAAAAAAGGCTGAAAGCTTTAGTCATGGGAAAACTTGTGTAAGGGTAAGCTTACTCAGGACTGGGTAAGAGTTGCTTGCATGCATGTTCTCCCCTGTAGTCCATGTGTACCTCCCATGGAGGTGATTGTCAGACTTGTCTCTTACCAGCTGAATTGCAGTGGTTGTTGATTATAGTGGTGGTCTGCCAGATCCAAGCCTATTCCCTTGATGTTTGATCCTGAAGAAGCATTTGCCAGACTACATGTTAATCATCTCTCTTGTGTTGCCCGCAGCAGGTGGTATGAGCTAGAGCATGCTCACTGGCTGAGGAAATGCCTTGTTTCTGATGCTGTGCAGTGTCTTCTGCTGTCTGTGAGGGAGGTGGGATGCGCAATAGCAGTTAATGTCCTAAGGAAGTTTCTGATGGTATCATTTGAGGACCTTTAATTGTATGACTGTGACTACTCCAGTTTGTTCCGATAATCTGTTGATTACCCTAAGGTCTAGATCAGTGTTTATTCAATGTTTCAATAAACAGTTCATGCCATCCCTAACAGGAGACTGTACAAGCACAAAGGTGGAAGTTCAGTGCTGCTGCTTTTTAAGTTAAGTAACCTTAGTTTAGAAAATGGAAGAAATGGAGCTACATTTGTTTCCTTTGCTGTTAGCCCAAACTTCGGCCATGTCAATCCTACCTGACATGAAGAACAGTATAAAAAATGACTCTGCAAAACCTCTGTTTATTCTCACAAACTCTTCAGAAAATACTTGCTAGATTAGTGCTAGAGTGTGAGGCTGAGTTAATGGGTGAATAATAGAATGACATTATGCCACCTGGAACTGTAGTTGAGGGCTAGAATGTGGACCTAGCAACAGTTCCAGATTTCTGACCAGCTGAGCTGTGGACTTCAGCTTATTGCTTTATGTGCTGCCATCTGAAAAGTGGTGTCATGTACGCAGAGGCCTGCAGTGGATCCAAGTATGAAACTGAGCAGTGGTGGCAGTGCTCTGCCACACACTGCTCCCCACACTGTTTTTAACAGAAACTTGTCAGTGCCTGCCTGGATACAGTGTCCTCTCTGCATGATTTTAGTTAATTCCACTGAGGAGCAAACAAGATGATGCTACTTGCTCCAGTCCTGCAGCTCATGCTTAAATTTCTCCTACCATGAGGTACTAGAATAAGAATGCTGCAGGGAATTGGCTCCAAGTCCAGCTTAGCACAGTGGCTGTTCCAGAACAGTTACACCTGTAACTCTAACAGCCTGTTCAGAGGAGGACTTGTGGAATTCCAGGTTGTGGAATGTTCTACCTCTTTATTAGGTCTTCTGCTCACTAGAACTGAGTTGTTCTGTGGTTTTAATGATTTGTTGTTAATGGCTCTGGAGATTCCTGGTATCTGCAGGAGTTTTTTTTCTTTTCTTTTCCTAAGCCTTGTTGTCAACAATGTTTCAACAACGTTTTCAACATTTCAACAATTCTTGTTTTCAGTCTCCTGGAGCAGAAAGCCATGAAACTTCATGAGTTCTTGATAAGGTTTTGCCTTCAAACACTGATTCTGCACTCTTCTGATGGAGCCTTTCTTTCTCTTCCCTTGATAACAGCTCTTGTAAGGTATCACAGCCAGCATGGACTGGGTAGTGATTGTAGCAAGCTCAAGTTTAAAAATGACTGTAAGTGGATGGCAGCAAAACTGAGTAGTACAAGTTGCAAACTGTAGTCACTGGTCACCCTGACATACCTAGTTTAAAGAACTGCCATACTCTAAGCTGGTAGGGTGTTTCTTAAACAGAGAAATGACTACATTCTCCTGCATGTCAATAGGGAACTGTTCAATCTGTCAAACTTCTAAGGTTTCTTGTGTTGACAATGCCTTAGGCTGTGTGGATACATTTGGATGCAGCTTTTTAATCAAACTACTGTCTCATACATAAAGTGATTCTGCAAAATAAATATTTAAATATGTCAAAGCCTGTTTTGTGATATTTCTTTTACATATTCTCTATTCCAAAAGAGGACCATAAGCCCTGCAATCCAGAAAGCTACATCCTCCTGCCAGGCTCTTGTGATGCCAAATGCCTAAAAATCGTGTGAGTTAGCACACTTGGATGTGCACAGGAACAAACATGGATGAGAAGATCCTGGCAGAATCTAATGATTAACAGAGTAAAGTAAAAGAATTTAAATAAGAACTAAGTTAATTGTTATAAATTTGTCTCTGCACTTTCCTATTCTGTTTCTGCATTTACTAAATATGCTGCAGGAGCTCTTAAATTTAAAGAGTCCTCAGAAAGCAATTATTGGATTGGGTAGTATTACAGACCTGGCTGATTGCATTGTGTGATTGTGCTCCTCTGCAGTTACACAATGCCAGCTCTGTACATCAGGTGGTGCAACTGCCATGCTATCATTGGAAATAAACCGTGGTGTAGTAGCTCATCTGTGACCTCTTAGCTAGCTCTAGCCTGTTTGTCTGCTGTACCTAACACGTTGCTATTGTCACACGGGTGCTGCATGAGAAGTCATGCATGCCCAGATCCTCGGGCCCACAGAGCCAGTGTACTTAGAGCTATTTTCTAGGCAGTGACTATTAGGTGAGGGCTGCAGCTCGAAGTGGACAGAGAAGTCCTGAGTCTTTTCATCCTCTGGTGAAACAGCCTGTTTTCCTGCGGTATCTCGGTGATACTTCAATGGGAGCCAGAGCCTAGAAGACTGACCTCCGCACCCCCCTCTCCTGCTGGGCGGGCCCAGGAACGGCTTCTTCCTGATTCCTCCGGGAGCTGCAGCAGGGCGGGTCTGCGCTCTGCCCTCCCAGTACGCGCAGCAGCGCCCGGCGCAGCCGAGCCTCCCCGTCCGGGCAAACCTGGCCCGTGCGGGGCAGGTTCCGCTGCCGCCCGGCCCTATCAGGCTTCTACGCTCTCGGGCCCCGCCCGGCCTTGGCACCGCCTCGGGCTGACGGGCCCGCCCCGTCCCCAGTCTGCTCTCGTTCTGCAGCATGGAGCCGCAGCTTGGCTTCCGCGGGCGCCGGGCACTGGTGACTGGAGCAGGGAAAGGTGATGGGGGGCTGGGGCCGGGGCCGGGGCCCGCGGAAGCGCGGGCTGACGCCGTCTCGCCGCAGGAATCGGGCGCGCCGTGGCCGTGGCGCTGAGCAAAGCCGGGGCCCGTGTGACCGCGCTGAGCCGCACAGCGGCGGACCTGGAGAGCCTTGCCCAAGAGGTACCGGCCGCCCCCCGCCTCGGGACCTACCGGGACCCCTCCAGGGCCGCCTTCCCCTCCCGCTATAACCTGGCTGGGCCCCGCCGCGCCTCCCGCTCCCCTGCGGCCGCCCGACTCACGGAGGCCGGTCTCACCGCAGTGCCCGGGCATCGAGCCCCTGTGCCTGGACCTGGCCGACTGGGACGCCACGGAGGCGGCGGTGGGCGCGGCAGGGCCGTTCGAGCTGCTGGTGAACAACGCGGCCGTGGCGGTGCTGCAGCCCTTCCTGGAGGTGACGCGGCAGGCCCTGGAGCGGTGAGTGCCGCGGGGTCAGGCCCCCCCCGGCCTGTGCTGGGGGCCGGCGCAGCGGACGCTGCCGGCCGAGCCTCAGCCGAACCCGAGCGCCAGAATATGGCAACACTGTCCGGAAACGGGTGTCTCCTAGAAAGGAAGCAGCTGTGCAACGGCACCAGACATGCACACGTTTAGAAATGCTAGCGTTCCCCTCCTTGATGAAGCCGTCCGGTTGCCACTGCTTGTGTCTGTTTTTCTTTACTGTATTTCACACTTCTCAAAATCACCTTGCTCCCTGTAAGCACTGAAAGGAAACCAAGTAAAGCACTGCCTAGTCCAGCTACTGAATAGCCAGAGCCTGTACTTTGATCTCGGAGAAGGTGGTGTGCAGACACCATCCAGCCTGCGTAGGACACAGGAGCACCTTTCACTGTTAATCAAGCTCAGAGCTTCCGGTCTAGCTGCCACCCAACCTCTGCTAAATCCAAAGGCAGTTGTTATTAAGATAATTCAGATATAGAGAAGACAGAGTCAGGTAACGGAGTATAAAATTATTATGGTGGGAAATTAAATCTGCTTGCTGCAGTAACATAACTGTTTCTCAAAAGATCCATAGTTCCAGTCAGGGGGCTAAGCTTTAGGATACAGGATGTGGTGAGTCTGCTTCCTTCTGAGAAGATGGGTCTGTGTTAAGAGTGGCTTTTGCAGGTCTGTAATCAAGGATTCATTTGTGACTAGACTAAAACGTATGAATTCCACTGAGTGTTCTGGAGAGCTAGCAGGTAAAAACCTGACCAAGGAAGGGCTGTGTGACCCATCCTACAGATGTGCTGTTTTAATGCCATATGAAGGGTTTGATTGACCTAGGAAGAATCACTGGCTGAGGACCAGGACTCACAGTTTAAACTTCAATAGAGGAACTACATCAGGCTGCTCAAGACCAGAGTCCTGCTGGACTAGTGCCCCTCCCGCTGCATCCAGTGAATGCTTTGCTGCTAGGAGTGTGCCCGTTCTTGCTGGCTGCTCAGCTGCCGTTCCTGCCCCTGTTCTAGAGTACCACCAGCGTTTCCAGGACAGCAGCAGCAGCACTTGGTCTCTGCTGCCTCCCAAAACAACTCCTCTCTGACCTGCAACCACTCTGCAACTTTTCAATTTGATTTATTTGTAGGTCTTTTGATGTGAATCTTCAGGCTGTGCTTCATGTCTCCCAGGTGAGAAAGAATTGTCACTGCAGGTGTTTCCATGAATAGCAGTGACTAAGCTGTTCTACAGAGTGGGGATAAGTGTCCTCTGTGGGGACTAAAGGGACTGTAACCCAAAGTTAACCCTACAATTTGCCCTTTGTTCTTGCTTAGACTCTCTCTTGTAAGTGGAAGGCAGGGAGGACTTACTTCCTCCAGATGTTTTTGCTCTTTTGGCTACCATAACAGCCAGCAAGATTCCTTCTGAATGAAATAATAATTTCTCCTGTTATAATTCTGGCATCTATTTGTTTTCTCCCCCTGCTTCCAGATTGTGGCTCGGCAGATGATTGCACAGGGGGTGGCAGGTGCTATTGTGAACGTCTCGAGCCAAGCATCTCAGCGTGCTCTGCGGGATCATGCTGTGTACTGTATGTACACGTGGTTTAGCAGCACCCCTCATATTTCTGACTGAGCTGGAGCCCCACAGCCACCAAGCTGCTGGCTGCCAGCTCTGGGTGGTGAAATACTTGTGTGTGTTCCAGACCAGGCTCTATGCACTTAAATGCCTCATGTTCTTCCCTTCTCTTGAAGGTTCCACAAAAAGTGCTTTGGATATGCTGAGCAAGGTAATGGCAATGGAACTAGGACCCCACAAGGTAGGATATCTTCTGAGACAGAAGTGTGAAAGCTGAACGGAGCACTTCAGAACAGCCTGGTTAGATCTTGCTTGATCCCAGATTCGGGTTAACACTGTGAACCCCACAGTGGTTATGACTGACATGGGGAGAATTAATTGGAGCGACCCTCAGAAATCTGCTGCCATGATTGATCGAATTCCACTGGGAAAGTTTGCAGGTCAGTGGTATAATTTGTTGTATCCAAGCCTTCCCTCTAATTGACATCACAGCCATAAGCAACTTGCTGCTTTTGTGGGAAAAGTTGCAGCTTTGCTGAATGGCTGTGGCCAAATTCCTGAAGCATTTGATGAGCACAGGATGAGAATCAACCTTATCTCCTCTCCTCTACAGCCCTCTTATGTTAGAAGTGAAATGCACACTATGACTGGAAGGGGAGCATAAGCACTTGCTTTGAACTAAGTATCGCTTGATCACAACAAAGACTTTTTGATGTCCAGCTCTCAGCCACACTGCCCTGCATGCTGTGTCAAGCACAGGTGGGGGGGTGGAGATATCTGCCTGCTCCCATTACGCCTAGAGGCCAAAGCATACTTTTTGGGATGTTTGTTTCTCTAGTACAATTTGAGAGGTGCACTGGATGTTCTCTGTGTTTGATTCCAGAGGTGGATGATGTAGTAAACAGCATTCTCTTCCTGCTGAGTGACAAGAGCGCTATGACAACTGGCAGCTCACTGATGGTTGACGGGGGATTTCTTGTCTCCTAAGATGACACCTGCATTTCACACCTGGCCTTAATTTCCATACTAGTACTTCATAGATGTAAACCGCATAGGAAACAATGACACAGACCCAGTCTTGCTGGAGAAGAGGGGCAGCAGGCTGGAAGCTTTATGAGAAGTGTGGCAGAAAACTACCTTTAGAAGATGGCTATATAATAAAGCTCACGTACACCGTCATGGAGAATGTTTATTGCACCAAATAAGGTTTTATATTGTCACTCTACATGATGATTAGAAATTGGACCTGTCTTTCTTCCAACCCTATTCCCCCAAAACAACCCTTGAGAAGCGATCCCTATTCCATCCAACTCCATAGAGCTGGCCTGCACTTTCAATGGGAAGGGAAGGAAGAAGCTAGCAGACTCCTCATTGCTTCCTTTGTTGTCTTTAGTAGAAAAAAAACAAAACAGAGGCAACAACCACAGCCCTGCTCTGCAGAGACTGGATTAAGAGGGGGGGAGGCTCTGCTAAAGCCTGATGGGGGGGAGCAGCACCACGCTCTCCTAGTGTGTGCACACACAAAAAGGCAAATACACCAATTGCACAGAGCTGTTTCATTCAGTGAGTTTAGCTAGTACCCAATAAAGCACCTAATAGTTACTTCTTCAGCTTCATATCTCATTTACTTCGACTCCCAGGCTGGTCGTGATTTCTTTAACAGTCTCAGGTACGTATCTACTAGAGCACCTATTTGTTACCTGCTGGACACAGCAGGCTGGGCAAAGAGAGACCCTACCACTCTCCCAGCTGCTCTTATCATACAGCACCATCATATCAGCTTCCTCCCCACTCCCACAAGGATCCTCACCACCTGTTTCACCTGCAGGTTGTAGCCAGGTGTTTCCAAGACAGGATGGATGTCTCAGCCTTTTAGCTTGGGGGTTCAGGAGAGCCAAAACAGCCTATTGCCCCAAGAAGCTACTTTGCCTTCCCCACTGTTCCTCCCCTGGGGGCTGTACAGCCCCAGCTAGTCTCCTGCCCCCACTGCCCCTTCACATCAACACTGACGTTAAATCAAAGAGACATTTAAAAAACACTGACTTCGTACATGATGAAGGGCCCTACACATCCCAGCCCCCTCCAGAAACATCCAGCTAATATGCAATCTGTCAGAGGACAGCAACATGCTGAGCCAGCGCCTCCACCACAGCCCTCAGAACACAGTACACTTTTTGCCAGGCTTCTTCACAGGCGGTGGGCAGAGCACAGCCCGGATGGCTTCATCAAACACTGTCTTCAAGCCCCGCTGTGTCAGGGCAGAGCACTCCAGGTACTTTACTGACCCTAGGGGGAAGAACGAGAGCTGCAGCTCAGCCACTCCAGTCCGACCAGGACATACTGTCCCTCAGACACTCCAAAGGTAAAGCTCAATGCCACAAAGATCTGCCAGTGCATAACTCACCAATCTCCCGAGCCATGGCCAAACCTTGGGGGTAGGTGATGGGAGCCAGTTTCTTATCACGTAACCTTTCAATGGTGTCTTTATCATCCCTCAAGTCCAGCTTGGTGCCCACCAGGATGATAGGTGTATTTGGGCAATGGTGTCGGACCTCAGGGTACCACTGAAACAAGAGAGGCATGGTAAGAAAAGTAGCTGTAGTGGTAGCTGCAACAATGAGGATGCATTTATGATTAGGAATGAGGTTTTTACTACTGTCTGACACAGTGGCAACACCTGAACAGGATACTTGGATACTTCTGCCTGCAGTTCTGAGCACGCTCTGCAGGAAGAGACTGGTGTAGATGTAATTATGAAAGCACTGAGACATGACACCATGACAGACTGCCAGTCAACTCTGCACAGAGTTCTTCCCCTGACTGCTTTTTAGCTTCCAGGACATCTTGCATCTTCTTTAAGATGCAGATTCAGAAAGGCTAAAAATTAGCCAAAGAAGTAATGAATAAGAAGTAGACCTCTCTTAAAGCCTGCAGACTATGACCTTTCTTTACCAAAACACGACTGCTAGAAATTTTGGGCTGGTACATGTGGAGGGGCAGTGGACTCCACTGATCCTTCCCTTCCCCTGTTTCACCCAGAAGTGGAATACTTTACCTTGGCTCTGACATTCTCAAAGGAGGCTGGACTCACAAGGGAGAAGCAGATCAAGAAAACATCCTGTGTGGAAACAAGATGGTCAGCCATGTAGAAAGAAACAGCTAAAGATTATGGAGGGAGGATGGACAGAAAGCCCAATAGATGACAACCTCCTCCCATAAGCAAGGATTTTGGCTGTAAGAAATTCTTCCCTATTAAGGGTGATAAACTAATTGAGAGAGGAAGAGAATGGACTTTTGAGTGTATGATTTCATCTTCTTTTACAGTACTGGGCCTTGCATGTTAAGCACCCGTGGCCACAAATACCTTAACGCTGCTACAGGCCTCACCCCTAGTAGAGGAGCCAGGGAAACACAAGTGACCTGTGGCCCAACAGTTACCTGTGCCACTGAGAGAATAGGAGCATGGCTTGACTGCACAGCAGCCCCACACCATTCCTTTCACATGAGCCTCCCTATGGCATGCATAACTTCAAATGCCATCATGAAGCAAGGACTAGAATATGACAATCTCTTAGGAGAAATTCAGTTGTGATACTCCTTAAACGACCAGAATGATGGCTCCAGCTGCAGGAACACAGACTTCCCTCAAAGGAAAAAAGCCTGGCGGTTCTTGGGAACCTCCCTGACTCCAAGAGAGCAGTTAAAAGCCAGTCCAAGCTCAGCACTCACCGTCTGTGGATAGGAAAGGGGCCTCAGTCGGTCATAATCCTCTTGCCCTGCTGTATCCCAGAGGCCCAGATTCACTGGTTTTCCATCTACCATGACATTGGCAGAATAGTTATCAAACCTGCCAAGGAAGAGTCCCCATCAGTGACAGTCTGGTTGTCACTCACACATCTCCTTATGTAAAATCCAAGGGGGCAGTGAATCGAGAGGACACTGCAGCACAGTTGCAGTGGGGCTTGTCTGCCTTCCTCACATACACAGCCATCCTACCAGCACCCTTCTCGTGTTGGAAGTTCACAATCTGATTTGGGACAGCCTCCCCCCACCTACAAAACCAACTTCTACACCCCCTGCATGCAGAGCAGAAAACAACTGAAGCCCAAGGCCATTACTCACACAGTAGGGATGTATTCCCCAGGAAAGGCATTTGTGGTGTAACTGATCAGCAAGCAGGTCTTCCCTACAGCTCTGCAGGGGGCAAGAGTGACAAGCATTAAGCAGGGCACAGCAGGAAGCCCTGCAGCAGCAAAACTCATCTTCCCCCACCCAACAAGAGGTGAAGTACATAAAAAGTTACCGAGAAAACAAAGTTACCATGTAAGAAAACGAAGCCCTAACAGTCTGGAGCTGGCAGGGACTAGGCCTAAACGCGAACTGTGCGCCTTGCCTGGGCCCTGTGCTCTCCCCCTCTGTTTCCCACCAGCCTCAGAACACCAAGCAAAAGTTGCTCCAAGATGCAAAAGAGAGGGAATAAATTAGGGTTCTGTGCTAAGCTCAACACATGCATAATAATCTATCAAAATGGGTAAACAATGAGGTGAAAAAACATGCACCACCACAATTATTCAAGCTCCTCAGATATAGGAATCCTATGACAATAAATACAAGGGGGGAAATAAGTATCTGTAAACAAAACAGGCTTTAAAATTGACCACTGTCAGTTTGGAAAGAGGTCAGTGTAGATCATTGCAAATACCAGCACAGGGCTTTGCTGAAGGCAGGTGGGATTGATAAGCACATGAGCTTTCCTTAGCCCTGTAGCATCAGTGAAAAGCTTAGTTACAGGAACAGAGGAATCCCATAAGCATAAACAACCTACTTATTACTGTGAAAGCTGTGAAGCGAGGACAACCTTCCAGAGAAACAGAATCATAGTGCCAGTGACAGGGAACGCTGTCTCTTCAGTGGCCAAGTGAAGCTGAACAGCCAACAGAGATGGGTATCCTCTACCCAGCTCTGTAACTGAAGTGGCACAAGGAAAGAATCCAGGAGTAAGTGGAACCCCACAGTCCCACACCAGGATGACACAAAGCACAGCAAGAACCATCACAGCAATCCACCCAGGCTTTCCCTGAGACCAGGTCCCATCTCTTGGAGAACAGGGAGGTTGCATAAGGAAACTGCACTGACTTCCCTCCTCAACCCTGACCTCTCTCCCACCAGTCAGGAAAGGCACACGACTCACAAATCCCACATATACCCGTGACTGAAGAGTTTTGCTGAGTTAATTTAGTGTCTGCCCTGTCAACGTGCTCTTAAAGCAAAACTCTGGACTGCAAGCCTTCAGCTGAAGTCCACTTCCATCACGCTGTGCTGCTGCTCTCCCCTCCACAAGGCTGTGCTGTTTCGCACGGTCGCTCTCTCTCCTGTCCCCCTCCTTTTGCCCTGCAGACTAGAACCCCACAGGACTAAGCTCAAATGTACCTTCGAGGGGGTGACATGCATGAGAAGGTAGAAAGACCAGTCCCTGCCTAAGACCAGTTCCCATTTAGCTCTCCATATCTCAGCTCTGTGCTTGGCGTGATGATCAGCAAACAGGAATTGTGAGGAAAAATAGGCAGGACAAAGTAAGAAAAGTTACGGAGCAGCATAAATCTATTGTGTGCCTGCAGCTTGCATACATGTGTGTTCTCAAAAAAAGGCTTATAAGAAAAGCCTAAAGAGCAAGAAGGATGATGTGAGGCACATGGTGAAATCAGAAACAGCGTCATATTTAACCTTAAAGCACAAACAACAAAAGGAGGTAAGAGAGAAACCTCGGAACATCTTTAGCGAGGCCTTCGGGATGAATCCAGTTTGCACGATGAAAAAGGCAAAATGACAGCACCAAACAAAACAACGAGGAGACAGATTTAAACCCCACGGAAAGAAGGTGTCTGTGCTCCAGGCAAACCGCGAGCCGTGACGCTGCGCAGCGGCTAGGGACGAAGGCCCAAGCTTATGAACTGAACAGGAAGCGGGACGCGCGGGGAAGGACCGCAGCGGCCGCCGTGGCAGCAAGGCCCCAGCCTCCCTTCCGCTTGGCCTCGCCTCACCGCTCCGACAGCCGCGGCTGCCGGTGGGCGACCGCGGCGCAGGGCCGCAGGAGCCGCCTGCAGCGCTGCTCCCCAGGTGAGGGGCTACGGCGGGGCCAGGCGGTCGCGGACAGGCTGGTGCAGCCCCGCCGGGCAGCGGGCCGGGCCTCGCCGCCGAGCACCGGGCCGGGCCTCGCCGCCGCGCCTCCCGGTGGCAGAGCCGGTTCCCCCGTGCCGCGGGGCGGAGCCGCGCCGGGTCCTCCCTCGCTCCCTCCCTCGCTCCCTCCCTCCTCTCTCGGCTCCGCCAGGCCCGGGCCCGCTTTGTGCGGGGCTGCGGAGGGTCGAGGCGCGGCCGCCGCGCACTCACCCGTCGCCCACCACCACACACTTGATCGCCTGCATCTGCCCGCGATGGCGGCGCCGCCGCGACTCCGCCGCAGTGACAGCCCACGCGTGCGGGGCGGGGCCGAGCGAGCCGAGCCCAGCCGAGCCCTGCGCCGGGGGCGGGGCCTCCCGCTGGCCCCGCGGCGCTGGGGGCAGAAGGCGGAGCTCACGCGGCGCAGCCGCGGGAGCCAACGCGCGTGACCCGGGCTACCCTCACCCGCCGGTGGCGGTACCAGCCCGGAAGCTCGCGCGGCGCTGCCCGGCACCCGCAGACCTCCCCGCACCGGCTCCCTCCCTCCCTGGGAGCTGCTTCCCAGCGTCTACCTCGGGTCAGAACCAGAACCAGAACCTGAACCTGAAGCCACACCTCGCCTATCCCTCCCTGCAACAGCCTTTTAGCCCCAGGCCAGACTAGCAGGTTCATCACAGTAAAACAGCAGAAGGGTCCTCCACCCACATCAGCCAAACATCAGCTCGCCCCTGTCCGGCGTTACAGCAAAACGCAAAGCTCTTTATTAAAAACAAAACAAAACCAAACCCCAGTATGAAAAATCATACAAATCAACCAGTCCACAGAGAGCTTCACCCTCCCGCTGCCTCTCAAAACACATACAGCAAGTTCACTTCTCCCACTACAGACTCACTAGAGAAACAAAGCGAAGGCTCTCACACTGCTGCTTTGACAGAGGTCTCCACTTTCTCCGATTCAGGTCCTAGCCCCCCATCGTCTTTCTCCACACCACAGGAGGTCATGTTGACAGAAAAGGAAGCACGTTCTCACAGTTGTGCTCTGAGAAGCAACACCCCAGTGCATTGGAAGCATCGCTCCTCTGCAGGGCAAGGCACAGAGAACAGCTCTCAGTTCGAGGATCCCAGGAAGCCAGCAGGACAGTTCTGGTATTTGCCATAGTGGAATTAAATCCCTGATGCATTTTGGCTGTGAGGGCTCCAGCTCACAGCAAGGAAGCACAGATGCTGGCCCTGACCACCCCACCAGGGTGTGTAGAGGCTTAAACAGGCCAAAGCCCAGCTGCCCAATAAGGATACGGCCAGCACTGCACAGTAGCCCCCCTCTGCACAGCTGGTTACGTACAGTGAATACCTTCTGCACTCCACTACCACCAGGGCCATGAGGAGTAGGGTGAAGGGGCCAACATGAGCCCTGCCAGCCACTGCACATGTGGGCAAGAATTGGTATTTCAGCAGCTTTGGGACCCCATGAGCAAGGTTTCACTTACAGGGAACTGTGAATGCTGCTCGCTGCCTGTCATTTACCAGGTTTCGTTGTGAACAGCCCTGGCATCCAAACAAATGCTTCAGAAGGATCACTGCCCAGGGAACACAGCCCCTGGTAACCACAGAGTGTGCCAACAGACTCGTGATGTACAAAAGGACACGAACTACTTCAAACAGTGCAGCAGTGCAGAGGAAAGGCTCTACATCAACAACTCAGACCCATGAGCCTCCATCCCAGCCCCAGACAGTTGTTTCCTCCTCTCCTTTATGTGGTCAGGAGCAACATTTCTGAAGAGCAAGAGAAATTTTCTGTTTGCAGGCCTCTGTGTCACCCTACTCTGCCAAAACTGTTTCACTGAGAAAGAAGAGGCTGTACCTGAGTTACTCACCTTCTTCCTGACAGCAGGTATCTGGATGTCTTAAGCAATGCTCTCATTTCCTAGAACTGTGGGTTCCCAAGGGGGAGCCCTGCACATATGCCATGATGGCATTCTGTAAGAAACTTGCTCTTTGGGCCTCTTCTTCCCTCATCCTGGAGATGTCAGCCTCTTTCATTCTCAGCTTCTCCAGGAGCACAGAGATTTCACTTTCTTTGTCCAGCATTGCCTCACGGTGACTACTTGATAGGGCTGCAAAAGAACAACAGTATTAGTAAAGAAAATTAGGGTGTCCCTAGAAATAACAGGAACTTTTACAGTTTTACAGGAAATTAGAGCCACAGCCAAAGGCAATGGAAACAGGATGATCAACAGGCAAATGAGAAAAGCTGCATGGGACACTGCGAGAGGGTTTGCACAGACAAGATGTTACAATTCACTGTGCAGGAAATCCAAATATTTTGCTTGATGCGTGGCTTTGGGTAGTTATGTGAGTCCTGGCCCCTATAAAACGAAGACAAGAATCCCTGCAAATACATCAGGATGGAGGGTAAAATTCCTGGTTGTGTACACAGGCAGGAAGCACCACTGTCATTACCTGTAAATGTAGCTAAGTTCTAGGCCCACTGTAGGGTAACTCAGCACTACCACTTGAGAAGCATGAAAGGATTCATCACCTTTCAGCTGTCTCTCCAGGGCTGCAATCTTCTCTCTCAGCCCATCCTGTGCTGTGCGTTCAGCCTGCAGGTGTCCAATCTGCTCCTGTAATTCCACTTTCACCTTATTCACCTCTGTCACTTTCTCTTCTTCCTTACTGTTCAAGTTCTGAGACAGAAAGACAAATACATTACTAACGAACAACTTTGGCAACATGCTGCGCCCCTGTGGTAAGAATCTCTCTACTCCAGTCCAAATCACCTGCTGAAGCTCTTCTAGCCGCCTTCTGAGCCCATCAGCATGCAGGCTCAACTGACTGGCTTTGGCTTGGGCCTCAGCAACCATCTGTTTTTGCTTAAGGCAGCAGTTCTGAGCTTCATCCCGTGACTCAGTCATCAGCCGCAGCTTCTCTTCCAGGTGTTCTAGTCGTTGCTGCTGTAAGACACAAACCAAAATGAAAATACATCAGTCCCATTCCATTCCTGCAAAGGGATTCTCCCCTTTTTGTTCCCAACACAGTGAACCCTTGGTTGAGTCAACTGGCACTGAAGCCATAAGAGACTCAGCACTTCTCCCCTGCCTTCAGAGGTGAATCCAAGCTGCTTTCTCTTGCCCTGGAAAACATTCTGATGGCAATGCTGCAACACCCAGCTCGCCCCCAAGAGACAGAGGCATGTCCTTGGCAAAAGCACCAACGCCGGTGCCAGCGTTCAAAACTAATGCTTTATCATCATTTCCTCCATATCCTAAATGGCTCAAAACCTCTGGAGGCAGCTAAGCAAGTTCTGTGCCCCACCACAGACACACACAGCAGCTTTTATTTGTTTGTAAACACAGTAAAGCCTTTTCTTTTGTGCTGTTACACTAAGTACACATTCTAATAGCTTTGGTGTATTTTCCTTATCCTTTGTTCTCTTTCATGGGGTGTTGACTTCACTGCCATTTACACAAAGTTCAATTGTACAGTGACTTTTTCTATCCATCGGCAGTAGCCACCTGCAGAAATTTCTCTGAGTCCAGAGAAACAGGAGCAGCCCATGAATGCTGCTGTAAAACAGACGGACTGACATCTGGCTGCTAGCTTCAAATGTCAAATGAAATCTGCTATGACAATATCCACATCAATTCTGTTACTACTGAAAAGCACAGAGCAGGTGGGGATAGTGGTTACATTCCGCAGACAGTTCAAAGCAGATTTTTCATTACTCCTTCCTCAGAAATCACACTGTTTGCAGGTCAGTGAAACCAAGGGCAGGAAGTTACTCAGCAGTTCCCCAAGACAAAAACACAGACTAGGCAGCCAAATGCACTCCCTCCCACAGACAGGTCTTGTCTTTACCTCCTCCAACCGTGCCCAGTTCCGGACTTTTATTAACTCCTCCTCTGCCTGGCCTCGCTCAGTGAGTGCAGCTGCTTTGGTCTGGCTCAGCTCCTAGCACAGAAACATGACAGACAGAGAAGCTGCATCACTGCAAGACTCACCAGAAAACATGAGCAGCTTCCCATCGCAGGCTACACACAACACAGCCGTCTCCCTCACTCAGGGGCAGGACAAACAAATCCAGATTACATATACAATTTCACATCCCATGATTGCCATCTAAATTCAATGAGAATTTCAGTCACATGAAGCTATGTAATGGGTGAAACTTTCTGAAGACAGTGGAATAGGAGAGGGTAGCACTGGATCTAGCTGGAGGAACAGGTAAGGAGAAATATGCTACCCTTCTTGGAACTAGATGGGAAACTTGAGAAGTCAAATCCTGGTAAGAAACTAATCATCTTCAACAGAATCTTTATTTTTGTTTTATCAGAATCTAAAGGTTTCCCCTTGGAACCTTCTCCTTCCTTAGTCCAAAGCAGTAAAAATACTGAAGTAAAATTTTAGCTGGTAAACTGCCACTTTCTGTTCCTCCCTAAAGCACATGACAATTTTTACATAGGTTAGCAACAGAAGACTCCACAGAGCTCCCCTGGCAGCCTTCTGCTGCCACCACTACCTAAGCATTCCATTGCACCTGGAACATCTATGCTCACCTCCTCCAGAGCTATCCTGATGGCTTCCAGCTTCTGGATCCTCTCCTGCATGGAATGTTCACTGGCCTCCATGTGCTGTGTCAAATGATTCACCTGTAAAGCAGAAGAAACCATTTAAGTAAGTGCCAGAAAACCACTCCTGTCTCCAAGCATAGCAGCACGGCTATTCAGCACGAGAATGAGCATCCTCTCAGTGACACACCCACCACCGAAGAAAAATTTATCTCCACCAGAGCTCCACTAGGACACTGCAATATAGACAGAAGCTGCCCTCTGCAAACTGGGAATATTAGACAGAGATCTCTTCCAGGCCAAGATGAAAGATGGAGTCTGGGTTCTCATCTTCAAGAGGTACAAACAGCCAAATATTCATTTTCCACTTGTAACATGGCTAAAATCTTCCTGTCCTGAGTCTTTTCTTACAAGGCTTCAAAATCTTCAATCTATTGGTGTGATTTTATTTTTGAGACATTTCACACCCAGTAACACTCCAAAAAGAACCTGTCACAGCCTCTTGTGCTGTCCACTCAGACAGAACCCCCCTGAAACATAACTGAGAAGGATCTAGTAAGCTGACCCCCCTTCAAGGCATCTTTATTTCAATAAGCATGATGAGACTGCTTATTCGTAACTACTTCTGTGCAAGACTGACACAAGAACCAGTCTCCAAGGCTCTAGCAGAATCAAATACCACTCTGGCCCATACTCTTGCAAGCTACAAAATCTTACTCGCTGGTAGAATGTGCTGTGATCTCTTCAGCCAGGCTTTGCTTGCAGAAATGGCCTGTTATTCCCAAGGAAGCCTGAGGCCACTAATTTTTAAGCTTGTTTAAGAGCGGCTGACAGCAAACAATGACCTCCAGTGGCGCCTGTATGTCAGGAGCAAAGTGAGACTAACCTCAGGATGCTGCAGAAACCCCATTCTTACCTCTTTCACCCGAAGGGACTCCATGTCTTCAAGGCTTTGTTTAAATCTTCTCTTCTCTGTCTCCAGGTGTTCTGCAGATCAAAAGCAGGCGTATCACAATTCTGGCATTATTTATACTCTATCACAAACTCTTCCACCCTTCCTCCTTGGTTGCCTTACCCATTAACTCATGGACAGTAATCCCAACCCATAGGTGTCCACGAGCTCTTTCTGTTCCTCCACCTACCCTCAGCCTGCATGGTCCGCAGCTTCAGCTCTGCTGTTGTGTTGGTCAAGTCTTGTTTCACCTGGAATAGCTGATCCTGCTGAATTTTGCACTTCTTTTCCAACTCATCCACCTAAAAGAAAATTACCACCACAAAGGATTTTCTTCTCCTGTTAGCAGAGAAATTTGGCTGTACAGAACAATCAGCAGAGACACAAACAAAGATCCAAGTAGAAGCATATATACACAGCAGAACTGAACAATGTCCAGATCCTGCTCCTCAGCCTTGTACTTGCTCTCCTACCTGGTTTCTTAGAAGCAGATTTTTCTCTCCAGCTGCAGACAAGTCACGAAAAAGCTTCGCTTCCCGATCAGCACCTTCCTGCAAACAGAATCCTGATTATAGAATAGAATCATAGAATAGTTAGGGTTGGAAAGGACCTTAAGATTATCCAGTTCCAACCCCCCTGCCACGGGCAGGGACACCTCCCACTAAACCATGCCACCCAAGGCTCTGTCCACTATGAACCTGTTCTCACCATAGTTCTTGCACCTGCCAAATCCAACCTACCCCCTGAATACTACGGCTCCTCTCCGCACCCAGCATCACCTCTCTAACTTGACAATTTTTGTCACAGCAGCTGTCGTTAAACCACTAGTGTTAAAACATCATGCTCACCTACCCCATCCAGGCTCCTCCAAATCTACACAAACCACATGTGACCTGGAACCCTGCTCTCAAACCTAACTAGGAAACTAGGACTTATCCAGCTCACCTGTTTTTGCTGCTGGAGCTCCTTCAAGTGGCACTCAGCCATGCTGGTTTGTTCCTGCCTCATAGCACTCAGTAGCTCTCCCAAGTTGTGCACCTTCTGCTCAGACAGAGCCAGGGCAGCTTCAGTCATCTGCAGTCTACACAGAGAAACACTTTCCAGAGTCCTTTCTAAGGGACACGCTTCCAGTGATCTCTCTATACTACATGGTACAAGATGTTAACACATCTTTGGCAGCAGATGAAACCTAGCTAGCTAAATCTGTACAAGGGACACATCCACACTGACACACAGCAAAATGAAATTATCTTTATCTAAGAGGAATTGAACAAACCAGGCTTATCAGTTTGAAGTCTAACCTCTGTCATGTGGATACAGCTCTACACAATCTAACATTGCTTTCAGGCAGCTCCACCTCATTGCTCCTGAGCACACAATCTTGCTGGTCATGTCCCTCCCTATCTGCAGCAGTTCTCAGAGAACACTACCAAATGCCAGGGAAGCAGGTACAGGCTCTTGCCATGCTGCAAACTATGCAAGCAACATGCCCCCATCCCAACCACACAATCCTTTTCTTCTTTTCACCCTCTGTAATTCACTTGCTCTTACACAAATGCACTATAATTTTACTTAAAAGCAGGCCAAATATCTAGCATGGCAAACACAATGGCCTGGGTAATTTCTGGATACTCCTGCAGAACTAAGTGACACTGTAAGCCACCCACTCTGAAAGATTATCCCCCTTCTTAGCAGCTCTGCCCAGGATGGCCCAGACAGCACAGAACAGTGGGAAGCCAAAGGTTCTCCTCCTCCATACTTGGCTTTCAGTGAATTCATAATAGAGTGCTGCTCATTCAATGCTTCCTGCAGCTGGCTGACTTGTGCTGCAGACATCCTGCATGGGGGGGGGGGGGGGGCGCAAAGAAAAGGAAAAGAAAAAGGTTGGTGATTCCTGCCAGGAAATGGAGAGGGCCCAATTCTGGTATCAAAGAGCAGAAGGCATTCAAAAATACAACTCACCTGTCACTCCTGGCTATTTCTTCTCTCTGCTTATCTATAGTGTCCATCAAATCCAAGAACTGTGAACAAGGCAAACATCAGTGAGGAAATGAAACTGCATCAGTTTCATTTCCATTTCTCATCTTTCTCATTCTAGTGACAGCTGAAGACAGGTCAAGTCACTCTACTGAAAGCAAGCAAATTGGAGGTTTGATGGGTTCCTTAACACATCAGACTGAGGTCACCAAGCGTAGGGACTCTGCACCATTAGGTGTCAGAAGGAAGAGGCTCATATTTCTAGGGGTTTGCCACTTGGAAAATATCAAACCAGTTGCAAAAGAACTACCAAAAGCATAAACATGAGTGAAAAGAACACCAAAACTCCTCCAGAATCCAGAATGAATATGTTCAGAAGGGCATGGGTCATGTGTCCACACCCATACTGCCCTGGATCTGATCCCTGGGTATCCTAGCTCAGAAAAAGGACCCGATTTGCTAAACCATGCTGCGTGCTTGCCCATAAAGATGCACATGCAACTTCAGATGCACAATAATCCTGTCACTGAGTGTTTTATAAAGACACTAAGGGAAAGCATAGAATTCTAGCTGCCCACTGGAACTGCCAACATGTAAGACTGCTGACCTGCTTGGTCTTCTCATCCTTCAGACTCAAAACCTCCTTGCTGAGTATGGATGCTCGGTTCTGTGTCTCACTCAGGATAGTCTGACGGTCTTGGTTGTGATTCATGGCTTGTTCTGATGCAGAGAGAGCAGATCATGCACATGTTTCCAAAGCAACAGCACAGCAAGCACTGCTGGTAGAGACAACACTCAGATGACCCCCTGGCTATCAGAAGCACCAGGATAGTAGCACGTCTCATGCTGGCCCACAGGTTGGGGTGGCATCAAAGACAGCAGCGTATATGGGCTAATTAACAGCCCAGCCACAGGAAGTCATTCAACTCCAGTGATGACAAAGGACGTGCTGTGCTGGCTACATCAAAACCTGGCTACTCAGAGGTGAAGAGAGTCTCAAGTTCTCCTGCGTTCACACACAACAATAACCATCAATTCAACCCTAATTCTTTTTTTTCCTCTTGCTGGTAAGTGACACCTCCAACTTGGCCAGCCCTCCCAAGAGGATACGAGGAAGCAATGTAGGGCACTGTGTAAGTGCTGTTGAGAAAGGGAGGGGAGTCAGGATAGCTCTCTTCTGAAGCAGCAACTGCCCTATATCCCTCAAGTGTTGAAATGGGAAAGGACTTAGTAATTTTCTTCCAGTGCAACAAGTAATACTTACCCACAGCTTTTAGGATATCACTAGGAACATTGTTCCCAGCCAGTTCCAACCTCTTCAGGGTCTTATTGGTGTGCAGGCAGTTCAGCAAAGCTCGGCCACCCAGAAGCCCAATATTATTCCAACGCAAATCTATACAGAAAGTGAATTTTGAGGCCAGTAGTCACAAATCTGCTGAAAAACACAGGCCTCAAGAGAAACAATGCTCCTTACACATCTACAAGCATGGCCAACAATCCCAGATGGTCCCAGCACAAACACAGGTGAATACTGTCTCCCTTCTCAAGACAAACGAGAGGGAGGGAAAATGACAGCCAAAGAAGGCAAGGCAAGAATGAACTTTCAGTGCAGTGAAGTGCAAGAAACCCTTACAATTCAACAGGGATACAAATGTGCCTCTTAAATTTTCATCTCATGAGCCTCCCTTTCACAACCAGAATCTGTGGATGAGGAATAACTGGCACCAATAGCCACACGTTCTTGAAGGAAATTCTGGCAAAACTCCTACTTAGGGCAAAGCAAGTGTGAAGCAAGTCTCAGAGTCTGGCATGAGCCATGCCAACAGCATCCACAAATGGGAAGGCACCCACTCCCACCTTCACTAAGGACTATTCTGCTCCAAGCACACAATTCTTCATCTCCAGATTTGGTTCCAGAGATTCCAATTACAGCTCCCACTCTCCAAAGGCCATGGCACCATGAGCTCTACTCCCTGCACAAAGCCTGCAAAGCACTACAGACTGATGCAGATTAGGAATGATGCTTAACCAGCTGGCAGAGATCAGGGCAGGCTGCAAGAAACCTGAAGATATACGTGCGTGTGCTTGCATATACAAAGGCAAACACAGAACCATCACTCTTACCCAGCTCCTGAAGGCTGGCATTTTGTTTCAGTGCCATGGCCAGTTCTCCAGCACCCTGATGGTTGATCTGGTTACTGCGCAGATCCAGCCGCTGGAGAAAGCCGTTTGCTCCCAGTCCCTGGCAGAAACATGAGAAGCCCTCCTCCCCTATGCCAAGGCTGTTCCACTCCAAAATTAGGCTAGGGAAAATCAGGCAGGATTGGAGTTCATGAAATAAAAGGAGAGTTGCAAGAGCTTGAATTATTCCAGAATCACAGTACCCATTCAAACACCCATCTCTGCTCACAGACTCAAGTTTCAGAAAGCAGGATCCTGCATCCTCCAAAAGGGTTACTCCAGTTCTCACTCCTTCACCTGTCCCATCCCCCATAAGAAACTGCACTTGACATTCCTCCTACCTCAACCAAATGCACTCCCATTCATTTTCTTATGCTGTGTGCTATCTAGCAGGACTAAAAGAGAGGTAGACACAGGTTTTTACCTCCTGATGGATTTGTTCTGCCTAAGAAGTTTTCCCAAAGCCTCGGCTCCCATGGTTCGCAGGTTATTTCCCTGAAACAGAAGCCCCAGGTGATCAGCAGGCTATGACCCAGGTACCCCATAAACACCACCAGGCACATGCACTGTAATGGGGATGTCAGTCTGTCAAAGATGGTCTGAGTAACATTTGTTACTGAAGAGGAAAGAGCCTGAGAGGAGCGGGAGACACACGCACTGCTGGGATCACACAGGACCAGTGGGGCGGGAAACGCTGATTTGAGATAAGCAAAACATTTTACATACTTCATTCAAAAGGGCTCGACTGGCACCAGCACAGGGGAGAAGAAAGGTATGGTGGAGTTTAGGACTGTGGACTCGAGAGAACAGCTGTGCCAAAGGACTACAGACAGAAAGTCAGTCTCACAGAAGAGTAATAATCACATCTGAACTTCCAAGCCCAGGCCAGCTGAAAGACACGGGCAAGCTGGATAAACTCTGCAGAAGCACAAGTCAAACAACTAGTAACTCACTGATTAATACAGCAGCCCAAAGAAAAGCCTACATATGCCTCATCTGACCAAGCAGCAATCCACACAAGATAAACAGCAGTAACTTCCTATCAAAACTGAATAAAAATAGACAAAGATGAGGTACAAAGTAACTTGGGAGAGTTGTGACATTGTGTTAGAGGCAAGGACTGAGTCACTTGAGAACAAGGACTGTATGGAAATACATATCTTGTAGAACAACCCTGCACCAGGACTGTCTATTTCTAATTCTTATTAAGCTTATACTCCTGTTTCCTTCCCCACCTTTTGATCTTAATTTTATTTGAACAGACTCACCTTCAAGTCCAACAGTTTGACCGTGGTGTTGGAGCAAAGACCACGCAACAGAAGCGTTACACCTGAGTAGAAAAAGACAACGTTTATTTCAGAGGCATAACCCTCCACCTAAGCCGAAGGGAAACCATCCTTCCTAACAGCCGGCTCAGGAGCCACAGCTCTGATTCAACACGGGACTGGTGAACGGCCACTGCGGCAGGAAAGCTCAAGTCTGAACGTCCAGGGCAGGTTTCTTGTGTATTCTCAAAAAAAGAAGTGACCAACTGAAGAGCGGCCGGTCCCGCTACGGTACCCGCAGCTCTGAACGTAGCCCATGTCCACATGGGCCGTTCAGACAAGACAGTCGCTGCCTCACCGAACCCGTGCTGGTCCCAGCAGGGACCCAGCAGAGACGCATTCCACCTCCTGCAGGATCCCATCCAGTGCTTACCACGACCAACGGCAGCAGACGTGCAGCCGAAGGGAAAGGACCCTCGGCAGCCGAGGGGTTGGGACCAGCCGAGCCC
Organism: Neopsephotus bourkii; assembly: GCF_033783945.1. Classification (NCBI taxonomy): domain Eukaryota; kingdom Metazoa; phylum Chordata; class Aves; order Psittaciformes; family Psittacidae; genus Neopsephotus; species Neopsephotus bourkii. The sequence continues at coordinate 202,617 of NW_026902223.1, forward strand.
GCCCGGTACGAGCGCGAGCCACTCCTTCCCCCGCGCCCCGCTGCCAGCTCCAGACCCGCCGCGGCAGCGCCGCCGCCACAAGGACCCGGCGGGGCACAGGGACGGGCACCCCCCGCTCCGCCCCGCCCAGCGTGAAGGGACGCGCGGCCCCGCCGCCAACAGCCGCTCGCTGCGCGGCCAGGCCAAGGCCGGCTCCGGCCCAGGGAGCACCCCCCGCGGCTCCCCCCCACCTTCCTCGCTGAGGCCGCAGTCGCCGAGCGCCACCTCGGTGAAGGGCGCGGCGCCGGGCAGCAGCCGGCCCAGGGCGCCGCACGTCTCCAGCGACAGGCTCTGGGCCGCCAAATCCAGGCGGCCGCGTCCCGAGGCCGCGCAGCGCTCCCGCAGCCGCCGCAGCACGGGCTCCTGCGGCGCCACGCACAGCCGCGCGTAGGCCCGGCGGAACTCCTCCATGGCCGCGGCGCAGCCCCGCCCGCAGGCGAGAGGCGCTTCCGGGGGCGGGGCCGGCGGGGCCATGGAACGGGAGGTGAACGCGGGCGGGTTCCGGAAGGTGCGGCGGGCGCGGGCTGTCGGTACCGGGGGTTTCCCCTCCCCCATCCACGCTTACCTTCTCCCCTCTCCGTGCAGGAGACCGTGGACCGGCTACTCCACCTCCACTTCCGGGACGGGAGGACGCGAGGTACCGGGGTGGCTGCGGGCAGTACCGGGGCGGCGGCGGGCGGTGGTGGGCCGACCCCCACGCTCCGCTTTGGCGTTGCAGTTAACGGCGACGCGCAGCTGCTGATGGTGGAGATGCTGAACGTCTTTGTCCGAGGTGAGCTGCCGGTACCTGGCCCGCGGTCAGCCTGAACCGTGATGGGGGCCCGTGACCAGTTCGCGTGTCGGAACCTCCTTCCCCCGAGCTCCGTTGGAGCTGTCCTAGTCCCACACGCCCCGAGCCCTCGGCGCTCTCCTTTCTCCCTCCCGCAGAAGCGGCGGCGCGAGCTGTGCGGCAGGCGCAGGCCGAGGACCTGGAGAAGGTGGATGTGGAGCACGTGGAGAAGGTGCTGCCGCAGCTGGTACGTACCGGCAGAAGGGCGCAGCTCAGCGCTCTGCTATGGGCGGTGTTCTGGGGACCCAGCAGCGCTGCAGGCAGGTTTGCTCCTCTTTCCTTACAGCTTCTGGATTTCTAGCGTCTGTCCTGCCAGCAGATCTTGGTCTGACTGCATGTGTGGCTCATCCCTGGAGTCCAGATCTAGGAAGAACAGTCTCAACTTCTTCTTTCCCTGCCATTTCGCTTCTGTTTCCTCTCTCCTTTACCAACAAAGCCCTAGGCAACTGTGCCGTCAGATGCTGAGTTTGAAAGGAGGCTGCCGCACGGTTGGTTTGGTCGGCTGAGGCACTGGCTTCCATCTTGAGCCTTTAGCAGGAGCCTGCTCTGCACAGCACAAGAAGATGCTGTTGCTTTCTCAGCTAACGTGAGAAACAGGTGTTACTTCAAAGAGATGCATGGAAAGAATGGCTGGAAATGTCAACCAAACTTCAGGCTCTCATCACCTCAGCAGGCAGCTGTGGCAGAAACTTCAGGTCCAGCTCCAAGCCTGTCTAATGAATAGGTCATTAACAGGAGCTCAGGCACAGGCTCTTGCCAAAAGCAGGTAACTGATCTTTATTTTATAAATAAACAGTGTCTGTCCCTCACTACTTTCCAGTATTTCTGCAGGGCTGTGACATCAAAGAATGCTTGGAACCTTTTAACCATTTGATATTCTCCTTAAGCTGCTTCCTCTGCTATAAATTTGTTCTCACAAAGAAACATCAATAAATTAGAACTGAGTCCCCCTCCCTCGTGTAGGCTTCTTTGATGCAATTAATCATCGAAAGTCAAGTTGCTTCAAAGACTTGCAGAGTTTCCCCCTCACCCACCCTCTTCCCCCAGTCTTTGTAGGACGAAAGGAAAAAGGACAGAATAACAAACAGCATGTGTGAGAATCCCACATCGTGGGCCAGCCTGGCCCCGCGGGCAGGGGGGAGGAGCTGGGAAATAAGAAACCTTACACATGGAGGCAGGACCAATGGAACTGAACTGCCTTTGTTGGGAAATCCACCGCGGCTGCAGGAAAGGCAGCTGACACGAGTGTGCCTGAAGGGTGGGTGCACCGTGCTGGCAGCTTGCTCTGCGATTAGCAACACCCAGCAGTTGATGCACTGACAGCTGGAGCCAGGAGAGGCTCCGCAGGTCACTGGACTCTTTCAGCCAAGAGCTATCAAGGTTATTGCTCAGGACATTAGACACTGGGAGGCTTCAACTAAACCCACGATTTAATACACTTACATGTTCTTTCTGATGACAGTACCAGCTTCAGCAGTGCCCCATCCCTCAGCGCTGCAGCTTCTTTGCCAAGACAGCTGTTTGTGCAGCTGTACAATGAAACCAATGAAGGAACTGACCTAGTTCAGCCTTCAGCCCCACAACCATATGGTAAAAAAAAAAAAAAAAGCAATAGCAAAAAATGTAAGTACTGCTACCTCTGAATGCCCCAAAATGCCAGGGATTAGTTCAGCTACTGTGAAGTGATACTGAAGCAAATCCAGCACATCAGGTATCTGCACGTATTGTTCTGTGGCAGGGTAGGAATCCTTATAGCAGCTACCTCGCTGAAAAGCCTGCAGTTTTAAATATCTGGGTATCTTGTCCCGCACACAGAATTAACTCATACCTTCCTGCCTCTTCCAGATCTCAAATCTTTCCCCCTGTTCTGACTCCTGCTAACATGGAGGTCTCTAAAAGCTGCTGCCCTAAATAGGCTTGAATTCACTTCTCTGACATGCCTAGTCCATGTACAGCATTCTTGGCTGAAGAGGATTGCTGATGTTGATGTTAATAGTAAAGCAGTATTTTAATAGCAGCAGCTAAAACTAACTCTAGGAAAAGAGGAAGATAAGACTTCTGGTCTAGCTGTTGAAGGTACCAATTTTTCATCCTCCTGAAAGAGAAATAGATTAAATTCCATTTGATACATGGCTGAGTTACACAGGGACAAGCATGGGCAGAACTGACTGAGGTATTGCACGTGGTTAGCAATACGAAGCCTCCTAATCCTCACCCCTGTACTTCACCTATGAAACTGACCCAGTAATAATGATATTGTTGCTTGTGTCCCTAAACTTTTTCTCTGTCCTCCCACAGGTGATAGTTATGGTGCTCCCTCTTTGTCAAAACTGGTGGGATCAGAATAGCAACATCAAATCAGTAGCTATGTGATGTACTACCTGGTGTTGTCTTTGCTCTTCAAAAATAAGACTAGTTCATCAGAAAACACAATACAACTTCCTACCAACTAGACTTCTGTTTATTCTAACCCCATCAATCTAAACCACCAGCACAAGTATCTCCACCTATCTTTAGTAGCTGCCCCCTGATATATCCTGCATAAATTCAGCAAAGCAGCTCTAGCTACAGTCTATCTCCAGCCTGACATAACACCTGAACAGACAGTCTTAAGTGTAGGCTCAGCCCACACTTAATTCACTAAAGTAATAAACCTTCAGCACTATTTCAGTATTTTTGGTTTGCTGCAGTATGTCTTTTATAGACTGTCGAGCACCAGAAGGTCTTGCTTTCCACAGGAAGGATTCAGAGTAGCAGCTGTACACGGTGCTCTTGCATTCCCTGCTGCTAGCGGCCGCACACATTCCCTGTTTATGTGTGGGTGTCATAGAAGACATCAATCAACATTTTTTGCTAAAGCATTTTGCTCCCTCCCCTTTGAGCCTCCTTCATCTTCCACCTTTCTTTCATGCCTCCCCCTCCCTCTGAGTTTCTTCAAAGCATCTGGGGGCATTTGGAAGTAATTAGACCTGAAGGGAAATGTTGGCCAAGCTGGGAGACAATGACAAGTGCCAGGAACCCTGGGTGCCCTTTCTAGCCACTTTGAAGTTCATTCAGATGGTACAAAGCTCCAGTTTGCTTTGTTGGGGAAAAAAAAACGGGGGGGGAGGAAGGGAATGAGGCATGACAGGCCCATTGAAAACGGAGCAGGTTCCTGTGAACTGACAGAGGAACCGAGTACTGGGGGAAGAAACATATTATCAAAGAGACCGACAGAAAGGCCTCCTATGGCCAATCTGCTTTATTACATTTACAAATTGTGCAGATGCACACGCAGTTCAGGGAACAATTGTCTATGGCAGGGAAAATGGAAAACATATTACCATAACATGGAACCCCAGCCTCCCAATATGGATCACCGATCCACGGAGATGACTTCAAATAAAATACAGCACCCTGGCTACTGTGGCACTACACAGTTTGCCTCCAGTGTAAGTGCAATTCTAACCAAGAGTATTAAGCTCCACACAACATCTGCAGGAGGCAAGGATCTGGACTAGTGCTTCCTTCTGTACCTGAATAGCACTGCAGAGAACAGAAACTCTGCTGAGAAACACTCGGACCATGGAAGTCCATAGATGGAGTGTCACATAAAGAGACCCTTTTACTGGATGTTTTTTTCCCTGTCACTTTTTATTACATTAACAGATACCTGCGTTCTTTGTCAAAATTCTGGCAACTGAAAACAATAGGAGTGCTGCAGAAGAGGTTCACACGAAAAGCCTATCTGAACTGTTGGAAGTCACCCAAGTACTTCCTGTTTGCTCACTTTCCAGCCATCCATACCCAGAATTATCAGCAGCACTAACACCAACCAGCAAGAAGCAGAGGTCTTACTCTAGACAGCACTTAACTATAGGTAAAACCAAATGGGATTGTGTCTTGCTGCTAGAATTCAGGCAGCTTGACTCGAGTTATCTCTGACGGTAGAACTGGGAAGATTTAAAAATACACATAGAAACAAAGTCCTTCACAGAAACTATATAGGAATTCTTTCCCTCTTAATTCTCTATTCATATTATTTGCATGCAAAAGAAGCCTTAAACCTTCAACCTTGCTTCTGTGGCAATGAAGACTACAAACAGGCCTTCCACTCCTCCAAAAACTGCCATCTGAAATAGCAATTTTCTATTTATTACTAATGTTCATACAGATTAGACCTCTCCAGGGTCACCAACAATTTCTTACACATTCTCAGTGATTTCCTCAGGGAAGGGGCACAGCTGACGCTGATCCAGCAGCCCAGAATGTTTCATCTCTTTCCACCTACAAAACAAACATAAGAGCACTAAAACACTTAACTGGGTAATTTTCACTGTATTGTTTCTCAGTAACATGATCAGGCCAGGTTGGATGGGGCTTGGAGCAAGCTGCTCTAGTGGAAGGTGTCCCTGCCAGTGGCAGAGGGTTGAACTGGACGAGCTTTAATGTCCCTTCCAACCCAAACCAGTCTGTGAAGCTATCTGGTTGTTAAGGGTTCTATACACTGCTGTACTCGGGAAACAGTTGGATAGTACGTAGGAGTGCTTCTACAGGAGATGGAATGGTGAATACATCATAACGTTCAAATCAGGGAACTTCATTCTACATGTCATTAACATGCATGTTGGAGCATGTTACTAACCTTTCATATCAGATATTGATAGATAACCTGCACAGGTGAGACGTTATTTTGTACTTTATCCAGATAATCTTTACTCAGGAAAGAAAGTTATGCTCTTAAGTGGAATGCTTCAAGTATACCGAAAGTAGGAAATGGTAAGGGTATGGTTTCCCACATGATCTGCATCAGTATCCCAGTACCAGTCTAAACCAGACAAGCCACAGCAGGGAAAGACACCAACATACTGTCTGCAGACTTCCAGCAATCATTTCACACCTCACACTGTGCTTGCTGGAGTTGATGGCCCCACAGTATCTTCCAGAATCATACTCTAAAATTCTCATTCAGGAAGTTAACATTTGGCACTACTAGCGAGGGAATTCCATACAGTTCTTCCTAGTTTTATTGGCATTAACAGGATTGACTGTCTTCCTTCCACCTCCTTTGCCACTGCACCAGAAAGTGAATACTGCCCATTGTTTAATTTGGGAATCCTTCATATTTTGTATAAATTGCCATATAAAAACCACATATAAGTTACTGGTTCTGGGACTAAAATCAAGGTTGCAGTTTTCTGCAATAAAAATTCTTAACGGAAATTTGGCTGCAACCTTAACTATGCAAAACCACTACTGTTGTGCAGGGAAGATTGAAAACAGAAAGACCAACTCAAAAAATAAAGAGAAAATTACTAAACCAGATTGTAACAGCAAAGGAAGAATGAGAAGAACTCTCCTCTGATTTCATGATACCTGGCAGCTTCAGCCATTTGGGTATTTTCCCAGGGGCCCTCCTCAGCACCGGTGGAGCTTCACGCGCACTTGCTGGCTCTGGCTGCTCATTGGTCTTTTTGTCTCTTCCCACTTCTGGTTCAGACAAAGATGGAACTGTTGATTGTAAAGATGATGAAGCAGACGAAACTAATGATTTGGACAAACATCTGAGGAAAAAACCCAAGCAAATAGAATTAAGCTTAACCTTTTCGTAATAGCTCCTTGTACCACCTCCACCTTTAAACTTTTGAAGTCAGATTGAAAAGGTTCTTTTTCATCATAAAAGGATTTATTTAATGTAGTCACTGTAATCCTACTTTGCAAAGACAGACTCATAAAGCTATGAAGTCAAGTATGCCCGTATGACTGTTTCAGGAGAAAATGAAGTCCTAGTATCTTCAGAGCACATTTCTTTGTATTAAGATGGGCTCATTTCATGCTTCCCATTCCCGAAATACCCACAACTCTATTCAGTCACAACGTACCTGGCTACTAATACATCAGCTGCAGAAGGGGAAACAGCAGAGCTCAGGAGGTCTGACTTCAGGTAACAGTCTGTTTAAAAATGAAACCCAAACACTTGTTTGGTAACACCACAGAATCACATAGCTCTCAGCTCAGCAAATACCTGCTGTATACTACAGTAAATCTCCATCACTTTCCCCCAGCTGACACAGGACACTTGTAAACTGTGACAGTTTCTTTCACAAGTTGAGGTTCCCATTTCCTCATTCAGACCTCAAGATTTTGACATTTTCTTTCAGTGCTCACTGCATCTCAAACTTTTCTGTGAAGCCAGAGCTTTAATCTGGGAGAAAAAGATTCTAAGCATAACACGGAGGTATCAAAGAATCAAAGATTCAAATCTGTTTGCCCATCTACAGCCAGTTCACTACAACAGGAGGTCTGTAAAAGTCTTTCAGTGTTATCTGTCTAGTTAATATTTCGAACAGCAGAATTTCCTTCTACAGACTTCTTCCTCTATCATTCTTGTCTCCATAGCAGACAATGTCCACTCCACAGCCTAACAAATCTCATAGGAAAGGTGCTGTGTTTACATGTACGATAAAGCTAACTGACCAAGCTAGTTCAGAGACCTTAAGCCATTCTGAACAGGAACATTTACCAGCACTCACAAGGACTGCATTATCTTTTATCAGAAGAACTCTAAACATAAGGATGTAATTCTTCTGGATCTACTACAGGAGCTACACAGATGAACAAGAGAGGAAATTTACTCACCCCTGCACTCCTCAGATCCAAAATGAATGACAGCAGTTGGAAAGAGTTTAGCCTGCAGCAAAAAGGGAAGAGAAGAGATCACTGACTGTACACGCTTTCACAGGTCACTGTGAACATTAGAGACAGGTTAGACAGATACAGACAAATTCAGAGTTCAAGCTGAGGGCACTGAGCCATCTATAATTTGGAAAAGGCTCAATGTGTGTAGAGCACAAGGTGCTCAGGGAGAGATCACAAGACATGATCTATTCTACACACATGTGTACAGCATGTGCTCATGGGACTGATGACCTGCCATTTGTCCTCCTCAGTACCCATATCTCAGGCCATTATATTTCACCCACATTCTCCACTGCTGAGCAGACAACGTGAATATGATTAAGAATCTTCCAAGACCTGAGTGACTGATAGTAAGAGAAGGACAGTCAGGCTATGCCCTCAGAAATCTACTCTAGATGATACGATTACATTTACACCCTGTCTCTAATTGGAATTTGTCTAGTTTTCACAGCTTCCCAGGCTACAGTCTACCCTCTTATAAATCCAGCCTGAATTCCGAGTTCCCACTTGTCAGAATAACTCCGCCATATTCAAACATTTTTTTCATCCACTGAGCTCATCGAATGACCCAGATAAATGCAGGACTGCACGTTCATTGCTTTCCACACTCAGTCCCTTACATCGTGGCTCAGTAGCTTTACTCAATTGCCTCTGCATATACTGAATAATTCAATACAAAATTTGAATTATGTTCAACATACACAAAAACAATAACACTGTATTTCTCACCTTGATCCAATAAAGAAAGAAATAGATAAAAGCAACTGCCCCTCTTCATATCATTAATGCATATGTAGGAATTGTGCAGGGCAGGCTGCCTGCTCTTGAGTTTTCTTGAGCCTCTGTTGCCACCATCAGCACAGTCAGGATACTGGAATAAGGGTCCTTGGACCCAATCCAGCGCAGCAATTACCAGAACTGAAAGGTTCTGTGCATTCATCTGTGGATTGATACCTAATACTTAGACTAAAAAACTGTGTTAACCAGAGGCAGAATGAAACATTGTCACCTCTCTTCCTGACTACAGCCTTCAAATGAGTACATGGTATTACAAACTCTGACATTAACCAAAGGCTGTAGACTTCCACAAACAGCGTAGCCTACATCATGTTAAACTGAAGCAGGAGACTACTCCGAGTCTCCAATCAGTCTACTCTAAGTCTCAGCTCCTGCTACAGCAGTCAGGCATCTCCGCATCCTTGAACTGCCATCTTAGCAGAAATCATGATTTATTAGGTCTTTTACCATTTCACTTCTCAGCCAGCAGGGCCGGGAGTGCTGCTCCAGCCACAGAGACGGCTCACCATAAACTTTTTTAATTAAAAAGTACCAGACACGGTTTAGAAACCCCACAGAAAACTCTTGCAAGAGCTTTGATGTTTCCGCTGCATTCGTCTGAAGGGATCCCTCTATTTAGGAAATGGGTGCCTTAAAAAGCTCCCCCCCACACACACACTCAAGCCCTTTACACACAACATCCTTTTCATGCCAGCTGCAAGTTGGAAAATGAGGGTTTTGTAGTGTGTCAGTGTTGGAATTTTTTAATAACCTCCCCTCTCTTTTTTTCCCCTCCTGACCAATTATCTTGGTAAATAATTAACATTCTGAAGGAGATAAGTAAGCACAGCATCTCAGAGCTCAAAGCCCTTTAGTTCAAAGCCCTGCCCTTTTCTCTTGCTGCCGCCACCAAAACTTCCTTGTCAATCAAGCTCTGGGCACACACATCAAAGCTTCATGTAGGAATGGCCCCAAGGGGTCAGAGAAAATTCATGGCAGGGCCTGCATAAGGCACAAAGAGAAAAAGAGAGAAACACAGACCAAGAGCTAGACAGACACACTCAACCACACAAACACACAGAATGTGCCCCAATATAAACCTGTACCCTATTTACTCACAGGTTCACAAATAACCATAGTTCTAAGTTTCAGGATCCATGTCCACAACCATTTCCCACTGCTGGCAAGCACATCAGTCCAGACATTTCAGTTCAAAATCTTTTAACTGAAAGAAATTAAAGGAACCTGACAACAGCTCCCAACTATACAGAATCCTTCCCATGGCTCATTTCCCTCCATCCCTATCCTCTCCTGGGGGTCAGCCAACACAGAGTCCCCTCTTGCCAAATCTACATCCAGTAAGTTCTTCACTTCAGACAGACGATTGGCTCATTCATCCAACCCTTTACACCTAGTTTCGTTTGGGCAGGATTCTCCGGTACCATCCCCATTCCAGCACTTCCTGAGGGTGCAGCACAGAAGGCAGGTAGCTACATCTCACTGATCTCCCCAGGATTCAGCCAGGCCCTGACAGGACATAACGCTGTCTGAGGGGGTTTGTAACAAAAAAGTATTTGAGCCAGTGGAATGAGCCCACTGGCCAAGGAATGTTTTGGCATAAAGATGAGAAGGGCTTTGCTAGCTGCAGTCCAGGAAAATATACAAACCCAAAGCCGAAGCTTTTAGTATTCTCTAACACTGCTAAGGATGCAAGGATCAAATACTGGGCAGACCATTACCTGAAAACTATATTCTCAAGTGAGCTAGTATTCCCTCATTTGCAATTGTTCTAATGCATACATCCATGTCTCTAGAACTCTGCAGTTCTTAACCTACACAAGATTCTTATCCAAACCTGTGCATAAATACATAGAAATCTCTTAGAGTCACCCTGAGCCTGTCAGATTGACCAAGAGATCATAGGCTGTTTGAAACAACTATTCAAAAATCTCCATTCAGTTGTATGTGAAGAGTTACTACAGTATGAATGAGTCAACAGCTAGTTAACTATACTCAAATATCCGTCATTTCTCTTCTTTTCTGCTTTGATTTCCAGCCAAAGATACAATGCCATTCTGACTGGGAAAATAGATTACCTTAATCTCTTGACTTACAATGTTCAAACCACACTGCGCAAGGCATATTTACAAAATGCAGTTTGATTATTAATTTGATTGCAACAGCATCTAGAAAATGGTGTTTCTTTGTGCAATTATATACATGTAATGAGCAGCAACATGCAGTATACATAAAAATGTAAGAAAGCACGAGGGTTTGGGATTTTATTTTGGTTTGTTGGGGGTTTGGGGTTGTTTTGTTTTGTTTTGTTTTTGTTGGTTAGTTGAGGTTTTTTTGGTACAGATGAGAAACTAAGACATTAAATAACTTAAGGTCACACAGGATGGCAAGTAGCAGAAATGAGAACTAAGTGTGTAAGTCTCGAGAGTCCTATCCAAGGCTTTAATCCCAGGACAGCTTCCTTCTGAAGGGATCAGAAAGTCACTGACAAGACAAGAAGTCGAGGAAGCCAATGTCCTGCTTACTGTCCTCCCCATTCAACAAGTACCATTCTAAACAACCAACTGCTCAGGTTTTAAAGGTCTGAATAACACAGCATCACTGCATTACTTACAGTTGCAGAAGTTTAAATGAGAGCTTTCCATTTCAGAAACCTGGAGACCAGCCTGCTTCTCATAAAGCCACATTTAGTCTAAAACCATGTAGCCAAGTAACTCTGAGCTTTACTTCAGCCCAGCCAGGCACAGTTGATCAGACACCACAGTGGTGAGCGTGGTTTAGGAATGCAGGGCACCCTGGCTGCAGGGTGGTACTGGGGCTACTGCATCTTGCATTCCGTGATAAAAATATCTACACTAGAACAACATTCCCCTGTGAATCCATCTGCAATACACAAAAGGAACATGGCTGTTTTGTTTTACTGCACATCTTGGTAACTTGTTCTCTAGGGCACAGGAAAGATTTCAGGCAGACCCTCCCCAAATAACATCTCAAAACTTCCTCCTTTACCAGGTACCTCCACACATACACATTCAAAAACCCCTAGAACACAGAGTTGCAAAGTACATCCATCACTACCATGCAGTTACTCTGCTTGCTGACAGAGCGATGCTTTCAGACCAGGCAGAGACTGCTGTCTAAGGGGAACTCGCAGCTGCCAGTGAGAAGCATTCTTTCCATTAACATGATCTGAAAAGATTAGAGTGCCACAGGTCTGCTGTTAGTTTGATGTTAAAAGAAAATAAGCACTTCAAAGGAACACACGCATGGAAGGAGAAACCCAAGCTACCAACATGAAATACTGCATAGTACACACACCCCAAACACATAAACTAGCTCTTGGAAAATTCAACTGGAAAGCCAGTGGATCAAAAGCTTCTCCAGCAAGACTGCAAAGCATCGCTGAAACAGAAATAAACACTCCGGTCATGGTGAAAGGGGCAAACTGACTAAGTGGTTGGTGTTTATAATCTGGGAACAAAGCTGCTCAATGTGGACTGCAACTGCCAAAGAAGATGGATATTCTGCAGCCAATATGGAAGAGGTCTGATCCAGCTAGAGCAAGGACCTTCAACATACATAGGTGAAGATAAGATTTGAAAGCACTATTCTGAGAAGGCTCTTTCAGAAGGAATCTAGGTATAAAGAGCAATAATTGAACTCTTGAGTTGAGCTCAGGGAGAGCTGGCCTTCACAACCGACAGCAGGAGAGGGCATTTGGGCAGAATTACCGCTCCAACACTCGGTCCTACAGAAGGCCCTCATTGGGATGGAAGTGCCTTGCTGGAAGCCAGCATCAGGGGCAAGAATGGACAGTGAGCAAAACAGACCGCACCAGACAAGCTACCAAAATCTGGCCAGATGAGAAAATCCTGAACGAGTAAGCAAAGAGCCAAGAATGCACACAGGAAGGTGAATGCCATCCTCTGGCCTGGATGGATTTCACTATTAATTGCAGCTTTCTTTGCTGCTGCTGGAAATACCTCCAACAGACTAACTCTGATGAAGTAATTTTTTCTGAAGTTGCATTCAGGCTCATGCCAAAAGCAGAGAAGGCTTCACACTGCTCAGTTCGTAGTCGGCTTCACTGGACAAGCAAGCCAGACTTATAGCCCAAGCTGGCATTAACAAACAGGATATGGAAACAGAACCAAAGGCAAAAAAAGGAACAAACAGCTCCTCTGGATGTCTGCCCCATGGTACACGCCAGAGGAAACACTCCATGCGCTCTAAGATCTTATTAGAAGATCTAAATATTTATGTGGAAGCCTGTGATTCCTTCAGCTCCTCTGAAGATGGATGATGGCCTCCTGCCCTCTTTGCTGCCTTGACTTTTCCAGTGGCTGGTATTCTTACCTTCTACTAACTCTTTCCTAGCATTAACACAGCAATCAATGATTTTTTTCCACTAACCCACCCCAGATGTGCACTCCACAAGCGTATTTCTGGAAGGAGAAAGAAGCTAAGAAATAACTCTGAAAAGCTTGGCTAGCCTAGAAAAACACAAACAAGCAACAAGAGTTATATGGAACCTAATGCCAAGTGCTACAACAGGGATGCCTGCAGTTGATCAGTTCTAGAGAGCAGAACATTATAAAACACTTCAAGGGACATGAGGATAAAGCAGCCAGCAAAAACAGAAATAACAAAAAATCAAAGCAATGCCTTGAAGTCTTTATGGGTTCAAAAAACTTCACGTTGCTGCCAATCTGTGAGCTCACCATACTGTAAATACACACATATTTTGGGAGAATTCACTTCAGACAGCTTTTTCAGCCCAAGTATCTTGGCAAACAAGTTGACAATATTTGTCTTTTTTTCCCCCGTTTTGCTTGCAGTGTAAAGGTTCTCCCTTCATGGGAAGTCATCAAATTTAATGAATGTGGTTCCAATCTTACCAGCTTGAATGGAGTGAGAGGGTGGAGAGAGAGCAGAAGTGTTGATAATAATGTACTCCACCATCTGCAGTGACTCCTGCTATTAGCTACAGCACAAACTTCAGTCATGTCTAAATACTGAATGCTCAAACATGCTCACACTGCTGCCTCGGACACCATCACTTGTTCTCACAGCCTGTACCAAGGCTGTCTGCAGAATGCAGGGCAGCCTACTGCTAACTTCGGACTGGGAAAGCCAGGCACAAGTCCATGATTCATGTCTGACACTGGACAAACAATCCCAAACAGCCAAGTCCCAGTCATATCACAGAAGCAACTCTGCCCACAGAAGTGTAGCAGTGATACCCTCAGGAATCATACAGGCTCCTTGACAGTAAGTTGCTGAAACAGCCAGGCTGGCAGTGATCAGTGTCCAGGACACTGTGCCTGGGCTCAAGCCGGCTCTGCCTCTGTCTCAGCAAAGACCGTAAGTTTCTAGAAGATCCTTCTGAAGTTCATCAAGAGAATTCCATAACTTTGAAGGATGCCATTAGAAATCTCTATGTACCAAGGCACTTCTCAAAGGAGAAAACAGAAGGCAGTTAATCAGCCTATGACTAAACTGAAGGGAATAAATAATTGGATGTTTCTCTGACATAGTTAACAACAGTGGCCCACTTGTGCTTAGACATGACAGAGTCATGTATTTTGAGAAGAAGCAATCCAGAAAACCAAGGATGGACCGTGCAGAAGCCACAAGTCAACCTCTATTCCCTTACTCTTAGCTTTTCTTAACTAGTTCTCATTTCTCTCAAGAGCTTCAGCACTGTATTTGGAGAAGAGGAATTTAACAAGTCCACAAGAGCAAAAGCAAAAGAAACCACATTGAAAAAAAAAAAAAAAAAAAAAAAGAGCAGCATTCCTGGGGCAGGGTAGGCACAAACCTGCATCTGGAAGTCAGGAACAGGAATTCTAAGGTTCATACAACTTCAATTATGGCTCACAGTTATCGCTCACATAATTACATTCAGTGCAATCTGCCCTATGACTGTCTTTGTAAAACCGGACCAGAAGGGGAGCTCTGACTAAAGTACAAAGATTTCCCTTACACAGACCACAGGATGTCTGAAAGGGGCGAAGCCCTCACCCATGCAGAGCCCAACACCACCCACCACAGCACCAGGACCACAGCCCTGCAGCGAGGTTGGGCGCTAACCAGCAAGAACTTCTCCTCACACTGAAGAGTTCATGGTTGGAAGGCAACACTAGAGAGCAAGCGAGAAGGGTGAGCAGGGCCTGCCCCAGCACTGCCCTGCCTGGCCCAATACCAGAAATGTCACCTCTCTTCCTCCTGCTCTGCCCCACTGTGATTTCTCCTGGAGTGCTGAAGCTCAGGCAAAGCAGCCTGATTAGCAAGAGCCACCCACAAAAAGGGCATCCAACAATAACACAGCTGCCAGGGCCATGAAAGCCAGAGCAACTTCCGCACCCGTTTCTTCCCTGAGAAGAAAGGCCCCTTCAGTCCCTGCCAAGCACTCAGGTCTGCCACAGCAGAGGGAAAGCCTATCTGAGCAGAAGACATTACGGCACAGGCCCTTCACTGGCAGAAGTTAGAGATGAAAAAGGATTTACACCGTTAACAGAGAGCAAAGCTTCACACAGAACCAGCCAACCTAAACTGGGATAAGGCACCATCCTCCCAAGTCAGAGCCCTGTGGTCTCTGACAAGCAGTAGGGTAACCACAATGGTATGACAAGCTCCCGGCAGGAATTGTTTCTTTTCCTGTTTGATGCTTCATCCAAGTAAAATGCTTATAAACACACAGAATCATTCTTGCCATAACAGGACATGGCCTGAAAGGGGCAAAAGGCCCCAGGCAAGGGACAGAATGCCGTATGGCCACTGGCACTAAACGTAGTTCTTCCAATCTGCAAACCCACTTTACATAATGGCCATTTTACACCCAGCTGCATCAAACAACTCCTTTCACACATGCTCATCTGCCTGGCCCCCAGCACACATTCCAGCAGCACAGGGGCCACTGCCCCAAAATCTCAAGCTCTAAACAGACTGTGGAACCCAACCCCATCCAGGCACAGCATTTATTTTCCCTCCCTCTCTTCATCCCATTTTATCCTTCCAAGTTGCCTCAGCCCTTTGCAGCCTTCTCCCACCTCATCCTGAACATACGTGAATTTCTCTGCTCCTCTAACAAAATAATTCCCCTGCTGTTTCTTGCCAATCCAGTGACACATCTTCCCTTACTGCTAAACCTCTACTCTGCACACCTTATTGGAGCAGTGTAGCCAGCCTCAAGCATTTGGGTCAAATGACGCACTCATTTCCAGTGCCCAGGGCCCCACAGCCAAGGCTAAAGTCTCCCTGAATAGAACTTGATATTTTTAAAGAACAGCTAAATTACAACAATGCTCTTCTGCTCCTTGCACCATGAACTCTATTTTGCAAGTCAGCTCTGATGAACTGGGTGGGTTTTCCTAATTCTGAGGATAAGCTTTCAAAATCAAGAGCATTTTGAAATCTCACAGTGAATGTGCATAGGTGAATACAGGTGAATACCTATAGCTGCATACACATTTCCAACAATCTGAGGCTTCTGCACCAAAGGGACTAAGGCAACAAGCTGCACCACGAGCAGAAACTTTGCACAGGTCATATACTTAACTGGAGAAGGAGAAGAAAATTAATAAAGTGAGTTCTTTAAAGTCACTATGAACTTTAGCAAGGTCCTCTGGAGGAGAAGTTTGCTTGGGTCCATTGGCATAACTGCACTAGCCAACTCTTGCAGAGCTAAGCGATGTGTGTGAGGAAAACCTTTACTTTCACAAAGCTGAAATCTGGTGTGCCATTTCATGTGTATTAGTCCATTACCATTCAGTCTATAGGGTAATTGAGTCAATACAGGAAGTGCTATTGGGTCAGGCAAGATGCCAAAGTATCCCACTTCCAGCAGTACACAAGGATGTTAAGAACAAGTGTACACAGATCACAAGTTCATTCATTCCAGTCAGTATCCTGTCTCCAACCGCAACCAAAACAACCCAAAAAAAACAGATGTGCAGAGGAGTATCCCTGCTCTTTGATTCTATGTGATACTTTCCCCTAATACTATTAGCTAGCAACGATTTTCAGTTCAGAAGCTCCCTGACATGGTTCAAGAGAGATTCAAGAGAGACTCACAGTACATATCTTCCTTGCACTTGTCCAAATTTCTCTGGAACCAGTATATACTTGTAGTATGTAGCACCCTGTGACAAGAAATTCTACACCTTGGTTTTCTGTTGCATGAACAACTACATTCTTCTATCCCCTTGATGCCGCTCACTCCTGTCCTGAACAGAGCAAGAAAGAAACCCCTTCCAGTTTCTCCTTGATATGTCATTTCTTTCCCAATCACATCTTCTCCAGACTGACAAGCCCTAGCCTACTCAGTCTTTCTCTATGCAAGAGCCATTCCACACCTCTGATGACCCCCATTTCCCTCTACTGCATCCTTCCCAGTTCCTTTTTAAGATGAGACCAGATCTGCAAATATTATTCAAGATGCAAGCAAACCCTGGTTTCATCCAGTGATGCTCTTCATTTTGTTATCTACTTTGTTCTGAATACTTTGGGTTTGGAAAGGAGGTCATTTCAATTTTGACTATTCAGTGATCTTGCTCCATGGCAATGAGAATCAACCTGACAGGTCACTGAGATGCATATGAAGTTCAAATTATTTTTCCCAGCACACGCATCACTGCTTTTACATACACTGAACCAGGTGGCTAAGAAGAAAATGCCAAGTCATGCAACCGTTGGGAAACGTATTAACCTCTCAAAATGTCACGTTACAATCCCTAACAAATGTGAAGCACAAGGTTTGTCTTTGCACGTTTTACAAATAATTGTAATGATCCTGTACTCTTAGATTATGTTTAAGAAATCCACTTCTCTTCACGCATACCCAAATTCTCAACACAAGCACTTTTTACACACAGTTTAGTCAGACTGCACTGGGATTACATGTTGCATGGAAAAAAAATAATTCCTAAATCAAGTTTGGATTTGCCACCCTTTGTCTTAATCAGATGCTGTTGTTCTGTGTTCACACAGAGGAAGTGGGAAAAGAGAAAAATAATTCCTTAAACAACTCAATTTGCAGGAGAATGTCCAGCTTTTGAGCACTGTACCTTGGACAGTCAGTTCTGTCCTAACATCAGCTCTGCACCTCCGCTGTGCAACACCACAAACACTTCAGTCTCAGGACAGACACCACACATGGAGGATGCTTGACAGGAAAACTGACCAGGTTCTCCATCAGGTTGTGATTTCTAAAGGAATCTGAAAGACTGAAAGTCTGAAAGACAAATGCGGGTCTCTACAGAGCACTAATGTAACACACGTGTATGTCCCAGTGAGATGCTGCAAGGAATGAATTCCACACCACATGTCACAACTAGGAAACTGGGAACTTGCCACGAGTGTAATAGGCACAAGTAACAGTGCCAGGTACAGAACAAAGGCTTTAACACAGCAAATGAAGCACAACTCCTGCCATAAGGTTTCAAAGACAGGGACATGTAATCATTTCTGTGGTGTTTCACTGAACAAGTTACATTTCAGAAGACATCCAGAGAAACATTAGATGTCTGTTGGGAGCAAGGGGTAAATATAGGTGAGAAGATTTTGAACTTTATTTGGAAGACAGACCAAAGCTAAGGACTAACAAGGACTGGAGACAGCATCAGAGGCTGGATGATTAGGAGGCACATACAGGTCAGCAAAGAAGGTGCTGCATTCAAATTCATGGAAAAGGCGGAGACACACACTTTTCCTTGTGGAATGGGTATGGTTTGCAAAGGATTTAGAAGCTAACTAAAAAAGAAGAGGAAGACAACAGTCACAGGAGATCTCAAGGCAGTAAGGACAGGCACATGAGCAGTCAGGGTATTTCCCACCAGTGACAGAAACAATGGAAGAAAGCTGCATCAGAAAAGTAATACCTTGAATTCAAAGGAGCAACAAAAGATCCAACAGAAAATGAACTGAGAATAGGAGAAAGGTTGATTACAGAGGCAGATTGCGAGTCTTCGGCATCTAGGATGTACTTAACAAAACAAAAAGAAAAGCCCATCTTAAAGGAAAAATAAATAGTGTCAAAACTTGAAATCCATGAGATTCTAGAGGAAAATATAGCATATTGGGTCGGGGACAACATCACTTCCTATAGAGACACTGAAAAGAACACCGGATATTTTGTAGGGGCACAAGTCTTAAGGCCAAGGTAGGAAATACAGAAACACATCCCAGCCAAATCTTAGAAAAAGAAAACAAACCCAAACATTTCATGCAGGAAACCTCTGTTGGTGAGAGATGCAGAGGGAGCATGCTTTGGAAAGGTAAAATAAGCATTCCAAACAGCATGTTAGAAAACATGTAAATGAACTCTAGGTGAGGGATGTGCTCAGACATGACAGCTTAGGATCAAAAGAAGAGACTGAGATAGAAGAAGGTGTGAGCAGTGTGGTGTATCAGAGCAGTCTGTGCTAGTCCCAGCTCTCGGGCTGCTTCCTTTGCCTCAGAACTGCTAACGAGTGCAGACCATTTTTCATTATCTGCTGTTCCTCTGAAAGTTTTCCAAATGCATCATTAGCAGTGCAGCCACAGCAGCTTCCCCTTTGTGGGATTTCTCAGAATCTGAACACAAGATTTGTCCTTTGCTTTTCCCATCACGGTTACCATGTGTGCCTTGAGACAGTGTTTTGGGTGGCAGATGTGGGTGAGATGGCTCAAATCAGAGGAAGCTGGAGAACTGCCTTCAAGTCCGAATGGTAAAATCTCCTGGCTCAAAGATACGAAGTGCTTTCCACTGGCATTTTCATTATTAATTAAAATATACAAAACGGCTTTGAAAAGAAAAATCGTTGCTTCTCCCCACCCACAATGACATTGTCTTACCAACACAACCATAGTCCCATTCCTGTTGGTGGGAGCACATCCATACACTGCCCATTCAAACAGAAGCCTTGGTCAAGTAGAGCACAGGGAGGCTGGTAAAAGCAGAGAGCCCTCGGGCTGTGAAGCTGGATGGAGGCCAAAAGCAACTGCACAGCAATTCCTGAGCCACAGAACCAAAGAGGGCTGAGATCCCCAAGAGGCTCCAGGCTCCCTAGGAAGCTAAGCCTGTCACAGGCATGGTGACAATACAAGGAACTCCAGCATCAACAAAACCACTCCCAAAACTTCAAATTTCAGGAAGTAATTCTTAGGAGGGTATTAGGAAGGGGAGACACTTCCCACTGTAAACACAGAGACCCACACTTTGCTTTCCTGAATATTCATCAGCCTAAAAAAGAGCTGCACGTGTATCTGTTCCAAATGACCTGGTCAGGAAGTTGTGGAATTTGGAAAGCTCCATTAAAAACAACTTCAGAGGCATGCTAATTCCTACCTGATTCACCAGGCTGCCTGACAAGTGTTTTCTCTGTCCCTCTCCTGCCCCACCCCTTCTGCTTCCTCGGGAAGCATCTCACTGCTGTCTGCCTGGCCCTGTCGCCTGCAGCCATCTCCAGTGCTTCTTTACAAACTCCATGTTGTTCTGAACAACAGCACATTTGAAAAGGATGAGGCTGGGGCAAAGTCATTGGCCAAAATTACTCTATCAGTCTCTTAACACATGTGTGATTACACAGCCAAGGGTCTCTGGCCAGAGACTTCAAGTCCGCCTTATTGGATATTTGCAAAAAAACCTTCAAGAATCTGGACGTTTAAAACAGAATTTCAGCATTGGAGAAAAGTTACACACAGAGAGTACGTATTCCTCCATGCACGAAGTGGCTTAAAATAAATTCTCACGTGATTAACAATTAACAAAAAGGTCAGATTTTTGTCTAATACGGCCTCTAACTCCTGCTACAGAAATTGAAAGCAGTTACCTATTCAAATCCTGTCTCCCATCTCTTACTATACTAAGATACAACTGAGTATACTAAGTTATATATATATGTATACTATGTTATTATATAAGTAATACTATATATAGCATATATACACTATAACTATACTATCCAACTAAGATACAGCAACCTTACCTTAGCTCAGCCCTTGTAACAATGTTTAAAGGTTAAATACAGTTCAGAATCCGCAAGGCAATAGCATTTGTATGAAACAATGTGACCCCCCCAACTCTGACACAATATGCCAGTGCATACTGTTGCACAAGGTGGACCTCTTCTGGTGAGGAGCTTGTGCTCCGAAACACCTGGTTCCATTAGCCCTGGCTAAGCAGAAGCCTACAGGAATCACATGATACAGCTTCGTTTCAAGGTAACTAAAGCACATGGCAGGGTGAAGGGGAGCAGCAAGTCAGAGAGAAACACGCATGCTGAGCGCTTACCTCCAAGAGGGTCAAACTTTCATCGTTCAAGACGGTTCTGGGAGGTGCAATAACTGAAGTTAAAAAACAAGTTACAAAACAGGACCACCCAAGAAGCAAAACAATAAATACAGCAGCTATGGGAGGGATTGCTGCTTATTAAAGCAGTGACGCATTCACACTGCCCACACAGGATTCTTGCTAGGCAGAAGCACAAAGTGCCTGAGTGAACAAGTTACACCTTTGCACTCTGAGGCTGTATTTAGGGAAGAAATTCTTCCCCACGTGCCTCAAGGCATTAAAAGATCCCATATGCACCACAGCTAGGAATAGGCTTCGTCAAGTAAGGCCAAATATTACCAAAAGCACACTCACACAAGTAAAATGGCAACTCTGCATCTGCAAGATGGCTTCTTACAAAGGCTCTCAAAATGCCAACTGTGGAAAAAAGAAAGAAAGGTTTGCTGAACTAGGTTGCTTCTTCAGGTGCAGGGCAAAAAGGATACCCTGTAGCAGCAGAAACTGGCCTCTACAACAGCTGCTGATTGCCTTTTCCTTAAAAGAACACTTTTACTACTACAAAAATCTTGAAAAAAAAAAACAAAAACAAAAAACAAAAAACCAAAACCCCTGAAAACCTTCCAAATAAAGCTGGACTGGTTGCTCCCTAGGCAAAATTTAAGGATGCCAGTGAAGTTCTCCTAGGAAATCCAACAGCAGCTGTAAGATTTGCAGAGCCCAGCCAGGTGAGACTCTGGTAACTAATTATTAGTTCTTGTTCCATACAAAAGTACTAAAAACAGCCCCCTTCACTGTGGGCAAGCATCAGTGCCACCAGAGAATGGGGGGATCTCCACTGCAACAGGAAGAGCTACTCGGTGTATGGTCTGGCCACCTTTTTTGAACTGATGGAGGCAGAAAGGTTCATCCCATTATTACAGTAGGTAAAGCTTCTTTTTCCTGGTTTGGGGTTTATTTCAGACTGAGACAAGGGGGTGGCGCTGGTTTCACAGAGGAAGTGTGCAAACTCATCTCAGTAACACACCAGTTGGACACAAGCAATGGGATATCAGAGGGGACAGTTTCCTGACTGCAAGTATTTTGCCATCAAGTAGGCTGACAGTCTCAGCCAAGTAGGCCTGGAAATAAACTCCCCTTAGCTAAATTAATCCCTCCAGATTCCTCATCCCATTCAGGGGCGCTGTAAGAATAGTGTAACCAGCTACTGCTGCTTTTTCAGAGCAGTATTACTTCCCTGGACAGCAGAAAGATTTGTTCAGAGCCATGCTCTTCTATCATGCAACTGATAGGTGATGAGACGTCAGCTGCAGATACACAGACTGGAGACTGCTCTTACCAGTTTCGCTAGGATGGAAGGACCCCTGTAGAACATAACGGTCTGGAAAATGGACTCTCAGCACCACCTAAATCAAAAGCAAAGTACATCAGGTGAATTATTATGGCTGTTCTGTAATATCTCTCCTTGGCTTAGAATTTGTGAGCAAGGTGGGGTTTGAGGGTTTTGGCTGGTAGGTTGTTTGGTTGTTTTTAAATTGGGAGATTTGAGATATTTCCATTACAGGAGTAGAACAGCATACTGGCAGCTCCTCAGAGAACATAGGCTGACTGTCTTTCAAAGGCTGTAAAAGAGTAGATCTACAGCAACAGCATGAGGTACAATGCAGCAGAACTCACGCAGAGAGCAGGAGCATCCTGTGCTAACTGATGCACAAAGAAGAAAGTTACACATGGACAGGTACAGACAGTGCTATCAGTATCCTCTAGTGTCCATAGCAGCAGGAATCCTCCTGCCATATGTCTGAAGTAATTCTTACCATTCTATTTCCAGCACTGGTCAAAAATACTTAACTTGGGAACTTAATCTCTTACTGTTTTGCAGTAAGTAACCAAAGACAAAAATGGCATTAGGACTGCATTTAGAAAGTAAGATATCTCCAATCTGAAACATCTTATTATTTAGCCTGCAATCAGATACTTTCAAAATGTAAGTCTACAGAGGAGAGGCTAATCAGAAAGCTCAGTCATTCATAGAATCATAGAATAGTTAGGGCTGGAAAAGACCTTAAGATCATCTAGTTCCAACCCCCTGCCATGGCCAGGGACACCTCACACTAAACCATGTCACCCAAGGTTCTGTCCAACCTGGCCTTGAACACTGCCAGCGATGGAGCATTCACAACCTCCCTGGGCAACCCATTCCAGTGTGTCACCACCCTAACAGGAAAGGATTTCTTCCTTATATCCAATCTAAACTTCCGCTGTTTACGTTTTAACCCGTTACCCCTTGTCCTATCACTACCGTCCCTAATGAGTAGTCCATCCCCAGCATCCCTGTAGCCCCCCTTCAGATACTGGAAGGCTGCTCTGAGGTCTCCACGCAGCCTTCTCTTCTCAGGCTGAACAGCCCCAACTTTCTCAGCCCATCTTCATACGGGAGGTGCTCCAGTCCCCTGATCATCCTTGTGGCCTCCTCTGGACTTGTTCCAACAGTTCCATGTCCTTTTTGTGTTGAGGACACCAGAACTGCACACAATACTCCAAGTGAGGTCTCACAAGAGCAGAGTAGAGGGGCAGGATCACCTCCTTCGACCTGCTGGTCATGCTCCTTTTCATGCAGCCCAGGATACGGTTGGCTTTCTGGACTGCGAGCGCACACTGAAGCTGGCTCATGTTCAGTTTCTCATCAAATGTTCATATTCCTGTCATTCATTCATGTGTGCACAACATAAGGGGTTTGAAACATCTTGAACAAAATCAAAGGAGATAGATTGCCTGCCCCCACCCATATCACTGCAGGACAGCTGATTTTATGTGGTGCAACTGTTGTGCAAGTCCCACAAGCAATGAATAGGGACAGAAATTTGAAGTGGCTTCCTGGAAGTAGCTCAAGGTCCTGTTATCACAAATGAATCCCAAAGTTACTCAACCCCTTAGCCTGGACTAGCCAGAGGGACTGGAAAGAACAAAGGCTACCTTTGGGTAACGCTCTAACTTTTCCTTCAGCTGAGCCTCCCTCAAGGATTTTGTCATCAGTGGAGCTTCTTCCAGGCGTTTCCTAGATACATGGGAAGAAGACAAGTTGTCACTTCTGTAACCAGCAGAGTTGATGAGAATGCTCAACTGTTCCATGTCTCCCTCTCAGCATTTTCCCAACCTTCTATGGTTCCTATCCCAGAATCTCATATATGGAACTACTGAGCATCAGCAACAATACTATATAACATTGATGTACTAGTTTAAAAATAAGTTCACTAGAGCAGATGCCAGAGAAGTTGTTAAGAAAAGCACAGGAATGTTTGTTTACACTGCCCAAGAAGAGATGGAATTATTAATCCAGTAAAACAGTGCCTAAGTTGGATGTAATTACTCCAGGGAGCAAGAACAGCTACCGAAGCTGTATAACAATACTAGCACAAGAAATTAATGGGTATTAGTTAGCAACAGGGAAACAAGAAGAGAAGTTTCAGATCATTCGCAAACTGGCACTGCAGACTGATGTCTTGAAAGTAGTAGTGGGTGAAAACAAAATTTAAATAATGAATTCAAGAAAACAATTATATATTTTCCTGTAAGTGAAGAAATAACCTTAGACCAAACAGGTTCCATGCTCAGCTTTAGACCTTCTTCCTTGTTCACACTTAATTCTGAATAATCAATTTACGAGGCTAGATTGTGGCAAAACATTTTATCGTGTGATTCTGCACAACCATTTGCAAGTTAATCTCTTACACCTATACTATTTGAAGTATCTTGGGAATAGCTGCTGAACAAAACAAGTACAGACTTAACCAAGCATGCCCAGACTGTCAGCTGGTACAGCATATCCCAAGATCATTCGGAAGTGCCAGCTCCCTTCCCTCTTTGTGTACCAAATGCTGACCCACGCAAATTCCCAGCTCTTCACAAAGTCAGAATTAAATTCTAATTGCATTTAAAATACTGCGCTGTGCAGCCAGTTTTTGGTTAAGATTCGCTAGCTGAGATCAGAAGCCAACTGGTATCAGATTCATGTGTAACTTGCTTTTATTTTTACCCATGTCTGTGAGGGGTAAATGCATTTACAAGCATCAGCAAATCTGGAAATTAGGTCTTTTTTCTTTTTTTTTTTTTTTTTGATGGTGCTGTATTGCAGTAACCCCCAACCAAATGATCCTACCTTTGTACTACTGAATATTCTAGACCTAAAAATCGCAGAATTTTCAGGCCAATCTGTGATTTCATGTGGATTTCAACAGCCTTTGGGGAAAAAAATCAACTCTAAGTAAGAAGCTGAACTCAGACTTGGCTAGAGCGTGAAGCAGGCTGTCCCATAGTCTCAGAGAACGCTTGTAATGTTTAAAGGAATGTTATGACCCACTTGAAATTAAACACATTCACAAAATTGATTTCTTCAGGAAAATACAGACAGCAAAATGCTGCTGTGATGGGGAGGCTAGTTTATCTTAACCTGAGTTTTTAGCTCAGAAGTGGAATAAGTGTAAAATCATGAAAATTTCTCAGCAAGCTACTTGAACAGTGAGATGCATAGTTAGTCCATCTTCCTATACTTCTTCCCCTTCTTTGTGTGTGTTCCAAACATTCTCATGTTACTAAATTTGATTTCACTTTATTTCCATTTAAGTAACATCTCAAAGTTGGTCTTTTCTGTTAAAATATAAGGTGTTTCTTAATGGCTGAAAATGCTCCTAGTTACTACTGTAGTTACTGAGAGTTATTCCTATGAAGCTGGATTATTGTATTCATACATTTGGCCATCAAAGGTTACAATTTCTATTCATTTCATTCCTACTTAAGTTAACGTAAAGTCAGTTCAAAACAGATAGCATGAGCTCACTGCCACTTTGGGCCTCTAGCAAGAACACATCTCATTACAGAGCCAGTGGCTCCTCTTTCAGAAGAACAGAGAAGGAAAGAAACAAAATGTGGTGGGGTGTTAAGTGGCTTTGAGTAACTCCCTGAAATGCAGAACACAGGAATGAATTTTTCTTCTAATCCTTTCTCACTGGAGGCCCACCCTCATTTGCCTGAGGTTCTCAGATAAACTTATCCCCACATCAGACCCACAGACACTTTGTGATGGAAATTTCAACATCCACATGAAAACATCCCATGCACAAGTGCTCAGCTGATTCACACAAAAACATAGGTCCTATCACAGCAACAGGACATAGCCCTTAAACTCAAGTGGCATAAAAGGCAGAGATTTGCAGTGCTGACCATTAATTCATTAATTCCACACCCAGTAACTTATCTACAACCCTTTACCCAGAGATCACAGCCAGCTATAGGCACACAGTGTTACTCTGCTCAACAAAAGCAAATGGAGCAGTCTCAAGTAGGCAGCAGGAAGGGAACTTGCCTCTCACTCTGCAGCTGTGCCAAGCGTTTCCGCACATCATCCACTGTGACTTCAAAAAACTCATCAGGAAGCTCTTCTGGGGGAGCAGGAAGTGGTTCCAGAAGGTCCAGGTGACATACAAGTGGCTCTCGGTCTACAAGCTACAAAATAAAAATGAGTTTCAATTAGTTTCAAACGCATTGCTGTGCTTATGATGTACAGGTCCTAGAAAAAAAGGAAAAGGACGATATTTGCAAACTGATGTGGAAATCATGTCAGTAGGATCAGACTAATGATACAGAGGTTGGCAGTGTTGTCATTCTTTATTGTTGATAAAGCATGGGGCACAACTCCTCTCAGCAGGCAGCAGCAATCTATTGTCAGAGGAGTTACAGCCCAGCAGTGAGCTGCTCTCCACCATCGGTGTAGGAAGCCCAGAGCAGTCCCCTCAGCAGTCATCTAACATAAGAAGAGACACCTCCCTTCCAGGTAGCACCTGTAGAATCCCTTCACTTACAATACAGTATTTTGCAGCTGAACCATGTTTCTACCTAGTTACAAGCTCGTTACAAGTACTCAGGAATCACCCCTGTCCCAAAATCATAAGCTCTCTCTGCTCTACTCCAAAATTTTCTCAGTACATAATGAGTTCCTGACTATTCTATAACTTACACAGGTGTCATACTTCATACTACAGAATATAAGCTGTCCCTTAAGTTTTCACCTGCCATGCACTCCTGTCTCACATTGTATCTTCTGTTCTCTTTGCTAAACATCCTCTTTCCACAGAATCAATGGCACTAGCTCCCAACCAGGGCTCAATCCATTTCTTCTCACTCTGGAGAGCAATGCTGTGTTTTGGTTAAGGCAGTTTCTGACCTGAGTTCTCTGAATTGAGCCAATGCAGGGTTTCATTGTACATGTTGCAAATTTTTAACTAGGCTTCCAGACTGCAGGAAGCTCCCCTGGATGGTGAAACCCCTTTTGCTTTGTACTTACAAAGTACTGAGCGCTGAAATCAGCCTTTGGTGCAGGCAAAGTGGGCAGATGCGAGGAACAGTTCACTGTATGTATTAGCTACAATAAAGGCACTTAGTCCATTTATCAGCAATTTTCCCTATGCCCCAGCTGCTGAGCAAAGGCCACTGGAGCAGCACACAGCCTTCAGCCAGCCAAGAGACCGCTTACCAGCACTGCCCTGCTCAGCTCCCCCTTCCAGAGCCCTGCATGTTGCAGTGCGTATCATGAGGGTAAACCCTGAGAACAGGGTCCTGGGCTTAGGACCGTGGTCACACTTATTAAAAAAAAAACAACAAAACCCAACACCAAGACCCACAACCCCTGAAAACCCCAAACCAAAACCCTGCTCCACCCTCCCACCCTATGAGACAAACAGCATCTGCAGTCTCTGAAGGGAGAACATTATGTGTCCCTCCCAATTTAGAAGAGATTTGAGACTGGCTACTCCCCTTACAACAAAAGCAGCACCTGTGGCAGTATGTGAATATAAACCACTACCAGAGTCGAACACAAGAGGCAGTTACACCTATTGGCTCTTGAACAATTCAAGCTCTTTAAATCACAGAAATGTTTAAGCACACAGCACTTGAAAAACAAGCAGCCAGGAGCACTGTGGGCTGCAGACGCTGTAGGGCAAGTGGATCATGGCTGAGGAGCCCCACAAGAACAAATCCTCTGACAGTTAATACAGCACTCCCATGGAGTCAGCTGCCAGCCTAACCCCAGGATCTATGAACAAACCTGATGCTCATTTCTTCTCCCTTTATTCCCTCATATATTCTTCCAAGTCTCCCACATGTTCCATCCCAGGCACAGGCCCCTTGGGAACAGGAGTCTCCCTCGGTTGTCAAAGGGACAACACAAATTACAAGGCAATGTTCACTCTGCTGTGGGCACTAAAGGGTAATTTAAGAAATTAAAAGAGGAGGTTGTGTGGGTGGGACCAGGGCTACTTTTAGAAAGTTGAGCAGGGTCAGCTCTAACCAGCGGGTGAAGGAGCCTTATTGCAGCTTTCCTGGGGCCGGGGGGATGCCCAACACTGCGGGAGGGATCCTGAACATGCAGAACCACCCCCTGCGAAAGGGGCTGTTGCACACACTGGTCACAACTGCTGCCCGCAGCTGCTCCAGTAAGGCCAGAGGAGAATCAGTTGGAGCTCCCTGAGACTCAGGAGTACTTCAATCTCCTCAAATAGGCTGAAGTTTCACTTCATTCTGAACACAGACTGAAAATAGACAAAAGCCAGACTGAGCAAGACATATCCTATGATCCTATGGCATGTTGTGAAGGGTGCTGGGATACAATGGAGAGAATTTCAATGTCTGCATTAGCAAATCCTAAACTTAACATTTAGTATTGGCTCTAGCAGGAACTTCAGCTAACGCTAACAGCAGCAGGATTCCACAGGAAAAGCATCAGTCGCTGCCCAAACCACAGCAGTAGCTAAAGACTTCAGCCAAGACATCAGAAATCACGAGATAGCCGAAGGTAGACATACATTCCAGTGCTAAGTGTTCACCCCTCTTCCTTGCTGCAGGTTTACTGCTCCAGACCACTGCACATTACAACTGTCAGTCAAGCCTTGCTTTCCACACATTGTCATTCATCAGATGGGTCTCCATTGCCACCAAGGTACTAAAATGGGCAGTCAGGAACCTCCCCTCTAGAGCCATTCCCCAGCCAACCAGAACTACCTACGCGACGTGATACAAAATCCACTACTTCCCAGATGTAAACACCCATTCCTGATCTCCAGCTTACATCCAGCCAGATGTCCCCATGCATCCCCTGCACCCTACCTGTGCTGGCCCTGCACAGACACACACTCCTTGAGCTCCAAGTGTGTTATTTTATCTGCTTTCCCAGCCAACACCAAATCATAATTTCCAGACCAAGACACGTTACCCATCTACTACTTAACATGAAGAAACATACTTTCCTGTACAGAAGGAGCAGATCTATGCATGTCTAACCACACCACAAAAAACCCAAACCATCACAATTAAGAGTAAGAATTTCCTAACATCAAATGTTCAGCTAACCCCCAATA
Organism: Neopsephotus bourkii; assembly: GCF_033783945.1. Lineage (NCBI taxonomy): Eukaryota > Metazoa > Chordata > Aves > Psittaciformes > Psittacidae > Neopsephotus > Neopsephotus bourkii. The sequence goes on from NW_026902223.1 coordinate 231,640, forward strand.
TCAGAGTGAGAACTCTGCAGACAGCTCTAATGAGTGAGGGCTTGGGAAGATAATTCATGTATTTTGAGATTGTTTTTCAGAGTTTCTACAACTCAATTCCAAAATTGCACAATGGGGTCTGATCAGAGAAGGGCAGCACAGTGTCTACTAAGCACTGCTTAGCAGCCAAAAGATCTCTGATCTGAGGAGGCAGAGGCTGCCATATCATATCATCATCATCTCTTCTGTCATGTATTTGCACCCCATATAATTTACATCTTGCATCCTTACAGACATAAGAAACACTCTTCAGAGAGAGGAATCCATCCATTCCTACTGCTTTACCAGTTCTCTTTTCCTGGAGTCCAGCTATCACCCTGTTCCTTTTTCTTCATCCATTACCATCTGCCTGCTGAGGTATTCCAATTGGGCCTTTCTCAATCTAAGCCTTCTTTTAATGTGTCACCAACAATCTTAAAGCACAGGCAGAACCCGAAAACTACCTTCCAGTGGCAATTACAAAAAGGCTCTAGGGGTACCACCTTGCTTTCCAGCCCACATCCCAGCTTCCTGCAGCCATGGCCAAAGGTAACCACTTCCTGTCACAAACAGGAGTTTCTACCTCCCATTACCTAACTCCGGAGGAAAGCAAGCTATGCATTTTGCTGGCATGTTTCTGTCAGAGATACCTTTCAGGAACCAAAGACTGCGTAATGGTTTGTCCTTCATTGTTCAAAGTCTCTACCTCTGTTACTAAGGTTGGGATGCAAGACACTTTCTGCCAGCAGGCTGAAACCATCTATTCACACCAGTGTCTACCAGGCAGTCTAAATAACTACAGCCTCTGTGATAAAGCAGGTGCCAGGAGGAATGCAGCTCGCTGGATGGTCACCACCACATACCTAGGGAATCAGGGAAGCTGAGGGAAATGTTCAAGTGAGTTTAAGTGAAGTAGTGGCAACTGTGCATTCCACAGCAGCAAGCTCTCGCTGGAGACCCACCTCCTACCCATCACCTCAGGGAACTCTAATCTCATGGGGAATCTGGTGTAGAGTTACCTTCTAATAATTAATGTCCTGACATCAAAGTCAGCACGCAGCTGTCTGTAAACCATCTTTAGCCCAAGAAACTAAGGGACGCCAGCACAGATTTTATCCAGCCTCTCTCTTCAGCTTCAAAAACCACACACAGGCAAAGCATTAATGGGAAGATTCTTTTACAAAAATGGACCTTTGATGTTTAAAAATAATTTGTTTTGTTTTGGGTTTTTTCCTCAGGACTGAAAAGGGACAAAAAGCAGATGCCATGTGGCCAGCCCTGCTCTGCTGTAGCTGCTGAGAGCAAGGAGAGCAAAGGATGGCAGGAACAGAGGAGGGAACAAAATGTAATCAATCAGCAGCAAAAGCACCAGAGATCAAAGGGCTTGAAAGCAGCCGTCAAAATCACATGCTGTTTAACACAAGGGCAGAGCCCCCCCAACAGAATCCACAGCTGCTTCCAAAGCTGCTCTCGCACTGGAAGGGAGGCTCGCTCCAGAAGTGCCTCTTGAGTGGTTTGAACTGGACTGCAACCCCCAGGCAGATGCCAGATTGTAACAGCCCTCAGGCCACCGCTGCACAGCTCCATGCCCAACAAGCTGTAGCCAGTAAAATGATGAAATGAATTCTGTCTCTCCTGCCAGCAGCATACGAAGAAGTACAGACAACGGGACCAGTGAAGAATCCCAGCACAAACCCTTGTACTGCTTCTTTTCAGACACAACTGAAACTCCTCCTTTCCAAATCCCCCATAGGCAAGAGTGCGACTGAAGCAAGCAACACATTAGACTGGACAAATCACCCAGCCTACCATTCAGTGCTCCATGCGCAGGATCTGTTCCCAAAGGTTCAACAACACTGATGAGGTAGACCAAAACATGTTTCTAATACATGAAAATATTCACCACTGGGTTGGCAAAGCCTCTTCCTGCTACATTTGTAACTGCTCCAGAGCCCTTCCAGGGCCTGGCTTCTGCTTATGAACAATTCGGAAACTCATAAAGAATGAACTGCCACCACGAAGAAGTCAACCAAGGTAGAATCTCCACACCAACATGAGAACATACACACAGTCCTGATGAATTCTTCCTGGATCAAGCTCCCTTTGAACCTCATCAGGCACTCCTTTCTACCTAAGGCTTTCCATTGTTTAATCCCACGGCTGTATCAGAACCAGAGATAAACACAAAACTCTGACTCTAGGAGGTCCTAAAGAGTGGGAAAACATGAAGGGGATCTCTGAATGTTAAAGCAAACCATAGTGATAATATGTGCAGTGAAAGGGCAAAAGAAAAAGCTAGTCACAGAGAAACCAGGACATGAAATTCCCAATGCACAACAATGTGGAGTAAGGTACGAATTGAAAGCCTCCTGTAGCTCATTTTACGCTGCCTGCCAGACATCCCCAACCTTGCTGAAGGCATTCAATTCCATACGGCTGCCCGAGAGAAAGCCTACTTTAACAGCATTCAAAGGCAATCCTGTGATGGCATCACAGCACTCTTGAGCCATCAGTTCTGGTATCTCTACATGGGCTTAAGCATTTTTAAACAATGCAGTTTTACTTCAGAGACACCAACAATGCAATGGGATGTGCAACTGCCTTGCTGGAAAAAGGGTCAGAAAGAGGTAGAATTTATTTAAGCAGCAGGATATTTTAGAGCTAGACAGAAAAGACTTTTATACCACTTCTGCTCCTAGGACAATCCTACAACAAGCTACAAATGTTATCCCTTTCCAGATATAAAACTAACAAGCTTGCACCTTCCATGTGATCTGGGAGTTCAGTCAGTCACAATAAGCAGTAAGCATCTTCAGAGTATTACAAAACACAAGTCTGGTGACATCTAGATCTGCCAAGACATCTAACTCCATATTATGGGGAAAAAGTCTTAAACATGGAAATATCTCTTCCCTTGTAGGAGTTCAGTCTCAAGCAAGGCAGGATAAAAAAAGCCCTCATTGCAAACAAGTTTTCCCTTACCTGTTCTTGCTCCTTTTGCAGTTCTTGGCTGTTCTTAGACTTCTTTGGCTTAGAAGGGCCTCCAGGGCTAGAAGCTGTTGTTGGCAACACTGAAGATGACATATCTAACCCAAGAAATGGTGCAGCTACAGAACTGTCCCCCAGACGCTGTCCACCTCCAAAAGAAGGGACAAATTGGGTCGAATCAGGCTCTGAAGAAGGCAACAGCTCTTCCAAGCTGGCATGAGATTCTCTAATTGAGTCTTGCTTGTCTGTGCAGCTGTTTAAAGACATGGCCACATCCCCATGGTCCAGGTCCTTTGGGAATGTGCTTGCTTGAGGTAGGGGAACATCCACTGCTCCTTCAGTTGGTTCTTGCCCCACTGTCAGCTCACTACATTGCACCGTGGCATCCACAGCTTCCTCCTGACCAGATGAACTGCATTTCTTCATGACAACTCTTAGAGAAGACATCAAAATGAAGAAAACCAAAATCATTTATCCTAACAGTACTGCCCTCCCTGTTCCCAACATGACCATGGCATAGAGACAGCTAGACTGAAATATCCCCTAATTTAATGATCTGCTGCTTCCAGACACTCACAAAGAGCAAGCTCTAGTTGCTCTGAAGTTAAGGGTCAGGGACAGGGGTTTGCGCAAAAAAAACCAAACAACAGAGCAGGAACTACCAACTCCACAGGAAGAACTCTGGCTTCCAGGAAAAAGCAGCAGTGAGTCTTAACGCAGAGCTTCTAATCGCTCCTGCCTCCAGGATATAAAGCAAAGAACTGGCTAGAAGATCACAGGAAGGCTGTCATTGTCCCCCACCTCACCCTCCCAGTCAGCAGGAGGCACTGCAGGGACTGGGAGGCAGGGAAGAATGAAGTGGTAGACAACTGCCCTCTCAGATTTTTCACTTTGAATTGTCTGTTCCACTCACAGGAAGGAAGAAAAATAAATAAATAAAGAGGAAGAAAGAGACAAACAAGCTCCTTTAATGTGCACATGGGGGTCAGTGCCAGCAGCTGCAGCTGTGGGGAGCACATGTGGGCAGCAGTTTCTGATAAAAAGCAAATGCACCAACCCAGAGCTGTGTGGTTGCCATTCCTGAGCACTGTTTGGGGGTCACTGCTGAGCTCTCTGTTTCTCACTCTGAACTCTTTCTCTTGGGGTCCCGCCCTGCCTTTTTTTTTTTTATTATTATTTTAAATAAACCAAATTCACCCCCAGAGTGAAAAGATAAAACAGAGCCCAAACTTTGCTCCTCCCAACCTGATGATGGCGCTGCCTCCAGTCAGGCCAAGTGACTTCAGCATTGTCTTCTCTAGGGCATTTTTTCCTGAGATCTGCAACAAAACCAGAGGGAAGTAATTGTGGCAGCTGCCTCCCTGGGAGAGCGTGTAAAGTGCTGTTTCTAAAAAGAAGCCTGTATTCAAACAAACATCACACAGCACCAGAAACAGCATAAAACACACTCTGCAGTTGGAAATGAGATCGGAATGCATCTGTATTCACCTGTACTGCTGTACCAAATTAACTGCTTATTAAATGATGTGAAGGGAAGATGACCTACATATTCTTTCATCCCATAATCCATCCCAAACGGATCCAACCTCAGCAAAGCATCATTTTCGTGTCAGAAGTTAAATCACTGGCAACATCTCAGAGCCGACAGACAGACAATTTCATTACATACACCTCCCATGTTTGTAACAACCTGTTCCAGAATAAAGATGATCTGTTCACAGAGGTCAGCGGGAAGTGAAGGGACAGCTAGGGAGAGCAAATTCCGTAATACACACATACAAAATATTAAACGAAACATTAATAGCAAAAGATCAAAACACAGAGAAAAGCAAATATTTATTAAAATGAAGCCACTGTTTTGATTCCAGCTTTAAAAGAAGTTGGAAAGAAAAACAGAAACAGGTCATTGAGCTCATTTTATGGGCTCAGAGGTCCAAACAGCCCAGTGTTACGTTCCAAGAGAGCTTTTTTCCATACAGACACGTCATGCTTTGAAAAGACCAACATTTTTCTACTTCCCCTCTCAAGAAAGTTCAAAAGAAACACTTTCCAGGTTGGAAAGCAGAGCTGAGTTTTTCTTATTTTTTAGGGACAGAAGGAGGAGAGACAGTTAAGACGACTTTGCTGACTTACCTCATCTCGCATGTAAACACATACTGGAGAGAATTCACCATGTTGTTCCATAAACTCCCTGCAGTAAAAAGCAAAATACTGCAGCACCTGTAGACAAGCCTACTGCTCCCAAAACCAATGTACAGCAATAGCAAGAAGTGCCATTAGCTAGCAACCCTCTCCTCCATGTCCCACGAGCAACAACCATTACACAGAATCAGTATTAGACATTAGGTAAAGAACTTGCTCCAATGCGTTCACTGTTCCTTAAATGCAGCCCTGAAAGCTTAAAACCTAAGTAGAAATAATTAAAGTTAGTTCTGAAATTATCTGATCTTACCAGATAAATTTGAGCACATCATTCTTCATGTGCCGTAATACCCAATTTGGATCACAATTCAGTAATACTTGCTCTTTTTAATCCCTTCTGTAAGTTAAATAGTTACCAGACTTTAGACTGTACTTGTCTTGAGACAGGTCAGTTTCTTTCTGTGTGTGAATCACAACAAACAGAAAGAAATACTGCGAATTGAACAAAATGAAGCAAATCAAAGAAATGAAAGCTTGAACCTCAAATTGCCTGTCTATCAGGAAAGGTGGATGATTACCATTTAGGAGGAGAGAACCAAGGCACAATGGAACACACGTGCTCATCACACAGACCCATAAGAGACGAAACCACTTTGACTTCCACAACCAAACCATTCACCTTCCAAAACTGCTTTCTACTTCAATCCAAGCAACTCTTTGGATTGAAGAGTCATCTAAAAATGTATGGAAAATATCTGACCTTAATGAATGATACCACAAAAGCAGCAAAGAGACACAGTCATTGTCAAAACTGTCTTTAAGTGTCCAAACTGCAATTGCTTCTATATGAGAACAGCCTCAGAGCTGCTGAAGCTGCCAGCCAGGCAAGAGTGGGAGACAGAAAAGCAACAGTTCTCCCAGGCCTCATGCTAAAAGGGTATACAATGTTTGTGCCCTCAACAGGTCTCTGCAGAACAGACTCCAAGCAAAGATCCCCCAGAGACTTATTTTTGTATAACTCTTGGAATCCAGCAGGCTCCTCCTCCAGCTGCTGTTAATCCGTTACATGCATTCACTGAGGCAAGCACACACATCAAACACACTGTCATTTCTTTCTTTGATGTGATGTGCTTCAGAAGGGAAACGGCAAGCAGATTAGATTCCTTCATGTAGTGATCTGACAGGGCCTGTAAACATCTTGTGCAAGGACTGCCGCACGCTGAGAAGAGGAGCAGCCTTACAATAGCTTCCAGACCTTCTCCATACGCAATTAGCCAAGATGGACGCTGAAAACCCAGGGGAAATTCCAGTGGATTTAGAATACTTCCCCTCACGCACTTAGAGCAGCTGAGTATTCCAGGAAAAGGTCTCCAGTTGGAAAGTCAAAGGAAGGACTCAGCAAAAGTCAGCAACTAGCTGACTAGTTAGTCAACTGAGTCAATACACTGAAAATCAGCTCAGCCCATGAAATCTATATGGATGGCTACAGATCCAGCTTGGTTTGTGACTGTCTTAGGCAGCATCTTTGCTGCTTTCTGAACTTAATCAAAAGTTTGCTAAGTCTATCCAAACATCTGAGCTTCCAGGGGGCAGGAAAGCACAGCTGTGTTTTATGAGCTGAAGTTAATAATGCTTAGCACACTGGAGCAGCTAAGAAGCTTAAAAAGAGCACCATGTACATTAGCTATTAGTATTACAATAACCTGTAAAAAATCAACAAAAAATACCTCCAAAGGAGCAAAACTATATAAAAAGCTCAAATTTTTAATTTCATAATTCCACATAAATGCCTATAATTTTATTATTGAGAAATAAGAAGCAAAAAGCCACACAAAGGCTGTCACTGTCCATAACTGCCACTTCCACCAGTCTAGCAGCTCCTGAACTGCAACAAGCAGAGAGCACAAAGCACAAGAGGGCCCCTAAACACCTAGAAAAATTGTACCTGGCTCTTTTTGTCTACCTCTTTCCTCAATCAAAAGAAAAATCATTATCTTCTCTTTAGTATTTACACCAAGACTGTCCCTTTTGACTTGAGTAAATGTCACAGGGTAGACCAGGTCCCTGACCATTAAAGACAAAGCGAATGGTAAGTAAGGCTCATTTGTATCACTTTAGAGTCAGTAGGCTGCCTCAAGCATTACCCCAAACTATGGTTTGATGAAACAGCACACTGAGTGCAAAAACTGACATGCACCACTCCTACGCTGCTTCCTCCTTTTGGATCCTTGTTTCCAGACATGCTGCACTTTCTGTCATAACTGCCTATGAGAGACAACCCTTAACTGGGTTAGGAAACTTAGCTACCTGAAAGATAATGTAGGGACAACACTATTTTTCACCTACATCAGCTATTTAAGCCAATTCCCCACAAAGCTGCAGAAACAATTTCAGGGGAGTTAGACAGGAAGGCAGGAGGTGAGCACTAACTCTTCAATCCCCTACCGCTATACAGAAGATGCCCCTGATCCAAACTCCCTCCCTTGGGCCAGCAGCACTAGTCACTCCTTTGATGTTGTTACAAGCAAGTCCTACTAAGTTAGCAAGAAAGGAACAAAATCTGGTGGGGGGAAAGAACATTATCAAGAGAAAGGCAAAGCCAACTACCATAGAAAAAAATGAAATTTGGAAATTCTGTCCAGAATAGAATGGCTATCACAGCTTGAAGACTTCATCTGCCAAGCCATGACAAAAATAAAAGAACTGTCTTTGGAGAAGAGTTAATTAGCTCAACGTTTCAAACCAAAACATTATTTTTAAGTCAAACTAAAGACAAAAGAAAGTTCTGAATGTAGACTGGCCTCAAGTAGTAAGATTTATAACACCTGCATATATTCAACAAATGTAGGACCAGAAATGCTTCCATTTAAACAGGACATAATCAATCTTCCGAAGATTCCACATTAGCCTGCTGAAAGCTCCATATTTTCTTGAATAATCATAGAATCACAGAACAGTTTGGGTTCAAAGGGGCCTTAAAGCTCATCCAGCTCCAATCCCCTGCCACAGACAGGGACACCTTCCACTAGAGCAGGTTGCTCCAAACCTTGTCTATTGAGCACTGCCAGGGATGGGGCATCATTAACATGTAAGTATAGTTTCTTCCTGGCCTTAGCAGTCTGTTACCAGTTCATGCCCTGAACAAGGAGTGCTACTCCAGGATTAAAAAATAATAATGAAACTATGGAGTGTCAAATCTAAAAGAGCAAGGAAAAGGCAAACATCTTGTGTGGTACATGAAAAACCACAGTCAAATAAATGCAATTTCTACAAATCTGCAGGACTTAGCTGGATCACTGTAACTACAACTAAATATTGTCATGCAGAGTTACACCTAAATAAGTATTTTCTCACTGTATTGCTCACCTAATCTCTGCAAAATGGTTGAGAAGTTCCCACAGAGTCTGTTCACAGGGAAAGGTGTCTTGTAAACGGGAGCCATCATCCAACTGCAATGCGATCCGAACCTGTGGGAAAACACACTGAATTGATCTGGAATCTGAATGAAAACTTCCTTGTCTTTACAACTTGTTTAGGTATTTCAGTGATTTGTAGAACCTCCTATCCAAAAAACCATGACTTTCTTCTAAACACTTCCTGCAAAGGATTACACTATTAAAAATGCAGAGGTGTATTCAAATGATTACATTAGGATTCTGGCATTTTTACCTGACTTCTCATTGGAATGGACAGCTCCTGAGCATGGAAGAGGCAATCCTTGACTATTAACCAGCTTTCCTGGGCCCTTCTTCCCTGACACATTCTGAACTGAAACGTATTCTGAGATAGGCCAATGCAAACGTCCCATTCAGTGTTTCCATGTGTCCCTACCAACAGTGTCAGTGCATCCTCTCACTCTGTGAGAGCGAGTGACACATGGGAAAGCATGAGGGGGAGACCAAGAGTGTGATGGGAAAAAACAGGCACAACACACTCCAGCAATCAACTGTGATTTCCTTGGTGGAATATGTTTGTCATCTGCCTCAGCTCCTACCAGTCCTTACAGGACTGCAAATTGTCATCTGCTGGAGACAGGAGTTTTTCTACATAAAGGGAATAGTGACATCATCAACAACTAGCCAACAGAACTAACTTGTGTCATCTCACCATTAACACAACCTCCTGGTTTCTCCTATGCTGGAGACAAGTATTACATTATTCTCAGCTAGAGCAGAGTGATGACAGCTGACATCACCATCCTATAAGAATCCAGCCCAGAAATTCAGACTAACAGTTGCATCAGTTTCTGGGCAACAGTTCAAAGCTAAGCATGTCACGAAAGTCCTATTCACTCAATTAGAAGACTTTCTGAACACCCCAGGCTCTGTAAATAATAGACCAGTGCCAATTATCTTTTAAGTTTACAAACACATAAACAGAAGGTTAATAACTTTAACACTAGAACTGTATTGATGGCACCCCTATATCACCTGCCACCACAAAGGAGAATTTGTTCAACTTGTCACTAAAGAATTGTCTTATGTGATTTAAATGATTTTTACATGTGAAAGAAATCCATCTACTTTAAAAACACCAGGTTTACTGAACAAACTTGCAGTTTATCCAAACCAGTGTTCGGGCTCTAGGGGTAAGACTGCTGCCAGCGACCACAGGAAAGCACACCTACTTCCATGCAAGTTATCTCAATAAAGACAATAACAAAAGACACAGAACCAAATTCATCCCAATATTACTGCAGCCAGCCTGCATGATCAAGCCCACATTTCAGCTGCCACTGTATCAGGGCATAATACCAATGCCACCAGAGTCAGCTCTCGTCACAGCTAACTGGCTGTTTTTAACTCCCTACAGTATTTGACACTCGTTCTCTGTGGCAGCAAATTCTTTTGGTCAATTGTTCTGTACAAAGTGTTTTCTTATACTGTCTGTAAAATCCTTCCAAGTGGAACCTCTGCTCTTAGTTTATGGGACAGCGACTCTGTTTAGACTGTACTCTTCACAAGCATATTTACTGTATCTTCTCAGCTCCACAGAACAGCAACAAGCACTCCAAGGGAAGCCTTGGAGTCACTTCTGTAGACTGTTCTGTTGAAATACAACTAAACCATAAGTTAAACTTTCATTGGCTCTTCTCCTTTGTGATCTAAAGCAGTGATTCCATGTTATAAACCTTCTCCTACAATGCACAGTCCTTCTCGCCCCTTTCACAACTTTTTTTAACTGAAAATTTTAAGCAGATGCTACCAGCTTGTTGTATTTTTTTAACTAAATACGTCATATGGAGCACAAACTTCTTTCTACCACAAAGTCAGAAGAAAACATTAGCACCAAAACAAAGCACATGGAGGTTTTACAGAGAAAAACATAGACATTTGTGACTCCCCAAACTGTACTGCACACCCACAGTGAACTACAGCAGAGACTGCAAAAACTTTGTGCACTACAAAGGTCACTTTTCAATGTGTGCATCAGTTTGTCTTTGTGACAAGTAAAGCAATTGCCTGTGACAAAATACCACTAATGCAATTTGACAGACATTGAGAGAATAGCACTAATAGACCTGAAACTTTCTCAAAAAATGAGAAACTCCACCTGAGGAAGCCTGTAAGAAGAGAGATGACTATTAGTGACAGACAAATTTTCATTCCTAGGCCACTTAAGTAAGACCGTACACCATTTGTACCACATTCAATGTTTATACTCATTAACACCTATGCATCATTTCAAAAATCATGTCTCCAGCTGTAAGAACGACATGCATCAAAGATTTTTAAACCTCCTAAACACGCGACAGTAATTCCTGTAGAACACAGCATCCGTAAGCTGTTTGCAAATTACACAAAGCAGGGACATTTGGCAACTGCTAAGCACAGTGCATGTCACAAAACATTCTGAAGCTGTGTGAACACACCGTGAAGAGCAGTGCTGGGAAAGACGCATAAGAAAATCTTGTAAGAATGTGAGATTTAGTCAAAATCCAGATGCAGACAACAGCAACAGAAACAGAAATTAGGAAATGGAACTGAGTTAGTAACTCAACTGCTAAGCAAAGTCATCAATGATGTTTAACTTCCTACACATTCATGACTACTAGTTTTTCATGTGCCCCAAAAGATCTCCCTATTCTCCACTTGCAGCTGGAACTCCATCAACACGCCAACTGTAAGCAAAGACCTCCAGCTACTAAATTACCACTTTCCACCACACCTCTACCAGTCTTTGGGTGGTCTCGCACTCAAGCACTGGCCAAGTCTAACCATGCTCTTGCTCACGAGATGACCGCATTCAGCAAAAGCGATAACTGAACTAATCGAACATACCCCGAAAACCAACGTACCATGTTTCCAATTCCCACTCTATTAAAGACTGGCACCATCTCCAGCTTGGCATTGTTGGGCAGCCTGGCAAATCTCCACTGTAAAGAGAGATCCAACACGCTCCTCTGAAACCTAAACAAGAACAGAGCCCATGAGAACACCAAGGAACCATTCTATGTAATCTTCAGATCACTTCAGGGACTGACAAAAATGCAAAGTCCAGGTACTGAGCAAGGTAATTCCCTGCAGGTTGACTAGGAGCCATAGAGCAGCACTCAACAATGCAGAACTGGTAACTCAGAAAACAGTTCACAAAAATTATTCTGCATATCAAAAAGCTGCAGTTTGTAGAGATCACAGATAAGATACTCAAATTTATGTTCTCCTCAGGCTTTAAGAGAGAAACAGAACTGAATAGTCAAGCCTGGTGCTCAGTGTTAAATAAAAAGGTACTTCTTTTACTGCCACTCAAACAATCTCTTGCTTATGATACCATAAAAACTTATGATCAAGCCACAGGGTGCGACTGGAGCCCTATCACTCAGTGAGCTACAACTGCGGGTGACACCTCTGTGGAAGTTACACAGGATCTCGGTATTTATCCAAGGAGCAAAGGGAACTTGGCACGGGGAAATCGGGAGGGGTTAATTGGAACAAAATCCCTTTGCTGGAGAACAGCAGCCCACGGACCCTCTCTGCCCATGACCATGAGCATCCTCCCGAGCTCGGGGCCCGCAACGCCGGGCACCCACCAGTGGCAGCCACCGCCCGGCAGCGCGCCGGGCCACGGGCAGGCCTTCGGCACCTGCTGGGCCCCTTGCCAAGGACGCGGCGGGCGACTCGACACGGCCGGGCCCGACCCTGTCCGGCTGCGCAGCCGCGGGCCCGCTCTGGGCCTCTGCCACCGGTGGCGCGAAGCAGCCTTCAATAGGGCCCGGCCAGAGCTGCCGCCGGCCCCGCTCTGAGACTCACTTGAGGCCGTACTCGCCGGGGCTGCCGCCCTGCTTCCTACAGACCTCCTCGAGGATCTGCGGAGAGAACAGAGGCGTTACGGGCAGGGCCGGCCCTGCCGCCGCCGCGCCACCGCCCCCCGGACCCACCTGAAGCAGCACCGTACCGGGCCCCACCCGTACTGTGACCCGCCGCCCGCTGGGGGCCAGCACCGACACCGCGGCGCCCCCCCCGCCCGCCGCCGCCATCTTCCCTCCCTCCGAGGCGCCGGCCCCGCGCGGCTGGGGCGGAGCTGGGCCCCGGGCCGCCCCTGCTGCAGGCCGCGCTCCGCCCCGCCGCGGAGCCGAGCGAAGGTGAGGCACGGGCCAGGGGGCCGCGGCGGGCGAGTCCCGGCCTGGTGGGGCCGGCCAGGGACTTCCGGGGCCTGGTCAAGGGTCGGGGCCGAGCCGGAGGTCGAGGGTCAGGGCTGGGGCCTGTGCCCGGGTGGCCGCTGCGGGAGGTCGCGGTACTGCCGGCGCTCGGAGCCGGGGCAGGGCAGCCTGGCGCAGGGTTCCGGGCACACGGGCGCCGGTGCGATGCGTGCCCCGGGCACACGCTGTCCGCTCGGCAGAGGGAGCGACCGGTGGAGCGGGAGGAGCCGGAGCCAGGGCTGCGGCTCGCGGCGCGTTTCCTGCCGGGTTTGCAGTGTTCGGATCGGTCAAACAGCTCTGAAGAAATAAAACGTTTCTTCGCTGTGCCTGGGCTTCTCCCGGCAGCGCACGGCGTGGTCCCCGCTCCGAACCGGGCACGCGGCACATCGAGGCGCTTCAGATCTCTCAGCTCTTCACCAAGCGGCGATGGCAGCGTTCCTGGGCAAAGCACTAAAGCTACTGACAGCAACAGCCACATTGCAGGGAGCGCTCCCTCTGCCACAGGTGTCCAGGCAGTGCCGCAGTCGAGACACCGCGGGTTAAGGCCAACCACAGCATCCCGTCGGCTCCGAAGAGCATTCCTTCCGATCAAAACAACAACCAACCGAAGCTGTTGATTTTGCATCTCAGGATTAGTGTCACAAACCCAAGCGTTCAGACAACGGCTCTGCAGCTATAGGAAGCTAAGATTATCTTATATTTACAACAACATTTCATAACCTTTCACTCTCAGCACCACCTTTTCAGTATCGAAGGCACTCTCAGAGATTCAACTCTTTTGTTTGCTATCATAAGAAAAAAAACCAAAACACACCAACCCTTAGTTTGGGTAACCACTGGAATTTATTTAGCCTAAGTTGTTACCACATGCCAAATACTGTCTCTACTTCTTCTATATTTGTCATATATGTTGAGCTTAAGTCCCCATCACCACCCCCAGCGCCCACAAAAATGTCTGCTCTGTTTGGCTTATAAAGGAAAAATATCCTTTTAAGGGAAAGGCACTTCAGTAAAAGATAACGCTTGTTTTTTACCTTATCAGCAGTGTGAGAGAAAGGAGAAAAAGAGAGGGTGGGAATTTTAGTGATGGAGAGACATCCCCTTGCTTATGCATGTGAATTCCTGAGTCCTCCCAACACCATAGCTACTCAATTAAGTTTTATTAATAGTAACAAAGGGTGTCCTGGTGTATGTGTTCTTTAAAAATAACACCTAAACATGCCTTTACACTTTTCTTTCCATTCTGTTGGGAAGTATCATCATATTACCTACACAGCTACGGTGTTCAGGGTATTGGCATCCCAGGCCATGTTTGTAAATCCTAAACACATTAAAATGGTTGAAGTTGTTGTATTTTACTTTCAGAGCTAGGATGGACAAGGGGTGTATGGCCAGTTACCACAGAACAGCACAATAACTCGGCAGTCATCTGTCAATACCCTGAAGTTGTCTGTGTGCACTTGGTTTTACTATTTTAGCTAAGCAGCTGTGGAACTTTCTGAATATAAACACAACGGCTGTAGAGAGAGGTATTGCCACCATCCTCTTTTCACTTGTCAGTTCTCTGCTTATGTGGTGAAGAACTTTGTTCGTACTCTGAAAGTCAGTATTGTGCAGGGAGGGTCTGACCATCCTCTCACAATTCTCTTTTCTAGGAGAGAGGCCCACATTATAGAAGAGTTTCTTCCTCAGAACAGCTCACACCAAGGTAATCACAGCACTACCTCTGACAGCAGCTGGGGACAGCAGCAGAACAGCGGACTCTGCCATTATTTTTTCCCCAGGATTAACTTCCAGTTTTCACCAGTCTGCGTCTTGTAGACATCCCAATCAGAGGTGTGTCTTTACATCTAATCTGATGGATTTCCGTCACATGAATCCGCCCAGCCACGTTTTGAGCCCACCTGCACTTTTGGCACCCGCAGAATCTGAGGCAGTGGATGCCACAGTCAAATTGTGTGGTACGACAGAAGTACCTAACTTTGATTTAGAATTTCTTCCTTGGTGTTCCACAGCTTTTATCAAGAAACAATCACTAATCATTCTCTGTTTCCATCTCTGTAATACTCACAAGTCTAGAGACATGCTTCTTATCATTCTCTAGCTTTTTAATTGCCTTTGCTGTAAAATATGTGAAGAAGCCTTCACATACATGAGGCTTTAAGGGCAAGACTGTTCTGAAAGTTTTTGCCTATGAAGGGTGCAACAAATACCTATGGTGTGCAAATTCATCTTAGTCTTTAAAATAGGGTTCAGACCCAAAGCTCTGCAAATATCTCACAAAGAGTGAAGACATCTTGTCCTTCCACTCATAAATAACTTAAGAGAAGGTAAGAAGAAGCAATTATAATGGCCATGTTAACACCTGTGATTGTTCAGCTGCTGAGGTGGAGCAGCCATGCCATTCTAAAAGATACATTTTGACATTTTGAGTTACATGGAGCCCCCCGAACTGGTCTTGTTTGTGTGGGGGTAGCTCCTATTTGATGTCTGAAGCAGGCAGCTGTTTTCTATTTTGCTTTGGAAGTGACACATCTCTTAAAGAAACGTTGCTCCTGTTAAAAAGACACCGATGTAATTTGAGTTGAACATTTCCAAGTTGCAGGATTGGAGAGATTAATCTGTTTTTTAATGACATGTCATAATCAGAAAGTCGCATGGAGGTTAAGGGTCACATTTCATACCCACAGCCACTTCTAATCTCAAATATTTATCTGAAATTAGAAGCATTGGGAGAGAAAGAAGGGGGAGGTAACTACAACCTGGAGTTCATTAAAGTGCTACAAAGAAAGAGGAACTCATTAGGGAATAGTTAAAAACACCCTTAATTTGGTTTTCTGCCACTGTCAGGACCAAGTGATGCCTGCAAGCGTGCCAGGTGGGCAAAACGTACGCCATGCCAAGACCTTCTCAGAACCTGCATTTCATCTGTGGTTACAGTGAACAAGCTGAACAGTGACCTTTCCCTAAAATCACCTTCCCTTCCTGGCAGCTAGTGCTTTGCATTAGATCCATACCCCTGGCGCGATGCAAGTTGGCATTGCCACAGCCCCACAAAGAATCATGCATAGATTTGCTTCATGATAAAGCATAGACCCCTCTCCCCCACCCCCGCTTTTTAATTTCTTTTAAATTGATAGGAATTTAACTATGAACATCTAGAAATACATCGTCACCAGTTCCAAACTATAATGCAGAACAATAGTTACCACAGTAATGATGATTCCAAAAAGATTTCCTCCCATCTGTACCAACAGTATGTGCTGACGATTGCCAGAGTCCTGCGGACGTTCAAGAGTGTGGCTCCCTACCACAGCATTGCACAGCACATTGTGTTGCACTTTTGATCAACACAAGACTCAAAAAACAAGTCAGGGGAGTTCAGCTGAGTCAGGGCTGCAGAGCTGCCTACACCAGGTGTGAGAGCTGGCTACAAAGGAGAAAGGTACTCAAGGCATAAGTGCTGGTCAGGACTCAGGGCATCACCCTCTCAGCTTCTGAGAGGCAAGGCCTACAGCTGCCTTGATCCTGACAGAACTCTAGGGAATCTCAGAACTGTCTCATTTGCTATTGTATATCACAGTCCAATACATTTCAACATACATGAGGACATAATGGAACAGGATATTTAATTCTGAAAGGATATTTAATTTTGAAAGGCATTAAATAGTAACAGCATCTCCCTTAACATTATTCCCAATCATTAAGAATCTCTTGCTGGCCTCCTGCAAGCCTTACTCCCACCCATAAATATGCCCAATCTCCAGTGCCTGGAGAAGGAGTCCAATTCCTCCACAGCTTTCTCTGAGCTTCCTTCCATACCAAGCCCAAACCACTCAATGTAGGGTGTTTCTTTTAAAAGATTAAAACTTAGCAAACCTCTGCTGAAGAACAAAATTCTTTGAAACCCGTGTGCACCTGGATGTTCTCTCAAGTTCAGCATGTCAAACTGTACTAGATTTAAATATCTAAGTAGGCTGTCATGCCATAACCTCACATGCTGTGTAATCTTTGCACTCTGTAACAGCCCCCTGCTCCTTTGTGACAGGTAACGCGAAAATGGTAAGAGTGCTCTGAAAGAAATCCTCCTGTTACCGGCACCAGAAGAGGTAAGGCCAAGACAGACACAATTTAAATGTCTTTGCTTCAACTCTTTGGACAAAGGCCCAAAGATCTGCAACTTTAACTTTGCCCTACAGTTTTTCAGTGGTGAATCACACTCAGTTACCCCTTCACACCCCAGCTGGTACAACGTGTTACAAGGTTCAGTAACTGCAGAACCCCCCAGTCCCTCCTGTTTTCTTGCTGCAACAAGGTTCTGGAGTTGTTTATACCGCCTGTTCCATGATCCTGAAGGACTCTTGGGGACTTAGTGGTTCATCTGGTCAGACTTTTTGCAAACTAACCAGTTTCCAGCTGCACCTCTGCTCAGGCAGCCACGCATGGTCTCTAACTGGCAATAACTAGTGCTAGTGATGGATTGCTGGTATCTGACAGCCAGTGAGGAAGGGATGTTTAGGCCAGTGTAGAAAAAGGTAACAATGATACAGACTTGTGCTGGGACTAAAACTGTATTGAGGAGATGTAGTGTGTGTGGAGTGTGTTCAGTTCAGTGGCTTTTCCTGGCTTAAAGATACTATTGGTACTATCAGCACTTAAATAAAAGAAAACATTTGGAGGTAAAACTCCGCTGGAGGACAGAGCTGAGATCGAGATTACGTGAGAGTAACTGAAAAATTAAGAAAAACGTAACATGGCAAGCAACTCGCAAACCCCTGTGCTCTGTATGTAGGAAATACAGAGCTAAGGATGCACTTAATAAACTCCAAAGGTAAAAAGCACACTTGCAGCAGCCGGTCAGCCTTAACTCCTGCTCTGCAAAATCTCTCCACTTACTATTTTAAGTTGATACTATTTTCACCTTTTCTAGTCCCAGATAGATTGCATCTCCCAGCACAGACAGCCGTGTTCCTGCTCCTCTCTGGAGGGCTGTTGAGGGGGTGAGCTGCCCGTCATGGTATCTAAACGAAGATGGAATTATTCAGGGTGGAGCGTTTTCTCTGGTTTTCCTCGGTTTTTAACACCGAGGCCTGTGACACAGACATAACTTCCCTGACATGCCGGTTCTCACAGATGAAACCCTGGGAGCTGGCACTTAACGTGCCTTTTTCTGCGGGGTTCTTCTTGCAACCACCTGGAATGTGCTATCCCGGGGAGTAAACAGGGAGAGCTCCTGGGGGGAAATCCCCGAGGGGGGCTGAGCCCCCGCGGCGCGGTCCCTGGTCAGGGGCTACAGCCGAGGCTGCCCCCGCGACGGGGAACGCTCCTGGCCTCCCCCAAACGCGGCCAGTAGCGCCCCGCCGACCTCCCCGTCACCTGCGGGCTTCCGGCTCCCCGCCGCGCCTTGCGGGCTGGAGCTAACCCCGCACCGAGGGCTCCCGCACCGACAGGGGAGGGGAACTGCGGGGGGGGGGGGGGGGGCACCTCCGCCCACGCGGAGCCGGGGAGGAGCCGCCGTCGGGGCCGCCAGAGGGGGGCATCAAGGGGGGGGGGGGCGGTGCGGGCCGGGGGTGCTGCCGCGGGGGCTGCCACGTGCGGGTCCTCGCCCCCGCGCGGCCCGACCCCCCTCCCCGGCCCCCGAGAGGCCGCCGCCCGCCTCCGCCGCCCTGCGGGCGAGGCTGGCGGGCGCCACCGGCCGCGGCCGCGGTCCCGGCGCCGGCAAGGGCGGCGATGGCGGCGCCGGAGGCGGGGGGCTCGGGGTGCGCCCCGACGGAGCGGGCCGCCGTGCCGATGCGGAGCGGCTCAGACCCCCCACTCCCTCCGCCTCGCTCCGAGGGGGCGGAGGGCAGGGCAGGGCGGGGGCTGGCCGGCTGCTGCCCCACGCGGCGCCCGGGCTGGCGGCGCCCCCGGCGCGCTCCCCGCGCACTCCGTGCCCCTCTGTCATGCTCGCCGCCTGGGAGCGGGCGGCGGGCTCCTGCGCCGGCAGCCGCGCCGCTAAACCCGCGCCTGCGGCGCTGTGCTCGCCGCCCGCCGCCGACCCCCGACCCCGCGGGCGGCGCGGCGGGGCGCGGCGGAGCGCGGGCGGCGCTGCCCGCCGCCGGGGGCTGGCTGCTGCTGCCGCCGCGGCTAGCGGCGGGTGGCGGCGGGCGGCGATGGGCACGGCGGCCGTGCACCTCCTGCTGCTGCTAGGGCTGCTGAACGCCGGGCCCGGCGGCGAGGGCAGGAAGGGCTGGCGGCGGAGGGGCCCGGCGGCCCGCGAGCGCGGCGAGGCGGCGGCGGCGGCTGAGAGCTTCCCGCTGGACTTCACGGCCGTGGAGGGCAACATGGACAGCTTCATGGCGCAGGTCAAGAGCCTGGCGCAGTCGCTGTACCCCTGCTCAGCCCAGGCGCTGCCGCACGATCTCCGCCTGCACCTCCTGCACAACGCCTCGGTCACCTGCAACGACGGCAGCCCGGCCGGGTGAGTCCCCGCGCGCCGCCGCCGCCCGCCGCGGCTGCCCGCGCCGCGCGCCCCGGCCCCGCCGCTCCCCGCCCGGCCCCGAGGGCTGTGGCGCCACCTTGCGGCGGCGCGCGGCGCGGCTGCGACAGGTGCAGCAGCGCTCCCGGGAGGCGGCGGCGGCGGCGGCGCTGGTCCCGGCGGGCGCGCGCTCCGCCCCGGCCTCTGGTAACGGCGCCGCCGCCTCCGTGTCTGTCCGCAGCTACTACCTCAAGGAGTCCAAGGGCAGCCGGCGGTGGCTGCTGTTCCTGGAAGGTGAGCGACGGCGACCGCTGCCCTCCGTGCCCTGGCGCGGGGCCGCTGTGCCTCGGCAGTTCCGGTCCCGGTGCGGCCGGCGGGCGGCTCACCCCTCTCTCCCTGACAGGAGGGTGGTACTGCTTCAACCGGGAGAACTGCGACACCCGCTATGACACCATGCGGAGGCTCATGAGCTCCCGGGAGTGGCCCGCGACCCGCGTGGGTGAGTCTGCCCGAGGAGGCAGTGCCCGAGGAACGGGACCGAACGGGGCAGCCGCGCGCGGGCCGGCATTGTACAGCATCTGCCGGCAGCCCCGGCAGCCGTGCAGGCACGCGTGTGGCTGCGCCGTGCCATGGCTCGGACAGGCTCTCGCGCCGCACAGGTGCGGCTGCGCTCGGTGCACGGTGTGAGGTTAAACACGGGCACGTGCGCACAGACCCGACAGCATCTTCAGAGCCGGGCTCGGTTTTCTGGGGTTTAAAGAGACTTCGTGTTCGTCTCTCTCCTATTGGAGGAGCTCGGGCCTCAGTGGGTTTGTCAGGACACGGGCACTTTCTCCCATGCATGTTTCCTGCTGCAGGACCAGGCTTGTGAGTGTGGGAAGGAACTGGGTCTACCATATGGGTTTCACCTGCAGCTGCCTGGTTCCACCTTTCCCCATTTACAGCTGTGTAAGTTCACGTAACCAGCTGCAGGCACTCTGTGTGAAAGCAAACGTTTTAACATCTTCCATTATCAGACGTAGGGAGGAATTAGCACCCAGATACCCCTGCTCTGGACCAGCAGGCTCCTGAGGCAGCAATGAAGTGCTGAGCACTGAAATGATGAACTGCTCTCTTCATCCTCACTGTATATGAACACGAAAACCTTCCCCATCACACAGATCTGTACTTGCATGTACTGGCATTCACCTGCTATCATTTGGGTTTGGGGAAAGGGCTAAATCTTAGGTGTGTGTCACTGGTTCTTTTTTGTGCTACAAGAGGCCTCTAGACCAGCTTCATACCCAGCGAGAATCAGATTCTGAAAGTCACATCTGCCTAAGGGCAGGTTCAGAAACATCCCTTCCGCTGCCCTTAGCGATGTTTTGGCCTGGATGTTTGCTTTCTGTGTGGTCAGAGGTGCTGCATGAATTCACAGCCTGTCAGCGGTGCCTTTCTTTTCTCTTTGTGCCCATCTGCAGGAACCGGGATCCTGTCGTCACAGCCGGAAGAGAATCCCCACTGGTGGAACGCCAACATGGTGTAAGGAGAGACAATGGAGGGCAACAGGGGATAATTAAACAGCATCTCCTGCCTTCTAGGCTGGCAAGAATGCTACAAAGACAGATTAAGACCAACACTTGTGGGAGGAAATTGTGTGTTTCCTCATTTGTTTCAGTCCAGCTCCCTAACAAGCAGCGCTGGCAGAGGCTGGAGAGACCTCAGTCCGGGCTCCTTGGAGTTGTGGGGTGATCTAATGAAGAAAAAGTGGGGCTAGCTTAGAGAGCCTTCTCAAATAGCTGAAGTGCCAAATACTGCTGTGAATGGTGGGCTGAGGGCTTAAAGAAGGGAGAAATGAGAAAGACACTAGTTTAAATAGGCATCTCTTTAGGGAGCAAGAGCAGAGGAGGGGGCTGTTATCTGGCATTCTGCAAGCTGGAGACAAAAAGGGAAGATAAATTAATTCCTGCAAAACCCTCCAGTGGTTGCAGTCAGCATTTACACTGCACTGAGGTCTTCTCATTTTTTGTGTGAGAAACTGACACAGAGAGTTTCCCAGTGGCAGGCCATCCATCGTATCAGTGGGACAGCTAAGAGCAAAGTCTTGGTCATTGTTCTGTCCACTGAGCTCAGTGCTTCAGTTAGGTTGGTAAGAGGTATTATTGATTTAACTCAGTAAAACTACCAGTGTTCAGTAGGAAAGACAGTTCCGACTGTCACTTGGTGTGCCAGAAGGTAAGGTGTCTGACGGGGAGAGAAACTCCCCCTTTTCCCTCACCAGGGCTTAATTCTCTGCCAGTCCCCTGCCCTGTCCTCCCCCCCCCCGGGATGTCAAAGGGACATCAGTGCTCACACAGCTCTCTTGCAGATTCATCCCTTACTGCTCAAGTGATGTTTGGAGTGGAGCCTCTTCCAAGTCTGAGAAAAGTGAGTGTTACTGATGGGCTGTTGCTGCCCCAGACATCACACATTAAAGGATATGGCCAGACTTCTGTTAAGTTACATGAATGAATAACAGGCTTTTTCTTGCTGAAGGGCAGGAAAGGATATCAAGCCACTTCCAGATAAAACATCCTGATCTCTTTAGCTTGGGCTGTTTTGACAGTTCAGAGCTGCTTTCAGAGATGTTGCATCGATGCAGTTTGTGAGGATTAGAGGAATAGAATTCCTTTTAGATGAATCTCCAGGTTCCAGCACACAGCAAAATTAATGGTGTAGCTGAGGAGCCATGATGCAGCGCATGCAACTTTGGCTTTGCTGATTTGAGAGGCAAGTGAAGTAAATTTAGTTTCAGACTTGTATCAGGAGGATATTTGGCCTTTGGAAGAGCTGTCCTGTGTCAGGCTGTGTGCAGGTTGCTTTGGGGAACAGGAATAGTTCATTTTAATACATGCAGTGCCATCAGCTGTCATTCTGATGATGATGGAGTCTGCTTAAAGGAGTCCTGAATTAAGCTGGGCTTCCTGCAGGTGGATTGTGCTACCTCAAGTATTTCTCTGTTTCCCAACTGAAGCAGGACTGGTGTCTGGGTGCAGGGATGCCTATAAACCCATCAGGGGCTTAGTCCTCCTCTTGTTTGCTCATGAAGAGTTTTCTTTGGCCAGGGTGAAATTAATGTTACACAGTGCTGTTGATGCTGTGAGCAAAAGGATTTGGCCCAAGCTGCGTCGTGCTGTGGCACTGAAAAGGCAGAAGGTTAACGCTTCTCTTTGAGCTGGTCTGTGAGTTCCGGCCTTAAATCAGACACTGTCACTCCATGTCTGTGGTCGCCAATGCTTGCCCTGGGAAGCTGACTGCTCCTGAATACCACGGATACACATTTCATCACCATAAGGGAGCTTTTTGCTCCACTGATTCTCTTCGGTGTCCCTGTGAAGCAGCTGCTCTCCAGCAGACAGGGTTGCCTCTTGGAGGTGCAGCCCACGTAGGTGTAACACTTGTGAAATGCTGCTGGACTGGAGTGGC
The DNA here is from genome assembly GCF_033783945.1 of Neopsephotus bourkii. Lineage (NCBI taxonomy): Eukaryota > Metazoa > Chordata > Aves > Psittaciformes > Psittacidae > Neopsephotus > Neopsephotus bourkii. Next base: position 254,328 of record NW_026902223.1, read on the forward strand.
TTTATGAGCTGGGGAGAAAGGGAGGCAGGACATTGGAACTGAGATCCCAGGTGGTAGAAGGGTGTCTGTGATCCTTGTGTACAGAGGAAGGCACCCAGCACCTCCCTTCTTGTTCTCTACATGTACTGATTCCTATGTGCTACTGTTGGAGGGTGTGCTTGTGCTGCCCTGTAGGCTCTTCACTTTCTTGCAGAGAAGCAAGGGGGGGTATCCTTCCTTAGATGTACCTGAGATGGGTGGAGAAAATGGGCCTGGTTTTAGGTTGATAATCTCTTCATAAGGTTCTTAAGCATTCGCGGGGAGGAATCAAAGGTCTTAACCTGGGCAAGAGACAGTTCTGTTGACACTGAGCTATCTCTTCCAGATGAATATGCCTTCATGGGAGCACTGATCATTCAGGAGGTTATAAAGGAGCTGGTGGGAAAAGGCCTTGGCACTGCCAAAGTGTTGCTGCTAGCAGGGAGCAGGTAGGTACCTACATTTCCTTTGGTGAAGACAGGAGATTTCCACAGCAGAAGGCTGTTAGGGGGCAGGTCCCAGCAGCAAACCCTGTATCTCTTCTCAGTGTTCTTCTTTATATGGTAAAACCAGGGATATGTATATATATATATATCAAGGTGAAAGATTTGCAGGAGGGAGGGAATGTTTCGTTCTTCCCTGCATCGAGTGTGCTGGCTCCTGTTGGCCCACACCATGAGGTGTGTGCTGCTGGGGAATGGACTCCGGACATGTGAATGGAACCATCAGACTTGCCTGACTGGATGCTCTGAATCGTGCTGTGCTGTACAGAGCTATGGGCTGCTCGGCATACGCTACATGGGTGGAATATAGAAATTTGCAAAGGGTGAATTTGTCTCACTTCAGATTGTTTCAGTTCTTGAGCAGCCAAACCTGACTGATACAAAGCACATAAATCTCCCAGAAGAATGAATAAGAACAGATTTGGTTTCTGAGGTATCACAATTGTTATTCAGCACTGGCTTTATTTCTGAGTGGTTTGAAAAGCAAAGGAATAACTTGGTGACTACCAAGTTTGTGGTGCATTGCTGTGTAGATAGATGAAGTTGTCCATAGGGTGTCACTGCTGTGAGAGGGTGTGTGTTCTAGGCTGTAGCTGTGTGCTCTTCATGACTGCAGTGTTAACGTTGCTGTTGCAGTGCTGGAGGGACAGGAGTGCTCCTGAATGTGGATAGAGTGGCAGAGCAGCTGGAGGAGATGGGTTATCCAGGAATTCAGGTTCGAGGCTTGGCAGACTCCGGATGGTTCCTGGATAACAAACAGTATCGCAGAACTGACTGCATTGATACTATCACATGTGCTCCAACAGAAGCCATCAGAAGAGGCATAAGGTACAATCAGATGCTCTAAAGGGCTTTTGTAAGAGATTAGGGTGTGGAGAAGATGTCCTCCTCCTCTATCTTCCTCCAGTTTGATACTTAAAGAGTATTTATCATCTACATTGGTATTTTTTCAATGATTTTATTGGAGAAGACAATCACTTCAAATCTAGACATGCAAAAGATTGTGTGCAATTGTGGATGCTCTAAAATGTGATTGATGGGACAATATAGCCAAGATAGAATGGAAAGGCCATTGTTAAGATTGCACTCTGGCTTTCATTCTGTTACTGCTTTGTCTTTTAGGTACTGGAATGGGATTGTTCCTGAACGCTGCAAGCTGCAGTTTAAAGAGGGAGAGGAATGGAATTGCTTTTTTGGATATAAGATTTACCCCACTCTTCGATGTACGTATGAGAGGAGAGATATCAAATGGGTTCCAGGGTTTCCTCTGTATCTGCAACTAACTTAGAGCAATCCCTCTTCCAAATCTTTTGTCTTCCCAGGTCCAGTCTTCGTTGTCCAGTGGCTCTTTGATGAGGCCCAGCTTACTGTAGACAATGTTCACCTCACTGGCCAGCCTGTTCAGGAGGGGCAGTGGCTCTACATCCAGAATCTGGGTAGGGAGCTGAGAAACACCTTGAAGGATGTGACGTAAGTATTCCATTGAGGAAAACCTGGCACATTTCTTTCTAAGAGCCATTTTTATCCAGCGTTCTAGCAGCATTTCTCAGATCTCTGCAGAGTTGAGTGTTGGGAATTTGGTGACTGTTAGTTCGTCTATAGCAATGATCTTGCCTTTTTTATTTCTGGGTGAGTGCAAAGTAACTTCGAGCTTCACAACTACCAGCTGCCCTTTGTTACCACTAGGAACACGCTTTTTCTTTCCTGCCTCCAAGGCAGGGTCAGAGTCCTTGCCACCACGCAGCCATTTACCTCGCAGGGATGTTTTGAAAATCATAAAACATTCCAAAGAGTTGATGAGACAACAGAGGAGGAGCTGTTAATGTGCCTTACTTGCTTCACATGAGAGCAGGTACTCAGGAGTCCTGTTGCACATGGACACTGTTAGGCAGGAAGCAGCCCCTTTTCTTCTGAACACTTTCCAGTCCAGACAGGGTTTATATCAGACAGTCATGGCTGCTCCTAAAACTCTTGCCAGGGGCAGCAAAAAATCCACATTCTCCTGAGTCCGGAAGGTTCTGTTTAGTAGGAGTGAGTTTGTCCTTCCAAGACCTAATCCATGTTTCCTTTCTTCCCTCAGTGCCAGCTTTGCTCCTGCCTGTTTGTCTCATGAGATCATTACACGCAAGTGAGTGCTTTTGCAGATCCCATGAGTGGGCAGCGGGGGGGATGTGCTGGTTCCCACAGCCTGATGTGGGCTCTGCCCTTTGTCGTTTCAGTCACTGGACGGACATCCAGGTGAAGGGGACGTCGCTCCCCCGTGCCCTGCACTGCTGGGATCGGAGCCTACACGAGAGCAACAAAAACGGGAAGGCCCCTCTGAAAGGCTGCCCAGTTCATCTGATCGACAGCTGTCCATGGCCTCACTGCAACCCCTCATGTCCCACCATCAGGGACCAGTTCACAGGGCAGGAGATGAACGTGATCCAGTTCCTCATGCACATGGGTTTTGATGTTCAGAAGATGGCACAGCAGCAGGGCCTGGAGCCCAGTAAACTCCTGGGGATGCTCAGCAGTGGTAACTAGGAAGGGCTCTGCAGAGGGGTAGAGATTAGATCAGGAGGAGACTCTGAGCCCTTCTCCCACACTTCCTAATTTTCCTTATGCTCATGCAGGCAGCCGCACGCTCACACCCATGCATGCTCAGACTTGTACACACCAGTGCTCCCACACTCGTGCACACGTAGGATGTGTCCAGCAAAAAACAACAGGCAATTTCTTGCTTACACCATTTGACCAGAACGTGTTACCTCCAAACTCCAGGGCTCAGTTTCAGCCATTCACATCCTTTTCCTGTGTTACACAAGGCAATCTGATACAGGGAGTAGCAAAGCCATAAATAGCAGCAATGAGAATCTTCCCCAGGTCTAGGACTTCTTCCCTTGCCATGAGTTTTACATCATAGACTGGATACAAGTGGTGAACAAAGCAAGCACTGGATTTCTTGTGTCCAACTAGGAGTGAAGGAACGATAACCTGACTGCCTGGAGGTCAGCATCTCGCCATGCATCATCACATACAAGCCCAGGACACGTGCTAGGGATGGACACTCTTGTACTCAATTTACTTTCATATTATTTTATAAAATGACTTTTTTATTACTTTTTTTAAACTAAGCAAGAAATATAAATGATATTGTTTTGTAACATATTTTTTTTAAATAACGAAGAAACCTCTTGCTACTTGGGCAATGTGGACATATTTATTTTAATATGTAAAACGCTATTTATAAGGGCTGACCAGAGAACCGTACATACGTCTTTGTAAAGTTGTATATGCTGCTCGTTTGGATGGGTTATTCTTATGATCACTTGTACGTGGGAGAGGGCTGAGGGTGGTGTTGGTCTTCTGTATTAATTAGACTTCTGTGTTCCCCTTGCAGTATGCTGTCATTGTTTCTCCTATGAAGAGGTTGTAATATGGGGTCTAAGTACAGAGATTTTCACCCAGCATCTGATGTTTGCATACTTGCACAGCACTTTCAGCTTGGCTCTGATTTGGCAGGTATTCCAGGGCATTGCTTTTGAAGATGCAGGGACATTTGGTTTTGCAGCAAAGGCCTCTGTTCTACTGAGAGCCATGTCTGATGAGCCCGTCTGGCCTGTCTTAAAATGGGGAGCATTTGGAACATAAAAGGCAGAGAACGCAAGGCAAGCACCAACATATTTCTATTATTTTAGTCATTTGTGAACACACCCACCTCAGAGCACAGAGAATCCCCTTTGATGGTAATGGGAGGAGAACAAGGGAGGGCTCAGGAATGTGTGTTGGAGCTGGAAAGTGGAGAGACCATTCCTTAGGGGAAAAGCACACCGGCAGAAGCAAGAAAGCAGGAAAGCTCCGTCCTGCAGCATGCTGCAGCTGGTACAGATGAACCTGCACAAGCAGCATCCGTTACATCCCTTCTGCAGAAGCTCCTGGCACCAATGTGGTGTCGGCTGCACCCGTGTGTGGCCGCAGGGAGCTGAGGCCCAGCTTTACAAGGCACATCACGCACTGCTGAGATGGGTCCTGCCAGGTTGCAGGGCTGAAAGGGTGTCCTGAACCTAGACACAGGGGCGGTGCTGTTTGTGAGGTCCCTTGGCTCAGGCAAGTGAACCCCAAAAGGAACAAAACCGCAGCCATTCAGGTACCTCTCTTGGACTCCAGCAAAGCCTTGGGCAGCGCCGCGTGGGCGATTGGCCGTCCTCCTGGGCAAGGGGGGTTACGACACATCAGGTAAAAGCAGCTAAAGAGAAAATAAATGGTGCTCCCAGCTGAACTGCAACCCAGGAAGCTGCCAGGACAGACACGTGGGAAGTGGGATTCCTCTGAGCGCTGGAGCCACACAGAGCCAAGTGCTCAGGATTTCAGCTGGCACCGGTTTGTCGGTTGGTAGCACCAAGAGAAGCCGCTGTGAGCACCGGTTGTTTGCGGGACGACTACACAAGATGATGCCCCCCAGATACAGAGCCTGCCGTGGGCTGTGTCCAGTGATGTACTCCTGCTAGGGAACAGTAAAGTATCAACACTGGTGCTGCAGCTGGGAATACTTGCTGCAGAGCCCGTCACCTGTATGTCCAACACATTAACTCAAGGGTTCATTTCTAAAAGGCAAACACGTTTTGGAGGATAATTTTTCCTTGCAAGCGCAGCTCCTCTGTGGTACAGACATTCCACAGCACAGATGGTAACAACTGCTGCTAGAATGAAGGATTAACATCACAGAGAGTCAGGAAGGACAAGACCTGAGGGTGAGAGCCCATTCACCCAGAGCTCCTGGGCTCCCTCGCTGCATTTCCTGGTTGTTGTGATGTTAATTGTGCAGCTTCCTCCCCAGGTGAATGCAGGTTTTCTACGTTTAGCACCAGAGGTCTTTTAAGGAAGATGGGAGGGGTTTTCATTAAAGAGACGCTGAGGTTACAGGGTGGTGACCAGGCTGAGGGAGCACGTTTTACCTTCGCGTTCACAAAATCTGTGCTGTGCTCACACAGGTCATTCTGTGAAGTTATCCCTGGCCTCTCCAGCGTGTGAGCTGCTGGAGTGCCGCAGCCACTGCTTTTCACCACGAGCAATCCTGGAACCTGTGTCTGTCTCCGATTGTCTCTTAAGCCACAGCTGGATCACAGGCCATGCTGCAAAGCAGCGATTCCAGCTTAAATAGCTCCTGTCCAACCCCCCTGTCCTGGCTGCTCTCTCTGTCAACGCCGCTGCTGTGTGGGACCAACCGTGTGCACCTGCAGCAGGAGTCAGGCCCGTGACGACTGCCGGTTCAAAGCAATTCCTGCCAGGCTCAGGTTTCCTGCTCTGTTTGTAAACCCGAGGCCAGAGTCCTGTGCAGGCAAAGCCGAGCAAGAGCCAGGGAGGAGGGGGGGAACAAGCAGCTGGACACTGGATGCGCTGCATCACCTCCCGAGCCCGGTGTGCCCGAGCAGAGACCGGCGCTGGGGCAGCCACGGTCCCGTGGGGTGGTGCTGAGAGCAGGCACCCTCCCCGGGGAGCTGAGAGCTTCCAGCTCTGAGTCCCAGCACAGCTCCCTGAAGGGTCCTGGGGGAAGAGGGAGCAGTGCCCTTCCCGCAGGCAAACCCCGGCTGCCCCAGAGCTGCAGCGAAGGGCACGGATCAGAGCAGACCCTCTTTTGTCAGCTCTTCCTTACAGTATCTAGCAGTGCGTGTGGCGATGTCACATCATCACATTAACATACAAGTATGGAAGACATTAAGCCATTATTACCGTTACCAAGCACAAGGGTCAATTAAAATTCCCAGCTAGGAGGTTAGAGCTGGAAGCAGCACAGCTGATGAGCATCTCGAATCATTCAGAACGGGTTTAAGGCTCTGGGCCTGACCTGGCTATCCTGATCTCCCCACCAGTGCAGAGCTCTGGGGATGATCCCGCTTCCACCCAGGGACCAGCAGAGGGGGAGCCAGGCTGCAGGTGTGGAGTCAGCGATGCTGCCACCAGGCAAGTGAGGATTTTTGTACTGTGTTGTGGTTTTCATTTTCCCCATTCAGAGACTGCATCAGGAATTTTCGTTGGCGCTTTCAGTTAGAATTAGGAGGCTTTTGGGTAAAAGACCAAGCCTGGGGAAATGCGTACCAAAATCAGCTGCCTGGGAACACTTTGATGCATGAGGAGGGAGAGTTTGACACTGTGCATTGAAACCTGCGCTCCAAACCTGAGCTCATGACATCAAAGCAAGGCTATTGCTTTGGCTTGGGTTTTTTGTTTGGTTGTTTTGTTGGTTGTTTAGAATTGTCTTTAGCTCTGGCACTCAGAGGTACAAGAAGAACTGGTTCCCATGTAAGTAAAACAGACAGGGAAGTGCTTGAGGAGCCCATGAGGATTGGTGCTCAGACCCTCCTCAGCACCATGCCCTTGCTCATGCTCAGAGCACAGCAGCGCCATTCACAGCAGGTAAATCTATCACTGCTCCAGATCAAATGGACCAAAGTGAGTCAGCTTTTATTGTAGCTTCTGGCTGAAATCCTTTCCCAGGGCTTGTGGTGCCGCCGGGCTCGAGCCCCTGCTCAGGGGCTGCAGCGCTGAGCTCCTGCGTCTGCAGGATCACATTCCCCTTCCGCAGGGACCCCCACGGTGCGGAGCAGCTGCGGAACATCGGCGTTCCGGTGACCCCAGCTTGCCGGAGGAATCGCAGCAGGATAATTACCAGCCCCTGATGGCACTCGCAGCTCCAGTGTTAACTAACACCCGCTCGCAGCGGCCGAGGGGGGCAGGACTCATTCTAGAACTATTAATATAGCCCCTATTTATACTCACGGGTCCCTGCAAGCAGCACAGCAGAGCTACAGCTGCAGAGCTAAAATGGAATCAATGTCAGCCCCCAAGGAGAAAGTGATTCTCTCGGCCATCGTGAGGGGAAGGAGACAGTGAAAGAACAGAACAAGGGAGGTTTCAGAGCTGCTCGCGGCACCCCGAGATCCCAGCTGGCGGCAGAGTCGGCCAGAAACCTCCCTTCAGCCAGCAAGTCTGTGCTGAGGCTGCCAGAAACGCAGCAGAAACACTGCCCAGCGTCAGCACAGCACCCACAGCGCCGGTGGAGACAAGGCGGGGACTGGAGCTGCCGCTGCACTGATCCAGTACCTGGTGTGACTCAGGACAAAAGAGCGGAAGCCTAAAGAGAGGTTTAGGGAGGGCTTTGAGAGCACCGTCTGCTGGGCTGGAAACACGATGGAGAGCACAGGAGGGCCGTATCTGAACACTGCTGCAGTGACATCCCCTGTGGGAATAGCTCGCTTACTGCAGATGATGTTTGGATGCACCACATTCAGCCTGGTAGCCCACCAGGGCGGCTTCAGCGCCGCGTATGGCACTTTCTGCATGTTTGTCTGGACCTTCTGTTTTGCCGTCACTGTCTTCATCATCACCTGTGAGTTCACGCACCTCCACAGCTGCCTCAGCATCTCCTGGGGAAACTTCACTGCCGCTTTCGCCATGCTCGCCACGCTCATGTCCGCCACGGCTGCGGTGATCTACCCGCTCTACTTCGTCCAGCTTGACTGTTACCCCATCAGCTGTGAGGTGAGAGACTTCCGCATCGCCGCCAGCGTCTTTGCAGGCCTCCTGTTCCTTGTGTACGCTGCCGAGGTGTTCTTAACCCGGGCGAAACCGGGGCAAGTCACCAGCTACATGGCCACGGTCTCTGGGCTGCTGAAAATTGTGCAGGCCTTTGTGGCCTGCATCATCTTTGGGGCACTGGTGAACGACAGCCAGTATGGCAAGTACGTGGCGACGCAGTGGTGTGTGGCTGTCTACAGCTTCTGCTTTGTGGTGACAGTGGTGGTCGTGGCCTTCAGCGTTACAGGTAAGACCACCTTGCTGTGGTTCCCCTTCGAGCGCTCTGTGGTCATCTACACCCTGGGGGCCGTGCTGCTGTACGTGAGCGCAGCCGTCATCTGGCCCGTGTTCTGCTTCGACAGCAAGTACGGCTCCGCGCAGCGCCCCGGCTCCTGCGCCAAGGGCCGGTGCCCGTGGGACAGCCAGCTGGTCATCGCCATCTTCACCTACGTGAACCTGCTGCTCTACGTCGTGGACCTGGCGTACTCCCAGCGCATCCGCTTTGTCCCGCACCTCTGAAGCGCGGCGCTGGTGCCGGGAGCAGCGGCAGCCGGGGGTGAGCAGGAGGTGGGGTGCGGGAGGAAGCGCTGGTCAGGCCCAGGCACAGGAGCCACCGACTGAACTTCAGGGTCAGGACTGACCTGGCCAGCAAATGAATGACCTGTCACGGGTGGGCTGGGAAAAGCCCATCTCCCCATCACCCAGCGTCTGCCCAGCGCCTGGTGCCACAGCAAGGAATGGCGCAGCCCAAAGTATGTGGAACGGCCTTTTGTCTCCAGGCAGCAGAGCTGCTTCCTGCAGCAGCAGTGGGTCTGCAGCCTGCTGCATCCCAGAGCCAAATATTAGGAAAGGCACCAAGGATTTTGAAACTGTTACCAGCACTTAACCGTAATCAAGTGACTGTCCAGGAAGTGGGAAAGTTAAAAGTTGCATCAGGGAACACCAGTTCTGGAGATGAAAAACAATCCCTCAGAGTTTGGGTTAGTCTGGGCTGTGTGGTGAGACATGAAATGATTGCAAGTTTGGGAAATTCCAGTCAGGATGTTTCTGAGAACATCGTAGCTGTAATAGTGTTTTGAAGATTGCCAGTCCTTTCCTTTCCTCCGCTCTCCTCTGCTGGTCAGCACAGAAAAAGAATATCTTCAAGCATGCACCTTGGGGGGATTGGGAACACGGGATATTCCTATTTAGCAAACACTGAGTCATTAGAGAGATGAATGCTTGTGAAATTTGGGCTCTACTGCCAAGAACTGGCACAGAGCAGAGCCAGGCTGCAGTGTCCATGGGTACATCGCATCCCCGCCCAAGGGTGGCACCGGGGGTACCTTGGTGCACGCTCCCTCTGCTCAGCCGCCACTGTCCCTCTGTCCCCATGGCACAATCACGATTTCTTCTGTGGAAGCTTAAAGTCGAAATCTGGAGGTGGGTGGGGAGAGATGAATGGATCTCACAGTGCTGCAGGAAGAGCAAACCGGGGGGGGGCTGGCTGGGAAGGGAGAGAACCTGGATACAGCAGGAGCAAGCGGGGTTGCTCCTGGGCTGATGGAGTGCTGGGGCTCCTCAGCTCCTCGTGTTACCAATGAGACACGTTTCTCCAACCCACCCCTGACAGGACATGGCTCTAAGCCCCACGCTGCACAGCACAGGCCTTGAGCTTCATTTCTGACCGGGAGAGAACCAGAGTGGTCCCAGTTCCTGTGCAGGCCTGGTTCAAGTCTCATGTAGCTGCATGTCAGAGCAAGGCTTAGTTCTTAACCAAGCTAAAATAAAGGTGGATGGCAGATGGGTACCACACCTCCTGAGATCCGTGTGCGTCGTCCTGCTCTCACACAGCTTTTCTTCCACTAGTGGTGCCCCTTCTGCTCCCTGCAGAAACCACAGCTCAGTTTGTTTTGCTGTATGGAGCCTGAACGCAGCCCCAGGAGTACCCACACAAGACAGGCAAGGGCTCTGCCTCTGCTGTCTGTAGCAGTCACTCAGGAGGAAGGAAGGCAGCTTCCCTCGCACCAGTGCTCTGCATGGGGCTTGACAAGCAAAGGAAACATTTGCTTGGACAGGTTGTCCTGGTAATTCTGCCCCCAGTAAGAACCAGCCTGGAGCAGTGGGAATTATGATCCCCTGAAAAGGGTCAAGAATCAGTATCCAGAATGAAGGGAACGCACTGAACACCCTTCCAAGGGAGTTTTTCTCTTCTGTGATCCCCATTAAGGGCAGGAAGTCTGGAACATCATAGTCCAACAAGAGGCTAGCCAGCTTGTTCTAGGGCAAGACCCAAGACTGTGTATTACGGATACGCAACAGCAAATGGGGGGTTGTACAATTAGGAAATGATAGCTTGGGAAAATGAATCCATCTGTACAGGAGGAGGCAGTGCACAAAGAGCCGCTGCCCCACCAGGACCCTGGAGCAGTTATGATGTAGTCGGTTTAAACTACTTATTTGTTATTACTACAGAGTGCTTGGAAGCAGGCAGGTGATCGCGGCTCCTGCGGCACTGCCAGTCCTTGGGCAGCAGAGCCTGAGTGGAGCTCCTCAGCCGGCAACATCTTTTCCAGCTGTGGATTCCCTTGCTTTTTGCTGTGAAGATTCTGCGCCAAGTAGGAACGAGCAGCAGGAATATGGCAGAGTCTACTACTGACACAGGTTGATGCAAATTCCACAGTGCCGAGGACTTACAGGTCCAAGAGAAACAGGGAAGTGGGGAATGATGGGGGTAAAATTCAGTGTCTTCACAATACGGAGGAAATAGAATTTAGCTTGGAAATCATGATACCACTGACTGGAGGAGTGGAAAGACAAGTCATTGCCAAGAACAGTGTGTTCAGATTTAGCTTTCTCATCTGCCAGCCAAAGGCTGAGCAAAAAATGTTAGCATGGTCAAAGTGGCAAAAAAAAAAATAATTGTGTGGACAGCAATCCACTCTCTTAGGAGAAAAAAACCTACAAAAAAAATCAAAACCTCATGCTCCAGTGGTTAAAACACTCACTAACCATTGGAAACTATGAGATTACCCAACCCAGGACAGAGACAGCCGCTATCTGCTTAATGTGATTTTCACAAGCAACCTTGTCACGATTCAGTTCATTTAAAAACCCTTTATTTCCAGAGCTTCTCTTCCCCTTTAACGACTCCTGAGCAGGTAAGCGGCCACACAAGGGGCTCCACAGACACCCATCCCCTCGCCTGGTTTGTAAACTAACATCAGGTGTACGTGCACTCATTTGGGATTATGCACCCGATCTAGATGAGTCCTAGAGCATCCCAACCTGAAATAGAGATTGTGTAACTTAAACCTGACTGTTTCCTGGGTTGTGGGTTGGAGGTTTGGGGTTTTTTCCCCTTGTTTTCATGGGGACTAGGATTCGGTGTCCCCAGAACACTGCGCCCAGGGACGCTCATCCACGGGAGCTGCGCTGAGATTTTGTTCTGTCAATAAAGGAGCAACAAAGCTAAAGTAGAGCAGAGCCCCAACCGAAGCAGCACCGTCAGGCCACAGCCGGGGCAAACAGCGCTGCGGGTGCCCGGCTCTGGCAGGGCTGTGCCCGAGACCCCTTAGCCGGGCACTGACAGCGGGCGCAGCACCGCCGCGGTGCGTGAGTGCGGTCACCGGGAAGCCGCCTCCCTCGGAACATCCGCGGGCAGCGGGACCGATGTTGCCGAGCAGGAACTGCAGCAGCGCTCCAGGGCCCCTTTACCGGGGAGTCGAGGGGCACCCCCAAGGGACGGCCGCGCAGGCGGGACACCGAGAGCCGCCCGTGCACCTGCCTCACGCAGTGAGGACCGGCACAGGCCGCGCGGGGCCGGAGCATCCCAGGAATGTCCGGGGCGGTGGCTAGGGAGGGGCCGAGCCCGCCCCGCCCGAGGCCCGCGCTGGCGCCACGCCGGAGGCGGAGGGAGGCGGCCCCCGCCGCTCGCAGCCCGCGGCACCGCCCTGCTGGGACCCTCCCGGCACGGCCCTCACGGCGGCGGCCCGAGGGCCGGCGGCGGCGCCCGAAGCTTCCAGAAGCGCGGGCGCCCCCGGTCGGCGGCGGCTGCTGCGGGACGACAGCGCCCCCTGACGGCGCTGCTCGGCTCGCGGCCCCGCGCGGCCCCCGTAGGCGTTGAATGATGCAACACCCCGCGCCGGTTGCACCAATTGCTGGCGAGGGCGACTTCGGAGGTCCCGCCCCTCGCTCGTGAGTGGCGGAGGGGTGGCGCAGCCCCGCCCCGCCGCCCGCCGATTCGCTTCTCGTCCAGGCCCCGCCCATCAGCCTCCCGGTCTGCGGCCACGTGTGCGGCGGCGGGGCTCGGCTCCCGCAGCGCTGCCATGAGCGTCGGTTTCATCGGTGCGGGGCAGCTCGCGCTCGCCCTGGCCAGGGGCTTCACGGCGGCAGGTGCGCGCGGGCGGGGGTGGCGCGGGGAGGGGCGGGCGCGCGCGCGGCGCTGGGGCTGACGCGGTACCGTTCGCAGGGGTCCTGGCCGCGCACAAGATCACGGCGAGCTCCCCGGACACGGACCTGCCCACCGTGAGCGGGCTGCGGGTGAGTGGGGCCCGGCGGCGGCGGGCGCTGTGAGAGCCTCCCCGGGAGCGGCCCCCGGTGACAGCGGCCCCGTTTCTCCCGAACCGCTGCAGAAAATGGGCGTGAACTTCACGGTGAGCAACAAGGACACGGTGAAGAACAGCGATGTCCTCTTCCTGGCCGTGAAGCCCCCTATCATCCCCTTCATCCTGGAGGAAGTGGGCCCCGATATCGAGGCCCATCACATCGTGGTCTCCTGCGCGGCCGGTGTCACCATCAGCTCCATCGAGAAGGTGAGTGGGCATGGGGAGGCCCGGGGTACCCCGACAGGAGCCACAGCAGACACCCGGTGCTCAGGAACTGACCTCCGGCCCCCAGGAGTGTGTGCTAGTGCTTCCCAGGGCTAAACCGGTGCTGCAGCCAGGTGATTGCTTTGGGTCCCCACCAGAAGAGGCTGTAGGAGCTTTGTGCCAGCTCCTCTGTCACACGAGGTATATCAGGTCTTTCCCCTAGCAGAGGTGGGTCATGGCTGTGGCTTAAAGCAGGGGATTTGGGATACAGGAGTGTCTATTTTCTCTTTGCTTGTGGTGTTCTTGCCAGGGGAGAGTCCCTCCCTAGATAGCTTCTTTGTTGTGCCAGATATGGACTGAACCTCATTTTTCTCCTTTCTTTTCTTTCCTTCTTTCTTTCCTTCTATCTCTAATGATTTTCTCTCCTAAGAAACTCTCTACCTTCTGCCCCACACCAAAAGTGATCAGGTGCATGACCAACACCCCTGTCATTGTCCGGGAAGGCGCTACAGTCTATGCTACTGGCACTCACGCGGATGTGGAGGATGGGAAGCTCTTGGAACAGCTGATGGCCAGCGTAGGCTTCTGCACCGAGGTGGAAGAGGACCTGATTGATGCTGTAACAGGGCTCAGTGGCAGTGGCCCTGCCTATGTATGTGCTCCTTCCTCAACTTGGGGCAGGCCTGGGGATAGCAGTGGGCTTTGCATGTGGGGAAGGTCCATGCAGCTTCAGTTTGTCATTCTTGTTTTCCTCATCGCTCATGTTTGTGATGAAACATGTAATCCAGGTGTCCAGTTTATAACCAGCCCAGGTCAACAACAGAAGCCTGTTACCAGTTGGATAAGTCTGAAGTCCACAGCCAGTGTGCAGTGTCCCTGTTGCAAAACATGGACCTGCAGTTAGTATGACACAGGAGCTGAATGTCTCCCATTCCCCCCACTCCAGAGTGGGAAGCAGTGGGAGGGAGGTCTGGTGTGGCAGCCAGGCAGTGAAGACAGTGAAGTCTGTAAGCAAGAGCAGTCACAGTGTGATCCTGGAGCCCTGGATTCTCTCCTCCCTGAGGCGCTCTTGAAGTAGAGACGTTCGCTCACCTTCTTCCTCTGTCTGGTCTCAGGCGTTCACTGCCCTGGATGCTCTGGCGGATGGGGGAGTGAAAATGGGTCTTCCCCGCAGGCTGGCTGTTCGGCTTGGAGCGCAGGCTTTGCTGGTCAGTATTCCCTCTCCAGAACACGTTTGAGTCTGTGCAGAGCATTGTGCACATCACGGGTCTGAAGTGGTTTCAGTCCTCTTACCGAATCTACTGTAAACCGCATATTTGGTTTGCCTGCACACAGGTTCCCAGTGAGGGGACATAGGAAGGGTCTGCAGCCCTCTGCTGGCGTGTGGTATTGTGGGAGCTGGGGCTTGGGGAACTCTGACTCGTCTGCAGGCTTTTCAGGTCTGAAAAGTGTTTTGGCAGCCTGCTAATGGCTCTCAGGGGAGCTCCGTTTGCCCCTGTGAGTGCTGGGTGCTGCTCTCCACAGTGGAGAGCAGGAGTATTTGATGGTGGGTTTCTCGGTCAGCTCTGGCAGCCGTTTTCTCTTCCTCACCACAGGGTGCTGCCAAGATGCTGTTGGAGTCTGAGCAGCATCCTGGGCAGCTGAAGGACAACGTCTGCTCCCCCGGGGGAGCCACCATCCACGCCCTGCACTTTCTGGAGAGTGGTGGCTTCCGCTCACTCCTGATCAATGCTGTGGAGGCTTCCTGCATACGAACAAGGTCAGCACCAGGGAGGTCCTACAGGGCCTCCTACAGAGAGCCTTGCCCTGCATGCTCCCCATCTCTTGCTATGTCTTAACTCTCCCACCACCCCATTGCAGGGAGCTGCAGCATTTGGCAGACCAAGAGAAGATCTCCCCAGCAGCCATAAAGAAGACTTTGCTGGATAAGGTTAAGCTGGAGTCTCCTTCTGTGTCACTGGCATCTGCCAGCAAAGTCAGTCTGTTCAACAATAAGCACCCTGGCAGCAAGAAGAACTGAATAGGCTGCTGTAGTTGGCTGTGCTGAATATCAGTCTCCTCTGTGCCCTTTCTTTATGTCTAAGAACACTCGCTCTGAATGCTGGTGTCCGCCATGCCTGGCTCTTGGCAGCTGTGGGACGGTGCAGTGCTGTAGAAGAGGTTCTTTAACTTGTAGTGGGGTTGGTGCAAACCGTCCCTGGCATTGCTGATCTTTGTTGGGCAGGGGTGATGCCATCTTCAGAGCTTCATCAAGGGCATCGTTTGTTCAGAAGCCTTGGGTACTTGTCGGACTCAGGCAGTGTTCGAGGTGTCCCATGCAGAGGTGGCTCCTAATTGGATTTTTAAAGAGGTTTCAGAATGTCTTGCGGTTTCCAAGGCCCTATCTTACATCTGCTGTCTGAGCCTGTGTCTTCTTACTGTCTTTACTAGCTAGAGCAGATGCTGCCATGCAGATGCAGTGCTGTGCACTATGTTGGAGGCTGGGCCCTAAAGTGCCTCTCAGAAGGAACCAAAGTGCCTCTGCCCATCTTCCATCTGCCTTCACTTTGAGACAGATGGTGTGAACCTCTGGACACTCTGTTTCTGTCTGGCACTGCTCTCTGTCCTCCTGGTGTGGGGAACTGTGAGCTGTTCTCACTGACCCTACTTTGCTACTAGCATTGGGCGGTTGGGCAGGGGAAGGGGTAGTGAGGGCTCCCTTTTCGCTTGGTCGCTGAAACTTCATGCAGGTGATGCAGGAAAAGCATTTTGGTATCGATGCAGAGGCTGCCAAAGGTGCTGGTAATGCTAAAGCAGTTTTAGTGCTAGGCTCTCAGCTGGTAGCAAGAGTTTGACCCTGTAGGCATGACAGATGGTTGCTCCTCTTCCCTCTAATAATAAACTGCTGCTCCAGCAGAGCTCTGGCTAACCCCAGCTGTTTGAACTGGGTGTATCTCTCGCCTCTGGCAGTGCCCACTGGGTCCTTGCTGCCTGAGGGAGCTTGCCCAAGGTGTGCTGCCAACCTGACTGCAGATGGTTTGTCCAGGGGCGGGCAGGGGAGCACATCAGCCCATTGCTTGTCACCAGTGCTTGCCGAGTAACAGCCCAACAGCTGCTCTGGGGCCCTGTGCTCACAGTTTTCAGGGATTCAAGAGGAGGGAAGGAGGACAGGCTGAGTATCCCAACCGCTGAGGCTTTCTAGAGGTGCCACTGCACACAAGAGTGAGTGCTGTGAGTGCTGCATGTTCCTCGATTCCCATCTCAGAAGCTGAAAATGAGGAACAGTGCGGAAAGTTTCCATTTGGCTGATAAAGTGTGATGCAGAATAAAAGGTGGGATGGCCACCCCTCTGCAGAGAGGCTTCTGGGCTGCCCTTGTGTACCCCCAGCGAGGCAGAGCTATAGATGAACTTCCTAGATGCTGCAGAGCCACAGTGAGCTGGTCAGCAGCAGGGGACACCAGCCTGTCAGGGTCTAGGAAGGAGCCCTCAGGGCTCGAGCTCACAACCCCTGAGCACAGCAGGGAACAGCGATGCCGCTCTGAATGCCCAGGGCAGGGCCTATTGATGTGGCCTTAACTCCCAGTTTCATTGCTGATGTTCCGCTTGTCCTTCACTGCTGCAGTAGTCACCACTGCTTTGTTCTAGCACAGCAGTTAGTTCAGCTGGCAGCAGTATTCCTGCGTTATGGACCCACCGTTACGGGAGCAGAGCTGGGACCACCCTGAGCAGCGGGTCCGGACCCCGGGGAGCAGGAGCCAGCCCCGGTGTTAGCGCTGCGCAGCCCGGGCTTGGCTCGGAGCCGGGGGCTGCTGCAAAGCACGCTGCTTGGTCAGTGCCTCCTAGGGCCTGCCTGCTGCTCCGGCAGGTTCAGCAGCTCCAGGATGCTGGGGGTGCAGGCGAGGAGCCGGTTTCGACGCAGAAGGCCGGAGGCTGCACCAGAAGGGCCGGGAGGTCCACCGGGGCCTTGGCGGGGGTGAGCCGGCACCGGCCGGCCATGCCATGCCATGCCATGCCATGCCATGCCGGTCCCCGCCGCCGCCGCCCCTTTAAGGCGCGGCCCCCTTAAGGCCCGGGGCGGTTGCGCCGGGCGCTTCATGAATGGAGCCACGTGACCCAAATATCACGTGACGCGTCCGTGAGCGGCGGCAGCGGCGGCTCGCGGCGTCCCGGTCCCTCCCAGCGCGGCCTCCCCGCCCGGCCTGGCCCCGGCGGCCCCGTGAGGAGGTGAGACCGGCGGGCGCGGCTCGGGCGGCGGGCGCGGCCCTCGCACCGGGTGGGGCGGCGGGCAGGTCCCCGCGGGCGGGCCGGGGCGGGGCGGGCGCGGCGGGCCCGGGATGGCGGCCGGGCCGCCGCCGGCTGGCGAGTGTACCGCGGGGCCGTCGCCGCTGACTCAAGGAGGGGTTCCGGGGCCGTGGCCGCCCGGTGCTGCCCGCCCCTGTCCGCCGCCCCGCCCGGTTCCCCGCCCCGCGGCCGAGCAACAGGTGCGTGGGGCCGACAGCGAGCACCGCGGGCGCGTCCTGCCCCGCCCTTCCCGGTCCCGTGAGCTCTGCGGACCGGCGGCCCAGGCCCGCCTCTCCCGCTGCTCCTCCAGCCTCAGCTCCCCCGCTCCGGGCGGCGGGTCCCGGGCGGGGCTTCCTCCCCAGGTCGCGCTGCTGGCTTCCTTCTCGTTGGCTGCCCCTCTGCGAGGTGGGCAGGAGAAGCAGGGTCTGGAGAGGGTTGCGAGTCACGGAGGTGTCCAGCGCCTTTTCCTGCGGGGGGGCTTGGTCACAGGACATCTCCATCACTCCAGCGCCCATCACGGTGCAGCTGATGCCGCCTGGGAGAGGGCTGGTAGCTGAGGTGATGCGGTTCCGAGGTCCTGGCCCACATCCTGGAGGGGCCTGTGGCTCATGCCCTGCCAGGGCTACGGTGGGTGCAGGGAACGGGCTGGGGCTGTGGGTCTGCTCGGTGCAGCCTCCTTGGAGCTGAGCAGATCCCCTGCGTGGCGGGAAGGAAAGCCCCTTTGGTGGGACTGCGGAGCAGGCTGTGGCGCCAGACTGGCACGGGGTGTCAGTGTGCACTGGGGGTCTTGCTCTCCGGAGCTGGGGATGTCTCTGACCACGGTATGTGATGTTTGAGCTGTGAGGTTAGAGGAAGGCACTGGGAAAGGCTGGAAGGGCTCTCCTGGAGCCAGCTCTTCCCTTTCTCTGTAAGTGGTTAAATGCGGCTGGGTGGGCAGATTCCTTGATGGAAGAGTGGCTGTCCAAATGCCCTGGGTCGGATGTGAGCTCACCAGGGACTCCTGGGGGGGCACGGGGCAGGCCCAACCCTAGCTCTGTGTGTAACTGGGGGAGTCACCCAACACGCCTGGGTTAGCGGGGCAGCTGCGGGAGCTGCCGTGCATAAACAGGGCCGGGAACGCACCGGGAGAGCCGCGGCGCGGCAGCCCCGGGCACACGGCGCTGCGGGGCCGCTCGGAGCGCGCCCCTGCCCGGGTCCCCGCGGCGGGGCCTCCCTCCCTCCCTGCCGCCAGCGCCGTGCGCCGGAGCGGTGACGTCACCGTGTTTACACGGGGCTCGTGGCGGGGCGCTGACGCCGGGAATGTGGGGAACGGCGCTGGCTCATGCGCGGTGCGAGCAGCTCCGAGCGGAGCCCGGCGGCGGCGGCCGCGCTGCTGCTGAGGTCAGGCCGCTGGAGCCCGGGGCAGACGCGTTGAGGCTGCGTTTCCTTCGGTGCCGTCGGCGCCTTTCGGTAGGATCCCTCTGGGAAGCCCCAGGAGCTCACCCGCCCGCAGGCTGAAGAGTCAGGCTCTTGTCCTGGTGCCAGCTCTCTGGGTGTCCCGTCTGCGAGCTGCCGGACAGCCCTGCCCGGTGCAGCACCTTTGTCTCCTTGTTTGTTTTATTTCAGCTTTGCTGTAGCGAAGGGCGTTGAGTGCTTGCCAAGCACCTGGAAATTCCTTAGTGCCACAAGGCAGGTCCCCTGCCCATGTTTGCCTTGGCTCCTTGTGCTCGCCAGAGGTGCTGCAGCGGTGGCATTGTTGGTCTCCCAGGTATCCCCTGCCTTCTCCCCTTTTCCCGGCAGCGGTGTCATTTGCCCGGTAGGAGCAGAGAAAATACCCCAGAATGGGGAAGAGCGAAGAATCAGGTTTACAAAGCAGCTGGCTGTGTGCTCTATGCCCTGTGTTAGCGGCCTCACTGCAGCTACCTCCTCTGGGCAGCAGAGTGACCCTTCCTGTGCCAGCACTGCCAGGTTCTAGCGTACATCTCATATCAAGGAGAGTTGTCCTCTGGGTATAAATAGCCTGCCTCCAGGAAGGCTGGAGGCTTTGGGAACAGCTCTGACAGTGTCCTGGGGAGTGCTGACCCCATTCACCTCTAATAGGTGGTAGATGCACTGGGGGAGTCTGCGCCACAGCTGCTGGAAGAGCACAGCTCCATATTTGCTGACTTGTGCATCTGTTGTTTTGGCTATAACTGTATATCAGTGCCTCCTACACTTAGCAAAGCGGTGGCAAACTAAACTGTTGTTGACTGTTGGGCACCGAAGAGACAAAAGGGACAGAGGTGTTTGCAGGCTGTGCTGGCACAGGAGCACTTGCCTCTCTCAAGGAGCTGTATGGTTCTGGCTGCCTGAGGCACAGCCATGTTGGTGGAGCAATGTCTGAGGGATTCATTCATTGAGCAGGGCAGTAGCTCTGAACTACAGCCTGAGGGGAGCAGGTATGCAGGGACAGAAACCAGAGCTTGTTTGGAGTTACTGTGGGAACAGGCCTGGGGGTTTTGCTGTCACTGGCTCTGAAGTCCTGGGGCAGTGAAGGAGTCTGCTCTCTGGTTTTGGCTGCTCCATGTCCTTGCTTCCTGATGAGCGTACCTTGGCGCTGACGCTAATGGAAGGAGAAGGTGGTTCTGGGCCCTTGAATTGCCTGGGCCCAAGAGGGGCTTTCTCGCAGAAGAGATCAAGAGCTGGGATCAGTTTTGCGTGAGTGGGAGAGGGGAATGCTGCTGCTGCCACTGGCCCAAGACTGATGGGATTCCAGTGTGCCCAAGCGCTCCTTTGTGCTGCAGTGTCAGGTTGTTCTGTTCCTTGGGAAAGGTTGAGTGCAGAGCTTTGACTGGAACCTGGATGTGCTGGCTTTCCTGGGGAGCAAAAGACATTTGGAGAGCTGTGAGCACAGCAGTGGTGTTCCCCCGTCCCGCAGGATGCCCAGTGAGCTGTGTTGTGGAGGCAAAGGCTTCCCCTGTGCTCCTTGCTGAACTGCTCTGGCTGCGTCCCTGGGGGCACCTATGGGCTGGTGGGACTCGTGTTCTGGGCTGGTTCTGGAGCTGGAAGGGTGAGTGGAGCACCAGGGCTGCGGCTGGGAGCGGGAGGCCGTGGTGCCGGTGACGCTGAGTCAGCGTGACTGGCCCTGAGCAGCCGAGCCCGGACCAGCCGCTGCTGCCAGGCTATTTTTAGATGCACATGGCTTCCGTGTACTCCGGCTCCTCCTCGTGTTTTAATTTCCCCCACCCCAAGGGAGAAACTGGCATTGCCCAAAGCCTCTGTGGGAGGGGGTTGGAAGGGCAGCGGCGCCTGCTTAGGGACAGAAACTGCCGCTTTGAGTCCGGCTCAGGCGGGTGCTTTTTGAGGGTGTTTCGGGGAGTGGTGTGGGATGTGCAGCAGTGCTGGGGGCTGCCCTGCCACAGACTCCACTGTGTCCCGGGGGGCTAACCTGACCTTCTTCCCTTCCAGCACCTGCTTGACACGGCTGTCGTGTTATGACGACCCCCAACAAAGGAAACAAGGCCTTGAAGGTAAGGCAGGTGGCTAAAGGGCTGCAGGTGGTGGGTGCATCTGCTCCAGGTTTCACAGGTGTGTGCTGCCATCTCTTCCAGGTGAAGCGGGAGCCAGGTGAGAATGGGACCAGCTTGACAGATGAGGAGCTGGTGACCATGTCTGTGCGGGAGCTGAATCAGCATCTGCGGGGCCTGTCGAAGGAGGAGATCATCCAGCTGAAGCAGCGCCGGCGCACGCTGAAGAACCGGGGCTACGCGGCCAGCTGCAGAGTCAAGCGTGTTACCCAGAAGGAGGAACTGGAGAAGCAGAAGGCAGAGCTGCAGCAAGAAGTGGAGAAGCTGGCATCGGAGAACGCCAGCATGAAAATGGAACTCGATGCTCTCCGCTCCAAATATGAGGCTCTCCAGAACTTCGCCAGAACCGTGGCCCGGAGCCCTGTGACCCCTGCACGGGGGCCTCTCACCTCCAGTGTGGGTCCCCTCATCCCTGGCAAGGTCGCTACTACCAGTGTCATCACGATAGTGAAATCCAAAACGGACGCCCGGTCTTAGTGAAGCGAGAGTTGCCTCAGCTTGTCTGTGCAGGGCAGTTAGGCACAAAACCAGCCTGGAACCCCCAAAGCACAAACCCTCCCCAGATGGGTCCGGGTTCCTTCTACTTGGCCCAGGACTGGCCTGCTGATCACTCCAGTTTTGTTTTGTTGTGTCCAGATTGGTATGAGCAGTGGTGATGCGTCCCTTGTCCTGTGCAGACAGAGCCTCCCGCCCAGTGATCTGCAGCCCTCGGGCGCCCTTGGGACAAGCTGCGAGATCTTGGGTTTGTAGCCAAGGAACGTCTGTGCAGTGTGGCTGAGGGCAGGCGACGGGAGGGCTGGGGAAGGTCTGGAGGGAGGCTTTCTTCCCAGGGCTGGGAACCCTAGTTTTCAGTCACTTCCAAAGGTTTTATTTCATTACTCTTCCTGGTGGTGCATCTCGGTGCCTGACTGCCAGGCGCCTGAACCTGCTGCTTTTGTCTCATTTGGTACCTGTAGTTGCAGTTGGGGTGTTCTGTGTAATAGGTTTGTATTCCTTTCTTGGTGTGCCTCTGTGCCCTGACAGTGGGTTTCCCCTCAGATGTCCGTGGCGTTAGCTGTGTGAACTAGCAGTGGTGGACAGGAAGATGCTGCTGTGCCCCTGCCTCTGCCCCAGCGCTGGGCCAGAGCACCCCGAGGAAGGGAAGGTACCATGTCGACTGCAGGCCGGTTTTGTGCCTAATGTCTTGCACTGAACAAGACCAAACTCACTAGTTGTTCCCGTGTTTTGAGGGTATCAAGTGTCTCTAGTGTGATGGTTTACACAACCAGTTTATGTGGTTAAATAGCCCTTTATTTAAAGAGAGAAACATCGTTTTAAGAGTTATTAAATTATCTAAGTTTAAAATTAAAATCAGACAGAAAAGAGAGCGTATTTATAGTCAGCTTTTTTATCTGAGAGGGCGAGAATATTTGACCATCTGAATGGGGAAATATTCTCGGAGACTTTGCTAGTAAAAAGTTAATAAAGAAATAATTTTAAAGTTTCTCATGAACCTCCCGCACGCCGTGGCTCTGAGGTTAGTTTTTATAAAGAGTTATCAGACTTTATTTATAAAACTTAGAAAAAGACAAAAAAAGAGGCAAGTCCTGTTTGATATCTTTTTGCAGTTGTACCAAAAGTGACTTATTCTTGACCTCGTTGGCTTCCGTCGTGTCCCCTCGTGTTGCGCTCTCTGTTCTCTGAGCTCGCTGTGCTGTGCTGGTGCCGGTGGCTGCCTTCGCCGTGTGCTGTCGTTTTCTTGCTGCCGTTGTTTTCCCCAAGCTCAACCGAGAGATGAAGTTGGCATCTCTGCATTCTCCAGGAGGATTCTGGCACACTGGCAAAGGGGCTGCTGTTCTTGAGGGACGGCTGGTGCAGCTATTGGTGATGCCTGTGCAGAAACATGTCTCTGCAGAGGTGTGCTGTGAGAGCAGCTGGCACTGGAGCACTGTTACCTGCATGGGGAAACCGTGCTTTCCTCTCTCCAGCAGAGCTGGCAGAGGAGTAACGTAAGGGAGAACTGTCCAAGTTTAGGAAGAGGCTGATGGAATTTAACTGTGGAATTGGATCCTGCAGTCAGAGCTTGTGTTGCTCTTGGGGCTTATCTGACAGGGGACGGTGCTGGTTCTGAGTGTTTGTAGTGCTGGAAATGGAGCTGTGGCCTGGTCACTGCCCGGCCTGGTGCAGGTCCTGCTCGCGGGTGTTGGAGGAGCACTCAGAGCTGTGTGACACAGCTGAGGAGCTGTTTGTGGCCAAGCTCCATTTCCTCAAACACTTTGATCCCCCTTGCCCTTCCCAGAGCTTTGAGCTGATTACTGAGTAGTTGCAGAGAAGCAGGACGTGGGGGTGAAGTCCATGTGAGCTCCTGGCTGCCCAAAGCCTCCTGAATGGAGGGGACGGGCCAGGATGGCACAAGTGATGCTGCAGCCTTGTGGGGGGCGGTTTACTGTACTTGGTGGTTTGATGCGTTTCTCCTGTAGCTGATCTGGTACTGTTGTCCTCGGGGCCGAGAAGCAGGTAAACTGATGGAAGCTGCAGTGTGGCAGGAGAGGAGCAGATAGTTGGTGGGGATTTCCTGCTGGAAGAGGAGATCAGCTTTGCTCTGACTGATGGGGAGTTTAGGGAGGAGCTGTTTTGAAAGGTTTTCCAGGTTCCAGAACTTCTTGAACAGGGAACAGGTTAGAACATTGCCTCCAGGTTTCTCTCTCCCAGCCCTGGGCTTCTTCTTGGAGCTGAAGCGTGTCGCTTCCCAGCTGTTGACTGGCTGGGCTACGCACTGAGCAGTGCTTGGAGCTGTGGGCTCTAACCCTTGTCTTCCAGCTGGTGATGTGCCTGGAAGAGGCGAGACCTTCCAAAACGCGATGACCTCCAGTTGCTTGGGGTGTCAGTCTCAGCCCTGTCCCTCCTGGAGCCAGCCTGAGGTCAGACCTGTCCAGAGCTGAGTTCTGAACCCATCTGGAGGCCTGGCCCTGCACTGCTGCTGGTGAGACTGTGCTGCTCTGGAGCGAGGCCCGGAGCCAGGAGGGCAGAGCCGGCGGCAGCGCTGCCGCGGCTGGAGGGGCCGGTGCGTGCCTGCGCTCTGTGGGTGCGGGGGGGGACGCGAGTGCCTCTGCTGTGCTCTGGCCGGGGAGGTGTGCTGGACCCCGGGGATGTCTCTGAGGCGGTGGCGGGGCCGTCCCGCGGCCTCTCGTGTACAGTGTTCCGTCCCGAGGTGCTCGTCCGTTTGGTTCCCTGCTGTGAAGGTGTCGTGTTTTCTTTCTCCCGCCCCGGGGGCCGGGGGGAGGCGGTGCCGCGGGCCCCGGCGGTTGTGTATCGTGTGGTGACTTGTGTACGGGCGCCGCTGCCCGGCGGAGCGGGCGGTATTTATTGGTAAGTTATGCCCGGCGGCGGCCGGCCGGCCGGTATTTATTGCTGTACATAGAGCCCGGCCGCCGCCGCCCTTTTGTACGTGACAATAAACCGCTTTCAAACAGCCACCGCCTCGCGCTTCCTTAGGGCGCGGTCCGCCGCGCCGCTGGGGGGCGCCGTCGCGCTCGAGGTGGGCGGGGCTGAGGGCGGGCGGAAGCGGGCCTGCGGCCGGGCGGGCGGTGGCGGAAGCGCGGCGCTTCCGGGGAGATGGCGGCCGGCGGCAGCGCGAGCCGCGCGGAGCGAAAGGCGGCGGCCCGCGCCGAGCTCCTGCAGCAGGAGGAGCAGCGGGACCGGCGGAGACAGGTACGGCCCTGCCCGGCGCCGGCCGCCCCCCGCCCCGCGGCCACCCTGACCTCCCGTGCCGCGCAGGTGTTCCGCATCTGGAGGAAGCCGCCGGCGGAGCGGAGCCCCGAGGAGTGCCAAGTGCTGGACGAGAGCGACGACATCGTCCGCGAGCTGGAGCGGCGCCGCAAGCGGCGAGAGCGGCTGCGCCGGCGGCAGGAGGAGGTGCGCGTCGGGGCCGGCGCAGGGGCGCTGGAGCTGCGGCGGGCCGCGGGAGCAGCCGCGGGGCCGGGAACGGCTCTGCTCCGCTCGCGGTTCGCTCCGTTTCGGGGCTGCCAGACCCGTGCGGGCGCGTGCCTCGGGACCGGGAGATGGATCCGCGTGTGCTGCGATCCGGGAGCCTCTACTCTTGACCCCCCTTGGGCAGCAACGGGTTATTTTTAACGTGGAAAAGACGGGGGGTGATGGGCACAAGTTATTGCTGGGGAGTCCCTGGCTGGGCACAGGAGGGAAGTTTCTCGGAAGGAGAACCGCCAGCCATTGGAATGGTCTCCATAGGGAAGTGGTGGATTCCCCAGCACTGGACACTTAAGATCTGTCTGGACAGGGTGCTGGGGCAGCTAGCCTAGCTCATGCTTTGCCTGGGAAGGTTGGCCCAGATGATCCATAAAGTCACTTCCAACCTGAGGTTTTGGGATTCTGTGGTTGTTTTCTTCGGAAGCCACTTCTGGTAGCAGTGATGGCTGGTGTCAAGCGTGCAGAGACTGCTCTGCTATCCCCAGCTCACCCTATCTCAGAAACACGTGAACTTGCTCAATTGTGTTTTCCAGGTATGTGACGAACCAGAGGAGTTAAGGAGAAAGGCCACTGAGCTGGCTGCTGCCATCTGCAGCGCCAAGCACCTCATCATCTACACGGGAGCCGGGATCAGTACGGTAGGTTTCTTCAGGGTGAGTGGCTGGAGCTGTGGGAGCTTCTGCAGGGCTGTTGCAGTGTTTGGGCTATTTTTGTGGTTTCCGAATGACTGCATGGTGCATGTTAGGAGCCTGGGTTGTGGCGGGAGCACACGCACCATGACGAGGGCAATGGTTAGTTTGTATCCTGGGCTCATGCCTCCTGCCCAGGAGATTCTGAGGCTGCATCACCTCTGTGAGCATGTGAGGAACGTGCTGCTTAAACGGGAAGATCGCCAATCTGGCTCCATTCTTGAGTGTCTTTGACTGCTTTTGGTCTGAAACCTAAAACCAAATTGACTCATTAACGTTGTGCTAATAGAATCATAGACTAGTTAGGGTTGGAAAGGACCTTAAGATCATCTAGTTCCAACCCCCCTGCTATGAGCAGGGACACCTCACACTAAACCATATCACCCAAGGCTGCGTCCAGCCTGGACAAGCAGGAGTAGCTGGTGCTACTGGAACTTAGAAATGACACTTCAAGAAATGCTGTGATGGCTTCTGGGAAAGTGGAAATCTGGGAAAGAAGTGGCTCTTCTTCTTCTAACGTGATGTGTCACTTTACTGATACCTGACATGGGAACCCTACTTTCTGTCCCTTTTCTACAGTGTGTACTGATATGGGGCACGATTCTGGGCAGGATGTACAATGTTAGGAGTATTTTTGCTGAGTGTGAGCTGCCAGAAATCAGTCTAATGAAAGTAAGGAAAGATTCAAGAATTAAGTTATGTGTAAGGAGTGGCAATACCAAGGGTCAAAAAGAGTTCTGGAGGGACTCCATAGTGGTAAAATTGGAGAAAATAAATACTGGGGGTGAAAATGGGAGCTTTAAGGTAGAAGAGATGCTAAAGAGAGAGAGAACATGAAAAGAAGGTTTTACTGCAATTAGGGAACCACTGCTCTAGAAACCTTGGAGGGAATTAAAAAGTCCCTGTCAGTGAGGAGGGTCTGGAGGCCCTGGGTGCGATCGGGTTGATGTGTTTGAGGACAAGGGTGTGAACCTCCTGCCAGGCCTCATTTTTTCTCCCCTGATGACACAGGCAGCTTCGATCCCAGACTACAGAGGCCCTAATGGCATATGGACGTTGCTGCAGAAGGGCAGGAGCATCAGGTAGAGACACAATCTGAGCTGTGTGGCAGAAAGCTGAGACTGAAGGAGACCTTAATGGCAATTCAACTTTATTTTTTTCCTTGCGCCTTGTCAGGGCCACAGATCTGAGTGAGGCAGAGCCCACGCTCACCCACATGAGCATCGCCTGCCTACACAAGCACAACCTGGTAAGATGCTTTTGCTGCGCCTCACTTTTGTTCCTCTGTGTATGGTAAATAAAGCCCACCAAGGGAAAAAAGCTTTTCATGAGGCTGCCTAACTCCTGTTTTCACTCAGGTGGCTACGTGTCTATGTGTATAAATCACACGTGCTCACATACACCTGAGTCTCCGTCAGGCTTGCTCCAGTCTGTAGCCCTGGCAGCTTTTCCCCTTGTGCCTTGTCTTTCACACTGTGTGCTTGCATCTTGTGGCCACAGCGTCAGCAGCACTGGCAGCTCTCTGATACTGCTGTGTGACAGGAGGAGCTCTCATAAAGCTCTGTTCTCCAGGCTGCCTTATTTCCCATCCACCCTGCACAGGGTGATTTGGCATGTGTTGAGACACCTCATTTGAGTAACACAGTCAGTGCTGTGTGCGCGTGCGTGGTAACTGGCTCAGTGTGTTGTTCTCCTCAAGGTGCAGCACGTGGTGTCTCAAAACTGTGATGGGCTGCACCTGCGGAGTGGGTTGCCCCGAGCAGCAATATCTGAGCTTCATGGAAACATGTACATAGAGGTGAGTGGCCAGAACAGGGTGAAGTTACTGCCTGGGGGCTTTGCAGGAAAATAGTACAAACTATTTATCTATCACTAGCTCAAGAACTAGGAAAAGGGCTACCCTTTGCTTAGTTAAGGCCATCAGGTTTGGGATGAACGAGCTAGGAAGCACAAACTGAAGCATTCTGTACAGCTCTCACTGTACTTGCTAGAGCTTTCTGCTTCTGTCTGCTCTTCTTCAGCCCTCCCCTGAAATCCCTCCTGTGGCAAAGCTCACAGGCCCCCTGTAATTCCAATTGCTGGCTGAGGTTTTCCAGACTTTCCCTAGTTAGCATCTGATCCCTGATGATCCCTCCTAGCACTTCCACTTTGTTGTCCCCATAAAGTGCTTTTCTCCTGAGGGCAGTGGCTGGTTCCTGGCCTCCCACAGCCTTGGATGCTGGGGGTGTAACAGGGTTTTGCTTTTTTCCTGTGCCAGGTCTGCACTTCGTGTACACCCAACAGAGAGTATGTGCGAGTATTTGACGTCACGGAGCGCACAGCCCTGCACAGGCATCACACTGGCAGGATGTGCCACAAGTGTGGGGCGCAGTTGAGAGATACAATCGTCCACTTTGGGGAGAAGGGGACATTGAGGCAGCCCCTGAACTGGGAAGCAGCAACAGAAGCTGCAAGCAAAGCAGATGTGATTCTTTGTCTGGGTTCCAGCTTAAAGGTAACTTTAGAGACTCGGTGAAGATTGTTAGCAGCATTCCCTCTTGGTGCTACACCTTGGTGCTGAGCAGTCTCCTCCCAAACAGACAACTGTAAACTCTGGTGTCAGGATTCGCCCACCATCTGTGATAGTCTCTCTTCCTCCCTCTTTCCCCTCCTGGTAATACATTCCTTTTCCTCTCGCCGATGCGGGTCGCTGTTCCGCGGCCGTTGGCTGTGCTCAGCCCCTCTGTTTTGTGACAGGTCCTGAAAAAATACCCCCACCTTTGGTGCATGAGCAAGCCGCCGCCCCGGCGTCCCAAGCTCTACATCGTGAACCTGCAGGTGAGCGCGCCCGGCACGGGCTGGGAGGGTGTGGGACAGCCCGGTGCCGGTGTGTGGTCAGCCGGGGGGGGGGCGGGAGGTGTTGCAGCCGCTGCAGCCGCGGCTCTGCTGTCGCTCCTGCAGTGGACCCCCAAGGACGACCTGGCCGCCCTGAAGCTGCACGGCCGCTGCGACGACGTGATGCGGCTGGTGATGGCGGAGCTGGGGCTGGACATCCCGCGCTACGACCGGTGAGCGCCGGGGCCCTGCCCCGCACCCGGCGGTGCCCGCCCGGGGCCGCCCGGCAGCTGTCCCACGCTCGCCCTCTCTCCGCAGGGCGCGGGACCCCATCTTCGCGCTGGCCGAGCCGCTGCTCCCCGGCGAGGAGGGGACGCACTCGCGGAAGCCGGTGGCGCCGCCGCCGGGCGCCGAGGAGCCGCCGCGGAGCGAGGAGGCGCAGCGGGAGCAGCCGGGGCCGCCGGGCCGGGCCGGGGGGTGGCTCGGCCGCGGCTGCGCCAAGGGATCCCGGCGCAGGAAGAGCTGAGCGGGGGCGGGGCCGCGCCCCAAGATGGCGGCGGGGCGGGCGCGGGGCGGGGCGAGGCGGGCGGTGGCGGCTCCGGTGGCTGTTCCGCGGGCGCGCGGCGCTGCCGGTGACAGCGCGGCCATGCTGCGCAACGGGGCGGCGGGCGGCGGCCCCGCGGCGGGCGGCAGGGCTGCGGCGCGGCCTGTGCGCGTCTGGTGCGACGGATGGTGAGTGGGGCGGGCGCGGAGAAATAAACGGTGTTGGCGACGCTGGTGCCTCCGGCTCCTCTGTGACCGCGGCCGGGCCCGCAACGGGACGGGGCTCCCGCAAGGTTTGCGCGGCGGGGGGAGGGGAGCCCCCGCAGGGCCGTGCCTTGGTTCGCCCGGGGCTGGGTGCGGAGAGAGCGGGCGCTGCGGCTGCCCCGGGGAGCCCGGCGCGGTCTGGCAGCGCTGCCCCGTGCGGAGCCGGTGACACCCGACCGGCGGGCCGGCTGCTCCCGCGGGCTGACCCGGCCGCTGTGTTTGCAGCTATGACATGGTGCACTACGGGCACTCGAACCAGCTGCGCCAGGCGCGGACCATGGGCGATTACCTGATCGTCGGGGTGCACACGGACGGTAAGAGCGCTGCCCCTCGAGCCGCGCAGCGGAGTCACCCCGAGAGCTGCCCCCCCCCCGAGCGCTGCCCCTCGAGCCGCGCAGCGGAGAGCGCTGCCCCTCGAGCCGCGCAGCGGAGTCACCCCGAGAGCTGCCCCCCCCCCCGGCACAGAGCGGCACCTCCGCAAGGAGCGGCAGCCTTCAGAGAGCAGGGGAGAAGGGAGAAGGGCTCCCCCGTTCCCACTCGGGAGCGAGGGCTCGGTAGCTCAGAGCTCGTGGGTTTGTGTGAGGCGTGACCCGTGTCCTGTGCTGTAGGAACAACTGCACCAGCTGAGAACCTGGCTGGTTTTGCTGGTGCAGACTGTGGAGCTGATAACTCCAAGGCACATCGGTGCGTGGAGAGGACTCGTTGTAGCCCATTGGGAAGTTAAGTGCTAAGAACTAGTTCTTGTGTGTGAAGATGGATTTTAAATTGGTTTATGGATGCGTATGTTCTAGCATGAAGCTGTTGTTTAACAGGGGAATTTTCCCTTGGGGCTGCCAGGCGGTCCAGGTACCTCCCAGTAGCAAGCATCTGGGTGCAGGGAGGCACCGGGTCCTTCTGCCTTTCCAGGGAGTTCCAGGGCCCTTGTTACATGCTTAGGAAATGCAACTGAATTAAAGTCTTTTCTGATCTAGCTGAGGGTTCCTCCTCGAGTATGAGCCCCTGATGCAGTTCACCCACCCGTGAGATGAATGAGGCTCCTGTAGGAGAGCTTCTTCATAGCTGTGGTACATGCTTCTAATGGGGCTTTTCTGTTTCTTGCTCAGAGGAGATTGCCAAGCACAAGGGCCCCCCTGTCTTTACGCAGGAGGAGAGGTACAAAATGGTGCAAGCCATTAAGTGGGTGGATGAGATTGCTCCAGGAGCTCCCTATGTCACCACACTGGAAACTCTGGACAAATACAACTGTGACTTCTGTGTGCACGGTGGTGAGTGATATTCTGAGGTGTTCCATTAACACAGACCCTGTGGGGCTCGTGTGCTCCAGGCTGAGGAACGTGCTGGCCACTGGGTACCTCGTGTGCAGGGATCTGCTTCCTGGCTTCTGACCTGCTGTGGTGGGGAAACACTGCTGTGTGCCAGGCTTAGCGTGCTGGGCTCCCCAGGGGTGGGCACATCCCTGGGCTATAAGCAGCCCTCTCACTGACAGAGGGGAAGTGCTGTCTGACAGCTATCCTGAGGTTAGCACTAGCAGAAATCTGTGCAGACCTTAACGTGAAAAACGCTGTTAAAGGGTAAGTGCAGAAATACAGTTGTGTTTATAGCTACTTATCCTGGGATGAGATCAGATCTGGGAAGCTTCTCTCCCTTTATCCAGCTGATAAGCTGTTCAGGGGCTTAGCTGACCATGTAATCAGAGACCCAGTTCCTATTGGGAACACTTTTCAGTTTACAGTCACTGAAGAGCACCTGTGTTCTGGGAAACACCCTTGCCCTTGCACTCTGTCCCTTCCTGGGCCTGCTGCTCGGATTCACGCAGCCTCAGCCCTTCCCCAGGCCCTCAGGAGGTGATCTCTTGGTTTGATCAGGAGGAGTCTTTGCACTCATGTCATGGATCTTCCTCATCTGAGCCCGGCGCCTGCCGTCGATGAGCCAAGCGTTTCACTAAGTGTCCATAAATCATTAATCCTGTGTGAGACAGACGGGCTTTTTCACGTGGACAGGCTGATTATCAAATTCCTTGTTAACTTAGTTACGTGTCCTGAACACGCCTGGGGTGCGTGACCCTTCCTAGGCTCAGTGAGGGATTATGGCAGCAGAGCTGCGCTTGTGGCCTTTGCTCCGGTTGCCCTGTGCTTATCCCCTCTGCCAAGTCACTCTGTACTTGCACCTGGGTGATGCCCTTATGCTGCAGCTTTGCCAGGTTGTGTTGATGCAGAGATAAGTTCTGCAATAGCTGAGCTGGACTGGGAGGATGACAGGCACAAACCCACTGTTTGTGCCCGTGTGCAGCGTGTCCTTGTGCCCTGACGTGAGGGGGGGGGTTAGGACTCCTCTGTCACCCGTGAGCTGCCAGTGCCTGCTGTGAACAGGCTGTTCTGCCAAATGAGAATGGGTTTTCACTTGTGAAAACTTTGCACTGTCACTGGGAGTAAGTGAGAGGTGCTTTTGTAGAGTGAGTTGGGAACTCTGGCAAAGACAAACCAGAGTTAACTCTGAGGAAGGTTAGCTCCATGTGGCTGTACAAGTGGCATCACTGCGGGAAGGAACGGGCTGTTGGAGGGCTGTTAAATTTACTGGAAAGGTGGTAACATGAGCCAACAGCCAAAAGCAGTCCTGGGGATATGAAGGTTGAGGTGCTTTTTGGTAGGCTGATGGGAGCTGTTCATTGTCATTCAGGCAGTAATTCAGTCCTGGCTGCTGCTGGTGTCAGTGCAAGGGCAACTGGCTCTCATCTTCCGGGCTACCTACAGAACAGTGGGCTGGATGGCTAATGGTGATCAGCATGCAGGAATATGCTTGTCTCCACAGATGGGGTGGTCTTGCAACCCCTTGGCGTTCCCCTGGGATGCAGGATGTATCCCCTGTGTGCACACAGGGGTTCAGTGCAGGAGTTGTGGTCTGGCCAATGTGCTGAACCTGTTCAGCTCCTGCCATCAGAGCAGCTTCTGTGCAGCAGGGCTTGGGTGCAGTTCTGAGGCTTTTCTCTCTCTGCAGATGACATCACCCTCACGATAGATGGCAAGGATACCTATGAGGAGGTGAAGGCTGCGGGGCGATACAGGTAACCTGCGGCTGCGCCCCTTCCTCCCCTGCTGTGGGCAGTTTCTGAGAGTTTGTGCCCTGAAGGGGATCAGATAAAGCACAGCTGTCCCCAGGTTACACTTGGATTCAGCTGCGATGTGTGCCAGAGCTTCAGTTGCTTCTGCCACTGTGGCTCTGGGAGGTGTTGCAGCCTGGCAGCTGGTGGGGCCTGCCTGGTCCTGGCAGAAGCTAGATCTGGCCTCGAGGCTTCATTGGGGGTTGGCTCTTCTGGGGAGCCTGTGCAAGGTAAGCTCTGCTCATGTGAGCAGTTGCTGTGGGGTGGAGATGCAGAGGCTCAGTGAATGGATGCTGTACTTTATATCAAGAGCAGGCAGAAGCACAGCCCCTCGTTTGGGTTTGTCAGGTGTTGTGTGGTAACGGTGGGAAATGAGGAGAAACCCGTTTCTGTGGCTTCTGCTCTATCTTTGCTTGTCTCCCTGCAGGGAATGCAAACGCACCCAAGGTGTGTCCACCACTGACCTCGTTGGCCGCATGCTGCTCATGACTAAAGCTCACCACAGCAACATAGTGAGTCACGGGGCTTTGGGTGGGAGTTCGGAGTCCAGGGCATTTGCCAGCTCTTTCCTTTTGCTGTCCCAAATGGCAGTGGAGCTCCTGGGCCTGGCTCCTGGGTGCAGGGAGAACTGGAAAGCTGCTTATGGGCAGTGGCAGCAAAACAACCTGCTTATGTTTGCTTAAGCCTGCCTGAGATCACAGCAATCTCAGCCCGTGCTGCTTTGGAGAAGGGGGAGGTTGAGGGGTGGTGAAAGCTTCAGTCCTTGGTGACAGGCGTGGGAATCTGGGAATGTTACGGGCACTACAGGCTATCCTGTGCCTTCCCCGGGCGTGAAGCTGCACCCTGCAGCCATGTCGATCCATCAGCCCAGTGCTGCCAGAACTGGAAAGTCTTCTTCCTTCCCACTGAGCTGCATGCTTCTGCCTCCTGCTGTCTCTAGTCTGATCAGACCTTCCTCGAGTCTCTTCAGCTCACTGTGTGCTAGATAGCTGATGTAGCCAAAGGAAAATAAAGGAAGTAGTCATATGGTGGTTGATGAGTGGAAGCTCCTATATAACAGCAGGGACAAGACAAAGGACCAGTTCAGGGATGAGGGGAGATCTTCCAGTGTGCTGAGCTGTTAGATTGGCTTAGCTGGACTTCCGAAGCTCACCCCATGCCATGGCGCCGTGCTCTGGCTGGCCGCAGGGATCTGAGCCCATCTCCAGTGCAGTGTCTTTGGAAGGAGGAGGGACACCGTCCTCTTAGGGGCTTGCGTTGTTGTGGGAGGACGTAGGTTTGAAATGCTATCAGGTCTGCAGGCTGGGCAAGAGCCACCGTCACTGTGTGGTGCCAGGCAGGGATCAGATGAGGACACGATTCATCTGACTCACGCTGGGACACGACTCTGGAGATGAACTGGTTTGTCAGTGTTCAGAGCCAGGGATCTGGTGTGCAGCCTGAGCCACCCACGGCCATGTTCCTGCTCATGTGAGCTGTTTGAGTGCTTCAACATTGTGACTCTTTATCTCCCTTCAGGATGAGGACCTAGACTATCGGAAGCACACTGACAACTTTGGGAAGGTAATGTGAGTTCTGGTCATGGATGTCTCGTTGTTGTCCTGTCCCAGAAGGGTTCCAAATGTGCTTTCAGCCTCTGTTGCAGGCTTGTTTTCCCCCCCCATATTTAGTAGCAACCTCAGTAAGTGTTTGCTTGTCGATAAAGGACTGCTGTAATTGGTGAAATAGGTGTGGCCGTGCAGGGCCGGAGGGTGAAGTGTCCTTCAGCGATGCCGTGGAGCTGCTGCACCCATTGAGCCTTTGCTGTTGTTCTGGCTTGCTTGAACGTTCTTAACCACTGTTCTTTTGGGTCCCAAGTGCCTGCAGGGACAGCCCAAGGAGAGCCTCTGTGGATGCTGCTTGCAGTGGTGTGCATCAGGTCTGGGAAGTGTCTGTAGCAGGCACATGGCTGGCATGAGTGTACTGCAGGACTCGTGTGCTGGTGGAGCCGTCCTGGGTCTGGCTCAGGCTCGCGCTGCCTCTCAAGAGCTGTTAGCCCCCCTCTGTCCCTGGGTGTTGCACTTGCCTGGTTAACAAGCGCTGGTACTTAAAGCTCTTACTCGCAGGGGGTTTGCTGGTTGGGCTGAGTTATCCTCTCTGTTCCCCACCACACTGGGATGTTTGAGCGGTGTGAGGGGCCCGTCGCTGCAGCATGGTTGTTCCCTGGTGCTTGGATCACCAGGTTCCTGCATGGCCCCGCAGCTGAGCCCCTTTGCATGCTGCGTGCGCCTGGCTTGCCCACTCTCGCCGGGGTTGTCTTTGTTCTTGCCAGTCTCGTAGAGCCCAAGCTTTAGGGGTCAGGCAGGTGCCCGAGGGGGTGACCCGGTGTCTGTTCCCAGATCTGATGTGTGGGGGGCTAAAACTCCATCCTTGGTTTCATGGCGCTGGTATTGGCTCCTGCTGGAGCCAGGGGGAGGCTGCTGGAGGCTGGAGAGGAGCGAGGGCAGGTTGTGTGTTACTGAGCCTTGTCTCTCCTGGCAATCCAAACCTGCCCTGTTGCTTTCCTCCTTCTTGAGCTTTCTTCTTGGCATCTCCTGAGCTGGCTGTCGGGGACGATTTGCGCCGTGTTTGACAGAGCAAAAACGGCCTTTGAGATTGCTGAACTCTTTGGTGCCAGGAGCGTGGGAAGTCTGAGCTGCTGAGAGCTGTGATACTTGCACATTGCCTGTGGCTGCGTCTGTGTTGTCCAAACCCCTCCTGGAGCCTGGAAAGCAGATGTGTATGGGGTGTGTTTTTCCAGGGACCAAAGGGTCACAGTCCTTGGACAGGTGTCTCGCAGTTCCTGCAGACATCTCAGAAGATCATCCAGTTTGCATCAGGGAAGGAACCACAGCCCGGAGACACCATCATCTATGTGGCTGGAGCCTTTGACCTGTTCCGTATCCTGGACTTTGTTTTGTCAGGAAAGCAGCACTTGTCTTCCAGTTTAATGTTCTCATGTTCTGAGGTGCCAGACCAGGATATTTGTCTCTTTTTTCTTTTTTCCTTTCTTTCTCTCTCTGTAGCTGTGCAAGTGGGGGGCAGGCAGGATTCTCACTGCCTGAGTTGCAGGACACTTGGAACGGAGCTGTAGGTGCTCTCTGGAGAGGTTTGTGGCTGTTGGAGGGTGCCAGGGAGACAGGCGGATGCTCTCCCTGCTCTGGCGATCACACTCCAGTCCCCTCTGAGGGCTGGCGTCACGGCCCAAGCAACTGCCCGGGCCACCTTGGAGCAGTCTCAGAGGCACTGAGCCAGAACAGCCAAGTCAGGTAGAACTTCTGGACAGAGGCAAAGTTGAGGCCATGCGAGGTGGAGCTGGTGATGTCTGGTTTTTGCCCAGGACCTGTGGAGGAAGGAGGCGACTGGATATGGGCAACGAATAATGCAGAAATCAAATCCATAAGACTCCCACTGTGGTTTTTCAGTGCATCTGTTCCTGTCTCCCTTTCCCTATTTTCTGTGTTAGTTTCAGTTCCTTAAAGTGTTCTACAGATATTGGGCACGTAGATTTCCTGGAGAAGGTTCACCAGCTGGCAGAGAAACCCTACATCATCGCTGGGCTGCACTTTGATCAGGTCAGTGTATAATGTTGTCCAAAGACAGAGCGTCTTGGCCCCTGTTCTTTCTGTGCTCAGGAAGCTGGGAATGGGATGTGTTTGCCACAACAGGGTTTTCATGTTGGGAGAAAGCAAGAGGGAAAGGGGTTGCTCTGTCTCTCTTTAACTGTGCCTGGTGCTTTGTTTAGGAAGTAAATCGCTACAAAGGGAAGAACTATCCCATCATGAACATCCATGAGAGAACACTCAGCGTGTTGGCCTGCAGGGTAAGTGCCTCTTGGCAGTGTCTCTGCACCATTTCAGAACTTGCCCGGAGCTTGGTGGTGGTCTCCTGTAGCCAACAACCTCACACAGGTTCTTTAGCGTGTGCTGGGGAAGCAGAGACGGGTCACCTCAGGCTGCCAGAGGAGCTGACGTGCTCTCAGGAGAGGTCCCTGGGCTCCGCTGTTGTCCTGGCTAACCTGAGCTGTTGAACTCCCCCACCTCTGGGCAGCAAAGGCAGCAGGGAAGGAAATTCCTGGGAAAGAAATATGGGGAGGCCCAGAAGCGTGTTCCCTGAGCTACAGACTTCTAGATTTGCTGTATATACGTTACCAGAAAGCATATTTTGCAGTGGAACTAAAAGATGCTGACCTGCTTAAGGGTGTTCAGGAAGCAGGCTGACCCCTGGTTTGGGGGTGCTGGTTTGTGGTTTTGGGGTGGGTGTGTTTGTTTTTCCCAAATCTGGACTCTTTACTTGCTTTTCCTCTAGTATGTCTCAGAAGTGGTGATTGGAGCCCCCTATGCTGTCACTGCTGACCTGCTGGATCACTTCAGGGTGAGTCTTTGCTTATAGGTGGATGTGAAGGTGTTGGGT
Organism: Neopsephotus bourkii; assembly: GCF_033783945.1. Taxonomy (NCBI): domain Eukaryota; kingdom Metazoa; phylum Chordata; class Aves; order Psittaciformes; family Psittacidae; genus Neopsephotus; species Neopsephotus bourkii. The sequence continues at coordinate 290,806 of NW_026902223.1, forward strand.
GTGATGTGCTTGGGGAACTGAAGTGGTGCAGTAAAACACAGGGGTGCAGAGGAGAGAAGGTCCAGCTCAGCAGGGTTACTGGCAGCGCCAGATGCACCAGCAGGGCCAGTACAGGAGGGGTGACTTTGCTGGTGTCCAGGCTGTGCTGCAGCAGTTGCAGTGGCAGGGAAGGTCCCTGTGCATTTTTTGGGTCTTGTCAACAATTTGTATCCTTCTCCAGGTAACACTTGTGTGTCATGGGATGACGGAGGTGGTGCCGGACAAGGATGGTTCTGACCCGTACGAGGTAAGGCACCAGCTGCTGTTGGCTGTGCTGCTTTGTCAGCACTGGATAGATGCAGCATGGCTTCGTGTTCCCGAGCTGGGAACTTGTACTGCAGAGGATGCTCCCAAGTGAGTGCAGTGCAGGTGAGCCTGGTTTTCATCCACCCTTGAGGGTGGCTGCTTGGAGCAAAGGTGTAAACAGCTCTGTTCTTGCCCTCTCTCTTTGGTTTGCCTGTTTCTGGTGCCTTCATGGCAGAGTGAGAAATCCTGTAGCCTTTGCTCTATGCCAGTCCTGGGCAGCTCCCACAGACATAAAGCTTTGCTTTCAGCAAGTATTTATCCTGCCTCCTAGGAATCATTTTGTGTTGTGGCTGGCTGGGTGCCCTAGGACCTGCCACGGCTTCCGCTCAACATCCCCTGCTGAGCTGTAACCCCCAGGGCCTGTGTGTCTCCCCAGCTCAGTCTGCTGTTTGTCCACAGGAACCGAAGAGACGTGGCATTTTCCAGCTTGTGGACAGTGGCAGCAACCTCACCACAGATCTCATTGTGCAGAGGATCATCAAGAACAGGTTGGTTTTCTTTATCTCCCATTTCTGTCACATACTGTACTGACCAGCTTGCGTGAGGACTAATGAATGGGATCAGACAGGGAGAGGAGTGGTTACCTAAAGGCACAGGGTCAGTAACTGGTCCTTCATCTGCCATAGCTTGGGGAGGCTGCTTAGATGTGGATGTACTGGACTGCAGAGGGAAAGGAACAGCTGAACTCTGCTGTGTCAGTGTGTGTCACTGTGTTTTACTGGTCTTTCTCTATCAATGATAAAATTCCCTTGCTCTATTCCCAGGGGGAATGAGCATGTTGCTTCTTTCAGAGCTTTGCTTTTTTAGGCCTGAGCCCTTTGCCTTCAGTAACCTTGGCTCAGTCAGTGGTAAATTCGGTTTTGGTATTATTAAATGGTCTGTTCCAGGACAGGCCAAGCATGGAGCAGGAGTGTCTGCTGCTGGGGCAGAAACAAGTGGTGTTTTCCCAGTGTGGGAGCCTGTGAAGTGGTGGGAACAGCTGTGGGAAGGTCTGGGCTCTTGAAAGCAGTTGGGAGGTTACTGGTGGTTTCTGAAGCACTCTTGGAGCAGAGTAGCAGGAGCTATGGTGCTCCCCTGCTCCAGGTGAGATAGGGATGGATGAGAATCTTATGGCATTTTGTGATTGATGCAGGCTGGAGTTTGAAGCTAGGAACCAGAAGAAGGAAGCAAAAGAGCTGGCTGTGCTGGAGGCCATGAGGAGACTGGAAGAGGAGAAGCACTAGGCCAGCAGAGAGCTGGTGTGTGGGTCACAGATCACCGCAACCTCACCTCTTGAGAGCAGACAAGCTCTTGGAGGGGACCCCTGGACAGGGACCTCGCTGCTGGTGCGCAGGGTGTGCTGTCTGCCCTCTCCTGGCCTAGCTCCTCCTCCAGTAACTGCAGCCAGTAAGGCCGGAACTTGCTGCTGCCGCCTGGTTTCTCCTCCATCAGCCCCTTCCCAGGGGAGATACGACAGAGAAAAAAAAAAGTTTTAAAGGTTTTAATTCTAACCCATGTTTTAACCCCTTGATGTGCTTTTACTGCTGCCAGTTCTGGCTTTTAGTAGGAGGGAAATGGAGCAGCTGCCCAGGCCCCATGTCTGGCTGGAGCCTGTGCTCCTGAGCAGCCTGGGGGTGGTGGTGGGGACAGGCTGGTGGGAACAGTCACCCCGGGGACGGCCCCTGCACAGACACCAGCCCCAGAGGTGCTGCAGCTCCAGCTGGATCTGCTGTGCCCGAGGTCCCAGGAAGAGGCAGCGGCGCAAGGGGCAGGGGCACAGGCACCCCTAGGGGCTTCCTCCAAGACCTGGTGCTGTACAGACCTGCTCAGAGCCTGGAGTCCACCTTGTGCCCAAGGGCTTCCCAACGGGAGGGACTGGAATTTCGGCTGAACCCAGGGCTGCTTGTAACATGCAGCATGTGAGTCCCTGCACAGCGGTGCAGGGCCTGAGGAGGATGGGTGCTGAGCCCCTTCCTGCCTCTTACATTCCAGGGTGCAGCAGCGGGTGCCCTGGGCCCCACCGTCCTTCCATGCCAGTTCTGTTGTCCTCTCCGGTGTAAACTTTTGCTGATCATTAATAAAACATTAGAGTTCTGTGTTGGTATCACAGGTGGGGTCGCAGAAAGGGGCCAGGTCCTGGGCTGGAGCATCCCTACTACAGTGGCTTTTTCTGGAGCTGTGCTGGGAGCCGGGGCGAGGCCGCTGCAGCAGCCCCAGCTCTTTGCCCTAGGGCAGCACAGTCCGGGTGCTGGGCATGATGGGGTTGCCCCGGCACAGGGACAGCTCTGCGGGAGTTTTTTTGCTGAATTCACTAGAAATGGAACCAAACCGTGCGAGCGGCCCTGGCTGTGCTGGGCTTTCCGGACAATGAGGCTACAGCATTTGCACTGGGTGGGTGTTCCGGCAGTAACAACCGAGCAGCGGCGGGGCCCGGCCTTCCCGACCCCAGCAGAGCGGCTTCTCCACCCGCAGGCGGGTTCCGCGGCGCAGTCGTTTCCCCCCTTCCCATCCCCGGAAGGACACCGGACACCGGAGAGGAGTGAAGCAGCCGCACGTTTATTGAGGGCAGAGCGCGGCCCGGGGCGGGGAACGGCCCCCCTCGGTGTACCGGCGCCACCGTCACTCCTTGAACTTCCACTCCTGGCGGCACATGGGGCAGTGCTGCTGGACCTGCTGCGAGTTGAGCCACTTGAGGATGCAGTGCATGTGGAAGCAGTGCGAGCACTGTCCCCACACCAGCGGGCAGTCGTCCCCGGGCACCTTGCCTGCGGCGCGGAGAGCGCGTCAGCGCTGTACGGCGAGGCCCGGCCCCCCCACCCCCCGGGCCGCGCACTCACAGTCGGGGCAGCAGCCGTTGAACGCCATCCGGCAGATACCGCAGTTCTCGTCGTTCGCCACCCACAGCCAGGACGCGACCCCGTGCCAGCTCCGCACTCGCACCCGCATCGCCGCCGCCAGGACCGCGCCTCCGCCGCTCAAACACCACCTTTTCCGCTTCCGGCGGCGGCGCAGCGCGGCCGGAAGTGCAGGCCCCGGAGCGGAGCCGCCATCATGGCCGACAAGATGGACATGTCGCTGGACGATATCATTAAGCTCAACCGCAGCCAGCGCGGGGCCGGCCGGGGCGGCGGTCGTGGCGGCCGAGGCCGGGGCGGCGCCACCCGCGGGGGTGGGCCCGGCCGGGGCGGCGTGGGAGCCGTGCGAGCGGGAGGCGGCGGCCCCGTGCGGAACAGGCCGGTGATGGCCCGGGGCGGCGGCAGGAACCGGCCCGCGCCCTACAGTCGGGTATGGGACGCGGCGGCGGGCGGGAGCGCGGCTGCCTGCGGGGCTCGGCGGCGGCGCGTTACAAGGAGCCGGGCTGGGCCTTCGGCGAGGCGGGATGGGGCGGGCGGACGGCCCTTTGTCCGCTCCCTGCGGGGCGGACAGCGGGGCCGGCGGGGGCCTGCGCTCTGCGGTGCCCTGGCGCCGGTCAGCGAGGTACCGGTCTCGTTGCAGCCGAAGCAGCTCCCCGAGAAGTGGCAGCACGACCTGTTCGACAGCGGCTTCGGGGCGGGGGCCGGCGTGGAGACCGGCGGGAAGCTGCTCGTCTCGAACCTGGACTTCGGCGTCTCGGATGCAGACATCCAGGTGGGGGCTCGGGAGCGGCCCCGCGGGGGGTGTTCATGGGGGGTTTCATTCATAGCGTCGGGGTAGGGCACACCAGCCACCCGCGGGAGCGCCGCAGGTCCTGCTCCCTCCCTGCGCGGACAGAAGACCCCCGGGTGAGTTAAGTCTGCATCAGTGGTGAGGTTTGTGCCACGAGCTTCCCTCCTGCAGCGGCTCTGGTGATCCTGAGGGGCTGTAGCTGGGAACAGCCGCTGTTGCCTGCAGGGCACTCATGGTGTTGGAGGGTCTCTGCCATGGTGCAGGGGGGAAGGTGCTGCTCTTTTGCTGGATCCAGCCACAATGGGAGAATTGACTATAAACAGCTCAAACTCGAGGTCTGTGTAGTTGCAGTGATGCCGGAACTGTGCTGTGCGTACAGGTCCTGGGTGTGTAGCTCTGCTGAATGTTGAGGTGTTCCATGAGTGTACCTGGGAGGAGTTATCTGTGAGGGGGTACCTGTGGTACCCACTGTGTTATTTTCTAGCCAAGTGACCTGCTGTGCTCGTGTCCCTTGTTTCAGCCGTGCTTTGGGTAAGAACCTGCTGGGTTCTCCTGGTTGGATGTTGCAGTGCTTTGTCTCCATACCATGGCATGGGGCTCCCCCGGTGGGGAGGGCACCGGCACCAGCAACACCCACAAATACCGGGGCTGTATGGCTGTATTGGCTCCATCGTGCTGTGAAGTGCTTTCTTTTGGAATGGTTTCTGGTCCTCACATCCTGACCAGGGAAAGCAAGCAACTGCTACAGGCAGCTGCCTTTGTTGTTGGTTAATTCATTCGGTTGCTCCGTGTGCCACTCTGGCTGTGCCTGCGGGATCAGAAGGGAGCTTTTTGAGGTCACCTCATTACTGGGTGATGCACTTTAAAACCTGCCCTTTACCCCTGTAAGTGCAGATTTGGTTTCTATAAGTGTGTTGCTCTGTGAAGTCACCTCAGTGTGACCAGCTCCTGTGCTTCCTGCAGCCGTTGAGATTCACTTTTTCTGCCGCTGGCTCTGGCTGGTGTGTGGATGAATTTCCACTTGGGGTTATTTAGCAGTAAAATTGATTTAATGGCTTTGCACCTATTTGTTGTTACTCATCCTGTAATGGAGCACTGCCTCAGGTGTATGATGGCTTTCTTTGTTCCTGTGTTAGTCACGTCAGTAACATGGTTCAGCAGGTGTACAGCAGGTAGGAGTGGCTGGAAGGAGCCTTGGATGTGCGGAGCTGCGCAGGGCAGTCTGAGCCTGGCTCTGGGAAGCTGCTGACAAGTGCTGGGAAACGTTCACCTCTGGTGCATGAGCACAGGGAGGAGTAGGCCCGCAGTCCTGCTGAGCATGGTGTGCTGGGGAGGTGAAGGACGTGTGGTGCTGTGGTGGTGGCTCCACAATGGGTCCCGCAGGAGGTGACCACTCTGTCTGGGCAGTAACGGGGCAGATACTGAGCTTTTGAGGCATGGGATGCAGCAGTACCTTGCGAAGGTGACATGTCCTGTTGACATCTTAATGTAGCACCTGCGAAACAAAATCGGTGGCTCCATTGCTGCCTTTTCATTTCCATCATTTGGGACAGCAAATGACATAGAAGTACAGACTGGTTTGCGTTGGAAGAGACCTTAAAGCTCATTCAGTTCCAACCCCCTGCCATGGGCAGGGACACCTTCCACTAGAGCAGGTTGTTCCAAGCCCCTGTGTCCAACCTGGCCTTGAACACTGCCAGGGATGGGGCAGCCACAACTTCTCTGACACTCTGTGCCAGCGCCTCAGCACCCTCACAGGGAAGAGCTTCTGCCTAAGAGCTCATCTAAATCTCCCTTCTGTCAGTTTAAAACCATTCCCCTTATTCTGTCACTGCATGATCTTATAAAATGAGACTTAGTTCAGTAGAGGATGTTCTTTGTCTCAAGTTTGGGGGTATATTCCTATGGGCTGTACTTCTAAATTGCACCTGATCTGGTAAAGATTATGGGGGAGGGGGGAAGAACTTCAGCACAGTGAAACTGCGGCCATCTCTGTATGTGTTCATAGGCTGTTCTTGCTCTGTGACACGGGTCTGGATTATTTTTATTAGTCACTTTTTGAGTCAGCCTCAAAAAGGCAGCATCCCTTGAGCCTGCTCTGCTGCTGTGAACGTGTGCCTCACACATTGTGAACTTCAAGTCTCTCTTGGCTTTGCCACCTGTGGCACCTCCCTGCTGGGCTTGTGCTCCCTCTTTCACTGGTGCTTTGTCTGAGTTGTCCATAATGATCTGAAAGGCACCTCTGGTGGTGTGTGTAGGGATGGGCCGGCACCACCCTGGGCTGCACAGTGTTTGTGGCACTGACAAATGTCTCTGCTCTTCCTCTTTTTCTCAGGAGCTCTTTGCAGAGTTTGGAACCTTGAAAAAGGCAGCTGTGCACTATGACAGGTCTGGCCGCAGTCTCGGAACAGCGGACGTGCATTTCGAGAGGAAGGCGGATGCGCTGAAGGCGATGAAGCAGTACAATGGTGTCCCCTTGGACGGTGAGTGCGTAGCCATGGTGCCTGCCAGCACCTGCATCCCTCCTGCACGCCTCCTGCATCCCTCCTGTACCCCACATCCTGCTCATACCTAGTGCCTGGGCTGCTGTTTCTGCAGGGCGCCCCATGAACATCCAGCTGGTCACGTCACAGATTGACACACAGAGAAGACCAGCACAGAGGTGAGTGTTGAGCACCCAGTGCAGGGCAGGAGCCTGCATGGGCCCTCTCCTGTGGAATCTCTGTGGGTTAACCACCAGTCACTAAATCAGCTGCTTTTGAAAACTGGCAGTGTAAATAGAGGTGGCATGACCAGGAACCGCGGGGGTTCGGGATTTGGTGGTGGCGGCAGCAGGCGAGGCACTCGTGGTGGAAACAGAGGGAGAGGCAGAGGAGCTGGAAGAACTTCCAAACAGCAGCTCTCCGCAGAGGAACTAGATGCACAGCTGGATGCTTACAATGCCAGGGTAAGTGCTTCCCACAGCATCTCCTACTGGGAAATGTGAGAGCCCAGAGTTGGCAGGAAGAGGTTTTTCATAGAATCCCAGCCTAGTTTGTGTTGGAAGTGACATTACAGCTTATCCAGTTTCAACCCCCTGCCATGGGCAGGGATACCTTCCTCTAGAGCAGGTTGCTCCAAGCCCCATCCAGCCTGGCCTTGAACACTGCCAGGGATATTGCAGCCACAGCTTCTCTGGGCAGAGAACATTTTCCAGGTCCTGGGACTAACACCAGCTCCCTCTAAAGCCAGGCAGCACCTCGGTGCAGTGTTTGGCTCTGCTCTCCACAGCACTTGGGCAGCTGCTGTTGCTGGCAGCTGGGAAGCTCTTTGCAGGACAGCTGCAGTGAGTAGTAGCTGCAAACAAAACCCCCAGGGATAATGGGCTGTGAAAAGGGAAAAGCAAAAGGCAAAACCGGGAGTCTCTGCCCTGTGGGTGGATTAAAATCTCAACAGAGAACTGGGGTCGTGTGTGTGGTGTGGGAATGGGTGAAGTCCCGGTGAGAGTGCAGAGTGGGATGAGTGGAATTGCAGAGGGTGGCTCAGAGGGGGAGGAGCAGTGCAGCAGCTCCCACTTGTGCCCTTCCTGGAGCTGCCTGGCGCTGCCGTGTCCTTGTGCAGCAGCGCTGGGAGCTCCAGGGCCGGCAGGGGTGTGAGAGCTGCGTTGCACCCCGCGGTGACGGCTGCTCTCATCTCCTCTCTTCCAGATGGACACCAGCTAAAGCGGCGGGCGCAGGGAGGACGTGGCTGTGGCTCCTGGCTCTTGGCGGGGCTGCGGCCGCCGCCTGGGGATGGGATTTGTTTTATTTTCGTTCTGGGATAGGTTTTAAACTCCTGTAAAGGTTTTTTTTAATTCCGAGCAGACCCGTTTTGTACCGAGTTATTTTTGGGATAAATTTTACTGTTGCTGTTGGGCCGAGGTGGCTTTTTCACCTTCGCCGCAATAAACTAGAACCGTGTCTAGAGCTGTGGATGCCGCCTTCCCGCGCCCCGCCCCATGCGCGCAGGCCCCGCCCTCTCGGGCCCGCGCGCCTTCCCAGGGCCCGCCCCGCCCTGCGGCACTCTGCTCCTCCGCCCCAACTCTATGGTCGGCCCCGCCATCGCGCGCAAATCCCCGCCGGCCAATCAACGCGTCGGGCTGTGGCCGGAAGTGAGGCGAGAGGCTGGTATAACGGGAAGTGACGGGCGTGTCCCGGAAGTGCGGGGGCGCGCGGGCGGCTGGGCGGATCCCGCGGCGGTGTCAGCGCAGCGCGGTCGAGCGGCGCCGGTAGGACGGCACGGGGCGGGGCGGGGCGGCGGGCACCGGCGGCGGGCACCGGGGAGGAGAGGAAGGGTCGGGCCGCGGGGCAGGGCTTCCACCGCGAGCGGTAGGGTGGGCCCGGGCGGGTCAGGGCCTGGCGCGCAGCACCCGCTGCCCCGGGGGCGCGGCAGGGTGCGGTCCCGGGGCCCCCAGTGCCCTTGTGCGACCTTCCGAGCGCCGCGGGAAGGCGCTGTCCCCGGCTGGGCCGCTCCGGGGCGGGGCTCTTGGGGCGCGGGGCCGCGTTAAGGGCGAAGCGCGGCCGGGCTGGGGGGTCGCGCCCCCGCTGGAGCAGGGTCTGCTCCCGGCCTCCCCCAGGGGTTCCGCCGCTGCCCGGCGGGCGGAGGGAGCCGGGGCACGGGCGCCCGTTTGCCTTGAACAGGTTTTCCATAAATAGTTTCTAGTCATAAAATGAAGGGCTCGGAAGATTTCCTTCCGTTCCTTCCGTATCAGGGCAATGAGCCCGTTTGTCCCCGCGGTGCCGCACGTTAAAGCAGCGGGGGCACCCCCGTGCGCGGAGGCTGCAGCTCAGTTCCCCCGGGGGGAAATCGGCCGCTCCGGCCTTCCCAGCCCGGCCGGACGGCGGCTGCTGCCGCGGCCCCGCGGACGCTTCGCAGCAGGTCTGGAAGTTGTAACTTCCTTTCACTGAGAGAGGAGCTCCCAGTCATGTGAAGGGCACGAATTGTTGTTGCCTTGAGGGTTCGGGCCGCGGCCGCGCTGCTGCTGCTGCTCTGCCCGCCCGGGTGCTCCTGCTCTCGCTCAGCGGGGATGGTTTCGCTGCCGTGCTCCGTTGTACAGACGGGCCAGGAGCCGGTGGTGTCTGCGCTGCAGCCGTTACCCCGGTGCGTGTTTGCACCCTGGGGCAGGGGTGGAGGATTCACACTCGGAACTCTGCTCACTCCTCTGGTTTTGCTCTTGAGAGCTCCTGCCTTGCAGGTGCGCTGCGGAGCAGGGCTCTGCCACCAGGAAAAGGGAAAACTAAACCAAAGTGCTACATGTCCCAGCTGCCGAGTGCCCGGGAGGCAGCAGCTGGTCCCAGCATCCTTTATCCCAGTGCTGTGAGGGGATTCGGGAGTTCCGCAGGGTGCTCCCACACAGTGGCTGGTGCAGTGGTGTTATCTGGGTGTCCCCTTGGAGCCCAGATTCCCGGGTGGTGTCAGAGGCAGCCCTCACCTTGGGAAGCATCAGCGGGTCCCCCCCAGCCCCTCACCTGCTGCTGCCTTGGGTGTATCCAAGCCCCATTTATTCCTGGTTCCCCTCGGTGGTGCTGCTGTGTGCAGGGTGGCAGCGCAGCCTGGGCTGGGTTCAAGCTCGGGCTGCTTGACCATGCAGTGCTGCAGCAGCTGGGATAAGGAAACAGATCCGGTGCAGTCCACTGGAAATGAGCATGGCAGAAACGGCTCTGCCCTGAATTCCAGCCAAGCGGCTGCCTGAGCTTCCCCTGCGCTGCGGGAATGAGGAAGGCTGGGATGCGGGATTGACCCTTCTTGTGTCCGAGGCTGCCCCGTGGCCTGTGGACACCCGGAGCCATTGGCTCATGAGGAGGCTCCGGCTGACCCGGCTCCCACCGGTGCTGCGGGTTAGGGTTAGGGTTCTGGGCAGAGGCAGCCGCTGCTCACCGCTGCAGACGGGCAGGGCTGGTCCCCCGCAGTTTTCCTCTTGGGCAGGAGATGGGGCTCTCGCATTCGCTGCCGCCGGCTCCTGGCTCCTGCCCCGTAATGCTGAGAGAACGGCTTTGCCTGGCAGAGGCAGTGATCTCCCAATGGGAAGCGATTCGGCCTCCTGCTGTCTTCCGCAGGCTTCTGTGGCGCCGGGCACAGCTCAGAGGGTGCTGCTTGCAGAACAGCAGAGGCACCAGCTCCAGGGTTCAGGCACTTGGCTGAGCCTCAGGAGCCAGGGAACCACCACGCAGGGCCCCTGAGCATCTCCTTGGTGTCAGGAGGAGCTGGCGAGGAATATCCTTCCAACCACGCTGAGGCCTGAGGCTGAGCTCCGAGAGGCAGCAGGGCCTGGGGCAGGTCAGCAGCGTGCGGGAGGCCTTTCCCTAAGGATCTGAGCCCTTGGCAGGGCTGTGGGGCACGTCCCTCTCCTCCACGTTGGTGCCCTCGTGGGGCAGTTCTGTTCTGTCCCAGCAGTGCAGTGGCTGCTCATTCACCACCACAGGCTCTGGTTTGCTGACCTGAGCTGTAATAACAGCTTTGTCCCAGAGTCCCTGATGATGGTTGTGATGTGCTGAGCTCTCTGCCACCTCAGAGCTGGTTCCCACCACTGCTGCTCCCGGGGAAGCCTGATGGAAGAGCCAGACTGGTGTTCCCGTCTCCAGGGCTTCCCCAGGGAGCTGCACCCTGGTCTGGCCTGAGCTGCTGTTGATACAGGGCTTTGTGTTGGTCTGAAGGGCTGTTTTCTGTCCCTAGTGGGTTTCCATTGTCTTAGATATCCCATGAGGACCTGAGTCATTCTTGAGGAACCCATGCAAGGGGTGATTGTGTCTTGAGCTCTGGATCACAGGGTGAAGGCTGGAGGTGCAGAAATGGAACCAAAGAGCTGGGCCTGTGGGGTGTTGGGTTTGGGGGTTGTTCTGTGCCCTCTGTGGCACGGTTATTGCTAAATACCTGTGGTGGGAAGGGTTACCCCAACGGAGCTGCTGTGCGGGAGGAAGCTGTTACCGGGCTGTTACACCCGACGTTGGTTATCGATGAGCGGTGGCTCCGGGTGAGACCAAAGAGTGCATTTCCCAGCCCTGCAGGGCCTGCAGGACACTGGAGCTGTTTCAGCTGCCAGAAATCAGCACTCACACCATGGCTGCTCCTGTCTGAGCATCACCCAGACCTTGTGCCAAGCCCTTGTGATGACCCCAGAGTGTCACACCACCCCCCACCTTTGGTGATAAACCTTAGTCAAGCTTTAATACCCAGAAATACCAGTTGCACCCATTGCAAGTGTCCTGGCCCCAGCCACACCAGGAGGTTGCCAGCCCAGGACAAGTCTGTTCTCAGGTTTGGCAGTGGGCAAGGGGCAGGAAAGGAGCCCCAGGAGCTGGGATGTGCCTCGCCCCAGAATTGGAGAATTTGGATCTTTTCAGTTGGAAAAGACCTTTAAGACCATGAAGTCCAACCGTTAACCGGGCAGTGCCAAGGCCGCTGCTAAACCTTGTCCCGAAGTGCCACATCTACACATCTTGCAAATCCTTTCAGGGCCGGTGACTCAACCACTTCCCTGGGCAGCCCGTTCAGCGGTAGATAACACTTTTAGGGAAGAAGCATTTCCCAATATCGACCCTAAACCTCCCCTGGTGCAACTTGAGGCCATTTCCTCTTGTTCTGTCACTTGTTACTTGGGAGAAGAGACCGACCCCACCTCGCTACAACCTTCTTTTTGGTCGTTGTAGGAATGAGAAGGTCGCCCTGAGCACCTCAATGTCTCTCTTTTAGTGAGGAGCCCAGAGCTGAACACAGGATTCGAGGTGCGGCCTCACCAGTGCCCAGCACAGGGGAACATTCCCTTCTCTGGCCCTGCTGCTGCACTGGTGCTGACACAGGCCAGGATGCTCTTGGCCATTCTGGCCACCCAGGCACAAGCTGGCTCTTACTCAGGTGCTGTTGACCAACACCGCCAGGCTCTTCCCAGTGAGCAGCTTTCCAGCTGCTGTTCCCCAAGCCTGGAATTGTGTGGGGCTGTTGTGACCCAAGTACAGGGTCCAGCACTGAGCCTTGTTGCCCTCAGCCCCTCAATCCTTCGTCCTGGTGGAGGGGCTGGTCCCGGTTCTGCCCCCCCCTTCCTTTCTCCTCTGTTTGCTGACACATCAGCTGTAGGCTTCTCTTCTGCAGAGATGTGCAGAATTTCACCTCCTGGGGCTCGTCCCCTCCTTTGCCATCCCCAGCAAAACAGGCAGGGTATTTATGGCACAACAAGTGAGGGGGACCACGGGGCAGCTCCGCTGTGAGGGTCACTGCAGGCGCGGGGAGAGGCGGCTGTGCCGCGGGTGCAGTCACGCGTCAGCCTGTGCTCAGGTGCGTTGCGTGTGTTGTGCTCGTGCCAGATGTTGCAGTTCTTGATCCATGTGCAGGCCAGATGCTGCAGCAGCAAGTGCAGCCCTGTGGTCTGCTGTGAGTTGTTTGCTGGCACGTTGAATATTGAACGGGTGCGGGAATGCCAAATAACGGCAGAAACACCTGGGTCTGTCAGCAGGTCACTGGTGAGCGGTTTTGTTTGCACAGGCTCCAGGGCTGTCACTGGAAGTGTTTTAAGGCTTCCAAGGGTCCAGGCTGACGTTTGCTGTTGGTGCCACTGGGCTTAGTGCCCGCAGGAGCACCAAGAACCCCCGTGGGTGCTGCTGCCTTGTGCAGTTCCTTACAGGCGGTGACTCCCGGCGGGAGCTCTGCAGCCGAGCCAAGCACTGGGTTTTGATCCGTTCTCCGCTCCACTGGAGCCTCGGAGCTTCGGGAAGGGCCAAGTGGGGGATGCACCGAGCAGGAGCCTTGCGCTGCTGCCCCGGCACCCAGCTCGGAGGCAGGCGCTGTGAGCTCCGGGCTGCAGCAGAGGCTCCCGGCACTTGTGCCAGTGGTGGGGCAGGGCTGTTCCCAGCTGGAAGTGTGTGTTGTAGAGAGCAGAACTGATCTGGGGTTGTTCTGGGCTCAGGTTTGTTACAAGATTACCTGCTTATCTTGTGGAGCAGCGCATCTGCTCTATGGCTTTGGGTGTTTACCTGTTCCAGCTTATGAGTAAAGCACCGAGGCTGAATTTTCCCCTTTCTCTGTGGGCCTCCATGGGCTGAACGTGAGCCTTGGCCTGGAGGAGCCTGCAGGGGCTGTGCCGCAGGCCCTGGGGAGGGCTGTGTCCCTGCACTCACGGTGCTGAGGAGGTGGATGCAGTTTCACTTCTCCTCCCCAGTGCAGTGTACGTGGTGTGTGTGAGGATGGCAGAGCAGGAGCCCACAGCTGAGCAGCTGGCCCAGATTGCAGCTGAAAACGAGGAGGACGAACACTCTGTCAACTACAAGCCCCCTGCCCAGAAGAGCATCCAGGAGATCCAGGAGCTGGACAAGGACGATGAGAGCCTGCGCAAGTACAAGGAGGCACTGCTTGGTGCCGTCACCGTGAGCGCAGGTGAGCTGAGGATATGGCTGTGCCTTGCTCAAGCTGCAGCTCCATCAGTCACCTCCTGCCTCCTCCCTGCTCCCAGCCAGGAGCATAAAGACATTTCTGTGCTCCCTGGGCTGTTCTCCAGCCCTTGGAATCAGGTGCAGGAACTGCAGGTGTCACACTGCCCTTAGAGGGGGCTGCTCATGGGGACACTGTGAGCTGACCCCACACAGTGGGGACCTCAGCCAGGGGGGACATTCTTCTCACTAGTTTTCTTGCTCTTTCTAGAAGAGCCCTGGAAGGAAAAGGGTTTGTGTTGGCTGGTTTTCGGGAAGGGTGTTTAACAGCCTTTGCACTTGTCTTCTAGATCCCAATGCTCCAAATGTGGTGGTGACCAAACTGACTCTGGTCTGCACGACTGCCCCGGGCCCTCTGGAGCTGGACCTGACAGGTGAGCCAGGGAAGAATTCCAGCCCTTCCCAGGGGAGAGCCACTTGGAGCAGAGTCTGTGGGAGCCACTCCCTGTCGGGAATGCCTGTGCTGCAGGCATGAAGGGTTTGTCCCACAAGCCCAGGCTGGGGCCTCCACAGCCCTTTGCGGAGAAGCCGTCCCACTCCAAGGGTCACCGCCTGCTCCTGCAGACACTGTCCTCAACACCCCAGACCACAATACAGAGCAGCCCTCTTCCTTCTCTGTAGGTGACCTGGAGAGCTACAGGAGGCAAGCATTTGTGCTGAAGGAGGGTGTGGAATACCGGATAAAAATCTCCTTTCGGGTAAGAACGGAGGTCTGAGAACAGAAGAAAGAATGAACTTTGGGATGCTGCAGTCCCAGAGGGATTCCTGAGCCCCCAGGGTGATGGGGGAAGCAGTCTCCTGCTGTGGTGGGGTGGGCCATGTGCTGAGGAGGTTTGAGCCTCCACCTTCGTGGAAGATGTCCCTACTTGAGGCAGGGCATTGGAACTGGATGAGCTTTACGGTCCCTTCCAACCCAAACCAGGCTGGGATTGTATGGATGTCTGCACAGTCCTTGCTTGTCTCCCTGCAGGTTAACAGGGAGATCGTGTCAGGATTGAAGTACATTCAGCACACGTTCCGGAAAGGAGTGAAGAGTAAGTGCTGCTCGTGAGGGGTTCTGCTCCATCTGCTGGGGGGGGCAGCCAGTCCCAGGCACCGCAGGGTGATGTGTGAGTGCTCCCGGTCTGTGCGGGGCCGCAGCACCCACAGCACCCGGCTGGACATGCTCCTGCCCGGGGAGCAGCTCGGTGCTGGCGGAGGGGGTAGGTCCCTCAGCAGGAGCTGTTCCTGGAGCAGAGCTGTGGATGTGGGTGACTCCTCTGTCCTCACAGCTTCACTGTGGCCGGTGGCTGTCACAGGCCTTGCATCTGCTTTAGCCTTGCCCCAGGTGCAGGGGAGGCTCTAAACCAGGCACTGTGCTCCACTCTTGTCTTCCTGTAGTTGACAAGACCGAATACATGGTTGGCAGCTATGGCCCTCGAGCAGAGGAATACGAGTTTCTGACCCCCATGGAAGAAGCCCCTAAGGGCATGCTGGCCCGGGGCAACTACAATGTCAAATCCAAGTTCACAGATGATGATAAGACTGACCACCTGTCCTGGGAGTGGAACCTGACCATCAAGAAGGAGTGGAAGGACTAGCCCTTCCTGAGGCCAAACCCCAGAGTGCGTGAATCAGACAGTGGCTATCGTAGAAATTCCCCCCTGTACCAAAGTGCTGACATTGGAGCCCTCCTCCCTTCCCCCCCACCCCATTATGATTTGACCAGAGCTCGGTTTTGTATTGTGCCCCCTCCCCAGAGAATCACTGAGTGCATTGACCAAACCCTGCTGTCTGCATCTGGTCTCCAGCTGCCTGGCCTGGGCCATGCTGCTGGTGCAGGGCTGGGCCCCTTCCTGCTTCCCACCTGCCCTTATCCCAGTAGGTGCTGGAGGGGAGATACCTGTGCCATCATAGCTCCTGTGCTTGGCCTCCTGTGCACAGCTCAGGGTAGCTACTGCCTCCAGTAGCTGAAGGACTTTGATGCCAGGCAGCTCCTGACCCTGTGTGTTGGCTCAAGTCATGCCCAGCCTGCCCCTCCACCCTACCAGTGGCTGGGAGCTCTGGCAGCTTCATTTGTGGATGTTCCCTGTAACCATGATGCCTTAATGTGTAACACGGATCCTCTAGGGAGGGGGCCCTGCCCTTGTTACACTTTTTAATCATGTCCCCTGGTTTTGGCATGGCGCTCATCTCGGTCACGCCCCTCATGGGTTATTAGGTAAGAGTCACAACTTCCCGCTTTGCTGCTGGTCCTTCCTCCCTCGAGACGGGACATCTCCAGAGGGAGGGTGGTGGGCGATGAGGGCACGGGAGGCACCGGCTCTGCTGTCACTCGCGTCCCTTCCTGTCCCCTCACACCCTGGCAGCCGCAACGACTGCGAACACTGAGGTTCCAGGCTAGCACCCCCCCTCCTGCCAGCTCTGGGCTGAGGATGGACTCGGCTGTTTCTGCAGCTGCTCCTGACACGATCAAACAAGAGTTTGTGATGGACAAGCTCCAAAGCGGTTAATGCCTTATGTATCTGTTCTGCCTTTACAACCTGTGCCTGGCCTGGCGGCAGTTACTGCCTTCACACTCCGATGCTGCAGCGGTGCCTGGGTCTGCGCTGCCGGTGCCTGGGGTGGAGGAGCCCTTTGGGACCCCTGGGCCAGACAGTCCCATTGCCGCGTTGCAGACGCCTCTTGGGATCAAACCACACTGAGGCTGTATTAGAACCGGGACCAAGTACATGTGGCTTTCTCGTAGCTACGTCTCTGCCTCTAACTCCCCCCTGCCCTGCCCCTAGAGAGGTTTTTGTTCATTTGATTTGGTGCAGTTGTCTGTAAGTCCTAGACCCGGGTTAACAGGTTTGGAATCATCGTCTGCTTCTCCTTTTATGACACTTAAATAAAACCTTTGAACTGACTGCCCACCGCGTTCCGCTTCTGCTCTGGGGCTGGAATTCTGCCAATGCCCGAAGCAGGAGATGGTCCCTGGGCTTGGGGAGCGTGAAACGGGACCGGGGGGAGGCCCTGCTGCGGCACGAGGAGGGCGTGGGGCAGCGGCAGCTCCGGGGCCTCCCCGGACATTCCTGCACGCTCCGAGGAATGCAGGAGCGGCCGGAGCGGGAGGCGCCGCTGCGATAAAAGCCCGCGGGTGTTTGTGTTCGGGATAAGGAAAGTGCAGCCAGGAAAAGCTCTTCATGAGCCCTGCAGCGCTGGGGGAGAAGCGGCCGCTGCTTGTCCGAGCCTCGGGCTCTGACCGGGGGGAGCCGCCCAGCGCCGGCCCCGCGAAAGCGGCTGCAGCCGAAGGGAACGGGCCGGGCGGGCCGGGAACCGCGCCGGCGCCGATGCAGCGCTGGAGCGGCCCGGATGTGCCGATAACGCGCACGAAGCGCGCCCCTGTCCCGGGAGTTCCGCGGCGGCGCCGTCCCGGCTGCAGCGGCTGCGGTGCCCGAGGGCTCCCGGTGCGCCCGGCCCCGCCCCTGGCGCGCTGTGACGTGTCCCCCGCGGCGGCACGTGCCCCGGAGCTGCCCCTCCGGTAGCGCAGGAAGCGGCGGGTTTCACTTCCGGGTCGGGTCAAACAGCGGCACCCGCGGGCCAGTCAGAATCCACCACGCTCTCCTGGCCGCGCGCAGGCGCAGTGCGCGCCGCCGGGGCCGCCCCAGTGCCACGTTCGAGGGCATGCGGTCGCGCGAGGCGGTGGCGCCGACCAACCGCGGGTGACGCAGCGCGGGAAGGGGCCAATGGCGGCCCGTGGGAGGGGAGGGCGGCCGGCAGCCAACCCGCGGCGGCGGGCAAGGGGCGTGACCAGCGCGGTAACCAATAGGAGCCGCGCGACGGCAGGATCTGGCGCGCTGGGCCAATGGCGGGCGGCGGCGGCCGGGGAGGCGGCTTTATAAGGCGGAGGCGGTGCCAAGGCCGCACGTCCTGGCGCGGCCCGTTCTGATCCCGCTGCCGCCATCAGCGCCATGGCGGGGCTGTGCGCGCTCGCGGCCCTGCTCTGCCTCCTGCTGCCGCCGTGCGCCCGCGCCGCTGCCCCCGAGGAGGAGGACGGGGTCCTCGTGCTGCGCGCGGACAGCTTCGAGCAGGCGCTGGCGGAGCACCGGTACCTGCTCGTCGAGTTCTGTGAGCGCCGGGACGGGGGGGGGGTAACGCCCGGGTGGGGGGTTCTGGGGCCACGGTTCCCGGGTTGGGGGGGGCCGGGCCGGGCTGGGGGGGCCGCGGGGAGCGGGGGGACCCTTCCCGGGAGCGGGACCCACCGGTGCTGACCCCGCGTCCCGCAGACGCGCCGTGGTGCGGGCACTGCAAAGCGCTGGCGCCCGAGTACGCGAAGGCGGCGGCGAAGCTGAAGGAGGAGGGCTCGGAGATCCGGCTGGCCAAGGTGGACGCCACGGAGGAGGCGGAGCTGGCGCAGCAGTTCGGAGTGCGCGGGTACCCCACCATCAAGTTCTTCAGGAACGGCGACAAGGCCGCTCCCAAGGAGTACACGGGTGAGCCGGGAGCAGAGGGCAACGACGTGGCACCGGGTCCGTGGCTGTGCCCCGATAAGGTCCACTGGGGCTGAGCAGCGGCCGTGCTCGGCAGGTGCTGTTCTGGGGTCGTGGGAACGGGGCTGCTGCTGCAGGCTCCTGTGCTGGAGCTGGGGACATTCCTCCTGTGAGGTGAAGCAGATGGATGGGGGTTGTGTAGGAAAGTGGAGCAATCCCAGCCTGTGTTGTGGCTCAGTTTGACTTTACTTAAGCAATGAAGCTCCCAGAGCTGCAGCAAAAGCTCAAGTGGTTGGGTAAAGGAAACGTGGGATGTAAACTGGAGGTGTGAGGAAGACCAAGAGCAGCACAATCCAGCTAAACCAAACCTTGTGCTCGGCAGTGAGCTGATACCCGAGTGCTGGTTTGGAAAGGGAAAGGGGAAGCCTGCTCCTGTTGGAGTGTGGTCATACTGGTCAAAGGTTAAGAAGGAGCTTGGGCAGGAAGGATGGGTTCCGGGGAGCCCCTTGTACCTTGCCTTGCCTGCTGGGGATCAGCATAATCGCACGGGGAGGGAAGGGGAGAAAGTTGTGTAAATGCTGTCCTGGTTCTGCTGGTGCCGGGGTGGGGGTCAGAGTGAGCCGGGAGGCGCAGAAGTGAGAGGGTGCCCCTGTCCCCACAGCTGGCCGGGAAGCCGAGGACATCGTCAGTTGGCTGAAGAAACGCACGGGCCCGGCTGCGGCCGCACTGAGCGACACCGCTGCAGCGGAGGCGCTGGTGGAGTCCAGTGACGTGGTTGTGATCGGCTTCTTCAAGGTAGGGTTTGTGCTTCCATCCGGGAAGCTGTTGCCTGGGCCCCGGAGCAGGGGGAGGCTCTCCCTGTGCTGTCCTGCCCTACTTGATCTTCCAGTTCTCTGGCAGGTGAGCCCTCAGATCTTTGTGCTGCGCTTCGGTGTGTCCCATGTGAAACACCTTCCTCTGTTCTCCAGGATTCAGCATCAGAAGCTGCAAAGGAGTTCTTGCTGGCAGCGGAGGCTGTGGATGACATTCCTTTTGGGATTTCCTCCAGCGCTGATGTCTTCACCAAGTATGAGCTTAGCAAGGATGGCGTGGTCCTCTTCAAGAAGGTACTGGCTGGTGCAGCGCATGAGCACCACACTTGAGTCCCCTGCCTCTTCTTACCTTTTCTAATCACTCAGACTCTAAGGGGGCAGTCCTGGATGAATCTGTATCAGTCTGGCTGTTTCCAAGCCTCAGAGCTGGGCAGGGGCAGAGGAGGGGAGGCTTCAGTCAGCAGAGAGAAGCCTCAGCAGCTCCTGGCCCTCTTGAAGCTGCTGAGCTCTGGGTCCAAGTTGTTGCTTCACTCGAGCTCTTGTTTCTGGGCTGTGGCTGCAGGGCGGTAACAGCACGGTCTTCAAAATACTGGTGGCTGTAGGCAGTGAGGTCTCCAGCAGAACAGCACTGAGCTGCTCCATGTTCACTTGTGGCTTAGCAAAGCTGCTTTATCTCGTACTCGAGATCGACCTCTGCTGTAGGCAGTCGAGGCTGCATCCAGGAGTTGCTGTATGTCTGGCAGTGCTGTGGGTTCTGCGGGAAGTGAGTGATTCCAGTGGAGTTCCTAAGAGGATTTGCAGCTCCAGCTGACTTAGGCTGGGGCGGTTGGGTTACATGCGGGGGGATCTGGCCATCTACAGAGTCATAAATAAACTTACTCATGCCTTTTACTGTCAAAATGCAAACCACCGGCACGAATTTCTAGCCTGGAGAAGACAAGTAGATGTTTCTTAGACTTTGTGGTACCACACACATGGGTGCAGTGGGGCAGGGTAAAGCTGCTTTGGCTTCAGACTTAATCTGTCATCTAATCGGTCATTGTTCTGACCAGTTTGATGTAAGACAGGCTGAAGAGTTGGATAAATTCCTGTCACTCTTTGTTCAGCTAAAATAGTGAGTTTGATTCCAATACACCTGAATTAGCACTTACGGTGCTAGAAGCTTGCAGGCTTCAGCTCTCAAACAGGGGCCCCTCAGATTAATGTGGCTGAGGGTGCAAGTAAATTTCCTGCTGTGGGGTTCAGAACCCCAGGGCTCTGCAGCTCAGAGAGTTGGGGTGAAGGGAACAGCATTTTGTTCCTGGCTGACTCACTGCCTTTATCATGCTCTTACATGCAGCTCTGTAAGTGACCTCCCTGCATGCTCCATTCACGGCCAGTGCTGGGCTGAGGCTGCTGCTTGGGGGGCTTCTCAGCTTCGGCTTGGGGGTGCCTTTGGAATGAAAAGCAGTTCTGCACCCAGCAGCTCTGTCAGGTGCGTGGGGAGTGGGAGGAGCCGTGGTCCAAAGGGCAGTTCAGGAGCTGCTGGGTCACTGCAGGAGCGCTTCTGTGGAGGTGAGATGGGGATGCTGCCTCCCTGGTCCTGTTTTGGTGCCACGTCATGAGAACTCTCTGATAAGTCTGTCACATTAAGGGGGTCTTTACCCCAGTAAGGGGTATTCCACCCCAGGCCAAGGTGGAAACAAGCACCAATGCTGACAACACCAGGGCATAAGCAACAGTTTCTTGTACCAGCAGCTCTGTGTTTGGACTCCGGCAGCTGGTTGGGTTTGTTGGCTTGGCATTCTCCTCTTGCTCCCTGCGGAAGCTGTGCAGACTCGCAAAGCCCCTTGAACAGCTGCTGGACGTCGCCTCAGCACCTTCGGAATACTCTGAAGTGTTTACAGAGTTTATCTCCAGTGTGGAGGCCGTTGCTGAGCTCCTCAGCTGATGCTGCTCTGCTTCTTCCAGCAGGAGGTTATCTGAGCCCGGGCTCTCGCTGTGCCAGTGCCTCGGCGCTGCCCAGGCACGGGACTACCCTGTCCCTGCACATCCTCTTTAACCTTGATGGGCCTGCACAGCTGTTCCCTTCCCAGGCTGCCAGGGAGCTTCCGAGAACCCTGCCCAGGGCTGCAGGTGATGTCCTGCTCTAAACTGGGCCCTGGCACCTCCTGGCCTGTGTTAAAGAGGTGCCCTTGTCTCTAGCAACAGAGGGAACAGCCCTGCAGAGCTGAGTCAGTGCTGCTCTGTGCAGTGACTGTGGGCTCAGCTGTCTCACTTCCCATAGCACTGGTTCAAATGTGTCTGCTCTGGTGTGGCTGATTCCCGCAGCAGAAGCTGCCTGTGCCCTGGGAGCTGCTTGCTGTGGAGCATCTACCTGATGCCTCCTCGAAGTTGAGGCTCAAGTCCTTGGACCTGTTGCACATGTTGTTGTGTGACTGTGCAGAACAGTGCCAAGATTAAGCTGTCTTGTAGATGCTCACCTTTTGCTGCTGGGGGGTGGGCTAAGGCTTTGCTTGCCAGGAGGATTTATACCTTGACCTGGATGTTATGTGAACATGTGGGCTTTGTTAAGAGCCAGAAGTCTGCTCTGAGCAAGTGCAGCTGAGATCTGCTGAGGTGGTGACTGGTGGGATCCGTGTGGGATCTGACGTGTCCTAATGCAAGCATTTCTGGTCTTGCAGTTTGATGAAGGCCGCAACAACTTTGAAGGGGATCTCACAAAAGATAATTTACTGAACTTCATCAAGTCCAATTCGTTGCCTCTGGTCATAGAGTTCACTGAGCAGGTTGGTCTCTAGATACATGGTAAGGCCTCTTCCCATTGCCGCCTCGTGAATATACCAAAGCTTAAATTGCAGATTGTATCGTGGAGCTGACACTACTCTGGGGTTATGGAGGAGCGTGGAGAACACGAGTGGAGTCAAAGCTTCTGTTCAAAGTCCTCCTTTAATCTGGAGGCTCCCATGGCCTGCTCAGAATAGCAGAGCCAAGCTGGACTTCCTACCAGTTTGCCTCTTCCAGAAATAAAGTTTGTTTTCTATTCCTCAGACTGCTCCTAAAATCTTTGGAGGGGAGATCAAGACTCACATCCTGCTGTTCCTGCCAAAAAGTGTGTCTGATTATCAGGAGAAGCTCGACAGCTTCAAGAGTGCAGCTGGGAACTTCAAAGGGAAGGTGAGATGGGTTTCTTGCATTATGAGTTAAGTGGCCACCTCCTGCAGAGGAGTGCAGCACTGTCTGTTGCTATCCATTTCACTGTTGTGGAGCAGGACTTGGGGCAGCTCTCACTCTACCTGTGCCTCATGGTGAAGGTGACTGAGTCACTGGCTTGCACAACTGCTGAGGCAACAGCAGACTCCAGACTTCCCTTCTTGTGGATGTAAATCTGACCCAGCCCTTAAATGAGGGCCAGGCTGTGCCCGTGCTGCAGCTCCAGTGTTTGTGCTCTGGCAGGGTGCCCTCTTCATGGGACTGGAGAAGGAAGAGTGGCCGGTTCAGCTGCTGCCTGTGGGAGTGTGTGTGTACTCTGTTGTTAGCCCAGAGGCGCTCGTCTTCACCAACTGCCTTTGACTTTTTCCTCCAAAGATCCTCTTCATCTTCATAGACAGTGACCACAGCGACAACCAGAGGATTTTGGAGTTCTTTGGGCTGAAGAAGGAGGAATGTCCAGCTGTGCGCCTCATCACCCTGGAGGAGGAGATGACCAAATACAAACCCGACTCGGATGACCTCACAGCTGACAAGATCAGAGAGTTCTGCAATAAGTTCCTGGAGGGCAAAATCAAGGTAGGGAAGGGAAGCGCTGCTGGCAAAACTACCAGGGCATGGAGAGTGCAGGACAGGGAGCTGGCACCTGAGTGCAGTCGGAGCTGCCAGCAGTCTGTGGAAGGTGGCAACTTGTGCCAGCCCCGTTCAGAGCTTTCAGCTCTCATCTTGGGAGCAGGTTCTGTGCAGTTTATGCCAGAGGTGACTGTTTGGTGAAACTCAGTCCTATGGGAATGGCAGCAATATGACTTCCTTCCTGTGGAGCTCAGTGGCAGTTCTCTGCACAGCAGCACCTGATATTCCCACTGGCTCAGGATGGGGAGGAGACTTGATGTCTGCTTCAGTGCTTGCTCACAGGCTGTGATCGGGGTGCTGAGGTGGGTGGTTCAGCTCCGGGTTGCCAGGATGATTGTGTGTGCATTCCAGTAGCTGTGTGGCTATCTCTGAATTTCACTTCTTATTCCAGCCCCACCTGATGAGTCAGGATCTTCCTGATGACTGGGACAAGCAGCCCGTCAAAGTTCTAGTGGGGAAGAACTTTGAAGAAGTTGCTTTTGATGAGAATAAGAATGTCTTTGTGGAGTTCTGTGAGTATCTTTCAGCAGCTGATTCCAAGTAACTGGCATGAAAGGAGTGCCAAAATTCCACATGACCAGGATTAGGGAGGAAGCACCCTACAGGATCTAAGCCACAAAGGGAGTGCCCTGGCTGAAAAGACGTGTGTGAACTGTCTGTGTGGGCACTTGGGGGGGGGGGGGGGAGCTGGTGGTCACTCATTAGGCTGCTGGTGCTGACTGGGTTTCTGTAATTAACAGATGCCCCCTGGTGTGGTCACTGTAAGCAGCTGGCTCCGATCTGGGACAAGCTGGGAGAGACCTACAGGGATCATGAGAACGTTGTCATTGCCAAGATGGATTCAACAGCCAATGAAGTGGAGGCAGTGAAAATCCACAGCTTCCCCACACTCAAGTTCTTCCCTGCAGGCTCTGGCAGAAATGTAAGCAGGCAGCTGACCAGGGTGGTGTAAAGAGGGAGCCCCAGGAATGCTTAGCTGCCTGCTGGAGCTGGCTTGGATGAGCCTTTGGGGGCCTCTCCACTCTGTCAGGATAGAACACACCAAGTCTACAGGACATCAGAGACCCTGTGTGGGAGCTGGGCTGTAGGAAGGAGTTTGGTGGGGGTGGGAATGGGGAAAAGAGGGACCATAGAGGACAGTGTGCTCATCTGCAGGCTATTCTTTCCTCGCAGTGATCTCTGAAGTCTAGTGCCTGAGCTGTTTTCCTTCGTCTCATATGGGTGAAGGTGAATTTTTAAATTCCCTTTTGCTTGGCATGTTGACTTTTGCTCAGAGAGAGATTTCTCCTGCCCAGGCCTGTGGTTCTGTAGGTGCCCATAACCATTATCCTGATGGTTTTCCCTGTGTAGGTGATTGACTACAATGGGGAGAGGACGCTGGAAGGCTTCAAGAAATTCTTGGAGAGTGGAGGCCAGGATGGGGCAGCAGCTGATGATGTGAGTAATGTGAACATGGTGGTAATTCTGGGCCTTCAGAACAGGGAGCGTGGGTCAGACCTGGTGCTGGGCTCCTGTCCTCTGTCCCAGAGAAGATTCTGGGTGGTTCTGTGGCAGGAAAGGTATTGCTGGTGATCAGCATGTTCACCAGCATCAAATTTTCAGTTGCAGCCTGGCTGCCAGAGGCTTGTAAATGACACCTTTCACTGGCAGCACTTCAGTTGGGTGTGAAATAAATGCTTTTCAGAGGCCTAAACAAAGGTGTGGAAACAGTTGGTGAAGCTGTAAATGTTCACAGGCTGTCTCTGGCTGTTGTGCAAACTGCTGGAGTACTCTGGGCACTTGTTCTTTACTGAGAAGTCCTGCTCAGCAATTGAAACTTGAGTAGTATGATGCACGTTACATGTCCTGTGTATCTAGGGTGGAGGCTGTTACAAGTGAGGTACCAGCTTCCAGGTGTTTCTAATACTCGATGTCCCAAATTCAGAGCTCTTTGTGGAAGTCTCTGGGTGTTTAACATGGCAGCAGAGAACAGTGAACAGATCAGATGTACTGTTCTAGGGTCTGCCTAGTGCACCAGAAACCAGCAGCTGTCTGTAACCTGTTACAGGATCTGGAGGACCTGGAGACGGATGAAGAAACAGACCTTGAAGAAGGTGATGATGAAGAGCAGAAAATGCAGAAGGATGAATTGTAAACAGAAGACTGATCGACATCACCCAAAAAATCAGACACTAAATTGGCTGCTGTTCCGCAGCCCAGCGAGTCAGAACCATTGAGATTTAAAGCAGAAGGTGAATGACTGAAAATCCAGGGATTGGCTTTTAAAGTAACACTTTCCCCTCACTTGTCTGTACACTCGACTCTTTTCTGTTTGGCTCTTGAGAAGGGATCTGTCACCAGGGAGCTGGCCCCGCTGCGCTCCTCCTTAGCGGGATGTACTTTTTGTACACAGCTTTTGCTTGAAGTATTCTGTTCTTGTGGGTAGAAGCTGATTGTGAAGCCGCAGCACGAGATCTGGCTCAGCCTCCTGGAGCTTTGCCACTCACATCTCCCAAGAAAGCTTTCTTTTCCCTTGTTTCTTTTAAACCTACAGCCTGCAGCTGATTTCTGCACCTGGCAGGGTCCTTAATGCTCTCAGCGGCTCTTCCCTGGAATTGGCCTTCAGTGTAGGTAGGCAAGAGGCAGTAGGCTGGCAGCCTGGTGAGAGGTGTATCTGCAGGTGCTTCTCTTCATGCTGGCCAGATGTTTCCTTTCCCTTCTGCTTTAAGACACTTGGAGATGACTATTCTGATCACCTGGAAGGGTGGAATACTGTGCACTGGCTGTGGCAGGCTCTGGGGTGGAGGTGAGCGCTCGCCAGTGCAGGCGAGACCTGGCTCTGTTGCCATCCTTTGATCAAATGCAAGACTTTGCAATCACTTCCCATGCATTATTTGGAGGGGTTCGACAGGTGGGTGGTGCGGGAGGGTCTGATGAGCTGGATCAAACAGGACACTTGCAATTATTGGGGTTTGGGGAGGAACTTGAATGGGGGAGTGCCTCAGAGGCCTGAGCTGCATCAGGCTGGTTCTTAGCATTCTGCTACAATAACATTGGAACTCAATTTGTTGGCCAAATAAAGTTGAGATTTTAATACTACTGTCTCTTTTTTGAGTGTTACCTGAACCTGCCCTAGAGGAGGATCAGAACTCTAGGGTGATGCTCGAGGGACTCTGCCTGAGCAGTGTGGGGGTATTTACTTTCTCAAAACTCTACCCATGGTTTTCAGAGAAAGGGCACTTCCAAGCACTTGCAGCGTTGCAGGTTCCTTCTGGTGACTTAACCTAAAGCCACTTGTGTTGTCTGTAAAGGGAAAGAGCTGCAGGCTGGGCATGGCCTGTCCAGGTTAGACCTGTTCTATTAGCAGTGATCAGACAGGGGCTTGGGCCAGCTGGCCCTCACTGCTCTTGAGCAGTTACCCAAGGACTCTGCCTCCGGGGGACCTGGGGCTGCGTGCAGCAGTGGTGCTGGGGCTCACATGACCCGTGAGCTGCGCTGCTATTTCCAAACCACTTACTGATGGAAATATGTTGTAAGGAAATATGCTATAAATGTCAGAGGGGAGGGCAGGGGGAGGCTGGAGGGCAACACGTGAGGCTGCTGGTGTCTGCCCCTGAATGTGGGTGCTTGGGGTGGTAGAACAGGAGCTTGTTCCATGTGTGTCAGCAGCTGCAGCCTCTTCCATGGCTCCCTGGAGCAGGGCCCTGGCATGGTCTGCACGGGCCTTTGGCGCAGCAGAGCCGGGGCTGAGGAGGGGGCTCTCTGACAAGCAGGACTTTGTCAGTCACCCTGTGTACACAGCTAATT
Source organism: Neopsephotus bourkii (assembly GCF_033783945.1). Taxonomy (NCBI): domain Eukaryota; kingdom Metazoa; phylum Chordata; class Aves; order Psittaciformes; family Psittacidae; genus Neopsephotus; species Neopsephotus bourkii. Next base: position 317,080 of record NW_026902223.1, read on the forward strand.
GCTGTTCCAAGAAAGGAGGCTAAAAGCAGTTCACTCAGTCTGTTGGTGTTCTGTCTGCAGCAACCTTGAGCAGGGATGCTCAGTGCAGAGATCGATGCGTTTGCCAGCAGATAAACAAGTGCAGGTGGTTCTGTGGTGTGCGCCTGAGCTGCTGCAGGGGCAGAATGGGAGCTCTGTGACTCCTGACACGCCTGCCTGGACAGGCCCATTGGCACAAACCAGAGCACCATGTGCTGCTTGTATCTGAAATGGTCAAATTGTGATGGGGAAAAGCACAGGAGAGCAGTTGCTTGAACCCTTGGTAGATCTGAAAGATTCCCCTGTGGTAGATGGGTTTGACAGCTACAGCCAGAGGGTAACGAATGCACAAGTGTCTGGTGGTGGTGCTGTTCTTCAGCTATTTTCAGACAGTTCTACAGCAGCCTGCCCTTGTGTTAAGTAGGACATTGAACACTGCGGACTGGCATCGTGGGCTTCTGGTTCTGCACCTGCATCAGGAGCACCAGCAGCACTGCCATGCTCCAGCATGCTGGTGCTGATCCTCTTTAGCTGTATGCTGCCTCCCTGCCATGCCGGGCAGCACAGCTCATTCTACTCCTTTCGACATGTCTGGTGCAACTACAGGAGAGTGACTTAGCTCTGAATGTATTTGGCACCACAGCTTTGACAGGTCCACTGGTTCCCCTCACTGGTGCTCGTGCTTGTGCCTTTTCCCTGGCACACGTCTGTGTGTGAGGGCTTGCTGCTGGGAAGCTCTGGTTTTGGGCCCTTGGTGCCTGTTTGGAAAAGCTTTCCATGCAAAAGCCAGAGCAGGTCTGACCCCTTGGATGGGGACATGGAGAGGTGGGTGGTAAGATGAGACACCCACTTCTGCCCGAAAGCGGCTGCTGGCCCGGGCAGCTCGATTACGAAGTGGCGTGGCAAAGAGCATGAGCTGCACGTCCTCAAAATAGCCCGTGGGAGCCTTTATAACACAGCGCTGGGGCAGAACCATCAGTGCTGGGCCAAGGGCCTGCGGGAAGTGCGTGTGCTTACTGCTGTCCCCTGCGTCCTGCACAGGGAGAGCTTCACGACGAGGGAGAGCCGACCCACTGGGGACACGAGACGGGAGTGAGGGGCCGCAGCGGTGTGGCTGCCATCACTCCACTGCCCAGGAGGGACCCGAGGCAGAAGAGGCAAAGCAGCACCGGGAGGGTAGCGAGCGGCAAGAGCAAGCACTGAGCAACGTGCGCCTCCTCTGCCCCCGCAGTGCCTGAAGGCTGCCGCCAGCATGAAGGACTATTACCCGGTCTCGGTGCCGCGGTACAGTCGGTACAGGCAGAGACTGAGAGCCGCACGCACCGTGCGCTTCCCCAATGACATCGTCTTTCAGGACCACATCAGGCAGGGGGACCTGGAGCAGGTGGGCAGGTTCATACGTGCCAGGAAGGTGACACTGGACACCATCTACCCCTCCGGTGAGTGCTGCTGGGGCTGGCAGAGCTGGAATGTGCAGCAGCACACAGGGAGCTGTGGCCAAAGCTAGGATGTGGCCCCCATCAGCAGGGTGATGGGCTGGAACCGAGTCGTTTTCCCCCCCAGTGAGGAGCAGTGCCTCAACGTTGCCAAGCAGAGCCCAAGAGAGGCCCATGCCAGTGCCCCAAAATCTCAGCCAGCAGCGTGGCCAGTGTATGCTGTGGGAAGGGGGGAGCTCGACCCCTGCGTCCCTTCAAGGCATGCTAGGAACCTACAGTGTGGTGGGACCTAGGCAAGCAGCAGTGGGCACAGGCTGGTCTGCAGAGCCCTGCATGGGACCATGGGGCTCCTGCCTTCCACCCTCTCTGGAGCATGTGCTCCTGCTCTGTTTCACAAACACCATCCTCCCTGTGCATCTGGGTCTGTGGCCTCACAGCAGGCCTGGCTGTGTGAAGGCATCGTGCTGTGTTTGCATCCAGCCTCACTAGCAACTGTTCATGGAATGCTGTGATCCACAACGTGTGGTCCAGAGCGCAGGTTTGCCCCTTTCTTGTGCTTGGCTTCGGCTGCTGCTGTCACATGGCCATGGAGACAGGGTCTCAAATGACCTCAAGCTTCCTCCTGTCCATGCTGATTGCTTCAGCACTTGCTCCATGAGGAGCTTCCAAAACCTGGACAGCACAGAACCCTACACACACTCTCCCCATGTCCAGTGAGAGTCCCGGCCGGAACCTGGGACTGGCTGCTGGCTGGGGACTTCTGCAGGAAGGGGCATCTCCTCCTCCCTGGATCTGTCCTGCCTGCCCCAGTGCGGAGGTGGGTGCTACCCCAGCTTGGGTAGGGCACTCACGCTGTGGAAGGGGAACAGAAACCTGCAGCAGCTCCTCTTGCTTCCTCAGTCTCTTTCTTTCCCCAGAGTCCTCTCCCTGATAACACGGGTTTGCTGCCTCAGTCCTTCCCAGGCTGTGGACACTTGTGAGCTCAGCACTAAGCCTCCTGCCCCAGTCCAGGGCTAACAAACCCTCTCCTTCCAGGCATGGCAGCCCTCCACGAAGCTGTGCTCACTGGGAACCTGGCCTGTGTTGAGCTCCTGGTTAAATATGGTGCTGACATCCACCAGCGAGATGAGAACGGGTGGACACCCCTGCACATGGCCTGCAGCGACGGCTATGCCGACATCGCCAGGTGAGAAGGGAGCTCCTCGCTGGGCCCGGCCCAGCCCCGAGCACCGGACCGACAGCGGCGGGGCTGCAGCGAGCTCCGGCGCCTCCTCCTGGGGGCTGCCGGGGCCCTCGGCGGGCGCTCGGGGTGGCCCCTGGCTCAGCCCCCGTGTCCTGCAGGTACCTCATCTCTCTCGGGGCCAGCCCGGAGGCCACCACCGACAGCGGTGAGAAGCCCTCGGACCTCATCGACCCCGAGTACCAGGACCTGGTGGAGCTCTTCGGGGCCACCACGATGGGCTGAAGCGGCGCTCAGCGAGGAGCAGAGCGGGGCTGCGCGGGGGCCGGGGGCCGGGCCCGGGCTGGGCCTGGGCGGGCGGGCAGGAGCTCGCCGGGACCCCGGGAACCACTTTGTACTTTTCCAATAAACCAAGTGCCGGCACCGCCGGGTCCGTGCGCGGAGCGGGGCGGGAGCGGGGCGGGACCGGGACCGGACCGAGCGGGGCGGGACCGGGGCGGGGCGGAACCGAACCAGAGCGGGGCGGGACCGCGCGTGCGCGCTGCGGCGCTTCCGTGGCGGCCCGAGGGCGAGCGGAGGCGGGAGCCGGGCCCAGGTGAGGGGCGCGCGTTGCCATGGCGACGGGCGGGGGGCGGCCCGCGGCCTAGCCCCGGCCTGGCCGCCCTCTCCTTTCTCCCCGCAGCCACCGAGCCGAGCCGCGCCGCCGCCGCACCGCCGCCATGGCCAGGTGAGCCCCGCCCGGCCCCGGGCCCAACCGCGGCCCCGGGCCCGGCTCAGCCCCGCGCTTCGCTTTCAGCTCCCCCGTGTCCCGCGTGGTCTACAACGGGAAGCGGAGCGGCGGCCCGCGCTCCCCCGGCGCCGGCAGCGAGATCTTCACGCCGGCCCACGAGGAGAACGTGCGCTTCATCTACGAGGGTGAGCGGGGCGGGGGCGGGGGCGGGGGCCGGGCCCGGTGGCGGCGGCGGCGAGCGGCCTCTCACCCGTGTCCCCGCAGCCTGGCAGTGCGTGGAGCGCGACCTGCGCAGCCAGATGGGCTCCGAGCGCGGCCTGGTCGAGGAGTACGTGGAGAAGATGCCGAACCCCAGCCTGAAAGGTGAGCGGGGCCGGGGGCTCCCCGCGGCTCCTGCCGGCCCCGGCCCGGCGGCACCGCGCCGCGGCCTCTGCCGCCAAAGCCCCTCCTGTCTCCCCGCAGCGTTCAAACCTGTCGACCTGGGCGATCTGAAGAGGAGGAACACACAGGATGCGAAGAAGTCCTAAGGCGAGTCCCCGCGGATCGGCTGTGCTCCAAGGGCCTCAAGCAGATTTCATTTGAGATTTTGTGTTGATTTCTTCCTCTGGTCTGTGCTCCCAAAAGCCTGCGGGAGAGCCGGTCAGCTCCGGGGCTGGCTCGGAAGCTACCTGAAATCAAAGGTGCTCACTGAGGATGCCCAGAGCCCGTTGCAAAGGGTTCCAGTCCCCCACTCATAGCCTTCTCTGGCCTCAAGCTGTCCTCCTCTTCATGCTGGGATCACGGGTCTCCTGTTCTCCTTCCATCTCTGCCCCTGGTGTATTGCGTGTGTGGGCTCTGGTGCGTGGCAGGGCTCAGGGCAGAGCAGACCAGCTGCGTTGTTAGCAGAGGCAGCGCTAATTCTCTGCTCCCTTCTGTGCACCGAGGATCTACCACTGCTGGGGAAGAAGAAGGGAGCATCAGTTCCACCCTTGTGCCTCGGGACAGTAGCCCCAGTTCAACACCCCTTGTGCTGCACCAGTTGCACCCTGGTCATTCTTCCTTGCTTCCATAGAGTGTAATTTCCACTGGGGCTGATGGTGTTTGGGGCTGGTCAGCGCTGTCAGAGCTGTTGGGCGTGTATCCAAGGCTGGATTTACTTTGTGCTTAGATTGGGCCTGTCCCTTGGAGCTGGAGATGGAGAGCACTGGGGTGTCAGCCCTGGCCCCTGCCCCGAGCACCTCTGTGGTGCCTGGAGGGGGGTTTGTGTCCCCCACCTCAGAGCTCTGCAGCTCCAGAGCAGGCAGCAGCAGGGGGTGGCCGGTTATGACTGTTGCTGTCCCTTCCAGAGCAGCGCTGGCTTGTGTTACACCAACACCACTTCCAGATGTGCACCCATGGATGAGATCCGGCCTCCACAGCTGGCAGGAGTGTCACTGGGGGGGCAGCTGTAGTCAGTGTAACTCACACCAGGGGGGGCTTTCTTGGGCTCCAGGCAAGGCTCACCATTGGTTCTAAGGGCAGGGGCTGCTGGGGCTCTGGCCAGCACCAGTGGGTTTGGGGGGTGCAGGGGACCTGTGGCTGCCATTCCCTTTCCTCTCTTGAGTCACTGAGCTAGACTGTTCTTTCTTTTTTTGTTTTCTATTTTTTCTGTTGTCTGTCACTTGAGGCATGTTGTAAATAAAAGCTGGTGTCCTTTTGGGTCTGCCTTGGTGTGCTGCTGCCCACTGCAGCCCCGCTGCCTTGGCCGGGCACAGGGCTGCTCCCTTCCCTTCACTGGGGGTTGTGTGCTTTGGAGCAGTGGGATGCTGCCTGGGGCAGGGCTGTGTGGCTGTGCCATTCCGGTGAACCATTCCCTCTTGATTCCCCAGTCCCTCCACTGCACTGTGGGTGCTGCAGCCCCGCTGGGGCAGGGCCTTTGGTCTTCTGCTTTTTAGGCTTACAAACCATTCCTGTTAGAGGAGCCCCGTGTTTCCCATTTCAGGCTGTAACTGGCTGTAACGGCCTGACCAAGTCCTCGGGAGCAGTCCCAGGGCACAGGAGCTGCTCTACACTTTCATTTCTTGTTTACAGAAGGAATCTTGCCCTTGCTCTGGGCTCCTCATTCCACCACAGGCGTGTATGACCTGGCGCTGCTGGTAGCACAGTGCCCTTCGGCACTGGCAGCCCTCCTGCGAGCCAGCATCCCAAGGACTGTCACTGGACGAGGCATCTAAATGTTGAGACTATTAATACACCAGGATCCTCTTCCCTCCCCTGCTTCGATGGCATTTAAACTATACTTAGCATTGCTAGAATTTCTCCTCAAGTGCATCTTAGCCATGACTCCCATCACCAGAACGTTCTCAGGGTGCACTGCCTGGTTCTGGCACAGAGGGGCAGTGCAGGAGCCACCCTGGGGTGGAACCCTGCAGCCCGTGGGGTGCAGAGGCAGGAGGTGAGAGTTGTCGCTGTCACTGCCCTTCTCCTTTGACTTCTCCAGCAGGATGGGCCCTGGGGTGTGTCTGGGAGCGTGGCAGACACATGTGGCTGCCCTGGCTCGAAGCATGGCTGGAGCCATGTGTCCTGAGTGGTGGGAAGGGGCTGGACCCTGCGCCTCATGGGTGCTGTGAGGGGAGCAGGATGGGGCTGCCCCAGCACACCAGGAGCTGACGCTGCTGGGGTGCAGCAGCTCATCCATGGGGCCTGTCCCCCATGCTCTGGTGCAGTGAGCTGCCAGCGCCTGACTCCAATGCCCAGCCAGGGTCATGGCTGGTGCGGAGCAGGCTCTGTGCGGTGCCCACTCCTCTTCCTCCCCTGGCCAGCTGCCACCACAGCACCCAGCTCTGCTCCCTGTGGCTGGGGCAGGCCCGGGGGCTGCAGCTGTGTCCCAGGGCAATACTGGGGGTCCTGCAGCCCAGCCCCGCTGGCCCCTGCCTTGTTTGTGTCTTGGCTCGGGCCCTGTGCAGCCAGAGGCTAAGTGGCTCCAACCCTAATGCAATGTACAAACCCCATCCCATCACCAGGGCATGGTTATAAAGACTAATACCACAGTGGGGTGAGGAGGGCAGCGGGGGGGTAGGCAGGTGGCGGTGCCTGTGAGTGGCTGAGGCCGCAGGCACAGAAATGAGGCTGTTTACCTCTAAAAATCTAATCCAGGGAGGGTTTATTTTCCCTCTGACTCGGATGCGGTGCTTGTCATTAGATTAACTGGTGGGAGGAGGAGAGGTATGTGTTGTATCATTGCATTAGCGGTGCGAAGAGTGGCCGGCAGCAGGTAGGATCTACTTAGAACACCAATTTGCGGTGCTCAATTCCCTTGATAAAGTGGGAGTTCTCATGCGAGAAGCTGCTGCAGCCGCGGGGGAGCTGCTGCCCCGGTCACCCTGGCGGCCCCAGCCCCATTCCACACCTTTGGTTCCCAGAGGTGGGACTGCAGCAGCCTGAGCTCTGCCCCAGCACCGCTGGGGAAGAACTGTTCATGCTGAGGGTGCTGAGGCGCTGGCACAGGGTGCCCAGAGAAGCTGTGGCTGCCCCATCCCTGGCAGTGCCCAAGGCCAGGTTGGACACAGGGGCTTGGAGCAAGCTGCTCCAGTGGAAGGGGTCCCTGCCCGTGGCAGGGGTTGGAGCTGGAGGAGCTTTAAGGTCCAACCAAACCAGTCTGGGGTTCTCTGCCTGGGTTGTGCAGGCTGATGGCAGCACCTTCACTCCACCAGGCGCTGGGAATGGTGGCTCCTGATGGGCAGCCGAGGGCTGTCTCTGTGTGTGCTTCTGTGTGTGGTGTACAGGTTGTGCTGCCTGAGATGCACTGTGGGGTGCTGGATGCAGGCTGTGCTGCCAAGCCCTCCACCCTGGGGTGCTGCCAGGGTGCACATGGCAGTGCCAGGCCATTGTGCTGGGTGCGGGCTGTAGGGACACGCATGAAGCTCCCCACCACCAGCAGGTACCGTCCTGCTCAGGGTGCCAGCAGCTCTGAGCTCCAGCCAGCCCTTGCCATGTGCCTTGGCCCCCAGGAGTGGGGGTCAGGACTCAGCTGCCCTGACATAGGCTCCTTGGGGTGCTGGACACAGCCGGGGGGGGGGGACACACAACAAGGGGCTGTGGGGCAGTGCCATAGACATTGCCACAGGGATACCACAAGGGCCGGTGCTGGCTTGGGCTCCCTGTCATGATGTGCAGACATGGGGAGCTGGGCAGGGTCTGGGGGTGCTGTTGGCTCTGTGGAGCCATTGCAGGGAGAAAGTGGGGTGTTTCCATGGCAATGCTGGAGCACCAGCCCCACGCCTGCAGTGCCCATATTTACCTTCCCAGGAAGAGCTCCCTGCTCCAGCAATTTGCCTCAATTAGGCCCGTTACCGCGTCAGGAGGCCGCAGTGACGCAGCGGCCGTGGGGCCAGTGGCTCTGCAGGGGCTGCCGGCTCCGACCCCACAGCTCTGCATAGGGTCTGTCCTGTCCCCCTCCATGACCCCATCCCTGTCCCTGCATCCCGCCCACACAGACCTGGCCCCTCATTCCCCTCCCCTTTGCCCACTCAGCCCCACAGCGCGGCTCCATCACGGGTGACGTCCCCACGGCACCGCTGTGCTCCCCCCGCACTGCCGCAGGCACCGCGGCACAGACCCCTCTGCCCCACGTCCCCGCTGCTGGCTCTGCGCCGGCCCCGCCGCTGGGTCCCGCTCGCCTGCGGCAGACAGAAAACTGTCAAGTAAACAGAGGAAAAGTACCCGGTGCCGGGAGCCGGAGCTGCAGCTCTGCCCTCCCTCCCTTCGGCCTGGACCCAGCGCCCCGGGCAGCCAGCGTGGACCCCAGCAGCGCTCTGCAGGCTACGGCGGTGCGAGGACAGGGTGGATGTGGCCGGGCCAGCCGGGGCTCAGCTCCAGGCCCCTGGGTGTGGGGTGCTCGCAGGGGGGCACCCCAGGAGCCAGCATATGCTGAGGGCCCAGTGCTGGGGATGGGCAGTGCCCCGGGCAGCAGGGTCACGCCAGGATGCTGTGCATCCCATCATCGCCCCTCGGGGCAGGGTGCCCCGGCCAGAGGTTCGTCTGCCTAATCCCTGCACACCAGGCAATTGTGGTGCCCAAAGCCTCGGCATCCGGGTTTAGCGCTCATGTGCACAGCACAAGCCTCTTACGGTGCTGGTCCCCCATGCTCCCTTCCTGCCACCGGCACAGAGGCACCGGCAGAGCCCCGCACCCCGCGGCGCTGCTCACGGTCCCGCACTGGAGGTGGCTGCTGCCCGGTGTGTCTGGGCCAGCTCCCAGGAGAGCGGGGTGCCGGCGGGCAGAGCCAAATGATTTAATTAAGGGCTGCTGGCAGCGGGAGCACGGCCCTGATCAGCAGCCAGAGCAGCGCGCAGCAGGAGCGGGAGCCCCGGACAGCAGCGGCTGCTGCCTCCTGTTCTCAGCTTGCGTGGGGCTATGGGGTTGTGGGGCTGGGGTGCAGGCTGTGGGGCTGCCTTCTGGTGCAGCCCACCCATGATTGGGTGGCCCAGCTCCCCATCCGTGGCTGTATGCATCACCCCATGGTATCCCCCGTCCCCACAGCCCGGACAGAGAGATGCAGGCAGAGCTGGCCCTGCAGCCGGCATGGGCACACACCTATTTACAGTTACAACACATAAATTACAGCACCGCATGAAGGGTCTCAAAGGCGCACACAGGCAGCACCACAGGACGAACACCAGCCCCGCACACGGATCCCCCCCACCCACCCCTCCCTCCCCACACGGTCTGGGTCCTGCGCTCCCAGCACGGGCAGGGTCCTGCAGGGAGCGTGGGGCCGGGCGCGGCTCAGAAGTGGCTCTCGGCCGTGGTCTCCGGGAACTCGTAGCAATGGTGCCGGTCTCCCGGGCCGAGGTGCTCGGCGGTGCTGCGGCCGCTCCTCTCCGGGCGCTGGGCGCTGCGGCCCAGGCCGTTGGCGCAGCCGCTCACCAGCTGGTGCTTCTCGCAGGAGCCGCCGGCGCCGTTGCGGGCGCTGGGCGCGTGGCTGTACGTGTGCTTGTACTCCTCGGCCAGGTCCTTGCCCAGCTTCCAGCGCTGCCACCTCTTGAGCAGCTCTGCCTGCACCTGCGCGCAGCGCCGTCAGTGTGGGCTCGTGGCCACGGCTGCCCCCCCGGCTGCACCCCCCCATCCCGCTCACCTCCTTGTTGACGAAGCAGTAGAGAATGGCCACCAGCATCCCCTGGAAGAGCTGCATGAGGAGCACGGCCGGGACCCAACCCCAGCCCTGAGCTGGCCCCTCTCAGGATGGGGGGGTCCCAGAGCTTGGGGCTCACCTGGAAGGAGCTCAGGAAGAGGTCGAAGAAGAGCTTGACGTAGCGCAGGGTGCCCTGCGCGTGCTCGTCCGTCACGAAGGCGAAAACCACTTCGTGGATGCCCAGCAGTGGGATCAGCGTCAGCGTGGACTTGGCCAGTCTGTGCAGAGGGGGTCACGGGCGGTGCAGGCACAGATATGTGCACATGCATGCGTGCATGTCAGTGTGTGCAGCACGGCTCCACAGGGCTGGGGCCTTGCCCAGCACCCACCTGAACTTGTAGTCAGTGTAGCGCATCTGGTGCGCGCGGAGCTTGGAGACCAGGATCTGGATGATGCGGATGAAGATGAAGAAGTTGATCTGCAGAGGAGCAGAGTGAACCGTGAGGGGCAGGGGCAGGGAAAGGCAGGGCAGCTCCATCCCCTGCCCAGGGCACCCCCTCTCACAGATGCTGAGCATGGGGCTGCAATGGCCAGAGCCTCGCACTCACCAGGATGGCAAGGAACACGGGGAAGCGAAGGATCCACCAGAAGCCCATGTTGTTGTTGGTGGTCCAGCACCTGAATAGGGGAGGGACAAGGACAGGAACTGGGCAGCTGCTAGAACCTGGTGTGGCATCGGCAGCCCCAGCTGAGCAAGCACCATGGCCAAGCACTCTCCTTGCACGGGGTGAGGATGTGGGGCTTCTCCAGGATCACCAAACCATCCCCACCATCCCTCAGTGTGTCCTATGCATGCCTGCCCGTGTCCCCCACACCCACAAGCTGCTGCAGGGGCTGGTACTCACTGGATGTTTTCATAGAGGAACTTCACAACGACCCAGGGGATGAGGAAGAGCACGGGTGCTCCTGGAGGGGGGGCAGCAGAGGCAGGTGAGGCACAGCAAGGGATGGGGATGGGGCTGGGGCACCAGGCACCTGCACTCACCCCAGCCAATGCACAGGTAGAGGGTGAAGTAGCTCCGCTCAGAGAAGACAGCCACCACCAGGAGGTTGTGCAGGTAGATGCCCTCCACCAGCAGCCAGCAGTAGTTGGCCACGATGCCGTACTGCATGAAGACCGTGGCCGCACGGCAGCCTGCAGCCGCCTGGGGCAGGGATCAGTGCTGTGGCGCTGCCTGCACACCCCCCCGGCCCCCAGCCCCACACTCACCTCGTCGCTCAGCCAGACGTGCACGTTGTAGTCGTCGATCTTGTCGCTGTAGTGGGTCTTGAGCAGGGCGTCGATGACCAGCACGGAGACACCCTTCAGGATGAAGGAGGCGAAGAGGTTCATGTGGATGTAGTTCCTCATGCAGTGCAGTTTGCTGCAGAAGTGGGGAGCTGCAGTCAGTGCCCACACCCAGCCACTGGCACAGCCCCAGCCTACCCCCCTACCCCTATCCTGCCCCAGCCCCCAGCACGGTGGCCATGCCTGTGCCCCTACCTGAAGCCCAGCAGCAGGGCCAGGGCGAGCAGCAGCGCGCACAGGGACACCGAGTACCCCACTGTGTACATCACCTTGAAGCTGCCGTAGGTCTTGGCAAACTTCTCCTGGTGCAGGCAGGAGCGGGTGAGGATGGGGAGGGTCAGGGGGTGAGCAGGGGCAAGGGAGGGCTCCCCGCACCGCTGCCCCCCTCTGCCCACCTGCGCCGCCAGGTCCTCGGCGTCCTGCTTGCACTGCGTGGCATCGCGGAGGGACTGTCCCCTGGGGCCCGTCACCCACTGACCGTCCGCCCCGCAGGTCTTGAACACGTGTCCGTGCTTCACTGCACACAGCAAAGGGGACCGTGGGCTGTGCTGGGCCCCGTGTGACTGCCTGGACCAGAGCACGCACATGCAAGTGCACACACAGCACACGTGCGCACGCGTGCAGCCTCCAGCCGTTACCTTTCTGGTGCCAGGGCAGGAACCAGGGGCAGGGGACGCTGGCGGTACTGTTGGGCAGCGTGTCGGGCCAGCAGGAGAACTTGTCGAAGGTGCGGTTACAGACCAGCTCTGCAGAGGGACGGACGTGGCAGGGCCTTGGCCTCACTTGCGCAGGGTCCAGGCGCTGGCCCCCTGTTGGCCCCTTTCCCTGGTGCCCGTCCCACCGGACCCCCCCAGCTCTCACCGGTGGGCGCGGGCAGGCGGCTCATGTTGCGGTGGCATTCCTCACGGTACGCCTTCCAGCTCTCCAGCAGGAAATCCGTGATCTGGGCGCAGGGGCCCTGGGGGCAGCGGCGAGCTCTTGTCACCCTTGTCACCCACAGCCATGGGGGGATAGCCACGGGTGAGCAGAGGCTGTCACACTGTGCCATGCTGTGCCACGTGGCTGGCAGGGCCGGCAGGAGAGGGCAGGGGGCACTGTGATGCTGCGATGAGGGGCAGCTTGGCACAGGCACCACACCGTTGTGGGTTACCCCGTCCTTACCTGGCAGCAGAGCAGCAGCAGCAGGAGGCTGAGGACACGTGGCTGGAACATCCCTCCGCATGGAGAGCAGCGCAGGGCCCTGGTCCTACTGGCCCTCGGCACCTCCTCTGCCCTGGTGACGAGGCCCCTGGCACGTGGGTGACCCTGCACGAGATGCTGGGTCATGGGGAGCTGCCACGATCACGGCCCCACTCCCCTGCCCCATCCTTGCCCCCCTGGCTGTAGCATTCAGCTGGTTGGTGTGTGCTCTCCAGCGAGGCTGCAGAGCTGCTCTGCACCTGCAATCTCCTCCTCAGGACAGCAGCAGAACTGTGGCTACGACACCCCTCTGCCACCAAGCCAACTTCCCCAGCTCCTGCACAGCCAGAGCACCAGACATCAGCCCTGCACAGGGCAGACCCTGGCATCTCCCCAGTGGCTGCCTACAGAGCCCCCTGTGCACAGACACAGATGGGGCCACCGCACACCCTGGCCCTGAGAGCCCAGGACCTCTCTTCCATGTCTGAGCATCTTCCCAGAGGAGGTGCCCCACTGCTTGCCCTCCTCCTCGCCTCCCCATTGCTGCCACTGTTCCAGCAGCACCAGCTTCAGACCCGCTTCCAGCCGTGGAGGTGGCCAAGCCCCCAGACACCCATGCAGGGTGACCCTGGGGACGCCCCGGCCCCGGCCCTGGAGGTGTCCCTGGTGGGATGGAGACAGGCCAGGAGCCGAGGGCCACCAGCTCCAGGGCATTAACCAGTAACCTGCAGGGATCCCAGCTCTGCCCTGCCCCTGGGGCCAGCTTGTCCCTGCCGTGCCACTGCTCCTCCATTGCCCCCAGCTCAGGCAAGAGAAGACGTGCCTCGTCCAACACCCAGCACCACTGCACAAAGCCCAGCTCACGCGGCCCTGTAATTCCCTCCATCCCCCTAAGCCGGTTATGGGGCTCCTGAGGTGGATTTTAGCTCCTCCAACAAGGGGCTGCTCTGGCGGCGGCCCCACGGCGCTGTGGGGTGAGGGGCTGCAGTGCTGGTGCCACCGCAGACACTGCAGCATCACGGTGGGGCAGTGGCTGCGCTCCCCGGCCAGCGCCGCTCCCAGGGCTCCCTGCTCTGCCTGAGCCTATTTTTATCCCTGGGAAAGCGGCGTCTCGTCCGTGCAGCCCCGCTCCCGGTGTCGCAAGCGCGGCTGCTCGAGGAGCTCATTAATCAGCGGCGGGGCTCCAGATGCGGCTCGGGGAGCGGCTCCTGCCGGCGCCGCCGTGTTTAGAGAGTCCCGGGGCAGAAGGAAGTGTCCCCAGGGACAGTGCTCCTGGGTGGGCTCTGGGAACAGGGACCTTTGGTGGGTGCCCACTGGCCACCAGCCCCGCACCACCATATCCGTGCTCACCCCCCTCGCCAGCCCCAGCCCAGCTTCTCTGTCCTCATCTCTTTGCCAGCCCCATGTCACATCCCTGTCCTCATGCCCCCCTCAGCCCCATGCCACATCCCCAACTGCCCCATCCCAGCACTGCCCATGGCCCAGCCCCTGCCGAGCATCCCTGCCCTGGGAGGAAGCTCTCCTGCGGCACCGCGGGGCAGCAGCGCTCGCTGCCAGCCCCTCTCCGGGCCCGGGGAGGCAGCTCTGGGCCAGAGGTGTCTCTATTTTTAGCTCCTGCACTGGGATTTAGCGGCGGGGAGGCCTCTGGCCCGGAGTCCCCCGGCCCCGGGGCGCAGCCGCGGCCAAGCTGGGCAGACTGCACTGGGTGAGGGGTCCTGGCAGGGGCAGGTCACGCTCCTGCTGCTCGCACCGGCTCCCCCTCAAGCGGCCCTGCCCAGGCTCTCTGCCCCAGCCGCCCGCGGTGCCACGCAGCCGGGCTCTGTGCGTCCCCACGGGGCGAGGGGCCCAGGAGCTCGGCTGCCCCATGGGGCGCTCCCAGAGCCCCGGGCTGCTTCTCTGAGACACGTGCAGAGCAGCCCTGGACCAGCTGCCCCTGGCGTGGTGCAGAGGGGCAGGGCAGGGAGGGAGAGAGGACCCGTGTGGCTGCTACGGAGGTCTGGGGTGCTCGGACCTGCCCACTGTTGGTACCCAGGGCAGCGGTCACTGCAGGCAGGATGTGCCATGGCCACCAGTGCTGGGAGCCCCTCAGCAAGGCAGCACCACAGGAGGGACCCGGCTCCATGTCCCTTCACTGAGCCCATCTGCCTCCCAGAGCCACGGTTCCCAGCCCTTCACCCCCGGCCAGGACCAGGCTTTGGGGTCCCCCGGCCGTGCTGACCATGGGCACTGGTGGAGGTTCCCAGCACACAGCAGGTGCATTGGGCTGCGATGAGCACAAGGGACTTTTGGCCCCTGCTGGCACTGGGCAATGTGGCGTGTTCCCATGTCGCAGCTCTGTGGCTGCTGACCCCACAGAGGCTACATACAGCTAGCACTGCCCGTGACAGGAGGGGGGGGAAGAGGAACCAGCCCCAGGATGGTGGCACCCACATGGGAAAGGTGATGAGCTGGAGGGCTGGAGGTGTCAGATATTGGCTCCATCATCCACCACTGTGGTGGGGAGAGTGGAACCATCACCAACATCTGCGTTCATGTGCTGAGCCCTTCCTGAGCTGGTGGTGCCAACTCCTGCAGCACTGGGGGCAAAGCAGAGACCCTTGAAGCCCCTCAACTGGCTTCCCTGTCCCCTCAGACCTGCAACTCATGGCCCCAGGGTGTGCCAGCCAGGGGAGGGAATGGGGAGAGCCCAGCACCCAGAGTGCTGCCCTGCCAGGCTGCTGCCACTGCTGCGGCACTGCAGCAACCAAGAGGGGATGGATGGTGCTGCCCTGCAGCAGCTCTGTGCCCGTGCAGGTCCCCATGGCCGGCTGAGCACCAAGCAGCCCTGCCTGGGGTCAAGCTCCCTCCTCCTCACACCCCAGTCAGCTTCCAGCAGGGGTTTTGCTGCTCAGCTCTGGCTGTCACCACACGTGTGAGGGAACGAGCTCCACATCTGGGAGCGCTGGAGCCGATTGCCACATGGATCAGTGCCTTGGTGCAGCCTCCACGGGGACACTCATGGGCATCTGCAACGTGACCTGGGAGCTCCCTGGGACAGCCATGGCCCCGCACAAGCACCAAGGGGCTGGTACAGCCCGGCACAGCCTGAGCTGTCCATGGCCCTCCCCACAGCGCAGCCCCATGCCCAGCTGCTTGCTCGCTGGGTGAGGGGGGAGGCTGCGCTCTCCGGACACAGGGATTAGCCCCCAGCGTGCTAATGCGGTGCTTTCCATGGCTGGCTTGGCTGGGAGCTCAGAGCTCCGCGTCAGCACGGCAGGGGCTTCGGCACTTGGCAGATGAGCAGTGGTGCAAGGCCAGGGCTGATGCAATGCCAGCACAAGCCTGGCCCTGCAGATGCTGCTCCACTTTCTGCCCAGGACCATGGCAAAGCGGGACAAGGCATGGGGGAGACAGTGGTGGTGGAGAGTCTCGGGGGTCTGTCCCTGTTCCTGTCTCTGCCCTGAGCTCAGGGATGCCACCCGCTCCCCACCTGCGACCCACAGTGGCTCCAGTCCTCTCCAGTGAAGTGAGCACCATGGACTGTGGCAGCAGAGGCAGAGCTGAGCTGCCCAGAGCAGCTCTCACGACAGCAACTGGCTTGCACAGAGCTACAGGGCTGTGGAAGCACTGAGCAGCGGCACACAGAGGCACCCATGATGGCAGATTCTGAGGCACTTCGGACCAAGCAAACCTAAACCAACCCTGATAGCTTTTCGTCAACAGCAACACAGGACGCAAACAGGACAAAAGCTCTTTGCATCACCTCCAAGACAGCCCTGCCACCAAAAGAGCATCTTCCATAGCTGTCTGGTACCAAGTACCAGTACCACACTGCCCAGTACCATGTGTGCTCTGCCAGCACAGCTGGGCAGCCAGCCAGTGCTTGAATAACACCCCTTGCCTCCCAGGCTCTGGAGAGGGGATGCTGAGCCCCTCAGCATTGTGTGAGGGGCTTACAGTGAGCCCCCGACCCCATTTTTCAGGGGATGAAAGCTTTCACTTCTCTGTGAGCCACACATGGGATGCTGAGCACCCTGGTCATGGCTCAGCGAAAGGGGCATTTCTTGTTCATCACATCACTTGAAAGCCCATGAAACAGGAGGATGGCGCGAGAGACATGGTGTGACACACGTGGTTGGCATGTCACAGGGGAAGCAAAGGGCTGGGAAAAGTCTGGGAAAAGGTCAGTGCAGAGCTGCATGTGCACACGCCTGTGCTGGGAGCTCAGCACCCGCCTCCCCACCAGCTCGTGTCACAAATGGACACCGTGGTCACTGGGGAGCTGGGGATGAGCTCCCAGTGCCTCGCTGAAGAGTGAGCTCAAAGCCTGGCCTGCCCATGTGGGCACTGCACACAGCAGCCATCCTGGAAGGGTCTCGCAGTGTCCCTGCCTGTCCCAAGTCACCCACTGCGCCAGGGCACGGCCAGAAACCAGCCACCAGCAGCCTGGAGGCCGGAGGGGCTGCAGGGTGGCCGAGCCCAGCCATGGTCCCCAGACCCACTGTGCTGGAGCACACAGACAGGGAGAGGGCACCGGCCAGGGGGGACCAGGACAAGACAGGATGCAATGGAGGAGCACCGGGGCACGGAGCAGAGCCGCTGCCCTGTCTCCCCTGCTGCCGGCTGCCACTGCCTGGCACAGCACAGGGCACGGAGCCGCGCTGGGTGCGTGCTCTCAGCTCTGTGCTGCCGATCAGGGCTCGCAGCCACGTTTTTTCATTAACTATTCTGAATGCACATTTTGCCTCTTCTCCGTTCAGCCTTTTCTCTTTTTCCCTCTCCGGGCAACAAAGCGCAAAACACCCTGCACGGCGGCGGGCGGAGCGGAGCAGGACTGGTGGGAAGGACCCGGGCTGGCAGCTGGGGCGGCACTAACGCGCTGAGAAGGGGTCCTGTGGGCCCTGGATTTTCCTGCTGATGCACAGATAAAGCTGAGGAAATCCCGGGGGCAGCCGCTGGATTTGCCATGGGTCAGGGCACCCACAGCAGGGCTGGGCTCCCTCCGAGGGAGCAGCACGTTGGGAAGCGCAGCGCCGGGCATGGGGGGATCTCAGCGGCTGCTTTGGAGATGGGCTTGCGGTCAGGAGGACGGCAAGGTCACATACCCAACATGTCCTGATTAAACAAAGCCATTTACCAACGCTGTGTTGACACAGCAGAGCTTGGGACAGAGTCACAAAGGGCACTCGCGATGGGCCCCTGCAGCACCCGGGGGCCTGGGGCGCTGGGAAGGTGGAAGTGTCCCCTGCTTGCCCCCCTCGGCTGGGGAGCGGCAAACACCGCGGTGCCCACGGCGGGAGACCCGGCGGGCGCCCCCCGGCCCGGGGTATCCTCGGGAGATGCTCCCGCTGAGGCTCACGACAGCGCCCGGGCTGCCGGTGCCCTGAGACCCTGCGGCAGAGCCGCTTCCCGTGTGTCAGCGGCAGCGGCGCGGGCTGGGAGCAGGAGCAGCTCCGCCGGGACCCCCTGGCCCAGGACACCCCTTCCCGAGGCGCTCAGACCCGCCGGGGCCGGCGCCCAGCACCGGGGCAGCTCCGGGAGCTGCTGCTCCGGACTCCTGCGGCTCGACCGCGGCCCCGGGGATGCGCAGCCACCACCCGAGCCCACATCCCCCCCGCCGGGACGGGCGGCATCCCGCCGGACGGGGACCCCCGAGACCGCGGGGACGGGCGCTCCTCTCCCTCCTCACCCGCACTCCTCGTACCTGTCCGGGCTGGGCTCGCAGCAGCTCCCTGCTGCATCTCTGTGCTGCCGGGGACCGGGACCGGGACCGGAGCGCTCGTCCGCTCCGGCGAAAAGTTTTGCCGGAGCCGCGGCGGCGGCGGCTGTGGCGGCCCAGGGGGGAGGGACCGGCGCGGGGGGAGGGACCGCGGGCCAGGAGCCGCGTCCCGCTGCCCCGCTCCTCCCGCCCGCACGGGTGGGGCGCAGCCCGGTGCCCCCCGCCCCGCATCACCTGCGGCCGCACTGCAGAGCAGCCGGGGCGCAGGCGCTTGTCCCCCCGGCCGGCTCCCCCGCCCCTCTCCCGGGAACCGGCTCTGCTCGGCGGGGGTAGCGGGACCGGAGTGTCCCGAGCTCCGGTGCAGCCCCGCTGGGTGCCGCGGGGTCCCCCGGGGAGGTGTCTCCGGCCCCGCTCGGGTCCCGGGCAAACCTCCGCTGGGCGGCGGGAGCTGCTCTGAGCCCCGCTGCGGGCGGCTGCCGCTGGCGGGGCCGCTCTGCGCTCACCGCTCTGCGCTCACATCCCGCCGCAGCACAGCTGGTGACCGGGCACACACCGGGGCTTGCGGACCCACTGCTGCGGCCCCAAAGACAGCCCCAGCACCATGCGGGCATGAGGAGCCCTGTGGGACCCCCCCGGTAGCGCGGCCAGGGCTTGGGGCGCTACAGGGGGCTGGTAGAGGGCAGGATGGGACCAGGGGCATCTGGGCAGCAACAGCAAGTTCAGGTGCCACTGTCAAGGCGCTGGTGCCCGGCCAGAGGGCTCTCACTCTCCGATGTCAGTAAAAAGTGCTCCTACAAGCGCCACACTCTGGCATGTGTCTGGCCATGGGCCAGTGGGGCTGTGGTGAGGCTGCTGTAAGGGACATGGGAAGAGGAAAGGTGGGTGCTGTGGCCCAGGGCTGGTGCAGATGGTAGCACCATGGCTGCTGCTGGCTGGCACCGGGCTGTGCTGCTGGAGGGCGGTGGCGTTGGGATGGGCCCAGCAGCTCCATGGCTCTCCTGCTCCACCCCAGCCTGGGTGTGGGTGCAGAGCAGCACCCACCAGTGGGGCTTGGGGGTTAGAGGCAGGGGTTCAGCTCGCCCCACGCTCACCATGGCTGTCACCCGGAGCCAGGCGCAGGAACAAAGTGGCCATGCCAGCCAGCATCATTAGGCTTCGTTAAGGTGACGAGCTTTCAGTGCTCTGCCCGCCCGGGCTGGCTCTGTTCCGCCTGCTGCAACCCAATTAGTGACACATCCAGGAGGCAGCTCCCGCAGCGAGGCAGAGGCCGGCGGGCGCCCTTGGCATGGCTGAGGCTGGGCACAACTCGGCACAGGGCTGGCCCAGGGCACTCAGCCCACAGCTCCCCACTGCATGGGGCTGGAGCAGGTAACAGGGCACAGACCCCCCCCAGCATGGAGGGAGCCCTGCTCCGCTCCCTGCACTTGGCTCCCAAACGGACCCCCCCAGCAGGAGGGAGCACAGCATTCCTCATCCCCTGAGGCAGGACTCCAGGCCCTGAGCTTGTTCCACCTTTTATTACACATGAAGGTCACAGATATTCCAGTTCTTCGATCCGTTGGGAGCACCTCACGCAGGGGTGCACATGGCCGGGGGCTGCAGCCCCCATGCAGGGTGGTGCAGGGTGAGGGGGGCACAGGGCAGCCCGGATCCTCTAGCCTGGGCCAGGGCTGGTGCGGGACGTGTGGCAGGTCCTTGAGCACCCACTGCCAGGCCTGGGGCCACGGCCTGGCCGAGGAGGGGCCGGGAGAGAGGGACTCCCGCTGGCAGGGGAGCAGACGGGCAGGGGCTGGGGTGCTCCCCCCCTCCCCAGGGTCCGGTCTCCCATCATTGGTATGAGGCACAATCCCTGAAGAACGCAGCAGCCACCAGCGCTGGCAAATTTTGGCCAAGCAGGAGCAGCGGGGGAGTGTGGGGGGACAGGGGCTGTGCTGGGGCCAGGGGAGCAGCACAGGTGCCACAGGCACTGTGGGATGATGGGGCTGTGCTGAACCCGCACCTCCCCGTGCTGCTTGCCAGCAACACCTGTGCCCCAGCAGAGGCCTTGCTGAAGGGTAGGCTCCAGCCCCTAGCCCCATGGGCAGGAGGGATGGGGCTGAGGGGGGCATGGACAGGACTTGTGGGCAGTGGGAAGTTGCCAAAAGACCCCCAGACCAAGAGTGCAGAGGGGACAAGGGGCCCAGGATAGCCCAGAGGTAACAGAAATACTGAGAACAGGGTGAGAGGAAGGGAAACGCTGGGACTGGCCAGGCACAGCACTGGCAAGGCACAGGAGCAGGGGTGAGGGCCAGGGGACTGGCACTGGCTCAGGTAGTGGAGGGGTCCTGGGGTCTCAGTGGTGACCCCGCGCTCACCCTGGGGGGAGGCAGGGCCTGTCCCTCCTCCTCAGGTGCTCACTTTGATCCCAAAGTATTTGCGTAGCTGTTCCAGGAAGACAAAGGTGAGGATGGTGTGAGGAATGAGCCGGACGGCAGCGGGAATGAAGCCCTGGAAGGGGACAGAGTCAGCATCTGGACCTGGGCCTCCCCGTCATGGCCAAGGTGCCTCGCAGCACCGTGAGTGGCGCAAGGCTGTGGGCACAGGGCAGCGTGAGCCCCAGGGAGCTGGGGCCTCGGTGACAGGCAGGGCCGGTCACAGCAGTAAGGGAGGCACCGCAGCCATTGCTGTGCACTCAGGTCTGTGCCAGGCATTGACCCCTCTGCCCCGAGCACACCAGTGCAGCATCACTGCTGTGTCAGCAGAGCTGTGGCAGAAGCTCCAGCACAGGAACCAGCCAGGCTCCAGCAGCAGGGTCCCAGTGCTGCTCTGGGCACTCACCTCTGGGCACTCACCAGCCAGCCCAGCCTCCTCCACTCCACCCCACCAACCCATCCCACATGGCCCCAGGTAGGTACCTTGTAGAAGGCGAGGGGTCCAAGCTTGGCAGTTTCCATGGCACAGTGGGTAACTCCCTGGACCAAGAGGGACAGACATGAGGGGGTGGCAGGAGGCAGGGGCCAATGCATAGAGGGGACAGGACGGGCTGTACGCACCCGGTACTCGCCCTGGGAGTTCATGAGGCGGGTCTTAAGCACGTCCAGGGGCTGGCACAGGAATGTGGCGCATCCACCCTGGGGAGAGTGAGCGGGTCAGCAGCTCATGGTGCCAGCAATGGCCAGGGCACCAGAGAGATACAGAGCTCAGCAGCTCCAGCAGCCCTGCCTGCCAGCAAACCCCATCCCAGTGCTGCCTCCCCTCATCAAGCCCTGCTCACAGCGATGAAACTGGCCAGGAAGTGAGTGAAGATGTTGTCTGACAGCAGCCCAGTGGAGAGAACCAGCTGCTTGGCCTGGTCATAACAGGAGAGCTGCGGAGACACGGCCCATTACTGGCACATCCACCCTCACCGCACCAGGACAGCCCCTGCCCTACCCGGACACCGCCTGCCCTGCAGAGCTGTCCTACCTGCCCAACAGTGACCAGGGCCCCTCGGCTGGATGCCATTGTGGCTCCAGAGAAGAGTTTCTTGAAGCCCTCTGCAGACAGACACTGGGATCAGCACAGCCCTGGGGCATCACCCACACTCCCTTCCCTGCCCAGCCCGTGTCCCGGACTCCTCACACAGCAGTGCTCGAAGCACAACGGCAGATTAACGCTGCAGAAAGCAGAAGCCTTCGGCACAGCCCTGCCTCCTTCCTGCTGCCGTTCATCCCCCTTCCCACCCGCTCCACCCTCCGTGCTTTATCCCACAGCTCTCCCGTTCACAGCGGAGCACGGCCGGGCTGCCCGGCCCTGCCCCAGCCGGATGCTGCAGAGGTGCTCTCAGGCCGCCTCCCATCCCCTCTGCCTGCCCCGGCTGAGCGAGCACAGGCGGCAGCTCCAGACAGAGCTCCCGGCCCCATTCATCCAACCGCGCATTCCCGGTGCCAGCGAGGAGAGCCAGGGCGGGCTCACCCTACGCGGCTGGTACGGCCTCACCTTCCCGGAGGACGCGGTACATGCCGTCCAGGGCATGCGAATAGCTGCAAGGAGCGAGAGGGGAAGGTGTCAGGGCCCGAGGGCTCCCGGCAGCCCCGCGCAGGAGGCTGCAGCTCCCGGGGCTGTGGTCCCGCAGCCCCAGCCCCGCCGTCCCCGGTGAACGAACCGGTGCTGCCCTCCCGCGGCCACAGGGACCCCGGGCTCCACCCGAGCCCTCACTCACTTGCGCCGTTGGGAGGGCGGCTGCTTCATGTCGTTCTGCATCCTGGAAGGCAACGCACGGCGGGGTGAGGCGGGGCCGGGCACCGCTGTCCACCCCCAGCCCCAGGGCCCCGCCTGGGAGCGGGCAGAGGCCCAGCAGACCGTTGTGTCGCCCGATAGCAGCAGGACGGGAAAGGTGTCCCCAGCCCCACACCCCCCGAGGCCGCACCAGCGGCTGGGGCTGTCACACCGAACACAACAGCTCCAGCCCTGGCACAGAGCCTCCCGCTGGCACCGGCCTCCAGCCGCGGCACGGCCGCTCAGGAGATCAGTGAGGAGCACGGGCGCACCCCCCACCCCGACTGCTGCCACACACGAGCCACGAGCTGCCCCCAGCAGCACCAGAACGTGCCAGCACCGACCTGACGTTCACCAGGTCTGCCGGTGTCCCCACGAGCCCGCCGGTGAAACCTGTGGCAAAGAGCTGGGGTCAGGGGCTCCTGCGGCCCCAGGCATCCCAGGGCGAGGGTTCCTCTGCCCCACTCACCTCCCAGTGCACCCAGCAGCACTTTCTGGTAGAAGGGGGGAGGCCCCTGGCTGCCCTGGCCTAAGCGGTCCCGCGCTGTCTCGTAGATGCCAAAGCGAGTCAAGGAATACGTCATCTGGAGGAGAGAAGGAGGAGCCGCTGGGTCCCGCTGGGCAGCCTCAGCTCCAGTCCCACTGGGCAGCGCTGCGGCTGGAGCTCCACGGGGGACCAGAGGCCACCGAGGCACGGTGGCACTCACCTGCCGGCACAGGGAGGCGCTGAGCCCATTGTACAGCGCCAGGAAACCGTCGTTGCGAATCACATGCATCGCCATCCCCATCATCCGCATCTTCACCTCCTGCTGCGTCTGCAGGTGGACCTGGGGCAGAGCTGGCAGTGTCAGTGCACCGGCCTGGCGCTGGGCACAGGGAGCGCAGGGGGAGCCGCTCCGAGTCTTGCCAGGGTAACTTGTTAGCACTGGAGCAAGAGCTCCAGGCTCCCTGCACCTCAGCAGCACTTGGAACCTGGCCCGAGCAGCCTCAGAGAGAGGAGGCTGGTGGAGAAGGGGAAGTGCTGAGGCACCTGAGCCAGCCCTTCCCAGGCACTGCCCTGCTCCGTGCCCCAGGATGAGGCACCGGCACCAGCCCCACCGGGAAAGGCGCTGGGCCAGAAACACGAGTGAGCGACCGGCAGGCGTCTGCTGGGGCCATGGATTCGTGACCTCCTGCTGCCTGCACCCTCCACACGCGGCAGCCACAGCCTCCAGGAGTCCCTTTCCCTCCTTCCCAGGCACAGGAACCGCAGAGGCAGGAGCACAGCCCCGCTCACGCGCTCCATGCCATGACCGGGCACAGCCTGGGAATGAGGGTGCTCCGCTCCCAACCTCAGCAGCGGGACATGGGGCTGGCGGGGACGGAGCAGCACGCCCTGAGCAGCCCGCTGCCCTCCACCGCAAACATCACGTGTGGGTCAGAGGGCCAGCAGATAAAATGCAGAAGAGCAAAGGGCCGCTGGCGGGGGCCCAGGCCTGGCTCCCGTTACAGAACGGCCGCAGCGTGGGACACGCCATAGGACGCTGGGAACAGCTTCGCTCTGTGCGAGGCCGCAGCGGGGCTGCAGGGCAGGGACCTGCCCCCGGGCGCTGCAGGCGGAGCCCGGGCACCGGCGGCCGGAGCAGGGGCTGTGCCGGGGCGGCTGCCGGCAGCGCGGGAGAGGCACCGGGCAGGCAGGTCGGGCAGCGCCGCACCAGGAAGCCCGCGGCTGCCTCCGGTCCCAGGGCCGCGGGCGGGCAGGGGAGGAGCCGGGCAGCGCTGCGGTCACTGCCGGGACAGGCAGCGCCGGGGGCGGCCGGTGGCTGCCCACAGCTGGCTCCAGTGATCCGGCGGTGCCACAGGCTGGCTCCCACCAGGTTAAGGTCCAAAGGTTCAGTGAAGCACCCTTCACCCCCTACCCTGCAGGCCCTTGGCCCCTCGTGCTTCCCCGGGCCTGCACCAGCCCCAGGGCAGATGAACTCTGGGCCAAAGGCAGGTCCGTGGTCAATATCCAGGTGTAAATCTGCTGGCAAAACCAGCCCGGGCTGCTCGGCTGCAGGGCACACAGGGGCTGCCTTGTGGGGACACAGCCCAAAAGTCACACCCGTCACTGGCTCAGAGGCAGACCTGGAGGCATGTGCCAGACAAATTCCCTTTCTTGGCGCCTCACCAGGGCATCCTCCGAGCCCCCGTGGGCTGTCGGCCAGCTCCAGCCAGGCACAGCAAGAGGCCGAGGGCCGGGGTAGCGGCATCCCCCTGCCGGTGCCGGCTCCTCTCCTGGGCCGGTGCCCACCGCATCCTCTCTCTCCAGGCGCGGGTTGGGTAGGGGCTGCCTGCCCCAGGCCGTGCCCTCCCGCTCCCCCTGCGGGCCCGGCCCGGGCTCCCTGCTGCTTGGCACAGGGCTCGGGTCAGCGCTGGCATTCACCCCACCGTGGGTGCTGGCAGTGCAGGGCTGTGCGCGGCGCGCTTTGTGCGGGAGCAGAGATGCCAGCCCGGCCAGGGCGCCTCGGTGACACCTTGGCCTGAGGACACGGAGTCCAATGGGCCCCCGTCCAGCGCTGGGAGCCCCGGACGCGCTGCCGTGCCCGGGCAGGGCTGCCCAGGACGTCCTCCACGGCGCCGCACCCCCCGGGCCGGCACCCCGAGCTCCCCGGAGCGCCCACCTCCCACATCACGTCCCCACAGCTGCTGCTGGGCCAGGCCCGCAGCCCCTCAGCCCTGTCCCTGTCTTCCTGCGTCCCTGTCGTCCCCCCGCCCCCGAGCCCAGGGCCGCGTCTCAGCGCGCTCGTTGCCCTCACAGCTGCGAACCGGTCCCTCAGAACCCGCTTCCTGCAGCCGTTCACCGCTCCTCCGCAGCCGGTCAGCGACCCCCCGGAGCCGTTCTCCATCCCCTTGCGGCCGCTCCCCATCCCCTCCGATCCCCCCCCGGCCCCCGGAGCCGGTCTCCATCCCCTCACCTTGAGCAGGTCCAGCGGGTGCGTGCAGCAGGCGGCGCCGCACGACGCGAGGCCGCCGAAGTACCAGCGCGATACGCGCCGCTCCGCCATCGGCGCCTCTCAGTGGGGAACACACGCCCCCAGCCTAGACCACGCCCCGGCAGCAGCATGGCCACGCCCCTCAACTAAACCACGCCCCCTTCGGGGGCAACGCCACCCCCCCCACCTGCAGTACCGGGGATGGAGAACCGGGACGATGATGCCCGGGACCGGGAAGGGAGGGGCCCAGCAGTGGGGCTGCCATAAGGAGCCCGGGGTTGTGGCAGAGGCTCCTCTGGGCCGCAGCTGCCACAGTCCCGGGCTCCAGAGCCACGTTTCCCACCCGCCCCCTGGTTAACAGGGAGACATGAACCATTTCTGAGGGGTTTCGGCTATTTATGAAGTAGAGTTCATCGCAGTGCCGGGACCAGAGGGCAGCCCCACCAAACTGTGGAGCATTCTTGCACAGGGCCCCTTCCAGAGAGCATTCCCACTGCACTGAGAAGCACCCAGACCCTGGTGCCGGGTATGGTGGCAGTGGGGATGGCTGCCATCACACCAGTCCCTCCGTGGTGAGACAGGGATGTCTACTCCAGAACCACAGTCCCTCCTGCTGCCTCCAGTGCTGCTTTGATCTTCTCCGCTTCCTCCTTGGAGACGTTGGCCTTGATCTCCTGTGGAAGGGACTCCACCAGCTTCTTTGCCTGCGGGAGGGAGAGAAGTGTGAGATTGGAGACTGGCTTTCAGTAACTGGATTAACAGATTCAGAGCCATGAGACTGACCTCAGCATAAACTCAAGGTCCGAAGCCCAAGACTTTCACTTGAGCTATAGCACGTCAAACCAGGGGCTGTTTAAATCCGACTGCAAGTGATGGCGCATCCCCTTCAGCTCTGGAAGACCTTCATCAGAGTAACTGCTCTTCAGTTCCTCCCACCGCATGCATGGTGCCCCTGACACGCAGCCCTGGTGCCTGAGCCGCACTACAAGGCAGCTCCTGGCCTTTCCAAGTGTGACTGTTTCGGTTCACGTTTCTGCCAGCGGGGAGGAGGCTGCAGGGTTCAGCTGTGCCACAACACACTGGACTGGGTAAAAGAACTCCAGTACCAACACAATCTTCCTGTTTGTGGGACTTTTACCCAAACCACCGGTACCCTGCAGTTCCTCAGTGGTTAAGACAAGCTGAAAAGCTGCTGAGCTCATTTAAAGGGAGTTCCTGCAGGGCTGCTGTGAAGGAAGGACAGGAACCCAGAGAATAACCCCTGGCACAGTCGGATGCTCTTCCTCTCGCCCCAAGCAGTACAACAAAGGCTCCTCAGGTCCTTAAAACAGAGCTTGTGAGGTTCCTGTGGCACAGGGCTGCTGCCAGCTCTCTGCCATGTGGCTCTGCAGGTTCTGAGCACCAACAGCCTGAATACTACCAGCAGAAAGAAGGGTTTGTGGTTTGATTCCAGCTGGGGGCAGTGATGATGAACCCACAGTGGCACAAAAACCTTGGTTTTGCCAGGGATGAGGAGGGGTTGTGGCACAGGCAGAGCTTGGCAGAGCAGGATCCGCACAGGAGCCCACTGTGGCTGGCTGGGATGAGGACAGGGAATAGTCAAGGTTATCTCCAATTAAAACCCTTCTTGCCAATGCATAACCACTGCTCTAAAGCAGCCCTGGTCAGGGTGGCTGTTCCTGGTGCCCTGCAGCAGGCCCAAAGCTGGTCTTGCACAGGATCGGCTGTTCCAGCCCCAGCCAGAGCACAAGGAGACAGGAGGTGAGTGTGTGCCTGTGGAGCTGGCTCAGAATACATTTCCTGAGGTGCAGACTAGAGCCCAGCTTGTGCTGATGACACCCCCATCTGGTCGAGTTGTTCCTGGGGGACTGACCTGAGTCCCATCAGTGCCCAACACCACAGGTGCTCCCAGCAATTCTGGCTTCCCAGTCATGGACAGCCCTACAGGCAGGGAGGGATCCCTGCAAGGCTCACTAGAACACTCCAACCAGATGGAAACAACACTGACATTAAAGCTGCACCAGCCACGCTCTGAACACAATCTCACAGCCAGAACCAGCAGCAGCAGTGATGGTTTTGTGTCTGGATGTGCCTGAACCAAAGCACCAGCTCAGATAGGTCACACCTGGCAAAGTCTGCCAGCAATAACCTGCATTTACCAACCTTGGACCTGCACTGGAGCTGAAACCAGCTTGTTTGGCAGGTTCCATGCACTAAGACAAGCTGTTCAGCTTGAGCTCTCCAGAGAGCTGCCAATTACCCACCAGTTGTATCCATTACTGGGTCTGGTGTTTTAACGTTCACATGAGACCCATCAGCTGGACCAGCCAAGCTGACACTCACTCAACCCAGCAGCCAGTGACACGGCTCTGCCACTGGAGTCCCTCTGTTACTGAACTGTTTGCTTTGGGACTGACCACCATGAACAGGTCAGAAGAGTTTCTAGAAATCCTCTCAACTCCTGGGCTACCAGTACCTTTCCTCCCTGCCACCAGGTGAACAGGAAGGGCTACTGTCAACCCCGAGGCATGAAAGCATCACCTGTAGAGGACTGAAGCAGTCAAATGCTTCCCCAGTAACAGTTCTATCCTGTTCCTTCTTCCCAGTCTATGTTGTGTCTCAAGGGCGTGAGCTCAGGCCCTCACAGGACCGTGAAAAGCCCATCTCCTCCAAGGAAAAAGGAGGAGGCACCAAGTATGAAAAGAGCAGTTCCGGAACGGGCTAGAAATGTGGGTTGCAAGATGTGTGACCTGGAGGAACTTGTCTGAATTCAGAAATACAATGGCTCTGACCAAGAAAAGAGACCCAGCAAATCCCGTGAGCTGGGACCCCGGCTGCTGCCAGCTCTGCAGGAAAGCTCACAGCAGCTCTTGCATTTGAGGCTGGCACAGAGGAATTTGAGGTGTTTGCTCTGAGCCTCCTTCTTCACCCCCTTGCTCCTGCCGGGGCTCTGATGCTGGCTGCGCAGCACAGGTGGGAGGGAAGACCCTTCCCTAAATATGCCAGATGCATGGATGCAACCAACTCCTGCCCCAGCTTCGTCTGCTCCCCTGCACCGGGACGGCTCTCCCAGGCCCGGGGATCCAGCCCCCAGCCCTGGGGCACCACAGCCCCCTCCTCACCTGCACGAGGTTCACTCCTGGCACGAAGTTCTTCACCTCCTTGATCAGCTTCACCTTGTCGGCTGCCTTCAGCTCTGTGAGCCGCACAGTGAAATGGGTCTTCGCCTTCTTCAGCGGCACCTCCTCCTCCTCCTGCTGGAGCCACCGGGGCGCAGTGAGCAGAGGCGGGGGGGAAGCTCAGGCCTGGGGTCCGGGCCCAGCCCGGTGCCCCCTAGGCCACCGTCCCCTCCGCATGGTGAACCGCGGGTCCCAACTCCCGTCCCCTCCCCGGGGAGCCCGGTACCTGAGGAGACGCCTGGGGGGGCAGGAGGGTGGCAGCCGCCGCGGGCATCACCCCCACGTCCGGGATCTTCAGCGTCTCCTGCGGGAAGAGCGACCGGTGAGGCGCACGCGGGCCGGGCCGGGCCGAGCCGAGCTGAGCCGGGCCGGGCCGCGCCGCGCCGCCCTCGCCACCCACCTTGAGCAGCGCGTTGAGGTCGGCCACCTCGAGCAGCGTCAGCCCCGCGATGTCCCGCACGAGCTGCTGCACCTTGGGCGAGTACTGCTTGGCGGCCGTGTCCAGCGGCGCCCCGGCCAGCGCCTCGGAGCGCCGCGCGCGGCCCGTGCCCAGCGCCCGCGGCCCGGGGCAGCGCCAGGCGGGCGGCAGGCCGCTGGGCAGGCGCGGCGGCAGCGCGCGGGCGGCGGGCAGCATGGCGGCCGCAGAGGACACGGCGGCGCTCTGCCCCGCGCTCGATGGTTCCGGCGGCCCCCGCGCCAGCACTCAGTGGTGGGGCGGGGCAGACGCTCTAGCCGCCAAGTCCGCCAACACTCGCTCGCCCCGCCGCCTCCCCGCCCGCCGCAGCACACCGGGCGCGGATCGTTCCAACTCTTTATTAGGGCCGGTCGCGCTCGGTCTCCCCCACGGGGAGGGGTCCCGGGGGCGGGGGTGGTGATGGGGAACGGGGCTCGGCGGGCCAGCGTGAAGCTGCTCCTCGGGCACCGGGGCCGCGCTCCCGCTGCTGGGCCCCGCGGAGCCCCGTCCCCGGGGCGGGGAGGGCAGCACGAGGAGCGGGAGAAGGGACGCGGATCCGGAGGTCGAGCGGTGTCTCAGGCAGCACCGCGCCGGGGTCAGTCGAAGGAGATGAGCTGAGCCTCGCTGCTGCCCTGCGGCGGCTGCGCCGGGCCGGGCGGGGGCTGCTGCGGAGGCTGCTGCTGCGGGGTCCCTCCTGCAGGTGCGATCTGCAAGAGGCGAGGGGGCTCCGTCAGAGGCGGCCCCGGCCGCACGCACCCCAGCGCCCACAACGGCACTCACCTGCTGGTAGAGGGGCTGCTGCCCGGGCAGGTAGGACTGCTGGGCTGGCAGGGAGCTCAGCGCCGCTTCCTGGCCCGGCAGGGCAGACATGAGACCCTGAGAGAGCGAGGGGCGGCTGTCAGAGGGGCTGAGGGACACACAGGGGGGCAGAGGCCAAAGACCCCATCTCCACCTGGCCACCAGCAGCACAGACCCACGACTGTCCCAGGCACTGGAGCCCACCCTGCAGCCAAGCAGGAGCCGGTGGGACAAGCGGTGCTCACCTGCATGCTGTAGGGCTGGTAGCCCATGGAGACCGACTGGGTGCCCATGTAGCCCATGGCACCCGACTGGGGGGCTTGGGAGATGGCCGGGATGCTCTGTGACTGTGAGGCTGCGCTCTGAGGATGAGAGGCTGGTGAGAAGCGGTACCAACTGGACTCAAACCAGCACCCCAGGAGCAGCAACGCTCCCCACACTCCACTGGAGACAGTGCAGTGTCTTCCCTCTGTGCCATAGGGAGCCCAAACCAGGCCTGACTCCAACCCACTCCCACTGTGAGAGCTGAAGCAGATCCCAAGATGGGACCAACTAGCACATCCTCCCTCCCGGCGATCCCATTGCTGGATCCCCGAGCCCTGCAGAAAGCCCCAGCCCTCACTTGCCTGGTAGCCCTGTGTTGAGGTCGGCTGGTAGGAAGAGTACGCAGGGGTGGTGGTGGGCACCGCAGGGCCCTGCTGCACCGCCTGCCCACTGCCTGCGCCTGCTTGGTACATGTAGGCGTTCACCATGCTGGGATCTGGGGCAGAGAGGCAGAGACTGAAGACACCACCTCGCTCTCAGCCTCCACCCCAGTGGGCTCAGCTGGGCACGTACCTGTCCCTGCGACGGGCATAGCTGTGTACGGCCCAGTGCTCCCCTGCGCTGCCTGGTTCATGTACACGCCATGCATGGGAGAGCCCTCCACTGAGCTGGCCGGGCTGAAGGTGCCAGGGAAGCTGCTGGGCCCAGAGGGCTGGTAAAGCACCCCACCGGCAGCAGGCATGGCCTGGAGCTGTTGAGGGAAGAAAAGCAGCTCTAGGCCACGTCCCCTGGGACTGGGCAGGAGAGTCTCTGGCCCTGCAGACGTACTTGGGCATAAGGCAGGGAGAAGGCTGGCATTTGGGCTCGCATCTGGATAGTCTGCTTCTGCTGTTCCAGGCGCATCTGCCTCTCTTTCTCCTGCTCCTGCAGTCGCTGGATGGCCAACTGACGCTGCATCTCCAGGTATTCCTGTGGGAACAGGGCTGTGATGGCTGCAAGCCAGGATGCTGCAGCATCCCCCCTGCCAGGGCAGCCCTGGGGCAGAGCAGCCAGCAGGCCTGAGGGCTGATGTGCCCCACATACCCTGGAAACACTCCCCTGCCTCACCTGCTTCTTCTGCCTCATGATCTCCAGTTTCTGGGCCAGCTGGATCTGGCGCTGGCGCTCTGCCTCCTCTGCTGCACGGCGCACCTTCTCCTGGTGCTCCTCCCGCAGCGCATTCAGGGCTCCACGTGCATCCCGGATCTGGGCCAGTTTGTCTTGCAGGCCCTCATAGTACACTGCGGAGGGAAGAGGCACCTCAGGGACCTGCCTGGGGCAGAGCACTGCAACCACCTTGTGCACCACACTGCCTGCTCTCCGGAGAGGTTGCACCCCAGCAATGCCAACCCCAGCAGCCACCCCAAGACACGGTCCCATGGCCACGGCTCCACAGCTCCCACGTACGCCTGCGCTCATCCAGCTGGTTGAGCAGCTCCAGCAGCTGGGGGTGCATGTTGTTGATGGACTGGAAGAGGGACAGGACGGCAGAGTCGTTGGTGATGCTGCGGCCCCGCATGTGGTTGCTCTTCATGCGGTTGACAAAGGTGGTGACCGCGTTCTGCAGCGCCTTCAGGAACTGCTCGTGGTTCTCCTCAGATTCACCATTCTGGTACTGCTGCTGGAAGGACAGGGCAGCCCCTCAGCTCTCCAGTGCCAAGAGCCAACTGCAAGCGTGCAGTGCTCTGGGGCCAGGCTGCACCAAGGAGCTGGGTGCTCCTTGCCCCTCAGAAGCTGCCTGACAAAGGTCCAGGCCCCCTCTTACCTCCACAACACTGAGCGGGGCAGGGTGGGCCTCCCCAGGCTGGGTAGCTGGCTCTGCAAGGGACAGGGGTGCTGAAGGCGTGGGGCTCTTGCGAACCTCCTCTTGCTTCTTCTCCCAGTAGTTGCGGTTCAGGTACCGAGCCAGCTGGCAGGGAGAGAAGGAAGATCAGCATCATGCTCCACAGGGAGTGAGCATGTGCCATGGAGCGGCAGTGCCTGGCTCCTTACCTCTGGGTCAACGTCCTCAGCCAAGGGAGCAGAGGAATTCTGTAAAGAAACAATGAGGGAAATGTGATCCAGAGAAACAGGAGACTTTGAGCTCCCACCAAACATCCTGCTCGAACCTGGCCATGGACAACCCAGTGCTGAGCACCAGCAGGAGTGTGGAAGGGGACAGGCACCTCCTCCTGAGTGCAGACCTTGCTGACAACACAGCAGTGCTGTGACTGAGCGAGGGGCTGAACAGGGCAAATCTCTCAGAGCAGGGATTCAACCTGACACAACCAGGGCAGACTCAAGGCAAGGCCAAGGCCTGCGTCCACCTGAATCGCGCTCAGGGGCTCCCATGAACGTACCACGGGTGGGGAGTAGAGCGTGCTGACCGGGGGAGCTGAGGACGTGACGGGAGTGGGCTCAGCTTTCGGGTACATGGAGTAGGTTGTTTTCTGCCTCTGCAAAACAGGAAGAACAGTTGGCTCGGGGCCTGCCCAGGCTCCGGTCAGCAGACTGGGCACACTGGGTGGGTGAGTTCCTGGTGATGGCCAGGCGTGGCAGACCCAGCCTCACGCTCCGCAGTGCCCACAGGCCAGCGTGCCCCTGGGCTCCCAGCCTGGGCACAGCCTGCTTCCAGGATTTGGGACTGCAGCACAGCACAGGCCTGGCTCCACTGTCACCCCCTCATTCCACAGGCCCTGTGACTTGCTCTGTGTCTTGTGACACCAGGACAGGCCCAGGATCTGTCATGGCACAGCTGGGAGATGCCCAGCACATCACCCCCAGCAGGGCACAAACCATTCTCTCCTTCTCCTCCGCCTCTGACTGAGACAAGGCAATAGCGAGCTGCAGCTCCTCTTCCTCTTGCAGCGCTGTCTCATCACGCTTCGGAGGCAGCTGCGAGCGGGAGGAAGAGCTGGTCAGTAAACAGGCACCAAACAGGTCAGGATCACTACAGCACCTATAGGCAGCCACTCACCTGGGACTGCTGAGAGAGGGGACTGGTCAGGTACTCGGGGGGCAGCTCGGAGGTGGCAGCAGCTTTACCCTCAGCTTTCCTGTAGTCAGAAAGACGTGACACTGCAGGCTGAATGCTCCTTCATCCGCACCAGAGCCCCAGCACTGCACAGCACTGCAGCTGAAAACCCCGTTCCCAAGAGGATGGGAACCCAGCCCAGTGTGGGGAACCCTCGCTCTGCTCTGCTCAAAGCTCCTCCCTCACAGTCCCAGCTGCTGCAGGCAAAGAAACACAGCACAAAGGTACTGACTTGTTGAGATGCTCGTAGCAGGGCTCACAGACTCTCACTTCCTTCTCAATCCCAAACTTTGGGATGGTGGAATACTTGGAAGAGCACTTCCCACAGAAGATCTGCCCACAGGCCCTGCAATGATGCTGCAAAGGATGGGAGGCATCAGTGTGGCAGCAACACGCTCCTTCACCATTAGACACCACCACTCAGGCACTCCTGGCACTTCCCTGCCAGCAGCCAGGGAGCACTGCCCAGCCCCAGCACTTCCCGGCAGGTACAAGGAGTCCTGCGAGTCCCTGGGGACTGCGCAGGCCCAGGAGCAGCACCCACCTTCCGCGTCACAACCCCAAACTGCACTCGACACCGGTGGCACTCCTCAGCATCCACCCAGTCCGGAGCCTGTCCAGGACAAGGAGAATTGAGTCAAGGAGGGCGAGAGCCTCAAGGACAGTGCCTCCACAGAGCTCCTCAGGAGCTGACCAAGGTGCTCTCATGAACGGGGATACTGGAAGCATTCGCAGCTCAACAGGAACTACTGATCCCCACATTATCCCCTCTCATGTTCCGAGAGACTGGGGTGTTTTGGGCAGCCGTGATGCTGGGAGCCACCAAGCAGGGCAGGATGAAACCAGCTCCCTGTCCTGCTCACTCTCCCCTCCATTGGGTAGTTCTGTACAGGAGCCCAAAACTGCCAGCATGGCACCAGGGGCATCATGCCCCCACCCTGGGCTCTAATCTGCACAGAACAGAAGAGTGCAGGAGCTGGAGGTTCAGTAGAAGGGGACAGGAGAGTGAGGTCTGTCCCACAGCACCAACTCCCTCCCCAGCAGCACAACTCACCCGTTCTGCCGCGAACATGGCATCGCTCTCCTTGAACTCCGGGAATACGTGGCCTGGGGGGAAGAGAGCAGGAGCATGGACCTGTCCTGGAAGCACTAAGGAAAGCCTGGGAGCATGGAACTGCAGAGCCCTTCCCAAAGGACACCCTGACTTCAGGCCAGTTTCCTGAAGCAGCGCCTCACTGCCAACCCTTAGCTGCCAGCTGCGCTGATCCAGGGGCAACGGGGTTGTTCTCTCTTTGCAGTGGGATTCAGTCACCTCAAGAGGTTCATTTGGTATCAAGACACCAAGACAAAGCTCAGTATTGCAAGTCCAGACTTTGCTAACACGAGACAGGGTCCTGACAGCCCTTTCTTCTCCTGCAAAGCTCCTCCAGAGCAGAGCTGCTTGCCCAATTGTCCACCCACCTTTGCCCACAGAGTCCTCACCTTCAACCTTCATTATCTGATAGGTGTCCTGCACCACCTTGTACTTGGGCTCATTGCGGAAGGCATGAGCCCAGGCCTGGATAAGGTACAGGATCTTACTGCGGACACTGGTCTCCACTTGCCTCTGCACAGAAAGGGAAGAGAAAATATCTGAGAAAAAAGCCCTGAAACCTGAAGGCTGGTGTGAACCTGCTGGAAGCCAGAAATACCAGTCAGGTATTTCAGAGAGACTTTAGAGCACTTGTGCAAGGGGAGAGCTGTCAGAAAGCCACAGGAAGGACAATTCACAGCAAGAACTGCCTGCTCCTTCAGCACAAACATGAACACATCCTTCAGAGCAGCATGGACCAACCTGACAATGGGTTAGGATGCTTTTAGAAAACACTGACAGAGTCTGGTGTGAGCACTGCCCTGCCCAGCTCCACTCACCTCCCACAGGAGCTGCTTGTCCTGCACTCAGAACATGGGGCCACCTACAGTCATGGAGCTGGGCAGAGCAGTAGCAAGCGCCTCAACCAGTGCTGCTAGGGCTCCAGGAACTGGCACTGCAGGGTGCTGGTGCTGGTGCTGGGCTGTCAGCACCTCCAGCCCCAGTGCTCCTGCCCAGGAACACCCGAAGCTGCCCGAGGCAGGATCAGCAGGGCAGGTGCCCTTTGGAGGCCGGGGTTGTGTCACAGTTCAACTTGGCAAGCCTGTTCCTGCCCCAGCCTTGAGAGCAGCCTCTCATCAGCTGCCTGAGTGACCACGAGTCCACATGACTGCCTGCTCCAGAGGCAGAGGAGCACTGTCCAACTCTGATTTCAGCTCAGCTTGGCCCACACAGTGACCTACTGACCATTCCAAAACTCCTGCATTCCACACGTGCCACAGCCCTCAGCCTCCTCAGAGCTGAGACCATTTTATCAGCACTGGGCATTCACAAGCAGCAGAGCACAGAACGGGTCTGCAGCAGTTACAGAACTACAGAGGCAGAGGAGGACTGGAGAGAACCCCAGAACCTCTTGATCTGATCTCCTCAGCAGGAGTGGCTGTGCTACTACCCTGGGCCATGACATTGCGTCACTGCTCCTGGCTCAGCAGATCCTGCACAGAGACTGAGCCTGCCCTAGCAGCAAGGTGACAGGAGACGCCCTGGTACCATGTGCAAGGTGATGAGACCTGCACAGCTCATTCACCAGTTATCTGGGTCATCCGGTCACCTGTTTCTGGTGAAGACAGAGGCTGTAAGGAAGGAAATGCCATGCTTTCCTGGGCACTGCACTCTGGGCGGGGAGCCAGAGACAGGAGTTCCCAGTTCCACTTCACCTGTGGAAGTCTCCACTCCAAGGACACACAGAGCTCCTGCACGTATCACGTTATGTCAAACTGGCAAGTGACAGCTTATGCCAACAGCCCGTCAGTGAAAACAGCCAGGTTTACATCCTGCAAAGCTCCTCAAATGATCCCACAGGCCAACGGAACAGCCCCCGTAAAGAGGAAGCTTCTGCCAGTTCTCCCCTTGCTCCTTACCCTCCTGTGTGCCTCACGCTGTACGGTGAAGGGAACCGTTCAGTCCTCGATGAAGTGCCAGAACATCCCCTGGTTCCCTTTGCTGCCTCCCGCCAAGCAAAGCATTGCACCTACCATTAAAGGGTCAAGGCCTTTGCAGCATGTTCCTCCCCTCTCACATTACAGCCAGAAATCACCTCTGCTGTCAAAACATCACCTCTCCTGAGCTCTCTACACATCACACCATGGTTTGGCCTTTCCTCAAATGCATTTCCAGACAGTTTCCCTTCTGCTCCTTACACAAAGGGAACAGAAGTGAGGACACACACACAGCTCCTGCTGCTGCTGCTGCTTTTCCAACCTCACTCCAAAATGACAGTAAACCAAGCTGTATTTACCTTGAGTATTTCCTTCAGTTCCTCCATAGTCTGTTTATTGGCCACCTCGTCATGGACCGTTTGGCCACAGTTTTTAACCACTGACTCCATGACCTGCAGGGGCAGAGAACAGCATTAGCCTGACACGTTCCTGCCTCTCTGCAGCCTGTGAGGAATTCCAGCACACAGAGACACAGCACTGTGTGAGCAATGGGTTGCACTGGGGCAGCATCAGTAAAGCCATGCTGGAGCCTGAGCTCCCCTTCTCCTTCCCGGGGGTCTCTGCACTGCTGCTGTGTACAGGCAGACCCCAGGGAGGGCATCTTAAATCCCACTTTGCCTGGTCCTAAAGCTGAGATGGTATTAAAGACAGAAATCCTCCTGCTGATCAGTCACAGGACTCCTGTGACAGAGCTGGAAGGAGGCTCCAAGCTGTGACCCGATGCTGCGTGCAGCCTGTGCAGCATAGAAGGCTTGGGAAAACTGGGATGTTCCCTGGCCAGTGCCTTGGTTTGGGCTGACGTTACCTCCAGCGCATAGAGAGCCACGTGGGGATTCTTGTCATTGACTTTCTTCTTGATGGCGTTGACAGCGTACTTCGCTCTGGGTAAGGAGAGAGAAAACGTCCTCAGGGAGTGAGGAATCCGAGGGGAGATTCCACCTGCAGCTGGTAACCTGCCAACCCCCACCCAAACAACAGCGTTACACGCTTAGAATCACAGAATGGTTAGGGCTGGAAGAGACCTTAACATCACCCAGTTCCCCCAGGGCAAAAGCACGCTCAAGCCTGAGTGTCTCTGAGGGTTTCAGGCCAGACATGACCCGGGCCTCCCGAGGCCGGGGGGATGGCAGCCCCTCAGGGTGGCTGTGCTGTGCTGTGCTGTGAGGGAGTAACGCGGCCGCAGGCAGGAGCCGGGCTCCCGGTGCAGCCGAAGCTCGGCAGCACTTACTGGGTGTCTCCCTGCCGGATCATGTCGCAGATCTGCAGGATGGATTCCCAGTCCGTCTCCAGCAGGAGCTGGCTCGTTGCCTTATCTGCAGGGAACAAACCCAAGGGGCTGCTCCAGCGGTTCTGCTCCCCCTGGCCGCGCTCTGCGCACCCCTCCTCCCCCGCCGCCGGTGCTCCGGGGCCAGGAACAACCGGCCTGCCCTGGATCGCGCCGGCGCTTCCCCTCCAGACCCCCGGAACGCCGGACCCGCCCGGTACCGAGCACCAACCCCGGGCCCACCCCGGCTCCCTGGGCCCGACCAAGACGCGCGTCCCTCGCTCCGACCGGGGAGGCCGCGTCCAGTACCGAGAAGCCGCTCGAAGGTGCCGCCGCCGCGCCCCATCGCGTCCGCCGACCCGACCCGGCCCGGACCAGGCCAGCTCCGTTCCACCGCCCCTCCGCGGCGCTTCCGCTTCCGGCTTCCGGGGAGGCGGGGCTCCTTCCGGGGGCGGGGCCTCGCGTCTGATGGCGGGCGCGGGGCGGCCGGTGCCTACGTGCCTGGTGCTGGGGGTGGCCGGCGGCGGGAAGAGCCTGTTGGCGCGGCGACTGCGTCATATCCGGCGGGGCGGGGCACCGGGGGGGGTGCCACCGGGGTGTGTCACGGGTGGGGGGGCAGCGGGATGGTCCCGCGGGCGGGGGTCGGGTCCCGTCCCCTTCCCTTCCCCGGTACCGATCCTTGACCCGCGGCACAGCTGAGCGCCGAGGAGGGGCCCGCCGAGCTGGGCGAGCCCCCGGCCACGCTGCCCACGGTAGGCACGGCCCGGCGGGGCGGGAGCCGGCCGCGGCCCCGGGGCCCCGGTGCACGCAGCCCAGGCGCCTGTCCCCGCAGGTGGGCACCAACCTGACCGACCTACGGCTGCCGCGGACCGTGACGCTGCGGGAGCTGGGCGGCTGCATGGGCCCCATCTGGAAGAGCTACTACGAAGAGTGCAGCGCTCTGCTGGTGAGCGGCAGCCGCGCGTGTCCTGAGCCCCGTCCTCGAGTGAGGGTCTGGGCTGGGGCACACGGGCACAGGGGAGCGGTAGCCCCGGCCCCCTCCGCACGCCCGCAGCAGAACCTTCCTGTGTCTCCTCCAGTTTGTGGTCGATGCCGCCGACCCGACCCAGGTCTCCTCGTCCTGCGTGCAGCTCCTGGCCGTGCTCTCCGCAGCGCCGCTCGCCGCCGTGCCCGTGCTCATCCTCTTCAACAAGATGTGAGGAGGGGGCACCCGGAGGGTGGGGGCAGAGGGCACTGAGGGGCTGCGGGGGCTCCTGCGTCCCTCCCGTCGGGAGGTGGACACGTAAGGAAGCCTGGTGTGTCCTGGGGGGTGGCAGCGGCCCTTTGCTGAACTGCCCAGGCTGGCTTGGGCTGCGGAGACCCCCGAGCCAGGGGCTGGGCTGGGCTGGGCTGGGCTGGGCTAGCAGCAAAGCCGGCACTGCGGGCTGATGCAGAGCCTCCTCCCGGTGCAGTGACCTGCCCTGCTACATGTCCGTGACGGAGATGAAGTCGCTGTTCCGCATGCAGGACATCGTGTCCTGTGCCACACAGCCCATCACGATTCTGGAGACCAGTGCCCGTGACGGCACCGGCCTGGCCGAGGTCCTGCAGTGGCTTCGGGCCACCCTCGGGGACCCGCGGTGACCCCGCGGGACTTCACAGTAAAGCTTGCACTGCATTGACCAGGCTGGTGGCTGCCCTGTGCTCCGGTGCAAATCCCCCTGGGGAAGGGACCAGCAGGACAGAGGCCGTGCAGCCACGGGGCTGTGCTGGCACCTGCAGGATGTGGGAGGTTGTGGGCAGCGGGACTGGGGGCTGCGGAGGTGCCTGGACCAGGCTGGGCCGGCAGGAGCTGGTGGCAGCTCCTAGATTGGAGGCTGAGGGCATGTGAGGCTCTGGCAGCAGCTTTGGTTTTGCCATAGAGGGCACAGTGGGGTGACCTGGGTGGGTGTCAGGAGCTGGGGCTGCCTCAGCTGGGGATATCCCCTGAGCTGCAGGGAGTACCAGCCTGTGGCTGCTCTCTGGCACTTGGGATCAGACAACAGCCAGGTGAGTGCAGAGAGCCCAGCCTATGCCCACAGGGATAACCTGTGTCTGACAACTGCTTCATGGCCATGCTGACAGCCCCGTGCCCAGCATGAGTGCTGGATCATGGCAGTGGTTGTGGCCACCTGGGCCTGGCACATGCTGTGGCACAACCCTCCTGGGTCTGCTGGTGTCAGGCCACGGGGGCAAACAGCTTGCCAGGGCTGCGGTGGGACACAGCTCTCAGTGCTGGGGGCTGCAGGGACCACACTGATGGTGAATGGTTCCTGGGGCCACGCACGATGGGGTGGCTGCTGCTGTGATCCTTACCCTGTGGCATGGGCACAGCCTGATGGGCAGGTGATGCTGAGCAGCCCCAGCACACCCAGCCCCTGAGTCACCGGTGCTGGGGAACACCAACACCCAAAACCCACCCACTCCCAGCCCAGCAGGTCCAGGCACGGGCCGGGAGCCCCACACACGGCTGTGTTTAATGGGCAGCTCAGTGTGAAGCGGGGGAGCCAGGGCCCCTGGCTTCTCTGCCCAGCCCTCAGCACCACGGTGGGCTGCTGAGCCTGTGGTGGGCAGGCGCAGGATGACCGGCTGGGGGAAACACAGGCGGCCTTGTGTGGGGGGAAGGTATTGTCCGGCTCCTGTCCTCCTGCTGGGACATGGGGAGGGAGCTGCACTGGGGCTGTTCTGGGCACTGCGATGGGGTGCAGGTTCTGTCCAGGCAGTGTCACTCTCCTCGAAGGCTTCTGAAAACAGCCCAAAACTGTCCTGGGCACCCACGAGAGGAAGCATTATTCTCTGCTGACAGTAACCAGCCATGGAGACGGAGACAGCCCCAGCCCAGGTAGCGCTGTGGCCTATGGTCCTGCTGCACCCCAGCAGCTCTGGGCAGTGGAGCACCCACGTCCGTGTGCTCCAATCGGTCCTTGACCACTGCAGCCCAGAGGAGAGGATCCTCCACAGCACTCCATGGTCCCGCTGCTTCCAGCGCTGCAATGGCTTGGGAAGACGGAGAGATCCATCCCCTGACTGCGAGCAGAGTCCTGTCCCGTCCTGCTCCTTCCTGGGGCGTCTGACACTAAGAGGACAGATACAGACTCAGACCCTGTCTGCTGCCCTGTTCTGCCCCACTCTAAATGTCCCCAGCCACCTCCCGTTCTCTGCCCCAGTCCTATCCCAATCCTGATCCTGGCTCTGCTGGTGCCATTCTCAGGCGGCAGCAGCACCACAGATCCAGCATCCCCTGGGACACACTGGGTACCGGAGCAGCCTGGGCACCTCCCCAGCAGGCTCAGCCCTACATCCCTGGCTGCCTGTGCCAGCAGAGCAAGTGGACATGGAATGCTGGGCTCAGGCCAGCACCTCCTCACATCCCTGCTCCCCAGCAAGCAGTGGGGCTGGCCCTGGCCATGCTGCTCCCACCACTCCAGCACAGGGCAGAGGAATGCGAGTACAGAGCTCACCCGGGGCTCAGGCACGTCTCCCCCTCTGCTCGTACACGGAGTGAAGCTTCTGAATGAGAAACGCTTTATCTTCCCCTTCCTGCAATGGGAGATGCCGCAGTGAGCAGCCGCGGGACAGCTCGGGGGTGTCTGAGGTGGCACCGGGCAAGAGTCCGATGGGGCCAGGCTCACGCACGTTGGCGATCTGCTCCTTCAGCAGCCGGATGATCCTGCGCTGGCCTCTCAGCACCTGGATGTTGAAGTAGATCCCAGCTCTGCAGTGACAGGGAGGTGGGATGGCAGCACCCGGGACACTGCGCCCTGGAGCGAGCCCGGCTCCAGCCCCGCTCGGGACTGTGACAGGGCACCCCAAAACACACCCCCGGGGGCAGCCTCGGGTCCATACTCACAGCAGGACCCCGGAGACAAAGAATGGGAGGAATGGGTTTTCCAGCAGGTGCTGGTGGGCCCAGGTGAACCAGGTGATGTTGGGGTTGGACTTCTCCAGCACTTGCCCCCAGGCCTGCCAGGACTTGTAGATGGTTTCCAGCCCCTGGAAGGGGCCACACGTTTCTGACGGCTGCACCCTGAGCACACAGACCGATGGGGCCGGTCAGAGCTATGGGCAGCCCATGGGCCAGGCCAACCCTCCAGGGCCCAGCCTGCCCAACCATCCCCCTTGTCCTGCAGTGCTCCCAGTCCAACTGCTGCTGTGCTGTGTGCAGTGAGCAGCAGCTGGGCGGCATCTCCCAGGGCAGTGATGTGCAGCCCTGTGCCGGGCTGATGTCCTCCGTGTGCCATCAGGGCTGGAGGCACCATCGTCCTTCAGCAGGCAGCAGCAGTTCTGTGCCCAAGCCGTGCTCCGGCACATACTCACGACCAGATGGTGTACAAGAGGAAGACGGCTGCACCCAGGAAAGATGGGAAGCAGAGCAGGGCGATGAACACGGTGCTCATGTGAGACGCTTGCCAGGGCTTGCTAGGGGACTGGCAGTTGTGCACCAGGCTGGTCTGCAGGCAGGGAGCACAGTCCTGGGCTCGGGGAAGCAGCCACAGGAACACGAGCAGCACAGATGCTGTCCCATCCATGTGCTCCACTGAGCAAGCCTGGAGACACCGGGCCCTTGCTCCCGAGGCCGCGCTGGTGGCTGCCGAGCAGCCCATGGCACTAGCCACTCATAGGGAGGGGGCAGCTCTCACCCTCTTGATGTAGAACAGCAGCAGCAGCTTCAGGACCTGCAGGGCCGGCAGGAGCGGCGCAAAGAGAACACCCAGCCTGGGAGAGGGGGAGCGTGCACTGGGCGAGGGGCGAGCCCCAGGGAGGCAGCGGCGCAGTGCCCGCACCAGCTCTGCTCCGGCTTCCGCACAGCCGAGGGCTGGCACCTGCGCCCCCGCCTGCTTTGCTTTGTTGCCCTCGTCCCACCCGTGCGGGGCTGGGGAGTCCCCCAGGACCCCACTGAGTTCCCAGTGCCTGGTCCCAGCCAGCCCCAGTGCTTGACCAGGGCCCCCGGGGCACTGGGCAGCAGAGGCAGGAGCTGTGCCAGGCGGGATGCGCCTCACCAGGCCAGGGTCTGCCCCTCACCAGGTCAGGGTCTGCCCCTCACCAGGCCAGGGTCTGCCCCTCACCAGGCCAGGGTCTGCCCCTCACCAGGCCAGGGTCTGCCCCTCACCAGGTCAGGGTCTGCCCGTAGATGAGCGCCAGCACGTTCCGTGCGATGTCAAACTCGGGTTTCTGGCTCCTCTTCAGCCTCTTCTCCAAGAGGAGCCTGGGCAGGGGCAGAGCTCTGCTCCCACGCTGCTGCTGGGGCTATGGCAGCAGAGGCAGGGCCAGCCGGGGCTGTCACCGCCGGGGGACACCTCCCGGGGCAGTTACCTCCACAGCAGCTCCCCGAGGAGCGTGTCCAGCAGCGTGAATACGAAGTCCATGACCACGAAGCGATACAGCTCCTGCCCCACACACGTCTCCCAGCACTGGGGAAACAAACCGAGTGGCACAGACCCACTGGCAGGGCACACTGTTGGCTCATGCTGAGCCTTTCATCACCCCAAGCCCTTCTCCTCAGGGCTGCTCTCAAACCATTCTCCACCCAGCCTGTATCTCTGCTTGGGATCGCCCCAGCACACATGCAGGACTTGCACCTGAACCCCACGAGCCTCCTGCTGGCCCACCCCTGCACCATGTCAAGACATCGAGCCGGCAATGAGGCTTCTCCTCCTCGACCCTCCCATGGCTGTGAGGGGCCCTGGGACCTTTTCCTCCCTTGCACCTATTTCACAGCCCCCCCAGCTTCGGAGAGCCCCTGTCTGGCTGTGAACCCCCTGTCCCTGGCGAAGGAGCAGATGGTGCTTGCGGTGCAGAGCCCTGCTGCAGCCTTGGCTTCGCTTTGTGCTCCCTGGGCAAGGAACAGTCTGGATGCTGTGTTCCAGGGGGCTCAGAGGGGCGCCGGGTGCCCCTTGCACTGACCCACACAGAGCCCAACCCTTCACGGCAGCACTGACCTCCTCCATTGAGCAGACAACGCTCCGGCTGAGCCACTGGTAGCAGAGCAGACCAAGCAGGACCATCTTCAGAATGAGGTTCCTGGGGAGCAGGAGCAGGGCCAGGAACCCCTGAGCCCTTGGGTTGGGGGCTGAGCCCCATAGACAGAGTGCCCCGCCCCAAAGCCTCCCCACACTGCAGGTGGGGTGCAGGATGCTCCCGCCCACCCTACCTGCAGATGGCCACATAGACCTGAGCCCCGGGGTAGTCCTGCCTCTCCCACGCCGCCAGCAGGTTGTACAGATGGGGCATCACCACGTTGAGCCCAGACACCACGACTGGCAGGGCCAGCAGGAGGCTTTCCTGCTGCCACTGCCCCGCGCCCCGTGCCCGGTGGTCGCGCCGGACCTGGCGAGCAGCACAGGGAACGATGCCGTGGGGCTGCCCCCATCTCCAGGGCTGCTTCAGCACCTCTCCAGTATCCAGCCCAGCGGCAGGGTAGGGGCAGCACTCACCCCGTGCATGTGCTGCGAGAAGCGGTGCAGAGCCACGGCGCAGGCCAGCACCGTGCTCAGCGACAGCAGCCAGGCCAGGAGCAGCACCGCGCCGCGCGCCAGGCGCTGGCCGAGGCTCCGGGAGCGGGAGCGGGAGCGCTGCTCCGCCAGCAGCTCCTGTAGGGCAGAGCCAGCGGTGCCCAGCCTGCTCCGGGCTGCAGCCAGAGCGTGCGGGCCCGAGCCC
The DNA here is from genome assembly GCF_033783945.1 of Neopsephotus bourkii. Taxonomy (NCBI): domain Eukaryota; kingdom Metazoa; phylum Chordata; class Aves; order Psittaciformes; family Psittacidae; genus Neopsephotus; species Neopsephotus bourkii. Next base: position 360,705 of record NW_026902223.1, read on the forward strand.
AGGCTCACCTTCAGCTGGGTGCAGATGCTCTCACACTGCAGCCTCACTGAGCGCCGCTGCAGCACCTTGAAGTCCCAGGCACAGAACACCTTGACAGGCAGGTCCCGCGAGGAGCTGCCGACCCGGTAGCTCTCCCCGAAGGAGCGGGACAGGCTGCAGCGAGAGGAGGGTGTCAGAGCACCAGTGCTGGGTGAAGGCTGCAGGGCTCGAGGTGCTGCCAAACCCACCTGTACACCAGCAGGACACAGGTGATGAGGAAGGAGACCCCAACACTGGACATGTAGGCCAGGGGCATGTTGTACGGGAGCGGGGGGGCTGCGAGGGGGCATGTACTGGGGCTGGAGGCGCAGGGGCTGTTGAGGGTGGTGTTGCTGTAGTAGCCGTAGTAGAGCAGCGAGTGAGTGAAGGAGCCCTGAGGAAAGGCACCATGGGGCCCATGGCTCCCTGCCCGGCCTGGCACATCTGGGCCAGCCCATGGGGCTGCCCCTCAGTTGGGGCAGCACCAGGGCCCTCTTCCGCACCCTCAGCACTGATGGTCCCAGTGCCCTGGCTGTGCAAGGGGAGGGACTGGGGCATCACTGTGGTGGGGATGCAGGACAAGGATGGGGCACTGCTGGGGGTGATGCATGGCTGAACCCCGGGCTGGGAGCAGCTCCTGGCCTGGGGATGCACTGGCAGTGGTGCAGCACTTACCGCTCCTGTGAGGAGCTCAAGGACAGTGAAGGGCTGGGGGTTGGCTGAGGCAGGGGGGTACGCAGCCTGCAGGGCCACCACGAAGACCAGGAGGATGAGGAATGAGATGATGTTGAGCATAACGAGCATCTTGAGGAAGAGGAAGTAGGAGAGGACGCTGGAGCCGAAGCGGCCACCAATCTGCTTCAGTGCGTAGTGCCAGGGCTGCACGGTGGGAAGCAGGGACAGGAGCCTGTACCAGAGCCTGCGGCAGCACTGCAGGGACAGCACAGGGAGGGCACTGGGGTTGGACCCTGCAGCAGAGCCCCCGAGGCTGCTCCGCACAGCTGTGCCCTGGGCTTACGAGGATGATGTGGTCCTTGGAGCCTCCGCAGGGAGAGGGCTCCGGGTGCTGGGCACGGTGCCTCGGGGGGCCCCTCTGTCCGCTCAGCTCCTGCCTGCCCAGCAGAGAGGGGTTAGAGGGGGTGTGGGACCCAGGACGGCTCTGGCTGTGGGAGCCCTGTGGGGCCGGCAGGACCGGACGTACCGGAGGGCGCGTTTCTCTGCCAGGCAGAGGGGCACAGTGAGCAGCACGTGGCTGCGGTGGCTGGGCGAGAGGCTCAGCAGCTCATTCACCAGCAGGCTCCGCTTGTCTGGGGGCACAAGGAGCTCAGCAGGATGCAGCCACCAGGATGTGCCTGTCCCGGAGCTGCTGTGGGGACAGTGCCTGGCGATGCTCACCCTGCAGTGTGGCCGTGGCGGGGTCGGTCTCCAGGTCGTAGAGCCGCAGGCTGGGCCGCGCTGCCCGGCAGAGCTGCTGCAGGGGCGGGCGGCTGCTCCGGCGCCGCAGCCGTGCCGTGCGGTTGTAGTACTGGGATATGATGGCCCCGCGGCTGCGTCCTGCAAGCGACAGCGGGCACAGGGTGCGTGGCCACAGGACAGCAAGGGGACAGGAGAGCTGCTGGGTCTGGGGCTGCAGGGTGGCACCTACCGATGGTGCGGCTGGGCATGCTGGCAAGGATCCGCAGGGAAGCAGAGGAGTACCCGGGGTGCTGCTCGCCCTGCCCGGGCTCTGGCCAGGCTGTGGCCCCGGTGTCTGGAGTAGCCTGAGAGGCCGAAGGCTCTGGGAGAGGGAGGGCAGGACAGAGAGCAGTGAGAGCCAGAGCACCTATGGCTCTAGTCCCCGTGGCTTTGCTGCCCTGCTCTGGCACTAAAGCCCGGCACGTGCCCTGGTGTGTGCTCCCTCTGGCACACCCCCTTCTCCAGGGCCACTCTCCATGTCCCCAAGGGCAGATCTGTCCTGCTGCCTGCACTGGCGAATGGTCAACACGCTCCTGCACATGCTTTGGCCGCAGCTGGCCCAGGCAGGGTCCAGGCACACACACTGTCCCTGTCCCACCCTGACTGTGGCCATGGGGCTTTACCTCTGCCCCTATCCTGCATCTCCAGCTCCAGACCTGCCTCCATCAGGCTGCTCTGCTCCTGGATGAGCTGGTGGAAGGAGGTGTGCAGGGCTCCTTCGTTGTCTGGGCTCGGCTCCTCGCTGTGGGGACACAGACCTGTGCTCCTAGGGTTGGGGCAGGCTCCAGGGCCTGAAGCCATGGCAAAGCCCCAGTGCCAACCCACAGCCCAGCCATGCTGCCCCATGGCACAGGCACCCAGAGCCTGTTGGGGGGGCTGGATGCTGGATGCACCGCTCGTACACACCCATCGCTCCCAGTGTCCTCAGAGACGTGGAGGGTAAAGGAGGGCGGGTGGGACATCCTGCAGGGCCGAGGGGTCTCGGTGACACTGCGCTCCCTCCAGTACGTGCCCTGCCACGGTGAGCAGACAGGGGTCAGCAGGCCTCGTGCCACAGCACCCCCATTTCCTCCGGTGCCCGGGGGGTGCCGGCCGTTGGGACGGGGATGGAGCGGATGCTGGGGCGAGGCGGGGCTGTGGGGCTAAACCCGTATCTAGACCCGTGAGGGGCACAGGGTCAGCCCGGCCCTGGGACCTGCAGAGGGGCAGGAAGGGCAGCGGGCGGCGGCGCGGGTTCCGCCGGGCAGGTCCCGCCGCACGGGGCGCCCGCACCAGCCGCGGGCTGCGCCGGGGGAGCCCGCCCGCCTCCGGGGCTCTGCGCTTCCGACCGGCACCCGCGGTCCCGGGGAGGCGAGGACGCCCCTGCTCCGGGCCCACGGGGCTCGACTTGGCCCTGCGAGCTCGAGCTGCTCCCTCCCCCCGACAGAGCCGAACCTGCCCCCCCCCCAGCCACTGCCTTCCCGGGACCCGAGAGCGGCTCCGCAGGGGCCCCGCCGCTCCCGTCCCGCTGCCCCCGCCTGCCGGAGCCCCAGCGCCTTCTCCTTCCTCCCGTCCCTCCTCCCCCTGCACCCCCCCACGCCCCGGTACCCTCCCAGGGCGGACGAAGCCTGCTCCGGGCAGGCGGTGGCACCCGCGAAGCTCCCGGCCCGATCCCCGGATCCCCCCCGACAGCTCCCGCCCGCTCCGGTACCAGGAACCGACGTCTCGGCGACAGAGCGAAGCCGCCCCCCTCCAGCTGACCCCGGGCCAGCCCCGCGCTGCCGGTGCCGGTGAGGGGCGATCCCTCCGCGAATCACCCCGCTCCCCGCCGCTCGCGCTCACCGCTCCCCGCCGCGGGGCCGGGCCTGTCCCGCAGCACAGAGTACGTCGGGAGGTGCCGAGCGCTCCCCCGCCGCGGACCGCGTGGAGCTGCCGTGGGGCCGGGGCTCCCCGTGCGCGGCTGCCGCTCTCCCCGCTGCGCAGGACCGAGCGCCAGCGAGGCCCGGGGGTGCCGGGGGTGGGCGCGGGGCTGGCGCCTGCGTTCAGCGGCCGGGCTGGAGGGGACCCGATCCCAGCAGCCTGAGCCCGCCCCGCCCCGTCCCGTCCCGCCCCGTTGGCAGCGGGGACCGCCCGGCCCGGTCCTGCCCGCCCCGGGGCGGTGCCGCGCAGAAGCGGCTGGGACGCGGCGGCGGCTCCGGCGCGATGGAGGGCGGTGGCGGCGGCGCTTACGGGGCGGCCAAGGCCGGCGGCGCCTTCGATCTGGGCCGCTTCGTGCAGCAGCCGCAGGTCGTGGCCAGGATCGCCAGCGCGGTGAGCCGGGGCTGGCGGGACGGGAACCGGAGGGGCTGCGGGAGGGCCGGTGCCGCATCCCGGAGCCCGCCCGACCCGGCCCGACCTTCCCCTCCTCTCCCTCTCGCCCGCCCCCTCCGGGCCCCCCCGGCCCTGCGTTCCCTTCCCTTCTGCCCGCCCCGGAGCCCGCCCGCCACGGCCTTCCCCTTCCCCTTCCCTTTCCCCCTCCCGGCCCTGCGCAGCCCCGGTGTGAGCGCTCGGTGGAGCCCGGCCCGGCCGGTGTCCCCAGCCCTGGCAGGACTCCTCGGCCCCGGTGCTGCCCACCGGACGCCCGCTCCCATCTCCGCAGGTCTTTGCCTTGATCGTCTTCTCGTGCCTGGTCGGGGAGGGCTACACCAACACCGCCAGCTCCTCGGAGCTGTTCTGCATCTTCAACCACAACGAGGATGCCTGTCGCTACGGCATCGGCATCGGCGTCATCGCCTTCCTTGCCTGCGTCTTCTTCTTCATGGTGGACGTCTACTTCCCGCAGATCAGCAACAGCACCGACCGCAAGTACCTGGTCCTGGCAGACCTCGGCTTCTCAGGTGCGAGCAGGTGTGGGCAGGGCTGTGCCTCCTGCGCTGCCACAATGGCTGCCCTTGTCCCATGACGTGGCTGCCGGCGCCTGGCAAAGGGAGCGCTTCCTCCTGGACCACTGCCCACAGGCCACGCGCTCACTGCTCAAGGCGCTTTGAGGAGCCACGGAGGCTGTGCCGGGTGCCTGCGCCAGCCACCGGCCCTGTGCAGCCCGGTGGGAGCAGGGTGAGGGCTGGGCACCCTCCTGGGAGCAGCAGGATGCAGCCCCGGCCCCTCAGGCTCCTGCCTTCCTCCTTCAGGTCTCTGGACGTTCCTGTGGTTTGTTGGCTTTTGTTTCTTGACCAACCAATGGGCCTGGACACGGGCCGAGGATGTGCCCATCGGGGCTGACTCTGCCCGTGCTGCCATCACCTTCAGCTTCTTCTCCATCTTCTCCTGGGTGAGTGCTGCCGCGGGGGAGCTGGGCGCTGCCGTGCTCGGGAGGGTGGTGCAGGGGCTCCCCGGCCACACAGCCCTGATGCCACCGGCCCCTTGTCTCTCCAGGGCCTGCTGATCACCTTTGCTTACAAGAGGTACAAAATGGGGGTGGAGGACTTTGCTCAGAGCTACATTGACCCCAGCCCGGAGGTTTCAGCTCCCTACTCCAGCTACCCCAACATCAGCCATGACAGCTACCAGCAGCCACCTTTCACCCATACAGCAGAAGGCCCTGAGGGGTACCAGCCGCCACCAGTGTACTGAGCCATGGCCAGGGCCCAGCAGGGATGGCTGCACCGGTGCAATGCTCTGCTGTGGGATGCAGGGGAGGGACCTGCCACGTGAAGGGGGACGGTGGGTGGGAAAGTGGCTGCTGCTTTGTGTGAAGGCCACTGGCCATGGTGTGGGGTGCAGGAGTTGATCCCCCGGTGGTGGGACCCGGTGTGCAATGCACAACTGCTGAGTGCAGGCCCGTGGCTGTGGGGAGGGTGAGTGTGTGGGGCTGGCCCTGTGAGGCCAAGCTCCTGCCTTTGGGGAAGCCGCTGTGGGGTGAGCGTGTGGTTTGCACCCCCAGCTCTGCCCTGGCCATGCCCATGACTGCTGCCGTGTTCTGGTGCCTTTCCAGCCCTGCTGGCTGACCCCTCAAGTGCCAGCTTTTGCTGCCATAGCTGGGCCATCCAGCTCCTGCCTCTCCTGTGCCTTCCCCTCAGCTGCTGCTGGGTGAGCTTCATGCCAAAGCCCTGTCTTATCTCACCTCTAAACTGTGCTGTGCCTTCCTGCAGCCTGCACCAGAGCTGCCAGTGCTGGGTGATGCTGTCTGGGATCTGTGGGAGCAGTGAGTGCCGAGATCTCCCAGTGGGCCCAGGGCTGACCCTGCTCTCTGACAGCGGCCCCGTGTGTAATTCCTGCTGCTGCAGCCCCTGCCCTTGCCTCTGCATCCCACACCCCACTCAGCTCCCGGCCCATGCCAAGGCGCTGGTGCAGGCTGCCGATCTCAGGTTGTGTGTGCTGCTGCACCCAGCAGCAGTGTGGTGTGAGCTGGTGCTGCTGGGGCTGGCCTTCAGATAGTTCTTTGTCACTGTAGGTAATGGAATAAACTTTTTCACCTCGCCCCCCCACACCTCTCTTCTCTGGGGAAGCAAAGCAGGATTCCTCCTCTTCCTCCTCACCCCAAGGGCCAGGGAGCAGCAGAGCAGCCTCAGCCAACTCCTGCACTGCAAACAGCACACTCATGCTGGCTCTATTTTTAGCCTGTTGGGTAGGTTTGGGCTCCAGCACAGGCAGCTGCTGTAAGCTGTCAGCCCATGCTGGTCCCTGCAGGGGAGCCTGCTCAGAGCAGATGGGTATAAAACACATGCAGAGACTCATTAAGTTATTTATTAAGCTTAATTCATCCAGTTGTTTATTAAAGGGGAAAGCCCAGGCTTGGCCCTCGCACACTGGTGTGTGCTGGAACTGTCACCACCTGAGTAATGCAGAGGGGGACACGCTTACCAGGTGGTGGTGCAACCTCCGGGGGAGGTCCCTCCGCCTGGCTGGGGGTGTAGGCACAAAGCACTGCATTGCACAGGGAGATGTGAACTGGCCAGAACCAGGAGCTGCTGCTTGGAGCTTGTGGGCACTGGCTTAAAGGTAAAAGTGCTTTTGGGAGGAATAAGGAAGGAAACCCAAACCTTCCAGAAAGCCAAAGGTCAAACAAAGGGAGAAGAGGATCCTTCAGCCAACCTGCGGCAGAGGAATTAGCCTTGAGATGTTTTAGAGAGCTCAGAAGGCAGCAATGTACGTGACTAAGCTGAGAACCACTCACCAAAAGCAGAGACCCTTCTCAAAGTCTCTGGGTCTTTGAAGGAACAGCAGCCCAACCCTTGACAGGTTAAGTCCTGAGCCTCCAACCCCTTCACAGGTAGCTGAGCACTGAAGGGGCAGCACTGAGCTTGGCCCTGAGCAAAACCCCCTTCTGAAAGGAGCCTGCCTTAAATAGAGACTACTGCTAGACTAACACAAGTAAGAGCTGCTGTCACGCTGTCCGTCACCCTGCCTTTCCCCCTCGTCTGTTTCAGCAAAGAGTTACAGGACAGTTCGATCAAGAGTGTAACAGCAAAGGGGTGAGCCGCATGCAGTCATTCAAAGGGAGCACTGAAAGCCAGGCTGAGGGATGGGTTATCCCCTTGGACTGCATAGGAAAGGGAAGTGGGTTAAAAACACTTGAGTTACATTGTGTCTTAAGAACCCTGGGATTTAGCAACAGGGCACCAGAGACAAACAAGTTGCGTTCCCAGGTGAGGGAACCAGCCAGCAGAGCCAGGCTGAGCCTGTGCCCAGCCCAGGAGAGCGGCGGGAGCAGTGGGAACCTGCAGCCCGACCGCTGTGACAGGGTTCCAAGGCTGGTTTGGTGGCAGCATCAGGAGCTACACCCATCCCTTTCCATGTTCTGAGACAGGAACTCCCTGTGAGCCAGGCTTCCGCTGCTGTGTCAGGTGCAGCTGATCCTCTTCCTCCCCGTGCCTGCAGCAGGGGAGAGGCGGGGGCTTGGCCGGGGGCACTGGGCAGTTCAGTTCTGCGGAAGCAGAGGAAGCTGGAGCACTCGGAGCTGCAGCCTTCAGCTGCATTCTGCTTGGCCTCCTGCACACGGGAGCCCGGCAGTCAGGAAGCAAAGATCTTGCGGCAGGAGGCAGCCGCATTGAGCTGCTTCAGCATCAGGGGCACGTTCTCCTTGTTCTCCAGCCCAGGCTGAGGGGGCTGATGGCGGAAGTAGCAGGCTCTGCAGACGGAGTGGTACTTGTCTGCTCCTCCAATCACCTCAACCTGGCAGGAAAACGGGGGGAGTGACTCTGCAGAGGTCAGCTCCCCTGAGAAGATCCCTCCAGACCAGCAGGACTGGCAAGGTGAAGCTACTGCAGGGCTTCCTCTTCCAAGGGAATCCCAGACTGCTTTGGGTTGCACCTTAAATGTCATCCAGCTCCACTCCTCTGCCACGGGCAGGGACCCCTTCCACTGGAGCAGCTTGCTCCAAGCCCCTGTGTCCAACCTGCCCTTGAGCACTGCCAGGGATGGGGCAGCCACAGCTTCTCTGGGCACCCTGTGCCAGCGCCTCAGCACCCTCACAGGGAAGAGCTTCTGCCTAAGAGCTCAGCTCAGTCTCCCCTCGGGCAGGTTCAAGCCATTCCCCTTGGCCTGTCCCTACAGGCCCTTGTCCCAAGCCCCTCTCCAGGTTTCCTGCAGCCCCTTTAGGCACTGGAGCTGCTCTAAGGTCTCCCCTCAAGGAGCCTTCCCTTCTCCAGGCTAAACCAGCCCAGCTCTCTCAGCCTGGCTCCTTAGAACTCACCTCCCTCTCTGCTCCCAACCTCTTTGTGTAGGAGGCCTCTCGGTAGCACTCCATGCACACAGCGTTCAGCTTCACCACGCTCTCTGCCAGCGGCACCAGGTTCAGGATGCTCCCAAAGGCCTGTGCCAAGACAGCAGGATGGTTCTGTTGGATGGTTCTATGAGGGGGTCAAAGCAGCCGCTGTACTCAAACAAATGCTTTACCTTTCTCTGGAAAGTGCCATCAAGAGCAGCAACTATGATGGTTTTCCCGGTGTTGGCCATCATCTCACAGAACTCCACGATGTCTGGGAACTAGAGAGGATACCGAAACAGCGTAAGGAGGAAGTACTCTGCTCGGGATCCAGCAGCACAGGGCACAAAATAAAATGGAGGCATGCTGCCTACCCATAAAGTGGGCTCCAGCCCCCCTGTCCTCGGCCTGCAGGAGAGACAGGGCTTGACTGTACAAGCACAGGGGGATCAAATAGCCCCAGGGTATTCCTCCTCCGATCCCCCCCGAGGATTTAGACCCTGGGCTGCACGGGGGAGCTCCCATCCTGCAGAGCTTCCCAGGACCTGCCCTGGCACTTACAAACTGGCCCTCATCGATGCCGATGACTGCGGAGTTCAGCGCCTCCTGGTACACGTCCTTGAGGAGACAGGCTGGCACGGCCTCCATGGTGTTCCTTGGGAAGGGAGCGCAGGTGAGGCCCGCAGCCGAGCTGCTGGGCCCGCAGCGGGGGGTGCGCCTGCCGCAGGGACTCACTTGTCGTGCGTGGAGACACCGGAGGACCCGTAGCGCGTGTCCTTGGCGTATTTCACCAGCAGGCACCGGTACTGAGCAAGCTGGAACCGCCGCACCCGCCGCATGAGCTCCGTGCTGCGGGAGAGGCGGCGGTCAGCGGGACTGGAGCCGTCCGTGAGCTCCACACGGGCCCCCCCTGCTCCCGCCCGCCCCGGGCCTACCTCTTCCCGGAGAACATGGGTCCGAAGATCACCTGCGGCAGAACCGGATGTCAGCGGCTGGAATAAGCGGGACGGATCCCCACAGGCAGCTCCCGCGCCCCGCCTGGCGCTGCCCCGGGACCCCCCGCGACCCGGCCACAGCACAGACCCCCTCCCAGTCCCGGTGCCCGCCGCCGGTACCTGTATCTGCCCGCGGGGGCGGCCGGGAGAGCCGGGGTGGACTCCGGGCACCGTGAGACAGCTCATGGCTCCACCGGCACTCGCCGACTGACGGACTGACCCCCGCGCACCGCTCCACCGACCCGCCCCATGGCCAATCAGAGAGGCCCCACGCCTCGGCGCCGCCGCGCCAGCCAATCGGAAGTGTCTCGCGCCGCCCGTCTGGCCAATGGCGGCACAGGCGCGAAAATTCTTTTTTCCCCTCTGAGCTCCCGCGCCTTCCCGGCGTGCACCGCGAGGAGTCCTGCGGCTACGTCATCGCTCTGCCAGCCCGCCAGGCATCCCCGGCCACACCCCCCGGGCTGCCAATGGGAGCGGAGCGGCTCAGCCCGGGGCTCCGCCCCCGCCACGTGCCCCGGCCCCACCTCCCGGGGTGCCAATAGGAGCTGGGCGGCCCCGCCCCGCCCCCGAGCGGACCTGGGCGCGGGGTCGGGGTCGCGATCGCGATCGGAATCGGGACCGGTATCGGGATCGGGATCGGAATCGGAGCCGGAGCCGGAGCCGGAGCCGGAGCCGGTCCCGGCCGCAGCATGGGCGGGTGGTGGGACATGGCCGCGGAGGTGGGTCCGGGGGGTGGCATTGCGCTGCTCCCGCCAGGTGACGGGTCGGGGTCGGGGCCCCTCGCCCGGTCCCCGTCGCGCCGCAGCCGCCGTGCCCCGCAGGAGCTGGAGCAGCAGTACTCCCCCAGCCGCTGGTCTCCCCGCTTGGGCCCCGACGAAGTGATCCAGGCCCACCTCGCGGCGACGGTGGCAGGTGAGGAGCGGGCGGCCCGGCCCGGGGGACCGGCGGGGCCGGGACCGGGAGCAGGAGCGGGGCTGACCCAGGCGCCGTGTCCCTTCTCCCACAGGAACCCAGCGGGCCCGGGCTGGCGCTAAGACCTCTCTGCACGTCCCTTACGGCGACGGGGACGGCGAGAAGCTGGACATCTACCTCCCCACAGACCCGTCTGGAAGTAGGTGACGGGCAGGCGGTGGCAGCGGTGGCGGGCAGGGGCTGTGACCCCTGCTCACCCCGGGCTGTGCTGCGCAGCCTTCCCTGTCCTGGTCTATATCCACGGTGGATACTGGCAGTGCCTGAGGTGAGGCGGGCTGTCGGCGAGGGAATCCCTTGGGAACGGGTCTCCAGTCCTCTGTTACTGCTTCCCTTCTCATGACATGGGCTTGTTCTCGGTATGCTGGGCCTGGACCCAGAGACCCCAGTGCCCACAGCCTGGCCACCTTCTGTTTCCCCGCAGTAAAGATGAGTCAGGGTTTGCAGCCCCCTCGCTGGTGTCACAGGGCGTGGGGCTGGTGGCTGTGGGCTATGACATCGCTCCCAAAGGTAGGTGCTGGCCGGGAGAGCCTGTGGGTGCCCCTGCTAGCCCCGTGCCCTCCTGACGCTCAGCTCTGCCCAGGACACATGGACGCCATGGTCATGCAGGTGCGGCGCAGCATCGCCTTCCTGGTGGAGCACTACAATAGGATCAGGTGGGCCACAGGCCATCCCCGGGGCCCCCCTGTCCCACCAGCACGGCTGCCATCCGGTCATCAAGACAAACTGTGCACGTGGGGGTCCCTGCATGGGGTTTGGTGCAGGGGGTGGCAGCCAACCCCTGAGCTGTGATGGGGCTTTGATAGCTCAGTCTGAGCACTGGGCAGCATCAGTGGCTGTGCTCCCTTGTCACTGTGTGAGGCGTCAGCTATGGACTGAGAAATGTGTTTGGGCTGTGTTTGGATTGTGCCGTTGTGGAGAGAGCAGTGTCCCCAGGCACTATTGCTCCCCGCACTGGCCCATGGCTCCCCCTCTGCAGAGGCATTTACCTGTGTGGACACTCAGCGGGGGCTCACTTGGCAGCCATGGTGTTGTCCACGGACTGGACGGAATACGGTGTGGTGCCAGATATCAAAGGTAGCAGTAGCATGTCCAGGCACAGGGGCTCAAAGGGAGCTGGTGTCTACACCCAGGACGAGGTGTCTCTGTTGCTTATATGGGGCTGTAGAACTGCAGGAGACAAGTTGCCCAAGCTGATGTCAGCCAGGACATGCTGGGATTGTGGGACTTGGCCCCTGTGCCCACCAGCCACTCTCTGAGGTCTGGGATGTGACACGGGCACAAGAAAAGTGGTCTCAGGACCCTTCACCCCCCTCTGGCCCAGGAGCGGTGCTGGTGAGCGGCGTCTACGACCTTGAGCCCATCCTGCACACCTACGTGAACGATGCGCTTCACATGAGCTGGTGAGCGGGGCTGTGGCCTCTGCCTGCCGGGGCGCGTGGCCCGGTACACGAGGCTGCGGCCACTGCCACCGCGGTGTCTCCTCAGGGAGGTGGCCCAGCGGAACAGCCCCCTGCTGCACATCGCCCCGGCAGCACCTGCGGCTGCCGCCTGCAAGGTGCTGGTGGCCGTGGCCCAGCACGATTCCCCCGAGTTCCGCCGGCAGTCGCGGGAGTACGTCCTGGTGAGCAGCGGCAGGAGCCGGACCCGCCGGGCTCAGTCCTGCTGCTGTGGAGGATGACAGCGGCTCGGGGGGGGGATGCTCGTCCTTGAGCATCCTCCGTGGTTCCCGAGGAGCCCCTCCCAGCAGTGCCTCTCTCTGGGCAGGCCCTGCGGGCAGCCGGCTGGTCCGTCTCCATGCTGGATCTCGCCGGCGTGGATCACTTTGACATCGTTGAGAAGCTGGCTGAGGACAGCTACGTCCTCACTCAGGTAGGGGAAGAGCCCCCGCCCTCCCTTCACTCCCAGCACAGCCGAGATTGCGCAGCCCAGGGGGCTGTGCTGAGGGGAGTGCTCCCTGCATACGGGTGTGGGGCTGCAGCCTCCGGGCTTCAGGAGCAGAGGAGTGGGGCCAGGCACTGCTCACAGGGCTCCACTCCTCATCTCAGGTGATTCTCAACATGATTTTGAGAGCCTGATGGCATGGCGGGAGCAGAGATGGGAAACAGCCCTGTGCACACCCAGCCCTGCTGCCCTCCTCCCTGTGGCTGATGCCTGCAGCCAGGCAGGGGCTGGAGCAGGGGAGCACCAGTTACCACCAGGGATAGCATTCCTTTGCTGGGGTGTTTCTGCCCGTATGAAGTGCATGGAGCTGGCAGATCTGGTGGGCTATGTCTGGACAAAGGGGTGATGATGTTTGTTCCCTTTAAACTGCTTCCTGCCAACACAAAATAAACCAGGAATAGCTGTTGCCTGGGTGGAACTGCTTCCTGGGGAGCTGGGGCTGTGCTAAGCCAGCAGGTATCTCCGGGCTGCGGTGATGTCCCTGCTGCACAGGCAGGAGAGCTGCACACCTGGGAGGAAACACCCTGCGCAGCCCCAGCGCTGCCAGAACATGTTTATTTCATGCCCTGACCATCCCTCGGGGTCTGCCTCTCCACTGCAGCATCCTCACACCCATGCAGTGCGTGTGAGCCAGGCACAGCATGTGCCTTTGGTGTGGGTGGTGTCTGGCTCCAGCTTTGGGTGCCTATGGGACCCAGGTTACAGTAGCTGAGCTGCTGCAGGATCTAAAGGATGCCCTGAGGATGTGTTTGCTGGGTGACCCACAAGGCAGTGACCCTGCCTCTGAGGGGCCCAAGTGGCTGGGTGTGCTGTGGGCTCCCAGTGCCAGGCAGGCTGGGGTGTCCCCTGGGCTGGGCTCACGCTGGCTCGGGGGGCTGCACGCGGGTGAATGCTGTGCTGCAGATGCTGTGGCTGGTCCCAGCACCTCAGCTGCCAGGACAGGGCTGGGGGGATGCTCAGGCTCCCCTCACGCTCGGAGGGGTTGGGTGCAGCCCCAGGGTCAGCTCCTCCTGGCACCTCCTGGCCACAAACTCCAGCTTCTTCCTTGCGAGCTCGGTGTCGTGGGCCGAGACGCCGCGGTGCCAGACAGCGCGCACAGTGCGTGCCGACCAGGGGAAGAGCAGGACGCTGACAGCGTGGCCAGTCTTGGCCAGCTCCTTCTCGCTCACAGCCCGCAGGTGCTCGCAGAGCTCCGCAGGAGATGGGCAGCCCCCGCTGATGTTCACCATCACAATGTTGGTCTCCACCGCCGTGAGGTTGACAGAGCAGAGGGGCGAGTTCAGCTCCTGAATGCCTGTGGGAGGTAGGGGTGGCAGGCACCAAGCCCAGTGGCTGGATAACCGGGAGGGGAGTCTGGCTGAAGGAGGGGCCCTTTGCCCTCCCCTCTGTGTGGCACTGGCACAGCATTGTCTTGGCGCAGGACCGCAGCATCATCCTGGCCTGGCTGCAGATCCAGCTCACGGAAGGTGCTGTGCTGCCGTCCTGCAGCAGTACTGGGTGTGCTGGAATGGGTGGCGAGCCCATGCCAACCCAGCAGTGCAGCAGCATGGGGAAACAGAGAGCAGCTTTAGGCTGCGTGTGCCTGCACCTCCCGCCGTGCAGAGGGCCCCAAGATACCTTCAGCAAACCGCCAGGCATTGTCATGGTCCCTGCGCAGCCTCACCCCCATGTGCTCAAGGCCAACAAGAGCCGCAGCCGCCAGCACTCCCGCCTGCCGCATCCCGCCGCCCAGCAGCTTCCGCATGCGCCAGGCCTCAGCCACAAAGTCCTTGCGCCCAGCCAGCACCGCACCGGCCGGGGCACCCAGGCCCTGCCGAGACACCAAGGGGTGACTGGGGCTGCCCCTGCTGGGATGTGCCCAGGAACACCCCAGCCTGCAAGCCGGGTGCTCGGCCCAGTGCTCCTGAACATGGGCAAGGTCCCAGTGAGCACCTTGGAGAAGCAGAGAGTCACGGAGTCGCAGTGCTTGGTGATCTGAGCTGGCTCCACGTTCAGTGCCACTGCCGCATTCATCAGCCGCGCTCCGTCCATGTGCACCTGCAGCCCGTAGCGGTCAGCAAGCCCACGGACCTGGGGGCAGGCACTGAGCTGGAGGGACCTTTGGGGCAGCGGGTGCCAACATGAGCCACGCTCTGAGCTCCTTGGCACAGCCCTGGTGTCCCTGTGGTGCCCCCTGCCAGCACCAGCGGCCAGCTCTGGCTGCAGGCTCATACCTGCTGGAGGTAGGCAAGGGGCAGCACTCGGCCCCCAGCCGAGCTGTGCGTGTTCTCCAGGCACACAAGCTCGGGGCGCGGGTGGTACCGGCTGCTGTGGGCCTCACGGATCGTCAGCTCCAGCAGCTCCAGGTCGAAGGTGCCATCGGGCAAATCCGGCAGCGCCTGGGAGTGGACACCAGCGACCTGCGCCCGGGGCAAGGCAGAGCAGAGCTGACCGGGGACGGGGACGGTGCCCGCGGCTCCCAGCCCAGTCCCACCAGCGGCTCCCAGCCCAGTCCCGCCCGCGGCTCCCAGCCCAGTCCCGCCCGCGGCTCCCAGCCCAGTCCCGCCCGCGGCTCCCAGCCCAGTCCCGCCCGCGGCTCCCAGCCCAGTCTCACCCGCGGCTCCCAGCCCAGTCCCACCAGCGGCTCCCAGCCCAGTCCCACCCGCGGCCCGGGTGATGCCGGTGATGTCGCCGCGCAGCCCAGCGAGGGCTCCTCCGCCGAGCGCGGCGCCGGCAGCCAGCGGAGGGCAGCATCAAGCCGCCCTCTCGCCTGCCCTGCCCGCGCTGCCGGAGCCGCTGGGCCCGCCCCGTCCGAGGCACCCACCTGCGCGACCCCGCCGTGCTCGTAGACGTGCAGATGGGAGTCCCGGCCCAGAATCACCTGAGCTCCCCGGCGCTGGCAGTGGCACATCACTGCGAGGGGGAGCGGCCGTGAGCGGGCAGCACCCCGCTGGCACCCGAAGGTTGATGGTGCAGCACAGCGGGAAGGTCCCAGCACCGCAGCCTCCTGGGGCACCGGCCGCCTGCTCTGTCCCCCAGTGCTGGGAGTGTTGGACAGGCGGTGGAGGTGGGGATGTACTGGGAGGGGCACGGTTCCCGCATCCTGGTGCACGCAGGAGGCCAGGGCTGGAGCGGGTCCCACGCTCCCAGGCAGCGCATGGTGGACCCCGGTCACAAGAAGGCCAGGAAGCGAAGTGGGTAAAGGTTAACATAGCAGGGCAGAGGCCACGCATGGGACTGGTACGAGCAGACCCAAGGCGGGGGGGTTTGCTCAGCAGGAGCAGCTCCAGGGTCCAAACAGGGATGTGGGGCTACAGATGTGAGGTGGAGGGAGCTGGGAAAGGAGTGAGGAGATGCACCTAGGTCAGGGAGGACCTGCTGCCCACAGCTCTGTCCTGGGGCTGCCCGAGTGACTTCCCTAGCAGAAGCAGGGCTCTCCTTGGACCTTGGGGAGCAGCAGGGCTGTTCTCGCCTTCTGCACCCTCCATGGGCTGGGGGCACAAATCTGCCCCTGGGTTTGTGACCTGGCTGCCCGGGGCCAGGCAGGGGCTAGGCACAGCCCCGGCACTCACCGGCAATGAGGTTCGCCATTGTGGCCGTGGGCAGAAACAAAGCCTCCTCCATCCCCAGGGTCCCCGCGGCCAGGCGCTGCAGCTCTGCAGGAGGGAGAAGCACCGGGATCCTGGGGGGGGGGGGTCTGCTGGCCCTAGGGGGGCGATAGGGAACCCCACAGGCCCAGGCTGCTGCCCCCGGCCTCGGAGAAGCCCCCTGGGGATCCCCATCCCCGCTGCCCTTGACTTTGGGGGCTGCAGGCAGGGACCCCACCGGGGGGGCTCGTCCCGGGCGCCCACCGTTAACCGTCGGGTCCTCCCCGTAGTCGTCGTCGCCCACGGCGGCGCGGGCCATGGCGCTGCGCATCGCCGCGCAGGGCTGGGTCACGGTGTCGCTCCGCAGGTCCACAACGTGCGGCGGGAGGCGGGGGGGACCCCGCGGCTGCACCGCCCAGATCCCAGCCCCCGCCACGGGCAAGCGCCCCCTCCGCAGAGCGCCCCGCGCCGCCAGCATCGCCGGGACCGCCCCACCGCAAGGGCTCCCGGGCGGAGGGAGGGGCCGGGACCCGTTGCGGGCGGGGCCGGGCCCGGGATCGGGATCCGCGGCGTGGGTTGCGCGGCCCGCAGGGGCACAGGGCACCGGGCACCAGGGACCGGGCACATCCCGGGGCTGCTCCGCAGCGCGGCCCCTGCGGACTCCCCATCCTTCCATCCTCTCCTGCCCGGCCTCTGCCCAGTGCCCACCGCAGCCCTGGGACACGGTCGGGGGTGCTGGACACGGGTGGGTGCTGCCGCAGCCCCCGGCTCGCCCGAGGGCCCCTGTTTGCCAGGATCACCCATCCCGGGTGTCCTGCCGACGGGACCTGTGCCCCCTTGGCCTTGGCTCCCCGAGGAACCACACGTCCTCCTGCAGGCCCGTGGCACCATGTGCTGGGCAGCAATGGCTGCTGCCACACGGCCGGCAGGGACAGTGCAGGGTGACCTTGCGGCTGGGAATTGGCTCCGGCTCCTGGCTGCGTCTGCCCTGGAAGCAGCTGACATCCTGTGCAGTGCGGGCAGTGTGTCCAGCAGCTCCGCAGCTCTCGGCACTCTGCCTGCATCGGGGGGGCCACCGGCGCCTGGCACAGATCCCTGAACAGGGGGGCATGTGCCCAGCACAGCGGCGAGACTCCCCCCTCCTCTTGACCCATTGGGCTGGACCAGCTGGAGGCTGGTGAGGCTCCATGGGGCAGACCTGACCCATGACCATGGGGCTCTGCTGGGAGGGCCTATGCCACAGCCCCTGCTACGCCTCTGCCTCTTCCTCCCTTCACCATGTGCCAAACACATGGCCTAGGGCACCCCAGACTCTCCCCCCCATCCGAGAGCCCCCCACCACTGCCCTGGCTGCCTGCCTGTGTGCCTGTCACCCTGCCTGCACCCCTGTGTCCTGCCTGCATCCTGCCTGTACCCCTACACCCTTCCTGCACCCTGCCTGCGCCCCTGTGCCCAGGGCCTCATCACCACTGCCTGCTGCAGCCCTGCTGTCAGACCCTGCGATGAGTGAGCCATAAACAGTCAGTCCTTCACAGAGACGTTTTTCACACGCAGGGCCACATGTTAGCAGTTTTTCTTTATTTACTGCCTCCATTTCCTCTTTGTTCCAGGAACTTGTCCTCCAACTTCAAGCTGCTCATGATTAGGCAAAAAGGCCTCTAATCTCCCCGATCTCATTTACCGTCACTGAGAGCAGACGCTTCCCGTTACTGGCCCTGGACCTGGAAGCACGGACAACTGAGCTGTGCCGGCTGCCGAGCCCAGCCGAGCCTCCCCAAAGCTGCCCCGCCACACGCGCTGCCTTCCCAGCAGCTTCCTCTTCCAGTAAGCCCTGGGCAGCCCGGCCAGGCACGCTGCAGGTGACAGCCTGCGGAGGGAAGTGCAGCCCTGGGGCCCTGAGCCTGGGACCCCGCTCTATGTGGGGCAGCTGCCCTGGAGTGGGGCAGGCTCCGGAGCCACTGTCGGGAGGTGGAGCATCCCTAGGCCTCCCCATCTGCTCACCCACTCATCCTCTCCTGCTGCTCCCAGCAGGGGTGGCCCTGGGGTGCCCCATGGGTGTGGGGAGCTCCCATCTTGGCCATTCCTCTCACCTGAGCCCCTCAGGTGCTGGTGCTGGAGACCTGCGAGGGGTGGCTCTGCCTGTGCAGCTCCCCCTTTCCAGCCCAGGCAGGGGCTCCCTGCTGGAGAGCAGCTGCATCCTCTGCAGGGCCCGGGTGCCGCACGGCCTCCTCCGCAGAGCCCCACGTCCTGCAGCCCCGCTCCTTTCCCGGGGGCTCCAGGCTGGGGCGTGCCTCGGGGTGCCCCCACTGCGGACCCAGCGAGGCCCCGGCAGGGCTGTGCTGGGGCGGCGCTGGGGACCACGGCCGGGGTTGGCCAAGCCAAGGCTTGCGGGCAGCGCGAGGGCAGCACCGGGGGCTCGGCCGGGGCCGCGCTGTGGCCGTCACCTGCCGGCGCCACCGCGGGAACGGGGCCGAGCTCAGGCTCCCGCGGAGCCTCCCCGGGGCTAAGAGCAGGAGCCGAGGCCGGGCCGGGGAGCGCAGCCCAGGCCCAGCCGAGGAGGGCGAGGATCGGGTTTCCCCCCCACCTCCCTCCCTGCCACAGAGCTGGCAGCCGCAGGGACGATTCCCGGAGCCGGCCGGGCTCCCCCTGCCCCGGCCCCACCGGCAGCCCCAGAGCAGCCGCTGCCAGGCCCTACCCGCGACACGTCCCGGCCCCGGGTGCAGCGTCCCCTCTGCAGTGCCTCAGGAGGGGCTGCAGGACGGGGCACGGTGTCCAGCACCAGCGTGGCTGTGCAGCCTCGGGCATCACTGGGATGAGGCTCAGGCCCTGCTGCCCGAGCACACGTGGCTGCCCCGGGAGCAGCGCTGGCGCTTGGCTCCCAGCATCTCAGCAGAGCCGGGGGGCTGCGGGTAGGGGCTGTGGGCACAGGACTGCCCTTGGTGCAGGCGGTGACCTGGGTGTCTTGTGCTGAGTGCCTCGCGCTGGCCACACACCCGGCAGGACCCTGAAGCGCTCGCCATGAGCTTGGGGACAGTTTTCTGCCAGGCTTCCTCGGCCCTGTGGTGGCCCTGCCTGCACTGCCTGCGTGGCGGGCACCATAGCTCACCCTCGTGCACTGGGGCTGGCCACCCTGTAGGGCCTGCTCCCAGCTGGGCAGGGGGGAGCCACCATCAATCATCCCTGGAGGGGAAGGAGCCGTGAAGCCAAGTGATTTCCTACTGTCGGGAACTGTGGAGCGATGCCTGGAAGTGCTGGGACGTGCTGGGCTCTTGGCTCAGGCTGCTGGCGGCACAGCCAGGCCTCCCCTGTGCCGTGCCATGCTGTGGCCAGTGCCAGGCTATGCTGGAGGCGGCACTGAGGGACTGGTACTGCCCTCTCCACCAGCACCCATGTCCTGGTGCAGCGCTGAAGTTCCTGTGTTGGGCACCCCTATGCTGGCGGCTGCTCACACACGACACCCAACAGGCCTGAGCCCAGAACAAACCCCTCGATGGGCTCATTGGGATGCACCTGCCAGGCCTGGTGGAGTGGCACTGCCAGGGTCAGGGCTGGTGAAGGTGGCCGGTGCCATGCGAGGTTCGGCTGTGGCTGACCCCACTGCGGTCCAGGGCCGTCTGCTCCCTGCCGGGCACTGGTGTGGGACACGGTGGCCAGAGCTGCTGTGGGTGGATGTGGGTGCCCGGGTCCCGGGACTGGCCTGGCCTCAGTGGTGGGGCCGCGGGCAGGGGCAGCTCTGGGAGGGTCCAGGGGCTCCGGGAGCCGAGCACCAGGTCCCACCGTGCGGACAGCGAGCCCCGCGCGGGCCGGCGGAACGGCCGGTCCCGGCCCCGGTCCTGGAGCCCGCTGGGTGCTGCCGGTCCCGGTGCCGCGGGCGGTGCGGGGCCGGCCGGTTCTCCCGTCCCCAACCTGCCGGGGCCGCTCGGGTGACCCCTCCCTCCGCCGGCATCAACTTTTCCAGTAAAACCACCGCAGAAATCCCGGCTTCCCGACAGGACCGCCCCTCGGCCGACGGGGGGGCGCGGGCCGCCTTTAACCCTTCCCGGCCCGGCCCCGCAGCCGCCTCACGCCCCCCGCGCTGTCCCGCCCGGTGCCTCCGAGCCCCCGGGACCCGGCGCCCCGCGGAGCCGCGCTTGGGGCTCCGGCCGCGCTGCCCCGGTTCAGCGATGCCCCCCCCGGGGTGCCGGGGGGCAAAGCTGGAGCTCCCAGACCCGCAATGCTCGGGGAGCTGGGCACATAAAGGAGCCCTGGTCCGGCAGGACGTGGCACCTGCAGACTGCCCAAGTGTCACCCGACTGGAGGGGACCCCTGAGCTCGCAGTGCCAGGGGTGCAGCTCGTTTTCCTTCTCAAGGTGCATCTCATGTGGAGGGAATAGGACTCAACCCTGCCATGGGCAGAAAGAGTATCCCGAGGTCCAAAGAGCCAGAGAACTGACTGGGAAAAGGCCTCTTTCCAAGGGGGACTGTCCCAAATGGTGCATGAGGCTGGGCAGAGCTGGGGCCATGCAGCCTGAGCCCCTCCTTGGGTGGACACCCACGGCTGGGCCTGGACATGGCTCCAAGCTGTATGTCCCTGGGCTGAGGAGGGGGAGAAGGGACCACTGCAGGCGGGTGGTGAGGAGGGAGCAAGTGGCTGCCGTGTTCTTGCTGCACGTGGCAGATCGGGGTTGGACCCACGGGATGTGCCCTGTGACAAGTACCCCCCTCGGTCCTGAGCCCTGGGGCTGGGAGCGGCTCCTGGAGCCCCCAGGCTGGCTGGGGCCGTGCTCCTCTGGGATGCTGCTGCCAGGGGGGCAGAGGCAGGCACTGGGCACTGAGAGCCGTGTGGGCATCCCCGGCCATGCCCTGCCTGCTGCCAGCCCCAGCCCTACAGCGGCTGCAGCACTGGCCGAGTCAGGGCTGAGGTAAGTGCTGTAATTGTTTTCTCTGTGGCCCGAGATGAATAATTGAGAGGTCTTTGAGGAGAATTAATTAGCCCTGTTATTGGCAGCAAATGCTTTTCTCCAGATGATGAAATAGATCCTGAGCCACACGTGGGGCAGGCAGATGAAGGTCACTGAGGCTGCTCCGGAGCTTGGCAGTGACAGATCCATGGGCCGGCCCTGCTGCTGCCCCGTAACCACCATGGGGAAGGCGCTGGCTCCCATTGCCTCCCAGCAGCACGGTGTACCCGGAGCTCCCTGCACCCGTGGCAAGTGCTTTGCTCAGGGACCCCGCTGTGGGTGAGAGCGGAGGCACTGAAGGGCAGGATCCTGCTCCTGCCCCATGCAAGGAGCTCCTTCCAGGCTGCTCTGGACTGGTGAATCCTGGACAGCCCCAGGCAGCTCTGGCAGAGCTCTCCCCCAGGCCATGGCACAGCACAGAGGCACTGGCACCATGCAGAGAGGCAGGAGTGAGCCACGAAGCCCTTTGTCTTCTCAAAGCTGTCAGCTTTGAAGGGCAGCAGTGCTGAGCCTGCCCTCAGTCACCCACTGCAAGCACCCCAGTGGACCTGTGTCCCCATCAGTCACTAGTGCTGATGAGGACACGCAAGGACAGATCCTAGTGCTGCGGCATGGGAGCCTTCTGCCCCCCACCGTGTCCTTGTGGCTTCTGCTCCCTCCCAGCTCACAGCCCATGCTGGGGGCTCCTGCCTTGTGCAGACCCTGCTACATCCCCTTGTGTCTCCTTCCTCGGGGCTGCCGAGATGGTGCCAGCTTGGAGGCTGTGGCCTGTGCTTCCTCTTCTCCTCCTTCTTCTTCTCCTCCTCCTCCTCCTCCCCTGGGCATGAGGCAAAGGGCCCTGCAAGGCCAGAAATGCTTAAACAAGGATTTCCTTGTTGCTGCACGAGCTGTTTGCCTTGCTCCCAGGCCAGCGTTAATGAGGTTTGGCAGGAGGCACCGGCAGCCCCAAACATTGGATTCCTATAAATCAACCTGGTGCTAATGCGTGGGGCTTGCAGGGATGGAGCTGCCGGGCCCCGGTGCGCAGGACCACAGCCCACAGGCAGCTCAGGGTGGCCATGGAGCTGCTCAGCATCTGTGTGTGGGACCGCAGCGGGGGGGATGAGCAGCGTCCCAGCCTGCGGGGCTGCAGGTGCTCTGCGGCCCAGTGCTCGGGGCGGGCTGGGCCCAGTAACCACAGCCCTTGGGGCCGTGGGAGCCCCTCTGGGCTGGGAGCAGCTCCCAGGGGAGCTGGAGGCAGCCCCGGGCACAGAGCATCCTGTGAGTGCAGAGGGATGCGGCCGAGGGCTGCGCAGTTCCCAGCAGGAAGGTCAGGGCGGCCTTGGCTGCTTCCAGGAATGGCAGAAAGTGTAAAGCAAAATAAAGCAGCTCCCCCATGTGTCCTGTGCTGATCCCTCCCCACACCCCCCAGCCCCAGGGAGCCCGTTGGGTACTCAGCGGGCGGCTTTGCCCCCTGCCTGCCTTGCCCGTGTCACACACACTGCGTCCCCAGCCCTGAAGCAGCCTCGGTCATGCAAAGCAGCACAGGCAAATGCACCAGTGATCCGGGAAGCATTGCTGCAGCTGCGGCTGGTGGCTACCGGGAAGCAACGCGGTGGCAGGGCCAGCACACGGGCCTGCTGTACCGGGGCTGCCCACGGCACCCACATCGTGCTGGGCTGGCCCGGAGCGGCTGTCCCTTGGACACTGGCTGTGCCGTGCTGTGCATGGCTGGGAGCCTCACTGGGACAACTGGAGTGGGGCACAGAGGAGACCCCCATCGAGGGCTCTTGCAAATGGGCTCTCCTAGGTGCTGCTGCCGTCGGGTCAGCCCTGTGTCCAGGAAAGCAGCTGCTGGGAAGCAGGACCCGTTATCTCCGGTTTCCCACCGCACTGTGCTCCCTTGCCAGTGCAGGGCCGCGGGCAGCTGGGCTGTTTGCTCCTCTCCCCCATGGGCTGGAAGCGGCACAGCCTGTTCCCCCAGTGCAGGGGCTGTGTTGGGTCCTGGGCTGGGCTTGGGACAGGGGCAGCCGCGTTACCGCAGAGCTGCGGGAGAGTAGCGGGGCTGCCTGGGAAGAGCCACCAGCCCCAAAGGTGACGTCTGTTTGTGCTCCGGGCGCACTTCCCCCTTATCAAGAAACCTCTGCTCTCGCTCTGAGAGTTTCTGCAGCCTGTGGAAACCGAGGAAAAGCCCGGCCCTGGCATGGCCCCACTGCCCCTGCCTGACGGGAAAGCCCTGGCTCCCTCCTCACCAGCCACAGCCTGGCCCCAGGCTGCAGCAGCCCATGTGGAGGCTGTCCCCCCATTCAGCAATAGCCCCCTGCAGTGACCTCACGCAGGATGGCACCAGGATGCAACTTGCCTCTGCCCTGGCAGTGTCCTGTGTCTGCTCTGGTCACACTGGGGTGTCTCCAGCGCTATGGGGGTGGGATGTGCCTGGGCAGATGCTACTGCTCAGATGATGTGGGCACTGCATCTGGGACGTTCTACTTCACCTGTCGGCACCTGCCTGTGGGTGTGAGCACAGTGGGGGGCTCTGAACCACAGTGGGGGGCTCTGAACTGCAGCGGGGGCGCTGAACCACATCTGGGGGGCTCCGAACTGCAGCTGAGCACTGCAGGGACAGCCCATCAGCGGCAGCAGCCACGCGGTGCTGAGTGCAGGGGGCACCGGTGGGACCCACTTATGGGGCAGCCGTATGGGACATGCACAGCTCTGTGGGAGGGGGCACCTGCGCCATGCTGGGGACATGGGCTTGTCCTGGGATCCTCAGCAGCCCTGGCACTCCCAGGGCCCCGATCCTCGGCAGCTGTGGCTGTGGTGAGGCCGGGGCTGGGAACAGGAACCCCGGCAGGAGGTTGTGCAAGGAGGAGGGTCCCGGCACAGCCCTGGCCCGTGTCGAAACTCCACCGGCTCTTACAGAAAAGCCCCTGGGCAGAATTCCTGACAGGGGTGATTCATTCCCCGCTGGAAGCGATGACTTCGCCTCTCCAGTAAACCCGCTTCAGCCCAGCAGGCTACAGGGCAGCAGTGCTCCAGTGCCCTCGCCATTGCCAGCACATGCTCTGGGGTGCCAGGGCTGCCCTCAGGCCCGTGGGCAGTGCCGGGTGCTGGGGGGGCTGGGATGGTGGGTGCTGGGGTGCAGGGTGCTGAGAGCCACTGGCAGCAGAGAGGGGGGTGCCATGCACAGAACTGTGCCCCCAGCTCCTGCCCCTGCCCCGGCTGCCACCCGAGCCCGGTGCCGCGTCCGGGTACTTTGGGGGTCCGTCCCCCACCGGCGGGGGCGCACGGGACGGCCCCTTCCAGGAAGCGTGCGCGGGGCCGGCAGGCTGCAGAGTTCCCGACAGCAGCTCTGGTTTTAATAACAGCAAATCAATGGATGCCCTATTCCGGCCAGAGCAAACTCCTGCGCTTCCTGCCCCGGCCTCCCCTCCGCTGGCTCCACTGCAGGGCAGAGCCGACCAGGGTGGGCTCCCCGACCCTGGCGACTGCACGGGCACTGCTTCCCCCTGCACCGCCTGGGAGGGCGCGGGGCCCCGCTGCCCCAGCGAGCCCTGGGCCGTGCCCACCCCACGCGGGCTGCTCCATGGACAGGCATTCCCATCTGGTCCCCCAGGCCTGTGCCGTGATTCAGCCTCCCTTCCCCGCGGGTTTGCACAAACCTCCCGCTCTCTTTGTGCTTGTTTTGAGAACAGATTAGTCATGGCTCTTAGCTGGCTTCCAGCAAACTGCACAACAGCACCATGGAAAAACGAGAACAGCAAAGTGATGACTCAGCAGGGCTCACACTCCTGTCCCTTGGGTGCCAACTGTCCCCTGCTCCTGCACAGCCCCGGGCATCCATGGGGACCCACCAGTGGGTGCAGCAGCAGGGCCAGGACTGGTGAAGCAGGGAAAGAGCCTGGGGCAGTGCTTGCCAGGAAGCAGCAATGGATGAGCAGGGGCTGAGTGGGGCTTGCCAGGTCCCTGGGGGTGACGGGCCCTGCAATGCAGCCTCTGCCCCGTCCTGGAACCCCATCCTGCACCCAGCAAGTGGCAGCTCCCCTCCAGCCTGCTGGCACCTCATTGCCCCACGTGGAAGCATCCCAAGGCTGGAGCTTGGCTCAGTGTCAGTGAGGCCACAAGGTGCAGGGGTTGCTGCGGTGCAGGGGCTGATGCGGTGCAGGGGTTGCTGCGGTGCAGGGGTTGCTGCAGTGCAGGGGTTGCTGCAGTGCAGGGGTTGCTGGGGTTCAGGGGTTGCTGCGGTGCAGGGGTTGCTGCGGTGCAGGGGTTGCTGCGGTGCAGGGGTTGCTGCGGTTCAGGGGTTGCTGCGGTGCAGGGGTTGCTGCGGTTCAGGGGTTGCTGCAGTGCAGGGGTTGCTGCGGTGCAGGGGTTGCTGGGGTTCAGGGGTTGCTGCAGTGCAGGGGTTGCTGCGGTGCAGGGGTTGCTGCAGTGCAGGGGTTGCTGCGGTGCAGGGGTTGCTGCAGTGCAGGGGTTGCTGCAGTGCTGGGGCTGCTGCGGTTCAGGGGTTGCTGCGTTTCAGGGGTTGCTGCAGTGCAGGGGTTGCTGCGGTGCAGGGGTTGCTGCGGTTCAGGGGTTGCTGCAGTGCTGGGGCTGCTGCGGTTCAGGGGCTGCTGCGGTTCAGGGGTTGCTGCAGTGCAGGGGTTGCTGCGGTTCAGGGGTTGCTGCGGTGCAGGGGTTGCTGCGGTTCAGGGGTTGCTGCGGTGCAGGGGTTGCTGCAGTGCTGGGGCTGCTGCGGTTCAGGGGTTGCTGCGGTTCAGGGGTTGCTGCAGTGCAGGGGTTGCTGGGGTTCAGGGGTTGCTGCGGTGCAGGGGTTGCTGCGGTTCAGGGGTTGCTGCGGTTCAGGGGTTGCTGCAGTGCAGGGGTTGCTGCAGTGCAGGGGTTGCTGCGGTGCAGGGGTTGCTGCGGTGCAGGGGTTGCTGCAGTGCAGGGGTTGCTGCGGTGCAGGGGCTGCTGGGACCCCACGGGAGCCCCAGGGACGGGGATTCCACTGTTTGGGCTCAGCAGACACTGGGACCCTCCCGGCCAGCACCTGTGGCTGGAGCTGTGCCAGTGTCAGGAAGGCTGGGCCGGGCCCTTCCCGTACCTCACACCTCGCTCGGCTGCTCCCACTGCCCTGCCCTGGCTGGCGGCCCGGTGGCACGGCACGCTGCCAAGCCTCCCTGCCAGGTGGCTTATCCTGATCCCACGGCACTGGCCACCAGCTGGTGCCGGCTGCCAAGGATGAACAATGTGATTGCTGGAGTTACAGTAAAGTGCTCCCATTCCCACTCGTTAAATGCTGAGACAGGGCCCTTGGGTAGGGAACATCTGCTCCAGCTGTGCCCTCTGCCAGCCACATGCCCCATCCTCGCCCATCATGGTGCTGCCATCACCCATCACCACCAGCCTGGACAAGGAGCTGTTCCCTGCCGGTGGGACCCAGGAGCCGTGGGACAGACACAGCCCTTGTGGGCACCTTTGAGTCCCCAGCACTGTGCACTGGGGAACATAGCTGCACTGGGAACAGCAGCACCCACCCCACAGATGCAGGTCCTGAAGCCCCATCTCCAGCTGGATGTGCAGCACTTCTGCTGCTGCTGCTGCTGAGCCAGGGCTGATACGAGGCCAAGGGATGCTCCAGGGCTGGGGTTTGGCACCTGCCCACGGCTGCTCAGCTGGGGTCATGCGAGGACTCTGCACTGTGCCGGGCAAACACACCCAAGGCAGCTGGCAGCCTGGAGCACCCTTGGGGACCTCCCGTGTTGTGCCACTGGCGTGCCCGTGCCAGCGGTGACCACAGTGGTGGCCAGTGCCTCAGTGCTCCCCGTGAATGCAGGTGCAAGAGTGACCCAGACCCAGACCTGGGGCTCTGGCTGGGGAGCAGGAGGGGGCTGACCCAGGGAGGGCAGAGGATGGGGCCTGCCCATGTGCTGGCACCCACAGCCTGTCCCGGGCATGGCACAGGCACAGTTTGGCAGCAGGTCCCTCGCCCCTGGCGCAGGAGCAGGGCTGGGCCTGCCGGACGCATCCCACAGCCACCGGCACCACCGGCACCACCGGCACCACCGGCACCACCGGCACCACCGGCACCGGGCTGCTGCTGCTCCGCCTTGGCTGTGTCCCAGCTGAGGTCCGAGGGGGGCTCTGCGGCTGCCATTGCCGCAGCAGCGCGGCCTCGCTTGCAGCCCTCCCCTGAGATGCCAGGGCTCTCCTTGGGCTGCGGCAGCGCTGCCGGGATGAAAACTTCCTCCCGGCTTGAGGAAACGTGCGGGGGGTTCCCCTTGAAACTTCCACCTCTGTGTGGGCAGGGAGAGCTCTGCCCGCGCCGGTGCTCGGAGGGTGCCACAGCTGAGGGCAGGGGCAGCGGCTGCTCCCTCGCAGGGTCCCTGGAGCGGGGGAAGGGTCCGGGCCCCTCACAGCCAGCGGGAGCCCCGGGAGCAGGGAGCCGGTGGAGGTGGCTGGGGCGGGGGAGCCGGGGCAGCGCAGCCCCGCGGAGCTGCTGACGGAAAGAGTGAGGAATCCGCAGCTGCTGGCTCCCTGCGCGATGACTACGGTCTGGCTGGGGAAGCAGCAACAGAGCAGGGTTTCCATGGGGATGTACACAGGCCTCTGGGCTCGTCTGCATCCCAAAATACACCCTGGCCTGGGCACAGGGTCCCGCTGCTGCCCTGTGCTCCCTGCCTGCCCGGGCTGGGAAGAGCCAGGGGCCAAGCCAGGCACACGACGTAGAGGTCCACCGGCCACCAAGGCTCTGCCACCTCTGCACCAGTGATGGGATGTGTTACAGCCAGCTGGGGCTGGGGACCTTGTGGCACACTGCAGGGCTTGTGAACCTGCCCAGGGCAGAGGGTGAGGTGAGGGGATGCTGTGGGACCAGAGGGATCCCACAGGCCCCAGGGACACGCATCTGCAGGGCTGCACATCCCGGCTCCCCTTCCAGAACAGGGACCCATCCCCGTCCCCTTCCTGCACCCAGGCAGCTGGCGCCAGCCCTGGGCTGTGCCGCAGAGCCCCAGCTCGTGCTTCCCAGCAGCATTCCATGGAGCAGATGTCTCAGTCCCTGTTCCCAACCATCCCTGTGGGCCTGGCCCGCAGAGGAGTTGCTATGTAAGGAGCAGGTGGTGCCATTTACAGTAAGTCCCCGGCTGCTGCACAGCCCTTTCCTGCATCCGACTGGGAAAGGCGGCGGTGGATGTGGGAACGTCCTGGCGCTGCAGAGCGGGGCAGGAGGAAGTGTGTGAGGGTGTGACATGGGGTCAGGGTGTTCGCAGCGAGCTCCCTGCCTGCCCCTACTGCTGCCGCTGCTGCCGCTCGCTGCCACCATCCTTGGGTGGCCACCAAGTCCTGGCTGGCAGGACAGGAGATGGTGGTGGCCATGCGGGGCCACCTCTGCCCTGCTGCGGGCTGCGGGTCGTGCCTGGCCCCATGGCTGCTCTGTCCCATGCTGCACAGGGATGGTGCCTGCAATGCAGCCGGCCCCGCTCGCACATCCCGCCAGGAAGGACCCAGCGTGGCCCAGGGACAAAAGGGCTCCAAGCAGGAGGGTCCCATTCTGGCGTGGCCACTGCTCCCATGAAGGGAGTGGGCTGCTCCCTCACACCAGGGGCATCTGCGGGTCCCGGGGTGGGGTTTGGGTACTCTGGGTCTGTCCTGCTCCCCAGGGATGGCCCTGGCTGTGTCCAGATGTGCTTTGCCATGTGGCTGGGCACCCACAGCAGACCCTGGCCGAGCCCCCCCGAACACTGCTGCCTGCAGCTATCACAGGCTGCAGTTGTTTCCTATTTGGGGTCTGCAGATGCTGGTACGCACCAGAGCACATTTCCTGCACCTCCTGACCCCACAGGGCTCGGGTTTGCATCCCGGCAGCACTTCCTTCTCATGCCAATAGCAAGCCAGCAGTGTGCTGGGAAGCACTGGTGGCTGCTCAGTGTCTCCCTGGGCAGGCAAGCCTAGGGCAGGACATCCCCTGCTCTGTCCCCCTCAGTGGGCAGCCTCCTGCACCCGTCTGGTGCCCAGCCCCGGGGGACGCAGGGTGGGGGGAGCTGCAGGACCACAGTGCCCCAGCCCCTGTGCTCATGCATCAGGTTCCCATCTGGTTCCCAGCACCCCGCAGTGACAGGGTTTAATCAGCACCGAGGACACGCTCCCCAGGCCGGGAGCCCCCGAGGGGAGCTGGCAGCCCATGACAGGCTCCCTCAGGCGCTCCTAAACCCGGGCCAAGTCCACGGGGCTCTGTGGGGACGCGGGAGGTTCCTGAAACCCGGGGCCCGGATTTGCCGCCGGCCGCTGCGGCAGCGCTGCCGCGAGCCTGGGCTCCTTCCAAGAAACCGGCGGGGCTGGCGGAGCTGCCCGGATTCTCGGCTCAGCAGCGGGCGGCAGCCACGGCCAGAGCCGGAGGGGAGAGGCCCTGAGCGCAGTGGATGGGGCCCTGCTGGGAAGTGCCAAAGGCAGGGGTCGGGGTCTGGCCAGGGGTGTTGGTCAGTGCTGGCACAGGCAGCTCAACCACCCCTCCCCAGGGCTGCTTCCCACATCTGCCCCGCCGTGGGGTGCTGCAGAGCCATCGCTGTGCCGGGGGTGCTGGGTCCAGGGTTCCCCATTCCCTGCAGTGCCTTCTGCTGCCAGGAGCTTCATGCTCCAGGTCCCTCCCCACGTGCTGGGAGCGCCGGGGGAGCGATGCTCGGCACTGGCTGGGGGCTGCTCCCACCCTGCTCCCTGGCACGGGGCCGGGAGTCACCGGTGCTGCCGGGAGCCCTGACGTCGGGGATGTGCCTCGGCAGGGCCTGGCAGGCGGCCACCCGCACGCATGGACATTCCTCACATAGCTCCGGCGGGTGCCCGGGCAGGCCACGGCGCTTCCTGGCAGCCACGGCCCCGTGCAGCAGCACCAAAATAGTCACAGGGCCCGTGCCGTGCCTGCGGCCCGAGAGGGGCCACCAGCATCCTTCTGCCCGGGGTGGTTCCGCAGGGAAGCCTTGTCCCAGCGGCTGGGGTTCCCTGGGCAGGAGCACGGTGCCCAACGCCTGGCACGATGCCCCCAGTGTGGGGCTGGGTGCTGCGGGAGCTGGGCACAGCCTGATCCCTGCTGCAGGGGTCTGCGGGTTGGGGGGGGGCAGGTTCCCTCCCTGGAGTTTCCCTCTTGCCCCCCAAGCACGGGTCTGCAGCCAGGCATTGCTCCCCTCCAGACACACAGAGCTGCGGGGTTATTCTGATGCCTGGTTCACACCCTCACAACCTCTGGGAGTAGGGGGCCAGGAGACACCCGGGGGAAATCCTCTCCCTCCTCCTCATCTCCTTGCTCCGGGGCCAGGCAGGTGGGTTCTGCACAGGGCAGCCCTGATGGCTCTGGGGTGAAGCTGTTAACTGGGGCTGGGGAGGGCAGGACCCTCTCTGCCTTCCTGCTTGCCCCTGCCCTGAGCCTGCTGCACTCACAGCAGGAGCCCCTTTTCTCACCCCCACCGTGCCCTGTTCCTGAAGCCCTTCAAACACCGCCTCCACCTTCCCCTCCCAGACTGGGCTGGGGGCAGCAGGGATGTGCTGCAGAGCCAGCGCTGCACTTGGGGCTGTGCCAGTGGCCAGCCTTGGCCACCAGCTCTGCTCCCCCACGCCCGGGGCCATGGGTCGTGTCCCACAGTCCAGGGACAGTTTGTGGCTGCACCACCTGCCTGGAGCCCGGAGAGGACCCGGCTGCGCGAGGCTGAGCTGTACCTGGGCAGCACTGATGCACCGGGCCTGAGTCACCGCAGGATCACCCTGCACCAGTGGCTCCAGGAAGCCGGTGCTGACGTGGTGTAAACACCATCCCGGCGGCAGCCAGGGCAGAGGCCAGCAGGGAGGTGGGTGACCCTGGGGGGGCCCCAGTGGCCTCAGGGCACAAGGGAGGAAACGAGCCAGATCTGAGGATTTTCATTAAAAAATAGTGCTCTTTATTATAAATTATGGAAACGTTTCCTTTCTGAATATAAATATAAATATGTGCAAAGTTTCATCTGAGTTTTGTTTTGGTTGAATTTTCAAGCATGGTTTTGCTCAGCCCTCGAGGCTGGAGGTGAAGATGGAATCTTTATAAAAGACAGTGATTCACGGTGGCCTGTAAACATCCCTTCGGTTCAAAAAATAAAGTAAAAAAAAGCCAGAAAAACCCAACCACTTCTCCAGGCGGACACAGAAAAGCACTTGTGAGACGATGCACTCCAGGGGCTCCTCCCATGGGAAGCGGTGCCTCTGGAGCAGCCGGGCAGAGGTGGGTGCAGTAACGGTCTGGCAGCAGCGCTGGGGCCTGGGGTGCTCCGTGGGACTCGGCAGCCTCAGGACTCCCCGTTTCCCCTATGTTTTTTCGGCACATCACCAGGACCGTTATCTCACAGCATCACCAACTGATGTGCAGTAACCCATGGGGCAGGGAGAATATTAAGGCTTAGTGCCCTGGAAAATGGCAAAGAGGGGAAAAAAGGCAGCGACCTCCAAGTCTGGGGCCTGGTGTGAAAGGAGCTTCCACTCACGAGGAGGCAGCAGGAGGTAAAGTACAGTATGGGCAAAAACCACTTTCCCCTTAAAACTGAGGAAAAGCGATGAGGCACTCGCAGGATCCAGTGCGTTCCCTGCTCTGGTGGCAGAGGGGAGCTCTCGCCAGGACACCCCAAGGGGGACGTGGCTGCTGGGGCGCCTGTCCCTCCATGCCGCAGGTGCCGTGCTGGCTGCCCAAGTCCGTGGGGGCTTTGCCGACGGAGTCAGCCTCCACACTGGGCGCACTGTAACATCCACACTCTGACCGGAGCCATCTCCTTCCCCACGGAGAGAGAGGGGGTGTCGCACTTCCTCGGGGGGGGGTGCGTGTGTGTCCCCCAGCACCAAGGCTCACCCCAGTCCCTCCTTTCCTCCCCAGAGGGAGAGGCTCGCCGTGTCCCATGAGGCGTTGTGCCTGTCCTTCGCTCTTGTGCTTGTAGCGTGTGACCTCGCTCCACCGGCCCCTTAGAGAGGGGCATCGTACTGGTCCAGGAACTCCTTGATGGGAGCCGGCAGCTGAGTCATCTTCTCGTAGGAGTCCAGGTGCCCGTTGACAGTCTTGCGGCAGAGGTGCTGGAGGGTGGAGACGCTGGAGGAGAGCGGGCGGCTCAGCACCAGAGGGATCTTCTCGCCGCCTGAGTAGATGTAATAGGTGCGCTTGGGGTGCAGGGCCCCCCCTGGCTGCTCGGGCACGGGCGGCATGTAGTGATGCACCAGCTTGAGCACGCAGTCGAAGCGGGGCATGGGCTGGCTGCTGCGGGGGTCGCTCTGCAAGGAGAAACTGCCGCCCTCGCACTGGATGCGCAGGTTCTTGGTGCCCGACTCTGTCTTGACGCTGAGGGTGAAGAAGTGCCTCTGGTCCGAGCTGTCCCTGATGAGGAAGGTGCCGGCAGGCTCAGTGCTCAGCAGCAGGTTGGCCTCGCCTCCCGTCACCGTGCTCCAGTAGAAGCCACTCTCCTGCAGCTTGCGAACGGCGTTCACCACCAGCTGGTACTCGCTCTTGGAGCTGAATGTCTTGAGGCGCAGGCTGGTGTCGAGGGGGCGGCTCATCCCGGCGGCGGGGAACTTGCTGTGGGTGACCATGGCGCAGGGAGCCAGCTTTGCGTGCTCGGGGTGCTGCTGGCGGGAGCAGCCGCTGCTACACCATCACCTGCAGCAGAGACAGCGCTGAGCCTCGGCACCCCCGGACCCCCGCTCCCTTCGCGGCAGCGCCGGGCTCCGGTATTCCCCTTCCCCGCAGGGCACCGGCATCGCCTCGCCGGGGAGCACCGCTTCTGCCGACCCCCGTCTACCTCGCTCCCAGGGACGCACCGGCACCTCTGGACCCTCTCTGTCGCCCTCCCGGGGCACCGGTATCCCCGGCTATCACCCTCCCAGGCGGCACCCGGATCCCCATCCTCCGGCTACTGCCCTCCCAGGGCATGCCCGGTTCCCCCGCTCCCGGGGTCACCGCGCCACCGGTCCTCGGCTATCGCCTTCCCGGGGCACCAGTACCCCCGGCTAACACCCGCGCCAGGGTCACTGCACCCCAAGTCCTCCGCTCCCACCCTCCCGGGGCACCGGCATTCCCGGCTATCCCGCTCTCTGGGGAGCACCGACATCACCAGTTCCCGGCTGTCGCCCCTGACGGGGGGGCACCGGCATTCCCGGTACGGGGCTATCCCTCCCCGCAGGACACACCCGCCCCGCGTCCCCCTCCCGGTGCTTGTCCCCGTCCCCGTCCCCGTCCCGTCCCTCCCGCCGCGGGCAGCGCTGTACCTGGGGCTCGGGTGCCGGGGCCGGTCTCGGCGGTGGCGGCGGGGCCCGTGTGCGGCAGCAGGCGGCGGCGGAGCTGCCGGGGCCGCCCGGGGAGGCCTCTTATAGCGGGCGCAGAGCCCGCCCTCGGGTTCCTGGAACTGCGCGGCTTCTTGTAACGCTCCCCGGCGCCCTCCCGCCGCCCCGCCCGGCCCGGCCCGCCTCGGCGCGCCGCCAGCCACCGCCGGCCCATTCCGGGCAGCGAGGCCGCCCCCTCCCGCTCTCCTCCACGCTCTTTCCTTCTAAGAAGAGTCCTGGCCGCGGCCCCCCCGCGCTCCGCGCCCCTCTCCCGTGGCCGGCCGGGACGGGCTGCCCCGAGCCCTGGACCCCCCAGGGCAGGGCAGCTGCAGCTGGGGCCCGGGGTTGCCGGGGCCCAGGGAGGGCACCGCAAAGCCACCCCCGCATCTTTGGGGGCACCCCCATTTGGCACCCGATCAGGCAGTGATGGTTTGGACCCGGTTGACGGGTTGCACCGGAGCCGGCATCAGCACGTTGCTGGCCTTGGTGTGAAGGTGCCAGGCTGCTGCCAGCACCGCTGCGCTTCCTAGGGGAGCACTGAGAAATAACCCCCCCCCCCCTCGACTGACACAAGGGGACAATAAGGGGCAAATCCTCCCCCGACGCCGTGCCAGGGGCTCCCAGGAGACGGCCACCGGCCTGAAGACTTGCTCCCGGGCAGCCGTGGCCCACGAGGGCTGTGGGATAGTGGAGGTAGCCCCAGTGGTGCCTGTGGCCGGCAGCTGGGGACGGTGCTGGCTCCGGGAGCCCTGGGGTGCTCCGTGCGGCCGGTGCTTTGGCACCCGCCGCGGCAGAGGACAGGAGCCCAGGCGCTCATCCGCGGGGGCCGAGCAGCCACGGCCCTCCCGAACCTTGCCCGGTGCCGCGGCGCAGCGGGCTCTGTCCCAAAGGGATTTCCGCACCCCGGGCCCGGGCCTGGCAGGGCAGCAGCGAGGGGTACCGGGGGCACCAGGGCCCCCAGCCCCACCTGGTTTCGCTGCATTTTCGTTTGGCGGTTGTCAGTGTGGGCCCGGGAAACAACCCCGGCTTTGTCCGCGGGTTCCTTTTACAGAGTTTAATTTGCCCTGGAGGAGCCGGCGCTGCCAGTCAGGGATAAACACCAGCCGCGCACTTCTGGGAAGCGAGGCTGCGGTGAACCAGCGGGGCCGGGACGCGGACGAGCTCTGGAGCTCTGCCTGCGGCCGCGGGGCGCGAGTGCAGGGACGGGCGGGAGGCTCCGGCCGGGGCGCCGGCTCCTGGCTCCCCGCAGCAGGGCTGCGAGCGGGACCGCGGGGCTCCGCCGGGCACGGACCCGCGCGGTGCGGGGACCCGAGGGGACCCGGCCCAGGCGAGGGGCTCGGCCGCGGGAAGGAGTCGCGTGGCCGCGGGTGACTGTGGGTGAGCGGAGGGGCTGACACTGCCGCGACAGCGGTCACGGCTGGCGCAGGGCTCGGGACGCGCCTTGCGAGGGCAGGGAGGGGCCGGACAGCGAGCCCCGCCCGGGCCTTGCCCGGTATCCCCGGCTGCGGCCCCTCCCGCCGCTCCGGGGCCTGCGCTGAACGGCGGCAAGGGGGACCGGCGGGGGGGTTGAAGCGGCAGCGGGCGGCGGTAGCCCCGGCCGGAAGCGGAAGCGCGAGACCGCACGTCGCCATAGGAGCGGCCGGAAGCGGAAGTGTCGCGGGGCTGATGGCGGCGGCGGCGGGGGGTGCGGCGCTGTGGCGGCGGTTCTCGGCCTGGCTGCCGCGGGGCCGCCTGGGTCTGGCTGCGCTGCTCGGCCGCCTCTCGGATCGCCTGTCCCGCGGCCGCGACCGCCGTGCTCGCAGGTAAGGACCGTGCTGAGCGACCCCGGGCCTCCCCCGGGGCCGGTTCTGCGTTACCCGGGAAGCCCCTGGCGGGAGCGTTGCCCCGCACCCGGCGCTTCTCCTGTCCCGGCCTGGCCGCGGCCCGTTCCGTTCCTGCAGCTGCGTTTTTCGCTCTCCGCTCGATTGCAGCGGCCTCAGTTCCCCCGCGGCTCTCACGAGCCCTGCTCAGCCTCCGCCACGGGACTGCCCGGGTTTGACTGCGCCCGGGTAGGGGTTTGCCCGTGGAAGGCGAGATCCCCCAGCCTGCCCTAAGGGAGAGAGGCGGGATCAGGGCTCGGCCCGGCTGCGCTGCGGCTGAGCCTGAGCGAGAGAGGTGAGGGGAGCCGGAACCGCGCTCCCTGTGCAGCCACCGTTGTGCTGGAGCAGGTGGACTGTAAAACACGCACACGGGGTGCTCTCACCATCATTCCAAACGGATCTCCCCTGAACTGTTTCTCTTCTCCTTCTGTTGCCCACTGCCTTAGTTTTGTGCCTCTTTCTGTGGGGCTCAGCACAGGTCATGCTGAAAGCAAAACGTTAAATACCGAGAGGGGATTGTTTTTCTGTAGGACTACATGCTGTGTTCAGAAGTGATCAAACAAAATGCTTTGGAGTCTTTAGAGCTCAGAAACCAGCCTTTTCACCCAGTCTGCAGGCATCACTTTGCACTATACTGGTAGCAGTGCTGGACGGATGTTATGTGTTTTGTTTGGGTTTTTAAACCCAGTCTGCAGGGGCGGCCTCTTGCATTGCAGCATGTCTTCATGCTGCTGCTCTCTGCTCCTCGCTGCTGTCTCAGCCCATGTCCTGCCAGATGTTCTTGTTAGCCAAGGAAATTCTTTCCAAGCTTCTCTTTCGGTTTCGTCAGTGTTTTTTATGTAGCTCGGTTCCTGGCCTGAGCCCTGGAATGAGACATCTGAGCTCAGACGCGATCTGCAGGTTCCCTGGTGCAGTGACGTCTGTGTGGTGAAAGGACAGCACCGAATCCTGCAGTTTCACTTCACTGTTGGCGCTGCAGATGAGGTTTTGCACGGAAGGAGTGTTTCAGCTCCATCATGAGTCTCAGAACCAAACCCACAACTTTTAAAAATAGAACACATACAAAAAATCCCTCGTTTATATTTAGGGTCAACGGTGACACAGAAAAGATTTGAGGTGGTTCCTTGTAGTTCCGTTTTCTGTTCCCAGTTAACTCAGTGGTGGGGAGTACGTGGGAAGGGCTCCCCCTGCCCCCATTGCTGTTTCTCTGAAAACTGGTTTGGTGAAGTGTGGAATTTTGGTGATTTCTTCATAGTGTTGCAGGGTTCCTGGCTGTGGGGTGTGTTCAGCTGGGAGGATCCTGTGGTGGTTGGGTAGTCATGAGTTCAGTGATGGGTGGGTAGAAGCTGCCTCTTTGGCAGGTGGTTGCTGTGGCATTGTTACTGTTGGCTGCAGCAAAATACTGATTTCTGGGCTAAATATAAAAGCCTCAGGCCTTCAGCACTGAATAAGGTCTGAAATGTCAGTGTTAGATTAAAAGATCAAAGACTGCAGAGGCAGTAAAACTCCTGAGTGCAGAGTTAGTGGGGATCTTGCATGTTAATCTGGAGGCTCAAAACGAACGTGCTGGTGGCACTGATGGGTTGTACCTGCAGTAGCCAGGAAGGGGCTCTCCCTGGAGCTGCTGCTCAGAGCACAGACCACACGTGGCCACTGCGACTCATGGTTTTCATGCTCTCTGCCAGGAAATGGCTTCTTGGAATCGTTTCTGGAGAGTGGCTTCTCAGCCACAGGCTTCTGGAAGGCAAGTGGCCAGGAGATACGAGTGGGATTATAAGGAAAATATTTATGTACTGAAACCAGGCTTTCTTGTATTTTCTTTCTGCTTTGACTCTCTTTTTTGACCTCCTCAATGGAACATTTCCATTGCTTTAGCAGCCTGTTGGTAACTGTACAGCTGGTGGGTGTCGAGTCTGAGCCTGGTCCACACGATCCATTGAAAACCACCATCCTAGGAATTCTTGCAGGGATTGACTCAGATTTCTGGTGTGATGAATAGTCAGTGACAAAGTAGTGGATTTTCCAGAAAACACAACTGCCAGCTGTGGCTTCTGTGTAACGGTGTTCAGAAACCTTGTGAAGATCCAGTGTTTTATCGTGAAGCAAAAGAGTGAAATCATCTTCCTGGAATCTGAGGTCATTTGGGCTTTGGATTGTGGTAAAACCTAAAAGTTCCTCGTGGCAGATTCTGGTAAAGGTCATAATTGAGTCTTTTTGTGGTGTGTGGTGGGGCAGGCACATGGGGATGGGTCACAGGATGGTGGCTGCCTGTTGGCCTGCAGGATCCAGCCTTCCTCTGGGTGAGACCAACAGTGTGGTTCTGTCTCACTCCTGCCAGTAGGATCTGCAGGGCAGAGTGTCTCTAGTTCAGTCCCTTGCTTGTTGATTCCCGCATCTCATGGGAGTTGCTGCTGCTAATTGTGCTGAAATGTGGCTTTGTCATGTGGGCAGCCTCCTGCCAGGGCTTGTTGTGTGACTTGATGAATTTGCATGCACAAAGCCTCCAGAGAAGACAAGATGCCTTTTGCTTCTTTCCCTGTCCCCCCACCCCCGCCAGCATGACTGTTGCCAGTAAGTTGGTTTCTTCCCAAAGTGACTTCAGATGAATCAAATTTGTTCTGAAATTCCTTTTTAAAGAATGAGCTTCCTGCTGTGTCCCTTACAGTTCCTTTGAAGTGTGTGGAAGTCTTGACCCTCTTTTAGTGCTTGTGCAGAGTGCAGGCAGCATCCTTGTACAGGCTGCCCCATGTTCCTCAGTTGTGGTTCTTGGCTTGTACCTGTTGAAACACACTCGATCACCTGGTCCTTCTGGTGCTGTGACTTCATTGCTTTTGCTGGGACTTGTGCCAGACACCTCTCGTGTTAGGATCTTTTTTTTTGGATACATGTGAGGGGTTGAGGCATTTTTTCATTTTGTTGAGGAGCTTTCAGAGTTCAGCTGGGGTTAAGGAAGGGGAATGATGTTCTTGCCTTCCTGTGCTGGCCCTGGTTGCAGCTCGCTCTTTCCCTACGTGCAGGCTAATTGTGGGAAGTGAGGCTCCATGTAAAGACTTTCCTCATCTGTCTTTCCACAGATCATCATGGCTTCTCCTAGCCCCACTGCTCACCCCTTCTGTTCCTGTGATCACAGCCCCACCTTGTTCCCTCTGTCCAGAAGGAGCACACAGGTTCCAGTGGATTGGGAATCTGGTTCCAGAGTTTGGGATCTCCAGCTCACATATCAAGGTGCTTTCATCCCCAGCTGAATTCTATGAACTCTTGAAGGTAGGTTCTAGGTTCCAAGTTGCAGCTCTCCTGTGCCCTGAATCACAGCAGCTTGTGGTCGCAAGACCAAGGATGAACCTTAACTTATGTTCTGCTACTCCCAGGTACAGATAAAATCAGCCAAGCAGCGAGTGGTGATGGCTTCACTCTACCTGGGAACAGGGCTCCTTGAGCAGGAGCTGGTGAGTGTGGAAAGGGTTTAGGAAGGGGAGAAAGT
Organism: Neopsephotus bourkii; assembly: GCF_033783945.1. Classification (NCBI taxonomy): domain Eukaryota; kingdom Metazoa; phylum Chordata; class Aves; order Psittaciformes; family Psittacidae; genus Neopsephotus; species Neopsephotus bourkii. The sequence continues at coordinate 398,869 of NW_026902223.1, forward strand.
GACTGAAGGGAAGTGTTTGCCTTTGTGACAAGCATCCCGCTCCTGTGGTGCAAGAGCTGGGTGTGAGGAGCAGTTTGTGAGCTTGTAATGTCCTGAAAACTTTGGTACAGGGATTCTCCTCTCCCAGAGAATTTCCTGGGGCTCCTGGCTGCATTTGGGGTGGAGAGGGAGGAATTTGTAAGGGAGGTTGTTTTTGCATGTAGTTTCTGTTTGAGGCCTAGTATAGAGCCATGAAGCTTCCTCACAGGATAACTAGCCCAAGTTTTCCAGCCTGTCAGAAGCTACTGTGAGTGTCCATAGGGGGTTTGTGGAACTGGGATCAGGGGTAAAGGGTTTTGCTGGGCATTCCTCTTGAACACAGAGTTGATGTGTGTAGTGCTGTGTTCTGCCCCCCAGGTGCAGCAGCAGCTGCAGCAGCAGTGCTCTGCATTCAAGACAGGTCAGCTTTGCTTCATGTTGTTTTCCTTTTGCATTTCCTGTTCTTTGCCCTGGAAACACAGGTGTTATTTGTGAGCCCGTTAGGGACAAGCCTGACCTTGGCCGGTTTCTCATGCTAGAATGCAGATTCCACAGCAGGATAAAGGTGGACAAGGGCCTGCCCAGGGCTTTGTGCCTGCCTTTGTCTGGGCTTGTACACAAGATGTGAGTTTGCATGTGACAAACAGCCTTGCAGTTAAGGGATGAAGCTGCCTCTGCACCGTTTGTGAGGCCCTCCAGGGTTTCTCCTGGGTAATGCAAATCCTGTGTTTTGGGAATGATAGTGGGAATTTTTCTGCTAATATTAATTGCTCTTCAGAGGCTCAAGAATGCGCACATGCAAAATCGATGCCCTTTCATGTATTGCTTTAGGCTGACAGAGTAGAGTGCCAGTCTGACAGATGCAGAGTCTAAACTAGCAGTGATTTGCATGAGTGGGAAAGACTCGTAGCAGGGTGTGGAAGCTCTCATGGCCACCAGCCTCCTGGCTCCTGTGTGCTTTCTTTATAAAGCTTTATTTGCTTTCTGTAACCAGAAAAATGTCTCTCTGCAGGTGGATTGCTTAGAAGAAACACTGGAGAAATCCTTCCAAGCAAAGGGATCGTCTGACCTCAGAGTTTCCATTCTTCTGGACTACACCAGAGGATCTCGGGGTAGGTGTTATGAGGCTTTCTTTCTTCAGAGGCTTAGTGTACAGTTAGGCTGTGTAGACTGCTTTTTCAGAGAGAGTTTGTCTTGACCAGTTGAACCTACTTGCTTAAATCATACACCTCTCAAAAGTGGCCTTTTGTGTACCAGAAACTGCTTATGCCCAGAAGATCTTCAAGCTGAGCAGCTTCTCTTCTGAAATAGGTGGTTGGAGCAAGAATGGGTGAACTCTGCTCTGTGAAGCTTGTGCTTTTTTGCTTAGTTCGCTTGTCAGTGCATTTGCCCTTATCCAGCATGCTCTCTTGTATTTTCATTTCTAAAAGAAAGTGGGAATTGTCAGTAGCTGTACACCCTTGTGGTGCCTCTTTCTGGCAAGTGTTACTTCTGCAAGGTGTGGCTTGATCAAGAAACTTGGAAGGTGTCAGACCTGCTCAGTGGTGTTTCCAGGGCCCTTTCTCAGTGCAGGTGCAGGTCTGAGTGTGGGTTTCAGAACTGACATAGTACAAGTGAAAGCGACTGAAAAAGTAATCAAATGGAAAGGAAAGAAAGGGAGACAAGTTGAGGGCCAGCAGATGAACTGGGTGCTCATGCTGTGACCAGCTGTGGTGCCATGAGGTATCCCCTGGCTGATGAGATCCCCTCTGTGAAACTCCCCTTGTCTCCCAGGTCGGAAGAATTCCCGGACAATGCTGATTCCATTGCTACAGCGATTTCCCGAGCAAGTCCGTGTGTCCCTCTTCCACACCCCGAACCTGCGTGGGCTGCTCAGGCTCCTGATTCCAGAGCGCTTTAATGAGACCATTGGACTGCAGCACATCAAGGTCTATCTCTTTGATGATAATGTGATCCTCAGCGGGTGAGTCCTGCCTCTTCAGGCCCTTCCATGCTTCATTTAGCTGAGGTGTTGAGGCAAGGTGTGCATGCTGTCAGTGCTGTCTGAGCTTCATAGCTGCCTCTGGCCGTTCCGTAGTCATTGTAGCAATGCTCTTCTGAGATGGAAGAGCAACTGCAGCTCTGCCACATGAGATTTTCATGTGTAAGAGAGTCTTTCTCAGAAGGGAAAGAGAAAGGTTTCGCAAGATTCAAAAGGAAATGGCCAGTTTGTACTTAAGTTATGTTCAGAGTGAAATCTGGTGGGCCAGGGTGTTCAGGATCACAGGCCTATGCTCACTTCTGGAACTCAACTCTTCTTTTTCTCTCCTAGTGCAAACCTGAGTGATTTGTACTTCACCAATCGCCAGGACCGCTATGTTCTCCTGCAGGACTCTCCTGAGATCGCAGACTTCTTCACGGAGCTGGTGGATGCAATTGGAGACGTGTCCCTGCAATTGCAGCGAGATGATACAGTGCAGATGATGGAGGGGATGGTGCACCCCTACCAGGGTAGGAGGGGATTCTTACCTGGTTGGAGGATACGGTCCAGAGGAGGGGGGTGACAGTTGGAGTTGGTGGATGTTGAACTCCATCCATTGGCAGGTTGCTGGCTCTCTGACCATTGTTAACAGGCTCAAGGGTGTCCCATTTCTATGACACCCATTATTGGAATCAGGTTTGCTCCAGTTTTGAGACTGGGTCTTTTGGGGTGTTCCTAGCACAGTGGCTGTCACCAGCTGACCTGGCAGAGGAGAGAACTGACCCTGTACCTGTCTCATTGCTTGTTTGTAATTCTGCTGCTTATGACCTTAAACAAGAACTTAAATTCCTTGAGAGGTTCTTGCTGGTTTTGATACTAACAGCTGTAAAATGCCAGATGTTCTGGGTGTACATAATGTGAAACTTTCATCTGTTTTTGAGACTTGGGGAGGAAAGTTGTGCAGTCTCTGTGTTAGCTCCTTTTTGTTCTCATGTTGGTGTCCCATCAGTAGCTTTCCCTGCTACATGATAGGTGATACGTGGGCCTGTACCTTCAGGTGTGAAATCCAGGGTCCTGTGGTTTTCCTGCAGGGGACAAGGCGGCTTACTGTGAGATAGCAAATCGGAGGGTCATGGAGGTGATCAACTCTGCCAGGACCCGACAAGAGCTCCTTCATGCAAAGACTTTCCACAGCAGCCACCAGGGCAGCTCCTTGTTATCCCAGAAGGGCTCTCAAGCATCCAGGGATCTGAAACCAGAACCCGACACCTGGATCTATCCCTTAATCCAAATGAAACCTTTTGGGATTCAAATAGATGAGGTGGTCACAGAGACACTGCTGACAGAGGCTGAACGGGACGCCAGGATATACCTCACCACTGGCTACTTCAACCTGACCCAAGCGTACATGGACCTCATCTTGGGCACGAGGGCTGAGTACCGGATCCTCCTGGCCTCACCGGAGGTGAATGGGTTTTTTGGTGCCAAAGGGGTGGCAGGTGCCATCCCTGCTGCCTACGTTTACATTGAACACCAGTTCTACAGTGAGGTCTGCTACCTCCACCAACAGGACAGGGTCCAGCTGCAGGAGTACTCAAGGGCTGGGTGGACTTTCCATGCCAAAGGTAAGATGTCCTTCCCCAGGAGGATTTGTTCAGAGGTGTTTGAGGCTTGTGCATACTTGGGTTGTGCAACTGGTGAGGGGATGGCTGAGTGCTGGGTCTGGACTTGACCTCCAAAATACTCATCCAGGGGTTGAACATCTTGCGTAAACCTGGGAGGTTTGGATCACTCAGGGCACGACCGTGCAAAGTCAGGTCTTGTGTCTGCATTTCTGATTTGAATATAGACCCAGAGATTATCCAGGAACTGTCTCGTGGTGACAGTACTGTCACCACAGGGGGATGAGAGGCTTGATGTGAAAGCATCTGGATGTGTTTATGATCACAGTAACTGTGATGCATTTTCTTGTATATCCCTCCAGTCAGTTTCACCAGTAAGAAGTGGTGACTGTGCTGGGGCCCTCAGGGTGGGATCTGCAGCAGGAGCAGGAAGAGAACTTGCTGGTGCCTCCCCAGGGGTCCTGGGTGCTGTGTTCTCTTGGCAGCAGGTGTTCACAGGGGTGATGCAGGTGTTAAGGAATTTGTACCAGCTTCTGTTCAGGGCACACAGAAAAGTGCAGCACAGTGAATAACTGCACCCATAAGGGGAAGTTGCTGAGAAATGCATGTTGCTTAGCAAATGTAGTTAATAACAAACGAAGGTAATTAATACTGCCAGCAGGATCTGCTGCAACACCTCAGATTCTTTCCTGCTTGATAGATGTGTACAGCCTTCACAAGCTCAGTGCCACCTTGACCAGAGCATGAGTGTTTCCCCCAGCTGGTTGTTGCTGGTTGTGTCTCCAAATTCTCCTTCCAGGAAATGCAGCCCTTGACTCTTATGTTCTCCTACTTTAGACACAGTAGGAGGTATTTGATTGCTCAGTAATAGATTTTAACGACGTGAATAACTTAGGAAGTCTGATGGAAGGGTTATTGGTTTAGAGACTGATGCCTGGGACACTTCATAACTGTCGAGGTTCTCAGGGTTTTCCCACGTGGAGGTGCCCCAGTGGAATTCCTCACAAAATGACTTGGTCTCAGGCTCAGGCAGCCCTTGGCTGAGCTGAGACACCTTTGCCATGTTCTGTTTCTCAGAGTGCCTACAAGCAGAGCTCTGGGCTGTGTCGTGCTGTCACTTCCTGTGATGGTTCAGTGCTCCCCTTGGAGAGCAATTCCTGTAAGCAGTTCCCAGCTTGGCAGTAATTTACGTGAGCCATTCCTCAGCTGTATCGTGCTGAGGAACATCCCCATTGTTTGCAGCACGTCGGATTTGGGCACTGGAGGATGCAGCCCCCGGGCTCTGGCCTGTTCCTTTTCCGAAGTTGTTCTCCTCTGTTTATTTAAGGAGACAAGTGCTCATGAGTGTGGGGATGCCTCTGTGTGCCCTGCCCAGAGCAGTTCAGAAGTGGCAGGGAGAGAAACCTGCTCAGGCTTCCTCTTGACTCAAGCAAACACACAAGTGTTACTCGCTGCCTCTGTGTTGAAACTACAAACCTTCCCAAGGAGCGTTGTGCCCCTCCTGCAGCGAGACCAGTCACTGCTCAGTAAACCCTTATCTCAGTCCAGGCCTGAAGGAGGTGCCTGCCTGGGAAGTCCTGTGTGGTCTGTCTTCCAGGAAGCACATGCTGAAGTGTTCTGTGGCTCACAGGTCCCCCCCCTTGCTGGGCACTGCTGCCTCCAAGTGGGATTTTGTGGTTTGATGTGGATTGAGCTCGGGCATGGGCTGCTTTTCCAAGCTCCCAAAGTGTTTGTGGTAGCTGGTCCCTTCTCGGGCAGCTGTGCCTTCCGGTGAGGTGCTTTGGGCTCTGGCTGTGTATGGTATTCTCTAGAGAGGCAGTTCAGCAGGTCCTGGGCCTGGCAGGAGGGATGTTGGAAGCGTGTGCTGCCTTGCAGGGCTGCAGGGATCAGCGTGTGGCTCCTTTCTCTGACATGCTCTGCCCCTTGGCACGTGTTTGATTCATTCTGCAAGAGTCACGCAGTGTGAGTGAAAGAGAGTACAGGGCAGAAGGGGGAAAGGGAGGAAACCGTGGAGATAGATGGAGGGTAGTTGCACATGGAGCCTGGCTCCTGGAAGAGGACATGAGATCTCCAGCAGCACATAGTGCCTGTTGGTACTGCCTTTTTGGGCTTAGACAAGACGCCCCTTTGTCTCCTGTAGGACACCCCTCCAGCTCCTCTTAAAACATTTTGTGTCCTCAGGCACAACAATGAACAGGGTTCTGGCTGTCCTTGGGTTTGTTCAGTGCAGAGCTCTGTGGGAGTGGGAAACACAAACCCCTGCAATGAGAGGGGCTACCTGAAGCCTCCCTGCCCATCCACCCATCTTGTACTGTGTGGCTGTACGTGCTGCTGGGGGTGATGCAGGATCCTTCAGGATTAGATCCCTTCCATGCAAGTGGGGTGACAGTGCCGGGCAGGTGCCTGTTTGCACGAGATAAACCTGTATTACTGCTCATGAATGGTGGCTGGGAAATGGCTCTTCCCCTTTCTGGGAAGGTGAGTCACTGTTTGAGCAGATCCTGCCAGGTGGCCGTAAAGCCAGAGACACCCTGAAGCCTTGGTGCTGCCACCAGACTGCTCCAAAGGAGCGAGGAGCGCGTTCCTGCACTGGGGCAGAGCCTTGTGCTGCCCTGAGCCCAGCACTGGGCACTGTGGCGGTGGCAGTGGGGTGGCAGAACTTGATGGGTCTCACTGCCCCTCAGTTGCTTTGTGGGGTGTCCCAAAGCCCCCCCGTGTCAGCACCAGTCTCTCTGTGCAGGAGCCGCTGGTACCCGTGGTTTGGGCAGTGCCAGCACTGTGCTGGGATGTGTAACTCAAAGTGGCAGCCATGCTGCTGACTGCAACGTGGGGGCTGGGAGGAGGTTACAGGAACCAGCAGTGAATCGGCAGTGTCTTACTCAAGGCATTCTTGGAACTGCTCTGGGGCTGAGTTAGGAAACCTGCTGCTATTTTAAGGACTAGGTGGTTTTTATGCCACAGTTTCTTTGTTGTAGTCTTTGTGTGACTTGCAGTAGGGATAAGCCATCTATCAGGGATGTGCCCAGTGCTGTTCTAAGTGCTTCTGCTGTGCTAAGTGGAGAGCAAACACTCCTTCTGTCCATTTATACCCAGGAATGGCTGTATGGGCTCTCCTGGGCAACAGCCGTGGCTCTGCTGTGGCATCCCTGCCGTGCTGCAGCGGGTGTTGAGAACAGTGTGGTGTTTGCATCTTGTGCTGGAAAAGAGAGTCCTAGGTTGTGTCACACTTGCCTTTGTTGCACTGGTGAATCTGTGTGTGAGCTGCAGTGGTGAGTGGGCTTGGGAGTCCTGCACCCTGGCAAGGGTCTGATTTCCTCTTCAGTGGCTGCGCAGGAAGCGAGTGGGTGCGATAGTTTGCACTTCTCTTACAAGTCTTTATTTCATGTGAATTCACCTGTCAGAACAGGAGATGCCTCTTCATGTGCTGCCGTGTGCAGCCTTGGGAGGGGGTCAGTCACTGGGCGACCGTGCTGCTCTCTGGGCTGGTCCAGACCTGGCCCATGCTCTGTGCCAGTTTTGCTTCAGTGAAACCCAGTTTGTCTCATTTCAGCATTTCTGGGATATGCTGTGGTGCAAAACAATCTCTAACTTGATGATAGTGACTTATTCTGGGTTATTTGGGGCTCCCATGCAGTATAGGTACATTCCTGAGCACGTGTCCCAAGGGTGGCCCTGGGTGTGGTGCAGCCCTCTAAGAGCACCCACGTTTGAACAGCACAGGCTGTGCCAGGGTCCCCCAAGGTTCATATGAAGATTTGCAAGATCAGTGCCAGGAAGTTCCTGTTGTGTCCTGATCTTTTATGGTGACTGCCATCTAATGTGCTTGGCTTATTCTAAGCACATGTGTGAAGCTGCCCCCATCACATCCTTTGTCTGCCACGCTTCCTTTCCTCTCCTGTTTTCCCTGCAGGCCTCTGGCTGTACCTGGCAGGAAGTGATCTTCCCTGCCTCACCCTCATTGGCTCTCCGAATTTTGGATATCGATCAGTTCATCGTGACTTGGAAGCTCAGGTCGCGATAGTGACGGAGAACAAAGCTCTGCAGCAGCAGCTCCACCAGGTGAGTGGCTCATCCGGGTGGGATGACGGGGATGTCACACAGGGAATGCTGATGACACAGTTGCAATAAAATCCTACAGCTGCAATAGTTGTAAACCTCCTTGAGCAGAGGAAATCTCAGGAGCTGTCAGTTAAGTGACTGTTGATGAGATGCCTGCTGCAAGTGCCTGTTTCTGGGAAATGGAGACCATAATGGGAAAGAACATGTGTCCCCAGTGAGCTCGAGCATCAGGAGTGCTCAGGCACTGGATGCTGAGCCATGGTGGGCAGGGAGGATGTGCTTGCCCCTTGCTGCTCACACAGCACGTTCCTGGGCCTAAGCCCCAGTGTTTGGGCACAGCCAAAGTCTCACCGTGCTTGAGGGTATGAGGTCAGGCCCCTGGGATTGCTCATCTTGGACTTGGGGAGGGTTTTGCTTCTTGGGCACGTGGGAACTGCTTTGTAGGAATATGAAAGCCAATCCTTTAGCTTTTGAGTGGCTCTGTGGAGGTGAGCAAAGGCAGGACTTTTAGTGTAGCTTCTGCAAGAAAAGGGTTTCTGGGCTGGTTGGATTGCCCATGAAATCACATGACACAATATAATCTTGAATGATAATATGGCAGTCTTGGCACAAACATTTTTCAGTGGATTAGTGCTCAGCATCCCAGTTTGGTGTGGGGTTTTTTATTTAGTATTATGATTTTTAACTGGGCAGCTTGGAGTGCTCAGCACTTGCTGGTTCTCTAAATCCTGCCTGTCTTGACTCGGAACCTTCCCCTGGAGCTGACTGCCCCAAGTATCTCTCATGTAGAGCTCTGATACAAAACACATTGGTGTGGTTCTTCTGTGTGTGACAGGGATCTCAAAAGTGTTAAGCCTAGCCCTGGCGTAAGCAGGCACAGTTGTCTTCAAGATCAATGGGAATTGCCCTGTTGCATCAGGGCTCTTCCACAGGATGAGTCAGAATCTGTCTAATCAAAAACAATTCTATTACTGGAAGAGTTGCTTGAATATTTCAATTCATGTCTTGCCTCTGCTTGTTTCTAATGGAAGGGAAGAATCAATGAAAATATGACAAAGGAATTTTCTCAGGCAGTGCTGCAGTGATCTCATTGAAAGGGCTTTAAACCATTCCCATTTGCTGGAAGCTGATTTTGAGGTTGGCTGTTTGTTTACTGTACTGGGATCTTTATTTAGAAGACTTAATGCATTCCTGGGGTGCTGCCATGAAGTCACTTTGTCCGTGTAACATCCAGTTCCACTGGAAAGTGCTGCTTGAGCTCTCGGCTTGGGTGTCTCTGGGTGCTCCCTCAATGAACTGGTCTCTTCCTGTGATCAGACAACCTCACTGCATCGGCTGACCACGGGGCACGACCTGGGAGCAGGACTGGCTGGAGCTCTTGGAGCACTTGGGGATTCTGAAGTCAGACTGATTTGGCACACACGTGTCTTCCTTCTGTTGTTGGGTCATCTTTTTGGTATTACTCTCCAGTGCTTGGGTCCTGCTTCCCTATTCCACCCTGAGTTTATACCCAGCACAGAGCATGTTCTGCTGGTTGTGACAGCTTAGCTAATGAGAAACAGATTATGAACAGATTTACAGGCTGCTCTTTGTTTGCCTGCACATCTCAGCCTGTCTGCTTTTGATAAGAAAACTGCTTCTACCTTAGATCAAAGAGCTGCTCTCACGTGTGATGTGAGTGTGTATTATCATGGTGACAGTTCATTTCCTCCAGCAGCACTGTGAACACATGGGAGAAGCCAAAGTGTTTTTGGTAATTCAGTTGAAATCACTTCTGCACCTTCGGTTGAAACATGGTGTTTGGGCTGTGTGTAGAAAGTTGTGAAACCATCTCTCAAGGCTGTGGGCAGGTTTCCTCTCCTGGCAATTGCAGCGAGGGACTCAGGAGCTTTCTGAAACAGCAGCTCAGCTCTCCTGCAGCCGTGGGGCACAGCAAGGCAAACCCTCCTGCCTTTGCTCTTTGTGGAGTTCAGATTGCTAATTCTTGAGGTTTGATTACTGAGTGCACTAAGAGTTACTGGGGGGGTGCTGTGGCAGCACCTATGAAGGCAGATCCTGTGCTGGCCCCTCTGTGGTGTAGTTGTGCTGCATGGAATGAATGAGGCTCTTTATGTGCAGGCTTGAGGAGAAATGATACATCTTCTTGGCAGGGTCCATGGCCAGTTTTATCTGAGTATTCACTTTTCCTCCTAAAGGCCATTACATGATTTAACACTTAGGATTCACTGGGATGATGTTTATTTCCCTGTACAGGAGCAGGAGCAGCTTTACCTCTGCTCAGGTGTAGTCTCATCATCAACATTTGAGCAGCCAAATCGTTATGTGAAGCTGTGGGTGAAGCTGGTAACACCTCTGATCAAGAATTTCTTTTGAAAGAAGAAAAGTTGCTGCCTTGGGTGAGTTTTCTGCCATTCTTACAGGGAATTTATATTGCACTGACTGCAGTTAGGAAGTACACGTGATGGAAACATGGATGATGTGAGGAAAAACCTGGCATCTTTTCTGAGGTACTTGCCTCTGACTAGAATCATTGTGCAAGGTCTCTGTCAGGTTTCATCTAGAATTTCTGGAAGGGTCAGTGAAATAGAAGCCTACAAGGGTATTTCCCATGCATAGGAATAAAACTTCCAGTTCTGAAATGTCCCTTTCAGGGTTCTGTGGAGAGGAATTGTGTTCACTAGAAAACAGTGTTGAAATATTTAAAATGCATTATCACCTTTTCATCTGATCCCTGCTTTGTTTGCCCCTGTAGATGTTGGTTAAGAACAGGGGCAGTTGTTTTACCTTCTCTGTTCCATACAGTGCCCTGGATGTGCCTGGCTGTTCAACCACCCATTAACTGGAGCCCACCTGAGCTTCCTGGAGCTGCTCCTAGATTTCCCCCTGTGCTGTGCACAGGCCATGCAGTTGGCACTTCAGTCTGTGCCCTTGCTGCTGAGTGTCCACACCTCCATTCTATTTACATGCATTTCCCTCCATCTCTGGAGCCCCCATTGATGTAAAGTTACGATGTGTTATGAGTGTCTTTCACGAATTATGGAGGGGCCTGAGAGGAGCCTTGGTGCTAGTGTGAATTTTGGAAGCCTCCCACTTGCTGAGAGTGGGAGGCTGAAACTGTAAACACATCCTGCACAGAAGAGAGGGTGCTGTGAGGAGGAAGGGGATGGGGTAGTTGCTTGCAGTTGTTCTGTTTGGTTTCCTCCAGTGGTCTGGCTCCCGACCAGCACTTTATCAGAAACCACCAATTGAAACCCAGCATCCGCCAGGAGAAACCCCATGTCCTGAAGGAGCAGGGTCACCATGACAGCAGCCCCTGCATGGCTTTATTGATACTTTGCTAAAATACTTTGGTACAATCAACCTTAGCCTAAGTTACACAACACTGAGTTATTTTTGCAAGTAAAAGGATTTGCTGTTTCCCACGGTCATTCCACTTCAGCTCTGTAAGAGCAGAGCCACACCGGCCAGGACCCACTTAGCAGCTTTCTCTTTTGTCTTCAGGTTGAAGGTCCAGACGTAGGTGGGACCTCGTGTTCGTGTCTTATAGACAGGACATTCGTAGATGTCCTTGGTGTCCACGCGGTCCCCAGGGATGGCTCTGATGAACATGACCGGCATCATGGGCGTCAGCTCCTTCAGCCGCGAGTCTGCGATCGTACCCGAGGGGATGTCCCAGCGCGCGCCTGCAATGACACCACATCAGCAGCATCCTGGCTCTGCCCTGCCTCTGACACTGCGGGGCTGCTCTCAAAGCTGCTGCTGGGAGGGGAGGAGCTGCTGTAGCAGCAGTCAGGGAGGGAGCGTGCGTGCAGGTTGCTGCCATGGTTGGGACTAACATGTTCTCATCTCACTGGGACTCGTGAATGCATTTTGCCTTATGCCTGTGGGAGGGCAAATAAATTCTGTCCCCACTTATCCCCTCAATGGGTTTGCATGAACGGTGCATGGCCCAAGGTGGCACTTGGCCATGGTGGGAGCCATGCTAAGCTGTCTGTGAAATGGGCCCCTTTGCTGCTCTGCTGCCACTGCCCTCTCATTCCCCCTTGCTTTTAAGCAGTAATTATTTTAGGTTCTGAGGTTCCTGATTTGTCTTGCTCTCACATCAAATATAATATATTTATTTTAGTAGCCATGTAGCTTCAGCCACCCCAGTCCTCAGGTTTATGACACTCAAATTCCAAACCCCCAGTGTCTGGTTTGTGACCAGGCGGGTGCTGCCCTCAGCTGGTGTGTCCCTGGCTCTGCTGCATACAAAGGGCTGTGCACATGGGAGTAAACCAGTGAGTAGCAACAGCCTGAAGGATTGCTAAGGCTGCACTGGCCTTTCTCCAGGTCTCAGCCACCTAAAGGATGCAGTCTTTTACCTTCCATGAACAATCCATGCACGTAGGAGCCCTCTCGGGGCGGAGCTGTTATCTCCTCACGGTTTTTCTTGGTCACGTCCACTGCGAGGCACATCTTGTCCAGTGGCCACTCGTTTTTCCTGGCCGTGGTCTGCATGACGGCCGTGAGGAAGGACTGGGGGTTGAAGAATCCTGCCAGCCACACCGTTGCAGGCAGCACAAAGTCTGTTGTCCACATTTCCAGTTCCTGGAAAACAGAATTAGCAGAGAGTGAAATGTGTGCTTTGAGGACAGAACAGTGCTGGGAGCAGTGGCAGACGAGGTGATGCTTCACAGGCCCCTACACAAATGTCTGGCATCTTCCAGCCAGGGACACGGGGCTGGGGGTGGGCAGTAGTGAATCGGGGGCAGCCTCCCCTGCAGCAATGGAGCTGAACCCTTCACGTGGGTCGCAGGAGATGCTGCTGTTATCTTTTTAACAAAGCTACATTTAAATAGATGGTTTTATGAATTATTTGTTTTCTTCTGAGGCATATAAAGCTCTGATGGGGTTAATGATGTTCTTTCTTTGGAAATGGTGATATACCCTAATGGTGAACCCTTCTCAAACCTCTGCTCTTGTTCTTGGGTAAGAGGCCCCTGCAGGTAAATCCAATGGCTTAAGTTAATATTGAAAAATAAAGCAGTCAACCACTGTACAGCGATGGAGGTGACCCCTGGTCCTGTGTGGAGTCTGCTTGCCCTCTGAGCTTGAACTTCCCCAGGAAAGGTGCTCACCCTGATGCGCAGGAGCATGTCTGCAAGCCAGGCTCCTAAGTTGAGGAGAGAGGGGTAGGCAGAGCGGGCCCAGGACTCGGGAACGGTGTCGTAGAAGAGCGCATTTGCCAAGTCCTCCATGTCGGCCGTGATCATTAGCTCACCCTTCGGAAGAGACACACGGGGCAGCTTTAGCTGAAGGCAGCAGCTGGGGGACGTGCTGAGTCTGAAATGCAACCCAAACTGGGAATGTTTGGTCTGAGAGAGCGGCTTCCTGGGCTTGGCCTCCTGCGTACCTTGAGCCCCAGGTCCAGCTCCCTCAGCGAGCGCCTGATCTCATGCATCAGGAAGTTCATTCTTTCACATTCCTGGAGGGCGACCACCATGTATGGGGTCTTCTCCTCAGCTTTAGCCATGAGCTCGGCCATGCTGAAGGGCTCTGGCAGCCACTCCATGATCTCGTCGAGGACTGACTTCACCTGGGAAGAGCAGGGGAAATGCTGTCAGTTAGCAGACCATGGCCTTAGTAAGATTTTTCTGTTCTGCTGACATGGTTTTCTGTGGTTTCCCATCTGTTACTAGGACTCTGTTCCTTTACTAACTGCTCTTAGATCCTGAGGAGCTGCAGCTCTTTTGAGAGCCAAGGTTCCTTAAATAAAGCCTCGACAGGAATGCCCTGCTGAGCCAGGACTGCAGCATTGGTTGTGGGCTCTGCAGCAACAGGCGCTGAGCTGGGATCACTCTGTACCACCTTGCACTGGTAAGAAATCAGTTGTTGCCACAGGGCATATTCCCCGTCCATTGTGTGAGTGTGCTCCCCACCTGTGCTCGGGATCGCCATCGCTTCCTGTGGAGTGATGGGGTGCCAGAAGCTCCACTTGCCTTTTCCTCTCGGGAGTTGCCCGCACCACCTCCTGCGTCCGACTCCTTGGGCTGCATCTCCAGGAGGGTGCGGAAGAGCCGGTCGGAGGTGATGGTGAGGAAGCCGATCTCCGCGTTGGGGTGCAGCCCGTACAGGTAGGGGCTCTCGGGGGGCAGGTTCTCATCGATGTACGAGTGGTAGCCCTGCACACGGGGCAACACCAGTGTTACTTTAGCACATCTGGACAAAGGAGTTTGGCTTCAGCCTTGGGAATGCGGCACCGCGGTGCCGTGCTGGGGGCACAGCTCCTGGCGGTTCTTATTCAGGATGGTTTTTCACTCACCTGTTACCTCAGTTTTTCACTTCCCACCCCCAGCCACAGGAATCAGTTCTGCAGCTATTTTGCATGTTTCCACTATGTTTTCCTCTGCCCTCCCCCTTGGTTATAGCATGAGGGAGCTCTTGACTAGTAACCGCTTGCCTGAGCAGTGGGTTTCCACAGCAAAGGGCAGTGCTGATCTTCCTTACCTTGTAATCCAAGCTGGGAGGGACCAGAAACCCTGGAGCCAAGTGCACTTCCCCGTCCAGCATCTCCGTGCGGAGGTACTCGCTGAGGTACGTGAGGCACAGCCGGCGGTCCCAGTCATCCGTGATGTGGCCCCCGTACACGATTTCACCAAAGAGGTACCGGAGATCGTCCCACGGCACCTACAGGGAGCAGCTCACCATCGGGTCCTTGTGGCTGCACACAGGCTGCAGGGCCTCAGAGCTCTTGGAAAGACCTGTCCAGTGTCCAGGGAACTTACGGACCCTGGAGCACAGAGTCTCATTGACCAAGTGAAGGGGGCAAGACAGGGGACCTTGTCTTGGTTGTCTCTTGTGTTCAACCACAGATTTCACCTTGTCCTGGGCCATCCATACTTTGAACCCCATTATCCCATCCTTATTCAGATCAGTGTTGATCATGTCTGTAAGGCCAAGGGAAGGCAGGACTCTGCTGAAAGTGAGACCTCAGTCCTACTCATTGCATCTTCATTCTTGGGGCAGGCTTTGCCTTTTGGGTGGAATGTCATTTAAAAACACCGAAATGAACCCAACCAGCCACTGAGGCCCCAGCCAGAGCGAGCTCTTGTCCACGTCTGGTGCTGAACCCAGCTCAGGAGGACTCTGCGCCTTCTCCACTGACAGTTTAGGGGTGGATGCTTGTCATGGTGTGTTTTGTGCTGGGGTACGGTGTCTTTGTCAGCCTCTTACCTTGGGGTTGGCCTCCAGGTAGTTGAACAGGATGTTAATGGATATGGTCAGGTCCCCGTTGCTGAAGGGGTAAGGTCTGTTCCAGCCCTGGGCACCAAACTTGCGCCGCTCAGCCACCACTGCGTGGAAGTAACAGAGCGCAAACAGGATGCGTTTGAACTCGATTTCTTTGGTGCACATCTCCAAGGTATCCTGCAGTGGAATGAAAGGGAGAGGGGATTGGCAGGTGATTGAATAGCCCTCTAGAGAGGGGGATAAAGGAATCTGATGGTTGTTTATTAAATAAATAAGCACGAAATTACCTTTTAAAGACTTGCTAATTTGTTAATTTTTGCCCTCACTTGTTTATAAGTGACTTAGGCCTACAAACACACACACAGACATAGACCTGCCCCTGCTGACAGTGCAGGCAGCTCGCTCATGGCACCAGGCTGCAGCAGCTTGACACCCAGCCTTGGCAAAGGCACAGGACATCCAGCACCCTCCCTGGATCGGGAGCCTGGGGTCAGCTCTGGTTACTTCCAGATCACACCCCCACAGGTGGGGCTCTGGGCACACAGGAGGATGTGCTGGGGGGGGCCAGCTCCTGTCTCTGCAGCGATGGCCGTGCCGATGCTCAGCCCATGGCACCAGGGCTGGGGTGAGCCCTGTATGGACCTGGCAGCTGCGTGCAGTGGGGGGTACCTGTGTGAAGAGGTCGAGGGCTCGGTGCAGGTTGGCGAACATGCCCGTCGGGGGCTCGTTGATGATCTTGATGGAGTTCTCCAGCAGCCCCTGTGGGATGATGTGGGACTCGAGGGTGGGGGCCGGCTCGGCGCTCAGGAAGAGCCGGTAGTCACTGTGGCTGCCCGTGCTGTACTGCTCCACTCTCTTATCCAGCGTGCGCAGCCACCGGGCCACCAGGTGGATGTTCTGCAACGGAAACTCTCCTGTACCACTCAGACAAGCCTGGACCCAGCAGCTGCATGGGTGAGACCACGGCTGCGCATGATGGCTGATGCCCTGGGACAGGGGAGCAGAGCCTCTGCTGGCACTGCCTGAGCTTCAGCCATCCTGGGGACTCCACTAGTGCCAGTAGGAACACCAGGGATGGGAGAGCCCAGGGACACTCTGAGCTGTAGCTGGCAGCAGCGCTCACCACCCACCTGCAGGATGACCCAGTGCCCCTGCTCAGCTGCCACCTCCAGGGCTCTTTCTGCCACGGGTTCCTGGCCCTGCCCCAGTGACACGTTGTGGATCCTCCCGTTTTCAATGGTGAAGTTCAGTTTTCTGCCTGGGGAGGGGAGGAAACCACCACAGTCTGAGACCCTTTCTTGATGCTATTGGTACCCGGAGGGGCTGTGCTGGCTGCTCATGGCTCATGCTGCAACTGCAGCAGCCACTGACGGCCAGCGCTGGTGAGGAGGGGGCAGGGGCTCACCCAGGGCCTCCACATCTTTCAGGGGGTCAACGCCAGGGGAGAGAATGAAGAAGAGCGGCGTGGAGGGGCTGCTCTCCCTGTACACCTCGGCAAGCTCAACGCTCCTGCCTTCCACGTACTTGCTCCCCATCTTCTCTGCCACAAAGTCCCTACAGAAAAATAAACCCATGATGTGAGTTAGGAGCAAGCATGGTCACGGCGCAGCCGGCGTGGTGATGCTGCGGGGCTCTGGCCAGGGCAGCACCTGATGGCGTAGGTCATCCTGTCTGGCCGCATGCACCGCAGCATGCACAGCTTCTGCAGCGCAGACTTGTTCTTCCACTCCCTGGGGAACTCCTCCTTCTCGGGCACCTCTGACTCCACAAACTTCTTCCATCGCTTTGCTGAGCCCTCAATGTCAGTGTCCAAGCTCCTGAACTCCTCCATTTCTGAGAGCACCTTGAGGTCCCACAGAGAAGGGAGGGATCACTGCTGGGCTCTGCTTGCCCTCGGGGACCCCGGGGACGGAGGGGACCCTCCACTGAGGAGGTGCTGCAGGTGACCCCGCACCCTCGGCACAGCGGGCGACCAACCTTGATGGCGCCCCAGCAGCGGTGCTGCAGGAAGCCCACGGGGGAGGTGGCGCCGGGCCTGGCAGGGAGGCGCAGCAGGAAGTGCAGCTCTGCGGGGTTCACTTCTTTCTTGAGGATGAGGACCTGAAGGGGAGGGCGCAGCTCCGCCACTGCCCCGGCACACACAGCCCTGCGCGGGGGCTGCGCCTCAGGTGTGGTGCTGCTGAGCATCCAGCAGCAGGGCGCAGGTAAGGGAACGCCTGCCTAAGCCCACACAAACGCGTGTACAGGAAGGTACCATGGACAGCCCCGATGCGCGCAGTACCTGGAAGGCAACCTGGGCCAGGAAGATGAGCTTGTCTCTCTCAAAGAGCCCTTGTGCTGTGTGCACATAGACCGAGTAGGTGATCTCGTCCGTCAGGTTCATCACCCGCTCCTTGACGTCATCGCTGGGCGTCGCGCGCTCCATGGCTTTGGCGAAGATCCCATGGAACGCCTGGGGAAGATCCAGCGGGAGCTCAGCGCCTGCACTGCTGGGGCTCCGGAGCCCCCAGCCCAGTCCCACCCTTGCTCCACGCCTGCCTTGAGAGAGAACTGGTAGATGGGGTTGATCTTGTTGAGGTCGCTCAGGATGAAGTAGAGCAGCGACGCTCGCTCTGCCACTGGGCGGTAGTTCTCTCTAGCAACGTTTATTTGTGCTTCGGTGACCTTTGCTTCTTTGACCTGGCCACACACCAGTTACCAGCGGGGTTACCGGCGCCCTGGCACGGGCCCAGGCAGTTCCCAACCTCCGGCTGAGCGGCGGGTGCCCCAGGCTGGGTCTTGCTGCCTCACTGGGGCACCTCACTTGCCTTTTCCTCTATGTCCATGGCCGTGCACTTTGTGGTTTCCAGGTTCTCCACCAGCACCGTGTCCCCCAGGAAGTCCCCCCCGGCAGCAGAGAGCCAGGCGAGCAGCGAGTCCTCCAGCTCCTTCAGCTTGATCTTGAACTCATTCTGGCTCTTGGTGAGGTTTGCCTGCAGCACCGGCACACAGACACACATAGCGGTCAGACACCGACTCACGGTGAAGCAGCACAAGCGCCGCTGGCAGCACCAGGCTCCGTGGGGCAATGCTGGACCCGTGGTGGGCTCTGAGCGGGGCTCGCTCTGCTCTTGGGCAATGGCAGCAAGCTGCTGGAGAGGAGCTCTCAGCTCTCCCTACCGGCGAAGCCCTGCAGCAAGCTCAGCCCCTCTGCTAGCACCCCACCGGCAGCCGGGTCCCTACCTTCAGAGCCTCCAGGTCCGGGTGCTCCTTGGCCACCACAGCAGCCAGCAGCTGCTCCTCCAGTCCCTCCCGCGTCACCAGGAAGTTGATGAGGGTGCACTGAGCCTGCACCTCCGGCTTGTAGTGCGGGTTCAGATCCTTGGTGTGCAGGATCAGGCGGAAGCTCGGGTTATATTCCACTTCCTCGTCTCCTATTCTGATGTACCTGTTTGGTTAATCACACAGACTGATTTCCATGCGCTGGCAGTGACCCACCACAGACAACCCCTCAACCCCAAGCGCTGTTTCTGGCCACGCGAGATACATTTCTGTGGCCAGGAGGAGGTGCAGCAAGGGCAGGAGTGCTGGAGGCTGAAGGAGCAGGAGCTGGAGGGGCCCTGCCACAGCCTCCCCTGGCTTCGGGGCTGGTGCTTCTTGCAGGCTCAGAGTCACAAAACAGGGGAGCCCCTGGGCACCATCCCCGCAGTCCTGGAGAAACCCCTCCCTGCTTGCCAGCCCTTCCTGCCGATGCACAGGGAACATGGTGTAAACCACTGAATGAACTGGGTGCTCAGGCCAGGACAGTCCCAAAGTCACATCAACCACAAATATCCCCGCTAGGAAACACCGCAGAAAACTGGGGGATGTGGGCAGGGGCCAGGGGAATCAGAGAATCAACGGGGTTGGAAAAGACCTTTAAGATCCTCAAGTCAAACATTGCCCAGCAGTGCCAAGGCTACCACTAAACCATGTCACTGGGGGCCTCGTCTATACAGCTTGTGAACACTTGCAGGGACGGTGCCTCCACCCTGCTCTGGGCAGCCTGTTCCCATCCCTGAGGACCCTCTGGGGAAGAAACCGTTCCTAATCTCCAGTCTAGAAGCAGGGAAGGGTCAGGCCCCAGCTGCTTTCTTGCACAGGGGTGCACATCAGCATTTTAGGGCCGCAGTGGCTCCTTGGGGCAAGCAAAACTCCTTGGCCCCAAAGAAGAGGTGCTGACCTGCCCTTCTTGGTGGTGTTCCTGCCCAGCAGATGGTCCAGCACCGGCTCCACCGTCTCACCCAGGCCTTCGATCAGCAGCGTCTGTCCCTCAGAAACCGCCCGCTTGATGATGTCCAGGTAGCTGCAGTGGGACAGGAGAGATGTGGGGTGGGATGGGGGGGATGCGCTGCATGGCGTGAGCTGGGGTGGGCACCCTGCAGTGACTGTGCCCTGTGGGATCCCTGTGGTGACCCCCAGCCCTGGCCCTGCAGGGGTGTCAGTGCCCCATGAGTGCTGCTACCATCGCGTGCCCTGGTCTGATCAGGCTGTGGATGCCCCCAGCATCCTGCATCCCCCCCGGAGCCTGCGCCCATCCTGCAGCACCCAACCCACTTTCTCTGGCCCAGGCGCATGGCCTGCAGCTCCTCCCCGTATTTGTTCCTGATCCACTTGATGCCCTGGAGCTGGGCGTCCACGACGAGGGGCCAGCGCTCGGTGTGGCAGAAGATGGTGGCATTCTCGGCGGACGTGCGGTTGCTCGGCAGCCCCTGGTTGCTCCAGGTAGCCACGTCAGCAGAGTCAGTGAGGAGGCTGAGGGGGTCCAGCCCCGGCGTGATGGGGATGGGCACCTGCGGGAAGGGGCTGTTGGGTGCCTGCAGAGCAGAGGGAGCCCCTCGGTGCCGGCGGGCACGGGGATGGGACCCAGAGCCACGCACCTCCAGCCTGCTGAGGAAAGGGATCCAGTGCTGGTCCAGCAGCTGCCCCCTGTACTTCCTGGTGAAGTAGCCGACGTAGGACACGAAGGCGGAGATGAGCAGCACGTCCCCGCACACCGTGTTCTCCTGCGCCCTGAGCATCTCCACCGACTCAGCCCAGCGCACGTTTTCGGATGCCAGGCCTCTGACAAGTCTGGGGGGGGTCAGAGGATATGGTGGCTGCTGCGGTGCCAGGGGAGACTCAGCCGTGATGCCCCACGGCCCTTGGGATTAACTCCCCTCACTTGGCGATAGGCTGCCCACGGGGAGGCACACGGCTCCTTGGCTGTGTTCCCCCCCCTCCCCAGATTCCTGTCCCTGGTCATGCTCTGGATTCCTCCCTCTGGGGAGGGCACAGGGGGCTTTTATGATTCCATGAGCCCCGTGTCCTGTCGCCAGGGAGCAGCGGGCAGGCACTGCTTGCACGGTACCTGTTTGCCAGCGTGATGACTCTGTTGGTTGCCTCAGCCTCCTGCTCACAGCTGAGCTTTTCAGCCGTAGCTTGCTCGAATTTGGCGGTGAGAGCTGCGAGGTTGGCGTCCAGCTCCTTCAGGAGACAGCACAGCCCCATCACCTCCTGCACCCGGCGCGGGGAGCTGCCGGGGCAGTGCCTCCACCCTTGGGTTTGCCAGGGGAGCAGGCACTTACGGCCACTTTGCTCTTGATGTGAGCGAGCTTCTCCTGCGCCGCCGCCAGCTCGGCGTTGGCGTCCAGCAGCGCCTGCCTCTTGGGCTCCACCTCGCAGTGCACCTCGTAGAAGCGGACGGTGTTGAGGCACCAGGAGCACAGGCCCGCGGCAGCCGCTGACTTGGACATGATGAACTCCGGATCAAAAGTGGGGTCTGACTGGTAGGGCCTGGAGCAGAACACACCAGGCTGCAGCCCCGACCTGCACCCCCGGGCTGCCCACGGTGGGCGGGCAGAGCAGGTGCCTGGATCCCTCCTGGCCCTCGGACCCCACTGAGCTCACTGGGTGCCAGTCTCCCTCCTGGATGCTGTGCCCAGGGCTGGGAGAGGGGCAGGAGCCAGCCACGGACTCACATAAATGCCTTGAGACAGGACTCAGGGATGTGCTCCTTGTCGTACTTCCTTAAGGCATCAAGGAAAGTGTCTACTTTTCCCATCATAACTTTTGCTGCCTTCCAGCTCCTGTCCTTCGGAATGATGCCCTTGGGGGCTGTCAGCACCATCACAGCTGCTGTCACGTTCACCACTGCTTGGGGTGGCGACCCGAAGGACTTCAGCTCTGTCAGGTTGTTCTGGAAAGGGACCATGGGGCCGCTCGGTGTCACCCTGGTGCGGGGACAGCAGCACCAGCCAGGAAACCACTTCCCAGCGCAGGGTCACCCACCTTGTTGAGAGTGTCGAGGGCCTTCTGGGCAGCCAGGAGCGCCGGCTCTGCCTTTGCCAGGTCGGTCTCGCAGGCTTGCTGCTTCTCAGTCACGAGCTGGGGAAACGAGGGGAGGGGATGGGATGGGATGAGAGGCCGGAGCCAACAGAGCTCATGCTGCCCTGCTCCCTGTTGGACCCCGGCGTGGTGGGCACCAGCTCACCTTGTTGATGGCCTGGACCTTCAGCTCCTCTGCATCAGCGATGGCTTTCTTCTTGCTGACCTTCTCTGCCTCAACACCCACCACATGGATCAGTTTATCCGTGTTCTCATTCTTCACCTTCAGCTCTTCCTCCTGCATTGCCAAAGTGGCTTTCAGGGCTTCCACCTGGATAGGGGAGAGGTGGAGCGCATCAGAGGGTTGATCCTGCTGAGCCCTGCCAGCCTCACAGCAGTGGCCTGGTAGAGCTCAGGGACCGCATGGCCAGCATGAGCACCCTGCGGGGATGCGCCTCCTCTCGCCTCCCTGCATCAGACACGCAGTGGATGCGGTGCGTAAGCGATGCTGCGGGCAGGCACCTGGGACGCTGTGCTCTGCAGCTTCCTCAGCCCCTTCTCCAGCCTCTCGATCTTGGCTCTGAGCTCGCCCCTTTTTTTCGCCAGCAGGTTCTGGTAGAGCTGTATCTGCTCCAGGAAGCTCTTTGGCGTGGTGTAATTATAGCGCCTTTCCGCGGCCAGGTACAGCTGGGATACCTCCTTCACACTTATGTGGACGTATGCCATGAACTTGCTGATGGAGACCTTGACCTCGGGCTGCAGCGGGAGCACAGGCAGTGAGATGCTCTGCCAGGAGCACAGTGAGCTGCTGCCCATGGGGACGCCCCGAAGCGTGTCTTTGAGAAACACAGGCGAGCGCAGCACCGATGACACAGGTGCTTGAGCTCAGCTCTGGTTTCCTGCCTCTTGTTCCCTGGGGTTAACTTGGGCTCCCCGGGGGAGAAGTTGCTGTTTCCAGACTGTTTGTGGTGGTGTTTAAGGACAAAAGGGAAACGAGGAACCCTTCATCCCCACCTGCCCAGCGTGGGGCCACCCCTGGGCACGCTGCAGCACGGAGAGCAGCAGAGGGGCAGGTCGTGCCCCAGCACAGGGCCAGCACACGGGGCTGTGCACAGACACGGCGGGCCCTGAGCCAGCGTCCCCAATGGGGCTCACCCCAATGTCCTTTGTCTCCTCCAGGAACCGGCTGCTGACGGACACGAGCGCATCCTCGGGCCACTCGTGGAACCAGTCGATGGCCATGCAGGTCAGCAGGGCAGGGAACCGCCGGGCACGCACCCGCAGGGCCGAGCCCACCGGGGAGAAGCAGAGGATGACCTGGGGCAGAGCAAGGCTGCTGAGAGGAGCATCAGCGGTGCTGAGTGGGGTCTCATAGGGCAGGGGGTGTCAGCAGTGCTCAGTGGGGTCTCATAGGGCAGGGGGTGTCAGCAGTGCTCAGTGGGGTCTCATAGGGCTGGCAGGGGGGTGTCAGCAGTGCTGAGTGGGGTCTCATAGGGCAGGGGGTGTCAGCGGTGCTCAGTGGGGTCTCATAGGGCTGGCAGGAGCACCACTGTGCGCTGCTCATCCCGATCTGCCCCGGGGCTGGGGCTGCAGTGTTGTCTGAGGAGCATTTGAGAGCACTTCACCCAGAGCCACCAGCCTGTCCTGACCCGGTTCTGTGAGCCCTGCCTGCAAACAGGGAGCCCTGAGAGCCCCTCCCAAGCCAGCACCCACCTTCAGCTGACGCCTGGCTTTCTCTATGAATACTTTCCAGCAGTTTTCCCTCGTCTCTTGCAATCCAAGGTATTTCACTTCAGGTTTCATGGCACTGAAAATGTCCTCGAGTTCATCCCCCTGGAAGAGCCCCGGCACCTCCCCAGCCGCCAGGAAGTCATTGATTAGGACCAGGAACGCTTCTTCAGCAACTTGGGAGTCCGTCATCAGGAACACGGTGGGGATGTTCTGCACCGCTGCCTTCATGCACTGGGCGGCGAGGTCCAGCTGGGCAGGGGAGAGAAACCATCACCCCCCTTCAGCGCCTCCGCAGAGCCGGGTGCAGCTCAGCACCCTTGGGCTGCCCTGGGGAGCCAGGATGGTGCCTGTGGGAAGGAGCCCTTGGGAAGGAGCCGGGTGCCGCCGCTCTGCTCACACAGGGCCATCAGCCGAGGCTGCCTGCACCACATCTGCTCTCAAGAGCAGCTCCTGCCTGTCCCTCGGGGCAGACTCCTGGGTGTTCGGAGAGCACCCTTGAGCACACGGTAGGGTGCAGCAAGGAGAGCAGAGCCCTGCACACCCGCCCGGGGGCCTGGGGGGAAGCTGCGCCCACCTTGAGGTCCTGGATGCTGTAGCCTTTCTTCAGCATGGGCTGGAACACTTTCAGGTTGCTCATGTAAGCTGCCAGCCGTGCCAGGCTCTGCTTGCCGCTGCCTCCAACCCCCACCAGCAGCGCGTTGCCCCAGGGAGACGCTAAGATCCGACTAATTCTGCAGATATGGGAGGCTGCGTCTTCAAAGAGCACCTGAGGAGAGCGGGAGGGGGAAGCTCCAGGCTCTGATTCCAGCCAGAAAGCAGCGAACACCGCGAAGAGACCGAACCCAAGCAGGGGGATGCTGTGGGGGGTGCGAGCGCTGCCTCGGCACTCACCAGGTTCATGGCCACGTTCACCTCGTTGTAGCTGTCCAGGGCTTCCCCCAGCAGCTTGTTGAGGGCCGGCCAGCTCGGCACCGGCAGGTACTTGGGATCCCCCCTTCCCTGGGCAAAGTGGCAGAAGATGTTGGGCTTGGCAAACAACACGTCCTCACCGAGGTGCTGGGAAAGGCAGTGCCAGCTGTGGGGCTCGGCCATGGGGCTCAGCCGTGGGGCTCAGCCGTGGGGCTCAGCCGTGGGGCTCAGCCGTGGGGCTCAGCCATGGGGCTCAGCCGTGGGGCTCATCCCCACCAGGCTGGCGCCCGCCCCCCCTCACCTTCCAGCCCAACTTACCCCAAAGTACTTCTTGCAGGTGTCCCCCAGCACCTTCCTGAAGGTGGTTTGATCCTCTCCATCCATGAGCTTGTCTCCGTACGCCCGCTCAGCCTCGTGCAGCCAGAGGCGCACCAGCTCCACGGGGCTCTTCAGGCATTCAGGGGTGGAGAACAGCAAACCCTGACAACCACACGAGTCCCTCGGTCTTTGGGGGGTGTCTTATGGCTGCTTGGAGCTGAGTTTCAAAGGTTGGCTTTGGGAACTTAGTGCTGTACAGGGCCATGGTGCGCTGCAGGGACTCATGATGCAGGGAAAGAAGGAGTAAGGGTGATAAAGGAACACAGATGTGTTGAACAGCCCTCACACTACCTGGAATATGTTGGAGAGGTCCCGCAGGTTGAAGAGGTAGTGGAACTTGATGGCTGTTGGCAGGAAGGTGGAGGCGACTTTCTGGTGGAGGGCTGTGGGCAGGAGCTGGGGGTGAGCAGGGGGCACAGGGCTCCCAGTGCTGGTGCCCGCCTGTCATGGTTTAAGCCCAGCCGGTAACTCAGAACCATGCAGCCACTTGCTCACTGCCTCCCCCCTGCTTCTTCCCCCCCCCCCCGCTCCCAGAGGGATGGGGAAGAGAATCAAAAGAATGTAATTCCCACGGGCTGAGATAAGAGCAGCCCAGTACCTAAGGTACAACACAAACCACTGCTGCTGCCACCAATGATAACAATGATGATGAGGGAAATAACAAGGGGAGAGAATACAACCGCTCACCACCCGCTGACCGATACCCAGCCTGACGCAGGCAGTGATCTAACCCTTCCAGGTGACTGCCCAGTTTCTATACTGGGCATGACGTGCTGTGCTATGGAAAACCCCTTTGGTCAGTTTGGGTCAGGTGTGCTGTCACTGCTTCTTCCCGGCTTCCCTCCTCCCTGGCACAGCATGAGACCCACAAAGTCCTTGGTCAGAGTGAACGTTACTGAGCAGCAACTAAACCCATCGGTGCTGCTCCCAGGCTGGAAGTCAAAACCACAGCACTGCACCAGCTACCCAGGAGAGAAATGACTCCTACTGCAGACCCCAGGACACTGCCCCCTTCCCCCGGAGCGGCAGGGGCTCACCCAGTGCTGCTGTGACCAGCTGTGACTGCAGCCTCTGCACAGGCGCAGGCATCTTCTGCAGGGCGAGGTGCTGCGTGAGGATGCTGCTGTACACGCTCTGCAGGGCCTCCTGGCCCGGAAAGCTCACGGCAAAGACGCAGAAGTGGCGCTGTGCCCAGGGGCAAACATTCAGGCAGGAGTTTTGCCCTGCATAGGCTGATGCAGGCGTCCTGCAGCGTGATGGCCCCCGTCCCACCCTGTCCCATCCCACCTCACCCCACCTAGCTCCAGTCCCAGGACAGTGAACCCGCTGCATCCCTGTGTATCCTGTTTACCTGCAGCCTGGAGTCGATGGTGAAGGATCCTGCTGTTGGGTTCATGCAGGCCACATACTGGCAGTTGTGAATGTCCTTCAGGGTCAGTTTGGTCCTGTCGTACCTGCACAGGGACCAGCACTGTGATGCTTTCCCCAGGGATGGGTTTCTCCAGTTAGACTGTGCCCCACCAGCCCCATGAAGCCCCATTTGGGGGGATGTGGGAACAGGGATCCCCATTTCCCTGGTGCTCAGCAAAGCCTAGCACTGCTCTTGGCAATGCTACGTGGGTCCCTTCATGCACCCCAAGCCTCTCCATGGCAGCTGGCACTTGCCACCTCCTCCCCGTCTCAGGGGAGCCTTCTGCACTGCAGGATGCATTGCCAGGCACCGGGAACCCCGCCAGGGCTTCCCCGCCGGTGCTGGCAGCGCGGCTGTTTGCGCTGGGTGGGGTTTGGAGTCCCCAGCAGGGAGTTTCCCCATTCCCCTGCCAGAGCCTTCCCCGCAGCTCCGGGAATGAGCAGGCAGCGGGGGAACGGGAGGCTCAGCTCCGCAGCAGTGCGCTGGGGGGGCAGCACGGGCAAGGCACAGCTGGGAGCGGTGCCAGCATGGCAGGGATTGCCAGGCAGACGGTCACCAAGGCCCCACGGCAGGGGCCGCTGGCCAGATACCCACCAGTGCCCGTGGTCCAAGTGCTGCCGGATGAGCGTGTGCGGTGCCACGGTGCCGTACTCGTCCACCTCCGGCACGTTCATGTCGTCAATGAAGTAGATGAGCCGCTTGCTCCCAGGCGGGCCGTAGCTCCTCCCGGATTTCTTCTCCAGGGGCTTCTCGAGGACAGCTGCATTGGGCGGAGGTGAGCAGTGGGGCAGTGCCATGGGGCACAGCCCCGAGTGGGGCTGGCTGCTGGCTGGGGCTGGCCTTACCCTGCAGCATGGCTGAGGTGGTGTAGAAGTTAAAAGGCACAAACTGCACGAGGTATTCATCTGTGCTGAGCGTCTCGAGCTTGTCCCGCACCAGGACTGACTTCCCCGTGCCCGCATTGCCCACCAGCATCACCGGCTTCTTCTTCTCCACCAGCAGGTCCATGAGGAAGCGCAGGCGCGTGGTCTCGGTGGTGTGCACCAGGGAGGCCTGCGGAAACGGCACCGTCAGTCCCCGGAGCTCGCCTCTTGCTGCTGGAGGTGTTTGCAGGCAGGTGCCGGAGCCGCGCCTGGCTCCCCCAGCGATGCCCCTGGTCTCACAGAAGATGCTTGCTCTGCACAAACCTGGTCCCTTTCTAAAGCCTAAGGCTCAGGTGTGTGCTTATTCTAAAGATTTTCTGACCCAAACTAGGAGCTGTGAGAAAAACGAGTTCTTAAAGAGCACAGCCCAGGTCCTGAAGCTGTTCCAGTGGCTTTGCTCGGCCATCGCAGGAATCAAATGAATCCCTGGCCCCTGGCCCTTTCCCTGGCCCAAGCCCCCTCCCTCAGGACACCAGTGCAAAACAAATGTAAATAAAGTTTTAAAGCCCATTTTGGCTTTCAGACAACCGTTATTAATTATTTGAGAACCTACCAAGCCAGAGGCTGACCTGAAATTTTAAAAGAGGACTCGGAACTTGCAGCCCCGCTGAGGTTTCCATGGGGTGAAGCAGAGCCATGGATGGGGTCTGCCTGGTGCCACGCTGGGGAAGCCCATGGAGTAGCAGCCAAATAAAGCACATAACCACAGAGAGCCTGTGGAGGATACCTACCTGCAAAGGGACATCAGGGCTGAGGTTGAATTCTGGCACTTTTTCAGACCAGGGAGTGAATCTCTTCGATTCCGGATGGATGAAGTAGTCAAAAATTGTCCCCTGAGAAGGGAACTTGATAGTTTTGAATTCGCTCAGCCACCACTTGCTGAACTCGAGGCGGTAATCCATGAGCTGGGAGGAACCAAACAGAGAGCAGCTCAGAAACTGGCTTTAGGATCTGCTGCTTTAGGATCGTCCGGAGGGAGGCAGCCGTGGGCAGGAGGCTCTGGTGAGCAGGGAGGCGCGGGCAGGCGCTGGGTACTTGGTCCTACAGTTGTACCTGGTCCTGGAACAGGGCCCCACCAAAGGCCCAGGTACAGGCGAAGACGAAGTAGAGCTCATAGAGGTCCCGGGACGAGTCCGGCGGCACGTTCTGTGGCGTCAGGAGGCACTCAAGCAGGAACAGCACCATCTGAACCAGCGTGACCTCAGGGATAGGGGTGATCTTCTTGAATGCGGTCTTGTGCTTGTCCAGGCACACCGGCAGGTACTTGTCAAAGAGGATTGTCAGACTGGCCTTCTCGGACTGCACTGGCCTCGTCTCGATCCAGCTGGTCACAATGCTGCCAGAGGGACAGGCAGGGCTGCAGGCCAGCGCACGGGAGCCAGCAGCCCCCCCATCCCATCCCATCCCGTCCCATCCCATCCATCCCATCCCATCCCATCCCATCCCATCCCATCCCATCCCATCCCATCCCATCCATCCCATCCCATCCCATCCATCCCATCCCATCCCATCCCATCCCATCCCATCCCATCCCATCCATCCCCCTCCCTGGGCTCACGGGCTCCAGCCCAGGTCAGTGGGGTTGATGTAGAGGATCCCTGCCCGGGACACGGTGGCCGGTGTGGCAGTCCGCAGGTGGCTGGTCTCGAAGAGGAGCCGCATGGTGGGGTTGAGGGGGATGCGCTCATTGCTGGCCAAGGTGAGAACCTGGGGAGGAGCCCATAATGGGGGCAGGCCCTGATCTTGGGGCACAGGCATGAACACATCGAATCACCTTGAATTAATGAGGGGTTATGATGGCACCGACCTTATTGTCATCCATGACTGTGTTCAGGGACTCAATCCACATGGGGTCAATATCTCCATCGAGTATGATCCATTTGGGCCCTTTATGTGTGATGTTGGCCAGGTCACGCATTGCTGTAGAAAATAGACCTGCCCCATAGAAAGACACATAAATTTGTCCTTTTGAGCAACGTTTGCTGGGGACACACACACAGGGCTGGGTGCGTCCCTGAACCGTGTCCCCCTCCCTCACACGTCACTAAAATGCCCCTAGAAAAGATCTTCCCATTGCACCACCGCATCCCAAGGTGTTTACAGAGACATGCTGTATGAAGTGAATCACAAAGCTGCTGCAGGACGGCTGCCACGCGGGTGAGCGACCGCTCACAGCGCCGGTGTCTCACCGTCCTTCCACTGCCGCGTGGACGGGTGAATAACGCCGAAGAGCTCGTCGCAGGTCACAGCCTTGGGGTCGAGGTCCACGGTGACTGGCTTCCGCTGCATGTTCCTGTACGTCTCATTGAGCGACCGCAGGACCTGCGCACGGGAACCATGCAGCCGTGGTGCTGGGCCCGGCCCTTGCGGTCCTCAAGGGTCTGGTGTGGCCCCGGGCACCGGCTGCGCTGCCGTCCCTGCCCCAGGCACAGCTGCTGACTGCGGCTGGCACAGGCATCGGAGAGGATGGGAGAGGCCATGGGATGTGCTTGACCGGGGCAGGAGGGGACTCGTGTCCGCAGGGATGGTCTGTGGCTACCTGGGACTTGCCACAGCCGGCGCTGCCGATGACAAAGACGGAGTGCCTCACTTGCAGCAGCTCCTCCAGCTGCACCACCTTCAGCACAAAGCTCTCCTCTGCCTGCAGCTTCAGCTCCAGCACAGACTGCCTAATGACCTGGGAGGGAGAGCAGGCGCTGACTACGGGCACTGGCCACAGGCAGCTGCCACAGCCTCTGCGAGACCCCAGAGACCACCTGGCTTCCCCCGATGTGCCCAATGCACCTTCAGCCTCTGGACCCTGCCAGGGCTGGGAGGGCTCCGGGTTCCCACCTTCTCCAGCTGGAGGTCCCTCTTCCTGGGAACATCCAGGGCTGGGAACAGGTCTCCAATCAGCCTCATGAAGACGGGCAAGTCATCTGTGACGATCTTGGGGATGTTGAAGTCTCTTAAAGCTCTCATCAGAACTTGGTCCTCAGCAGAGTTTGGGTCCTCTCTCTTCAAGGAGCCTGCTACCACCAGCACGGACTTGATAGCCCGCAGTCCCCAGTCATAGTGGTCCTGTGACAGGCAGCGAAGTATTAGACTTCATCTGGGGGGAGGGAGAACTGCCTTAACCAACACCCCTGAGGAACACCCTCTCCATCACCCCAGCCCCAGATTATCCACACTGTCCAGACAAGAGGCCATAAAGTGAGCTTATTGACAGGACAAGCCCCAGCCTGGGCTTGATTCCTGGAAGCATGTGTTTCTGTAAATCACTTCTGCCGAGATGAACAGTATCTGGATGCTCTCATCTTAACTGACTGTATTCTGTTTGATTCTGGTTTTGGAATACTTGATTTCTTCTGGAAGGCAGAAATATGGCACATGATGCATAGCGTGGAAGTGGAATTTACCCAGCCACAGACCTGAGCTATGCAGAGCATCAGCCAGCGCATTACTACCAACAGTCTCACTACGATCCATCAGACTTGAAATTCAAGCGAGCTCTTTCACCTTCAAGGGCTGTGCAATACTGTGACATTACCTGTTTAGACAGAAGCTCCTTACAGAGTGCGTACAGAGTAATGAACTTCCTTGCTAGGAGCTTCGCATCCATAAAGCCTTCTGCAACAAGCATGATTTCACATATCAGCTCAAAGTCGGGGACCACCATGGCGCAGGGCCTGTGAAGGGCAGGAGGGGTTTGCAGGGCTGTGCATGAGCACCCGCAAGCCCTCATCCTCCCCTAGCCAGCAACCTGAGTTGCCAATCTAACTCATTCCCTGCTATTGGCATCAGAGAGCTGGGGCCCTGGGGGTCTCTTGTCCAGCTTTCTGCTCCAAGCAGGGTGTCACAACTGGATCAGGTCACCCTGAGCCTTCTGCAGTCACAGCTTGAGTTCCTCCAAGGCCACAGATCCCACAGCACCCCTGGGCCACCCCTTAAGCGTGTAACCACCTTTTCCAGCTATTCTCAAGTGGATCTGTAGCTCAAGGTGGCAGCTGGACACCCCCAGCATCCTGTCCCCAGGCTGAGCAGCCCCTGAGCACCCCAGGGCTCTGAGCGGGGCTGTCCTGGGAAACAAGGTGTCCCCAACACAAACACCCTCATTTGCACTAGCAGGGGCTGAGGTCACGTTATGGATGCAGCACACAAGTGTTGCTGCAGAGGTAAATGCTGCAGTTACTGCAGTCACGCACAGACCCATCCACCCACAGTTACCTGAAGAGAGCTTTTAAGTTTTGAGGAAGTTCTGTCCGTCCTGCATAGCCAGGGTTCATGGTGATGAAGAGCCCAACGGATGGGACCAGGCTGATCGTCTCCCCAAGGAAACTGAAGGTCTTCTTCTTGGCACGAAGTGCATCTTGAATAGACTTCACCTGCCAGGAGCAGAGGTGTTGGTGCTGGCAGCACTGCAGGCCCCTGTGCTCACCCTCAGCAGCCACCCTGGAAGGTGAGCCTGGAGGTCTGACGTGCCATGAGCAATGCTAGCAGTAATACCTTTCCAAAGCCACAGCTCCAGGCGATGGCAGTGCCAGTGGGTGTGATGGGGGGTTGGGATGGGACACAGAGGGGCTGCATGACCTTAAATGTGCCCAAAGCCCCCCATACTGCTACACTACCCCCCCATCTGCATCCCAACACGACACAGTGGAAATAACAGCAGCAAACCATCCCTTTGAAAGTCAGGTTTAAGTGAGAGAACGTTCTGCATGTGAGCTGGAATGTCTCATCCAGTCCCTACCTGCTGCTGGTGTGCACAGGAGCACATACCTGCACAGCGATCACGGACAACACCTCCACTGCAATGCGGTTGAACTCATCGAAGCAGCCCCAGGCGCCGGTCTGAGCCAGGCCTTTGTAGATATTGCCACAGGACTGCAGGGAGAGCACAGAGATGCTTTACACAGAGGCTGCAATGTGGGGATTTGTTACAACAGCTCAGGTACCGGGAGCTGCTCTTGCTTCTGTGGTTAGTGCTGTGCCCTAGTGCAAATCCCACAGCGTTACAGCTCCCGAGGGTCCCCCGGGATTCCATGGACATGAGCTGGCTGAAGCTGTGGTGGAGATGAGTGATACAGGAAGGCATCAGGGGCTGTGGCTGGACCCACATGCGTTGTGCCAGGGAGGGAGCAGCTTTAGGGCAGTGGTGATGGATGCTGCAGTCAAACACAGGGGCTGCACACTGCAGTGGTGCCTCCTGACAGAGGGTCCCCCCCATCTTGGTGGGCACCCCCTGACTCTCACCTCAGTGCCACCGTCCCTTTCCGTACCTTGTAGTCCATCTGCTCAGAGCAGTTGAAGACATAGACCATCATGCCCACGGCCCGGCCCAGGTCCTTGGTGGTCTCTGTCTTCCCGGTGCCTGCGGGCCCAGCGGGGGCTCCCCCCATGCAAAGGTGCAGGGACTGTGTGAGGGTGATGTAGCACCTGCGGCAGGAGGACCAGGGCTGAGCGGTGCCGGCAGCGCGCCGGGCCCCGGCGCCGTGGCAGGAGCAGGGAGCTGGGCACGCACCGGTCCGTCAGCGGGGTGATGACCAGGCGCGGCGCGTTCCCCAGGTACTCGTACGAGTACTGGAGCTGCGCGTCGCAGATGTTGATGCAGCAGTGCTGCACCCCGCTGTCCCAGCGGTGCCGGAGCTGCGACTGCCACGGGAACTCCTGCGCGCTCTCCACCTGCGGGGCAGCCGGTCCCGACCCGCTGAGCTCCCGCACCAGGAGCACACCAGGACCGTTCCCCCCCTCTGTGCGTGGGGAGAGGGCGCAGGCAGGTCCCAGTGCAGCGCTGGGGCGGGTGAGGACCATCCCTCCATGTGCCTGTGCACAGCCCCGCGCTGAGGGTCACCATGGGAACTGGCAGAGCTGCTCCTGGAGCTGGCTTTGCGTGAGCCCCAGCCTGGTCTCGTCTGCCCCAGCCGTGCTGCCACCTCCCCAGCTCCCCCATGCACCCTGACACCCCATGTGCGCTTTACTCATGCTGTCGGGATACTGAGAAAATACTGAGAAGTGATAAAATAACAGGGAATCTGTGCTCAGAGATGCCAGGACACCAAGCAGTAAAAATACCCTCCTGTAATTAATACCTTTGCAAGGATCATTTTGGCCACAACATCCCTGGCGTGGACGTCAATGGTGCAGATTGTCATGATCTTCATCCTGTCTCCAGGAGCGAGGTGTCCAATGAGCAGTGAAATCAGAGCATTGAGCTGAGCAACCTGAGGAAGGGAAGATGATGAACAGAAAATTGATGTCATTATTTGCCCATCTCTCAGTGACCCCCTGGACCAGACCTCGCCTCTCCGGAGCAGAGAGGGGCTGCAGGACAGCTCCAGCACAGGTCAGCTCAGGCTGGCAGGAATGCCAACCTGCTTTCTGTTGTAATCCTTCATTGCGTTCTCATAGCCTTCCTCCAGCCTGGAAAAGGCCATGCCAACTTCTGTGGTCCACCAGATCTGGGTGCATGTCAGAGCAACCTGCGGCACAGCACAGGGAGGAAATGTGGCCATCAAGGGAAACACCCCAGTCCCAGGAAGGCTGTGGGGGCAGCTCCTACCTGTGCGGGGTAGTTGAATACCCACTGCTCCCGTGGCTTCTCCTCGTAGGTGACCATGGCCTCACGGATGAGGGACCGCAGTGTGGAGCGCATGGTGGCCAGCACTCGGTTCAGCCAAACCTCCACCTGTTGGTCACATCCAACAAACCCTGAGCGAGCAGCTCCCTTCCCGTCCGTGTGACCCCACTGCCCCGCACAGTGCCTGCACATCGCGACAGCCTTATGACAGACACCGGCACTGGCCTGCAGGACGCTTCCCATGGCAGTTTATGGGGTATGGGCTGAGGGTGGCCAACAGCGTGGGGAGAACCCCACTGTGATCGCCTGAGGGGGCTGAGGTGACTCTGATACTGCTGCAGCGCTGTTAACCCATAGTGCAGATCCCATCCCTGAGCTTTGCATCTGAAAGGCTTCACAGCTGCATTTTGAACTGCTGTTAGCGCCCAGCAAGCACAGGGCTCATCCCCATCCCAACCCTGCGCACGCCTGCCCCTGTCTGCGGGGGCTCCATGCAGCTCAGCTCACCTGGCCTGACAAGGTGCAGTGTGCATCAAAAGTCACGTACTCCTCGTCCAGACTGAACATCCCCAGTGCAACCTTCATGGGCTTGTTATCCACAGCTTTCTTGAACTTCAGCTTAGCCAGGCTGTCAAACAGCTTCGCGAGGTGACGGGACACCTGGGGACAGAGGCACTGGTCAGGGACCCCCATCCTGCACAGAGCTGCAGTCACCAACCCCTGCGTGGCTCTCGGGGTGCTGCATCCCCAAGAAGGAGGGTACCAGGGCTGGCGTCCTGTCCCTTAGGACTGAAAACATCTCAAAACTGCTGTAACAAGTGAGCACACAGAGACACAGGACTTATCTCCACGCTTTGCACACAGCCCTTACTTCAACTGGCTCGTTCCCATTAGATAAAATATCAAGCAGGTCTGCAGAGGAAATAAAGTAGAATCTGGGAAAAACCATTCTTTTTGTCTCGAGGTATTCAGCCAAAGCCTTCTCACAGACCACCAATCTAAGAGAAAACAAGACAAGAACCTGCAGTTAAGCCCTGATGTAGTAGTGTTTGCTAAGTACTTGTCATGTTGAGGTAAACACCACTTGGGAGAAACCAGACTCCTCCTTTGGCCTCTCTGCCATGCTTCAGCAGGACAGCTCAAACCTCACCTCTTCTGCAACTCCTCCAGCTTCTCATAGAGACCACTCTTGTTTGTAGCTTCAATCACATTGGGAGTTCTTACTGCATCAGCCATTAATTCCTGCAGGAAGAAAACCGCTTCAGCTCTACCCGAAGCAGCGACGAGCTCCCGGGCCCCAGGAACTGGCTTCGCACTTTGAAATCCTTATCAATAGCCTCAAAATGCTTCGAGTCCTCTGGCAGCTGGCTGCGGATGTCTTCGGAGCCAATGAAGATGCTCTCCAGGTGACTCCATGTCCTCTGTACCTCAAGCCAGATGCTGATGATGGTGTCAGCGGTCGACAGCTTGCACTGCCAGGATGACACCTCCTGAAGGAAGAAGGTGAGGTACTTGGAGGTCATCAGGTTCTGCAGCTGCACTTGGTTGTCCTCCAGCGTCTCAATGAGCTCTTCATCCAACTTGAGCAGCATGATGCCAGTCCTGGCGTGAGGCTCATGCTCAAACTCCATTGTCGCCCAGGTAGCGTCCAGGCTGCTCAGCACCTGCAGACGGGTGAGAAAGGAGCTGGACTCTGTGGTGCCGAGTGCCGGGTCCTGTGGAAAGGCAGCAGCAGGAAAGCCTCCTCCAGGGGATGAGCTCCATGGCACCGCACTGTGTGTGGACTCCAGCCCTGGGAGCAGGAACACAAGTGCTGACAGCACAGAGCCACAGCAGAGCAGGGGAGGAACTGAGCCCCAGTTACCTTCTCCATTCCTAGCTCCTTTATGGCTTTGTCCACGATGCCATGAACCTCATCCTCAAAGTTGTGCAGGTTCAGCTGCAGCACATCCGCAAGGGTCGTGTCCTCAGACATGGTGAAGTTCACCTGGAGCAGAACCAGCACTGTTGGGACATGGACTCCCCTTGGCAGGGGCAGCCCAGTTCTAACCCAGATGAGGTCACTGACACATTTAAAGACCCTGCACAAATATTTGCTCATGGGCAGCTCTTAAAAGAGATTGCATGCTTGCTGTGATGGATGCAGATCCCAGGCCAGGGGTGGGAGGGTTCGGAGCACCTGGGTTGCCTGCATGAGCTCCTGCCAGTGCCGGTCCCTGATGGCAGGATTCTGCAGCTCGTTCACGGCACGCAGGGACGTTATCATGTTCTTCACACTGGTGTCCAGCCCTATGAATGCATCCCAGCTTCTCATCTCCTTATCCAAGCTCCTAATGTCTTTAGCAAATTTCTTACAGTCACTATCCATCTGCTCAACATCAATATCCTTCCACCTGGTGGTCTTCCAGTCGTCGATATTGGTGTTAACCTGAATTTGGGAATACATGCTCACAGTTAGCAGAAGCGTTCCTGCCCAGTGCCTGTACTGGGTGCACAGCCCCCCTCAGCAGAGCTGCCCTAATGCTGTGACTACAGCCTGCTCTGTGTCTCGTCCCCCCCCCATGGCATGAGCCTCTCGGAGGAGCCGGCTGCACTCTGCCATCAAGCCCTTGGCCTGAAGACACCGCTGGGCATGGTGCCCTGGTGCAGGGACCAGCATCAAGCCCAGGGCTCCCCGTCCCCACGCTCCCTGCTGACAGCCACCATCTGCACACACTGGGCAGCTCTTTATGGCCTCGGGAGCTTCAAAAGCATGAGGAGCACACCCAGGACCCTGCTCTGCACATCCTCGCCTCCTGCCACCTCCTGCCCTCCCTGTGCTGGGGCACAGGCTGGGGCACCTACCAGGGTGATCATGTCCCAGAGCTGCTTCAGCAGGCACGCCTCCCGCCGGCACGCTTTGAGCTGTTTGTACTCTGGGACCAGCACTTCGAAGAGCCCGGCTGACTCGGACAGGGCAGCCAGGTCACCCTCCATGGCCGTGATCAGCTTCCGCTGCTGGGAGGAGAAAGAGGAAAGGGCTCAGCCAGGGTCAGCGTGAAGGGGACGTCTCCTACCCCAGCAATGGCTCTGTCCCTGCTGCAGCATGGTGGGGATGGGAGGCTGCCTCAGAGCCAGAGCCTCCCCACTGGGATGGAGCTGGAGCAGAGCCCCTGTGTATGGGGCTGGGGGTGGCCGGGCAGTGCCAAAGAGGACAGCACCATTCTTGGTGTCCTCCCCTTTCTCACCGTGTTCAAGGCCTCGTAGGGGTCTTGGTGCGTGAACAGGAACGGGGCACCCTCCCGGAACCTCTCCTGGAAGATTTGCTGCTGGACCTGCGCGGGAGGACGGGGCTCAGGGGGCACTCGGGAGAGCAGCGGGGGCTTCCCCAGGCTGCCGAGCCCCAGGGTGGGCACCTCGAACTGCCGGCACTTCCTGCGGATGGTGCTGGCCTCACTGGCCTGCAGCGGTGCTGCCTCCTGCTTCACCCGCAGGCAGAGCTTCTTGGTGCTGTCCCAGTGCTCGGGGAGCTCCTGCAGCCAGCACAGCACAGTGTGGGCACCCTGCTCCCCCGCAGCCAGCACCCAGCCCCCCGCAACCCACGGGGCTCACCTGGAGCTGCAGGTGGACTCTCTCTGGCATCTCCACTCCGTACATGCTGAGCAGGGCAATCGCCTCCCTCAGGGGCTGAAACATGGTGTCGGTCGTCGCTTGCCTCTCCTTGACCCTCATCAGGTGCCCCATCACTGCCACCAGCCCGTCATAGTCTCCCTCCTCCAGAGGTTTACTCAAGCCGGTGTTGGTGTCGTTGATGAACTCCTCCAGGTCCATGAGGCTGGGAGGAAGGTGCTGGTGCTCACTGGGCGTCCCTGACAGGGCTCAGAGCTGCCCCTCTGCCTGCCATGGGCTTGTTCTGCAGGGCACAGCCCCGGGGGATGCACCCATCACCTCTACCCATCACCAGTGCTTTCACCCACCCCTCCACGGCTCCAGCCCTGCCCTGGCACATGGCGGTGCCTTTGCCACAGCCCAGGCAGGCTCCGGTCACGGGGAGCACCCTGTCCCTATGCTGGAGTTCACCAAACCCCTACCTGTTGGTGACGTGGTCCATGAGGTGCTGCCGGAGCACCAGGCCCCGCTCCTTGATGGTTTTCAGCAGCGCCTGCTTGAAGGGGCGGCAGTCGCTCTGCAGCCACCCCCCAAATACCTTGGTGTTGGCAAACCCCGACACCTCCGTGCACAGCACCTCGCATGTGTCAATCTGGGGACGAGAGCGGGTCACAGCCAGCGGCCAGCACCTCCCCGGGCACCTGGCAGCTCCCCGGGCACCCGGCAGCTCCCCAGGCACCCAGCACCTCCCCAGGCACCCAGCACCTCCCCTGGCACCCAGCACCTCCCCGGGCACCCGGCACCTCCCCGGGCACCCGGCACCTCCCCGGGCACCCGGCACCTCCCCGGGCACCCAGCACCTCCCCGGGCACCCGGCACCTCCCCGGGCACCCGGCACCTCCCCGGGCACCCAGCACCTCCCCGGGCACCCAGCACCTCCCCTGGCACCCAGCACCTCCCCGGGCACCCAGCACCTCCCCTGGCACCCAGCACCTCCCCGGGCACCCGGCACCTCCCCGGGCACCCGGCACCTCCCCGGGCACCCGGCACCTCCCCGGGCACCCAGCACCTCCCCAGGCACCCAGCACCTCCCCGGGCACCCGGCACCTCCCCGGGCACCCAGCACCTCCCCGGGCACCCGGCACCTCCCCGGCACCCAGCACCTCCCCGGGCACCCAGCACCTCCCCGGGCACCCGGCACCTCCCCGGGCACCCGGCACCTCCCCGGGCACCCGGCACCTCCCCGGGCACCCGGCACCTCCCCGGGCATCCAGCACCTCCCCAGGCACCTGGCACCTCCCCGGGCACCCGGCACCTCCCCGGGTGGCACCCAGCACCTCCCCGGGCACCCGGCACCTCCCCGGGCACCCGGCACCTCCCCGGGCACCCAGCACCTCCCCTGGCACCCGGCACCTCCCCGGGCACCCAGCACCTCCCCGGGCACCCGGCACCTCCCCGGGCACCCAGCACCTCCCCAGGCACCCAGCACCTCCCCGGGCACCCGGCACCTCCCCGGGCACCCAGCACCTCCCCAGGCACCCGGCACCTCCCCGGGCACCCGGCACCTCCCCGGGCACCCAGCACCTCCCCAGGCACCCAGCACCTCCCCAGGCACCCGGCACCTCCCCGGGCACCCAGCACCTCCCCGGGCACCCAGCACCTCCCCGGGCACCTGCCCCGCACCTCCTCTTGAAAGTGCTTGAGGGATGGGGCCCCTTGGGGCAGGGGCTCCTCCGGCCTCGTGTCCTCCTCCTCGGGGACGGGGGCACCGCCGAAGGCGAGGAAGAGCTGCAGGAACCGCTGGGGGTCCTCCCGCCACAGGTGGGCCTGCTCCTGGAACGCGGCGCTGTACTCCTCGCCTTCTGACATGGCATCGACCACCAGCATCACCACCTCCTCCCGCATGCTGCTGAGCTCCTCGTGCTCCTCCAGCGTGGTCTGCAGGGATGGGCAGAGCTCTCGGGCACCGGGCACCCTCAGCCAGCGGCAGCCGAGCCGGGAGGTGCCGCCTGCCGGGGACCAACCTTGTAGCTGAGCTTCCCCGGCAGCAGGCGAGGGATGCACACTGCGGCCCCGAAGAGATCACTCAGCAAGCTCTCCGTGAGCTCCAGGAAGCTGTTTTCCCCTCCCAGCTCCAGCGAGGGCCGGTACTGCACTCTGCCATCACGCAGCTCCATTTGCACCTCGAACAAAGGGGCCACGTTGGCCTGAAACAGGTCATCACCTCGTGTGGTGCTTCGCATCCTGTATCGCCCCAGCCCCACGGTGGGGACGAGGGGGGACACGGGCCCCTCTGGCACTCTCTGCCCCGTGCACCAAAGCATGTTTGGCCACTAAACAAGTGCCTGAAGCCACCACCGGTGGGCAGTGGCCACCCCGAGCAGGGGCAAACCTGGACCTACATCAGGGGCCATGTTGTTGAGCAGCAGCTGCAGAGATCTGCGGACAAATCTGAAGAGCCCGCCCAGCACAATCCCGTCCACATAATCCACATAGTCCAGCCATGCCTGCGCTGTCACATCAGCCCTCAGCAGGTTCGCATTCTCCTGCAAGCGGGGTGAAACAACTCGTGTCTGTCAATGAACACCGTGTATTTGCCCTTGAACCCCAAGCAATGTCCCAGCTCCAAGCACTGCCGGTGCACTGCCTGTGGCCCCACGGGTCCATCCGGCCTGGCTGTCCCACGGGCCCCACATCCTTCCCTCTCTCCCTGCTGTACAACCCCAGAACGCAGCCCAGACCCCCCTGGGAAGGCAGCGGGCTCCTCGGCTCAGCACGCAGCAGCACAGACCCCAGGGCTGAGCCCAATGCTGGCAGCTACAGAGCGGGGACAGTGCTGTGCTGAGAGCACTGCAGCGTCAGCACACTCCATGTCACACTGCCCCACAGGAAGCGTCCTGGGCTGTGCCTCACCTCCAGCATCCCTTGGATCTTTACGCCTGCGTCCTTCATGGCAGTGTAGCACCTGGTCAGGGTGTTTGCTCGCCCATCCAGGTCCAGGAGCGCTGTTTCCTTCTTGTCCTTCCTTTGGAACAAGGGATCTGCTGAGCACACCTGCAGGGAGAAGAAAGCAGAGCTGCTCCGTGGTGCTGGGGAGGGGTAAATCCCTGCAGGAAGCTTCGCTGAAGGCACCAGCAAACGCTACCTCTATCAGCTGGGTGATGTGTTCCACGTTTAACTTTGCCTTCTGGACCCTGCTCTGCAAGTCATACAAGACACCTCTCATCTGCTGGATGTACTCCATGACGCCTGGGAGGGAAACACGCACCCAGGGTTGACGGGTTACACAGACCCCTCCGAGGCAATGCGCCATGGGGTCACCGGGGGGCAGCGCGGTCCAGCCCCCACCTCAGCCATGCCCTGTTCAGGGGAGCTGAGGGCAGGTGCTTGGCCAGAGGTGGGAAGGTGCCAGGGCCCCCGGAGCACACACAGCGGATCTCTGGCCTGGGGTTTGTACCTTCATGGTGCCAGAACAGGGTGCTCTCTGCGCAGGCGAGCTGCTCATCCACGGCCTCCAGCTCCCCCGCCACCAGCGGCAGCTCCACTGGCAGCAGCCTCAGCTTCACCTGCGGACCCAGCGCGGGTGAGCAGGGACTGCCCCGCTGAGCATGGCTGTACTCGCCCCTGTGAGCCCCGGCCTCACAGAGGAACGGGCTCCCCCCATGCTGGGGAATGGCAGCAGCAGCTTGGCTCAGCGCTGGGGTCAGCCAGGACGCGGGGTGATGGTCACGCGCCTGCTGCACCCGAACAGCCCTCGGCTTCCAGGACCCATTTCATGAGTCTCCCCCCGGGGCTCCCCGGCCAGTGCT
This sequence comes from Neopsephotus bourkii, assembly GCF_033783945.1. Taxonomy (NCBI): domain Eukaryota; kingdom Metazoa; phylum Chordata; class Aves; order Psittaciformes; family Psittacidae; genus Neopsephotus; species Neopsephotus bourkii. The sequence continues at coordinate 439,387 of NW_026902223.1, forward strand.
CAGTGCATGGGAAAGCAGTTGGGTCGTCCCCCCTTTGCGACCTGCCTCATTGTACCAGCCAGTGATAAGGTTCAGGTTGTCCACAAACTGTTGGAACATCTCATTTTGAGCAAACAGGGCCTCAGCGCTGCTCGGGACATCCATCCCTTGCAAGTTCAGGTACTTCACCTCCCGCAGCACAGCCATGAGCTGTGAGACACCATGGCCAGAGAAAAGACTTGTGAGGGGAACCCATGAGGTCCCACGCTGAGCCCCATTGACTGACGCTCAGGGGAGGCATCGCTGGCACTGCCCGCGCAGCACCAACCTCTTTGCTGAAGTTCACGCTGAGGAGGGAAGAGCTGGGGTCCCGCAGGATCAGGGGCTGCTCCAGGCTGAAGCGGCAGTCCTTTCCGGGCCCCTGCACCCACTCCATGTAGACGTCCTCACGGAAGCCTTGCAGCAGCCCCATCATCTCTTCGTACTTCTCGGCCAGCAGTTTGGCTTCAGGGCTGAGCATCACCCTGCCCACATCATGATAAAGCAGCAGCTGCTGCAGGGGAAGGAGGCACACGCAGGGCCAGACCCTGCCCCGTGTCCCATGGGTGACCCACACGTACGGGTGGTTGATGGAGAACAAGTCCTTGTAGGGCCCCTGCAGGCGCTCCTGCAGCTCCAGAGCCCACCTGAGCTGCCCGGCCACCGGTGGCATGTTTTTACTGATGGCTGGGCCCGTCCCGCGCGGCAGCGGGGAGGAGATGTGGGTGTCATAGAGCACCTTCACATCCTCCAGCTCGGCCTTAAACATCCCCAGCAGGGCTGAGTAGTGAGGGGACAGCGCAGCTTTTACCAGAGGTCGCTCCAGCAGGTGGGAAAACATGTGCACCAGCTGCGGGAGAGAGGCGCTGGCTTCGGCTCTCCAGAGCATCCCAGAGCAGCCACTGAAAGCCCGCGGTGGCCAGCATGGTGCAGATGCTGAGGGCACAGGTACCTTCACAGCGGACGTCAGGCAGCTGCAGCCCTGGAAGCCTTGGCAGAGGATGGTGGCCAGCCGCCTGTCGATGTCCTCAATCCTCTTCTGGAACTCCACAAAGTCTGTGTTCAGTTGCTGCCAGGAGAGAGCAAAATGATTGAGCCCGGTGCAGCCTCTGCGCTTCCCTCCGAGGTCCTTCCTGAAGGGTTTGCTGAGCCTGGAGGGCTGGACCCCACGGCCTGCCTGACGTGCTGCCATGGGGCAGGTTTCGCCCTTGCAGTGCGCCGACCAAGGGATTTTGTTTCATTTAGCAGAGGTTTAAACGTGGTACCAGCATCCACCCACCTCCTCGGTGGGATCCAAGGAGTCGTATCTGCAGTCAGAAAAAACCTTGATGATTTCAGCCACCTCGGTGTAGATCTGAAACACCTGAGCCCCGAGGATGTTTCCTTTCACTCCTCCCAGCTCTGCCTTCTCCAGCTTCAGGAACTCCATAGCTGTCTGGTACAGGTCCTGGCAAGCACAAACCATCTCACCTGGCTTCTCTTGGTGGCCAGCCCTGGCCCCCCATGTGCTGGGGCGCGGGTGCAGGAGCTGCAGCACCGGTGCACAGCTGTGTCCTGTGAGCTCCCTGCTCCCCTGGAGCATCCTTCCCAGGGACGGGTGCTGTGCTGGGCTCCAAGCTGTGCTCCCAGCCACGCATCACTGCTGCTCCCCCTGCACCAGCAGCCCCAGCCCACCCCAGGGCTGCAGCTCTCAGGGACCAGCCACATTGTGCCCCATGTGCTGTGCTCTCACCTCAATCATCCTGAGCCTGTGCAGGAAGGACTCTGTCCTCCTGAAGATGATGCTGGGGGGGAAGTCCCAGAGGTGCGGGTCCTCCTGCAAGGGGACAGGAGCCATCAGCAACCAGAGCTGGCATCAATGGGGCTGGGCAGAGCCCCACCATTCCGTGCACCCACCGGGAACAACGTGGGCACCAGGTCGGAGCAGTAAGTGTTGTAGGACTGGAAGAGGTTCTCTATGGTGGAGATGCTCAGTTTGATTGCCCTCAAGGTCTCTTCAGGTTCTCCTTGCAGCCCCTTCATCACGTCCTCGGGGCTCAGGAAGTTCCGGGTCTAGGACAGGCGGATACAGTCAGGGGCTGTCGGCAGAGGGGAACACAAAGGGCTCCTTCTGCCCCTGTCCGCTCTCTGGCCTCTGGTGACAGCCGGGGACCCGCGCTCCAGCCCCACGCTGGGCTTTACGGGGCCCTTGACTGGGTGCCTCCATCACCCGAGCTGGGGTCCCCACAGCTGCCCGATGCCACCCCTCCCACTGCTGCCCCAGGGCCGGAGGGGGTGGCTCGGGGTGGGGGCTCTACCAGGTGGATGAGGAGGTTGCAGATCTCCTGCAGGAGCACGAGCACGCGTGGGGGGGAGCCGTAGTGCCGGCAGCTGGCCCGGAGCAGGCGGAGGGCGCACAGCGCCCGGTCCAGGCAGGGCTGCAGCTGCGGGAGCAGAGCCCCGTTAGGGCAGGGCCCTGGCTGTGTAAGGAGGGTCGGCAGAGCCGGGCTGGAGCCAGACCACAGCTGCTCTACCGGGATGGGAAGGCAGTGCCTGGTTCCTGTGCCGCGTACAACTCACCTCGGAGTAATCCGCTTGCTCCATCTCTTCCAGCAGGATGCGGAGTGGCTGCAGGTGGAAGCTGATGTCCTTGGCTTCCTCCAGGCCTGGCCCAAGGGAGAAACCCAGGGCTGGGTATGGGGTAGCCTCGATGGAGGGACAGAGGCAGCTGCCCACCACCCCAGGGCACTGACCAGCACTGACGTCCTGGAACATGCTCTGCAGCACCGGCCAGAAGCAGCTGTTGGCCTTTTCCAGCATCTCTGCCAGAACTGTCACCCGTGGAGAGAGCAGCTGGCAGGGAGAGGTGGGCGGCTCAGCGCCAGGGCTCGGCACTGGCGAAGCAGCCACTGCCTGCCTGGGCAGTACCTGGTCATTGATGCACTGCAGGTTCACTGTCCTAGTGTGCCAGAACTCAAACTCGGCCCTGGGCAGGGGGTGCAGCCCCTCCAGCAGCGGCTCTGCCGAGTCCTTGCTCAGGATGTCCCTGATCTGCTGGGACCACTCAGTGACGATGGTCTCTGTGGCATGCAGCACCGAAACGTCCATGGACCCTGCCAGGCTGAAAGGGGATGGGGTCACTCCCCCACACTGGGACCAGCCTTGAACCATCCCCATGGGGCCTGCCAGCCCAGCAGCCTGGCCTGAGCACCCCTGAGCTCTGCTGCTGGGGATGCTGTGCCCAGGGATGCTCAGGGACCGAGCCGGTGCTGCAGCTCCCGTCCCTCCCAGAGGCACTCAGGCCCCAGCAGCACCCACCAGTCGAGGACGGTGCTGGAGCCCTCCTGAACATCCAGGTGCTTGGGCAGCGGGAGCAGCGGCTTCCCCTGCATCTTCCCGCCCATCACAAGGTTCTCGTTCCTCAGCCGCTGAACTTGTCTGGTGACGTCCTCCACCACCCCCCCGGGCCAGCCGGCCGTGTTCTCCTCGCTCAGGAGCAGGGGGGCCACGATCTGGGGGACGGGGCTGGGTCAGGTCTCCCATTGCAGAGGGCACCGTGCAGCAGCGCTGGGAGCAGCTTCCCCTCCTGCTGCCCACCTGAGCACGGAGGGTTTGGCTGATGCATCTCTCATCAGGAGCCCCCCAGCCTATGGTGGATTTCCAGCTCTCATGGGAGCAGTGAGTGCATCAGCAAAACCCTGGCGCTGAGGAGGAACATGGGGGTTCCCAGGGCTTTTGGGTGCTGTGGGAACATTCATGGGGAGTTTGAGAGGAACCCACTCGGCCACCCCCCACTGCAGGGACAGGGAAGGGGGAACGTTGCTGGGTTTTTAAACCTGCAGGGGGGAAGCGATGAGTCTGAGGCACAGGAGAAACCCGTGCTGGTGACCATCATCACCTCTGTGGCCAGGTGCTGGGGCGCCAGTGCCTGCAGCAACTTTTCTTCTATCAGTGTCATCCAGTGCCCTTCTGAGCCCACCTCAAGCACCAGCCCGTGTGGGGAACCCACCTCCTCCACCACGGTGATGAAGTGCTCCACAGGCGAGGGGCCGATGTCCCCCACCAGCAGCCCGCTCCGGTAGTTCTCCTGGGTGATGCTCTCCTTCTTCTCCTTCACGAAGTAGACACCCTTGCCCCTGAGGGCTGGGGGGAAGCAGGGGGTGGCCTGGAGCTGCCCAGCTGGATGCAGCCCCAGCACCAGCTCCAGCACGTCCTCCTGCCCAAAGAACTCGTTCAGCACAGCCACGGTCTCCTCACTGCCCATGAACTTGTTCCACTTGTCGGGCCGGATGCTCATCAGGTGCAGGGCAAAGCTCTCCAGGAAATCCTGCCGTGCATCCGCCATCCTGCCGGCACCCCAGTGCCTGGGAGACCCAGGCAAAGCCCCCTCAGTGCCGTGCTGGGCAGGCCCTACAACCCCAGCCCTGCCACCAGGGCCCCCTTGCCCAGCTCCAGAGCCACAGAGAGCTGCTGGTCCCCACCCCTGCCTGGGCCCATCCGCATGGATGGGCTCCATCCCCCCCCCTCCTGCCTGGCCCTACCGCTCCCCTGCTCCGTCGCACTCGGCTCGCCAGGAGCCTCCAGCTGCTCCCTTCAGCCCAGCCCAACGGACACCGGCACCAGCCCAACAGACACCGGCACCAGCCCAACGGACACCGGCACCAGCCCAACGGACACCAGCCCCAGCCCCAGCCAGTACCAGCCCCACCCTGACCAATGCCGGCAGAGCAGCCCAACGGCCACCGGCACCAGCCCAACGGACACCGGCACCAGCCCCACCCTGACCCATGCCAGCAGAGCAGCCCAACGGCCACCGGCACCAGCCGTGAACTGGGGCGCTGTGCACACAGAGCACAGGAGGCTGGTGCTGAGCGCGGTGCAGTTTATTTGCTGCGGATCCTCAGCACCAGCGGCCGTGGCAACAGGGAAAAAGAAGAGTGAGGGTTAGAATAAAAACTCCCGCCCCGCCCCGCCCCCCCGGCCTCCGCCCCGCCCCCCCCTACAAAACCATCTAAAAGGAGAGAACTATACAGGAGTATTTACACCTCGATAAATAGACTAACACTGATGCAGGTGCCTCCCCCCGGCCCGGGGCACGAGTGCAGAGCAGGGGGGTGTCCCAGCCCTCGAGCACATCCCCCTGCCTGCTCCGCAGCAAGGGCCTGTGTGTGGGGCTGCAGCAGCCACCGCTGCCCTCGCCAGGGCTGCCAGGCAGCACCGTGCAGAGCTGCTGGACCACGGCCCACACCCGGCTCCAGCGCCCTGCAGCCAGGCCAGGACACCCGTGTCCCCCCTGTACCACCATTCACCGCAATGGGGACAGTTCCTGGCTCCTGTGCCGCAGGGGCTGTCCCTGGCACAGGACAGCTGGAGGGTCCAAGGCAGCAGCATGAGGAAGCTCAGGACAGACCCAGACCCGCTACAACGAGGGCCAGAGTCGAGCCCCCACAGGACTCCCCATCCTGCAGCACCCCAAACCCACCAGCTGCTAAGTGCAGCCTTCATCCTCCTGATGGGAGGCCCCAAGTGAATTAGGACAAGGTGCTGGGGACACCCAGAAGCATGTGAGGCTCCACTCAGGATCTGGAGGTGCTGTGATGCGGTGCTGCCTGCTGCACACACACTGCACTTCCATCCTGCAGCAGGACGGGGCTCCCCGCACACGTGGGTGTCCGTGTATCAGCTCAAGCCTGGGAAGATGCTGGAGATCTGGAGGTGAGGCTGTGATGGGGGGGCAGAGTCACCGAGGCACACGGGCCTCCTCCCACGGTAAAGAAACTGGGAAGCTGAAGCTGGGTCCTGGGCCCTGAGGGCCAAGTTGCAGCGTGGCCCCAGCCCCACAGCATGGTGGGCAGCTGCTGGGGCTGCCAACACTCGGTCTTGCAGGAGGCTGCTAATGTCTCTTAGTGGAGGAGACCTTCTTCTTCCTGGCAGCCAGCATCTCGTAGAAAGGGTCCCGGCTGATGGCTGCCCTGCGGGGGAACGAGGGCTTGGGTTAGTGCACAGCCAGGAGGGAACCGCGGCAGGGCCTCGGGCAGGTCCCTTGTGCCCTGGGAGTTTGTTCCACCCATCCCTGCAGGGTGCCCTGGGAAGCACGGTCCCCTCTGGGCACAGCAGACAGGGCTCTGCCGTGCCCCTGCCCAGCGCCTGCTGCCTGCTCCCCTGAGCACTCACTTGATGCACTTGATCCACTCCTCCTTCTCCTCAGGTGTGGGGGCAGAGATGCGGTACACGGTGTGGTTCCCCTCCACCACACGCCCGTCCGCCTCCGTCTTGCAGGCCTTGATCACCTGGTCCTTGTTGTCGGGGATGTAGAGCTCAAAGCAGTTCTGGGAGGGAGGAGATGGTTCAGATGCAGCCCCTCTTCAGCAGGGACCTCAGGCTGGGAGGGACGAGGCAGAGCACCAGGGCTCCTGTCGCACATCCTCCCCCAGGGCAGCCCAGAGGGGCAGACCTGCTCTGACCACCACCAATGGCCCTGCCACCAGCCCCGGACACCACGGGGGCCGGACTCAGTCGCTGTGATGGGTGGAGGCAGAGCTGGCCCCGGGGCACTCCCAGGCCTGCAACACCTCCAGCTTCCCCTGCCGCAACCGAAGCACTGGGGCCAGCCCCAACCCCTGGCACTCACCGGCTTCTTGGAGTCCTCCACCTCCCGGATGCTGAGGTTTTCCAGCGGGATGATGCCACGGGGCTCTTTATCCTGGAGGGACAAAGCAGATGCATTGGCTCCAGGCTGGGCACCGCCAAACCCCACAGGGATCCGGTGCCCTTTCCTGGCCCGCCTCAGCGCCCCGCAAGCACCGCTCACTAACCGTTGTGTACTCGAAGTAGTAAAGGCAGTTGTCAGTCAGGATGAACCAGCGTCGCTTCCACGTCTTCACCCTGCCCCCTGGGAGCGGAGAGGGATGGGTTGGGTGCAGCCCCAGCTGGGCTGGGGGCACACGGAGCTGCGGCAGCGCTGGAGCCCGCGCGGACACACACAGAACAAGCACTGGCACCGGGCGCAAGCAGAGCCAGGCAGCGCGGCGGGCAGCAGGCAGCACACACCATGCCGGCACGGCACGAGCGCGAAGCACACGGATGAGGATGGAGGTGGAAGTGGTGGAGGCCGCTGTGCCCCCCAGCATGGAGCAGTGATCCAGCATGGCCGAGGATGCTGCAGCCACGCAGCTCTCAGGGGGACACACTGCCCGCTGTCCTGCTACGTCCCAGTGCCAGGGCAGGCACCAGCCCAGGATCACACCTGAGGACTGCCTGGAGGGAGCTGCAAACTGCACCACAGAGGGAGAAGCTGCTCCTTGGGCTTAGAGTCCTCCAGCCCCAGCTCCCCCTCTGCCACACACCTGCACTGGTGCCAGATGTGCTGCCACTGTGTGCCCAGCACCCAGGAGATGCTGCCCAGGTCCAGCACCGCACGCACTGGGGCCCTGCTCATTCCCCCACCCGCTGACAGCCCCACACCTGCCCCATCCCAACTGGCCAAACCCTCCGTCCCTGCCCCACAGCCAGGCTGCTGCTAGCACTTCCTTGAAGAAAAAGCCCCTCTGCCTCTGTCCAGCCAAACCCACCCCAAAACCTGGGGCTTGACCAAGGGCCACCTCCTCTGCTGGGGCTGCGGGTGGGAAGAGGCCAGAGGTTCAGGGCCCAGGGCTCTGCAGAGCCATACAGGACCAAGGGCCAGGGCAGCCCCAGGGCAGCACCGATGGCTGCACCCCAGGGCTGCAGGCAGTGGAGCAGGGGCACCACCAGCACCCACGGTGACTACTGAGAGCCTTTGGTGCAGCACAGGGCACCAAACAGACAGCTCCTGCTGCTCCCATCCAGCTCCAGGCACTCAGCACCCCCTGACCCCCACACACAGGCTGGGGCCCTTCCTGAGGGCATCCCAAATCTGTCCCCGTCCCTTCACCGAGACGTGAAGACCCGCTGTGGACAGGCTGAGCTGCCTGTGGGCACAGCGAGGCACAGACGGGCAAGTGGCCTCGCCTGTCCCTGGCACAGGGTGCACAGGGCAGTGGAGGGGATTGGCAGGCTCTGGGGAGCACTCGGCATCGGCGAGGCTGGTACCCACGTCCCTGCCCTGGCAGTGGCGGTGGCAGCGTGTCCCCGCAGCAGGCGAGGGCCCTGGGCCGTGCGGGGGGTTAGCAGCAGCAGCAGCAGCAGCAGCAATGAGCCTCATCACCAGCCATTAAAAACGGAAAGGAAAGGACCCAGCGGCGTGAGCAGAGCGGGGAAGAGGGGTACGTACCTCCTGGATGGGGGCAAGGGAAGGAAGAGCCAAAATCATGGAAACATACAAATGAGGGAGAAAAGAAAATTAAAAAAAAAAAAAGGAAAAAAACTAGACCCAAAAGAGGCAGCCCCGCCCCCCCCGCCCTGCGCGGGTCAGTGGGGCACGGCTGCAGCGGGGAAGCTGTGAGGCCGCACTGGCAGCACCGCCAGGGGCCAACCTGCCCTGGCTCCTCAGCGGGGGAGAGGCAGGGCCTGGTTCGCCCCCAGCCACCCCACGGGGCCCCTCCCTGCCCCATGGCAGCTCTGCCACCTCTGCATCCCCCTGACACCAACAGTCCCCACAGCGGGTGCTGCCCTGCATGAGGCCCTCCAACCCTTGGGCTTGCTCAGGACAGGAGGGGCACGTCTGGGCTCTCCCTGTGTTCCCCCAGCCAGAGCTGGGAGCAGACGGCCCTTGTTCAGCCCCATGGCTGGGCTCTGCTCTGGTCCGGGCATGGAGCAGGGTGAGGTCCCTCTCCCACACCAAGAGGTGGCAATAAGGCTGAAACACCCCCTGGTTGAGTGGCAGAGCCCTGATCCCAATGAGAGCCCCCAGCCCTGCAGCACCCGTCCCCCCTCACTTAACCCAGGCAAGGATCCCCCAGAGCTGCCGAGAGGAGAAGCCACAGGAGCCAGGGCGCAGGCGGGCGGTGCAGCGGGGATGCCATGCACGCTGCCTGCATGTGGAGCCGTATGCAGGAGTGAGAATGCTGTGGGGGGTGAGGCAGGGACTTGTCTGTGGCATGGAGGGGGCACCCGCGCAGCCTGGGGCAGCTCGCCGCTCGCTCGCAGGGCCTGCTCTGGCAGGACGCTGCTGTGACTGCTGACCAGAAGGGCCTCATGGTCTCTGTGCTCAGCACCAGACCCTGGTACCAGCTCTGCACCCTGGGCTCGCCCAGCCTCCAGACAGCATCTCCCGGATGCCCACCCAGCCCCACCGCTGTAAGTGAGCTCCTGCCACCCAGCCCAGGGAAGATGAGGGCTGATGGATGTACTGATGGACGTGCGGACGCTGGCCCCACGGGGGCTGTGCCCTTGTTGCTGCCTCTTGCCCCTCAATAGGACCACGCTCTGAGGAGCCAGGCCGACAGACAATGTGCAGGCAGCCCAGAGGCATCACACCCACAGCCCTGTCCTGCCCTCCCCGGGCCACGTCTGCCCGCACTCACCAAGCTTCAGCAGCCAGCCCTCCCGGTCAGGGTTGAAGAAGGTGTGGGTGAGGTCGTTGCCATCATCCTCAGGGATTTTGAAGGGTTCGTTCTTGATGCTCTCATACAGATTCTGGTACAATACCACACAGTGTCGGCTCTGCTCTGCTCTGGCCAGGAGCCCTGTGACAGGCCAGCTCCACAGCCCATCCCCAGCCCCGCCGCATCCTGTCCCTTACCTGGAGCAGCTCCTCTGGTAGGTCCCCCCCATCGTTGATGCCACGGTTCATGGCAATGAAGCGCTCGGCCGTGGGTTTGTCCTTGACGTTGGGGTTGTGCAGGCTGGTGTTCAGCATGATGATAGCGAAGGAGAGCACGTAGCAGGTATCTAGAGGGGCAGAGGGGAGTCAGCCAGAGGGCAGGGCCTGGGGCAGAGGGGCCAGGCAGGCACTCACCTGTGGACTGGAAGACGCCGGGGTTGCACTGGCAGTACCGCTGCGCGAAGGCCTCCATCATCCGGTCGATCTTCTGCGCCTCCCCGGGCAGGCGGAAGCTCCACAGGAACTGCCTGGGAAGAGCGAGGGCTCGGCTGCTCTGGGGGCTCCACACCCCCCCTGGCCCCCCGCAGGCCCCATGGGCCCCGCTCTGCCCCCTCTGCTCACCGCAGGGCCTGCACGAGGTTGAGGTCAGTGAACTCGTGCAGCTCCACGAAGGCGTGCAGGACCTGGATGTTGAACTCGTCCCTGTGGGAGCAAAGCATGGTCAGCGAGGGCTGCATGGTCAGCGAGGGCTGCATGGTCAGCGAGGGCTGCATGGTCAGCGAGGGCTGCATGGTCAGCGAGGGCTGCATGGCCAGCGAGGGCTGCATGCTCAGCGAGGGCTGCATGCTCAGCGAGGGCTGCATGCTCAGCGAGGGCTGCATGCTCAGCGAGGGCTGCATGCTCAGCGAGGGCTGCATGCTCAGCGAGGGCTGCATGCTCAGCGAGGGCTGCATGGTCAGCGAGGGCTGCATGGTCAGCGAGGGCTGCATGCTCAGCGAGGGCTGCATGGTCAGCGAGGGCTGCATGCTCAGCGAGGGCTGCATGGTCAGCGAGGGCTGCATGCTCAGCGAGGGCTGCATGCTCAGCGAGGGCTGCATGGTCAGAGAGGGCTGCATGGTCAGAGAGGGCTGCATGGTCAGCGAGGGCTGCATGGCCAGCGAGGGCTGCATGGTCAGCGAGGGCTGCATGGTCAGTGAGGGCTGCATGGTCAGCGAGGGCTGCATGGTCAGCGAGGGCTGCATGGCCAGCGAGGGCTGCATGGCCAGCGAGGGCTGCATGGCCAGCGAGGGCTGCATGGTCAGTGAGGGCTGCATGGCCAGCGAGGGCTGCATGGTCAGCGAGGGCTGCATGGTCAGCGAGGGCTGCATGGTCAGCGAGGGCTGCATGGTCAGCGAGGGCTGCATGGTCAGCGAGGGCTGCATGGTCAGCGAGGGCTGTGACCGCCGAGCGCCGCCCTGCCCCGCTCTGCCCTCGGCTCGAGCGCAGTGCTCAGACCCCCTGTACCCCACTCGCTCGAACTGCTGCAGTGTCCCAAGAGCCCCGAGCTGCCCGGGCCAGCGCACCTCTCGCCCAGGTAGTCACCGATGGCGGTCTTGTTGAGGCCCTCGCCCTTGTAGAGGAACTGAGCGATGTCCTCACACGTGTTCTTCAGCAGGTCGTTTTCGATCAGGAACTGGATGCCCTGGAGGGGTGCAAGAGGCTCTCCTCTGGGCCCTGCTGCTGGCCCCTGCAGCCCTGTCCCGGCAGGACCACGAGGTGGCAGAGCCCAGCACAGCCCCATCAGGCGGGTGAAGAGCCCCGCTCCTCATGGTACCTTCTTGGGATCCATGTTGAACTTCTTCCTGCCCATGGCCACCTGCTTGTTCCTCTGCATGTTTTTCCTGCAGGGCACGAGTAGCTTTGAGTACCCAGCAGCCTGGCTGCCTCCTGCACACCCCTTTGGGCAGAGCACTGCAGGAGAAGGGTCAGCCTGAACCCAGCAGGAGCTCAGCGACTCTGCCCCAGCCAGGCCCCTGCACTGATCCTGCAGGGGGCAAAGCTGGCAAACGGCTCCAGGTCCCTGCCCTGCTCCATGGGGCTGCTCGTGGCCTTGTGGGCCCCAGAGCAAAGAGGAGCTGCCATGCCCCATCGCAGGGTCGCCCTGTGCAGACGGGTGCTGGGTATGGCATCCCAACACATCACCTCTGCATGGGAGGACTAGGGCGAGCCGGGGGAGGTGGGGTTCTGGGCAGAGCAGCCTTCAGGCTCCAGTGGGGCTGGTGGGAGGGTGACGGCCTTCACGCCCCAGTGTGTGATTGGACACGACACCGGGAGTTAGCTCCTGCCGGCTGCAGGACCCCCTAATCCGGGCTGGCACTGCCTGGCCAGCCAAAACAACAAAGCTGCTGTGGCGAGACAGAGGGGCTGAGGCCTGGGAAAACAGACTTTGGGAGCAGCAGTTCAGGCTGGGATCCTGCTGCTGCTCCCAGGAGTTCAGAGCGCCTGGGAAAGCCACCAGCACCCATGGGATGGGGCTGCACCGCTCAGCTGCCCACGGCACAAGGGACACCCAGGGTGGCCTTGCCATGGCAGGGGGGCTCAGGGTAGCCCTGGGCTGTGACAGTGAAGCACTCACCTCTCCTCTGTGGACCCCAAGTTCTCGATCTCATTGGTCACTTCTGCTATCTCATCTTTCAGCCGCTGAGGGAGAGAGTGCACTGAGACAGGAGGTGCCTCCTTCCCTCCCAAGCCCTCCAGCCCTGACAGCAACCTGGGCCCAGTCCCCCAGGAACAGTCCTTCCCTTCCCTCCTTCCCAGCCCGAGGGGCTGAGCCAGCTCGCGGGGCACTTGCAGTGGGGCTGGCTGCACCCCACTGCTAATCCCCCTCAGCAGCGCCATGCTCAAAGTGCGCAGGAAGGAAGAGATTGAGAGGTTAACAGAATTACTCCCTAATCCTTTTAGATCATGCCCAGCATATGGCAGTAATTAGCCTCTGCTGCCTTAATCAGGGACATGACTGACGGGTGTCCCACATGAGCACTGACCTCGCAGCTGCTTGCCAGGGCAGTGCCCTGGCCCAGGGACATAGCCCCTGCCGGTGCCAGGAGGGGCTGGCACAGAGGTGCCAGTGCCGTGGGGAACAGCACAAGCACAGGGCCCAACGCTCTGCAGGCACCATGGGCTCACCCGCTTGCCAGCCTGGCCTTGGCCGCCACTGGGATCCGCTCCCAGCCCCAGGGCCCCACAGCAGCAGTGCAGTCAAGCAGCAGGCAGCAGATCACAGGCTCCCTGCACCCACCCATGGGACTGGCTCATCCTGCCCTGCAGTCCCTGAGCTCCCATCTCCTGCCCTAAAAGGTCCATGAGAGCCCCTATGGGCTGTGAGGAGCCAGGGCTGGCAAGGAAAGGGGATGGGAGCACAAACCGAACCCACAGCCTTGCCTGCTCCTGCCCGGGCTGTGCAGACATGGAGCACAGCACCCCAGTCCCACGGCTGTTATGGACAGCCCGGGCCAGAGCAGCTTCTCCTCCCCACTTCTGCTTTCCCAGCAGCGGGCTGAGGGAGCCTGGCTGGGGCGGGCGGATTGCTCCCTGCCTCGCAGGGGACAGAGCCTGGGAAGCAGCCGCTGCGCCGGGCGCGGGGATGTCCCTCAGCATCATCCCACCTGTATGTCAGCCAGCAGCTCCTGCTTGCGGCGGCGGATGTTCTCCAGCTCCTGGCACTCCTCCGGGGTCAGGTCACTGGGCACTGCGTGCAGACACAGCCAGGTCAGCGCGCGCAGCCCCGGGGAGCCTCCACCAGGCTCCTGCGGCCCCTCAGGAGCCGGGCTGGGAAGCGGCGGCCCCGGCCCCGCACACGGCCGAGGGCCACAGACGGCACGCGAGGAATGCGAGGGCCAGGGATGGCCCCACGGGCCGCGGCTGCAGGGGGGAGCTGGGCACCGCCGCTTCCTGCTGATTCAGCCCGCGGGCAGCGGGGACCAGAGCGGCCCCTGGACCTGCTCCAGCGCTGCTCCTCCTCCCGTTTAACTCCCACCACCCCAGCCGGGCCCGTGGCGGTGCCTGTCCCAGGCCCAGGCCCTGCTGTGACCCAGCACGGGCTCCACACAGACCTGGAGCCCTGGGGGCTGCTCTGCCACACCGGGCCAGCTCCCGGCCACCCTGCAGCCGCCTCTGCTGGCACACCCTCCGGACAGACTCACCTACACACCGTGACACCCACATGTCCGTGTCACCTGCGGGAGCCTGGCACCCCTCCCCAGCACCATCCCCATGGCTCAACCGTGGGGCTGCCACATGCCCCCCTTGCTCCGGGACATTCCCAGTGCTCCTTGGTGCATGACCTCCCGCTCCGCAATGACACGGCATCCCATTCCCACTCCCGTTCCCTCCTGTTCCCAAGGTCGCACTCCCCAGCAGCGCTGCCAGCCCTCACCTGCTGCCCCTGCCTCCCACGGCTGCAGCGAGTTCCAGCAGCTCCGCTCACCCGGCACGGCCGCCTGCCCCCGGCCGGGAGCGGCACCCTCCTGCACTGCGCATCGCTTCTCCCCGAGCGGCCCCGTCCGGTCCTGACCACGCGAACAGAATCCCCGAGCTCAGCACTTCCCTGGCTCCGCTCGGGCTTTCTGACGAGCTTCCTCCTTCGCACCCCCCCCCTGCAGCGCCCCCATCGCGGCACCGGCCCTCCAGACACCACGGCAACACCTCCCAGTGTTCTCAGTCTGATGCCAGCAGCTATGAACCAGACAACCCAGCTCGTGGGACCAGGATAAAAGTTGTTTCAACTCAAAGCACCGGAGGCCTCGCGTTATCAATGGGTGCAAGCACCTTCTGCGCACACCAGCGCCGTTCCTGCAGGCGCTTGGCTGCTCTGCCCAGCGCCCAGGGCTCCTGGCAGGCCCAGGCTTGCTGCAGGAGGGAGGCCCGAGCTGCAGTGCGCCTGTTGCCAGACACAAGAGCCTCTAAATCCCAGGGCTGCAGCAGGTGCTGCAGAACCCTCCTGCCCCCCCACGGCACTGGGGCAGGACCTGCCCCAAGACTGGAGCCAGCACGGGGAGCAGGGGCAACAGCGCAGCCTCCTGCTGCCCACCTGCAAGCAGGCAGGGTCCCGCCGGCCCCGGGGCAGGCGCAGCGCAGGGTGGGATGCGGCAGGGTCTGTACCAGAGCCTGTGCGGGTGCTGTGGAGGAGGAGGGTGAGCACTCGTGACACAGCCCAGCCATGTGAGCAGCAGCCCGAGGAAGAGAAACCCCAGACACAAGAGCTTTTCTGGGGAAGGAAGAGGGTGTTAACCCGTCCCCACGCTCTGCTCCGCACCCGCCTGCAGCACCGAGCGCAGCCCCACTCCTGCTGGTGGCGGGTGAGCCTCACTGCAGGCAGAGCGGGGTTGCAGGGACCGGGAGGCTGGAGCCAGCGCTTGCTGCCCCGGCTGCAGGATGCAGGCACCGAGGCCCCAGTGTAGGGGCGGGGGTTCCGCAGCTTCTGCTGCTGACAGTGAGCCCGAGGACCCCACACACCAGTGGCAGCAGGAGGGGGACTGACAGGATCCATCCGTCTGTCCCAGGCTCCGGCTCCAGCCTCTGCACATCCCCCCAGTTCCACCATGCCCAAAGCAAAGCACCCCCGGGACACCCAGACATCACACACGCTCACCCCTGGTGCTCTTTCCTACCCCGCTGCCCCCAGACAAGCAGGCAGAGCCCAGCCTCTCCAGCCTCCCCTGCACCCCAGCTCACCGCTGCCCTGCGCGCTCAGCACCATCCTGGCAGGACGCCCCCCCGGCTGTGCCGGTGCTGCCGTGGCTCAGTGGAGGTGCTGCTGCTCTGGGGCGCAGGCACCTGCCTGCCCCAGTTCTTCCCTGGTGAGTCAGGGCCAGGCTGTGCCAATGAGCACGGGGGCCGCCTGGCGTCATCCGGCCTCACCAGAAGCCAGCGCCAGCACCACCCTGTTCCTGCTGCCATCAGGCCAAGGCTGCCAATGCCTTAACCCCTCTGCTCCCGGCCAGGGGGCACGGGGCAGCCAGGGCCCTGTCCTGTCCTCAGCCCTGGGGCTGGGGATCAGAACGTGCTGGGGTCCCAGCCAGGCACTGGACCTGGCCCAGCCCTAGACGCTCGACCCAGCACATCCTGAGCTCACTGCAGCAATGCTGGAGGCTGTTCCCTCCACCAGCTGGGTGCCCCCCACCCCAGCAGGCTCCAAGCCCCCCCCTTCTGGCTCCTCCAAAACGCCCACTCCAGGTCCAGGTCCCATCCAGGCTTCAGTGACTGAGCCCCACGCAGGACCAAGGGGGCTGTGGGGACCACGGGTGCCTACAGCCCTCTGCAGACTCTATGGGAACTCAAACGGGACCAGGAGCAGGAACAGGAGAAAGGCCAGGAGTGATGTTTGTGCCCTGGGAGGTTGTTCCCTGCTGTCTTTCCCCCTTGCTCCAAGGTGCCTGTACAGACCCCACCGCCCTGTACAGGACCACTGTGCAGCAAAGTCTGGTGCTTGCAACAGGAGCAAACCCCTGGCACATCCCATCCTGCTGTCAGCTGCCTGGAGAGGCGGCGCGAGCCTTGGCCACCTTGACTCAGCTAAATCCAGCTCAGCAGCGTGAGATGGAGAAACAGCACCCAAGCAGTGGCTGCAGAGAGAGGAGGAAGGGCTTCAGGAGCCTCACTTGGCCCTTTGGCTCCAGCTGCACACGGGTTCACACTGTGCCTGCACCGGGCCGTGCTGGCAGGGCACTGGGTTTAAGCTGCTTGCAGCTGGGAGACCCACGGCCCCCCGAACTTCCTGCCTGTCTCAGCACACCACATCCTGTTTTCACTGCACCATGTGCGCATCCTGGCTTGTGTCAGCCCCACCCGGCCCCGCCGACAGCAGAGGTGCCGCAGGAGGAGGATTTGGGGCAGGTGGCTCCAGGGAAAGCCCTCGTCCTGCTCTTACGCAGCCCTGCCTGTCACCAGAGCCTGACCAGGAACCCATATCCACCACTGCGGCCTCCTTGCTCCTGCCCTCCCCGTGCACAGACCCCGCCAGCAGTGCAGCCGGGCGAGCACTGCCTCTGCCATGTCCACACGCACTGAGCCCCGTGCAGATGCCAGGAGCGCAGCCCCCACGCATTGCTTGCCCCCTGCAGCGCTCACCGTGCTGGGCCTCAGAAGGAGCAGAACCCGCTGCTGCTTGGCCTCAGCAGCAGCAGACCCTGCAGGCAGCCAGCCCTCAGCAGCACCTCCAGTGCAATAGGCACTGAGCTTTCCTGCATGGATTCTGGTTTGGAGAGTGCCACCCAAGCTGCCTTTGCAGCCACACACAATTGCCACAGGGGCAGCAGGGTGAGGGGCCACTGCCACACCAGGTGATGTGCATCCTCACAGCCACCACCGGCTCCGGAGCACTCCCGGTCCCAGCAGGCACTGGTGCAGCCTGATGCCACACGAGGTAGCCGGGCCTCAGCACTTGGAGACCCAAGCCTGGGCAGGCTGGTGGTGAGCAGGGGAAGAAGGTGGTGAAACAGCCAAGACGCTGCCGCTGTCACCGAGAGCCACATGGAGCTGGAGCCACAGGCACTGCCACGTCTGCGGGAGGCGGGGGACCCCAGGGCAAGCAGAAGGGAGGAGGTGAAGTGCCTACCTGCCTTGGCAGCCACCGACGGGCAGAGGAAGGCCTGGAAACTGGAGGCACAGAGCTCGCTGACCGTCCCCATGCTGCGGAGGTGCCGGGGCAGGCAGGAGCAGGCAGAGGCCTGGCTGGTGCCGGTGCCTGCGGGGTGGCCGCAGGACTCCCGCTGGCTGGAGCCGGGGAAGGTGCCTGTGCCAGGGGAGCTCCAGCTCCGGAGCCCACGCGCCAGCCCCAGCCAATCCCCGCTACCCTGCCTGCGCAGCACCCGCTCTGCTCCCGGGCTCCGGCCGCCGGCGCCTCAAAGCCCCTTAGAGGTCGAGGAGTTTGGGAAGTGCCGGCAGCCCCCGGCCTGCTCTGGTTGCGCCCCGGCAGCCCCTTGTCCCCGCGGGGGGCCGGCAGCGGGGTATTTTTAGAGCGGTTTTATCCCTCCGTATTAGAGCATTAAGCATCGGGAGCTGGCGGTCGCGTAGCAACCAGCACTGCATGAGGGAAGGTGCTCCGAGAGACAAGGCGGCTGTGGCGAGGCGTGGGGAGGGGGGGGCCGGGGCCGGTGCACCCCGACGGGCCCAGCCTGCCCCGGTGCGGGGCCGGTCAGCGGCTCAGCTCCCAGCAGCGCCAGCACTGGGGGCGTCCTGCCCAGGATCCCGGCCCCAGGGCGAGCTGCGGAGCTGAGGGCACGGCACAGCCCTCCTGCCCGCTGCACCCCCGGCCCCCCCCAGCCCACAGGCATCAAGCGAACCCAAACCGGCCCGACAGCTCTTCCCCTCAAAGCAGGAGCGATCTCCGACACAGGGCACGGCCATGAGTAAGAAACCCCAGAGCCTGTCAGGGCAGGAGGCAGCGTCCTGCGGGCAGCCCGGCTGCCAGGAGCCGGCAGGCACCGAGACGTGCTGAGCCAGAGGAAACCGGAGCCAGGCAGGAGCGGTGAGGGCACCCTGGGAACAAGCTGCCCTTGCAGGTAGGAGGGTGCAGAGCCAGAGGGTACCCAGCACCCAGGGCTGCAGGCATAAGGAAAGGTGGAGAAGAAGGCTGAGGGCAGCCCGGCACTCGCCGCTGATGTGACCAACCCGGTTTTGGTACCACTTCCCCTTTCCCAGGGGATGAAGTGGTGGTTGCCACATCACCAGGAGGCAAAAGGCCAAGTGAGAGGAGCTGGGGCAGCTGAGCTGGGTACATCCTGTGGCAACTGCTGCCAGGGCCTGAGCCAGCATCTGGAGAAACCCTCTGCCTGGGCGAGAGGAGAGCGTGTACCCAGGGTCACGTTAACCACAGCTCCAGGCCCTGATCCACTGTCTGCCAACCCGAAGAGCTGCCTCCCTAGAGGAGAAACCTCAGACCCGGACCCGCTGTGGTAGCCCAGATGGGCTGAAACATCCACTCAGGGACACATAGGCCCCGGTGCTTCCCTGATGTGTGACTGCTGCGGGTCAGTGCTGTGGTTTATCATCCTCTACTTCCCAACAGCTCAGCAGAAGTGCCTGATGGCCTGTGCCCAGCACTGCATTGCCGAAGCCCCGACAGCTCCAGCTCCTGGCTCTGTTCTCCAAGCCCAGTACCATCCCTGTGTCTTTGACCCGGCAGCCCCAGAGCTCTGGGGGAGCTGCTCCCCAAGCTGGGCTCAACCCTGTACCACAACTGGGATAAGGCTGGTGCGTCACTGGCAGCATCCACCCCCAGCCCCATTCCCCTTGCTGCAGAGGTGCACACCAGGCTCCTGGGCTGCCTCCAAAAGAGCAAAGCCGGAGGCCAAGGGGCTGCCAGGGCCTGCGAATAAAACAGAGCTGGCAGCGAGGAGAGGACAGGATCCCCCAGCCTGGCAGCGGGACCTGACAGCCCACCCTCCTCTGGGCATCTCCTGCACCTTGCACAGCCCATCCTGCATCCCGGCACCAGCCATCCGACCCCAGACAGAGAGGCTGCCTGGGCCCAAGCCGCTTTGCAGGAGGCTGCATCAGCCCCACTTAGAGAAATCCCTTTATTCCTGAGGCCAGAGTGAGCAGTAATCCCTCGGGTGCAGCAGGATTACCAGCACTGCCCAATCCTCCTCACCCTGGGCTGCGGCAAGACAGATCCCAGCTCAGGACACAGTGCCAGGCAGAACTGTGCTCCCATGGCTGCTCACTGGTGTTCCAGCTTGGTGGGACAGAGGCAACAGCTGGTTCCTAACAGGACACCAGCACCACACTGTCCACACACTGCTCCTGCCAGCTCATCTAGGGATGGTCTCATCACGATCCCTGCGAGGAGATGCTGGGAATGGGGCAGGAGCGGGGGGAGCCGCATCTGTGCCACCAGCTGCTCACCCAGGATTTGCTCTCCGCTGAGGCTGGAAGAGGGGCTGCATGTGGAGGAGCAGACACTGGCGTCACCACAACCCCTCCAGCAAGAGCCTCCCCACTGGGCTCCCACCACACCGAGGCTGCAATGTCCCTACAACTGGGACAGCAGTGGGGTTCGGGAGGTGGCTGTGCCACTAGCACTGCTGCCCTGCAGCACGGTGAGCAGGCAATTTCTGATGCTGACGGATGGCCCAGGACAACTTCCAGGCAATTCCAGGAAGCAGCGAGAAGCTGCTCTCTGAATTGCTCCCTGCAGAGCTCTCCCACTAATGGGCTGCATCTGACAGCGCCTGGGCTGGGCTGCAACCAGTTGGCTGGGTGCTTGCACCTTATCTCACACAGTAACCTCCCTGTTGCCAAGCACAGTCACTTCTAGGGTAGAACAGCCTCTGAACTGGCTGCGTTTCACAACTGTCACAGGGAGGGAACCAGCCCATGAACCCTCTGCATTGGCACCAGCATCACCCAGGTGACTGCAGCCACCAGCACAACGGACGGCATTGAGACCTTGGTTTGAGATCACACCCAGACAGACCCCAGCCTCCCCCTCAGCAAAGTCCTTGCGGAAGGAAAACCCACCTGCCGACCCACAGGAACCTGCCTCAGAGGGTGGAGGCACAGGCAGGGCCTTCCTGCTCCCTGGCACTGGGAGGGAACAGTCTCCGAACATGGAGAATGCAGGAAAGCAGGGAAGCAACATGCACATGCATGACAGACAGGACTTGCAGCAACTGAGCCGCCTCAGCCCTGCCAGGACCAGACCCTGGGCACACCCTGAACACTGTGAGACACTCGACAGAGCCCATGGACACAAGCTCCCGGAGGCCTGCAGAGCCTGAACTCAGTGCTCAGAGGCAGCATCTGAACACCAAGAGCAAGCAGCAGAAAGAAGGCGGAATTCCTGAGCCCAGCACCACCGACACGGAGGGCAGAGGGTCCCCGCAGCACCGGCACCGCGGGCAGCTCACGAGCGGCGGCAGCACCGACAGAGCCCCGCCGCAGATGAGGCCGGGCCCGGGCAGAGCTGAGCAGCACCAAAGAGCCCACGCCGCGCTCTCCCGCACAAACCGGGAGCCGCTGTTCCCTCGGCACTTCTTCCGCCGCCCCACCTGCGGGAGCGGGTCCGAACGAGCCCGCCCCCCCCCGCCGCACATCCCGCTCCGCGGCCCCGGCCCGCACTGACCGTAACTGCCCTCCTCCTCCATCCCGCCGCCGATCCGCCCCCGCCCGCGTCAACGACGGCGCGGAAGCCGCCGCGGACAGGGTCACATGACGCAGGGGCAGGCGGTGCCAGGCAGGCCCCGCCCCAGAGCCGAGCCGAGCCGAGCCGAGCGTTGCCGAGCGTTACCGAATCTTCTCCACGTCTTCATTATGGGCCCCGCAAGCGCAGTACGGGCGGGGCCGGTGAAGTTAATGGTGGGACCCGCTGGAGAGAGTCCAGCGCAGGGCAACGGAGATGATGAAGGGAGTGGAGCATCTCCCTTATGAGAACAGACTGAGGGAGCTGGGTCTCTATAGTTTGGAGAAGAGGAGATTGAGGGGTGACCTTATTAGTGTATATAAATATATAAAGGGGGAGTGTCCCGAGGATGGAGCCAGGCTCTTCTCAGTGGCAAACAATGATAGGACAAGGGGCAATGGGTACCAACTGGAACACAAGAGGTTCCACTTAAACTTGAGAAGAAACTTCTTCTCAGTGAGGGTGACGGAACACTGGACCAGGCTGCCCAGGGAGGTTGTGGAGTCTCCTTCTCTAGAGACATTCAAAGCCCACCTGGACACGTTCCTGTGTAACCTTATCTAGGTGTTCCTGCTCCGGCAGGGGGATTGGACTGGATGACCTTCTGAGGTCCCTTCCAACCTCTAACATACTGTGATACTGGGATGCTGTGATACTGTGATAACGGTGATTCTAGCGTAGTAGGGGGGGAAAAGGGGAGAAGGAGCGAGAGGAGCAGCTCCAGGTGCGGACTGCAGCCGGGGTCATGGGGCTGGAGCAGCAGCGATGGTCCTGAGGCACTTGGCAGGAGCCCCCCCGAGCCGGGCTCCAGGCCTGGGTGGGAGAAAGGGGCTGCTCCAGGCCTGGGCGGGAGAAAGGGGCTGCTCCAGCCCCAGGCGCAGGGAAGCTGCTGAAGGAGCAATGGCCTAGCACAGGGGCAGGGTGATACGGCCCCAGTCAGAGCCGAGCCGGTCCCAGGAGCCCACCCTGTGTGCTCACCCCAGGCACCAGGACCTGCTTCTCTCCCGGCACTTCCTCCACCACCCCACCTGCGGGAGGGGTCCCGCTGGCCCTAACCCAGAGCTGAGCGCTGCCACATCACCAACACATCTTTATTGCCGGCCGTGGGCGCCCCGTCCCCGCGAGGCGCCAGCCCCCATGCACAGCACGGGAAGGGCCGGTGGAGGGGATGCTGTTAATGGTGACTCCAAGGTGGTGAGGAGGGAAAGGGGGGGCAGGAGGGGGAAGGGCAGCCCCAGGTGTGGACTGCAGCCGGGGTCATGGGGCTGGGGCTGGAGCAGCAGCGATGGTCCTGAGGCACTTGGCAGGAGCCCCCCGAGCCGGGCTCCAGGCCTGGGTGGGAGAAAAGGCTGCTCCAGCCCCAGGCACAGGGAAGCTGCTGAAGGAGCCCGGACAAGGCCCGGTCCTCCTGAGCTCCTTCCCAGCAGAAGGCAGGGACAGATGTGGGGAGCGGGGTCCTCTTCCCTCCACAGCAGCTCCCAGGACAGGGTCCATGGCAGGGGCTGCTCCTCCCGCTCGCTGGCATTGGGGCTGGAAGGAAAGGAGCCGTGGGAGCACCTGCCCTGCAGCTCTGCTGGAGCCCCTGGAGCTGCGCACCTCAGAGCCGGTGGCGCAGGCTCGCTGCCTTGGCCGCATGCGTCACTGCCCAGAAGCTGCGCTGGCGGGGCAGCCACTGGAAGGGCTTCTGGTGCCTCTGCTCCCTCCTCCGCTTTTTAACCTTCTTCACCTGTGCAGAGGCAGGAAGGCTCTTGGGGTCAGCACACCATAGCCCAAGGTTCTTCCCACCAGCCCAGCCAGGGATGGGGCCAGCGCCCACCTTGCCTCTGTCAAACTCCTCATCCCACTCATCGATGATGGTCTTCCCGCGCGCTGAGGCTGCAGACTGAACGGCATCCCAACTGACAGCCGAGACGCCACCATTCCAGGTCAAGACTGCAAAGCAGCGTTGGCAGCATGCAGCCCCAGGCCGTGCTAAACAGCTCCCACGAGCACAGGGCCAGGGTTGGAGCCCCTCACTCCAGGACCCCCCCTGGGTGCAGCAGCTCAGGCCCTGGCAGGGCTCAAGGCAGGGGAGCTGTGCTGATGCTCACCCGTCCAGGCAAGAAGGGATGAATTACCTTGTTTGCCGTAAGCTTTGTCCAAGGAATCCACAAGCAGCTGCTCCACCACTGTGGACTCCAGCTGGGTCGTTGGTGCTGTGCCAGCCCCACGGTCATGTGCAGGCCTTTGGGCCGCAGGGTAGTGCCTGTACCCAGCTCCAGCCTGGCTCTCTGCTGCCACTGTGGAAACAGGCAAGGTGAGCACAAGGCAGAGGCTCATCCTCCAAGGCAGATCTTGTGCCCCAAAAGGCACTGTCAGGAATATCAATGCTATGAGGGTGCAGGGGACTTGGGCATACTGGCGCCTGTCCTGGGCAGGGAGGAGCTGGGGGTAAATCTTTGCCCCTCCACCTGTCTGCAGAGGAGCCGATCCTCGTCCTGGATATCGTCAGGCTGCTCTGCTGCACAAGCAGCACGCTGGCCTGCAGGAGCCCAAGCAAGGGCAGGAGGTAGAAGGTGAGCACCACCAGGAAGCTAAATGGACCACAAGCATCAGAGACTGGAAAGCAGTGCCATCTGGGCAGACAAGCCGCCAGCTCCCCACTGCCCCGCACCGGGCTGGATGCACAGGGTCATACCTGCAGCACAGACGACTTTGGCAGCCGGCTCCTCCACGGCCTGACAGCTGGCACTTCCCCTGCACTTGTGCTTGCGGTGCCTGGGCGCATCAGCCTCTGGTCGCTGCTTCTTTGCCTTCCAGGGGTTCAGGGCAGCCCCGCTGCAGCTGGGGAGGGCAGCTGGGATCAGCTCTCTCCAGCCAGAGTTGAGCTGGCACTGTGGGGAGCTTCCCCACAGGCTAACAGGATGCAGGGACACCCACACCGCAGCGCTGCACTCGGGGAGAGGTGAAAGCACCCGCAGCAAGGCAGCACTCGGGCTGGCCCCAAGCGTGGGCTGTACCACCCGCAGGAAGACAAGCAGCACCCGCAACAAGCCAGGGAGCCTGACTCCAAGCAGAGCAGAGGGCGGCAAGGCTCACGTGGCAGCAGCCCCAAGCACAGCAATTACCTCTCCTCCATTCTCCTCCTCCCCTTCTTTTCCCTTCTTGCGGCAGAGGCGGGCTCCCAGTCCGGGTGGGCACAGGGGGATGACAGGAGCCAGCTCTCCAGGGCCTGTGAGCCCGGTGCCTCCCTGTCCCCGCTGGGACCTGCTGCTTCCGGCCCCTCTAGGGACTCCAAGGCCTCAGCAGTAAGAAGTCTCTTCTTCTTCTTGGGTGGGACAGAGACCTCCTCCTCGACTGCTGGAGCACGGAGGCTGCTGCCTGCCTTGGGCCGCCTCTTCTTTTGGAAGGAGCCAGTGGTGACCGGGCTGGGCTCCTCCCTGCTGCAGAGAGAAAGGTGGTGTGAGCGGTGCTCCTGGACCAGCACTGTCCAGGGGGGAGGCTGGGTGCTGAGGGGCTGGGCTGGGGATGGGGCAGTCCAGAGCAGGGGAGCCAGACGCCAAAATCACCCCCAAGCCAGCGCCGAGGCCAGAGTTGCCTGGAGGAGCCCCCCGAGGCCGCAGGTGGCCTGGCAGCGATGGGCACCGCTCACCTGCACGTGCCCGAAGGCAGCAGAGCCGAGCCGGGGCAGCTTCTCCTCGGTGGGAAGCTGGTGCCAGCGGCTGGCGCGCGAGGCCGCGCGTGGTGGGCACTCCTGCGCAGCTTCCTGCCCTGCGGGGACCGGCACAAATAAAGACTTGGTGAGCTGAAGGAAAGAGGTTTCCGTCAGCCAAGAGGGGAAAATCCAAAGGGGAGCCCAGGGAAAGGGGACGCCACAGGGGGAGGGGAGCGGGGGGGTGGAAGAGGAGTCAGAAGTGCTTTTAGGTGGGAGCACCAAGGAAAAAAGGAAGCGAGGAAGTTTCAAGACCAGAAGCCCCAGGGCACGGTGCTGATCCCTGGCTGCACCACTGTGCCCAGAGGGCAGCTCT
The DNA here is from genome assembly GCF_033783945.1 of Neopsephotus bourkii. Lineage (NCBI taxonomy): Eukaryota > Metazoa > Chordata > Aves > Psittaciformes > Psittacidae > Neopsephotus > Neopsephotus bourkii. Next base: position 464,015 of record NW_026902223.1, read on the forward strand.
GAGCCCTCCTGCTCCTGCTCGCCCCACGGAGGGCTGGCGAGGCTGCCCTGTGTCCTCAGCAAGGCAGGAGCCATCACTCCTGCAGCAGCTCTGCCCTCCCTGTGCAGCCGGGGCTGGGGCTCTCTCCACCCTCTCTGGCCAGGCACGATCCCCAGCCCTGGCTCTGCCCTTGCTGCCGGCACAAGCCCTGCTTCAGAAGGCACAAGGCACCTGCTGAAGGCCCCAGGCAGAAGCTCAGGCTCACCTTTCTGGCAGAGAGCGCCAGCCTCTTGGCCGGTGGTGGGGATGTGCTGCTGCTCTGCCCCACAGCAGCGCTGGCCGAGCAGGGGGATTTCACCTTCCTGCGCCTGGTGGTTGTGGGGGCAGGCGGCGCGGCACTGGGGACGTCGGTGCCACAGTCCGGCTCCCGAGAGGTGCTGGAGCTGCTGGTTCTGCTCCCGGCCTCCTGGGAAGCTCTGTCCAGCTTCCCCACTGCAGCAGGTGCTGGGCTGGCAGCACTGCTGCTCCCCGAGCCCTCCTCCGAGTCACAGGCTCTATGCCCAGTGCTCCGGGGCTGCTGGGTGAGGCCCAGCAGCACTGGGGATGTGGTCGGGGCAGGTGGCATCCTTTCCTCCCCGGAGCTCTGCTGGGGATGATGTGCTTCAGCTGAGCTTGCTCTGCCTGTGGTGCTGGAGCCCAGGGCTGACTTGGACCTGGGAGGCTCCGGGCTCTGGGCTGCGGCACGGGGCAGCGCTGTGCCCACACAGGCAGCTTTGAGGGCCGCTCCGGTTGGCAGCGATGTAACGGGCAGCTTCAGCGTGGCGGGGCCGTTCCACAGCTCTGGCCCCGTCCTCCATGTGCTGCGGTCCACGGGCACCCCGACCTCCGGCCCTGGCCCCCTCTTCCCTGGCTGCGCGCTGCGTGCCTGGACAACGAGAGAGGGAGAAGTTCAGGAAGGAGAGAGAGGAGCCAGGGGCACAAAGTGATCCTGCCCTCAGGGCCACAGAGGCACCCTCGGCTCAGCAGGATCCCCCCTGCAAACAGCCTGCTCCCTGCCCGGCTGCAGCAGAGCGGCCCAAGGGACAGCAGCTCCCAGCTCCCGTGAGCACTGCCCAAGAGCAGATTCAGGACTCAGCAGTGATGCGAACAGGGGCCTGTGGCTCACCATTTTCTTTGTCTCTTTGGAGACGGTGCCCTCCAAGCCAGTCAGCCTGGGGGCAGCTCTGGCAATGGGCCTGTCCAAGCTCTTCTCTGGGCCGGAGAGTCTGGAAGAGAAGGGCATGGGTTAACTGCAAGTGTTTGAGCAATTGGAAGGCTCTTGAACAGAGAGCTGCAGGCGCTCCCACCTCACATAGAAGAGCAGGTAGGCTTCCTGGTTGAGGACCACTTTGACATTGCTGCAGCGGACCATACTATCATTCATCTGATACCATTGCCCATTGCTCGCCTGCAGAAGGAGCAGAGAGAATGGGGTCGGGCTGTGTTCAGGGCCTCTCCTGGCCCGAAGACCAGACGGGAGCAGAGCCTGTACCCCCCATCCCTCCAGTGCTCACCACCATGCACATCTGCTGAGTGCTCTCCTTCCCACACCCCGCAGGGACCCAGCAGCTCCCAGCCCAGAGTGCCCTGGGCTCACCTTCACATAGCAGTAGTAGTGCCCCGCGTGGCAGCTGTAGCCAGAGTGCACCAGCACCGCATAGAGCCCATACATTACAGGATCCCCCTCGCTCTCTGACATGTATGGGCGGAGGTTGAGGAACTCGGGATATGTCACGACCTGCAGAGAAAGAGAGCATGCCTCAGGAGCCGGCACAGCAGAGGGGTTTCTTGCTAGAGCAGGAGCAGCTCCGCTGTGCTGCATGCCCACCCCCTGAGGGAGCAGGAGCTGCCCTCCCCAGGCAGAGGCCACCGTGCCGGAGGAGCCAGGACGAGCTCCTGGCGCGTGGCTGGCCAAGAGCGGCAGGACCGCCTCCCCCCCTGCTGCTGGGCCAGGAGACAGCCCCAGCTCCGCACTGCCGAGCACTCACCTTTGTGATTTTCTGTCCACCACAGAAGAATCGCTTCAGTGAGAGCGTGAGAACGTTGGAGGCTCGGTGGATGCTGAAGCGTTTTGTTGCCGACACTCTGCTGTTGCACCTGCACAGGAAGAGCTCTGTCATTCAAGCTGCTCCAGCACCCAGATGAATGCCAGCTCTGGCCAAGGGGCAAACCCCATGGAAAACGACCCCGCAGGCACCAGGCACCTGCCCACGGCCACATCTGCTGGCCCAGGTCCTCCTCACGAGAGGATGGAGCCGATCAGCAGCAGCTTTCACCACAGGCTTCCACGGCCTCACACTTCAGCAGGGAACAGGTCGAGAAGCCCTCCCGTGATGTGGGTTTCCACCTGCCTCCCACCGGTGCAGCTGCAGCCCCATTCCTGCCCACAGCCCCACACTCACCCTGCGCACAGGTAGGAGTTCTCCCCACCCAGCAGGTCTGGCTTAACAAACAGCTCCAGCGCCCCCCGTACGTCTCTGGCTTGCTGCAAGGATGGACGAGAGGTCAGCGCACGGGTGGCCCAGCCAAGCGACAGCCCCGCTCCCTGCCGAGATGCCGGCCCTAGGAGAGCAGGAGCATCAGGTCCCCAGCCCGCTGCAGTACCCAGATCTCCAGTGCCAGGTCCAGGAACGGGTCGTATGTGTCCGAGATGCTCTTGCATGCCAAACACTTCACTGCAAAGGAAAGAGCAATGAGCACACCCTGGCACACCAACCTGCACCCATCGCCACCCAGCACAACGAAGGAACTGCCTCCCCTCTCTGGGTTCGAGCTGTGGGGGGGGAGCACCAGGATGCACAGACTGGCACAGAGGAAGGCCGCCAATTCCACTGTGTGCTAGCACAGCAAGTGTTGCCAGGGGGTTCATTTCCTGGTGGCGATGAGCTGGGGATCCACAGCCGACAGCTCTTGCCGTCGCCACAGCCGGGCTCCTGACCCACAGGTCCCACGGGACTGACCAGCTGCAGCTCTGGATCACGTCCATGTGCGCAGTGATTGTCCCAAAGCATTTTCACTACAGGGCTCCCGGCAAAGCAGCAGCCCCGAATGACCTCAGGCCCAGGGCCTGGCACCGAGCGCTCACCACGGGATCGCAGGTAGCCGCCAAAGATCTGGTGGACCAATGTCGTCGCCTGGCTCTCGCAATCCAACCTAGAGACAGCAGCCGCGGGTCTCACACCGCTCCTGCACCATGGCCGCCACCCCGGTGTCCTCAGCACAAACTCCTGGCTGGAGCTCAGAGCTGGGCACTGCAGGGGCAATGCAGCCTCCCGGGGCAGGGCCCAGGAACACGAGTGCTGCCTGGGGAACCGACTGACCCCGCAGTCCCCTCCAGCAAGGCAGGGACCAGCGGAGGAGAGCAGGGACAGCCCATCAGAGAGAGGCCCCACGTACCTGGTGCAGCCACTCAGGCAGGACTGCTGCATAGCGTCGATAGTGTAACGCAGGAATTCGTGCGCATCCTCCTGCTGACCGAAGCGCATGTGCCCAGCGATCTCTGCAGGACAGGGAGGAATCAGCCCCGGCATGTGCTGTGAGACACAGACCCCACCTCCCTCGGTGGCCCCTGGGGTTGAGCCCCCTCAAACGGAAGCGGACGGCAGACTCGTGTCGGCCATGGGGGGACCCCACACACAGCCCATGAGGTCACCAGGTCCCTGCAGGCTCCGTGAGTTCTCCTGGCCTCCTCTCAAAGGTTCTGCTCACACATCACTCCCTGCTCTCCAGCACGGCTATGGGAGGGGAGGGGAGCACAGTGGAATCATTCTTACTTTTGAGGTCTCGGACGAAGGCCACCGGCTTTATCGCGTTGCCGCTGTTGGCAAAAGCCTGAGCCACGTGGTTCTGCATGATGCAGATCATGCAGAAAGTGCCTTGATCACCTGTGGCAGAGGAGAAGATGACAGGAGAGATCAAGGCAGTACAGGAGAAAGGGCATCACTTGCTGAACACAACTCAGTTTTCTCCCTGAGGTCTATGGTACAGTCCAGCTCTGAGGCATCTCGAGTACACAGGTACCAGCACCTGTCTGATGACGGGGCTGCAAGCCCTGCTGCTCTCTTTGCTGACAGCTCAGAGCGATGCCAATCACGTCACCTTTCAGAGCCACACATCAATACCATCTAATGCCTGTACACAGCCTTCTGCCCTCACGCAGGCTGGGGCTGTTTGGGACGTCCAGCTCAGCCCCCACAAAGCCAGCAGATCCCGCTGGAGCCATCTGAGCCCTGGCTACACCCACCATGGACACAAGTGTCCCCAAACGCTTGTTTGGATGCAAAGCTCAGGGATGCTGCTATGGCTGGGACAAAGGAACAGCATCTCCGTGGAGAAGTGGCAGGAGGGAGCAGAAGGTTCACCCTGACAGCCACATGGCCCTTGCCAGAGCCCCGCGGGCTGAGATACTGAGCCCAGCGCGGGGAGCAGGGACCTGCCAGCACAGCCGCCCGCCCAGCAGGGCCCCACTACTCACGGGTGCAGCGGTGCTCCCTGGAGAGCAGGTAGTTAGCGAGCGGCGGGGTGTACGTGAGGCACTGCACGGTGGAGTTAAGGAAACATGTGTTCCCGAGGTTACGCAGTCCTGCACCGATTCGGTACATCCTCTCCCACTCCATGGACAGGCGCTCCACAGGGAAGAGCACCTTCTGGGGTGCGGGGATCCCGTCCCCTGGGCCCATTGGAGCATCTCTGCTCTCTGTGGGATGAGGAATGGTGGCTGAGCTGTGCACTGCGGGCCGCGGTTGTGTCCACCCAGCCCCCGGGACTTACCCTGCTTGCCCTGCTGCTGCTGCTCAGGGCCGCACTGGGGTCCGGCAGCCTTGGCTGGGGAGTTCAGCCGCACGTACTTGCCGCGGAGCCTCTGCAGCTGCTCGGAGAAGCTCCGGCGGGCCGGTTCGAACTCGATCTTTTGCAGCAGCACCTTCTTGGCAGAGCCGGCCAGCAGCTGGGTCATGCTCCCGTTCCCGCTCACCTCCCGCCGGGCCCGCTTCATCATCTCCCGCAGCCTCTCCGTGACCGGCATAGTGAGGCCCTGTGGCTCCGGCTGCGGGGAGAGGCGGGCAGCTGACGGGGGACACCGCCCGGTTCCTTTCCCATCGCAGGACCGCGCTCTGCTGGCACAACAGGCCGCAGCCTGGCCTGACCCCGGCCGGCCCGACAAGGCGCGGCCTCGACCCCCGCGCACCCCGCGGGTCCCCCCCCCACTGCGGGCACGGGCACCGGCTGCGCCCCCTGCCCCGCTGCACTCACCGCGCGGGCCGCGCCGGACGCACGTGCCCTGCAGAGCCGGCGCCGCTCCCCCGGCAGCATGGCTGGGTCCGCGCCTGGCCTTTACCGGGGCGGAACCGGCGTCCGCCGCACCCAATGAGCGGTGCCCAACCCTTGGCTCCGCCCCGTCGATCACGCCGAAGCCTCGAAGCCCAATCAGAACCCCCCAGTTCCCGTAGCTCAAACGGCCGCATCCAATCCAGCTCCACGTCCTGCCCAGCGCCGAGCGAGCCGACTGGGCTGACTATGGACTGCGCCTGCGCCACGGATCCTGCGCTGGGGGCGGTGCTTCGCGGAGCTTGTGGCGTAGGTACTGTACGCCCTCCTCCCGGCCTGGCCACGCCCCCTCGCCCGCCGGGGCTGCTTCCGTCGGTGGCGTTTTCCGGTTAACCCCGACGGGGTCAACCCTCTGCCCGGTCCTCCCGTTCCCTCCCCTCTGAGGAGCGGCGGCGGGGCCCGGTGGGGCCCGAGCATCGGCAAGAGGTCGCAATGAGAGGGAGCACAGAGCCGGCGGCAGAACAAGTGGCGATATTAAACTGGGACAGACTAGCAGCAGCAATGGCACGTGTGATACAACCATAGAGCGCGCGGGCGGGACGAGGGGCCCTGGAGGTGGGGGTTTCTTTTCTTTTTAATGTTCCTCTTTAATACGTTGAAGTTGCCCAGACTGGTCCGGTGCGACATCTTAGACCTGGCAGGGATCTCAGCATGAAAACACCTCCCAGAGCTGCGGTGGGCGCATGTGACGGAGCCGTCTTGGACGGGCAGCCCCATGGCACACGGCAGCACCGCTGCAACACGGGAATGGCTCAGAGAAAGCAGGTGCAATGGGGGGTGCACCAGAGGAGGACGGGGATTCTTGCAGCTGCTTGTGGCCTATGCCCTGCCGGTACAAGGCTCCATCCTCACCACTGCGGATTGGGGAGCTCAAGTAGCCCGGGTGCTGCTGAAGGCTACGGCTCAGCCAACGCTGCACGAGGAGATGGGAAAGACTCTGCACATGGAGCCCCTGCCCTTGTGCCCTGCTGAGCCCTCCTGCCTGCACAGCTGCTGCGGCTAAGCCCATGCACTGGCAGCAGCTGCAGAATGGGCCACAGCAGCTCTGCCCCCACGCAGACGGCTGCGGTGGGAATGACCCCACCAAGACGCTGGGGGAGGTTGTGAACCCTGTGCCCACCTCCAGTTCCCCAGAGGAGAAGAGCATGGGGAGAGAGGCAGTGGGTCTGGTGTGTGTGACAGGGGGGTCCCTCCAGCCATGCGCACGTGCCACTCCAAGCATCTGCACAGGAGCCAGCCGGCCCCACAAAAGGCCTATAGCCCCTTACACACAGCCGGGGGTTCTGCCTGGAGGGCTGGACCCTTCCTGGATTCCAAAGGGAAGGATGGGCAGGGGTTGGGGAGGGGGACTGGGGGTCCCTGCTGATGGCAGGTGGCAGGGGACACTGCAGTAGGGGCCCTGCCTGGCGAGAGCCCCTGGTGCGGAGGCACTGGTAGACCTGCTACACAGACGGGGCAGCTCCCGCCACTCCCAAGGGCTCGGTTCCGTCACAGATGCCAGGGTGCCAGGGCTGAGCATGGCCTGGTGGGATTCAGCCCCCACTGTGGATTCCCCCCATGCCTTGCTCAGCCCTGCCACAGAGCAGGTCCCTGTCCCTGCCCCCATGCATGCCCATGGCAGCCACTGCAGCCCCAGGACCACCGTGGCCGAGTGGGTTTTCATGCTGTCTCCAGGGACTGATATCAGCATGGACCAGTCTAATATCTCGCAGGTTTTTTCTACTGGCTACTGGAATGCGCTTGTTTGGCTTTAGGGGTCCTCAATGTCAAGAAACTCTTGCTTGGGGGGTGCCATGCCGCGGTACCAGGCACATGAGCCGTCACTCCTCTTGATGCAAGCGTAGTGCTTCGCCTGCCGCCCATCCACGTTGTTCTTCTCCATCGCCCAGTCTGTCCAGAGACACTCGTCCGAGGAGGAGACGAAGCAGGGGATGGAGAGACAGCGCGAGATCTGTGCGGAACAGAGACCACCACTGACCACCCGAGGGGGGACACTAGGGTGGGACGGGACACGGGGAAGCAGCATGACTCCGCTTCACTCGCCCCCAGTTCTGGACCAGTGGTGCCATGCTGCCCCTTCCCTGCATGGCATGTTGGGGATGTGACCCTGATGTGCGAGGACTGAGGGAACCCCTGAGTGTGGGCCCCAGTTCCCAGCTGGAGAGAGCCAGAGACTGGAACGCCCTTCCTGTGTCCCCCAGCTCCCTGCACAGCATCATCCTTGAAGGACAGGGAGAGCCTCCTATGGCTGCGCCCCTGCCCAGCCCGGGGCAGCCCCGCTGCTCACCTTGCATTCGCAGCCCATCTGGTACCGCTGGTTTAGGCTCTTCTTCTGGGTTGGGCTCAGTGAGTCCCAGGTGGAGACCAAGTCACAGAGCGTGATGTGCATCTTGCCATTGCCCTCTGACTTGCCTGTGGAGAGGCCAGAGGCAGCTCAGTGTCCCCCCAGGCTCCCTGGTGCTGACTCAGGGTGCTGGAGCTTTGCCCGGCAGGGCTGGTGGTGGCAGCAGAAGGAAGGGGGGGCCTTGCACATGTCACGGGTGTCCCAGGAGGCCACAGGGCCACCACTGGCACCAGTTTCCCCCAGAGCCCTCCCTGCGGCCACCCACCTGCAATGAGATATTCCTTTTTCCCGCCGGTGTCCAGCAGCCGGCCGCACACGGCGGTGGATGGGGCCGTGTAGATGAACTCTATGTCCTTGTCAGGGCCCTTGAACATCTGCAGAGAAGGTGCAGGAGTGAATGGCTGCCATGGAGGCTGCCCTGTCCCCCCGCCTCCTGCCCCGGTGCGTCCCCTTACCTTGATCTGCTTGATCTCATACTGGATTCGCTTGATCGGATTCCCGTATATGTCATTCCCTGAATCCACCTCTTTGGCAGACACGGCCTTTGCTCGGATCACTGCAGTGGAGAAGTGCTGGGGTCAGCAGGGGTGGCCACAGCTCCCACTCTCGCAGCCAGCGCTGCTGCCCCCCCGCAGAGCTGCTGCCACGTGCTGTCCCCAGCCGGCCAGGGCTCTGGCACACAGGGGATGGTGCTGGGCGGCGCTGCAGCAGCACCCTCACAGTGGGTGATAAGGAAAGGTCACCCCAGTGTCATCCCGTCACCCTTGGCAGGTGCTGTCCCGAGCTCTGCTCAGCTGCTGCTGGACCCAAGGGTTCAGGCTGGCCCTGCCCGGGCTCACGCCTGTCACACAGACGGCACCAGGGCAGCTAAAGCCTGCCAGCAGTGTCCTGGAGCTCCACTGTATTTGTCCCACAGTCAGTAACTAAACCTGTCTCTGATGAGGGCCCCAGCCAAACGCCTGCATGGCCTGGCCAGACTGGAGCAGAAAAGGGCTGAGGGAGCTACTTGGAGAGTTACCTTTGGGTGTGGAGGGAGGTGGGAGCCACATCCCCAAGGCACCATCCTGGCTGTTTGCCATAGCCAGCACAGGCACCAGCACTGCCCAGGCAACTCTTCCCGGGGTCCCCACCCCAGCACAGAGGGGTCCCTGAGCCACCAAGGTGATGCTCTGGCTGCAGCTCCGTGCCAGCCCCGCACTGGGCAGGTGCAGGAACTGCATCCGCCAGTGCCACTTCCTGCCCTCGTCTGCCTACAGAGATAACCCAGGGACACTGAGAGCTGAGGCAGTGGGAAAATACAGCCCAGTGAGGGCAGGCAGCCAGGTCCCGGCCAAAGGCAAGAGCCCTCCTGGCTCTGTGTGGCCCAGGGGCAGTCCCAGTGCTCAGTGCCACCGGGCAAGGTCAAGTGCCCCAGAGGCAGTGAGGCCACGGCACCCTGGAGCCAGTCCCCACGGTCAGGCTGCCAGCACAGCCCAGGGATATGGGAACCTGCATGTGAGTGCTTGGCACGTGGCAGTGACCTGCAGGGCAGGCAGCAGCCAGCTCACCCTTACTCACCGGCTCGGGACGCAGCAGCTGGTTTGGTGCTGCATGTGGTGGCCTGGCCCCCTGCGCTGGGCCCTGTGGCTCCCAGCCCTGCCTGGCTCCTTCCACCAGTGTGGGAAGTGGGGCTCCCGGTGGCCCCAGGCAGCACCGGGCACACCGATGGTGCAGGGGACAGCGGCAGCCCCAGGGCCACAGCTCCTGCTCAGGGGCCCGGCTGCAGGGCTCCCTGCACTGCTGAGGGTTCCACCATCCCATGGGAGACATCTCCCCATCCCTCAGGCCACCCCAGCGCCCTGCCAGCCCTGCTCCATGCGCAGGTGGGGTAGCGAATGGGGAGCCACGCTTTGGCCGGGGCAGCAGCGCCGACCCATGATGTGTTCCCCACTCCATGGTGGGGGGGAGCAGCTGGGGACACGCAGGGTGCAGCACCAGCAGCACAGCACGGAGAGGGAACCTGACCGTGGTCTATAAATACCATGGGCACAGGGGAACGTGGATGGGCTATTTCAGCTAAAGGTCAGGAGGGCACAGCCCCACTTGGGCACTGTAAGTGCCAACTGAGCTCGCTGTGGAAAGGAGAAGGTGGCCACCAGCATGTGCAGGGGCCCAGAAGCCACCTCCTAAACCAGCCACTCTGGGTTAATGTGAGAACCGGCTCGGTGCGGGACGGGCAGACTCAGCGCCTGTGGGTACCGGTGCTGCACTGACGGCTTTGCCAGCCAAGCTCCCATCCCTGCGGATGGGCCTCGGGCACGCTGGCAATACCTCAGCCGAACGGGCAGCCCCTGCATCCCTGCCTGCAGCAGGGCACATCTCTGCCCCGGTCCCTGCCCCAGGCTGGAGCAGCTCCCCTCGGCACACACTGCCTGCCCCCAGACCTGCGCCTGCTCCTCTGCCTGCACCTCAGCCCTCACCCAGTGCCTGCCTCAGCCCCCGGTCCTCCACGGCTCCATGTCTGCGGCAGGACCCGGGTGCAATGGAGCCGGGAGGCCGCACAGCAACTCCAGCCCTGCTGCTCCCGGCGCGGGGAACGGTTACTGGTTCAGTGGGCTCCAGCCTGTTCCATTCACGTGCTGATGAATCATTTGACAAAAATGCAGCCCAATTCTGGGCGGATTTGTTCTGAACAGAGCGGCTTTGTGGAGGGGACGCCTGCGCTGCGCTTTCCCCGCCAAGACCCCAGCAGCTCAGCCAAGCTGCTCTGTGCCAGCCAGGAGCCGCAGCATGAGCAGGGCGATCCGCAGGGCTCGCAGATGGGAGCCCCTGAGGAGAGCCCAGCTGGGATCCCTGCGACCAGGAGGCAGGGCCAAGGGATGGAGGAAACCCCCAGTGCCCAGAAACCAGTAGTGGACCTCACCGAAAACCAATGTCATTGGCCACATCACCTGCCACTGGCCTGCACAGCCACAGGTGCTCAGACCCTCTATGAAATGGGCCACAGGGAAGGTTCCCAGCAGACCCCACAACACTGCCCCTGGGTGGGCAACGAGTGCATGATGAGCAGGGACAGACGAGGGCTGCAGTGCAGCTCTGGGAGCAAAGCTGGGGGCAAACAGCATCACCCAGTGCCATAAACCCATGGGTTTATTTATCCCCCTCTTGCAGGGGCCTCTGCTGAGCTGAATGGGCAGGGAACAAAGCTCCCTTCTCCGGGGCTGCTGGCAGCCAGCTGAGTGGAGGGGATGGCTGCCAGTGCCAGCACTGCCCGCTGCCTGCCCAGCATTGCCCGGCCCCACTGGGCACCCACCACCAGCAGAGCAGGGGACCCTGTGGGGATGAGGGGGCTGGAGCGATGCAGGGTGGTGGAGGCTGGGGCTGCCCCGGTGCATGGCAGTGCCAGGGGAGAGCGACGGCAGCACCGTGGGGAGGGCAATGCCAGCACCAGGACCAGGCCCTGCTCAGCCCGCGCGGGAGCCACAGCCTGCGCTGCCACGGCCGCCTGCGTCATCCCGGCCTCTGACGGGAGTGGGATGGGACCCAATCAGCGACGGCCCTGGCGTCAGCCCACGGCCCCTCCATGCCGCGGGCGACACTGACACCAGCAGCTCCTGGGGGCAGCCCCTCGGCAGGGACCGGCTCCACCGCTGCCCCCAACCCCCCTCTGCTGCATGGTCCCTGCCACCACTCTCCCTGTGCCCCGTCCCCAGAATCAAGCACTGGGATCGGTGCAGGGCTGCCAGGGCTGCATCCGTGGAGCCCCTGCTCTCCACTGCCCCATTGACCTGTCCTGGGGCTGCCACCGCCACACAAAGCCAAAGCCACAGCCATGCCCAGAGCATCACCTCCTGCAACCCCTCATCCTCATGCTGCTCCAGAGGAGACCAGGTAGAAGCTGGGTCTTGTGCTGTGGCCCTGGCCTGGCCACATCCTCACCTGGCAGCTGAGCATCTCCAGCACTGCAGGGAGCAGCCCCACTGCCCAACCCATGGGCCAGGAAGCACAAGTGCAGGCAGGACAGGTCACTTGTTGCAATGCACCAGCTCCAGTGACACAACCCAGAGCCCTTCAGTGACACCCAGCCCAATGCAGAGTCGCATCCACCACCACATCCCTAACAGGGGCCAGCCTGGACACGGGCTGCTCCATCTGTAACAATCAGGAAGGGGTCCGACACCCCAGGCTGTCCCTGGGCTCCACACACCCTCAGGGAGGGAGCTGGCTGCGCACCCAGATGAGAAGCAGCAAGAAGGCCAAGGATCACAGGCTGCAGGAGATGGATCCCTGTTGCATGGGGAAGAGGGTGGGGAGCTCATCCAGGATGAACCCTGCTCCCCCAAGCCCAGCCCCTTCCCTTCGTGGGCTCAAACAAGGCAAGGCTGGTCCAGACGAACCACAGACAGGACTCAAGCTGGGAGCCAGGACGAAGCTGCCACAGCGGGACGAGCTCCGGGCACCCACATAACAGACACCAGCCAGGGCAGCGGGACAACGCAACCAGGCACCAGCCTGGGCACTACACCCTTCCGGGGCACAGCAAGACACCGCAGGGCCACCAAGACAGACGGTGACTCAGCAGCTGAGTCACGGCTGAGCCAGCACCCAGGGCCAGGCCTGAGTCACAAGTGCCCAGAGCACTGATACTGACTGGAAGCTGCAGCCACGCTCCCAGGGACCCGCCGGCACAGAGACACCGGCTCTAAAACCCAGTGCTCCATTTTGCCTGGAAAGCTCCCCACGCCCGACAGGCTCTGTGGTGGCAGCACGGCCAGGCAGAAGCAGGCACACGGGGCAGCAGCTGCTGTGAAGGGAAAGCAGCAGTAACGGGGTCTCAAGGAGCGAGCGCAGCCTGGGAATCTGTCAGGAGGATCCTGGCGGGATGAGCAGGGGACAGGGCAGGGCCGTCCAGAGGCTGAGGCTGCCTCAGTGCTTGGGAATGTTACCTCTCAAGCTGAGCCTGGGAACGGCCCCGCAAAGGAGCGCGTCGGGAGCTGGGGCTGCTCTGTTTGTTCAATACGTTAAAATCCAATCAGGGCATTATTCATAGAAGGAGGAATCCAGATCCCGGCGCTGCCAAGCCCTCCCTTTCAGCAGCATCCAAGCCGAACAAAGTGGAACGGGGGAGAGGAAATGCCTGGAAATAAGGCGCAGACGGGAGGTGACCGAGCCCGGCGCTGGCTCTGCCGGGCCGGTGCCGGGCCCCGGCGGCTCCCCGCGCTGCCACGTCCCACCGCGGCGCGATCCGACTTGGTGGAGGCCGGGGCTCCCCGGGCCACCGAAGCCGCGCAGCGCGGCCCAGCCCCGGCGCCTCCCGCACCGCCCGGGGACCCGATGCCGGGCGCGGGGGCGACGGCTCCCGCGGGGCGGCGCGGAGGGAACGGACACAGGAGCGGGAGGCCCGCGCCCGGCTCCCGCCGCCAACAGCTGCGGGGCTGCGGGCAGGTGCCGGGCCCGGGGAGGCTCTGCCCGCTCCCGCCCGCTCCTTCCCGCCCGCCGAGCGCGGCCGCTCCGCGCCAACTTCCCCTCCCTTCCCCAGCCGCGAAGTTGGCGCGGGCCGGGCCGGGGCTCGGGGCTGCGGGGCCCCGAGGGGGACAAAGCGCGGGGCTCGGCGGGCGGCGCTCACCTACGTCCGCGTTGCAGAAGGCCTGTTGCGGGTGGATGGGCGAGCAGCTGCAGGCGTCGGCCGGGCGGGCCCTGCCGAGCAGCAGCACGAGCAGCCAGGCCAGCAGGCTGGGCAGCGCGGCGGGCATGGTGCGGCGGGGCTGCAGGCTCAGCGACCCGGCCGAGAAACCCGCATCCACCGCCGGGCCCGCCCGAGCCGCCGCCACAAAGTTTGGGGCCGGCAGCCGCGGCGTTGCGGGCGCTGCTGTGGCCGCTGCTCCGCTGCCTTCTATGGAGCTGTTTTCTTCCTTCCCCGGCTGCCGCTCAGCCTCGCTTTTTAACGTGCCCCGGAGATTCGCTGCTCCTCCTCTGCATGGCGCAGGGCCAGCCCGGCTGCTCCCGCCCCTCCGCACGCTGCGGCTCCGCCATCGCCTCCCCCGGCCCGGCCCCCGCCCGCCCCGGTTCGCAGCTCCGGCTCCCGGCCTGCGCCGAGCGGAGCAGGGGGAAGGCAGCGATTCTGGGGGTGCCGAAGCGCGTTCTCCGCGCCTGCTTCCCCTCGCCCTCCCTCCCCTCCACGGGCCGCAGCCCCAACCCCACCTTATCCCAGAACCTGTTGCACGTCGCGGTACAGCCCCGGCCGCACCAGAACCCCCCAGGGCTGCTCGGTGCGATGGGGAGAGAAGCAGAAGGGTAAAAGTGAGAAAGGTTGAGACAAAGGTGGTTTAATAGATAAAGCAGAAGCCATGCGCAAGCGAAGGAAACGGGGGGGTTCATCCACCACTTCCCATCGCGGGCAGGTGTCCAACTATCCCCCACCCATCCCTCCATCGTACGTCAGTGACTTGGGAAGACAAATACCATCATTCCAAGCATCACCCCCTCGTTCTTCTCAGGCTTCATATGCTGAGGATGATGTCCCATGGTCTGGGATATCCCTGGGGTCAGTTGGGGTCAGCTGTCCCAGCTGTGTCCCCCCAAATCCCTGTGCACTCCCAGCCTGCCCAGTGGTGGGATGGCAGGAGGTGGAAAAGGCCTTGATGCTGTGCAAGTGCTGCTCAGTGATAATAAAAACATCCCTGTGTTACTGACACCATTACCGGCACAAACCTCAAAAATGGCCCCATGCAAACTACTGCAGGAAGAATCAACACAGCCCCAGCGAAACCAGTGCACTGTGAGCCTGTCACTGCACCGGGGTGCTGCCAGCATCACCAGACCTGTGCCCAGCACTGCATGGGGATGCTGCAGCGCTTCAGCGGTGCCTTTGGCCCTGCTCTGGCTCTGGGCAAGGACACGGCGTCTGACCCCACGGAGCCGGGTGCCGCTGGCACACACAGCAGAGCGAGCCACCACCCTGGCCACAGACCCTGCTGCTGAGCCAGCCACTCGCCGCAGAGCTGCCTGGCCATGGGTGCTCATGTGTGAGGGAGGTGCCAGAGCTGCTTGCCTCTGGGATCAGAAACAGCAGAACCACGGGCAGCCGAACCCAGGGCAAGCCCTGCCTGAGCCTGCAGGGAACCTGTGGGAGGCGACAGCTTCACGGCACTGCGATGTTGGATGGACCCCACGTCCCCAGCGTCCCTGTGGGGCACAGGGTCTGCAGGTGCTCCCAGTCACCAGGAGCCCTGCCTGCCCCGCTGCAGGCCCTGGTGCTGCTCTGAGGGCCTAGGGAGCACGGGCAGGCAGGGCAGAAAGTGGGAGGGTCTGGGGACACAGGGGGACAGTGTGGGGAGGCCCCACTTCCCATGAGGTGCAGAGGTCCTGGCCTGGCGGAACAAGAAGGAGTCCCCAGGACAGGAGCTGCCCCAGGGAACCAGATGGGTGCTGCAGTTGCCAGCCCCAGGTCAGGAGGATGAGCGAGGCCAGGAGCGAAGTGCAGACAAAGGTGAAGCAGCCAAGGTGGCCCATGGCCAGTTGGCACCTGGTGCCCTGGGCTCGTCACACAGCCCCAGAGGCCATGTGCCCAGGCTGGGGCCGGCTTTGCCCGTGATGCTGGGGCAGGCAGTGCCCAGGGCAGCAGCAGAGGGAGCGCAGCCGCTCAAGCCCAGCGGCTGAGTCACAGTCAGGGCTAAAGGAAAACACGTGTCCAGCCCCAGCCGCGCTGCTCACCCCACTCTGAGGTGCTGGACGCTGTAAACAGGGGGGGTCACAGCCAGCCTGGGCTCTCGGGAGGGCCCCGTCCCCACCAGCTCGCCCCTGCCAAACCAAGGCAGCACCGTGGAGCCGAACACCAACCCAGCTCATTGCTGGTGGCTGCTGGGAACCAGCGCTGGGGCTCAGCCAGGCCAAGTGCTGGGGTGGGAAGGGGGCCCCACGCCTGCAGATGCCCACGTTCCGCACTCTGGCCCCCGGGACCCGTGCAAGTTCCTCCTGGGGGCCGCTGGCTGCCGCCGTGATTTCACAATGCCGCTGGTGAGCTGCAAACACTGCCCAGCTGCTGCCGGCCCTGGGGAAGCTGCGCTGGTGCTCCCGGCTCTCTCCTGTGCCGAGCACAGCAGCCCTTGGAGCAGGCTTGGCTGTGGCTGCCAGCTCCCAGTGGCTCCTCTGAGGCCCTGGCTCTTCCCGGAGCCGGCAGCTCTGGAGGCACCTCTGGAGCCTGAGCCACGTCTGAGGGGACACACGGCCAGGCCCAGGCACCTCCTTGGGGAGCAAAGGAGCAGGGCTGTGCCCACAGCACACACGGCCACTGCTGGCCCCATCAGTCCCTTGAATCCACTGCACTGGTGCTTCCCCCCGCCCTGAGGCAGAGCCCATGTGCCAGAGCAGCAGTGCCAGGAGTGGCCCCGGTTTGTGGTGCTTGAGGCCACCAGAAGCCCTAGTGCCACTGGCAGTGTCGCAACTGCTGACTGCCCTCAGTGCTGGGCAGAGGAACACACCACAGCCCCCTCCCACATGAGAGCTTCCCCAGGCAACAGTGCCCAGGGCTGGCCCTCACCTCCCCAGCTAACAGGAAAAGGGAAGTGAAACGGCTTCTGGGGAAAGGCCTGATGAAATCCCCATGGCCATGACACTATGGATGGGCATTTCCTGCCCTGGCTGTATCACCCTGTATAGCCCTGTCCCCTCTGTCACCCTGTGACCCCACAAGGGTCAGGATCCAGCAAATGTGACTTGAGGAGTGCTCCTCCCCATAGGGACGCTTGTCCCTGTCTCCAGTACATTCCTGGTGAGGTGCTGAGGGCAAAGCTCAGAGGTTCCCCTGCAGGGTGGCCACAGCACTGGTTGCCAGCGTGGCTGGGCTGCAAGGCAGGGCCAGACCCACTCCCCCAGGTACCAGCACAGGCCCAGCACTCTGGCTGGACACCCCCCTCCTCCCCGGGAGCACCACACAGTGGGACAACGTAGCAGAGCTGGGGCTCAACCTTCTCCTTCCCTGCAAACCAGAGACACAGGGGGTTTCTGTCACAGTTAGGGGCTGGCACTAATGGCCTGACTGGGATCCAGCACATGGGGCCATGGCCGTGTCTGCTGGGCTGGGGCTAGCAGCTCCCTGTGGTGGCAGCCCCTTGCCACCAGGTGCCACTGCCGAAACACTCGCACCACGCCTGCTGCAGCAGAGCAATGCTTTACAGGAGACGCCACGGCCAAGTACAGAGCCGGGAGCAGAGCCTGGCGTCCCTCTGCTGAGCCCAGGGCTGCCTCCGGCCGGCAGTGGCCCCTTGCCCCTCCAGTCCAGTGCATCAGTCGTTAAATAAATTCGATGCCCTCGTATTTCACGCTCCCGATCCTGGTCTCGGGCAGGAGGAAGCGCCCATCCAGCGTGAAGGCCATGATGTAGCTGGCGATCTTGCCATTGTCCTCTTCCGACTTCAGTGCCACGATGATCTGGTCATCCGTGTCTGGGATGAACTTGAAGGAGGAGAAGCCGTGAGTGGGGACCACGTCCCCCACGCGTCCCACCGTCACGTCCCCGAAGTCCTGCGTGGAGCTCAGCAGCAGGTTGGTGCCGCGCCGCTCGTCCGCCTTCTCATTGTAGCGCTCGTGGCTGGCGCGGCGCGGCAGAAAGAACCAGCGCTGCAGCGTGTCGCTCCAGGACACCGACTCATGGATCAGGTAACCTGCAGCAGGGAGCAGCGGCTCATGGCGGGGGGCACCTGCCGGGCTCCGAAGGACGTCACAACCCCATGCACGCAACCACCATGAACATTTCCACCTCCTCCTGCCCACTGCCCATGCAGGAGTCCCCCCAGTCCCTCCCAGAGTGGGACAGGGGCACCACAGCAACGGCCTCCTCTGCCCTGGGGCCTGGCTGCCAGGCACAGTGCTGCTGAGCCACCCTCCAGCTGCTTGTGCCAGACAGGGAAGAAAAGCCCTGGGCAGGCTTTTCCTCTGTTCCCATGAGGACAAGGGGAGGGCTTTGGCCTCCATCATCCTTCAAACCTCACAGCGGTCCCAGTATTGATGGGGAGGGAGGCCCCAGCCCTGGAGGGTGTGGGACAGGGGATGGCAGGAGGGAGCTTTGCTCAGTACCTGGGGGTCGGATGCCTGCTGCAGCCCTCAGCGCGTTGTAGTTTGCCACCCAGTTTTCATGGCCCACATCGCCCTTGTAGCCAACAACCTTCACCCACTCGGGGTTCTCGTTCACCACCTCCCCTGTCGTCGTGGTCCACTCCTTGCCCAGTCCCCCCACGTAGAGGTGCTCGTCCTTCACTGCCAGCCACTCTGCCTTGAAGCCTGCAGTGGAGAGAACAGCATGAGCTGGGGCTCAGGCAGCCCATGGACATGGGACTGAGGCTCACCCCCCTGAACACCACATCAGACAGCTCAGTGCTGGGCAGAGCCTTTCCCCATGCAGCCAGCAGGTCCCCAGGCAGGAGTTGCCCCCGAGGCACACAAAAAGCGCACCCGCCCCAGAAAGCTTCAAAGAGCCAAACTGTTGTGTGCCTGCAGGATGGGACGGGATGGAGGAGCTCACCTTTCCCCACTGTGCCATCCCCATCTGGGAGGATCACCCAGGGCACCACCTTGTTGCCCTCAATCTGATAAACCACTCCTGTCCGGTCATCCACGGCGTACAGCTTCCCGTTGAAGACAACCAGCTCGGAGAGCTCCATGCCCCTGCCCTTCTCAGCCAGGTGGGACTGCAGCATGCTCTCGTCTTTGTCCCACTCCACTGTGACGCTGTCCCCGCTGTCTGACAGCACCAGGTAGCCCTTCTTCAGGTAACTGAACCAGGTGTGCTCCTCAGAGCCCCGGGACTGTGTGTCCAGATCCGCGATGACTCCGATGCGGTAGCGCACACCCTCAGGGTTCCTCTGGGGGGGGGACAGTGGGTAGGTGTCATTGTAGCGGTCCCCTGCCTGCAGGCTGAGCTGCCGGTTGTGAGGATTGGGCGGACCATGGCGTGCTGGGGAGGACCGGTGCAGGCAGAAGAGCAGCAGCACAAACCCCACGCAGGCTGACGACAGCACGATGGCCCTCCAGCGGAGTCGGAAGCGGGGGTCAGCAGCCTTGGTCATGGACGCGAGGACAGGCAGACCACCAACGCTGATCCGGAGGGGGCTCATAGACTCATCGCAGGGCGGGACGGGCATCAGACTGCGGGCCAGGAGAACCTGGTGAGAGGAAGGGAAGAAGCAGATCAGAGAGCTGGAGCCTGGCACTGCACGGAGCTTGGGGGAAGCAGAGCACAGCCATGAGGGAGCAGCGAGGGGCCTCATCCCCTCTCCTCAACATGAGAAGCTGCCGCCACCTCACACAGGGAAGAGCCAGCACGGCAAGGGGCTGCTTTGCTGCTGGAGCCACTCTCAACCCCTTCTCACCTCACTTCAGCCCTGCTCTGCAGCTCCGGAGCGGGGCAAGCCCTGGCGTGTTGGCAGATGCCCATGGCCTGCTCAGCACCTCCACCTGCCCCAGCTCCACCGCAGCCCAGGCAGGGAGCCGAGGCCACGCCAAGCCCTGAGACCTGTGCTGAGGTGCCCTGCTGAGCAATGTCCCTGCACAGCCCCGGCAGGAAGCAGGGTCCTCTGTGGCACTGAGGCCACCCCGCCCGGTCCAGCTCCCACAGCCCCCGGGAACCAGCCCCACAGGGACACCGGGAGATACGTGGCAGCTCCACCCACACAGGATGCCAGGGCGTGAGCAGGAAGCGAAGCACCCGGGTACAAGGGACAAATACCCCGACCTGCCCAGCCTTAAAGTCACAGCAGCCCCTGCTGTCCCCCTGCCCGTGGTCACAGCGTAACCTCGGGCACGACTCGTGTGCGGGTGCCTTCAGCCCACACCCCGCTGTGCCCACCCGCAGTGCCCAGGCATCAGCAGCTCCTCTCCCTGCCCTTTCTCTCTGTGCAGTGCAGGGGACGTGGCAGCTCACGGAGCTCCTGCAGATGCGCCGGAAGCCACCCCATCATCACCTGGGCCATGCAGCCCAGGGCAAGGACCCCCAGCCCGCGGCAGCACCCCCAAGGAGGGGCCCACAGCTGCCAGCCCAGGGCTGTCCCCAAGGGCCCGTCACCGCCGTGGTGGGGCTCCGGGCCTGGCGCTGGGCACGGGCTGTGCCGCGGGGCTCTCAATGCGCCTTTCAGCAGCCCGAGATGCGAACAGAGGCTGCATTGAGCGCAGGGGCCGAGCCCCGGACAGGCGGGAGAGCTCCCGGCCGCGGGAGAGCCGGACGGGAGCGGGACGAACCCTGCGGGGACGGAGCAATCCCGGTCCCACTGCCCGGTGCGCTGGCCCCATCCCAGCACCTGCCCTGGGCACGGACACGGGATCCCCGACCCCACGGGCGTGGACACGGGTCCCCAGGCCTCCCCGGCCACGGACACCGGCACCTCCGGGCCCCACAGGCATGGACTCGGGAGCCCTGAGCCACCTCCCCGGGCGAGCTGCCGGGAGAACGGTGCAGAGCCCGGCCCGAGCGGGGCCTTGCCGGCCACCGCGCCCCTCCGCCGCAGGGCACAGCCTGGGGACACCGATGCGCCCACCCGAGCTCAGGGCGGCCCAGCTCGGCGGGGCCCCGGCCCCGCTCCAAGCCCCTCGCCCCCCGCGGTCCCAGCTCACCGCGGACCCGCCCGCGCACAGCCGCTGCAGCCACTGCTCCCGCCACCGCCTACAGCTCCCGGCAGGCCCCGCGCGCCACGGCAGCCGGCAGCTGCCAAACCCCCGCGGCAGAGCGAGAACTACGACTCCCAGCAGGCCCCGCGCGGCACTGCCCACCCCCTCCCCGTCCTCCCGGCCGCGGGGCTGCTGGGAGCTGCAGTCCGCCCCGTGCCCGAGCCGGGGCTCCTGCTGCCCAGCCCCGGGTGTGTCCAAAGCGGGTGCCCGGCGGGCGGAACCCCGCTGCAGTCCGCGGTGCACCCGGGCACCAGCCCGCAGTTCCTGCGGCCGCGCCCCGTGTCTCCCGGTGCCGGGCTGCGGGGACGAGCCCGGGACACCCCTGTGTACCCGTTGTCCGCGGCCGTCCGCAAAGGGCCGGTTCCCGGCTGGGGCTGGGCGAGCCTCCGTGCCCCCAGGGCTGGGAAGCGGCAGGTGGGTGTTCCGGAGTGGGGCAGGGTCCTGCCCCGCAGAGCAGCCCCCATGCCGCCCCCGTCCCCTGCCCTCGGACCAGCGCCGGTCGTGGCTGCGAGCCCGGTGCTGCCAGGAGCGCACATGGTTAACGCGGCTGGCGAGGGAGGGCTGCGCGCCCCGTTCCGCTCCTCCCGTCCCATCTTGTCCCATCCTGTCCCGTCCCGCTCCTCGCCGCCGCCTCCGCTCTCCAGAAAGTGCATTTCCGCCCGGGCCGAAGGAGGAAACGGGGCCGCGGGAGCGGGAGGCAGCCGAGCCGCGGGGCGGTGCGGGGGGATGCTCTAGGGAAGGGACGGCAGCGCCGGGAGGAGCAGCCCTGCCCCGGAGGTAGGTTGGCGGCAGGCTCGGGGGGACCCTGCAGGCTGGGGACCAGCGCCCTACCTCGCTGTACCCATCTGCGGTACCACGCAGGAGGCGGCTCTGCCTCGCCAGGCCCATGGGTGCTCCAGGGCACGTCCAGAACCCCTCAAGTCCGGTCAGTCGAGCTAAGAGGTGGTGGGGACCACAGGGACCATCCTGTGGGGGCACAGGCCGACCCACAGCACCATGTACCCCAAAAACCCATCCCCATGAGCAGTCAAACCCATGGCTGAGCAGCCCCAGGCATGCCAAGGGGGACACGGTGGGTGCAAGGTGCACTCAAGCACGTATCACAGGTGCTGTGGGTGCTGGAGGGTCACAACCACGCCACGGTCCTTCACTCCCACCCTCCTGCCTGCTGGGCCTGCACTGCTGCAACGTGCAAACGGCTCTGCAACCATTCCAGCTGCTGCAGCAGAAGGCGGGGGGTGAACCCCAGCAACACAACCCCAGACGTGTCCCGGCTCTGCTGCTGGGGCCTGGGGAGGGTGAGGTGAGCACCCAGGGCCCGCTGAGCCCTTCATCCCTCTCCCGGGTTTGCTCTTGTTTCATCCCGGTCCTTATGGCTGCCTGCAATGTATTTCAGGATGTTTTGATTTGCAGTCCCTGAATTTAAATCCTCCGAACTGACCCTGGAGATCATCCAACCCCAGCAGGAAAACCTGTCCCTCCCGCAGGACCGGGTATGCCGGTGCAGGCAGCTTCTGCCCCACGTGCCTGCGAGGTGCAGAGGACCCCTGCACGCTTCTGGTGACTGCACCATGGCCATGATGGCACTGTGCCAGTCCCATACACACACAGCACGGCTGCCTCCATTTCCAGCCCTGTGGCAGTCTGGGAAGCTGCTTTTCTTGGCGGGAATTTCCTGGTGACAGATTTCTCCTTGTGGAGCAGTTCCCTGCAAAGCTGCGTTTCCCCCAGGGTTGAGCCTGCTTTGGGTCCCAGGGGAATGTGTTTTGATGGTCCCAGAGCTGAGGGAGGGTCACAGGCTGCTTGCCACGGTCTCTCGCATGTGGCTGGCACAGCTGGAGGCCAAGCGGGGTAAAGAGAGCCAGGGCTCAGGCTGTGCAGGATGGTATCTGCTCACAAGCCCCCGACTGCCCCCTCTGTGCTTCTGTCCATGGATCTGCTTCTCCCCTGCCCGCAGAGCTGAGCACGGGCAGGCACCAGGCCAGGGAAGACGAGGTGCCAGGACACCCATGCGTGGTACCCACAGCCCTGCTGTCCTCATACCCAGCAGCAGGACACCAGCCAGGATGAGAGAGAGGTGGTGGGCACACAGGCACCTGGGAAGCATGTGAGGGGACAGGCCCTTCGCAGGGGGTGCGAGCAGTGGGAAAGCCCTTTGGAGCCTTTCCCCATCCCTCTGCCTCTTCCCAGCCCCAGTGCAGGTGACTCATAGGCCTGGCATCCATCCTGGCCTCGGACGCCCTCCACACCCACTGCTGGAGCGTGCCGGCTCCCCACACACCTGGGGACATCAGTAACCCCTGCCCTGCGGCTGCCAGCCTGGCTATTACTGACCGGCGACCCTGGTGCTCACAGAGCGGGTGCTCACCCAAACAGCAGGATCCTTCCCAAGGCCCTGGCCCATCCCCAGAGCACAGGCTGTACTGTGCAGGGCCCTCTGCCCGGCCGGTTGCACCCTGCCACTGCCTCAGATGCCAACCGGCTGCGCAGTGCCCCATGGTGCTTGGCCATGGCTGTCCTGGCGCCTTTGGGGCTGCAGGGTGAGGTGCTGGTGCTAGGAGCGGATGCGGCTGTGATAAGGCAGGGAAGGGCAAGGGAGCTGCCGGGGTTGGGCCACGGTGCCAGCGGCTACTGGTAAATACAAATATTAGTTCTGGCCCCATGCAGGATGTGGGCTCCCAGGGAGGTTTCTCCCCGTGTGGGCCAGCTCCCAGCCCACACCCACGTCTACAGAGAAGTGGGTCTTATCTCTGCAGCCCTCAGAGCAAGGGCTGGCAGGTCCTGGGGCACAGGAGCCCCTTTCATAGGGTCTGTGCAGCCTGTGCTGCGGACACCCTTGCACGCTGTGGGGCAGGAGGGATGCGGCACCCTCCCTGGGGTTGGGGTGCCACACACAGTCAGGGCTGCACCCGACAGTCTCCCATGCCATTTGGAGCTGCCTGTAGCTTTTATTTCGGATGCTGACACTCCACGTTGCTGCTCTCGGGCATTCATGGGAGGCATCTGAAGCCAGGCTGGGGAGGAGCAGCAGCGCTTGGACAGTCAGACAGGGGCTGCTGCTCTGCTGCACCCTTGGCTTCCCAGGTAATTCCCTCTTCTGTGCATGCCAGGGGCTGCATGGCCTCATGTCTCAGCCTGTTTGCGAGCCCAGAGCCCCTGCACTGCCCAAACATGGGTCTCCCACGTGCTCACTGGAGCATCACAGAGGTACACGGCCCAGCTAATGCAGCTATTTAGGTACAGATGGTCCCTGCAGCTGCAAGGGATGCAGTGACTGCGCTGCAGGCTCTGCTGGGGAGGAGGCTGCTGGAGAGCAGTGTTTTGGGGCTGGAAGGGCAGCTGTGCCCTGCCTGGGGCTGCACCATCCTCTGGGTTCTGTGCTGGGACAGAGCAGGGCATAGCCAGGGCCAGGCATCCCTGCAGCATCCCTCACTGGCCCCTGAGCCGGCCTTGGCACCTCACAGGGCTCTGCCATGGAGGGGCTCTGGGTGCCTGGTGTCCTGCTGCTTTCCTGCCTGCTGCTGCCCTCCCCTGTGGGCAGCCAGACCAGACCCAGCCCTGACCGGCGTTTGGAGATGGACCCCACAGAGGCACCGTCCCAGCACCATGCTGCCAGGTGAGGGGATCCCAGGGGAAGGGCGTTTGGCAGTGGGGCCCATGGCAGTCCTGGCACTGCAAAGGGCCTCAGCACCCCATAGCTCCCCACTGCTCTTTGCTTTCTGCCCTCCACAGGGCCATGCAGGAGCAGCAGGTCAGCAGTGCCCAGGAGATGCCCCTGCAGCGCCGCTGCGTTCACTGCTGTGAGCAGCCCAACCAGCGCTTTTACCATCCCCAGTACCAGCCCCTGCCTCAGATCAACGTGACCATCCTGAAAGGTGAGGGCTGCTGGCAACCCCCCCACTGCTGCACCACTGCCCACAGCCAAATCTGCCACCCAGGCATTCCATGCTAGGGGGTACCACCAGCCTGGCCTGGCAGCACCATCGCAGTGCAGAGCTGGGCTCCCAGTGCTGGCCTCGCACAAACTGGGGGCAAGAAGTTTGCTCTGGTGCCCAGGGAGGGGGTTGGGGGGTCCCTGCTGCCCCCGTCCCTTTCTGTCACACAAAGGCTCTGGGTTTAGGTGTGCCGCTAACCTCTGAACACGCACCCGTCCCTCCTGCTTTGGCCAGGTGAGAAGGGGGACCGCGGCGAGCGAGGCGTGCAGGGCAAGTTTGGCAAGACAGGGGTGGCCGGCAGCAGGGGCCACGCAGGGCCCAAGGGCCAGAAGGGCAGCATGGGCGCCCCAGGAGAGCGATGCAAGAGCCACTACGCTGCCTTCTCGGTGGGCCGCAAGAAACCCCTGCACAGCAATGACTACTACCAGACCCTCATCTTCGACACGGAGTTCGTCAACCTCTATGACCACTTCAGCATGTTCACGGGCAAGTTTTACTGCTACGTCCCTGGGATCTACTACTTCAGCCTCAACGTGCACACCTGGAACCAGAAGGAGACGTACCTGCACATCATGCGCAACGGGGTGGAGGTGGTGATCCTCTATGCCCAGGTGAGCGACCGCAGCATCATGCAGAGCCAAAGCATCATGCTGGATCTGCAGGAGCAGGACGAGGTCTGGGTGCGGCTCTACAAGGGTGAGCGTGAGAACGCAGTCTTCAGTGACGAGTACGACACCTACATCACCTTCAGCGGCCACCTCATCAAGTACAGTGGGGACCCCTGAGCGCTCGGGGGCCCCCTGCTCCTCCTGCCCTGGGGCAGGTGTCCGAGGAGCCCCTGCCATCCCTCACCCTGGGCATGCCACTGCTGTTAGCTGTTTGCCCATACACGTGCCACTACCCCCAGCGTGTGAACATCCCCACCGCAGCTCCTTGAGGCCCATCGAAGGAACCTCGAGGAGGCAGAGCCGTTTCCAGCCTCTGCTGCACTGGAGAGTCAGGAGGCAGCTGTACACTGGGTGCAGGCAGGGAGCTCATCCCCTCCTGTGCCTGCTCCAGAGCTGGGTTTGCTGGGACAGAGCCTGAGCTGACACCAGCAGAACGGGTTTGACTGCTGGTGAGGCAGACGTGCACCGTGTTCCTCCCTTGCTCCCTTGTACTGTGCCCCGCTCTGCAGGCATCTAATCCTGGAAGAGGGCAGAGGGTGCTCAGCACCCAGCAGGGAAGGCAATAAAACCACTAAGGGCCCCCTTCCTTTCCACAGAGCTGGGTCCCAGCCACGTGGACGTTGGGCACCCTCTGAGCTAACGCTTCCCCCATGCAGATTGCAGCAGTGCCCCTCCACAAGCCCCATCACAGCTCCTCCCACCGCGGCCTCTGCTTGGTACCAGCACTGCTGGGGGGTGCTGGCTCCCCGGGCAGCCCTGGGTGCAGGGCCTTTGGCCTGAGCCGCTTCCTCTTCAGTTATGTTATCTGCTGCCCAGACTTTGTATTGCTGCAGGTGCAGGAGCAGAGTAGGGCCCAGGGCAGCATCCTGCCCCCCTCCCTCTGTACAGCTTGAAACATTAAACACCCCATCATTTCCAGTTCTACTCACACTTTCTGTGTGTCCTCTTGCTTTGCATGTGGAGGCTGCAAGCGGCTCAGGGCAAATTCCTGCTCCCACAGTGCAGGGGCACCCTGAGAGTCATGGGCTGTCCTGGTGCTGTGAACAGGAAGGGCAGAGCATCCCTGGAGAGCCAGGGTGGCCTGAGCCAGGCTCCGAAGTGCAGCAGCTCTCTGAGGGCTGGGAGCTGAGCACAGTAACAGACCCATGAGCAGGGGAAGCTGGGGGTGATGGTTGGGTTTACCAAGAGTCTCAATGACCTGTGAAGTACCTGGTGATGAGGCAGGTCTGAAGGCAAGCTGGGGCCAGGGGCTGGATCTGTGGGTCTGTGTTGGGCAGAGCAGAGCTGCAGCTGAAGACCACCATGCTCCTGTCACAGCAGGGGAAAGAAGAAATGCTCAGGGCTGAGCTTAAATAGTGCTCCAGCCCCGGGGCGGGTGGTGAGTGGGGTCCAGGTGAGGCTGGTCATTCCATCAAGGGCTGCTGGTGCCTCAGCCCCAGTGCTGCTGGCCCTGTGGGGCTGGCAGAGACCCTGCTCATGGCCCAGCCCCATGGCGGGGGCAAAGCCCCACAGCATTAGTAGGCCCCCGGCAGGGCTGGTGCTGCTGGTACTGCTGGCACACGGCAGGAGGGGAGGGAAAGGCTGCCTCAGGGGATGGCCACCAGCAGAGGTACCAGCCCTGTTCCAGCCTGTGCAGTGGGACTCGCTCTAGGATAAATGTCGCACCCTGGGATAGGTATCTCATCCCAGGACACAGTACATCTGCGGACACGCGATCCTGTTCCAGCACACACAGCCCATATCGGGACACATGTCCCCTGCCAGCACACACGCTCTGTTCTGGGACGCGTGGCCCTGCCCGCAGGACAAACAGCCCAGCCCGGCACGCATGGCGCACCCTGGGACACAAGCCCTGCCCGCACACCCCCATACCCGGACACAAGCCCTGCCTGCACACCCCCGTACCGGGACACAAGCCCTGCCCGCACACCCCCATACCCGGACACAAGCCCTGCCCGCACACCCCCATACCCGGACACAAGCCCTGCCCGCACACCCCCATACCCGGACACAAGCCCTGCCCGCACACCCCCGTACCGGACACAAGCCCTGCGCACACCCCCACCCCACAAAGCCCGCCGCACACCCCGACGGGACAAGCGGCACACCCCCATACCGGGACACAAGCCCTGCCCGCACACCCCCATACCGGGACACAAGCCCTGCCCGCACACCCCCATACCCGGACACAAGCCCTGCCCGCACACCCCCGTACCGGGACACAAGCCCTGCCCGCACACCCCCATACCCGGACACAAGCCCTGCCCGCACACCCCCATACCCGGACACAAGCCCTGCCCGCACACCCCCATACCCGGACACAAGCCCTGCCCGCACACCCCCATACCCGGACACAAGCCCTGCCCGCACACCCCCATACCCGGACACAAGCCCTGCCCGCACACCCCCATACCCGGACACAAGCCCTGCCCGCACACCCCCATACCCGGACACAAGCCCTGCCCGCACACCCCCGTACCCGGACACAAGCCCTGCCCGCACACCCCCGTACCCGGACACAAGCCCTGCCCGCACACCCCCATACCCGGACACAAGCCCCATCGCGGGCCACTCGCTCCACCCCGGGACAGGGCTGGGCGCTGGGGCCGGGGGCGGGCGGAGCTCCTTCGGCCGCGCCTCCGGCAGAGCGGGGCCGGGCGGCAGCGGCGGCAGCAGCGGCAGGGCTATGGCGGAGGCGCAGGACGGGCCCGGGCGGCGCGGAAAGAGGCCGGGGGACGGGGCGGAGGAGCCGGGCGAGGAGGAGCGGTCCGGGCGGCGGCGGCGGAGGTGCGGGGGGGGGTCGGGCCAGGGCTCGGCGCTGGGCTCGGGGCTGGGACCGAGCTCCGGGCTGGGCTCGGCGGGCGCTGGCCGCGGTGCTGGCCCGGCCCGGCCCGGCCCGGCGGTGGCTCTGGCGCTGCCCGTCCCTCACCTCCTGCCCGGGCAGCTTCCAGCCGGCGGCGGAGTCCCGGGGAACCACGGTCCTGCACGATACCATCAGCACCCGCCCGCAGCCCCTGCCAGGTGAGGGAGCAGCCCTGATCCGCGCTGCCGGTGCCGGTACCGGTACCGAGCCGCCCGGGCAGCGCTTCCCGCTGACCCTGTCCTCTGCCCCCCCGCCCCAGCGAGGCACTTTGACACCAAGACAACAGAGCCTGTCAGCTTCTTCTTGTCTGGCCTGGAGGAGCTGCTGTCCTGGCAGCCCGCTGGCAACGACGACTTCAACGTGTGCACTGTGCAGCTGGCCAAGCGCCAGCCCCCGCTCCACAGCAAGAGGCCCCGGACGCTGGTGTGCCATGACATGCGTGGCGGGTACCTGGAGGACAGGTACGTGCTGGGTGCGGGGCATGTGGCAGCGAGGCCCAACACCGCAAACCTGCTCTGTTTCTGCGTGATTTGTTTGCCCCGGGCAGGGCCGGAGGGGTCTGGGGATGGAGCACCGTGACCCTGCTCAGGCCAGCCCCAGCTGGGGTCTGCGGGGTAACTCAGTGCTCCAGCTCTGCGCAGCTCCTGGGCTGGGAGTCAGGCTCCTGCCCAGCCCTGCAGCCATTGCCAGCGTCCTTCTCACCATGCCCAAGACTCCTCTCGCTGCCTGCAGGTTCATCCAGGGTTCAGCCACAAGCAACCCCTACGTCTTCTACCACTGGCGGTACATCGACATCTTCGTCTACTTCAGCCACCACACTGTCACCATCCCACCCGTGTGCTGGACCAATGCGGCGCACCGGAATGGCGTCCTGGTGCTGGGTGAGGCAGGGCCGGCTGCAGGGCTGGAAGCTGCAGGATGAGGCCCGGGCATGCAGTGACTTTGCTGAGGTGCCTCAGTGGCTGACCCTGGTCTCACCATGTCCCCAGGCACGTTCATCACGGAGTGGACGGACGGGGAGAAGCTGTGTGAGTCGTTCCTGGCTGGTGGGGAAGAGGCATCCCGTGCTGTGAGCGAGCAGCTGGCGCGCATTGCCCAGCACTACCGCTTCGATGGCTGGCTGGTCAACATGGAGAACACGCTGAGTGTGAGCTGCAGTCCCCGGCCCACCCCCAGCGCCCTGCTGGTCTCACTGCCCCACGCTGACCTGGCTCTGCTCTCTCCCGCAGGCAGCAGCGGTGAAGAACCTGCCCCCCTTCCTGCGGCACCTGACCGCACAGGTCCACAGCGCCGTGCCTGGGGGCCTGGTGATCTGGTATGACAGTGTCCTGCAGAACGGCACATTGAAGTGGCAGAATGAGCTCAACCAGGACAATAGGTGAGGCTGGGCCCTGCCCCACCACCTTATCTGAGTGGAACTGACACTGGGTAGGGGCCTGAGCCCACCCCAAACCCAGGGCGCAGCACATGGCCTGCACAGCCCCTGGAGGGGCGGTCTGCAGGAACTTGCACTGACCCTCGTCCACAGGGTGTTCTTTGATGCTTGTGATGGGCTGTTCACCAACTACAACTGGAAGGAAGAGCACCTGGAGCGCACGCGCGCGCTAGCCGGCCTGCGCCAAACTGATGTCTATGTTGGCATCGATGTCTTTGCCCGTGGTGATGTGATCAGTGGTGGCTTTGACACCAACAAGGTGGGCGTGCAGGGACCCTCTGCCTCCCGCAGTGCAGGGCTGCCTCTGCCACGCTGCTCACTGCTTGTCCCTGCAGTCGCTGCGCCTGATCCGCCAGCACGGCCTCTCCGCTGCCATCTTCGCTCCCGGCTGGGTCTACGAGCACCTGGGAGAAGAAAACTTCCTGCACAATGAGAACAAGTGAGGGAGGCTCAGAGCTGGGGGGAGGAGAGGGGAGATGGGGCCAGAGCACTCCGGGATGCAGGGCAGTGGGGTGGGGCTGCAGGAGACCATGGCTGCTGCCCAGGATGTGCTGGTGAGGCCGTGCTGGGGCAGTGGCCGTAGCTGGCAGTCTCTGCTCTGATCCATGCCTTTCCCTCCAGGTTCTGGGCCTTGCTGGCTGAGTACCTGCTCACACACAGTGTCTGCACTCTGCCGCTCGCCACCTCCTTCAGCCTGGGCATGGGCACCAGCAGGTTCCTGGAGGGGAAGGTGGGTGCAGGGTGATCGTTTGGCTCCAGCTGGGCAGGGGTGGGCGGTGCAGGGGTGTCCCTTCTCCCGGCTCCCCCCCCGGCCCAGCTCGCCCTGTCCTGCAGGTGGAAGAGGCCGGGCCCTGGTATGACCTGAGTGCACAGGAGGTGCAGCCCCTCTACCCGGAGCACGAAGGCAGGCTGAGCACAAGCTGCTGCCTGCAGGATGCCTGGTGCGGTGGCAGCTCCCTGAGGCTGCAGGGGATCATCCCTGCCGGCGAGGAGCATGTGGCCATCCGGTGAGCTGCGGGTGAAGGCCCTCATCGCCTTCTCAGTGCTGGGCTGGCATGGCATGCTGCACGTGGGAGCGTGCTGCAGGGCTCTGCCCGCACTGCCCAGCAGACCTAACCAGATGCATCTTCTCTGTCTCTCTCCTCTCTCTCTCTCTGTCTCTCTCTGGGTGGATCTGGGGTCATCAGCCTTTTCTCTTTACAGATGCCGGCGCCCCCCAAGCTCTTCCTGACCTCGCTCTACAAGCTCGAGGGGCCACACACCGAGTTTACTGTTGCACTGGAGCTCACCACGTGGGACTCGGGGACCTGCCATGAGGGCAATGTCACCCCCCTGCCTGGTGAGGACCCTACCTCTTCCTATGCTCTCCGTAGCAAGCACCCACTGCATGGTGGTGGCATGGGGTCATGGGACCAGCTCAGACCCTCAAGCCCTGGTCCCACTCCCTCCAATAGAGCCCAGTGGCCGTCATCACCCCCGGTTCCTCCCAGCACCACCACCTGGCCTCGCCAAGCTGCTTGCCTCCTGCAACAGTGGCTCCCATGGCTGGACCAGCCGGTGAGCGCGCCTCTGGCACCCACGGGTAGGCACAGGCACCCCAGGGCTCCCCTGGCACCGTGCCTGCTCTGCCCCTTTGCCCTCAGGTGCTACGAGCTGGATCTTCAAGACTGCAGCCTGCGAGACCTCTCCCTGCTCGTGTCCCGCCAGCAGCCCAGCCCGCAGGAGGTGCCCTTCTCCTGCCTCCTCGGGGAGCTCCGGGTGAGTGCCTGCCCTGCTGCTGGCGGGGCTCCCGGCTGCTGCCCCAGCCCTGCCTCTGATGGAGCCGCGGTTCCCCCGGCAGGTGCTGGATGCAGCCAGCGTGGCGGCCGCCCCGCCGCAGGTGCAGAGCCTGGTGGCCTCGCAGCTCTGGTGGCAGGAGGGTCCCGCGGCGGAGCAGCTCTCGCTCAGCCTCACCCTGCGCTGGGCCTTCCCCCCCGGCCAGGCCAGCTGGTTCCGCATCTTCAGCCAGGGCGCCCGCTGCCGCCAGGGCCAGACGGCGCCGCAGCTCCTGGGGCTGGCGCACGCCTGCCTGTACCGTGCCGTGGGGCTGGCGGTGCCGCGGCCGGCGGCGGGGCAGTCCTGCCGCCTGGAGCTGCTGGTGGAGCCGGTGCTGCACAGCGAGCTGCCCGTGGACCCGCAGCTCTGGGGGCGGCTGGTGTTGATCTACTCTGCACCAGCGCCGGGCACCAGCAGAGACGGGCATTAAAAGCAAACGTGGTGCGGCCCCATGTCTGTGTCTCCTCTGTGCTGGTGGGGCGGCTGTGGGCTCTCATAGAACCGTGGGACGGTTTAGGTCAGACGGTACCTTGAGATCATGCAGTTCCACCCCCTGCCATGGGCAGGGACACCTCACACCAGACCATGTCACCCGAGGCTCTGTCCAGCCTGGCCTTGAACACTGCCAGGGATGGAGCAGTCCCCAGTTCTCTGGGCAACCTGTGCCAGGGCCTCCCCACCCTTGCAGTAAAGAACTTCCTTACACCTACCCTGAGCTTCCCATGTTTCAGTTTAAACCTGTCACCCCTTGTCCCATCGCTGCAGTCCCTGAGGATGAGTCCCTCTCTGGCATCCTTTTAGGCCAGCTGGTTCGGTGGCTCCCTCTTCTCCCCCCACCATGGCTGGGCTCAGCCCTCACTGCTGGGGGCTGCCCAGGGCCCGCCAGCTCCTGCCCGGGGACACCAGCCCTGAGATCTCTCTCAGCCCCACATCTCCTCACCTCGGGAGCAGCCCGGTGCAGGTGCTGCCACGCTCAGCGCTGCGGGCTGCCCCATCCGCCATGGCCGTGCCCGCGCCGCCGCTGGGGCCGGCCTGCAGCACCCCCCTGACGGCTGCTGCGGAGAAGGAGACAAGGTTTATAGCAGCAATCATTTCCTCAGAGGCTGGCGAGCAAGCGATGAGCAGGCAGGGCGCAGGAGCGCGCATGCAGCGGGGTCACCCATCCCCAGCTCCCCCGAGCACCGGCCCCGGCCCACAGACAGCGCTGGCTCCTGCCCAGGAGAATGGATATGTCAGCGTTCAGCCGCTGCTCCCGCGCTGGGGGCTCGCTCTGACGTGAATTAGCTGAGGCTTGGAAAATGAAGGGCTCAGCACGGCCAGGGGTGAGCTCCTGCTGTGCCTGCATCCCGCTCCCCGCTCCTTCACTGTGGCAAACCCACCCCAATGGGTTCCCCCGTTTGCCTGCCCAGAGGTGTGCCAGGACAGCCAGACCCACCGTGCCAGCCGTGGCCCTGCGCCAGTCAAAACCTGAGCCGCCCTGGTTGAAGAAAGAAATCTTTATTAATAATTTCAATAATAATAATAATCCTTGTAATAATAATAATAATAATAATACTGTTTATTAGAATGGTCACACCTTTGAAGCATACAGGATGGGCCAGTGCCAGCCTGCGCGCCGGCAGCCGGCACAGGGGCTGCTGTAAGGAAGAAGCCAGTACAGCGATGGAAGGAGCTTTGTACAGGGCAGGGGCACGGGGCCGGGGCGGCCGGGGCTATGTACACTGGGAATAGAAAAGGGGGAGCTCGTTGCTGGAGCGTTGGGGTGTTTGCAGACTATAAAGTGAGGTTTGAGGAGTAGTGGTGCCATGGGGGGCCGAGCGCAAGGCTGGCGGGATGGGGCTGCACCCCGGGGTGGGCTCTGCCCCAGTGTGCCGGCTGCTGCAGACCGACCCCGGGGCTCAGGCTGGTCCCCACAGGCGATGCCAGTCTGGCCCTGGGCGACGCAATGGCCAAGACCCCGCTCCGAGGGCTGGCAGGGTCCCAGTGGCCTGGGCAGGGATGGGGAGGCAGGAGCACGTCCCGTGCCACGCAGCAGGCAGGAGCGGGAGCAGGGTCGGGGCATTCCTATCGGAGCCCCAGGGGATGGAGGGAGGGGGAAGGGGATCACAAGCGAGTTGCAAGAAGCTCCTCTTAACAAAAGTTCCCTTTAAAAGGCAGGGGCTGGTCCCCTGCAACGCCTCAGCAAAGGGCTCCGCGCAGGAGCCGAGGCCTCGCACACTTGACACGCTGATGACCGGCAGCTCAGGAAGCACGAGGCTGGATTCCCACCCCGGCACAGTCCCGGAGCCGGGGCTGGAAGGAAGACGTGGTGCCAGGCGCCGTGCCCGGGCGGCGAGGCCCCTCCGGACACCCCGGCTCGGGCAGTGCCGGCTCCCCCTGCGTGCGACGGGCTCGGGGCGAGGGGCCCCTCCAGTGTGTCCGTGCGTCCAACCGTGCTCGCCGCGGGCTCCGCCGGGACTCCTCGCGCGGGCCGTGTGGACATTTGGGGCTCTCACGTGGCTGCTGCCGCTTTGCCTTTTTTTTTTATTATTTTTTATTTTTGTTGCTTTGCTTTTGATTTTTTTTAGTTTTCATTTTTTTGGGGTGTGTTTTGGGTGGATTTTTTGCCCTTCCTGGTCCCAGAAGGAAACAGCCGCGGTTTCACTACAACAGAAACAGAGAGGCAGGTCTTTCACTGGAGCCGCGCGTGGGGCAGCCTGGCCGGGGCCACGCCGATGCCATCCCGGCCCCCCCAGCCCCACACTGCGCCCCAGCCTGGCTCAGCCCCCGAACATGCAGCAGCCCCTGCCGGCTCCTCTCTTGCCTATGCCCCTCGGGCTGCCATAGGCACTATGCCCGCCGTGCCTGCACGAGCATCCCCTGGGCTTCGCAGGGGGAAGAGCCCTCTGCACCCCAGCAAGGGCAGTGCCTGCCTGGGGCTCAGGTCAGGGTGAAGCCACAAGAGGACCCCACAACCCCCCAGGCTCTGGGTGCTACCAGGGCCGAGGGCTGGCCCTGCTCCCCATGAACCCCAGGGATGCGGGGACAGGAGCTGCCCCATGTCCCTGCAGGCAGATGATGCAGGAGAGCCGGGCAGGCGACAGGGTGGAGCAGCTCGAGGTGACCCTACGGGTTGTGGGCACCGCGGCTCAGGGGAGCCTGGCCGTGCCCCAGCCCCAGCCCCGGCACCCCGTGGTTCCTCCAGAGCCTCGGCCGCAGCTCTGGCTGCCTGGTTGGGTTTGGTGCTAGTGAGCGGTCAGTGTTAGTGGTGGGAGGGGCTGTGTCTGTCTTGCTAGTAGGGAGTGAAGCGGCTGTACCCTCCTCGGTATAGACTAGCCTGCAACATCAAAGATGAAAAAAAAGCCAATCAGTATTTGAGAGAGGCAGAGCCCAGTTCTTCCTTTCCTTTCCTTCTCCTTTTCCTTTTTATTGTATTTCATTTTCTTTTTGCCAAATGACACCGAATCACTTCTGTCCTTGGGATGTGAGGGGCAGGCAGGGCTGAGGGGCTCCGGTGCTGCCCAGGCTCCCGCACGGCTCTGGGTGCTGCCTTGGTGCCGTGCAGGGGCAGAGGCTGCAGGGTGCCCCCAGCACGGCAGCACCGTGGCCAGGCTGCTCCCACCTCCAGCAACTGCGGAGCCCTTCCCCATCCCCATCCCCGTTCTGCACATCCCATGGGCCAGCGGGGCCACGGCCCCTTGCTGCCAGCTGCTTGGGTGCCAAGGAGTGCCGAGGGGTGCTGAGGGGTGCTCGGCAACCTGGCCCCAGCCATGGGGTTAAAAAAGAGGAAGAAAAGGAGTGGTTGGCTTTGAGATCCCACATGAGTGGGATTTTTCATCTTTGATGCTGGTTGTGGAGCTGGCTGAGAGCCGTGGGCTGCAGGCACCAGTGCACATGCATGCTCCCTGGCACAGGGATAAGAAAAGGGGTCCTGGTCCCTGGGCAAGACTCTGGGGAGAGCTGGGCCCCCCAGAAGCAATGTTTGTGGGCAGGACAGTGTGGGACTGCCACCAGCTGGGTGTAATGGGAAACGTGGGGTGAAGGGCAGGGCTGGGGTCATCCTCGCTTGTGGACAGAGCCAGGCAGGGGCTGTGCTGCTCCCGCCACCAGCTCTGGGGTCCCCATCCTGCACCCCACATGCAGCACTGCCCTGCACCCTCTCAGTGCCTGACCCACTCCCCACGGGCTCCCTGGGCCGCAGCTCGCGCTGGGAGGCAAAGAAAGGCCACGAGGGCTGCTCTTACCATGGTGCCGATGCTGTACGTGGCGGCGGGGCCAATGGTGTGGTGGTAAGGTTCTGCCGCTGCATACACTCTGCCGTAACTGGGAGCAAACACAACAGCGGGCGTTAGCGACTGGGATCGGGGTCCCGGTTCCCACTGCAGCCGCCCCTGCCTGGCCACTGCTGAGCCTGGGAGACCCCTGCGGTCACCCCACTTCTTCCCCCGGAGCCCCAGGGGAGAGCAGGGGCAGGAGCAGGGCACCCTCAGCACCCCTGGCTCCATCCTCAGCCCACGGGTAAGGTGCTGGCGTAGGAGCAATGCCCGCGGTGCACGGTGCTTACCTGTCACTGTATGCTGCTGCTGCTGCTGCAGGCTGGGCGTATCTGTAGGCAGCATAACCCCCCTGCAGCGGAAAGAGCCCGCATCAGGGGCTGGGCACCCCTGACACTGCCCCGGTGGGACCCCGCGAGGAGCCGGTGGCCCCAGGCACACGCCGGCCTCATCCCCGTTCCCCAGGGCCTTTCCCCAACATTAACCTTAACACATTAATTTCCAGAGGAGAGAACGTCACCTCCTGATGGCTTTAATGGGGTGTCAGGCGCGAGAAACCCTCCAGCCCCCCGCCGGAAACACGGCCAACGGCTTCGTAAAGACGGAGGTTAAAGGCCGGTGTAAGACAGTGCACCAGGGCTGTAAATCCCTCAGTGTGGGCCCTGCATTGGGCTGGCAGGGGGCTCAGGACCCTGCATGGCACCACCCTGCCTGCCATGGCCTGTCCCCATGCACCCGGACTCCTGCTGCCTTCCCAGGGGCTGGCAGGGGCAGAGCCCTCCCCAAAGCCGCCTGGTGCTGTTTGCCCCTGGCCCTGGCACAGACCCGGCCCAGCAGCACTTACGTAGATCTCAGCTCCATAGAACCCGTCCTGGTAAACGACCCTGCAAATGAGGCAGAGGGGTCAGAACCTGGGCTGTGCCACCGGCACAGAGGGGTCAGAACCTGGGCTGTGCCACCGGCACAGAGGGGTCAGAACCTGGGCTGTGCCACCGGCACAGAGGGGTCAGAACCTGGGCTGTGCCACCGGCACAGAGGGGTCAGAACCTGGGCTGTGCCACCGGCACAGAGGGGTCAGAACCTGGGCTGTGCCACCGGCACAGAGGGGTAGAACCTGGGCTGTGCCACCGGCACAGAGGGGTCAGAACCTGGGCTGTGCCACCGGCACAGAGGGGTCAGAACCTGGGCTGTGCCACCGGCACAGAGGGGTCAGAACCTGGGCTGTGCCACCGGCACAGAGGGGTCAGAACCTGGGCTGTGCCACCGGCACAGAGGGGTCAGAACCTGGGCTGTGCCACCGGCACAGAGGGGTCAGAACCTGGGCTGTGCCACCGGCACAGAGGGGTCAGAACCTGGGCTGTGCCACCGGCACAGAGGGGTCAGAACCTGGGCTGTGCCACCGGCACAGAGGGGTCAGAACCTGGGCTGTGCCACCGGCACAGAGGGGTCAGAACCTGGGCTGTGCCACCGGCACAGAGGGGTCAGAACCTGGGCTGTGCCACCGGCACAGAGGGGTCAGAACCTGGGCTGTGCCACCGGCACAGAGGCATCAGAACCTGGGCTGTGCCACCGGCACAGAGGGGTCAGAACCTGGGCTGTGCCACCGGCACAGAGGGGTCAGAACCTGGGCTGTGTCACCGGCACAGAGGGGTCAGAACCTGGGCTGTGTCACCGGCACAGAGGGGTCAGAACCTGGGCTGTGCCACCGGCACAGAGGGGTCAGAACCTGGGCTGTGCCACCGGCACAGAGGGGTCAGAACCTGGGCTGTGCCACCGGCACACAGGGATCGGGGTGACGGGGGGAGCTGCTTCCAGCAGTGCCCACCCAGGCACAGTGAGGGCACATCCCAGGCAGGCACATGGGGAGAGGCCACAGGGATGGAGGGGTCCAGGGCATCATCAGTGTTGGGAGCAGCCACAGCCTGCCGTGGCTATGCCTAGCACAGTGGCTGTGTGCGTGCCAGGAGAGCATCCCATTAAACCAACCGACACTGCTGGAGTTACAGTCTCCTTTGGGGTGCAGGAGGCTGGTGAGCACATGGGGCACCCCAAGAGGCAGCAGCCTGGGGGGGTCACAAGAGCCTGAGGCCAGGCTGGTGCTGATGGAGCTGCTGCCCATTCCTGAAGTGAGTGCCCAGCAGTGCCCACGCTGATGGCAGCAGGGTTAGAGCAGGGGCAGCAAAGGGACCCCGCACCCCGAGGTGCTGGCGCCTGGTACTCACGCTCCATAGGTGGGGATGGGGGGTGGTGGTGGTGCAGCACGGAACGTGTTGTAGACGGCGCGTCCTCGCCCCCGTAAGTGTGCCCCTCGATAGGCCACGGCTGTCCCCGTGGCGGGGTACGGGAACCCCGTTACTGCAGGGGAAAGGGAGGGAACAGAGGTGGGCTTTCGCTGCAGCTCCCGACAGCACATGTCTGGGACCCCCACCCTCACCACAGCCTGACTCCTACCCTGGGACATGGCCCCATGGGGGTGTCGGGGTGAGGGGCTGGGGGATGCTCAGAGCAGTGGTGGGCTCGCACACAGCACAGAGCCAGTGTTCAGGTGGATCTGCAGCGGGGTTGGCCCCAACCCACCATTACCTGCGTAGAACTCGGGGCCGTAGACTGCTCCCACCACAGGGTTCAGCTTCCAGCCTGTGGGCAGGGAGAGAAGGTGAGGCCGGGGGCACCCTCCCCGCAGTGCTCCCCTATCCCCAGTGGGGCTCTGGGGGACCACAGCTCCCACCCCTGTGGCCTCAGCTCCTGCGCTCCTCGCGCTGGCCCTTACCATTGGTGTAGGGGTTGGCAACCTTCTTGTTGGTCATGACACGGGCCGTGGCGTTGTTCACCTGCAGAGAGAGCGAGGGGGCTCAGCGCCTGTGGGCAGCGGGGCTGGCGAGGCCGTGGTCCAGGGCCTGTGCCGCTGCCCTTGATGTGATGGTGCTGCTTCAGGTGCTGGAGTGAAGGATGCACGGGAGACATGGGGCGAGCCTGCCCCAGCTGCCCTGCCTGCTGCAGCACTGCCTGGACCCCAGCCAGCACAGGCCTCCTGCACCCAGCACAGGAAGGATGCGTTTGTGCTGCCCTGCTTCCCACCTCCTGGACGCAGTACCCCAACTCCCGTGCAGCATCCTTCCCTCTCAGGTGCAGGGAGATGGGAACAGCACACGGAGCAGAGAGCTCATATCCTCCCTGCATGGTGGGCATGGGGCTGAGCTGGGGTCCACCAGACCCCTCTGTAACTGGCAAAACCCGTCCAGAGCCCTGGCCCCAGCTCTCCCTGTACATGAAGGTTGGTTTAGCCAATTGCTCTTTGTGCCAAGTGAGGGCCTCCCTGCAGCGGGCACACATGCTCCTGTGCCACGCTCAGGGACACATGCACGCGGTGGGCAATCCTCCCCTGGGTGACGCCCAGAGCCACCCCAAAGCATCCCCTGCCCCAGGCAGGTGCAGGGGACACAAGCACACGCAGGCATGGCACTAGCACACTTATCTGAGCACCTCAATCTTCCGGCCCTCTACGATGGTGCCATTCAGCTTCTCCCGTGCCCGGTCGGCATCTGTGCTAGTTTCAAAAGTTACAAACCCAAAACCCTGTGAGCAGAGGAGAAAAGGAGAAAGAAAGAGACAGAGAGAGACAGAGAGAGGGTGCGGGGACAGAGAGAGAGAGGGGGTGAATCAGGAGAGCTGGCGCAGGAGAGGAGGCTGCCGCAGTGCAGAGGTGGAGAGCCTGGGCTGGGGTCCCTGCAGGGCTCCTGCTGAGGCCCCAGCATCACCCATGAGCTGGGAAAAGAGGCTGGGAGAGGGGCACAGAAAGCAGGGAAGATACAACAGAGACATCTACACACAGAGGGGGTAGAGCGAGCCGAGCCCTCCCCTCCCCTCCCGCCGGGCTCCGGGGTGCAGCACACACGCAGCCCCCCGCTGGCACGGGGCAGGGGATGGGGCTGCTTGAGCTGGGTCCCCCCAAGGTGGGTTCCCTGTGCCTGGGTCCCACAGGGCAGGAGAGGAGGGGAGAGCGGGCTCAGGAGCCAGGACCCTCCCCGGGCTCACCGTGGCAGCGCCGGCCGCGGGCAGCACCCACCTTGGAGCCCCGCTCATTGAAAATGATCTCCACGTCCAGAATCTTCCCAAATTGCTGCAAGCAGAGAGCAGAGGGTGAGCACTCAGAGCCCCTGGCCCCGCACTCCGGGCACCGCAGGGGCAGGGGTCTGCTGCTGTGGGGACCAGACCAGACCAGGCCAGCGGACCCCCGGTGCCATGCAGGGGAGAGCCCCAACCCTCCCAAGACTTTCCCAGGACCTGACTACCATCCACAACCTCAGCCTGCACCGCTCTGAATCCCAGTGAGGGCTGGGAAACGGACAAGGGGAGGGGGCCAAGGGCTCTGTACCCCCCACCTCCATGCACAAGGCTTGATCCAGAAGCCCAGCTCTTTACTGGGGTGCAAATCCTGCAGAGCAGCAGCCAGCAGCGCCATGAAAGTGCTTGGCACGCCTTGAGCTGGCAGGATGGGCCCTTGGGACAGGGAAAATGCATGGTGCAGCACTGAGCAGAGCAGGGGACGGGGGTGGCTGGATGAGGCTGGACTCACGCCGAACATTTGCCGCAGGTCGGGGTCCCGGAATCGAAAGGGGATGTTGGAGACGTGTAACCTCTTGGGCTGCTGCTTGTCTGTGGTATCTGTGGAGTGTAGCTGCTGGCTGTCTGTCTGTGCCGCCTCATCTGTCTGCTGTGGGATACAGCTGGGTATCAGCGCCATGTCCCCAAAGCAGGGATCAGAACTCTCCTGTGCTTGGCCCCCAGGGACACCCTGGTCCCCAAGCTCTGAGCACCCCATGGGTCATCCTGCAGCCCGCTGAGCTGGGGGGATGCCGGGTGGGGTCTGCCTGTGCGGAGTCAGGGGATGCCAGCCTGGGAACCAGCCACCAGCCCTGCCTGCACCTCCCCGACTCAGCCCGTGCTGTGAGCGGCATCAGGGCATCACCCACCTGTGAGCAGTGCAGAGACCTGGGGGGCTGAGCGCTGGGGGGGCTCAGGGAGCAACCCCTGGGGAGAGGGAGCCCTGGGAGAAGGCAGGGGGTGACCCATAACAGAGAGCATTGAGTGGCCTTACACTGGCCTCTCCTCCAGTCACCCCAGTGGCACTGGTGCCTGGGTGCTGTGACCACGGCACCTTGGGGTTCCCGGGGTGCGGGTGCCAGACCCGCCCAGGGGCTGCTGTGGTCGGGTTCAGAACTGCTCAGCTCAGCGCTTTCCTGGCTGAGCTGCATTACAGCCCTGTAACTGACGCTATCTGGTGGGCAGGCAGCCAAGCAGGTAGATTACAAGTGATTAGAGATGATGGGGGGGCTGCGAGGCAGAGAGCCGGCAGACACAGCACCCAGCCCGGCACCCGAGGGACCCCGGCGGCGCTGCCTTACCGGTACCGGCTGCGTCCCGGCTATGGACTGTGTGCTGGCGTCGGTGCCCGGCTGCTCGGCGTGGCTCTGTGCTGGTGTGTAGAGGGTCATGGCGTGCTCCGGTACTGTGCTTTGCCCCGAGTAGTCCGGCGTGGGGTGCGGGTGCGGTGGCGCGTACTCTGCGGGGATCCCGTTCTGGGGGGGCGGGGGGTACTGGGCCGGGGGGTAGGGCTGAGCCATTGCGTCCGGCGGAGCCGTGGCGTCCTGGTTACCCTGCCAAGACAGCGGCACCGGCCCCTTACCCGCTGCTGGCCCCGGGGTGCCACCTGCCGGGGGGGGTCCTGGTCCCGCAGCCAGACCAGGCCCCAGCCCCACGGTGCCCCAGCCTTTGGTGTCCTCCCCAAGCCCGGGCTGTCTCTGTGCCGCAGCACCTACTGGGTCTCATTGCCACAGCTGAGCCCCCATCCTCTTCTGCTCCAGGGTCCTGCCTGCCCAGTGCACCGGGCTTGGGCAGCAGGAGGATGGAGCCTCCCCCCATGGGGCTTAACTAGGGGAGCCCACACATCACCCTCTCCTCTGGGAAGGAAACCAGGACAGTCCTTGCTTTGGAGTCCAACACGGGGACAAGCAAAGCCAGGCCAGGCTGGCAGCATCACTCTGGAAGGCTGCAGAGCACTAGCACCCACCGGCAGCAAACCCGATATCCTGGTGGTAGCATCAGAGGGGAGTAGGGTTGGAGGGAGGGGAGCAGGGAGGATGCCGATGACCTCTTGGCAAACACAGGCAGGGATCAATTAACTGCTAATTATTTAATTAGGCCCTTTGCTCTAACACAGCTGGCTTGGCTGCCCTGGTCAAACAGGGTGAGCTGCACTCATGCCATGGGGTGAGGGCTGCCCATTGCCTGCTGGGGTACAGTGGGGGGCTGCCAGCCTGTGCCTCACATCCATCATCCACCCATCCATCATCCACCCATCCATCCATCCATCCATCCATCCATCCATCCATCCATCCACCCCTCCATCCATCCATCCATCCATCCACTCACCCACCCATCCACCCATCCATCCATCCATCCATCCATCCTCACAGCAGGCACCCAAGGGCTCCCCTCCCTTGCACATGTGTGTGCTGCACCCGCTGCCACACACAAACACGGCAGCAGCCCCTCGGATGCTTTACTGCCTCCATGGCAGCTTCTCACCCATAAAATACATCCGTGGCTCAGCCTGTGCAGACAAGCTCCTTAATTGTGTGTTTGGCCGATTTATGGAGCACAAGGACACTGGGGGCAGAGGGGGGAGCACTGCCAGGCACCGCGCAGCCGGCAGGGCCATCGCACCTGCAAGGGAGGCAGCGGAGCCCACCCTGGGGCCATGCTGGGGCCCACACGTGAACCCAGTGTGAACAACCCTGCTAGAGATCTGCAAGTCACCGGCAGACTCCTGCCAGCCCCATCCGTGCTGACTCAGCTGCTGGGGACGCACCAGCCAGCTGCTCCTGCCAGCACGGGGGGCCGCCCATGCTGGTGCTGCCGATGCCGTAGGAACCCCATCCCCGGTGCCGCCGTGACCCAGGGCAGTGCTGCTGCCTGCACCGCGGTGCAAACCCACCTTGCAGGCTGGAGGGTTCCATCCTGCACCCAGCCTGGCCCTGGCGCCTGAGCCTGCTCCTGGGAGCGGGCAGACACTGGGCTCCCAGTCTCACTCCCAGCGCCTGACCCTAGCCTCCTGCACGGATGGAGCCAGGAGCAGCCTGCAGCACTCCTGCATGCTCTGCTCTAGGTGGACACTCATCCTCTCTACCACCATAGCCAGGACCAGCCACCATCGCAGCAGGAATGGGCACTGATGCCCCAGCAGGAAGAGCCAGCAGGCAGGGGGACACAGACGGGTGCTGTGCAGGGACTGTTCCCACCCACCCAGGCCTTAGTCCCTGCTGGCTCCTTGCCATGCTGCCCCGACAGCCACGCTCAATATCTCTTATTAATTGGGGCTGTCGCAGTGCTTGTCTGACCAAGTGTTATTTCATTCAG
Source organism: Neopsephotus bourkii (assembly GCF_033783945.1). NCBI lineage: Eukaryota > Metazoa > Chordata > Aves > Psittaciformes > Psittacidae > Neopsephotus > Neopsephotus bourkii. The sequence continues at coordinate 506,726 of NW_026902223.1, forward strand.
GGACCATTAGGTTCCCCTGTTCTGCTGCTTGCTGTCGCTGGGGCTGCTGGTGCTGCAGAGGCGCACAACTATGGCTCCTGCTGCCTCCCTCTGCCAGTGCTGCCCGTCCATCCCTGGGGCTGCTGGGCTGGTGGCAGGGGGGTGCCAGGTATGGGGAGGGGGATGGCGACAGGTCTGGCTGTGCAATACCCATTGAAACCACAGGGAAAGGGCTGCGCCTCGCTCTGCACCCTGCACTGCCTGGGTGCTCCCCTCCTGCTGAGGAGCCCAGGCACAGGGCAGCCCCATCCATCCAGCCGCTCCCCAGAGCCAGCCCTGGAGTGAGGAGCTGCCAGCACCCTGAGGTCCCCTGCACGGCGTCCCCTATCCCCTGCTCACAGCTCAGCACCACACCAGCAGCGGCTGCCGCAGCAGGTAAGGGGTGGAGATCATCTCTAGCTGATTAAACGTCCCTCATTAACGAGTTTCTTTAATTAATGAAGTTTTTGTGTTTGCTCCACTTGCTTTCTCCTCACTGCACTCTGCCTCCTCAGCACAATCCAGGCCATTTCCTTTCAAGTCATTTGGCGCGTGGGGCCGGTTCCTGCCGACGCCGCACTTTGGTGATTGTGCCTGTCAGCTTGGGGCTGCCGGCGCCAGGCCAACGTTTGCTCCTTCTTAGGAAACCAAGGCACCTGCAGCCCCGTGTCTGAGCAACCAGCAAAGCCCAGAGCACCTGCGCTAACGACAGGGCACCCGCTGGCCCCGGCACCCGGCCACGAGCCAGCACAGCTCACCCACCATGGGCATGGGACAGAGGAGCAGGATGCGACCTCCCCTGGGTTCTCAACCACTCATGAGCCCCTGTCACCTCCTGCACCCACCTCTGGCCATAGAAAGGCAGTGTGGTGGCCCCATGGCCCCCAAGGCAAGCCAGCGAGCCGCGCTGTGCTCAGCCAGTGCTGCTGTTGCAGGGGTGACACTGCATGGTGCCAGCGCAGCACCGCTCAGTGTGGCGCATACACAGCCCGGCTGGAAGGCACTGTGCTGAGCCCTGGAGCAGTGGGGAGGGGGCACAGCCCTGTCACCACACACATCCCCACTGCCAGCGCGAAGAGAGACCCTGAGAGCAGCGCGCACCGAGGAGCCTGCAGCCACGGGTGTCCGGGCAGCAAAGGAACACGGGTTCAGCCCCGCTCTGGTCCCTAATGCCTCCCACTGGGAACCAGCCGTGTGCCAAGGGGTGCAGCACGGAGCTGGGGTCCTGACCCCATCACAGCATTCAAGGAGGACACCAAGATGCTCCTCCAAGCTGCACACCTCAGCACATCCTGCAGCGTGGCTGCTTGCTGCTGCAACAGGTCTGCAGCACGGTGCTGTGGTGGGACCCACTGTGCCTGCAGCAGGACCCAGAGCTGTGACTGGGAGGCTGATGGGAGCATCCACCCTGGTGCTGGCTGCCTTGGAGAAGGGCAATGCAGCAGTGCCATGTGGCACAGATGGGCTTGGCAAAGCGCTGGCAGCAGCAGGAGGGTCCTCACATGGGCACACATGCCCCCTCGGCACTCAGGGACCACGGGGCCGTGCCCAGCACAGCTCATCCGCGTGACAGGCACAACATCCCCGCTTCGATCCAGCCGCCTGCTCATGCTAATGACTATCAACATGAAACAGGGGCCGTGAAGGGGAAGAAAATTACTCCCTGAAAAGGAATTGACTGATCCCCGTCATTTCTCAAGGAATCACTGACCTGTGAATATTTCATTACCCAAAATGCTGCGCCATCCATACAAAGCAGTGCCTGGCCCCCAGCAGGCTCCAGCCACCGAGCCCCAGGCTGCAGCATGGGGTCGGGGTTCGCAGGCTGGGGACCTCTGGATTCCAGGGGGTACAAGCCCCGTGTGTCACAGGGGACAGCAGCAGTTGCTTCTCCTCTCCTCCTCTCCAGAACGGGGCCACTGCAGCCCCATGGAGCTGGGGAGGGACAATGGGGGAATCACCCCCGTGAGAAGGAGCTGTAAAGGGAGGTGAGGAGCTGCAGAGGCCGGAGGTAGCAGCCGCTGTGCTTAATGTCTTCATTAAGGAGGAGGCAGGGAGGGGTGGGAGCTTGCTAATGGCATCTGCCAGGGATGCTCAAGTGGGAAGCTCTGCAAAGAGCAGCAGGGCTGGAGAGAACAGGCAGGACCCGAGGGGCAGGATTGATGGTGCGAGAGGAGGAGGAACTGGGGCAAGGCAGGGCAGCCTGCTAGCATGGGAAGACATTTGCTGGGCTGCCACACACTGTCCCAGCACCTTCTGCCCCCTTTTCCTTGCTGCTCCTGTCCCCCAGCAGAGCCCAGTGGCCAGTTCACTGGCAGGGCTGGACACTGCTTCCCTCTACCTGCAGGAGCCCAGGGGGACAGGGTGGCCATGCAAAGGCCGTCAGGAGCAGGGATGAGATGCCAGCCCATGTCCCACTGTCACCTCCCGCATGGGAACAGGGGGGAGCAGGGTCCGGCCCCAGCTTCCGGCTCCACCAGCTGGAAACTTCGAAGCTGAGGCCACATGAAATATTCATGAAGTAAATGGTGCAATTTCATCTGCATTCAGCCAACTTCATGTATATTTCAGAGTATTATGAAATGATAATGTTGTGTAACCGAGGCGAGACGGGGGTGCTGGGGGGGCTCGCGGCTGACACGGCGCAGGTACCTGTGACGGAGACGGGGAAGGATCAGGCCCACAGCCAGCGGGAGCACACACAGCACTGCTCCATCCCAGCACTGGCACTGGTGCCAGCGCTCACCCGCAGCTCCCAGCCCCGAGCACACGCTGCTGACGGCACAGCCAGGCCACCCCTGTCACAGCTCTCCTCCCCGCAGCAGCGCTGGCCGGGATTCCCAGCAACGCTTGGATCCCATAGGCCATGAAACAGTTTGGGATGGGCAGACCCATGAGGCACAAGCTCAGCTGCAAGGCACAGGGATGGCGGCAGGCTGGAGAGGACCCAAATCCTCACAGCATCTGCCTGAGCTACCTGCTCCTGTTGAGCCCTGCAGTCACCGGAGTCACTGCCCTGCACTGCACGGCTCTGTGCATCAGGGCGACCAAAAGCCACACCAGACACTGGCCTGTCTGCTGCTGCCAGTGGTGCCAGGAGGCAGCCACTGTCACTTCACCTCTGGCAGGAGCTGGGGGCACTGGAGAACCCTGGCAAGGGGCACATCCACCAGCCTCATGCTTCAACCGTGGGCACGACACCGGCTCCAGCCGCACGTGTGCATCCTGCTCCACAACTGGGTCCCCAAGGAGCCCAGCCACTGCCCGGTCCTGGCCCCGCTCCTGCAAAGCCCCTTGCACCAGGAGCCGTCCATGGCCCTGTCACTGTCACACTGCCACCACGCTGGGCTCTGGCACAGCCGCACGTGGCGCATGCTCACGCCAGGCAGCGCGGGGCACCGCGGACCCGTGTGTGCGCCCGGGCGAGCGCTCGCACGCAGCCCTCTCTAATAGGCAGTCAGGAGCATAATTTTTCCTCTAATTACATATTCAGCACTTCTGAGAAAATGAGATTTTGGTAATTCAATTGGACTGAGAAGCAGGGCTATAATAAAATGAAATTTGTAACAATCGCACAGTTAAATTAGTTAAATGGAGAGGAAGGAGCTGTGGAAAATTGACCCCTCGATCTCCTAAAGACTAATCAGACATTTGAACCCAGTTGTGCTAACAAAGCCCCCAGGGTGTTCCAGCACAGCACGAGGGCGAAACCAGAGATGATGCGAGGGAAGAGCTGGAAAACAGCTGGGAGCACGCGGAGCTGCAGAGGGGACCCCCAGCTCCGGACCCAGGGGGTGGGATGGGTTTGGTGGAGAGAGTGCCAGGGGATGGTGCCAGTGCCATGCCCTCAGTGGCACCAGCCATCACCAGGACTTGGCCATCAGATCCTCGTGAAGGCCAGTGCCATGGTCCCACCAGCTCCTAGACATCCACCACATCCTTGACCGTGTATAAAGGCTGGCGGGTCCCTCTCTGCCACTGGGGACCACAGGGATGCCAGCAGCCATGCCCTGCAGTGGGACATCCCTAGGTGGGGACAGCCAGTGCAAGGACACCAGGACAGGGGCACAGCACATTGCACCGGAGAGGGGTGTCCCGCAGCTGGAGGGGCTCTGGAGTAGGTACAGGGTGATGAGCCCCAGTATTTATCCCTGTGTTCATCTTCCCTGGGTTTTCTCATGAAGGAAAAGCAGAAAAAGCCGAGTTTCTCATTTGCAAGTTAATTAGTCTAATTACCTCTAATTAAGAGCTCCCCACACAAAGCAGATCACAAATACGCTGCCACTGTCGCCTGCTCCCGCTCTCCTCTCCCCAGTTCTGATTTTACACAAGAGCTGTCCGAAGGCTGCGGCAGGGAGATGCCAAATAGGTGCAGCTGGGGGGGCGCAGTGTGGGATCCCCCCAGGCTGGGGCTGCTCCCTCCATCAGCTGCTGCCAGAGCTCCTCTAGCCCCCCCCTCCCAGTGCTCCCTGGGACCCCAGCCTGCAGCCAGAGCTCAGCCCATCCCGACCCCTGCGCAGGGTAAGGAACTGGGGCCCCGCTGATGTGCCACCACTCTGTGCCACCAGGACAGCGCTGCAGCGGGGCGCTGGGACCTGTGGGGATCAGGTCAGCTTATGTGTCATTGTCTACTCAGGTGCTGCCAGCGGCGAGGGGTCACAGGGTGGAGATGAGGGGGAAATCATAACAAAGTGCTGCAAGCCTGAGCTCAGCGAGAGGGAGCAGCCAGACCTGCCTTGTCCCTCTGCCACGGGCCACCAACTGCCACCACCCTGTACCCCACGGCAAGCCCCAGTCACCCGGCTGGGTGCCACCCCCTGGCTCTGCAGACATGCTCCAGCCCCAGCACCCGTGTCATGGTGGTGAGTAGGTAGCAGCCCCTGGCTCTGATGGAGAGGGCACGGATGAGATCCCTGAGGTGTGAGTGGGACTTGGCTCCGCAGGTGCTGACCCAGCAGGTCCCCTCCTGCCTGTCCCACACACCAAAACCCTGGCAGCTCCAGCACAGGGGCAGGGGCTGCCCAAGTGCTGCTGCTGGCACCATCCCCGCAAACTGCCTCTTCCACCTGCATCTCCTCCCTGCGCTGCTCTCACTGTGCAATAGGTGACTGCTGCCAGGGATCACACCTCAGCAGTGCTGTTCACAGAGGCTGGTGTGAATCCTGCTGGTGCTGTGCAAACCCCATCTCTAAGAGCCGAGCAGCACAGCCAGGGTGCCAGAGCCGCCGGGGTGAGGGCTCTGCCCCGGCAATGCTGTGCCTGGCCAACGCTGGAGCCGCCGATCACTTGGGAAGGGGTGAAGCCCTGCGAGAGCCGGGAGCTCAAAACCTGCTGCTCACACAAACTGCCCGGCTCCCACCGGCGCAATGGGGCTCAGCAGGCGATGGCCATTGCCGCAGGGAGCATCCTCAGTGGGCACAAGCAGGGATGTGCCTGTGTGTCCCCTGCACCGGGGGCTCATGCCCACACTCGCTCTATACCCCCATTTACCTGCAGTGCTCCCTGACCAGTCCAGCTCCTGCCCGCTCCCTGCTACCCACCAGGAAGGTCAAAGCCCCAGCTTCCCATGGGCTTGGAGCCTCTGCCCCCCTGCCCCATCCCGGGCAGCCCAGCACCAGGAAGATTCAGCTCCTTCCACACAGACACCTGGTCCATTCCTGTACTGAGGCACTGACCCAGCAATCCCCAACACCGGCACTTCCCCAAGCTTCCCTGTGCCCAGCCCACGTCTGCCTGGTGCCTGCTTGCCAATACCAGCATCACCAAAGGGACTAAAACCCATTCTGGAGGGCTGTGGTGCCCTTGGTGCCCGTGCTGCTCACCACTGAAGCCCGTTGTTACAGACACAAGCCATGGGAACAGGGCAGCATCACTGCTGCTCCCCACAGAGCCCCCGCGCTCACGCTGGGGTTGATGCCAGCAGCACTCTGCTGCTGAGGTCCCTCTGGAATGAGGGATGTGATGCACCCGCCACACATGGGAGTCCTGCCTGGGACCAGCGGCAGGTCTCGCCCATGGGGAGGGCAGCTGGGAGCCGAGGCACCACCGCAGTGCTGCAGATCCCTGGAGGAGCCCAGGGCGATCGGCCCCAGCACGCAGCATCCCACCCAGCCCTGGCTCCAGCCTCCGGAGCCAGCCTGGTCCTGCGGCAGAGCAGGGAAATCGGGTTCCAAACGCCCTTTCCCATTTGGGTGCTGGGCCCTCAGCCGGGGGGCAGGTGGGGTCCGGGGCCGGGAGCCGGCGCCTTTCCTCCTCATTAGCCTTTCTTCGTTAACTGCACCCTGCACCCACTGCCTGTAATGCTTTAAAGAATGATAGATACTAAATCTAATTTAATCTACTCATTCACCCATCACTACAGTACTAAAATAGGAATATACCTATAAAAAGAGCATCACCAGGCAGTGTAGGCCCAAATTACAGCTATTGTGGGAAAAGCAGCTTTGCAAAGCTAAAATTAATGTCAGTGTTTTCAGTATATTAAAGAACAAGGAAAGCAGGGTTTTTGCAGCTTTCGAGCCCGTCCTGTGCTGTGGAAGGCGGCTGCTGTGGTGCGGGAGAGCAGCCAGAGCCAGGAGCCGCTGTGCCGGGGCTCCCATCCATGCGATGCACAAGCCAGGGGAGAAACCAGGTTTGAACCGAGCCCGCTGCTGCAACGCGCGACAATACAGCTCAGAATAGACGTGCTCCCTAAAAATATGATATGCTAAACTTGGCAGCAGCCCTTTTGCAAAGGAATTTTCCAAGCAGCTTTTTGCAGAAGCTGTTTCCCGGCGGGCCGGGGGCTGCTCAGCCGAGCCTTGGGTGCTGTGGGCTGGGCAGCGCGGTGCAACTGCAGGCACCAGGGATGCACCAGAGATGCTCCTGGTGAGTGCGACCATGGGGGTAGCTCAGCCCACCTAAGCATCAGCCGGGTCCTGCCCCCAGGTCTGCACACATCACTGCCTGCACCAGGGCCTGTGCCTCACTTAACGCCGATGCTGAGCCTCAGAGCATGGGTCTGTTTTGGGTCAGCACCGTGCCTCGTCCTGGAGCAATTAGCTGCTTGCTTATCATTACAGCAGAGAGACTTTTCAAGCAGCAACTGATTCCTCTGTTAATGAAATGGAGCAACCAACGGCTCGCTCTGCACCCAGGTCCTCACCGAGCAAGAGCTAAACGTTACTGCCAAACCCCCCCAAAGGACACAGCATTCCCACCTGTCCCACTGAGCGGGCTGCTCTCTCATGGCCATGTGCCCACCCTGCAGCTCCCTCCTGGAGCCCCGGTGCTGGAGGCTGGCAGGGCCGGCGGATCCCTGCAGGCAGCGCGGCTGCACCCTGCGGGTGCTGTGAACCACAGCTGCTGTGGATGGTGCTGCTTGAGCCGAGCAAGCTGCAAGGTGCCCGCATCCGCCTGCATGCGCCCTTTGCACTGCCAGAGCCCGCTGGCAGCCGGATCTGCCCTGGCGCTGAGCTCATCAGAGTCCACAGATAACTTCATCTCTTGGTCATTCCTCCAAACACCGGCACTGCTGCGAACGCCGGAGCCCAGGAGCTATGAAACACAAGCGGCCTCTTGGGGATCACATACAGCAAACACCAACAAGCTGCCTGCAGGAGGAGAATGTGTCCAAAGGGGATAAGGCCAGTTACTGCACTGGGGAGGGCAGACCCTATCACCCCCAGCTGACGTCCCCCAGGCCAGCGCTGCCAGACACACATCCTGGCAAGGAGAAGCCAGTGGCCACCACAGGCCTTTGGCACCATCCGCATATATCCCCAGGTGTGATGCGCACACATCTGCCTCCCCGCGCACACACACACTGGACAGGGAACCCCAACCCACAGGGTCCAAACCGAGCCCGCTGCAGGCGCCAAGTCACGATGCCTCCGAGTCGAGCTGGCTGGGCAGATGTAGAGGCAAGCTCTGTGGCGGGCATGGGCTCCCTGCACGCTCCCGTAGCGCAGGCGTGCTGAAGGTGTGCGCATCCCAACTCCAGAGCAAATTCGGGGCTAAAGCATCAGGGAGCAGCAGGCTCCTTGCTCAGCTGGGCAGGATGAGGAGCCCTAAGCCCCTTCCCCATGTGGCAGCGTCAGTGACATCCCTCTGCCTGACACCTCGTTGTGACACGGACCAGGAACACCCCATCCCCAAGCACTGGGCGAGGAACCTCAGCAAAGGCCGAGCCCTGGGGATGAGGATGGAGATATTGGCCTCCATCGCGGTCATTAGCTGGGTGAAAATCCAACTCCAAGTCTCCTCCTGAAACCCTCCTTCCTGGCTCATGAGTCCAGATCCGCTGCCAAGGAGCAGGAGGCTTCTGGGAGAGTGGGGAGGAAGAGACGCTAAACACGATGGCCAAATTAAAACAAACAGGGTGATGGGGGACCAGGAGCTGCTGGGTGCACTTTGCTGCGCAGCGGGGAACAGCTTCTCCTTCATAGGGACCCCGAGCTCCCCCGTGCACAGCGCAGCCCCTACCACTGCCCTCACGGCTGCTGCCCTGCTGCCTGCAGCCGCAGCCCCAGGAGCCAGCAGGGAGCTGGAGGCGCCGCAGGGCACACGGCACATCCCAGCCCCTCGCTGTGGGGACAGGAGATCCCACCCAGAGGAGAAACCTCCGGTGCAGGCAGCAGAGGCTGCAGCCCCACGTCACTGCAGGTTCAAAGCACCGTGCACCCCCCTCACAGGAATGGAACCCCCCAGGGACGGGTCAGGACTCGGGGGTGGTGCCCAGGGTCTGATGTGCCTGGCGGCTGCAGGGACCTCAGCACTGCCCGAGAGAGCCGAGACTGAAATCCAGACCAGCCCCAGCTCTCCCCAGCCTCTGCCTGCAGGAGGGTGCAATAAATCACGCACCCATCTTGGCCGGCCTCTGCAGCAGCCCCTGCATGAGCCCTGGCCCCATGCAGCCCGTGGCTGCTGCTGCACTTGTACAACCAGCAGCGGCTTTCCCAGCCCCATCTCCACATGGAGCAACCCCGGGCCTTGCTGTTCCCACAGACAGCACAGCCACACTCCAGCCACCGCATCCCACCGGGACACAGGGTACAGACATCCCAAGGGACCAAAAGGCTCCCTGCCCATCCCTGCTGGGGCTGAAGGGTTTGCACCGGTGCCCGGTCCTCACTGCCGGGGAAGCCGTGCAGGCCACAGCGAGCGCTGTGAGGATGCCATGAATTTTTAAACTCCTGAAAGCACAAATGGAGCAGTTCTCCTGGCTGGAGATGGGATTTCCGATGCAGCAGAGCGGCGGGAGGAGGAAACGCTGCTTCTCCCAAGCTGTGCTTCCCCCGGGACAACGCGCCTGGAATCCCAGGGCACTGGGCGCAGCACGGGAGCCAGGGCAGCCCATGGGACAGAACGCTCTGGCCAGGAGTTAAGCACCAAGCCCATGGCCTGGGCACCCTCTGGCCAGGCTGCCCAGCCATGGAGCTCACCCAGACCCACAGTCCCTCTGGTGCCTCCGCAGCATCTCCCTGTCCACAGCGAGACAAACCCACACACACACTGGACCCTGCAGCCTGGCTGCAGACACATGTAACATGACAGCACACACACATGTGCACACGCGTGTGCATGCACAAGCTCACTGCCTTCCCTTCTCCCCAGAGGCTGCTCAAGCCACGCAGGAGCCTCATTCCTTTACCAGAGCATCCATCATCACCGGCAGCTCTGCCTGCCGCACTGCCCGTGCCTAAGCCCGCTCCCAGCCCCGGTCATGCTTCCAGCTGCCATGGAGGGGGAATCACAAGAATCCCAAAGGCACCACAGCCGGGACTGGCCGGTGCCGCGGGGCTGGGGCCGGAGGGGCCCCGTGCCCGGGGAGGAAGCAGTTAAGCTCTGACCCTCCGCTGAGGAGGCACCGGCCAGAAACACGTGTGAAGAGAAAGCAAAAAATCCCCCGCAGAGGGCGGCTTACCTGTTGGAGGTAGAGGAAGGCTGGAGGGCAGGGGAGAGAGTGAGGAAGCATGCCTGAGTTGGAGACAAGGAGGCAGCCCGAGTTAGCCATGGAGCACAGCATGTGTCGACAGGTAGCCGTGAAGCTGCTCGCGGGTCCGTCCTCTTCCGCACAGCGCTATATCCTCGTCTTCCCGGCCGGCCCCTCGGGCTCTCCCCTCCTCGCCGTCCCTCCCGACCCCTCGGCGCTAGTTAGGAGGGTTCATCTGCGGCAGGCCGCTGCGCCCGCAGCCGCGCTCCGCGGTTCACTTCGGTGCCATTAGACACTGGCACTGAGCGCACGGTCTGCAAAGGGTGTGCGTGAGCCAGAGCGGGAGCGGGAGAGAGAAAGGAAGGGGAGGAGGAAGGGAAAGAGGGCTCGGGAGCGAAATAAAAGGGGTGGGAGTTGGAGGAGGAGGGGGAGTCCCCTGTGCATTCAGACATCAAACAGAGCTCTGTATAAAATGAAGAGAATCCGTAATGACATGAGAACAGCTGATCCCGCACTTAACCCCTCCGCCGCCGCCTGCAGACGCTTCCCACCGCCCCGCACGCCGCCGCGCTGCGGGAGCAGGGCAGGATGGGGCCGGCGGCGGAACCGCCTCCCATCGCGGCGCCGGCTCCCGGGGGAGGAAGGGGCTTACCGGGAGTTTCGGGGATGCACCGCGGGCGCCCCGGGAAGCCGCCGGCGCTCCCAGCCCCCGCGATGGCAGCGCCGCAGCCGCGGGGCTCCCCATGCACACGCAGCCGGGCTCATGCACACGCACCACGCTCTCCCCGGGACACACACGCAGACGGGGCCGGCGGCGGGCAGGGAGCCATGCAGCAGCCCCAGCCCCAGCCCCAGCCCCCGCCCCGCTCACGCCTGCAGCACGCATGGCCCCGGCAGCCCCCGGCCTCCGCCGTGGGAGCCGCCGCAGCCTCGGCGCTGCCAAGCGCAGGGCCTGCTCCGGGCAGGCTGCGAGCCCCGCTGGCGGGGAGGGCTGCGGGAGCACCGGGAGCACCGGGAGCACCGGGAGCACCGGGAGCTCCGGCATCCCCGTGCCTGCAGCCGGGAGGACCCCCTGCCCCACGCTGGCAACGGGCGGGGGCGGCCCTGGCACAGCTCAAGAGGCTTTTGGCATTTCAGAGTGGGCTGCGGTACTGCCAGCAGCCCTGACGCATCCTCGCCGCGCACACCTCTGTTCCAGCTGCCATAGCAATAGCCTACACGCCAGTGCCCGGGAGGGACAGCCAGCATGGGCACACACTTGTGCTCGTTGGGGTCCCTGGTCCCACCTCATGCAGCACTGGCACCCTGTGGTGCTGCAGAGCTCAGTTCTGTCACAGGGGTTCCTGTCCTGGCGCCCCACACTGCCGGCACCACATCACACCCGACTTGAGAGCCGGGACGACACTGTATCTGGCTACGTGGGGAATGAAATGTGGGCTTGGTTCAGTTTCCATCTTGGCCAAACGTGATGCACAAAGGCAGGTCTGTGCCAGCAGCTGCTGATGCTCCGTCTCCGCTGGAGCCTCCAGCACACGACCAGCCCTGCTCGGAGGCTGGGATTTTCCACAGTATCCCCAGGCAGAGCGACATGCTGCAGTGTCCGGGTACACTCGCAGCGGCTCTGCTCTGCTGCAGACACTCCACAGCAGTGGCGCGGCCGGCAGCAGCAACCGGGCAAACCTGCTGAAACAAACAGCTCTGGGGAGAGCTGCCCCGAGAACGGTGTCTGGGTGCTGAGGGTGCCAGCCCCCGGCAGGGCCCTGCTCCTGGGGTGACCGTGCTCCAAAGGGACCATGGGGTGCCAAATCAGGCAGGGGATGTGGGGTTCATCACCACCACCCCCTGGTACTGAGAGGAGCCTGGCAGCAACATCTGCTACCAGCAGCATCCTTTGGCCACCACTCCATGTGAGGAGCATGGGCTGCAGTGAGCTCCCATGTTCTACCACCACCGCTTGCCCTTCAGCTCCCATGGGAACACCAGAGATCCCAATGGAGCATCCTGTCCCGCACACCTCGGCGCTCAGAGCCAACACTGCCCACATGCCTCCAGCTCCCCTTCCCTAGGGACTCCGGCAGCCCCAGTACCATGCAATCTGGCATGCCCTAGTGCATGGGCAGGACGTAGGGCTCGAGGACAAACATTGTGGGGAGAGGAGCCCACCAGATGCCGTGTACACCTGAGCACCCCACAGCACTGCACAGTGAGAGACACCCTGGGCAGGGTGACGGGCAGCTTCCCCTTGGGCGGGTCTGGCTCTGTTGCAGCTCCTGCGCTGCTCAGGCGGAGGTGACCAGGGAAGGGCATGGCCCAATGCTCCAGGCTGTGGTGCCCAACCAAGCAAACCATGGGAGGTGGGAGCCAGCTCTGGGATGAGGTAATGTGCCTGTCCTCCTCCGCACCAGAGCCTGGCTCCGGGCAGGGTGAGTGACTCAAAGGTGTTCCTGGCCAGTGCCAGTGCCATGAGCCAGCAGCCGTGTTATGGGAAGGTCCTGACTGGCTCCAGCCACAGGGCAAGGAGGGACGCTGCTCTCCTGCAAGGAGAGTGCATGGAGCGATGTGCTGGGCAGGGACCCCAGCCCCGCTGGTGCAGACCCTCTGCACCACCACCACCAGCAGGAACCAGCCACGTTTCCCCAGAACAAATGCAACAGGGAAACTGGGCACGGATCGAGGAGCTGAGGAGCATTTGAGCCTCCTCTCCCCCTCCTTCAGCCATCACCAGCATCAGCCTGCCTGCGGAGATGCCCTCACAGCAGTGGGGAGCCCCCGTGGGACACCAGCACAGCAGTGCCAGCCCGAAGCAGGGAACATCACCAACCACCACCAGTGGCTGTCCCTCACCTGCTGCTCCCACCTGCCTCGGCAGTGCCACTGTGCCGCAGCCAGGCCGATGGCACCGGCAGCGCACCAGGGCTGTGCCCAGCCCTGCGGAGCCGCAGCCCCAGAGGGGTCCCTCCAAACCTGAAGTCTCCTGGAATGAAAGTTTATTTATCTGTTTAATTAAGATGTGCTCACGAGGCGCACAGACCCCGCTCCATCTGTCTCACTTACAGCCGCGGCCCAGTAAAATTAAACCTAATAAATATCAGAGGAGGGAAAGCAAAGGGCACATGTAAGATATATGATCAAAGGCACAAGTTGCACAGGGCTGCAGTTCTAAGCACATCTTTCTCTCTGCCCTTCGGGGATGGGTTGGCGATGCGCTCCCATGCACAGGAAGGGGCTGGCTTTCCTTCAAATCAGCACTTTTCCCATTATTTTTTTTATTTCTAATGAACCCTTGAGGACTCCTTGGATTTTGTTGTCTGGAAGAGGGAGAACAGCACGGCACCGGGACAGGAGTGGCTTGGCCACTGCTCTAGAGCCCAGCAAGGTGCCAGAGCCAAGCGGCAGAGCTGGTGGGCACATGCCCCTGAACCATGAGGGAGCGCTCCCAGAGCACAGGGATGCTCTAGCGCATGCAGCCAGGAGCCAGCCTGGAGGCAGAGCTGCTGGAGGTGCCCAAGGCTGGAAGATGTCAGAGCTGCGGGTACCCAGCTCCCTTCAGAGGAGGAGGAACACTCGCCTCTGCCATCTGGAAACTGCATCCCACAGAACAGAGGGCTCCCAGCTCTGCCTGGAGCCCTGGCAAGGGCTCTGCCCTGAGCCTGCCTGAGCACAGGATGTCCCAAAGCCAGGCAGTCACTCATTAGAAGTTCATCACAGACATAAAGCAAATAGATGAAGGCACTGGTGGATGAGAGCTGCTGTGAAGGGAGGGGAAGGTCCCACACTGCTGGCACAGCCCAGGACAGCGAGAAGGGCCTGACAGAGGTGATGGGCAACAGCCCCACATGCCAGTAGGCCCTGCCCCACTGCAGGGAGCTCCCTGCCCACCTCCCCTCCACATCCACACCATCACAGTGCCACTGCTCCCTCTGCTCCAGAGACAGCCACCGGACACGCAGAGGTTCACAGTGCCTTGCTCCACCTCTGAAAGACAGACATGGTTTAAACCAACCCCAGGTGTCCTGGATCCTGGTATGGCTGATAGGGAGCAGCCTTGCTAGGGCACAGGGATCCCAGGACTGCGTGGGGGATGTCGAGGAGGATGCCCCGGCTCCCTGGGGATGCCTGGCCCAGCCATTTCTGCACCCAGTTAAACTTGTTCTACATCTCCTGCTTCTTCCTCCTCTTCCCTCTCCAGCAGCTCCCAGAGGGGTTACTGGAACCCTCACCTGCTCTCAACTCCCAAAGAAGCCGGAGATTCCAGTGAAAACCTTTACTCCGCAGCATCCCAGCACCCTCACTGCTGCCGCCTCTGCCCTCGGCTGCCACATCCCTGCCCGCCACATCGCTGGGTGAGGAGGGGACCATGACCAGCACACGGCAGCCGTGGCAGCCAGGAGGGGAGCAGAAATGCAGAGAAAGCACATGAAAGTTTAATGGGATCTAGGGAAAACCGGCACCTCACTGGAACTTCCCTTGCCCGCTGCAGGGAGGGATGGGATGGGATGGGCACCTGCAGATACTCTGCCCTCCAGCCAGAGCTGCCAGTGCTGTGCAGAGTGGGACAGCAGCTGGGCCAGTGCCTAGGGGGGTCCCGCTGCCCTTCAGGTGCCTCGGGACCCTCGGTGCTCACCACAGTGAACTGTGCTCAGTTGCAGCACCCCGAGATGCACAAGCAGGGGAGCCGGGGTTCCCATCCCGCCACCATCCAGTGGGAGCAAACCGGTCACAGGCACCTTCCGGCAGCCGGCCACGTTCGAGCTCCCTGCGGGACTCATGGCAGCTCCCGTGGGACACGGTTTATACCTGTGGCTGGGCAGCACAGGCAGGAGCCATCCCCGCAGCCATGAGAGCGCTGGCGCCTGCCAAAAGCCCTTGTGCTTGACACAGTATTTACACAAGGCAGCAATCGGGCTCCCCAGATGGAATGAGCATTACCGTGCAGGCAGCAGAGCCGGCTGCCGCAGACACTGCTGAGCACTGGGCTGAGCGGGCAGCACCAGCAGGTAACACACTGCACCACACCGGCAGGGCACCAAGCACCAGTGGCCACTGCAGGATGGAGCTGGTGTGAGGAATGAGCAACTGCAGACCTGGGAACCCGAAACGCCACATTCCCAGAGCCCCTTCCCTGGGATCAGAGCTGCTGCCTGATGAGGGGGTCCCAAGGAAATCACCCCCATTGCAGGCTGCAGCGGGGCGTTGGTAGCAGCCCGGGGGCACCAGTGCGGGGGGCAGGATGGGATGGTCAAGGCCAGGGTTGTCAGTGCATCCCCGAGCATGGGCACAGGGGGCACTGCCGGTGCTGGGCACAGGGCAGCCAGGCAGGGATGACACCAGGAGCAGCATACAGGTGGGCAGAGAGGAGCATCAGTACTCGGCAAGTAGACACTCAATCCTCATTATAAGGCTTTTTAAATGCACAGACAGGATATTAGCGTTTAACCAGGCTCTAGGACTCCAGGGCAAACTTTAAGAATCATAATATTTATAGACCCCTCCTTCCACTCACCCCACACGCTCTCTATTTCCTCTGCAATTACTGCTAATTTGAAGACATTTTGCTTTGGCATCTCAGCCTGTTGCAGTGCCGACTCCCGAGTCACCCGCTGCCGCCTGCCACTGCAGTGCTCCCACAGGGCCGTGCTCCTGCCACACAGGGAAGCAAACCCCTGCTCCCATGATGGAGAGGCACCTACGACGCCAAGAAACCACCACGCAGGGAGCAAAGCCCTCTCCCAGCCCTGCTGGGACCCATTGCACCGAGACCCAGCCCATGCACCGCAGGGGATGCAGAGGAGCATCCTGCACTGCCCAAACAAGCAAACACTGCAGGAGCTCCCATGGGAAGCCTGCACCCCGCACCGTCTGGAGCTCAGCGAGGCCACACGGCACCTACGGAACCTCAAGTGGACACTCCAGAGCCATTGGCAGCTCATGAAGCCTGTGGGCAGAATTAAGGCCCCAGCAGAAGGCTCCTGCCCAGCGCCTGCACTGAGACCTCTCATGACAAAGCACCTTACGCCTGGAAGCTGGGTCCCTGAGGAACAATGAATCCACATTCTCCTCCTTCCTGTAAGCTCCTTTCCCCACATCCCCTTCACCCGCTCTGCTCCCTGCTCCGGGATCCAGCTCTCTGAAGTCTGTATCCCCCGCAGGCCGCCGCAGCCCCCCAGCACCGCAGCCAGCGCCAGGGACTGGGAGCAGGAGGCAGGTGGTGAAAGGAGCTCGTGCACTGGCTTAAACCCCAGTTCGTGGGCTGGGATGCCACAGGGAGCCCCCCCGGATGGTGCTGAGCCTGATGCTGAGCCCAGCCCCTGCACCTTTGGGTGCAGACTTGCAGGAAGCTGCTGTCCTAAATCACCTTCTCCTCTGCTCCCTGTCCCAGCCGTGCCAGGAGAGCAGCTCGCACCCACATCCAGCATCTCATTCCTGTCCAGAGCGCCTGGACAGACCCCATCACATCCTACTCTTCCCCATCCCTGCTCAAAGCCCTTGGGATGCCTGGGGGGATCTCAGCATCCCCCTGGATGGCTGGACAGACCCACTAGCATAGGGAGATCCTGAACCCTGGAGAGCCCGGCCCTGCATGCCCCCAGCTTGGTGGGGAACAACCGGACAGAACCATGCAGGCTCCAAACCACCTGGACAGGAACCCACCGAGCGCCGCGCTCACCAACCCGGCACAGCCGAGAGGGACGGGGCTGGGGCTGTTCCTGGGTAGCCTCAACCACCCCATGCAGGAGCCAGCACCCGCAGAGGGGAGGCGGGATGGTGATGGGGGTGCCCTCAGGCAGTGCCCAGGCAGGGACCGCTGCCAGCCTCTGCCTCCCTGCCCAGCACCAGGCCTGCCTCCAGCATCACATCACATCCCTGCCTGCAAGCCATGAGGAGAGCTCTTCCAGCCTGGCATCAGCAAGAAACAGCCCTGACCCTGAGCAAAACCCGTCAGAAAGGGAGGGGAAATGCCCACCCTTCACACTGCTACCTACCCAGAAGTACATCATCATGTTGGCAGCAGGGTGCTGAGCAGCTCCGTGGGATCGGGTGAAGGGCTGCTCCTGATGCCAGCTGCGCTGAGCACCGCTGCTCCTCGGTGGGCTCTGTCCCCTCGGGTGCTCACTGTCCACCTCCAGCACCAAGGGCCAGCATGGACAAGCCCCCTGTCTTCTCACCTCACTTTCTGCACAGTGTGGTTGCTCGCTGCTGCTGCGAGCTTCAGAGCCAGCTGCTGGCACCCGGCATGGTGCTGTGGGGGGGGCTGGAGAGCAGGGATGGGAGATGGACACGGGGCAGCCCTGGGGGTGCAGGGGTTTATCCACCCCCGGGAAATAAACTGGGAGAGGATGGAGAGAAATGAAACCCTCTCTGTTCTTTCAGAGCCCAGCGCAGGCTGAGGCCAAGGTGAGCCTGGGGGCCAGGGCTGGGGCGAGCGCAGCGTGTGGGCTCCGGCCCAGCAGCCCGGGCTCCGCTGGCACTGGGAGCAGCCGGTGCCCTGCCTCAGCATTTCTCAGCACCCTGTCAATAAGGGAGTCCATCCTGGCTCTTGTGGTTAACCTGCGAGGTGCCAGCCAGCTCCGGCAGCCCCGGTTCGCACAGGCACACACTCTCCATCCCTGCTCCCGGCAGGCAGGGATGCTCGGCCGGGGTCCGGCAGACCCCCTGGGATGGGCATCACCGGGGCATCACCCACACTGCTGGATGCAGCCGAGCTGTGGCCAAAGCCATCCCCGTGTGCAGAGCAATGGGGATGGTCCCTGCACGAGCAGCCACCTGGGATGTGACCACTGTGGTGTGCATGGGAACAAAGTCCAAGACCCCCACCGACACTGGGGCACTGGCCCCGGGCATCATGGCCCAACATTGCACCCGGGTCCCAGCTTGGCCATGGCCCCTCGGCTCGCTGCTGCTCAGGCACTAAATCCCTGTCCCCTGGGGCCCCGCTCGGTGGAGGAGTAACGGAACTGCGAGCGCTCGACTGAGAGTGAGGGAATAAATAAGAATAAGGGGAGGCACAGGAGCGAGAGGGGCGGCAGATCGGTCCCTGGGGCCCCGCTGGCTCTGACACCTCCAGCCCCATCATCATATTCAAAGCAGAGCCGCGCTGAGGCATTTCTCCTCCAGCACAGCAATAAAAGAAAGCAACACTCTCAATAATTCAGCACCAGGCGAGGGTGATAAAGCAGAGGAGCCACCACTGCAGGCAGCTGGGATGGGGGCTTCCCACTCCCTCCTGTGTCTCGGTGATCAAAATCCTCTCCTCCTCCTCTGTGACCTGCAAAACCAGCCCCAGCCGTGCCCTGGAGCCCCACAGCTTGCTGGAGGCCCATATCACTGCATGGGACATGCTCCCAGTATGCGTCGGATGCAGAGACCTGGGGCAGAGCAGCCCAATGCAGCAGAAGAAACCCCCTCCATCACCACACAAGCCACAACCGAGGGTCACTGGGCAGCTCAGCAGCTCAGCTCCTCAGCACGGGTCCCTTTCCAGCGCTGTTTCACCTTCTCCCACTTCAGCATCCACAGCCACCAAGGCACCTTTGCAAACAGTGCTGTCACCTGCAGCCACGTCCCAGCTCTCCCATCCAAACCAGCAGCGGGGCTGCTGAGCCGCAGGACGCAGACCCCACCGCAGGACACGCATCTCTCCAGACACAGTCACAGCCTCCAGGCACCCGCAGCCCCCATCCCCAGGGACCGACCCGAGTGCCACCAGCCCCGCTGCTGCCAACCAGCACATTCCCCCCCCAGGCTCAGACCTGCAGCCCGGCTTCATCCCTGTAATCCTGGCTCCTGCTGCCACCCCCTGCTCCCACTGCTGCACAGGCACCGCTGGGCCAGTGCCCTCCATCAGCATCTTCATCCCCAGCCCCTTGCCTCATCTTTGCTCCTCTGCTTTACCCACTGAGGCCATGGGGGAGCATGGGTTTGTGCTGTACTCAGGAGGATGGACCTCTGGAGGGACCTCGTCCCCCCACCCCGAGGTGGGACTAGAGTCTACTGCCATGAAGCAAAGCAACGTGAGGTTATGATGGGAAGGAGCCATCCCCATCTGCCCAGCAGGCACTGGGCTGGCTCCCTGTGTACGTGCACAAGCCATCGCCTGCCTGGTCTGGGTCTCAGCCTGGGTAACACCATGAACTCGTGTGGCACAGCATGGGCTGCAGGACCCTGGGGCAAGCATCACTCACAGCAGACAACGGCCAGGTCAGGGCAGGACCTGGGGCTGGTGCCATTGTGGTAGGGGCAGAGTCCCCTCCCCAGGCTTCCCCAGGAGCTGCCCAGAGCGCAGACAGACAGAGAGCAGCGCCAGCACACACGGACAGCTCACAGACACTGCAGCCCTTGCACCACTCACATCACGCCTGCACGGGGGCTCAGCGCCTGCTGGGGCTGGATGCTGGTGGAGGGGAGCATCCGCCACCTCCAGCACAGGCTCTGCCCCATCCCTCCTGGCCCCACAGCAGCGCCCAGCCCCTCACATGCAGCTTTCAGCATGCAGCTCTCAGTGTGGCCCCAGAGGGACGCCAGGCCCTGAGCGCAGTGGCTGGGGCTGTGCAACCACTGCCCAAGCCCCAGAGCAGCCCTCGGCTCTGCAGCAGCACCGAACGCCTCGTACCTTTTGTTCAGCCCAGCTCCTCCTGCGATGCTCACGCTGGGCTCTCTAAGGAGAGACAAGAAAGAGGAGGAAGGATTAAAATCAATGATCATCATCACTAACCTGCTTACAGTCAATGCTGTTTGCTCATTGACTGGCAAAACGTTCGGATACAAGTAGGAACGTGAGAATGAGCTCCTGGCGTGCTGGGAAACCTGCCCTAGCTAGGAGCTGTGGGGTGGCTGAGCCCTGACACAGACCAGCAGCAGCTTCTCCAGCTCTGACAGCACACCCCAAACCTCACTCAGCTCTTATGGACCACAGGCCCCCTCCTCAGCTTCCCCGAGCATCTGCAAGCACAAGCCCAGCCCCATGCAGAGGACACGGGGTCGGATTGGACGCAGTTGTTGCCAAAGTAATGGACACAGAAAGTTCCGTGTGCCCAAACCCCCTGCACACAGCAAGGATGCTGCGGTGCTCCTGCCCCCGGCAGTGCCGCCCCTACCTCGCCCCAGGGCAGTCCCAGCAGGAGCGAGCCCTGCAGCTCCCGGCCCTTCCTGGAGAACATCGCCACATTTCAAAGAAAACTTCCTGAAAGCTGCACTTGAACTAATTGGGTTTTGCAGCATTGCCAGCACAAATGTTCATAAATCATGTCAGACCCTCAGAAATAATGAGAACAGCTTACACATCACGGGAGGGCTTTAAAAGGAGTAAGCCAGGGCTGTTTCTGTTTGTTAATCGCTTCTTTGGGGATCAGGAGGTGTCAAGCCCTGCAGCAGCAGTGGCTCTGCCGTCCAGTGTGGAGCTGCTGCGCTCCTCTAGAGCACCCCAGGAAAGCAGCACCCTCCGATGAGGCACCTCTGGGTGTCGGTACCCTGTGCCCAGGGCTGGGTGAGCAGATGCTGCCCCAAGCCCATGTCCAGATCCCTGTGAACATCTGGATGTCCAGAGGCCCAGCCACGCATGGTGGTGGCTCTGGAATAGCGGAGCCAGTTCCCAGGCACCTCTGTTAGCAAACAGGGCTCTCAGCCGCACAGCAGGATAATCAATTATGGTAATTCCTGCCTCAATGAAGCAGATTCATGGAGGAGCACAGCTCATTAGGCTGGTGCTGACTTCCATTAGTGCTCTTATGATAAAAACCCTCCAGAAAGCTCTCGCCCAGCCAGACTCGGCGTTTCCCAGCCTCAGGAGTCGCCCTTCCCAGCCCCTGCGCCAGGGCGGACCTGGCTGTGGGACAGGAGAGCCCTACAGAAGTTGGTTGGAAACTGCCTGGCCCCAGACCCGAGGGGACGCGGTGCAGCCCGGTGCAGCCCGGTGCAGCCCTGCACAGCCCTGCACAGCCCGGTGCAGCCCGGTGCAGCCCGGTGCAGCCCAGCACAGCCCGGTGCAGCCCGGTGCAGCCCAACACAGCCCGGTGCAGCCCAGCACAGCCCGGTGCAGCCCGGTGCAGCCCAGCACAGCCCGGTGCAGCCCAGCACAGCCCGGTGCAGCCCGGTGCAGCCCAACACAGCCCGGTGCAGCCCAGCACAGCCCGGTGCAGCCCGGTGCAGCCCAACACAGCCCGGTGCAGCCCGGTGCAGCCCAGCACAGCCCGGTGCAGCCCGGTGCAGCCCAGCACAGCCCGGTGCAGCCCAGCACAGCCCGGTGCAGCCCTGCCCCAGCCCCGCTCCCGAGGTTTTCCTCACCAAGGAAGCGCTCACAGGATCCCGGCTGGGGAAGCAGCATCCCCAGGCTGTGCTGCGGTGGGCTTGGGTGTGCTGGGAGCCCGGGCAGCCGCTTTGCCATGAATAATTGAAGGGCACGGGCTCTCCCCGGGGAGGAGCGGTGCTGGGCAAAGTCTCATTTCCCAAACACGCTTCCCAAGGAAGGCGCCTTCTGAGAACCTCCACCGAGCACCGCCGGGCCCCAGCAGCGGGAACGCGCCCTGGGAGCTCCCGCACAAATCTCTGGTGGCCCCAGGCACCGCAAGGACCGGAACGCTCCAAACCGCCCTGTCCTGCACCTGCACCGAGCAGGAGAGGAGAAACCCTGGCAGAGCAGTGATGGGGTGGGCTCGGAACAGCCCCAGGCAGTTGGGATCAGCATTCCTGGTGGGGCCTGCCCCTGATCCCGCTTTTCCAGCCGAGCTCCAGGTTCGTTGGCTCTAACTGGAGCCCTGAGCAGCCTTGCACGGACCCACATCCTGAACAGGGGAGCCTAACGGAGGCAGCTCACCAGCAAAACCCAACCCAGCCAAAACCACCTGGATCCAGAGCCCTGGAGCTGCACCCCAACAACTGCCATCCCCCCTCACAATCACGGGGCAAACCCCATGGCGGCCCGGGCTCACCAGTCTGCTCTGCTGGGAAACTTCTCCATAGTTTGCCAAGCACATTTTGACCCCCCTCCTCCCACCAAAAACCCCAAATTAATTTTGCTTTTAATTAAATTCATTAGCAAAGATTATCTGGCTGAGGAAAAATAATATCCTGCCCCTCCCCCGGCAGCCCTCTCTATTTATATCCCTATATGCATAAGCAGCAGTGAATATTTCTTTATGGGCCATTAAGGGCTTAGTGTTTAATTTATAAGCGCGTTCTGTGGCCGGGCAAAGTCAACACTTTTAATTAAAGGAGCAGGGGTTTTGTCACTAGCACAGCCCAAGCGCCCGCTCCTGCAGCTCCGGGGGTACGTGGCAGGTCCCACGCGGGGCTGGGGCCCTGGGGCAGCCTCGAGGGGTTTCACCACTGTTGGCCGTGGTGATGCTGAGCAACTTGCTCCCCACCCAGGGAGACCCCTCTGCCTTGGCAAGGGGCAAGGGGAGCCCATCAGCGCACAGGGAGCATTGATGCCCCTGCAGCATCCCAGTCCTGACGCTGGTCACCAGCACACCACCCGCCTGAGCAGCTGCTGTGCGCCTTTCAACCAAAATCCTTGCTGCAACTTCTGCCAATTCCCAGCATTTCCACACTTCCTCCTGCCTGAAACCAGTGACTCTCACAGCATCACCACCTCCTCTCTCCCAGTGTGCTGCACTCACAAGGACAAAGTGCTTCAGACACACACTCATCTGGGAATCATGGAATCCCAGACCGGTATAGCTTGAAGGGGCCTTAAAGCTCCTCCAGTCCCAACCCTGCCACGGGCAGGGACCCCTTCCACTGGAGCAGCTTGCTCCAAGCCCCTGTGTCCAACCTGGCCTTGAGCACTGCCAGGGATGGGGCAGCCACAGCTTCTCTGGGCACCCTGTGCCAGCGCCTCAGCACCCTCACAGGGAAGAGCTTCTGCCTGAGAGCTCAGCTCAGCCTCCCCATTGCCAACTTGAACCCACTTGCAGAGCCAGTGGCACCCGCCTGCCTGCCAGGCAGCACCCAGGAGTCTGGCATTCCCAGCTCATCCCACTGGCACCCCTCCCACAGCCCCTTGTCCCATCCCGCAGCAGCACAGGGTCATGGGAGAGAAGGAGCAGTGTGTCCGTGCGGAGCTGAGCATGCCCCGGTGCCCATGGCCACTCCCGGTGCTGCCCCAGCAGCAGCAGCCTCAGCTCTTGGCAGCGGGAGAGCGCAGCCCTGCCTGCCTGGAACCCGGAGCGGGGCAGCTCTGAGTAGGCAGGTTCCCATTAATGGAGTATTTTATCTTACAGGAGAGATGAAGTCTCTGTACAGAGAAGCACAAAGAGCTGAATCAGCAGCTGGCCAGGGGATGGCAGGTTTAGCCATAAGCATTTGGCACCAGTGCAGCATGTCAGAGCTTCACCCTCCCACAGCCGCGCTCTACCAGACAGAGGCCAGCAGCCAGCCCCAAGCACCCCCCACACATCTCTCCCTGCTCTGGAGGAGCCACAGGCAGCCTGGGTTATGATGGGACCAGCCCCAGTCCCATTGTACAGCCCAGCAGCCCCATGCCAGTCCTCTGCCATGCACCCAGCGAGCCGAGCACCCGTGGCACCAGTGGGCTGCCTCCCTCCCATCTCCATCACCTCGGCACAGCAAGGATGGGTTTGCAGGAGGTGTCCCAGCACGGCCACTGTGCGCACAGGAGTGTGTGCGGGACCAGGTCCGAACCTCATCCCAGGCACAGCCCTCGGCTCAGCAGGTAACACAGTCCCCAGTGCCTGCACTGTGATGGGCGCCCCTTGCAAAGCCGTCCCTGAGCTCCCCCAGGCACCATTCCCCACATCCAGCACGGGTCGGTGCTGGCCACACACGAGGAGCAGGCGTGCGCGGGCTGGACACCACCGTGAGCCAGCAGCAGAGTGGGGATGGCACTGTGCCGCTCACTAAAAGCATGAGTGTCACTAAATCAATAATTCATTTACTTTAATGAGATAAGTACTTTGAAAACTAATTGCAAACCTGCTCCATTTACTCCGACCCGTTATAGCCTTTAATGTAAATGGCAGAAATGCTGCTGGAGGAAGGGGAAGGGCTTTTGATGGGGGATAGTGTGTCATCTTTCCCCTTCTTCTAAGAAAGGGAAGTATCAGCCATAAACAAGGACAGAAACCAAAGTAGCTGGCCAAATCACCGCATGGAATGCTGACAGTGGAGCAAGGGGAACACACAGCCCTGCTCCCGGGGCCATCACTGTCCCCTGCACATGCTGCCACCGTGGAAGGGTCCAGCAAGAAACACCCCAAAGGGCTGTCACTGGCACCAGGGATACAACAGAGGGGCAGAAATACACATGGGAACGCTGAGCCCCAGAGAGCTGCCGAGGGCAGCAGGCAAAGAGAGATACCACATCTGGGGCCCTGTCCTGTCCTGGCAGCTGCAGGACTCAGCTCTACCCTAGGCAAGACCCTGCTGCTGCGTGTCCTGGCAGCAGGGATGGAGCAGCAGACGGGATGGGGCACCACCATTCCCAGTGCGGTGGACCCCCTGGCTGGACCATGGGCTGGCTGCTGCTCACACTGCAGGTGGTCACTAATGATACACAGCTCGTTCTAAACCCACAGCATCCTCCACCAGCACCGGCACCAGCAGGCAGTGTGGGCAGCACAGGCAGGGGGTCAGGGGTGTCCTGCCAGCTCCCCAGCCCCATTCCTGAAAAGGAGCAAGCGGCTCCCGGCAGCGGTGTCGATGTGTTCCTGAAGGGCAGCGGGCGCTGGACGCCAAGGGCTCTCTCAGCGCTCGCTGGAGCAAATGGCAAGCCATAAACCAGGATCGTGACAGAAGAGAAAATGTTCCAGAGTCCACAAGGAGCAGCCCAGGGTAAATCCATCTGCTCAGCAATTCAGCTCCAAAATCCTCCCAACCATCAGCGTGGGAGCTCCTTCACCCCCAGCACGCGGCTCTGGGCAGAGCAGGTCCCGCTCCGGCAGCTGCCGGCACCTCACAGGGGCTCCTGCTGCTTGGGGATCCCACAGTTCCCCCAGTGGGGACACTCAGGGAGGGGGTCACACCACCCTTAAAGTGCACCTGGGCCAAGGCCATGCTCCAGGGACCCTCTTTCCAGCCCTGCTGCAGGCAGTGGCAAACGGGGACGCAACCCCTGTGCCTGGGCAGGAGAACGGTGCCCGGGCAGGCAGCAGGCAGGGACCCTGGGCACAGGGACCCACAGGGGCACCGGCTGCGTGGGCTCTTCCCTGAGCTGCACATGGGAGGGTGCACGATCCCTCCTGGGGTCCTCCATCCACTGCCCCATCTGTGGGATGCTGGAGGGCTCCTGGGGAGCCCAGATCTCACCTGGATCTCCATGACCAGCCCTGGCTGCCTCCTGCAGCCCTGCAGCAGCCGGCCATGGAGCCACGGATGAGGAGTAGTCGGGATAATCCTGGTCTGCTGCAGCAGCACAGACAGACCCAAAGATCTCCCTGCAGGCATCCCTGTGAATCCCACCCAGCTGCTCCTGCTGCACAGAAAATCAATGGCAAGCATCTCAATTAATCACACCGGGGGCAAATTGATTAGGAGCCTAAATAAGGTCAACATGGTTGTCTGCTTATAGGGTAGGACCCCTTAATCATCATTTTATCTGCACCAGGCTGCAGAGCTGGCAATCACACCATCACTGGGAGCACAGGGGGATTTTCACTGATCTGCAGTCGCTAGGACCAGGACAGGAGCTGGATCCCCCACACAGCCACAGGTATGAATTCCATACCCAGCCACACACAGCTGTGGGACCCGACATGAGCCCTGGCTGTCCCCTCTGATCCAGAGCAGGACAAAAGCCATTAAGCTGTGCTGCTGTAGGTGAGGTGCATTCCCTCCTGACCCCAAACCCCACAGCTCATGCTGCAGATTTGATTAGCCCTGTCATTATCTTGGATTGTGTACCTGAAAATAGAGTTAGTGGCCACAGCAGCACTGACCCTCTGCAGAAACCCAGCCACAGGTCCCCTCTCAGCTGTCCCTGGCATCTGGAAATCCCTCGGGATGCTCCTTAGCTCCTCCAAATGCCTCCTGTCTGCAAAACCATCCTCCTTATGGGCAGCATGGGTAGGAGGACACCCAGTGCCAGCAGAACTCATCCTCCCTGCGCATCACCGGGCAGCCAGACCTGCATCCCAAACACAGCAGATGATTCCTTCCCACCCTGGGTTTGAGACCAAAAGTACCTCAAGTCAGAGCAGCCCCCAGTGTGCTCTTTGGGGTACAGCATGCTCAGCTCCTCAGGGGCCAATAACACTGTTTGCTTTGCTTTGCTTTGCTTTGCCAACAGACTTCCCAACTGGAAGTGAAACCAATTCAACCTGGTGTTTCCTCAGTCAGGACTCCACTAACAGCATTTCCCTGCATCCCCCCAGTGCCTGCTGATGGCCACAGTTGACCACATCCCACCGGCCCTGCCAGGACAAACAGGGCTTTTCCCTCTCCCCGTGCAGGGCAGGAGGAGCCCCAAGCCTCTCACAGGCAAGGCAGGGCCAACACAAGGCTTGTCCCTTGCTGGATGAGACCCTGCAGAGGTCATGCCTAGCAGCATCCATCCCCGCAAGCCACTGTGCATTGCCCATGGCCCCTCCAGCACCAGTGCCCCCCTCACCTCACCTCCCATCCCACCACTCCCTCCTGTTGTAAATACACTTATAAATATCATAATCTGGTTTAATATTTAATATAGCCAGGTTAAATAAACATTCCCAGCCCCATAAATAATCATTAACGGAGGGTTCTAATTGTGCTGTTGGGATCCTGCTTCATGACTTATTTAGAGGGCAGATGCTATTCCCATCCTTGGCTCCCCCGTACACCATAAATTAACCTGTGGCTCAACCTCTTTAGTGATAACGTGATGGGACACGACAAAAGGAGACAGCTCTGCTTGGGGGGTGACCCCTGACCGCTGGGATCACTATGGGACTGAGCAGGCTGGGAGATGGGAACCAGAGCTGTTGGAGGAGCCTGCAGGAATGTGGAGCAGCCCTGCAAAGGGGTGAGACCATGGGGGAAGAGCCACCATATTGGGGTGTCCTCAGCCGCAGGCACTAGGAGCAGAAGTAGGGGACCCATGGGTGAGGACCAGCCTTCCAGTGCGGGGTCTCTGCCTGGTCCTTGCTGTCCCTGCAGCAGCAGCAGTGGCACAAGGGCACGGAATGCTGCTGAATGAGCTGAGGACGGGAGAGGCTTTTATCCTCAACACGAACCTACTGCAAAATTGATTGGAAACAATAGCAAAGACCAGAAAGAAACAAAACCCCAAAGCACCGAAACCCTGGAGCGCGGGAGCTGGCCGGGGGCGAGCGCTCTGAAAGCGCGGATCTGAGACAGGGAGGACCGGTAAAGTGCAGGAAAACCTCCGTGTGTTCCCCTCAAGGGACGCGTTGATGCATTGCTTGAAAAATAAAAGCTTTGGGTTTGCTCTCTGTAGCTTAATTTCATCTGGAATGAAAAACTACACAAGTGAATGGAAGGATCCCTCAGAGTGAGCCCGGGCGCCGCGCCGCAGCCCCTGGGCTGGCTTTGCTGCAACCCCCCTGTGAGGCTCTGGGGAGCAGCTCTGTGTGCCCAGCTCCACATGGACACACTCCCACAGCCCCGGAGGAGCAGGAAGGCCCAAGGGGAACCCAGGCACTCTCATGCTCCCTACAAACCTTGGGCTGCTCCTGCTCGGGGCTGAGCGGTCACACTCAGAGGTTTGTCCCTTAAGGACATCTCGTGTCCTCCAGCCACGTGGGCAGTGCTCCAGGGCTGCCCCACAGTGGGCACACCAGCGGCTCCCTTTCCACCACCCCAGTGCCTCCTGCATAGCAGAGGGGACAGGTGGGACCCTGAGGTGACAGCCTCTGGAGCAGTTTTGGTGTCTCTGGCATGTCTATTCCAGGCCCTGTTCAGCAGAACCAGGGGACCTTTCCCAAGACACGTGCTCAGGGTGGCCCCGGACAGAGGCAGGCCTGGCTCTGGGATGCAGCTCTACAGAAATGGTGTATTTTATCTTTATCTGTCAGGATTTATATAAAAGGGGGATAGTTCAGCTCTAAATGTAATGAGTTGGAAGAACAGCCCTCCAGTGGCTTCCTCCAGCGAGCACAGCATCAATTATATCGATTGCTAAAACTAACTAATAACCCTAGCCCAGTGCTGGGGAGCGTTCCCCCTGCGCAGCATCCCACAACACCCCATTGCACCCCGTGAGCCTGGAACGGCCTGCAGGAGCCCCAGCAGGGAAAGGGGAGGATGAGCACCAGCACAGCCCCCAGTGCAGGGGGTGATGGGTCCCAGTGCTGCTGGAGAGGCAAGGATGAGCAGATGGTGATGAACAAACCCTGAGCTCTGGGCTAGCAGCAGGGAAGAGCCGGGGGGGATGGATGGGGAAAGAGGCAAGACACTCCCTTCAGATTCATACACCCCTCCTGCATCCACAGCCATGGGCTCAGGGCTGGTCCGGTCCCAGCACTGCTGGGTCCCCCCACCATGCCCGAACCACACACGGTGAAGCCACAGGCTCTGGCTCCACAGGAGGTGGTGACCGATGGGAGCTGGGAACCAGCAGTTGTGCCTATTGTTCTGCTCTGCCCACTTGGGATTTGAAATCCTGGGAAGCTGCTACAACACACAATCCCTCCGGGCTCTGGAAACAGATGAAAGGAGACTTGTAAAGTCCCCATGTCCCATTTCTCTGGTCCCTCTCTTTTCTACCCTTGTGCATTTCCAAACAGGCACAGGGATGCATCTCTGCATCCCCCAGAGAAGGCTAGAGCTGAGGTACCACTGGGATAGCTCAGGATCACTGGGGCTGGTAGCACTGGCACAGCCCTCTCCTGCTTCCAACTTGCTGAGCTTCCAGAAAGGGAACAAAAACATAGGGAGGGAAAGGCTAGAACCCTTTCCTGCAGTGAGGGGAAGCGAGTTACTTAACCTGCTGGAAATGAGGCTAACTTGATAGAGAAGCAATACAGCGTTTCAAAATCAATGACACGAGCATCAGCCCCGATCACAGGGGTATTAAACTACATGGTTATTTGACTGCAAAGCTACCCTGTGCACATACCCAAGCCACTGCGAGCACAGACCCCCCTGGCACCAAAATGCTCTCACAAACCCATCCAGGAAGGGAGAAACACACACTGTTCCTGTAAAGGTAATTTTAAACCCCCAGAGACTCTTGTCCTGATGTCGGCGGGGCCTCTGCCAGAAACTGCCACTGGAAACAAATCAGTCCATGGAGCACGATGCTCTGCAAGCGAGGTCACTGCGACGAGCGAGCGGGTCCCTGCTGCCACAGCGAGCATCGCTGCAAGCATCACTGTGAGCATTGCGGCTCCTGCACCCCTCTGCCCCAGCAAAACCCCTCTGAAAGCCCTGCAGGTGTAAATGGGCCGGGAGACAGAGCACACATGTGTGCTAGGAGGGAGCGCACGTGTGGATGGGCATTGCATGCAGCACAGCAGTGTTATCTGCAAATAACCCATAACTAATGAGCATCTCAGCAACAGGTGATGGTGGTACCCCAGGCAGGGACGATGGCAAGCTCCATCCTTCCACTTCTCAGTTGTGTCTTGAGGGAGGGAAGCAGGAGCTGGCCAGGGTGAATTAGAGAGACTTTTGTCACGTTTAATACCAATCCATTTCGCAGACTGCTGACGCAGCGGGATTTCACAGCCTGGAATTTATGGTTCTTTTGAGAGACATGCGCAAAGAAGGGGGAAGAAACCAACCTGCCACCAGCACAAAGCCAGGAACTCCACTGGGAAAGAGCAAGACTCTGGGGGCACTCATGAGGACCCTCCAGGAGAACAGAGCTCAGCATTAGGGGGCCACAGCACCAGTTCTGCACCTTCAGGAGCACACCAAAGGTTCCCACAGACCCACATTCCCATGTCCCTGCCCACGGTGCTCCAGCCCGTGCTACCAGCAGCTCCGGAGCACAGGCACTGGCAATAACGGAGCCGTTATTACACAGCACTATTCGGCCCCAAGGGGGTTTTATGCAAAATGACACACAATATAAATGACTGTTGTAAACAGAGAGTTTAATAAAGGGCTGTGTGTGAATTTACAGCCTCCCCAAGGATAATTAAAATTATTTATCTACTTACCTAGCTAGCCGCTGGAGCAGTCTATTAATTATTATCTATTATACAGGGCCTGCTTTGCATGCTGCCAGTGCATCGCCTCCCTCCAGCATCCCTCATGGATGCACTGCAGCATGGGGAGGGCTGCGGGCAGTGCTGCCGCGCTCCGGGGTGCTGAAGGACTTCCCGGGCCCCCCACACCGCTCTGGAGCACCTTGGTCCATCAGGATCATAGAGTCACAGCCTGCTTTGGGTTGGAAGGGACCTTAAAGCTCCTCCAGTTCCAACCGCCTGGCACGGGCAGGGATACCTTCTGCTAGAACAGGTTGCTCCAAGCCCTGTCCAAGCTGGCCTGGGTGTTTCTGCACCAGGGAGACCCTGCTTGGCGTTATCAAGCAGCAGTTCCCAGCTGCAGGGCTGGGAGCAGAGGCAGAGCCCCAGGCGCAGGGAGGGATGTTGGAGATGATTCTCTCCCTGCCCAGCTCACTGGGGGAAAAGCAGGTGGAGATGCCACCAGCATCCCAGAGTCATGCAGCACCTTGGGCTCTCCCTACCTGTTCCCAGCACAAAGGGAACTGAGGTGCTTCACAGGGACCTGGGTCAGGAGAGGCAAATGCACCTTCCTGAATGCCTGGTGCAAGGCACAGCAGCCACCCCGCAGCCTGGCGCAGCGCTACCTGCTCCTCTCTATTTATTAGTGTGACAGAGCAATCATCAGCGCAGAGGCACTGGGATCCCCCCGCTCCTCTCTGCAATAAAGATACCTCAGGGGCTCTGGCGTGCGGACACTTAGCGTTGCTTTATTGGCTTAATAAACCTGGGCGATGCTGCTAGAATCCCCAAACCGGCTGTGAGCGGGCAGAGCCGGTACCGGGAGCCCACACGGGGCTGCCCTCGCTTGTCGGGAGCACAGGATCCAGCTGCTCAATGCCACAACGGGCACCACGAGCTGTCAGCCCCACCAACGTGCCATTAATCACGGCTGCAATTGCTCTCCCTGCCCCATCACTGCAGTGGCACTCGTGCAGCTGCCAGCACTGGCACTGCTGGGACCCCCCCATGGCCCCTGGGGAGACACTGGGACACTGTCCCCAGGCACCACGCAGCCAGCAGCACCTTTCCCCTCAGCTGACCGAGCTCCAGTAGGTCTGGAGGTGCCAGATGGTGGCACTGGGTAGGAGCAGGATGGCCCCAGGGGCTGGTGGCAGCTCAGCACAGGAGCACATCATGAGATGTGCGGCCATGAGAGCAGCTCCATCACCAGCTCCAGCCCCTCAGCAGCAAAGGGCTCCTCTGCCTCAACCCCACAGCGGTGCCTGCTCTGCTCTGACCCCCTGCAACTGCCCTTCCAGCCTCACGGTCTGACCCAGTTCCAGGCCATTACTGCAGGACAGAGACCCCTCGGCTGCGCTGCCAGCAGCAAGAGCTCCAAAGCAATTAAAGGCAGCCCAGTGCTGCCACCCGCCACGCTCGGGCCGGCCCTGCAATGGGCAAGATGCAGAGATGTTAATGGGAGCGCTTAAGGGCCGTGTCAGGGGATTCCGGGACCCAGGGGCACGAGGGGGGGGCCGCTTCGGGCTCTGCTGCGGGGCAGCACTGAGCAAAGGCAGCTCTGAGCCCTGCATCAGCCGAGGACAGGAGTTGCTTCCTAAAGCCCTGGGTGTGCACCTTGCAGCTGCACCCCCTGCTCTGCTCTCCGGCCGCCCCAGGACCACTGGCGTGGGGACAAACCTCCCTATGGAAGAGGGCTTGGTGGCAGTCCCCACACAAGGGGCAAAGTTTGAGCCCAGGGAACCACAGCGCAGCTCCAAGCACAGACCCTGCAGCCTGCCCGCCCCCCAGCACTCGCAGGCACAGACACGTTTCAGATGTTAAATACCAAAGAAGATCCCCATAACCAGGCTGGAATCGACTCTGCAGGAGGAGCTGATGTATTTAGCACCATGACCGGGCATCACTGCCTCCTGCGCTGTGCTGTTGGCATCGACGCATTGATGTGGGGAGGGGGCAGAGCAGCAGGGATGGGGCTGGCATCAACAGGCAACCAACAAGAGCCCCTGGGACCTGGGGACAGGCAGCTCAGGGGCCTGTCCTCATGGGATCAAGTTTTGAGAGCACATGCCAAGATGGCTCAGGAGCCATTCCTGCGCCCCAGGCAGAGCATTGCCACGGGACAGAGCTGCTGGGCTGAGGATGGCCGGGCAGGAGCTGCAGCTCTGTTGGCTCACACCAGTGCCCACTGGCACAGCTGACAAGGCATCACCAACAGCCCATCAAACCACATGGGAAAGGACATGACCAGATACACCTTTAACACACGCACAATGCAGGTGGGATTCCTGCTGATGCCTGAGCCGCGTGCCCTGGGGCAGGGATCAGAGCAGTGCAACCCCCCCCATCCCATCCCATCCCCTGCCTGCTCAGGGTCACCCCATGCTGCCAGCACGGTTCTGTGTCAGCTCACCCCACGGCGCTGCCTCCTCCCACCCAGCCCTGGGATATTTATTGTCCCTGCCTCCTAAGCGGGGCCGCTCGCGCTCCATGAGAGAGCTCTCACCACGGCGCGGGTCCGTTCAGCTGCAGAAAAAGCAGCCTCACAGGAGAAACCCACCCGGCGCTGCCCGCGGGATGATGGACGAGTATGGAGCATCTGCACTTGCAGGAGAGGAGAGATTTACGAGCGGCACAGACAGCCACAAGAGTGTCCATTACTATAACTCACTGGGCTCTCCAGAGCTGCTGGAGCTAGGCTCTGCTGCTGCAGCGGGAGAGTCCAGGTTAAGCGTTGGCAGGCAGGAAAATCAATTATGGTTTTTTAATACAGTGCTGGAAGCAGGGGGGTGGGGGCAGCCGGGGACCCCCAAGCAGAGCACTGAGGAGCAGGGGGTCCCAACCGCCCCGGTGCTGCTCAAGTGGCCATGGGCAAAGGAGCAGGGCTCCTCATGGCCACCCATGATGAGGACAGTGGTGTTGAGCATGAGCAGGATCAGGGTTGGGGAGCCAGAGACGCAGCTACTATGCAACATCCTCACCTTGAAGGGTCTCAGCTACGACTTAAAGAGGGCCTGGACCATCCCTCTCCCCCCCAGCAGCAACATCCGCAGTCACCTTCTGCTGTAACTGGGGACAGCACGAGGAAGGGGGAGCCTCAAGGGAGCAAACCGGTAACTTGAGATAACCTCAATTACACAGGGACCTGGTGGCCCTCTCCCTGCCAGGTCTGGCTCCCCCACAACACATCTGTTGGGGGGCTCCTTCCATGGCTGGGGGCACAGCGGTGGTGCTTTCCCCACATCCTCTCAGCAGCCAAGAGCTGCCCAGTTCAGGCACCCTGCCACAGCAGCCGGCACCAGTATTTTACACAGCAGACATAGAGACAAATCATTACCTGGGGGAGTGTGAGCGAGAACCACTCGGCACAGCCCATCACTGCCCAGCCCCTCCACTGCTGGCAGGGAGCAGCAGGGTCACACAAAGAAGGGATGCTCAGCTCCCAGTGACCCAGGACAACGTGGTCCGGAGCACACGGTCAGGTCCTGAAGCCCTTTAGAGCATCCAGCCCCAGCGAGGAGGATGCTGACACGATACAGGAGCCTCTTCCACACCCCAGCGCCCAGCTGGGCACAAGAAGCTGCAGCTCAGAAGAAAAAAGCTTTGAAAATCCTGTATCCAACATGAAAAGCAGTTTCCCAAATTGGTTTTTGCATCTGCAGAGCAGCTCCCACCAGGAGCCATGAGCAGCCAAGGCCAAGGATGGTTCCCACTGTTCAGGCTGCTTTGAGCTCCTGTTCCAAGACACAGCAAGAAAGGACCAGCCTCTCATTCCAGAAGATCTGATGAGCACCGAGGCTGAGGAGAGCTGCCCGCAGCCCTGCTCCATGGAAAACCAGGATCTGACAGCACCCAGCCTGCAAGCACAGCGGGTGCCCATGGCACAGGGAGGCAGGGCCCTGTGCACGGGACCCCAGGAAGAGAGCGGAGACCCAGGGGAGAGAGCCCAGAGCCGGTGCCTGGTTCCGGTGGGACACATTTCCACACTCGTGCTCCCAGGAATGGCTGGCACCAGCCCTACAGCTCCCTCCGTGTTTTCCCTACTGGCACCCACCAGTTCCACCCAGGTCTCTGCAAGCAAGACCAACACACATCAGCCCCGTCCAGGGAGCAAGCAGGGTGGAAGGAGGCAGCAGATGGGATCTCGGAGAGGAGGCAGCGAGAAGCAAGCTGCACATTGAATACCAATGGTGGATTCCCCTGAGCTTTGGTGTTTTTAATGGTGGATTTGACTGTCAGGCAGCAATTAAATGGTGTAATAAAACGCTAAGTGCTCGTATTTCAAGGTTCCTGCCTTTGCTCGGCGGGGAGGCGCAGGGCAGGGGCTGCTCCCACTCCCCACGGGGCTCCACCTCTCCCAAGGAAGCAGAACTCCTCAGGAGGTTACACACAGTTCACCCAGGAGCTGCCAAACATGGGCTTACAGCGCATCAATCTGTGCAAGCTTCCCTCTGCCTTCAGCAAAACGCCTCTCGCACATCCACGGCCTCCCAAGGGACGCACGGTCCCCCCAGGAGCCCTGTGCTTGGGTTTCTTAAAGCGGGCGGAGAGCAGGAAAAGGAAATGATCCCAAGAGCTACAGCAGATGAGCTCTGGGAGCTCTGCCCAGGCCTCACCCCACTGCACACCCGCTGGCAAAGCACCGGGGCACCGCACTTGGGCTGCTCCTGGACTCCAACTGCCGCCTCCTGACCTGCCACAGCTCAGCCCCGAGGCTCAGCATCGACACAACCTTGCAGGAACTGCTAAATCCAGGGCTTTTAGGGCCAGAAACACTCCAGGAAACCCTGCAAGGGAGACCCCAAGGAACCAAGGACAAGTCAGAGCCAGGAAACACACTGCAGGCATGGACCATGGTGCCCAGGATCCCACTGCGGTGGGGAGGAACATCCCTGCAGCCCCTCAACCTCCCTGCTCTGCCCCAGGCTGGGGGGCACATCCAGCCCCGCCTGCCCCCACAGGGGTGGGTGGCAGGAGCTGACCTGGCCATTGGGACCAGGAGCATCCCCACAGCGGCTTCCCCTTCCCTCCCTGCCACCCGCCCCGCAGACTGGGCCGTAATGCAAACCATGTGCTTTCCTAACCTCTTTGTGCATCTCGTGTTTAGGGCCCTGGCTTTATCAGTTTTTATCCTGTGTAATATTCATCACACTGGTTTATTTATGGGCCCCCTCTTCGGGAAGGTATTTTTCAGGCCTGGTGAATAAAACATAAGCCTTTGCTGCTTGTCAGAGGGAATGCAGCTCCTCTGCTGTCAGCCTGAATAACGGCCTTTAGCTTCCTCCAACCACTGCACTTTGGGAGAAATTTATTTGTATTTGGGTTCACGTTGGTCAGTGAGATGTGAATTCTTTTCCCTTCAGAATAAATGAAGCTTCAGCTCTACAGCAAGGGTGGGAGCAGGACGGGAGCCCGATCCCTCAGGAACTCTGCACCAGCACTGGGTGCTCTCAGGCTCCCAGTGAGCATCAGCATCAGCTCCTGTCCCATGACAGCACCTCTGCTCTGCAGTTTGGAAACACGTTCCCTTTGCCCATAGGGATCCCTTCTGCCCTTCCAGCCCCCAGCACTAAAGCACAAGCAGGACACAGCAGGGAAAGTCCAGCCGCAGCCCCGCTCCCAGGGACACACGTTGGGCATTAGGACAGATGACTTCCAGGATGGCAGCTGCCCTGCCCGCTCCTGCTGCAGGCAGGGGTGCCAGGCACACGCTCTGAGTGCTGGAATCAGACACATCCACACGGGCTGCTGCCATGGCCTGTGCCTGAGCAATGCCTCCAGCTCACAGCCACTCTGGTTACCAGCAGCAGAATCGGGTCCTTCCCCTGTCACGTGCCGGGAACGGTGAACACCATCACACACACTCTGTGCTGGCACCGCTTTGTACCTGCTTTGCTGATAGAGACAAACTGCACCCAAGGAGCCATCACATCACGCTGCCAGCACCAGCTGCTGTGGGTAGCTCTGCAGCAGGAAGTAAGGAGGCAGAATCCTCCTTTGCAGCAGAGATCATCACAAACGAGCCCTGCTCACAGCAAACACCAGCAACAGGCTACAGACACCATGACCTGCTGAGCATCCCCGGTGTGGCAGCGTCTCCTGCCAAGCCCTGTCCTGCTGCACTGCTCCCGCAGGGAAAGGGCGTTCAAAGCATCCCAACAAGGCTGTGTCACTGTGCAGAGACAACCACCAATGTACCCTCAAAGCCAAGGTGCCTTTACACCCCTACCAGCTCAGTGCCATGTCCCCACAGACACCTCTTGCAGGGATGCAGCCCTGGGCAGGCACACATGCTGGCACTGACACCCATCAGCTCCCATGCACACATGCAGCCCTGCACAGCCCGTGGTGGTGGCCACCACACCACAGGGCAAACCCTTCATTTCGCCAGTGAAGGATCCCCTGGCTGCAACCCAGAACTCCTATTAACAAATCAAACCATAAAAACCAACAGAAGCAGCCAGGAGATTTCCCTCCATCATCTGCTGATTTACAGGGTTACTGGTGTCAGCACTTTAAAAGAGGCAAAATTCTATCAAAGAGCCACTAACACCCGGCGCTGTGTGCTTTAAAACAATCCCAGACGCTCAGCTGAAAAGGCTGCTTGGGATAGAATTCCTTGATCTTTAATTATTAATATTCCAGGCAAACTAGTTGAATTCTACTGAAGATGAGGAGAAGCAATCAGGGTTAAATGTTAGCTGAAGGAGTATCATGCATCATTTGCACAAGTCCCTCTGGTGTCGCTTGTGCCAAAAGGAAGAGGGGGTCTTTGGTGCTCCAGGAAGCTCAGAAGGGAGAAGAGGGACCCGGCTGCACACGATGCCCCCCAGACACAGACAAGTGCAGAGCATCTTCCAAAGCAAGGTGAGTCTCTGCTCCCCGCCGGCCAGGAGCAGGCACCGGGACAGCCACAGCGGCTCCATCCACCACAGGAGATGGCCACGGCTCCAGCCTCCTGGCTGCAAGCGGCAGCAATCCCACACCGTGCTCCGGCACCCACCATGCCTCTGCTCAGTCCATACCCCCACTCGTCTGTCAATGCCTCTTCCTGCTGCTGATCGATGCACCCCATCGCCTGCGGTACAGACAAGCTCCTAACGCAGACACTCCTATAACCCATGGTATCGACAGCCACCTCACTGGCCTCCCGCACCCCACCTACCCCCTTCAACACCCCAGGCCCAGGGGCTCAATACAACACGAAGCCAAAGGCAGAGCTTGGTGTCCAAACACCACTCTTGCAGTGATGGCCAAAGCCCCCGACCTTCCCCCAGCAGGGCCAGCCCCAGCCCTGGCACCACCACACTCCACCTCCATGCCCATATGGCCCAGTTCAGCCCCCCCCAACAGCAGCATCCCTGCCATGGACCCTCGCATGGGGATCTGCACCACCACATCACCCAGAGGAGATTCCACAGCCCAGCATCCACATCCAGCCACTGATGTACCCCAGCTGCCTGTCCCAGCCCACAGGAACCACAAGCTGAGGGTTCCTGGATCACACACACTGTTCTCTTGACCCTCTCCTCTCCCGTCTTTGCAGTTCAGTTTTACTTGTCTAGTTTTACTTATCTAGCAGAAAATGAGAAGCCAAAGCTTCTTGCTGCTTCATCTCGATTCAGGCAGTTTTATATCTCACAACTGCACATGCAGATTGCTCTGCTGCTTTATTTGTTCATTAAGACTTTAATAAAAATGTTATAAAAATGGCCTTTGTTGTTAATTGCAGTTTCTGGTTTAATATGCAAGTTGTGCTGCTCTCCCCAGAGACTCCTCGAGCCTCTCTGTAAATACTCCAGGCTCATGGTGCCTGCCCTGTATTCACGCACTACCTGAGCCCAGCCAGACCCAGCTCAGCAAAGGGCTCCCACAGCCATGCTCAGAAGCGTCATCACTCCCATGGGGGAACCCAAACACAAGCACTCCCTGAGCCCATAGCATCCTCATCCGGCATCACAGGCAGCCGTGCAGCCTGGGCCAGGGAAGCAACAGAAGCACCTCTGCAAGGTGCTGCAGGCTCTGGATGAGGGCAGGAAGGAGCCCTGCTGATGCTGCGGATGCTTCACTACACACAGGTTTGCACCCTGCATGGATGTGACCTGTGGGTCAGTGCTGCATTTCCAGACACCAGCCCCCCCGCAGGCCAGTGCTGATGCCAGGGCTGCAGGCAGCTGGCACATCCCGGAGTGCTGTGAGGCTTTATGGATTGCGGTGCTGCTGCTCAGCAATTCCTCAGCGCTCCAAAAGGGCCTATTACCACTTGCCTGCATCTCTGTGCAGTGCAAGTCATTCCGCTCCGATGCCTCCGTACTGAGCATCTGCCTCAGGCTGGAATTCTGAGGGAAGTTCTAGCGAGAATGGTTTAAACACTTCCAAGAACAGGGCTGTGGGAAAACGCTTGTTTGACATGTTAAAAACTGTTGAACAAGCCAACGCTCAGAAACCTCTAGAGCCTCCTCACCCAGAGCAGGGCAGGAGGCAGCCGGGACACAGCCCAACCCATGGCCATTTCCCCAGCCTCTCTGTGCGAGCGGGTCCAATCCTGCAGCAGGGACCCCATCACCCTCTGCACCCCCTCAGTCCAGCAGCACCC
Source organism: Neopsephotus bourkii (assembly GCF_033783945.1). Lineage (NCBI taxonomy): Eukaryota > Metazoa > Chordata > Aves > Psittaciformes > Psittacidae > Neopsephotus > Neopsephotus bourkii. The sequence goes on from NW_026902223.1 coordinate 545,334, forward strand.
CAGTAACACAAGCGCTCATCAATAGGAAACTATGAGAATCACATGGGCTAAGGGGCATGGCCATCAAATACAGGGAAATGAAGCTGTTAGAGACTCCAGCTCATTAAATGGCTGCGATAACACTTTAATGGTACATTTAATTCATACTTAATTCCAGGGGAGCTCCGACAGCAGCCCCCATGGCATCCACATGAAGAGCAGATAAATGGGCTGTACTTTGTGCTGAGACAACGAGCACCCGACAGCTCCGGCACAGTCGCACATGAGAAATGTGTTAACAGCAAATGTATCCTCTGACGTGCTCTGCTGGCATATCTGCTAACACATCCTCAGGAACCAGATTCCAAGGGACAGAGAGTTCGTCAGTGCCCTGACACCAGGGATTAGCAGGTACATGCAGGGTTTACATCTGTGATTCCTACCTGCTCCCTGCCTACAAAACTCAAGCCCAAGGACCAGGGACACAGGGGAGCAAGAGGAGATGATGCAGCAGCAGCAGCAGCAGCAGCAGCAGCATGGCAGCGGGGTGGGTGCTCACTTGCAGAAGAATTCAGCAACTGGCAGCCAGAAGCTCCAACTTCTGGAGTGCAAACTGCTCCCACCAGCACTGCTGCAGCAGCAAAATGAACCCGGCATCAGCTTGGCGGAGCCAGCGCTAAGAGCTCACCATCAGCACTAAATCCAGCTTTGTGGTTGCTGATTCTGGATGACTGAACTGCACAAAGCTTGAGATCTCTTTGTGCCATCATTCCTCACTCTAAACAAACCAGCTCAAGAAAACGTTGCGCTCTCCTGGCAAATGCCGCTGTTGGAGGCTCCAGTGCCCCACATTGCTCTGGGACCACATCACAATCTAGCAAAGCCCGAGTCCCCAGAGCAAGAGAAGTCAAAACTTGACGAATAAAGTGCAATTTTACAACTCCAGCATCCTGGCAGCACTGGGCCAAGCCTCCGAGCACGCAGCGCTCTATGGATGCGCTCCCCTCACCAAGCCAGAGCCGGCCCAGCCTCGCTGCCTGCGGCACATTTGCTCAATTAGAGAAGAACAAATAAGGCACCAAGCCAGGATGGAAGTGGTGAGCCCTGCGCTGAGCTCACAAACAGCAGGCAGCTGCCCGCTGGGAGCCCGCTCTGCCCGCACGCTGCCGGCCCGGGGCACCCACAGCTCTCCCCTGGTGCACCCTGGAGCTGCCTCCCACAGCCAGCACTGAGCATCCTACAGTGGGTCCCTGTCCTCCCACTGCCATGTGGAGCACAGGATGGAGGCACCCAAAGGAGAAGGAGGATGAGAGCCAGGCAGGCACAGGGCAGGAGAGCCCGGTGCACAGTTAACTGGATGGAGCCAGGCCAGTCAGTGTGGGAGCCAGCAGGAAATAGGGGCATGTGTAGCAAGAGCCACAGCAGGTCCGGGGGAGCCAGGCAGATGGCAATGCAGGAGGGGGCAACTGAGACAAAGAGCAAGGCAAGAGGGACAGCAAAGGGCAGAGGAGAGGAGCAGCAGGCAGGATGGGCCACCTCATCCTCCAGACCAGGAAACCTGACTGACACCAGCCCCACTGTCCAGCCCCACAAGGCAAGGGCTCTTCTAGGCGGCAAGTGGAGCAGTGAGGCTGTAACACGAAATCTCATCACAGACCTCCTGTGATTCCTCCTAAAGCTCCTTCTCACTGTGAGGACCTTTCTCTGCTCCTGCTCGCAGGCACACAGGCTATTTTCTGCACATTTGACAGCTCTGTCACATCCCACTGAACTCCTCTATCACCACCAGCTCCAAATCCACAACTCCGGCGGTGGGATTTCCACCCAGGCAGGGATGGATTACAGCACCTCAGCTTGGCAGCAGCAATAATCCCCTGCCTTATCGGTGCAAGGAGCCGCTGGTGAGGAGCTGGAGCTCATGGGGACCCTGGCACTGCCCACCCCGGCTCCCAGCAGTGGGAAGAATGCTCCTGCCCTGCCAGAGGGTGCCAACCCTGCACCAAACCCAGCACCAGCAAAGACCCTTCTCACACCACCACGGCGCTGTATGCCAGGGCTTTACCCCCGGGAGAGCCAGGCTGGCAGGACAAGGGGACGGAGCTGCCTCCGGCACTGATGCATGAAGCAGTTAAACCTCAGCTCAAAGTCATCGCTGACTGAGCCCCTTTGCTGCACAGATCCCCCTGCCCCTGTGCTCCCATCACGCCTGCCGGGCTCTTCCCCTCCCTGTTCCTCATCCCTCCATCCCAGCACGTCTCATCTCCGCACTGGTCCGTAACCCCCGGCCCAGCCTGCCCATTACTGCGAACACGCAGGGCACCAGCGCAGCAGAAGGATTTAATTGCATGTCAAAATTAAATCTCTTTTGATGAAGAACAATTCAACTATGGCTCTGCCTAATCAAATTAACAAAGTCTTTTTTGATTTTCAATTATCTTCTTCGCTAGAACACTTTATCCGTGCTCCTGTGATACAGCTGACAGGCCCCGACTGACAATTGAGGGGTTTTTTGTGCTTCAGCGACATGGGGGGAACCCCAGAGCCTCCCCGGCCTGTTCCTGTCCCTCTGCACCAGGGAACAATGGGAGCAAACACACAGGGTTAAATAACTCCACCAGCCCCTTGCTCACAAACCAGATCCCACAGCTGGGGGTGAACCAGCTCCTGTCCTCAAGGAGCTTCCTGTGCTCCCCCCCAACAGACCCCCTGGATCTTCAGGAGAAGCAGACAGGACCCAGCCCCGGGACACCAGGAAGGGGCATCTCCTGCACCCAGCAGTGCCAGCAGGACCAGGAACACGCCCTGGCGCTGGATTTGCTCTGAGCTGCCTGCAGCTGGAGGGACATTAAGCTGTGATGGCAGGACCAAAGGTATTAAAAGATGCTAATTCAATTAAAAGAACATGGCAATGGCTAAGTGAGCAAGTGGAGAACACTCACCAATAACAAGGGCACAAGTGCAAGAGCAGAGGGGTGCAGAGGCACTGGCTGAGCTTCCCCTTGCATGAAGATGGGTTCAAGGGCCCATCTCACCTCCCCATCCAACTCAGATGCTCAGTGCATGCAGGCAAGTGCAAAAGACTCTTATCCTGGATTATCCTCCAACTCACAGCCTTCTCCCACCACAGCAGGCATCAGGGAGCCTCGGGCAGTTCTTCCTCCTCATCCCTAGCACTGTTTCTGCTCCCAAACATGGACTACAGCATCTCTTCCTACCGCAAGATCCCTGGGCAGGGAATGGATTGTTACTGGTACCTTCCACTGCATTTAAACAGCAGCTGAGCAGGGATCTACCTTCTCCCCGCAGTGCTGGAGGGGACGGTGGGAGCTGCAGTCCCATGGGTATTGCCTCTGGAGATGGGGCACCCCAACGTGGATGCAGCTCCCCATGTCCTGTTCACAGACAAATGCGTGTATACTGCTCCTCCAGAACATCAACTGCTTCCAAAGGGAAGATTAGAGTTCCCATTCATGGATGAAGGGACGGGGTCCCATTCCCGAGGCTCTGCACTTCCAAACCCTTTTGTGCCTTTTCCAAAGAGGGGTTGATCACATCCTGGCAGATGCGGGGAGCAGACGCCTGATGGAGGCCATCTGCCACGTTTCACAGGGAAAATGATTCCAACTCCCTAGGACTTTAATTTAATCAGCTGGCACTGAAGTGGGCACCGGCTTTCATGTGTGCAGGTGTGAGCACAGACCAGCAAAGGCGCCTTTCATCCCGCTCCTGAGCCCACGGAACAGGAGCGGACGGTGCCCCACCAGCACTGTGCACCAGTGGAAGGGCACCACTTGTTCTGCTTCCAAGGAGTGCTTCCACCGGGGAAGCTCCTTGAGTGGCCCCAGCATCCGGGAGCCACAGTGAGCAGGGAAGATCACTGCAGGTAGCATGAGAGCAGATGGGGCACTGGTTACAGTGGAAGGAGGCTGCTGGCCTCCCCTGTGGGTGAGCTCCTGCCATGGAGTAAAAAGGGGAAATGGCACAAGTGCAACATGGCACAGGAGGGGAGACAAGGGCAGAGGTCCTGGAAATGGTTAATTAAAGCCCTCACTTGGTCCCTGTAAGCAGAATCCACCTGCCCTGCAGCAAAGGGCGAATCCTCCAGTGACCCCCAGCCAGTCTGGTGTGGAGGAAAAGTCTTCTTGACCCCAAACCCAGGGGCACCTTTACACCCCAGCCAGTAATTATGTCTTGTCACACAAATACAGGCATTAACCATGCCTCTCCCATCAATCTCTCCCATTAATTGTATTGCTTTCTCACAACCACTGTGGCACGTCCCGACTCAGCTAGACCACATTTTACCAAGTGACAGCCCCACAGAGACACAGCTCCTGCCATATCAGCCCCTTCCCTCTACCAACTTCCATGGCTCTCCAGCTGCGTGTTCCTATCAGTGCTAACTTGGTACTTGATGTACTTCAGCTACCACAGTGGTCCCACAGCATCCCACCACGCTCCCTGCATCCCTTGGGATGATACCATGGCATTGCCTGTCTGCACAGCACATGCCCTGAGCTGGGCTGAGCTCCCAGCAGGATGAAACAACCCCAGGTTCTTCCATCTCTGAGGGTACCAGGAAGCTTCACTCCCCTGCCTGCTTAGGACCCTTCCAAGAGGCCACGGTCCAGCTTAGCTGGAAAAACCCATGGAGCTCAAATGCAGGGAAGGGAACAGGGATAACTTGGCAGCTGCTCACATTTAGTTTGCACCTTCTTTGCTAGTGTGGAAGGAAACAAACGACCTGTGAAGGGAATGGAGCTCAGTGATTCATTACCCCCGATGTGTGATGATGGCTTAATTATTTTTCTAACTGGGGAGAGATGCTTTCTGACAGCAGGTGCAAATTAATTCTCCACTGTTTTAAGGAGTGATCGGCCCAGGACAAGCACAAAACTGGAAAACCTAATTAAAGTGGGAGCTGGGTGGAATAAATGGAGCGGGGAGTTTGTTTGCACGGGGCTGATGGGTATTAACAATTGCTGGTGAAGGCACCAGGGCACCCAGCAGGGAACTGGAGGTGTCTTAGAGGCTCCATGAGCCCAGCCAGGCTTTGACCATTCTGGGCAAGAGACATCATGGAAGTCACAACACATCCCAGTGCTGCACAGAAAGGGAAAGCCGGGGCTCTACCGAGGGAAAGGCACCTAGTGCTCCGATGTGCTGCACTGCCAGCCAGATGTGCAGTACCAGGGATCCCAAATCCCTCTGGGATGCACATCCCTTGAGGGCCACAGAGCACCCAGTTACAGAGCCAGCACCCGCAAAGGGGATGAGAGCAGCAGAGCGCCTGTCCCCTTCCTCCGCAACCAGAGCGGGTCAAACACCGGAGGAGTCGGTGCCAGGTTTGCACAGCTTCAGCCCAGGCTTCCAGGAGCAGGAGCGGAGCCCCCGCGGCTCTTTCCAGCCCGGCTCCGGCAGCGCCGGCCTCCAACGCTGCCCATTCCTTCAGTGAGAAATATCCAACACCTGAAGGGTTTTGCCACGGGGGGGAGCAGCCCAGGACCGACCGAATACCCTGAGCTCTGTGATCAGGGAGGAAAGAGTTTATGTTGAGCGGTTGCCATGGAAACACTATTTATACTTCCCTGCAGCTCCGCATCCCGGCTCTCCCGGCCACCGCTCGGGCCGGGGTCTCCATCACCCCCCCTTCCTCCGCTTGTGCTGCGGCCCCCAGGGTCTGGAGCCCCTCTGCAACTGCCAGCACCATCCCCGCGGCCTGGGGGTGCACTGGAGGGCTCCCCCATTGTGGAATCATGGAGTGCTTTCGGTTGGAAGGGACCTTAAAGCTTATCCTGACCCTGTCAGCCAAGCCCACAGCAGAGATCGCTGCTCCCCAGCCTCTGCAGCATCCAAGCCCCAGCTTAGCTGATGCAAAGCTAAATACAGGGGAGATGAGCAGCTTCAGGAGGTTAAACGGGTGTCCAGCTCTCCCTGCTCATTCTCCCACCCAGGGATGCTGCTGCTGGAGGAGCTCGCAGCAACTCATTGGACCCCAGCACATGGGGACCCTGCTGTCCGCATCCTGCCCTGCCAGTCCCTCCCCACCAGCAACACTGGAAGAAAGAGCCCTAATTGCTCTTTGTTTTTCTGCTTCTCCCATCATTAAATCCCTTCTTCATCCCTAATAGTTCGGGATTATATGAAGGTTAATATGTTTCAGGTTCCACACAAGTACAGCTAATTAACAAACAGTCCCCTCAATTCCCTTTAATGCCTACACATGTAATGCAATCACTGCAATTACCTGCTTCCCAAAGCCATTACAAACCACAGAAAATTAGCTGGAACAGGTGATGAAAACCTCCTTTTATTGGTTCATAAAAAGAGCCGGGCTCCAGGCAGCGGCTCCCCACCACGCAGCTGGAAGGGGCCAGCACCCTGCCCCACATCCCTGCAGCCCTGAGCTTCACCTCCCCTTGGAAGGCAGACTCACTGCCTCACAACCTCACCTTCTACCACTGAAAATGAGTCTGTAACTAAAGCAAATCCCACCCAGGTGCTGGCAGAACCCCAGGGGAGGGAGCAGAGCTCTGCCTCCGAGGACATCCTCATGCATTTGGTCACACAGGTGAGAGCAGAGCCAAAGCCAGACCTGGCTTAGGGTCCTCAAGGATGGCACATTTGTGCTGAGACACAAATTTGTGCTAAATCCTGGTATGGGGAAAGGGAGAGAGCTCTTCACCATCCTCCCTGGAAGGAAAAGAGGAGGAAACCTAAAAATCAAGTACCAGGAGAGCTCCTATCTGCCTCCCCATCATCCCAGATGAAGAGCATCCCCCATAGAGTGCAGGAGGGACCATGAATGAGCCCCACAGCCTTCACTGAGCCAGGTCCAGTGCTCCCTGCCGAGAGATATGCTGCTCCTGCAGCAGTTAAAGCACCTCCTATCTGCCCTCAGGAGCCATAGAGGGTGAGCCCCAGCACCAAGGAATGCAGCGAGCTCCCAGCAAATTGCTCCACTGCTCCATTAGCCCTTGTAAAAACCCTGCACCTATCAGGAGAGTTTCAGTTCCCAGCTACTGGATCTCATTGTGCCTGCACCTGCCTGATGAGAGAGCTCTCTAATAACCAGCATCTCCTCCGTAACAGAGGATGCTCCGTTATTTGTACTGCGGCAGCGATACGCGGCCCTCTCCAGAGCCTGTGGCCGTGAGAAAGCACCAGCTACAGACCCCAGCTGGGCATGGGGCTGCTCCCAGCACAGCCACAGCCTTCCCAAGGGATCCACACCACAGCCTGTGCTCAACCCAGGCAGGGTCTCTGTGCCAGCAGGTCCATGTACCAGCCATGGGGGTCATCACTCAGCTGCAGAAGGCAGCTGTAACCTGAACATCTCACACTGGGCTTTCACAGACCTTTATCTGTGCCACGCAGGCACCAGAGCCACGCACAGTGAGGATACTGCAGGTGAGGGAGAGATGCCAGCTCTTGAGGTCCTGCCCATCACACCCCATCCCACCAGCCTCTCCAGAACCACATCTGATCTCTGAGCATCCTCCTGGAGTGCCCAGAGCACCCTCCAGTGATGGGCTCCCATGCCTGAGCTGCTTATACATGTAAATTGGGAACAGCCTCACAGCACAGGAGGAAAATCACTGTAAACAAAACTGCTGTTGCTGTGGAAACCATTAAAAATAGATTCCCCATGCTCCCCCTTTTGTGCTGGGTATTATACAGCTGGGTTCCTTCATTCCACATTATTATTACTTTTTAATTATGAATAATTTCCTCCCTTCTATAGGAAGATGGAGCAAAAAACAGAACTTTCCAAACAAGGGGCCTTTAGGATATGTTTCAATATGCAAATGAAGGCAAACATGCATTCTGTACTGTTTACGCCACAGGGTAAAAAGCTTTCTGCATTAACCCTTCCCATGCCACATTTCCATTTCTTTCCCTTCCCTTAGGATAGTTGGGCTGCCCTTGGTCCTGCAGGCCCCTGGTTCAAGGATGAAGGCAAAGAGCAGCAGAACAGGGTGCAGCCTCATCCCCAGTGATGGTGTGATGCTCTCCTGACACAGACCTGCCACAGCCAAGCTACCTGCCCAAGTCTTTGGTCACTGTGTGTCAGATGCTCTTGTGGAGCACCTTGTGAAGCAGGGACCTGCTTTACCTTCACAGGAGCAGCCCTCAATGCTCCGAAACACAGGATCAGCACAACCACTGCTGCCTCAGCCCCTGGTACAGAGCAACCCTCAAACATCAACCGAGCATCACAAGCAAGGAAAGGAAAAACAGTGCCCCATGGGGATGAGTCCCCATCTCACCAAGAAGTGATGGAAGTCCCACTTAACGCCACTGTCCTATGGCACCCCTGCTGACACAGGATTCGGTCTCTGAGCAAGGTTTGAGATCATTTGGGAAAGTATATAGCTCAGAAGATGGTCCCACTCCAGAACCTGACTCAGTCGCTATTTGCAGCCCAAGCCAGCAGGAGAGGATGCTCCTCCATCGGGAACACGGTCAGGCACCAGCACCGTGCCGGGTGCCAGCTGAGGGCCTGGCAGCACCTCAGCTCCTGCCCCGGCCTCCAGCAAGCGGGCACCTCCATCCTGGCACACGGAAGGTTCCCGAGCAGGCAGCCCTGGCTCCGCACACGTTTCACATTGCCACAGAGGAGCAGATGGATGGTCCTGGGAACGCTCCCAACGCACGCTGAGCCAATGTCCTACCTGCTCCGAGAACGTGCTGCCCAGCCTCGCGATGCTGCCGAGCACAGAGCATCTGCCTGCCCATCCATGGTGACCTGGGTCAAGGTAAGGGATTGCACAAGCAGCACCCATGCACCAAGGTCACCCCCATGTAATTTAATTCCCCTTAAGGTAACCAGGTGCCTCGATACAGGAGCAAAACCGAATGTTTGGATAGCCCATAACGCAGCACTTCTAAGTAAAGCAGAGCAGCACAGCACAGTGTAGCCAGAAGCATGGCAGCACAGGCACAAAAAATGGGTACCAGTCCCCCAAACTGGCCTGTCTTTGGAGTGTCTGATTTCCATGACTGAGACCAGAAAGTTTTCTTGGGTTTGCTGCATATCCCAAACCAGAACAGGGCTGGAACTGGGCTGGAGCAGAGAAGGCAGAAGATGCCCTGCAGCATCCAGGTGAGGGGCAGCCTTTTGGGGAGGGGAGGAGTATTTATTGTGGAGCCTCCCCTCATGACAAGAAGGAGCAGATCCTGATATGCTACATGGAAAAAAGGCCAACATCATGCTGAGATTACAGTTTATTACAGCTCAGGGCTGGGAGGGCCATTAAACCCTGGGAGCGCAGTGGGCTGACGATGGCCATGCTCTAATCCCATGTTCCCTCAAGCTACCACCTCCCTACCAGACAGATATCCGTGTTTGATCCAGAGATGTCAGGCAACGGAGAATCCCCACAGGCTTAAGCTGCTCCAGTGGTTAATTACCTTCCCCGATAAAAATATGCGCTTCAGTTCTAGTCAAAATTTGTCTAGCTGGAGCTTTCAGTGCCTGGATCTTGTTATGTCTTTTCTGTGCTAAATTAGAGCGTTCTGTACCCACACAAATCTCTTGATCACAGCCCAGAACCGACCTACGTCGCAAAGCCACCTCTTAAACTTCTCTTGGATGAAAAGTTCAACCTACTTAAGCAGCATCTCCCACAGTAGAGCACATATTCCAGCCTCTGAACCACTTCTGTAGCTCTTTCCTGCATGTCCCATCCCACCAGTGTTTTTCCAGCACAGACACCAGGAATGGTCTCAGCACCCTGGTGACAATGCTAGCACTCCCACTGCACAGCTATGGGAAGCTTCTCAACCAAGACATCAGTGGGCTGCAGCCACACTGATGGGGGTAAGGGATGCTCAGCGTCCTGCCCCGGTGCTGGGAGCAGGGAAGGCAGCCATGGGGAGCAGCTGCCCTCACTCTGCTCCTGCCAGCTTGTTTCCAAGCAGGACAGTCCCCATTCCCCTTTGCCCAGCCCGCAGGCTGTGCCTGAGCCAAGGGGACAGATGAAGCCGGTGCCACCCCAGCGCCGCTTCCTCCAGGCTCAGCGGGTCCAAGTCACAGGTTTGTCACCACTGATCCGGGCAGGAGCAAAGCTCCAAGAGCCTGACAGAGCTTGTGGTGGGGTGAGCAACCAGAACAGGGGCACCCCAAGCAGGGCCCCAAACAGCCCAGGGGCACCCGGCTTTCTGCCAGCCCTCTGGGTGCCCCCTCAAAAGGCCACAGAGCAGCAGGAGCCTCTGCTCCCCACCCAGAGCTCCACAGTGCCCCATGGCAAGGCAGAATGGACCCACAGCACAAGGCTGACAGCACGGAAGCACTGTGGAAAGCAGCACAGCTTCAGCTGCAGGAGATGCTGACAGGGGAAGACAAGTGACAGAGGCAAAGCCTTCACTGACCTGCACTGCCCAGCACACTGGGACTAGCTTCTGCAAACCCACCCCTCAACTAAACCAAACCCAGCGCAGCCCCTGGCCCGAAGCTGGGAGAGCAGATAACCCAGCAGATCACGGGAATACTCACAGGCTCCTGTCAGCACATCCATCTGCTCCAGTCAGACCAACACCAGCGAGGGAGGGAGGAAGGGTCTGCACTGGGGACACGGCGATGCTCAGAACCCCCCAACATCCAGCGGCACAGCACCCCCGGGGCACAGCTTCCCGAGCTCTCCTCAGGCAAGGTCCTGCTCCAGCCACAACTGCATCCTTATTTAATTCCCAGCAATTACACTCACATTCTGCTAGACAAATACATTTTACAAGCCCTCAGTTAAATGTGGATAATTACGGCTGCTGCACCAGGGGACAGCCCTGCCCGGGCTCAGGAGGAAGAATCACATCCCGCTCCCACTAATGCTGTAAATTAGCGAGAAGCATCCCAATGGCAGCAGAGTAATTACCAGCTCCTGCGTCCCCCCTTCCTGTGGGCTGCTGCTCCCCCCACTCTGCATCCTCCTCCCTCGCAGTACGTGTGTGTTTTCAGGCATATGCTGCTGTTAATGGGGCTTCTGTCACTTCAGCTGCTGGCAGAGATTATTTTATCTCGGGAACCCTTTCCCGGTGCCAGAGCACAGGCTTTCAGCTCTAAATCATCCACAGGGGAACTCACAGGTGCGGGGGAACCGAAGATGAAAACATCAAGTTTTTGGTAGCTCTGGCTGTGCTTTGTGCCACAAAGGACCCAACAGTGACAGGCAGGAGGGGAACAAGGGGGGCCCCAATGGGACAAGCCCCTGGGAACTCACCCAAGCCCATCAGACACAGAGGAGGCAATGGGGAGCGAGGAAGGAGGGGGCACAAGCACCCCAACAAGAGCAGAGAACATCCTTTGGTCCCTGACTAGCACCAGGGGCTGATGGAGGAGCTGGGAGAGCCTTGGGGCAGGGGACAGGCTCCAGCCTCACCAGAACACCCAACAGCAAGCACCAACTACACTGCACAACCTGCAGAAGGACCTTAACCATGACCACAGCTTCACAGCCAGCTAAACCAGAGCACGAGGCAGGAAGGAAAATAAAACACCATTAAGAGACTAAAACAAGGACAGAATTCACTCCACGATCCCACTAACCTTTCCAGCTCCTCTCCATGCTGCTGCACTCGCTGGGCTGAGCTCCCCAGCCCCTCCTTCGCGGCTCTTATAGGGCAGAGCCCTCCCTGCTCCGACCACCCGCAGATGTGCCTGATGAAGGGGAAGCCTCCTGCAGGCACCGGGGGAAGCCCCATCCCGGCGCTGCCAGCGGGGGCTCTCAGGGGCTCTCCCGTGGTGCCCGGCCCCTCGGAAGGGGCAGGTATTGCTGCAGCGGGCATTGCTGGGGGCTCCCACACGTGTCCCTGGCAGGGGTGTGCTGGGGACAGTCCCCACCAGCAGCATGACTACTAGAGGGCTGCACCGCATGGGCTCTCTGCTCCTCTCCCCTCCCCGTGTCTCTGCAGCACAATAAAGAGAAATGTGAAAACCAGGATGAAAGGGCCCCATTTTTCACAGCAGCTCTGTGACCCCTCAGAGAGCTCCAAAACCAGGACTCAGGGGACAGAGCCAGTGCCTCCCCACTGCTCCCCAACTTGTGAGCTCTCCTCAGGACTTGGGCACTTGCTAAGATGCTTCAGAGCCTGGGTTGAGCAGGGTTAGGCTGGGGGTGCCAGGAGGCACACGGTGCCCTTCATTACAGCAGTTCAAGGCAGAGGGGAGGGGAGCAGCGCTGCTCCCATGCTCAGCACTGGCTGCTGGAGCCCCACATGAGAGATGAGACGGTCACAGCGATGAGTGAGCACGCACCCCCCCGACATCGCATCCCTGCTCCCATCCTGCCCACAGCTCCTGCTCCGGATCCACGGGATGAGCGCAGGAATATCCTGCTCTGGGCAGGAAGGCCAAGCACTGGTGCCGAAGCACTGCCGACACCCTGAGGAGAGGGGGCACCGCTCCACGGCTGGCATGATGGTCAGCGGCATAAGGATGCTCTGCAAGGCTCCTGCCAGGGAAAGCTCATGCACTTTACCACTGCTGAGAAGCTTCTGTGTTCCTGAAATACCATCTTCCCCTGGGCAGCTTCATATGTGATCTTGGGGCTTGCTGGAGCATTGAACCGACATCTAGGTCACAGTAAGGAACAGCGCAACGCCTCCAGGAAAAAGGGTTTTCCTTTCACGTCCAGTGCCTCCCCCATCAGCCCGATGCCCAGCCTAGGAGCAAGCACTTAACAGGGGTGACCACTTCCAGCCTAGCGTGAAGAGGCTGTGGGGGTGGCAAAGGGATTAAACACACTTCTGAGAGCTGCTCTGGAGGCAGGCTGCCATGGCTGGAGCCCTCTCACCCCTCCTGCATGGGAATGGGGCACGAGAGGCAGGCGGCTGCCTGACGAAGTGTCCTGGTGGCTGCACAGCAGGAGCAGGGCACGACAGATCATGGGGATAAAACAGGAGAGGGGTGAGGTGAGCCATAGGCAGAAACCAGCTTTAAGCCTGGGTGCTGATGGCACTGGAGATGGGCTGGCTGGGCTTCAGGGGAGTGAGCAGCAGAGAGAAGAGGGTGATAACAAGAGCTGTGAGCGGTGCCGGATCCCACATTCCAGCTGATGTGGAGGCCTCGCTGTCAGGGAGACAAAGTGGGACCACTCAAGTGCATCACTGATTTTTAATAACAGCAGGTAACACTCTGGGAACCCAGCACTCGGCCCCAGTTTCTCTTCCATGGTCACCCCATCTTGCTCCACTCAGTGGTACTGCCCTGGAGATGAGGATTCAGCACAGATCCTGCTCCCATGGGATCACTGATGTGGGACTGCTGCCTGCTCCATTCTCCTTAACCAATCCCTGAGGGATGGTTGTAGGATCAGGATCCATCACAGGATTCACATGGATCCTGCAGGACTGGAACAGAACACCAGAGAGGAGAAGGGGCAGAGGGGCTGGGTTGGGGCACACGGGGCTGGCCCTGCTGCCCTGCTTGGCATACAGCACCCTCTCCTCAGTGTGCCAGGATGATGGGCGCAGGATGCGCACCGTGATGGTTCCATCAACTTAGCTACTTCTTATGAGGAATCTGTTCCAAGCCTTTGCTCTCCGCGGCTGCTGTCACCTCAACAGATGCCAGGCCAGGAAGAATAATCACCCCGGCAAGAGCCTGTGAACCGGAGCGAGCGGCTTCCCAGGGAGGGGGGCAGGAGGTGGGAGAAAACTCATTTCTGCAGGAGCTCTGGAGCGCTCAGAGCTGCCCCAGCCTCACTCCCACAGGGAGATTTGCTCGTGTCCTCCTCTTCCTCCCTGGGGGGAAACTGCCTCGAGCAGATGTGCTGGTGAAGCACAGCTTTGGACAGGGGACAGGAGGTGCACATACATTATTACTGTGCTTGCAGGCACCCACCAGCCGCGTCTGGGAGTGCTGGCTCAGAGGCTGCCCCAGCTGAGTGGAGCATCACCGTGCTGCTATCCTGCACTCCTTCACCGTGGCATTTAGAGGACTTCTCCTTCCCTTTGGGAAATGAAAAACTAAGAACCTTCATCAATCTTACTGAGGCAGCAGAGATCCTTTCCCCAGCAGGACAAGCCAAACGTCTGGCGCTTGACAACAGACCGCAGCCATGTGCAAACCACATCCCCATCTCCTGCAGAAGAGCCTGCCCTGAGCTCGGGCCTCCCTGCAACATCTCTGTGCTCTCCCAGCACCCACAAGCTGCCGATGGGTACAGACTGGGTCAGCAACCACCATCCCTTTCCATGTACGTCCACATCTGCCCGTGGCACACACAGCCCAGATCTGCCCAAGGAGCAGCTATGGCAGCAGTGCAGCTCTGGGGACCGGCACAGGCAAAGAGCCAGAACAGACGCAGATGCGGTGGAAGGAGGACGCCAGGTTTTATCACGCCTCGCGTCTGACCCATCCCGCTCTGGAGCACATCTCACCCCCAGCCTGGAGCACCGGGAGCACTGAGCACAGCGCGGGGGGGGCTGCACCACGGCACCGGTCACCGCTCCCAGAGCGGCAGGGACGGGCATGTCCGATTGCACCGCGGGATGTGACCCCTGCACCGGTCGCTGGGCATCGGTGAGCACCGGAGGCAGCGGGACAGGCAGGAGAGGCCAGGACAGGCTCCGGGAGTGCGGCAAAGCCCGGGGGGGGAGCAGATGGGGGGATTCCCGAGGCTGGGAGTGCCAGACCTGCCCTCCCGCCTGCTCCTCCCGCGAGGAGCTGCTGCTTCGGCATGAGTCATCGCTGGGAGACGGGTTCTATTTAAGGGAAGTATTCGCAGAAAATTGAGTTTTAATAACAGGGCATCAAACGGGGAGAAAACACCCAACTTCCAAGCGGAGCTAAGTTTCCCTGAGTTCATTTATACAGCACATTCACTGCTCGAGGGGATGAAAATCACAGCGCTCCTTCCATGACAAAGTCGCGAAGGAGCCACCTCCCGCTCCCGTTGTGCCAGAGCATCTCCTGGCCATAGGGAGCCGGAGCCGGGACCGGTGACCCTGGCCATGGCTGCTGCTGGGAGCGAAGCTTCGGGCTCAGAGCCGCGCCGCTGCCGCTGCCGCGCTCCCAGGAGCCTTCGGGCTGAGTTCGGGCAGTGGGAGGGCGGGAGGAGACAGCGCGGAGCTCGCGTAAAAATAGCTCAAACCCTCTGCTACGGAGCCATTTTACCAGAGCAGCTCAGGCTGCGCGCTGGTGACTCCGATGGAGCACGGGGTCGGGACCCCAGGTGAACCTGAAGAGCCAGCGAGGGGAGGTGACAAAGGCAGCAAAGCAGACCTGTTCCCCAGCACAACAAAGGAGCAGGGAGAAGCCCCTCTCCCCGTCCCCAGCCCACACCTTCACTGCAGCGAGGTCTGAACTCGCTCGCTCCAGGGTGAGTCTTTGGGATGCTCAAAGGTGCCCAATGTCCAATAGCCCCTCTGCCGGCTCCTCTGCCCAACATGGTAGCTCCCACGGTACCCTCACCTCACCACACACCCTGCCTGGCTCTGGCCAGAGCCAGAATCCCAATCTGAGGGGTGAGAGAAGCTCCTTCAGGTTTCTCACTGCTGCAGCAGATCCTCACCCCTGGTCCTGCTGCCCCAGAGCCTTCCCCATGAGCATCCGTGCCTCAGAGATGCTGCCAAGTCCCAAACCTGACTTGGACACACAAAGCAAGAACATGGACAAACAAAGTAAACCCAATCCCATGTCTCTGAACTCACACCGGAGCTCCCCAGTTTGCCAGGCTGCCGGATGTGGCCGCAGGAGCTGCTGGGTCCCGGTGCAGCCCCCAGCACAGGCGGAGCAGCCCCTGGCAATGGCAGCGGATGAAGCTTTCCAGCCTGGTCCCGAGTCAATCCATCACCTGATGGCAGGCTCTGCTCCCTGCCAGCGCTTGGCTCCCAGGGGAACCGGCTGGGCCAGAGCCCAGCTCTGCCATAACTTCAGAAGCAATCAGTACCGGGGGTCACCTTTCCCTGGGTGCAGATCCAGGCGCGCTCCCTGTGCTCCCTCTGGGCACGCTACAGCTGGCTTGGGGTTTTAAAAGGAAAATGGGGACACGGGAGCAGGAAACGAAAGAACACAAAAATGCCTCAGAATCGAACATCCGAGAGAGTTCTCTGGAGAGGAGGAAAAGACTTTTTATGTAAGTCACCATTTGTCATTTAAACCACCCCTCTTGCTGCCAGCAGCCCAGTGGTACGGACCAGTAATGGCCACCCAGGGGGAAATCTGTTCTGGATGAGCAGCATCAGAAGCTTCCATCCCCTTGCCCCATTTGCAAAAGTCGGGTCCTTTCCCTCCAGAGCAGCTACAGCAGCTGGAGGAATGCCAGGGTCTTCTCAGAGGAACATTAATGATGCCCAGGGAAGAGCTAATCATGTGTCATGGGAACAACCTGGTGCCAGGCAAAGTGCTCCATATCCCCAGCCCCATACAGATCCCTCCTGGCCTTACCAGACCAAGGCAAGAGCATCATCCACCACCAGTCTGGCCCAGCTGGTGGGACACAGTGAGCATTGGGGATGGGGTGGCTGGTCCAGCCCTGCATGACTGGGGGCACAACCGAGTGCTCCCAAGAGCCTCCCAGCTTCCTCCCGTAGCCAGGGGCAGGCAGCAGCCACCTCCTCCCTGGGAACATCACCCAAACGATGGAACTGCAACAGACAGAAGAGAGCAGCAGGATGGGGCCAGAAACAGCTGGGACATGCTATGGATGGGGAGCTGTCCCAGGAAGGACAAATCCCAGAGGAAGCAGTGGGGAATGTCACACGCTGGTGAGCCAGGAATGGGCAAGAGCTGTGGGAGCTATTCCCTGCCTGCACCAGTGATCAGTGTCTCTGCCCAGCCCTGCACCCAGCACCCCAGCCCTGCTGGCTCCCCAGAGCCTCACATCACCCCAGGATGCCCCCAGACTGCACCAGTACAGCTGGATCCGCCAGGAACAGCCCTGCCACTGGGCACAAGTTAAGGGAAAACCCCTCTAATTTCTATTTCCTTCCAGTACCTTTCCGAGCTGACCCATCCTTTAGGAAGAACAAACTCCATCTACCTGGGTACCCCCCTGGTGCACTCTGGCTCCCAGCATCTTGCCCCAGCCCCTGGGCCACCGGGAGCTTTCCCAGAGGAGCAAAGAGAATCACCAATTCCTCCAGCCTGGCCTCGCCTGCCCCTGGGGCACTGCTGAGAGGAATCAGCACTGACACAGGAATAGTTTGCAAAGCACATCCCTGAGCTCTTCAGCATTTTGACTTTGTGCCTCTCCCCTGATGGGGTCACGACTTCCAGCAGGAATCCTTCCATGCTTTACAGCAGTTTGGAGCTCACAGCTCTTGGCATCGCCTGCACCTCTCCGGCAGCCCAGCATCGCCAGGCACCAACCTCCTGCCACATGAAGGGCCTGGCACAGACACAGCCCAGGGAACACCCTGGCTCAGAGGAACACATCTTGAGCCCATCTAAATAACACAACAGCAAAGAGCAGTACATCTGCACAGGAAAGCTGCCTCCAAGGGCAACCACATCAGGGTCTGAGAGGCTGCAGCCTTCAGCTGTGAGGCCAGCAGAGCTTTATTTAACGTAGCAGGAGCAAATAAAGTCCTCAGCAAGAGGAAGAAAGCTCCCAGAGAACAGACCCAGAGCGGAACAAATAACCTGAGTGAGGAAGGGGGGAGGCAGCCGCAGCACAGGGCCCTGTGCTGGCAGCACGGGGCAGAGGAGATGCTGCGGCAAACAGGGAAAGGTTCATTAGTTATGTAAATACAAAGATAATACAAAACCAAGCGAGGCTGCTCCACAGCACGGATGAGTAGAGATAAAAGTAACCGAGGTGCTGCCTGCAAACCGACTGAGCAATTAGCTTCAGCTTTCAGGAGGGATGTGATTAACCCGCTGCCGACTGCAGGCTGCGTTACGCAGCACAGGAACAGGCACTGGAGCTACGGGCTCCAAAGCAGAAGCAAATCCCAAAACATCCAAGGAGCTCAAATCAGAGGAACAAGGAAACCCACCAGAACCAGCCCAACCACAGGCCGCCATGGGCCATGGCACTGAAAGAGCAGACACCCACCCCCAGGCCCTCCCCAGCACACAGAACAGGAGCTCAGGGAGAAACAAGGTGGAAAGAGGTGAGAGCAGAAAGATGTGACATTGCCTTACCACATGCAGCTCATGCCAGGGTCACTTGGTACCTTCCTGCAGGCAAGGGGAATGCGAGCGGCTCAGCCAGCAGCATCCCCCCAGCGGGAGCATTGGCTGGGGGGGGGGCCAGCAGAGCCCGAGACCGCAGCAACCGAACTGCCCCGAGTTCAAAGCACTGCACATAAGGACTACGCGCAAATATCTGCTCTAACCTGGAAAAACACACAGAGAAACATCGAGGTACATTACTCAGTTACAAGCTGACTATGAGTCACCAGCTCCTGCATCTGTGAAAAAGCAAGGGTGTTTCTGGGCTGCCTGCAGAGACATTTCCAGGAGGAAGAGGCAGCAGCGATGCTCGGCTGGGGCCGGAGCTTGCAGGAGAACTGGGATGGAACAGAGCTGCTCCAGAGTGAGCAGGAGGACAGAGGGGCTCGTCCAAGCACAGCCAAGGCTTCTTCTCTATGAATATGCAAGGAGCAGGCATTGGAGAGGGAGGGGATCTGCTCAAGCTAAAGGACAATGTTGGCACAAGTATAAACGGGTGGAAAAGGCTCCAAATAAAGGGAGGCAGAAGGAAATCGGGAGGTTTCTGTGCACAGGGAGCGACAGGCACCATCTGGGTGCTTGATGAGGAAAGGGGCTGTGGCTTGGACGTGGACATCAGGGACCAGGCTCTGACCAGGTTCTGAGCCTCTTCCTGTATCACAACTTCCTATATCTTCCTATACCACACCTTCCTATATCTTCCTATATCACACCTTTAAACTGCTTTTAAATTGTATGGGGATGTTTCCCATTTCAATTACTGGAGCTAAGCGATGCCCACATCTGAGCAGCACCTTCCCTACAGAGCAGCAGAGACCAAGAAGAGATGGGGGTTCACCCACGGACACCCACCACCACCACACCAGAGCCCTTTCCCACTGCATCCCTGGAACACCGCTGCCCAGGCACCCTGCTCCATGCACCACCCAAATCCCTTCCCTAACTCCATGCAGAACTCCAGGCTGCTGATCAGATGGAAAGTCTCCATCCCATAATAAACAGAGCGTACTATTTATAAACCTGAAAACGTCTTTATTATTATTATTTCCCCCAGAAATCCAGCCCCCCCCCCCCAGCGCGGCTGTTACACACACACCCTGCCGAGGACGCGCGGGGCCGCGGCGCCGGTGTCACCTCCGCAGGCAGTGCCCAGCGGAGCAGATGGCGGTGTGGGCGTTAGGTACCAGCCTCCTGGCAATCCGAACATCTGTTACCGTTAGAAAATGCTAATTGCCATCAATCAGGACAGCACCTACCCACATTTACATGCGAGCACAAAAAAATTACGTCTAAATTTCTCCGAGTACAACACTTGCTGCATGTTAAGTAACCGGAGCTGCTCAGATGCTGCAAGGCAGCCTGGCACTGGTGGCTGTGGGCGATGCACCGCATCTGAGCGCCCAGCAGCACCCGGCCTTCCCCAGCAGTGCCAAGGACCCGGCAGAGCCCATCCCTGGGTCAGAGCCCCCCGAGTGCAGGCACCCAAGGGGCGCAGTCCCCATTCCTGCTGCAGATGCTGCAGGGTGCGTGTATCTGTTACTGTGCATTGCTTCCCCCTCACCCGCAACACACCAGACCCACAGAGAGCACTTTACCCTCAGCTCACTCCCTCTGGCGACTGCAGAGCACCTTTGGGCCCCACACCCCAACTGTGGGTCTTAGGTATCCCCACTGCTGCTCTCCTCTGCCTGCCACATTGGGAGAGGCTGCAGAGCAGCAACTGCGTACCCCACTCAGCCTGGGCAAGGCACCAGCTAGGCCACCAGCATCTTGCTCCATCACCATGGACCACTTGAATCCACTGGGAATTGCCTGGCCCCACCTGGTCCTGGTGGTCCAGCTGTAAGAATATGAGACTCTCTCCATCCCCAGACACACAGGAATCAAAACAGCCGCACCTTGGTTTATCAGTTTCCATTATAAGAATTGTAGGGAAAGATTTGGAAGAACCCATGGATGTCACTGCGAGCCTATGGGGGGCACAGCCTGGCATCCCCTACACCCAGCCCCACAGCAGCCAGTGGGCTCCAAGGCTGAGATGTGACAGCACTTGTAGCATCTTCCCTCGGAGGTGAAGGGAGGCAGTGGGGCACCAGCTGCCAAAGTGAGATGCAATTCCTGTTTTGAACAGCAATTCCCATTTTGCAGCAGCAGAGGCACAAATCTGGACTAGCAGCCTGGAATGCAAAGCTGAAGCAGAGAAGCACAAACCCTCTGGGTTTCTTAACCCAGAGCATGGTGATACCCCAGCTGCAGCCCCCTCTGCAGCAGCACCAGGGGATGCGCTGGCAGCCGGTGCTCCTCACCCCACAGCACTGCTGGGCCCCCGCCACCCGCGCAGCACAGAGCTGTGCATGAATGCAAATGATGCTCCGGGCTGATGCCAAGATCTCCTTGTTCCTTCCCCAATTTAGGACACCTCTCGGTGCTGCAGCATTCCCGTAGCCGGGAGGTAGTTGCAAGGGTGTCAAAAGAGCATGCTGAGGCTCATCCCAGAGCGACTCCAGTGGCAGAGACAACCCTGGAAGTGCTGGTTTGCCCCCATGTAGCCTTTTCCCTTGGGCTTGCAGTCCCAGGTCATAGTTGTGAGACAAACTTCTTATTGCAGAAACCTTTCTACCTCTGAGCCATCTCTGGCTTCTGGCTCACAGAGGCAGCACCCATGCAGGGGACAGAGACCTTCAAGCACCATCCCTGATGATTTTGGGGGTCATTGGACTGGAAGAGTGGTGGGGAGGGGGCCATGCAGACCCACACCATCCATCCCTGCCCTTGGGGCTCTGCACCCCACCAGTACCCGGTGCACTCACCGATTCCAGCCCCATGGCCATGGCCCAGCTCCATCCTGCTGGTGCCACAACGCACCCTGTACCCGGGGCTGCCCCACGCCTGGCCCAGCCGTGCTGACCGCAGGTGCCGCTGCCTCGGCTCCTGCAGAGAACTCAGGCTCTTCCCAAAGAGGAGCAAGTGGAGAAAGGAGGAGAGACATCACTGCAGAGGTGAAGGAGAGAGGGCCATGGGATGGAGAAGCTGTGAGGGGGCACCAGAAGAGCCTCACCAGGTACACTGCGCTCTTCCCATGGCCAAGGGGAGTGGGGGACCACAGTGCACATCCCATTTCCTTGCAGCCATTTCACATGGTCGGGGGGCTTTGGCTCCATTCCCTGGCTCACCCCACATCCCTCCCTGGCCCTGGTTCCCTGACAGACTCCCACCGGCATGAGCAGGTTGCAGCACCGCTGCTGCCTTCCCTCAGCTCCCACCGTTAGGCAGCAGCCAAGGGAATCACTCCGAGGTACAAGGTCACTCATGAACACCATCTGCCCGAGAACCGCTCCTCGCCCTGGGGAGAGCAGGAGGGAAAGCACTGCAACACACCAGAGGCCACCGTCCCTCTCCACTGCCCCGGCTCCATGGCAGCCTACGGATGGGGGGACCACAGCATCCCCACCCTGGGGACCTTTGCCCCTTGCACTGGCAAGGCAGCCCCACTGGGGCAGCCTCCACATCCCCACAGCCCCCAGAGCCTCCAGGAGCAGAGGGAAAAGCCTCCCAAAGCAAGGTGAGGGCTTTGGTGCTGAGGAGCGTGGGGAGGCCATGGCTATAAATACAACCACCCCCAGCAGGCAAACACAGCAGGGCTGCCAGGATAAAGCACATTCACCTCAGCCAAGAGCCAGCTGCAGGTCACCACCGCTCTGAAGGCAAGTGAAGAGGAATGCGCCTGGCAAGCAGCACACAAACAGCGGCTGGGCAGAGGCCACCATTACCTCCAATGCAATAGTGGGGATACAGCCTACCTTGCACAGGAGGGACCAGCCACAGGAGCACCCTGACAGCCTCCAGGAGCCGCCTGCTCTCAGCTCGCTCCCTCCAGCACCACCCAGGGACTATTTATGGGGAGCTGAAGTCACTTGCACTCGGGCTCTGAAGTCACATTCATCTCTTGTTCTATTTCTCCTGCTCTTCAAACTGTCACAGCACGGGCGCTATCTTTACCGAGGCAGTTGTCCCACACACACTGTGTCCCAGATGCACTCGGGTCGCTGCTCGCAGCCAGGCGCTTTCCCAGCACCGGTTTCTCACCAGGAAGCACGGCACGGCCATGGCACGGGGCTGCCAGCACCAGCTTGGGCACCGAGCGAGGGACTGACTCACCCCCGGCCCAGCCAGCAGGTGAGGATTGCACTGGAGCTCCTTTGCAAGCTTAATAACGGGGAGCACATCCAAAGTGCTCAAGTGGTGCTTGGAGTGCCTCTACGGAGGGGGCAGCAGCAGTGCCCAGCCAATCCCCTCGGCAGGGAGCATCCCAGCAGCTACTCCTCACATCCGAGATGCTCCCGGCCACTGACAGCAGAGGTGGGCACCACTGCCCGGGGTCACCACCGACTGCCCGCATCCCCGTGGCCCGGTCCTGGTGGTACCGCAGCAGGCTCCGTGGCGATGAGATCCTTTCCATATGGGAGCAGGCAGCAGAGCTGCCAGCTCCCGGCTCCAGCGCTTGCTGCTACATCTGGAAACTCTTCTCACCCTTAATTGTGCTTAATGCTTTAACACGCGGAGTGACTAATAAGACACTAATTGGGCGGCGTTAGCAGCGAGAGCCGAGGGGGGAGCGGCGCTGGCAGTGCCCTCGGAGCCGAGCCGGCGCTCTCAGCCGCCCTGCTGCCGGCGTGCTGCAAGCACCACGGATCGCGGCGCTTTTCCCTTCTCGGCCTTGCCCAGCGCGGTGGGAAACCCGGCTCCAGCAGCGGGGAGAGTGAAGAGCTGCACATCCCAGCTCTGTCTCACGGCCGCCTGCGCCAGGGGGCAAGGAAAGAGGCACAAGGTCCTCCCCACAGCAGGCATCACCGGGACGGGCTCCGGCTTCCGTTGCTCGTGGCCGCAATGCAAGAGAAGCGATGAACAGCTCAGCCGCTCCCGGTAACTTGGTGGCTGTGGGGAGCTGGGGTTGCCCCATTGATGCACCCGTGCCCCAGGGAACTCCCCCACTGCTGGGGGTCCCGATCCTGGGGGCTCCTGGAGCTGCTGGACCTGCCTGTGCCTCTGCTGCTAGCCCCGTGCCCACTGAGCTGCTTCGCAGCGGGAAATAGGCACAAATCTCGTTACACACTGGCTGAGCCTCCCCGGGCATGTTTTCTATAAATCTCCCGGAATTTATTATATGATAACTAACCTGGAAAAGCTAAATTAAATCCACACCAAGAAACTGACTTTCGAGTGTGACCTAATTTACTCACGGGGAGAGGAGGGAGGGAGGGAGCGGGGATCCTGGTGCCAGCCGTTCCCAGGATGACCTCCCGGGGCAGCCACACACCCCCCGTCCTCCTTCTCCTCGCTGTGACTTTGGGGACGGAGCTGCGGAGCCTTTCATGTCTGAGCGGATCTCGCACTCCCACTCGCTGGAACAAAAGCGCCTCGAGGGCTCCCCTGTCAGATGTTTCTCCATTGCTCAGCTTCAAGCCTCCCTTTATGGAGCGCTCTCCTCCCAGGGAGGCTCCCGCAGGTTTGGGGATGATGGGGAGAGTGGCTGCAGGGGCTCCGCATTGATGTGTTCCTCCAGGCTGCTCCCACCACCCCAGTGAGCCTCATGCATGGCACCAGCACCAGCATTTGCAGCTCATGGCCAGCAACCCAAAGCCTTCGTGCATGGTCCACGTGAAGAAGGTGGCTCTCAGGAAGGGAGGTTTCAGGGCAGAGAAGAAAGCAGCAGGGAAGAAATCTGCCTGGGGAAGAGGCTCTGGTCTGAGCACAAGTGAACCCAGCTCTGCTCTGGCTCCCAGAGCAGGTCCTGACTGCAGTGGCTGCAAATTCCCACAGGACGGGCACTCACATCCTGTGCAGGGACACAACACACATGGGGTAACATGGGGTTACAACCGACTGCAAACTGGGGTAACAACCGACTGCAAACCCCCACAAACAGCAGCACAGCCCCAGCCCCATGACCAGTGCACTGCAAGGTCCCAGGGGAGGCACCCATGGCTCCGGCTCTGCACAGGGCACTCGTGATGGAGCAGCTCTGGTGCACCACGGAGCTGTGGGCAGCCCTGCACGGACCCTTGTCCCACAGCCCCATGATTCTCCCCCCAGCAGAGGCCAGGCAGGACCAGGCATCCCCCTGGTGCTGCCACCCCTGCCCACTGCCGGGCTCAGATCCCTGTGCAGGCAATGCGGGCAGCACAGGGCAGCACAGGCTGGGCCCGTGGCGAGGGCGATGTGGGCAGAGCGAGCCCGCGGTGCTCCGGCAGACCCGGGGGTGGGCTCGGGCTGGCACATGGGCTCGTGCTGTTGTTCTGGAACGGAGTGCACTGGCACAGCGGCATGTGGGAAGCTTGCATAATAGTGCCAGCCCACACTACGCCTGCTCCTTCCCAGCATGATCAGCCCCTCGCTTTCATGAGCAATAACATCCACCCAAAGTTTTCTAAAAGACAAGGGGAAAAAAGCTTCAAGGTGATACACAGAGCTCAGCTGCCTTTGCTGCCTTCAAACTGATTAATGCAGCTGGGGAAATCCATCTGCACAGCCTCTTTGCAGAGGCTTCTCTAATCCCCCTCTTGGGACGACCTCTGCCCTGCCGAGGGATGAGGATGCTCAAAATCTCGCTCCCTATTTGAAGATTCCTGAGCACGCTCTTGGGACCAGGGCAGAGGAGAGCAGCTCTGCGAGGCAGGGATGTGCGGCTCCCCAGCACCAGGACCCTGCCACTGCCCCACTGGCAGCCCTATGGAGCAGAAGGAGCGCAGCCCACAGGGCAGGACTAGAAGCTCCCATTCCCATCCCATGAGGAGCAGAGCAGCCATGGCTTCTCCCTGTGATGCTCCTTTCACCAGTTGTCTCACAGAGCCTGAGCCTTGGGCACTTGTGCCTCTATGGGAGGGTATGGGGTCTGTACTCAGTGCTAGTGCAGAGTGAACCGGGGGCTGCTGCAGCAGGCACAGCCCATGGGAAGCAGCAGATTCATCCTCCACCAAAAACCGTCTCCACACCCCCCCCACCTCAGTGGGAGCCACGTACCTGGAGGCCACGAGCAGGAACCTGGTGCTGTGGTCGCAAGCGGGAGCTCACACTCGCCTTTGCCCCTCGGAGCTGTCTGGAAGAGCCGTGGGGGTCTCAGAGCAGCAGCTCCTCAACCTGAAAGAGAGAGGGAAAGGCTCCAGTCCTGGCCCTGTGGGCACCGCTGCTGCTAACGGAGGAGGATGCTCTGAGCACCAGGGATGGCTTCCAGGGGCTGCTTCTTTAACAGCACAATCATCTCACACTGGAGAGAGCTTTGGAGAGTGGCCCCATTGCCCAGCATGCACAAAGGCAGCCTGGCAGCAGGAGCCTGCCCACCACAAAGCCCCCACAGAGGGGGAACCACATCCAGCCCCAGGGAACGGCTGCAAGGGGTGCACGGAGGGTCCCCAGCAGGACCATGTCCCAGTCTCTGCACTGATGCAGGATGCTGAGGCTGGTTCTGCTTCCCCAGGGAGCCTCAGCAGAGCACATGGGACAGATAGGAGGAAATGCAAAGGCTTCTTCCTGAGGGAAAAATACCCCTCCCTGTCGCCACCAAAGCCTCCTCCTCGGCATCCTGCAGTCCCACATCACACTCAGCAGGTCTGAGTTGGTTTTCCCTGACCCAGGTTGAACAGGAGATAATTTAACAGCTTGTCCCCCCAGGCAGCCCATCCATCCATCCATTCATCCATCCATCATGGCACCGACAGCAACATCCACCCCACAAACCTCGCCAGGCAGCCCCTGCCTGCCGGGGATTCCTGTGCCTGCGCTGCGCAGCAGGAAGGGCTCAGCACGCTGGGAGTGAGATTTATCCCCTCAGCAGAACAGGGGGCAGAGGCCGGCAGATAAGTCACAGCAGAGCTGCAGGAGCGTCCCTCAAGGTCCTCCAAGGTTGGCTCATTAAAAAGCGAGGAGAAGAGGAAAGGAAAGAAAAATGCCCGCAGTGGTGTGGCTCGCGGATCATCCTCCTGCCTCCCAGCGAGCCGAAACCGAGAGGGAAACAGAAATGGAGCTGGGATCCCCTGGGCTGGCTCTGCAGCAGTCCCCAGAGGCAGGCACCGGCATTCCCCAATCACCCATCCCAGCAGCATCCCAACAAATGCGGCAGCATGTGCCTGGACAGGGATGCCCGTTCCCAGAGGAGCAGGAGCACTGGGGGCAGTCCGAAGGGGCAGGAGGGATGGAAAGCAGCTGATGGCAGCCCACAGGCTCTTGGATGCTGGCTGGTGGGGGGGATGAGGGAGAAGACAGGCAGAGGGATCTCAAATACAGCACAGAACTGCCCCTGCAGCCTCATAGACCCCGGGGAGGCCTTGGCCAGGACTGCTGGGCTTGCTCCATCAGCACCAAACAGGGGCAGGCGCCTGTCACCGCTTTGGAGGCAGACCTCATAGAACCCCCAGAGAACGGTTTAACAGCACAGGAGCTCCCCAGACTTGCTGGAATTCCCCTTCTGCCTCATTAGTCCTGCTCATTGGGCTCTGCTCCTGGTTAGCATGCAGAGCTTGAGCACAGCTCAGCAGTGGGGAGCTCCAGCTCGCCAGCCCCACCACCCCAGCACTGGGGTGTCCCCTTCAACACTGGTCTGTCCCAGCCCGATCCCACGGGGCTCCTCCCCAACACCTTCTTTCCAACACAAACTCATTCAGCCGCAGCTTCCACGCTCCCATTGCAGGGTTTACCCAAGACCAAAATAACCCCCCCGTGCACAAGCAGCGAGGGCAGGACACGATCAGCACAGGGAAAGCCCAGCGGCATCCCCCAACCAAGCTGAACACACTCATGTTTTTTCAGCACCTTCTATTTTCAAAAGCAAACCCACGGGTGTGCAGGGGGCCGATGGAGCTGACGCATTCCCCACCGCGGCGGGGGCGCGTTCCCCCCGCACACGAGCGGTCCAGCCCCACGGGGGGAGCGGAAGCGGATTGTGGAGCCCCACAGGGCATCTCCCCAAGAACCACCAGGCTTTTACCACACAATAAAACACTGCGATTACATCTGCAAGCCAGCCCCGGGAAGGCTAAGAGGTTTTATCAAAGCCAGCAGCACCCCAGGGAGGAGATGGGAAGATGCAGCTGCCCTCAGCATCCGCAATCCCAGGGCCAGCCCAGCAGTTGCTGCTGCTGCTGCTGCGGGGAGGGCAGGATGAGGGGTGCAGGACAATGGGTGCAGGATCAGGACTCATTTTTAGCTGAGCCCCAGCCATTGCCTCTCAATCCTGGGAGGATGCTCAGCCCCAGCCCAGCACGGTCCATTGGACCCCACCGTGACAGTGGGGTGATGGAGGTACCCCTCTCAATGGGACAGAGGGGGTTTAGGCCGAATTCCCGTAGTGGTTTTTCCCTTGGTTGCAGAGGAGGGGGAGAGTGGAATTGCCTTTCAGCAGCAAATGCACTGAAGCAGCACTCTGAGCCTGTGCAGCCAGAGATACGGCTCCTGCTCCAGCCTGGATCAGGAGCTATTTCCCACTTATCTGTGCCGAGCCTGCTATCTGTGCAGCAGAACACGGAACTTGGTAATAGGATTTTGATGCTGAACAGAAGATGTTCCCCCCCCCAAGTCTCACTTACGTCACAGCTGGAGGTATCCATGTCCATAGAGGTGACATGGAGGAAGGCTAAAGAGTTTCAACTCCTGAGCTGAGGGAGCAGCTTCTCCTCTAGCTGCAAAACAGCAGAATTAAAGCAACCTAATATTAGCTGCCTGCTTTGTGCCTCAACTCCAGCACAGTCCTGGGGAGAAAAGCACATCCCTGTGGCAGCAGCCCCACAGCAACACTGACCCGCAGCACCACAGCCCTGCAAGGGAGCAGGCAGAGCCCCCTCGGGCATCACCCGCTCTGCTGTCGGCTGCATCCCGCACCACGGGGACCTCCCACACGCCGCCGCAGCAGCAGCAGGATCCAGGCTCTGGGTGGCAGCTCCACGCTCCCAGCTGCCTGAGGGCAGGTTTGTCACCTCCCTGCCACCCTCCTCCCCACCGCAGCGACAGGAAGGTCCCACGCAGCCCCGCCGCCGGCGCTGGGGAAGTCTCTGCCTGCCACAGACAGAGCCGAAGGGACGGGAACCACCCCCGCCCGGCGCGGGTGACATGCCACCCGTGGGAGCGCAGCGGCAGGGCTGTCACCGCGGCGTCAGGGCTGTCACCGCTTCCCACGGCGCAAGCCGGGCGGATGAGGGGCACTTGCAGGCAAGGCACAGGCGGGCGGCTCCCGGCGCTCACCAGTGGTGCTGGGGAGAGGAAGGTCCAGGCTGACACCCCGCTCATGGGGTGCACCCTCACCATGGGCGCATCACGGTCCCCAAAAGGCTGCGAGTGGGCAGAGGATGAGCGAGCCAGAAGGAAAAGGCTCATCAGGAGCCAAACAGGGAGGCAAGCGGAGGCTCTCAGGGGGCTGGATGCATCCCTTGTCGGAGCGCTTGCATTTTCCTAGCCCAGCTCTGGAGAGCAGGAAGTTATCACAGCCTCAAGGACCCGCTGGACTAAAGGTGCATTACGATTAGATGAAAGAGCTGGGGGAAAAAAGGAAAAGACAGGCAAGGAATGGAATCTTGAACTAAAGGATGGAGAAAATGGGCCCAGAAAGTGCCATGGGAGCCACAGGGTGGGAGACAGAGGGAATGCATCAGTCCCTGGCCCCCCTGCCTGCCAGGCAGGCACAAACCTGTGGAGCACAAACCCCCCAGGCTTTACAGCTCTACAGCCCTCTTGTTTCCAGTTTTGAACTGAGGAACATCCCCTCCTTCGCCTTCACTCATGCCCTGATGCTCGGAGGCAGTGCAGCTGCTAAGGCAGGGCTGGGGTGCTGCTCCCCTGGGAACCCCTGGGGCTGGGCATGGCACCCACTGAGTGCAGAACTGCTCTGCAGATGCACCTCTGCCATGGGCCGTGGTGACAGCCACCAGCACCGGGGTCCCACACCACCAGAGCCAGTGGCACCAGCGGTGATGACCAGGGAAGAGGGTGCCCCTGCCAGCCCCACCAAGGAGCACCCCAGCACTGAGGGAGTGAAGCACAGCACCATGCAGTGAGGTGAAGCAGCAGCGATGGCTGAGCCACCACGGACCCCATCCCACACGATGTGCAGCGTGTGCCGGGAGCCGGGGCAGAGCCAGGGCTGTGCTGCAGCCTGCTTCTCTGCACAAGTGCATTAGGTATTCTGCACAGCACTTTTGCTGTAAATCACTTCCTATTCAGGCTCACTGCTGAGGGTCTCTGAAGGTCGATTTTCCATGGTTATGACAACAAAAACTAAAATTGGGTCAAACCTGAAAGGTATTATCTTCCTCCAAGCTGCTAAATGCACAATAGTAATGAGGTTGGTTAAGCAATTCACCCACAGACTGCATTATTTGCTCTGAAGATGTATTAACCAGTTAAATGAGCGTGATAAGGCAGCTCTGCTTATTTCTCCCACCAGCCACACAGGAGATCTGAGGTTCTGGGTCTCCGTATCCCGGTTAATAGCTGGGACCGGAGCCACACTGACACAGGCGGCTGGCGCCACGCCACTGGGGCCAGGCCCTGCCTGGCCTGACTGCAGGAGCACAGAGGCAACTTTAGAGGCACACAGAGGCTGAGCCATTTGGGGAAATCATGACACTTCCTCCCTCCCCTTCCTCTTTCGTCTTCTAAACCGCTCCCCCCCACCCCACTTCCTGATGGAAGGGGATGGAGCCGCTGCCCACCCCGCCTGAGGCAAGCTGTAGCAGCAGCCCCGTTCCAGGATGGGATTTATCCCTGCAAGTGCACGTAGCTGAGCCGGTGGCTTGGCATCTGCTCCTGCTGCAGCCGATGCGTGGGACTCATCCCACAGAGCTGCCTTGCAGCCTGTACCCAGTGGATGCTGGAGGTCCCTGTGGGAGCTCTCCATACCCACCACTGTGGATGAGGGACAGTGGCTGTCCAGGGCACCCTCCTCAGAGCCTCCACTCCAACAGGGCCACAGTGCCCACGTGAGACACAAAGAACCTTTGTTTTTGTGGGAATTCTGTTGTTTTCCCTAAAACAAAACCCCATTAATGTAAATATAACTGATGTAAACAAGCACAACCCTAAAATCCACGTGCAGCTGTATGCAATGGGGGAGAGGGAGGGAGGAAGAGAAAGAGGGAGGGATGAGAAATGCTTTAATTAATCCTAAAATGAATGAGATGGAAGAACTCAAACTGCATGGAAAGCATCTGGTACCGTGCAGGAAGGGGCTGCCCAGGGCACATGGTCATGCCCATACGTGCACCCCATAGCAGCAGCCAACCAGTGGCTCAGTGCAGCAGGGACCTCATGGGCCATGGGATTTCACAGGGTGCACAGTCAGCCACTATGGGCAGCCCTTGGGGTAGGCAGCAGGGAGGAGGGCAGAGCACAAGGCACAGGAAAGCCGTGTTGTGTCTCCCGGTGATGCAGCTGGTGCTTTGCCAGGAGGAAGGAGCTGCATGGAGAAACGCCAGCACTTTCTAGCACAGAAGGATGAAGGCATCCTAAAGTGGGATCGATGTCAAGAGGAGCTCTGGGACCAGCACTGCGACCCCCACTGGCCACCTCCCTGTGTGGGATCGATGTCAAGAGGAGCTCTGGGACCAGCACTGTGACACCCACCAGCCACCTCCCTGTGACCGAAATACAGCTGCAAAACGGCACCTGGGGAAGGAGGGGTTGAAGGATCCTGGAGCAGGTCCCGAATGCTCGGAGAGGGAAGGGGCTGGTCATGAGGCTGGCAGGGTCAGCCAGAGAGGCAACAATGGATCCGTACAGTGCAGCGGGACAGCAGCGGTCCCCCTGCAACCTCCCGGGCTCTCGAGCGGGCACTCGGCTACCTGGGGACGTGTTCATCACATCGATCCCACTCCTCCTCTCCATAAAGATCTTAAACCCTGTCCCTTGCCATCAGCCACTCACTGGCTGTGTTTTAGAGAAGCTGTCCCATGATCAGCTGCTGGAATCCCCTCAGGGCCCTGCAGCAGGGAGCAGGAATCCCTCATCCCAGCTCGAGGTGGACTCCTGTTGCCCCAGGGGCCGGCCCCTGTGCTCAGCCCTGCCAGCTCTGACCACACTCACACCGCATCCTCCAGGCTGCAGTCCTGCTGCTCCCAGCCAGCGAGCTCCTGAGGGATCAGCCTTGATCCCAAACCTGGGGAGCGAGTACACAGCACGGCTTCTCCTGGAGCAACCCCGACCACCAGCGCTGCTCCTCCAGAGCTACAGCAGCTTTCCAGCTTCACCCACCCCCAACACAGCTCGAGCCAGCTGCACCGGCCAAACATGGGCACATCCCCAGCACCGGTGCCACCCCTGCTGCGGCACTGGAAGGCCAGCCCGGCACCGCGCTCTGCCCCGGGACACACCAGCCCCTTGTTCCCTTACCTTGGCACAGTGCTCATGCTGCCGAGGCTCCTCAGCAACGAAGGCTCTGGGATGGGCAGGCGGGACAGGGGCACCCCCAAGACCCACCCGAGCACCGGTGCCGGCCCCGCGCCTCACTCTGCACCTCACCAGCCCTCCCAACCACTCGTGGCTCCCGGTGCTGCCTTCAGAGCTGGCTGCCACAGTGCACTCATCCTTCCCCCTGCCCTTTCCAACACCGCCGGTGATGGGAGGGAGTTAGAAATGCCAGGAGAAGCATTCCTCATTTTGAGAAGCTGGATCATGGGAAGACTGGCAACAGCCCAGAGCCCAGCGAAACAAGCCCCAGATTTATGACCAGCATGGATGAAGAGACAGAAGAGCTTTAGTGAACCTGGTCAAGACCCCATGGGAAAGCGACAGTGAGAGATCGGAGTGACCGGCATCTCCACCTCCCCTGGGGAAAACAAAAGAGACACAAGAAAGGAGCCCCCGGCAGCACCAGGGGCGATGGCTGCCATGGGACAGGGTACAGGAATAGGACACACATGGGAGCAGGGACCAGGCAGATTCTGAGAGATCAAAGCATCACTGCTGGAGCACCCCGCACTGCCTGCAGCACTGATCCAGCCTCCCCCTCCTCCTCCTCCTCCTCCTCCAGGGCTTCTTCCTCTCCTTCCCCTCTTTGTCATTGCTCTCGGCTCACGCCTCTTCCCTGCTCTCCTTCAGCTGCTGGCAGCACTAATCCAGGGCACTAACGCCCCGCAGATCACTCAGCACCGCTCCCCGCTGCTGCTGACCAGGGTTTTAATGCCTCCCCCGGCTGATGCCCACCTCCGCCAGCTGCAGGAGGCTCTCCCAGCATCCCTCCTCTGCTCATTGCCCCTAATGAGGACCTGGGCACACTGCGGGGAGCAGCGAGGAGCACCCAGCACCTCCGTCTCAGCTCAAACCTGGGCTCTCAGAGTGACCTCCTCTGAAGCCGGGGCAGCAGCGAACACACCAAGGGCATGGATGCAGCAGAGCGGAGGGGCTGCAGGTTGCCGGCACACCCCGCATTCCTCAGGGACAGGGAAGGGACAACTGCGGCTCAGTGTGGTCAGATGGATGCTTCTCAAAGGATCACAGCACAGGGCTCTGCAGAGGCAGCACCCGGGCTTCGACTGCCCACACACCAGCATCAGCCAGCTCTCAGCACTGGCACAAGCACCAGCCAAGGGCTAAAGCTACCAGCAAGAACAGCGTGGGATGGAGATTAAGGATCTTCCAGCACCAAGGCCAAGCATCATGGAACGGAGCTGCCACTCCAGGGGACCTGGTGAAGTTCAGGAAGGAAAACCCCGAGCCCTGTCCCCAGAGCAGAGCTGCCAAGGCCAGCTGGCAGGAGCGTGCTGCTGGAGCAGGCGGACGAGTCAGCAGCGTGCCCCCCCATCAGCCCTGCCATGTCCCGCTTTGGCCCCCAGTGCAGGCACTGATGCACTGGAGTGAATCCAGCAGAAGGCCACAGTGACGGTAGTGCGAGGTGTCCCTATCCATGGCAGGGGGGTTGGAACTAGATGATCTTAAAGTCCTTTCCAACCCTACCTGTTCTATGATCCTATGCAGGGGAAGGTAGCTGCTCAGCCCAGAGAAGGGGAGGCTCAGGAGTATGGGGAGGGTAGAGCCAGGGCAGGCAGCAGGGAGGGCAGGGAAGTTCCATCTGCACTATCCTATTTCCCCATCAAATCTTGCCTTTCACATCAGCAAAGAAATTTTAGAGGTAAGCAGCAGCTGCGTTCCAGGAGCCAGAGAGCAGAGGCAGCACTGACAGCAACCAGAACCAGCTGGTGCCCTGCCAGCACCACCACCAGCCCCTGCCAGCACCACCACCAGCCCCTGCCTGGCATCACCACGGCTCTGTGCAGGGAGGAGAAGCACCTCAGACAGAGGGTTCAGGGGTGACCCCCAGCCTCCAGCCCAGCGAGCCCCCGCCGCCAGCACAGCGCTCACTGCCAGGCTGCAGGTCCCCGTGTCCCATCCTTTAATTAACATTCCACATGTAAAGTTGGGATTGTAATTACTGCAACTGATTAACAGGCCGAAGGTAGCCCGTCTCTGAGGGAGCAGATTAGCAGAGTCTCTCTCGAGCTCCTGCCTCACCTCGGCACTGCCCATGCATTCTAAGCAGGGGCGCAATGCCCCCACAGTGGTGATTAATGGGGATGCTGGATGAGGAGGACACTCGGTGGCTCCGGCCCCACTGTTCTTCCCACAGCCGCAGTGGAGCAGGATGGGACCAGGCTCCAGTGGCTGGGGACCATTAGAGGGGAGGATGCTGGATGCCAGCAGCAACTCCCAGAGCCTCCTCCCCCTGGTGTTGGCACAACCCCTGCTCAGGCAGCAGCACAGGGGAGTCAGACACGACTCCCAGGAAGCCAAGGACCCTGTGCATGGACAGGGCAGCGCCGCCTCAGACCGATGGAGCTGAGAGACCCCCCCGAGCAGCCCCCCGGGGTCTGGCTCTAACCTGGCCAGAGCAGAATGCCCGAGGCTCAGCCAAGCCGGGAGAGTGCCCGCGGCTCCGACTCCCTGCAGAACCTTCCCCTTAATGGGCTATTCCCAAAACTTCAACTGGCCAGGGTCAGCTCCCCTCGCCATGGCTACCTGTCAGCCCGAGCTGCAAGCCACCAGCCTGCTCCCACTCTGCAGAGCCGTGGAGTCAGGACATCCCATGGGAATGAGACCCCCACCTCCATTGCATTGTGGTGCCCACAGCACAAGGCAGCAGAAAGGGAGCCCAGCTCTGCCCCACAGCAGCCCCCAGGTTCCTGCACTTTCTGGATATGGAAACCCATCAGAACATCCCATGTCCCAGCTTGTCCCTTCCCAGCTCTTCCCAGCCCCTCCCCATCGCTTTGGGCCCCACACTCTGGTCCATACTTGACCTGGGGTATGCAAAGGGGACCCACCAATGGAGCGTGGCCAGGGTGGCTCCAGTAATTAGAAGCAGATAAGGCTCTGAGCTGTAATTACCTCCCGTCCGCGGGCAGAGCGTGCGGCGGCACTGACTTTTCTTCCCTTCTTTTCCCCAAGACTGCAAAATAAATTATCCTGCAAAGTTAGCAGAGGCTGAGCTATGGAAACAATTAAACAAAAATTAAATCTAATTCATTTATACTCTGAGCACAAAGTGGATAATGTGGGGGTTTTCTTCTCTCTCCTCTCTTTGCCTTGGTGTTACAGAGGACTATTATGGGAAATTAATCACAGGGAAAAGCAATGAACGTGATCTATCACTCTTTAAAAGTGCACTGTAGTGATTATATAAAAATCTATTAGAGAGGCCAGGAAATAGCAGAGTGACACCGTTTAAAAGGAAAAAGGAGACAGGGCTGGTGGCAACGGGATCGATTCCTAACAGACGGGTCCATGGCAGAGGGAGCGGGAGGAGGTCAGACCCTGGGGTGGCTGCAAGCCCCTGCCCTGCCCCGGCTGCTCCTGCATGGACCCAACCAGGCATTCACACCCAGACAAGCAGTGCTTCAGCCCCTTCAGCCTGCACAAGCTCGGCCATCCCCGCGCAGCTGCAGCGTCCCAATCCACCCCATCCCCTGGTAGCCTGGGGGATCCCAGCACTGCCCCCATCCGAGGGGTCCCCAGCAGAGTGACCCCATCATTGCGGGTGAGAGCAGGAGCAGCCTCTCGCCGCACCAGCACGCTCTCGGCTGTTTAATGGCTGCGATAAAACCTTCACAGAGGCAGATTCCACCATCAATCCTTCAGGGAGCGGGGCCGGCCCCGGGCCAGCCCGACGCTTTAACGACACCATCAATCCAAGCTGGGCTGGGGGATGCACAGCCAGGCAGGGCCCAACCCCACAGCCAGGGTGAGGGGTCTGGGCTGGCCCCAGATCTAGGATATGGAATCGCTCCAAGTAGCTCCAGATCCCTTGGTGTGTGATGGGCAATGCTGCACCCACCTGTAGCCTCCTGGGGCATCACCCCGGGACCGACACTAACAACGCTCCACCAGCTCTACATTAACACAGCAAATGCCTTTATGGGAATTTAATGGAAGTTCCTCCTCCCCACCAGGCGAATGGAAGCCCAACACTCCATTCGCCCTCCAGTGCGTCTTTTCAATGATTTAGGAAAAGAAGAGTGAAAAAAACCCCTTTGATCTCAGCAGCCCATTTGTTTAGGCCATGCTGGGATTTAATTGAGGAGGGACGTCCTTGAATAAATGCGGAGATGTCCTCGCTCCCCGGGAAGTCTGCTGCGAGTTGTACAAGGCACTGCGAGAGCTTCCCTGCTCATGCAGGGGTATTCTGGGGCAGCACAGCCCCAGCGCCGCGGCCACAGCACCGGGCAGCCCCTGCTCCGCTCAGCACCGGCACACCAGCAGCGGGCAGGCACCGAGCCCCGAGGGACAGGGACCCTGCTCTGCCCCCAGACCCACCATAGGCACTGGTGTGGAGGCTGGAGCAGTCACCAGCGCGGTGGGACGGGAACAGGGGCGTGTTTGGCGCTGGCCAAGGGACTGCAGGCGGATGCAGCACCCAGAGAAGCCAAGTTACAGCACAAGGGAAGGCGAGGGCAGCCTGTCCCTGGGAGCTGGCACCCGGGGTGCCAGCCCCGTGCCCTGGAACACGCGTTCCACGCTGCCAGCATTGACAAGAGAGGAGCCGCAGCGGAGATCCCAGCGCAGCAGGCACCTTCCTGCTCATTTCCTGCCCGCAGCTGCCGGCCCAGGCACCCCGGTCCCAGCCCTCTCCTGCCAGCTCCCTCTTGGCAAGGGGCAAACGCATCCCTATTGCCCAGCTTGGCTTCTAGCAGCCGCAGAGCCTCAAGCTAAGGAAGGGACCGGCCCTGGGGATCTGCACAGCTCCAGAGAACCAGAGCACGGCAGGAGGGAGTCCCTCAGCGGTGGCACTGTACCCACAGGTTTGGGTCTTACCTGCTGCCCCTGCCCAGCACAGCCGGCACCTGGCACTGATCGGCCAGCATCACCTTCATCCCACTCTGCCCTGAGCCCTGGTAGAGAAACCCCCTGCAGCTGCCCCTGGGAGAGCTGAGCCAGAGGCAGGAGAGGGCTGGAGGGCACCCAAACCCATGTCCAGGGCTGGCTGCACCTTGCTCGCCTCCACCTCAGCCCTGAGAAGGTGCAAGTGCAAAGGTGCAGCCAAGGCTTGGATGTGTCCCCCTTCCCCAGGGAGCAGCTGCTCCCTTGGGAATGGGGAACAGGACCAGGAGTGCCCTTGGTCCTGGCCAACAGAAGTCATTTTACCCCGGAAGGGAATTAATGTTGATAAAGGCAAGCACAAGGAGCTACAGGAGAGGACACCGGGAATTCCCAGCTCATTAAAGCATTGGCATCTTTAAGCCCATGGTGACAGCAGCTCCTTTTCTCCTCATCCATTAAAGTCCTTGTGCTCCCGCTCCCCAGGAGACCTGCACTCAGCCCTGCAGCCATCCCCCCAGCCCATCACCACTGCGGCCAAGCCCCGCCACAGGCACATACTGGTGCAGAGCCGCGGTGTGCCAGGGATGCAGCTGTGCCGGGAGAGCGCGGGGGGCTCTCAGCCCAGGCCTGTGCTGGCTGAGCTGCGGCTAAAGGCGAGCTGATTAAAGCAATTAGGATTTTAAATAGTAACAGCCGAGTGGCTCATCAGCCTGGAGAGGCAGTCAACTGACGAGTCTGAGCATCCTATTGAGGGATCTCAGTTGGCTGAGGATCCGGAGCCAGGCCCCACCACTCCCTTCCCAGGAGAGGACCTGCCGGGTGCAGGGGTGTCCCAGGGACCCCGCAGCATCACAAGGAGCAGCCTGGCTGGGGGTGCCCGTGGGAACAGCCCCACACACGCAGCCAACTCCATCCCATGTCCTGCGGCCACCCAGCGCTCAGCACTGCATCAGCAGCGGTCCCAGGGAGCACCCGGCTGCCCCCTCCTCCTTTCTTAAGCTTGCTGTTTATTCTCTCTAACAATAAAGGGTCTGGGAAGGAACATGGGAAGAATCCAGCAGTGCTCCTTGGGAGCAGCACCGCACGCCAGCAACCAGAAAGTACCTTTTGCAACAGATAAAGCAGAGCGCAATTTGTTTGCTTGGACTCAGAATCTGATACGCCAGAGATTTAAAGCAGCCTGGTGGGAAATCCGCCTGTTTTGGTGTATACGAATCTCCAATCACAAAGGAATCCAGACACAAATACAGATGCAGGAGCAGCACAAACAGCTGGGAAACGCTCTGCACCCTTCCCTCTGCTCTGATTTCCTGCACTTGCATTTGTTCCTCGCTGTTGCTGGCTGACCCTGGGGAGCAGGAGGGTGCAGTGCCTGCGATGCACCCCTCAGGGACACTGGGGATGCCTGCAAGGAGCTTCTCATTCATGATCCAATGGGTCCTGCAGCCTGGTACTGGGCTGCTGCTGCAGAACCCCCATCCCTGCTCCTGGGGCTGCATCCCAGAAGGATGGCATCGCTGTAGAGCATCTCAGCACCCCCAGGGTTCCCTGGTCCTGGGGACATGCAGCTGTACAGACACCGTGCTGAGTGTCAGACAAAGCAGGGCAGAAAGCCATGGCCTTGCAGAGGGGCAGGCAGGGCAGCACAGACAGGGCTGGAGCCACTCGCTCTCAGATGGGGGGAAAAGGGAGAAAAGGGCATGAGCAGGGAGGGCAGGAGCTGCAGCCTGAGCACAAGCCACTTGTCAACTTCCCTGCAAGCTCCAAGATGCTGTAGGAGGGTACTGGCACAGGCATATTACATTTATTTATAGGCCTTTCTGTGGCACTCAATTAAACGCTGTGGTGGAGATATTGCAGTGTGAAGAGTATTTAGAGCCGTTTAACACCTCTTAGTCGGCAAAAGCCCATCTGATTCCTGCGGCAAGTTAGGAAAGTGCACATAGCAAGGGCAAGAGCAAGAAGGACTGCCCTCTCCCAACCCCATCCCTGCTTGTGGAGAAGTGGGATCACTGCACTTGTGGCAGCTCATCCATGAGCCTCACACAATGCTCCACTGCTTCTAGGTCAGCAGGAGAGGGACCAGTGTCCCACAGCAGGACACAGAGACACACACCTCAACCGTGCTCAGTGCCAGGTACCTTGGGGTACAGACAGTTCCTGCCCCTCGTGCTCCCAGGGGCTCCCCATACCCCACTAAAGGATGGGACGTGCCCACAGAAGGACATGGAAACTGCTGATGCTCAGGACTGGCTCCTTCAGAGCCTCCTTGGGTCTCTGTAACCCTGCAGAACCTCACCACAACTCATGGCGATGGCGAAGGGCTGAGCCAGGAAAGGTGTCTCAGGAAGGCACCGGGGCGTAGAGCTCGAAGGGAAGGCTGACAAGGGCGCCCCAAGCTGAGCTCTCACTGCACCGCGGCAAATTCACTGGGGCTCTTTGGCCCCGATCGCTCGCTGCCCTCTCCCACTGCCCCTGCTCGTGCCCCGGCCGAGCAGCCCTGGAGTGCAGGGCAAGGCATGAGCCCAGCCAGGGCCACGGCAACCTCGGCCCCACTGATGCTCGCCAGCGGCAAGCTCAGCTCTCCCCATGGAAGCGAGCACAGGGAGATAGCCCGGCCCTGGCAATGCCAGCACAAACCCCAGAGCCGCTGCTGCTGGTACCCCCAAATTGGAGCTGGGTTCTACAGGCTCTCCTACGCCACCCCCATGGCACCGGAACCCAGCAGCAGTTATTTTGGTCCACCTGAGTGTGTACAGGAGCCCATAGAATCCCACAGTGGTCTGGGTTGGAAAGGGTTTTAAATCTCATCCAATTCCAGCCCCCTGCCACGGGCAGGGACCCCTTCCACTGGAGCAGCTTGCTCCAAGCCCCTGTGTCCAACCTGGCCTTGAGCACTGCCAGGGATGGGGCAGCCACAGCTTCTCTGGGCACCCTGTGCCAGCGCCTCAGCACCCTCACAGGGAAGAACTTCTGCCTAAGAGCTCAGCTCAGCCTCCCCTCTGGCAGGTTCAAGCCGTTCCCCTTGGCCTGTCCCTACATCCCTTGTCCCAAGCCCCTCTCCAGGTTTCCTGCAGCCCCTTTAGGCACTGGAGCTGCTCTCAGGTCTCCCCTTCAGGAGCCTTCTCTTCTCCAGGCTGCCCCAGCCCAGCTCTCTCAGCCTGGCTCCAGAGCAGAGCTGCTCCAGCCCTCGCAGCAGCTCCATGGCCTCCTCTGGGTTCACTCCAACAGCTCCACGTCCCTCTTGTGCTGCTGCCCCAGAGCTGGATCAGGGCTGCAGGGGGGGTCTCCCCAGAGCAGAGCAGACCCCACCACAGCCACCCAGTGCCTGCACAGGAGGTGTCCTCTGCTCTGCTCAGTACTGGACCCTCAGAGCCGGTGAGCAGCATCCACCGGCCGGGGCCTCTGGCACGGGGTGGCCAGGGCTTGCCCCACCAGCTGCTCCCACACACCCGGGCTCCTGTCGCTTGCAAATGGATGCAATTAAGTTTATACTGCAGCTGGACCATAATTGCTGTTTCCTTAGCTTGGCAACACGACCCCGGAACCCCCCATTATACTAATCACTGTCAAACGAACACAGTCGTAGAAAGCATAAAAACCTGGTGTACTTCATGGTGAAATATAACACCGCAGAAGGCTGCACCGTGCCATAAATCTGCTCAGCACTTAACACTGCCTGCTAAATGGCCCCGCTTAATTATAGCTCTATAAACACGACTTTATAGCAATATCAATACAGTCAAAAATCAATCCCGCTGATGGACAAATGGACAGACTCACGTCCTGCTGACCCTGGCGCCGGGCAGTGCTGCTCCCTATGGCACAGACGAGCCGGGCTCCATGCTCCCACTGCTTGGCAGTGATCCCTGGGGATGCGCTTCTCCCAGACACCTCGATCCTACTCCTTGTACTCGTCCTGGGCACAGCAGGACCCAGCCACTCTCTGCTGGACGCGGTTCCCAACCTGCCTTCGCCCAGCGCTGCTGCCGAGCCACAGACAAGACATTAGCATTACAACCCACACTGATCTTTGTCAATTATGCTCCAGTATTTGAGCTCTAACCAGCTTTAAATTGAATCAGGACGAAATCATCAGTATAAAAAGCGCCCGCACCAGCCCTTCAATTCCAGCACTGGGAAAAAAAAAGTTCTACATCTCATAATGGCCTTCTACCCCATAATGAACAGGAAAAATAAATTAGATTCCCAGCTAAGGGTATATTTATACAATTTCATTATGCGCCCATGAGCAAGTCTGGTTTTCACCAAGATAAAAATGAGCTCTCAGCAATGCTCGTACTAAATAAATGGAGTGAGTTAACAGCTTAACAAGGAGCGCGATCGAGGGTTGAGGAACAATGTCAAAAATGGAAAATAAAAATAAATAACAAAATCGAAACGCTAGAGTTTCCTGACCCGTGGTGGTGCTGCCGGCTTGGATCCATGCACTGACTGCAGCGCCTGCAGCCCGGCGTGATGGAGCCGGGGACCACGGGCGCATCCCAGGGCAGGGAGCACGCAGCATCCTGCCCGCTTGGAGCATCGCCAGGGAGATGCCTTCCAACTGCTTCATTTCCTGGCTGCTCAGTGCACAAGTGACCCAAACCCAAAACACCTTGCTGCCTGCTGGCGGGTCCCACTCGCTCCCTTGGTGCCACACTGTCCCTGTGGGTGCCGGGGCTATGTGTGCTGCTGCCCGCAGGAGCAGGGAGGATCTCTGTGACAGCCTTGGGGCTGGAAAGGGATATTTGCAGCGTGGAAGTTGCTCCCAGGCTCTGAAACACTCAAGCCAAGCACAGTTCATCTCCCGGTGCTGCCCAGTGTGGGAAGGATGCTGATGGCACTGGCTGGGCCCTGGTAAGCTGCTCCTGCACTGGGAAGGGGCACCAAGGAAGCCAAGGGCTCACCAGGAGCTCGGCTCCATGGCAGGCTTGC
The DNA here is from genome assembly GCF_033783945.1 of Neopsephotus bourkii. Taxonomy (NCBI): domain Eukaryota; kingdom Metazoa; phylum Chordata; class Aves; order Psittaciformes; family Psittacidae; genus Neopsephotus; species Neopsephotus bourkii. Next base: position 586,660 of record NW_026902223.1, read on the forward strand.
AGGCAGTGCTGCACAGCTTGACACAGGGATGAGGTCCCAGCCCCACTGCCCAATACATCCAAGCCCCTCTCCTCCAGCACTGCCACAAGAGCAGCCCATGGTCTCTTCCTGTCAATATCACCAAACCCAGAGGGAAATTCCCAATTCCTTCCTCTCAGCAGAGCCTGTTTAACCAACCTCCTGTTATCCAGCTCAGCCGTGAGCCAAGCCCCAGGCCCGATCCTCCTGCTCTGCTTCCAGCCTTTCTGTCTGTGTCCCCCCCATGAACCTCCCTCACTCACAGCCAGGAAGGAACCTGGCCAAGCCGTCCGTGCTTGGATGGAGCAGTTTGGAGGAGCTTCTCGCCCTTTGCAAGGTTATCTGCTCCTGGAGAAGGCTCCTCCATCCCACCTTCTGCCACTACTGAAAAGAGCATGTCAGCTCGTCCCGGACCACACATTCATCTGGGCTCAGCATCGTGTGTCTTCTCCAGCACAGTCAGGCTGATCCTAAACCCATAACCCACACTTGAATAGCTCATCCATTTAATGGCAGATAGCTGCCAGCAGGCAAATCTGTCCTCTCAGCAGCAGCAAACCCAGAGCTAAGCAGTTGCCTTCTTTTTCCTTTTTCTTTTTTTTCCCCCTTTTTAAATCAATTGTGAGGCCACATGGTCCAGCGGAGTGATCTGGAGACCGGGAGCCATCTCCAAGACGGCGCTGGCTGCCTTGGCTGCCTATCACAGCTCTCCTGCCACAAGGTGACATTTCCCCTTCCATCCTCCCTACCCCAGGGAGCCGGGAGGATTAATAGTTCAACAGAGCTTTGGAAATATGTGTGCTCAGAGTTGTGAGCCTGATTCATAACAAGAGTTCCCTCCCCTGCTACAGAGATTAATCGCCGGTGCAAATGCAAACACCATTTGGGCTCCAGCATCCCAAAAGGCAGCGGAGCAGAGCACGGTGCTGCCCGCACCCATGGATGTGCCTTTACCTCGGGTAATACAGCAAATTAAATCTCATGTGGAAGGCATCAGTGGAAAGCAGCCGAGCGCTGCGAGCAGTCAAGGCCAAGTGCGGGAGCCTGCCCGCACTCCCTCTTATCTGGAGGGAATCCTGGGCAGCCCTGATGGGAGCTCTGCTCCAGCGCTGCAGAGCAGACATGCTCGGCCCATACAGGCTGGTTCACAGCAATTTAAGCTTAAACACCTTAATAAAGGTGAAAGCCCCACATCCCTTCCAGAGCAGCCGTCCCCATCCCCGCAGTGGTGCAGACGCTGCTGTGGCCTCTCGCCTGCCAGACATTAAACACCCAAACCCATCCCTGTGCGCCCTGCCCGGCCTAATGCTGCCCCAGGCATGGTCCTGGCTGCTGTGCCCTGATGGAGCCGAGCTCTCACCAGTGAAACCAGTGCTCCCAACACTGTTCTCCTAAGGACGGGATGGAGATCTCCTTCCCTGCAAGGCAAGGACCCTGCAATGTGCCCTTGCAGCTGCTCTGCAACCTCTTCCTTGTGTCCCTACATTATAAATGCTGGCCAGATCACTTTTAACACATGATTTTAACCAACCCCAACAAGAGCAGTGTCCCGGGCTGCTGGAATCCTTTACACCTCTCCCGAAGGACCAGCAAATCGTTTTTCACTCTTTTGACTCAAGAGAAGAGGGGTCTCAGCTCAATACTAATTAGAGTGAACTGCAGCCTTTAAGCAGTCAAAGCTCAGGTTACCACTGAGATGTAAGAATGATCTAATCAGACACCAGGCTCAGATAGCCAAAAAATCACATCCTTAAGGAGATGATAACAGTTTGGAGCTGAGCTGCCTGTCCTGCCTGCACTGCCCTGCCAGGCCTGGAAAAGATGTAGGAAGGGGAGTGATGAAGCTCACACAGGCAGATGCTGGGGGATCCATTGCCACCCCTGCAGCCCTGGCAGGGCTATGGGTCCGGCCACAGCACTGGTTCCAGAAAGGAAAACAACTTTGCATCCCCTGCCCAATCCTTGCTTCGCCCCCAAGCCCTCCTGCTGCCCCTCTGGATCTGCCCCTTGCCCCCAAGCAAGGAGGATGCAAGTTCAGTGGGGCTGGATGCTACCGATGAGATTGCATCTGTCTGGGTATAAATAATTTACTGCTTGATGGTCAGAGTGAATTTAATTAGTTCTTGTTCTGCTGATAGAATCAGCCCACCGCTGCTAAAGCATTTCACTCCGAATTAGCCTGAAAAGGACTAACAAAGCAGTGCTAATTTTACACACATGCCATCCCCCACAGTCTCTGCAAATACAGCTCCGTGGTGCAGGCAGCACTGGAGCGGGACGGCGCGAGGAGCAGCCGGGGGGAGGCCGGGGAGGAGGAGAGCGGGTGGGCAGCGACAGGCACCAGCTCCGAACCATCCCTCTTCTCCTTTAGCTCTGCCCTGACTGCCAGCACCAGGGGACCTGGGCAGGAGGCAAGGGGACAGGGACCCTGCGAGGGGCAGAGCTGCTGCCCCCATGTCGCTTCCTGCCCAGGAAGGGTCTCCCCAGCACGCAGCACCCACCTTGCCCCCTCTACAGCATCTGGGGTCAAGCCTGACCGCTTGCCGTGGCAGGACCACGGGCTGCCACCACCTTGCAGACACACCAAGACGCACCAGCGCTCCCCAGAGCCACGCACCAGTCACCTGGAAGGGAGAGGAGTGGAGTGAGCAGGAGATGGACATGGAGCCCTGCGGTTGGACCCCAACAGACAGCTCTGCTCCCCTGTCCCTGCTCAGCATCCCAGTCGAGGGCAGGCTGCACATGACCCTCAGCCAGGGCAGAACCCGGTGCCCCAATGGGTTTAGGGGCAACCCAAGGAACAGAGGCAGCAGACCCCGGGATCACTTTGCTCCAGGCTGTGAGCAAAGCCGTTGCTCCCCAGAACCCACTGCAGCAGGGCAGGGCTGGCAGCGAGGACACAGAGGCAGCGTGAGCCGATGCAAGGTGCCCATGGGCAGCGGGGCAGGGGCAGGGCTGAGCTCCCGCAGCCACATCGCTGCTGTTTCCCTTTGCTCTGTAATTACAGCCCGGGTTCTCCTCTAAGGCCACCGTCTGGTGACCGCAGTGCTTTACTGGTCCTGCCTCCCTGCTCTGACCTCCCCTGTCTCCACCACGATTTATGTTCCACATTAGCAGTCTACTGGAGCCACTTCCCGTGTCACCAGGGAGCGGTGGCATTGCAGCCACAGAGCACGCCGGGAATCCCCAACCCCACCGAGCATAAACCCCTCCACAGATACAAACCCAGATCATTTCTGCCCAAAAGTGAGATCTGGGGACAAGGCCAGTTGGAAAAGGCTGAGCAAGCACTTTCAGCAGCGGGGATGCTCCAGGCTGCGACGGAGGGAACCTGCCTGAGGTAACCATGCAGGACACAGGGTGCTGCTGCTGATTCCTGCCTGCAGCAGAGGCATCTCCACCATGAAATCACCCCCAGCAGCTCAACGCCACATTCCCCACCGCAATGGCCACACTAGCACAGCGATTGAACGGGCTCATTTTCTCCACTCAGCTCCTAAGAGTAGGGCTCTGGCTCTAAGCCTCTAATCCAACAGCATCTCACTCAATAAATCACCTGTGAAAGCACAGCACCAGCAGCTGCCAGGAGCCCACGGGCAGAGCACACCCCCAGAGCTCAGCACCTCTCCCTTCGCCCTGACCAGTGGGTGATGGGCCACCGGCACCACAGACAGGGACTGCGGCAGCACCGCACGGTGCAGGCAAGGCCGGGGTCCGGAGGCATTTCCCTCTGCCAGGAGAGCCTGTACGATTCTGCCCTCTATTTACATGTAAGCTGTGCTGACACCTCCTCTTCATCACAATGCCAGAGTCTTCCTCGGAGGCCATGCATCTCAAGCAGGACAGCACCATAAATATTGCATAGGAGGTGTTTCTAATCCAGTTATGGGTTCAGCCTCTCACGCTCTTCCATCAGGGAGCCTTGAATTGAAATTGAAGTGTATTAGTATAATTTTATCAGATTTTATTAAGCCTGGGGTCTCACGTTTTTGATGTATAGTTTTAATTAAGTTTTAAGTCAAAGAATGCGGTTGCTCATATTTTATCCTGCCATGGCACATCAGAGGGAGGCTGTTCATCAGCACCTACAAAAACTTCCCATCGCCAGTGATGGACATCCATGAACTTTGCCTGCAGAGACCATCTTCCCTGCACAGTCTGCACCCTCCCTCCAATACCAGCGCTCCTGCAGGAGCACAAGCAGGCAGGGAAAAGCCTCTGAACAAAGACAGGAGCAGGGAAGGTGGCCCAGAGGCAGCTGGCACCGGGGGCTGCTCCTGGCCAGGCTCAGCCACAGCAGCTGCTGCTGCCAGCGGGACAATGGGCACGGGACCAAGAGCAGGTACTGGGAACGCTGGGAGAGGCACTGCCTGCCCGCACTGCGAGGGACGGAGCCAAGGGTGATGCTCCGACTGAACCCATCACTGCTTCCCCTGCTCCAGGTTCCCCTCCTGCACCAGATGGGTAAACCCAGTGTGCCCATGGCACATCCCAGCAGCACAGGGACAAGGGGGGAGCTGGGGGCTGAGGGAAGGGCAGCAATGGCCAGGGACAGCTCTGGGGCCCAGTGCTCATCTCTGAGCCAAACCCTCCCTGATCTACAGCTCCCCAGGGCTCTGCCAGCTGAGGGGACCCTGCCCCACAGCGTAGCCATGGACCCAAGGGTCCCATCTCAAACCATGCAGTGTTAAGTACTGTTTGCTCCTGCCACAAGCATGCTGCCTCCTTGGTGCGCATTTGCCAGCCTGCACGGGAAACCAGAAACTGGGAATTTCCCCATGGAGCAGCACTGAGCCCGCCGCTCTCAGCAAGCACAGAGCCGGACCCACTCCCTCTAGGAGAGCCCCTTCCCGAGGGGTTCTGCAGCTTGGCCCTTCCCAAGCATCACACATCAGCGTGGGGAGAGCTCAACCAACCATGCGCCATCCCAGCCCCAGCACCAGGATGAGCGATCCCCTCTCCCCTGAAGCAAACATAAGGCTCTGTGCTGAGCCATGCTCTAAAGCCAGCAGCCGAGCCCAGATTGTGCCCTCCAACATGGGAAAAGGGAATCCTCAGGACTGCCCTGAGCTGGCAGTGGGCACCCAGTGGGTGCAGCACTCCCCGGGGTCGGCACAACCCTGGCACACGCCAGCCCCAGCGCATGGGTGCTGCCCAGGCTCGCAGGAGCATCAGCACAGTCACAGTATGTTAGAGATTGGAAGGGACCTCAAAAGATCATCCAGTCCAATCCCCCTGCCGGAGCAGGAGCTCTCCCCTCCTCCAGCAAGAGCCGCTTGCGGCCGCGAGCTCTGTGCAGCTCTGCCAGCGAGGGCACAGATGGTGCCACAGCTTGCGCCGCGCTGCCTCACCCTCCGTGGCCCCCACCAAGCTCAGGTCTCCAGGGACCTGACCCAGAGCATCTCCATGTCCCGCAGCAGTGCCCACCCGGGCAGCAGGGCTGGGGGGACGGGAGCTCTGGGGACACACACACCCCACACTCACGGGCCAAGCTTCCCCTCAGCTGGGGCAGGGGTCTCAGGAGTTCTCTGTGAATGGAAGCAGCAACAGCCCAGAAACCTTCCAGGTCCTGGAGTTTCTCCTGCCTGAGAAGGGAGGAGCCGGGCACGGGCCTGCCTCTCCAAGTAGAGGCAGTTAAAAATTTATCATTGAACTTGTGGAAATGAACTCAATTAAAAACCATTTCAATGGCATTACATCAAAGAAAATAACTCTCATACTTCCCAGCCGAGGCTCCTGTCTGTAGGAGCAGCAGAAACCTCCAAGCGTGGCATTGCCAGTGCTGGGTCACCAGTAACGTCCCATGCCACAGGGAAGGACCAACAGAACAGCCACGTAACACAGCAGCAGGGCCCACAGAGAGAGCCCCTGCTCAGGGAAGGGGCACTCGGCCCTCAAGCAGAACCCACTTCCCTGCTCCAGCATCCCACTGCCTCCCTGGATAGCCATGTCTCACCCTGGGAAGAACCACAGGGTGCTCGTGGCCACCCCAGCACCGTGTGGCTACGACACTATCAGCAACCACAGCGAATTCTTCCCAAAGAGGAGGGAGGGAATCCCAGGATGAGCAGGAATGGTTCTGCTCATCAGCTGCAAGACTGATAGACTTGGAGGGTGGGGAGCGTATTTTGCATTTCCTTCCTTATCCTTTGCAAAGAAACAGAGATTTGGGTTGGATTTGAATTTCATCCAGAAGAAAAGAATTTTCTTTGGAAAGAAAGCAGTTGGATGGCTTAGCTCTCTCTGTCCACATATTCCCATTAAAATGGGATTTGAGGCAAAGAAAGATGGGCCTCTCCATGCCCCAGTGGAATGAGGACCCTGACTGCAGTGGAGCTGCACTTGCCAAACATGGGGTGCTCAGGGCAACAAGCGGCAAGAGCACCATGGTGGCAGCAGATGGGGCACATCCCAGAGGAACTGCCCGAGTCCATAAACCCACCCCATAGCTCCAACCACAGCTGCCACGAGGCAGAACCACTGAATCATGGAATGGTTTGGGTTGAAAGGACCTTAAGGCTCATCCAGCTCCAACCCCTGCCACAGGCAGGGACACCTTCCACTAGAGCAGCTTCTTCCAAGCCCTGTCCAACCTGGTCTTGAGCACTCCAGGGATGGGGCAGCCACAAGAAGGTGCTGACAGGGTTGCACCCAAGCTGGAGAAGGATTCCCGGGGTGCCCGGGGTGCAGCCTGCTCACCCCGCAGTGGCTGCATCACCTCCCCGCAGTGATGCAGCAGCACCCACGCAGCACTGCAGCTGCTTGCCCCGCATCCCTTCACACACAGCAGTGCAGCAGGAGGCCACAGGCGTCTGTGCCGAGGCTGCAGATGAATTTAAACCGGGCAACAAGAGAGCAGGGGAGCGAGCCGGGAGCGAGAGCTGTGTGTCGTTTCACTGCGTGTATTTATATCCTTCACCGACGCAGCATCCCTTTGTAAAGCCACAGAGCGCGGAGAGTCGGGGCTGTCAGTTCAGCGGCATGTTACAAGTGTTTGATATGGAGATTTTGGCAGTGGGAATGGATGTACCTCGCTGAGAGGTTTATGTAAAATGACAGCTCCTGGAAAATGAAGCACTCAAATATATAAAGGGAAAAAGTACAAACAAAGGGGAAGAAGAGAGGCCTTGTGCAAAGCTCAGAGCTCTCCACCCTGTGAGCATCTCCCCACCACAGCGTGCAGGCAGCAATGCAGGCAGTGTGCAGGCAGCAGTGCACCAGCTCCGCTCGGCTGGTTCCCTTCGCACCCGCACTCCCCCGCCTCCAAGCACTGCCCCATTCCCATTTCCATTCCATCACTCCCCCTCTCCCCTGTTTACGGGACTGAGCCTTTTCTGCTGCCTGAGCGTAGGCGCACACAAGCGGAGGATGCCTGGAGAGCGCTGCTGGAGCAGACCAAGAGATGCTCCACAGCTCCTGCGCTGCAGGGCTGGGAAGGGGGGATGCTGTGCACACAGAGCGAGGCAGCGGCTGGTCCTGTCCCGTACCCCCCCATGCTGTACCAGGAGATGGAACCATAGAATCTTTCTGCTCAAGCAGGTCCACTGGACACTAAGTTCTGGTGAAAGAACAACTCCAACCCCCATCCAGGAGCCTCTACAGAGGGCACCCCAGGAAGGACAGATCCATGGGATCCCACCCCCAGACAGGTCCAGACCCAGCTTTCCTGGAGAGCAGGGAGTTTGCTCCCCCACTGAATCCCACTGCATCTTCCCCAGCGTGCTCTGCTGCAGCCGCTCACTCCTTTGGTTTTACACCCTCCTCCACCACCTCTGCCCAGCGGGATGGGTGCCCATGGCCAGGCTGGAAGCAATTCCTACTGCAACTATAACAATCCATAAAGAAGCTGACTTTTTTCTTACCTCTCTGAAGTGAAGGATGGTGATTACCCTACATTCCAGTCCACAAAGCTTAATCCAAATTGATGGCCTCCCAGAGATTGCTTCCCTTGCCTATCGCCCAATCCGACACCTGGCTCTCCCCTACCCACATCTACTCAGTAGCAAAACATCAGAATAACTCACATGGGTTCTGGATGGAAAAGCCATTTATCCTGGGGTGAACGGCTCCAAGTCGAGATATTAAATGAACAGTGTGTTAGGAGGGCAGCAGCGCAGGGATCTGCTCAGAGCCCTTCAGGAAAAAACCCTTCTATAACCCTAGTCTGCTCCTCAGGGTCTTTGCAGCAGATCCGGAGGACCCGTGAGGACCATGATGCCCTCAAAGCCCATCTGCACAAACCTCACCGTCCACCCCAAATTCTAAGTCATGACTCAGGATAAGCACAACTCCAGCACTGCCTGGCTATAAATAACCAGGAGCAGAAGTGACAACAAGAGGCTACAGCTGAACCGAGCACCACATCTCATGAGAACACAGCACAACTCCCAGTGCTCATGTGAGACCCAGGGGAAAACTCCCTCACATCCTGTCCCTCAGCAGGATCCCCCAGTACATTGTCCACTGGGAGCAGAGGCGCTCACTGGTGACTCAGCAGGCAAGGCCATGGGGGACCCTCAGCCATGGGCACCAGGACGCAGACCCCTGGGAGGTGGCGGCTCTTTCCCTGCCTCTGAAAAGCCTCCAGGCTCAGGCCACTTGGCTCCGGCTTTAAGCATCCTCCTTAACACAAGCTCCCATTGACCTGGGGCATCCCCACACAGGAGCCCTGGCATTCCCAGCAGTGCTGGGCTCCGACAACTCGACTTCGGGCCCGAGAGCTGCCGAGCACCCGCACACCAGCCCTGCCTTTGCTGCTGGATGTCCTCATCTCTCCTCACGTCTCCCGCCCCGCAGGTGTGCGCATCACTTCACACCGCCGAGCTCCCCCCAGGAAAGCTGACTTTGTAATTAGACAGCAACCAGCAAACGATGCCACCAGCCCACGGCGGGCAGAGGTAGGGGCTGCTGCTCCGCTGCTTTGCTCCTCACTCGCTGCCCACAGCCAGGCGTGGGGATGCAGCGGCAGCCCCACAACAAACAGCAGCAGCAGCAGCAGGAGGAGGAGGAGGGAGAAAGGAAGAGAAGGCAGCCAGTCACTTTGGCTGCTCCCCATCACAGCCCTTCGATGTGCTTGACGGGTTCCCAGACATGGATGAGAAGTCCCATCCATGCTCCCAAAGAGGCAGTGGAAGGGAACTGTGCTCCATGCAGGATGAAACCAAAGCCACGCCACAGGCACCAGTCTGCCCTATGGAGCACTGCAAGCCCTGACTGATGCACCAGAAGCATCCCTGCAGACAGCACCGCCACAAGCACCGGGGCAGGGAGTCTGCAGAGCCACACACCTCCCCCCAGGGAAGGACACCCTATCTGAGCTCCAGCACCGACCCAGAACCCACTGCACCCAAGGGGAACTGCTGTGGGGAGCATCCCTTGGGGCTTGCATGGGGCTATAGTCACCAGGGAGCCCGACGGCAGCTGCAGGCTCAGCACCGGCTGCCATTGCTCCTACCTCCATGGTGGTGTGTGGTTGTGCCAGGAGGGTGATCCCAGGGGAACAGGGAAAATAAACCCAAACCCAAGGGGTAGTCATGGAGCCACTCAGGCCGTGTGGCAAACATAGCCATGAACATGCCTGTCCAACGGGAGCATCCTGGGCAAATCCAAGAGGTTCCAGACTCGGCTCCTCTTCCTCATCCTCTCCCAAATTCTCCTCAGCATCAGACTTGCATGCTGGTGCGTGCGTGCATGCGCATGTGTTTCCATCCCAGGCTTTAAATGAGGTCTTTGCTGAGAATTTACAGTTCCCTCATGGCCTCAATCTTGCAAAGATTGCTTTTTTAACACTGTTGGGCTTTAATTCTAATAAGCTTCCTCTTTATTACGGAACCAGGTCACATTGCCTTGACACTGCAAGAAAAATCCTTCATCGGGAAGGAAAACGGAGCAGGGAAAAAGAGGAATCGCGGGAGGGAGGAGGCAAACAGGGGAGGCAAACAAACAGAAGCTGCTCACTTCATCCGGGGGACTCTGAAGCCGGCGAAGCGGCGGCGGGGCAGCAGCGGGGCTGCCGGAGCGGTGCCTTCCCGCAGCACCCCCGAGCGCGATGAGCTATTTCTGGTGCCGCTCCACCTCCCACGCAGCCTCCCACCCTGCGCTGCTTCGGAACGCGAGAGGAGCAGGGGGGAGCTTGACAAAACTTTGACAGACGTAATGAGGACGGGGCTCAGCCCTGCCCTGGGCAGATGGCCGCTACCACCACCCGGCTCCTCGGTACCTGCCCGGCGCCACGGGGACGGGAAGCGGCGCAGCGGATCAGAGCGGCAGTGCCAGGCACCCGCAAGACCCAAGTGCCCCTGCCAGCAGAAATCAAAGCCCTGCGCTGGCAGGAGGCAGCAGCACGGCTTCTCCTTCCCATCAAACAACTGCTCGCGCATCGATTTCCCCTTCTGGAGCTCCACACCTTCCTGCATCCCAGTCCCTGGGCTGGCTGCGGGCAGCTGCTGCCTCCTCAGCTCTCCAGCTTCTCGGGTTCACCTGGCTCAAGAATGTGCTATCACCAAACATCTCCTTTTCGTGTCTTATGTCATGGCCATTGCCATGGAAACGGGTTGATCTCATACCTCACCTCGGCTCCTGCGCCTGCATCCATGGCTTCCCAGCGCAAGAGCAGGAGAGGGCTCATTTGGGGCTCATTAAACCCGCAGCCTCCACCAGCCCCAAGGTAACAGGGTGACCCAGCACTCCAGATGCCAGTCCCGGTCCCAGTGCCTCCTGCCACCTCTCCATCCCGCTGGGGCCAGGCAGGCGGCCCCGGAAGCCACCAGCAGCGAGGTTCTCTCTATCCTGAGGCTTGGAGGCCAGAGATCTTGATGGGACCATTAACACTGTTTTGCATGCAACAGTGTACGCAGAGCAATGGCCGCGCAATGTGCATCACTGCTCGGGTCAGGTAGCACAACTGCCTCCCTCCTGAGCTGATGGGGACCCAAACCTACCCTTCCAACCCTCCCCGCTGGGTTGTTTGCTCAGCACAGAAAAGGCTGAGCTCTACTAAGCCAAAACAGCTCAAGCACAGGAGCTAGGAATGCCTTCTGCAGGCCCAGCAAGGGACGAGGCTCCTGATCCGCAGCCTCCCCCCGCGAGAGCACAGCCAGGACTGCAGCGGGGGGAGGCCAGGCCTGCTCCAAATGTAGATGTTTTAATTCTCAGTGCTGGCAGCTGCACTCGAGGCAGGGAAGCCATGCACAGGGGTAACCATGGCAACTTCACGGAAGTTAAATAAAAACTTCTTTAAAAAAAGATAACGAGGTCCCTGAATCATGCTTTATCAGCTCTGTTGCTATAAAGATCGAGATGCAGCCAGCTCAGGATTCTCTAATTACTTCTGCAATATACTGGAGATAGCTTTATTTAAAAAGCCTTGCCTATGCGTATAATGATGCAGGCCCCTCTCTCCGTACTGGGATTTGCATATTCCATGAAGCACCTTCCCTGGCAAAGCCGGATCTGCCTGCGAGAGCCCTCCCGTGCTGTTCGCGGCTCCGGGGGTGCTGTGGCCGCACCCCAAGCCCTGCTCTTGCACAGGGGCATGGGGAAAGCCCCAGGGCTGCTGCTGCTGGTACATCCTCCCGCCGCAGCGGGATCACCCTGTGCATGCAGCCCGGCTGCAGCAGTGATGCGCTGACGTGCACATTGCTTGACTGCCTGCAGAGCCCCTCGGCGCAGAGCGGTGCTCCCAGCACCACCACCCCTTGTGCATGCTGATACCCACAACTGCACCACACGCCAGCCCCGAACACCAGGGCTGTGACACCCCGGCCTCGGGGCACCTTCAGGGCCCAGAGCGCAGCCAAGAGCAGGGTTTGCCCAGCTCAAACCTGCTAGAGCACTACGGCAGAAATTCCTTCACTGCCCAGATACCAAACCACAAGCTCTCCAGTCCCTTTTGCCTACAAACCAGACCCCAGGAACTCCTGCTGAGCTAACAGACCTTCTCAGCCCGCAGGCAGCCAACACTCCATCGCACCCACCATCCCACGGTGCTGTGCCCATCGGGCGTTACGGACCCAAATGCTGTTTGGGGAAGCTGCTTGAAAACCCTCAGCTCCCTCAGTCACAGCAGTAGCAAAGGCAGCTCATGGAGGATCTGCCAGAGCCCAAAGGCTTGTCAGTGTTCCCAGTGACCTGGAGCCTCCCAAACCCATACACAGGGGACACTGGTGCCGTCACCACCCGATGTCTCCATCCTGCCATCATACAACCTAAGCCCCAAAGAAAAAGGCACTGAATGCTGCTGGAGCCCAGCCAGGCTGAAAACCCCAAGCCAAGGACCCTGACATTGAGCCACTACCCAAGAGCATCCACCACAGGGAACAGGTTTATTCTGATCATTGCTGGATTGGAGCCACTGCTCCCTTCCTCATCCTCAGTCCTTGTGGGGCAGGCAGACCATCACCCTGGGGTGCTGCAGAGAACCAGGACATGGGTGGAATGGCTGGGATGGGGAGCAGGGAGAGCAGCACTGTCTGGACTCCAGTTTCCAGCTTACCATTCATTTTTCTTCCCCAGTTCCTATTCCTTCCATTTCCTTTCCTATGGCCAAATCCCAAAGACACCATATTTAGCAAAAGGATGCCAGATCTTGTGCTATCAAGAAGGATGTCCCACATGCAGGGTCAAATAGTTATTTGGATCCTTTGCTTTCACAGCTTATGGTAGGAGTAAGTGAATTATATGCATTATTTACTATGTTTCTAAACTCATTTAATTTAAGCTGATTCCGAATGGAAATTAGAATTCAATTAAAATGTGGGGGAAAGCCAGCATTTTGAAGCAGATTATTAAGTAAAGCTACATTAAACATGTTGGAAGCACAAATATCTAGGAACAAGTTCTATATTTAAAAGTGGATGCATTCAGCAAAGGAAGCATCATCTGTGGTCCAGGAATTGAGAAGCCCGTTATCAAGGGCAAGATTTTATCAGCAGGTCTGGGATTCTCACATCTGTGTCTCACCCAGGGCCTGATGAAGAGTCCAGAAATCTGGAGAACTCTCCCAGCTTCTGCATTAATTGTCTATCGATCCGACACAAGGGGAATGTTCTCTCCCGGCTGCGGAGGAGGGGAGCCTCTTGTCAAAAGTTGGTTTATCACTTCCATAAATTCCAGTTGCAATGACTTCCCCGGGTTCAAGAATCCCATTTTCCAGAAGCACCCGCCCCACCCACACACCACGCACCCATTGCTTGGGATGATTTTAGACATTGCTTGACTCCCAGTGTCGAGAAACTCTCAACCCATCCGACTTCCCAAAGGAAGCATCAGGTCCTCTTTAAATGTAAATCCCATTTTCACCTGCCTCCCACTGGGACAGAGCATCCCCAAAGCAAGACACAGGCAGCCTGGTGCGGCTTGCAGGGAACAGCACACAGAGGAGTTTAACATTGCACAGATCCTGCAGCATGGGGCTGAGAGGAGAGGTCAGGAGATGCCAAGGAGGGACTGGGATCAAGGACCAGGGTGGGCAGGAGCCACTGGCAGGACAACCGGTACCGGGCAGCGAGTAAGGAGTACGCACGCAGTGGATAATGAAACATGAAAAGGGATTCCAAGCTTGTGTGCTCATTTCTATCCATTAGAAATTCAATCTTGTCTAGCCTGGAAGACACAATGATGCCTGGAGCATCTGAGTGCGAGCTGAGCAAGGGGGAGAGCTGCCTTCAGATTGGTTTAGTGAAGTTTCAAAACAGAATTTTAATCTCAGTAACTAATGAAATAACAGAGGAGAAAATTTTGCTTCCTCCTCTGGTGTCTCAGCCTGTCAATTTGCGAGAACGTGCATCCCAAAACACCTCAAAGGATTCCAGGAGGAAGCCATGGAATGGCACTGACAGCAGCCCCAGCCTGCACTGCCAAAGGGTACAGGGGAAACAAGAGGCTGCTGCCGGTGGAAGGCAGCACCGGAGCGCTCGGCTCTGGTCACTGGTGAGACACCAGTGGGTGCCCCCAAGGGTCCTGGGCACAGCGGCAGGACGGGGCTGGGAGGGCAGAGGGTCACCCTGGCACCAGGCCTGTCCCTGTCAGCTCACATGCCTGGAAACACGTCACCTTTCCACTTCATTGTATTCAGCACCGAGGAGCAGCAGGCGTTCAGAGCAGTTTGAAAGGGAGCAGCTCTGCAGGTCACCTTTAAACCCAGCCGAGGCACTGACCCTCGCCACCACCTCAGGAAAGGCACCTGGGGCTCCTCTGTTTCTTATTCCATGTGCAGAAAGGAGAGATGTTGCCAACCGGCTCCTCTGCGCTGCTCCGTCGTGATGCCCGAGGAGCTGCAGGCTCCCAGCACCACACGGCTTCAGCCACTGCACCACCTCCATCAGCCCCTCTGCACCAGGCTCAGCCTCAAGCCTCACCACCGGCTCCCCTTCCCCGTCCAGGTTTGTTTGAAAGGAGCAAATCAGTCATAAGAACTAATTATTCAGTGTGCTCTCACCCCATAAGGCAGTAAATTAAAAGAGAACTCCAATAAATTACGGAACTTCCCTCATGCCTTTTATTATCTCAGTAACCTTCAGAGGGATTTATCTGCCGTCAGCTGATCCATCTGAAAAATTGTGACGACAAACTAATTTAGTAAATGCACACACTTAAAAACCTGTATTTATACACTGAGGGAGCAAATACAGCCAGTGCTGCGTGAGCTGCTCTGATGGGGACCCCTGCATCCCCCTGAGAACCCAACCCTGGCCAGCTCATGCTCCAGCCCCCTTCCCACACCAGGGTGATCCAGGATCCCTCAGGCATCGAGGCAAAAACTATTGCACCCAGGGTGGGAAAGAGGAACCTGCAGTGCAGGACAGGGAGGTAAATCAGCAACAGCAGCACAAGGGACGTGCTCCACCACCAGCGGGTGCAGAGAGGCTGCCCCGGCATCCACCGCCTGGGACATCAACGATTAAGGACGACATGTTCTAGTGATGGGAGGTGGTGAAATAAATGCAACTGCGAAAGGGGCCCTTTAGTTTGAAAGGGAAGGAGAGAAAATTCCCAGCTCTTGCAGGGAACACAGGAACAAAGGGGCTGCGGAAATGGGGAACATACGGGGTACGCACGACTGACTGTGTGTGGGTAAGGAAAGCTGGAAGAGCTGGTTTTCCAAAGGCAGCATCCCATGGAGCATCCTAGACCATCCTAAAGCCTCCTAGCCTGGCTAGGTCCCTCCCATTCAGGAGCAGCAGAATGAGAAGGGAAAGGATGGGTACCAGAAGGCCCCCAGGAGATGCCAGCCTGGGGCTCCTGACTGTGCTGCCCCACACCGAGTGGTCTCCAGGGGCACACGTCTGTCCATGATGGCTCCTTCAGCACCTCCAGCTCTGCCACATCCATCCCCATGCAGTTCCTAAGCTGCCAGAAAGGAGCAATAGCCACAACTACAAGTCTGGGGTTTCCCAGTCCCATCCCAGTGCCCCTGAGCTCCTCTGAGTGCCTGAGTGCTCACAGCCACAGTGCTCACCAGCCAGCTGCCCTGCAGGCTCCCACCTCCCTTCTTTGGTGTTCCAAACCCATCCCTTCAGCTCCCTACCCGGAATTCACATCCTTGTGAGAGGATCCCAAAAGCAGCCACCTTAACCCTGACAGAGGTGCACTCAACACTGCAGTACCCTCATGCTGAGGCTTCCATGGTGCCAAACAAACCCATGGATCACTTCAAAGGATGGCAGGGGAAAAACCAACCCAACCTTCTGGATGTTCTGTGAAACAACAAGCAGAGCCTCCCCACAGCTCTCAGAGCCAAGAACACGTTCCCAATGACTGGCCAGATCTGGGCAGCCCCAACCCACTGCAATCAGCCCTCCACAAAAATTACCAACTCCAGGCGCTTTCTCTGTCTATTATCCAGGAAAAAAATAGCCTTAATTTCCTGCTTTGTGAGGCTTCATCACGCCTCAACCATTTCAGCCTGAAAGCAGGAAGCTCTGTGGGGAGCACAGCACCTTCATCTCTATTTGCACAGCTCCCAGCACGGCCTCCAGCCTGCGGGTACCACTGGAACGCAGCAACACCAGGCAGCAGGATACATCCTCGGCATACTGAGAGACCAACCGTGAGCCCCGGACATCCCAGGAAACACCGGGAAGCATTAGCAGGGGAAACAGTGCAAGGTGATCCCTGACACCAAAGCACACAGCGACTGGCAGCCACCCCAGCACAGAGCCCCCCAGCACCGTGGAGGCAGCGGGTGGCAAACCCCCTTGAAAGGCAACTGAAAATAGTCGGTGGTGTTAATGTCACACTCACTGGTGAGAAGCTGAGAAATCCCAGTTTCCCAGCTCTCCCCCATCTCCGCCTGCACACAGCCGGGTGCCATGAATCCTCCCCAGGCTGCTCCAGCCAGAGGGATGGGTCCATGCCCCCAGCTCCTGCCTGCACCCCACTGCCCGTCCTGCCCAGCACCCCGGCAGTGTGGCGCTTGGCCACGGTGGCACGCACGGCAATAGGGGAGCACAGCACATGGGCATTGGATAACGGCACCTTGCAACACAAGCAACACAAATAGAGGGTGACTCCAAAGGGCCTTTGCCTGCCATCCATCCATCCATCCCTCCCCGTGCACCAAGCGCTTCGCAGTGAGCTCCTCCTGTGATGGAATTCCTGGAGACAGGCATGAATTCAGAAAAGGAAAAACCCAGGTGAAGCTGCCTGGCTCTGCTCACTCCCGAGGCTGGGTGGGAGCATCCTTTCTTTTCCTTATTCCTCCCCTCCTCTCTCACTCCATTAACCCAGACTCCATCCCACCCAACTTTGACAATTTACCTTCACCTGGAGGGTGTGATTTCAATTAACGCAACGTTCCTGGGAACAGCAGCACTTAATGAAGACATCTGCTAAGAGCCGATACTGCAACTGAGCGAGGAGGGGGCTGGAATCCGTTTGCGGGTGAGCGAACCGCTGCCGGCTCCAGCCCGGGATGATGCTGTTAACGAGCCGGCTCCGTTACCGGACACGGTCTCAGGGTCCCGAGCAGCCGCAGCACTGAGATTCCATCTCGGACCGGACCGGTTCCGCCGCCCAGAACTGCCCCCCCCGCCCCGTCCGCCGGGATGCTCCCGGTGGATCCCTCCCGCCCAGGGCTGCCGCGGCGGAACTTGGCCGCTCCCCGCGCCGTGGCGAGCCCGCCCTCAGCCTCCCCGCTCCCGTCCCCGGTGCTCGGCGCGGAGGTGCCGCTGCCTCCGGTAACTCACGCGCTCAGCGGTGCCCGCCGCGGCGGCGGAGGAGGCGCAGGGCGGCCGCGGGTTCCCTCCCGCCGAGCGGCATCTCCCGAGCAGCGGCGTCCGGGGCAGCCCGGCGGCAGGAGGCGGCACCGGGATGCGCGGGGCTGGGCTCGCCGCACCGGGCAGCCCCGCACGCGGCTGCGCCGCCGCCCCCGGAGCCGCCGAACGAGCGCGACCGCCCCCGCCCCGCCCCTCGGGATCCCCTCCCCCTGCCGCGGGGGTCGGCGGGGCCCGGGGGGAGCCCCGAGCCGGGGGGGGGGGGGCCGGGACCTGACCCAACCAAGCTCCGGTTTCCCTCCTTTCCCCCCAGAAAATGCGCAGCGGCCGGAGCAGGAGCAGCCCGGGGCCGCCCCGTATCGCTCGGCCGTTGAGGCCGTGCTCATGGAAGAGCAGCCCCCGGGCACCCCCCGCCATACCCGCAGCGAGGGAGGTTTCTGTCCCTCATTGCAACCGCTGCGAAAACCGGGGCCGTGCGGGATGCGCGCACGCACTGCACACCGGACCCACAAAAGCTCTGGGCCTCCCCCAGCCCCTCACCCTGCCTGGGCAGCCCCAAAGCTTCCTGAGCATGCTGCGGGAGCAGGCCTCCAGCGCTCCGGGCTCTCTCTTCTCGGCAGCTGGGTACAGTGCATGACCTGCACCATCACGTTTTCCCTAAGAAATACCTGAAATACCTGCAGCCGGCTTAAGCCACCTTTTATTTCCTATGAGCTCAGCCCATGGTCCATCTCTGAGACATTATCAGCCTCCCGCAGAGCCCATACACAGGCTCCCCACGTCCCCTCCAAACACCCTTCACATTCCCCCCAGGGGCTTTGAGAACACTAGAGAAAACCATCAGGGTTCTACAGAGCCACAGTGTGAATGAGGCCCATAAACTGCATCTCGCCATCCATTGTGCATGACAAACGAGGGTATTTTTAGCCTCCCAGCCCCGCTGCCCTGGCAGAGCCGCAGCAGCTCTTGTGCTCAGAGCCGCAGACAAAGGCAGCGCTGGGCTGGCTCCTCACGCTGCCCCGCTGGGCTGTTTCCTCACGGTTCACTGAGCCTGGAGATGCTTTAGGCAGCAGATTCGGAGAACGAGGAACCAGGAACAGGGCAGAGCTCAGTGCTGCAAAGCTGCCTCTGCACTTCAAGGCTTTGAAAAGGGGCCCTGTTGACATCCGTTCCTAGAAAGGCAAACTGGGACCTGCTCAGGAGGTGCAGCCTTGCAAACTGGGAGAAGTGGGATGCTCGGCAACCCCACAGGAAAGGCCTAAGCTGAGCAGCTCACACCTACACCAGGGCAGGGAGAGGAACCCACAGGCGTAGCCTGTCCATGGGGCTCCAAGAGGGCAAGCATCTGAACCCGGCTCTGTGAGAGGAGGAACAGCAGCAGAAGGGGATAATGGCAGAGAATGTGGGAGAGCAGCAGTGGAGGGAAGAGAAACAGTTCAGAAAAAGCACAAGTCAACAAACCACTGCCTTCTGGCGAAGCTGTTACGTGACCAGAGGGAACAAGTACTAATCTGGAAAAAATACCTGTTTTTCTTTTCTTCTTAGCTTATTTCACAGCCTATTTGCCATTTAGGGCCTTCCTTTGGAGGCAGTCGGAGCTCTTAAATCACTGCTGCCTTTTTGTTTTTATCCTTTTCATAACCACTGCTGGAGTAAAGAGATGACAAGACCTGTGGTGGCTCCAACTTGGGTTTTTCCTGCACACAGATGCTCTAAACATGGAACACAGCAAAACCCTCACACCTGGGGATCCTCTCCATCCCTAAGGCCCCTGTTATTCCCTCTGTGCAGCCCCAGCAAGGACAGGGCCAAGCAGCCAGATCCAGATTTGCAGGAATCACCTCTGTAAGGTACCAGATGCTGTTGGATATTGGGAAGCTCAAGGCCCCAGCTCAAACCTGGCCCTGCCAGGTGGTTCACCCACATCCACCAGTGCTGGGGCATGGTGCCAGCTGGAGCCATCCCCAGAGAGCCACCAGGACACCAGGTACCTGCACCAGCTTTGGCCACAATGGAGATGGTGAGATGAGAGGGCAGGACCCAGGTTTTTGGCATGGGTCGGACACCCTGACCCAAAAAACCTGAAGCAGAGCATGCGATGCCCAGCGAGGAGCTAAATGCACGTCTGGTCCTGAACACACTCGGGCTGCAAAGCCCCCTCCAGCGCTGGGAGAGGAGCAGCAGAGCCACGCTAATGTGCCCCGAAATAATGCTTTTTAAAATAGAATTTACGATAGATTCCATAGCGAGGTTATGCAACATAATGAGCAAATCTAAAATGCAATTGTCGCTGTGCATCAACAGCAAAACCCTGAGCCTCTATTACACTGACAAACTTATTAAACCCGGGAGCACTGCACCGCAGCAGCCAATTACCAAAACAATGCCAGGACCCAGAGAACAATCTGATCTCCATTAGGGGGAAAGAGCGAGGGCAGCGGCCACACAGCCCGGCTGCCCGCAGCGCGGCCTCCTTTCAAGCATCACATGTGGTGTGATGTCTTTGTTGATGGGGGTTTTGCAGCCACTTCCCCTATTCCAGGGGACACACAGCAAAGAGCCTGCAGCCACCTCAGTGTGCAGGACCTTCCCAAAGCAGCTCTGGAGCAGAGCTGTGGTGAGCAGTGAGTGGACATGAAACAGCCAGGATTCAGCCATCACATCAATGGTGCTCTCTGAGGAGCCAACATCGTTCTGTGCCATGGGCAGAACTGGGTCTTAGCTCATTCCTGGAGCGTGTTTTCGGGGAAGGACATTTGCTCCAGCAGCAGGACAGGGCACACAAAGCCTGGTGGGGTCTCACCTCCCGTTTTGCCTCCAGGAAATCCCATCAACACTGATGCTACATCCTTACGAGACAGGAAACACGGTGAGCAGGAGCAAAAGCTGCCCATGCAAACACCTACCCGAAGCGTGCCTTCACCTCGGTGGAGTGATTTGACACAGCACTAATTATGCAAATTAATCATCAGTAAAGCAGGTCCCTGTTTGTTTGGGTACGTTGCAGGTTGCGCAGCGCAGGCAGGAGGAGGCACCAGAGTGGGGCTGCTCTTTGGGCTGAGGTGAAGCCTTTGGTAACGTGTGGCATGACCAGAGCTCCCCACGTGCTCTGTTCAGGTTAAATCCTGAATTGATTTGCTGGTATCAGACTGCTCATAGCTCTCGGTGTGTCACAGCAGCTAATGAACCGTGCCAGGGACACATTTATAACCTGCTATTAGCCCCTTCCATCAGGAAGGGGTTTTCTTCCCCCCACCCTTTACTCTGAGCTTCTGAAAGTTAAAAAACCAAACCAAGCACCAAAAAAGCACCAGTAACAAACATCTCTATTGAAAGTCAAGCACTGTGTGATTTCCATTGGGACCCACCTCTCAAATGGCCACAGAAAATGCCTGGACACGTCACCCAAATCCCGCTGATATTCCCAGCTTGCCCAGAGCAGATTCCTCCCCTTCCCCAGACCGTCACCCTCCAGGCAGAGAAGCTCTCACACCTTCTGAGCAAAGCTGTGCCAGCAACACCTATAAAACCTGCCTCCATCATAATCCCAGAGCCAAGCCACCGGGAACCGGACCAGGGAGGAAGGGAGATGGAACCAAGATCCTGCTCTAAAGTCCCAGTACAGAGCAGGGAGGCAGCAGTGGGAACGGAAATGCAGCAACACGCGAGGGGCTGCTCCCCTCAGTGCACATGCTGCAGGACAGCAGCGCTTAGATGGGAGAGGAGTTCCCCCTTGCTCCAAACGCAGCGCTTCAGGGTCACAGAGACAACTCTATCGGGGAACAGGAGCTAATTAAATCTACTGGGAGCACTGAAGAGGAAAGTATTTAATATTCTGCATGGGATTTAATATCTGAAAGCATGGATGGCCTCGTTTCATCAGAGATCTGCTTCTTCCCAACATCTGACTGCACTCTGCAGCCTTGCAGGACACTGACTGCAAGGAACCGTGCTGCTGAGTCAGAGAGAAACAAACAGCGGGAGAGCAGAGCATCACTAGAGCCTGGTGCATCCCCAGGTGCTCCTCATGGAGCAGCAGCTCCACAAGCCAGAGAAGAGAAGCCCCCCGAGGGGCTCTGCTACACCAGCAACCCCCCAGCCTCCAGAGCAGAGCTCAGGGGTGTACCAGCCTGATGCCAAAGACCAGGAACTCCTCTGGCCCTGTTTCTTTCCCTCTTTATGCCCTGATAATGTCTTTTTCTCTCATCCACATGAAAGCCATCAGAAGTAGCAATAATTTTCTTCTGTATTTATGCCACCAATACCTTGAGCTAATTCCTGTAACTGCCAGCATGGAAGCACTAATACCTCTGCAAAAGACAAAGCAATTATTTCTAAACATAGCTCTCTTCCCCTTGCATTGTCACCATCCAAATCACCAAACCCCTGCTCTGTTGTTAGCATCTTTGTCTAACGGGGAATAAATATACTTCAGCATATGCAGTGGCATCAGGCAAGCAAAGAGCACCCATAGCCTCAGGCAAAGTCAAAGTGGGAGTGACACAAGCCAGTGTCTGAAGGCATCACCCAGGGACAGCCTGGATAGGAACAGGACCCGGAGGAGGGCTGAGGCTCTCCAGTGCCTTGGCCAGGAGAGCCCTGGAGGTGCCTGTGCTTGGAGAAGGGATGAGGAAACACCAAGCAGAGAGGCTGGAGCTGGTTCTCCCACAGGCCCCAGCACATCAGCTCCTGTGCAGCCACCCAACTCCCCTGGTGCAGCAGAGACAGCCCCTGCTCCCCCACAGGGGATGGGAACATGCCATCGCTTGATCCAGACACAGGCACATTAGTGGTGCTCCCAGTGTCTCCTCTGGATGGAGACACAGTGTCTGCCTCAGGACCCTCCGCAGCTCTAGACCTTATTATGCTGTGGGTCTTCTCTCAAGAAATTAAAATGAGCCATAAAATGACAAGTAAAGTGAAATAAGGGATGTAGAGAGTAGGGAGAATGTAAATGGTGGCATTAGCTTATGTACACCACTTGCAGAGTGCCTGTTCCCCATCGGGTCAGTGCAGCCCCAGAGGAGGGGAAGATCCCACACCACTGAGATGAGGTCATAGCTCCTCTGCATGCTCCTGCCCCAGCCAGGGGTGCCCACCCTATGGAGCCAAAAGGGGTTCAGGGCCCTTGGACAAGAGGTGGTACCCCCAGCCCTGCAGATCCCTCCAGGTTTGCACAAAGCCCCCAGCCCAGCAAAGGACACGGGGAGGGAGAAGCAGGCACAGAATTACTGCGCAGACGCCGGCTCCCCTGCATGGGCTGAGCTGGTACCTGGAGGCAGCAGCACACCTGGGTGACCTACATATCCACTGCTGATGGAATATTTAACAGGATCTTCTCAATGGATTGTGCATGGAAAACCTCCGGGCTCCTGCACACAGAGAAAGGTGCATAACAGAGCCTCCATCTCCAGAGACCGGTGCTGCTGCCTGGCCTCGGCTCTCTGAAAGCTTTAGGGGAGCAGATGGAAACAGGCACAGTTGCTAACCCACTGCACTTGGCTGGGTGCTTATCAGCATCCTCAGTGCTCCCAAAGCTGGGGCCCACAGCCCTGGGAAGGGTACCAGGATCTTGCTTTGGCTGCTTCCCATCCCTGCAGGGAACTGTGAGGGACATCCCTGCCATCACCCGCTGCCTGGAGCTGCCCAGGCACCTTCATCCCCATGGGACAGCATCAGGGATGCTCCAGAGCCACTGGCACCATGGTCCAGCTCTTAACAGCAGGATGCAGTGATGCTGTCAGCTGCGATATTCCTGCAGCCCCATCCCAGCTGCTGAGGAAGGAAAGCAGCCACCCAGGAAGGGGACCTGCCCTGGCACATCCCACAGGACAGAGAGGGAGGCCAGATTCCCACAGACTGCCCCCAAAACTGCTTTCGGAACATTTCATATCCAACCCACAGTAGCACCACGACTAATTAACAACTAAGTTTTAATTAAACATTGATTAGCAACTAATTAGTCTAATGATTAGTCACCTGAAGGAGACAAAGCAAAATACTGGGGCTGCCAAGATAGGAGCAGGAGAAGGCAAATGATGAAAGATGAGAGGCAGCTGAAATTCCTCCCCTGCTTCCCTCTGGGCCCAACATTCCCTCACATGTTGGTGCCTTACAAATGAAGCCTTCGAAGTGAATTTTCCTAATTGTGGCAAGTCTGATGGAGCCTCAGGTGAGGGATGTGGAGGAGATGGATTTTCCTCATCTTCCCCATCAGATCTCAGGCTGTTAATGCAGCTGAAAAGCCTTTCCCTGCTAGAGAAGGCTCCATCTCTGTCACCATAACAAGGTCAGGGGGGACTTTGTGCCTTCGGTCCACACACCACCATGAAGTTCACTCTCGGTTCCTCACAGACACAGACTGGTTCCTTATCTCCTGCCCAGTGGAGGGTCTCCTATCACTGTTCCCTCTCCTGATGCAGCTGAGCCTGAGCAGGGCTCTGTCAGACTGAGCTTATGGGGGTCCAGGATGGAGCAGGGCTCTGGTTCCCAACCTCCTTTCAAGTGATCCTGGCCAGCAGGACCTGAGAAGGGACCCCTGAGGGGATCGGGAAGGGTTAAACACCATCCCCTCACCCTCGGCCTCCCTGCATCCACCCACAGAGCTGCAGGTGTATCGATCCCTTCTCGCATCTCATCAGACTCGGATCGGTACCAATCAATGGGGTTAGGTCAGGGAGAGAGGCAGCTCAGGGGATACCGATACCTTCCTCCTCCTCCTCTCCCTGGGAATGGCATCGGGTGGGAAGCCCCAGCACGGCTGTATCCTAAGCATCCTTGGGCCTCTTTGCAAAGGGGCTTCTCAATCCCCTCGGAGAGGTGGAAGAGAGGCAGAGACCAGCAGCAGCTTTCTCCCCTGGGAGGGACGGGGCTATGCTGGGCTTGGCCATCCTGCAGACTGGGACACCAGGACCGGACCAGCCACACCAGGAAGAGCCCCCGCTGCCCGCATGCCCCCCAGTCTGCCATGCCCACACTCGCCCGGATGATCTGAGATCACACACGAGCTTCATCCCACTGGATGCAGATCTGTCAGCAGAACGGAGCCAGCAGCTCTGGCTGCGGCTGTTTCATGCTTCTCTACAAAGCAGTCTGCTGCTTGGGCTCCTCTGTTCTTCCCTCTTATGCAACTGCACAAAATAAAGAAGGAAAAAAATCCTCTGGATGCTAATTTATCTGAGGAGCTCAAGCAGGTTTGCACAAGGCGGCGGTTTCAGCAGGAGCAAAACAAAAGGGAACAGCCATGTCTGAAACGCTGCTTCAGAAACCTGCCCACCCTCGTTGCCAGGGCCTCCTGCCCTCCCCAGCTCCCCACAGGGAGCCCTGCATCCTGCCTCCAGCCCTCTCTGCCTGCACCCTGGCTCCGCACACAGGGCAGGACCAGTCCCTGCTCGCTCACTCAGAGAAGCAAACTGGGGGCAGTGGGATCACACATCCAACCAACCACCCTGGGGCTTCTGGTGCTTCCAAGGTGGCAATCCCAGCAGGGGCACCTCCAGCAGCTGGACCCAACTTCAGCACCAGGCTGCCCACACCAGCCCAGGCACAGGATGGAGCTCACCCACTGGTGACTTCGGGCAGGACAGCTCGGGACAAGCAGTTGATCCATACCCCCAGCAACTGGTGCCGCAACTCCTCCTCTCATCCTGGGAGCCCATTGGCAGCACCCTTCTGCTCTCCTTCAGTGGGGCCCTTTGGCAATCGTGGCTTTAGTGGTGCAAAACGCAGTTTAACAGCAACCGAGGCTGGGGGATTGATTTCTTGTTCTGTTTTAAGTACAGCTAATCTAATAGATAATTTATTTAAATTGATAGGGCAGAGCAATTGCGTTTCTATCTTCTGTGAATAGATCGCAGTGTGTCTGGTGACCCGGGCGAGCTGGATGCGGGGCTGGGGCCCTCGTGGGCCTTGGAAGAGCTGCCTCGAGCACCTGGTACTATTTTTCAATTCATTACCACTATTTGAGCAAACAACCAGTATAGATTTTTTTGTTACAACGGCTCCTAACATGCACGTTGTGTGCAAGCTGGTACCTGCCTTCACTGCTCGCAGGAAACCTTCCCCTCCGGAACACCGACCCGCTGAAACCAGCCCATTGGAAAGGGGCTGGGGATCCCCCCGCTCGCATTCTGACGCAAATGGGGATTCACAGCCCTGGATCCATCCTGCTGGGAGGCCCGTTCCAGCCAGGGGCTGCAGTGGGAGCGTGTTTGGGGATGCACTCAGCAGCTCCCATGGCAGAGCATCGCCCTGCAGCCGAGCAGGGTGAGCACACTTGGACTGCAAATGTTGCTTTTATACCTTTGGGGATCATCTTTAGTGCTCTCTGAGCTGTGTGGCTGCGCTGGAGCACACAGGCTCCCCACAGCAGGCTCCAGCCAAAACCTCCAAGGGTTTTCCCAGCACCAGGGAGAAATGCTCAGGACAAGTAGGGAAGGAAGCGCTTGGGGCCATCCTGTGCCCCCTGGTAGAGCACAGCCAGTACCCATGGGGACAGCAGCAGCACAGCCATAGCTTTAGTCTCAAGCCCCAGCTCTCTCTCCCTGTGATAGCTCCAATAAAGAGTAAATCACTGTTATTCTGCACCCAGCTCTTCTGATCCATCCTGATGAGGACCTTCCCTCACCTCCTCAAAGTCACCAGCAAAGGAACGCATCCTGCAGCACAGAAACCCAGGGGGGAATCCATCCCTCTGGATCTCCCAGGAAGCCCTGTAAGGGGTACTGGGACCCCAGAAAGAGGTAATAAATACAAGGGAGGCTGGTGGCAGACACGGGAGGAGCAACAGGGGGTTAAACCCTTGATGGATGCTCCTTGGTGGCTGTGCTGGATGGGAAGTGCAGCCATCCTGCCCGGGCTATGGCACCACCAGTGCTCCCACAGCCTCGGCCATTGGCTTCTCGTAAGGGCCAGCCCTAAGCCAGATCCCCAGGCACTGCTGCTCAGTGTCTCATGCCTGCTGCAGGAAACCCGCCGCTGCACGGGAAGCACTGTGCTGATTTGATTACACGATAAGGAACATCAGAAATGCAACCTGTTGCCTATTTCCCAGAGTAATTAATTTCATCTGTATTGAGCAAATGACATAATTTGAGGATTTCTGGGTTATGGATTAAGTAAAGACCAGATGAGAGCATCCTCTGTGCTCGGAGATTAATTAGCAGCACGAGGTGAGGGAGCTCTCTCCTCGCAGGGCTGCTTTGCTGGTGCATTTTCAATCCACATGCCCAGTACTGCACCACACTGCCATAGAGCAGCAGTGATCCACCAGGCACCGTGGATCTCCCAGCCAGCGCTCATTCCCACACCAGGACATCGGGGGTGCAGTGAATGAAGCCAGACTTTGAGGCTTCCCGCTCCCCTGCCCGGCATAGCTGAGCCTCCATCTCAGAGAATATAGACCCAAATCTCAAGCTCACAAACACTGCCAGACAGACTGCAAGTGCACATAGAGGATAGACTTAAAGTGACTGGATAAGGATGGGGATCACTGCAGGGACCTGCATGCATTGCACCATCCCCAGGCTGCCCTTGCCTCAAAGCCTCTCCCAGCAAAGCAGGGCTAAGCTCTCTTGGCTGTGCCAGCAGCATCTCTGGGAGCAATGGGGATAGCAGGGGAGCAGCAGAGCTCAAGGGGAGCTGGATGCTCCTTCATCCCATCCCGATTCCCATCACCCTGCATTGCAGCCACCTTTTGCTTTTTGTAACCATGCCAGTGGGGTTGGCACAGCTGCCTCCTGCTCCTGCCCCAGGGAGATGTCCTGATCTGCTCCATCCCCTCCTCCCTGCCTCCTCCTGAGGCACAGGCTCAGGATGTCCCCCCCCACACCTCAGCCTCACTGAAAATCATCTGAGTGGGGTCAGACAAACAGGGCTCTGTGCATGTATTCATGAGCCAGGCATTTTACTTAATGCGCCTTGCGAAGCAGGATCAAAGATCCAGAGCAGCACCTAATTAATTATTTTCCTCGTCTTCTGTACCATCCCCTGGTAGAGCACCGAGTCCCAGCATGTAAAAGCCTCCCTTTCAGTGATTCTGCATAATGAGATGGATTTGGACTCCAGCAAATTTGTTCGGTTTTATGGAGTATTATATGAAAATGCTGTGAAATTAAGTTCTGTCTTTGCTATCGCGCCGTGGCCATCAGAGCGCTTTTATGTACGGCACTGAGACTAAAAGATGGGAAAGTGAGTCCTTGCTGCAGTAATGTGGCAAATGGGGAGAGGGAGGAGCCGTGCAATGGAGATGACATGGTGAAGGGTTAGAGTGGGGGAGATAATGAAGGAAACAAGAAAGCAATGCAGATGAAGAGAGTTGCAATCTAAGAGCTTGGACCTGAAGAGGCAGCAGCCATGAGGCTCCAGTGATGGGCAGAGGGCTCCCTTCTCTTCATTTTCCCCTCTACAAAGTGCTCCAGCAGCTCAGCATAAAGGAGGTGAATGCCGCAGAGCCCCTGAGAGAGGGTGGACAGGTCTACCCAGGGGTGTTCCCAGTGTAGCCTTCCCTCTGGGAAGTGTTGCACCCCTCAGCACCAGGGAAAGTGCCTTTCCATCCTGGAGCCAGCTCCCCTTGCTGCCTGCCAATCCCTTCCCCTTCTTTCCTTCTCATCTCTTCCCACCCCCAGCCTTTCTCTGCTTCCTCCTTACATCAGCCTTGCTCCCCTGCATTTACCCCCGAGTGATCTGTGTTTTCCCTCAGCAGCTTTATAACCCGTTTCCTTGCCTGACAGCAATTAAGTAGATGCTTCACTTCCAATCCCATGGCCCATAAACACTGGGAAAAGAAAACGTTATAAAGAAGAAAGCAATCCAGACACATGCACTAATGTACAAACAGACAGAGGGACAAATGTGAGGACAGGGTGAAGCTGCCAAAGATGCTCGAGCCCCTTCCTTTGTGCAGAGCCTGGAGAACCCTCCATGCACCTGCCGCAGCCTCCAGCTGCACAGGCAGAGGGGAGAGCTCTATAATGCATGAAGATGTGAGCTGCATCCATCAATCCCTGCAGCCCATCAGCCCTTGCCCAGGGCTGGCTCCCACTGCTGCTGCCCCACTGCTCACCTTGCAGCACTCTGGCACTCAACCAAAAATGCAAAAACCAGCCCAAACCAGAGGCAGCAGCGCCCCCCCCCCCCCCCCCATGATACATGGAAATCTTTGGTTCCTGACAGCCCCCCAGCATCCCGGGACCAGCCTTGATAAATCCCAGCTTTCAGATTGCCGGGAACATCTTCATGTTCCCAGGCTGGCAGTGATGAATGCATCAGATCATAGCACAAGCCCCAGCACCACAGAGCCCAGCCACTGGTGAGGGCTGCTCCACAGCAAGAGGCTCTTGGGGTATGAGCCACTGGGAACAGGGAAACTCAGCAGACACTTTCTGATTTCCATGACAACTGTAACAGGGGGTTTGCTGGTTTGGGAGCACCAGGGCGTGCGGGAATGTGCTTGGTAGGCACAGAGCAAGATCAGCCACCTCAAGCAGGCAGCAAGGCCTCATGTGCACTTCTCTGCTGGTCCCACACCAGCAGACAGGAGCCCCCTCCCACAGGGCTTCCAACCCAGGAGGCAGAAGTGACCCTAGAGAGGGTAGACCTGGCAGATTCCTGCTCCATGGTGGCCCAAGGAGATGCTGCCCATCATCACCCACCATGGGAGGTGCCCTGTGCCTCAAGGGAAGGGTCCAGGGGAACCTGGGGTACCAGGACAGAGAAAGGCAACAGCACTGCCTGTTGTTGGGGCAAGAAAGGGATGGAACCAGACCTGAGCAATGTTTCCAGAGCTGCACGGCTCTAGCAGAGCCTCACTGGGTGCAGCATCCTGCACCACTGCCCAAGGAGCATCAGAGGCAAACACAGCCTGCCTAAAGCAAGCTCCTTTCCCATCCCCAGAGGAGCTTCAGCAAAAACTAAGGTGAAACCAGCAACCAGTTAGCAAGAGAGCACAAAATCCAGGCAATTACTGAAAAGCTTTGGACATGGCTGTGAATCCATAGCTGCCAACAGCATCCCCACGCTAGGAAGGTAAAAAATAAAATGAAATGAAGATGTGGACAGAATCTGATTTGCCATAGGTGAAAAATGGCTTAATTATTTCTAGTGCCAGAACCACAGAAGGACATTTCCCCGTTCCCAATCCACAACCTCCCACTAATTAGCAGCCCTGGCAGAGAGAAAAATGCTTCAAGCTCCAGGAAGAGCAACAGCCAGAGCCCCAGTGCCCCGCACACATCCGTATGCGCAACACAGGCCGGGCACGGACAGCATACAGGACAGCCCCACTGCACTGGGAGGGACCCCATGGGAGGTGTGGGAGCAGAACCTTGGCCCCCGGGGAGGGAAGAGCCAGCACTTCCCAGTGCCTGGTTCTTCAGGGATGGGCCCAGCTCTGGACAGTGATGTCCTGCTCCTGTGCTAACAGTGGCTCCTTCCCTGGCTCAGACTGTAACGTAACAGCCTGTGGGAATAGAGGGTTTGGAGAAAGAAACAGGGATCTGTCATGTCAAGATCAAGAAATCAAGAGCCTGGAGAGGAACTGAGCCATGAGGGGGAACATAGGCTTGGGAAAAGCTCAGAGCAGTTTCCAGTCCAGGGCTCTCTAGGGACAGACTGGAGGGCAGAGATAACGGCTCCCGGGGCTCTCCTCTCCCCTTTTACACAGGTGTCTTTTAAAAGAACCAATGCTCAACCCCCCCAGAAGTTAGCAGGAGGCCCTGCCCCCTCCCCGGCGAACTTGGGAACACGCTGTCAGCAAGAAAAATGATGCTGGCAAGAGAGAAACCCGCTGGGGTTGCTGGCAATTTCCCAGGCTCCAGCCCCAATGAGTGTTTATCAATAATTCCAGGATCTGCCTGTCGCAGCCGGTGACGGGAGCGCGGGCAGGGAGGTGTCAGCACAGCCTTGGCCGGGGGGAGATGGAGAACAGGGAAATCAATTACCGGCTCCTCAGGAGCAGGGATTTGCCGGCATTACAGGGCAAGTCTGCTCGCTTGGCTGTAACAGGGAAACACTGAAACCAGCCACAGTGACACCAGTGCATGCCCTAAGCCTGGGCTGGCTGACACCATGGACCACTGAGACCCCGTAGCTCCCGAGGTGGCCATAAAGCTACTGCAGAAGAGCGAAGGACAGAGCAGCAGCAGCTGCCCGTGGCACCTAATCCCTGCTGATGCACCCACGGTCCATGAGGTGTCTAATTGCTCCTGCATCAGGGGCTAAGTGTCCCTGAGCCGCCCAGGGGTGCTGAGCACTGCATGAAAAGAGCAGCACCTTTTCCCTCATTTACAATTTAAACCTGTTGCCAGGTTGTTTCATTTGATGCCACCTATTTATGAGAAATAGTGACTATCCATCTCCCTTATACCACTCCTGAATTTAGAGAACTCCTTCCTGCACCACCTTTACAGTCTCCCTTCTAACCAAGAGAGTGCTAATTTATTAGTTTCAGACAGAAGCTGTTCTGTGCCTTTGATCAGCCTTGTCATCCTTTTCTTTACCTTTCTAGTTCAACTACCTCCTTTTCATGATTGGGCAACCAAAGCCACACTCAGCATTTGCACTGCGACACATCGCACCCCGGCAGCGCTGCTGCTGCCTCTGCTTCAGTCCCTTTCCCAGGAACTACTAACAAGCAATTTGCCTTATTTGACTGACACTGGGCACTGAGATGGCATTTTCATGGAGCTACCCACAGCGACTGCGAGGTCTCTTTTCCCAAGCAGGGAATATCACAGTAAAGGTCTGCTTCGTGTTTTGGAGTGAAGGATGTTCTCATCTAATCATTGGATTTGGCGGCATTCATCTGCCATTTTGCCACCCAACCACCTACACCGTGAGGTGCTCCCACCACCCTGTCCCATCAGCTTGATGTTTAAGCTGCTTCCATTATTCCTGATAAAAGCCAGCCATCAGCATTGGTGCCGGCAGATGGGATAGCAGACTACTAGCTTCCAAGCAAGCTCTCCTAGGTGTGGGACACAAATTCAGGCCCTCCTTCTTGTGTGTCTGATTTAACTAGTTGATTCTTTAGAGGCAGTGAGTTCCCGGGGGCTCAGATCGTGTGAGAATGGTGACACACGTATATGGGAACAGGGTCCTTCAGTTATTTTGTTTCTTATCACTGCAGTGGTGATGGTTTTTTCGTAGAATCACAGAACCGCAGAATGGTTTGAGTTAGAAAGGACCTTAAAGCTCCTCCAGCTCCAGCCCCTGCCACAGGCAGGGACCCCTAACACTGGAGCAGCTTGCTCCAAGCCCCTGTGTCCAACCTGGCCTTGAGCACTGCCAGGGATGGGGCAGCCACAGCTTCTCTGGGCACCCTGTGCCAGCGCCTCAGCACCCTCACAGGGAAGAGCTTCTGCCTAAGAGTCAGACTGAGTCTCAGTCTACCTGCCCTTTGCGGTTTTTCCTCAGTGCGATTTTACACCTTACAGAAAACAAGCCCAAGCACCCCGTGGACATTCAGCCAGCACCGGGGCGCTCAGTCAGGCCTTGGGCAGCCGTTTCCCTCCTCCGGGCACTGGTGGAACCAGCACGGAGCGAAGGCTCCGCCGGAGGGTGGCCAGCACCGGGGAGCCCTCACAGTGCCCGGGCGCCGCCGCCGTCAGCACCACGGACAGCGCCAGCCCCGCGGCCGGGAGCTGCAGCCCCACACGGGGCCCAGCGCAGCCAGAGCCGGACCCCGGTGCGTTCTCCCGTGGCACCGCTGTGGGGAGAGCCCCCAGGGCCCAAGCACGAATCCGTGCCCGGGAACGCTGTGAGCAGCCAACCAACCTTCATGCATGGGGAAAACGCACTCCCCAGCCAGCACTCCCCTCTACTCGAGACAAACATCCTCCCTCTCTGGCTTTCAAGCACCCGTCGGTCCTTATCCTGTTCTCTAAGAGGTGCTGAGGGCTGCCCATCCGGCTGCCTGCAGTGGGAAGCATCTCCCAGTACCCCCATCTCACAGAGAACCCCTGTTTTCCCCCTGGGACCACTCATTTGGCTGCTGCAGGAGATCCCATTCCAAGCAGTTGGTCCAGCATTCTAACTGCGAGCATTCAGTCCTGCACTCCCTCTGCTAAGCTTCCCATGCCCCTTCCAAAAAGAACATTTCTTTATTAATATTAACACTCTGCATCGTGTCAGATCTCACACATTTCTGCTCCGCCTCCCCCCCAAGCTCCTTCCCTATCTGTCCCTCTTCCAGTGGGAAGCGAACCTGCAGACCATGCCAGTGCTGCTGGGTGTTCCCAAGCCCCGGTCCTGGTGGGGCTGTAATGGACCGGTGACACCAGGATATTTATGGGTATTTCAAGAGAAAGGGAAAGGCTACTGGGTGTTCATATGTTCTTGTTATATTATTTAAGAGAAACCATTTGAGAGCACAGGAGCAGCGGTGTCTGCTCCCAAAAGGAGGAAAAATAATGGAGGGGAATATTTGCAAAAAGCTCAGTTAAGTAAATATTTTATGCCCAATAATGTTATGGCTTTTGAATGATGCATGCAAGGGAGTTGAAAGGAGGTGAGGCACAGAGTGAGGCAGCACAGCGTGTGTGGTGTGAGGTGAGAATGGAGGTGCTTGAGGGAAGGCAGAGGAGAACACGGTGACCTGCCAGTGCCTCTCACCAGGGCTGGGGCAGCGGCAGTGAGGGAGGCACCACCAGGATGGAAAGGATTTCGGTGTGAAGTCCCTGGCAGCCTAGTGAGAGGCAGGATTTGCTGTGCAGAGGCAGGGTACAGCACAGGGTACCCAGGAGGCTCACAGCCCTCCTGGAACACTGGGAACAGTGGATGCCTCTTTGCTTTGCTTGAGGGAGAAGCAGACCTGAGAGGAGGCATGGGAGCAGGGACCAAGGGGCAAATAACTGGAAGGCAGAAGGCAGAGAGATTGCCCTGGCCAGGAGGATGGGGCAGGCAGGGAAAGCAAAAGGGAGGACAGGCAAGGCTGGTGACTGAGGAGTCAAGCAGAGCCAGCATAGAGGAGGCTGTGACCAGAGGAATTCTTCTGCAGGCAGGCAGCAGCACAGGGTGAGCATCTGGCACAAGGCAAGCACAGAAAGGAGTAAAATACCATTAAGTATAATAAGAAATGTACTTAATCAATGAGCTCTGCAGCTGAGATCAATGGGAGGCAGACACAGCCATTAGCTAAGAAAGCTGAGAACGAGCCCGGGGCTCTGATGGAGCAGTCAATGCTGGGTTTAACCAAGCAGCAGAGGAAAGGTTCCAAGTGAGGAACAGAGCCTGATCCCACGCTGCTCCTCTGGTCTCAGATCCCCAGCAGGGAGCAGGAAGAGGAGCTAAGGCCAAAGCCAGGTGCTGAGACTGTGGACCATTCATCATGGTGATGAGGGCAAGAGAGGGAATGGGACCGCTGCTGGCAAGGAAGAGGGATTAGAGCACCTCATCATCATCCAGGGACATCACTTGGACATGGAGAGCAAGAGCCAGGGGCTTTCTTCAGTGGACCAAAGGCTCCAGTGAACTTCAGGCACTGGCCATTGCTGGGGGAACCAGACCCAGAAGGGGAATGGGACTTCCGTGAGCAAAGCCTCACTCACCCCACTCTTTCCTCTCTGCTCTTGTCCCTCTTTTCACCTCAAGCTCTGCTAGATTGCTCCCCAAGGACCATCCTATGGAAGAGCTTCGAGCTAGATGGTGAAGAGGTCACCCTCCCAAGAAGGTCTTGCACCAACCCATGTAAACAGAGGTGCTGCTGACCCTAGGCTGTGCTTTAGGCAGAGTTTCTGTATGCACCCATGAAGAAGAGCAAAGCAGCAACTCAATGGCAGGCTCCCTTCTCCCCTGGGTTGAACTTAGAGCCCTGATCCCAGGAGGCTGCTCCTGGCCCTCTCGGAGCACAGGACACGTGTTTCATCCACACGTATCACCAGACCTTACAACTGCCACTGCAGGCTGCGCACCATCCCGCTTCCCAGAGCCCACAGCCCCGTGGTGGACCCAACTGGGGATGACCCAGGCACGGGATGTGGGGGTCATGGTGCTGCATCACCTGCCCCTGCTTAGCCTCAAACGCTGACCATGTGTCCATCAAACCCAACCCAGCTCCCTCCGGACCCAACAAGCAACACTCGGGGATGGGGGGGGGAATTACCGGGGGTTAAGGCACTGCAGAAGAGAAGAGGGCATTACCAAGGGGATAGGGTACTACCGAGGGGGTGATGGGGCATCACCGGGACCCCCCGCCCGCTACCGCAGGACCCGCAGCTGCCCTCGGGCCGCCCCTGAGACCCCGCAGGCGGCTCAATGGCGCCACCTGGCGGCCGGGTCCGGCGCACGCCCGCGCTGCCGCGGATGGGGGGGTCCGAGGGGATAAGACCCGAACTCCGGTACCGACACCCAAGCCCTGCTCGAGAGCTCCCGGCAGCAGCCAAAGCCTCTTTCCCAACCTCCTTAAGCCTTTTCCAGTCCTCCCGAGCTGCCCGGCGGGAGCACCCTTCTCCTCAGGGCTCCAGCCAAGCCTGGGGCTGCTCCTGGCTTTTGGCTACGAGCAACAACACCCTATCCCTACTGCTCTGCTCCTGGCTTTGAGGCCATTACCAGTTCTTTTATCGCCTGCTGGAGCAGCTCCCGCAGCTCCCCCACATACCCAGTAGGTTCACACACACCCCTCACAATCACTCAGACACAGATGCAGAGCTCCTCCTGGCTCTGCTTGCCTGGGCACCATTAGGACTTCAACCATGAGGTCCCAGCTCCAGGTATCCCGGTGATGCTCACAAGCTTACCCAGGCCCCAGTTCTGGGGCAGTCACACGCTGGGGGCCAAGAGAAGCACTGCAGACATGCAGCCCTTGTCTGAGCTATACCACACTGCAAAGAGCAACCCAGGGCACCTCCAGCTGCTTTATTCAATTCTCTCCTCATCCTCTGGACATCTTTCCCCTCCCTTCACCCTCTTTTCCAGCAAGCTCCATATGCAACACCTTAGCAACCAGGACCGTGCAACCAATCTGCAGAGCAGTTGCTCCAAGCAGGACAGAGAGGCAAGGAAAAGAAAAACCCAACTTGCTCTTCATCAACACATCCTCCATGTCCAAGTGTGCTATTTCCCACTGCCCAATGCCCGGGAGGGGGCTGCAGCTCAGCCCTTCCCCAGGGACAGCAGCCACACACCCTCCCAAGGACCCCCCAATCGCCCATCCTACCTCTCTCGCCGTGGCTCAGACCCAGGGCTCTGCCATCCTTCCCGTTCCCAGGGCTTCCTCCCTCTGCACTCAGGCACAGCAACACCAGAAGCGCTCTGCAGGGTGTGCAGGGCTTTTATAGCAGCCCCAGCACCTCCCTGCAGCCAGGCTCAGCTGTGAGGCCCCAGCACCACCAGTCCCATCACTGGGAGCAGCTGTGGCCACAGCTGAGAATCCTGCAGGTTGATTTTCCCTTTGAAAGTAAAAAATGAAGAAGGAAAATGGCCTGGTCCTGCGTGGCCGAGCTGCTCCCCCTGCACAGACCCCACCAGCTGCAGGGAAGCTGCGGCTTTACCCACGGGGTCCTTTTTCCAAAGGCTGGAAATGGGCTGAGCCCCGACCCAGCCAAAGGGGGCAGTTCCAGTGGCAGGAGGCTTCTCTGGGCTCCTGATTTCTATTTGCCAGCCCCTTCATCTGTCTTCTCTGAGTTATTTGGTACCCAAGCATGGGGGGGGCGACAGTCCCCAGCACACGTGCACAGGGACCACCTTCCCTATTAGTGCAGATGTGACCTGGAGTGACCACAGCCCCTCGGGCACATCTGCCTATGGGATGAGCACCTTAGTGCAGGGTAAACTGCATCAGCCCTTTTAACTGGAGAATGACAGCGTCCGAGGCAGGGTGGGCAAAGGTGATGCTCTTTATCTGTGCCTATTGCTCCTCAGATACCAAATATCAAAAGGGGCCTTGAGACACTCCTGTAACTGAATATTCCCCTGAGATTAGAGCAGTGCTGCCTCCTCTCTAGCCTCTTCCCTGCCAGCCGAGCTGATGAACACGATAACCTATCGGGACCTTCCCCTGTGCTGTTAGCAATGGCACGGACACTTATTGACCCCTCGGAACAACACACTGAATATTTAGAGCTTTCCCTGTGCTTGGAACACGATAACATCTTTCTCATATGAGCCCTTTGAACCCTCAGTGCCTGCCAGGACCCTCTGTGCTCGCTGAGGGGACAGGATTGGACCCAGGCAGCAAACGTTGATAACAAAATAGTTCCTTGAGTGAACTGCAGCACCGGGGCTGGCAGAGGAGCTTGCTCAGCTTCTGTGAACTGAAACCTCTCACAGTGTCCTTGCGCGACCCTGGGCAACACAAGCACAGGGGGAGAGGCGGCTGAGATGCTGGTGCACCCGGAGGAACTGGTCCAGACGGGAATACTCAGGGATGCTCATGTCTACAGAGAAGCAGGAAGGATGAACGGTGGCATGTGTGTGAGACTCATGTGCCAGCTCACCCCGGGGGAGAAATGCCAAGGAATGACCCCAGACAATGGCAGGGAAACCATGGCTCTGCATGGCGAGGGAGGGGATGGCTGGGCAATTGGGAAGCAAAGCACCAAGGAATAAATCTGGAAGCTGAGCAGAGGGAGATCAGCAAAGGCACAAAGGCTGTGAGCTCAGGCCCTGGGGAACGAGGGCATCCTCTGATACATATGTACACAAAAGCCTTAAAGTCAGCTGAGAAATGGGTTGTCAGCAATGATTAAACCCCAGAGAAGTCATAAAGCAGCAGCTATTGATAAAATGGGATGCTGATAACGCAGAGCTCATCAGTGAAAGAGCAGATGAGGGTCACCCATGGTGAGCAGCAGAGCCAGGACAGCAGGAGCTGGGTGGTGGCACAGAGAGGCTTCGGAGCTGGGCTCACCCTCTGCAGCATCACTGGGGCTGACGGTGTGGCCAGGATCGGGAAAGAGCCTCTTTCCCCAGTGTGTAGCTCTACAAAACCACACTGAGAACCTCCAGGAAATCCAAGCTCCTCTGGAACCTCTGAGCACCCCTGGAGCTGGAGGAGCGGCCCTGGGAGGGGGGGAGTTCCCTTCTGAAGGTGAACTGCTGATGCAAGAGCAGGGCACCAGAACCTGCGAGTGTGGCTGCAGGGAGCCAGCTCAGGGTGAAGGAGGTGGCAGGGGCTGGGTTTCACACAGCAGCCTCCTGCCACAGGAGCCGCTCTTCCCATCAGCACTGAAGAGCACCCAATGCCACTGATGGAGGAGCAGATTCAGTGTCGGACCCAGAAGGAGATGGAAGCTAATGCACTTGAGTTAGATGGAATCTAGAGAGGCTCATTCCGATGTGCAGTGCTGACTGAAGCCATGCACCTGAGCAGCAACTGCAAGATTAGATAAGAACTGAACTTGGTCCCACCCCGCATGTATTAATGGGAGCTCTCTGGCTGTCTGGGCTGTTCCAGCTCAAGGGCATGAAGATGATCCCTTCACTGGGGCTCCTATTTGCTGCTCTCTCTGTAGCAAGATGCGTCCCTGTGCAGCAGGTACCCACCCGCAGCAAAGTCCTCCTGGTGTCCTTTGATGGCTTTCGGTGGAACTACGACCAGGATGTGGACACCCCCAACCTGGAGGCGATGGCTGCAGAGGGGATGAAGGCTCAGTACATGACTCCTGCCTTCATCACCATCACCAGCCCGTGCCACTTCACACTACTGACGGGTGAGTGCCCCAGCCCCAAGCACACGGCAGCAGTGCCGGTCGGGGAAGGGCAGGTTTGAGGCTTGGGTGTCAGTGCAGGACATGGAGTCAAGCAGCCACCCAGCATCAGCAGTGTGAGAAGCTGTAGAATGGAGACCAGGCAACAGCTACTGCAGAAAGTGGTAGAGCTGGACCTGCACTGAGCACAGGCAAACAGCACCCGATGCTGCAGGAACTACACAGCCACCACCTAGAGCATGGTAGGAATTACAGAGGCCACCCCAACAGGGCTCACCCTAAGTCCTGCTTTAACACCATATCAGATTAACTCTTTGGCATAGATTTACTCCTAATGCGTGTGATCAGCAGCTCGAGCTGGGCGCCTGTCAGTTTTTACTGGATTTATAGTCTCTACAGGTTGCTTCATTTCTCAGTGGCACCTCTCCTCATCCAGTCCTGTTCACAGCCTGGGGTCTTCTCTTGCACCCTCCAGACTGCCTTTTTGCATGTGAGATGTTTCTCCATCCCATTCGGTCCCATCCAGAGGGACCTCGACAGGGTGGAGAGGTGGGCCCAGTTGGATGGGGCTTGGAGCAAGCTGCTCTAGTGGAAGGTGTCCCTGCCCATGGCAGGGGTTGGAACTGGAGGAGCTTTGAGGTCCCTTCCAACCCAAACCATTCCTTGGTTCTGTGATTTCCTTCTCTTTTGTTCCATGATAGCTGCAGTTAAAGTTTACTTCCCTATCTGCCAGAGCCACAAACAAGATTAAAGTACAATTGAAGCAGCCTGAGGCTTCCTTTGCTTTAAGCACTAGTGCTGAGCTCTGGCACAAATTAGCCTCTCCTGCAATGTCCTCCCTTTGTTTTTATCAGTACACCTACACTATGTATGTTATATAGGTGCCAAATATCGATAGCCTTTAATCCGTGTACATATTTGAGTACAACACACGCTGCAACATCGCAAACACTCAAATCTAATTACAAAGGCACCAACACGGCATAACGTTCCATATAATACTGTCCTACCCCAGATTCCCCACTCAGGGTGCGACAAGGCCATAGCTGCAGAAGGGCTAGGACTGAACCTGTGTTTATCAAGGGTAAAGAGCACCAGCCCAGCCCATAGCCTCCTTCAGTAAGATAAATTATTTTTGAGACAAGGGAGATGCTCTAAATGCAATCTTTCTGCTCTCCAGTAATGTATTTGATCCAGTGGCACATGGGAAATCATTAGTTAAGATGGAGAAGATGAAGATTCATCCAAAACCTCTAATATGGGAAGTACAGAGCTACAGGGGAGAGGAGGGCAGGTGATGCTGAGAGGAGATTGTCAGGCTGCAGGGAGGGCAACAGGGGAATTCCTGAGGAATCGATTTCAGAGCCAATCTTATTTAAGATTTTAATTAATAACCTTGGCATAAAAGAGTGGAACATGCTAATGAAATCTGCTGATGGGAAAAGGCAGGGGGGCACTGTCAATATAAGGGAGGATGGGATACGGTGCACAAGTAACTGCAGTCTTCAGGACCAGAATAATAATAATAGCATGAAATATAATAGTACAGAGTGCAAGTTTGCCATTTCTAAAGGGAGTTTCTACTGCATGCCCTCCTCACGGGCTGTGAGCAGCAGAGAGAGCAAAACACCAAAGCCATTAGTGAGACACAGGATAATGGGGAGCCCCTTTCATGCTGAGAAGGGCAGGGGGAATTATAGGCAGCACCAGCACCCTCAGGAGTGCTCGGGGTCCAGATGAGACCTGCTTGGCATCAACCCCTGCTGTGAGGAGCAGGCACCCCCAAGCATCATTCCCTGCCCTGGGAACCCCACCTGGTCCGAGGCATAGGGGGAAGAGCCCACCCCATCTGCAGCCCCACTCAGCCCATCTCTCGCCACAGGGAGGTACCTGGAGAACCACGGGGTGATCCACAACATGTGGTTCAACACCAGCACGGGTCAGAAGCTGCCCTACCACAGCACGCAAGGGGTGGACGGCTGGTGGGACAACGGCAGCCTGCCCATCTGGATCACAGCACAGAGACAGGCAAGTGCAGCCCCTGGCCAGCACCCACTGGAGTGCCTCCGATGGAGCCTCCAGCAGTAAAAGCTGCAGGCGAGCCCCCATCTCCAGTGGTCACGAGCTGACACCTCCTGCAAACAGCTCGTACTGAGACCTGCAGGACCTGGAAGCCCCGGACAGCACAGGAATAATTGGGATCATTCTATTAAAAATAGTGAAAAGTAATATTTTTGTTTCAGCTTCATTAAGACATTAATAAAACTGGTTATTCTTCTGCTGTTAAAGAAACCTCAGCCTACTCCCTAGGGAGGACCAGGAGCCAGGACTGCAGCAAGGCTGTCCTAGATCCCCTTAGGCTTTGAACCTGGCTTTGGGACAGGACCTGAGGCTTGGCCCAAGACACGTCCCTTTGCCTGCATTTGCCTGCCAAATTGGCTCCACTGGTTTCAGGGTGAGCACTTACTGACTGGAGTAAAACACACCTGAACGTCCTCATGGCCAACATGAGAGGTACAAACAGGTCACTGTGTTCAAAGTTATAACCAGTGTTACCAATACAGTGAG
The DNA here is from genome assembly GCF_033783945.1 of Neopsephotus bourkii. NCBI lineage: Eukaryota > Metazoa > Chordata > Aves > Psittaciformes > Psittacidae > Neopsephotus > Neopsephotus bourkii. Next base: position 627,101 of record NW_026902223.1, read on the forward strand.
AAACCAACAGACAGGAGTTCTGGGAAGGGCAGAACTTCCAATTGATCACTTTTAATTGGCAATGAGCAAGAAAACCTCATTAGAGGGAGAGGTAGACATTAGGGGGCTGAATGAACCAACCATATTAGTAGGTGGTAGCACCGATGGATGGAGATGATGCTGCAGAGTGAGTTTGTGCAATGTCTCCACTAACAGGGTTTAAAGACAGGCTCTATCTATTTCCCTGGAGGAAAAGCAAAGTACCAAGGGGAGGAAGTGCATATGAAGTTGGTGGAGCCCCTCCTGTTCAACTACAGCAATGAAACCAACTGGAGGCAGAACATCGACACTGCGATGGAATGGTTCACAGTGAACAACCTTGACTTCATCGCCCTCTACTTTGGGGAGCCGGACTCCACAGGGCACAAGTATGGCCCCGAATCCACACAGAGGAAAAACATGGTCAGGCAGGTGGACAGAACCATCGGTTACTTGAGGCAGCGCATCTGGGAGAGCGGCCTGGAATCAAACCTCAACCTTATCATCACATCTGATCACGGCATGGAGACCGTCATAAAGACCAACGAGATTCACATCCAGACCATAGAGAACTTCACCTTCAAAGACATCCAGTTCGAGCTCTTGGATTATGGACCCAATGGACTGCTGGTACCAAAAGAAGGAAAACTAGAGCACGTGTACTCAGTCCTGAAAAATGCCCACCCAAACCTTCACGTGTACAAGAAAGCAGAATTCCCAAGGAGATTCCATTATGCCAACCACCCTCGGATCACCCCGCTCTTGCTGTACAGCGATCCAGGCTATGTGATCCACGGGGTAAGACATACGCACGCACACATCTTACTGTCTTGTGGGGATCTGCCTCTCTCCTCCTGTCCTTCTCATAGCACCCCAGTACTCACACTCCATTGATTGATCTCCCTATAACCACATGGCAATTCCAGCTCTGTGTAAAGATCCTCTCTGTTCAGAAGACAAAAGGTCCAGAAGTCTTGGAGCAGGACTTGCATGAACACAGAATATCAGTTGCAGGGTCCTCTCCTAACCTGGCATTAAGGCCCAAAGGCAGCTTCCACCTGCAAAGCTCCTCAATACACCAAAATTCGGGTGCCCTGACATTTAGGGAGGGAACTTGCAAGATGTGATTGCACAAGAGCTGTGTCTGGGCAGCATCCTCCAGCTTCCAGACTTCCTCAGGCTTCCAAACCTAAAGGACCTGGAGTGTTAAACCCAGTGGCTGGGAAACACGGCATGGAGGAGAGCACCCAGCTTGAGGCTGGGGATTGGGCACTCACATCTTCCCACTCCCTTTCAGAGGTACAAGGTCCAGTTCAACAAAGGGGAACACGGTTTTGACAACGAGGCCATGAACATGAAAACCATTTTCCGCACCGTGGGACCGGCCTTCAAGCAGGGGCTGGTGGTGGAGCCCTTTGAAAGCGTCAATGTCTATGCCCTCCTCTGCCAGCTGCTGGGCATTATCCCTGAGCCTCACGACGGCTCCTTGGAGCCCATCAAGCCCATGCTGCGTGAATGGGGCCACAGCACCGGCCCTGCTGCAGCAGTGGGGCTGCGGCCCGGGCTGTGCTGCGTGAATGGGGCTGCGGCCCGGGCTGTGCTGTGTGCGTGGCTCCGTGGGCTGCCCGTGGCGCTGGAGCGGGGCGCGGGCACCGGTCGCGCTCCACCGGGATTCCCGCGGGAACAGCGACCCCTGGCGGTCTCCGCCACCGCCGCGCTCCCGCCGCAGAGCGGGCGGCTGCGGGCGCCGATTCCCCGCACAAGCCGGGTGTGGGCGGGACACGGCGCTGCCGCTCCCCTGGCCCCAGGCTAACGCTGACCCCCCCCTCCAGGTTCCAGTGCTCCTCTGCCGCCCGCACAGGACCTGCCGGTGGTGCTGGGAATCGCTCTGGTGCTGGGATGCTGGGGAGGAAAGCGCTGACGCCCATCAGAGGTAACTGAGGTAGGGGACATCCAGAGGAGCCCCTGGGTGCTCCTACCCAGGCATGCCCCTGTCCCACTCCTTTGTGGTTTGCCCCTCTGTGAAACCGCTCCCCACTCCCGGGGGCACAGCAGACCCTTTGCAACCCAACAGAGGGATCTTTACTGCCCAGGTTGGCCTTGACACCCTCAGTCTGCTCCGTGGCTTCACTGTGACTGGAGACCCATCAGGACAAGTAATTCCCAATCCCATCTTCAGCATGGCACATTCCCAGTGATACCCACAGGCTGCATGTACCTGAAATCCATATACAGTGCTGTGCCCTCCTTTCTTGGCGGCCCCCAGCTTCTAGGCAACTCTACCAGAGAAGATGAGGAGGGATGTGGGTCATGAAGACAACCAGTCCTGGTCTCAGATAATTGCAGAGTTCCCCAAACCTCCCCAAATGAGTGATTCGTGCTCCTCACAGATGACTGAATCCCGGGGGAGTTGCCTCTCCCAAGCTTTGGGGTGCTCACTGGGACATGCTGATGCTCAGTCTGACCTTGACAAGGTCTGCGTTACCCCAACCTCTTTATCAGCTCAAGGTATCATACAATTGCAGGTTTGTTTGAGTTGGAATGGACATTAAATCTCATTCAGTTCCAATCCCCTGCCACAGGCAGACACCTTCCACTAGAGCAGCTTGCTCCAAGCCCTGTCCAACCAGTGTGGGCTGGACCAGGGACAGATAAAACATGTTGAGCACTCAAAGCAATTAAATGTATTTGACTGGAAGTACCAGGAGCCTCCTGCAAATGGCACTGGGCAAAGCAGACTCCCAGCCTGGGAGCCTCGGAAGGATCCCAAAGTCAATCAGCGCTTCCAGCCCCTGCCCCAAGAGCCCTGGGTGCCCTCAGCACCCTCTGCCTGCCTTGCTGTCCCTTACAGCTGTGGAGAAGAACGGGAAAAACCCAACTGCAGGATGCGCCATCCCAGCCCTGGTCCTGGCTCATCCATAGGGCATTATGGGGGCAGCTCCCCAGACCCCATCCCAGAGGCTGAAGCTCCCCAGCCCTGTGCCTCATCTCATGGGCGCGATAAATATCTGTTGCCATAGAGACTTGCTCTGCGCCTTCCCGCATCGCCTTCACCAGCCCATGAAACAGGAGACGCGCTTGGGAAAACAGGAAGAAAATGTTTGGCTTGAAACCGTGCTGGGAGTGGGGGTCAGGCCTGCAGCACGCGCCCAGCCCGGCACAGAACCACGGCGAGGCTCTGAAAGGGGAGCACAGGGGCCAGCGCTGCAGATGCTATTGCAAATACAGCAATAATAATAGTGCAGCAACTGCCCTATAGAATCCCAGACTGGTTTGGGTTGGAAGGGACCTTAAAGCTCATGCAGTCCCAGCCTCACAGAGCTCATCACCCAGTTTTGCCAGGCCCCATGTGCCAAAGCTCACTGGGTGCCCGGAGTCGGATGCAACTGGTACAGAGCAGGATGCTCATAGGGCTGGTCCCATCCTAGCGCCTAGCCCCAGGCAGGTTAACACGGAGCTTGTAGCGACCAACCAACTTCCTAACAGGAATCCTACCTGACAGCTGGGGTTTGCCTCAGCTGTGGATGGAAATTCAGCTCCGGATTCAGCAGGCAGCGTTCCAGTGAGACCGGGCTCTGACAGGAAAACCTCTCTGGAGCAGGCACTGCTTCAGGTGAAGACCGAGCCTGCTGTACCCCTGCCAGGAAGATTCCCCTTGCCCACGAAATCACAGATGTTCCTTGGAGCAGCTCCTGCTGCTCGGAGCAGGGAGAGGACGGGGACAGGGACAGAAAGGGAGCTTTGAACAGGGCACTCCAAGACCTGTACTCCAACAGTATTTAGGGCTACGCCGAAGCAATGCCGGGTCGGTACCGGTGCAGCACTGGTGCATTGCCGGCTATACCGGTGCAGTACCGGCAGCCGGCGAGCGAGGGCTCCCGAGCCGCGTTCTCCCCGGAGGGCCCGGTACCAGCGGGGGGGCTGTTGGTGAGCATCTCCCCTAACTCGCCGCTCGCCCGGAGCCATCAGCTTCCACCGAGTCCCGGTGTGAAGGCCCCAGTGGCTCCCACTGGAGACCCCAGTCCCTCCTGCTGCACAGTCCAGGACCCACCTCGGGCAGCCGCTAGCCCCAGGGTGCTCCCGGTGCTCGGCACCCATTGCAGCTCAGGGACTGCACCGAGTGATGCCCTGGAGATCCACATCACACACTCACTTCCATCTTCTGGTCCCTTCCTCCAAAACAGCCCCTCGATGCAGATCCTTCACCGGGGGGTGAGGATGTTCAGCCCCACAACCCCCAGGTTTCTGGAAGACACTGTCCAGTTTAAGGAAAGCCTTTAAGGCTTTAAAGCCTTACAAAGGCCTTAAAAGGCTTTCCCAGCCCTCCCTTTGCATCTCACACCTCGTGTACTTTCACTGTGTCACATTTCCACCAAACATTTACCCAACCGACAAAGCCCTGCCTGCCTCTCAGGCAGACCCAGCGCTGGTTTGTGTAGATTCCCACTCCATGGAATACTGCATCTCCCCCCGCCCTCCTGCCCCCAGATAATTCATTCCCCTCCCTGGGGCTGGGGGTCACACAGTGGGGAGAGCCCTGCTGCGTCTTGCAGCCCAATTTGCTATGCATTTCCACACCATTTGCTTCCCTTTCTTTTTCCTGCACTGGAAAGACGCTTGCTGCCCAGGGGTCCCAACTGCTCCAAGATGGTAACGTAACCACAAACACACACGTATTTATTTATGGCACACACACAGCCTGCAGGACAACTGCTGCATCCTGAAATGCCTGGTCTGGGGGTAGCACGTGCCCCTATGATCCCCACTGCCACACGATGTGCTCTCTGGTCATCCCATCCCACATACTGCACAGCTCCATCCCACCTGCAGTGCCCAAATGACACACAGATCCCTGTGCTCCAATTGGCTGCTGCCTTAGGAAAACAACCACCATTCACCCACAGCTACATGGCCACAGTGGCCCTTGCTCCATGCTCTGGAGCCGGGCACATTGCATGTGCTTGGCATCCCCTCAGAACCTCCCAGTGCTGTAATCCCTTACCCAAGCAGCCCCAAGCCGGTGGCATGGGAGGGAAGCCCCTGACATGCTCCTTTTTCCTGTGGGGACCAGGCACAAAGACAGAGGTCCCATGGGATGGCCACACTCTTGAGCCCCCCAGTGCCTCCCTGGCCACAGCCCATTGCTCTGGGCACCCCTGGGAACAACTGTGTCACCCAGTGCTGGCACAAATCCCAATGGGATGGGCCCTCACTACTGCAGCCCTGCTCAACATGGTCACTCCAAACCCTGCAATGAAAGCCAGAGTCCTAACAGGAAGGTCTGATCCTCAGGTGGACCCCTTCCTCCAACAGCATGGCAGCCCCCTGCTAGCGCACAGCCCAGGTTATGCAGCATTCCTGGGATGTCCGGCATAGCTGGGAAGAGCTACAAATCTTGTTCCACTGGATTCGCCCAGGGATTTGAGCCTGGGGGGGGTTTAGGACTCCAAAGGTTTTCTCCACAGCTGCCAAGTTAACTGGCTCCCCTGTCACCTGCCTCAGCTGGAGCGGGGAACGTGGCAGCCAAGCTATCTACTGGCTGTTCCCGTTTCCCTGGATGGAAGCACAGAACTCAGCCCATCATCGCTCACATGTGGAGCAGCAGCAGCAGTGGGCATCTCCCCCTGCATCTCCCCCTGCATCTCCCCCCTGCATCTCCCCCCGCATCTCCCCCTGCATCTCCCCAGCAGCAGCAGGAGGCAGAGCTGGGCAGGAAGCACTCAAGGAAAACTTCGAATCTTTTCATCACTAAAACACCCTGCAATGGCACCGAGGAAGCCGAGCAGCGGGACCGGCACCCCTGGCGTTGGAAGAGGGGGCAGCGGCACTCACTTGCTCACTGCTGAGCCCAAGAGCAAACGGTCTGAGCCACAGTGCAACAACTCACGAGATCCTGACACAGAAACACAGGCAGGGTTTGTGTTCACTGCCTGTCTGTGTAAACCTCCAAAGCCACAAATTTGGGCTTTGTAAAGCTCACATCGATTCCGTTTCTTTCTTTTCCCTTTTCTGAGAAAAAGTGAGGTTTTTCATTCCACCACACAGCTCCACTGAAGATGTCAGAACTCAGGAAACCTGGGATCAGCCTGAGAAAGCAGAACAGACACAGCCTGGGCTCGGTGTGCTTTGTGTTAGAGGAAACACCCGCTCCGCCTCAGCCCTCACATCCAGCTTTCAAACTACACAAAGTAATGGGCAGCTCCCAGCTGGGGAGAGCCGGCAGGAAGCAGGAGCCCACCACGGCCCATGTGCCCACTGCAACCGGTCCCCGTGAACCCCAGCGATGTAATGGGATTTCCACCCATGGAGCAGCACAGTCCTTTTCTACAACAGGGTTAAAAGGGAACTTGTGTCCATGCTGACACAGAGGCATGAAAGAAACATGGAGAGGAACCACCCAGGCTGGCACAAATGGTGGGAATGAAGCTGCTGAAACAGCCCCGGGGCCAGGCACCAGCCCTGAGCACACTCTCCGTCCTCAAAGAGATCCCAATGTCAGGCACAGAGAACAGAGCCCCCCTGCTCACACCACCTCTTCCTCCTTGCTCCAGGAAGGGATGAGCTATTCTACTCCTGTATCCTCATGGGAGCACAGGAATGCCAGCACACACCCGACATTACCCACATCGGGCCTCATCTCCTGGCATCCAGACCCCGGCCAGCTCCACACACTCAGTATGGTTGGTCCTGGAGCTGCCATGAACGGTGGTGTGCCCACACGCTGCTTGTGCACGCAGAGGGTTTCCACAGGCATTAAGACACACAGCACACAAAGAGCAGGGCTGATGGAAGGTGAATTAACTCCAAAGGGAAAGCGCAGCGCAGGGTTACGTTTCCAAGTCACCTTTGGGTAACAAAATGCTTCCAACATTTTTCCTGGTCAGCAAACAGCCGCAGTAATTGCAAAAGGAAAACAATAAAGAGGCATAGTGCCCGACCTCAGACAATTACCTTGCATTGAGCAGCACCCCAGGGACACACCAGGGGCACCCACTGCCCTGCAGACCCCAAGGCTGCCCCACTATGGTACCCAAGCTGCTGCTCCCCTTCCATCATGCCGGGAGTCCCCAGCAGTGACATCCTTGCCTCCACCCTGGAGCTCACAGCACTTGCCTCACCCGGCATCGCTTACCCGAGACGGTGCTGCCCAGGTTCCACGTGAGGCCCCGCGCGTAGGACACCCCATCTCCATCCAGGTCCCGCTCAGCCCAGGGCCACCACAGCCACCGCGACGCTGCCGGCACACCGGCCCCTCACTCCCCGCTGGCTCCGGCACGGTTAACGGCGGGCTGCGGGCCGGCGGCTGCCAACTCCCCGAGGTGCTGACTCATCTTCTTCCATGCACCATATTTCACCGCTCCACGCCCACCGCGCACAACCGCCGGGTAGCAGCTCCTCACGCTGCCTCGCACGCCCCGGTGGCGTGCGGGGCTGCGGCGGGGTCACAGCCGCGGCACGTTCAGTAGCGCGGCTCAGTTTGCCAGCATAGCTCGGGTCACCGGCACGGCTTGGCTCGGTAGCACAGCTCCGTTTGCTGGCACCGCTTGGCTCATTAAGCCCGGTTCGGCAGCGGGGAAGGATAATGGGTCAAGCCACCGCTGTCTCCAAGCCTGGGGCTGACCCGGCGAGCTGGTGTTTATCGGTACGGCCACCCCCCGTGGAAACACGCTTTATTGTACTGTAACCCACAACCAGAACCAGATCCCGAACCAGACCCACAACCAGAACCGACTCAGACCCCGAACCAGAGCCGCGCCACAGCCGCCTGCTCCAGCTCGGCGGGGACCGGCGGGGACCAGCGGGGGCTGCCCCCGACCCCGGGCTGACCTCCCCACAGCCGCTCGGTCCCCGGGAGGGATCCTCGGCTGCGGGAGCGGAACCCCCCCGGTCCCTCCCGGTCACCCCCCGGCACAAAGCCCCGGTCCCCCCGCCCCATTGTCCCGCTCCGCCCGCGCGCGCAGGAAGAGGAGGGGTCGCGCGCAGACAATGCCTCCCCCCCTTTTGCCCCCACCGCCACCATCAAGCCCCGCCCCCCGCTTCCCATTGGCCGGTGGGGAATTTGGGGAGCCCCCCCCAAACTACCCGCCCCCCTCCCTCCCGCTGCCGGGGGGCGCGCACGCGGCGATGGGGGGGGGGCGGCGAGGCGGGAGCGCGCGCGCGTGGCCGCCATCGGGGGCGCGCCCGGGGGCTCCCCTTGTGTGTGTGTGTGCGTGCGGGGCCGGGGCCATGGAGGAGCTGAGCAGCGTGGGAGAGCAGGTCTTCGCCGCCGAGTGCATCCTCAGCAAGCGGCTCCGCAAGGTGGGACCCGCCGCACATCCCCCCCCGCCGCCGCCCTCCCCCGCCGCCTCTAACGCGCCTCTCGCCATCTCTCTTCTCTCCGCAGGGCAAGCTGGAGTACCTGGTCAAGTGGCGGGGCTGGTCCTCCAAGTGAGCGGGGCTGCGCGGTGGGGGCTGCGCGGGTCGGTGCGGGGCCGCGGGTGCCGCCCGCCCGGCCGCTTTTGTTCGGGTCGCGCCGCTCCTTTTGTTTACAAATAAGCGCGGCCGCGGCCCGGCCCTCCCGCCGCCGCGTGCGGCTCCGATCGCCCCCAAGCCCCCTCCTCACACCGGGCCGGGCCGGGAACCCCCTCCCGCTACCGGCGAGCCCCGCGCCCCCCGCGCTCCCGCTGCCACCGGAGCTCCCCTGGGACTCGCGGGGCTCGCCCATCCCCTCGGCGGCGTGGCCGCCCCCTCCCCGACCCGCTTCCCCCGGCCCCTTCTCCCGCGCGGTACCGGTCTCCGGTGCGGGGGTGCTCCGATCCCGGCAGCACCGGGCGCACGGAGGGCCCGGCTGTCCTTGGGTGAACTTTCCGGTTCTGGGGGCGGGGGGGGGACCCCCAGTCCCTGCTCTCCCTCAGCCCCGGGCCGTGTGTTCCAGGCACAACAGCTGGGAGCCCGAGGAGAACATCCTGGATCCAAGACTCCTCCTGGCTTTCCAAAAGAAGTGAGCGAACTCTAAATATTTCTAAGGGAACGATAAAGTCAATTAACTTCTAATTGGCTGCGCGTGCAGTGGAAGTTGTGGAAACAACAGCCCGGAGCTCGGCCCGTGCCTTTTGTGGCACGGCCCTTTTGTTCAACCCCTGAAATCACAGCCCAGGTCTACCCAGCACGGCTCGGGCTGGGCGATCCCGCGGATCCACAGCCCCAGGGCTGGCTTTGCACTGGCTGTGCAACAGGGACACGATGATGCCACAGAGACCTTTGGCTCCCGGTCCTGGTCCAATGACCGGGACCTCAGTGGGGATTGCAGGACTGGGGCTTGGACAGCACAAAGTGCATTCATGGAGGGCACTTGTGAGAGGGAAAGGAGGTAACAGTGGGAGAAAATGGTGTCCTCTGCCCAGAAGCACAATTGTTCTGCAGCAATTGCACAGCAGGGATCAGGCATGGAGGTAGGAAGGTAGCCAGCTGGCTGTGGTAAGCACCGCGCTGCCAAATATTTTGGCTCCATGTTAATAAAAAATTGTGCAAGTTTATGATAGGATTTAATTATATTTTGTTTCTGGGTCCATTTTTCAAGAATAGAATCTGGTGGATAATGCAGACAGCATGGTGCTTAACTAGCTGTATGTAGTGCAGCTTAACACCATCCTTAACCAGAGATACAAAGTGGCTTAGTGCCCTGAAAACACTCTTGCATCGCATCACATCCATGCTCCAGCTCTTCCCTTGGCCTGTGCCAGCCTCACAGGGTGCATGATCCAGCTGCTACGTGGGGAAGTTTAACTTCCCAAGGCCCCGGGTTTCCAAGTTCTTAGGGCTCTTTGACTGCACTTGAGCATGGTGTGCCTATAAGAGCATGGGTTCAAGTGAGTGATATGCTGGGAGCCTGTAGGATCATGTGTTGGAATGAGTTAAGGACACTGCCCAGGTGCTGGAGTGGGACCTGAACCTCCAGCATCCCCAGCAAGGGAGGGTTTCATGCCAGAAGAAAGAGAGGAACCAGGCTGGTTTGGGATGGTTTTTCTTCCCTGCAAACATTGTCCTCAATCGTTGTTTCTCCAGGGAGCACGAGAAGGAACTGCAGAACAGGAAGAGAGGCAAGCGGCCCAGGGGCAGGCCCAGGAAACATGTGGTGAGTCTCGGTGCTTGTGGAAACCCACAGCCGTGATGGTACTGGAGAGCACCAACGCGTGTCTGTCCACAGCATAGTGTGGCGGGTGCTTGGGCTCCAGAGGGTGGTGAGGATGCAGTAATGCCAGCAGGGGCTTTGGAAACTGCAGTGGTGGGTAGGGGGATGAGGATGCCTGCAAGGAGGACATCCCTTCATCCCTGCAATGGTGGAGAAGGAGACAGGAGAGTTCCCTGGGTCCCACTTGGTATTTAAGCCTGGTTGGTTTTGCCCTGTGTGCTCCCCAACTCTTTCATGACAGAGGATGAACAGATCAGTCAACATGGAGGAAGAGCCTGTATGTGCCCAAGGCACCCAGACAGGCAACACTAAAGGATTTGCAATGTCCGTAACGGCTCTTCAGGGATTTGTGTTAACTTTCCCTGTCTCCATTGCTCTGCAGGAACCAGAGATGCCTGTAAAAACAAAGTCAAGTAGCTCCTCTTCGTCCACATCCTCCTCTTCCTCCTCCTCTGATGAAGAGGATGAAAGTGACCTGGAAGCGAAGAGAGGTTCCCGCAGCAGAGAGACCCATCCGGTACCACAGAAGAAAGCTCAGATCCTGGTGGCAAAGCCCGAACTGAAGGACAGCTCCAGGAAGAAGCGCGGACGCAAACCTCTTCCCCCGGAGCAGAAAGCAGCCCGAAGGACCGTGAACCTGACAAAGGTGCTGAAAACATCCCGGAAGGAGATGGGCAGCAGCAGCAAGCTGATGGGGAAGCTGCAGCCCCAGCATGGCACACAGGGCTCGGGCATGGCCCTGCTGAAGGACCCACCAGGCACCTTGGCTGGGCTCAGCTCGGGGGGGTCATCAGCAGAGAACCTGCCCAACATGATGAAGAGCGGCTCCACCAGCCCAAACCGAGCCATCAGCTGGCAGAGCTCCATCGTGCACTACATGAACAGGATGTCCCAAAGCCAGAACTCGGCCGAGAGCTCACCCCTGGGCAGGCTGGCGCTCAAGGCGCAGGCAGCCAGTAAAAGCGGCTTAGGGCTGGACTTAAAAATGAGGAACCAGAAAGCATCTGGAGAGCTTGGGCTGAGCACGCAGGGCCCCAAGAGTGCTAAGGCTCTGAGCAGCGGCTCTGGAGGGGACCAGAAGTCAGGGTTTGCTGCAGGAAGCCAAGCGCTGCACAATGGCAGTAAGATGCCTGCAAGCTCATCCAGCTCCGGCTCCCAGCCGGCCTCCAGCCAGGAGCTGAATCTCCAGGCTCTGAACCTCCAGAGCGTCAAAAACGGGCCGAACGTGGCCGGTGGGAGCAGCGTCCCCCGTCACCACTGCACTGCCACGTCCAAAGGCGCCGGTGGTGGCACAGCTGCGGGTGCCGGTGGTGTGAAAGGCAGCACAGTGGGTACTGGGTTGAATGCTGCCAGCTCGGGCGCGGGAGGGGACGGCAGCAAGAGCAAGAAGCAAACGCAGCGGGCAGGAGACAGGGACTTGGCCAAAGGCGGTGCAGCCAGCACGCAGGATGGGCACGCGGCCGCGGATAGCCGCAAGCCAGCAGCTCTGTCCGAAATGAGCACGGGTGATGAGAGCAGCTCAGATTCGGACCGGGATTCGGCTTCCTTCCCAGGAGGGGGTCAGAACATGTCTGTCTCCATCCAGACCAGTCAGGACTGGAAACCCACCCGCAGCCTGATCGAGCACGTCTTTGTCACCGATGTCACCGCCAACCTGATCACGGTGACGGTCAAGGAATCCCCCACCAGCGTTGGGTTTTTCAACCTACGGCAATACTGAGCCCAGGAGCAGGAGAGGAGGAAGGAGGTCCTTCAGCCTCTCCCTCCGCTTTGCCCGGCTCTTCCATCAGGGTTTTTCTTTCTTCGAGTGAATGCAGAGACCTGCTGGGACTCATGTCCAGAGAAGCTTGAGAGAGGCGCAGTGAAACCTGCTCAGAACTGCCAGCGGGTCGATGGATCCCTCCCGCCTTCTCCCCATCCTCACCTGGAGCAGCATCCGGAGCAGAAGCAGCTGATGCTGTTCTCCCGGAGCAGGGGCACTGGTGCTACCGGGGCTGCCAGGCTGGCAAGTTTTGAGCCAGGCTTCACTGAATGTGGGTTCCTTTGCTTTAGACCTTGGCACAGCTGCTGACAAGGTCTGCAGCTCCCCAGCAGCAGGAGACAGGCCAGGCTTCTACTCGGGAGAGCAAGAGGAGATCCCTTTCTTTCCTCTGGGCTCCCCATGTATTTGCCCCTGCGCCGTGGCGAGTCTCAGGTCAATCCAAACGAGGCGGCCGCTGCTCCCAGCCCTGGGGCCAGCTGCATCCGGGGGTTTTTCAGGGTACGCTCAGCCCAGCACCCCCCTGGGCCAGGTCACTTCCAATGATGAAGTCCACGACGTTCCTGTTGTGGTTTCCAGCTCATAGGGAAATATTGTTTACATTTTTTAGTAAGGAAAAATCCTGGTTTTGTCTTTGAGGGAGAGGAACAAACCCCATCGAGGGAAGGCTGAACCCCCGGTGCCTCCGGCGGCAGGCGTCAAAGGAGCCTCTTTCAGAGCAAGAGATGCTGTTAGCAGGTACCTCTTTACCGCCTGCAGTCCTACCTTGGGAGCCAGGGAGAGCTGCTGACTTCTTCACAGTGACTTGATTTCAGAGGAGCTGGTTGAGGAGCTCTGCACGGGTGGCTTGGAAAGGGGAAGGAAAGGAGAAGGGGCAGGGAGCAGGCAGTGGGTACCTGAGGCCGTTGTCCCCGAGGAGATGGAGACCCTGCAGCAGCCATTCACCTTTGTTTTAACATCCTGTCCCAGCAGCTGGGTGTTAATTTTGGCTCATGATTGCAACCAATAATGGCTTTTTATGGAGGTTTTTTTTCCCTACCGTAGATTCCTCTTATGAGCCAAAATTAGCAGCAGTAATTCAGGCAGAGTTTAGTAGCACTCGAGGTCATTTATGTTCTGCTATGGCTGAACTCTGTTCTCAGGGGAGATAGAAAGCCTGAACAAGGTTAGGAGGTGCCTCCAAAGGGCTCCCCACATGCTTGGGGTATCTTGCTTTGCCACAGGCAGGGACATTCACAGGGTCATCACATACAGGAGTGTAGAGATGAATGGACCAAACTGCACGTACAGGTAATCCTGCCCCCACACACACCGCAGTTGCATTTGCTGCTGGTGGAACTGCAGTTCTCAGGTGAAATGGAAATGCCAGCACTGGCTGCATGTGCTGCCTGGATCTTCAAGAGATGGATGGTTGCATGGATGGACGGAGGAATGGTACCGAGCAGTGGCCACAGCCTTTGCTGGATCAGTCTCCAGTGCTCCACAGACTATCCCTTAGCTTTTGTGTTCAATCCCCAGATGTCCTGTTGGTTATGGCTTTGAAGTTGTGTTATGGTGCAAGGGATCTGTCAGGAATGTCTGCAGTTGCTGTGCCATGCGTTGCTCTGCAAGGCAAAGGGCCAAGGGGAGAGGAGGGAGCATTGTCCATGGAGGAGGCTCCCAAGGATGGAGCTGTCCATGGAGGATACTCCCAAGGATGGAGTTCCCATTGAGCTCCACAATGCCAAATGTCACAGTCTGTGCTGTTGACCTTCTAGTCTTTAACATTGCCAAACGAGCTACCGTTGCTTTGAAGAGTCCAAGGAAGCGTTAACCTGCATCAGCAGAACCAGGTGCTCCGGCATGGTCTCTGCTGGGTGGGCTTTGTGTTCAGGATACGAGTGCTTTTGGAGAAGAATCAAGTAATCTGGGAGCACGGGGTGAGGCTCTTACCCACACACCAAATGTTTGCTACTTGGCCTTTGCAAATCCAAACTGAACAATGATGTGCCTTTCGGACCGTCCTTATCTCAGCCTGGTCTGCGACACCGGTCCCACAACAGGTTTGTGCCTATGCAAAGTGAGACGTTCACAGGGTCCTGGGGACAGTGGTGCCTGGCTCCCAGTGAGATGCCCAGAGGTGGGGCATGCCCACCAAGAGCAATAGAACATGGGGCTGATGTCCCCAGTGGTGAAGAAGCATCTGTAGATGCTCCATGAAGGGGTCAGACACCGAGCATCCATGGAGGAGCTGTGGTAGTGGGTGCTGTGCTGGCTACACACTGTCTCCAAGGTGCTCACCTGCATTTCCTGGTGTGGGAAATGGTGTGGTCCTGCCTCCTGGATGGGCAAAGGGTGGCTGGTCCTGGGCTTGTACCCAGGGGAACATCCTGACAGCGAGCAGCTTTCCTCCGTCACCCACCCTTCCCCAACGTGTCCCCTCCCATAGCAGCAGGACTCTGCTGTCACCGCTTGCTATTGTGCCTTTTACTCACCAGCAGTTCGATTCCAAAGGTCTAAGGATGGTGAACGTGATAATCCAGACGGTTTTCCGACCTTCGCCTCCTCTCATGTTCTTCCCCAGCCCCTCCTGGCCTCATGTCTCAGGCTCCCGGCTTGCCCAGCGGCGCTGCTGTGTCTGAACGCTGGAGTTTGCCTCTCAAAGGCACATTATGTGAGTGATTTACTGTAACCTTTTGTGGCCAGGGGTTGAAAGCTGCTGCAGACCCTGTTCACCATCCTGACCATTAGTATTCAAGGTCTACCTTATTTTTCCTTTCCCCTCATCAACCCCCTCCTCCCCTTTTAAGTTTGCTGCTATGGGTTGGAGCGCTCAGCCGTGTGTCACACAGCCAATTAAAGGTTTGTCACTTGTCATTTTCTAAGGGCTTTCCAATGTGGAAAGTCCTGCAGTATTTGTATATTGAATGGATATGTTCTCCAGGCATAATCTGGTTAAGCAGACTTGTTGTTTTCCATTGGACTGGAAGAGGTGGCCAATTCAGCCATCTTCCCTAGAAACTTAGTCTATTTTTATATATATATTTTGTACCAAAAAAGCCCTGGAGCTTGTGGAAGGATGGAGATGGTTTAGAGGGTTCAGTTTGTGGGGAGCTCCTGGGCTGGGTGTGAAGGATCCAGAGCCGGCAAGAAGGTTTTTATGGAAAGAAATTGAGGAATGGGTGAAAACAAACAATTGTTCTTGTAACTTGTGCCAGTCACTGCTCTGATTCGTACGTTTTAATTAAAGGGAGAGCCAAATCACTCCTGTATGACACCTATAATTGCTTTAAACTACAGCTGTTTGTTTGCTTTTCTTTCCAGAGAACAAAAGTTGGAGATGTTATTACCCTGGGAAAGGGAAAGGGCTCTGTGGAGCGGGATGGGTGTGGGGCTGCTGTGGTCACTGCTCCAGGCCAAAGACCCCCAACGGGGCTGCCACTGCCTTGAGCCTCCCGCATCCCCCGGGGAACCACTTTCCGCGAGGCTGACGGGAATCGGGGACACCCCCTATGCTCCCATTCCCGGGTCCCCCCCCCCCCCCGCAGCCCAGCTCTTACCGGGCGGTGATGAACGGTCCGTCGGCTCCGCTGCATCTGGAGCTGCGCTCAGCACGGGCCGGGGGGGGGCACCCGGTCACCCCCCACCCGCGGGCCCGGGGCCGGCCCGGTGAGGGCGCTGCGCGGCCACAGGAGGCTCCGGGGGTCGCCGTCGGGGAAGAGGGGAGCCCTGGGGGAGGTGCCCGGGCACGGGGGGAGCCTGCTCCTGCGGGTGCGTGCGGGGGCTCCACCAGCCGGTGCCCCCTCCCCGTCCGGCCCCCTCCCTCCCCGCCGGGCCCCGTGAAAGCCCTCCCGCGGGGCCGGGAGAAAGGCGCCATTGTCCGGCCCTTCTCCCGCTCCTCCGCGACGCTCATTTTCCGCGCCCCGCCGCTGACAGCTCCCACGGTGCCGGGTCCGCGCCTTGCGCCGGCGGAGCAGAAAAAGGAGGTTAATGAGGACACGGCTGAAACCCCCCCGACCCCGCTCCGCTCCCCTCCGCGGCCTATTCGAATACAAAGGCCCGGCCTGCCGCGCCCGCGCCCCGTCGGAAGGGAAGGGCAGAGCAGAGCAGCGGCCTCGGGACCCGGCTGCCTTTGCCAGCGGCGCAACGGTAGCCCCGCGGGACCGACCCAGACCCCCATCACCGCCCGCTCTGCTCCCGCCCCACCTGTGCCCCGGGGCTGCCCGCCCCATCGGGCCCCAGCACACAATGGTCCCAAGCCCCCCTCTCGGCCCAGGGTCACAAAGGGAAGACAAACACATTTCTATTTACAAAGTATATATTTAAACTCACATAAAAAGCAGGTCTCATACGGACATTCACAGCTGGCAGAAGACACGTAGTTAAGCTTCACTTCAGAGACTGAGATTTAGCCAAATCGGGTTTTTATACAAGTCTTAGATTTAAATAGTTCACACACACACATCCCCACGCACACACACTCAGTATATACGTTGCTATATACATACACACATATACACCCACATGTACGTTTTGCCCCATATACACGTGTGTCGCGACGCACACGTACAGGCAAGATGGAGCCATGTCTTGGCCGGGCAGAAGCACGGCTCTGGGCTCTTCTGCAAGGGGAAGAATCCTCCAACCTCAGACATGGCAGTGGGAGGAGGGGCAGCTCAGTCCCATCACCATCCCTCCAACAAGACACATGTCCCCTGTGAGCTGCCCCAGCACCAGCACCAAAACGAGCACATTGGTTCTCAGTACAATCAGTTTAAAAATCTCAGTTTTTACAAAATATGCCTTAAAAAAAAAGGAACAAAACAAAACCTTAAAAAATAAAAAAACCAACATAGAACTCAGAGACATGCTCCCTCTGCACAGCCAATTCAGCGTTCTCCCACTAGACCATCCAACAGAGATCCCACAAGAAGGCAACCAAGCAAGATGGGCCCAAAAAGCAAAGAACTGCTCCTCTTCCCAGCCCTTTCCTCACCCATCAGGCTCTCTGTGCTGTCACCCCATAGAGCTCTGCACCAAGAACCTTCTGGAGCTCAGCTGAGGCAGTGATGAGGAGGGAATAGTGTGACCTGACCCAACATCAATTTGTGCTTTCCAAACCTGAGCGATGCTCGGAGCAAGGACAGGGGCACCCGCTGCACCTCAACCAAAACCACAGCACAGGCCAGGGTCCTGCTCCCCATCCAGGCCAGACTGCAACCGAGCCAGGTGAGCAGGAGGGAGCGGAGCAGGGGACGCAGCCCCCTGATCCCCCCCATGGCCACCACTCAACCTGGCCAGGCAGGCACCCAGTGCCACAAACCCTGCCCCAGCCTGGTCTGGAAAGCCTGGAGAAAACAGAGGCAAAGGAACCAGAGCCAGGCCCGGATCAGCTGCGTACGCACGGGAATATTTCGCCTCTCGGCTATTGTTTAACTAGCATAAGAAAAGGGAAATATTTATTGTCTCTGAACGCATAAAGGTGGCTCTGGGATTTGTCAGAGATGTGGGTATTATAACACACTTGAACTGGAGCCTTCCAGCAGTCTGCAGTGAACTGTGTTTGGGAATAAAAACCAAGAAACATTAAAATCATCCACTTTCTATAATGGGATAAAGCATTTAAATACGGGCAGCGACATGCTACCCTCCCCAGCCCCTCCGGCATGCCAGGAATGTAAACAGAGGGGGTTTGGGGTTTCTTTTTTGAAGTGGGTGGGGGAACAGAATCAAGCAACCAGATAAAATGAAAACAGATTCTCAGCTCAGTCCCATCTCCCACAACTGCTACGACAACTCTATTAAAGTGCATTTCAGTACCACCCCGCTCCGGAACCTCACACACAGGAACCTCCTCTGCCTTGGCAAGAAAAGGTGATTCAAGTTAATACTCTGCGAGAACAGTTTGAGCCTTTTTATGGATTTCTGCTTTTCCCCACCCAGACTTTTAGCAACATCCCTTTTTTTTCTTTTCCTCTCTCTCCATCAGCCTGGAAACGCCCCCTCCCCAACAACACTGGAAATTCAAGTGCTTACTTCAGCCGTCAGGGCAACACTTCTGGACACAGCACACACTTGATTGTACAAGCAACACCTTATATCACAATCAAGAAACCAGGGCACTCCGCCCTCGGAGGGAGCAACGTCCCCCTGCACCATCCCTAGCATCACAGGAAAAAAGAAGAGCTTAAAAAAAACCAACCCAGGACATATAATTCGCTATGAACATGGTTATGTACACGGGCTCCTGCGAGAGAGGCGTGAACTCCGTTAGTTCTCAGTTTTATTGTCCTTTCTAAGAGCAACTGAGCAGTCACCGTTGTCTCCATTTAAATAAAACAACTCAGAGTTGAAATATATATAGATATATATATATAAGCATTTTTTTTCTTAAATAACATATTTACATCTAATAGAAAATATAACTCTAGAGATAATCTTTCCAACGAAATGTAAGACGTAAAAAAACCCAAAAGAATAAAGAAGGAGTTGATGAATTTAGGACAGTTTCTAAATCCTCTCCAAGACAAAAAAAAAAAAAAATTAAAATTAAAAAAAAAAAAAAAAAGAAAAAAAAGGCCCACCAAGCTCTACCCAAGCTTTTGTTTGGATCTGACCAAAGAAAACCCCAGCACCACCTCCAACAAATTCATCGCTTCTCCTTAAAGAATCCTTGGTCCGTGCTGCTCTCCTTGATGGTGACGGTCAAAAAGTTAGAGGTCACATCAGTTACCACCACCTTCTCCAGGTTGTTGAGCGAGGGGCTCCAGGACTCCTCCTCAGGGTCCCCCAGGATCCTGGAGACGGGGATCCTGGCGATGAGGGAGGGCCGCCCCGCCTGGCCCCCCATGCCATCACGGTACAGGCTGCCCACGGCACCCGGACTCACCGCGCCGTGCAGGAGCTTGGGCCCGCCGGGGTCCAGCCCCCCCTGCCCCTTGGGGTCCAGAAAGTCCGCGCGGTGCTTGGCCAGCCGTGGGGGGTAGCTCTCACCGGCGCCCAGCTTGGTGCCCACCTCGGCTCGGTTGGGGCCGGGCAAGGTGCCAGGGAGGTCGGGGTCCTGCCTCCGGGCCAGCTGGATGACGCTGTGCCCCGAGCTGAACTTGGCTCCTGCTGCTGCCTCCTCCATCTTCCTGGCCTTCAGGTAGTCCCCCACCTTGTCCCCCGGATCCCCCAGTTTCCTCTTGGAAGCATCCAGAGTCTCTGCCAGGTCCTTGTAAAGCTCCTTCCTGGGCTTCGGGCCTCTCTTTTTGGGGATCTCCCCGGGTTTCTCCTCCACGCGGATCACCCGGTCCCGGATGCTGTCTCCCTTAGGGGTGCTGGTGCTGGAGCTGCCCTGCGGAGCCAAGGCTATGTTTCTCAGTCCTTCCCTAGCGCGGGACGTGGAGCCCAGCTCCTGGGGGGACCTGCCGGGATAGGGCACCCGGATCCCTCTGGAAGAGTCGCTGCGGAATTCATAGGTTTTGGCTTTTGCTTTCGCCTGGGCCTGCAAAGGAGATAAATCAACGGGTGACTTTATTATCCTGCCATCCGGCTGTGTAATTACAACTTACAAGACAAGAGGCTGCCTTTGGTGAGGAGGACCCTCCACGGGGGCTGAGGGGACCCCGCTCCCCATCACGGCACGCAGCCAGCACACATGGGGCTCCGACCTCCTTACCTTCAGCAGGAAGGTTTTGGGCTTGGGGCCTCGCTTTTTGGGCCCATAGAGCTCCATTTCTCGCTCCCTAGAGGTGTTAAAAAAAACAAAGCTTCAATTCAGCATAGCTACAAGACAGCAACATATTTACAAGCGCAAGGGCTGCAGCGAGCAAAAGGCCTTGTACCTCTCCTCGAAGGCTGCGAGCAGACGGGCGTCCAAGATGTTCTCCTCGGGCTCCCAAGTGCTGTACCTGCGCAGGCAGTGCAGGGAGAGGGGCGTAAATAAATCAGTTTGAAAATACGGGGTATAAATAAGGGGCCACCCCCCGCTCCCGGAGCCCTCGGACCCGGACTTACTTCTGCGACCAGCCCTTCCATTTGACCAGATACTCCATACGCCCCTGCGGATGCAAAGAGAGGAATGAAACGAACCCGCACGGAGGCAAAACGGCGACGGGCGCCCGCAACAAAGCTCCCGCCCGCGGTTCCACGCGTGGGGCGGGAGGGAGGGGACGGGAGGAGCGGGGCGGGAGGCGGAGGGGAAGGGGGGAGCGCGACGAAAAGATGCGAGGCTGATGAGAATCAGGAAGGCGCGGAGGGCGGCAGCGGGGCCGCCCGGGCATGCGGCGCGGAGAAAGAGCCGCCCCCAGCGGGCGCCCAGCCGCAACCGGGCCGCGGCGGCGGGGCCGGGGGCCGGGGGCTCGCGGTGCGGGGCGCGGGGGTGCCCCGCGGCGGCGGGGGGAGGCACCTACTTTGCGGATGCGGCGCTTGAGCAGGGCCTCGGCCGCGAAGACGCGCTCCCCGACGGCCGAGAGCTCCATGTTTACGCGGCCGCTCGCAGCACACAGGCAGCCGCCAGCGCAGCCCAGACCATAATACTCCGCCCGCTGACGTCAGCGCCGCGGCCGCCCGCCCCCCCGGTCCCCCCCGCACTTGTTGCTGGCGGAGCCGGGTGGAATATTCCGCCCGCGCCGCATTGGCTCGCGCCGCGGCCCCGCCCCCCGACGTGCGCCGCGTCCCGATGAGCGCGGGGCGGAGCCGGCGGCGGGGGCGCGCGGGGAGGGCGGGGCGGGAAGGAGGACACGCCCCCTTCCCCCGCGCGGGAGGGACACGCCCCCCCCCGCCGCGCCGCTCCCGGGGATCGGGGGGGGGCAAACCCGGTGCGGGGAAGAGGATCCGGGATGAGGGGGGGGAGTGGAGCACAAAGACACAGCCCCCCCCGCGAGAGCGAGGAGGCGCTGCCGCTGCCCCCCGCAGACCCGGTGCGGGGCGGGACATGGATGGGGTAGACCGGACCGGGACACACACACACACCGTGGGCCGCCCCCCTGCGCTCTGCGGCCCGGTGCGGCGGGCGGTGTGCGGACAAAGGGGACGGTGTCAGGGGTGGGAACGCTCCCGCACAACCCACCCTGCCCTGGAGCGGCGGCGGGTATCCGTCCACGGCGACAGCAGAGAGGACCGGCAGAGCGTGGATCAGACGACCCCGGTTTCTCCGCCCCTGTTCCGCTCCCCTGGAAGCCGAAGGTGCACCGGGGCCAACGGAGAAAACAGCCCCACACGGAATCTGGTGTCACCCCCCTCGCCGTGTTACCCCTCAGCAAAATGGGATGGGGGAACGGGTGCCAGCGCGGGGCAGGCAGCTGGTACCGGGACCTGCCTACCCCCCTTTCTCCTCCTCCCCTCGCCGTACCGCGTCCCACTCGGGTGCCGTCGCTGTCTCCCACCGCGAGTCCGTCCCCGAGGAGACCACGGGAATCCGAGACACGCGTGTCAGAGCCGCAGGGAACGGGTCCAGCCTCCGGGAGAGCAAAAGCCCCAAGCGACCTTTTCCCCGCCCGAAGCCGGGCAAGATCCCGAACTGGGGGATGCTCCGGAGAGCCCCGGTCCAGCCGAGGGGCACAGTTCCCGCTCCTGGGGCTGTCCCGTGCGTGGGACCCGCAGTACCAAGCCCCGGTGCAGAGCGGGCTTCAGCCGCCGCGTCCACGCAGGATGAGGCCAGGTGAAGTCTCTCCTAAGCCGGTCACACACCTTCCCCGCGTATCTCCTCCTTTAAGCACCTCGAGGCCGCCGTGCTCACGCGTGGAAGATCCCACGGTGAGCGTGGCCCCTGGGATCCGATTGTTCCTGTTTCCCCATAATGAGACCGTGGCTCCCCCACCCGGAGCTCTGCTTTGGAGGCGTTTTGCCGCGGGGGGGACGTCGAATCACTCGTGGCTGCAGGACCAGGTCCCCTGTGAGGCTGCCCAGTGCAGGGGCTGCAGAGCACTTGCCTTCCGCCGGCCTGAGACCCCACCGGGGGAAAGCACCGGCACCGGGGTACACCGGGACCGGCATCGGGGACCGGCAGGCACCGGCGTTGTCCCCGTCCCGACGATCATTGTGTCCTGGAGCTCCTGCAAGGTCCCGCCACACCAGCGGCCATGCACCTCCAACGGAGCCACGGAAACCGCGGTTCCCTTGCGTTGGGGGCACCCGGGTGGGAGCCTCCCCGGGGTACTCGCGGGGCTCAGAGCCTGCCCTCCCGCCGCCGCTGGTGGAGCTGAAGCTGCATTCACCGGAGGAGGGGGTCCATCCTCCCCCGCGTTTCGGCCGGCGCGGCGCTGGTGCGGGGGGGGCACTCCCTGGCGAGCAACGCCCGGGGGAGATTTTCGTTAATATCGAATTAATCGTTATTAATTAAGGTCGGTCGCGGAGCGCCTCGTGAATGGGTGGAGATGCGGCGGCCGAGTCCCGATACCGGGATGATGCCACGCAGAAAAGCGATACGGTGGCAACGGGAGGGAGGCCCGGCCCGAGGGGCGCTGATGGTCTTCCTGTGCCGAACGGTGCCCGTGCCGCAGCCTCGTCCGCTGCTCGGGGCTCCCGAGGTGGCAGCGCCCATCCCCGTGGCCGTGGGGTGCCGCAGCCCGTGGAAACGGGTGTTCGCCCTCCACACCCGCTGCCGGTGACCCGGTGCCGGTGAGAAGCACAGTCCCGGAGCCGACGGTCCCCACACTGAAGCCGTGGCGAGCAGCGGAGCTCCCGACTGAGCAGCCGCCCGTCATCCACGCGTGGGGAGGCAGAGCGGAGCGGCCCCGTTTCTCGCCTCCGCCAGTGCGTGCACGAGCCGAGGGAACAGCTCCGTCCCCAGCCGTGACCGGCGCGGGATGCACGCGTGGTCTGTGCTTGGCCCCCGGTTTAGGGCGGGGGGGGGGGGGAGTGTCGCAAACGAGAACGGCGCGGTGGAAGCAGCGAGGAGAGACCGCCGGTGCGTAGGCGTCCGGAGGGTGCCCACGGGCCGCAGGCCAGCCAGGGCCGGGGCTGCGGCCACGCATGGGAGTCTTGGCCCGGAAGGAGAAGCGGGACGGAGCAGACCCGGCGCAGGGGGACGCGACAGCGGCGGAGCGATGGTTCCGGCTCCCCAGGGCAGTTCCCCCCGCTGCCGGCGGGGACTCAGGGATGCCCTTCACCGGGGGTCGGAGGCGATGCCTGGACCCCCGCCCGCCCTCCTGGGTCACTGGGTCCAGGAGCGGAGCCCGGACAACGGCGGCCCTCCGCGCTCCCGGGGTTAACGGCAGAAGCTGCCCGGGAGCCCCAAGGAGTCTCAGCCAGGGGAGGGCTGTCGCCTCTGCACCCCTCCCACGCCGCCGGCCCCGATCATGCCCCAGGAGACCCGGGGCTCAGAGGGGACTCGGAGGCGACTCCGGCCCGGCGAGGGCGGGTGCCGCCGATGAGAACCCCGTGTTCAGTCCACCTGACCCCAAATCCGCTCCTCTGTTGCCGGGTCTCCGCTACCCCGGCCCGTACTCGTGCGATGAGCCTCTCGGCTGTCAGCGAGTCCCCGCGGGTCACAGCGTCCGGCTCCCACCCTCGTTTCTTGCACCGCGGGGGCTGCCACGGCTGCGGGATTTGCAACGAAACCGGGGGCTGCTGCACCCCCCGGGACAGCGCGTGGGGCAGCGGGGCGAGCACGCGTGTCCGAGCGCAGCGGCGAGGCGGGGGACAGGGTGATCCGATCTAAATATCGTCGCGATCGATCCCTGCGGCTTCTGTCCGCTTCGGTGGCCGTGCTTTGGAAGCTGCTCCGCCCCACGGACACCCGCACCCAGAACTGCCAGCAACGAGCCCAGCTCTCTGGCCGGCCCGGTTCCCTGAGCGGCAGAGGATGCCGGTGTCGGTCGCAGACACGTTCACGCCACGGTCGCGCTCCCCCATGTCCTATTCTCCTGGCAAACCGAGGATGGCTCCAGCGCTGCAGCCGCGGGGGAAAGCGGGGACCGAGTCAAAGTGAGCCCCCCGCCTGCCCGGTCCCGAACAGACCCCGCAGCCTGGCAGGAATTCCCGCCCCGGGAGAGGCACCCTGCAGCCCCGCCGGGCAGCGGGTACCGCCGGACAGGGCAAAACAAGCCCCGGAGCCTCATTCCACGAGAGATCCCTGCGTGTGTGGACACCAACCAGCACCCTGGGGGCGGCAGGTCCCCGCTTCCCGATCCTCCCCGCTCCCCGATTCCGCTCTGGGCTTCTCCCGGTCCTGTCCCGTCCCTGAGCCAGCTGGGAAAACGATTCTCTCCACCTGCTGCTGAACGGAGCAGGGACGAGCCCCGGGGCAAATCCACGCTGCCCCGGGCCGGTGCCGGGCTGTCCCGGTGGGGCGGGAGAGGACTCGGGGACCCCGCGCCCCGCCGGACCCCGCCCTCACCTGGTCTGGGTCACCCTGGCCGCCCCCCCCGTTGCCTTTTCGTTTCCGAGCCACTTGGGGCGAAGCAGAGAGGCAGCGACCAACCCCGGGCTGCGGCACCTACCCCCGACGCTGGAGCAGGAGAGGAGACGCGGCCATACACGGGGCTGCGGTCAGGCGTGGGCTCGCTGCTGGTGGGATCGGGCCTCCCGCCTCGCCTGTAGCTCCGCATTCCCCGGTGCTACCGATTCTGCTGCCGGCGGGGTCCTGGGGGTGCCCGGACCGCAGAAATGAGGTCTCCGGGAGTACCCGTGCAGCGCTGCCCCGCGGGGCCGCTCCTTCCCGCTCCCGCACCCAGACATTCGCGTGCGAGGAAGTTTCCGTATGCACTTATTTGACATAGAATAGTTAGGGTCGGAAAGGAGCTTAAGACCATCTAGTTCCAACCCGCCTGCCACGGGCAGGGACACCTCACACTAAAATTGACATCGAATTGAGGGTGCTGCTCTCTCTCCTCCGGGGCTCGGGATGGAGCCGCCGAGACGGTGGGAAGGGCTCTGCAGAGCCTCCGATTTGGGGGATGCCCACTCCAGGCTGTGCTAGTTGGAGCACGTGAAGCACCGCGAAGCTGTGGGTAATGGGCAGAGCCGCTGCTCTCCGCCCCGTCGGCCGTTATGCACCGGTTATCGTGGCCTTTGCCAGACGGTGCAGGAACGACACCGGTGAGCAGCCCCGAGACAGAGCGGGACATCCCCCCTCACTGGCATCAGGTGCTGGAGGCAGCAGCGACCCCGCCAACCGGGGCGGCAGAGCCCCGTCTGGCGCCTTCGGTTCAGTCCGGCCCGGCTCGGGCCCGGAGCACGGGCGCGGAGAGCGGTGGGCACGACCCGGGCTCGTCCCCAGGGCGCCGCACGGACACGCGACACTTCCCGCCGCCCCGATTAATTCCAGGTGCTTTCCATAGGTGGCACCGTCCTCCTGGAAATGGCGGCCGCGGCGCAGCCGGTGGCGATCCCGCCACCCCGAGGGGCACCGCAGCTCCCCCCGACCCCGAACCCTCAGCTCCGCCGGTTGCGGCGGGGCCGAGCGCCCGCTTGCTTCAGGGAGGCTGAGAGCGGAGCCCCTCACCGGGGAACTCGGCGGGGACACCCACGGGGAGCCGCGAGGGCAGCGCTCCCGCTCGCCGTGGTCCCGGCGTGCTGACAGGCACCGGGAGCACCGCTGCCGTCCCCCGAAGCTCTGCGGGTCGCACCGATACCCCCGCGGGAGGACACCGCCACTCTCGGGCCTCGGGAGGGCCGCTGCCGGCGGCGAGTCCGCGGCACAAAAGCCCTTTTGTTACCGGGGTTTCTGGGTTTGCTCGTTATTTGTAGGAACACGATTCCGAGCGGTTCGCAGCGGGGCCGGGGGAGGAACCCCCGCGAGGGCTGCGTGGGGGGAGGAAACGAGAACGGTTCTGGATATCCCCCCCTCCTTTCACCCTCCCGTCCAACCGGGACGGCTCCGTCCCGCCAGCTCTGCTCGGCCACCAAGGACGGACGAAGGACGAATCCGCTCCTCCAGGGCTGTGGCTTCAACGGCCACGGAGCTGCCATGAGTGGGCAGCGACCACTCGACAGTCCCGGCTGGGCGGGACGGTCCGTGGTGTCCAGGGGACATCCCGGTTGGGATGGGGCTATGACAGCGGGGACGACGGGAACGGCCCGGCCCGACCGCCCGCGGCCCCGCGACTCCGCTTTTAACAAAAGCAATTAGAGGTGAAGCGCGGCCCATTTGCATTCCACCGGATGACCGGCGGCGGCTTCCCCCCGGGCCGGGGCGGGGAAAGCTCCGGTTCGGGCCCCGGTCCCCGCCAGCCCCGTCCCGTCCCGCCCCGTCCGCCCGGCCCCGCCCACTCCGCACAAGGTAGATGCTTTATTTAGGTTCATGCCCTTATATGGCGATGAGCGCGGCGCCCCGCGGACGGCGCGCACCATATAAGGAAGCGGTGGCAGAGCCCGGGATGAGCTGGTGAGCGCTCATTGGCCCGTTGGTATCGCAGCAACCGGCTCTCAAGACTGGAACGGCCCCGCTCGCCCCCACGGGGCGGGGAACCCCCACCCGCTAACTGACCCTCCCCGGCCCCCACGGATGACACCGGCGGGACCCCCCCGTGTGCACCCCCACAACGGGACCCCCGGCCCCACTGCCCCGCCTGCCCCGGGGCTCCCGGACCGCAGCCTTCCTTGGACACCGACGGCTGCCGCGACCTCACGGTGCTCCCGTAGTGCGGCGGGGCCGCCGGTCTCAACCCTGTTTCCGTAACGCGGGTCGCGGAGGTGAACGTGTC
Source organism: Neopsephotus bourkii (assembly GCF_033783945.1). NCBI lineage: Eukaryota > Metazoa > Chordata > Aves > Psittaciformes > Psittacidae > Neopsephotus > Neopsephotus bourkii. Next base: position 653,658 of record NW_026902223.1, read on the forward strand.
CGCCCCACCGGGCACACAGACCGAGGGGTTTCCCTGTGCCGCGCGGCACCCGGCGGCGGGGAGACCCGGGTCCTCCTGTAGGCACCAGCACCTTTCGCACCGTGCGCCGTGGGGCCTGCGGTATCCACGTACGACGCACGCCGGTGCCACGCTCACCCCCGGTAGAGGCAAAGCGCCTTCCCGTGTCCACAGTGCGGCCCGGCAGGGACAGTCCGTAGGGGGGAGATCGCACTCACGCGTGTTCGCTCCGTCCCCGCGGACCGGCACCGGGGAGCCGCCGCAGTGGCGGGTGGGGAGCAGCGATACGGCGCGGGGGCCGTGGGGTTCAGTTTTCGTTGCGGCTTCGCCGGTGCCGTGACCGAGCCGCGTCCCCGCCCGCGCTCCCGCCCCGGGTCCATTTCTTTTATTTCATTTTCATTTTATTTTTATTATGATTTTTCCCTTGAACCGGGCGCGGCCGCGGGTACCGCGCGTGCCCGTCCCGCCCCTCCGCCCCGGCGAGCACCGGGCAGGGGCTGCTGTCCCAGCGCCGCAGGGAACCGGGCGCGATGCGAGCGGGCTGCCCCGTGCCCTTCCCGCTGCGCTGCAGGTGAGGACCCACCGGGGAGGCTCCACCCGGTGCCGGGTCCTTCCGCCCCGCGCCGCCTCCGCCTGCCCCCTGCGCCTCTCGCAACGAGGTTCCCCGGTGGGGACCGCGGCCGGTGTCGGGAGGATGCGCCGTTTTCTTGCCGTCCCCGTTCCCCCCCTTCATGGCAGGATTCAGCGGGCTCCGCCGAGCAGCCATTTTCTGCAGCTGCGTCTCCACCGGAGCTCTGCCGGGCGGCGGGGCCGGGCGCCGGTACGGCCCGGGGGGAACCACCCCTGCCCCGTTGCCCGCCGCCGGTTCCGGACGCCCGGACCTCGGCCGGTGCAGGGGGCCGGTGGGGCTGCGCTGCAGGGCTCTCCGTGACAATCCCACCCTTTCCCCGCCATTTTGTTACCGTGCTGGCGTTTTCCCAAAGCAGAGACAGAGCGGGAGCCTTGGGAACGGGCCCCGTTGTGCTGGGGCTACCGGCCCGCCCGGACCAGGGCCCCGCTGCCCGCCGCGCTCGGCGGCGCGACAGGTCCCGGGATGCCCGGTAGCCGCCAGCGGCTCCTTCCCACCGGCATCGCCCCGCTGCCCTTAGCGCCCCGCGCACGCAGCTGCCGTGGTCGTGGCTGTCTGAGTCCACGCAAGACCCAGTCACTCAGGGCTGGCACCGGGCGCCGGGCAGCTTGCAGCGGGTGATGGAGCCCGGAGCGAAGTCTGCAGCCTCCCATCCCGAAGGACCGGGAACGCGGTGGTCGCCTCCTTTTGCCCACCCCACGGGCAGCGCAGGTGCCCCGACGTTCAGGGCAGACCGTCGGGGACAGCACGGCCACAGCGTGGGGGGGGGTGGGGGGGTGGGTCGGGAGGCGACCGAGACGGACGCTCGGGGACGGGCGGGCAGGACTGTGTGCGCCCCGACGGGCCTGGCCAGTGCCCTCACCCGCGGGAGCAGAGCTCGGCGGGGCCGGTCCGTGGCCCGGTTGGGCTCGTGGAGCGGAGCGGAGGCGGAGGGCGGAGAAGGGAGTGGGGAGGAAAGGAGGGGGCTCCTGCAGTGCTGCAATGCAGCGCCGCGCAGAGAGCCGAGCCCGCCGGTCCGGCCGTGCTGCAATGCAGGTGTGAGACCCCGCCCGCCGCGCGGGGCTAAACCGGGCCGAACCGGGCCGGGCATCCCGTGCCCCGCCGGGCCGCCACCTGCCCCAACCGAGCCGCGTTCCGCTGCTCCTCCGTTTTCTCGCCCCCGTTTCGTTTTCCTCCCGCTCCCGTCGGGACCATGGGACTTCCCTTCCGCGGCAGGACGCAGCCGCCCGGTGTCCCCGGGACCTCCCGTTCGCTCGGTGTTTGCTATGGAGAGGGCAACCGTGGCCTCATCCTGACGTGGCTCTGCGGCCGGCGGGCCACAACAGCCGCCCCCCGCGGTCGTCCCCCCCTCTCTGGCTTCTCCCTGCAGCTCCCCTCGGCCCCTGGACAGCTGTGAAGTCCCCGGTGCTGTGGGTCTCCTGTCCTGGTCCTGCTCTGCTCCAGCTTCTCCCGGGGGAAAGTCGCCCGTTTCCGTTCCCCCCGTCCTGTCCGCGCTCTCCCCTCCCCACGGTCCCGCTGCAAACAGCACCGCGTGTCCCACGTGAAACCATGAGCGGGAGGACACCGGGACTCTGGGACACGCACCGTGGGGACACGCAGCACAGAAGACGCGTATGGGAGCCCCCAGAAAGGATGGGGAGTGTTGGAGACCCCACCCCCACCCCCCCCCCAGAACCACTGGTGTCCGTGTGCAGTCACGGCTGCCCATGAAACCTTTGAGGCTATCGGGGAAGAGGAATGAATCTTCTAGAAGCCACAGTGGATGAAGATACAAACCCAGATGGGCAAAGCGGGGCTCAGGAGACATAAAATCCTGCGGGGCATATTAAGAACCGAGGGGGTATGTGTCTATAATCGTCCACTGCCGTGGGTGCCTCCCTCACCTTGCTGGATCCCGCCGCAGCAGCCCGGGGCTGAGCAGCGGTCTGGGGTCCATGCACCAGCCCCATTGCTGCCCTTCCACCTGGATTTGAATTTGGATCATTATTATTACCATTATTTTCCTGAGGCGGTGACAATGGCCCCGCGCTCCGCTCCCGCAGCCCGCCTCTTCCATCCCGCATCAAACCTCAGTCCCCCAGTTTCTCCCCCGTGCAGAGGTTTACGGGCGGATCAAAACGGCCTCAACCTTCCCATGGAGGCTCCGGGAAGCCCTCCCGCCCCTTTTCCAGCTCTTCGCCGGTATTTCAGTGTCTTGTTCAAGCTACCGGAGGCTGCTGCAGGGGAAGGCTCAGCAGTGCCACACACCGAGCAGTACCGGCAGCCTGCTCTGCCGTGAGCCTCCCCGGCACACACCGGGAATCCCGAGCACCGGCTCCTCCCTGTGTGAGGGCTCCGCCGAGGGCACGGCTGGAACCGGTGCCCTGTGGGGTGGAGGGACCCGCTCTAAGCCACGGCTTGTCCCGGAGGTCCGGGTCCGAGCCCCCCGGGCAGGCAGGTCCCCGAAGGTGGGGGGATGCCGGTGCAGAGCGATCCCCGTCGGTGCTACCGGGAGGGACAACACCAGGTCGGGACCCCCCGGCAGGTTCCGTGCCCCCCTCCAGGCGAGCAGCGGTGGAGGTTTGGGAGCCCCTATGGACGGCTTGGCCCCGCAATCCCCCACCAGCACCAGCCCTCCGTTACCGCACCCCTCCGGTTACAGCATCCATGGTTATTGCCCCCCCCCGTGATACCGGCCATACCCGGTCACACTCCCCGTACCCCCGGGAAGCTGCTCGCGGTGCTGAGCCCCCGCCCCTCATGTCCAGTTTTCATCCCCCTCCGCCAGATCCTCGGTTACAGGGAACGGAGGAGCACAAGGCAAAGGCAAACCCCATTTTCCAGGGAAAGGAGAACGGATTCCGGCTGTTAGCTCGAGCCTGGGAAAGCCACAGCCACGGCCAGGGCTGATGTGTCACAGGCTCGGGCGGGAGCGGGAAGGAATTCCTGCGATAAAGCTCCTCTCTCTCAGCCGTTGCTGCTGAACCGCAAACTGCTGCTCGCAGCACGAACGATGGAAACGTGTCACGTTAGATTAGGTGGCTTCGGGTGGGTCCCTGCGCTGCACTGGAGTCAGTGCTGAGTCCCGCGGGTCAGAGCATCCTCAGGAAGCATCACCACACCCGGGACAAGCGGGTCTGTCCCAGGGCGCGGAGCGGGAGCCACGGGTGGGGTGCCGCGGGGACGGAGCCTCCCCTCTTGGGGTTAAAACCGGCTCAGGGTCGGGTTGAGTCCTTAAACTCAAGATAAGGCTCCACTCCTCCAGCCCCTGTGGTGAGAGTCCGGTCCCTCCGGTGTGGGACCACCACCACATCTCCCCTGCGGCTTAACCAGTGCTGGCGGCTCCGGGCGGCAGCGGGACTGGAGCCTGGCTGCTCCATATGGGAACGGAGGAACGTGCAGGAAAGCTTCATCCTTCTTTCTCAGACTGTATAGAATCACTAATGTACGTGAAAAATAATGCGTATTTTGTGCTCCAAGATGCTTCGGTGGCTCTGTGATGCTGAGCAAACCTTTCCTCCTGCCAGGGCCAAACAGACCCTCCTCTCCTCAGCTTATGCCTGGTGCCTAGAAGAATTGATGCTCCTTTTATATATACTCACACACACACAAATAGAAATTCCTCACACAAACAGAAATTATTCCTTTCCTCAGGTCCCTGTGAGTCTGGGCTCTGAACAGCCCCAGCAACAGGGACTTGGGGAGTGCATTCCCTTTCATGGCCCCCACCACAGAATGGGAGGTTTCCCACCACCTGCGCTGCCTGTCCCCAACCTCATAGTCCCTTCTTGACATCCCCAAAGCTCTGGGAACATGTCCTGCCCTGGGGCTGGCTCAGCGGAGCCCATACTGTGTGACACGTGAATATCACCCCATCCCATCCCATTGGGGCTGGTGCTCAACCCTCACACCACAGGACAGTGCTGGGGCTGAATTTCCAGCCTGGATGCTGCTGAAATGTGGACTGTGGTTTTCTATCCTTACCTTCAACCAAGGGGGAATGGCTGGAGCCAACGTCACCCTGTCATTGCCACACTCATGCTGACCAATGGCCATATGGCCACTGCTCTGGGTAAGGGGAGAGGGCGAAGCCAGGGCCCAGCTCTGGGCAAACCCTGATCTCAACCCAAGGTCCTAGGTTGTTTCACACCTATTACCAAACACCATGGTCCTTGCATTGTACATCACAGGCTCATCCCACTGCCGAAGAAAATGGAGCACCCAGTGGCTCCCCAGGAGAGTGGCAAATGCAGCTTCACGTTGGCACAAGAATCTGTTGCTCAGCCCAGTCTTTATGTCCAACATTAAATACACTCTGTTAGAGCTGGGTCTGCCATCCCAAGTGGTGCCAGTGACACCCCTGCAGAAGGGTCCTGGTGTTTGAGGAGATCCCAGCGGGTCTGTTTGTTGGTAATCTAAGTTTCCTCCTCTCCCCACCCTTACAAACCCCAGGGGCCTGCTCTTGGCGGGGACAGCGCACGGCCGGCGTGCCGAAGCCATGACTCCTGGGATTCAGGGTGCTTCCTGCCAGGCTGCGCTGTGCTGCACGGGATGCTTTATGTGCCTGCTCCTTCGGTAAAAATAAATCTTAATGTTGCAGTTTGCTTTGAACTACATCAAGGTGGCAGAGGAACTGATGGCTCCCTCTGAGAAACTGCCTCAGTAGGTGCCAGTGAACTGCTCCAGGGCGAGCCAGGATCTCACCCTGTGATGGTCTCACCCGGGAGGAGCACACCCTGGCCTCCCCTGATGGTCCTGCCCACACCATCCTCCTCACAGAGACCCTCAATTCTCTCCCATTTGCACCAAAAGCTCCATCCCTCCCCTGTCCACAAGACTCCATGCACCAGCACAGACCCAGGGATGGCTTCGACAAGAAGCTGCACCACCAGAATCCTCTTTCCTTCCAATCCCTCCTCCAGGTTGCTGCAGCCGCCACAGCCCCTCTCACACATCATCCATCCCCATCCTTCCCCACAGCAATCGGGGGATCCCTCCCCAGGATCTGAGCCCCATCTCCTCCATCCAGCATCCTGCTCACACAACCATTCCTCCTCGCTGCTCTGACGCTGCCCAAGGCCAGCATGGAGCCGGGTTCAGGCCAGACTTCACTGATGAAGCTGCCTCATGAGCACGTGAGCTCCTTCATTTTCCCTTTGGCAGGAATCTCCCCCACTCTGGGTGCAGGCAGAGCTTTCCCGTGCACAGGGAACCCTCTGGAGCTGCCCTACAAGGCAGGAGACGGCCTGGGCTGTGCCCGGCCCTGCACAGCCGTTTTCATCCTGTGTGCAAACATAAACAGAGCAGTGTCCTTGTGGTCGTCTCCTCCCGACACAGACCTCACATGAATCTGGGCTGAGTCCAGATGATCTTTATCTGTGGAGGAGATGGAGGATTTCCTACCGCCAGGCGCTTTCCACTGCTCCAACCAGAGGCAGCCCGGTGGGATGGGGGAGGCAAAAGGGGATGGGGCAGAACCAGGGGAGCCCCTCACACACCCATCCTGGTTCAGGGGTGGGGGCTGCACCCTGGGCTCCCCCTCCCAAAGGGACACCAGCCCCACCACTGATCACTGTAAGGGGATGGACCTGGAAAAATGAACAGTGAGCACCCCCTATGCCAAATATAACCATGAATGCTTTACCTTGTTGCTGGCTCCTCCAACAGGATGAGATGCTGAGGCCACCCCGTTCATCAAAGTCCCACACTCAGCTCCTGCCTGACATTGCAGAGTGAAATGAGAGAACAGGAAAAACAAAGGAAACCCCCCCAAAACACACGGAAGGATTGCCTGGAGGAGCTGCGCCCAGCCACCCATGGGCAAATGCAGCGAGTGCCCCAACAACCTGGGAAACCCACTGCTTCCTATCCACCTTCTGCCCTTCACCAGGGAAGAGCTCCTCTCCCATTCCCGATCTGGACCTGGAAGTCTCACAGTTCCCATGAGGCTGTTTATTCTGATTAAAAGACATCAGCTCATTGTTGCGTGTTTATTTAATATCCTTCTTAACAGCATCCTCACCCCAGAGATGCAACCCCTCTAACAAGCCCCTGGACACATGCTGACAGTGGGAACGTGTTTCCATCCCCTCCCCTGGAGCAGGAATCACACCAATGGCTGCTGAAACCACCCAGGGCCATGGGAGTCACTGGTGGTGGAGCTCAGTGGCTGGCTTCCACTCTGGTATGGGTGCAGACACTGGTACCCCACAGCTGGGGAGGGGAGAACCTGAAAGCAGCTTTATACAGCACAGACCTGCGGTCCCTCCTGTCAGCATGGCCACGGATGCATCAGGCCCTTTCACAACAGCTAAACTCCGAACACAAATTCTCCTTTGAAATCAGCAAATGTTTGCCTGGAATCAATCCAAACCAAGCAGAGGTTAACGCATTCCTGGGAAATACATTAAACGTAGCATGCACCAGTCTTCCTAATGGAGCGCGGTGACTCCATCTCATCCTGGATCACTTTGATAACCATTGGAAGACGTAGTGGACTTCACATTAATTTGCTCGGTAACAGGCATTTAGGTTTGATGCACTTAATACGGAAGGAGAGTGGTATAAATAAGTAATTCATATCCTACACACTTAATCTTTCCCAGCCAACTGGCACAAAGCAAGGGGAGGGTCTACTAACCCAGTAACTACTTATCACATCTCTCCCTGCACAGGAAGCTGCTGGAGTTGTGATAAACACGATCAAACTATGAAACGAAGAACTCTCTGGCTCTGGGGTTTCCGGGAAATGGTGCCTCCAACAAGCCACAGCTCCTGCCAGCAGAGCCAGTGTTCGGGAGCTCCTGGAGCAGCGGTGGATGCTGGGAGGGGACCCTCGGGAAGCACAAGCTCAGAGGGACGGGGTTCCCTTGAAAACTGCAGCGCAACACAACCCATTTCCAAACGTTAATGACCCTGCAGAGAGCTGTGGATGGCACACGGGAGTCACACACACCTACAGACCCGAGGAGGAAGCTGTGAAACCAGCTCACAGCAGCGATGCTCAGCCTCTGGCCAGGCACCTGCAAGCCCTCTGTTCAGAGGCACATCCTGCTGCTCGTGAGAAACCCCCATGGATTCATCCACCTTTGGCAGCCCAAGGAGAAGTTCCCCCTTGGCCGTGGCCGTGCCCGGCTCCCGCGCTGTCTGTGGAGCAGCACTTCCCCTTTCACACATCACATTTCGCATTCTGAGCATGCGTCTCTCTGCCATGCCAGTTTTGGTTTTCAGATAACCAGTAGCTTCATTAATCCAGGGAAATGCATCACTTCTGATCCTCTGCCCTGCCAGCCATGCCTGGGACAGCGGGAGAATGCTTCCCCCAAACCACCACTGGGCACCACCAGGTTCCTGCCCCAGCACCCACCCTCCGGCATCCTCAGCCACTGCCACTGCCTCTGCCCAGCGCTCACACAGCCGCTGTGACACACAGAGTTGATTAAAACCCTCTTAAGATTCAGCACAGCCAGCAGGCGAAATGTCGACTCGAATCAGAGTTCACGTGTTCCCACTTGCTCTCTGTGCACACACAATCAGGTTTTGGGGTCTCCATGCAGGCAGGGGAAAATCACAGGCACAAAATGTACTGCACAAGTTCCCATTGAGTTTGGGGCATCAACTGAACCATGAGCCGAGCCAAGCTGTCACTGCCAACCTTGCCAACACACACAGGTTTAACCAAATACCTGGAGCCATCTTTCCAGTCACCAAGCAACAGACCTGAGCTCTACCAGACCAAAACCAGTACCGGCCACAACCACACGGATTTAGATACTGCAACTCACCCACATCTTCAGCTCTGGTGTAACAGCAGGGTCCATCTTGCCCAAACCAACCAATTCTGATTGTTACAAGCTCGAGGCTCTTGTCCATAGACATCAACATGCCATCAATTACAGTAATTCAATTAAGATCTTTGCCAAAGAGAAATCCACTTCAAGCAAAAGCCCAACATGAGAAGAGCCAGCAGCAGAGGCAGTTGGGCAGACACAAGCTTGGGAGCACTCGACTCCGCTTGGGAATGCAAACTGGGGATCCACAGGGCGGTGGGGACCGTGCCCTGCATCTCACGCACACACAGACGGGCTCTGTGGGCATGCTGCTAGGTTGCCACCTTCACGTGAGCCATGTTGTAAAGAATTAATCAGCCCTGTGCTGGATTCCCAGTGGACTCCAGCAATTATTAATCCAGTTCTGAGACATCCACAGGCTTTTTTTTGGTGGAATTTGGACCATCTTCCTTTCCCAGAGAAGTTCCACTTCTCATCTACCCATACGCACTGGGGATAACAGTGTCAGGCTGACAGTGAGCAACCACCCATCCATTGGGCGATCCACCTTCTCTGCAGCGTTCCAGGTTTCCCATCACAGACCTCATGCAGCCCATTGTGCTTTTGCCAGCCCTGCTCCTGGCCTTGCTGCCAAGAGAACATGGGATACCTCCATGTGCTACGATGCATGTCCTTGCCTGCTCTCCTGGGGAGACCTCGGAGCTATACGGAACATGAGGAACCTCGGAGCTGGTTGGAACCTGCAGGTACCTGCTCCAGGGCTCCCCAGCCACCTCCTGCCCGCACAGGGACACCTTCCGTATGCGGTAACAAACGCACTCCGAATCCCAGTGGGTTTTGTAAAGGTTTATAGTCCTTTGCAGTGACTGCATGATACATTTCTTCCCCTGTGACACAGCCCTTGGACCAGGAAGCGCTGCTGGCAGCTCGCACTCCACCTCCCAGCCACCGGGCTCTGCAATCCGATCTACACTAGCTGCAGAACATCAAATGCACTTTCAACATCTCCATTTAATATTTACATTCAAGCAATTAATAATTGGAAGCTTATAGTTTAGACATTTCTAATAGCAGCAATTTCTATAATAGCTCGTTTAGCTTTAGATAACCATTTTTTTTTTTTGCACATAGAAACACCACATGTGTACAGTATCAAAAAATATATACCAGGGATGGTCCTGCGGGTGGGAAGGAGGGGACGAGACTAACAAATGCTGAATGGTTAAAAAGGAGAACAGAAAATATTCATTTGATATAGTTTATAAGGTGATCTAGGGACTCCATAAATCTAGGCTTTATATTTCATTATATAAATACCTACAAATAAATATATTAGCGTGGCCCAAGAGCGACCAGCTTTCAGCTCAAACAATACATTTCAAGAACACCACGTACAAACGGGAGCAAGAATCACTCGACAAGTTAGCACTGTTAAAATATAATACTATAACTCTGAGTAACTGGTGGGCCCCATCCTCGCGGGCCCCTATGGCGGGGCGGGAGCAGCGGCGAGGACACCCCGCGTGGCGGGGACGGCTGCGGTGCCAGACCCTGTCCCGGCATCCCCTCAGCGGGGACCGCAGGCTTGGCCTCCGCGGCGCGGGCAGGGGGCACGCGGGCTCCGGGGAAGGGGCACCAGTACCTTAGGGGGAGGCTGGGGGGCTGGTGGCCCCCGGGGCGTGCAGGCAGCTCCCACAGGGAGCAGCCACCGTCCCACCTCACACCGTCACGTACTCCTTGAAGGTCACGGTCAGGCAGTTTGCGGTCACGTCTGTGATAATTATATTCCCAAAGAAAGGCTTGAACTCCTGCAGGGACTCAGCCTCCTCCTCCTCCTCCTCCTCCTCCGTGGCCTCCCGGGGCTGCGAAGGCTCCGTGGCCGGTTTCTCGGCCGGTGCTGGTGGCACCTCCGGCTTCACCTGCGCCAAGGCCGGCTCACCCTCCGCCCGCGGTTTCACGCAGCGCAAGTCTATGGGCTCATCCAGGTCCGAATCCAGCAGGATGACCTCCGGCTGCGCGGGCAGCTCCGGCCGCTCGGGGGCCGGGGGGCTGAGGCAGGTTGGGGCACTGATGCTCCGCGAGGTCAGGCGCTTCTTGCCTGGCTCCCGCTCCGCATGCGGCTCCGAGAGGCAGCGCTTCCGCGAGCCGGGGCTGGAGAGGTTCAGTCCCATAGAGGAAGGGCTGTGCTCACAGACAGGATTCAGGGACCAGGGCACGAGGTCCGGCTTGGTGGTGAGCTGCAGGGGCTGCTCTGCTGGAGGAAGGGGCAGCTCCTTGGCCACGGGAGTCTTTTGGGGACTCTCCTCGAGCTCCGCAGCAGGCTGCGGGCCCTCGTCCTCTGCTTTGCTCAGGGCGTTGCTGCCCACCACCCTCTCCTCCCCTGGCTTCCTCCAAGCCTCCAGCTTCTCCTCCCCACCCTTCTTAGGAGTCCTCTCCTCCGCAGCCCGCTTCCGGGGAGGCTCCCCGGACTTGATCTTCACTGCCTGCATGCCGTTCTCCATGTACTTGCTCATGACGATCACGATGCGCCCATTCTTGTTCTTGTTCTTGACGATCTTCATCTTGCCTCCCAGGCCGTTGCTGGTCACCCTGTCCCGGGGGGGAGGCCCAGTACCACTGGACAGGTTCTTCTCAGCTCCGTTCTTGCTCTCTGAAGCAAGGCTCTTGACCGGGCCCAGCAGGTTTTTGGCTGGCCCATGAGCCCACTTGTCTGGGTGAGAGACCAGGGGGCTCTTGTTACTGTCCAAGCAGGTCTGGTTCTGCGGCTCCTTGGTGCTGGGCTGGTAATGGGGCTCGTACATCTTGGGGTCCGGCTGGTAGTGGTGGTGCTTCTTGCTGTTCAACTGGTAGTAATACTTCCCTTTGCTGTGGGACTGGTGCTTCATGCTGCTCTCCTTGCCGTTGGGTTGGTACTGGTGGTGCTTCTTGCTGTTGAGTTCATACTGATGCTGCTGGCTTTTGCCGGAGGAGCCAAGATCCAGTTTTGGCCTGTTGTCCACGGCAGGGTCCTGCAGCCCGGTGAGGATGTTGGAGCGGCGGGCGAAGGAGGGAAGCTGCAACGACACAAAGCAAGGGGCTGTGGTCAGCTGGGCCCAGAGAACGCAGTGCCAGTGCTGCGGCAGGTGCCAAAGGCTCCGGTGAACCCCCCATCCAGCAGCTCTGGTTACGGGACGCTGCATCACAGAGCGCAGGCGGCCCCAACCCACTCCAACTTAGAGGCTGTGCATTGCTCCAGATTAATGAAGCAATGAAAAGAAGAAAAGCACCCTTCAATCAGCTGTCTGGGAACAGGGGCCGAGCGGGACGCCGCTGCCGAGCAGCCTGCTAATGCCACCCGGCTGCAGCGGGGCTGGGGCTGCCGGATGAGCTCAGCGCTGGGGCCTGGGGGTCCCCGGGGCACCCGCCCGGCTCCTGAGCATGATGAAACCCACTGCAACCGGCTCCCAGGGGACGGGACGGCGCCGTGCTGTGGGGCTGGGCTTCCCACGCATTTACCTGCACGACCAGCGGCTTCGGCTTCGGCCCCCGCTTGCGGTATCCCATCAGCTGCTCCTGCCGCTCCCTGCGGGAACACGGAGTCACGGTGAGGTCCGACCGGCGGCACACGGACCCCCGGGGGCACCCCACGCGTGCCACCCCAACGACCCCGCACGGGTGCAGCCGGGCTGCGGCGGGGAGGCCGGAGGTCCCGCAGGAGGCGGCGGCACGGGGACACGGGTGACCCGCGGAGGGAGCCGGCGCCTGATGAAGGCGCTGTCCCGCCTCCCGCCGCTGCGGCGCGGGGCTGAAGTTTACAGCTTGCGCCAAAACACGACAGGAAATAAATGCACGGAAAGCGAAAAACCCCAGCAGCAGCAGCAGCAGCAGCAAGAGCCCAGCCCAGCCCAGCCCAGCCCGTCCAAGCGCAGCGGCGGCAGCGCCGCCTCCTCCCCGCGCCCGCACCGAGTCCCCGGGCGGCGGGAGCGCGAAGCGCGGCGCGGGGGGAGCGCGGCGCGGAAGGACCTTGAACTGGAGGCGTCACCCGCGTCCCCAGGCGCCCGCCCCGCCGGGGCCGCGCCCCCGTGCCCAAGCCCGGGCCCGTCCCGTCCGGTGCCCGTGACGCAGCCGCCGCCCCCCGCCCGCCGCTCACCTGTTCTGGAAGGCGATGAGCAGCCGCGGGTCCAGGATGTTCTCCTCGGGCTCCCACGTGTTGTATCTTGCGAGAGGGGAGGAGAGCGGCCGTCAGCAGCGGGGCCCCGCCGGGAGGGGCCGGGGTCCCGGGCAAGGGGGTGCCCGGCAGCCCGCCCGCAGCACCGGGCCCGCCTGGGAGCGGGTGATGGGCGCGGGTCCCGCTGGTGGGGGGGGGATGGGCGGGGAGGGGGGGCGGCATGGGGACGGAACTGTTTATTTAGCGCAGTTATTATTCCGGAGGAATTCGAGGCATGTCATGATGAAATTTTCCAAATCCCCTTTCCCGAGCCCAGGAAAGCGGCCACGGAGCGGGGGAGGGACCGGGCCGAGCCCCCCCGCGCCCCCCGCCCGCCCTGTCACGCAGCTCCCGAAGCCCCCGCAGCGGCCGCGCTCGCTCCGCCGCCGGTGCCTCCTCCTCGGCGGGCTCCCGGGGCCGCCCGCCCGCCCGGGCTGCGGGTTATTTTTGCGGTTATTCCCCCTTCCCCCCCGCTCGCCCCCCCCCGCTCGGTTCTGCAATATGGAGCCCGGCTCCCGAGGAGGGAAAGGGGGAAGGAGCCATTTTCTGGTGCACATCAGCCGCCGCCTGCCCGCCTCGCTCGGCTCCCGCCGCCGCCACCACCGGGCCCCGCGGCCGCGTCTCGCTGCCCGTCCGCCCGCCGCCCGGGCCGGGGCCCTTCCTGGGCAACGGAGCGCGGCGCAGCCCCGCCGCCGGGCCGCCCCGGCCCCGGCCCCGCTGCCCGCTCAGTACTCACTTGGGCGACCATCCCCTCCATTTCACCAGGTACTCGACTCTGCCCTGCGGAGCGCGGGAGGCAAAGACACGGCGTCAGCTGGACCCGCCGCCCGCCCGGCCGCCCCCCGCCACCCTCCACCCCTCACCTTTCGGATCCGCTTCTTCTCGATGCTCTCCACCGCAAAGACGTGCTCCCCCACCGCCGGCAGCTCCATGCTGCACCCGGGAGGGGCCGCGCCGGGCCGGGCCGGGCGTCCGCGGCCGCCGCTGCAGCCGAGCTGGGCTCCGGCTCCCGGCAGCTCCCGCCGCCGACCCGACAGACACTGAGCCGCGGCACCGCAACCCGTGCAAATCCCGGAGCGAGACGTCAGGGAGGCGGCGCCTCCCGGGCCCGGCTGCCCGTCAACGGCGGGGCCGGGGGATTGGCGCAGACCTGCCGGGGAGCGAGGCGGGGAGGGGGCGGGCGGCGGGGGGGTGCGGGCAGCCCGGCCCCCGCCCCACGCGTGACTCAGCACGGCCCCCGCGGGGGGGCGGTGGAGCCCCGGGGCAGGTGCGAAACCCGCAACACCGGGAGGGGGGGGGGAGCGGCGGGGGCCTCCCCACGGGGTCCGGTGACGGGGGATGAGCCCTCGGGAGGGCTCCACGCCACGTCGCGGGCTGCTGTGGGCGCGGGGAACGGCGCTGCCCACTCCTTGCACGGCCCGAGCCCGCTGCCTGCTCCCGGGGCCCGGCTCGCAGCGGGCCCTACCCCGGCCCGGGGGCTCCTTTGCCCCGCTGCGAGCCGGGCGCTGCTCGGAGGGTCCCCGTGGTCGCGGGAGCACGGCCCGAGCCACGCAGCGGCGCGGATCCTCTGCTGCAGCAAGGCCGGAGCGCCCTGGGGAAGCGGGCCCGGGGCAGGTGGCGGCGGGTTTCCCTCGCCCGGTGCCGGAAGCCGCAAACGGCGGCGGCGTGCGGGGACCGGAGAGCACTGGGCGGGAGGCTCCGCGCACTCGTTCTCGTTCGGGCGGATGACAGGGAGCGGGCTGTGGCCCACGCGTGTCCGCGCCGAGCTGCGGCTTGACAGCGGGGACGCCTCAGCCGTTCCCTGCTCTGCACCGGGAAACGTGGCGGTGCCAAACGGAAGCGACCTTCCTACCCCTGGGCAGGTGGAGCGGGGCCGGCCGGGCACCTCCCGGTGCGGAGCCCCCGCCGGGGGCACGGTCCGCTCCGGGCCTTCCGCGCCGCTGCTGCGGGAGCTGTCCCTGCTGCCGACCCCCGCGGGGCAGGACGAGAGCGAGCGTGGCGCAGGTCCCGGGGGTCTTTGCTCCTGATGTTGGCCGGGATCGGTCCCCGCAGGTGCCAGAGGACCGGAGCCGCCGCGCCCTGTGCGCCCCGAGACCGCCCCGGGGCCGGGGTCCTGTTGCCGCCCTCCCCTCTCCGTCGGGACTCTGCCGGTTCACGGACGGGGCCACCGCTCCCCGCAACTTTCGCCGCGGTGCGGGAGCGGCGGGGCTGAGCCCGAGCGCCACCGGGGCCCGGAGCGGCTCCTCTGCCGGGGGTCGGGCCGTAGCTCCCGTCCGCCCGAGAATGCGCCGCGTTCCCTCGGGGCCGTCCCCTCCTGGACCCGGGGGCACAGCTGAATGTCACCGCATCGGGGACCATAACAAAGACGCAGCCGCCGCGATCGCGGAGCCGAGCCAATAAAAAGCAAACTGATATTACAATTTTGATTTCCCTGGAGGGCCGAGGGGGCTTAATGTAAGAATTATTATCCATTGTGAACCGCAGCCCAAAGCAGCGCACGTGGCCACGCTTAAAGTCTTATTTTATCTACTTTTTAACTTAGCCGTTTTCCTAAGAACCACACATCCATTGAAATTTATGCCAACGGAGTTTGTTAACCCTCCCCTTTGACATTTCAAGCTTCTCCTGTTGCCAAAGGAGACAGCCGAGCACAAACCACTAATGCTGGCAATAAAACTGGATGCCCAGGGACGAGCAGGATTTGGTGCAATTCATCCCCAACTGCGGGCCCAGCCGGCCGGGAATGCTGGGCTCTTCCCAGGCCCCCGGCAGGAAGAGGAGATAAGGAGGGCAGGGGCTGGCTGCCTGCATGTATATATAAAATACATATATATTTTTAACCGTGTGAGCAGACATCCTTGGCATCACGGCAGAACCTGCGTCGGGAGCAGGCTGAGAGGTCACCGATGAAATATAATATTAAATAAATTAAAAAAAGGTGAAAGCAACACCGAAAACCAACATTAAAAGCCTTTAATGCTTCGTGGCTCCCACAGCTCAGTGCCAGCTCCCATCCTGGAGGCTTCTGCAGGTTGTTCATCTGCTTTCTGTTAGCAGGCTGATTGCAGATGATTCACAGTAATGACTGTAATGGTGGTGATTTTCTCTCTCTTACCTTGCTCAGATAACAGCAGCTCATGAACTGATACATCCCCTTTGTCGAGTCGAAAGAGGACACCTTATCTGAACCACGTAACATACCCTAAATGAGGAAAGGCGGCAACGCTTCCAACTGTTGCCTCTTCTTGACTGGCTGGGGCATATCACAGGAATGAAAAAGGGAGAGGAAGTTCCCAACCTAAAGAAACCAGAACCATCTGCTGCCTACTGGAGCCAAGAGAGTGGTTGTTTCACACCACACGGATTATGATTTGCCTGTTTGGGGGAGGCACGAGGGGCAGACACACGTTCTGTGGCTGCCACACACCGGGCAAGGTCTCAGGTTCCTCTACACCCACAGAGCATCAGCAGCCACAGGGCCCTGTGCCCAGTGGAGATGCCAGGAGTGGGCACAGACCAAGCACAGGGGCTCCAGCACCCCCTCCGTGTGCCCTGATTCCGCACGGGGCAGCCCCGGGGTGGCTGGCTGACAAAACCTCCAACAGCCAGAGCCAGATGTGCTTCCTGCAGGTGCTGGGGAGCCCACAGAGGCAATTTCCCCTCAGATACTCGCTGGCCACGTTCCCTCCTCCTGCCCAGAGCCGAGATCTGTCCGGCTTCATTGGTTCCATCATTACTTAGCAAGCTCCTACCCCAGAGCCAGGGCCAGGTTCTGCCCCTGAAACACGAGGCACTCGCTTCTCCTTGCCCCGTACGCAGACCTGCTTGATGCTGCTATCAGCGGCACTGATTACACACGCCATCATTTCTGATGTTGCTCATTAGTCTGTATCATTATTAGCAATTCAAACCAGCAATCCTTCCTCAGCTGTAACCCTCCAGTGCCACCCACATGACTCCAAGGCTGCAGTTTGGGTGCCCTGGTGGGGCCAAGGGCTCCTTCTGGAGCCCCAAAGGGCCAGGGTCACACCAGGCAAAGCACCAAAGAACAGAAAGTTATTCATGAGCAGTTACAGCATTCCCTCCAAGGCCACTCTTGCTGGGGCCAGGCACAGATTTGGTGACTCCTGTATGTGGGTGTCCTTGGAGGGGGGGAGTGCTGGTCCCATTCATTCCTCCTACCTGGTCACCCACAGCCACGGCCAATGGGGCTCCTGGGTTTGCCTTTCTGCTTTTGTGAGCCCTGGTTCACATCTGGAGTTGTGGCCAGTTTGAAATCAGGTTATAATACAGCCTGTGCTGAGGTCAACACCGTGCTGGAGACAAGAAAGGGACGAGTAGGTAGGCTTGGGGAGGGGGGAAAAGCAAACCCACAAAAACAAAACCCACCACTCAATCAATAGGATGCCATGAGGTAAGATGCAGACAATGAAACCCTGCTCCAGGTTGCCAAGGCAAATCTGTCAATAGAGTATTGAACAAGCAGATCTGACTTGCAATTATTGTCTCCTTCTAAACAGAAGCTGCCCCTTTGCCTCACGGTTCAAACCCACCCCTGGTGCTGAGTGACTGCTGGCCAGGGCTGGTTCAAGTGATGAGGGAAGAGACAGCTTTGCTGGCAGCTGGGCTGGAATTCACTCCAGCACAGGCACTGAAAACCCCCGGAGCATCCCAGCACCTTCACTCCAGCAGCTGAAGTGACGCCCGCCCTGCCCCCAGTGTAACGGGCTTTCTAATGCAGCAGAACCCCCTTTGCCACAAACCGTTTACTTTCAGTGCTCTCAGGAAAACATCCAGGGCCGTGGAGCACACACGAGCGTTTCCAGACACTGCAGCAGGAAGAAAACGGGTGCTCGGGGTGCCTGGCACTGTGACGCTCACAGAGGCTGAGCACTCGAGGCTGGGGATGTCAGTGTGGAACAAGCTGGTGGCTTTAACCCCAAGCACAGCAGCAGGGTCTGGAGCTGCCACCACCCACCCCGAGGCAGCAGCAGTGGAAAACCCAGAGGCAAACCCACCCCGAACTGGGTCATCACGTGGAAATGCAAAGGGCTTCACAAGCGCATCCCTGCAGCCGCTGCCGGGGCCATGCTGGGTGAATCTTCCCTGTGGAGCTGGTCCCCAGCCGGAGGAGGAGAGGCTGCCTGCAGGATGCCCCCGATGAGGCACGCGTCGGTGCGCTGGGCGCTGCCACAGCGGCTCACAAAGCACAATGGAGCCTGCTCCCGTGGGGGGCTGAGGCACGGAGTACACGTGGCACAGGTACCCGGGGTGGGCATGGCGTGGGCACCCTGGAATCCCCCGTGGGTGGGGCAGCCCTGACGGAAGGAGGTGACTGCCCAGCCCCACGGAGCTGCAGGGAGGGCAGCACCCAACAGCAGGTTCCAGGAGACTCCATCCCTTGGGAACTTGGATGGGAATAGCCCCCCTTCCCCAGGGCCCTTCTCCGCTGTATCTTCACCCCCAGCCTTGGGCATGGGTGCCTCAGAGACCATCTGGCCTTAATCTTCTTAGAGGCAGGCAAGTCAGGAGAAATCCAGAGGAACGAGGCACTGGAATCCCTCTGTCCCCAGCCATGAGCATCCTTCCACAGCACAGGACTCAGCACCCACCTGCCTGCCCCATGAACCATGAGACTGCCTAAGAGCACAGGCGGTGAGCACTGGGCAGCATTCCCACTCAGGGAAGCATTCCCACTCAGGGGCTGTGGGGCAGAGGGAGATCGGACCCTTCCCCTGCACACTGCAGGGAGCCCGGTGTGCATCATCTGCCCTATGAGCAGCCCTGCGAAGGGCTGAGCTCCGAGCTCTCTTCCACCTCTTACCACTTAAGCCGATGCTGCTCCTTGCAGCCAAGGGCAGTGCTGAGGTTTCTCTCCATCAGCAGTGGGGCTGCGCATGTCCCTCCATGAGGCTGCAGTCACTGGTGGCAGCAGAGAGGAGCTGCTCAGCCCTGTGAAAGGACTGAGATGTTTTGAGCTTCCCCAGTCTGCCCCATGCACTTCCATGGGATAACGAGCAGCACCCGCAGGCTGCAAGCCCCAGACAGCTCCGCTTCGGGGCCGCTCCACAAAACCAGACAAGAAGCCACTGGAGTCGGGTGGAACTGTGGGCACAAACCCAAGTGAAGCGTGTTGCACAAAGGCTCCTCTGCAGCAGGAGCCACGCAGGGAGCACCAGAGTCCCACGCACAGCCCAGGAGCCAGGATGGCTCTGGCTGGCCCTGGCGTAACAGCCCTGGGGTGAGCGTGGGTTCTCCTCTCCCCTCTCCAGGCGCATGGGAGCTGTGCACCCATTGCAGAGTGCAGGAGGCTCTGCTGAGGAGAGCAGAGGTCAGGTGGTGGTTTGGAAATACCAGTACCATCAACAGCGGCTCTGGGAAGGAGTTACCCCTGTGGCTTCCCAGGGCTTCCCCCCGACTCTCCAACGGGCTCCAGAGAACAAGAAATCCCCTTCTCCTTGGGAGCCAGGGGGCAAAGCTGCAGCTCCTTTCACACCAGAGGTGCAAGGACAGAAGCCTCCAGGCAGATGCTTCCCCCATCAGAGCAAGCAGAAGCCAGGCCTCCACACTCCTTAATGAGCAAAGCCACCAACCTGCTCCCAGTGAAGTGAGTCAAAGCCCAGACCTGCAGGAGGGTCCCCATCCCTCTCGAGGAAACAGCCCAAGGTTGGGATCTGGTACAAAGCCTTGACCATGCACAGGAGTCACTGGGCACGGGTTTCACCCTGTGTGGTCTGATGGTGGGATGAGGGCAGATGATGGAGCTGCAGTTGCTGGACAGTTACAGGAGCTTCTCAGATTGCTCTGACTCTGCATGGGCGGCCAGGGAGATGGCTTCAGTGGGAGGGCCGGGGCTCTGGAGCACAGAAGCCTGAATGTGACATTTCAATGAGCAAACTGAAAGAAGATCAGAAACTTCGACCTGAAGTTTGTTTTGAAAGCATTAAACACAGGGAAAACCAGTCCCCAAATCACCCATCATGGGAGATAAACACCACCCGAACCTCAGCACCAGCGCACCACTGGAGCTGCCACATGCAGCAGAACCTGATTCCTCCACTCACACGGCTGCAAAGCCAGCTTGGGCTGCACACACCCATGGGGATGGCAGTGCCGGGCTCTGCTCACCCTACATCAGGCTGCTCCTCTGAGCAGGGAGAAGGGGCTTCAGCTGCGCTTCCTGGGGGGCAGCACACCCAGAGGTCACCCAATGGCCTCATCCCATGCCCAAACCCCCTTAGCACCCACCCAGGCAACTGCTCCTCCTGGCAGGGACAAGCACCCAGGAAGCCTTCTCCATCTATAGAAGGAGCTGTGCTGCTCATGCCAAGATAGTTAAGTGCAGACATTGACTGGTTGATGGATTGATTGCTTGATTGATAGGTTGATTGGCTGTGATTGCAGCGATTGCAGCCGTGCAGAGTGCTCCTGCACCAGGGTGCTGCCATGAGCTGCCTGGGAAGGGCAGGGGGACTGGTGTGGTGGAGAGCTGCTCCCGGGATACAGGGCATGGGGAGGAGGGAAAGGGAAGCAGGGAAAGCTGCAGCCCTCCCATGGCAGGACCAGTGCTGCGGGCACCACCCGCTGCTGGGACTGGCTCCTCTGGCAGAGCCATCACACCCCATGGCGCTGATCCCAAGTGATGCCGCATCCTCCGCTCCCCGGGCAGTGATGGGTAATTGCCCACAGACAAGAGTGGTAATTACTGGTTTGGGCTGGGACCGCTGGGAGAGCTGCAGGAAGAAGGGCAGGCGAGGGCTGTGTCAGCACTTGTCCTGGCCTGCGGTCTGGGAATGGCACATGGCGAGGCTGGCACATGGCAAAGGGTGCGTGGTCACGGATAACCATGGATCACAGAATCCCAGACTGAACTGGGTTGAAGGGACCCTAAACCCTATCCAGTTCAAACAACCTGCCACGGGCAGACACCTTCCCCAGGGCTGTGGCGTCCTGGCCGGTGGCACAGTGAGCTGCAGCTCCCGGCGCTTGGTGCTGTGTCCGTGCCATCCGCGGGTTTGCGGCTGCACTTTTGGGTCTCTCACACAAACGGCCACGGAATCCTTGCTCCGGGCACGTGGTTCCCTTGGGAGTGAGCTGGGAGCTGCTGTGGTGGATCCAGCACCCACAACCGGACCGGGTGCTGCTGCCCCTGTGCTTCTCCCCGCTGGCTGATCCATGGCTGTGACCAGCGTGCGCCAGTTCCGAAGGCGCTGCCGCCTGCGTGCAGGCTGCGCCGGGGCGGGCAGAGGGAGGAAGCGCGTGTGGCTCTGTGGTGAGGCCGTTTCCATCCTCCTGCACCTGAGCGAGGCAGCGGCGCAGCTCTCACAGCCCTTCCCTGCGATGCTGCCGCTTCCTTCCTGCTGCTGCTCGAGCATCACCTCGGCTGCTGCAGCCGCAGCCCGTGCCCGCTGCAAGGAGGTTCCGCAGCGCCTGCCCGGGCACCTCTCCCTGCAGCGGGTTGCACCGGGTGCTGCTGCTCTCAAGGCTTTCACCAAGCTTTCCGGCCGTGCTGCCCGCCCTGTGCCTTGCAGGGTCACCAGAGAGCTCCTGCCACGGAGCTGCTTGGTGCAACCCAAGCCCAGCTCCATCAAACCCATTCGAAGGACGTTTGCCCGGGGGAGGGAGCCCATCTGTGTTTGGAGACTGAGACCCACAGGGCTGTGGGCCTCAAGGCAAAGCAGCCACCACCGTGTGTCCCAGTGCTGGGGTCCCCACTCCGTGTCCCTGCTCCTGGCAATCCGTGGGGCTCAGGCACCCTGCGTGGTTGCTGCTGCAGGCAGCTCAGCCCTGTGCTGGATGCAGATGGGACAGTGTGGACACATCCCTTACACCTCCGGGATAACTGGCAAGTCCATTGTGTGTTGTACAGGGCAGAGCAGGCGCTGGGCTCCCGGCCCACACCAGGGTGAAGCAGCCACGCAGGAGCTGGGTGAGCACTACTGGGGAGGCACACTGGTGGCTGACTGGTTAGACTGGCTCCTCCAACCTCGGCCCCTCCTTGGACTGGTGTATATACAGGACTGCCTGCATCTGGGTGTACAGAGCTGAGTATTTGCTAAAGGACTCAAGTTGGCCCTGCCCCTCCCTGGGAGAGGTCCCAGCCCTTAATGACATTGTCCTGGGCTCTGCGGGTGCTGGTGCCTGACCTTTGGGTGCTTTTCCATGCTGGATGTCAGGTGAAGGTGTTGGATTTCACACACAGGAGAGTGGCAAAGCACCATCACGGTGAGAGCAGGATGCTCCTGTCCAGAGAGCTCTGCAGCCCGAGAAACCCCCCATCAAGGACCTCTCTGGGCAGGGGAAACCTCTGTGAGGCTGAGCAGGGTCGCGGCTGGGCCGGGGCTGTTCCTTGATGAGCTGCAGACCCTGCTCATTTCCCTTTTCTCTGTGCCCCGGGCACCTATTCTTAGGCTGCTGCTCACTGCCTGGTTTCCCCTGGGGATGCTGGGCAGGGTCTGGGAACTCCAGCATCCGCAGGGGCAGCATGAGCGATGCTTCGCTTCCTGAGCTCACCCCTTTACCCGCAGTGCATGCAGCAGCTCTGCTGCCCTCCTGCAGCCACCCCACATCCCCTGCTGATGGGGATCCATGTGCTGAGCACTCATGGGAGCACCGTGCCTCATCCTGTCCTCCTTGGCACAGCCCATCCCTGACCCCCACTGCTGCTGGACACTGGAGCAGCTTTTTGGCTGCCCATGGACCTTCTCAGGGAGCTCCGTGCAGTGGGAGCTCCATCAGCTCGATGGAACAGGTTGAGAGCTCTTTTTGGGACAGTTCCGTGCTCCAGCTGTTGGGTTTGGTTGGGTTTCCCTGCGATAGATTAAGGAGCTGTCCCAGTCTGGAGAACCATCCTCCAGGTTGGCAGCATGGGCTGTGGTCATCCCCAGCTTGATCCCTCATGGGGATCCTCCCTGGCACTGGACTCTCTGGGGGCTGAGGCAGTCTCAGGCTTCCAGCAGCTGGGAAGAGTCAGGACAATGTGAGAAATGAGCTAAGCCAAGCAGCTTGGCTGCTTTGACCAGCAAAGAGCAGCAGGGCCCAATGTGAATGCAGAGGATGCAGGTGAGCATCAGACCAGGGCAGAGCTGCGGCTTCAGCCTGGGACCGAGGGCTTTGGTGATGCTGATGGTCTGCCCAGCAGGCGGGATTGCAGCGGGCACACAACTGCAGAGCTGATTCATGGAGCTCTGTCATTAAAACACAGCCACTGTCCTCGTCCCTGGGGATTGACTGCCCGCAGCCAGGATACACAACACGTGCAGCCTCCTTGCACTGGAGGGGACAGCGGGGTTCAGCCCTGGACCACCGCTTGCAGCAGCCTTATCCCCCCTGTGGGCGACAGGGAGGTGTGAAAACACAGTGAACACACTGGGCACAGTGTGGATGGAGCACGAGGTGGGAATGGATGGGGAGATACCGAGCCAGGGATGGATGTGGGGATGTCCGAGCCAGGGACGGATGTGGGGATGTCCAAGGCAGGGATGGGGCTGTATGGGGCACGGATGGGAGTTGTGAGCAGCAGGGGGATGGGGATGCAGCAGTGCAGGGCGCTCGGGGAGCCCCCAGGTAAGGGGGGTGCTGCCGACACGGGCACGGTGCAGCTCAGCCCTGGGCTGCTCCAGCTCCGCCGCTCCTCAGCCCATGTTTGGGCTGTGCCTGCAGCAGGGCCATAAAAGGCAGCGTTGGGAGGGCGCTGGGGCTGCTCCTGCCGCATCGGCCGCTGCGCTGGGGAGTCCCGGGGGCTGCCGCCATGGGCAAACCCTCACCCAGCACCCATGGGTGCGCGGGGAGCTGGGAGCGCGTCTGCGCGGCTCTGCAGGAGCGCGGCCCGAGCTGCAGCCGGGATCCCGCTGGCCGCAGCCTCCAGGGCCCTTCGCAGGCTGCGGGGTCGGGGCTGCTGCTCTGGATGTCGCTCCTGGCGAGGGGCAGGGACGGTCCCTGCATCAGGGAGGGTGTCTGCAGCCGAGACTGACTCAGGAGGGGGGGCACAGACCAAGACTTGGGAATCGGAGGGACCAGGAGGGACTGGCACGGGCTGAGAGCATGGAGGTGAAATCCAGGCTGAAATCACGCTGCGAACCCATCCCGGGGGATGCTTGGGCTCGGAGGAGTCTTGAAGGGGAGAGGATGGGGCAGGAGCTGAGGCAGAGGGGAAGGAGCAGTAACCTCGATAGGTTATTATGGGGTGGCAGATACAGCAGTGGTGTGTCTGCATGTTTTGGCTGAACCAAAGTAACACAAGCTGAGGACCAGAGCTCGGAGGTGTTCAGTGAGCTGAGGTCCAGCAGATGTGCAGTACCTGCAGTAAATGCAGTTAAACCAACCAGCTCCAGAGGACAACAGGGAGGAGCAAAGTGGAGGCAGTGGAATTTTGGGGTGATGCAGGACTCATTCCCTCTGGGAACTTGCTCTGGCACTGACCAAAGCACAGAGGGAACAGCAGAGAGGGGCAGGTAACAGCCCCATCACACAGCAGGGACTGGGAGGAAAGCCCGACCGTGAGCAGCGCTGCCGGGTGGGTGTGAGCCAGCCCGGAGGAATGCGGGGAAGATAAACAGTGAGGAGGAAGGGCGATTCCCAGGTATCGGGGTGGGCACCGCCAGCAGCAGGGCAAAGTGTGGGTGCTGCGGAGCTGGGGCCGTGCGAGGGGCCGAGATCCCATCCAGCGGCGCGGGGGATCCCTCCCGTGTGGCTTTGCCTGGGGCCGCTGGCAAAGGCTCCTGCTTGAGCTGGCAAAGGGGCTTTGGCAGCGCAGTAACGCTCAGCCCGGCTGCAGCCATCTTAGACCTGGCATTACACAAAGCAAAGCAGCCCCCGGTGATGGCACCTCCTGCACCCCACACGTGGCTGTCGGGGTCTGCAGCCCCGGTGAGACCGGCTCCGGGGCCCGCTCAGCCCCTGGCTGCAGGGCACAGGGCGCTGGTCCCTCCCTCGCCTCTGCTCGTGCTTCCGCACGGTCACACTGCTCGCTCCCTGCCGGAACGACGAAATGAAGCCCAGCAACAATGGGCCATCGATTATCCCATTACACCGCCTCGGGGCCCGGCTCCACAGCTGCCTGCTGGAGGGGCAGCACCCGCGGCCGGGCACCAGCTCTGCCCCGCCGAGCCCTCAGCACCAGGAGCCGCACACGAGGTGACGCCGGGTCCACAGCCCCGCAGCAGCCGCGGCCCCATTGCCCCTGCCGCAGCCTGCGAGGGAACGGCCCCAGGTCCATGGGAACCGCCCCATCCCGGAGGGCTCTCGGGGCCATCCCAGCCCTGGCAAGCTCCGGGCTTGCTCCTTCCATCTGCATGTGCCGGGGGGGGGGGGATGTGCCGGTCCTCTTTGCTCCCCACTTCCTGCGGGGCTGTTCTCCCCACAGGGTCCTTCTCCCCTTGTTGCTTCCTGCTCGCAGCCATGGCTTCCTTTTGGGTGTTGCCTGTGAAGCTCAGGAGGAGCCGTGATGTGGTCCCATGGGCGCCCTCATCCCATCCCCAGTTCAATCCCATCCCGTGCAGGGGAAAAGCCCCCAAAGCCCCAGGTCTTGGTTGGCCATTTCTTCCTGTGTCACCGATTTCAGCCTTGTTTGTTCCAAGACTTTTTATTACCCAAACCACTGACAAGTGATTTTTCAGGACCAGGCGCTCAGCACATGTGTCCCTCATTGCCTGCCACAGTGCCCAACCCCTGCAGGGCTCCAGCTCTGCCTCCCCTTGTGATGCCTGTGAGCATCCAGGTACCACGGAGCATCCTTCCAGCAGCGATTTGCAGCAGAAGGGGGGCTTCAGGCCATGTTTTGGCAGCAAGAAGCAGGGTGGGCACCCCAGGGTGCTCGTGGGTGGCACCCAGGCCCCGGTCTGCTCCCTGCGTGGGGTGGGTTTGTCACCGTTCACAGCCCGCTCAGCGGTGCCGGTGGTGCTGCGGTGCCTGTGTGCGGATGCTTTCCCTGCTGATCTCCCACCTGCGTCAGCAGCTGAATTCCCTGGTCTCATTCTGGCAGCTCCTTAACCCTTTCCTCCCGGCAGCGCACGGAGCCTTCCCGAGCTCGCATCACAGTGACTGCGACCCCTCCTGTGGGCACCAGGCCTGACCCTGTTCTTACACAGCCGCGGGAGGGGATGGAGGCCCAACCTTGGCTCAGTGCAGGCAGGGCACAGCACCCCCCTCCCCGCCCTGTGTGTCCCTGCGGATGCTGAGCTCCCAACCTGTGGGAACAGGGGGGAACCTCCGGAGCAGGGAGGGCTTGGGCGGATTCCCAGTGCCCAGAGCCTCCCCCCCTGCCCCTGTCACTGCCAAGGGCGGTCAAGCACCAGCCGCAAGAGGAGCAGCTCAGCTCCTCTGTGGCTCCTGAAGGACAGACCCAAGGCAAGAGAAGGGCCAGCGAGAGGCTTCGGCTCCCTCTGGCACCGCAGAGGTCAGGGGTGGCCGGAGAACCTCTTCCAGGCACCAAGAACACCCCTGGAAGTGCCGGCTGACACCAGGTCCCTTTCACTGCATTGCCTGGGCTGCCCTGTGCTCACTGCGGGGCCTTGGGGCGCACCCGGTGCCACTGGGTCACTCCAGGGCCCCCGCAGTCATGGACGGCTCCATGGGTCCCACCGGGCTGCAGAGACCCAGATCCCTTCCATTTCCCTGCCAATAACTCCCTTGGTTAAATCTGCTTCAAGAAAGCACCTGTGGCAGGATGCTGGTTGTCTCCTTGGGGCTCCTCTGACCCCCCGAACCCAGCAAAGCACGGGAGGACACCCCATGGGGCAACGGACTGGAGCGGGTCCCAGTGTGAAAGCAGATCCCAGGCCAGGGCTCACACTCATGCGTCCCTGCCCTGGGGGCTTTAACAGGAGGATGCATTTCACTTTGGTGTCCTGCTTTGTCCCATGGATGGAACGGGATGGCCGTGTGCTGCGCAGGACAGCGAGGTGGCCAGGGGAAACGGGGGACCTCTGCTGTAAAGGTGAGCTGCAGAGCATCACTTGAAATGGCAGCAGCTTGCAGACAGTGACGGGTTTGGAAACAAACCAACATAGATGGGGGATCCCCCCTGTTCCCCAGGCATGGGGCTGAGCTTCCCAAGAGAGGGAAAAGGGGCTGGGGACAGTCCCTGCCCTGGTGCCACGGGTGAGCGCCCAGCATAGCCCCTGCTTCCCTCTCCAAGCCAGAGAGCTCAAAGGCTTGCACAGCCAAACTCCGCTCTGGAGCCTCACTCCAGCACTCTTGCCATCACTGCTTTATCAGTTTCAAGCCAACATCTGTTCTCATTACCCCTGGGCTGAAGCACCAGGGTGGCATTTGCCCCCAGGACTGGTGAGGGATGCTGCAGTGGGGCTGGTCCATGAGCGCCGCCCCTGTGAGTGACCTGGAGCTGGGTGCATTCAAGCATCTCGCCCCAGACCCAAACCAGTCTGTTGGGTTCCTCACCCAGGACTTGCTTTGTGACAACATTACCCAAATATTTCCTTATTAAAGCGCTCTGTGCTTGGCAGGTGAATGTGCTCACCCAAAACTGGGCTGGGGAAGCTGCTCCCAACCACGGCACCCTCAGGTAGCTCCTGCAATAGAAAACGGTGCCCAGCTCCTGTGGGCACCTCAAGGCAAACGCTGCAGACAGGTTACAGGTCAAATGCTTTCAGACTGAAAGTTCTGGCCTCTATTGGAGCAGGGATGCAGCAGCGGGGCAGGGGCCAGGAGCAGCGGTGATGGGCAGGGGCTGAGGGTGGGGGCAGGCGACAAGCTTGGAAAAGAGCCTGATTTTTTGTTAGAAAACACCAGTTTGCAGAGGAGGGAAATGAACCAGGACGTCAGGCACCGCGGTGAGGGATGGGGGACATGGTAGAAAGGCCAGCGTGGCAGCAGGCATGGCCTGAAGGAGGCCAGAGCTCAGCAATGGGACCTGGAGAGGTTCTGAAGTGGGAGATCCCAGACCTTCACAGCAGAACTGCATTTCAAAGCCCCTTTTCAGCTCGAACTAAGAGAGAGTCGCCTTTCACCACAAGGAGAACCGAGCTCCATTCAAAGAGCAGTGATTCTGGGGTACCTGGATGATGCTGGAGCTCTTGGCTGTGGCACAGACTGCAAGAAAACTGGCCACAAAAACACCTAAGGAGTGACCTGGGTCTGGAGCAGCTCCAGGGACAGGGAAAGGGGAGACCCAGCAGCTTTTGGGCTGCCACTCACTTTGGGGAAGGGCTGAGCATGCCCAGGACGGGCAGCACCAGCTCCCATGGGATCTTGTTGCGGAGCCGCTGGTAGCCCTGGGGCAAGTGCAAGCCGGTGCCTCTGGCACAGCTCCTATTGGCCTCTGCTTCTGTTCCCCCATTGTGGTTCTGACTGCTTAAATGAGAGAAGTGAACGGGGAGCGGAGCCCTCCCCAAAGCAGCAGCAGCAGCAGGGCAGGAGCAGCGCCCTGCAGCAGGATGTGACCATGAACCGCAGCCGGCCGGACTGGTCCCTTTTCATGACCCAAGCAGAGCCATGGGGATTAATGAGGGACAAGCCAAGCTGGGGTTTAAATTCTTTGGGGCTTGCAATAACTCAGGTGAGTCCCTTTGTTCTCGTGAGCTGGCATCGTTCATCGGCCAGGCAGCGCCCCTGGCACACAGCAGCCAAACAGCCCTGTCCAAACAGAGCCGGAGCGGGCAGCGAGGCCCAGGCCTCC
Source organism: Neopsephotus bourkii (assembly GCF_033783945.1). NCBI lineage: Eukaryota > Metazoa > Chordata > Aves > Psittaciformes > Psittacidae > Neopsephotus > Neopsephotus bourkii. The sequence continues at coordinate 681,896 of NW_026902223.1, forward strand.
AGGCACAGCCGCAGATCTTCCCCAGTGCAGCAGCACGGGCGCATCCCTGCCCCATGCCCAGTGCCAGGGCTCAGGGGGGCAGGATGCGGTGCTCCCATCGCTCTGCACACACTGGGCTCCCCATTGCACTGCTCTTCACTGCAGGATCAGAGCCTTGCTTGGCTCCCTCCTGCTCGCCCCTTCCCCCCGGCAGCGGGAGGCAGGAGGATGCGTCAGCTCAAAGCTGAGTCTAAAGAGGCTTATGCTGACTATTTACCTTTGCAAGGGTCTATTTTTGGCTGCTCAGCTGCAGCTAATGCAATGAACAGGGCAGCGACTGAGGAGAGAAGCCACGTGAGGGTCATTGCTCCCAGGATTCACTTTACTCCTTTGTCAAGGCCAGAAGCTTTGATTCTTTTCTATTCCTTGTGTCAACTCCAAAGAGTCACAAAGGAGAAGGGGATCCTGGAGACAGGTCAAAAGGACCTCAGAAACGGGCTCTCCTGTCCAACACTTGACTTGCTGCCTTTCCTTCATGCAGAGGAATTCCACGGTTGCTGGTCCCAGTGGCCCGCTGGTCCCGGTGATGTGCTCCCACACAGCCGAGCATCACTTCAAACAGAAACCCCAACTTCTTCCACGTGCTGGGAAACTGCAGTGCAGAATCTTTAACTAAACAAATGCTGAGTGATTTCCACATTGCTGAGTGGCATTTTAATAGTGGAAAAACAGTGCTCAACATTATCTCCTTCATCTCTTCCTATTGTCTCTGAGAGGCTGGGAACAACGGCTGCAGCAAAACCAGCTCCAGATCTCCTGGTCGGTGTTTGTTGGTGTGTCCCAGCTCACTGCAAGTGTCCAGTAAGCCCAGGTAGGGTCTGCCCACACCAGCCTCTCCTAGGGAGGCATCCGTCAGCTTGGACACTGGCCAATGAGCCACAGCAGTGCGATGGCCTCTTAGAGATGTCCATCTGGCATGAGGAGGCGAGGCGACAGCCAGTGGTACCCGGGTCCTGCTGTCCCCATGGGGAGCTGGTGCCTGCCTGCTGCTACCATGCTGCTCCATGGGAAGATGCTTCTGGTGCTTTCTGACTTGTGGTTTTTCTGACCTTAATTCAGCCGCCACCACTTAAGAGCTTGGATCTTGATGAATGCACTGAGCCACACAGCGCCAGGCTGGAAGGGCTTGGAGCAAGCTGCTCCAGTGGAAGGTGTCCCTGCCAGTGGCAGGGATTGGAGCTGGAGGAGCTTTAAGGGCCCTTCCAACCCAAACCAGGCTGGGATTCTATGAAATCATCAGAGCCCAGGGAGAGCAGCACAGCCCCAGCACCCAACACATCTTGTACAGCTGCAAAAGGAAAAACTCAAGCAGCATCAAACTGCTATTAGGTACAGAGCAGCCTGCACAGCAATGCACCACACAGACGCCTCACACAGACCTTTATTTTCATATGATGGAACATCATAAAACTGAAAGAACCCCCCCCTTTGCAGCAAAGCAGCCACCAGCCCTTATATGAGGTGTCACCTCCTACAACCCCAGCACATCCTGCAGCCTCGGCACCTCTCGAAGCTGGGCCATTCTGAACGTGTGCCATGCTGCAGCAGGTTTCACCACTGCTCTCCTCAAAGGGGAGGTTTTCACCCTCTCAATTAAAGGCACACAAATCAGAAGCCAAACTGTCCTGCCACACAGCAGCCTGTCTTTGGGATGTGCCTCACCGGGTCATCTTCCCCTTATGAACACAGCTTGCTCTTGGTTTCACAGAAAGCATCCCAGTTGCCAGCCTCTTGTGAGGGTGCAAGGCAACCAGGAAAGGCTGCAAGGCCTCATACACCATGCAGAGGGATGCAGCATAGCAGCACAGCCCGCTCTCACCTCGTCTCCTTTTCATTCTTCCAAGGAGACCGTTTCCCTGGCTCAGGACACAGCTTTGGATGTCACCGATGTCACTGGAGGACGTTTGGCACCATGGCTGTGCTCAAGGCCCCAGCTCCACTTGCAGAAGACGAGAGGAGGACCGCTCTGTCCTTTCAGGAACACTCAGGGAAACCTTTACCAGAGACAGAGCTCAGCAGAAACAAACCAAGTTTCATTTTCACTTTGGGCAGGGGAAGCGGGTGCGTAAGTGGCACCAAGTGAAGAGCCCAAAGCCCACTTGGAGTGTATGTGCTGCAGCCTATGGCAAGGACAGGTAAGGACAGTGAATACTCAGTAATCAGGAAGAGCCAAAGGAAACACAATGGGAAACACACTGGAAACAACAGACTTCCATAAGCAAGTGTTGAAAGTCTGTAGTCATCAGCATAAAGGAACAGCTTTACTGTAATGTCATGAAGAAGTAAACTCTGAAAGGTGTCCATGAAAACCCTGACTACAGAAAAGCAGTGCTGTAAGACGTGTGGCTGTACATGTCCTGTACAAATGGGAGATGAAACAATCACGCCAGCAGAACACCATATAAAACAATAAAAAGGCAAGAGACAAGACCTTTAGGTGATCAGTTCTGCCCCGCCAACAAAGCAGACACCTCCCCTGCAATCCCAACAGTCTGCAGTTTTATATTTGGCAGAGTATAATTAAAATGGTCTTTATGGCTTTTGAGAGAAGCCACAAAGCTGCACGTTTTGGTTGAAGCAGAGCACGTGTGCGTGGTGTGCTCTGGATGAAGGGACATCACAGAGGCTGCTCCTTCTGCCTGACCCACGAACGCTGCTGGTTGCACTTGGCTCTCTTTAGTGTTCTCATTTCTCATCAGCAAGTAGCAAAGTTCTGGTTGTGAACCAGTCCAGTCCCAGAGGCAGAATAAAAACTCCTTGGTAAGAGCTAGAAAAAGCATGTTTCTAACAAAACAAATCCAAACACGTACAAACACCCTTCCTGGTTTGATGCACCTTGTTCAGGTTCCAGCGCCAGTGCACTGGAATTTGCTTCTCTTGTAGAGGGGTTTAATTCCTTTTCCATTCTTCACCTTTCAGTGTTCTCAGGAGCCTCGACAAGACCCCCCTCCATTTTTGTCTTCAATATTCATTCCTATGCACATCCTTCCTGCCCTTCCCTCTTCCTCTGCACACCCTGTTCCTCCACAGCTATTTTCGGAAAGCAAAGACGTCCCGTGTTTTCAAGCTTCTCTTGCCTTCACTTCCTGGTTTGGGAGAAGACACTTCCACCAGTCCCCCATACGGGCAGCTCTCAGACTCGGGGTGATGGCCAGAGCACTCCACAGCAGGGATAAAGCCACTGTCCCACATTCCTGTCCCACACAGCTTGCACAGGTCATGCAGGCTGCAGGGGATGCGGGGCAGCAGGTGGAACTGGTAGAGCAGACTCCTTGCCTAGAAGGGAGAGACAAAGTCAGTCCTCACCAGGGACGAAGGACAGCACAGGTACCCGTGGCCTCGCATCCCATCCTCTTGTTTCGCTACCTTAGAAGACTCAAAGCTTCAGGAAAGGAGCATCCCCCCTGAACACAAACCCGAAGGTCACTGGGACACTGACGTGTCACAGCAGAAGCACATCCCATGGCCTGTGGTCTCTCCCAGCCTGAGATAACTGGAGACCATGGCACAGAGGTGAACAGCTCTGTCTGCTGTTTCCCTCAGCACATGCAAGGGTCATCCCAGCCATCCTGTTACCACCCAAGCACTCCAGAACTACCTCTTACTTCTCCAGTCTTGTTTCCCAGCAAACAGCAGCATCCCGCCCTCCCAGGCTGCAAGCAGGGGAGACCGGAGATGAGAAAGATATAGCATCAGTCCCTGATTTTCTCAATGCTCTGACTCATCTCTTGGACCCGAGACTCAGCCCACATCAGCACATAGGCATTTACCTTCCTGAGTACGAGTTCTCCATTCATGTGCATAGCCAGGTTGCTGAAATGCAGCAGCATCTGGTCAGTGGCCAGCTGTTGTTCAATCACATCATCTCCATAAATCACCACAATGGCCACACAGATAAAGAGGTGGAAATAGTCTGTCTGCAATGAGAAACCAGGGGCTGGAGTACAGCAGGTGGAGGCAGAGTCTGGCTTAACCTCCCCCCTCTCCACAAGCATGTCCTGAGTGACACCTTTGTGTTCCTTCAGTTTTGCCTGCTGGTACAGAGAACATGAGTTATTGGTGAATTCTGAACCAGAGCTGAGTCAAAGTCTCTTCCCTTTCCAGCACAGCAGCAAGGTTTACACCCCAGCTTTCAAAGCAGACTAGCGATGATGGGGAAGGCATTTTCCAGCTGTGTGAGAGAAGTCTGCTTCAGAAGCAAATGTGGAGAAAACAAAACAAAACAAAACAAAAAACCCATCTCCTTTTCAAGCCCAGAATCCTGAAGCAGGAGAGGCAGGGCTCCGTCCTCCTGCTACACAGATAAACCTCTTGGCTGATTACAGACCCTCTGTAGCACCTACTTACTGTGGATGCTTTGCTACTAAGAACCTTTACTGAAACAAGCAGTGCTTGCTGAGCTGGTGAGGGCTCAGCAAAGGCTTTGCTCTGCTGCTGCTCTGTTTGCCCTGTGCCCATCACCAGGTATCTTACCTGGTAGTGAGCCCAGCACGCTTCCCACATGCGCAGCGCCTCCGCATCTGGAAATTCCCGTTTGAAGCAGAGCAGGATCCAGCGGTGACAGAAAAGCATCTGCAGCCCATCCTCTCCCAAGGAGCAAAGGTGCTGGTAGAAGCGCGGGTGCATGAGGCGCATCAGCTCTCGCAGGTACATCTGCAATAGATGCTCTGAGGTGAGCCCCTGCACTGGGACCGGCACCATCCCAAGGAGCCCCCCTCTGTGTGCCAGCCCTGGGCTCCTGCAGAGCTGGCAACAGTTCTCTCACAGTCCCTTTCTTACAGCACAGCCAGCAGCATTACTGGATCTATCTTTAAAGGCCAGAGCTTGCAGGGCACAGCAGCTATTTCACAAGGAAGGATGGAGGGGAAAAAGAAAACCCCCTGACAGCCACTTTGTGGAAAGAAAGAAGGGGAGAGATTCAGGCTGAGAAAGCAGCTAAAAAGCAGAGAAAAGAAAGGACACAGCTATCTCTGGCAGTATTTCATTTCAATAGAGGCTGAGCAATATGGAAGTGATTTTGGAAAGCCTGACTATACAGGCCCACTACAGTGCATAAATCTGTGCAATAACTAACTGCTCTGCACCAGCAGCCTCCCAGGGGGGTTCCACCACAAATTTACCACTTTAAATTGGTGCCATGATGATCCAGGCAGGATTGTTCAGATTTAGAACAGCTTTTTCAGGATTTTAACCAGAAAACAATTGACATTCATGTTAGAATCTAAAAAGTTGCTATTTTATAACAGGATCACCTTATTTTAAGGAGCTCTCTCAGATATATCAGGCTTTTCTTTTGGACATAATTAAAAAAATCTATTTAAAATGTTAAAACCTCAAAAAAACCCCAAGCAAAACCAACCCCACAGAGGAGAGGGCTGCAGCTCAATCAGTTCCTCCGCCTCATTCACACCAAACGCCCCAGAATCAGGACAAAAATGAACTTGTGAGACTTCACTGCCTGAAGGCAGTACAAAGAGAAAGCAAGCAGCATCCTGAGCACATTTGATCATACAAGATTCCTTGAATCAGCAGCCTCTAGCATAGCCAAGGTAACCTCTCGGACAGTTCATTGGCTGTAACTGCCCTGATCACCCAGGATCAATTTTATCCATCAGGTATTTTGTGCTCTGGAGTGTGATTCAGCATGCTGGAACCCAACAGCCCAGCAACTGCTGTATGGCATCCTTCTAACCTGACTGGGGAGAGGAGAAGCTAAAGACAGGGCTGAAGGGAGCTCAGCATTCAGCCTCACCAGCTGCTTCTCCATGTCCTCATCCCGGGGTGAGCTGATGAAGATTGTGTTCTGCATCAGTCCCACAAAGCACCAGAAAGTATCCGACTCATCTAGAACCTCTGCCAGGAGTGGGGCAACCAGGTCAGACATCCCCTGGGAGTAGCCAATTGTTGGGTTAAATACTGCATAGTTCAGCAAGATCCTCCTGGAGAAGAGATGCAAAGGGAGAGGTGAGACATGAGAGCACAGGGCCCCTTCCCTTCTACGCCAGCTGCTACCACACAGGCTGAGACAGGCAAGGTGCAAAAGAGCAACAGATCACTCCTGCCATCTGAAACATTAACCTCCAGTTGCACCCGGAGGCTCGTGAACTTCTGAGCAGCTCTGCATCATGCTGCACCCCACAGAACCGCATTCCCTAAAGGACTGTACCTAGAAGCATGCACTAACTAGCACAGATACACTAATACTATACCTAACTCTCCTTGCTTTAGGATTACAACATTTTGCATCAATCCAAAGAGACTCCTGGATGGACATGAAGAGCTCTGGACAGCACACAGCAGCATAAGACAACTGATCTGAACAGAACTCTTTAGGGTCCTGTTTTCCAGCCCACTGGGAGCGGTGCAGTAGGAACAAGCAACACAGAACATCTCAGGTACAAGGACACACAACCCTACTTTAACACATAGAGATAAACCCTGCTGCAAACATCACTCCAGTGAAATAAATGTCAGGAGAAGGTTTTGCATACCCAGACACCAAAAAAAGAAGAAAAGTAGAACGTAAAAAGACTAAGAGGACAGAAATGAAAGACCCAAGGGAAAGGAAAGATGGTACCTACACACCTATGGGGCTCCAAGCCATACTGTCAGATGAATTCCAGCTGTTTCATAGACACACATTTACAAGTGACACAGCCATGAAGCAGATTGTTGTGCTCATCCTCCACCCCATCAGGAGAACCACAGACCCAGGCAACTGCCCACAGCCCTGCTGCAGAATCCATGACCCTCCCATAGCCAGAGAAGGCTCATATCTCTTCCATGCTTGTGTGTGCAGGGAAGCCAGGTGATGGGAACAGGGTTATTATATCAAGAAGTACATGGCTAAAGCAGCAGTGGAAGCACTGGAGAAGAAGTCCTTGTTTTTGCACCACTTGGTACCAGTCACCATACACGTGGTGTTCTTCAGCCCTCCCAAGGCAGTTGACCAGAGCCAAGCTTACTGAGATTTCTATGCACTCAGCAGGAGAGGCTGCTTGGGTCACTGGAATCAGACACCTCACCTCATAGTTTCCACATTTGGGTTGTTCTCCCCTCGAAAGAACTGGTTGCTGCGGTCAGTCCTCACCACGTCTTTATCTACCGTGAACTGTACTTTACGCCAGAAGTCCTTCTGTTCCTCTGCAGTCATGGAGAGCCTGGAAATCGAGCAGCAACAGCAGTATGTTGCCAAGAGAGGAATATGGTTGAAACAAGGAACAAAAAGCCTTATTTCAGCTTTAGATTGCAGAGAAGAACCATTCCTGTTCAGAGTTTTCTCATCACCTGGAAAACAGACAAGCAGGCCTGTCCAGAACAGCAGTGTCTGTCCAGTGGATTACCAGAAGGAGCCTCTTGGGCTATAAACGGGATGATACTATGGGTTTTCTGTGATAAACTCCACTTCAGAAGCAGCTGGACTCTGCTTTGCACTGCTCCTCGTGGTCGGCACACCAGAACTAACCACTCTGTTTTGATTGTCTCCTAATTAATAATACTGCTGTCCCTCTCCAGCTGAAATGTACCCACAACTGGGTTACAACGTACAGTTCTTGCAGTAATGACTTCTTTGAATTAGATATCCTTCTTTCTTCCCTATTTTTATATACAGATATATTTATAAAGGACTGTAAGTTTCCATTTCCACCTTCAGTGCATGCTAAGCTCGTAGTCTTGCCTATGAGATAAACTTCCCTACGTGGCACTGATGAGCCTGTTTCAATAATACAGATGAGAACATTTGAGTCTGAGGGTCTGGTATTAGCTCCAGACCCTCAAGAGCTCAGCTGTGCCCCATACACCTCCCTTACCACCCCTCTCACTTCTCTACTCCAATCAGCTTCTGCTGAGGAGGAGGAGGCAGAGACTGTACGTCACCAGCAGTCTCACTGCGACGTCAGGCCTGAGCAGAGATGAGCAGGGGAGGATGAAGCTGGTCTGTTACCTTTTCTCCTGGATCTCAAAGTATTCTTTCCTCTTCTGCAGTCTCAGTGCCTCCCTCTCTTCAGAGGTGGACTCGTAGCTGTAGTAGTGCAGCAGGAAGGGCCACACCTCCCCACGGATAGAAATATCAATCCCACCAAAGAAAATGGCCTGGAAGAAAGAGCAAAAGTTATGGCTGGTACAGTTTTAACACTCCCCAAAACAGCAACAAGAAACTGCCCGCCACTATGCTTTGGTGGCTTTGCAGTTCTTTCCTGACAAGTGACGCCTTGATTCAAGCTCCTGCAATTTGCACATGTTTAGAGGGAAAGTGCTGGCCTTCTATTCCCAGACCAGACACAAATCGGGCTCATTTCAATGTCAATAACCCCCCCTGGAGAGGCTCTATGATTAACGTGTCGTTCTCATGTCACGGCTTAATCCCCAATCTTAGAGACACTGCATTTCACTGCAAACTTCTCTCTCAGGACCTGCACCATTTCATACAGCAGTCTCCATTTTTCTCTCTTTGATTTGTTCACACTGCGTTTTGCAAACACGGCTGGCACTGGACACTTGGGTTTACTCACTCCAAGCAGCAGCAGAAGCTGGGCAGGGAGATTCTCTACCATCCAGACTCACCTCCAGTCACCAGAAGACTCCCAGCCGAGCACTACACACCAGTCTTTAGACTCTAACACCCAGTTCTTGCCCCCAACTTTTGCAGCTTCCACCTGGGGACTTGCACTCCATGGCAATAGCAAAAGGCTCAAAGCAGCAGCACCACCCCTCACCTTCTGCAGCTTGTACTCCTCTTCCACCTGTCCGGATTCATTCAGGTGATGGAGCCAGGCAGACACATCAAGGCGCTTGTAGGCGTTCTCCTCCGGGTGGGTTTCCGAGGAGGGCAGCTTGGGGCGGCGGATGGAGAACTGCATACACGTCCTCTCATCTGTAAGCTGCTGAATGGGGGCAAAGACAGCAGAACGCTGGAGGCAGGAGCCAGGGGTAGCAGCAGAGTGTGAAACCCAGCGATTTTCAGAGCAGGAAAACCTTTTTGCATGGTTCCCGCAGGATTAAGCACTGAGGCACCGCGCTTGGGGAGGGGTTTTTAGACTCCGACCATTACAATAGTGAGAGTGATTAGAATAATTAAAAATCTGAGAGCCACAAACCAGCTTCATCCTGGTAAAAAAAACCGTTTCCATTCCTCCCCCAGTCTTATCCCTGACCTGAAACTGAATTAATGCTGCTTACAGCAAAACTTCACCCTGCCAGGAATGACTGCAATAAATTACATATGATTGGCCATATACAAAGGGATTGCTGTTAGGCAAGCAGGGAACTGCACTGCCAGGCTCTCTAAGGGCACTCATGATCCCAGTGCAAGACTGCAGCTGACATTTAATTTAAAAATCAAAGGTTGTTCAATGCAAAAAGTGAGCCCATGCGACCATAATAAGAAAAGCAGCAGGGGGCTCTGTGGGAAGGATGGAAATTTAAAAATCACTGTTTCTAATAAGCACATACAGTATCTTAAACAGATAATTAAAGAGCTCTTATCACATTTGTATGTAGATTGAACAAAATATGGCCAGATGCCTTGTCAAAACATTTCCCAAGCAGTGTGCTATGGTGCACAAAATGGATGAAAGACTCTTGCCAGAATTTCAGACCTACCACTGCAGATCCCCCCCTTCACAGGCCTGAAGCCCTGAGCTGACCTGCTGGGTCTAGCAAATACCTACCTGTGCAAGTCTCTGGATTATCTTCCCCCCCATTCCACAGGCAAAGCAGTACAAGAGAGACCTCACGTCCCACCCACAGCTCCATCCTAAACAACATGCAATGCATTGTATCTATCTGCTTGACTCGCTGACATGAACTCATTGCTCCACTTCTCCAACACGCTTCAATGCTTAAAAACCCATAAAACACCTGCTGGAAACCCTCGTTGTGCCGTGAACGTTGCTCAGGTACCTGGTCCTTGAGGTGGGTCTCTGTGCAGTACTTCCATTGCTGAAACACCTCGGAGAGCTTATCCAGGCCACCATGGTGAAAATGGAAGATCTTGTACTGGCTCTCCCTGCTCGCAACAACCAGCTGCCCACAGGTACACGCCTCGTCGCTGTGGGACGAAACAACGGGGAGAGCAACCTGCATTTATTGCCCAGGACAGCAAGGGGCCTGGTGGGAAGGGGAACATCAGACGAGAGGGAGTGGGAAGCAAATTACAAGGAAGTGTAGCCCCAAGTTATCCCTTAAAACAGGGCACAGAGGTGATTTTATACTCTGGGACTCGATGATCCTTATGGGTCCCTACCAATTTGAGATACTCTATGACTGCATGACATGGCCATAGTGACTATTTTCCCCAAGAAGCTCCACTCCTGGTAACAGCATTCTTTTACCGTTATGTGAAATGTTTTTGGTAAGACAGGCAAGAGCAACCTTTACCGTACTAGGCAAAAAAATCCTTTAGGCCCTATAGCTGTAATTCAAAGGCTCTCCTTGGGAAGGCTGACGCCTGCTCTCCTGGACACAACCAGGAGCAGTCTTCCAAGGAGGATGGCAGAAGCCATCTGCCCCCAGAGCCCAGCATGCACACAGAACTGCCACACAGAGGAACACTTCACCTGAAGAAGAGGCGAAGGGATCTCATTTGTCCCAGGTCCACTCTGAAGACACCACAGACCTGCTCGAGGGCAAATACTTTCTGCTGTTCATCCCATCTGGTGCTCTGTGTTTGCCCGTTATTGTCCTGGAACTGGGCACTGGTGTCGAGGCTGGAGGCAGAGCTGGTGGAGCAGGTCAAGTGATTGTCACACGTGTCCCTGCAGACAGGAGCATGGAGGGAGAAACCCCCCAGGACATCAGCCAAGAGGACTACAGTTACATGCAATAACCGCAGATGCTCCACGTTAGAGATCTTTCGTCAGAGCTCTGGAACTGGAATCCAGTGCAGGTCTATGGAGTCAAGAACTGCCAGCCCACACAAGAGATGATATTATTTTAATGTATATTAGTTCCCTACCATCCCTAAAAACAATCCTATGTTGGGTCTGTTCATAAATTGCACACAGACCCGGGGAGAGCCAAAACCAAACTGACTTTTGAGGAGGTAAAATGAAGAAGCCCAGCGTGGGAAGAGCCAGGCTCCTCCAAGGAATAGCCTGTCCCTGCTCCTTGGCACAGCACGAGGACCAGTTTGGGGAGCCGGTACAACGGCACTTGCCTGCTTTCCAGCCACGCCACAGAGCTCTGAGCTGCAGGATCCCTTCAAAGTGACCTGGAATCCTGTGTATGAACTTCAGGCAAATGGTTTCCATTGCAAAAGTGAAACTTTGGAGAGTGAAGGAGTGGGAAATTACACAGAGAAAGTGAAGCCGACTGCTCGCACCACACTATGAGCCCACTGCATCCCATACATCCATCCTTAAGATTAAAAAGAGTTTAGATTTAAAGCCCCACAAACCCACCACCAACCCTGATCCCAAAAGAAAAATATCACTGCTTTGAGAATTAAGTGAATCTGAAACTGTGACCCCTTGATTCTTAAAAAGGCCAATACATGTGAACAATCTCAGCACAAGCTCTGAATGGGTTCCGCTGTGAAATCAGGGTTTGCAAAACAAGGCAAGTAGCAGGTATAAAGACAGCCCCCTGCAATGCCACTTTATGCAATGTTTTCTAATCCGCTTATCTAACAATGTAGGCACTGAACGCTGAAAATCACACACTCAGCATGCATCTGCAGCACACCACATCAGTATGCTCTCCAAGCCTGGCTACAGTGCCTCTTCCACAGGGACGAGCCTCATTTGTAGCATCCACCCATGGTTCAGGTCACTGCATTCCAATGGACAGGTCTCCGGACATCCCAGTTAGTTGTGGGTTAAATTTTTATCCATGCCCCTGTGTGCTGCCCTGTTCAAACGTGTGACTCAAAACCTCAGTGCCCACACGCAGGGGAAATAAATCCCCAGGCCCCCTCCTCTAGTTGTGCAGCATTATGCAGATGAGACCAAGCCTGGGTTACCCTCAGCTAAAAGAGCAGCTTCACTACTCTGTCCATAAAGTTTTGCTGCTCCAGGTTGCTGAAAGCAAGCATCAAAGCAAAACTTGCATTCAAGCCATTCGGAGGGTGAGGTCCTAGATAGGGCATGGCCGAACCTCCATGTGAGCAGGCTCATACAACATACCCCAAATCACTCAGTGAGGAATGACAGCAGGTTTTCTAGGTTGGACATCGGGATGCTTCCAGTCTCAAGCATGGCTATACACCATCACCTGGGGATTTTTCCATTAAAATTGTACTGGCCTTTGTGAAAACCCTAGAATCACAGATCCACAGAACACAGGGTTGGAAGGGACTTCAACCTTGAATCTAGTCCAGCCTTTCTAGGCAAATCAAGCATTACTTGCTGATAAAGCTGCAGCATACACTTTCCAAAACATTCAGCACCTCATGTTAGTGCCAAAGTAACAGGAGTCCTGGTACGAGATGCTTGTGCTGGGCTGCTCGCTACAAGCAGCTGGTATTTATGGAGCAACACTTCACAACAGCCACAGCTGGTTCCACAGGATTTTCCTGGAAGAGGTGACTCAAACCAGCTTGAAGACTAAGCAGAGGCAACACATTTTCTAAAGCTGTTGCAAAGATGAACTGGTCAGGATGACAAAGGGCTGGAAGCCAGGTTGGCTCCAAGATTATTGTCCTGCGGTTCCCTCATCCCAGAGGCCAATGTGCCTGTTCTTCAAGAGCATCATCTGGAACAACCAGCAGCAGAGAGATGACTGCCAAGACACAAGAGCTCCCGTACAGCTGGGCTGGCTCGCTCTCATCCCGGGAATTGTGTAGCTGCTATTGCCAGCTGCAGTTCCTTCTGCTGCACAACCAAAATCTGCTTCAGGTACAAGCAGCTACCCAGGCACGTGGGGCTTGGAGCGTGCAGTGTGGGATACCCTGCAAACGCTTCTTCCAGACAAACGTTTGCAGCTCACATCCTGCCACTGGTTACAAGCTTGCACATGATCCCAACACACAGGGAAGCGATGTGAGGCAACATGTGTAAGTGCATTTACCCTTTCTGGACAGCAGAAAGCCAGCAAGTGAAAGCACAGAGCCTCGGAGTGTGCAGCCCAGGAAATTCCAGGGCCTTCAGTGATGTAGAAGCTGAAATCTGAAAGAGACATCTGTGCACCCTGTGCCCTTTGAGAGGCCAATGGACATGTGCATTCACACATAGTGCAGATGCAGAGTCCAACCTTATGCACTGGTGCAGACTGTGGAAGTTAAGGAAAAAACCTCACTGCTTGAAATTACTTTCCCCTGTATATATTGATTGGGAAAAAAAAAAAAGAAAATGATCTGCTGGACTTCTGTTTAAAATAATATTGAGATCATTTTGTAAGTAAGTAAGAAGAACTAGTGTGATCAATGCTAACGGTGTGATGTGGGGAGTCCTTTAACCAGGAACAAGATCCACAGATGCAAGGGAAGAATTCGCTGTTTGTCAGACTATTCATCTGTTAGAGGAGGAATTTGTACCAGAGTGCCCTGCAGAAGCAGGGAGCTGGCACTGCAAGGAAAATAGCTGGAGGAACATTCCGGAGAGATTTGGGTTGTAGAACCCAGGAAAAACAGCACCAGTTAAGATACAGCACTGCTCAAAGGACAAGAGAACAAGTGCAAAGGTCCTTGGGAATAAAGGTCCTGATCTTAAAGGTCTTTCCCAACTTCAGTGATTCTGTGATTCTATGATTCCGCTCAAGCCTTTTCCCCTCACCCAAGTCCCATTACTCTTTTGTCTCAAAATCCATCTCATTCCTGCTGCTGAGCAAGACCACTCAGCAATCAACTACAGCCATCAACCATATCTGAATCCCTCCAGCTTCATAGCCCCTGAGAAAGCAAGTGTTGTGTCAAGACCCACTGTCCTCCCACCACACGCTGATCCAAGGGGTCAGCCACTCTGCAAGGGAGACCTCCGATGTTCAGCAATGGGACCCAACTTACTGTTTGGTCAAAGCATTTGCACACACCTAGAACATAAAGAGAGACAAACCCCATTATTACTTGTGCTACAGAGCCAGGGCAGAGACCTGCACCGACTGCATGGCAAGACTATTTCAGCAACACAGATCTAATAACTCATTTTACAACACGATGTGACAAATGTAATTATAAGAGGGAAAGGGGCTGAAGATTACAGCTGTGATGGGGCAGTTACCTAAGCTGTCAGTGTGCACCACCCAAATCCCAGAGAGCCTCTTGCAAGAGCCAAACCCTCCTCCTTGGCTCTCCACCACCATGCATACCACCAAGCACACCTTCACTAATAACAGCTCTGCTTACAGCCCGAGCTGCTCCTGCATGCTGGCTGCTGAAGCATCATTTACAGACAATAAGTATCACCATAATGTATGAGCATCCATGTAATGGGAATTACATGCCCCTTTTCCTCCCCAGGGGTTAGCATTTCTCTGTTTCTCCACTGTTCCCCACAGGCACTGACCTTCCAGGTCTCTCTTCTTTCCAGCAAGGTAAAACAGTAGTGGCTGCATCAGCTGCCTGAAATGTCTAAGACAGGTACCTTCAAAGGAATAATCCATCAATAAAAGTTCAAAGCTATCCTGAAATGCCCAAAAAATTAGTGCAGTGAGTGTACAAAGTCAGGGGATATGGGGAAGCTGGAACCCAAATCTGTTGTCCTGGTAAAACAGTGCCCTTGATGATATACGTGTATTATGAATTGTGAAACATGCTGGGTGAAGAATTGTGTTAAATTCTCCCTGTGGCTGGAAATATTTGGAACCTGAAGTTTAAATATTGAACAGCCCAAACAGAACACACCTCCACTGACATCAAGAATAGGGAAAAAGGTGCTGGATAATCTGGACAGAAGGCTGACCAGAATATCTGAAATTGAATGTCAAACATCTTAACATGGAAGCGTGTCCATATGTCTGCAAACACATGGAAACACATGCAACAGTTCTCCCTATCTGTGGGGGAAACCTGGGGAAAACTGTCCAGGACGTCACAGTACAAAGTACACGAATGTCAACGTGGACTTTCCAGAAGCTCGTTCCACAGCTTCCCATTGATCTGTTTGCTTTCAAAACATAAATTTCCTCACGTTGAACTGCACTAAATGCTATTTAGTAGCTAATTAACTTTCTGTGCTGAAAACCTCCTGTAATTGCACTTCTTTCACCTTTTTTAGCCTGTGTCCTCCAGGGAACCCAAGCTGTCCTATGGCATTTGTTCTGCTCATTTCTATCTCAGAGGCACAAGTTCCTCCCCGACACCAGACTGCCAATCACAGCTCCAGAGGTCACTGGAGACCAAATTAGGAGCGCTCTGCCTCTGACAAACTTGCTTTGCTTAGCTCACCGTAAAGGGAAAATAAAAGGTTATGAAAAATAATTGTATCCTTTCATGCCGGGCACCAGGAAGCACATTCAGCAGCGCTTCTAAAGTCAGCGTATTGTCGTTAGTCACTCTCACATTGTTAATGTCATTAATGCTATTCAAAGAACACGCTGGTTACATCTTAAAGACGCTGGAATCCCTCCCCCCGTGAGCAGAGGCGCAGGAGGCGGTTTGTGGTTACCACCTTGCCAAGCACACACTGTGGGGCCAGCACCAACTCCTACATCCCCCTCTGACCTTGGGCCGTAACAGCAAGTTCATGATGAGGGACAGAGCTTTGAATCAGCATCGGCTCTGCGATCACGAGCCTGGGAAAGAAAACATTTGAACAGGATGAAAGGAGGGACTCAAGGAAAGCCGATTACCGGCACTGCCTTCCGATGGGCGGGATCCCTCTGTCCTTGGCAAATAAAGATCAAAACAATTTGTTATGCTTTACATGGCTATTGCAATCGACGCTCACAGCACCCTGCCTGCCTTCCCAGAGCACACACACCACCCCCAGCGCAGGCAGGACCCCGTGTCCACCTCTATGGCAGCTCATCACCCCAAAGCTCGGGGGACAAAAGCCAACCTGTGTGGTGCCCGGGTGAGCCACCTCCGCAGCTGGGTGCTGCCTCCCTGCCCGCTGCTGAGCAAGAAGCCTCACTACACTGCGGGCTTTGTTGCTCCTAACTCCTTCCTCCAACTCCTCGTGGCCTAAAGGGAAGCCAAGAGATTTTAGCCAGCAAGAGGGGGGCATTAAGAAAAGCAGCCCTGCTTACCTCCAAAGGGTTCCCCCAGCTGCTGCGTGTTAAACCAGAGGAAAACAAAACAGACCACTAATTCTTGAGTTAATGATTTTGACTGTAAATGGGAAGGAAAAGAAGAAACATCATCAGAAGTCTGTATTGAATTAAGGTGTGTTTTACTCTTTTACCCAACCAAAGGAATGTAATTCACACCTCCAGCTAAAAGGCACTCAAGGTGTTTTCTGCAGGTGAGATTCCAGGCAGGTGGAGGCTCCCCAGGTGAGGCTTTTCCCTGTGACTTCTTCTTGCGCTGCAGTAGCAGGGGCAGAATTAGCAGTTTGATGCTCATGACTAAAATACACATTCGGCTCCCAAGAAGCCAAACACAACAAATCCCTTGGAGCCCAGCGTATGCTGCTCGAGGATGCGAATGTTACCTTCGCTCTAAGGAAGGAAAGCATTCCCGCTGCTGAATGGTGGGTTTGCACAACCCAGCCAGGGAAGGGGCACCTCCTGCCTGCCTGCAGCTCATTAATAAATCAGTCGAGAGGCAACACTTAAAAACCCCGACTCCTTCGATGGAAAAAGTGATTTCTGCAAAGCCCCCAAAAGAATGTTTGCTTTCCAGCCCATTGCTGCCTGGCAGAGGGGACCTTTCTTGCCGGTGTTTGTTTGAGTTGGAAAATCAATGGATTATTTTGCTTTTCCTCTCTCGGTTCTCTCCATGCAAAAATAAAACTCCACACTAATTATGCTAATTCCAATGAAGCCTCAAGCCGGGCCCGGGAAGCCCTCAGCATCACCTTTGTTCCTGGATCCCGGGCTCTAAGCACTGAACCGGGGCTTGCGGGGGGACTTCTGCTGCGAGCCGCTGTGAACCCATCCCCGGCGCTGACCCGTCCCCAGCGCCAGCACCACCCAGGGAGGGTTTCACTGTTTCCCCCACACAATGCGGATTTCCCAAGGGAAGAGCTTTCTTCAAGTAGCAGAAAAGGGAGAGGAAAAAGGCGAGCTGACTAAAAGCATGTTTCAGAGTTATTGTAAGTGCTTAATGCTCTTATAATTGCGAGGACCCAGCCAAGACGACAAAGACTATGCAGATTTATTTGCATATACAGTTGTAGTTTAGAGGGGACATGCTCTTTATTTTGCTCCAGTTAACGCAATTCTTCCCTCACAAAGCTGTGGATACCTGCCAGCGCCATTTATCTCCACTCTCAATTAGGATTGCTGGGCGTTGCGATCATATAAATAAGGAACAGAAGAAATGCAAGAATATCCTGGGAAAAGGCATTTTATTGCAATGCCTCCCGCAGAAAATGGCCACGGTGGCAGATTCCTGCTCCTGCAGCTCAGCCAGCCCATGGTGCCGACCTCTCACTGCGCATGGGGGTCAGGGGATCACAGAATCCCCGACTGGTTTGGGTTGGAAGGGACCTTAAAGCTCCTCCAGCTTCAACCCCTGCCACGGGCAGGGACCCCTTCCACTGGAGCAGCTTGCTCCAAGCCCCTGTGTCCAACCTGGCCTTGAGCACTGCCAGGGATGGGGCAGCCACAGCTTCTCTGGGCACCCTGTGCCAGCGCCTCAGCACCCTCACAGGGAAGAGCTTCTGCCTAAGAGCTCAGCTCAGTCTCCCCTCGGCAGGTTCAAGCCATTCCCCTTGCCCTGTCCCTCCATCCCCTCTCCAGGTTTCCTGCAGCCCCTTTAGGCCCTGGAGCTGCTCTCCGGTCTCCCCTTCAGGAGCCTTCTCTTCTCCAGGCTGCACAGCCCCGGGGGTACGGGGGGTACCGGGTACGGGGCTGGGGGCTCAGAGCGGCCACTGGGACCGGGAGCGCCGGGCTGCGCCGCTGGGCAGAGCCCGCCCCCTGGCGGCCACGCACGGCCCGGCCGCTCCTCTCTGCAGGCGTCAAGCGCTTCCCCCCCTCCTCAGCCACCCCAAAACCCTCGGGGGGGGCAAAGCGGTTCCTCCGTGGCCCCCTCCGCTCCTGCCTGCGTGGCCATAGGGTCTCTTTTCCAGGCATCACCTGCTCTCATTCCCACTATTCCTCCTCAGAAATCCCGCCAGCGGCAGCTCCCAATCGCGAGTTTGCTGTCACTATTTCCTTCCACAGAAATCTGGCGTTGAACCAAAGGAGGCAAACCCCAAACCTGCTGTAATTAATGCTCTTGCTGTTCAAATATTGACGTAAAGGCAGATCAAGCCGAGCGCCTCGGCAGGCTCCGGGTCTGCCATCCTCCTCAGCTCTGCGGCCGTACCAACTCCTAACTGATCACACAGCATTGCCCACGGTCATCCTGGTGCTCAGCTCCCTGCAAACCACCCAAGGGTGCTGCCTTGGATGAGGTTCACACCAGCCCTATGGCTCAGAAGGGAAGAGGGACCATCTTTGTGATGGAAGAAAGATTTGGGGATGGTTTTTTCCTAGGCATGAATCTGGGTGCAAATGGAATGAGGTGCTTTGGTGTCTTATACTGTAATCAAACTTGTTCAGGCCATGCCCTGGGGAACTGAAGCCTGACCCAGGAGCAGCAGAACCCCATGGACTCATCCCCAAGGCTGGAATCATCAAAAGTAAGATGCTGCAAGAAGTGTGTGCCCAGTTCCCCTGGTTCTGAGAATATAATCACCCCTATTACAACAGTGATGAATCCCCAGCCTGCCGGTGGCTCCAGAGCTCCTGCCAGTTCACACTCATTTCAGCTCATTTCCCCTATAATTTTCCCTCCTGTTTATCCTGCAGAGGGCTGAGCAGCACCGAGCCCTTCAGGTGAGCTGCCAAAACAACATGATGCAACTCCACACACTGTTACCACTGCTCCCACCGGCGTTGCCACCCTCGGCAGCACTGAGCCTCCGCTCCCTCCCGAGGAGATGATTTACTCATCAGCTCCCTGGGAAGAGGCTTAACAACAGGATGTGCAACACAGCTGTAAACGTTGCATCAACTGCAGCACCAGAGCAGCTCCTCCGTGCGCTGTGTGCTTCGCCTGGGCCGCCTGCGCTAGCTGGGTCAGGTGAATTCACCTCTGCTGGAGAACACCAGAACCGGGGCTTTGTTTAGCTCCACTGTGAAAACCTTTCACTATTGTTATTACTGGCAGCTAAAATCACCACCTCCTTATGGAAGAAGGCTCCTTCTCCATTGGTACCCATGACCACATCACTCACATCACTCCTGCCTGTCCTTTAAAGCTGTGGGAGTGTGAGCTGTGTCTATTCCACCACCTGCAGGACCCTTTGCAGAGCTCCAGCCTCTGGCCGGCTGTTGCCCCAAGCTCTGCTCATGTGATTGCCCCACTGAGGCTTCTCACTCCAAATTCTCACTGTACCAACCAACATCCCAACCTGATGTTAGCGAAGGAACCAACGCCAGCATTTATTTGTCTTCTTCAGCAGTTTTGCATGGTGCTCATCAGATAACAGCAATCACTGTTGACTACCGAAGCAAAAAGCCTTTAGCAGCCTGATCACACACTGCCAGGGGAAGATCCTGTCAACCAGGCACAGCACAGAAAACACCAAACCTTCAAACAAACCCCACTCACAGAGCACTAAGTGCTTCTGCAACGACTGGTATAGATCTGATGTCATGGTCAGTTAAAGTAACTTCAGAGGCATCGGTTGAAAGACATTATATTGGTGTCAGATACTATTTGGTTGCCAGGATGTAACAAAAGGCTTCTAGTTTCACTTTATTGATGGGGAAAATGGAAGCTGAGTAATTGAACAGGGCGGCAGCAAGCCAAAGCTGGGTGTAGAACACAGCTCTCCTCAAGCAGTGCCCTTCAGACCACATGGCAAATGTTTCCTGAGAGTCAGCAAACAATGGTGACAGGGGAGAAAGGGAACAGAAAGGAATGATTTTATTTCTAGCATCCCTCCTTTCCTGCAGGAATACAGTCAATAACAAGGCCACCACCAACCCATGGATTTCACATATTAGCAACCCCCCTGCAGGAGCCATGTACCACAAGCAGAAAGGGACCCCCAAAGTTAAGAAGGCCACAAACCCCAACAGAGTAAAGCCATCCCTCCATGTGAGAGGAGTGCACCAGGCAGAAGTGCTGGGCTCATCTAAAAAGAGAAACAAGAATGTGTATGCTGGTGATGGGACACTCCCATAGCTCCTAGCCTGAGGAATTGTGTAAATGGGAGGCAAGCATTGGTCGCTGCATGGGATCCCTGGCAGGCTGTCAGCTGAGAAGCAAAGGGGGAAAAAAAACCCCAAAAAACAATGGATACGTTTTTATTTCCTTATGTTCTACCAGACAAGTTGTTAACTCACAATGACTGACCCATTGCACAACTCAAACACTGCTGCCTACCTCCCTGCCCCTGCACCGCACCACGCACACCACTCTGTTGTGGGTTCCCTTCTGCCCCACAGCCAGGTCACCTTCTCAGAGCACCCCTGGCAGTGTTCAAGGCCTGGCTGGATGGGGCTTGGAGCAAGCTGCTCCAGTGGAAGGTGTCCCTGCCCGTGGCAGGGGTTGGAACTGGAGGAGCTTTAAGGTTCCTTCCAACCCAAGCCTGTCTGGGATTTTATGATGCTCCAAGAGGCATAAGGGACCTGTGACTCCTGGTTATATGGATATTTTGGTAAGCAGCTTGCTGAGCCCCTGATCTCATCGGATCCAAGTCCACTCGTGCATCCTAGTTCTTTCACAATGTCACATTTTTCTGTTTCTGATGCTACCTGGTTGCACACAAAGACTGGGCTGAAACACCCAGCAATGCTCTGCTTCAGCTCCTGAAGCAATCCAGGGGAAAGCAGAGCTCTCTCCACATCAACTCCCCAAAGCAGAGGGGAATAACCAGAAACATTTGTTCCTCTTTGCAGGGAGGAGATGGTGACTGGGAGGTAGGGAGGGAAAAATGTTCAAACCATCTGCCAGCAGCACAAACTTTGTTCACACTCCAGTTCTGGCTCAGATGGGAAGCAGCCAGCAGAAGGAGAAAAACACCCTTAAGAAACAAGGAAGCTGTTCTCATGCTGTAGTGACTTCTGAACCAGCATTCCCCCACCCCCAACACACCGGGATGAACGCAGGGAATGCCTTTTGATGGGACTTCTGCAAAGTACTGTATGCAAAATCTCCTGCTCAGAGAGCTGGTAAGATCCTGCAGATGCCAGGCAAGGGGGCTCTGTAGGGAAGAACAGATTGGCATAAAACATGGCCACACTGGACAAAAGCCGTTCAAGTCTGAAGTCCCAAACAATGAAAGGTCTGTTTTATTAATCTGCTGCAAATGATGAGTGCTGCACACAGTGTGTGAGGCTCCCAGCCTGGTGCCACAGGAGGGACAAGGAAAATGGAGAAAAATAGGAAAAGGAGGGGAAGGGAAAGGGGAAAATCTCCCAGGAGCAGGAGCTGTTTCCCAGCCGGGCGGCAGCAAAGCCGGCAGAGGGCCCGGCTGAGCCAGGCTGCAGGGATTCAGAGCAGGGGTGAGGATGCAAGAGCAATGCTTCCTTCCCCCCTGACACCGCCGCAGCCCAGAGCATCAGCGCTGCACAAGTTACACCGCAAGGCTCCTCAGCTGCCTGCTCTGCCCGGAGCCCTGCGCCCGCAGCCGCTCACACCTCGCGCTGCACATGGGCCAAGGGCTGGCTTTCCCCCGGATCAGTTCGACCTCCTGATTTCCAGTAGGAATAGGATGTTGTTTGAAATGTGTCCCGCACTATTCCCACTCCAGGATAATGCCTTGGGGTGTGCAGCGAGCAGGGCCATAGCTTCCACACTCACAATGCGGGACAGGAACATTTGGCCTTCAAGAGTCTTATTTGGAACTCAGAAGCATTGTAATTGTACTTTATCTACCAAAATATGCTTAAATGTGTCCCCCAACTTCACTTTTTTCTGAATAACAGACACAGGTCAAACAAGATTACCAAAGAGATGCTTTGGGTGCAGAGGATTTGGGGGCTTTCTGGTTTTTAGCTCAATGCCAAGAAGTTTCTAACGCAACATGACACTCTCTAAAGGTGTATGCGACTGAAGTTTCAAGCCCCAAGCAGTAGCCCAGTGCTAGAACACAATCTGAATGGGACAAAAAGCCTGGAAACCAGAAAAATCAAGCCAGTTCTTAGCAGTGGTATTTAAAGATTCAAAGGCCTCTCTAAAATTCTTTTCAAGGGTGTTTTGTGACATTTATGTAGTTCCCAAAGTCTTCTACATTGAATACTTGTCAGGCACAATTTAGAAAGCTGAGAGAGACACTGTCAAATTGACCTTGTTCAACACAATTTGGAAACCAAAACATGACAAGATGGGATGGGCTGGAATGGGATGGTGCTGCTCAAACCACTGCCCACCCAGCTGCTGCAGAGCTCAAGCCAGAAACCCCTGTGGCTCATGGTTAATTAGAAGCATACTGGTAAGACATGTATCAGTGTAAAGCTGATCCGAAGTCTGACATCACTGCTCTGAAGTGGTTTAAAATACCCAGAGAGAGATGGACCAATTTGAATACTTCCTTCACAAACCCTGTTCTTACCAGCATTCTCTGGGCTTGAATTAGACATAAAATAAAGGGGCAAAACCTTTTCCGAGGTCTTCATGTAGCTGTACATTGCTGACACACACAAAGGAGAACTTGCTTTTCCTAATTTCAGGTGCAGTTTCAAAGTTGAGCCTTAAAATCAGCCCCATGGTGCTTCATGAACGCAGCACACGCATCCTCCCCAAGATGGAAATGAGGGATACACAGCACAGAGCACAGACCACAAAGCCAGAAACACTGTGTATCAGTAGAGGGAGTTATACAGGCATCCTACTCCTCATTATTCCTCTGCAGGGTGCCCTCTTTCTCCTAGGTGAAGGTTGCTGCAGATGCTGTTGAGAAGCATTGCCATTTAGATATAGCAGCATTGACTAAAACGTCCAGGGTAGACATGCCAGAATTAGTGTTTGTGTGTTGTAAGTGGGACCATGTTCTGAACACCAGCAAAAACGGTCCCACAAGCAGGCTTCATGTCAACACAGTGCCTTGCAGTGAGGCAGCCATGGCTCAGAGGCAGTCAGGTTGACACTTTGATGTGGTTCTCCACAAGCAGTAACTTGCATCTCTCCTCAGAGAGCCAATTAGGCCAACAAAGGGCCTTTTTAATTTAGTGATGGTGCTCAAAGGGCTCAAGACAGTTCACCTGTAATTCATGCACAGCCCTGAATATTCAGGGCCAGGGTTCACTGAGCAGAAACAGGACTGGCTGTCAAACAATTTCTTGTGAATTATACGGGTGTCTGAAGCGAGACAGGATATTCAGCTCAGTGCCACTCTGAAGCTTCTCAATTTCCTTCAGCACCTCCAAGCTCAGCTACCAGCACCCCAGTTATTCACCCAGCAACTAGAGAAAAGGATGCACTCACCTGCTTTCATTATCCAGGAACACGGAACTACTGCTTTTCCCGAGGGCTTCACTGATGGGAGAGAGGCAAAAGGGGGAAGAGAAGGCATCAGAATCAGAGTCAAAAGTACTGTCCCTGCTCACGTCATCAGCAGACAGCTCCAGGGAGCCCTCGTCCTCCCCTGGCTCTGGCCTGCAGTCCAGACCTTCCTCTGTCCCCTCCACTGACAGCTCCGACCTGTTCTGCTCCTCCTGAGAGCTGATTGTCAAGAGGATTCCTGAGTCACTGCGTGCAGGCTGGGGGGACCGGTGGGTGCCGTCTCCTGAGGGGCAGCATTGCGGCAGCTTCTCCCCTTCCGAAGAGGGGGAGCTGATGTAAGCCACGTCTTTCACAAGCTGTGACACAGTCAGGATGTCTTCTCCTCTCAGGAGCATGGCCCCTCTCTGCTCAGTGGGGGAAGGCTGCTGGACAGTGCCGAAGCCCTGAGCGTGGCGGCCGCGCTTGCGGGGGGCTTTGTGCACAGGGGAGCTCTCGGGGGTGATGTAGCGCAGCACTTCCTCATCCTGCCGCTGGATGCGGGAGTTGGGCACCCAGGCAAGGATCAGGGTGGTTCCCAGGAGCTCATCCTTCTCCATGTACAAGCACAAGTAGCCTTCAAGAGAGCACAGAAACCGTCAGTTATGATGCAGATTTAGTCTAAGGAAACTCCATAAACCTGAAATTTGCTCTTCCCCATCTCCCCTCACTTGACCACCATTACACAAGGGCAAAACAAACCCTTTCATTAACCAGGACAGAATTCTGCCAAATGAACTGTGGCATGCTCAGCATTAGTCAGTATTTACAAATAATTTCAAGTCTCCATATGGCTTTTGAAAAGTCTAAATTCCCTCTGGCCTAAGTGGACAGAGAAACAACATGCAAATACTTCAGCTTCCTGCGTGGATTATTACATTCTGAAATATGTTGGCACAAGAAAAACTTCTGCTGTTTCTTAGTTAAACAATTCCAAGTGCCAGCTAAACACTTCTTTCTCAAGACTATTTACCTTGGTAGAGCCAAAGGGCTACAATATTCATGACAAGCCAATAGAAAAAAGAGTCACACACACAAAAAGGGAAGCGTGGGTCAATGTTCAGAGAATAATTAGTTTTGTGAAGCTAAGCCAGTGGCCACAGCTCTCTTTGATGAGAACATGAAAGAGCAAAGGAACAGATGAGAATAAAGGGATAGAGCTGTATTTATCTTCATTTACTCCATGTTTTCTTTCTTTTCCCTCTACCAATGGTTGTTGAGGCCCCATCAGCAATGACAGTTACAGGATGATACTTGGCTTTCCTGAACAATACACATATTTGAAAGAGAAACAGGAGTTACTGTCCTCAAATGACAACTGTCCATCTTCTAGCAATTCAAAAGAACCTACTAGAAGAGATAAATCAATGAAGAAGAAAAGAAAGGAGAAATAGCATGGCTGTCCTTAGTCTTCCATAAGACTGCCTTCCCCTGTCCCCCACTGGCACCTCTTCATTCTTTAGAGCCCAAGAGGTAGAATTCCATACAAACACACCCCCAGGAGAGAGAAAAGAGTGAATGAGCAGAGTCTGCAACCCCCCATCACCTGGGTGATGCTCCCCGATGCCTTGCAGCAGCTCAGGTGGGTGGACACAGACATTGTTCTTGGAGTAGATGATCTCCCCATCGAGTACGGAGGGCGAGCTGCTGCCACCACCAGGAGTCAAGGTCAGGAGGTCGGAGGCTTTGGAAGAGGCGCGTCGGAGGAGTCGCCCCAGAGACATCGCCAAGGAAATGTTTCCATTATCCGTCAGCTCTAATCAGGAGCCAGAGTGGGAAGATCTGCCAAGGAGGTGGAAAGAACAGTGTTAGAACAGACATGACACCACAGCATGCGCCCTCCACTGTCTGGGAAGAAAGAGGTCTCTCGTAACTGCTGCATCCATCCTACAGCCCAAGCAACAGCCTCCAAGTGCTATGGAGCTGTAACTTTACATTTTAAAGATGAAATACAGAATCCCAGGATGTTTTTCTCTGCAATGAAGAAATATGAAGGCAGCAAACCCCCCACGTTTCAATAGTTACTGTGGGGGAAAGAGAAAAGTAATGCTTGTCACTGCAAATTGCCCATTAAGGGAATAGCTCAGCGATGCAGAGCTGTCCAATGTATCACTGTCCTGGGAACGCCAAAGAGAGTCAGAGTAGACCCTGGAGGATTCCTTCATCATGGAAAAACTGCTGAGACCATGACATTTAACAAGGGGCTGCTGCTTCGCCCGCAGTAACCACCGATCTCCAAAGAAAACATTAAGCAAAGCAAGTTCATGTTGTGCTCACCATTTTTTTGGCATATTCCTGCTGCGTGTCTGAGGGTTTGGGGTTGGGATTTGGGAGTTTGGGGGTTTTGTTGTTTGTTTGAGCAGTGTGGTTACATAGAGCCTTTGCAGATATAAGTGGCAGGAGGCCCACGTTGAGCAGAGCGTGGCACACTGCCTCCAGCAGACAGGTCATCTATGGGTAGGTGACTCCAGTTAACTGGGGAGTCCAATCCCCAGCTCATCACTGAGGAAGCTCTGTATGCAAATGAGACATTCTCCCCTCCAGGGCTGTGGAAGAGGAGCTCTGCAGTGAGCCCAGGGGGGCCACCCAAACTGTAAACTAGCAGATGGATCAAGGAGAACACTTGAGCTGTTGAAACAACAGATGGGTGTTGCGTCCCACGGACAGCCCAGCCCAGCTCAACACTGAGCAGGCTCTACCTGCTCCTGCTGTGCCCAGCTGGGAAGCAGACTGTCCGAGGCACAGCAGCTTCTGTTCTGTCAAAAGTACACGAGGACAGGCCCCATCTACTTTTGTTCCTTTGTATTTACATGGCCTCACTCGCTCGTGAACAGGCCAGTCTGACCCAGCACACACCACACATCACCACGGTCCCAGCTCCAGGGGCAGCCCACTGTGTTCCCTCATGACAATTCCCACACCATGACCTGCAGGGCATGCAACAAGGGCAGCCAGACATAAAACCAAGAGCAGACAGGCCCTGACTTGTACTGTCAGGGCACTATATGCAGGAAACATGTAGGGGCCTAAAGCATCGTCAATGAACAGCTCTGGTTTCTCTAAACATGGTTTTAAAGGTATCTCCAGGCAAACAGGAAGCGAGAAGGCAGAAAGAGCCAATGGAAACCTGCGCTTCTCAAAGAGCAGAATGAAAGCTGCAGGGAAGGAAAGTAACTGTCCTGATTCTGACAGATTTGCACATACAGAAGATTGCAGATGAGGCTGCCAAGTGGTTGACAGAGCCTTCATTAAAGGACAAACCATTGGTTTAACTGGCAATCACTGCATTTGTCAGCTTGAATCACAGCATAAGCAGTTCCTGCATTTCAGTCTTTGCTGGAACTGGAGAGAGAAGCCTCATCCCTCCTACATCCTGTGCCCAGCAAGTGTTCGGGGTAAGACAATTACTTTGCAAGTCCTTTGCACTCGGGTTGCCTTCTAGCACCAAACACAACATGCATCTTTATGTCTCAACCCCCAAAACCAAACTGCAGTGGAGCCATATGCTCATTCTTGTTCAGTTCATCAAAAACCACAGCACTGTTTGAGGCGCTGGGTCACATCTTGGAGAAAGCAATTTGCTTCAACCACATTTAAAGAGCAGGTCACCTTTCCTCTCATTGCACTGCAAGAACACACAGCAAACTGCTGCAATTCCTGCCTCCCACCACCGAGTTACAACACACCATTTCAACACAGTGCTGAGGGAGTCCATAGCAGTGATGTGGAGCAACCTGCACAGCATCAAGAGGCCCTGAGCCTCCAGCACAGCTGAGGAGGGTACCACTGCCAGGCAGCGCAGTGTGTGCAGCTCTGCCCATTGCTGTCAAGCCCGGATATCCGGACCTTCAGCTGTGCCAGCTACTTCATGAGAGCTCTGAAAGCACCAAACCTGCAAAGGAGGAGGGTGGTATGCGGCCACTTCCTCGGGGAACACTAGTGAGCTTTTCCTGCTAGGGACAGCAGATGGAGATGCAGGTATGAAATGAGCTTGTGTGATGCTTTCCTGCTGCTCTCCAGGGGCTCTCAGAGCACAGCAGAGGTGCAGGGTTCACTGCTAACAGAGGCAGCATTTAATTAGTTTTACCTAGCCCAGAAAGAACAAAGCCACAGGTAAAGATCAAAAGCTGCTCCCTGGAAAGCAGGAGGAATTTAAAGGGAAACACTGCTGTGATCCTGCAGAACACGTGTTGCTCCAGCACTGCCCTGATGAGCGGTTGGACGGCGCTGCAGGTACACACACGGATAGGTGTGCTGGGAAGAGGAAACAACAGCAATGACAGGAGGTGAAGAATATGGTGTCCTGCCAGCACAGAAACTCAGCCTGTGGCATCTGACTTGCAAAAGAGCCACGCATCAGAAATCAGAAACCACTACAGTGCTGCAACCAAGCAGTCAAACATACTGGGAGATAGCAACATCACCAGCAAGACTGGAATTAATCCTCTCACAGCTGTTAAGCTGTGGCAAGGAATATCTAGTTTACTCATTCCAATAGCAGGGATAAAGGTGCGAAGAACAGGGCAACCTGGAGAGGCCATTTCCATCACTGAGGGGTTTCAAAGGCTGGCCACAGAAACAGATAGATGGTCCCAGCAAGGACC
This sequence comes from Neopsephotus bourkii, assembly GCF_033783945.1. Taxonomy (NCBI): domain Eukaryota; kingdom Metazoa; phylum Chordata; class Aves; order Psittaciformes; family Psittacidae; genus Neopsephotus; species Neopsephotus bourkii. The sequence goes on from NW_026902223.1 coordinate 710,054, forward strand.
AGATGATGGAGTGGACCTTTGAAGGTCATCAAGTCTATATGTACAACCCGAAAGTCTCTGAAACAGCTTGTGAAGAAGGTGCCTCTCTTTCCCAAAAGGCAAGAGCTCATACAACAGAAACCAGCAAACAAAAAGACCAGATCTGCAGGGTTTGCTCTATTCTCAGCCCTTTTTGTGTGGAACAGTGTCTGCACACACAGGCCATGGGCCTGGAGAAGAAGCAGGATTTGCTGCTGCTTCTTGTGTGAGCTTGGGAAGGCCAATGAGATCTGTCCTGCTGCTCAGTCAGCAGTGAATTAGCACCATTCACAAAAAAAGGTTCTCTCCTATTAGTTTTCTATTTATGCCCTGATCTGAAGGATCCTTTTCAACGTGGCAGAGACAACCCAGCTCCCCAGCAGCTCAGGCACCGAATTAGCTGAAAAACTCTTACTGAGTGCCAATATTTATTAACCACACATACATTTTCTTCTCCCACACATCAACTGTCGCCGCTAAAGCTCTTTGCTACAGCTACTGAGTCTGTTCACGCAGCCCTTGGCTGCTCTCCCAGGCAGTGCCAGCACTTCTCAGCTACACCAGAGCTCACAAACGTGCTTGGGAGCCAGCTCCTGAAATCACCCCAGGAGCCTGCTCGCAAGAGCCTGAGCAGTTCCAGCCAGCAGCAGCTCAAGCAATGCCGGCTGCTCGCCTCCCTCAGACGTGCCCTTCTCCCAAACCTACCACCAACAAATGCTGTTTGCCTTGGCAGATCACACCCTCACCTTGGCACTCGCTGCTGGACCAAATGGTGCTGCCTCCGGTTGCACAAGATTCCTGTATTCCGGCACAGGAGGGCAATGCAGGGCTCCTGCACATTACAAAGCTGACACAGAGCACACAAGGCAACAAGGCTCCTCTCACAAATGAGTTTAGCCCATAGAGGCAGATGACAGCCACGCTTTGGGGTTGGCTGCTGCCAACGAGTCACACTGCTGAGCACTTGGTGCCTGGCAGAGGGTCTTGTGGCTCCAAGGACAAACTTGCTGTGCGAGTTTAATAGCTTTACAAGCAAAATAAGGCGAGCTACAGGGCTCTTGGAGCGAAACATGAGACCTACAGCAAGTCTGGGCGCAGAGGAGAAACATGAGCCGTCAAACATCGGCACTGAACTGAAGCATGAAATGCCTGAAGTAAGAAAAACGGATCAGTCTTTTGTCTTTCCTGCCCTTAACAACTTTAATTTGATGTTACATATTTAAGGAGTACAGAGTCACTGCAACAGGGAGGTCTCTGACACAGCACAAGCTCCTGCCCCTTTCTCCCCTTGGGAAAAGCACATGTGTCTCTGTATCTCTGGCGGTTCAAGCACAGGTTACAGCGTGCTGGAAGGCAGAGCAGGGACTGGAGCCTGGGGTCAGGACTCACAGGTTTTTTCTAGTCCTCTGAATGGATTATCTGTGCACCTCTCAGCTAGTCACTCCCTTCATCTCTACTACTCTAGTTGTACATGAGAGCTGTGAAACAACCTTCCCTTTGTACTGCAATACCTCTTCATTAGGGGGAAATAAAGCTTCCAGAACTACAGCTATTAGCTGGAGCTATTTAAGATGACCTAGCCAAATCAAGTAAAAATGTTTACCATAGGGAACCATTCTGAAGCCATCGCATGGGGAGAACTATGTAGGTCACCAAAAAGTCTTTCATTCCTGAGCCGCTGGTGCAGCAGTGGCACGTGGAGCACAGAGGAAAGGCAGAGAACCAGCAGTCACCAGCCAGGGCTGGGATCCTGACAGGATTCAGCTCTGATCCCAGTCGCTTCAGTGGAACAGCTTCACTCAGATGTGTCTCAGCTGAGAAGGTAAAAAAGGGACAGCAGACTAAATACTGCAAGATTGTGATGCAGAGACAAAACGGGAAACCAAATGCTATGGTGGGAGCCTGCCTGCTGCTTCCAGCCACACCTGCTGAGGCAGAAAGAAAGCAAACAAGAAGCTTCTCTCCCTCCAGCACCAGGAGCCAAACCACAACACACGCTTCTGTGCAGGAAATTATTTGTGCCATATGGCCCTCCATCTCCAGATTAAACATAGTTTCATGTCACTTAACTGCAGCGCTTGTGCAGTAGGTAACTTTTTATGGCCTTTCGTTCCCAATGCCCTGCAGCCGTGGCATGGTAACGCCCCCAGTAACAGCAGGTGAAGAATTCCCAGAACCTGATATCACAGCTGAGACGATGAACTAATTGCAAAGTCGTTTCTTAATACACCAGAAGTCGGAACAGCTGTCTCTGATGCTTTGAAAGGAGTCGCCTTTCCCCCTACCCCCCATTCCGTGCCTGCCGGACGACTCAACACTGCCCCATCCCAGCAATCCAGCAAAGTTATCACCAGAACAAGGAAGAGCTCCTCTAAGCCCACAGACGGAAAGGAACAAAAGAAGCAGCAAGCCCCAGCTCTTCACCCTGAGCTGTCCTGGTCTCAATATTTCTACTATTTTCTCTTAAAAGATATTTCATTTTTATTACTTCCTATTCAGAGTGGCAGCTGAGAACATAATACCTTTACACGACAAGCTTCTAGTCTGAGAACCAAAAAGGCAGACTTCAGAGAAGAAGCAGAGTTATTTTAGTGTCAGCAGCACAGTGAGCAATATATCAACACGTAATCCCTGCCCCGGAGCGCCTGAAGGCCACACATCAAATAATTACCAAGAATCCCAACATCCATCTTTATGTCTCCGCTGAACTCGGCTAAGGAAGAAACACAGCGGGGTGCTTTGGGAGCAGGGCCACCTCCCAAAGGGAAGGAAAGGTGCCGGTACCCGGGGCTGCGCGGAGCCGCTCCATAGGAGCGGCAGATGAAGTTTAAGAACCGCTTCTCATCCCGGTTTCACAGCCCCTCCCCAGCGACCCTCGGGAAGACAAAGAACGGGATAAGGAAATGGTGCATCACCGGGCGGGACACCGGGAGCCGCGGCCCCATGTGACAGCTCCACGCGTGAGGAGCGGCCGGCCCGGGCCAGCGCCGCAGCCCAGAGCCACGACCCCGCCGCTCAACGCGTCCGCACAGAGCGACCCCCCCCCCTCCGCGGCCCCGGTGCTTTTACCGGCAACGACGACCCCCGGGGAAACTTCTGGCTGAGGAACGGGACGGGACGGCCGGGCCCAGCGCCCACCCGGGCCCCCGCACCGGGACCGCCGCCGCCCCGCTCCACCCGGCCCAGCCCGGCAGGGGTGTGCCCGCCCGGCGGCCCCGCCTCTCCCGCTCCCCGCCGGCGTGACCCGGGGCTGCTCGGAGCTGCCTCAGGTGGGGCCGCCCCAGGGAAGGAAGGGCAAAGAGCAACTTCGGCCCGCCCCGCCCGTCCCCCGCCGTTACCTGCTGCCCCGCACCGGGGCCGGCGCGGCCATGGCGGCCGGGACACAGCAGGTCTGGCCCGGGCCCGGCGGGCTGAGGTGGTGCGGCCCGTGCACACCCCCTCCCCCCCAGCGGCTGAGGTGGTGCGGCCCGAGCTCCCCCTCCGCGGGCTGAGATGGTGCGGCCCACAGCTAGCACGTGACCAGGTGTTGACGCGTCGCCGGGCAACGGGGAAGATGGTGCTGCCGGTGGTGGGTGAGTGCGGAGCTGGGTCCCACCGGGGCCGCTCCACCGGGGCCCGACCGGGGCCCGCGGCTCGGGGTCACTCTCTTTCTTGCCTCTGGTTGCAGGTACAGGCCAGCCCCGTGGATAAGGCTCCTGCTGCCGCAGCAGGGGGATCTGGACCGGAATTAGGCTCTGCTGAGCAGGATATAATCCAGGTTCCCCCCCATCTCGCTATGGAGGTGATTTCCTCTGACACGTTTCTGCTGCAGACACCTTACAAAGGAGGTTTTCCATGTTTCATAGATGCATATGCTTGGTCTTTTTTCATTGGGCTGCGTTGGTGATAAGTTTTCTTCTTCTGTTGCACAATACTTGAATTTGGCAAAAAGGATATGGGATAAAAAGTGTCTCTACGAAAAGGAAACAGAGAACAATTTGGCTATATGTGTTGCAAGCCAGAAGAGGTTCTTTAATAAACCCCTAAGGGCATTTATTTGTTTCAGTAGATGTGAGCTAAAATCAGGAGATCCCAAGGGGTGTGCAGGAGTCTGTCAGGGTCTGTGCTGTCTCCAGCCTTGCTGTGTGACTGGTTTTGTGAATGAAATTAAACTTCTAAATTGAACGCCTGTGCCCAGTTGTTACATTCCTGTTACAATGATGTTAAACAAAGTGCACATGCTGCTGTTCTACTCTTCCCCTGTGGTGTATGCTAGGCCATGGAACCGGAGAACGGGAAGGAGAACGAAGAGGAAGAGTCTGTTCCTCTGGAGGATAAAGAGAAGGTGCTTCCCCCAGCAGAAGGAGAGGTCTCTGGAGCTACAGAAGTGAGACACTATAATATTATCTATAACCTTATTCACAGAGTGTATGCCCAGTGTTTGTAACTTCACATTCTGTTGGTGCAGTTTTATTGCTGCAAACGCAAACCCAATGAAACCTGGGGCAGAGAAGCAGTGAATTGGTCAAACACAAAGTATAGAAAAGCTCTGACAAACCTGGGGAGGTTCCCTTGTTGTGCTGTGTATGTGTAAGTTTTTCTTGAGAGTAACACAGCTTTGCCAGTATCTCTGTGCACTGATTTTAGAACAAGGCCTCTTGTTGATCCTTTGTCTGCATTGTTCACGTCTCATGTTGACAAAAATAAGGAGACTTTTAGGGGCAAATAGGGGTAGATTGTAAAGGTGTTTCAGGTGCTGAGTTTTATGTTTCAGGAAAAACCTCCTGAGACATTCTCGGACACAGCAGAATGTGACAGTTCTCCTTCTGAGCTGAGGGACATGGAGCAGCCAGTGACAGACAGAGGAAACACTCCCCTTCCTGCAGGAGCTCCTCTGCAGGCATCTGCTTTGTCAGTGGAGCTGAGCAGCTGCGCAGAGTCAGGTATCATTCAATTCTTTATTGACAGCACAACACCTGATACCAGCTATCAAGCACAGTTCCTGGTTTTCTCCTTATCTGATCATTACTAACTCAACTGAAGGCACAATACTGTGACATCTAAGCCTTTTTCTTTATCTTCTTATTTTGGGGGGTGTGGGGTTCACATAACACTGGAGAACCCAGTTTTCTCTATTTAGAATCTGCCTTTGAGCAGTTTGGAGCACTTACAAGTGAGCATGGTGACCAAAAACAGGAAGAGGAATGGCAGCAGCATGGGGCTGAGGAACGTGAAATACCCAGAAGTGAGAAAACCGCAGAAGAAACAGAGTTGGTTGTCTTGGATCCAGAACATGTGAGAAGTCCTCAAATCTTGTCACACTCCTTTGCAGGCTTGAGATTTTTATTTGTCTAAAATGTGTGTGGTAAATTGTAAGCAGGGGGTTGGCTGTCTGCTAAAACTATGTCTTTAAAAATAACTTTCACAAAAGTAGTGAGTGTGTCTGCTCCCTCAGCATTAACCCCAGAGCTGCAGGCTCAGAAGTGAGCAATATAAAGGGTAAACCTGATGCTTTTCATGGCTCTTGAAAGAGCAGTACTTGCAGCGAGTGGATGGGTTCTCAGATGTAGCTCTTCTGATAAGTTTCTGACTTTCAGATATTCTCAGTAGTCACTTTCTGATTTCAGCTAATACCCACTATGTAACTCTCCTCGCTTGCCAAGTGAGTGCAGCTAAATTGAGAATGTGAGTGTCTAGGGAAGAAAATAAGATGTTTTATTTAATAGTGGGAACAGCAGCAAGGTTTCTTCATAATTTATTGACACAAGTGTGTTAAAGTTTCTCAACATCCTACCTTACAGCCTCTGATGAGAAGATTCCAGGCTGCTCTGAAGAATTACCTTACTAAGCAGATGGAAAAAGTGAACCTAGAGCTTCAGGAGCTGGTATGCAGCATTCTTTCTTTGCCCTCCTGCAGCAGCCCGTCCCTGTGCAAGCTGAAGGGAGAGAGCTGATTTCCTCTTGTGTTGGCAGAGGGCAGATATGAGGAAGGGCAAGGAACAGCGGGAAGAGCTTGGGGTGGTTCTGTACGGAGCACAGCAGCAGTTGGCCCATTTGCAGCGGGAGCTGGAGAAGAGCCAAGACCGCCGCTCACAGGCGGCCGCAGTGCGTGAGCAGCTGGAAGAGGAACTGGAGGGCCTGAGGCTCACTTACAAGACCGTGTGTCAGAATGCAGATGATGAACGCAGGAAAGGTGACTGAGGCAGTATTTCCTAATTCTGGTATTATAAGGAGAAATGAATCTGAATCTGAGTCAAGCACTGGGTTGAAAAGCAGAGTAAATTAAACAGGAATAATGCACTTGCTGAAAAGTTTCACAGCTATTCCTGCTTAATTATATTCCCTTATATAATTTCAGTTGTTTCTGAGACCATGGTTTTATGTTGTAATTCTCAGAAGGTCTTTAGGACTAAAACTAAGTCCATTCCTGGCAGGTGGCTCTTCTGCAACTTAGCAGGGAAAAATTCCTATCAGTGTAATGTTTACCTGTGTCTCTGCAGGGGTGCGATGAGATTGCAAATGTCATTAGGGGCATCCAGGCATAGGAGAGCACCATCCATGTGGCAGCCCATTCCAGCCCCACAATCAGACTTGGCTAATTCTTTTTGTGCTGCAGGCATTTGGATAGGAAACAGTAAAACAATTGCAATGGCAAGGATAGCAAAGCATTCAAATGATTGCCTGGAAAGTTTCTGAAGGTTACTGAAAGAAATTAGGGAAGCATTGAAGAGGCTGAGAAGGAGACAGTTCTGGTTTGGGGCAGAGGAGTGGACTCCCAGCCTCCTGAGGCCCCTCTTTGATTTCCTGGGATTCATGTGCTGGGAGTCAAGGGAATTGCTTACCAATCGTTTTATCTTAGCTTGTGGAGCTATACTTCAAAGCTGATGCAAATTGCTATTTCAGGGAGGGCTGATTTACCTGGTATGTGTGTGGTTTTGTTTTGGGTCCTTCTATATTCCTTTCCTTTTTATCACTCTTTAAAGTCTATCCTACAAATGCGTTTCTCTAAATACTTTTTCTCCTGCCTCCTCAGTATCTGCGATGCAGACCCAGGTTGAAAACCTGGCCTTGCACCTCATCTACGTGCAGAATATGGATGAGGATATGCATCATAACATTTTACTTATGAAAAAGTCAACAAAGAAGGCTGAGGCAGAGAAGCTCCAGGCTGAGGTGGAAAAGAGAAAACAGGTACTGAGTAAAACTGTCTTTTAAAGTAGATAACTAACTCCAGATGCCAGTGGTGGTGGTGGAGGACGTGCTGCCCTGCCAGAGGAAGGCTGCAGTGACTCAATCGGGGAACATCGGTGGGGATTTTTTTCCCAAATAATCGAGAAAAACCCCAAACCCCACAGGCTTTTCTAAAACTGAGAATCCCCACCCCAAGACAGTGGCGCTGCCCAGAGGTTTTTGACGAGCCTTATAACAGTCAATCACTCTGCACTGAAGCAAAGGGGGTGTGGGAGAACAGAAATGTTTAATGAAGAAGTTTCACATGTTCAAGTCTCGAGAATTGTTCTGAGTCACAACGAGTTTCACAATGAAAAGCAAACTCTGAAGCTGAGCAGAGCTGGTTGGTGGCCTGGAGCTCCCTCTGCTGCCTTCTGCCTGCAGCACGACGCAGGCTGAGAGTTACTAATGCAGAATTGCATGAGAACAGTTGAAATCAATGGATTTAGATGTTTCTTTAACAAAGGATTGAAACCCAGAAATCATTAAGGTTCCCGGCTGCTGGGGAGGTGGCACAATATAATGTATGCTCACAGGAATGGATGTTGCTTCAGAACTGAAGTATCAACTACTACTGCAGATGGAATAATAAAAACAGGAAAAAAGGTCTCAATCTGTTGAAAATTGTCACTGCTGCATCCATGAGCCATTTGTATAGGAATGGGAAAGTTTTAGCAGGGATACAGTCTAATCCAGTTGCCAATATAATTCCTTTTCTAGCCTGTGTTATTCTTGCAGAATATAGTTGATTAAGACTGGGATTATGTTACTCATCCTGAACTGTTTGGCTCTGACTCTTTAGGACTTTCTCCTAGACCGCTTAACCAGAAAAGCATATGAACTCCAAGAACAGATTGCTCTGCTTGAAGCTCAGTTTGTGGCCCAGGCAGAAAACACAAAAGTAACTCGGCAAGCAGTAAATGAGGTAGGAGGGTGCTTTATTCACTTCTGGTTAGTATTTCCCTCTGGAAGGACTGGCCCCTTTGGCTCACACTCATGTGGTACATACAAAGTAGGCCAGAGTTGTATGGTTTTGTTTCTGCTTGGAGGAATGAAAACTTCTTGTTTTTCCCTCTCCCCCAACCTTTGTCACTGAGAATTGCCAGTAAATCACTTCCTCCTCCAACTTCTGAGCATTTTTCTTCCTGCAGACCTATGCTCTGTGGTCTGCTGTGACAGTAACCCAGACACACATTAGCTGAAGCTGTTCCTGCCCAAGATATTATGAACAGAATTTGGTTTTTCAACACAGTATAGATTCATCCCATCTACCACCTCTCTCTTCCCTAGGCTTGTATGGAGGTACAGGCTATTAACATGGAGAAAAAGCGACTGATGAACTACTGGAATAGCAGCTTGGCTGGAATGAAGCAAAGAGATGAGGCCTACGTTGCCACACAGGAGCTGTTGAGGTAGGGTGTCTGGAAACAGTCCCAGGAGAAGCCTCAGATAATCTGTCCAAGAGGGATTCTAAAAGGGACAGTGTGCCTTTGTCAAGTTCATTAATGTAAGTGCAGGATATGTCAGTCAGAACAAGTCTGCTGCTCTAAAGCACATGATGAGGTTAAGGATAAGAAGCACACTTCTTTGTTACTATTTTCTTTATTCAAAACACAGCTCTCCCTTGAAATGTGTGGGGCATTTTAAGCTGTTTAGAGTTTTTCTATTCTATTTTATTCCTTTAAAAGAGTTCCATCACCTTTGCAACATCTCTCAATCCAGACAGCTCAACATCAAGAAGGATCTATCTGCCACTTTTGGTTAGGGCTTGTGATGGCTTTAGGAATCTTCAGGAAAACCTTCCTATTGTTGCCAAAGGAAGTGTTTATTTGGTCTGGAGTCTTAAAGCTTGACTGGTTCTCTGTGAACAAACAATATGCTTTTACATGGTGGCATCCTGATAAGAATGGGAGGTGGGACATGTCTGTAGGAAAATTAATTCCATCTTTCAGTCATTTCCTTTTAAATCTTAATGCCTCCATCCATCTTCTGATGATTCTGCACTGTCGCAGCAAACTAGCCTTTATAAAGATCTCCTGTCTTGATGAGTTGCTGCTGCAATAGTATGTTCAGCACACAAATCAACCCCTGTGGTGATTTTCCATTCTCTTTGCCCCTCCAGCAAATACAGTCACGACCTCAAGTCCCTAGAAACGGACATCCTTGGCTGTAGCAAATCGATCAGGAAAGAGGAGGAGAAGAATGAGACGCTTGTCAGCACCCTGAGCCGCTCACAGAACCATGCCAGTACAACAAAGAAACTGATTGCCCAGTGCCTTTCAGCGCAGGAGGCCCTGAAGATTGAATTTAGCACCTATGATCGCATTCTGCATGAGACAGAGCAGGCCATCAATAGGACTAAGATGGTGAGAGGGGTCCATGAAAGAAGAACCTTTTAGAACTGTATACAGGTATTTAATACCCTTCCCCAAACAGTTGTAGTGATCCTGTCTCTGTCTTCCCTGCTTTTTAGGATCAAGCAGCTCATCTGAATGAGTTGATGTTGCTCATTAAGGATATAGAGAAAGGAACCAAGGTCAAAGAGCAGATGGAGAATGAAATCGTGGCAAAGCTTCAGGACCAGCTGATATCCAACAAAGCTACAAAGCACTTCTCACAGCTGATTGCACAACTTCAGAGGAGAAAAACAGATCTGGTATGGTATCTCTCCCATTTGGGAGGGCAGGGAAATGAAACTGCCCAGAGCAGTGTTTCTCAAGCATGTTTTGTCAGTGTCTTCATTCTGGTTTTCAGGTCTGTAATTGAAAGTCTGCTGAGTTTGTGACTCCAATTTGGTTCTTCCAGTGTCTTACTGCAGGATACTGGTGTATGTGAAAGAGCTTGGCCAAAAGGGCCTGGCACATAATTTACTATTTGTTCTTTACTTAAAAAATCGGGCAGAATAATGAATTCTGGAAGTATTTACTATAAGGTATTACCAGTACTTCTCTACTCCACATCAAATTAACTTAAATCTCTGTGCTCTATCACAGAATATGATATGAGCATGCTTTCAGTTCCCTGGTGAGGATTAGAGTCCAGGGAACAGTCAAACCAGACCCACAGTTCTTTATGGCATGACAAGTTGCTCTCTTTGGGAGTGTACAACGGGTACAGGTAGGAAAAGCTGGAAGCCTCAGTGTGGTATTTATCATACTGAGCTGTGTAGGCTGGCACTAACGCAACACGCTCACACTTCTACATTTCCATGTGTTACTTCAGCCTACCCCTGGCTCTTTTAAATCGAGGGCATATCTTAAGTAACTGGAAGACTTCCAGGGTTGGCTTCCATTGTGAGAAATTGTTAGGTGGGGTGTGTGTGTCAGGTATGGTGGAGAAGGTACAATATAGCAATGTCCTACTACTGTTAGCCAGATAGAGATGGGCAAGGAAGATACTTGCAGAAATGAAGAGTGTGGTCTGTTAAAGGAGGGTGGGATGTTTAGGCTCCCTAATGATTCCCGACAGCCTTATGGCAGAGGTAAATATTGCTATCTCCTGTCAACGGATGAGGAAATAAAGGTACAGAGAGGGTAAGTAGCTTGCTTACGGCTTGTAGTAGAGCAGAATCTAGAACCTGTGTTTGATAAGTGGGCATTCCAAATCACTGAGTTGCTGGTGGTGACAGTAATTTGTTTTCTGTCTGTTGATATTCCCAGGAGCTGCATTTCTCCAAGGTTGAGAATGATACGGCCCAGGTTGTTCTGAACACAACTCACACCACCTGCAGGCTGGCAGTGCTCCAGAAAACACTTTGTGAGCTGGACAAGGAAATAAACAGTATCCATAATCTGGTCAGCTGCAGGCAAAGAGAGATCGCAAAGCGCAACCTCCTGGCTGAGAAGAAGGGACGGGCCATCAGCCGATACAACAAGAGGCTGGAGGAGATTCTTTTTGAGCTGGGGGTGTGTACTTTTGTGTTTCAGTGCCAAACTTGATTTTATTCTTTGTGGTGACCACAGATCCTTGCTAAATGTAACTGGTGGGTAGTTCACACCCAGCAGGCATCCCCATTGTGAGTTAAAAGCTGCAGTACTTAATGTAAGTGTTTACACTTGTCAGATAGTTCTTAAAGCATGGGAAGAGGAGGTGGTGTTAGGGAATTGTGCAATGAGGGTGTGCCTGATGGAAATACTGAACGGCATCAATACTCTGGGAGTAAATAGGATCTCCTTATGGAATCTGCAAAGGCTGGCAAGGGGGAATGGAGTAGGTGGAGTGATTTAAGTCACTTGATGGTGGCCCCATTCAGGTGATACCCAGCTCTGTCCATAGCACTGTGAGCCCTTTATGGATACGAGTGTGAAAATGGGTGCTATGGCATATACTCTGCAAACTTGTGTGTGTCCAGATTTACATGTTGGGAGAGCTTAGGAGTTTGCCACAGATTTTGAGAACCTTTGGGGCTTCTGTTGCATTTATTCCTGCAAGGTCAGGAATGATTGGGTCCCATCCAACTCATGGGAAATGGAGGCAGAAAGTAACTAACTGGCAAATTAACAGTATAGCTGAAGTGTTTAGTTGGCAGCTCAGCAGCTGGATGGGCTTTCTGCAATGGTGCTATGAACAAGTGCTCCAGCAGCTTCTGCCCGATTTATCCCAAACCTTGCGCTTGTGCAGGGGCAAGAATTGGGACCACTGGAAATTGAGATTAACAGGCTGAATAAGGAGATAGAAGAATGTAACTCTGAGGTGATGACACTGCAGAAGAACTGGCTGAATCAGCAAAAAGAGCTGGTCAAGTTAACACGTGAACAGGAGGAGCAAATTGCCTCCTTGGATATGTTAAAGAACCGGTTGACCATAATGCAGCAGAAGAAACTGCGCACAGAAAGTAAGTCATTCCCCTTAAGATGTTCATCCTTGAAGGGAGGAAAAAGGGAATGAAGGCCTGCAGATGGGTGATGCTAGGCCTTCACCAAAGAATTCTTTCTGTCCTCCTATACATTGTGTAAGCAGTAACACCAGTGTCTCCAGTGCTATATCCTGGGGCTGTGGGCCAGGCACCTTCTGCTGCTTTGTGTGGTATTTCCTCTAAGGATTGATCCTGCTGTCTGAACTGGCACAGTTACACCCTAGTGACCATGTCCTGAGTTACACCTCTTTAAATCAAGTCTGCAAGTAGTTGTAGGTAAATGTCTCTCGCAGTGATAGCACTTTCCTTGTCCAAGAACAACTGTGGTCTAATGGCAGCCTGTCACCCCTTGGCTGTAGTCAGCTCAGTGCTTGAGGGAAGTTAAAGACATTTCTCTGTTCACCTGCAGATGAAATTCAGCAGGAAACAAAAGAACAGAAAGACATCGAACATCACATGAAGAACATGTACAGGGACTTGGTAAAGTTGAATGTGTTGATCAACAAGAATAACAGCAGCTACGAGGAGCTGCAGTGCAGCAACACAATAACAGAGAACGAGTTCATACGCGCTCTCAAGGTACAGAGGGTGACATCTCGTTTCCAGGCCTCAACCTCCCATGCAGATTGGAGGCAAACAGTGATCCTGTCAAACTTCCTCAGTCTGACAATGCCCTGTTGTTTTATGCTTCCCCGATCTAGGAAGCAGAAAAAGAAGCAGTTGAGCTGCAGGAGAGGCATAGTCAATTGTCTGAGGAGAAGGAAAGACTCCTGAACAGCGTGGTGGAAGCAGAGTAGGTACCAGAGAGGTTCCTGCTTTGTGCCACAGTCTTTGAACCTTTGTATCTGTGTCCATGTTACAGCACCAGCAAATGTACTTCTGTCCTCCTTGAGGAGGATGAAAGGGATTTAATTAGTTTTTGAAAGACAGAAACTGAAGGATGCTTTAGTTAACTCTGGAACCAGCAAGAGCTGAAAGATGTTGGCTTTAACGATTCCAGTACGCTTGCTTGTGCTGGATGTTGCCAGGATCTGTGTGGGAATCTGCACGCTGTCCCCCATGCCAGTAGCTCAGAGTGAGTGTGCTGCTCTGGGCAGGTAACTGGGGCCCAGCAGCCCCCTGGCAGTCTGGGCACGCTTGTTTTTACAATCTTCGTACCATTTTCTGAGTAGTGGAGCTTCCTGTGTGCTCTCACACTGCTCTGCTCCTGCCCTTTTATATGTCCCACACACAAACCCTCAGTTTCTGCTGAACCATTCAGCTGTGTTCAGAGTGGCTTTCAGGAGTGTGCACACAGAGAGCATCCTCCCTGTTGTTTACTAAGGCACCGCTTTCCCTTTCCTGTCCTTGAAGGCATCAAATCATGCTATGGGAGAAAAAGATCCAGCTGACCAGAGAGATGCGAGCGGCAGTGGATTCTGGGACAGGAGGGGGCGAAATCCCAGCCATGAAAATAGAGATTCACAGGATGCAAGTAAGCCTCTGGGAAAGAGGGCTGAGGAGGGGAAGCTGCTCACAGCATATTCAGCTTTGGTGTGCTGACATGCAAGGCAAGAGGTGAGAAACAGGCGGGAGATAGGATCTTCCAGGCCGCAGCAGTACTGGAAATCTAAGCACCCAACCTGAATTAAATGCACCCAGCACGTGTGCCCTGGCTGCGTCTGTGTGCTGCATACCAGGCTGCAGCAGTGTTTAAAATGCTGTATGTGCCTCCTTCCTCTGTGACCCCAATTTATAAGCAAAGAAATGCTGATTACTAAACATTGCATCATCCTCATCACGGGTTAGGGAAGTTGTCTCTCTTCTGGCAAAGCAACTCTTCCCTTTCGTTCTTAGGATGCTTCTGCTCTTCTGCTGCAGCTCTTGCTAATGAGTTCCAGTGAAGCAATTTGGAGGTTACTTTATACAAGTTGATAATCCAGCCTTCTGCCTTCCAGATCCACACAGGGCAAATCAGTCTGCATTTAGAACAAACTTGGCTTGCCAACACTCACGTGTCACATGTATCTGGTTCATGCTGACGGGATGGGCCGCACAGGAGACTTCAGTGAGGGGCCATTTGCACACAGTCATTTTCAGCCTGTTTTGTATCGTGACAAATGGCAGGTCCGCTACAGCCAGCTGATGAAGCAACAGGAGAAGCTGACTCGTGAGATGGAGGCGTGTGTTTCTCGTAGAGAGGCAGTAACAGCTCGTGGAGAGGGGCAGAAGACTGCAGATAAGAAACGTTTCACCAAGAGCGACTTCCACCGCAAGAAAGAGGAGCTGAGAAAGAAGATCAGTGAGACCCAGAAGGTGAGCAAGAAGGGCAGGGCTGCGAGAGCTCGTGGGCTATGGCCCGTATGTGCCTTGTCATTAGCACCAGCACAGGAGCTCTGGGAAGATGGCTGGGAGCACAGCTGAGCTATGGAACCAGAACCTGCCATTTCCTTATCTTCCATTAACCAGAGTACTCAGGACTGTGACAAAACCATCCTGGAGCTGGAGAGCACCCAGGCCTCCCTCAGTGCTGCTGTCTCCCAGAAGCAGGAGGAGGTGTGCAGGCTGCAGGCAGAGTCTGACATCCTTGATTCAGATTCAGAACACCTTCGGAATGAGAAGCGATGGGTGAGCACATCCCCTTATGTGCAGCATGTGAGCCAAACAGAACCTGCTGCTTTCTTTGCTGGCCATCTCCCTGTCTCATCACCACCCTGAACTGGGCACACTGGTGTGGGCTTTAGCAACACTTTTGGTGAACTGAGCACATTCTGAGGGCTCATGGTGGACCTGAACGGATGCTGCAGTTGTACTCTTGGCAAGGCAGCCTTCACCTGAAGGGCATTGTTTCTATCTGGAAAATATCTAGTACCAGCTTTCCTGTAGGAGCACCAGCTGCCAGCTCCCAGGGATATGACACATCTGAGAGCAGCTCCAGGTCTTGAATGAGCTCCCATGGGGGTTTTGAGTTGGTGAAACCCTGTCCTAACAAATTGCCTTGTGTGCATGGGTGTTCCTCCGATTTATGGAGTTCTGTGACATGATGCTGCATCTGCAAGCCACAGAATGAGGGGGACTTCACAGCACTGGCCTTAAGCAGCCCTTCCAGTTCACAGTGGAATGGTTACAGCAGTCTCTTAGTTCTATGTGCAGCCTGCTGTCAAAACCATTTCCTTTCTGCTTTCCTCAGAACCTTCTGGAGCTTGTGGCCCATCAGACCCGCCAGAAGCACCTGCAGGCACTGAAGGAAGGGAAGTACAGTCCCCTCTGCCGCTCTGAGCAAGCCTGGAGGAGCAAGCAGCAGGAACTGCAGGCCCGGCTCCGCACCGTTCATGCCATCATCGGTCGGGTCCAGCAGGAGCATCCTGAGCACCAGCGGACTCTGCACTGGCTCGGCCGGTGCGTGCAGTCCAGGCTGACCCCGCAGGAAGCCTGAGGGGCCCCAGCACCGCCTCCTGGTGTTTGTAACGAAAGAAAACCTGACTCATTCCCCGCTCCGCTGGCTGCTCTCTGCCTTTCACTTGTAGCCCCTTTCCCCTCTCCCCGGGCCAGCGCCGGCCCTGCTCCGCTCCCTCACCGGCGGCTCCGGGGCGGGGAACGCGAGGGCGAAGCCGCCCGCCCGGTGCCGGTGTCGGTGCCGGTCCCGCCCCGGAGGCGGGGGCAGCGGTGACGCGCTCCGGGCCCGCCGCGCCTGCTGGGAGCCGGGGCCATGCCGGGGCCGGGGGTCGCTGCCGCCGCCGGGGCGCTGCTGGCGCTGCTGGTGCCCGCCGCGGGGCTCGGCGCAGGGGCCGCCGTCTGCGATGTGCCCCCGGGCAGCCGCTTCGACTGCGGCCCCGAGCGGCTGCTGGCGCGGGAGGGCTGCGAGGCGCGGGGCTGCTGCTACGTCCCCGCCGACCCCGGCCCGCCCTGGTGCTTCTTTCCCCGCGGCTACCGCAGTTACCGGGCGGAGAACGTGACGGCCACCGGCAGCGGGTTCACGGCCCGGCTCCGCCGCGTCGCCGCCAGCTTCCTGCCGGGGGACGTGGGCTGCCTGCGGCTGGACGTGCTGCTGGAGACCCCGGCCCGCCTGCGCTTCACGGTGCGCTCCCGTGCCCCGCTTCCTGATCCCGCTGTCCTGGTCCCCTGGTCCCGGTCCCCAGCCGATCCCCCCCTCTCTGCCTCGCAGCTGCGGGACCCGGCCCGGCAGCGCTATGAGGTGCCCTTGGACACGCCACGGGTGAGCGGGCGAGCGGCCGCCACGCTCTATGGGGTGCAGATCAACGAGGACCCCTTCGGCCTCGTCGTTTACCGGCAGCGCGGTGGGCAGGTCCTGTAAGTGCCCATCCTGCCCTGGGCTTCCCAAAGGGATCTGGTGAGGGACCTGACTCCGGTAAGGGAGGTGATGGGACACTGGTGCAGGCAGAAGGGTGGCAGCCAGCGGGGCTTTGCTTTGCCTCCCCTTTGGTTCAGTGGCTGGGAAGGGAAGCAGAAATCCCAGATCTGAGCCAAAACCTGGTTTGGTTTCACCCGGTGATGGGCATCTGTATCCCTGCCTCCAGCTCCGTGCTTCCCTCTCCCTTGGCAGGCTCAACACCACGGTCGCGCCGCTCTTCTTCGCAGACCAGTTCCTGCAGATCTCCACCTCCCTGCCCTCCCACTTCATCTCTGGGCTGGGGGAGCACCTGACACCGCTGGTTCTTGACACAGCGTGGACCAGGGTCACCCTCTGGAACCGGGACATGGCACCCATGGTATGGAGCAGAGCCGAGGGGCAGGGAGCCAGCTCAGCTCTACTTGCAGGGGTGGTCCCGTGGCCTCTTCTGTCTTGTCCTTGGCTGGGGAAGCGTGTCCAGCTGAGCTGAGCCCTGGGTAACCCCATGGGCCAGGCTCTGTCCTGCTGGGGCTCAGCAAGGCTCTGAAGCTGCAGTCCAGGGCTCTTGCTCAGGGCCAACTCGAGCAGTGTTTGGGGCCGCAGAGCCGGGGTTTGTACCCCAAGTCTGCTGGCTGGAGGCAAGGGGCAGGTGGGTGCTGTGTTGGGGTCCTTGGTGGAGCCTCACCGGCACCGTGCTCTGCTCCAGCCCCAGGTCAACCTCTACGGCTCCCACCCGTTCTACCTGGGGATGGAGGACGATGGCTCTGCCCACGGTGTCTTTCTGCTGAACAGCAATGCAATGGGTGAGTCCCGCGGGGGCGCTGGGCACGGGCTCGGTCCTGTCCCCATCCCCACCTGGCTCCTCCGGTGCTTGTGCTTCCCCAGACGTGCTCCTGCAGCCCAGCCCGGCCCTGACCTGGCGCACGACGGGCGGGATCCTGGACTTCTACGTGTTCCTGGGCCCCGACCCCAAGAGCGTGGTGCGGCAGTACCTGGATGTTGTTGGTAGGGCTGAGCTGGGGATGTGGGGCACGGGGGCTCCCGGGATGGCTCTGCTGGCAGCAGCGTGGTGCAGGGGGCTGCAGGGATCACGGTGCCTGGCCATGCCTGATCCCATCTGTCCATCACCTGCCCTCCTGGCTTCCAGGGTTCCCCTTCATGCCCCCGTACTGGGGCCTGGGCTTCCACCTCTGCCGCTGGGGCTACTCCTCCACCGACATCACCCGGCAGGCTGTGGCCAACATGTCAGCAGCCCGCTTCCCCCAGGTACGGCTTGGCTGCGCCCCAGAGCCTCTGCCCCAGAGCAGCCGTGGGGTCTAATAGGGAGCGCCATGGGGTGGGGGTCCCTGCTCCTCCCTGGTCACCGGTGCCATCACCCACAGGATGTGCAGTGGAACGACCTGGATTATGCAGATGCCAAGAGGGATTTCACCTTCAACAAGAGAAGCTTTAAGGACTACCCGGAGATGGTGCGGGAGTTCCACCGCCGCGGGCTGAGGTACATCATGATTGTGGTGAGTGACCCCCGGTTGTGCCGGGCCTTCCAGCTGCGCCAAGGGCAGTGATGGAGCTCCCTCACCGGAGAGTGGAGGCTGTTCCCTGCCCTTGCTGCTGGAGCCCTGGCTCTGTGCCCTGCCAGGACCCTGGGATCAGCAGCTCGGGGCCTCCCGGCACCTACAAGCCCTACGACGAGGGACTGAAGCGGGGGGTGTTCATCCGGAACGCCACGGGACAGCCCCTCGTTGGGAAGGTGAGTGCAGGGATAGTGTGGGGTGACTGCAGCAGGCCTGGGAGCTGGAGGGCACAGGGCAGGGGATGGCCCCAGTGATGGTCATGGGGGCTGTGGGGCTTTGCCTGTTGCTGCCTCCCTCCCGCAGGTCTGGCCGGGCCCGACGGTCTTCCCAGACTTCACCAACCCAGAGACTCGGGAGTGGTGGCACGACATGGTGAAGGACTTCCACGAGCAGGTGCCCTTCGATGGCCTGTGGATTGTGAGTGCTCCCGCCCGCAGCTCTCTGCATCCCACCCTGCATCTCTGCGGGTCCCGGTGCTGCAGCGAGGCCATCCCGTCCTTTCCCCCACAACCCAGGACATGAACGAGCCATCGAACTTTGTGGAGGGCTCCCAGGACGGCTGCCCCAACAACAACCTGGAGCATCCCCCCTACGTGCCAGGTACGGGAGCAGCACCAGCCCCTGCCCAGGGTGGGAGCACCAGGAGGACCCCGGGGGATGCTCTGACCCTGAGCAGGCTCTGAGCTCACCCTCATCCCGTGCAGGCGTGTTTGGAGGACGGCTCCAAGCCGGGACCATCTGTGCTTCCAGCCAGCAGTACCTGTCCTCCCACTACAACCTGCACAGCCTCTACGGGCTCACCGAGGCCATTGCCTCCCACGAGTAAGCCTGTGGCTCCTGCTGCACCTCCTGCTGTCCAGGAGGAGCTGATGCACATCCCACGGGATGCCGGAGCTGGGAGAGAGGCTCCTCCTTAGTGGGATGCTTGCATATGGGGAAGGCATTCGATGGGTGGGTGAGGATTTGGTCTGTAACGCATCAATGGGCCGGGTGCTCATGTCCTGTGCGCTGTCCGTGTCACCTGCCCCATGGCCATGGTGGCACTGGGTGTCTGCCCTGGCACACGCCAGCCTCGTGCTGCTGCTGAGCTGCTGAGCCCGTTCCCTGGCTGGGCAGTGCTGAGTGGGGCCCATCCTGCCCGCAGCGCGCTGCTGAGGGTCCGGGGCACGCGCCCCTTCATCATCTCCCGCTCCACATTCGCTGGGCACGGGCGCTACGCGGGGCACTGGACCGGGGACGTCGGCAGCGACTGGGAGCAGCTCTACTACTCCATACCAGGTATGCTGCAGGGTGCTGGGCTCCATCTCCCCTGCACCTCCTCGGCAGGCTCCGTACCCCAGCACCCCGACATCCTCTGCGCCTGCCCTGCAGAGGTGCTGCTCTTCAACCTCTTTGGGGTGCCGCTGGTGGGTGCTGACATCTGCGGCTTCGCGGGGGACACGTCGGAGGAGCTGTGTGTGCGCTGGACCCAGCTGGGCGCCTTCTACCCCTTCATGAGGAACCACAACGACCACGGGGCGCGGGTGAGCACTGGGAGCCCTCATCCCATCGGGAAGCTGCGGGGAGTCCACCGGAGTGCCCAGAAGGCACCAGTGCATGGCCCAAGCATCGCCCTTCGTCCTCTCCCCCACAGCCGCAGGAGCCGTACGCCTTCAGCCCCGCTGCCCAGGCCGCCATGAGGAGCGTCCTCCACCTCCGCTACTCCCTCCTGCCCTTCCTCTACACCCTCTTCCACCGCGCTCACTCTGCCGGGGAGACGGTGGCGCGGCCGCTGTTCCTCGAGTGAGCGCGGGGCCCTGGCTCGGGGATGGGGTGAGGGGCTCCCGGCGCTGCACTGCCCTCCCCTCCCCTCGCCTCCCATCCCCTCCTGCCCAGGTTCCCCCAGGACCGCAACACGTGGGCTGTGGACCGCCAGCTGCTGTGGGGCGCGGGGCTGCTCATCACACCCGTGCTGGAGGCCGGGCACACCAAAGTCAGCGGCTACTTCCCAGCGGGGACGTGGTACAGCCTGGCAGGGGTGGGTGCTCCCCCGCCATCCCCGGTGCCTGCACCAGGGCTTTGCTGCGGGGCCCCATGGGCGTTCCCAGGGCTGTGCTGAGGACTTGGACCTCACCCACCTTCACTTGTGGCCGTTCGAGGACCACAGCGTGGGGCATCAGTGCCCTGCACCTGCTGCTTCCTCTTGTTGTTGTCATTTAGGACTCCACCATTCACAGCAAAGGGCAGTGGATCCTGCTGCCCGCTCCCCTGGACACCATCAACGTCCACATCCGCGCAGGGCACATCCTGCCACTGCAGGTGAGTCCTCTCCGCGCTGCGGTGACAGGCGTGGGGCACAACCCTGACCCCGGAGCCGGTGCTGCCGAACGCGCCTGCGGTGTCCGGCTGGGCCGGGGCAGAGCTGCTGCGGGAGCACCCGGAGCTGAGCCCGGTCCTGTGCCCCAGGAGCCCGCGTTCAACACTGCCGAGTCCCGCAAGAAGGGCATGGCCTTGGTGGTGGCGCTGACACCGGGCGGCTTCGCCAGGGGAGACCTGTTCTGGGACGATGGGGAGAGCTGGCAGAGCTTTGAGAGGGGCGACTACACCGAGCTCCTCTTCCTGGCCACGCACGTGAGCGATGGGGGTGTCTGGGCACGGGGCTTCACTGCCACGTGTGGGTCCTGGTGCCCACGGGCAGCACCGTGCCCTGGTGCAGCTGAGCTGGGTGTGCCAAAAGTGCCAGGCTGTGGCTACAGCCCTGGTGGGGTCCAGGAGCCCCCTCTGGGAGCTCTGGGAAGGAAAGGTGCTGTGGCGGGGATGTGGCTCTTTCTGCACCAGTAGTGCCGTGCAGCCTGGTAAATGGCTTTGCCACTCTCTGTGATGGGTGCCCTGCAGTGGGCAGGACCCATTGAAAAGCCCTGGGTGCCTGTGGGGCCTGGGAGCACGGTGACGGCCCTGCTGTCCCCACAGGGTGCCGTGCTCAGCCAGCTCCTGCAGGCAAGTGCCCACCTCGATGGGGTCCTGCTGGAGGCTGTGACCGTGCTGGGTGTCCCCAGCCCTCCCCGGCAAGTCCTGGCCAACGGTGCCCTCGTGGATGACTTCTCCTACCGCAGCGACACCCAGGTGAGTGCTGCCGGCCGGAGGCCCTGGGCTCCATCTCTGCTTCTCCCTGGGCTCCATCCCTGCTTCTCCCTGGGCTCCATCCCTGCTTCTCCCTGGGCTCCACCCCTGCTTCTCCCTGGGCTCCATCTCTGCTTCTCCCTGGGCTCCATCTCTGCTTCTCCCTGGGCTCCATCCCTGCTTCTCCCTGGGCTCCATCCCTGCTTCGCCCTGGGCTCCATCCCTGCTTCTCCCTGGGCTCCATCCCTGCTTCTCCCTGGGCTGACCCTTCCTTCTCCCCCAGGTGCTGAGAGTCCCCGTGTCGCTGCCCATGTGGGAGCAGTTTGTGATCAGTTGGTCCTGAGCCCCTGCTGGATGCACCAAGCTGCTTCCTCCTGCTCTGGGGCCAAATCCATCCCATACAATGCAGCTCTTGGGCTTTGGCTTCCCTCCTGGCTAACAGGAGTTACCAGGGTATAGACTGGACCTGCACCGGGGTCCCTGCACACCCCCTGGGGATAGGGGAACCTTCATCTTCCACAAAACAGGGGAAAAGACCCAAGTGCCTTGGGAGCCGCAGCACTGCTGAGTGCGGCACTGGTGAACTGCCCGGGAGCTCCGGCTGTGCTCTGGGGGAGTGGGATCTGCACAGGGGCAAGGGGGCTGTAATAAAGCTGCTGTTTGCAGGGAGCAGCCCAGGCTGTGTCTGTGCCCCTCTGCTGCTGCCTGCCCTGGCTCAGCACCCCCTGGCTGGGAACCCCCCATCCCTGCCTGGGAGCTGATGGGGACACACTCAGCTCTGGGTAAAAACAGAGACCTCTCCCCCAGAGGCTTTATTGAGGAGCAGCTCATCCCTATGGCTCCATGGGAGTGAGATTCAAGGATCCCTGAATGCTCCAGGGCTGGGCAGTGTTTGTGATACAGAGCAGAGGTGGTCCCCAGGGATGTGGGACCGGCCCAGCTGGGACCCTGCTCACAGCTGTCCCAATGCAGCGGGGATGCTCAGAGCTCGTTGTGCAGCGGCTGGCACTGGGGGCTCAGCTTCTCCTCCAGGACAGCATCAGGGGCACACACCCAGGGGTCCCCCGTGTCCCACTGCCACTTCAGGAGCTGCGCACGGAGCAGCTGGAAGATGGGAGCATAGCGGGGATCCAGGGCCAGGTTCTGGCTCTCCATGGGGTCAGTGCTGCAGTCAAAGAGCTCCCAGCGGTCTCTATAGTAGTACTGGTGCAGGGTCTTGTTCCAGTGGGTCTGCTGCCCGGCCCTGGTGCGGTTGAGCAGGTCTTGGAAAGTGGGTGAGACGTAGAAGTCCTGGTCGATGGGAAAGGGCATCTTGTAGTTGAGGTTGTGAATGAGGCGGAACTGTTGGTGCTGGATGGCTCGCATGGGGTAGTACATGGTCACCTCGTGGTGGCTCTGGCTGCTGAAGGTGGTGTCCCAGGGCTGCTCCGACTCCAGCGCTGGCAGGAGGGATTTCCCGGTGAGATGCACCTGCCTCGTGCCAAAGATGCTGTAAGAAGGGTAGGGGATGGAGAACCAGTCCAGAATGGTCGGTGTCAGATCTGGAGGAGAAGAGAGGGGTGAGAGGAGGAAACAACCCTGGAGAGAGGCAGAAAGGTCCCTGGGGTCTGCTGCCACATGGGCTGTGGGTGGTCCCAGGGCTGAGCCCTAAGAGAACGTCCTTGCGGGGGACCCTGCCGTGCTTCATCCTTCTTCTCCCTACCCAGGGCTGTGCCAGTGCCCGGGGCTGCAGCCTGCCCTATGGCACAGGACCCCGGGTTTTGGTGTGGGGAGGATGGGGACCTCTGCTCCCTTACCCAGGAGGCTGGCGAAGGCCTGGCTGAGCTGCCCCCAGCGCTCCCTGTGCTCCGGGGAGGAGAGCAGCAGGGGCTGGGCAGTGCCCGAGCGGTAGAGGTTGGTCCTGCCGCCGGGGAAGGGGATGCCGTTGTCGGAGCTGTAGATCACCAGCGTGCTGTTGTGGAAGCCGGCTCGGCGCAGCTCCTCCAGGACCAGCCCGATCCCTGCGGGTGGATGGAGGGGCAGGGATGAGGAGGGGCAGGAGGGATGGCAGCGCTCCCAGCACCAGCCTGGCCCTGCGGCTCCCACCTTGGTCCATGCGCCCGATGGTTGTGTACTGGGCTGCCAGGTCCGCCCGGGCAGCCGGTGTGTCCGGAACAAAGTGTGGGACCTAAAAGAGACACCCCAGGAAGGTGATGGGTACAGCACAGTGGCCCCCGCCAGCTCTCACCCATGGCACTGGTGGCAGTGACTGGCTCCATCACAGGCTGCTGTTGCACGCAGCCCCTGTGCAGTCCCATATTGCACCATGCAGCCCCACAGGCCCTCACCTGCACTTGCTCCGGGCTGTAAAGCTGTGGCTTCCAGTCGGGAATCCAGCCCATGCCGCTCTCTCCATTGCCAAACTTCTCACAGAAGGGCCCGTACTGGGGCTGGGAGTGCCCGCAGCGGTGCGGGTCGTGGAAGGCAACGTAGAGGAAGAAAGGCCTAGAGGGGAAAGGGTGGAGGTGGAGGCACCCCAGAGACCTGCCCTGGGCTGTGCAGGGGGCAGCTGGGGTCGGCAGGAGGATCCCCCCTGATGTGGGCTCCTGGATGTGGGCTGACCCAGAGACAAGGTCTCCAATGGGACGTGGACACACGTCTTCAGCAAAGCCGGTTTTCCTCTTCCGTTTCCCCCTCCTCCCCTGCACCGCCCAGCAGCCTGGCCCGGGGACACGGAGCCCATCACCTCTCATCCTGGCTCTGCAGGAACCGCCGCACCAGCGCTTTGATTCGGGTGATGTTTCTCCCGACCTGCAAGACCGAGCTGTTCTCCTCCGTGTAGGCAAAGTCAAAGGGATAGACGGCCTCGGGCCCAACGTGCTTCTTCCCAATTATGCCTGCAAGAACATGTGCTGTGCCAGAAGCCAGGGGAGGACAGGGGCTCCTCTGCTCCAGCACCAGCTGTGCTCAGCCAGCGCTGGGGACAGTGGAAGCTGCCACCGGTCTCCCATCATCCCTGCCAGCTGCACTTCCACATCTGGCTGGAAAATGGGACCCAACCGGGACCACGCTGCCCCAGGTCACAGGCTTAGTGGAAGTTTGGGTAAAGCAGGAGCCTTGTGTGGGCCTGAGAACCAGGAAGGAGAAGGATGAGGAAAGGAAGAAAAGCTGAGCTGTGATGAGGGTGGCAACAGAGCAGTGTGGGGGGGGGAAGCGAAGCGAAGCGAAAGCCAGGGGTCAGCACAGAGCACGGGCACAGGTCCTTGGTGCCTGCCACTGGCCGTGTCCCTACCTGTCCGGATGCCTGCTTGGCTGAGCAGCTGGGGCAGGCTGCGCACGCTGTCGAAGGAGTTGAAGTGGTGCACGTCCTGGTGCAGCCCGTACATCCCATTCTGGTGCTGCGGGCACGGGAGACAACAGAGCTGGGCGATGCCTCGGGGCCTGGCCCCAGCACAAGCCCAGATGTGCACTGCGTCTGCAGGTCCCAAGGGGCCGGGAACAGGGGATGTCAGCGGGCAGGGGGGCATGGCCAGGTCCTGACTGTGCCACAGAGCCAGCTCTGGTCAGCCCTGACCCCCGCTGTGCCTGGACCCCAGTGCGTGCGGGTGCCCTACCTGGGGCAAGCCGGTGAGGATGCTGGCCCGGCTCGGGGAGCAGCTGCTGACGGAGGTGAAGGCGTTCTGGAAAACCACACTGCGCCGGGCCAGCGCGTCCAGGCTGGGTGTCCGGATGGCCGAGTTGTTGTAGGCACCGCTCTCGAAGCCACCGTCATCTGCTGCAGCGGGGGGGGTGCGCGGTGAGCGCTGGGCACCGGCCGGTGACCGATGACAGCGGGAGCATCCCTGCAGGGGCCGGTGCTGCCGTCACCGTCCCGGCACAGAGGGGCTGCGCTGCCCACGGGAGCAGAGGTTCCCCTCCGCGGAGCGGGGAAGGCTCCGTGGCTCCGGCGGCCGCACTCACCCAGCAGGAGCAGCACGTTGCGGGCGGGGGCCGGGGGCCGGGTCCCGCTGGTCCGGAACGCGACCACCAACAGCAGCAGCGCCCAGGGCCGCATGGCTCCGGCAGCGGCAGCGGCACCGGTACCGGCACCGGCGGGGCTCGGCGGCTCCTCCGGCCGCCGCGGCTCCTCCTCTGCCCCGGTCACATGGGGCAGTCCCGGAGGCTCAGATCCGGCCCGGGCGGAGCCCCGCGGCTGGGAACGGGTCCGGAGCGCGCTGGCGGGGGCCGGGCAGGGGACAGCGGCGCGGCCATGGCGGCCCCGGGGCCCCGGCAGCGCGGCGGGGGCTGCCCGTGCCCGTGGCCGTGGGCGGCGGCGCGGCGGCGGCTCCCGGTGCTGCGCTGGCTCCCCCGGTACAGCCCGGCCTGGCTGCGGCTCGATCTGGTGGCCGGGCTCAGCGTGGGGCTCACGGCGGTGCCGCAGGCGCTCGCCTACGCCGAGGTGGCGGGGCTGCCGCCGCAGGTGGGTGCCGCTCCGCTGCCATCCCCCGTGCCCCGGGGCAGGAGCCCGCGGGTGCGCTGGGCTGCGGAGGGAGCCGGGACCATCTCCCGGTGCCCCGCGTTGTGCCAGCGCTCCCTTTGCCCTGTGCAGTACGGCCTCTACTCTGCCTTCATGGGCTGCTTTGTCTACTGCTTCCTGGGCACCGCCAAGGACGTGACGCTGGGTCCCACGGCCATCATGTCGCTGCTTGTCTCCTCTTACGCGTTCCATGAGCCTGTCTATGCCATCCTGCTCGCCTTCCTCTCTGGCTGCATCCAGCTGGCCATGGGGCTCCTGCACCTCGGTGAGATGCTCTTGCCGTGCAAGGGTATCCCTGTACAGCTGTAGCTGTGCCCCATCCCCTGCGCTCTCTGAGACACTGGGGTTGTCCTGTGACAGCTTTGAGTGTGTGCAAACACCCTGCTGGGCCAGCGCCGTGCTTACTGCTGCCCATCCTGTGCAGGTTTCCTTCTGGACTTCATTTCCTGCCCGGTCATTAAAGGCTTTACATCAGCTGCTTCCATCACCATTAGCTTCAACCAGATCAAGGTAGGACCTGCTGCTCCGGCCTGGCCACGTCCCCTGCCCTCTCCTAGAGCTTTCATGTTTAGCATCAGGCTGGGTGATGTGCTCAGTGCAAGAGCAAGGAGCCCCAGAGGGACCCTGGTTTCCCCCCAGCAGCAGTTGTGCTGGCTCCACGAGTGCTGTGCTCTGAGCAGAGCAAGCCCAAGCCCAATGCACCCTCTGCCTGTGGCCCGCTGGTGCCATCCAGGACACCAGAAAACCCAGGATGCTCGATCTGGTCCCTTGCATGGGGTGCTGGTGATTCCCCCCTCAGGGTGGGTTTGCAGCTCCACTGGTCCCTCTCAGGGCCCTGAGGCTCTTCGGGCTGCAATGCTTCCTCTGTGGTTAACCAGAATCAGAGCCTCCGGGAGGCTCTGCCAGGAGCCAGCAGCCGGCGTTGGCCAATGGCTGTGGTTGCAGTGGGGCTGCTGCGGGAGAGCTGGGCCCGGGCGGCCGCTGCAGCGCGGTGCAGGGGGTGGTTGGGCTGTAAGGGCAGGGCTGAGCCCTGGTGCTCCTGGCAGTGCCTCCATGGCACGGGGCAGCTTGAGAGGTGCCAGGCTCTCACCAGGCTTTGCTTTCCCATAGAACATCCTGGGGCTGCGGGGGATCCCTCGGCAGTTTTTCCTGCAGGTGTTTGAGACGCTGAGGAGGATCGGGGAGACCAGGTCAGCACCATCCCTGCTCCATCCCTGCTCCGTCCCTGCTCCATCCCTGCTCCATCCCTGCTCCGTCCCTGCTCCATCCCTGCTCTGTCCCTGCTCCATCCCTGCTCCGTCCCTGCTCCATCCCTGCTCCATCCCTGCTCCATCCCTGCTCCATCCCTGCTCCATCCCTGCTCCATCCCTGCTCCATCCCTGCTCCATCCCTGCTCCATCCCTGCTCCATCCCTGCTCCATCCCTGCTCCATCCCTGCTCCATCCCTGCTCCGTCCCTGCTCCATCCCTGCTCCATCCCTGCTCCATCCCTGCTCCATCCCTGCTCCGTCCCTGCTCCATCCCTGCTCCATCCCTGCTCCGTCCCTGCTCCATCCCTGCTCCATCCCTGCTCCATCCCTGCTCCATCCCTGCTGCTTCCCCCCTCCGTCCCGCCCCTTCCCTCCCCCATCCCTGCAAGCTCTGCCCCTCCCTGGGGCCTCGCTCTTCCTCGCAGGGGGCTCTGGGGTAGCTCTGCCTGTGCCCCACAGCACTGATGTGCCTCTTGCAGGGCTGGGGATGCTGTGCTGGGGCTGGCCTGCCTGGCCGTGCTGGGGGGGCTCCGCGCCATGAAGAGCCGCCTGCCCCGAGCCGCCCCTGTGGAGCCGCTGCCTGTCAGGGTCAGCTACCTCCTCGTCTGGACCACTACCACGGGTGCGTCGGCCACCCCCTGCCTCTCTCCTCCTGCTGCCATCCCTCCTGGGGCCTTGTCTCTTTGGGGCAAGGGAGAGACAGCCCCAAACTGGTAAAGCCCCAGGTCAGCAGGAGCTGAGAGCTGGAGGTGGGTCAGGGCGGGCAAAGGCCCTGCTGCTGTGTGTGCGTGCCCCTTCCGGAGGCTTGGAAGACCCCAGCAGCCCGGTACCCACCTCCTGCTGCCCTGGGCAGGTTTCCATGGTTGCTCTCTCACTGCAGCACGCAACGCCCTCGTGGTCCTGTTTGCTGGCCTGGTTGCTTACTCCTTCCAGGTGATGGGCTCCCAGCCATTCACACTCACCGGCAGCATCCCCCGGGGCCTCCCGGCGTTCCGGCTGCCTCGCTTCTCCATGGCTACACCCAACGGCACCATCCCCTTCCGGAGCATGGTGGAGGTGGGTGCTAGGCTGGCTGCTGTGGGGTGACCCTCATCCCTCTGTGGCTACACTGACCACGTCCTCCCCCCCAGGACATGGGGGTCGGGCTGGCCGTGGTGCCGCTCATGGGCCTGCTGGAGACCATTGCGATCGCCAAGGCTTTTGGTATGGCTGCACCAGGCTCCCGCGCCTGCACCGGCACCAGGGTGTCTGCAGGGGCTTGGGGAGCAGGGAGGGTGCTGGTCCCATGGCGGCACTGGGACGGACTGGGCTGCCTGTGCTGAGCCGGGTTCATAGTGTGGGTGGTGGGAGGGGTCCGTGTGGGGCTGCTGACCCCCTCCCCTTGGCCAGGGAGCTCCCATATCCCTGACTTGGGAGGGGGCCGGGGGGTCCCTGTGCTGTGTGTGTGATCTGAGTGCTGGGTGCTCCTGTGCTGGGGATGCTGGGAACAGACCCGTGGCTGTCTCCATGCGCATGTGCCCTTGGGAAGCTCTGGCAATGTCGCTCCTGTCCTTTCAGCCTCGCAGAATGATTACAGGATCGACCCCAACCAGGAGCTGCTGGCTATGGGTAAGAGTCGGCTCGGAGCAGGAGGGCAGGGCTGGGGATGCAGCCTGAGCACCCCTGTGTGTCCCAGAGCCCCTGGGCTGTCAGAGATCCCCATCCCAGCAGCCCACCTCTGCATCAAGGTTTGCCCTTCTCACCCTGCCTGCAGCCCCAGCCCCAAGCACCGTTTAGCAGTTTCCAGAGCAGCCTGAGCACAGCTCACACAGCTGGATGCGCTGTGGTCCAGGCCCGGGTACCTGGATGGGCTCTGGTCCGGCCCCGGGTACCTGGATGGGCTCTGGTCTGGCCCCAGGTACCTGGATGGGCTCTGGTCCGGCCCCGGGTACCTGGATGGGCTCTGGTCCAGCCCCGGGTACCTGGATGGGCTCTGGTCCAGCTCCGAGTACCTGGATGCGCTGTGGTCCAGGCCCGGGTACCTGGATGGGCTCTGGTCCGGCCCTGAGTACCTGGATGGGCTCTGGTCCAGCCCCGGGTACCTGGATGGGCTCTGGTCCAGCCCCGGGTACCTGGATGGGCTCTGGTCCGGCCCCGGGTACCTGGATGGGCTCTGGTCCAGCCCCGGGTACCTGGATGGGCTCTGGTCCAGCCCCGGGTACCTGGATGGGCTCTGGTCCAGGCCCGGGTACCTGGATGGGCTCTGGTCCAGCCCCGGGTACCTGGATGGGCTCTGGTCCAGCCCCGGGTACCTGGATGGGCTCTGGTCTGGCCCCGGGTACCTGGATGGGCTCTGGTCCAGCCCCGGGTACCTGGATGGGCTCTGGTCTGGCCCCGGGTACCTGGATGGGCTCTGGTCCAGCCCCGGGTACCTGGATGGGCTCTGGTCCGGCCCTGAGTACCTGGATGGGCTCTGGTCCGGCCCCGGGTACCTGGATGGGCTCTGGTCCGGCCCCGGGTACCTGGATGGGCTCTGGTCCAGCCCCGGGTACCTGGATGGGCTCTGATCTGGCCCTGGGTACCTGGATGGGCTCTGATCCGGCCCTGGGTACCAGCTGGGGATGGAGGAGGTGATGACAGCAGCACAGACCCATCTCGTGGCCCTGTGCAGTGCCTCCCATCCCTGCTGCATCTCCAGCCCCTCTCCATCCCCACTGCAGGCTTTGCCAACATCCTGGGCTCCTTCATCTCATCGTATCCCATCACGGGCAGCTTTGGCCGGTGGGTAGCAGGAGCCCCAGCCCCAGCCCTCCCCTTGCTGGGGCTCTGTGACACCCTGGGGGGGGGGAAGGTTGTGCAGATCCCAATGCATCCCTGAGCCCATGTGTGGCTCCCCAGCTGCCCACCTGGGCTGTGCAGGCTCCTGCAGGGACCCTCCCTCCCCTCCTGCGTGCCCTGTGGTGCTGCTGCAGCCTGGCAGCTCCTGTGGGGTTTTCCTGCTGCCCCATGGGCGGTGCTGGGCCCAGCCCGCCCCAACCGAGTGCTCTGCGTTTCAGGACAGCGGTGAACGCGCAGTCGGGTGTCTGCACCCCCGCGGGAGGGCTCATCACAGGTAGAGCCCCCTCCCTGCCGGGGGCTGCTCTGCAGGTCCCCGTGCCCAGCACCGCGGCATCGGGCCCCACGGCTCAGGGGCTCCCCGTGTCCCGCAGGCGCCCTGGTGCTGCTCTCGCTGGCGTACCTCACCTCGCTCTTCTACTACATCCCCAGAGCGGCGCTGGCCGCTGTCATCATCTCGGCTGTGGTGCCCATGTTTGATGCTGGGATCTTCAGGACCCTCTGGCGCGTGAACAGTGAGGGCACAAGTCCCAGAGGGTTGATCCCCCGGTGCTCTGCCTGTGCCCTGCGGCACGAGGACAAGGTGCAGGCTGTCTCCCTTGCAGGGCTGGACCTTGTGCCCCTCTGCGTGACGTTCCTGCTCTGCTTCTGGGAGATCCAGTACGGCATCATGGGCGGGATGCTGGTCTCAGGGATTCTCCTGCTCTACTCCATTGCCAGGCCCCCAATAAAGGTGAGATTCAAACCTCCCCTTGGATGCAGGAAGGATGGTGCTTTGCTTTGTTGCAGGGGCACAGCCCTGAGCTCCCTGTGACTCATCCCCTTGCACCGGGGTCTTGCTCAGGTGTCAGAGGTGTCAGATGGGGACGTGCTCCTTGTGCAGCCATGGAGCAGCCTGCACTTCCCTGCTGTTGAGTGCCTCCGGGATGCTGTGTGCAGCCACGCTCTCACAGGTACAGTGCTCCTGGGCCCACTGGTCCTCTCCCAGGAGCCTGGTTGTAACCTGGTACCCTCCTGGATCATTTCTGCCCGCTGCTGTCTCACCCTTCCCAGGCACAGCTCTGGGCTTTGATCCCTGGGCTGGTCACGTCTGGACTGGTCATCAGGAACATGACCCTGTGCTCTTTGTCCAGCAGCATCTCCCCCGTGCTCCATCATCCTGGACTGTTGTCACATCAGCAGCATCGATTACACGGTGGTGGCGGGGCTGGCAGAGCTGCTGCAGGAGCTGCGCAAGCACGGCCTCTCGCTGGCCTTCTGCAGCCTGCAGGTACCTGGGGTGCAGCCTCAGCCGGCCCCACGCTGGGTCCTTCTGCCTCTCCCTGCACCAGGCATCAGCTCTGCTCCCCGGGGCAGGGTCTGTGCTGGCCCCTGGCACCTGCCTTGAGGATGCTGCTGCCTCTCCTCTGGCAGAGCCTTCATCCCCAAGAGGTGGAGGCTTCAGGTCCTGAGCGCAGCTGTGGGAGGAGAGGCAGTGGGGAAGGGCTGCATCCCGTGTCCTGGGCTGGCTGGGGGGCTCGCAGCCCTGCTGTAAGGGAAGTGGCCAGCAGCAGGCTGCCCCAGCCCGGGTTCCTCTGCCCTCAGGACCCTGTTCTCCAAGTCCTGCTGGCCGCACACTTAGAGGGATTCCAGCATTTCCCCAGCCGGGAGGAGGCAGGTGAGGCTCTCGCTGCCCCTGGTGCGCTCCTGGGGCTGGGACCCCAGGCTGCTGCTGAGCAGGGGGTCTGCAAGATGGACCGGGGAATGTGACCCTTGTCGAGCCCCAGAGCTGCTGTGCACAGCCCCTGCTCCCTCAGCCAGCCCAGGCCCCAGTTTTACTGGTCAGCGTGAGGCCAGACAGGCTGGAACATCCCTCTGGGGTCGGCTGTCCTGGCCATGTCCCTCCTGGCTCCCTGTGCCCCACAGCAGCTCCCTCCCCCTTGCTGCAGGGCAGAGGAAAGTCCTTGACTTACGGTAAACTCTGCTCAGAACATCCGTGTGTTATCAGCACTGCTCCCATCCTGAATCCAAAACACAGCACTGAGAAGGAAATTAACTCTATCCCAGCTAAAACTGCCTTGTTTCTCCCCATCTCCCTGGCTCAGAGCGGTGCGGAGGAGCAGAGCCGGGGGGCAGCAGGGCAGCCCCCAGCACCAGCGCCAGTACCAGCGCCAGCACCAGCCAGAGGTCACTGCTGCCCGCGGGGCTCATCCAGTGAGTGGTGACACCGACACCGTGGTGACATCCAGCCACCATCCTGCACTGTCCCGGGGGTCCCACGCCGGCTGCTGGGGCTCGGGCACCTCTAGGACAGACAGTCCATGGAAGGGATCGGTGAGGGAAAACCATTCCCTATCGCAGCCATTGGAAAAGCCACCCCTCCTCCAGGCCTTTCCCCATCCTCAAAGCTGCCATCTTTTACATCATCTCTTTTAATTCTGGAGCCTTTTCTTACTCTGGGGTATTCTATGGTTCGATGATTCACACACTGAACGGTGATGCACAGAGTGCTCGTGGCATCTCGAGCTCCAAGGGTGCTGGTGCTGCCCTCCGGGCCCACGGCCGTGCTGCAGCTCTCACCCTCACACTGCTGGGAGATGAAAACCAGCACTGATTTTGCTCCTTACTGGTGTCATAAAGAGTGGCTCAAATAAATTGACCAGAGCCAGGCCAATGAATCAGATCGGTTTATTGAGCAAGCGACAGCAAGACAGCGCTGGGCGGCCGGGGAGTCTCTGCTCCGCCACCGGCATGCACCCCATTTCCCCGAAGTCACTGATTTTATACTCTTCTTTATCCAGTGTATGTGCTACTCTTGGCATACTCTGTGTCCGTGTGGCCCGTTGATAAGGGGTCTCATTCGGCCTCCCAGTGGGTCCGGTGAGGAAGGCTCTTTATCTTCTTTTCCATACCTAGTTTACTTTAACAGATGCTCCCAGTCTATAAGCCAAATTTCAACGTGTCGAAATTTCCAGTGACCTTGAAGCAAGTCAAGTAACTCTTAAACAATTAACTTTTAAGCAAACAAGATTTGATTGACAAACAGGAATTCACTCATCACATGGATCCCTCTGGTTCCGTGGGACATTCTGCCAAATGCTGCCCCTGTGGGTGCAGCCTGACCCCAGCTTGTGCTTGCCTTGCTATAAAATGGGTGTGAAAAGCACAGGCAGCAGGGCTGGGGCAGGGTGCGGGGAGGGCAGTTTTCCTGCCTGCCCTTCCTGGCACCCCTGAAATAAAGCAGTGATTGCACGAGTCAGCGTGAGCCCTGCATTCCTTTGAGGAAAGCCTTTCGGTTTTGTGTGGGCACGAAAAGCTAAACCGGGCACTGCTGAGCGCACCAAGGAAATGAAACTGAAAGCAGGCTCCGGGGGCTGGCGTGCTCCGTGCCGTAAGGCAGAGCCCCTCCTCTCAAAGGCTCCACAGCAGCAGAGGTGCCCGGGGGACACAGAGCTGCGGGGCCGTCGGATCCTGCCGCCGGAGCCTGGAGCGGTCTGTGCCCCGTGCACCCGCGGCAGCACCTGCAGAGCTGGAAGGGCACCTCCGCCCTCTGCTCCATCCCTCCCTCCGTCCCTCCGTCCGTCCGCCCCCCGGCACCGGCAGTGACCAGCGCAGACGGAGCAGGTTTCTCTTCACGTCGTGTGCAGCCGCCTGGGGTTGTGCGGGGAAAGCTGCGCTGCGTGCCCAGAGGGGGCTCAGGTAACCTCAGAATGGAGCCTGGGGTAGGAGAGGGGTTGGGTTCGTGTGTGCTCAAACCGTGTGTGCAGGTGCGGTGTGAGGGCTGCTCAATCCGGGCACGGGCTGACAGCCGCGTCCCCACTTCGGCCTGGTGGATCCAGTGGGATGAATTCCCCTCCATTCACTTGCCCTCGCGCTGGTGTGAAGCAGCCCACGGCCCCGCTCCTGCGGCCCGGGGAGCCTGCTCGGGGCCGGTTGCTGCCGCTGTTGCAGACGGCAACGAGAACCGACCGACGGCGGCCGGAGGGTGGTGGGGGAGGCGCGTCCCGGGGCCACCAGCCCGGAGCAGGGCCGGGAGCTGCTGACCCGGGGCTCGGCGGGGGGAGAACGGGCTCCACCGGCGCCTCGGAGCACGGCGGTGAGCACGGAGAACCCCTCCCGGCCCCGGCAGCTGCGGTGGGGCTGGACCCCTGCGGGACATGCCCGGGGTGGGGGGGGTGCCGGGCCGGGGCCGGGGCCGGGCGGCGGCGGTGGCGTCCCCAGACCGAAACTTGGGGCTCTGCGGGAAAACGAAACTTGACCGGTCGGCACCGCGGGAGTGGCCGCTGCGGGCGCCGGCCCGGCCCGCGGGTGAGTTGCGCTGTCGGGGGCCGCGGGCTGCGGCGGGGCAGGGCTGAGGGCACCGGCACCGGGCTGGCGGGGGGCGCCTCTGCGGGAGGCGCGGGGAAGGGGCTCCTCTACCGGGCTCCGCTGCAGCCTCCGGGTGCGCGCCGGGAGCCTCGGGACCTGCCCGGTGCGCCCCGATCCCCGCTGAGCCCCGATCCCCGCTGAGCCCCCTCTCTCCGGTGCGTCCATACCCCTCCTTCCGCCGGGACCCCGATGCCGGGGGGAGCTCCGCCTCCTGCCCTCACCTAACGGGCCTCGTTCGCGTTCCGCCCTTCGCCACGCCATTGGTCCGTCTGCCATTCATTTGCATATGTACACGGAAGTGGCGGGAGTTACTGCCTATCCGCAGGAGCGAGCAGCGCGTCATTTGCATATAGGCTCCGCCCCGGGGTCATTCCCGCCTCTGCCCCGGGCGGGTCAGGTGGGGCTCTGGCCTGAGGCAGCTCCCTGAGGAGCCCCGGAGCGTTCCTCACCTCACGCTAATGGCTCCGGTTTCTCTGCCCCGACCTCCTCGTTCCCTCTTGGCTCCCAGGGGCTCACCGCGGTTGGTGCCTGGGGATCATGGAGTGCCGCGGGGGCCGCTTTGTGTCTGGGGACGGTTCTGCCGCTTCTTGCAGCCAGTGCGGGGCCCGGCTGGCGCCCGGCACCGGGGAGCAGGAGGATGCAGGTAGGAGGAGGCGCTGGGGGGGCTCCAGCCCTGCGGCTGCACGGGGACCAGAGCCTGGGGGTGTCCCTTGGTTCCCGTGCTGCCCCCGCGCTCTGTGCGCTGCTCATCTCAAGCTTCCCTCGTGCTCTGGCTGGAGAGGGAGGTTTGCTGGTGGTGGTGGGGAGCAGAGGAGCCGCTGCTCGGTGGCCGGGGATGAGCTGGTTCCTGCCCTGCCAGAGCAGGGCCCATTTCTGCGGGATGCTGTATTAAAAAGTCCCTTTCTTGAACCCAAATTTCCCATCTTCAGCTTACTGTTAGGGTTAGAATTCACTGCGTTTCTGTTTGACAACACATAATTCTCTCTATGAACAGTAACAGGATCAAGTACGCGTTTAACACGGTTGCACTGCAAGAGATGCTTCCTAATCCTTTCATTTGCTAAAAGAGAGAACGACCTGGGCCACCAGGGCTGCGTTTGGGTTGTTGGTAGGAAGAGTTAGGGTCCTTAAAGGGTGCCCTAAAGCAGTTATCCTCCCGACAAGATCTGTTCTTAGCAAATCCCTCTGCTAATGCAGAATGGCAAAGAGCAAACCTGGGGCCTCCAGCTCTTAAACGCTATAGGAAAAACATCAGAACCTGTGGTGGGAGGCAGCACAGGAGCTGGAGGTAGCGTGAGGATGGGTCAGCACCTCAGCACGGTGGTTTCTTACCTTAGTTACTCTGCTGCTGACTGCAGGGGCCTTGAGAGGGAGGGAGGCTGTGCTGGGGAGGATGCTGGCGTTCCTAGCGGTAGCTGCTGAACTCCTGTGAATCTGGTTTTATCTGGGATGGAGTTAATTTCCTTCCCAGGGTTGTTTTGGATTCAGGATGAGAGCAGTGCAGATAACACGCGGGTATTTTAGCTGTTCGGAGCAGAGTTTACCCTAAGTTAAGGACGTTTCAGCTTCTCACTGCTCTGCAATGAAGCGACTGCTGGGGGGGCACAGGGAGCCGGGAGGGACAGGGCTGGGATAGCTGATCCCAGGGGCTTGGAGCAAGCTGCTCCAGTGGAAGGTGTCTGTCCCCGTGACAGGGGTTGGAGCTGGAGGAGCTTCAAGGTCCCTTCAAATCTAAACCATTCAAGGGTCCCACCGTGGGGTGTTTAGCTGCCTACCTGAGTAATCCACAGCAGTTTAGTACACGGGTCAGCAGCAGACCCTGCTTGCTCACCACCAGAGCTTTAACAATACACCTTGCCTCCACTGCAGAAAGAAGAGTGGTGAAGCTCGCTGAAGTCCCTGATACAGCAGTAGAGATGAAAGGAAAAGGTGCTGCTGGGCCTTCTGCTATGGAGCCAAGTGATGCTGAGGGAGGATTGTTGGTGGAGAACGCAAGAGCTCTCATCAATACCTCAATGACCACACCTGAATGTGCCGTGCATGAGCCTCCTTCCTCTGCTGAAACACAGGAGGAGGAAGAGGGAGCATCACTGCTGGAGGGTGCAACAGCTCCGAGTGATACCTCAGAGACTGCCCCTGAGGCCATGGCTGGTGATACTTTGGAGAAGTCACAGAGGAAGGTGAGGCTCTGTGGTGCTGAGGAGCAGGGGCTGCCGGTCACTTGCTGCTCTCTTTGGTCAATCAGTGAGGCTGGGCTGCACTGGCTGCTGCTGCCTGTGTTCCCAGGCAAGCTGGAGATGTCTGTGCTTGGTTCAGTGTGGAGGATGCAGGCGGTCGATGTGCAGAGCAGGGCCCCTGCACTGTGCTGGGGGAAGCAGGACACAGTGGGCTTGGTAACTGCTCTGGTTAGTGAGCATCCTGCTTGGTGCTGCTTTGTGTTGCTGCTGAGGAGGTCTTAGTAGTAGAAGTAGAGAATGCTCAAGAGTTACTTGCATTTCCAGCTGCTATAGAAGGCAGAGGCTGGTCTTGTCTGTTCTGTTCCTGGTTGTTCTTCATTATCCCAGTGTAGCAGGAAGGTGTCACTTCCTCTTCTCCAGCCAGCACCACCAAAGAGTTTCTCTTTGGCCATGAATAAACAGACATTGTGGTGTTCCTTCTTTTCTGTTTGCTGTAGAAAAAGAAGAGGAGTAAATCCAAGAAGGGCCCATCGAGCTCTGAGACGCAGGACTCTCTGCCTTCTCTAAGCCCAGCTCCAGCTGAAAGCCCAGAACTGCTGGATACCTGTGTGATTCCCCAAGAAATCCAAAGCACAAGCAGTGAAGTAGCCAAAGGGGGTGGTGCTGTTCTTGCTGGGGACAGTGGAGGCCCACGTGGAAGCGAGGGGGCCTCAAGTCACTTGGGAAGGGAAGCTGGAAGCGTGGAAGCAGTTGCAGAAGGCAGTCACCGGAGTGTGGATGTAATGACCCCAGTGAAGCAGAGCAGCACGGGCAATGCAGCTGCCCCATCTCCAAGTCCTGCGACCCCAGAGGAAAAGGTGGAGGGTGGAAGCACCACAGGGCGTGGAGAAGTAGTCAGGGGTGATGTGGGAGGGGGCAGTCGTGCCCCTGCTGCTGGTCAGCTTCCAGCCACAAGAGCGGATTCCCAGCCCTCAGGTAGCAGCAAGAACCTGACCTCAACAGGGGCGAGAGCGAGCGCTTCCTCTGGGCCATCTCCTGGAATGGGAGCTCCTAAAAGCAAGCCTGCAACTGCTTGTGCTGGACATCAGAGTCAAAACCCAAAGACTCCACCTCGCAGCTCACAGGCTGGGAAGGATAAAGCAGAGAGTGGGCAGAAAGCGAGCTCTCCTGCTCCCAGGGTAAGGGTGTGAGTGAATGCTCTGGGCAGTATTTGCTTGAGCTGGGCAAGGTTTCCTTTTTTAAATGTGTGCTGTTTGTCTTCCTGTCGCAGAATGAAGATGCAAAGGAGAAAAAGGCCACAAGTGAGAAAACACATGCAGTAAGCAAGGCAGCAAGTCAGGGCAAAGGACCTGAGGCTCCCAGAAAGGGCAATGCTTCGGCTGCAGCGGAGAGTCAGAAGGAGAAGCTGCGCCAAAGGCACCAGCAGCCAGCAGATAAGATTAAAGAAAGGTGAGAACAGCCCTGCTGCTCCCCAGTATTCTTCACTTGGAGGGTTTGGTGCGAGGAGGACCAGAGGACACAGGCTGAGGCAGGGGACTAAAGTACTAGGGTATGTAGAATTAGAATTGCCTTAAACCTGAGGTGAATTACTGCTCGTGCAAAAGGGACCTGATGTTTCATCAGGAGTTGTGGCGTAGGTCATGTCCTGGGACGTGTGATCCACTTGGTACTTGAAGCTTTTTGAGTATCTGATGGGTAAAACCAAGATTGCCCTCTGATTTCTTACTCACAAGCAGCATGTGCTTCACACCTGTAACTCTGTGGATTAATGGGGTGAGGACCTCTTTTCATTAGTATAACCTGTTTTGCTTAATGTGTATGAGCTGAAAGAGGGAATAAAGTGTAGTCATTGCAGGTCGTTCTGCTGGGTCAGGTATTTCTGTTGGCTTACCAATGCAGGGACCCAGATACACGTGGCCAGAGCATTTCATGGGACTCATTTCTTCCTTTTTGCACTAGGCTTTGTGCTAGGCCTGCCACATTGCATCAGTTGCAGTGGATTGCTGACATAGCTTCTGGGTCCTGCATCTGTTAAGCTGTGGCTCGAATCTTAACTGTTATAATGATTTGTGCAATTTAGAAGAAAAGTAAATGTTAAAACTTTCTATTTTCCTTCTAATCTGTTCTTTCAGTTCTGTGAGCAGAAGCGATGGTGTCACAGTGTATTTCCATGCAATATTATCCAAAGACTTCAAACTAGACCCTGACACCCATAAAGTATTCATCAGGGCTGAAGGCATTTCTCCTTATGCAGACTGGAGCGACAACATTTGTGAGCTGCACTGCACCAAGTGAGTACCCTCTTGAGTCACGCAGAGGCGCAGGAGAGTTTTGGCTCTGGAGAACAGGATGCAATGTGGTACCTCCTTTAATACAAAAGACAATAGCTGTATGTGCATAGGTGGGGTTTGCCACAAAGAGTTTTCATAGTGAACTATATTAAAGCTTGCATCATGAAAGAATAATCACTGTTCCTATGAGAAATGGAGAGAAGCATGGGAAAGGAAGTTACGTAGGACAGCTGCCATGTCCTTTGCTGTGTTTCGTGTTTCGCAGGCATCTCGGAGTGCATGGATACCTCATTGAAGGCACTGTAACCCTTGCAAAAGAAAATCTGAACAAATCAATTCCTTACAAGTACTGGGTTGGCTGTGGAGAAGGGGAGTACGAGTTTATTTACAAGCGCTCAGTAGGAAACCATCACGTGAATCGCCACTTGCTGATAAGAAGCGAGTTGCTCAGCGGTGGAGGTGAGCTGCCCTGCCTGCATCTGCAGCTCGGGGTGATCCATGGGGCCTTTTGTGGTGGGAAGAGCTCCAACTTATATGGGCTAGCATTATTATGAGAGCACTGGCTGGAGGTGGAGACTTAATGGGTCAGTGGGGGTATCTCTGTGGGCAGCTGAGAGTGAGGCATGCACAAATGTGTGCGTGCTCCTCAAATGATTGCTCCCCTGTGTTCTTTGTGTTGCTTATTCCAGAATGGCATCAGTATGATGATATTGTGTGTGCAAAGCCGTCTGTAATGAAAAACCTCTGGCTTATGCTTTCTCGCAATGGATACAAGGATGTGGTGGAAGGAAAGAAAATAGCTGCAAATATTATGTTAGAAAGTATCTTCAGCATTCTTGGAACCTGGAGTTCCAGCAACCTGAGCAGCTTTGTCTTTCAGCTGAGACAGTTTTATACTGTTACAAGTGAACCATGGGTATTTGATGGTGAGGAAATGCCATGGATGGAGTTAAACTTTGGTGAAGAGCAGGTAATCTTTTCTTTTAGCAGGTACCAGAAAACAGGCGGTTGGTTTCTAACCACAGGATTTCAGTTTTGCTGTTGACTTCGCTGGGTTAGTTTTGCTTTTCCTGTCAGAAGGTTCAGATGGGACAGAACGGGTGGGGATCCTTCTGGGTGACTGCTGTGAACTTCAGTCAGCGTGGGGTGTCCAAGTGCTCAGCTCACTGGTTCCCCTCCCAAGGTCTGCCCCAGTCCTTGATGCTCCCCGGGGGCATGGGAGGATGCAGCAGTAGCTGAGTGGTGGGAGCTGGTAGCACAGAGAAGGGCACCAAGCCCTCGCAGGTGCTGCAGTCCCATGCCTGATGCTCTGGTGGTGGTCAGTACTGTGTGTGCTTAGGTCCTGGTACCACCACGGTGCCAGAGGGAGTACAGGGCTAGAGTGTCCGCGCTGCAGCTGGCAGAAGAAAATGGCTTCAGGAAAAAAAAGACTTGTTGGGGATCTAATGCTGTGGTTGGTTTGTAACTTCCCTTCTTGTTTTATCCTAGGTGAATGAGCTGCTGCTAAAATATATGAGGAAAATTGCTCTTCCTTTCCTTGCACCTGAAGAAGATACAAAAGCATCGCAGGTGGATATAGTAATAAAAAGCAAAGTAGCTCTGGGGCTCACCATTCTCATAGTAGTCAAAATGTTTGGGCTTCCAGCATTTAAAAGCGATCTGGCTAACCTGTGTAGCCTCCTGTGCTTGGATAATGCACCACAACAAGCCATACAGGATGAGATTCACAGCATCGGGAAGGTTTTTCCAGGGACTGCTGGGTATGTATGTCACTGGAGCACTTACAAGGTAACCAGCTGGGCTGGTTTTGCTGCAGGTGGAGCACCCTGTGATAGAGCAATGAGAAATTCAGTTCTCCAGTGTCAGAGAATGAGAAAAACCCCACAGGTTTTTGAAGGTGTCTTTGGAGGTCTCTGTTCCAGCCTCTTGCTCGAAGCAGGGCTAGTGTGCAGGCAAGGTCCCAGGTGGGTTCTGAAGAGCTCCAGGGGTGAAGGTTGCACCCCCGCCTCTGGAGCCTTCTTACAGTCACAAACCTTTCCTGATGTGAAAACGTTTCCTTTTGCCCACATGGGATTTCCCTTATTTAACTTGTCACCCTTGTCAGAGTAGTACATTGGGTTACAAGTGTTGTCTTTTCTTATATATAAAAATCAAAGTAATCCTTTCCTATCAAGCCATTTCTAGCTCCTCACCTGTTTGCTATTCATACAAACTCCAGTGAGCAGGATCATCATGTATTTACTCCTTTAAATTTGAAGGCAGTGTTTGGGTGGTTCTTGTCTCCTCTGATGTGCACCATTACATGTGAACTTAGCTGACTTTTTTCCTCAATGCTGCTTATTAGCCTGTTATCCCACTGCTTATCTGGCACTCAGATGTGTAGTTCTTCACTTGCACTGCTGCAGGTATTACATTTCCTTTTGGAGGCTTTGTGGTGCTTCAGCCCAGCCAAGGAAGCTGAGAATTGTCCCTTGGATGCTGGGCTCTGCACATCAGTGTCACCCAGTCCCCAAGTGAGCTGGGGGTTCGTGTAGAAACTAGATGCAGTACTGGCACTTCTTAGTGCTGTGTTAGTGGAGTTTGTGCAAAGAGATTCAGGTAGGTTTACAGCTTTGAGCCTTACACTTTTACTGTGTGTACTCTTCAATGAAGAGAAGATTGAGCTAAAATAATTACTAGAAGTTACAGAAGGTACATAGCGAGACTGAGATGTGGCCTTCCCCTCCCACCCCGCAGCATCCCTGTGTGCTGTAAAAAGCTGTTCTTTCACTGCCTGTGTTTGCTTTGGTATTTCTCTTTTAGTTTGAAGTTACGGCTGACAGACTTGTGCCAGAGCTGCATCGAGGAGCAAGTGGACCACTGGGTGTGGATTCTTCCTCTTCTGCATTTCTTTGGTGCCCCTTTGCAGCGTGACCACTTGCAGATGGAAGAAGATGCCTGGGCAGGGCTGGAAGGGATTCCATTTGCTGAAACAAGGAAGAGGCAGGATCCGTGAGTCTTCAGGGATTATTACCTACATGCATTGTCCTGCCACTGCAGTTGGTGGTGATCATCTTAATCCCTCTTTTTTTCTTTCTTGCTTTTAAAAAATAAGAAACGTGGCATGGTGGTGGTGGCTATTTGGGGTACATGAACACAGGCATTGGTTGCTTAGAGGTTATGGTGTATAGCAAAGCTGTGCAGTATATAACCTTTCAAACACAAGGGCTTCTGCTTGCTGGTTTGGCATTGCTTCTGTGATCATGGGTCTTGGGGTCTTCTATTGATCTTCAGCTGTAAATTGGAAAAGCACAGGAGTGGGACTGAGTCCTCTGGGGCTGAATGAGCTCTTAGGCTTTTGCACCTTGAAAACCTGAAGATTTTGATTTGTCTTTCCCTAAGGACGACCCTCCTGCAGCTAATGAAAGCAAAGAGCTACTTGCTGAGATTAGATAAGACTCTGGTCAAATCCTGGATCTGTGTGCTGCCCCTGGAGAGCCTGGCTGAATTTATAGAAGACTTCTCCAGTGATTTGTTATTCATTCTTCAAGGTGTTTCTTACAGACTAGAGAACACTGACCATTGGTGGGCCACTTCTCAGGTTTGTCTTTCAGTAGCTTTCCCCAGCTAAGGGATAAAGGCTGAAACTGGGCTGTACCGTGCTTTTTAGTAGAACTGGCTGTCACTGAAGGGGATGTGCTTAGTAGCAGGTCAGAGCACAGAGAGCTTAAACGTGGCTGAAAGCAAAAATAGTTGCTCTGAATTATTATTAGGAGACTCCTAAGAGGCGATGGGAGGTTGTCTCGGTAGCAGAGAGTGTTGGCGTTGGTGAGAGAAGGATCTGCTTCTCTGGGTTTGCTCTTAGTCACTGATGGCAAATGTCTTAATCCTGAGCTCCTCCAATGGCTGCTTGAAACTGCCTTTGCACAACCTCTGGGGTTGGTCACGGTCCTGCTGGTTTGAGAGACTTCCCTGCCTGTGGCAAAACCGCTTGTGTCTGTGTGAGGACAGAACTCTCCGCTGTGCGTAATGATCAGTTTAAACCCCTAGACTGGAAGAAGTGCAGGTGTTGTTAGTACAAATAATAACACCTCTGTATTGACCCTGGCAGCCAGCAGGTAATTTCAGCAATTTCATAGTGTACTTCTAAAAGCATTGGAGAAGGCACAGGAAAATAGGAAATTCCCTCTTTCACAGCATCCCCATAACTAATGAGAAACTGCTCTCTAAAATTCCTTCCACAGCTGAGCGTTCCTATCTTTCTATTCTTAGGTTTTAGAGAACCTTCTGAAGACAGTGCTGCATATGTTGGATGAGAAACAGGCCAGGTAACTGAAGGGCACGCCTGTGAGAGCGGTGTTCTTTTCACTTACACCCTGCCTGCGGGGTGGTGGTACGCTTGTAGTGTGAACATGTGCATTGAGTTCTTGTAGTGTGAACATGTGCATTGAGTTCTTGTAGTGTGAACATGTGCATTGAGTTCTTGTAGTGTGAACATGTGCATTGAGTTCTGTGTGAGTAGAAGATTCCCGAGTTTCCAGCTCTGTCATAGAGCAGCATGTTTTAAATCCACCTGAGG
This sequence comes from Neopsephotus bourkii, assembly GCF_033783945.1. Lineage (NCBI taxonomy): Eukaryota > Metazoa > Chordata > Aves > Psittaciformes > Psittacidae > Neopsephotus > Neopsephotus bourkii. The sequence continues at coordinate 753,070 of NW_026902223.1, forward strand.
AGGGGGTTACTTGTCCCACTGCATTGAACTTGGAGGTGGCTTTTACTTTTCCTTTGAGCAGAGAAGAAATTGTCCCTCTTCATTCCTGTGCTGCAGGGCTCTGGAAGCTCACTCCTGGCAGTCCTGCCTGACCTGTTGCCTCAAGCTGCACAAGAAGATCTGCATGTGCATGAAGTGGGGGCAGTTGTTCACCCTTCCTGTCACTTCTGCTATGGTGCTTTCAAAGGTTGCTGGACTTCAACCCACAGCAGTGAGTACCAAGGAACCATTCAGGGCTTGATAGGAGCAAGATAGGTTGAAGTATTACAGCAGTGGTACAAGAGACTGGGTTTAGATCACAGCCATTTTCAGTTTGGAAACCTTGGTACTCTAAAGGAACCAAGATTGTGGTACTTTCAAGTAGATGTGAAATCACTTCAGGATTTTGATTCTTGCTGAAATCAGGTCCCATGCCTCAGCTGCCTGTCAGGGGTTTTATTTTATCTGGGCTTTTTTACCCTTAAACACATGTTGGTTTTACTCCCTGGAATAAGTGATCTTAAGCACAAGCTATTTGTAAGCACTGTGTTTTTCCAGCCTCCCTCTATCTTTTACTCAAATAGAGGTGGGTCTCTGCTGGCCGTCTTTGTGCTTTGGGTGCAGTTAGGCCTTCTCTTTTAGAAATACTTAAATCACTTGTATGTTCCTTCCCTGCTTGAACTGTTCTTATAGTAATTTATTTATTTACTTGCCCCTTCCTTTGTATATGTGTCAGGTTCCAGGAGGTGCTGTGCAGGAAGCTCCAATGGTGAAAACATTCACTGAAGCTCTGAAAGAGACTCGAACCTGGTTCAGAAATGTTTTAAAAGAGAAGTTAGTGAAAGAACAGTTGGAGTATATGATGTTCTCTTTTTATTGGGAACTTCAGGTTTGTCATCTTATTATAGTATGGTGTTTTACTATAGCTTAACCATATAGTCTAGAGTCTAATGGCTCTGGTGGGAACTGTGGCTGCTGTGGCTGGGTAAGGAATGAGATGGGGACAAGCAGTAAGGACTACAAGCTGTGAGGCTGCGTTGTTTTAAACACTCTTGGGTTGAAAAGCAAAGGGCTTTACTGGTGCTGCTGAGCTCACTTGATTTCTCCTTTGAATCTGTTGTTCCAAGAGGCATTCTGGGATGAGGAGCTGCCCCTTATGGATGTTTAGCTGGAGTTGTTGTCCTGCTCATGCTGTACGTCCTACCGGCTTCCAGCAGGCAAAGTACAGAGCCGATCCTTATGGCCTGGCTTGCTCTGTTCCCAGCCCTTCCTGGGACAGTTTCCAGCATCAAGGTGGAAATGGTTCACCCAAGTGCCTCCTTTAGCAGCTGGGCATTATGACCCTGGGCTTCAAAGATGCCTCTTGCAGCTTTGGGATTGCTCCTTCTGGATAGAAACATCTGAAAGGACGGCAGGCTGAGGAGCATGGGGCCTCTCCTCAGCACAGTTCTTCTCATTTCCTTATTTGAATGCTAAATCTAAGCACTCAGTAGTTTGGGTTTGTCTGCTTCTCACCTGCAGGCCTGGGATGCATTTGTGAAGATCAGCTTTCCAGATGAGCAGTTCACTGGGAAGTGGAAGACAACTTTACTTGAGGATCTGAAGAGAAGAATTCAGGAGGTAGGGGGGGACTTCAGCCAGGCAGTGCATGCTGGTGGGCCACATCCAGAGCAGATAGACAGTCTTCTGCTGTGCACAGAGAATAGCTTCTAGAGCCTGAATGGGCACGTGAAAACACTGTAGCTTTGGTCATAAAAGTGCCATTGCTGTGTTCTGGAGGCTTAAAAATTGGATGTGAAAATGTCCAGCTACCACCTGTACAGTTTTAAGAAACAGTGAGTGTAAAATAAGTACCTGAGGACTTACAGAGCAGAGTTGGTGCCTGTTTCTCTTCAGTCATTCTACAGAAATGACAGTTCCTGTCCAGGCTCCCAAATGCACACCCACATGTGTAGGCCATTTCTAAACTGAGCTTCTGTATCTCCTCATCTCCTTTCTATATCAGTTGCAAAATGCTTGAAGCCATTGATTTTCATGGTATAATCAGGAAACAAGTATTTCCTGGTGGAAGCTTGGCTTAGAGAGGTGCATATTAGTTCTTTTTATTGTCTTTATAGCAGCACTCCTTTGTGCTTTCAGAAGAAATGTTTTGGAAGCTTTAAGCTGAAATCTCCCTTTTGCCCTGTAGGAGCCTCCAGTTAACCAAATCCTGGTCTACTGCTGTCAGTACTACCGATTTTCACAGCTTGACTCTTCTATTGACCAGTGCTTCTGTGACTGTGCCACAGAGGCTGTAACTGCAGCTTGCCAGGTAGTGTATTTTCGCTCACGGTAGGAAAAGTGAGATTTCCTGTTGCACAGTATAGTGACATATGTTGGGGTGGAAGGAGAGGTGTACGCTGCTGTCGTGGCTTGAGGTGCTGTGGATTGTTTGAATTTGTTAGACCAACAAAAAAAGGATTGATAGGAAAACAGGAAGTAAGGGTCCACTTACAAAGGGTCCATGAAAAGTACTTGTAATGCTCTCACCATCCTGGCTTCTGGTGTCAGTCATGAGCTGAGGCTTTTCTGCAATGCCTCAGCACTGGGGTGGGACTTCTTGGCATCAGTGTCTGACCTTGAGACAGATGGACCCAGTGTAAGCCAGGCCGCTGGTGCATTCCCCCCCTGCCTTTTATTCCTTGTGCAGACTCAGAGCAATCTCCTTGAGAAGATCTCGTCCTACAACTTGGACAGATTCAGCCAGCTTGTATCAGCGATCATTGTAAAATCGTGGCCAGTGAGGCCTGGACAGTCTAAGGATGATGGTGATGAGATTTTGCACCATGTGCTGGTGTGGCCTGACATCAAACGTGTCTTCAGCTTTAGTGGTATGTGTTAGTTACATTTTGGGAGCCTTAGGAAAAGCTGTTCTCGGCCTCACCGCTCGCACTTCACAGAGCAGCAGATATGTAAAGATTATCCTGTTCTTGTTTTATTCCTCTTCTCAAAGCTCAAGGAATTCAGCCTGGTTTTGGAGAGGAAAGGCTAAGAGGAAGCTGGTATTCCTCTGGTGCTAATCCGCTGCATCACTTCAGGATTTGTACTGGACCACTGAGCCCGTAGCTCAGGTGGATTTGTAGAACATAACTTCCTCCTCTGAGGTTCTAATACGTTATTGCTACACAAAAATGCTGAAGTGTTGGTTGTTTACTGGATCAAAATGGCTCGTACTTCCTTCATGGGTTTTGGGTATGGGCTGTGCACGGGAAGGTTCCTGAATTGCTCTCCTGAGGTCCTGGTTGTTTCTGCTCAGGAAGCCATGAGGGGCTGGTGGGTGGTGTCATGAGTTGATGGGCTTTGGGGTAGGGATTTGAATGGGAAGTGGAAGAACTCTAGGATTCTATGACTCTGTATCATGGCCCTGGGTAGTTGTTGGTTCTGCCTGGTGTTTGTGGAGCAGGGCTGATCTGGGTTCTGCATGCTTTGTTTCTGGAACAGGAACAAACACAAAGGTGCTAGAAAAGCTTACAGATGAGGCAAAGAATGTGATGGTCACTGCAGACTCTGTGTTTGTGAATGTCACCAATGACCTTCAGAGTGGGAGGATCCTTGTGAAACATCTGGAAGAAATTTTGCAGCATGAGCAACAGTTCATCTCCATCTATGAGATAAGTAAGAGCACCATTCATAGTGGCATCTTGGCTTAGGGCATCATTGTAGTGATCGATGGCCTACTTGGTGAGCAGTAATCCTAACTAGGAGCTTCAGCAGTTGGAAATGCTGCCCTTTGTACGGAGCTCCCAGCTCCAGTTGTGGCTGTTTGCGTTTCACTGTGTGTGACTCTGCAAATCCAAACCTGAATGCTGGGTGCAGGGGGGTGGGAAGCCTCTGCCTTGTGACTACAGATGAGTGTTTTTCTTTCAGAGAACCAGCAGCCGTTACCTGAAGGCAAAGAACTCCTTCGGAGAGGGCTGAAAGAGCTCCTGCAGAGGAGGCAAGAAGAAGTTGCACTTGTCAGAAGAGAGAAAAAAGCACTAGGAACCTTTCTGAGCATGTGTAGGAAGGTGCAGGCATCTGTGAAAGGTAGTGTTTGAGGAGCAATTTGGAAGCGGCAACTTGGGAAAACATGGTTTTCTTTGACAATGACTGGGCTGTGTAAGCAGGTTTTATTCTAAAGCACAGCAGGGATGAGGAGGGGTGGGGGAAGTGTAAGCCTGGAGTGTTTGAGGGATTGAGCAAGTGCTTGTGCATCAGAGGATATTTGTAGGGTCCACAGGCCCAATAGCATCTCAGCAGATTAGATGGAGTAAGCTGGATGCAGGCTGGACACCTGATGCATCTCTGACCTCTCTCTCTTTTAAAGTGAATGTAGGTGAAGTGGAATTTCAATATTTGGAAGATCTTCGCTTAAAAAGACTCAATGCAGTTGTGAACGTGGGAGAGTCACCCCTCCAGACCTACTACAGCTTGAGCCCAGAGCTGAAAGAATTTGCCCAGAAGATGCACACTTTTAGGGGCAGCCTCATCTTCCAGCAGCTCTGGGAGGAAGCAGCCGAGGAGGCAAGAAGGGAGAGTGAAAGTTTGGAAGAGGAGGAGCATGTATTGGACCTTGATGATGTTTTCAGTGCCCTCATCAGCCCTTGTTTTGAGAGGTATCAAAGGCTGTGTGATGATCTCAGAGCTGGAAGTCTCACGCTTTCTGCAGTTGATAAAATCTTTCAGAAATTCAGGAATGATCCTGAAGGTACCGAAAGCGAGCTGAACATCATGTGTGAGCTTAGCCCTGGAGAAGACAGAGGCTGGGTCAGTCGGCGGTTTGAGCAGATCCAGCAATACTTTGAAATGCATTTAGCTTTTGATGCTGCAAAGGTCATTGCCAGTGTCAAGGAGAGTTTAAACCTTTCTGGTGACTTCAGTGTCCTGGAGAACTTGCTGCACATAGTGAGTATCCACTTCGGCTCTGTTCTGTCAGGCTGTTGGCTGAAAGCCTGGGTGAATCTGATTGTTCCCACAAGTCTGTCCCAGTCTGTCAACAGCCATTCCCTGTCACAAAGTGCTTATTTGAGATAAAAATGAAGTATTCAAACAAAATACTTTTGTGTATGCCTTAGTTCGGGGCATGGCTTTCCTTTCCTGGCTGGAGAGCACACTGTGTTCCCTGTATCTAGAGTGAAGGTTTGTTTTTACTGCTTGCTTTCTAGACAGAAGAGCTTGAATCGTGCAAGACACAAAAGCTGGATTCCATCAGCCCTGAGCTTATGCGTGCCAAGGAACTGCTGCAGGGGATCACTGTGAACCGTCGTGGGTGTCTGGGGGAACTGGCCCAGCAAAAGGAGTTTGTCTGCTGGGTCAGAGAAGCACTGAAAGGTGTGTGCTGCTCACCAAGGAATTGGGCAGATAGTACTAGCAAGGATGCCAGTTTGTGTGCAGGCAGAAGGAATGCCATATCCCTGACCCATCTGCTTTATGCCTTCACAGCTTCTGGAATTGATAGTTATAAGCATCCCTTACAGGCTTTGGTGTGGAATGTGCTATGAAGCAGTCCCTTTAAACATGCCCATGCCACTGGAGTCTCATGCAGCACTCAGTAGCTACCCTGGCCTATAGCTGGCTTGCTCTGAAGGGTTGTAATAGCTGTAATAGTTCACATGAGTTATTTGAGAGGACAGAGGCCACCCATTTAACAAGATGACAGGGTTCTGGTTAGTTGGGTGTCACCAGCTCAGTTGTCTTAATTGCAGAGGCACCTTTGGCACTGCTTCCATCCTGGTTGTGAACCTGTGGCTTGTGGCAATGCAGAGAGAAGCCAGGGCCAAGGGTATCACTAATGCAGACGAATCACCTTGTGAAGCTGCTGGCAGGATGGGCAGGGGGAGGCTGCACAGGAGATGCTGGTCAAAGGCATTCTTCCTGCATGTTCTGTAGAAGGTGGTGATGTGGAATTGCATTGAAGCTGCCTCATTTGTTGTTCATCCATGTGTTTTTCTCACTTAAGGTATAAACGAGCTGAAGGTATTTGTGGACTTGGCATCCATCTCTGCTGGGGAGAATGACATGGATGTGGACCGTGTGGCATGCTTCCATGACACTGTGCATGGCTACTCTTCACTGCTCTATGAGCTTAGGCAAGAGTCAGGGTTTGATGACTTCATGCAGTGCTTGAAGAAGCTGTGGCGAGCCCTGGACAGTGATAAGAACCTTCCCCAGAAACTGGTGAGTTCTGCTGGAGCAGGTCCTCTCTGCATCCTCTTCTGTTTCTGCCTGCCAAGAATGGCTGGAGGATTGACTGCACAGGGCAGATGGCACTCATGTGGGGGATCACAGCAGCTCTTGGTATTGGAAGAAAGATATCTTTGTTTCTGTGGCACAGAAACTCCCTGCAGTGACTGTAGCTGGTATAGCATGGATCGCTGCAGAGCACTGCTGAGGCTCCCATGCGTGACATGGTGTAGCTTTGCTCTTTCCAGAGTTTGAGTGATGGTGCAGAACTGTGTCCCGCTCTTTGCAGCAGGGTGTGTTCTGTAGCTAGAGGCATTGAAGCACTGTGGGCTTGGTTTCATTCAGTCTCCCATGGTGTTGGTGAAGAGCAGCCATGCAGAAAGCTGAGCTGTAGCCTGTAGTCATTCATTTTTTCCTTCCCCATCCTGTAACTCTTATGCCAGCCCAAGCTGTTTATCCTGAACACAGATATAATCCTGGAAAGAACTGTCAAGACAGCAATTAGAGCAGTGCCATGTCTTCTCTTCCCACAGCGTGCATCAGCTCAATACTTGGAGTGGTTGAAAACAGTGAAAGAGAGCCATGGGTCTGTGGAGCTGTCGTCACTGTCACTGGCAGCTGCCATCAACAGCAGAGGAATATATGTTCTCAGAGCACCAGCTGATGGGGAAAAGGTGAGGCCTGCCCCTCCTGCAGGCAGTGATGCTGGCATGGTGGGAGATGGGCTGGAGCTGTTCTTCCATTCCGCACAGCCCTTCTTGGGAGCTGCTGCCTCAGAAGCACTCCCCTTGCTGGGCACAGCACAGCCTCAGTGCACAGCAGCACTAACGGCTTGTTCTCTGCAGGTCTCTTTGGACAGCGTCCTGCACTTCACCCTCCCGGGGAGCTCTGGGGATAATGAGGCATCATGGAAATACTCCCTGGCAGAACTTCGTGAGCTGCAGAACAAACTGATGCTCATGTCAGCAAAGGGAGAGCAAGGCTTGGAGGTGGAGAAGTTCTCTGAGGTCAGATTTCAAACCCAGTGGGTTGCTGATGTTAAGGCTGGGGTTGGATTTTGCCATAAATGTCAGCTTTTAGGACTTCCGTTTAGAGCCGAGTTGCTGGGGATGCGTGGGAGCAGGCAGAGATGTTCCTGCTTCTCTGGTTCCATGTGAAGGTGAAACTGAGCTGGAGACGGGACAATGGACTGGTACCCTCATCCTCTGGGAAGTCTCCTGGCTGGGAGGGTTGCTGTGCTTTTGTAGCAAGCAGGGGGTTCCTTACTGGCTTTTAGAGTCTTGTTACTGTACAAGCCTGACATACCTGGCTTGGGACAAAGCCTTTAGTTTCATGAGACTTTCTGTGGTGTCATGACTGGGCGTTGTGTTGGTAAATCAGCTTAGTGTGTTTTTAATCTCTCCTCACACAGATCTTTTTCAATGTCCAAAGACTTGCACAGGCCTTTATAGACCTTTACTCAGCTGGGAACATGCTCTTCCGTTCCTGGCTTGCCCATGTGTATTGCTCACCCCAAAGAGAATCCTGTGTTCTCATGGACTTCTCTTTGGGACCAGTCCCAGTGCTAGAAGCACAAGGAAATGTGGCAGCTGTTCTCCCAAGCCTCTGCAAGACAATGGAGAGCTTCCTGGAGAGTTGGAAGAGCTTCATGTATGAGAAACGATTGCAGCATTTCTACCTGAACTACTACACCGCAGAGCAGCTGGTGTATTTGTGCACGGAGCTGGGGCAGGGGAAGCTCAGCCACAATGCCCTCATGATGCTTTCGTTCCTGAAACATGACTGCACTGAGGTGGATGTCCTTAGAGCCTCCATGAATGAGGTGCCTCCCAGCTCAAGGAAGGCTATTTCTGACTTCCGAGTGATGCAGGATGGGGGGAAGGGTCTGACTGCACAGCTGGAGCACCTCTGGGAGTGCTACATGAGCAACATGGGCTCCTTCCTTCCCAACTGCCTGGACATCGACACGCTGGGTGAGTGGCTCAAGAACCTGGCCAGCTGGGAGAGGAAGCAGGTCACACGAGACTTCCCCCAGGATCTCCTGCGTCTTGGTCAGCCCAACCTCATCACGTGCCCTCGCTCTGAGGTGCTCACCTCTGCTCTGGCTGTTTACATGAACAGCCCCTGCCAGCCCCTTCCCACCTTCGACGAGGTTCTCCTGTGCACTCCTCAGACCACTGCTGAGCAAGTGGGGCTCTTCCTCAGGAGGTGCCTCATTCCCTGCCGCGGAGGAGAGAAGATCTACACCATGCTGTACGCAGATGAGCTGAGCTATGACGTGAGCTGCAGAGCAGAGGAGCTGTTCCAGCGCCTGCAGCACTACAACAGTACCTATCGCCTCATCATTCTGTGCAACTGCGAGAGGGAGCACAGCTACATCCCTTCTGTCTTCAGCCAGTACAAAGTGCCCTTGATACCCCAGAGGCAACTGCCTGAAATCCAGCAGTACCTTCAGCACCACTACAGAGTCACTCAGCCCTCGGTCTCAGCTGCTTCTGTGTTCAAGGACAACATGTGTGTTGGGATTGTGTCCTCCAAAAGAGCTGGTGTGGGTAAGGTGTCACCTGTGAAGTGGGGTCTGCTGAGTGCTGAAAACCAGAGTAGTGTTCACCTTGCCAGGTTTTGTGTCCAAGTCATAAGCACCTAGTGAAGAAGAGTGATTCAGACCATAGTCAGTGGAGTGAGGTGAAAGCTGTAAGGACAGCTCATCTTGTCCTGAGATAAGCATCTCTAGAGATGGTTCATCTTGTTAATCTGACCTCCATCTCCTACTACTGACTTACATAATTAACACAAACTAGAGAGCTAATGCTGGGGAAGATTAATCTGACCTCCTGAGGTTAAAAATAAGCCTGTGGGAAAATGTATGTGAGATGGGACAAGGACTGAAAAAACCTGCCTGCTTTTGCATGGGAACGGATCTTTGGCTGTCTCTTACTGCAGAAACTAGAGGGCATTAAGTAGAACTACTCAGTAGGATGAAAAGCAAACAGGAGAATGTGGTTCTTCAAACAGTGCTTAGCTAAATTGTGGAACCCAAAGCTTTACATAGGCTTAAAAAGTGATTAGGTATAGTCACTAGAGATATGTCCATCGGGGTGATTAAACACAAAGTGCATCTCTGACATTGGAGCTCCTGAGCTGCAAATCACTGAGGAAACACTGGGAAAGAGCTGCTGTCAGCTGTGCTCTTGCCCTGTTCCTTTGCTGCTGTTGCTGTGGGTGGTAGGCAGCCTAGGCACTGAGTTGCTGTCCAATGTTTTGACTTTAATAGGATGGGTTCAATCCAAATCAAGAGGGAAGCCTTTCTCAGGTAGCCTGAGCAAAACCAAGCTGTGTGGGTAATGAGAGCCTTCAGTAGCCAAAAGCAGGAGCGGCTTTGATTCCAGGCTGTAGCTGCTGTAACTGGATTTAGGCTTTCTGCAGTGTCTTTCTTGAAGGTTAGGAGGTTTCAAGGGTAGGGTACTTAAACATTTGACTTTTTTCTGTTATGACCTTAGTATGATGTAGTCAATGTTGAGGGCTGTAATTGTGGTGGTTTTGATAACAGGGAAGTCTCTGTATGTGAAGAGGCTACATGAGAGACTGCAAGAAGAGCAGCCTGACTGTACGGAACTTCTGAAAACCATCAGACTCATTGAGCCAGAAGTGGATGAAGACAAAGTGCTAAAATCTCTTCTGCCTTTTCTGAAGAGAAAACATCAGACAAAGCCCATGATATTCCACTTCGATATCACCTCTTCAGTAAGTACATCCCTCCCACACTGACTTACCCTACAAATTCTGGATGAATCCTTGCAGAATTTGTTTCTTTAAAGCTTTCATTTCAGTAAGCCATTTCACTAGGATCTGTTTTGTAATTCTTGTGTAAGTAACATAAAGAACCCTTTACCATCAGCGTGGTTCGACTCTGGAACAGGTTGCCCAGAGAAGCTGTAGAGTCTTCAACCTTGGCAGTGTTAAAAACCTGACTGGGCAAGGGCTTGGGCACCCTGCTCTGGCTGAGCCTGTCCTTGGGGTTGAACAAGATGATCTCCAGAGCTCCTTTCCACCCTCAACTGCCCTATGATTCTGTGAACTTTTGACTAAATACAAAGGGAATGAATGCCTTTGTGTTGTCTTTTTGTGATAGGTGCGAAGTGGAATTCCGGAGTTTCTCTTCAAGCTGTTGGTTTTGCAGTACCTGACAGATAATAATGGAAACATGTGGCTACGACAGAAGTGCCATTTGTATATCATTGAAATCCTCGAGGTATCACCAGTGCCAGCGAAAGCAGCAAGACACGTATGTATACAGCAGTAGCTGATTTCTTTGATTTTCTCAGTCACTTTGCACATATTTGTACACAGCTACATGTGAGTTATAGAGATAACTGTAAATGCAGCACAGGAATCCCCTGTTTGTACTGGGGGTACTGTGCATCTGCACTACCAAGTTGTGTCCCCAGTGTCGTACAAAGTGATGTTAAAACCAGCCAGTAAATTCCAGCTGTAAGAACGGAGTATAGAAGTGTCAGGATAAAAGAACAGTTCCTGGAGTTAAGTTTTCTTTTCCTTTGAGGTAGCACTGAGAAGGGGTGGGAGGTAACAAAGGACTGATGTTACAGGAGGGAGCCTGTAGGACGGAATAGGGTGAATTATTGTGATGAAGCAGAAGTGATGTACAGGGGAAAAAGTGTTCCAGTTGCATAGGCTACCTACTGTTACTCAGATAGGCCTGTGATTTTAAGTAAGAATACTGATAGGAACAGAATGAAGATGCTTTGGGCTGCACCTTTCTGATGATGGATTTTGTTTTCCTTTTTCTGAGAAGTCAGCAAGCCAGAATTATAATTTCTTGGATGTGTTCCCTAAAGTAACATGCAAGTCCCCCAAGGAAGTACTGGAAATGGAGACACTTGGGAACCAGTCTGGGGATGTTTCAGACCCAGGAATGGATGAGGAGGAGTTTTGCAGTGAGGCTTTCCAGAGACCTTTCCAGTATCTGAGAAGATTTGACCAGGGGTGCAACCTGGACACATTCTGTTACACAGCAAACTCTGTGGAAGGGAGCCCAGCAGAATGCCTACAGCATTTCCTCCTGCACTGTGGGATCATAGATCCCTCCTGGTCAGAACTGCGAAACTTCACCTGGTTTCTCAACACCCAGTTGAGAGATTGTGAAGCTTCTGACTTTTGCAACCCTGAGTTTGTCCAGGACATTTTGCAAGGCTTCAAAAACTTTGTTGTCAGCTTCATGATTTTAATGGCAAGGGATTTTGCAACCCCCTCCCTGAACATTTCTGATCAGACCCCAGGAAGGCAGTCCTCCAACCCGGAGAACGTTGCAGAAGAAGATCTTCTTCCTTTCCACATTCGGAAAAAGTGGGAGTCTGAGCCTCATCCGTACTTGTTTTTCAATGCAGATCGTGTGTCAATGACATTCATTGGTTTCCACTTTCAGCCTCGTAGCAGTCAGGGTGTTGATGCCATTAATCCTTTGAATGGCAACATTATCAAGAGAAATGTCATGACTTCACAGCTCTACAATGGCTTGTTACTCCAGAGAGTTCCCTTCAATGTCCCGTTTGATCAGTTGCCCCGTCATGAGAAGCTAGAGAGGCTTTGCATGGTTTTGGGAATCCCTTGGGTAATAGACCCTGATAACACGTACGAACTCACAACAGACAACGTGCTGAAGATCTTGGCTATTGAGATGCGATTCAGATGCAACATCCCGGTGGTGATCATGGGAGAAACGGGCTGCGGGAAAACCAGACTCATCAAGTTCCTGTGCCAGTTACGCAGGAGCTGCACGAAGGTGGAGAACATGAAGCTTGTAAAGGTTCACGGGGGTACTACTGCAGAGATGATTTATGCCAGGATCAGAGAAGCAGAAGCCCTTGCTAAAACCAACAAGGAGCAGCATGGGTTGGACACAGTCCTCTTTTTTGATGAAGCCAACACAACAGAGGCTATAAGCAGCATCAAGGAAGTCCTGTGTGACCGCACAGTGCAGGGGAAGCCTTTGAGCTCTGGCTCTGGCCTGCAGATCATAGCAGCCTGCAACCCTTATCGGAAGCACACACCAGAGATGATTCAGCGCCTGGAATTAGCTGGATTGGGTTACCGTGTCAAAGCAGAAGAGACCAAGGACAAGCTGGGCTCTATTCCGCTGAGACAGCTCGTGTACCGGGTCCATGCACTCCCCCCCAGCATGATCCCATTGGTGTGGGATTTTGGGCAGCTGAACAACCTAACTGAAAAGATGTATATACAGCAGATTGTCCAGAAAGTAACTGAGCACGTCCCCATGGAGCAGAGTGAGGCAGAGCTCATTACAGAGGTGCTCTTTACTTCCCAGCAGTACATGAGGCAGAGGGATGACGAGTGCAGCTTCGTCAGCCTGCGGGATGTGGAACGCTGCATGGAAGTGTTCCGGTGGTTTTACAAGCGCAGTAATGTCCTGCTGGGGGAGCTGGAGAAGTACCTTGCTGAGAAGAGGTCCTCAAAGAGCACTGTTGAGAGAAACAACATTGTCTGGTCCTTGGTGCTGGCAGTTGGGGTCTGCTACCATGCATCCTTGGAGAAGAAGGAGGCGTATAGGAGTGCTATCAGCCAGGTCCTTCCAAAGCCTTATGATACCCAGAAGAAGATTTTGGAAGAAATCTCTCTGATGCAGGACTTATTCCTGAGTGGTGTGCACCTCCAAGATACCATAGCAAGAAACCTGGCCTTGAAGGAAAATGTCTTCATGATGGTCATCTGCATTGAGCTGAAAATCCCTCTTTTTCTTGTTGGGAAGCCTGGGAGCTCCAAATCCCTTGCGAAAACCATTGTGGCCGATGCTATGCAGGGCCAGGCAGCCTATTCAGATTTGTTCAAGGACCTGAAGCAGATCCATCTAGTGTCGTTCCAGTGCAGCCCTCTCTCTACCCCAGAGGGAATCATAGGCACTTTCAAGCACTGTGCTCGATTCCAAGAAGGGAAGAACTTGGAGGAGTATGTCTCAGTGGTGGTTTTGGATGAGATTGGGCTGGCCGAAGACTCTCCCAAAATGCCCCTGAAGACTTTGCATCCACTTTTGGAAGATGGCTGCATAGATGATGTCCCTCTTCCCCACAAAAAGGTTGGTTTCATTGGGATTTCCAACTGGGCTTTGGACCCTGCTAAAATGAATCGAGGCATCTTTGTCTCACGTGGTGACCCCAGCAGAGAAGAGCTCATAGAGAGCGCCAAGGGGATTTGCTGCTCAGCACGAGGGGCTCTGCAGAAGGTCGAACAGTACTTCTGCCACTTTGCAGATGCATATGAAAATATTTGCAAGGCCCAGGACAGGGAGTTCTTTGGTCTGCGTGACTACTACAGCCTCATAAAGATGTTCTTTGCCTTAGCTAAGAGCTCCAGAAGGGAGCCGACACTTCAGGACATAGCCACAGTTGTTCTTCGGAACTTTGGTGGCAAAGATGATGTCAATGCCTTGGAAATATTCACTTCACAGTTACCAGAAAAAGGGGCAATACATGCTCATGATATCAGCAGAATTGAGCTGATACGGCAGAACATTTACAGCAGTGGTGAGGATGGGGACTGCAGGTACCTGCTTATTTTGACTGAGAACTACGCAGCGCTGCAGATCCTCCAGCAAGCTTTCTTTACTGCCCGACAACAGCCAGAAATCATCTTTGGCTCCAGTTTCCCCAAGGACCAGGAGTACACCCAGATATGCAGGAACATCAACCGGGTGAAGGTCTGCATGGAAACTGGCCAAATGGTTGTGCTCCTCAACTTGCAAAACCTCTATGAAAGCCTCTACGATGCCCTCAATCAGTACTACGTGTACCTGGCTGGCCAGAAGTACGTTGATCTGGGGCTGGGCACCCACCGGGTGAAGTGCCGAGTGCACCCCAAGTTCCGGCTCATAGTCATTGAGGAGAAGGATGTGGTCTATGAGCACTTTCCCATCCCACTGATCAACAGGCTGGAAAAGCACTACCTGGATCTCAGTACTGTCCTGGACAAGGGACAAAGGGAAACTGTAAAAGAGCTGAAGAAGTGGGTGCATGAGTTCACTGCAGCCAATACAGAAGAGCACTTCATAAGCAACCAGAAATACAGCCCTTCTGATGTGTTTGTGGGCTACCACTCCAATACCTGTGCCTCAGTGGTGCTGCAGATGATGGAGAGGCTGAAACCAGTGTGTCCTCCTGGTGAGCTCATGTCCTGTGTGAAGAGAGAAGCCCAGCTGGCGCTGCTCAACTGTGCCACCCCGGACTCCGTCATCCGCCTCTGCAGCTCGGTGCTCTTCTTTGTGGCAGAGTCTCTGGCCAACACCTACTTCAAGCAGCAGCAACACACATCCTTTGCAGACTTCCTCCGAGCTCATGTCCACGCTGGTGCTGGGAACCAGATGGTCTTCACAGAGGTGAGCATCCTGCAGAGACCTCTCAAAACCCTCCTCTCAGGAGCCTGGGTTGCTGTAACAGGCAGTGTTGACCCTTTGCCTACTGGCAGGGCAAATAAGTGGGGTTTTTTGGGTGCAGTCCAGCTCTTCAGCATCTTGGAGCATGGGTGAATCAGTCTCTACTGCCTTCCTGCTGCGTTCAGAGCAGAGAACAAACCTGCATCTTGCACTCCCAGGTCACCACCTTCTCAAGGCTTCTCACCAGTGCTGATGCTGCTTGTCTGGAGAGAGAAGTGCAGGGGAAAGCACAAAGGCCCCAAATCCTGTTCCTGCAGCAGTTTGACACAGAGTACTCCTTCCGGAAGGGCATCCGGTGAGTCTGGTTTTGCATTATCCTGCTCTAACTAGGCTGTCAACTGGGTGCAGGATGGGTAGAACGTCTGGAGTAACACATATGGCAGAGGGGGGCAAGAGGCTGTGCTGGGATGAATAGAGTGGCTGAGGCAAACTGGGTGTTAGCTCTGTCATTTTGAAGTTACACCATCCCCATAGAATGCCTTCAGCAGCCACATCTAACGTGGAGTGACTTCTACAGGAATGGTTTGGGTTTATGCTCAGTTACTTCTAAATCCCCTTTCACTCTTCAGAGATTTCCTTGAAGCTGCACCAGGAAATAAAGTCCTTATTATTCAGACAGACTTTGAAGATGGCTCTCAAAATGCCCAGCTCATTGCTTCAGCCAGGTAAGTCAAGTGTGAGGTGGTTCCCAGGCAGCTCCTGTGCTTGGTGGCTCCTCAGCACCATTCCATTTTTAGTGCTGTTTGGCAATTGCAGGATCAGACATGTGTAATCCTTCTGTGTGTTCTGTAGTGGGATGGATCTAGAAGCACGAGTTGTGTTTCAAAGAGTAACTTGTAACCCAAGTCAAAGTAATCTAAACTGGGTCCAGTTACCAGATTAATCTCCTCTGCAGCAGCCCTGTGGCTCTGAACTTCTCTGCTTTGACCTGTCAACAGCATTTCCTCTTTGTTGTAGATACACTGTTGTTAATGAAATCAACAAGGTGGAGCTGGGAGAAGTCTCTGTCTTTGTCTACTTTATTGTGAAGCTTTCCCGAGTGGAAGGGGGAACGTCCTACGTGGGATTCCATGGAGGTGGGTCTGCTCATCCGTCACTCCTCACTCTTCAGCTGGCTTCAGGCTAGGACAGCACAGCAACATCTCTTGCTTACCTTCCTTTTTAATGCTTAACATCAGGAATCAGTGTGTCCTGTGGGTTCTCAGAGCTGCTTCCCTTACCCTCTGCCCTGGGGGGATGAGTACCTTGGAGTCCTGGTCACCTTGCCTTGCCCACTGCTGGATGAATCTTCTTCCCACTCAGCTGGAGAGCAGCAAGTGAACATGATGCAAACTGCATTGGCATTTTGTCCCCCAGGAGGCTTCTGAGTGTGTGCTTACGTGTCCTGCTTGCAGCAGCAAGGTTCCTGCTGTGTGCAGTGGGTTCTAAGCCTCAAAGCCCCAGCAGCATGCATGCTCTGTCAGTCAGGGCAGCACACATTAGCATGTTCAAAGTGAATTGCTGCTTTCCCTTTCTGCATCAAGAACTGAGAGTAAATAACCTCTTATTGTGAACTGCTAGCCTACAGGTACTGGGAGGTAGTTCTTGGGAAGCTCTTCTACGAGAGCATGCTGCAGGTATGAAATGATTCTTTTCTTCCCTGTCTTTAGGACTGTGGCAGTCGGTGCATATTGACGATCTCCGCAGATCCAAGGACATGATCTCTGATATGAGAGCCCTGCAGAACCTCACCATCAGCCAGATGTTCTGTGAGGATTCAAGTAAAACCAGAGGTGAGCTGCAGGCTGGCTGTACCAGCCATGGTGGCCATGTGCCAGGGGGGAGAGGGGGAGATATGGTCCCAGACTCAGTGCTGGTGGAACTTAGGCTTGGAACAAGGCACCCAACTGCCCCACAGGATCCTAGTGGAGCTCAGAGCATTAGCTCAGTGTCACATTGCCTCCAGCTCTTGGTGCGTGAGGCTTGGCAGCCCAGCAGCTGCAGCTGTGCTTGGAGGGGGGATCTCAGCTGCTCCTGTGGCTGATAATGGATCTCTGCAGATGTTCTGCTGCTCTGTGCTGCTAAATAAACCCTTACCTGGCTGATGCAGGAGTGTGCTGCTGCTTTCTAACCAGACCTCTACATCTTAATTGCAGCTGTGTATGCGAATGGAGAACAGGAGGAAAAAGAGGAGGAGGTTGAAACACCAGTGCCAGAAGCAGAGCACTATGAGGTCAGTTCAGAATACATTTGTTTGCTTCTCAACTTTCAACACAGCTCTCTGCTCTTTGTCATCCATAGGTGCAACGCACCTTTTGCATCCCCATTCACTTGAATTCCATCAGGAATACTATTTGTATCGTGAATGTTAATGGTCAGCCACAAATTCCTCCCCTCACTTCCCAGTGAGCATCGCTGCCACAATGAACCATTGCAAGGACCCTCATATTCCTCAGTCATTTCACACTTCTCATTTTCAAACATCAGTTTTAAAAGCTTCTGTTGTCCTTGTACAGCCTGAAGCTGAGAACTGTGGTTCTGAGCTGCCACTCCAGCTGTGGGTGCTTTGAGTGTCATTTGGAGCTGTCCTGGGGGATGCCCAGTACGAGTGGGGCTTTTGCCCTTCTACTGCCTGAGCATCTCCCAGGGAGCAAACATCTTCCCATATCACATCATTTCCACTTTTTTCCCTAAACTGCTGTATTTTTTCCCATAGCAGTCTTAATACAAGTGCTGTGTTGTGTTGGCCAGTTTGGAAAGCCATGGGAGTTTCTTCATGTACTTGATAGCAAAAGAAGAACTAAAATTTGCAGCCTGAGATGAGAGGAAAACTGGGAGAAGGGATGCCAGGGGCACAGGCCCTTTCTATAGGAGCACTGTGATCATTTTAAGAGGGCTGGGTGTAAACCTGGAGTAATGAACTTAATTTCACACTGTTCCTGGGAAGGGGAAAATCCTGGACACCACTGTACTCCTGAGGACCTGTGTACAAAGTGCTGTGGGGATGCTACGGGACCAAAATGAAGATCTTAGTCGAAGCAGAAAGCGAATTGAGATCCTCCTTGGCCTTCTGTCCAAAGAGGATCACTTGAAAGGTATGTGCTCCCTGGCTGCTGCAGGTAGTGTCCTATCCAGGGACCACCAACACATGCCAGTTAATTCTCTGGGGACCCAGAGGCTGATGGTCCTTGCTGTAGTGTAGGCAAGGTGGATCTCCCAGGCAATCTCCCAAGCGGGTGTGTGTCTGCTCCAGTCTATCCCTCCTTTGGCTGTATGGCTTCTGGAGCTCTACTTCACTACAGGTTGTGGTGTTTTCTCTGGCTGTGCTAGCTCTGGTGACTGGTTTCTTTTCCTGGTTGGCTAATTGTTGAACCGAGTGTAAAATGCTGTGCTTGGTGTGGTCCTTGGGTTTGGGAGGACCCCGTAGCAGAGAAAAATGCAAGTTCCCTGTTGTTTTCCAGCCTCTTTCCTGAAGATAACCAAGGCTCGTGTCGCCAGCCTTTTGAAGAAGCAAGAAGAAAATTCCCTTTACCCCAAAAACTGGGTGCTTCGGGAGGCCTCCAACCTCAGTGCTCTCCAGGAGGCAGGCACCTTCAGGTGAGGACAGCAGCAACATCTTGTAACCTGCAGGCTTCCAAGAGCAATCTGCAAATGGCAACTCTGCAGCAGAGACAGCACTTTTGAGTAACCTGAATACGTGCAGTGTCAGGCTCCAGTTTGTGCTGGCAACTCCCTGAAGGCAGTTCTGTCCCCTCCTGGCTCTTGAGGGGAAGGTGACTTGCATCTGACTTGGCTGTGCTGGGACAGGAATGCACAAGTGCTTTGAGTGGAACAGTGGGATTAGGGGCAGCCACCAGTGGGAGAAGCTCAGGGTACTTTGGTGGTGGTATTTTTATCCCTTCAAGGCAGGATTAGGACTTCCTCACATGGGAACACCAGCAGGTTTTCAGAACAACCACCTCCTGATTTGCTGATATCGTTGCTCACCTTCCCTCTGGGTTTCTTGGTCTCTTTCTGCTCCCAAAGGCACACCTTGTGGAAGCGAGTCCAGAACGTGATCACTCCCATCCTGGCTCTCCTGATTGCTGTCATAGACAGGAATGGCAACCTGGAGCTGCTGGTCAGGCCGGCTGCTGAGTGGGTGGCAAAGCTGTGGATGTTCATCTTCAGTGATACCAAACTCTTGACCGTCCCTTTCCGGGTGGGCAAGAACAGGTGAGCCCCTGGAGAGAGCAGCAGGAGGCCTGGGTGGCAGCACCGACACCAACACTGGTGTTAAATCCAGTGCTGGTGCTCCCCTGTGCTGTGCTGAAGGGCAGTTCTTGGTGCCTTCAGAAGTCTCTTTCTGCCTTGTCCCCAGTACTGGACTTTGCTCTCTGGCTTGTGGCATGCTCATGCTTCTTACCCAGCCCCTGTAGTGCCCATGTCCTGCCACTACAGCCCTTTGGCCAGGGAAAGCCTACTAAGTCCTAATGCTACAAAGTTGGCAGGATGAGCTGTATTAATGAGTCCTTCGGTTCTTTCCCCTTCCTTTGTCCCCTTTCAGGGCTAATTTCTTGCTTTCTGCAGCTTCCTGCCTCTGCTGTCTGAATGTGTTTGCCAGGCAAAAGCCCAGAGCATTAATGACCTTTTAATTTCCTAGCTCTCAGCCAGAGATAATTCTGGTGCAGAACAACATGGTGGTGTCTGCTGCTGCTGGGAATAAGATGCCCTTCAGCTGGAGGATAAAGGAGTACTTGGATGAGATGTGGTTGGAAGCTCAGTACATCCAAAACACTGAAGGTGAGACCCTGGCTTGAGCTCATGACACAGAGCATCTCCATCCACCTGCCCTGTAACCTCTGGTTTGTCACTGCCATGCCTCTACCTTTCTGTGACACTGGAGTCACCTTCAATACCTCTGGGCTCATACGAGCCAGAGTTTTTTCTTCGTGCTTCTCACTCTTGGCCTTTCTCACCTCTATTGTGTGCCTTTGCGGAAATGCCAGGAGTTAATGACAAGGTGAGATTCCATAAATACAACACTGGTGCCTGCACTGGGGAGGCTTGGCCTCAAGTCCCTGTTAGTGCTGGGAAGGAGGAGAGTGCTGCATGCATCAGTGATTAATGAGGTGTCAGGCTCTTCAGACAGAAGCTGTGTCAAACCCAGCCTCCTCCTAACATTCAGCTTTTCTCTGCATTCCCATTTTCCAGACCATGCTGAGAAGTTCGTGGATATCTTCCAGAAAACTGCACTGGGAAAATTTCTCTCTGCTCTGCCCGAGGAAGACAGGGAGATGCTCTTCCAGTGCTATACCACTGACTTCATTGCCTTGACCATCGGTGTGTCCTCTGCAAAGGAGCTGCAGGTCAGTGTATGAAGGGCTGCTGAAATTGCTGAGCCCTTACTCAGACAAGCGCTTCCATGGGAGCACGTGTAAAAACGGACACATTTCAGGCTGTGTGAAGTACTGGTTCTTGTCTTTCAGAGAACTTTGCCAGGGTTTCCAGTACAAAAGGAATGACACAGCTTCTCTTTTAATTTTAACTTTGCTCTAACTTTGCAGTGCCTGCGAATTGCCTTCTTATCCTGTGTAGAGGAGCTGAAGGTAGCATCTCCCGTGCGAGAGGAGACGGTGCTGTCCTTGCCTTGGGTCCACCTGGGATACAATCAGTTCAAGAGCCGCCTGCAGAACCTAGCCAGGATCCTGGCTGTACACCCCTGTGTGCTTGCCTACCTTGGTATCGAGGAAGGAGAGGAAGGACATGGAAGACCACATTCAGAGATGGTAGAGTCACTCTGAAGCATTTTGTGATGCTTGGCACTAGCAGAGACCTCTATGCACTGAATTTTAGCTCGTGTTCAGTCTCCTTTTGGTTTCTGCAACAGTAAAGTGGGGAGCACAAGCTCAGTCAGGGTCCTTAGTATCAGGAATAATCTATGTTATCACTGTTAGGAGCAGATTTTGAAGTAGTTTGCCCTTGCAATAATCAAATAGGGTGTTATTCAGTAGAACACATGCTATAGCAAGCCAGATTGAGAGCCCAAGGCTCTGAAGTAATTCTGAAATGCAACTGTTGTGTTATACTTAACCCCCTGTGTGTGTGTCTAGGTTTTGGATGTGTTTGCTGCGATGGTATGTGCTGAAGAGCTGCAGAGTCAAGTGCAGACAGACCCCCCTGAGATTTGGCTGCAGAAAGTGAAGAATCTTCGTATGCCCATTGAGTTTCTGTGTAAAGAGAAGGTTTCACAGCGGAGTGGGAGTCAGTGCCATGAGCTGCTGAAGAAACTTGAGTATGTACCACACATCTGCCCACAGTCTTGATCTTTTGCCCTGCTGTTAGTACAGGCTGAAAGCTGCTCTGGTGCTGCTTTTCTCACACAAAGACTTTGCAAACCTTTCCAGTCTCCTGCTAGGCCCAGTTACAGAGCAAGCATCAAGAACCAGATCTTTTTTTCCTCATCTCATGTAGATTCTCCCTCTAAATCTGGCAGCACCATCCAGTGCATTCCTGCTGGGTTCAAGGGTTAGTTAAAACTCTCCTTAGGTTCCTGGTAACCAGTAATGTCTCCCCACTTCATCCTCTCTGCATTAAGACTCGGAGAGATGGAGCCTTGTCTCTTGGAAGACAAGGCCCGAGAGCTCTCCCAGTTTCTCATAAACCTTGTTTAGTTTAACCAAAATTCAGAAAATTTAGTTAATTGTGATTATTTTAAACTACTTCCTTGATGTAGAAGTTAGAGCAGCGGGAAGGTCCTTGCAGTGGTCCTAGTTCTGCTGCAGTGCTGACTACAGGACCAGCTCCTGTGCCACCAGCTCACCGTGTTGGGTGCTGTGATGTGCTTTGTCCTTGACAAGAAGCCAGGGCTGATAACCAAAGGGCAAAGCAAGAGGTTGCATAAGAATTGCACAAGTGCTGTAGTGGTGAGCATGAAAAGCAGGGAGATCATTAGAGTGGCCTCACACTGCACTTCCATTTGTGTTCATAGCTTATAACTGTACTTTCTGATATCACACTTCCCTTCCCACAGAGTCTGCTGGAACCGGGTTTTCTGCATGTCTCTCTTTGTGGAACATGTGTTGCTTGGCATCAACACTCTGATACCAGAACTTGAGGGTTTAGTGAAAAAACACACTTTGCTTCTTGCCGAGGTAAGCAAAGATGGGATTTCACCTCTTCTCTGCTTGCTTCTGCTGACCATGTGAATTGTCTCTGGTGTGAGAGCTGACTCATTCAGCTTTGTCCTTTTCCTCTGCAGTGTTTTCAGCACGATTCAGACATGAAAACCCATGCAACTTTTGTGGCAGTGATGAGAGTGCTGTGCCAGTGTAAGGAAGAAGTCAGCAATGGGCTTTACAGGTAATGACATTGAGACGAGTCAAGCAGCCGGTAGGAATATTGCCAGTGTGGCAGCATATTTCTGGGTGTAAGCAGTGCTGCATACAATGGCATGAAAGCCAAGTGAAGAGTAATAACTTCCTTTTCCTTCTGCACCCTGAGGCTAAGCAGTTAACCAGCTGGTCTTACATTACCTCCTCGTGGTTCAGTTGCAGATAAACATCTTATTAAAGGCTTTTGCTAAGACAGCATTGAAGCAATTGTGTTCATTGCTGTTTCTGGATTACAGTTCCTGTCCGAAGTCCTGCCTCATCTGCTTCAGAGAGCTGAAGGATCCCGTCTGCCTGCCCTGCAACCACGTGTTCTGCCAGAAGTGCATCAGGATGTGGCTGGTACTGGCACAGATGCATTGTCCATCCTGCAGAGTCGCCATGGAGGATGTTGATTTAAGTGTCTCCGAGGAGCTCAGGTACTTCCTCTCTGAGGTGGAAGCATTGCAATGGGGCTGGTGGTGTGGACAAATTCTGATCTGCTACCCTGAAGCTGTCAGCATGAGCAGAATGGGTGAGGGAGCCCTGCTCCGGGTTCTGTTTACTGTGTCAAAAGACAGCCTTTGCAGACAGTACTGCCGAAGTCTTGCACGAATCCAGCCTTTTGGAAAGCTGGAAAAGCATCTCACCTTGGTGATCTTTGCCTGTCTGCTCTGCTTTATCCATTACTTAAGTGGTTCTGTATTTCAGCATTGTCCTAATGCTTTTTCCCCTTCCCCTAGGGAAGCCATAGCAAGAAATGCCGAGTTCCGGCAGAGATGCAATGATTTCTTCATCGATGTGGTCACTACCATGTGCTTCAGGGACAATGAACCCCCTGAGGCAGAGGTGATCCAAGAGCTCTTCAATCTGCTTTTTGTTCACAGAAGGGTCCTGGGAGGTTCAGGTGAGCTCCCCTGTTCCTGCTGCTCAGCCTCATGGAGCTCATTCTCTTGCTGCTTCCTCTCACCTGCCAAACGTGTCCTTTTCTGTCTCTGCAGATCACCCTACTGTCCACACAAAACTTCTGTCCCCATTTAATGAAGAAGTGGATGAAACTCCCATCATCCGCTCAGTGATGCTGAAGCTCCTCTTGAAGTACAGGTGAGCACAGTCAGAGCTGGTGGCTGTTACATTAGGGAGTGTCTCAGCTTTGTTCTTCATGGGCTCATCAAACCAGTCTCACTGTTCCCCTCACTGCCATACTGTTTGTTGAATTTGAATCATTACAGGTGAAGTTCATCCTGTGCCTTTTATTAATCATGCAGCTTGGCTGGCTTGCATGTAGCTTGTGTTGAAGCATCTGACCAGTCGGTGCCAAGGTGTACCTAAACTTATACTGAATGTGGATGGCTTGGGTGATGTAGAGGTAGCTGACTAACTGATGTGCTCTAGATCAGCAAAGCAATACTCATCCACAGACACTTAATCAAGAATGATCTTTTGTATGCTCACACAGACCTCTCCATTCACACTAGCTCTTCCAGCCCCCCTTTGCAGTCAGAGCACAGGAAGTGACTTCTCAAGTGTGATTATCTCCTGATTCAGATGCTTAAAATAGATCAGATGAGTTATGCCCTAGAAATGCTGATTTAGTCTTGCTGAGGATAAAAGCCTAGCTCAGGCTGTGAAGCGAGATGACGTCTGGCTGTACATGGCACAACTGCCTTTCCAGCTTCCAGGTGGATCCAGAGTCACCCTCACTTGTCACATGGACACAATCAGTAGTTTGGTCATGCTTTAGAGCACAAGTAGTAGTTGTCAGTATTGCAGCTGTGGTAAGGGAGTGTTTCTGTCTCCTGTAGCTTCAATGAAGTGAAAAATGATGTGCAGCACTACTTGTCCCGGGTAGAGCACGATGAGCTCCTAGAGAAAAATGATAAAAAAGAACTCTACTTGCTTTTTGTCAACTGCTTGGAGGTAAGAGCTGGGAGTGAAACTGGTGCAGGGGAAGCAGCAAGGCCAAGAACAGAAATCCTTCCACAGTTTTAGACAGGTTTCTTGTGCACACAACCAGCTGCCCAGTTAGAAAGCCCAAAGTAAGCTTATATCAAATCACCTGCTCTCCAATAACCGGCCTTGCTTTTCGAGGGAAGGTTTGTGTGCCTGCAGCATTACAGCAATCCTTCTTTCTCTTGGACACCTTGGGCTGGTATTTGTGTTAAGTGAGGCCTGATAAGAGTCAAACTCCAGCACAGAAGTGCAGTGAGCAGGGGGATTTCTAGTTGCAGTAGTCTGCTACTGGGCTACTTGTTTTCACAGACGCTGTTTGTTTGCAGAGCTGTAGATTATGATGCTGTTTGGATTGTTCCCTTTCCTCCCTTGCATAACTTCTAGTGCTATGGACAACTATAAGCAAACTTGACAGCAGGGCAGAGGTTTCATTTCTTGCAGTCTGCATTACAGTGGTGACTTTGTAGATAAGATCAAAGTCTGGATTCTTGCTGAGGGTAAGTCAGCTAGAGCTTGGCATCTTGGAACGTGTGATGTGTGTTTCAGCATGCGTGTGGCCAGGCAGCATGCTCATAACTCCTGCTCATCTACATGCTTAGGAAATATGGGAAAGCTTGGGTGCATTGCTGACAATGGTGTTTGATGTGGCAAAGGTTTAGGATACGCACTGGGGGGATCACAGGGAGGAGCTAATGGCATTGGGCTGGAGGGTGCTGTGAGATATAAGTTTAATGTGCTTATTGAATCATAGAATCATAGAATAGTTCGGGTTGGAAAGGATCTTAAGATCATCAAGTTCCAACCCCCCTGCCATGGGCAGGGACACCTCGCTCTAAACCATATCACCCAAGGCCTCATCCAACCTGGTCTTGAACACTGCCAGGGTTGAAGCACTCACAACCTCCCTGGGCAGCCCATTCCAGTGCCTCAGCACCCTAACAGGAAAGAATTTCCTCCTTATATCCAATCTAAAATTGCACAATTACACAACTGCAGTGTGGATGCATTGGAGACGTGAAGTACCAATGCACAGGACATCAGATTCAAGTGGTTCTGCTACTCATGCAATGTCCTGGCTCATCTTTAGGATGCCATGTGTGAGAAGTCTGAGGGCAGCCTTGGATATGAGCACAGAAACTCTCTGCCTGGAGATGGAGGCTTTCTAGAGAGCTACCTCCCAGAGAACAGTCAAGGAGCTCCTCAGGAATCATCTGTTGAATATCTGCAGGCAGTAGCCAAGGTTCGCCTGTACCTGAGCAGGGCTGCAGAGCTGCTCTTTGACTTGCATGAGCCCAGAGGTAAGTCTATTCTGCTATCAAATAGAAATGCTGTATCCAGAGCAAAGTCATCACGGGAGATGGGCTGGATGTGGCCAATGCACCCGTGCTGTGCTAGAACTTGTTTTGATGTATGGCCAAAGGCAAGTGCATCAGTTTTCTCCTGCTTTTCTTTCATTAAAAGTGTCAGGCGTTATTGGTTCTCTCTACCATGCATTAGGAGTGCTCTAGAACTTGCAAGGCTGTGCTGCTGACCCCTGGGGTGTAGTTACATAGGAGCTGTGCCTTTGGAAGATTTATTTTATCCTCTAGATGCTAACAGTGAAATTTTATTTAGAGCCAACCCAACTGAACTTTAATGAATAAATGAATAAAGCATAACTGATGCTCAGATACATGACTGCTGTAAGGCTCATTGGTTTATATGAGTGAGAGCTCTGGGCAGCTAAAAATGATGAGGAGATACTTAACAATAAATAACAGAAGTTTTGAGCTGATTTGCTGACCCAATAAAGGAGAACAGTGTGTGGAGAGTCTCGGATACACAGTTTGTGAAGCACTGAAGTGCAGTAACATAACTAGTTCCAAGGACTTCAGTGTCCAGCCCTTGCACTGAGGATGTCAGGCTAGCAAAATACATCCCAGGAGATTGTTCTTAGTGAGCACCATCACCTTGGCAGCTGAGAAAATGGAAAGCCATAATTGAGCAAGATAGAAGAGTTCTGAGAATGAACTGCCAGTAAATGGGAAAACTTGTCCTTGAGAGAAGGAAATGGAAGCAGAGTATGTCACCCTCTGTCAAAGACTGAAATCCAGCTGTGAAAACACTCTAGACAAGCATAAGAGGAAGAGAGGGCTCTCAAGTTCTCCTGTGTACTTAGTACCAGTAGGATGGACTTGGTGCTGCACTGCTGCTGACTGAGGTTTTACAAGGTAGGGTGCAGCTTTGCCTCTTTTTTTCTCTCTTCCCTTTACAGAGCAAGAGCAGGTAGAGGAGAAGCAGCGTTACCTGGCAAACGTGAAGACGTTCTGCAGCCTCACCAGGAATGACTGGCATCGTGTTTACCTCATCCGGAATGTTGCTAGTCACTATGGGATGGAATTTGCTCAGAAGCTTGCCACAGAGGCACAGTATAAGTGGATGTTCCCAGAGGAAATTCTGCAGCAGATAAAGGTGTCTCCTTGGAGGTGGCTCTGATCATCTCCTGCTCTTCAGTTTGTGCTGCTTTTGGGGTGTTTCTACTATTGCATGGCTCCTGGGGGACACACCACAGTGGGAGTGAAGTTGACATGCTCATTGTTGAATGGAGTTTCTTAGGGCAGCATTTGGGTTGCCATGCCTGTTGCCTCTTTGCAAAGGCTGAAACACCACAGTTCTCGGGAGGAAGAGGGGATTCTTCCTTCTCCAATTGCTGGTTGATGTCCACAGTGCTTTTGTGGACGTTAACCATTAATGTGGTTAATGTGCACAGTAATGTCTGTGGGTTTTTCCCCTTGTAGGTGCAGAACAGCCAGTCTAATCACATCGATCGCTACCTGGCATGTGGCGAGAGTTACAGGGTCCTGCGTGATGCTGTGGGGAAAGCCATGATCGAGTGTAAGACTGAGGGGCTTCTAGAGGCAGAGAAGGTAGGACACATGCTCCTCACCACAATCCTTGTGGGGTCTGGGTGGCCAGTGTTTGACTTTGTGTTCCTGTTGGCAGTGTCTCTTCCAGTGGAGATAGCAGAGTTCCTTTTGCTTTACTCTGGTTTATGTTGGCACAAACACACACGTTTGCTTTTCTTTCTCACCTGTGTTCTAGCACTGAAGGTTATTCTGTGTAACTGAGGTTATTTCTGTGGGTTATTGCTTGCTTTCAGCTCCTTGTGATCTAGCACAGAGGGTTATTTTACAGGGAGCAACACAGGCAACTGACAGGACAGTAGGCAGATAGTAAGAGAAGCTTTATGCCCCCTCCCTGCCTGCCCGTAGCTGCCTAGCTTTGTCTTGGCATGCAGAACCCAAGTGATTGATTTCTGTGTGACTGTAACCTTTTTCCAACAGGTATTTTGTGTAAGAAAAGAAGCTTGCAAACAAAGGACTATGAATGTTTCCGTACCACGTATTGCACACTGGTTGTGATTTATGTTTCACTTTTGATTTGATTTGAAGGAAGGCATGTACTGATTGCTGCCTATTAAGATGGCAGTTCTGACTGGATGTTAGAAGAATAAAATACTTGAGAGGTTTCTGATGTAAAACCCTCCTGGCAGATTTCAATCTGAACAGCCATTCCTGTGCTATTCCATTTGGTTTGTGGGGAGAGTTTACCAGAGCATATCCAGTATCTTTAGCTGTGACAGCCATAGCCTGTTCTCTGCCATCTCATGCATTCTTCTTTCCTAGGCATCCAGCAGCTCCCCGGCTGTACAATCTGCCCATCTGCTCCTGGCTATTTTCAGAGAGGTCACTGCCCTGTATGGAGTTAGTGACTCCAGTCTTCATCCCAAACAGCAGGTGAGGTACTTCGCTTTGGAGGCTTGCAACAAGCATTGCTTCATTGATAGGGATGAATGAGATTTGAATAACTGGTAGAAAAGCCTTTTGTTCTTCTGCCCCAAATGTGGTTCTGTGCTGATCTGAGCAGACTGGAAATGGGCAGCAGCAGGGGTAATGCAGCTGGGAGGCATCTGATAGTTTAGTGAGCAGTATCAGGCTGGTTTTAATTCTTTGAAATATGTGCTCTCAGCAAACAGCTGCTATGAGTGACTTCATCCAGAGCTCCCAAGTCCTCAATTCTGCAGACGTGCAGGACTTTGCATCCTCTCTTGTGATGAATGCGCTGCCATCTCTGAGAGTGGACCCTCAGAGCTTCAGCCACCACGGGGCCCTGACTGAGATGGCTGTTCACACCGCAGCGGTCCTGCTCTGCGGGAGGAACCCTGTCCTGGGGCCCCTGAGGAACCTGGCATTCCAGCCGCACACCATGCAGGTAGAGATTTCACTTGAATGGCAGCTCAGCACCTTCCTAGTTCTGTCATATATCTGCTGGACCCTCTATAGCCCAGCCTTTGTCAACATCAAAAGCACCAACTTGTTTTAGCCGTGAATTACCAATGTATGGTTGTTTCAGTGGTGTTGGCATTATTTAGCACAGCCACGAGCTCTGGACTGGTACCTTTTCAAGGTACCTCTGCATCCTAAGCAGTCAGGCAAATACTTTTGGTATTTGAATGAGTCTGAAAGCAGCTGGTGGGTCATATTGGGGAGACCTGTGTGCTCTGTAATGGCTCCTGCAGCCCTAGTAGAGCAGCAGATCCCTCCACCCCTACTTCTCCTAGCTACCCGTGGAGTAAGGAAACATGCTGGCACACAGCAAGGTACATCAGGCCACCCGGAGAGGAATCCAGTTTAGGATGTCTAGAGAAGCGCACTTTCAGATGTGAACAACCCTGATGGTTCTTAAGAGTGGATTTTCAAAGGTAGAACTTGAAAATGCGCATGGGTATCATCTGCATGAGCTCTGCTCTCAGATGTCTCTTGTTCCCCATTGTGAGTAAAGAGCCAGTAAGCTACTGTGAGTAAAGAGCCAGTAAGCAACTGATCTGTGTATTCAGTTGTCGCCTTGTTTCTTTTTTCCTCCTTCAGCACTCTTTTCTGCCTACAATGCCAGAAGATATCATGGCTCAGGCGAAGGCCTGGGAAGGCCTGGCATCTCTGCGCTGGTACAGTAAGTGCTCCTGACTGGCTCTGAAAGAAATTCAAGGATAATCCTTGGGTTTTGAATGCAACTGTTCCAAACGTGAGGAGAGACACGCTCCTCGGCAGGAGTCATCCCTTGTAAAGTACCATTTGTAGCTATGGTTTATGTGGGCAGTGAGCCAAAGGGCACTGAGCTTCTGTTAGTCTCAAGCTTGTAGCTGTCTGCAAAGTTTGAGAGTGCAGAGGAGCTGCCCTGTTACTTCTGGCAGGGGTAAAGCGGTGTGAGCAGAAGAGGAGCTCTCAGCCACCTTCCTGGCCAGCTTTCAGTTCTCTGCTTCCTGCAGTAGGATGCTACTGCAGACCAGGAATCTGGGAAGGGAGTATTCATGTTTACCAGCCCATTGGTACTCGGTAGCAGAATCTTTCAGGCTTCCATTCCTTGTTTTTCAAGGAGAAGCCCTGAAAAATGCCCTGTGTTAACGTGGGAGCCCTATCACTCCTTAGAGCTTTGGAACAGTCAGTGCTTTTGGTTTGATCTTGAAGCAGATCTATTGCTCCAAAATGATGGTCTCTACAAAAGGGAGTAAGGGGGGCTTTATAAGTGTCTGTCTTACAATAATGTCCTGTCTGTTTCTTTCTCTTGATAGAATGTCCAAATGGCCACCCTTGCGTTGTAGGAGGGGTAAGAATTTGGGACTGGGGGGTGTGGGGTTTAAGCAGGCATCATTTGCAACAATAAATGAGTATTTTGTTTATGGGTTTAATGCTTAATGTTCTGTTGCACAGTGGTTCATTTGCCAAGCTCTGTAGTATTGATCATTTTGCTATTGTAAAATTTACGATGGCTCTAACACAGCTTATACCATAGCTTCAGGAAACAAGAGAGGCAGAGGTCCTGTGCCCTGTATGTGTTCTGTTTGTGCTGGAGGGGCTCCTGCCTTGGAAATGAGTGTTCTTCTTTTGTTTTGCCAGTGTGGGCTCCCTATGGAAACCAGCCGTTGTGTGGACTGTGGTGTCAGAGTTGGAGGGGAAGCGCACAAACCGCTGCACGGCTTCCAGGAATTCAAGTATGCTTTTGATTCCTTTCCCTTTTCAGTGCTAGGTGATGCAGTACTTGCCTCTCATGCTTACAAGGCAAAAGGTACCAACCACTTCATGGTGCTCTCTGGAAGGTGGCACATGGGATTCCCCTTAGCTCAGACATTGGCTTCTGAGGGGGAAGAGGCTCAGCTGCTAGGAGTGCTGTGTAACTCTGACCTTGCAGAAACTGCCTTAACATAAGATCTTGTCAAGATGCTGGTTTAGAGTTTTCCATCTCCCTGCTTGTCCAGGCTGATACAGTTTGTGGTTCTACCCCAGCATATAGTAATGGGTAGGTAACCTTTTCTGAAATGGATCAACATGACTGAGGAAGTCCTTCCAGAGCTCCAGTAACTATGGCTTGTGCTCCCTGCTCCTCGATTCTCTGGGGAAGCACTTACAGCCCTTGTGTAAGAATGCTGAAGTTACCAATTCTAGCAGCAGTGGTTTCTTATCTACCCAACATGGAGTTGCCCAGTCTTGCCCTGCAGGGCTGGATGTTGCCTCTTTCATGTAAAACTTTAGGAAGAGATGTCCAAGCAAGAGTAATGAGCCAGCAAAACCAAATGAATCGGCTTGTTTCTGTACAAAACTTACTGCAAGTCCTCATTCCCCTGTAGCACTTTCAGTTAGCAGCTTTTGTGGCATTCAGAGATGCTACCGGTCAAACAGACGTTGCTGGGTATAAAAGACATCTCACGCTTGCTTTGTCAAGGCAAAAAACCCTGTACATACACTTTCCAACAGGAGTAATGAAGACAGAACTCAGACTGGCCACGTCCTTGGAGATGTAAAAGACAGAAAAACAAAAGGAGTGTCTGACCGGGACATGTCCCCAGTTGTCTTTGTTCTGACACGTTTGCTCACGCATCTGGCCATGTTCCTGGGAGCCACGAAACATCCTCAGGTACCTTCCCATCCTAGTGCCAAGGGGCTACATAAAATGAAATGAAACCTTTGAACGATGCAAGTCCCTTTCATAGTATTGCCAAGTAACTGGGGCAGTCTTTCAAGATGCAAGACCCTAGAGTCAGTTCCCTCCTTGCCCTGCAGTGATTTTGGTTCCTTCATGCACTTCCATGCATGGAAATGCATATACACACCCTTCAAGTGGTAGGACTTGTATAGGACAGAGCTGGCTCTCTGGTGGCACTGTAGTTCTGCATGGCTTGTGCTTGAACTGGATGTTATCGGTGATGCTCATTCTTGCCTTTTCTGGCTCTTCAGTCACTGCAGAACATTATCAAGCCACCAGTGCACAACTCTGTGAGTTTCCTGCAGCAGCACATTCAGGAGGACCTGGCACAGCTGACAAAGATCCTGGGGAAGAGTGTGGATGAGACTATCAACATCTTTCACCTTGTCCTCAGCAGCTTTCTCAAGGACCCCCATCAGCACCCAGGCCAGTGCCATATGACAGCTGCAAGCTGTGTCAGCACTCGAAGGGCAGCAGTCATTTGGCTGCTTTGCCAATGGACAGTAGTTGAGCTGATGAGGAAGATCCAGAAATGTGAGGCTTGTTTCTCAGCGTAGGGAGGCTGTTCACTTCTTCAGTGGAGTATGTGGGGCTTGCAAGGTTTGGTGCATAATTCTGGAAAGGAATTATTGCATAAATAACCTCATGTTGTGTTGATGGAGCTTTCAGCTCAGCAGCAGAGGTGCTACTCAACTCAGCCATTGACTCGTTGTGTCATACAGGGATTTATATGCAATAGCCATATTTTTAGTGTGTGACAGCATGAATCCATATTCTGAGCTCTGTTCCTTGGTCTGTCATTGATCATGGTCTGACCTTGGACAGCTTGTTCAACCTTTCTGGGATTATGAACGACTGGTGTAAATGCCCCTGGCCTTCAAAGGAAGGACTGGACTGAAGCTGCTGAAAACCTGAGATCACTGTGGGCTGTTTTGGGTGACACTATCCAGTTAGACCAAGATAGTTAGATCACAGGACCTCCATAATTGCTCGTGGGTTCATGATGCTAACTTGCAAGGATGTCACATCTGAAAGCTTAGAGAATATGTGCTTTCTTTAAACTAAAGTGTTGCAGTTGTAAGAGATGAAATATTCCTGTTGCAGGGCCAGTTCAGTTCGATGATGTGCTCTCCACCAAGGAGAGGAGAAACACGTGGGAAAAAATTGTTGCAAAAACAATTATTGTTCCTGAATTGGAGGTGAGAAATCTTCTGTATCAGACTTAAGTAGCTGTGCAGTTCAAAATCCACTTACTGGAAATCTGACCTGCTGCAGTATCTGTGCTATATACTTTTCACCCAGCTATTCCTAAAGCCAAGCCATCTGTGACACAGCTGCAGGTTAGCTTGCATTTGTGAGTGTCAGCCAACTCTATTTTACTTGTGGAAATGAGTATCTGAGACTAGAGCTGTTGAAAGCACTTGTCCAGGTGAACACGTGGTTGCCCTAAATGTATCCTGTCTGCCTTTTCTTCCCTTATATGCACCATCTCAAGAATGGAAACCCTGTGAGCTGGATGAGCTGGAGAACAAAGAATAACTTTATTATTCTTTTATTGTTATCATTTAGTTCTTACATTTATTTTTAATATTAATTGTATAATATTTATTATTATTTATTATGCTGTCTTGTAGTGTGTTTTACGTGTGATCCCTGGGAGCTCATCTTCTGTTCTGACATACCTGTGTCAATTGGTCGTCAAGCTCCAAGGGAAACAGACTCTGGTGGTTCAGTGTGGCAGGACGCTGCCAGCTCTGATCTCATTCTTTGGTTGGGTTTTTTAAATGCAGGATTTGGACAAAAAACTTCTGAAGTTAAACAGACAAATACAAGAGGACGAGAGGATTTCTTCCAACCCAGTACTGAAAGTCGTGTATGGTGACCCAGCCACTTTCCTGTCCCAGCTGCCAAGGGACAGTCACATACATCACTCCAAGATGTGGAGCTGCCGAAAGAGGATTTCAGTGGAGAACCTGGGCCATGTAGTCCAGCAAAAGAATGCCAAGGACAGTGTCCCTCTCCTCTGGAAGTTCCTGCAGAAGGTGGGTGCGACACAGGGATGAGGCTGCAATGGTCAGAGATCAGTTCACAGAACCAGACTGGTTGTGGCTGGAGGGGACCTCTGGAGGTTGTCTGGTCCAACCCTGCTCAGGCTGGTTGTCCCTACAGCCAGTTACCCAGGACTGAGCCACCATTTGATTATACAGTCTCTATTCTCATAACTTTAATCTCAAGCACTGCACATGTAAAATAGTTTTTATTACAAATATTTCAAAAGTAATTCCATGGGAAGTATTCCAACCTGGTTCATCTGGGAACAAGCTTCCTCACAGGCCCCCTTTCCTCTTCCAGGAAGCAGAACTGAGGCTGGTTAAGTTCTTACCAGAGATTCTGGCTCTGCAGAGAGACTTGGTGAGGCGATTTCAGAACACTGCTGAGGTCAAACACGGCTCCATCAGAGACTTCCTCAGCGAACCCCTCTCAGGTGAGAAGACTCTGCCAAACCTGTAATTGGGGAAACAAAAAGCACTGGATAGTCCAGTTGAAAACGAAGGTGAAAAGTTCTCTTGAGCTGCAATCTTAACCCCTCATTTTCCTTTTTTATGAAGAGGAGACCTTAACCCTCGAGTTAAACTTGGAAAAGTCATCAGGTGACTTTAAAGACAGTTAAGCACAGGCAGATTGTTCACAAGGGACAGAGGGGACTCGGCTCAGAGATAGGCAAGATAAATCCCTCAATGCAGCAGTGTGTTTATTTAACTTTTTAAGCTCTGTCCTAGAGTAGGGCCTGCCTAAAGGTGGAAGAGATGTCCATCCATTCATGAGCAGCGTGCAGGTGTTTTGTGGTAACTCCTTCGGTTGTACTTAAGCACATCTTTCTGTTACTCCTCAGATGTGATGAGGGAACTGTTACAGAGGAGAGTGAATGTGTTTCTGTCTGTCTGGAACAAGCTGAGAAGCTCACTGGACACCAATGGTGAGTCCCCTTCTTTCCCAGCATTGTTCTGAGGGTGATAGGAACAAGGGCTTCCCAGCTGTTTAACAGTGCTCCTCTACTCTTCACCAGTTCAACTTCCTTCCATCAAAGATGTTGAGACATATGCTCAGAACTGACCCTGCCCACTAAAGATTTGGGAATATCTGGGTGCAGAGGGACAAATTTGTTTCCCTCCTGTAAAAGTCTCTCCTGAACTTGTTCCCTTCCATGCTTATCTGTAAAGGAAAGAGCACTGCTCTGCTCAAGTTCTGTACTTTCTCCTGCCATGGGTCAGCTCAGGAGAGGCTTGCTCATCGTGGGCTGGCTCTGGGCCACCTCAAGCAGCCTTCTCTGCCTTTTATTTCAGGGGAAATTAAGCTTCCTGATGGCTACTGTGAGGCTGACCTTACCCTGGACAGCCAGTTTGAGGTCCTTCTGCCACGTCGACGGGGACTGGGCCTCTGCTCCACAGCGTTAACCAGTTACCTCATTAGTCTGCACAATGACTTCATCTACTCAGTGAACAAGCACATCAAGGAAGATGATAGGTACGTTGCTAGGTATTTTTGGGGGGCTCTGTTGTATTGCCTGCTACAGCACAACCAGCTTTTCCTGCTTCATAAAGGCTTCTTGCTCTAAATGGAGATTGTTTTCTCTTCTGCAGGTACTTGATCAGTCCTTCAGAAGTGTCTGACCTGCACTTGATCAGTTACGAGGCTGAGAAAGACCTGATTCCTCTGATCCTGTCCAACTGCCAGTACAGCATGGAGAAGGGAGGGGAGACGTTGCAGGACTTTGATTTGGAGAAGATCCAGCAGCAAGTCATCAGCAAGTTCCTGCAGGGGAAACCACTCATCACCCTAACGGTAGGACAAGGCAGCTTAGCTATGCTTCCTGCAGACAGCTTCTCAGCTGCTGCTGGAGCCCTGCAGTGTTTGCTGCAGCTGGGCATGCGCTGTAATGGGGCAAGCAAAGCTTTACAGCTGTGGGTTTCTCTCCTGACAGGGAATACCCACCCTCGTGTACAGACGTGATCGGAATTACGAACAGCTCTTTAATGATGTCAGGAATAAGGTGGATCAGGTGGGTTTCTGCACTGGAGGAAATGGGGCAAGCACATGATCCCTGATGTCCCTAGAAATGTCGGGTTTGTCCTGTGTCACTTGCCTTGTTCATCTGAAGGCTGGTCCACTAATCTCTCACCATGCCTTGAATGGCTGCCCTCTGTCAGTCAGGATTTAAGAAAGAAAGGGATACACTTAAGCACTATCAGTTTCCTAAATCAGGGGCTCTGCCATCTTCCATGGCTTTAGCAACTTGAGCAGCAGATAAGGATTGCCTCCAAACTAATGCTGGCAACTGCTTTGACTTTGTGGTTTTCAGAGTGCTCTCCCCAGTTCTGTGATGAACATGATCAGTGGGGAACTACAGTCTTACAGTGATGTCTGTGATGCTCTGTCTGTCACTGAAATTACCCTGGGATTCCTGGCCATGGCTGGAGAGGATCCAGAAATGCTTTTGACTGACTACATTGAGAAGGTTCTGCACATGGGTGACCAGACAAACCCTCATGTACTGCAGGTGAGTCCTGAGAGCAAAGCTCTTACTATTATGGGATAAAATCCAGCCAGTCTGATCTCCAAGCCCAGCACAAATTCAGCTTGAAAAGGTGATAGAATTCCCTCTCCACTGTATTCAACATCAGGGAGGAAACAATTTTCACTTCCCCTGCAACCAGTGGGAGTATCTAATAGTTTGTGGTGCTCAGCTGGTTCTTGCGGAACCCTACAGAAGGGTCAGGTGCAGGATGTGCAGAAGGTCAAACTTCTCTGCAGATCCAAGTTCTTGTCAGCACCAGGAAGGAGAATTCTCAGTTGAGTGTCAGCATAATGAGTTGCAATGCTAAAACTGAGAAGGGAGAACTCTCAATTATGAGTCAGCTTTCAGCAACACTGGTTTGCTGCTGCTGAGCAGGACTGAAAACATCCCTTTACCTGTGGTGACAGGGCAAGGTTTTATCCGCTAATGATGTGTGAAGAGGCCCTTGACTGATAAGGGCCAAAGGCACCATGTTATGACAAGTACGTGTGACGGAGCCAAATCACTTTCCCACTCCCCTTCATGATACCAAAAAGATGGATTATTGAAGGCAAACTGGGGAAGAGGGAGAGAAGCCTATTGCAGACCTGGGTGAAAAGGGCTCAGCGAACTCCCTCCCTCTGCCTTGTGCTCTTCTGCAGCTCTGCTGCATGGGCAGGGCAGGATGTGGTCAGGTTCCTAAATACATCCTTTACACCCAGGGTCACTCCATAGATGTGTTTTTTCTTTCAGGCCCTCAGACAATGCCATCTAAAGCACAACATAGCCCTGTGGCAGCTTCTCTCTACCCACAAATCTGAGCAGCTTCTGCGCCTCAGAAGGGTAAGGTACCCTCATAACATTAACTGTCTCATCAGCTTTTTCCTGTCCTCCAACTGAACTTGCTCAAATGTGTGTGTTTGGTTTGGTTTTATTCCCTGACTGCATTTTTAGGACCCTTTTGTGGACATCAGTGCTGCCTACAAAGATGAGCTCACTCCAGAGACCTCCAAGCTCCTCACCACCTTCCTTGTAAACTCAAGGCTGGAAACCTTCCTGCAGGAACTCCATGAAATGATAGTCTTGCAGCTGAGACACATCCACACTGTAGGTGAATTCAGCCCCGAGTGGAGGTAAGAGCTGCATAGCCCAAATGCACCACAGTTGTTAACTTAGGCTGCTCTGGCTCTGAAAACGCACGTGATGGAAATGGTTCCCTTGGCAAATGACCGCCCTGCCTGACACCAACGTTAAGAGCATTCAGCTCTGAGCCATGCTGCCTGTTTCTGGTATGCATAACTCTCTTTTACACAAGGTGTGTTGGGAGCGCTGCTGTTTATGGGCACCAAACACAAGCCCTTCTGCAGTCACTTGGATGAATGCACACAGCTTGGTTCTGACCTGCAGCCTCTTGTTGCTGGGTTCTCTGGCAGGCTGTTAGATCCTCCTCACTACAAAATACATGTATTAAACCACTGTATACTTAGTGTGCATGCTGCCATGTGGCACTTGTAGTTTCCTAGACACCATTTATTAACACTACTTCTGCTGTTTTCCAGCCTGAAGGAATCGCTCCTGCCTTATCTTGATGCAAAACGCTCTGAGTTAGCCACGGAGCTGGAGGAGCTCTTCCCGGACCAGATTCTTCTCTCTCAGGTTACTGCTACCTGGAAAGCGGCTGCTGTCTTCAAACGGGAGCGCAGGGAGGGCTAAGCCTGGCAGCAGCACGGCTGCTTGGCTAGCTTCAGCACCGCTGGGCTGGCGCACAGCACTGGGGGCCGCAGGCACCCGAAGGCTGCCCCTCTGACTGGACCCTCCTTGGGGCATCACAAATCCCCTGATGAGGGACTCTCAAAGCGCCATTCCCCGGGGCCGGGGCTGATTTTTGCACTCTCCTTTCTCCTGTCCCTTCGCCCGCATGGGGCTGCACCTCCGCCGAGGAACCAAGCAGACCCGCGGGCCCAAGCTGCCTCTTCGCTGCCTTAACCCCGCCTGGGGCCGGCGCGCCCCGGAGCCCTTTCCCAATAAAGCTCCTTCTCTCTCCCGCGGCTCCTCCCGTTCCTCCGGCCAGGCCGCGCTCCGCCCGCGGGGGGGGTGTGTGTGTGTGGGTGTGAGTGACGCGGGTTTCCGGTGTGCGCCATGGCGGCGCCGCCACCGGCCGCTGCGCTCCGCCGTTGGGAACGGTAACGGCAGGGCCTGCGCATGCGCGGGGGGAGGTGGTGATGGTGGCCATGGCAACCGTACGCGATTGCGTTCGCTACCGGGCCTATCCTGCCGAGATCCCCTTCTCTCCCCCTCGGTACCGGGCTGGGGTCCCCTTCACCCCCTGCCCCGCTCAGCCGTGCTTCTCACAAGGGTGTTCCCTTGGCCAGCTCCTCCCTTGAGGACAAAGCACAGGGCCGCCCCTGTCCCTACAGCCGCTGGGGCCCCTTGAGCTTTGCCCCAGAGCTGGGGCCTGTGCGCTCCTGCCGGTCGTTGGGCACAGCCTGGGCCCCGTGCCTTGGGTCCGGATGGGCAGGGCCGGGAGCCGGGGGAGGAGGCACCCGTTCACGGCGGCTGGGTGCTGGTTCTCAGGGAGCAGGCCCGGTTGAGAGCCAGCGTGGTGGAGGAGGACACGGAGCAGTGGCAGAAAGATTCCAGCTTCCCGGGGCTGGAGCGGGTGGGAGGCGTGGACTTGTCTTACATGAAAGGAGATGAGAGCAGCGCCTGCGCTTCCCTGGTCGTGCTCAGCTACCCGGCTCTGGAGGTAACGCTGGCTCTGAAGGCTTCCGTCCGGGTGTGGAACAGCGGGAGGGGGGGTTCCAGCAGACTCACCCAAAGGCCATCATGTGCGGAGGGCCCCTTCCAGCCCAGAGCGGGCTGTGCTGCTGGGGGCAGTGGGGCAGGGTGGGGTGGGAGCGTGCGAGGTGGGGAGGGAGCTTCAGCGTGCGTTCAGGTTAGCTACTGCTTGCGTGGTTTAGTGACATCATGAGATGGGCTCCATGGTCAGCACGGAAGGCTTTAACTGGTTTAAGTGTGTGCTGGGAAGAATCTGCCTCAGCCACCACTCAGGAGGAGATGAAAAGGACCGTTGTTACTCAGGGCTGATCAAGAGAGGGAGTTAAAGCACTTGTAGCACTCAAACTGCAGCTGTCTTGGGTTTGAGTTCTTGCTGGGAATCAGCTAATAATATGGGATGTAACATGTAAAAGCCTTTCAAAACCACCGTCAATCCCACACCCCCCAGTCATTTTACTTGAATTAATAAAGATTTTTGGTTTCTTTCCCAGCTTTCAATATGATACAAAGTTATCTTTAACTATCAAACCTCTAACCAATAAAGTTTGATGCTGGCCACTGGGATGTTTATGAGCTGAAGTGTTCAAATCCTGCCTTGCTTCTTGCCTTGCCCTGCACACTTGTGGGTGTTGTGGGCTGACAGGGATGCTTTGGGCCTGCCCTGCATGGAGCCAGACACCCTTTGATGATGCTCTGAGTGGGTGAGCTTTGAGCTCTCCCCTCTGTCAGTTTAAAGAGCTGCCCTCGTGTTTTCCCAAGGAGCCTGCTCTCAAGCAGGGTATGGTGATGTCCAGCCCTCCTCTCAGCGGTCCATTGCCCACCCCTTCTGTCACTGACACAACCCAGTGACCTCAGCTCTGTGGGAGAGAGTCAGAAGCAGCATATCTTAAATCAGATGAGTCTAAGGGATGTAAACCAGAGGAGAGGCCTCTGAAGCAGCCAGGAACGGACCAGCAAGGCCCTGGTGGTCACCGCCTCTGCTCTGCTCCCAGGTGCTGTACGAGGATTGCCGGATGGTGGCTGTGAGTGCCCCGTACGTGGCAGGATTCTTGGCCTTCCGGGAGGTCCCTTTCCTGGTGGAAGCTGTTCAGAGGCTTCAGCAGGAGGAGCCCAAGCTCAAGCCTCAGGTGTGGCACATTTCTCTGTCCTGAGTTGAGATGAAGGACAGAGCCTTCTTCCTCACGGGGCCGGTTTGCTTGACAGAGTGGTGCTCAGTGCACAGGAAATAACATTTCTGCTGTGGCTTTTTCAGGTACTTCTTGTAGATGGGAATGGCCTGCTCCACCCCAGAGGTAGGACTTCACTGGAGAGCCCCGCTCTGCAGGGTCCCTGCGCTGCTGCTTGACATTCCAGTTCTCTGGCATCCTGTGGTTACAGTGACTCGTTGTTGGCAGGGTTTGGTGTGGCCTGTCACCTCGGAGTCCTGACAGATCTACCATGCATTGGAGTGGCCAAGAACCTCCTGCAGGTGGATGGCTTAGCCAAGGATGAGCTGCACAGAGAGCAGGTGAGGCCAGGCTGGGAATTTATTTCCCCAGAGAATTGGGACAGCAGCATACAAGCACTTCCTGACCAGCTGAGTTTGTGTGTGTTTATCCCTAGATCCGTTCCCTGCAGAGGGAAGGAGATACATTCCCACTGACAGGCGCTTCGGGGAGGCTCCTGGGCATGGTAAGCAGTGTGGAATTTCCTATTTGCTTGGCCATCAAGTCTTCCAGCTTTGTGTAGCTG
Source organism: Neopsephotus bourkii (assembly GCF_033783945.1). Classification (NCBI taxonomy): domain Eukaryota; kingdom Metazoa; phylum Chordata; class Aves; order Psittaciformes; family Psittacidae; genus Neopsephotus; species Neopsephotus bourkii. Next base: position 793,112 of record NW_026902223.1, read on the forward strand.
GGAGCACAGGAGGGTGCTCTGTCTCAGTGTGAACAGGTTACTGCCACCACTGCGTCCTTCCTTCTGCGAGCTCAGATGCTTGCAGAGTTGCCAGTTGAGGTGGTGGATGCATTCACATCCATGGCTGCAGTGTCTGAGGTGCCATGCCCCAGCACCCCTGTTCATGAACTGCGGTCAGGGAGAGGTGCCAGTTCTCACCAAGGTGCAATATGGGAGTATCTGCCTCAGGAGAGCTCTGTGCAGGGAACAGGCAGATGTAAGAAACTTCCTGTGTCTCGTGGGATTTCAGCACAGTCTGTGTTAGCAGCTCTGCTTCCCAGAGCAGCGTGAGGCATCTGGGAAAGGGCTCCAGCAGGCCAAAAGGGCTAACAGAAGAGGTTCAAGAAAGCTGGGAGTTGCCTTCAGAAGGTGGGATGGTGGCTCTCTGTTTGGCAACTGCCTTAGAATTCAACTGCCACTCTAGCTGTTAAAATAAGCTGCTTAAGTATTTGATCTTTCTTGTTTCTGGATGCACAGGTCCTGCGGAGCTGCAACAACAGCTCTAAGCCGCTTTACGTCTCGGTGGGGCACAGGGTGTGCCTGGGGACGGCTGTGCGCCTGGTCCAGTCCTGCTGCCGCTACCGCATCCCGGAGCCCATCCGCCAGGTACGGGAGCAGGGAGCTGAGGAGCAGCCTGGAGCAGAAGAGCGAGCAGCGGAGGGGCTCTGGCTGCCAAGCCTGCCATGGTGTTTAAGAGCCTCTGGAGCTGGCACCCTCTGCTCTAGCCTGTTCTCCCACTGCTGTGGTGACACAGTGCCCAGAAGCACATCCAGCCCTTACTGCAGACCCAGCCTGACTGATCTCTTGGTTCCTTTGTGCAGGCAACTTCTGTGACGCTGCTGTTAATACACATGCTGGAAATGCACTTTTCCTGGGCACTCTGAGCCTAGCACAGACTGCGGGGCTGTTTCTCTGGGCCTTTCCCTGCTACTGCACTCCACAAGGAGCTGCAGGCTCTGGGGCAGCAGCCAGCCTGTAGGTGACAGCACTGAATCACCATCAGTGAGCCGCAGCGATCACCGAGACTCAGCTTCAGACTAATTAAATCACAGCAGGGTTTGAGGAAAGGATCTGTGGAAGTGTAGAGCCTCTGGGACTTCCAGCCTGGCAAGTGCTTCCCTTCTCGCAGGGTCACCCCGCTGTTAGTGGCTCAGGCAGGGCCTGTTGGGATGTCCGTGGTGGTGCAGGTGCCCTGGAACACACTGTGCACGTTGCTGCAGCACCGCACTTGTCAGGTGTGTGGCCACCTTTGCTCTGCAGCTCCTCAGAGCCGTGCTAAGGTGATGCTGCTGAGGCTGTTACGCAGTCTCTGCACACAGGAGCCTCTCGCTGGTGCTGCAGAACGTGTTTTCTGACAACAGAGTCTTGAGTCTGTAGTTATAAACCAGACACAAATCTAACACCTCAGAGCAAAACAAACCTTGAAGTGTCCATTCCAGAACGGGGGTTTCTAATCCCATAAACCACTACCTGCCAGACGGGAGTAGGCTGAGAGATTTTCTTATGTAATCTCCTCCAGCAAGGGACAGATGCCTCTGCAGAGCTCTGAGCCAGCTCTGAGCCAGCTCTGCAAAGCGGCGTGCTCAGAGGGAAGGGGAAAGGCATTCCCTTTGGAAACAAAAAGGTGTCTTGAAGCTTTTCATCACCCTCATTTCGTTTCCAGCTAGCTCTAGGATTTGTCTGTGTTCTGAGACTCTCCCAGGCCTCTAGCTGCAATCTTGATTTGGAGTGATGGAATGAATTGTCACTTTCCTTACAGAGAGATCAAAAACCCAGAAGGGAGTGTGTTTACTGTAGAGGTAGAGGGATGGCAGGAGAAAAGGGCACTTAAAATGGGGCTTCTCCCTGTTGCAGTTCCTCTGCATGGTAACTCACAGATCTTGACACAGAGCCTCAGCTTTGGAGCACCTCAAGCTGGAGTTAGGAAGTGGATGGCTGTGGGGGGATCCTGCCTTGGTCTTTTGCTATGGTATGTCCCCCACACAAGCTTGCAGACCTGATGGGTGATGGTGCTTATGGCTTTCTCACTCATGAAAGACTTCTGAATCAGCAGCTCTTAGTTTGTAAGTTCTGGTAGTCCTGGAAGTGTGTTCTTAAGAGAGCTGTGCTGCCCATACCTTCTTGAGGCTGTGCTTATGGCTTGTATGCTGCAGCATGTATAGTGCTGGGAAGCTTCTGTGGGAACTCAGACCTTCTGCTTTCCTAGAGGTATGGCTGACCCATCTGTTCAGGGTGTATTGTGCATGCAACAGCCTCCAGGCAGTGATCAGGAATGGTTTGATTCGCATTCAGCCCACACTGTGGCCAGGCTGCCAAAGGTGAGAGAAGTGATCTTTCCGAGAAAGCAGAGGGAAGTTCATTATCACCTACAGTCAGTATTTACCTCCCACTTAGTCCTGACTCCCTGGGGAAGTGCCAGGCCAATCTGGGAGAATTTTGCTTGCATGAGGGTGATCTCTTGTGAGATGTTGAGGTTCTTCTGTGGAGAGTTGGTCATATGGAGACACGCAGACAGGGACTGAGGTAGGCAGGAGCTGTCATCCCAGGACAATAAGCAAAGCACTCAAAGTGAGTGGCAATGAAGCCATACAGAGCCCTCCAGAGAGCAGCTGCCCTTGCCTGCTTGTGGCAGAGGTCAGAGGCCCTCTCCAGTGCTTGCCCATGCTCCTGGCCTGCTCAGAGCCAGGATCACTGCACACAGCAGGGCAACAGCAGCTTTTAACGCTCTCCAGCTGAGAGGATTGCACTGGGACTGACTCTGGCTCTCCCTGCTCCAGGTTCCTGGCTGGCTGCACACCAGCCTCCAGCTCACTTGATCCTTTCAGCTCCAGCTGGCACCTTGCCTCTGCTGGCTCAGAATGGGGCTGGTGGGACAGCCTGGTTGCTCCAGCCCACCAGGGAGAGCAGGAGACTGCCTGGAGCTGTGGGTATGGCACTGCATGTGAAATACCAAACCCATGCCCTTAGGGGAACCAAGGAATGAGCCATCATTCCTCTTTGTGTGAAGAACTCCTGCTGCCCAGCAGAGAAATCAGTAGCTGATGCCCTGAAACTCCAACTCTCTTCAGTTGTACCCCCACCCAGCTTGCTGTGTGCACAGGGATCACTGCTGCCCCTCACAAAGCAGGCAAAGCAACAGTTCCAGACCCTAATGGCAGGACTAGTTCCCTCTGAAAATAGAAACAGCCTGTGAGGATTATTTCTGGACAGTTATCCATCTTATTGATGAGCCTCCTGGTTAATCGCTGGGTTAAGCTGTGTCTCAGCACTGCGTTAGGAGTGAGGACTGGCCAGCAACTTGCCACCTGATCAGGCACTGGCTTATGTGACCAGCACAACGTGGTAGGTTTTCTTCCCTAGAAAAATGGTTTGTAGATGTGACTCTTGCTACCTTGATCTCCCAGTAGGGGCTTTATTGGACAACCTCCTTCCCTGTTATAAAATACATCACGTAATCTCTTATCCTGAAGAGTGATCAAAGTTATTTGTCAGTTCAGTTATGAAACTGTCCAATTATAGAGAGAAGGGAAAAAAAATCTCCCAAACAAACCATCCCTTATGTAACTGTGTTTCGTTCTCAGGCTTGCAGATGGTTAAGCAGTGGTGGATGAGTGTTTCCAGCCCTGAGCCCACAGAGCCACCACCCTAGGGGCCTGACGGAGCCGTGCTGGGGAGCTTCTTGGGGGGGGGGGAGAAGCTCTTCAGAAGTAGCACAGGGATGGGAGCAGCAAATGCTTCAGTGCCACTGGGGGATGCGTTAACCCACTTTATTAGCATGATCATCATGTGCTCTGCAGCTTTTCCAGCTGGGAAAGGTCACATCCTGCTTTTTGAGTGGAGAGAGACACTGCGCCTGTGAGGAGGGGTACCGCAGCGGTTCTGAATGCCACAGAGCAGCAGTGGTTTGGAGAAGGGAAGTTTATAAAAAAGACAAAAATCTCTGAGGGAATGTAAAAATCAACTGCCACTTCCCAAAGTCCTCCAGAGCCCAGGATCCAGGTGCTTATGAGCATCTTGGAGTGCTCTGCTAGCATGGTGCAGCACCGGAAAGCTGCACGGTAGCACTCTGGGAGTAAGAACATGCTGTAAATGTCCAGCAGCACTTTCTTACAGCTCTTGGGATTTCTGTTGGTGCTGTCCTTGCCCCACTCTGCCTTGCTGCTGAGACACAGAGTGCTAAGACACAGCCATGTAGTTTTCCTGGTGAGCTCAGGAGTCACAGGAGAGCATGTCGGAAGAGGAAGGGAGGAGCTGGGCCTGTGTAAGGATGGTTCTGATGAGGTTTGGTGGTGGCTCCAAGCTCAGTTTCAACAGGGGGGCAGTAAACATCAATTTGGCAGGGTCTCAACATTATTCCTTTTGATTTTGGTATGAGAAAACAGAGCCCAGAGCACAGGTATGGCCTGCATGTAAACTGCTCCCGTTGTCTTCCTTGGCAGCTTTGCCTTTGGCCTCCTGAGTAGGACAGTGTGCAAGGTGTGACAGTCTCTTGCCTTGCAGCTGCTGCCAGGGCTGTGCTTGTGTCTTGTCTCTGTTGGCTTCCAGTGGGTGTTTTACCTGCTTTAGCTGCACAATCCCCATGCAGTGCCAGCCCCTCGAGCACACAGGCAGGATGAGCCAAGCTTTGCCTAGGAACAGGAGATGCAGCAGACGAGGGGTGAGCTTCCTCCATCTGTTGCTGCACAACACAACTGCTGGAACAGAGGAAGGAAAGGGATGGGTACATGAATGGGCGATGCCAGCTTCTCTCTCTTCATCCCATGTCCTCTTGAGAACTCGCCTTCTGGGCTGCTGTCTTCCCAAGTGATCAGGGCGTGTGATCCCTTGATGGAGTGAGGGTGGTAGGGCAGCTTCTGTGGGTTCAGTGGGAGAGCTGGTTCACTTTCAGGAATGTCTCCTCTTGAGGGAAGGCAGACTTACCCTGCCCTCAAGTCTCTAACAAGTCTGTTCCATCTCTCATCAGGCATTGATGAGCTGTTGCTGGGGAAGGCCTGTGAAGGAGCTTTGCTGCTCATTATGATTCCCTGCATTGCACTTGGAGGTGCTTACATGTGGAAGGGGTCATCTGGGTCAGTTCAAAGGATGAAAGCACTGGAGCAGTCTCAGACTCCCAGGTCTCCTCCAGTCTGGCTCTGCTGCCAGGGTTCATCAGAGAGGGCTGCAGCTCAGGTACAGCATGAAGGCTCGCTGCGTTGCAGTGCGTGCTGGAAGCCTGGGCTAGCTCATCCTCTGGGTCCCAGAGGGACCCTTGGGCGAGGCTGATGGCACCCAGCAGCAGCTGGTTTGCTGGGGACGTCCAGGCTGGGTCCTGCTTTGGCTGTTCCTGCTGTGCTTGGGGTGGGTCATGGGGGAGCAGAGCTCAGACAGCTGCTGGTGGGAGCTCACCCACCCCGTGACTCCTGTGAGGAGTAAAGGAGCAGACAGCAAGGGTTTGGCAGATGTCATTTCTGCGTCTGGAATGGACCATAACTGCAGTATGGCTTCAGGTCCAGCACCCTCTGTTTCTTCATTTTAAGTCTCCATTCTCCCAGGCAGCTTGCAGTGAGGCACAGAAACCAAACAAGGAAAGAAACATGCAGGTTCCTCTTCACACCACAGTCATACAGGAGCTCTTTGTGATAGGGTGTGCAGGGGCATACTGAGATGGGAAAGGGGAGGCCCTGAGCAGGCTGCTCAGTCCATTTTCACTCCTCTTCCTCCTTAATTCCAGGCTGACATTAGATCGAGGGAGTACATTCGGAAGCAGCTGTGTTCACCGCTGGAGGCCGCGGCTTCTGGGGCGCTGAGGTGGGTGTGTGGGCAGCTGCCTCCCCAAAGGGATCTGCTCATGTAATGATCTTCAGTAATGGCATTAAAGGGACAGGCTGGGTAACAAGGTGAGCTCAAGCGACATCAGGCCACTTGCTGCCTCCACGGAGGGTGATTTCTGGTGATGGCTCCTCACGCAGCTCTGCGCAGGGCGCTGCTGGGGAAGGTCGTTGGGGATTTGGTGCGTTTCCGGTGCCTGCAATAAGCACCAACGCCTACAGGTGTGACACGAGGGGACAGAAATACCCTGGGAGGAGCTGGCTTCTGCCCCGGAGAGCAGGGGAGGGCCAGGCCCCCCCCCCCCTTACATAATGTAGGCCAGTGGCTGCTCTCGTGTAAATCCGTAGCAAGTCCATTGAGGTGTATAGGAGCTCCTCTGTGTTGTGGCTACGCTGCCTCCTCGGCACCATTCACAAGAGCATTGTTGGGTTCAGACCTGCACCAGTCCCAGGCACCAGAGCCCTCCCTCAAGAGCTGCTTGGGGATGAATGAAGCCTGTCAGGACCCAGAGCCTGCCCTGCTCGGGGGGCCCAATGGACCAGGAGGAGTGAAGGTTGTAGTGGCAGTAGTGAGTGATTCCTTACACTGACTGGGGCAGCTCTGAGAGATGCTGTAGGACAGCCGGATGGTGCAAGTCATCGTGCCCTCCTCAGCTCCGTTATTCTTTGGGTCATGCAGGCAGAGGTGAAAGAAGGGGCTTTCTCTGCTCTACTACTCATAGCAGTCACATAGCATGGCCAGGCCATGGGGTAGCCCCATGCAGAGCCAGGCTGGGTGTCCCCTGTTTGTGCTGGAGCTTTGCCTCTAGCACCTTCCTGCCATGGCAGGTGCTGCAGCTCACACAAAGGTTTAGCTGGTTTGGAGGTCTGTGCAATGACAAAACTAAACTCATCCCTTTTATGGCCATGGATCTCAAAACCTGTGAATCTGAGCCCCTTATTCACCAAGTGACTTAGTGATGGGGTCTTCTTGCTTTCTGCTTTCTTTTCTGACCCTTCCTTGTCTTCCTTGTTTGTTGCTAGCAGAAAAAAGGAGACCGGACTGGATGATTAGGATGATGCCAGAAGAAAATGCAGGGCTGCTCTTCGCTGGATCCTCTCCTGCACCAAGACTGTGGGTCTGTCAAATGCCATCCCAGGGGAGAGCAGTGCAAGGCCATGTCAGACAGGGCAACGCCGGCCATGGTGCATGGTTCAATGGGGCAGGCACCAGCTTCTGCTGAAGGATAATGTTTAGAATATATTTCTCAGGGTTTATTTTTAAGCATTGTAAAAATATTTGTGTAAGTAAATACCCTTGTAAGTTTGCAACAACGGCCTTGAGTACTGGGGAAATGGCAGGAGGTGACTTACAGAGAGATGCTGAGGTTCTAAACCAACTCCAGCGCTGGCCTTTGGCTCCCACCACCCCTCTGTGGCGCAGACACTTCTCTTCTCATCATTTTGGAGCAGCTTCCACCCGGTCCCTGCAGCCTGTGCTCACGTTATTCCCTCTGCACGTCTCCGGGGAGCAGAAGCTCCGGCTGGTCCCGACAGACGGGCCGAGGATGCCGGCTTTGAGGTGGGCGAGTGACTCATGGGGAGAAACGGAGCCAAGAGGCAGCGAGGTCTGAGCTCCGGTACCAGAGGGCTCCTGTCCCTGGTGCCAGTGGCTCCTGTGTGCCCTGTGCCACGCAGCAGCCACCACGCTCGGTGATGTCTGTGCTGGGGACACGATGCTCCAGTGGTGGTAGGAACGTGCTCTGCATTGCAGGGCTCAGCTGGGGGGGCACTGTGGTACCCGGTGGTGCTGTCACCCTCTGCAGGGCTGAGGCAGAGCACTTGGTGCAGACCAGCTCTTCCTGAAGAAACAGCATCTCAGGAGAGAGGAGAATTTCCCAGCATGGAGAATGGGGAGGAGGGTCCTTCCCATACACAAGTCAGTCAGCGCAGCCAGTCCCAGACTGGAGTTTCTGCAGCTGGAGTGGACCAGGAGCACTCGTGTGTGGTTTTCACTGCCCAGCAGACGTACACCAGCACCCACCAGTTAAGCCATTTGTGAAGCTTTGCTGTAGCAGCAGAGCACTGAGCAGAGAGCTTCTATCCCTGAATCAATGCAATGAGGCTCCTCCAGTGTGCACAGCTCAAGTGTTCCTGCAGTGCTGGGGTTCCTGCTTGTATTTGGCAGGTTGTTCCCGACTGGTCCTGAAGAGCAGCAGGAGCAGAGACAGGAGCCAAATCTCTGGCATGTTGATGTAAAAGCCATGGCTGTGTAAGATTCCAGGCTGAGGAGGAAGAAGGCAGCTTTCCCAGGGCAGGAGGGGGGTGCTGTGGGTCAGGGCTCCTGGGGCTGGTTTAGGTGCTGCCAAGTGCTTCACTTTGCATACATTTCTCTTGCAGCTTCTGTTGCTCTTTTCTCACTGCTCAGTCTCGGTGCTGTGGTGGGTGTGAGGACTTCAGCCCCTTCCATGTGCCTGTGCAGCATCTGCTCAGCCAGAGCCTGAGCTGGATCCTCCTCCAGTGCTACACCCTGGAGTCCGGGTGCACAAAGGGAGGAAGCACCAAGGAGGCTCCCCCAGGGCCTGTATGGGGAGCTCCGGGCCGGTCCCTGGGGATGCTGCGGGTGCTGCCCAGAAACCCCTCCTGAGGGATGTGCTCTGATGCCTCCTGGGAAGCCTCAGAGCCCTTTTCATGCAGGAGGTTGGTCTGGGGTGGACAGAGAGCAGGGAGGGAGGAAACGCTGCAGTGGAAGCTCCTTGATCCCGGTGATGGGGGGAGCAGAGGGGCTGACTGGCCACCGCGAGAGGGGTGTGGGAGGCAGCTGGCAGGGAAGGGGACGTGGAGGCAGCACCTCTGACACTGCTGAGTCTCCCATCCCAAGGGAGCAGCGTGGAGATGGAGCCTCCTGAAAGGCAACTGTGCTGCCTGGCAGCGTGGGGAAGCAGGGAAAGAGGGGAATGCTGTGGGAGAGGTCCAGATGCTGCATCCCAGCCCAGGTGGGATGGGAAGGGGATGCTGGCAGTGACCCACGGCTGGGGGAATGGGAGGAGGAGCTGCTGCAGCCGGGATGCCCTTGTCAGGGAGGAGAATTACTCTTGTAATGAGCAGCTCTGGGCACTGCCTGCGAGGGGAAGCTCAGTCCGGCTTAAGGAGGCAGGGTTTGCTGTGCACGGGTGTCTGCACATGAGCTCTGCTGGGGGGGGAGCCCAGCGCCCTCTGAAAGCACCCCCTGTGCCCCCCCTCAGCACACACTGAGGGGCTCCAGCTCTCCATTCCCTTCCTGCCAAAGCTGATGGATTGGGGTGAGCCCTGCAGGACCCCCTGCACTGCTGAGAGCAAGGGGATGAACCAGTGAGTGCTTACTGGGATGCACTGGTGTGGGGCCTTTCCCAGCTCCTCCCAGGGCTCCTGGGACCACCGGCAGCACCAACCAGTTCATCCGCTTCTCATTCCCACCCCACCACGAAGCAGAAACATCGCAGGGTCTGCTGCAGCCCGCACGGGTTGAGGCACAAAAGGCACCTGTGGGCAGGGGGCTCCTGTTTCTTAGCTCTCATGGGCAGAACACCAGAGCAATCCCTCTGGTTTTGCTGCTTCCCTTGGTCCAGGCTTTGCTGGCCCAGGCTCCTCCCAAACTCACAGCACCCCTGCTGCAGATTGACCTGAGGGTGCTGAGCACCTCCCTGGGGTCAGCTGTGCCTTACAGGGGCTGATGGGGATGCTCTGCTGGAGAAGGAGGCTCCTCAGTGTGTGGGGTTTGGCCCCCTGAGCTGGCTCTGCTGCTGGAGCGGGTGAGAGCCTGGGCTCTAGCGTGGTTTGGGTGCTTCTGGTCCGTGTTTGCCCCGAGCAGGCTGGGGAGGGCTGGGCCCTGTCAAACCCAGGCTCCCAGTCAGGATATGGGGGTGTCACTACTGGGGGTCTGCAGCTGGGGTTTGCCTCTTGCCTGTGCAGTCCCCCTGCAGCAGAGCTGGCGCTGGTCACGCTGCTGCCTGTGCTCTGCACCCTCCCCACGCCGGGGATGCCTCCGCCTCGAGGGGCGAAATGGGGGAAAACAGCCCCTATAAGGGAAAAATAGCCCCAAAGCATCCCTGAGCACCGCTCTGCACCCCACCAGGGCTGCTGCTGCGTCCCAGCACCGGTCCCATTCGGAATGCAGGAAACCCCCTGAGACTGAAGTCACCCCTGGGGGGTTCAAGTGCAGGATGGGGGTTGCTGTGATGGGGGGAGCCTCGCAGCCCCCCCAGGCCCAGGCTCTGTTCCGTTTGGCTCAGGGCTCCCTGCTCCCGGCTGCCAGGCCCGGGCAGGGGTTGAACAAGGGCCTAATCTCCGTGTTTGGTGTCTACTTGTGGCTCTCTGAACACAATAAGGGATTAACTCGGTCTTTATCTAATTGGCTTATGAAGGAGGGAAGGGAAAATCGCTTTGTAATGCATGAAACCTCCTCTAATAGAAACTCCAGGACTAGAGCTCCAGTGTCCTTCCCAAGCAAACCCATGCACGTCTCTTCCTTTAACCCTCTGCTTGCTGGAAATGAGCTTTTCTGGGTGTATCCAGTCTCTGGTTCCCAACAACTCAGTGCTGCCATGTTGGAAAGCTTTGCCTTTCCTTATCACCAAGGATGCTCTTCTCTATGGCTGCTCAGGAGTCTCTGAGCAGGTCTCGTGGCTTGGTTGCTCCTGAGTGCTGGTGGTGAATGGGGCATGGGGCTGGAGCTGTGGGGTAACAGCAGCAGTGTAAAACTCTGGGATATCGATGGGAAGAAGCAATAGGATGGAGTGAAACCGAAGGGGGGGGAGATGGAGAGGTTGAGGAAGGAGACTGAATCCTCCTGCGGCTGCAGTGGGGGCTCTGCAAGGAGAGCGCTGTTGGGGTGGTTCTTTAGCATCTCACTATGGTGAAACAGTGCCGCTGGGGATGGGAAGGGAGATGGAAGATTTGTGCCGGTCCCAATGGATGATTTGCTCTGCTCCGGCCCTGCTGCCTCCGCGTGTGCTGTGGATGCAGGGATCGGGAAGGAAGATCTCTGCACGTGAACCGCTTACCTGGGGTCCCTTGAGAAGGGAGAGGAAAGGCTTCCGGGTGCAAGTCTGCTCCCCCTGGTTCCTGAGGGAGCCGAGTGACTCAGTCACAGGTGCCTGATGAACGCCCTCCTCCCTGGCTGGAGCTTGCGGCAGGCTGGATGCTGCGGGTGCAGTCTGTGCTGGGAGGGAGGGCTGAGCTCTGGTCACTCAAGGTTTGCATTTTGGGACGCTCAGTGCTGAGGCCACAAGTGCTTCTGCTGGGATTTCCCTCCTCCACGCCCCCAATTCCCTGTCCTCTCTCATCCTATAACCACCTCTCCTCCTATAAGCAGTTCTCCACCCCAACTGCTCTTCCCATTGCTGGGCTCTGGTTCTCCCCTCTGACATTGGTGCACACACCTCCTGCAAGGCCCCGGCTTTATTTTATGGCCATATTAATTAAATGAGTGGAATTTCTCTTGACACCCAAATTAATGGCAGATGTGCTCATTATGAGCAGGGTCATGAGGGTGCTGGAGCAGCCTGTACGGGCTCAGCCCAGGAATAGGCAGCAGATCCACAGTGCATGCATGGGCATCCTGGGGAGGTTTGGGCTGTGCTGGAGCATCCTGAGAGGTCACCGTGGGGGGAGTGATGGGAGTGAAGACCCAATTCCTTTGTGGTACCCACTCCTCTAGACCCAGGATAACAGCATCTGCCTGCCTGGAGGGGAACTGGTTGATGTGGGCAGAGGTGAAGCTGTGCTTGAACAGATCATGGACCCACACGAGAGCACAGCAGGGGCTGGGGGCAGTGTTAAGGTGCCTGCTCTGTCTCTGGGGCTACCGGCTGCTTTTACTGCGGGGGCAAAGAGCTGAGCAGACCAAGTGAGCACCTCCTGCAGTGCTGGCGCTGGAGGAGGATGGGTGGTGAAGCCAAAGGTGGGCACAGGGATGCTCCACAGATCCCTGCACGTGCCGGCTTCCCCCCGTGCGTGTCTCCATCCCTGTCTCCGGCTGGATCAGCTCTGAACACACAACATAAAGGCAGCCAAATCAGCCTGTAATTAATTCCTGGTTCCGTTCCCGGTTCCAGGGCTCGATGCAGGATGTTTCCTTAGGAACGTGGTTTTTCTGGCTTCCCTTGGACCCGCTCCTCGGCTCGGTGTGCCTCTGCCTGCAGACCCAGCTGTTCGCACTGCCCTGCTGGTGCTCCTGAGCTCCTGCACTGATGTATCGATCTGTTAATGTTGTGTTTATGGAGCTCTGGGGTTGCGGGAGGTCCTGGGGGATGCAGGGGCTCTGTCCTGACGCAGCTCCCGGCTGGAGCCCTTCCTCCTGTGTGGAAACAGCTCCCGTTTGTGTGCTACAGGAGAAGGATGTGATTAACGAGGCCGGTGGCGTGTCTGGAGGGGGGCTGCTGCCTGCGGTGACAGCCATGGGGGGGAGATGAAAAGGGAAAGATGTGATGCTCTGCCCCCGTGTCATCACTGGGAAGAGGAGCATCCATCGTCTTCACCACGAGCGTTATTGCCCACTAATAAAACATCAAACAAGCCCTTAAGAGAGCGTTCAGGATCTGGAAGGCTGTGATAAATCTGTATCCGTGTAACTCGCTCAAGACCGGGGTGGGCAGCAATGTGATTGAAGCGCTCTGATTAACACACAGACCTTGTTTGGGATGAGTAGGACTGGGGGGTGGGAGGTGCAGCTGCCATAGCACGAGGTTGCTCCAACAAATTACTTGGATATCAATTAGTTTGCTCGGTAAATGCCACCGGTTTCTCTTTGTTTGCAGTGAACTGGTACCCAGTGAATCCGGTTGGTTGCTGGGACTGACCCCACCGCGGGTACCACGGGAGTGCAGCAGCAGCAGGGCCAGGGAAAGCCCAACCCCAGTCCCTTGAGGATGGTGGCATCGCAGCCTCTCCCAGCCTTCCCACTGAGCAGTCGCACTCCATAGCCCAGGGCTGGGTGCTCTGTGGTCAGGTGCAGGTGAAGCTGCTCCTGTTCTCCTGCCTCATTCCCTGGGGTTTGCTGAGCTCCAGTTGGAGCGTGTGGCTGGAGCAAGGGAAGCAGCTGGGGAGGCTGAAGCTGCTCCCTACATGGCACAAGCAGTTGGGTGAGGGAGGGCAGAGCTGCAGTTGGGAGCATGTAAGGGATGGTGCCCCCATTCCAGCCTTTGGGAAGGGTCCTGAATGTCTGGTGTACAATGGCTCTGTGGCTAAGGGATGGTTAGGGATGAGGATTTGCACCCAGGGCGGCCAAGGGCAATGCAAGGAGCTGTGGGCACCTCTGGCTCCAGAGAGCTCTGCTGCTGCTGGGGGCATCCCTGGCTGATCCCAGGGGATCTGTCAGCTCGGCACCCCTGGCATCAGTGGGAGCCAGCGGGGCTGTGCTGGGGCTCCAACCCTGGGTGCCTCCACTGAGCTCATGTGTGCTCATGACAACAACGCGGGGGTGATGTGGGGAGGGAGAACGCAGCAGGAAGCGCTGCAGGGGCGGTCCAGGCCTTTGCATCCCTCTCTGCAGCCGGGCTGGGGGTGAATGTGCCCCGTGGCGTCTCCATCGGAGCCCTGCCAGGATGATACACGTTGGAATCTGCTGCAGGCTATCGCTGACCTAATTTCCAGCATCGCTGTGGATCTTGTCATCTGTTGCTCACAGCCTGGGTGCAGATGGGCTGACAGGGAGCGAAGTGTGGGAGAGGGAACCAGGGGACCCCGGGCTGTGCTGGCGGGGTCCCTGCGCCAGCCGGGGCTGGGAGTGCTGCAGCTCATCCCTCCTCCATGGGATGAGCTCCTGTGCCCAAATGAGATACCTTGGGTCCAGCTTGGCTCCCTGCAGATTTGTGCTAAGCAGAAAACAAATGCTAATTACCCAGCATAATTAGTGCGATGCTGCATCTGTTTTTAACCAGCTCTGGAAGATCCATCCTTCCCTTTGCTCCGCGCTCACCGGCAGCCCCTCCCGTGGCAGAGCAGGGACCCTCCCGTGGGAAACCATTTGCTATTCCCCTCTGGCTGGCGTCCCTCCTGGGATCCCCATCCAGGGGAGCATCCCCCGCCCCCCGACTCCTTGGTGGAGTCCGGGCTCCCACTGCGCCCCCTGCTCCGCCGTTATCCATGGGGGATGGAGGGAAGGGAGGGAGGGACCGGGCTCAGCTCTGGCAGGGGGCCCTCGGCGGCAGCTGGGAAAGTCGCAGGAGGAGGAGCCGGGAGAAGGCTGTGAAGGAGGCGGGAAGGGAAGGGGGGCTCCAGCCCCTCTCCCGGCAAGGAGAGGACGGGATCTCCCCGCTGCTGGGGGTGCCCGGTGCATCCCTGCCTCGGGAGCCGCCTCTTCAGAGGGAGCCGCGGGGTCAGGAAACACCCATCAGAGGCGCTGCTCGCAGGGGGTACCCGCGCCTGCGGCAGCCAAGGGGGATCCCAGTCCTGTGGGCTGTGACACGAGCGGCCAAGGGCGATGTGAGGGGCGGGGGGATGCTCCCAGGACCCCCGAGAGCAGAGCCGCAGCTCGGGCAGAGGCTGCGCCTGCCCATGGGCACCGGCAGCGGCATCTCCGGGTCTGCTGCAGGGATGCCCCGGCCAGGGCTGGCTGGAGGAAGCCCCCTCCTTGGCTGTGCTGGGAAGGGTGCCCGGGACCGCCGCAGAGGAGCGTGGAGCCGATGCTCTGCCAGTGACGGCTCCGGAGCAGCCTTCGGGGCGAGCGGGGAGCCGCTGGGAGCGGAAGGGGCTGCAGGCCTTGGCTTTGTCCCCGCATCCAGCAGGGCCGGGGCTCCCGCTCTTGGTGCTGCAGGGGGGCGATGCTTCCCCTCCGCAGCCTGGGAAATCCTCCCAGCCCTGGCTCCTGCGCTCCTCGTCCCGTGCCCTGCGTCTGGGGGTGAGCAGGTTTGTTCGCATCCATCTCTTGATGCAGACTTGGCTGCTCCAGCTCACCCACATCCCGCTCTGCTGCGCCCACCCTGGGGAGTGAGACGGCTTCGCTTCACTCATAGGGATGTTCCCAGCTCCCACCAGGAATAACAGAAAGGAAAAAGCCTGTTAGTGTAATGTTTTATTGCCGTTTAAATGGCCGCGCAGCACCAGCCCCCAGCTGATGCTCTGTCCCCTCTCTCCTGGGAGCATGGTTTTGTATTGGTACCGGGGGTGGCCCCGAGCTGGGGATGGGAAACTCTTGGTTGCCCCATTGTCTCCAGCACCCCTTCTGTGTCCTCTGGCATCGCGCCCCTGTTTGACTCCTGCCTTGCGTTGCTCCTCATCCTCCCCCAGCAGCCCATCTGCACCCCACTGCCCGCAGGAGGCTGATGGGCCTGGGTCATGCCCCTGGTGCCGCTCAGTGACTTGCCCTAAACCAGTCTGGATCTGTCACTTTCCCTCTTGCTCCTGGAGGATTCCTGCTGGTGACTGTCCCCTGCCACGGGTGCACAGCGCTTGTGAATCTGCCCCTGCCTGTGGCTGGCAGCAGAGGACCCCCAGGTCCCCAGACCTGCAGCTTGCCTGGAAGCGTCCTCCCTCCCTTGCTGCATTGTGATGGCTGTGGCTTGAGGCAGCCTGGAAAGGACCTGGAGCAGCGGCAGGAGCAAATCCTCCTAAGGAAAAGAGGCGCTGGCTGAAGGAGAGGGGAGTCGGGGTGGCTGCTGCCTGCAGCTGGAGGTGCAGGAGGCGGCGGGTCAGGGATGCTGCTGGCAGAGGCTGCAGCACAAGCAGCCATGGGGACCTCGCCAGCCCCCAGGGGCTGACACTCGCTGGCAACGAGCACAGGCTCTGCTGTTTAATGCCAACTGTCCCCCTCCGGGCTGTGTCACCATGTCCTGCTCTTAGAGGAAGGAATGGCAGTGTTGGTGTCACCAAGGGCTGTGTGGTGCCCAAGGCAGCAGTGTTGAACCAGCCCCGTACAGCTCCCATTCCCAGCTGCAGTGGGATGGGAATTGCTTCTGGCTGGTTTTAAGGAGACAATAATGGTTTTCCTACTTGTGTCTTTATGCTGAAAGCAATCTGTCTCCAAGCCTGCCCTGCAGTGGGTGTGTAACAAGTGGGAACGTTCCTTAGGGACAGAGGGAGCAGCGGCTGCTGCCATGTCCCTGGCACAGGTGGCCTCCAGCCACACAGCCACTGAGCCAAGTGCCCCGGTGTCACCCCTGCGCTCAGATCTGCCCTTGGGAGCGATGATGCCTTCCAGGAATTGCTGCTGGAGCCCAGGAGAAGCAGTTCCTGCCTGCAGGGATGGAGCTGCTCATCCCGGGGGTGGCAGCAGTGCCACAGCCTTCGGGGTGATGGGCACCGGGCACTGTGGGTGTCATTGTCCCGCTGCCACCAGCCTGGTGAGACACCCCCGGGGAGCTGAGCCTGTGGCTTGGGCGGGGGGGAATCAGGGAGGGATGCAGGGGGATGCTGCAGGGATGGAGGGAGCCTGGCAGGGATGGCTGAGGCTCAGGGAGTGCCTGAGCGGGATCCAAGGGCAGAAATCCCGCTTCATGCAGGCAAACCCATGCTGTGCAAGAGGGGCTCCCGCGCGGCGGCTGACACATGAGAGCCCAGCGTCTTTCTTCACTCTTTATTGTGTAAAAATAAAGTCAACAATTCATGTCATCTCGGCAGTAAAATGGCAAAAGCATGAGTCTCAGTAGAAACAGTGCATTTCAGAACGGCTGCTGCGGGCTGGAGGTGTCTGTCGTAACCCACTCAAAACCCAACGGGGACAGAGAGCACAGAATAGGAGAATGTACAGCTTTGGTTAGCAGAATAATGACAAATCAAGAGACATTTATCCTCTCCCCTACTATACACTATGTACACCGCGTTGACGCCGCGCCCTTTCCTTGTCGTTGTGGCAGAGCCAGCGCACGGGGGGCTGCGGCCGGGACCGTTGCAGTGCTTTGTTCTTCTCAGCACGTTGTGCTCGGTGCTTCCCCGGCGCCAGCAGGCTCCGAGGAGGAACCGAAAGGAACTCACGGTGGTTTTCTTCCCTTTGTCTTGGGTTGGATTTAAAAAGAGCACAGTTGAAACCACGCTGCCCTGAGCCACAGTTGGTCGAAGGTCTCTCGATGTGGGGGGGTCGCTGCTCATCAGCTGGGGCATGGGGCTGGCCCAGCTCTGTGCTCCTGCCCAGGGGGAGGGCCTTGGCCTTGCCCGGCTCCATGCGGCCCCTCAGCATCTCCCTGCTGCATCTCTGGAGTGGGAGCCCTGTGGGAATTGTCGGCCTCATCCTCCACCGCCACCCAGGGCAGCCCTCGGGGGGCAGGGGGGGCTGGGGGGGATTTCTGCGGTCTGGAGTACAAACAGGGGGTTTAGAAAAGGAAACCATACAAAACGCTTCTGGTATTTCAAAATAGGCTTCTTTATCTCTTTTTGTGTGTGTGTCCTGCAGAATCTCAAGGTGCTGCTTCCTCAGGGAGCCGCTTCCTTCCGGAATATTTTTTTTTATCTTCATAAAAATACCCTTTTTTTTAATTATTGGTAATAAACTTCCCTTTACAGTAAGAGAAACAACATCGTGTTTATCAAAAGCAGAAAGGCTTCAGACATCTCAGTGGGAGCCAGACTCGAGGGCAGGGTAAAGGCTCTTTGTCACCAGCTACGGCACGAGGAGGCCTCGGGGGGCTGCAGGCGGCGGGGCCGGGGGGGGATGTACCTGAGTGCAGCAGGTCAGGGAGCGGGGCCGGTGTGGGGGGCCCCGTCCCGGTGCCCACCGCAGCCCGGGCTATGGCTGTGGTGCTGGGAGAGGGGCACAGTGGGGCTCACACCCCGGTGTCCCTTGGGGAGGGGGGGGTCATCCCATCCCATCCCATCCCATCCCATCCTTGGCTGCTGCTGCGCTCCATGGAGGGAGCACAACCAAGCGGGGGGGGGGGGTGGAACCGGGCTCCGGGGGCACCACCCTGCTGGGGGGCTCCAGGTGGGAGGGAGAGGAGCCCCGTGGGGGGGTCACAGCCTTTGGAGGCGCCGGTGCCCGGGGCAGGGGTGTCCTGGTGCAGGGGGGAGGCAGCAAAGCGGGAACCAGGCCCGGGGGGGGGGGGCGCAGCCGCGCCAGGCCAAGGCACGCAGGCATTGAAGGACGTTGGCAAGACAGAAACCGGGGGTCGTGGGGCTGGGGGAGCGGGCGCCCTGCTGCCAGGGCAGCCCCGCTCCCAGGGATGGGGGGGGGTGGCTTCGTTCTCGGGTGGTTCAGCGCGAAAAGAGGAGGGAAAACCCAACCAAACAAAACCCAAAGGAAGAGAAGAACCCGATGAGGAGGCTCCTCCCGTCCGTGGCTCTAGTTGAGCTGGCGACAGGCCTCAAAAGTCCACTTGGTGGCCCCGCCGTAGATGTCGATGTTGGCCTCGGCCCATGCGATGACATTGCCCGCCTGCGCCTTGGTGCTGCAGGTGGCCAGGCTGTAGACCTCCCCCGGGCTCAGCTTCCTGTCCCACACGTTGAAGTGGGCCAGCTCCCCCACGAAGGCCTGCGTGGCATCGAACCCGCCGCCCAGCGTGTCCTGCAAGGACCCACCGCCATTGGGGACATCACCCGGCAGCACCCAGCGCCCCGTCCATCCCCTCGGGTGCACCCAGCGGAGCAGGGGCACCCCCCAACCAACCCCTTACCTGCTCCTGGCCCAGCACCAGGACCCCCTGGGGTTTGATGGGGTGGTAGGGCGCCAGGTTCTCACCGCTGCCGGTCTGCGTGCCATCCTGGTAGGCTTCCCACACGCCGTCCCGCGTGGTCCAGGTGACACAGATGTGGTGCCACTTGCCATCGTTGATGACAAAGGGCAGTTTGGCCACCTGCGGGCGGTGGGTCAGGGTGGTGTGCATGGGGATCCCCAGTGCTGCCCCCCACCCGTCACCCCCCCCCCCCCCGGGGCTGTACCTTGTCGTTGATGAGGATCTCCATGGGGTTGTTGCCCCACTCAATGAGCACCAGCTCGTTCGCCTGCCCAGGCACGGCGTAGGAGAAGGGGGTGCCCATGCCGGGGGAAGCCGTGGACTTTATCCACATGCAGACGCTGAAGGCGTACATCTCGGGCAGGCTCTTCTTCACCTTGGCATACATGTAGTTGGTGCGCAGCGGGAAGGTGAGCTGGAACCTGTCCGGGGGACGGTTGTCCTTCTGGCCTGCAGGGAGGGAGGCACAAGTGGGCTCTGGCTGGACCCCCTCTGTGCCCGCTTTGGGGGTGTCCTACTCCCTCCCTAACCCCTCTCCCCGTTATGCAATGGCCTTGAGATGGCAGCGAGGAGCAAATCCCTCAGGCGCTGCTCGGCTCCCTAATCCCCAGCACTGGACAGAGCCCGGAGCATCCCTGGCTCCCACTGTGGAGCCCGTGGGAATCATCTCTCTGGAGCTGGGGGAAAGAGACCGCTCCAGGGGGGGATAACGGGATGGGCTAGCTCAGCATCCCACCCGGCAGCGCTTGGGACCGGGGGGGGCTCTGGGACCGGGATGGGCTCCGGAGCAGCGGGTACCTTTCTCCAGGTCGCTGATGCGCTGGTGCAGCGAGGTGAGGGTGCTCTCGATCTTGCCGCGCTCCTCGGACTCGTTCCGGGGGTTGAACTTGCCCTCCTCCAGGCTGTTCACCCGGGACAGAACCTGCTTCTCCAGGTCGTCGATTTTGTTCTGCAGGATGTCCTTCAGGTTGTTGGTCTGGCTGGAGGAGTTCATCCTGCTGAACTGCTGCAAGGGGCGAGCACAGGACAGGGCTGTTACTGCCCGGCCCGGCTCTCCCGGCCCCCGCTGCCGCTCCTGGCTCTTGGTGCCCGGCTCCGCTCCCTTCTCTTGGTGCCCGGCTCAGCTCCCGGTGCTCAGTGAGACACCCGGTGCCAGGTTCTCCGGGGCGGCTCCACTCCCGGTGCCCGGCTCCGCTCCCGGTGCTCGGCTCCTCTCCGACCCGCGGCTCCCGACTCCGCTCCCGGTGCACGGATCCGCTCCGACCGGCGGCTCCCAGCGCCCGGTGCGGCTCCCTGCGCCCGGCTTTCCCGGTGCCCGGCTATCCCGGTGCCCAGTGTGGCTACCAGTGCCCGGCTCCGCTCCAACCGGCGGCTCCCTGCGCCCGGCTTTCCCGGTACCCGGCTATCCCGGTGCCCGGCATTCCCGGTGCCCAGTGTGGCTACCAGTGCCCGGCTCCGCTCCAACCGGCGCCTCCCGGCTCCGCTCGCGGTGCCCGGTGCGGCGCTCGGTGCCCGGCTCCTCCGGTGCCCGGTGCGGCTCCCGCTGGGGAGCGCGTACCTCCAGGTTCTCCAGCCTGGTCTTGAGGGACTGCAGCGTCTGTCCCAGCTGGCTGAGGGTCTCGGCCGCGGGTGTCCGTGACAGATCGCCCATGGTGTTCTTGGAGACCGACGGTTTCCTGCCCTTGCCGTCGCCTGGCGGCGGCTCGACCACGCTCTGGCTCTCGCACCGGCCCAGCTTGGCCGTGAGCTCTCGGATCGTCTCCTTCTGGTTCATGATGGTCTCCTTCTGCTGCAGCACGGTCTCCCGCAGCTGCAGCACCGTGCTCTTGAGCTCCTCGGCCGAGCCGGTGCCCAGCGCGGCGGCAGCGCACATGTCCCCGTCCAGCGGCACCGAGGTGCACACGAAGCGGGTCTGGCCGAAGCCCTGCCCGCGGCCGGGCGGCGGGAGCGGAAGCAGCACCGGCAGCAGCAGCGGGAGCAGGAGCAGCCCCGCGGCCATGGCTCCGCTCCGCCGGGCCCGCTGCGGCACCGGGCCCCGCTCTTATAGCGCCCGGGCGGGGCCGCGCCGTGACGAAGCGAGGCGTGGAGCCCGGCGGGGAGGAGGGAGCGCTCCCGCGGCGGGAGGGGATGTGCGTGTGTGAGTGCGTGTGAGCAGGGAGCGTGCAGGGAGCGAGTGTGCAGGGGAGCGAGCGCGGGTGCGGGTGGGTGTGCGTGGGAGTGTGCGTGCGTGGGGAGTGTGCAGTGGGTGTGTGCATGGGAGCGTGCACCAGTGTGCGTGCGGGGGGGGTGTGCAGTGCGTGTGTGCATGGGAGCGTGCACCAGTGTGCGTGCATTGGGGGTGTGCATGCGTGTGTGCATGGGAGCGTGCACCAGTGTGCGTGTGTGCGTGCGTTGGGGGTGTGGAGTGCGTGTGTGGGGTCTGCGTGCATCCACGGGTGTGCACAGGGCCGTGGGAGGTCGCGAGTGCAGCGCGGAGCAGAGATGGTGCAGTGGGGACTGGGTGCGTGCCGGTGTCCTGTGCAGGGGTGCACGGAGGGGGTGCTGCAGTGTGCGGGTCTGGGGGTGCTGCTCTCCCCACTGGGCACCACCCCTGGTCCTCTCCCATTCCCCAGCAGGGCAGCCCCACGGCAGGACCCCCCGGGGCTCCATGGGGTGAACACGGGTGGGCAGCCAGGACCCGGGTCACTGTGTCCCAGGGGTGAGGTGTTGGTGCCCAGGCCTGCGGTGGGCACCAGAGAGTGACCACTGCTTTTCTTTCTTTTTAATGACACAGAACCAACCTCTGGTAGTATTTGGATCTGTTCTTGGTGGGAATCATTCATGGCCACCAGCACTGCAGCTTTTCTTGTCTTCACTTCAGCCAAGGCCAATTCCAAGGCCGGTTCCACTTCAGTCCTGGAGAAGTGAGTGCGTAGCTTCTCCCTGTGTCTGTGCCTTGCAGCCTTCCCTTGGCCAAGGCACCTGAGCACAAGTGAGACCTCCCTGGCCCTGCGGCCCTGCTCCTTGAGGAGTTCCTGCCGGTGGTTTTGTCCTTGTCTTCTCACCCGTTAGGAAATGCACAGTCCCTGGGATGTTTAGCCAGCAGACTGCCCGGTAAACATGGGAATTGGCTCCTCTCTCAGCTCACTACCTGCTCTACCCGGCCTGCACGGCAGCAGTTCACATGGGCAAAGTACTTATATAATACCAAGTTGTCCTGTGAAATAGGAAGCAGTTAGTTTTGGCTAGTGAAGTGGGTCAGTAAGGTTCAAATGCTTCTGGTCCGTGGGTCCGCAGGAGATGTGGTACTACTGCTCCGAGGCGCTTCCCCCTTTCTCCTATCAGAGCTGGGGCTCTGGGACTCTGTTGGATGTGTTTTCAGCTGTGGGAGTTCCTCCAGCCCCAGGAGGTTGATGCACCCTGCCTTGCCATTGAGGCACTCCGCTGCTGTTGGGAAGCCACTTTCCTCATCATCAGTGCTCTGCAGGTTATGGTTAAAGCAGCATTTCATGGCCAAACCCTGAGGCGTGAGCTTGCCCTCTGCACAGCAGACAGGACACAAGGGTGACGACCCCCAGTTCTCTGCCATGGCTGGGAACAGCCACTGATGCCCAGCCTGGGAAGACAGCGCAGCACTGGGACAGGAGTGGCTGAGAATTACAGAGATGTGCCAGAGCCGTGGCTCCTCCGCTGGGATTCTGTGGCGCTTCCGCTGCTCTCCTCCACCAAACCCATCCCAGTGCTCATGGGGAACACAGAGACTTGGTGTTCGGAGCCTTGCCAAGGTTCCTAGTGTTGAGCCTCACATAGCAGCCCTGAGGGGAGCTCCTCTTTGTGCTCTGTGCCCCACAGCAGCAGACCCTGCCTGAAAATCTGCATTTCACACCTTTGGCTTCATTGCCCTGGGTACCTTCGCTGCTGCTTGCACTCTGCCATGCAGCATCCCAGTGCGACAGCAATGGAGCAGAGAGGAGTTGAGGGGGCAGGCAGGGTGTGTTTTACCGGGCAGAGCAGTCTCCCTCTGTGCTGGTTTGGGGTTGGGGTTGGGTTGGGTTGGTTTTGAAAGGGGATGCGATGGCAGAGGCTGAGGACTGCAGGGCTGATTCCTCTGCCACAGCCAGGGACACAAGCCACAAATAATGTTACTGCAGGCAACAGCTCCAGCAGCGAGAGCCAGCCCGAGGCACTGAGTCTGTGCCTGCTGCTGGGAACATCTGCATGGGACTGACAGAGCTGCTCCTGTCACAGAACCCATGTAACGGGGAACCTTTTGTCACCCGCTGAACATCAGACTGAGATGGGGCCGAGGTGACAAGTGCAATAGAATAAACACTCAGATGCTATGGTGATGGGCACCGCATGGATACCTGGACAGGGAGAAACAACAGAGCTGCACCCCAGCAGACAAGCAGAATCCCCTCTGTGCCTCCTAATGCAAAGGAAGAGCTGGAAAATATGATCAAGATTTCAGCTTTCCCAGAACCCCTGAATCATGCAGGAGGATCCGTTACTGCTTTTGCAGATTTAGGAGCTGCACGGGCATAATGAAATAATGGAGCCCCAATGAGGTTTAACTCTTCCCGTGCCTCTCCCGGGGCACGCTCCAAAGCTGGCTGAGTTATGGCTCGGGAGTGGAAAGCACCGAGCACAGCTATGAGGGACCCTTGGGGGTGATTCCGTTCTGCCCAGGAGCAAGCAGGCACATTTGTGTTTGTGACAGCCCAGTATGGCTTTGGGCAGGCTGGGTGCTCCCTTGGGACCTGCTCCCTGCTCCTAGGGCAGTGGTGAAAGCGTGTGGATGTTGGATCTGCTCAGCGCCAGCCTTCCAGTGGGAACAGCGGAGTTACAAACGCATAAAGGACAGGGTTTTTTCCAGTGGACAAATCTCTTTAATCCTGGGAGCTGGAGCTCAGGGGAGCAGGGAGTGGAAGCTTTCTCTCCTATTTGTGCAGCCTGCTGTACATAAAGCATCTCCTGTGGGGTAATGCTGATTCTGCAGTTAAGTCTGTTCTGTGGAGTGGGAACAATATGATCCATTATGGGATGGAGGCAGCTTTGTGATGGGAAACAGTAATGGATAGACTTCACCGAGTGAGGAAGCCAGCTCCTGTTTGTGCATCTAGCCGGTAGCTCTGGGGTTCCCACAGGGATCATCCGCTCGAGTCCCTGCCTGCACAGCCCCATCCCAACACGCTCGGGCAGGACATGGCAGGGCTCTGAGGCTGTTTTAATCCCCAGGGGGGTGCAGCAGGGGCAGGATCTCTGCTCGCACCCAGCCCCACTGGCCCTGTGCAGCACACAAGGAGGGAGCCGGTTCCTCTCGGGAGCCCTCTGCCTTGTGCAGCCAGACGGGATGCGCGGAACCCGCACACGTGTCCGGGCTGCTCCGTGGTGGAGTTTGCAGAACAGTGGATATGCAAAACGGGTGTTTTAACGCCTTCTGAAATCTACAGCTGTCATTAGAACAGCTTGAGCATGGTGTGTCGCTAGTACAAATACAGCCGGGGAGGTGGATTATTCCCTTCTGGAACAGACAAACACTTTGCACCGGAGTTAGGAAATTTGCTGCATTTTGCTGCAGTCTTTCTTTGCAGATCTCTCCCTGCCTCTCTCCTTCTCTCTCACGTTCCCCATTTCTCCTTTCCTTTCTTTCCTCATTCCCATCTCAAACGTTGCTTTCCTTCTAAATTGCCTGACATTTACATCCACTCAGAAGGAGTAGTGTGCTCCTTGCACTAGTAGGTCTCCGTGATGCTACAGGGACACAGATCCTTTCATTACAAATAATTAATTTAACTATATATTGCATAACATCCTAAAAAGCTTTCTAGGGCAATCTCATGCTAGCTGGATGCACAGTTCCTATCAATATTACATTACATTTGGGTACAACAGTTATGAAGTTTCATTAAAAATTTAATTTGTGGTTTAAAACTGCAGCGTTCCGTTAAAAGTGTAGCAGAGAAACCATTCTGGCTGCTCGAGGACTGATCTTGCATTAGCCTAAATTGCAGGGAGAGCTGCAGATGGGGCTCAGTTCTGTGCAGGATGCTCCCTGCACAGGAATCCAGTGTGCTACACTGGGAGCAGGAGGGAGCTCTGCCTCTTTGGGGTCGGGATGGACTCCTGCTACTGTGAGATGCTTTTGTGGGGCATAGAATTAAGGATTAATCAGTGTTTCTGGTTTGTAACCGCACACGAGCACAAAAACGTCCTTATCCCATTCTCCCTGAACCTCCCTCCAGCCACAAGCACCCAGCTGGGGTTGGTTTATGTGGGAAGAAGAGGGGAACTTCTGAGGAGCACAGATGAGACCCGTGAAGTGCCTGGGGCTGTGGAACTGGGGCTGTACCCCAGGAGCCATCAGCCAGGAGGAGAGGATGCTGATGCCTTTGTGGAGATCACAGACATCCTCCTCCACTGCCTGATGCTGGTGCAAATGGGAACCCCTCACTGCCAGTGAGGTTGCTCTGCAGCAGGGACGGGGAGGGAAAGGAGCTGGGATCATGTTTTGTTAATGAAGTCTTGTTGTGACGCTGGAGCAGCAGGTTTGAATGGAGGCAGGTTTAAGTCATCCCACATCCGCCTCGCAGCTTCGGGATTGATTCGTGCAGTGACTTCCAGCCCTGTCTGCACACACACTCATCACAAGAGCCAGCATCTTTCCCTCTCCGACCATCCCCAAGGCATCTCTCAGCTTTCCCAGGGTTCACCTGCTCTAAGAGGAAGCAGGTCAAGGGATCCGGGGTCCTGGGCAGGACCAGGACCTCCCCATCCTGCCCTGATGGTGGGACTGGACCTGGGGCTGGCACAGGGAGGGTCCAGCCGGGAGCACAGAGCCTGGCCTCTCACTGAAGCACCCACAAGTGACAAACCGGGACTCTATTTATTATAAAGCCCCCATTTGTCATTTTTACCCCTCTCCAACAAAGGAGGGGGGATTGGCAGCCAGAGTGGGGTGTTCCAGGAGCCAGCATCATCCTGGTGTTTGCTGTAGGTCTCTCTAAAAGATCACTCCCCCTCCTGCTGGAGAGGATAATGTGGGGAGTGGGTTCCTAAATCCCTTAAGCTTCTTTGATAGCCTCAATATTTATCTGTAATCCTGCTGGCACCCCTGCACAGAACAGCCCTGTGTCCCTGTGGCACTGGGGCTTCTTCCCACCTTGCAGTGTTCCCTTCTGACAGGAGAAAAGGCAGGGCAGGATGAGGAGACCTCAAAAGCAGCCACGCCGCTGCTGCCCTAGTTTTCCCTGTGATTATTTAATATTCCCACAGTCTCTTGCTCTCTTTCTCTCTGCTCTGTTGTTTCCCTGCTTTGTGGTGGGTTGGCCCTGGCTGGATGCTGGGGGCCCACCAGATCTGTCACTGCCCTCCGCAGCTGGGCAAGGGAGGGAGAATACAACTGAAGGTTCACAGCTGAGATAAGGACCAGAGGATCAGTCAGCAATTACCACCATGGGCTAAATGGGCTCATCTTAGGGAATTAGTTTAATTTATTGCCAATCAAAACAGAGGAGGGTAATGAGAAATAAACCCAAACCTTTAAAGCACACCCTCATACATACACTCCTCCCTTCTTCTCAGGCTCAGCTTCACTCCTGGTTTTCTCTACCTTCCTCCCTGGCCCCAGCAGGGAAGTCTAATGGAAAATGGGGTTTGTGGTCAGTTCATCACATGTTGTCCTGCTGCTCCTTCCTCCTCACGGAAGAACCCCTCACACACCACTGGATAAGCTTCTAGCAGCTTCTCACAGAAGCCACCCCTGCAGCCCCCAGTACCAAAACCTCACTGTGCAAACCCAGTGCATGTGTATGGAGGCTGTGCCCTTGGGATGGAGTTGAAGGGAGGACGGATGCACAGCAGGACAAGCCTGGAGGGAGTTCCAAGCCTGTCCAAGGCTAGGCTGGGTCAAGCAGGTACGTGTGTGAGCACAGGTATAGATGCAAATTCAGGTTGGGAGCTGGGAACTCTGTTGGCACCCACTTCCAAACAGGGAGGAGCTGAGGCAGAGGCAGTGGGGTCTCAGAGAGGCAGGGAGGGATGCTTGCTCCTTGGTGCTGGGTGAGAGGTCTGACTCTCTGTGCCAAAGTCAATTTGTGTTTGTGCTCATGGTGGTTCAGAGTTAAAACACAGCGAGGTTTTAAAGACAGAAGGAAAAAAATGCTGTAAAGCAATAGGAATTCATTGCGTTTGCCTGCTGTGAGGGCTGACCCTTACCTAAAATGGAGCTTTTAGTGGGGAAAAGGGGCTCTTAGGACATTGAAGGTTCTTTGCTGGCAAGGATGCCATTAGGGCTGGATATGCTATTGATTCCTGTTCAAGATCTGCAGAGATAGTAAGTGTAACTGGAATGGCACTGAAGCTGCTTCCAGGCAGTAAGTGAAGCTGGAGACATTTTGGCTGGCATGTGGAGCTGGCTCTTCTGGAGCAGAGGATGCTCAGAATGGCAGGAGCCCAGGGAGGCCCTTCTGAGCTGTTGTGACCCAGGGCTGGGGTGGTGGTGGGCACCCCAAAACACTGTGTGGTGGAAGATGGGCTTGCAAAACCCTGGGCAGCTCCACATCTGGAGTGGTGCATGTTTGTTCTGTTATTTGTTATGGTGTTTTTGCAGCTCTAGAACTGCAACGCCACCCAACGTGAGAGCATCAGCACTGCTTTACCTGTGCACAATAGCAGTGTCATCAGCATGTGGCCTGTGGGGCTGCTCACCTGGTGCTGTTACTTCTTTGGGCTTTTCTGCAGGGGGAATACAAAACAAATGAAATCATGGACCAGGATATGCTGGCTATGCTGCACTGCTTCCAAGGACAGAGACGCTTGGCATGGTCTTTGGAAGTGGAGTGAGCTTCTCATTCTTGCCACATCCTAACCATTCAATCAGCAGTTTAATGGGAAGTCATTAGTGTACTATAAATTCTCACTTTGTATTTATGTAGTGCTTATTTTACCATGTAGAAAAGCATTTACTTTCCAGCTGTATGGATGCTCCCCAGTGTAACCGACAGAAAGAGGAGTCCGCATATATGCTCATCTCACTTCC
The DNA here is from genome assembly GCF_033783945.1 of Neopsephotus bourkii. Lineage (NCBI taxonomy): Eukaryota > Metazoa > Chordata > Aves > Psittaciformes > Psittacidae > Neopsephotus > Neopsephotus bourkii. The sequence continues at coordinate 820,597 of NW_026902223.1, forward strand.
ATTAATTGTAATAAGCCTAGTCACATTATTTCTTAGAAACCTGCTGAAATTCAGCAGCTAATATATCAGCCATGAAACCCACCAAGACTTAGAAAATAGGTGTTGATCACTGTGTCACTCTGCATCAGGAATCTGAGTTTGAAATGTCCTAGGCATAAGGAAAAATCTCTGACTGATGTGTTTCATGGGAATGGTAAAAAGAGGACTAGAGAAACGTGCTGGTTCCGTGGGTAATCACATTCCTCAGGTGTAGGAAGAGATTTTAGGGTTTCTCCATCTCAAGCAGTGTTAGTGGTTAACACTACATGGGCCAAGCCAGGCTGTGTTTTTCCATTCAGGGTTTCTTTTGGTCAGAGCCAAGTCTCTTGGTTGTTACCTCTTTTATCACACATCATAAAACCAACGCCAGGGGTTCTGATTCCGGAGCAATCTCTGCATTGCTGCACAGGCATTTCCAAAGGCTGCTCCGGGAAACAGCTTTCATATTCCCAAGCCCCAGAGCAGACAGTGTGAGAACTTCCTGTAGAAGGATGAATTATTTCTTACCAGCCAGCTCAGCTCCGGGTGCAGGGAATGCCGAGTGCTGCCTGCCCCCCGAAGGGAGGTGTGCTTGGCAAGGTGACCGCAAGCAGATAACACCAGGAAACAGGGCATTGGGTCTGAGTGCTTGTGATGGGCTCAGCAGAGGCTGCAGAGTTCACCAGCATCTCTTTCTGGTGTCGGGGTGCTTTTGTCACCAAGTCAGAGCTGATGCTGACCTGTAACAGCTACAGGGTTTAAGGAAATGTTTCTGCTCTTAATAATGTGAAGCCCAGGGAGTACCTGCTGAGGTGACATCTATCATGTGTTTTTAAACACACATAGCCTGATAACCTAGCAAATTATCCAGATTGTGAAGCGACAGAGGGAGATAATGATAACAAATGAGCTTAGGTTTGTGTAACGCCTTTCATTGAGATGGATAGCAAAGTGGTTTGAGAACTCTATTAACGGCTTCCCCAAACTATCTAATCTATTGTATCCCCAAACGTATTAAGCAGCTTCACTCGGGCTTTATGAGAAAAACATCTCCATTAAGGAACCAGTTTTTGTCAGGCTTTGAAGCAGGCATTGAAGTCTCCCCTGTGCGAGCGGGAGCACAGAGATCTTTACATTTATTGGTGAGCTAAAGCCACCTTCGGGGTGAAATGCAACTGTTGCTTCACAGCCTAAATTACTTCTAACCACTGCATTGCATCCAAGGATGTCAAATATCCTCATTAACTGAACTCTACAGCTACTGATTCATCCAGAAACTTGCCCTTTTCTAGTTCAGTGGAGGCAAAGAGGAAAGACAGAATTCCCAATTTTTCTGCTTCAGACTGCTACATCACCACTTGGCTCTTTCTCTCCTTTTCCTTGATGAAAAATTTCTCACCCTAAAAGGGCAAGGAGAAATTTTTTACCTAGATTCGCCTTTTCACTATAAAAAGAGGAGAAGAATCCCCATCATATTTGTAACAGAGTGCTCCTGACTCAGGCACAGCTTTGCACCCATTTGATGTCTCCCATTTAAGGTGCTCTGAGTGTGTTCGTAACAGCACATTGCATCAGCATCAGTGGCTGGGGGCTCTTGGGAACAACCAGCATGTGAAGTGCTTTGGCCATGACAGTCAGCCCTCTCTAACTTCCATCTAGGATCCCAGAATAAAGCGGCTGCTGGTTTCCTCTGTGTCAGCTGCAGAATGCTCAAATGCAGACAGCAAAGGGTTTTCAGAGGAACACTGGTGTCCTTCCTACAGGGCAGAGAGGCGGCAGCTCTGCAGAACCTGCGGGGTGGCATAGCCTGGCCCTGTGTTGAGCAGGGTGGTGTGACTGCACCCATACAGATGTGTCTGGAAGCAAGATGAGTTGGAGTAAGACTCAGCAGCCCTGTGGTGGTTTTCTCTGCTTCGGGCTTGAGCCATCTTCTTGTCCTTGGTCTTCTCAAGGTAATTCTTGCCTGGGCAGGGGAAGGCCTCAGACTTTCTGTTCCTGCCAGGCACTGCACTGGTCCCTGTGCTGTACGTGAACTGCCTGGAAAGCAGAGGTTGCAGCAGCAGTTACTCACGGTGTCTGTACTCCAGTGCTGTTGGCAGGCAGGGGCTCTGCTAAACCCAATCTGATGGGTTTAATGCTCCATCCAGCTGCTGCTTCCCAGCAGCACTGCAGCAGTGCCCGTATGAGTGCATGCTTCCCTGGCCATGTGTGTTTAAAGGAAGCGAGGTAGGAAGTGCATGGCAGTGCCAGGAATAGACTCGTCAGTCCTCTTGCTCGTAGAGGCAAGTCACTACAAGATGGGGAGTCAATTTTATGAATCACGTTTTGCAGTGTATTGGATCTGGCACATAACATCAACCACCCCCTTCTCACCTGCCTCCCCACCCCTTCCTCCCCAGGCACCAATTCCCATTTCCAGCCTCAAGGCTCCGATTCACATTTACTGTAAGGAGGGAGTCTCTGTGCTGTATGTGCATAAATAATAGAACTGAAATCATACGTGGTTAAAAATAGATATTCTTCCTAATAAATATTTTACCTACTGTCTTTAGGATATAAAGCTCCGCTGACTGAAGTGTTAAACCAAACCTTGTTGTTAGCCTCTAAACGCTTAAAACAACCCCGGCCATGGCTGTACAAACAGTGCTTGGCTGGGAGGCTGTGTGTGGGGAAGGTGTGTGCTCACGTATGTACACATAAAGGCAATCACCTACTCTTAAAGCCTTAGAAAGAGTAGCCCTTGGCTAAGGGCAGGGACCTTTGCATCAGACCTTGGCTCATTTGATGACCTGTGAATCTGACTAAAGAAAATGAAAGATAAAATCTCTCTTGATATTTATGAGTAACGTTCTCCATTCCCTATCTTCCTGCCCGGAGAGGAATTAGAATTAGCTGGCTGAATGAGGCAAAACAAAGGCACCGACAGACACTGAGATAGGAGAATTTTTCATTAAAAAGAGTGACAGGTGGAAGAATCTCTCCAAGTGTGTTTCTGGAAGATAATCCCGCTGCGTTTTGGCTTTTAGGACATCGCTCAGTCTCTTACCTGACACGGTGTTTCCATTCCCTAGATTCCATAGGAACAAGGGTTCTCCGATGCCACTTTAATCACGGACAGACGTGCTAAACCAGGGCTCAGGTTTATCAAAGGTAAAACTAGGATTGGAACACGGCGAGCTGAAACAGTGAGCTCCCAACATGAAGCACAGGAGGTGAAGTTCTGCTACAAGCATGGGCTGCAAAGCCAGCTAGGCAGTAAGTGCCATGAAGAACTCCAAGGGGGAGTTTTGGCCTGGGGGCAAGCAGATGTGGGAATGCAATAAACACAAACTAGCTAAAGCACCTCTAAAGGGAGCAGCTCCCAGCACTTGCAATAAGGGCTTCCTTGGTGTGGGAATGGGAGGGAGAAGGCATTAAGCATTTGACTGTGGGGCTCCTGTTGTACTCTCAGAGCACTAAAGCATTACTGGCTTTCCAGGCTTGAATAGAGTCCTGTTTTCCTCATCAGGCAGGCAGAGCACCAGTCAATACCCAACCAGGTTCAGGACACAGCCCACTTCACCCTGTGTTTTTTCACATGAATTACACTGCTAAACTCTATTGACTGACTAGTCGAGATCTTTATCAGGAATAAGAGAAGCCCAGGAGCCTTGCTTAGGCACAGACACCCACCCAGCCAATGCCTAAATTCACACAAGTGCAGTGGCCTAGCAAGTATAGTCCAGATGAAACCACAGCAGTTTGGATGCTTGATGTGAGTTATCAAGGACCCACTGTCAATGTGGAAGGAGCAGGAGTTATAGAGATCATCTGGGGCTGGGAGCTGCATTGGTTAACTGCTGCTGCTGCCTTGAGTGTGGCATTAGGAAGCATAGTTGTGAGGTTGTCAGACTGAAGCTGGGTATCCCTAGAACACATCACAAGATGGGGTTGGAATTAGGAAAGGTTTGGACAAGCTGGGAAGAGCTAAAAAGGTTTAGTTTCATTTCCATATGGAGAAATAAGCTGTTCTCTCTGCCCACTGAGGGGAGGAAAGAAGTGCCTGCTTTAGTTTTATGATGGAAATCAGCTGTCAAGGGCACATAGCCTGAAGAAATTATAGAGTCTCCATCACTGGAGGTCTTCAGAGCCTGTGGTGCTGTAGGAATGTGGACTAAATATTGTAAATGAAAAAATCAGAACACTAATAAAGACCACACAGCCCAGAGGAGAAGCACACACTTGGTGCAGATTCTGTACCCTGGTGGGCTGGGGCTGACCGTGAGCTGCTGCTGTTGAGGAGCATCTCACCTGAGTGAAAGCCGCCGAGTTTCCTGTGGCGTGAAGGAACCCTGGACCTGACACTGGGCTGTGGAGTGAAGTGGAAGAAGTCTTGGGAACAGCATCACTTTTAACAGCTAATTTGTATGGTGATACAAATGGAAGATTATTTATGCCTCTCTCTGGTTCCTGCCCTATGGACACTGAAGAAAGGTGTGAGCTGCTTTGATTAAAGCACAGAGCTGCAGAGGATCAGGGACCCCATGACCACTACCCTGAAGATTTGCGTTATCAGAGAGCAGACGCCATCAGGGCCAAGTGTTTGGCGGAGCTATTTTTGAGCAAATCAATTCCTTCTGATTCCCATCAAAACCTGCAAAATTAGGGATTCAGATGGAGACTGATCCCACGGACTGGCAGCACGTGGCCTTTAGGAAAGGATATCTGCGAGGCTTATTCAGAGATCTGATAAAGTGCAGATAATTTTTCTTTCGTTTGGTATTTACTGGCTCTGGACAGTTCGCAAACTCCCAATCACAGATTTGCTAAAACTAAATGTTATGCCCTTTTCATTATGCTTTAAAAAAAATAACATGTATTACATAGCATGGAGCCGACTTCATCCTAGGCAGGTGTCAGAAGCTGTCGTGAGAGCAGCCCCCCCTTTGCTGAGGTTAGGGGTGCTCTGCATGCGCATGTGCTGATGCTGCCCTGCACCAGCCTGCTCCTGGCTGAGCTGCTGCCTGTGCTGGCACCGTTTCCTGCCTGCAGACTCTTTGGTGTTCCATCATCTGTACAAATGGCACAGCAGCCTTAGGAACATCATAAGGAGCATGTGAGGTCCCCCTATTTTTCAGCCAGCCGACCTTTCTGATGTTCCTCTCGTTTGAGAGAGGCTTCTGCAATGCCCTGAAACATAACCCAAATCCCTGGAGGTAGCAAGGGCCCCGTCCTCAATCACTGCACAGGGACTGGAGGAATATTTGTTGTGAAAACTGTGAGCAGAGCCTGTGTGTGCAGCCCCATTACAGTGTGGGAACTGGCCCTGGGCTTTCTGCTGCAGAGGACAGGCCACATAGCTTGCAGTAGTGTGTGCCTGTGAGCATCCCTGTCCACAGGCAACCCCATAAGCATATCTGCTTTTATTCTGCTGTGAAAAGTCATATACATCTTGATCCAGCCCAGTTTGAGCATAAACAGCTGCTAAACCAGCACTGTGCTGTTTTATCCTGCAAGTATAATGAACCTCTTGTGTGCAGGGACCTTTGAACAGCCTATACATCTAAGGCAAGAATAACTGCAATGTGTCAGTTTAGTGTTATTCTGCTCAGAGTCTGAGGAATTGGATTTTGGAACAGGGGGGTTCTGTGGCAGCAGCATGCATCACCACATGCTGCCTTCAGTACAGAGAAACTGGCAGCACGGGGAATCCTGGGCAGCAGTGGCCAGAAAGGATGTGATTGAACAGCCATGGTGGATCTGTAATGGGAACAGTGCTGTGGAGAGCTGCAGGTCTAGACTGAGGCCCTCTTGGGGAGTATGTCTGTGACAATGGGAGCGCTGCAGCTCGGAGCTGGTGCAGTCAGAGCTGTGTGGGAAGTGTGCTGACAGCTTGCTTTCCGTCTGGTTCTCATCCCGACAGCCAAGTCGTCACTTCGGCTCTGCTCTGTGAAGCCTTCCTCCTGCCACCTTCCCTGTCCTGTATATGGCAGGATGGAGCAGGGATGCTGGCATGGATGGGGTGCAAGCACTGGGAGCACTGAGAGCCTCAGGGGAGCAGGGCAGTGCGTGAGAAGTCTATGAAACAATGGGGCAGGATGTGGGTGCACAGCGGATGGGGGAATGCACAGCCCATTCAGCCTGCATGACTGTGAAAGCACTTGGTCGGCACCCATACGCATGGGCAGTGGGGCCCATGGGCAGCTGTGTCCTTCAGAGGTCCTTTGGTGGCTCCGAGGCTGCAGAGCAGCACGTTCTGGCAGGGCAGGCTCTGGCACATGCTCCCTAAAGCTGGTGGGAGCTGGGATTAGCGGCACCAGCACAAGGGTCCATCTGCGCTGCCGTGGTGCTGGATTAACTGCCCTGCAGCTCCAGTGCCTGCATCTATTCCAGGTGGTGTGAGGGGATTGCTGCTCCCATCCTGGGTAGGTGCCCTTGGTACCAGGGGTTCATCAAAGGTGAGCAGAAACACCACCCAGAAACACCACCCTAAGTGCTCTCTATGCCAGGGCAATTCATTCCTATAACAATCATGAAGCTATGATCAGCTACCAGCACAAAGCACCCGAAAAGCAATGAACCAGCTGCGCCAGCAAAAGCAAATGTTGGCCACCCCAGAGCCTCCCAGAAACATTAATTCCTAATCTATTGGAGAGCAAGGTGTTTGCATTTAAATATTGCATGAATGTAAACACACTGGAAATACCCCTGGAAATCAGTATGATTCTACAAACCAAATTCCACACGCGCTCTTTGAGTTGTAATTAGAAGTCATTTTTACACGTTTAAAGCCTTACAAATACAAATGCAGTTGGAACTGATTACTGCTAAGAGCAAACACCCTGCGGAGCTTCATTAGGAGCGATGTTTGATGTTCATTAACCTTCGGTGTCTTTGGTAGCAGTTCCTGAAATACGGCATCTGCGCCTGCTCCCGGATGAGCACAGCCCAGACAGGATCCATCGCCCGCTGCCGCCACTCCCGGCCTCTTCTGCCCCAGTGCCAATGACTGATGCAACCAAGACAATGTCCGAGACCGGTGCCGGTGCCGGTGCCGGTGCCATGCTCAGTGTGTTCGGGGAAGCCAGGACACCCCAGAGCCGTGTTTGTGCTTCTCCAAGCGGGGACCCTGATGCCCCAGGTTTATTTCTATGTCTGTCTAAGGGGAAGCTCCTCAGCCCCGTGGTTGAGGGCAGGGTGTCTGGGAGGCTCCATGCGCTGCTTGAGGGCTCGGTGTTTAAAGGTGATGGAGACTCCCTTTTTAGAGGGAACCACTGGAAAGGAGGAGGGGTGATGGGCACAGGTTACTCCTGAGGAGGCTGTGGCTGGACACAAGGGTTTTCACACTGGAACACGCATCCACTGGAATAATCTCCACAGGGAAGGGGTGGATTCCCCAGCGCTGGATGGGATGCTGGGACATCTCATCAAGGTCATGCTTTCCCTAGAAAGGCTGGACAAGGCGGTATTGGAAGTCCCGACATGGCATCTTATGAAGTGATGGGAACCTGGCATGTGGGTCTTGGTGGTGTATTTAGTCCTTGGCACCTCACAGTTAAACAATGAACTTGTGCCTGCAGCGTTGCAGGGAGGGAACAAGCACATCACAGCCTCTGGTTCCCGTGGGGACACGCAGCTCGGTGGGGCCGCTGACACGGGGAGCAGGCGGCATGGACGGGTCCTGCCCTTTGACCCCTGTGTGCAGTGGTGAGGACTCGGCCCCCAGCCCGCCGGGACAGGCTGGCACCGAGCACCGCCGACATCTTGGCGCCGCGCACGGCGGGGAAGGGCCGGGCACGCCGGGGACCTTCAGCCGGGCGGTCCCCGCATGCCCGGAGGACCGCGGCCGGTTTTGAGCCCTGCTGCTCCCAGCGGGGCTCCGGGAACGCTCGGGCCGGCACTAAGCCCGGGGCAGGCTGCGCCGTAACCATGGAAACCGCGGCTGAGCCGCGGCGGCCCGGCTTGTCCCACGCGGCGTTCCGTAGCGCGCTGCATTATGGGCCGGGGGAAGATGGCCGCCTCCTTGCTGTGGTGGTGAGAGGAGTCGGGCTCTCCGGCGCTGCAGGACGAGTCTCCCCTTCTCCCGCAGCCTGCCACCCGCGCCCGCTCGCTCCCGTTCCGCAGCTCGCCGACCCGCTCTCGGCCCGCCGGTGTGCGAGGGAGCTGGGAGCCGCGATGGGCCGGGCGCGGCTCCCGTCGCAGAGGGTGCAGGGCCCGCGGGGCTAGAGGCGCGAGTGGAGGCCCGGGGCCCGGTCCCCGCCGGCACCTCGGCCCTCCGCGGGGCCGGGCGGCGCCGCTTTCCTCTGAGCCCGGCCGGGGCTGCTGTCTGCGGGCGGCGGCGGAGGAGGGGAGTCGCTGGGTGGAACGTGCTGCTTTCCCAGGGCTCGTCCTTACCTGCACACCTGGGAGAGGAGCCTCCCGCTGCCCTTGCCCCGTCCTCCCCCCCGCCACCCTGCGCCTCCGTCTCCCGGAGGCATCCCTGGGCCCCCGCTGCGGGCTGGGCTGAAGGTTGCTGCTCACTTGTTGCCTGATACTTCCTCTCTGATGGAGTCTGAGATGCTGCAGTCGCCTCTTCTGGGGCTTGGGGAGGAGGATGAGTCCGACCTGACTGACTGGAACTTGCCTCTGGCCTTCATGAAGAAAAGGCACTGCGAGAAGATCGAAGGCTCCAAGTCGTTGGCTCAGAGCTGGAGGATGAAGGACCGGGTAATGCTCAAGGGCAGGATGGGTTTTGGAGGAGGAGTGGGGCCATAGGTGATGGGAAGGGAGGATTTGGTGCTCAGAGGGCTTCTGTACCTCACACAGCAGCCTGTTTTCACATGAAATGGTGTGTGTTTGATCCAGTAGCTTGTGTGCTTGTCCTGTGGCACTGGGGAAAGCAAACATGGAGATGGGTCAAAAGTACTCATTTTGAAGCTCATGGAAATACACTCTTTGAGTAGTTCCCTCATTTAAGATCTTTAAATGAAATCTGGACACTTGGTGTTTTTCAGGAAAGGCAGTAAAATTAATGAGGCATTAAAGTGTTTTCTGGATCAGCAGGTTAACGGTGCAAGCACAAAGTGCAATAAGTGTAGTCATTACAGTTGTGTGCAGTGGTGAAGATACACGGAAGTGTTGTGGTTTTGAAGCTTGCCACCAGCATGTTATGTGGCATATGAAATTAAGGCAGCTTGTGTGTGTGCGAAACTGAGATTTTGATGACAGGAAAGAGTTACAAGATGAAGCACTTACTGTGCTAAAGCAAGGTGCTTCCCTTGTGTTTGAATGTAAGTTGCATGTTAAACTGATAAAGCCAAGTGTGGCAAAGAAGGATCCCTGCCTGGGTTCTCGAACTTGTTTCTAACTTAGATATTTAAGTTAAAAGCAACCAAACAAAGCACCCAAGAAATGTCATGGATAATGAGCGCCACTCATTCTGTTCTTGGAATCTGCTTTGGGTTATGGGATTCTCCAGGTCTCAGAGCTGCTTTGCCCATAGCTTTGTGTTTATGAATATGCTCGAATTCTTTTGGTGACCAGTTTTCTGATATGCTTATGATCTCTCTTGTAACACTGTGGAATAACTTGGGAACTGCAGCTGAAACCTGTGATTCTTTACAGAGTCATTATGCCCAGGTGTGAGGATGCCGTACCTGAGTCGGAATGTTTCTAGCAGGGCCATCACTGAATGGTTGTGAAGTTCTGGGGAAGGCTCTGGGTGAACTAGAATCACCTGCTTGAATAGCATCATGTACTGAAAATCTAACTTGGCAGATCTTTAGTGAATTGAACTGAAGGGTTTGGGATGTAATTTAAATGAGGCAAAGAACACAAAGTCTTGTGGTACATCCTCTTTGAAGGGTTTTGGCAAGGAAGAGGTTTTTCTCTAGTAGACTGTGGAGGTGTGATGAGCTTGCTTGTCTATTTTAGTGATCCCTCTGCCTTCCTGTGATGCTTTCTGATCTGCAGAGTTGTCTTTTTCTAAATTGGGAATGACATTGACTTGATCAAGGTAATCAATAGGTTGTACAGCTTAAGTGTGAACAAAGTGTGAGTAATCAGCTGTCTTCTGTGTACTTGTTAAATGTATCTCATGCATGTTGCAGCCAGAGTAATTTCAATGAAGAGAGCAGTGGTTACAATGGCCTAGTTCTGACCTTGTTTACTCCTGAGGACTTGCAGTCTCTTCTGAGAGCCCTCTATGCTGGAAAGGGTGTGCTCTTCATGTAGTAGTGTGCTACTCACTGAGAAAGAGCTTAGTGGAATTGGGCCCTGAATAATTCTTCAAGATATGGAGTCTGATTTTTGTAAATGAAGAAAATAGAAGCAAATCTGTAATTTTCTGTTTGGTCCTTCTGTTTTCACTATCAGCCTAAATCACTTTCCTTTGTATCAGGATCAGGGGTGCTGCTCATACATCATTTGTATCTGGACAGCTTTATCAGGTATTGTTGGGACAAACTTGCTGTTGTGTTTATTACTTTTTGCTCATCATATTAAAGGCAACACGTGGTCACTTCCCTCCAGTGTCAGTCTGACTGTGGATCTGCTGCATCTCCTGGTTCCCTTTAGCTTCTTCTCCTTGGCTCTCGCCTCCCTTTCCCACAAGCCAGGTCTGAGTGACTTCAGCGTGCTCTCCTCAAGATGCCACTGAAAGAGGTTTCCCTGAGGGTTGGAGGGGACCTACCTCTGGGTGTCACTTGAGAGTGTGGAAAGCATTCCATTATTTTGAATTTGATCCATTAACTTGCCAAAGCTCAGGATGGGAACTGTTACCTGTGTTTAAATGACCCAGCCTGTCTAAATCAAGGAATTCTCAAAGGTTAACCAGAACAAGTCTCTCTTTGCCTGAGTTGCAGGGAAATCTGTGGCATGGTTTTCCCTGTGGATCATGAAAAATCACAGGCAGTGGCAGATTTGGCTCTTACTCATTGTCTTGAGCAGTTGTTGGGAGTGATCCTCCCTTTGCTGTAGTTAATGGGAAATGATTCACTAAGGTTTGGGTATGGAATTACTCTTTTTTTTTTTCTTTTCCATCTTGCCTCATTGCTCTAAAAACCCCCGAGTTTGTAGGAACTTGAAGGTTCTGTAGAAGGCACAATTCCAATAAGAGGGAAGGATCAAACGAGAAGTAATGAGTGTTATATCTAGGTAAAGTAACTGAACGTTGACTTCCCCCTTTCATCCTGGACTGCTCTGAAAACATTTAATCCTTCGTCTCCTGCTTTCATAGACTACATGTGCCACCAAAGTGACACTGCTTTGATCTATTATTTATTTAAAGGGTATTTTTATCACAAGAGGCTTGGAATTATGCTTTGTGTATTGAATTAAATCTCACAGCCTCAGTAGCAACTGAATCAGGAAACTTGATTTAAATGAAAGTATTTCAAACACACCAAGTTTTACTGACAAGTTCCCACCAAATTCAGCATATTTAAATTAAGGTTTGTTGTACTTGTATTGATTTCTAAAATGAGCAGAGAGCTACAAAGCTGGTTGTAACAGTTGTACTTTAGCATTTTTTCCCTACTGCCTTCTAACTTGCTGGGTGAGAATTAAATCCTGGTTTTATGAGCAGAGGAATACACAATGAGGTTTCTATGGAAATGCAGATTAAAGCAGAACCATATGCAAATGGGCTTAACTCAGACAAGCAGAATTCACCTGCCTGCATGGTGAATGCTTCACGTGTCAGAGGAGGTTAATGAAGGATAGCAGTACTGGAAGTTTGCACACATCATTACAGCTTGAAAGGGTTGTGTCAATCTAAGGAGGTTTTCCAGGCGCTGTGGCCTGGCTGCCGCTCGCACTTTGAGCACTGGAGGCTCATCCCTTGGCTGAGTTTAGCTCGGTGTGTTCCATGTGAGCTGAAATGAAGCAGCAGCACTCTTGTGGGGGGAGAGGGTGGGTGTTCGTGTTTTGGCAGCAGCCTTCTCTTTACTTTGACTTACTCCATTTCCAGTATTTGATTTGTGTTTGCTTATGCATGATCACAGGCTAGCAACATTTCAGGGAACTCGTAACCCAATGAGTATCCCAGGATCTAACGCAGATGGTACGTATGTAGCTTCCGTTCTTCCCCTGGTATGAAGATGAACTGATAGGAGGACTGGCATGGAGCGCTTTGGCTTTGATGCTGTAGCGTGCTCCTGAGAGCTGGCAATGGCGTGACTCTTCCTGTCTCGTAAGTCAGTGGCTGAAATCCATTTTAGTTCAAGTGATCCTAAAAGTGGCGTTTGCTGCCCAGTGAGGTGTGTGAACTGAGCAGTAGCACAGGGCACCAGTGGCTTACAGATGTGTAAAGCCAAATGAAAGTCCAGCTTCTCCCCAGACTGTGCCTGCTGCTGTAAGTAATGAGCACTGTCATATAAGTTATAGATTTAGATCTTCTCTAACCTAGAACAAAGATCATTTTGAATGAAGGTGGTTGTGTATTGATTGGATAGAGTTGGGACACTTGTACTGTATCTAACACTATACACATTTTGATGTATGAGCAGAGAGGGGACTTTAATTAACAGCTCTGCCAAGGACAGCTAGTCACATCTTTTGAAAGAAAAAGGTCTCACCTCCATACACCAGCAGGAAACACCGAAACCTTCAACTCAATCTCTTTCTCATCCTGTGCATTTTCTCACTTCAGCTGACATGCAGGGGATGTAAAATGAGCACTGTTAGCAAAGGGAGTGACAGAGAAGAACTGTATCTGTGTTTCCCCATTAAAAAAATACAACAAGAGAACACATATATAATGTGCTTCACTTTTTTCTGTCTTGGCGACTGGTGTTGCTGAGCATATGGTGTTTGGAGAGGAGTTAGGCAATTATTGCTACTTAAAATCAACATATACGTGTGTTGCAGGGCTGGTTATCCTCCTGCCCCCAGCACGCTTGTAGGAATTTGCAAGGCACTGTGAACAGACAGTGAAAAACCCCCATACACCTTGAAAGACAGACCTGAGTGCTGGGCTGGTGTTGGAAATTGCAGACTTTAGTTAAAATCTATATCTCTGTGTGAAGTTTTACCTTTAATTCTCAAATGTAGGAGATGTTAATAAGCAGTGGTGGAACCTCGTGCAGTGGCGGATGGCCAGATGGTAGCGGCTGCTTTGCACGAAGCTCTCACGGTGCAAACTGTGAAGCATCTGTTCTGCTGCCAGCTACCACTCCTTTACTCTGGCATGGTGCATGTTTCAGTGGCTGAGAGGCTGAAGATAACCTTCAGTGAATGGTTTAGACATGCTTTGTTAACGCTTCTCTGGATCTTACATTTCTTCCCTTTTCCCTTACATTTTCCTCAAGGCTGACGGAGTTTCACTTCCATCTCCATGGGTTATGTAGGCTTTCTGGGAAGTTTGGGGCGTTTCTTCTGTTTCTCTCCAAGAATGCTGATTTAATTGGCATGCTGCTGTGCTGAGCTGCTGCCCTTGAACGTTTCCAGAGGTGACTGTTAGCGTAGATGGCCGTGGGTAACCGAGGGAGCCTATTGATCGCTCTGCGTGTCATAGCTTTAACTGGCATTTCTAAGTAAATTTGATAAACTCAAGATGTTTGTCTTGCTCTCCTGTTCTTCTGTGAAGACTGTAGTGTGGGTGCCTCTCTGAAGAAATGATGTCATGAAATACTTAACACAGGTTTGTGTTAATGGCATTCTTTATCCCACATCATAGCTTCACTCTGCAGTAGGTGACAGTGTTCAGTACAGTGTGGCTATCAGCACAACCAGACATCTTCATCTTTGTGTTCCTCACACTTCTGTTGAAATAAGAGACTTGATCTTCTCCTTATCATTTTCTCCTCATTGCTCCTGTAAGCTTACAGGTCTTTTCCAACCTATCTGATTCTATGATGCCATGGGCATGTTTTGAAAGGTAGTGCTAGAAAGAGCAGAATGTGGTGGAATGATGGAAAGAGGCCTGTACAGAATGCAAAGCAGATACAGAGTTATGCTGAGGTGAGAAGGAAAGCCGTTCTTACGGATCAAATGAGGAATAACACCTAGAAAATGGCTCATTGATTCTTTTTGTGTGTTATATAAAGAAAACAAAGATCATAGAATGAAATATTTGCTTCCTATTTTTAAGAAATGATTGGCCGGGATTTGAGCATCATTTTGGTTCTATGCATTAAGCAGCAGTTTAAAGGCAGTATTTTGGTGCTTTGCTGTGATAGGGCAAATCAGCCTACTTGGCTTTGTAGTTTTTAATCTGAAGAGCGATGCTGTTGTGCCTGATCACCTTTGATCTCAGAGGGACCTTCAGAAGCTGAGGTCGCATCAGGCAGAGAAGATGCACCCTGTTCTCAGAGCAAGTAAATAGAAGGTGTATACACGTATCTTGGGTCTTGACTGACAGCAGTAATTCATCTAGAGGTGTCAGAAGTGCTTGTAAAGTAAACAGTGAAGCCAGCAGTTAAGAGTCTACTTTGTGGGGAGCTGTGTGGGCATTCCTGACTGCTCCTGAACTTTGTGTAGCAGCTGCATTCACTGGGTAAACGAACATGTTGGACATAATAAACCTCTGAAGAAGATTCATAGGATTAATGTGGAATAGAGAGGTTAGAAAAGGAAAACAAACAGTGAGGAGGAGTTGATCTAGGAATCTAGTGTATGCTGTCACCACAGTCACAGCGGGAACTGACCTTTTGGGCTACAGATGGCTGGAGACTACCTGCAGAGGTGTTGAATTATTAATGTTAACTGGAAGTGTTTCTTTGCATGCTGCTATTTTTATCACTGAGGAGAAGCACACCGAGTTGTGGTGGTTTTTTTTCCATAACAATTCATTTCTCTCAAACTTTGTATTAAAATACCCCCTTCCTTGAAACTGGCAGCTCTCCCTTTTTAGTCGTTTTATGCTGCAGAAGTTTCAGGTAAGCAGAAGAGGACGGGCACATTTCTTCTGCTATTTGGCCTGCTAAAGGGAAGATCCATTAACAGGAAGTGTGGTGTGGAAAGGGTAAAGGGAGGGCACCAAGTTAGGGCTTGATGTAAGAGGCTGCTGGGAGGGCAAGACATCAAACACCCGCTTCTACAGGGAGGGTCTGTGTTCCTCTGCCTGGTGGCAGGTAGAGATAGATCATGTTCCTATGGGATGCTTTCCGAGTCACTCCCTTCAGAAACCTTTCTTTGGAGGTGTATGATCCACTGCACCAGGAAGGTCAAGGTTTTCTCTGCCTGAAATGGGAAGTTGCCAGAGTTCAGAGTGCCCATCTCCTCCTGTGGCTGATATGCCATGAATCCCATCACCCCCAAGAGCCCCCCTCCAGCATGCAGATCACTGCAAGGGGTCACTGGCTTGTGAGAAAGCTTCCATGAGGCTTGGGAAGGAAAAAACCTGATTTTTGTGGTGCTGAAGAATGAATGCAACTGAAACCAAAGGGAGAACAGTGTTTTGTGTCGCTAAACATTGCTGTTGCTGCTCAGTGTTTGGAGAACTCCTTGTTGGAGTATTAATGGCATGTTTCCAGAGCAGTCAGCATCTTGCAGTCACCCGAGGAGCACCTACCTTGTGTTGCCTTTTGCTTGAGAGGCTTGTATTCAATCTGTGTAAATGTACATAAAGAAAAAGAGTCAAAGAAAGCCTTCAGGAAGGGGATGAATTCCCTGAAGGAGCAGGAGGGTTGAGCGGGGTGGCCAGTGAGGATTTCTCAGGCTGGAAATCTGTCCCGGTGTTTGTATTTAATGCTGATAAGTTCCCCCTCAGCTCTGTACAGTGATGTAGCAGCTCATATTTTATGTTTAATGCTGTGTTTGTATTAACTTGCAGAAGCACTTTTAACTTCCTGGCATAAACCCAGGCAGGTTGATCAGGGTTGAGTGTTCAGCTGTGACATGGTTGAACAGAAAGTTTTCAGCTTGAAAATTGCAGTGTGGAAATAAAATATTCATGGGTTTTAAAGTGTCCATTTGGGAATGCTACGTGAGGGTCTTCCCACAGAATTCCTCAGAAATTGATTGACTGACTTCTTGTTGGTAGAAGATGAAGCAGTGATGTGACTCCTTAGTTGCTAACCTCTCCTTACTAACTAGTGAGAACAGGTTAGCAACAGTAAGAACCCCCAGCAGCCGCACTGGGTTTGGTCTGAGGTTACTCCCTCATCTGCAAATTTCTTTTGTCTCAAAATGAAATCAAAGGCAAATTAAAAATACTTTGCAAGTTCTCTGATCTTCAGTATAATGTGTGAATTTTAATGTCAATGCTTTAATAAGCATCTTCTCTCCTTAGCAGACACCAAAGTACCTCTGCTCACTTCCTCCCATTCCTGATCTGGGAGTTGAATTCAGTACTGTTACTTCTCAGGAAGAGCTTTTGGACCCAGTGGGTTTTGCACTTTAAGTATTGCAGGTTCTGAACCACCGTTCTTAAACAGTTTTCAATTGGATGCAGCATGATGTTGTGAATTGTATCCAACTTGTCTTTTTAAGCAGTCAAATCATACTCTATACAGAGGAACCCACAGTTAGAGCTTCTATGGGTTTGATCTTGAGGCTTTGCTGAGAAAGCATTTTGGATATTGGCTTTCCTGGAAACTTGGCAAATATTCTCTGCTTCATTTTTCAGTTTTAACAACAACCCAGTGGCATGCATTCCGATGGATGTGTTCTTGAAATGTAGAGAAGAAAATATTCACTGTCTTAATGATGGATGAGAATGTCCCTGTATTTCTCATATTAAGAAGCTTTAAATATGCTACAGAGTTTCTGGTGGCTTGTTCCAAAGTTGTTCAGGAATGGGAAAAGCATTATTGGGTTCCTTGGTCTGTAATGATTCAGCATCATCAGTGGCTGTTGAGTAGGAGTTTGGGGAGTGTGAAAGTGCTGTAATTCCAACTGAAGATGTGTTCTATAGTAGCACAGCAAATGGTTGTGCAGTAGAATACCTGACCTCTGTTGTGGGGAGGTGGGAGCAGGGAAATAACCCCATTTGTCCCTAGAACTGGTTAGCGTGTTACATTTCATTACTGGGTTGCTGTCTGTGCTCAAGGAGAATCAAAACACTGAGCTTAGGAATAGAAAATCAAGATCAGCGAAGTCACAGCCAGACCTTGCTAGTAAAACACTGAGAATAAGTCAGTGTTAGACCACAAGTGGGAACCAATAAATAAATGAGAAGGAAAAGACCATAGCAGGAGCCTTTCTAGTGAAGGAATCATTTGTGTGTTTTCAATTCTAAGAAGAGATTTTGTCCAGCAGTTTTCTTAGTTTCCTTCAGTGTGGGTTTGCCAGTGTTGGGGCTCTCTAACACCCTGCAGCACCTTGGGTTTCAGAGGCTGGGTGAGCTTTTTCTTTTTTTTCTTTTATTTCCTATTATGTTTTTCTTTTCTTTTTTCCCTTTTTTATTTTTTTTCCCTTTTTTTTTTCTTTCCTTTTTTCCCATCTTCCTATGCTGCTGAGTACATGAAACGAGGGAGCAGGAAGGAAGCCAGGGGCTCTTGCTGAGGAAGAATAAGGCACTGATGTATCGGGTGCCAGATTTCTGCTGTTCTGGTAGGAAGCCTGTTCCTGCAGGTTTAAGACTAGGGGGAACTGTTTTCATCCACTGCCACCCATTGCAGCAGCCCATGGTGCAGGAGCTGCGCTGCTCACAGAGCCCAGGACAGGGAGTGCTGGTGGCTGAGGGATGGAGCTTCCCAGTCACCTCGGATCACTTGTGGAAACCAGGCCTCTTTTATAAGATACAGATTTTGTAGGGGATGAACTGAAAAAGTACGGAACTGTTCATCCTTTTCATGCATTCTAGGAAGTGCTGCTTACTCCTTGCTAGCTCGGGGATGAGTAACTCCCACACGACTGCAGGGTTTTGCCAGTAAGAACATAATCAGATTTCATGCTATTTTTTTCTGGGTTCCCCATCATAGACATGGGAGTGAGCAGACACTGGTCCTGTCCTCCCTTCTTGGTGTGAATAGCATCTCTCTGCTTCAGTTTCTGTATAATTACACACTTGTGTGGCTCTGGCTCATTCTCTAAGTGTGAAGTTTGGGTGTTTTTTCTTGTTTTGCCTGCTGCTTGGAATTGCAGTGAGCACCCTGGGGGAATGGAGGTGTGGGTGGCCTTGCTTCCGACAAGCCAGGGAGTGCTGAACACGTGATGGAAGCAACTTGAGCCACCTTCCTTCTGTTTTCCTTCTCTGGTTTAGGTATTGGGATGAGGGAATGTAGAAAAGAGCATAAGGATGTGAAATCCATGTTTTTAACTGGCTGCAGCACCGTGTCATTGGTTGGAGGTGAGGCATTGCTGAGTTTGGATGTTGTAGGTTTGTGGTGCCTCGTGTGTCTCCACAAGCAGTGGGAACATGCTGCCCATCGGTTCCAGGGGCTGATGCTGAAGCAGCAGCTGGAGCCAACCCAAACCGTTCTGTGATTCTATGCTTAAGAAAATAAGCAAAAAATAGAGTGAATGTGTTGTTATGGTTTAGTGGCTCACTTGGGTGTTTTTTCCCTTATAATGCTCTTAGTTTTAATATTAGAAAGAACATCCTCTATTATAATATTGATCAGGGACCCTGAATAGCACATCCTCATGTTTTAATAATGCGTTTCAGTTGGACAGTGACTATTTTAAGGTGAGCAGCAGAAGTCTGCTGATAGCCATTTCCATGCTCTGGAAAAGAAGAATGGGCTCTGGAAATAATCATAAAAAATAGGACCTCAAAGTCTCAGTACTGATCTATTTAAAAAAATGAAAAATTGCAGCAGTCATCCCCTGCTTGGAACAGGGTGTGTTGAAGAGCAGGTAACAAAGGTTCACCGAAGCCCTTCACAGGTTACAGCAGTGGTAAAAATCCAGCACAAACACAATTGATTTTGTTTTTACACTGAGTAAGGGGTTTCTTGTCTGTCTTTGCAGATGAAGACTGTCAGTGTTGCCTTAGTTCTGTGCCTAAACGTTGGTGTGGACCCTCCTGATGTGGTGAAAACGACTCCCTGTGCCCGCCTGGAGTGTTGGATCGGTAAGTCCTGAGAACTTCCAAGCTCCAGCTAACTGTTGTCAGCTACATACAGGGATGTTCAAGTGGTGTGTTTCCTGAACTCAAAACTGGGGTGAACAAAAGGAAACGGGGCATCTGACATCACTGTCTGTGAGTTAACTGAGAGTCCAGCAGTAGCTGCTGCCTTGGCTCATCTTTCCTGATTTGTTCTGAAATGGGATAGCGTGGAGAAGACAAGGTGGTGATGAGGTGCTTGGCTTGCTTTTAATTGTTGTGGATTTATAAATACCTAAGGAAATCTCAGAGCAGTTATGTCTTTATAGAGAGCTGTGATCTGCAAAGCTTTGCAATTACCCTGCATCATACAGGGTAGGAATAAGCTTGTGTAAAATGCATGGATTTTACTGCATGGTGAGGAGACTGCTCTGAGGCTAATTTAATTGGGATCATGAATTCAGAAGTCCTGGAATTATTCCCAAGGATGTTTTGCCAGCAGCTCTAGCACCTGGGCGTGCTACCCTGCTGCAGTGTTGGAGTGAATTTCTAGGGTTTTGTGAAGAAATGGAAAGTTGCCTTGGTTTGGTTTTTGGAGATCACTTCTCATGAGGACGAGACTTATCTGAAGTAATTTTACAAGGAAATACCTAGTGTAAGAAAGCTTTCTGAGAGATTTGGGGTTTATCTGGGTATTGAAAATGTTCAGTCTTCAGGAAGTAACGTGCAGAGCTCTGTAATCCTGAACTGTGGGGCTTACATCAGGCTGCAGAAGCAAATGAATCATTGTCCAAACTGAATTTCCTAAAAAACCTGCAGAATATCTCCTTTCTAACCTTGCTGTACCTGCTTATGAATCATGGCAGCTCATTTGTTTTAACCTAAAAATGCTGATGACTTTAAAGCAGTTAAAAAGCCATGAGCATGCAATAACAAATACACCTATTCAGTGGGGAGAACAGCTCTAGTTTCTCACTGATACATTGAGAAGAGAGCAATGAGAATGAGGGGTGTTGCAGAGTCATGAAATAAAGTTATTAATGACTGTCATCAGTGAAGAGCATGTTGAATGCAGCTTTGTAATGAAATGTTCAGTGTGTATCTCTACCCAAGAAGTTGTTTCCGTTTCTAGCCAACTTTTGGCAAAGGTAATGGCAAAAAATCTGCAGTTTTTCTCTGTACAATGCTCTCCAGAGCAGCTAAAGGTGAGGATGGTGGGAGAATCTTTGCCAGATGGGTAAGGAATTGTGGTGATTGTTTTGGTGCAATTGCTGCTCTTTACAGCCAAGCTGAGATCTCCCTTGTGTGAACACTGCACTTTGCTGTCCCTTCCACAGGCACCCTTAGAGTATCTCAAGTGGTTTATTTTCCTCCGGAGTGAAGCCTGAGCTGACATGTGTGCTGCGGTGTCAGCCTGGCGCAGGGAAGGCACTGGAGGAGCCTCATGCTGCGACTGCACTGACAGTGTCCTGGCTGGTGTCTGCAGGGCTTTGTCCTTAAGCGTGCGCTCAACACGGGAGGCTGAGGGCTCACGTCATGACGCTGGTGCACAAGCTATATTTAGGAAAACAATTTATTTCCACTGTTTGGCTCTTGGAATGGCACCAGGGAACTTTCTTTTTATACAAAAGGATGTTGTTAATAACACTAATTGCTCTGGAGGCACCCCAGGGTCTCCAGACTACGTTCCTCTGCTGGCAAAGCGCATGTAAAGTGTTTGAAACTTCTTTTTCTGAAGTTCAGTTTGGTCCTTTTGAAGGACTCAGAACAGAAATCCGATGCGTTTATGCTTTCTTTTTTTGTTTCCTTTTTCATTTGGGCAGTAGCTAATGGCATATTAACTCACAGCAGGCTTCTGAGGTCTGAGCAGTCGCCTCCAGGGATACCTTCCACTAGACCAGGTTGCTGCAAGCCCCATCCAACTTGGCCTTGAATAACTCACCGATTTGGTTAATAGAATTATTTATATAAAATAGCAAAATATTAGCTTCTGGTTTCTTTGAAGCTTGTTACTAGTGTCAGTTACATGGCCATGGTGTTTGAATAAAGCACACAAGATGAAGCTGTGCTGGTATGGATGGATGGGGTAATTACCCAGTAACACAATTAACTTCTCAAACTCCAACTGAAGCGTGCTCTCTGGAGCAGTCAGCAATGGAAGCAAATGAGGCAGGATTCTGCATTCATCAAGACCATATATTTATCATCAAATATTTAACCAGTTTAAATTTTTGTCATTATTTACTATAGAAGCCTTTTTTTTCTTATGAAGGAAACAAATGCAATGCCTTTCTTGGCTTTTAAAACCCAATTATATTTACTGCCTTAGCAAGAGAAATCTTCCAAGTGTGACACTCTTTAATGGTGTTTAATTTATACTGGAGTGAAGAATCTGGGGATGCATTCTTCTGTGAAAAATGCAGTGTTTCTGAATTTGAAGTGGAAAGTGCAGGAACCTGCATTAAAACATCATGAAACAACCTTTCTTGCAAACAGACCACTGGGGAGGGACAGGATGGGAAGATTTTGGCTTCTTTCTTCTGCAAAGGGTGGTGGTGTCCATCTGGATTCTACAGAAACACAAAGTTTTAAATGCACATAAAATTGGATATAATTTCTGCTGCTTGTCAAGCTGAGTGATTCAGGTGTGGTCAGAAATGCTCATTTGTGTTCTCTTTCCCAGATCCTCTGTCAATGGGTCCTCAGAAAGCTCTGGAAACCATTGGTGCAAATCTACAGAAGCAGTATGAGAACTGGCAGCCAAGAGTAAGTAGTCCTTGGGCTTCCCCTCTGCATAGACTGCACACAAAGACACATGTCTGTTATGTGGCCTGGTGGTCCTGCAGCATTGGTTGCTTTCTTCCTCCATTGGTGTGAATGAGCTCTTGCAACTGTTGGATTTGGTGGCTTTTCAGCTGATGCCCCCCTTGGCTCACACTCTCTTTGATCACAGCCTGGAGGTTGTTTAAAGTTTTACAGTGATTCTTTTAAACTGAGGTTCTTCTGACTTTGTTGTGGATGTTGTGCAGTTAGTGGTTGAGGAAGGCTCTTGGGTTTGTTTTGAAACATGATTTCAGAGCTTGGTAACTGCCAGTTCTGCCTAAAGTATGATGTGTGTAGATGTCTGAAAATGAATGTTTGGGGTAGTAGTAGCACTTTAGGAATCAGAGCAGGAGTTAAAGCAGCATGCAAGCAACTGGCTCGTTGTTTCTTCTTTGGTAACATCTCACATTTCACACAAGGGAAGTGTTTTGCTTCTGCATCTTTCATTGTTCCTGGTTTCATGTGTTTCAGTAAATAAACTACAGAAAGATCTGAAGAATAACATTTGAAGTCTGCAGCATTTTCTAAATAGATTCAAAACCTGAGCTGTAGAGTCCTCTTCTCTGTTAACATTCCCCAGCATGTTCATGTCCTTATCTGTATGCTCTAGGCAGTTTGGGTCAGAATATTCCTCTTCAAAGTACCTGGACTATTGACTACTAAACCATAAATTTATCATTAAAAGCATGGAATGTGTAAGCAGAGCAGAAATAGTAACTTCAGTGAATTAACCTACCTGCAGGGGGGCTGTAATTTATATTTTCTCTTATGATGTGGTATGCACACTAATCTGGTCTTCATTTTCTTAAGGAGACGTGGTTTCTTTTCTTCCTTTTAGATTGTTGGCAGTAATGATGTGTGGGTTTTGTCAGCACCAGGGCTGTACTTTCTGTTTCTATCATTACTCACTACTTTATTTAATGTATAAATAATCTACTGAGTGTCTCTGTAACGTCTGTTCACATTAGTGTAAGAGTGTGGTCTGTAATTGGGAAAGTTCCTGGTACTTCCCTGTCCTCTCTATAGGATGCCTGGAAGGAGAAGGCCCTTGTGTTAGCTGTGCCCTTAGGTATTTGTAATCAGTCCTTCTATTTAAATAGAGATGGGTTCCAGGCATTTACTTGTTTGTTTGTCATTTATAAAATCAATGCAGAGAGATTGCCCCCACCGAGGATCTGAGAGTGTTTGTCACCAGAAACAGGCTTGTTAGCATGTGTGGGGTTAGAGGCTGTGGGTGAATGTTGTCGAGTGCATTCCAGGTCCCTTCTGTACTTTTCAATTCAAACTTGATGGAAATAATATTCTATTCAGAACAATTTGAATGTAAATGCAGTTCATGCTGGTTCTTTAGCTCTTTGTGTGGCATTTCCCTGCTCCCTTATTTAGGGCTGGCTGACTAGAGCTGGGTTTATCATTCAGTAAAAGCTTAGTGTCCTGAAGGAGAGTTACTGGGTTTAGTGGAGAATTGACCACATTACTAAATCTGTGGGTAACTGTCCGTGGGAATGCTTTTTCCTGAAGTGTTTTGTAAGTGTATTTACATAAAGTCTTCTCTTGGAGCATGATGGTGTATATTTGAGACCGAGGCTTTCCTTCAGTGGTTTTCCTGGTTTTCCTCTTGGTACATTGACTTTTTTTTCTTTAAACTGTCTCTTGCCTCCTAGGAATTGGGCAGAAAACTCAGATAGTGTCTGAAATCCAATAGGAGAGGGAAACATCTTGATGCAAAGGTGAAAACAAATCTTTTTCTCTGCTCTTTAATAATGGAGCCCATATGACTGAGAATGAGGGTGGGCACCAGGGAGCAGCGGGGCCCTGTGTGGGAAGACCTCATCTCACCTCATTGTGAAGGGTTTGCAGGGAGCACAAGGCAATCACTGAGCTCAGCTGCTTGTGTGGAAGGTGCCGGGTTCTGGCCAGTAAATCAGAGCCCTGTGGAGCATTGCAAAGCTGAACACGCACCGCTTTATTGCACTCTACAGGGCCCTTGAGTTTTCTGCAGTAATAAAGAGCTGATGTGCCATCTGCAATAAAACAATAGGAACATTATTGAATTTCCTAGACCTTTCATATAAATACTAATGCATCTAGTTTTGTCTGTTTCTCAGTGGTTTGGGATGGTTGAAGAATTGATGGAAGGAGGCCAATTTGGGGAAAGCCAGGCACTCTGCAAGAGAGACCAAATCATGACATAGCTGATGTTACTGGGCTGTCAGCAGGGTCCTGCACCAGGAAACACCTCCTCCGTGGCTGGCTGTGAGTGCACAAGTGGAGGGAGCGCCTGCTCAGGGGATGATGTCAGCAGTAAATGCTGTGTTGAAGCCCTGTGACACCCCTTCCAGTGCAGCCCCTGTCTGCTTATAACCTTTGGAGGTTGTTCAAATGCACTAAATACAGCTTAGATGGAAAAGCTTAACAAGGGCTAAGCGTGAAAATTCTTTGTTTCTGGAGACTCCCAGGCTGAGGCATATTTTCTTCCAGCTCTTATCGAGTCCCTTTCTAAATAATCTATCAGCTTGCCATTGCCTGAAGTATTTGTCCTGATTAAATTTAAGGCTTTGCTTTATTGCTGTGTAGCAACATAAATTTGTGTGCTGCAGGAGTAAAAACCACTCCAGCCGTTGTTTCATCTGCAAAATGCTGCAGTTAAACAATATCCTGTCATTTCATTGCAATTCTCAGGAGAAAATTTCACTGGGGGAAGAGGGGAGATGACAAAGCTGTTGCCTTTATCTGTCTTCATCAGGAATTGGCGGAACAAGTAAGAGTTATTTGAATTCAGTGCAAAGAGACTTTGGATGCTAGGGAGAAACTGGAAAGGAAAACAAGACAGCTCTTACCTAGAGTTACCTTCGGTCGTGGGGTTTGAGTTCCACTGGGCATGGAAGGGGTTAACCCTGAGAGTAATCTGGAAAGCAGGCTCAGTTATGGGAGGTAAAAGGGGTTGCTGAGGCAGCTAAGGATGAGAGGAGGAGAGTGAAAGAGCCCAGGATCCCACTCCCTCCCCAGATGCAGCCTGATGGAGGTGAATAACCTTCCCTGGGATTCTCTTCTGGCCAATGGGGGTCATCCTGGGGGGTGGGAAATGGCTGGGGAACCCCATGGACAAGGAGAGCCTTTAGCAGAGACTGCACCTTATATCACTTTAATTGCCCAGAATAAACCACTTTGAATTTCCACTGGAGATTCATGTGCTCTGGATTTCAAATATTTGGATAAGAATAGATCTGTTGAAATGATATTTCTCTGCTGCTGATCTTCATCTCTTCCCCTTTGCGGAGCAGTGCCTGTGTTAGGTGCAGTGTTGTGTAGGTGACCAGGGAGAGCAGTAGTTTGCTGGTGCTGGCAGTAAGTAGCAACCATTTTCCCCTTGTCTGGATGCAAATTCAGTTTTCTTGGCAGCGGTGCACGTTGTGCCAGTCAAAAGGCAGGAACTTTCCTTAGTTTAAAAGTCATCAGGCTTTGTTTGAAACAGGAATAATAGACTATGAATTCCGAGTGCTGCTGCAGTGGATGCTTTATGGAGGTGCAGTCACTAGCGGGGGTTTTATGAGCAGAAGTTACTCTTACTTAGCTCCCAGTTTACACCCATTTACCAGCAGAGCTGGGACCTGGGCTGTTTGCTGCAGCACTCTGCAGTGCTGGAACAAAGGGGTGAGTGGAGAGGTGGAGGTGGTGCTGCAGCTCTCTGCACAGCACCATGGTCCTTTCCATGTGGACCAGCTTGGGAGTGTGGCTTTCTGCATCCTCTTGCCTGGAGTTCTCTGGGCTGAGCTGTAGTACAGGGAGCATCATTTACACTGTGTAAAAGCATCCTGGTGTGTGGCACTGCACACAATGCTGTGAGGTGAGGCTGCTCTTTGATTGCTGCTGCCTTAGAAGGGTGCCAAACTTTCTCTTTTTCCCTCCCCTCTCTCATAATGGACGCTTCATCACTTGGCTTCTGGCCTTCCCCAGGCAATAGTTTCCTTCGTTTCCATTGCAGTGTGTTTGCCTTTGAGAATGGGGCTGTGTAGCCAGAGCAGAGCTGTAGGTTGCATGATGCACATGTTACATAATTCAGATATGGCATGAGGTGCTCTGGAGCATATACTGATTAAATTTGCATGAAATTATAGATTATTTTTTCTTTCTGTTGGCAATGGCTATGACCAGTTTCTTTCTTTAACTCCAAACTGACCAGAACATTCTCAAGACCTTTCTTTCTCTCTCTCATGTCACTCGATGAGCCACCCCAAAGAATTTTTTTCCCCTTATTCCCACTTGCCTAAATAAAACAAGGTCAATTGCAGTATTGAGTTTTCTAATTCAAATTTAACTCCTTGCTGTCCCCCTTGTTCTCCTCCTGCTTCCTCCTTTTTTTGCTGAGACAGTCGCTTACACTGTTTTGATTGATGGATTTAGCTGTATTTCATTATAGCTCCTCCTGAACAGACACCCCTGGAGTGAAGGAGAACCATGACCTATGAAAGGGAATAAAAATCCCAGGTAGGGGAAGAGCTGGATAGATGTAGAAGGCAAGATTAAATCGACTTTTAAAAGCCTTTGGAAAGGGTGGCTTGGAGTCTGACACTGGGATTTGAGATCTGCAGTATCCCCAGTCAGTGAGGATGGGGTGTTAATGTGCACACTGTCACACAGCAGTTTTGCTTCTGTCCTTACACAGTTCTCTTTTGGATGCTCTGTTACTTGGATTAGTGCCACTTATTGAGAGACAGGCAGTAACACATCTGAACTGGCAGATCGAGGCATGTTCGAGGGCTTTCCAGACCATTTCATTTACGTGGTCGTACCCATTTTTTCACTCATCTCAAAGAGGTGACATAGCCAAGGAGGAGCAACTGCAGCAATCCCTTACTGGAGTGGGCCTAAGGAAACTGAGGACCTCGGTACTCATCCCAGGCAGGCCTGGCTGCTCCTTCTCTGTGGGGCATTAATAGCTATGGTAGGTAGTTAACTGTATTCCTGATCCTCCCAAGCTGTTGGTGCCAGGTTGAGACTCTCAGCAGCATGTGGCCCATTGTGCTTAACTATGCAGGTTTTTAAATAAAGGATTTTCCAGTTTTTCCCTAATCCAATGTAGTAGGTGGAGTGCTGCCTCCTGCAGCTCCCATCCACCCGCGAGGGATGCTCTGTGAGGAGTCTCCTACAATACAGATAGATTGTATTCTTTGTGGCAAGCTTTCAAGGAAACAGTGATGCTTTTCTGATCAAACGAGGCTGCCTCTTTCCCTCTTCTTGTCTGCTTCCCAACAGTTTTAATTTCAAAGGAAGTGTAGCCAAGATAGTTGAAACAGATAATTTGAAGCCTCCACCTTTTGGTGCCTGTTTTCTGTTGTTGATGCTGTTGTTTCCCTCATTAGATATTTCTGGCTTTGATACAGTTCCTGAGGTTTCCTTCCTTGCATTGCTTCTTTCTGCCTAATGAATTGGTAAGTTGCTGCTGCACATCAAAGGTTGAGCATTTCCTACATAGTGACTAGTTAAGCAGGAAAGATAATTGAACGCGTGGCCTAATTATTGGTCTCTGTGAGTCATCCTTTGCCTTCATTTCTGTAGGGTTTTTCTTTTTAAAACAACAGCAAATACTAATTGCTCCGGCAAAAGATCCTGTAGAATTCCAAAGGGGAAAATGGAAAAACTTGGTCTCCCTGCTCTGCAGATGTGGGAACATGTAACAGTAACAAAAAAAGCAGATGAGGAATTAAAAAAAGGCACTGTGACCTTGTTTAACAAAAGCAGGTTTTCCTAAGAGGACTCTGTTGTTTCTGAGTTCCCGACAGCCTCTTGAATTTGGCAGCTCTTTGAGGCTCTGCAGAATTGCTGCTGTATCAAGCCTTTGCTGTCTTGTTAGAGATCAACTGTCTTCAGCAGAAAGCAGCAGTTTTTCCAGAGGGGAAAAAAAAGTCTGTTGTAAAAGAGGGGTCAACGAGTACAATTGCAAAACCACTCATTGAGGTTCTCATTCTACCTGAGAGGTTGTGCTGGTACTGTTCTGGGTGTGACTGTAACCCTGTGCTGTTGTTACAAGATGTCCCTCTAGAAGCAGGGGTGGTTTAGCCAGAAAAGCACAAGTTGTACGTGTGATGGATGCTGAAAGCCGCTTTTTTGTGTCTTGTGATTACGGAGAAAATTAGGGCAAACAAAGCAGGAGTTCTGACTTGTAGTTCTGTGATAGTGCTCTGCAGCCTTGCTGTCTGCTCCTCCACAGCACAGCATGGCCCGGGAGGACGCAAGCCCAGGCTTCAGTTTAAACCACCACCAAAGAGCTGCTTTCAGCTCTTTTGGGCTGAAGAATCTGAACTGGGCCACCTCTTTTCTTCTGTTACCAGAGCACTGAACACCCAGAGGAAGTCCCAGTGAACAGCTGTGAAGGTTTAGCATCTGAACCCACTGCATGGGCTGCCTGGAGTTTTGTAGCCTCAACTGTAGCCATAGGTGCTGCTGAAGTAACTGCTTCACCTGGGAGTAGCTGTGCCACATGTGCATAAAGCTGTCCTAAAGCAGTGAGAACCAAAGGATTTGGGAGTACGCGGTACAAGTGGGGAGTCTGCCTGCTGCAGTTCTGGGGCTTGGTCTGCGTAGAATGTGTTTTAATTCTTTTGATAGTGGAAGAAGTATGATAAATCTCTAACAAAGCACTAAAAATGAAGTGGAAGCTGTGAAATTGCAGCAGTTAATGTAGTTTACACTGATTTTGCTGAGGTTTTGGTGGAAAACTGAGGCACAAAAAGGGGAACAGATACAGGCATGGGCTGATGTGGAGAAGATGTAAAGACAAGTCTTTCAGTGACCGTGCTTGCTCTTGCTTTGCTTTCCCCAGTCTTCTGACAATAAGATCCATTCATGTTTTCTATTTCTTCTCTTTTTGTTTTGTATTTTATCACCAAAATGAGGCCAGAATTGGCAACAAGCAAGATTCGTGTATTCCAGGGTATTTCCGCATGACCATTGTACTCTTCGTGGCTGTTTGTCCTGAGGTGGGCAGAAAGACCTGATCTCAGAAAGGCTTCTTGCAAGAGATAAGCAGCTCTGGGGCTCCAATCTGATTAACGTTTCTCTGTAATTACCACCCAGCCTCTGTGTGACCTATTTAAAATCCCTTGTCTTTGTGTTCCTGCGAGCTGTGAATCCTGGGGATGGGAGATGGAGGAGTCTTCTGTGAGCTGCTTGCATAGACCCTGGTGCTCTTTACCTGGTGAACACCACTGGATATCCACTGGGATTGAGTCACTGCAAACTTGGACATGCGGGTGATTCTGCATTAGGCAACTGAAGCTTCTTTCTGAATAGGCATGGATTTTGTGTAAAACTTAAAGCAGTAACAAAGAAAACGAGTTACATTTTTATATATCCCTAAGGCAGAAGGAGGAAAGCCTGAAATACTTTGGGTTTAACTCTTTTCATAGGAATCCTAACAAAGCCTAAACCTCTAAATGGTTGTTTTTCCTTCTCCTGACTCATTAGGCTCTTTGTTAATCTGCACATTGCTTCATTGAACAATTACTCTGCAGCCAGAGGAAAACCTGAAATTACTAAATAATTACTTAGCATTGAGAAGATGAACTTCTTGTCCTCGTGTGAATACAGCTCAGTTGTTCCTCCTGGTGAAAATGAGGAGCTTTGACCAGCACAGAAAGATGAGTTTGAGGATCTGCAGCCTAAGCTGGGCTCCAGGTGGTATCTAAGTTTATATTTAAGAAATAAGGAGATGCAGAGCCTGAAACTTTAAAGAGCTCTTAAAATAGCGGTTACAAAGAAGGAACAGTGCTCAAATGACGCTGCTGCTTAGGAGCACTGTTATTTGACTAAGCAGGTTTTAAGGATGTGTCCTGGTGTGTACTCCAAATCCTGTCAGAGCATTTTGTGCTGTGCCCCATCGCAGCCATCACAGTGGCATCAGGTTGAGGGGCAAGATCTGGCGTGTAAGAAGCAGCTTTAAGTTGTTTGACAATGCCTTCTGTTTCAAAAGAACCAATTCCTTACCAGCCGTTTCGGGACGTTTGTTTTATTCGATCAGATTGGGAGGGGTTGTGCTGGTTAGGCTGGGGTTGGATCCTGTATGCCTTGGAGCAAACTGGTGTGTAGCAGCTGGTAATTGCAGAGAAACAGCCCTGTCACCTGAATCTGTTATAGCATACTCAAGGTTAGTAGTCTTGGTTGTTGTCTTCCCTGTCAGCATCAGCTCTCAGGAACACAGTGCTCAAAGGAAGTTTTTTGGAAGCATTGGTGAATCCTGAATCCACATAATGAGGATCAGATTCTTTGGAATTCATTTCACATTGGACTTAAAAGCAAGGTCAGAGGCTCTGCAGAGGAAAGGTAAAGTCACTCCACTGCTGACTACAGTCCAGTGAATAAATGCTCCACGCTTACAATGCATTTGCTCCGAGACATCTGGCAAATGAAGCTGTTGGAATCTTGGGCTGCTTGTGAGTATCCTGGCACAGAGGAGAGGGAGATGGATTTTTAAAGGCAACCAGATACCTGCTGGGGACTTGCCAAAGACTTGCAAGAGTCTTCCTTAGGGCTTGGTTTAGCGTTTGAGCTGAGGTGTCTGTAAGTCACAGTGCATGTCATTGTAATTAATACTTTTCAAGTTAGCAGTAACTATTAATTTTATCAGAACCATTTTTTTATGGCCTGTGTTAACCAGGTTAAGCTGTTGCTCACAGCATCCATTTGGGATTTCCAGATGCTCCCTTGTATTTAAATATGCAGCTTTTTTATTATCTATGATTAATCCTCGGAAGTTTGCATCAGGGTCATTTCATATGGCCGCAGCCTAAGATCAAACCACCTAAAAGGTGATTAAAAAGAAGTAAATAGAAAGCTTGCAGCCTGTGAATATGGCTCAGCCTCATTTGTATTTGCCTGCATGTCTCTAACCTGAGAGTTATTGTGGTCATATCAGCCTGCACTTAGAGGCAATTGAGTTTATGATGGATTGGTAGTAGGAATAAATTGAAATCACTTCTCACACTGCTGAATCGATCTCTGAAGTTACCACCTAACGTGCTTCTGCAGCTCCTCACGTCTCCGCTGCCACGTTCTGCAGGCTGGGACCCAGCACAGCACCATCCTGCTCTGGCACTCGGTGGAAGGACACTGACAGCAGAGTCACATCTATGCAAGTGTGGTGGTACTCCAGCCCCCCTGTGAGTGCAGGCTTCCCCCTCAGCTCCCTGCTGGGCAGGTTTGCTTAGGTCCCTTGGGACAAACCACTCTCCTTCCCAGGCATGACAGCAAACTGGAGTGATTGTGGGGTCCTGTGGGGCTGTGGAGGGTTTCTGTCCTCCTGAGGTGCTGCTGCTGTTTTCTCTGTTTGGGATGCATGGGGAAGACAGCAGCAGTTGGAGTACATTGCTTTTGGATAAAATGGCAGCTCTCCTTTAGGGAGAAGGATCCAGATTTATTACAAGACATACTTGCTATTGATGTAGCAAGGGTTATTCTAAACAGACGCTTGGATGGGGAAGTGCAGAACATGTCACTACATGAATTCCAAAGATTGAATCTACTCCTGGCTGATTTCCTGAGGAAGCCAGGCTTTTACAAGCATGCAGTGTGGGGTTGCATCTTGCACTTACCCAACATCCCAGCTCATAACACGTCACATGCCCTTTTGAAGTGAGGGGGAGAAAGTGGGATTTAAATGTAGTCCTAAACATTGATGTGGGAAGAGCGGGGTGGAGGCAGGGACAGGCTGTGCTGCTGCTCTGGTCAGCTGAGCCTCAGCCCAACTCCTACTCAACTCATTAACAGCTCATTAATCCGTACCGGTTAGGGAGGGCAGAGAAAACACCATTAACACCCAAATCCTCAGCCTGAGATTGCATCTGATGAGGTGAAAACACAAAAATGAGCAGTAAAGTTGAGGAAAATTTGGCTTGATTCCACTGTTCAGGAGAGAAGAATTTTCTGTGTAGATTGTTCATTTATTGTGAAACTGTGCAAAACTGAAAGTGTTCTTGTACAGTTCTAAATTTGTCTCTTCTTTGACGTGTTTCCAAAGCCGGTGCAAATTCAGGATCCTAAATCTTTCTTTGATGCAAGAAAAAAGATGTGGTTTAGTAAGTATTAAAATTAAATCACGGTAAATCACAGGATTGAGATATTAATAACAGGTTTGGATGCTCCAAAGAACAAAGTGGTTTTGTTATGAATGAAGTGTGTAGTTTCTAGCTAAAACAGCTTCAACATCAGAGGGCTTGGGAGCAGGCCAGAGCAGTGTCATATCTAGGGGAAGAAAAAGAAGAGTGGGTAGAACAACAGCATGAAAAGTCTGTAGTAGTGAAGTTAACTGAAAGTAAATTAGTGGGTAGGAGCTCTTAGTGAAAGTTAATGGGAACCTGAATTGTTGGTGTGTTTAGGAAGGATTTGAGGAAGAAAGGGCTTAGAGAGGGTGGTGGCAGACCCACAGGGGTCTTGGGAGAAGCTCAGCCTCTCAGTAGAGGTTTATCCCTCCCTTAGATTAATCCTAGTGCTGCCCCTGCCATAGAGTGAGTGAGATGTGGTGACTGATGAGGCAGTGACTGAGATCTCTCTGGGCAGGGAACTGGGCTGTGCTGGAGAGCAGGAGCTGTGCTGGTCTCATCCAGGACCCTGGTGGGTACCCAGCCAAAAACTTCTCACATGAGGAAGCCTGAGCATGAACCTCACACACTGAACGGTGCTTTCCTATGGCAAGGACATGTCTGTCTGCAGGGCTTAGTGAAGCTGTGTCTGGTCTTTTGCTCTAAATGTTGTCAATGGATGTTTTCATTTTAGTTTCCCTGGTTCCTATGTAGGGAGAGATAATAGCAACCAAGAGAAAATGGATAATCCATGATTGGTGTCATTTAGAGGCCACTGTCACATGCAGTGTCTGCATCATTTCTGCGGGCAGACGCACATCCCAGGGCTTTGAATCATTCCTTGTGTGAACACCATTGCACACCTGAGAAACCCACCTGACCACCTGCAAGGTGTGGGTGCTTGCTGGGTCTCTGCAGTGGCAATGTGCTTTGGGGCTTCCTTCTTGCTTCCCTAACGATTTCTAACTCTATACTTGCTTTCCTGACTGTGACGGGCTGATGTGTGTCCAGAACAGCTCCCCATGCTCCCAGGATCTTGCTTGGAGTGTGAGGACAGAGTTCAAGGCCAGTTGTTCTCTGTGTGAAATCAGAAAGCTGTTCCTTGTAACCCAGCTTTTAAACATGGTGTTGGATCTCCTCTTCCTCTCTGCAGCTGAAGCACTCCCTACTGCAGGGTCTGTCCACAGTAGTAGCTCTGTGTAGCCCTCTGGCATCACCAGCCTGCTGTTTTTCTGCTCCCTGCTTTCCAGTGGTGGTTATTAATGTGTTGGGTGATTTGGGCTACAAAACTGATCCCCTTGAGCTTCACAGCGACTTCCCTCCATGGACAAAATTCATGCTTTTCTCCCCCTTGCCTGTTTTAGAAGCAACTCTTTACATATGGACTCCTCCAAATCTCGTGTTAAGATCTTGCTAAGTGTCTTCAGGGATCAGAATTGGTTTATATCAAAAAGATACGTTCTCTCATCTCCATGCGCTTTGATTTCTTAAAAGCCCCTCCAGAAGATAAGAGTTTAATTAACAAAAGTGTGGCATCCTCATTGCAGATGCTAAATGGGCTCTTCCCTGCGGGGGTTATTCATGGTTCTGTTTGTTTATTATCCCTACCAGTGTGCTCAGCACAGATCTGGGAACGCTCTGGATTTCCTCTGGATTCATTTACATCAGTGCTTACTGCTGCCACGCTTCCTGATGCCCTGGCAGCCCTCAGCTGAGGTTACCCTGTGCAGTAATGTAATACCTCAGTTAATTTAGTTTACACTCTGTGGTCTTCCACTCCTGTGGATGCTGTACGGCTGTGGGAGCTCTGGTGGCCTTGTGTCTTGTGGTGACTGTGGTTGGTGATG
Source organism: Neopsephotus bourkii (assembly GCF_033783945.1). Taxonomy (NCBI): domain Eukaryota; kingdom Metazoa; phylum Chordata; class Aves; order Psittaciformes; family Psittacidae; genus Neopsephotus; species Neopsephotus bourkii. The sequence continues at coordinate 854,250 of NW_026902223.1, forward strand.
GCTGTGTTGACCTGTAGCTGCTGCCAGCAAGTTACACCTCAATCATAGACTTCCCAAAGCTTATTCCCAGCTCCTGGTCAGCCAGAACAGCCACTCATGCTCTGCAGGAGTTTTCTTGAGGTCCTTTTGCCAGTCCCTGGGTATCTTGCAGGGTTTTTCTGATTCTCCACAACAATTGTACAGATATAATTAAAGATTTCCTCATAGAATCACAGCCTGGTTTGGGTTGGAAGGGACCTTAAAGCTGTCCGACACACAGACACCTGTTTTATATGTCTAAGCCTGTTTGTTCCAGACACTGGGAGGAACATGTTGCATCAAACTGGCAGTTGCCCCATAAAAGGTGGAAATGGAATTAATTCAATTTTACTTTTTCACTTAAAAACTAAATCCAAGGGGCTTAATGTCTGTCATTAACAGGTTTTCAGACAACTGAGAAACGTCTCTGGCTGCAGGGTTATCATTTTATTCTTTGCACAGCGTGAGCAGCAGGTCAAGGGAGGGCATGTAGGGATAGGACAAGAGGGAATGGCTTTACACTCATGTTGGTTCTTCCCTGTGAGGGTGCTGAGGCGCTGGCACAGGGTGCCCAGAGAAGCTGTGGCTGCCCCATCCCTGGCAGTGCTCAAGGCCAGGTTGGACACAGGGGCTTGGAGCAAGCTGCTCCAGTGGAAGGGGTCCCTGCCCGTGGCAGGGTTGGAGCTGGAGGAGCTTTAAGGTCCCTTTCAACACAAACCAAACCCCTCTATGACCTTGATCCCCTGGGCAGTAGCAAGGGGTTTGTGTGCTGGGCTGGAGGCTCTGGGCTCACACAGCCAGGAGAGGAAGCACGATACCTGCACATCTTTGGCTCTCATAACTGCCAGTTTCACAACTCCTGTTTTTTTAGTAACTTATTTCTTTAGAGGGCTTTTAAGATTTCTGTTTTTCAAAGTCAGGCATTGTTCCAAAAAACACTCTCTTGGAATAATTGGATTGCTTTGATTCCTTGTAATTAAATCACGCTAAGAAGGCTGACTGTGCGCGTGGCAGTCGCGCATTCAGTGTCTTTTCTGCGCTTAGAAACTGGGATTCAGACCTGATGCGAGTCACAGCGCAGCAGCTGCGCATCCTGTGATGTCCCATTTACGCAGAGGTTCACCTTGAGCAGCAGAGTTGCTCTGAGGAATAGAGCAGGAAAGATTATAAATCATCATAAGCAAGAACTAAGCTGTGTTAGGGAAAAACATTTGTAACAATCAGGGAAGGAGCTTGTGGCATACTGAAAATTGAAATGTCTTAAAAATTAACATCACAAGCGTGTTTTTAACCGAGTGTACAACAAAAAGGTCGGAAAAAATGATGAGTGTTTCCTAAAAGTGTGGCAATATTACAGGAGCAAGCAAAACCCTTAATTTTGCCTCTGTGAGCAGAATAATGAGGATCGCATGGATGGGGCCACCACAAAGCTATTGCTTTTGACAGCAGCTCCTCAGCAAGACACTGAGGTGATTGGAAAATCACATTGAACCAGGAAGGCAGCTGACATCACTGTCAGCAGTTTCATGCTTGCCCATCACGGCGCTGGGCTGGGCTTTTGACAGCTCTAATGCTGCTGTTGCAGCATCAGCTGGGAGCAGCAGACACAGCTGGGCACAGCTGCAGGGTCTGGGCAGTCTTGTCTGGTAATTGCCACAGGAGGCAAAGGCTCCTGCCAAACACCAGCAAATCTGTTACCCACACACTGTAGGATGCAGGGGAGGCCAGCAGAGTCTGCAGGTGCAGCAGCAGCCAGGATCTGGTCAGTAGCCTATAAAAGCAAAGGGAAAACAAACATAAAGCCTTGTTGTGTGTCAGTGATTTTGACAGAAGTTGCTGAGATTATGCCCAGCAGATCCCTGCAGGGTTTGGTCAGGCACTTGGTTGCCTTTTGCAGCTGCTGAGCTTTACTGCTGGAGGCATCTCTTGGGAAGTGGAAGGGAAGGATGCAGCACTATGGCCAGGGAAGACAATGAATGATGATGGAAGGAAGCACAGGAGAGTGACGAAAGGACACAATTCATCAAAAGGCTAGTGATGCTAAAATCAAAATGTTCATATGAGAACTAAAACTCTTTAAAAAATGCTGCTTCCTGCTGGGAAAGGAGAGGTGAAACTGGCAAATGGGAGAATCCTGCTGGACCACAGCTTGTGTGGGTGTCCATGTGTTCAATGTGACAGGACACCACGGGGCTGGTCACTTGGGATGGGCTCTCTGGACCGGGTAGGGTGGCAGCCCATGGGTTAGGAAGGTTTCGATCCTGTTTCTCTGTGTTCTTCTCAAAGCCTTCAGTTTCTGTAGTTCTCTCTGGAAGGAGACCTCATTTGTTTTAACAGGTATTACAAATAGCAGCCTGTCCCCCAGAGCATCTCATGAAACAGCTTCTCCTCTCCCCCACAACTGGTGTCCCCACTCAGATGAGCAAGCCCTGGACATTGCTTGTTACGACTGTAGTTGTTCTCCTTTTCTACTGGTATTTTTTGCATACTGATGAAAGAAGTCTTGAAGATATTCTTTTTTGGGGGCGAAGACACCACCTGCTCTGGTGCTGCTCAAATACCTGTTTCTGTCCTATGTGTGTGTGAATGACATGTAGTAAACTCAGCCTGAAATCCCTGAGCTGACAGGTAGGACTTGGCCTCTCTGCTCTCCTCCTCTCCTTTTCCTTCCCTCAGCCTTGTGTTTCTCCACACAGGAAGGATAGGCTTACACTCTGGATCTTCATCTCTGCAGGCGTTGAGTTTAGAGTGTGAATTCACCTCCATTAATTGCAGCTCTATTTAATATTTATGCTGTGAGGACGTGAGGAGCGTTCGAATGAGCATGTTCTCCTTTGGAAAAGAGCTGAGAAATGACCAGGCACTCAGAGCTGGTGCCTTGTAAAGGTGCCAGAGGCAGGTCAGGATTTAAAGCGCACAGTTTTGCAAATCAGCCCCTTCATAACCGCACTGAAAGGAGAGATAAAGAAGTGGGGGGACCCGTGTGAAGATGAATAAAGCCTCTTATCTTTCCTTGGTGGGGAAGTTTCCCATAAGGATGAGTGTGTCAGATCACTGGCTCTTTCTTCATATTTTCTCTCCTTTTGCTTGGTTTTCTTCCTTGCTGTAATCATGTGAATGATGCCATTCGTTTTATCCATCTTGCCCGTTGGCTCGAGATGCTGTGTGTTAATTGAGCAGCGTGGTATCTGTTTTTCAAGCTTCATAGGTGAGTGCTTCATGCCCTGTTACTGTGATATTTAAGACGTTCTGATCTTTGCCTGCCATAGAAGAAAACCTAAAAAGCCCAAACTTCTGAGGTCTTGGTGTGGTTTATAAACAGGCTTTCAGTGGTGGTTCTGGAGGAGGAGTGCCTATGGCTTGTCCTGCTCTTAAACTTGGCTCTTCATTTCAACTCATGACTTGAATTTTTCCAAGCCCTTCTGATTTGGGGTTCTCAGCCTCTTGCTGCGGTTGTGGAGAGGAAGAAACGGGGTTTTGTCTTTCAAAGAACACTTGAGAGACTTTTTGTTATTATTTGGCCTTGCTTCAAAAAGTGCACTTTGGAGTGGGACAGACTGGCTGCTCCATTGGCATTTGAACTCTGATGAGTAGGAATGGGTTTGAAGTATTGGATTTCTTTATCAGTTTGTTTTCTTCCTCAAACATACCTGTGCTCTGATTTATGTGCTTATAGCTGTGTAGATAGGAAGGAGAATATAGTGTCCTAAGCCCAAGTTGTGATGACATTGAATATAAAATTTACCCAGAAGCAAGCATCGGCTTTTGTTCAGAGATGGGATGAACTCCTTCAAACCTCTTGTTACTGTGTGTGTGCAACCACCACACCCTTTTATTCAGCTATGTTTTTAGATTTATATGTTTATATTGCAATAGTAAATGGTTTGTGTTTTCCTTTTCCAAAGTAACCAACTTATATATATGCTTCTGTCTTGAGCAACCTGCTCTAGTGGAAGGTGTCCCTGGCCATAGCAGGGGGCTGGAAGTGGAGGAGCTTTAAGGTCCCTCCAACCCGTTCTGTGAATCTATGATCTTAACTAGGTGCCTGCATCTTAAACAGATTTTGTTTTACACCTGAAATCTTATCTTCCATTTCTGTTACCAGGCCAGGTACAAGCAGAGTCTTGACCCTACTGTGGATGAGGTTAAGAAGCTGTGCACATCTCTGCGTCGCAACGCCAAGGAGGAGCGGGTGCTTTTCCACTACAACGGCCATGGCGTCCCCAGGCCAACGGTCAACGGGGAGATCTGGGTCTTCAACAAGGTGAGTCCTTGCAAAGCAGTGCTCGACAGCCCAGTCTTGTTCACTGCAGGGACGATGTTGAAGTGTTCTGTTAGGGAACAGCTGGGTTTTCAGGGTTTAAAATGCATTCACAGTTGTTTGGTTCCCTGCTGAGAGCTGTTTGCTTCTTCCTGTTCTTGAAGTTCTGGGAGAGCAAGCAGGCCGTCCTCAGCTCCCAGCAGGGCAGGAGGGTCTTCTCTCAGCTGCACTAAAGCTCATTTGCAAAACACTGAAAAAGCAGCTACTGCTACTTGCTGCCTCTGCTTTTCAGAGGTAGCACTCAGCTCAGTTGTGTCTGAGCAAACAGTGAGACTTGGCTTTGCTGCCTGACATCCCTGACTGATCATTATGTTCTTACCATAAAGCTTACACTTCAAATGTCTATGGGTTCTGAACGCCCTTGTTCAACCTAGAGATACTGCATGAGGACAATAAACTGTGTGGCTAGCTCTACTTCTGGAGATGCCTAGATTGAAAAGGAGAAAACCTTCAGGAAGCATCATGTAGATTCCCTTCAGCAGCACGTCTTGGTCACTTTGTTCAGTTCACAGAGTTCTGATGCTGCTGGAGAGGCCTGTGAAAGAGGAAGGAATACGGTGTGGTTTGGGTAAGGCACTTGACAAGCTAGTAGCTAAACTAATGTAGGCTTTCAAAACCTTCTCTCCTCAGACAGACATGACAGCATTTCCTTGAGTTTAATTTTTCATGGCTCTTGACAGGCTGTGCTTGCTGTAGTACAAATACCTTTGGTTACCTCCACTGTTGAGGGTTCACCTAGGAAGCAAGTTTTCCCTTTTGATGTTTAATCTTTCCTGACAGGTGATGGGGACGGTAGTAAATAAATAATCTGATCCTCATCCACATTCATTTGATTGGAATGTAAACCTGACCTATATACATGCTTTGTAGAAAAGGTGGTAGCAAGGAGTGTCTCTGCATGGAGTGGGAGTGTGGGGAGGTGCCTGCTCCTCTTCCTCACACCCTTCCTCTTCAGAAGGAAACACACTTCAGAAATCAGTTCAGTAGCATGGGGTCAGAGAGCGTGAAGGGGAGCAGAAGGTATTTTCAGTTGTATTTCATTTCCTGGCTTTTAATCCCAGCAGCTCAACGAGTGCAGGGCTTCACCAGGCAGCGCATGACGGCGTTTATAGTGCTTTGGGTGGTTAATTTCTGCTTTGCAGCTCATCAAACAAAGTGTTCCTGAACTCTTGGTTAGAGAGATAGTAAAATATATAGAAAGAACTGGGGATGGACTCCTGTAGGCTCATTGCCACAAGGCTCCTTGCTGAGGTTTCTGAGGGACTGCACGGAGTTCAGAAGAGCCAGGACAGAAGCTGAGCATGGAACCCTTCTGGGGAGAAATCTCTTTAGAGAATTCTCTTCAAGCACTGTTTCATCTCCAGTAGGAAACGGGCAGAGGAAGGGCACCATGCTTTGAAAGGAAGGATTATGTTGAAAATGTCCCTTTTTTGGCTATGTCACGTCTTGACAGTTGAGACAGTCCCTGTAAACTGGTGAATAACATGCCATAACATGCTTCTCGTATAGTGTCTGGGAGTGCTCTTGTATGAATAAGGAGCAGTGCATTTTTTTCTAGCTTTGCTGGCTGCTGTTCTCTGAGGAAAGTCCCAATGTAGTTTCAAAAGGATAAAAATCAAAGCAGGGTTTAGACAGCGCTGAAGTTCTGGGGAGCTTCTCTCCAAAATCTGAATAACATTACTTGTTTTCAATACATTTTTGAGTTGTTCATTAAGCAATTGGTTGAAAATCAGCTTCCAGGTTCGCTGTTTGCTGTGTCATTCCTTCAAGCAGCCATGGAGGGACTCTGTGGACAGAGCAGGAACTTGCTAAACCCCAGTGTCAACCCTGAGAACAAACCACATGGACACGCTCCCTCCTGCTCGCAGCCCAGTGTGGCAGAGGGGAGGTGAGCAAGCAGCGAGCGATCAGCCTGAGCCGCCGTGCTGGAAAGCTGTTATTTAACACTGTTTTTCCTTCAAACTGTCTCATTTACATATCATTAGCAAATTTCATGTTATTTGTGACCCCCACAGTAACGCTGGAACATAAAATCCTTCTGGTTGGAAATACCACCATATTAATCAGAGCTATAATCCACTCTTAACTGTAGCCATATGCACTGTAAATATGAAGTTAAAACAATGTACACCCATAAAATCTCCCTGGTTATGCGTGTCAGAGCAGGGTTTTATACGTAACTTATAATGATTGGAATGTGCTTAACCCCTGTGATGTCCCTTAAAAAGATCTGGGCCATGGGTGATTTCTTCATGTATCCTTCTGTCCTGCAATAATTCACAGAGCTCCTGACACCTGGAACTTTGGCTTTTATAAACAAATTTTCCTATTAATTTTAATGCAACAACCAAAACTTTTATATATGGGAGAACTGGGTTTTGAAATGGCTTACAGTTTCCCCCCTTATCTAACATATGGTTTACGAGCACTTCTGTCTTTATATATGCTGATAAGTGTCCTTGAGAATTTGATTTTTGCTAAAGTTTACCAGTTTTATTACAGCTATTTTAAACCTCTTGCATGGAAATGGGAGTTCTGTTCCCATCCATCACCCCGTGGATGTTAATAGGAACATCACAGCTTTTGCTGTAGGTTTGGCCAGCTCAGTGTGGCAGCAGCCCAGGCAGGCTGTCCTCTGCCTGAGTGGAAGGGTCTGCAGCAGCCACACTGGGTCTGGTGGTGCCCCTTTGCAGTTCTGTTGCTTGGGTCTGGCCCTGCTAATTCTAAATTCTTATTTGTGATCCCCCTTGTATTTTAAGAAGCTTTTGCCCCCAGTGATTTGGGGGTGTTAGATGGAAGGTGAGGAACAAAATACTCCCTGTTTAGAGCAGTAGAGCTGGTGGCACTTCACGTTGGTGGAAGAGCTTTTGTTGGGTTTCATTTTATTGGCTAATTTGGAAAGTTGCACAGAAGTTAAAGACTGTAATAACATTATGAAGCATCTCATTAGGCTGAGACGGGGGAGCTGCTGATGGGCTCCATAGTCTTAATTATCAATCTTGATGTATTGATGGAGTTCTCAGTTCTGAGGCATTTGCTGTTCAAGGCAGCTGCTTTACAGCCTTTGCCAGACCTGCAGAAATCTGAGCTAAAATGGGACTCTGAGCTGCTGCTGGAGTTGTAGCACAGCTCAAAGCGCTGAGCTTGAGAGTTTTAAAGTTCAGCCTTTCCAACAATACCACAGGGAAATCTGTTTGTAGCTTGTGTTGGAGTTGGGTTCATGGTCCTCATTAGGAGTAGATGTTGATTGGTATTTGTGGTGATTAATATGCCCAGTGTTCAATGTTGGGTTTATTTTGTGATTGGAATTAAATTGGAATTTTGTGTATTTCCATATCTCACCAATGAAAGGTCTGTTGCTCCTCTGTCTCTCTGTAACTCGAGTGTGTTTTTCCTTTTCCTAGAACTACACTCAGTACATTCCCCTCTCCATCTATGACCTGCAGACCTGGATGGGCAGCCCTTCCATTTTCGTCTATGACTGCTCCAACGCCGGCCTTATTGTCAAGTCATTCAAGCAATTTGCACTACAGAGGGAGCAGGAGCTGGAGGTGAGATCACAGCCTCCTGCAAGGATTTCACTCCTGTTTGTGCTGCAGGGCTAAGTTTCAGCTTGCTTTGCCATGTACAGCTGAAAAATGTGTTTAAAACTGTGGTGGAAAGCAAATTAATTTGCAAATAATTCTGCCACTCCAGTCTCTCTGGTTCAGTTTGCTATTCTATTAAACATGGAATGATTTTTAATGCAAGCACTAATGAAGTGGTAATGTTAATAGACTCACTTCATGTCCTAATGGTCCTTTCTGCTGGGATAAATGCTGGGGTGAGCTAGACATATTTATTTTAGTTTCCCAAGTCTTGCATCTGGGTATGTATTTGGGTGCTGTTGGAGCTTTGTGCTGTTGAAGTGAAGGTGAAAATGTGAAACAAACTGAAATCAACCTGATACATGGAGGTGTTGTCACTGGTGGTTCAGTCTCACAGAGTGCTCGAGTTGAATATGTTTCTAATGAAAAGTTGTTTTACATTGCAAATATAATTACTAATACATTTATTGACATAAATCACTGACACTCCTCACAGTTTAAGCAGGGGATTATGCTCAATTAAATATGAACTAATCGAGTCTTGGAAAATGAAGTCTTGTTAGAACAGTTCTAGATGTTGAGATGCACAGACCTTACTTTAGAGTTATTTTTCAGTGTAAGATTCAGTGCCTAATGCAGAAATTAACACATTTTTCCATCCAGAGGAGTATGGGTAAGGACCTTGAACCCTCCTACTAAAGCATTAAGGTTTGTTTCTGCTGGTACTTTGATGGTTGCATTGCAGGAGGCAGTGCACGTTTACGTTTCTCTTTTTGTTGGAAGGTAGCCTCTGTGCTTACACAAGGTAATTTTCTCTCTTCCCTTCTCCAGCTTGACCTTTTTGCTCTAGTGAAGTAGAACGCTGTATGGGGAGAAACAAGGGGCGTTCAGTATTCTTCTGGCTACCGACAAGAGTTGTCTTTATGCTTCATGGCAGGAATTCCTGCCTAGTTCAGCCAAATGAATTGCATTTTTCCATTTGAAGCTATTCTGCCATCTGTGGTGAATGGTTATGGGCCACAAGAAGGATGAGTTTTGCTTAACTTGCTTCCACAGTGCTTGTCTCCAAGCTGGCAGATGTGAACTGAAGACTCTGAAGTGGTGATCACAGTTCAGGCTGTTGCACGTTGCTGGGGTTGGTGTGTGGTCAATGCCCTTTAAGTACTGTTAATCCTGTGTGAGTTAAAATGATGGTTGCTGCTTCTGCAGTCATAAACAACTCGGGATCCAGAGATCCACCAACCTTTGACTTGGTTAGTTTCAGAATGGCCTAGCACCTCACCTTCCTGCTTCACCACATGGGTGATCTCCTTGATCTCTGCAGGTGGCTGCAATTAACCCCAACCATCCACTCGCCCAAATGCCTTTGCCTCCCTCAATGAAGAACTGCATCCAGCTGGCAGCCTGCGAGGCCAACGAGCTGCTCCCCATGATCCCGGACCTGCCGGCCGACCTGTTCACGTCATGCCTTACTACACCCATCAAAATCGCTCTGAGATGGTGAGTATCTTCCTCAGTGTCGATGGCAAGTGTGTAATTTGGGTAGCTTGGCTGTTGAAACGATAGCTTTGTTAATCCAACCTGAAGGTTCTCTGCAATATTGAATTACAGGATTTGAACTATGCATCTGGGACAGCATTTTATTAATCAGAACTAGAAAGGTGCAGATATTGTGATCTTCTACTTATTACGTTTTAGTTTCCAGCTCAATATCTAGGTTTGCTTAGATTAAGGGATTTACTGTTCTGGGAATTAAGTATCTACTTCTTCAGAGAGCAGAAATAGTTCATAGTGCAATATAACTTTTGGTAAATTGTCCTTTGTACAAATCATATTCCAAATATTGCAGTTGCTGTAAATAATACAGTAGCACTAAATAATGCTGTAGTGAAAGAAATTGAGCGATAAACCAAAGAAAGATGCTCTGGAATGACAGACCAAGTTAATTAGGCAGAAAGTTCTCAAAGGCTGCTATGAGAGCTTTCCAGGAGCAGTATTTTTACCCAGCAATGGAGAGGATCATGAGTAATCATGGAGCTGGTGTGAGGAATCTGGTACCTCACTGACTCATTCCTAACCAGCACGTTTCACTCCATCCTCTCAAGGTTTTGTGTCATTGAGAATGAAAAACTTGAGGGCATTCACTAGGCAGGGTTAAAGCAGGGGGATGCCTATAGCCTTACCAGCAGTGGTAAGCAGTGGCGTCACTGCAGCTTCAGGAGCTATTAGCTGTCTTTTGGAGACACTCAGAATAATTTGCAGTTCTTACACACTTTCTGACTTAAATAAGCAACCAATGAAGCGAGTTAACTTGAGCAGGTTCTGGTTCAGCTGCTCAGTGCCTCTGACTGATCCCTTCTGCTCGTGTGAGGGGCAGCACGAGATTTGTTTCATTCCTTAATCCCAGGTTTGATTTCATGAGCTCGCAGGGTGTTTTCTCACAGAAGAGAGTCACAGCTTGTCAACACAGGCAGATGTCTCGGATGATGTGCAAAAGCCAGGCTAAGAGCCTCAGTGGCATTAGGAATAGTTTCAGGGGAAAGCTTGAGAGAGCTGGGGAGGAAAGGGTTTTTCTGACCCAGGTTTCATGGACCAGGAGTCTGAAGTAATGGGAGGGTAGCCTGGAGTTTCAGCTGAGGAATGGCAAGCCTCTAAGTACATTAGGCAGGTAGGTGCTTCTTTCATGGTTTTACAATCCTTTTCCTCTTACTTTCTCCTTCTGTTGTAAAAATGAAGCATTGTGTTGTTTTTCCCTTGTGGTTACTGGGGGCATGTTTCACCAGTTGGGCCATATTTGAAGTGAAAACGCTGTGGCTGTGTGAGAGGGGCTTTGGGGTTGGGTGTTGTGGGGGATTTTATGATGTGGGTTTTTTACATGCACACTGAGGAAGGTTGGGGTTTGTTTTGATGGTATGATCTGCTCAGGAATTTTCTGTTACTCATCTCCATGGGAACGTAGCTGAGGGGGTGTTCAGGGCAGGCTCTCCTGCAGAGCTACGTGTGGCGTAAGCATGAGATACTCAGAGTTGGGTCTTGTTAGTGTCTGGCAGGAAATGCATTTGTAGAAATGCAGCTAGGGATGGGTGTAAAACTCACCTCAGCTCTGCAAGGGGCTGGTGCTGGTAGACACCATGTGAACTCTGGATAGTACAGCATTCCCTACTACCTCAAATCCAATGATGGAGTAGGAAACCAAATCAAATCTATGTGTGTTGCTTACACGTATCTATTCTCTGATGAAGATTATGCTCCTTTTATAGTCCCTGTTGATTGGCATTATTACAGTTGTGGTTTTATCCATAAGAAGTGCCTGCCTGCAGAGCGCTGTTACTGCTGTTAACAGAATCCATGCACAGCCAGACCCTCCTCCTGCATTCCAGCTGCTTGATGCAAATTGTGTTGGTGTCCTAAAGCAGACAGTTAACTGGAAATAGAGATGGAAATCTGGGTCATTAAAACTTCTCATTGCTTCAGTCTCACCCTTTTACCAGGGCTGATCCGAGCCCTGCAGAATTGCTTTGGAAATGCACTGGCTTTGCCGTTCCAGACTGACAGGCTAATGAGGTTTCATAGACTGAATTTATGGGCAAATAAAAGTTTGATGAATACATTCCTGTACATCCCATTTTGTGCTCTCTGCTGTAAGTAAACAACTGATGGACAAAAATCCCTCATCAGATGGGCCTGCAGCTTCAGTCTGATTGCAGGGCAGAAAAGCCAGCGCTGGTGAGAGAAATCCGGGTCCGTTATGCGCTTCTGAATGTGGTCCATGAGACTTCAGTATGGTCTGACAGTTTGGGAACCCAGTGTATGAATTCTGGTACTGATTATCTTCATGTGTAGCGGCTGTTGTGAGCTGACATATTCCAAATATATGTTATAACTACGTAGAGCTGTGAGACAAGCTTAGAGATAAGCTGTCTGCATTGTTAATCTTGACTGACATGCACTAATCGGGACATAAATGCAGCTATTGCAAGAAGAGGCAGAAATGAGTGTGTGTTTGGTGCCCCGGTTCAGGCAGATCCATGCCTCTCGTGCTGTCTAAAGCAAAAAGCAGCTATACTGGATGCTAGGATCAGTGGTGCGTCATATGCTGGTGCTATCTTCAATCCCTGAAGAGATAAACCAGCTGCAATTGTATGTTCAGGATTTAACACATCAGGGAGAAGGCTGTGCTTGTCTGAATTGCCTGAAGGACCCTATGGCTTTGAACCATGATGTCCCACTCATTAAAGGGCAATAATAGGGCTCCTGAAGTGTGCTGGAAACCCCCAAACTACAAAGAAGCGAAAGGTTTGGGAGCTGCTCAGGCTCAGGTGTGCAGTTTGTACACCAGGATGGGGGTGCAGCAACCTTGTAAGTGCATGGGAACAAAAACTTCAGCTGCGACAGCTCATGTTCTGTTGGATCAATTAAAGCAGGTGTTTAAAGTGGAGGGGGTTTAACCCATTTATTTCTGCTTGAGATTTTTGAGGGTTACCTGAGCCAGTCCTTGGTCCCAAATTTATCTAGAGAAACTAAATTGCGTTTCAGAACCCTCCTGGGATACCTGAGCAGAACCAGTGGGGCTGTTAGGTTTATTTCTGTTTTCTTCTTTCATCCTGGCATTTACTGGTGTGTTTATGTGCAGCTCTAACATAGTTCACCTGATGTTTGTGCTGATGACACCAACCATCACCTGAGACCTCAAGGGCTCCTGCTTGTGCAAGGGGTGGGGGCAGCTGGGCTCCTGCTTCGCACTGTCCATGGATCTTCTGTTCCTGGGAGAGTGGATTTTGGAAGTACAGGGAAAAGGGGCTGGGAATGCAGTGAAACCTCTGAGGAAGTCATTTCTCAAGAGGAATTTGCTGGTTTTCGTTCCCAGCTCTGTTGTTGCCCAGGTCTGTCCCCTGGGCCACAATGCACATCCCAGAGTGCTGGAGGAGTGAGACACACTGGGAAGCGGCCGGCAGTGTCTTGTCTTCCCACACCCGCTTGGCTTTAGGCACCTGGGGGATTTTCTAGGCACAGGGAGCATAGTGCCAACAGGGCCCTGTGTTTCCAGGGCTGGCCTTCCCGAAGCAGTGCTTGTGGAGTGCTGAGGAAATGGAGTCAGCACTTTTTTAATTGAACAACGGAGGCGTTTGGAGTTGAAGCATCCCTGTCGCTCCCTCCTGCACTCCCTCCCCTGCCTGCAGCGCCAGAGCTCTTCAGGGAAGCCCAGCCAACGCTGATCATTATTCCAGAGGCATAAACCTCCTTGGCTCTCGTGTCGTCTTGCTCCTCCCGAGGGACCGTGCGGGATGACTGCGAGCCCTTTTCCCCTGCTCCGGGCTGGAAAACTTGTCACTGTGACAGTTACAATACCCCAGTTTTGACACCTGACGATGGAAATCGCCGCATAATCATGAGTGTGACAAACACTGAGGGCTTTGCTTCATTCTTATTATGCTGTAGCCAAGTTTGCTACCCAAACACTGTTTTAAAAGCAGAAGCACTGTAATAAGGAAACCTCCTTCCATATTCTTTTCGCAGAACCCTGTCATTAAATAGTCAATTAGTGTGTTTTATTTTATTCTCTTCCCCACAGGTTCTGTATGCAGAAGAGTGTCAGGCTGGTGCCAGGAGTCACACTGGATTTAATAGAGAAGTAAGCCAAATTTTATGATTATTCTTTATCCCCTGTCCCTCTTCATTTCCATGTTATTTCTTGCATTTCTCTTGTTTGTCTGCGAGGAGATTTCTTTGGAAAGCTTTTCAGGTCTGCACCTATGGTGTTTGTCATTCCTTGCCTTCCTGTGTGCTGAAATAAACTGTGGTCGTCAAAGCAAGTGGGGCTTTGCTTGGCTCCACGAGCTTTGGGTCCTGTGGTTTTTTCTGCTTGGGCTGCAGGGAGATGGCAACCACAGCCACAGGTCATGGCCATGTTCTGGAGCCCAGCCCAGGTTTTGGTGTGGGCTTTGCCCAGCAGAGCCATGCTCCCAGCCCTGTGAGCTGCACAGCACCCCATGACACCAAAACCAGCTCAGAAACAGGAAAACACACAGCCAAAAATGGTTTGGCACGTCATCACTGTGCTGGCCTCGTTGTCTTTGTCTGATGGTGCTCTTATGTTTCAGATGTAACACCACGAAACATGTTCTTTTATCCAGGTGATATTTGAGCATCATTACTGGTTGTCAGGCAGCTGAGGCAAACTGATTAACCAGGACAACTGTTTGTCAGATTCAGTTTATACAAACAAAGGAGATTTTGAACTATTAATAATAGTAATTGTCCACTGTGTGCTTGGGTTTTAGGATTTTCATGATTTTCTATCTTTTTTCATGGGAAGTATGTACCAGCAGCAGATGCTGGCTGCCATGAGCTGCAGTAGCTCTGTGCTCCCTGCAGGTTGCTTTTGAATGCCCTGTGCTTGGAACACTGATGCACACACACAGACACACACACACACACAAACTGCCTGGGAGTGATTCATTAGGGATCATTCATGTGATTTCTGAGAAATGTTGACTTAGAAATGCAGCTGTTGATTAATTAGAGCTCTTGTGCCACACGGATGTCCGGAGCCCAGGTAGCATCCTTTGTGTTGGATGGAGACTGAAGAATTGAAGGGCATCCCGGAAGGGGTCAGGAGAACAGGAATCTGCATAATAAGCGTGAATTCTTAATAGAAATACATTATCATACTTCCTGGTGCTTTAATAAGGCGCTGCCTGGTGCGGCGAGGTGCAGGAATCCTTCACTGCTCCTGCTGCCAGTCGCAATTACCTGTTACAGCAGAAGCCATGAGGCTAAGATTGCCTCTGCGAACGTTTCTTGTTCAGATTTTGCTTCAGTAAATCACTCCGTGTTAACCTGCGTGTTTTACATTCAGGTGGGGTTAAAAATGCTTCTCGGTGCTACTCACTCTTCCACAACATGTATTTTAGAAGAGTCGGGCTCATCAGTAGTCTTGAGGTATTTAATCATGCTCATTTTATATGTGAAAACCTGATTATCCCACCTCATCTCAGTTGGGGAAGCTGAGTAATGATTCTCGTACAGCTGTACTTCAGAGGCACTAATCTTGCCAAATAAGAACAGTTTTTCAATTTACAACTAGAATAATAGAGAGAGGATCCCATCAGTCAGAGGCAGCATCAGGGCAGTTGCAGAGATGTGGCAGCCTAGGAGAGGGTCCACCACTGGGTGTTGTTTTCTCTGAAAGCCATGGTAAAACATGGTGGGCTTTGTTTTCCTTTCGGATTTCAGGAGATGAGGAGCAGGAGGGAAATGTAAAACCTCCCCAGGGCTTCGCCTTGCTCTGCTGTGTGCTCAGGGTGGCCTGACAGGGATTTGGGGTGTGATGGGCATCACCAGCATGGGCTGGGGTCACCTCAGGCCACTGGCTAAATGTGTTCCAGAGCAATGACAGTGTTATGTTAATTGCAATTAACATTGCTGCAAGTGTGTACCTAATCAAGGAACATGTGGCAAGGGTCAGGGAAGGTCTGAGCCAGGTAGCTTAAGAGTTGGCTTCATGGAACACTCGGATGTGCTGCTGAGCGTTAAATGCTCTTTAAATAATGGTTTACAGGCAAAAGAAGCTCTCTTCAGTATTCTTAGTTCTTAAAGGTCAGTATTACAGGAAATGTGCATTCTTTAAGGGCTGTTTTCATGGAAAGTGTGCCAGAAGTAGGTTCCTGGGGATATTATTATTATTTCAATCTGTACCAGTTACAGGAAATACGTGGGTTTTATTCCAGTCTCGAGATAGGGCTGCAGTGCCTCCTGCATTGGCTGTGTGTACACTGTAATTTATGATTTAGTTGTCTTTAAACTGGTGAAGGAGTTTATTTGGCAATTAAGCTGCAGAACTGGGGACTGACTGAGGCTGTGCCTTCTGTGAGGAGCTCAGATTGCTGATTGTCTGGGCTAACCCAGGGCCTGATGACTGGGCCTGGCGTGTATCCTGATGTGCGGTTAGATCACACATCTTTGGAGATGAAGCCAAAGTAATCCCTAGTTTAAAAACAGGGATCTTTGCTGGAGCCAGACAGGAAAATGATGTCGGTGAAGTACTGGGAATTTGGGAACCTTGGGCTGCCACTTCCTAAAGCCCTTTGGTGGTAGCATTGATGTCGGGTGTTCCCACTGCCTTGGTTGGCCTGTCCTGTTGGATCACCTGTCTCTGTTGGCACAACTTGTGTGGCTGTTGAGTGGGATGAACTGGGGCTGTGATCTGCTTTTTAAACATTTTGGGAAAAACCCTAAGGAATCGTTTCACTTGGTGTAGGGTGGGAATACAAAGCTGGGTGCTGAGAGCCAGGGATGCACAAGAATGACGCTTTGATCCATGTGGCTGCATTAGGCTCCCTCCTGAAGTCCCATTCTCCAGAGAGCAAGGGTGGGATGTTGCTTCCTGGGGTTTTTTTTCCTCTGGGTCCCTGTTACAGGAGGAAGGAATTCTCTGAACAAAGCTCGCTGTGAGCCAGGGGCTGTTGGTGCTTCTGGGGAGGCCACTTAGAAAACCATCTTCTCAGGTGAGCACATGAGCATGGCACCAGAGCTCACGTTCACAAGCAGGAGGGAGCCTCGGCCCTGCTCTCAGGGTTTGGTGACAGAGAAAGGACCTTTTCTGACTGTCAGCTCTGCGTCACGTAGGCAGGAGCAGCGTGGGAGAGCTGCGTCTGCAGCCTGAGCTGCTGCTGTGCTGAGAGCAGAGCCCATCTCTGCTGTCACTCACCAGCACAAAGCCCATTGCTGAAAGCCATGAGAAATAACAAATCTGAGACTGAAATTAATGTTTGCTTCCACTTTAAGCATTGTCAAATGTCACAGACTGGAAATTATGAATGTTTTAATGTTGTTGGTTATTGATGAGTAATGGTTCAGTAGGAGCCACTTGAAAGATGAAGTAGGAAAATAAAATCCCACGATGTTATATGGCAAAGGTAGTGTAAGTGGGGGAAATGTAGAACTGCTGCTGTGCTCTAACAACCACCTTTGGTGTGTGCTCTCAGGACTTGGCTAAGCACTTGCCTTGAGGATGAGAAATGGCAGGGCAGGCAAAGGAGAGCAGCTGAGGAATATCAGGATTCTTTCCCTGGGTGATCCCAGTAGACACTATTGGCAGCTCCAGTCCCTTCCAGTGCCATTTCCTCTGCCTGCCTGGTGTCCTGCCCCTGTGGCTGGTGGGATCCATTAGCATCGCCTGGGGCCATCAGAGCTTCATACCACCAGCAGCTTTCTGCTGACCATTTGAATTCCTCACATCAGTCTGGGTAGAGTTTGTTGTGTGGAAAGTCACTGGAAATGGTTTGTTTGAAAAGGTCAGAAGGACGAAAGCTGCCCAGGTATGGAATAACCTTCCTGGCTTGTGCTTGGGTCTGAGCAAACAAAATGGGTGTTGCTGTGTAAGGAGACGAGGCCAGCTGCTAAACTGAAATGGTATTTCCAGCAAGAATCAATACTGAGTTCTAAAAGGATACTGATAATGCCCTGGAACACCCTGCTGCCTGATGAGAGGAGATGCTGCCAGAGCTGCTGCTACAGAGGCTTGCTAGAAATCATCAGGATTCAAACTAGATGGGGAAAGGCATTTGGCTACTAGAAAAGAGCTCTGTTTCAGCAGGACTGGGCAGGGACAAATCCTGCTGCCTCTTGGGCAAGTGCATAAAGGCAGCTGAAGACAGAGCAATGGTTCTGCTGTCGACAGGACCCTGATCTCTGTCGTTACGAGTAGCACAAGGTGAGATGTCCCTGCAGGTACCTGCTCAACCATTTCACATGCTGAAACGCTGCAGCCTGGGGGTTTATAGTTATTATTTCATTTCTAGTGGGAAAAGCATCATTTTGAGTTTGCCTTTTGAGCGAGACAGGCACCTTCCAGCCCCTTTATTTTCTCCTAGAAGATTCAGTAGACGGCGTTAGAGCATGTTTCAGGATGTGTCGTGCTGAGTGGTTTTAGCCCTGGTCTAAGAGGGTGCCGTGCCACGCTGCCTGTTGCCAATACCTCCCTCATTAGCACTTGAGCTGAGGCAAAACTTTGCTATTGAAGATGCTATTCTGGAAAGTTCCTCTTCTGTAATAAACTGAGGTTTATCGAAATGGAGTGTTTCATTTTCTCACCATTGTTACAGGGTATCAGGCTCTCGTGTAGGCAAAGCCTATTGTAAATCCGGCGTGAAGGTAGCACTCGAAAGGGTGGTTTTCATGGCAACACTTCATTCGTGTCTTCGTATGGAGAGATGAGAGACTGAGCACTGGTGTACAGAGCTCTGCAGCACTCTCAAACAAGTGGCTGAAGAACCTCAGAGGTTTTGTCTTTCTTGAGTAGTTCCCAAGGTTTTGGGAGCCCAGTGGCTTGCCACCTGCCTCACTGCCCTCCTTTTGTGATGAGAACATGTTGTCTCTGAGCACATGAACTGTGTTGATCCTGTCTAACCAGCTCTTGCCGGTTCTAGGTGTCCACAGCACTCTATTGTGTTCCTGCTCATGGTACTGATTGCTGTGGTGTCTCTTTTCCCCTGGAGGAATGAAAAGGGAAGTGTTCTTGTGTTATTTTCTGTTTAAAAGCATTGTGAATGTGGGCAGGTATTTGATACATCAGTACCAAAGCAGCTTGTGTTCTGAAATCTAAGTATGATACTGCATATCCCAGTACTTGTGTGTATTACATTCCAAAAGAAGAGATACCGATGGAGCCCATTGAAGGGAGAACCTGGCATCCTTTGGGGCACATGCTTCCCCTGTAGTGAGAATGATTCATGGGAGGCTGCTGAGTTTTTGACAAGGTGATTGATGGTTGCCCCTTGCACGAGCTCCTCCGTGACCCTGGCATTTTGTAGTCCTCACTTTGCACAACAGAGTGCTGGGATTTTGGTCTCAGTGAAGGCATCTGTCGGGAAGTTGATGGAAGAAACAATTGAGAGTGTGGAGATGTGCAGTTGCAGCGAGCAGCTGGGACGTGCTGCCCTTTCTCCCTTTTCTTCCCCTCACTCAGGAACAGTTTTTACAGATGAGGGCTGCTTTGTCCTCACTGTCAAAGGCTCTCGCTGATTGTCAGACGTTAATGTGAAAGACATCAGGAGAAGCGGTATGAGGACGACAGCAATGTTCCTCGTGGGGAAAAAGACTTTCTGGAGCCTTGTGACGTTCTGGTTCTGTAGATGCGTGCCCAGACAGAAAGGAAAAGAAGAAAGAGAAGGTTGTACAGGGAAATGTACTGATCTAAAGTATTTTACCTGAAAAATGACAGTGTGTTTGTGTAGTGGAACCATACAGAAATAACAAGTCAAATGACCTGTGCTTTAAGTAAGGGGTAGGTGATGTTAAAAAAGAGCATAATTAATTATTTCAAATAGATGTTTATAAGTGTGTGAAGAAACACACAGTGCATTGGTTTGTGTCTCTCTTCTGACTCTGGCCCACGTTGTGGTTGGTTGCTGTAACGTCATGCCATGGTGCAGCCTTTCTGGCTGAAAACTGCCTTGGAAGTGGCCATCAGATGGTTTAGGTTCAGCGTTTGGTTTGCTGGGAATCTTGGCAAAGATCTTTTCATCATCTACTCAGTCGTGTTCTGACTTGGAAATGCTGCAGAGGGTGTTCTGCAATGCAAATATTGATGTGAAATCCTCACAAGAGCAGTGGCCTTGGGTTCCCTCTGCTTGCTCTGGGACTTGGTTAACAAATGCTGGCTCAGAGATGCGGGTTTTCCTCTGGTATCAAGACAGACAGGGATTCTTTATAAGATGTTAATTTCAGGCTGGTTTACAAACTGTATTTATACAAGGGAATATGCTTCATCTGAACCTGTGTGGAACTGGTGCTAATGTACAGAGCAGGAGAGTAAGTTGCTATAGAGAAAGGGCTTCGTGTAGTTTGTCTTGATACTTCTAATATTTGAAACTTGTTCCCGAAGGGAAGCTGGGGTGTGTTGGGATTAAATCATAGGAAGTCTTACTGGGTTGGGTGCATGTTTCCGAAGTTTCTCCATCCTCTCTGATACCTTCTCAAGGGGAAGAGGCTCTGCTTGAGAGCACTGGGTTGTGTTTGCTCTGTGTCTGAGTGTTAATAAGAGAGCCCAGGCTGAGTCTGTTTGTCGTGGGTGGGTTTTTTCTTCTTGTCTGTGTTTTTAGGAGAAGCAAATAAGCGTTAGGAAGTGGGTGAGGAAAGCTGGTCAGGAGATGCTGAAGACCAGCTCACAGCTTTTCCTCCTTTAAACAGCGTTGTGTGCATTGATTTTGGGTCAGGGCAGCCTGATTTTCAGTCTCTGCAATCACAGAAATCAGATTACATGTTGGTCCTGGAGTGTCTTTGGACCTCACTGGTGAGCAGATACAGCATGAGATCTTTATTCTGCTCCTGGATGACTTGTTTCAGCCTATAAAAGCAGGATCCTGGGAACAAGAAGATTCCTGGTGGGACAGTGCTGTCCACCGCTGCTGAATGGTGTGTTGGTGCTTGGAATAATAAATGTTTAAAGAACAATAACTGTTCTTTTCCTGGAATATGATGCCTCAGGAGTTCTTACACAGGGATGTTGCAGGTGGTGAGCAAGTGGTTTGTAGTATTTATTATTAAATGTTTCAGCAAGAAGTGAATAATGGCTAAAATGAAGCTGGGTGGTACTTCAGAAGAAAAAAGGCATTTCCATTGCATCTCAGAGCTCCACATCATCCCTGTGATGTCTTCCCAGACATTTTCCTTTAGCTCAGTTACCTGTAAATGATTCCTGCTTTATCATCCTTTATCTGGCAGTTCATCTCCCAAGCAAATTCAAATGTGATAGACTTTGGATAAGGGAAGTCTGTCAGCAACATGAATTATTTGTGAAGAATTAAGGTCTGGAATTATTTGGTGGGCCTTGATTGAGCCTCAGAGGAGCGCATGGGTGCGTGTCGCAAAACGTGTGGGTTTAATAGGAAGTGGCATTTTTCCCATTGTAGGATCCCGGGCAGACTGAATGACAGGAGAACCCCCCTGGGAGAGCTGAACTGGATCTTCACCGCTATCACAGACACCATCGCCTGGAACGTCTTGCCTAGAGGTAAGGCTTGGGCAGGCGAACCGAGTCTGCTCAGGAGCAAGCATCGCTTATTCACAGCACAAGGGTGAAGAGTGAGATAAATGAGGCACTGACAGGAGGAGAAAATGAAAGCCTGCTATGGAGAGCACAGATCAGACTGGATCTCAAGGCTAGTTAAACTTTTTAATTCACTCTTTTTACCAGAAGCATTTCAGCAACCTGATCATTAGAAACCAGAAGGGCTTTTTCTAGTGCTAACATGATAGCTTTAAGCTTGAATGATTCTCATTCTTGCTGTACTTGTACAGAGCAATCTGTTTTCTTCCAGCCTTTGTTAGTATCACAAATAAAGGGTTCTTTCCTCTTTGCTGGTAAGGCAGCCTGGGATCCCCACCACTAACTTCATCCCATTACTCTGTCCCTGTTGTGCTTTGAATTGATAACTCTGGAGCATGGGTGGCCAAATGTGTGAACAGTCTTCCTGCTACACTCTTCCTGATGCTCAGCACTACCTAAATTCATCTTTGCCTCTATGGAAGAGAGCACATTTGCTATCTTTTAGGATTCATTTTGGCTTCTTACAAGCACAGCCAACTGCCACGTATGTAGTTCTTGATTAAATAGTGCACAGAGGTCCTCTTCTCCCTCGGTAACTTCTGAAAACTCAGGCTGAAACACCAACAAGGGAATTTTACCTAAAAAAGGCAAAAAAAGAACCTGATACAGAAAAGTATTTGATTCTGTTAATGTGAAATGGAGCCTCGCTGTGTTGCTTTAAGGGAACTCAGAGGCAGGATTTCCTTTTAACAGTTGTCACAGCATGTCACTGCAGAGCTGGTGTAGAGTCCCTTGAACTGGAATAAGGTGTTACCATGCTTTTGTGTTTTAACTGATTTGTGCATGTTACCTGAGGCACCGAAGCTATGGAGACACACACCCAGTAACTCACGTGCTCTCTTGGCAGACCTTTTCCAGAAGCTCTTCAGGCAGGACCTGCTTGTGGCCAGTCTGTTTCGGAACTTCCTCTTGGCAGAAAGGATTATGAGATCCTACAACTGCACCCCGGTGAGCAGCCCCCGCCTGCCTCCCACCTACATGCACGCCATGTGGTAAGTGACAGCCAGTGGCTTCAGAGGCATGTGCTGGTGCCTTGAGATGTCATGGAAGATTGTTACTGCTGAAATCTGCACAGTGCTTTGCTGGTTGAGCCAGGATCAGAACTGGAACAGCCTGTGGCAGCATTATAGCCATCTCTGTGCATGTGTAATTATAATGTAGTTCTGTGATACAGCAGCATCAGGTCACTCCAGTCTTTCCCTCCAAATAGAAAAGTTGGGCATCTGCTACCTTTATTTTCCCAAAGTAAAGCTGATCACAGATTGGGAAGGGTGGGGAGAGCTGAGGACTTGAGGGAAGAATTCTTAACTTGGGATGCTGAAGTAGAAGAAGTTCTTTGCTGCAGAGTTTATCAACTTTTAGTGGTGCTTTTAGGATGATTAATGGAAGTGGAGGTGGCACCGTTACTGAAAAGCTCTTAAAGGGGGGTTTGAGTGTCAAACCAATGTCCCGTGAACAATAATAATAAAAATAACAGTAATACCAAAAATGTTTGCTTTTATTTATTCACTATGATTGAATAGAACAGTACAAGATTTGGCAAAGTAGAAGCTGGTACAGCCAAGCTGTCATAGTTCCTGGAGGAGACGATGATAGCCGGGTAGCATGCTAAAAGGCTAATAAAACAACAGGTGAAGGTAACTGAGTGGGCTTAATCTGCCTGCACTTTTGATGTGTTTCCTCCATAAAACTGTGGAGGAAAATGAATGTATGGAGTGATGGTGATCAGTGCAGGGCTGATAGCAGCAATCATGGCATGGTTTCCCCGAGCTAACGACAGAGCCCCCCCAGCAGTTGCAGGTGGAAGCTATCACTGCGGAGGCGTTTGCTGGCAATTGTGAAGCTGCTTTAATTATTGAAGAGAGTGGAGGCAACAGGGAGGTTTGGATGGAGTTGGAGCTGGGCAGCCTCACTAAGTGTGCTGCGAGCTTGTACCCAGCAAATTATGTTCTTCACCTTGTGTGACATGAGGGGCTGGGCTGTTTGTCAGTGAGGAGCAGAAAACCCTCCAGAGTTCAGATGGTGGCTCTGAGGTGATGCTGCTGCTGGATGTGGCTCATCTCAAGCAGCAGAACCATGGTGCAGAAAGGTGGAAGACGACTGCAGAAATGTTGAAATTAAACCAGTAAATCTCTGGAGTTATTTATAGCTCATTGCCAGCATATTAAAAGCCTCTGTTTCCAGTTCCTCATGGGAGTATAATTCATTCTTATTGCCAGCGTATTAAAAGCCTGCATTTTGGTTTCCTATGAGAGTATGGCTTGACGTGGAGTTGGTGTTGCTGTTCACATGCTGAACCACGGGAATGAAAGGAGAAATCCCTGGACCTCGTTCTGTGTCTTATAGAGCTGCATGGTAGCGTGATGGATTCTAGATGTCCATTCCTTGCTTGTGCTGTATTTCTCCTGCTGCAGAATGGTGCTATCAATACCTCTGTAAAGCTCCCCAGACCATACCACAGGTTAACAGCATCATCACTACTTTTTAGGATTTACCAGAAGAAGAAATTCTCAGGAAAAGTCACCCACAGGGCTCTTTTCCTTGGGAAATCCATACACAAAGCAGGCAGCCAGGGAGCAGAGAATCCTTTGACACATTTTATTCAGCATCCTCCAAAAAAACGTGCAGTTTGAAGCAAATATGGCAAAGGGAAAATTCCACTTTTGCCAGGGGTGGCTGGGTTCATTAGTGTGAACTTTCAGCAGGGACGGATTTAGAAACTAATTTGAGGCTTGCTTAAACGTTTTCTAAAAATAGTCGCTTATCTGTCACCTTTCATTCAAGAATTTTCTAATGGATCCCTGATCTGCAGCCTCCAAACCCACTTTGGTGTTCAGATAACCTCAGTGATGTGGCTGGAGGGCAGGAGAGTTGGCCAGAGGAGCATGGAAAGAAGGGAGACTTTCAACATGACTTGGTGATCGCGTTGGATCCACATCCGCAGCGTTACATGGTGGATGATGCAGCAAGGGGTTGCTGACTGCTGGTTTATTTGAGGCTCTTCACTGATCTTTTCCATTCTCAGCATGTCAGTGTTTTGGGGAGTGAGTCCTGGCTGCTGTGTTGTCAGCGATGCTCACTTGGGTTTTAACTTATTGCTCACAAAGTGGTGGAGTGTTGTTATAGCTTCCCCACCACATATGTGTATATATCCTCTTCTCTTCCATTATCCTCTGGGCACTCATCTGGGCTTTTCTCCTCCATTCACAAAGGCACTGTGGGATTACTCTGCTATGTCTGTTGTGCTGTTGGACACAAGCTGTTGGATAGTGACTGCAACTGGGTGGTTCCCCAGAGTCATGCTCAAACGTCTCATGATCCGGGGATCTGGCCTGGTGGTACAGGAGCAGGGGGGCTGCAGGAGGTAGGAGTTCTGTTGGTTTAGCCCTTTGGAAACAGCTTTTAATGATTTTGACCTATTAAATTGTGGTTCTATCAACTCACCTGGGAGACCGCTGTCACCTCCCTGTTCATCATCGGCTTTACCCCAGTAGTTGAGGAAAAGTGAAAACTTTTAAGGGAAAATCTGACCCACAAGCTGCCAGTCTTCATTTCACCAAGAGAGCTGTGTTTAGGAAGCAGGAGAGCTCATCTCAGTGACCTTGCCCTCTTTGTTGGGCTCTGACATATTCCTGTTGTGTCTTTCTTATTGTATTGGCTTTCTCTGGTTCCCCTGCTCAGGCATGAACCCTCCTGGGCACAGGCTGTGGGTTGTGTTTGCCTGGTGCCTCACACTGTAGGTTCTTGGCTGCTGCAGGCACTACTGTAATACAGATATTAATATTAATATATATTGATTGGCTGTACTATTTGACTTCCAGAGTTGTTCCCTCTATTGTGCAGTAAGAATAGGAGGCCTGATGCTCTGTCAGCAGCTTCATCTCTGTTGTGATGGATTATGGTTTATATGTTACTGCTGTTGCCAGCAAGTTATATTCACAGCCTTTGAAAAGGCCTAATAATGCATTTGGAAATATCTCCTAACACAGGTCATATATTAAAACAAAGTACCTTAATTATGTTTTGGAAGAGCTTTGATTTCTCCATTACAGAAATATTGCACTAGCGTGTACAGTGATCATGAGATTGGGGTTGGAAGTAAGTCATAACACACTGCAAATAAAATGAGCTTGGAATTCTGGCTGAAAAGAAAACCATAATGTAGCAACACAATGAAAGGTGGGAGAGGAGCTGGGGGAGTGTGGCAGGATGGATGCAGGGCTGCTCGACTGGCTCAGAGAAAGGAGCCTCTGAGCTACAAGGAGAGGCTGTGTATGGCAGCAAGGAGGGATTGATTGTTCAAAAGGGTATTTGGAACTGCTTGGCATTTGAAGGATGAGATTAATTCAGATTACACTGCTGGTTTAACCAGATTTTTCTGTGTGTTTGTCTTAACATCTCCAAGACCCATTAATGGACTATGGATAGTTTAATGGAGACAACGGGCAAAAATAGCAAAGCATGTGCTTTAAGTTGCGTCTAGAGCAGGGGAATGCATTGGTAGAAGAAAGGAGGGTTTCAGAGTTGTACTAAGTATTCACAGCAATAACTGTTGTTCCCAGACACCTGTGTCTGAGCAGCTTCCAGCCGGACCCCTGGAGGGGCCTTGGGAGTTCCCAGTGTCACTGAGGAGCAGGAGAATCAGCTGAAGTCTGACACCCAATCAAGCAGGGGCCGTGGCTGAACTGTACTTGCAGGAAAAACAAACATGAAGAAGCTTGTCCCTCATGTTTGATACAGTCTGAAGCATGTAGTGGTTCCAGAAACACCATTCCAGCCACGCAGGTACCCTGGCACCTGAGCCCCAGGACCATGGGGAGCTTCAGCTTCTCTACGGTGGCTCCTCAGCATGACTGTCCCAGTAAGAAATACTCATTTTCACCAATCTCCTGTGTGGTGCAGTGTAATACAAACTGTTCCCAGAAGAAGAGAGGATGTTAATAAGAATACGTTATAAAAACCTGTGATACGAGGATTCAAAGCATCAGACACTGACTCAGCCCAGAAACGAGTGTCAGAAAAGGTGCTTTCATGGTCTGCAGGTCCCACCATATGTGTGGCTGAAGGAAGACTCATGCTCACCTCTCCAGCTGCAGTTAGAGTGTCATTGTGGGCTTCGATTACCAGCTGATTCCTGGGTTTGCCCCATCAAGTGGCCGCTGAGCAGAGCTGGAATCCTCAGCTGTCTGTTCCTTGCTTGAAAGTCCAAACTTTGCAGCACCTCTGGCAAGCAATAAAGGCAGGGATGAGCTTCTGTTAAATTATTAACAGTTTCAGCACTCCTGCTGTAATGAAGCTGGGATTGGGCTGAGTGGGGATGGATGGAGTCTGGGAGTGCGTGAATAGGGACTTTGTGCCGAAGGGTAAGAGAAATTGAAATTAGAATATAGAGACAAATTAGATGAGTATTTCTGTCGTGGGAGGAGTTAGTGATGGATTTCGGGGCAGCTCTTTCCCTGTTTAATTTTTATTGTAGAATTATGGAAAATGACTTTTCTTTTTTAGTTTTCGTGTAATCTGAAGCACAGTGTCCTTGTGCAGGGTGATCCCTTGTGTCTTGTGCATTGAGTAACCTTACATTAAGTGTGTGATAGCTTCTGACTTAATGGGGGTGCAAAGGGGAGGTGTTCTCTCTTCTTATGTATGTGCTCGACCTATTTGTTGTACCTACAGAGCAATTACTATAACATAGTGTAACACACACCCCCTACACTTTCTATAGTAGCATAACGTAGTGCAGCTGGAGCACTGCAGTATTTCAGCAGGTCATAGCCCCGTGGATAGTGTCATCCTTGTCGTGGTGGGGGCCCAGGCTTGTTGGATGGGTACAGTAAAGAGAGGAAAGAACAATGGGAGCTCTTTTTGTACCTGATGTGGTGAAAACAAATCTTCCACAGCGCTTTGCAGTCTCTGCAGGGAAGGGAGAGCAGGAGCGAGCTCTTGGGTTGGCTTTCATAAATCACTGGGAGGGTGCAACACCGCCCATCCTTGTTCACTGCTGCTCCATAATTTATCTCTTGTTTGTGTGCTGAAGTGGAATATTAGTTCAGCGAGCATGTCTGTGGTTTACCCACCTTTCTGCTTCCCCCTGGCATATTAAAACAGTCAATCACTGCTCCTCCTCCCCACCACCAGCCATTATTTCACCATGACTGTAACAAGTGGTTTTCCCCTTCTGTTTCCCTCACGTATTCCATGGCATTAGTCCTTTACCATTCATCTGGGGCTTGTTTTGAATCTTTTAATTGTTGTAATGCTGTTTAATGCCATCACCAACATAGGGAGTTACCTGTGGGCCAGCTCACGGGCAACCTAAAGCCTCACAAGCCATGTGCTGGGCTGGTTTGAAAGGCTGGAGAATCACTTCAAGTCTCTCTCATAGCTGGTGTTACTCAGCAACACTAGGTTGGGTGAGCAGTAACATTAAGACTTCATGCTGGTGGTTACTCTTTGGAAAGGTTGAGTAACGCTCACGTGGCTGCATTGGTTGGTTTTGGAAGCACAAAAACGTTTTAATCTACTAAAATATCTTCTTAAATTTTAGTTCCTTCGTTCTGGTAACACTAAAACCTTTGAGGTTTGGCCTTGCAGGGCTGCTTTGGATGTTTTCATAGCAGCATTAGTGCTTCTTACCTACAGTGAGGAGCTTGGCATCTTAGCACTGTGCCTTTGCAGTATAATGACCCGTGCAGAACCCTTCTATAGACAGCCAAAATCCAACTGGTTGTCCCTGATCTCTAAACGGTTTTTCTCCTGTCTAGTAAAACATCTCTCAAAGGCACAAGGTATTGATGGGTTTTAGTGCTTGAGAGAATTTCTGTAGGGGCTGGTGCCCATTCCTTCAAGAAACCTGTAAGTCAGAAATGCTCCTTCTTTACCTCAAGGAAACGATCTTTGTATTTGCACTAATTGACTTTGCCTCTGCCACAACCAGGAATAACTCTGTTTCATCAGCTCTGTGTAAACAGTTTCTCTGCAGCGTGGGTCTTTATTGAGCATGTGGGGAGTACTTCTTGCCATGCTTCGATTATCTCTTGATTACCTCTTAATTATATTGGCAGCATATTGTCAAGGGGAAGGTGAGAAACAGAGGGACAAGGTCTGGAGCAGCTAAACCAAGCTGCATCTCCTGAGTCCGGAGGAAAAATACAAGAGCCTTCGAGTTTATTCTTCCATCTAATTGGGGTGGTGGTTTTCGGTTGAGAACAGCCTCCAGTTAGACTAATTGGATGGATTTCATGTGGTGGTGCTTCGAATGGAGGCCTTTGTTTGACTCCAAACAGTGTGATTTAGGAACTTATTAGAGCAGGTAACTAAAGCACACTGTATTGATTATCACCTATGGCCTCATGTGTGCAAATGTTCCTGGGAGAAGAAACATTGCTCAGTGTATTGATGTTACCACATGATGGCCATGAGCCATGGAAGAGCAAATGTGGTTGAGGAGCAAATTAGTTCCTTCTGTGTCAGAAACCTGGTTGATGGTGGCTTACCTCAGCCCTTCAGAGTGCACTAATTCATATGTTAAAACAAGAAGTGTGTGTGAAACATCAATGGATAGAGATAGGCTAATTGTTTCTGGGGTAAAAAGTAACGGTTTCACTTTTTAGGGGTGTTTTAGGAATGTTGGAGACTAAATGTGTGGATGTTAGTTTGTTTTTTGAGTTTGTGAGGCTGTTCAAGCAGACTGCAGCACATTTTGTTTGCACTGAATCAGGTTCCTTGGCCACTGTGTGTAATTTAAGTGCTGTGACAACTGTAGCACTAAAATATTGCCAGTTACAAGACTTCAGCCATTAAATCGTATAGGGGATAAGTGTGAAAACAGAAATCTCTCAGTATTTCCTCTCCTAGCTTAGCGCGTCCTGGGGTGACTCATGGAGAGCTGATCTCTAACAAGGCTGCCATGCAAAACCCAGCTCGGAATGAGATTACTGGAGAGAGAGTCACTTGTCTCAGCGCTGTGTGCAGTGACACGGCAGCTGTGTGGAGGATGTGGAAGGGGGAATTAAGGTACTGGTGTAGGTGTATCCATGAATTGTGGGCTGGAGGGCCCATCAGGAGGAATGCATCTACCTGAGCTGCTCTGCTGTGACCAGAATACAGAGCGAGCCAGGGGTTGGGTCCGGATGGAGAGCTGTGCTGAGGGGTTGTGGGTTGGAGCTAATCCAGGGTTGAGTTCATCTATTTTTGCATGAGGTCAGGTGTATAATAGGACTTCAGTTCACTCTGGCTTCTCTCTACATCACAGAGAGGAACAGGGTCTGTGAACTTCAGCCAGGGATCTCTTTACCTTGCCCATGTTTTGTTCATCAGCCTGATGCTGGACCAGACACTGTTCATCTGAATAGTTCTCGTATGGTATACTTGTCTTTAGAAGAAGAGAATATTAAGCATTTCTAAACCACTCAGACAACATTGCTTTGTCCACATACTTGTATGATCAGGATTTAAGTTTACCTTGATATTACTTAGGACTAACCTGTGATGACTTCTCTTCCTTCTCTCACCTTTTCCTCTAGGCAAGCTTGGGACCTTGCAGTTGATATTTGCCTTTCCCAATTACCTACAATTATAGAGGAAGGAACTGCCTTTAGGGTAAGTTGGGTGATGCCTTGACATCCTGTGTGCCCAGGTTAAAGTAGGTTTTCAATAACAGATGTGATTTCTTGCATGTTTTGGCTAGAAGTTGCAGTGGGTAGAGCTATCAACATGCTGTCACAGCTCAGACTTTGTGAGCTGGCTGGGCTCGAGTCCTCTTCTGAGCTATTCCTTATGCTTCCATTTAAAATCCAGTGTGATTAACACCATGTAGGTGCCTGCTCTGCAGAGAGGGGACAAGTATTAACCTGTTGAACATCTCTGAGACACCTACAGGGATAGGAAGTTTGGCTGTTGGTTTGGGAGGGAATGGAAAAGGCTCAGCTCTGCACTGTGACAAATGATGGAGCAGACACATCTCTGATGGATTTCTTGTGTTCTAATCAACATCTTGCCCTCAAACCTCTTGATTTATGCCCATCAAGATGTGTTGTTGTAAGGCAGGGGAGGTGAGCTGCTGCTGGCCAGCAGTAATCCTGGGAGGAACTGCCCAGCACAAGGCAGGGAAAGGGATGCTGGGGGCTTAGTCAGCCTGGTTCATGTCCAGGCTGGCAGAAGCAGCTCTCGGTGTCCAGGGTGTCAGGAGGCCGGGTGAGTCACAGCATTACCTTTACCTGCTGCCATCCATTCCCCAGCCCCGCTGCGGGTTGAGAGTCCAGCCTGGCCCTGCAGAAAGCAATCAGCAGTCTCCTCAGGGCTGGTTTGTTTCAGCAGCACATCATAAACCACGTGTGTCTGACTCCTGCGTATCCTCTAGGCGCTCTTGCCTAGTCAGACCTGGAAAATCCGATAACCTGGTGGAGGAGGGCCTCGCCCGGGGGTGCCTGGGGAGCCACTGGCCTCTGGCGGGTTTGGGTTGGTTCATTCTCCCTCCTCCCATCTCCCCCCCTGCCTCCTTCCCACTGTGGATTTCCAGCTGGCAGCTGCTGTGTGCTTTGGTCGGTATTTCTCATACCCAGCTTGCACCACATACTTGGGGTGATGGATGGCAAAAGGAGCGTTTCCTCAGGCACCACTGCACTGGTGGGGGATGCTGCTGTGTCCAGGGACCATCTGAGTGTGTGCTGCGCAGTGGAGTGTTCTGGGGAGCAATGTCAGGTGATGGGCAGGTCACTGCTGGTGTTGGGAGACAGGAGATGCTCTGTGCATTGAGCAGGTTCACAGGACTTAAATGTGCTGCAAGATGTCAGATCTCACCAAGTAACCTATCCCTGGCCAGGTTGGACACAAGGGCTTGGAGCAACCTGCCCTAGTGAAGGTGTACCCTGCACATGGCAGGGGGGTGGAACTGGATGAGCTTTAAGGCCCCTTCCAACCCAGACCACTCTGGGATTCTATGGAATGTGTGTCCACTAAAAGGGATCGGTTTTGGAACCCATAAACTGCGTGAGTCTGTAAGTGCTGAGACTGTTTGCTTCACTGTGTTTGGTTTTGGTTTTAACTCAACTCTGCATTCCTGTCCTTGCTCCAACAGCACAGCCCCTTCTTTGCGGAGCAGCTGACGGCATTCCAGGTCTGGCTGACCATGGGCGTGGAGAACCGCAACCCCCCGGAGCAGCTCCCCATTGTCCTGCAGGTGAGAACCTGGGTGCCAGCGGGCAGGGAAGCCATGCAGGCTCCTGCAGGATGAGCTACAGCTGATTGGGTGTTTGTTAGACCCGTGCACATGAAGGCAAAGATTGCTTTCCTTCCCCCATACCTTCACTCTGTATCAGTGTTGGGCTGTGCTGCCTC
Source organism: Neopsephotus bourkii (assembly GCF_033783945.1). Lineage (NCBI taxonomy): Eukaryota > Metazoa > Chordata > Aves > Psittaciformes > Psittacidae > Neopsephotus > Neopsephotus bourkii. The sequence continues at coordinate 885,622 of NW_026902223.1, forward strand.
CTCCTTTCTCTGAAGTAGCAGGACTTCTTCACAGAGTAGCCCGTCTTTGTTGTGCTCTCCTGCAGTACCTCCTCTTGCATGCCAGCTCCATCAGGCAGAGACTTTTATCTCCTCTCTGTTTGCAGAAAGTGGAAGCTACTGCACTGTAAATAGTTTGGAAATGGCTCCCTTATCTCTCTGGTACAGCCTCGAAGGTGTTCCCCTTAATGGGATGCTGAAATTTTGCTGCAAGAACACAGAAACAAGTCTCTGAAGACCATGCCTGGAAGGAATGTAGAGTTCTGGTAGGCATTTGCTCAGACTAGACAAAGTTCATAAGTATAAAGGAGAAGCCAATCTGCTAGAAACAGAACCCCTCATTCAAACAATATTTTATGGCAAGGCACATATTACAGTTGTCATCTGCTCTTGCCCTCTCCTCCCTACAAGTTTGTATTGACAGAAATATAAACCCTTGTTACGGCAGCTGCGGTCTCTCCTCTACCAGGCAGCAAAATTTAAGGTCTTTCTGTTTGAAGGAACGTGGTTCCAGTCTCTTGTGCAAGGATATGTGATTCCTTTCACTAAATGTGTGAAGACTCGCCTGCCCTCTGTTAGCTGCCAGCTTGTTTTGTGACTGACAGCACCATCAATCTCTGTAAAACCAAATCTTAATTTCCCTGAGCCTCCCAAGCCTTGGGAGATCAGCTGGATAAAGAGATGTAGGGTTTATCTCTGTTGCTGCAATGGGAGAAGGCAGGCTTCTGCACTAGCACCAACTTTGCTGCTTTCCAGTGAACTATATGGCTCTAGAGGGCTCTGCAGGGAGCTTAACCTTGCAGTGGAATTGAGAGGTCAGCTGGCAAAGGAACCTGCTTCTCATCCTGGAGCAAAATGAGGCAGGACAATGCAATTATTATTATAATTACAGCATGTTAATTGTATGGTGGAATATGATTGCTTGGTGGCAGGTCTGAGGTACTTTGAATCAGAGACCAACTGATCAGGAGAGGGAAGGAAGGGCATTTCAGACCCTTTGGGGTGTCTTTTTTTGCTTTGATCCCTTAGGAGTGCACTTAGACCATGCTGGTGTAGTCTAATGAAGGCTGATTCTGTTTTCCATTTGGATGTGCCCCTGGGAAAAGACAGTATTTGAGTGCCAGGACCCTGCTGCCAGCCATGCAGGGATTTGTCACAGACAGGGAAATGGTCCTTCGTAAATGGCCTTTTAATTGGGTTCCAGAAGTTGCTTTCCATGTCGAATTCTTGCTGTGCATGGGACAGGCTGCACTCAGGTGCTGTCCTGGTGCAGAGAAGAGAGGAGTCAGCAAAGAGAAGCTGGTGTAGGCACAGCCTGAGTAGCAGATGCTCCATCCTCATGGAGGAACCTCCTGCCACAACATCTCCAGTGCACGTGGCTGAGAACACCATTTGTCCCACAGACAGCCATGGGGACAGCACTGCTGCAGTCTCCTTCTTCCATCCTGTGTTGGCTTGGAGATGCCTGCTGAAACATGGACTTTTACTCTAAACTACCCTCTTGTGTCCTGGCTAATCTCTAACTTGTGTGTGTGGATGTTATTAGGTTCCCTATCCTGTGTTCAGGAGCAGAGGTGTACAAACATCAGGGTGGGACATGAGGCAGTGCTTTGTCCAGTCCATCATTTCAGTAAAGGCTCATAAGTCATGCACAGACTCCCTCATCCTCACCCAAGTCTCTAGAACTTGTGTCAGTTTTGGCTTTGAGTTATTGTGCAGAGCAGTTGGGAAGGTGGGAACACAGAAGCCTGGGAGAGGCTGGTGGCTTTGGGGGTTTGAAAATAACAAAACAGAGCTCTCCAAATAGGAACCGATTTGGTTAAGGGGTCTGTGGGATGCTGGCACTGTCGAGATGTGGCTTTGCATTGTCACCTGGCAATCCTGTTCAATTCCATCTGGTTTGCCCCAGCTCTGACAGAATGTGTGGATTTACTCGTTTCTGAAGGTCATGCCAGCAGCACTGTTATCCCCGTGCCTCCCGTTGCCTGCGTAAGCCCCCAGTGTCCAACATGCTCCTCTCTGTCCTTTCAGCTTCCTGTGCCCTGGTTTCTAGCGCTGCTTTAATCTCAACCAGCTGCCTCTGTTATTCCTGTGCTGGGCACCTTTAAAGCACACTGATAATCACGCCAAGTTCTGTAGTGAGTTGATGGAATAGGCTGGTGCCAACTAGGGCAGGCCGACCAGAATCCTTTCTCCTATGACCTGAGCCTGAGCTCTGATATTCAGGGTGAAACTGTTGCAGTGGTTAACACATCTTCCTGTTGTCCTCTTCTGGACTCTTTCTGCACATCTTTAGCATCAGTCATCGATAGTATGAACCATGAGCTAAGTAATTTAGTTATTCTTCAATAGCAAACATGAAAAAACAATTTAATTTGAATATGCAGTGTGGAAAAACACTGAGAAGGGGATGGAATTGGGGAGCTAAATCAGCGAGTCTCTCAACCCAAGCCCTGTGCTGAGGGATGTTTCTCAATTTAAACTGAGGATTAAATGTTGCATTCCAATATCTTACATCTGTTAAGGAGATTAAGAACTGAAAGTCTGCCTGTTAATATTTCACACTGGGGTGGGTATAAGCCAGTAAACTACCACCTCATTAGCGTCGTCAGACTCTGGTTTAATGAGATTTTTATTAACGACTAATGTGACCTTTTGCTTCCCTCTTAAGTCTCTTACATCGATTGCCAAGGAAAGCAAAGCCTCTTTTTCTGCTTCTGAGCTCTTTTGAGTAATGGCAGGCTGAGCCTTTTGCTCACCTCTGGATCCTTCCTGCAGATAGAGTCATGTTCCTGCTTTGCTGGGGAGAGGCGGGTGGAACACTGTGAGTATCTGAGATCCACAGGGGCTGCGGCGTTGGAGCCACTGCTCTTGAGAGAGGAATTAGCAGAGAGAACAAGTGGAGCAGTGATGTGGAGATGGAGGATAACTGTGTGCCCAGGAAAATGTTTGCAGGCTGAAGCAAGTCCAGAGGAGGCCATGGAGATGCTGCGAGGGCTGGAGCAGCTCTTGAGACAGGCTGAGAGAGCTGGGCTGGTTCAACCTGTCTGAACAATGGCCTTTTCCATTCAGGCCGTGCTTGTTCCAAGGGATGGAGCAGCCCTGAGGTCCTTTTACATTGCTCTGCACTCACAAGGATGTGTGTTTGTTCTGCAGTAACCCTTCTCCCTGTCCTCTGCAGGTGCTGCTGAGCCAGGTTCACCGGCTGCGAGCTCTGGATTTGCTGGGAAGGTTTTTGGACCTGGGTCCCTGGGCCGTTAGCTTGGTGCGTGGATGTTGCTTGTTGTCTTGTAATGTTGGGTTTATTTCAGGACAAGGGATAAATACAAGTGATTTATGGGAGGAAGATGGGGAAGATACTCCACAGGTTTGACAAATGGCCAGTGGTTTATGCGTTCATGTGTGTGAAATGGAGCGAGCATCACTAAAGGAAAAGTGGTTTGTATTAATCAGAGGCTGGGTAGCTGTTCATTTACATTAAACAAGGAGTTGTTCCTTGGGAATAGTTTAGTGTAAAATATTGTAAGGGACAAAACAGGAGGGAACATCTGGGACAAATAAGAAGGTTTGTCATGTCAAATAAATAACAGAAAGAGAGCACGTACGTTTATCATCTGCTCTCTCAGCTTACTGCCTGCATCATTTTCATCTCTTCCTTTATCTGTTTGGTCTTTGGATTTTATAAGCTCTTCTGAGAAGGCAGCAGCTGCCTTCTGCATTGGGAAAGTGGCTAGCGCAGTGCAGATAATAAATAAGAATTAAACAGAGGAGTGGTTTCAAACACTTGTAAATGGAGCTATTTGTTGATAAAAGTAATGAAGACAAACCACCAGCTGGTCGTGGAATAGCTCAATGATGGGACTTTAGCGGTTTTCTTTGCTTTCCTCCTCCATCTCAGCCAAGGCTCCCTTCTACAGCTTCACAGACAGCTTAGCCCTCTGTGGTAGGAAGAAAATATGTGTTAAAGAGGATTTTAAGACCTCTGGATTATAAACACTGGGGATCAAAACGCAGCTGCACTTCAGCCACAGCCTTTGCTCTGGTTGTGAGGTGCTCTATAGATCTCACTGATGCTCAGATGTAGCCCCCCAGGCCCAGTGCTGTGAGCACAGTCCCACCATGCGTGTCCTTTACGTTGCACTTGACAAAGTGTGACAGCAGTCAGTGTGATTCTCGGCGTGGTGCACGTCCTCCTGCGAGAGCCTCTGCTCCCATAGAAAAAGCAGGGTAAAAAGTCTGTGCAAGGCAAGAAGCCTGTTTAATTTCCAGTGGGAAGGCTGCAATTACTGAGCTTTTGCAGTATGTTTACTTGTGAGAGCAAATGGACCCGTCTGAGGAGAGAGCAACGTATCGTGAACATTAAATAGCCCAGGCTGGAAGCAGCGAAAGCGAGCTCTAGATTAGCTCTGAGCCTCCGTGGAGCAAATGAGTCTGAAAATATCTGGTGACATCCAAGATGAAAATGAGCGGCAGAGGGATGCAGAGGGATCCCCTCCCTGCTGGCAATGGATGGAATTGTTTGCTGCCACATTTCCCCTCTGTGGTTAACCAGCGTTCGCTGTTCTCTTCCCCCCCAGGCGCTGTCTGTTGGCATTTTCCCCTATGTGCTGAAGCTGCTCCAGAGTTCAGCTCGTGAGCTGAGGCCTCTCCTGGTCTTCATCTGGGCCAAAATTCTGGCAGTGGACAGTGTAAGTATTTTGAAGTTGGCTGTTTCTTTTGGGTTCCAGCAACTTCCCCCTCTCCCCATCTCCACTTTTTTCCAGTTGCTTTAGACTTGGGAGTTTCTCCTGAGGTGCTTCAAAACCACACTGCAGCAGCTGGAGACCAGGATCAAGGGGGACCTTACAACAGCTTCCCAATACCTAAAGGGATCTGACAAGAAACCTGGAGAAGGGCTTTGGACAAGGGCCTGTAGGGACAGGCCAAGGGGAATGGCTTGAACCTGCCCGAGGGGAGACTGAGCTGAGCTCTTAGGCAGAAGCTCTTCCCTGTGAGGGTGCTGAGGCGCTGGCACAGGGTGCCCAGAGAAGCTGTGGCTGCCCCATCCCTGGCAGTGCTCAAGGCCAGGTTGGACACAGGGGCTTGGAGCAAGCTGCTCCAGTGGAAGGGGTCCCTGCCCATGGCAGGGGTTGGAACTGGATGAGCTTTAAGGTTCCTTCAACCCAAACCAGGCTGGGATTCCATGATTCTGTATCACTTCAGGATTCAGACAGAATTTTTCTAGAAATAGCAGTAATTTTTGATGACTTTGGACTTGGAACAGGATTTATAAATGAATGAATGTGCTGATGCATTGCAGATGGTTGGCAGAGCAGTATTCACCCCCCAGAGCACAGGTTATTTCTAGCATGGCTCCATGATTCTGGTCTTCTGACAACATTTTGTACCTCTCATGATGAGAGGTGATTTTTGAGGATGGCCTTAGCCAGAGCTCTGGCTCTGGGGTTTAAAATACATAATGAAGCAGGTGATTGCTGGTGAATTTGTACAGTTACATGTGTGACTCGGTGGTTTGTGAGTGCAATTAGTTGAGCAGTATAAAATTATGAGGAGCAGTGCACACGGTTAATAGCAGGCATGGTTGTAAGTGATGTGAAAGGGTCTGAGCTGTTTGCAGAAGCTGGATCTTGCCTATTTGAGGGGTTATTTTTGTTATCTTTCTTCCCATGTTTCCATATTTCAGTATGGAGAATAATACTGCCGGTGTTGGAGTTTTCCCCCGTGTTGATCTGGCATTGTCAGGTTTACTTTTATAAATACATTTTCATTAACATCCTAAGAGGATTTTGGAAAGCAAAGAAAATGAGAACTATTCATCTTCGAGCTACTCTTGAAAAGCTTATTTTTGATGCATGCCTCTCTGCAGCTGATGCTTCAGCCCCAGGTAGGTTTCTGAGTAGGCTCATGTATAATGTACATGGTATGTCACACCATCCGTCACCCTTTCCCATGGGGAAGCTGATCAAGAGGGCTCTTTCCCCTCCTGCCACCATCAGTGTTGCTCCCTCCTGTGCTCTGTGCTGATGCCTACCCCATTTTTTAGCCTCTTAAACTTTGGATTTGGATTTTCTGCCACCATTGCACTCTCTAGCTCCACAGCCAAGTGGTGGAAGGGAGAAGAGGGCAGCTCCAGGACAGTGCAATGGGTGCTGCCAAGGGAGTGGACACACAGCATCTTGAGCTGTCAGCATACAGGGAGCAAGTATGTTGTCATATCAAAAGCAAAAAGAATACTTTCTTGTATGCTCAGTATCAATACAGGTGTGTCTTTTCCCCCTCTGATGACTCGAGGTTTGCCCATGTATGTTGGAAACAAATTCAGTTTCAAACACATTTAACAGAAGCCAGAATCACAGTGAGCATGTTGTGTAGTTCCCAAATTTGAGAGTCTTCTGTAGGTTTCATAGGTAATGTTTGGTAAACAGCACCTTCTGAATCTGAAATACTTGATTTTAGAGGGGAACAAAATCTCCCTGCCTGTAATAAGGATCATAGTCAGGAATTTAAGCAAGACCCAAAAATCTGCACTTTAAAGAGAACTGAAAATGTGAATATTGCTAAAGTGGGACAGTGGAAAAGAGATCTTGCCACCCCAGAGAATTGGCTGAAGACAATGGAAAACAAACATTTCTCATGCTTTTTAAAGCAATGGAGTGACATAAATAGTATCCTTGCTTTCCAGATGTGTGGCTACCATTTCTGATCTTGCAGTTAAAACAGATATTCAGGTTAAGTATTCCCTGGTAATCCCATAATGTGCCCACCTTGGAGGTGTTACTGGTCATCGTGGTCACCCAGGCCACCCTGAGCTGTGGCAGTGCTGCTGCATTCCAGGAACTGATGGGGTTTTTAGGGATGAGTTACACAGCACGTGTTACATGAAGGAGAAAGAGGAGATCTGTGCTCTCATCCCTCCCCAGTGCTGGAAATGTCCTATTTTATGTAAGTTCTGAACTTTCAAACCAAGCTGCAGCTTGTTTTGGTCACGTTGTAGTATTATTCACAAGTGTAGCTGCTTATTCCTTGAGGAGGAGGTGTTGCTGATGCTGGCTCTCCCTGCCTTTGCCAGGATCCAGCAGGGAGGGCTGGAGCGAGTCTGCTGCCTGCATAGACGCTGCCTCCAACCCTCGAGCCTCAGGTACTCGGGTACCAGTGGCAGCACAATAAACGCAGGGGGAAGATGGGCAGCCTTCTGTTTGTCTGCATTGCCATGAAGAGATTGGGTTTCATAAGAAACACAAAGTGTTCACCCTGAGAGGGAAAAGTGGGGGGAAAAGGAAGCTGGATTTTGTGCTGCATTACGCAGAAGTCAGGAAAGCCTCTTGGAGCTGCAGGCTGGCATCAGTCCATCCTCTCTGCTCTTTGGTCTTCCAGAGCCAGCATCTTTGTTCCCTTCAGCAATAAGATATTCTCTTGCATCTCTATCTTGCCACCCCCCCTCCTTTCAACAATTAGCTTCCTCCTTCACCTTCTACATCTGATAAAAAATACATGCTCCTGTCTCTGGTGTGAAGCATACAATAGAACCACCGTCCCTGGGGAGCTGGCTGCCGAGCCGGTATTTCCTCCCTTAAATTTCCACTTCTGTAGTATGTCTTCTCTCAGTTTGACCCTAATATGTCAACCTGAAAGCTGAGTTGGGTGTTAGCAAAACCATGGTGTGTGCCACGTGCTTCCCAACTGATACTGCCCCGGGAAAACCTGCATTGTTCTCCTTACAGGCTTTTGGAGGCAGTGGAGTTGCTCTGCAGTGTTTGTGTGTAGTAGGAGGTCATGCTGCTACCTGCTCCTGTTGTACCGGTGTAATACGTGCCAGCACTGGACCAAATAAAACAGTGATGGGTCTTGTTTGTGTAGATGAGTTGAAATCTTCTTGCTAAAATCTACCCCTGTGTAAGCAGGGCGTTGGGCTGAATATAGGGAATGAATATCTAAAGAATGAATATCCTCCTCCATCCCCCCGTTCCTTATGGATTAAGTGGTAACCACTCGGTGATGTGGGCTGCTGTAAGGGAAATGTGTGGCTGGGTTAGTGCATGTGGCAGTGTCCAAGAGTTGTCCACTGACCAGTCCCAAAACACGCTCACATCCTGGCTGCCTGGCTGAGCTGGAGAATCAGCTGCAGTCATGGAATCCCAGACTGGTTTGGGTTGGAAGGCATCTTATAGCTTATCCAGTTCCAACCTCCTGCCACAGGCAGGGACACCTTTCACCAGAGCAGGTTGCTCGATGACACAAACACACTGACACAGAAGGAACCAATGGACTGTCTGTGCTATTGAACTGCACCTCCCATGTCCTGGGGATTGGAAATCAAGGGGAGAGTTAGAGCAGGGGCTTTTAGAAGATGTAATATTAAATAATTCTTATTCTGTTAAATGTAAAAGCAAACAAACTAACCAGATTCCTCCATGATTTTGCTTGTGGTGCTCTCAAATGCTGGTGAAGGTTTAATGAAGGGTGATGTCAAGTTTAACTCTTCTCCGAAGCAGGAAGGCACATTCTCAGCTGCTGTGGTTATGTTGGGGTGGCAGAGGGCTCCTGCGCTGCTCTGCCCTCTCGGCCCTGCTCCTGCCTGGGCTCAGTTGCTTGTGCCTTATTTTGCTTCTCAAATGAAAACAGGATTTGAGAAAAATGATGATGACATGAAATGTTCCTCCATCACTGGAGGGAAAGCACTCCCGCATTGAAGTACTCACTGTGTTTCCTTTGTCTCGTTTTTCAGTCCTGCCAAGCTGACCTTGTGAAGGACAACGGACACAAGTATTTCCTCTCGGTTCTGGCAGACCCCTATATGCCTGTAAGGACAAGTCAGCTTCACTCGGCCTCTCCTAGCACTTGCTTAGCTTGCCTGGGCCTGCTCTGATGCAGCTGGTGCTACCACAGGGCTGCCTCCCACCTCCCACAGCACCCTGTGCTCTGTGGGAGGGTCATCACCAAGTTAGTGGCTGGGGAAGACACTGATGAAGTGTCTTGGGTGTAACTACTGACAGGGCTGGGTGATAACAGAATTCAAGCTTCCCCCTCTCCTGTTCCTTTAATGTGCTACAGACTGCACTTAGAACAATCTCATATCTCAGAAAGCACAGGGTATAGTTGTTCTCTGGCCTGTTCCCTAGCTAACAAGGAGTTGTATGTTGTTTAAGGCTGAACACAGGACGATGACAGCGTTTATCCTGGCTGTAATTGTTAACAACTACAATACAGGACAGGTAAGTCCCAGCATCTCTTTTCCTCCATTCTCTCCTGTCTCTTCTCTGCATTGTGCCTTGGCTTTGATAAACAGGTATTAAAGCACAACCCTGCCCTGGAAAACTGAACTAGAAGATTGCTTTATGTTCTTTTTGTGTGGACTAGAAGAAAGATTGACCTGGAGGTGTGACAGACACATTATGTGCCTGGCACCTGGACATGGAGGTTAAGGACACAAGTCACTCAAGTACTCCTCCAGGCAGCGTACTAAGAAATAGTGCCTGGTTCCTGTCAAGTGGGAGCTTGAGGGCTGTTGTAAAGTTCTTGGGAAGGGTATGGAGTGAGCCATAAACCCTGGGGCTCTGACAGGTGCAAGGAGTATTTCCAACAAGGGAAAAAACAGGCTTTATGCGTTACAGGAAGCATTTCTGTTACTCAGCTAGTTAACCAGCTCTAGCAGTGTGCAGTTGACCTTCCCTTCATGCTGCTTCCAGATGGTATTTTATAACAAAACCAATATACAACCACCAGATAATTATTTTCTCTCGATTTCCTGTCTACTTCAGAAATAATCTCTTTTGATGATGAGGTGGGAAGCTGCCATCCGAAATAAATGGCATTGATTTGTGTTGTAGGAAGCCTGCCTTCAAGGAAACCTGATTGCTATTTGCCTGGAGCAGCTGAATGATCCACATCCTCTCCTGCGTCAGTGGGTGGCCATTTGTTTGGGCCGCATTTGGCAGAACTTTGACTCAGCCAGGTGGTGTGGTGTGAGGGACAGTGCTCACGAGAAGCTCTACAGCCTCCTCTCGGATCCCATTCCTGAGGTAAAATCCCACTTTTCAACTGAACACCACTGGAATTGCCAGAATCATGGTAGAGGGCTATGGAAATCCTTGCAAAACCAGGGCTTCAAGAGCCTTACCATTGCATCTGGTTCACAGAAGGATCTCATGGCTGTTTCTTCAAGGTGATATAAATCAGAAAAGGCCTGCCAGAGAATTAACCACAGAAATGCAGGGGGAGTTCGTACAGCCTGGGAGTCCTGGGATTGTGGCTCCAAAGTTTTTGCTTACTTGCATATCAGAAGCTTGTTAAAATAGTGGTCCCAAAACACGCTGTGTGTTGCAAAAACCCCTCTGGTCTTTCTGCTCAAGCATGAGAGCTGTCCTCCTGGTATGTGTGAAAATACATCTTTAATTCAATGTGTTCTACCTTTGTGACAAACTCTCCAAGAGAGAAGTGGTTCATGTGCTGTGATTGACAGAGCCTGTCAGACCCTGGTGAAATTACATCGCATGTGGGAGAAGTCAGCCTGGAGATAAATACCACTGCTAACGTGCAGCGAGTAAAGATGAGGTTCCCCTCTGCACTCAGGCTCTGTCCTGCATCCTGTGAGGGTGCTGAGGCGCTGGCACAGGGTGCCCAGAGAAGCTGTGGCTGCCCCAACCCTTACAGTGTTCAAGGCCAGGTTGGACGGGGCTTGGAGCAAGCTGCTCCAGTGGAAGGTGTCCTTGCCCATGTCAGGGGTTGGAGCTGGTGGAGCTTTAAGGTCCTTTCAACCCAAACCAGGCTGGGGTTCTGTGATCCTCCACCTCCTTTCTCTGGCCCCATCTTTCCTCCATTTTATAAGCACTTGTGTGAAGGCCAGGCTAACCCGTCCTTCCAGCACACCCACTCGGGGACACCAGGTGGGTGTTTCTACTTCACAAAGCACATCCTGCAGTTACCAATTGCACCATATCCCACTGTCTGCAGGCTGTGCCCAGGCAAGCTGTAAGATCACCAGACCATCTGATCCCTCTGTTCCTTGTTTGATCTGGCAAAGTTCATCCTGATTTGAGCTGTTCTTTTCTCCTTTGCTTTTTTCCATCATCTTCTACCTTTCTGTAAGCCCTTAGCCAAAGACTCTAGTTCAGAACTCCTATTAAAGATTCACATCCCAGCAGTAACTCCTCATCTACCTTATTCCCGTTAATTAATATTCTAGGCAACATCAACTGGAAAAAGCACCCGTGGGAAGGTCACTGAGTATTCTGGGAAATTAAATATACTCCTGCCTCTGTGAACAGTTAAAACTCAGTGCTCTGCTGACTCTGTTTTGGCTTTTACTCTCCATGGGCTCCCCTTTAACAACCAATATTTGCCTGACACAGTAGTCCAGGTTTCCAGAGATGCCTTTTGTGGGGATAAAGCAATCCCAGTGGCAAACCTTGGGCTGGAAACGAGGGAAATACTAATGAGTGTTTGTGTCCCTCAGGTTCGCTGTGCTGCAGTCTTTGCACTGGGAACTTTTGTGGGCAACTCTGCTGAACGGACCGATCACTCCACCACCATTGACCACAACGTGGCCATGATGTTGGCCCAGCTCATCAACGATGGGAGCCCCATGGTTCGAAAGGTACGGAAGGGCTGGTGGCACAGGGGAATCAGAGCATGTGTTATTTAATAGACTTTTCAATGAGCTTGACTCATTTGGAAGTATCTGCTTTGTTGTGAAGTCTTTTAACTCCCGTTCCTGCTGAGAAGCGATACACACAAGTGACGCCACCAGCAGAAAGAGCAGCATCAGCCCCTGCTGTGGCTCTGCTTGGCACTGAGCCTCGTACTCATTCATGCTCAGGGAGGTCACCAGCAGCAGCCTTCTGGGTGCTGCTTTATCCACTTGCCCTTGCTCAATGTACATACTACAACATCCCAGAAGGAGCCTAGTGACAGGAGTAGCACAAGTGGAGCATGTTGTAGTATCCAGGTGTTGACAAGATGGTTGTTGAGATTAAAATGTTTCTGCTGTTTAACAGTGGACCTCTGATTTAGTTCAATTCTGCTAAGCAAATGCCTGAAATAGGAGTAACAATCTCAGATTTCGGTGGGAATTTAAATATCCTGTTGTTTTACATAAAGAGAATGTGATGACAGGGGTAAGGAAGAAGAGCAGTTTCACTCAAGTCTTTTTCAGGTGCAGAAACCTCTGAGAAGTCTTGCTGGGCTACTCTTCTCATAATGCTCTTCTTTTGATTACTGTTCTGATTGCAGTATTTGACATTACAGGAGCTCAGGTTTTAAATGAATCAGTAATAGTGTTGCTAGAAACATGGAGTCTGGCTGTGCTGGGAGAAGAAAACGGGAGGGAGCAAGAGTGCTGAGGAGAGAATCTGGGAGCTCTGTTCAGTAATAAGGTCTTGCTGCTTTTAGAGACCATAAGGACAGTGACAGACTGCTCCAGGTTCTGGAGAATCACACCTTCTGATGTGCCTGCCATTGTACATCAATAGTGCATTAAGTAGTTTTTGACATTCTAGATTGTTCTGTGGGTGTACTTAGGTGCCCTAGTGCTTGTGTTTACTTACTGGAACATCGACACCCTGACAGTTGTCACCAGCATTGTGAGGATTAATTTCTGTTGTCTCGCTCCAGCATTTAATCAGTTTAATTCAGGAGAACTGCACGTCACTGTGTGCTCTTTGAGAGTCATAAATCTCCCTTTTGGAGATTAGTCCTCTGAACAGAGAGCAGCAACCAAAGCCAGCTCCACCTCTTCCATTTGCTATTTCCAACAGCCTGGCACATGGTACTTAACCGACGGTCTGAGCTTCACCTTCTCTACCCTGACCTGGTAATTCAGGTTCTTAGGCTGCAGCTCTGAGAATGAACATGAAGAGGCTGGTGATCCCTTGCAGGCAGCACCGTAGCTGTTGATGCTGCAGGGCATTGCGAGGCTGCGTGGTTCAGTGCAGGAGTCAAACACTGGGGCTCTTGGAGGAAGAGCTGAGCCATGTCCCCAGGGGCCTCTTGTCACATTCTGTTTCCTTCAGCTCAGAGCAGATGCAGGACAGGCTGCAGGATGAGCGCTCTGCCTGTGCAGCACAGGGAGAGGGTCAGGCTGTGCCACAGGGGCTGAGGCACGGATCCTCAGCTCAGCTCACCACTGCTCTGCAAGAGACCTACGCTGCGTGTGGGCATCACAGGAGCTGAGGGAGTTGGGTGCTCATCACCAGTTCAATACTTCCTGTGACACTGCATCACTTTGACAGTATTGGGCAAAATCAGAGAGCAGCGGGAGCCTGCTAAGGTATAAAAGACTTAGGATTAGATTTGAAGCAGGGCTTTCATCCCTGTGAAGTGAGAATGATTAGTCTAGATAGCCACCCAATAACATCAATAATAATGACTTTGTGTTTCCCTTTGTTCCGTTGTTCCTGACCTACATAACCATAAAATACCCACTTCTGCTTTTTCCATAGGAGCTGGTGGTGGCTTTAAGTCACCTGGTGGTTCAGTATGAGAGCAATTTCTGCACAGTTGCCTTGCAGTTCATGGAGGAAGAGAAGAATTACCCTCTCCCTTCTCCAGCTGCCCCAGGTAGGTGGTTTGGGTTCCTGTGGGTAGAAAAATGTATAGTCTGAAAGTGCTTGGGAACTTTTACTTAAGGAGTTTGCCCAACACAATGAAATTCTTGCTGGTGGTGATTTATCAAACAGCATCATTGCTACAAAGGTGAGTGGCACAGTGGGGAGCTCTAATGTCTGTTTAGCATTATAATATATTGCACTGCAGAAATGCATCCTCTGCTGAGTCTCCATCTAAAACACAGCTAGAGCTCACCAGCAGGCTGCAGAGACTGAACACCCTGTCAATTCGAAGGGATTCCCTTTGGATCAAGGTTGAAGCCCGTTTGTCAAAGCAGCACACAGGCTTACCAGCCTTTCCCTCGCCTCAAATTCTACCTAAAACTTGAGTGTCACATTGACCCTGTGAGAAGCCTCACCACGTAGCAAAGAACCAGCCTTGCTCTGTGCATTGGAAATCTTGAGGGATAATAAGACTGCTGCAATGAAAGCTTGGAGACAAGACCGTGTGCTGTTTCTGCAATGAGAGGTTTAATCTCCCTATTTCTGAATAACTGAATCATATTGGAAAGTAAGCTTCTCCCCATTTGTCCTTTTTGCTGCAGGAAAAAACATTACATGCAGTTATTATATTGCCTTTCCTTATCCAAAAGATTCCTGAAGTATTTATAAGTAGGATGCAGTGGAAGCAACAGCCCCACCACCATAATGCAGTCGCCTCTGCAGTGAAATAAAAGCACTACTCTGAAACCTGTTTGTGTATTTGGGAGTGAAAATGAAAGAGTTTGGTAAATTATAAGGTCATAGACAAAATATGGGTTGAAAACAGGCCTGAAATTTGGTCAAGAAACCAGAATTTTCAGAACACTTTTTATAATGTGAAAATGTAATGAGCAGAAGCAGACAGAAGCCTGCAGATGCTGCCTACTGAATGGTGCCTGCTGCAGCAGCGGGGCCTAGCACAGTGTCTGGGCAGTGGCCCAGCAGCAACCTGGAGGGAAGAGTCATTGTGGTTCTCTGCAGGCACTGGCAGGGCTCAGCTCACCTGGCTTCATTGGATGTGACAAAATCACAGCCTGGACAGCACAGACATACGCTCTGTGCTGATGGTGTGTGCAGAGAATCCTTTGTCACCCCTCAGTCTGGTTTAGCCTAATGGGCGATGACTACATTCTGTTCATATTGGTGGTATTTTAGTGATACATTTGCTGGGAAATAACCAGAAGGTTATGGTGCTTTGGTTCCATCTCCAAGTGCTGGATTTTGCCTCCACAGAGGGTGGGAGTTTGACCCCGGTGCGGGACGGCCCGTGCACGCCCAGGCTGAGGTCCGTCAGCTCCTATGGGAACATCCGCGCAGTTACCACCGCTCGCAACCTGAACAAGTCCTTGCAGAACCTCAGCTTGAATGAAGAATGTAAGAGACACTGCAGAACGCTTTCATTCCCCCACCCCTCGTACAAGCCAGGCAATTCCATGTGCCAGACAACACGAGCTGAAAGCAGCGCTTCAGCCCAGATTGTCCCGCTGCCAGCTCCAAGGGCTTACAGGAGAAGCCACCTCATAACTAGGTTCAATTTTCTGGTCATTAGCATTGATTTTTCAGAGTCTTTGTGGACCAAAAAGGTGCTTTCCAACTCACTAATATACATGGATTTTTACCTGAATCTTTTCTGACCCCTTGATGCTTGCTCTGTATTTAAACATTCAGTATTTAAAAGGGGATGTTGTGGGTTTGCCTACGCCTTCACTGAATGTTTCAGGGTTTAGGAAAGCGCTGTTCTACCAAGGTGAAACCTGTTCTCACTAGTTCTTATTTCAGCATCTCCCTCTTTCCTTTTGGCAGCTGGGAGCTCTGTTGCGTTTTCTCCTGGGAATCTGAGCACCAGCAGCAGCGCCAGCAGCACCTTGGGCAGCCCTGAGAACGAAGAATACATCCTCTCATTTGAGACCATTGACAAGATGAGACGAGTCAGCTCTTACTCTTCTCTGAACTCACTAATAGGTGAGTACAGACTCTGCTGCCCTTCCTTTGGCGTTGCCTTTCTTCACACACTTGCTTTCGTGGAAAGTTTGGATCTCAGCTCTTACTCCAGCAGAATTCCTCCTAGCAGTAGAAATGTTAATTTCCTCTATGTGTTTTCTGGAAGAAGTGATGATGATTCAGCTCTCCAGAGCTAAAAGATTCTGGGATTGTAATTCCTGAGCCCCTGTGGCAGTTTAAAATCATGTGCTCATTAGAAACTTGATCAGTTCATTTGCTTTTGACTGTAGGTGATGAAATCTGATGTTCCAAAGCATGACAAGAATTCAGGGAAATTTCTCTCCATCTTAAGTTAGAATTTGACTTGTCATTTCCACTGGTGCACTCTGGTGCCTGGTTGATGGCTCATACGTGTCCCACAAGAGCTGTACAGCACGGTTGGAAAAGAACTGGAGTTGAGCAGGAGATGAGTGAGGGAGCCCTAGGCAAACACTACGAGCAGTTCTCCAAAGCCTCCCTCATTCCTATTCAATCAAGAGCTCACATCCAGCTGGAAACGACAGAGCTTATAGAAGTGTTTAAAATTCATAACTCGCACAGAATCCCATTACCTCCAGCATTTGCCTGCTGAAAGCCAGGCTTTTCTCATGTACTGAAGGATCCCCATCTCCCAGCCTGCTCTCTCCTGCTCCCCAGGGTAAGGTGCCAACAGCTCCAGCCACCCTCAGTAGTGCTGTGACTGCTGCACTGCCCGCACTCAGGTTGACCCCTTTCCTTAAACCCTTAGTGGGCACTAAAATAGAGCTGTACAGCCAGCAGGAGCTGGGTGACTCGGAGAGGGTCCACCTGGGTCATAGCCTTGTCTTGCCTGGAGTACTGTTTTGCTCTGCTCTGTTTTTTGGAAGGAGTAATGGTGATTTGGCTCTGCAGAAATGACTCTGCCTAGTAGTTGAAAGGCAGAGCAGTAAAAAGGGGGCTTTGGGCAGACTCAAACCAAAACAGAAATCTGGTCTGCAATAATAAAAGTAGACATTTCCAAGTGCAGTTTTGTGCTGTGTTCTGTAGTTTGCATTCCCTGGGTTGATTCACTGATGTTCAGGGCTTTCTTCCTCTCTGGTGATTTTAGGAACATAGTGCTAAAGGGACTGTTCTGGATCGTTCTATCCACTTTTCTGGCATCATTCAATGTACTTCTTCCCATCAACTTGAGGAAAACCTCTCCCTTCCTTCTCATATCACTTTACAAACAGGTTCTTGGCCAACCGCAGGCCAAGTGACCCCCCTAAATGCAACATGTCCTTGTAGCCCAGGAGCACTGTTTCCTGGCAGGCTCTTCCCTCCCTGGACACTCCTATTACCAGAAGAGACATTTATTTCTGGCCCACATTTTCAAGCTGGCAAGAGGCAGTTTTGGTTAGTCAACAAAGACATCAGTTCCGATGGGAAGCCAAGCTAAGCTTTGCTGCTTTTTCCATACAGCTAGTCATTAATCTTGATGTCCTGGAAATTTTCAGTTTAGTTTAGTTTCAGGATAGGAAAAGGGAAGGAATTCAGATGGGGGTTTTGCATACCTTGAGGCTGATTATTCATATCTGGACTGCATGATTAAAGTCTTTGTCCTACAGAGAGCATTGCTGGAAAGATTATATTATGGAATGATCAAAGAAGGAGGAGAATAAATCTGGGAGTGATGAAATGCGGGGAATAGCTCTGTTTTCCAGCAGAGGCTGAGGGCAGAAACCTATTTGCCATGTCACAGGATCCATCCTGAAGAGCTGCCTCAAACACACCAAGAAGTTACTGCAGTGAGGATGAGGAGAGCAAGAGATGTAGGTGGACAGTGAGCTGCAGCAAGTAAGAGAGTGGGTGCTGGGACACTTAGAGCCTCCTTCTCTATCACCAGGTTATATGTTGAAATGCAGAGACATAATGAGATACTGGTCAACCAGTATCGATAAATAGTAACTTGCATAGTAGCTAAATAGAGGGATTTGAGTCGGTTTTGGAAATGGAAACTTGATGTAGATGTTGCTCATGGTGGGCTGCTTTCATGTTGGCTGTGACAGCCCTGGTCCATGGAGGGAGCTGCTCTGGGAGGGAACCTTCTTTTTCCTCATGAGTTTCTTCTGGTCTCTGCTGGAACATGAAGAAGCTCAGGCTTGGCTCCTTGAATGGGGTCAGGGCCTGCAGGAGCCCCTTTGCATGGCCCTGCACAGAGAGAGCAGCTCACAGACTGCCGGGGCTGCACAAGAAATGCTGATGTAGTGTTCCTGTTGGGAACGGCCTGTGTCCACTCCTGCTGAAGTAGAGTTCAGGGAGCAATCAGGATTTCAGACGTCTCATCTGAGTAGCTCTCACAGGACCTCCTGTGTCACTTGTGGGAAGTGGGGGATACACATTTACAAAGCAGGTGGGATTAGTGTTGATGGGAGGCAGATACCCGAGTCCTTGGGTACCGTTTGGTCTGAAGGATTTCAACTGTGTTTCGCAGCATCCCAGCCTGAAGCTGCTGTTCCCTGCAGGCACAGGAGCTGGTCAGGTTTTGCTGCTGTGCTGGGTGGGAACAGACTGCACCTTCTAGAGATGGATGCTTAAAATCACTGCAGTGATTTTTTACAGGGGATTGGAAAGAAATGCTGCCAAAGCCTGGCAAAGTAAGAAGGATAAATAAAACCATTAGCATTCGTTTGTTTTTGCATCCAGCGTGGTTCTACCCTTAGTCTACTCAGTGAGCTGGCCACAGGACCTCAGCCAGGTCCCATCCTCAGGGCACTGCATGGTGCTTGCTGCTGAACTGAACTTTGCATGTGCAAAGAAAATCAAAGTCACTGGTAAAAGCAGGCAATTTATTTTTGACATTCTTAGCAGAGAGGAATCGTTCTGTAAACGTAAATCTGCGCTGCAAGGTCCATTTAACTGGCTTGGAACCAGCCTGACTAATTACAAAGCTGTCTGCTTAGATTAACTCCCCGTCCCCCCCGCTTGGCTCTTTGTTTGCGTCTTGTGAGTGTTTTTTTGCATTCTAGTCCATTCCATGAAATCAAGCTGCTGTTCCTGCTGCCACCTCTGCTGCCTTCCATTATCCCACTGACGTGTGCTCAGGTTTTCACAGGAGCTGTGTTGGATGCGTCCCTTGGCGGAATCGATGTAATGAGCAGCACTAACCGTGGGGGGAACACGGCAGAAGAAAGGCCCGGTCCTTGGAGCCCCGGCTCGGAGCCCGGGATGCCTTTGTAGAAATTCCCTCTGTTCTTTTCAAAGGCTGCGGGTGCATGAGGAATTGCACTGGCGCAGTTCTGCTTTCACTTGGTTTTTCCATGACGCTCAGATGTATAAAAAATGGTCTTGTTTTCCCTTCATGACTGCGTCACGAATGAGGTGGTATCTGAGACACTGGAAAATCCAATGGGTACCCTCTTGCCCTCCCTTTCCTTTCACTGTCTTTCAAGGGCTTTAAAAGAAATCAGTCCATGCAGATTTCCCTTTGGTCCTTATCTAGCTCAGCACAGGACCACATGTGGGAGGCAGAGCTCTGAGCAAACCTCCAATGTCATTACCTAGCTGCTGCTTCAGGGATGGTGGGTTTTTTTCCTCCCACAGCTTGTAGCACTTCATCACTCTCCCTCTCTTGTTCTTTATCCTTCCCCCTCCACTTTTTCTTTCCCTGGTAATAGACACTTCCAGGATGAGCATGGCAACTGCAAAAATAAAACCCAAATGGTCAGAAGCCTGGAGGGGACAAGGTTTGTATCACCATCCTTTAGGGTTAGGAGGCCTAACCCCTCTTCCGAGCAGGGACTTACTTTATTGTGTCCTGATACTGTCTTTATTTAAACATGGATAAAGAGCTTCTGAAAAAGGCAGTGACTTTTGTCTGATGTGACCAAAGCCAAAGCTGACAAGGACAAGCATGTGAAGTGCAGCCTCTGTACCCCTTGCTGCCTGCCTTCTTCAGCCAGAGTTAAATCTGGGCTCTCCAAGTCTCTTTTCTGTGGGTTTGAGCGTTGGGTTTAGCAGCTATACCAGGTGAGAAGCTGCTTGTTGACCAAGGAGCCCTTTTCTTCCTAACTTAAGACTTTATATTTAGATGCCTCCAGAAACATGAAAGGAAATGCAGTAACAGCTTGATCTGTCATTTGCCATTGATTGTGACTCATCTGAAATCCCTATTTCAGTTCCCTTTCTTGTTAGCACGGCCACTTCAGTATTGTCCAAATGGCTCAACCCTCGCCAACAGTGTCACAGCTGTTAGGCACTGTGAGGGCTGGAGGAAAGAACAGCTTAAAGATTCACCTAAAGCAGCGAACTAAAATGTTCACCAAATTGTGTCAGTTGTGGCAAATGCTCATTAATTTGATCTGTACTTTGAATCTGTCAGTCCCTTCTGCTGAAATACCAAGCACCAGATATTCTCATTCAGTGACAAATTGAGGGCTTGATACAAATGTCAATAGGAAGGACTGAATTGCACTTACGGCTTCACAAAGGTGCTCATGCTGCAGCTTCAGTTTTAACATTTACCTGTGTGGTAACCTTGTGGAATATATAAAAACCTGAATGTTGGAGGTGAGTATTAATGCTTGAAACAGCAATCAAACTAACAATACAAATACAGGCCAGGAACTGTGGGTTTGTACTGGTTAGTATTTTAGGTCAGGAAACTCAAAGACACGATCCATTTGTCCTTTCCAGCTCAGAAAAGGAGCAGTTTGATGGAAGCTGATTGAAGGTAGCCTTTAATTTATTTGGCTGCCACCCAGTTTCATTTTACAAGCCCTTGCAGAGTTCACAAAGAGACACAACATGGAGATGAAGCACCCACGGAGGGTGTTTTTGAGCTCTTCTCTTGATGTTTTCTTAGATGTCATTGTGATGCTTGCAGTTCTAATGAGTTTTCTCACATAAGATCAAAGCGTTTGAGTCGATGGATTGTCATGTGCTGTGGGGCTTTGTTTTTTGTTTTGTGTTTTGTTATCTTAGGTGTGAGTTTCAACAGTGTCTATACCCAGATCTGGAGAGTGCTCCTTCACCTGGCTGCTGACCCCTACCCCGACGTCTCCGACCTGGCCATGAAGGTTCTCAACAGTATTGCCTATAAGGTATGTCCTCTGTGTTCATGTGTGGCCATGAGGTTTTGTGTGTTAATTTTCTTCATGCTTAGGCAAAGTGTAGGCAGACTGAGCTGAATGGGTGCTGTGGAGGGCTCTGCCCAGCTCACTCTGGATCTGTTGCAGAAGCTTTTAATGTTTCAAGATGATAAAACCTCAATGAACTCTTGATCAAGTAAAAGAAATCAATGGGGGAGGGCCTGGGGTTGGTTTAGGATATGAGTCAGGTGCAGAGCTTAGTCAGGAGGTCTTGTTTAGAAGTCTACTGATCTAGATCAGTCCCTGGGAGAAACCTTAAATATACCTCATTCAATTATCCGTTTGCAAACTGATTTAGATTATGCAAGTGGGACTGGCCTGCAGACTGAAGCCACAACGGCTCTCCAACCCAGGTGAACTAGTACATGTGAGTCAGCATGCAGACACCCCTGCCACTACTCACCTCCTCAACCCAGGCCTAATCCACCTAAACCACCATCCTCATCACATTTCATCCTCCGAGGGTGACAAGATGTCCCTGGAGGCTGCCGTCACAGCTGATTCAGAATGGCCAGCCTGGGAGCTATAGAAGCACCCTCACCTTCCACCTCAAAGGAAGCACCAGGCCACCCCAGAACATCTTCTCACCAGCTGCCTCTCTCCTCCCGCCCCAGTCGGTGGTGTTGGAAAGCTGGCTGAGCGCAGTCCTCCCCACATGCTTTCTGGTTGCTCCAGCATCAAGCCCATGAGCCATTGCAATGCAAGGTGACTTCTCTTACTGATGATTTCCAGTCAGCAATCCTCAATCTTCACACTTGGGCTTCTCAGCCGAAGCTGCAGTAAGAGATGCCAGCATTGTGCACTACCATTTAATTGCCTTAGAGATTCTTGCTTTTAAATCTAGTTTTCTATTGAGAAAAGAGTGATTTATTTGAACTCTTTGTTTTTAAGTATGCTTGTGAGTGACCGGTGAAGTCTGGGGTTTGGGACAGAGAATTAGCAGTGGGGCAACGAGGTCAGCCCTTCCCCGATGATACGGGTGTACAACCAAGTACTGTCAGGCTGGAGATGCCAGTCTAAGGTGAATAAGGAAAGGATAGGATTCCCCTCCCTGCTCTAGATGCATGGAATTATCTCAGTTTTGTATATTTGAGGCTCTTGACAAAATGAAATGTTACTGCTACTGTGGGATTAAAGGGTATAAAAAGGATCCAGATCTGCTTTTGCTGTGTTAAATACTTTTCCAGGACTTAGCTCCTCACTAGTGGAAGGAGATGTCTCAGTGTTAACACAGATGCTTCTGTGCCCTGCAGTGCCTCCACTAGCACTGTGTGGGTCTGCTTAACCAGCAGGACTCCTGAGCACTGTGTTGTAGCACCCACAGTGAATGTTATGGTTGATTTGGTAAATTCTGTGTTGATTCTGACAAGTGTGGTCCTAAATATCTCAGTATTGGATGGAGTCCAAAGGCTTAAGTGTTGGGTATCCTGCATCTCATGCTCTGCTTCCAAGGCAGCTGCTCTGTTCCTGGCTTTCTAAGGCAACAACTCTTCAAATGGTTTTGCAAAACAAGAAAAGAAGCATTCCCATTTACAAAGGTTCTTACCTGGGCATGCTTCAGAGAACAAAACTTACTTGTTCTTCTCTGCCTTAGCTGTAAGATCCATAAGAAAAGTATTTCAACACGCAGTTTGGGCAGCTGACTGTGTTGTGGGTTCACTGCTGTGCGCTTCGTGATACCATGGGCTTTGCTCTTGCCAGTGCCACCTGCCTTAGGTGGCTTCTGAAAAGGCTTCTTTTGTTTGAAAATCCCCAACAAACCAAACCAACCTGGTAAGAGCCCATCAAAATGGAAGTTAAGGCTTCAGATCCCAGGTTGTGATCTGGCCTTTATTCATTTCGTTATGGCCAAAGCTCCTTTGGTGAGCAGCGCTGCCAGGGTTTCCAGCCGGAGCTCCTGCTGTGCTGGTGTGAGCACAGACCCGTTATCCTTCTCTGATGCAGAGGATAATAATGCAAATTACAAACAATTAGAGTCTTTGCTCACTGTATCCTGAGGCCTTTCCTTGGTGCTAATGGAGCTTTGCTGGATGTACGAGGGAGCAGCCCGGGTGCTGCTCACGGACCCTGGGGTCCTCCCGAGCCAGTGCCAACAGTGAATTTTCCATTCTGTTGTTTGAATTTTATCACTGAATAAAAACAAAAGTTGATTTTCTTGCTTAAAACACAAATACTGCTTCAGGTGAAGTAAAGCACTTGAATAACAGTGTTCCAGTACCTGAAGGGGGCACACAAGAAAGCTGGAGAGGGGCTTGGGACAAGGGCCTGTAGGGACAGGCCAAGGGGAATGGCTTGAACCTGCCCGAGGGGAGACTGAGCTGAGCTCTTAGGCAGAAGCTCTTCCCTGTGAGGGTGCTGAGGCGCTGGCACAGGGTGCCCAGAGAAGCTGTGGCTGCCCCATCCCTGGCAGTGCTCAAGGCCAGGTTGGACACAGGGGCTTGGAGCAAGCTGCTCCAGTGGAAGGGGTCCCTGCCCGTGGCAGGGTTGGAGCTGGAGGAGCTTTAAGGTCCCTTCCAACCCAAACCACTCTATGAATATTTTAGAGGTTTAAACCTTTTGTTCTAGCTATTAAAAGATTCAGAGAATGAGGCTTTATTTCGAAGCTTGGACAGTTCTCTGATGGTACCACAACCGAGGTGCAGTCTGTTACCACTGTGCTCCTCAGCCAGCAGCCCTGAACACATGAGCTGGGGGCTTCAAGCCCTGGCTGGGGTCAGTGAACTGCAGTGCACTGAGCATTCAGTGCCGAGCTCAGCACTTTGAGGCTGTGTGTTTGTCATGTAGCTGGGCTGCCTCGATGAGTGATCAGACAGCACATTGAGAGCAGTGTGAGTAAATGCTGCTACGCTTTTTGATCCCCTGCAGTGAAAAGTGGGGCCTGTGCTGTGAGCTCCGTGACTGTGCAAGTGTTCAGGCTATGAGTCTGCATCTGTGCAATAGTTATTTGTGAGGCACAGCATGAATTTCAAGCACAGGTTTTGTTTCCAAATGCAACCAGTCCTATTCTGTTTCTTTAATGGAGCTGTGAATATAGATCTTCATCTGTGGGAGAGCTCCCGTGCTCTTTAAATAGGAGGATGTCTTTCTGAGCAGCCGGTGAGTAGGTTGCACAGGCCTGGAGGCTTCCTGGATGTGAACGGCACCGTGGTATCTCATGGGCTGATCAGCCACCACCAGCTCCCACACAGATTGTGGCTGTGTTGTGGTTTGTATTTATGGTGCAGGTTGGGATGGTGCAACTCTCATTCCCAGCCTGAGCTTTGAAAAGATCCAAACCGTGCTTTTTTGTGTGTCCCAAAGCAAACAGAAAGGACCCAGTAATCAGTGGTGGCCTTTTGAGACTTTCTGAAATCACAAATAGTTAAGGGAAGTTGGCTTCCTCCCAGGCTGCTTCATCCAGATGCTTTAATGGAAGGTTGAGGCTGGATTATAGAACCCTATAGTTCAGGTTGGAAAAGACCTTTAAGATCGTTGAGTCCAGCCATTAACCCAGCACTGCCCAGCCCACCGCTAACCCGTGTCCCCAGGCACCACATCTACAGTCAGTTAAATCCCTCCAGGGATGGTGGCTCCACCACTGCCTCAGGCAGCCTGTTCCAGTGCTTGACAGCCCTTTAGTGAAAACTCTGTCCCTAATACTCAATTTAAACCTCCCCTGGCACAACTTCAGGTTGTTTGCTCTCATCCTATTGCTTTTTACTTGGGAGAAGAGACCCAATAACCTCACCAAGGATCACAGCACTGGGTTGCGAGGTGGGAGGAAGGGCTGGTTGCTGAAGGGGAGCCCCTGGGCTTCCTCCCTGCCCCATGGCACCTTGTTTTGAGGTGCTGGCACAGGTAGCAGGCCGCAGCTGGTGCAAGGAAGAGGTTTATGCGTTACTCAGAGCTGTTTCCCCGTCACAAAAGGGTACTTTGTGGTAAGTGTTTTCTACCTAAAAAAGAAGACTCGTGGTACGTGTTGGGAGCTGCAGGGGGGCTTTTTCATACACATTTTAAACACCCCCACACAGCGATGAGATGCTTTAGCTGCGCTTAGCCCCCGCTGTGCCCGTGTGCTGTGACGCACCGCGCCTGGCGCTCCCGCGGGGCTCCTCAGGACTCTCTGTGTTTTCTCTCCAGGCAACGGTAAATGCTCGTCCCCAGCGCATCCTCGACACCTCCTCGCTGACTCAGTCTGCCCCTGCCAGCCCCACCAACAAGGGCATGCACATCCACCAAGTCGGGTAAGCAGCAGCATCGCTTCCGAATGCTTTTGCCATAGGGATTTAAGTGTTCCTGGCCAGTCACCAGGAACCATCCTGGTTGAACATCTGGGTAACCTCTTGTTTTAGCACTGTAGGGTGTCCAGAAACAAAAACTATAGGGAAAGACAAAGAGTTTCTTCCAGTTTTTCTTTTCAGGACAAGAGTAACAAACTGCTCTAATTATCTGAAGATGAACTGAAAGGATGGGCTCACTCCTGCTGGTTTTACTGGTGCACTCTGCCTCTGTGGTACCCAAAGTTCCCATTGAAGCCTGATACGTATTTTCTGCCCTTTCAGCTGATGAAAGCCAGGGTTATCTGATGATCAATAAGCCATGTCTAAACTGCAGGGAAATTGGGATAATGGTATGGGCAAAGCTGGGATTGGAAAGTTTGATTATTTCCCAAAACCTACTCCAAGAGCAAACAGCACACTTCAGGTCATAGCATCCCAGTCTGGCTTGGGTTGAAGGGTCTTTAAAGCTAATCCAGTGCCAACCCCTGCCATGGGCAGGGACCCCTTCCACTGGAGCAGCTTGCTCCAAGCCCCTGTGTCCAACCTGGCCTTGAACACTGCCAGGGATGGGGCAGCCACAGCTTCTCTGGGCACCCTGTGCCAGCGCCTCACTGGATCTAGCAGCCCTGTAGCCAGCGTGCACCAGTAAGATTCAGAGCTGGAGTGAAAGGCCCAGAACTGCACAGTGATGGTTTCTGGTTTTATAATGTAACTGTGCCACAAGGTAAATCCCAATTCTCGTATAAATTAAAACACTTTTCTGTGGGCTCACAGGACTTCCAGCCTCCCCAGTGAAGTATAAATCTTATAAGGAGAAACAAAGTAAAAGTGACTTAATTCGCCTGCAAGAGTCTCAGGTCCAGGGGTACCTGAATCCTTTCCCTCTCTTTAACCTTTAGAGGGTCACCTCCAACCACTAGTACGAGCAGCTCCAGCCTGACCAACGATGTGACAAAGCAGCCGGTCAGTCGGGACATGGCCTCTGTCAGACCCGCCAACGTCGGCAGCGTGGGGGTGCAGTACACTCCCCACTCCCACCAGTTCCCCAGGACAAGGAAGATGTTTGACAAAGGGCCAGAGCAGGTAAAGACTTTTCCCTTTCCCATCCAGCTGCTTCCCCGCTCCGTGGGCTTTGTGGCATGTTCTGTTCTTTGTGGTTTATTTCCACATCCCTCCTGTTTGCTTTGCGCTGCTGTTAACTCCAGAGCAGCTCCTTCTAACCAGTAAAATAAAAATTGATTAATTTTGTTTCTTCAGGATAAATGTTGTTTGATAGCTTCTGATAGGGCATTATTCACTCCTGCTACCAAGAAATGTTTAATCACAGTTGATTGCTTCTTCTTTCACAAACATTTATCTGCCTGAATGATAGCACAGAGTCAGATCTGTGACCCTCAGATGCTTTTCCTCCAACCTGAGCAAATGCAAGCCAGCATTCCTCAAGCAAGACTAATAGGTGCTTCTGCACTGGAATATTCCCTTCTTCCCAGCAGCCTGTACCTGCTCTGTGTTTAGCAGCCCTTTTTCACTATGGATGATGGAGAATAAGCTCCTCATGGGTCGCTCTGCTGGAAAGGAGTTGGTAGGTTAAGAGCTGGGAGCCCCTCTGGGAGGAGCAGCAACTCCTCCTTCCAGCAGAGCAAGCCAACAGGGCTTTTGCGTACTTATTGCATACCTTTTAGCATTCTGAAGATTCATCAGGTACTGGGCAGCTTTCCATTCAGGGAAGCTTGAAGGGCTGATGTGGTGCCAAGTAGAGCAATCAGTCAGAGTTTAGAATGCACAAACGATGTGAATGTCACCTTCAGATGTCTTCAGATGGCTCATGTCAGGTGAGCACCTTGAGTCCAAGCACTCTTGGACGTGCTTGTGGCAATCACTTGAAGACAGAGGCTGTTCCCAGTTGGTGGTCCGTGGTGTTGAGGGTTCAGCATCTGGCAGGAGTTTTGTGTCACCCTCTCTCTCTAGTTCAGCACGTTTCCAGGATTTTCCTGGTGCTGGCTCTGTGGATGAGAGGAAACAGATAAGCAGCAAGTCAGCACTACTGCTGTGCTAATGCATGAAGCAGGTGGAGGGAGGACATTGACCTTCCTCTTCTCCCTCCCAGTGCAATAGAAAGGACTCTGTAATACTCTTCTGCTGTGGGAGATAATTCTCCATGAGGATGGTTCTCTCCATGGGAGGTTACTCTTCCATGGGAGGCTGAGGTGCATCCACCACATTTCCACCAGGCAAGCGGACAGTGCAGCTTTTAGGTGCTCTGAGTCCTGAGCAGTAACTGCCCTTCACTTACATTGGCACTTCTGCCTTTCCTTAATGAGTGCTCTCACGGAAGCCTCTGGAGGTGGGGAGTCAAGTCTGTGAAGAAGAAAATGTTGAAGCCTTTTCATGAGCACCTTCACTTCCCATGGGAATGGCAGCTGGGATCATACTTTGTTTTCTCTTTGGGTGTCTTGTGCTTTGTAACATCCTCATCCCACACCTGCCCTTGCTGTGAAGCTGTGTCTGGCTCTGCTTTATCCTGAATCATCTTCACTACTCCACTGTTTCTCATGCCAGATGCTTGGGAGACTGTGAGGAAACTCATCCTGGGACCTGATGATGCACTGATGCTTCAGACCTGATTCATGCGCTGGCCCGGTTATGCCTTGTGCTGTGCAGCTGAGGGAGTTTGCACATTTCCAGAGAGCTAATGTAATGACAGATTTTAATGCTAGATGTACAGAATTACATCTCCTTGGCAGTGTCTTTGAGCTTTTCCCGCCTGCTGACGTGTTGAAGGCGAGCTGGGTATTGCTGTGTGTGCATGGCAGGGGCAGGGGCTGATGTCCTGTTCTCTCTCTGGGCAGACCACTGACGACGCCGATGACACCGTTGGGCACAAAAGTTTCATTTCGGCCACAGTGCAGACGGGGTTTTGCGACTGGAGTGCCAAGTACTTTGCTCAGCCGGTCATGAAGGTAACGCTTTGTTTCCTCTGTGCATACACTGGGGGTCACAGCACTGCAGCTCCTCAGAAGTGCTGCTGTCCTGAGCGAGGGCTAGGGCTTTCCCTAAGTCTTTTTCCCTTCCTTTTCCTTCAGTCTGGGGAGGGAAATGAATGGACTCGGGTGCATCATGCTGCTCTGGGGAGCTGCATGACTGCCGTGCTTGTGAAGTGAGAGGGAAGAGGTCACCAGGGGTTAGCAGCAGATGGGGCAAGGTGTATTTCCAGGGAGAGAGCTCAGAACAAAGCCCTGAACCCCATGGGGGACGTTCCAGAAAGAGCGTAGCAGTGAGAGGGGGTTTTGTAGTTGACCCAGATCCACCGGTTTTGCACGGTTGCAGGTTGCATGGCAGAGTTGTTTCGTTTGAAATGTGCTTGTCTACGTAGTGAAAATTGTATTAGAGTAACAATGCATAGATTCTTTATATAGATAAATGGAGTGAGGAAGGTTCTTTATTCCAGAAAGGGCTGGGGGGGGAGAGCTGCTGGTTCCTGTCTGACATCCTGGCTGAAGGCCCCATAATTCCAGTGGCTCAGGGCATACCCTGTGCCTGAAGCCAGCCTTGGCTCTGTGCTCTCATGTGTGACTTCAGAGCCCTGCTCTGCTTATGGGCACCTTGTGTAAGACATCTTCAACTTAAAAAGGAGAAAGAGGGAATGATGGGGCATCCACAGGAGTGCCTGTGGGGAGATTTGGAAGCATCATTGTTGGGTTTTGAAGTTAAACATTAAAGTGCTACTATGGCGAAGAATGAGGGTGGGAATGACAGATCCTCAGTGAGCTGTTCTGGTAACTAACTTGGCTTTCTCTGAAGTGGGAGGTACACCAAAGCCTTGTTCTAGAAGAAAACCAGCCCAGAGCTCTTGAGAGATGGGCAGAGATCATCAGGGACTGGAAGGTGAAACTCTTGAATTCCCAGAATCTTTTAGCCAAAGATCAGGTTTCAGTTTTAAGTATGAAATCAAAACAAGCAGTAAATCTTCCCTTATTACACGCAGGCAGGGTAAGGCAAGGCTCCAGCTACCCTGGGAGTCAAGCAGCACAAACTGTAACACAACTTTCAGCTTAATTTCTTGGAGGTATTGCAATTTCTGTGAATAATAATAATGCACAGCTGGTATTAATGCCATTACCTGAGCAACTCCACAGCAGATGTTTGCATCCAAGCACTGATACCTAAATCTTACTAATGAAGAAATAGTACATTTATGTGCTGCCTCATCCCAGAATTGCCACTGCGCCATCCATCACCACTCCTCCACTCTTCAGGCATGTGGGATCGTTTGGGGGGTAATTGCCCCTAAGAACATCAGAAAAGCAGTTACATGGCAGCGGGTTCTGAGCAGCTTTGATTTCTTTAGAGAATCACCAGGAGGAAAGCTGAGATGGTGAAGAGGTTGCCTGGCACTTCCTGAGCTGCACGGGGCATCAGTTCCCTTCTGATACCATTATAAGAAGAGTTCACCAGGACATATGCCTGGCCTGTGGGGCTTGGTGCTGGGTCAGGCTTCCAGCCAAGGCTTCTCTCATCAAGATGGGTTTTGGTGTCTTGATTCAAGTCCAGCAGAGTACAGGAGGAGGAGGATGGTGTTCTGTCTCTTAGTTCTTATTAAAAACATTTGTTTGCTTTCTAAGGAAAGCTCTTTCCAGTGAAGAGGGGTGTTTTATTAAGGGAGTAAATCATGGTAGACAGCGCTTCAGGCTCTGTTGGAGGTAGGTGGGGAGCTCCGTGTGTGGGTTTACTACTTCATGTGCAGGAAATGGAGGAAGTTACTTTAAGGACAAAATGTGGAGCATTCCTATACTAATTCACAGAAGCCAGGGAGGGGGAGTCATGGAAATCGAGGTGTCCCTGTGCCCCAGTGGGTGCCAGGGTGTTCAGTGTCCCGCTGTGAGAGTTAAGGTACTGCAGAGTATCCTGCGTGTGCATCCCACACGTGCAGGGACTCTCTCTTCAGCATTTGCTAGCATAGCAGGAGTAGCAGTAGCCTGTATGACAGTGATGGTTCCATTAATACTTTCCCAAGTGTTGCATTTGGAAATGCTCACTGGCTGGGGTTGAGGTTTCAGAGCACGGACTGTCCTCAACAGCAATGATTTAGGTGAGGTTTGAGCAAAATGAAATCCATATTTCCTAGTAAGACAGGGAAGAGAATTGATTTCCCTATTACTTCTGTAAAGCAGCTCTGAGAGGCTAAGTGGAGAAAACGTGTGTGTTATCCTGTCCTAACAGGGGATTATATGTAACGTCCTCACTGGAGTGGGTGAGTGTGCAAGGGGCAGGAAGAAGTCCCTCTGTGAGGGACTTTGATTGCTGCTTGTGTAACGGGGCAGGAACATGGGGCTTGGCTGGGTTTCTGCAGAGTGCTCCTTTCCTAGAATCCCTGTTCCTGCAGCAGCAAGGAACAAACAGCCCTTGGCTGGTGGCTGCTGTCATTTGGGAACTTCAGCCCAGGAAACAGGCAAGGAGTAAAGTCTACCACGTCCTGATGGCAAAAGATTACACTGATGTTTAATTTCAGCGCTTCATTTGGAGATGCTGCCTACCATCATAAACAGGGAAAGACAAGACAACTATCCCTGTAATGAATAAACATAAAATGACTGTGAGTGCATCTTAGTCATATTTAATTTATTAATTTAGTTTTGCTTCATAGACCTTGCTCTGAGAATGCTTTCACTGGAAAGAGTGAGGGATTAATTTCCAGTGTAAATCACTGGCTCGGATTCAAGCCATCTACCAAATTGGATTTATTTATTATCTAATCAAATAAACAGCGAAGGGAAACGCTGCATTGTGAATGCTCAGTGTGCAGGAAGAGCAGATACCTACCCCAGCCCTGCTCCCTGCAGTCTGTCCTCTTCCTGAAAGCTCCTGTGGCAAAGGCTGCTCTGCTCACCACAGGCGGTCCTGGCTGGAGAGGCACAGGAAAGCCTTGTTGCCAGCTGTCAGGAAGCCCTGAGCCGAGGAGAGCGGGAGCCAGCATCTCTTATTGCCAGGACTGGCAGAACATGCAGGCAGGAGCTGGTGAGGATCCTGGAAGGTGAGAATTACATAAGAAACCCTTCCTGATAAACCCTGCCTTAACTCCAGCGCTGTGTCTTGGCCAGTGTTCAAAGCCCTGGGAGAGAACTGAGCCTTAGGCAATTGCTGCAGTAACCTCAACCAGGGAAGAGCTGATGTACCACTGGAGCCATTCACTGAGTTCCCTGCCCTGCTTTAAACACTGACCTCCACAGCAAGGGGGAGAGACAAAGTGTTAAAGAAAAGCTTCACTGGCTTTCAGATGACACTGCTTGGGGGGAGGTTTCAGTATCAGGACTGGTTTCTGTCCGAGTGGAGGCTCGGACACGTTGGGAATTGGTGGCATGTCAGGATCCTCATCATGTTGCACTGTTTGCTACTCCCCATCTCCCTTACCAGGGGCTGGCTGGGAGGGAGACAAAGACATGAATGATGAACCCAAAGAGTTCTTTTGAATAAGAATTTGTGGTTTTCCAGCCAGCAGCAGCCAGGCAGGAGGTCACAGCTCCCTGCTGCACACATCCCAACATACTCCTGTGCTTGTTTGTTACCAGAAGCTCCTTCACAACATGTTCTGGGGGGTTCATCATTTCATAGATCATTGCTCCCTCCTGACAAGTTCTCCCACACAGCTCTGTCCCACAGGCAGATGGACATGGAGGAAGGGGCTGCATTTTGCTTCATGCTCTTTCTTCTCACTGCAGTGAGGCTCTAAGGCCAGTCAGGCCTTGTCTGTTGAGCACAGGTACACTAATTGCCTGTGTCACACTTAACTGAACTTGTGTGGAGCATCTCTGCCAGGGTGCGGTTACTTGCAACACTTTTTAGGGGTCTGCTGAGTCCAACAGAGTTTATTCCATTAAGGGTATTGTATGTTCACTCTCTGATAACACTTTAGAAGGACCCACAGGGATTTTTCTGTGTTATTCCTGGTGGTTTTCTTCTCTCAAAGCTCTGTGACCCTCTGCAGTATCACTGAACCGTGCCAGGTTTCTTCCTATGCAGGCTCAGGCCCTCTTACTTTCCCCTTTGAACCTGTCTGTTCACCACGTTCCAGCCAGCATCAATCAGCTTGAGGGTAACACGAGGACTGGTGAGACCCAGGGTCTGTATCCAAAGTGGAGGCGCCAGGAATAAGTGTCTCCTGCTCAGCGAGTGTATTTTGGGTGTGTTCAGCTGTGATCCCAGCTGGGCCTGCAGGAAGCTATTGGACACACACGGATCCTGGAGGAAGCATCTTTGCAGGAACCTCCCTTACGAATTGCAAGGTGATGACATCCCCCGTCTGCAGAGCCTTTGGCACACAGAATGTGCTTAGTTGAGTCAACTGTACCAAAGCCAAGACTTAAACATATGCCCTTAGTGTTCTCCTGCTGCAAGGGTATGAATTGCATGTCAGATGCTGCATGGGTGTAACCGCATCCCAGCACAGTGATCCTCGGGGTGAGCATCTTTAACTCCCCTTTGCTCACATCTTTGGAGGGAGAAGAGGAAGGCAAAGATGGCAAACAGGCAACTGTGGAAGCAGAGGCCATATGTGGGTTGCAGGTGCTGCAGGAAGATGCCTGGGCACAAAAAGTGGAACTGGCCAGGTAAAGACATCATCTGTGCTGCTCTGCGGAAGAAAGGACTTCTGCTGTCTCCCTCCTGCCAGAGCATTTCATCCTGCAGTCACTTGGTGTCTGAGGCTGTCTTGCCACATGTGGTCTGCTGATGCTACAGCCTCTGGGGACTGTACCCTGGGAGATCTCGTTAGAGGAGGAATCTTTATTACTGATACCAGATGATGAAAACAACTGCCTGCTCAGCCTCCTTGGAAGAGTTCTTTTCCTTCAGACCTGAAGAGCCCAGAAACTCCTTTAATCTGCTGCTCTTTATCTGCTGGAATAAGGAGCACTTTGCTCAACTGCAGAACTGCGAATTTCTTAGCCCTAAACTGTGAAAGCCCCTGGTGCCTGCAGCAGAATTTACTGTTCTGCTCCTTCCCGTCTCCTCCCCTGGCTTTTTAGGTCTGTCTTTAATTTATTCCCAGAGAAGGGGGATTTTCATTAAGGTGTAGGTGTAACCTCTCCGCTCTCACATCTCCTTTGATGTATTTTATCTTTGCTTTGTTTATTGCTTTACATTATCAGTCATTTGTCATTGCCTCTAATAGATGTTGTAGTCCAGACAAAATGAAATAGTGCTGGTTTGGTTCGAGGTGGTTGTGCTAGGAGGGAAGGGGGAGGGTGGGTTTCTTCTTTTGAATGTCTTTTAAAGAAGCAGAAACCCATCTCAGTAGTAGCTGTTTTCCAAAGTGCGGTGCATTTTGAGGACAGTGTGATAGTGACAGACGGTTTAAGGCTGTATTCAGGGGAAAAAAAAGTGTGTGTTTGTGAGGAATGGGGAATGACTTTGTCTTCTGTGTCTCCCTTCGTCAAGAGTTTCTCCTTTTGGAACAGCCATCATCATCAGAAGCTAGACAGAGTCCCGTAGCTCAGCCCCATAACTGATCCAGAGATGCTTCCTGTGTGTTACAACCACGGGTGGTTTGAATGTGCTTGGTTCTTCAGAAACCCTGTGTCATTCACTTTGGAGAAGTGCCTACGACTTAAAGACAAAATATAGGACAGCAAAAGGAAATGAGAAGAGATTACAGATGGTGGGGAAGATTTAGATCAGGAAGATGCTCAAGTATTTAATAACATAAGGTCTCGTGAGCTCCTCTGTTTACCGCCTGAGGCTTGGAGCCTTAAGTATTTATGGCTTAGTCTGACATGCACGTGTAGGAGTGTGTGTTACGAAGGCAGTTCGTGGAGTTTTGATGGTTACTGTTGTTTTGTGTTGTGAATATGCTGCTAACACTGAAAGATCCCAGAGGAGCATGACTTGGAGAGCCAGATCCGCAAGGAGCGAGAGTGGCGGTTCCTGCGCAATGCCCGGGTCAGGAAGCAAGCCCAGAAGATCATCCAGAAGGGTGAGTGACTTCTGCTTGCCCACACTGCCAGCAGCTTGCTTGAGCTCTGAGCACTGCGCTTAGGCAGGACACTGACCTGTAAGCCCCCAGTTAATAGTGACTCTCAAGAGGAAGAAGTGCCTGTTCTCCCTCCCATGTGCAGGCGAGGTGATGCTGTGCAGTGTTTTGCTGATAGTCACCTGTCCGTTCTCAGCTCCAGATGAGGGGAGGGACCATTTCGACTGTCAAATTACTGCCGTCCCCTTTGAAAACTTAACCACGGTGTTAGAAATCAGCACAGTGGCCACAAGCAGAGCACTCAGCCAGAACACAGCACCAGGCTGGCCACCATGCCAAGTCCAGAGGAGCCTAAGAGCAGCGACTGCTTTAGAGGAGGGAAAGCAGCCATGAAGCAGCATTCCCCACTTCCAGGAATTGACAGAGCATCCGATCTGCAGTGCAGGCACTGGCTCCCGGCTGAGGGCAGCAGCTGAGCTCTTCAGCCACATACCCGGGTACAGCCGGCTCCTCCGCAAGAGCCAGAGCGCTTGGCGTGGAATCAGTAATTCGGAGGCCCTTAGCAGATGCTATTGATTTACCATTTGGGCTCTTCCTCCCTGCCCTGTGATGTTCACATGGGTACCATAGGTTGTGTTTTTAAAGGGATAGAAGGCAGAATGCTGTAGGATAAAAAGGAAGGGACCTCTTCCACTGGAGCAGCTTGCTCCAAGCCCCTGTGTCCAACCTGCCCTTGAGCACTGCCAGGGATGGGGCAGCCACAGCTTCTCTGGGCACCCTGTGCCAGCGCCTCAGCACCCTCACAGGGAAGAGCTTCTGCCTAAGAGCTCAGCTCAGTCTCCCCTCTGCAGGTTAAAGCCACCTCAGTGATGTCTTTCTCACTCCTCTCTCTGCTAAACTCTGTAAATGATTGCTTACTCCTTATACCCCCTTATATTTTTTAATCCCCTTATGCATGGTTTATGTGCACTGCTGACACATTTCCCTCTAACGGCCTCAGGTTTGGGTTTCATTAGTGTGTACTCTCCAGAAAGCTGCTCTATTTATGACTCCCCACACCGCTGTGAGGCAGCGCTTGTGCTGGGACTCTTTCAGCACAGGGATTTATTCAGATAGAGTGGATCCCAATGACGTTTTCCAGGAATTTGCATGCTTAAATTATTCCTGCCCCTGTGCCTGGAACAGCGGAGCTGGGGAGCAGCATTGGTGGGAGCTCTTCTGACATGCTCCCAGCAGCATTCCCAAGGGAGTGTGGAGGCTGCTCCTCTCCTGGGATGCTCACAGGCACACATGGAGTTGGACATGACCATTTGCTGAATGAAGAACTGCCCAAGGCTCAGCCCCCTGCCTGCACCTCCTCATGTGGAGGGTCACTGGGCTCAAGTCAGGGCAATGGGAAGCTTAATGTTGTGAAACTGCAGAATATCATGAACCAGAGTAATAGAGAAATGGAAGTGGGGCCCAGGAGGCGGCCTGGGAGAGCTTCCTGAATACAAAGAAGGGATTCTTTGTGCTTACCTGAAGAAGTTAAATCTTTTTTCTAGACGCTGTTCACGTTTGGTTGCTTGACCTGAGCGACCAGAGTGCAGCAGCCATTAAAACAAAGAGAAAACATGAAACATTAAAAAGAACTAAAATAGAGTTCCCAGCTCTTAATGAAAATTAGATCAGATGGGTGCATTCTGAAACGAGCTAGGACTGAGTAAATGTCTCCTGGGCGTACGGGTTTGTGTGATGAATTCACTCTGTGACAGAAAACTGCAGCATCGGGGGTACCAACACTGGCTGTGAAGAGCAGAGTGTTCTGAAGAAGAGAAGGGAAAGGTCTTTAACCACCCTCTGAATGTCTCCATGGAAAATGTATTTTTCATTGGCAAATTAAGCTAGAATAGTTTAAAACCACTGGAATGGAAGATGGACTGAATAATCCACAACAAGATGGAACGCTTCAGCATTGGGAAAAACGGGTTTGGGGTTTTATTTCTCTTGCAAAAATAACATTGTTTTTTCTGTCAACACAACCTGGTGTCTCCCTGGGCTCGGCTGCACTTGCTTGTTCCCTGCAGCTCCCAAAGCACAGCACCCCCTGATTCGTCACCAGTTTTCACTTTGTACCTTAAGACGTGAGGCAATCGGTGCGGAGGAATCAGGGCCGTCAGTAGCTGGGATCTGAGCAGCTTCTGGAGGGAGGGGAGTGTTGGGAGTCTGTTGTTGGGAACTGGGGGAGAGGGGTGAGATGTGGCGCTGGGAAGCTCGTCCCTGGGGTGGGATGCTCCCGGGCACTGAGCCGTGGCCGCCTCCTGTCCCCCCGCAGGTATTTCCCGGCTGGATGATCAGATCTTCCTCAACAGGAACCCGGGCGTCCCCTCTGTGGTGAAGTTCCACCCGTTCACACCCTGCATCGCCGTAGCTGACAAGGACAGCATCTGGTTAGTGATTCTGTGGGTCTCCAAAGCACCGGCAGCGTGTGTGGAGGGTTCAGAGCAGCACATATGGAGTGTGGGGTGGCATTGCCATGTGTGTTCCTTTTCTTCCCCCTGCTCCATCTTGTGGCCGTCCTTCATAGAATCCCAGCCCAATTTGGGTTGGAAGGGACCTTAAATCTCACCCAGTTCCAACCCCCTGCCACGTGCAGGGACACCTTCCACTGGAGCAGCTTGCTCCAAGCCCCTGTGTCCAACCTGGCCTTGAGCTCTGCCAGGGATGGGGCAGCCACAGCTTCTCTGGGCACCCTGTGCCAGCGCCTCAGCACCCTCACAGGGAAGAGCTTCTTCCCTTTAGCTAATCTAAATCAGGGCAGAGTCCTCCTGGAGCTCAGTGCCAGAGCTGTAAGGTCACAGCGAGCCCCTTTCTGCAGGGGGTGCTGGCTGAGAGTGAATCCTGACAGATTTATAGTGGTTTTTTACACCTGAGCTTTTATCCCGTTTCCTTCTCAGAAGCTGCACATCCATTATTAATAAAATGCTGCTGAACACCAAAGGAGAAAAACAAATGGAACTGGGATCAGATGTACATAATTTTTAGCTTTGCTGCAGTGAGTGGATCTCTTTACAGCTCACACAGAGAACCAGGAACTGACTCGGTGTTTTTTCCTCCCACAGTTTTTGGGATTGGGAGAAAGGGGAAAAGCTGGACTATTTCCACAACGGGAACCCCCGGTACACCAGGATCACAGCAATGGAGTACCTGAATGGACAGGACTGCTCCTTGCTGCTGACTGCCACAGGTAGAGAGCACATTTTCCCACATAGGAGGGCATGACTGGGGGCGGCCTTTATGGAGTTCAAGTGCGTGTGAGCTGCTCTGGACTTCTGCTCTCCCCTCTATGAACTGACCCTTCCCTCCCTTGCAGCTTGCCTGCCTGAGGAGCATTTCCAGGGTCACACCTGAGAGTTGTTTCTGCCTTACTCTACACACTGAATTTCTCCCATAGTCCTCAGTGTCTCTCTAGTCCGTATATCTCATCTAGGGGAAACAGTTCTCCAGAATGCCCTATTGCGTCATGTAAGGTAGCATGAAGGGCTTTTTCCCATTCATTGCTCTGTGAAGCTGTGAGTAAGATCTGCTTCTCTCCCAAGGAACCATTCTAAAGCCATCAGTTTAAGTGTTTTCAATAGCTCTTCAAACTCCGTGCTGAAATGCACAGGTTGGGTGTAATTAAGAGAGGTGAAAGAGGAGCTGAGAGGGCTTTTCGGACGTTTTCCTTTCAAGTGATTGATTCCTTGCACAAAAGTTTCACAGATGGGGAACAAATTGAAAAAATACAGGATGTTCTTGAAAGATCTGCTGCTGATGGGCTGGGCTTTGATTCAGCTCCTTCTGCGGGGTTGTGTTTTGTATTTAGCAGGGTACTTTTGTGGCTCTCTGCACCAATAGCAAGGAGGACAGAGACAAATCCTAGAGAAAATGAATAGCTCAAAGAAACGGAGCGACATCTAATGTCAGATGTTATTTGAGAGAAGGAGAAAAGCTCTTCTAGAACAGTTCCCGGTAGAACAATGCTTTAGGTTTCATGGATGTAAGATGAGAGAGGAAAAACAACTCTAGTAAAAAGGATTAAGTTCAAGTGGCACTCAGTTTTGGACGTTGTATGGCTACAGTGCTTCTCCCTTTGTCATGCACAAGCAATGATGAGAGGTCCATCAGCAGTGACGCTGCATTGTGTTCTCTTTCCACCCAAGATGATGGTGCCATCAGAGTGTGGAAGAACTTTGCAGACCTGGAAAAGAACCCGGAGATGGTAACAGCCTGGC
This sequence comes from Neopsephotus bourkii, assembly GCF_033783945.1. Lineage (NCBI taxonomy): Eukaryota > Metazoa > Chordata > Aves > Psittaciformes > Psittacidae > Neopsephotus > Neopsephotus bourkii. The sequence continues at coordinate 923,788 of NW_026902223.1, forward strand.
AAGGGCTGTCGGACATGCTGCCAACCACACGAGGTGCGTCCCCAGCAGCTTCTGTTGGGGTGGGGGATAAAAATCATTTGCGATGCTGGGTTTTCTCTGGGGGTGCGGAGAGCAAAACGGGTTTCTCACCTTCAGCCATCAGTAGCATCCTTGTTCAACAGTCTCTGCCTTCTGGAATGGCCTTCTCCCAGCTCTTGGGGAGGAATTGTTTTTCCATTTCTCACTGGAAAATAAAACCAACAAAACGGCAAGCCCAACACGGCGACTTCACACGCACTGAAGAGCAACCAGAGCAGCCTTTTGCTGGGGAGCAGAAGGGTACAAAGTCCTTGTCCTGTACAGGCTTCACAGCAGCTGGTTTGCTCAAGCATTCCGCTTAGCTATGATCCTAAGGAGAGAGCTGTAGAACAATGGTGGGCTGAGCACTGCCCTGCTCTTCTGGCCGTGGCAGGACATTATTCCCCTTCGGGTGGGACAGTAGCTCACGTGTTGCCTCTTTCCTTCTGACGGGCTGCTCGGCCTCTGCACAGCTTTGCATGTTGCACCTGGGACCTCCTTGAGCCTGAGCTCGAATTTTGGCACTTTCTCTTCACTGTGTACTGTTTGTGGGTCAAGGGGTGGCGAGAGACAGTTCTAAATGTGACACGTGCAGGACAGCACAGTTCGACCCTGAGCGTTAGAAAGGTTGGATAGAAGAAGATGTAAAAAGAACACTGGCATTGAGCTGTACACAGGGAGAAGCCACAACACTGGTTTGAGTAACCCTGAAGTCTCTATTAGGACATTAAAGGAAGTGGATGTTTTGTCCTGAGACCTGGTAATGTACTAAGGCTCTAACAGTGATTCTCTGTCACTTGGATGTTTCTAATCAAGGCTGCATGTGCAGTGGTTCAGTCTCATTGTGGGATTGGTGCAGGAATTGCTCAGCGAGGCTCCCTGGCTTGTGCAAAGCAGAAGGTCAGATGAGATGACCATCATAATTCATCCTGACCTTAAAATCTGACAGTTCTCATTTCTGAGCTGCTGTGGTTCATCACAGGAGCCTGACACAGCTCTTTTAGCTATTCATTGGATTTTACTAGGGCTACCTTGTTGTGCTCCTCTGTTATGTTTCCCTTAATGGTGTCGCAGGGAAGAGGAACTGGATTTGGGGTTGTGGTGAGCTCTGTGCCTCACTGCAGTATGTGCACAGAACTGATGACAAGCTGCTAGGAGTTTGTAGCCCGCTGTGAAAATTGCCATGATACGGCACACGAAACCTCTCTTGGAGGTGTCAGTAAAAGCAGAAGGAAACCAGTGGTAATGCCCTGAATGGTGAAGGGCCTGGATCTCCTCAGATGGAGAGGGAGGTGATCATCTCAAGTTGCCCTTTGTAGTGTCGATGGGTTGGTTTACGTTTCTTTCTTGTCAACACCAGCTTTCCCAAAGGATGTTTATTAGTGTTCACTATCCCTGGATTCAGGATCTTCCTTCCCTGGTTCTCTAACAACCAAACAGCTGGAGTTCCCCCAGGCTGCCCTGGTCACCAGCTCTGTGCTGCAGCATCAGTCAGGTTTGGCGAGGATGCTGACAGCTGGAGGCTGAGCTCCTTAGGGCTAATCCCATTTTTCCTGCTTACTTCCCAAGGCACAGCATCTGCAGATTGTGCCTTCCTCCAGGCCTTTAATACCACAGAAAGGATTGTTAGCATCGACATGTGACGTGACAGAATAGGGTAAGGGCTGAGGCAAGAGCTGATGCAGCAGTAAGAGTTGAATGGTTATGCTTGCCAGAACAGGAGTTCTGAAACTTTTGAGTCTGTTCTCTTTAAGATTGTTTTATTTTCCCTTTTCTTTCCCTTATGGCCTTAAGAAGTCTGGGTCCTGCTTTCTTTGCCTTTCACCTTCTGAGCAATACAAGTAGATTCAGAAGAAAAGAAGGACATACTTCTTTCTGGAGAGAGAATAAGTGTAGTCACTTCAAAAGAGCTATGTGGATCACGTCCCCTGGGAAATGTCACTCTCTTCAACAGTGATCTTTTGCTGACAAGACCATAGTTGTGGTCCAGATCTGGCTCATAAAACTGAAGATGCATCTTTGAAGCTGCAGAGCTCAGGAGTTTTACTGGAGTTTGTTTGCTCCTACTATTGATTTCCTTCTCTTCTCTCCCATCCTTTTTCCCTCTGCCATACTCATCTCTGAATGTGATAGTTGTCTGACAGCAACAAGAATACTGACTTCTCTAGGCAATTTTCCCACTTAGAAAAGCAGAGAGGGATAGGCAATACCTCTGTGCAACCTTTGGAAGCTTGAAAAGCCTCCCCAGGTTGTCCAAGGTCAGCAATACCTTGCTCAGGGGCTGTGTGAGAGGAGGAGCAGACCAGAGGGAGGCACAGGACTTACACTTGTACACTGTAAAGGACTAATTTGTGGTATGCAGCCTCAGGTAAGAGAAATGAGCCAACGCAGCCAAGTTAGTGTGTTAAACCTGGCCCCAGTTCATTGCACTTGAGAGCTGACTAGAGACTTGGGGTATGTAAGTATTTGAACGCTGGCAAACCTCTGTGTGGGTCCCCTCTCTTTTCTGTATGAGGTTTTCTGATTGGATCTTGTTTCAGTCTGCACTCATGATGCACCAAGAAGGTCTCCTTCAGTCAAAATCCAGGTGGTCAAAGCAGCATGGAGGCTGTAGCATAAGGCAGTGATTGGGAATCTTCAGCAGGAGAGATGGAGGGGGCTGAGAAGACGGCAGAGCTCATCCTGTTAATACCCCAGTGTTCCAAAAGACGCAGTTAAAACCAAGCGTTTTCGGACAGTGTAGGAAGAACCCAAACCTGACGTGCTCTGAAGCTGTCATTTCACAGCAGGAGACTGGGAATTCTGGCAGTTTCTATAGCAAAGGGTGTTTGAGGGCCGCAGGTTGAGAGGTGGGAGCAGGCGGAGCAGCGCAGTGACCCATCACCTGGTGGCTCATAGGACGAGTGGCCGAGCTCCTGCTTCTGCACACATCTGCCATGTTTTGTGCTGTTTCTTGTGCTAGAGGGGACCAGGACACAACTCCCCGCTCAGGATGGCTCTGTCCTTGACAGCACAAATCCTGGGGTTGGGAAGAATGCGGACCTGCAGCCAGCTGCTTCACAGCTCCCAAACGCTGTCTGCTCAGCTCTTCTCCCTGTGTTCCCTGCGGATACCTGTGTCGTTTTCCCTTCTCCAGGCCAGCAAAGAGAACCAGTACATTGCTTCTAACAGTCAAGGATTCAGCCAGGTCTCTTCCTGTGCAAGGTCTTCTAGGGTTGCCCCAAGGTGCCTGTCACTTCCCCTGTTTGCTGCCCTGCTCTATTCTCGCCCCGAGGTTTGTAGTGCCTGGAAACCAGTCTGTGCCTGAGGCTAATTCCTGTTTATGGGTTGTTTAAACAGGGCTCCAGGTAGCTGTGTGCTGCAGCAGAGGCAGAGGAGCCTTGGCTGCAGTGGGATCCCAGCCCTTCCGTATGCAGAACCCTCCTGTTCTGGGCTGGGTTGGGTTTGTACAGATGCCATGAGTGACTTGGATTCCTGTCTGTCATTTCTCGATGCTTTTTACTTCAGAGCAGGGAGCAGATCATGCAAAGGATAGGCTCCTTGTTCAAGAAGAAATGTCAGATCTGTGCTGCTGTCAGCCAGCCAGAAAACTCACTTCACACATGCCAAGTGCTGCCGTTGATGGCTTCCTAGGGAATGCTGTGACTGAACTGGTGCCTGCTCTCTGGATGGAGGCATGTGCTGCTCTTGGTGCTTCTGCTTCTCTTTTATGTTCTTTCCTTTAATTTGAGTTGGTTTTTTTCTAATCCTTTTTTGAGATTTATTTTTGCTCTGGCTGACCAACTTACCCTTAGCATCAACCCCTTAATCCCTGTCTTCTCACAGGTCTGGCCCGAAGGGTTTCAATCTATCTTGACAGAAGTAAGCAGGGAGGTGAGTGCTTTCTTTCCTGTTACCTTTGATCAGCTGGGGTGGGAAGGATCTCCTCGTCTGGCTTCGGGCTGGTTGACTGGTTGGTTGGTTGGTTGGTTGGTTGGTTGGTTGGTTGGTTGGTGTTTTTGGCATTGTTTGAATGACTGCTGGGTCCATGTGGTTCCTGGAAAGCTTTGCTTCTACCTCTCCCATTCCCTGCTTTGTGTCCATGTCTGTACCAGCTGTGAGAGATGCAGGGAGGGTGTCTGGGCTCTCTAGGTCAGTGTAGCCAAGTGTTGAGAAGAGGGCATCTTCCTGTTGTACTCTGAGCTGTCTGCAGGGAGAGGAGCTGGGGGGTTGCATGTACAAGTCTCTCTTTTCCTGGAATATTTCAAAGCATCCCTGGACCAGTCCCACTTGTGAGCCATCATTCATCTAACATGGGTTTTATGGGGCTTTATTTGTGATACATTTTCACTCTAAAGACCATGGGAAAAGAAGAAGGTGATGAAGCTTTCCCAGGAGGTTGAGAACAGTGGACTTTTGGCAAGGATGTGCCTAATATATTTTCCCAGTTCTGTTCTGTCATGTGGAAGGAAGGTAAATGAGCTCCCCAGCCAGGGCTGGGCAATGCCTATGTTGGTCCAGAGCCTGGATCCTTCCTCTGCTGCTGAGGAAACAGATGGCTCATGTGCCAGGGCAGCTCTGCTGCACATCCATGGGCGCTCATGTTGACGTAGTCATCTTGGGTTGTTCACTAATTACTGACATTTGCTGACTGATAAGAGTTGAGTGTTCAGTAATGATGAATAGGATGAAGATGCTTGGGGGGGGAGGGATATGTGGAGCTCTTTAGCATCAGGTCTTTGCTAATCTCTCTCTCGCTGTTCAGAGGCAGAGCACTGGCTTGGAAATGAACCAAGCTGGTGTGTGGCTGCTGGCTGCCTGGCTCTGCATTCCACTCAAAACCCAGTGGCAAACAGGAAGGCCAAAATTAGCAAGACTCAGCTGCAGGGAATTCCCTCTGGGCAAACTGGGCATCCCAACATGTAAGGAAATACCAGCCAGTCCTCTGCTGGATCCATACATCTGATGGCAAGCGATTGCCTGTGTCCCAGGCACACCAGTAATTGTGGATCAATACAGAGCATTCACTGGGTGTTCTCTTAGTGACAAATGCAGCAAGAGGATTCCGTTCTCCCACTGAAAGTGTCATAAAAATGGATGAGATGAGCTATTTTCTTGACAGCAAAATACATCAGCAATATTTAGATAAAATATACTAGTTTTGTCACCAAAGCACAGAAAATCTGTTCTTACTGCCTAGGCTTCCATAAGGAGATTTTACCAAAAGGACAGGGGACTCTGTTTTCACATCTCTGCATGCTGGTTTTCAGCAGGAATCCCTGGCACTGCTGTATTGCAGATCAGTGGTAAATCAGAGGCAGACCAGTGCTTTAATGGTCCAGGTCACACCAGGCCACTGAGCAAGTCAGCCTGGGAATCCCTAAGGCTGGAGTGAGCGCAGAGCAAAGCTGCAGTCGACACGTTCAGCATCGAGGAGCAGCTGAGCTCAGAGGTGTCTGGAGAAGCATTAGTGTGACCCTCTGCCAGGCTGCTTCACCTCCTGCTCCACCAGAGCTCTGCTGGGGGGGCTCAGCTCAGCCCTGCACCACCTCCCATCAGCGTGACTGGATGGGGATACAAAGGAGACTGTGAACAAGAGAATATCCATCTGCCCTCTCCCACCTCCATCCCTCACTGCCTGGTGGTGCTGATGTGTAAACAGCCACGACCTGTTACCTCCAGAAATGTGCACTGATGCCAAGCAAGAGAAAATGAGCACTTGCAGTTCCTGGCTTCCTTCAGTGCTCTCCTGGGGCCTCTGAAACAAAGGGAAAGACGTTAAATACCTGCTCTGCAGAAAAGCAGGACCTTGCCCTCAGAGGCTGTGCTCCGTGGTGAATACTGCTGACTGCTCCAGCAGTGATCCGGGGGGAGCAGTGGAATTCAGCAGCTTGCTGCAAGGGAATTTCCATGGGGAAACACATGGGGCAGCCTGCAACGGAGTAGCTTGTACCAGAGAGCAGGCAGGAGGGAGAGCAGCAGGCTGAGTGTCCCAGCATCTCCCCAGCGGTTGTATCTTGCCCTGTAGGAGTAAGGAGTTTGGGAGAAGAACGCTGATTTCTGGTCAGATTTTGTTAGGGTATGGAGCTAATTGGAGAGATTGCAGCTCCAGGGGTTTGTGTGCTTTTAACTGGATTCCCAGCACCAGAGCTGCTCCTCTCCCTGTGCATAGTCCTTGGCTGGAGGAGAGTGCTGCTTTGTGGAAGGATGTTGTAGAAATTAATGACAAGTGAGGTCACCCAACCCTCCCACGGCTTCCTGGAAATTAAAACCCTGATGTGCTCCATTGCTCAACCAGGAGGGCTCATGATTACAGAAAATCATCACTTAGAATCCAGGATGCTTTTATATTGTGTTCTGCGTCGATACTGCTGATTTCATTGAAATGCCAAGTACAGGTTGGCCGCGTTCCAGTGACGTTAAAAATAAGTGCAGACCCTGGGAATGCAGCTGCTTTCAGCACCACTGTTAGTTACCGAAATTTATACGAGGAACTGTCTCATCCAGACAAATATCTGTGCTCAGGGGGAGTCCTGAAGGAACAGACATAGAAAGTTACAGCTCTAAGAATGGCTGTTGGTTTGTGTTATAAACCCACATCATACTCGCATCACAGGGCTGGGTCACCTCTGCTCTGGAGCCAGGCTGAGAGAGCTGGGCTGGGGCAGCCTGGAGAAGAGAAGGCTCCTGAAGGGGAGAGCTTAGAGCAGCTCCAGTGCCTAAAGGGGCTGCAGGAAACCTGGAGAGGGGCTTGGGAAAAGCCCCTGTAGGGACAGGCCAAGGGGAATGGCTTGAACCTGCCCAAGGGGAGACTGAGCTGAGCTCTTAGGCAGAAGCTCTTCCCTGTGAGGGTGCTGAGGCGCTGGCACAGGGTGCCCAGAGAAGCTGTGGCTGCCCCATCCCTGGCAGTGTTCAAGGCCAGGTTGGACACAGGGGCTTGGAGCAAGCTGCTCCAGTGGAAGGGGTCCCTGCCCATGGCAGGGGTTGGAGCTGGAGAAGCTTTAAGGTCCCTTCAACCCAAAGCAGTCTGGGATTCCATGATTCATCCAGAACTGCAAGTAACTGTTAAAAGATTCCAAACTACCACCAAACCCCTCAAAAACCCAACCACCACAAACCTTTAAAAATTTCTTTTCCTCAGCTGTGGAAAATTTGTTGCTCTGTGTCGGAGAGCACAGCATTCCTGATGGGATAATTCTAACCTTAAGGACTACGCACTCAAAGAGGTGTGCTGCAGGGGTGCCTGCTCCTGCAGCTCGGGGCTTGCTGGGGGTACCAGGGTTCCACCACTGGCCTTTACCAGGAGGTTGCCCCAGGGCTGTGGCATTGCTGTTCCTGTGGGGAGAAGGGAGCTGGAAGCAGGGTGCAGGTAACGTTACCTTTTTGTCAGCATGAGGCTGGGCAGCATCTCGGATGCCAAGCACACAAGCCAAGACCCAGCAGGTGAGCTGCAGGCTCAGTGGTAACATCCTGGAGGAGGACCTCTGTTAATTAAAAAGGAAATGATAATTAGTATCTAGTCCCACATTTGCTTCTCATCTCAGAATACCGGGAATTTAACATAAAGACCTGAGCCAATACTCCATCATTTCCACTATGGAAACGTTTGTTCCTATATAGAAATAGTGCAGCTATTTATGTCTCATTTCCTACTGTGAGTGTCATCTTTGAGTGTGACATTTCCCACTCAGCGGAAGCTTTCCCTCCCTGCTGCACACTTGTGAACGACTTAAATTTATGTACAAAGGCTTTTCTTCTTCTCAGCCACGTTTGAGCTCTGGTTTAACATTCCCAGTTGCTTCCTGGGGTCTCCTTTCCCTCTTTCCTTCCCCCACTTCTTTGCCAGGGCAGCCAGGACCCACCACTGCTCCAGGCTGCAGATGGATCCCAGTGGGAAGGTGCCAGGACTTCTCAGCTGTGGCTTTATGCAGATACTCAGTTATTTCTGGTGCCTGCATTGTGGGGTGCAATGAGCATCCTGTACCCTGAGGCTGCCCAGTCCACCCACGAAGCAGAAGCACCAAAAATGCAACTTTATCTTTTCTTGAGAGAATGAGGTGGCTGACGGCAGAAAGGGAAGATCCCTTCTGAAGGGATGATCAGAACAGTGCACTTCCCTCTTGCAGAGAGCAGAGGTTCTCACTTGCATGGACTAGTGACGTTTTATACAGAAGGCAGGAGCTGTGTTGACTGCTTGGAACATCACGATCTTCACCATACACCAGCATCATCTCCCTCCTCTATTCCCACCCGTGGGCTCTCTGTCAGCTCCTGGTTCAGGGTGAATCCCTTGTCCTTTCTCTCTGGTTAGGTCATAGGAGCTCTGTGTGCTGTTTTACATAAAGCAAAACCCCTCTGGAGCTTCTTCCCTCAGTGAAACTGTGCCCAGCCTCTTCAGTGGCATTACTAAATGTCCTCAGTGCTGGAATTCCTGACACATGCACCAAGGTAAGCACCAGGAGTGCCAGTGATCGCTCCACATTCTCTGTCTCCCCCTCCACAGAGCAGACACTGGGAATCACAGCAGGTTGGGGACTTACTACTGAGCAAACTGAGGAAAAGCACTCTCTTCAAACTGGGGAATGTAACTGGAAAGTCAGGAGCTTTAAACCCGCCTAAGAGCGTGTTGCCTCCGTACCTCCGTCGGAGATGGAAATGGCGGTATCTGTCTCAGCCTGCCAGGTTTATCTTGTCACATGGACCATAAACAAGGTGACAAATCGAATGGCTTCAGTGATGTTTATCATCTAAATCACTGCCTGCTCCTTTGCCTGGGCTCTAGCAGCCCCTGAGCTGCCGGGCAAGCTGAAGTAACAATCAGTTTGACTCATGAAATAAAGGTGCAAGTGCTCAGCTTAGCTGAGAGCCCTGGATTTCTGCAGTAAGATGATGGACTGTCAATAAACGTCAGTAATCTTCTCAGGGGTGTGCAGCAAAGATCGGGAAATGGCTTGGATGTGATGCTTAGGAAGGGGAGATGGGCAAAATATTTTATCTGGATCTGTGCAAAGCAAGGTCATTTCATCACCTCTGAAGAAAACTTGATGTTCATAGGATGCCGCTGGACTCACTCGTGCCCTGTAAAGGTGTTTGGTCTGGTTAAATGTACTTATGGCTCTCTAGTGACAAAGAGCACGTAGAGGTAGGTTTAAATTTCCCGCTGGGGCTGGTTCCTAGCTCTAAATCAAGACAAATTCACATTTGTACCTTCTGAACAAGCAAGTTGTGCAGTGGAACTAGAGGAGCCCCTCCGAGGGCGGCTGCGCTGGCTCGCAGCAGGAGCCTGCAGTGCTGATGCATTGCAGAGCACTGCCTGACTCCAGGCTGCACATGGTTATGAAACACTGCCCAGCACCAGCAGCTCTGCTTGGTGTGGATGAGAGGGTGAAGTGAGGAGGAGGAGGATGCCTCTGCTGAGGGAGAGCCTTGCCTGAGGCAATGAGTGCACACAAACTGGAGTCCTTGCCGTGGTGCTCCTGGGGTTTTGTTTGTGGTTTCACTGTATGAGTGGGAGCCTCCCTGGAAAACCCGTAGGTGTGGGGTTGGTTGGACTTTGCAGCATAAAGGTGTCCCTGCCTGAGGCAAGGGGCTGGAACTACATGGTCCTTAAGGTCCCTTCAGCCCAAACCATTCCATGATTCTCTGATTTATTAACTCCTGTGGCAGTCCCCAGCAGTGTCTATGGAGGGCTGCTTTCACCTGCTGTAGGGCCCCATCTGCACCACAGCTTCTCTAAGCCCTGAGGCTGGGCGAGGGCTTGGAGATGTATTTTGGACTCAAATCCAGGACCATCTGATTTGATCCCATTTGGAGGACGTGTGCATGTGTGTGGGTGTAATTTTATATTTCCTCTAATAGTGATGGTTTCTGTACATGAGGTCCCGAGAGCTGGTGTTCTGATCAGTGCAGCCCTGCCTGTGCTGATGCAGAGAGTAACTTGCACCCTCTGCCTGTGTTTTATCTTAGGAGCAGGAATGGTGGTTGACTGGGAACAAGAAACCGGGCTCCTGATGACGTCAGGAGATGTGAGGATAATCCGGATCTGGGACACAGACCGGGAAATGAAAGTACAGGTAATACCTGCTTGTTTGTCCCATTCCCCTTTCCCCTTCCAGAGCAGGTCCCTTGTGGGGACTTACCCTTTGCACAGCCACAGGGTCTGAGAGCCATCCGTGGAGAGCTGAGAGGTCTGCTCAGAGCGTGGAAATGAAAACCCAAACGTGCTTGGTGAGCATGTGGGGTCCTTCCTGGGAGCTGCTGCTCTTACTCCACAGCAGTGTTGGAGAGGTGAGGTGGTGAAAGCCAGAGGCAGGCACCAGGATGCAGACAGGGGCCCCTGGTCGTGCGTTAGTGGAATGGCATAAAGATTCTTGAGGAAATCCAGTGGTGAGGTGGGGTGGTGGCAGTGTTTGGATGTACTGCTGCCATCTCTGCAGGCACACAGAGCCAACAGCAGAGCAACACTGCCAGCCAAAGGCCTGGTTTCAGGAATGCTGCATCCATGAGGAGAGCACTCATGTACCTGCTTAGTCCACACCTAAGTCAGGATGGAAGCAGGAGTGTTCCTGCTTGTCACATGCAGCCCATGGAATTGCTGCCAGCTTGGGCCAGTCTGACTGAGGTCAGGGTTTGCTCCGTGTTGTCTGATCCAGGTGTCAGAGCACGGAGGTGCCCATGAACCAGCACCTCCCTCAGTGTCAGCACTGGGGCACCTTGGGGTGCTCACATCTCACTGCTGCACCCAGTGAGAAAACACCTTTCAGTCATACCATGCACTGCAGCGGGGCAGAGATGCTGCAAATGGTCCTGTCAGTGCAACTCAAATGGAAGTTCCTCAGAAATCCAAGGAGAAGCAGCAGCTGGTCTGTGAGGATGGAGTCACTGTGCTGCAGAAGGAAGGAAGGCCGGGTTTCAAAGCTTCTAGAAATTAATTATCCTTGAATGAACATTAATTACAACATTTGACCCTGCAATGCAGGATAATTAAGCTTATGTTAATCCTAATTACTTTCACATATAACTTTTTCGATGCAAATTAGGGAACAGCAGAATTCAGGAGGTGAAAATCTTTTAAATTACAATGATTAATGATTGCACCGAAAGTATCTAAACCCATGTTGTTTCTTTTCTAATCACAAAGATGGGTTCTGTTGAAATTCAGGTGATTGAAACTTCCTGACTCAGTAACACTGGAAGAGTGAAACTGAGCACAAGGAGCAGAGAAGCTCTAATCCAAGCCAGTAAAGGCTCCTTCCCACTCTTTGAACTCCAGAAGCGTTCCTTGGGAAGCATGTGAGGTGTAGCTGAAGGCACAAGTGCTTCATTTTCACTTCTGCTGATTGTTCTGTCTTCAAAGGCAGGATCTGGGTTTGGGCAGTGGAGGAGCTGCTGAGAACAGCCCTGAAGGCTGGAGCCTCTCACCAGCAGCTGCATTGCTCAGCTGGGAACAGCAGCAGGGAAAGGTGAATGTGCTTGGAAGCAAAAATAGGACCAAAGTGTGAAATGAGCTAATGCAGCTCCAGCCTCTGGATTGTTACCTTGCTTCCCTGTGTTGCTTAGAATCTTGGAGTGACGGAATGATTTGGGTTGGAACAGACCTTAAGGGCAGGGACCCCTTCCACTGGAGCAGGTTGCTCCAAGCCGCATCAAACCTGGCCTTGAGCACTGCCAGGGATGGGGCATCCACAGCTTCTCTGGGCACCCTGTGTACCCAGAGTGCCCAGTGTACATCAGACTGTAGTGACTTGAAGACCCAGTCTGAGTGTGGCTTGGCTGTGCTTTCTCCTCAGGACATCCCCACTGGAGCAGACAGCTGTGTGACCAGCCTCTCGTGTGATTCTCATCGCTCACTCATCGTGGCAGGGCTGGGGGACGGCTCCATTCGCGTCTTCGACAGGAGGATGGCTCTGAGTGAATGGTAACCCCCATCCTTCCTCTCTACTCACCCCTCACCTTCTCCTTCCTCCCCTTCCCTCCTCCTTCTCCCCTTCACAATGTTTCTGTGCTTGTTCCTCAGCCGCGTCATGACCTACCGGGAGCACACAGCCTGGGTGGTGAAGGCATACCTGCAGAAACATCCTGAAGGCAACATCATGAGCGTCAGGTAACAGATTTGAATGTTTGAGCTCTTTTCTTCCTCAACACAGTTTGTTTTTCTGTTTCAATTTCACCTCTGGTACTTCACAAGCTGAGAGGATAAAGCTCTTCAGGTTGCTGTTTGCTTCAGTAATTAACTCCTGCTCCAAACGTGGTGGAGGGAAGGCAAAATGAAATGTGGAGCTTCCCTTGGAAGCCTCTCAGAGTGGTTTGAGAGTAAACAAGAAGGCGTCTGCTGAAATCACTGTCACGAGGCGTGAGGGAGGAATGGAGCGAACCAGCAAGCTGAGCTAGATATAGTATGTCTTAGGGGTGGTTGTTCTTCATTGCCAACATCTCCGTGGTGTCACTGGAGAGGGAACATGAGAGGGAAGATGGAAGGTGCATCTGTTGGACATATTACTGTGCAGGATCACCTCTCTGTCTAGCAATTTTCTACATGAAAATTCATTTCTCCTGCCTGCTAAATACTGTGGAACGAGCAGCATATACGTGCTTGGCCCTTCCAGAACAGCAGAATAGAAGTTACTGTCACAAAGCCAGTGTTTGCACACAGAAAGGCTCCTTCTTGATGACAAACTGAAAATAAACAGGGATTTTCTGGGATTCAGAACATTCCTGAGGCGGAGGATGGGCCAGCACACATGGATGAAGATTTTGAGCGCAGGATTATGAGATGCAGCTGCCAGTTCTGTGGAGCTCACATATGAGAGTTTTTAATCTTCCTCTCTGTAATCTCCTTCAGCAGTCCCAGGGTCAGGCCTGTATCTGTGGCCAGCCCAGTCTGGAGCTCATTTTGTCCCTCTCCTCAGTGCCCTTCTCAGCATGTGGTGCTTTGTTCTGGATTGAAGAGACATGAGAAAATGGTGTGCTTCAAAAGACAGGTCAGATCGCATCCCGGAGGAGCTGGGTTTGTTGAGCAAGGCACCTTGCTCTCAGTTTCTCCCAGTTTACTCTCTTCTTCAGTTGGCAGCAAGATCCAAGAAAAACCACTGTTAGGATGTAGTGAGGGGCTTCTAACTTGAAGGTGTTGTGTTGCTTGTGGAGCAGTTCTCTCAGCCTCAACCTGAGCTTCCCTCAACCTCTTTCTCCAGACCAGAGGCAGGAGTTAGTAATGCGGGACTGGTGGCTCTGAGGACATTCTCCATTGCCTGGTGCTGGTTGACCATGTCATACTGGGTTCAACCACCTCAATCTATGTGTTAGTGCCACTACAGCGCTTCTCATTAACCAATAGGTCTGCTTCCCTCAGGCCAACCCTGCTGCCAGAAAATGATCTTAAACACCTTCAGAATATCCTGGTTTTGTAGCTCAGCTACTGTTGAACAGTAACAGGCAGCAAGAAGTCAACCAGGATTTGTTTTCTACATAGTCCCCTTGTCACAGAACTTCACTTCCATTTGGAAGCTCTTGCATGGTTTTCCAATGCCTTCAGATCCATTTTCAAGTCTTAATAAAGACTCCAAGCTTTAAATGAATTTACCATCTATTTGATCTCCCTCAAACAGTATTTCCATCAAGTCTTTAGAATCTAAATCAACCTCAAGTTTAATTTGTCTTGAATTTAATTATGTGGCAGCTGGAGTTGCAGCTCTTGTGATGCTGTGAGTAATTCTGTACAACAGCCTTTTGAGCAGTATTAGGTATTCCAGAGGTAAAGAAACTGGAGGCAATGTGCTTTGTAATGCTTTTGTTGTGAGCTCTGTGGGGTGATTCACAGTTGTAAGGCCATCAGTGGCTTGGGAAAAATAACCCTTTCAAAGCCATGGTGCCAGAAGCCTCACTGCTGCTGCCAGCAGAGCAAGATCCATAAGTTAGGGATTCCATATTTCCTTTCCATCAGACACTTTTCTCTTTGTCTTTCTGTGCACCCGTTGACCAGTCCCTTACAAGGAGCTCACAACAGATGCACCACATCAAAAACCTTCAGTCCTTGGTCCAGGGCTGTAGGAAAGATGCACCCTCTTCACATCAAACAAATGTGATTCTGCTGATGTATTTGAGAGATGACTTAGCAAAATGAAATCATGGGTGTTTGAAAGGTGCTTGATCTGCTAAGCACAGAATCCTGTCCCTGCTATCATTGCTTTCCCCTGGTGCTGTTATTAATAGGATTGAACTATCGCCCGAGTGTTCGGTTTGTTACATCTGGCCCACAGAGTACTTTGGACATGAGGATTTGTGCATCTGTGACCAGACATTTGGTGTAATGGATGGAACCGGCAGGTCCCATCTGGTTAGAGTTCTCTAATACAATTTCCTACCGTGAAAAGGAGAAGGAATTTGGGCCTGACGTGCAGTTTGGTGTATTGAGTATGACATACCAGTAAAGGCACTTGCACTCAGCGATGAGCTGTAAGTGATAAAAGTAATAACAGCTCACTCCTGAGGGCAGAGCTGCTTGCAAAGCATTTAATGCCTTGTGGATGGTACCAAATGTAAGTGGCATTGGTGGGAACTGAGCCGTACTGATGCAGAAGGCAAAGGCTGCATCTTCTCTATCCTCATCTTCCCAATGGAGGTGGTCAGCTCACGGACAGGCATCTCTGGGCTTTGGGGGCTGGTTGGGGCAGCCTGACACTGTGGCACTCCTGTGTTGTAGTGTGAACGGCGATGTGCGGTTCTTTGACCCCCGGATGCCAGAGTCCATGAAGGTCCTTCAGATCGTCAAAGGGCTCACAGCCCTTGACATTCACCCACAAGCCAACCTCTTTGCCTGGTAAGTTCTGCTTCCATCTCTTGCATCCCTGGGGAGGACAGTTTGTCTCCGCAGACATCGCTCATGGGGTTTGGTTGGGGTTGTTGTTTGGTTCAAAACAGTGCAGTTTCTTTCCCATGTTGGCAGCTCAAGGATTTTGTCCCTAGTGAAAGCTCTGCACTGGTGCCTTGCAGTGGTGATGCACAGTCTTACCCTCCTGTGTCACATGCGGGTAATGTTGTTACCACGTCCTGGGTGACACCGTGTTCTCTTGATTCCCTTCCAGTGGCTCCATGAACCAGTTCACTGCAATCTACAACGGAAATGGGGAGCTGATCAACAACATCAAATACTACGATGGCTTTATGGGACAGAGAGTGGGAGCCATCAGCTGCCTGGCTTTCCATCCTCACTGGGTCTGTGCGCCTCCTTCTTGGATTTGGGAATTTGCATTTCTCAGTTCATGTCAATGTTGGCAGAGGGAAGGGTGAGGAGACTCCTCCAGCACAGAGCTGCTGCCCAGCCTGGTTTCCTGAGGACGTAGCTCTTGCCACAGGAGTTCTCCAAGGGGAGTTTGCCAGGAGCTGCCTGGAGAGGTGCAGTCTCTCACTTCCAGCACTCAGAACTTGATGTGCTGATTTATTCCGTGCCTCCTTCCTCACAGACACAGGCTCAGCCACAGGTCTCTGGGGCTGCTTTGACACCACCTTACCTAAGGCTGAAGACCAGGTGCTGTGAGGTAGGGAAATGCACATCAGGGAGATGAACTGCAGAAATGAAAGGCATAAGCTCATCAGTCCAGAATGAGTGAGAGTAAAAACAAAATTCAGAATATGGCCCAACTGAGCCCTTGTTAGAGGGAAATCTGGTTGCTGCTTAATTAGAGTTACTTTAGAAGGCTGCAGCTCAGAACACAAATATTTAATGGGTAATGGGAAAGATAAAGGGCCTGGAGGGAGGAGGGAGGAGCTGGGCTGTCCTGTGATGGTTTGGTATTAGCTGGGCAGGGAGAGGGACAGTGTTTTACTGCCTGGGATCTGTTTTACATCCTGAGGACAGTAAGGGTAAAGGAAAGCTCCTCTCCTTGGCTTTGAAAGGCTGCTTTGCAAGAAGCTAAGGGGTGATTTTGCTGTCCCACAGTGTGAGGGATGGAGAAGGATGTGGGTAATCATTTGTGATGTTTTACTCTTCACATATGCACACGCAGCCCTGCCCAGCCCGGGTCTCTGTGCTGGGGTTGTGTCAGGGCTCTCAGTGCAGCGAATGCTAATTCTCAGCCTGCTCCTAACAAGCAGATTTGCAGCCATTTAGAAAAATTATGTTAGCAGTTGGCAAGTAATAGCCCCATCATTTTCCCCTCTGGCTGAAATGGGGCTATAACTCGCTGGGATGAGGTAGGTGCTGGCAGGAACGCTGGCAGGAATGCCGTCAGCGCTGCGTCCGCAGATGCACTTGAGAGCCTTTGAGCATCTGGGCGTCAGTGCTGAAATGTGAGCTGTGATGTGCCTCAGTGCTGCAGGACCCCGGGACGCTCATCCCCGTGTGCTCTTTCCACAGCCCCACCTGGCAGTCGGGAGCAATGACTACTACATCTCGGTGTACTCGGTGGAGAAGCGGATCAGATAGCGCTGGTGGCAGCGGCGCTGGAGCGAGTCCCAGCGGGCAGGGCCGTGGCTCAGCATCATGTACATAGTGAAATTATCGACTTGAATGTTTCGTGTTGGCTGCTGCTGCAACCCGTAACTTGAACGTTTCCTGACTCAGCTACTGATGATTTTGACAAGGGGAAGAGAGACAATCTCCTTTTTTTTTGTTGCATTTTTTGTTTGTTTTCCAGCTATATCCTCAAAGCTACAGAAAAGGAATGTTTTATTTTTGTTTCCAGTGGTTGGCTTCTCTGTTAGAAACACGGCTCCTGAGCTTGGATGAGGCAATACCCTTGAAAAGGGCTTTCTGCTTTAGTCTTCGTTTCTTTGTTTTGCTGGGGCGTAGGTTGCTCTAAGGACTGGAGTCAAGACTCACCTACAGCTCTGTGCATTCAACCAGATCATGGGACCCCTCCAGCTGCTGACTGCCCTCTGCCAAACAGGAATTCCTTGGACAGTGCAATGAGGCCTGAGCTGTCTGTCTGCAGAGCAGCGCACATGCTCCTGCACTGAGCGTCAGCGAGGGAGGTGGGAAAGTGTCTCCTCTGCATGGGCCTCGTCCGCTCTGCAGCGTCCTCTCCAGTGGAAGCAAAGACAGAAAGAGCCTTGGTGGCAAGAGGAGGCAGAGAACCTGAGAAAAGGGCTTGAGGAGATGACAGAAGCAGGGCCGGACGCCAGCACGCTGTAATCATGCACATACAGGAGGAAGAGGGAAGAAAGAGACTGAGCATCTCTAACATCCCAACACACGTAGAGCAAGTCACTCTTTAAGCACTCTCCACCAGGTCACACAGTGGTGGGGGCTCTGGGGTATCTTGGTCACTGTTGCTTCCATGGTCACTGTCCTCTGCCCGTGATGAACTCCACAAACACGTTGATGCCTGGGAGCTCTGCCCAGCAGTGAGGGAGCCCCAGGGCTTCCATTCATTCTGATGGGCTGATACCCAGCAAGGTGATGCTCAGGAGGATTTGCACACTCACTGCTGTGGGTACGCAGCTGCACACACCGTGTGAAGGTGCCTGTGGCCTCTGTGTCCCAGCAGAACTGAGCACATAACCACAGGTGATGTGAGCACAAGAGAATCACTAACGGGGGAAGACTGCAGGTCACCCTGCTTTGAGCAGAGCAGCTTTGTCCGAGCTCCCCAGCGGAGAGCCTGCGCCACCTCCCACACCTTCCGTGTCTAATAGTGAATGTTTCTGTCCCTTGAAATCCAAGGTGGGTCTGGGGAAGGGGTGGGCAAAGCCAAAGGCCAGGTTCTCCCAGGTGCTGCTGAGGTGCGATTCAGCTGGCCAAGAACAGAACTTGCGTGGTGCAGAGCTCACCATGGTGACAAAGGTTGACCTGCGGAGTGCAGGCATTCCCAGTTTCCCTTCCAGCTGGTCTGCAGGCTCCCAGCAGCCTCTGCCAGCGATGAGGCTGCCAGAGACGTTCTCTCCCTGTGCACTGGAGGCTTCACCTCTGCCATGGTGCCTGCACAGCGTGCCTGGCTCTGGTGAGGGTCCCTGAGCCACAGCAGAGGAGCCGATGCTGAAGGCTGGGTGCTGTTGTCCTAAGCACTGTCACTGTCCCCCCTGGAGAAAGGAAACCAGGGGCCCCTTCACAGGATGATGAATCAAAGGCTTTAAACATAAGCAAAACTACCTAAAAGTCCACTTCTAAGTTACCAAAAGTGAATTATGGTCTAACAGAGCTGTGTCCCTTCCCAACCCGCTCCCGTGCTGCTCCGATCTCTGTCCCAGCATCTCCTCCACCCTGCCCATGCCGGGGGCTGATGAGCGCAGAGCCGGGGCATGGGATCTGCACGTAACCCATTAACATGCACAGCTTAGAACCCCATAGGTTTTTAACTTATATCAGTGTCTTCTGAAGGGAACAGGAACTCCCTGGCAGCAGGCGAAGGTGGAAGCTGGAGCTCCCAAGAGGAGCTGAGGCCAGGAGGGGGGGGTTGAACTGCCTGGGCCTGTTGAGCTTTCATCTGAGCGTGTGCGTGTTGCGGGCTGTTCTGGCACAGGTCTGCCGCAGAGGTGTCAATCATGAAGTTTAACCAAGGATCCACAGAGCATCCTACCTAAAAAGTTCACTTATCTCTATTTATTTTACAAAAATAAAATAATAATGAAAAATATATAAAGAACCCCACACGATTGTAATGTGAGAGTAAAACAATTACCAACAAATAAATGGTTAATAAAAAATAAATGCAGAAACACTTCCCGGTCTGAGGGTCGTTTCCTGGGGCGGGGAGGGGGGGGAGATGTGGCCTCAGATTTTAGGTGATGGGCTCTGTGTTTCTGGGTTGTTTCCCTGCAGCCAAGGGGCTGGTTGTAGGGGGGAGGTCCTGGGCACACTTGGGGGGACGGTGGCTTGAGCTCTGGAACATGATGGGAAGGGGAGGGGGAATTGTGCTGGACTTGGGAGCAGTTTGGCTGCTTCTGCCCCGTCACATTTCCTGCGGCAGCCGCGGCCCCTGTATCCCCATCCCCTATAGTCCCCATGCCCTGTGCCCCATGCCCTGTACCCCACTCCCTACGGCCTCTGCCCCCCTTTCCTCCCCGTACCCCGGCTCTCCTGCCCGTTCCCGTGGCCCCCCCCAGTGGCTCCTGCGCGTCCCTGCGCCTCGCTCTCGTTCGCCTTCGCGTTCTGCCGGGCCGGGCCCTGCGCGGCCGCCGTTGCGGGGCGCGGCAGGAGCGGGGCCGGGGCGGGGCGCGGAGCGGCGGCGGCGGCGCGGCCATGGGGAACCTCTTCGGGCGGAAGCGGCGGAGCCGCGTCACGGAGCAGGACAAGGCGGTGCTGGTGAGCGCGGCGGGGGCGCGGGCCCGGCCCAGGCTCCGGTTCCGGCTCCGGCAGCAGAGCAGCGGTTCCCGGCCAGGCCTGCCCCGAGCGGTGCCGGCCCCGGGCGCTCCCAGCCGGCGGCGGGCGGGTCCCCGCGGGCGAAGGGACGGGGTTCGGGGCGGGGGGGGGCCGAGGCCGCGGTCGCGGCGCGCTGAGGGCGGCCCCGAGGACACGGCGGAGGCTGCCGGGCCTGTGTGAGCGGGGCGGGAGCTGTGAGGGCCCGGCTTGTGAGCGGGGCCGCCCGTCCGGGCCTGTCTCCTGCAGCAACTGAAGCAGCAGCGGGACAAGCTGAAGCAGTACCAGAAGCGGATAAACGTGAACCTGGAGCGGGAGCGAGCGCTGGCCCGGCAGCTGCTGAAGGACGGCAAGAAAGAGTGAGCGCAGGGTTCACACCCCCCGGTGGGAGCGGGTAACGGGAGCGGCGCTGGTCGGGGTTGGCCTTGCGAAGGGACGTTTAAAGCTTGTGCTTCAGGCGAGCGAGCCAGCCCGTCCACACCGGCGGTAACCCGGTGTTAACCCGTTCCACACGGCGTTAACCGCGTTGCTGCCACAGCCATGAGCATCATGAGTGCTTTGTGCAAGGGGTCGTTTCCCATTACCCCAGCGCGTACGCTTGCAATTCCAGTCACCAGACTGGTGAATTGACGGTGAATTTGCTCATTCTGACTCTTCCAGGAGCAGTTTGGAGCTGTTGTTTAACTGGGTTCAGCCTCTTCGGGATAAAGCACTTAACACAGGCGGTTTGGACGGGTTGTTTTAGGCTGCTTGGCTTTCATCGGTGCCTTTTCCTCCTGTTTCCCCCAGGAAAGCCATGCTCTTGCTGAAGAAGAAGCGGTACCAAGAGCAGCTTCTAGATAGAACAGAAAACCAAATCAGCAACTTGGAGCGGATGGTGAGTGAGGACCCAGGGCTGGGAGCCTCTGTCCTGGGGTGGGTGTTCCTTCTGCATCCATGGGATCACTGTTTGACTGTCAGGCCCTGTTGGAGCTCTGGTCCTCTGTCCAAAGGGCAGATAGCCCTGAAGGTCCCTGGAATCATAGGTGTGCAGTGACTCTTGGCCAAAGCACGGAGCAGGGAGCGTGCTTTGCCTCTCTGGGGCAGGGCATGTGTGAAGCGCATGGTTGGTGGATTACTAAAGCTTTACTCAGGGTGTGGGGAGCGGCTGCAGAAACTTCCCTCAGTGCCAGGGCTGCAGAAAGGGGGGTGCTTGCTCGGGGTGGCTGTGCAAGCTGAGGCCTCAGCTTAGGCTCTCAGCTGGAAATGAGGCACAGGTGCTGGGTGTGCTCTTGCAGCTGCCTCTGCTGAGGCTTTGTGTGAGTGCTCCCCACTGCTGACAGGGAAAGGGCTCTTCACTGCTTTCTCCTTGCAGCTTCTCTGGGTTCCTGGGCCAGCAATGGGAACACGGCAGCCCCTGGCATTTCCTCTTCTCCTTTCTGTTTCAGGTCCAGGATATTGAATTCACCCAGATCGAAATGAAGGTCATCGAGGGCCTGAAGATAGGCAACGAATGTCTGCACAAGATGCACCAGGTTGGTCTGAGCAGGCTTCGGACTTGGCAGAGTCCTGCCTGTTTGCAGCCGTTACCCTGCAGACCTCACTCACGTCTGGATTTTGGTTCTTTTCTTCAGGTTATGTCAATAGAAGAAGTAGAAAGAATAATAGGTGAAACCCAGGATGCTGTGGAGTACCAGAGGGTACGTGCTGTGTGCGTGAGTAGCTGTGAGCAGGCTCCCTGGCACACAGAGCCTCTCTGAGGAGCAAGGTGTTCCCAGCCTAATCTGGCAGGCAGGCAGACCAGGCATAAAACCCCAGTTGCCTGCAGGCGATGCAGCTGTTAGTTTTCCTGGGTACCCCTTCACCCTGGTTCTGTGCTGCAAGCCAGAGAGCTGCTTCTGCTGCGCTGTTGTTCACTGGAGTCTTTCTCATCCTCTCTTTCACAGCAAATAGATGAGCTACTGGCTGGCAGCCTGACAGAGGAGGATGAAGATGCCATTCTAGAAGAACTAAATGCTATTACTCAGGTAGGACTGATGCAACCACATTTTCAGGAAGCTTATTGTAATAGGGGAGAAAGGATCTTTTCCCATTCTCAATGGTTTATCTTATTCCCCCAGACACCTCAGTCATTCCTATTTATGCCCAATTACTGTGTCAATAATTCAGGCTAGTCACTGCAGGGGTCAGTGCCACCACCAGATACGTGTCATGTGTTGTCTTCTGTGTTCCTGCAGGAGCAGATGGAGCTTCCAGAAGTTCCTTCTGAGCCACTTCCAGAGAAGATCCCAGGTATGCTTTATGTGCTCTGCAGCTTTGGCTTCTCTTACTTCTCAGTTCTGTGCTATAGCCTGAGACCCTCTCCCGCTGTTAAGTATTGTCTCAGCGACTGAAGGAGCATAAACCCTCTGGTTGAAGCCCTGTTCATCTGGGCTGTTCCCCCACATGGCTCTGACAAAGCCAGCCGACCCTTTACATTAAGAGCACCCAAGGCTCTGGTCTCTGCTCACTTGCCATCGGGTCATTCCTCTTCAGCAGTTCCTTTTTGTTACATCTCCTGTTCCCAAGTCCTGGTTCCTCCCCAGGAGATGCCTGGAGATCCTTTGCATTCCCTCTTTCTGTCACAAAGTTCTTTCTCTTCCACAGAAGCATCGCCCATCAAGAACAGGCCAAAGCCAGAGCTGGTGGCAGCATCCTAACTCCCGCTGCTGGGGCTTCCCCCACATACCTTTCACTCGGGACAGTTTGCCATCCCAGCGTGGGCTGGGCACAAGCAATGCCTTGGCAGCACCCAGCTGTGCTGGGCAGATGTGGAGCAGGATTCCCCATGCAGGGAGGGAACCCCAGCTCATCATTGCTCTTGTATCAAGATTATTTTCTAGCGCTTTCTGTTTTGTAACTCAAACCCCGAAGTCACTCAGCTGCACCACCACGGGATGGAACAGCAGCTCCTCAGCTTGGGAAGCCAACTGCTTCTCTAGGTGTGATCTCAGTGAAGAACCTGCCTGTGCTCTGCCTGAATCCCCAGGAGATGCCACCCTTGGAGCGATGGAGTGTTTGAAATGGCTGGGCACCAACAAACGGCTGCCGTCGGGGCCCTCCAGACCACGCTGGTGTCTTCTCTGCCCTCACTCCTTCGCTTTCCTGCTTCTGACTCCGTTTGTGGAAGAGCTGCCGGTGTCCCCTGTGCTCGTGCAGATCCCACTGGAGGGGGTGTATGAGGCTCTGGAGGGGCACGGGCAGCCTGGAAGGAGGCAGCGAGCCTGAGCTCCCGCAGGCAGTGATGCTTCATGCCTCGGGTTGGAACCGGTTCTGTGTAAAACCAGCTCCTGAGTGAGGTGTTTTCACTTGAGCAAAGGTCAGAGGATGGCTCAGCAGTGATGCTAACAGAGGAGAAGCCGGATCTTGGTGCAGGTGATGAGCTGCCTGTGCTGGGCATGGAACAGGGGTGCTTGGTAACCATTCCCACTGGGATCCTGCTCCATCTGCCTGCACTCGTCGTGCTGAGTGACACCTTGGGGTGACAGGAACCTGATGAGCCTCTTCAAACCCCAGCAAGGAGTCTTGTGCCTGCGTTGGGAGCCAGGAGCCAGCCCCGGCTGGCTCTGCACCAGTGCCAGAGTTCACCTTTGCAGCGTTCTGCTGGGCTGGGATCGATTCCATCTCCAGCTCATGTCTGATATTTCCTTGCAGGGTCGGAGACAGGAAAGGTCAGGCTGGGAGAACCGTGAGGCTCGTTCTGTAGCAGACATGAAGGCTCTTAGATCAGCCCTCCAAGGACTGCTCAGTGAGCAGGGGCAGAGCAGTTCCATCCATGCTGTGGATGGGCCGGTGCTCCCCGCGGTGCAGTGGGCACGGGGTCGGCATGGATGAGGGGCTTGGAACGCTGCGTGGCCAGGCCGGTGGTGGGCGGATGTGGCTGTTCTTGGACACAAGCTGTACTTGCCAGCCTGCAGCTGCTCTTCAGGACACTGCACATCTTTATTTATTATGTTCTCAAAGCCACAGCCCTTAGTCCCTGTTTCCGTGACAGCAGAAGAAGGACCAGTGGGTCCTTGGGGACTTCTTGTGGCTGCTTTTGGGGTTATGTGATCTGGTGCTAGACAATAATAAGTATTCCCAGAGGCTGTGCTGCTCTCTGTGGTGATGGGCCAGCAGCAGCTCTGTTCTTGAGTCGTCCTTTCTGTGTCATCTCTGTTATGTTCCAAAGAGCAGCCGGGGCATCCTCCTCCTCCTCCTCCCACGTGCATGTGGCTTCGGGGCGGTTTGCACCTTGGAGCTGCAGCGCTTTCAGTGCTCAGTGTGTCACAGCAGAGCCTTGGCCCGTGTTTACTGACCAGGACAGCTTTAGCCAGCACCTTCCTGTGGGTTTAAACTGAGCCTTGGGCCGGCGCTGAGTGCTCTGGGCACCCTCCAGGGCTGGGCTGGGCTCTCGCCCTCCAGGCAAGGCTCTGCTCTGGCTCTGCTCGGAGCTGCGCCCCGGCTCTCCTGCAATGCGCGCTTTACCCACCAGAGGGAGCCGTGTCCCCACAGCGCCCTGGGGCTGGGCCGCCCTTGTGCAACGATTCCCTTCGCGGCTCCTTCGGTCGCTGCTGGCCTGGTGGGGACGCGTTTACCGGTGCCCTGTTCCGTTTGTAACCAGCGGAGGGAACGCTGGCCTCAGCCCTGAGCTCCTGAAGGGGCCTTTCCCGTGGCACAGCTCTTGCTGCTCCCCCTGTGTAACCCTCGTACACAGGGCTGGCACATCACCGCCACTGTGCAGGAGGAGGGAGCACACGCACCCTGTGCGCTCCAGTTTGCATCCTCAGGAGCATCCTGGCACAGGCAGGAGCCGGGGTTCCTGAGGAAGCTGGTCCAGAGGCAGTGGGGTTGGTGCTGACGGGGTTAAAGCAGCTCCTGGGGTTTGTTAATGCAGCAGCTACGCAGCAGTTACAGAGCTAACAGGGAAGTTGGGAGCAGATCGCCAGCGGCTTCCTCCTCCGGTCCCTGCAGCAGCCACAGCCTGTGCTCTCCTGGGGAGGAAGAGCCAGGAGGGGTGGGTGACCTCTGCCTCTGCTCCAACAATAAACGGTTTCTGGTGGCTGCACCGATTCCTCTTCCAGGCTCCTGTTTTCAGTGTCGGGTTTGGGGGCGCTGCCTCCTCCTCCCCATTCCCACCCCTGCTCCTGGGGGAGATGGGGCAGGAAATTTCGGGACAGGCTCCGTGTGTGATAGAGGAACAGCCCCATTTACCCAGGGGGGCTCCCGTGAAACCCCAGCCACGTGCGGGTGGGCTGGGCTCAGTCTGTTACACCCCAGAATCCCAGGCTGGGAAAGGGCCCTTAAAGCTCACCCAGTTCCAGCTTCCTGCAGGTCGGGACCATTCAAAACCCACACAGGTCTGCAGGGTGCCACAGCTCAGCACCACCTCCATGCTTGCTCCACTATGGGCAAAGGACAAGGGCCCCTCACCCAGGATGTGCTGAGCCACCCACTGGGGTTTGCCCCCCGCTACTTCCTCGTTGGTTTGGGTTTCCATCTCCTATTGATGGAGGCAGGGGAGGCCTCCGGGTCTCTCCCACCCGGACCCTTGGTGGCAGCTCAGCCCCTGCCAGGGCTGGGGTTCCTGTGCCCTGGGAGCGCAGGTGCCTGCGTTGAGCAGTGCTGGTGACCGCTGCCTTGTACCCGCTCAGCTGGGGCAGCGGGAGCTGAGCCTGGAGCCCTTCCAGCTGTTGTGCTTGGCCAGATGTTGGGTTAAACAGGAATGTGCTGGAGGCACTGCGAGGTTTGTGCCATGGGGGGGACACCGCGTTAATCCTGCCCCTCACAGGCACGGCTCGGGGCAGGTGATGATGGGTTCCAGTCCCTGGGCATTTACAGGAGCTGGTGATGGCTCCCGAGGCCTCTGTGGTGGCTCCAACCGGACCCAGCCACCGTGGCCCTTAAGGTGATTTGTGTGGCAGCGGCTGGGGAAGGGACCCTGCTCCCTGCTGCCCTGCAGAGACGGTCCCTGTGCCGGGGGGAGCAGGGCTGGCCCTGCCCATGGGCTCTGCCTGCACAGACCCTCCTGCTGCCAGCGGGCGGACACACGAGGCTGTGGGGGAGAGGGAATCAGTGCCGGTGTTATGCAAGCGCCGCTGCCTTTAATAGGCTCCTGTTCACCGGTGTCCAGGAGGCAGCGGAGCCGTGGCTCATTCCCTCGCTGGGGCTCTGCTCTCTTGCCCTGCAGCCCACCCCGGCGCTGCTCTGGCCGTTGTCTAGGAGCTGGTTTGGGGGCAAGGCCTCCCTCTCCCCCCCGGCAGCCTGGGGGCCTCTCCCCCCTCGCCGTTAAGTGGCAGCAGCCCTTTCACTGGTGTGTAATTGGGTTGTGTAACGTGGGAGGCGGTGGCAGAGCCCTGCCAGTTTCTATGCCAACACAGCTGGATGGCGGCGCTGCCTGGGGAGACGGGGGCTGCCTGTGCCCCCCGACACGGCCCCCAAGGTCTGCAGTGCTGAGGAGCATCACTGGGCAGAGCTGCCCCCGCATCCCTGCTCCGTGCCCCCCAGCAGCAACCCTCAGTTCTACCCTGCTGGGAACAACCTGGACGTGTCCTTTGTCCTCCACCCTCCCCATCAAACACCAAGTCAGGGCCAGGCACTCCTTTAAAGAGCTTTGCAGGGGGTTCTTCCATCTCCCTCCTCCTCATCATCACCCCGCACCCCAGGCTCACCCTGCCCTGCACCCAAGGGCCGTGGTGCTGTGGATGCTGCCCACCCTTGGGGCTCACACTGCTGAGGGTGACTTCTTGTGCACTCAAAGCCTTGGCAATGCCACCCCCCCTGCCCCGCCTGCACGCTCGGAACCAGCCACCGGCTCCTTCCTTTCCCCCTTGTCACGGTTTAAACGGGCCGATGGAAGAGGCTCCGGCAGAGGCGAGCCCCGGTTCTGGCAGCTCAGCTGCGGGGGGGAAGAGAAGGGAAGAGAACTCGGCGCAGTTTCCTGACTGGAGCAGTGCTGGGAACAAAGCAGGTTTGTGAGAGCCGAGCTCAGGCCGGGAATGTGACCGTGACCTTTGCTGGCGCTGCGCTGGGTGTGGGACGGGAGCTCCGGTGCGTGCTGGTGCTTGGTGGTGGCTGAAGCGCTGCAGCAGCGCCTGCCCCGACCGAGGGGAGCCGGAACCCAGCTCCCGGGGGCTGGAAGGAGCCTGGGAAGGGGGGATCGCTGCTGCCCCCCCCCCCCCCGTTCCGCTGCTCTCTCCCAGGGCGCTCCGGTTTCCCTGGCACGCGTTGAGCATCCCCGCAGGGCTGCGGTGGGAGCCGTGGGACCCGGCCCTTGGGTGGCACCCGGGTGCAGGCAGCGTGGGGGAGCTGGTGCCGGGCTGGAGGGAGCCGGAGGCCAACGGTGCGTGGTCAATGAGCCCCGGGAGGGAGTGAGTGGAGACCAGAGCAGGGCCCTGCCTCTGCCCTCGGGGGGATGCCCCTGCGTGAGCCCATCCCTGCGGGAAGGCCGGAGGTGCCCCCGTGGGAGCTGGGGAGCCAAGGACTGGATGAGGAATTCAGCATCGTGTGATGCTCCCCCTGAGCCCCGGGGTTTCTGCAGCACGATGGGAGCTGGATGGGGCCGTGAGAGCCTGGCTGGGCCCACCCGATGTGGCCGTGGAACCAGCGAACGTGACCAAGGGTGGTGTGGGGCTGGGGACTAGGGTGGCTCTGAAAGGAAGAGGCACCTGACCCTGTCCCCTCTGCCTCCTCTCTGTGAACCAGCCCTCTGTAGGGGAAGGCAGCGCCTAAAGGTCCTCCAGCGCCCATTGCCCCTGTGCAGTGCATCAGCCGGTGGCACTGCCCCATGTGCTTCCCCGAGTTCAGCAACGTGATGCAGATCCCATCACGCCAATTATGCGGCTCACATAAACCATTCCTGTTACTCAGAAGGATCCCCGGAGAGCTCCTGAGCGAGCTGTGGTTCAGCATTACTCACTCCTGCAAGCAGGGGCTGGGGCAATGAGGAGGCAGAGGGGCTCTGGGCTGCATGGAGGAACCACCGAGCCCAGTGTGTTTTGGGGCTCCTCCACGTCCTCTCCCACCCCCGTGTGGCTGAGCAGGGCTTGGGGTTCGCTGTTTGCTTTGAAGCCCGGATTCCCCCCTTCCTTTCTCCCTGCTCCCTAAGGAAAGCAGCAGAGCCGGGACTCTCCTGCACCCAGCTCCAGCCTCGCATCCCCGCCTGCAGCATCCCCCCTGCACTCGGTGCCTCCGCTCCCTCCATCTTCCCCGTCCCCAGCGCAGCTCCCGGCATCCGCAGCTCTTTGTTCTCCCACCCACTCCCGTTTCCGCCCTCACTCCGGCTCCTCCCTGCGCTCGTTCTCCCCGGGAGCCCCCCGGGAGAGCCCCTCCTGCTCCAGGCTGGATCCCGGCTCTCCTGGGCTCTGTAACCCTGCCCGAGCGCGCTGGCTCTGCTGTGTCCCATCACCGGGGTCTGCAGGGGACACGGAGCAGGTCCCTGTCCCCCCAGTCACGAGATGGGAGCTGGGGCTGCCTGGTCCATGCTATGGGAATGCTGCTGCTTTGCCAGCTCTATTTTACCCACAGAGGTAGGCTCCAGCTTTGACCTGGGCAGTGGGAGCATCCCAGACACCAACCAACAAAGCACCACCTCCTGCATCCCGCTCCTTCCGAGGATGCAGGAGTTGGGGGTCCTGGGGTCCGTCCCCCAGCCCATGCTCCCACCACCACTTCTATTGCCGTTAATGACCCCAGTTGTGAGACCTGATGCCAGTCCTAGTGCCCTGTGTGGCCGACACAGGAAGGCCAGGATGCAGAACCACTTCCCAGTGCTCCCTCACCATAAGCAGGACCGTGTGCTCCGATGCAGACCACAACAGACACAGAGCCGCTGTGCCACATCAGTGGGCAAAACAGTTCCAGTATACAAATACCTCGTGCTGCTGGGAGTCTCGTTCAGCTGGGATAAGGGACAACCTGCCCCGGTGACTGCACCGGGCCTCAGCTTCCTGCTCTGTGAATCCATCTGGACCCGCTTTGCAGGTGCAGTGAGCCCTGCTCAGCAGAGTGAGGCAGAGGCTGGAAGTCACCGTCCCCATGTCCCAGCCCCTGCGCTGGATTCCAGCCCTGCAGCTCCCCCAGCACAAGAAGAGCCTGGATAAGAGCCTGGATTGCTCATCCCGTGTTAATGCCCAGTAAATGGCTTTGCTTGATTTCCTGTTTGTGCTGGGGGGGGTAAGGGGCTGGGAGCTGCTGGCACACACAGGGAAGCTCCACTGCAGCCGCAACTTTGAAGTCCTGACCCTAGAGAGCAGGAGGTGTAAACTCGTGTGTGGCTCCAGGCAGCACATGCAGCAGTGACCGATGTCGCACGCTCGAGGGATGCGGTGCCCGTGTGATGGAGGGACCAGCTCTCAGCAGTGATGGGTACCCAGGAGTGACAACTGCGCTACCAAGGGAAGAGTGAAGCCGTGTTTGGGTGAGTGCCTCCGGGACCTGAGGGTTGGTGTTGCTGTGGGGGTTCCGCTGCCCCAGCTCCCACAGAGGTTAATGGGGTGCTCCAAGGAAAAAGCAGGGACAGGCGGGTGTTGGGAGGGGAGCTGGGGAGGCCGGGGTCAGAGCTGAGCAGGGTGGTGAGGAAGAGATGCCCTGCGCTTGCTGCTGGGTGGGTTTTGCTCCAGGCTGTGAGGCTGACCCCCCCAGACACCAGAACCATCACATTACGATGGGATTAAATCACAGCTGAGAAGCAGTGCAGGCTGGAGAGGGCTCTGGTGCGGCTCCCATGGGGAATCCATCTGCCCCAGCCAGAGAGCACGGAAGTGTCCTGCTAATCTCATTAACGAGTTGACACTTGCAGGTAGGACCAGCCCTGAGCCGCGCAGGGTCATGGGAGGTGCTGGGTTTATCCTTCCCTTTCCGGATGCTCCGAGGCGGAGGTGAAGGGAGGGAAGGGGGTGTTTGTCCCCCCGTGTTGGACAAGTTACAGATGGAGGCGGCTTCTTGAGCCCGGCCCCACAGAGAGCCCCTGCTCCCTGCTCTGACAGCATCCACCTTCCTCCGAGGTGCCAAGGACCGAGCAGCGACCGCCGGAGCCGTTCCCGGGGCCAGCTCAGCCACCGGTGCCACGCAGGGGGTGGCAGGAGCGGGGGCTCTGCCTCCGTTTCCTCCTCTCTGTGCCGGTGACGCTCCTCTCTGTACGCACTGCTGACACATCCCATTCGAAGGCACGGGGCACCGGCACCACCTCTCCCCTGTGTCACAGGAGGCAGCTCCCATTGACCCATGCAGTGCTTTCCCCTCCCTGGGCAGCAATGCCGCCCTGCAGCCACCTCCCTGCAGGGGCAGCCACCGCACCCATTGCCAAGGCCTTTCAGTGGGCCCGGAGCCAACCCCCTGCATCCCGGGGGCTGTCGCCCATCGCGGTCCCTCCCTGGGCCATGGCTGCAGCGGGGCTGTGTGACCCGGCCGCGGGGTGGGAGCCGATGGCCGCTCCCCAGCAGCGGTTCCCCCGCACACCTGCAGCCCGCGGCTCTTGCATAAGTTGGTGTTGCCACAGCAACTCCGCTGCAGCCGGGGCTGGAGGTGCCGGCGCTGCCGTCAGCCCGCGGAGGGCTTGCTCCGGGGATGGGGATGGGGATGGGGCTGGTGCCAGGGCTGCTGTGAGCTTACCCCAGCCCGGTCACGGCTCCCACACTGGGCCCACCGCGGTTTGCTCCTCCGCAGTGGAAGGGCGCTGGGAGCAGGAGGAGCAGCAGGCCGGGCCACCCGAGGGGGCTCCGCTCCATGGTTACCCTGGGCTCGCTCCAGCTGCTGCGAGCCCCAGGGACTGAATCACCCCGACAAAAGGGAGCTGCAACCAAGGGGGGAAAGGAGCAATCAAAGCCACGGCTGCGGCACGAGGCAAGGGCAGGGTTTTCCTGCCCCGGATTCCCAGGGAGCTCCGGGCGCTGCGGGGCGGCAGCTCTGCCTTGGGCAGCAGGGAGGGCATGGGATGGGGAAGGGGGTAAGGGATGGGGTACAGGATAGGGCATGGGATGGGGAATGGGGTAAGGGATGGGGTACAGGATAGGGCATGGGATGGGGAATGGGGTAAGGGATGGGGTACAGGATAGGGCATGGGATGGGGAATGGGATACAGGATAGGGCATGGGATGGGGAATGGGGTAAGGGATGGGGTACAGGATAGGGCATGGGATGGGGAATGGGGTAAGGGATGGGGTGTGGAATGGGCACAGCGGGTACAGCGCAGGAAGCATGGCCCAGCCCAGGTAGCTGTTCCCTGTCACAAAGGGCAGCTCCAGGTGGCTGTTCCATTGTCACCAATCGAGAGTGTGTGACATGGGAGAAGCCAGGAGCAACGCTAATCTATAAAATGTGCCTCTGAACGTGAGGATAAACCACCGCTGCTTCCAAGCAAAGACCCGCTCTGGGAGCAGGCGGGTGGGAGGGAGAAAGCTGCTCAGTGCTCGCATCTCCTGGGGGAGAAGGAGAAGCAGAGGCTGGGAAGAAAGTGGAGCAGCTGCCTGAGAGCAGGCCTGGATGTGCGAGATTCTCCGAGGGTCGTCCCCAAAGGCCTCTTTTATTAAGAGGAATTACAAATCCTTTTATCCTCCTCACCAGAGGAACAGCTTGTTGGAGTGGCTGGGCTGTCACTCTGCAATGAGATGCAAGAACCCCCCACAGCCCTGACGCTGAGAAGAACTTACATAACGTAACTAAAAATAAGGGTGATGGAGATGTGGATGGAGGCATTCTCCTGATCTGGAAGCCATTGCCGGCATTAAAAGCCGGTGAGGATCCGGTGTCTGGTCACGGGAGCAGTGTCCTGGCAGGACTGGCTGCTTGGGATGGGGCGGGATGGAGAGGGAAAGGGGCACTGTGAGGACCTCGTATTGGCACAGGCAGCTGGGCATCCCTCCTGGGATCATCCCCTGTGGTGGCCTCATTCCCAGGTCCCCTGAGGTGATGCCCCACTGCTGCTTCCCTTTCCCAGCCCCCAGCAAAACGAGAAAAACCCTTCCCAGGGGTTGTCAATTCTTCCCTGTCCTTCGGAGTGTGAAATCTGAGGGGATCGAAGCCAAAACGGGACCCAAATACGGCCAGAGCGAGCGGTTGCCTTTGGTGCACCCCCTGCTCCTTGCCAGGGCTGGGATGGAGAGAGGGAGGCGGGAAGCGGAATAAAGGCAGGAGGTTTGGGACCAAGGTATCGACTGTTCTCAGAACTGATGGAGGAGATGATGGGGAAAAGCACACTCAGCTGCTTAACTGTTTCACCGCTCCTCGTGGTGGAGAGGAGGGAGAGGAAGGCTTGGCCCAAGGGCCAGGATGAGGCAGGCAGTGGGATGCGGGCTGCTGGCTCCAGGGCATGTCCCCCTTTCCTTGTGTCCTGGGGCTTGTGCAAAAGCTGCTGCCGGCCCGAGGAATGGGGAGGATGAAGGACAGGGATCTACAGCTTCACCATCCTGCAGCCGGGAGGGCTCCGAGGGCTTCCCAGGGGTGCTGCGGGTGACAAGGTTGGGTCTCAGAGCTGGCCAGGCACTGGGACAGGGTGGGGACAGCGAGGGGCAGGCGGGCAGGAGCTGCCTCTCCTCCTGCCCGTGCTGGTCTCTCCAGGGCCACAGGCAAGCACCACATGTGCTGCACCGGCTGCCATGCACCATGGTGCTGGTTCATCCCACCTCTGCTCTCCCGGCCCTCCTGGCCACTGTCCCCTGCCTTTCCCCTTATAAAACCAACACCCTGCATCTGCCGGCTGCTCTTTCCCATCCCCTAGCTGGGCATGGAGCACAGCACCAGCTGGTGGGGTATGGGGAGGCTGTGATGTGTGGCAGCTGAGGGACATGGGGTACGGCAGGAGATACAGGACAGGTAAAGCAGGGGTGCAGTGGGGAATACTGGGGCCATGGGGGGGGGTACAGCAGGGCTGTGGGATAGAATATGTGTCATTGGATGGGGAATGGGGTGTGTGATGGAAAATGGGGTATAAAGGGGGCATGGGATGGGGAATGGGGTGTGTGATGGGGAATGGGGTATAAAGGGGGCGTGGGATGGGGAATGGGGTGTGTGATGGGGAATGGGGTATTAAGAGGGAATGGGATGGGGAATGGGGTGCGGGATTGGGTACAAGATGGGGAATTGTCTATAGGGAGGACATGGAAAGGGAAATGGGCTAGAGGATGGGATTTGGGGTGTGGAACGGGGTATAGGGATGGGGAATGGGATGGGGACTACAGTGTAGGGAGCTATAGGAATAGGGAGATGGGGAATGGGGTAGAGAGAGCAAATGGTGCGCGGGAAGGGGCACATCAGGACGGCCACAGGAGCTCGCCCATCCCGCTGCCCCCCTCCCGCCCCTCACCGCGGAGCCCGGCCCGGCTCGGGGTGGCTCCTCCCGACGGGGCGGGGCGGTGGCGGCCGCCGGGAGCTGATAAAAGGCGTCGCGGAGGGCGCTCGGTGCCGCTCCCGCTCCGCCGCTCGCTCCGCTCCTCCTCGCCCGCCGCCGCCGCCGCCCATGGTGCTGCCCGGCCCGGCCGGCATGTCCCGCTCCGAGGAGGTTCACCGCCTCACCGAGAATGTCTACAAGGTGAGCGCAGCCCTCGGGGCTCCTGCTCGCTCCCCGAGGAGCCGCCGTCGGGGTGGGAGCGGCTGCGGGGGGGGGGGGTCGGGATGAGGGGACCCCCGGGGGGCACTGGCGTTATCCCGGTGAATTCATCCCACCGCCGCCCCAAACCCCCTGCCCAGGGGAGCCGGGCGCAGCCCGGGGCGGAGCGGTCGGAGCCTTCCCCGTGTCCCGGCCATAGCCGGAGTTTGGGAAATCTCGGCTTTTCTCTTCCTGCTTTGCGCCCGGTGTCGTTAAAACACAAAATACGTGCTTTAATTCTCCCTGTGAGGGAAGTGGTTTCTGCTCCGCTGGCTCCTGTGACCGGCGCTAATAAAACCTTTCTAGCCTAACGTGTAATGCAGGATGTCATTTGTTAAACTGGAAGGCTTGCATGATTTCCTGCTTTTAAGTGGTGGGATGGAGTTACCTGGGAGCATTAAGTAGGACAAAAGCATCATATAGAGGAATTTAGTACAAGCAATACCAAAGTAGTAAAGTTCTGAAGTCTTGGTCTGGGGGTCATGTGGCAGAGCAGCCATAGGCAGAGCTAATGGCACCCAAAACCGTGGGTGCTCTGGGTGTAGAGCAGGTCTGAATGGAGCCTTGTGGCTGCGGGGACAGAGGGCGAGAGCTGCTGGAGCTCATCCCAGGCTGAGCGCTGGTTGGTCTGGGGACAGTTGCTGGGAACGGTTTCAGCTGGTGACTCAGTGTTTGAGGTGTGTTGTCCTCGAAGAACTGTGCTAATAACAGGTTTGTGGAGCAGGTCACAATTTCCCTGGGTGCAGCCCTGTCAGCAGCGTGCGGGGCGGTTTGTGCCATCACAAGGACGGTGTTTAAATGAAGCTCATTTCCCCCAGGAGCTGAGGCTGAAGGGGGAATGGTGGCCAGGCTTTTCTCTTGCCTCTGACCATCAGATTCATTCACCATGGGAGCAGCAGGTCAAGGGATGGGGCAGAGCACCCATGGCCAGAGCAAGCGGCAGTGCTGGCTGGTCTGACCGCAGAGCAGAGGGTGCACGGGGCCTCATGGCTCCAGGAGTCAAAGATGGACAAAGAGGAGTCCAAAGGTCCCTTTAATTTCTCAGTGTTTTAATGGGAGCAGTCAGGGTGCAGGGAGTGAGGATGCGCTGGAGGCCCATGTGGTTTAACCCAGCATCTGCTATGGGAGCTGGAGGTCCTGACTGGTTCCTGTAGGGGATGAGGAGCCGTTTCACCAGTGCTTCTCTTGGCCTCTGGGGTTGTGTGGCAGGGGGTGCGTGCAGGAACCCAGTGTTTGCTGGTTCTTTGGGCACTTCTACAACCTCCTGGAGCCCGGTGTGAGGGCTGGAGGCTCGGTGACTCCCTCGAGCTTTGAGGTCTCCAAAACCACCCTCAGTGCTTTACATCCCCATTGCCCAAGTACTTTGGGGTTTGTCCCGTGTTTTTCTGTCCGCTGTGGTCAGGAGGCAACAGCCCCGAGGAAGGGGTGGTTTGGCCGTTGCCTCCTCACAGCCACCAGCCCCAAGGCACAGGGGAGCGACTGCCCCACGCTTTGCTTCCCACCACCACCGCTGTCATGGGGCCAGGGCTCCGGGGGGGCTGAGCCATTCGGTGCGAGGTCTGGAGCAGGAGGAGGCAGCCCCATGGCAGGCACCCGTTCCTGCACAGGCTTTCCCAGGGCGTTCTGCTCAGGAAGCCCATTGTAATGGCTTTCCAGCAGCAGCGCTCGCCCTCGGAGTGACGGTGCTAATGAGCTGGTGGAGGAGCTGTCAGCCTCCCCCTCGCCGATGCTGCCACTACACGCAGCTGCCCACACATGTGTAGTGATTGCAGAGGGAGACGGAGGCTGCTGGCACCTTCTGCCAACGTAATCCCACCCTCCCTGCCGCTGATTCACTCCCGGGGACCCGGTTGTAGTGGTTCTGCTGTGGGCAGGGGCAGGCAGCTGGGTGGACGGGCAGCAACGCGGCCAAGCCGGGCTGCTCCCATCCCTGCTCATCCCTTGCACAGGATGCTGTACGTGCTGGCAATCCTTCCTTCCCCTGAAGACAAATCCATCTCACTTACGACAGATTAGATTATTGCCGTTTCCATGCTCACCTCCGTTTCATTCTGAAGCCGTTCCTTCCTATGGAAGATGGTTTTGCACTGGTGTGTGAATAGCTCTGCCTTTGAAGAGGTGTTTGCTTAAAACCACCCCAAACTCGAGGCCTAATTGTCTTGCACAAATGCAGGCAGAATTCCTGATACACTCATTTGCTGCACATGGGCTGTAATAAATGTTATTGCCCACATAACAGCCTCTTGCTTCGTTATCTCCAGTCCAGAGGGAAAGGGGGGAGATTCTTGCTTAAGTGAATGAGAAGGAAAGTTGTGGGGTTTGGTGCATTGGCAGCGGAGGGACCTGCTGCGATGGGAGGAAGGAGCTGGCCCCTGGAGCCACCCCTGAATTCAATGCGCTTTGGGGGTGACGAGGGGCTGCTCCATCCCTCTGGGTGTTTCAGTTTGGGAGAGTGGTTTCTGGGCTCTGCTGCACCTACAGGTTGTTGAAGCCTGTGGATTGAGGAGTGGAATAAAGCTGAAGGTACCCCGGATGGCTTCCCATGCTCCCAGCTCCTGCCGGTGAGCGATGCTGCTCCTGGTGCTTCACCTTTGGTGCTGTGTTGAGCCTGCTCGTGGCTAAGGTTTCACTCCTGTGCTGCTCATGTTGCACGGTGCAGGCCAGCCCTTCACCCTCAGACACAACAGTGCATAGAAACTGAATGCATTTCCATGGGGACCTTGGGGGTTTTCCCCAACTCCCTTGCTCCTGAGCTCCTTTCCAGTGCGGATTGTGCTGAACCGTGGTTGTGCCGCCTGGCTTTGGGGCTGGACCTTGTGCGAGCCCTTGCTGGGGGATGTGGCTCAGCCATTCCTGTAGGCTTGGGTTGAGCTTTGGGAGTGCTGGGCAAGGGAGGGATGCGGCAGGGCAGGGGTCAGCAGCTCAGTGGGGTTATGGGATGCTGCTGTTCTGTGTTAAAGCACCAAGGTCCTGGGAATGTTGGATGGATGGGGATGCTCCCGGTGGCGGAGCTGCGGGGTCTGTGTGCTGAGAGCAATTGAGCCCAGCAGCCAGCGAGGCTCCGCTCCCTCCCTCCCTCCCAGCAGAAACTTGGCTCTTAAAGCTGTGCTCTGAGAGCAGGGGGCAGGAGGAGCGGATGGAGGCAGCGCTGCGCTGGGTTTGCCCATTAAATATTAATACAGAAATAAGGAAGGTGTTCCCAGAGCAGGGCTGGCCCATTTAGGAACCAGCCTTCCTTAGGGCTGAGCTGCTTTTGCAGCGTGGCTGTGGGGTAGTGCAGAGTCCCACAGTGCTGCCCTTCTGATGGCACTTGTCATGGTCATGTAACGTCCTGCTGTCACCCATGGGTGCCAGGCTGAGCCCAGGCCACCCGTGCCACTGCAACATCAGTCCTGCAAGGAGCCACCAAACCTTGCTGCTGCACAGGGGCATCAACAATGGCACTGGGAGAACGCTGAAGCTGGGTTTTAGCTGAGAGTCCAACACTTGTGTTCACTGAGGTGTCTGGGACATCCCCAGTGAGACTGGGATGGCTGGAGCCCAGGGCATGGCACACGCTGTGGTGTTAGCGGTGATGTTCATCCCTTGGACAAATCCAGGAGCCTCCTCCCCTCAATCCCTGCTTGTCCATCCCTTTGCCGTGCTCCTGTGTGGGGCAGAGGCTGGGCACGAGGCCTGGCTCTACTTAAGGCACCATAACCAGGGCAGCGTGCACATCGCTGGCAGCCTGGTGCAGCCATGCAGTGGTGCAGAGCCCACAGCCTCTCCCCAGCAGAGCAGAGGGGAGCCTGGTGTTTGCTTTGCTCTGTACTGGGTTTTAGGAGCTCCATGGGAGGCTGCAGGGATGGACCTGGGGAGAACCTGCTTTTAAATCCTTCTGAAAGCCCTGCAGGAGGTGTCTGTCCTTTCCCTGGGTCCTTCCTACGCAGCAGAAACCTGACACAACCTGAACCAGCTCCGTTTCCAGCTTCTGCTCTGGGCTGGCTTAAACTTTTACCAATGGGCTGCCTGTTACAGCCTCAGAGCGGCCGCTAGATCCTTGCTGTAGCCTGGAGCGTGCTCGGAGGGGAGAGGGGGGGACCTTGTTTTCTGTTCCTTCTTTCCCCCCCCTCATTCATCAGGACCTTGTGCTTTGCATTAGTTTCATTTCTGGCAGCTGACTAAAGCCGTGCCAGGCCCGGGGAGCTGCATGGTGTTACGGGGCATTCAGTGCACTGGAACAAAGCAAAAGCTCTTTCAACCTTTAGCTGCCAGGGTTGGGGTTTGTTTTTTTGCCTCTGTTTTATTAAACTCTGCCCAGGCGGCGCGTGGAAGGCAAACAACTGGTGGGTGGTGCTGATGGAGCAGGATCGGAGGGAGGACGGGGTTCGCTGCCGTTCCCCGTGTTCTGCTGCACAGCAGCTTTGCTGCGCTGGCTGCAAACCTGGCCTCACCTCCCTGGCTTATGGGGAGCTCTGCTGCATCCCCCCCCCAGCGCCGCTGCCCTGCCCATGGTGCATCCGTTGGCCGTGCGACGGCATCACTGCAGGAGCAGCAATGGTGCTTTGCTGTGGGTGAAGCGATGCTTGTGATGCGTATTCTGGACATAAAGATGGTTATTTTTCACTGTTCCTCCTTAGCAGCTGGTGGCTTTTCAGCCTCTCACCTGGAGGGGATGGGAGGGTGCATCGGGTCTGGAGTCACCTTCCCTTCCCACCCTGGGAGTGAGCAGAAGGCTTGAAAAGCTCTATTTTTGTCTGTGCAGTGAAGAGCCCTTTGCAGTGCCCTCGTCCTGCTGCGCTGTTTGTGTTGGAGGCCCCAAATGATGTCTTCAAAACATTCACTTTCAGCAAACTTCCTCTGAAGGTTTTGTCCATGGTGTCTGGGCAGCAGTGAGTTGCCTCCCCCTGCCTCAGCCGAGCAGCAGGACCCCTTCTTTCTTTATCACTTTAAGGCAGGTTGGATGGGGCTTGGAGCAGCCTGCTCTAGTGGAACGTGTCCCTGCCCACACCGCTCTGATTCTGTGATTAAAAGGGCTGGTGTTGGGTGGTGGGGAGCAGGGTCCTGCCCTGAGCGGTGCTGGAGCCAAGTCGTGCTTTGGTTCCCTCCAGTTTGAGGAGGATGCTCTGAACTTGGAAGGGGTTTTCTCTGAACCCATTCCAGTGATGCTCCTCAGGGCTCCTGCTCTGCGGACGAAGCTTGGGCTGCAGCTCCTACCCCATCATTTATTCACTAAGCTTCATGCTTTGGGGAGATGTGTTTATATCAGCACTGCTGCAGAAATGACTTGATACCTACATGTGTACATACAGATACATAAACACTGACTGCACTTAACCCAGCAAACTGCTTGAAAATCGCTTCCCCACAGAAATCCTGCCAATATTCCTGCAGCATAAACGTTACCCAGCCTCGCAGTGCTGAGGCTCAGCTTGAGCATGGTGCAGGCTGTAGCCATGGCTCTGCTGGTGGAGGGGATGTGTCCGTGTCCTGTCCCTGCCGTGGGTACCACGGGCATGTCCATGTCCCCATCCCCACCATGGGCACTGGGGATGTGTCTGTGTCCCCACCATGGGCAGCGATCCCATCCCTCCAGCCGCTCTGTGGTAGACTTTTGACCGGGGTTAAAGGTGACATGGGAAGGATGGAGCAATCCTCATCAGTGTGAATTACCTCCTGTGCAATTGTCTTCTCCAGTGAGGGCAGGCAGCTCGCTGCGTGGCTTGTTGCTACAGGTTCATTTTCTGCTGCTGAGCTGAGCGTGTTCACCGAGCTGCTCTGGGCTGCCCCAAAGCAGCTTCCACATGCACCGTGTTGCTTGACCTGCAGTCCCAATTAGCAGCAAAGCTTCTCATTAGCCTCATGCTTTCCTGTCACATCCCTGCAACCATCTTGGGCCCTTTGCAGCGCAGGGTGTGCTGCTGTGGGATGGACCTGAAAGCACCAAGAGCTGCGGGATGGCCGCTTTCAGGGCATTGGAGCCCATTGCTCCTCGGAGGGTTGAAGGGATTTCTCCCGCTAACAAACACCAGCAGCTCGGTGATGCTCCCCACCTCGGCGCTGGTCTCTGAGCTGCGCTCTACACACATTCCTGCTTGTAGGAACGAGAAAATGGCTGGTTTGAGCGGGGAAGGCGCTGCCTGAGCCCTGCACACAGGCACCCAAGGGAGGAAAATTGAACTGTCACAGTCTCCAAAGGGCAGGCAGCAGGAACTCGGGATAAAAATGCCTCAGGCAGAAAATGAGCTTTATAGTGTTTGGCCGGCTTCAGAAGGAGTGACAGATGCTTAATCAGCTTATTTGCTCTAAGTGTCTGTCTCTCGTCTTCCCTCCCCTTCCCGAGATGGGATGCTGCCAGCAGCGTGGCGTGGGGGGGTACCGAGGCCTTGCTTCCCAAGGTGCACCCCTGCTTGGGTGCGTGGGGATATTTAGGCATCAAACTTTGTTTCCTGGCGGTCCCCTTGGCAAGGGGCAGGGAGCGGGGCTGCTCCACTGCAGCCAGGCTTGGTCCGGAGCTTGGACTCTCAGCAATAGAATGGAGGTTTCTGTTGTCTGTCCCAGAGCTCACCTGGGAATTGGTGTCTGGTTTGAGAGATGCTATCGGTGCCGTGCTGGGATTGAATGGCTCTGGCCAGGGAGGGTCGGGAGCTGCCCTGCCAAGCACAAAAAGAGCCGTTCTTCTTCGTGAGCCGATTATTCCTTCCCCCCGTGTCTCCATAAGGACCTTAAAGCGAGGGAGGAGAAGCTGTCAGACTGCTGCTGCTGTGCACCAGCACCCTCGTTTATGCCTTTATCTGCAGGTGGGAAGTGACACCGAGTGCCTCGAGACCGAGGTGTCATTCCTTGCATGTGGCTTCAGCCGTGGCTGGCACCAGCTCGCTGGGGATGGTGGCGGCTTTGTGCTGAGCTCAGCTCCTTGGGGGTTATTTCAGCCCCTTCTTGTCCACAACAGACCAAGCTGCTGCTGCTCCCCAAGGCCATTCCAGGAGCAGGACATCACCATGCATCATCTCCAGAACTCAGGTCAACATCATGGTTGGTCTGAGGGCTGTTACCTGCTGTCTCAACCAGCCACTGACCAGATATGGCAAATATAACCATAACTATAACCATAATTTGCTGGTTTGGGGCATTCATTTGTCTCTTACAGTGAGGCACCTGCAAAAGGCATCTTATGCTGGGGCACTGCAGAGCCACCACCTTATTCACCCTCTACCTTGTGGCTTTCAAAACACAACCTTGGCCTTCCTCAGTTGAGCTGTGGGATGAAGGGAGGATACCTGGGGCATCTTCCCTGACTGCTGCATCCGGATAGTGCCAATGGCACCTTCTGGAGCTGCAGTGGGGGGGAAGAGCATTGTGGAGTGTTTGCCCTTGGTGAGGGGTGAAGGTGCCTCCAATCACCCTGGCAAAGGGCATGGCTCGAAGCGGCAGCATGGGTCATTGTGTTCAGCTGACGTCCTGGCTGCGCTCAGCAGCTCTTATCATGGTGTTTGCTTTAGCTTCAGGCCACTTCTGCACTGCCCTGAACCTGCACTTCTGACTTACCCTGAATGAGAAGCACATTTGCCCTTCCAGCCTCTAGGTCCATTGCTTTTGTGCATTATTTTGTACAACACTGGGTTGGATGAGGCTTTGAGCAAGCTGCTCTAGTGCAAGCTGTCCCTGCCCATAGCAGGGGGTTGGAACTGGATGAGCTTTAAGGTCCCTTCCAAGCCAAACCAGTCGGTGATTATTTGCAGTACATGGGTGTATTCAGGCTTCTTGGTGTGAACCAACATCCTCTTGGATATCGATAACCTTGGGTTGAGTTGCTGCAAGGGCTCTGGGAGGGTTTGCTGCAGCATGGAGGTCAGTGTGGCAGCCCCAGGGGAGCTGCTCTGGCTGCCTCCTGCTCGTCTCCAGAATCCCTCATGATGTTCTTCTTTTTCCTTTAGACAATTATGGAGCAGTTCAATCC
This sequence comes from Neopsephotus bourkii, assembly GCF_033783945.1. Classification (NCBI taxonomy): domain Eukaryota; kingdom Metazoa; phylum Chordata; class Aves; order Psittaciformes; family Psittacidae; genus Neopsephotus; species Neopsephotus bourkii. The sequence continues at coordinate 964,633 of NW_026902223.1, forward strand.
CAGCCTCAGGAATTTCATTTCTATGGGGAAGACCTATGAAAAAGCCTTAGCAAGTAAGTGAAACTGTGCTGCTGCTGTGTTTATTGCTGGAATGCTGGGGGCTGCAAGGCTGGAAGGGAGGGAAGCTGGAAAACTCCCTTGGGATGTTCTTTGCTCTCAGCAGGAGTGAGAGGAGGAAGCTGGGGAGGTGGCTCTTGGTCCTCAATACAAAGCTCACATTGTTAGGATGTGCAGGACATGAATGTGCTGTGGTGCCACGGATGTGGAAAGGATTCAAGTGATAAAATGTCGAGTGAAGACTGGGTAACAAATACATCTCCAACCAGATTATCTTTAAATGTTACTTTAAATACTTAGAATTAAGATTTTAAGTTCTGTTTAAAGATGTGTTATTGGAATGTTCAAATTGCCCAGGCAAATGCATTGGAAAAGAAGGGAGAAAAGCCTAAGAGTATTGGTGGGAGCTCTTGATTACGAATACAGAGTCCTATTGGGAGTCACTGGGGAGGTGTAGATTGAAATACTCAAAAGTAAAATATGAATTGATGAAAACCAAAATTGGACTCATTTGACTTAAAATGACTTGGTATAGTGCCTGGGCCCTCCTCAGCTTGGTTTTAGGGAGGTTTAAAGCAGGTTTTGTTTGACACAGGGACAGCTGCTTGCTTTTGGGGATGCACTGCTCATCTCGGAGCTGCACTGCTCTTGGATCCTGGATTTTAGTTTTAATTGGCTCAGTGCAAATACCCCTTAGGGACGAGGCTGTCATCATCTGGAGCCAGTGGAAAGAAGTATTTTGATGTCTCATGTTTGCAATAGGAGCTTTGGGAAGGATCGGTGCCTTCCTGCTCTGTGCCTGGAGCAGGTTTTGATTCCCACAAGTCAAATGAGGCTCCTGGATGTTACGGTCAGAATCCTCTTCAGAAGCAGCCCTCCCGCTGGTCCCAGATTACAGGCACTCCCCTGCACGCTGCTTTCTTGCCAGTTCCCAGCATTGGTTTTAATGGATCAACTGGCCGTAACGTGGGAAGGGCCCGTCCATCCCGGTCCACTGCTCAGAGGCTGTGGACTCTGATCCCCAGGGATGGGGCACTTAATGCACCCTTGCAGCAGCAGCATTGCCCAGCTCTGTTAATGATGCTGACGCAGCAGGTCTGGTTTGGGTGTGCTCCTGCCTGCTGGGTGTGCAGGCAGGGGCTGAAGGGGAGTTGTTGCACTCAGGACCATGGTTTTTATGTGTCCTGAAATGTTGCACTGATAATGCAGCTATTCATGACCCGGGTGCTGGGGTCCATCGATGGAGCGCTGCGTTATCCCAGCCGAGCTCGGGCAGGTGCTAGCTGCAGCGTGCTGTGGGTAACCAGAGCCATCCCTTGTTTTGTTCCCCTCGCATCCGTGCTGTGAGTGCGCTTTGAAGCTCAAGCTCTTCCTGTAATTTCCAAGATTGTCTTTGCTCATCCATTACTTTGGATCTCCGAGCTTGTGGGGGCATCTGAAGGAAGCGTCTTAATGGGTAAATCACACTGGAAGAGGCTTCAGCACCTCATTTGACGGCATTGAGCTCAAGCTGTACAGCGTGTTCTGGTGATTAGAGGAAACCCCCTGCTTATCTGATTAAAGCGGAGAGTGGAGCTGGAATGTCAACAAACAAGACTGAACTATAATGAAAAGTCTGTGATATTCAATTATTGCACAGTGATTTTGTTCTGAGCGGCATTAAGCAGGTTGATGGTTACAGTGGAATGAAAACCACCCAGAGCCTGCACCTACCTTCCCCCCCATAGAGCCCTGTAAACTTGCTGCTCCAGCTTTCTTCTTTCTCCACTCATTTCTCTTGTGATGTAGTCCCTCCCTATGGGGTAAGCCCTTTGAAGTAATGTCTGTTTTAGTGTCTAGCATCTGTTTGGTGTCACAGAAGCTGTAATAGCCATTAAGGAGAATATAACCTGCATTTTTTGATGCTTTTAGGTATGACATATGCAGCAAAAGGATACTTTGATGCTCTGGTTAAGATGGGAGAGTTGGCCAGTGAAAGCCAAGGATCTAAAGAACTGGGTAAGTCACCAATTTACTGCTAAACGGAGCCACAGTCAGAGCAGGCTCCGAGCACAGGGATGGGACCAGATTTTTGCTGTTGAAGGGGATAGCGAGCTCAGTGCGGAGCTGATCGTGCCTCATGTGAATGGTAAAAGCGTCTCTGTATTTAATGTAGCTTAAAACAAAAAAAGCCTGCTATTCTTAGTGCAGGATTTTGGGGCACTGTCAGCTTGTGGTGTTTGCAAAGAGGAAGCGTTTGCAGAGAGCGGCTTTGCTGGCGTTTGTCTTGCTTTGCAAGGGAGAGGAAAGCACCAGCTCCTGCTGTGGGGTGGCACAGGGGACCGGGCAGGTCGGTGTCCTGGTCTTTGCCCAGTTGATCCCAGTTGCGACAGACATCACGAGCTGCGATGCTCGGTGCCTCCTTTCCCTTTCCTCCTCTGGTAAGTCCTTTGGGAGATGCTTTCCCAGTCTTCCCATTGCTCAGATGTGTCTCCTGTGTTCTCCCCCTCGCTGCTGTTCTGCTGTGTGGACATGGATCGAGGTGGCTCCTCTCCCAGCTCCTCCCAGGGATGCTGCGGTGTTTTCTAAGGCTCTGTGGGGCTCAGATGGGTTTTGGTCTTGTTGCCTTTGCAGCCCCAGGTCAGTTCCTCCTCCCAGTCCCTCCTGCAGGGCTGGCTCCCTTGGTTGCTGTCCTAGGAGCTGCAAACTGCTCATGGTGAGCTCTGAGTCAATCACTTAACAGAGGTGGAGCTGAACTGACTCTGATGGAGCAATGAGCAGCCCCTTGCAGGAGCCAGGGTTCGGTTTCCCCGTGCTGTGCTCCGTGTCAGGCACTGCTTCCCCCCGCCACAGCTCGCTGCCTGCGCCTGGCTTGTGATAGGGAAGCAGTAAGTGTCTATGGAAACCGATTCTAGCGCTCGGATTAGAGCTGCCTATAGCAATCTGCTTCTGTTTAATAAATAAACCAAGAGCCTTGTGTGCAATGCAGGCAGAGACCGAGATCGTCAGGGCTGCACAGACCTTGCCAAGGGCTTCTCATCCACCTCTTTGGGGTGAAAGAGGCAGCAGCAATGTCCTTCTGGATGTCAAAGCTTGGAAAACCTTGTCAGAGGTGGCTCAGCCATGGAGACCCCAAACCTGCCTCCCCTTCAGAGCAGCTCCAGGCTTTGCTCTCACTTAAAACCTGGCTTTGGTGTGTTCTGGTGGTCCTGGTTCCCCACCTGAGGATGGTGGCTTGGCAGCAGCCATCCTTAGTGCTCCCCCTCAGTCTCCTGATGTGCATTTGTTGTGTGGCTTGGGTATTCTGGGGTTGGTTTAAGTGTTCCCACTCCTGTGTGAGCGCATCCAAAGGGGGATCCTGGCAGCTCCTGCTCAGCTCAGAGCCGCGATGAGCGCCTGCTCCTCGGCCCTCTCGCTCTGTTGGTCCTGCTGGTATTTACTGTGGCAGCTGCTCCCTGCAGAGGAAAGTGGAGATAAGATTCCCGGCTGTGGTTTCGTGCAGCTGATAACCAGGGAGCAGCCCCCTCCTGGCCTGGGTAAACAGGGGCTGGGAAACGGCTGAGGTCAGGGCTCTGCTCGCCAAAGGTACCGCTCTTCCTGGGAACACCTTTACCTTATCGGTGCCTGCGCTGGGATTGCTGATAGCGCCGGAAAGGAGCGCTGGGCTCTGGGTTATTTCATCCCCTATGACAGGCAGCAGCAAAGGGTTGCCATTTGCATTGATGCTGTGCCCTTGCTGTTCTCTCCCTGTGGTGGTGGTTTCCTCTGTGGCAGGGAAAGCTGCTCCAAGGGCCCTGGGATGCTCTGGTTGGGACCACAGATAAGCTCTGTTTCCAGCCTCCATGGAAAAGAATCTGAGATGTTAGTTTCCCTCCATAACCCTTTCTTTTGTGAATGTGGGTGCTTTTCTGATGTCATTTCTGGGGCAGGAGGTGTCAAAAGGCATTAAAAACGCTGCAGATCACATGTGTAAAATGTGGTTTTAAGCAGCCACACCTTTTCCCTCCCTGTGCTGCAGTGATGCTGCCTGTGCTGGGGTGGCCACGGGGGCTCTGCACCCCCTGGGTGTCCCAGCACAGCCAAGGACCAGGAGCTCCAGGAGGGTTTGCAGCCCCCTGAGGAGGCTTCCCTATGCAGGGAGAGCTGCTGTGGCTCCCTGGGTGCTCCAACCCAGCCGTGTTTTCCTGCCATCATCTCTCCAGTCATACTTGTGACTCCAATGGATTGCTCTTCAAGCTGGGTGCTGGAGAACTGCCCGTCCCTGGCTGGGTGCTGCCGTGCCAGCTCTCCAGCACGGCGACCCAGGGTGGCTTGTTCTGCTTCATGCTGGCTTCTTTAAAACCATATTGCTCTGGTGCATTTATCTTGCTGAAAGCGCTGACCCTGGCTCCAGGCTCAGCTCCCTGCTCAGAGCTTCACATTTTGTGCATTCTCCATCAGATTTTCCATGTGTAGACAGGATAATCCCGGGTGGTCATGGAAAACCCAGCAATAATAAAGCTCTTGAGCTGTAATCGGCTCTGCAGCTTGAGTTTTGGGTGCAAGCGTCTGGTGGGGTCGTGCCTCTGTCTGAACCCCACTGCTGAGGTTTGGGATGCTCAAGCTCTTGGTTTCTAACTAAAGGGATGCTCTGATGGGTGTAGCTGCCATGGCCACACACAGAAGCTCGCCCTGAGACAGTTTCTCTGTGTAGTTCCTGTTCTGCTCTGAGGATGCTGACCAGGTTCTGGCACGTGGAGGACAGAGCCATGCTCACAGTTCCTCATGGAGGGAGGCTCCTTATGCTGCTCTTGGGTAGCTGCTGCAGTGACTCTGGGGAGGCTGGAGTGAGGAGCATGAGCACTGTGATCAGTGAGGGGTTGCTCCATTGATCTGGGCATACTGGTTTGCAGATGCTCCCAAGGAGCTCCAGTTCCACGTGCGTAGCTGCTGGGGTGACTTTGGCCGGTGTCTGGCTCCTGCTTGGGTCCCTTGGCTGCTGCTCACGAAGGTTGTTCCTTTTGTCCCACTTGAAAACTGGGCCATGGCAAAGTCACGGCAAGGGGGTTTCTCCTCCAGGGAAGCACGTGCCTGGGAGCGGAGCCGGAGGCACCGGGGTGCTGGGGCTCAGCAGCACCCATAGGGAGCTCCGTCAGGGCTGGAGGTGGATTTTGCTCAGCCACTGGTTTCCTCTGAGGTCCCTGGGAGTCAGTGCAGGCTGCTCTGACTAAGGCTCGGTGCTGTGAAAGGGCAGGACGTGCAGTCATTAGTCAACCATTGTTGAACTGTAATGAGGCTCTGGTAGATCCTGGCTCTCTTCTGACACATGATTTGCACAATAAAACTGGGACCAGTGGAACCTTTGTGGTCCTGGAGCTGTTTTGTCAGTGAAGGATGCTGGGCTTCAAGGGGTTTTAAACCATCTCCATACAGCTTTGAAACCACTGATGCGCATCAAAAAGGGATGCGGGGTAGAGCTGTTTGCACTGGTCACGCTGGGCACAGAAGGGGGGTCTGTGGCTGGAGCTGGGCACAGAGCCTGGTCCTGTCCATGATGCTGCTGTAGAGCATAGAATGGGCTTGCTGAGCGTGCACAAACACAAGGGAAAAGCCTCTTAAAAGCTGCTGCCTGTGTTGCCTTCTCACTGCCTCCACATCTGATTACAAGCAGACTGCCATAGCAGTGGGCTTGTTCTCACCAGCCTGTGCTTGGGAAAGCAATGGTGGAGGGTTGTGAAAGGAGCATCTGCGAGGAGCATGTTGCCTGGCTGGAGTTCCTGCCGGGTAGCAGCTGTGGGTAACGGTTGGGTTTCACCTCCAGTGGTGGCATCTTCCAGGGATGCCTCCCGGCTGCGTGCCCGGGACAAGCTCCTGCAGGATGCTCTTGGGAGGGAGGAGTGGCTATGTGTGTGTCCCAGGGCTGGTTTCTGCCATCCATCAGCAATGCTGTGAGCTTGGCAGGGGTTAGGAAGGGGCACAGCTTGTTGTGTGGCCAGCCCTGGGCCCTGGAGGTGTTTGCTTCCCCTCATGGGGCTGCTGCTGTGCAGGTGGATCGGTTCCCATGGGTCTGAGCCGGGTGGCTCCAGGCTGGTGAGGATGAGCTCTGTGCAGTTGTGCCCTCCTGTGCTCATTAATCCTGTGGTCTGTACATCCTGATCCGGGTGCAGGGGCTGTTCACATCCAGGGGTGGCTGTCGGGAGCCGCAGGGAACCGCAGGTCACCCAGGTCTCTGATCTGTCCCTGCTAAAGGTGTCAGTGGCAACTGCTCAGCCCGAGGGAGCCAATTACTGGGAATGTGACTCTGAACGTGCCCCAGTCAGGGTGCCTTGGGAAGCCGCCTGCTTCTTTCTTTGCCTTGTCTCTCAATAAGGACATAATGAACACAGGGGCTGTGAGCAGCGCACACCGCGGTAGTGCTGATGAGATGCTGATACCCTATCAGCAAACCGGTACCATCCTCTGGGGCTGCGCTGAGTGAAACCCTTCTGAAGAGGAAGCGAATGAATCAGCGGGGAGAAGCTGCTTGTTTCCCCACACTCGGCTCCTTCCCACTGCACACGCATGGATCGGCCCCCAGTGCCAGCACTGGTGTGTTCAGAGCCGCCTTGTTGGGATGAGGTGCTGGGATGGGGAGTGCTGCTCCCCGTGGCTGGAGGGCTTGTCCATGGCACGTGCTGGGACTGAGGTGCTTTAATGTGTGGGAAGAAGGTTGCAGAAGCCTTGAATCTGGCTTGATCAGGTCTGCAGCACGTGATGTGATGTGACGTGGGAGCAGCTCCTGCCTGTCTGTGTGCAGGATGGGGAGGCAGCGGTGTGGATGGGCCCGAGCTGTGACCGGGGTGAACGGCCCCACTTGCTGCTGGTGGAAAATGGGAGGTGGGAAACTGGGTGTGCGGGGTGCTGAAAGGGGAACTGGTAACTGCCGGCTGAGAGCAGAGCTCTGCTGTGTTCAGGGCTCACCCTGGAGAGGTGCTTTATTTACATGCACAAGGTTGGTGCTCTTCCCCCACACCAATGGAGCTCTCCTGCCCGGCAAGGTCTGGGAGGAGGGCACTGGGTGCCTGTGTCAGAGCGGTGACTGGTGCAGGGTGCTCCTGTCCCCTTCTCCAAGCACCCAGTGCTCTGCCTGCCCTGGGAACGTGCTGGCACATCCCTCCCCGGGTTCAAGCGGTTGCTCAGCATCAAAGGGTTCAGCTCACAGCATTTAACCAGCCATTGAAAAGCAGATTAATTTTTTTCCCTCTTGAGCTGCAGGAGCTCAAACAATTTGCCCTGTTACCGTCTGTTGGTTTTTCTCATTAAGGAGCTAATACTCCTTTTCTGGAGCTTGGTTCCTTCCTTGACAGCACCATCGCCTTTCCTGGCCTCCCTTAGAAACAAAGCCCAGCACAATGTGAAATAGTGGAGGAGCTGAGCCCCTGGGCTCCTTGTTTCATGCTCTGTGCTTGGGATCTGAATGTCCAAAGCAAGCGATCTGATGGTGAGCAGTGCTGGTGGTGCTGCATCCCTCACCTCGCAGGAGCAAGGAGCAGTGCCGGGGAGGCTGTGGTGCTGTTTTGCTTGTGTAAGCATCACCGGTGCTGGTGGCTTTGCCAGGGAGTTGGTCCCCTGGCCACCGGTTCCACTGCCCTTGCAGGACAGGCTGGGCTGCTTCAGCCCTGTGCAAGCATCAGCATGTTCCGGCTCAGAGCAGTTTGGCTCTGCTGGTGCACTGTTTGGTGTTTCTATTCAAAATAGCTGCTATCTAGATCGAGAGTGGGGGGGGAATCTTGAGGCTCTGAGAAGTCAAAGCAAAACCCGGTGAGATGGGTTCCTGCTGCTCTGCCTTCTGGAGGGGCAGCTGGCTCCTGCGTGGTGCCAATAGCGATGGGAGGGATGTGGAACAACCTGTTTGCCCGTGCCTGGGTGTGGTAGGGAAGGGCCCACAATAGCCCCTACAGTTCTCCCAGGGCGATACTGTGAGTCAGACGTAAATAGCAGCTCCTCCTTCCCTGTGTGCTTGGCAGCCTGTGGGGAAGATGTGTGAGCCGGGTAAGGGCAGGTGAAACCCTGGCTCTGGTGTCCACCCTTCCTCATCCTTACTTTTGCCTCTGGGCTTAGGTGAGACGTTAACCTTGGGTTTCTTGACCTATAGGATGTGCATTTTGGCTGTGAGGCTGGTACGGGGCTCACACCCCGTGTACAACGCACACTGTGACCCAAGCCTTTGCTCTGTTCTCTGCTCTGCTGCAGTGTGTAATCACTATGTTTAACTTACAAATACCACTGGTGGGTGATGCAGAGTGCCCATGGTGTGGGTGACTGTGCTGCTGCTGCGGGGGTGTGCGCCGTGGTCCTGGCCCTGCCATCAAGCTCTGCCAACACCACACGGTACCTGCTGTCACCGTGATGCCACAGATCCTCCTCTGAGCTGGGGTTGGATTTAAGCCTCCAGCTCCTGTGCTATCTGTTAGTCACAGTTTAACTTGTGCCCTGCTGCACGCTGGGTTAGTCACAGAGGTTTTGGGGTGAAACGTCAATGTCTGACAACGTCTGTAGCTTCTCTGCAGTGCTGTGGGGCATGGGGGTGTCGGAGGTGTGAATTCACACAGCACCACAGCTACGGTTTGGGGCACTTAGCTCCAATCCTGCGGCTCCACATGGGCAGAGCACGGGGAGCCGGGGGCGATCCCGATGGAGCCGGCTGGCTCTCTCAGCCCGGAGAGGCTCCTGTGCTCGCAGGCAGGTATCCATCCATCCATCCATCCATCCATCCATCCATCCATCCATCCATCCATCCCGCCGGCTGCAGTGCCGCGCTCACCTGGAGCTGCTCTCCGGTGATGATGGTAGAGCAAACCAGCTGCGGGGGGCACGGCAGCATCCCCTCGCCCAGCCTGGGACAGGGAGCAGTTCGTGGTGCTGGGTTGGGGGGGGAAAGCTCCGCACCGCTGCTGGCTTTGATGTGGGGCTGAAATGCCCCGTGCTCACCGTGATAAGAGCCACGGGGGTGGTGATGGAGGAGAAAGTCTAAACAAAGATGAGTATCTGTTGACACACCACGCACCTCCCTGGCTGCTGGGAACAGCTGAATTCCCTGGGTGAGGAATGCGGTGGGGGCAGAGCCCTGCTCTGGTGCAGGAGGCTGGGTCTGGGATAGGTCGGTCACTGCTGAGCACCCTGGTCCCTGCTCCCCGGTGGGTTGAGAGCTCAGAATCCTCTCATCCAGCTCTGCACCGGCTTTCCCAGCTGGGGTTTCCACTCCGGCCAAACGGGAAGCGAAAGGGAGAGGGGGTGGTGTGAGCCTGGGGAATAACAACCCAGCCACCCTTGCCTTGATAGACTTGAAACCGGAATCTCAGCCAAGCGCCGGCGTTGCGTCACCGCCTCCTTGCAGGGGGAATTCGGGCACTTCCCATCATTGAGCCGTCGCAGCCCCACCGGAGAGCGGCTTCCTGGCGGTGCGGCGGTGGTGACCCCCAGCCCGGCCCCCCTATCCCGGTGTGTGCAGATCCTCACCACAGCCTCCGCTTCAGCAGCGCCGGCAGCAGTCACAGCAGGTCTGCGGCTCTGTGCTGCTGGTGAGGGAGCAGAGCTGCGGCCGTGCCTGGGCACCTCTTGCTTTGGGGAGCCAGGGAATGGTTTGGGTTGAAGGGGCCTTAAAGCTCATCCAGCCATGGGCAGGGACCCCTTCCACTGGAGCAGCTTGCTCCAAGCCCCTGTGTCCAACCTGGCCTTGAGCACTGCCAGGGATGGGGCAGCCACAGCTTCTCTGGGCACCCTGTGCCAGCGCCTCAGCACCCTCACAGGGAAGAGCTTCTGCCTTGTGTCTTTGTGCATTGCTGGGCACAGGGTGGCCATGGTGAGAGTCAGCGCTGGCTGAGCTCCTGCCAGTGCCACAACCGGTTCTGTGACTGCATCAGAGGGGACTGGTGCCTGCCAAGGACAAAAAGGGATCAGGTTTTAATGTTTGCAGAAGGTTTTGACACATGATGCACGGTGCAAAGTACGAGCTGCTCCAGTCGCAAGAGCAAAGAAACATCGGGCCAGGTTGTTCCTGATCAGCCGGGGGTGTTGACACTAGGGTGATGCATGGCCAGTGTGTGCCAGGGATGGAGCGACCTTGCCCAGTGTCCACCATCTGGTTTTGGGCTGACTGAGGGTCCCAGTGGCTCCTTTGCAGCGGGTGCTGAGACAGGAGCGGCTCAGACACAGCTCATGGCTTTCAGTTCACAGCCAGCTCCACACAGGCTGGGATGGGAGCATCCACCAGGGCACTTAGAGCTGAGGGAGCTCGGCTCTTCCCCATAGCTCGCTGTGGGCTGGGGATGGTGCCTTCAGCCGTGCAGCAGCGCTGGCTCCATTCCCGCAGCTCCTGCGTGTGCCTGGCTCCAGCCACGGGGTTTTGGCTGAGGCTGGACCCTGCCCTTCCTCCCCGGAAGAGCGCACTGGGGCTGTGCGTGCATCGCTGCCGCGCTGGACCAGCAGAATGGAAGGAAGAGGCGAGGCAGAGCCGGGATCCCTCGGCTCTTTGTGGGGCTGGGCCTCGGCTCTGCCCTCCCCGCACGGCTACGCCCCGAGGTCGAGCAGGGCCGGTGGCTTTGAGGCAAATACCAACAGAGTTCTGTTTGCAGCTCCGTGCCCCGTGACCTGGAGCGGGTCCCAGCGCTGCCCATCAGCTGCTCAGGGCGAGGGATGTGGGTGCTCCATGCGTGGCCTGGGGCTGTGAGCACAGCCAGGGAGCAGCAGGCGCAGCTCCCTTCTCTAAGGGTGCTGTTTAAGTTCCCATCTGTTGTCAGTGCAGCATCTCTTGTCCCTGTTGATCCTTTCTATAGCCGGACAGTCAGGTCTAGATGAGGGTCCTGTCTTGGAATCGTTGTCTCTGGCTCCTCGGTCACATCTAAGGGCTGGCTTGGGTAAAGGTGACCGAAGCTGGGGTGGCCAATGGGACAATGGGTCATGGGCACCCCTGGGTGCTGGGGTCCCACTGCTGCTTGTCCATGTTTCCCTTCATGCTACACAAGGTCTGTGTGTGTGTGAAAGTGTCTCAGATGAATATCTCACCTGCAGCTCCCCAAAGATGGGCACTGGGGGTACTCCAGGAGCACCCATGGCTTCATCCGCAGTCCCCTCCATCTGCCCCATCCCAGGGGTGTCCCCTAGAGCTTGGTGCCTCAACCCCCCCTCCCTGCATCTTGTCTTTGCAGGAGATGTGCTCTTCCAGATGGCAGAGGTCCACCGGCAGATCCAGAACCAGCTGGAGGAGATGGTGAGTCGGGGTGGCCAGGGTTTCCTCATGGCCATGGGCTCTGCTGGTGCTGCAGCCAGGCCAAACGGGTTTCACTTCTTGCCCTGGTGACACCCGCTCCCCTGCGTGCCCGGTGCTCCCCGGGCAGGGTTTGTCAGCCCTCCCCAAGGAACCGTGTCTTCTCTTTCTGCCTGCAGCTCAAGTCCTTCCACAACGAGCTCCTGACGCAGCTGGAGCAGAAGGTGGAGCTGGACTCCCGCTACCTGAGTGTGAGTTATGGGCTTGCGTAGCCTGGCATTGGCTTGGGCATCTCCGTGTCTCCCCTTCCTGCTGCCCAGCTCCCCACCCAAGGATGGTTGTGCCCAGACATTGCTCATGTCCCTGGTTGCTGGTGGTCTCTAACCACACACATCACCACGCACGGAACAGCATTTCCCTCCATGTCAGACTGTTCAAGTCCCTGTTTGCTGTCCGGGCCATGGGGAACCTGCTTCTCCCAAAGGCTGGGGGGGTCCTGCTTGCTTCTGCCACCCCTTGGCAGCAGGAGCTGCGGCTGAGGTTTGGCTTCAGCTGCTCAGAGCTTTCTCCTGTCCCATCCAGGCTGCGCTGAAAAAATACCAGACAGAGCAAAGGAGCAAAGGGGACTCACTGGACAAGTGCCAGGCAGAGCTGAAGAAGCTTCGGAAGAAGAGCCAAGGCAGCAAAAACCCCCAGAAGTACTCGGACAAGGAGCTGCAGGTAGGACTGGGGACACGGGAGGAACACGAGCATCCTTGAGCTGGGCAGTGGGTGCTGGGTACCACACGCTAGAGGTGGCCAGGTTCTTACAGGCATTCAGATGCAGGCTCACTGTTCTCTCCAGAGGAGCGGGGGCAGCAGCATTAGGAGTGTGGTGGGATGTGGGAGGTGTGGATAGGGAGGAGGTGGCAGCCCGTGATGGAGCACGTTGGTCTCGTGGCTGCCCTTGGGGAGGACGGAGCAGGGGGAGGCTGACGGCAGATGTTGTGCTGGGTGATGCGGTGGTGATGAACCTGCTGGATCCGGTGCTCTTTAGTGAATGAACCCCACAAGATCACCAGTTCCTGCTGTGCCAGATCCACCTTCCTCTGGGTGGCGTTTGCTTCAGCGTGTGCCGGGGCGGCCGCAGTGAATCACCACGGTGTGATCACGGTGTGGGCTCCCGCACCGACCACGTGCACCGGTGGCTGATCAGGTTGTGGCTGTGCGGGACAAGGATCCCTCGTGGCACGTGCCTGGGTGGCTGTGCTGCAGGGTGGGTGTGTTTCGGAGATTGGGTGTTGGGATTTCCTGCATGGATGGAGTTGGGGTCGGGATATTGATGGAGAGCATCCAAGGGCACATCCCTGGCTGGTGCCGGAGCCAGGAGCAGCAGTGCCAAGGCACTGCAGCACTCAGGTTACTGATGTGTTCACAGCAGGAGTTTGTATTCTGAGGTCTCCAACCTTTAGTTCGAGCTTCGTGTGGAATATGGGAACCTTAAATAATGGATGCACCTACGTGCAAACCCGCTCTGTCTGAAAGCACGGCTGCTGCTGGTGGAGTCAAAGCCACTGAATGATTGCAGCATGAACAGGACCTTGGAAAGGGGACGATGAACCCTGAAGGCAGAAATCCCTACCCCTGTCTGAGGCATGAGAGCATGCACTGTGCTGGGACCAGGACCTGTTACATTGGCTGCCACAGGCTGGGAACGTGTCAGTGATCCGTGCCTGCTGAAGGGGCTCTAAATGTCGGTGGCACTTTGGGGGCTGTGCACGGGGTGGCATTTAAAGCCATCAGCAGATAGCTACCACAAAGGCTGTGCTGGGGAAGTGGCATTAACTGCACTAGAACTTGGGGAATCATTGTCTTGGTAGCGTGAATCAGAGCGAGCACTGGAGAACAACGCAGCCACCGCCACCCGCCCCGGTGTGCAGCTCCCGTGGTGAGGCACCGTGCATGGCGTGGAGCTCGTGGTTGTTCACAGCACCGGTGATGCACTGGGCTGCACTGGGCAGGAGGTGCTGGTGTGCACAGGTTGGTGCTGGGCAGCTCCAACCGCTCCTGAGCAGCAGCATCTCCAGCAGCCCTTGCTCTGGGTCCCTGCTGAGCAGGGGAAGCCCTGCGAGGCGCAGCGTGGGGAGCGCGGGGATCAGACCCTCCTCATCCCCAAACTGTGAAAGCTGCTGGTAGGGCCAACAGAGCAGAGCCGCTGCCAGAGCCACCCCTCTCCTGCCACCCCCCCCCGGGCTGCTGCAGTGCCGGGATCCCCAACCCACACCCGGAGTCGGAGGAGGAGAAAATCCATCCCAGTGATGGGCTTTATACGGTGGGAGAGGAGCGGTGGCTTGATCCTCCCACTGGGATGCGGTGGGGATGGGGTAGGCCTGTTAGCACAGGAGCTTTGGGCAGGGAAACAGGATCAGGCTTTCATTCTCTTAATCTTTCAGCAGTAAGTATTTAGGAAGCGCTTATCTCTCAAAAAGCATTATGATGGCTTTTGAGCTTAAAGAGCTATGAGACTGCTCAACTGCTCGCTGCTTTTTTTTCCCAACCTAGATCAAAACACGAAGTTAAATTGCTGAATTCAGCTAAGGGAGCAGTTTTCCCTCTCTTTGCTGCTGCTGCAGTGCTGGTATTCCCTTTCAACAGGAAAAGAGGTGACTTGGGGCCACCCTTGATGCTGTTGTTACCTTTACCAGGGTGTCAGAGTAGGGTATTGCTGCAAGGATGGGTCCAGCCTGGAGCTACCTCGGGAGCCTCATTGCGAGGCTTAGTGAAACCAGGCTTAGTGAACCGGGACACCTGGAGGGGCTTTGCCCCACAGAATCCTTTCTCCTGGGGCTCAGTTTGCTTAGCTGGCCCTGCAGCCTCCAAGCAGGCTGCTGGAGGCACCTGGTGATGCTTGCAGGAAGCTGAAGACTTCATCAGGCTGGTGCCTGGGGACCACAGACTGATGAGCAGCAACGGGATGCAGCTCTCCTAATGGGCTGTTGCAGATGACTTGTGTCGTAATGGGGGAAGCTGCTGTGGATGGAAGCGTCCTGGTAGCTGCATCAGTCATCATCTTGCAGGAGGCAATAACATCTTACTCTGCTTTGGAGACTCATCCACTTAAGCTCCTGTAGCAGGCGGCAGCCGGGAGTCTGATGCTCTGTCATCATCCCTCTCTGTATTTAATGGTGCAGGAAGCAGAGCTGCTCCTTTCTGCCTTCTCACCACTTGTTCAGTGACCGCATCTTGTCATCGCCTGTGAGATGAGCGTGGTGGGAGAGGCAGAGCTGCCCAGAGCTCCAGGATGTGGTTTCTGTAACATCCCCTCACTGCTGAGGTGAGAGGTTTGTTCCGGCTCTGGTTTGCTGGGGGGCAGAGGACAGCCCTCACCGGAGCCGGGTACCACTGTGGTTTGTCTCCATGCTCTGCTAGAGTGATCAGAAAACCCAGCAAATCAGCCCAAACCTCTCACCTGTGACTCCTCAGTTTAGATTATCCCTCTTGGTAAAGCAGAAATAACTGCTGCACATAACTGATGCTCTTGTGGCTGGTGGGCAGTGGCTTTGGGAACACAGGGGTTGAGGTCTGCTTGGGATCAGGCAGCAACCTGATGCTCATGGACGCTTGCAGGAGGCATCTCTTGAGCTGCATCAGTCACTTGTTGCATGGTGAGAGCTGATCCAGGTTTGTCTGCAGGTCTGGCATCATCTCGCCACTGTCTCTTGTGCTCGTTTTGTGGAGTTTAATAGGTGAGGATGGGATTAAAATGGTTGGGGATGTAAAACACCTTGTGGTTTGCTGTAAAGACAGCTCACGTAGCTTGAAAGCAGCTCAGAGTGCAATTAGGCTGCAGGAGTGATTTTCCATCTCCAAAGCTTTGTCTGTCATGGTCAAAAGAGATGCTGTGGTTGTGGGTTGTTAGTGCTGAATGTCACAATAAAGCTGGGCTTTTTGTTCCTTATGAATCAGTCCTGAGCTTTTGTTAAGCACGAGGAATGAAAGCTGAGGCACCGAACTGCCTCCAGTGTCTCATCTAGTTATGTAGTTACTGAGGGGTTTTTTGACCTGTGTTGGGAACTGGGAGAATAAACTAATGCCATTCACTTCATGTCCTTTATGGAGAAGAGTAAAAACAATATTCAGGTGAAACAATCACCAAGGAAGCTAAACTGCTGTAATTTCATTGAACGCTGCTTGTGATCAAGCTGTGAAATCAAGGTCACGATGGGTTTAGGACCTTGATTGAATCAGCAGCTCAACAATGAAGTTACGTTGGTTAAAATCATATTAGCTCTATGAACAATTGGATTTCTCCATCAGCCTGAGACGAAGCTGCTGTAATTCATCCTAAAGAGCAAAGCTGGAGGTGGCTGTTTGTGGTGACAGGCTGTGCCTGACCCGGGCAAAAGGGTTTTTGGCACATCCATGCCGGTTGAGGAGCTGCATTGGTAACTCTGGGGGGGCAGAGGGAGCTCCCTCTTCTCCCCAGCCCTGCACAACCTGGGGCATGGGTTGTGGACACTGAGCTCAGCTCCTGCTGGGTTTGTCTTTGTCCACACCTATTCCTATGAGAGTGTTTTAAGCATTAAATACCCCTGTGCCAAATAACTTGGGGGGGGGGGGGTTATAGGCTTTTGTAATTGAAACCTCGTTTGAGATTCCCATCAGGAGAAATAATTTTAGGTAGAGGTCAAGCAGCTCTAACTGATAAGGAGTTTGCACAAACCAGGTTATGAGGGCTTATGTGAAAGTTAAATAGGGGAGAACTATGTAAAAGCTCGGTGGCTCCAGGTAGCTCTACATTAGGATGTGTGTCCAGACCCAGCAAATGCAGTGAGGGTTGCAGGGAGGGCAAATCTTAAACATACCTGGACTGAAGTGCCTCAAATGCCTCTTCTTGAAGCTCGTCTGTGGGTCCCTGTGCAGGTCAGGGCCATGTCTGAGGAGCATTCTGGTACCCAGCCTTGTGCATCGCTGATGAGGGTGTCCCTGGATTGAGGAACAGTTTAAGCAGCTGATCCTGAAACCCCCGCAGAGCGGCTGGGAGAGCGCTTGCCTGCTGTTTTGCTCTGTTTTATGTAATATCACATGTGTGCGTGGATGGCATTTTGCAGGAACGGTGCAGGAAGGCTCGGGCTGATGCCCTGATGAGCAGATGTGTGAGACAGGCAGCGTAATGAGGGGAGACAGCCCTTCCCAGGGGAGCAAAGGCAGGCTGGCATCTTTGGAGCAGGGCAGTGCTCCCTGGGAGCTGCTCTGAGTCTGGTTTCACCTCTGATACCCATCAGTGCAGCAGCATCCGCAGCATCCCGGGGAGGGGCTTGGCTGCAGGGTGATGGAGCCGGGGCAGCCCAGGCTGGTGGGTACCACGGTGCTGGCACTGAAAGACCTCCCCCTGTCTGGAGATGTCGGTTGGGTCTGGTGCTTTATTTGCCTTACTACTATGGCGGTTTGGTCTCCTTCCCAGCTGTGCTCTGCTGGGAAGAGCCACTGATACCCCAGGGCTTGAATCCATCACTGGATATCACTGTGTCCAGCTAAACAAACTGACCAACTTCCCTCTCCATCTGTAACACACTGGGGTGATGAGGGAGGCTGGAGGGAGCAAGGAGGGAATGGCATCTCCCCTGAGGCTGCTCCGGGGTCCACCAGCTTCCATGCAAGGAGTGAATTCTGGGAATAGGGAGAAGCTGCATCCTTCCCCAGGAGCCCCTGGAGCTGAGGATCCCCCCCGCTTTGTGTCTTCCTCACTTTGGCTCTATGCTGTGATAGAGTTTCAGCTGTTTTTCCTGGAGAGACTACTCAACAGCTTAGATGCTCTCCCTCTGTTAATCAGCCTAACTTCTTTCTTATTTTATCCCAGGACTTTCCAGTTATTCTCCCTTGTAGCTCCTTAAATAAATCCTCCCTTCTCTTGGTGTTTACTCCTTGCAGCTATCCCAGCCTGCCACAATGGTCCAGCACAGCCCACAGTCCTCTCCCTTCCCCTTTTTCCTTTGTCCCTCCGGGGAACCAGAGCTGTGTTTGGGGCTGCTACAGAGGCACGGTCCCCTTCCTGCTCTGCATCTCCCACCGTGTGATCCTGTGTTACTGCCTTTCTGGTCTCAAAACCCATTGCTTTGCTGGCTGGTGACCCCTGGAAGGTGGCTTTGCTCCCTGCTGCTGCTCCCCTCTTGTCCCTGTGGCTGGTCCTTCCCTCAGCCTGCATCACTGGCTGTGACAGGCATCTCATGGTTGGTAAATACATGTAAGGACCATTTCCACAGTTGCGTTCATGGTGATTGACAGTGCCCTTGGCTCCTGTTCCTGACTCGTTTGCACATTCCTGCCTCGGATAGAACAGTTTGAACTCATTTGTTTCCAGTAGGAAGGGTGGTTATTGAAGGCTTGACTGAAGCTCAGGGATGATGTTGCCGTTTCACCTGCACTAACTATGCCAATTGCCAAGTGTGCTTGAAAAGAACATGTCTCAGCTGTTTTCCAGTCCTCACACACCTTTAGCTGTCAGCTTTGGAGTGGTGGTGAGAGGATGTCACTGTAAGCAGCAGGGCCGTTGTGTGCCCTGGCTTTTCTGTGCTGGGGGCGACAGCTGCTGCTTGAGCTGGGGACTTGGCAGCATCTTCTTTCCTCTTTCATGTTTCCTTGTCCCTAATGTACTGTCTGACCCGTTAGGTAACATGATCTGCTTTCAGCGTGGACGTTGCCTGGCTATGGGGGGACTCAGCATGGCCAAGCTTTGCTCCAGCATCGCTCATCACCCCCAGCCATCAGCGCATCCCTGGCTGAGCCACCACCACCGGGGCTCCCTGAGTGCTGGGACCAGGCTCCTGCCTTGGGATTGCAGCTTCCCCAGGCCAGGCAGGAGCCATGGCTCTGCCTGCAGCAGATCCTGCATCTTAAACCAAGCCCCTTGCCCGGCGCTGCCGCACACTGACATTGCTAATTAGGTCAGCGGCTCCCGGTGCACTGGGAGTGCTGTGTTCGGGGGGGCACGGGGGAGTTATTTGAGGTTTCTCCAGCCTAGAAACCCAGAAAAAGGTTTCTGGAGCTGTTGGGTGGCTCTGGCACGTGCTCCGGCTTCTGGCACGGCCGTGACCACTGCGAGCACAGCCCCGGCTGGCTCCTGCCCCTCAAGTGCTCAGGACACAAATGGGGTTTCATTTCCTCCTTTAAAGTGGGGCTTTTATTTAGCTGAAACAAGATCTGTGTTTGAAGGTAGTTGTTAGACAGCATAAACCACGGTCTGAATTTAAAGGCAGTGCTTGAGCGGTACCTGCTTGTTGGTGAGGTCTTGGAGATGCTGCTGAGCCACGGAGCCTGAAGACAGCAGCAGGGAGGCACCTTCCTTACGCTGCTTGTCAGGTCGTGCCAAGCTGAGAAATGTGGGGGTTTGGGGGTTCAAAATGCAGGGTGGATCCAGATCACCCCCATAGCAGGGGGAAAGGAGACCTGAGCAGCAGCACTGAGCCCAATGGGCACCAGCCTGCAGGTAAAGCCCTGCTTGCTGGTTAAAGGCAGTGCTTCCCCTTAGCATAGTGAGATCTTACACCGCACTCTGCGTGTTGCGTTTTTCCCTGTGCATCTGGCTTATTTAGCCAGGTTTTGATTTCAGTTGCCTTTCTGTGCATTATTTGAGAGCCCACTGTCATTTTGAGCAGATCCAAAATGAAAGCTGTCTCGTGAGCGAGGAGTGTGGCTCGCCATTTTGTACTGTAATAACGTGTAAACCAGGCTTGAATAAATCAATGGCACATCAAGCATATTTCCATAAAGTATATAAAGTGCTGAGAATCCTAAGTTTAGAGCACAGGCTCTCTGCTTGCAGTCGACATGTTCTAACTGGCTGCAGCCATTAAGACAAGCTTTTCTGTAGTGAAAGAATTAAGAGTATACTTACAAAACAAGGATTAAATTAGGGATGTAAATAAGGCTTAAATTTGCATATGTAAATCACGATTAAAAACCTAACATTGCTAAGATGAAGAAGAATTTCCCCTGGGTTGCAGTGTATGATGTGCTCAGGACAAGAGCCGAGCCTTGCCCACCCCCTGTACCCGGGCCATTGCTGCTCCTGAATCACGGTGCTATGGTCCTTGTGCTGCTGAGCTCAATTAGCTGGAGGTGGACTCATTTCGTTCTTGATGGCCCACTTAGGAAATGAAGCAAGATGAGTTTGGGGTGCCCAGGTCCGCATTGCTCCAGCGCTCCTGTTTCAGGTGCTGTCAGGGTTGCGCTTTCCTTCACGAAACTGGGCTCTGCAGGATGGGGAGCATCATCCCACCACTTCCCTCTGGAGAGAAGGGAAGGGGACTTCTTCAGGAACCACCTGTAGTGCAGGCATGTGGGGACAGTGGGGTTCGGTCCATCCCAGGCATACCGAACTGTGATGGAGGGGTTGGGGCACTGGACCTGGGGGGAGCTGCAACTCTCTGGGCTGGCGCTGGAGCATCTTCATCTTTCTCTCCTGGCTCCCATCACCACTGCTGACGCCTCTGGGCTCTGTCCTTGTACTATTCCTGGGGCTAATAATACCCGGGAGGAGGCGGTGTGCTGGGTCCTGAGCCCACTCCAGGGAATGATGCTTTCCCTGCTTACAGCCTCCCACAGCCGCCTGCTCCCACCCGCCAGCATGTGCCCGGGGCTGCTGCTGCCTCTTCCCCGCACCATGCTGGTCCTGCTGCCTTTCCCAGTGCCCTCCCCTGTGTCCCTCCCAGTCCCCATCCAGCTGCAGCTTCACCTGGGGGTGATGCAAATACCTCCATTATTTCAGCTTCTGCACCCAGTGCCGCCAGCTCAGTCACCTTCATTTATTTCTGTTCCTGAATGCAGGTGTTTGCACTGGATTTTTTCATTTGGGGAAAAAAAAATTACTCCTTGAAACAGGAGTTTTTACCCATTTCTCAGTTCCCCCCTTTTCGCCACCCGTGTTGGTGAATGTGGGGAGAGCCAAAACCCGCTGGGTGCAGCACAACTTCTACATGGGGTTTGCTCTCGGGAGGATGCTCTGAGCAGGGTTGGAGCAGCAGAAGGTCCAGCTCTGAAATAAAGCCCCCTTTGAATTCTGGGATGTCATTTAATCTCACTGCTTTTGTTGAGGTTTGTTCCAGTTTATGTGCCTGCTAATAAATATTGTAACGTGCTAAAAATAACTGTTAAACATGAAGCTAAAGCTGCTTTGGACCCTGAATTTCCAGTTAATTCCTTTCTCGGAGAAGCTCAGACTTCCTGAAGCAGGTTTAGCACTGCCTGGGCTCTCTGGTTGGTTGTGGCTTCTCAGTGTGGTGATGCTGTCCTGGGGAAGAGCTGGTGGCAGGGGATGCTGGAGTGCAGGACAGCGATGAGTGAGGGAGATGCTCCTCTTAGAGGCTTGGCCACTGCTCTCACAGTGCCACAAGGGTGGAAGCTCCTTGCAGAGGAGCTGGGTGCATCCCAAGAGAGCTGAAGGAGGAGAAAGAGGCTGGGTCAGGGAACAGGGGACATTTCATGCCCTCTGTGCTCAGGTGGTGGGGCTGAGCAGCGGTCCCAGGCATTATTGCTGTGAAGCCCTCCCATGTGCCACGTTTGCATCGCATGGATGAGCCTCTGTGGCTGAGTTATCCCAGCCCCGTGTGCTGCCTCCATGCTCCATACGGTGCTGGCAAAGCCTCTGTGGCACAGCCGTGCTGGCGCAAGTCACATCAGTGACTGCATTGGCAGGGGCCCGGTGTCTGCACAGCCCCGGGGTGCAGCATCAAGGAACGGCTGCTCCGGTGGCCCTGTGCTGCCTGCGACCCGGCACGGTGATGCTGTGCCAGCAGGCAGCCCTGCCCTGGCACTGTGCTGGTGTCCCAGCCCCGCTCACCGTGTGCCTCAGTGGTCACAGTGCAGTGTTGGCGATGCTTGTGCTGGAGGGGCTCAGTGCTGTCCCCAGCTCTCGGCAGCACGATCCTGCCCATCCTCACAGGCACTGATGGGCAGCCGAGGAGGCGCTGGCGGTCGCGGTGCTCTGTGCCCTGCGGGGCTCTGGGGTCCGTTGGCAGCGCGGGTGATGCGGGCACCCCCCCAGCGCCGGTGCCAGCCCCCGGGCACGGCTCCGGGGCCCGCTTGGTGAGCAGGCGGCTGCTCCCGGTACAGCTCGTCCCAGCTCCCAGCCCACGGGCTGAGTCAGCGCCTCTGCGTGGGGGTTCTGGTGAGTAAAGGCGGGTTGGAGGCACACGTGTGCGTGTCCTGTGCGGGGGGGTCCTGCCAGCACCCTGCCAGCACCCTGCCTGCTGCGCTGCTGACCCCCCTCCGGGGATGCTGCCGCACTGGCACCGCTTCCAGCCCGTTCAAGGGGGCTGGAACTGGGTGAGCTTTAAAGCCCTTCCCAACCCCAACCATTCTGTGATCCCCTGCCCTGCCCACGGAGAGGCAAACTACCAAAATGATGAAGGCAGCCACCTCTCTGCTCCTCTTTCTGTTCCAGTACATTGAAGCCATCAGCAACAAGCAAGGTGAGCTGGAAAACTACGTCTCTGATGGCTATAAGACAGCTCTCACAGAAGAGAGGAGACGGTTCTGCTTCCTGGTGGAGAAACAGTGTGCAGTAGCCAAGAGTGCGATCACCTACCATGCCAAGGTGAGTCAGTCCCTCTGGAGATGCCAGTCTGATGCCGCGCTCCTGCAGTTGCAGGGCTGCAGGTCCCAGGTGGATGCTCCTGTTGCCTATGGAACAGGCTGATACCCTGAAAGCTGGTGCAGAGGGGAAGGAATACACCCGTGGGTGACCCACAGACAGGATGCCCTGGGAGATGCATGTTTTCTGGACTGGGAGATGCAGACTGCACCCTCCTCAGAACAAGGGGGCACATCTCCCATGGGTGCTGCTCTGCATCTCAAAAGGAGCTTCTGGCTGCAGGAGGTAGATGAGGCTGACACTGGTTTGCTTGAGTGGTGATGGCGGGTCCTGGCAGTGTATTGTGCCATTTGGCTCACCCCAACAGTCCAGTCCCTCTGTGACACAGCTTCACCTATGCAGGAGAAGCTGTGGTAGGTGAATGGGGCTGGGTTCACCCCTCCTGCATGTTGTGGTCACTGAGCTGTGAGGGCTCTGTCCTGGCAAAGGCCAGTCAGGCTTCTCCTGTCTGCTCATTGTCCCGAACAGATTGGAACTGAATGATCTTTAAAGTCATAGAATCATAGAAGAGTTCAGGTTGGAAAGGACCTTAAGATCATCCAGTTCCAACCCCCTGCCATGGGCAGGGACACCTCGCTCTAAGCCATATCACCCAAGGCCTTGTACAACCTGGCCTTGAGCACTGCCAGGGATGGAGCGTTCACAACCTCCTTGGGCAACCCATTCCAGTGCCTCACCACCCTAACAGGAAAGAATTTCCTCCTTAGATCCAATCTAAACTTCCCCTGTTTCAGTTTGAACCCAGTCCCTTCAAACCCAAACCAGTCTGTGATTCTATGACCTGTGAAAGCAGAAGAAATGCAAAGCAGCACCATTCCTGCTTGGAGTCAGGCAGTGCTGCCTGCTCAGCCTGCGCCTTACCCCCTGGCCTTACCAGGATGGGGATTAAACTGCTCCAAATCCCCTCCTGCCTGTTCCTGGCATCCCACATCTCGTGGGCCAGGGGCTGGAGCTGCTGCCAGATCTGCACTGATCCAGAGCAGAATCCGTGCGGATGAGGGCTGGGAACGCCAGCGCTGCTCCTGCAGCCTCATGCTCCCGTTGTTCTGGTTGTTCCCCACCGCCACCCCCCGTTGCTCACCGCATCCATCTGTCACCGCCGCGCTTGGCACCACGGAGCAGGAGTTTGGATTAGTCAGTGTGCTCCCCGCGCTGCGCTGTGCCGCGGGCTGGATGCGTGCTTGGTGTATGTGAACTCCTCCTGCGGAGCAGAGGGGGGACCGTCCCCCTTCGAATTGAGGCTTTGATCCATGGGGACCAAGTTATCCCCTTATGGGACCAGTTGAGAGGTCCATCAGAGGTGTCAGGTCAGCCTCTGCCCCAGGGGCTCAGCTGCACGGTGCCAGGGCCAGAGACTGTGAGAGATGAACAGCCCTAAACGAGAAGCTCATTCCCTGGGGTATGGGTGACAGCACAGGGCACAGGCTGAGCCCTGTTAGGCCTTCGGGCAGGTTTATGTCCCTGCTTGGTCCATTGATGCTGTTCCACGACATCCCAGTGGCTGAGAGCTGCCCCATGCGGGATACATCAGAATAAGCTGGGGAGATAAATCACCTTTTCCTTCCCTCCTTGCTATTTTTCATGC
The DNA here is from genome assembly GCF_033783945.1 of Neopsephotus bourkii. NCBI lineage: Eukaryota > Metazoa > Chordata > Aves > Psittaciformes > Psittacidae > Neopsephotus > Neopsephotus bourkii. The sequence goes on from NW_026902223.1 coordinate 988,108, forward strand.
CGCCTTCCTGGCTCAGCTGCTGGCAGAGCCTGGAAGTGATAAGTCCCTGTTGTTATCGCACCCATGCCATGCACAGAGGAGCCATCAGTCTCATGGCCGGGATCAGGCCAGCTCCTGTGCCCTCACACCTCGTTTCTCTATTGCAGGGGAAGGAGATGCTGACGCAGAAGCTGCCGCTGTGGCAGCAGTCCTGCTCGGATCCCAACAAGATCCCGGACCGCGCTATCCAACTGATGCAGCAGATGGCTGCCAGCAGCAATGGCACCATTATGCCCAGCCCTCTGTCTACATCCAAATCCAACCTCATCATCTCTGACCCCATCCCTGGTGCCAAACCTCTCCCTGTCCCCCCGGAGCTGGCACCTTTTGTAGGAGTAAGTATCTCCGGGGTGGAAACTGTGCTGCCCTTCTGAGCAAAGCTGGAGGGACGAGCCCAGGCCAGTGTCACTGTTGTCCTCAGCAAGTTGCCTCTTGATGGACTGCCATTGATGGGCAGGGATGGGCAGCTCCATGCATGTGCTGCCCTGGGATGTGGGAAGGAGCCTGGCATGGGAATGGGCAGCCTGTCCCCATCCCATCCTGCTTTCAGAGGCGCAGGGGCTGCAGAGGCTCTTGGGGGGGAGCTGGGGAACCCATGAGCTGCACTCGCCTGGTCAGGGTGGTCCCAGAGCTGTGGGGCTCAACCGAGATACCCCAGTAACCACTGGGAGTGACCCATGGCAGGAAAAGGGTCCCCTATTGCGGAGGCATGAGCTGAGCCCAGGAGGGGTTTATCAGGTGCAGGTCAGCTTGGGGCAGTCAAACACCCCAGGGGTGACCCCACTGCTCCCCCAGAGCAGTTGGTCTCAGGTGGGAGCTCCATGCACCAGCCTGGGGCTCTGGTTGCTGTGAGCCCCCTGCCCTGGAGCTGTGTCCCGCTGCGGGAGCTGCGGTGGGATGCTCTAATGAAGCCATTCCCCATCTTCCCCCCCTCCTCTCCTCTCTCCGTAGCGCATGTCGGCGCAGGAGGCCATGCCGGTGATGAACGGAGTCTCAGGCGCAGACAGTGACGGGTACAACCACTGGTCTGAGATGAAGCCAGCACAGCCCAAATCTTTATCTCCTCCCCAGCCTCAGAAGCAGCTGAGTGACTCTTACTCCAACACACTCCCAGTTCGCAAAAACGTGCCACCGAAAAACAGCTACGCCTCAGGTGAGGCTCCATCCCTGCTCCGTGGGGATGCTGCTGGTGCTGGGCCAGAGACCGGCAGCATCCCTCCGGCACAGTGCTGCTTGTGCCTCTGGAGATGGGGGTTAGGAAATGAGCAGAGCTGGACTCTACTGAGGGTATTCCAGGAGGAAAACCTTGTGCAGGGAGCAACCATGGCTGGTGGGTGATGCCAAGAGCAGTGGCTTGATCACAGTATCCCAGTATCACAGTATGTTAGAGATGGGAAGGGACCTGAAAAGATCATCCAGTCCAATCCCCCTGCCGGAGCAGGAACACCTAGATAAGGTTACACAGGAACATGTCCAGGCGGGTTTTGAATGTCTCCAGAGAAGGAGACTCCACAACCTCCCTGGGCAGCCTGGTTCAGTGTTCTGTCACCTCACTGAGAAGAAGTTTAAGTGGAACCTCTTGTCTTCCAGTTTGTACCCATTGCCCCTTGTCCTATCATTGTTTGCCACGGAGAAGAGCCTGGCTCCATCCTCGGGACACTCCCCCTTTATATATTTATATACACTAATAAGGTCACCCCTCAATCTCCTCTTCTCCAAACTATAGAGACCCAGCTCCCTCAGTCTGTTCTCATAAGGGAGATGCTCCACTCCATTCATCATCTCCGTTGCCCTGCGCTGGACTCTCTCCAGCAGGTCCCTGTCCTTCTTAAACTGAGGGGCCCAGAACTGGACCCAATATTCCAGATGCGGTCTCACCAGGACAGAGTAGAGGGGAAGGAGGACCTCTCTCGACCTACTAACCACCCCCCTTCTAATACACCCCAGGATGCCATTGGCCTTCTTGGCCATAAGGGCACAGTGTCGGCTCATGGTCACCCTGTCACCCACTAGGACCCCCAGGTCCCTCTCCCCTACACTGCTCTCTAAGAGGTCGTTCCCCAACCTATACTGGATCCTGCCTGGGATGAGGGTGGGAAAGTGAAGGTTAAATTGGCACACGGGTAAGATAAGCAGGGTTAGGGACCTGTCTTGGCAGGGTTGTCCTGCCCCTGGTCCCACTGGGCTGTGCCTGGGTATGGCCACGGGGCGGAGGACTTGGAGGTGCTCATTGGTCTCTGTCTCCCACCAGCTGAAAACAAGACACTGCCACGGTCCAGCTCCATGGCCGCAGGGCTCGAGAGGAACGGCAGGACGAGGGTGCAGGCCATTTTCTCTCACGCTGCCGGAGATAACAGCACCCTCCTGAGCTTCAAGGAGGGCGATCTCATCACGCTGCTGGTGCCCGAGGCGCGGGACGGCTGGCACTATGGGGAGAGCGAGAAGACAAAGCTGTGAGTGCCAGGGCTGTCCCTGGGAGCCGCCGCAGCCTCCTCCGGGTGTAAGCGTGGGTTCGCCTTCATCCCTGCCTTTGCCTTCCAGGAGGGGCTGGTTTCCTTTCTCCTACACACGGGTCCTTGACAATGATGGCAGCGAGCGGGTCCACACGAGGTAGGAGCACTGTGCTGGGTGGGTGGCTGCGCCATTCCCAGGGCAGAACTGTGGGCTTGGGGTGGAGATGAATGAAGAGGGATTTCTTACAGGTCGTGATAGAGCAAAGGGGACTGGTTTTAATCTGCCCGAGGGGAGACTGAGCTGAGCTCTTAGGCAGAAGCTCTTCCCTGTGAGGGTGCTGAGGCGCTGGCACAGGGTGCCCAGAGAAGCTGTGGCTGCCCCATCCCTGGCAGTGCTCAAGGCCAGGTTGGACACAGGGGCTTGGAGCAAGCTGCTCCAGTGGAAGGGGTCCCTGCCATTGGAGCTGGATGAGCTTTAAGGTCCCTTCAACCCATTCTACAGTTCTATGAATAGTCCACTTTCCCAGGGCACAATGCATGTGGTCAGGAATAACTCCCAGCACAGGCAGATAGGAGGTGGTGTTTGGCCATGGGGTCCCCCTCTGGGGGCAGCCTGGGGGGTTTCAAACTGGGCTGGCCTGGTGCTGATGCCTCTGCTTTGGTCCCCCCCACCCAGCCTGCAGCAAGGGAAGAGCAGCAGCACCGGCAACCTGCTGGATAAGGACGACATCTCCATCCCACCGCCGGACTACGGCATGGCCTCCCAAGCCTTCCCGGCACAAGGTGCCAACACCTTCAAGCAGAGGCCGTACAGCGTGGCCGTGCCTGCCTTCTCCCAGGTGAGCCCGTGGGGCAGTGGGGGCTGCTCCCCCTTCGGGAGGGATGCTTTATGAACAGGAGATGCTTGGAGCCGGGCCCGGGGGCTGCAGCTTCTCCATGGCTCCGGTGGTTTTAAAGCAGGACAAAGTGTGTTAAACGTGTTCTCGGTCCCCGGAGGGCTGCTCTCCAACCTCTGTTCGTTGTTTGTAGGACTACCTAATGCCCTATGGTTGTGCAATTAAAGACTATTCCAGTGGCCTCTGCCAACCACCCTCCGCCCACTACAAGCCTTACACTAGGTCGACAGCAGTAAGTCCGAACACACGCAATGTTTCCCTTGGGGTTTACGGGCAGTTGGCTGGTTTTGCCTGCTGATCCATGTGCCTTGCCTGGGGCCACGTCTCCTCCCTGGGGAGGTGGGATGGGGGATGCAGGGAGGCAGTGGGAGAGGAGAGCAGTGGATGGGGGGGGTTGGCCAGTTTGGGTCAGCTGGGCGGAACAGGCGAGGCACAGGGAGCAAATGGCACAAAATGCCACCGTAAGCCCCCAAAGGACAACACTTGCTGAGTCCATGGGAGCCTCCCACCAGAAACAGGCTGTTCACAGGCAGCTGGAAGCGTTTTCTCTGGCACAGTCCAGGTCAAGCCAGTGATGGTCCCGTGGGGATGCTGGGGTGAGTGCATGGGGCCGGGGCAGACCCTGGTGGTGCCCAAGATGAGCTGAGGGCTTGTGAGATAATGAGATGGGAGGATGCACGTGTGGATGAGATCAGCTTTACCCAGGAGCCACTGGAGCAGTGGGGCTTCCCCACCAGAGCAATGAGGATGAGCCGCATTGGCTTCCCCAGAGCACTTGGCTCATGCTGGCAGATGGGGAGAGGATGAGGAGGGGGAGAGGCAGCCATGCAGCACCCGACCCTTCAGCAGGATGCTCTGGAGAGGCAGCAGATCCAGTGGGATCTGGTCCTCTCTGCAGCCCCACTTCTTGATGTCTGCTGGGGTTTCCCAGTGGGGTTTGCTGCTGGATTTGGGGTTTTGTGATTGGAAGCATTCCTGGGACCATGGGAATACGGGTCTCTGACCCATGGTGCATGGCCAGTGAGTCCTGCTCTTTCCTGAAGTGGTCCCATGGAGCTGCTCCATGGTCATATCCCAGAGCAAGTCCTCACCCAAGGAGCAATGTCCTCAAGGTACATGCTCCAGCCCATCTGCTCCTCAGACCAGTGCAGTCCTTCCCTGCTGTACAGGCTGTTCACTAGCAGCTGAAGGAGAAAATGGTCCAAACCCCTGTGGGTTTCTGGTGGGAGTTAATACAGAGAAACACCTTGCACAGAGCATTTCACTGGTGACTTGTTCAATCCCTTTTCAAGTGTCCCACATCTCAAAAGCAACTGGAGCTGTGCACCTGGGCAGAGCAAACTGGGGCTCTCCCGCCTGTTGCTTTCCCTTGGCTTGCTGGATAAAGTCCTGCTCTGAAGAGAGTGGAGCCACTTTACTTCCTGCTCCCTAAATCCCATTTGACTCATCTCCATCTCCCCCTTTCCACTCCAAATGCATTGGCCCTGGGTCCTGATGCACTTTGGTCTGTTGGTGTGACCCCCTGGTGGCACCTGAACGGGCTCAGCCCCACGTCCCCCACCCCTCACCATGCTTCCTCCCCTCCTCTCCGCAGGGTCTCGATGACTACGGGACGAGGTCCGTCAGCAGGTAAGACCTCACCTTCCTGTCGCATTACCTGGAAGTGAATTGCTTGTGTTGGTTCTGGGTGAAGCTGTTGAGCCGTGTCCCCATGGGGGTCCCTATGTGGGCTCCCCAGGGGATGCGCAGTGGTGGGGATGAGGTTGTGTGGTGCAGGTCTCGTCCGAGCATGGAGGGACCCAGTGTCTCCAGGGGAGGGCAGGTCCTGGGGCACCCCACATGGGCTCGTGCTCCTCCAGAAGGAGTCAACCTCCTCAGCCTCCTTTGGATAGCAGGGCCACGGGGAGCTCGCACTGTTGGGGCCATTCCCCAGCATCTTCTCCCACCCAGCAGCTCCTCCATCCCCATCCCCTCTGCCTCGCAGCCCCATCTAAGCCTTGGGGATAACCCCAAACACGGGGCCTGTGAGCTGAGCGGTGATGGGCAGGGGCCAAGCTCTCCGCCCCGCTCCAGTGCCGGTCCCCATGGCACTGAACTGTGGAGCTGGGCTCCCGGGCACGGTGCTGCCCCGCGGTGCGTGCCGTGCTCCCGGCCCCTCTGGCAGTGTCCTGTGCTTTGTTCCGCAGTGGCAGTGGCAGTTTGGTATCAACGGTGTGAGGACACCTTGGCTAGCGGCTGCTTGGAAGAGCTTTCTGCTTCTTTCCCCACTTCTTTTTGTTTCTCTTTCCCCCTCATTTCTCTTTCTCTACTTCCTTTGGATTTTAAACTCTTGTGATCTTCAAGGAAACCATGGTGCTTCTCCACCCCCCCCCCGGTGTTCACAGTGCCCTTGTTTCTGAAGCCTTTTTCCGAGCAGAAACTGCCGCTGGGGCTGTGCTCGCTTTGCAGCAGCCCGGATGCAGTTGACACGTTAGTGGGACCCGGTTTTTTGTACCCCCTGTGACCGTTAGCGATGCACTATCACCCCTCCTCCGGGGCTGCCAGCGCCTCGCACGAGCCTGGACACAACCTCCCACACTGGAACAAATATGCATGGCCTCTGGTGTCCGTACTGTTACTGAGCATCCGGGATGCCCGCACCCGGGATGCTGTTCCCAGCCTCATCCGCTTCCACCCAACCACCCACTGCGGTGGCTTTGGGAGAAGGGGATAGCGCAGAGCCCCCCGCCCCGGGGAAAGGGCTGCTTTAGGGCTGGGGTCCCGCCGGCCGTGGGGCGCAGCCGGCAGCCCCCCTGGAAGGGTTATTCCTGGTTGTTTTATAAATATATATATATATTTTTTGTAGCAAGGTATTGTTACCTCACGTCAGCGCTGGGGCGGGTGCGGGGCCGCATCCCTACACCCGGCTTGGCCGGGGAGGGGGTTCGGCAGCACCCGGGGGTCTCCCCTCGGCACTCGGGGTGCAGAGCCCTTCCCGTGCCCGTCTCCACTGCAAAGCTGTCCACGCTTTCTTTTTCTGGTGTGGTTTTTACAACCCGTCACATTGCCTGTTTACTGGGACATTGCTGGCAATAGACACACACACACGGACACGGCTTTGTTTTCTATACTCGCCTATGGGCAGACTGTAACAAGACCCTCTTGCATCGATGTCCTTTTGCTAAAGATTTTTAACACAGGATATTTCATGCTGAATGACTACATGTAGAAGGGGGGGGGGTGAAACCCCACCCCAGCCTAGTGAAGCCTGTATGGAGATTGTAAAGTGCTGAAAACCCTTTTTTAAAAGCCAGAGAGAGAAATGTGCCCTGTACTGAGTTCTTGTTTGAATAAAAGTTTTATTTATTGCATTGAGCTGGGCCTCGGTGTCTTTTTCGGCTGCCGTGCCTGTGTGCTGCCCATCGCATCGCCCGCTGCACGCTGCCAGGCCTTTTTTTGTGTGCCCCTCTCCATCCCCGTGGCATTCAGAGGCCGGGGGATGCCTGCCCGCGCTCAGCCCCGAGGCTTTAAACAGCTTTTTGCTGAGCGGGAGCAGCTAAAACTGTTTAAGGGCTGGGTCCCTCCTCCGTGTGCATCTCGAGGGGAGGATGCTGCTGCTGCTGCTGCGCTCGTCGCATGCCGAGGCTGCGGCTGCGCTTTCCCGGCGGTGGGAAAGCGGCGATGCCAATGCAGGGGGAAGGAAGCTGCCCCCCTCTCCCTTCCGTAGCCCCCCTCCCCGTGCCTGGCCTCTCCTCCCCGCAGGTGGCTCCCGGCTGGCCGTGCCCTTCCTTCCCCTCCTCGCAGCACCAGCAGCTCCATAAACACCACTTTTCCTCCTTTTTCTTCTTCTTCCTCCTGCTTCCTCTGTCCGGAGGCGCTGTGTGCGGGATCCCAGCCCGGTGCCTCTCGTTAACCAACAACCAAGGGGTCGGAGCGCATCCCGGTGTCCTCCAACCTGCCTTCTCTTTCCCTTGCAGCCCTGATGTTGAAGTGGCCAGGTTTTGAGCTGCCCCTGCCCGTAGTTAGTAAGTTGATGGTCTCGGGGGGCCGAGCCCTGGGTGTACTGGTGCTGGGCAGCGGGTGACGGCCGCGGGGCTGCGCGGGCACGGTGCCACCGCTCTGCTTCCCCCCTGCACCCGGCTGAGCCCGTCCCTCCATCACCACCGCTTGGCCTGGTGGCGGGAGCTCCCGGTGTAACCGCGCTGCATCGCACGGCTCCTTGCACCGCAGACCGCTGGGGCCACGCTTCCCGTGGGAACGCTGCGCTGCTGCTTCCCTGCTCCCCATAACCAGCCTCTTTGGTTGTAGGTGTCCAGCGACCACTGTCCCACCAGTCACTGCATCGCTGTCCCCAGCCCTGGAGCACATCCACACTAACGTCAAGTTCTTTGAGCAGCTTCTTTTGCTTATAGACCACCTCTGGGACGTGTCTCAGGAGCCTCCGCATCCCAGCCATGGCCTCGGGGCAGGGAGGGAGGAGTTTCCCCAGGAGCCGGGACCCACCTCGCTGGCATTGCGGAGCCCAGGAGAGCCCCTTCCCTGTTTCTCTTTGATCCATGAGCTGGTTTTCCTGCCGGAGCTCTGGGCTCCCATCCCAAGGGCTCTTCTCTGCCAGAACAAAAACAGTTAAATAACAATCCCTGGTGACTCATCAAAGCAACCTTTCCTCTCCCTCCAGTCCTGAGAATCTATTTTGGCATCCTGGGGGGAAAGTGATCTAAGAAGCTGCATTAATTAGGTGGGAAATTAATTACCCTATTTTTAAGCAGAAGCCATTTATCTTCTAAGGAAAGCAAAAGCGCATTTGGAGGGGTGAGGGATGGAAGGGGAGCAGGGCTGGGGGGGGAGCAAGTGCCTCTGGGGGGTTGCTGCAGAGGGATGGCCCCAATGTCCCATAGCTGGCTCCAGGTAGAGGTATCCAGTAATCACAGCTGCTCCTACCGTGGCTTAACCTTATGGTCATGTTTGTCTTGCTGACACTTACCTGCACCCGTGGCTGGGGATGGCAGGGCTGTGACTGGCCGGTGGCCCAGAGTGGCTTTGCTGTGGTTCACAGCCATCGCCTCAGTTGCAGAAGGGAAAAGGCTTTGTGCAGCTCCATGGGGGCAGAGGAAGGGCTGGGGGTCCGCAGGCAGGAGGGGCGGGGGCATGCAGGGATGCTCTGTGGCTCCCGTGGCTGCTGTGCTGGTGCATGTTTGGACCCGATGTGTCCTGATAGCTGCACCCCTGAGTTAACTCCCAGAGGGGACCTCCTGGGGCAGGTAAGGGTGCTCCCTGTGTCACAGCAGCATTTGTCCCTGGTTCCGGCCACAGGACCTGTGCATGCCGGGGCTGTGGCAGCAATGAGCTGGCCCTGGAAAGCGCTGCCGCTACCCCAGGTAGGTAAAAGCCTGGCTGGTCACCGGGCTGGTGCGCTGGGGGCCGGGCTGTGCTCGGTCCTGTGGCCCTGCTGAGCTCCTCCACCACATCCAACTTGCTTCTTGGGTATTGAACTTCTACAGAGGGCTCCCAGCTGGCACACCACAAACCCTCTGCATGCAGCTGGATGCGCTGCTCTTAGCCAGAGGGTCCCCACGTGTACCACGGCAAACATGGAGCCATAATCCCCTCTCTGCTCCCCCATAGCAGCTCAAGGCTGCTCATGTGTGGAAATGATTCAAGCACAGTCTAGGGGTTTAGAACAGCTTCTCCAGCCCTGGCTCCCTGCTTAGCAGCCCCAGCTTTAGTCCTGCTGGAGAGCAAGGTAGGAGAACACCCCGCATGCAGCAGCACTTGCCAGCTTACGTTTTACATCCACCATGGCTTGAACAGGGAGAGAAGCAGAGGAGCTGGGAGCAGCTCAGCCCAGGGGCTCACAGGGCAGCGCATTTCCAGCTTCACCCCTTCCCCAATGCTGCTGGTCCCAGGCAGATGGAGGGAACGTGACCGTGGCTCCAGGATCTCCGATGGCCTCGGGCTGAGTCTCGAGGGGTGCCCAGCGCAGCCTCTGCACCGAGCACAGCAAAAGCTTTTGGGGGTGTCTCCACGTCACCACTGGCTGTGCCCGTGCCCGTCCTCACAGGCCCCGCTGCCCCCCTCCCTCCTGCTAAACCGCTTCCTCTCTCTCTGCAGAAACCCCTTTGCCAACGTCCAGCTGAAGCCAACGGTGACCAACGACCGCTCGGCGCCGCTCATCAGCTGATGCCGCGCCGGTGCCCGCTGTGCCACGCGGCACCCGCGCCGCTCCTCACCACTGCATGTCCGCCTGCCAGGACTTCATCTTCAGGCGGAGTTTATTTAACCCTGCTGCTTTGAAAGCCAAAGGCTCCCGCTAGTGCCCCAGTTCTTGCTTCTCCAGACCCAGCTTGTTCCCCTCGGTGGCAGGGGGTTAAACCGCTGCCCATAGCCTTGTCCTTTGCTGCACAACAGCGGCGTGTCCCGTAGGCAGGTTTGCTTCTAGGCTTAGCAGCAGCTCACCATCATTGGGAGAATGGCCTCAGCTGGAAAAGAGCTCTCCATGGATGAGCTGTGCTTCGGAGCAGCAATGGCACTGGGGAGATGGTCTCTCTGCTCCCCCTGCCTGGCCAGAGGGACCCCTGGTACAAGCAGGATAGCCGGGATACCCTGTGCAAGCCAAACGGGTGGTGGGTGCCGTAGGCAGCTCCCAGCTCCTGCTAGACCCCAGTTTCCAGGCTGGGAGGTGGTGGGACACTGGTGCCACAGCCCCCGCCGGGACGGGGACGGCTCCAGTCTGTGTGTGCAGTTGGGAATTACGGTACTGCTGTAAAATATAAGCTAGGAAAAACGATCCTTTGGGGGGTGAGGGCTCTGTTTAAGCGTGCCTTGGGGTGCTTGGGTGCCCAGCGGGCGAAGGGGCACCCTGCTCCCCGTAGACAGGCTCTCCCATCCAGACCTCTTGCTTGGCTGTTTGCTCTTCCTCTGTTACTAGAGCTGCATGAGAGAAAGAGATAGATATAGGTTAAAAAAAGAGAAATATATATATATATATATACACACACACTTGTTAAGCTTATTGCAGGGATGTGCGCCCACGAGCAAGCTGCCTCCTGGGCCGATCCCACAGCTCCCGCGCCAGCACGGGGTCCACATCCTCACTATGGAAACGGGGAGAAGAGGGGTTTCCAGGCAGGAACCGTGCCTCCCGTGGGGGGCAGAGCCCTCCGAGGCTTTGCCTTTTCCATTGCATTTGTCACAGTTGCACTTTGTACTCGTGGGTGCTGTGCTGTGCACCGGAGCCCTGGGCACACGGGTGGCTGCTGGTGGGTCTCCATGCCCACTCAGATGTGATGGCTCGTGGCTGCTGTGTCCCCTCTGATGGCTCTTGCTGCAGGAAAGGGGCTGCTGCAATGGTCCATGTGCTGCTGCTGCTTCATCTCATGGGGCCGGAGCAGATGGATGGGGACCACACAGGGCTGGGGAGCAGAGCAGCAGATTGGGGGGTTCACAGCCCAGGAGGCGATGCCTGCGATCCCCTTGGCCATTGGCCCAGCGTTGTCCTCTTCTAGCCCTCCCCAGGACCCCTGTGCAGCCCCCTCAGGCTCCAGCCAGCCCCTGGGGCTCCTTTGCACCTCCTCCAGTTGTGGCACCTGCAAGATGGAACCTGAAATAATTTTTTATGAGAAAAATATGTAATTTATGAACAATAAAATCCCCCCCCCCCCCCCGGTGTTCCCCTTGTCTGGAGGCATCCGCCTGGCCCTGGAGCATCCTCGGTCTCCATCCCGAGCCCCCCTGGCCCCAGCCTTGGGCAATGATCCGGGCAGGAAACAGCTTAAGATACTTTAAAAACTTTATTATTGGCCCGATGCTATTTGACACACATGCTGGGAGCTGAATGGAAATCAGCACTGATAAAAAATACAGCGATATGACCCGTATTGGTAAAATAGACAATGTAATAATAGCCTTTCTATTAAAAACAACTCTCCAAGACACAGCTCTGTCCTCATGCTGCCCTCCAGAGGCAGGGACCTGCGGCGCTATAGACCAAACCCGGGGGCTGGAGGAGGGGGGGGGCAGGAGCAGCATCCCATCACCCTGGGTGCAATGGGGGACTGGGGGGGGGATGAACAAACCCCACTGCAATGCTGAGTCAGCCTGTGCAATGCAGGATGCACAGGGGGGTAGAGCAGGGGCACAGGGTTGGGGAGCAGCAGGATGGGTGCTGCAGGAAAGGGATGTCCTTAGGGGTACCACTGCTGCAGGAAAGGGATGTCCTTAGGGGTACCACTGCTGATGGGTGACAAAAGGCAGTGTGGGGATATCAGCCCCCCCGCTGCAAAGTGTAAGGGAAGGGCTTGCAAGAACTGGGATGGGGATTTGGGGGGGTTACAGGCCAGGTTGGAACTGAAATACAACAAATAAAGCAGGAATTGCCATCAGTGAGCAGCTGCTGTGGGAGAAGCAATCAGCAGTGGGGGGGTCCAGAGCAGGCACAGCCGCCCTGGGTATTGGGGGTGAATTTGGGGTCCCCCCGGACTCTGTCCCCTGGGGACAACAGCTCCGTGATGGGGACACAGCCCCAGGCTGGGCTGGCTGAGGGGGGGGGGCAGTGGGGTAGCGCCGGTGCCCGGCACCAGGCTGGGCACCCATCGGCGGCTCGGTGCCAAGGCAGAGCCAGCCCTGGCATGGAGAGAACCCCAGCGCCAGCCCCGGCACATGTGGGTGCACGTGTGTGTGTCTGTGTCCGGGCATGAGCACGTGTGCCCTTGCCCCATGTACATTGGGGTGCCAGGAGCCAGCGGGGCCTGCGGGACATGGGACTGGGGAAAGGGGGGGGCATTTCTCACCTCAGGGTTTGGTCTATAGACCCCAAAGGAGCCAGCCCTGATCTCAAGGTTTCGCTCAGCTCCGCTTAACTTCCATTATTTCCCGGTGGAAGCTGGAATTGCACAATGATCCTAAGCCTCAAATGAACTCAAAAGAGAACAAAGAAAGAAACCAGAACGAAGAACCACGAGTGCCCCCCCCCCACCCCCCGACTCGTTACGTCTCTTTGGCAGCAATAACTTAAAATCGCATCCATGTGGGTTCATCAACAGCAAGTTTTGTTTGGAGGGTGCGTTTGGGTGGTTGGGGGGGGGTTATCCTTTTCTTTAAATACAAAAATAGTGGGGTCAGTGGGTCCCGGGGGTCCCAGGAGCCCCCTACCAGCCCTCCCCATGCTGCTCCCCACCGCAGCGGGGCAGGGGTCCTGCCAGCCCTTGGGGTCTAAGGACTGCTCCCCAAAAAGCAAGGGGGGAGCTTTCCATCCCCCTGTGTCCCCCAAGCCATTGCCCACCCTTGGTGCAGCAGCACCAGAATGGGAATGGGTGCACTCAGGGTGACACCGAGCAGCAGCAGCAGCCGGCCCCCCGCTCAGGAACACTGTGGGGCAGCCAAACGGCCGTGAGGTGCAAGACCAAGGGGATGGCACAGGGGGTGCGGGGACAAACACCACCGCAGGAGCACACACGGGTGAGAAGCCAAGGGGGGACTGCACTGGGGGGGGGGGACACTCCGCAAATGTTAGCAAGGTCAGGGCACTACCCTTTAAATGCTAGAATCTATATATATATATATGTCTATATATATATATATGTGTCTATGTATAGAGGCACCCGAGCCACCCGCACCCCACGCGCGGCCGTCACCCACCGCCTGGCCCCGGGCCGGCCCCGCTCCCGCTCCCGCTCGCAGCAGCCAACGAGCTCCTTCCGGCAAAATCTGCCTAAAAAAGTCCGGAGCGTGGCCCCCACTCCCGGCCCCGCTGTGCTCTGCCACCCCCTGCCAGTGCCGGTGCCAGTGCCAGTGCCGGTGCCGGTGCCGGTGCCGGTATCCTGGCTGGCTCACTCCCGGTCACCATCTTCACTGCTGCCTGCAATGAATGGAGAGGTGGCGGTGAGTGGGACCCACTGATCCCATGGGGCACCCGGCCCTTCAGAGGGTGGCCACTGGGTGCCCAACACTCAGTTCCCACCAGGGGCTCTGTACCACCAGGGGTGCCAAGGGCTTCAGGACTCACCTCCTATGGAGTCCATGTCCGAGTCGGAGACGTGGGTGATGGAGAACCGGGACACCGGAGCCGGGGAGACCGTGAACCGGGAGAACTGGATGGGCAGGACCTGCTTCTGCACCGGCACCAGCGCGGGCACAGCCGGGTCGGGCTCCGCCGGCGGCCCCGTCAGCGACGCCATCAGCGACGGCTTCACCGGCATGAGCGGGAAGTCATCGTCCCACTCGAAGCCACCGCCTGCGACATGGATCGAGGGGGCTGAGGCCACCGGGGGCTCGCCCCAACCGGGCCCCTCTCACCCCCATTGCCCACCGGCCACTTACTCTCTTCCGAGGCGTTGCCATCCGAGGAGTCATCCGAGGCTCCGAGCCGGTCTGCGGGGCTGGGGGGGCTGCTGCTATCGGGGGGCTGCCCCGAAGGCTGGGGGGGCTCCGGGAAGCTCTGCTCCGCCAGCTCCCGCGTGGGGCTTTCCTATGCGAGGGGGGAGAAGTGAGAGGAGACCCTGGGCATGGATCCCAGCATCGGTCCCATTGGACAAGGACGCACCCTACAACAGCACAGGGACACGACCAGCACCCTGCTCTGCCCAGCCCATGGCCACCTACCTGGTCAAAGAGGTAGATGGTAACGTCATCATAGAAGGAGACGGCCTTCTTCTTGCGCTCCAGGTCCTCGCAGAAGGACTCGGAGAGCAGGCTGGGCATCTTGAGGAGGCTGCGCAGGTTCCGGCCGCTCTGGCTCTCGGCCACCACGATGGGCACGGCCGCCGGCTCCTCCTCGCTCTCCTCGCTCTGCTCCTGGATGTTGTAGCAGCGCAGCTCCTCATCGGACTCATCGCTGTCCTCCGAGTCCTCCTCATCCTCCTCCGGCTCCTCGCGGCGCTCGGGGGCTGCCGGACGCGGCTCCCGGGGGGATTTCAGTGGGGACAGGCCTGGGGGTGCCTCGTCCCCCGGTCGCAGTGTGCTCGGCCCCCCCGGCGCATCGTCCGCCCCAGTCCCCTCGGGGGGCAGCCCCAGATGCCCAAGCCCCGGCGCGGGGGGCACAGTCTGTTCATCCCCAACCGCGGCTCCAGGGATGCCCTCGGGCACACGGGTCCCTCCGATGGACACCGGCTCCCCGGGGCTCGCCGGCACCGGGGTCAAGAGGAAAGTCTTGTGTGGCACAGAGCCACCGGGGCACAGGGAGATGCCCGGCACCAGCCCCGTGCCAGCGGGACGCTGCTCAGTGCCAGGCGCTTGCCCCATGGGGCTGACCGGGGTGCTCCCACCCTCTGCCCCACGCCAGTCCCCCACCAAACCCCCAGGCACCGGCGTGTCCGCTGCCACCGCAGCACTGGGCGCTGCTGGGGGGCTGCCGGGTGCCCCCGGGGGGTGCAGAGGGTCCTCTCCCAGCACTGGGGCTCTCCCTGTGTCCTTAACAGGGGACTGGGGCCCCTCCTCTGCCTCCGGGGTCCGGGACCCATCGCTGTCCTCCTCATCCTTGGGGCCACGCTCGGCCTCGGTGTCGTAGTCAGAGAAGTACGCGGAGTCACGGTACGGGTTCTTCTCGGCCAGGCTCTGCAGCTCAGCCCCGAGGGCCGTGGGGAGCCGCGTTTCGGGGGCCGAACCCTCACCCTCACCCCCCGGCAGCCCCGGCGCTGCCTTCCCCAGCTGGCTGAAGGGCTCCGGCTCTCGCGGCTCGTGGGGCTCCTTGAGCACGAACTCGGGGGATTCGTTGTTCTCGGTGTCGTAGCCGCTGTCGAGGGCCTTGGCCTGGCCGGCGGGCGCGAAGGCGGCGGTGGGGCTGCACACCTCGATGGAGCTGCCCGTGGATGGGATGTCCAGGGACTCCAGGGAATCCGGCGTGCCCACCTGCTTCTGCAGGGCCTTGAACGGCGCTGCCGCCTCCGCCCGCTCGGGGTAGTCCCCGGAGTAATCGGTGAAGACGCCCGAGGTGAGCTCGGCCGTGTCCTCGTCGCTGCCCTCGTCCGCACTGGGGAAGCTGGAGCTCGAGCAGGTCTTGTCCGGTGTCCGGTCCGCGTCGCCCGCGGCACACCCGGCGCTCTCGGCAGCAGCCTCCATTGGCACCGGCGCGGGCGCCCCGGAAGCCTCGGGCGCGGGCTGGGAGCCATCTATGCCAGGCTCTGCGGGGGGGCTGGGGTTCGGGGTGCCGGTGCCTGCCATGGCGGCGGCCTCCTCCAGCCCCGGTGCAGGCGCGGCGTGGGGCAGCGGGCTGCGGGCAGGGCTGCTCCCCTCCGCGCTCTCCTCCGGGTGGGCATCGTGCTGGGCCCCTGCGGTGGTGGCGGGGGCCGTGGCGGGGCCCCACGGCGTGGCGGGGCTGCCAGCCAGCGCTGCTGCTTGCAGGCGGCCTGAGGTTGATGAGTCACGGCTGTGCCAGGCCTGACGCCGCAGGGAGGGCGAGCAGCACGGGGAGGAGGAGCCGGCGGCCGTACCGGGGGGCTGATCCTGCCACGGGCGGCGGAAGTCGTGTCCCGGCGGAGACCCCCCGAGCTGGCCGCGTGGCACCGTGCCCAGCGGCTTGGCCATGAGCCCGCGGAAGGTGATCATGCGGCGGTAGCACCAGCTGTCCCCGGCCGCCGCCTCGCCGGGGCTCCCGCTGCCGATGTTGTTGTTGGAGGAGCTGTTGGAGGCCCAGGGGTGCCGCTGGGACGCGGGGCTGTGGCTCTGTGCATGCGGGGGGCTCGGGGGGCTCTTGGGGCTGTCCTCACCCAGCTCCACCGCCACGCAGTCCGGATGCGCCGCGCTCTGCCCCGGCACGCACCCGCCCGGCGGGTCCACCCGCAGCTCCCCATGCCCACGGGGGCTGTAGGCGCAGGTCACCGACGGTGAGACCCCCAAGGGGTCGGTGAAGCCGTGGGGCTGGAAGCTGGGCCCGGGCCAGTCCTGCCTGCCCGGAGGGGGGGGCTCCTCCTGCAGCAGGAACCCCTCAGCCCCACAGCCGGGGGACGGCTCCTGCCCAGGGCAGGGGTAGGGGTAGAACTCGGCGCACTCCCAGGAGCCATCACCCACGGGCGCCTGGCCCAGCAGCGGCTCCATGCTGAGGGACACCGTGGGGCTGCTGTCGGAGTCGTAGGCGCTGCCACTGCGGGTGCCCGGTGCTCGCCAGCAGGACGGGGGCCGCAGGGGCCCGCGCTCACCGGCGGGGCTGTAGGTGCCCATGGCGTAGTCCAGCTCGGCGCTGCCGTCACCGGGGCCCTCGATGCGGATGTAGTACTCACTGCCCAGCGAGGGGCTGTGCGCGCCCAGGATGGGCACCACGCCGGGCGCCGGCAGCCCGGGGCAGCCCGGGGGCTTGCACTCATAGCACGAGGGGGAGACCCCCAGGCTGAGGCGCGCCGTGGTTGTGGCCGGGTAATAGAGCTCATGGTAGCGAGCGGCGCTGCTGGGGCTGAGTGACCCCAGGGGCGCCTGGAAGTGCTCGGTCTTGGTGTGCTCCCACTTGTACTCGAAGTTGAGGCCGTGGCTGGTCTCCATGACGGTGAGGATGTCGTCCCCATCCGAGGGGAAGCCGTCGGCCGAGAACTGCTCCAGCAGCGGGAAGGAGGAGAGCTCGGGGCCGTGGTGGCTGGCGCTGGAGCTGCCGTTGGGCTTCATGGAGTTCCAGCGCTTCTCGAACTCCTCCTCCGCTTCCGTCGCCCCTTTGGCGCAGAGGTAGGAGAGCAGCAGATGGACCTCCTCTGCCGTGGGGCGCTGCTCCGGCTGCAGCCAGCAGAACTGCATCACCTCGTACCTGCCGCAGCGAGGGGCCAGGGTCAGCCCCGGCTGTGCACCCACCCGGGGGTGAGGAGAGGGAAGGGGGGCAGGATGCGGCCTCACCAGCGCTCCGACAGCGAGAGCTTCAGCTGGGGCTTGGGCAGCTTGAGCTGCTGCTCCTTGATGGCGTAGGCGAGCACTTGCCGGTCAGAGTAGTGGTCATAGGGCTGGCTGCCCAGCTCAAACAGCTCCCAGATGGTGACACCCAGCGACCTGCAGGCAGGGCGGGATGCTGGGGACACTGGGACCCTCCACACTGCTCCCGGATGGTGGCCCCAAACCCATCCACCCCAATGCACCCCGCATGCCTCGCACCTCCGCCCCCCCCGGCCCCGCTCACCAGACGTTGCTGGCCTTGGTCTGGTCCACGATGAGCAGGTTGCCGTGCACCTCGTCGATGAGCTCGGGCGCGATCCAGCGCAGCGGCACCCACAGCTGGTCGGCCGTCACGAAGTAGTCGTCCTGCCAAGTATGCAGGGTCAGTACGAGAAGAGAACGTCAAACCTACGCGTTCAGGGACTGGCCACAGCCCCGCCATCCCCTGCCCTCCGCAGCCACCCCAATGCCTGATCCCCCCGTGGCACCTCCAACCCAGTCCTGAGCCCCTTCCTCTGCTCCTCCCGGTACCCATCCACCTTCCTGCCTCCCATCACATCCTTCCTCCCCTCCTCATCTTCATGAGTGTGGATGTGTGCTGGCTCCCAGCAGGCAGCCCCCAGCCCCATCCTTCCCCAAACCAGCCTTACTTTGTACTTGCAGTGCGAGAGCCCGTAGTCTCCGATCTTGACGGTGAGGTCTGCGGTGAGCAGGCAGTTCCGCAGAGCCAGGTCGCTGCCAAGCAAACCCCAGAGCTGTCACCGCTGCCATGGGGGGCACAGGGGGTACCCAGTGCCCGGGGACCCCACCAGTGTGCTGCTGGTGGCAGCAGGGTGGGTGTGCAGTGGCGGGGTTCACTGCCCAACCCTGGGTGTGCCGATAACCAGGCACCGAATGCACAGCAGGAATGCCTGCGCAGCTCCAGCTGCATCTCCATCCGTCCGTCCATCCATCCATCACACGCTGAGCCAAGCAGAAAGCGGGTGTCCCCGGGCAATGCGAGCCCTGGCACGGAGCCGGGCTCCCGGCGGCACACATGAGATCCCCAGTGCGGCACCGGTGCGGCAAGAACCACGGAAACCGGGATGCCCACACAGGGACGTCCCTGTCCCCCCAACCACAGCACTGGGCACCCCCGCAGGGACCCACCCGCAGAGCCTGGTGGGTGGGGGAGATGCGGTGGCCCCCGATGTCAGTGCACCCCCTCCTCAACAAAATCACTGATGCTGGAGTCTCCATCCGCAACTCACTCAGCACCAGGATATTGTTGGGCAGGAGGAGCAGCGGTGGGGCGGCAGCGATGGTGCCCTGGGTACCCCATGGGTCCGGACCCTCTGGTTCCTCCCAGGAAGGGGGGCACCAGGCCAGCCTACCTGTGGATGTAGTTGTTCCTGTGCAGGTGCAGGACACCGCAGGCCACCTCACACGCCATCCTCTGCAGGGTCAGCAGGTCCGGGGTCATGGCTTCAGCCCCCCGGCAGCTCCGCAGGTACCCCTTTAGGTCACCCTGCAAGGCAGAGCCACCATCACCACCACTGTCACCATCACACTGCAGGCGATGCTGCGCACCCTGCCTGCAGCCCTGCAATACCCCTGGTACCTCACAACCCTGCCCCACAGCAGCACCTCGGGGAGTGGGGCAGGGCACAGGGGGACACACGGCACTCACCAGTGGGCAGAACTCCATCACCAGCAGGTACGGGGTGACCTCGGCGCACTGGGCCAGGCACTGCAGCAGGTTGGTGTGCTGGAGGGCCCTGTGTGGGGCAGAGCAATGGGGACACATCAGCATGGTGCTGGCTATGGTGGGGGGACAGCAGCAGCCCCCAGGGAACCAACTCCCTGCCTGCTCATGCCCAGGACCAGCGCGGGGGCTGCCGGGAGCGCCGGGAGCGGGTACCAGTGTGTCCCAGCGCCCCGGAACACACCACAAAGGGACATTTGTTCAGCTCGGAGCGCAGGGAGCAGCTCTGCAACCACCCCCCCTCTGCCATGACCTCAGTGCAGCCCCCACACCGCAGCCAACAGCCCTTGTCCTGCTGCAGTGAGCCCAGGGTGAGGCGGTGGGGCTGGGGCAGAGCTGTGCTGCAATGAGCCTGGCCAAGCACCTCCATGGGGCAGCCATGGCGCAGCCGAACACGGCATGGGGGGGAGCAGGCACCACCCAACAGCAGCAGCACCGCGGGGTGACCCCCCCCATGTACCTGTAGGGCTGCGCTTCCTCCAGGAACTGCATCTGGTCCTGCACGCTGGCGCTCGCCTTCAGCTCCTTCACCACCACCTGGGTGCTGCTGATGCCTGAGTTCACCTCGCCCAGGAACACCTGAGGTGAGGGACAGGCTCGTCCCGTCCGTGCTCACCCCGAGCCCATTCCTGCGGAGCCGGGGTGTGCCCGGGCACCCTGCCCCGATGCTCACCTTGCCGAACCAGCCGTGCCCGATCTCCTTCAGGTAGAGCAGGCTCTGCCGCCCCAGGTCCGCCGACTTGAGGAGCTGCACTGTAACGGAGCACATCCAGCTGCCCGTGCGCCCCGTGCCCTGTACCCGCCCGCCCGGCATCATGCATTACCCGCCGGTGCCCGCCGAGCGCTGCCATCCCCACCGTGCCACCCGGTGCCAGGCCCTGCACTGCGCCGGGGTGCTCCGGAGCAGCCATCCCCAGGCACCCCGCAGCCAGAGCATCCTCCTGTCCAGGCATCACCCCACAGCTGCTGCGGAACACGGGGTACCAGTGTCCCCACATCGGGTGGCCCCTTCTCCTCCTTGGGGACCAGGGAAAGCAAAGCCAAGCCCAGCCGGAGCTCTGGCATTTAGCCCCTTCCAAGCTCCCCCCTCGGTGCAGGTCCTGCCCCTCGGGCACCCATGCCAAGGGCAGGCAGCAATGGGGCCATTGTTGGGCTCCATCACACTGCTGCCATTCTCCAGGCTGGGGCGTGACGCTGGGAGGGAGGGGAGCATGGCCAGGCCCCCCCCACATTCCTCTCCCACTCGTGGGCTTGTTTACATGGGACTGGGACAGTGTTCCAGTTCGGGGCCCCCATGTCCCCCATCCCAGTGGGATACCTCCCAGTGCCATGCATGGGGTTGGACACAAGCTACTGCAGACCCATAGCAGCAATGCTCCCCTCAACTGCCTGCCCCCTACCCAAGAGATGCTCCTGCTCCACCACCCATCCTTAGTGGTGGGACCCCCCTCACCCCACCGCCCCCCTGCAGCACACGGGGGTCCTGCCCCCAGCCCGGCTTACCTGAGCGCCCCGGCTGCTTGGCCATGGGCAGGGAGACCTTGGTGAGGGGCAGGACGTAGACCTCGGGGCCATGCTGGGGGGCGGGCGAGCCCTGGGCCGAGAGCTCGGTCACGAAGTCGTCGCCCTCGGCGTTCTCAAACTCCTGCTCCGGGGGGCGCATTCCAAGCACAGAGAACTGATGCTGGGGGTTCCTGCCCCACGCACCCGCATCCCCCCCTGCAGCACCCCCTGGCACCCGCTGCGTTACCTGGCTGTGCCCCCCAGCCAGCCGCCGGCACCCGAGAGCCGCCTGGGCGAGCAGGTAGGCAATGGTGAGCATCTCGCCCAGCCCAGCCCTGCCTCATGGTGCTGCCAAGCTCGCCGGCACCGCGCTGTGCCATGCACCGCGATGCACCGGGCACCAGCCCCTATATAACCAGTGCGGGGGCCCGAGCGGCTCATTGTTCCCCTCCAGCTCGGTGCAGGGCTGCAGCTCCTATGGGGCACTGACAAGGGCCCCCCCACTGCCCGCCTCCTGCCCCGGCGCCGCGAAGCCTCCACAAAAATCCCAGCAATTAGGGAAAAACCGTTTCTTCGGCACATTCTGTGCCTGTGAGGTCAGGGAGCCTCCACCCCCGGGGCGTGCGGCCCTTAACCATGGCCCCGCATGGAGCACGGCGCATGCATGGGTCTGGATTGGGTCTGCAGAGATGCTGAGCCCCGTAGATGCAGGCACTGCGGAGTGGGGAGCCCCGCTGGGTCACAGAATGACCCCCAGGTGATGCTGAGCCCTGCAGCATCCATGCTCAGGGATGCTGGCTGGGTCAGGGTATGGACCGCAGTGATGCTGAGCCCTGCAGCATCCATGCTCTGCAAAGGAGGGATCCTGGCTGGGTCAGGGTATGGACCGCAGTGATGCTGAGCCCTGGCACCACTCAGCAGGCAGGGGGGTGCTGAGCTCCCCCATAGCAATGCTATCCTGAGCCGGGACACATCCTGCACTGGCACTGGGACTGGGACTGGCCCCAGCAGCAGCACTGGGAGCCTTTGGGCACCTCTACCCTTTGCTGGGCTCCCAGGAGAAGCCCCCCTGGTCCCCGGACAAGCCTGGCCTGTGGACACCTCCGATCCCCCCGTCCCCGTGCCCCAGCTCACCTTGAAGCCGATGTCCCCCTTCTTGCAGCACAGGCAGGCCAACATGAGGAAGATGAAGGTGAAGAGCCCCGAGAAGGAAACAGCCACGACGGCCAGCGAGGAGGACCAGGAGAGCTCGCTAAGGGGGGTGCCGTCTGCAGGGACAGGGGAGAAGAGGGGACCAGGAGCAATGAGGCTGTGCCAGGGGGTCCGGGGGGGCCACAGGGTGTTCTGGGGCACACTGGGGGAATTGGGGCTCCCAGCACCACTGTTCCCTATTGCTGTCGCAGCTTGAGGCCAGGACTGATGGGGAGCCCAGGAGGGACCCCAGAGCTGAGTCAGGACCCTGCATGGAGCGGGACAGGGCACCCCGAGGCGGGATGGATGCAGGAGGATGGGAAGCTGGTCCCCAGTGCCCAGGCAGAGCCAGCTCCTGCCCCATCCCATCCATGGAGCTTGGAGACAAGATCCCCCAGGGGAGGGGTCTGGTGGCATAGGGCAGATCCTGCTCCCACTGACACCAACAGCTCTGCCTCTGCATGCAAACACCACTGGGCAAAGCACAGCTCCTGCCCTGAGCCCCACACCAGCTCCATTCCATGGGGCACAAGGATGGGGACGTGGCTGCTCCCGCAGCTCCCCACATCCCTCGCTGTGCCCCCTTGGGTGGCAGTGACGGTGGTGGCAGCGGTGGCCCTGCTGCCCGTCCCCACCAGGCCCCGCCGCGGCTGCAGCTGCCACATTACTATTCTACCCAGAGCCCGCCCGAACAACCGGCGCGATTGTGGTGGGAGGAAGCCGGTGGCCACGGTGCTGCCAATGGAGCTGGCATCGCCGGGGACCCGCACGCAGCCCCACGGTGCCATCCCCACAGGACATCACGGACGGAACGGGTGCCCTGCCCCAAGCCCCTCCATGGTTCAGCCAGACCTCCTGCCCCAATCCCCATCCAGCTCTGCAGTCCCTCCCCAGCCCCTCACGGATGCTCACGGTGCACATACAGCTCCCATGCATGGACCATGGGGCATCGCCCCACCACCAACCATGCTGCCCCTGTGCCACCACCGTCACCCTGCTGCCGGCTCCGGTGTGTCCTTGGAACGGCACCTGAAGGGCACAGAGGTCTTGGGCAGGTCCCGGTGGGAGCTGGCAGCTCACGGCTGCTCCCAGGCACTGCCCGGCACCGCACGGCGTGGCCACGGAGCACCCTGGCTCTGGCACCGCAATGAGTGATGCACAGGCCCCGTGTGCTTTGGCAAAGCCCAAACCACACCAAACTCTCTGCTGGTGCTTGCAAAGGAGCTCAAGAGCCATCTTCTAAGGCTCACGGATGCAAAGCCGAACCTGGGAGGAGCAGGGGGTGGCGTTCCCCCTCCTTTCAGCCCGTTTCCATGGTGAACACACTTTGTACCGAGAACGTCACCATTTTCCCTGGATAGTGGGACAGCAAAAGAGAAAATGACTCACTGAAAAGAGCCCTTTGAGCATCGACAGGGAGCAGAGCGCGGCGACGGCAGCTTTTCCAACAGGGACCATTGGCTGAGCCGCCCCTCGGCAAACGAACCACTCTCCAAACCAACGGGCCAGTGAGGTCAGGCTGGTCCTGCCTCCGTTTTCCCACCAGCACCAAGAGCAGCCCAGGCTGGGCCGGGTGTCACACCGGCACAGGGGCACCACCATCACCATGACCCACCATCACCATCCTGCTGCCTGGGCAAAGCACAAGCTGCCCTTCCCATAACCATAGTGCAGGCATTCAGTGTGGGATGGAAAGTGTGACATCATTTCAGAGGCCAAATGCTCCCAAAACCAGGTCGAATGCACCTGCAGCAGAGGCTGCAAAAGCACCGGGGCGCAGGGAGCAGGGAGGTTGCATGCCATGAGAGCTCTCAAAAGAAGCTGGGGGTCCCACCACATCCTGCATCCCACACTGAGGCTCTGCTCTCCTTTGGCCCTGGCTCTTGGCACCACCACGAACCTCTTGCCCCAGCCATGGGTGTCCTGTAGGACTCTTCCAAACGCACTCACCCTGGGGATGGGGTCAGGCTGAGAACTGACAGCTCAGTGCATGCTCCAGCCTGGCCAGCACGAACTGCTGCATCACCCAGGCAGCCCCCAGCATCCAGGGCCAGCCCAGCAGTAGGGCCAGGATGTACTGGCAGCGGCACCAACCCATCACCATGGCCAGCCCTGTGGGGTTTGGTGGCACCCACCAGGCTACACAGCTCCAGCCCCCATGGGCACCAACCCCAGCCCTGGAAAACAGGAGCAGAACGGTAAGAGAGAGAGCAGGGATGCCGGATGCAGCAGGATGCAGCGGGATGCAGTGGGATGCAGTGGGATGCAGTGGGATGCAGTGGGATGCAGCGGGATGCAGTGGGATGCAGCGGGGCACACATTGCCCTCCCACCCCGTGGAGCTGGCAGAGCGCTGCCTGCACCCAGCGCAGGTCGCAGCCCCGAGCACCGGCTCCAACCAGAGATGGGCGAAGGCTCTGGGAGCCCGGCCCCGGTGCGGTCCCAGCCCCACCGCCCCGGCGCTGCCGACCCCCGCCTGCCGGTCGCGGAGCGGTGCCTTTGCTGACTCACGTTGGGGCCATGGCCGGGTGCTCCGGGCCGCTCTGCGCGCTGGGGCGATGCTGCGGCCGCCGCTCCTTGTTCCCGGCGGACAACGGAGCCCGGCGCGGCTGACGTGTGCGGAAGGGACGAGCCGGGGCTCCCGCAGAGCCCGGCGGCAGCTCCGCGATCCCGGCCCCGGGGCCAGGCGCGGGCAGGGAGCTCCCGGCTCCCCGCACACCCACCGGGCACCGGCTGCCCAGCACCTCCCGGCCGGGCTCAGCACACACGAGAGCCCCAGGGCTCAGCACATCCTGACCCTGCTGCCCGGCCTCTCCCTGCAGGACCTGTCCCGTGCCTCCGGTTCCCCACCTCTAATTCACACAGTATGGGTGCCCCCGGGACCACTGAGGGGCTGCGCTTCAGGGTGAGGGCTCGCAGGGCTGTCCAGGAATGATGGATGCTTCACTGCCTTGGAACCACGGTCTGCACATCTCCTCCTGCCCCTTCATCACCCCACCCCATCAACCTGCTAGCCCTGCACCCCGCGGTGCAGCCTCCTGGGCCAGGCTTCAGCACCCAACTGGGAGATGATGGATTTGGGCGGAGAACAGGGCAGGATTTAGGCAGGGAGCAGAGCAGGATTTGGGCACGGAGTAGGGCAGGATTTGGTCATGGAGTGGGGCAGGATTCGGGCAGGATTCAGATAGGGAGCAGGGCAGGATTTGGGCACGGAGTAGGGCAGGATTCAGACAGGGAGCAGGGCAGGATTTGGGCATGGAGTGGGGCAGGATTTGGGCAGGATTTAGGCAGGGAGCAGAGCAGGATTTGGGCACAGAGTAGGGCAGGATTTGGGAACGGAGTAGGGCAGGATTTGGGCAGGATTCAGACAGGGAGCAGGGCAGGATTTGGGCATGGAGTAGGGCAGGATTCAGACAGGGAGCAGGGCAGGATTTGGGCATGGAGTGGGGCAGGATTTGGGCAGGATTCAGACAGGGAGCAGGGCAGGATTTGGGCAGGATTTGGGCACGGAGTAGGGCAGGATTCAGACAGGGAGCAGGGCAGGATTTGGGCATGGAGTAGGGCAGGATTCAGACAGGGAGCAGGGCAGGATTTGGGCATGGAGTAGGGCAGGATTCAGACAGGGAGCAGGGCAGGATTTGGGCACGGAGTAGGGCAGGATTCGGACAGGGAGCAGGGCAGGATTTGGGCACGGAGTGGGGCAGGATTCGGGCAGGGAGTGGGACAGGGTTCAGGCAGGGAGCAGGGCCTGCTCCAAACACACAGGACCCATGTGCAGCTCCAGCTGCGAGCTCAGCTCTCCCAGCACAGCCACAGCCCTGGTAACGTGTTAATCCCAAATCCATGGGCGGCTTCCAGGAAAGCAATTTTACACCCCACAGGATGAGCGCTCTGCTCACCCACACGCATCCAGGCGGCAAGGAACCATCCGCTGCCATTTAGCAGGGAAACACAAGGCTGCGCCTCACAGCCTGTCTGCAGCTCCAGAGGGAAACTGAGGCACTGGGAAGCAGTGGGATGGCCCCGGCTGCTGCACCCTGAGCGCATCCACAACAAGAGTCAGGGCTGGCGTCACCCACCAGTGCCACCCAGCACAGAGCTGGTACCCACAGCATCCTTCACCAAAACACCGCAAGAGCCACATGTCCTCTCACAGCATTCAACCAAAACCAGGACACGAGGAAGCAGCACCCTGAACCCCCAGCCCTGGAGCCCTTCTCCCACCATAAACAGCCAGAACCATTTGGGCAACCTCTCTGGTGATTAATAGATGTGTTAATTTTAAATGCAATGCATGCCTTGTTAATCTGTTCTCCTTATGTATCTTTTAATGCAGGCTTATTTAACCAATGCAGAAGTGGTTTAAAAAGATTGATTCTTGCCTCTTAATTCTGCTTTTATCATCTTGGGATGAATTAGCAGTAAAAAAGAAATAATTAGATGGAAAATAAAAAAAAATCATCCATCATTTTCTAACGTGATGAAATAAAAATTAGGGCTGGAATAGGCACAGGCCAAGCCACATCATTGTTGTGCATACACCAAGCATGTCAGAAACAAGAAGTCAAGTTCCTCCATCAACGCCTGCCCTGCTGCTGAGCCGGGATTCCAACCAACGCAGCCCAACGCATCAACCTTCTCCATATCCAGAGAAATAATGAGATATATATATAAAAGCATCCAAACCAAGATTCAGTTCATTATTAAAACCAAATTTTCTCGCTTTAGATCAGGTCTGGGCCGGGGGCTGTGAAGCCGCCCTCACCAGTAGGATGCTACGGCTGCATCACAGCAAACCCACTGTCCCTAGGGACAGAACAGCCTCAGCCCTTCGCACCGGGGGAGCATCACCCGTCCCGTGCCAGCGGCCGGGGCTGCCCGGGAGCGCTGCCCCTCGGTCCTGCCGCCGGTCCCGGCCGGGCCGGGTCTCTCTCTGCCGGCGCAGCGGCGTTTATGTAACGGCGGCAGCGGCAGCGCCGAGCGGGGCAGCCTATTTTTATCGGCGGCGTTATGAAACCGCAGCAATGGCTGCGGGAGGAGCGGGGCCAGGGGCCGGCCCCGCGCGGGAGGCGGGCGAGGGGCGAGCGGGCAGCGGGATGCTGCGGGGCGCAGGAGGGAACCTGGGTGTGGGCTGCGGGAGCAGCAGGGGCCGCAGAGGGGCTCTGCCGCCAGGAACCCAGCCCTGCACCGAGCCTCGAGCTGCTCCAGTGGGAGACCGGGGGCTCCCCTCGCACCTGCCCCACACCTCATCATCATCATCATCATCATCATCATCATGGTGATGGCACCATCATCACCGCAATGATCACCGAGCGCATGGGCAAGGCACAGCCCTGTGTGCCCAAACACTGCCCGGGGGTGTGGAGGGGACCCTGGAGATGGTCCCAATGGGATATTCTGTGGCTGCTGCAGCCACGGTGCTGGTTTGAGCACCAAGATCCACAGTGGCTGGTCCCACCCCTGAGCAGCAGTGGGTGCTGAGGGCCTTGCATGGCCCTACCAGTGCCACTCATTGGGTGGGCACTCAGGAGACCCAGGCAGCTGACACAGTGTCCCCCACAGCAGACCAGGGAGGCCAAATGAGCCCAGACCCAACCTCCATGGCACAGCAGGGAGATGGCATCAGCATCCAGGATGCTCAGGCACAAACCAAGGGGGATGCTCAGCACCAGCCAGCCCAGCACCCCTTTACACCACGCCTGCTCTCAGCCAGCCCCACAGCACCCATTTCCCATACGCATGGGATCACACGGACCGGGGAGCCCAGAAAAACCCTACTTCGCCATAGTGATAACGGCAGGGATGGCCCAAGGGTGGGAGCGGGTCTCAGCCCTGCTCCAAACACCCCCTGGGGTGCAGCCCATCACCACCTCACCGGTACTTTGGAATGACAAAGGGCTGCAGAGGCAGTGGGAGACCCCCGCAGTGCCGGGATGGGAGCCTGCGAGCACTCCAGCCATGCCCAGCCAGGCGGGCAGCGCTGCTCCACTTACAGCCCTTGCCTACACTGGAATTTTCCTTCGCTCCAGTAATTAAAACAAACCATTTTAGCCCGGCTGCTGCAGAGGGGGCCGCCGGCCGTGGCTGGCAGAGGGGAAGGAACGGGAAGCAGAACCCCCCCCTTCAGCACTCGCTGCCTTCATTCCGGGCTGCAGAACGGTGGCTCTGCAGGAAATCCTGGACCTGCTCCCCTTTCCTCCGGTGCTGAACCCTTCCACACCCACTCCATGTCCTCTCCATCCTTCGGCCAGCCCCGAGCACCACTGTGAGCCCTGGCGCCAGCCGGGATGCTCCCTGTCCCCTCCATGCCCCCAGGCTGGAGCCGCTCGCAGAGCCCAGCCGATGGCGAGCGCTGTTATGGCAGCGCTTGCCCTACAACACAGCACACTCCAGCGACGCTCCCCGGGCTCTCAGCGGGATTAATGCCCAGAGGAGATTCATTTCCCTGCCACCGGGCACGCTGAGTCAGCACCGCTCAGCTCAGCTCCTCTCCACGCCAGCCCCACACCGAGCCCTGTCCCCACAGGGTCCCTCGGGGGTACCGGGGTGTCTGCAGGGATTCAAGTCCCAGACGGCCACCGGAGACAGCAGGATCACATCCTCCATCCTGGAGGTGGCTCCGTGCTCACTGATGGGTGCAGCACAGGGTAGAAAGGGGCTCAATCACGGGACAAGTGACCCAACAGCCCCTTTGACCCGGGCACAGGAGCTGCGGGGTTTCGAGCCCAGGGAATGGTGAGGCACGGCAACACGGACAAGGCAAAACCTGGCAAGCACGAATCACCCGCTCTGCCCGGCTGCAGGCACCAGCACAGCCAGGCCCTGGCTCAACGCAGACCCTTGTGTCAGCGGGAAGGATGTGCTGGTGCTCAGTGCATCGGCGGGGCTGTTTCTGCCCCACATCCCCGGTGGTGCGGCACAGCGAGGTGGGCACCGGAGCCCTGCTCTGCCTGGCACCACGCAGTGCCGGGGCGGCAGAGCCCGCAGGCTGCTCCGGCACACGGTGTCCCATGGAGAGCTGGAGCAGGGAGCCCGTGGGTGCCAGCCCCCTGCCCCCCGGAGCGCGGAGCTCTTTCAACCCCGGTGTATTAATGTCTCCTAATTGGCTCTGACAGGGATCCGTGTCTCCGTGCAGAACGCAGCCGCCCGTGGGCGCCGGGAGGCAGCGGCACATGGAGGGAGGGAAGCAGGGGACAAGGGGGGAGCAAAGGGGCGCAGGGCCCTGCTGCACTGTGGTGCTGTGGCAACACCAGTGCCCGGGGCAGGGGCATCATCACCATGGGCTGCTCCATCAGCAGCATCCCTGCAGGCTCTGGGACATCAGCCACGGTGCTGTCCCAGCCATGCTGGTCATTATGGCTCCTCATAGCAACCACCTTCACCTCCTATTTCCCTATCCCAAATCTCCCCCTTGCATCCAGTCCTGGCAGCACCTTCCACTGTTGGTGCTAGGGTGGGAGCTCGGGGGTACCTGGCCCCCATTTGGGCTGCTGGGGTCCTTCTGGGTGCTACACCCCCTTTCCCACTGCAGTTGCCTAAATCCTTTCCCATCCTCACACCAGGAGTGGACGATGATGCTGGATGCACCAGCACTCACCGAGCTGTTGCCACCATGTAGCTTTGGGGCAGTGGATGGCAGCATGTGCCAGCCAGGACTGCAAATACAGGGTTGAAGGGACCCATCCCCACCGGCACATGACACCCTCAAACTGCAGGGCACAGGAGCAGGGACCCACAGCCATGGCAGGGAGCGGTGACACCGCAGCTGCCAGCAACCAATGACACCTCAACGGCCACCATGGGACGGGGAGAAAAGCCAGGGTGGCCAAGGGGAGGAAAAACAGGGGGAGAAGAAAGAGGTGAGGGAAAGAGGGTGTTTGTCATGGTACCAAAAAGCAGTCCTGGGTCTGATGGGGAAGTGCAGGCTGGGAGCAGGGAGGGCAGCCGGGACAGGCAGCAGGCAAGCAGGGGAGCAGCCCTTTCCCCTTGCTTGTGCCCCCAAGCAGCTGCCATCAGCTTCACTGCAAAGGCACTGGGTGCTGCTGACCCCAGAGCTAAGCCTTGACCCAGGGAACGTGGTGCTTCTTCCTGGCAGCTCCAAGCAGTGGCTGCTCAGCTGGGCTGCAATGGATCACGGTGCCTCCAGGGCAGGGAAAGAGCACCCAGCTCCCACAGAAAGCCTAAGAGATCCAGGCTATGGGTTGGGGTGGGCAGCGTGGTGGTGCCGCTCGCTGCTGGGGTGCTCCAACAGTGGCCCTGGCATCTCATGCACCATGTGGCAGCATCTGTGGATCCACAAAGCAAGATGGGAACCATGAGGCTGCCGGGCTGGGATCCCTCCCATAGCTCCCAGCATCAGGACTGAATGCATCCATCTCCCTCCATGGCACATCCCAGCGCAGACAGCCGGCACAGCCCGGCATGGGCATGTCTGACAAACAAGCACAAGGTGAGGCCAGAGCACCGAGCACCTCGGCATCTCCATCCAAAGGATGCCACTGCCACCACCATTCCCTGCTGCTGCCTCAGCCCGTGGCCTGCCCCAGCATGGGAACGTTGGAACATGGGCTGGGAGCATCTCTGCTCCATTTGGCACCACTGGAGCCCCTGGGCCCATCCCGTTGCCCAGCTGCAGTGCCACGGTGCCACCATGCCCTGCGAACGCTTCCCCCTCTTCCACTGGCACAAGCAAACCCCAGGACAGCCGGGCTGGCGCAGGCAGGAGGTGCTGCCAAACGGGCGAAATCAACAAAGCCATGAACAGGGAGCACGGTTTGCTCCCCCCTTTCATTCCTGTCCATGCCAGCAACCGAGGGTGGCAGCGCACGGCGGCGGCTGAGCCCTGACCCGGGTACGTGGTGATGGAAACCTTCTTGAGGATGCTTAAATCAGACGTGCCCGGTTGCTGGGATCAAGGGGGCAAACGGGGCACCTCACCAAAACCCAGTGAAAAACCACACCGGAGGCTGAGGAGGGCGAACGCGGCCCCGTTCCAGCGCTACCGCATTTGAGATGCAAATAAAGAGGTTTCCTCCCGAGCATCAATCGATGCCGAGCGGGCTGGGGACAAAGTCTCTGGCAACGGGGACGCGGTTTGGTGAGTCCTGGCGTGGTTCATTATTAAATCCCTCCACGGACTCACCCCGTCCGCAGCGCCAGAGCCGGGGCAGCGGCTCCCTGCGAGGGAAGCACAGCCAGGACCGCGGCTGGGAGCGATGCGGGAGCTCGGTACCGGCACCCGCAGCCTCCGGCACCGGCACCGCTCGGCCTCCTCTGCGGCGCTGGGAGCCGCGGTCCCGCCGCTGGGACCCCGACGTGCGATGTGGTAAACAAAGGGGCCGGTGCCGAGCTCCCCGCCGGCCCCACCGGACGCTGCCACCGCGGGGCCCTCGGCCAGGGGCTCACCCGGTGCCCTGCGCCGGTGACCGGGAGGGACGCGGGGCGAGAGGCAGAGGCGAGGCTGCGGCTGCAGCAGCCCCAAAACGCGCGCACACAAAAGCCAGCCCCTGCTCCGCTCGCTCCGCGCCTGCAGCATCTTCCCGCAGCCGCGGCGCGGCCGTAGCACGGCACCTTATGTAATGTGCACCCCAAAACACCCGGCCCCGGCCCCCCGCCGAGCCCCGACGGCTCCCCCAGCCCCAGGGGTGACCCCCAGCCCGCCGCGCACCCCCTTCCTCCTCCCTCTCGCCGTCCCCATTCTTCCCTTTGTTGTTTTTCCGTTTCCACTCCGGAGATGCCTTCAGAGGCAGCGCAGCCCCCCCCGGGGATGCCTCCGCGCACCCCAGCCCCGCGGAAACGGGGGTCCCGCCGCCGCACCGAGCTGACACCGCGGGAGCCGGGAGCCCCGAAAGCCTCATTGCCCGGCGAGGAGGGCAGCGGAGCGGGGGGTGCCCGGGAGGGATCCCCGGGGGCAGCGGGAGGGTCCCCGGGGCCGGTGTAAAGGGGGCAATAGCGGGGGGGCCCCGGTGCTGCGGCGCTTACCGGGGTCGAAGTGGGAGCTGAAGGCGAGGCTGGGGCTGAGGAACGCGGCCGACATGGCAGCGGCAGCGGCGGCGGCGGCGAGGCGGCCCATGGCGAGGCGGCGGCGGGAGCCTCACGGCCGCCGGCTGCCGCTGGCCCCGCGCTGGGCACGGCGGCGGCGGCGGCGGCGGCGGCGGCGGCGGCGGCGGCGGCTCCTCCTCCATGGCGGCCGCGGCGGCCCCGCGCCCCGTGCCCCGGGGAGGGGCCGCGCCGCCGCCGAGCAGCGGGATGGGGCGGGCGGGGGCGGCAGGTGGCGGAGCCGCAGCACCGGGACCCGCACCGGGACCCGCCCCCCCCCGTCCGAGGGGAACACGGAGCCCGCCGGGACCCCCGCAACGGGACCGGGACCCTGCGATGGAGCCGGGACCCCCGAGGGGGGTTCCCCCCCTGGACCCGCGGAGCTGTTCCGGTGCTGACCCCCCTCGGGCATCCCGGGACTGGGGTTGGGACTCGGGATGGGACCCAGGAGGGTACCGGGGACAGGAGCATCCAGATGGGACTCAGCGACGGCACCGGAGGCAGGGGATGGCTGGAGCTGCCCGGGACCCGGTGACAGCACCAGGAACAGGAGGGGCAGCTCTGCCCCCCAAGACAGCCCCAGCACAGCCCCGCACACGCCACCCTCAGACCCCACACCCCAGGTGGACACCCCTCATCGCCACCACTGCACTTCAGCCCCCGGAGAGCCCATGGGCTATGCGGGACCACACAGCCAGGCCTCGTGTGCTCGACGCCCCAGCCCCAGCACATGGGACTGCACCCTCCAGATCCAGGGTGCTCTAAAGACCAAACCCCCAGGAGACACCCAAGCAAAGCTGCAGGGTCACATTGGGATGGTCCCATCCCGGCGATGGTCCCTTCCCATCTCCATCCTTTGGGCCCCATCCGGGAGCTGCCGCTGCAAGACACCCAGGCCAAGGGCTCAGCTCTTCCCCACGGGCTCGCCCTCCCCACAGGGGGATTTCATATTGAAAGCCCGATTTCTGTGTACACGATTAATGCTTCAGCAGGGCTGGAGCTCGCAGGGAACACCACGCGGCACACGGCACCGTGCCGCAAATAGACACAGCCCGGCAAGAATTACAGGCTGCTGGGAGAACAAACACGTTCCCAGCAGCCGGAGCCAGCTTCCCTCTCCCAAACCTCCCTATTCCCCTGCTCCGGAGCAGCTCCGACCCTTCCCAGCACCCAAAGCAGCCAAGTGAAGGCGGCACTGCCCCAGCACACTGCGGGGTGGATCGGGGCTCTCTTGGAGCTGTGGTGGCATCGGCACAGCCAAGCCCCGCTCTTCATGTGGCTGAGCTGGCACCGGCTGAGTCATGGTGAGCCTGGGGGGCTGCGCAGAGCCCACACCAGCACCCACCCACCCACCCAACCACCTTCAGCACCCGACCACATCCTGACTGCGGGAGGAGGAGCTCGAGGCCTTCCTGATGCTGGCCAGGGGCTGCGGTGGCTTTGGTGAGTGGGAAGGGGTGAAAGGACCTGGCGGTTGTGGCTGGAGGCGGCAGCACTGGTGCCCAGCATCCCACCCCACGCGGCATGCAGGAGCCCAGCACAGCCCATGTGTGGGGCAGGATGGGGTGAGAGTAGGAGAGGGGTCGAGGATGAAGTCAAGGCTGGAGTATGGATGAGGCTGGGGAGGAGACGATTCCTGGGCCTAGGTGGGCACAAGTTGGCTCCCCAGGCATGGCCCCACACACCCTGCTTGCCCAGGTGACAGCCCCAGTGCTCAGCCCCAGCAGTTTGACACAGCCAGGAGCAGGATGAGCCCAACCCCATCACCCTCCTCCCACCCAATTCCTGACATCGCTCTGAAAGAGAACACCCCAAAGAAGAGCTGAGGCCCAAAGCCCCAGTGCAGATCCCCCCCGGGGTGCAGCAGGGACGGTCCCAGCCCAGCAGAGCCCCATGGACAGCCAGAAGCACAACGTGGCTGCATCCCAGCACGTGCGGGGCCGGCGAGCAGCACCGCGTCCCGATTAGCAGGAGCGATTACCCCGCTGCGGCTTCCCGCTGCTCCGTCTGGGGCCGTGGTTAATCCTCCCCGGGGCAGACACCAGCTTGAGCCGCGATCTCTGTGCGGCACCTGCCAAAAGCCCCCTGAGCTCCTGACCTCCTTCCCGGCAGCCAAGGGGCTCCTCTGCTCATCCTGCCTAATCCCGGCGCTGGGAACCAGGGTCCTGAACTGGGGCTCTGCAGCAGAGCCTGCTAGAACCCCAACAGCAAACAGCCCTGCCAGCGGGCAGGGCCAGGGCTGGGGGCAGCCCCGTTGCCAGGGGACCCCGGTGCAGCAGCGGGGCGCAGGCATCGACCCGGTGGAAATCTGCATCCCGGTTATGCAACGGCGCTGATTTATTCATGCCTGAACCGGGCACTGGCCTAGAAATTAGCCCGGGTGATGCTGGGGAGAGGCAGGGCTGGGAGGAGGCTGCAGGAGCGAGTCCCAGGGGAGGGCTGAGCCAGGCATGTGCGGCACACAGGGGACCGTGCATGGGTGCTCACCCCACCACCAGTGATGCCGCATGGGGCGCAGGGTGCTGCCATCCTCTATAGAGTCCACAGGGCACGGGGTTCACCCCCTCTTCTCCCACACCACATTCCTGATGGTTAATGAAGGTAACCAGGGCAGCTTGGGGTTAACGGCAGAGCCGGGGCCGGGAGCAGGAGATGGCAGCAGAAGGCTCGGGGTGGCCCAAGCAGAGCTGGGAAGGGGCGGAGGACGGAAGCGGTGCTCAGGAAACGCTCGTTACAAAGAGCAACAAGAGCGGAATGAGCTCCGTGCCCGGCCTTTCCCGGGAAACAGGGATGAGGGCTCCTCCCTTGCTGGGATGGAAGAGGGAAAGGAGCTGAGCGGGCCCCAAACACCCTTCCATGGGCGCTCAGGGGTTACCAGCGCCCTGGGGCCGCATCAGTGCCAGCGCCAGGAAGCTGCGAAGCTCCTCGGGCCCCTCCACACCTCATCCTGTGGCTCCACAGCCCCAGCCCCTTCTCCCCAGGGGGAAGGGGGCTCTGGCAGCGCTGCCGTGGGGGGAAGGAGCCCACAGCCCCCCCCCATGGCCCAGCTGAGCAATGGGGAGACCCCGGGATGGGGATGAGCAAACACCGGCTCCCCCCGCACCGAGCCCCAGGCTCCGCGCAGGGAAGGGGCTGCGGGGGAGCAGCCGCACAGGAAACAGCTGCGGCCGGCCCGGCCCTGGTGCTTCCCCTCCCTGCCCCAGGCGGTGGGAGATGGGCAGGGACCAGGGGCTGCGGGACCGGAGCCTGCCCCGGTGCGGCCGGTGAAGGGTGCAGGAGGACAGCAGGAACTGAGGATCCCCAGCCTCAAAACCCCGAGGAGAGGAGGCTCCTACCACGGGCAAGGGCGCGGGATGCAGGAACAGAGGTAGGGAGGGTGGCACCATGAGGAAGGGCAGCTCATGGCCTGGCACCGGGGCACATGGGGAGGGACAAAGAACCAGCAGTGCTGGATGCAGGGGACACAAACCAAAGCAACGGCGGTAGAAACCAGCACAGTTTATCTGGAGAACACAGCCCTGAGCGCATGGATGCTGCTGAGCGCCCGGCACCAGCGCCGTGGCAGAGGGAGGACCGGGCCCCACGCACCCCAGTACTCAGTTGGGGGTCAGGAGCTGCTTGCGCTGCTGCTCCAGGAGGGCTTCGAGGCGCGTGGCTCGCTGCACGGCTGCCTGCAAGGGAGCAGGGATTGCTCAGAGCACCCAGGGCAGAGCCGCAGCCGCAGCCCCAGGGCAGCACCGGCCCCGCGCTCACCTCGTACTGCCTCCGAAGGCTGCTCACGCTCTCCTCCTTCCTCAGCACCGCTGTCTTCACCCTGGGCAGAGGCACACAGAGGGGCTGAGGAGCCCAGCACCGAACACGGGCTGGCCCCGGGCCCCAGAAGGGTGATTCCAGCACTGGGGAGCGCAGCCCCTCTCCTCCAGGCGCTGCAGCAAGCCAAAGAGCAGCAGCTCCGGGGCTGTTACGCACTAGAAGCATCCTAATCCCCTTGGTGAGCACTGTGCAGCTTGGATGGAGTCAGCTATAGGAAGAGGGGGACATCAGCCTCACACGAGTGAATTAACAGCACCATAGGGAAGGGATTTAAGTTTCTTCCCATTTCTCAAGGCCACGGTTGCTGCCTCATGGGCAGACTCATCCCCACAGCTCCCAGAGCACCAGGCTTCGCTTCAACCTTTGCCAGGCTGTACACGAGCGATGGGAGCAGATAGGGGATCTGTTATCTCACACTCGAGGTATGAGCCTGGCTCTCAGGGAGTGGGAATCCCTGAGCAGGATCCAGGAAAGGCAGCGAGCTCCATGTGCTCTGCGGGAGCAGCTCTGCACACACAGCGCAGGAGGGAGGGCTCTGCAGCACGCAGCAGCCCCAGCTCCAGCAGGAGACACTGCACTTCCCATTCCCATTCTCCTTTCACTTGCACAGTCCCTCCTCCGCAGGCAGACACGAGGGAAGAGGAAGCCTTGTGTCAGTGCTTGACATGGAACCCAGCTCCCAGCACCATCTCCACACCGAGCACAGGATGGAGCCAAGCGCCACGGCACAACCCTGCTCCCCGCAGCCACCAGCCCGGAGCCCCAGGGCACTTTGGGGGTGCCTCAGCACCCCTGAACCCCTGTGGTACCCACAGCAGAACCCTGCAGGAGCTGACCATGAGCCTGGCTGCTTGCAGGGCCCCTGCTGAAGAACCCATGGGAGCTGCGCACCCACAGGAGCCCTCGCACTGCTCCTGCTGCCGGGTCCTCAGGCACGCAAGGGAGCAGCCCTGGGGACAAGGCTGACCCAGAGCAAGCCACAAGGGGCAGAGGCCTCGTGGTGGCCGAGCAGGCAGCTCTGGAAGCCAGGCCTGAGGATGCAGCCCCATCCAGGAGTGCAGCCCGAGCATCCTCACCTCCTGTGCACCTCCTCCAGCTCTCTGTCCTTCTCCTGCTCCAGCCTGTCCAGCTCCAGGCGCTGCCGCGTTCTCATCTCCGCCATCTCCGCCCTGAGCCTCTTGTTCTCCTCCTCCAGCCCCACGAGCCTGTCGGTGAATTCCTGCCGGATCACCTCGGCCAGGCTGCCCCGCTCCTGGGCCAGCTCGTCCCTCATCTGCAGCAGGGACAGAGCAGCCGTGGAGGCACCGAGGGGGCAGCGCAGGGGGACAGGGCCAGGCCAGGCTCCACGCTCACCTTGCGGATCTCCTCCACCTCCTGCTCCTTGTGCTTGAGCAGCCCCTGCAGCCGGATGCTGTCCCCCTCCAGCTCTGCCAGCCGCCCCTTCAGCTCATTGCAGCGCTCCTGCAGCTTCCGTTCCGATCTCTCCAGCTCCTGGAGCTCCACCTCGTACTTGTCTCGGATCCGCTTAATCCTAACAGGGAGGAACGCACAGGCTCAGCCCGGTGCTGCCAGCAGCACCGCAGCCACCGCCATGGCTCACACCCAGAGCTCATTGCGGGGATAGGGATGGGGATCACCCCCGAGGAGCTGGGGCATCTCCCTCTCACCGGTTCTCTGCTGCCCTCTCGCACTCCTCCTTGGCCAGGGCCGTGTCGGCCTCCAGGCGCCGGATCACCAGCTCGATCTCTTTGTCCCTCTCCTTTTTCAGCTCCTCCCGCAGCTCCCGTTCCCGGCAGAGCAGCCAGGCTTCCTGGCAACAGACCAGCAAACGCTGCCTCTATCCCTCTCAGAGCCCACGGTGGCACTGCTGGAGAAGGGCAGCCCTTGCCGTTACCTCCTTCTTCACGTAGCTCGCCTCCCAGGCCTGCTTCTCCATCTCCAGCCGGTCCTTCAGCTCCTTCACTTCTGCCTATGGAGAGACACCACCAGCTCAGCCTGGAGCAGCCCCATCCCGGTGGGCACAGGGGTGCCCCCACGGGTACCACAGCCACAGTGTGCTGGGGGTTGCACTGCTCACAGCCAGGAACAGAGGTGAGGGGAAAACCAGACCTGGTGCCGCCTCTCCTGCTCCTCCTTCTCCTTGGCATACTCCTCCTTGAGCGCCCTGCTGAGCGCCGAGCTGCTGGCCTCCAGCTGCTGCCGCAGCTCCTCCACCTCTGCTCTCTGCCTGCCCACACACACACAGGGCTCCCAGTGCCTGCAGCAGCGCAGCCCCACAGCCCCCTCCTCAGGCTGCTCCCCTCCAGCCCTATTCCCAGCAGGACAACCCCAGCTCTCCCCATCCCTCTCACCTGGCCGCTTGCTGGCTGAGCCGCTCCCTCTCCTCAGCCACCTCTGCATAGAGCCGGCGCCGCTGCTGCTGCAGGGCCTGCTCCTCCTGCTCCAGCTGCTGCTCACATCTGTGGGGCAGAGCAGCCTCAGGGTGGGCCTGGCTTTGGGCACTCACTCCCCGCCTTACCCCATCCCATCCCTTCCACAGCCGACCAGGATGCTGGAGGATTCCCCCCTCGCGCTGGTGGGGGGAAAGGGGCTGCTCCCCTCGGGTATGAGCTGCAAACAGCAGGAACAGGGGCGCTGGGCACCACCAGCCCCAACCCCGCTGCAGGGACCCACCTCTGCCGGGCCCGCTCCCGCTCCCGCAGGCTCTGCTCCTCCTTCTCCCGCTCCAGCAGCCCCCGCAGCTCCTCCGCCTGCCGCCCGTAGCGCTGGGCCGCCCGCTGGTCCGACTGCAGCAGCTCGGCCTCGTGCAGCAGCTTCAGCTTCCGGATGTCCTGCTTGTGCTTGGCCATGAGCTTCTGGAGCTCCGGCTCCAGCCCTGCGCCAGCAGGAGCCACGGTCACTGCTCGGGGCCGTCCAGACCCCAGCACCGGGGCCCTTGGCCAGCGGGGAGCAGGCTGCAAACATCAGCTCAGCACAGAGGTGAACGATGCCGATGAGCACAGGCATGGATGCAGCTCCAGCAGCTCCAGCAGCTGAGGGGATGTGCTCGTACCTTTCACAGTGATCTCTCTGATCTTTCTGGTTTTCTCATCAATCCACTTCTCCCGCCGGATCTTCTCGGTTGCGCTCATCAGCTCCTTCAGCTTCCGAATCTCCTGTTTGGAAGCAAGGGAGAAGGCACCAGTGACGAGCTGGGGGAGGAGGGCCCGGTTAGCGGGGAGGAGGCTGCAGGCAGGAGCAGGCAGCCCGAGCCAGGCACGGTCTCCCAGTCCAGAGAAGCAGCCGTCAGCTCTCCCTGTGCCTTCTCCCGTCATGGGATGGGGCTGCTGCTGCCACAGACCTTGAGCATGGGGGAAAAGGGCAAAACCCCTGGGACAGCAGAGGCTGGCCAGGACATGAGAGCACCTATGGAGAGGAGAACTGGGGCTGCTGGCAGGCCCTGTGTGCAGGGCAGCCTGGCTGTGAGCAGATACAGGCTCATGGGTGAAGATGCTTTCTCCTCCAGCTGGCATGGAAGACCCTCTGAGAGCAGAGCAGACAGCCAGGGACCCCCAGCACCATGGTACCACCACAGACCAAGCTCCTGCATGACCCAAAGGCTGCATAGCCCTGCTGTTACTTCCCTTTCTGCCTGCATTTCCCTCCTCAGCTCTCCCCTCCAGCAGAAGAGCTGCAGGAACACCCAAGCCCTGCTGCCCACAGAGCTCCTCCCCAGTGCTCCCATCAGCAAAAGCCAGTCAAAGCACCCAACCATGTATTTCTGTGCTGGGGTTCCTAGTGAGAAAGGATGGAAGCACCAGCCTGGCTGGAGACAGCTCTGTTTCAGCATGGGTAGGTGATGTCTGCATGCAGGACATGGGATATGTCCCAGCTCCAGTGCAGCTGGACACCCAGGACATCATTACCTGGCCACTGTGCAGAGAGGAGCAGGAAATAGCAGGGGGGTGCCCATTAGGGGAAAAAAGGGCAGGAAATCAGCCCAGGAAGACTGGGACAGCCCGAAGGCAGCAGCTGAGCACGGGGCCTGGGGGGATGCACAGAACCCCAGCAAAGACCACATTTACCTGGGAAAAGGGGCCCAAAGTGCGCCAGACCTGGGGAGAAAGAAAGGAGGGGATGGAGAGAGAAGGGGGAGCACAGAGTCATGGGGGAGAGGGGAGATGGCAGAGAGGCAAAGCCAAGCAGGCAGGTGTATGAGAGCCATGGGCAGGGCGGATGAGGGGCAGGGAGCCCATGCATGGTCAGGAGCCTGCTCTGGTGACCTTACAGGAACAAACACCCCCACCATGCAGAGGAGGCAGGGAGCCACACGGCAGAGCCAGGAACAGGGGCAATGAAGGGGCCACAGAGCAGAGGGCTCCTGGGCTGCTCCCAGTGCTGCTGCCCTGCTGTGAGTGGGAGCGAGAGGGAATGAGGCACCTCCTCTGCCCCACACAGGCTGCAGCAGCAGAACCAGCCCCGAGCAGCTGTGGAAGGGGCCCCTTCATGCATCCAGCACACAGAGCCTGGGCTCAGCAAGGCCAAGCGAGCCCTGGCTGTGCTTGCACCAGTGTTGGCTCTGCACAGGCTCAGAGCAATGCAAACACCCCAGAGCCCCGGGCACGAGCTCTGCTGCAAGGCCAAGAGGGAGCAGGGCAGCAGAGCCAGGATGAGGCCAGGGCTGAGCTGGGAGCCAGAGGTGCTGCCTCCCTGCCCGGGCACAGGGTGAGCTGAGCTGTGTCTGTGGGAGCTCTCTGCACAGGAACCAGCCCTGCAAGCCTGCAGAGCACTGTGTCTATTGCTTGTCCATCCCATGGCCCCTTACCCCTGCTTAGCTCCGAGAGCATCCCTATTCCCAGCTAAGATGATGCACACACAGGTACAAATTCCCCTGTGGAACCGGGGTTGTGCCAGCGCCTGCTTCCACCTCTGCCAAAGGGAGGTGCCCTGAGCAAGCCCCAGCCCGGAGAGAGCTCTGCCCCAGTAGGATGGGTGGGAAGGGTCTTCCCAAGCAGAGCCCCTGGGAGCCAGCACTGCCTCCCAGTCCCATGCATCTGGGTGGCAGAACAGCAGCCTCCTGGGGAGCCAAGGGAGAGCTCTGTGGGAGACACAGACCCGTGCACAGAGAAAGGCTCCCCAAATACATGGGACCCCAATGAGGTGGGAGACACCACACAGCTCTGGGACAGACCCAACCGACTCTGGCCATGGCACATCTCCTGTCCCTGCTCCCCACCTTCCCCAGCCCCTCACCAGCTCGTGCTGCTCCTGCATCTGGCTCATCTTCTTGCTGTACTTCTGGTCCACTTGTTTGAGCTCAGCTACCACGGCCTCACACTTCTCACTCAGCACCTTCTTATCTTCAATGAGCTGCGCAGGGGGAAGAAAAGGCATCAGCAGGGAGGCAGGGTAGGAGCCACCTCAGCTTCTGGCTCCAGGGATGGAGGATTACCTGGTCGATGAAGGCCAGATGCCTCTGGATAGCTGCCTCATACTGCTCCCTCTGCAGCCTGAGCTGGTGGCCAAGCTCCTTCTCGGTCTGTTTGACGTGCTGGACGGTCAGTTCCCTCTGCTGAGCCTTTTGGATGGAAGGAAGGAAGAGCCACGAGGCATTAGAAGGAGCTACACCCATCCCATGTGCACAGATCTCTCTTGAAGCTGGAAGGCACCGCTGGGCCAGAACAAGGAGGAACAGAGCTAAATCAAAGCCTGGCACTCACACCTCAGGCCTGCTGTCAGCAGGAGCTCCAAAGCCCCAGGGGACAGAGAGCAGGGAGCTCAGCCCAGGAGCACTGCACTGCTTCACTGCGGGGACCCACGGGAAGCCCTCATCCTGTGCTTTGAAGCCACAGCCCCAGGAAACACGAGCCCTCACTCGCAGGACGCGAGCCCCCGTGGCCCACGCACCAGGGCGGTCTGCAGCAGGCTCATGGCTCGCTTCTTCTCCTCCACTTCCAGCTTCAGCCTCATGATGGAGCTGGTGACCTCCGTGGCAACAGCTGAAGCCTGCTCCAAGTGAGCCAGATCCTCCTCGGAGAGGAGACCCTGCCATAGTGAACAACGGGGTTAAAGCACGGGGGGCACCACCTGGAACCAGGACAAGGGGGCAGAGATTCCCCCCCACAGGGTCCTGACCCCCGTCCAGCACAAATGGGCTCTTGCTCCAGTGCTCACCTCCCGCTGCGTGGCCGAGGCGGCCGATCTGGGCCTCTCCTGCTCCGACTTCTCCATCTCATCCAGGAAGCTGATGATGCTTTGGAGCTTGGCCTCCGAGAGCAGGGCCCCGTCCTCGGGGACCCCCGGGGAGTGGTTCAGCTTCCCAAACTTCTCCAGGTTATCCGCAGTCAGGGAATTGGAGCTGGGCTCCTGCTGGGCACACACGGCCCCGAATGAGCACTGGGGGAAGAGGTGTTGGTTCCCCCCAGTCCTCCCACTGCACCCCAGTCACCAGCCCTACCCTCTGGGCTAACCCCAGTCCCACCACAGCCCTCGCATGGTTTTGCTTCCCCTTGTAAAGACCCAAGCCCTGGCTGCACGAAACTGAACCCTTCCAGGAACTCCAAACCCCTCCAACCCCCTCCGGCACCTCCAAACCCCTCCAAACCCCCCCGGCACCTCCAAACCCCCCCGGCACCTCCAAACCCCCCCGGCACCTCCAAACCCCGGTCCAAACCCCCCGGCACCTCCCCCTCCGGCACCTCCAAACCCCTCCGGCACCTCCAAACCCCTCCAAACCCCTCCGGCACCTCCAAACCCCTCCAACCCCTCGGCACCTCCAAACCCCTCCGGCACCTCTCCAAACCCCTCCCCCTCGGCACCTCCAAACCCCCCGGCACCTCCAAACCCCTCCGGCACCTCCAAACCCCTCCGGCACCTCCAAACCCCTCCAACCCCTCCGGCACCTCCAAACCCCTCCGGCACCGCCACACCCCTCCAACCCCTCCGGCACCTCCAACCCCTCCAACCCCTCCAGCACCTCCAAACCCCTCCGGCACCTCCAACCCCTCCAACCCCTCCAGCACCTCCAAACCCCTTCAGCACCTCCAAACCCCTCCAACCCCTCCGGCACCTCCAAACCCCTCCGGCACCTCCAAACCCCTCCGGCACCTCCAAACCCCTCCGGCACCTCCAACCCCTCCAAACCCCTCCGGCACCTCCAAACCCCCCCAGCACCTCCAAACCCCTCCGGCACCTCCAACCCCTCCGGCACCTCCAACCCCTCCGGCACCTCCAAACCCCTCCAACCCCTCCGGCACCTCCAAACCCCTCCGGCACCTCCAAACCCCTCCAAACCCCTTCGGCACCTCCAAACCCCTCCAAACCCCTCCGGCACCTCCAAACCCCTCCAACACCTCCAAACCCCTCCGGCACCTCCAAACCCCTCCGGCACCTCCAAACCCCTCCAAACCCCTCCGGCACCTCCAAACCCCTCCGGCACCTCCAAACCCCTCCAACACCTCCAAACCCCTCCAAACCCTTCCAACCCCTCCAAACCCCTCCGGCACCTCCAAACCCCCCCGGCACCTCCAAACCCCTCCGGCACCTCCAAACCCCCCCGGCACCTCCAAACCCCCCCCGGCACCTCCAAACCCCCCCGGCACCTCCAAACCCTTCCGGCACCTTCTCTGGCATTGACCCCGCTGTGTTTCTCCCCCTCCACCCCACAGCAGTGCTGCAGGGGGCACCCATAGGGGAGCCTGCCCCTCACCAGCAGGCACTGCTGCCCGAGGGTGGATGGAAGCAGGCTGAGCCCTCTGCTCACCCCATCTACCCAGGCATATCTGTCCTTCTTGAGGAGCTTCGGAGGGGGCAGCAGCTCGGGCTCTTCCTCCAGCAGCCGCAGCGTGTCCAGCAGCTCGGTGAGAGTGACTTTGGACTGGGACCTGCTGGCAGCAGGCACCGTCTCCAGGTCATCACCACCCATCTCCCTGCAGCTCCCATCCTGGGGACAGGACACGGCCTTGCAGTGAGCTTGATGGATCTAGAAGCCAATGGGGCCTCCAAAGCTGCCCCAGAGGAAAGGCTGCTCCAGGAGCAAAGGCAAAGCCAGACCCACCTGCAGCTTCTCCTCTGCCCCTGGGTCCTGTGAGGGCACAGAGCCAAACTCTGTGGGGCTGCTTCCTTCTGGCTCTGCAGCTCCTGCATGGAAATCGGCCCCTGCAGGAACCAGAGCGTTCTCAGGCCCTTGCAACATCAGCCCCTTCAAAGCAGCTCCTCCATCCTCCTCTCCCCTCACATCACACACGGCTCCAGAGCATCCGAGACCCGCAGCAGGCACTCACCAGCATTGTTGGCTTTGGTGACACTGCTGCCTGGGCTGACGTTCCTTGCACAAGCAGGCTTGGCTGCCTTCTTCTTTGCTACCCTTCTGCTCCCCTTCACCAGAGCAAGTTCTTCTTCCACCAAGCTCTTTGCATCCAAAGCCTTTTGGGCCCTTTTCTGGTGCAGCTCCTGCAGGGGCACAGAAGCCATCAGCATCCTGCCCGGCCCAGGCTGTGCTTGGACACGTACCTGCCC
Source organism: Neopsephotus bourkii (assembly GCF_033783945.1). Lineage (NCBI taxonomy): Eukaryota > Metazoa > Chordata > Aves > Psittaciformes > Psittacidae > Neopsephotus > Neopsephotus bourkii. Next base: position 1,032,101 of record NW_026902223.1, read on the forward strand.
TGCTCTAAGTGCTAGCAAGCAAGAAGCACCGACCCACCCGGCTGCTGGAAGGGTTAACAGGGACAGCTCTAGGGAACGGAGGCACAGGAACACCCCCTGCCAGCTCCACATGTGCACGAGGGCTGCTCACATGCCCCTGCACAGGGACCTCTCCTGCTCCATGAGAGCCTCCAGATCCCAAGGGCCGAGCACTGCATGGCCCAGTGCTGCTGCAGGGCCCCAGGGGCTGCTCCAGCCCAGCCTTGGGAACCCCCCCCCTCCCCGTCCCAAGCACGTGTGTGCAAGGCTGCTGGAGCGCTCTGCTCTCCTCCAGCTGCTCCCCACGGCCCCACTGAACCCGATTCCATTTAGGGCAAAGAGAACCCGGGGTTTGCAGCATCCTCAGCTGCACGAGGAGGCAGCAGGGAGCAGCCCAAGGGCCTGCTCTGCGCCCCAGCAGCACCAAGAACACGGCGCAGATGGCGAGGGGCTCCCTGCCAACAGCACAGAGCAGCCTCAGCCCACCCCGGAGGGACCCCGTTCCCAAGGAGCATCCCTTTCCCAGCCGCTCCAAGGGGCTGCAGCCCCAGTGTCCCTGCTTCACAGGGTCACCCTTTCCCCCAGAAGCTCGATGGAAAGCAGCAAGCAGCGAATGAGCCGCCAAGGCTTGGCAGGAGCCCAGCGAGGAGCTGCTCTACAGCACCTCCATCTCCATAGGGAGCACTCCATTCCCCAGCCTGGCTCTGAGCCTGCTTTGTGCTCAGCTCATAGGGATGCAGGGCCCTGCAGCCACGAGGTCCTTGCCCCATCCCTACCTGCACGGCAGCACGTCGGGCCAGGCGCGCCTTCTCCTCTCGGATCTGCCGGCGCTCCTCATCCTTCCCCTGCTGCAGGTCCAGGACATTCCCCTCCTCCATGTGCTGCTGCCTTCCCTTCCACACAGGAGGGTCACAAACCGTGACCAAGAGCCCTCAGCAGAGGAGCGGGGATGGGCCCAATGCACCCGAGGTCACCCCACATCCAGGCTCCCCATCCCCACAACCCTCCCCTCCATGCAGGTGAGGAGCCCTCAGGAAAGCTTTGCTTTAAAGCAGCTTATTTTCTATAGATACTAAATGCAATTATTAGTCATCTGGGTCTGCAGCGATGGAGGAGACAAGGCCTAAAAATAGACTCTCACATGCAAGAGCCACGGAACCTTTTGGTATGGGGATAAATAATTAAACACAAAGAAACACAAATAGCTGTGGATGAGTCGTCACTCCCGAAGGTTCCTGGATCCCTGGGATGAGCCCACATGGGGCTTCCCTCCTCTGGCCACCAGCGTGTCCGAGGCAAGGAGAGCTCAGCACATTTGTGCTGCTGGTGCCAAGCACCCGCCTCTGCTTGTGGCTGAGGGAGCTGCACAATGGGGCTGTGTGGTGCTGAGCGCGGCCTGAGCTCCCCATGGGGCCAAACCCGAGCAGGGCCCTAAAGCACCAGCACAGCCCTGCAGGGCCAGGACCCTCCTGGCTCTCTGCTCTGCGAGGGGCTGGCTACACACAGACCAAACCCCTCATCCGGATGGCTCAGGTCTCTGATGCAGGGACTCATTGTCCCCAGCAGTGAGGCGAGGGGACAGGGGTGTCAGCAGGGGCCACGCTGGATGGATCAGACCGGACTCACCTCCCTTTGGGAAGCCAGCAACCGCCCCAGCGCCGCGGCTGCCGCCCTGTGCCGCTGCGAGTGGCGCCGGTACCAGCGCTGGATGGTGACAGCGGCCAGGTTCACCTGCTCGATGAACCTGTGGGGAGGAGGAGGAGGAGGAGGAGGGTGAGCACAGCCCCGTGTCCTGCTTGGCATCAGCCACCCATCCTGCTGCAGCACCGCACGGCTGCTCACCCCATGGCACCGGGACTTCTGTCCCAACTCACCATGGACTGACTGGGGAGGGAGGGACTCGTGCCTTGGCTGACAGGGCTCCACGAGCAGGGGATGGGGAGGGTAAAGCAGCCCCTGCTGCTCTCAGAGGGACCCTTCCTGAATCTGAAGCCCCACAGGGCACGAACAAACCAGTTCCAGCTCCCCTGGGGCTCACCCTCTGCCTGGCACCATCCTCCTGCCCGTTCCCAGAGCATGGGCTCTGCCTCACCTCTCTGCCTCCTCCTCGGTCACCTCCTTCCTCCGGGGCAGGCTCCTGCTGCCCCCGCTGCTGCTGCTGTTGTTGTTATGGGTCATGATGTTGTTGCTGGAGAAGTTCTTCTGCGACTTCACGAAGCTGCTTTCCCCCTCCTCATTGGAGCTCGCTTTGACAACATTGCTAAGGCAGAACACAAAGGGACTCGGCACCATCCTGCCCCATCCCACGGCACATCTGCACCTGAGCAGGGGGGTCAGCGCAGCCCCCCAGTAAGGGCTCCACCACGCTTACTTGAGCGAGCTGGGTGCCTGGTTGGAGCTCTTGGGCACAGGGCCCTTCTCAGTGGTGGAGTAGTTGTTGTGCACCATGGTGGTGACACAGTTGCCCATCGCGCCCTTGTTGCTCCTGTTGTGGAGAGCAGAGGAGGGGTTAGGACTCGCTGGATCCAAAGGGAACATCGCGCACTAGCAATGGATGCTCCCTCCACTGTAACCCTCAAGCCACCCATGACCATCTGGGGCATCTCCCAGGGTGAGGAGCGGGCTCACTACTTGGTAGCTGTTACCTGATGCATGGACAGACACAGCCCCACAGCCCAAGCGCACCTAAGGGCCGGCTCTTAGGGCTGTTTCACACATAGCCATGGCTCAAGTCTCTCCTGCCCCCGAAGGGTCCCTCTCTTACCTGTTGTTTGCAGTGAAGTTGGCTGCCAGGAGCATGGTGGCCTCTTTCCTCCTCATGCCCGCTGGTGGCTCAGTGCTGCGGGCACCGGAGGCGCCTGGGAACGCTCGTGGTTGATCGTCCTGCATGGAGCCAGCAGGGGGTAAGTGCAGGGACAGCACCAGCCCCACGTCCTCAGACACCTCCTCCCTCCCAGCCCACTTTCTCCCCACAGAAGAAACCTCCGTCCCAAGCACAGCAGCCAGAAGCATGGAGGCGATGGGGCAAAGGCCCTGGGGCAGAGCAAGGCCAGCAGAGGCTGGAGCAGCAGCTGAGCACTTTGGCCATTCAAACAGTGCCAGCTTTGAGTGCAGGCCAGCACGGATGGACCCCCCTATCCTTGGGTCTAGGGGAACCCTCCCATTTCTCCACCAAACCAAACCAAAGCAGCTCCCGGGCGAGCAGAGCTGCCGCAGCCACCGTCCTCACCAGGATGTTCCACGTGGTTCTCTTCTCCGGGCCGGTTTTGCTCAGGCTCGACCCCTTCCTTCTGCCCCCAGCGGTGCCCTCGAGGAAGCTCAGGAAGTCTCCTGCCTGCTCGGAGCTTCAGCCCGAACCCAGGGGAGGCAGAGAGGAGAGAACACGGGTTCTGCGGTGAACGCTGCCCGCAGACAGCGACAGGACAGGGCTCTCACCCTGCCCAGGGTCCCCCGCCGGTACCTGCGTGCGCTGTTCACCCGCTGGTTCACCTGCGTGGTGCTGTTGGACCTCCGGAGGTTGTTCATTGCCCGGGGCCCGGCATCATCCTGCGGAGGAGAGAGCTGAGCTCAGCAGCCCCACTGTGGGTCAGGCACCCTGAAACAGCGCTGGGGTAGCGCTGCCCCTTAGCACAGCCCCGACGCGATGCTCTGGTACCCCCAACCGCAGCCGGAGGCAGGGAGCAACGGCACCTCGCTCCCTCGTGGGGAACCTGCAGCATCCACTAGAAGAGACCAGGAACCAGGAACATGGGAATTCCACGAAGGAAACCAGTGCAGGGAGGTGAAAAGCAAGGAAGGGAAAAGAGTGAAGCCTGATGATGCTTCCCGACTTGCTCTTTTACATGCATTAAATCACTGAGAAGACACCCGACGAGCAGCTTATGGTTGAGGGTGACCAGATCCGGGGAGAGCCCAGCACCGCAGCACCCGGAGCTGCGGCTCCACCATGGAGCAGCCCCGCTCTCCCCTCCCAAAGCTCTCCATAACACACGGATGTGCTCCCCGCTCCCAAGGGAAGCCACGACACCCCCATTGCCACCTCCCAGCCCCGGCTCAGCCCCGCTGCAGGCAGAGCAGCATCCATGGGGGCAGCGGGGGGGGATGAAGGCCTCACCGGAGCGTTCCTCTTGGCTTTGCCGTCGGCAGTGACCGAGACGGAGCGCGCCATGGGCTTGGCAGGGGCCGCGCTGCCGGGGCGCCGCGACACCGGTGCGGGGAAGCCGGTGAGGCTCAGGTCCGCACCGGCAGCACCAGCGGCCTGGCAGGAGGAGCTGCTGCGGGCGCTCTTCATGCTCCAGCCGGAGGAAGGAGCCCTGGAAGCAAAGCACAGGCGGAGGAGTGAAGGTGTGGGGCGAGCCCCCAGCCCCGCGCCGCGCTCCCCACCCCGGGCTCCTTCACTCCATAGGCACGGCTGCAGGAGGATGAGTCCAGAGCATCCCCTCCCGCTAAGGCCGGGTTCAGCTGCCCCAGAGCCCTGCACCGCGCACGGATGCTGGGCAAGCATCACCCGGGGGGATCCTTCCCGCACCGAACGCTCCCAGCCTCTGCCACGAAGCCGTCCCGAAGCAGCCACAGGGAGAGCCGAGCCCTCCCCAGCTCAGGGGGCAGCACGCTCACGGCTTCACCCCATTGCCCCCCTCTGACCAGGGCTGGCACCGTCCCCAGCCAAGCACCGCTACACCTCCGGATGCTGCCAGCGGAGCCCCCCCCCGGCCGCTCTGGTTCCACCCCGCCTCGGAGGCCCTGGCAATGCCGGTAAACAAAAGGCTCCCAATGGAAACCGCCGGGACCCAGGGCTCCGGCGCAGAGCCAGCCCCGGGCACCCAGCCCCGCGCCGGGACCGCAAGGATCCAGCCCCCAGGGCCATGCCCAGGCCCCACGCCGAGGCCCCCAGCGCCCAGACCCCCGGCTCCCCGGGCCGCCCGCAGCAGAGGCCCCACGGCCCAGGGGCTCCAGGAGGAGGAGCAGGGCCCCGGGCCGGGGCTGCAGCCCGAGGCTCGCCCGCTCCCGGCCCCGCCGCCCGGTACCCTCCGTACCCGGAGCCCCCGCTCAAAGCAGGCCCGGACCCCGGCCCCGCACCCGCTCCTGCCGCCGCCACGCGCCCCGCCCCGGCCCTTGTGGGCGGTGGAGGGAGGTGGCAGCCAATGGGAAGAAAGGGGCGGGGCGAAGAGGAGAGCGCGGATAGGCTGAGGAGGAAAGAGGGGCGGGAGGAGGGTGGGGCGATGGGGTGTGACCTTAGAGGCGGAGGCGTGGCCTAGAAAGAGGGAGCCAATGCGATTCCGCAAGGGGCGGGGCTTATGCGAGAAGGGCGGAGCTTGTGACGCGGCTTCAGCGGCGCAAGAAGAGTCACGACCGCCCAGACCCAAGTGTGGGGTTTATTGGTGGGTCCCGGCCCCACTGCACCGGTGCCTTCTCTCACCCCAGCCCCACGGCTGCCCGGGCTGGAGCTGGGGGAGGCAGGGGGGCACCCAGGAGCACCCCAGAGGCGTGCTGGGGTCCCCAAACCACCCCCAGTGAGCCCCAGCACATCTCCAGCCCAGTGCCAGCACCGTTCCCCTCTGCCAGCCCCAAACGGGGGCTTTTGGCAATGAAAGCAGCTCAAGAAGTGTCATGACCTGACCAAAGCACCGGCCCCGGTGGCCACAGCTCACTGCGTGTCCCCCCAGCAGCCCCTTCCCTCGTCCCTGTGGACAGGGCACACAGGGCTGCTCTTTGCTTCTCCCCACGTGGAACCCGGGGGGATTGAGCCCCCTTCCCACCAAGCCCATAGGGCCATGGCACAAGAGGCCCCGCAGGGAGGGGGGGCAAAGCCCCCGCAGCCCCCCCGGAGCCCCACAGCAGCTACATGTTGAGGAAGGCGAAGACCGACGGCTGCTGCTCACCCTCTGTGTCCATGCGGGGCTGGGACGGTGCCTGCGGCTCTGCAGGGGGAGAGTCCGGGTGCAGCCCGGCCCTGGGAGGAGCCACCAGCTCCATGCCAGCAAAGAGGGACAGGCTGTGGGACAGTGCAGGGGCACCCACCGCATCCTCCAGCACCCTGCTCACCGCCTCCTGCCCGCAGGGACCGGCTGGCACCGCGGCACCGGCCTGCCCAAGGGTCTCTGCTTCCACCCCTGCCTCCTGGCTGCAGGCACCGGGCAGCGGGGCTGCGCTCAGCGGGGTGAGGATGCTCTGGCCAGGCAGGGGGGGGATGTCCAGCAGCAGGTCCCCAGGGCACGGGGCTGAGCCCGAGGAGAGGCCGGAAGGGTCCAAGTCCAGGTGGGTGCCCTTTGGGGAGGGGTGGCCCCTGCAGAGAGCCTCGAACTGCCGCAGGATCTGCAAGAAGAGTGGGGTGGGTTGGAATGAGAACGGCATCGGGAGGAGGATACAGCCCCAGCCCTTTCCCAGTAGAGACTGCCCTGGGGTCCAGACCTGGCTCTTGAGGATCACATCCTCCAGGCTCCCTGCTCCTGGGGGAGAGGGACAATTCCCACCCCCTGGCACACCCATGGAACCATTCCCAAGGGCTGGGTGTCTCCGAGGATGGGAAAGCCACTGCCTGGGAGCTGCCCTGGGCAGGGGACATGGGGACACCCCAGGAGTCACCTTGGTTGCTCGGTTGGCGACAGGGCCGGGGCTGCCCTGGCTGAGCTGCTGCAGCTGCTGCCGTGTCACGGCGAAGATCTGGTCCAGGGAGAGCAGATCCGAGCACATGAGGGAGGAGATGGCACCCATGGACCTCTGCAGGAGGAGAGCGATGCTGAGCCGGGGCGGGCAGCACCGGGCACCCTGTTGGCAATGCGGGCGCACAGCAGGGCCGTGCCATGCTCACCATGCGGACGCTGTCACTGGGGTCCTGCAGCGCCCGGCTCAGCAGCTCCAGCACCACCTCGCAGTTCAGCAGCCCGCACCTGCCCATGGGACAGGGGTTAGGGCAGCACCGGCTGCACCAGGACCCACCCCATCCTGCACTTCAGCCCCAAGGTCCGTGCCAAGGCAGCCAAGGGGGTGAGAAGGGCTCAGGCTGCTCCTGGAAGCCCCCCACCCAGCCCCACAGCACCCATGGGCCTCTCGGGGCACTTACTCCTTGACGAAGTGCTGTGCTTCCTCCCTGGTGAGGAAGACCCTGGCGCCGCGGGTCAGCGCTGACACCAGGCTCACCTCCCGCACGCAGTCACCCAGGCTGTCAGCATCCACCCTGCACCAGGACACGCCTTGGTGGGGACAGGAGCCAGCCCTGCTCCCCCATGGGGTTCCAGTGTAGACCCCCCCACACCTTTTGTGGGCTGGGATCACCCCAACACCTCCCCTGCCCCTGGCTCTGCACAAACATCCCATGAGGAGCAGACCGGAGGCTCTGGATTAACGGTGTGGGAAAGGAGGGCAGGGCTCCGGGGGAAGAGGGGAGCACCTCAGAGGGCCCCAGGTGATGGGGACCCCCCGAGCCCCCCTGCTCCCACCTCTCGGCCGCCTGGCTCAGCTCCCGGCTGGCTCCGCAGTGGCTGTCGCTGCCTGATTTGCTGCCCGAGTCCGAGGTGCGGCTCAGGTCCCCGATGCCCTGCGAGGAGTCCTGCGAGCTGTGCCCGCTGTCGGCCTCCTCCCAGCCTCCTCCGGCGAGCCCCGGCTGGTGCCTCACTGCAGGGACACAGCAGGGATGCGCTGACCCCAAACAGCCCCGCATGGGGACCCCCCCCCGGAGCTGCCCCAGCCCAGCATGGGGGGGACCTACCCCGGGTGCCCTGCGCTGCGGTGGCTGCTGGTGGCTTCCCGGCCGTGGCGGGGCTCCGGGGCGGTGATGGGGCTCTCACGGGCTCGTAGGTGTCCTCATGGAGGTCCCCATGGCGCGGCCGGTGCCCCCCCGGGGACGGGAGCACAGCGTGGGCCACAGCCTCGGCCGCGCGCTGGATGGTGCTGAGCAGGGCTTCCCCTGGGGAACCTGGGCACGGCCAAGCCAAGAGGTGACTGCCAGGAGCCCCAGGGCACCCAGTACCCTGCAGGGGACAGCGGGGACCCCCCCCCTCGGGCACAGACCAGGCTTGTGGCTGGATATGGAAGGGTGAGGAAAGCTGGGAGCTGCTGGGATGTGCCACAGGGATGGGCAGTGGGCATTGACACAGCAGAGCCACCCATGAACACCCACCGAGAGCCGGGAACCACGCAGGTGTCACCGGGTGCTGGGAGCCTGCTCTGAGCCCAGGCAGGACCCAGGGCCGCAGCAGGGACCGAGCAGGGGATGCACAAGGGGCAGCACCAGGACTCACCAGAGCTTCTCTCAGTGCTGTAGCCAAATCCCTGCAAGGAGCCGCAGGGTCTGGAGCTGGAGCCCATGCCTGGGGGAGCCATAAAGCACAAACAGGGTCCCCCTCCGCTGCTGTTCCCCCCTTTGGAAGTGCAGGGTGCAGGGCAGTGCCCCTTTGCTCCCCGAGAGCTATGGGACATCCCCAGCAGTGGGGCAGGGGAAGCAGCCAAGCGCCCAGCACCAGGGCTGGGGCACCCAGTCCTCACCCCGACAGCCCCCCTGGCCAAGGCACCCTCTGCACACCACAGCTCCAGCCAAAGGCACCGTGCCCATGGGGGTGATGGGGCCGCACTCACCCGCGGGAGGCAGGGGACGGGCAGAGGGGGCAGCGGGCGGGGGCAGCGGCGCATCCGAGAACAGGACCGTGGCCAAGTCCTGCCGGGAGAGCGGAGCAAGGGCTGGGGGGCAGCAGGGAGCCCTGCGTGGGGTCCAGGGGCAGAGCTGCCCTGCGGCCCCGCACAGAGCCCGGCACAGCGGGAGCGGGGCTGGCGCTCACCTGCGCGGCCACACGGACCTTCTGGTTCAAGCTGTTGCCGTGCAGGGGATCCGGGGGCCCAGTGAACACTGCAAGGACCAAGGAGCGCTGGGGGTGAGCCCGGCTCCCAGCACGGGGCAGGAGCAGGGCTCAGCCTCCGGACCCCCGTTACCTGCGGCCTCCCGGATGAAGCAGGCTCTGCCCTTCAGCTGCAGCAGGAACTGCGGGGAGCCCTGCGTGCAGGTGTGCAGCAGGATCTTCAGCACCTGCGGGCAGAGCGGGGGTCACGGCTGCCCCAGCAGGGCCCAGCCCCGGGGCTCCGCACCCCCCGTACCTTCAGCTTGACGTGGCAGGAGCCGCTCTGCAGCCGGCCCAGCAGGAACTCCAGCAGGCACTGGCTGCTGCCGGCCGACTCGTGCGAGATCTCTGCGGCCCGGTGAAGGATCCTGCTCCCCACGGCCGGCACCGCGGCCCCTTCCCCGCCTGACACCGGCTCTAAGCCCCCCGCTCCCCCGGTCCCGGGACCCCCGCCCCGGCCTCCCGCCCGCCCATGGAAGGATACTGGCGATCTCCTCGAACAGGTACCCGGGGCAGGGCGCGTCGTCGTCCGCGGTGCCCCTGAGCAGCACCGGCAGCTGCGGGACAAGCAGGAGGGTGAGGGGCGGTGGGACAGGGACCGGGCCCCCCCCTGCTCCCCGCCCCAGGCCCGGTCCGTACCCGGCTCAGGAAGCTCAACCGGTCCCGCAGCGGCGCCGCCATGACAGCCTCAACGCCGGTCCCTGCCCGGCCTCGCGGCTCCGCCCCCCGCAGGGCGCTGAACACCAATGAGAGTGCGAGAAGCTGCCGCTCGGACCAATCACCGGCGAGGAAGGGCAGAGCTCTGGGAGGAAGTGGTTCAGGAGATTGATGCCGGCGGCGAGAGGGCGGGAGATAGGACGTAAACAACCGGTACCTGCACCAATCGGGAGGGGCTCGGGAGGCGGGGCCGCGATTGACCAATCCACGCTTACGAAAAGCCGATCTGTCCAACCCGGGAAGGGCGGGAGGACGACCTTCCCCCAGCACACAATCAGAGATCCAGCGCTGTTTGATTGGCGCACCATTCTCCTATCAGCGAGCCGGTGGGCGGGCGTTCATCGTTTCCCAATCAGAACGCTTATCGCTGTGACGAGCAGTTCAGGCAGCCAATCGCTGCTGTACCACTATGGCGGCGCCCAGGCCGTGAGGCGGCGGCAGCGGCAGCAGCCATGTCGGGCCGGGGCGTGTGGCTGCGGGCGCGGGCGCGGCTGCGGCGCTTCCCGGTGCTGCTGTCGGGCTGCGGGGAGCAGGTGGGGCCGCGGCGGGGCGGGGGCACCGGCACCGGGGCCGGTCCCGGTGAGGGGGCTCGGTGAGAGCCGCTCCGTGTCGTTCCCTGCAGGCAGCCGCCTACGGGCGGTGCGTGGCGGCGGCGGCGGCGGGGGAGCTGCGGCGGGACACGTGTCTGGAGGAGTTCCGGGCGCTGCGGGATTGCTTCGCGCGGGCGGTGGGTCCCGTCCCGGTCCCGGTCCCATCCCGGTCCCGCTGCGGGGCCTCGGCCCGCTCTTAACCGCGGCTCTTTGCAGGCGAAGGCGACGCCGAAGTGAGGCGGTGCCGGCCCCGGCGCCCCCCGCCCGCGCACCGGACACAAACCCGGCCCGGTTCGTCCGGCACCGGAGCTGCTGGAGGGGACCGAGATCCGCCCCGACCCGGGCGGGGGCAGCCGCTGCTGCTGCTTCCCGGAGCCCCTTGGGCCTCTCCCCGGTCTCCATCCCGTGATCCAGCCCCGTTCCCGGCTCCGGGTGAGCTCCTGCTTCACTCAACATCGAGATGTCCTCAAAGCATAAACCCCGCGTTCCCTGCCTGCGGCTGCAGCCCCGCGCCCGGGCAGGCCGCTGGTGTCTGTTTAATAAGAGAATGTGGATCAAAATGCTTCAGCTCATTTTATTACCGGCTCAGCCTCACCCCCCCCCCCGCCCCCCAGCATCCCATCCCATACCAGCGGTTCCCCCTTCCCACCCAGCTTGGGATGCCCATGGGAATGTCGGGAGCATCTTTGGTCCTTTGTGTGCACGCAGAGGCTTCACGCCCACAGACACGGGCAGAGGTGACCCTCACCCTGCCCACAGGTAACAAGGGGCTGATCCAGCTCCAGCTCCCCATGGAGCGGCACCGGATGCCGGCTGCGCTGCTTGTGCTTTGGGCCAGCGTCATGGAGATGCAGCTTTGTACCACGGGGACAGCCCTGAGGGTTAAGGCCATGAGAGTCACTGGGAAGCAGCCGGGGGGGGTCCCCCCCAAGTCTGTGGCTGTTGCCCTGTGGCTCCGTGTTGTTTTAATGGGGAATTAAGATCCTTCCAGTGACAGGCACGCGGCAGCGGCATTCCCGAGTGCCCAGAACCACCCATCCCGACCCCATGCGCTCCCATTGGACACAAACGCATCGAGGCGACTGGACCCAGGACACTTTGAGATGCAGCCATAAAAACCAGCACAGTGATGAGGTCTGGAGGCTCCAGGCTGGGAAGTTTCAGCCCTTCTGGGGAGAGCTTTGGGATTTGATCTCTTACATTCACAAGTCAGGATGTGACAACAAACCAAACCAACCCCCCCATCACCACCACCACCAAAGGGATGAAGCGCTGCGAGCCTGAACCCAACCAGGGCTCCCAGAGCAGCTCTTCCCTTCCTGGCTCCTCAAACGCATTTCCAGGGGCAGAGCACTGACATCTATGGATGGCAAACACAGGGGAGAGGCTGGCAGAATGCACAAAGCACACTGTGCTGCGGAGAGAAGAGGTAGGTAGGCTTGAGCTGAGCCCCGTGGCTGCCCTGCCAAGCCGCTTGTTCCCAAATGAGTCATTCCTTATGGAAAAAGGAAGGGGGAGCAGGAATGTGCAGCCCCCGGGCTGAGCTTCCTAATGCACTTTGGATGGGAGAAGTCAAGCTTGAGAGCAGAGAGTTGAGCATCTGGGGACGGGGGAGAGCAAAGCTCTGCGTTATTGCTAGTGTGTGGCCCCCAACCGAGTCCCTGGGAGAAGAGGCAGCACAACAGCAGTGGTTGTGCCCATTTAAGGCAGCGTTCCTACTAAACCGGGTTCCTAAACCACAACTATCTCCTACACATGCAGGATTAACAGCTCCCGTTTGAGGAGAAACACCGAGGCAATCGGCTGAGCTGGTCCTCACCTTGGGGCTTGGTGCTTCTCCATCCCCATAAGGAGCAATCCCCTGGTTCCCCTCCTGCAGCCCCTGCGCTCTGCCCCACAGCCTCAGTGACGGAGCCCAAGCAGGCAGGGGAACCTCATGGATGCCACCTTGGTAACGAAAGGGGTTGGGAGCTGGATGGAGAAGGCAATTCGATATGGAGGAGATGCTGAGCAGGTCCTTGAGGGCCGGCAGGGAGCGGAGGCGGATGGCAGCCTCTGAAAGGCAGCAGAGAGCAGCTTTGCTTTCAGGGCTGCACACAGGGAGGTGCCACCAAGAAGCCCCCGGTGCTCACAGCTCCGAGGAGCCCCCATGGGCTGCACCCAGCAAGGAGACCAAGCACCGCCAACAGCGGCCAGACCCCATCTGGTTCCCTTGAGCCCCGTGGCCGCCCCTCACGCAGTGTCCGGCCCCGGTACCTGCCTGATCTGGCGGCTGTGCAGGACCTGCGGAGCCCCCTCCACGTGGAGCCGCGTCTCCAGTGCACTCCGCAGGTCGTTCACCTTCACATCGGGCAGGGGGTTCAGGCCGATCAAGACCCCGGCGCCCCGCGCATCCTCCCCATCCTCCTCCTCCTCCTCGTCGGGAGGCAGCAGCTCCCGCCTGCGCCGCCGCAGGTCCAGCTCCGCCTGCAGCTTCAGGTCCCGGTTGGGTTTGATGTCGTGGTCCAGCCTCTGGTCCCCCTGGGCAGCTCCTTGCTCTGCCTTTGGGGCCGGAGCGTTCTCAAGGGCTGGTTTCTTCTCCCCATCGTTTGAGCCTCCTCCATCCCCGTGCCTCTGCTTGCTCCGCAGCCCATCCTGCGGGGCCTGGGCCGCATCAACCCCGTTATCCCGAGGAGCTTCTTCCTTCGTGTCCCCATTGCCAGCTGGGTCCTGCTGCCTGCCACCGCCCTCAGCTCCCTCAGTGCGTGCAGCTCTCGGATGCTGCTCACTCTCTGCCACATTCCTCTTGCTGGAGGAGTCCAGCACAACTGCCAGGTCCTTGGGCTCCACCTGACTCAGTGCTTTGGCTTTAAGGGCTCTTCCTGAGTCTCTTTCCAGACTCTTTCCTGCTGCTCCCTGAACTTTGGCAGCCCCGAGCTGTTCTCTTTGCATGGGAGCTGTCGCTACTTCCACGGCTTTCAGGGAATTATTCTTGGTGTGGATGTCTCTTGCAGCTTTGGCTTCGTGCTCTCCTCCCAAACCCTCCACCAACGGCTTCTTTTCTGGGTGGCTTCTGCCTGCTGGAATGTGTTGGGCATCCCTGTTCTCCATGGGGTTTTTAGCCCCTCTGTCCTTCTCCTGCGGCAGCACCTTCCTCTCCTTGGGAGGGACCTCCGGAAGGTCACGGCTCTTCCCAGCCTCCTCCTGCTTCCCCGCAGTCCCCCTGCGCTGCTCAGTGGAGTCAGGCTCCCTGCCCAGGCCCGGTGCTGGCTGCTCCGGCTGCTTCTTGCTCAGCACCTTTGCAGCAGGTTCCTGCTTGACCCCAAGGCCCTCGTCCTCCCTGCTCCTGGAGAGGGGCACAGCGGGCTCCTGCTGCGTCTCTGCTGCGGAAGGAAAGGGCACATCAGAGCTTTACCTTACCCGTGTCTCCTGCCACAGCGGGACAGGAGAAGAGGTCACACCATCAATGGCCATGTGGGAGAAGGAGGGGAGCAGCGGGGAGAGTGTGCACAGGGGCTGGGAACCCCACCACAGGCACAGGAGTGGCTTTTGCATGACTGCCATATGCCAAAGGGATTGGGATTTCTCTTGGTCAGCTTGACTATAGGAAACCTGGAGAGGGGCTTTGGGCGAGGGTCTGTAGGGGCAGGCCAAGGGGAATGGCTTGAACCTGTCCAAGGGGAGACTGAGCTGAGCTCTTAGAAGCTCTTCCCTGTGAGGGTGCTGAGGTGCTGGCACAGGGTGCCCAGAGAAGCTGTGGCTGCCCCATCCCTGGCAGTGCTCAAGGCCAGGTTGGACACAGGGGCTTGGAGCAAGCTGCTCCAGTGGAAGGGGTTGGAGCTGGAGGAGCTTTAAGGTCCCTCCAACACAAACCAGGCTGGGGTTCTGTGACATTACAGCTGCTCTGAGCAGGGATCTGCCCATGGAGGGGCTGTGTTCTTTGACCATGTCCTCACCTTGCTTTGGCTTCTCCTCTCCTCCCTCCTCCTGCCTTTGCTGGTGGATCTCCTTGTGCTGCTCCTCGATCACAGCCAGCAGCTTTGCCTGGTGGTCAAGCAGCTGCTTGTGCTGTACCTGCTGTTCTTTGATCACCTGCAGCAGCACGGCGTGGTCAAGCAGCTTCGCCTGCCCAGCGTCTGGAAAAGGAGGGGACAAAGACATGAAGCCACCTCTCAGTGTCAGCAGAGGGCAAGGGCAGGACGGACCCAGGAGGGAGGGAAGGATGCGGTGCCCCTGCTCAGGCAGGCTGAATCCACACAAAGGCAGCCCCACCGAGCTGAGCCCATGCCACAGTCAGACCACGCTCCCTGTGCCACACAAGGGGAGGATGTCCTGGATCACCATCCCATGGAGCAGACAAGAGCATGGGGGGCTGAGCACAGTGATCCATGGGGATTTAAGGACCAGGTCACCCACAGGCTCTGCACGGAGGCGCTGCTGCCTGCGCTCCACCTGGACACACACCTGGGATGGGATGGGATGGGATGGGATGGGATGGGATGGGATGGGATGGGATTGGATGGGATCCCGAGCTGTCGCTTGCCTCCCACCCCAGCTTTCCTCCCGAACCCGAGGTGTTTCTAGGTTATTATACCCCACTGGAGATCCCATCAAATTAACAGCCTATAAAACACCATTGAAATCAAAAAGCAACGCTGTGCAGGCCCATACTTCTCCAGCACCCGTTGCCTCTCCTATCCCACTGATCACCCCCAAAGTGATTACAATGAAGTATTTCCAGCCCACACCAGGGCCCCTGGAATTCCCTCTCCGCTCTGTTGGGTTTCGAGGGGAATTTGGTCACTTCAAGAGAGCAGTTGACTTCTGGAGATGCGTTTATTGCCTGCACTTTGCTCAGGATAAACAAGGCAAACGGAAGGCGTTCCTGCTATCCCGCTCCCAGAGCCCGCCAGGCCCGGCTCAGCATGGGAATGGTTGGGTTGAACACCCAGCAGGCAAAGGTTTAATCCCCGAATCACAGCGTTGCTGCCTCTCAGGGCAGCCACAGCAACAGTGGCCCCATTGGGGTAGCTGTCTGCAGAGCACCCACAGAGCAATGAGCCCTCTGCCTTGCTCCTGTGGCACCTTCCCAGCCTCTGGGTATAAAGCTTAGCATGGAGCAGAGGAATGGATCAGGCTCAGGGCATGTCCTTCATGGGAGAGCATCCCCAGCAAGCCCCACACAGACCGAGATGGAAAACCCCACAGGAACTCAGGTCCCTTCACCCCCTCGAAACACAACGAGTCCTTGGAGTCCCTATCACCACTAACTTCTTATACCCAGTTTTTAAAGTCCCACTGCAATACAGAACAGAAAGGAAAGTACTGGAAACCCAAGAGGTAACCACCATAAAAGGAGAAGATCGGGATATGCTCCCCAGCAGCACAGCCTGGCCCATGTGCTCCAGCCCGTGCCTGTGGGGTGATGCTCACCCCACTCCCCACTGTGCTGCCAGCTCCCTCCACTTCACACCAGCCAAACAGCTTCGTTCCAGCCTCACTCGCGCTGCCGAAGCCGGGAGCAGCCGGGCCCTGGAGCCAGCGTGACTCAGGGGCTGCCCCATGGGACACATCCCTCCGGATGCCACGCAGGAGGTGACTGCAGCCCAAAGCTATGCGCTGGCAGAGCCAAGAGCAGCGCCGGCTGGCACCGTGCTGCAAGAGGAGCCCTGAGTCCTGCTCCCCCAGCCCTGGCTCCCTGCACACCCCAGGCTCCCACTCACCCTCCAGCTTGCTCTCCATGTTCTCCTGTTGCTTCTCCTCTGTGTTTCGGACCTCCTTTGGCTCCGGTTGATCCGCTCTGTCCGGAGGGGGCAGCTCCTGCTTCTCACCTGCACACCAACACACCTTTGCTGTAAGGACACTCCAGCAGCAGATGTACCCTCCAGCAGCTCCGCATCCCCCTGGCCCTCCCTGCCCGAGCCCGCAGGGTTTACATTCAACCCCACAACTGCAAGGGAAGTAATAAAACCTCTCTCAGAAGGCAGCGGAGCGGTGGCAGGGAGCCAGCCCCAGCCACCTCAGCCAATTCCCATGCAAGCAGGGCTCTGAGTAGCTTCTACCCGGGCCCTCAGCAATGTGTTACCTGTCAAGATCCCCCAGCTGGGTGTCCCCAGCGAGCCGGGAGGGCGCAGGAGCAGCCTGGCACCTGACACTGCCTGGGCTAGCAAACAACTGTGACAGATAGCACAGGAGCTGTCAAAGCCGCCAGCTCCCTCCTCTCCCCCAGCAGACGCTGTTGGGGCTGTGCAGCTCCCGTGCTGATCTATTGAAATCAGGAGGGAGCACTGGGATGGAGGCAGCAGTAACCACGCTGCGGAGGTGTTTGTGCAGTGGAGGGTGCTTACCAGGCTCTGTTTCCTTCTCCATGGGCTTCGCTGCCTCCTCTGCTTTCCTGGGGAGCTGGAGCTTTGCTTTCTCCCTGTCACCTGCAGCCTCAGCTTTCTTCTCACCGTCCGGCGCGGCAGCTTGCGCCTTGGCTTCCAGCACTTGTTTGTCTGGCTCCAGCTCTTTGTATGGCAGCCTGCCACCCTGCACCATCACCTCCACGCCGTTCCTTGGATCCTGAGCGGGCTCCCGGGTCCCTCCCCGCAGCTGGTTCCCAGCTTCCTTCCCTTGGCTCAGGCCAAGTGCTCCCTTCTGGGGGCTCAGCCCTGCTGCCTCCTCCTGAGCCCCACGGTCGCTGCCTCCTCCAGGCCCAGGCTTGTTCTCGTCGGATTCCTCCCGCTCCCGCCCCATGTCCACAACCACTTCATCGTGTGGGATGGGCGGCTCGTGGCGATGGGCTTCCCCCACGGGCAGGGCAATGCCTACAGTGGGAGAGAGGCAGGGTTAGGGGGCTTGACACGCATGGGAGACAGTGAGAGGCAGCAGGTTCGCAGTACAGCCAGCACCCTTTATCCACCCCTTCTCCTAAAGAGGCTGCATTCCTATTGAGACTCAAGAGCATCAAATCCTGAATCACTTTTAGTCCACCAGGCAATGAGGAGAGATCAGGACCTTTATCTGAAATAGCTGCACAACCCACACCAAAGCTGGCACCCCTTCCCCAGCTCCCCGTTACCTTGATCGGGACGGTCGAGCTGCACTTTCTCCTCCAGCTTTCCTCTCTCCTCCTCCTCTCTCTTGGCCACCTGCATGGGCACCTTGATTTGTGGCTGCTCCATCTCCTCCTTCTCATCCAGCAGCTTGGGTTTATCGCGGTCATCCTCTGCCTCCTCCACGGCCGGGTTCTGGTCTGCAGGACAGGTCATTGCACGTGGTTACAGCGGCTGCAGTCAGCACCGAGCAGCCCCTTTGCCTGCTGCAGCCCCTCCACCGGCACAAGCCGAGCCGCCCGTGTCCCTCCAGCGTTGCTAGGGGAGGGCCGGGGCTTTGTTCGGGGGTTGTTTTGTCCTCCCAGCGCTGGGCTTGATGGAGCTGCTGGGATGGAAGCCGGGATGCAGGCGGCTGCCGCTGCCGCCAGATGGTAGCATCCTCCCGGCTGGCCGGACCCCCGAGCACCGCAGGCACCGAGCTGCGGTCCCCATCGAGCTGCGAAGCGGCTCAAAACCGCTCTTAGTTCTTGTTTTATCTCCCTTTTTTCTTGCCCGTAAGTGTTCCCCAGCCCTCTGAACGCCGCTCAGGGAGGAGAGCTGCAGGACCCCGTGGTGAGGAATGGGCTTAAACAGGCGTTAGGGAACCTCGTGAGGGATGCAGGGGATGGGATGTTTCTGGAAGGCACATCCCAGTCAAACCAGGTACTGAGTTCAGCGCTGGAGGAAGCACGTGGAATCCATGGCCTGTCCCATGGGCTGGGAACGGCCCCTTCCAACCCAAGGCTGGCAGAGGACAACCCACGCAGCGCACACAGGGAGCGAACTCCTCCTTAGAGGAGGAAATGTGGTTGTTTCCCAGCCCTGGAGCTGCTCTGCAGGCTCTTTTCCATCCAACAAACTCGGAACAACAACAACAACAAAAACCTCTCATTCTGTAACCGAAAAATTCCCAACTCTTCCCCCAAATCCACCCTCCCCCAGGCGATTTCCTTTGGGGAATTAATTCCATCAACATCTTTCAATGTCCTCCTCCCCCTGCGCGGGGCTGGCGCGATTTATGACGAGATGAACTCATGGGAAAGAGGAGATTGCCACAACTTGAGCTGCGTGGGCCTTACCCCAGCGAGGGGGGGACCCACAACAACACCAGTACCAGATCCTGGCCCGGAAGGACCCAGCGCCTCTCCAGCAACCTGGAGCTCCACACCCCGCTGATGGGATGCGCAATGGGGCTGGCGCGATTTCAGCGTGGGTTTGGGAGGAGAAAAGGGCTTGGATGTTCTGAGAACTCGGAGTCTGGTACCCAAGGGTCCCTTCTCTCCATTGAGGGGCTTCCCAGGGTTCAGCAAGGCAGGGCAGAATGCTCCTCCTTCCAGGAAGAAGCAGCCTGCAGGAACCCGTGCCCAGGCCTGGACGGGGGCCCTGGGAAGCAGGAGGCTGAGGCCGGGGAGGGGAGCGCTGGGCCCGGCTGCGGATGTTCCCAGCTAAATCCTGGCCTCTCTGCAAGAAAACATCATTTACCCTGTTGGAGGAAAGCTCGGTGTTAATTGGTTCATGAAGCCGGGAGATGGCTGCGCCTGGAGCCCATCCCGGTGCTGCTGGAAGCCAGGGATCCGGAGCACACACAGAGCAGAGACATTCCCGATGCAGAAGGGAGCAATGACCCAAAGGGAGACTGAGCAACAGGGGCTAGTGAAGGTGTCCCTGCCTGCAAACTGGATGAGCTTTGAGGTCCGATCCAAACCACCCCATGACTCTATAGTGTTCAAGAGGGGAAATTAAAGGGAAGCTTCCCACACACGTGGGGAATGGAGGAGTTAAAGCCAGAATTCCCCCCGTGTGCACGGCAGGGTTTGACCAGGGGACCCTGCAGCAGGTGAACCCAGTCCATGGGCCCAGGACACCCTGAGGGGCTGGGGGAGGCCCCACTGCTGGGAGAAGCATCAGTTGTAAATCAAGAGGCAGCTGCATGCTCCCCATTCCTGCAAACAATGCGAAGAGGAAGACCAAAACAAACACAGACGAGAGCACAAGTCTCCACGCCATAATAAGACAAAGTTGCCTCGAAGCCATCATTTGCTCAGCAGGAAACAAAATTAAGTTCATCATCAGGGCGTGAATTAACGACCTCTCACGCTGCATGCAAATCTATGAGGGGCTCGATGTGGTTTGCAGAGAACGGGTTTGCTCAGGATGTGTAATAATGGCTCTAAACTGTCTCGTCGCCCCTCCAGGTCCCTTTGGAGAGCGTTCCAGTAATGCTGCGCCTCTTAATGGTTTATGAGCGGTGCTGGACTTTACAGGCAGAGGCCTGAGAGGCTGTAAAAGCTTTTTGGCTCCCAACTGCAGGCCCTGGGCACTGGGCAGCACTGGGAGGCTTCGCTCTGCCCCGGTGCTCACGGTGCTGTGCAACCAAAGGGAGAGGGGCTTCATGCTTGCCCATGTGGTGTGGCTCACCAGCAGCCTCTCCGGGCTGCAATAGGGTGTTGTGATCAGCAACCTAAAAGCTTCCCTTCCTGCCCCGCTCCCGGTTCCAACAGGAGCAGTGGTCCCAGGAAGGCGTTGAACCCCTCCTCACACACAGCTTTCCTACAGTGTCACCCCCTGCAGCAATGGCCGTGGCCAAAAGCGGTGTCTGCACGCAGAGGTGGGGAGATGGACCCGCTGTGCAAGGCCTGAGCTGAGGGGGGCCTGGCAAAGGGACCTGGGGAGCCCCAGGGATCCATGGGAAGCTCCGTGATGCTGAGTGATGCTCAAGCATCATCCGAGGCTGATGAGGGACGCAGGGTTCAGGACCTGCTGGTGCTGGTCCAGCTCAGCGCAGTGAAACAGAGCGAGATCCACGAGCTAAGGAAAACGAAGCAGAACCAGCAGGGCAGAGGGAAGGGGGCAGAGGCTGCCCCTGACCATGCCGAGTGGGGCAGGGAGGAGCCATCCCCGGGGAGCCCCATGCAGCTCCCCCGGCCCAGCTGCGCTGCCAGGAGCCCCCCCGCTCCCCCTGAACCGGTTGCAGATTTCACAAGGTTATCGAATGGCATCACTGGAATTAGTTCACAGTTGTCTCCTGACGCACCCGCAGTAAAAACGAACCCAAATTACAAGAGGCTGAGAGTTCCTTTCTGTGTCACAGGCACTATTAAAAGCTCCCTCGCACAAAGCACCGGGGAGAGCTGCAGCGGAGTCAAGCTGTTCCTGCAGCTCCAGCAGCAGTGCAGAGCCCACGTCTCACACATGCTCCTCCCGGCGCCGGCCGGACGCAGCCTGCAGCCAGGCAGGGCTCTTTTTGGGGGGCAAAGCCACAGCAGACACAAGGCAGGGATGGCACCAAGGAGCCAGCCACAGCCCTATGGAACACAGAGCACCGCGTCCCATGGAAGGGCTGGAGCAGGGTCCCCAGCCCATGGGCTCCTTGGAGCACAGGGCAAGGGCACTCTTGCATAAGGAGTGAATCGGGTCTTTGTTACCCAGCGTTGCACAACACCAGAGCAAGAAAATGCAGCGGCAGCGATGGAGTAAGGAGCTGAAAAATATTACCAAATCTGAATGCAGCCCCCGGGCCCCGGGGGGTGCTTTCAAACAGAGGAATTGCCTCATTAGCTTCTTCCCTTCTTTCTTTTAAATGGATAATTGCCTTCATGAGCTTTCACAGGCAGCTTAGCAACCTTTTAACACAGGCGCACACGCGGCACAGAGCGGCAGAGCCCCTCTGAAAGGGGTTTTATACCTTTCCCGAAGAGCTGCTGACAGTAAACCTCAAGCAATACAAGCAGGGGCTGTAATGGGCACTTGGGTGTCGTTAGTAAAAACACTGCTCCGAGTTTGCTGGTCAATACGTGTTCACATAAAAGGGCAATGTTCTAATATTCATAATCCCAGGGCCCACAGGGCAGGGTTTTAATGAAAGTCTGTACAGTTCTGGGCTCCGCAACATCAAAGAGGCCAATAAAACTCCTCTCACATGCTGACAGGCCAAAGTCAGACGGGGAAGGCAGCGCTGGGAAAAGGCCCCGCACAGCCCCTGGGCTCTGCCTTGGCCAGGGGAGAATGGGCACGGAGGTTCTGGCCACCCGGGAAGGGGCATGGAGGCACCCGGTGGAGCCCCATGTGAGGGATGCGAGCCCGATGTGCCGGGATGAGGGCACCCAGGTGATGCGGGGCAGGCGCATCCTGCACAGCCTCAATGGCAGGATGCAGCTGCTGCCGTGTTTTCCAGGCTGCAGGCTCCTGCCTCGGCCAAACAAGCCAGTGAGGATGAGGGGGGAGCGGTGGAGAGGGAAGAAGGGCACCATTTAATGCCTCTCATTGCTAGTCAGGCCGACATCCTGCACAGGCACAGGGAGGCACCGGTCCAAGGCACGGGGCAGCCCCACATCTACTGCCCTGCGAAGCCATAGAACCCCAGCCTGGTTTGGGTTGGAAAGGACCTTAAAGCTCCTCCAGTCCCAACCCTGCCACGGGCAGGGACCCCTTCCACTGGAGCAGCTTGCTCCAAGCCCCTGTGTCCAACCTGACCTTGAGCACTGCCAGGGATGGGGCAGCCACAGCTTCTCTGGGCACCCTGTGCCAGCGCCTCAGCACCCTCACAGGGAAGAGCTTCTGCCTAAGAGCTCAGCTCAGTCTCCCCTCGGGCAGGTTCAAGCCATTCCCCTTGACCTGTCCCTATAGGCCCTTGTCCCAAGCCCCTCTCCAGGTTTCCTGCAGCCCCTTTAGGCACTGGAGCTGCTCTGAGGTCTCCCCTTCAGAAGCCTTCTCTTCTCCAGGCTGACCTAGCCCAGAGCTCAGCCTGGCTCCAAAGCAGAGCTGCTCCAGCCCTCGCAGCATCCCCATGGCCTACTATAGACTCATTTTAGGAGGTCCTTGTCCCCCATTCTCTGCCTATCACCCCCTGCAACATCCTGCTCCCTCTGCTCAGGGGACACGGCACCCAGTGCAGAGCCAGCAGCTCCCAGCTACAAAAGGCACTGCATCAGACTCAAAAGGTGGCACTCAGTGCGTAAGGAGCTGCACAACTCCTCCCTGGGAAGTTTACAGCCCACAGGAGCACTAAAACCACCTTCCTCCCTTCACCCAGCAGCAAGCCCCAGGCCATAAGGGTAATGGTGAGGAGCTCCAGGCACACACAGTGGGTACGGCAGGGCTGCTGCACCACGCCATCATTAGACATTGGCATCCTGCTCTGCCAACCTGGCTCCCACGGAGAAGAGATTTAGCAACCTCCAGCAGACACCATCCTTTATGGGACTCCTTTCATCCTCCCAGCCCCACGACCACGTGCCATTAGCGACCCCTCCTGAACAAGCAGCTGTGCTTTGGCCATTACTGCTCCAAAATGAACCAAGACGGAAGGATTCAATCGCATCCCTCCTCCCGGCCCTGCTGAGTGTGCTCGATTAAGGGATTGAGAGCATCTTTTGCTCCAGAGTTCACGGGCATCCCAGCGCCTCGGAAGACGTGAATGCCTCGTGTAAACCGTGAGCACCAAGGCATAAAAGCCCCTGCACTGCCAGGGATGGAGCAGCCCAGGAGTGAATGTTATCGGCGGCAGCACCGGTGTCTCGGAGACACTCAAAGCTGCTCAGCAGGAGCAGAGCCAGCGAGCAGGAGGGAGGATAATCTCCAGGAGAGATGGCCCCTTTCTCCCTTCCGTTTGCTATCACTGCAAGGATATTTCAAGGCCCCCAAAGAACAAAACCAGCCAAAGCAAAGCAGGAGCAGACCCGAAGAACAATGAACTAAAGGAGCAGGAGAGAGCCCTGTGCGTGGGGAGAGAGGGGTCAGGAGACACCTGCCAGCAGTGGCCTTGCTGGGAGCCTGCAGCTGGGCAAGGGAGGGACCGGCTGTAATTCCATCAATGGTCCCAGCAAACAAACAATAAATAACCTGGACCAGTAAACAGAGCTGAGGCGCAATCAGAGCCTTTGTCAGAGCTCAAACCCTGTCCAAATTTATATCCTCAGCACCAAAACATACAGCCACTTCCCATAAATTTACATACCCCTGAGCGCAGTGAGCGGCTGTGATTGGAATGGTGCAGAATGCACCCAGGGAACAGTTTGGGATGGAAGGGACCTTAAAGCTCCTCCAGCCCCAACCCCTTCCACTGGAGCAGCTTGCTCCAAGCCCCTGTGCCCAACCTGGCCTTGAGCACTGCCAGGGATGGGGCAGCCACAGCTTCTCTGGGCACCCTGTGCCAGCGCCTCAGCACGCTCACAGGGAAGAGCTTCTGCCTAAGATGTGAATTATTACCCCCAGCAGGGAGATGGATGCTCGCCCGTGCTGGGGACCCCATCCCCTGCACCCACCTTTCCCCTTCCTAAAGAAGAGCTCCCATAAGTTACCATGGGAGCTTTCCCAGGAGGCAGAACTGCAGTCGTCCTTGGGAAATGTCCCCAGGATGCTGTGAAGATGCACGGAGCTGCATGGAATTGACCCTGCTCCCATCACAAGCTTTTTTATATGTGTATATAGATATATAAAATACATATCTAAATTAAAGAGGTGGAGCTGGGACGCACAACTCAAGCAGACACATACCTGGGATTTTGACCAAATCCTGGTCTATTCCATTCTCCTCTCCATCCAGGTGCTCCAAGCCCAGCGCCTCTGTCTTCCCAGGGGGGTCCTCCGTGGCAGACAAGGTGGTGTAGGTGCTAATAACCAGTATCCCCAGGCCAATCCACAGGATAATCTGCACAACGAGTAGAGCTTTGGTTAGCAGTGACACAACCAGGAGGGCTCTGTACAGCTTTCTTCATGCAAACAGGGTCTCCAAACAGGTCCAAGCTTGGTGCAATTACATCAACACAAGGGAGAGGAAGGAAAATTAAGAGGCTTAAAAGAGAAAAGCAGGAGGTTTGTGTTTGGATGTGAGGACTTACAAATGGAAGTTTCAGATGCTGGAAACTGTTGAAAAGGCAACTCCTGTACCAGAGAGGCTCAAAGCAAGCGGGCAGGATGCGGGGATGGGGAAATGCATGTGGCAGAGAGCAGTCCAGCTGCAAAACCTCATTCCCTGGTATTTCCACATTAGAAGACCGTGAGATCAGGTCTGGCTGAGCACAGAGGTGCCCGACCTGTTTACAGCCAGAGAGGTTTCCAAGGAGCTGTTTAAAACTTCTCAGCTTTTCAAAGCAAGACAGAGATGCCCACACACGAGTCCTGAAGCTCAAGAGCTGCAGGGAGGAACTCACTGGCTTCCAGAGAGCAAAGAAAACAGAAAGCCAGGATCTGGGTCCTGCAGGGGAAAGGGCTCCATGAGCAGTGCAACACCCAGAGCACTGCTGCTCCTGGCTTAGGCTGTGATACCAGGAGAGGACCACAGGCGGTGGGACTCAGCCTCTTCCCCTCACATCCTTACCCCGCAGTGCTTACACCAGGATGCCCCAAAAGCACGACCAAAGGATGCTGCTCAGTGGGAGGAGAAGCAGGAATGGCCACAGGGGAGCATTGCTACAGAGGTTGAAACCGGAAAATAAAGAAGTGAAATTGAGAGCTGTGGAATCATGGAATGGTTTGGGTTGGAAGGGAACCTAAAGCTCATCCCGTTCCCACCCCCTGCTATGGGCAGGGACACCTTCCACTAGAGCAGCTTGCTCCAAGCCCCTGTGTCCAAGTTAAAACATTGCCACATCCAGGGAGGGAGAGATGCAAACGCTCTCCTCTCCTCCCTCCTCTTCCTCTCCTTCCCTGTGCTGAGGGAGATCACCCAGGAGCCAGGTCAGTGCTTCGGGACCAGGAGACCCCATTCCCAGCCCAGCCCTGCCGACAGACAGACGCCTTCAGCAGGAAAAGGCTGGCAGGAGGTGAAGCAGCTCTGGGCAAGGGGGAGCAGCGTGGCCAGGGAGCAGAGGCCAGCCCTTAGGGATGCTGCAAAGGAAACACAAGAGAACCGCGGTCCCTGCCTGGCCGTGTGGGTGCACAAAGAGCAGACATCCTGCCACCCCCTCGGGCCAAGAGCACACTCAGCAGGTCCCTGCCATCGGCTTGGAGCTCGGCCACTTCCTCCCCTCTCACAATCCACAGGCAGGAACGGCTCCGTGACTGTTGTGGCCTCTTCCAGCAAGGAGAAAGAGGATCTATTCTGGTGCCACAGGAAGCAGGAGAGCACTGGGAGAGGGGGGAACTGTAGGAAACGCCTGAGAACAGTAAATGTTTGCAAGGGTTTGTGTTGTTTCTTGTCTCAGTGAGGAGCCACAGGCTCGAACACCTTGGACTCAACCCCCTTGGACTGTTTAAGGTTTGGAGTTCATCTCCAAATGGGTACGGGTATGGGCAGATTGGCAGGCAGAGACAGGCTGCGGTGTCCCTGAACCTTCATCCCTCCATCAGCACAGCTCCTCCTCACCCACTGTCAGCAGCTGACAATACAGAGGTCCACAATGGGGCTTAATTTCATTGAGACACATCACCTGCAGACCTCAGAGCAGCTCCAGTGCCTAAAGGGGCTGCAGGAAACCTGGAGAGGGGCTTGGGACAAGGGCCTGTAGGGACAGGGCAAGGGGAATGGCTTGAACCTGCCCGAGGGGAGACTGAGCTGAGCTCTTAGGCAGAAGCTCTTCCCTGTGAGGGTGCTGAGGCGCTGGCACAGGGTGCCCAGAGAAGCTGTGGCTGCCCCATCCCTGGCAGTGCTCAAGGCCAGGTTGGACACAGGGGCTTGGAGCAAGCTGCTCCAGGGGAAGGGGTTGGAGCTGGAGGAGCTTTAAGCTCCCTTCATCCCACTCCAGTCTGGGCCGCTCTCATTGCCCAGAAGCAGCTCTCAGTGAGGACGTGCTGCAGCCTCCCCACAGCAGGTCAGCCACGCAGGGCCTGTGTCCCGAGAGGAGCGCTCCGAGCAGGGGCAGGAACTCAGGAGGGGAAGTTTACGCGGCTGTTTCCTCTGCTGGTTCCTCTCCCCCAGCTCCTCTTCCTCCCAGCAGCGTTCCCAGCTCCCACCAGCCCTCGGACCACGCCTGGGCCATCAGCAGGATGCAAACCCCCTGCATCAGTGGGGAGCGATGACGCCCTCCGAACTGCGCTGCTCTGGCCTCGGAGCTGGGCTGGACACAGTCATGGGGATGGAATGCAGAGCCCCGGTCACTGCTGTGACTGCCAGAGGGGCTGTGCTCGAAGGGCCGCTGGGGAAGGTGCATTGGCCACGGCTCTACCAGCGGAGGGCAGAGGGGAATCACTTTTCCATCGCACAGGAGCGAGACCCAGGGGTCACTTCCTGACCTGGAGCAGCCTCTCCACAGCTCCTCTTCCCCAACTGGGACAACAGCCACCCCGGCCTCCCTAGGAGGGGCCTCTCGGACAAGCTTGTGTCAACACTGGGAAGCCAACACCTTCCTGCTGGAAGTTCCACACTCTGTTTACAGACCTCGACACGACCTTCAGCAGCTCCCTGCCAAACCTCGCTCTGCTCCCCCTGCTCCAGGCTGCCGGAGGGCAGCAGGACACAAACCCGCACCTTTAGGGGCACCCACTCTGGGCTTAAGCACCCGAAAGGGCACGCTCTCCCCAGCTCAGTCACAGCACTGCCTGCCTGCCTTCAGCCTTTTTAACTGCTCTGTTACCAGATCATCTTCCCAACGCAACAAGACTTTGAACCCAGTCAGCCCCCAGCCTGGCCGCTGCAATGATTAACTCACTGGGACGGCCCATATCCCTCCCTCTGGAGCCCTTTTCACTACTTTTAGTGCTGCTTTCCTGTTTACAGCCCCACCTGCACCATGTTCCCTGCTCGGTAAATCTGAGCTCCCCATCTCGCCAGCCCCATGAGGTGCCCGACACGGGACTTTGCTTTGGCCTGATAAGAGCAGCTGGTTCTCAGAAGCAGCACCATAACAGACAAGATAATTCAGGCGAGCGTAAAAGCTGGCCTTGAGGAGGTCTGCTGCTTTGCAAAGAGCTAAAGATGA
Organism: Neopsephotus bourkii; assembly: GCF_033783945.1. Lineage (NCBI taxonomy): Eukaryota > Metazoa > Chordata > Aves > Psittaciformes > Psittacidae > Neopsephotus > Neopsephotus bourkii. The sequence goes on from NW_026902223.1 coordinate 1,059,169, forward strand.
TGGAGGGATGGAGGGAGAACATACATGTGTGTTGTTTAGACAGGGAAAGGCAGGGAGGGACAGCTATGCCCAGGGCTAGCTTCATCTCCCCCTTGACTGCCACATTTCACAGGAGCATAACCTGATGGAGTGGAGCACCTGATCAAAGCAAAGCAGGAATGAAGGAGGAGGCCAAAGACAGAGCTTCAGGGGAAAAAGTAAATGAGTCTTTGTTGAAGACCTGGAGGAAGGAGGAGAAGGTGGGCTCTGAATCCAGCGCCAGAGGTGCTGTGCAGCCCAGCGTGCTCCCCAAGGCACTTGTGCCCTGGGTGCAGCACTTCAGAGCATCGGTCAGAGCAAGTATGCAAACCTGACAGGCAATGGATCATTCCAGAGAAGGCTGAAGAGCTTGCAGTGCCAGGGTAACCTAGGGAGCGATGCTTTAGATAAGCCCTTACTCCTCTGTGGGGCTTCCTGCAGGACAAACATCTCCAGCATCCTCGTGACCAGACTTCAGGTCACACACACTGAATGCACCAGTGTCCAAGGCCGGGCAGCTGACAGTGGCCTCGGGGTGGCCAGCCCGAGAGCTCAGCACATCCCAAGTGCAGTTTGCAAGGCACTGCAGAGAAACATTCTGGCTGAGCTGGAATAGAAAGCCCTTCTTGAAAGTGCTCTTTGTTCCCCTCCAAGCTCCAGGCTGGCATTCCAGCTCCTGCCCGGGGGTTCACTCCCAGAACTTGGGAGCAAAGTGTCGGAATTCCGAGGGAGAGCTGGAAAGTTGGACTCTTTCCTCGTGTCACAGAAAGCACGGGGTAAGAAAGAACACCCCCCCTGCTCCAAACCTGCACGGGCGTTTGCAAAGCCACAAGTCATTAAACACAGAAAAAGCCATTAGCTCCGGAGGACCCACAAGAATGTCCTGCTCTCCCCCTGCTGACTCTGCACTTTGCTGCAAACCTTATTCCCAGCCCAGCGCTGGCGTGCCTGGTCACAGTGGGGCAGAGCCCTGCTAAAAGGCAGTGGATTAAGTTATTGTGAGAAAAAAACAACCCCAAAACACGCTCATTTCAGCCCCACAAAGCGCTGCATTTGCAGTAGAACAGAGAGCAAGCCCTGCAAAGAGCCACTTTGTTTCAGTCCCCGAGGAGGCCGGCTCGAACTGGAGCAAAAGGCAAAGCTGGATTTCCACCAGGCTCCCAACGACCCCGATTTTGCACAGATCCTGGAGCAACACCTCCGTGTGCGTTCCCTTTTATTAGTACTTTGGTTCAAAGCAGAGCTGAGGGTCAGCAGCACCAACCGCACCGCTGAGCTGTGTTTGCTTTACCCAGCCCAGGCAGGCTGGGATGTTAAGGCCCGGCAGGGTTTTATAGGCTGCCTGGATTTCCCATTCTGTGGCTCCAGAACCTGAAGCTCACCAGAAGCAGCATTTTATGCACCAAATGAATGCTTCACTTTGCTGCTGGAGGGACAAAAAGAGCTGGTGTTTCAGCACACTGGGGGCAGCACCTCCTCTGCTGTCTGCACACCCTGCAGTCCTGGGGGAATGCTTGGACTTGATGATCTTAAAGGTCTTTTCCAACCTAAAGGATTCCATAAGTGAGAGCAGCTGACTGGAACAGCTCCCACCTGGACTGGGCAGACTGGAGGGGGAAGCTGGAGGAGGTGCTGAGCAGCCAAATTACCTACATTCCCAGGCTCTGCAGAGGGCTGAGGGGGATGGCAAGCAAGCATCAGCACTGACCTGTGAACAAAGTGCATTCTTGTGGATCTTCTTGTAAATAAGAGCTGGGCAGATAAAACAAATGAGGCTTCCCATCGTAGCACCCGTCAGGCCCAGGACGGTTTCCACTGGTGAAGAAGAGGAGAAGTCAGCAAAGGTCCCTTCCAGGGCTGCTGGAGCAGCCCCCAGACAGCCTGGTCCCCCCAACAGAAGAGCAAAGCAAAGAGAGCAGAGAACACAGCCAAGACAACTTGTCCCCAGCTCCTCACTCACCATTCGGGATCATGATGCCTCCTACCATGGTTCCAAACACAACAGCCAGTGTCAGGGCTTTGAACCGCAGCGGGGGCATGTAACCCCCTGCAGCGAAGGTGCCGTCTTTCTGCTGGAAAAGGTGGGAGAGGGAAACTGAGTTGAGCTCCTGCATCACAACCCCCAGCTCCTAAGCAGTTACCCCAGCAGGCTCCAGCAGCTTCCATGCTATGGTCTCCATAGAGGAGAGCGTGGTGGGGGGGGAGACACTAAGCCATGGCTGAGCAGTCTTAACATGCAACTGCATTTGACCCTTCCAAATGAGAGCCATGGGGGGCACGGAGCCAAAGCTGCTGCTCCCATCCTGCCCCAGATGTGACCCGTGCAGTTGTATCCCAGTCCCTGTGCCAGTGCCCAGCCTCGTCCAGCCACCCCAAGGCCAAGAGCATGAGAAAGTAGCTGAGGAGGCAGGAGGGAGAGTGGTTCCAGGGTTTTGCTATGGCAAAGTATCCCCCAGCACCACGGTACACCACATGTACTTGATGGATGGTAGAGAGGAGGATGGGTGCTGCTGGGGAGCTGCTGATGCCCTTTGCTTCCCATCCCATCCCCACACTCCCAGTGGGAAGGGCAGAGGACCCAGCACACACATGCCCTGGGGAACAGGGGGTACCCACTCTCCTGGCTGCACAGATGGGAGAGGAAAGCAGAAGTGACACGTTCAGAGCCCAGGGAGCAAGGAGCTGAGCCCAGGCAAGAACCAAAGCCTTCCCCAGCATTTCCAGTGCTCCCTGCTCTGCACCCGCTGGCTTTCATCGATCCAGCTTCCCCCATCCTCAGGCCCTCCCAACGTGAGAAAAGAGCCGGGGGCTTCTCACAGGCAGAAGTGGCAGGATTTAGAGCTATAAATTGCTCAAGTTTTATTTCCTGCCCTAAGAGGTTTCTATTTATGCAGATACACAAAGGCCTCAGAACATTCCCACAATCTCTTACTGTTATTTACTGAATACCATCGGCATGCTTAGGGCCGTACAATACACAGAGGAGAACACGCTACTGCCACAAGGGACTTACAGTCTAAATCAGACAGACCAACTATAGTCACAAAGGCTGTCTGAAGATCTGACCCTGGGAAAGGTGAACGTGTGGGAGAGGGCTGTATTCCATCGTCAGCTTCGGCACCAAACAGGCACGGGAGGAAGGGGACACGTGAACCCAGAGGGGAGGATGCTCAGGGGGCTCCTGACAAAGGTGCAAGGATGAGAGCAGTAATTACAGAGCAGAAAGGAGCAGGCGCACACAGAAGCAAGAAGAAATGAGGCTGGGCTGAGCTCTGAGGCCAGGAACAGAAGCTTAAGCTAAATGCAAAGCAAGATTGAGTTGGCCAGCGAAAGGATGCCAGCTGGAGCAGCAGGAAATAAGGAGGCTCCTCTGTTTCCAAAAGCACATTTCTCCCCCTTTCTGAGAGGGAGAGGCACCTCGGCTCTGAACTGTGTCACACTTCTGCACGAGAGCCAAAATCCCCACTGGAGAAGGGAAGCAGCAGCTATGGGACTTGGGGAGCAGCAGAGCAAGAGCAGGCACCAGGCTCACAACTCCAGCACTGCTGTCCATGAAATCCCTCTGCAGAGAGGACAAGGAGCTCAGAGTACCAGAGGTTCACCATTCTGCAGAGCAGGAGTCACAGAGTGCCACAGGGCTCCTGCTGCACGGTTACCACACACCAGGCACCTATGATCTTAGTGTGAGTTGAGGGTTTGTGCCTCTGCACAGTGAGAACCTACCCCAAGTCAGACACAGGCAGCTGTCAGAGCCTCCCAGAACCAAGGCACGTTTGTAGCCCAGGTCAGCAGCAGAAGGCAGGGTCAAAAAGCAAGTTTCAGAGGTGCACCCCAAGCTGCTCCAGGCCACACAGGGGGTTCTTACCTGCTGCTCAAAGAGGAGGGTGTTCAGCGCCTGTCTGCACGGCAGGATCATCATGGGAAACCCCACAGCTACCGACATCATGAATCCCACTCGGATCATCTCCGTCACGAGGTTGGAGGGGAAGTTCATTAGGACGTTCCCAGCAATGGCTTCAGTGTAGCTCACGTAGCCAAAGAAGCCCACCTGTGGGGCAGGAGGGGAGGTGAGTCGATGGGGTTTGACTCCAAAGCACATTCATACCTGCCCTACCAAGGCTGGAAGACAGTGACATCCCCTAAGTTAGGACCAGCCAGTCAAGGAGGGAGCATGGGGTCACCTCCTTGGGCAACCTGCTGCAGCACCCCCAAACACTTGATGAATGGTGGGGCCTTCCTAAAAGCAGAGGCAAGTTTCTCATCAAATACAGGGGGCTTTCATGGAGGGTGTTGCAGTGAGGGAGCACCAACGCTCTGCTCAGTGCCAGGACAATGAACCAACAAGGAAAGGGGTGCAATGACTCCCCCTAGCAGCCCAGCTCACCAGGCAAGGCTCTTCTCAGGAATTATTAACTCCATTTTATTAACTGGTGCTTTATGAGGCGTAACTTCCTTCACATCTTTCTAACTGCAATGGGATGAAAGAGAAGCTCTCCTGAACTCTGGGCAGCACCTCCAGCTCCAGGCTAGGCCCTGGAAGGCAGATAACGGATTGATGTCCATGGAGGAGCTGAGCTTCCACTCCACCTCCACCCAAGGAAATGTGCCATGCTGAAAATGTGGAGTCTCCAAATGCCTCCAGCGCTGTTTGGTTCCTCATCTCCCATCTAACTTTGCTCTCAGCAAAACAACTTGTCTTTCAGAATAAATACAGATAAGCAGAAACCAGCCCCAACTGAAGATAAATCATCATCCCCACTGCCTCTCCAGAGTGTGACTTGTGGCAGGGAAGAAGGGGAAGGTTCTTACCGCGATGTAAAAGGTGGTGACCACGTTTAGGGAAGAAGCAAAGATGGAGCTCATGATTTTAACAGAGGGCTCATCCAAGCTGTCGTAGGTAGGCAAGACCTGACTGTAGAAAAGGGTACATTACTTAAGGAAGCCTTTTGCAGAAAGAGAGAGAGAAAAACCCAGCTCCAGCACATCCTGCCTCAGCCCAGCAGCAACGAATCCCTGACACCTTCCCCCTATGGAGCATAAACACTCGCTGCTATGCCACAATTTATACTGCTAATGCCAAGAGATTTCAGAACACTCATAACTTTTAAGTGTTGCAAAAATACTCCTGCTCTCCCCACCCCACCACGTGGAGCTGAACGTGGGATGTAAACATTTTGCTTCAAACGTGTTGCACAATGAATGACCGTTTATTCCAGTGAAACACCAGTGGCTCCAGGCCAGGCAGAGCATTGGACATTATTGTTCTTGGATCTCTCCAGGCTGATAATTAAAGCAACGCAGTGTTTACAGAGTAAAAGCAGGAAGAAGGTTAGAGCATCACCGTGTCTGAAAGGGAAGTTAAACAAACAGAAGGAAATGCAGCGCTTGTCGTGTTTCAGCGCTGCTGCTGAGGCTGGGTTTATGGATGGGAGCGCCCATCACCCGGGATTTGGGGTGTCCACATGCTTGGAATGTGCTTTTTGACATCAGGTGCACGTTTTAGCAACTCATTAATCTCTTACTGCTTTAATTCAAGTGGCTTTGTGTTAGTGAAGTAACTCTGAGAAAGGAGGAGTGCCCAGTTTGATGGGAAGGGGTATCCCCAGCTCCAGTGGGCACCAACGCCATTAACAGGAAGTGTGGCAAGCTGAAGCCAAGCACAAAAATCCTTAAACCTTAATCCCTTCATGTCAGAGGGTTCTGTACAAAGCAAAAGGGCCCTGCAAAGCCTCCTGCAATCACCTGACCGACCACCACCACTGCTGCAGGCAGAGCAAGAGGACAAGCGTGCAACAGGCAGCGTGTCCTGACATGCCCAGGGTTTATCTTTAAGCACAATGACTGCAGGGAAGGATCAGGGACCCCTCCTCGTGTTATCTGCTACACTGCACCTCAAAGAGGGCACAGGCAGAGAGCAGGCAAGTCAGCACAAGTGTTAGAGGCAGCCAGAGCTAACTCAGAGCTGCTGTCCTGCACGTCCACTGTCAGCACCACCATGTACAGGCTCCCTGAGCCCAGCACTAACCCAGCCTGCAGGGAACTGATGCTTCAGAGCCATGAACAACACCTGACTTCCATTATTCAGTGGTTTTGCACCAGAATGGCCATCTCCAGAAATAAGTTTTCTCCTGGAAAGCTCTACTGGCTCCCCTTTAATTAAAGGCTTCAGTGGCTTGAGCAAGGTCACACAAGTGGACTGCAGCAGAGGTAACTGCGGAGCCCTCATGCTCCCAGCTCCACAGCAGATTTCCATGCTACATAGCTGTAAAGGAGTGACCTACTTTGCAACTTCAGCAACAACAGGATAGCTTTTAAAAGGTATTGTACTCCCAAGTAAAGCAGGGTCAAGTTTTTCAAGCTAGAAGCACAGTGCTAGAATCAAATGTGTGCTGCGTTTATGTGCTGAAGGAAAAGGATTCCTGCTTGATGACAGAACTATTCCTCTTTCAAAAAGGGGGTTCAGAGGTTAGCAAAATTAAACCTACTTAGCTGAGAATAACCTGCTTAGAAAGCTTGCCTGGGCTGGGGACACTGTATTGCCACGATGATTGGGAAAACCATATAGCTTTAGGTCCAGCTTGCCACATAGTGGAGCCTGTATGTAGGTAAGTGCACACTGGTCCAGACCTAACTCTTCCCCTGCATCTCCAGCTCCCAGCAAAACTGTGCTGGGCACTGTGTGGCTCCCATCAGGAAAAAACAGTGGAATTTACAAACTCTAAAACGTTAACAAGGTAAAGCCACAAATGAACACAATTCCCTTCGCCAGTCGTAATGGGGACATTAAACAGCAAGACTGGAGCGTGTTCGGGTAGGAACCAAGCTGCCAAGAGAGCCAATAAGTGGAAAATGATGATTTGGAACTCGCATGTGGGTGTAAACACAGCAGTCTGAGCAAATTTTATCTGTCACATTCATTTACTGTTGGCAATGCTACCTCTTTGCTAGAGCTACAGGGGGGAAAGCCCAGCTCTGCCAGCCTTCCAAACGAGGATGCTCTTTCCCTGTCCACATTTGGAGTTAACTTCTCCATTTCAAGTGTGGCACTGTTCTGGCCAGGCCCGTTTTGCTCTCTTGCCATTCTGGGGCAGAAGGTACTGCTGCTGGCCACGTGCAAGCAGCCTGCTCTGCCACCACGGCCCTCCACCCACCACTGGAAGCCCTCATTAAAAGCAGGTAAGTGGAAACACATGACCAAGTCTCCAGAGTCAACGTCTGTGTGATGTGAGGTCTCCCAAAGAGACTGAGGAAGCAGAGAGCAGGCAGGAGCGCACACTGCCCTGCAGGGACACGGCCCCACTGCCTGGCCTGCTGTTAAATCATCCCCTTTGAGGAACAAGGGAAATTCATCCCTGATGCAGCTGTACCAGAAGCAGCGTGTGTTACACCGAGGATCTGCCTGGCCCCAATGATCTCAACTACAGTAACTCCCAAGGGAAACATAACTCCCTCCTCCATGCAGGTAACACAAGGGTAACAACGGAAAGAGATGCTGTACTTCAGTGGGCTGTAAGAGATTTTGATTAAAACACAAGAGGAAACCAGATGGTATCAATCCTGGTGAGCCTCTGCCCTCCCCAAAACCTCACTGTGCAGGAGCAGGAGCAGGAGCAGGAGCAGGAGCAGGAGCAGCAGGTACTTACGACTGACAGGCAAAGGACATGCCAAAGATGGGGATGCAGCGGAAAATGCCCTCCCAGCGCGTGTAGCTCACTCGCTGCAGCCACTGCCCGCTGAAGAGGCCGTGCTTGAAGGACGACAGCACAATCTGCAGCCAGAGAAGGAAAAGGGGTTAGGAGCCAACCCCAAACCACGTCCCAGCAGCTCACACTGCCCACCACAGCCCCATCCCTGCAGTCAAACTCCCATCCCACCCACAGGCTGAATGAAGGCTCCCAGCAAGCCCCAAGGGCCCCCTGCCACCCATGGGCTGGTGGGTGCAGAAGGACCTATGACATTCCCTGCCTTGTTTGCTGCCATCAGACATTCCAGCACACACCAGTGTGGGACCATCTCCACTGACACATTTCACTGGGAGAGCTGTATTGCTCCCAGCCCTTTCTTTTGCACTTTAGAAAACAAGTTGTTAAATCCCAACGGGAAGCAACATCTGCCTTGGAGAATCCTGTGCACAGGAGGGAGACAAAGGCCCCTACAACAGAGCCCCACCTGCACGCTGCTGCTCCAGAGCTGTTTAACACCAGCAGCTCACCAAAGCCAAGGATAAACTGCAGGGAAACAGGGGGAGCGAGGCACCCAGGCGAGGCCAGGGCAGCTCCTCTGCCATTGACAGGGAAACTGGCCAGCACTGGGTTGCACAGGAAACAGAAGGTAAATATGTCTGAATGCCTGTTTATAATATCCCCTGAATGGGGGTTTTCTAATCCCCAGAGATTACACTTCCATGCAGCCAACTCTCACAAAGTGTTGTGGTTTTCTTAAAGGCACAGCTCTTGTGTGAGCACCCAGTTCCCATTGCAGCCTCCCCACAGGGCAGCTCAGGAGCCTGACCCAGCCCAACCTGCTAAGGAAAAGTGAAGTGGAAAGAGTTTCCACGCCTCCCTTTGCTTCCCTTTGTTCCAGCCATCCCAGTCCTGAAAGCTGGGAGAGACAGGGCTCGGGCTCCACGAGCAAAGCACATGAGCATGTGTGAGGTGAGACTTGAAGTCATTAAGAAGCAAATGAGAGTCTCCAGCTCTCAGTAAATGCTGCTGTGCAATGGGGCTTGGCCAAGCTAAACGGGGCTGACTTCAGGTAACATTCACCTTACCCCACTGAACCTAAACGGTCAAGAATCCTTCACCTCAGCAATAAAACCCTTTTCTAGATGTACCCAAGCACAAGCCGATGCCACGTACCAGGCTGCAGGCTTTATGAAGCACTCAATGCTCAAGAAAGAGAAGTGCTGGTGTCTAACATCAAATTTGCAGCCTGAAAGCCATTAACCATCAGCTGCAAAGAAGCATGCAAAGTACACATTTGAGTCCTTAACAAGAGCTGCCTTCCCCTTACACATCAGAAGCACTGAGGTTTTCAAGGCCAAACACTAACACATGATGAAAGTCCTTCTGGTTCCAGGCACTCTTCCCCACATCTTCCATCCTTTGATTCCAAGTTCAGAGCCTTAAATTATAAGACACCAACAAGCAGAACAAACCACAACTCAATTTGTGGCTTCTTATTATTGGTGCCACCGCAGCGTAACAGCTTACAGGCCCACTGGCCAGCTTCTGCAGGCTGCACCTCCCCACCTCCACCAGCTCACGGGCACCCCAAACACTTGGGATACCCAGCACCAGCAGCACTCATTAGCAGAAGGGACATTTGAAACTTGAGGCTGGCACCTACAGGCTGCTCCAGTGGGAATATGTGTGTTCAAACACCAGGAAAACAGCATTCCCCATGTCAATACTGACCACAAACATGAACACCGTGTAGAAGATGAGAGCCATGGCACTGAAGGACTGTATGGAGGCCATCATGTTCCTTTGGAGGCTCAATGGAAGCACAATGCAGAGGGAGACAGCAAAGAGCAGGATTATCCGGAAGCTGCCTGACACCTGGAAAAGGGAGCTGTGTGAAGAACTGGAGCACGGGGGATGCTCAGAACACCCCCCAAACCCCAACATGATCGATCCTTCCAGTGTGAGAAGCAATGCAAAGCCAGGGTGGATTCCAAACGTGAGGTTCTGCTTCTGTAGGTACTGGAAGACTCAATGCTGCCGTTGCCTTGCTAGGTCTGTGATTAGCACACACAGTCACTGGGTGCCACTGTTGCTCTGCACAGTGCGTGACAGGTCATTGAATCACACAATTGTTTAGCTTGGAAAAGACCTTAAAGAGTCCAGCCATTAACCCAGCACTGCCCAGCCCACCACTAACCCATGTCCCCAAGCACCACAGCTACACGGTTAAATCCCTCCAGGGATGGTGGCTCCAGCACTGCCCCACGCAGCCTGTTCCAGTGCTTGACAGCCCTTTAGTGAAGACATTCCTCCAAATCTCCAACCTAAACCTCCCCTGGCACAACTTGAGGCCATTTCCTCTCATCCTACCACTTGTGACTCGGGAGAAGAGGCCGACACCCACCTGCACTGCAACCTCCTGTCATGGAGTTGAAGAGAACATTAAGGTCTCCCCTAAGCCTCCTCTTCTCCAGGCTCAACAACCCCAGTTTGTTCATCTGCTCATCACAGGACTTGTGCTCCAGGCTCTGCACCAGCTCTGCTGCCCTTCTCAGCACCTCAATGTCTCTCTTGTTGTGAGGGGCCCAAAACTGAACCCAGGATTTGAGACGTGGCCTCACCAGGGATGAGCACAGGGGACAATCCCTGCCCTGGTCCTGCTGGCTGCACTATTGCTGGTACAAGCCAGGATGCAGATCCATCCTAAGTGGAAGTATTTGGGGTGGTGGTGGTGTTTAAATGCTAATCCAGCACAAGCTATTTAGGTATTCCATACAGTTACTAAAAACTAAATTGGGATAGAGGAGATTGAAGACTTCAAAATTCCAACCCAGAAAATTAATCAAAACCTCACACTGGTATTTATTATAGCCGAACACTCCAAAATGCTTGGAAATATTTAATACCTCATTTGGCTGCAGCCACAACGCATCTTTTTAACTTCCCAGTGCCTTAATCGGAGCTTAGCAGCATCAGGAGGAGCAGATAACAGCCAAAACCCCTTCCACATGTCCATTTGCTTCCCTGCAGGGCTCCAAGCAGTCGCACCCTGGCTCACAGCTCTGCAGGAGCAGCAGCAGAGCCTCCTGCCCAGGAGGAGCACCTCTTGCTGCCGTGTGTGCTGAGCCAACACCAGGCTTATTTGATCTTAGAGGAGCAGGCACAATGGAACAGCAAGGGACAGGACAAGAAATCCCTCCTGAGGCAGAGGGCTGCGAGGGGGTGAGAGCTTGGGCAGATGAATGGTCTGTCACTGCATGTTGGGGCAGGAATCAGGACAGGAAGCACCATCTCCCCCAGGAATCTGCTCCAGAATTAAGAGAGCCCAAGTTAAAAAGAATTCCTTTGCTGGAAGTGCCTCATTGGAGGTTTTACCCATCTGATTGTTCACCGTATGTCTGGGCTTCCAGAGCTTCCAGAGCTCCAGGCTCTCTGCACAAGGCTCTGCCATTAAAGCTCACCATGTACTGACCCCACAATACCTCATGGGCTGCTGAGGACACTACCAAGGCAGGACACCCTTTGCTGTGTCAAAGGCACACCCAGCTCCATGCAAGAAGACCTGGGACCACTGTCTGCACTGCGGAGGGGATCCAGTGGGGATTTACTCACCTGAAATCCAAGCAGGCGGGCAAAGAAGCTGGAGCCCAGATCACCAATGACCACGTAGAAAGCGATGCAGGTTCCCAGCATCAGCCCAATCATGCTGCAAGAGCAACACAACACACACGGGTCAGGAGCTGGAGCAGAACCCTGGCACGCAGCTCCTGCTCCAGTGGGCATGTCAGCTGCCACATTCCCACTGGATCTGTACTCTGTGCAGCCCTCATGAGGAGGAGGAGGCTTTGTTAGTGCTAAGGCAACAGAGAGCAGAGACACTGCCTGGGACGGCTGTAACTGAGCCTGTGATGATGGAACATCCCTAAGAATTAATCAGACACAGCTAAAAGGGATCATTTAAAGCAATTTAAATCCTGTGCAGTCACTCCCGTTCAGAGGTGCAGCAGCCTCAGCATCCCTTGCTCTGGGGTACACCCCCCCTCCAACACAAGCCACAGGTTTTGCTGAAGCCACCTTGAGAACACATTTGGCAAGCAGCAGTGAAGGAGGGTTTCTGTCTACAGGGGTGCAGTTTGCTCCCACAGCTTTATGAGCGGCCTGTGCATCACTGCTGGGGCTGAAGGGGGGACCACGCTTTGATCCTCAGCCTTGGGAAGAGCCACCCCAGAATAAAACCCAGAGAAGCTCCATCCTCCCCAACCATCCTGCTGAGAGACGTAGCTCTGGCAACAGCCCATGCACGGGGGTATCTGCTGCTGGGAGCCACAGCAAAACCAACCTTGGAGACAGCAAAAATGCCTTTAGTTCTTGGAAAAGAAAGCATTTGAAAGAATGAGCGAGAGGTTCTCAGCCCCACGCCCCGCAGCAGTGGCTACCAGGAAAGCCTAAATCCCAGCTCAGCCTCAAACTCCTTCCCACAGAATGGACCACACTTTAATGAAAAGATTGTCTTAGGAGCTGCCTCTCCTCCCATTCATGATTGCATGGGCCACTTTCCCTCCCAGCCCCAATTATAACATCCCCGTGGCAATTACAGCAATTGCCTGCACGGGCAAGTCACATCTGAGAAGACTTCTGTGTATTTTTAGTGTTGGGCAGCAGTTTGCAGCTGGGAAGAGGGAAGGAGCCAGCACCATTCACTGGGCAGGGCTCAAGACACCTCTAGCAAGGAATTCGGGGGATGTCCCAAGGAGCCTGTCCTGAAACAGGGACAGGATTCCCCCCCAGGGCATCCATTCCCCAGTGGAAAGCCCTCTTGCCTCCACTCAGGAGCAGGGTGGGATATGCTGAAGGCAATACCTGTGGGCTGTGCTTAGGGAATGTCACTTTGCTCTTGTGCAAGTTCTGGTGGAAGGAAGGCTTCTGGGACCAGAGGAGGCAGGAGGGTACGAAAGGAGAGCACAGCAAAGGCACAGGAAGCTACAGAGCAGCCTCATTCATTAAAGAAAACCAAACCACTCACGCTTTAAGTAAGCAGCAGATTACCTTGTTTCCACCAACATTTTTCCTGCTTTTCCATAGGCATGAAATGCTGGCGTAAGAGGGAACAAAAACAGAGTTGCAGTTAGTCAAAGGTCCAGTTTGATATCAAACAATGAGAGCATCAGGGCAGCACAATGGGAAGGGCGCTGCTGTGGGGCTGTGGGGCTGTTTCTCTTGCCTGCCCTCCCACTTGCTGTTTCAGACCGAGAACTGAAAACCACATAAGACAGGAACAAAGCTGAGGAAAAGATAGAAAGCAGGTTCTTTTGGGATGTGAAAAAAGAGGTGGTGTGAAGTCGCAGTCACACATGGCAACCATTAAAGGCAGCGAAATGTGCCTGGGTAAAGAGGCTGTGTGGTGAAACGTTTCTGCAGTGCAAAATCTCAATCAAACTCCCATCTTTATTTTTATCTTCCCACTAAAACTGGACCTCCTGACGCTGCTGGATGGGAGCTCTGAGCTGGTGCCCAGAACGTTCAATCCCATACCCAGAATACCCAGTGCTCGCAGCCCACACCAAAGCGCTGCTGCCAAGGGACCTTCTTTTCCCCCCCTCCCCTCCCCTCCCATACTTGGGTTGTAGCAGAAAATGATCACTCGCCTTTAAATCATTGTGTTTCTTCTGAAAAGGAAAATGCCAAGAAAACTCCGCTGGTATTTTTAGATCTAAACTGGGTAGAATGGGAATTGAAACCTCCAGCACACACAGACCGCAGTGCCCCATCCTGTCAGCCTCCCACTGCAGAGGTCCAGCATGAAAACCACCACCCTGGATTCCCCTTTGTGCTCCCTCAAGGTACAGCACACATTCCTGCAGCCACCAGAAAACCAACTTCATTCCCTTCTGGAAGCATCTTCTGCTATTTTAGATATTAACTTACAAACTCTTGATTTCTTTGGACTCTGCTCGAGCTAGACATTAAGGAAACGAGATGTTCTCCCGCAGAATGAGCAAGCAGCATGGCAGGAGACCCACAGCAGGGAAATAACCCAGCGCTGTGATGTGGGGCAGCACTGAAAATAGCTGATGGCTGGGTGACAGGCTGGGGGAGCAGGCACACTGCCTGGCTTCACCTCAACTGCCAAAGGCCCTCAAGGGGTTTGGTCACACAGCCAAAGGGGCAGGGATGAGAGAGAGGGACCAGCAAGAGGAGAACATCCCTCCAGGAGAGTGTGCCTCCAGTTACAGCTAAAGCCAGTGATCACCCAGGCTGGGGAGAATCAGGCTCCTTGGCTGCTCTGAAGGGATGTTCTAAGGAGAACAAGCCTCCGAACATTGTACCACATGTGCCCACCTGGGGATGCTGGAAAAACCAGAGCTTTTACCTTGTCAAGAAGGAAGTGATGAGTGCAAATGAATGGAGCATCTTTGCAAAGGGATCTCCAGAGGCCCAGCAAGCTGGGCAGAGCTGAATGCTCAGGAGAGAAGCCCTTTTAAATCAAGTGTGGTTGCTAGAATGGGGAACCTGTGGTCCAGCCCTTCTCCCTGTAGGGAGCAGAGCAGAGCTGCCTCCGGGGTGCTGTCGGGGTCAGCACCCAGCACAGAGATTCTGCAGAAACCCAGGCTGCTTTCAGCACCTTCAGGGGAGGCACCAACCCCTCTCCTGGCTAAAACCTGCCTGGGAAGCACATCCCACTTCCCTCCTTGTCCGCAGAGCCCTTCCCATCCACACAAGGCCCTGGGGCACCCAAGCAGCGCAGCCAGGGCCAGGCACCAGCGTGCTGCAGGCCTGGGTCCCGCAGAGCTCCAGGATCCCTCCGGAAGGGGCTGCCTCCCTCAAGTGCATTTGCAGAACTTGGTGCCATCTTTGAGCGCTGCCAAAGCCTCCCACAGGCTCGGCTGCAGGCGCTGCCAGGAGCTCTCGCAGATGTACCCGGGAACAAGCCCCCGGTGACAAAGGCTGCCTGTGTGGAGCTGCTCAACCTTGATGCATTAGGATGCATTATAGGAGCGCTGCCTTTCCTCCCAAGGCCGGCCCTCCCGGTGGCACCTCTCCCAGGGCAGAGGCATCTCTTTCAGTGCCAGCCTTTGCGTGCCAGGAGGTGCCAGGAAGTTTAGAGGCATTACTGGCTCTCTGTGTATTCGAGCCCCTTGGCTTCCGAAGTGCAGAGGATCCCTTCTTCCCGGGAGACGCTCCAAGGTGGAGGGGACTCTCTGTACTTGGGAGAAGCAGCACACAAAGACCTCTTGTGAGGGGGCAGCTGGGCCAGAGTGGTGAGGCCAAGCCAGACGCTACCTGGGGGGCTCCCCCTTCCTCCCAGCATCACAGCACAGCCTCCAAGACCACAGAGCTTCTTGATCTTTTCAGTCTCGAGCAGATACAACTGGGCAGAAGCCAAGCACGCAGCCCGGGAGCATCACATCGGGCTGTCTGAGCATGGAGGAAACCCATCTGTCAGCAACACAGCAAGCCATGTGCCTCTGCAGCGCTCTCACCACGGGCAGTGCCAGCCAGCTCCCTCCTCCCCACAGAAATAAGGGAAACCGAGTAAAAGAAGGCTTTTCCCTCTCATTTCACAACAGAGAGCACTGGGACCCCATCACCTCCTCCTGTTCCCCAAGTCGGGCAGGAACACAAAAGAGCTCACAAGCAGCGCTGCCACCGAGCTCTGCCCCAAACCCCCCCCCAGGAATCCTGCACATGTTTTGCTTTCCTTGGCTGCTTGGAAGCTCGAGCACTGCTTCCTCCATGGGCCCCAGCTCCATGCCAGGCTCCGGGCTGGCAGCACCCGCTGTCCTCAGCAGCACACTGGGTGGGGAAGCTCGTGGCTTTCATGCCCAGGCCAGTAATTTACTCCAGACACCAGCTCCCAGAGCTTGGGTTTGGATCAGTCAGCGCCGCCTCTCCTCCCCTGCCCTGCAGAGTCAAAACAATTCTGTGCCCATTAACTTCACTGCAAGAGCAGAACAGAGCCCTCGCGCTCCCCTGGGGACATGGGGAGAGGCTGACAGAGGAAAACAAGGCAAATTGAAGGCTACGATCAGGAAAGCATGTGCTACTGCAGCAGTGTCAGTGGGAGGGTTGTGAGTTAGGAGGTCCAAGTAAAAGTGCAGTTAAACCCCGAGGCAGCAGGGCTGGCACGCTCACCGAGGCCGGGGTAGGTCCTGCGCTTGCTGAGGTTGGCCGATTTCACCAGGAACATGCAGGACTGATGAGTCATCCAGGAGCAGAAAACCAGGAGCAGAGCTCCCAGGATGATGCCGCACTGCAATGGGAGAAGAAGGGGGGGAATGATCCCAACAGGAGATGGAAAATCAGCCCAAGAGCCACCCTCCTCCCCTGCAGCCTCCCGCACGGATCCCAGCCCCGCTGCTGCCTGGGAGCAGGCAGGAGGAGCAGGACGGGTGCCAGCTCCTGTTTGCTCTCTGCACAGCCCAAGGACAACACGGAGCAGCCACCTGCCCCCCCCAGCTTCCAGCTGCACCGACTCCAGCACCGAGGGCTGAACCAGGAGCGTTTATGGAGCAGAACCTCCACATTCCCTCCTTCTCTCTCTGCAGGCTCGGAGCACATGGCCCAGTCCTGACCCTGAGGTGCACACACTGTTGTAAGCTGATTAAATGCAAACTGTTTGGGATGTTAAAGAATCACGGAGCTCACCCTCAGCCCTGTCCCACCCCACTGGCTCATGCGTTCACAGCGAGGGGGTCCTAAACACCAGACACACTTCAAGCAGGTGGTTTAAATCAGATCTTAAAGCTGCTGCCTCTTTTGCTGTATTCAAACTGGTGTTTCCATCGGGATGGCAGCAGCTCCAGGAGCAGAGCTCAGTGTAAGTGCAACTGGTTTGAAAATGCCTCTGAGCCAAAACCTATTTATCAGATGCATAAATTCCTCTTTTTACCCTTTTACTCACAAAAAAAAAATAGGGAGAAATCACGGAATCCCAGCCTGGTTTGGGATGAAGGGACCTTAAAGCTCCTCCAGCTCCAATGGCAGGGACCCCTTCCACTGGAGCAGCTTGCTCCAAGCCCCTGTGTCCAACCTGGCCTTGAACACTGCCAGGGATGGGGCAGCCACAGCTTCTCTGGGCACCCTGTGCCAGCGCCTCAGCACCCTCACAACCTGGAGCCCTCGGGACACACAAAACCACGCAGCTCGGTACCAGCGGCCTCTGCTCCGTCCCGCACCCACCCCCCGCACGGGAGGGCTCTCGGCCCGGCCCGGTGGGCGCTCACCTGTCGGAAGCAGAAGGGCACGGTGAGCACGCTCACCCCCACGATGCTGTTCACCACGTTCATGATGAGGCCCCAGTTGGAGCCCGCTGCTGCCGCCGCTGCCGCCGCCATGGCCCGACCCCGGGCCCGGCTCCTGGGCCCCTCCGCGCCTCACCCGCCCGCAGCCGCCATAGCGGGACCGGACCCGCCCCGCCGCCGGCACCGGCCACAGCGGCACTTCCGGGTTCCGCTGCTCCGCTGGCGCTTCCGGCGGCGGACAGAGAGACGCGCGGGGCAGAGCGGCGCCGGGTGGGACGCTCCCACCGGCTGGGAGGACCGAGGTCCTCCGAGTACGTACAGGCATGCAGAGGTGCATGTAACTGCATGGAAAGGAGCACACATGCATGCACATGCCGGTAAAGGCATATAGGTGCATGCACATGCCTGTAAGAACATGCATGTAAAGGCGTGCACAAGCCTGTGAAGGCATGGAGATGCATGTGATGGCATGCAAATGCGTGTAACTGCATGCAGAGATGTGCGTGTGCATGCACATGTATGTAAAGGCAGGCAGATGCATGTAAATGTATGCACATGACTATAAAGGCACGTAGATGCATGCACATGCATCCAAAGGCATTCAGGTGCATTTAAGTGCAATCACATAAAGGCACACCCGTGCATGTAAAGGCATACACAAGTGCACACACCTGCATGTGCATGCATACACACACATGTACACATGCAAATGAACACACACGCACACACACATGTACACGGATCAGCAGGTCCGAGCACCCCAAGGATCCTCTCCCAGGGCCTTCACGGGGTGCAGATAACCAGTGTGTGGGTGCTGCACCCTGAGCCCTGCACCATGGCTGGGTGCCACGTGTGCCAAACCCCTCCGAGCACCCACACAGCCACCGAGGTCACTCACCCAGCACCAGGGGCTCCTGGAGGAGCAGAGCAGGAGGGCAATGGGGGGCTCCGGAGGCTCGGGGGGGGCGCACACCCCAACGGCGCGCTCCCGTTGGGATGGAGCACGCGGCGCTTGTGTAATTTGCAGCAATTGCAATGGGGAACCGCAGGAATTCGCCCGACAAAAGGTTTGCAGGAGGTGAACACGCCTGGATAATTCCCTCCAGGTGCCGGCTGCGCTCCCGTTCCCTGCGCTGGGGAGGGAGCAGATCCCAGGCACAGGATGGGGAAGGCAGCCCCTATATCCAGGGACACCCAGAGAGGTTCATGTGTGCCCCACACAGAAGCTGCCCCAGGCCCCACATGGGGCGTCCCTGTAAGGGGGGTGGCCTGCAGCAGTGTGTAAACATGCTAACCTCACACATGTGTGTAAATGCACACGCAGACCCACATGCCCACATGCGTAGGCACCTCCATCTGCATGTGCAAACCCATGGGCACACACGTGTCTATGGGGCCAGGAGCACCCCACAGCCTTTCACCATGAGTTGTAGGCGCTGGTGTGGGGCTGGGGGCAGTCATCTCCCACCCATGGGTGCCCGAACACTTACTGGGGATGGCAGAGCTGCAGCCAGGACCCGTGGCAGGACCCACCATGGTGGGATGGGAGAGCACCTTGTTATGGTGCTGGGACATCTGCAGTGAGTTAGAGGGGAATCGTGTTTATCCAATTGACGTTACACAGCCCCAAACTCAGCACTGGCTGGGAAAGGGCTCAGGTGGCTTCTGCCCATGAACGCCAGTGGCCCGGCAAGCACCAAGAGCCACCAGCCGTGACCCCAACGTGTGGGAGCAGGACCAGCCCCTGCTCCATCACCCTGCAGCCCCAAGCCTGTCACCAGCACCAGTAAGTGGGCTCAGGGACACGGTACAGCGGGTGGCACAGTGTTCCCAGCACTCAATGGTGTGGCAGGCACAGACAGGGGTCACCGGTACATGGGGATGCTGATGTGTGTGGCTGGGATGGGGCTGCCGGCTCCCCTTGTGTGTCAGGACAATGTGTTTCCAATCGCCGTGTCCCCGGCCCCGCTGTGATCCAAACCACCTGCGGCCGCTCGCATGCAACCCATCAGCTACCGGATAAACGGATCAGAGGCAGCCCCACGCCATGAGCCGGCCACTGAAACAGCGGCACCGATGGGGCGAAGCAGGGGCTGGTGCTGCCTGCAACGCCCTGGGCTGGGTGGGCTCCATCCTGTCCCCAGCAGCACCATTGACACATGTAACCCCTCCAAGAGAAGCCTGCTCCTCCAGTGGCACCCGTGGTGGTCAGTGGCATGTACCCATCTGCCGCTGTCACCTCGCTGTGCCATGGTGTAGCCATGCTCCATAGACCAGCATCACAGTGAGGGACCCCCCAGCACAGCCCAGAGGTGGGTGCAGCTCAGTGTCCCCATGGGATCCCACACCCTGCCCTGAACCGCCCCACTCCCCGATGATAGATCCCTGGCAGAGCCTGGGGGCAAACCGGCAAGTGCTTAAAAACATAAATTAAAACAAATTGCGGTTTTATATTGCAAATAAGGGCAGTTTTATCGGTTTTATTGCATAACAACCATTAATGAAGTGCAGTTTCAGGCACCTTAATTGCTCAGAGACTAAAGTTCAGCCCCTATCTCTGGCACGGGCTGGGATTCCCATGCATCAGGAGAGAACCTGGTGGATGGGAAATGGAAATCAATGCACGGCCGTTATCAGGGCCATGGGACCCGGGTCACCCGCAGGATCGACCCAGGTGGGGATTCAACAGCTCAGACCCTGCTGAGGGGACACAAGGGGTTATGGAGGCTCCCCGGGTGCCACCCCAATGTCCCGGCACATGAGCCATGGGGTGCCCACGGGCCCTGCAGCCCCGTGCTCGCCATAGGGCGGATTTTGGGGGTCGGTGACCCCAGGCTGCGGGGAAAGCAGACCCACGTGGGGACCGCAACACCCCCCGCACAGCACACCGCGCCGCCGTACAACCCCCGCGGGGCCGTGGGGTACGCGCAGCCCCACGGTACCGAGGATTCACCGGTGGGGGCACAGGCGGGTGCTGCGGAGGGGGGATCACGCACCATGCGGCCCCGCCCGCCCCTGCACGCGCTGCCCACCCGCACGTACCGTGTGTACGGAGCCGCACCGAGCTCCACCGGGCAGCCCGCGCCCGCCCGCTCCGCGCCACGGGACCAACCCCGCCCCCGAGTGGGCGGAGCTACGCCATGGGAACGCCTCTCCCCTGCGCGCATGAATGGACGCGTCCCGCCCACCCCTTTATAAAGAACCAGGAGCGGCTCTGACGCCTGCATTCATCCCGCCCCTTCGTCCCGCCCCCTCTCCTCGGCTCAACCAATCAGAGCGGCGCGCCGGGCCCCCAGCCGGCGCTGGCCTTTGTTTGTGGAGGGAGCCGTGGCCAATGAGAGCGCGGGAGGGGGAAGAGAAGACCAATGGGAGCGCGGGGAGATAAGGAGGCGGGGCGGATGGGGATGGCCCTGCCCGGCCACGTGCGCGCGGAGCCGCCACCGCCGGGCCCGGGGATACGGAGCGGTCCCGGGATGGGCCCGGCCCCGCCGCCCCCTTCCCCCGGGAACAGCGAGCACGGAGCCCCCGCAGCCGCTCCCACGCGTGACCCTGAGCCCCCAGCCGTGCCCCCCCGCAGTGCCGTGCCCAGGCACCCACCGGCAGTGCCAGCCCTCCTGCCCCGGCAGAGCCGTGAGGCCATGGTGAGGGGCGGCCCCAGCGCCAGCCCCGTCCCTCGGGTTCCACCCTGGTTGGGTCGTGGGCCGGGGCTGGTGCTGAGCAGGCACAGCAGCAGAGGTGACATGAGGGGTATGCCATGTGCCAGTCTGCATGCTGGGACCTGACTGTGCCTAGGAACCACTGGCAATGAGAAATGCGCTTCCTACCCAGCCACAGCACCAGGCTGGCCTCATACTCATGCCATAGGGTTGCCCACTGCCATACCATGCAGCCAGGCTGGTGCATTCAGTCACTCCCGGGCTGCCGGTGGTGAGCACGGCTGCTTGAGATGAGCCCTTTGCTGGAAAGGTGAAGGTCACGACTGGTTTTACCATCGCAGTCAGCTCCCAGCTCCTGTGTTTGATGGTTCTAATCCCCACTGGTGCTCCAGGATGCTCTCCATCACGGCAGGGCTCAGCCTTGTGCAGGCCACGGCACTGCCATTCCCATTCAGGAGCCACGGCGGTGGTTGGTGATGGGCACATCAAGGGGTGTTACCTCCATTGCCAGGTTTGCTGGACACTGCCTGCACTTCTCAACCCCTTTCCTGTGTCCTGCCACCACCAGTCCATGGTTACACCAGCATGGCCGCAGGAGGAGCCATCCATCCAGGCCTGCCTGTGATGCTGCCCAAACCACAGGCAGCAGTACCAGGCAGCAGCCAGGCAGGGGTCAGCCCCAGGGTCACCGGTGAAGGCAGGGATGCCGGTGCACCGCAGGCCGGCACCGCCGCGCTCTCCTGCAGGCAGGGAAGCGCCGGAGCATCTCCCCTGGCTCGGGGAGAGAACAAAGGAGGGCATCTGCGGCAGAGGGAGTGCCGGATGTGCTGCAGCGCGGCTAATCCGCCCCGCAGCCTCCCCGGGGCCCGGAGCGCCCCGCTGACCGGCACGGCCCTCCCGCATGGCTCCGGGCACCAGCAGCACCACAGGGCCAGAGGGATCGGTGCAGAGCCCAGGGAGGGAGCCCGGTCCCACTGCAGCCCTCACAGCATGTCCCATTCCATCCCGCCATGCGCACCGGTATCACATTGGTGTCCACCGCGGCTAATGCCGCGCCATAAAGGAAAACATCTCCCGTTAACCACTTTTGTCACCAAAGTCATTAACATAATAGGACTTGCACCTCACAATTGAATATTAACGCTCCACCCGGCTGCGGAGTGAGACGGATAATTGCTCTAATACATTTTCCAGTAGGATTTTCGCGGCGCAGCAGCAATTGCATTAGCAAAACCTGATTATTACCAGGCCGATACAATGGGACAGGCAGTGGGAGGGAAGTTCCTGCCGTTTTCCTTGGGACCCCCAAGGAAAAGCAGCCCCGTGCCCCCTGCACACAGAAGCCTCCCCAGGCCCAGGGCAGGGCGTGATGGAGGTGACGGCAGCGCTGAGCTGCCTCTTCCCTCCCTCGGTGCCTGCAAACACGACCCTTGGTCGCCAGCAGCCTTGCACCACGCAGCAAACCTGCAGCCAGCTGGAAACCCGCCTGTCCCGAGCGCCAGGAGGCTCAGCCGCCTGCATTGCGCCATGCCGTGCTGTGCCGTGCCATCCTGTGCCATGCCGTGCCATGCCATCTTCATACTGTGCCATGCCATTCTGTGCCATGCCCGGGTGGGCCATGCAGGAGCAGCAGCAGGGTTGTGAGGAACCCTCCAGGCTTCCTTCCAAGGGGGACCAGCAGCTCCCAGGAGAATGAAGCAAGGGAAGAGGCTCCAGCCAAGGCAGGCAGGGAGCCGGGGACCCGCTCAGTGCCAACACACGCTGCATCCTCCTTGCTGCACCTCTAAACATGCCCAGGCCAGAGGAAGCCCCCTCTGTGCAGCCCCTGCCCTGCAGCCCGTCCCTGCAATGGCACAGCCCCAGCCTGGCTCCTGACGGGCTCCCCATGGCCCCTGTGCCTGCAGCAGCTCCAGGCCCCCCGGGTGCTGCGGCAGAGCGGGAGCACCGGTGTGGGACAAAGCCCATTGTCCCCAGTACAAAGGTGGCCACGGGGCCACGTGGGGTTGGGGGAGCATCAATTACCCGGCTTTAATTGCACTCGGTTGGACTCGCTTCATTGAGCAGCTTCCCTTGGGGAGCCCATGCTTGGGGGGGGTGCCCACGGGGGGGGAATTGTACCCACAGTGGGGGTGTCTGGTGACCCCCTGTGGGGTTGCCCATAGGGAATCTGCCCATGCAGAGGGCTGCTGATGGGGAGGAATTACCTGCTCACTCTGCCCAGGGATGGAGGCTTGGGCCTCCCAGGGCTCCCACCCAGTACCGGGGAGCTTTCCCACCCCCGCGGTGCTCCCAAGGGCAGGAAGAGCCTCGCAGCCGCTGGATTTTGCTGATTTGGGGGTTTTTCTGCAGGTCTTTTCTTGCAGAAACCCTTCCCCAGCGCTCCCTGAGCACCAGGGACCCAATAATGCACCGGCCCCAACCCACAGGGCTGCTGGAACCCAGCACACGTTACCCTGACACCGGGAGCCGCACCAGCGCTGGGATCTGCACCGTGCTCCCATTCAGCAGCAATTCCATGCGCTGGGTTCATCTGTAATGTGATTTATCAGGATGGAGCCCTTTCCCAGATGGAGAGGGATCCGAGGGGGATGCCTCAGCACGGTTCCCAATGCACGGTGTGCACACCCCGGCAAGGATGCTGCAGGGGAGTCGGGATGCAGCCAGCATCTGTGTGCTGCAGGCTTCCCCCTGATGCAGGCCCAGAGCTCATCCCTGCTCCGCTCTGCCTCGGGCTGGGAACCCCACGGTGCAAATAATCCAGGCAGGAAAAGAGCTTCTTGGGGGCAGCAAACAGGGTAGGGGGGTCCCAGCACGATCCCCCCCCTCCAACAGCCCCGCTCCTCACCCGGGTGCAAGCGAGGTCCCTCCGGCACAGCGGTCCTGGCCCCACGTAGCGCTGCCGGGACCGCACCGCAGCCTTCACCGCAGAGCCATAGAGGAGGCTGGGTGCTGGTGCAGTCCGTGCTCGTCCACGGCAGTGTCCCCGGGCTCCCTGCTGCAGCTGCACATCCCATGCACCAGCGCCTGTCCCCATACATCCCGGTGTGCGCGGGTCCATCCGTGCCGTGCCGGAGGGTCCCCACGGGCTGCGCCGCGCTCCCCGGCCGCTCACCCTCCTAACTCGATTGCCGCCCCGGTGTAATGAATAGCTCCCATGTAATCGAATCACTTTTACACGTTATTTGGATTTATTTCAGCATTTTCAATCAATTACAGCCTTTTCTCAAAAAGAAAACCCCACCACAACACACGGGGCCCCAGTGGGGACTCGGTACCGACCCCGGCCTCCCCATGCTCCTCTGCTGCTTGCTCCCTGCCCTCCCCACTGCATGGCCCCCGGTACTGCACTGCATGGACCCCAATATTGCACTGCCCCCCCCCACTTTGCACTACGTGGTCCCCCAACATTGCACCCCCTCATTGTACAGCCCCCTAACACTGAATTCCCCCACCTTGCACTACATGGTCCCCCCTCATCTCACTCTCCCTTCCCACATTGCACAGCCCCCACAACATAGCATCCCCCCATTAAACAGCCCTTTAACAATGCAGCCTCCAGTGCACAACCCCCTAACATTGCACTGCCCCATCTTGCACTGCACGACCCCAACATCACATTTCCTGCCCCCCACATTGCACATCCCCCTAACATTGCACCCCCTATTATGCAGCCCTATAACCTTGCACCCCCTCACACCACACGGCCCCCTGACAGCACAGCCTCCAACATACACATGGCACAGCCCCCCAACATTGCACTGCCCCACAATCTTACACCCCCCATAATACAGCCCTTTAACCACAGCTCTCCCATGGCACGGCCCCCCAACATTGAACCTCCTCATTGCACAGCCCCATAACAGTGCACCCCCATTCTACAGCCACATTGCACCCCAGTTCTACACCCCCATAACATTGCACCCCTTTATTGCACAGACCCATAACATTGCACCCCCGTTCTACAGCCCAATAGCATTGCACTCACTTATTGCACAGGCCCATAACATTGCACCCACATTCTACAGCCCCATAACATTGCACCCCCGTTCTATAGCCCTATAACATTGCATCCCCGTTCTACAGCCCCATAACACTGCACCCCCGTTCTACAGCCCCATTAACATTGCACCCCAGTTCTACAGCCCCATTAACATTGCACCCCCGTTCTACAGCCCGCTAACCGCAGCCACCCCATTGCACACCCCCCCTTGCACCGCACCCCCCGTTACACAGCCGCTCCCATTGCAGCCCAATCGCAGCCCCATCGCAACCCCATTGCAGCCCCATCGCAGCCCCAGCCTCACCGGGTCCCGCTCCGCTCCCGCCGCTTTGATCCCGGGCTCGGCCGCGCTGCCGGGTCCGCCCGGGGGGGGGGTGCCGGGGGTGGCCTCGAAACCGCCTCCAATTCCCCGCGCTCCCTCCCGCGGCGGGGGAGCCTTGAAACCGCGCTCGGGGCGCGTCATCGCTGCTCACCAATCGGCGCCTTGTTTACACTGCGTGATTGGCAGCGGGCTGGCGGGCCGCCAGCCAATCAGCGCGCGGGGGCGGGGCGCTGGAATGCAACCGACGGCGCGCTGCAACCCCCGCTGCAACGCAACGTTACCCACGGCGCATGCGCGCTGCTTCCTCCTCCCCTCCCCTCCCATTCATCCGCCGGGCTTGAATTAGGCGCCGCCGCTGCGCGTCCGAGCGCTGGCCGCGCTCTGATTGGCGGAGGGCCTGGCGGGGCGCCAGCTTATTGGCCGAGTGTGCCCGTGACGCTGCGGCGCGCGAGAGGAGCGTAGCTGGAGAATGAAACCAAAGCGGGGGGGTGTGGGGGGTGTTGTTGGAGGCTGGGGCGCGAGCGCCGCGCGGCGGCCAATCAGGGGGGAGGACGGCGGGAGGGGGGGGTGTGGGGTGTGTGAGTGTGTGTGTGTGGCGGGAGCGCGCGTGGGGCACGCGCTTATTAGCATGCGGGGCGCGCCGCCCGGCGGAGTGCGCGGCGTGAGCGGGGAGGCGCGGCGGGGTCCCCCCCCCCTTCATCACCACCCCCCTTAACCCCCCCCAACCAACCACCCCCCCACACTCCCCCCCACCCCCCCCCCGGTTCCCTTCGCTGCAGCAGCAGCCGGTGCATGGGCAGTGCACGGGCACCGGCAGGAGCACGCTGCGCGCCCCGCCACGGCCGCCCCGCCGGTAAGTGACTGCGATCGGGGGCGCGGGCGGCGGCGTTCGGGGGTTGTTTTAATTTTTTGGCGCTTCCTTTTCGGCGTTTTTCGTGTTTTCCACCTTTATTTTGGGGTGTTTTTTTTTTTCTTTCTTTTTTATTTTTTCCGCTTCGTTTCTTTTTTTTAATCAAAACATTTTTCGCTTTTTTTAAAAAACATTTTTTTCCCCCTCGTTTGTTTGTTTTGTTTTTTTGCCTTTTATTTTCGCATTATTTCATTTTGGTTTTAACGTTTTCTCTTATCCAAATATTTTCAGCCGTCAAAAACATCGCCTTTAAAAACGTCGCCGTTAAAAATCATCGCCCTTAAACCGCCGTGTTACAAATCTCCGCCTTAAAATTGGATGCGCGAAAAAAAACCCAGCGTTTTTCGCGGCGAACCCTTTTTGCGTTATTATTATTATTATTGGTGGTGGTGGTGGTTGTTATTTTCTCGCGTTCGGCGCCTTCGTTCCCATTTATTTCGCATTAATTATTTTTTGCTCTATTTTCTTTTTTTACTTTAAAAAAAATCTGGATTTTTTTTTCATCGTTTTTCTTCAATTTTAATTAATTAAAAAAAAACACAACAACAAACCGATTGAATAAAACCATCCGCACGTATCAATAAAAAGCCGCGCAGATATTACTGGTTTTCGGGGCCGCGCATGTGTTTCTCCCTCCGGGACACGCTCACCCCGCGCCCGCAGCCCCGGCCCAGCGGCCCCGCTGCCTCCGGTAGCCCCGGGCCGCGCTCGCCCCTTTGTTCGCTGCGGCCCGGCCCGGCCCCGACCGCCTCGGTCTCTCCGCAGGATCGGGCCCGCCGGCCCCGGCGCTGCCGAGAACAATGCCCCGACGGGCGGGGGGGGGGGGGGGGGCCGCACCGGGGGAGCACCGGGAGCGGCCCCGGGGCCGTGCACCGAGGACGGGGAAGCGGGAACCGGGCAGGGGAAGGCGCCGGGGACACAACGGGGAGGCCGTGGCCGGAAAGCGGGGCCCGTAGCACGGGGGAGCCGCGGGGCCGGGCACCGGGGAAATGCGGTCGGGTCACCGGGGAGGACCCGGGGCCCGGGCAGCGGGGGAATAAAAGAACCCAAGCGCCGGGGAAGTGGGGCCGGAGCAGCGCGGGGAAAGGGCCCGAGCAGCGGCAGGATCCGGAGCGCAGCACAGGGGCACCGGGAGCGCGGCCGGGCCCCGAGAGGGCTGGGGTGGGGCGGGCGGGGGGTGCCGGGATCACCGGGAACGGGTCGAGGGGGGGCAATGGGGGTACGGGGACTTGTGCAGGGGGGCACTGGTGAGATGGGGGGGGCTGCGTTCCAAGGACGGCGGGGAAACAGGGACCCGTGTGCGAGCGGCACCGGGGCGATCGGGGGCCGTGCACGAGGGGCACCGGAGCAAAACGGGGGCTCGCTGGGGATACCGCGGGGTAAAGCGGGGGGCCCTGGCCGCGCGCTCACGTTCTCCTTTCTCTCTGTCCCTTGCTCCAGGAGCGGAGGATGAGCCGGGAGCCCCGGCGCGGAGCGCGGCACGCCGCCACCGGAGCCAGCCCGCCGCGGCGCTGAGGCTCGCCCAGGAGCCGGGTCGGTGTCCGGCCGTGCCCGCCGCCGGCAGCGCCCGGGCAGCACCGGCGTGTCCCCGGCATGGACGGCCGTGAGTTCGCTCCCCCGCCGCGGCTGCTGTCGGAGCGGGGCAGCCTGGGCCACCGGCACGGCGCGGGGCGCGTAGCGGGCTCGGCGCACGGGGCCGTGCAGCCCAGCGGCCACTTCCAGCCCACCAAGTACTTCCCTGCGCCCATCACCATGGCCACGCACACAGGTCAGAGCCGGACGCGGTGTGTGGGGCTGGGAGGGACGCGGGGGTCCGAGCACACGGCACCGGGGGGGGGGGGGGGGAGTGCTCATCGTCCCCTTTGTGCCGATGCCGCTGTCACCGCGCCCGGTGGCTTTGGGGCGCGAGGTCTCACGTACACGGGGGGTATTTCCCTGCTTTACCGGCGCGGGAGGAGCGTGGTTCCCGGGTTGGCTCCGCGCGATCCCGGTGCCTGGACAAGGAAGCGTTTTGTGGGTGAACAAGGAGGCCGTTATGCGCGGGGCCGGCGCGGCAGTGCCGTGGTGCGGCGGGGAAAGGTCAGCGAGCACCGGCTCTATATAAAGCCCCGAAGCATCAGGGGGAGAACGGGGTTGTAGCTGGCGGAGCCGGACAAAGCGCGGCACACGCGGCCCAGCCTGGTACGGCCCAACCGCTCCGGCAGCGGGATGGGGCTCGCCGGATCCGGCCGCTGCGCCGGTATCCGTGGCTTTGTCTGCAGCGGGCGCTCGGCTGCGGCCGCTCAGGGTTAAGGCGGGGAGCACGGCACATAGGGGAGCCGCTCTCCTGCCGCCGAGCTCCGGGATGGAGCCGAAGCGGGAGCGGGGCCGATGCCGTGAGCGGCGTTGCCGGCTCGGCACAGGCGGGTTTCTCGCCGCGGCGGCAGCGCCGGTTTTTGTCGCCGCCTTGATGAGCTGTGAATACTAATAAAATTCTATCTGCTTTAATGGGATTACAATTAGTGCGTGGATTAGGGCGGGGGGCACGGCCCGGCCGGCGCGGGGCGAGGGGGGGGGGGCTGCCCACGGCTCCGGTACGGACATGGAAACCGCGGGGCACCGGGGGGTGCCGGGGAGGCGGCGCCGGATCGGGCCCGGACCGGGGCGGTTTCGCTTTGTGCCGGCGGCCCCCACGCTGCAGCCGGGCCCCCCGCAGGGCTGGAGGGGGGTCCCCGGGCTCCCTCCCCCAGTGCCCATCGCCGTGGTGGGGGATCGGAACGGGGGCTCGGCCCTTCTCTATGGTGACGGAGGGGGGGGGATCCCCGGGGTACGCCAGCGCCCGGGTGCCGCTGGCTTCCCTCTGGCTTCTCGCCGTGTCGGTGTCGCGGCGGCCGGACCCTCGCTCCCGCCGGGGCCTGGGCGACACATGGGAGCCCGAACGCAGCGGAGGTTGTTAAAATAACATGGATCAGGCTAAAAATACCGCGGCAGAAACTCGCCTGGAAGGGGAAAAAAAAAAAAAAAAGAGAGAGAAAAAAAAAAGAAAAACAAAAAAAAAAAAGGAGAAAAAAAAAAAAAAAAAAGGAGAAGCCAAACCCAACAACAGAAAGAGCTAAAAATATTCCCGGCTTTGGCAGGGCCGGCACAGCCGGAGCCCTTCCCGGCGAGCTGCCGGGAACGCTGCTTGGAGCCCGCAGCGCTGCGAGCCGAGCGCCCCGAGCGGCCCAGGGCTGGACCCCGACCCCGGCACCCCCCGTGTGCCCCCCACCGCGGCCGTGCCGTGGGGCCGGGAGCGGCGGCAGCCGTAATTAACGCCTGGGATTGATAATTACCCCACCCAGCAAAGAAAGGCAGCCCGCGGTTTGCCGGCGCGGCACGCGGCAGCCCCGGGGTACCGGGGGGGGGGGTCCGGCCGGGCTCCCCCAAACGGCTCCGGGACTACACCTCCCAGGAGCCTTTGCCGGGGGCCGGAGGCTGCCCTGGGAAGGGGCGATATAAAAGTGTTCCTCTTGCGTTGATTAAAGCCGTAATTCAGCCCCACGCGTGCCTATTGCAAACAAATGCTTCGCTTTGCGCCTGGTTTTGGCACCGGGACCATGCAAATGATGGCACTGGGGGCCCGGAGAGTGGGGAGCCACGGCCCTGCCCACGGGTGGGGAGGGGGAGTTTGGAGACCCCCGGGGTTACCGGGGAGGGGTGAAGCCTCTGATCCCCCCCTCCATCGTGGCACGGCCCGGCTGGGGGCCGTAGTCCCATTGCCCCGGCACAGTGTGCCGAGCAGGGCCGAGGGTCCTCAATGTCCTCCCCATGGTCGTGGAGGGTGGGAAACTTCGGCAGAGGCTCGGCCGAGCCAAAGCTTTATTCTGGGGCCTCAGGTTTTGCCCTTGTGATGGTTTTCTGGGCTAACACAGAGTGGAGACCGTGGCTGTGTCACCGCGACGGAGCCCTCGGTGCACTGCACCGGGGTGGCTCATGAGCACCGGGCTCTGCCGGCAGCACCACGGCGGTGTGGGTGGGTGTGCGGCTTCCCCCCGTCGGTGCTGCTTTGCACACCGGGGCCGGTTCACGTCTAGCTTGGCCGCGGTGGTTTGCCACGGCATCCGGATGAGCTCCGGCAGCTGTCCCCCATCCCTGTATTATGTTGCCATCGGGTGCCAGCGCTGCTCCACGCCGCAGCTTCCTCACTGAGGACTGAAGCCGGGGTCTGGTGAGGGGCTGTGAGGCCGCGGCACGGCTGCGGCGTGGAGCTCCGTGTCCCCCAACCGGCACCGCGTGCCAGCGCCGCCGCATGCGCCGCGTCTTAAAAAGTAGGTGTCAAAGTTAAACCAGATTCTGAGATGAACTCGGCTGCTCCTCGTTAGCCACACTCGCGCCATTGTGTCCGGTGAGACCCCCCGATCCCATGGAATCACCCCGCAGTGGTTTCATCGGTTGGGTAGTGATGAGCTGGGTTCGTGCTGAGACGCTGCTGCACGCCAGGGCCCAGGGGGATGTGCTGCCGAGCATGGCCTGATCCAGCATCTCCGGTCATTGCCAGTGAACGCGGTGATTGGGCCAAACTGGGGGACTCTCAGTCCCTGGCCTTTGCTCCCATCCCTGCACCCCTGGTGCTGCCTGACTGGGGGGGGTCCTGTGCTGGGGAGCCTGTGCCGCCGGTTCCATGGGGAGACTGGGGGTGTGGACAAGCTCTGTAGAGCATTAAGGTACCCCTTTGGGCCTCTCATCTCCTAGGGACTCCCCACTCCCCCCCCCCCATCTGTGGTGTCCCCATTGTCCCCCCCATCCGGTTGATGGCAGTGATCCACGACAGGCGAGCGGGGAATTACGGCGGGCCATAAAAATAGCGGGATTTGGCAATTGGGTGAGTGTGGATTCACACGGGCTGCGCCCCCCCCCGGCCCCCTCCCCGCCGTAAATAAACACGCACCCAATAAGCTCATTCTTGGAGTTCTTCGTTATCCGCTCCCTAAAGCGAAACAGATGGGCACAGTGTGGCCTTGCTGCCTGCACCCTGCCTGGCCTACTGCCCTGCCTGCACCCTGCCTGTCCTACTGCCCTGCCTGCCCCACTGCGTCACCAGCCCCATTGAGTGCTGGTGAGCCCCGTTCCCAAGGGGATGGGACGGGTCCTCCCAGCCCGTTGGGGTTGCTCCGTCCCGCTCCATGCATGGGAAACCCAGACCACACGGGTGTGATGCTTGCAGGGGAGCCCCAAGTTTTGGGGGGTTCCATTGGGGTTGCTCCATCCTGCTCCATGCATGGGAAACCCAGACCACATGGGTGTGATGCTTGCAGGGGAGCCCCAAGTTTCAGGGGGTTCCATTGGGGTTGCTCCATCCTGCTCCCTGCATAGGCAGCCCAGACCACATGGGTGTGATGCTTGCAGGGGAGCCCCAAGTTTCGGGGGGTTCCATTGGGGTTGCTCCATCCTGCTCCATGCATGGGCAGCCCAGACCACATGGGTGTGATGCTTGCAGGGGAGTGCATGAGCCCCAAGTTTCGGGGGGTTCCATTGGGGTTGCTCCATCCTGCTCCATGCATGGGCAGCCCAGACCACATGGGTGTGATGCTTGCAGGGGAGTGCATGAGCCCCAAGTTTCGGGGGGTTCCATTGGGGTTGCTCCATCCTGCTCCATGCATGGGCAGCCCAGACCACATGGGTGTGATGCTTGCAGGGGAGCCCCAAGTTTCGGGGGGGTCCATTGGGGTTGCTCCATCCTGCTCCGTGCACGGGAAGCCCAGACCACATGAGTGTGATGCTTGCAGGGGAGTGCATGAGCCCCAAGTTTCGGGGGGTTCCATTGGGGTTGCTCCATCCTGCTCCATGCATGGGCAGCCCAGGCCACATGGGTGTGATGCTTGCAGGGGAGTGCATGAGCCCCAAGTTTCGGGGGGTTCCATTGGGGTTGCTCCATCCTGCTCCATGCATGGGCAGCCCAGACCACACAGGTGTGATGCTTGCAGGGGAGCCCCAAGTTTCGGGGGGTTCCATTGGGGTTGCTCCATCCTGCTCCATGCATGGGCAGCCCAGACCACATGGGTGTGATGCTTGCAGGGGAGCCCCAAGTTTCGGGGGGTTCCATTGGGGTTGCTCCATCCTGCTCCATGCATAGGCAGCCCAGACCACACGGGTGTGATGCTTGCAGGGGAGCCCCAAGTTTCGGGGGGTTCCTTGGGCTGCTGTGACCCTAGGACCCTTTGGGCCCTTCCCAACCCATTCCCATGATCCCAGCCCACACCATGCTTGCGGCTGCTCCTAAAAGGGAGCATTGCAAACAGCGTGCATGGGGTGTGCAAACGGGAGCATGCACCGGGCACCGGGCACCGTCCCCGTGAGCCCCGGTGCGAGCGCGCGGCTTCCCGGCGGCTCCATCCTCCCCTTCCCTCCGCCGAGAGCCGACAGCTTGCGAGTGGCACTTAGCACGGAGCGGCTGCCGTGTGATTACCCATCGGATAACGTTTTAATTGTAGTGCTGGCACTCTGTCAAGCTCATTTGAACCGCATTTCAATATCACGGCATTTATTTAGTGCCATAACAATATGGATTAATCTTAAATTATAACACCGAGGAAATTATATTACACTTATTTCTCATTTGGCAAATATTTAACGGGGCGGCGTGGGTTGCAAAGCACAACGGGGGGGGGGGGGGTTGGGGGTCACATCCTGGTCTAGGGGCTGGGGGTGGCAGGTCCTTGGGGTGCCAGGCCTTGGGGACGCGGTGCGGGAGGGTCCCTGCCAGCTCCCGCCGTCCCCACATGGGTATTAGGAATGTTCCAGCCCCGAAATAGCCGAGGGAGTAACTCAACCCCACACACGTCCCGGGGCCGTCACCGTGCCCAGGCGTGTCCCGGGGGGGGGGGGGGTGTGCACCCCCCAGCTTCCTTTATGGTGCCCATAAATCCTGGGGTGCAGCTCCCAAATTCCATGGGGGATCCTGGAGAGGGGATCCCCCCCATTCCCAGCAATGAGGACCCCACTGCCATCCCATAACCTGCCAGGCCGGAGTGACCCCCCCATGGGGCTGCAGCCCCCCCACTTGCTGGCTCGGGGAACTTCCCATCATCCCAGCACATTCCCATCTGTGAGCGGGGGCGAGGAGCAGCTTGGGGCGGGGGTCACCCCTCGTTGTCCCCCCCAATCCCCCCGTTTCCATCCCGCATCCCCAGTGCTGTCGGTGCGGTTGTGCTGTCACACATGAGGCCAGGGTGAACCCCCCCCAAGCCCCCGGTTCTGGTTTGGTGCTGGGGGGGAAGCGCCTTCACATCCCTGTTCTTAACCCTTTGCTCCAGCTGCTGCCTCCCCCCAGCCCCATTTGGGGGGTCCTGGGTGCCAACAGCCCCAAAACTCACCCACCCCTTCCCCTGCCTCAGTGTCCCTGCTCGGGGCAGTGTGGCGTGGCTGTGGCTGTGCCAGACCTGCCGGGGTTTCCACCCTGGTCCGTATGGCCCCCAAAACCCCACCGGCGCCCCATGGCCCCCCCATCCCTCAGTGCTGGCACCCAGTGAGGGCGGGTTTGTTGCCGGCTGTGCCGGTGCAGAGGGGGGGAGCAGGCGGCGGTGCTGGTGGGGCTGACTCACAGCACTGGCCATGGGGAGCCTGGCCAGGGAATTCCCAGGCTGTCGGTGCCGGGGGGCCGGGGTGGGACCCCGCAGCCCATCTGCGCGGTGCTGGCATCCGGCCCCATGGTGCCGGCCCCACCGCGGCGCAGGCTCATCCTGTACCGGTGACCTGAGCTGGGCATGGGCTCAGGGACCCTTCCTTGTCCTCGCTGGCGAGGGTCAGAGCAGGGGGGCTGCGCCCTGCCCCGTGCCGAGCCGAGCCATGCCAAGCAGTGGGTGGGAATGGCAGGGCCGGCGCGCACCGGGGGATCCATCCGTGCCAGTGGCTGTGAGTCAGCGGGTGGGAGCTGTGGGGAGCGGCGGCCGTGGCCCCGCCATTCCCGCCGGGATGCATCGCGCCAGCCAGGCCCCGCCGCCGTCGGAGCAGCGGGAATGGCGTTGGGGGGAGAGGGGGGGGGAATGGATGTGATTCTTTTACAGCCTGGTTCACAGCTTCCAGAAAAGGCTCGTTCTGGAAACCTCGGCTTCCTGCCCGGCACAGCCGCCCGGCACGCTGCCGGCTCCACACCCCGCGCCGGGGCTCGCCGCAGCACCGCAGTGGGCAGCTCCGGGCACGGCTCCTTCGGGATGCATAGGGATCCCAGCGGGATGTGCCCACCCATCCCAAGGGGTGTGTGCGGAGCTGGGGGTGCTGGTTCCCAGGGTTGAGCCGTGGCCCCGACCCACGCGCCCCTGCCCCATCCCGGTCCCCGGCCGGCGTAGGAAGGAGCGAGCTGCCTGAAACCACATCCCGACACTCATCCCAGAGGCATCCCGGAGGGATTAGCTGGGGAGCGTGGGCCGGCTTAGAGAGCAAAGCATCGCTTCCTGCCCCGGCCGGGCGGCCGGCCAGCCTGGGCTGCTCCGCACCGCGCCGTGCCGAGCCGTGCCGGGCAGGGACCGAGCGGCCATGGCCCCGCCAGCCCGTGCTGGCACACACGGATGTGGGGAGCGGGTTCAAGCAGTGAGGAGTGGCCGGGCCCCCCCTGCCCCGGCTCCCACCCGGCCGCTGGCCACCGGCTCCCATGTTTCCACCATGACCTCACAGCTTGGCCGGGATGCGGAGCAGGATGGGGAGCGCCGGACGGTGCCTCCCCGGGGGGTGCCGGTGGCCCCCCCAGGCTGTGGGTGAGGCCGCCAGGGTCAGGGTTGGGGCTGTGCCCCTGCCCTGTGCTCCCCACGCCGGCCGTGTCCCCCACACGTGTGCACACGTGGGGCTTTGTCCCCTTTGCAGTGACCCAGCCCCGGAAGCTGCTGCCCCGGTCATGGGACGATGTTCCCGTGTCCCCATCCTTCCTGCCACCGGGGCACTGGCATTGGGATGCCGGTGCTGGCAGTGGGATGGCCCAGGTCAAGCTGGCACGGTGCAGCACAGCCAGGGCTCTGCTGAGGTCCTGGCACCGGTGTCCTGCAGCTGCCAATGGATCCAGAGCATGGGAAGCACACGCATGTGCAGAGCCTCCCATGTGCCAGCACATGTGTGTGCCGTGGGTCACGGTACTGGTGCCCCTTGTGCCTCACACGCTCTGGTGCACGAGGGACGTGAGGGGTGTGCATGCACGGGGGTTTGATCACGTACAGGACACGCGTGCCCGAGGGATGCGCACATGCAGCGAGGGCTGTGCACACGCGTGTGCATGCGTGTGTGAGCGTGGCGGGGGGGGCGCGTGTCCACGGGCAGCCCTCCCTGACTCTGTCCTCTCCCACCGCAGCCGGCAGCGGCCTGATGGGGAATGCTCCCGCCTCGTCCTTCATGGGGGGCTTCCTGAGCAGCAGCCTGGGCTCGGGGGGACCCAGCCACCCTGGGGGCCCCGCTGCGTCCCCCCCGGAGCCGGCCTTCTGCGGGCCCCACTCCGGCACCTCCCAGATCTGGTTCTCGCACTCCCATGAAGGTGAGTGGAGCCGCGCCCCGGGTGGGGGGGACGCGGTGTCCCAGCAGGGAGTCCCCACGCACACCCTGCTCCACGGCTGAGGCCGGGCCAGCTCGTGTCACTGGTGATGAGCGAGGGGTGCCCCCCCCTTCCGCATGGGGACCCCTGTGCAGAACACTGTGGGGACCCTATAAGGGCAGCCATGGTTATACACCCCCCGCCGTGGTGGGGAGCGGGGGCTCCGGTGTCCTGGTGCTGCCCCACGGCCACACCGGTGTCCCCGTCCCCACCTGAGCATCCGGAGCGAGCCCCGATGGAGTTAAGGAGCGGGAGGTGGTGCTGGCGCGGGGCCCTGGCAGCCGGCCCGGCTGGTAGTTTGACCGGCTGCCAGCTGGCTCCCGGCGAGCCGGGGGGGCGCGGGGGGGTCCGGGCAGCGTGCGCGGCTCCGGTGATGGACAGCCCGAGCGCGCCGGGAACCGGCCTGCAGCCGCACCGGGTGCCGCAGGGGGGGGGCTCAGCCTTAGGGTGAGGGGGGCATCCCTGGGATGGAGATCACAGGCCCCCAGGAGATCGTTTATGGCCGTGGTGCTGTGCATGGTGATGCCATGGGGGCCGTGTGCCCTGACTGCTGCCCTCACCCCCAGCCCCGGGGTACCCCCGCTTCTCCGGGAGCCTGGCCTCCACCTTCCTGCCCATGAGCCACTTGGACCACCACGGCAACAGCAACGTCCTCTACGGCCAGCACCGCTTCTACGAGAGCCAGAAAGGCAGGTACCGGGGTCCCAGCGCGGCGCACGGGGCCGCTGCAAGCTCTGGGGCTGGCTGGGGTCCCCCCCCCCGTGGGTGAACGCGTCCCCGGTGCGGCAGGGGCCGGTACAGAGGCCACGGTGTGGGGCTGGGGATGCAGCGGTGGTGCCGGGTCCCCGGGGAGCCGCGGGGCCGGCGGGCGCAGGGTGCTGGGCACCCGTCCCAGCGCCGCTCCGGCTTCTCACAGTGTTGTGGCGGGTGGTTAATGGGGAGCATTGTTTGGGTGGGAAACGGAGCTAATGAGGCCGTGCTTCCCCCGCGCTCCTCCCCTGCAGCGGGGCACGGGAGCTGCTGGGTGAGGGGCTCACCCCGTGCCATCCCCTCCAGATAACTTCTACCTGCGCAACCTGCCCGCACAGCCCGCCCTGCTGCCCACCGGCCACGGCTTCCCCGGCATCGCCCGCGCTGCCCCCGGGCCCCCCGCCGGCTCCTGCAGCCGGGAGCGGGACGCCGGAGCCCTGCCCAAGACCCCCAAGGACTACGACCGCTTCCTGGCAGGCAAGGACAAGGTGGCCAAGGGGGACCCCAAGGAGCGGCCGCCCGAGGAGGACCCCAAGGAGCAGCGGCACAAGGCGGTGCTGCCGGTGCCGCCGGATGGGCACTGCAAAGAGGGGCTGCCCGCGCGGGGGGCTGGCGACGGCCGCCCCAAGCACCTCGCGTCCTGCCTGCTGGGTGCCAAGGGGGGGCTGGAGGGTGATGGCGGCCGCACTGTGCTGCCCAGCTGTGCCGGCAGCGCCATGCCCCGCGCCGGCCGCTGCAGCGCCAAGGAGCCGTGCCGGGGCGAGCGGGAGCCGGGCACCGCCGAGGTGCCGCAGCCCTACGGGGACTGCGTGGAGCGGCGGCAGATGCTGCACCACGCCGTGTCCTACGCGGTGCCCACGGCCCCGGCCGCGCTCGGCCCCGCCGCCGGCTCCTTCCCGTGCCTGCAGCTCCACGCCGGTGCCGAGGTGCTGTGCCCGCTGCCGGAGCCGGCGGGGCGGGAGCTGAAGCTGAGCGGGGCCACGCTGGTGCCCTCGGTTGGGCACCTCACGGACAAGAGCCGCTCCTTCCAGGTGTCGGCGGAAGCGGGCGGGATGGAGCGTGCCGAGGGCAAGGAGCGGCACGGGGAGGTGGGGACCGAGCCCGCGGCTGCCTACGGGGGCCCCTTCCACCACCCGCTGAAGGCGGAGGGGCCGGCGGAGCGCAGGATGGAGTGGGGGGGGCCTGGAGCCCGGCTGAAGGGGCTGGAGTACCTGGGAGGGGGCGGCGCTGAGGGGCCCCCCTTCTCCGGCCGGGGAGCACCCAAGGGTGCTCTGGAGAAGGGCTACTTCGAGGTGCCGCCGGCACCCGACTGCTCCCGCGCACCCCGCCCCGACCCCCTGGGCGTCCGCGTCGGCCCCTCCTGCTGCACTTTAGAGAAGGGCCCCCCCAAAGAGCCCGCTCCAGTGCCGGCACCCCAGAAGGTGGCGCGGATCCGGCACCAGCAGCACCCCGAGGCTGAGGCGGCCGCCGCCGGCCCCGAGGGCAAGCGCAAGCCCCTGGAGCTGAGCGCCCTGGGCTATGGGGCCCCCCCGCTGCCCCCCTGGGGCGTGCAGGGCCAGGGGCCCTCCCTGAGCGTGGCGGAGGAGCGGAAGGGGCCGTACCTGGACCCCTTCGGCACGAGTCTGCAGCAGGCTGCGTTGATGACTCAGGGGCCGGTGCTGGGCCAGGAGGTGCCGACGGCCCCGGACGAGGTCTCGGCCATGAAGAACCTGCTGAAGTACAGCAACCAGGCGCTGCTGGGGGGGCAGAAGGGACCCCCCTTCGTGGGGCTGGCGGGCGTCAAGGGCAGCTGCGCCCACCAGGACGCCAAATTCCCCCCGGGCAAGGGGCAGCCGGAGCTGGAGCGCCCGGACTGTGCCCGCGGCCGGGAGCACGAAGCGCTGGCCCCCGGCGAGGGCGAGGTGCGGCAGCCGCCCGTGGGCATCGCGGTGGCCGTGGCGCGGCAGAAGGAGACCCTGGGGCGGCCGGAGCCCTCCTACGGCAGCGCTGGGCGGCAGGGCCGGGCGGCCGCTGGCATCAAAGGTAAGGACCCGGGGCAGGGGCACGGGGATGGGGATGGGGATGGGTTTGGCAGTGCCGCACTGATGCCATCGCCCTGTCCCGGCGCAGCGGGCACGGCGCGGCCCATGCACCTCATCGACCTGGAGGCAGAGGAGGAGCGGGGCCGGCTCTGCGAGGAGCGCCTGGGGCTGCCGGCGCGGGAGCTGCTCCTCCAGTAAGTGCCCATAGGGGAGGGATATGGGGACCCCGTTGCGGGGGGGGGTACCCCATGGTGCGCGGTGCCGCCACGCCTCCTGTTCCCCCCTCTTCCCGCAGGGACAACAAGGAGCTGGTGGAGTTTGCTCGGATGCACCCGTCGGGGGGGTGTCCCGGGGAGCTGACCCCACACCTGATGATCGCTGGGGGGTCCTCGCTGCCGGCGGGGCAGCTCGGGGGGGACCCTGCCGCCCATGCGCACCCCGCACACACGCATTGGCTGCCCCGCACCCGCAGCCCCTCCATCTGGATGGGGGGACACTCCTATGGTCAGTGCTGGTGGCAAACGGAGGGGAGCGGGGTTGAATGGGTGCTGACCCCCCCCCCCCCCGGTGCTCACGGCTCCATGGCCCCGCAGGCATCGGGCACCCCGCGCTGCACCAGAACCTGCCGCCCGCCTTCCCCACCTCCATGCCCAGCACCATGCAGCCCGTGTTCCCCCTGTCCCAGGACCCCCCCGCACAGCTCGTCATCCTGCCCACCGAGCCCCCCGCCCATGGCACCCCACACACGCTGGGTGAGGCTGGCACCGGGCACCCCTGCCTTGTGCTGGGGGTTACTGTGAGGGGGGTTGTAATGGGGCTGGGGAGAAGGTGGGGTCCCCTGAGTTGCTTTTGGGGCTGCAGGGTGGGAAATGGGTCCCTGTGGGCTCTTTGGGGGGTGAAGGGTTGGGATGTGGGTCCTGTGGGTGCTTTTGGGTGTGCAGAGGTGGAAGATGGGGTCCCCATGGGTGCTGTTGGTCATGCAGGGGTGGGAGGTGGGGCCCTGTGGGTAATGCTGGAGATGCAGGGCTGGGATGGGGAGGCACCGCTGGGGTCTGCAGGGTGACCCCGATGCTGGTCCCCTGTTGACCCCCCCTCCCCTCCGGCAGCCGACGTGATGGACCAGGCATCCCTGTGGCCCCCCATGT
This sequence comes from Neopsephotus bourkii, assembly GCF_033783945.1. NCBI lineage: Eukaryota > Metazoa > Chordata > Aves > Psittaciformes > Psittacidae > Neopsephotus > Neopsephotus bourkii. The sequence continues at coordinate 1,098,447 of NW_026902223.1, forward strand.
ACCCGGGCCGGGGCCCCAGCGCCCACCTGCAGCACACGGGGCAGCTGCCCGTGTACCCGCGCTCGCAGTTCCTGCGCCAGCAGGAGCTCTATGCCCTGCAGCAGCAGCAGCGGGCGGCGCAGGCCCTCGAGATCCAGCGCCAGGTGCACGGACAGGTACCCACAGCGGCGGTGGGGCTGGGATGCGGAGTGGGGATGTGGGAGATGCTGCTGTGAGAGATGTGGGGCACGGATGGGGATGCTGCAGCCAGGCAGCGGGGCAGGGGGTGGGATGTGGGTCTGGGCTGTGTGGAGCTGGGCAGGGCTGGTGGTGGGTCCCGTGTGCGCTGACCTCGGTGTCTCCCGCAGCGGAAGCCGGAGGAGCAGCCCCTGGAGCTGGAGGACGGGGGTCCCGAGAAGCCCCTCAAGCCCTCCCACAAAGCAGTTGCCTTAAACCCCCCGGCCAAGGGCCTGTCCTCGGCGGCGCCCGGGCCCCCCAAGCTGTCCCCTTGCTGCCACTCCCCGGCCCTGCGGCACCCGGCCAAGTGCCCCGTGACCCTGCCCGCGGCCCCCTGCACTTTACCCGTCTGCCCCGCCGCCAGCTCCGCCGTGGCCCCGCGCTCCCCGGCCGACAGCCCCCTGCCCGTCCAGAGCAAGGGCAGCGACGGCGAGGACAAGCGCGGAGAGGGGCAACCGCCCCGCGACTACCCCAAGTCCCTGGAGCCAGGTAGGACCGGGGCGGCGAGGAGGAGGAGGAGGAGGAGGAGGGCGGGCGATGGAGCCCCGTTGAGGGGCTCCCCGCTGAGCATCACCCGCTTTCCGCAGACCTGCCCCCCGGGTACAGCTACCCCTCAGCCGCCATGGGCTTCTCGGAGGCGCACTCGGCCGAGCCGGCCGATCCCGACACGATGCACGCCGGGTCCCCGCCGGCCGAGCCCGAGCAGTCCCGGACCTTCAGCCCCGCTGCGGAGGCGCTGCGGGAGCCGGGCCCCCCGCGGGAGCCGCCGCCGGCCGGGGGGGCCATGGGCGAGGGTCCCGGGGCTCTGCTGCACCGGCACCACCTCCTGCTGGCACCGGGACCCCTCTGCGGGGAGCGGGCCCCGGCGGGCACCGAGGAGCGGGCCCCGGTGCCCTGCGGGGCGCGGCGGGAGGCGGCGCAGGGAGCGCCGGAGCAGAGCCTGCCCGAGCAGCAGCGCCCGGCGCCTGCGGCCGCAGCCTCCCCGCTGCCCCCCGCTGCCGAGGAGGAAGAGGAGGAGGATGAAGAGGAGGAGGGCGGCAGCGGTGGCTCCGAGCCCGAGGACAGCTGCGAGGAGGAGGATGGGGACAGCCGCGGCGGGAGGCAGGGCTGCCCGGGCGGGCTGGAGGCGCTGATCGCCGCTGGCATCGACCTGGGGGAGCTGCCGGCCCTGGGATCACCCGCGGAGCCCCCCCCGGCGCCCCCATCGCCCGCCCCCTGCGCATCAGGGATCCCCGGCATCGCCCTGCTCAGCGAGCTCGCAGACCTGGAGCTGCGCCGGCGCCGCTGCGACCTGGCACTGGAAGGTGAGCGGTGACCGGTGCCCCCCCCCAGGGAACCTCCATCTCCAGCACCCCTGTCCTGCAGTTGCATGCCCTTGGTCCCCCTGCCTGCTGCATGCAGGGCGCAGGGTCATGCAGTGCGTGTGCAATGGAGGGGCCATGCAGCGTTTGCAAGCACACGGCTGCTCTTGCACAAGCAGGGTTGTGCAGGTCGGTGTGCAGTGAGAAGGTGTCTGAATGCGTTATTTGGCTGCATGGTCATGAAGGAGCTGCATGTATGTGGTGCCGATGTAGATACATGCATGCAGAGCAGTGCCCATGCAGTTACACACATGCAGAGCGGTGCCCATGCAGTTACACGCATGCAGAGCGGTGCCCATGCAGTTACACGCATGCAGAGCGGTGCCCATGCAGTTACACGCATGCAGAGCAGTGCCCATGTGGTTACACGCATGCAGAGCAGTGCCCATGTGGTTACACGCATGCAGAGCCGTGCCCATGCAGTTACATGCATGCAGAGCGGTGCCCATGCAGTTACACGCATGCAGAGCGGTGCCCATGCAGTTACACGCATGCAGAGTGGTGCCCATGCAGTTACACGCATGCAGAGCGGTGCCCATGTGGTTACACGCATGCAGAGCGGTGCCCATGCGGTTACACGCATGCAGAGCCGTGCCCATGCAGTTACACGCATGCAGAGCGGTGCCCATGCAGTTACACGCATGCAGAGCGGTGCCCATGCAGTTACACGCATGCAGAGCGGTGCCCATGCAGTTACACGCATGCAGAGCGGTGCCCATGCAGTTACACGCATGCAGAGCGGTGCCCATGCAGTTACACGCATGCAGAGCGGTGCCCATGCGGTTACACGCATGCAGAGCGGTGCCCATGCAGTTACACGCATGCAGAGCGGTGCCCATGCAGTTACACGCATGCAGAGCCGTGCCCATGCAGTTACACGCATGCAGAGCCGTGCCCATGCAGTTACACGCATGCAGAGCGGTGCCCATGCAGTTACACGCATGCAGAGCCGTGCCCATGCAGTTACACGCATGCAGAGCGGTGCCCATGCAGTTACACGCATGCAGAGCGGTGCCCATGCGGTTACACGCATGCAGAGCCGTGCCCATGCAGTTACACGCATGCAGAGCGGTGCCCATGCAGTTACACGCATGCAGAGCGGTGCCCATGCGGTTACACGCATGCAGAGCCGTGCCCATGCAGTTACACGCATGCAGAGCGGTGCCCATGCGGTTACATGCGTGCAGAGCCGTGCCCTGTCCAACCCTGCTCGCAGCCCGGGGCTCGGCTCCAGCGCTGGCTCCAGGCAGGCGCTGGGATTCCCTCCCGGCTCGGCTTCCCCAGGGAATCCCGGGGGCCCCGGCAGGGAGGGGCCGCCTCGTCCTGGCGCATCCCCAGCGCTGCCGCGGGCGGGTGCTGGCGGGGCCCCGGGCGCTCGGGGCCGTGCGGGGCCGGGGGTGGCCGTGGGGCCCCGCTCCCCGCCGCGCATGGGGCCGGATGGGTGCGTCACCGGGTCCCTCCCAGCGCCGGCCTTGGCTCTGCTCCGCAATGAGCTCATTGCTGGCCACTGCCACTCACCCGGCCCCGGCCCCCCCCACGGCTGCTGTGCAGTGATGCAGCACCAGCTGTGTGCCCAGTGTGACCCCAGTGCCATCCCCTGCATGACCCCAGTGCCACCTCCTGCATGACCCCAGTGCCATCCCCTGCATGACCCCAGTGCCACCTCCTGCATGACCCCAGTGCCATCCCCTGCGTGACCCCAGTGCCATCCCCTGCATGACCCCAGTGCCATCCCCTGCATGACCCCAGTGCCATCCCCTGCGTGACCCCAGTGCCACCTCCTGCGTGACCCCAGTGCCATCCCCTGCATGACCCCAGTGCCATCCCCTGCATGACCCCAGTGCCATCCCCTGCGTGACCCCAGTGCCACCTCCTGCATGACCCCAGTGCCATCCCCTGCATGACCCCAGTGCCATCCCCTGCGTGACCCCAGTGCCACCTCCTGCATGACCCCAGTGCCATCCCCTGCATGACCCCAGTGCCATCCCCTGCTGACCCCAGTCACCCCTGCGTGACCCCAGTGCCCCTCCTGCATGACCCCAGTGCCACCTCCTGCATGACCCCAGTGCCATCCCCTGCATGACCCCAGTGCCATCCCCTGCATGACCCCAGTGCCACCTCCTGCATGACCCCAGTGCCATCCCCTGCATGACCCCAGTGCCATCCCCTGCGTGACCCCAGTGCCATCCCCTGCATGACCCCAGTGCCACCTCCTGCATGACCCCAGTGCCACCTCCTGCATGACCCCACTGCCATCCCTCTGACCCAGTGCCACCTCCTGCATGACCCAGTGCCTCCCTCATGACCCCAGTGCCACCTCCTGCGTGACCCCAGTGCCATCCCCTGCGTGACCCCAGTGCCATCCCCTGCGTGACCCCAGTGCCACCTCCTGCATGACCCCAGTGCCATCCCCTGCATGACCCCAGTGCCACCTCCTGCATGACCCCAGTGCCATCCCCTGCGTGACCCCAGTGCCATCCCCTGCATGACCCCAGTGCCATCCCCTGCATGACCCCAGTGCCACCTCCTGCGTGACCCCAGTGCCATCCCCTGCATGACCCCAGTGCCATCCCCTGCATGACCCCAGTGCCACCTCCTGCGTGACCCCAGTGCCGTCCCCTGCGTGACCCCAGTGCCACCTCCTGCATGACCTCAGTGCCACCTCCTGCATGACCCCAGTGCCATCCCCTGCATGACCCCAGTGCCATCCCCTGCATGACCCCAGTGCCACCTCCTGCATGGATCCTGTGCCACCCCTATACTCAGTGCTACCCCCTGCATGACCCCAGTACTATTCCCTTCATGACCCCAGTGCCACCCCCTGCATGACCCCAGTACTATTCCCTTCATGACCCTACTGCCACCCCGGGGCACCCCATAGCACCCCCCGCCCCATAGACACCCCTTCTCATCCTGCTAGTGGTCCTACTGCATGCATGGGTTGCACCGGAGCACGTGTGGGGCAGTTGCAGGGGTCCTGGGGCACATCCTGCACCAGCCCCACCGACCTCCCATCCCGGCAGGGGAGGACGAGGACCTGCTGGCCTTCAACCTGCAGAACCTGGCCACGGTGGCAGCCGCCTGGTCCCTGGTGGAGGCGGCCGCCAGCCGGGAGAGCAGCCCCCCGGCACTGAGCCCCCTGCCCGCCTCGCCGCCGCCCCGCGCCCGCATCCCCCGCCGCAAGTACACGTGGACGCCCAAAGCCAAGGCCGTGAGTGTCTGTGGATGGGGGCTGAGCTGCGCCCGGGCTCTGCCCCACGGCCGGCTGCGAGCTGCCCGCCCCGTCCTGCCCCCCCAGGTGTGCCCGCTGAAGGCGGCCATCGAGCAGCTCAACACGCAGGAGGTGGAGGTGCGGATGCGCCTGGCGGAGCTCCAGCGCCGCTACAAGGAGAAGCAGCGGGAGCTGGTGAAGCTGCAGCGGCGCCATGACCATGAGTACGTCCCCATCCCCATCCCCATCCCATGGCAGGGAGCAGGGAGTTGGGGGAAGGCATCCATGGGATGGATGGCCCCATTGGTGCGATGAGTTTGGGCCCGTGCTCAGCCTGGCTCTGCTCTTGCCGCGGCTGCAGGCGTGATGAGAGCTCGCGGAGCCCGGCGCGGCGCGGGCCGGGGCGGCCGAGGAAGCGCAAGCACTGCAGCAGCGCGCTGGGCAGGGCCGAGAGCCGCAAGGTCAAGTGAGTGCCCGGGGATGGGGCAGCACCCATGGGGATGGAACTTGGGGGGGGGGGGGGGGGTCCATCCGGCCGCCCCATCGCATCCCCCATCACCCGCAGCCGCATCCCCATGGTGGGGGGGTTGATTGGATGACAGCACCGCGTATCCCCCCCCCATTCCCCACCGCCGAGCACGGGAGCAGCGTTGCATAAAAGCCTCTTTATCTGCGCCGTATAAAGCCATTGGTCACGCTGCAGCGGCGTTCATCGCTGCCGGCGCTTTATTATTACCCATTAGCCGCCCGGCGCAGCCGTTTCCCCACTCCCGGGCCCTCTATAATTGTCCTTCTCCACTACAAATTGCCTCTCCCGACAGGCCCATTTGCATAAATCCTCCGAGCGAGTCCAAACACGCTGGGAGCGCGCGTGTGCGCGCGGCCCCCGGCCCCCCCGGCCCTAATACCGGTTAAATCTGCGCTAAATGGGCCCTGCAATTAAGGCAGAAGGGAAAGGGGAAGGAAAAAATTAATCTCGAGGTTTTATGTCACAAAACATTAGTGAGAGAGTGAAGGTTATGGGGCGGGGGGGGAAGGGGGGAGGTGGTGGGTTGTGGTGGATGGGGGGGTGCAGGAGCCTGCTATGGGTGCAGGATGGAGGTGAGGGGTGCAGGATGCGGTTGGGGGTACGGGATCCGTCTGCGGGGTGCTGCTCCAGCCAGGGATGCAGGAGGTGCAGGACCCATCTGGGGGATGCAGGACCCATTCACCAGGGATGCAGGAGGTGCAGGGTCCATCTGGGGGATGCAGGACCTCCATCTGGGGGATGCAGGACCCATTCACCAGGGATGCAGGAGGTGCAGGATCCATCTGGGGGATGCAGGAGCCATTCACCAGGGATGCAGGAGGTGCAGGGTCCATCTGGGGGATGCAGGACCCATTCACCAGGGATGCAGGAGGTGCAGGGTCCATCTGGGGGATGCAGGACCCATTCACCAGGGATGCAGGAGGTGCAGGATCCATCTGGGGGATGCAGGACCCATTCACCAGGGATGCAGGAGGTGCAGGATCCATCTGGGGGATGCAGGACCCATTCACCAGGGATGCAGGAGGTGCAGGATCCATCTGGGGGATGCAGGAGCCATTCACCAGGGATGCAGGAGGTGCAGGGTCCATCTGGGGGATGCAGGACCCATTCACCAGGGATGCAGGGGTGAGGTTGGGGGTGTTGGGTGGGGGTGGGTTTGGGGTGGGGCCATTCACCAGGGATGCAGGAGGTGCAGGGTCCATCTGGGGGATGCAGGACCCATTCACCAGGGATGCAGGAGGTGCAGGATCCATCTGGGGGATGCAGGACCCATTCACCGGGGATGCAGGAGGTGCAGGATCCATCTGGGGGATGCAGGACCCATTCACCTGGGATGCAGGAGGTGCAGGATCCATCTGGGGGATGCAGGAGCCATTCACCAGGGATGCAGGAGGTGCAGGGTCCATCTGGGGGATGCAGGACCCATTCAGGGGTGGGGGTGGGTCCATCTGGGGGATGCAGGACCCATTCAGGGGTGGGGGGTCCCTCAGGCCCCGTGCCCACGGCGCGCTCCCCCCAGGGCAGTGAAGAGCAGCCTGTCCCTGCTGTGCGCCGAGCTGCGGGGGGACCCCGAGCCCAAGAAGAAGCGGAGCAAACTGTCCGAGGCCGCCTTCGGCAGCATCAAGGGCTCCCCGGTGAGTCCGGCATCCACCGCCGGTGACCCCCATCGCGGTGCTCGGGGGGGGGTGCCAGCCCCATCCCAACGTCCCCGTGCCCCGCAGGACAAGGTGCGGTGCAAGCAGAGCGGCTCGCAGGGCAAGCTGGCCTGCAAGGTGGCTCACAAGGTGTCGCAGCTCAAGCAGAAGGTGAAGAGCAAGGGGCTGCCCGCCGGCATCAGCCCCTTCCGCCGGAAAGACCCCAACCCCGGTGGCCGCATCCAGAAGAAGCTGTCGCGGCCCAAGAGCTCCAAGGCCACCAAGTACCAACCGCAGGACCCCGACCCCCGGCAGTTCAAAGGTAGGGATGGCATCAGGATGGGGGGGTCCAGGGCCTGGAATGGGGCTGAGGGTACCAGGGATGCATCCTAGTGTTTGGGAATGGGGCATGGGGGTGCTGCATCCCTGGGTGCACGGGGTCCCTCATTGCTGTCCCCTCCTCTTGCAGACGAGCACGATGAGGACACAGACAGCGAGGATGGTGACGATGAGCCAGGCTTGTCCCTGCCGCCCTCGGTGCCCATGGCCGTGCTCGGACCTTCCCCATCATCCGTGGTGAAGATGGAGGCCAACGAAAAGGCCAAGAAGAAGAAGGAGAGGCAGGGCCTGCTAGGTAAGGGGATGCAGCGGGACGGGGGCAGCGGGGATGGGTGGGCAGCCATGGGGTACCCTGACCCCCGCATCCCCCCCAGGGCCGTGCCGCCTCGGCAGCCCCGAGGGCGAGGTGAAGATCAAGCGGCGCCCGGTGAAGCCGGGCACGGGGAAGCTGGAGAAGGCGCCGGCGCGGCGGAAGGCGGCTGAGGAGGGCGGCAAGAAGAAGCTGAAGGCCAAGCCCAAGGAGAGCCTCCGGGCACCGGCCCCCAGCGGCTCCAGCGCCGCGGCCGCCGCCGGCAGCATCTTCGGCAGCGCTGACCCCCGGCACTATGGGGCGAGGGACGAGGGGGCTCGTCTGGCCAGCGAGAGGCTGAAGAAGGCCACGCGCAAGAGCAAGGTGCTGCAGTCAGCACTGAGGGTGAGTGGGGGGTACCATGGGGTGCTGTGGGTGGGGGGGCACCGCTGCATGCGCTGGGGATGCTGGGGTTGGGAGCGCTGATGAGCCCTATGTGGGTGTGTAGGGACTGGGGTGGGTGGGAGGCACCGTTGGGCCCCAAAGGGCTGGGGTCACTGTGGGGTCTCATGGTCCAGCTCTGACCCCCCCTTTCCCCGCAGCGGAAGAACGGGGCGCTCTCGCTGGCCCTGTCCCCCCGGAGCGCCAAGACCATCCTGAGCAAGGGCAAGAAGCTGGCCAAGGTGAAGAGCAAAGTGGGCACCAAGCAGGTGAGGGGAAGAGGCTGGACCCCCCCAAACCCCAGCACGGCCCCCCCCCCATGTACCCCTGAGCCCCCCACTGAGCCCAGTGCCCCGCAGTGCAAGGGCCGGGCGGTCAGCAAGCTGCTGGAGAGCTTCACCGTGGAGGACGACTTCGACTTCGATGACAACAGCAGCTTCTCGGAGGAGGAGGAGGATGCTGGGGGCTGCATGGCCGGGGGGGCGCGGGGGGGCCGCCGCTCGCCCCTGCCCCACGCCTGCGCCATCCAGAAGGAGGACCTGCGGGACGGGCTGCACATCCTCATCCCCAAGGAGGACAGCCTGCTCTACGCCGGCAGCGTCCGCACCATCCAGCCCCCCGATATGTGAGTGCGGGGGGAGGCTGCTGTGGCGATGGGGGGGGGGTCCTGGGGTAGGGGGTGCGGGTGCTGAGCCCCTCTGTGCGCCCCATCCCCAGCTACAGCATCATCATCGAGGGTGAGCGCGGCAACCGGCAGCGCATCTACTCGCAGGAGCAGCTGCTGCAGGAGGCGGTGAGCGGGGCAGGGGTCCTAGGGGGGGTCCCCATGCTCAGTGCCCCCCATGGACCCCAACACCCAGTTCCCCGCAGGTCCTCGATGTGCGGCCGCAGTCGCGCCGCAGCCTCCCCCCCGGCACCCGCGTCTGCGCCTACTGGAGCCAGAAATCCCGGTGCCTGTACCCGGGGAACGTGGTGCGAGGTGAGGAGCGGGTGAATGCAATGGGGGGGGGGTGTCGGGGGGCACGGCCCCATCCCACAGTCCCCCCCGTGCTGCAGGTTCATCCAGTGACGAGGAGGACGACGACCCCGAGGCGGTGATGGTGGAGTTCGACGATGGGGACACGGGGCACATCGCGGTGTCCAACATCCGCCTGCTGCCCCCCGACTTCAAGATCCAGTGTGAGTGCGCTGGGGGCTGCGGGGTTATGGGCAGTGGGGTGCAATGGGGCTGGCTCTGACCCCCGGCTCTGCCCCCAGGCACGGAGCCGTCCCCGGCGCTGCTGGTGTCCAGCTCCTGCCGCAGGACGAAGCGGTCGTGCAGCGACGTGGCCGCCCCCAGCGAGCTCCCCCCCGGCCTCTGCCCCGGCCACAGCGGCCCCGAGATCCCCAAGAGCTCGGGCAAGAAGGCGGCCGGCAAGGAGAAAAGCGGTAGGGGATGGGGGGGCTGCCACCGTGGAGCCCCTGAGCCGGGGCGGGAGGGAGGTGGCACCGGCAGCGCGGTGTGAGGGGTGGTGGGATGCAGGCAAGGATGCTGGGGTGTGGGCAAGAGCAGATGGGAGCAGGCAGGTAGAGGGGATGCAGGGAAGGATGGGGTGCAGGGGGTTGGGAGAGGGTTACGGCAGGATGCGGGAAAGGATGCTGGGATGCAGGTGTGGGCAAGAACAGATGGGAGCAGGCAGGTAGAGGGGATGCATGGAAGGATGGGGTGCAGGGGGTTGGGAGAGGGTTACGGCAGGATGCAGGGAAGGATGCTGGGATGCAGGTGTGGGCAAGAGCAGATGGGAGCAGGCAGGTAGAGGGGATGCAGGGAAGGACGGGGTGCAGGGGTTTGGGAGAGGGGGTTACGGCAGGATGCGGGAAGGATGCTGAGAGGGAGGTTGAAGGGAAGGAAGCTGGGATGCAAGGAAGGATGCTGGCATGGGGGAGGATGGGAGGCAGCAATGCAGACAGGAGATGAAGGGGTGCATAGGATCGGGAGCTGAGTAGGGCAGGATGCAGGGACAGATGCGGGGTTGGGATGGAGGAGAGGGCGACACAGGGCGCTGCAGTGATAGGGGATGGATGTAAAGCCACAGGGAAGGACATACAGGGACATGGGACAGTCCTGTGCCCATCCACCCGCTCTCCCTCGCGTGCCCCAGCCCCTCCTGACCCCCATCTCCCCACAGGCAAAGCCATGGAGGTGCTGTCGGGCAGCAAGGCGCCGGTGCTGGGGGACCCGTTCCTGTGCCGGCGCGGCGCGCCGCTGCTCAGCTGGTCGGCCGTGGCGCAGACGAAGCGGAAGGCGGCGAGCAAAGGCTCGGCCGTGCTGCAGAACCTCTTCCAGGTGAACGGCAGCGCCAAGAAGCTGCGCGCCAAGGAGGCCCTGTTCCCGGTGCACCACCACCACCACCACCACCTCGCGGCCCCCGTCTTCGGCAACGGCTTCGGCGCCGACTCCTTCAGCCGCATCGCCAGCTCTTACGCGTCCTTCGGCGCCGGCGCCGGGCTGGTGCTGCCGGCGGCACAGAAACTGCTGCGCTCCAAGAAAGCCGAGCGGCTGGAGGCGGAGATGGGCAAAAGCAGCCGGAGGAAGGGGGGCGGCGAGTACCTGGTGAAGCTGGACCACGAGGGGGTGACGTCCCCCAAGAACAAGGCCTGCAAAGCGCTGCTGCTGGCGGACAAGGACTTCGGGGCCAAGCTGGAGCGGCCGCTCTCCAGCCACGGCTACGGGCACGCGGCGCTGGGCGGCAAGGACCGGAAGGGGCGCGCGCCCGTGCATCAGTTGCCCGTGGGGCTGGCGCTGCGCAAGTACTCGGGGCAGGCGGAGTTCGCCCTGAACTGCGACAGCGACTGCCACAGCTCCTACTCGGACATGGATGAGGATGAGGAGCCGGGCGGGCTGGGCGCAGAGGTGCCCTCGCGCTTCATGACGCGGCTCTCGGTGTCCTCCTCATCCTCGGGCTCCTCCACCTCCTCCAGCTCCGGCTCCGTCTCCACCTCCAGCCTCTGCTCCTCGGACAACGAGGACTCCTCCTACAGCTCCGAGGACGAGGACTCGGCGCTGCTGCTCCAGACCTGCCTCTCGCACCCGGTGCCGGCGCTGTTGGCGCAGCCCGAAGCCCTGCGCTCCAAGGGCAGCGCGCCGCAGCGCTGCTTCCTCACCAAGGCGGCCGCCGCCGGCCCCAAGGCCAAGCTCAAGCTCAAGGAGGCCATCAGCTTCTCCAAAGCCAAAGAGTTCTCCCGGAGGCAGCGCCTGCCCTCGGTGGAAAACCGGCCAAAGATCTCCGCATTCCTGCCCGCGCGCCAGCTCTGGAGGTGGTCGGGGAACCCCACGCAGGTAGGGATGGAGCTGGGGGGGAGTGCTGGGAGTATGGGGCACGGTGCCTGGGTGTGCAGCACCAGGGATGGGCATGCATGGGATGGGTGCACTGGGCACAGCGCCGGGATGCTCAGTGTGTCTATGAGTGGATGGGTGCAGTGAGAGCATCCTGCCCTGGCAGCGCTGCTCCCCTGGGTGCCTGTGGGCGGTCAGAGCGGGTGCATGCGCGTTTGGGGATGGGGGGTCCATGCATCACCCCTTACACCCTCCCTTTCACCATTGCCCCCCCCCAGCGGCGGGGGATGAAGGGCAAGGCGCGGAAGCTGTTCTACAAGGCCATCGTGCGGGGCAAGGAGACGCTGCGCATCGGGGACTGCGCCGTGTTCCTCTCGGCCGGGCGGCCCAACCTGCCCTACATCGGCCGCATCGAGAGCATGTGGGAGTCGTGGGGCAGCAACATGGTGGTGAAGGTCAAGTGGTTCTATCACCCCGAGGAGACCAAGCTGGGCAAGCGGCAGAGTGATGGCAAGGTGAGGGCTGCGCTGTGTTGGGATGGGATGGGGGGCACACGGGTACCGGCGCGCAGGGATGGTGATGCCGGGCTGCGGTGCCGTTGCAGAACGCCCTGTACCAGTCGTGCCACGAGGATGAGAACGATGTGCAGACCATCTCCCACAAGTGCCAAGTGGTGGGGAGGGAGCACTACGAGCAGATGACCCGGAGCAAGAAGTACCAGGACCGGCAGGACCTCTATTACCTGGCTGGCACCTACGACCCCACCACAGGCCGGCTGGTGACCGCCGATGGGGTGCCCATCCTCTGCTGACCCCCATGGACAACGGGCAGTCCCCCTGGCACTTATGCAACGCCTGGGGTGGCCATGGGGGGGGGGGACACACAGGGGGTGTCATCGTCGCAGGGGGGGGGCTCCCCTACAAGCCATACTTTTCCCTAGTACCTCTGACTGTTTGCCAGCAGGTAAAGCAGAAATCAGGTGTGTTGTTCTATTTATTTTGCTTGTAAATATTGTATTTCTTCCGGGAAGTTTTATGGATTAAAAAAAAGAAAAAAATGGACAAAAAAATCCAACACAAAAAGAAAAAACCACAAAAAAACCACGGAATTATTAATAATATGGGGTTGGGGGGGTGATCCCGTTTCAGTGCACTGTATCCCCCAGCCTGGCTGGGACGAGGCCAGCGGGGCAGCGCTGATGGAGGGGGGGCTGCGGATGGATGGATGGATGGGGTCCCCCCCCCGGCCCCAGTGCAATAGCGGGGTGGCCGCGGTGCCGGGGGACGCTGGCTCGTCCCGCCGAGCCCTGCCCGCTGCTGCCCCGCGCTGTAAATGTGTACAGGGGGGTTTTCCAGTGTAAACACTACCGAGAAACACACAAAATGGGGCAAAAAAAAAAGAATAAAGAAAAAAGGAAAAAAAAAAAAAAAGGGGGTTAAAACACAAAGGTTTTATGAGCAGCAAACTCTATGTAAAGGCCTTTTAGTATGGAACTTTTTTATTGATAACTTGGCTTATGAATAAATATATGAACCGTTGGTTGCCGGTGCTGGCTCTGCCTCCGTGTCCCTCCTGGGGTGGGCCCTGCATCTCCCCCCCCAACCCGGTACCCACAGCTCAGTGCAGGCAGGGGATGGGCAGGGGGTGAAACCCGTGCTGGGGGTCCTGGGGGGGCCTAGGATGTGGTGAGGATGGGGAAGGGGTGGAGGAAGAGACGGGAGGAATGCAAGCAGAGATGCAGGCAGGGAGAGGGGAAGGGATGCAGGCAGGAGGAAGGGGCTGCAGGAGCAGTGCGGGAAGAGAGGAAGGGTGCAGGAGCTTGCGGGAAGCTGGGAGGATGAAGGCAGGATGCGGGTAGGAGGAGGAGGGGATGCTACAGGAGGGATGCAGGAGAATGCAGGTAAGAGGGATGCGGGATGCAGGAGAATGCAGAAGGATGCAGGTAGGAGGGATGTGGGATGCAGAAGGATGCAGAAGGATGCAGAAGGATGCAGAAGGATGCAGAAGGATGCAGAAGGATGCAGAAGGATGCAGAAGGATACAGAAGGATGCAGAAGGATGCAGAAGGATGGAGGTAGGAGGGATGCGGGATGCAGAAGGATGCGGGATGCAGAAGGATGCAGGTAGGAGGGATGCAGGATGCAGAAGGATGCAGGATGCAGAAGGATGCAGGTAGGAGTGATGCAGAAGGATGCAGGATACAGAAGGATGCGGGATGCAGAAGGATGCAGGTAGGAGGGGCAGGGAGGTTGAAGGGGGCTCAATGGTGTGAGGAGGGTGCAGGCAGGAGGTGCAGGCAGCAGGAAGAGGTGGTAGAACGCTCCTACCCCACGTGGGGACAGAAGGACAGGCAGAGCTCGCACACCATTGGCAGCTCCACAACCAACCAGAGGGTGTCGGGATGCGAAGCCCGGCGCCCATTGGCTGGCGGGGAGCCCTTTTGTTCTCCCCACCCGGGTGCCGTTAACCCTTCCCCTGCCAGGACCGCGCCAGCTCGGGGCGTGGGGGCGGAGCGGCGGGGCCCGGCTGCCCCCTGGCGGCCGCTGCGGGACACGGCGGGACCGGGACATGGCCGGGGGGGAACGGGACGGGACGGGAGAGGAGAGGGATGGGGACAGGAACGGGATGGATGGGACAGGAGAGGGATGGACGGGATAGGAGAGGGATGGACGGGCCAGCTGGGCAGGCAGACAGACAGAGGGAGGCTGGACAGACTGGAGCAGGGGTAGTGGATGGACAGATGGATGAAGGGCAGAAGGGGTGCGCAGCTGGACAGACAGATGAGGAGATGGAGGCTGGACAGATCGGTGCAGGGAGGGACAGAAGGCTGGATGCAGATGGGGGGACACGGATGGCGGGACAGGTGCAGGGAGGGCTGGATGGACAGATGGGTACACAGGGGTCCGGGTGGGCGGGCAGACAGGCAGCTGGTGGGCACAGATGGCCCCAGGAGCCTCATCCTGCCCTGGCCCCCCATGGGTCATCCCAACCCACCACAGTGTGTGCTAACACCAGGGTGACAGTGACCAGCCCCCAGAGCCACCAAGGAGGACCTTGTGGCAGTGCCACCACTCCTCACCATCTCTGTGGGTGACCAGAGCAGTGCCACCCCCTTAAGTGCCTGTCACTGCCATCCCGCAAAGCATGGGCACCACAAGGGCATCACCCGACCCTGGCCCAGTGCCCCTGGAGCAAACCCCACCACCCCGAGGGACACTGCATGCTTCAGCCTGTGCCCACTCCACAACAGCAGAGGGGAGAGCATTTGGGGCTGGGAATACCTGTGCAGGGGACAATACCAGCTTTCCATAGGGATCCAGCTCCACTGCAGCCCCAGGGACTCAGCACAGGATGGTCAGGATACACACAGGGCACAATGGCTGCAGCAACAGCACTGCCTCTGCTGCAGGTACTCATCATGCAATGAGCATGAATCCCTTTCCCCAAGAGCTGGGAACAGGCCCAGGCTTGGGGGAATGCCCATTCCTGCACCCCTCTAGTGCCACCTTCACCGGGAACACCAAGAACCACTCAAGGCCCCAGCCCAACACCATGGGACTTCCACCCTGCTGCAGGCACACCCCACAGCAGCACCAAACCAACTCCTACCTGGCTGAACAGCAGCCTCCAACAGGCCCCATGGCCCCTCTACGACCCAAAACCCCGTATTTTGAGCCCCAGAAAGGCAGGTGCAGAGGTGGGGTGGAGTTTACTGCAGCTGGTTTATTTCCGTACACGATGAGGTGGTTTGTGGGCATTACAATTTCTCAACTTCCCCGATGACTCGGTTACAAATTTTGGTTTCCTACCGTCATGTGTGAGAACAATTAAGGCAACGTACAAAAATCTGACATAAATTAAAACGATGCGGAAGATTTACAGGGTGTAAATGCAAAGTTTCAGCAACTCAAGTTGAGGAACCTCAGCCCCGTGAATGTCGGGTGGGATGCGGGTGGGGAAGGAGGAAGGAAGAGGAGGATGAAGGCTGGTTCGTAAGGCTCGGACGCGATATGTTTTCCCAACCTTGCTAGAACGGCAGCGACAGAGGTGAATTCCCGATGGACTCCTACCAGCCTCTACAGGGGATCTGGAATATCCACACACTGGATGCATGGCAGCTCTGCCCCCCCCCCAATACCCTGTACGCAGCGGGGCGGCGCGGTGGGCCGATGGGTACAGGGTATTATTGGCTGACTCGAGTAACAAGGGTCAAGTCAAGCGAGAGCTCGACCATCCAGTGCCGGCTGCGGTGTCCGAGGGCGGGTGCTGTTGCGGAAGGCTTATTCCAGTTGTAGGAGGCTGGCATGAGGTGTGGGCTTTGCCTTGGGCACACAGACACGAGTGCCACCCGCGCGGCACCGCCGCAGTCCCATTAGAAGCATTTACGGTGGACGATGGAGGGGCCGGACTCGTCGTACTCCTGCTTGCTGATCCACATCTGCTGGAAGGTGGAGAGCGAGGCCAGGATGGAGCCGCCGATCCACACCGAGTACTTGCGCTCCGGAGGGGCGATGATCTGCATTGAGGAGAGCAGCGGTCAGGGTGGAGTGGCCTTCCTCTCCCTGCGAGGACCAGGCCAGCCCACCACAGAGCATCCCTTACCTTGATCTTCATCGTGCTGGGCGCCAGGGCTGTGATCTCCTTCTGCATCCTGTCGGCGATGCCGGGGTACATGGTGGTGCCTCCGGACAGCACCGTGTTGGCGTACAGGTCCTTTCGGATGTCCACGTCGCACTTCATGATGGAGTTGAATGTGGTCTCGTGGATGCCGCAGGACTCCATGCCTGGGGAAGCAGAGTTGCGGGCTCATTAGCACCCACGCTGCGCCTCACTCCGGGAACACCGGCCCCCCCATATCCCACACCTACCCAGGAAGGAAGGCTGGAAGAGGGCTTCAGGACACCGGAACCTCTCGTTGCCAATGGTGATGACCTGGCCGTCAGGCAGCTCGTAGCTCTTCTCCAGGGAGGAGGAGGAGGCAGCGGTGGCCATCTCCTGCTCGAAGTCCAGCGCGACGTAGCAGAGCTTCTCCTTGATGTCACGGACAATTTCCCTTTCGGCTGTGGTGGTGAAGCTGTAGCCCCTCTCTGTCAGGATCTTCATGAGGTAGTCTGTCAGGTCACGGCCAGCCAAGTCCAGACGCAGGATGGCGTGGGGCAGAGCATAACCCTCGTAGATGGGGACAGTGTGGGTGACACCGTCTCCAGAGTCCATAACAATACCAGTGGTACGACCAGAGGCATAGAGGGACAGCACAGCCTGGATGGCCACGTACATGGCCGGGGTGTTGAAGGTCTCAAACATGATCTGGGAAGGCAAAGGATAAAGAAGTCAGTTAGCACCAAGTGATGACACGGTGGCCACTCAGCCTCCCCCGTTAGAACACGCATGCTGACATGCACAAAATTAAGCTAAAACCACGGTGTGTGAAGGGAAAACGCAAAGACCGCAGGCAGAAAAACACAAACGAAAGAAACCTGAGGCGTCAAGGAAGAAATGCCACGAGTACAGAGCCCTGAAAACGGCGGGAGAGAAAACAAAAAGAACCAAACTCAGGGTTGAGATGTAACAAAAGGAGGGTTGTGAACAAAGATGAGAGCTGGGGGGGGGACGGGACCGGCGGGCAGGGAGCAGGTACCTGCGTCATCTTCTCTCTGTTGGCCTTGGGGTTGAGGGGAGCCTCTGTGAGCAGCACGGGGTGCTCCTCGGGGGCGACGCGCAGCTCGTTGTAGAAGGTGTGGTGCCAGATCTTCTCCATGTCATCCCAGTTGGTGACGATGCCGTGCTCGATGGGGTACTTCAGCGTGAGGATCCCTCTCTTGCTCTGGGCCTCGTCCCCGACGTAGCTGTCCTTCTGCCCCATGCCCACCATGACGCCCTGGGAAACCAAGGGTGAGTCAGCACCCGCCCGGCGGCAGCACCGCCCCGGCCCTCCCCTCTCCCTCCCCATCGCTCCCTCCCGCCTACCTGGTGCCGGGGGCGCCCGACGATGGAGGGGAACACGGCGCGGGGGGCGTCGTCCCCGGCGAACCCGGCCTTGCACATGCCGGAGCCGTTGTCGATGACGAGGGCGGCGATCTCCTCTTCCATGGCGGAGGCTCTGCGGCGGGGGACGGGGGGGGAGCCCGGTCAGAGACCCCGCACCCGAGGCCCGGTTCCCCCACCACATAACCGGCACAAACCCCCCCTTGGGCCGCTGTTTGAATCTCCCGCGCCCTGACGTCACCCGCCGCCGCCACCAATCGCGCCCCACCCCACAACGGCCCGTTCAAGCGGGCGAGCCAATTCCAGCGCGGCGCGGGGGGGGGGGATACACGGGACGCGACCCAGGCAGAGCCCACCCCGGTAGGGACCGAGCCCGCCGCCCCCGGTGGGTGCAGGGGAAGGGGCGGCGGTGCGGGGGCGCGGCACGGAGCGGCGGGGCCGGTGCGGTACCTGTGCGGGGGAAGCTGCTCTCGGCGCTGCGCAGACGCTGCCGCGGGTTCCGCTGCCGCCGGCTGAGTGAGACCGCCCGGCTCCCAGCCCCACGCTTTTATACTCAGAGGGCGGTGGCTCCGCCCACCCGGCCGAGAACATCGCCATATATGGAGATCTTTCAGAAACAAGCCTTCTCATTGGCCTCTGCGCACCCGGCCACGTGGGGCGGCTGCCGGGCTGCCCCCGCCCCGCGCACCCCGGAACCTGCATGGGTTTCTTATGGGGGGGGGGCGGCGGCGGCGACCCCCGGCCCCGGCGGGGACCCCCCGGCAGCGCCCCCCCCACCCCGGGCAGGGCCCGGGTCCATCCGGTACCGCCGGGTCCAGCCCCGCGCCCCGGAGGTGGCACCGGCAGTGCCCCCCCCATCCCGGCACCCGGTGCCCCCCGGGCAACACGTGCAGCGCCGCGGGCAGCACGTGTACCCCACCGACGGCACCCCTGGCACCCATGGCACCCACTGACGGTACCCATAGCACCCATAGTACCCACTGACAGTACCCATAGCACCCATGGCACCCATAGCACTCATGGCACCCATAGCACCCACCAACGGCACCTGTGGCACCCATAGCACCCACCAGTGGCACCCATAGTACCCATGGCACCCATAGCACCCACCAATGGCACCCATAGCACCCACCAACGGCACCTATGGCACCCATAGCACCCACCAATGGCACCCATAGTACCCATGGCACCCATAGCACCCACCAACGGTACCCATGGCACCCATAGCACCCACCGACAGTACCCATAGCACTCATGGCACCCATAGCATCCACCAACAGCACCCGTGGCACCCATAGCACCCACCAATGGCACCCATAGTACCCATGGGACCCATAGCACCCACCAACTGCACCCATGGCACCCATAGCACCCACCGATGGTACCCATAGCACCCATGGCACCCATAGCACCCACCGACAGTATCCATAGCACCCACCAATGGCACCCATGGCACCCATAGCACCCACGAACACCACCCATGGCACCCACCGACAGCACCCATAGCACAGGGAGTCCCTGAGCCCTGCGCACCCCCAGCAGCACCGCGCCTCCATCGCACCCGCACCGGTCCCATCCTGGCATCAGCATCCCGCAGCCACAAGCACCCCCTGCCCATTGCGCCTATAGACGGGCCATGATGCTGGAGCAACACCCAGCACCCTGCAGATAGCACCCTGCACCCTATAGACAGCAATCCGCACCCCATAGCAGCACCCTGCACCCCGGCAGTGCCACAGCACCACACAGCCAGCACCAGGCACCCCAAAAGCCCTCATCCCGAGCTCCAGCGCTGCCATGCACCCACTGATAGCACTGACACCCTGCAACTGCCGCTGTGCACCCCATGGGTGACACCCTGGCCATGGCCAACATCAGAGCCTGGCAGCCTGGGCCCCTCCTCATGTCTGGGGTCCCCAGCTTCATCCTGGGGTCCCCTGGGCTGTGTCACCCCCACTGCTGCCGGTGGCATGGCATGGCTCAGCCCAATGCACCGTGCCAGAGCCCCCTGCCAATGCTGGCTATCCCAGTGCCATGCGAGCCGTCCTGGCAGCCCCTTGGTGCTGCTGGGTGCTGACCGGGGCAGCTCCTGGCCTTGCCATCACTGACTCCCATGGGATCCCCAGCACCGCTTGGGGCCAAAGCTCCCCAGCTCCGGCCTCCTGCAGGCCCCGGTGCTGCCGGTGTGAAGGGGTCACCAGTGCCACAGAGCGGGGATGTTGGGATGCGGGTGCCAGCGGGATGGGGGGTCCCGGCACAGTTTGAAGGGTCTCACACCCCTGTGCCATGCCCCACAATGGGCTTGGACCGGGACCCAGCTCATAGGGGCTGTGCAGGTGATGACTGCATCCCATTACTCCCATCCCAGGGTGCAGGGACCGGGTGGAGCCCCCCCGGGGCACCCATTACCGGCGGTCCCTGTGCTGGGACATTGGGGGGGTCCGGGGTACCCAAAGTGAGAGGGGGGGGGCACAGGCACGGGACAGCGCGGGTCGGGGCCGGTGACACCGGGGATGGGCGGGGGGGAGCCGGGCGGTGCCGGGGCTCGGCCCCGCTGCTTCCTCCTGCCCAAACACGGCGGCCGCTGGGGCAGGGCCGGGCCGGCGGTGCCCGTATTAGGAGCGATGGGGCCGGTGGGTGCGGGAGGAGGAGGAGGAGGAGGAGGAGGAGGAGGAGGAGGAAGGCGCCGCGCCCCGCCCGTCGCCGCGGTGATGCGGTCACGCACACACACACACACACACACACACACACACCCGGTGCCGGTCCCGTCCCCTCCCGTCGCCACGGTGACGGCCGGGACGGGTGTTGGTGCTGGGAGGGGTGACGGGAGGGGTACCCGATACCCCGCACCCCTGAGCGCCCCCACAGCCCTGGTTTGAGGCTGGGACCACCCCCCCCTGTATCCCCCATCCCTGTGGACCGGTGTTGGATGGAGTCGGGGTGGGGGCACCCTCGTGATGCTCGCATGGAGGGGGCTATCGTGAGCATGTGGGGTCTCAAAGCCAACCCCCCCCAAAGCAGGGAGTGATGCAGAGGGGGGGCCGGGTGTCCCCAGCTCAAGGGGATGCAGGGACCGGCTGTGGTTGTGGGGCAGGGCCCAAACGGGCCCCTCCAAAGGGAACCTGGCCCCCATGGGGGGGGACCGGGGGGGCCAACGCGTACAAATGCAGCTCCTGGAGGCTCAGTGCTGATGGGCACCCAGCGCTGCCAGACCCCACCGGCTGCCCACAGCTCCCCACAGCCCCTCCGTTGGACCCTGACCCACTTATCCCCCCCTCCCGAAAGCTGACCCGTATCCGTTTCGCTGGGGGTCAGTTACACCGCACCGGGCTCGGGTATCGCCACAGCCGAGGGGGGGGGGGGCTGAGGGAGGCTGGGCCATGAAATAGTGATGAGGTACCCAAGCCGCGGGGCTGGTGCGGAACAATAACCGGTGCCGCGCTGACACCGGAGCCATCGCTGCGGCACAGCAGCATCACCGCGGCCGGGGATGGGACGGGACGGGATGGGATGGGGGTCTGAGCGCTCCGGGGTGGCCAAAGGTTGTCCTTATGTGCCTACGGTGGTCAAAGCTGGAGGCTGGGCTGAGGGGAAGGTGCGGTGGGGACCGTCCCCTCCTGTTCCCTCACCCAGTCTCAGCCCTGTGGCGCTGGAGGGTCCCCACCATCCATCACCCCCGTGGGCTGTTGGAGGGGGGAGAAGCGGCCATGACCCCGATGCAGAGCCCCAGGAGGGATTTGGTGCTAACAGGACAGATGGAGGCCGAGGGCCCCAAAGCAGGATAAAAGGTTTAAACTAATCAAAATGCCTGGCTAATTGGTAAAGGCGCTTATGGGCAGGGCGGGAGGCGGCGCGGCTGGAGGTGACCGCTGCTCAATCAGAGGGGCCGGTAACCTTAACCCGCCGGGAACGGATACGCCGGATCGGGTTCCCACACCAGTTTTCCACCCGCGGCTCCGTGGCAGGAGAACCGAGGCCGCGGGGACGGACGGTGGCCGGGGGGCTGCCGCGGTGGCCGGTTCCGGCAGCCCCGGTGCTCGCCGCAGTCTGGCCAGGCTTTCTAACCCTATAGCGGCCCATTAACCGGCACCGGGGCAGCGCAGCCGTCCCCAGGGCTCGGTAGGGCCGGGGACGCCCCCGCTGCCCCCCCCACTCTGAAGATGCCAACGAATGGGATCCACCAGGTCCTGAAGATCCAGTTCGGGTTGATCAACTGCGAGAGCCGGTACCTGACGGCGGAGAGCTTCGGCTACAAGGTGAACGCCTCGGCGCCCAGCCTGAAGCGCAAACAGATCTGGACGCTGGAGCAGGATGAGGCCGACAGCTCCGTCGTCTTCCTCAAGAGCCACTTGGGCCGGTACCTGGGCGCTGACAAGGACGGGAAGGTGCGGTGCGAGGCCGAGCAGCCGGGTCGGGACGAGCGCTTCAGCATCATCACGCAGTCGGACGGGCGCTGGGCGCTGCAGTCGGCGCCGCACCGGCGCTTCTTCGGCGGCCGCCAGGACCGCCTGTCCTGCTTCGCTCCCAGCGTGACGGAGGCCGAGCTCTGGACCGTGCACTTGGCCATGCACCCCCAGGCCAACCTGCTCAGCGTGAGCCGCCGCCGCTACGCCCATCTCAGCGCCCACGAGGATGAGATCGCCACCGACAGCAACCTGCCGTGGGGCGTGGATGCGCTCATCACGCTCTGCTTCCAGGACAAGAAGTACAGCCTGCGCACGGCCGACGAGCGCTACCTGCGCTGCGACGGGACCCTGGTGCCCGAGCCCGGCGCCCGCACCGGTTACACCCTCGAGTTCAAGGCGGGCAAGCTGGCGTTCAAGGACTGCGACGGCAAATACCTGGCACCCACCGGGCCCACCGGTACCCTCAAGTCCGGCCGCAGCTCCAAGCCGGGTAAAGATGAACTCTTCGACCTGGAGGAGAGCCACCCGCAGGTGGTGTTCACCGCGGCCAATGGTAGATACGTCTCCATCCGGCAGGGTAAGCGCTGGCCCCCCCTATGGGATCACCCCGCTATGGGAGGAGACCCTGCAATAACGGCCCCTGCAGGAACAGTGTGGGGAGGAGGCTGCCTTGTCCCAAGCTGCTCCCCAAGGGGTATGG
Source organism: Neopsephotus bourkii (assembly GCF_033783945.1). NCBI lineage: Eukaryota > Metazoa > Chordata > Aves > Psittaciformes > Psittacidae > Neopsephotus > Neopsephotus bourkii. The sequence continues at coordinate 1,120,874 of NW_026902223.1, forward strand.
GGGACCCCAGCGCTGGGGAGGCTGCAGGGGGGCCTGGGGTCAGAGCAGAAATGGGGCTGTGCAGGGCTCTATCGGTGTGTAGGGGGGGTGTGTGTGCACACAGGGCTCCATGGGTGGGTATAGGTCTGCATAGAGGTGTGTTTGTGTGCAGAGCTCCATGTGTGGGTTTAGGGCTGTGTGCGGGTGCACAGGGCTCACAGGTAGGGTGCATGTATGTGCATACAGAACGAGCAGAGCTGCACACGATGCATGGGTGCTCATACATCTGCATGTGCAGCTCATGCATGGCCATTGCGGTGTGTGCACAGCTCTGTGCCGCCCATGCATGCGTGTGCAGGGCTCATCCCAAGCTGGTGCGCATGTGTTCATGCATGCACACGCATGGAGGGCCCTGCTCAGCGCCATGCAGGGGTTGCATGTGTCTGCACACACAGCGACACGCGTGTCCTGGCACGGGGGCAGGTAGCAGCAGGGGTTGGTTGTGCAGAGCCATGCCCATGGGCAGACCCCACCATGGGGTGCCTGGCACAGGCCATGGCTGCACCACGGCCTTTGGAGCCTATGAGGGTCCCCATAGCTGGGCCATGCCCCCGGCCCCGCGCTGCCCCTGTGCCAAGCAGCTTAGTGCCGGGTGGCACCATCGGGCAGGCTATAAATAGGGAATTGTGCGGCGCGGTGCTGGCCAGATGGACCCGCAGCAATCAGCTTACCCAGCCCAATTAGCACCGGTGTTCATAGAGGGATTTACCAGCCATGGGGAGCGTGGCCGCAGCGTGGCCGGTGCCAACGTCCCCTCCTGCCCGCAGGCATCAACGTGTCGGCAAACCAGGACGAGGAGCTGAACCACGAGACCTTCCAGCTCCAGATTGACCGCGACACCAACAAGTGCAGCCTGCACACCAACACCGGCAGCTACTGGACCCTCGTGGCCCATGGGGGCATCCAGGCTGTGGCCACCGAAGTGTGAGTGGTGCAAAGGGTTGGGGCTGGGGTGGGCACAGGGGATCCCGGCTCATGCTCCCCATTCCGCAGCGCTGCCAACACCATGTTCGACATCGAGTGGCGCGGGCGGCGCGTGGCCCTGCGCGCCAGCAACGGCCGCTACGTCTGCACCAAGAGGAACGGGCAGCTGGCGGCTGTCAGTGATGCCGTGGGTAAGTGCTGGTGTGGGGTTGGGGGGGGTCCTGGTGTTGGTTCCGGGGTGCTCAAGGCTGGGGTCCCACACAGGGGAGGATGAGGAGTTCACGCTGAAGCTCATCAACCGCCCCATGCTGGTGCTGCGGGGCGAGCACGGCTTCGTCTGCTACCACCGCGGCTCCAACCTGCTCGACTCCAACCGCTCCGTCTATGACGTCTTCCACATCAGCTTCAGCGACGGCGCCTACCAGATCCGAGGTGGGTGATGGGTACGATGCTACTGGGGTTAAAGGGGGGGACCATGGGCCCTACCAGACCCCACCAACAGCCCCGAGGGCCTCCCTGCAGGCCAGGGGGGCAAGTTCTGGTACGTGGCGAGCAGCGGGGCCGTGTGCAGCGATGGGGACCTCTCCGAGGATTTCTTCTTCGAGTTCCGGGAGCGGGGCCGCGTCGCCATCAAGGCCAAGAACGGGCGGTACCTGCGGGGGGACCCGGCCGGCTCCCTGCGCGCCGACAGCGAGTCCGTGCTGCGCGCCACGCTCTGGGAGTACTGAGCCACGGCGGCCCCATCCGTGGCAGCTCTGTCCCCGCTCCCCCTCGCCTCGTGGCATTAAAGTCAGTGTGGATCGCACCAGGGCAGCGCCGCGGCATCCACGATCCCGTCTGCATCCCAGTCCCAAACCGGGGGCTTTGAACCCCAAGAATGAGTCCTGACACCCCGGGGAAAGGGATGATCCTATTGCCACATCCCCCCCTGTGCTACTGCTCTAGGACATGGGGACACTCGCGCTGCTGCAGGCAGAGCTGCCAGGCTTGGGTGGGCACAGGGCTGGGGGTCCCATGCGGCAGATGGGGCTGGGGGCTCAGCCACACAAACCCACTGCCAGCAGCAGCAATAGGGGATGCACTGGGAACCGGCGCGTGGCCGGACTGGGATGCCCATGGCCCCTCTGCCAGGGTGGGACAGCAGTGGCAGCACCGCAGGGAGCTGGCAGGGCCCTGCTTGGGATGGAAAGGAAAGAGACGGGCACCGGTGAGCGGCACGATCGATTTCATGGCAGACGACAGAGTTACAGACACTGGAGCGGGGTGGGGAAGGAGCGGGCAAACCCCGCGGCCCCGCCATGGAAACACGGGGTCCTTTATAGAAACAACGGGGGAGCGGAACCCCCCTCCCCTGCCCAGCAGAAAACGGGGCTCCCCCGGGGCGGGCACCCTGGCACAGCACCCTGTTTGTCCTGACCCGGAAGGCAAGGCGGGCCGGGGCCGCAGCCCGCAGCCAGCGCGGCACGGCCGGGGGAGCACTAAAACTACCACGGCTAGAACGATCCACGAGACACCACAGCCCCCCGAGGCTGCCAACGGGGCGGCAGGGCCGGGCTGGGGCCAGCCCAGGAGCCCCCCGCGACGCCCCGGTGCTGCCAACACGACCACAGAACACACACACGCACACACACACACACACCTCCACAACCGGGGCACCGCCGCAGCCACCCGGGGCCTCACCGCCCGCCCGGGCCTGCTCCTCCTCCGGTGGGGGTCCCTCCTCGCCGCTGTCCCATGGGCACCCGCCCCGGCCGGCGGGGTCGGGGTCACCCCGCTGCTCAGAGCAGAACAAGGCTGGGGTTCCGCAGCTGCTGGTAGATCTGGAGGAGCTTCTCAGCCATGGCGGCTCCATCCTCACCATGGGGCGACTGCTCCCGGAGGGTCTGCGCCTCCTTCAGCAGGGTCTGTGCAGAGATGGGAGCTTGAGACAGGCCCCGGTTTGGGGTGCACCCCGCGGGGAGGGCGCTGCGTGGCGCTCGGGCTCACCTCGTGGTTGGCCTGGATCTGGCGCAGGTGCTGCATGCGGAGGTCAGGGGGCCCCGAGCCCTGCGCTGCCTGCTCCAGCACCAGCGCCTGCGGGGATGGGGAGCTCTGAGCACCCGGCACAGGGCTCCGCTTGGCAGCCGTGCTCGCCCCAGGCCTGGCACCGCGCTGGGCCGGCGCTGAGGCACCGCCGGGACAGCTGCCAGCCCCGCTGCTCGCCTGCCAAGCTGACCGGGGTTGCTCCCAGGGCAGGCGGACGGCATTCCCGGCGTTCCAGGGCTCGGGAAGGGACTGGGGTGCTCCACGGCCCCACTCCCCAGCCCTGCCAAAAGCCAGGCCCGGCTGCCACAGGGTGGTGCCAGAGAAAGCTCCCGGAGCACCCGGCTGCAGGCTTCGGGGCTTTGGTGGCCTCGGGGTCCTCCCTGTCCCTGTACCTGGATGCGCCGGATGACGGCGTGGTGCATCCTGCACACGTCAGCCAAGGATGGGCTCTCCACCAGGATCTCCACGGCCTGGATGGGCCCCGTGGGGCTGAGGTCGTTCATGGACACCTGGGACAGTGAGAGCATCCTCAACACCACCATTGCCACACAGCGGGTGGGGTGAGGGCACCCTGGACCCCTCCCCAGTGCACAAGGGTCCCCAAGAGGCTCTTCTCCCCCATCCCTACCCCTTGCAACCCATTTCCTCCCCAGCCTGGAACAGGCAAATGCAGCAGAGACGCTGCCAGCCCAGCTGGGCACATCAGAGCCCTTGTCCAGCCCCTCTGAGGAGTGTTTGCCCCCAGCCCAGCCCTGGTGGCCACCAGGCTCCAGATGAGCCCTCGCCTTCTCCCTGAGGCAAGGCATTGCCGGTACCGCAGCCAGCAGAGCAATGGGTCTCACCGGTGCTGCCGGTGGTCAATGGATGCCCATTCCTGGCAAGATGCTGGTGGCCACCCCCCGGTGGATTTAATGCATCAAGCTCAGCCCAGGCAGAATTAACAGTGCCACTGATCACAGTGGTGGTACTGGAGCTCTCCGGTGTGAACCAGCCCAAGCCAAGCTCATGGCCCGTGCCAGGCCCCTCATCATGGGGTCCACCAGGAAAGCTGGGCGGTTTGTGCTTTCCCTCTGTGCTTGGAGCAGGGGATTTTCACATCCCAGAGGGGCTGGGCAAGGAGGGGCCAGGAGCAGGGGCCACAGTGCTCCAGTGGAAAGCCCATAGCCAAGAACACCCACAGGGATCCTATGGGCCAGCAAAGGGATGCTGGGAGGGGAGGTGGCACACACCAGCAGCCCCCTGCCCTGCCTAGCAGGGAAATGAGAACACCGGGGGGCACAAACCCACCTAGAGAGGAAGGGAAGCATCCACAGCCTTTGGGAAGTCTAAGACTGGGAGAAGAGGACCCCTTGAGCCCCACAGCCCACCCTCAGCCCCAGCGCCCAGCAGGCAGCACAGCCCCATACAACAGCATGGGGTCGGGATGCCAAGGCCATCATCACCCAGCTCCCAGCACGAGCTGGGGGGCTGCGGGACGGAGCTGCTGGGATGGGGGGAGCTCCTCTGGGGGCTGACCCATGGCTTGCCTCTCGCACGAGCAGCTGCAGCTCCCCTCCGTCCGGAGCCGCGCCGCGCACCGATGTCACGGTCCCGCTGCTCAGCGCCTCGGCCCCGGTGTTCTCGGCCAGCAGCCAGCGCAGCGTGGCACAGCTCAGGGGCACCTCTGTGGATACAGGGCAGAAAGAGGAGCTCGTTACAGGCCTGAGGGGGTGCCCTAGGAGATACCCCCCTGCTGTGGCTGCCCCATCGCTGGCAGTGCTCAAGGGCAGGGTGGACACAGGGGCTTGGAGCAAGCTGCTCCAGTGGAAGGGGTTGGAGCTGGAGGAGCTTTAAGGTCCTTCCAACCCAAACCGTTCTCTCATTCTATGACTTCTCCCTTTTCCTCTGAGTAAAAGAGCAAGAAAAGCATTTACCCATTGATAAACAGGGGCTGGCTCAGAGCTGTTTGCAAGGCAGCCGGGATGGAAGCATCTCTGCCCCAGGACATTGCCGGCAGCTCCCGGGATGCTCGTCCTCAGGAACCCACCTGAGTCAGAGGCTTTCAGCGCGGTTTTCAGCAGCTCCGAGGACACCCTGATGGATGCTGCCGACGGGGGCAGGTTCCCCTCTCCCGGGGCGGGCGGCTGCTCCTCATCCTTGCCCCCCTTGGGCTCAGTCTGCTCCAGGGCCACTTTCAAGAAGGTCTCCACAGGGTCTGGGGGTGCAGGGGTCAGTGGGGAGGGGTCCGTCCCTGGGGGGCTGCTCTTAAAGCGCAGGCACTGGAGCATGTCAATGGTGCACTCGCTGAGGGGCAGGCAGATGCCCTCTCTGTCCGGGGAGAGCAGGGGCGAGTCGTCGGGCAGGAAATCATCCAGGGCCTCGGAGGAGTCGGAGCCACTGCCCAAAATATCCCGTAAACTGTAGTAGAGGGCACAGGAGATGGTCAGAGGCAGGTCCAGCTTGGCGTCGGCAGCAGAGCCGAGGGGCAGCGTCAGCTCCCTCTTGTTGCCAGGGAGGAGCTGGTCGATGGGGAAGGTGAAGGTGGTGGCTGCGTCCGCAGATTCCTCCTCTAAGGCACAGGGGCTGGCCAGGAGCTGAACGCAGAGGGTCCAGCCCTCCTCCAGGCTGTACTCGCTGCAGTTCTCCAGCAGGCAGGAGATGGTGACGGTGTCTCGGAGCAGGAGGCAGCTCCAGTTGGCAGTGACAGTGCAAGCAATGGGCTTCTGGCCTTCTTGGCTGGAGAGCAAGGCCGCGCTCACGTTCATCACCTGGTTCAGGCTGGCCAGGGCTCGGTTCTTTTGGTCCACTGCTTTCTTCAGGAAGGAAACTCTGCAAGGACAAAGCGTCAGAGGTGAAACAGGAGGAGGGATGACAACGAGGACACTGGGTCAGCGATGGCAGCGTGACACAGGGCTGCTGCACAGGCAAGCTGCACAACCCCAGCGCCCTGATCCATCGAGGAACTCCCCATCTGCTTCCCCATAGATCCAGGGTGCTCTGCCCATGGAACCCCTGGAGCAGCTCCATCCAGCCAGGCCCTGGGAATGCCACTGCTAAGGGGGAGCTCGGTGCCTCCCTCCGGCTGCAGATGGCCACGGGGGCCCGTGCCTGTCCCCGCCGGCTTGGCAAGCGCCGGGGCGTCTGGCAGCGCCTGGCACGCTGCCTCTGCCACCTTCTGCTGCTGAGGCTGTAAATACCAGCCTGCCCGCAGCGCCCGGGGAGGGGGGGCCCTGACACTGCTTTTATCCTGTCCTGTGCTCCGAAAGGGAGCCATGGACGGAGCTCACGCTGAGGCACAAAAGCCTGGTGCCTGTAACCCCGTCTCTCACAGAGCCCTTTACCTCTCCGAGGTGTTGCCGATCCCAGACAGCAGCTCCTTAATCCTCCGGCCAATCTCAGCGGGTGTCAGCTCCCCGTCGGGCTCCTCGGGGCTGCATAAGCCACAGGACATGAGGCGGCCTTTGGCAGACAGGGCCAAGAGCTCGGATTCACCTGCGAGCAGAGATGGGGCAGGTCAGGCAAGCAGGGAGGGATGCGAGGGCTCAGGAAGGCAGCCAGGGCTTCCCAGGCGGCTGGAGGGGATGCAGGGGAATGGGGGAGCACAGGACGGCACTGCCTGCCCCAAGGTATCACCTCCATCCGCAGCGGGGTACAACAGGGACAGGACACGGACCACAGCAGCACCTCTGTGCACCTCACACACAGACCCATGAAGGGAAATGCCCCCCTCATCCCTGTCCTGTCCCCAACAGCCCCACAACCCCAGCCATGCTTCCCACCCCCAAGCCAAGGCCAGCAGGAGCTGGGGGGGCCGCAGCACGGTGCTGCCATGCAGGGTCCCCGGCAGTGAGCCACATGCAGCTCTGCAGGCAGCAAGTGGGGCCGGGCGCAGGCAGGGCTGCCTGCCTTGCTCTCACCTGGGTGTCCCCGGAGCCTCTCCTCCCTCCCCTGCCTGTGCTACCCGGTGCAGGGGGCTCAGTGTGGTTACAAGATGCTTTCCCCCTCTCTCTGCTCCCAAAGCAGGGGCTGAGGGCGAGACTGCGCCTTGCTGCATGCCCAGGCTGGGTCAGGCACCCTCACCGGGGCTGCAGGGACGATCAGCACCCACCGCTATGGGGCTGGGGAGCACAGTGCAGGCTCTGAGCCCCGGGTACAGGCAGCAGCACGGCTGAACCCCCCTTTCCAGAGCGAGCCTTACCCCAGCTCGCTGCAGGGAGCACGAGGGGACAGGCAGGGCCGGTGCCAGCACCGCGACGCCGAGCAGAGGGGGAAGAGCCGGAGCTGGCAGCAGGCCCCGCGCTGGTCCCGAGTCGCCAAGCTCAACACAGAAAGGACTTACAAAAACGAGGGGAGTCAACAAGAACGGGTGGAGGACGGAGCCCAATGAGGACCACGAGAGGAGGGATGGAGACGCACGGGCCCCGCATAGGCGGCTCTCCTGCCCCGCTCCGCCCCACGCCCCAGCGCACGCCCCGCTGCCAGCAGTACCTTCTGACGCCCGAGAAGACAAGGAAAGAGCCACAACGCTACAGATACTTAAACTGGCCGGAGAGAGGACGGGGGGCAGGACCCCGGTGCTGCTCTCCGCGTCCTCGGGGTCGGAGGAGTCGCCCACCCAGTCCAGGTCGACGGCGGAGATGTCCGAGTGGGTGCTGTAGTACATGCGGCTGCCGCTGCCGCAGGCAGCGCACAGGATGGGCCCGCGCAGGCAGTACTCCCTGAGCTCCGGTACCGTGGCCTCCTCCCTCTGATCCGCCTTCACAGCCACCATCTTCCCGTAGTGCCCCACGGCCACCACGCAGTCACAACCGGTGTCTCCAAAGAGCTGCTCGTCCTCGGCGTCTTCGGCCGCCCTCCGCTCCGTCCTCAAGGCCCCGATGAAGACGATGGGCTCTTCCAGGTGATGGAGGATCTTCACCGGAGGGTCCTGCTTGGAAACGTCGTGGCAGCCGTCGAGGGGAGGCGAGGAGCTGAGGGCCTTCAGCGGCACGGAGCAGAGCTGTCCATCCGGGAAGCCGCACAGGATCATCGGGGACTCCAGCATGGCCACGTCGATCCCAAAGAGCAGGCTGAAGAGGGGCTCCTCCAACACGAAGCCCCCCGAGCACCACAGCCCCTCCCCGGAGCCCAGGGTGCCTGGGGAGGATGCGCAGCACAGGACGGGCAGGAAGTGGGAGGGGGTCCCATCGCCCTCATCGCCAGGCGGGGGGCCGGGGCAGAAGCCAACCTCGCTGACCTGCCGGTACGGGGGGGTCTCGTGCTCGGGGCCCTGCAGCTCGTGCAGCTTCATCCACCACTTGCCGTGGGCCCGGGACAAGGTGACGACGAAGCTGTTGAGCAGAGTGAACATGCACAGGCTGGCGTCTGGGAAGATGCAGGCGTCCGAATCCACGGGGAGAACGCCGGATGGGCAATTGCTTTCTTGGCCGTCACCATCCGTCTGCTCCATTAACCTTCAAGCAAACAGGGAAGAGCTCGCAGCCAAGGCATGGGGTGAAGCCAGCGCTTCCCTTGGCTGCCTCTCGCCCTGGCCCTCACAAACAGGCTCCCTGCAGCACAGCTTTTAGCATCTGCTGCAAGAGCAGCGATCGGTGAGAGCCAGAGCTCCAAACCACCCTGTGGGGGCATGGAGAGGGCAATGCCCCATATCCCAGCGGTGAGAGGTGGCCCCAGGGCTGACAGCACCGGGGCTGGGAGCCACTCACCTGCTCTGCTGCTCCAGGGACACGCAGTAAATCCCGCTGTGGGCACAGAGGATGTAGAGCTGGCGGGGCTGGGGCAGCAGCTCCATGTGCCAGACCTGCTCGGGGCATCGGTACACGGCCTGGGTGGGAGAGCAGAGAGAAACGTCACCTTCCTGCAGCACCCATGGGGACGGGGCTGCTCCGTACCGGTACGTCACCTTCCTGCAGCACCCATGGGGACGGGGCTGCTCCGTACCGGTGTGAACACCGAGGGAGCCACGGTGCCCATGGCACCAGGATGGCAGAGCCCTGGCAAGGAAACCTCTTGCTGGACAGCAGCAGCTCCCAACACAAGGCCAAATCCCAGCCATTCTATCCCAAAAACGAGTGGTTTCCAGGGATAAATCTATCCCTGGGCAGCTCCGTGGTCCATGGACACAGCCCAGTGCTCCCGGGTGAGGGGCAGGGGGTCGGCAGCAGGGCTGTGGGCAAGGGGGGAGCTCGGAGGGGAAGGAAAGCAGGGCCCAGGATCCACTTTCGGAGCAGGAGCACGGTGTGGGAGGCAAACCCTGATCCTACAGCGCTGCCTCGCTGAGGAACGAGAATAGGAACAAAAAAGGCAGCCGGGTAGGACTCGGCACGACGAGCGCTGTTAGTCACAGCAGAGACAATAGCGAAAGCCTCTGGAGGGAGAAATGACAGGCACGTCACTCGCCTCGCCGGGGAAGCGAGCCCTTCCCGCTGCACTGCACTGCACTGCACTGCACTGCTCGCCTTGCAGGATGAGGAGGGGGGCTCAGACAGCAGCAACCCCCCCATACACACCCCCAGAACCAGGGGATGGGGTCTGGCTGCTGGAGTCACCCATGGATGGGGGGGACCTTGATGGAGGGACCCCAGGAAGGGCTCTGGTGTGGGGACAGCAATGCTGCCGCCGCCCTTCACCCCTGGATGGGGGGGATCCTGATGGAAGGACCCCAGGAAGGGCTCTGGTGTGGAGACAGCGATGCTGCCGCCGTCCTTCACCCATGGATGGGGGGGACCCTAGGAAGGGCTCTGGTGTGGGGACAGCAATGCTGCTGCCGTCCTTCACCCCTGGATGGGGGGACAATGATGGAGGTACCCCCAGGAAGGGCTCTGGTGTGGGGACAGCGATGCTGCCGCCGTCCTTCACCCATGGATGGGGGGGATCCTAATGGAGAGACCCCAGGAAGGGCTCTGGTGTGGGGACAGTGATGCTGTCGCCATCCTTCACCCCTGGATGGGGGGGACCCTGATGGAGGGACCCCAGGAAGGGCTCTGGTGTGGGGACAGCGATGCTGCCGCTGTCCTTCACCCATGGATGGGGGGGACCCTGATGGAAGGACCCCAGGAAGGGCTCTGGTGTGGAGACAGCGATGCTGCCGCCGTCCTTCACCCTGCCCCGGGGGGCACCGGCCCCGTACCCCCTCCATCACGGGGAGGGGACCGCAGTGTGACCCCCCCCTACCCCAACGCTCACCTTCAGCACCTTCCCCTCCTGGTCGTACACGTACACGAACTCGCTGCCGTTGGACAGGTAGATCTCGCTGGCGTGGCACAGGACCCGGGGCTTGCCGGCCGCCAGCCCCCCCGGCGGGCAGCAGAACCCGGCCAGGTAATCCACCCGCGGGCCCACGTGCGCCATTGCTGCCGCCAGCCGCTGCTGCCAGCCTGCGGGCGGGGAGGGCTCAGCCACGGCGGGAGGAGAACGGGGACGGGGCCCAGCACCGCGGGGTACCCCATGGCCACTGACAGCACCGGGAGCGCCGGGACCCGGCCCCATAGAGCCCCATAGAGCCCTATAGAGCCCCATAGCCTTGCCCGAGCCCCACAGACCCACCTGAACCCCATAGCCCGCCCCAGATCTACCTGAGCCCCACAGCCCCCCACACCACAGGCCCAGCCCCCCCCCAGCATCAACCCCACTCCCGCCCCATTTCCCATCCCAGCCCCACACCTCAGCACCCCCCTCCCTCCACCTCATTACCCCCCCCCCCCGCCATCCCACCCCCCATCGCCTCCCGGTGGGGCTGCGGGTACCGGGCGGGGGGCGCGGGCGGCTCCGCTTTACGGCTGCGCGGCGGCCGCCGCAATGGGCGGAGAGTTTGCGACAAGCCGTAAAGCCGCGAGGGGCGGGCCCGGTACCGGGGGGTGTGTGTGTATTGGGGGGGGGGGCACAGAGAGAAGCGAGGCAGGGCTGGCGGCAGCGGCTTTATTGATGGGACCCCCCCCATGGCCCCGGGATGGACGCGCCCGGTGCCCGGTGCTATGGCGGGGCACGGACAGGCCCCCGGCGGCGCGGGGGGACGGCGGCTCCGGTGCCGCGGGCCCGGCTGAGCTGCTCCACGACGGCTTCGAGCTCGGCGAAGCGCGCCGAGAGCCGGCCCAGCTGCTCCTTCAGCGCCGTGAAGTCCCGGTAGAGCCCGTCCAGCGCCCCCGACAGCGACCGGATCCTGCGCGGGCACAGGGGTGAGGACCCCCCCCCAGTCCGGTCCCGGTCCCGGTCCCGGTCCCGATCCCCGCTCACCTCCCGTAGTCGGGCAGCACCGTGTGGTGGTCGAAGAGCAGCAGGTTCCGCAGCTGGGAGGTGATGGCGAACTTCCAGTTCTCCAGCACCACCGTCAGGTTCGCGCAGCCCCTGGCCGGGGTCCGCTCTGCTGCGGGGACCGGGGGGCACGGGCTGGCTGCGGCAGGAGCCCCCGGCCCCATGGAGCCCCGCGCCCCTCCGGCTCTGCCCGCGCAGGGCGGGGGTCCCGGCCGTTACCGTCAGCTCCTGCGTCCGGAGCGGCGAGCAGCAGGAGCGGGATGAGGAGCGGGCCGAGCCGCGCCATGGCGCTGCCGGGCAGCGGGAAGGGACCCGGGGAGCCCCGCTCCTACCTCGGCGCTCGGCTCCCTCCGCTCTGGCTCCGTGCGGCTCCCGCCGGCCCTTTTGAAGGCTTGGGGCTGGCGCGGGGCCCGGCTCCGGTGCTGAGCGCGAACAGAGCGCGGCGTGTCCGGTGCTGGGGCACCGCGGAACGGAGCGCAGGAGGCACGGCGCTGGCTCTCGGTTCAGGTGCTCTTTATTGAGGGTGACCCCGCGCCGGGTCAGCCCCGCACCCCGACACCCGCGCACCCAGGGGAAAGCAAAGCGGGGGCCCTGCGCCGTGCCCGAGGCAGGGCTCGCACTGTCCTGGTGCAGGATGAGGCCGCTGCTATGAGCAGAGCACGGGGCAGCGCTGGAGCCGCACCCCGGAGGGTCAAGCCCTTGGGGCAATGCGAGCATCTGCCTGCCTCTGCCCGGCTCTGAAGGGCCCCAGCACCGGGGGGGGGAAAGAGCGCAGAAGGGACATGGGGGAAGGCACCACTTGTGGGGCGCAGCTCCCTCCCCAGGCCAAGGCCCATGGGTGCCCCAAGTTCTGTGTCTGCCCCTGCCCAGCCTCGCTCAGAGGGGGGACAAGCTGCTGCCCCAGAGAACACAGTGCTCTCTGCAGGGTGCCGTGGCACCCACAGGGAAGGGGCAGGATGGGGGGGGCACCCAGCCTGATGCCAAAGCATCTCCTGGTGCATGAGAATGTGTGCTACAGGAGCGGTGCCAAAACAAGAGCTGCCACATGTCCTGTGTCGAGGGGGAGCCCATCCTGCTCCGGCACAGGGCCGGGTCTGGCAGAGCCCCAGTCTGGCCCGGCACTCGCCCTGGGCTGGGTTGTGTGGAAGCAGCTGGGACCTGGGCACCCGCAGGGACAGGGAAAGGGGAGCAAAGCTGCGGGCAGGGGGATGCCAAAGCCTCCCCATCACCTCCACCATGCACGGATGTGCTTTGGGCAGCACCTGGGGGGTCCCCAAGCCCCCAGGGCTCACCCAGAGCGGGCTGAGAGAGGGGCTGGGGGTGGTGGGGTGAAGGCTGAGGTTAAGCATTGGTTACCCAGCATCAAGATAAAGCCAGGGCGCCCGCTCCTGCTACGGGGCTGCCCCTCACAGGGGTGGGAAGGTGGGAAATGCTGGAGCCTGCCCCCCATGGGCTCCGCACCCCGGGAAGCTGAAGGGGAGCACAAGGGAGGGACAAGCACCACTGCTGCTGCCGGGGGGGTTGCTGTGTATTGGTTAGGTCCGCGGCAGGCTGCACATCTCGCAGTGGTCCGTGCCGGGCTGGTTCATGAAGGTGCAGTGCTGGCAGGCCCACATGGCCGCTGCTGCTGCGTGCGTCGAGCCGCCCATGGCCCCGTACTCCTGCAGTCCGGAGAGCGGGACCCCCACCGTGCCTGCGGGAGACAGAGCAAAGGGGAGATGCTGCCGGTGCCCTGGGGAAGCTCCAAGGTGCTGGCACCCCAGAGCCCATTCCCATTCGCTGCCTTCCTCCCTCCCAGTCTCCAGCAGCATCCGAGGTGGCTTGAGAGGACCAAGCCCAAGGGACACCGGACCCCCCCCCTCCCAGAGGGACCCCTTTTCTTACTGCAGAGCTGCTCGATGGTGGCCCACTGCTCTGATTTCTTCCAGGTCTGTGCCAGCTCCTCATTCTTGGTCCTCACAGCTTCCAGCAACAAGCTGATGCTGTCCTGGAAAGCGTAAGAGGGAAATCAAGCACTCCTGCAGGGCCCAGACTGATGCTGTGAGCAGGGTAAGTGCCTCCTGCCCTCCTCCACCAGCCACAGCAAGACACAACTGTGAGTCTGAGCTGCTTCAAAATGCCCTTTGGGTTGCCCTTGTGAGGTTCACAGCCAGGGGGCAAGATGCAAACTGTCCCTTCTGCCCCCCAACACTCAGAAACACCCTCAAACCCAAAGGCTTCCTTTGCCTCTCCTTAGAGGAGGTTATCACCAAACCAAGCTGCACTGCCCTGCACTGGACAGCATGTGGGTGCTGAGCCTGCCTGCACCCAGGGGTGCAGACCCACTGTGCTGGAGCAGCCCAGCCTGATCTCCAGCCACCCAGGGTCAGCCCTGCTGCCCCACACATGTCCTCGAAGGCTCTGGCAAAGACATGGCCCTGTCCTCTGGCATCCAGCAGTGCAGATGTGGAGCAGGGGCCCGGGCCAAGCGCCGGTGCCCAGCCAAGGACTCCATGGCCTCATGGATCTGGGGGCTCTGATCCCATCATCGTTCCGATAGGGATTTCTGATTCTGAGCTCCCTGAACAAACGTTCCCAGCTCCCAGAGCCGCAGCCAAGTTGGCTCTGGCCAGGCTGTGGCCATGTTCACAACCACCCCCGCTCGCTGCTCCGAGCTCCTTGTGCTCTAATCAGGGCTTTGGCTTCACTTTTAAACCTTGTCCCAGCAGCTCAGCTGGAAGGGGAGGTGTTGGGCCAGCAGCACACCCTGCCCTGCACCCATGGCTCTGTCACCTCCATGTGACAGCCCAGGAGGAGCAGAGGGCCCCGGTGATGCCGACACGAGCCGTTCCTCGCCGTTACGTACCCGCAGGGGCATGACCTCGTTCGTGACCAGGAAGAGGAGCAGATGGAAATCAGAAATGATGTCTAGGAAGATGGAGGAAGTATTCTGGGACAGATACGTGGCCAAGCTGTGGAAGTCCTGCAGAGAGGGGCAGCAATAAAGAGAAGTCACTTCCCACACGGTGTCTTTATTTTCCTATGCGGATTCACTCTGACTCTCCCGTCCATCCCCTCCTCTTTCTCTGCTCTTGAACCCTGGATGTCCTCAGCAAGGACCAAAGCCAACCTCTCCCAGAGCCACAGCAGGCACTGACCCCTTTCTCGTGATGACTCCTGGAGGAAGCCTCTGACACCTCTGGCACAGCCTCCTTAACAAACGAGCTGTTGCTGCTCTAAAGCAACTCAAGGTTTCTGTGTGCTGGCAACACCCAGAGAGCCTGGAGCCGTCCAGCACCTGCCTCTGCTCAGCCCCAGGGGCCTCTTGCAGGAAAAGGTCTCATAGAATCCCAGCCTGGTTTGGGTTGGAAGGGACCTTAAAGCTCCTCCAGCTCCAACCCCTGCCATGGGCAGGGACCCCTTCCACTGGAGCAGCTTGCTCCAAGCCCCTGTGTCCAACCTGGCCTTGAGCACTGCCAGGGATGGGGCAGCCACAGCTTCTCTGGGCACCCTGTGCCAGCGCCTCAGCACCCCCACAAGGAAGAGCTTCTGCCTCAGAGCCCATCTCAGTCTCCCCTTGGGCAGGTTCAAGCCATTCCCCTTACCTGGAAGCATTCCTTACCTGAGTTTCTCCCAGCACATCACGGTTCTCGATGGGGAATGGATTTTGAGAAATAGAAAATGTGTAGACTGGATCCTTGGGAAAAGTTGTAGTAATCTGTAACCCCAAGACAGGATGATCAGAGCGCTGGCACGAGGAGAGGCAAGGGGGATACGGGAAGCTCCTGATAGCCAAGAGCAGCCAGGAGATGGCAAGGGAACTGCAGCCAGGATCTTCTGATGGCTTTGAATGCTTAAAGTGAGATTCCAGCCAGCACACTCTGTAGCTCCTGGCCGTTGTTTCTAGTGGGGCTGGAGGGTGATGTACTGATGTCTCCTGAACACCAAGGGGTGAAGGGGAGAACACTGGCCCCGGAGTGACCAGGGGTCCAGGCTGCTCCATTTGGGGCTGGAATGGGTGCCAAGAAAACACCTTTGCACTTCACAGAACAGTCACCCTGTGCCAAAGGGATGAGACCAGGGCAACACATCATTGCTCACAAGGCAGTGTTCAGAGCAGCTTCTGATGTTTAAGCCAATCCTAATCCTGGGTGCCTTACGGTTTGGTGGCAGTTGCTGGGCTCTGTCAGCGAGGCCCTTTGCAAGCAGAGCTGCAGCAATACCTGCAGGAAAGCCTTTTTCCCCTTTAAAGAGACAAACCACAACGTTTCAGAAGTGCAACATCCCCGACTGCTCCCCCGTGCACGTTCCATCCATCTCCTTTCATCTTAATTACACCCCAGGTACCCGGAAACAGATGCTCTTGCTACTGGAGCAATGAATCTGCTGTGGTGCTGCCGAGCGGCACAAAGAGCCCCTTGTTCCGGACACACCACTTGTGTGTGACATCCCAGTGACACAAGTGACCTGGGATGAAGGATGAGCCGCCAGCATCCCACGGGGCACTGCCTGTGCCAGGGGCAGCTGCGCCCCACCAGTTGCTCCGGGTGGATTCACCCATCACTGGCACCACCTCCAGCAATGTCAGCTGGCATCCCAATTATCTGCTTCCCTTCCACAGCCTCCCTGCGAGCCAAAGGGCAGAGCCGTGCCCCGGGGCCTGGCTCAGGGGCAGGCAGAGCCTGGCTCCATCGGGAATTCCCTTCCCCAGGAACAGGCGTTTCTGTCCAACCAACCTGCTCTGCTGAGTCACTGAAGGGGATGGATTGTTAGACAGGACTGGAGATTCCTCATTAGCTCCCCGTGACGTGGTGCCCAGCACATGCATCCATGGGGCTTGGCTGCTCCCCCCTGTGTGGCTATGTGCCAGCTGGGATAACACCAAGCAGTGTTTTCCCAGGAAGCAAGCGCGTTCCCTGGCACCACACAGACCCCAAGTTGCTCTGGAACCACCCCAGAGCACACCTCAGTGCTCGAAATGCCTGGCAGCAGAGGGGAAAGGAGGGATATCTGTCGCATGAATCACCTCCAGTGCGAACTCAGAAGTGGGTTAAGAGCTTCCCTCCGCCCTGACCATCTCCTGCTGCAAGCAAACAAGTGCAAGGAATACTCACATCTATGATTAAGTACTCCACGGGGAGCGGGCGAGCCAGCTGTGTGATCTCGTTGCCAAACTTGTCTATGTCCTGGAAAATAAAGAGTCTGATTATTCCTCAGCATGGAAGTGAAGGCAACGGGATCCTGTCCTGCAGACACCCACCCAGGAGCCTGGGATCCTCGCCTTGGGCAGATCTAAGGGTGCAGAGAGGAACCTGTTCCCAAGCCCCCACAGCTTCTGGGGGCTGGAGAGCTCTGCATCTCCATAAGGAGGACATGAGCATGGTCACAACCCACCTGGCTCTGCTTGCATCAGCACCAGGGAGGTGCCTGGCACCACTGCAGATGCTGCTTTAAGGCGCAGGGTGTCTCAGGAGGGAGGGACAGCACCCCTCCGCCAAGGCAAACCTGAGTCTGCAGAACCGGTTGCGAGTCTCTCCCTTGGGAGGTGGAAATCCCAGTCCCCTGTCTCACCCCCAGCCTGAAGAACCAGCCCATCACAAGGCACAGACTTGTTTTGCTCTGCCAGGCGCATTGAAAGTAAAGTTTAATTACGGAGAGGAACGGCCAGCATATGTTCATTAATCACGGGGTGACAATTAGACGTGATTGATGTCAAGCACGCCGAGTTCAAACACGGCGCCGCAAATAAATTCCTGAGAACTGACACTTTTCATTAAAGATTCTCTACGAGGGGGTTTGATTCCCTACCTAAATCATCACTTAACGTGTTATAAATCATTCACCCAGCCCCACATAAATCACACGCCCATCATTCCCAAGCAAGGGCCTTACACTGAAGTTTGCAGCTTGGAAGCCCCTGATACATCCATGGAGGGCTGTGACCCCCCCCCAAGCAGGGTTTGGAGCAGCATTCCCGGGATGAGCCTCCCTGCATCCGTGTTTTCTCCCATCACTCCCCCGCTATCAGCACTGCTGCCTTACCTTGGTATTTACACAGCACAGGTATGCTCCCGGTGCACCCTGACACAGCCCAGCAGGCTCCGGCACGCTGCTCCCCTCCAGGCAGCATCCCCCCTTGCCCAAACCTCCTCGGTCCCCAGGAACCGTTCCCCTTGTTAACAATCTACCTTCCACTCTTTGAAGAGCAGCCCCGATAAGGATCTTTTCCTCCTTGAACATGACAGCTTGTTGGCCCTGTGGTGATGGCAGCTACGAGGCGGGTGGCTCCTGGCCTCAGATCTCCCTGCCTCTGACAGGAGCAGGAGGAGACGTGGAGCCTTCGCAGGGAGATCACAGGAGCTGAAAGCTAAACCCTGCTCCTAGATCACCGCGATACCGCAAAGAGGCAGGAATCAAATCCAATCAGACCCAAGCGGCTTCCCAAACACAAGCCTGCCCCGGCAAGAAGGAACCTGCAACAACTCACCCGTAATGAGCCCATCTGGAATTCGTTTTCAAATCTAATTAAGTTCTAATATGCAGAAACGTTTTCCCAGCACCTGTTCGCTTTAATCTCTGCCTCTGGGGGGTTTCCATGTTAAATGCCTTCTTCTGAATGTCATGCTGCTGAGTGACGCCTCCAGACGGGCGCTGGGGCTGTGAGCACCAAACTGGAACCTCATCCCCTCTACTCCCTGTCCCTCCTCAGCCAGAGCCCCCCTCAACGCCAGCGCTTCTCCTCCAACCCCCATAACACCATTTTATTAGGCAATTACGTTTTAAAGGCCTTAACAAACGTCAAGCTGGGGGAAAGACATCTTCATCCTGAACTCAGCACTCACCAGGGCCCCAGAGTGCCTCTTGGCATGTTATTGCTGAGACCCGCAAGCCATGAACGCCCAGAAGCAACGACTCCAAAGGGAGGCCAGGAAGAGGTTCACGAAGGCGCAAGTATTTGGTTCCTGGACCAAAATCAAGCAGCAAAGCCTGGAGGATCTGGACAATGAATCATCCTGAAGACAGGAGCAAGCTGGAGGTTGCATCAGGCGCTGTGAACAGAGCCTTGCGAACCACTGTTTGGAGGCAGGAGCTGCAAACGGAGGAGGTCAAACAGGGGGAAGATGGGATGCTCCCGCAGGGAATGCAGGATGCACTGCACAGCCCTGCAGCTCTGGGATGGCTGCAGTGGGACAGGCTGCGGGGTGGCCTCGGGTTTGTGATCTGAGCAAGGCGCCTGGGTGGCTTCAGTTAAGAGGGAGGCTCTGGCCCCATATCCCAGGGCTGGATGGCTGTTAGCATCCCACACCATCAGCATCCCACGCTGGACTCGCCCTGCTGAAGGCACCGTGGAGCTGAGCAGCTCTCTGTCCTTCCTGTGCGTTCATAAAGCTCAACCCCACTGATTCCAAGAGCTTTACCTGCCAGCCCTGCCCCTTTGCACACATCCAGCAGCTGACACAGAAATGAAGCAACTTTCATAAGAGCAATAGGTCAGTGAGAGTTGAAACCCTTCTCAGGAGACTCCTCATGAGCTAATCAAGCATCCTCCTCCCCAGAGCAGCTGGGACATTTAAGGCTAAGGCGGCTTTTCCAGTCCAACACGAGGTGCTGGGAGGAGGCCAGGCAGGGGAAGTCCTTCACTGTCAGTGAACCCTCCCTGCAGCCTGGCTCCGGTGCCTTCCCTGCAAGAGGATTTCAGAGCAAACAGGAGGAAGCAATGTGTGCCCCACTGGGGGCAGCCTGCCTCAGAGCTGCCTCTGCTCTCATCAAAGCAGTGCCCTGGTGCAGGGCTCACCCAGGGCCAGGTGGGACCACGCTTTGCAAGCTGCAAGCCAAGGCTCAGCCGCTGTAAATGCACAAAGCCCACGCTGGTCCCAGCGAGGGCAAAGGGCTCTTTCACAACACTGGTGCCATTGTAAAGGGCTTTCGTCTTACACCATCCCAAGGAAACTCAGGGGGATATTAGGGCAGCTGTAAAATGCAATTCGCTGCAAGGGTGACATCTCCATGTCTGCACTAAGCCGACACAAATACCTGTGATAAGAGACAAAGCCAGTCCCAAAATCCAATTATCCAAGTGTTTCAAAGGGTCTGTAAAACGCAGCCAATCTCCTCAACTTCAGCTCTGAATAATCAACCCAGGGCTTGGAAGGTACCTTCTTAGTGAAACCAGAATCAATACCATTAGCTTCTAGACCCAGATGGACAAAGGAGACCACTCGAGGGTAGAAGACAGGGAATGGGAAATGCTCGTATGTGGCATTCAGACAGGCTCTGCCTCATCCAGCTGAGAAACAGGGTGCAGTGGGCACTGCAGCACTGTTGTCTTTACTCACAGAGAGCAGTTACTCTGACCTGTGTCTGTGTCTCGACAGGAACGACTCCTTCCTGAGCTTCATTGCATTGAACTCGCCGAGCTGTGCTGGTTGTGCAACGCTCAGATGGGGCACAGCGATGCTGCACAACCAGGGGCCAGGGGGATGGCTTCTTCCATCTTCCCTGGGGAGGCACCTCAGAGCAAAGGAACTTGTACTCACAGTCCCCAGAGGCCTCAGGGTCCATGCTGGAGCAGCACTCCAGCCCTCCCGAGGCAGGCAAGCATCAGCCGCATGCAGAAAGCACACACTGCCAGTTCCACGGGGGTGGCTCCTCCAAGCAGCAGGGCCAGGGGCCAACATAAAGAGAATGGTAAAGAAATACAGGAATCACAAGGGGAAGCCTCAGGAAGAACGCAACGCCTCGGCTCCCGAGGCAGGCCAGCACCGGTGCCATCGGCTCTGCTCTTTCCATGGAAGAACAGCCCATCACACACGAGGTGAGTCACTCAGGCAGGAGCAGCTGCAGCCCCACAGGATGGGGTAGCTCTTGCTCCCGCCCCACAGACACAAAACAAGGTCCAAGCCATGGAAAAGGAGCTCTCTGACCACGGACACCGCTTCTGCCGTGCAGGGAAGTCCTGAGGCTGCAGCTCCTGCCTGCAGCACGGGCCCTCGCCCCCTCGTGTGCCTGCAGCGATGCCAATCCAAGCGCATCTCTGACACTCATCACTGAAACAACACCACCTACTGCAGAGGCATGAGACATCTTTGAGCATGATCAAAGCACAGTTGCTGGCTTACCCCTCACTAGAGATGCAGCCAGCAGCACCTCCTCCTAGTCCTATTTGCAAAGCCGAAGCTGAACCCGCTGTGCTGCCCTGCTGCAGACAGATAGGAGGGTTCAGAAGAGCTCACATCTGGATGCACAGTTGCTCTATAAATATACCCACACTTACACAAAACACTGCCCTTCTGGTTCTCATCCAACAGCTCCTTTCATCCTAAAGGGCTTTCCAAATGAATACTTGCACATTACACAGAAGTATATGTATGCACTTCTCTCTTTAGCACTGATAGCTTCTGAGCGCGAGACAAAACACAGCAACTCCTCCAAAGTGCAGCTTTCAACCCAAGCTGTTTGGGCAGCCAGCACAGAGGGGACCTCCCCAGTGAGGACTGGGGGCTCAGCTCCTGCAGTTTCAGCAGGGAAATAGGGAGCAGGGTGCTGGACCTTGAGCCGTCTGCTCCCTGCTGTGAGGCCAAGCGCTCGACTCCTGCTCCTCACACTGCACTTGACCAAGGCTTTGACACCATCGCTGTCACCAACCCAGTACCGATGAGGTAGTGTCTCTGACCTCAAGCCTTGCACATTCAATGAGACCCCAAAGGTTTTCCACGCCAGCAGTGACTAAGCTTTCCGTTGATTTAAGAACATTCCAAAATTAAGAGATCCTCCAGCCAAACACGTTTAAGGCTGAAGGAGAGGTCCACTCGGCCCTCAGCAGTTATGGATATGAGTTATAAAACATATGAAATAAGCTGCAGCCCGACCCAGTGCATGTGTGCTGCATGGAAATTTCCACACAAGGCTGCAACCATCACTTCCCATTCTGTTTATCTCCCAGATTCCAAATGGGAGTGAAGCCTGTATGGGAACACCCACTGCTCCCAGCACCCCGGGTGGCCCACATGTGGGACACAGACTACGGGACCTCCTGCAAGGCTGCGCCCCGAGTGTGGCACAGTGTGGGCTCCTCCGAGCAGGACCAGAGCACGCCAGCAGTGATCTCATCTTCACAGCCAGGGCCAAGCCTTGCACAACGGAGCTCTGCTGCATCTCAATCGGACCTGGCTTATCAGCTCCTGAGAGCTGCCTGTGTGCAAAGGGAAGAGGCACAGATTCCATCCAGCTTTCCTCTCTAGTGTTGAAATTAGCCAACGGGTGTTCCTCTTTATTACTGGGTGTTAAGGGGTGGAATGGAGTCTCCCAAACTAATTCACCCAGGCCAGCGTTTCAGATTGAGGGCACCCAAGAGTGTTTTGACCAGCTCCATTTCTGTTGCTGGTGCACAGTAGGCTCATTTCAGTCACCCCAAGTGAAGGCAGCTTTGCTTATCCCATGCTCCTTCATGGACAGCTTTAATACAGGCAGCAGGAGCACGCTGTGAATATCACAGAGACAAGGAGGAGATAACCAGCTCGGGTGATGGATGGCTAATTAGCTGGCCAACAGCACCATTAATTAATTCCTCTGTCCCTGCTCACAGGGCACCAGCATACACACGTGTGAGAAGCGGTGCCATTAGCCTCTGCAGAGCTCCTGTCCCCAGGTTTCTAACTCGGCCCTGCAGATACAGGGGGGCTGAAGATCCCCAGGAACAACTGTCAGGGGAATAATGACAGTCCATTCATCACTAGCTGCTCTGAAAACCACAGCACACAGGTTACCAGCAGTGCTCCTGCAGGACACATCATGCAGGAGTGCTCTGCATCCACTCTGAGGGCACGGATCCCCCACTGCTCCTCAGGACCAGTTCATGGAGCTTAGTCTGACCCAAGGACTGGAGCACTGGCAGCCACCCCAGCACTCGAGGGGAAAGCTGGGGCACAACCCTTGCTCTGACAGCCTTTGCACCTTCCTTCTGCCCCAGAGAAGCACGCACGAGGCTGGCCCTCCTCTTCCTGCATCTGTTTTCTGCTGCATCTGCTGCCCAGTTGGTGCCTGTAAGCGTGTCACACACGAGCAAACCCCTGGCAGTGCAAAGGGACCCCACTGCTCCATTCCTGCGAGCACACATCATATGGCAGTGCAGCGGAGGAAGCTGAACTCAGCTGGGGATTAAAACCAACAGAGAGGCATGGCAAATACTGCCAGCACGTATAGAGGGGAGGTGAACTCAGAGCACTTGCTATGGGCTCGTGGTGGATCACTGCAGACCTCATTTAGAAGCTGGATGGCCAATGGCTACTGCTGGGCTGGGAACCATAACAGCACGTTTACGAGGGGGAAGTGGAGCTTATGCAATTACTCTGCAGACATGTGGTGAACGGTTACTACTGAAAATAGTTCAGACCTCAAAGACATCCTTTCCTGAGCTGGCCACGCTGATTTCCATACTGATTTCCAGACACGCAGCAGAGCTGGTTCTGCAGCTCCCCCCCTGCCCCAGGCACGCAGCTCTTACCTTATAGAACACATCAGGCACATACTGCTCGCTGCTGGACTCCTTGGCGTAGCCCAGCTCCGGTGCGTCTCGGCAGGGCAGCAAGCACTCATCCCGAACCAGAGCCATGCATTGATTGGAGACCTGGTACCCCTCGAAGTGGACCTGGTTGTCGGGACCACCTGGAAGAGAAGAGGCTGCTTACAAATCCCACCTAAGGAGTGATTTGTCCAGTGTTAACCCTGCGAGGCACAACCCCAGGAGCAACACTAAACACCGGGCTGTTGCTAACAGCAAAGAACCATGAGACGAAGCCCCTGGTGCTGCTGCATGGAAGGGTTTCTAGGCAAGAATCCCCTCTAAGCTCTACATTTATTAAGTAACACCCATTTTCACAGCCAGCCTAACAGGACAGACCCCTGCAGTGACAGCAAGAGCTCTCTGCCAGGAGCTTAAAGGTGAAGCTGCCCTTTCAGAAGGCTCCGGATAGCAACACCCTCCCGTTATCCTGTGGGTATCTCCTCCTTCTCAAAACAGAAACCAGACACACAGCTCCTAGGAGCCTGTTTCATTTCCAAGGAGCTGTGAGCCGCAGATTGAGGGCTGGTCACCGAAGAGATGTCAGGGATAAGAAGAAAAAGTGTTTTCTCAGCCTGTAATGGATGGCTCGGTGGAAATCTGACATGGAAAGTGGAAATTAAGCCCCTGGCTCACTGATAGATCACATGCTTGGCGCTTTAATTTGGGTAATGTAAGCAACATCAGGTCATATGTCAGTAGAACACAACTGGAAAGAGAAGATACAGACAGATGGTAGGAAAACGTTACTGTTTCCAAACCTAGGGAATTCAGGAGGGGATAGGAATTAATCCATGTCGAGGATTTAAAGGCAAAGTTGATGCAAACTATCCAAATGTATTTATACGGCACGAAACGAAGGAATCAAGTGTTTAAATAGAAACCTGATGGGCTGATTGAACAGAAGAGAATGAGATTATCTGGAACAGAAAAGAGGAAATATTCATTTTCTACCCTTTGATCTCCAACCTCAATCACTCTCTGCTCCAGAACAAACACTCCTAGAAATGAAACATAGACCCAGGCCCAGGCAAGGTCTGAACAAAGCTGGCCGTTGGCTTCTCAGTAAAGCACCTTGTTTAAACCCAGGAATAAGGAACACAAAGGGTGAGTGAGATACACATCTATCTGTAATGAAAGATGGATGCGCTGAGCAGTCTGGAATGCACGGGCAGCTGTCTGACTGCACGGGCCTCAACTCAAAGAGAGCTTTTCACTGGAAAAGGCTCCGGGAACACTTACAAAACCCGGGCTTGGAGCAGGCAATAGAACATCACACTTTCAGTTTTCACACTGGGTGCTGTTTGCAAGCCATGAGGTTTGGGTTTGGGGTTATTGCGTTAAACAGACCCAGAACCCAGCGTATCTGCTCCGGGGGAGTTTTAACTGAGCACATGTGTCACCCCGTGGCAGACTGAACCTCGAACACGACAACAACCAGCACACACCAACATCTCCCCTCGCAGCCTGGGTAGTGCACAGCGTTCCCCAGTGCCTCTGGAGGCTTGCTGTGAAATGGCTAATATCAGAGGAGACAAAGCAAAGCAGCTTTTGCAGCTTCTCTCTTTTATCCAGGCAAACGTGAAACGTTTCCACGTGCAGAAGAGCACAGCATCCTATGTAAGGGCTTCCCTGACAGCAACACAAGGGAGATAAAGGTCCTTCCTTCATGCTGAACCAGCCAGAGTTAACTCTCAGGCTCTGCATTCCCCTGCTGTTTTCAGGCAACAGTACTTGGAGCTTAAAGATTCAGACCAGAGAAGTGAGGAACGGTTATTCATTCCCCTGGCTGCAGGCAAAAAATGCTTTCTGGATCAGAGAGGTGGATGCTCCAAGTCTGACCCTCAATTAGGTTTCCTGCAGGGGACAGGGTAAATGATTGGAGAGAAGATAGCAGAAGGAATGAAGAAGTGGTTTACTTGCTAGAGCAGAGCAAAGCCCTTGTTAAACAGGACAGATGGGGACCGGGATGTCTGGTTCCTCCTGGCAGAGCTGTGTATTCTTCTATTAACAAGAGCTAATTCATGTGTAACCTGCAGAGCTGGGGCAAGCCCAGGCCAGTGAATACCTGTAGCCACAACCGTGACAAACTTGGATCCAAAATGCCCATCTGGAGAAAGGCGACAGATGTTGGGCTGCTGGTTCTGAAAGTTCCCAGCTGTGATGCACTCTTCTGCACTTAGATAATACGTGTCCTGAGGGAAGAGCAGCAATATCAATACCAAGGACAACGTGGTGGAGCCCAGGCCCATTTCCCTGGGCTGCAGCCAAAGGAAACTACCAACACCCCCAGAAAACATGCTTTCATAGAAAGCTGCTGCAGAGGCTGGGGAAGACATGCGGCGTGTCAGCTCCCCAGCCCTGAGCCTGGCTCCTGCCAGAGGGACTGCCTCACCTGTGCTTCCCCCCACCCCTGCACACCTCTGCTTTTCCTTTTAACAGGGTTTCATTTTCCAAACGGGGACGTCATTGATTTAGAGCGACAGGAAGCTGAGAAGGTCAAAGTGTGAGCTATATATATATCTCACAAAGCCCAGCCCAGAGGAACATCCTCTGACCGAGCCACTTTGGCTCAGTTTGCATCTCAAACCACCCCCATCACAGAATCATCTTTGAATCCCAGACTGGTTTGGGTTGGAAGGGATGTGAAAGCTCATCTGAAGTTTCTTAAACGAGGAGCACCATTTCCTAAAGCAGAGTGGCTGGAGGCAGCTTTGCATTCGAGATAAACAGCTTCAACCCCCTAACAGTGCTCTTCAAGCTCCTTTTCCTCCAGATGCTTCTAAAAACCAACCCCATTTCACAAGAACTCTATTCCCAGCATCACCTCCAGCCCTGCTCAGCACCCTGCTGGGCACAGCCAGCATTTAGCCATTACCACCCCTCAGCACCAGCAGCTCTCATTAGCTGCACGCTTGAACCTCACCTTGTTTCTGCTGTATCGAACAGTCCCTTTCCTTGTGTCTTCAGACACCAGATCAGTGAATATCCAGCCAACCTATAAGGAGCATTACAAGGAAAGTCACTTTAAGGGAAAAAAAAAACCCCAAACCCCAAACCAGAAGAGAGCTTATACATTTTCTCCTAGCAGGACAAGATGTTCTTGGCTCCTTGCACGGCCCTGCTGTAGCTGCCTGAAGGAAATGGCTCTCCCAGCTGTGCCGGGCTCATTTGAATCCCATTTCCAGGAGCAGCATGCCAGCTGGCCGGCCGGGGGCACCTGCAGCTTTATGTTTCACTATGGAATATTTGTGCATGGAAAGATCTGGAGGCTGCAAGAGGCCTCTCAGCCGCTACCTCCTCCCACCCACAGCAAAAAGCATTTCCTATTGAGCGTGGAGCGGGAGCGCCAGCAGATGACAAAGCAGCTCACATGATCTCATTTGGAAGCTCGGTCCCTAGAGAAGATAAAGCTCAAATGTTCCCGCTGGAGTATGATTCATTCCAAAGCGGCCTGCTCCCATCCAAAAACCACATTCCTGCTTGCTGCATTGTTTGCACCTAGGAGGATGGATGTGTACACACACACCGCTGCGTGAACCCTTCACACACGTGCTGGAGCCAGCTCTGATCGGCCCCCTCCTGCCCATTAACCCTTCAGAGGGTCAGATCCCAGCCAGCTCAAACCCCACACCCAGCACTCAGGTACGTGTTAAGTGATTGAGTTGACTGATTAAAAATACCTGCTGTGAGAAGCAGAGGAAAAGTGTGGAAATAAGTAACACACGCACAGGAGCTCTGCTTCAGACACTGGCAAAGGGCTGCAGATCTTATCGTGGAGAACAAAAGACCTCACCACAGCTGTTTATAGTCTGTTGTACCGAGGCTGTTCTGCTTTGTGTTTTCTTCAGCAAGCCAAATCTTGTTTGTGTACATCTCATTCCTGGCATTGGTGTGATACCAAAACAGGCAAATAATCAGGACAGGTTTGAGAGATGTCAGCAATGCCCTGGATCCCAGCAGCCATACGTCTGGGTTGGGTGGCTGGTGGGGAAGAGAGGGCTGAGGCTCAGCTGCTGGGGGGCCTGCACCCCGAAACAACACACAGATTGCCTGCATCAGCAGCATCAGGAGAACAGGACCCCACAGAGGAGAATAAAGCACACGCAAGAGCCTCTGCTCTGGAAGCAGAGCACAGATTGTGTCAAGAGGAAGAAACTCGGAAAGCAACTCCAGCTGCATCTGCACCAAATTAGCACTCACTGGGGAGATGCTACCAGGAACGGCCCCTATCTGAGGGGAAATAAAGGGGAAAATGGTGTTTCTGCTTCTCTGCTACTCCCTTTGATGTCGCTCATGACAGAGGACTGCTGACTTCAGCTGCACAGCCGGCATAGATGCTTGTGCTCAGGAAAACGCTCTTGGTTTGTTTTCCATACCTAAAAGCCTAAGAACTACCATCACAAACTACATTTCAGATACATCCAACGTTTTGGTTAACCCCCTGGGGCTGAAGGGAACCACCAAGGACTTTCCTCACTGCTACACCAAGACACACGAGATCCAACACCATGCAAACCTTTCTCAGCCCAAGCTTTGCCGCGATCTCATCCACAACCTCAGCTTTGGGATCTTCCAGGATCTCCAGGCTGTTCTGGGTACCAATCTGCAGCAGAGAAAAACAGGCTGGTGAGACACAACTGGAGAAAACATCATACACTTGGCCACTGTCAGGAGTGAGGCAGAAGGGAGGCAGAGGTCAAGGTTTCCCCTCCAACGTTACCACTGACCAGTTCCACCCCAGGGACCTCCTCTCCTCACAGGCCCATCCCACCGGAGCTCTTCAGCTGCTTTCAGCCTGTGTCAGGGTTTATGAATGAAACACTGAGCATTCACAAACAGGGCACTGCTGTTTCGGAGCACTTTGGAAAATGCAAGAGATTAAATCATTTTCCAAAGCTCTGTGTTCAACTGCCAGTTTCGCTGCTGCTTCATTTGTCTGCGTCTCTGAGCAGCAGAGAGGCAGGAATCTGGTGGATTCAAGAGCCCAGGCACAGGCTTTCCCCTCGTGCTCTGGAAAACACAACCCCATCTGGGTGTGTTTCAGAGGCAAGCTCTCGTGTGGGGAGATGCCGTGTCAAGAAGCACAGCAGGGGCTGCTTGCCAGGACAGCAAAAGCTTCCTTGCTCTTACCGTGCACAACTGAAAGCACATGAACTTCCAAAGCAGGAGCTTAACAGTGATGCTGAAACAACAGAGGGCTGGCTCTGCTCATATATACAGGTGTGTAGTGACAGGAAAAGGAGGAATGGCTTTAACCTGCCTGAGGGGAGACTGAGCTGAGCTCTTAGGCAGAAGCTCTTCCCTGTGAGGGTGCTGAGGCGCTGGCACAGGGTGCCCAGAGAAGCTGTGGCTGCCCCATCCCTGGCAGTGCTCAAGGCCAGGTTGGACACAGGGGCTTGGAGCAAGCTGCTCCAGTGGAAGGGGTCCCTGCCTGTGGCAGGGGCTGGAGCTGGACGAGCTTTAAGGTCCCTTCCAACCCAAACCATTCCATGACTCTACATGTGATCCATATTGGAGAGAAAGGAAGAACTCATAAAACTCTTGCAATTCTGCTCTCACACACACTCCTAAAGAGCCACTTGTTCCACTGATAAATCTGTTGCATCTCATTCTAACAGCCCTGCAGAAACCATCAAGAGGAAGAAAACATCCAACCCACCGCAGTACATTTGTACACAGTGACTGCACTTCGAGAAGTGACTTTGATCAGCACTGAAGATCCAGAAGGCAAACCCTCCTGCAAGCTGAGCCTTGGGCTGGGGGCAGAGTGGCTTTTTGCCTTTGCCATCTCCATTTGCAGCTCTCTAACACCACATTCAGCCTTTGGGCTCTTGGGAGGCCAGGCTCTCCGTGTGGAGCCGTGCACCATCTAGTGGGGACTCGGCTGCTCCGAGGCATCAAATCTCCTCCTCGGTGTCTCCATCACGGAGCAGACTGTATTTTTGTCTCATTAAACTGCTTCAAGTTTCCCAGAGAGCTCGTAAGGGTTTTTTTTTCCCTAGCAGACTTTGTTTTCAAGCTGTTGTGTATCACAGCCTTGGAAATCCACTAATCCAGGAAGTCTGAACGGTGAAATCCACTGCTCGGAAGTCACCCTTAGCTTTAAATCATCTGAACACAAAGTCACGTAAAAGAAAGTGTATAAATAACACAAAGCACACCTGGGTTTTAAAATCCTTCCAGTGGCAATAACTGACAGGGACATTAAAGACATAAATCCCATCACCTTTATCACGGGACTCCTGCTCATGGAGCTGCAGTTGGAAATACAGCAGGAAGTTTCCCCAGCACAGTGTTTCTGTGCTCCCTGTTTATGAGTGAAGATTGACTCCACGGGGCCCAGGTTTTACCTGTGGGGGTTCATAGATAGCAGCAACCTCAGCCCGGATGCCCAGGGGGATGTCTTTGTGCTCTGTGTACCGGCCATAGAGGTACCCGAGGTGTTGGTTCCCTGTCTTCCGCCAGAAGTCGAGGAAGCGATCTGCAATTGTGTGGTTCTCAAACATGATGTTGTCAACATGCCTGTATTTCTGTTTGACAAAGTTCAAGCGTCAGGCCATCCTACCACCGAAACCTTCCCGCTGCCCAGGACACACACCACCCCTCTGCAGCCTTCCCCTTTGGCACCACTGCCCTGCCCAGCAAGCAGAACCCGCCATGGGATGGAGCGTGGGGAAGCACTGAGCACCCCCTGAGCTTGGCTTCTTTCCTAGGGCCCTCTGCAACTAAAACCAGGCACTGATATTTAAGAGGAAACACAGAAAAGCGGTGGGTGGCCTTTTGAATCCCACGAGGAAAGAGTGGGGATCCATCAGCACAGGCGTCCTCCACGTCTAGAGGAAACTGCTGATCCAGGCACATTCTGGAGTCCTCTTCTGCAAGGACTAAAGACCTTAACAGCCACTTCCCAGCACCTGCCAATACTCAATACTGGCTGTTCTTGAAGCCCCCTCTCAGCTTTAGGCACAAGGCTCCTGCGAGCTCCATCTCACCTGTCTATTGAGAGTGATGGCGCTTGGCTGGCACTTTGTGCAGATGCCTTCTGGCCACGGAGGATGCCCTTCACAGCCTGACTTGATCTTACAGCTGATGTTCTCCAGGGCAACAAATTTCCCCCTGCAAGGAGGCAAAGAGGAGGCTGCTGTTACCACAGAGATGCTTTTGGGTCTCAAAAAACCCAAGTGGATCGCACTGAAGAGGATGCAGGGTAATGGGAAATGGGGCAGCAGCAATGCCTTGCATCTTCAGAGGATCTCAAAGCACCCTGCAAACTCCCACTGGGGAGTAACCTCTGCTGCCTACTTATTGTGGGAGGTCGAGAGGCTGATGTGTGGTCCCCAACTCAGCTCTTAAGCAGATAATTCGAGCAAGAGCAGAGATACAAAACTCATGGGACCCTGTTTAAATAATTCACGCAGCACAGGGGAAGTAATAGATTATACCACTAGGGCAAATTAGAGCTCCTTTCATGTGCAGGCTTCCTGCAAAGGGAAGCTCCCTTCAAATGGCTTGAGCTGCATCTCACAAAGCCATTAGAAAAATCCCAGTGGCATTTAGGAGTAGGAGGGAGGTTACACCTCTGTGTAACTCATCTAAGGGAGCTGCACTTCAGCACACAGGGGTTCCCTGCCAGTCCTGAAGGGACTTTAGATCCTTTGCTGTTCTTTTGGTGCTCCCTCTCTGCTCAGCACTTCCTGGCCTGTGTCACCAGTGTTCTCCACCCCCAAAAGGGTAGGACACCTCCTCCAGTTAGTGGGTGATGAACTATGGCACCACGACAGGCAAAGGTTTCACTAAGGACACACAGAGCATGGGACAGAGCAGAATCAGGCCCTGAGGAGTATCAGGCTCATCCTTCTGTCCTATTCACATTAGTAGGTAAGGAAAGCCGTTGATGAATCAAAGCTCCCCAGGCCCACCACAGTCTCAGTGCCTCTCCATGAGGTTTGAGACCCAGGCTTGGAATCATTATGGAACCTCCTTCCATCTGGCTTCCTCCCCCATCAGCAGCGTTTCCTGGAAGCAATTACACTGCCACAGCAAGAAAGAAAAGGAAAACACATTGGTTTTCCTGCTTTTCTTGCCCTTTTCTTTGCAACATGCTGTTTTCTCCTCGGTTTGCCATTCCCACAGCTGTACCCAACACTGCTCCAGTGAGACCTGTCTGTGCTTTCAGTTCTATTTTAAAAGGAAAAGAAGCTACAACAAGATTCCCTCAAACCCAGAGATTTTCTTACTTGTCTGCCCCTCCGGTCAGCTTCCTGATGTAGGCATGGAAGGACATGTGCTTCACAGGAGGTTCCAGATGGTTCAAATAATCCTCATCAAAAGGCTGCCAAACACACCACACAAAGCAAAGGCAGGTCAGACACCTGTCTGCTAACACACTGAGCACTGAGCAAATGGATGTTCTAGAGTCAACCCCTCTGCCTCTCAATATGGAAAGCATCAAGGAAGCTTAGGCTCATTTTCCAGGCAGCTACTACTGAGATACAAACAGTGAGGCTTTACAACAGCGAGGTTTAGTATCGCCTCCTACTTTTAGAACAGATTGGCTCCACAAATCACAATGAGCCTCAAAGGCAAAAGGCTTTTTCCCTTTCAATATCCAACAACAAACAAAGAGCCCAGCTGCTCAAACAGGGCCAAAGAACTTCCAGAGCACCCAGCGGGGGAACAGTCATCCTGGCTTGAGGGCTCTCTGCTTCGTGCCATAAATCACACAGCACATTTGTAGGTGTTACTAAAGCTGCCTTCAACGTGGTTGAACTGGGAAGTGCTGGGATCCATGGGAGGGGGTGAAACAAGCAGCTCCAGGCAGGGGACAAGAGGGAGGAAAACTGGAGCTTTTCTAAAGGCCTTTCTGCTAAACTCATCACTACAGAGAAGCAGAGCATGAACCAGAATGAACCCAGGGTCAGGAAGGCCTAGAGCTTTAGTGAGCCTGGATGTGAGCCAGCACCTCTGAGGGAGCACGCCAGGATCCTGACCCAGAGCTGCCACCCCTGCGTGGGCAGTGCTCCGAGGAAGAGCCTCCATCCTGGAGGAAGCTGAATGCAGGAGGATGTGCTTTTGTCTGACTTCCTAGGGCACCTACCCAGGGCTCTTACCTCCAGTGGTACACAGTGCACACACTTCCCCAAGGGGCCGTGGCGACACCTTTGCAAAGAGAAAGAGAAGCAGCGTTAGATCTCATTTAACCATGGCAAATCAGACTGGTTTGGGGTGTAAGATCTACACAGACAGGCTCTGAGTGCCTGCCCACTGGGGAACATCACAGAGGGGTCACCACGAGATTAAAGCTTCGCTCTATGAGTCCCAGGTCAAGAGGCAGCCCTGCTCCCGCCTGTGCTGTGCTCCGTGCAGAGCCACGTGAAGCCCTGTCAGATCACAGCTTCTCAAGTTTTACAGCCCCGCACTGGGGCTGCTTTTCAATTCAAAGAATTCCAAACCTACGTCACGGGCTGGGCCTGGGTGGCTTTAACAAAGAGACAAGCAAAACGTTCAGCCTTTATCAGGCCCCAGAGGCTGGGGTGGAACAAACAGGGCAGCGTGTGTTTATCGGGCAGATAAAGACCTGCTGGGGGAAGTTATAAAGCAGAGGGGGAAACATCTCCTTTTGAGGTGATTGCTTTAAACCAACCCCAAACCAATAAACCCTACCCCCCCCCTCTGCTTTAGGTCAGAGCTGGTTCCAAAGGAAGCCTCTGGAGAGGAGCACGGCGCTTGTAAAGGCAAAATGGATGAGATCCAGTTGCAGCATTGCTTTTAACAAAGTATTGTGGCAGATAATGTACATAAAGGACCTCTAAAGGCTGCTAATGCACTCAGCTGAGCGCCAGCATCCCTTCATGTTTAGATTGATACGCACTCCCAAATACAGGAACAAGCCCAGACACACTCTTTTTATCATAAATATCCACCACTGTGCTCTGGCTCCCTGCTAAGAACAACACCTTCATTTATTGTGCTGAAAATGTGGTCAAGTTAAAGGCAGGTTTTGTGCCATGGAGTGCTGGGGTTTTGCCTTGATTGTTTCAATAATGTGACACTTCCCTCATCTATCATCAGCCTGAAAAGGCTCCATAGCATTTGCCACGTAAAGGCTGCGTCTCTCCCCAGTTCCTTGCTGCTGCAGCACTAAAGATAAACCAGATGGAAGACAACACCACGGGAAGGGAGAGCTCTTCTGGTACAGAAAGAATTCCTGCTTGCCTTTAAAACCTTCACTCGAGCCCTTTCAGTTGCCCTGCAGGGGGGTCCAGCCCCAAGCCCATACCAGAGTAAGACATCGAGCCAGCACCCAGGGACGTTATTAAAGCAGTAAACCCCAGTTCTGCAGACAGAGGACACTGTAGCAGCATCAGTGCAGGTTTAGGCTGGTATTAACTCCCATTGTGTTCTTACCTCTACAAAAACCACAAGCTGCTCTGTTTACCCAAGCCTCTTGCAGCTCAGAGCCCTGGCAAAGCCAGGCTGTGTTGTTTGGCTGCGAGCAAAATGGACTCCCTGGTTCCACACAAAGGTTAGAAAGGCACGTGATGGAAAGGAAGCCAAAAACTAAGCAGGCAGAGACCCAAGTCTCACTTCCACATCTTTACCACTTGATACTCCCACTCATCCCTTTTCCTTCTGTGTTTTTCCTTTATCAGGAGTGGCTGGATCTTAAGATCCTGTGTTCCTGCTTGGGACATCAGGTAAGGCACCACCTTAAGACTGATGTGTGGCTATGTTGGTTCTGCCCAAGCAGGGGGAGACTGCAGTGACCAGAAAAGGCAACACTGCCTCCTGACAGAGGATTTAGGAAGCAAATCTGACCCTGATGCTCACTCAGCACCGGGTGCGAGCTGCATATTGACACCATATGGGACAGAAGCTGCTGTGGACAGCAGGCCCCTGCTTCCTAAGCACTGTACCACCCACAGAGCACAACCTCCTGTTACTACACAGCACCGGCTGCTGGGACGACCCGGGAAGGACTCAAAGGATTCATTTTAATCCCAAGAACTCCAGTGTTTTAGGAGCACAAACCATATGATCCCAAGTCCCATAGCAGGGGCCACCTTGACCAGAACAATGGATGCTCAAAATGAGTCCTTCCTGGCAAAGACCCTGGGATTTTGGTATCTGCTTCCTTCCTTCACCAGAGCTTGATTTAACCTCCCAGGACAATGACAAGGGCTGTTTTTCCTTGTGAACATTCCAAAGGCAGCAGTGCAGGGGGCAGGTCCTGTAGTACATTTCCTGGCTGCTTGGCTACAAGCTCTGGTGAGGCCCAGATGCATCAGCAGAAGCAAACTGGAGCCGTACTCACAGCTGCTGGTCTCGGTTCCGGTAAATCTTGCCATCCTGTTTGATCAGATACTGGTCGATCTCATCTTCCACCACCTGAGGGGCCCCCATGGGCCGCAAGCTTTGGGAGACAGAGGTGTCCATGGTCTCTGAGGAGGAGCCAGCCGGGCTCGAGGGGTAGAGGAACAGCATGTCACCATGCCTGTAGGTGTGGGAAACAACACATGGGTATCAGGAGATGCTTCTGGGTAGCAAACCTCCCAGACCATAGAGAGCACATAATTTATCACAAACTGTATCACAGAATCACATATGGTAACATATAAACTTATATAGACTAATAAACACACATAAACTAATCATAGAATCCGAGACTGGTTTGTGTTGGAAATGACCTTAAAGCTCCTCCAGCTCCAACCCCTGCCACCAGAGCAGCTTGCTCCAAGCCCTCTCCAGCCTGGCCTTGAGCACTGCCAGGGATGGGTAAAGATGGAGAAAAAGGCAACAGGAGGATATGAAGAGAAGTAACAGCTCCAGCAGGAAAAAAGAGCTCCTGTGGATCCTGTGCCCATCAAGTCACAGCCTTCCCGAGGCAGCTGCCAGCACTGACACATTCAAGTGACAAGTTGCAAGCGGTGGTAACAGCTCCTGTATTTTTAACCAGTTTAATGTTACTCTTGACACCAACAGAATGAAAACATTCCCAGCAAACATGAGGCAACTGCACCATTGGCACCACTCATCCCAGCTCCAGGACTGTCAGACCCTGGCATCGACGCAGAGCAAAAGGGGAGTGGAAAGGGGGGATGCTGCAGGCTGGGAGAGCAAACAGAGGGCTTGGTGCTGCCTCACCACCAAACACACCACCAGAAGTGACCTAAGAAACGGCTGCTGCAGCCTCACACGTTGTCAGTTTGATCACCCCCCATTTCACATCAAACTTGTCCCTTCAAGGAGCTGGCAAGAGACAGCCAAAAGCTTGGCACTGCTGCAAGGTGACGTGGCTGCTGCTGCCCTGCGCCCCCCTGCACCCACTGTGCTGCCCCCACACTCACTTGATCTTCAGCAAGTTGAGGGATTTGTTTTGTGCTGCTGTGATCTCGCCTGTCCTGTTTCTGTTGGTGTACACGGAAAAGCCATTATTCCTGAAGCCAAATTCTTTTGCAACCTGAAAGAGAGACAAGAAATGACACGGTTGAAGGCGCCTCGCACCCCTGGATGGATGCTGAAAGCTGCTTAGAGTGCTAAATCCAGGGAACTCCTATTGCAAAACTTGAGCTGAATTCATCTGCATTTCTGAAGGGCAGAGGATAACCAAGGAAAACAGAAACACTGAGTAACACAAGAGATCTATTTTAAAAAGGAACTGAAACAGAACACGTCTCTCACTCACACAATGCAAACGCAGCACTTTATCTAAATCCAGGCAAGTGCTGTCATGACTGCAAGGGGGAAACTCTCTCCTCATTACCCCAAGTCTCTTGCTCAGCCTTGCCAAGTCATCCTCACCTTCCTGTGACCACAACTCCTCCATCCAGAGCTTCACCTCTGAGCATCTCTTGCCCTCATCTCCTAGTTGTTCTCACCTCCCTCTGCTCTCACCCACCAGATGCTACATGGGTTTCACTCAGGCTCTTCCCGCTGTTCTCCCTTCTGTTTTTCCTCATTTACCTCTTTCTCCCAATGGAACTCCCCCTCACAACAGCCACCTCTCAGGCCCAGGCAGGTTTTTCCCTGCTCATCCTCTCACCAGTTCACTTTAAGGCTGTTTTACTCTTGCTCAGCCAAACACCTCTTCACAGCAACAGCAATTCTTACACTGGGCCACTTAAAGACAACATCAGGCTCCAAGGGCTGTTAAAAGTTTCTCTAGATGACAAATTGCATCTGAAACGCTCAAGTGAGCAGCCTTGCTTTGCATCTAGAACATCTCCCTGTGGCTTTGCTGGGGCTCACGGGCAGTGACTGCACACAGGCCCAGCCTCAGGAGCCACAAGCAGAGAGCAAAGCCATGGAAAGCATCTTCTCCATCTGAATCAAACAGTCCCTTGCCAGGATTCACTTCGTTTTGGGGAGACAAACCCCCCAGTACGTTACCAAGAGGCACGAGGCAGTTCCTCCCTCATTCCAACCTGCACACACCCCAGAGCTCACGTTGCAGTGCTCTCACCAAGGAGGTGCTGTACAAGACAAGATAACCGAGCCCTTCACTCTGATTTCTTCCTTCTTTTGTGGCTTCTCTGGAGTCAAGGGGGAGATCCAAGCTAATTGCCAGCACAGAAGCAGCAACCCGATGCTGTTTTAATTGCAGCTAAGTACAAACCCCACCATATGCATGAACATCTCAGTGTTACAATCCACAGCTATTAACATGTGCAGATCCTGGGGGGTAACGTTTGCAACTTTCCTCTTTCAAGCAAACCCTGTACCAGGAAGAAAAACCCACCCATGTCTTGTATTCAGCTCAGGAAGAGGACAGAGCTTTCCTCAGGCCAACAGGCAATGTCAGGGAGTGCTGATGCTTTTGTTCCAACCAAGTGGTTGCAGCAGGAGTGTTCCACACGGCCTCGGGTAATATGAACCCCTGAAAGCAGCAGCTTGTTTTGCACAGGGAGTCTGAAAGCTTTTCTTTCCTTGGGTGAAGCTGTTGAGGGATCGAGGGGTGGCTCTGACCCAGCCCTGAAATCCATCAGGATTTTCGCCTGCTCAGGTGAGGATTGATGTGATGGTCTGAGCCCAAGCATCAAACAGAGGCAATGACTCACAGAGAGCAGGAGGTTTCACTCTGTTCCCACTCCCCCTCGCAGGGGGGAAAGGAAATGGAGCTGACTGAAAGAAAGGCCCTTCAGGCACAGGAACACAAAGTGCTTCTCTTATAAAGCAAAGGAATCCTAATCTGACAGTTCCAGGTTAGAGCAGAGCTCCAGGAGGGAAGGAAACAGAACTGCTTGCTCCTGAACAGCAAACTTTAAACACTGAGCAGTTGAATCCAGACCAAAGAACAAGCCACAGCCAACTCCAGCACTTGTATGTTCTCCTCATCCCAGGGTGGAAATCCTTCCCAGCAGATGCCAGAGGCTCCCACATCACCTTAAGAACTTGCCTCCATTCCTTCCCTGCTCTCTCCAAAACCATACTGGAAAACCAGCAGCACACAAAGCACATTCAAATGTTATTTAAAGCATAAATCAAGCAGCTGAGTCTGACCTGAAAAGGCCAAAGGCTTCGACTATCAGCTTTCATAGAGTCACCAACTGGCTGGAAGGGACCTTAAAAGCTCCTCCAGCTCCAACCCCTTCCACTGGAGCAGCTTGCTCCAAGCCCCTGTGTCCAACCTGGCCTTGAGCACTGCCAGGGATGGGGCAGCCACAGCTTCTCTGGGCACCCTGTGCCAGCGCCTCAGCACCCTCACAGGGAAGAGCTTCTGCCTAAGAGCTCAGCTCAGTCTCCCCTTGGGCAGGTTCAAGCCATTCCCCTTGCCCTGTCCCTACATCCCTTGTCCCAAGCCCCTCTCCAGGTTCCCTGCAGCCCCTTCAGGCACTGGAGCTGCTCTACGCTTTCCTGTGTCCCTACCAGCCCCCGCTCCCATTTCTTTACAAGCCCCCTACCAACGTGCCCCACAAACCCATCCTGTCCCCCCGCAGAGCCCCCGGTACCTTCTTGAGGAACGTCGCCACCGTCTCCCGCTTCGTGGCCGTGATTCGCTTCACCCCCTCCGGCGACTGCACCCGGATGATCTGCGGGGGGAGGCCACTGCGGGTCAGTGCTGGGCCAGGGACAGAGCCCACCCTGCAGCAGCCTCCCCAGCATCCCCCCCGCTCCCAGCGCCCCTCTTCAGAACAGGGGGCAAGCACAAGGGAGGGTGGCACCGGCTGCACTCTGCACAGCACAGGGTGAGGTACCCACGATGCAGGAAGCTGGCACCAGGAAGAAACCGGCGCTGGTTTTGTTTGGGTCCGAGCTCTGAGCTCAGACGTGGAATTGAACTTCCAGGAGCGTGAATCAGAGGTTCCACGGGAGGGATTTACTGAGGGCCTGCGCACAGACACCGGTCTAACCGGTGCTCATGGGCACCTGAGCTCCTGTTTCGAGTGATGGGTGACTTCCATCGCTACTGAAGAGATGAGGGGAAGAGCCACAGGCTCAGGGTGCTCCTGGGACACAAAGCAGCAGCTGAGCTGGGACCTGGAGCGAGAAATGGGGAAAACCGGCACTTCTGGGGACAAAAGGCCGGGCACAACCCTTCACAAAGGGGCGAACATCAACGCCAATGTCCCCATGCTGCTGAGAGCTGGAGAAGTGACTTAAGCTGCCCTAAAGCTGCCCTAAAGCACGTTCACCTGCAGATGGGTTCTGCAGCGCCAGGCTCAGGCTGGCAGCGTGTGCTGGAAGGAGGGACACGGGAGGACACGGGGGGACACGGAGGCTGCGGTGTCCCGGCATTACCTCGCAGCGGCCCCTTTAACCCTCTGACTTCCAGCCCAGGAGCGAGCCCAGCGCCACGGGCACAGGACACCCTCACGGCACCGGGGAGCCCCTTCTCCAGCGCTACCGGCTCCCGGCCAGGACAGGGCCCCTTCCCCCGGGACCGCTGCTAACGGGGACCCGGCCTCACGGTCCCGAACCCCGCACGCTCCGAGGGGGCGCCGGGCCCGGACACCTCCACCCCCTGTGCGGGCCCCGGTGCGGGCTGAGCGCGGCCCGGCCCCGCCGCCCCACAGGAATCTGCTGCCTCATCGCCCCTCCCCCCGGCGCGGCCGCCCGGCCCCACTCACGATGGTCTCGGCCATGGCGCTGCCCCCCGGGCCCGGGCCCCGCCGCCACGTCCCGACACCGCCGCGGCCCTGCCCGGCCCTGCCCGCTCCGCTGCCTGCCCCTGCCCGCTGCAGGCCCGCCGCCTCCCGGGCCCGGCCCGCCGCCTGCGCCCGCTCCGCCCGAGCCCCGCACCCCGGCACTCGCGTTCCGCAGCTTGAGAGTTCCTACCCCTGGCGGGGCGGTGCACCCGCCACAGCCGTCCCCCTGCTCTGCTTTGGTGCTACATCCGTAGCGGTCCCCCGCGCTGCCTCGGTGCACTCACCTCAGTCGTCCCTCCCTGCTACCGCACCCTCACTTTCGTTCCGGCCACAATCGGTTCCCCCCACCCCAGCATCATGCAGCAGGGCCCGGCCCGGCCGTGGGGTTCCCCGGTGTCCCCGCACGGAGCTCGGGTGGGCTCCGGCGGGGCGGGCAGCGAGACCGCGGCTCTGCCCGGGGCTGAGCCCGACATCACCCCGCACCCTGTGCCCCGGTGCGGGAGCTGCGGTGGGGCCGGACCCACATCGGACCCAGCTGCGGGGCCGGGAGCCATGGCCCTATTTAAGCGCCGGCCACAGCCCCTCACATGATGGGAGCGTGACCGCTCTGAGCCCCGGCACCGCGCTGCGAGCACGATGGCGCTGGGCAGAGCGCGGCCCCGTGGGGCGGCCGGCGGCGGGGAGCGCGCCCGGCTCCTGCCCCAGGTAACGCCGGGACCCCCGGCACCCCCTGCACCCCGACTGCAGGGTGCGGGCTCCACGCAGCGCCCGCATCCCTGGGGGTACCCATGGGGATGAACCCGGGTTAGGGGCAAGGTCTCTGCCCTGGGTCGCTGTGCTGGGGTGGACGTGGGGCACCCTGTGCTGGGGGTGCACGGTAGCTCCTGGAGCTTGTGACAGCCCCTGGAGGTGGGGCGGGGGGTACATGGGCTGGGGGGGGGCTGCCCTAATGGCTGTGAGTGGTTTGTGCATCCATGCAGGCGTCCCGGCTGGTGGAGCTGCCCTGCTCCTCCTCTGATGATGATGATGATGGCAGTGATGGAGGCATGGACCTTCCCGCATCCCAGCTGGACTCTGCCGTGAGCTGCAGCATCCCCCCCGCACCGAGCGCCTTCAGCCAGTGCGTGCGGCACCTGGCCTTCCTCTGGAACCTCCTCTTCCTCCTGCTGGGGCTCCTGGCCCTGGCCCTGGGGCTCTGGGGGCTGCTGGCCAAGGGCTCTCTGGCCGGGGGGCGCTTGGCCCTGCTGGGCTCTGACCCGATGCTGCTGTTCGTGCTGGCGGGGCTGGCGGCCAGCGCCGTGTCCATGGCCGGCTGCCTGGGTGCGCTGCGCTCCAGCCCCTGCCTGCTGCGCTTCTTCACGGGTGCCGTGCTCGCCTTCGCGGCGCTGGAGGTGCTGGCGGCGCTGCTGGTGCTGGCGGCGCGGCACCGGCTGCGGGACGCGGTGCGGGACGCGCTGCTCCTCTGCCTCCTGCGCTACCAGGACGAGCCCGACCTCCGCTTCCTGGTGGATGAGGTGCAGCGGAGCCTGCGCTGCTGCGGCCTCGGCTCCTACCGCGACTGGGAGGCGAACCCGTGAGTGGGGCACTGGGGTGGGTACAGTGATGGGCATCCCGCACCCACGGACACGGCCGCTCTCCTTATCCATCCCTACAGGTACTTCAACTGCAGCGCCCCGGGCGCGCAGGCCTGCAGCGTGCCCGCATCCTGCTGCCTGGACCCGTGGCAGAACGGCTCCGTGGTCAATGCCCTGTGTGCCACCGGAGCGCTGCGCCTCGGCGATGCAGCGGCCGGCACCGTGGTGTACGTGGGGGGCTGCGTGGCTCAGCTCAGCGCCTGGCTCCGCGGCCAGGCCGGTGCCATTGGGACCAGTGCGGCCGTGCTGGTGCTGGTTGAAGCCGTCGGTGTGCTCATGGCGTTGAGGATGCTCAGAGACATCACAGCACGGGGGTGAGGGGGCAATGGGGGACACCAGTGGTGCGTGATCCAACCCAGAATAAACCTCATCAAAGCCAAACCCCATCCGTGTCCTGCCCGTCCCACCTCGCTTCCCATGCGCATCCCTGCCAACCCCATAGCACGACACCAGGCTCCCGGGGCTCGTTTTGGGTTTTAATGAGCATTTCTCCAGGCTGAGCCCCGCCATAAGGACGGGGCAGGCTCTACCTACACAGCACTAAAGGGTGGGAGCGCAGCGGTGGCTGCAGCCTGCCTAGATGATGCCGTACTGCGCCAGCTCGTGCAGCTCCAGATGGCTGAAGGCTTCCCAGGGACAGATGACGGTGATATCTGGGGAGAGGAGAGAGCTTGTGTCAGCACAACGGCCCCATTGCAGGCTGCAGCCGGCCCCATTCCCCACCCACCACAAAGGGGGGGACGGGACCCCCATGTACCTGTTCCCAGCCCCTCCATGCCCGGGATGTCGTCGCCGAACCTGTAAAGAGAGGCAGTGTCTGACCCCCATCCAGCCCCCCTGCCCCATGCTGGCACATGGAGCTGTGCCCCCCGCATCCCTGCCCCACTCACCCCTGCACCCCCTTCTTGGGGGGCTTGCTTTTGAACTGCCTCGTCTGCCTCTGTTTGAACTTGGGGGGGCCCTTCCGGGGGGTGGCGGGTCCCCCCGTCACCCTTGTGGCTGACTTGACCTCCACCTTGGGGGGCTCCAGGCTCATGGCTGTGCTGGGGTCGCTGTGGGTCTGGCGCTGGACGGCTCCTCACACCTGGACGAGGGGAGATGTGGGGGCACCGGCTCCCCCCACCGTGCTGTGTGCCCCCGGCACCCCTCGGTTATCACTGATCCACCCCGCAGCAGAGCCCCCTCCCTACAGCCTTGCCTTAGCCCAGCTCAGAGCCCGATAATCCCCTTGCCCCAAAGGCAGGGAAGGGCGTCCATGGGGATACGGAGCTGCTGCCTCCCTTGGGGCTGCTCCTCCAGCCCTCGGTCCCTGCCCCAGCATGGATGGAGCTCCCCATTGGCATTGCCAGGACCCCCAGCCATGGCTCATGGCGGGTCTGTGCCACAGGCGTGGGAGCAAGGCATCCCTCAGGATAACGGGATGCGATTTGGGAATGGTGGGCACCCCACGCTGCCGATGCCTCTGGGTCCATGCTGGGATGCAGGCGACCAGAGCCAATGGACATCACAGGGCAGCACATGGACTCCATCCCACTGTGCTTGTGCCTCTGAGCACTGCAACCACACCATGAGCTGAGATCCAGCACCGATGTGAGGGGGTTCAGCACCACTGTGGGGTCCACGCTATGGGATCTGGCCTGGGGAGATGCCAAAGGTACCCGGCTCCCAGCTGCAGGCGCAGAACCCAACAGCAGGCTCCTGCCTGGAGCACAGCACATCCCATCCCAGTGAGCCCCAGTGCCACCGGGACCAGGTCCCATCCCATGCATGGGGCAGAGCCCCCGACTTACTTGGCCGCCGCGGTCCTTGAGGCCAGCGCTGCTCCACAGGGCCCCTCCGTCCTCCAGCTCACCCCCTGCAGAGCTCTGGGGGGGCTTTTAGGGGAGGGCAGATTTATCCTGCTCCGGGTAATAGGATTATTCACGTCCCTGCTTCCCGCAGGGGTAATCTGGTGTCCTTCCCTGCGGGATGGGGGCGTCTGGATTAGAGCTGCTGGGAATGACGGTGTCAGGATCCCAGACCACCGAGGGGATGCCCCACTCCCCCCAAAGGTCACCCCAAGGCCCCTTGATCACGGGGATGCTGCTGTTGGGCTCCTGCCTGCAGGCACTGCCAGAATCCATCCTGGGTCGGGTGCATTCTGCCCTTCCAGGGATGGATTCATCCCTATGGATGCCACCATCGCTGCCTTTACCTGGCAACTGCACCGACACCGGGCAGTAGTGGGGCAGCCCCACTGGCTTGGGATGCTATCATCCCAAAGCTTCCCTTAATCCCAGCCTTAAAGCAATTACAAAAAGGAATAATCTCAGTACACTTTAATTGAACTTCAGCCCCTGCTGCTAATTGCAATTAGTTGGGCTCCAACAAAGAGGATTACAGGGATCTGGGTGCGTTTCCTATGGAGCCGGCAGAACCGGCTCCTCCTCGGGCCCTGGTGTCAACGGCTGCCTCCAGCTTGGCCTTTGTTAGCTCAGCTCCAGGGCTTCGTGGCTAATAGGGGAAGCTCATCCCAATGGCCAGGAGTCCCCTGGCCCCAATGGGCAGGATGGAGCTGGGATGCGCTGAGCCAAATGATGGGGTTCAACATGGAAACAAAGGCAAGGGCACCGGGAGCAGCCCCAAAGGCTGTGACCCGGGTGCTGGTGCCCTTGGAGGCTGCAGCCCCACGTGCTGGGGGCCGCACACTGCCTCTGCCTCCCTTCACACCACAGAAGCCCCTAAGAGGCTTAGAGCCATGGGGAACGGGGGGGTCCGGTGCGGGGTCCTGGCCCGCCCCACTCACAACCAAGACGTAAACGGTGCTTAAAGCCCAAGCTGGGGGCACAAGGACGGGGTGGGAGCAGTGATGGGGTGGGGGGGGAAGCACTGCCTGCCCTTGGATGGGATTTACCAGCCCAGGGTGCTCAGCACACAGCCTGCCCATGTGGTGATGCCGCACGGGTCCTTGGCAGGGCTCAGGATGTCCCCAGCCCATCCCAGTACACACAAACACTTCCAACCAGCGCAGGCTCCATGGAACAAGCAGAGGCTCCAACGGGGGGGGGTTCCCCATTGGCTCTGGGGGGGCCGGGGGATGCTCAGTCCTTCCCCATGCGCAGCCTGATCTCCATCCTCACGATGGCTTTAACGTTCTCATCCTCCACGTGCTCCTCCAGCGCCGCCAGCGCCCGGGCCCCCCCGTCCTGGTACCGCTGCAGCAGCTCCTCCACGTACCCGACCCACACGCAGTTGGGGCACCCGGTCCCGCAGCAGTGGGTCGGGGGGGGGGGCAGCTCTTTGTCATCTTGGGGTGCCCCCCCGCTGCCATCGCTCCCTGCGGTGCCGCTGCCCTTTGCTGCCGTGTCCGAGCGCTCCCGAACACTGGAGGCGTTGGAGGGGTGGGAAAGGGGGGACCCTGTCCCGAGCACCCCCCCACTGCTGCTGGTGGCATCCGGGGGCTCCTGAGAACAAAGACACTGGCATCAACTGGGGGGGATACATGGGGACAGCCCTGCCCCCTGCGTACCCCCATCCCACCATTGACCCCCCCATGCCCCCCGCTCTCCCTCAGCCCCCCCTCCCCAGCACCCCTCTACTCCCCCATTTCCCTCCTTAGCCCCACAACTCATCCCCAGCACCCCCTTATTTACCCCCAGCCTCTCCTTACCCCCCCCATCCCTCCACCTTATCCCCAGCATCCTCTTGCCACCCCCCCCACTCACCTTTTCCCCTCGGCAGCCCCCCAGCACATCCCCAGCACCTATTGCCCCCCATTCCCTCCTATCCCACCCCCAGCACCCGCTTACCCCCTAGCTCCCCTTTGGCCCCCCATCCCTTCACCCCATCCCTCTCCATTACCGCTCCAGCACCCCATATCCCCCCCATAGACCCCACCCCCCCATCACCCCCAAATCCCACCCCCAGCACCCCCTTACCCCCCCCGTGTCCCCCCTTTGACCCCCTCCTCCCATTGCCCCCTCCCCAGCTCCCCCCTCACCCCCCGCCGCGCCCCCGCCAGCCCCCGGGCTCCGCGCAACAACATCCGGGCACTGCCGCCCCTTCCGGCCCCGCCTGAGTGACAGCTCTGCCAGCCAATGGGAGCCCGGATGATGAGGGACCGGGGCTGCAT
This sequence comes from Neopsephotus bourkii, assembly GCF_033783945.1. Classification (NCBI taxonomy): domain Eukaryota; kingdom Metazoa; phylum Chordata; class Aves; order Psittaciformes; family Psittacidae; genus Neopsephotus; species Neopsephotus bourkii. Next base: position 1,165,463 of record NW_026902223.1, read on the forward strand.
GTAGCCAATAACGAGCAGGGGGCGGGGCAGGGGCGGAGGAAGGCGGAAGAGGCGGTGGGGTTGGCACGTGGGGAGCGGCGGAGCCATGGGCAGGGGACCGGGGCCGGGACGGAGATGGGGACAGAAACCGGGATCGGGACCGGGACAGAAACAGAGATCGGGACCGGTACCGATATCGGGACAGAAACAGAGATCGGGACCGGGATCGGGACAGAAACAGAGATCGGGACCGGGATCAGGACAGAAACCGGGATCGGGACAGAAACAGAGATTGGGACCGGGATCGGGACAGAAACAGAGATCGGGACCGGGACAGAAACAGAGATGGGGACCGGGATCGGGACAGAAACAGAGATCGGGACAGGGACAGGGATCGGGACAAGGACCGGGACCAGCCGCCCTTCGTTGCAGTAGGTCAGTGCCCATGGGATCCGGTCCGGATAGGGCTTGGACCCACGCGGGTCTTGGGCCCGCAGGTGCCTCACCAGGTATCCGGTATCCTGCCGTGCCCTGGTCCCCATATCCCTCCATGCCCGGGTCCCGGTGCCCAGCTCGCTGTGTCCCACTGATGTGCCCGCATCCCGGTGCCCCGTCGTGCCTGGATCCCGGTGCTTCGGGACAGGCCTCGCACCGTGTCCGTTCTCTCGCAGGAAGCAGAAGTTGGACAACATGAAACCCAAGCACCCGGACGAGCAGGAGATCCCCTTCCGCCTGCGGGAGCTCATGCGGAGCCGGGAGGCCATGAAGCGCCGGGATCCCGGGAAGCAGAAAGCCGCAGGTGGGATGCAGAACCTGAGCATCCCATGGCACAGCTGGATCCTGCAGAGCAGCATCCTCTGACGTCCCACCCCTGCTCTGCCATGGGGAGGGACCCCCTGCCAGCGCTGCTGCCCTGATGCCACCCATCTCTCCTAGAGAAGCAGCAGCCCAAGGCAAAGGGCCCCAAAGCCCAGGGGGACGTCCCCGTGCCCAGGTTCAGGAGAGGGAAGGGGGAGTCGGAGCGCTCCTACGTGTGCCGCATGGAGCAGGAGGTGCAGCGCGTCCTGTTCCTCACCGAGAACCAGCTGCAGCGGGAGCCGGAGAAGGAGCTGGCGGCACCGGAGAAGTCCCAGAGGAAGAAAGCGTGAGAGCAAGGCTCCTGTGGCTGCTGGGCTGGAGGGGGCAGCCCAGGCCTGTCCCCTGGCCTGGTTTGGGGGTGTGCTGGGTGCTTTGCTGGTGCTGCTGGGGTGCAGGTGGAAGGCTATGGACCTCCATGGGGCTGAACTGCTGGTTGGGCTCAAGGCGGGGGGCTCTGGGTTTTGAGGGGGTGCCATGGGGTAGGAGCTCACTTGTTCAATCACCGGTCCTGGCCATAACGGAGCTCTTCAGGTTTCAGAATAAGAAGCTGGAGAAAGCTCGGAAGAAGAAGGAAGAGAAGAAAGAGGCCATGCTGGAGAAGAGCCTGTTCCAAGGTGGGTCTGGCTCTGGGGTGCATGGAGTCACCCCCTTACCTAGCAGTGTGTGGGGGGTGTTCCGGCTCTGATGCTGGCGTCTGCTTCTCTCTCAGACACGGTGGCATTTGGGGACGTGGTCACGCAGCCACCCACCATCACATCACGGCCCAGGGGCCAGGGCCCTGCCGAGCAGGTGAGGTCCGGGGGTGCTGCCTCCTGCCCGCTGGGTACCCGCAGCGCTGGGCTGGACCCGGTCACCCTATCCCTTGTGCTGGGCATCACTCCTGGACAGGCAGCTCTGGCTCAGCCTTGGGGTCTCAGCTCCCCAGAGCCTGCTCCTGCCTTTCCCCCCCCATCCCTGCTGACTGCCCCATCCCTACCTGCAGGCTGGACGGAAGCGGCTCCTCCTGACGCCGCGCCTGGGCCGGAGCCCGGCGGTACCGGCAGTGCCCGTGTCCATGGCTCGGCAGCGCATCGTGGCGGAGGAGAGGGCTCGCGTCATCCAGGCCTACAGGGACATCCAGAGGCGCAAGCAGCAGCAGCGGGAGGCGGCAGAGGCCGGACGCGGGGTCGGGCGCTGAGCACAGTGGGAGCGTGCAGGCAGCACCGGGCCCCAGGACTGGAAGGGGACGCGGTCCTGATGCTGCTCTTCTGTTGCCAAGCCCTGGGACTCCCCACAGCGCCGTGCCTAAGCTCAGGGCACCCCATGGGCTCAGCGCTGGGGCTGGGTCCCCCCCAGCACCATAGATGTGCTTGTAGTAAAGGTGCCATTGAGTGCCTATGGCATGGGGGTGTCCGTGTCCTCACAACCTGCCCGGCTTGCTTTCTGTGTGGCAGCCAGCAAGGGGCAGTCCCTGTCCCTTACCCTGCCATTGCTCAGCCATGAGGGAGACCCCAGTGCTTGGCTGTGACCCCTCCAGGGACATGGAGCATCCCACAGAGCTCACCTGCGCCGTGTTGTGTCCATCCCTTGTCACCACACAGGCACACCATGATCTGCCCTCAGTGCCCTTTACCCAGCACTGCCCATGTCCCTGCCAGACACCGGTGTCACCGTGACCGCGGTGCCCTCCCCATCGCTGCCCCGTTACCAACCCCGTGCCGTGAGGCCCCCATGGAACCAGCCCTGGGGAGGGCTCCCGGTTGATGCTCCCAGCACTGCACATCCCATACCCGCGGCGAGGGCTTCACCTGCGCACACAAAGGCCGCGCTGTTCCCTGCCCCGTGCGCACAAAGCGCTGCCTGTCGGAGCGGGGCCGGCCCCGGGGCTGCGGCCGGCGCTGGCGGCAGCCGCTGGGATCCAGGCTTCCGGAGGGGCTGGGTGCGGGCAGAGCGGAGCCACCGGCAATGGGGACAAAGCGGTTGCGCCTTGTTTGTGCTTCGGCTGCCGCCCCCTTGCTGCACTGCACAGCCTGCAGGTGCCTGCGTGGGCGCTGAGCTCCCCGTGCATGCTGCTGATAACACCCCCGGGGACTCAAGTGCCTGGTGCTGCTTGGAGATGTCCCCGGTGCCAACCAGCACCAGGTAAACACGGGTGACGCAGCTCAGCCCTGGGCGCCACAGCCACATCCTGCTGCAAACAACCCTGTGGCCATGCCTGGCCTCTAGCGCTGCCACGGGCACGAGCTGCATGGCAAGGGCACAGCCAGGACATGGCATGTGCCAAACTCTTGCTTGTGCATCCCTCGCGCACGGCCCCATCCCTGCTCAAGGAGACCAGGTCACGCCTGCCCCCACGCACCCATTTCAGCCCCTGAATAATTCATGGTGCTGCTGGCCGCAGGCTTCCTGCCCGGCACAGGCATCGCTGCCGAAGGGAAAGGCAATCCGGGCAGCAGAAACCACCCCGACCTTGGCACGTCCTCTGTGCCGTGCCGCTTCCCACCAGCAGCCCATCTGCCTGCGCTGCGCTGCCGGATCCGGCCCCATCTGTGCTGTCACGGGGGGCCCCGCAGCCCCCATAGAAAGGGCAGAGCCCCACTGGTACCGTGGCAAACGCTGTTGCTCCGGTGGGGTCGTGGATGGGGAGCTGGGTACCACCTCCCCATCATGGGCAAGCGCCGCGTAGGAAAAACCACCTTTATTGGGGCTGACCTGAAAAAAAGGGGGAAAGAGGAAAAACAGGGAAAGCCAAGAGGAGGGTGAGGGCCCAGCTCCCTCCCTGCTCCCCAGGAGGGATCCTTGAGCCCCGAGGTGGGGAAGGCACCGAGAAGGCGGCTGGAGCCGCAGGATGGGGTCAGGTCCCAGCTCCAGCAATGGGGAAACTGAGGCACAGCAGGAGCCAGAGCTGGGGAGAGCTTCACATCACCGGGTGCCCTGCAGTGGGGCGCTGCTGGCTCAGTTCAGGGCCCATGGGGTGGCGAGAGCCAGTGCGGAGCCAAGGGCTCAGCACCCTGGGCACGGGTCCCCTGGCTCCCTGGCAGTGCGTGGTCCCTGGCATGGGGACAGGGGGTGTCCGTGCATCACGAAGGCAGCGAGGGGACAAGTCGGGGTGGCCCCATGGGGAGCCAGTCCTGGGGTCCGGCAGAGCTGGCAGCTTGTGGGTGCCGCAGGCAGGAGCCATGGCTCCGGGTGCATCCAGGCTTCACCTGCACAGGACCCAGCTCCGGCTGCTGATGGGATGGGCTGAACACGGTGGGGCACAAGGAGGCTTGGTGAGACCTCGGGAATAGGACGGTGGTGCCGCGGCTGTGCCGGCGCTGTGGGATCCGTGCCATGGGGGCTTCACCACCGGTTCCTGCTGTACGGGGACTGCACCTGCGGGCAGAGCGAGGTGGCACTGGGGTGGCAGACCCGGCCCTGGCACCGGTGCCGTGGTGCAGCCTGAGTCACTCCCACGGGAGACGCTGCGGTGGGGACGGACTTTGCCCCCCTGGTGTTGCACATTAACCCACCTGGCAGCTCCTGCCGTCCCGTGGGGTGCCACCGGGCCGGGCCTGCACCGCAAACGCGTCCTCGGCTCGCAGCGTGGAGCTGGTGCTGCCGGCGGCCGGGCTGGCCGTGGAGGCGCGCGGTAGGATCATGTCGTAGGCACCTTCAGCCTGAAGGGTGGGAATGGGGGGGCTGCAGCATCACCACCACCGCCCCCCCAGCCCCATAGGGTCCCAGGGGAGGAAGGCGAGGGGTGATGCTTCCCAATTACAGCAGCCCTTGTACATGGGGTCCCCATCCCAGGCGCTCCGGTTGGAAGCCCATCCATCAGGCAGGATGCAGCCACCACTGCAGAGCCCAGCATCGCACTTACCGGTCCCTTGTGCATCAGGGCCATCTCGGTGGGCTGGTAGACACTGGTGAGGAGCTGCCCGTTGTAGCCGCTGTACGGTGACACCGGCTTCTTGGCTGCAAAGAGATGGGGGCAATGAAGAGGGGGGGCTCAGAGCCACCCCACCCATTGGTCCTCATTAGCAGGTTTAAATGAGCTGACTCAGTGCCACTCCCGGGGCACAGGAGGGATGTCCCTGGGGTTTGCATCACCCGCACGGCCGGGGTTTGTTATTGTAGGGTCACTGGGGAGCACCCACCCTGCCCCATGGGCTGCAGACACCTTCGCTGGCACCCAGCTGCCATTCCCTACAACAACATCACCCTGTGTCATTGTAGGGTCTCGGTGAGCGGAGCGCCTGCCTGGGGCGGAGGGCCGGGAGCACCCCTGCGGTGCTGAGCTCAGCCCAAACTGGTAAACCCAGCCCAGCGAGTTCTCGGGAGCCACAACCACGTCAAGGCACCAATCCCGGGCAGGCCGTGGCCAGACGTCTCGCTGCCACCCACCCCTACCAGCCCCGGTGCCGCGGCGCGTGGCAAAGAGCATCCGTGGTGAGCGCCGGCGCCTACCGAAGGAGGGCTCGTCCATGGAGAAGGCTTTGTTCTCCACGAACATGCTCTGCGACTTCTGCTCCTTGAGGATGGTCTCGTAGCCCACCCCGCGCGTGGGGTACCCCTCGTCCTCGAAGGGCTGCTCGGGGCCGCGCCGCGTGGCGTGCGTCACCTCGGGGATGATGTAGAGCAGGAGGAAGGCGCAGGCGTTGGCCACCAGCGCGATGGCCAGCGTGGGGTCATCCCAGCCGGGCTTCTCGCCCGCGCGCTGGTTCCCATAGAGGTACATCACGGTCCACGCCACCCAGATGGCCACCGAGAGGCCGGTGGTGGCCAGGATGAAGGCGCTGTGCTTGCGCCAGCGGCCGTAGCGGCCGCACAAAGCCGGCCATGCGGTGCCGAAGGCGGCCACCAGCAGGAACATGACGTAGATGAGAGCCATGACGAAGTCAGCGTCCGCCAGCCGGCAAGGGTCCGCGGCGCTGCCCTCCTGCCGCGCCACCGTGATGATGAGCCACTCGGCGTTGATGATGACCTCCACCAAGGCGAGGAGCAGGGCCACCGCCAGCGTCACCCAGCCCCGCGGGCCGCAGTTCCTCCGCACCAAGAAGTTGAGGGCCACGGCGTGCGCCAGCAGCGAGGAGAAGCAGATGGCGAAGAGGACCCCGAAGAGGAAGCGTCGGGAGGCGCAGGTGGAGAAATCCGGCCCCACGATGAAGTCAAACGTCAGGCAGAAGAGCCCGAAGGTGCCCAGGAGGAAGAAGACCTGCGTGGCCACCAGGCTCTTCTTCTGGTGGTCCTGCACGAAGGGCAGGCTGGCCACCAGGACGATGGTGAGCACGAAGCTGGTCACCACGCCAAGGCTGGCCACGGCCTCCAGCACGATGCCCCAGGCTGCCGAGAGGTCGCAGAGGTTGTAGTAGAGGGAGGAGAGGTCCTTGCTGCAGCCGGAGGGAGCGCTGGTCTGGCTGCTGGCTGTGGGGAGCAGGACCAGCAGCACACAGGCGGCCACCGGGGGCACCGCGGCAGCACCCATCCTGCACCGTGCTGCGGGCGCTGAGCGCGGCGTCCAGGGACCCTGCGAGACAAAGGGGGTGTCAGGACACGGGGATTGAGGATGTGGATCAGATCCTGGTGATGCCTGTGCCGGCCCAGGGTGCAGAGCATCCCTCCTGCCAGGCCATGGGGAGCACTCGGGTGCTGGGGAGCTGCATCCACGCTGGCACAGCCAAACCCACCCCAATGCTCCTTGTCCAGAGGCCTGAAGCCACCGGAGGGGCTCAGCCCCCTGCACCCCACACGCTCCCTCCTGGCACGGGGTTTCTCCAGTCATGCCCGGCACTTGGAGCCGCGCTGATCCCATCCTCCGGTGCCAGGAGCAGGCAGCACCGTGCCCGCTGGCTCTCCTTGGAGCACCAAACACGGACCTGGGCCAGCGGCACAGGTAACACCCGGGGATGGGGCTGTCCCCTTGGCTTGTCTCTGCGTGCCAGCCCGTTCCCCTTTCCACTTCTCCTGTGCTGCTTCCCTCTGGCTCCGGGCGCTGACCCAGCGCAAGTCCCGTGTCCACTGGCACGAAGGTGGCCACAGCCTGGCACGGCCATGGCACAACACGGGGGCCCCTGTACCCGCTCCTGCGACCCTGGGGAGCACGGGGTGGGCACGGGGAAGAGGCGGCAGCGAGGGAGCTGCAGCCCCAAAGCTGGGGAAGGGGGGGACACCTCCGGCAAGGTGACCCCGGGCCGGGAGCCGGGACCCCCCCACCCTGGGGCAGCCCCAGCGAGGCCGGGATGGGGACAGGGACCCCCCGGCACCGCGCTGGGACCGAGCCCCGCGCCCGCGGCTCCTACCGGCTGCACCGGCCCCGGCCCGCCCGGTCCCGTCCCCCCCCCGAATCGGTACCGGAGCCCAGACTTGCCCCAACTCGCCCCGGCTGCCGGCCCAGGCGAGCCCCGGCGGGGCGGACGGGTCCGAGTCCGAGTCCGAGTCCAGGTCCGGGTCTGGAGCCGGCTCCCGACCCCTTCCCGTTACGGTTCCCGGTGCCCCCCAGCCCCGCAGGGCTCCACTCCCCGGCCCCACTCACCGGCTCCAGCGCCCGGTGCGCGGCCGCTCCCCTCGCTCCTCCGCTCCGTGCAGCGCCGGGAGAGCCCCGGTCCCGCCGCACCGTCCGCGCCTGCCCGGCCCGGCCCGGCCCCTCCCCGAGGTGCGGCTCAGCCGGGGCCGGCAGGGACCTGCCCCATCCCGCACCGGGCGGAGGGAACCGGGGATCCCGCACCGGGAGGGGGAACCTGCCCCGGGGCACGGCGGGGGAGTGGGGCCAGAGCTTGGGATTGGGGGGGGGGGGCGTTGGACGGGGGGGAGGTGGGCTCAGGAGCCGTTAATGGAGTGAATCTGTGCGGGCTCAGCCCGCAGGAGCTGCGTCAGCCCAGCCCTGCCGAGCTCGGGCCAGTGAAAGACCCCCCCCAAGGGACAAGGGATGGAGCAGGGGGGGCTCTACTGGGGCAGCATCACCCACACGGGGCCTTGAACTGAGTCCTCTTGGTGCTGGGCCAGCAGCCCCCAGTTCGCGGGTGGGCTCCTGGGTGGGAGCCGGGAGCAGGGCTCCCCAGTGAGGATATACCGCGGTGTTCCCATCGGGAAACCCTGAGGCTCAGGCCCGGAGGGGCCTCCCGGAGGAATGTCAGCTGATGGATAAAGCCGGAGCCTTTGGCAGGGCAGCGGGGCCCCAGGAAAACCCTTCCTGCAATGGGCTAGGGTCCAGGGCAGCCCCGGTGGGGGGAGCCAATGGTGCCTGGTGGTCCCTGTACCAGTGTGGAGCACCACGGAGCCGGGCATGGGCATCCCGCAGCCACCCCATCCCTGGGGCTCAGGGGCAGGGAAAGCCCCGGGAGACGCGGGGCGCCCTGGGGGAGGTTTCCAGGAGGCAGGCGCTGCTGTTCTGGGAGGGTGAAGGATGCAGAGGAAAGTTCAACGAGCCTCGGGCGGGTCCTCCCCCGGCCCGGGCCGAAAACAACCCCAGGAGAACGGGAGGCAGGGCCCGAGCTGGCAGCACCCACGGCACGAGGGCTGGAGCGTGTCTGGGCTGGGTGCTGCAGCCAGCACCGCCATCCCTTGGGTGCTGCAGCCAGCGCCTCCATCCCTTGGGTGCTGCAGCCAGCACCGCCATCCCTTGGGTGCTGCAGCCACCACCATCCCTTGGGTGCTGCAGCCAGCACCTCCATCCCTTGGGTGCTGCAGCCACCGCCTCCATCCCTTGGGTGCTGCAGCCAGCACTGCCATCCCTTGGGTGCTGCAGGCACCACCTCCATCCCTTGGATGTTGCAGCCACTGCCTCCATCCCTTGGGTGCTGCAGTCACCGCCACCATCCCCTGGGTGCTGCAGCCGCCACCACCATCCCTTGGGTGCTGCAGGCACCACCTCCATCCCTTGGTTGCTGCAGCCAGCACTGCCACTGTCCCCTGGGTGCTGCAGCCGCCGCCTCCATCCCTTGGGTGCTGCAGCCACCGCCTCCATCCCTTGGGTGCTGCAGCCACTGCCACCATCCCTTGGGTGCTGCAGCCAGCACCTCCATCCCTTGGGTGCTGCAGGCACCACCTCCATCCCTTGGGTGCTGCAGCCACTGCCACCATCCCTTGGGTGCTGCAGCCACCGCCATCCCCTGGGTGCTGCAGCCGCTGCCACCATCCCCTGGGTGCTGCAGCCAGCACCATCCCTTGGGTGCTGCAGCCACCGCCATCCCTTGGGTGCTGCAGCTGCTGCCACCATCCCTTGGGTGCTGCAGCCACCGCCATCCCTTGGGTGCTGCAGCCGCCGCCTCCATCCTTTGGGTGCAGCAGCCGCATGCTCTTCATCTTCCCAAGGAGCTTCCGGACGGTGTTTGGGGCAGGCTCATCCCTCCGTGCCAGGACACGTGCCCATGTGTGCGCTCTCACACGGGTGCGGATGCAGGAGCTCTGCGGGGGCCTCTCTCCTGCCTCAGTTTCCCCACGGGACCGGTTCAGCCCCGCAGGGCCCTGCCCCGGGGCTGCGGAGGCCGCGGTGCATGCGGCTTCCTCCTCCGCTTCCTGCCACCGCGCGGGTTTCCCGGCTGCTGACTCAGCACGAACCCCCCTTCCCCTCGACCCCCAGCACCGGCCATGGAGGCACTGGCAGCGTCCATCCCAGCGAGGCTGCCCTATGGGCACCTCCACCTCTGTCCCCCTTCCCATGGGGGCCCTCCCGGCTGCACCCCTTGGGGTCTGTGTAGGTCCTGCAGAAACACCCCATCAGCGCCTGCCTGCTTGGGCGCGATGCCCCCAGGCGCTGGCTGCCTTGCAGGGCCCAACCATGCGCAGCGAGGGACCGGCTGCCCTCGGTCCCCTCCTCCGGCCACGTGCCGGGGCGGCTGGTGCCTGGCACTGCCCTTTGGGCGAGGGCAGAGCCCGGTCCCGGTTCCCCAGTGCCCAGGCTGGGCTGTGGAGCTTGATGCCCATGATGGGATGGAGCAGAGCGGGTCCCTTGGCGCAGCAGCCGCACTGAGGTGCCGGGATGCGGCTCGCACAGCCCCGGGACCGGGGCCAGGCTCTTTCCTCGCTGCCTCGCTCCACAAACCCCGCTCGCCGGCAGCAGTTTTTCCAGGCTTACCTTTCCTCTGGAGCTGCAGGGCTGGGTGCCCGCTGTGCCTGCTGCAGCGGCTCTGTGGCACGGCCAACCGAGCCCCGGCCCCTCTGGGGCTGCTCCGGTCCCCCCCGTGCCGCTCCCAGCAAGGCTGAGGCGCTGGTTTCCAGCCGAGCCGGTTGCGTCCAGCCCGGAGCCCCTCGGCGGACGCGGTCAGCACATTTCCACCTCCTTCTCCGAGTAAATAAGCACCGGTTGGAGAGGGGGGGCCGGCGGCGGCTGAGAGCGGGGCTGGGGCTCCTGCCAAGCGCTGCCTTCACCGGCCGAGGTGGCCCCTCCAGCCCCGGGGAAGGGCTCCAAGGGGGGGATCCAGGCCTGGAAGCCCCCGCAAGGGGAGTCCGCGGGGTGGGAGGCGCTGGCCCGGTTAATAACTAACCCCTTCCCGATCCTGCTCTCCTCAAGAGCCAGAATTAATGGAGCGAGCACCTCCCAGGTACCACCCGCGCCGCCAGGTCTGGCTTTAACCCTGTCCCCGGGAGCACGCATCCTGACCAGGACAAAGCAGCATCACCCCATCAGGTGGGCTCTGCCCCTGCTGCGGGGCTCTGCTGGGTGCTGCTGTGGGTCAGCCCCATAGTGAAGCTTGTGGCTCATCCCACATGCACACTGGGGGCAAACGCTGCACCCCATCCCACCCCAATGCCAGGCACAGCCAGGGCTCAGTGGTGAGAGCAGCAGGGGCTTCATGTGGCTCATCCCACATGCACACTGGGGGCAAATGCTGCACCCCATCCCACCCCAATGCCAGGCACAGCCAGGGCTCAGTGGCGAGAGCAGCAGGGGCTTCATGTGGCTCATCCCACATGCACACTAGGGGCAAATGCTGCACCCCATCCCACCCCAGTGCCAGGCACAACCAGGGCTCAGTGGTGAGAGCAGCAGGGGATTCATGTGGCTCATCCCACATGCACACTGGGGGCAAATGCTGCACCCCATCCCACCCCAATGCCAGGCACAGCCAGGGCTCAGTGGTGAGAGCAGCAGGGGCTTCATGTGGCTCACCCCACATGCACACTGGGGGCAAACGCTGCACCCCATCCCACCCCAATGCCAGGCACAACCAGGGCTCAGTGGCGAGAGCAGCAGGGGCTTCATGTGGCTCACCCCACATGCACACTGGGGGCAAACGCTGCACCCCATCCCACCCCAATGCCAGGCACAACCAGGGCTCAGTGGCGAGAGCAGCAGGGGCTTCATGTGGCTCACCCCACATGCACACTGCGGGCAAATGCTGCACCCCATCCCACCCCAGTGCCAGGCACAGCCAGGGCTCAGTGGTGAGAGCAGCAGGGGCTTCATGTGGCTCATCCCACATGCACACTGGGGGCAAACGCTGCACCCCATCCCACCCCAATGCCAGGCACAGCCAGGGCTCAGTGGTGAGAGCAGCACGGGCTTCATGCCCTGCTTGGGCCCCTGTCCTCCGGAGCAGCCCCCCTGGATGCTGTCCTGCCCCGTCTCTTGGGAGTTCGACCGGAAAGGCTCGAATGGGGCTCGAAAGGGGGGGATTATGCTGAGGGCTGGGGTCTGAGGGGTGCCAGCTTCGCAGGGCGACCCATCCCTGCCCTCTGGTGGCAGCTGGGGACGGGCTGGCGCAGCCGCTCGCACAGCACCACGGCCAGCTTGGCACTGGGGTAAGTGGGAGGGCAGCATTGGTGCTGGGTGCGCTGGGTGCAGGGCAGCACCCTGAGCCGCCTCGGTGGGAGATGCTGCACCCCTGTGCTGGGTGCACCCGGGGGCTTCAGCCTTGCAGCCCCTGGAGCTGGGGTCTCACTGTGTGCCAGGTCCTGCAGCTGGGGATGCTGCAGTCAGCACCCTATGGATGCTCCGGAGCAATGGGGTGGGCTGGGAACCTGTGCGTGTGGGTGCTGATGCAGGGGGACCCCATCGGGCTGCTCACAGGGAGCCAGACCTAGGCAGCGCTTTGGTCTCAGCACAGCAGTTTATGGAGGAAGGACCATGGCACCAGCACCGCATCCTCACCAGGGCTGGAGCAGCTCCTCTGCACCCATCACCCCCTGGGATGGGGGGCAAGGGGCAGCATCCCTGGGGCAGGGTCTCAGCAGGTCCTGGGCTGATGCACGGCTCAGAGGGCAGTGCCAGCCCCCGGCTGCAGCGCTTTCAGTGCTGGCTGCGGGAAGCGGGCGCTGCGGTGCCGGGGACCGTGCCGGAGGTGGGCCCGGAGCACCGCGGCCACCGTGCGGCGGAAGGTCCGGCTCACGAAGGAGTAGAGGAAGAAGTTGAGGGCGGTGTTGAGCATGGCTACCATGTTGGCGATGTCCAAGGCCAAGTGCACGCGCCAGTCCCGCTTGACCGAGGCCACGTAGAGGTGGCAGATCATGACGACGGTGCGGGGAGCCCAGAGCACGGTGAACACGGTGGTTTCGGCCAGGAGGAGGGCTGTGGTCTTGCTCTTGTAGGGCCGGCCGCCCCCCGAGCGCCTCCGCTGCTTCAGCTTGCAGATGATGATGGGGTTGGTGGCCAGGAAGATGCTAGAGGGCAAGAAGTAGACGGTGATGCAGTGCACCCACTTGAGCGCCATGTCCAGGGCGGTGGGGGGGTCAGCATCACGCCACATGTCCAACCACCAGTAGAAGGGGATGCCCGTGGCCAGGGATGCGGTGAACACGGCTGCGATGATCTTGCGGGCGCGCTGCGGGTAGGAGATGGTGCGGTACCGCAGCGGGTGGCAGAGGGCCACGTAGCGGTCCACGGACAGCAGGACCGTGATCCACGTGGAAGCGTGGTTGGCCGTGAACTCCAGGACATTGATGGTGTGGATGAAGGCGCTGGGCACAGCCCGCGCCAGGATGGCTGTCTGCAGGATGAAGCCCATAAAGATAATGAAGACCTGGGTGAGGATGTCGGAGGTGGTCAGGGCCAGCAGGTACCAGTACGATGACTTCTTGGTCCTTGTGGCCAGGCGGAACATGGCCACGGCAGTCAGGATGTTCACTGGAGGGAGGGGAGCGATGCGTGGTGGTGAGAAAGGGGTGAGGAAGGGAGCAATGGGTGGTAAGCCTATAGGAGACCTGGAGAGGGGCTTGGGACAAGGGATGTAGGGACAGGCCAAGGGGAATGGCTCCCGAGGGGAGACTGAGCTGAGCTCTTAGGCAGAAGCTCTTCCCTGTGAGGGTGCTGAGGCGCTGGCACAGGGTGCCCAGAGAAGCTGTGGCTGCCCCATCCCTGGCAGTGCTCAAGGCCAGGTTGGACACAGGGGCTTGGAGCAAGCTGCTCCAGTGGAAGGGGTCCCTGCCCGTGGCAGGGGTTGGAGCTGGAGGAGCTTTAAGGTCCCTTCCAACCCAAATCAGGCTGGGGTTCTATGAGACTTGGGGGCTCACAGGCCCCTGCAGCACCCAGGGGTGCCCGGGCTCTCCCAGGGCTGCAGGGTGAGCGGCTGCAGGCCCCAGCTGGGTGTGGAGCTATAAATATCACGCTGCATTGGGGATTTACTGAGCTGATTAATCCCATCCATGTGGCAGCCCAAGCAGCACAAATCCCATCTGTCCCTGCTGCTGCTGCTGCCGCTCCTGCCCCAGGGGCCGGCCTTTAGAGCTGAGCTCCACAGCTGGGGTTGGACCCTTGGGGACTCTTCCTCCCCATCCCCAAAACCCCAGGGCTGGGATGGGGGCCAAGGGCATGGCCTGGGTTGAGGATGCGTGGCTCAGCCCCCCCTTGCAGAGGCTCAGCCCCTCACCTGGCAGCCCCAGCCCCAGCAGGACGCTGTAATACACGATGGGGATGATGCCGACCATGCAGGGTGATCGCTCCAGCTCCAGCCATGCTGCCTCCGCTGTGCTGTTGGGCACTGAGAACATCGCCTTCCACCATGGACCGGCTGCAGGGGGAGACAGGGAACATCAGGGGGCTGGGGGCTCCCATGGGTGCAGTTGCCCCAGGCATCCCTCCATGTCTGCCTGTGATAGAGCATCCATGGGTGCCGCAGGACAAGGGAGCTGGGATCCAGCCTTCACGGCTCCACCATGGTGACAGTCCCCATCCCCAGAGGGTGGCCCCTACAACTGCAGATGCTCCTTGGTTATGGCCTCGAAGAAAACCAGATTAAAGCACCAGGTTCTTTGATGGATACCTGGGGGAGGACGCAGGGTTGCCAGAGGGGGGTCCCGGGGTACCAAGGGTATTGGCTTTTAGCTAAGTCCTTTGCCAGCTCCCCAGGCCGCCCTGCATGGAGCAGAGACCCTGCCTGTACCCTCGTACCCCCGCCCGGACCCCACACCCCAATGGGTCCCATTCTGCCCCCCACCATTCATAAACCCAGGCGTCCCGAACTCCACGCTCCTATTGGTTAGAGGGGCACAGGCTTTACCCAATCAGAGAGGCGTCTTCCATGAATGGCGAAACCAAATCTGAGCGCTGCGTTCTGATTGGTCAGAATCCCGCATCCAAAAGAATCAGCATCTCCCATGGGCTACGGCGACCCCAGGCCCTAGAACTGGGGCGTAGGGGGGAGTCCTGAGCCCGGTGTGGGGGTACTGGGCACAGCTTCGGTCCCAGCGCGCCCCTGGCCCCACAAGGACCCCAAACTGCTCCATGTCCACTCACCGCAGTCCCCCGACGGCTCCACGGCGGGGGGGGGGGCACGTTTCCGACACCCTGTTCTCCCTTTCCGCCCCCCCCCCAGCCATAGATGTGTCCCTGCAGCAGTGCCCTCGGGGGGGCTTTGGCCTCTGCTCCCGGCTGGGATGGAGCCAGAGCTGAGCCCAGGCTGGGTGGGATTGGGAGGGGTGAGAGGGTGCGCAGGGGGCTGCCAATGAACCGCAAATGAGGTCTGGCTCAGCAGCAGCACCGCGTCCAGCCCCTCACATCCCCCAGGGAACTGGGGCATCGATCGGCTGCAGCTGAGGCGGGAGCGCGTTAACCCTCTCCCAGCCCCGCTCCCGTCTGCTCTGCTGGGGGATATGAGCCCGGTCTGGTCCCCTTTTGTCCCTCCACTGACCGGGTCCCGCACCCCAAGCCCCGCAGGAGGTGGGGTCTCACCTTGGTGGCCCCTGTGCCACCGTCCCGGTGTGCGATGGCACCGGTGCCCCTGCGCTGCCGGTGTCCCCGTTGGTGTCCGCGTCCCCTCCAGCCCCGTGGGCGCACGGCACAGCCTCCCGGGGCTCAAGGGACGCGGGGCGGAGGGAGAGCAGCGTGGGCAGAGCCACGGGCTGGGCTGGCAGAGCACGGGTGACGTCCCCGAGCCTCGCTGCTCCCATGGGAGCCAGGGATGGGTCACCTGGGGAGGGTACCCCAGTCCTGAGTGATGGTGACAGAGCTCGTCCCCGCACCCAGGGCAGTGGGGATGGTGGTGCAGGTGCCTGGGGATACCTTGTGCCCCCCACAAAGGCCTGTGTCCCACAAGGGGTCTGTGGCACTCAGAGGAGCGTGCGTGCACATGTGAATGTCCTCATGTGTGCTTCGTGTGTCCCTGCCAGGCTTTGCTCTGACTGTGCCTGGGTGCCCACCGCTGGCCCAGAGTGGAGGGGAAGCCTGCCCGTGCCTCAGTTTCCCCAGCAGCACAGGGAGGGATGGATGCTCTGTCCCCTGGTGACCACCAACACCAGCCCCACATCCCCTATGTCCCCCCCCCACCATGCCCTGTGGCCAGCCATGGGGCACACGAGGGTCCTTGGGCTGTGTGGGGCAGGCTGTGCTGGCACCGTGCCGCGGCTCACCGGGCACAAGCTGTTGTTTAGCAGGCGGGTGGTTAAATGAGGCGTCGGTGGATGTGGTGAGCCATTAACCGGCTGTGCTGCAGCCGGGGCCCCTCGTCCCCCTGCGCTTCACCGCGAGGCAGGAATGCTGCCCTGGGATGCAGGCTCTGCCTGCACCGCGCTCCTGGGGCTCCTGTGCCCCAATGGACCACAGCATGGGGGTGGCTCATCCCCAGCCCCTCCATCCATGGATCAGGGCCAGATGTGTGATCCCCCCCCCCATGGGAGCTGCATCAACATCTGCCTGAGCTCAACATCTGGAGACCCCAGCTAAGCCCCAGCCCCTCGCTCATCCCCCTGGCCCACGGCTGTGCTCGGGGATGAGGCTCCTCAGCCCTGTCCCTGCTCCTGCATGAGCCCAAACGTGTCCTCAGAAGCCCTCGCTGGCACTGAAGCAGCCCTGGCCACGGCGGTGGCACCGGGGGCACGGGGCCAGGGCCAGGCAAGCTGACGCAAAGGGGCAGATGGGCTGAGCACCCCCTGCTCTGCTGGAGCCCATCCTACCCCACTGCATGCACCAGTGACCACCTTCACCCCACGGAGCACTCAGTGCCCATCCCCGTGGCCTCAGGGTGCTGGTGCTGGCAGCGGTGGCTGTGACCATGGGTGCTGAGGAGGGAGCGTGGTGTGAACCGGACCCCAGGCACACGGTGCCGTCACCTCGCTTGGCAGCTGAGCACGGAGCTGCAGCACCGCAGGCACTGGTGCTAACCCCATCAGCCTGGACAGATACTCGATACCCGGCACCGCTGAGCATCCTCCTGGGGGGCTCCCTCCGGCGCTGCCATGAAGGTCACAGCATCTCCCCGCCGGTGTCGCCAGGAGGGGTCCTGCTGCACCCCAAAGTGACCTTGTGCAGTGATGCCACTGCTCCTGCCTGGGGAGCACCGAGCTGTGGGGCTCCTGCCGGCCTGCCAGCCCCCCAGGACCTTCATGGGGGGCTCCAGCGGTGGGTGAGGAGCTGCTGTGTCCCTGAAAGCCTCCATCTGTGGGGTCCGTCCCCCATCTCCATCCCATCTGGGGTCCTGGCTCCCTCCCATTGTTGCCATTGGAACCAAAGGCAAAAGTGGGGTGCAGAGACTCTGTGCTCCCACCCCAAAGCCCCACAAGAGGTGTTGGGGCAGGCAGGGAGCCAGCGGAGGCCGGGACTGGGCACTCGCAGGGTGCAGGCAGCCTCTTGGCTGCAAAGGCTGGGAAAAGGGCAGGCAGTTCCTGCCGGCAGCCCGGATGCCATGGTGATGGGCTGCTGCCGGCATGAATACCCATGAGCTGGGGGGGAGCGGGGAGGCCACAAAGAGCTGTGCCCTGAATGCAAAGACCCCACTGATGTGTCCCAGCCTCACAAAGGGCTGCATCCATGCGTGGGGCTCCGGCACGGCACAGGGCTGTGGTGAATGGATTTGCCCCCATGGTGTGCCGGGGCTCCCCATCACAGCACCCCGGGGTGCGGGGCTGGGGTCCGGGCTCAGGGTGGGATGGATGGGGGCCGGATGCGGTTCCCTTGGCAACGGCCGGTCCCAGTTTCCACCAATCGATGTGGCGGGCTCGTGGCCTACATAAGAGCCCGGCGTGTGCCGGTGCCGCGGCGAGCCCCGGCAGATGCGCTTGCGAAGCCATGGCCAGGGTGATGGGCACCCGGCCCGGGCGCCGCTGGGGCTGCGCCGCTGCCTTCCTCCTCCTCCTCCTCACCGTGCAAGCGGGTAAGGGCGGCCGTGCCGGGGGGAGGCGTGGAGGGACCACGGTGGGGCTGGGCTGAATGTGGGTGCCCGGTGGTGCCCATGGGAAGCTGAGCACAGCTCCCCAGCAGCCACTGTGGTGAACTGGGAGGGATGGATGCGGCTCACGGATGTGCTGAGCCCCACGGTGCCAGGGAGGTGCCGGCGGTTAGGGTTGTGCCCATGGAAAAAGCGGTGCTGCGGGCAGCAATGTCCAGCACCATGGGGCAGAGAGCTCCTCATCTTCATTGTCATCCTCATCCTCATCCCCATCTCCATCCCTGCTCAGCTGGGTGTAAAGGGTGATCGGACGGCTCACTGGGAGCAAGATGGGATTTGCAAGAGATGGAGCCAAATTCACCCTAAAGAAGGATGCTCCGGGGAGCGGGTGGGAGTTATGGCAGGAATAAGGGGGAGCACGGAGTCCTCTGTTTCACATTCCCGCATCCCTCTCTGGTCTCTGCTGGGAGCCCAGCACTGGAGGGACATGGACATGGGGGGACGGTCACCCCTGATGCATGCCTGAATTGGGCCCAGGAGGACGGGAGTGAAATTTAGCTGGGAAGGAGATGCTGGTTCACAGCATCAGTGAGGAGACAGGGATGGCACCGGGCACAGATCTGCAGTGACACCAGGACAGCCGCGGTACCCAGGCAGCTTGGACCATGGGGACCCATCCCTGGGTGCCCCACGGGTCAGTGCGGGATGCAGGGTATGGGGATGATGCCCAGGGCTCGCTCTGCTGCAGCAGGGCTGGGATCAGGGCTGCGGACCGGGCTGGGAGCCAGCGCTGCCCGGCACAGGGCCATTTCCCAGCACGTCCCAGCTTGGGCCATGGTGGTCTCACCCCTTTTGCTGCAGAAAAGCAGGGTTTTGGCTCCTCAGGACACAAATGTCCCCATGTGCCCTTTGTCCTCCCCACACCCCCTTGGCACCAGCCAGCTCTTTGGCACTGGGGTGGGAGGGGGCAGGATGTGCACAGATCCAGGCTCCCCATTACCCACCCAACCCCACAACCGGACCCCGCTCTGCTGTCCCTGGCTCTTGGGGTGCAGCTCTGGGATGATCCCATCTCCCCCCAGCCCAAAAAGCCGACCTGAGCGGCGAGGCCACGGCTGCCACCATCAACCACTCGCTGACGCTGCTGCAGCGGCTGCAGGAGCTGCTGCACAACAGCAACAGCAGCGACTCGGTGCTGCGGGTGCGCACGGCGGCCTCCGACGAGGCCAAGGTCTTCCACACGCACCAGCTCCTGCTCAGCCTCCAGAGCGAGGTCTTCGAGAGCCTCCTGCGCAACCAGAGCGTCCTCACCCTGCACGAGCCCCCCGAGACCGCCGCGCTCTTTGAGAAGTTCATCAGGTACCTGCGGACCCCTGGGGATGGGGACAGAGGCAGGGATGCGGCTCCCTATGGGGACAGTGGGAACCCCATGGGATGGGGATGCTCGGAGGGATGCAGGCAAGGAGGGGAGATGTTCCTCCGGGGACCACACTGGGTGGGGGGGATGCAGGCATGGAGGGAGGATGCTCCTCTGGGGACTATGGGGGCTCAACGGGAAGGATGACTGGAGGGATGCAGCTAAGGATGGTCCCCTGGGGTACTCCATGGGATTGGGATAACAGGAGGGATGTAGACAAAGGAGAAGGATGCTCTCTAGGGACCATGGGAACTCAGAAGGATGGGGTACCCAGGAGAATACAAAGAGGAAGGATGCTCCCCTGAGGCCTGAAAGGATGGGATGCCTGGAGGGATGCGGCTAAGGAAAAGGGATGTTTCCATGGGATGGGGACACCTGGAGAGATGCAGCTCAGAAGGAGGATGCTCTCTTGGGCTGATGGAGCCTGTGTCAGGGCTGGGAAGGGGACTGGGGGACACCAGCATCACATCCCTGCGCTCTGCCCTAGGTACTTGTACTGCGGTGGGGTCTCCATCCTGCTGCACCAAGCCATCCCCATGCACCAGTTGGCCAGCAAGTACCGGGTCTGGGGGCTGCAGCGCGGCGTGGCCGAGTACATGAAGAGCCACTTGGCCAGCGAGTCGAGCCAGGGGCACGTGGTGGGCTGGTACCACTACGCCGTGCGCATCGGGGACGCGGCGCTGCAGGAGAGCTGCCTCCAGTTCCTGGCCTGGAACCTCTCTGCGGTGCTGGGCAGCGCCGAGTGGGGCTCGGTGAGCGCGGAGCTGCTGCTGCTGCTGCTGGAGCGCTCCGACCTGGTGCTGCACAGCGAGCTGGAGCTCTACACCGCCGTGGAGGGCTGGCTGGGCCGGCGGCAGCCCGAGCCTGCCGTGGCCGAGCGGGTGCTGCGCGCCATCCGGTACCCCATGATCGCCCCCAGCCAGCTCTTCCGGCTGCAGGCGCAGTCGGCGGTGCTGGCGCGGCACCGCGGCGCGGTGCAGGACCTGCTCTTCCAGGCTTTCCAGTTCCACGCCGCCTCCCCGCTCCACTTCGCCAAGTACTTCGACGTCAACTGCAGCATGTTCCTGCCCCGCAACTACCTCGCGCCCAACTGGGGCTCCCAGTGGGTCATCACCAACCCGGCGCGGGACGACCGCAGCACCAGTTTCCAGACGCAGCTGGGGCCCAGCAGCCACGATGCAGGGAAAAGGGTGACGTGGAACGCGCTGTTCTCCCCGCGCTGGCTGCCCGTCAGCCTGCGCCCCGTCTACTCGGAGACGGTGCCGGGCGCAGTGCAACCCGTGCGCATCGAGGATGGGCGGCCCCGGCTCGTGGTCACCCCGGCCATGAGCAGCCCCGACTTTGCCGGGGTCAGCTTCCAGAAGACGGTGCTGGTGGGGGTACGGCAGCAGGGCCGTGTCCTGGTGAAGCATGCCTACAGCTTCCACCAGAGCTCCGACGAGGCGCCCGACTTCCTGGCGCACGCGGACCTGCAGAAGCGCGCATCCGAGTACCTCATCGATAACTCCCTGCATCTCCACATCATCGTCAAGCCCGTGTACCACTCCCTCATCAGGGTGAAGAAGTAATGAGGTGGAGATGGGCCCCGCTGCTCGACTGCTCCCAGCCCCACGGCGGGGCTGGTGTTGGGTTCTGCTCGTAGGTAGATGGAGGTCCCTGTGCTGGGGACCCCAGGGCTGGGCTCTCCATTGCCCATCCCTCCCCTATTGTCCCCCTGCCGTGTCCCGTCTCCATTGCTCCATCACTGTCCCTGGGTGCCCATAGGGAGCTGGCTGAAGAAGGACTTTTGACCCGGACCTGTAGTGACAGCACAAGGGGGAGTGGAGTTAAGCTGAAAGAGGGTAGATTTAGATTAGCTCTTAGGCAGAAGCTCTTCCCTGTGAGGGTGCTGAGGCGCTGGCACAGGGTGCCCAGAGAAGCTGTGGCTGCCCCATCCCTGGCAGTGTTCAAGGCCAGGTTGGACACAGGGGCTTGGAGCAAGCTGCTCCAGTGGAAGGGGTTGGAGCTGGAGGAGCTTTAAGGTCCCTTCAACCCAAACCAGGCTGGGATTCTGTGATGCCAATGGGAGCCCCCAGCCCCGTTCAGGTGATGCAGAGGTGACACACGCAGCCCACGGGCACATCCTGGCTCACAAACCCCAATAGGCAAGAAGATGGGGACAGGAACAGCCTGGCCTTCCTGTGATGCCACCCCTGTGGCATCAGGTCCCTCCGTGCTGGGTGATGAAGCCATGGCGCTGTTGTCCTGGTACCCAGCACCCCGCAGCTCAATGGGGAGCTGGGTGCGTGCCCAGGGGTGGGGGGTCCAGACCCCCGCCCTGCCCAAGCACCTCCATCCCTGCCTAATAAAGCCAGAAAACACACACTGGGCATGTGGGGGCATCTTTGGGGTGGGTTTGGCATGGGCAGAGCTGGCTCCCATCCCTACCCCTGCCCGTTGCCCCCAGCTGGGTTGGCTCGGGGGGATGCTGCCTGGTGCTGGGCTGGCAGGATGGGCGCTCACCATTCTGCCCTGGCACAGAGTCCGGCCTCTCTCTGGCAGGGCAATGGGCTCAGCACCAGTGACTCCATCCATCCATCCTTGCCCTTGGCCCTGGCACCACTGATGGTGATGAGTGATGGGCGCTGCTCCTCCCAGGGGGTGGTGGGAGCTGGAGGGGCAGAGGGACCCTTCCCACCTCTCCTTACTGGGACAGTCAGGGCTGGCCCACAATGAGGCGCTTGCTAAGCTGCAGACCTGGTGCTCTGCTCCCTCCCTGCCCCTCGGAGCTCCCAGGTTAATGATTCACGGTGGGTCCGCAGCGGGTGCTTACCCAGCATGGATAACACCAGCCCCGGCTCCGCTGGGTGCTCCTGCAGGGACAGCGGCAGCCGGGGGCCCTGGGGCTTTGCTCAGCATCCCTTGGCAAGGGCACGGTGCTGCACCGGGACCCTGCTGGCACCGCCAGGGCCCCGCTCTGCTCCTGGGGCTGGGGATGCTTCGCCATGAGGAGGGGAGAGGAGCGAGAGGCTGCGATTCCCCCCCTGTGCTCAACCCTGCTGCAGGAAAGCAGGAACCGTGATGTGGAAAACTCCTCTTTATTCACCCTGAATCAAAACCCAACGAGGCAGGAGGGGCAGGGAGCATCTGTGCCTAACACAAGCACTCCTTTGAGAGCCACCGGTCCTACTCCTCCTGCAGAGGGAGATGTGGGGTCAGGGAGCTGCATGGGGGTCCCTGCTCACCACCCCACTGAGACAGAGACCCCCAAGCTCTGCCCAGCTCACAGGCAGCAGCCTCAGCCCCACAAGAGCCATGGAGCAGCAACCTGAGCAAAGGGAGAAACAACAACTGACCTGAGCAGCATCCTCCTTCTTCCCCTCATCTCCTGTGGGCTCCTGGCTCTGTTCCTTTGGCTCCTGACTCTCTTCCTTGGGCTCTTGATTCTCTTCCTCGGGCTCCTGGTTCTCTCCATTGGGCTCCTGGCTCTGTTCCTTGGGCTCTTGACTCTCTTCCTTGGGCTCTTGATTCTCTTCCTTGGGCTCCTGGCTCTCTCCATTGGGCTCCTGGCTCTCTCCATTGGGCTCCTGGCTCTCTTCCTTGGGCTCTTGATTCTCTTCCTCGGGCTCCTGGCTGTCTCCATTGGGCTCCTGGCTCTCTTCCTCAGCCTCCTGGCTACCTCCCTCATGCAAAGCCGCCTCCTCAGTGTGATCCTTAACCTGAAAGGCAGAGCCTGATCCCGTCCCCCAGCCCCACAGCACCGAGTCCCGGCTCCCGCTGCCGGTTCACCCCATCCCCGGTACCCTGCCATGCAGCTGCTGCGCCTCTGCCCGCGCCTTCCTCTGCAGCTCCGCCTGGATCACCTCTAGGAACTCCTTCTGGGCCCGCTCAAACACCTCCCTGGGGCTCTCTGTTGGTGCCTCCTCCATCCCCATCACCCGGCCCTCGGACCGGGCGCGCTCCTTGAGCCGCAGCTCCCGGTGCCGCGCCTCCAGGATCTTCTCCCGCCTCGTCTCCCGCTCGAACATCTGGGGCAGGGGGTGCAGGTGAGGGGGGCAGCGCCGGGCTCAGCGTGCCCCGCATCCATCCCATACCGGTAACGTACGGCGTTGGCCAGGGTCTTCTCATTCCTCTGCAGGGTGCAGAGCGCCGAGGACATCTCCATCACGCTGACGGTGCCCACCTTGGAGCCACAGGCGACGATGGAGCCGTTGTCCTGCAGGCGCAGGCTGCACAGGGGCTCATCACAGACCTGGGCAGGGAGGATGGGAGGCGGTGGCGCTTACCCCTGGTGATGCCCCATGGGGGGATGCGGGCAGGATGGGATGGGTGAGGCAAAGCCATGCGGTTGCCAACAAACAGGGGTCTATGTGTGAAGTTTAGGGCTCCAGGCACAGCTTGGGGCTGAGGGGAGCTGCTTGATGGAGCTTATCCCGAGCTCCATGGTGAGGGGATGAGACCCCATCCCTGGCTCTGCCTGCTCCATGCAGGGCAGGGGGGCAGCCCCACCAAGGAGCCGCTGCAGACCCAACCTTCACACTGAGGAAGGGGTCCTTCTGCTTGAAGAGGAAGTCCCAGATGTCCAGGGTCCCATCCGAGCGGGTGGTGAAGAACACAGCCGGCCTCACAGGGCTCCAGCACCCGTCCGTCAGGTAGGCGAGGTGGTACCTGCCAGCAGACCCGATGCAGCGGCGATGGGCACGGGGTCTCCGTGGCTGCTGCCTGAGCAGGACCTTCAGCCACCCTCTTGCAGTGCCCTCAGCCACAATGGCATCGCTGTGCCTTGGTGACCACCCCAGCACCTACTTGGTCCACATGATGGCAGACTCCTTGACCTCCTCCGACCAGATTCGGGCGGTCCAGTCGCCGACTGTCAGGAAGATTTTGGGGTACATGGGGTTCCTGCTCAGGGCATAGACGGGTCCATGGTGGCCACTGTAGGTGCAGGTGATCTTTTCGGCGGGGGTCTTGGCCTTGCGGTTGCAGAGGATGACGATGCCCTGCTCCGTGCCCACCATGAACTTGGTGGGCTGAGGGTGGGAGGAGGAGACAGGAGATGCAGCAGCTCGTGGGATCCCCCAACACGTGGGGCTGCAAAGGGCTCTGCTGTGGGAGCAGATCTGGGGAACTTAAGTATTGGATGGCTGGGATAGCAGTGCCTAAAGGGGTGCAGGAAACCTGGAGAGGGGCTTGGGACAAGGGATGTAGGGACAGGCCAAGGGGAATGGCTTGAACCTGCCCAAGGGGAGACTGAGCTGAGCTCTTAGGCAGAAGCTCTTCCCTGTGAGGGTGCTGAGGCGCTGGCACAGGGTGCCCAGAGAAGCTGTGGCTGCCCCATCCCTGGCAGTGCTCAAGGCCAGGTTGGACACAGGGGCTTGGAGCAAGCTGCTCCAGTGGAAGGGGTTGGAGCTGTTGGAGCTTTAAGGTCCCTTCCAACCCAACCCAGGCTGGGATTCTGTGATTCAGAGACCAAAATGCCAGTGAGAGCCCGTGTTTTAGGAGAGCATCAACTCCTGGTGCTTAGACGGGGGTGGGAACACGCCCCGGGCTGCAGCACGATGCTCTGGGTCACTCTGGGCATCAGCCGCTTGTGCTGCAGCCCTGGATCCCTCCCCTGCTCCGGGTGCTGCTCTCACTGACCAGGGTGCTCTCAAACTCCAAGGAGACGGCGCCCAGAGCGTTCCTCAGGCTCCCTTTCCTGGAGAGGTCCAGGACCAGCTGCTCGGTGGGCACGGAGAGCTTGCGGATGTCCCACCACAGCACCTGCAGCACCAAGGAGCGGGACGGGGCTGCAGGGATGCTCCGCCTGTGCCAGCGCTCGCTGCCAACCCTGGGGATGCTCTTTTGGGCTGCGAGCTCCTGCTGGGGGTCCCTGTGTGAGTGCAGGGCCCCGCTCCCTGCCCCTGCCCTTTACCTGCCCATCAGTGGAGGCTGAGAAGCAATCGGTGCCCGTTTTGGACTGCAACCAGACGGCTCCGTACACAGGGTCCCTGTGGCTGACCTCCACCCTGGACACCTCCACAGGCAGCTGCCCTTTCCTGGTGTCCCAGTAAGCTGGGAGGGAAAAGGAGATGTTAAGATCCACGCTACCTCCTTCCCCTGGCTCCTTTGCTTGCTGTGTGTGTCCCAAGGAGATGCTGCCTAAACCAGAATGGGAGCAAACCTCACTGGGGGCTCCCCCGACACCTCCCAGCCCCACAAGCCCCAGGGATGCCCACCCTGAGCCATAACACAACTGGCCCTTCTGCAAGCACCAGCCTGGAGGGTGGTAACGTCCTGAAGAGCCTCTCCTCAGCTCTCATCAGCCTGTGCCAGATGCACAGCAATGCCCACAGGCAATCCATCCCCCTGCTCTGCACAAGGGGATGTGCGGGGCCAGATGTGCTCTGAGCAGCCCCTTGCCAACACTAAACAGTGCCTCTTGCACTCAGTGATGCTGAAACCCGCCTGTGTGACCTGATCCTCCCCTCCTGCATGCCCAAAGGGTGATGGCTAGGGCAGGTCCCCCCCCCCGGATACATTTCCCTCTCCCATTTCCCTGTCTCTGCCCCTGACACAAGGTCTATGGTGGCAGCGAGCCCCATGTGCTCATTAGCTAATTGGAGGTGATGGAGGGACGGGGTAAGGTCCATCCCCTCCATCACCCCGGAGCGTGCAGCACAGCCCTGCCACCCGTGCCCTGCCTGCTCCCAGTGCTGCTGCTGTTGCCATTGGGAAGGGGAACGGCAGAATGAGCTCAATCAAACCATAGGGCAGCCTGGCCCAGTAGATAACAGAGCCATAAATGAAGCTGGCAAAGAGCAGCCCTTCCCACGCACTTGAACAGCAGCACAGGACAATCCAGGGCATGACAGGATGGCAACGCTCCTGCGCTCTTGCCATGCCATGATCCCAGATAAGGGTGGGTACAGCGCATGTGCTGCTCTGTGTCTGCTCCAGTGATCCCCACAGCAGTGTCCCTGCCCCGAGTGCATGCAAAGGGGTCCAGGCATGGTCCTCCCCTCTGTGGGTCCCTTCCAACCCAAACCACGCTGGGGTTCTGTGAGGGATCCACCTTCCTTACCCATCTGCCCATTGTAGCATCCTCCCACCAGCACGAAGGAGTCTTTGGGGTTGTATTCCAGGGTCACGAGAGGCGACGGCGCCTTGAGAACCATCTCGGGCCTGCTGGAGTTCTCTGCCAGGAAGGGAGGAGTGAAGGGCAAAGCGCAGGGGCAGCCTGGAGGGCGAGCACCCACCTCCAAACCAGCCTCATGCTCCTGCACCCGCTCCTCCTCAGCCATGGCACCACTGAGCCAGGGAAGGGGGGACCCCCCGTACCCCAACCCATGGCACCCCTCTTCTTTGTGTTTCCCCCCCCCAAAGCACACAGTTCTGAGCGAGCCTTGGCAGAGCAGGGCTGCGCCTGTGCAGCCTCTCATAATCCATCACAAGTGAACCGCAGCAAGGCAAGAACCACACCGGAGCAGGGCTCAGCTGCCTGCTGCGGTCCCAGGCTCCGGCTCATGGTGCAGTGGGATGTCAGTGGTTATTGCCCCCCTGTTAGCCAGCTTTCCGCTCCCATTCCTGCCCTTCTTTGCATTGATCCGTGGTCAAAGCAGCCCCCGACCCCTGCTCACCCCCTCCACAGTGCTGGGAAGCTCCATTACACACACTGAAGACACAAAGTGCTTCCGCAGAGGCAGCACTGCTGCCTGGTGAGCTCTGCCCTTACCCAGATCCCAGATGTAGGAGTCAAGGCTCATGTCTCTCTTGCTTTGCTGGAACTCCAGGATGGAATAAGCCACTGCCAGTTTCCTGCTTGCGTTGGGGCACCAGGAAAGGTGCGTGGCCGTCCTCTTGGTTGTGTTGGGATCCCTTTTTGAGAACAGGACATCAAATGAAGCCGTGAGTTTGCTAACAGCTTCGGCAGGCCCTGGGATGACTGTCTCCCGAAGGAAACGGGGGGAATTGCAATTAAAACAACTCGTGAGCCCTGAGTGCAGGAAATGATTCTCTTGGTGGTTGGGTGGATGGGGAAGAGTTGATTTAATGAAGCCTTTCCAGTTATAGGTTTCTAAGAATTCAGCTACGTTACTGGATCTGACTTCTAGAGATGACCTAGACAGCCCCTGACATGGGAAAATTACCTTTGAGGCATGAAAAGAATTCATCACATCCTGCTTAAAGCACTGTTAGGAGATGCTCAGAGCAGTCCCTGGCTGGTGGTACCTATCCCTAAAGTGTTTTGGGCAGGGTGGAGAGGAACGGATGGAGTTATGGAGCAGGGCTCTCCATCCATGAACCCATCCATCACGATCCTAAAGCTGCTGGGTTTTCCACCTCCTCTGTCCCCGGAGGCAGGTTGATGGTGTACAGTGTGGAGCGCCCGGTGAGCCCCGCTGCCTGTGCTACCTGATGGCACTGATGGTTTTCGCAGAGGGGGGCTCCATCTCCACCTCTAGCATCTCCTCCTCTTCGAAGTACTCCTCGTAGATGTCGATGGCGTTGTTCTGCTTGACGCAGTGCTCCATCAGCTGTAGGGGAGCACAGGCAGGGGGCTGTGGGCCAGGGGGCAGGCATGGGGCTCTGGGAGCAGGGCATGCCCTGTCCTTACGGTGCCGAGCTGTGTGACGACGCTGATGTAGTGCTCATCCCTCTCCATCTTCTTCCTGAAGCGCGCTGTCTGGTCCCCCTCGCGCGGGTTCACATCCTTGGGCCAACCGCCCTCCACGTGGTTGATGCCGCGGGACTGCACCTTCACTCGGTCCGTGTTGACCTGCGGGCGGCCGGGAGGAAGCAGAGCAAAGGTTTGAGCCCCAAAGGTGCAAACTGTGACCTAAACCATGCTGTGAAAACCCCGTTCCCCCTCATTTCCCATAGGAAGATGGGCTGGGAACACTGGGGCTGTTCGGAAGAGCAGAGAAGCTGCGTGGAGACCTCAGAGCAGGTCCCAGTGTCTGAAGGGGGATACAAGGATGCTGGAGAGGAACTCTTCATCAGGGACTGCAGTGATAGGATGAGGGGTGATGGGTTCAGACTGGAACAGGGGAGATTTAGGTTGGAGATAGGGAAGAAGCTCTTAATACGAGGGTGGTGAGGTACTAGAATGGGTTGCCCGAGGAAGCTGTGGCTGCCCCATCCCTGGCAGTGCTCAAGGCCAGGTTGGACACAGAGGCTTGGAGCAAGCTGCTCCAGTGGAAGGGGTTGGAGCTGTTGGAGCTTTAAGCTCCCTTCCAACCCAACCCATCCCATGGGTCTGTGATCCATGCCCAGGGAAGCCGCCCGCACCCAGCCCTTACCTCATGCTCCGACATCTCGGGGCTGTGCTGCACGTAGGCGTGCACGGGGTCCCTGCGCACGAAGCCGCCGGCCAGGCCGGGGTCGGGGGGGATGTCCACGTTCACGATGGCCGCCTGGTCGGAGAAGCAGCAGGGCCGGCCGAAGCCGCTGCGCTTCCGCGTGTACAGGTACGAGATCTCCATTGCGGCGCCGGGACCGGGGGACCGCAGGACCCGGGGGAGGCCCGGCCCAGCAGCACCGCGTCTGCCGTTGCCAGGCAACGCCGGGCCGCGATCACGTGATTGAGGCGGGCGGTACTGGTGCCGCATGGCGGCCGCCGCGGTGGGAGGGTGATGAGCTGGGGTAATTAGCGCATTGACCACGCGTGGTTAATGGGGGCTCTGCTTCACCGCCCTGCTATGGGGCTGTTGTTGGGGATGCCCTCTGTGCTCCCCATAGAATCATAGAATAGTTAGGGTTGGAAAGGACCTTAAGATCATCGAGTTCCAACCCCCCTGCCATGGGCAGGGACACCTCGCTCTAAACCATATCACCCAAGGCCTCGTCCAACCTGGCCTTGAACACTGCCAGGGATGGAGCATTCCCAACCTCCCTGGGCAACCCATTCCAGTGCCTCACCGCCCTAACAGGAAAGAATTTCCTCCTTATATCCAATCTACACTTCCCCTGTTTCAGTTTGAACCCATTACCCCTTATCCTATCACTACAGTTCCTAATGAAGAGTCCATCCCCAGCATCCCTATATGCCCATGACCCCTCCTGCTCAGCCCTGGGAGGAGGGAATGCTGCATCATTCCTGGGGGATCAGGATGGGGGGTCCGGGAAGAGGCAGCCCTGCAGCTGCAGCAGCCTCGATCCGGTGGGGTCTGGCACCATGCTGCTCCCTGCACACCCAAGCACTCCATGGAATCCCAGCATGGTTTGGGTTGGAAGGGACCTTAGGGCTCACCAGCACCCCAGCGGGGGGGGGGCAGGAGGGGTGCCTGGTGCAGCTCAGCCCAGACAGACCCGCACTGAGGAGCGTGTTTAGTACAAGTGTTTATTGTCCTCTCCCCACAGGGCACACCCGCATGGGGCTCCAGCCCCTGGGGAGGTCCAGTTCACATGCGTTTAACACCAGCTCTATACCAGTACCGTTACAGCCAAACATCAACCCCCCCCCCCCACCCCAGTATTCCCTGGAAGGAAGGTCCCACCAGGGAGCATCGCAGTCACACCGAACACGGGTTAAGGGACTGAGGGCAATACACAGGTTAGCGTTAAAAGACACAGTGAGGCGCTGCTATCAAGTAAGACCCCGGGGCTGGCTCCCCCAGCCGTTAGCCAAAGCAGGGATGAGGGGATGGAAAACCACAGCCGGCAGCGCAGGAGGCTGCTGCCTGCAGGGAGATGAGGGTTAAGGGATAAGCCTTTGCTCTCCAGAGAAGTCCACACCAAAACAGGCAGGCAGAAAAGATCCATTTCAGCTCATGCTGCTTCCTCCTGGCTCCCCTAAGCCCTGGCAGGACCATGCCCTCTGCAGCACATCCTGCCCTAGGGATGCTCCCATCCCTCTCCCAGGGGGTTCGTGGCTGTCCTGCAGGAGGGGAGCCCAGCCCAGCCGAGCTGAACAGCCTAAAAGAGCCTTCAAACCAGCCCAAAACCTGCTACCGACATGCACCGCACTGAAACCCCATTCACACAGAGGCAGCGAGTCAAACTGCACCTCTGCTCTGCAGAGAGCTCATAAAACCAGGGAGCAAAGCAAAGGAAAACCAGCAAGGCCAAAGCATCCTCAATTCTACAGCCCCTGAACCCAGGGAAGCAGCGAGGGGGTCACGGGGAGCCGGCTCCATCCATGAGGAGCAGGAGCTGGGATCACTAGTGGTTGGTGCTGCATTGCTACGGGAGCGAAGGAGCCACCCATGGTCCCAGGCTGGGTGCTCCAGGGAGCTGGAGAAGGCTCCGTTCCGTGGCATAAACCATCCCCAAGTGGGGAAGGACCGGAGGAGCCCATGGGAGGGTGTGAAGCATCTTCAAGCTTCCCAGCGTTCGGCCTCAGTCACTGTCCCATAGGAGAGGAAGACTTGAGATGGAGAAGGAGCTGCCAAGGGGGAAGAGGAGGGTAAAGGGAGCCCGGGGGCTTCCCCACCACCGGTGCTCATCCTCTGGCCATTGCCGGCCTCCCCACCACATCTATCCCGGGTCTCTTTGGTTTCCCATCACAGGAACGCCGGTGGCACCGTCTCCTCCTGCCGGGAGCCGCGTGGGGCCAGCTTTAGGCCGGGACCTCGGTGCTGTGGGGCCGGATGTGCTCATCGGTGACCGCCAGGTAGGTGGCTCGCATGCTCGGGGAGTACTGCGGGGACAGGACATGGGGTCAGTGTCACCCCAGCCATGGTGGGACCCACACACAACCCCTGCGCCCCCATGTGCTGCTGAGCCGCCAGAGAGAGCCCCAGCATCACAGCAGGGAGCTTAAAGCTCATCCAGTTCCAAAGCCCTTCTCTGTGTTTCCTGCGGCCCCTTTAAGCACTGGAGCTGCTCTAAGGTCTCCCCTTCTCTTCTCCAGGCTGACCCAGCCCAGTCCCACCGTGCTCCATCCTTTGGGTGGAGGCATTGAAGCAGATTAAACACTGTCAGAAAAGGAAGGGGGAAAAACTGCCCCAAGAAGGGGATGGAGATAGGGACCATTCCCACTCCCAGCACACAGGAGCTGCAAATCCTCTTGTACCTCCCGAGCCCTCTGCGCTCTTCCCAAAAGCAAACGGCTCCATGGAGAAAGGGATGGAGAGAGGCACCGAGGAGGGGAAGGAGGATGGGAACCCACAAGGCGGGAGAAGGAAGCAGCTGAACTTACTCTTGATGGGCAACTTAGCTCCAAAAGAATTGATGCAAATGAAAATGAAAAGAAGGAAATAAATCAAATAAAGCAGGTGTTAAAAACCAGGGAGGGCTCAAGGCAGCAGCAGGGAATGGGGACGGGCAGGGGTGAGCGGGACAAGCGTCCTTTCAAAGTCAGAATGAAGACATAAAGCAAGGGAAGAAGGGAAGACTATTTCGGTCTCCTCTGAGCACGTGGCTGCTGACCTCTCCCCGCAGCATGGAGGGATCTGGGTTAGTGAGACAGGCAGCAAGGATGCGCTCATGGATAGGGCAGGAGGAGGGGACCGAGCTCACCCCATCCACCATCAGTGCCACAGCGGAGCAGAGGGGCCCTGTGCCCCCCGGTCCCCCCTCAGTCCCCCCCCCAGGGATGTCACAAGAAGGATTTGGCCTCGGCCATCCACCGTACCGTGGGGGGAGGAGAGCCTCTGCCGATGAGGGGCACGTTCTCATAGCGTGGGTTTCCACCGAAGAGCACAGCTTGGTTCCTGAGAGGGGAGATCCCAGCAGTGAGAACCCCCTCCTCCTGCACCCAGTGTGGGTGATGCTCCATCCCCAAGGTGTGCGGTACCCCCATCCTCCTGCACCCAGTGTGGGTGATGCTCCATCCCTGAGCTGTGCGGTACCCCCATCCTCCTGCACCCAGTGTGGGGTGATGCTCCATCCCTGAGCTGTGCGGTACCCCCCTCCTCCTGCACCCAGTGCGGGTGATGCTCCATCCCTGAGCTGTGCGGTACCCCCCTCCTCCTGCATCCAGTGTGGGTGATGCTCCATCCCCAAGGTGTGCGGTACCCCCCTCCTCCTGCACCCAGTGCGGGTGATGCTCCATCCCTGAGCTGTGCGGTACCCCCCTCCTCCTGCACCCACTGCAGGTGATGCTCCATCCCTGAGCTGTGCAGTACCCCCATCCTCCTGCACCCAGTGCGGGTGATGCTCCATCCCTGAGCTGTGCAGTACCCCCATCCTCCTGCACCCAGTGCGGGTGATGCTCCATCCCTGAGCTGTGCGGTACCCCCATCCTCCTGCACCCAGTGCGGGTGATGCTCCATCCCTGAGCTGTGCAGTACCCCCATCCTCCTGCACCCAGTGCGGGTGATGCTCCATCCCTGAGCTGTGCGGTACCCCCATCCTCCTGCACCCAGTGCGGGTGATGCTCCATCCCTGAGCTGTGCGGTACCCCCATCCTCCTGCACCCAGTGCGGGTGATGCTCCATCCCTGAGCTGTGCAGTACCCCCATCCTCCTGCACCCAGTGCGGGTGATGCTCCATCCCTGAGCTGTGCAGTACCCCCATCCTCCTGCACCCAGTGCAGGTGATGCTCCATCCCTGAGCTGTGCAGTACCCCCATCCTCCTGCACCCAGTGCAGGTGATGCTCCATCCCTGAGCTGTGCGGTACCCCATCCTCCTGCACCCACTGCAGGTGATGCTCCATCCCTGAGCTGTGCGGTACCCCATCCTCCTGCATCCAGTATGGGTGATGCTCCATCCCTGAGCTGTGCAGTACCCCCATCCTCCTGCACCCGGTGCGGGTGATGCTCCATCCCTGAGCTGTGCGGTACCCCCATCCTCCTGCACCCAGTGCGGGTGATGCTCCATCCCCAAGGTGTGCAATACCCCATCCTCCTGCACCCGGTGCGGGTGATGCTCCATCCCCAAGGCATGAGGTACCCAAAGGTGTGAGGGGGGGGGTCTCACATGTACTCAGAGACGGGTGCATTGGAGATGGTCTGTGCTGGTGGGTGCAGGCTGCTCTGGCTGCCCAGGCTGCTGCTGTAGCTGCAGAAGCTGCGGAGCTGCCCCCGTGCCGGGTTGTGGCTGGCGATGCGCCGTGCCTGCGGGTTGAAGGGGTCCTCATCGTCCATGTCATCGTAGTCCCGGTCCCTGCGGGGACAAGGCACCAATGATCCCCCCCACCGGCCCCAAAGGCAGCTCCCCCCGTGCCCAGCTCATGTCCCCAGTGCAGGCAGGGCTGCAGCAGACCCACCGTCCAGTGAAGAGCTTCCACGCTCGTGGTGTGGCGCAGATGATGGTGGAGAAGGAGGCGGCCACCAGCAAGGAGAAGAGAACCAGGTAGAGCAACCCCTCCACCCCATCGTAGCAGATGCCAATGAGGGCATCCAGGTAGTCCTGCAGCAGGAGATGGGGTAGGGCAGCGCTGGTGGCAATAGGAGGACCCCAGGAGATGCGAGTCCCCAGCCTGATCCCCCCCCAGCTCACCTTGTGCAGCCCCCGGCAGTCCAGCATGGCTGTGAGCTGGTGCAGACTGGTCTCTGAGGAGTTGAGGAGCTGCTGCACCCCGAGGAGGTCTTTCTATGGGAGAATGGGGGGGTCAGGGCAGCAGGATGGGGAGCAGGGGGGAAGAGAGGGGGCTCCCCACAGCCGGTACCTCGGCTGTTGGGAATGTGGGCAGCGCAAACTGGATCAGGCCCTGGATCTGGATCTGCATCGTAGTGAGCGAGCGCTGGAAGACGGTGAGAGCCTGCGAGGAGGAGCAGGGGCAGTCACAGAGCTGTTCATCCCATGGGACACCCCTGCCGTACCAAGCGGGGTGCAAGGCTCCCCCATACCTGCTGGAAGGGGTTGCTCAGGCCCTGCTCACAGTACAGGTAATAGTGAACCACCTCTGCAAAGCAAATGGGAGATGTTGGTACGAGCGTCCCAGCATCGAAGGGCACCGGGTCCCCAAGCAGGTTTTGGGGTATCCTATCTCCACCCCACAACCAGCTCTCACCTGCGCTGATGTCACTCTCCGTTTGGTTCATGATGAACTTATCTGGGGCCACGCAGAAGTCGCTGGTGCCCTGTGGGGACAAGAGGGACATCATTGATGCTGGGCAGGATGGCAACGGGTGCCCTCACCCCCCGGCTCTGCCCTGGCCCCACTCACCACCGCCGCTGCCGTGTCCACAGCCACGGAGGCCCAGCTGAGGATGAGGGTGAGCAGCCCACAGCACAGCATCCTGCGGGGACAGGGGTGAGATGCGGAGGGATGCGGCTCCCGGCACCGCCGAGCCCGGCACCGCCGTACTCACGTGGTGAGGAGGCATCGGGAGCGCTTGGCCAGCCCCAGGCAGGCCAGGAGGCAGACGGTGAGCACCAGCATGAAGAAGAGCAGATAAGCCAGCCACCTGGGTGCAGACAAAGGCTCCATCACTGTGTCCCCACCACATCCCCAGCCCCACCGGTGGCCCCGCTCACCGGTAATACTCGATGTAGGCGACGTGGCCGGCGAGCGCGGTGAGGTCGGTGCTGGTCCCGCGCCACAGGGGCAGCCCCGCGAGCTGCAGCACGATGCTGCCCGAGAGCTGCTGCAGGAACTTGAGGGTCTGCAGGTAGTCCCCCCGCGCCGCAAGGAGCTCGTTCAGGCGCTGCAGGTGCTGCTCCAGGCCCACCTGCATCTGCAGCGTGGTGTCCGCTACCTGGGGATGGATGGGGATGGATGGGGATGGATGGGGATGGTTGGTACCACCGGGGCTTCCCAACACCCCATCCCTGGCAGTGCTCAAGGCCAGGCTGGACACAGGGGCTTGGAGCAAGCTGCTCCAGTGGAAGGGGTTGGGGCTGGAGGTGCTTTAAGCTCCCTTCAACCCAAACCACTCTGTGGTTGTGTGATCCATGGGATGCTCCCTCCAGGACAGCAGCTCCACATCAGAGCCCTGTGCTCCAGCGGGATCCATCCTCTGGACAGCCCTGCCACGGCCCCCACGGCCCTTCCCGGCCACAAAGGGCCCATTTTGCAGGGTGACATCACTGTCACCCTGTGATCAGCACGGCACGGCTGCCTGGGGCTCAGCCTGGGTCCCTCCAGCCGGATGCTTCCTCCTCCACAGTGCTTTAACCAGGCCCAGGGTGGAGGAGGGATGTGACCCTGTGGGACATGGAGGGGTTTGGATGGGGGGACCCGGCCCCACGGCCCTACCAGTGAGTCGATGCCGGTCAGTGTGTGGTTGGCGTGGTCCAGGGCATACAGCAGCTGGTACACCCCATCGTTGGTCTCGCTGTTCCCATAGAAGCCGATGCCGACGGCTGCGCTGTGGGCAGAGAGAGGACCCCTGATTAGAGGGAGGGAAATGCTCACCCCAACATGGGGCAGGGAGGATGTGGGGCCACCGGCTGGACCGGGGACACTCTCTGGAGCATCCTGGTGTTGGGGGGACCCCTTACCCCGGGCAGGGCAGAGCCAAAGGAGATGGGACAGGGGCAGCACCGCAGTGGGGAGTGCTTTAGCACTCGTGGTGCAGTCAGGAGGGATGTGCCGATGCCCACGGTGCCCCCTCCCCACGGCAAACGCCATAAACCCAACAGACTCGAACCCATTCACCACAATTAAGCCTTTAGCATCCAGAAGCAGGCTCAGTGCGGCTGCGGGATCGGTTCAGAGCCCCTGGGGAGCTGCAGGAAGCTCTTTTGCTGCCTGCCCGCAGGCACCCCGGCCCCCCTGCCATGCTCTGTGGGGTGCCCGAGGCTGGAGGAGCCGGAGCGAGCACACCAAGATCCTTGGTGCCATTTCCCTGCTCCGCACCACGCTCCAGGCAGCCACCTCGCTCCGCCCAGCAGCCCCTTTGTCTCCTGGTGGAAGGGCCCATGTCCCAGCCCATCACCCGCCTCAGGCCGGCGGATGGGGGGATCCCTCCCAGCCGTAACCCGAGATGGGTTTGGGAAGCGGGCGGCACGCTGCCGGCTCCCCTCGCTAATTGCTGCGGTTGCAATTAAGGGCAGGAGCAGCCGGGACCCGGCAGCTGGGTCACGCTGCCGCCCGCCATCTGCTCCGGGCTGGGATTAACGGCCCGGCCCCGCTCCCGGTTGGGATTAGCTGGGAAAGAGGCACGGCCACGGTGGGGACAGGGACAGGGCTGGACCGCGGCCGGACCCCAGCATCGGTGGCTGCGAGGATGGAGGCAGGGATGGGCTGTGTTTAATTGCGTGGAGCTAATGAAAGTAACTCGTGATGGGGACACAGCACCGGGTCCCCGTCCCCATCCTCACCAGCAGATGAGCCCCGCGGTGACGGCCATCCAGGTGACACAGCAGGAGTGGGGCCGCTTGGTCTCGGGGTCCCGGTCCCTCTTGCAGCAGCACAGGCAGATGAGGTACACGGTGAGGAAGAGGAGGTTGAGGCCGAGGCAGACGGCGGACACCAAGCCCAGGAAAAGCAGCGACTGGGAAGGAGAAGGGGCAATCAGCGCTCGTGTCCCTCACGTGCTGCAGGATGCGGGGGGATGCGGCCACGTCCAGGGCCCCACGGGACGGTCACACGGGGAAAGAGGAAGCGTCCCCATCCCGGGCCATGGAGACCGGCTCTAAGGGGTGGTGGAAGCACCGGCGCTGCCCCCCGCTCCGTTTCGGGGCCGTGCCGGGCCAATGCCCCAGGGCAGGGGGGTGCAGCCGGGCAGGGGACCCCAAGGAAGGGGTGACCCGGGAGGGGGGAAGAAGCGCGCTTTGTGCGGTGCTGGGGTCAGAGCTGGCTCCGGGGGAAAGGGAAGGATGGGGAAGGGGGGGGGGGGGTAAGGCCGGTACCGGGAGCGCTGCCCCGCACGGCTCCGTCCCCGCGGGTCGGTACCTGCTGGTAGTCGGCGTCCCGCGGGCGGAAGGCGGCGGGCACGCTCTGCAGGCGCAGCCCGCGGTGGGGCAGGCGGTGCAGCCACGACACCCACCACGGAGCCACGTACCCGGCGCGGGCGGGCGGCATCGCGGGGCCGGGGCCGGAGCCGGGGCCGCCGCCGATGGCGGGGAGGGGGGAACCGAACAGCGCGGCTCCGCCCAGGCCACGCCCCCGCCCCGGGCCACGCCCCCCTCGCCCCGCCCACCCCGCATCGTGCTCCGCGTAGAGAGCCCCGCGCCCGGACCCTCCTATAGGGGCCTCGCATCCCGGCACTGCCCTGCTATAGGGGCACCGTCCCCATCCCTCCTGCTATAGGGGCCTCGCATCCCGGCACTGCCCTGCTATAGGGGCACCGTCCCCATCCCTCCTGCTATAGGGGCCTCGCATCCCGGCACTGCCCTGCTATAGGGGCACCGTCCCCATCCCTCCTGCTATAGGGGCCCCGCATCCCGGCACTGCCCTGCTATAGGGGCACCGACCCCATCCCTCCTGCTATAGGGGCCTCGCATCCCGGCACTGCCCTGCTATAGGGGCACCATCCCCATCCCTCCTGCTATAGGGGCCTCGCATCCTGGCACTGCCCTGCTATAGGGGCACCGACCCCACCCCTCCTGCTACAGGGGCCTCGCACCTTGTCAGCACCCTTCCGTAAGGGCGCTGCACCCCATCACTGCCCTGCCATAAGGGAACCACACCATGCCCCATCCCTGCTGCACGGACCTCACATCACACCTTGTCACCATCCTATAAAGGGAACCACATCCCATCCCCTCCCTGCTAAAGCAGCCTCTCCCTGTCACCACCCTGCTATAGGGACACTGCACCCCACCACTGCCTTTTTATAGGGGCACCACACTCGTCCTCCCTTCTATAAGGGCCTCACACCTCATCACTGCCCCGCTATATAGACAGCACACCTCATCACCTCCCTGCTATAGGGGAACCACACTCCCATCCTGTCCCTGCTGTAATGACATGGCCCCCTGTCCACGAACTATAGGGTAGTTCCATATTGTCCCAGACCCACCACATCCCCCAGGAAGCACCCCCCGCATTCCTGAACCCCAGAGCAGGGCTGGGGGCTCAGGTCACCAAAGGAACCCCTGCAGCATCAGCCAGGGCTGCAGGGACACACAGACACACGCCAGTGGGGAACAGTCAGGTTTATTTATTGTAACAAACAACAGCAAAACTCCCATTTATTGGCTCATTTCAGCTCCTTGACGGCCAAACCTGCAGAGGAGAGAAACTGCTGGTGAGAAACGGCTCCACTCACACAGAACCCCACACCCTGGAGCAGGGACACATCCCAGGATGGGGCTCCCGGTGTGACAGAGCCCCCCTGGAACACCAGGAGGTACCTGGGGGCAGCGACTGCTTCAGCTTCTCGGCCTTCTCCTTATCTGTGATGACCAGGGTGTAGAGGTACCGGCTGCAGCGCACCTTGAACTTCACATTGTCCTTGTTCTTCTTGATCTTGACGGCTGCAGGGGCAGGAACAGCTCAGCATGGAGCCACCCCAGCACTGGAAACCCCCAAATTAAGTGGATTTTGCTGCACCAACAGCCTATGCTGCGTCCAGGGGTTCAGCCCCAGGCTCCTCAGAGCCAACAGCTTCATTTTGAGGCTGGTTTTACAACAAACAACGTGAAGAAGTGATTGTATCTCCCATTTACACACTGCAGATCCCCAACTCCATGCCCAGCGCTCCCCAAAAGCCATTTGATCTGAGCCACTTGGCTGGAGCTGCTGGGAAATCCAAGTGGAGCAGCCCAGGGATGCTTTGTGAGGGGCTGCCAGCAGCTCCCTCACTGTTCCAATGCGAAACTCTCCCTCTCACCCACACCAGGGGGTTAACAAAAGGCTTCCAGTGGGAAAACACCTCTTCCCTGGGACAGCTGCATCCAAGTAAGCAAGAGAAAACTCCTCACACATGGCTAAATACTGCGCCGAGGAGCTGCCAGGGCTTCAATCATCACCACCTTTGTATGTGCAATGGAAGGAGACACAAGTTTGGCCTGGATTCCCTTGTCCCCGTGACAGCCCTGCCAGCGCCTGACGCCCTGCAGCGATCTGAAGGCTACAGAGCACCAGGGATGGGCTGATGTGCAAGGAGCTTCCAAGCCGGGGCTGGGCTGCACCCCCGGGGGCACAGCAGCAGCCACCGCTGGAGAACCCAAGTCCTGCACCCACAGCATCCCCTGCCCAGGGTGGCTTCACTCACAGGTCAACCCTGAGCAAAACTGCTTTAAATCCCAATGCTGCCGAGCCCAGAGGCTCCATGGGGCCGCTCGGGTCCCCCCTCACCCCCCAACACTCACATTTGGCGTCCTTCCTCCGGGCTGTCAGCAGGAAGTCTTTGATCTCCTCAATCTTGCGGGGCTGGGAAGCAAAGCAGCGCCTCAGCACACACCGAGCACCCCAAGGCCCCCCCGCAGCTCACTGCGGCCGCTGTGAGACCCCGCTCCCACAGCAACCACCCCCGGGCCTGCGGGGTCCCTGCTCCCTGCAGCCAGGTGTGATCTTCGACAGGGCCGTGGCAGCAGTAACACACCGCGGGGGCTGCGCTGCCTCCCGCGGCACCGCAGGGGCCGGGCAGGATAGGTCCCCCGTCCCCCCCCCGACCCGCTCCCTCCTCACCATGGTTCGGGCCGGGTTCGGAGCGCTCCAACCTGCGAGACACAACCCAAGATGGCGTCAGCCCCACCGACCCCCCGCCGCCGGCGCCACCGCGCCCGCCTGCCGCCCATCGGCCATCCCCGGCTCCGCCCGCGTCCCCTCCGCTCCCCGAGCCCGCCGCGGAGCCGCACGCTCCCGCACAGCCGCGGATGGCGGCGGATCCCGCATCGCCCCCTCCCGGCACCATACTCACAGCTCCCACCTCAGCGCACAAACCGGAAGTGAGCTCCCGCTTCCGCATACAAGGCTTAAACCCGCCCCCTTGGAGCGCCGCTACGGCTCGGGCCGAGGGACAAAAAGGATCCGAGTCGCGATCGCGGTGGAGAGCGCGATGCCTGTGATGAGTTGGCGGGGTCTCAGCCCCGCGCCATGGCCAACGGAGGGTGTGCGGGGAGCACCGGGCACCTCTGGCCTCCCGCATCGCTCCGTGCACGGCTGGAAGGGCGGGATGCTCCAGCCTCCTGAGCCCCGGCATCTCTCCCGGAGGATGCAGGAAATGGGGTCCTGCGCCGGGGTTTCCCCCCCGAGAGATACTGGGGTTCGATGTCTCGGGATGCTGGGGCTCGATGTTTCGGGAAGGGGTGTAATGGAGCAGCTTTGCCACAAGAGAGAGCTTCAGCCACACTCAAACCCCCTCAAACGACCCTAAACCGCTGCAATAACCATCGGGAGATCTGGGAGGGGAGAGAGGGACCCCATCCTGTCCCTGCATCCCATCAATCCCTCTTATCCTGTCCTCACCCCACTGAGGCCTATGTGGGGAAGGAGCAGTGTATGGGGATGCTGGGGTGCTCCTCGGTGATGCTGGTTTCTGGGTGCTTAAATGGCATCATGGGGTGCAATGGGGATGGTGGGGACAGGAGGCTGCCCATCAGTGCATCCAGGGACCCTCTATTCATGAAGGGACTCCCTAGCTTGGGTCATCGCTTGGAGGGGCTGGACCCCATGGGTGATGGGAGCAGTGCCGTGGCTTGTCCTGGTCCAGCATTCCTAGGGTGCAAAGAGGGAATTACCGGAGGTGGTGACTGCTGTGGCACCCTGTGCCCATCACTGCATCCCATAGTGCTGCCAGCATCCCACTAAGACCTCTGGGACACAGCTGGGGTGGGATGTGTGGGGCTCACACAGAGGGGTGAAGCGTTCCGGGTGGGTTGCTTCCCCTTTGCCACCCGATGAGTATTTAATCGTGTGATTTACTTATCTCATTGGAAGGGGCTGATCTACCCGGCTGCCTTTTAATTGCTTCAGAACCGGAGCAGTTTTTCATGTTTCAGGGCGTGCTGAATCGTACAATTAACCCACCACCAGTGTAAATCAACAGCCGAGAGGGACGCCGGCTCCTTGGTGTCATAATAAAACCAAACCAGCATGAAAAACACCCATTCCAGCACCGATGCTGAATGCTGATGCTTTTAACCCAAAGTACAGCGTGGCCTCACTATGGGGAGTGTTGGTCACATCCCACATCCCTGTCTCCCCCCCCAGCAGCATCCTTCCTGCTCCTCCCTGCAGCGGATTCCCTTTCACTGTATTACCATTATTTAAAAGCTGGGTGGGTGTCTAAATCAACAGCAAATAATTCATGGGAATCATTTGCTCCTCAAAGACGGGATCGTTTTACAACCGGCTTTAAATTAAAGCAAAAAACAAATAAACCCAGCCCCAAACCCCATTGTG
This sequence comes from Neopsephotus bourkii, assembly GCF_033783945.1. Lineage (NCBI taxonomy): Eukaryota > Metazoa > Chordata > Aves > Psittaciformes > Psittacidae > Neopsephotus > Neopsephotus bourkii. The sequence goes on from NW_026902223.1 coordinate 1,206,298, forward strand.
CTCCGAAACTGCGGCTTTTAAAACACATCAAACGCGTTTCCTGCCTGCCTCCCACCAGCCCGGCCCCGCTGCCTGATGAAATTCAATTAGCAGCCTTAATTCACCCCCTGAACACCAGCTCTAGGTATTAAACCCCTTCTCCGGTTGTGCTTGGGAAGCGCAGGGCTAGGATTGCGGCTGTGTGTAACCCTAGGGTTTGGGGGCATCATAAACCCCGTACCCCATTTGGGAAAGGAGCTTTCCTCCTCCTCCTCTTCCTCCGTGAGGATGCTCCAGCGAGGTGGATGTTGATGGAGACACACGGAAGGGAACCAGGATGCTGGACCCCCAAACCTCACCAGGACCCATTGGTGCTCCCCACTGAGCCTGTTGGGGTGATGTCCCCCCAGGGCCCTTGGGGACAATGGGGAGCGGGTTGACATGGGGGGCATCCCCCTGGCAGCTCGCACAGGGGTTTATTTGCAGCAGCAGTGATTAGATGCTATCTCCTTATCAGCAGCAGCAGCTCCGGGGGCTGCGGGAGGCAGGAGACAACAGGGGATGGATGAAAAACCAGCAAGCGGTGAAAATCCGATGTGGGTTTTCTCTCTTCCTTCCTCAAAGGCCTGGTCTGGCGTTAAAGGAGCGCTGAGGATAATCTGCTGCTGGCTCCATCCCTTGGCACTGCTTGCTGTGACCTCCCTGGGGTACAGCTGGGGCTCATCACAGTGTGTGCACCCCGCAGCAGCCCTGGTTTCATTGTGCGTGATGACACCGTCCTTCAGTGGTTTTCCTGGTACAGGGAAGGGAACCACAGCTTGGGTGTGCATCAGGGTGAGCTCCGAGCTATGGGACCACTCCCAGCCCACCAAGTGCTTGCTGCAGCCCTGGGACAGCAAGAGGGATGTCCCTGCAGCAGCATTTGGTACCCACTGCCTGGATCCCTGGCTTTGCATCCTCACCTACAGCGCGCCTCGATGGAATCAGAGCATCTCCTCTCCTTCCCATCCTCTGGCATGTGCTGGACACCTGGAAGCACCCTGCCCACCCAGAGTGCTGGTGCTTTCCTTCTCTTGCTCTTCCCTGGGGACACAACTGCCCCTGCTCATGGTCCCCCATGCAGCACCCCCAGATATTTGCTCCTAATGATGCTGCAGCACTGCTACCCATGGTTTCTGCACCCCGCAGGTTAGAGCATGGGAGGCATTGCCCATCCTTGGGGACACGATGTGGTACTTGCATGACAGGAGATGTGTCCACAGAGGTCCATAGTGTCCCTGGGGGGCTGCCTGCAGGAGCCCCACGTTGTGGCTGCACCCCACAGCTTCTGAGCCCCAATTTGGGCCATGATATGTGTGTCCAAGCATGCCCGAGATGTGCATGGTTGAGATGTGCCCATCTGGGATGTGCACGTTTGGGATGCGCACAGCTGAGACGAACATGCCTGAGACGTGGAACACGGAGCCATGCACTCACCTCATGTGCTGTGTGCCCAAGCAGTGCATCCCCAATCCATGTGGACACGCGTGTGCTGCAGACATGCACATGGAGCAGCACAACCCCAGGCTGCACAGCCCCAACCCCAACCGCAACCCATCCCTTGTTCTCCTTGTGGAATTGGGTTTGGGTCCTCCCAACCTTGGGAAGGTGACGTGGCCGAGCTGGGAGCTGGCACGGAAGGACCCATTCCCAGGGAGATTCCCCCATCCAAGGAACAAACTGCAGCAGAAATGGATGTTCCCCTCGTTTCCTGGAGGCTCTCCCTCTGGCGCAGAGGAGCGAGGCCCTGCATGGCGATCGCCTGCTCCGAGCGCGGCTGCAGCCGCTGGATGCGTTCATTATTAACAGGGACAGGAACCTCTTCCCAATCACTCTGTATTTTCTTTCTCCCCCCCCTTCACTCTCATTCTTCCCTTCTCCAATCTCAAAGCAAAGGGCCCTGGCAGCGCTGCTGCCGAGCGCCGATCAATTCACTCCTAATGGCAGCTCCCATGCCCTCGCATTCATCAGCACGGCTCTTAAAGAGCATCCGAAGCTCCACGGGTGACTTGAGGGGAAGGGGGGAGAGAGAAGAAAAGCCCATTTGGAGGCGAGATGATATTTTCTCCATCTCTTCCCCTTTTGTTCTTTATCTGCTGAGGACAAAGGCAGGCGCAGGCTCGAGGTGGGGACAGGAGCGGAGGGAGATGAGATCCCAAGAAACAACAGAGCTTTTCTTGGAAACACATTGGAAAGGGAGGAGGAAATTTGGGGATGGGGGACACAGAGGGCGGGTGGGGGTTCAGTTCATGGGGGGCATCGCAGCGTGGCCGGGGCAGGGAAAAGGGGGATAAATGCGGTGGGAAGTTTCCCACAGGCATCAGGGGCTGTTTGAAGCACTTGAATGTATGTTCCTTTTAATTAGGGCTGGGTCGGATCCTGCCCCACGGGAGCCAGGATCAGCATCTCCTGGGGAGCGGCTCTTGCACTGCTGCTGGTTCAGGGGTTTAATGTGCTGGGGTGATGCTGCAGCAAAGCCAGGTAACATCCGAGTCCCATCTGCTCAGCATCCCTCCTCGCATGGGAGCAATAACCAAAGGGGTAACAACCAGGCAAGGGTGCAGAGCAGGAGGTGCTGGGGTCCCCATTCGCAGCCCATGCCCTGTCTCTGGCCACCCCTGTAATGAATTGCTCCGCTCTCAGCATCCCACATGGCAGCACCAGTGATCCCAGCAGCAATGCAGGAACAGAGCCCATTTCTGGGTGCGTTCCCTTCCCAAAGCAGGCAGCTCTGGGCTCCTGCCTGCAGACTGCAGCCACCAAACAGCAGCAATAACCCCCCGGCTCCAAAGGGGACACTTGGCAGGGACACGGTGGCTTGAAGGGCTGTGGTGTTTGGAGACGCCAAGGGATGCTCCCTTCCTGCCTCCTCCCTGCATGCCCATGTGAGTGCTGGGGGGAGCTGGTGATGCTGGTGGTGGTCCTGCTGTTGGGGTACCTGTGTGATGGCATTTGTCTGATGCAGTGGGCACTGATGTTCTCCATGGCACACGCTCCACAGCACGTCCTCCATGGTGCATGGTCCATGGACTGGGATGCTGGTGCAGGCAGAACCAGGTGCTCTGCAGAGGAAGGAACAGCGGCTGCTTCTCCAGAGGGGCTTTTCTGCAACTCAGGGGAGATGGGCAGAGAAAAGGGAGAGAACTTCATCTTAATTGTATGTAATTACAGCACAGTCTCCCCATTCAGCCCCCCTGGAGCCAGCCTCACCCCCGGGACCCTCTCCCAGCCGGGCTCTGGGCTCCTCATCTGAACTTGGAGAGATAAAAAGGATCCGAGTCCCATTCCCCAGCCCCACCGCTCCCCTGGGCACCAGCGTGTGATGGTCTGAGCATCGGGAAGGTTGTGGAGTGGGGTTTTGGGGTGATGACCCCCACCCCAAGAGTGGGCACCCCCCTGCATGGGGCAGGACATGCCCAGATCCCTGCTGGCTGCCTCATCCTGCACCACCCCATGGGCCCTGGTGCCTCATCTCACCTGGTACCCAAGCAGGGGGAGCTGAGGTGATGCCGTGATGCTACCCCCTGCTGCCCCCATCCACCTCCAAAGGGGATTTGCTGTTTAGGAGCACAGGGCAGTGTGTGAGGTACTGTATCACGTCCTCTTGTGTCACTGGCCTATGTCCCCATGCACTTGTCTTCACAGAGACCCACTAATAGTGACCCAGCCGGACACAGCCCAGCCAGAACCATCACCCCATGGGTGCTGCAAGGATGCGATGGGTGGGCAAAGGTCCCTGAGCTGGTGGCCATTGGGAGGGTGTCGGTGGCCACTGGGTAGGTGCATGCCACGGACGGGTGGCCCCAGCGAGGGCAGAGCAGCTCCAGCTGAAGTCGGTGTCATCCTGCAGAGGGAGATTATGGTAATTTTCCTCCCCCCTTATGCATAATGTTCCGAGCCGGCTGCAGCAGAGGCTGTGCGGGGAGGCTGGGTGATGGGAATGTCATCTGCGATTCGATTATCTCCTCCTGCCTGCCTGCTCCGCTTGCCTTTTCAGTCCTTGTGAAGCCTTCATCAAAACACGCTGATCTAATTAGGACAATTACAGCGTGGGGACAGCAGAAACCCACCCAGCGCCGCACTGCGACCGGCTGGGAGTGGGGGGGGACACACACCAGTGCTTTTGGGGGGTCTGGGGTTGTTTGGGGGTGATGGGTGTCCCTGTCCCATGGCTCCTTCATGGTGCTGCTCATGGGCTTTGGGGTGCAAAGGGATGGAAGTGGCCTCGGATGTGGACATGGCATTGGCTGTGGGGTCCATTGGTGGTGGGTGACCCAGAAGCTGCATGTGCTGGGGGCAGGTCTGTGCCCACCTCCCCATCACGAGCAGTGCCACCGCTGCCCCCCATCCCCTCACGGGCCCCCCTCCAGGCTGCGGCTCCCTCAGCCTCATCGGTATTCACTCCCCGTGCGGTGGCAGCTGGCGGGACGGCAGCCGAGTGACAGCGGTGACAGGTAACGCCAGCCGCGGGCACGGCGGCAGCGAGGGCACAGCCGGGGCCCGGCTCCGTGCGCCCGCACTGGGATGTGCCGTGGGGCTGGAGCATCCCATCCCCTGCGGGCTGCGCAGCCGGGATGCTGCGGGTGCTCCGGGCGGGGTGCGGGGAGCACACGCACCCGTTAACACAGGGAAGGGAAAGCCGAGCAGGGACGTGCGGGCACCCTGCAGCCACCCCTGGGGACAGTGGCGAGGGGGTGGTGGCCGGGCAGAGCGGCAATTAAGGGAAGTGCAAATTGTCAGAGGCTGTGATGAACGCTGCCTCCAAACCCGCATGAATATTAAAAGCCGACATTGCCCAGGCTCCCGGCACAATGAATTCTGGATGAATCTTAAGATAAATCGTTTGGATAACTTAGCGGCAGCTGTACTCCCTCACCACCAACTGCCTCCAAAAATCACTCCACGTCAGGCGAGAGCAGCCACAACAGGGACCAGCCCCGACGCTGGGAATTGCCATTCCGGGCTCGGCAGGGCTGGGATCAAGGCAGGAGAGCTCAGGGCACCCAGGAAGGTGAAGGCAGAGACTCCTTAGCTCTGGTACCCAGGAACTGGTGACAAATCCTGTTGCTTGCCACAGTTCCTGTCGTCTTTGCCTGGGGGAGATTCGCTCCCTCCGGATGGATGGCATTTCTCACTGCCCCGTTACGGTTACAGGCGCAGCCCCCGAAGCTCTTCCGACACCCCGTTAACAGCAGCACATCCCACTCCTCCATCCCTGCCACCAGCATCCTCCGGCTCCGGTGCACAGATCCATCTTCCCAGGAGGAGCCCGGAGCGTCGGGCCCAGCTCCCATTGGCATGCAGCCACGGCGCCTGAAGCGTGCTCGGGGTCAGAATGCAGCGCAGGAGCTGCCGCTGCGTCCTTGGGAGCCCGGGGCCTTGACTGCATCCTTGTGGCTCCATAAAACAGTGCTGGAGCTCTGGCAGCGCGAGGTGGGGAATGGCAATGGCACAGAGGGCACCTCTCGGGCAGGGGATGAGCATCAGTAGTCACCGTGTGCCCCCATCTCCTTCCCTCCCGCTGCAGGGGGGTCCCCCGGCCCTCCCCTCCACCACCGGCTCCAGGGATGCATCCATGCTCCCTGGGATGTCGGGAATTGAAAACTGCAAACGTTCCCTGGGTCTGAATTACACTGACCCCATCAGGCTGCACCCCGCTGTCATCTAGGCTATGAATTGTACATCCACCCCTGCACAGGCTGCGGGATGCAGCTCTGCGCATCCCTCTGGGCTCTCATCCCATGGGTTCTCATTGCACTGATAGATCCCAATGTGATGGAGTTGGGGTGATGGAGCTGGGACCTCCAGATGCTCCCAGCGTCCCAACCCCAGGTTTGGGCAGCCCTGAGGGGTTTGTGTCTCTCTGCATCCTGCCTCCTCCTCCTCCTCCTGGCCCCCCATAGCTGCAGCGTGCCGGTGCCTTGCCACGGCCCCGCCACCACAATGATGCAGAGAGCTGCAAACCCGACCCTGCACTGCCAAAAGGCCGTCAGATAAATCAGCAGCTCAGGTGCAAACGGCAAAAGGAGATTAAAGTGGAGAGGAGCAGATTGAATCGGGGGCTATTAACAGATTAAATCATTACACACAATCAGATCAACGCACCAATAACATGAATAACAAGCATGGCTCAGAGGCACCCGTTCGCGCTTCCAATTCATTGCAACCAGACTATGAGGGCTGCTGGCTGCCACCACCCAAGTGGCCAGAGGACAGAGGTGGCAGCGTCTGGCTCAGGACCCTACAGGGCACAGGATGCAGGGAGGAGCTCCGTGGCTGGGGATGATGGCACCGCTTGGGATGCTCCCATGGGGTACCAGGCTTTAGAGAACCCCCAGCATGGCCCTCAGGGGTTGCATCCCCATGGATGTGTGAGGCAGTGAGACACAGCAATAAAAGGCTGGAAACAAAGCCCAGGCAGTCCTGTGCATGGTCATGGTGAGTCCTCCCTCAGCCTCGGGAGGCCTCAGCCACCATCAAGCATTTGTTCTGCCACAGAAGCCTTTCTTCCTTGAGTTCCTGCTTGCCAGGAAGGCAGGACAAAGTGTGACTGCTGCAGGAGCACTTGGGAACAAGCATTATTATGTGGTGTGACAATGTTTGATGAACTCATACGTGCCCAGGGAAGGCACTAAGTAGGTGAATAAAGTGAGACTATTCTCTGAGACAATCAATAGCCTTCAACTGCACCGTCCCCACTGATGTGACATTTTGATTTGTCTTCTTTGGACATATGAACTGGATTTATGTCCTCTTAAAGCAAAGAGAGCAGGGAGAGAAGTGCTGGCAGCGGGGTGGGCATGGTGGAGTGCAAGGGTGATGGAGCTGGGGTGATGGGTTTGGGTGTTGGATTGGAGTGGTGGAACCCAGGCAGTGGGTTGGAGTGATGCCTTGTGTTGATGGGTTGAAGTGACGGGACCAGGGTGATGGATTTGGGCAGGGAAAGGGGTTGAGGTGATGAATTAGTTAATGGTTTGAATGATGGGGTCTGGGTGATGGTTTGGATGGAGCAAGAGTAATGGCTTGGGGTGATAGAGATGGGGCAATGGGGCTGGGGTTTGGGGTGGTGGAGCTGTACAATGGGACAGGCAGGTAGGTCTGTGCCAGGACAAGGAGATGCTTGGGCCATGTTCTGCCATGGAGAAAGGGAAAGACAGAGCGGGATGAGCCACTCTGAGAGCAGAGGGAGCCGCACATCTCCACCTACAGGGACAAGGCAGGCACCTCCTGCACCCACCCTACAACCGCCCTCCCCATGCATCCCTCCAGGCACTGCTCTGGTACCCATCCTGCCCATCCCTCTGTCCATCAGCTTCCACCCCAGCAGCGTTTGCATCACCCTCATCCCCAAGGCACCACCACAGCACCCACCGGTTGCTCCCACCGCATCTCCGGGATTCCCATCACATCCGCGGCCCGGGAGCTAATGACTCATCCCCGGCACGGCCATTTGTTTGTGCTGGTTTCGGGTAGACTGATGTTTTTAATGGCACATAATCATTTTTCAGAAGTCATTTGATGCTACTAATCATGGCTGTGATACGCCACGCCGGGATGTGTAATGACATGCTGAACAGGAAAAATGGCACTCGGATACTTGGTTCTTCCCGGTGTAATCTATATTTTACCACATCTCCCTGCCTAATGATACTTATAGCTGTTAATAAATGACTACTTAGACACTTCCCTTCTTCTTTTTCTCTTCCTTCAGTGGGCGATAAAGTAATTCAGGATTCAAACACACGGGTGGGAAAGGGAAGCGGTGGCTCAAGTGCTTCCCGCTGGAAGCGAGCGGTGGGAAGCTCATAGAGGAGCTGCTTTTCCTGCTCCTAACTTTTCAGCCTCTTGGTTAAATGAGCAAATGTTTAACAAAAGCCAGGAGCAAAACCATCTTTTAATGGGATGCGAGTGCTGCAGCGACAGGCTCCTCCTGGCCCCGTGCCCACGGCTCGGGATGGATTCACGCGCAGCTCCTGTTATCGCTGCATTAAAGGGATGTTGGCAAGCTGGGTGTTTTAGATATGCTCTTCCTTAAGCAATGCTTTTCCTTCCCCATGCTGTTAAAGGCACTGAGCACAGAATGGGAATGGCCTTGGCAGTGCCCAACAGCTCCCCTCCTTGGCTGCTCTTTGGAGCTTCCCTTCTTTTCATTTCATCCCATCCTGTTTCACTTCTTCCCCTCCTTTCCCATCCCATCCCGTTCCTCCCCTCACCTCTCTATCCTGGTGCACATCCCACATGTACCAGCATGGCGATGTGGGGCTCCTCTCTCCATATCCATGTGAGATCCCTAGGGATGTGTCCATCCCTAACACCCAGTCCCATAGTTGCAGCCGGTGAGCTTTTCCCTTCCCAAGGGAATAATCCTGCCAGCACAGCTCCTCCTTCCTCGTGCCCTCACCTTATTACTGGCTGCTTTGCCACACAATAAGGTGGAAATTGGGCTTTGCAGAGCAGTTGTGCACAATGACTCCTAATGTCCTGGGAAAGTAAATGGATGAGCCCTAGGAAAAACTGCCCATCACTTAACGAATACGGACATGGCAGCACCATTAACGTAATGGAACGGTTCCAGCTCCGTACCGCAGCTAACGCCGAGCTCCAGCCTCCTCTCACCGTTAACCATCCCCTGGGCAAGGTGCTGCAGCTCCCACGGGTGCCTGTATTAGTCCCGAAGGTGATGCCATGCAACAGCTAAGGAGGATGCGGGGATGGAGCATCCCTCAGCAGCGTGCACCGCGGCACATGAGCATCCGAGCCAGGCCCTTTGCCAGCCGGCATCCTTGGCTGGGAGCAGCGTGGCGCAAGCTCTGCATGGGGCTGAGTGGAGCAGGCACTAATGAGACAGAGCTGTAATGAACTGCAGCAGGGGCTGACAGGAGCCCTCAGCCGCGTGCCGGCTGTCACCAACGGCAGCCGCGGCGCTACCAGGTCATGAGGAGCAAACGAAGCCCAGGGCTGAGCTTTGCAAAGCCAAATCCCCCTGCCCCGATGTGGCCATGGCTGTGGCAATGCTCTGGGTCCATGCTGTGCACCCCTCATCCCTCCTCTGACACAGGGATGTGCCGGCCCAATGGGATACCCTGCTCGGGCAGTGGTACCTCCTCTAACTGTTATAACATGAAGCTCCTTTGCTTCTTCTTTAGTTTTTCCTCCTCCAAACCAGCGATCGATTGGATGGTGGCAGGAGCAAGGCCCTTTACGGATCTGTGTGATTTACGTGGAGTCACCCCATCCCCTCCATCCATCATCCTTAATTAATTAGAATGTGACTTATAGATTCCTCTTCTGTTATTCACAGCCCCTCATGGCCAGGATAGGGATTCCCCATCATCTGGTGCTTTCCCACCTGGAGCAGGATGCTCAGGAGAGCTTCCAGGCAAAGCATGACCTTGGGGTGCTTGGCTCTTGGGTTGGCAAATTCCATAGCTCTGACTATAACTGCTGCTGGCCCAAGCACCAGCATTGCCAAGGGGCATGAAATGAGCTTGGAAAGCACAGTGGAAGCCAGTTCAGGAGGGCTGGGAGAGCAGGGATGGTGTGGGATGGAGATCTGTGGGGGCTCTGGGATGGGGGGGACACCCTGAGTGCCTCTGCCTGGCATCACTCATCCTCCTCCATCAGCAGAGGTGGCAGCGGGGTAAGGGAACAACTGTGGTACCCCCATGGACCAGGCACAGAGCATGGAGCAGGCAGAGCTCCCCTCCTGGCTCTGCATTCATTGCTCCCTGGGAGCTGCTCCTTCCCCTTCTCGTGTTCCTCTGGCCTGGTCACTCGGGCTTGAATCATTTCATCAATCACAGAGCAGCGCTTGGAGGAGGCAGGAGCCAGGCAGGCTGCAAGGGGGAGGCGAGGAAACCTGCCTGGCTCTGCTGGTGTGGGAGAGACGGATCCAGCTCCAGCGTCCCACTGGGAAAACCCCCTGGAGACCTCACAAGGGACTGAGCATCCCAGCCCAGGTCCACGATGGCCCTGAGATGGGGCTCTGCATCCCAATGGCATTGTTGGGTCCTCTCCCAAAAGGTACCCCTGCACCATATAGGGAGTGTCCTCACCATTTGAGAATCCCCCCTTTAACCAGGGTGTTTCTTCTCCCTTCTTCCTCCATTAGAGGCAATTTGGCAATGCAAACATTGTCACTGGCAATTACTTTGAGCATCCCACAAGCCCCCAAATGAAGCCAACCCCAGCCAAAACCCCATCACAGCACAAAAGCGCACCAGGATCGTTCCCAGTGGTGCTGGACACGCTGGCAGCTGGCAGAGCTATTGGATATCCCAGTGGATCCAGGGGAAATACAGCTTTTCCATGGCGGTGGTGCTGGGATCAGCTCAGAGCCGCGCTGGATCCCATCCAGCGGCCTCGCCATCTGCTCCGCGCTGCAAACATGTGGGTACAAAGCGAGTGTCACTTGTGTTAATCCTGCAAGATGTGGCAATTGGTTTGATGTCCCTTGAAGAGCTGGCAGCAACCCTGCCTCCCAGACCCCCCCCCCAAAACCTGGGTGATGCTGCCCCGGTGAATCACTGCATCTCACTCCTTCCCCTGCATCCCACTCCTTCCCCTGCATCCCATGGCGGCTTGCCACCATCCCCATCAGCACGAGGGCACAGGGAGAACACGTTTCCTATTGTTAAGAATGTAGGTTTTCAGCTCTGTTGTGGGTTTTCCTGGTGTTATTTTTATTAAAAGAGCCCTCCCAAGGCTCTCTGACACCGTCACACGGCTCATGCCACGTCTCAGCAGCCACCTAATTAAAACCTGGACTTTGGTCAGGCAAGAAAATAGCTTCATCTGGGTGTTATTTGCCTTGCTAATGCAGTGGCAGCTTTCTGCATGGGGTGAGGGTTTATAGAACCTTAATTAAGTTTCACATTTGAAACGAGGGCAGGTACAAGCCTCGGCTTTAATGGCCTTGAGCCCTGGAGATGATGTGGCAGAGGGTGGCTGATGCCGGCCCCAGCCTGGGGTCCCCAACCCGGCCTTTCTTCTGGTTTCATTCTTCTTTTCCTTTTAATCAACACTTCAGACTGGACTCAGAGCAGCTATTTGTAAAGCTGTCAGGGAGTCTGGCATCCTGCGACTGTGTTTCTAGGGATGGGCTGCTAACAGCTCTCCTTGAATGGGCAGGTGGAGCTGGAATAGGGCTTGGGAGCATCATGATGCAGGGCTCTGGAGCATCATGATGCAGGGCTGGGGTGCATCACAATGCAGGGCTTGGGAGCATCATGATGCAGGGCTCAGGAGCATCACGATGCAGGGCTCTGGAGCATCACGATGCGGGGCTCTGGACCATCACGATGCAGGGCTCAGGAGCATCACGATGCAGGGCTCTGGAGCATCACGATGCAGGGCTCAGGAGCATCACGATGCAGGGCTTGGAGATGTTGTGGCACAGGGGTTGGGGACTTCATGGCACAAATCTTGGGGACACTGCAATGTAGGGTTTGGGGACATTGCAGTACAGGGCTTAGGGACTTTAGGGCAATAGGATTGGGGACATTGTGGCACAGGGCTTGGGGGTACAACAATGCAGGGCTGGGGGACATTGTGGGACAGGGCTTGGGGATATAATGACGCTGGTCTTGGGGACATCGTAGCACAGGGCTTCATGATGTCACAGCACAGGGATTGCCATTGTGGCACAAGGCTCAGGGGCATTGCAGTACAGAGCTTGGGGACATCGTGACTCAGGTCTCACGGACATCATGGCATAAGACTTGGGGACATCCTGACATAGGGCTCGTGGACATCACAACACAGGGCTCAGGGATGTCACAGCACAGGGCTCAGGGATGTCACAGCACAGGGCACAGGGGCTGTGGTGCAGAAAAGACTTTGGCAAAGGGCTCTGCACGGTTGGATTTGGGCTCCTCTCCCCAACCCATCACAATGGCAGCACGAGGGCTGCAGACCCTGCCAGGGGAATGAGGGGGGATCCCAACCCTCACTCCCTATAACGTCCCCATGGCAGGGATGCTGCAGCGCCCGGTCCGGCCCGATGTGCAGAAGTGATTTAGACAGTTGTATTAAAATGCAAATTCCACCCGGCTCGCTAGTTTATCATCTGACTTGTTATACAATTTGCCAGTTATAGAAGAAAAATTACCATAATGGGCCCCTGGGGAATGGTTGTAAAAAGGATACCAAACATTACTTATCAGCCCATTCCGCTACAATTATCTCCTGCTTTTCTTCTCCCCCCTCCAACAGCAACCCCAAGGAAAATTAAACCATCAATAGGAGTCAGGGAGCAGGGGGAGCCTGCGGTGTGCTGGGGTCTGTGGGTACCCCCCTGAGCATCCCCCATCCCCCCCAGGAAAGCTTTGGTATCGCCTCCTCCATCAGTTAAACACACCTCAAAGGGAAGATGCGAGCGTGTCTCTGGAGGAGCAGAGCACGGAGACAGGGAAGGGACGGCCTTTCTTCCGCAAGGAGAACAAGGAACCCTTTAATGTGGCTCTAGAAAGGGAGTCAAAGTCTCCTCGTTTGTTCTGGGGAGGCAATTTACCCTGTCCTTCTCAACTCCAGTTTGCTGTAAATGCTTTGGCATCGTGAGGGCACCTTTGGAGAGCGGAGAGCTGGGACTTGCTGCTTGCTGCTGCCTCTGGCATGGTCCCTGCTTCTCCCAGCATCTTCTGATACACCCCGGCTTCTCCCAGCATCTCCCACTGGCATGGTCCCTGCTTCTCCCAGCATCTTCTGATACACTCCGGCTTCTCCCAGCATCTCCCACTGGCATGGTCCCTGCTTCTCCAAGCATCTTCTGGTACATTCCAGCATTCCTCAGCATCTCCAGGCACATCCCAGCATCTCCAGGCACATCCCAGCATCTCCCACTGGCATGGTCCCTGCTTCTCCCAGCATCTTCTGATACAACCCAGCTTCTCCCAGCATCTCCCACTGGCATGGTCCCTGCTTCTCCAAGCATCTTCTGATACACTCCGGCTTCTCCCAGCATGTGCTGGCATGGTCCCTGCTTCTCCAAGCATCTTCTGGTACATTCCAGCATTCCTCAGCATCTCCAGGCACATCCCAGCATCTCAGCATCTCCCGGGGTACCAGCCTGGTTCCAGCACCCCAGTGATGCCCTGGCAGGGCTCTGGGCTCCCTGATGTCCCGGTTCCAAGCTGAGGTACCAGGAGGTGACTCCTTTTCTGATGGCCGATGAGCGGTGGGTGCCATCCTCAGCCCCTGCCTCGTGCATGTGGCCGATCCCAAACCAGCAGCTCCGGGATCTCTCCAGGGATTGCCCTCAGCCCTGGGTGGATTTTCCGCTGTTTTGGAGCCGAGCCCCGAGCGCCGGGTTCGAGGCACTCGAATGGGCAATTTTCCATGCGGATCCTTTCCTAATTAACCCTCATCCCAAAGGACTGCCGGGAGCGCCGGTGCCAGCTCCCAGGGTGCAAACCAGCAGGGGCTCGTGCCCAGTGCCACAAGTGGGTGATTCCCATCAAGGAACTGCTCCAGGCTCTACAATGGGAAACCAGGACTTGGCAGCAGCACCCATGCGAGGAGCAGGCAGGGAATGGATGACACTGACTGGTTCCAAGCCCTCCCGCAGCTGGAAGGTCCCATCCACCCATTACTGCTGGTCCCCTCCTCCTGGAGCATCATTATGGGAGGAAAACTGGGAGCCACAGTGGAAGCTAGAGCAGGATGCGGGCTCTGGGCCTGCCTGTATCCCTTGGGAGCTGCAGTGGGCTCAAAGGGGAGCTCACAGAGGATGGGGGTGTCGGTGGGGTGATGGGGGGTGCAATGGGGGAGCCCCACACATCAGCTCGGGGCTCCCTGGAGTGTTCTCAGCAGGGATCCTGTTTGTGCCTGCCGGAGCTGCCAAGGCCGTGCTGTAACCAGCCACACAACATTAGCTTCCCATCACAGACTGATGTGCTGGAAAACAGCGTATTCCCTTGGCAGCGGCGCGTTCCAGACGATGGGATGGCAGCAAGGGACCGGCTCATGCTCTGCATGGCTCTGATCCCTCCAGCCCTGCTCTTGTGTGGGAGGTGATGCTGTGGCTTCAAGCTGCATCCCTGTCCCCTGCCCCATGTGTGGCCAACCCACAGGTCTCCTCCCTATCTCTGCCCAAGGGACCATGTCCGGGCCACATCCCTGTGCGGCCACCATCCATGTCCCTCCATCAGGAGGGCACCGCATCCCCAGCCTGCAAGAGCATTGTGTGCAGGCGCTGCCACCGAGACAGGCGCTCCGGAGGAAGGGTCTGCATGGGAGGAGTATTTTTAGCTTTCTCATTAACTGAGTGCTTTCAAATTAGCCTTCTATTAACCTCAAAGTAAAATGAAAGCGTTGGAAAGAAAGCGTGGGGGGGATTTTGTTCCCCCCTTCCCTTTCAGGTCTGAAGTCTCCTGCAGAATACCAAGGTTTTCGTGATTAACGTCACATTTGCCTTGAAGCTCTAATGAAGAGCAGTTGTGTAATGTTTAACTTGTGGGAATAGCGGGGAGGGTGTCAGCCAGGGCTGAGCCAGCTCGGCCTGTGCAGGACCCCACCGGGCTCCTGCTGCTCTGCTGCTGCTGCTGCCCATGATGCGTGGTGGGGGGGTTTGGGGGTGAAGGTGGATGGTTTGGGGATGGAGAGTCCCATCCGGCTGCTCACAGGCAGCACAGAGCTGGGCAGAGCCCCGTTCAACACTGTTTGTGCTGGTATCCAGCGTGTCCCTGGGTGGGATGGAGGTGGAAAGGGGATGGAGGTAGAAGGGGGATGCAGATGAAAAGGGGATGGAGATGCAGGAAGGAAAGAGACAGAGGAGGGATGGAGATGGAGGGTGCATGGAGATGGAGCAAAGAGGAAGGAGACTGAGGAGGGATGGAGACAGAGGGAGAATGGAGATGGAAAAGGGATGAAGATGAAGGAAAGATGGAGCAGAGCCTGGGGCAGAGCTAGCATCATGTGCATCCTCTCCTGGTCCTCTCCGTGTCCTGCCACATAGAGGCTGCTCCGAGCCCAAGGAACAGTCCCCAGCCCCAAGACCTCCTATGATCCACCCCAGCAGAGGCAGAATGGGATGTGAGAGAGCAGAAACCCACAGCACTGGGGTGTTACAGCTCCCACCCATTCCCCTGGGATCCCCCACACCATCCCTGTCCCTGCTGAAAGGAGACACGTGTGTGTGTGTGCAGAGCCCCTAAACAAACCCCGCACCCGTGCACACACACAGACACCCACCCAGGGCTGATTTCCATTAAGTGGAAAGCAGAAATAACAGGAACATCAAAGGGAAATTGGAAAGACAGAGGGGAAAAAAACTGGGGCGGAGGAGCGGGAGTGGGAGAGATGGAGGAGAAGAAAGGGAACGGAGCCGCAGCCAAGCCGGCGTCTGTCCTGCAAATTGGAAGTGCTGCTCGGAGGTGTCCACAGGCGACCTGCCAAATCAATTGATTTCATCTGTGGGCAGAGATGCCTCTTCTTTAGTTCACACCAATTTGCACGGCCAGCGTTAGATAAAAACGGCAGAGAGGCAGGAAAGGGAGCGCGGGGGGGAGCAGGAGACAGAAAGAGATGGAGAGGAAGGAGAGGGGGCAGCGCTGCTGCTGGGGCCTGTCCCCCTTCCATATCCTCCCCCTAGGGACCCATTCACATCCCGCTCCCCATCTGGGACACAGGAACGAGGAGGAGCCCCCAAACCCCATCAGTTCTCTGCCTTGTGCCATCCCCTCCTTCCCTGTGCTGGTGAGCTGGAGACTCAGACGACAGAGAAAAATACCCGCTGACATCAAGGTTATGTAGTCCTGGGCTGACAAGATGGATTATCTCCCGCAATCCATCACTTCCATGGCTCCTAGTGCCGCTTTCCTTTGGCTCTTTTGCTTCCCGGCTCTTTTTCCTCTCCTTTTTTGCTTTGTTTTTAGTCTATCAGCAGACGCTTCAAGCAGCTCTAACAGGCTCCGAGAGCTGCTGCAGAGCACGGGAATCGTCTCCCTTCGGCTGGGGCTGCAGTCACTCACCCAGGCTGTAAATCCTGTGACCTTGAGGGTTAAATAATAACCCTAAGGAAACCCCATGGAACTTCCCACTCGGAGCAGTGGGAAAGAGCTGGGATCTTTTCCTGGTGATTGAGGCCATGAGGAGCCCCCATAGAAACACTGTGGGTGATGGGCGTTTGGGACGGGGACCACCATCCTCTGCCCACAGCAGTGCCGGTGCTGTGCCAGGCTCAGCACGGGGATGGGGGGGGGGGGAGGATTTGCCGCTGGTGCGGCGTTTCCCTCGGGAAGCGTTTCATTTTGACGTTTCCCATAGCAAAATCCCCTTCTCGTCACACGATGGCAGTTCTCATTCCAGCTGATACATCACAGCTCCAACAGAGGCCCCGTGACTGCCAGTCAAAACATTTCCCTTGCGCTGGGTCTGTGCCAAGACCCCCCTCGCTGATGCTGTACCCACCGCATTCCCCTTCTCCGCCTGCTTTCCTCTCCTCTCCCCATGCTGGGTGGATGCTGACCACGCTGGGCAGACCCACAACTGGTTTTGGGACTGATGATCCTTATGGATCGCTTCTAACTTGAGATATATCCCATCTGCAGCTTCATCCCGTGCTCAGGGACACGGCAAGGCCAGGCAGAGTGGATTACTAAAGGGGATAGTCAACCTATTGCTTTAATATGGGAATTAAAGACCAGGGAGACCTCAGAGCAGCTCCAGTGCCTAAAGGGGCTGCAGGAAACCTGGAGAGGGGCTTGGGACAAGGGATGTAGGGACAGGCCAAGGGGAATGGCTTGAACCTGCCCAAGGAGAGACTGAGCTGAGCTCTTAGAAGCTGTTCCCTGTGAGGGCAGTGTCACAGCAGCCCCGTGTCCCCTTAGGGCTGGCCAGGACCCAGCATCCCAGGTACAGGCAGCCGCTGCCTGGGTCAGTTGGAGTCATCTTCGTTCCCTGCTGCTCCTCCTGCCCCCAGAGCTATGGAAGATCTAACAATTCCCTAAATTAAATAGTGCTTTTGCACATATTGAATGAGGCTCCCAGAGCAGGCCCGCAGGCGGCTGAAGGGCCCGTGATGGATGCGCCTGAGCTGCAGCAATGGAGGCTTCCAGGGCATCTCTGCTGAGATACCATGCTGGGGCTGAGCATCCCTCCTGCCCGGCTCCCAGTGCGCAGCCTGGACCATGGGGAGCCCAGGAAACCCCCTCTTCGAGTGCTTCTGCTCCCCAGTGCAGGGGGTTTGCACCAGTGAGGGCTTTGCCACTGGTTTAGGTGTACTGGGACCCATTCCCCTGTGGAACTGTGTCTCTGTCCATCCTCAGAACCACCACATTGCTAGGTCCCATAGGTACCCACTGCTGGTGCTCCCCATTCCTCATTCCCTACTTGCGCTGTGCTGTCAGGCAGTCACTGGGATGCAGTTGCCATTGACCCCCGGGGCTGGAACCATCGCCTCACTGGGCTGGCCCCGGTGTCACCCCAGTTCCCGGCGCAGGGACCGGAGCACACGTCCCACCTCTATTGGGACCTGGGCTTAATTAATCTTCTGTCGAGCAGAGAAGTGGGAAGGGTCCCGGAGGAAGCGGCGAGATGATTGTGCTGGAGTGAGACAAAAGAGAGCAGTTAGGCTCTGACAGCTGATATTAAAATGACTACAACTCACTTCTCCCCCCCCGTCAATGCATTATATTCCTTATAAATAATGGGTTACTCCAGGTTAACTGTCTGTTGCTGCATTCCAATTGTTGATATTTAATTAGCTCTAAAATTAAAGGGTTCTTTTATTGCCCTGCTGTTAGAACTGCTTTATTTCTAATTGATGGAGATTAAAGTGTCTCCTCGCCATCCTCGCTCCTCTGGCACGGGGATGGGGACAGGTTTGGTGGCAGCTTGTGGCACCGGGAGGAGCAGAGCCCCGGTTGTGGTGTGGTGCCAATGAGGGGTTGTGTCCCCAGGGGTCTGTGCTGGGTCATGGGCATATCCCCTTCCACATCACCTCCGTGGAGACCCGCAGAGCATCCCGGTGCTGGGTCCTTCCTATGCACTGAGTAGCATCCCTTTTCCTGGCTGCTGGTACATGTGAGTCCTGATGGGCAGGCAGTGGGCAGGGCCTGGCACGAATCAGGTTATACCCATGCAAACTCACCCCATTGCCTGCGTTGAAAATCACCCCAGAAAGCTAATCCTGGAGCTGCTTCTTATGTCTCAATAAAGGCAGAAATTAAGACCCATCTCATCAGCCTGAGATGAAATTTAACAGCCCGAGGTGGGCACCAGGCGCTCTTAAACCCCTTCACCATCTTGCTCCAGGCTTAAATGGCTCTTTAAAAACCTAATGCATAATTTAACCGGAGCAATTTAAAGCAGACACCACCAGGGATGCTGGGTAGCATGGAGCGGCCTGGGGTGCAGGGGTGCCTGTGGGAAACCTTCACCCCATCACTATGGGGAGATGCTTGCGGCTCCCTCAGCATCCCACCTCTCCCTCTGCCAAACCCTGCCTCCAAAGGGAGCACTTTGCTCCATGGCACATGGCAAGCGGGATATGGCTGTGGGGTGAGCATCTTGCTCCATAGCCACCAATGGGGCACGGATGGATGTGATCTGGGGGTCACTGGTCCTGCAGCTGCCTCCGCCCTGGTACACAGGAGGAATTTCACGGTGCCTCTTTCATGTCAGAGCAACACCAAAGCACTTGGGAGAGTTAATAATAGAACAGCAGCGAATGGAACGATGAATAATGGAGAAGGGTAATAGAAATAATAAATAATATATTGACAAACTCCAGTCCTGCCCCAGCCCGCTCCCAGGGATGGGGTTGGCACATCCCATGGCCAGCGCTGCTCTGTACCCCAGTGCCAACCTGTACCAGAGGGTGCCAACCCCTGGGGAATGGCCCGGGGGTGTAATCGGGCAGCAGCTCCCGAACACCGGGAATGCTGCTCTTGAATGGGGCTTGCACGATGGAAAGCCTCTTGCTGAGCCGTCTTTTCATGTTCCCTGGCTCCTAAACAACTCGCTCTCACTTGACTGTAATCCCAAAGCGCTTTAATGGGGGTTTATTTTCAAAGCAATCCATGGAATAACAAGGGCTGCTTTTCCTCGCCCTGGAGAGCTGGCACGGGCTCAGCGCATGGAGGGTGCAGGGAGGCGGGGAGGGGATGGAGGGGTCCCCTCACCCACCCCATGGCAGTGGGCAGGGGTAGATGTGGTTACCAGGACCCCATCTGCTCCCATGCACCGGCTGCCAGCTGCTGCTGGCTCTGGTTTGCCAGCACTCGGGTGATGGTTCTTGCATGGGGACCCTAATGAACACCCAGGGGTCCGGTGGTCACCGTGGCAGAGCATCCCTAGGGGCTGACAGGGACCGGGGCCGCTGTCCCTGTGCAGGGCACGCAGGTGGCAGGCGGCAGCGGGGTCAGCCCCTGCGGGGTGATGGATGGGGCTCGGCTGGTGGCATCCCCAGGCTGATTTATCACTGGCTGCCGTGGGTCTGTGGGACTGAAGTCAAGGTGAAAGCCGGAGGGATTGGGTGGCAGTGTCTGGGAGCGATGCCTGGCTCTGACATAGACCCCATGGAATGACACACACTGTACCCCGAAATACAGGGTGTCATCTCAAGAAGGGTTCCTGGCTCCCAGCATTAAAACAGCCTGAAGTCCTTGGGGCCTGGCCAAGGGCTTTGACCCCACATATATCCCCCTGGTCCCCGCTGGGGTGGGTTCTGCCTGCTCCAAGCGAAGCCCCTGCCTGTGCTGGTCCCCATATGCTGCGCTCTGCACTGTGTCATTAATACATCTGTCACAGGGCAACCTGCAGGCGAGATAATATTGATGGAGCCATTAGAGTGCAGGGAGAACAAGGCAAATGCTGCTGCTGCGTGTGGGGTGTCAGTGACACCCAAACCAGGCTCGTGCCCACTCTGTGCTGCTCCACTGGGTACCACAGCCGTGTGCTTCCCTGCATCACCCCCCAGGAGCGATGCACGGTGCCACCATCACCGCTTTCCACCCCAAAACCATCTCCTTGCGGGGGGCACCGCCTCTGCTGCCGGCTCCTGCGCTACCTGGGAGAGGAGGGAAAAACACTGGGAGCCCTTAAAATAACACACAACTGTTTAAGGATGTGAGATCCGTGCTAAATCGCAGGGAAAAGGAGCAATTATCCTGTCAGTGCAGGTGATATAATTTTGGAGAGCGAGTTCCGCAGCTGTGATGCTTTCCCCCCATTTCTCCCCTGGAGGGATTTAGTGGCCAATTATCCCTTGGGAAGCGGGAAGGTGCTGGCTGCCGGCCCTGTGAGGGTGCCCCAGGGATGCAGGAAGATGCTGCCCCACCACGGATTGGCTTTCCCAGGCCTTTCGCTGCCCTTAAACCTCTGAATGGGACCTGCAGCATCGCTGGGTGCTGTGGAGGTGACATGGAGATGGTGTTCCCCAGGGACACGTGCTCAGGATCAGCTTTTCCCTTTGGGCAGGGGTGCCTCCTGTAAGCTCCCTATGGGTGCTGGGTGCGCAGTCCTGCTCCCAGTTCCCTTCTCCCTAGGGGGAACATGATGCTGTGCAGGGAGGAGGCTCAGCAGGCCCAGGGCACCCAGCCACTGCCCGGTGAGCACTTGGGGTGATGCCAGGGCTCAGTGTCCCTCTGGGAGCACCGAGAGGGGACCCCAAAAGTGTCTTCTCACCCCAGGGGTTGGCTGGTGCTGATGTTGGTGTGGGTGCTGCTGTGGGTGCTGGCATTGCTGTGGGTGCTGCTGTGAATGCCGGCATTGCTGTGGGTGCTGGCACTGGTGCTGGTGTGAGTGCTGCTATGGGTGCTGGCACTGCTGTGGATGCTGGCACTGGTGCTGGTGTGAGTGATGCTATGGGTGCTGGTACTGTTGTGGGTGCTGGCACTGGTGCTGGTGTGAGTGGTGCTATGGGTGCTGGTACTGCTGTGGGTGCTGCTGTAGGGGCTGGTGTTGCTGTGGCTGCTGATGGTGGTGTGGGTGCTGCTGTGGATGCTGATGCTGCTATGGGTGCTGCTGTGGATGCTGCTGTGGATGCTGCTGTGGATGCTGCTGTGGGTGCTGCTGTAGTGGCTGGTGCTGCTGTGGCTGCTGGTGGTGGTGTGGGTGCTGCTGTGGATGCTGATGCTGCTATGGGTGCTGCTGTGGATGCTGCTGTGGGTGCTGCTGTAAATGCTGATGCTGATGTGGGTGCTGCTGAGGATGCTGCTGTGGATGCTGCTGTGGGTGCTGCTGTGGGTGCTGCTGAGGATGCTGATGCTGCTATGAGCACTGGTGTTGCTGTGGCTGCTGATGCTGCTGTGGGTGCCGCTGTGAATGTTGCTGTGGATGCTGCTGTGGGTGCTACTGTGGATGCTGATGCTGCTGTGGGTGCTGCTGTGGGTGCTACTGTGGATGCTGCTGTGGGTGCTGCTGTGGATGCTGCTGTGGGTGCTGCTGTGGGTGCTGATGCTGCTGTGGGTGCTGCTGTGGATGCTGATGTGGATACTGCTGCTGCTGTGGGTGTTGCTGTGGATGCTGATGCGGATGCTGCTGCTGCTGTGGATGCTGCTGTGGATGCTGCTATGGATGCTGCTGTGGATGCTGCTGCAGACGCTGACGCTGCTATGGGCGCTGGTGCTGGTGTGGGTGCTGGCTGGCAGCAGGGTGCGCAGGGTTAACGCTTCCCCCGTCGGGCTGCTGGGAATATAATTAAGTGCTAACTTGTCATTTTTTTTTAATGAAGTACCGGAGCTGGAGGTTTCTAATCGCTAATGAGCCAGAATAATGATTAGTTGTGTTTTAATGAGGCCGATGAGCACTCGGAGCGGGAGAGAGCGCCCGGCCCTGCTTTGGCCTCGTTTTTCTGCCATGGATGTGTGGAATGTCCAACCTGGATTGTCCCATCCCCAGCGGTGGTGGTGGCTCTGCCACCTCTGTGTTCATCCTTTGGAGCAGGGCTGGATTCCATACGAATCCATGTGAGTGCCACGGTCCCTGGCCACGCATCAGCGTTCACCAGTGGGAATGTGGGATGCTGAGGGCATCTCTGCACGGCCGGCACATTGGCATCACTTGGGAGCACTGTGGAACTGGGAATCCCAAGGGTGAGCCCCTGCACTCCATGGTGTCCCTGTGATCCTTGTGGCATTCCCACCTGCCTCTGGCCAAGCTCTGCCCTGCTGGGGACACTGGGATGCTGGGTGCTGGGTGAGCCTGTCACCCCCTGCCACATCTTAGTGCTGGCGGGTGCTGCCTGCACAGAGCCTCATCCCATCCCGTCTGTATGGCATCAGAGGGCGAAAATCAGATGACTAATTAGGTAATTGCAGGTGATTATCTTTAATTAGAGAATGGAACGGTGTGAATCAGGGGGATGGGGAAGGGGGAGGCTGCCAGGCTCCGGGAGATGCTGAGCTGGAGCCCTGGGATCATGCAGACTCATGGCTCCCTCCAAAGCATCCCCAGCTCGAGGGCTGTGTGAAGCCGATGGCATTGCCTCCTCTGGACTCCATGTGCGGTGTGGCTGGTGATGGAGCACACCCCATGGCAGGGCCGGCTCCGGTGATGCCATCAGCTCCACCTGAACATCACCCCATCATCCACCTCGCTGAGCAGAAGCCGTAGAGCCAACCCCAACCCCCCCAGCTCCAGACAGGCCCATTAACCAACGCACTCTGTTATTTCTCAGAGGTGTCATTAAATCTAATTGTCAATTACTAAGTGGCAATGGGGAATAGGCACAAACGGTGGTGCCCACCCCCAGCTTCCCCACCTCCTCGAGGCCCGGGACCCCTCAATCCCCCAGGAAACAGGGTTAGCATCTCTTCACGCTGTGCTGGTTTCTGCTCCTTCACAGGAGCTGAAACCTGACCTTTTTCAGTACACAAGGCTGCGATTTTGGAGCCGGGAGCAGCTCTGGGAGGAAAAGGTGGGAGCGAGTGAGATGGGGGGGAAAAGCATCACAGCCTCCCGGCAGGGTGGTGCTTTGGTACCCACCAAGAACTGGGGATGCGCTGGTGGCAGGGATGCTCGGGGAGTACCAGTGGGATGCAGGAGCCCAGCCTGGGTTGAAGGACAAGAGGCAGAGATGGGGAGCTGCCTGTTTAAAGCCCGATGCAAGCTGTCACCTGCTCGGGCAGAGCGGGGCTGCCTGGCAATTGCAGCCCAGGTCCTGATAATTGCACTTTCCTTTCTTCCTTTCCCTCCCTTTCCCCCCGCTGAGCTGCAGTAATTGGGTGCTGTCGCCCGAGCTCATCCGCTGCCGGCTCCCTGAAAGGAGCTCTGCAATTAGCCCACGGCACTGTAATAAAGCCTCTAATATCCACTTTCAAGGCTCACACTGCAGTTTATCAGCCCCGTTCCCATCCCCATCCCACCACATCCCCATCCCCATTGCCACCCACATCACCAATCCCATCCCATTCTATCCCCATCCCCACCCTATTCCCATCCCCATTCTTATCTCCACCCCATCCTCATCTCCATCCCATCCTCATCTTATTCCATCCCTATCCACATTCCATTTCCTTCCCCATCTGCTTCCCCAACCCCATTCTATCCCCATCCCTTTCCACATCGCCATCCCATCCCCATCCCACCACATCCCCATCCCCATTGCCACCAGCATCACCAATCCCATCCCATTCCATCCCCATCCCTTCCCCATTCCCATCCCCACCCTATTCCCATCCCCATCCCATCCTCATCTTATTCCATCCCTATCCACATTCCATTTCCTTCCCCATCCCCTTCCCCAACCCCATTCTCTCCCCATCCCCTTCCACATCCCTCCTCCCATCCCCATCCCATCCCACCCATGGGATGCAGCAGCTCCAGCCCTTGCCCATCCTCCATGGAAAGGAGTTGGACATCAGTGTATAAATCATCATCTCTCTTTATAGACAGTTTTAACCTTCCTGGCTTCTGCCTGGGGATTTATGAGCAGTTCATTTCCTGCAGCAGTAAGTCACCACGCTGCCGGGGCAGGCTGTGGGTCACCTCTGCACTCTTGAGCTGGTCCTTGGCACCCCAACAGGGCTGGGGCAGCTCCTCACCTCCGTACCTGCGTGCCCCTGAGATCCCATCCTGCAGCATTGCCATGAGCAGCCTGCAGATTGGGATGGGGGCTGTGGACCCTGCCTGCATCACTGATGGACAGGGATGGGGACAAGGGTAGCTGGTGATGAAACTCCCATCCCAAGGCCCTTGGCTCAGCCCGTCTGTGCTCCCACACCCCGCACAGACCTGACAGCCGAGGGATCTTCATTCCCCAAAGGATCTTCTTAATTAGGAGACTTCATCACTTGCTATCACACACACGCACCCACTCGGCAGCAGCTCTGCAGAGGCTCTGCCCACCCACCCTGCTGCAGTGCCAGCTGGCACAGGGGCATTGGGGTGGCATTGGGGATGGAACAAGGACCCTGAGCCCAGGTCAGGAAGGATGGGGCGTGCTCCTGCCCCCCGAAATCCACTTCCCTGCTGAAGTCTGTGCTCAGACGATCGAGAGCTTTAGTGATGGGCTTTAGAACCCTGCCTGAGAGGGGAACGCGCCTTTGCTCTGTTTCCCCCTGCCCTGTCCCTCCTGTCCCCAGCGGGGACATTGCCACCTGGTGACCTTGTGCTGGGTCCTCCCTCTCACCTCCGGCTGGGTTTTACCCGTTCATGGGTCGGGTTTGATCACCCTGCTGCCCATGGGACTGGGGCTGGTTGGCTGTGGGTGAATGAGGCTGATGCTGGCGGTGTCCGGATGCGGTGCGGAGGCAGGACATGGTTCAGCTACTGTCCCCATGTGCATCCTTCTCTGATGGGCTTCAAACCATGCAGGGTGCCAGGAGCCGATTGTGATGTGGTATGGGGGATGCAGGGAAGGGGAGTGAAGATGCTCACTGGTACTGGATGAGCATTGTGTGTACCCGCCATACCTGTGCCATAACCACCATATATCTGTGCCATATCCTCTGCACCATACCTGCACTGTACACACCATACCTGCTGCGTCTGTACTGTACCTGCACTCTACCCACCATTCCTGCACTGTAACCACCATTCCTGCACCATACCCGCTGTTAATGCACTGTACCAGCACCATACCCACCATACCCATGCCATAACCATGCTGTATCTACCATACCTGCTGTACCTGCACTGTGCTTGCCATACCTGCACCACACATGCCGTACCCACACTGCTGCAGTGGCAGCACCCAGGCACACGGCGCATCCCCGCTGCCTGTTGAGCGCGTTGCGATGGAGGAATGGATGCTGCCGCTTCCGTTGTTAGCTGGTGTAATGCCACCGAAACCGTTTCCACAATATCCCAAACGAAATCATTTATTCCTGACAAAAATCCAATAAAGAGCTCAGTCCTTCTCCATAGGCAGATAAAGCCCAGATTAACGGGGCTGCCGAGATCAAAAAAGGAGGCAGAAAAAGGAGGAAAAGCTGGGAAAATGAGCGCGGGCTGTAGAGGAGACTCCTTCCACCTTCTTGCTTTCCCAAGGCTGCTGCGGCTCAGGGTTTTATTACAAAAAGGCACCTAAGTATTACAGGCTAATCCGTAAATCCCAGCCTAGTAAAATATGTGATGGATTTTGTAAATTGTGCCCTTTACAAATCTGATTGAACTTTTTTTTTTTTTCCCTGCTGGGTTCCTTTTCTTCTCCTTCCCCCTCCTTTCCCGGGGGATTTCTTTTCTCCTTGGGGACCGTGATGTCTTTTGGTGTCCATGTCCCGCTCCTTCTCCAGGCTGACCTCCTAAGACCCTGTTTCCAAGCATCTGATGGTGGGACTGACATGGCAGCAGGAGCAGTGGAGACATGAATGGGGATGGGGATGGAGATAAGGATACGGAAAGGGATGGGGAAAGGAATGGGAATAGAGATGGGGTTTGGGATGGGGATGAGGATGGGGAAGAGGAAGGGTATAATGATGGGGATGGACATGGGGGTGATTATGAGAATGGGGATGGGGTTGGGAAAGGAACGTGGAGCACACCTATATCCCAGGTTGGCTGCCTGTGTTATGGATTGCTCCTTTCCCCTGATGCTGAGGGCTTTCTGCCTTCCCTGGGCTGTCTCAGGGTGCTCTGGGGATGGTCGGGGACAGAGGGACCCCATGGGGATGGGTGCCATCACTGTGATGGGGCCACCCTGAGCCAATGGGGCCGGGATCCAGGGTCTGTGGGAGGCTGCTGGGGGTCAGACAGGGACCGGGTTGTCTTTGGCTGCTCCTCAGAGGCTGTGGAGGGACTTGGCTGCTTGGCCAGGCTGTAAACCCCGGTGTCAGATGCAGCGCGGGTTGATCTGAACCCCCTCCATGGCCAACTGAGGAGCATCACTATGGTTCTATGATCACCACCCTGCCCAGCGCCTGCCCGCACACCTCGGGGTGCTGGGGTCACCCCTGGCGCCAGGGTGAAGCCTGGAAATGGGATTTCAAAAGCAGCGCATCCCAGGGCCACATCCATCCCGTGTGCAGAATGGGATCAACCCGGGCGCGTCTTTCCTTTCTCCACCGTTGTTTCCTGTTTCCTTATTAAAGCAAGATGTTGCTGGTGAATCTCGCCCTCCCTTCCCTGGTTTTCCATTCAGTGATTCTGCAGAGGAACATCTGGCAGCAGCAAACGAATGTGCAGTTCCTGCCTGTCGTGGAGGAGATGCTGATCTGCCTGCAGTGGCTAGGGGTGGCTGGCAAATGCACTGTGGTGCCTGTGCCCCGCTGGCACGGGGTGATGTGGGCAGCACTGAGGATGGGGACCCATTGGCAATCGCGCCCCACGCAGCAAATGGGGAGCTGGGAAGAGGAGAAGCATCTGCCACGTCTCTCATTTGACTCCGCTCCATCCTGAGCTGCTTTTCCTTTTGGTTTAAGGGTGACGCTGAGGCTGACGGAGAACTGGGATCGGATCCCAGCCTGGAGCCAGGATCCAGCCCGCAGCACAAGGAGCCGAGTCCGGATCTCTGCCGGGGGCTCAGATCCTTCCAGGATAGCGGAGCAGAAGTGGGGCTTGGAGGGGGGTGATGGGCACTGAAGCTCCAAGCCCCTGTGTCCAACCTGGCCTTGAGCACTGCCAGGGATGGGGCAGCCACAGCTTCTCTGGGCACCCTGTGCCAGCGCCTCAGCACCCTCACAGGGAAGAGCTTCTGCCTAAGAGCTCAGCTCAGTCTCCCCTCTGCAGGTTCAAGCCGTTCCCCTTGGCCTGTCCCTGCATCCCTTTGTGCCATGAGGGGTGCCTGAGCTCCCGCCAGTGCTGACTGTGAGAACATCGGGGCAGAGCCGTGCCTCAGTTTCCCCAACACTAACCGGTGCTGTGGTTGAGGCTGGGAGCCATCCAGCCCTTCCTGTCCTCCTACAGCCCACCCCAGTGATGGAACACGGGTGTTACACACGTTCGAAGCCAGCACTGGTGGATGCTAAGTGGTAACCATGGCAACTGCCAGGTTTCTGTTTCCTTGCCCTTGCCAATCACCTTGAGATGCCATCACATCCCGGTCACCAGCCGGGCACCCCGTGTCTCCTGCGGTCCCACCATCAATCCCAGCACTGCAGAGGGACACAGTGGTGGCAGTGGCTGCAGAGCTGTGCTGGGGATCCCCTTCCCATTGGACACATCCCAGGGCTCCTGGGAATCCCCTCACCCCAGGGACAGGAGCCAGCACCCCCTGACACCACATCCCTGGTGCTGGAGCATCCCTGCCCCGCAGCACCGGCGGAAGGAGCACAAAGCAACATCTGCAAGTGTTTAACCACGCCGCCGGCCTGGCCCTTCCCAAAATAGCTCTCCGGGATGGGCTCCCATGCCAGCACTGATGTAATGTGCTTTTCTTTCCCTCCCGTCTGCTCCTTCCCCGCTGGAGCCACCAGTCACTTGTCAGCCGCCGGGGGCTTTGCTGCCACAAGCCCGGCCTATGCCGGCACAACCGCGGTGATGCTGAGTGATGGCTCGTGGTGCAGAGGCGCTGGGTGGGTCCTGGAAGCCCAATGCCATCGGTGCCTCCTCATGGAGCTGGGCTGAGCCCTTAATTCTCCATTAAATAAGTGGGGAAACTGGGCTGTTTTCTGTCCTGGTGGGGTTGGTGTAAGTGGGGAGGGAGCAGCTTCCAAGTGGGATCCGTTATCCCCATACATCCCGCTGCACCTCCGCTGTTCCGGTAGCCCTATGGAGAGGGGATGCCCTGGCTGTGATCCATGGCAGGGCAGGGCTTGCTGGCGTGGGTACCACCACGGGATGCCCGCATGCATCTCACAGGGGCTGCAGATGCCTTTGCAGCGCAGGCTGCAGCCCGCCCTGGCCCCTCTCCATGCACAGGGGGTTAACTTGGCCGTGGCCGTGCAAGCAGAGACGGCCGGCGCTGAGCCAGGAGCAGGCAGGAGCTGGGGCCAGCTGGCTGCGGGCTCCCGCCTGGCTCCCGCTCCAGCACATGCCTCTGGAGCTGCGCGTCTGCGCGGCACCCGCCCGGCTCCATCCCTCTGCCGCCTCCTCGCAGGGATCCAGGGGTTCGCTTGGGTCGGGCACCACGGGGATGCTGGCATCGAGAAGCTCATGGGGGAGAGCAGCCTGACCCTGCTCTGTGTGCGGGGCCGGCTGGGTCCACCCCAAGGACGCTGCATCCATCCCATCTCAGCAACTTCTCCGTGCTGTAAATCACTGCCTCTGCTGGGGTATCCATTGTCACAGTGTGCGTGACCCTGTTGCCGCCGGGGCTCAGGGGCCATGGCACGGCAGAGCAAAGGGCAGCGGGCTGTGATGCCGGGGGGTTCGATGCTGCCAGCCCCAGCTGCTCCCGCTCCTGCCCGGCAATGAGGCTTCATGCCGAGATTTACTGCTGTCTCATGGCAAACCGGCTGCAGTGGGAGGACGCCTCCTCGTACCGGCAGGGAGGAGCTGGCACGGGCTCCCCCCTTCTCCCCACTTCCCACATCTGCGCCCCACAGCGATACAAGGGACCCCCACATCCCCTTGGTCCCCTCAGGGAGGTCTGGGCTGTGGTGATGCCCTTTGTCCCCCCCATCAGCCCATGCCCACCGTGCTGCTCCGAGACGTGCGAGTTGTGTCCCCCATCCGTCCTCCTCCCCTGCAGGAACACACGGCACCACGTGCTCAAATAATTACTTCATTATGGGCTAATTACTGCAATTAGCTGAGCAGTGTTCCTGCAAGTGCCTGCTGGCCTGGGCTCGCCTGTCACGTCCCCTCCATCCCTGCAGCCCATGGACCTGGCACCAAGCATGGCCTGGATGGACCTGGGGATGCTCTGCTTGGCTTGGGGGGGTTCAAGCTGGCACCCTGGGGTGCTCAGTGCCCTGGGGACCCTGGGAGGAGCACAGGGCCACACATGGGGGTTTGCTGGTCCCCCCAGAGCCCCTTCTGCCATCCCCATCCCTATCCCAGTCCTCTGAGAGAGGCACCCAGCAGTTAGCCATGGGATGTGCATGTGCTGATGCCCTGCAGCACTACACGGCTCTTGTCTCTGCAGTGGGATTGATGACATCCACCACCAAATTGGTGCTGTTCCCTGATGACCTTTTCCCATCCCCAATGACTCCCAGCACCTCGGCAGGCACACATGCTGATCCATGCCTGTGCCAAGCAGGAGGTGCTGGTATCTCCTGCCATTGACTCATGTTTTATCTTTAGTTCCTCCCCTGGGCCTTATCCCATGCACAGCAAGAGCTGAGAAACAGACACCCCATCCCCAGGGACCCCGAAGCCACGGTGATGGGCGCATTCACCGCCTGCCTTTGGGCTGCTCTGCTCAGAGGGGAGCCCGCTGTGGGCAGACACAGGATGTGTCCCACGGGGCTGGCAAGTTCCTGGAGGAACATGGAGCTTTGGAGTCCCTTCACCTGCTGATGTGCACTGTCATGACAGAGCATGTAATGGGTCCCCCTGCCTCTGCTCTGCTCACCCGGTGCGTGCTGCTGTGCTGGGATGCTGTCCCATAATGAGTGCATCACTTTGCTTTGTCACAGGCTGCTCCATACGGGAGCATCCCCTACAGAAATGGGGCTCCCCCACCCTGCTGGTGTGGAGATGGGGTGCAGTGGGTTCAGAGCTGACACATCCCCATCGGCCCCCCAGCACAGGGAAGCATGCAACGAATGGGGTGATGGGGGATGCACAGAGACCCCCGTCCTCCATTACCACCTTGGTGCCACCGTGAGAGCCGGGAGCACTGGGGACACCCGTGTGCTGTGCTCCACTGCCACCAGCGCTGCCTGTGGGTAACTGATGCAGGAGCAGAGCTCTGCCTCCCGGCTCGGTGACAAACGCATCCCGAAGCGGGGGGGAAAGGCGGCGATTTGTGGGATTCAGTTATCCATCATCACCTTGTTCCTGCTGTGCACCGGGGAGGCGGTGCCAGCGTGGGGAGGTGTGGGGTGTCCCGGGCTGCCCCGATGGGTAGAGCCCCCCCCAGGGGACAGGGAATGCAGGGGGTGTGTGGGTGTGCAGACGCTGGGAAGCACATTGGGATCAAGGGAGGGATTCATTCACACCTCGCTGGGCTGGCAGCGCCCTGCCAGGGAAGTGCAAATGGAACCAGCGGGAGCTCAGCCCCTGCAAAACCCCCTTGTCCTTGGCTGAACGCGGCGTGGGGCCTCATCCTGTTCCGCTGTGAGCCCTGGTGCTGATGGAGTTTGATGTCACCTGCCTCAGGAGCAGAACCCATGGAGGTGGATGTGCATTTAAACTGATTCCAGTCAGTCCCACTGCCTGCAGTTACCAGGGTGCTTCATGGCCTGGCCACAGTCACATCTGCATGGCACAGGGGACAAGGGCATCGCTGCTGGGTTCCTTTCTGTGGGCAGCAGCACACTGGGGGTCAGAGGGGTCCATTCCTCACCTTAGGGGTCACAGTGGCTATGGGCCATCCTGCACTATAACCAGTGCTGCCTCCCTTGGGGCTGTGCCACATCCTTGGCCATGGATGCCAGGGATGAGCCCAGCACCGCGGCTCAGTGCACATCGCCCTGCACGGCAGTGATGGGAGCCGGCAGGGGACCAGCGCGCATCAGTGTGGGCAGGCGCTGGCAGGGCTGGGGGATGCAGCAGCCAGCTCTCGGTGCATGCCCTGCTGCTCGCAGCGCTGCCTGGGGACCGCTCGCTCTTGGCTTGCATATGCTGCGAGCCGGGGAGCTTCATCCCCTCCAGCCTCCCTTGGCTGCAGGCTGGGGAAGAGGCTTAGGGGGATGCTCAGGCCTGGCACAGCCCATGGACCATCCATCCATCCCTCCTTTCCCGTGCAGGAGCAGACCCAACTGAGCCCTGGTAGGATGCTGGCATCATCCCCTTGGACACTTCATCAGGAAAGCAAATATGAGTGTGGCACGGGCATGCT
The DNA here is from genome assembly GCF_033783945.1 of Neopsephotus bourkii. Lineage (NCBI taxonomy): Eukaryota > Metazoa > Chordata > Aves > Psittaciformes > Psittacidae > Neopsephotus > Neopsephotus bourkii. The sequence continues at coordinate 1,237,586 of NW_026902223.1, forward strand.
GAGCAGCATCCACCACCACAAGCTGGGTACCGCAGAGCATCCCTCCCTGGCCAGCCCCACTGTGAGAGCCACCGCCTGTCCCAGCTCGCAGAGGGCCTTACGAGGTCCCTTGTCCTAGAGCATCCTGTACCTCTCACCCAGCTCCCAGCGCCGCAGCCCTGCCAGCAGCCTGCTGCTCCCAGCAATTCCCAGCCCTCGGCCCTGATGGCAACCAGAAGGAAGCAGCTGTTTGCCAGGGAGGCAGAGCCTGGCAGCGGGCAGCCCTGCCGCAGCCTGTGCCAAGCCGCGCTGAACAAGCTCCTGCTAATCCGCTTCACGGTGCCTGCTCCGAACAAGCAGGATTAGCACCGGGGTGGGGAGGTTTTGGGGGCTCCTTTGGGGGTCCAAAGTGCCCCATGGATTAGGTGCCACCTTCCCTGGGGTCCCTGCAGAGCTGCATCCATCAGAGCGGGCAGTGGGAGCAGAGAGGGTGATTTAGGTGACTGTAACTGATGATGAGCTGCGAGTTGAGGAGTTTGTGTGCACAAACTACCTTATCCACAGAGGGGATCCGGCACCCTGGGATGGGATAAATCCCTCTTGCCACAGCCGTGCGCTTGGATGAGGTGGTTTCTGAAGGAAGGCAGTGGCTTGGATGTGAAGTTACTGGCTGGGGAGCAGCATCCCCACAGTCTGGCTTGCACAGGGCCTCAGGGATGCTGAGTCTCCAGTGTGGGACCTCAGGGATGCTGGGTTTCACTCATGGACCAATGATGGAGAGAATATCTACAGCCAAGGTTTGCAGGCGCCCCACTTTCCCCCTCTTCAACCCTTCCATGTTCTCTATCTCTCATTTACTAACAAGGCTGCAGCCCAAGATGGGGAAGGAGGAGGAAGAGGAGGCACTGGAGCCGTGTGTTTCATCCCTGCACGCCTCTTCCTGTGTGACAGATGGGCAGAGGGAATCATCTCTAATTGTTGATCTATGATGTGATGCAGGAGTCACCTTCTCCCAATGGTCCCCGCTCCTGGGCCCCCCATCTCCATCCCCCTGCCCCAGAACTTCAACTATGGGTCAGCAATACTCCTTCATCTCCATTCCCCTCTCTCCTGATGCTTCCGATGCTGCTCCTCATCCTTTTACCAGCTCCATGGCCAAGGTTGATGCATGACAACGTGATGGAGAGGCTGTGGTGCTTCAGGGACAATTAATCACCCACACAATTAAAAGCAACACAAAGCCTGTGGGCAGGCTGGGAGCCGTGTGCTGCCTCAGGGCCAAGGCCAGGGCATCTCTTTCCCCCATCTCTTGGGGTTTGCCTTTCAGTGCTGTGGATTTCCCATCGTTTTCTTTTAGCACACAAACCACCCTCCATCCCCAGGCCCTGATGCTTACATCTCCAAGCCCAGCAAATGATTTATGTAGAGATGATGTACGACCTGCTTGCTCATCTAAGTTTGTGGCTAATCCTGTAGCTGAGATGCCTCTGCAGAACGCGATGCTGGCTGGGAGGAGGGATGCTCCTCGCATCTCACTCTTGGGTGCTGGAGGGGTCTCTGATTTTATCCATTTAAATGCTTTTTTTCCCCCCAAAACAGCCTCAAAAACCAGTCCCCCATCACCCACCCCCTGCTCCTTCCATGGGTAAAGGCAGGTAAATGGATCCCTGGATGATGGGGGCTTTTCCATCTGCAACACATGGTCCGGACCCCTCCGTGCCTGTTTGCACGTGTGTCGAGCTCTGCCTTACACGTGGCTGCGCCTCAATCTTCCTGAGCGTGTACGCTCGCTCTCACTGTATATATGGGTGTGCACAGCTTTATGACAACTGAAATGGAAAAGACAATTGGATGTCAAAACCTATCCGAGGAACCCATTTATACCCACCGCTCTTTATGGGATTCCCACTGATTGATTCAGGCCCCGTAAAACTTCCTACGGCAGCTCACTCCCCTCCCGGCCCGGCTCTGCCTCTGCTCAATAGGGATGTGATTGACTCCTCTGCCTGCAGCAGGATTGAATCCGCATCCCTGGATGTGCAGCTCCTTCCCAGCTCCCTGCTGGAGCTGCTCCCCATAAGGGATGCAGCGCATGTGCTGCCGTGCCATCCATCAAGCTGTCAGGGCGCCAGGCGGGATGGGTGCTGAGGGCTGTGGATGGATCCCCATGGAGCTTTCCCTTCCCAGTCACTTTCTTCTCTCCTTGTAGAGATGAACTTGATGCCCCATCCCTGGCAGTGCTCAAGGCCAGGTTGGACACAGGGCCTTGGAGCAAGCTGCTCCAGTGGAAGGCAAGGATTGGAACCCATTGCACTGCACAGGTCCATGTGTGCCTGTGTTTCCAAAGGGGGGTGTCCTGCAGGAAGGAGATGGGATGACGCTCCCCATCATCCCCACTGTTACTTGTTGAGCAGCTCATCCAGCAGCTTCCCCCCAGCGCTCTGCTCTCCATGGCTGAGCACACTGACCTTTCCCAGCGCTTCCCAGCTCGGCTCCCAGCCACTGCTCCTGATGGCTGCCTGGGGGGGAGCATCCTGGCCCCTTCCCCTGCTCCAGTCCCCTCCCAGGCCTCTCCTCACCCAGCACCTATGAATATTTATAGCACTGGGTGTGTGGTGAGAGCTTGGACACAATCAGGACACTGAATTCATTGCACAGGGACAGGCAGAGGGGGCTGGAAGAGCGCTTCCAGCGCTGCGGTACCCATGACACCAAGGAGCGATGGTGGCAGATGAGGGTGACAGGCAGAGCCTGGTCCTCCCAATCCTCCTGCTCCCTGGAGGGGATCAAGGGCACTTCCAGGACTTCTAAGATCTGCAATGAAAAGGCTTGGTGCAGCCTTCCTGCTATGCTGCAGGGATGGAGGTTACCCAATACCTTGCATGGGAGCACGGTTGTGTTGCTGTTGCATTGCTGTACCACCACTGGACCACTTGCATGACATTGCCATCACATTGGCATTGTGCATCCCTGCATCCCGCACAGCCTCAGGAGCACCCTGCTTTGTCAGGCTGTCTCCCCACCAGCCATCCTCCGAGGCTGAGGGCTGCAGGTATCCCTTATCCTGGTGGCTTTTCCTTGCTGCAGCCAAGCCTGGTCAAGGAGAGGACTCAGTGCAAGGGCTTGGCTGCTCCACATCAGTCTGTGAATTGAGTCAGAAAGCCAAGGGCTGCCCAATAGATTGCTGTGCTCCTGGTACATTGTGTCCTGGTGACATGGGAAGGGCTCCATCACAGCAGCACAGGGCAACGTGTTCCCACCCCCTTTTATAAAAGGCAATGCTCCTGTAATAAAGAATGTAATAACCCGCTGTGCCTGTGTGGATAGAAAACTCATTTGTTTAATAGGCAGCAGTTTGGCTTTGTCGTGTTCATTTAGTTTTTAATGACGCACAGTTGTGCCAATATTGATTTTAGCTTATAGGGGCTCAAAAAATTTACTATCTGGGATTATCTGAAACGTAGCTGCTGTATCCGGCCGGCAGGAATTCAGGCCTCTTCCCACCTCTCTCCATGCTGGTGGTGATGGCACAGCCCAGTTGCGATGAGCTGGTGCCCATCTCACCCATGGCATCACTGAGATGCTCACCCTGAGCTTCCCCAGGGGAAACTGAGGCACAAGGGATGGTTCTCCCAGGTCAACCTTTGTAGTGAGGCTGGGGCCAGGTCTCTCTGCTTGTGCTCCATGAGGGTGCTTGGTGTGGGAGGAGAGGTGCTGGTGAGCACAGACCTGCCCCATCGCCGCGCTCTCCATGGCCTCCGCTCCTTTCTCATGAGTCAGCAGCTCTCGTGCTCGGCACGGGGCGACAACTGACAGCAAATCCCATCGGCGGCCCCTGCTTCAGCGCAGTAACACAGCAGGAACCAGCTGGAATCCATATCCCGAGCGCCTGCGTGCTCCTTGGCTCTCCCTGGGATAACCCGGGGTGATGCTCGGGATGCAGTGACCCCGGCGCTGGAGCTCCGGTGGGGAATGGAGCAGATCCAGCTGGAGCAGTGAACACAGAGGGGCCTGGGCAGGGTCCCTGCTGCTGGGGTTCCCCACGATCCCATTCCCAACCTGATGTTTTACCCACAAACACAGACTAATTCACTTTGAGGTTTTGCTGCTGTTGATGGGGTTCATTGAGGAGCTGCAATCCCATCTCCCTGAAATGCCCTGGGGCTTTGTGGGAGCACAAGCAAGGGAGTGAATGGCTGATGGACAGGCCCTGGCAGCCCCACAAAGCCGTGTATCCCTCTCACTTGGTCACCATTCGCACCCACTGCCCTTTGCCAGGCCAGCAGCGCTGCAGCACCCAGCTCTGCCAGGCTGTGCCCGGTGGTATTCATTATACAAGTCAGAAAATGCATTATTTCCATTTCTCCCATTAGTGCACATTATTTATCACCTGATCCTGCAGTGCTGGAAAGCAGAGCAGCACCTGAAGCACCCTGTAGTGGTGGACAGCCCCTGCGCCGTGCCAGGATGGAGCAGAGACCGGGGCTGAGCACAGAGGGCATGGGGAGGTTGGGGTGTGTGGGGCCCATGGGGTGAGGACATGGGGGGGCAGCCTCTTTCCACCCTGCTGATGGTACTTGGGGAGCAGCAAGACATTTGGGGGGCTTCCTATTATAAGACATTGGGGTCAATGTGTGATGTGGGCACACAAGGATGGAGCCAGCAGCCGCCTGCCTCTGTTCCAGCCCCAGCATGGATCCAGGGATGGGGTTTCCCCCTTCCCTCAGTAACAACGAGGAAAACAAGGGCTGGGGGCTGCAATCGCTTCCTGCACACACCTAGGAGGGGTTTCACCTGCAGGTGAATTAAAACTGATGGCTGAATGTAGAGGAGTTAAATGAGCCTGAGCAGGCAGAGCTGGGGGAAGGCAGGGCTTGGGGGTGATGGTGATGGTGATGGTGATTGATGGTGATGGTGATGGTGATGGTGATGGTGATTGTGATTGATGGTGATTGATGGTGATTAATGGTGATGGTGATGGTGATGGTGCTGGAGCCATCTGGGAAGTAACAGGAGCAAGCTGGCCCTTTCCATGAGGGATGAGCCACAAGCAGTGCCCATTGGCAACAGGTAAGATGGACTTTGGGGCCTTTCTCTTGCTTTTGTGAGCTTCTGCTTGCTGGCGCCCTGAGTTGTGGGGTGTGAGCAGTGCCTGGGGCTGCAGTGGGCACACATAGACCTCTATGTGCTCCAGTGTGGTGACTGCAAAGGTTGGGGTGCATAAGGAGATGCGATGGGGTCTTAAAGAGTGAGCTGGTGTCTTCCTGTCTCCTTGGCTTTGTGCTCTGCAGTGCCCAGCCCTTCTCTGAGCATCGGATGCTGGGGTACGTGGGGAGCTGGGTGTCAGGAACGTGCTTGTTGCAGTTGTTCCAACCAAGGGAAGTGGAGCTGGGTGGCTCCTGGCCCCCCCATCCTGGCCCTGGCTGCTGTGTGGGGTTCAGCAGCGAGTTCCTTTACAGCATCAGCTCCTGGAAGCGTGTGATGAAGTGAGAGTCTTGGATGAGCCCTCAGCAATGCTGGCTGCTCCCCAGCTGCTGCGCTGGGAAATGCTGGGGAAGGTGGCCTTTAAATGTTAAGAAATCACATTAAAGTGAGCCAGAACCTGAGCCTGAATGTTTAATCTCCTGATTTAAAAGCCAGCCTCGAGGTCCGGGCTCTTGGTGGGGCTGGTGCTGCCGAGCTGATGCTTCCGTGCCGGTGCTCTCGGGGTGCAGAGCCAATGCTGAGCTCGCTGCTATGGAGGTTGCACCTTTGTCCTGTCACATCAGAGCAAACCCAGCCACCCCCAAGCCCCTTCCTGGGGGTTCCTCTTGGCTCTATCCAGTAGGAGAAAAAGCAAGGCTTGGCTTTGCAGGGATGGGGGGAGCTGCTGCGGGGCTCCCAGTCCTGTGGATGCAGCTTCGGGTTTGGTTTACATTTAGAGATGCTCCTGCTCTGGAATGCTGCATCCAGAAGATGCTCTGGAGGGGGACTTGTGGCAAGTTTCCGACCCTTCCCAGCTTGTTCCTAAACCGCTGCTCTCCAAAAGGAGCCAGATCCTGCTCGGAAATGGGGCTGCTGTGACCGTTACTGGGAGATGCCATTAGCTCTGCCCTCTACCAGCTCAGAGCCCCTCAGCTCTGCAGCCCCAGCACTGAGCATGATCTCGTTCAGGGCTTGGAGAAAGATCCTAATTGGGCTGAGAAGCCTCGAGCAGCTGATGCTGGGAGAGTGCTCGGGGCTGGGAAGAGGAGCAGGAGGGGAGGGCTCTCTCCTGTTGCTATTCCTTTCCTCGCTATTATTGCTGAAGACATCAAATATTTAGGATGCTCCTGTTCCGCGCTGGTTTGGAGGCTCCTTGAGCAGCACCCAAGGGCAGCGTGGAGCTGTTTGATGCCCTTCAAAGGGAGGAACCTTCAGTCCTGCTGGAAATGGAGCATTTGCCTGTTTGTGCCTCTGCCCCGGGCTGCAGAAGGGGCCGCAGGGCCTAGGAGTGTGCAATGGCTGCATCTCATCCCTCAGCATGGCTCTGCTGGGGAGAAGGGACCTGTCCTAAGCCCAGGTTTAAAGAGAGGAGTTAACACATCGCTCATGGCCTCCAGCATTACCCTGAATTAACTCTTCCAGGAGAGCAGATTCTTCTGGAGAGATTAAAAAGCCACTTCCAATCTTCATTACAAACAAGAAGTCTTGGGGAGCTGTGCTGCAGCCAGTCAATTATCCTCCCCATTAGAGGTGTGCACTTCACTGCAAATCTGGCTAGGTCTGGCTTCAGCTTCTGCCTATGGGAGCTTGTTATACCCCTGTCTGAGGCTGCAGAGCCTCTGTTATCCAGTTCCTCTTCCTTGTGCCGGTGCTGACAGCCTGTGGTTACCTCTGTCTCCCCTCCCCTTTGATAGCAGAGAAGAACCGGGCTCCTGGAGTCTGTCTCTCACAGGCAATGCTTCCAACCTTGCTTCTCCTTGCACTTCCCAGAGCAGGGAGCTCGGAGGTGGCAGGATGCTCCCCATGGGATGCTGCTCTCGTGCTTAAAACACAGCGATGCTAAGAGTCAGCGCCTCGCCCAAGGAAGACGAGGGATGCTGAGGCTGGATGAAGGAAGCTCTTGGCTGTTGTCCTGCAGCCTTTGGATAAGGCTGCTGGTCCCTGAAGCGCCTGACATCCCAGCAGAGACTTTCCCATTTCAAACAAAGCCTTGATCTTTTTTTGGAAGCGGCCTTGGTTTCCGACAAGAGTTTTTAATTCGAGCCCAGCGCCGCGGTTTTGGGTTTGACTTTGATGCGCCCTCTTCAAGCAGGAGGTAAAATCACAGCTTTCAAATCCACAAATAGCCCCGAGGCGGGTTCCTGGCTGTGCCAGGCCAACCCCTCATTAGCTGAGGTCTCCAGCAGCAGCCCGTGGATGTGCTGCTGCTGGGATCAGGGGGTTCCAGAGAGGAGCTCAAAACCCCCATGAGCACTTGGGGACCTGCGCATCCTCACCCCCTCCAGAAGGGTCTTGGAGAGGCAAGAGTCGCACGACGTGGCTCTAAGCTGGTCCGTGTGTTGTGATTCCCAGTGTAATTACAAGTGATGCTGCCCACACTGTGGCTTAGGAGTTGGGATTCTCCATACGGATCAGGCCAAAACTCTTGGGTGATGGAGAAGATGCCCTGCATGGGGGTGACCCAGCAGCACAGCCTCCCACCGAGGCATTGCTGGCATGTCCTCAGTGTCATTGGATTGGTGTCACCAGGGCCCCCTGCCCTCTCTGCTCCATGAGATGTGCCAGCTCTCTGCTTTTCCACCCACTCCTGGAAAGAGCTGGGCTGTTGCCTGCTGGGACTTGCTCCTGCTTGGATGGATTTGGGCACATAAGAGCTGGTATGGAGCAGGCAGGGCTGTGCTGTCGGGGCTGGGAGGGAGGATGTGCTCTGGTGGGAGCACTGCTGCGAGATCAAAACTGAACCAGTCTGCCCGGCTGACTGTGGGGAACCAGGTACCTGTGCAAGCGGGTAATAAATGGCTTGCACCTTGGCAAGATTAATTGTAATAACCATAAATCAGAGCAAGCACCAGGGGCAGACACTGAATTTATGGCCCCGGAGACAGGAATTCCTGTTCTTTATGGAACAAAGCCCTGATCCCGCAGGGGCCCTGGAGCCTGCTGAGCGTTATCGTGGCTGCAGCACGCGTTGGTGCCTGGGGAGCAGGGTCAGAGCCCACCACAGCGGGGTGAAGCAGCCCCTCTCCCTGCTTGCTCCAGCCCACACTGGGGAACACCTCCTGGAGAGGAGAGGCAGGATTGCAGCCTCCCACAGCACATCGATCCCCGTCAGCTCGGTTGCGATGCCAGCCACGGAGCTGATTAATGCTGGGGTGGGCAAGAGCTGGGTTATTGTTCAGTCTCTCTTCAAGAGGTCCATGGGAAATTTGGCAGCAGATCTCCAAATAAGCAACGTGAACACGAGCATTGTCCCCCACCAAGGGCTGCGCATGGTTTACACACAAGTGCCTCTAATGCAATGGCAATGCACACCGGGGCTGGGGCGCTAACACATGCAGTGGTATCGATGCTGGTGGGGAGAGTGCTCCCTCCTCTCTGCCCTGATTTGACCTGGCAGTGCTGGGCCTGGCTTCAGGCTAATCTGCTCATGCTTTTATTTCACCCTGATCCTTGTCGGTGCCTTGGCTCAGCAGTACTGTGTGTGCTCAGAGGCTGATCCAGCACTCGGGATAGCTGTTTCCTTCTGTGCAGATGGTGTAGGTCCTTGGGTGTTAACGCTCAGTAGCAGCCGTGACTGAGCCACTCTCCCCTACAGTACAGCAAGGTACCATAATAGTGTAAAGCACAGACATCTTCAAAGGATGTGCATTTAAGGCCTGATCCTGTTGTGGGATTTGGGCTTGAGGAACAGCAGGATTGGGCCCGTAGGGTGGTATGTTACTTGGGGGGGTGCTGCTGGCTCATCTCTAGGGGTAGAGCTTATATTTTCCGAGACCCCGAAAATATTTGCTTTGATGATCTTGTGGCAATGACTTTGCTCATCGCCTCGGGGCCAAGCTGTGTCCCCTTCCCGAGGAGCCGGTGGTGATGCTCTGAGTGATGTCGGAGGGGCTGGGACGTTGCGAGAGGCGAAGGCTGCAGGGGGGGAGCTGCTGCTCACACTGCCGGGGACAGCGGGGAGGGAGGGGGACGGACCCGACCCGACCCTCCCGCTCCGCACGAACCGGGGGTGGGCAGACGCGCCCGCCGCTCCCGCTCCCCCCGCGGCTCCGTGCGTGCCCGGCCGCTGCCGCTGGGTAGCGCTCGGAGCCGCGCCGTTTCCCCGCCTCCCCGGCTCGGGCTGCCCCCGGCTCCGCCGAGCCCCGCCGCCGCCGCTCACTCCGCCGCCGCTCACTCCGCCGCCGCACCGAGCAGCAGCAGCAGCAGCAGCCGGGGCCGGAGCGCAGAGAGGGGTCGGTGCGGCGGCTCCGAGCGGGTCCCCGCGCCGCGCCGCAGCGCAGCCGCACTTTCCCCGGGGGTACCCGCTGGTGCCGGGGTGCAACGAGGGGAGAGCAACCCCCAACCCAACCCGACCCCACCATCCGTGACCCGGAGCCGCCGAGGCGGGGATGTCCCCAGGCAGGAGCTGAGCGCTGGGGAGGGGCCGCCCCCCCCCCCGGACCCCAAACTTTTCGGTCCCTGCGGTTTGCTCGGCTCCGGGAGCTGCTGCGGTGCCCGCAGGGGCCGGGGGCTCGGAGCCCTGCGCTTCCCGGCCCCTTCCCTAACGCGGGGCGTAGCGCCCGGGGAGGGGCTCGGCCGCCGGCCCCGCTCCGGACCTGGGGGTCCCGGCTCCCCAGGGAGGTTGCACACGGGGGGGAGCTGCCTGCGGAGCCCCCGCCTGGAGCCGTTCACCCCGCCCCGGGCAGCGCTGCTGCGGGGGTCCCTGCGCCGGAGCCCGGAGGACGCCCCAGTGCCCGGCCCGCAGCGGGGCTGGCGCCGCCGCCGCCCCCCGGATTATAAAGTCGGGGAAGTTCCCCCCCCCCGCCCCGGCTCGGCGGAGCCATGGCCCGGCTCGGGAGCTGGGCGCTGCTGTGCTTCGTGGTGCTCGCCCTGCCCGGACCCCCGGGAGCCGGCGCCCAAGGTAAGGGGATACTGGGGGAAAGCGGGCGGGGAGGGGGAATCCTCCAGCCCCGGCTTTGGGCGCTGGAGATGGAACGCGGAGGATTGCGGGGGTCCCAGCGCCGCTCCCGCCCTGCCGGGTCGGGGAATCTTTGTGCCAGCCGGGGGACGTGTGCGTGGAGTGGGGCAGCCCCCGAGCTCCTGCTGTCGTTGGGGGGGACAGCATCGGTGGTGTTGGGGAAGCGCCCCCGGTGCCAAGCGCAGCCCCGCGTCCGGGAGGGCTCGGCGGGGATGAGCAGCGCGGTTCTGCCTCCTCCTCTCCTCCCCTGCCCCAAAACTGCCCCCGGGCTGGGGATGGAGGCTGAATGTTGCTCGGAGCATGGGGTAGAGACCGCCCTGGACCGCTTTCGGGAGGCTGAGCATCCCCAGGGGATGTCGAGGGGTGAAGGCACCCATCTCACCCCCTCCGGGAGAACCCCCGTTACACCGCAAGAAATGGGGTGCAAGTCTGGGGAGCTCCCGAGGAGCAGCTCTTGCCCTGGTGTTGTTCCCATCGACCTCCAGCCGCCTGCTCAGAGCAGGCTGGGGCTGCAGGGGTCTGAGCCCTGAGCCCCCGGGGTGCCTGGGGGTCCCTGAGCACCAACTGCCCTTTAGTGAGGCGGTACCGCCGGGCAGGGCGAGCCCTCGCTGCTCCTCACTCCAGGGCTCTGCCGTGGTTCAGTCTGGGTTTAGCTGCTCCCCTACCCGAGGGGGATGTAGAAACCCATTGGGGTGCAGCCGGGGTTCCGAGGTGCTGCGAGGACCCTGGGCTCCCGTCCCCTCCCCAGCAGCGAGGCTCCCCTTGGGGCTGCAGCGCGGCTGCCTCCATCCCTGCCGCTCGGACCGGGCGGATCCAGGCTGTGAAATGTGGGGGGCAGCGCCGGGGGTCCTCGCCCACGACATTTCTTTGCCCTTGTTTGCGGCAGCGAGCGGAGCCAGGAGTCCCCGTGCGCTCCCGTCCTCCCGCTCCCCCCGAGCCTCCCCCAGCACTGCTATAATTTCTCAGTAATTAAGTTCAGAACATAACATCTAAAGCGGCAGTACATTATCCGGGCAGGCCCTGTGTGGGGAGCTGTGAAGGTCTCTTTGATTGATTCACTCCCTTGCTGAGTTTCTCTTCTCCCGGCTGGCTGGGTCCTCTGTGCTCCGTTTGTTCCCTGCCAGCGGGACGGGCTCCTGCTGGGGACCAATCTCCTTCCCGTTCTCTATGGGGTGGATGCCGTGGGGCTGTGCCCTTTGGAGGGGTGGCGAAGGGGGTTTTGCTCCGCTCTCCTTGCGCAGGAACCCGGCTTCGCTGCGTGTGTCACGTCCTCGCGGGCGGTGTGACATTGCTCGGTGCCCATCACCGTGGCGGGCGGCAGCCACGGGCACAGGGAGCGGTGCCAAAGCCTGGCACGTGCCCGCCTTGCCTGGCTGCATTCAGGGTCACCTCCGTGGCTGTGCTACCCATGAGGTGCTGGGATGAGGGAGATGGAGAAGGAAGGATGCTCGGATTCGGGCTCAGCCCCATTGCTGTGGGGCAGGCAGGGCAGCCCCACATGGGCATCCCTGCAGGGCTGGCGGCGAGGGGCAGCGGGAGCGGATGCAGGCAGCGCTTTGTGCCTTTGGGATCGATTCAGGCAGCCAAAGAGAATGGGATCAATAGGGAAGGGGAGGAGGAGGGGATGGCGGGAGACCTCCGCGGCCTGGGCGCAGGATGAGGCACTTTAATACCTGCGCTTGGTAAAACAAAGGCCTGGGAACGAGGGGATGGAAGTTTAATTACAGCCCGTCTGCGCTCTGTAATTATTAATTACCCCCGGCAAAAAATAACTTATTGATTAGGGGCCTGGCGCTAATTGCTCGGAGCCAAACGCGGCGCTCAGCAGTGAGCAGGAGCCGTGTCGCAGTGCGACCCATGCCAGTGCCATGGACCCCACCACGGGGGTCCCAGCCCCCTGCTCCCCACTTCTGGCAGGCTTTGTGCCCTCCAGGGATGTGGTTCTCACCCCCACAGTGTTAGGGGCACAGTGTGGGAGCCCCCTTTGCTAGCACAGCACCTCTAATGGGATTGAGGAGCCTGCAGCCAGTCCCAGGAGGGATTTCGGAGGCTTAAGGTTCCAGGAGGGATTTGGGGCAGGGGACTGAGATGGGCAGCTTCCACCAAAGAGGCTTATTAGAGCCTGGAGCGGGGGAGCGCCAGCATCTCCTGGTACCCACGTTGTGCACGGAGGGAGCTGAGCCCCTGCCCATTCCCGAGGATGGGATGCTGGTGTCAGGATCATGCCAGGGTGTCATTGAAGGATGCTGCCAGTGCCCTCTGTGCTGGAGGCAGCAGGGAAGGGTTTCTCCTGGCGTGGCCCCCCTCTTCCCCACGAGCGCAGCCATCACGTTAGGCCTGGTGCAAAGCTGCGGCTCAGGAAGCAAAGTGGCTTTTAGGGGAGAGGAAGGGAAGATTAAAATTTGATGCTGCTTTGGAAGCCATTAGTGACCAGGCTGAGCCGTGCGATGGTGATGGGTTGATAACCGCCAGGGGAGGGGGATCCGGTCCGTGTCCCCCTGCCCCATCGCTGCGCTGGTCCCCAAAGGTTTGGGGTGCCAGGGATCCGAGCCATGGCAGCACTCGGGTATGGTGCCGTGCCCATGGGGCAGAGCAGGCAGGGTGAGGGGTGCCTGTGGGGCTCCTACCCACCTCTGCTGCCCAGAGTGCTGGCCAGGGGGCAATGTCCAATGATGCCCATCCTTTAGTGGTGGGGAATGGGCTGCAGTGGCATTTCTGCTCATGGGAGCAAATGAAGGAGCTGAAGGAGAGGAAAAGAAGGAGGCAGGTTTGAGAACCTGGGGAAACACTGATAATTAAACCTGGGTGCATCACGGCGTGATGAGGGGTGCCCCTGCCTTTCCCTTGGTAGGACATCATGGACCACGTCCTTGTTGCCAGCCGGTGCCTTGAGCTGGTCCCTTGTGTGGCTGGTTCCTGCCTGGGGACGAGCTCCAGGCACAGCACACATTACTGTAGGCCCTACACAAACTGGGGTGCACTGTTAGGGGGTCGCGTGTCGCTGGGTGACAAAGGCCAGTGCCAGGCCAGTGATAAATCTGGTGCTGTCAGAGGTGATGTGATCGCGCTAACAAAGGGCGAGCGGAGCCCCCGGGCTGTGCCGGAGTGGGTGGCTGTGGGGCTGTGCTGGTGCCATGCATCCCTTGCTCCCTTGGGTTTTCTGCAGGGATCCAGCACCTATGGGGCTGGGATGGCTCAGGTGTAGGTGCTGGGAGCAAAAGGGTGTCCTGGGAGCTGCCTCAAGTGCAGGGAGCATTGCATGGAGCTGCTGGAGAGGATGCAGGACCAGGGTCACTCAGAGATGTGGTGACACTGGGACCTACCCCATTCCCATTGCTTCTACTGTGCTTTGGGGTTCCCCCCCTCTGCATCCCCATAGAGGTGGGTCTGGACTCGGGGTGTGCTCCTGCCATCCACATCCAGGAATGTGCTGGCAGCAGCTCCCTGCCTTGCTGGTCCCCCTTGGCATCCCTCACACCCCGGGCATGCTGGCAATGCTGCTGGCATGGGCACTGCCCCACACACCCCTCTGTGGGGCTGGGGACCGGCTGTCGAGGTTGTGTCCCCTTGGCTCCCAGGGATGCTTTAGGGGATTCCATCCCCTTGGCTTCCAGGGATGCTTTAGGGGGATTCCATCCCCTTGTTCTCAGGGATGCTTTAGGGGATTCCATCCCCTTGGCTCCCAAAGATGCTTTGAGGGGTCCATCCCCTGGTTCCCAGGGATGCTTTGGGAGTGCATCCCACTCTCTGCTCCCTGTGATCCCTCACCTTCCCATCATCTCCTCTGCCTGACGCCGGCCACCTGCCTGTGCTGGGGGGAGGCAGCGGCCCCCCCTTGCCCCAGCCCTGCAGGGTGCAGGAATGCCTGGCCTGGAAAGCCATACCGGGCTCGGGTTGCCTGGGAACTGGGAAACCTGATCCCTGGGAACGGGGCCGAGGGCAGGGGACATTCCTGGGCTGCAGCTGGTCCCCAGCCCCCTTTGTCTCCCTGCAGCCCTCGGCCCCCTCAGGAATGGGGACTTGGGGTGCGGGGGGCTCTGGGCCTCATGCGGGGAGCATCCCTGGGGATGCTGTGACCGGCAGCTGCTGCCTGCTCCGTGCTGTCACCTCCCCGCATGGATCAGTGTCACCTCGTGGGCTGGGGAAGGCCTTGGGCACTGGGACCAGCTGCCACGGATGCCAGCAGCTGGGCATCCCATCCGGCATTAGGGACCAGGGATGGCACGGTGGCAATTCCAGGAACGCTGGGTCCCCCATGCCGAACCCACCCTCCCTCCTACCAACATCCCTTGTCCCCACCATCCACCTCAGTGGCAGCTCCTCAGCGTTCCAAGAACTCTCCCTTTTCTCCATAGGAAACCAAGGGGGAAACTGAGGCACGGGCAGAGGTGGCAGTGGGTGCAGTGGGATGGGGACCATAGCACGGTGCCGGCTGCATCCCGCTGCGATAGAGCGGCTCTATCGGCTCCCATCCATCACTGCCAGCCCTATGGACATGCCAAGGCCCCCGGTGAAGGGGAACCTTGCTGCCTTTGACCATCAGCAGCAAGGAGCCGTGGAGCTAATTTTAGCCACGATCATTAATTGCTTTTGCACCGCTGGGTGAGGCAGCAGCCTCGAGTCCTCACCGGTAACCTTGAGCGGGGCCAGGATGGGTTTATCCATGGGGATGCTGGGCTCTGGATGTGTTTACCCAGGGTACCGGGGTCTGTGTGTGAGGCCAGCAGGGACTGGGGTGCCTGGAAAGGTTCTGCTACCCCTGGCTTGCAAGGAGGGGTTTCCCTTGTGCCTCCCAGGCCCGTGTCTGCAGGGCTGGGGTGTGTTTGCCAGGATGCTGGAGGAGCTTGGCCTTCTGTCCCTATTCCATGGGGCCATCTCTTCCCAGTGCATCCCGGTTCACTGGCTGTGAGCCGCAGCTGGGTGAGAAATGGAGCTGAATCTAGGGCATGCACTGGGCATTAACTGGGGTTTTATGGGGTCATTTCTGCTCCTTATCCCTGCCAGGAGCCTGTGTCTCCCCATGGGGAGCAATCGAGTGCTGGGCTGTGCAAGTGGCTGAATCCAGGGCTCAGCGTGGTGGGATGCTCAGTGCTTCATCTCCTCTTGCTCCTTCTGGGCTTGGAGCACAAAGTCAGGCTGAGAGCGTGGGTGAAGCTTGCATGGATCCAGCATCCCTATTTCCAAGCATCCCATGATGGTCTGGCTGGGGTTGTGCTGGAGCGGGATGGATCCTGGCCCGGCATGGCGCTGGGATAGATGGATGGACGGATGGAGGGGGCTGGGACGCAGCGGACACAATAGCTCTGGTTTCAGCAACCCGCCTCCTGCATGCCTTAAAAACAGCTGATGGCCATGAAGGGGGATGAAATGGGATTAGCTGCTGTTTCCAATGGGAGCGCGTCCTGCTGAGCCGGACAATGCGCCCGCTGTGCCCCTGCTCCATGCCTTGGCCCTGGCTCCCTGGGTCCATCAGGTCCCCGGTGCTCCAGGTTTGGGTGCTGCAGGGTGCTTGCAGGAGGTTGGAGACCATGGGGCAGGATGGGGACTTCTCACCCCACAATAGCATTGAGTGGGTCCCAGGGGACCTCGCACATCCTATGCTGGGGTGACAGCAGTTTGGGGCTGTGCTGGGTGCCTGGTTTGAAGCCTCACATCTGACCCAGAGGTGTGAGGAGCTTCGTGGGGTGGGTGCCGGGGTTTGGGGCATGATGGAGCCCATCACCGTGCGTCGGGGCGGGCGCCACGTGCGGCCCCAGCTGCAGCGCTGCGGCTCCAGTGAGCGGATGTTGATTTTGATAATGAGGGCTCGATGCATTCACAAACTAATAAAATCAGCTCATTAGGGTGGGATGGTTAATTCAGAGCTCTGCCCTTGGGAGAAGCCTCCCCGCCCGCTGCGAGCACCCTGCCTGTGCGCATGGGGTACGTGGGGAGGAAGGTGATGGTGCCTTCATCTCCCCGTGCTCCTTGCTTTGCAGGGTGGGATGCAGGGTTGGAAGGGAGCCGAGCTGTGCAGTGGAGGGTGGAAACAAGGCATGTGCTGGGAGCAGGGCAAGGAGCTGGGGAGCGCTTCCCCTGCGGCGGTGGCGGAGTCGCGCTCGCTTGGCTTCTCCCCATCAGCTTCGCATCAGGCTGGGCAGCAGCGCTGGCTTTCCCACTGGGATCGCTGGCCCGGAGTCACGGCGGCGGCTGGAAAAGCCCCTCTGGCTGGGACAGCCACAAGTGTGGAAACGAGTGCAGGGATCAGAGCTCGCTTCCTTGCCCTGGAAAATCAATGCGTGGCTCCGGGGGGCTGGGAGTTATTCCTGTCCCCCATCTGCAACCAGAGTGTCTGGGAAGGAAAAGCTTTGGAAAAGCCCATTTCCAAGGAAAACTCATGTTCGCCGTCACGCTGCAGCTATTTATGTTCCAAGTGAGCAATGCAATGACTAATTAATCCTTAGGAAAGAGGATGTCTGCGCTCCTCCCCACATCGGTGGGTGCGCGGTGCCTCCTGGCTCCGGGGGGGACGGACCAGAGCCGCCGTCCCGCTGGGCACGGGGCCCCCGGGATGGAAAACCCGCGGGGTTGGAGGCTCCGTTGCGTCAGCGCCATGGGAAAGGCTCAGTGGGGTTTGTCTGTGGGTTCTGCCTCCTGTTTTTCTTTCCCTGCTGCCTTGCTGAGATTCCTGTGGTGAGGATGGAGAGCGGCTGCTTGTCTCTGTCTCTGTGTATGTGTGTATGTGTGTGTGTGTGTGCTGAGCATCCTGTGAGGGTGGAGGATGCGGAAGGGACGGATGCCCCTTGCAGAAGCAACACCCTAGGCCCTGTTGAGGCTCCCATAAAGCAAGCCTGATGCTGGTTTTGCTTTCCCCCCCTTCCTCAGCCTCAGTGGCCACAGCAGTCCAGGGCTGTGATTTCCTGCTGGGAACACCTGGAGGATGCACTCACTGTGCTCCATGGGGCTAAACCCAGCCCAGAACTGTGTTGTGCTGCATTGGGTTCATGTGTGATCCATCCCACCCAGCGCTGCCATGACACTGGGTGGGGGTCCAGGGCTGTGGGGGGCTCTTACTTTACTTGGCTGCTGGCATGGAGCCTGTTGCTGCCAAATCCTCATGTGGAAGCCCCATTCCTGGCTGCAAAGCCTTTGGGAATGGGACTGGGAAAGGCCCTTCCACCCCTCCAAGGCTCCAGGGAAGGGGATGCGTGTTTCCCGTGTCTCCTGCCTGGAATGCTGGTGAATGTTGGTGGGTCTGGAGACGATGTCTGTGCCTCCATCCCCTCCTCACTGTTTTGGAGTCTCCTAGGGAAGCCAGCAGCAGGATCTGGCCCCTCTAATGGTGTTGAGTCACTCTCTGGGTGTCCGTGACTCACAGCAGTGACCCAGATAACGGCAGAGCTGTGGAACCGAGGGGTCAGGAGGGTTTGTGGCATCATCCCAAGGAGTTTGCTGGGGAAGGAGTTTTGACTGGAGCCTGGAGCTTGTTAAACACCCCCAGCTTGGGATAGGGCTGTGCCCTGCATGGGGGCTGGACTGGGAGGGCTCCTGTCCCCCTAGGGAGCATCCCTGCATGGGTCCTTTGCTGCGGGTCCCTTGCAGCTCCGTGTTGGGGTCTGTGCCTTCAGCACCAGCTTTGAGGATGCTTATGGACCGCATGGTCCTTCAGAGCACAAAGCTCTGCCTGTTGCCCATGGGCTGGGAGCACACCACGCTGCTCTCTCTGTGTGTGTGTGTGTGCCCATGCCGGCTTTCCCGGGATGGGAATGTTGTTCTTTCCAGGCGCTGGGTGTGCAGGGCAGGCAGGGACGCGCAGGCACACAGCCCCGCTCTGTTCACAGCCGCCCGGCTCAATGAGGTGCTGTTCCCCAGCCAGGGCCGGTGCCTCTCCCTTGGCTCCGGGACCAGCTCAAGCTGTATCTGGCTCATGGTAGCACCGTGGTGCATCCAGGATAGGTCCCCAGTGCTGCAGGGCCTGAGGGATGAGGTCTTTGAAGTGAGGGTGATGCTGGCACCGCCCTGGCTCTGGTGCATTGGGGCATTCCCCAGGCTTGGGGTGCTCTGATGGCTGGGGATGTGTGTGATGTTTAGTGAAGGGATCCAGGATGTGACCATGATGGGAAGCGGGATCATCTCTACTGGGAAAAGGGAGGTCCTGAGCACGCACCATGGTGCTGAGCTCCATATCCCTATTGCACCCCCTTGTCCTGGGGGAGCCGTGCTCATCCCTACATGTGCCCCATCACTTGGGGGGGGGGGTTCAGAGGCCCCCGGCTCAGCCAACAGCCTGCTGAGCCCTGGGAGAGCCCCCGCTGCTGAAGAGGAGCTTGTTATGGAGCCATCCTGCTTTTAATTAACAAATTAAAATCCTAGTTAACAATCCAGCCCCAGGGCTGTTGGAGGCTGGGAGAAGCCCGAGCGTTTGTTATGGAAACAGCAGTTAATTAACAAATAAATAAATAACTGGGGGCCTGGAGACAGATGTGGGAGGAGGAAGGGGGAGATGGCAGCAGAAGCAGTGCGGGAGGAAGGTGTCCATCCATCCATCCATCCATCCATCCATCCATCCATCCATCCATCCATCCAGCGGGATGCCATGGCCCTGGGGGGGTAGTGATAATCCTGATGGGTGCAAGGGGCTGTGCCATAGATCTGGCCATGTACTGTGCTAAACGCACCTTGGTTTTGGGGCTCCTGGGCTCTGCCTATCACTGTTGGCTCAGGAAATCGCACCCATTGCCTGCTCCTGCACCCCGAGGCTGGGAAGCGCCGAGATGGATGAAGTGTGACACTGGCAAAGCTGCTGTGCAGTGCGTAGGTGACACCAGTGCTGCACTGGGGAAGGTGGGGGACATCGATTCCTGCATCCCCTGCATCCTGTGATTGCTGCTGTCCCCATTGGAGTCTCCTTTACCCTGGGCTGGCTCTGTGCAGGGGAGTTGGGTGTTGAGACCATGGCTGTGGTCAGCTTGTATTAACCACAGGGCTGTCACAGAGAGCCCCGAGCTGGTGCTGCTGCGGTGGGGATCGCCTATGGTGGGGCTGTGCAGGGGTTTGGGGGTCACTGTGCTGCTCCCCACTGCAGTGTCCCCCTGTCACTGTCACTGCCAGCACTGAGGGCAGGGGTGGCAGCAGGGACACACACGGGGTCTTGAGCCCGCACCGGAGCCCCCGTCCCTCCTGCAGCTTCCCCTTCCCAAAGGCTCCCGTTGAAAAGCCAGCGCTGGCGGCATCACCGGAGCAGGAATCGTGCTCCGCTGAGCAGCTCCTCCAGCGCCGCATCTCGCTCAGCCTCCCACCCGATCCGGTGAACGCCCCCCTGCAGTCCGATTATGGCATCGAGGGAGCCCCACATCGCCCCCGATGGGGGAGCGGGGCAGCCGCACCGGCGCCGTGCCGGGTCCAGCCTGGCTCCAGCTCCCGTCCTATGCCCGCATTAGGATGTCCCCTCCAGGCACCCTAATATTGGTGATGTGCCCCCTTGCTGGGAGCTGGCCCCGTGTCCCAAGGGCACCCCCAACCACAATGACCTTTTTCCTGTGCGAGGGAATCGCTAAAGCAAGGGCACAGAGATGCTGATGGAGATGGGAAGGGGCCCGGTTCCACCTTGTGTCTGTGGCTGGGCAGGAGCTGAAGGACCAGGGTGTCCTTGTCTCATGCCCCTTCTCGGTGGCAGAGCTGCAGCTCCTCATGCTGTGAGCAATCTGTGGGCTCAGTGTGAGGCTTCGGAGCAGAGATGAACACGTTCCAGCAGCAAGGTCGTGCAGGGTATGTGCTGGTGGCAGATGCTGGAGGGAGCCTCTCGCTGCTCCATCCTGCTCCTGCTTTCCCTCTCCAAGGGCTGCACTGGTGCCCAGTCCAAGGATGGATGGAGGGATGCAGCCGCTGTGAGATGCTCCCGCATCCTCCGGGCGCAGCAGCGCAGCCCTGCTCCAACCTGCTGATGGCTCAGGGCTGCGGCCCCTCTTCCGTGCAACAAAGCTGGTTTTATTCCTGTGATCTCAGTGGGAGTGGGGCCGAGCGAGGGAGGCTCTTCAGGCTGCTCTGCCTCCCTTCAAACCCCTCTTAGCTCTACTCTGCAATCGCTTTACAAGAAGCAGCTGCTTTTCAGCATCACTCCTTGCTGCAGCTCCATCATCTCCCCACTGCTCAGGGCTTGGGCTGTGGTGCTGCTGGAGGGATGGAGCTGAAGCCCCTCGTGCCTCCCTTGGACTACTGGGGAAGGCAGGAAAGTCAAAGCTAACACAGGGTTTTTTCAAGCAGCAAAGGAGAGGGCCTCAGTTATCAGCCCCAGTGTGGAGAAGCAGCAGCTCTGGGGCACTGGTTTTGGGTCCCCCTCTGCTCCAGCGCCTGAGAACGCCATGGGAATGGGGAACTGCTGCAGTTGGACAGGGCTGGAGGGGATGTTTTGGGTTGAGGTCTGCTGCAGCCCAATCAGGCTCTTGGGGATGGATCAGGGCTGTGGCCAGATGAATGGGGATGTGCTTTGGGGTGGAAGTGCCCTGGATATGTGGGTCCTCATCATCACCCTGGTGCTGCTCCTGCCCTTGAGAAAGGGCACTGCTTTGGGTGGGTGGGAAGGCACTGTGTAGATGGAAAGAAGGAAAACCTGGTGGGACAGGGATGGGGAGCCAGGCTGGGGACCACGCTGCAGGGACCAGAGGGATGATGCTCTCCAGAGTGCACCATGAGCTTACCGGTCCAAGAGCATCACTTTCAGCTGCCCCCCCCCCCGAGCTGTGCCATGGCCCTGCTGCCTCCCCATGGCAGGAGCATCTCCCACATTGCTCTCACACCCTTGTGCCGCTGGCGAGCACTGAACCCCCCGGCTCAGGCTGTGCCCTCTGCATAATGCAGGAGGCGAGAGCCCTCCGTGGGGGCTGCAGATAAACGTGGTAAATGGCTGAGAAATGGAGCGTGTCTGTTGGGAGCCACCTCGGCCGTTGTCAGCACCGGTTCCTCTGCTTCCCATAGCCCCGGCTGCTGCCGGCCTGGCACCGGCACCGGCACCGGCACTGGCATGGATGGGAGCAGGAGATGGAGCAGAGCCCGTTGGAGCATTGGAAATTGCATTTCACGGCCGGGCGGGCTGGGATACCAACCCCAGCGCCGGCGCTCGGAGAGGAGATAAGATTTGATTAAGGAGCCCGCTATTAATTTATGGCGAGTACACTCTGGATAGTGGAGAGGTTGCTTTTAATTAATAGCCAGGAGGAGAGTTTGAAAGCTCTCTTGGTCTCAGTGGGGGGAGAAGGGGAGGGAGGGGAGAGGCAGGGGAGGAAGGGAACAAAGTAAGTTGTGAGGATTAATGGGCACAGCTGCAATTATAAGTCTTTTTCTTAGTGCAATGAAAAATAACTGCATCAGAAGATGCTCCATGGGTGTGTGTGTGTGTGTGCGGGGAGCCACAGGGCTGAGATGGGCAGGATGGTGCTGGGTGCCTTTGGAACTGCTCTGTGTGCCCGTGGGGACACCCCATAGCCACCAGCCCAGCTTGGGGGGTACAAGGAATGGCTGGGATGTCCCTGTACTCCTGGGCCTGCCCTTTCCACTGGGATGAGGACCGAGGGCTGATGCTGGGATGGATATTGATGGGTTCAGTGATACTGATGGGTTGGGGAGGATGGAGCCATCCTGCCCCACTGCTGGTGCTGTGTGAGCCCCAGAGAGGCTTGCAGTGTGTGGCTGGGGCTGGACCCCCCCTGCCTGCCCCTTCCCCAGGGCACTGTCTGCTTCGGTGTTAGGAGGGTGAACGGGGCTCGCTAAGGATGCTCGCCCCATCTCATCCCTGTGCCTTGTCACCCCCAGACACGTGGTCCCCACTCAGCAGCACGCTGTGCTCCGCAGCTCCCAGGTGTTTGCTGCCCGTGTTTGTTATGGGGATGAAGCCTTGTCTAAGGAATGCTGATGGCTCTGGCACCGAGCACTAATCCCCAGCTCCGGAGGGGACCGTGGTGGGGACACCAGGAGCACCGGGAGCCGTGCCCTCGGTGCCCATGGGGCATGAGCCCGATGACTTTACCAAGAGCCACTGAAACATTGATGCCTCCCAACCACACGCTTGCATCCGATGAGCAGGAAATGTAACTTAGCCAAGGGATGGCTCCTGGAGCAGCAGCGCAGCCCTTGCCCTTTACCTGTCCCTGCCAGTGGCCATGGGGCCACCGGGTCAAGGTGGCCATGGAGAGGCCATGGGTTGTCCCCAAGGCCAGGAT
Source organism: Neopsephotus bourkii (assembly GCF_033783945.1). Taxonomy (NCBI): domain Eukaryota; kingdom Metazoa; phylum Chordata; class Aves; order Psittaciformes; family Psittacidae; genus Neopsephotus; species Neopsephotus bourkii. The sequence goes on from NW_026902223.1 coordinate 1,259,900, forward strand.
CCGTCATTGCACCCAACCACGCTCTGACCCCACTGGGTGGCTCAGGGACATCTCAATCCCCTATAGGTGCTGTGGTGATGTTAACCCTCACCATGCCACGCCAGGTCCCCTCCTGCCCCCGGGATGGGCAGCGGGTACCGGGGAACGGCGCCGCGAGCCTGTTACACAGATGAATAACAAAACCGGGGGAAAATTACCCTCGTATGGGAACGTGGTTTAGGAATCAAACAATTATTCTGGTAATTGAAAAAATGTGTCCTTAAATTAAATGCACTGCTTCCTATTAAAATTTTAGTGGATTTCTTCTCTTATTCCTCCCCTCCCTCCCCGCCTGCGCTGGCGGCTCCGGGCTGGTAATTATAGCGCGGGTTTCGCTTTCTCTTTATTGTTTTTTAATCTCCTCGTGCTGCGCGGCGCCCGCGATCGTCTGATGCTGCAGAGATTGCACTGCACGGCCCCACGCTTAGGGGGCCAGGGCGCTCAGTGGGGAGCGGAGCGGTGGATGTCACCCCCCTGTCCATAACGGGCATAGAACCAGGGAATGGGTTGGGTTGATGGGACCTTAAAGGTCATCCAGTCCCAACCCCTTCCACTGGAGCAGCTTGCTCCAAGCCCCTGTGTCCAACCTGGCCTTGAGCACTGCCAGGGATGGGGCAGCCACAGCTTCTCTGGGCACCCTGTGCCAGCGCCTCAGCACCCTCCCAGGGAAGAGCTTCTGCCTAAGAGCTCAGCTCAGTCTCCCCTCGGGCAGGTTCAATCCATTCCCCTTGGCCTGTCCCTACAGGCCCCTGTCCCAAGCCCCTCTCCAGGTTTCCTGCACCCCTTTAGGCACTGGAAGACTTCTACAAGAGCCTGGGTGTCCCATGAGCTGGTCCCTTATGGTTGGCTCGGGGGACCCATCCCATGCCCCATCCCCACCTTCTCTTTGCTCACCGAGCACAATGGGGGTCCCACCCCCCTTCTCCCCACCAGCAGCTGCAGGGAGCACCCTGCCCTGGGCAGGCATTCCAGGATTCCTCTGGGCTTAAACCTTCCCGTCCCTTCCCATCAAGAGGGATTTGAAGCCTGGAGAGGGGGGCTTAGCTCCTGGCTCGCCCATTACGCCCAGGCATTAGGATCCATTACTGCTCTTTAGGTACAGCCAGGGCCCCTGCTCTAAATCCACATCCCCTCCCCTCACTAATGCTGCGGGCTCAGACCCAGCTCTATGTAAATAAAGTGCAGGGACAAAGATTGTGATCCCATTAGGCAGGATTAGTGCCTTGTGAGGGCCTGGCATTAGAATGTCACCGGTGGTGGAGGGAGAGAGCCGGGCTCATCCCCGTGCCCGTCCCCTTCCCTGCTGCCAGCTTTTGGCATCCTATGGATCCCATCCATCCCTGCCTGCAGCTCAGCTCCGGGTGCGGGCAGGATGGGGATGGAGTGGTTTGGTGGCACCTATTCCATGGAGGGGCTGTACCAGGCTGGCATGGCATGGTATAGCATGGTATTATGGCTCAGCCCCCGACCCACGGCCTCGGGAGCTCAGCACCATCCTGTGCCACCGGCAGATGTGCAGATGCTCCCGGGGCCGCTCCTCGCTGCTGCCTTTGCGAAGTGATGAATTCCTGCACTAACTAATTAGCCTCTAATGAGCCGGTGGAGAGGAAACAGGCAGAGCAGATGGGGGAGAGGCGGAATTAGCAGTAATGACCCTTGGGTTCGAGGGGGGCACACACACATGCGGTGTCACACACTGGGAGAGCTCCCACTGCCCCCAGGACCTGTGGGATCGTGGCCTCTCTCCATGCTGGCTCTGCAGTGCGCAGTGAGGTGATGGGTGATGAGGTGATGGGCACCCCCGTGCACCCTGGCCTTGGTGGTGCCGTGCCCATGTTGCTACCAGGATGATGGGACAGAATTCCCCCTGGCATAGTGGGAGCAGAGCTGAGATGCTGCATGGCGTCAAATAGAGGGAAACTGAGGCATGGACGGATGGAGCTCGGTGCCACCTTCACCCTCGCAAGGGACACCCGGTGCACCCAGGACCCCCTGCCCTGCCTGGGGTGGTTTTGGCTTTCCCAAGGGATCGGAGGAGGCTGCAGTGCCCTTTGCTGGGGGATAGTGATCAATGGTGGAGTTAGGAGCTGCCTCTCCTGCTCGGTGCCGTTCTTCACCCCTTAATGCAGAACAGATGGTCCGGGCGCTTCAAAGCGAGATGAGTCTGAGCTGCTTAAAGTCAAATTAGGATGTGTGCAAACAGCCTGCGGCCCGGGGAAGGTGCGCCAGGAGCACCCTGCATCCCAAATCCATCCCAAATCCATCCCAAATGGATCCCTATGTGCCCAGTGCTGGGATCAGTGGGGGGATGCCACTGGAGCACTCAACCCGGGATGTTGAGCCCTGTGGTTTGTGGTGCGGCTCACGCAGAGGTGACCATCACCGGTGCCTGTGCATCAGCCTGTTCCGATGCATGGATGCACTGCCTGCATCTTGCCCTGCCTGCTCCATGGCTCATCTATTGGTTTCATGCCCGAGGTGTTCAGCCTTGGAGCTGACATTCGGCTTTGCCATGGCCTCAGCTGGGTGCTGCAGTAATCCCACATCTCCAGCCTGGCGTGGGTGAAGCTCTGGCATTGCAGGTCAAGCTCCTGCCACAGCGTGGTAGGGACACGTGTAGGGGTGACACACACCATGCACGGGCACTGAGCCCCTTGACTGCATTGAGAGGTGCCTCAGTGCCCCAGTCCAGCCTGGGTCTGGCACAGGGGCAATGGGATAAGGGCTGTCTGCACCAGCCAGCGCTGATGAAGGCCAGAGAGGAGCATTCATTTAAAGAGGTCTCTGCTGCTCCTTCCCTGCCTAATGACTCAATGGGCATTTAGCATCCCCATGCCCACCCCGGGGACACGCAGCGAATCAAACGAGCATCTCCACATGGATGCAGCAATTGGAGAGGACAGGGACCAGGTGTCTCTGAGCCCTGTGGCAATGGGACACCAGCACGGGCTGAGCCCATGGGCACTGCTTCACTGGGAGCTCAGGGTGTGGAGAGCTGCGGCAGGAATTCAGCTCTCGCACAAGAGAGCAAAGCCCTGCCCCAAAGAAAGAACCCAAAGCCGTGATTGAAAGCACACTTGAAAGCTGCTGGGGAATATGGATGTGTCTTTGAAGTAAAAGGGCTTCCATTTGTTAAGCAGAAAATGGAGCTGTGTGTTTCGATTTATAGTTTTACTTAGCAAATAAAACAGGAGAGGAGTAAGTGTTTGTGTGTCGCTCCGCTCCCAGCCCCTCCACCCTCTTCACCCCCCAAGTTAAAAGCTCAGTGCTTCTGAAGCACTACAAAGGCAGCCGGGAATAAAGCAAAGCAAGCGGCTTAGATAAACCCTAGATGGGCTAAGCCCTTGTCGACAGGCTTGGGAAATGGCTCAGGGCGGGCAAGTGGCCAGTGGGGAGGCCTGGCTGGGATGGAGGGATGGGGATGAGGCCAGCAGCACCCCCCTGCCCGTGTGCCCATGGGTTATGGTTATGATGAGGTGAATGGGGCTGGCAGGCTATGGGGCTGGCAGGTTGTGGGTCCTCACCCATGACTGTCACCCCTCTCCTTCCTCTCTCTGCAGATGATGTCTCCCCATACTTTAAGACGGAGCCGGTGCGGAGCCAGGTCCATCTGGAGGGGAACCGCCTGGTCCTGACGTGCATGGCCGAGGGCAGTTGGCCCCTCGAGTTCAAGTGGCTGCACAACAACCAGGAGCTGACCAAGTTCTCCTTGGAGTACCGGTGAGTCCCATCACACCCTGAGCATCCGGGACCCATCCTGCCCCGCGCACTGGTCCCTGCTGGTGGATGCTGCGGGCATCACCGGTCCCCCCTGCGAGGGGATGCTGTGCTGGGGATGCAGCTGTTAGCATTGCCAGGACCTGCCTCCTCTGTTTGGAGAGCAAACGGTGGATTTAAGCAGGTCAACATCAGGGAGGAGGCGTTTGAACAAGGGGATTAACACCGGGCTGCAGCTCACTGCTGGCTCCTGGCTCCCCGAGCTCACTCCAGCCTAGGGATGGAGCAGGAAGGGGCAGCACAAGAGATCACCCTGGTTTGGGCCATCCACCCCATGTGGTGACTGATCCTGATGGCCCCACATCACAGCCTGCTTGGAGCTTGCTTCTAAGTGAAGCAGGGTACCTCTGGTCATCTCCTGTGCCCGTGTGTGTCATCCTTTCTGGTTTAATCAATAATTCAGCCCGAGACAAGCAGTTCCCCATTTAAAGGCATTGAATCCAAAGGCTTCGTGTTGCTGTAGCAACGCGGGGCTGCTCCGGGATGCCGGGAACGCAGACAATGTGGCTGGTGACGTCCCCTCCCCATCACCCTGTGCTGTGCTGGGTGCTGGGTGCCCTCCCCAGCGCGGTGCTGCGCCGGGTGCTGCAGCATCCTTGGGGACCATGGGGCTGCTCCTCACTCAGCCATGGTGGCTGCAGCTCGGTGGTGTCCCCAGTGCCCCAGGCTTGGTGCTGGGTGCCCCATGGCACAGGTCCCTTGTCCTAACCCCAGTGTTGGAGCTCAGAGACCTGTTGAGCCCCACGGTTCCCACAGCTCATGCCTGTCAGGAGCCACATTGGTTGCAGTGGGAGCAATGCAACGTGTCAGCTCTTGAAGGGGGTTATGGGGACAGTGGTGACACTGGGGGGACACAGAGCCCATGCAGGGGCTCCCACAGAGCAGCTGCACAGTGCTGGGGCTGAGCTGCAAGCTCCAAGCAGGATTAAGGTCTCAGAACCCTGACCCTGGGCTCTGCCCCACTTTGGAGCGTGTTGGGGTGCTTGGGGGGCACCTCCAAACCCAGAAGTGGTTTGGACCCCCCAGAATTGGGGACTCCTGGGTCTGCTCCATGCCTCAGTTTACCCTTGTGTAGGAAAGGTGCATGCTCAGGGATGCGCAGCATCCCCGCATCCCTGCATCCCTGCATCCCTGCATCCCCACATCCCCGCATCCCTGCATCCCGGCGCCAAGGTGACTCCCTGCCCAATGAGCCCCCGGCCCCCGCCTCCAGCTCCAGCATCCAGCCAGAAAGGATTAAGGGATGCAAGCGAGCAAATAAACAAACACATGAGGAGAACCCAAACAAACCCAGGCGCAGCTAATGAAGCAAACAGCCTGGATGCAAATCACTGCCTGCCTTCAACCCGTCCTCGCCGTGGTGAGGACACAACCTGCCAGCAGCAGCTTCCCTCTGCCCGCCGTGTGCTGCCCATCCCTGCGCCTCCGCAGGGAATTCGGGTGTCCAGATGAGGGTTGGGATGTGGGGCCTGGCACTGAGGGCGAAGCACGGGAGTGAGTGATGATGGGCAGGAATGGGATTTGGATAGAGCCGTCGGTGGCGCGGAGCCAGCCCGCTCACGCACGGGGAGGGAGTAATTAAAACTTAACGAGTTTAGACACGGAGTAATCCTGGGAGAGGGGAGGGATGCTGTGGATGGACAGAGAGGCTCAGGGATGCGGCTGTCCCTGCAGGGCCGGGGATGGCTGCGGCTGCAGCAGTAGTGTGGGTGAGGGATGTGCTGTACAAACCCATATCGGGGATGGGTTGTACCCCCCCCGGCATCTCCCTGTGCCAGGGGCTGGAGGGACCTTCCCTGTATCCTGGCTGTGCCCATGACAGGATGCATTGTCCTTTGCAGCAGAGCCCTGTGCTGCAGGGGAGACATGTCATAGAATCATGGATAGAATCAACCAGGTTGGAAAAGACCTTTAGGATCACCAAGGTCTCATCTATGTGTTTTGTGGCATCAAGCGTGCCACCAAGCATTTCCCCCCTCAGCATCCTCACTGCTCCTCCCCACATCTCTCCCATAGCCGGGAATCCCACCGGCACTGCCGGCTGCTCTCACCCTTGTGCATTGCACCCCTTCTGTGGGGGCTGTGGGCTGCGGCTCCCCATGGCTCCCCATGAGCCGTCCCGGTTCCTCCTGCTCCGATGGCCCTGGGGCTCGTGGTGTGTTTTAAGGGAAGGAGCCACTCTCCCAGTTTGGCAGCGCGTTTCCATGGTGACCAGCCTTCCCTTCCCGCAGCCGCCAGCTTGCCACTGAGCGACTTGGTGGTGTGTGGTGACGGGCAGGTGGGGAACGGGAACGGCAATGGGAATGGGAATGAGCTCAGCAGGGCCCTGGCCCCCAGCCATTGCAGGGCATCCCTGAGGATTGCGGAGGGAGGAATGCATGAGAGCCATTGGAGCATCCCTGGGGATCGAGTGTGATCAGGGACCACAGAGGGATCAGGGACCACGGGCTCTGTGTGCGCTTTCCCCTGGGAGCATCTTTGGGGACCATGGGGGATTAGGGACCAGCCTTCACTCACTTGCTGCCTGCCGCTGGCATGGGGAGCATGGAGACAGCTCTCCCATGGGACCCCCACTTCCTCCCACACATGGGGACCCCACAGCAAAACCCCATCCCCTCCACTGCCTGTGTGACCTTTGTTAGGGTGATGGCAGGGTTCTGGGGGGGGTGGAATCGTGCTGCACTCTGCATTCCCATGTCCTGGCACTGCGTTCCCCAGGGCCTGCTCCAGTTTTCCCTTTGCTCTCCAGGGTCTGCTCCGGTTTTCCCTGCATAATCTCTCCGGCGCGCTCTCCAGAGCCTGGCTTCTCCTCGTAGCAGGAATCATAGCATGCAAATCAGGCAGCTTGATGCCTTTAATGAAATCCTCGGAAGGAAAGCGCTTCTCTGGTGAATTGAGGATATTTATTCCTCATACAAGAAATTTAACATGCAGATTAGTTGGGGCTGGTAATTCATCACATGAGATTGTCCTATTAAGGGTTGCATCGAGTCCTGCTGCCTGGAGAAATTACCTTGCACATAGATTACCTCTGGACAGACACCCATCCGTAGAGATGCATCTCCCGTGCACTAAATCAGCCTCTTGTCTCTCCCCACGTCCCTCCGCAGCTGGTGCAGGAGCTACTAAAGGATCCCATGGCCCTTCCCAAGAGCCCAGATCCCCTTTTCCGGGAGCTTGGAGCCTGGGAAAGTGTCATTACATCCCTGGCACTGGCTGCCTTTGCTGCTGCAGTGCTCCCTGTCATCCTACCCCCAGCTAAATGGGGTTTGCAGGATGGAGCTTCCTGGTGCTCCTCTGGGTTCCATGCAGCCCCATGGCCAGATCTGGGGCTGGTTTGCCCCCCCCTCCCTCCTTCGTGGGATGTGTGTACCCCAGGGATGCAGGGATGCTGCACACAGAGCATCCCACCAAGCCTTTATGGCCTTTGGAGGACCCCAGTTGTTTGATGCCTGGGCTTTGTCCCCAAATTACATCAAATATGGAGCCAGGACCCCCTCAAAAACACAGACCTGGGGGTGCTTTACTCGTGGCACCCTGCTGGGACCTTAGCCTGTGCTCACTGGAGCACATCCCTGCTCCAGCTGGACCAGCTCTTCAGCAGCCCAGCTGCGGAGCACAGCCCTTCCCTGGGCAGCTGATTGCCATCCAATGGGATCGTTAATGGGAGCTGATAAAGCAGAGGGGCTGCAATGGGAGCTCAGTAGTGAGCTGCTGCTTGTGCCTTCAGGTTTGGCATTGCCAAAGCTCCCCGGAATGGCAGTGAGGCAGGTAATGGGCAGCATGGGGTGGGCTTTGGTGGTGATGGGTGTGCTGTGAAGGTTCCTGCCTTGCTCTGTGCCTTGTCTGGCTTTGAGGGTGCCACAAAGCAACAGCGGAGAGCAGCAGTGCCCATGAGCCACGTGGATTGGGGCTGGCACAATAGGGGAAGGTGATGGAGGGGATCTCCATGCTGGCACCTTGTGCAGGCTCAAGCAGCAGTGGGAAGGGGACCAGCAGAAGGTTCTGAGACCCAGAGTCACCACCTGAGCTGGATGGTGATGGCTGAGCTGGTGAAAGCCATACTGGAGCCTTCCGGATGCTTCCCATGGCTTGAGGCTTGTGCCCCTGCTCTGCAGGCAGGGGGCACATTAATGGACGTTAATTATTAACCGGTTCATTGTTCTGACCCGGCCAAGTGCGGCAGTGATTTACAGCTCCCATTCCCTCTGGGAAGCAGCGGGGCTCCGGCCACGGCCACGTGTGTCACACCAGAGCCCTTTCCAATCAGGAGCTAATTGAGATCCAATAACACAGTTAACGGGGGCTGATGGAATAGCAGGGCGGGTGTTTAAAAGCATATTGAGCGGCAGGCGGGCGGGTGGAGGTGCCGGGATGCTGGGAGTCGTTAAACCTTTGCTAAATGTGTTTTAATGCTCACTTGGCATTTCATTATCACACGGGGACTGTTCAGATGCATGTCCCCTCTAGAATTAATTAGTCGTTATATGGGATATTAATCAGAGGGGACCGTGGCAATGCGCTGCCATGCAAAATCCCATCCAGCTGTTGCTGCTCCTGGGTGGTGTTGGAAGAGCAGCGCTGGTTCCTGCACTCGTCTGCCTTTCCCATTTGATGGAGCAAATCCTTTGGCTGATGCTGTTCCCGGCCCCTCTCCGCCCCCTCAATCTAATAATAATTCGGCACTGTCAGCCCTGCAATAACAGAGCCACAGGGGCTGGGGCCTCATGGCACCGACCAGCCCCACCACCCGGTGATGCCGATACCTTGCCGGGGTTGCATGGCAAAGGGGGGTTATGGTTGATGGCGTTGCTGTGCCCTGTCCTGCCCCACCGATGGGATGGACGGGAGGTCGTCGTTCCCAATGTGCGGCTCACCCATCTGTCATGATCCGATGCCAAAGCCTTCCAACTGCTTCTGCAAAGCCACCGCTCCCCTGGCACAGGGCTTGTGGCTCCGGATCCCCCCTCCTGACCCCGGGGCCGTGCTGATCTCCATCAGTGCTGCCTCTTGCAGCAGGGCTCATTCCTCGCTTCCGAAGTGCTTTTCCCTGCGGACGGTGCCCTGTCAACCTCTGTCTTCACCAACCAGCCCTTGGAACAGCCGAGTCAGCAGCAAGGGCTGCACCGGGAGCTCGGCCAGACCTCTTGTCCTGGCTGGAGCAGGGTGAGGAGCCCTGGCTGGGGCCGCGCTGAGGACTGGAGCCAGGGAAAGAGCCGTTTGCTTGGCACAGTGGGGCCAGGGGAGCAGCGTGGCCATGGCTTGCTCAGACGCGGGGGCTTCACCCCTCCTCCTGCCCGCAGCATAGGGGTGAAATCGGTTACCCCCCCCCCAGCCCTGCAGGATGGGGGAAGGAAATCAAAGCAGAGCGGTCTCGGATAAAAGCCTCTGTGGAAGCGGAGAACAAAGTCCCTGCTCGTGTCTGGTTAATGACTGCGGGCCAGGCTGCGCCCGGTAATTGATTTCCTTTCTCCGGGCTATTTTCAGCCGCTTTAGGTGTGTGCAGGAGCTCAGCTCCTTAATAGCTCCTCCAGCTCCGGTGGAGCAGGCGCTGTGAGCTGGATCTGCGGGGGGGTGAAGGCTGCTGGCGCCCATGGGTGCGGGGACCAGGTGGGGCTGTGCCTCGGTGGGTGCTCCATGCGTGGGCCCTAAGGAGGAGGGCGGTTTGGGTGCTATAGGGGCTGCTTGTGGGCTGGGATGGGGAGGTTGGGACCAGCCCCCTCTCAGGATGAGGGGATGCGGAGGGGGTCCCTGCGCTGCTGAGCAGGCAGGTGAGCATCAGGGTCCATCTGTCCATCGTGTGTGATGTGTTTAGGAGTCACGGTGTGTGATTTATTCACGAGGACACCACAAGGAGAGCGGGCCCATTATTCCTGGTGTCTGCATCCCTGCCTGACAGCTCCCTGGAATTGAAATCTCTTACTTAAAGCCTCTGGGGATCATTTTTAAATATCAGCCGTGACACTCAAGGACTCGCTCCCAAATGGCATCCTCCCTTCTCCCACGGGGATGGGTGACCCCCGGAATGCCGGCTACGTGGATGTGTGTTGGCAGTGGGTCTGGTGCCAGCCCTGCTGTGATCACCCCAAATCGATGGTGCCTCTGGGTGAGGTGGGAGCCTCGAGTCTCCAGCACCATCTCCATGCAGGGAGGTGGGCACAAGGTCCTGTTGTGCTTCCCTGCGCAGGAGACACACTCCTTGTGTCTTCCCACCCTGCACAGGGGACACGCTCCTTGTGTCTTCCCAAAGTTTCCTTTATGCTCAGTTATCAAAAGAACAAAGCTCTGTCGAAGCAGCCTGCGGCGTGTTTTAATGCAAGATTAGATTTGGGCAAGGGAGGGTTGAGCTTGTTTATTTATTGCCTTTCTGCTTTGTTTCCGAGCGCTTCCCATCAGGGAAGGTGGTGCTGCAGCACCCATCCATCCCCATGAGAGGTTCACCCATCTGTGAGGCCAGCGGGGTCCAGCCTGGTTTAGGGGTGATGGAGGAGGCACCCCTGCATCCCTCCTGGGTTGGGGATGGTTCAGGGAGGTCTGGTGGCTCTGGGTCCAGTGTGGGGGCATGGTTATCCCCTTTATCTGCTTATCGGCCGCTGGCGCTGGTGGTGATAAGACAGGAGGGACACCAGCACACCCTGGTGTGTCTCTGCCACTCAGCACCGAGGCTCAGTGTGAATCCGGGGTCCTCGTGTCCTCAGCAGCCACCTCCGCTTCTGACAGCTCAAAGCCACTTGTCCAGAGCCTCCCACTCGCAGCCATGAGTCACTGATGGCCACCAGCTCACGCTGCGTGTGTGATGCAGCAAAAGCAGCTCCTACGTGCATGGCCAGCAAGGGATGCTGTGCTGTCCCCCAGCATGGACACGGTGTGTGTGTGTGTGTGTGTGCACATACCTGCATGTAAATGGGGGTTTGTGTAGGACCTGCAGCCTGGATGTCCCCAGCACCGCTGAGGTGGCTCCTGTCTCCCTCAGGTACGTGATCACATCACTGGACCGCACTCATGCCGGCTTCTACCGCTGCATCGTCCGCAACCGGATGGGAGCCCTGCTGCAGCGCCAGACCGAGGTGCAGGTGGCATGTAAGTGACAGTCCCATGCGGGGACACCCGGCTGCACGGCAGCTCTGGTGTTAGTGCAGCCCATGGGATCAGGAGCATCCCTGGGGTGATGCCAGCAGGGATGGGGATGATGCTGCCTCTGCTGCGGGGTTGGGGGGCACCCCCCGGCAATGGGAAACCAGCAGCACCGCATCTGAGCACGCAGTTCTGGCTCCCTGGAGGGGAGAAGCACTTGATGGTGTGAAGCAGCCCCGCTCCTCTGAGAGCAAACACCGTTTATAATCGTTACTGAAGGCAAACAGGAGCGTGAGGCTGGCGGCTGCATCCGGCAGTGCAGGAGCAGGGATGGGTGGCTCAGTCCTGGATGCTTCCTCCATGGCTCCACATGGATCCTGGGGACAAATGGACCTGAGCAGGACGGGCCAGGCTTTGGGGTCTGCACTAGGGGGTGATGCAAAGGCACCATGGGGATGTTAAGGAGCATGCTGAGGGCTGTGCTGCTGGCTCTGTACCCTGGGGACTTGCCCCTTTCTGTCCGTCCTTCTGTTTGGTCTGGGATATCCCCAATCCCAACCCCTTCAACACCTTCCTGAGGAGCAATGAGAAATCAGGAAGCTAATGAGAAATTAATAAGGCAGCTGTGCTAACAACTGATGGTAATGGCAAAGTCGTTAAAAAAAGATTCTTTACATGTTTTTAATTACAGCAATTAAGGGAAGTCAATAAAAATCCCCTGCCCCCCCCCCACTTCTCCATGCCCCCTGCTTCACTCTGCTTTCAGTGTGCTTCCAGCCTGCAACGTCTGGGCAGGATGGAGGTGGCTGTTTCCCAATCCAAGGTCATGCTGGGATGATCCCAGTGCTAGGACCAGCCAAGGAGAGGAGCAGCGAGCAGACCCCAGCACAGCCCCTCTGCATCCCCTGGAGGAGCCCATCCCCGTGACCTCCAGCTGGACCCTGCTGGGGCCCTGGGGGGGTTCCCAGCCCCTGAGCCGTTTCTCCCACCCGTTCTGCAGACATGGGGAGCTTCGAGGACCGCGAGACGCAGCAGAGCGTGTCCCACGGGGAGGCGGCCGTCATCCGCGCGCCCCGCATCGCCAGCTTCCCCCAGCCCCAGGTCACCTGGTTCCGCGATGGCCGCAAGATCTCCCCCAGCAGCCGCATGTGAGTACCCCTGCATCCCTCCTGCATCCCTCCTGCATCCCTCCTGCATCCCTCCTGCATCCCTCCTGCATCCCTCCTGCATCCCTCCTGCATCCCTCCAGCATCCCCCTGCATCCCTCCAGCATCCCTCCAGCATCCCTCCAGCATCCCTCCTGCATCCCTCCTGCATCCCTCCTGCATCCCTCCTGCATCCCTCCAGCATCCCGCTGCATCCCTCCAGCATCCCTCCTGCATCCCCCTGCATCCTTCCAGCATCCCTCCAGCATCCCCCTGCATCCTCCCCTGCATCCCGGGGAGCTATGTTTCCCTTGGCTGCCCTTGTCCTTGCAATAAGGCTGTTTAACAGATGCCTCAAGCGCATCGTGCTAACACCCACAGGCATTCGGCGACTAATGGCTCTGTTTGTCACTGGGGAAATGAATTTAGCACAGAAATGAAAATAAGAGGGAGGAAGGTGGGTGAAAGGTGGGCATCAGGGATGGAGCTGGGCACAGCACACGTGTCCCCATGAGGCTGCATCAGGCCCCGGTGCTGTCAGCGCTGCAAACCTGGTGCTGGCAGATGCAGCGTGCGGGAATTGAATTTGTAACCCACATTATGCAGGAATTGAACTGGTCTCCTTTCTATTTGCAAGGCAGGATTGAAGAGATAAAACTCCTTTATCTCATATTTAATGGTAGGAAAAAATATATTCCCCAAACCATTTTATGTTTCCTGCAGATTAGATCGTTCCATTAAGAAAAGGTCCTATTAATCTGCACTGTCCGATGTGCTCTGCTGGGTGTGGGGGGGATGCGGGGCTCAGCGTGGTCCTGGGGAGCTGAACCCCTCTTGGTGCTGCTGGGAGGTTGTGCCCATCCCATGTGGGTACCGCGTTGCGAATGAGGGTCCCATCTCTGTGCATAAGTATCCCCATTGTGTCCCCATCCCCACAGAGCCATCACGCTGGAGAACACCCTCGTCATCCTCTCCACGGTGGCCCCGGATGCGGGACGTTACTACGTGCAGGCGGTGAATGACAAGAACGGGGACAACAAGACGAGCCAGCCCATCACGCTGAGCGTGGCCAGTGAGTGCTGGGGGCCGTACCCCCCTCCTGGCCCTGCTCCCCCCTGCTTTACTTTGCATTAGATCCCATCAGGTGCTCCGGATTTGCTGACTCCACACTTCAGCAGCATCACAATTTATTTAGGCGTTCCAGGCTGTGCTGCAGGCACTCATTGTGTCTTGGGCAGAGCCTCCCGCTCCATCCCTGCTGCTGGGGATGGATCCGGCCATGGCCCATGCTGTGGGATGGGATGGTCTAATGCATCCCCATGGGACACGCTCCCCTGCTCCTGCTCCCCATCAGCTCAACACCCTCATGGTCGATCCCTCTGGGCCGTTTGGGTGAGGGTCCCCAGCCCCTGTTCAGGTGGTGACAGCCCATGGGGAAGATGCCCTGGAATTACATCAATCCTGGTACTCCCATCCCGCCGTCCCATGGAGGGATTTTTCCCTCTCCATAGAGGACTCTCCCTATTTCCCCTCCCCTCCTGCCCCATTAATCTGTTTTCCTGTACCTTGGGGCCCTGGGGGGCCATAAACAACCTGAGCCCATGTTTATGGATTCAGCCGTATCAGCAGCTTTCAAGCCCATCGCGTTTTTACAGCGCCTACATGAGGGTTTTTTATTGTTGCAATCATTTTGCTTTATATACTCCCCTTCTCCCTCCTCCCTGGCGCACAGGCTGGGGCCGGGCTGGTGCTGTGGGCTTCTATGGGAGGAGAGGGCTATGAAGGCACCCTGATGCCAAGGTGATGGGCTTCGGGTGCCCCATTGGCGTCGCTGGGTGCTCGGGCACCCCAGGGGTGAGCAGAGGGTGCTGATTCTCTTTCCTCTCTCTTCCTTCTCCCAGATGTGGGTGGCCCAGCTGATCCCATCGCACCCACCATCATTGTCCCACCCAGGAACACCAGCGTGGTGGCTGGCACCTCGGAGGTGACCATGGAGTGCGTGGCCAACGCCAGGTGAGTAACGGGATGGGGATCTCGCAGGGCTGGGTACCCCCGGCTCCTGCGGGATGGAGCGATGTGGGGGGGCTCCATGGGGGTTATGGCTGGTTCTTGCCCTGCTCCAGGCCGCTGATGAAGCTGCACATCATCTGGAAGAAGGACGGGGTGCCCCTCTCGAGCGGCATCAGTGACTACAGCCGCCGGCTCACCATCCTCAGCCCCGCGCTCAGCGACAGTGGCTACTACGAGTGCGAGGCCGTGCTGCGCAGCAGCAGCGTGCCCGCCGTGGCCGAGGGCGCCTTCCTCTCCGTCATGGGTGAGGGCCTGGCCATGGGCAGCCCAAACCATGCGGGCAATGAGTTGAGCGTGGTCTCAGCCCTTGGGCTAGTGACAGGCAGGAGTCACTGGGGGTGTTTGGAGCCCGGCTGCAGCACAAACCCTTCCCGTTGCTGGCTTTCCCTTTGCAGAGCCGCCGCAGTTCATCAAGGAGCCCGAGAGGCACATCACAGCCGAGATGGAGAAGGTGGTGGCCATTCCCTGCCAAGCCAAAGGTGGGATGCTCCCCAGCCGCTTTCCCCACACCACCACATCCCCATGCCTGACGTGCCCCTGTCCTTGCAGGCGTGCCCCCCCCGGACATGGCCTGGTACAAGGATGCTGCCCTCATCCACCTGGAGAAGCTGTCCCGCTTCCAGCTCCTGGCGGACGGCAGCCTGCAGATCAGCGGGCTGCTCCCCGATGACACCGGCATGTTCCAGTGCTTCGCCCGCAATGCGGCCGGCGAGGTGCAGACCACCACGTACCTGGCCGTGACCAGTAGGTGGCAACCCCCTCCCCACCACCACCACCACCTGGACCCCCTGCTGGGCTCGGGGACCCCAGGAAACCAGGATGAGATGCTCCTGGATGAGCACCATGAATGGCTTCAGGGTGGGTTGTGCCTCCCCCTCCAGGCATCGCCCCCAACATCACCAGGGGTCCCCAGGACAGCGCAGTGATTGATGGCATGTCCGTGATCCTCAACTGCGAGACCTCCGGGGCTCCCCGTCCGGCCATCACGTGGCAGAAAGGTAAAAGGGGATGGGGAGATTGAGGGGTGACCTTATTAGTGTATATAAATATATAAAGGGGGAGTGTCCCGAGGATGGAGCCAGGCTCTTCTCAGTGGCAAACAATGATAGGACAAGGGGCAATGGGTACAAACTGGAACACAAGAGGTTCCACTTAAACTTCTTCTCAGTGAGGGTGACGGAACACTGGACCAGGCTGCCCAGGGAGGTTGTGGAGTCTCCTTCTCTGGAGACATTCAAAACCCACCTGGACACGTTCCTGTGTAACCTTATCTGGGTGTTCCTGCTCTGCAGGGGGATTGGACTGGATGAGCTCTTGAGGTCCCTTCCAATCTCTAACATACTGTGATACTGGGATACTGTGTGTGACACGGGGCTGCATCCGAGCCCTGTCTCTGCCTTGCCCCATCCCTGCCTGGCCACCGGGCCCCTGATGGAGCTCCCTGTGCCGCAGGGGAGCGGGTCCTGGCCAGCGGCTCGGTGCAGCTCCCCCGCTTCACGCTGCTGGAGTCGGGCAGCCTGCTCGTGAGCCCCGCGCACCTCGCCGACGCCGGCACCTACGTCTGCCTGGCCACCAACTCCCGTGGTGTGGATGAGGCCTCTGCCGACCTGGTGGTGTGGGGTAAGGGACCCGCTATGGATCAGCCTCACCCTGCTCTGCATGCATGGGGAGGGATGGACACAGCGCCATGGGCAAACTGGGCAAGGTCCAAGGGCAGGTTGGACACAGGGGCTTGGAGCAAGCTGCCCCAATGGAAGGGGTTGGAGCTGGAGGAGCTTTAAGCTCCCTTCCAACACAAACCAGTCTGGGATTCTATATATTAGGGAAAATTCTTCAGGAAGAGCATAGTCAATCATTGGAGCAGGCTTCCCAGGGAAGCGATGGAGTCACCATTCCTAGAGGTGTTCACAAACCATGTAGGCAAAGCCCTTAGTGACATAGCTCGGTGGAGGATTTGGTAGTGATGATCTTAAAGGTGTTTCCAATCTGGTTGATTCTATGATGCATGGTGAGGTAGAGAGGTCTGCAGGGATGGGCTGGTTGATTGCCTGCATGCACACATCCTTACTGATGCCAAGCACAAGCAGTGCTGGTGGCTCATTCTCTCCCCCCACAGCAAGGACTCGCATCACCGACCCACCGCAGGACCAGAGCGTCATCAAGGGGACCAAGGCTGTCATGAGCTGTGGGGTCACCCACGACCCCAGTGTGGATGTGAGGTGCGTGTGATGGGGATGGGAGGGTTGGGAGGCGCAGGCACCCCCAGGGTGCGGGCGGGTGGTGGGTGCCATCCCCAGCCCTGTGCCGGTGATCCTGCAGTGCCACCTGGTGCCCTATGCACTGTGCTGGGACCCCCCTGGTCCCCAACACCCCTGGTGTTGTGTCCCCCCCCTCCCTGCACAGGTTCCTCTGGGAGAAGGACGGGGCACCGCTGAGCACGGAGAGCGGCCCCAGGGTGCGCCTGGACGAGATGGGCACCCTCCACATCTCCCAGACCTGGTCGGGTGACATCGGCACGTACACCTGCAAGGTGGTGTCAGCCGGGGGCAACGACTCACGCAGCGCCCACCTCCGTGTCCGGTGAGACCCCCCCCCCATCCCCTCAGCATCCCACACCCCAGTCTGTGCCCTCTCCATCACCACCCCATCCCTCACCCCCTGTCCAGGCAGCTCCCCCATGCTCCCGAGAGCCCCGTGGCCATGCTCAGCCCCTTGGAGAAACGAGCCATCAACCTCACCTGGGCCAAACCCTTCGATGGCAACAGCCCCCTGCTCCGCTACATCGTGGAGGTCTCTGAGAACAGTAAGGGGCTGCTCCCACCTCCCTGGCTAGGCTGGCACTGGGCAAAGCCTGAGCTCCAGCATCACCTGGGGGTGGTGGGCAGGGGATGCTGCGTGGAGCTTGGGGAACCCCAGCATCCTGCATCCTCCACTCTGCTTCCCCCTTTCCCCCCTGCAGATGCCCCCTGGACCGTGCTGCTGGCTAGCGTGGACCCCGAGGTGACATCGGTGGCCGTGCGGGGCTTGGTCCCCGCTCGCTCCTATCAGTTCCGCCTCTGTGCTGTGAATGATGTGGGCAGGGGCCAGTTCAGCAAGGACACAGAGAGGTGAGTGGTGCCTTGGGGTCTGGGGGGGGCTGGTGCAATGGGTGCTTATCCCTGCCTTGACCCCCATAGGGTGTCCCTGCCCGAGGAGCCCCCCTCTGCACCCCCCCAGAATGTCATTGCCAGCGGGCGCACCAACCAGTCCATCATGATCCAGTGGCAGCCACCCCCTGAGAGCCACCAGAACGGTGTCCTCAAGGGCTACATCATCCGGTGAGCAGGGGCATCGCATCCCTGGCAGCCCAGGGTGCTGGTGGGGACACCGGCAGCTCTGACAGCCTCTGGTCCCCAGGTACTGCCTGGCCGGGCTGCCCGTGGGCTACCAGTTCAAGAACATCACCAACGCTGAGGTCAACAACCTGCTCCTGGAGGACCTCATCATCTGGACCAACTACGAGATCGAGGTGGCGGCGTACAACAGCGCCGGCCTGGGGGTCTACAGCATGAAGGTGACCGAGTGGACGCTGCAGGGAGGTAGGCACGGCCTCGGCGTTCACCCTGTTGGCAGCGGGATGTGCCATGGGGGTGATGGATGCTGCAAACCCTGCCTCCATCCCTGCAGTGCCCACGGTGCCGCCGGGGAACGTGCAGACCGAGGCCACCAACTCCACCACCATCCGCTTCACCTGGAACCCCCCCAGCCCCCAGTTCATCAATGGCATCAACCAGGGGTACAAGGTGAGAGGTGATTCCTGAGGGTATCCCTAAAACCAGGGAGGGTTGGGAATTCCCCATCCAACCTTCACAAACTGGCTCAGCTCCCCCTTAACCCCCCCCCCGACTTCAACTGGTTCCAGCCTGACAGTTAAAATAGTATTTACTGATGATATTTAACACTTGCTTGGGCTCAGAGGCTCCCCTGCTCTTTAATTAATTCCAAATTTGCAATTAATTCAAATTTACATTAATGAAATTGAATTAAAAACATTAAACTTATTTCTTAATCCACTCAAAAGAAGTTCAGGAATTTAATTGCCGCTGGATGCGATAACCGGAGCAAGGCAGATATTTAACATTCTTATTAAATGCCACTTAGTATTTTTGATTAGTATTTTTTAGGGGCTAATTAGTATTTAATTAAGTAGCTATAGGCTATCTCGCACAATGGCAATTAAATGCCCAAACATCCCTCCTAAACACAGGCGATTACACTCTGTTATCAATGGGAGTTAATCACAGCACACACTCCGCATCGGCTCGGAGGGGTAAACACGCACCATTAACAGCATCAAGTGTTCCCTGCACCCTTAATTGATATTTAATCAACTCTGAATAAATAAGAAGAGGCCGGAGATGTGCAGAGGATGGTGTTTGTGGTGCTGATGTGTGTGGTGGGATGCTGGTACCTGGCATCATCATCCCAGCTGGTGGTACCCACATCATCGTCCCAACTGGTGGTACCCGCACCATCGTCCCAGCTGGTGGTACCCGCACCATCGTCCCACCTGGTGGTACCCGCACCATCCCAACTGGTGGTACCCGCATCATCCCAGCTGGTGGTACCCACATCATCGTCCCAACTGGTGGTACCCGCATCATCCCAGCTGGTGGTACCCACATCATCGTCCCAACTGGTGGTACCCGCACCATCCCAGCTGGTGGTACCCGCATCATCGTCCCAGCTGGTGGTACCCGCATCATCCCAACTGGTGGTACCCACATCATCGTCCCAGCTGGTGGTACCCGCTCCATCCCAGCTGGTGGTACCCGCTCCATCCCAGCTGGTGGTACCCGCACCATCCCAACTGGTGGTACCCACATCATCGTCCCAACTGGTGGTACCCGCATCATCCCAGCTGGTGGTACCCGCATCATCTCCCACTGGTGGTACCCGCCCATCCCATGGTGGTACCCGCTCCATCCCAGCTGGTGGTACCCGCACCATCCCAACTGGTGGTACCCACATCATCGTCCCAACTGGTGGTACCCGCACCATCCCAGCTGGTGGTACCCGCACCATCCCAACTGGTGGTACCCGCTCCATCCCAACTGGTGGTACCCACATCATCGTCCCAACTGGTGGTACCCGCCTCATCATCCCAATTCCCTCTTCCTGCAGCTCATCGCCTGGGAGCCGGAGCACGAGGAGGAGGCGACGGTGGTGACGGTGCGGCCCAACTTCCAGGACAGCATCCACGTGGGATACGTGTCGGGGCTGCGGAAGTTTGCCGAGTACTTCACCTCGGTGCTGTGCTTCACCACGCCGGGGGACGGCCCACGCAGCCCCCCCCAGCTGGTGTGCACCCACGAGGACGGTACGGGGAGGCTCCGTGTTCCCATGGGATGCACTTGGGGAAGGGGGGATGTAGTCCCACTGGGGATGCCCATGGGGGTGTGGAATGGGATGCTGTTGAGTCCCAGGAAGCCCTGTTCAAGGGGAGAAGGGGAATCCCCTCCATGCGTGCTGCTTGTGGGTGTCCTGTGGGTGCTGTGTGCTGAGCCTGGGGGTCTTTGGGCAGTGCCTGGCCCCGTGGGACATCTCAGCTTCAGTGACATCCTGGACACATCCCTGAAGGTCAGCTGGCAGGAGCCACTGGAGAAGAACGGCATCCTCACAGGTACCCAGCTCCTGCATCGGTCCCCTTCCTGCTCCACAGCATCATCCCCTGCTCCCCTTCCTGCTCCACAGCATCATCCCCTGCTCCCCTTCCTGCTCCACAGCATCATCCCCTGCTCCCCTTCCTGCTCCACAGCATCATCCCCTGCTCCCCTTCCTGCTCCACAGCATCATCCCCTGCTCCCCTTCCTGCTCCATAGCATCATCCCCTGCTCCCCTTCCCACCCTATAGCATCTCCCCCTGGTCCCACTCAGCTCCATGGGGTGGGCAGTGCTGGGGGCTGACAGCACAGGGTGCATTCCAGGCTACCGGATCTCCTGGGAGGAATACAACCGCACCAACACGCGGGTGACCCATTACCTGCCCAACGTCACCCTGGAGTACCGCGTCACCGGCCTCACCGCCCTCACCACCTACACCATCGAGGTGGCTGCCATGACCTCCAAGGGCCAGGGCCAGCTCTCCTCCTCCACCATCTCCTCAGGGGTGCCTCCAGGTGAGTGTGGCACCGCGGGGATGCCAATGTGCTGGGGGCAAGCGGCCGGTGCCACCCACCCTGCCCTGTCCCTGCAGAGCTCCCCGGTGCCCCCACCAACCTGGGCATCTCCAACATTGGGCCCCGCTCCGTCACCCTCCAGTTTCGCCCAGGCTACGATGGCAAAACCTCCATCTCCCGCTGGCAGGTGGAGGCACAGGTATGGGGCAGCTCAAGGGGGGGATAACGGGGTGCTGGGGGGGGCAGCTCACCCCATTCCCATCCCATAGGCAGGCCAGAGCGGTGATGCTGAAGAGTGGGGGCTCATCCACCAGCTGGCAAATGAGCCCAATGCCCGCTCCATGGAGGTGCCCAACCTGAAGCCCTACACCTACTACAGGCGAGTGGCCAGGGCGATGCTGCGGTGCCCTCCCAAGGGAACGGAGCCCCCTTGTCCCCTTCCATGACCCCCCCATTCTCCTCCCTCAGTTTCCGCATGCGGCAGGTGAACATCGTGGGCACCAGCCCCCCCAGTCTGCCCTCCCGGAGGATCCAGACCCTGCAGGCCCCCCCAGACATGGCACCCGCCAACGTAACCCTGAGGACAGCCAGTGAGACCAGCCTGTGGCTGCGCTGGATGGTGAGGGGGGACCGTGGCTCACGTCCATGGGCAAGGGGCTCACAGGGGCTGTGGGACAGCATCACTGATGGTGCCGTCTCTGCCGGATGGCTCCAGCCCCTCCTGGAGCAGGAGTACAACGGGAATCCGGACTCAGTGGGCTACAGGATCCGGTACACGCGCTTGGACGGGAGAGGGCAGCCGGCGTTGCACACCATCCATGACCGTGTGGAGCGGGAGTACACCATTGAGGACCTGGAGGAGTGGACCGAGTACCGGGTACAGGTCCAAGCGTTCAACGCCATCGGATCAGGGCCATGGAGCCACGCGGTGGTGGGACGCACCCGGGAGTCAGGTACCACTGCCCGCCCCATGGCACCGGGCACCCACCCCAGCCAGACCTACCATTGACTTTTCTCACCTCTTCAGTGCCCTCCTCCGGCCCCAGCAACGTGTCGGTGGTGGCCACCTCCTCCAGCAGCATGCTGGTCCGATGGAGCGACATCCCTGAGGCAGACTGCAACGGCCACATCCTTGGCTACAAGGTGAGCTGCTGCCATTGTGCCACCTCCAGGCGATGATGCCGGCTCCATCCCGGGGCTGGCCGTGGCACACGGGTCTGTTGCAGGTGATGTACAAGGAGAAGGACTCGGACTCACGTGCCCGGTTCTGGCTGGCAGAGGGCAATGCCTCCCGCAGCGCCCAGCTGACCGGGCTGGGCAAGTACAGGCTCTATGAGATCCGTGTGCTGGCCTTCACCAGGATCGGTGATGGAGCACCCAGCCGGCCCCCTGTCCTCGAGCGGACACTGGATGATGGTGGGTGGCAGCATCTTGGAGGGGGGAGAGATCCCCAAATGGGGTGCTGGGGGTCCCCATGTTGCCTAAGACCTTCCCATCCCATTCCTGGTGTGATTTCCCCCTATTCCTCCATACTCCCTGGTGAACCCCATCTCTCCCCTCCAGTGCCCGGGCCCCCCGTGGGGATCCTCTTCCCCGAAGTGAGGACCACCTTGGTGCGGCTCATCTGGCAGCCTCCTGCGGAGCCCAACGGCATCATCCTGGGTAGGTGGGGAGCCACCCCTGTTGGGGTGCAGGGATCCGCATGGGGAGGCAGAGCCCAGCTCCCTGCATCCCCTGAGCATCTCGGACCCCAGGGCTGGTGTTTGCGTGTGAGCCAAACCCCTCACTGCTGGGCAGCGCATGGGCAGGGATGCAGGAGGGAGCCGTGCACGGGGGGGACCCCAGGTCGGTGTCCCCTCCACCAGCGCCCCCCGTACCGCTCCCTCCCCACAGGGTACCAGGTCTCCCATAGCCTCAACACCACTGCGCCCAGTGCTGCCGCCATGGAGGTGCTGGAGCCCAGTGCCCGGCAGTACACAGCCACCGGTCTCCAGCCCGAGGCCACCTACCTGTTCCGCATCACGGCGCAGACCCGCAAGGGCTGGGGTGAGGCGGCCGAAGCCCTGGTGGTGACCACGGAGAAGAGAGGTAACGGGGCAGGGGGGTCCGGGCTATGGGGCTGTGCCCATGGGGTGCCCGCAGCGCCCCCAGCCCCTCGCCTCCCGCAGCCCGCCCGCAGCCCCCCGGGAAGCCGCTGGCGCAGCAGGAGGAGGTGCGTGCCCGCAGCGTGCTGCTGTCCTGGCAGCCGGGCAGCGATGGGCTCTCCCCTGTCCGGTTCTACACGGTGCAGAGCCGAGAGCTGCCCCATGGGGACTGGGCTCTGCACCCTGCCCCTGCCGGCCGCAACGCCACCGCCTTCGTCGTGGATAGGTGAGATGGGGGTGATGGGGGTGATGGATGGTGATGAGGGATGATGGAGGGTGATGGGGAGGTGGGGGTGATGGGGAAATGGGGGGTGATGGAGGGTGATGGGGGTGATGAAGGATGATAGGGAGATAGGGATGACGGAGTGTGATGGGGAGGTGGAAGACATGGAGGGTGATGGGGAGATAGGAGCGATGGAGTTGATGGGGGATGATGAAGGGTGATGGGGAGATAGGGATGATGGAGAGCGATGGGGAGGTGGGGGTGATGGAGGGTGATGGGGAGGTGGGGGTGATGGAGGGTGATGGAAGGTGATGGGGAGATAGGGATGATGGGGGATGATGAATGGTGATGGGGAGATGGGGGTGATTGGGGGTGATGGAGGGTGATGAGGGATGATGGAGGGTGATGGGGAGGTGGGAGACAGGGAGGGTGATGGGGAGATAGGAGAGATGGAGGGTGATGGGGAGATATGGGTTAATGGGAAGGTGGGAGACAGGGAGGGTGATGGGGAGATAGGAGAGATGGAGGCTGATGGGGGTGATGAAGGGTGATGGGGAGATGGTGGATTTGGGTGATCTGAAAGCCCTTTCCAACCCAAACCCTTCTATGATCCTATGAAGGGCAGTTGATGGGGTCGCCCACTGGCTTCACTGTTCCCACACAGGCTGAAGCCCTTCACCTCCTACAAGTTCCGAGTGAAGGCCACAAATGACATCGGGGACAGCGAGTACAGCGAGGAGTCGGAGTCGCTCACCACCCTGCAGGCGGGTCAGCACCTCCTGGGGCAGGGGGACAGGGGGATCCCCCCCTTCCCTGGGGCCTCATCACCCCCTTCTCTCCCACAGCCCCTGAGGAAGCCCCCACCATCCTCTCCGTCACCCCGCACACCACCACATCCGTGCTCATCCGCTGGCAGGTACTGCCCTGTCCCCTCTGGTGCCACAGATGGGCCACCGGCCCCATGGCAGCAGCATCATTGTCCCCCTCATTGTCCCCCTCATTGTCCCCCTCATTGTCCTCCCCACGCAGCCCCCAGCCGAGGACAAGATCAATGGGATCCTGCTGGGTTTCCGCCTGCGGTACCGCGAGCTGGTGCCTGACGGCCTGCGCGGCGGCTCCCTGCGCGGCATCGGCAGCCCCGGTGCCACATGGGCACAGCTCACCCGTGAGTGCTGCCGGCCCCACCGCGCCTGGGGATGTGGGGCTGGGGGTGACCCGGTGGTGGTGGGTGCGGGACGGAGCATCCCGTGCTCTGTGGCCTCTCCTGGGTACCAGCCCGGTTGGGTTGGGTAGCGCCCGCTCATGCTGCTAGGTCTGCGGTCACCGATGTGCCTGTCCGATGTCAGCAGCTCCATCCCGCTGTGCTCAGCTCCATGTCCCTGTAGTGCAGGTGTCTGTGTGTCTGCTTAACATGGGGGTGATGTCCTGTTGTGTGTGTCGGGGTGTGCTGCTCTCCTCAGACCCCAACAGGAACAGGGTCCAGTCCAGGGGCAGCAGGGACATGAGCGACAAGGGCAGAGCCCAACACAGGATCATGTCCCCTCCATCACCCTCCATTGCTCCCCATGGAGATCTTGATGCCCAGACCCACTCAGGGACTCCTTGGTGCTGTGACAGCCCCGTTGGCACCCGAGGGTGCCCAGGGCCCTTTCAGGGGTGGGCAGCAGTGCAGGGGTGGGTGCTCGGAGGTGGGATCCCACCCGTGCCATGGCACTAACCGGCTGCTGCTCTCCCTGCCCCATGGCTCCCAGCCGTCTACGCCGTGCACAACCTCAGCGAGGTGTCCCTCACCCAGTACGAGCTGGACAGTAAGTCACTGCTCCCAGTGCCCTCCGTGCCATCCCCTGCATGTCCCCCACTGTGTGTGTGTCCCCTCTGCCTGCCTGTGCTGCAGGGTGAGCCTAGTGCCTGTGCCCAGGGACACCTCTGCCTTCCTCTCCTGTTGCTCCTTGGAGACGCTCCCTTTATACCCAGCAACGGGGGGAGCTGCTCGGTCCCCTGGGGGTCTCAGGACCTCCCCACAGCAGCGGGGACCCCGCTCACCCCTTTCCCCCACAGACCTGAGCAAGCACCGGCGCTACGAGATCCGCATGAGCGTGTACAACGCGGTGGGCGAGGGGCCCCCCAGTCCCCCCCAGGAGGTGTTTGTGGGTGAAGCGGGTGAGTCCATAGCACAGCGGGGTCCCCCATGCTCCCATGCGTGTGCCAGGCCAAGGGATGCCCCCAGCATCAGGGCAAGGGGGGGCTTCCCCATCCCTGGTGCTGCAGGGATGTGAGGCTGTCCCCTCCCTCGGCACAGTGCCCACTGCTGCACCGCGGAACGTGGCTGTGCAGGCGGCCACGGCCACGCAGCTGGATGTGACCTGGGAGCCACCACCCGTGGAGAGCCAGAACGGGGACATCCAAGGGTACAAGGTACCGCCGCTGAGCCGGGAACACGGGGGGGGTGCCGGGATCCTGCGGGATGCTGGGTGTCATCGGTGGGTGCTGAGCTGCCCTGAGGGATGCTCTGTGTGTGTGTATGGGTGGATCTGGGCGTGTTTTGGGTGCTCTGGGTGCTACTGGGAGTGCGGGGAGACATCGGGAGTCCCATCCCGGTGCGAGGCGGCCGCAGGGCGGCAGGTGGCGCCCTCGGTCCTGGGATGCCGCTGGGATGCAGCGGGGATGCTCAGCTCCGTGCTCCACTGGAGCAGCTTGCTCCAAGCCCCTGTGTCCAACCTGGCCTTGAGCACTGCCAGGGATGGGGCAGCCACAGCTTCTCCGGGCACCCTGTGCCTCAGCACCCTCACAGCGCGGATGCTGGATCCCTGCCTCACCCGGCTCCCGTCCCGCAGATCCACTTCTGGGAGGCGCAGCGCCAGAACGGGAGCGAGCGGGTGAAGACGCTTTTCCTGCCGGAGCGCGGGGTGAAGCTGAAGAACCTGACGGGGTTCACCTCGTACTGGGTCAGCGTCGCCGCCTTCAACGCCGCGGGAGACGGGCCCCGCAGCGCCCCGGTGAAGGGGCGCACGCAGCAGGCAGGTGGGGCCCGCGGCACCGCTCCCCCCCTCCGGCCCCTCGCGGTCCTACCCCTTATCTCCATGGGTCCAGCTTCCAGGGGTGCTCAGTTGATGCCCCTGCATCCCAGCTGTACCCCGGCTCCTGCTCCCAAGGTATCTCCCATCAGGTACCCCAGAGGGTTTGTGTCCTGGGGACCCATGGAGATGAAGGTCTCAAGTCAGATGAGCACACTCATCCCCTGAGCCATGCATGGTAGCCTGGCAGGGTCTTTGATTCCATCCCCAGCACAACACAGGGGAGAGGCATTGGGGTGGGGTGAGATGGTGATAACAAGTGCCCTAGCCTCATTAAGGTGGAGACAGGGAAAAGGGCTGGATTCATGCTGGGAATGCCCAACGGAAGCACTGAGCTGGCCCCATCCACTCCCATCTCCTCCTATAGCCCCCAGCGCCCCAGGATCCATCCGGTTCAGTGAGCTGACCACCACATCAGTGAACGTGTCCTGGGAGCCACCGCTGCTGCCCAACGGCATCCTCGAGGGGTACCGCCTGGTCTATGAGCCCTGCATGCCCGTGGATGGTGAGGGCACGGCCGGGGTGCTGGGGGGAGCCGGGCGGGCTCTGGCAAGGACCCGGCTCAGCCTCCATCCCTGCAGGCATCAGTAAGATCGTGACGGTGGACGTGAAGGGGAACAGCCCGCTGTGGATGAAGGTGAAGGACCTGGCCGAGGGCGTCACGTACCAGTTCCGAATCCGGGCCAAAACCTTTGCCTATGGGCCAGATGTTGAGGCAAACATCACCACAGGGCCTGGGGAAGGTATGGGGGGGTGTGTGGGATGCTGTGATGGGGTGATGCGATGGGGACCAGCCCCACTGGGGCTGGCATGATGTGTGCAGTTTGTACCCGCGTGCCTCCAGCTCTGCTTTGGTCCCCAGGTGCCCCTGGTCCCCCTGGCGAGCCCTTCATCTCCCGCTATGGCTCAGCCATCACCATCCACTGGTCCAGCGGGGACCCCGGCCAAGGGCCCATCACCAGATACGTCATCGAAGCCCGGCCTTCAGGTACTGCAGCACTGCTCTGCCTTCTATCCCCACCTTGGAGAAAGGGAAACTGAGGCAGGGAGCGCTGAGCTCTCCCAGGCCACCCAACAGCACGGGTTGGGATTAGGACATGGGTGGCTGGGGAGTGAGCCGTGTGCTGGTCCATGAGGACCATGCTGCTGGGGTGATGGAAAGGGGCTGGTGGGCAGTGGAGCAGCACTCATTGATGCTGCTGCTGTCATTGGTACAGGGGTCCTGCTGCTCCCCCAGCCCCATCTCTCCTAAGCTCCCTCTCTCTTCCAGACGAGGGGCTCTGGGACATCCTCATCAAAGACATCCCCAAGGAGGTGACCTCCTACACCTTCAGCATGGACATCCTCAAGCAGGGGGTCAGCTACGACTTCCGTGTCATTGCTGTGAACGACTACGGCTACGGGACCCCCAGCACGCCTTCCCCCTCTGTGTCAGGTAGCCAGTGGCCAGCATGAGGGTGTCCCCATCCATTGCCCCCCCCATGCTCATCCCCCTCTGATCCTCCCTGCTGTGCCCCAGCCCAGAAAGCCAACCCGTTCTATGAGGAGTGGTGGTTCCTGGTGGTCATCGCCCTCGTGGGGCTCATCTTCATCCTCCTGCTTGTCTTCGTGCTCATCATCCGCGGGCAGAGCAAGAAGTACTCCAAGAAGTCAGACTCAGGTGAGCACTGGAGGGTGGTGAATGGTGAATGGGACCCTCCGGGGTGCAGAGCCCTGACCCAAGGCCAGGTTGGGCACAGGGGCTTGGAGCATCTTGCTTTAGGGGAAGGTGTCCCTGCCCGTGGCAGGGGTTGGGGCTGGATGAGCTTTAAGGTCCCTTCCAACACAAACCATATTGTGATTCTGTGACCCCACCGAAGCCTCCCTGCCTGCCTTTGGGGTGAGTGGGACGATGGGATCCTGCCTCAGGGCTCAGCTCCTCCTGTGACACCCGATAAAGATGGTTTGGGTTTCCTGGAGGGGGCCGGGAGCTCAGGATGAAACAGTGGCTTGTCCTGCTGCGGCTCCGGCTCTGGAGGCAGCGCAGCCTCCAGTGAGGGCTCGGCAGAGGTCACTGGGATTACTCAAACACGCCTCTGTTTTCTTAGCTGTGTCAAGGCTCAAATTGTGGGGAAAATCCAGACCTCCCATTAAGCAAACAGAGCCGGGAGCTGGAGGCGACGGGGCCAGAGCAGGCTCAGCACGGCCGCAGCGCTGATGCTTGGCTGTGTTCTGTCCACACCGGAGCTGGCACAACCCTACCAGGGCCATTCCAGGTCCAGGTCCCCCCGCACACACGCACTTTGGGGAGGGTTCTGGGGGAGCCTGAGCATCCCTTTCCCCAGGGAACAGCTCCAAGGCGACGGCCCTGAACCACGGGGAGATGGTGAGCCTGGATGAGGGCAGCTTCCCAGCCCTGGAGCTCAACAACCGGCGCCTCTCCATCAAGAACTCCTTCTGCCGCAAGAACGGCATCTACACCCGGTAGGAAGCCGATGGGCAGGGGGGGACCTTTCATCCCTGCTCCATTGTGGGATGGGAATGGGGCTGGCATCCCACAGCATTGACCCCATTCTGCCCAGTGCCATCTGCTGAAGCCGCTGCACCAGCGGAGCAGCCTGAGAAGCTGGGAATCCCTAAGGGCCTATGGACAGGCTCTTTGGAGGACCTGAATGTGCTTAGGGATGCTCCCTGAGCCTGTCCCAGGGATTGGCTGGGCTCATCCCTGTGTGGCAGAGCCCCAAGTGGGGACCCGCACTGAGCACCCCTCTGTTCCCAAGGTCCCCACCACGGCCCAGCCCCGGCAGCCTCCACTACTCGGATGAGGATGTGACCAAGTACAATGACCTGATCCCTGCCGAGAGCAGCAGCCTGACCGAGAAACCCTCCGAGGTGTCCGACTCTCAGGTGCCCCCCCAGGACATGGGGATGTGGGACACAGGGACACAGGGAAGGGATGGACAGTGCTGGGAGCGCTCCCTGCCCATCAACCCTGCTCTCTGTCCCCCACCACGCACACCCTGCTGTGCACTTGGGAAAGGCAATGCCGGTCCTGCCCTCCTGCTTCTTTAGGGAGCAGCATCCCCTGTGGCTTCGTGACACGGAGCCAAAGCAAAGCTGGCACCGCCACCGGGCTGTGCGCTGGGGATGTGGCACCGTGGGGTGCACCAAGGGCTGCTGAGGACAGGGGATGGGAGGGCAGCGGGGTTGGGGCCTGTCCTGCTGCCCGGTTACTGGTGGCAACCCTGGAAAATGGCACTGTTGTCTCATCCTGGAGCGAGGGGCATCTGTGGCCATGGGAGCATCACCCTGGCCGGATGCTGGGTGCTGAGTGCAAAGACAAGGCTGAACCCAAGGGCCAGTCCTTGGGGTCCCCAGCGCTGCCCCCGGGTACCCAGCCCCAGGGGTCCCCCCTCGCTGCCGGCTCGGGGCTCGAGTGGCTCTTTGAGGAGCTGTGAAGAGCGGCGGGCGCTGGCGCGGGGCAGCTTCCCCACCGCCCTCAATGGGCCCTTTGTGCGCATGGAGGAGGCTGAATCCAATTACAGCCAGCGGGAAGGCAGCGCCTCCCAAAAACACCTCCCGCCTGCGAGGGGAGGGGGGGGGAGCACGGCCCCAGGGACCCCCCGAGGGGCCCCATTGCCCTTTTGTGCGCGTTCTGGTTCGCTTTAGAAAGCACAGAAACAACCGCAGCGGTGCCGCAAGGGATGCGCTCCCCAGCATCCCTCAAAGAGCCGGTTTGGGGGTGGTGGCGGTGGGGGTGATGCCCCTCGCTCCGCTCTCATTCTCTTATCCCCTTCTTTAGGGCAGTGACAGCGAGTACGAGGTGGACCCCGGCCACCAGAAAGCGCACTCCTTTGTGAACCACTACATCAGCGACCCCACGTACTACAACTCGTGGCGGCGGCAGCAGAAGGGCATCTCTCGGGCGCAGGCTTACAGCTACACCGAGAGCGACTCCGGCGAGCCCGACCCCGCCGCCCTGCCCAACAGCAGCTCCACGCAGCAGGGCAGCCTCTTCCGACCCAAAGCCAGCAGGACTCCCACCCCCCAGACCCCCGGTAACCCCCCCAGCCAGCCTGGGACCCTGTACCGCCCGCCCAGCAGCCTGGCCCCCGGCTCCAGAGCTCCCATCGCCGGGTTTTCTTCCTTCGTTTGATGGTTAAACAGAAGCAGAACACGGGAGAGAGGAGAATATAGCTTAAAAGAAAAGGGAAAACAATAAAGGAAAAGCCCCCAAACTTAAGGAATAAAGCAGCGAGGAGGAGGAAGAGGAAGAGGCCGAAGGGCCCCAGGGCTCGGTGCCATGGGGGATGTTTGCATCCCTCCGGAGCAGAACCCATCCCTTCGTCTGTGTTATGGATTGCTCAGCCAAGGAGGGTTGGGAACGTTCGCAGGATTGCACCGGACTTCGCCCTCGGGACCTGCAGTGCTGGGGTCCCTATGGGGTGCTGGGGATCTCACCGTGCCAAACCCCAGCCCCTCCGCTTGTGGTCCCCCCCGGACATGGGGACAAGCGGTGGTGACACACAGACCCCAACTCAAAGCCTCTGGATATGGAACCCCCAACCCAGGACCCCCAAGCCTTTGGGGCACCCACATACGAGGAACCCAGGGGACAACTGCTTCCTCCTTCCCTTGGTGCCCAGGATGCGAACCCCAGGAGCGCCCTGCTGGGGTGCACATGGTGCTGATGACCCCCCCCGATTTTGCACCCCGGATGAGGCTCAGATGGGGTGATGCAGCAGCCCCGCATTGCTGGTGGTTTGGGGTCTCTTTCAATGGGGTTTTGTTTGAGGGAGCACAAGGGACATGCGATGGGTGGTGATGCCCAGGGGGGTCTGGGGCTGTTTTGGTGGTCTCTGCATAGCAAACCCCCTCAGTGCCTACTGCTGAGCCAGGCTGAGCCGAGGGAGATGCCAATAAACAGCCTGAGGATCAGCGGCTCTCACTTCTCTGTCACCCTGCTGCGATGTGTCAGTCTGTCCTGCCCTCCTACCTGGGCTTGTGTCAGCCCTGTGGCACCATGGAAGGAGCCAGGCAGAGGTGCAGGGCCAGGATCTGGCTCAGAATAGCATGGGGAGCAGTGATGGATGTATCCCTGCAGGTTTCCATCCCATTGGGGTCTGTGGCTGGAGGGGAAAGGGTGACCCAATGGTGGGATGGGGAAGGAGGGAGGTGGGTGGGTGCACCGAGGGCTTTTGGCATCACCAGCACTGGAGGCTTCTCCTGGGGTGGTTTCCACCCTCGCTGCCTGCTCTGCCCTTCAGGTCTGGCAGGAAAATCCGGGTGATGGGGTTGGGTTCCCTCACCCGTCACCTCTCTGGCAGCAACCAGTGTGGGGATGGGGTGAAGGGGATGTGGAGCTAAGGGCAGGGGGCTCAGACTGGTGCCAGCTCTGGCTTCCTTGCCTGGGGTCTACCAGGACCAGGGGCTCGAGCCCCTTGCAGGCACATGCCTGGACCCTCGCCGTGGTGTGAGCAAAGGTCTGGGCAGAAGTAGAGGATGCTGGTTCCATCGCTGCCAACAGACTCCTGTCCCCATGGCACACGGTGATGGCCATGGAGCCACATCCGGCGGGTGACCCATTGGGCCTACTTGGAAGCTGGTGCTAAAGGGTGCGCAGCACCCAGGGGTGCCTGTCAGCTATCTGGGCAGCAAAGGGAGCCCCAGCACCCCACTTGGGTGGAGGCGTTTGCATGGGAGCAGATGGACAAATCCTGCCCCTTGTTCACAGCCTGGCTCCAGCCCCAGGTGTCCTGATCTGTACAAGAGAGACCTTCCTGCCACCGGGGCTGGGACGTGGGGCAGAGCAGGTCTGGGGAGCTCCCCATGTGAGGAATGCTCCTTGTGCAAGAGATAATCCCCATGCAAGGGATGCTCCCTGTGTAAGGGATGCTTGAGGTGTCTGTGTGGGGTCTGTGTGTGCTCCCCAGCACAGTGAGATGCTGCAGTCCCAGCAGCCAGGGCAGAGCCGAGCCCAAGCCCAGTTCATGTCCAGCTATGAGGAGGAGAAGCCAGAGGGTGCAGCAGCACCTACAGCAGGTCTGGAGCTGGCACTGGGCCGGGTGGTGAAGCCACCAGCGTGGCTGTGGCCGGAGCACAGGGGCCCTGTGGCAGCGCTGGTGGCAAACCCAGAACGAGCCCTTTCTGTTGTGGCTTCCCACAGCGCAAGGATGCAGCACCCGAGGAAGCGGCGGATCCCACATCCCACCGTGGCTCTGCTCCGCGAGGAACCTCCCTGGCTTGCTCCAGGAGGCAGCCAGGGCACAAAGCCCAGTGTGGGCACAGCAGAGATGGGCTCAGTGCCATTGGCACCACTGGGAGCTCTTGCTCACTTGCGCTGCCTCAGTTTCCCCATAGCACAGATACAACCGGCCCGGCTGGGCTTGCGGGGGACGATGCTGTGCTCCCTGCCAAGCACAGCCACCTCTTTCCCCACGCTGCTGCCACAACCAGCTCTTCCCTGAAGTCCCTCCAGGCAGGACCGTGCTGCCTGCACCCTGCCTGCACTGCCAGGTCTCTGTGCAGGGCGAGCTGTCGGCAGCAATCAGTCCCTGAGGACCGAATTGGCCTTGACACATCCCCTGACTGCTGCTCGGCGGAGCCCTGCGGTTCAGCCAAGGGCAGAGCTCCCTTTGCTTATCAGGACTGAGGGAGCCAAGCGGGATGGAGGGGAGAAGCTGCATCCCAGACCTTGCTCTGCGGATGGGCAGCTCTGGAGTGGTACCCACTCGCTGTGATGGGGAGATGTTTGTGTGCTGGGAATGAGGGTGGTGGCCTCCGGGCTGAATCCCATGAGTTATCATTTATGTGTCTCAGCTGCAGCCCGTTGGTGTTGGAGGAGCCAGGTACTAACAGTTTGCTCACCAGGTTGAGATTGGATCAAGGGAGGAGTAATGAGGGCAAAGAGAAACGCTCGGTGTGGGCAATGGAGGAGCACTGGGCTCTCCTTTCCCTCCAGTTCCCCCCAGCACAGCCGAGTGTCCCCACCTTTCCCTTGCCATGGGGACAGGAACAGCCCCTCCTGCCATGGTGGGGCTCAGTGCATCCTCAGAGCCCCATGTACCCCAGGCCTTGCCACCTCCCATGCCGTGCCGGGCTGCAGGGCTCCTGGAGGCAGGATGAGGGCTCCCAGGACAGCAGGAAGAGGAGAGCGATGGAGAAGGTGGATCCAGGTCTCTGCACGTGTGGGTGCCCGCTATGGCCAAAGGGGTCCCTGTGCCAAAGCTGTGCCAGGGCAGGTGATGCTGATCCCCCAGCACAGGCCAGGGTGGCTGCAGCAGGGCCGGGCCATGGGTTCCCAGGCAGATAATGGTTGTGTGAGCCTGTTCCCTGGCCAGGGGAGCGTCCCTGCTGGGAACTGCAGCCATCTGCACCACGAGCCTGCCCACAGCAGGCTCCAACCTGTGCACCCGTGGGTGCTGAGCGGGTGATGCCCCTCAGGAAGCCGGATAACGGCTCCTCCCTGGGAGAACAGCACGGAAAGGGGGCTCTGGGAAAGCATCAAGCTCCCTCTGCAGCATCTCCAAGGCGGTGTTGGCAGACAAAGCTGGCAGCGCTGAGGCAGGAGGAGGGGATGGGGCTGCCGGGAAACTCGGGCGCTTCTCCCTGCTCTGCCTTTCAAAGCGCTTTTCAAGCCCGTTCTTTCTTCTCTGCTTTCAAAAGCCGCTGAGAAGCAGTAAAAGGAACCGGTGACGGGTTCAGGGAGGGGGGCAGCGATGCAAACACCCGCTCCTGAGCCCCCCCCCCAGCACCCAAACCCCGCTGCTGGGTCCAGCCCTGGGGCTCTGCACCCTGAGGTGCTGCAGAGGAGAGGAGAGGGAAGGGGCCCTGTCCCTCTGGGGCAGTTTCTCAAGCTGAGTGGGTGCCTGCTCTTCCCAGCCGGGGTCAGGGCAGCCCATGGGAGCCTTCCCCCACCTCCCGCTGATGTTAATCCCTCCTGACCGCGCTGTCTCAGCCAGCGCTGTGCTCCCGTGACAGCATCAGGTGAGGCGAGCAGTGCTGGGATTAACACGGGTGAGCAGAGCTGCTGCTGGGGGCTCGGGCAGACCAACAAATCCCTATTGCATCCAGTGGTGGCTCCCAGGGGACCCTGCTCAGATGTGAGCACGGGGCTCTGCCTCTTGCCTCGGTTTCCCCATATGGAAAACAAGGAAGATGAGATTTGCCAAACAAACCAGCTATGGAAATGGAACTGGTGCGAGACAAGGAAGCTGCACGGCCTGGAAAGGAGACTGCAGGCACTGGTGTGGTGGTGCTGGACGCCGGGCTGCAGGCAGAGCTTGTGCCCTGCGTGGTTTGGCCACGGTGCCAACAACAGCTCCTCCACAGTGCCAGGAGCAGCAGCTCCATGGTTATGCCGTGAGCAGCCTCTTGCCCTTCCCCTGGAGGGAAGCGTCTGCTCTGGATGAGCCATGGAAGCATCCAGCTGCTGCTAAACCCACAGCCCCTGAGCTGCTGCTGGGGGACGGAGCTCCTTGCACCACTGACAGGAGACATCTTCGGTCCCAGCCTCTGGACCCCCAGCGTGGCACGGCCGGGGGACCCAAGGACCCCATTCGCCACCCCTGTGCCCCAGCCTGGCTCCCTCGAAGAGCCACCAGGCGCTCCTGAATGCACAAGAAACGCCGCATTAGGCAGATTCGGGATAATCTTGTCTCTCCCGCCCCTTTTCTCCCACAAAGGTCTTCATTTAATCCCCGAGAGCTGCTCTGAAGCCCTGCACTCTCCCTTTCAGCACACCGCAGGGGATGGGGGAAGTGCAGGGAACCCCAGCATCACCTCCTGGCCACACATCACCCAACGGAGCCTCGGCCTGGGGGAGCCCCTGGGCCCCCGACAGGGTTGGAGCAGCGGGGCTGGGTGGGGATGGAGCTGAGGAGCGTGTGGTCACGGTCACGGCTGCAACAGGGACATCGGTGCTGCCCTGGGGCTGCACCCGCCACCTCCCGCAGCTCAGATCGGCTCTTAATTCCCCTTAATTAAACAGAACCGGACACCCCCTGCTTCTCCCCATCCTCCCGGGATGCTGCCAGCCCCTTGCTCTGCCCCCGGGGACCCCATTCAGGATCCCCCCAAGGGAATGGACCCGGGACCCCCATCCCTGGCCCAGGAGGGGCTGCAGACCCCACTCGGGGGCTCCATTCACGACACGGGCTGGGACAAGAAACACCCCCACCACCCCACTCGGGTTTGAATGGAGGGCATGGGACTGCCCAGTGACGTGGCGCCGCTCCATTGGCTCGGGCGGGGCGATGACATCATGCCCGCCGCCGTGGTTTTGGGGGGGGCAGTTTCGTTCCGGCTCGGCTCGGCCATGGACCGGCGGCGGGCCCCGGTCGCTCAGGTACGGGGGGGGACGCGGGTCAGCCCGGTGCGGCTCGGAACGGTACCGTACGATGCGATACGGTACGGTACGGTACAGCACGGCTCGGTACGGGAGGAGGCAGCCGGGCCCCGGCTCGGCTATTGTCCAGCGGCGGGCGGGGTCCCCGGGGCTGCCCCAAGCCCCACTCCGGTACCGTCCTGCGGGCGGCGGTGCTCTCCTTTACCCCCTTCCCCGTCCGTCCGTGGGGCCGGTCCGTCGGGGGAAGGAGTTAACCGGATGCGGCTCCGTGTTTGCCCGGCGTGGGGCACCGTGCGGCTCACCCCGCCCCGGCGGCAGCGATCGCGCCTCGCTCCGTCCGGTCCCACCGGCGGGTTGCGGTGTTCGGAGCCGGCGGTGGCCGCGGCCGGGGCGGGGGCCGGGGCTGCCCGCGGCCCTTCTCGGAAAGGTTGATCCGCCCCGTGCTGGAGCGGGTCCAGCGGCACCCCGGGGCTGGGCACCGCGGTGCTGAGTCAGGGCCGCCCGAAATCCCCTCCCCGGTTCATCATCCCATCCCGCTGCCCGGGAGCGGGGCTTCCCGCCGGCCTCCCCGCCCTGCGCTCCATCCCTGCTGCTCCCAGGGCTGCTCCCACAGCAGGCGCTGGCTCCCAAACCCAGCCCGGTGCTGGGGGAGCTGGTGGGGAGCGGTACTCGCCCTGGGCTGACCCCGGCTGTGGCTGCGTTCAGTATAGATGTTTCCGAGTGCCGAATCTATGGATCGGGAAGGGAGCTGGGATCGTTAATGGTCTGCGGGAGAAATAGAGGCATGGAGCGATGGGGAACACAAGTCTCTGCGCCTCGG
Organism: Neopsephotus bourkii; assembly: GCF_033783945.1. NCBI lineage: Eukaryota > Metazoa > Chordata > Aves > Psittaciformes > Psittacidae > Neopsephotus > Neopsephotus bourkii. The sequence goes on from NW_026902223.1 coordinate 1,295,749, forward strand.
GACAGGGCTTGCTGCCTAGCTGGGCACCCAGTAAACAAGTCTGTTTAGCACACCGCTCCCCCGGATACCATGGAGCGAATCCAGCTGAGACCTAACACCGGGGAGCTTCAGTGGGTTTGGCTCCAGGGGGCTGGAAGAGCCTCAATCCCCATCCCCGGGACCGGCCACCCAGGGGCTAACCCAGCCGTGGGGCTCCATCCCCACCGGCCAGCCCCGCGATGCTGCTGGCCCCGTTGTGCTGACCGCGGCGGTCTCTCCCTTTGTTACTGGGTTTTGTGGTGAGCGCAGCAGAGCCGCCGTGGTTGTGCCCCCCCCCGCCCCGAACTGGGCGCTGCGGGGTGCAGGTCGGGTGCGTGGCCGAGCGCCTGTTTACTTCCCGTCCATCCCAGCGAAAACCGCAGGAATCTGGAGCCTGCGGAGGTCGGGAGGTTCTGTTTAGCCCCGGTATCCTGCCGGAGCCCGGCCAGCCCCTGCTGTTGTGAGAGATGGAGCCAGGGCCAGCGAGGAGATAACCTTTCCCCCCGGCAAGGGTCCCCTCCTCGTCCTGCAGAGCCGCCGGCTGGTTCGTGGCCCCGTAGCAGGAGGATTTATGGTCCTGTGCGTGTTCTGGCGTGTCCTGCCAAGAGTTCTGTGCTGAACTCTGGCTAGCTCCTCGTTGTTGGCAGCTCCTTGGGGAGCGCTGCTCTCCTTTTGGCGCTGGGGTGCTGAGTTCCCAGCTTGGCCATGAGCGGTGTGCCGGCAGCCCTGGCCAGAGCCGAGCTTCTCCTCCCACCCTGGTGAGCCGTCTGCTGGCCTTGGCTTTGAGGCTCGCCGCCGGCTCATTTCCCACTTCCAGAGGTGCTGCCGGGGCTGCTCCGTGCATCCCGGGGCTGAACTTCAGCAGCGTCCCAAAGCCAAGGACAGGACCAGACCTGTCACCGGGGCGCCTGGGCTGCCCGCACCAACAGCACCGCCTGCCCCCGGGTCCTGGGAAGAGTCGCTGGGGAGCCCCATGTGAGGGTGTGACAACGGGCTGGTCCCCTCTCGGGGCCGGCGGTGGCGGGGTGTGATCCGTGCCCTGTCTGCCAGGCAGCAACATCAAAGGGCCACAGGAGCCGGAGCCGGATCCCCGACCGGTCCAGCGCAGCCCCTGCCCCAGCGCCCGGCAGGGTGGGGAGAGCATCCTCTGATCTCTGGGCTGGAGGGTGCTGCCTGGGGTGCTGTGCACGGCAGAGCTCGTTTGGAGCCGGCCGGGCTGGCTGGGATGCGTTCCCTCTCCCAGCCTGTGAGCGGGATGAGCCGGGGGCAGGATGTGTGGGAGCGCGGCTGGACCCAACATCCCCCCCCTGTGTGCACCCATTCATGGGGGTCTTTAAGCTGCTTGTGCCTCTGTGGGTGCCTGGTGCTGAGCAGGGTGAGAGGGGGAGGATGTAGGGGTCTTGTGGGAAGCCTGAACCATGAGGGCCCGCAGTCCCAGGGCTGTCCCACCCTCCACACTGGCTGCAGGATCCCCTGTCCTGCAAGCAGGATGAAATCATGTCCATGGGGACTTAAGGCTCTCACTCCTTGGAGCCTGTGGTTCCAAAGGGCTGAAATGTGGGAAGAAGCGCATGTTCTGTCAATACACTTCATCCCTCTTGTCCTCAAGCCAGACTTGCAGGTCTCATTCCTCCCCTTTCCCAAAGTCCTGCAGGGACTTGGCTGTGCTCCGGGCTCCCTCCAGGATGGCAGCGCTGCCAGCCTGCCTGCCTGCACAGTCTCTCGGGTTACAGAGCTGCTTGCCCTGGTAGGTAGCTTGAGAGGCAGCAGCAGCGAGGCTGCCCTGGCCTGGTTTCCTTTGTGAAAGCACCACAGTGGGAATGTCACAGGATCCGCTCTCCCTGAGGAAGAGGAGGAGAACAGTGCTCTGTGTCCCGCTCCCCTGGGCAGGACGGGGCGGGCAGCCAGGCAGCAGCATCCCATTGCTCCCCCATCACCCCTTGGGGTGAGCAGGGAGCGGAGCGTTGAGGGATGGGGGAGACTTTGCCCACTACAAAAAGGCTTCGTGGGCAGGAGCTGGTTTGGAGCTGTGAGGCTGATGGAGAGGAGGCTGCTGCAGCACACTGGGGATGCTCCAACCTCCCGCTGGCCCCCAAGCCAAGGCTTGCGAAGTACCTCGCAATCCGAATAGGAGGGCAGGACAGTCCCCAGCTGGCCTAAATCAGCAGCAGGGTTGCCTGGCCCAGCCGGGGAGCTCGCCGGGAGTGTTTGTTTTATGTAAAACCAAAGGCTGCAGGAATGCCGGCCTGGAAGCAGCTCGGCAAGGGGAGAGCGGCTGGGATGTGGGCACGGATGAGGTCCTGGCTCCTGCTTTGAGGGGGTACAGAAGCAGAGTGGATGTGTTTGTTCTCACAACTGCTAAGGATGAACTGGATGCTCCCCACGGTCCGCAGGCCCACCCTGGCTGGCTCCGTGTGGAAGTGCTGCATGGAAGGGCTGGGCACTGGGACTTTGCCCCCATGTATGGGGTCAGAGTCCCTCCTTCTGCAGCCTGCATGAGGTCCTGCTGCTTTAGCAGGGCACAGATGGGTGTCTCAGAGCAGGTTTGGGGTGGGATGTGGGGCAGAAACCCTCCCATAGTTGTGCCAGGAGCTTGGGGCTGATGCTGTGGTCCCCGGCAGTGTCCAGTGAGCAGGTTGTGCTGGGGTGGTGCTGTGGTCGCTGCCCTGCAAAGCCCCTCGGCTGCACTGTGAGGCTGGGTGGGCAGTGCTGGGGATGGGGTCCCCACCACAAGGCTCACACCGAGCACTGACATCAGCCCCTTCCCCTTGCATGCCACGGGGCCGCGATGTCGCCATCGGTGCCCGAAGGGAGGAAGCTGAGCCCTTCCTCCCCATCAGCCTCCCCCGGCACCACCTGGGGCTGCCCGGCGCCAGGGATGCGGTGACGTGGTCTCTGTCCCTGTCCCCTCCTGCGTGGGCAGGACCATTGGTGGCACTGAGGTGGCCGTGGGAAGGAGGAACAGGGCTCTTCCCACATCCCGCTCAGCCACCGTCATCTCTGCTGCCACCCCTGAGTCACAGCGGGGACAGTGAGGTGGCCGGGCTATGGCCACAGCATGGAGGGGTTTGGGGTGCTCAAAGGCGGTGTCCCCATATCCCCATCCTACCCGCTGTGAATGGTACCCGTGGGGTGCCTGCCCGTCCCCATCCTGGCCCCCCCCCCAGCACGCTGCTTGCCTGGCGGTGCCTCCCAGGGGCTCTACGCCCTCCTCACACACTTCCTGCCGTCTGTTTCCAATTCCTCCTGGCGTCTGCTCCTCCTGCTTGCTTCCAATTAAAAAAGAGGGGGGGAAATATCCCAGGCATCTTCGGCTCCCGGAGGCTCCGGTGAGCTGGGGCTGTGCGGGAGGGGATGGTGGGAGCCTGCGGTGCCCCACGTCCCTTTTGGTGCCCATTCATGTGGGGCACAGGGCTGGGGATCATCCTGCAACATCCCTGCGCCCAGGTCTTTCTCTTGTGACCCTTTCTGTCGGCTCCACTGATAGGGTTTGGGACCCACTCGATCAGAGGGTGTGGGGAGCTCGGGGTGTGTGAGGACAAGTCCCCGTGAATGATTCCACATATGGATGCTATTCCCAGGGGAGCAGAGCGGATGTCATGCGCGGGGTCATGGGACTGGTGCTGGCAGGGCTGTACCCATTCATGTCCTCAATGTCTGACCATGTCCCTCTCTGCTGCCCCTTAGGAGTGACCCCTTGTGACGCCGGTGGGATCCCAAGCGCAGTGCATAGGCGTGAGCGTTGCCTCGGCGTGAGCGTTGCCTCGGCGTGAGCGTTGCCTCGGCGTGAGCAGTGCATCGGTGTGAGCAGTGCATCGGTGTGAGCAGTGCATCGGTGTGAGCATCGAGCATCACGTTGGTGTGAGGAGTGCATCGGTGTGAGCAGTGCATCGGTGTGAGCATCGAGCATCACGTCGGTGTGAGCATCACGTCGGTGTGAGCATCGCGTCGGTGTGAGCATCACCTCGGTGTGAGCATCGTGTCAGTGTGAGAGCACGTTGGTGTGAGCAGTGCATCGGTGTGAGCAGCACGTCGGTGTGAGCATCGCCTTGGTGTGAGCATCGAGCATCGTGTCGGTGTGAGCATCGCCTCGGTGTGAACAGCACATCATTGTGAGCATTGCATCAGTGTGAGCATCGCCTCTGTGTGAGCAGTGCATCGGTGTGAGCATCGAGCAGCGCATCGGCGTGGGCAGCGCATCGGCGTGAGCATCACCTCGGTGTGAGCATCGCCTCGGTGTGAGCAGCGCATCAGTGTGAGCATCGCATCAGTGTGAGCATCGCCTCGGTGTGAGCATCGCCTCGGTGTGAGCAGCGCATCAGTGTGAGCATCGCATCAGTGTGAGCATCGCAGCAGTGTGAGCAGTGCATCGGTGTGAGCATCGCATCGGTGTGAGCATCGCATCGGTGTGAGCATCGCATCGGTGTGAGCATCGCATCGGTGTGAGCATCACCTCGGCCGCCCCAGCGCAGCCCCGGTCCCACCGCGGCGATGCCGATCCTCAAGCAGCTCGTGTCCAACTCTGCCCACTCCAAGCGGCGCTCCCGGGCGGACCTGACGGCCGAGATGATCAGCGCGCCGCTGGGCGACTTCCGCCACACCATGCACGTGGGGAGGGCAGGGGATGCCTTCGGGGACACCTCCTTCCTCACCAGCAAGGCCGGGGAGCCGGGGATGGAGATGGGCGAGGAGCCGGGAGCCTCCAAGCCCAGCCTCCTGTCCCGCCGCTTCCGCAGCAGCAAGCGCTCGCAGTCGGTGACGCGCGGGGACCGCCGGGACATGCTGGGCTCGCTGCGGGACTCGGCGCTCTTCGTCAAGAACGCGGTGTCCCTGCCCCAGCTCAACGAGAAGGACGTGGACCGGAGCGCGGGGCAGCTGCCCAAGAGCCTCTCCTCCAGCCCCGTCAAGAAGCTGCCCGAGGAGGGGAGTCCTGAAGAGCAGCAGCGCCCAAACGGGGCGGCCGCGGGGCCGCTGAGCCCCGGCTTGGATGAGCGCGACTTCGGGGACATCACGGAGCTGCCCGTGGTGGTGGCCAAGAGCGGGGCGGGCATGAAGCACGCCGAGTCCATCATGTCCTTCCACATCGACCTGGGGCCCTCCATGCTCGGTGATGTCCTGAGCATCATGGATAAGGAGCAGTGGGAGCAGGATGAAGACCCTGAGGCGGAGGAGAGCCGCGAGGAGGAAGAGGAAGAGGAGGAGGAGGATGCCGCCACCCTGCCTGGCTCCCCAGCACCATTCCCAATGACCCAGAGCCCATCCCGCGGCGTTCGCTGCCCTCCCAGGGACACCAGTTCAGGCCCAGAGGAGCGCAGCCCCGTCCCTGTGCCCCTGAGCCAGCGGGGGGGCCCCCCAAAACGCCCCGACAAGGAGTTCTCATTCGCTGATGAAGATGATGATGAGATCAGAGTATAAGAGGCGGGCGCTGAGGGCTCTGGTTCTCATCTGCAGTGGTTGGACATGGGGCTGAACATCCCAGTGCTGCACTGGGGGGACTCGACTCATGCCTCCTTCCCTCTCCCCATCCCAGCAGGACAGTGCTCAGCTCCTGGGAATGGGGGCACCGACACCCCCGGGGAGCTCTGGCACATCCCAGGAGGGGAAGCAGACTCTGTTTCAGTTCCTTCTGTTGGACTTTGGATCTTAGCTTTTCTTCTGCCCCCTCTTGCCCATGTAAAGCTATATAGGGCCGGCCAAGGCGAGGCTTCTGAGTTTTAGCCCCTTTAGTACTATATCTATTTTTTCCACCGTACCATTTTTACTGCTCTCTGATTTGTACTCAACTTTCCTTACTCTCGCTTTTGGTTTTAACAGAGGGGAGGTTTCCCATGGGGAAGGACTTGGCTCAGGAGCTGGGATGAGGCTCCGACTCCCTGCGCTTCCTGGGGACTTTAGACAGACCAAGAGCCTCCATCCCTCGGATGGATGGATGGATGGATGGATGATGGATGGATGGATCCATCCCGGATGCTTGACACTACAATGGGGGGATGCCCCTGGCCATCCCTGCTGCCGGCTGCTCGCAGGGATGCTGATGGGAGCGTGGGTCTGTCCTTTGTGGGAGGAACCCCCCTGTGAGCGGGGCTGAGCCCTGGTGTGTCCGTGCTGGGCAGCCCCTGTTGTGGCATCGCTCTGCCCGGGCAGTGCTGACACTGGCCTGGTGCAGGCGGGCCAAGAGCAGGTTTTATACCATGTATGTACAAATGCAATGAATAAAAGGAGCTGGTAGTGACCGCAGTGCCTTGAGTTACTCGGGGCGGGATGCGTTGGACCCCAGGAGGGACCTGGCTTTGTGCTGCCACCATCCCCATCCCCTGTCCCATTGCTCCCCCCATCCCTGGCTGGATCCTGCCTGGCAGATTGCCCCTGGCCGGGGCTGCGGCCCCTGCGGAGGCCGGGCTTTATCTGCCCTGTGCTGGGAGGAAGCGGCCGAGCTCCCACGGAGCGGATCTGGCTCCGGGCTGGGACCCTGTGGCCAGGCTGGATCCTGCCAAGGGATGGCTCTGCCAAGAGGCTGCTCTGCTCCTGCAGCCCCATTCCCTGCCAGGCAGGGAGCAGAGCGATGGCTGAGCAGGACCGGCTGCCCCTGCTGCTCCCATCCCATACGGCAAGCAGGATTCCCTCCCTAGGGATGGATGGGGAGGATGGATCTTGCCCTGGATGCCCCAGTGGGCTCTCCCCTGGTGAGGCCGGTGGGAGCGGGTGAGTGCTGCGCCGCAGTGGGGACACAATGGGGTCCTGTGCGTGTGCCAGGGCCGATGCAATGCCCCGTGGCGTGGGACATTGTCTATTGTCCGGGCTGGGAGAACAACAGCAGCTGCTCTGAGCTCACCGGGCTGCCTCTGCCCCAGTCACTGCAGCACAGCCCCAGTGCCCTGTGCCAGCATCCCCTGCCCTGAGCTGATGGTGCTGGTCCCTGCATCTGCGAGGCCACCGGGATGCTGGGGGGGGGAGCCTGGCTCTGGTCCCTTATGGATGCTCTCATGCGAAGCAATGGGGCAGGGTAGGTCAGTGGGGTTTGAACCCCGTGCTCCCTGGTGGTGCAGGGAGGGGAGAGGCCCCCAGGTGACCCAGCGACTGTCACTTGGCAATGGTGATGCCTGTGACGCCTGTCAGCTCCAGCCTCCCGCTCGGCAGCACCGCGCTGCCGCGAGCCGACGGGACAGAAAGAGCCCTCTATGGGATTGAGGGGATGGGATCCTCCCTGTGAGGGTGCTGAGGCGCTGGCACAGGGTGCCCAGAGAAGCTGTGGCTGCCCCATCCCTGGCAGTGCTCAAGGCCAGGTTGGACACAGGGGCTTGGAGCAAGCTGCTCCAGTGGAAGGGGTCCCTGGATGAGCTTTAAGGTCCCTTCCATCCCAACCCACTCATTCTATGCCACAGCCCCACTCCATGGGGGCAGTGCCATGGGTCCTGGTTCCAGTGCCAGCAGCACCCGCAGCCTCCCCAGCCCCTCCATCCGCACAGCACAGGGTGGACACCTCAGTGTGGGACCCAGGGCGTGCGTGAGCCCTGGCTGCTCGGTGCGGGTCGGTGCACAGCCCCCCCGGCAGCACTGCTCCAGTGCATTTATAGCTCCTGACAGAATGGGAGCAGGTCTCCATCCCCGCTGTGTCAGGCCATGGCACTCGGGGCGTGTGTCGGGATGCTCATGGCTGTGGGATGGAGAAGGGATGGAGCATTAGGTTAAACCTGGGGGCTGCGGGGTGCTTTCTGGCTGGCACCAAGGAGCAGTGCAGCACCATGGTCATGCCCAGTGCATGCTGCTGCAGCCTGGTGTGGGGCAGCCTGGCAGTGGGGACTGAAGGTGAGCTGTTCATCCCCATGGTACAGATGGTGATGTGGGGCAGCCTGGCAGTGGGGATGAAGGTGACCTGTGCATCCCCATGGTACAGATGGTGATGTGGGGCAGCCTGGCAGTGGGGATGAAGGTGACCTGTGCATCCCCATGGTACAGATGGTGATGTGGGGCTGCCCTGCAGGCACCAGGCACTGGAGGCTGGCCCTGGGGACAGTGCTGCCGTGCACCCAGCGATGCTCAGACCCAGGATCCATCTCTCACCGTGCATTCGGTTCCAGCACTGGGGCCGGGTCTGGCTCTGCTGGATGCCGAGCAGCACTCCCGGTGGGAGGGGGTTAACGCAGCCCCTGGTGCTCGGGGGGGAGATGCGGAGCAGCTGCTGTGCCCCGGCGCTGGGGCTGGAGGAGAAGCAGATGTCGGTGCGGAGGCAATCACAGGGATGCGCTGGGGCCGGGGCTGGGCTCCCTGCACCTCCAATCCCGGCGCAAATTGACTTCAGATGTGGGCAGCTTCTCCCTCTAAAGCAGCGCCCGGGGCTGGGGTTGCTGTGGTTTGGAGAGGAGGAGGAGGGGTTCTCAGTGCTGCTGGGGCCCAGGCTGGCTGCAGTGACCTGCAGAGTGTGGTGATTGCCTTGGGTACCCCCACTCCCAGCCCCGCTGCAGGCCTGGGGGTGCCCCTTGCCAGAGCAGGGGTGATGCAGGAGCTGGAGGCTGGTGTGGAGCAGCAGCGAGGAGCTCAGCCCCTGCCCTTCGTGGGTATGGACGGTAAGTGTGGGACACTGCAGCATCCTTGGGGGGTGTTGGGGTTCTCCTCTTTGCTGCTTGTCCTCCCTGGGCTCCTGCTGAGGCCAGGCTGGCTCTGGGCATTGCTTCCTTAGGGATGCTGTTAGGGAGGGCGCTGAGATGCTCCTGCCCTTGGTGGCACCAGCACTGGGGCTGGTGGGTGAAGCTCTCTCCCTGCTCTGCTTTCCCTACAGAGCCGGGGGCAGCCGCCTGCATCCCCTCCCACCAGGGGTGAGTGCTGGGAAGGGATGGGACCAGCATCAATCCCCCTGCAAGGCCCTGGGGACACCAGGATGGGCCTCGTTCCCCTCCAGCCCATGCCCATGGCAGGTTTCCCCATGGCCTTACAAGCAGCGCGTTGGCAGGGTTCACCCCAATGCTAACACTGCTCAGAGCCCATCACCCTCCCATCCCTTTGGTCCAGGGGAGAGCTGGAGCCTCTCCATGGCAACCAGACCTTGTCAGTTCCTGGTGTGGGTGCTGCACATCCCCTCCCCATGGGAAAGCTCCTGGGATGCCCCAAGCTGGGAGGTGCAGGATGGGGGCTCCGGGTTGCAGGCAGGGCAGCAGCAATGGGTGCTGTGGGGCACAGGGAGGTGTGACAGTGGGTGCATGGGGTGGCCTGGTGTGTGCTGCCCCTTCCAGTGTGCCCCCCCTGGGGTAAGGGCTCTGCACCAAGGGTGATTGCTGCGGCTTCCTGCACCAGTGCCACCAGAGCAGGATGCCCCAGTGCTGTTTCTGCCCCATGTTCAGTAGGTGCAGGAGCCTCTCCCTCCCCATCACCCGAGTCCCGCAGGCCTGGCCTCCAGCAAGCACTTGATGCCACCTCCTGTCTGCGGGGAGAAACGCCCCAAGGCCTGGGGATGCTCCTGGGGCACCCCGGTTCCTTCCCCATCCCATCCCATCCCGGAGCGATCTCCATTGCACTCGGTTGAGCGCTGTCCCACTCTTTGCTCCTGCAGGTGAATGCAGCAACAAGGACTGCCCCTTCCTGCACGCTGATGCCAGCACCCTGGGCTGCCCAGTGGCTGCTGCAGGCAGGGTGAGCGGCTGGGATGGGTGCTGGGTGCTGGGTGCTGCCTATGTCCCCATCCCACCTAAATGGAAACCTCTCCTTTGCATGGCAGGTCCCCTGTGCAGGTACAAGCACAGGCAGAGGGTGATGGGTGCCAACGACCTCGTGGGCTTCTGCCCAGGACCCAACTGCACATTCATGCAGGAAGTACTGGGCAGGCTGGGGGGAAAAACCCACCCGTGTGGGGCTGCAGAGGTGGCCGTGGCCCCTGCAGTGTCTGGGTCAAGGACAATGGTGGTTTGGATCTTTGTTTTAACTAATGGAACCCCTGTGGTCTCTCCCCGTGTCCATCCTGAGCTGGTGACCGCATGGTTTGCAGCGGGTGGGCAGGGGATGCTCCAGTCCCTATGGGAAGCCACAGAGGAATGTGGGGGTACCACTTGCCATGTGCCAAGGAGTAACTGCCTGTTCTATCCCTCTGCAGCCTCAAGGCCGGGTTGATGATGAGCAGCACAGACCCATCCAAGGTGATGCAGAGATGTCCTTTTCTCCTGTATCTCTGCCCATCAGGGTGATGCAGAGCTGCCTCTGCCCCACAGTTCTTGGCAGCTGCTGCCCCACAAGCTCCTACAACTGCCCCATTCCCTCCAGGGAGCTGGTTATCCTTGGGGGCTGGTACAGCTGGACCTGGCTGCCAGCAAGGAGACTGGATGCAAGGATGTGCTGCCCATGGAACCCCCTTTACCAGGCACCGGCGCTACCCAGCAGCCATGGGACATCAATAGCTGCTCCCTGGGCACACAGACCCTGCCTGAACAAGGCACTGGCTTAAAGGTGAGCGGTGTTGGGACTGGGAGCAATGGTTCACCTTGGAGGGAGGGTGAAGGGAAATGATGTGAGAATGAACACATGGTGACGGGGCACTGGGTTGATCCAGCACAAACCTGGTGCCTGCCTCTCCCTGTCATCCCAGTGCAGGCAGAGGTCACGGCTCCAGTAACTGTGGGAAGATCCAGCTGGAAACCCTGCTGGGGAAGTGACTTCAGCATGGACATGGAAGGGTACAGCCGAGCAGGATGGAGCCAGCGAGGCAGCTGCTGGACTAGAAAAGCCAGTTGGGCTTGGTTTTGCCCAGCACCAGCTCCCACAAGCAACAGAGAAATCACAGCTTCCTTAATGCAGCTAAACCTGGGCTCTTCCCAGCTGCCCCGTGCCCTCCTGCACACACAGACACAGGTTTGGCCCTGGCAGATGGGGGTGTGGGGATGCCAACCCTTGGGAAGGGGGGAAAAGCACCACGTGTGTGAACACATGGGACCAAGCAGGCAAGGCAAAGCCACACAAGCTTTTATTGCTGCTGAGAGGGAGGCAGGGAGTTAGTGGTGACCCCCCTGACACAGTACAACTGCCCCACTCTGAATAAAGAGGTTGGCTCTAACTCGGCTTGGTTTATGCCCTTCATGCCTGGAGCATGAGCAACCCTTTCCCAGACATGTTTGGCAACGGCAGGCTCCAACCAGCACTCTGTTAACTGTTCTCATTGCTCTGATGCAGACACGGGTTTGCCCTTTGGGCACAACAGCTCATCCAATGGATTGTTTTGTTGCCTTCCTCCAGAAATAGGGCGCTGTGGTCCGAGTGCTGCTGCTCTGAAGCTTCACATCAGAGCCAGGCAGTCGCACCAGTGCTGTGCTCACAGTGAAGCAGGGCTGGGGGGAAGGAAAGAACCCCCTTTCTCCTGTTAAACCCCATCAGGGTAAGTAAAAGATGGGCTCTGACTTAAAGGGAACAGTTACTCAGGCCACAGCCCATCACAAACCTTCCATCACTCCAACTACAACATACAGGTCCATTCATCTAGAGCAGCAGCCCAGGAGTTGTCCTGTGCCTGGTGTCCCAAAGCAAGGTTTAGGCTTGTGCAGACTACAGGAGCAATGCTGCACCCTGCCTGCCCAGGGTGGCTCTGATGCTTTCTTGTTTCAGTACTAAAAGCTGCCTGAGCCTCAGAGCAGTGACTGCAGGCACTCTCAGCATCCTCCTTCTGCCTACAAGGAGGCAACTGAAAAGCAGCCCCTCTGCAATGAAAGAACCCAACTCTGACCTCTGCTGATTTGAGTCCCTGCTGGGACACTGCTTCTGAGCTCTTCTGGCTCCCAGCAGAGATTCCTGACCGTTCCTTGGGTGCTGGTCCAGCTGCTTCAGTGGTATTTACGCCAGCGATAACGCTCTGGAAACACAAAGGGGGAACACAAGAGGACAGTGTTAGCACAGTGCTCTGGGACTGCAGGAGTGCAAGTCCTGCAGGGGAAACTACAAACACAGCCCAGTGAATCCCTCCTCAGTTATGAGTAAAGCCAGGGAATGGGTGTGTAAGGGTTGGAGCATCCCTTCTGCTATGTGCAGGGTTTAAAGGCGCTCCTGATGGCTCCTGGAGCTGTCCAGGGAGAAGCTGTGAATCAGGAACTGGTTTCACCACCTTTATTAGCTAATTCCTCTGCCCACCTAAGCCAGGTCAGAATATTGCTCTCTGAGCTTGGATATTAACCTTAACTGTGAAGTAATTATTTCAGAGCTGGAATCAACAGGAATGGCAAATACTTTGCTGCTGCTGCAAACATGAGAAGTCCTGAAACAACACTGGTACCGAGAAAGGAATCTTACTGATGTGCTGATAGTTCCAGGCATAGCTGAGGAGGCAGTACCCAGCCAGCAGCATGGAGACTCCGGCTGGTCCACCCTTCTTCACGTTGATGTATTTGTTGTAGTAGCTATTCCAGGCTGTTGGAACAGAAATGCGAGGGTCAGATCACATGGAGGTCTTATGAGTTCACTGGTTTCTGCATCACTTCCCAGAGCCAAAGGGTTGGGTCTGGTTATGTACTTCTATAAAGATCCAGGCTCTGGCCACTTGGACCAGGCTGTAAATGGGACAGCTCTGCCCCAGGGGCAGGAATTCAGCCTCACCTCTCTGTGCTCCTCCAAGCAGTGCTTGGGGGGAGAAGTCTCTGGTGGTCACCCACAGGGGCAGCTCCCCCAGCCTCACGTCCATCAGCCGCCTTTCCAGGAGTGGACCTGTGCAAGGAGAGTGGTCAGAGGCAGGGAATGAGGGACTCGGGAAGGGAGAAGGGATCATCTCTCCCACAAAGGGAGTTGGCTTCACCAGCCCAAACACGCAAAAGCCTGCCTCAAACCTGAATCAAAGTGGAACCCTTTGGGGTTGGACACCTGAACCTCCATGGCCCATTCCTGGATCCCTTTCCAGATAAGCCCAGTGTTTCCCACCCCTCCTCTCCCAATCACATCAGCCTGGCAGTGCAGGGAATCAGCAGCAGACGCTTGTCTTTCCCGCATTACCTTGCTGCCCCATGGAGAAACTGCCCATTGGTGTCTTCATTGCGATCTCCACATCCTCATGGAAAGGCTTCCCTGGAAAAATCCTCATCCTATCATAATTAGGCTGCAAGTCTGGAAACCACTCCAAGCCCAGGGCCCCTGCCTGCGTGCTCCGGGGCAAGCAGATGGGATGGCTTTGGGAAGTGTGGAGCTCAGCATCCCTGCCTGCGCTCAGGATGGGCTCAGACACCATCTGCTGCTCGCTCTCACTAAGCCCGTGGGTGCTGGTTAGGTAAGCGTTGGATGTCCCTTCGCTGCCACCTCCGGGAGCCTCTGCCACGGACACATGGAGGTTCTTGCGGTGCAGAGCAGCACCAGGGGCTTTCTGCCCCACACCAGCCGCTGGGTGCCCCCGTCTCTCTTCCACCCCGGTGCTGCCCGTTCCCTCCTGCAGCACAAGGTCACCGGGGCCGCTGCTGCCGTTGGCCCCGGGGGCAGCTCCAAGTACGGGCGCTTCCGTTGCCTTTAAGCTGCCTTTTCCCCGCTCTGAGCTCGCAGCCGCCTTCCCCGCAGCTCCAGGGCCGCGCGTCTCCGTCTGCGTCCTTCCGGCACCGGTCACCGCTGCCCCGGCCGGGGCTCCCCTGCCGCCGGCCCCGCTCTTGCCCCGCACCACGCGGGCGCGGTGCTTCTCGATCACGATTTCCGCGCCGTCCCTCAGCGCTCCGGGCACGTCCTTCACCTCCTCGGGGGGCAAATCCAGCGCCCTGGCCACCTCCCGCACCGCGGCCTCCGCCGCCCGCTCCGTGCCGGGGCCGGGCCCTCCGGGCTGCTCTGCGGCCGCCGCCTTCCCCTTGCCGGGCAGCCCCTTCCCCTGGCCGGGGCTCGGGGGGCTCTTGCCGCTCTTAGCGGCCGCCCCGGCGCCGGCTCGGTCCGCGCTCACGGCGGGGCCGGGGGCTCTGTTCGGTGCGGCCTTGCAGTACGGGAGGTGTGAGCGGAGCCGCTTGAAGGGCTTGTGGCAGTGCGGGCAGAGCTCCTGCCCCGGCGGGGCCGCGGACATGGCGGCGGTGCCCCCCCCCACCGGCCCCGTTACCGGAGGTCCCTTCCCTGTTCAGGCACCGCCACGGCCACCCCCGCCGGGGGCCTGGGCCGCGCTCCGCGCGCAAGCTGTGACGCCATAGGGGGCGTGGCCGCGGCCCGTGGAGGGAGCTGCGCATGCGCAGAAGGCGGCAGACGCCGGAAGCGGCGGTTGGAGCCGGGCGGGGGACGCCTCGCCTCAACGGTGGGCGGCGGGCAGGGGCCAGGCCGCACCGAGCGGGGACCGAGCCGCGTCCCGACCTTCCCGTCCCGTCTCGTTTCGCACCGCACCGCACAGCCCAGCCCAGCCTGGCCCGCCATGAGCTGCCGGCAGCCGAGCGAGCGGGGAGCGAGACAGAGGTGAGGCGGAGGAGCGCGGCCTGCGGGGTGTGGGGGGATGTGGCCTGTGGTGCCCCTGCGGTGCATTGAGCACGGGGTGAGCTGCGAAGGGGATGGGGGGGGAGGAGGGGAGCGGCCTCCTGAGCTGTAGCAGGGGTTAAACGGGAGCTGGGATGCGGTGGTGAATGCTAAAGGAGGAGCCCCGGGTCGGGGTTGGCTGCGCCTGGGAGATCAAAGGGAATGCGGAGGGTATGGGGGGGGCTCGAGGTGTGTGCTTGGTGAGGAAGGGGAGGAGGTAGGCCCTGTCTGGGGAGGGGAGAAGCAGGAGGGGCTGTGGAGCACGTAGGAGCTGGGCCCCCTGTGGCAGTGCTGGCCGAAGGGGGATGGAGGTGTGAAGAGGAGGGATGTGGGGGCGATGCAAGCGGGGGAAAGTCTCCTCTTAGGAGAGGGAGAGGCCGATGGGTGGGCAACGGCTGAGGGGGCTGTGGGCAGCCAGGGCTGGGGAGTGAGGAGGCAGCTCCTGCTCTGTAGGCGTGGAGCAAACACTGGCAGCTGAGTCTGCTGCGGGAGCTTGTCTGTAAGAGAAGATGCGGTTATAAATACCTCCCTTGAGGCTGTTTTGACTCACTTGAGTGTGTATTCAGTTTTAGGCACTGAAACAGCTCTATCTTATATTTTGATTAGGGCCCAGCATGCCGAGGTCCTGGTTGACTTGTGATGTTTGTAGAGTGGGAAGCGTCATCTGATATTAGTACTGAAATACTGTAGGCACTGAGGGACGTTGCTTTGCAGGATTCTGGGTCACTGTTTTGAATCAGCTGCCATGAAGTTATGGGAGGATGGCAAACCCATGGGATGCGGGGAAGGATTTGTTTTCTGTGAGGTGTTTTCTGACAAAGCTTCCTTTCCACATGGAAAACACTGTTGCAACTTGACTTCAGATGCTGTTAGAACAGAGAGACCAAACTCACCCCAGGCACTAACTGCAGGCTCATGCAAGCAAGGTGAATGTAATCGGGTGTTCATTGACAGCGTGGTCACTGCTGCTCTTCCAGGTGCTGTTCTCAGCCTGTCAGATGTCATTCAGAGTCTCAGGCTTATTTTTAGATGTGACTGAGTATTGAGAGCAGTTGCAAGGCTGAGAACTGCAAATGGGTAATGAAATAGGAAGCTGCTGAGCACTGGGTTTAGTGGCAGGTGTGAGTCCTTGTCCCTTGAACTGATAGAAACATCAGCCTGGCTGCTTTGAGAGAAGCATGATCATTTCCTCTGTGTTCTGTAGACAGCAGCTAAGACTGTCTCCACAGCACGTCAGAGGTTTAGATAGAGCATTAATTTAGCAAGTTTTACCCTTAGTTTTGATTTGTCTTCAGAGAACAAAGCAGAAGGTGTATAAATAAGCTGCTAATGCTTTTTTTTTTCTCTCTTTTCCCCCTGCACATTCTTCAGGAAGAGGAGGCGGAATGGCATTGAAGATGATGGTCACATTCCCCAGACAAAGCGTAGTACCAGGAGTACTGTCCTTCAGGACTCTTGGGACACTGAGGTGAGAGCCTTCTTGGGCAAAGTCAGTTCCCTTTGATGCTGAAGTTAAATAACAGGTGGAATAGACTGTAAAATTATACTCATGGAGAATGAAAACACTTCATGTATGTGAGCTCATGAGGCTCAACTCTGTTACTGACTTCAGAGGCCGAAATCTGTGAAGTGTGGTTTGGAAATCAGCGTTTTCCAGGGAATCTGGTTACCTGGGGCCTGAATATTGCTGTTACTGTGTTTCAGACACTGATTCGTAGCACCCAAGTGAAGATACGAGAAAAGCATTTGCTGCCACTTGTGGTTTTGCTCTCTGAAATGAGGTGTGATGTCTCCAGCACTGAGGAGGTGGCTGAGGTAGATGACTGTGTGTGGTCACTTGGCCTGGCCATCTACTCTTACAGCTATGCAGTTACACACAGTAACATGATTATTTGTGGTACAAGGTCAAAAAGCATCCAAGTCGTGCTGGTTGCAGTAGTTCTTATCTGGTGGTTAAAAAATGCTCTGCTGGAGCTCAGCAGTTCAAGCAGGACTTGATTGTTCACAGCTAAACCATTCAAACTGTTGAGTTTCTGCTTGTGTTTGCTGTGATCTTTTGCTGGGGGTGGGATAAATCGTCGTCTTCTCTTGCTGCTCTCATGTCAGGTGTTCTGGGATGGTGCATTTGCTATTTATGAGATTTCTTTTTATATAAAATGCTGATTTCCAAACTGCTGCCAGATTTCCTGAGTTGGTGTCTGTATTAATCATCCGAAACTTCACTGTGTGCATTTCTCATTAGCAACGTGGTTCTGTTGCAAAATGCTTATGAAGGAGAGTGTGGGGCAGAGGCTCCCTCCTGCTTTGTGTTAACAGAATTGATTTCTTGCAAGGTTTTTGAAGCATCCTTGTAGATTCTTGTACAGCCTTTTCACTGCAGATTGCCTGTAACGAGTCATTATGAACTGTTGCACTTACATTGAACTATTAACTATACTATGCACAAAATAGTGTATGTATAATGGAAATAGCTATATGCCTTTGAGCAACGTATCTTTTATCATAGAAAAATGGTTTCAAATGTATATTCACATTTAAAATGACAAGAGCTCTGTAGCCCACCATTCCTGTTTTTGAGGGAGACTTTTAACCCATACACCTTTACAAGCAGCTGATGGGACAGTCACTGGCTCTGTATGGAAAATGCTCCAAGAGCTGAGATACTCATCAGGAAGGAATTTGTTGTGCTGAAAACTGTTCCTGGTTCCTGTACTGCTGTTTAGGCAGCGGTAGAACTTGCTGGGATGAGGTCGTTTTTGCTTCTCGGGTATAACGGGTAGAACCATCCATAGCTGCTTTGCCATCTGACACTGACTCACTTGTCCAACAGGTTAAACACCTCTCCGTGTGTAGAGTAGTTAATGGCTTTGTGGCGGGAGGAGGAAGAATTTAGTGTGGAACAAGGGATTGGAGTAGGAGTAATGAAATTAAGACTATCAGGAAAAGCCTTTCATGGTGAGTGGCAGAAGCACCTTTGCTTGTCATATAAGCACTTGGCGTTTGACTGGGCAAAGCCATTGAAATGCAATGTCAATAAATAGCCTTGTAGTAGCCCTGCAGGAATGGGTGACCTTAACTGTGTCCTGAAAGCTGCTTTGTTTGGGTGTCTGCAGCAAACAGCATGGGCATGGCCCGCCTGCTTCACCACCCCAAGGTCAGTGCCCAGGCTAACACCAGGCTCCTGCTTCCTGCATGCACTTGCCTTGTGGAAGTCTGTTTTTAACACATTAAACCCCCATGTGCAGGCAAGGAGAAGCTCTAACTATTGACACTGTACACAGGTTTCAGTGTGCCCTTTCTCCAGGGAGCAAAACTCACAATGTTGCTGCTGATGAATAGAGCTTGTTTTAGTCTGGCTTGTTTTCTTGCACTGTAGGATCAGCACATTGAGCATGCCCAGACATTCAAGCCAGGAGATTAAATCAGGTTTAGTTGAATGTCTCTTAAAGGACTTCCTGTGCCAAATGGAGGCATTCATGTGCTTACAGCGCACAAGTGCTTCCGATTGATGGCACTTTGGAATTCTAGGCCATTTGTAATACTTTTATTCAGTTGCCTGATACTTTGCCATTAGGAAAGACGGCTCTTTGTGATTAAAAATCATCACAGGCTTTGGGATATTGAGCTAGGAGGGAAAGCGTGTGTGCAGGAGCAGTTTGTAACTTCAAAGGGAAGAGCAGTAAGTGCTTTTCATCTGAGGGCATACCCACACCTGCTATGGTGAAACATGAGCTGAAGTACCGATTCCTTTTGCCTCCCTTTGGTTGGAAATTCACTGTTTTACAGTGTGGATTACTGAGAACATAAAGCTCAGTATGAAATGAGGCGATGTGATACTGGAACTGCGCTTGGATTTTGTCAGGATCTCTTCCCATTTTGTGTCTACTGACAGCAGTACGTATAGGATGAAGGGAGGTGTTTTCCTTCATGGCAGTTCAAACGGGCTGTTGTTTGGTGTTATCCCTCAGTCCCTCCCTTTGAGCCCTGGGTCGCACATGAGCTGGATTCGATGCAAAAGGACATGGCTGGTTTCTCCCACTAGACTGTCCTTTCACCCAGGGGAGACGGGATCCTTCACTCTGCCTTTTACAGGAGTAAAATTGAGGTTCTCTTCCATCTCGATCAATATTGCTCTTGGCACATTGCTGTAATGAAGTACATCTCCTGCAACAAACCACCCCTGAGTGACAGCCACCCCGAGGATGATAGCAGACCTCTGCTCTGCAGCTCAGCCTGTGAGCTGGCACACGATGAAACACTGCGCTAGAACTAGAGCAGACATTAAACATTAGCAAGGCAGAGCCTTTGCCACCGCATTCTGCTTCCTGCTCAGCCTGTCCCTTCTACCAGGAGGTCAGCTCTGCTGTGGTCCCTGCTGCTTGGGTATACATGCAACAAAAGCCCTTCCTTGCTGGGTGTAAGTCAGGTCAGGCAGTTGTAGTGATCCTCTGAGGGGCTGCCACGGGAGAACCCACAAGCCAGGGAATCACCACTGCAAAGCCCTTTGCTCTGATTTTCCCTGGGAAGGAAGGAAGTCTGCAGTGTCCTGGGTCACTCCCTTCCTGCATAACTTCTGTAAAACCTGATTTCTTGTGGTTCCCCTTTGTTGTGCTGACCCATGACAGGATTCCCCAGTGCTCAGCAGCACCGCTGTGTTACGGGTGGAGGTCGCTGACGCACGGCAGCGCCGCTGCTCCCACGTCACAGGATTTGTCTCTGCCGCTCCACAGTGTGACACGATTGAGGTCTTGAATTCAAACTGAAGCCAGATAACGCCTCTGGTAAACTAATCATTAAAGATCTGGAGAGTAGCAGGGGGCTGAATGACTGTTACTTAAGTTCCTGTCACAGTGAGATGCTTCATCACAAATCACATTAATAGATTTAACAGGACTTTTGCTTGGAAGTGATTTAAAACTTCTGTAGCTCCTCAGTGTGATGTTAAGAGGTGCTCATGAGTCAGGTAAACCTCAAAGATGCCCTTTTGATACTTAAAGTACTTATAAACCTTCACTGGGCTCCTTTCCTTTGCCCTTTTGCTTTGTTTCATTGTGTAGATGACTCTCATTGCTG
Source organism: Neopsephotus bourkii (assembly GCF_033783945.1). Classification (NCBI taxonomy): domain Eukaryota; kingdom Metazoa; phylum Chordata; class Aves; order Psittaciformes; family Psittacidae; genus Neopsephotus; species Neopsephotus bourkii. The sequence goes on from NW_026902223.1 coordinate 1,315,261, forward strand.
ACATGATGACTATAAGGATTCTTTTTTTGTCTAATTGTAGTCCAAATGCGTTACAGAATGTGCACCACAGCCTGGGGAAATGGTAGGTCCCTGACATGGTTTGGGCAATAAATGGGCTTCACTGTGCTAGTGCATTAGAGAAATGGAAATAAAGAGGGTCTGACAAAGCAGATCTGTCAACAGCCTTAGGTGCAGGAAGCACGTCCCAGGACACAATTTAGGCTTTGAAAAGATGAGAGATGCATAAAATAATCACTGCTAACTGCTCTAAAATGTTTGTTGAGATGTGAAACTTCAGCAGTCAGTAATACCAGGTTCTCATTTCGATTTTTGCCTTCATTTGCAGAAGGTGGCTGTAACGAAAAACAGTAAGGAACAGAGACTAAAAGGCAACAAAGTGTCCTGTGCGGTGGGTTTCTCTCCAAGGCTGCTGTGACTTGTCCAGCGTAACAGCATTGCATTCAGTACCTGTGCTTCTATGCAAAATGGGATGGTCTAGCAAGCACCATGTCCTGCCTCCTGTCCTTCTGGGGTTCTTTCCCTCTCTAGTATTAGCAGTGTTAGGAAGAGGAGCTGCTGCTTCCTCAAGGATGACTTTACCCGTGTGTTGCTGTCATCTCCTTGCTGGAGCAAGCCTGGGTGCCGTTGTCTTGCTTGCTGCACTGCCACAGAACTGAAGCATTTTTGGTGCTTAATAAAACAAGGACATTTAGAAGGTTGGATTGTCATGATATGGAATCAGTGCCCTGGGGTTTCCAGTGGCGCTGAGGTGTGGTCCACCCCAAATCCTCATTCAGTGCCTTCCTAGGCCGTTATCACTGCTCATTGACAGACACGGTGGGTGCTGTTTGCACTGTCCTTCAGATACCTCTGCAGTGAGGCCTCCTGGATGTGGTGCTGACTCTTAAATGACTGTAGACTTCCTCAAATTGGTCTTCTGCTGCTGTGGCCACCGAGCTTTGACTTCTGTGGTTTTAGTTTAATACTTAAAATATGGGGGGGTTATTTTGCTGTCACTTCTGCTGGCTGCCTTTATGAATTTACTTCTCCTGGGATGGTGGTGTAGCCATTCTCTCCTTCTTAAGCACCTAAATATTTCCAGTGTTGTCTTGAACAGCCTATCGCACAGTAATGAAACATTTCAGCAGTAACTAATGGAACCTTTCATTAGCAGCCCTTAAAACAGTGTAAGCCAAAGAGTTTTATGTCTTTGAAACGCTGAAAATGATGGTTAGGGCTCTTCCAGTCATTACCATGAAGTGTAATGCTGGCAAATGAGCCCTGTTCTCTCTGTGAGCTAAATCATGACTTCTCTTTTGTGCATGTGGAAGTTTTTTGATGCTTTTCTGCTGTCAAGTAAATCATTATGGAAGACTACTGGGACTACACTGCTGTCCCAGTGCTTAATTGGGAAAAGCTGTGTGTATGTCAAGGTGTTCAAAGACTTAAAATGGGAATTGTGCTGCTTTTAACAACCTCTTGCTTTGGATGCTTCAGATCTCATTTTAGAAAGATTGACTTGTAGGAAACTGCTTTGCATGGTGCTTACCTAAAGTGTCTGCTAGAAGAGAAGAGCACAGCTCTCCCTTGCCCTGTCTGCCTTCACTGCCCCCTGCAGCTCAGCAGGAATGTGCTTTATTCCCAGTTCTCGGATGAACTCGGCAAACTTCACTAGTGCTAACGTGGGTCGTGGGGGCAGAGCTGGTGGGTCTAACACTGAAAGATGAAATCCAATGCACCGGAGGTCAGTGAACCTCCAGGTGGAAGTTTGCTCATCCCTTCAGCTCTGCAGAGCTTTCCATGGGTTGGCGGTATTGGAAGCGATGAATGCCAAGAAAGCACTTGGTGGATTTATGTCACTCCATCAGGCTGAATGTGAGCCTGAAATATGAAGGGGAGGGACTTACTGTAAAGATGATTTACTTATCTAACGTGTCTCCTGTTACGGACAGGAGAGAAAACAGTGTGATTTTGCCATTAACCTTCTCTTTGTCTCAGTCTTCCAGCAGCGATAGTGGCAGCAGCAGCAGCAGCTGTAGTAGCAGTAGCATCAACAGCCCTGACAGAGCGTGCGGTGCAGAAACCAGCCTCAACCCCGTCATTGCGGGATCCAGCCCTGTCTCCTCTCAGTCCATCCATGAGCAGTCTGCACTAAGCCAAGGTCCTTACTTCCACATCAACCAGATCCTGAAGGAGGCACACTTTCACAGCCTACAGAGCCGGGGACGCCTTCCCACATGATGAACCAGCAGCTCCCTGCCTTCTGTGAAGGGACAGCACTGTGTAGATTTGATATTTCAACTCAAAAGTTTGTTAAAAATGGAATTGCACAAAATGCCTGTTGCCTTTTCAGTCTATATTTGAAATAACAGGTTAACAGGGAATTGTTTACTTGTGGTTTGCTGCACTATTGCAATGCAAAAGGGGCTTTTAAGCAATTTTTATAGGATTCATTTTTGGGGTGGTTTTAAAGTACTTGTCAAGAGGAGACTTGAGGAATCCCCATTTGTGTTATAGGATTGCAAAATGTCCAGTTCCAATCGACTGCCTAATCTGTTTGTTAGCAGTTTATTGCTTTCTGTAAAGTTCTTTCCAGCGTTCATGTTCAGTTTTATAAGTCTTTTTTAATTTCAATAAACTAGTAAAAAATTTATTTGGCAACATAATTCCTTTGAGCATTGAGAGTCACCGAGACAGGGAGAATAGGTGCTACCACTGGAATCCCTTAGGACTGCTCCAGTGGCAAACTTCCCACCTAGCTCAGTGCAGGGCGAGCTTTATCTGGATGGAGCTTTACTGCTGCAGTACTGAAATGTGAAACTAGAAGCAGGAAGGTTCAGGCAGCTGGAGCTGCAGTGCCAGGCACCTGCTGGGTTCATACTGGAGCAGACTGGTGGTACCTGATGGCAAGAGGAGTCTGATGTTGCTCCAGTGCCCGTTTCTAGCTGTGAAATGTTTTGTTTTCTATTAGTGTGTAGGTTGTTTTGGGGTTTTTTTCTTTAATTTGATTTTAAGGCTAGCAACTTCTAAGGAACAGGAGGTGAAAGAGTAGCTGCAGCCAGAGGGCATGGACATCCCTGACCCACACCTGGTTCACCTGGTGCACTGTGACCTGGCTAAGGACAGACAATACTCCTCTTCTGACAGCACCAGCAGAGGTGGCCCCGGTCCCTGCCAAGGGGGGAGAACGACCTCAGTGAAGACAGAGACACAGCCAGATGTTTCAGTTTTTACTGGGTCACTTGGTCATGCCAGAAAGCCAGCCCAGCTTGAAGAGAGAAGGTGCTGCTGTGTCTTCCTCCTCGGTTACAAGCTGCCTGAACAAAGAGCCAGGGCGCGACGCCTCATCTTCTGCTCTTGTGAGTACAGGAGCTGGAACCTGTTAGTTCATGTAACAAAAGCATCTGTAACTATTAGAGCATACCTCTGAGTTCTCCCCACCCTCAACTACAGCCACTGCAAGGAGGTGTAGGCTACAGAACAGCTCTTCCCAGGCAATGGGAGCTTGAACCACAACCGAAGCGGTGCCACTCCAGGTGGTGAGTGACAGACTGTTCTGAGCAGCAGAAGCACAGCATCTGGCTGTTGTTAGCAACAGGTGACTCTTTTGATGTCATTCAAAGCGGACTTTAACCTCTCCAGAACCATTTGAGCATAAAAGAAGGAGCAAGCATCTGTCAGGTGTCGACAGGAGTGTGGCTAGCACTCAACACACATGTGCCACCACAGCAGGCGAGGGGAGTGGTAGGAGCGAGCCACACACCACTGCACGCTTCTACTCCAGCTGAGGTGTAAGAGGTAAAGAATACCTTCAGTGTGAAGCTTTGGGCTTTCAAACAACCCTCATACTATGTCTGGTCTGGTCTCAGACCATGAATAATGGAGAACAAGAGTTGCAGAGTAAACTGCATCAGCATCTCAGGTAACACTCAGACCTTTTCTGTCCCTATGGAAGGGACATAACCACAGATGGATTATTGTGTTAATAATAGCTAAAGGAAAGAGATTACTAATTACTGCTTCCTGTAGCAGTGAGGTATTCCTTGGCTCTCAAGCCTCAGCATAGAGATCTCCATCTAAGTGGATGTTTTAAATGTAACAACGTTGTCTACTTCTAAAACTCAGAAACAGGACAACACAAAGCCTTTGCAAGAGAAGCAAACCACTCTGCTCACACAGGCTTCAATACCCAAGCCAGGCTTCGTCAGGAGTTAGAGGTCCGCATCCCACTGGAAAGGAGTTCAGATAAATTAGCTTGTATCCTTCAAGAGTTCCTGCAGCCATCTTTAAATGAATTGTCTTCTATGCAATGACCTCAAAATGCCTCATCCCTGCATTTTTATGCTGGTTATTGCTTATGTTTTACCACAGAGCAGAGGGCCCCCAAAATCCGGGGGCCATCAGTTGGTTTGTTGAGGGTCAGGGGGAAACCCATCTGGTGCTGTGTTGCTGCAATGGTTCTCTGGTTTGACCGAAAATAAAGATGAGGTTAAACATGAACTGCTTGGCTTTGTTCTTTCCCTGCAAGCCCTAGTGTTGGTGGCAGAATGAGTACTGCCAGGAAGCGAGTACAGCCCCACTGACTGACCTGAACTCTCTCTGTGCTCCTAGAAGCAGACTTGGTCTTCCGTGAGCTCGACATACTCAGCGGCAGAAGTCCAAATCTTGTAAGAGATGCAAGACAGAAACGTGGCCAGTGAGAGGGAGGCAGCAATTCCAGACGTTCTGCTTCCCCAGAGGACACAGGAATGAATGCCTTACCTGATCTGGCTGGATGCTAATGGCAAGATGTTGTGTTGCTCCTGGGAGCTGAGCGTGCCGCTCCTGCTCGTGTACTGGTTCTCCGTCCCGGTCAGCAAGCCAAAGAGAACCTAGGAGGCATCAAGGGGCTGTCTGCATTTGGGAGCAGCTGAGCACACCATACACTGGTGAGCACAGAGCTTGGATTTGGTTTAAGTTTGAACACAGTGTCTCCCTTCCCCCTGTGACTCTTGCTTTTAATTGGTGCTGCTTTTTATCACGGTAGGTTAGTTCTAGGCCTGTTTCAGCACTACTTAACCCGATTAGAGCTGCACAGGCTCCAGTGAATCCCATTAGATAAAGTTCAGCCAACTCATCTTGAGCTGGCATTAAATACTCTTCCCATTTCTGCCTAAGTGCCTGCAGTTATCTTTAGGCATTAAGCAGTTTCTGAAGCTGCCCTTCAGAACATGTTTTGCTTCCTGTGCCTTGAACTCACGGAGGTTCGCTGAACCAGGCGATTCAGGTTGCTGTTCAAGTGTGGAGTGAAAACGTCCAAGTCAAACGGATCTATGTGTCCCTCCAGGAAGTCTATCACCTTCTCCATCCTACGAGCAGAGCAGAGGAGCCCTAGCAGGGGTTACATCCCAGCACCGGTTGCCAAGGCCAACAGAGCGGTTTCACAATGAGGTGACAGAGCAAAAACGGGAATTACTCAGCAGAACAGCTGAAATCTCCAGCTATTCCACAACCTACAACATCTGCTGTTGCAGAGGAACCTCCTCCCTCTGGTATGTCCAAGAGATGCCTCGGTTCTCAAGACTGGAGCATATACAAGGTTTTAACTCTATATATAGACATGCTGGGTACAGGAGGCCACCATCTCTGAGCCCTAGGCTGCAGAATTCCACCCCACCTCCTATATTTTGAGGATGAGCATCCTCCTGGCACTGATCAAGCTGCTGGTTTAAACCATTTTAGGGCCCCAGAAGCTCCTGCTGGTATCTGAACCCCAGAACTGCATCCCACCTGGAGTCGTGCTTGATCCTGCTGGGTTTTGTTTCCTCACTCTTTGCTGTCAAGATGATGCTCAGGTACCGCAGGTCATAGAGTAGCTGCAGAGCTCTGTTCTGGGTCATGGGGAAGGTGCCTGCTTTCTGCAAACAGGACAGACAGGAACAAGGCTCTTCACTCACACAGAAGGTGTCAAAGGACCGCTTCAAGGAAATGCTTAGAACCACCAGCATCAAGCACCATCCAACCTAACAACCTTTCTGAGCAGTCTGGTGTCTGATCCCTCACTGCCTCAGTTCTGGGGCACGCAGGGGAAGACTGTTCTCACCCCTTCCAACGCTCACAGGCAGACACCTTCCATGCTGAGGGATCATCCTGCTCACGTACCTTCTCCTGCTTCTCCTCCATAAGCTTTTCATAGGCAGCAAGCACTTGTGCCATGCAGCCCCTGAGCAGTTCCTGCAAGGTGACTTTGGGAAGAGTGTGGCCACCGACCCGGTTCACCTCTTGGCACAGGCTGAAGAGGAGGCACTGCACGCACCAGGAGGGCTGTGGAGGAAAACCCTGTTAGTTTAACATGGTCTGTAAGCTGCGTTAGCTTTACTTCAGCAGCTTCCTACTTCTGTGTATAAACCAGGCTTAAGTCCTTCAGCTCAGTTTTACAGGATCTGGGCCAACGGTCTTCATTTGAATCTACAGCAGCAGCTCCCTCATTTCCTTCCCCTGTCCTTAGGAGGTATCTCAGAGAGCAAGTAAAAGCACTGGGGAGCATTTTGCTGTGCTTGTAATACCAAGCAAACTCCACAGCAGGCCGAAATGTTGGCTCTGGAGGCTTCTCCCCCCAGCAGGCTGTTTCTGTGTGCTTACCATGGAGATGTACCTCGTACCTGCATGGGCAGCCGGATCTTGGACGTCACGGTGGTTCCAGACTCGGTCTCCTCCTGAATTTCAATTTCATCCCAGCTGGTGGCTGTGGCCAGGACAGAGCCAGCCGTGTCCAGCAGCAACGTGCGGGTAAAGCACTCGACCAGCCCCTAACAGCACAAAACACAAAGCACACAGTCAGAGGACAGGCAGCATGAACGGGAGCATCAAGGGACAAGCAGCCTGGTCCTGCCTGCAGAGAGCCCCCCATGACTCCCAAAGTGAGTCTTACAGAGACCATCCCACTAGATGCCACCTCCTCTCCCCATGAGTTGACTTAGCAGCACGGAAGCAGCACAGCGAGCTCTCAGCAACCAGCTAAGGAGCAGCAGCGCTGACCACAGGGAGCTGAGCCAGCACAACCCATGCAGGACGCAGTGGTGAGGGGAGAAACAGCTCCTTACTTTGGTGACAGCCGAGCTCCAGATCTGGTAAGCAAAGAGGCTCTGCTGCAGGAGCTCTGCCTTCACCCCCTGCCACTTGGCCTGCACGGGGCTCACTTCCTGGCCTTTCCCCTTCCCCAGCTTCTTGGTGGAGCGGGTTTCCTTCAGCACCATCTCCGAGCTGCCCGACCGGCCCAGGACACACTGCTTCAGGTGAGGGCACAGCTCGGTCAGGGACTGGCAGAGTCTGGCCATGAAGAGGACAGCGTTGAGCCTGGCATCACTGGGAGCATCCGCCTGCCCCCCCAGCAGGCTCTGCGTGCGCTGGAGCTCTTCACGCACACAGCCCAGTACATGGTGGATGCAGGCGATGCAGCGGTCACGGAGCAGCCCCTCCACTGTGCCAGCATCAGCATAGCGGTCAAAGGCAGAGCGTGGCTGCACAGCAGGAGCAGCCTCCTTGGCCGAGGGGTCCACGGGGAGGTAGGAGAGGAGATCATCCAGCCTGGCCTTCAGCTTGCAGTCCAGAGCCGAGCAGAAGCTCTGCACGCACGGCGTCAGCGCCTGCGCCTTCATGGCCAGGCCGCTCTTGGTGAAGGGGCTGCGGTTTGCCACGCTGACCCACGCCGCGTCGCAGGGCAGGTCGCTGGAGCTCTCTGACCACAGGAACAGAGCCACGTTGTGCTCCAACTGGATGTGCTTGCTCGGGGCAGAGGTGCTGGGCTGGACTTCAAGTTCCTGCAAGGCGACGGTGAGAAGCTGTCCGGAGCTGCTGGAGATGGAGTCAAACGCTTCTTTGGTCAGGGTCTGGAACAGAAACCCAACAGCACTTTTACAATGTGCCTCCTGCTGCTTACAGCACTTAAACCACACGCTAACACCAGCAGTGAACAAGGGGGAGCATAGAGCAAGGCTCCCCCGAGCTGCCACCCACCTCCAGCCTGTCCAGGAAGAGCTGCTGCAGCAGATCCTCCCAGAGGGAAGCAGGCTTGTCCAGGAGGCGATGGCACAGCGCATCCCACTTGTGGCTCACGGGCTCGCTCGTGAGCAGCTCCCACACGGCATCACGAATCCCTGCGAGGCCTTTCATGCTCTTCACATACACCAGCAGGTTGCTGACCCCTGCCCTGATGTCCTCACTGCACCTGAAGGACACGTTTGGCTTCACTGACTTGCTCAGGCACAGCCCCACGGAAGGCAGGAGGGAATGTGGGCTCCTTAACCTGAAGAGGCTTTGCCTATGGAATCACTTATGGGGCTGAGGGTGCCTCCGGGGGAGGCAGCTGCACCCCAGAGCCCAGGAACACACTGAAACCGGGAGCATGGTGCCCCGGGAACACTGGCAGCAGGGAGGGCTGCTGGGGCTCTGGGAAGCAATGCAGGGGACACATCCCATGGCCAGCAAACACATGGGGAGCGGGGCTGCAGCTGGGGCAGGGACCAGCTGGCTCCATCAGATAATGACACAGGACTAACGAGGCTGCTAATGAGGCTGTAAGGGGCAGGCAGGGCTGTAGGTGGAGGGCAAGGCATGCTGGGGTGGAGCTGGCAGCCCTATAAAGGGTGGCTGGTTCCCTCTTCCAGTCTAGGGAAGGGCAGTGAGGAGAAAGGAGGTGCTGGAGCAAGAGCTAAGTGAGCCAGGTAAGAGATTCCCTTCTCATTTACTCTGTGCTTGTTTGCTGGTGGCTATAGCAGAATAAGGCAGCTCTAGACATATCTCTGTGGTTTGTTATGGCAGTGGTACAGCCTGGCTGTCAGGATGGGGCAGTGCTGCCTCTGGCTGTTCAACTGCAGGGAAAAAGGAAGGCTGGGCAAGCAGCCTGCCTGCAGTGAAGGAGGATGTAAATGAGCTTGGTTTTGCTTTGTGCTATGTGGTGCCTGGGAGAGAACTGCAGGGTGGGTGGTGTTGCACTCACATGGTGATCCACTTCTGCAGCGTCTCTCTGAGGTGCTCCTGGCTGATGGGATGGGCCAGGGTCCGCAGGGCCGGCTGGAACTCCACCACAGCCTCCGGGAGGTACCGGAACCAGCTGCTCAGCTTCAGCTCCTCCTCCAGAACCCCCCCTTTCCCTGCAAGGAGACAGGGAGGGCATCAGCCCAGCACGGGGGGAACCTCCTGCCTGCAAACAGAGCTGCCTGTGCCCTCACCTGCTGGGTGCTGGCCTGTGGCGCTCTCCAGGATGGAGAAGAGCAAACCACAGGGCAGGGCTGGATCCGGCAGCATCCCTTCGGGCACGGTGTAGAAGAGAGCATGGGCCTGGTACAGGGTCGTGGTTAACAGCTCCATCAGCGAGCACACCTGAGCTTTTATACCTGCGCCTGCAGAGCAATGCCTTTCAGTTGAGGCAGCCCCTCCAACAGAGCCCTGTGCTTGCAGTGAGCCTTCAGGGAAGGGCTGGAGGGCAAAACACTCGTTCCTTTACAGATGAGCTTAGCTTCAGGTCCTTAGCACTGTTAATCCGCATGGCATTTTGGTGCTGGACCAAGTGCTGTGAGCCCCATCACCACAGTGCCATGGGGGCTGTGTCCCCACCATAGTGAGCTTCACAGGCCCAGCCCACCCGCTCCTGTTGGGGCAAGAGGGAGAGGAGGTGCAGGGGTACTGACCGTGGTGGGGCTGGTTGAGGAGCTGCTGGATGGCCAGCTTCCTGGCCAGCAGGAAGTCAGCGAGGGCCTGGCGCGGCGAGCTGTCCTCCAGCAGCATGATGGCACACAGGGCTTCGGCCACCGCCTGGTCCGACACCGTGCGGCTCTTCAGCAGGGCCTTGCTCTCCTGCAGGATGGTGGATCTGGAAGGGAAGGAGGTGAACAGTGAGCGCCTGGGTGATGGAGGGATAGGTTCAGGTGTGGTTATGGGGCTGGGAGAGCTCTGAGAGCCCCACGTTCTGCGGTCATGGAATGGTTTGGGTTTGAAGGGAACTTAAAGCTCCTCCAGCTCCAACCCCTTCCACTGGAGCAGCTTGCTCCAAGCCCCTGTGCCCAACCTGGCCTTGAGCACTGACAGGGATGGGGCACCCCCTCCAGCATCCCCCCGGCCTCCTCCCCAGCGCCCACCTGAGGTGGCTGGCGGCAGCCACCTGCCGCAGCAGGATGGGGAAGCGGGCAAGGACCGGGCTGCTGCGGGCCCGGGGAGCATCGAGCTGGAGCTGGCGGCGGAGGTGGGCTCCGAGCAGATGGAGCCGGGCCGCGGGCAGGTACCGGCCGCCCTCCACTGCCCCCCACACCCTCTCGGGCACGTCCAGCAGCAGCTTCAGCTGCGCCGCCGCCCGGTAGAAGCTCTGCTGAGCCGGCGGCCGAGCCTGCAGGAGGGAGAACAGGAGGTCAAGGGGGGAGCTCCGAGCCCGCCCCGCCGCGCCCCTCGCCGCCATCCCCTCACCGGGACCGCGGGGCCCGGCCGGGCCGCGCCGCCGCTCTGCAGGCCCCGCACGGCGCCCAGGAGGCGCTCGGCGCTCAGGCGCATCTCGGCGATGGTGTCGGCCGCCTCGATGAGGTCTCGGTACCGCTCGCCCACCATCTGCCGCAGCTCCTCCCGCTTCTGCTCGATGTCGGCGCGGAGCCGCCGCTCCACCGCCCGCAGCTCGGCCGCTGTGTGCGCCTCGAACAGCGCCTCGGCCTCCGCGCCCCGCGCCGCCATGGCCGCGCCGCCCGGAACCGCGCTGACGTGGGCGGCGCCATCTTGGGCACGGGAAAGGGGAGGGCGGCGGGGAGGGGCGGGGCGCGGCGCCGCCATCTTTGTGCAGGGCAGAGCCGCGCGGTTGCCGTGGCGACGCGGGGCTGGAGGAAGCGCGGATTCCATCGGGATTTGTGGGGTGGATCCTGCCCTGGCGCCCGTTTCCCGGGAATGGGCCCCTCCTGGCGCCTCCCCGCAGCGCTAGAGGGAGACAGCGGGGCTGGACCGAGCATCGGGACCCTGCCAGTGGCTGTGCCCGGCAGAGCCGCAGGGCGGGGGGGGATGAAGGGAGCTTAAAGCTCCTCCAGCTCCAACCCCTTCCACTGGAGCAGCTTGCTCCAAGCCCCTGTGTCCAACCTGGCCTTGGGCACTGCCAGGGATGGGGCAGCCACAGCTTCTCTGGGCACCCTGTGCCAGCGCCTCAGCACCCTCACAGGGAAGAGCTTCTGCCTAAGAGCTCAGCTCAGTCTCCCCTCGGGCAGGTTCAAGCCATTCCCCTTGGCCTGTCCCTACAGGCCCTTGTCCCAAGCCCCTCTCCAGGTTTCCTGCACCCCCTTTAGGCACTGGAGCTGCTCTCGGGTCTCTCGGATGCCCTGCGGGATGTGGTGGGACCAGGTTGGGGGGGGCTGTATTCACATCGCATAAACCCCTGGTGACTGCGTTGTAAATGGGGTGGGGACGACAGGAAAACGGTGTTTTGGAATGAGGGGGTTATGGTGTGGAAGCTGTTGGTGGCAGAGCCAAGCTTCAGCTCCCAGCAGAGCTGGGTTCTCCCTATCACTGTTCCCCCTGTGTGCACATCCTGATCTCACCACCAGCTTCAACCTGCAGCGCTTCCCCTGCCCTTGATCCCACCACAACCAGCCCCGAGGGGAGGAGAAGCTTCCTTCTCCCACCCGGTTGTTCGGCGCTGCTGCAGCCCCTGGCCTCAGAGTGTGGTTGTGCTTCAGCTGTACCCAGCCAGGTTAGGGGGCACGCTGACCCACATGTGCATACAGCTCCGTGCCCAGGGAATGATCCTGTGGGGCTCTGGGGGGAATCGGTCCCGCTGCATGGACCCTACAAAGCAGAGACCACCCCGCACCAGCAGTGCACGGGGAGATGGATGTGGGGAAGAAGCGATCCCCCCTTGTCCTTTAGTGCGGCTCTAGGTTGCAGTGCCCAAGCCTGGCTTCTCCCACCGGCTCCCACCGGCCCCCCCTCACACACACCCAGAGCCAGCAGCTGTAGGAAAACCCGTTTATTCCCCTCGCAGCCCATCCCCAGCTCCCTCCGTGGGGCACAAACCGGGACACGGCCATGGAGGGAAGCGGGGACCCGCCGGTGGGTCCAACACAGAGCACAGTGGGGCAGGGGGCTATGTACAAGGGGTGGCAGCACGGAGCTGGCTCGGCAGGGAAGGGCTCCTGTGCTTAGGACGGGGTAAAGCTCCCTTCCCTTGCCCTGCACAAGCCGCCTGTTGGGGTGAAAGAGCAGAGGAAGAGGGGCAGCGCAGTGTCTGTACAACGGGAGGGTAACGAACCCCAGTGCTGGCCCGGCCGCTATATACAGGTATGTACAAGAGCCACCCCCCGCTCCTCCTGCCTGTGCAGTGCGGGATGGGGTGGCTGCAGTGCCCCGTTGCTTCGCATCCCTCCTTGGCTCCTGGTCAGGATGTGGCTTGGAGCAGGTTCCCCCAAATCTCAGCCCTCGTGTCCCGGCTTCCTGCATGGGGCAAGCAGGAGAAGGGCTGAAGTCCAGCGGGATACATGGGGGTGAGGCTGGCGGGGAAAGGCAGAGGTATCCTTGCGTTGGGAAGCAGCAGCTCTGGTTTCAGACTTGGAAGCAGGAAGGTTGGTTTGTGGATCCGTGCTGCTCTTTGTGCCTTGGTGGTGACTGATTCCTGCTTGGAGCAGCCCTGGGCAGGGAGCGCAGCCCCAGCACAGGGGATGGAGGCTCCCTGAGCACTTTGGGGTCCGCTTGTTCACAGCAAGGGCTGAGAGAACCCCCCAGGATGGGGAAGGCAATCCCTGCTCTAAAGCAGCGTCACGGATCCAGAGCTCTCGCTGCAGGGGCTGCACCGCTGCCTGTTCGGTGCAGTCAGTGCAGGTCTGGGAGGGAAGGAACCTCCCCATGGAGTCTCCATCAACGAGAAGGCTCTTCCCGTCAGGACAAAGCTTGGGAACCCCTCCAGAGACACGGCAGCGCGGTTCATTCGTGTGCAGAACTCCAGGGTGGCTTTAGTGCTGATGTGAGGAGCTGAGAGATGCAACAGGGAGGCTGCGAGCCCAAAGCCTGCCCAGCAGAGCGGGGTTTGGCTATTGAGCACCGGCAGGGCGGGCACGGTTGGAAGCTTTGCCTGGGGTGATGCTCAGCCCACGTTAGGGTGAGGAGACAGCGAGGATGGCTCCATGCAGGGCAATCCAGGGGGGCTTGTAGAGCTGGTGCTCTTTGCCTGCCCAGTGTTGGGGCTAGGAAGGGGAATTGGCTCCTTATGAACCATGGGGGCACCGCGCAGGTACCGGGGCTCGCAGACCCCCAGCAACCCCCGCCCGGTGTCAGCCCCATCGCACCCGCAGCAAAGCGGCGGCTTCGGGTCCGTGCGGGCGCTGGGACGAGCCTGGGCTGCCCGGGGCCGGTGCGTGCGGGGCGGCAGCGGAGCCGCTCCAGCCCCGTGCGGGCTCAGCGCGGTCACTGCGCTCCCCCCCCCCGCGGAGCAGATCCGACCTGAGGGCAAGCTCCCACTGGAACCAAGCGGCTGCGAGGGCAAACTCTGCCTCCCGCCCGCCCGCAGGGGCAGCGGGGCTGCGCTTTGTTAGCGAGCAAGGAGCCAGCAGCGGGCTTGGTTCGCATGGGTTTAACTGCGAGTGCTGCAGCTCCTTCCCCTGGGGTGAGCTGGGGGGGGGGGGTTCTGGCAGTCCCCCCAAGCCACCTCATTCTCCTTCCCTGCACCACCCCACTTCAGTGGCCTTTGGGATGCCGGTGGCAGCCCCTGTGCTCCTCGCCCCTCACCTGCACCCCCTTATCCCCAGCACAGGAGATCCCCTGGGTGCAAAGGGGGGAATGGGGTATTTCCCATCTCAGTCCCCTTGTAGAGATCTGAGCTGCCAGAAATGGCATTGGCTGGGGGTTCTGCTGGGACAGAGCTGATCCAGGCCCACGCTGTGCGGGGCAGGGTCCTGCCCAGGGCTGGGAAGCCAGGCTTTCCCTATGCTCCTCATTAAAGCAGCACAGAGAGGAGATGCTCCTGCTGGAGACTCCCTCTGCCATCAGTTGGGCGGTGGTGGCAGAGCATAGGGCAAAGCTGGCCATTGCAGGTGTGAACATCAGCTCCCATGAGGGGCAGGGGGCTCAGTGACCCCTTCCCATCACCTCCCTGTTTTCCACACACATCCCTCCCTCCCCACCCACCCAACATGAAATGCCCACAGCCCGGCTGACGCATTGCTGCAGCTCCAACACGGAAACCTCATCCTAGCAGAGGGCTCTGGCTGCACCGGGCCTGTCCATCACCATCCAGTACCTCACTGTAGTGCAATGTGATGCCCATGGCTTAATCCTGCAGCACCAGCAGGGCAGCTCCTGCTGCTTCAGAGCCCGGCTTTGGCTTCCCCTCCCTTAGCGCAGGCAGCGAGCAACAGTGGGTGCCTGCTCAGTGCTGAGCCCAAGCGGTGCCTCTGGGTGCTCGGATGCAGGCACCCTGTTCCTCAGAGGAGCACTAAAGAGTTAAAAGCAAATCAATGCTGACAATGCTCTGCTTTGCCCTGCACAAAGTCCCTGAGCCATGTCCCTGGGGTCCCTTGTGCCGGGGAGCAGGCACTGAGCTCTTCTGGGGGGCACAGCAGGATGAGGGATGCCCTGGGCAGGGACTCACTGCAGGAACCAGGTAGAGCCATGGAAAATCATCTCCCAGAGCTGATACTCTCCGAGCATCACCTGCGGGTGGTGCACGGTGGCCCCCCAAAGTGGGCAGTGCTCATCCTTGTAGTGTGGGGTGAAGGCTCCGTGCATGGGGCTGCTGTGGGGGCTGAGGGAGGGATGGGAAAGGGGAAGGGGGTGAGATCCGTCTGATTCCTCCCCCTAAACCCTGCGTTCCCACGGCTCGGCTCTGGAGCAGGAGCCTGTGAACAGAGCCTGGCCTCTGGCCCAGGACCCGCTCCGGGTGCTCTTGTCCTGCTCCCCTGGGCTTTCCCTCTGCTCCCGCTGTGCTGGACACGGAGGGTGGCTTTGCTGGGTTTGCACTGAGCTGGAGGGGAGGGCAGGGACAGAGCCGAGTGCTCCAGGATGGTATCGAGAAGCTGAATGCAGTGGGAGCTCGGCCAGACCCCTTACCCCTGTGTGCCCCCTTTCCCTCACTGTGATACAGGAGAGGGACACGCTGCTCTGCTCATGCCATGCCTCAGTGCTGTCCTCTTCCCTGCCCATCCCTTCTGCTCAGACAAGGGTCAGCACCAAGTCCCCAGCACCCCCCCCTCCTGTCCCCATCCTCTCCATCTCCCCTTCCTCCAGCGTCACTTGCCTGGCAGGAGCAGGGCAGCCCCAGGGATCCTCAGAGCCACGGCCGGGGCAGGACAAGCCCAGATCTCACCCCCAGCCCGTGCCAGGGTGCTCCAACCCCCTGGGGTGCCGCTCCCAAGGGTTCCCCAGCAGGGACCGGTGCCGGTGCTGGTGCCACCGTGCTCATCCAGCGGGAAGAGCGGATCTCGGCTGCCGGTGTGGGGCCGATGCTGCTGCGGAGGGAGAAGGGGGGATTCCTCCATCCGAGGAGAGAACCTGCGGGCAGGTGACGTCAGGGCAGGAGAGGGAAGGGAGTCTCCTGCAGCAGGGATGGAGGATGCAGGGTAGGAGCGTGGGGGGACCAGAGGGGCTGCTGGGGTGGCGGAGCTGCTTCCTGTGGGGCAGCCCCCTCTGTCCTGGTCTGTCACTGCCGGGTGGGGCGGCTGTTGCAGGCGACGCAGTCAAAGAGCAGCGGGGACCTTCAGGGGAGGCCATGAGGAACTTAGAAACGGGGTAAAACACAACCCCAAATATCCGTGTGTCCCGGAGGAGGGTGGCTCCCCAGGGAGCTCCCATCAGGTCTTTGCTATAAGATGCTGTCAGCACACACTGGTGGCCTCGGCTCCTCCTGAGGTCACCCCGCTGCGTGTGTTGTGTGTGTGTGCATCCACACATGAGCACCCAGAGCCAACCGGCCCCGAGGGTACCACCGGGGGAGCCAGCGGAGCCCCCATGGTGGCACTTTGGTGTTGAAACACCGCAGCACTACAAGGGGTCTTTGTTTCCCTGGTGAGGCAGCTCCTCTCGAACCGTTTCCATCCCCAACCAGCAGCCAGCTCAGGGGAGCCCCAGTGGGGAGCCCCAATGGGCTTGCTGCTTGACTCCGGACGTGCCACCACCCTTGTGCAGCGGGCGAGAGCAGAGCGAAGGAAGGACCACGCCGCTGTCCCCTCAGATGCTCGTCTGCAGGTCACCGTTGAGCAGGGTCCGCTGGGTTTCCGTGGTCTCGTTGAGCCTGGATTTGTCCTGCTTGCTGTCGCTGCGGTCCGCCTCGTCCATGCCGCCGACCTTCACCAGGCACAGGACGTTCTGGAAGCTCTTCTTGAAGTTGTCGGACAAAAAGGCGTAAAGGATGGGGTTGGCGCAGCTGTTGGCGTAACTGAGGACCACCACGAAGTCAAACATGCCCTTGAGGACGGGCGTGGGCACGATGAGCACGGAGACGGAGGAGACGTTGAAGATGTAGAAGGGGAGCCAGCAGAAGATGAAGACAGCGACCACGATGGACACCATCCTGGTCACCTTCTTCTCGGACTTTTTCCTCTTGGAGGAGCCCACTCTGATGCCCGAGGACTTGACTTTGATAATGATGAACAAGTAGCAAAGGCAGATAATGGTGAGAGGCACCAGGAAGCCCAGGATGAAGGCGTAGATGATGAAGCCCGTGTACCAGGCACCCGACTCTCCTGGCCAGATGATGGTGCAGCTACTCCTGCCGTGGTTATGCTGCACGCCAGCGTAAATCATGATGGGCATGATCACCAAGAGGGAGATGCCCCAAACGGCCACGTTGATCATTTTGGCTGTCCTGGGCCGCCTCCACTTGGCAGATTTGATGGGATGGACGACAGCCAGGTACCGGTCAATGCTCATAACCGTCAAGCAGAAGATACTGGTGAACTGGTTGATCCCATCCACTGTCATGACAATTCTGCAGAGGGCTTTGCCAAAGGGCCAGTGCACCAGGGCCACCTGCATGGCCAGGAAGGGCAGCCCGAGCATGAAGAGCTCGTCCGCGATGGCCAGGTTGAGGATGTAGATGTTGGTGATGGTCTTCATCTTGGCATAACGAAGGATGACATATATCACCAGCGTGTTGCCGCACAGCCCGATGATGCACACCACGAAGTAGATGAAGGTGAGGATGGCGTTGCTGGTCAGGTCGAAGTGGTGGCCTGTGGCGTTCTGCGACGCGTTGGTGGGCGCCTCCACCGAGAAGTTGTCAAAGGGGGACGATGGGGAGAACCAGAACGTGGTGGCATTGGGCAGCCCGTACTCCAGCTCCATGGCTCTGCTGCTCCCTGGGTGCTGCCGGTTCAGAGGAGCCGGGATGGCATCGTCCCTCGCTCTGGGGACAGATGATTCTAGAAATGGGAGAATAAAGGGAACTGAAGGGATTCCTGGGGGGGACCTGCCCGTCCTGCTGCGAGCCCCGTGGTGGCAGAGCTGCTCCCTGCAGGGGCTCCCCCCGCACCGCCGAGCCCGGACCCGCCGCAGCTCCTCCTGGCTCCGGTGGTACCGGTGTCCCCGGGACTCCCCGCATCCAACCCTGAGTCCCCGCCGGGTGCTGGGGGAAACCTCGCTCCGTGCCTCGCCCTTCAGCGGGGGTTCCCCGGGCGGCTCCGCGCCCCCCGCCCCATCCCGATGCTCCCCGAGGGGCACCGGCGCGGTGCTGCCTCCGCCGCTCACCTGCGCCCGCCGGCGGGGACCGGCACCGGCAGCGCCCGCAGCTCCGCTCCGCTCCGCTCGGCTCCGCCGCTGGACCCAGCACCGGCTGCTGCGCTCCGCCCCGCACGGGGCGGCTCTGCGGGGCTGGGGCGGGGACAGCCCTGCCCGCACTGCCCGCGCTGCCTGTGCTGCCCTGCCTGTGCTGCCCACCCTGCTCTGCCCTCCATGCACTGCCCGCCCTGCTCTGCCCTTTTCTACCCACTCTGGGTGTAGGGATCCTGACCCCCCCCCCCAAAGCGTGGCAGCACCTGCCCGGTTCCATGGGGCTTCCAGCAGAAAACGCATCCCTCAGCTCTCTCCTCCTCCTCGCACGACCTTGGCTTTGTCAAGGCAAGCACGACCTGGCTCCTGCTGCAGAATCAACGTCTTGGTCCCAGTGATGGTGCAAAGGGCTCAGCTTCTCCTGATGTCCCCAGGGCCACCACAAGGGAGGGACGGGGTAGGGTGATGGCAGCGTGATGGCCACGCTGTGACCATGGAGCCGGGGAACCCCAAGAGGAGTCTGAGAGTCCCAATGTCTCCCAGGAAGCTGGGAGCTCCTTGGCCCCACCATTTTGCACCTTGCCACCAAATCAAGGCAGAGCAGGTCCTTGCTGGCTTGGCACAGCCCCGGAGAGGTGGGAAGGTGATGCTGTGATTGCTACAGCTGTGGGGTCTCTTGCACAATAAGGGTGGCTTCTGCCCCAGCCTCTGCAGTTAGCCAGTGACCATGACTGGAGGAGGAAGGCCGAGCCCCAGAGGTTTGGGGGAGATAACCCCTGCTCTGGTTTGTTTGAGAGCTTGAAAGCAATTAAATAATAGCTGTTCCTCTCCTCCCCTTTCCATCACTTATCAAAGAGACAATAGAGAGCAGGAAATTGAGTGACTTGGAACAAAGAGCCCAGAGCGAAGCCACCGACTGTGGTAAGAGGGGCTGGGAGGTTCTCACTTGCACTTGGCCATCCCCTTCCCAAGGTGGACCTGAAGACACCGGCTCCTGCAGCACGTGGGAGCATCATTGTGAGCCCCATAAATAGCCAGGAGGCTGCAGAAAGCTGCTTCTGGTAATTAATATCCCAGTAAAGGTGTGTGAGGAGGGAGGATGGGGAAGGAGGTGCTTTGGGAGGAGGGAGTGCAACGCGCTCACAGCCCCTATGACCTTTTCCCTGTCGGTTTATGCTCTCCCCGTGCTTCCTGTGCCCAGCAGGGATGTCCTAACGGTGCCCTCCCCTCAAAGCCACATTGGCAGTGGGAAGGGGAGTGCAAATCCTCCTTGTACCCATTTCCAGTGCTGCCTCCTCCCTGAACAGATGATGCTGCCACATCCCCGCTTGAGCCCCTGCGGGTCGGGATGCTGTGATCCTCCTCACCCCGGCACCTTCAGCAGCCCCAGTCCATACTGGTTTCTCCCAGTGTGGTGCTGAGCATCACATCTTCAGTCACTCTCTGCCCTTCACCTCCATGGGAAGCTGGTGTTGGATGCAGGGGCTGGGAGCTATGTGAGCTTTAGCTCCTTGGCTAAAACCAGATGTAATCTTCACTATAACCCTGGTGAACCGATGTGCTGAGGGCTGATCCTCGCTGATATCCACCCATTGAGGAGCGCAGCCGGGCTGTGGAATGGGAGAACCTGAGCCTTTGGAAGCCTTCTCTTTCATTCTGCTTCCATTTGGGGTTGAATCCAAGCCTGATCCCTATCTCTGGGTGGTCCCTGCTTCGCACAGACATTGTACCCCAGCAGCTGGTTTGGTGCTGGCAGATAAACTCTCTTTGTCCTTTAGCCTGGGAAGCAGCCGCTGCTGAAAAGCCATTTACTGGCAGGGCTGCATAGAGGAGAAGCGCACAGCCTCTTCCCACACGGCTTCGGGGCCCGACAGAGCCCATGGGAGAGGGGCACGGGGATTACGTGACCGCAGAGCCCTTTGTAAAGCCCTTCCAAGGTTGCTGCCATCCATTCCCAGCTGTTCCGCAAGATTCCCTATGGAAAAGAGCGCTTTCGACCCCTGTCCTGGAAATGAGTGTTGTAAGGAGCTGGGCTTTGCTTGCCAACAGAGGGGTAGGGTGAGCCGGCCTTTCTCCCCGATACATGGATGGGAGGCAGCAAGAGCTGTGGAACAGTGTGGGAATAAGGCTCTGTTGGATTGATGGGGCTCCCTGCTCTGCTGAAGGGGAGCTGGGAAGCACTTACAGGTTCCAAGTGGATGCCAGTGCAGGCAGAGATGCCCACGGGTGTGTTTTAGGTGGCATTGCCCTTTCCCTGTCCTTCCCTTTGTCCTTTCCCTGTCCTTTCCCTGCCCATCCCCAGCCCGGCAGCCAGGAGCAGGGCTGGTGGCTCTGCTGACGCCCTGGCTCCGTGTCAGGGCTGCCTGGGATTCGGGAGCCTTTGCTTTGCTTTCTGCTGATCATCCAGACAAACAGGCTTGGAGCAGCTCCCCGCGCCCCCAGGCAGGGCACAACCAAGCTGGTTGCTGCCAGATCTAATCTGGCAGCGTCTGCAGCAGTGATTGATGAGGAGGGAGAGGATGATGGATGGGGAGGGAGAGGTGAGGGTGACCGGTAGCATCCCGCATGCCCCGCAGCATCCAGACCCCATGGGATGCAGCGCCAGCGGGTTGGAGGCATTCCCAGAGGAGCATTGCACCATCCACATAGAGCTCCTTGCTGAGGGCTGCCTCCTGCTCCCACCAGACCCTCCTATTCCTGCCTCTCCCATCCATTCCCTGCACTGTTTCCCTCTGTAATCAGTTACTGATCTCTCTGAGGGCACCAGGACTGGGCTGTGGTGGGAGCCGCACATTCCCCATGGATCACATCACTGAAGCCCTTTGGCAACCATGGGTTGAAATCCCTGCTCCTGCCGATCCTCTCCCTGCTGTGTCCAGCTTGTGGGAGGCTCACAAGCATTCAATGGGGGCTCAGGAGCCCCCTGCTCTTGGCAGCCAGGCTCTGCACCAGCTTGGCCTGTCAGGGTCAGTTCCAGCGCACGCCAATCGCTCGTGTTCGTGTCCCTGTGCCCTCCTGTTGGAAGCATCCCGGTGCTGGCAGGACCCTGCTCTCCCTAGCCCTGCACTGGGTCCATTCTGTCTCCCCTGGGGAGCCCAGTGGAGGAGCACAAAGCTGTCACTGGGCTGTGACTAAGAGGTGCCATTAGCCTGGCATGGAGCTGCTCCCATGCCCTGTCCTCTGGCACGTCTCTGGATGTCCGCGTCCCCTGTGCACTGCAGCCGCCTTGGTGCACGTCCAGGCTGGCTCCATCCACTGCTCCGCCCTGGCACAGATGGGTTTGGGTTGGGAAAGAGCCTGGCCACGAGCCCAACCTGTGCAAAGGGGATGCAGAGATACCCCATTCGCCAATGCCTGGTGAGCAGCACATCTGGGGCATCTCCAGGCCCATCTCAGCCTGCGGTGCCCTGGTGCTGGGTTCTGCCTCTCTGCCACGGCTTATCCAAGCATCACTAAGGAGTTTTTACTGCAAAAACCCAAAGGGATTTGGGTCCTGGCTGCCTGTGGCTACGGTGCTGCCCCTTGCAGCATCCCACACACATCAATGAGAGAGATCGTATGAGAACTTGTGCCCCTTTTGTGCTTTAAAATGCATTTTAGGGCTCCAGGTAATGCATGATTGCTACCGTGGGTTTGGTGATGCTTTGGGGAGGGGTCCTGCAGGAGCTGCCAGGCCCCCCTGGTACTGCCTTTGCCTGTATGCACTGGGGTGCAGAGGGGTGAGAAACTGCACAGCATGGGGATGGGGCTGGACTGACCCTGTCCTTGTTGGGTCTGAGCTGCAGAGGCCAGGCAGGACCGTGCGGCCCTGGTATCATTGGGGAGGTGACCCTGAGGTGTCCCTGCACCCAGGGATGACGCTGGGGAAGGAGAACGTGAGTTGATTCTGCTGCTGCTGCTGCACAGAGCCATGTGCTGCCACACCGGCCCCATTGCCTGGAGCTGCCCACACATCCCTAGGCAGGAACAGCCCCATCAGCCTCCCCCAGACCATGGCAGGCTCCTGTTTCAGCAGTGTCCCCGTGCTCCATCACTACCCAGGGAACCCCGGAGCTCTGTTTGCTCTGTCCCTGCATCCCTCCCAGCTGGTACCTCACGCTGCATCTGCTCCTTGTGGGAGCTAATGAAGGATGAGACAATTACAGGGGGAGATTGATTAAATCCTAAATCAAGGAGGTTTCAAATGGCCTTGACCTTTCCCAGCTTTGGCAGGGGAGGCTGATCAAAGGCTGTTAGAAGACAAACACTCTAATAAAGACGGGTTATGTTGCAGAAGAGCTGGATGTGTCCTTCTGCCACCCCCTGCGCCTTCCCCTGTGGCACAAGCTGGAGGCACCAGTGAGCCCGGCCTGGCTGCTGCTGCTCAGGCTGAGCTAATGGGAGGAATCAGTGCTGGAGCTTCTCCAGCTCCATGTGGTGCAGGGGCTTGGCCACTGTGTCCCTTGTGATGATGCTTTGGGGGACCTCAATGGGTGGGAGAGGATGCGGGTGCTGCATGCACCCTCCAAAGGCTGTGTCGGGGCTGGCTGCCAGCACTGATGGCTATGGGGGGTGTTTGCTCCTGCTGGGTGTTGCAGGCTGCTCATTAAGGTGCAGCCGCCGGTCTCTAATGAGCGCTGCTAATTGCGCTGCACGGGCACAGCCCCCCCGCGGGACCGTGCTAATAAACTGCCCGGAGATGCCAAGCCTACCCCAGTCCAGAGACCGGGATTTGAGCAGCCCAACCCGGGGGTCACCGTGCAGCGGGGGGGGGCTGAGCCGTGACCGGCGGTGACAGTGACAACAACAGTGATAGCAGTGATATAGCAGTGATAACAGTGACAACGACAGCTCCGTGCCGCGCCCGCCCGCGCCGCCCGCCCGCTTCACTTTCCCGCGGCCTTGCCTTCCCGAAACACAAGAACCGCGGGCGGCCCGCCCTCGCCGCGCTCCCATTGGTCGAGGCCGCGGTGGTGGGCGGGGCGGCGGCAGCGACACGTGTGCGGCACCAGGAAGCGGTGGCGGCAGCGGCCGGTGAGCGGGGTCGGGGGCTCCGGGTGGGTTCCGGGCCCGGCTTTAGCAGCCGGAGGGGTCCTGGGGGTGCCGGGTGCTGGCACTGGGAGCCCCGCGGCAGGGCCCGGTCCGGTGCTGGGGTCCCGGCTCCGGGGGGCGCGGGGTCTGCCCCGGGTTGCTGGGGGGGTCCTGGCCCAGGCACCCACCGCAGAGGGTTTAGCAGCAGCCCTGGGGTAAGGCCGGGGAGGGCTTTAGGAGGAGGAAGGGAGCACCGGTGCGTGTGTTCCTTATGTACCTCTATAGGTGTATGATGCGGGAGTGTTTTGGTTTGCTGGCCTGTAAATACGTGTGGGTTTAGGTATTTATGTGCCTGTTTCTGCACACGTGTGTGGTTCCGCAGCAGCGCGGCTCCTGGGCTGGTCCCAGAGCACAGTGTGGCCAATGACCCCCCCAGAGCTCGGTTTTCGAGGGGTCATTCCCATGTTTCCTTGATCCTGGGGCTCAGCAGTGTTGGGAGCTGGGTCCCACAGGGGTATTTGCCTTCAGTGCTAGGAAAACAGGTTTTGGGCATAAATAAGTGCCACCCAGCAGCGGGGTGAATGGCCTGGGGATGTGGGATGCAGCATCCCCTTGCTCTGTGGGGTTTGAGCACTGTTTCTTTGTGCTTTTCCTTGTGCTCTGATGCTGCTCAGGGAGCTGAGCCCAAAATCAGCCTGGGGCCCTGCACCAGATGGGGTGTGATGCATCCCAGCCATCCCTCCTTGGGCCCTCCTGCTCCTCTGAGCTCAGATTAAGCCTTGCTTAAGGGGAAAAGAGAAGCTCGGAGAGGCATTGGGGATGGTTAAGCTCACTCTGCCCCCTCTGCTGAGGAGGGGTTTGGGGCTCCCATGTTAATAAGGGGTGGATATGGGGGTTGTTCTCTCTTTACACACCGAGTGCTTCTCCTGACCGTGTTGTCCCCCCAGGTCAGCATGATCCCAGGGCACGGGCCGGTGCTGCAGGCGGTGCTGGGCACGTTCCTCACGTGGGGGCTGACGGCGGCCGGGTCTGCACTGGTGTTCGTGTTCTCCAGTGGGCAGGTGGGTGCTGGGTGCATCCGTGGGGTCCCGGCGAGGGCTGCACCGTGGCCATGGGTGGGTTTGGCTGCCCGGTCCCAGGTGTGAGCTGCTCACCATTGGTCCTGGGGGCAGGAGTGGAAGAATCCAGTTCGTTTCCATCCTGTTTATCCACACAGAAGGCAATCAGATTCCTGACCCCAGGCAGTGCAGGCAGGGCTCCGTGTTTGGAATAGCAGGTTTTCCTTCTGTAACCTGCTTTTTCCTGCCGCATCCCCAGCCCAGGATTCGGGTCAGAACGAGCAGAGCGCTGCTCTTTAACTCGTGTTGTGTTCCAAAATTAGAGGCCCCTCTTGCTCCTGTCTTCAAAGTTGCCTGCATGGATTTATTATTTATGGCCTTCTCTTGTGATGATTTATTCAGGAGCCTGTGCACAGTGAGGCTCCCTTTGCAGGCACAAGCTGGTTTCCTTCCTAGGGCTAAAGAGGGAAAACTGCCCTGGGAGCGGAGCAGGCAGGATAGGTACTGGGTTCTTGGAGAGTGATGGCTTTGTTTGTAGCAGCCTCTTGTTAGAGGCCTCAAAGTCTTAATGCAGGTGGGAGAGTTCCTGGTTTACCTTTAGAGTGGTTATGGGATGGGCCGAGGGAGCTGGGATGCGCTAGTGGGGTTCCATCACCCCAGCACAGTGGGCTCCTTACCATGAGGAGCATGGTTTTTGCCCCAAAGCACAGGAATCACTTGGGTTGCAGGGGTGGGATGAAGGACGTTATCCCACTGCTTCTGCTGGGAGTCAATGGTGTGTTTTGTGCTTGGTTTCCAGAGGCGGATCCTCGATGGGAGCTTAGGCTTCGCCGCGGGGGTAAGTACAGCATCCTTCTGCTGCTCGTCTCTGTTCTCCTGAGGACACCTCCACAGCCCATCCATGCTCCGTTTGGTTGCCTGTTCATGTTAGTGTCTCATGGATAATGGCCTGAGGTGCAGATGGGGCAGGAGGAGCGTGGTGCAGCTCTGGTTTCCTTGTGTCTCACTGCCTCCTTTGTGAGCACTAGGAGGGGTGTGAGGATGCTGAGCTGCCCACCTGGGTTTGGTGCTCTGGAGTTAAACTCTTCTCATTGTCCTAGGGGTCTGAAGTGCCATGGTGGGTGATAGGAAACACCACAAAGCTCAGTTTGCTCCCTGCCGAGCTTCCCTGCAATGTGCCTGTGACTGCTGCTGGTGTGAATAATTGAACTCATCTGTTGGAACGCTGGGGCCATCATTTATAGATGACTCCCTGGCTCTGGAGCTTTCCTCTATGGTCACTTCCAGAGCTGTTTTGCTGTGGAAGGCACAACCTAGTCCTTGCCAAGCCAACTTGGAGCCACTTCTGTGGTGCTGGGGGCAGCGTGGGGCTGGCTCGGTGCTGGCAGGGCACAGCGTGATGCTGGCCTTGCCGTGGCTGCTGTGTCACCCTGCCAGGAGCTGTCAGTGCTGCGTGGCAGAGGTGTGGCTCCGCCGGGGAAGCAGAACTGCAGACATTGGCTGCTCCCTCCAATGTGCTGGGCTCGGAGCAGGAAAGGGGAATTGTTGTCCAGGGATGCTGCGGGGGCCTCTTGATGAAGGTGCTGCAGCTGGTGCTGGATGGGGCGAGGTGTTTGTGCCACACAGGGTCACTGCAGCCCGGCCAGGACCAGCTCCTCTGGAGGAGGATATCAAGAGATCCACAGTGATTCAAGGCCAGGTTGGACACAGGGGCTTGGAGCAAGCTGCTCCAGTGGAAGGGGTCCCTGCCCGTGCAGGGGTTGGAGCTGGAGGAGCTTTAAGGTCCCTTCAACCCAACCCATTCCATGTGTGTGTTTGGCAGTTGTACAGAGCCCTGGAGAAGCTGGAGGAGGAACCACGGCCTGACCCAGCCCTTTGGCAGGAAGGACTGTAGCTGACTCTTAGGTTTAGGTGGGATGTGATGCTGGGATGAAGCTGGTTGCGTGTCTGAGGCTGTCTGTGCCTGGAGAGGGAACCCTGTGGAGTCCTGCCTGGCTGGGACAAGGGGCTGTTCCGGCCTCATCCAGGCTTGTGCTGCAGATCCAGTGTTGGGGGCTCTCTGCTGGCTCCATGAAGGACAAAAAGCAGGATGTGGGGCAGCCAGGTGTGAAACCTATTTGTGTGGGTTTCTTCCTCCTCTTTAAGAGCATCTCTTCAGGCAGCAGCTCATGGGCTGCTGCTCTTGCTGTAAGGGATTTGTGTTTAAGGCACCGTGGCTTTGATGCCCATCTCTTGCAGATACAGATGGGCTGTTTCTCAGGGCACTGGGGCAGACAGGAAGCGCTGAGCTTCCTCTTTATCTCTGCTCTCCATCCTGGGCTGCTGGGTTTAATTGAACTTCCCTTGTGCTCTGTCAGAGGCAGCAAACCCTCAGGTCTATGTGTTCAGAGGCAGGTATTGCTGCTGCCTTCGCTGTTCGGTGCTTAGCTCAGGATCCCTGATGCTCATCTGGGCTCCAGGGGACATGCACGGTGCTCTCCAGGCCCTGGATCACTGATGGAAGGCAGTCCTCTCTCCTGTTGGTGTCTGATGTGTCATATGTGTCATGTTGTGTCTGATGTGTCAAAGGGGACCTGTGTGCTTGGTAGCACTGTGCTTGGCTTCCTCCAGCCCAGTACCAGTGCTTGGGTCTCTGAGCATTTAGCTCCTCTCTGCCTCAGTTCCCCCTCTGGAACTCAGGGATAATAGAGGCCTTTGGATGTGAAAGCCTCCGAGGTGATGTGTTTCCATAGAGACAAGGCTTTGCTTGCTTGGGCATCTGATGTGGAATCCTGGCTTTTCTCTTAAATCTTGATATCCTTAACTAAGACCTTGATGTTGTAGATGCTCTCTGTTATGTCGGTGTTATCCCAGCGGTGCTGTGCTCCCTCCCTGCAGCCTCTCCTGCCTATTCCTGTCTGCCTCTTAGCTTGATTTCTCCTGTCCCACGTGAAGCAGTGAATGGTGAGGACGTGCTCTTTAAACCACACCAGGCACGTCTCCTATTGAATATTCCCTTTCAGTGCTGCTTAAAACAGCATCAGTAATTGACACAGGTCTGCTGAGGCTGCTCCCTGTTCTCGGAGCCTTACAATCATTTAGGTTAGAACAGCCCTTCAACAGCGTTGAATCCAACCTGAATGAAGTCAGGCTCAAAAGCTTGGCCTGCCAGGCTCTCACCTTCCCCTCCTGCCCAGGGCATCCCTTTCCCTTGTAAGCCCCTGGGGTTGTGTGACCTGCACACTGTTAATGCGGCTGCTTCCCTTGGAGCCACTGTTCTCATCTGGGTGGCCACGCAGGAGTGTGATGAGATGGGGCTGCCTGCAGCACGTGAGGGTGTGATGCCAGGCCTGGATCAGTGCAGGGACCCCCCCCTTGCCCTTGGGTCCAGCAGGAGCAGTGGTGCTTGCAGATGAGGATCATTGCCCTCTTGCTCCTGTGCAGCTGTGGGGCTCGAGGCCGTTGGGGTTTGAGCCTCTGCCTGTGCTGATGTACCCCAGGGAATGGTTTGGGCTCTGCGTGGCCCGGGGATGCTGTAGATCCGTGGCTGCCTTCTGTGTGCTTCCTCCTCCTCCATCAGCCCCAGCTCTGTCAGGAGCGGGTGGGTTTATGGCATTGCTGCAGCTTGGCTCGGGAGCGTGAAGTGCCTAAATCCACCCTGGCTGTGTCCTGGAGCTGGAGGGATGTGGGTCCCCTGCTCCCTGGCTTGGAGGGGGAGGCTTTGTGCAGAAAGTGGCTTCGTGTTTCATTGATCTGAGGCATCCCAGGCAGGATTTTCCCCTTTTATTCCTGCCTTTGTCACCAGTTTGCTCAGGGGCATCGGTGGGGTTTGGGTTCCTCTCCTTGGTTGGGGACTTTATACAGGTTTGAAATAGATGGTGATTGCTTTGTTACTTATGTCACTGGCAGAAATCCTCACCCTGTTGTTCAGGAGCATCTTCTGATGTAAGGGATGCTGCTGAACCAGAGGGGGAACTCATGGACTCTAATACTGCCAAACACACACATGGAATGGTTTGGGTTGGAAGGGACCTTAAAGCTCCTCCAGGTCCAGCAGCAGGAGCACCCTTGGGCAGGACTTTGGCTGCTCTCATGTCCCTAAACCCACATGGGGTCATCATCCCTTCTGCCTGCTTCCAGCTCCCCCACTGAGTGGGGACAAGGGGTTTCTCTGCATGGAAGGCTGTAGGAATCGATGTGTTCCCCCCCCTCCAAGCAATTGAAGGTGGTTGTGGAGCCCCCCAGTTCATTCCCTCAGCTGCTGAGGTTGGGGTGACTTCAAGCTCTGTCATCACCTCCCCACAGGGCCTGTGCACAGCAGAGCTGGTGGGAGTTCTGCTGCTGCCTTGGGGGGTGATGGGATCTGGAGGCTGAGCCGTGTCATGCCTCTGTTTTCCATAGGGAAATGATATCTTAAGGAAGATGACACCATAATTCTGCAAAGCCTTTCCCTGTTGCTCGTGTTTCCATGTTGGGGCGTGTGGTTGTGTTTTAAAGGAGGTGGCATTTGAAATATGAAGTTTGACAGCCGTGCTTAGGGCTGACATGACAGCCTGCTTTCTTCTTACTCACAGAGAGCTGAGATTCACACAGTCCCTCAGGGACTGGTGTCTCCAGCAATAGGCATCTCGCTCCTTCATTAGAAGCGAGTTAAAATGTAATGGTTTGTTACGTGCTTCCGTGGGTGAGCACTCGTGCTGTGGGAGCAGGTGGAGCAGCATCTCTGCTGAGCATCCTGCAAGCGGGACCTTGGGGTTGCTGCATGGAGCGGTGGGGTTGTGATCGCAGTATCCCAGTATGTTAGAGATGGGAAGGGACCTCAAAAGCTCATCCAGTCCAATCCCCCTGCTGGAGCAGGAACACCTAGATAAGGTTACACAGGAACGTGTCCAGGTGGGTTTTGAATGTCTCCAGAGAAGGAGACTCCACAACCTCCCTGGGCAGCCTGGTCCAGTGTTCTGTCACCTCACTGAGAAGAAGTTTAAGTGGAACCTCTTGTGTTCCAGTTTGTACCCATTGCCCCTTGTCCTATCATTGTTTGCCACTGAGAAGAGCCTGGCTCCATCCTCGTGATGCTCCCCCTTTATATATGGGCAGGGAGTGCAGAAGGCCTCCCCCTTTATATGATGAAGGGCCGCTGTGGCTGTGCCAGTGCCATAGAAAGTCACCCTAAAGAGCTCATGTCAGTTGTTTGCTGCCTTGCACTTCTGAGCTGAGGGAAACACTCATGGTGAAAACAGGGAAATGCTCACTTCTCCATGCTGTGGTGATCTGGTCCATCAGGAAGCAGGTTCTGATGGCTCTGCAGTGCAGGGGTTTCCCTGGCTGGAGGGTGGGCATCTGGGGTCAGACACCATGGGGTCTCCATGGTTCTCAATGGTCCCCTTGTCTCCCAGGTCATGCTGGCCGCTTCCTACTGGTCCCTCCTGGCCCCAGCCATCGACATGGCCGAGGAGTCCGGCAGCTTCGGAGCCTTCGCCTTCTTCCCAGTGGCCCTGGGCTTTGCTCTGGGAGCAGCTTTCGTGTACTTGGCCGACCTGCTCATCCCGGCTCTGGTAAGTGGAGTCATGGAATCCCATGCAGCTTGCTCCAAGCCCCTGTGTCCAACCTGGCCTTGAGCGCTGCCAGGGATGGGGCAGCCACAGCTTCTCTGAGCACCCTGTGCCTCAGCACCCTCATAGCGAGGATGCTCCTGGGCTCTTCCTCCAGCTTTAATAACCCCGTGTGTTCTGGGTGGTGCTGCTGCAGCTTCAGGCTCTCTGCACTCCTCTTTCCTCCCCTTCATGCCGCTGCTTTTGTTCTTTTCCCTGGCAGTGCTTTGCAAACAGCTCAGGTGTGACCTTCCCTTTCAGCCCAGGGGTTTAACGTGCGGAGCTGCCAACCCTTTAAGCACTTCAGAATGGAGTGAACCATCCTGGTGCTGAAGAGTGCTCTTGCAGAAACAAATACATCGGGAGCTGTTGGGCTTTTCCAGCTGGGAACGCAAGCGTGGCTTCGTCAGGGTGTTTCCAACAGCCTCCAAAGAGCTTTTAAACTGTAGTTATTTGAGTGGAAGGGGAGATTATTTATGGCTATGAGTAAGGAATGTGAGGCTTCCCACTTAGCTGGTATCCAATGGAGCCTGTGGCATCGGCTTTCCTGCTCCCTCGCTTTCTGAGCCTCTTGGAACAGGTCCTGAACCCTTTGCAGGATGCAGTGAGGGGCCAGGAGCTGCTCTCTGCCTGCCAGAGCCCTTGGAAGCTGTTTGCCATCAAACCCTGCTTTCTCCTATTGCTCTCGGTTGCCTGTCTCTTGCCTGCATTGGCCATCGTGGTGATTGCCCTCGTTAGAAGGAGCTGGATGGGGCTCAAGATGTATTTGATCAGCTGCATGAAGCTGCTGTTTCCCAACAGGGTAAACAGTTGTACCACAAACCCCACTGCTTCCTGATGGCTGCTGTTCTCTGCTGTGTTTGGAAATGAGAGCTTGTGGAGGGGAATTCTTGCACTGCACAGAGCAGGATGGGGTGGTGACAGGGGTGGAATGGAAAAGGGGGTGTCTCTGTTCTGGGCTATGGGCAGGACTCGCTGTGTCAGAGCTTGTGCAAATGCAAAATGCCACTTAGGTAACTCAGGCCTCCTGCACTCCCTGCCCAGAGGCAGCGGTGACAGCTCCGGGGCTGGTCAGATGCTCTGCAGTGCGCAGGGGATGCGACTTCTGGGATGCTTTAGGGTACCCAGAGACTTGGTGAAGTTATGAGGGATGATGTGGAAAGAGCGCGGGTAGAGGTTAAAGCTGAATGTGTTGAAATGAAGAATCAGTGTCTGGTCAGTCTGGAGCCATCCTTGGGGCTGTGCTGGCAGGGGAATTTGGCTCAAGATGCATCTCCCCTCACTTGGAGCCCAGACGTCTCTCTTGGGAGCTGTTCAGACAAAGGTTAAACCATTGCACTTCACTTCCAACAGTGTCACTTCTTTCTAAATCAGTTAATCTCAGAGTTGGCTGGTTCGGGTATTTGTTTCCCTGCACTTTAAGTCAGGCAGGGAAGGGATGCTGGTGAGAGCATGGGGCTCGCTGTCCCTGCAGGGCAGGACCAGGGATCCCTTCTTAGCCTATTGCTGTGTATGCAGAGAGCTCTCTCTGTACCTGGCACTCCTCCAGAATCGGTTTGCTGGGTAACAACAGGTAGTAAAAGCTTTTAATGAGTCCTTATCACTCCAGCCCTGCTCCCTGGGGAGGGAGAAAGGTTTTGCTCCTGCTGCAGCCCCAACAGCAGCTCCGGTGGTACCCAAGTGGCAGAGCTGGGGCCAGCAGGAGGGTTAAAACTCCGAGAGAAACTGGTTTAATGATGCCCAACAGCTGTAGTCACAGGATTCCTTAGGAAAGTCAAATCCAATCTATTCCATCTTTATCTTTTGCCATTTCCCTGTGTGAAGCCTTTAACGTGTTATCCTTTAGCTGAGCTCAGGGAGGAGGGGATGCTGGTGGTGGAGGACAACAAACTACAACGGGAGGGCTTGGAGGATGAGACCATTGCAGGAGCAGGCCTCAGGGGCTCTAAGTAAGAGGCTCACCCATATTTTGGCAACCGTTTCCTTGTCTGTGTTGAGCCAAAGCGTGTCTTCACCAGCAGGACCGGGTTTGGTGCTGGGGAGGTGGCAGCAGAGCTGGTTCTGCAGCAGGATGGTGGAGTTTCTGGCGTATCTTAAACCACTAAAGAACACACAGCCCATTCTCCTCTTCCCAGCCTGGCCCTGGTGATGCCACAGCAGGTTTCTCTCTTCCTTTGCTCTTATTTAACCTGACTGCTATACTTTAAACAAGAGCTTGACTTTCAACTGGTATTGAGGCAGTTGCTGCATGGAGAGGGGCAGGGGATGGGGAGGGTGAAGGAGATGCTATTGCCTTTACTAAAGAGGGTTGGGGCTGAGGGTCTCTGATGCCAAGACCCAAAGCCTCAGAGGGAGGCTTGACTTGACAGTGCTGCTCAGCACAGTAGGTCCCTGCTCACTGCGTAGCTATTTTGGGTCTACTGGAACACATAGGAATGCTGAGATTAAGTATTATTATTCTCATCCTTCAGATCTGTCTTGCAGCTCTGCTGACTTGGCTGGGTTTGCTCAGTCTCAGGTTTTATTGGGCTTCCAGGATGGGTTTCCTGCTCTGTTCCCCTTCTTCCCAGAGGGATCCCACAGGAGCCCAGAGGATGCATCCAGCCCTGACTCTGGCTTTCAGGCAGTCCCTGGCTGCTTTTGCTCCTCAGTTTCCACATGGATCTGTGTTGCCTTTGTCTTTGAGCTGCTGGATCCCAGCGGTGCTGCTGCTGGAGCTCCCATGGGTGTTCCAGTGGAGCCTGGGGTGGGATGCCGGGTCTGGCACAGGGGGTTGCTTGTGTTGAAGCTGTGCTTCCAGGAGCTCCCCTGCTCCTGCCTTTTCCACATCAGTGCCCTTAAGTTCTCCTCTGGGCAAGTGGGAATTCACAGACGTGATGCGGGTGGATTGGGGATGAGGCATAGGCAAGGGAGAGGAGAGAACGACTGGCCATGGTGCGGGATGATAAACCCCTTGTGGGCTGCACATCAGCTCGGCTCTACCTGCCATAACATAGGCAGTTATTAACTGTGTTATTCCTTCCACTCCCAGCTGCATGACGTCCCCTCAGCGCTGATCATTACACTAAATAGGATAATGAGGTTTAATCAGCTTCATCTCCTCTACCTCCAGGCTCCCTTTCACTCAGAAGCATCTGTCCGTGTACAGACAGCAGCTCTGTCACTCCCAGTGTGATGGGTGCAGGTCTGCAGCCAGAGCCAAGCTCAGCTCTCATCCATCCAGGATGCTGTGGGGCA
The DNA here is from genome assembly GCF_033783945.1 of Neopsephotus bourkii. NCBI lineage: Eukaryota > Metazoa > Chordata > Aves > Psittaciformes > Psittacidae > Neopsephotus > Neopsephotus bourkii. Next base: position 1,347,833 of record NW_026902223.1, read on the forward strand.
TGGAGCAGCCCCAGGGTCTCCCCTGTGGAGCTGATGGGTGGTCAAGGGGAAGGGAGAGGAGGGAGGATGCTGCAGGAGTTAATGTATAATCCAGGGAGAGAGCCGATGGGCCATTACTCAGCTCTGACGAGGAGCCTGACAATACTTCTGGTGTAAAAGATGGTCAGGGATGTGTAAAAGGTGGTTGGGGATGGAAGGATGGGGAGGCAGGGCTGTAATTCCACCCTGGAAATACTATCTCAATTGGATGTGGTTTTTCCCTTGTCACTTAGACACAGGGTCTGTTGGTTTTTTTTTCCCCTGAGTACAGGGTAAATCAATAAAGCTGCATGTGATGGGTGACCCATTCCTTACATTGAAAACAAACAGCAACTAAAGTGCCCTTTAAAAGCCTTCTGCGTGGGTTGGGGTGTGCTCCGTGGGGCCCCTTGTGCTGCAGGAAGGACCAGCATGGCCAGAACCCCTGCCTGGGCTCTGGGGCTTGTGTTTCGTGCCCGTTTTGAGACACCTTGGGGCTGTCTGTAGCTGTTTAATGGTTTTCGGGAGCAGGCTGCGGATCTTCACGTGGGATGGAGGAGTGGGGTGGATGCTTGTGGTAGGAGGCTGGATCCCATTAACCCTCTCTAAACGTGACTGTGTGGTGCTCCTGCCCTTTCCTGGTTTTGCTGTGTGAGGTTTTTGGGATCTCCTCTGGGACAGGGCACTTTGTCCAGTGAATTTGAGGCTATTTTTGGCAGGTCCCCTTGGGAAGGCTTTGGGAACTTGATGAGCAGACATCCAAGGGTTCCTCTCGTTTCGTAATGCTGGTGCTCAGTTCACCATGTGCCTCAAGGATGGCTGTTTTGCCTTCTAAATCCATGCAAGTCACTGGGGGAAAGCTGAGGCTGGTGCTGCGAGGGGGATGCTGCAGGAGGGGGAGCAGGGACCATCGCACCCGCTGCAGGCCTGGATGCAGATTTAAAGCTGCAGTTTCATTCTCAGGGCTCAACCACAGCTGGGTTAGACCATGGGAAGCATCCCTTTAGTGCTGGGTTCACCAGGCAGTGATTCCTGACATGTTCTGGGTGCACTGGTGTAATGAGGCAGTGCAGCCACCAGTGCCGTGGGTGCAGTTTGAGGATGCTGGTGATGCTCCCGCTCTGTGCTTCCACTGGGGAAGATGGAAAGCTTTTAATACATCCCTCCCCTCCCGATTTGCATGGAGCTGGATGTGATGGGTTAATTATTTCCCGAGGCAGTAAAAATGTGCTGGGTCTTGTCGCTGGTGTTAATTTATAATCGGAATAAAGGTTCCTCTTATGCAATTTGCTAATCCCTCCGGGACGTGCCCGTCACAAGTTCCCATTCTTAATGTGCTTTTTCCTGTTCATCTGTGACTCCTAGGAAGTTAATTAGCTGCACATCCTCGTTGCCATCCTCCATAGAGGCTTTGTGGGTTCCAATGTTAACTTGCCTGTGTGTGGGGCTGGTGCAGCTCCTGGTGTAATGTATTTGTGTGTGGGACTGAAGCAGTGTAAGGAGCAGCCCAGGGACCAGCTGTGTCTTGGGCTACATCATCTTGGTGAAATGACCAAATACAGGGGCTCCACTGAGGTGGGTTTGGTGGTTTGGGGCATGCAAAGGGACTCTGCCCCTTTATGTGCCTTTGCCTCGTGGGGAGGGATGAGGATGGATGGACCCTCTGCATGGATTTGGTTGATTCGGGCTTGCGTGAGCTGCAGCTCCACTCGTGCATTCCTGGTTTGCTCGGATTTCCTTTCCTTAGGGGGAAAATAGCCCTTCTGTTTGTTTTCTTTAGTGGCATTCTGGCCCTTTCCCACTGGTTCTGGAAGGAAGGAAGGATGGATCCGGCTTGACTGGGGAAGGGAAACGTTTGTGGGAGCCTCATAAGGGAGCGTAGCAAAGGCTGCTATTGGGAAAGGTCCTTCCCCTTCCAGCTCTGCAGGAATGGGAGTACCTGGACTGGGGTTTATTCGTTTATCAGGTAGATCCAGCTCTGGATCCATGCAGGACTGATGCCTGGGACCAGGGCAGGTTTTCCAACACGATCCCTGGTGCTGGCCACGAAACCCACCCATGGGCTCCTCTGGAAGTCTCTTGTTAGAGTCCTACTTCTCCAGGTCAGCACCTAGGAACCCCTAAAGGTTTCATTATGATCTGTTTGCCCAAACCCCTTCCCTTCCCTGCCCCATGCAGTGGTTCCAGTGACTGAAATCCAGTTGTTGCTACACAGGGTGAAGTGATTTGCAAAAAGCAAGGCACAAAGTTGTAATTATACTAATTAGCAGAGCAGCATTTTGTTGTATTAATGGAGGTAAAGGATTATTTACTTCCAGAGTGTAATTTGTCAGCTGCTCTTCATTATCATTTGCTCTCATTATGCATTAAGCATTTCAAAAAGCATTTGAAGCCCCAAAGCCAGAGCTGAGGAGCAGAGATGCCCTGAATCCAGGTAGGGGTTAAGCTCCCTTCCCACCCTCGTTAGGTGTATGGGGACAGTCACCAACAGCAAATGAGATCCGGGGTGGTTTGTGGCTCTGCAGGGCTGCACTGGGAACAAGGAGGTGCAAAACTCCCTTTGTAAAGCAGCAGGGACAGATAAAATGTGGCTGAATCCCTCATTCAGGGAGAAGTGTCTCTCCACCCTTCCCTTCTCTGTTACGTAGCTGTGCCCACCATAAAGCGCCTTGCTCCTTCCCGCTCACCTCAAGTGGTTATTATGGCTGATGAGGCTGGTAATGTAACATGGGGCTGCTCTTGCCTCCGTGGCTCAGCCTTTTGCTGATGGAATTTCAATGACTCTGAGGCCTGGCTCAGAATTGTTAAAGAAGATGGATTTCCCAAAAGGAAGAACCTGCTGGAATGCCAGAGCTCCCTGTACCTGCTGAAGGAGTCTGGCTGGCGCCATGGGGAGGGATGCGGTGTGTTAGGGGGTTCTGCTGCCTCCTGGACAGTGTCTGACCCTTTTGCTGAGCATCCTTTTTGTTATGTTAAGCCTTAGTCCTGCAATAAGCAGGACTAAAGAGCAAGGTCCCAGGGGGGAGCAGGGTATGGGTGCTGCTGACCCACTGCCCATAGCTGCGCATCACCGAGTGCCAGGGCTGGTTCAGTGCCTGTGCTTGGATCTCAAAACCTGCCTTTGAATTCTCTCACAGCATAACCCCAAATTAATGCCTCCGCTGTGGAAGGTAAACCTGCCATTAAAGTGACAGAGAAGCAGTGAGTGAAGTGGCAGTTGGAAGAAGAGGAAGGCTGCTTTCATGGGGATCATGGGAAGATAGGTATGCAGAGCTCGATAACTGCAGCACAAAGCCAGCTTGCTCTCAGGGTAAACTCTGACTCACCCAGACTGACTTGACACTGCTGTCTGCTGAGAGGATGTGCTGGAAAGAGTCAGGTCTGTGCCTCTTGTGTTTGTCTGTCCCCAGAGAGGGCACACGCAAGCCCCCTTGACAGCAGTGGTTGCAGGAGGATGGGTAGGTCGCTCCTTGTGATGCTCAGTGGCCGCCTTTCCATGCAGACAGCTCTCGGAGGTGCTGTGGATGGTGTCAAACAGACCATTGCTCTTAATCCAATGGAACATTGTGCCTCTGACAACCTACAGGAAAGGAGCACAGGACTGGGGGAAAACCAGGCTGGTTTGGTCCTTGCTGCTCAGCAATGAGGCTCCTCTGCTGGGCTTTGGACCCAGTGGGTGTCTCTGGCACCCATTTGATGCTATGGGGTGGTTTGTCTGTGTCCTGCGGCAGGTTTAAACCATTCCCCTTGTCCCAAGCCCCTCTCCAGGTTTCCTGCAGCCCCTTTAGGCACTGGAGCTGCTCTAAGGTCTCCCCTTCAGGAGCCTTCTCCAGGCTGCCCCAGCCTGGCTTCAGAGCAGAGCTGCTCCAGCCCTCCCAGCATCTCCATGGCTCCAAACCCATGGAGTTTTCCTGTCTCCCCCATCATGCTCTAATTATCCATGAGGTGCTGAAGGTGATGTGACTGCATTCTGCTGTCTGCAGGCTTTGGAGCTAACGTGAGCTGAACAAGTGCCTGGGTGAGTCTCCTCTCTCTGTGTTTCAGGGTGTTTGCAGGCTTGGGAAGGCAGCTTGCTCTTGGCTTACACCTTGCACGCGTTGGTTTTAGGCCTCTCAAGGCCTTAAAAACGAGGTACACATAGAGATGAATGCTATGAGGGCTGATTTTGGAGGTTGTTTTCTGGGTTTTAGGTTGTCTCGGTTGGAGTTCAGTGCCCAAAGGAGTTGCCTGTGAAAGCCAAGGGTGAGCCCTGCCTTAGGGCTGCTTGGGGGGAACCAGCCCAAAATTCAGCAGTGCCCATGGGACAGTCCTGAGCATCTTGTTAGTGGTGGTCAGGAAGTGCCTTGTCCCCTATTGCTCCTCTCTTCAGGAATGAATTAACACATTAACTGCAGTAGCTGATAGAATCAATGGCTCCTCCTGTGCGTTTATTGGGCTGAGCTTCAGGAAGGTGCTTGATGCTCCCTTGGCTCTGCCATGGCTCCTGCAGACAAGCAGAGGACTCAGTGCCCCTCTTGGTGCTGTTTTGGTCATTATGGGATGTGCAAGATGTGGGGAAAGGAGCAGAAGGCAAGGAAGTGTCCTTGGGAATGAGCTGGCTGCGGCTGGGTCCCTGGCTGTGATGCTTGGGGGATGCAGGGAGGAGCTGCACCCCAGCACTGCTGCTTCTCCATCCCTTTGCCTGGGGCTTGTGCACATCCACATTGCTAACTGTGGGTCTGAAGGAAGCCGTGTGTTACCATAATGTCATTAGGCAGCGCTGGCGTGGTGTGGCTCTTCATTTGAGGGGTGATGGATCACTAGCTGGACCTTCTGCATCCCACCAGCCCTCCGGGGGCTCCCAGCATCCCACCCTGCCGCAGCAGCCACTCGCTTTGCTCTCCCTGTTGCCATTAATTCAATGTGCACTGATAGCACGTCATTACTGAGGGGTATAGTGTGTAAAAATGAGCTGTTAATTGAAGTTTTGTTTGCTTTTTCTCTTACCCTTGCAAAAAGCCTTGCATAATAAAAGGGCTGTAAAAATACATGTTGCCACGCTACAAATATACAAGGTGGGAAGGGGGCAGGGAGAGAGAAAAGAGGCAAAGCTGGTCTCCATTAGACTTTAATAAGCATGTGGAGAAAAAGCTCTTGTTAATCCCATCTGAGGCTTAGAGGTTTATTGCTCACAATTAAACTCTCATACTGTAGTGCTGACTTGATGCCACAGAGCTCTCTGCCGTGTCCTGCTGAGCAAGCTGCTGGCAGCTGGGTGGTGGTGAGGGAAATATCCCTTGGGGAAATAATGGAGTCATGGAATGGTTTGGGTTGGAAGGGACCTTAAAGCTTGTTGGGATTTAACCCCCTGCCATGGGCAGGGACCCCTTCCACTGGAGCAGCATCCTCCAAGCCCCTGTGTCCAACCTGGCCTTGAGCACTGCCAGGGATGGGGCAGCCACAGCTTCTCTGGGCACCCTGTGCCAGCGCCTCAGCACCCTTAGGATATCCCTTATATATCCTGTAGGATCTGGCTGTGGCTGCGACAGCCAGGTTTCCTCCCAGCAGAGAGCTGGAAGTGGATGCGCATCCTGACTGCTTTTGCTGCTCCGTTCACAAACAGATTTAGTGGCTGTGTTTTGAGCTTTGTCCCAGCTTCCCGAGGACAGGAGCGTGCAGGCAGGAGGTTGGTGCTATGAAGCCTGTGTCCTGCTGGTGCAGAGGTGGGTTCTGCTTGTTTAACAGTGTTATTTTGCTATGTCCTGGGGCAAAAGCAGCAAGCACATTCCTGCGCCCTTGTTTTTGCCGTGGCAAAGGTTACGGCAGCGGCCGTCCCGTTTGGTAACAAACCCTCCGATTCCCTGGGAATCACTTGAGCTTTCCCTCCTCCTGGGCACTGCTCACCCAGCCCTGTGCTATTGGAGCTGCTGCCTTCCCAGAGCGGATGCCAGCGACATTCCTGCTGTGTTTTCCCTCCCTCCTGGGAAGGCCAAAGCCCCAAGTGTGCCAAGGAGAGAAATCAGTGTGTTTATTTTGAATAGGAATGTTGCTTTGGCCAAAGAGCCAAAAAGCTGGATTGGCCTTTGCCCATCTCCCCCTGTTGCTCCTCTTGCTGGGGTACGTGGTACTATGTGTCAGCTCCCCGGCAGTGATGCTCTTGGGGTCTGGCCATGCTGTGTTCCAGCTTTGAGCGGGTACCGCAGCATCCCTGGATGAGGAAGGCTGCGGGATGCTTTCTTCTTGTTGCCATTGGGGGGCAAATCTGGTTTATGTGAAGATTTGGGGTGGGGGTTGGTAAATTTCCCTCCCTCGGGTGGTGTTTCTGGATGTGCTTTGGTGCTGCTGGTTGTGACACTGCCATGTGTCTCCCATCCGCTGCTGTCGGATGAGGCAGCTCCCATGAGAGCCTCTGGTGCTGGGATTGCTCCAGGGTCACCCCATGGGACACCCATTCTGTCCCCATGCCCCTGGTGATACGAAGGGGGATGATTTCTTCCTCCTGCCCTCGCAGCCTGCCTGCAGAGGCTGGTGATTAAAGCTGCTGTTTGCAATTGTCAGGAATTATGAGTTATCAAAGTGGCTGATAATTAGCAGTGAATAAAATGTACTTGCAATAATATTACATTAGTTACAGATAAAGCGATACCAGCCTGCCTTAATATTCACTTAAGCTTCCCTGGTGCAGTTATCGGGGCAGGCTCTGGTGCTGCGGGATGAGAAGGGCCTCCCAGCCTGATGTGCTCTGCTCACAGGATGCTGCCGGAGCAGGTTTGCCATGAAAACGCTGCAGTTTGGGGTCTCTGGATGAACCTTTCCTTCCCCATTCCCACTGCAGTGCTGCCATAGCTACGAGCATCCTGCCTGCTGCAGGCAGGGCTGCGTGTGGGGCCAGCGGAGGATGCGGGGCTGGAGCAGCCAGATGGAAGATGTTCAATGTGGGAAGCAGGAGGCCCTCGGGCTTCCCCCTGTAGCTCTGGGGGGATGTAGGGCTGTGGTGCTGGTGTGATGCAGGATCAAGCCTTTGGAGTGTGTTCCTCCTTGGGAAACGGAGTTCCGTGAGGATGCTGTTGAGGCAGTGTCTGATGCATTGAGGAGCAGTTCCTCTCCAGCCCCTTCACTTCAATCCCAACCCGGTGCCTCTGGAGCTGTTGATGTCGTGGTGGGACAAGGATGTATTTGGGATCTGGCTGTTGGGATGAGGGCTTGGTTTAGGTTCACAGACCCCAGGAGCTGCTGATGTCCACCAGCAGCAGAAGTGCTCGTGTTGATGCTTCTCACATGCTCATCTTTTCCATCTGTGGGGTTGGGGTTACTCTGGCAGCTGGAGCTGCTGTGGTCCGGTCTGTGCTGGGTGTCCCCAGCTTTATTCCCGATTTATAGGGGTGCCTTTTATTGGATCAAAGGGGTCTGGGTGCTGCTGGTGGGACCCAGGTGTGGACTGGGCTTGGGGCTAAAACAAGGGGGGATTTGCTGTGTCCCAGAGCTGTGCATCAGATGCTACTCATTATAAATATGACTGCACCCACTTCAGCGGTGAGAAGAGCTCATTTTTATTGTGTGGAGTGTTTAAGGTTGCACTTGAGTTGTTGATCTTAGTTTTTTGAGTGGGGGGATGTCCATGAGAGGAGCTGCCATTCAGGTCCTGCTGAATCCTTCCCTTAACCCATCAATTTGTGCCAGGTCAATATTGACCAAAATCATGCTGGTTTTATCCCAGAAGAGCCTGGGACATGCATTGATTTAGAATCCCAGCCTGGTTTGTGTTGGAAGGGACCTTAAAGCTCCTCCAGCTCCAACCCCTGCCATGGACAGGGACCCCTTCCACTGGAGCAGCTTGCTCCAAGCCCCTGTGTCCAACCTGGCCTTGAGCACTGCCAGGGATGGGGCAGTTCTTGGGGATGCTGTGCTGGGAGCATGGTGGGATGCTCTGTGGCATCCTGGATTCTGGCAGCACCACTCACTGTGGCCTTTAAACCCCATCCTGGGCACGTCCTCACCTGCCCAGCTCTGTGCTCCAGGGCCTTTGGGAGCTGAGGTCTCAAGAGATGACACCAAGGGGTACTGAGGGAGCAGGGGGTGCCTCACCATCACTTGCTCATTCCTCAGCTCTCAGTGGGTTACAAACAAGTGCTGCTGGCACAGGGATATGGGACCAGCATGGAGCTTCACTTGGGAGCATCCACCCTTTGATATATTGCTTCACATAACAAAGTACCAGCCTGCTGCTTTACATGCAGACGGGCTCTCTGATAACTCAGTGCTTTCTAAGGGAGCTCCCTTCCTACGTCACATTTTGAACATAAACCTGGTTTTCTGCTTCAGAAGAGCTGGGGTCTCGCTGCTTTGTTGCTGCCCTGCCTTTGTCTCCATCCCCAGAGACCCTGGGCTCTGTGTAGATGTGCAGAAGCAGTGGAGCTGAGCGGGTGGCTGATGCACAGAGCTCACCCCAAGCTCACCGGGGTATAGAGGGGGCTGCAGAGATGCACTGGGTCGATCCCTGTGGGCTGGGGACCTGTAGCATCTCCCCTTGCCCTCCCTGCCCTCCGCACCCTGCTTTTGTCTTACTGCTTTCTGGTGTCTGATCTGTTATCACTGCATCTCCTTCAGTAAGTGTGAAATGGGAGCCGCTGGGCACCATCCGAGCACCACTTGTTATTGCCTCTTATTTTCTCCGTGCTAGCTCCTGGACAAGTTAGGAACATTTGCCATTCTTTTTAATAAGGTAGTTGGATTTATTCCATTTCTCTTCCCTGTCGAGGTGCTTTCTGCTGTTAATTGATGCATTGTGGTCTTTGTTTCCTTTGGCTGTGTGGAACCTGTTCCAGGGCGTTTGCTGGATTAGAGCCCGTAAGATACTGCACGGGAAGAGGAGCATCACCAACCATCGCAGACAAGCAGCACCTCCAGATTTGGTACCAAGTGACCTACCCAAAGCCAGACCATCAGCTTTTGTCACCTCTGTTAGTTAACTTATTCCCCTTCCCTGGTCAGGTGGGGAAGAACAGATTGTTCCTCAAAGGCCTCACTCACTCTTCCTTTCTTTCTTAGCAACTTGTGCAAGGGGCAGGATGCAATCCCAAATCCTTGCTTCATCCCAAACCAAAGCATCTGTCTCACCCCTTTGCCCTGCAATACCAGGGTGATACTGTCGATACCAGGGTGATGGCCACATTGCTTGGAGAGGGACATGTTTCCACACGGATTCACTTGGGATTGCTGCAGCTTTTGGGTAACAAAAGCAGGATCAGGCTCTCTGCAGAGATTTCCTCTGTTTCCTTGTCTGTTTTCACACATGGGGCTGTGACAATCTAATGACCTTTCCCTTGTAGCTCCGCGAGCGGAGGCGAGTGCAGTGGGGACTCCCGCATCCCAGAATAGGTTTCCTCCAAGATCTTCCTGTCCAAGCCTCTCGTTGCAGCTCGCTTTTTGAAGCCCCTGTGGTTATTTCAGTTAACGCTAATTACTGCCATGAACTAATTAACGTGGCTTGACTTCCCTCTTCTCTTCCTAATGCTTTTTTAACCCACTGCCACATTCCAATTAGGGGCCTCATGCAGCGGCTGGGCTGGAATGAGTCAGAGCAATCACAGTTGGATTAAAGCGTGTGCTTTACTGAAGGTCACCAATATTTCCCCATGTTCCTGGTGCTGTATATTCCTGCCTGCAACAGGAGGTGACCTGACCTTCCATTAAGCATCTGAAATGTCTTCAAGTTTGCCTCTGTTTCACTTCAAGCAGATCTGTGGGTACCACATCCTTAAGTACTGGATGTGCTGGGAACAGTGGCACAGCAAACAGCCACGGGAGGCTCCTCATCAGGGCTGCAGACCTTGAGGGACATGGTTTTGACCTCTTCAGGGACCTTGCTTGTTTGCATCTATGGGGATGGTAATGGAGAGTGGATGCTGAATGGAATGTTACCTGCTTGCTCCTGCTTGTACAAGGGATTTCCTTCTCCTTTGGTTGAGTTATTGTAACGTGTGGAGCCCTGTGGGCTCTGGCTGTGCTCTGGGCTTGCTTCCCTGCCTGACAAGACCCATTTGAGTCTTTGGGCTGGTGAAAAGCTGTAGATCTGGTGGTGATAAAGCCTGCGAAGCTGCTGTTGCAGTGATTGTAGCTCATTTAACAAGGGCCACCGGGAAGGAGCCTTCTGCTCCATGAAACCTGGTGTTTCCCATCTCTGAGGTGAGAGTGATGGCAAGCAGGAGGCAGCCAGCCATGAGAGCAGGGCTGGAGAGCCCCATGCAATGCCTGCAAATCACTTTCCAATCTCAGTCTCTCCCTGCTTTATTAAAGTGAGGTCACGATGCTGAAGTTCCCCTCTTTCCTCTCTGTGTCATCCAGCTTTTGCTGGAAAACACTGGTATTTCTGCCTGCTGCTGCTGGGGATGGAGGGTGCGGAGCTGCTGGTGTCTGCTGTGTGCTGGCACAGGGGGGCCATGTGGGTCTCTCCCCTCCCATAGGGGCCTGAACCGAGCACCTCACCCGTGCACCTTGTAATTGCTGGGTGAAGGGAGGTGAAAGCACCTGATTAAACTGCAATAGAGAGCAGGTAGCAAATATGTGATGAGTATTAATAGTACCGGTCAGCCTATGTTATGCAAATGAGGGGAGAGTAGAAGATTTAGTTATTCATCTTTAACCTTCACTTTTGTTTAATGTGACCTTACCCATCAAGTCTCTCATTACTGTCTCTGCCTGTTCCATATATGTTCATTTATCCTGCTGCCATCAATCCACCAGGTAAGCCTGTGTTCCTATGCAGCCTGGACATCCTTCCCTGGGGATGCTCACAAGGGATGGGTCCCAGTCCTATGAGGCCACAGGGACTTGAGGCCCTGCTCCCTATGTTTTGGGCTTGCTTACACTGGGTTGTACAGCCACCTCCATGGGCACACTCCCTTCTCTTAGCTGTGTGCTTATGCCTCTATTTCCTACCAGTTTTATAGCTCTCTCTGTGTGGGATGGAGCAGCCTTGGGGTGTCCATAACGACATCCAACCTTCTTCATGTGTCCAGCACCATGGGGAAAAGGCCATGGTGTCTGCCAGGTTTCCTTTGGCTGATGCAAAGTCTCTGGCACATCCTTGTGTTGTGGCTGGTTTTCATGAGCCATATCCAGGTTGGCAGGAATCAATCACTCATGGGTACAGTGTGGTCTGTTTGGCACAGGGTGTCTGCTTGAATTCCCTGCAGACTTCATGCAGAGCTGGACACTGTTGGTTTTGGCTGTCCTTCTTTGCTTTCTGGAGGCTATAAGTGGTGTAGAAATAGGTTCCAAGCGAGCCTGAAGTTTCATCAGGCTGTCTGGATGAGTCCCACTGCGCTAACACTGGGTGGTTATGAACGTGGTGTCTCATCTGATGCTCAAATGAGTTCCGTTTTGAGCAAACCTTTTCCTTGGCAAGCTCCATCCAAGCTGAAGGAACAGGTACCCTGCTGCAAACTCAGCTTTGGCAGAGGTCAACCCAGCAGCTCAACCCTCTGAGCTGCTCATGGATGTCTCTCCTTGTCTGTTGGTCTCCTTCGTGTTGACTTTGGAGTCGCGGTTATGGAACTGCATTTCTTGTTGTTAATGCACGTGAATTTTGGCTTTCTCTCTTTAGCCCTGTACTTCTTGGCTCCTCCTAACCCTGTTCTGCTGGAAATGAACGTTTAGGCAACAATTTGGATAGAAAAAGAGCACCCCAAAGCCACCTCTCCATGCAGCTGTGACACGTGCCCTGATTGACTTCCCAATACATGGGTACCAGAGCAGTTCCTGAGGATGCTGCTGGGAGAAGGTTGATGGGGATACGTGGGGAAACCCTTGACCTTCTCTCTTGCCTTGCAGGGTTTCAGTGGGCCTCCACACGCAGCGTTTGCCATGAGCTTCGACCAGCGAGTGGTGAAGGAAAAGTATGAGCATGAACCTGCCCATCAGCCGGCCTACGAGAGCGAGCTGTCCATCCGGATAGGTAGAGCTGGGCTCCATCCAGGCAAGCATCCTGTCATATACCACCTGCAGAGCGTACGGGGGAAACACCCCGCTTACGCTGGCACCTAGGCTGTCACGTATGTGATTGAAATTAGATTGGGTCTGACATGTGCATGCAGAGTGCACCTTCTCTTCCCTCTCTGGGTCTGTCTCTGCTGGCTCTGATTCCAAGAATCATTACTCCTGTTTCTCCTTCAGTTCTCACAACCACTTGCACGTCTGTCTGTGCCCATGAATTATTGATAATTAGATCTCTCATCCACTGGGGAAATGAAATCATCAGCTTAGCTTGAGAGAAGTTCATCTCCAGCGTGGGTGCAGCTAGTGCTAGCCCTGCCCTTGCCCTATTACACCGCGTTGAAGGTGCCCCATGGCGCTGACCCTTGGTGGCCCCCCCTAATTACAGGCTCGGGCTGGCATTCGTGCTGTCACTCCTTGCTTTGGAGGTTAATGGAATTGTAGCTGCTGAAGTGTGGAAGAAATTGTCTTGTTCTCAGCTGTTCCCTCCTGAAGTAGGTCTTTAAAGAAGGAACTTCTTAGTCAAAGTGATGGAACGTCATCAGGCTCCCCTAGCCCTTGGGTGTGTATGTGGGACGGTGGTGGCCATCCTACCTGCATGGGGATACATCCTCTGAGGCACCACAACTTCCTTTTCCTCTTGTTTAACAGCAGCTTTTCAGCAGACAGATGTAACTGAGTGAATGAATCCCATTGCTTTATCTTGGTTGGAAAGTGAAATGGTGGTTTACAGTATCTTGAGTACAGCTGGGGGCAGAGCAGGATGAAGAACTCATCCTTCTTTTTGCTACCCTCTTAAATCAGGCTGTAATTTAACCACGTTGCGTAATTGCACGCTTCACAAAGTGTTCCAAACCCATGTGATTTTCCAGGATTCTAAATACCAGCTTGGATTTTTCCAATGGGATGGATGGAAGTTTTGTGCTGTACTCGGTGGGCTTTGCATCCTTGGAGTCTTTTAGCTCCTGGGGCAAGTGCGAGCTCAAAGGCTGCTCCAGCCCTGCAGGCTCTAAGGCTGTTGTAAGGTTTGTGGTGGTTTTGTAAGGTGGAAGCTTTCAATCCCAGGTACAGTTCAGTTTTGTTCTTCAAGACCAAACTCAGAAGCAGGCAGCCCTATGCTTGTCAGGGACGTCAGCTGCTGGGCTTTCTGTTTTCATCTGCTCTTAGCTGCAGACAATAACAGTGCAAATGGTTTTGAGAATAGGGAATCTCCATCAGACTTGGTTGTTTTCCCTCTCTCTGGGGCAGTGCTATTAAGGATCTACGATACAGAGATTCTTTTATTGCCTCTTGCTATGGTTGTGTTGCTTACTGCAAATGGACTGGGTGCTTTCACAAGACACCTCAAAGCCTTCCAAGAAAGCAGCTTGCCCCAGCGCTGGTGCTGCTTGGCTGTGCTCTGGGGAACGCTCTGGGAACAAAAGGGCTGTTTGCAAAGTCTAATGGGGAGGAAGTGGAATGCTTCAGACTTAATCACAGCTGAATCACTGACCCTTCCTCGCATCTCCAGGTTTTAATACCACTGAAGCTGTGAAAAGAAGGAAACCTCCCAGAGCGCTGCTGCCTCGGCTTGCATTGTCTGGGGATGGGGGCGAGGAGCTGGGATGGAGATGGCTGGGAGTGGGAAAACGTGCAGCTCTCCAGGGCCCTGCGTGTCTGAGGTGCAAACACTGATTTAACGTGGCTATAGGAGAGGCTGGGGACAGAAATGATGAGCTGGTCACTTGTGTGGTGGCATATATGTAGCCGCACCAAGCAAGGGAGGAGAGTCCTTTTAGACCTGTGGAAAAGGAGATGGAGGACGTGTAGTAGTAGCTGGCTGCCTCGTGTAAGGCACGTGTATCCATGTGAAATGGAGCATGGGTGGATTTGGTATGAATTGCAGTGAAAAGGCTGTGTCTAGACTTGGTATTTGACAAGTGGGATAATCACTAGGCTTTAATTACTACAAATGAAAGAGGATCCAGCCTTGTCTCTAAGATGTCTGAGTAGGCAAGGGATGTCGTCTGTGTTTCTCTGCCTCCCTTGGAGCAGGTTGGGATAAAGCTAAGGAGGGTTTGTTCATTCCTCTGGGTGCAGGTGAAGCCCTTTCTCATGCTATGGAGGGAGCTGGTGGGCTCTCCTGCTCCCTAAACCTCCCCCTGCAGCCCATGGCCAGGAGCAGCTCATCCTCCTGGAGCCCGAGGCACTAAACCCAGTGGAAATGGCTTTGTCAGGGTCACCGCAGGCTGCGGGACTGGGAGGCCAGGTTTGACCCCTTAGATCATAGCTACGTGCGTGGTGTTCTTGGGTAGTTCTCAGAAAGGATTTACATTCAACATCCCACCTTGAAACCTGAGCTGTGACTCACGCTCCCAGGAGCTGTATATTGAACAGTGAGGCATGGTGATTCTTTATCGTGTCCTGGTGCCAAGTGATTCACGTCGCTCCAAAGCACATTATGGAGCCGAGTGGGAGGGCAGTGATATTCCCCAGCAGCCTCCTCCACTCTCTTTAACATCCTCACCCCTCTACTGCAGGTGGGAGACCTTGTGTTCAAGGAGATGCTTTCTAGGTGTGCCGGGGCAGAGGGGCTCACAGCAACGTGGCTGTAAAGCACCAAGTATCATTTTGGTACCCAACTGGGAGCATCCTTAGTGGTCAGCACAGTTCTGGTCTTGGGGAGTTAAAAGCAGTAGAATCTGAGCTCTCTGCTGACCCAAAGAGCAAATAAGTGTCTGTTGAAGTACCTGGTTAACTAACAGCATCTCTGCTTGCTCGTTGTCCATCCCAGACACATGGATGTCTGTGCCGAGGGGATGTGATTAGCTTCTTACATGGTGCTGCCGATGCTCTTAACTCCCTAACTTTGTTAGAGGGAATCAGGGCTTGCTTTAATGACTTGATTGACTTTTGGTGGGCCGTGATTTAGGAAGCAGTACCCTGGCATTCCTGCGTGGATGTTCTGTAAGTAAATGCAGGTGGATTTACTAACTGGAAAAAGATACCGGTGTTTGAAGTAGTGTCCTTTTAAGAAAGGAAATTTCATTTCTTTTGTTACTTAAGTGAGCCCTGGGGTTTGGGGGCACTGTCGAGAGAGCTCATTGTATTCAATTAGTATTTTTTCCCTTCAATTTGAGCTGCTTCATCACATCAGCTGCTGAGGTTTCAGGCGGTGTTTTGGCTGGGTAAGCCCTGGAGCAGGAGGTGGTGGGTTGGGGACTCCTGCTGCACTCGGCAGGACCTGCTGGGCCCATCTCAGCAGCACCACCCAGGCTCTGCTCTGATTTCCTACCTCCTTCCAGAGGCTGTTATAATCTTTTTCCCCCCATTTTTGCTGTATGTTTCCCCTTCCAAGGCAGTTATCGTGCACCAGGGCTGCTGGAGCAGACTGCACGCAGGGAGGAGCAGACCCTGCTCACGTAGCATCTCTTTCATCAGTGCCCAGGCAGTTCGAGTCCTGTAGTAAACCCCTGATGAAAGGGAGAAAGGGAGCTGGGGAGATAAGAAGCAGCCAAACCCCTTAGGGACTGGTACAAAGAGAAAGCGTGAGCTGGGCTGTAGGATTGGTACTGATGCTGCATATGGTTTGCTTCTGTCTCTGGTTGTGTTCCTGCAGCCAGGAAATTCACTTTTTGCCCTGGTATATTGGTTGCTTCCAGAAAGTCCAGCTTTGTCCCAGCTTCTCAGGCTGCCCTGATTCGTGTCCGTCCCACTGTGCCAAAGGAAAAGCTCCATAGGAATGGCCAGCTCCCATCATAAGAGCATGAGTGGTTTGCTGATGCTTGCCTTATGAGTTTTCTCCTTGTTCCCTCCTTCCCTGGGCAGCAGCAGATGCTGTGAAGGAGGGATGATATATAAAACCTCTCCAGCCATGAAACCCATCATGATTCATGAGGGCAGTTCAGCTGGAGCCTTGTGTGTGCATCCAAAAGGTTCATGAAGTCATTGCACCTCCTATAACAAGAGGCTGCTTCTGTAAGATGGAATGTTCACCAGGTTTAGATGGTTCCAACTGTATTTGTTATAACATTGACATGTTCACAACATGCTTGGTCCAGAAAACTGCTGCTTTCTAAAGACACCAATTCATTTTGGGTTTTAATAGCCAGCCTCAGTGATGAACACCTCTGGCAATGTCTGTATTGATTTAAAACATCCTAATGCCCCTTTCTGGAGTGTTTCAAATGGTTATTGACCATCTTGTCAGGCTGGGTTCTGTGCTTGGGTTTTATAGTCAGGACCAAATGGGGATTTATATGCACAGAGCTTCAGGAATAAATAAAACTGGAGCACATAATCCCTCATCAGCTGGTGAAACCCCTTGGTCACAGGTAGGGCTGTACCCCCCTTATTCTGATCACAGCTTGACTCCTTGGAGGAGCCATTCTGACTTCACAGGGCTCAGTGGAGCCTGGTGGTTTGTTCTGCTTTGCTCTTGGTTGATGTTGTCACTGGGAATAGATGTTTCTTTCTTCTGCTTTCCAGGAATCCTCCTGGTTGTCTTTGCAGGGCTCTGCTGCACTCCTACACTCACTCACACAGCCTGCAGTTAATAACCCACCCGTTCATCAGGTTCCAATGGGTGTAAGCTATGAAGGTTTCATACTCTGAACAGCCTGACCCACCAGGAGAGAGCCCTGCCTTAGTGTGACCCATGCCGTGTCAGTGCTGACCTTCTCCATCTCCCAAGGCTCTCGAGATGGGGATCTGTGTGTTGCGTATCCCATCTGTTTCCCATTGCTCATTTCCACCTTGCTGGGGGAGCAGAGCCTGTTTTCACACATCATGGTGCTTACATGATTGCTAATAGGGAGGAGGAGGAGAACCAGGCTGCAGCAGCACCAGCAAACAACTTCCAAGTGCCTTGGCTGGGTTTGATGTCAAGGTACTCTTGACTTAGCAGTGGGTCTACAAAGAGTTCAGCTGCCCTTTGAAGAGGAGGAGAGCTCCTGAGTTCCTCCTTTCAAAGCAGGGCTGTCAGACCCTTCAAAGAGAAGCCTTGAGCTGGAAGGATGACAGCGGTCAAAGGCGCTTGAGGAACGGCCCCTTGGAATAAGCCTGGCACATTTGGTTCCTTTGTCCTTTGCTTTGTTCTCGGTTGAACAGTGCTGTGAGGAGCGTGAGAGCTGCTGGCAAAGGGAGCTGCTGCTTTATCTGCCTGCAGAGACAGGAGCTGCCTCCACACTTGCTGCTTGCACGACCGCTTGGACAGGGAGAAGCGCTGTGCCCAGAGGAGGCAATGTCCCCTCTGCAGATGACATCTGAAATGTGCTCTTGGCATCTCGGCATCTTGGCATCTGCTTCCTGCGAGTGTTCTCTTTCCTGGCTTCTCATTAACATGCCTGTCTTCCCTGGGCTTCATCCAGTGTGTCCTCCTGAATTAAACACCAGAAGGGCTTAGCCACAGGCTTCTCTCTTTAATTCTGTTCCACTGGTAGAGCTCCACAGCCTCATTTCCATCGCTGTCCTTTCAAGTTGTCCCTTCAGGGGGACCTGTGGGTGGCATTTCAGCTTTGCAAGGGAGCTGGTGTGGGTGGAAGAGGCCAACAGCTTGCTGTGGGTTTGGTGTACACCGGTGGTGGTGGTGGAGGATCAAGTTGTGCCCTGCAGGCATTGCAGTGGAGGATGCGCTCTGCAGCAATGCCTCGTGCTGGAAGAGCTTTGGTCTTTGAGGTGGCTTTTCCTGTAAGCCTCTTAATCCAGCCTAAATCAGCACAGGCACAGATTTAACAGCACAAGGATGTGGTTTTCCTGCTCTGCTGTTTGCTGTAGGGTCTGGTCGGGTCTCTTGCCTATAAAGATGAAGTTAGCAAGCAAAGAGGGCTGGGTGGGTGTAAGGTTCCTCATTTGAAGTGCTTGGTGGCAGATGAGCAGTGTCTTCATGCCTGCTGGTCCAGGAGGACCATCTCTTGGGGGCGCTTCTCAGCATCACCCATGGATGCTGGGGAGCAGGGATGCAGGTAGCATCAAGGTGCGTGCACTGGCTGCTCCGCTCTGTGCTCCTTTTATTTCAGGGTAATTTGTTAATCTATGATGAGGCTTATTAAATCTGTTGAGTGACGTGCTGGTTGGGACCCACGCTCTGAAATCAGGTCTGTCAGTAAGCGGGGAAGCTGCCGGGAGGCTTTCGGTGCTGCCTGGGCCATTAATCAGGGGAGTCATTTCCCCAATTGAGCTTCGTTAACTCGGTGCAATATTATCCAGGAGCTTTAATTTCCTGGCTACACCTGACAATCTGCTAAGTCTTCTTAATTCTGCAGCTGTATCAAATGGGTTCCTCAGGGGCTCATTTCCAGCCTCAGCCTGTGGATGCACTGCTGGGCTGGGTGCCATGGGGCAGGGATCACACGAGTGTGTGCACACGTGTGTGCAAGGGTACTTGGTCCTCTAGAAGTAACTTCCCTGACATAGCGAGGTGATCGGGCATTAAAACATCTGCTTCAATGGAGCATCTCCAGAGACCTGTGTTGCACCAAACCCATGTCTTGGTGTGCTTGTCCCATGGCTGGAGGCTTGAAAACCTGCCTGAGCCCAGCTCCAGGCTGGAAGGGGGTTAGCACAAGTGAAACCTGGGAGGAACACCCCCCCAGTGCCTTAAATTTCAAGGTTTATTAAACTGAACTAACAATCAGTATCATAGCCTCTAGAGTGGAGGTTGTTCTGGCTTCATTCAATAAGCACAGTAATTCGTTTATTTCCTAGCTATGGTTCTTTAGTTGAATGGGGATGGGAATCGGTTTTAGTCACCCTGAGGATGTTTTGGAGGAGTGAAATGAAAATTGGGAGCTCTAGCAGTCGCTCTGCATTATGACAGCAGTATTAGCTGAGGAGCAATGCCAGGGCATGTAGCATGAAGCGGAGGAAGGCCGTTACCATTGCTTTGAAGGAAAGGGAATAAACTCCATTAAAAGATAAAACCAGGGCTATTCCCCACGTTCAAGCTGAAACAAGTGTTTTAAGGATAATGAAGTGTGTAAAAAGCTGTGTCTTTGGGCATCGACCGTGGTTCAAGAGTGGAAAGGTGTTTGTGATGGATGGGCCAGGGCTTGGAGAGTCCCCAGGTGGAGCTGGGGAGTGCAGTGAAGTTATCCTCAGCTCCAGTGTGTCTGCTCAGAGCAGCTTGACCACGTTATGGAGACAGACTGGGATCTGTTCAGGTAACAGCCTGGCTGCTTTGGGGTTTTTAACTGGTGCCTGGTGGTGCTTGGGGCGTGCTGGGAGCATCCCAACTGTGCTTCTGCTTTGAGCCACCTCTGAGCAAGCACAAACCTCAGCAAAGCTGCAGCTATTCTCTGGGTGCAGAGGGGGGGCACGGGGGAGCACCATAAACTGGATTTTATCACCTAAAACCATGAAGCTCTTGTGCAGGGGTTTCTGTCCTTGCACCAATGGTTCTGGAGCTGCTCAGAGGTGGCAAAGCTTGGCAGCGCCCACTCTTTGGGTGCTCAAAGGCATTTGTGATGCTCAGAAAGCTGGGTACATGAAGGCTGTGGTCATGTGTGTGATTCGGAGGTGGTGGGTTGGGGCTGGAGCTCTTGGGGAGGTTTCCTGCACTGCTGCTGCTGCTGCTGAAGGAGGCTTTTTTCCTTTGAAGGCAGCAGGTTCTCTCCCTAATCACTGTTCGGATGTGATTTGTGCTTTTGATTTCTTTCCCATCTGATTTCAATTGCAACACGTTTTTATTCCAGTTCGCTGTGTCCTGAGACACGTTCACGTCCGGGCCTCTCTTTTGTCCTTTTCCACGTGGTATATGGCACAGGATGATGGAATATGCCTTTTCACTAAAAATCGATGGTTTATATTCTACCTCCCACCAGGAAGCTTTCCCAGATACAAGTATTGATTGTGCAGATAAAAGCCCTCTTTACACTCTAATTGCTCTTTAAATCGGTGGGGCTGGTGGGTTTACACTCTAATTGCTCTTCAAACCAGTGTGCTGGTGGATGCCATGGGATGGAGCTGGTCCCTGAGCAAAGATGACGAGAGACTCACCCAGCAGTGGTCATCTGAAGGGCATGGGTGATGCTTTGAAAGGATCTCTGCTGTTGGCCAGGTTACCTGGAACCGAGCTGCTGTGGTGCAGCATCACCTCCTGGGTGGCTCCAGCACTAATGGTACTTCCCATGGTGTTTTCAGTGCATCCCAGCAGGCTCCTGAGAGGACGGCTTGGCAGGAGGGATACAGTGGGATGTGAGCTGGTGATGCTCCACAGCACCTTCCCGGGGTCCCTGTACCTGGAAGTGGCACTGAGCCGGTGGGTGCCTGCTCTGTCCCAATCCCTGGGGATACAGGAGGATGGATCCTGCCCACAGCCATGTGGGATGGTGGTGTTGAGCCATAGAGTGATGCAGGAAGGAATTAGGGCCTTCCCATCCGTGACTGGGATCTGCTCCATCGCTCCCAACACTGGTGACTGTGGTTCAAGCTGCTCCCTGGGGGAGCAGTGCTGGGACCCTCCAGGCCAGGCTGTGTGAAGAGGTGGTGCCCAGGGTTGGAGCAGGAGATGCTGTGTGGTACCAGAGGGATTTTACATACTGGAAGGAGAAAGCTCTGCGAGGGGCAGAGGCAATGAGGGCTGCGCTCCTGCAGCTCCTGCCTCGCTCCGAGTCCCTGCTGCCTAATAAGACTGAAGCTGTGATTGAAGCTTTGTCAGTGCCTGGAGTTTTCCAATGGCTCTATTTAATATGAACTTTTCAGGATTTAAAGAGAGGGAGCTCCTGCTGCTGCTGTTCCCGAGAAGGGAACACGAACTGCAGAACATCCCCCCCTTCATCTGCCTGCTTCCTTGAACGGGAGAATAGCTTTGAAGCAGCTGCGTCCCCTGCCTCCAATCTGCCTGCTGCTGCCTCCTGCATCCCAAATCCACCCAGCGATGCCCAGGGGACTTGGTTGAAATGTGCTTTGTGACTGGGATGCAGGGAGGGGGATGTGGGGCAGGGGGATGCAAGCATGGGAGATGTGGGAGACCCTCACACAGGCCGGGGCTTGTCCACACACCAGTGATCCCAGTCTGTGTGGCTGCCGGGAGAGCTGCTGGATAAATAACCCCAATTAGGGAGTATCTTTCTGCCTTTCACACAGGCACCACTGAACTGAAATGACTTTTGGTTTCAAGCTGTGCCCATGTAATGGGCTAGCTGCTTAGACATCCTGTCCATCACGTAACGTCCCTCTCGGTGGGCTGCTGTAAATGAGGCTTTATTTCATCCCAATAGAGAGGCAAACAGCGTTCAGCCTGGCTGGGTGGGTTATTGTTGGGCTCGTGGTTGTTTTTCCCTTGCCTTGCTGCTCAGCACAGAAATAGGCTGCTCCTGGCTCTGGAGGGGGATCCAGGGAAGCAGTGAAGCGGTGCTGTCCTCCCATTTGGAGGCTGCACAGGGAGTTACTTCATCAGGGTTTGGATGCAGAATAACTGCGGCGTCTGAGCAGAGAGCTCAGATTGTGCTTTTCCTCCCTTATTTTCCTCGTAGGCGGTGGAAGCAGGAGGGTTGGTGGGACTGGAACAGCCCCAGCACCCAGAGCAGGAGCCAAGCCTGGCAGCTGCCTGCGAGGGAGGTGATGGGAACGTGCTCCCCCAGCATCCCCATTGCCTGGGATGGGCTGGGGAGGGGGGACCAAAGGCAGTGGGGCAGGACCCACTGCTGGGTGTGAACCATTGCAGCAGCCGGGTTTGCTTCTTGGCATCTTGGGAGCTCCACAAACAAGGCCTTTGTTTTTGCTATATAAAGACCTGGCGCTGCCTCATCTGTATTTGTTATGAGCTTAAACTAAGTCTCTATTTTCCAAACTGGGTTATCTGCAAGTCCTAAAGCTCAAGCATATTCACTGCCATCTGTGTGTCTCTACCTAGCAGCAGAGTGCTTGCCCCAGGCCCTAGTTTTGCCCTCCCGGTGGGAGCTGAGCGGGTGATGCCCCCCGTGGTTCGTGCTGCTCAATGAGGACTCTGGCCTCAGGGGCATCTGGAGAGAGGAAGCAAAGCTGAGATTGATTCTCTTCAAAGCCCCGAGATGTATCTGTGGCAGCAGATGGTGCGAACCGCCTTAAAGTCAGTATGAAATAGCACTGAATTCCCAATTGCATCGAATTAAAGGAGTGCTTGCTTATTTATTTGTTTTCCTACCAGTTGTAGCTGTCCTCTCTGTACAGGGGGCTCTGGCCACGGCGTGGTGCTTGCTTGCAAGCAGGTGATGGGGTTTCACAGCATCCATAAGCGATGTTCAGCTTTAAAATAAGCAGTAAAGTATTTGTGAGGCTTTTTCCACCCAGGAGTCTTTCTCCAGTGTGCAGATGGGGCTGTGCCCTGGTATCCCATCCCAGGGAATGCAGTTAGTAGAGTAGCTCTGGGGGGTTGCATGGAAGTTGCATGTTGTTTTCCAAGGGGAGCTCGGCAGCATTCCCAAAGCCTGGAGAAGTGGCTGATTGGGATGAGCTCTTAGGCAGAAGCTCTTCCCTGTGAGGGTGCTGAGGCGCTGGCACAGGGTACCCAGAGAAGCTGTGGCTGCCCCATCCCTGGCAGTGCTCAAGGCCAGTTTGGACACAGGGGCTTGGAGCAAGCTGCTCCAGTGGAAGGGGTCCCTGCCCATGGAAGGAGCCTCATTGCTGGGTGCGAGAGCCCTGTGAACCATCCATCGCTTCCTGCATTTGGTCAGGGTTTTGCTGCTTTGGTTCTGGGGTTGGTCCTTGGGGAAGGCAGGAGTGGCCCTAGGATGGTGTCTCTGAGTCGTAGACATCGGAGTCTTGCTGTGTATGGATTGGAAATGCCTTCAGCTGCGAGCAGGACTTTCTGGGAGGCTCAGTGCTGCGGCTTTCCATTGCAAAGGCAGATAAGGGATGTGTAAAATAATCCTTTCTTGGAATACTAGCAGAAAATGTAAGAAATGGGTGTATTTTCCATGTATATGTGTGCTGGATTCCCGAGGGAGGAGAGCTTAGCACTGTTCTGCGGCTGAGTCATCCCACCCCGGGCTGAGAGAGATCGATTGGCTTCGGATTCAAGGGAGAAAAAAGGAACCCAGCTCCTTGACATTGATTCTTGAGAGGTGTTTGCTGCCTTCCCCCAGATCCAGGTCTCTGCCCATACAAGGGTAGCCCCCAGGACACGGGGTCCTGTGGATCTCCTAAATGTTGAGGGCCAGGAGCATCCTCTTTGCTGCATCCCCACTGGCTGCAGTGAGGAGCAGTGTGTTTCTGCTCAAGACATGAGTTTTCATTCCTGAAACAGTCATCCCAGATCCATAAATCGGAATTTATTGAAGGAAAAAAGCCCTCCCTTTCACAAAGTAATGCTGCAGGTTGAGCCCCGGATTTGCTTTTCTGGTTTTACCCCAAAGACTACCCAAAATAGGAGAATTTAAGCTTTTAGTAGTAGGCTACAAAGTGCTGTCAGACAGAAGGAAAAGCCTGGGAGCCTTTCCTTAACGTGGGAAGGCATCTCCTGCTCTTCTGTCCGTTTCCTTCCCTTGCTGCAACAGACGGGTTTGAAACCTGCTCTGTTTGCACGAGCACTGCTGTAGGGGTGGAATTAGCTTCTGTGGATCGAGGGGATAGTTTGTGTGTGCGATCCCATCGGGATATCACGCGCCGGAACGGCGAGTGTGGGATGATGGATTGTGCTCCTGGAAGCAGCCTGATGGTGTGGCTTTGCCAGGAGAGCAGGCAGGAATCCAATCTGCTTGTCCCTTTGAGGGGAGCTGGGATTGATTTTTGTACATTGGAGGGTTGAGAACAAAAGAGCACTTTTATTTTCCTCCGAAAGCAGATATTTATTCATTTTACTTTTCAGACCATGAGAATGGCCCCTTTGCCCTTGTGTTGGGTCTCCCTGTCCGTGGCTGTGACTGATCCAGTGGGATTGGTGCCTTTCCCTCCCTCCGGGCTGTGTCTTGTGGGCGATAAGGATGGGAATCCCAGATGAGTCCCTATTCCAGAGCACGTGTGAAGCTGCTGAGCAGCAGATTCAACCTGGGACTGGGAAACTCTCTCTAGGAACTGGCTTGTGAGGAGCTGGTGTGTGCTGGCTGTGGGTCACTGGTGTGCAGGGCAGGATCTGGTGCATGGCCCATTGCAGACACTGAAGCTACTCTCTGCACACCCAGTTTAGGTGCTGCTGCTTGGGAGTTTCTCCTCACTGTGCCTGTGGAAGGGGGTTGGAACCGGATGAGCTTTAATGTCCCTTTCAACCCAAAGCATCCCATGATCCTATGATACACAGGTGTGTGCGAAGTGAGGATGATGCCAGAGCACCCCTGGCCTGGAGGCAGGGTTGGTTGGTTGCAGATGTGATCCTGATGTGCTGGGATGTTGGTGGGACCTTGCAGTGACAGAGCTGAGCCCGTGGTCGTGACCGCTGCACTGGGCTGCCTTGGGGCTGTGGGCCCCATCCTTCCAGTGCAGGCGAGCTGCCTGGTCCCTTCATAGCTCCTCATGAAAATCCCTGTTTTCTGTCTAAGGTTGTAATGAGACTGTGGTCTGCTCTTGTTCTTCCTTCCGAGATTCGCTGCCTCTCATCTCACTCGGATCAGAAGCCGTCGCCTGCCAGGGATCCGAGAGCCCAACACAGCTCAACCCTCTGAAACAACAAGATTAAATGAACTTGGATGTGCAAGATTCCAGCAGAAAATGATTCAGCAACGCACTTCGTCTACTGGGAGCTCTGTAACGAGCTCTTGGAGTTGGTGTGAATGAGTGTGCTTAAGAGGACCTGGTGCATGAAATTACGTTGAGCATCGCGCTGTCGCTCTCACCCAAGGAATTAATCTTTAACCATGGCCCACGTGAAGCAGGGAGGGTTTTGGCATTCCTGCTGCCAGGAAGCGGTCTGTGCCGCCCGAGGAGCAGCACCTTGGCCTTGTGGTTACTGCTTCTTCCCACTGTGTGCTTGGCTTGTGTCACATCACCTCTGTTGCGGTCGTCATCCTCCTCATCCCATGGAAGAGGCTGCCCTGGCATTGATGTTGTTGCCATCAGGGAGCTGGGTGTTTGAGAAGGAATCCCTGTGGCTCTGGAGGAATAGGGTGCTGGTTTAATGGATCCAGATGAGATTTCCAGAGGGTTGGTTTGTCTGGGCCAACCCTGGACAATCCATGCTGTTCCTTCCTTTCATCTCATTCCTCCAGCGCTTTTCTCTTTGAATGAAGAGCTGCGTTAAGGATTCATTTTCCCATACAAAAGTGCCCCCAAATGCACGCTGGCAGCTCTTTGTAATGAGGAGAGCTTTCCCAGGGAAATGTCCTGTTACATTCCCAGTGAATCCCAGGAATTACCTGGTTTCTTGGGCTAATGGCGCTAGATGATGGCATGCAGAGGGCTGGAGCAGTGATTTCATGTGGGATGGATCACTGGAGCAGCAGGGGAGAAGTTCATGAATTAGGATCAAGGTTTGGGGGCGACAAAGGCGGTGCTTGAAAGTGGGGGGAGGCTGAGAAGGGAGACAATTGATGCAGGACCAGCAAGGATGCTCTGGAGCAGTTGCTGGGGGCATCACAAGGAGATCCCAAGGGAGTGCTGAGGATGTGCTGGGTCTCTTTTCAGGCCAGGTTGTTACTGGTGTGCTGTTTGAGCTGGGCTTTGGCCATCAGGCTCCACTCGCTTGGTAGCTGATGCTCTCTTTGGGGCAGGAGGGGACACACGGGTCAGGCTGGCGCGCTCCATCGTCCTCCTGGCTCCAAACTTCAGACAGATCCCAGCAATAATCGCGTGTCTGAGAGCAAGTGGTAGTCAGTCATGCTGAATTAAACAACCTTTTATGAAAGCTCCTGTGCACGCTCGGATAAATGAAGGCGCCTAATAGACAGTGAGTCATGACACTCTATTTATCTTCCCTGCTGAAAGCCTGAGCAGATGCAGGCACCTCTTGTATCTGCCAGAAACACTGGGAAATGAATTTGTTGCGTACAGGGGGCTGTGGGGTGAGCTCATGCCAACAGGCTGCATGGGGGGGCTGCAGTCACCAGAGCGTGCAAATGGGTGGCACGGGTGTCCTGCTTCCCTCCCTGCCACCAGCACCCAGGGGTGGGATCAGTGGCACTGAGCCTCACCAGTTCCGTGCTCTTATAGCAGTAAATAAATTGCTATTTTTAAAAGTAAATCCCTATTTTGACCATAGTTGGGCAAGTCCAAGGAGCTCCTTTTTCGGCAGCTTTGTTCTCTGTGTGTGTGCATTCATTCCAGCAGCTGGATTCCCCCCACTTTGGGGACTCATTCCTTAAAAAAAGAACCTTTTCCCTTGGTGGTTTTATTTCCAGCTCCGATGTGATCTGTGCTGTCAGAGCTGATCAGAGCTGATGAGTGCAACCTGGGATCCCTGCCTGCTTCCCTTTGCCCAGCTCAGAGCCTGCGGCACTCGCTGCCTCTCCCCATACCTGTCTGTGGAGGGGATAACAGTTATCCCACCACAGGTGCTGTGCTTAATTACCTGCAGTAATTAAACCTCTTATGGAGGTGTTGGGTAAGAGCAGCGTGCCTGCATGGCAGCAGGGAGCAGATGCTTGCTAACTCCCATCTGCTTTTTAGCACTGAGGCCCTTTTGTCCCCCCTGGAATTCCTGCCACAGTGGCAAAAGGAGGGATGTGGAGGAGTTTAGGACAAGGCCAGGTTGGATGGGGCTTGGAGCAAGCTGCTTCAGTGGAAGGGGTCCCTGCCTGTGGCAGGGGTTGGAGCTGGATGAGCTTTAAGGCCCCTTCCAAACCAAACCATTCTATGATGAGCTCCCATCTCTCTCTATGTGTGCAAGGAATAACTGCAGTTGCTTGTCTGCGCTATGGGTTGGGCACTCATGGATTGATGGTTTCGGACTCAAGTGGTGCCAGTAATCCTTGAAATGAGCCTTTAAAGAATGGATAATATGAAGAGTGATAACAGTGGTGTCTTCAGAAGGCAGAGCTGCTGCTGCACTGCATTGCAATGCATGGTTGCTGCCGGGAGTGTGCATGTGTCTGGCTCCACTTCCTGAGGGCTGTGGATACTGATGCAGTTTTTCTTCTGGGGCTTCCTTATGGTCAAAAAATGATGGAAAATGAGAGGCTGGGGAGAAGGGAATGGCGTGTGAAGGGGTGAGCTGGGGAATGGTGCTGCCTGCCCTACTGCAGCCTTCACGTGAAGGAGGGATGCTCATCACCAGGGTCATCCTCCTTCTGCCCAGGTCCCTGCCTGATGGCACTGACCGAACAGTGATGCCTGTGGTGTTCCAGCAAGAGATGGGGTCTAGGATGGAATTGCAGACCAGAAGTGCTGCTGGGACCTGTGTGCTGATAGGGATGAAGCCCAACTGCCACGGACTTGTTACATCTGCTTAGAGCTAATGGAGCATTGAGGGTTTATGGAGATGAGAGAGCAGGGAATGGGCTTGGGTTTGTAGAGCGAAGATGTTAATAACATCACGCCTGCAGTGGAGGAGAGCCTTTCTTCAGGGGCTGGGACTATCGAGCCTTGGGGAATCTGAGATGTATTCTGAGTAACTTTGATTTATCTCAGCCATGCGGGGGGACAGTTTAACGTGCAGTTATGTTCCATACCTCGGGATGGATGGCAGTGACTTGAGTTATTGTTTTCTTTAGCAAATCCTTCCTCCTTCCCTACCCCATCCCCAGATAAAGGCTCACACCCGGCTTGCTCCGCTTTTACTCGAGCAGCTATAACACATAAAGCACATTTCCAGCTGCATGCAAGCAGGTGCTGGCAGTGAGGAGTGTGCTGAGTGGTGTGGGGCTCCGAGGAGCCGAAGGGAACTTGGCAGCAGCATTGCTGGAGCCGGGCCGGCCGCTGGCTCCATGTGTGGCTGCTTCCCTGCTCCATCCTGATGCTTCCCTGTGGGTGCAGTTATAATGGATATCATAGGAACAGGTAAGAGATAGAGACATTGCTGAAGGGGGGGCTTTAGAAATAAGAGTATTTGATGCTTTTCTTCCTTTGCCTTGTTCCTGTGTACATCAACACCAAACAATATTACAAATAGCCGGCGAGCAGCAGTTCATCATGGATTTTAACAAGTGTTTTGTGCATCCATCTCTCCCTCCCTTCTCCCAGACTTCAGAGATGGGAGCTGACAGAGGTTTACAGATGAGGGTGCTAATTCATCCCTTGTCAGTTTAAACTGAAGGAAAGAATTATGGAGCCCGTAGTAAGGGATTTGTGTTGCTGTGAGAGCCTGGAGGTCCCTTCCTCAGCTGCTTTCAGCTCCAGGTCCCTCCTCAGTGAGGCAAGGTCTTGTTGCAAGAATTTGATGGGGAAATCGATGGGGAAAAGGTGAAGGAGGATTTTTGGAGCTTGATTTCTCCAGCACCTTAAGCCAAGGGAGGCTCCAGATTGCCATGAGCATGTTTGCTCCGGAATGGGGAAAGAAGGAGATGCTGGGATGCTGCTCAGGAGAAAGTGTGCTTGCCACTGGGTACCAGCTCCTACAGTATGCTGAAGCTCCCCAGTGCCATGGGACTGGGGTGGAGGTGGAGGTTTGGAGCCAAATTGGCCTAAAGTGGCTCTTAGGCCACCTAAAAGGGGTTGCACGGGCTCCTCACACACTTCTCCAACAGGGATTTGAAGAGCCCCAGCCCTGATCAGCATTTGGTTGAGCACACTTCATTTCAAGCATCTGAGAGCTGTAGGAGGAGAGGCAGGGCTAAAGCCAGGCCTGAGTGGAGAGAAGGAGAAGGGCTCTAAAGCAGACCTGATAAGGTAAAGAGCTCTGTGGGCTTTGGTTTGAGGGAGCTGAAGCAGTGCAGTCATGAGGGTTCCTTTGAGCCCAGGGTAAATAACGTGTCCGTCTGTTTGTGTACCGCTTGCGAGCGCGGTAAAGCTGAGCTCACGGCTAATGCAAACAGTTTTCATTAAGAAATAATCAGAAATAAAAAGCCATTTCACATGCTGATAAGGAGCCAGTTGGTTTTTATATTTCACCAGCAGTTTAAGCCATCCTCAAAGCCATTTATCTTTTTCCAGGGCTGGCTGCAGAGGATATGAAAAATGCAGCAGGCTGCACATATGTAATTAAACTTTTGGCAGAATCTTTGCCCTGCAGCTTTGCTAAGAAATCCAATAATGATAAATGAAGTAGAATGTATGGAGCACTTTCTGTGAACAAGACTTAAAATAATGTATGTGGTGCAGATAATCATTTGCCACATAATTGTCTTGGCAGCGTTCTCGCGAGCACCCTCGTCTGATTGTGTCAGCTATTCTTTAAAAGCCCCCCTCCTTGTTCTCCTCTTATCACCACCCCAATTTGCTATTGAGGCTTTCCTGACTTCCAGCCAAATCCCTGTTTTGCTGTAATTATTGTTTTGTTCCCCTTAGCCTGGGTGAGAGGCAGTGTTTCAGGCTGGGAGCACTCTGGGTGCTGTGCTTTGTGTGACAGCCGCACGCATCCTGTCTGGTGCTGTGCTGGGATCACCCCTGCACTGTAATTATCCCTTTTTCCCCTGGTTTTTAAGTCATTCCCAGCACCAATCAGCAGTAAAACCCCATTGCTTGACCCATGTGCGCTTTGTAGTCTCGCTGTTATATGTGGCACTACTGGGAAAATGATGCTGGGGTTGTCTCCCTCGGTTTGGTCTTGCTGCCTTTATCCTCTGCTAATGCACTGATCATCCATAGGAGAGGCAATTTGGTGTTCAGATTGTCCAGGCACACCACCCGCAGCACTTCCCTGGTAAAACCTGCATCTGTCCTCTTTATTTCCCACATTTGCAGAGCATCCCCCATTGTGGCATCCCCCCATCCTTTGTCACCGCTGTCCTTGAAGGTGCTTCGGGTCTGCTTGTAAAGTGTCGAATGTGCATCAACAGTTTTGTCAGGAGTAGGATGCAGACTGCTTGTAGGTAAAACATAGTAATAATTAACAAAAAAGGGCTCTAATAAAAGGGATAGGACTGTGTTGGGGCTGGGTGATAACTTTGTGGGTGGCAGGCTTGTGTTAAGCAATGGAGCTGGTCTGAGCATTGCCTTTTGTTCATGAGAGCCATGAGATGGATCTTTCCTGGTAATCTGATAATGGGGAGAGGGGGGTAATTTTCATCAGCTGAAGCCTCCCCTGTTACAGACGTGAGATGAGCGTTGGCCACTGCATCCCTTGCTGTGCTCCTTCACAGAAGATGCTTATGAGCAGGGGGGGAGTGTGGACGTTCCTGTCTGATGCTCTCAGGTACCTGGTATCTGCAGGCTTGGGTGGCCCCAAAGTGCAGCAGGGCCCCTCTGTGGTGGTTGCAGCTCCTTTCTGGGGCTTTCTCCCATGCTGGTGGCTGTGCATTCAGTAGAGTAGGCTTTTTCCCAGCCAAAATTCACCTACAGACAGGAGTTGGGGGAGCTGAGATGGAAACCTGGAGCAGAAAGCTGGGAAGTCTTTGCTTTGATGGTTAAACACCAGCAAATGCCTTGCTGTGCCTTGAGACAGGAGTCCTGGGGTACGGGGCAGACCCAGAGCGAACCCATCAAACCTAGGGACAAAGGAAATGAGAAGTACAACTGGGGTGAGGCAGTGAAAAGCCCAATGAACCATCAGCTCAAAGCACTGGGGGTTAACATGCAATGAGTGCATCGTGAGTGGTTTGGATGGCTGGGTTGAGCTGGGGCAGCTCTCCCCTTCCTGAAGGCTCCATGTGTGTCCCAAGGGGACCATGAGCATCGTGCCACCACAGCGGTCCCCTGCCTGCCCCAATCCCTGTGATGCCCTGGGAATGGGGCATGAGCAATAGCTGACAGGGAGATGGGAGCATCGCAGGGGTGGGACAAATGAACGTCTCTGCGAGCAGAGCAGATGTCGAGGCAGAGTTGTTTTGTTCAGAGCCAGAAAGTCAGGTTTTTGGAAACGCTGCTGCCATTTGGTTGATCAGTTCTGTCGGTGCCAAGCAAAAAGCAGCTTGAGAGGGGTTGGGTTCTTTGGCTCGCTCTGCCTAAACCATGGGGATACAACCGAGACATCCGGGTTTCCTTTTTACAAGGGCACATAGCGACAGGACAAGGGGAATGGCTTTAAATTGGCAGAGTGAGTTCAGATTAGCTAGGAGGAGGAAATCCTTCACTGTGGGGTTGGTGAGGATTAAACAGTGATGGAGCACCCTGCCTGGTGTCAGTGCCACTGTTCTCAGCTGGTGCTGCGAGCGATGAGAGCGCGGTGGTGCTGCTGCACTGTCAGCAGGAGCTTTTCTGGCCTCATTGAAGAAAACCCAAATCCCTGATCCCACATCCTGCGTTCCCCCGAAGTCTGCAAAGTGCAGAGCTTCCCCAGACCCCCAAACCTCCACTTCCAGCACCCGTCCTGCATTTGTGCCGGGCAAAAACCATTCCAAGAGTTCGCGCTTGCGTTGCAGCCACTCCTGCTTTTATTGAACACTTGCTGCTCTCTGTAAAGGGAGAAGCGCTGCTGTTTTGTCACTTGAATGTAAGTGCTCTTCTCAAAATGGTTTACATGGTGTTTTTCCTCCTCCCTGGGAAGCCCTCAATGGCAGAGGGAGAGTCCAGCACCTTTCTGCATCCTCGCATCACCCTGTGGTGATGGGGCTGCGGCAGCAGTGGGTGCAGCCCTGTGGGTCAGCATCAGCTGAGGATAACTCTGTCTGTGGGACCAGGGGGGTGTGTGCCAAGCAATTAAAGTAACGCAGGGGTCTGGCAGAAGGAGGGGATGTCATCTGTGAGTGGCTTTAGCCTTGGCTGCCCCTTTGCCAGCCAAGCCACGCCAGTGTTCCTGCAGTGAATTGGACAAGCTGCTCTGCTGCATCTAATTGCCCTTGCTGTTGCTTAAAGCCATACTTATCTTTGGCACTGGGGACTGGAAGGGAGCTCTGCCATCAAATGTGACTGTGTGCTATTGACTGGGCTGGGATTCGGGTACAAAGTGGCTGGCTCCATATGGCTAATGACACTGTTTAGCAGTGCAGCATCTTGCTGTGTGGTGGCCTTATGGGGGAAAGCATGAGCGTTGGGGTTTGCAGCCCTGGTAACACTGTCCAGGGATGCTCCAGTGCATGGGAAGTGGCAGGAGGTGCCTGCTCCCACCACTGTCAAGTGGGGTTTTAGTCTTTGAGCTGGTTTTTTTTGCTACCAGATGCTATGAAATTGGTGTGTGTGTGTTTTCTGCATTGCTGAGGACCGTTTTGGGATGCCTTTGGGTGTCGTGTTTGTGTTGCAGATGGCCAGATGCAGTGTTGCTTTCCCAAGGTGACCTCCTGTGTCAATTTACATGAGCCCTCTTATCCCAAGGTTCTTAATTGGTGCTGAAACACATGCTGTGTGCTGTGTGATGTGATGGCCGGGTACCATCCTGCCTCCACATAGCAGGGGAAGCAATTGGAATTCCATCAAAACAGCTTCGGATGGCTCCTTGCACTGTGTCTATGAACAAAACCAGGGAGAGCGTGGGTCAAAGGACAGCAGAGAGAATTCTGTAAATCCAAGGGGAGAGAATTATATTGTCTAAATGTCAAGTCTTTAATACTGAGCCATAGCTGTGCGGGGTGGAGGAATCCGTGCTCCTCATGTCTTGGCATCCCTTCACCTTTTCATGCTGGAGGTCTCAGTGTGCGTGGGCTTTATTGTGGTGCTGCCTGGTGCTTGTTCACAGCTCTAATTGGGCCTGAGGTTGTAGTGGCATGGTTTTAGATAACTGATTGAAGTAAAGCTGATGGTAATGGTCCTGCTGGGAGCAGGGGTTGGGAGAGTCTGGAGTATCTGGTGATGTCTTAGAAATGGCAGTGGCAAATCTTTTGGTGGCAGAACAGTCACTAAATACAACTCAATGCACTTGTTTTGTGACTGGGGTGAGATCAAAATGAAGTGTTATGGGGCTTTCCTGTACTGGTGATGGCAGTGGGACTGCAGACCTGCAAAGGTTGGGGGTGGGGCAATGGACTTAGCATGGGTCCCTGCTGCTCATCATCCTCACCAGCCATCACCCCCAGTGCTTGTCCCCACCACACTGGGGCTTTGCAGGGGTGGGTGATGCTGGGGAGCTGTGTGGGTCCCCAGAGGAGGAAGAGGAGGCAGAAGATGAACTTGTGCTTTGAGTCAGGGTCTCCCTAGCCCATGGGCTCTGCAGTTTGTCTGGGGGGAATCCTCTACCCTGGAATGAAGGGGACGACACACGCACCTTCAGCCCTGCTCTGGTCAGTGTTAGTCCTTCTCCCTGCTCTTTCCCTCTGGGAGGGGAGGCGGGAGGTGCCCTGCTCTGTCCCCCTCTCTTCTGACCCATCTGTCTTTCTGTCCCTGCAGACAAAGGTGAGAACGGGGAGCCCTACCAGAGGAGGAAGGGTGCAGGGGCCACCCTGCCGGACCCCCCCACAGCGTTCCCCATGGCCAGGGATGGGGCCCCCCCGGCCAACAGCAGCAGCTGGAGGCGGATTATGCTCATGATCCTCGCTATCACCATCCACAACATCCCAGGTAGGTGCTGTCCATCCATCCCTGCTCAGGGGCAGCCCCTTCCCGAGGCCATCCCAGGAGGATCACACACTGCTGCCACCTTCTCTCCCTTCTTCTGCCTCTTGCTGCTGGCAGATGGCACTTCCCAATGGGTGCTGGGTGCCTTGGGATGAGATCTCCCACGTCAGGTCTTGCTCTCTTGGTATGACTGAATAGCGTCAGGTCTTGGCAGCCAAACCCCTCATAGAGAGATGGATTGGGAGGGACCCTGAACATCTGCAGCCTCGCTCGCTGGTGCCAGCCTATTGTGGGGACACACTAAAAGGGGAAGGTTTTGCACTAAGTGAGCAGTAATTGGATTTCATCCCTCAAGCGCAGTGTCAGGGAGCCGGTGAGGAGCCAGGCGCTGTGTGCACCTCGGGGCCTTGGGCTCTTGGCTGAGGATTCCTGCCATTCAGCAAGCAAACAGAGGGAGTTCTGTAGAGGAGTGAACCAAGTGTCACCTGTAGCAATAGGTTAATGGGAACACGGCCCTTGCTACTGTGGAGATGCTGCTCTAACCTTTCGTTGCTTGTCCAAGAGCACAAAGCCTCCCTTGGACAGTTACAGAGGCTCAGGAACTCGCCCTTGCATCTTAAAGGTCACAATATTAAAGCTTAATAACCAGAGAGGAGCATGACCGTGGCCTGCAGAAGGTCTGTGCCCAGCCCCTGCCCTGAGGCTTGGCTCAGCTCAGTGGGGTCTCTGGGTCACCATGGTGGTGTTCGACCCTGCCAAGCCACATTCCTCCTCCTGCTCTTTTCTACCTGGTGTGTGCCCTTCAGCAGCCCTTAGTGATGCTGTGGGTGTCAATGCCTCTTTGTGCTCTGTGGGGCCACTCACCGATGGCAAAACCCTGTGCCAGCATCCCCCTTTCAGTGGGGCTTTGCCCCAAGTCATCCAGATGTTTTCACATCAGAGAGGTTGGGATTTGAGCCTACATTTGCCATTGTGTTCCCCAGAGCCCTGCCTGCAGGTCATGGGATGCCAGCACTGATTTCACCCTAATAAATAACTCAGATTGTGATTCAAACAGCCTGCTCTGCTCATTAAGGGGCTCTGGTCTGTCTTGGATGAAGCAGATGCTGGCCCAGCTCTCAGCAGGACAGGCTTTCCCTGAAGTCCTTCTGCTTTCCCAACAGCGCCAGTGATGCTGCTTGGATCTCTTGCAGCCCCTGCCTGCAGCTCTGGGTTTGGAAACACTGTAATGCTCTACCTCAATTAGCAGCCCTGCAGCACGAGGCTGACACTGTAATTAGTGCGGGCTCCTGCAGAGTAATGATACCTCGGGGAGCGCGTGGGGCGGCAGTGCCTGTGCTGGGGAGATGCGCAGGGATGCTCCGTGCCTCTGGTTGCCGCAGCAAGGAGGATGCAGCCCATGGGTGGCTGCTTCTGTCTGTGCTCACCTCGCTGGATGCGGGGTCTGCCCAGGGGCTGTGATGGGCAGGAGGTGGTTTTGCTCCTCTGAAACCTGTGCTGTGTCACATCTGAGCCCAAACTCTGCCTCAAGTTCCTTTGTCTGGGGGTTAAAACTTTGGCCAAGGGCCTGCAGGGACAGGCCAAGGGGAATGGCTTGAACCTGCCCGAGGGGAGACTGAGCTGAGCTCTTAGGCAGAAGCTCTTCCCTGTGAGGGTGCTGAGGCGCTGGCACAGGGTGCCCAGAGAAGCTGTGGCTGCCCCATCCCTGGCAGTGCTCAAGGCTAGGTTGGACACAGGGGCTTGGAGCAAGCTGCTCCAGTGGAAGGGGTCCCTGCCCGTGGCAGGGGTTGGAGCTGGAGGAGCTTTAAGGTCCCTTCAAACCCAAACCAGGCTGGGATTCTATGACTCTAAAACCTTCATCAGGACCAGGTCCATCCCTGTTCTCCTCTCTCACTGATGGGGATTGGTCTTCTGTTGCCAGCAGACAGCAGTTTTCTTTACATTGAGTCCCATTTTGGGATGAGCACACTTCAGCCTTGGCAATGCATCTCTCTTCAGGCACGCATGCTGGGAGCCAGTTAATGTGCGGGTGACACAGTGGCATGTAAAGACAAGCCTCTTGCAGTCAGTTGTATTTAGTGGGCTCTGCTGGCAAGCCAGAGGTTGGTTCGTTTGTTCCAGGGCCGGGAATGGCAATGTAAGGAATAAATTGATGATGACAGGAGATGCCAAACCACAGCCTATTGCTGGTAATTAATATTCATATATGCTGGGTTTAGCGAAACATTAATTATGCATTTAATCAAGCCCTGTTGATTCTGGTTTATCTTTGTACCTCGGGTGGTTGTTATGCTGAAGACTTCAGATTAATTAAAATGTTACTGGTGTATCACAAATAACAATTAGCGAGGTGCGAGTAGAACCGCCTTTCTCTTTGTGCTTGTTGAGAAGGCAGGAGGAGAGCCCGGTGGGATGGAGCTCCTGGGGCCACTGCTGGCTCCATGGGGAGCTGCTGGTGGGGTCTGCTTTGCTCTGAGCCCACCTATGGTGGTCTCCAAGCTGCGTGAGATTGGGGGTTCCTCTGGTGGGGAGATGCTGCAGGAGCCCTGAGTGCTTGTGCTGCTCTAGGTGAGATGGAGAACAGGACCAAGGCCATGTTCTGCAACAGGCTTTGTGCCTTGGGGCTCTTATCGGCATCGTGGTGCTCACAGGGGTGTTGTGGGGTCTGTGTTTCCCTGAGGAGCACGATGCTCCATCCCTGCTCACCCCAAGGAGCATCCCCGCTTCTGCTCTTGCTCCTGGGGAGGCAATGGAGCTCATCCCCGTTGTCACAAGCACAAGGTGATGCTTCCACCCCCCCGATGTTGCCAAGGAAACCTGGATTCTCCTGTTTCTTCGCAATATGGGCAGAGCAGGGCAGTGCCAGACCCTGGCACATGCCATAAACATCCCCAGGAGCTGTACACAGCTGGAGCCATCCCCTCTGCTCCAGCCCTTTCCTTCCTGCAGGAACAAACCTTGCTTTTCTGTATTCAGTTCTATCACCCTGGGTTTGTCCCTGCTTCAGTTTCTGCAGTGTTTCTGCCTCAAGTGTCACTGTTCAGGGAGGTGTCTGGGAGGGAGTAAATGGGACGTGTCAGTGGTACTGCAGCATACACAGAGCATCGCCATCCCCTGCTCACCCCCAAACCTCATGTGGCTTCACCCGAGGCTTTATCTTCAGTTCCCATTGCCAGAAACAAGCTGGAGTCTATTTTCTTTTAATAAGAAAGAACAAAGCAAGGAGCAGACCAGTGTGTGTGAGCTAAATACAGAACGAATTCAGCCTTGGTGGCAAAGGTGCTGGAGAGGAGGGAGGGATGGTGGGGTATTGCTGTGGGCAGGAGGGGAAAATGTAAGTGGAGAAACTTACAGGTGGTGGCATCTATGGGAAGGCTGAATGAGCATCCTGGGAAGCTGTCCTGGATCGGGGGGAAAGTCCCTGCATCCTTAGATGATGGCATCTAAATTCATCCCCTTTGGGACCATGCTTGGAGATGGCAGCAAGAGGCAGCTGGCTGCACTGGGGTTTGACACTGGCACTGGGCTTTGGCGTGTTAGTGTTTTGGGGACCCTCCTTCTCCTTAGAAGAGATTTATCCCCCAAACTTGTAGGTCACGTTCTGGCCAATGCTCTAGGGGAAGATATAGCCCAGTTCAGAGGAGAGAGTGCAGGGTTTACAGCGCTGGCACCCTGCTTGTGTCCCCCATCATCGAGGCACGACCTAATCCTTTACTTACAGCGGCAGTTCCTCGTGTTGGTGATTGACTTCAGCACGTCCTGCACATCCCTGCAGCAGCTCTGCGGCACTTCTCCATCCCTAAGGAAGGAGCAGAGCCTGGCAGCCAGTGCTGCTGCTGCTGCTTTGTTCTATCCCGAGGAAGCGGGGGTAGAAGGGAGGCCTGCACCAAAGGATGGTAAATGTCACATTGATTTGAAGCACGCTTGTTTGCAGCTTCCCCTGCGAAGGGGAATGGTTCAGTTGAGTGCCCTTGGCCTGGATAGCGTGAGACCTGCCTGCTGCCCTCTGCACCCCGGGGTTGGGGATGGCTCCAGGAGGGGGCTCTGCCTGCCTGGATGCTGCTTTTCTTTATGGCTTCTTACAGCTCTGCCCGGTTTTAATGTCCATTTGTGTCTCCAGCTTTATGACTGTCTGGGGGAGAGGAGCAGACGGTGAGGTTTGGTTCTGGTTGTTGGCTGATGGGCGTTTTTGTGCAGGCACCTAGTGCTGGAAATAGGAGCTGCACCCCTGAGCTCCAGCACTGCACACCATTGATGGGGGTCCAGCCAAGCTTGTGGGGATCCCAGCATTGTCACTGCTTGGCCGTGTCCCCTGCTGTGGGCATCTCCATGGTGGACAGTGATTTAGCCCCATCCATCACTCTTTGGCTGGCCTGTCAAAGCCAGTTCCATGCATTGAGAGCTATGGGTGCATGATGTAGGTGTGCAGTGTGCTGCTTGGTTGTCAACTGGTGGAGCTGTGTCCGAAGCAAGAGGATATCTTCCCACCAGTGAGAAGGCAGCTTCACAGTAAGGTGTGTACCCGAACTATGGGGTGGCTTGACATCTCCCGAGCCAGGTCCAGGTTCAGTGTGATCCACCAGTGGGTGCGAGATGGGATGCTGCAGGCTGCAGCTCTTTAAACCTTAAAGTTCAGACAGAGCTTGTCCATCAGACCCAGACCTAAGCTGGTATCTTCTGTGCTGGAGCTGGTCCTCAGATGATGGTGAATCTGAGGATGTTGAGGAGGAGGGGATGCAGGGAGAGGTTTGTGGATGGCTGGAGCAGCACAGCAGTTGCACGCTGTGCTGCCAGATTGGTGTTCCTTGGGAGGGGGTGATTTCCAGGCTGGTTCCTTCGTCATTAGCAAAAACTGATTGAATTAATCCTCCTGGGCCAGGCGCTCCCATGCACTCAGCCTCCCGAGAGATAGCTGGGGCTGCGAGTGCAATATTGCATCTCAATTATAAAGCAAAGTGATTATTTCTATGAATATTCTCAGGGCCCCATTAAAGGCTGGTAACATTCACTTTGAATGATGGGCTTGTTTTATTGATCTGCTGAAACCGAGGCTATTTTACCACTGTTGACTTTAATAAGCGCTTGGCACCCACTGGGGCTCAGCAGAGCGTGAGAACGGGAGCTGTTTAGCGGCGCTGATTAATCTGTGTGATGCCTCCCTCTGAAATGACAGCAGACCTCCTTCCAGCATCCCTTCTGCGCGTTGCTTTGCTTGTGGTGGCTGCTCTTGCAGCACCTTTGGTTTCTAGGAGGTGTTATTCTGGGTAAGAGAAAGGCGAAGGTTTCACTGCACCCTGTGTTTGAGACAAGAGGGTGAGGAAGAAGATGTGGACGAGGGAAGGTTGTGCAGTGATTTGATGGAGCTCAAGTGCTGCAGAGGGTCGAGGGGAGCAGAGGGACCGGCTCAGCCTGCACCCACAGCTCGGGAGGACGTGGAGATGCGTGTTTGAGCAGCCATGAGTTCCTCACAGCCCTTTCTGCTCCGGGGAGAAGAACCAGGCTGGGCCGTGGCTTTGTGAGGCTGCTGCTGCCCAGCGCATCTCCGGTTTGATTTCCAGAGGGACCCTTGGGCAGGGATGCGTCAGGGATGGAGCGGCTGTTGTTTGCGATGGTGCCGTGCTGTGATGGCCCCGTGAAGCCGCAGAGGAGAAAGGTCAGCTCAGATGCAGCCCATGGAAGGCAGAGCTGGGGGCTCAGCAGGGGGTTTCACACAGTGGTGACTCATGTGGGATCTGGGGAAAGGTGGCTTTAACCTTTCATTAAACCTCCCATTAACTGTTGCCTTACCAGGGCGTATTGTGACATTTTCATCTATTAAGCACCTCAATGGATTGCAATCACTTGCTCAAAGTTGTTAAGCTCCCGTGCTTGAGGGGTGGAAAGTATGTGGAGGCAGCCGGGTGATGCTGCCAGGAGGAGGATGCAGGCAGCAGCCTCAGCCGCAGGTGATGCTCTCAGCCACCCAAGGAAAGAGGCCACCAGCAAAAGCCTCATCCTGTGAATGTAAAAAGTAAAGAGAAATCCTCCCATGGGCACAGCCGGGCTCTCCCGGGTCCCTGTGCATGCTGTGCATTGCCATTTCCCTGTCCTCTGTGCATCCAAGGGCTGGAAAGCAGGATGGGTACCTGGTGTGCAGAATGGCACTACACCTAGAACTGAGGTGTACATCAGTGGGAAGTGCCTTGGCTCTGGGCTGCTTGTGGCTCCATGGCCACCAGTTCAGCTCCTTTGGAGCTTCCCTTTGCTCCTCCTGGGCAGACAGATCTTTGGGGTGCTCTGTGTATGAATAACAGCCTGATGTCAGTGTAATTCCACATATGATGGGAAGTTTCCCTCTGCAGCCCATCACACTGGCACTGTTAAAGGAGGGGGGGAGCATGGGCAGGGGGGTGAGAGCTGCGGGGTCTGTGATACCCCACTGACAGCAGCTCGTATTTCAAAAACCAATATGTGCCCAGACACCTGCGAAGCCAGCGGGGAGCTGATAATGTTCATTTATCTCGGAGGCATCGTTTCGGGTTGGGGATCCGTTGTTTTGTACGTGGTAACAGCCGCAGAGGTGACAAAAGCCAATTAAAGACAGTATTTTCAGCAGCTGGAATGAAAGCCTGCTGAAATATGCATGTGGAGCCTGCTCATCCTTCTTATCCCCACCAGATCTCGCAGGTCTGTTGTGAGCAGTGGCTGGAGAAATCATCCTGTGCTGGAAATGAAGCATTAAATACTCGGGGTGGGTTTGGGTTGTGTGGGGTGGGGAAGAGCCTGTTTCCATCATGGGTTGGTCCCTGGTTTGTTAATTTGGGGTGGTTTTCTTCTTGCAGAGAAGGGTTCCTGTGATGGAGCAGCTTTGGGATGCTGAGCGGTGACTCTGATCCATTAAACCGGGTACCTGTGGTGTAAGCACCCTGTGCTGCCCCATCAGCTCCTGTTTGGCCGCTGCACCTTGATGGATTGCAATGATTTGTTCCACGCTGTTGTGCTGTGGAGGAAAGGGGAACAGGACGGGATGGAGATGGTCTGGCTCCTGCAGGTTAAGCCAGGAGGTGGCGTTAGGGGAATTGCCTTGTGCTGCCCAAATTCCACTCTCTTTAATGGACACAAACCCTCGAGCGAGGCTTCTCTGGGGCTGGTTTCTCCCTGTATCTGTTGCCGTGAGTTGCCCAGAGTCACCTTGTGACATACCCTAAAAGGTTTGCTCTGAGCAATGTGGGCTCTTTGGTGCCCTGGTTTGAATCCCAAGCAAACCCCTTGAGCTCTCTGGTGCAAGCACCCAGTTCTGGAGGCTGTTTTCAGACAAAGCTCCTATGAAATTCCTTGGACCTCTCCAGGATAAGGCATTTGGGGGCTTAAAATCCTCTTTTAATGGCATTTTAAGTGCATGGCATCGCCCATAGCAATACGGTTTGCCTTGCTTTGTGTCCATCCTGCTGTTAAGCATGGGTGAGCTGGGCATTTGGGCTGTTTGCTTTTGCAGGGGATGGCCACATGGACCCTGTCATCCTCTCTGTTTGTCATCAGCTCTTGCACAACCTTGATGGGACCCATCTGTGACTCCCTGCATGGCTCAGAGGCTGCGCTGCACCGTTGCTGCCCTATCTCTGGAAGTCAAAGTGGCGCAGTCGAGCTGTGTGGGCACGTTGGAGGCTTTGGAGAGGTTTCACTCTGTCAGCTTCATGTGTGCACATCACGGGCCTCAGCCAGTGCTGAGTCAGTGCTTTAGTGATTGATGCCTCTAATGGGTGGGTTCCCGAGGGGTTTACAGAGCTCTGCCTGGAGCAGGAGAGGGGATTGGAGCTGATGCGCGATGCTGAAGCAGGTCTGGGGTGGCTTCACTGTCATTCCCTACCCAAAAAGGCCATTTCTCGCTGTTATCCAGGTGCCTGGCTGTGCTGTGCTTCCCTGCTGCTGCCGTCTGCACAAACCTTGGTTGCATTTTGCCCAGCACACCTTTATTTCCCCCATAATGATGGGATTATCCAAGTTAGGCACCACAGGGCATCCCTCAGGACCGGCTGTGCTGGAGCAGGCAGCTCTGCATGATGTGTCCAGCCATGCTCACACCTTTGCTTGCTCCTTCTAGGATGTTACAGTGTAGGCAAGCACCAAAACGGGTTCATTTCTCCCATTCCTTATTCCACAGCAGCATTTTGGAGGGTTGGGATCAATGGGGCTTCACAGCTCTGCCTGTTCCCTGCCTGCATCTGCAAGTAGTGGTGAGAATAATGATTGCCCACCCAGGACTGCTTTGTCAGAGCAGATCAATCCAGCTGCTGCCTTGGGTTCTGTTCTCTCTGTCCTGTCACTGTCTGTTGGCAGGGTCAGGATGTGAGCGCTGTGGATCCACAGGGAGAAGGGACCCGGCCACTTCCCCATCCCAACACACGCTCCTCAAACAAAAGCTCTTGTTCATGGGGAACTAAGGGAGGAGAGGGGATGAGTGAATAATTCATACCACAAATAATAAGACATGCTGCTATACAATGGAAATTAATAATTTAGATTCTCTCTTTGTGTTCTGCTGAGAGGATTTTGGGTTAGGGTAATGATGAGGAGGCCTCTGGCCTCCTTAGCTGCTGCTTCTGCATCAAACAAGTGGAAATCCTGCTTGGCCAGTGGGGCTTTGTCACCGCTCCTCTTGCCTATGGGCTCTCTGGACAGCTTGTACACATGGTGAAGGGCTCACATGAGGTCAAGCACTGCCAATGCTTAGTGATAATTCATCACAGCCTAATGCTCAAGGGACCCCTGCTTTGCTCACAGCACAATCACTGCTGCTCCCTGGATCCCCTTCCCATGCCCCTTTAGAGGAGAAGGATGACTCCCCGTTGGTGAGACCCCTCTGCAGTGCTGTGTCCAGCTCTGGGGCAGCAGCACAAGCCTGCATCCCACCTGGGTGAGCTGAAGGCAAGCTCCAGCGAGCAGCAGTCTGGTACCATCCGCTGTGGCATGCTTTGGTTCCATGAGGTCAGGTAGCATCTGTGATGGGGGCCATCAGTGGGGAACCAGGAGGTCCATGGGCAGAGTTTCTAGCATGGGAATGGAAAACCTTACACATGGTGATGGGTCTGGAAAAGGCAGCTTTGTTCTTACTGCTTTGAGGGAGCTGGGGACGTGGGGTTTTGGGGCATCACCGTGCTCTTGCACTAATGCTTTCTGCTGGAAGTCTTGGGAAGCAGGGACGGTGCTGCTGGCATTCAGAGGAGCTTCCTGAGCTGAAGCAGGAGGTAAATGGTGTCCTGGCACTGCTGCACTGCACAGGGAGGTGGAAATCTCGCCAAGCAGCTTCTTATGGGGAAGTTGTGCCAGGATCTGGAAGAGCTTTTCCCTTGGAAGAGCTGTGGTTATGGATGTGGAAGCGAAACACGATGTGGAGAATGGTAGGTCAAGAGTAAAAGCACTCACGCTGCCATGCCAGGACCTC
Organism: Neopsephotus bourkii; assembly: GCF_033783945.1. Taxonomy (NCBI): domain Eukaryota; kingdom Metazoa; phylum Chordata; class Aves; order Psittaciformes; family Psittacidae; genus Neopsephotus; species Neopsephotus bourkii. The sequence continues at coordinate 1,390,590 of NW_026902223.1, forward strand.
TGGTCTTGTGCCAGGGATGCCTGGGAGCCTCTATGAGGGGGGGAAGCTGCTTCCCAGCACCAGAGCCAGTGGGATGTACTGCTGTGTGTGTGTGTGGGTGATGGCCAAGCAGGGCTGCCTCTGGAGCCACAGTGGGGTTTGTGTTTCCACTGCTTTAAGGCTTGTTTTAGTTAAAATAGCAAAAAAACCCAAAAACCCTTTCTAAAATGACTTTAATCTCCAGAAACCTGGAAATTGCTGAAATCTGATAATCTCTGCTCTTCCTGGTGCAGTAATGGCAAAATGATGTTACCTGGAGGGAGCTGGGTTCAGTCCTGGGGGAAAACGAGTTTGAATAGCGGCGACAGGGACATGCTTAAGCTCTCCTAGAAATACAAACCTCATTATAGCAAGATTAATTTCCCACCAGGAGCTTAACAGTTCTTCAAAGAGCAGGATGAATAATTGATGACACGTTGGCATCCCTGGTACCTTCCTAAAGGAAGCGTGTTCATGTGCTGACCCAGGAGAATGAGCTTCAGAACTCTTCGCTGGAGGAGGTCATGTCACTCCTGGCTCTGTGGATGCTGCTGCCAGGCTTGATGTGCTGGTGAGGGACGCGGGGTCCCAGCCTTGCTGCTGAACGTGGGTCAGGGGGTGTTAAACACTGAGGTACATCCAGCTTTTGGCATTACAGAGGAGGACTTTAGGGTTGATGAGCCTGGCAGTGTTTGCTTTGGTTAACCAGGGGATGCTTTTGCCACGCGCCCCGTGAGCATGGCTCTGGTCCATGTCCATGTTGGCACCCGTTGTCCTGTGTTGTGTCAGGGATGCGTTAGCTCATGCATAGGGAGTTCTCAGCAGCTGCACGTGAGACAGGACTCTCTCCTTTGCTCACAAAGGCATTTACTGCTGTTCAATCTGTGATTCTGTTTGTCTCAAAGCCCCGCAGGCACAAACCTCTGCTGAGCTGCGCTCCCCTCGCCTGCCCCACAGATCCCATGTCCTGGCAGGCAGAGCTGTGGGATTTCTGCTCTAGGGAGAAGCTATTTACAAACCTGCTTTCCCCTGCTCTTTGCCCTCCCTCCAAGGCCATGATTTTGCCTCTGCTCAGCCTGTGGGGTTTCTGTGTTACTCTTGTCTCATTGTCCCGGTGGGTTCTCCTCCTGCCTGGCTGGGCTGCATCCCCAGAGCAGGTTCCTGCAGGGGTATTTGTAGGCAAAGACCCCCATGGGTGAGCTGTGCTGCTGCATCCTCGCGGAGAGCAGGAAGCATGGGATAAACTAAAGGGTAATGAACAGAGCTGTGCCTGGTGCTGCTCCACAGGAGCAGGGTCAGCTCTGCCTGTGGCATCCTGGTGCCACATTTGTGTGTGAGATGAGACTCGGAGGGCATTACTGCCTGGAAAACAGTCCCTTTGTCCCAGACAAAGCACAGGCTGTGGGATGCTGCAACGGCAGTGCTTTATCCCTGAAATCCTGCCTGTGTGCTGGCAAACTGATATGGGAGAAAAGAGGGGTTTGTTCACTGGATTCCTGTGTAGGGTCTTATTCAAGGCCAGGTTGGACACAGGGGCTTGGAGTGGAAGGGGTCCCTGCCCATGGCAGAGATTGGAGCTGGAGGAGCTTTAAGCTCCCTTCCAACACAAACCAGGCTGGGGTTCTATAGTATTGTTCTCTCTCCACTGCCTATGTTCTTGCTTTTTGTGCTGTATAACAGTAACTTCTTAACTGGGGTTAATTTGCTTGCTGATGCTTCCAATTTACTGCTTTGGCTCTCTGGGCAGTTTCAAGGGCTTTCCTTTTCAGTTGCTGTTGTGACCGTGCCTCCTGAGGATCCCGAGTGGCTTCCCGTGGGGCCTGGGAAGCTCATTCCATGCTCGGAAATGGAGCTGGCAATGGCAGGATCTTGAGGAGCCCCACAAACCCACACCCTGGGGTTTCCTGGCTGCTGGTCGAGATGCAGGGCTGGGATCCCTGCCTGGCTGCTTATGCTGCCCGCAATGGGGTTTAAAATCACAGCTTGCTTCATTTGCTTTCACTGCTTTAGATCAGGTCTGTGTTTCAGATGTAGTACATAAGGGCACATATGGATATCACGCTTTTGCCCTCGCCACCACGATCAGCAGGCAGCATAACCTATCCCTAGCTATTGGGTATTAACAGGAGTCTCTGTAGTGATGCTCCAGCATAGTTATTGCTTTTCAGTTGGAGGTTTTGAAGCTTTTTCTTTCTCTTCCTCAGAAAACAAAAAGAGGAAACACATCTTTGCAATGAGCACTGCTGACTGAGCTGATCCTTAAGTTAGCATAGGCTTAGTCTGATCCCTGGGTAATGCCTTATCAGGATAAAATGTCTTGAATGGTAAAGCCAAGGAAGCCCAAGAGAGGCAGAATCCCTCTGTTTAGGCTAAATAGACTCATTTCCTTGGCAGTGGCTGAGGTTGGTCATATTCTTCCTTTGTTCTGCAGCTCTGCACAAGGATGCTGAATGAGCACCGCAGCCTGGTGCTGTCACCATGCGGGCCCTCCAGCTAAGCAGGGTGCCAGGGCCTCTGGCTCTTCCCACTCCATCACTGCTTGCAGGAGGGGCTGACAACTGAAATCCTGGGAAAACCCCTGTCTGACATGGAGGTTTTCCTATGGGCCATGCACGGCTTCTTCCCACCCTCTGTCCCATCCCAAGCTGTGGGGCTTTTGCCTTGCCCTCCGCAGAGGGGTGGCCCAGGGTAGATCCTTCAGTTGATGAGGGTGGCCCAGGGTAGATCCTTCAGTTGATGAGGGCTGCCCAGGGCTGTGCTCCTCTGCTCACAGCGATGCTGAGACCCAGAAATCACACTGGGCTCTCTAATTCAAGCTGCTGCCTGAGCCTTGAGCAGGTAAGATCTGCTCTCCCGTTCCCATTGTCAGTGACCTGGTGTCTTAGTCATCCGTTTGCAGAGCCTTCAGCGCAGCGTATCCGTAAGTGGTTGACATAGAAACATTAACCTTTCTCTTTCTGTGTCTTTTCCTACCTGAAGAAGCCACTCAAGCTATTTATAATTTGAGGGTGATGTGCACAATACATGGGAGGGGAGCTGCAGTGAGCTTTGTGTTCCATGTAAAGCTTTGTGTATCTGCTTCCTTACCTGCAAAGCAGAGTCAGTTGGAGGTGTGATGTCTTTGCAAGAGGCTGAACCTGTGTTGCTGAAGCAGTGAGGTGGTTCTGTGATCTTGGTGGGCTTGTCTGAAAGAAATACTTGAAACACTTGGCCTGAGAGCATCACACGGTATCTGATATATAGAGTTAGAGGCTTCCTGAGCATTGGTAGTGACCATGGGGTGTGCTGGGATGGTCCCTGCTTTCTGGACCACGTGTGACACCAGATACTTGGTGGTGGGTTCCCATCGGATGCTCTGGGGTTAGCAGCCCATTGGCCATGTTTGTTCATCCTGCCCCAGCTCTTGTGTCCTCTGGTGGGATGAGGGGACCTGGACAAGCCAAGTATCACCTTCCCTCTGCACTGGGGAGCATCTCCACCGTGCTGCTGCTTCTCCCTCTCCAAACAAGCAGTTCTCTCCACACCATCTGTTGATTTTCATTTCCCATGGTTTGTTTCCATGTATCTGTGACTTGCACTCTCATTAACTGTGCTGCTGAGTTTCTTATTCCATGAGGCTTGTTCTGCAGCAGGGAAGTCGTTGCGGTTTCTCCCCTCTGTCAAAGCTGTTTTTGTGATTCACACAAACAAGCGCTTTTGTCCTTTGAGTGTTGCTTCCATTGAATCACAGACTGAACTGCAAGGACACCTTCCACTCCAAGCCCCATCCAGCCTGCCTTCCCTGGGCAAGCTCTTCCCTATGAAGGTGCTGGCACAGGGTGCCCAGAGAAGCTGTGGCTGCCCCATCCCTGGCAGTGCTCAAGGCCAGGTTCCCCCAAATCTGGTATTTTAGGGATAATTGGGAGTCTCCTTACCCCAGAACCCTGCACTCGGGCATTGCTGCTGTTTCCCTGTCTCCATCCCGTGCCTTGGCACAAGCTGTGGATCCAGGCTCTGAGGAGCTGCCGAGTGTTTCAGTTCTCCACGCTCCGCCTGGACTCGAGGATGCAAATGCTGTGATTAGCAGAGTTAGTGCTGCTTTTTATGGTGTGTTTCCAAGGCAACGGGAAATGCAGACGACCAGAACCACACACATGGTCCTCTTCTTCGCAGACCTCATCCTCCAGGGCGCAGGTGAACCCCCTCAGTGGCACCTCCAACCTGCTGGGATGCTCATCCCAATAGTCCCCACTGTCCCCTCCCTTGCTGCCAGCAGCTGGAGTGGGTAATTGCCTCCTTTGCAGGCTGTAAAACTCAGGCAGCTCCACAAACAGGTTTGGCTTTTGTTCTTTAAATGTTCTTTCCTTGCTTGCTGATCCCCCCCTGAGGCTGCCAAAACAAAACTGGGGATTTTGAAGAGCGGAAAACCAAGCAGCAGTGGTTTGATGCCTGCTAAAAATGAGGTATTTCTGATTCCCAGGAGGGTTGAGGGAGCTGTGCCCATGGTGGGAAGGGAGCTTTGAGAGAGGGACAGAGGGAGTGGGAAGGATGAAGCACGATGGAGGAGGCAGTGGGGGGATCGTGGGTCTCCCGCACCCGCTGCCCTCCTGCGAATGCTCCTTGGCTGGTTTCTTTGGGATTAGGGATGAGCTGGAATCTGAAACCATCCACACAGTGGGAGTTTCCTCATGGAGGTTGGGTTGCCTTCCCCCCTGGAGACTGTTTGCTGTAGTGCTGGGATTTGGGCACGGGGAGGTGGCATTGCTGGGAGCCTGGTCCTGGCTTAGCAGTGCTTCTGAGGACACCATGGGAGAAGTTGGTGTTTGGTTCCTCTGCAGTTCCAGCTGCGGTACCAGTCCCGTCTGCGCCTTGCAGAGACACCGCTATACAGGGATATTTGATGACCTTGAACATTATTTAACAGACTTGGGTGGTTTGCACTGCACTGCTCCTTGTTAAAACAGCCTTTCAGCTGGTGAGGGTTGTCACCTTGTCCCCTCCAGTGCACTCAGAGCCACAAACTGGTTTGTGTTGGAAGGGACCTTAAAGCTCCTCCAGCTCCAACCCCTTCCACTGGAGCAGCTTGCTCCAAGCCCCTGTGTCCAACCTGGCCTTGAGCACTGCCAGGGATGGGGCAGCCACAGCTTCTCTGGGCACCCTGTGCCAGCGCCTCAGCACCCTCACAGGGAAGAGCTTCTGCCTAAGAGCTCAGCTCAATCCACCCAATACAGAAATCTCCCTGCATTGACTTCCTAAGAAGCTCCTGGTTGGGTTCACAGAGGGGAAGCTCCCTGGGCAGGCTCTGCTTTAAGCTCAGGTTAAATGCACTTAGGTTATGGCAATGACCAGACCTCGAGCCCTGTGTTCCTGCTCGCACCGCTCTGTGCTCCGTTGATGCGCAGGAGGGGAGGGGTGATCTCAGGGCTGTGGTAGGGTTTGACCTCAATGATTTCTTCCTTCCTGTTTCAGAGGGTCTGGCGGTGGGAGTTGGATTTGGGGCTATTGGAAAATCCACATCTGCGACCTTCCAAAGTGCCAGGTAAGATCCTGCTCCCCGGCATCCCTGCTCCCCAGCATCCCCGGCATCCCTGCATCCCTGCATCCCCAGCATCCCTGCATCCCTGCATCCCCAGCATCCCGGCATCCCTGCTTCCAGCATCTCTGCTCCCCGGCATCCCTGCTCCCCAGCATCCCTGGCATCCCTGCTCCCCAGCATCCCTGCTCCCCAGCATCCCAGCATCCCTGCATCCCTGGCATCCCTGCTCCCCAGCATCCCTGCTCCCCAGCATCCCTGCTCCCCAGCATCCCTGCTCCCCAGCATCCCTGCTCCCCAGCATCCCTGCTCCCCAGCATACCCGGCATCCCGGCATCCCTGCATCCCCGGCATCCCTGCTCTCCTGCATCCCTGCTCCCCAGCATCCCTGCCTAGCCAGCATTGTCCCCATGCTACAAGCAAACCCTTTTGTGCTTCTCTCAGGACTGCCGGGAGCACACGGGGGTAGTTGAGCTCCTCCAAACTGCCTGGGGTTGGAGTTTGGGCTTTGGGTGCGTTTTCACCCCATCTGGGAGCAAACCCCGGGTGTACGGGGTCAGTGGCTGCCCCGGCAGAGCTGGGACTGGGCATGGCTAAAGAAAAGGGGGAAAGGAGGAATCTGGTGGGAAGTGGGAGCTGGAGGAGCTGCTGGCACCTCTTGGTGGCTGGTTCACAAATAGCATCTCCTGGCCAGGCCCCTCCGTGCTCTGTTACCAGACTCTTTCCTTCCTCTGACACCCCAGGCTCGTAGCACACCGTGTTCTCTTCACCCTTCCTTTACCAGCCCCACGCTGGGGTCTGTGTGGCCGGGGACATGCAGTGTGTTTGATCAGTGAACAACCTGCCCAGCCCTTATGGTTCATGGATGGAAACGCTGTTTTATCTTGGCTGCCTTGTTCCTGCCAGAGGATCTGTGGGTCCCTGGGCTGGTTTTGGAGCCCTCCAGGCTCTCCTGGCCAGGCAGAAGCCATGCTTACGGGAACCCTGCAAGGACACAAGCAAAGCCTTCTCTGTTTGATGCCCTGTTACATCCCTGGCTGATGGGGGACCCAACCTGACAGCACCGGGTGCGCTGCCCCAGGCACTTTGATTGCAGCAGGTACCATCCAGCTCTATGGGGAGGCCAGCGGGATGCACCAGCTCCAGACACCGAGTTTCTCTAACCTTTTAGAACGAAAGGCTCTTCATAAAGTCTGCAGAGGCTCTGGGGATGCTTGAACAAAAGGAGTTGTTTCCATCAGCTGCTCGGTCGAAGCTAAAAAGCCAGAAGCAGCTGGTTCTTTCTCTGTATTTACAACAGCATTAATCAAGTTAGATGAAAGGTGGAGTCTGCACCATGAACATACCAATGCAAATGTAGTCAGCTGCAAAAGGAGACAAAATAACTTGGTTGCCATCAATCTGGCTGTCACTGTCAGCTGCGGGCAGCCCCTGAATCACTCAGCGTAGCTGCTTTGCCATGAAGCCATTTGGGAAGCGTCCAAGAGTAAAATATTAGGCGGCTGATTCGTGTTACGGAGGCTTAAAAACCAGTGGGATTATACTTGCTGGGCGCCAGTGTGAGGAATAGAACCACTTCTGACACAGCTGAAGGGGAAATCACTCCTTAGCCAGCCTCTCTGGGGCCACGACAGTCGTGATCCCCCCTTGTGCCCATTACTTTGACACAGGGTTGTAATGAAGGAGCTGTGTGACTCGGTTCACCTCCTCCATCCTGCTGCTGGGTGTGAGTAACCGCGTTAGCACCGAGCGTTCCTTCCACCCTTGGATCGTGCAGAAGCAATGGTGAACGCTGTGGTGTGTGTGGAGCCCGAGCAGGATGCCACGGGATGGTTGCAGTGGCTGGGAGATGTTCCAGGCTCAGCTGGGATGTGCCATGCTCATCAGAGGACCTGACCGCTGCCCTGTGGCTTGCCCAGGGAACCGCTGCCTGATTGCATTGCTCCCAGAGGGGTGAAATCTCGGCAGGAACCTGAATCCATTCCAGCCCTGGTGAGACGGGACCATGCTGTGTCCTGAAGGGCTGTTTGCATCGGGTTATAGAAGCAGAGAATCCCAGCCTGGTTTGGGTTGGAAGGGAGCTTAAAGCTCATCCACCTCCAACCCCTTCCACTGGAGCAGCTTGCTCCAAGCCCCTGTGTCCAACCTGGCCTTGAGCACTGCCAGGGATGGGGCAGCCACAGCTTCTCTGGGCACCCTGTGCCTCAGCACCCTCACAGGGAAATCCCTCTTCCTAATGTCAAATCCAAATCTCTCCTCTTTCATGGAAGTGCTTTGGGGTTTGGTTAAAAACCAAACCCAGGATGATGAGGAAGCAGCGTGGGATCCTCACCTTTTAAACACCCGGTGCTTTGCATGTGCTGACATTGTCTCTGCCATCCCCTCACTCTCTGGCCTTTGGGAAGATCCTGCCCCTTACCTCTGGCTTGCAGGATCCATCCCTCTGGGCTCCTCCATCCATTCATCCCCTCGGATGCTCTCGGTGCTGCCTGCCAGGCTCCTGCCCATACTCGTCCGTGTTTCTTTGCTGCCACCGGGTGTGCAGGCTCCGTTCCTGCGATCTGGCTCCTCTGTTCTCCCCGCCACCGATGCCAGCGCTCACCCTGGGGCTCAGCCCCTCGCCTTGTGAGTGGGTTCATGTATGGGTTTGCAGTGTGGGGGATGCCCACTTCATCTGGCTGATGAGGGGATGCGAGTGAAGCGTGGTCCTGTGCCCAAGCACGTTATGATCTCAGCTCTTGGCTTTTGTGTGCAGGTGGTGTCCGTGTTCCTTTGGCTGGGTGGAACACTCAAGCCTTTGTTGGGAAGGTGGTGTGGGGTTTACAGTGGTTTAGATGGGGTTTAATGTGACCTAATGTCTGCTTTTGGGGTGTTTCCCACGAGGGCTGAGCCCCTGCTCATCCTCAGGCAGAAGCATCTTTCCTTGCTCCCCGGAGCATCCCTGCCTGCTGCAAACCCCATTCATCTGCTTGGTTCCTTGCGAGGATAAAAGCATTGGAAAGCCCCGCAGGCTGGAAATAGTGGCTCAGGACGATGCTGTTGTGGTGACAGGAGTGAGGCCCAGGGTGAGCGTGTGCCCGGGGTGCAGGAGCAACGCCTGTGCAGAGGAGCAGTGCTGGTGCAGTGAGCCCAGCGAGGGGAAGGCTCCCTCCAGATGTGAGCAGGGAGGCAGGAGCCGCTCCTGGCTGCCTTCCAGGCAGGAAGGTAACGAGAAGGGCAGCCATGCCTTTAAAAAGCTGTTTGGCTTCCCCCTCTTTGCCCGCTGTAACGCGGGGGGAGGAAACCCTCTCCCCCCTCTCCACCTTGTGTGGCTGATTTAACAGGAACCAGATGGGCTGCTGAGACCAGGACAGGCTGAACGTGTGCTGCTCTGGGCGTGCAGGCTGGGCTGGCCAATGCTGCTGCGCTTTGTGCATGGCCTCCCCAGGGCTGGGTGTAGGAATGGATGCCCTTTCCTCTCCCCTCTCCAGCTCCTCTGCTCTCCCCATCCATCCCATGGCCCTTTGCAGTTCCCTCCAGGCTTCCTCCCTGCCATGGGGCACAGCATTTCAACAGTGGTTGTGTTTCCAGGTCCTGGGTAAGCAGAGAGGTTTCAGTTTGACAGATGGAGCATTTAATTTCTAAATGGAATTCTAAATGTATAATGGCAGGAAAGAAATATCTGCAGGTTTGGGGCTGGAGAGAGAACAAAGCACAGAGGGACTCGTTCTGCACTCTTCCTCCCCAGAAGTGTATTGTGCATTGTTATTCTCAAACCCATCCCAGTTAGAGGGGTAGAAAACCCACGTTCCTGCTGCTGGCCAGGGAAGTGGAGGTGTCCGGGATGATCTGGACTTGCAGCCTGACACTTACAAAGCAAGAGTCATCCTCAGCCAGGTCCTCATCCCCATCCTCTTCATTCCCAGTTGCTGCTCCTCTCCTGTCTGACACTAGGTGGTAACATCCATGTTCCTATCAGCCTGTTCTCGGTGGATATGGGGCTGGTGCATGGTCTTGCACCGCTGTAGGACAAACCCTGGAGCCGATGGGACTCCCAAATGTGGCTTTTTCCCTGGCAAAGTGGCTGGCAAAGGGCTGCTGATTCCAATGGGAGAGCATGTTTAGTGAGTATCGAGTTAAATGCCATAAAGTACTTTGAGCAGATTACATACATAGATATCTATATATATGTATATATGGGTTGTCCAGAGAGGTTGTGAAAGCTCCATCCCTGGCGGTGTTCAAGGCCAGGTCGGACAGAGCCTTGGGAGACATGGTTTAGTGTGAGGTGTCGCTGTCCATGGCAGGGGGTTGGAACTGGATGATCTTAAGGTCCTTTCCAACACGAACTATTCTATGATTCTATGAATATATATATAATCATAGAATGTGTGGTCTGGGCACCGGGTTCTCATAGGATACCATGGATGCAAATAATTTAGAGAGGTTAAAAATGATGTAGGTGAATTAGGATGAAGCTGAGCTCATGTAGGAGTGAGAGCCTGCAGGGTGGCAGTTGCTGCCTCTGGTTTAAAGCAGGGGCATTTGGGGAGGCCGATTCATGTTCTTGGGGTTCATGTGGGTCCCCTTCAGCAGTCCCTTCTGCAAGGTGCAGGTCAGGCCTTGTCCAGGGTCTGATCCCTGGTCACCATGGATGTAAGGAAGGGGAAGAGTGTATGGTTTTGTGGGTACGGTGTCTGACTGAGGCTTGCTCTTCCCCATCACCGACTCTGGACTGATGGACCACTGCATCTCCTACCACATCCCACCTGCCTGGTTATCTCCTGAATGAAAGCTCCTATTTAGGGCAGCTGGGGAGTGGGTTGTGCGTGTGGAAACGATGTAAACAGCTATATTTTACCCCCCCCCCCCTTCCCGCCCCAATGATGATGGTGATGTTTCCTCCACTGCAGCACAATGCTTCCCATTCATCGGCCCTGTTGCTGGGAATGCTGGCCTTGTTTTGATCTGTTGTGCCCACAGATTGTTTCCTGTCCAGCTTTGGTAAAACAGACAGAAAAGAGGCTTCGAGTTGACAGGCAGACTTTGACTATGGCTTGGAAAATATTATTCCATGGGACAGCCTGTGCCTCCCACGCTGTGTCTCTCAGGCTGGGAAAGAGAAAATAGGCTTGATTAATGTAGGGAGATTGAAACCAGGCAAAAACTTTATACTGTGTTCCCTCCGAATGAATGGAGATCATTGTGGTGTGAGAGACAGCAGAAGACACGCTGGGTGTTTCTCTCGTCCGCAATCTCTGCCTCTCGCTTATGAATGGACCCACAGTGGAGCTGAGGAAGATCAAACCGTGGGGTTCAATCCCGAGTTCTTTATCAGATCAAGGCTGTGCACAGAAACACCTCATGGAACAAGCGCTTTGGGATGGGAGGCAAGGTGGGGCTGCCCGGGGATTTCCATGCTTCCCAGGGGAACGCTGCTACTGGCCGGGGTGCGGAACAAAGCCCAGTGTGCCGCTGGCTCCACTACCGCACAGTTGGAAGGTGCTTATTAAGCACCTTTTAATTAGCTCTCCTGAAGGTAGGTGTATATTAATAAGTGAGCCCTGATGAGTGGGGTGGGTTTCTGGAGGGCTTTTCATTTGTGAATGGTGGGGCTCTTCTTGGCTGTCAGGAAAAGGAAGTTGGGAAGCAAGGAGAGCTTGGATCGCTTCCCCTATGGAGATGTTTGCAGGGCTGTGCAGTATCAGGCAGCGAATCCCCCTCCCGAGGCCTTTCCAGCATCTCTGTCACCTTGGATGGAGTTCCCTGGTTCCTGTTTGAAGCCTCAGCTGATGCTGCAGGTCTGGTTTGTTGTGCTTGGTTTGTGGCATAGGTGAGAGCTCACCCAGCAGACATGGTGCAAGGCTGAAGCGACAATGGCCGTGTCCTGTGGGGTGGTGTAACCTCCCTTCCTTATCCTTGATAAACAAACCTACATCACCGACAGGCAGAAGCCAGACTGACCATGGTGTCTCTGCTTCCCCCTGCTCCAACAAAACTCATTACTGCTCCAGTAACAACCTCAGCATGACACCAAACACAGCAGCGGGTGCATCCTCACCCAGAGCAGCTCCCAATGGCTCCATCATCCTGCATGGCCGTGTCTGCAGGATGGGCAAAGCAAAGCGTGGTGAGGAAGCTGCGTGGCCTGCAGTGTGTTTATTGAGCTGCCTTCAAAGCTGCCACGTTGTCCTCACTAGGAAAACATTTGTGCTCCTGCAGTGCCTGGATAGTCTGTTGTCCCGCAGCCAGACCTGCTTCCCATCCTGGTGCGGTGCTGGGGAGTTAGTTCGGGGTTTTATGGTGCTTTGCTGCTTGGTACCTGATGCAGGAAGATGCAGGCAGAGAGCAGAGGCCTTTTTTGCCAGGAGCAGAGCACAGTTTTCCTGGTCCTTAAGAACTGTGGTAGCTTGGTTTGGTCACAGCAATCTGGGTTGCTGAGACTGGGTTCAGTGGGGGAGACTTCCCTGGCATAAATCAGGTCTCTGGATCCCAGCAAGGACCCTTGTTTGCCTGTAGCGCCGTGGGTCCTCTGGGTGATGGATGGGTGGTGGGATGCTTGTGTCCCACCATTGAGCAGATGCGGGGAGAGCTGTGCCAAGCCCCTTGGCAAAGGGAACCTGTTTCAGATCAGGCAAGGTTCCAGCCGTAGTTCTTGGCAGCAAACCACGTCTTGAATTGGTTTACCTTGGCCTCGTGATGCTGGTCCTGCCTCCTGCCAGGCTGGGGAGGTCGGGGTGGTCTGTTCCCTCCATCCCTCTGCTCTGGTGAGCGGAAAATGCTTTTTGGAGGATGCTTTGCTTGCTCTTTTGAGTCTCACAAATGGGTGCTTGGCTGGTTGGGGTTGGTTTTCCATTGCAGGGCTGTGTTTCTGGGGGCAGCGGCTCTTTCCGAGGCTGTCAGAGGTCACTTTTGGCTGGTGATGCTGCTGGAGCACGGCGGTGCTGGCAGTTTGGTGGCAACACTTCATAACCTGTCCATCCCTTGTCCAAAATGGATGGGTTGAAAGCCCAGGTCAGCCTGGCCTCTGCTGCACCCCAGCTCCAGGGGATGGATGGGTGCTGCAGCCTGGGATTGTTGCCCCAGGCTGGAGGAGGAGAAGACCTCCCATGTCAGCAGGGAGGTCTCCAAAGCCTGGCTGGGAGCCGGGCTGCTGGCTGTGAATCCCTCACTGGCTGTTTGCAGTGATTTACATCACTGTATAAACAGCTTCCCCTCCTCTTCTCTCCCACTTCTTCCTTATCCCTTGCTCAAGTGTCTGGACCGGGGAGGGTTTTGGGTTGATTTATAACACTTATGAGAGAGAGCCGGCCTCCCAAACAGCATCTGGCTCTGTGGAAAGTCTGCGTAGTGGTTGCTTCCTTCTCTCTTTACGGTGGGCACTGCCTCTGCTGATACAACCTGAAGGACAGGGAATGCCAAGAGCAGCTCCCACATGGAGCCCTTTGGCTTCTCACCTGCCTGAGTGGTGTGCGTTGGCCAACTGGATGGTTTCTGGCTAAGCTATGGCTGGGTGCCGCAGTGGTCCAGCACCCTGTGGTGGCCCTATGTTGGCAAGCTTTGTTCTACAAAATGCACCCGTTCAGTTCCTGTTCACCTTAAAATAAGAGAAAGAGGGCAAAGAAAAAACAGAGCAGAGACAGAAAAAGCCATTATCCCTGTTTATCTTATCAAGATAGTGCCAAACAAAGCTCACTTTGAACACCAGCTTGGTCTTTGTGGCCCTGGTGGCCTGTTCCTCTCTTTAGCAGGTTTAAAAATAAACCCTCCGAGGAGGGGAAGCAATTTGAATGAAGACATTGTTAGTGTACACGGAGCAATAATAGGGCCTTTTATAGCTACAGCTGTTAGTAAATTGTTTAGTTCCAGGTTTTCAGGCTGCATAAAGGAGCCGCTCCGGTGCTTTCACGCTCTCCCCCAGCGTGTTTGAACGGCGATGCTGCAGGAGAGGGAAGAGGAGAAACTGTTTTGGGGCTTTTAATTTTGCTCTTGGCTAATGATCCCCATCAGGACACAAGCGTGGATAGGAGGGGATTGTTTGTGAGCCCTTCGATGGGCGCAAGTGGGGTGCTGAGCTCCATCAGGATGTCACTGCAGGGAGCTGGGGGAGGATGGGTGAAATACAGACATATATTTGTCTATAGCTATAGCTGGGCTTTGATTCCCTTCAAGTCCTTTTCACCCCCTAGCAGGGAGGAAGAATGGTGTCTTTATTAACTACACTCATCCTTCCTCCATTAAAAGCTCAAGGCTTTTGTTTCCTGTAAGTAATGGGGTTGTGTGCGCTGAAGGACAAGGCAGAAAAGTCCCTAAGAAATACCCCCCTAATCCATTCCCCTGCCCCAGCATGTTATTTGCACTGAGATTTCCATGGCATGTAAAATAGTCTATGTGAAATGTGAGGTTCATAGGGAAAAGGAGAGGGTTTTGTGAGGCTATAAACATTAATTGGCAGGTATTATTGGGAATTCTTATAGGTGGGCCATAATCCCAGCCCTGCTTTTAGACCACCCACTTTCTGTTGTGTTTATATTAAAATATCTATATATTTTAATAACCTTTATGAGGTTCTGTATCTCCCTCCAGCTCTACCTGAGATCAATGCAGCCACATCGTTAAACCCCGCTTTGTTTAAGGGTGTGCTATAGGAATATGTACAGGTTTAAATGGTCTGCAGCCTGATGGGGTTTAAAATGGAGTTAATGAGGTCTCACATGAGGGTTGTCTTGAGGTGTTTGAAAATAGGTGCTTCTGATTTGGAGGGTTTTAACCAAAACCTGCTGGTGATGGTTGGAGTTGGATGGTATCTGTGGGTGATGGTTGGACAGGGCTTGGAGCAAGCTGCTCTAGTGGAAGGTGTCCCTGCCCATGGCAGGGGGTTGGAACTCAATGAGCTTTGAGGTCTCTTCCAACCCAAACCAGTTTGTAGCTCTATGAGTCTATGATCCTGCTTTATATTAGGTGCTATGGGACAAGGGCAGTTCCTCCTGGATTGCATCTCCTGCACAGGGGGTTTTGCTGGCAGCTGGGTCACATCTCCTTGTTTTGCAGATACCAACCTGAGCTGGGGAAGGCTCGGCTGGTGCTGGCCAGATCCTGTGCTCACAGGTCCCATTGGCACTCTTACTGTGGGAGCAGGAGCCAGCACCAAGCGGTTCCTGCTGCACCGTGGGGTCGAAGCACGGAGAAGGGGAGAAGAGAGCAGGAACGTGTGGAGCTCATGAAACGTGTCTTTGTGCTTCCCTGATCGGGGGCGATGTGAACTTTTACCCTGTGCGTGAGGCTGACTCATAAATCAAACCCTTACATAAATAACCAAGGAGATAAGAATAAAGGTTTTAAACTCCCAGAGGAATAAATAGTCCCTGGATGATGGGACCCTCCAGGCGATCGGGGGCTGGATACGTGCCTGCCCTCATGGAACAACCACCAGTGCTTCCCATCATGTATTGGTGTTGAGGGGTTGAACTTGCTCTTGCAGCAGCCACTGGCATCAGGGCATGGCTCAAGGGGGTGTCCGAGCTCATGTCCTTTTGGCTGAGCCCCCCTGCTTTGCTGGGATGGGGAGGAGATATCCCAGCCCTATGGGACATCCAAGCTTGGTACTCAGTGTGGCAAACCTTACTGGCACCATGGCTCTTGTGGGGTGTTCTGCAGCACCTCCTCTATGGATCTGTGTTGGGAATGCTGGAGAATTCCTTGCTCCTCCGCTGAAGTTCACGTCCCGGTCGCTGCAGTCGGAGGGGAGAGCAGGTTTTATGACTTTGAACTTGGTTTGTGTGCCTTTGGGATAAATGAAGGGTAAAAATTCCTGAGCTTGTAAGTGTTCCCTGTGTGCGGATGCAGAGCGGTGTGTGCTTGAGGCTGGCGGGGGGCCAGGCCAGCAGATGTGACACAGAGCAGGCAGCAGAGCGCTTAGAGCCCACTGACTGAGTGGGAAGAGGGAGAGGAGAGGTTGGAAGAGGTATGGAAGTGGCTACTGAGGAGCAGAGCTGAAGGGTGGACGCTTACATTAGGATGTGACTAGCACATGTGGCTTGAGCAGGGACCCAACAGGAGCTTCCCCACTCCTAGGAGCTGGCTGGGGCACACGCTGCATCCCCTGACTGATGGGGACACACATTGTTCCATGTGCTTCTATGTCCCCATGGGCAATGGGGCTGGTGGCTGCACCCCAGAGCAAGAGGCATAGTGAGTTTATATCCATTTCTTTTCCCTGATTGGATTTGAGTGGTTGAGATGAAAGATACTGCGTTATCCAAGGGCAAATCTGCTTGAGTAGCATCCTCCACCTGCTTTTGCAGGAGCAATCTGCTCTAGTGGAAGGTATCCTTGCCTATGGCAGGGGGTTGGAACTGAATGAGCTTTAAGGCCTCTTCCAACTCAAACCATGGTTTAGGCTTTAAAATACCAAACACCTAAAGCATCGACTCGCTAGGAGCCAGGGATGGACGAGGCTGCTGCTCGGGGCGAGAGCGTGGTCCATTGGCATCAGTGCCGGTGGAGGGGATGCTGCCACCCCTCTTGTCCCTGCATCTCCCATCGCGTGAGAGCCTCGGGAGTCTCCGGGGCTTAGGAGCAGTGCTGAACAGGTCGGGCAGGTACGGGGAAAGGCTGCGGGCCCCGTGCTCGCTGCTTCCCACCTGCGAGCCCTGATCAAACACCTCGGCGGGCGCCCGAGTGGGAGCCGTGATGTAATCTCGGGAACCCCAAACAATCGGCCCTTTCATGGCGAGGCGATAACAATCAAAACAGTATGTAAGGGCCTGCCATGCAAGAATACACATGCACATTATACACTGGAGGGAATTGAAAGCCGTCGTGAAAAGGGGCTTGTTAAGAATATGTAGCCTGCTTTCATAATCAGTTTGTAAAAGAATAGGCCCTTGAAAACAAGGGTTTAGGCTTATAGAAGGCTTTCTGTGCCTTGACCTTGCAAATATGCAGAGATGCCAACTTGGGTTTGAAAGTGAACTTGGAGTCTCGCAGCGTGGTGCCGTAGCGGTTGGCAGGAGAGCCGGGGGTTGGAGGTCCGGCCCCACTGTGTTCCTGGGAGACGGAGGAGTTTGTCCTTGGGGTTCCAGCAGGATGGCAGGGTTTTACCTGCTCCTCTTTAGAACTGCAGCACTGGGCTCTGCTGCAGAAGGGGATCAGTCAGTGCGAGGGCAGCCCCATCCCAGCATCGCTGGTGCGCTGCAGAGCATGCGTGAAGGTGGTGTGTGTGCTTGTGGCCTTTCTGTTCCCAGGTGATGGAGGATATAGCTGTTATCACTGCTGGTTTACAGATGGGGAAGGTTATGTGTCTAATGCGTGTTGGCTGCTTGTTCCTTGCTGCTTCCAAGGACACTTGAGTCCTTATGCCCAAATGGAGGAGATGCCCAATGACATTCCTGTGTTGGCCAGGGTGGCAGAGCTGCTCAAGTGACACGTGCATCCCCAGGTAAAGTCTGGCATGGTTTTTCCTGGACTGCCCTTTCTTTAGCCCAGTCCATGTTTGTAGGTTGGGGATGAGCCATAGGGTACCATTCTTGCCTGCAAAATGTCTTGTAGCTCGGTGGCCCAACAGACAGCATGGGATCTGCATCTAACGCCTCCCTATCAGTTATTCCCCACCTTCCCCCTTTAGAGACCCTGATGCCTCTAAACTCATCCTGAGGGCTGTCCCTCTGGCTCCCTCCCTGTCGTCACCTCCTTGGTATCCCGTATCTCGCCGTGGTCACCCGGAGGTTCGGCTCCCCTGGGCCGGGCTGTTCCAGCCTGTCTCTGTGCATCTGTTTTACAATGTGTTTCTTTGCAGTCGGGGGAAGCCTTCCAAGAATCCCCACCTATTTCCGTCATAAGGCCGCCTTTGTTTCCCTCGTACACAATGCAGCTTTGATTCAGTCGCTTTCTCACCAGCCGCGTTGCTGTCGGCTCCACACGGGAGCTGCGGACAAGGTGTGAGGTGAAGGGGGAGAGGAAGGGCCCTTGGGATGGTTTTATTCCACGCTTGGGGCATCACAGGTAAATTTCCCCTGCCATCAGCGCCTGGATGTCTCCCGAGATGCTGCTCTAGGCAGTAGAAGTGGAGGTACCCTTCGTGCAGTGAACCGAGGCAAAGCAAATAGGAAGGCTTATGTGTTCCTGGCCTGCGTGTTGTCATGGAGTTATCCTCATCCTGATGGGATTAGTGTCCTGGGAAAGGCTCAAAAGGCCCCGAAGTCCAAGAAATGTTCATGCAGAGCTGCAGTGGGAGGAAGGGTTGAGTGGTCCTAGGGATGGGGGAGCATGGTCTGGGTGAGCGGAGGACCTTTGTGGGGACATGGAGGGGACTGGAGGCCAGGAGATGACATGGGGACCTTCTCAGTATGATGCTGAGCCTGGAAGGGCCTTTCCGCCCATGGGTATCCCAAGGTAGGAGTGGGAAAAATGGGATGTGCTGCATGGGGCAGGCACTGGGTCTCTAGTGGCTCTTGCTTCTTGCCATGATGCATTTGTGTGCTTGTGCCTGACTCCAGTACCCACCCAGCATGATGCCAACACCTTTTTCTTGGGGAAACAGGTTAAAATCCTGACGTGGAGGGGGCACACATCGCTGCCTCCCTGCTGAGAGCTGGGGCAAGTGGGTGACCTGGCCCCATGGGTCCTGCTTGATGCTGAGCATCCCCATTAGGCACTCTTGTTCCCCTTCCTCCTGTCCCTTGGGGCTTGCTGCAGGGCAAGGGGTCAGAGTGGGATTCCCTCCTCCTGGTGGGACCGGGGCAAGGAGGGGCTCCCACCCTCCCCGTACAGACCCTCCATTCACACCTCCCTCTCCCACCCCATTAATTTGTTGTGGTCGGGGCCAGTAATAGCTGCTTTGTGCGGCGGCGAGGGAAGGAGGAACAGAGCCCCGCGCGCAGACAGCGGCTCCAGTGTTTTCTCAAAGGGATGGTTTTCCCCCTCCGTCCTCTCTCCCGCTTTGCCTTGAATAATGTTTTTGATTGTAATGGCCTGTCCTGGTTAGGGAAAGCCGCAGCCTCTCCCCCTTCCCCTCCCCTCCTCTGTAAACCCTGGTAGAAGTTTAAACAACCCAAGAGAGGCTTTTCTCACCAGCCTTATTTTACTAATAGGAAACAAGTGTTTGAAGCAGCAAAGGCGGCTTTCAGCTGCTGGCAAAGGAGTAACTGACCTTGCAGAGAGGTGCTGGGGTCCCAGTCGGAGCTGTGGGCTGGGGCAAGTCATAGCCCAGCACTTCACTGCTGCAGCTTTGACACCCCCAGTGTCCCACACACACCAGCATAGGATGGGAGAAATGCTTCAACTATGGAACAGGTTCTCATTCGCTCTCATGATGCTGATCAGCCTCGGGAGCACATGGCGTAAAAACTGACCCTATTTGGTTGGTGATTGAGACAGTTTTGTTCCTTTGGTGAAGGAGAAAATTCCATATCCCAATTTCCTGGTTTTCAACAAGAATCCAAAACTCCAACTGAGCTGGAAGGGACCTGGAGCAGAGGGGAAGGAGACCTTAGAGCAGTCTTCCAATAGCTAAAGGGGTCTATAGGAATTCTGGAGAGGTGCTTTTGACAAGGGCTTGTGAGGACACGAGAAGGGGGAATGGCTTTAACCTGACTCAGGCTCCCCATGGCTGTAAGGCTATGGCTAAGGATGGTGCTGGTGAGAGCAGGGCAGGTGATGGGAGAGGGACCTGAAAAGCCCCAAACCTACAAGCCTGGGGCTGCTCCACACACCCGGGTCCAGGGATGCTGCTGCTCCCGGGAAGCCTCAGGCTGGAAATGCCTTATGGATTCTCCCAGAACAAGTCTCTTCTCCATCTGGTCTCTGTTGCTCCCAGGGCTGAAGCTGATTAAGCACTGTGGAGCTGTTTGAAGATGAAGTTTGCTGTGTTCATGTTAAATATTAGCATGGCTACCCCAGGGCTAGGTGTGCTTCCATTCAAAACCAGATCTCTAATAATGTCTTTTTTTAATCCAGCTCCCTGCAGTTTACCCCAGGCTGTGCTTTTCACCTGATGTGTCTGTGTATTTGTGCTTTTGTGTGTGGGTAGGAACTTAGCCATCGGGATTGGGATTCAGAACTTCCCGGAGGGCCTGGCTGTCAGCCTGCCTTTGCGTGGTGCTGGATTTTCCACATGGAAAGCATTCTGGTAAGCTGAGCTCCTCTTCACCCATCAAGAGCCCTTCACCAGCAGCTCCTGATGAGCCTATAGATTTCCTTCCGTATCCATCTGCATTGCTCCATCATTAAAGTGCCCTTGGGATGGGTTTGCTCCAGACCTGCCAGGTCCCCCTTTGGCATCACAAGAGCTGCTGCTGGGAATGCTGCTGGTTTCCAGCTTTGAGGGGCATGGCGAGTGCTACCCTGCTCCCTGTGCAGTGCCTAAGCTCAGCTCTGAGCCCCCAGCTCCTGGGGGGTGCATTGGTGGTCACCCCATCCCGCTTCATCTGCCCATAGGGTTCCTGTGGTGAGCTCCCAGATCCTGCACTAAAGAGTTTTTTGGGGTTTCTTTATGATTTTGTTTCATTTTTCCCTCACTTCACTCTGGGCTGGATTTCAAGCCCGCTCTTTGGCTTCCCTTTTCCCAAGGTGGAAAAGCCAAGGGCATGAACCCTGCGAGCGCTCAGCCCGTGCACGTGTGCTCGGCCGGGTGATGGATGAGGAGGGCTTGGAAACGGCTCCCACCAAAGCTTTGTTTTCTTTTCCTTCCACCCACCTCCAGTGCAGCCGGTGCTGGGGCTTGCACCGGGATTGCTGCTGCTGGGAAGGGAGTTCCTGTGGTCCGGATTGTTAAAACACTCCTAGGGGGAAAGAAAACTGAGGGGGAAGAGCACAGTTTCATCCTGGTTGAGGCTGTGGGTAGATGGCCCGTTTGGGATGGAGTGATGCTGGTTGGAAGTGTTTCCTCTCTGACCCATCTCTGCCTGTCAGCTGGATCCCCAGATCCCTCAGAGCTTTTCAATGGAAGGAATTGGATTATACCTTAATTCCCTTCCTGGAAAAATCAGATAGAGTAGGTCAAATCACCTTCATTGCCCGTTTAAAACAGTCCATGTGGCTTGGCATGGCATGGCTGGGTGGTGACCTCCTCCTGGACATGGTAGCATTAGGGAAGACCATGTGGATAGGGAGCTGCAGAGCCCATGGAGGGCTGTGCCCTCTTGTCCCTGGTGCTTTTTAGTCTCTGTGTTTTGCAGGTACGGGCAGCTGAGCGGGATGGTGGAGCCCTTGGCTGGCATCTTCGGTGCCTTCGCCGTGGTGGTGGCAGAGCCTCTCCTCCCCTACGCCTTGGGCTTTGCTGCTGGAGCAATGGTCTATGTGGTAATGGATGATATCATCCCCGAGGCACAGACCAGGTGAGACCCCCCCTTGGTGACTGGGACTAAAACCCCATGGCAGGGGTTGGAACTGGATGAGCTTTAAGGTCCCTTCCAACCCAAACCATTCCATGATTATCCCTGGCAGTGTTCAAGGCCAGGTTGGATAAAGCCTTGGGTGAGATAGTTCAGTATGAGGTGTCCCCCCCCCCCCATGGCAGGGGGGTTGGAACTGGATGATCTTAAGGTCCTTTCCAACCCGAACTATTCTATGATTCCCTCATCTGAAAAGTCACTCCCAGCTCCTAGGAGCTCACACCTTCCCCTTTTCTCTCTTCAGTGGCAATGGGAAGCTGGCATCCTGGACCTCAATACTGGGATTTGTGGTGATGATGTCCCTGGATGTTGGGCTTGGATAGGGCAGCGCTCCAATCCCCAGGAGAAGACTTCAGAGCCATTTGTGCAGCGGCGTTTGGAACTGGACACACGATTCCCTCTGGACTTCTTTTGTACATAGTTTTTTGGATCTGGTTTGGTGTTGATTTCCTATAATTTTATATCTCTTCCTCCCCTCCAATGTCATGTCAACGGTTTTCAAAGCACAAATACGGCTGGTTCCTCGCAGGTCCTGGTTTCCTTTCGCCACCAGATGTTCTATCCTCTTGGGAAGGTTGTTGGATGATGTGTTGGCTGGGCTGCAGGTCACCCTGTCCTTCCCTTCCACACTGGGCTGGTTGCTCTGAGTCACATTGCTCTGGGTTTCGATCATCTGTGTTCTGTAGAAGAGAAGAGATTCACTGTCGTGTGTTTAAGCTGGTCTGTGGGGCAGAACAAGGCATTTGAGTGGAGCAAATTCCTTAGAATCCCTTTAATTTGAGAGGCAGGTTTAGGGCACATAAAGCACTCTGTGGGGTTGAGGTCTCCTGTATCCTGCAGGTGCTTGGGAATGTTTTGGGGTATTTTTTTTGATGGATGCAAATAGTCCAGGCAAATCAATCAGAATTTTCTTGGGATGTCTCTGAAAGGGAAATGTTATTTTTGCTTGAATTTATCTCCTATATGGGGCATTGATCCAATGAATGATGTCTCTGGGAAAAAAAAACAAATGGGAAAGGGGAATTGTGTTTTCTAGCATGTACTCTTTGAAAGGCAAGGTGTGGTCATCCGTGTTGTTGTCAATGTGCTGCCTGACCAGTGCACAGCAGGGTACGTTTCTACATGGGCCTATGACTGTGTCTGGCCTTATCAAGCGATCGCTGGTTTGTGGTCCTTGGTTCCAGTGGTCCATAACTTCCCAAACGCCAGTGCAGCATTTTCCTGGTGTGTTGCTCCACAGAAGAGCTTGGAGCGAATGAGGAGTGTGCTGGGAGCTCTCGTCTTCCTGAGCAACACCAGAATGAAATAGTTAATCAGGGGGAATTAATGATCCTACCTGAAGAGCCAGAAACACGCACTGTGTCCAGTGCCTCTTCACCCTCTGCCTTCCAAGCATCTTCTGTTGAATGGTCATTCCCAGGCAGGATCAGTCCCATCCAGGCTCAGTGCCTGGAGCACGCTTGAGTGAGGAGCATGAGTTAGAAGGATGCTGGAACCCAAACCTCCCTCTTTGCAAAGGATGCTTCTGTCTCCAGTCAAAGCGGGTTCATTCAACCCTGAAGCAGGAATAACTGGATCACCTGGCTGCTGCCGCATCTCAGTGCCCCCACAGCCATGGGGCTGTTTGGGGGGGATCAGAGATCACCCTTTGGTCCTGCTAGAGAAGCTGCTGGAAGGGCAGCCAAAGGGAACAGGCTTGAATAAACTAAGCTTGAGCCATGCATCTTTGGTTCTCCTTCTTGTTTTGGGTTGGATTTCATTTGTACTTCATCTGTGTGTCACTCTGGATGATACAAAACTACTGTTTGCCAACGGATTTGACCTTTTAACTGTGATTGGTTTCAATAAATGGGAAATTCAGAGTTTGCACTGATTTATTTTAAGGCCATAAACCCCTGCCTTTGCTTCTCCTCCCTCTGCTCTGCTACATTTAATTTCTCCAGCTTAATTCCTGCCTTGTCAAAGCTCCTGCCTCTCAACCAGGAAAGCAGCATCTTCGTACAGCTTTTAGCCTTCTGTTTTCAGCCAAAAGCCTTCACCTGAGACTTAGAAACCTCAGGGGTGTCCATGGCTCAGAATGGCTCACAGACTGTTGGTGCAATTTTCTCATTGGGTTTTTGGCATGTGGTAGTAAGTTGGTACCAAAACCCCCCCATTATACATTTAAAGGCAGCCTTCTAATGAGATTGCTGCGAGATAATGTCGTGTAAAGCATTTAATCCTGCTTGGATGTAGCCAGCTGAGGTAATTATGTACATTGGCCCCTTAGGAAGCGAGTGGGAAGGGCGATGCAGAAAGCACATATGAAAATCCTCCGTTGCTGTTTGTACCCTGGAGGTGGATGAAATTATAGATGTGCTCCTTGGTATGATTGAAAAGCTGGCTGGGGGCCAGGCCTGAAATTACCCATGGAAACACCAGCTGTCAATGGGAAGGGGGAGTTTCTGTTGCCTTTGATCCAAACTTCGCATCGGTGTTATGTGAAATGGGGAGAACCCCCCATCCCGCAGCACCCAAGGGCTTACCCTCATGGTGAGCACCCAGGGATGGGGTTTCTGTCTTTCCATCCTTCTGATGGGTGGCACTTGGCCTTTGGAGGGGCACAGCGGTGCCTGCAATGGGTTCAAATGTCCTTTGAGCCCCTGGCAAGTGGAGCATTAAGTTGTGAGCATCAATGCTGGTGATTTATCTTCCTGCACTCATTCTTCATTCAAACTCAAAAGGTTTTGATTCTTGGGGTTTGTCTTAAAAGGGAAAAAGCCTTACACTGGTGAAGTACAGCTTAAAATATGACTGCTCTTCATGTAAAAGCCTCAAGCCCCAAAGGGTAAAGAGCAAGATCTGCTTCTAAACAGCACATATACATGATCTTGCAATGGGGCTTAAAATGAACCCAAAGCCCCAGCAGGAGTTTGTGGCCTGTGTGCTGGTGCTCCTGTGGCTGCTTTGGGGTTTGGAGATGGTGCCCGAGTGTTCCACTTGGAAAGGGGAAAATCCCCCAGCTCTTCTCAGCCGTGAGGTGGCTGCTTTTGGCAATGGGTGAGCTCGGAGGCGGCTCAGTGCTGCGTGTGTGAGCACGTGTGCCCTGGGCATGGGGCTGGTGCTTGGAGAGCTGCAGCATCGCCCTGTGAGGAAGCCCAGCAGTGCAGCACTGGGTGTATTTTATCACAGAATCCCAGCCTGGTTTGGGTGAAAGGGACCTTAAAGCTCCTCCAGTTCCAACCCCTTCCACTGGAGCAGCTTGCTCCAAGCCCCTGTGTCCAACCTGGCCTTGAGCACTGCCAGGGATGGGGCAGCCACAGCTTCTCTGGGCACCCTGTGCCAGCGCCTCAGCACCCTCACAGGGAAGAGCTTCTGCCTAAGAGCTCAGCTCAGTCTCCCCTCGGGCAGGTTCGAGCCATTCCCCTTGGCCTGTCCCTACAGGCCCTTGTCCCAAGCCCCTCTCCAGGTTTCCTGCAGCCCCTTTGGGTTTTGGAAACTGCTTTTCTTGTGCTTTATTTTTTCTTTCAGATGCTGAACACCGAGATGCTGTCCTGTGGATGGCCATGGGCTCAGTGCCCAGTTGACCCGTTAACAGCTGATGAGCAGACAGTGGAGGAGTCCATGGGGAAACTCCTCTTCAACCAAGCATGTACTTATGACTAAGTGATGGATGGAGAGGCTGTGGATAGCTTGGGTGAGCGGCACCATACGTGTGTTTGCCGGAGGATTAGGGCTTTGGAGAGGAGATTATTTGTGTCTACAAGTATGTAAGATAAAGCATTGAGCTTCTCCCTTTGGGGATGCAGCTGATCCATCCCACCTGGACCTGCAGTTCAAGGAGAAAGCACCATTCCCTTCGCTTCAGGTAAATCCCACCTTACTGCATGCAGTGCCAAGCAGCACGTGGCAGGCACACAGGCTGGCACCATGGCACAAACGATGCCTCCTTTGTTGCTCCCTGGCAGCTCCTTCTCCCTGCCCAGCTCAGCTCGCTCCTGGTGGGAAGAGCACGGTGAAGCTCCATGGCTACGGAGCTTCATCACCTTTACCCCTATGGCTGTGACCTGGCTCACGTCGTGCCGTGACTCAGGGAGCAGGAATGGACGGGTGGGTCCCCATGGGTGCCGGGGCGCTCACCGGGGTGCAGGGGAAGGCGGCTGCGGTTTGCAAGGGCTGGGCAGGGACAGGCAAAGCCCGAGCGAGGGCTTCGCACGCAACCGAACAATCACCCCATTATCAAGCAGAACACGGCACCAAACCTCACCGGGGCTTGCGAGATGCGCGCCCTGGGTAGATCGCAGCACCTGAGTCATTGCTTATAAAGGGATGGATTTCACCTCCCTCCCCTCCCCTCAGGAAAGAAACAATCCAAACCCGAAGACAAAACGACTCCTATTCTTTGTCCGCGGGCTTTGTTGTACTTGGCAACGGGGCTGCAATTAAAACCCAGCCGCGCTCGTGCGCGCACGCAGCCAGCAGGCTCCGAGCAAGAGAACGGCTCCTCTGCTACCCAGGGCTCGCTCAGGCACCCCAAACCCATCGCTCCGGCCCTGGCCAAGCCACGTTTGCCTTCATCAGTCCCAGCGTGGATGCTCCAACCTCAGGAGCGAGCCTGGTTATGGGGGACAGGAGGGAAGAAAGGGAATAACGGCTCAGGGTGCCCTTTTCCTAGGGCAGATATTATGGGGTCGTTTTGTTTCTAGAAGAGATTTAATGCCAGTCTTTTTTAGGTGTACATTGGACTCCCTAAGAGCCAGTGTTTAGTATTGCGTGGTCATAGACCTAAAAAACAGTGTGTGTTGGAAGGGACCTTAAAGCTCCTCCAGCTCCAACCCCTGCCACGGGCAGGGACCCCTTCCACTGGAGCAGCTTGCTCCAAGCCCCTGTGTCCAACCTGGCCTTGAACACTGCAGGGATGGGGCAGCCACAGCTTCCCTGGGCCTCCTGGTGAGCTCCTGGTTACCTTTCTCCTGGTTGCTTTACTCAAACTTCCTTTCAGCTGACTATGGAAGGGTGGTGACTGCAGAAAGGCTCCTCTGTGCCAGCCCAGAGGGACGTTTTCTATGCGATTCCTTATGTGTTGTGTGAGTGGGAAAGGTGAACGTGAGGGCAAGGTGATGTGTCCTTGTTCCAGGGACGGCTCCACTGCAAATGCCTCAATCGAGGGTGTTGTTCCGAGTGGGAAAAGAGGGAAAACTTCACACTGCGAGTTCTGCATATTGCACAGCAACAATCTGAGCACCTCTTCTCTTGTTTGAAGGCTTTTACAGTGCTGCTAGTGCGAGAATAGAGTGAAAATAGCCCATCCTTGATTGAGGTTTCTGGGGAATGTTCCTGTGCTTTATAATCCTTTGGAGGGGTTCTTGAGAGCAGGAAACGGAGCCTGAAGGTTGATTTTAATGTAATCTGACAAAATGCTGATGATAACCAAAAAGCTTTTGTGTCCAGGGCTGCTTTGCATGCGGAGCTGCCTAAACCTCCCTCTCGCTGTTGCCTTCTCGTGTTCTTACAGGAACAAGGAAAGCAGACCCGGCACATGCTTGCTCCCATCTCGCCTCCTACAACCCTTCTGCTGTGCCTGGAGCAGCAAACAGAAACCCCAATGAAAACAGGAGGGAAGAGAATGGCCTGGCTCTGCTTTCCTTTTACTGCAGCATAACTTCCCTGCCATAAAACCACCAGCGAGAGCCAAGGGAAGATTAGGTCATGGGGAAAAATGCTGGTTGGGAAACAATGGAGGGAGGTGCTGGTAACGGATGGGGTGCGGGACTCCCCATCGCCCTGGGCTTCTCCCAGGGATCCCATCTCCACTGGAATCCCATCTCCTTTGGGATCCCATCTTCTCTGGGATCCCATTTTCTCTGGGATCCCATATCCTCTGGGATCCCATCTCCACTGGGATCCCATCTCCTCTGGGATCCTATCTCCTCTGGGATCCCATCTCCTCTGGGATCCCATCTCCTCTGGGACCCCATCTCCACTGGGATCCCATCTCCTCTGGGATCCCATCTCCACTGGGACCCCATCTCCTCTGGGACCCCATCTCCTCTGGGATCCCATCTCCACTGGGATCCCATCTCCACTGGGATCCCATCTCCTCTGGGATCCCATCTCCACTGGGATCCCATCTCCTCTGGGGCCCCATCTCCTCTGGGATCCCATCTCCACTGGGATCCCATCTCCTCTGGGATCCCATCTCTTACCCAGAACAGTCAAACACCATCAGCACTCTCACCCCTTTCTATTTCCCTTTATTTCCCAAGGTTACAACAGTGAGGGTGGGAACATCCCAGTTTTCCCATCCTGGTGTTTCAATACAGGTTGGCAGCAGGGGCAAGCATGAGGGTGGACGTAGAGCACGAAGCAGCATCTCACACCATGCTTTGGGTTGCTCTTTCCTTTCCAGGCTATCTCTTGTCCTGGTGGATGGACAAGTTCCATCCAAAGGCTGGTCCTTTCCCCTGAATGCAGAGCTGCTGGTGTGTCCCTGGAAGTCAGAGACCCCATGAACTGGGTGATGTCTTTAAGTGCATGTTTCACTAAACCCCTCTGTTCTGGGGGGTGGTTGCATGGGGAGAAAAACCTTTTGGAGACCAGGGAAACAAATCCAGACAATGAGGGGGCCCCGGGGCCTCCCAAGTCATTAAATGAAGCTGTTTAGAACTAGGAGGCCCAGGTGACTGGGTGTGAAAGCCCCCAAGGCCTCTGTAATTGCTGTGTAAAGGCAGCACTGGTGGGTGGAAAGGAGACAAAGAGATCTGGGGGGCTTGTTCCTCCCTCCCACCCAGTTCTCAACAGCTCCAGCCCCATTTGGCTTCATGGGTTGCTGGGGGACTCGGCCATGCTGGCACCAGGAGCACGGGTTGGGATGCTGGATGGGATGCAGGGCTGTCCTCACCGTGTCCACTGCACAGGGCGGATGGAGAGGTCCCCATCCCTCCCCAGTGAGCCGCATCTCTTAAATGGACCTTAGCTGAGGTGTTCCATTGCCTCTGAGCCCTGTCCCTGGTCTTGCTGTTTCCCCAGGCTCAGAAGAGGCCCAGAAGTAAAAGGAACTTTGTTTGCCCTGTGCAAATCTTCCCCTCTGCTTTGTTTGAAGGCGAGCAGAGTCCAGCTCCACACCAAAGCACCAGTGCGGTGTACCTGAGCCTCTCGGAGCTCCCACAGGGAATCAAGGAGGCGCTGCCTTGCCTTTCAGCCAAGGAAAGATGTGAAATTATCCTCAGCTCAGCTGCCTCTTGGTGTCTTGCTCACACAAGATGGGAAGCTGATGAAGTGGAGCATTGCAGTCTCCCTCGGGATGCTCGGGAGGGAGCGGGAGCCTCCGCCAGGCGCAGGGACCCCCAGCTCCAGCTTTCCCAACCCTGTGTAGCAAGGGCTGGACATTCATTTAAGGCCATCAACCTTTCAGGTCCTTTTCATTAGTATTCGATCAGGGCTTCTCATATCAACTAATCTGAAGATACCAGTGGGAAACATCAAAGCTGGGAGCCAGGAGGGGATGGGGACTGGAGAGGAGAAGGATTCAGGGACACCTTAGAGCAGCTCCAGTGCCTAAAGGGGATACAGGAAACGTGGAGAGGGGCTTTGGGCAAGGGCCTGTAGGGACAGGCCAAGGGGAATGGCTTGAACCTGCCCGAGGGGAGACTGAGCTGAGCTCTTAGGCAGAAGCTCTTCCCTGTGCGGGTGCTGAGGCGCTGGCACAGGGTGCCCAGAGAAGCTGTGGCTGCCCCATCCCTGGCAGTGCTCAAGGCCAGGTTGGACACAGGGGCTTGGAGCAAGCTGCTCCAGTGGAAGGGGTCCCCTTGGCTCTTGTCTCCCCTTGGCAAGGGTTTAAGGGGGGTTCTACAGGGCTTTGGGCTGCTGTTCTGCAGCGAGTGACCCTCACAGTGTGGAGAACGCTGGTGAGACCAGCGGGAGCTCTGAGCTTCCTCCTCCGGTGGCTTCTCCCTCCTCTTTTCCCCTTCCCTCCCCCTTTCCCCCTGGAAGCCCTCCGAAACAAGTGCTGGTTTATGGCAGATAACTCACGGCTGCACAAAGGCTGCCTTGTGCCGGAGCTCCAGATGTTTAACATCTCACAGAGCCCCGCATCACAAGGTACCTGCTTCACGGAGCACCAGCTGCCCTTTCACAGCCTGCTGCCAGCACAGCCCAGCCCTTGGGAGACCACTTGGAGCCCTGGTGCAGCGAAGGTGACCTGGAGTCATGGTGCTGCCCAAAAGGGATCAGGGAGTCGTTGTCTGATCCCTTTTGCAGTGGCTCAGCCTCTGATGGCTCTGTTGGAGGATGCCTATGGCTTAGGAATATCTGCTTCCTGCGGGAGGGCCCTGCTTATGGGAAATGGGCATCTCCCTGATGGGAGATGCTGCCTCAGCAGAAGCAGTATGTGATGTGAGGGTCTCCTGGGAGGAAAGCTGGAAGAGCTGGTTCATACTGGGTGTTTTGCTGGCTCTGTGGACAGTGGTGTGAGGTCTATGCTGTCCCCAGGCGATAGTGATGGTCATGGGAGCATCCAGCCTCATGTGGGCAGAATCCATCCACCGTTTGGCTGGGGGATGTAGCTCATGTACTAAGATCCAGTGTGAGAATAAAGGATCGCTGTGAAGGTGGAAGTGGTGGGGTGCACCTGAGTGATGGGGTGGCAGGAGGAGACCTCCCCATCCTTATTGCCTGCAGGAGGGATGCTTTGCTGTGGGACACGGGAGCAGGCACCGCTTTTCCTGGCAGCCAGAGGCCTCGGGAGCAGAGTGACCCACTGCAAAGTGCTCCCCAGCCAAAGCAGCCCCTCATTCTCATGCACAACGTGCGAGGGGGAGGGAATGAATCCCTCCATTGCGGAGCAGAGCCGGGCAACTTCACCGCAATGAAGTAATCCTCCCCCGGCACCCGGAGCATATAAAGCACTGCAGAACACAAGTGCCTCTCTGTCCCCACTCTTTCTTCTCTTTCCCTTTAATAATCCCACTCTTTTGTCCCCATACGTTTACTCCCGGTGTCATTGTCACCTCCTGCTCCAGTGGCTGCCCTTCCCCGGACCCTCTGCATTGGGGGTGCCCATGGTGCCACCTGGGTTTTTCCACTCTATTTTCCAGGACACCTGATGTATTTATTTGCTTTCCTTCTTCCCCCCCTCTGGTTTAGGGTCTATTAAGTTTGCTCCTTCTTCCCCTGCCCTGGGAGCCCCGGTTAATGAGTAACCATAGTGTGCTTGGAGGCAGCTGTCTCAGACAAACCGACGGAGACTTTTTTGGAGCTGCATAAGGGAACGTTTGTTCTGCAGCTTCTCAATAGATCCTTGTGCAGGAGGCAAGAAGTGTGGGGAGAGAAAGAAAGAGACACTAAATCACTGGGCTCCTTGAAAATCTCGCTGCGTGTGTGTGTTTTTATGCCTTTGCTATAATAGATGTTAGATGAGTCACCTTTTCAAGCTTAAATAATGAATTTATCTTCCCAGCAGAGCACACAATGTACTGCTTAGCAGTGTTTTGGCTTTAAAGGTCTTTTTAAGTAACTTAAGCATAAAACACACAGCCTATATGTACACTGGCGTGGGGTTAGCATCACAGGAACGTGAGTTTTCTTTGTCCTAATCCCAGCATAAAGCAGATCTTGATTTTATGGTTTGTAACTTTACCTGTTCCCTTCCTTTGCTTTCATTATATGGGGTCTTTGGGGGTTTATGGCTATTTGCCATTGGGATGAAAGCTTCCCAACAGTCTTCCTCCCACTGCCTGCCTGAGGGGCTGGGAGGGACATGGTGCCATGGAGGAGAGCAGCAGGTCCTGAGCCCCAGAGCTCCTGCCTGACCTTGGCAATGGCGTTTAAACCTCTCTTCCCTGCTTTGCTTTTGTCACTGTGCAAATAGGTGATGGATGGGCCTCTTCTCATAGCTGCAATGGCTTTTCCCTTCCTACTGTGCTGGGGAGCTTAGGAAGGGCTGTTGGGATGCTGTGAGCAGGCAGAAAGTCATGGGAGCAGGGTATGGAATTGCCTCTGGTTGTCTCTAAGTATCTGTTCCTGTCTTGGGGTGTGATGCTGAGATGGGCCCAAGGGGCTTTGCGGGAGCAGCTGTGGGTGTGTGAGGGTGCATGGCCTGGGAGAATGAGCATTAAACGGAGGAATTTCTACTTGGATGGGGAATGAACTGGGATCCCTGTGCTGGGGAAGGTGCCGTTTGCCTTCACCAGCCCTTTGTGCTCTCTGTTACCCAGTGGTCCTACCCTGGCTGTCCTCTGGGACTGACCTGCTGCTGACACCCACTTTTGTGGTCCCCATGTGTTTTGATGGGGACATTCCCTCCACTCCTCTTCCCTGTTTGGGCTCTAAGCCTGAAGGGACGGGACCCTTAGCTCTGAACTGGGATGGGTTTGCTTTTGAGACAGCTTTGCTCCAGCTCCATCCAAGGAGGTTTCCCACCGCTTCCTCCCACAGCCCATCCTTCCCAGGGACCCGCTCGTGGTCCAGGCTGCGATCCAGTGCTGGGATAACTCTGGAAACCTGGAACCACGTTTTCCCCCCTCTTTTACAAAACATCAGGGTTTTTCTTTTCAATTTTGGGGTCAAGTTTTGGGTAAAGATTCAGGGTATTTGTGTTTCACCTGAAACGCAGCTCCCTGGAGCAAGGGTTTTTTATTGGCTCCCGCAGACACTTGGCACTCTCAGCACATGAAATAAAAACCTTTTTGTTTCCATACTTCCATATATTTCTGTATATTTAACGGGTTTGGGGAGGGTATTTGAAGGTCAGAGGACTTCCAGAGGTTACAGTGCTGGTCGGGCCCTGGGAACAGCCATCCTGTGCGAACTCATTCCCAGCACATCCTTCCCAAATCTCTGCTTTCTTTTGCCAATGCTGGTGCCCATCACAAAACACCTTTTCCTTTCTCCCCCTTCCTTTTTTTTTTTGGTAAGAATCAACAGCAAAGTCCACAGTGAACTTTATAGAGGTGCCATTCGCTTTATAGAGGTGCCATTCACAAAAGTGGTGTGGTAAAAGTAACAGGACCCCGGGCTGTGAACCCAAGCACGCTACCGAGGAGGTGTTTGTATTAACACAGCTTTTACAAGCAGAAGCAGTTTTCCTGGCTCCAGAACAGGCTGATGCTGCTGCAGGTTAGAGCAGATGGGCCCTGCTTGCCTCACGGTGCCTTATCCCTGTTGGGATAAAGGATGCTTTCAGCTGCTCGGAGCAGATCTGTTGGGAAACCACTGATTTTCCATGATTGGAAACATCTGGTTGACATTCTTATACCATAATTATCTTATTACCTGCTCCTCACACACTTTATCTTGCTTCATGGGCAATTCTGCCCCCACCAGCACCACCGTGACTCCAGCACACGGGCCATTCTCCTCATTAAAACTCTGTTTTCTCCCTCTGGCTCAGGTCTCCCCTCCCCATCCCAGCAGTGGCTGAGGAATGCGAGCCAGGAATGCTGTCCTCTGCAAGGAGACGGGGAAGGGGGGGTGGCTATCACTTAAAAACAATGTCTTTGTGTTTCCAGCCCGCTGCAGTCACGCAAGGCCATGCCTGGGTGTGCTCAGCCCTGCGCCTGCTCACCCGCTGCCTCACCTGGCACCGGCACCGCAGGGTTCAGCATCTTCCACAGCCTTTTACCATCACGTCATCTTCTTGCACAACCGGGGCTGGGAGAGCATCCCATAAATCAACGCCAGGCGCCTCTGTGAATGGGGAGCGCACCTTTCCTTTCCAGTTCATCCCTCAGAGGCTGGCTGGGGGCCTCTGTGCGCATCACCAGCACCAAGGGACTTTGTGTGGTTCTTTGCACTGGGCAGAGGTGGCTGGCAAAAGGCTGTGGAGCTGTGGCAGAGCCTTGCAGCACTTTGGGGGATGATGTCTGACAGCACTGTGTCCTGTGGGCTTGTGGTTCTGAAGGGAACACCACTGGGAAAGGGAGCAAAGCTGCTTAAAAGTGTTTCAGAGGTGATTATTTGTCTTCTGCAAGCCCAACCATCCAAGCTCAGGCTGTGCTTCCATCATTCTACTGAGCAATGGGAAAACCAGCAGCCAAATCCTGTGCTGGAACCAAACCAGAGGAGCTCTTGGAGTCGGGATTCAGGACTTTCCTCCCACTTCCCACCAGTGCAGGACCATCATGCAGGCAGTGATGCACCTCTCAGGCACAGAAGCTGCAGAGACTTGCAGCAGTGCAGCCGCTATGGGGTGGTGAATCCCATGAGAGCAGCACGTGGATCCCTGCTCCTGCACGTGGACAAGGGATTGGGATGGGACAGGGCACAAGGGGCTGCAGTAGAGCCCCATTGCACCACGTTCTCCTCTCCCTGCTCTTCGCTGCGAGTCGCGTTGTGGTGCTTGCCAAACAGGTTTTCATTTCCAGGCCATGGGGATGAGAGCGCAGCTCAACCCCCTCCTCCACAGCGCTGAAATATGGTGTTTTTTCCCCTGTTTAATATACCATAAACGCTGACCTTTTCCCTCCTTCCCAAGGCAGCCAACACAAGCACAACAATGTGATTCGTGCAGCGTTGCACTTGCGGTTCCTTCAAGAAATTCATCTGGTCCCGGAGCAATTAGGGGAAGGGAAGCGTTTCCACTCCGGCTTCGGGCCCTGAACTCCTGCCAGGAGGGACTTTTTCCCTTCCCCTTCGCTCTCCCTCTCCCTCCCCAGCCTCCCTTGCTCGCTTGTCCTAGAAAACTGTGGTTTCCTTCCAGCCGCTCTCCTGAGCGTGTGAGGATAAACCCCAGCCCAGGGCAGGTGGGAGGATGCTGGATGTGGACCCCTGCTCCTGTGCAAGTGATGGGCTGGGACATTTCCCACCCGGAGCTGAGCCTGGTGTCCTGCCGGATGAGGGGTGCACAGGATCATCCCCCTTTGGCCAGCACCTTCAGCACTCTCCATGTTCTCCCTTGCCCCAAATCTGGCTGTCCTGGTTCTGTCTGAGAGAGCAGTGGCCCTGCCTCCTTTGGGGCATTTCCCCATTACAAACCCCTGGACAGACTCAAACGTTCGTAGAGCAGCAGGGTAAGGAGTAGGACAAGGTCCTGCGCAGTGAGGACAAGCGGGTGACTTTGCCAGGACCGAGCGTGCTTGCAAGAACGAGCCTTAAATTAGCCCCTAAGTCAACAGCACAGTTAATTGCTCATTCATTCCACAGATGGGTTAATAATTAAGTTAAATTAATAATTGGGACAATAATTAAACTAAACAATAACCAATACAGGGACAATTGAAGCGATCGCTCTCCGCGCTAAGCATTCCCTGGGGTTACTCATTGACCCCGCACTTCGGCGTGGGACCGGCTCCTGGAATCCCGGGACCCACGGGGCTTTTCCAAGCGGAACCGAGGGCTCTTCCCCACCGCCGTGGGGAGGAGCATCCCCGCCCGGCCCCGCTCCCGTCCCGCGGGCCCACAAACGGAGGGCGGGACGGGCGGAGGACGGGAGGCGGCTCCCGGCCCGGGGGGGAGGAACTACAAGTCCCGTGAAGCCGCGCCGCCCGCCCGCCCGCGGGGATATATAAGGGGGGGAATGGCCCGGCCCCGCAGTCGGAGCATCCCTGCCTGCCGAGGCGCCGGTCCCGGCCCGCAGCCACCTGCGCGCCCGCTCCGGCGCTGGTACCCGGCTCCGCGCCGGTGGCTATGGAGGATGCGGGTGATGATGCCGCTCGCGGAGCCTCAGGGATGCGGGGGGAAGCGCCGTTGCCCACCGGAGGTAAGTGCCCGCTCGGACCAAGGGGGGACTGGTTCGGAGCATCCCCACCGGACTCTTGGTCCTACCGCGGTTCTGTTCCTCTGCTCGGTATGGCGGGGCACCAAGCGGGCTGCGGATCCCCCCGGTGTCGGCTCCGTGTGTCGGTTCCTTTTGCCTTTGTGTCCTGTCGGGTCCTGGATGTTTCCCTCCCGGGCTGGGGGCTTCCACCCGGGGATGCTCCTTGTTCGGGCAGAGGGTGAGAGACCGGTCCGGCTGGTGTGAGGAGGAAAGGTTCCTCTTTTTCTCTAAAGAAAACCGTGTGGAGGTGAGGTTTTCTGGTGTCTTATTCTTGATTTTATTTATTTTATTGGGGGTGGCACATGCACGCCAGGACTTTTTCCTTCTCCTTCCATTGGAAAGGCTCATAATGGCTCTGTTGCACCCGGGGCAGGTGCCCAGATGAGGTGATGCTGAGGCCGGGCCCTGGGAGCTGCAGCCCCTTCCCCTGCCTGACTGGATCTGAGGGTCTCCCACCCTTAGGTGCTGTCTGCCATGAGCTTGGGATCAGGGAATACTCGATTGGGGTTGGTGATGCAAAGTATCCGTGATGCACAAGAGCACTTTTGTGTGGATTCTGGAAAAATATGAATGACTCCCTTATTTTGCTCGCTACAACGAAAAGACCACACCAGTCTAGACCTGCAACCAGTAACACACAGAGAAATGAGTGCTGTCTGCTCCCAGGGACCCAGAGAACACCAGTCCTCCCAGTGTGTGAGCTGCTGGTCCCTATGGAGGGCGAGGGATGCTTGTTTGGGGAAAGGATGTTTGAGGTTGCTTTGATATAAACAAGAGAAGCTTTTATTGCCCAGACATTGTTAGTGTTGCTCTTTGCTGGCTTGGAATGTGTTTCCTCTGAAGGGTTTGGAGAGCAGAGGAATTGCTCAGCTCTTGCTAATTGAGACATCTTTTTACAATCACAGGCACAGCTGGTGGGATGGAAGAGGGGGGAGAGGGCTGGGATGTGACTCAGGCCTGGGGAAGAAGCTGCATCTGGGTCTGCCTGGCACTGTGAAGGGGAGATTCCAGCTTGGAAGCTGCGGCAGGGAGCACAAGGAAGCCTTGTTGCTCTGCGGGCAGGCAGGTGATGCTGCTGGGACATCAGCTTTCTCACCCCCTGTAAAATCAGGGATGGGTGGCAAAAGCTTCCCAGGTTCAGCTCAATCCCTCCCCACATGTGTGCCGAGTTTGAGCCCCCTGACAGAGACCTCATAGGGCAGAAGGGTGTTGGACTTGCTCTGTCTACAAAGCAGCTTCCTTATTGCTTCCCGTGTTCAGGTGCTTCAAAACGAAAGGCAGTCTGAGACGTGGCATCCCTCAAGCCTCTTTTGATGCGTTGGCGATAACCTTTCACAGGGTGCTGTGGTTTCTGGTGCAAAGAGGGTCCCTAACTGAGGTGTGAAGAGAAATCCAATCCCTACCTTGCAATGGCAGGAGGAGGTAGCATCGCTCTGGGAGTGTTCCCAAGCCATAAAGCAGAAGCTGTGGCAGGGTGAGATGAGGGCTGTGGTGGCAGCGGTCGCTGGTGGTTGCTCTGCAGGGCTCAGGTGCTGTGTGTTGGCAGATTCACTTACAGTGCCTGGAGATGCAGGAGCTTCTCCTGCCCCATGCTCTGGGAGCAGTAAATCAGTGCCATGGGGGGAATGACCCACATGGTCTTAACCCCACAGCTCTTGGACTTGGCCCTAAAGCAGACCGGGATGGTTGTTGGTCACAGTCACTTGCAGTGGGCATCGTGAGCTGTTTGAGGACCAGCTACAAATCAAACTGTGTGTTGTAGGGTTTCTGTAGTCTCTAACCCACACTTGGGTGCTGTCTCACCTGCACTTGCCTGCTCGGTGCGTTGCAGGGTGCAGAGAGGACTTAGGGGATGTTGGGACCTGGCTCTTTCCTAAGTGAAGGCTTCTGCCTGCAGCGAAGCAGAGCTGTGGAGTCTGGAAGCCCTGGGCTCTTCCGAGGGCTGGATTTTGGTGTGATTTTGGTGTGTGTTCCTCCCATGCTTGGTTTTAAACGCATGTGATACAATAGCATCGCTTCTCCTTAGTGCTGGGGGGGTTTTAGTAGCAACCAGCCCAAATCTCGCCTGTTTTGGTCTCAAACTCCTCTGTCTGGGGGGTTCTTCTGTAGCAGAAATGATGAGAGGGCCTTGAGGTTTAGGAGCTGAGATGTTTGGGGCACACCCGCTCCCTGTGGCTCTGGCAGACAATGGGGGGATAATGCCAGGAGCACAAAGCAGCTTGCTGGGGGGTTTCTGGTTTGTTTGAACTTTGAGCAGAGAAGCAGAGCAACAAAAGAGAGGGCAAGGAAAGCACAGAGCTCTGCCAGTTACCAGGGCTGGCCAGAAAGCTATAACCGCCTTACAAAGGGTGGCCTTGTTCAGAATGGCTTATTTCATCAGAAAGATGTATTTGAAACAAAAACGAAGGGGCAAACGCTAGCATAAAGCCTCCCATGTCAGTATAAACACTGCCTGAAAACACTTTCATTACCTCCTATAACTCCCTAATAAATACTGTTCCTTTCTGATGAAAGCTCTTAACACAGGATTAGGGTTTACAGTGTGTTGCCTTATTAGGCCCTGGAGACAGAGCCTATGTGCTTCGTGTCCTGCTCTGCAGCCTGGTTGCAGAGCTTCAGGGCTTCCCCTTTACTTATTCTGGGGGTTTTCCCCCTGTGGGCAGCGTCTGAATCCCAGGCAGTGATTTCCTATGGGCAAACTGGGATAGCTGTGGCTGGGATGGTTCTCCTGCTTCATCCATAAGGGTCTCTTCCCAGGCTGAGCTGAGGTGGGAAGACCTCGGTGGTGCTGCAGCCATGCTTGGAGAAGGTGATGCTTTCCCTTCCATTGGCTGGCTCTTTCTGCCAAGCCACAGATGGGTTCTGGGGGGTTGAAAGCTAAGCCTTTAAATGTGTTTGATCCCTGGGTGGTTGGGCGGTGCTCCTGCAATAAGAAAACCCAATGGAAAAGGCCAGAATGGGTTTCATATCAGGAGCAAATGTTACTCAATCAGACTCTGTTTGAAGCTTGCTCCTTGGGGTTTTAGTCTTGGTTTTTCTCCCTAGGAGGGGGTCAGAGCTGTTATCTGTTGGGGATGGCTGCAGCAATACCTTCCATAGACAGGAGAAGGAGGAAATGAGCAGCGGTGGCCCTGTTCTAAGCTCAGCCTAAGACAGCAACGTGGCTTGGTCACAAGGGCAAAAAGGTCTTTTCAGGGTGTGTATAGGAGCTTCAAGACTGGCTTTGAAGTCCTGCCATGGTCTGCTTGGATGTGTCCTGTGCTGGGCCTGACGGATGCAGGATGCTTGGGGACCTCAGTGTCACATCCTCTCCAGTCTGGGATGGATGAGGGCTTCCCTCCTGCCATTTGAGTGCACTTGAGCTCCTGCTGGGGGTCCTTTGAGATGCACTTCCAGGCCAGTGTGTTTCAGGAAGTTTTTCCTAAGTCAGGAACCACGTTTGTGGTGTGTGGGCTCAGGGGGTGCAGATCCTTTAGGATGTGTAGGTTGGGTGATGGTGGTGCTCCTTTGTCGGGTGCCCATCTTTGCTCTCAGCAGGTAAGCTCACACTGCTGTGTGCCCAGGTAGGCTGTATTGCTGTTAGAGGGACGGGTACCTGCTGCTGGCACCTGGGATGCCAGTGACACCAAGAGGCAGTCTGAGTACTCCTGTAGCTGGTGGCCAAATGCTGATCTCTGATGCAACCAGCTTGGAAGCCAGCTCTGGCAGTTAAAGGTGACAGGAGCTTCTCTATGCTGCTGAAACCACGGATAACAGGACCCGTTGTCTGCTGTAGTGGGGCTGTGCATGGACTCCATTGCCAGCTGGAGCTCTGCTATGGGCTTGATGGTGCACATGTGGACCCAGCATCTCCTTGGCAAGTTGGAGGTGAAGAGGAAATGAGGGAGCCTGGTGGTGTCCCTGGTGAGACACCTGCACATCTCTGGGGAGATAATGCAATGAGCAGGGCTCAGTTTTGGGGTGGGAAATCATTAGGATCTGGGTGATAGTTGCTGCTGTTTGAGATGCCAGAAATGCTGCAGTGCAGCCCTTGGTACATGGGTGTTCTCCTTGGTTGTGCTTTGGAGGAGACTCAGTTACCAGGGGACATGAGGGTAGCAAGGGCTGGTATCGGTCACTGGAGAGTGGTTGGGTTCTGTGTTGGTGCTGAGCTGGAGCTCACCACCTAACTGCTGTGCCCTCAGCTCCTCTTTCTGGGCTATGTAAGATGATTTGCCTGCATAAAACTATGCTGTTGGGGAGGAAGTGATGCTCGCCCAGAGCTGGTCCATCTCCATCCATGTGAGCGGTAGCCAGGCTATCTGTTAGCCATTGCATGGCTATGGTGCACCTCTGGGGTCCACACCTGTATCACTGGCAGGATGGGGGCATCCTCCACTGGTCCAGCAGTGGATGCACATTCGAGTCAAACGTTGTTCCTGGGAGATTCCCTTCTCTGCACTCATTGCTTCTAAGGCAGGAGGACCTGGAGGCAGCAGAGCCCCTGGTCCTGGGGAGAAGGTGCCTCAGGTCCTGTCTGTGGAGGGAGGGCATCTGCTTGCGCCTCCCTCATCCAGTTTCCCTTTGCTGCTGACCACCATCCTACCTCTTCTGTTTGTCCCATAGGAATGTGTCAGACCTTCCCAGCCCAGGACTCGGAGGGGGAGGGAGGGCTTCCCAGCGCAGCAGACTGGATGGGAAATAATGATCCCCTTTTTATAGCTTCTTCAATTGTTCCCGAAAATCCTTTTTAAAAGGAGGAAAGTTCCTTCCTTCCTTTCAGCTCCCGGTATCTTTAAGAATTCACTCTATTGTGAGCCCAGGACAGAGACCCTTCTATGAGGCTGCATAGGAGCTCTTCAGAGGCCCCCTCCCCACACCCCCTCCCACCCCATCCCAACAAGCCCCCATTCTCCTCTGAAGAGGGTCCCTCTGTCTAATGCCAAGTAACTCTTAAGGGTAGCATTTATCCCCGGGCACTCAGCTCACAAAGAGTGCTGGAGTGTCAAATAAACTCACTGCAGCCTGCAAAGAGAAGAGGAAGAAAATACAAAACCCCCTTTATTTCCACCCCTGCAGGGAAACAAATACGGACTTTGTGCTGGGGAGCAGCAGCGCCCTAACGAAGCGGGGCAGTGCGTGTACTAATGGATCTCTAATAAAGCTCAGTGTGCGCACACGTGATGGGCTGTGCGGGGAGCTGGCAGAGCAGCAGGAAATCAGAACCCCTCTGAACAAGTGCTGGCCATGCACTGTGCCCTGTGCTTCCTAGGCAGAGCCGGGCACTGAGTGCGTGTCTGTGGTTTGCTCTTGGAGAGGGAGATGCTGGTTCTGCCCTGGGCCTTCTGCTAACGTTGTCCCCAATGGTAAGGGATAACAGAGGGGGGTTATCCCTTTGAGCATCGTGTGCTTGGGCGCATCCTCATCAGGTCCTTCAGGCTCTGACCAGACCTTTGGGAAGGGCTCAGCACAGCTGAGCAATGCTGCAGGCACCGAATTCATCAGGAAGCTGTTGCTGGAGGGGAACTGAGCTCCTTGCCTTGGACATGGCTATAGGAGGTGGTGCTTTGCTGCTATCAGAGGGAATCATCACCTTTTTGTGAGCTTTGTTGCTGTTTGCTGTATTCACCACTGTCGCTGCGCGGAGGAGATGTGCTGCCCTGAGAAGAAATCTTCGCCTTGCTCCCATGGATGGATTTAAGCTGTTATCCTATGTATCAGAGAGCAGCATGGCCAGTACTGACCTGACGACTGGGACTGGAACCGCTGAGCAAGGAACTGACCAGTGCTGCCTGCTCCCCAGGGACCTGCCCACCAGCATGGCCAGAACCCCTGCTCAGCAGCAGCAAGAACAACCCTCTGTAGTCCTTCATTGTGGCCCCATCCTGGCTTCTTAATGCTGATCTGGGGAATAGCTTGCAGCTGCACTACATGGGATGTGCTCTGATGCACTCAGGTGTTCCTGAAGCTGCAGCAGACCTGGAGAATAAGAGATGCTGCTCTTCCCTTGTCCTCATGCTTCTCTACAGGATTTGTAGTGTATCCTTACCTAAAGGGGCAGATGCCACCAGCCACAATAGCTGTTGGACTGTCCTTGTCACTAGGAGCAAGAGGACAGGAGCCTGCCCATGTGCAGGCTCGGGACTTCTCCCCTTTCCACCAAGCAAACGGTCCTGAGCCATGAGGGTTTGTCTCTGGATGGTTTCTCTCTGCTGGGATCTCTGAGGCCCTCATGGACTGTGGGATTTGGATGCTCCCTTCTGTCTGCAGCTGGGAATGCCATGGCCGGGAGGCTGCAGCCGTCTGCTCCTCCGGACCCGGTGGATTACTTCTCTTGGCACCATCCCGCTGTGTGGTTCGTATTAATCTGGTGGAACCGGCTTTGTTTCATGAGCCCTCCCAACTGACAGATGTGGAAGAGCAGCAGCAGTTACAGCCCAGCGCCGCAGTTCTCCCTGTCTGGGGTACTCTGAGCATCGTGGCTCTGGAGGAGGAAGGAATCCACACACGTGTAGGACAAATCCTGCTCGTTTTAGGTGAGTCCCTTCCTTCTTTCGTTAACAAAGGGCCTTCCTGTGGGACTGGACTTGAGGAGAAAAGGCTGAACCCAGTGACCTGCTGCCCTGGGGGAATAGGAGAGGACACAGGTTCATTTCGGAGCTGAACTGGCTTTCCCCTCCTCTTTTAACCAAAGCACTAACTCTTTAGTACCATTTCAGCCTGAAATCCCTGCTAAGTGTTCTCCCTGGAGTTATGGTGCTGAGTAATAGACAAAGGAGTTAAAGCAAAGCAGCTTCAAACAGGTTTCCTTTTCTTTCCCCAGCAAGGGGGACCCAGCTGGTTTTCTGCACTTTAAACTGTGTCAAAGCAAGCGAGGAGCCTGCTACTGGTTTGGATTACTGGGAACAGTGTGTGGCTTGTCTCGAGGGGACCGCAGGGATCCAGTGCCTGGATTACTTTTGGTGCCAAGGCTGGCAGTGAGAATTTGGGTTTATTTTCTGCATCTTCAGCTTGTTCTGGGAGATGCCCCATGAAGAGATGCCCTCGCTGGGGCTTGCTCGCTCGCTGTCTGGATGTGCAGTAAGTGATGCTCTTGCTGGGCCCTGGGTCCCTGGTGCACATGTTGGAAGGGGATTTAGATCGGGATCCCACCGGGAGCATCCATTGGAGGAGGGTTTACACCGGGATCCCGCCGGGAGCATCCATTGGAGGAGGGTTTACACCGGGATCCCACCGGCGGCATCCATTGGAGGAGGGTTTACACCGGGATCCCACCGGGAGCATCCATTGGAGGAGGGTTTACACCGGGATCCCACCGGGAGCATCCATTGGAGGAGGGTTTACACCGGGATCCCGCCGGGAGCATCCATTGGAGGAGGGTTTACACCGGGATCCCGCCGGGAGCATCCATTGGAGGAGGGTTTACACCGGGATCCCGCCGGGAGCATCCATTGGAGGGTTTACACGGGATCCCCGGGAGCATCCATTGGAGGAGGGTTTACACCGGGATCCCACCGGGAGCATCCATTGGAGGAGGGTTTACACCGGGATCCCGCCGGCGGCATCCATTGGAGGAGGGTTTACACCGGGATCCCGCCGGGAGCATCCATTGGGAGCGCTCCTGGACGCACGCTGACACCTACCGGCCGCGGCGGGCAGGGAGCGGGCAGTACCAGGCGGCGCCAGCAGGGGGCAGGCGAGGGCAGGCAGCGGCGGCGCCGCGGGGCGCGGACCTCGGGCGCAGCGAGGTCCCGGAGCTGGAAGAGCCGCATCTTGTGTGTCCCAACGGGAAAACGGTCCCAAATCCCGCTCCCTCCCCCCCTGTGTGAACCCCTGCGGCTGCAGGGCCGGGGGCACCCTTGGAATGGCAGGGGAGAGGAGAAGGGGGTATGGTGGCTGCTGCTGGGGGATCTTCGAGGGTTCTTAGTGTGCTTAGGCTGAATCTGTGCTCTGGAGCCAGGCTGGGAGAGCTGGGCTGGTTCAGCCTGGAGAGGAGAAGGCTCCGGGAGACCTTAGAGCAGCTCCAGTGCCTAAAGGGGCTATAAGGAAGCTGGAGAGGGGCTTTGGACAAGGGCCAAGGGGAATGGCTTGAACCTGCCAGAGGGGAGACTGAGATGAGACATCAGGAAGTTGTTCCCTATGGCTGCCCCATCCCTGGCAGTGCTCAAGGCCAGGTTGGACACAGGGGCTTGGAGCAAGCTGCTCCAGTGGAAGGGGTCCCTGCCTGTGGCAGGGGTTGGAACTGGAGGAGCTTTAAGGTCCCTTCAACCCAACCCAGGCTGGGATTTGGTGACAGCCCATTGCAGGCAGTTTGGCAGTGGAATAGAAGAGAAGGTGGCTGCAGGGAGCATGCTGTGGTCAGCACAGATGTATTTTGTTACCCAGTGGGTTCCGAAGGTGAATCGCTGCCCGCAGAAGGATGCGGAGAGGAAGCGCGAGCAGCGTGTGCCTGCTCCTGATACTCATTGTGCCTTGTGGGGGGGACAAACCCCCCCGTGCTCCTTTCCTCTGGGTATCTCCTTCCCACGGCCTTGAGCGCTGCCGGGGAGGCTCGCTCCAGATACCACGCGGTTGCTGCCCTAAAAGTCAGCGAGCCAAGGGCTGCTCCTGCCGCTGCCGGCGAATGGCACCAGCCTGGGAAAGGGCTGGAGGCTGCCCCGCCGTGTCCTTGCTCCCCTCCGTGCTCGGGGCTGATAAAGGTGGGGAAGGCCGGGCCAGGCAGGGATCAGCGTCCCGGGGAGCAGAAGCCACCGGGGCCGAGCCGCGCATCACCAGCAGCCATGCGGTGGGGGGGGAATGGGATTGCCATAGGGAAAGGGGGATTGGAGCCCGGAGCGGGGCTGGCCGAGCCGCGGCCGCTGGATGGCAGCGGAGCTCCGCGTCCGTCCCCGTCCCGGTCCCCTCCGCCCGATGGGTGTTAGCGGGAGTCGTGGAATTCCAGGCTGGGATCAGCCTTTGCAGGCACAGCACGGCCCAGACTGGGTGTCCCAGCACCGTGTCCGGCTGGAGGGGGCTCAGGGCACTCGCT
The DNA here is from genome assembly GCF_033783945.1 of Neopsephotus bourkii. Classification (NCBI taxonomy): domain Eukaryota; kingdom Metazoa; phylum Chordata; class Aves; order Psittaciformes; family Psittacidae; genus Neopsephotus; species Neopsephotus bourkii. Next base: position 1,434,230 of record NW_026902223.1, read on the forward strand.
GGTGCTTTGAGATGTGGATTAAGCCCCTTAGCAGTCATTCTCTGTGATGGTGGGCACACAAATGAACCACTCAAGGGCTGTGTCTCTTCAAGCTTTTGGGGCTACCAGCAGCTCCTAAATGCAAGGGATGCTCGTGAAGGTACATACCCCAAAACACCAGCCAAGACCAGGGTGTTAAGGCAGTAAGGGATGGGGAGGGAGGAGATTGGGGGCTACAAACATGATACCTGTGCACTTCAGAGAGCTGTTAGGCTTGAGCAGTGAGTGTGACCTGGAGCTGTGTGTGGGAAGGGCAGGGCTGGTCCTGAGGGCACCTCACGTGGTGGCACTGGGCCATATGTGAGACATTGCCTTGGGAATGGGCTCAGGAGGGCTTTGGGAGAGCAGGAGGCTGATGCTGGGGTGATCGATGCTGTGGGGTGTGATGCAGAGGCATCTGCTGTCCCTGCTTGTCCCTGGCATGCTCTGAGCAGGCCACTTACACGGCATTCCTGGGGCTGGGAATGGCTCAGCACACTCCTTTCCCCGAAGGAAAGGTGTTGAGCTCCTGCTCTGCCTTTCCCTTTCTCCTCATCATCCCCTCCTTTCTCCCACCCCCCTGGGTAAGATGCATTGGGAACATTGTCTGGCTCCGCTTCCACATTGCTCTGTCTGGAAGTGGGTGAATTATTGCTGGATAAACTGGTGTCATTTGGCTGCCTTGAAAAGCACTTCCAGAGCAGTTACAGCCTCCTTGGTCAGCACCATTCACGTTGAAGGGTTTCCCTGCCTCCTTGCTAGCTGGAACCCATTGCAGATTCCACCGGTGCTACCAGCGCAGAGCCGGGTTTCCATGGCGAATGCAGTTGGGTTCTGCACCCGGAAGCCTGGAGCTTTTGGGGAGCTCTTTGCCACCACTGTCACGGTTTGCCTGTGGCTCTGTCCTGCTGCACTGGAGGAGGTCCTCAGGCTCCCCTGAGCTCGCTGCTCCCCTGCCCAGCAGAGATGCTTTAAAGGCCTCTGACAGCTGATGCCTTGGGGATGGGCTCACCCGCTCTGTTCTCACACTGCTGAAGGCTCCAGCACACCCCTGCCTCTGGCTGCTGTGCGGGTCTGACCTGGGACCTGCTTTTTCTCATGCCAGGACCCGTCCTTTCAACTGCTCCGTGCTCCTTCCATGCGTGTCTTGTGCCTTCTGCTTGCTGCTATAAACCACAGCGAACCTGGTTTGATTTGCCAAGGTGCTGGTGTTAAAACCAAAGGAAATGTTTGTGCAGGGACTTGCTTCGTATTGAATGAGCTGCAAGCTGAACCTGCACATCAATGAGCATCCTGCAGCCCTGCGCTCGGCTCTGGGGCAACAGCACAAGGGGGATGTGGAGTGGCTTGAATAAGTCCAGAGTGGGCCACAGAGATGCTGGAGCAGCTCTGCTGTGGAGCCAGGCTCAGAGCTGGGCTTGTTCAACCTGGAGAAGAGAAGGCTCCTGAAGGGGAGACCTTAGAGCAGCTCCAGTGCCTAAAGGGGCTGCAGGAAACCTGGAGAGGGGCTTGGGACAAGGGATGTAGGGACAGGCCAAGGGGAATGGCTTGAGACTGAGCTGGGCTCTTAGGCACAAGTTCCACCAGTCTGTGATTCTATGATCCATGATCACTGCTCTGCCCACCCTCGTGCTGCACCAGCCCCGACTCCCAGCCTTGTGCATGTTGGTTGTGAGGCACAATACTCGTTAAACAACTTTATCTGAGCTTTCCATGTGTTGATTTTTGCGTTGCAAGGGAGGTTCTGAGCTTGTCCGTGTGCCCTTCTCGGGGGTACGGCTGGCGGCTGCGCTGCAAGGCCATCTCCTGTGCGCCGGGAGCCGCGCTGCGCCTTGCCCTCTGGAATGCTCTTTTCATTGATAGTTTCTGTGGACAAAAATGCCTGCTTTGTATCCGCTGCCCCTTTCCCTCCCCACGCACAAGGGGAGGGAGAGAAAAACCCGACTCCAGTATTTTCTGCTAACAAAAGGCTGAGGGTGAATCCAGAGCAGGCGAAATCTCCAGGGCTTTGGGCAGAGAAATTAAATCACTGCAGCTCTCTCTTTTCATTCCCAAGAACAAACAGGAGCGGTTACCACTTCCTCTCGCTCATAAACAAAACCAGCCCGACGTCTCCAGGAGAAACCCTGCCAAGAGACTTTCCTTCCTAATTGTCTGGGCTCCTTTCAGCTCTGATTAGTATTCGGGAGCGCCTGGCACACAAGCGGGAAGCTTCAGGAACAGGCTGTAGATCTTGCTCCGAGCAGATCCTACCCTCGTTTCTCATCCCTTGCCCTCCTTGTCTGCACCGCTCACCCTCTGCCTCCCTCCCTCTTCTTCCTGCTTTGTTGTTTTCCTTCGTCCTTCCCAGGGTTTGTGGTGGTGGCACCAAATCCTGGTGCTTGGCCTCTAAAGGTCTTTTATGGACCTGCTCTTCTGCTGTTCCTTTGCTTCCAGGCTTTTCTCTGCTCTTGGGCAGGAGTTTTGGCTGGAGCAGCGCTGGGGGATTCACTTTGCCCTGCAGGAAAGGGCACGTTGGAATTGGGACTGAACTTAGTGAATGCTATAAAAGATTAAAGGTTGCAACTGCCCCAGCGTGGGGCTGGGGTCTGAGATGGGGTTTGCTCCCATCCGTGCACATTGACATCTCTATCTGACCAGCATCCTCTTAACTTTGTCACCAGTAAAACTCCTTTCTATGGAAGGATGGGAACCTCCATTGGAGGTCCCCGGCAGGGAGTCCTGAATGGCTGCTGGCTCTGTCATGGGACAGGGATTCATTTGGGGCTGCCCCACGGGAAGCAGGGAAAAGCAACTTGGGTTCCTGTACCTCTGCCATCCTTCGCTATGAAGCCAGCCTGGGGCCGTGCCTGCTGCTGCTGCTCCTGCCCAGGGCCTTGAGCTGCTTTCCCCAGTTACTTCATTGTGCAGAGAAGAGCTTTCCCACATCTCTCCCTTGTGGCTGGGTTCTAATGTGTAACATTGTCCCGAGCTCTGCTCTTGCATCATGTGCTGGAGATTAGGCAATCCGTGGCGATAATAAATATTGCTGAATGAGTGGGTGCGGGCAGGAGGGAGGGAAAGGAGGGATTTAAAGGGCAAGGAAAACTGCGTATTCCCTGTGGGCAATGCTCTTTTTGCAAGGATGAGGGAAGCTTTTATGTCCCCTTTTCGTAGGAGGCACCTGTGTGATAAAATAGCTCCTTTTGACTATGTGGTTGGAAATCACAGAATCCTAGGATCAACTCGACTGGAAAAGACCTTTAAGGTCATCAAGTCCGACTGTTACCCGAGGACCACTAAACCATGTCACTAAGGGCCTCACCTACATGGCTTTTGAGTTTAATGCTTCTCTGGGACTATGATGCGCATGGATGTGATGAGCACCCCCCGAGCATCCCACCTCCCCTGCAAGTGGTGCTCCAAGATCTCCTTCCCGCTGCCCCCAGCCCTGCCAGGCTGGAGCTGTGCTGATGGGAGCTGGCGATGCAGGGTCCCCGTTACCCCTGTGCAGGGGTAAGCACCGCAATCCCTTCCCTGGAAACCAGTTTGTTGAGTGTCTGCTGCGCGCTCCCTGCCTCTGGGAACGGGCGGCCTTGACTCCGTGACTCAGCCCGGGTTTCTCCATCGTGTGAGCAGCCACAGTGTCCTGCGCTGTTCTCACGCTCCCCCTGCCACGGGCTCCGGGCGCCTGTAAAGCCCTGGGGAAGCGGTGTTTGCTTCGCTTTCGGTTTCAAGAGGGGAATCTGAGGCTCTGAGGGATGAAGGAACTCATCTGGAGTCATGGAGGGAATCGTGGCAAAGCACAGAGCCCGTGGGCACCCCGCCTTTGGTCCTGGGGTGATGGTTTTGCTCCTCGCAGCCTGCCCTGGGCTGCGTTGAGGATGGGGAGGCAGAGCAGTGACCCTGTCTGGCTGCTCCTGCTTTGAGCAAGGCATGCAGGTATCTCCGGATGCAGCTTTCCTCTTTCCATGGATCCCGTAGCTGCTGGGGCAGGGGATACCCAAAGGAAAGCTGTGTGTGGGGAGCAGCTCCTTGTGGAGCTCTGTTTGTTACGAGGCTCTTATCACTGCTGTCTGAGCAGCTCCAAGGCAGGGTTAGCGCTGTTCCTCTGGGGCAGGAAGATGTTATCCCCCTTTTACAGAAGGGAAGGGCAGCTAATGCAGAGCAGAAGGATTAGGGCTGGGATTTTCTAAAGCCTCCTAGTTAAGAAGACTGGGACTTGCTACTCAAGAGCCCATGTGTAAAACCTCTGGCTGGAGCAGAATACTGACTGTGGGTCTCTGGTGGCTCAGTGCATCCGAGCTCTTCAGCAGCAGCCATAAGGCACCACCGTGACCACAGACCCTTTAAGACATTTTTGGAGCACAGCTTTTTCCTGGTGATCTTTCCATCAATTTGGGGTTTTTTTCTCCTTTCCTGGTCTTTGCCCCATGACTGAGCTGGGATGGGGTGGGAAAAGCTGGGCAGGAGCAGGAGGAGATGCTGTGATAAGCAAATCCTTGAATACAAAGGTCAGGGAAGTATATGACTGAGTGGGGAGCAGGTTCTGCTTGTGAGTGATACAGCTCATCAGGGAGCAGCTCTGATGCTCATTGTGTTTGGGGGAGCTTTGGGTAGCAGCATCCTCACCTGTGTGTGGCTGTTGCTGCTTCTGTGTTGTGGCCATTGCACTCCAGCTCAATTCTCCTCACTCGAGGCTTGCTTTCTGTGGGTGCTACTTCTGTGTTCCCCTGCCCTTCCCCATGTGGAAATACGACTTTGTACTTGCAGGATTGATGTACGCTCTTTTTTTACAGCTGGTTTGTGTTTGGCTGCCCCATTGAATGGAGGCACCAGAGCTGTGAGTGCAACTTTATCATAAAGTAAACCTGACATCAGTTTTTAGCATGGGATCTTTTTCCAGCTGGGATATGGGAATAGCTGGCCATGGAGCCAGGCACCCTGGGCATGGGCAATGCTTCCTTTTGGTCCTGGGAAGTGGTTTGCTTTGGGAGGATGGAAACAGTCCAACTTGTTTCTGTGGTGGGAGGGTTTGGCATCTTCTTTTGTAGTCTTTTTGGGACGGGGTGAGAAGAACCAGCTGTTGCTGGCAGGAATGGGGCTGGATCTCTGGCAAAGAACTCCCCTTTATACAGTTAAACCCCCAGAGGGGCAGGGGCAGAGCAGGCTGCAGACAGGAGGGCGAGCGGCCGGTGCTGCCAATACCGAGCAGAAGCTTCCCATGTTCCTGCCAGTGCATCCCGGTCCAGCGCTCGGTTGAGATGTCTGCTGAGGAGCTGTGTTCTGCTTTGATGTTTTCTGGCATCCCTTCCAGGCCTTGGTGGAGCGAGCTCTGTGCTGACCTCCCCTGCTTGGCTGGGACTTGGCCGGATGCTCATAAAACCTGCGTCCTCCTGCTTCTGAGACGTGTTCCAAGAGGCTTTGGCTGCTTGTGGGAGGTGTGAGGGTTTGCAAGGCAGACGGGCGCATGGGCTGGAGGGTGGCTCCCCACCTTCCCTATGGAGCCCTCACTGTGCTCCCCGGCTTCACTCCTGCCCTGTGCTGGTTTGCAGAAGGGAGCTCAGCTGTGTGCTGGTTCCCTGGAGCTGCTCTGGTAATGCAACCCTTGAAGCAACTCATTCTTCATGGAATGGGTTGAGGTATGCCAAGAGCATCCTTGTTAGGATGCTGGTGGAGAGAGGCTGTGTAGGGCTCCGTGCCATCCCAAGACCAGGGCTGCTGGGAAGGAGCTGGGGGACCTCATGTGCTGTTCATGGAGTGGTGATGCTGGGAACCATAGAACCCCAGCCTGGTTTGGGTTGGAAGGGACTTTACAGCTCATCCAGTTCCAACCCCTGCCACAAGCAAGGACAGCTCTTGGGTAACATGGTCTAGTGTGAGGAGACCCTGCCCATGGAACTGGATGATGTTAAGGTCCTTTCCAACCCAACTCATTCTGTGATGCCATGAAGTGCTTCTGCTTTGCTCCAGCTGTGGTGGCTCCCCTGCCACAGGGAGTCCTTGCTCCTAGCAAGCAGAGCTAACAGAGGATTAATGGTTAATCTGTTGTTCATGGGGAGTTATAAACAACCTGTCTGCCTCTTTAACACCTTTCGCTGATGTGCTCGTTGCCCTTCATAACACATTCCTGTCTGATATAGCCTTGTAGCCTCTATTAATCACTTGTCAGCTCCTGCTGCCGAAGCAGCCCATGGACCTCTCCTGCTGTGCCAAGGCTTCCAAACTCCTCAGGGACACAGCAAGGGCTGGCAGAGGGCCCAACAGGGCTCGTGGTGAACAGGGAGGCTCCACAGTGCTTAGGGCTGTGTCCTGCCTGTGCTCTGCTCTTCCCTGGGAGCTGGGGATGGAGGAGTTGCTAAGAGAGGCTTTAGGGTGCCAGCAACCACCTCAAAGGGCAGGTTCCTCCAAGGAAGGTCTTTTGGATTGGGCCCCCAGCACTGAAGGTTTCTGGATCCATCAGGTTGATGTGGAAGCAGGTCCTGCTCCTGCCTCGCAGCAGATGAGTCCTGGCCTCATGCAGTGCAGCAGTCCTGGCTCCGGTGCTTGGGATACAGCATGCACCCGCGCTGCCTGGCTGAGCAAACACTGCTGGGGTATTACCTGTCTGCTAACCCATCAGTGTGCTCTGCAGCTCCTCCGGCTGTGGAATTCCCCCTCCGGTTTCTGCCTCCCCCTTGCTGCCCCCTTCCCACGATCGGGGGAATTAAACATTGTCTGAGCCCCGTCACTTAGCGGCCCCGTTGTTTGCCATGGGGAGATAACCCAGTGTTTGCTCACTGCCACCAAGGACATGGGCAGCTCATGCTGGGACAGGGCAAGTCCCTGGGCCATGGGGTGATGCCTGTGTGTGCCATCTGCCTGCAGTGCAGAGCTCTTCCCATGGGGGACCTGCAGCCGGGGCTTGAGAGGGATGCCCCTGGAGCAACCTCTGCCCTTTGGATGTGCTGCTAGTGCGGCCTGATGGGTTCAATACACTGCTATTGATGCTGCTGTGTCTTCAGAAACTTTGGTCAAAGGAAAGGTCTAGAAACAAAAAGAGGTTCAATTTCTTGTATTTTTGTATTTCTCACTTTATAATTTTATATTTCCCACTTTATATTTTTTCCCTTGCTTGTTCTAAGCTGCTGTTTGAATTTCATTTGTATTTTTTGTGCTGAAGATTGAGGCTATTGGTAGATGCTCACCCAACTCTAGGACAGGAGAGTGGCCAAGCACTGGTGTCCCCACTGTCCCCCTGCCTGTGGTGGGCTGGGATTGGAGCCAGCGGTTGGCTCTGGATGGGGGAAGCAGAGACCAAATGTTCATCATGGTCAGGGTGCCCCGGGTTGTGCTGCATGCCCTAGAGCTGTGTGCTGGGGTTGGAGCAGGTGAGATCGAAGATTCCCTGTCCACTGGATGTGTGCTTCCTCCCAAGGCTGGTCTCTCCCACTGTGTGTGTGCTGTGCAGTGAAGGCTGATGGTTTCTCATCCCATATGAAGTGGTCCCACAGCCAGAGCATAAGCTGGGCTCTGCCCGTTCCACAGGGAACATGTGTTGGAGACATGGGAAGGGTCCTTTCTTTGTGAACTGGTGATGGGGCTACTGCTTCTAAGCGAGCCAGGGTTTGAATCCCAGGAGCTCCGAACAGGGTCTGCCCAGGAGGTGGAGTTTCCCTTGCTTTGGGATCCTCTGGGATGACGAGCCGTATATCGGTGTTGGATTTAATACTTAAGGCTGTCTGTGAAAGCCAACTTTCTTAAGCCAGAAACCAAGTCCTCTAGCGGCAAGCTCAGAAAGAAGAAAACTCCCAAATGATGCTTTCTGGATGCTCTTTAATTTCAGGGATTAGGAGTCCGATCCCTGCCTTTCTCCAAGGTTACCATGAGCGCGGTTATAAACCGGGAGCGCTGCAGCACCGAGCGCCGCTGCCAGAGCCCTCCCAGCCTGGATGCCGCTTGGCTGCAGATGTCCTTGCTTCACCTTTCCACAGTCGAGGGGAAAAACCGTTTACACTTGGCTAGAGAAGGCAGTGTAAACAGTGAAACACTGAGCCCGTGCCCTGCGAAACCCATCATGTACCCGGGCCCCCCAGCCTGGCCCCGCTCCGGCTGGGCTCCGACAGGCTCAATGCAAGGAGCCGGGCTGGCTGGGCAGGGACTTTGTTCCAATGCAGACCCAGCTCTTGGCTGGGGTCTGACCCGGCCCCAGCCCTTGGGATGGATCCCGAGACCTGGATGTGCTGTGGAGGGGGTTGCCCCAGGCTGGAGCCATCCTGCTTGGCTGCTGCTGCGCTGCTGGATGCTGCAGGATGAGGAGCAGGCTGCAGGCAGTGCTGGGTGGGCTCTGTATCCTCTGACCACCCATCTCTCCCCAGCTCTTAGTTTCTCTCTGTTAAAGCCTATTTCTGTGCTGTGTTATTAAGGTCTGGCCTGTGATGCCAGAGCTGTGCCTATGGGGCTTTTCTCGGTGCCTTTGAGCAGGTTTACTCTCCACTTTATAAAGGAGCCATGCAGTAGATGGAGTGATGCATGGACCCTGTGCAGCCCTAATGCAGCTGCAAGGAACTCAGAGGTTAAGCAGACCTCATCCTCCCCTGTAAGATAAGCCCATAGTTATGTGTATTGTGTTTTGGAGCCTGGGTAGTGGGGCTTTGCTCTTGCAGCACTGCTCCTGGTAAGATGAATGCCCTGTGTTTTTTGTCCTAAAATCTGAGATCCTGGTGTTGGGCGATCGCAATGTAAGGTTTTATGTCTTAAGTAACTTTATATAGCTCTTCTTTTTTGTAAAGTTGACTTTGAAAACACAATCCTGGAGTTCAGAAGTCAGAAGGCAAATGAAAGGGAATGCAAGCCAAGTTTCTATATGCTAAATCCCAGGATCTATCCTTCTTTAAACCCATCTCACGAGTTTCAGAGAGTGCTGAGCTCCAGGAGTGACAGAATTGCTGTGTGCTGGGGCTGGTGGTACCCTATAGTGCCTGGGGAAGCTGCTGTCGATGTTGGGTTATCCTGGAGATAACTCATTAAGATTAGCTTAAATAAGAGCTGCTTTGCCTGAAGCTGGCAGCGCGTGAACTTCCCTTTCCTACACCCCCAGCTTCACAGTTGGTTGGAAGGGCTTTAGAAGGATGCTTCTGAGCAGTGTCCTGGTGCCCGAGGCAGAGCCCTGCCTTGCTCAGGCTGTTCAATGCACCAGCTTGCACCAGGCAGGTGAGGAGCAGAGGTGCTGCCTGCGTTGGGATGAGGTGATGTGTCCCATCAGAGGTGACAACTTGACATCAGAGCTGTCCGTAACCTCTTGGCCATCCCAAGGAGGATCCGTCGCAGCTGATGGGGCTGCTGGGTTGCTCCAGACAAATCCAGGCCTTTCTCCCCAACTCTCTAATGACTTTTAGTGGTGTTTTTAGGCAGTCGATTCTGTCTGGGGCTGGTTTAGAGGATTAAGGTCTCCAGGAGTGTGTTCTGCTGCGCTATGAGAGGGCAGCGAGCTCATACCGGGGTTTGCTGTCGCCCTCGGCCACGTGAGCGGCCCGGCTGGCACTGGGTGATTGAATTAGCTTCTAGAAGAGCAAATCCCGGATTAGAGGAGCCGTTTGCCATGCTGAAAGCAGAGCCCTGCTAATTAGGTTTATGTAAGGGGCTCGGGTGGCGTTCCGTAACCGGCACGGGGGGAGCTGCGCTGGGTGATTGGGAAGCAAGCTGGGGTCCCTGGTGGCTGCTGGAGCTGCTGAAGGCTGGGCTTAACTTCTGCACGTTGAAAAGGAATAAATGAAGTAGCATTGCTGGCAGCAGTACTGAGAAACATGTGCTGTGTGATGGGTGTATTGCTCTGCTCTGCCCATTGCTGAGCCTGGGGATGGTTGTGACCTCTTGTCTCGTATCACAGGCACCTTTCCCTCTGGATGCTGCTGCTGCCTGGCAGTGCTGGCCCTGCTCAGCATCACTGAGCAACCACTGCCTGTATCCCAGGAATAGGTGCCTGTGCACCAGAGAGGTGAAGCAGTGTCTGGAGGGGGTTATCCTGTTGCTGGCTCCTCCTTTGCCAGGGTTAATGTAGGTGGCCATGGCACTGCCAGGGCCCCAGATGTGGGCACATTCGTGCAGGAGATGCTTTGTTTCCCAGTCTCTTGGTGCCGGTCCAGTTTCCCAGCTGGATAGGTGCTGTGCAGCATCTGGATGGCCCCAGCCAGCCCCCTCCCTCCCTCCCTCTGAGCAAACCCTAGTAAAAAACCACCCAGTGAACCTCAGTAAAATTTAATGGAGTAGTGCAAGGCTAATCCACCCCAGGGAAAGGCAGATTCAATCCCTGCCGCAATGGGAGGCTTTCCTTCCAGCTGTGAGCAAATCCAGAGTTTTCCCTTTGCCTCCCTGGCTGCTGTTCCCCCTCCTCTGCTGGCAGTGGTGAGGGTGGGTGGCACAAAGGGACATCATTGGCATCGTGGTGACAGGGGGAAGTGGCTGGCCCTGTGACAGCTTGGTGCTATCTACAGCCAGGGGCTGAGCTGCTGCTCCTGCAGATAGATGGGATGGAGGTTGTGACTGTGGCTGAGCTCATGGGCCTGGTGATGCTGCAAGAGCCCTCCAGGGAGACCTCTCCTCTCTCAGTGGATGCTTACATGGGGAATGCTGCTGATGGTGGTTGGTGTTGTCCCTGTTAATGGCATGCACTATTCCTACTGCAGTGTAGAGCATCAGTGATGGCTTGGGATGCTCTGAACCAAGATGTCCTCAAGGGATGGGTTGGTGAGGCTGATGTTGCCAGGGCTGTGATGGAAGGGGCAGGGGAGGTCTCCACAGTCCTAATCCTTCACTGTAGGATGCTGATGGCTTGTCCTCCCTTTCTGATGGCTTTTAATTCTTTGTGGCCAGCTTTAAGTGCAGCTGATGGCATAGGACCACAGGGAGGGATTGCTCGGTTCTAACACCCCATGTAATATTGCATAGTAGAGATCTGGCATCCCATGGGCAGGTGATGTCCTGGGAGCACACTTGGGCTGTTGCACATCACGCAGCCTTTTCCTGCTCCTTGCACCGTGCACATCCATCCTCTGCTTTATCCCTGTGTGTCCATCCCACCACCAATAGTGCTGCGGAGCTTTGATCTGCTCCGAGTGATTAAATTCATATCATCCAGACTGACAGCTTAATACACCTCAGCGAGGCTGTGCTAAATTAGTTGTGTCTGTCCTGCCAAAGCTGCAGAAATGCTTCCTGACAGCTACAGGCACTTGATACTTTGCTTTTTCCCTTCAGCATACAGTAAGGGTTGCCTCTGCTCTCTTTGGGGCATCCTGCCTCGAGTTTCATGTAAGCTGCTCCACCGCTGCTGCAGTCACGTTCTGTCTGGTGAGTGGAAACATCTGCCCAGGGACACATGGGACGGTGTCTGCATGGGAGCAGGCTCAGTGCTTCCATGTGAAAACACCCTGTTATCATCTCTTGAGATTCAGATTTATACATGCCCTAGTTTGGGTTCAGTTTTGGTGTGTGGAAATGATGGGCTGGCTGAGTTGGACCCCATCGGTCCAAACTCCCTGCAGCCAGAGGCATCCTTAGCATCAGCACTTGGCTGGGCTTGTGCTGAGGGTGCTCAGAGAAGCTGTGGCTGCCCCATCCCTGGCAGTGCTCAAGGCCAGGTTGGACACAGGGGCTTGGAGCAAGCTGCTCCGGTGGAAGGGGTTGGAGCTGGAGGAGCTTTAAGGTCCCTTCCAACCATAATAACTCTGTAATTCTGTGATATGTATGACCTGTATATTTATGATTCATATATATATATATGTATGGGTTATAAAAGGTGCATTTCCCAGCTCATCCCTGCATCCCTAGTGGCAAGGTCACTGCTTCTTCCTTCCAGGTGAAGCTCATGGTCATGTAACTGCAGTGGCAGCTCCCAGGATGGCCAAGCCAAAGGTCAGGAATTAGCATCAGTCAGCAGAGGCCATCCAGCATCCGAGCCCATGGGCACCGGTAGGAGAGGGGATGGGCATGGCAGGGCAAGTCCCTTCTGGTGTTGGCAGAGGTAACCAAATGCCTCAGGTTTTTGGGATTCCCTGAAGCAGATGATGCCTTTCATGTCCCTGTGGATGCTCCAGGCCTGGCTTCCTCCACCAGGGAGCTGCAGCCATTGCAGGGTGAAACATGGCACTTTACTAGCTCCAGAGCCCAGCAATTAAAACGCCTTTGATGAGGCTCTGCTGGCAGCACTTCTGTTCCATAGTGTTACTGGACCAAGTGTCTCCCAGGGCTGGGACAGCTTCTCCCTTCCTCTTATGAAACCAGACTGTACTTTGGATTTTCACATGGACAGTGACAAACTGGGGCTATGAGACAAGGGGCATCCCCTTGTGCAAGGGGCTCCTGTGGCTTGGATCAGAGAGGGAAATCAGACTCGAGATCCACTTTTAACTTACCCCTTTCAGCCAACGTGGAGAAAGTGTTCTCCTTGCCAAAAGCTTAAAGAAGGAAAAAAAGCACCCTTCATAATTGCCACATTTAGAGGAAGGAATTCTAAATAAAAAGTTAATCTCCCCAAGGATTAGCAGAGCATGCGGCGTCTTGTCAGATGTGGGAGCGAAGCTGAGGCCTTAATGTTTTAAGACAAGAGAGGTGTTTCTGTTGGAGCCCGTCTTCTCCATGTGCTGGCCAAGTGACCCACGCCAGGCTGGAAGGGGCTGAGGACCCTCACCCATCCGAGGAGGATGAGTGGTGGCTCTTGGGCTGTGTATGGCTATGGTGAGAGTCAGCCTTGTGGGTGATCTGCCTCCTCCAGCTCCATGTAAATGACTTCCTTTGGCACGGAATACAACAACATGCAGAGGTTGGGATGCTGCTCCTCGCGCCAGCATCTTCTGTCTCCTTGAGGAAAGGATGCTCCAGCATCCTTTCAGCCCCAGGAAAGAAGAGCTTACTGCCTGCACTGCAGGCTGGAAGAGGTGGCTGCTGCCTCTTTGGCAGCTCTGCTGGGAGGACACCCGTACGGTTTGGCTTTCGCAGGCGCTGAGCACATGGAGCTATTAGTCGCTGTTAATTGCGGCAGGAGGTTTGGGAGTTGAGCACATTTGGCGCCTGGATGTAGATGCATGGAATTAAAAGCTGCTGTTTGCAAATGTGGGAGCCCTGGTGAACCTCCCCTGTTTCCCAGGCTGGCAGGGATGCTTTCCAGCACAGGGATGAGGGAGCTGTGTCCCTGTGTCCTGAAGAAAAGCAGCAAATCATCAGTTTGGTTCCTTCCCTCCCTGTATTTGTAGGCTGTTTGTTTGTAGATTATCTGCCTTACCTTTGTTTCACTGCTGATAAAGCCATAAGCAAACCCTGGGGTTGGCTATTGAAACACAGATGGAAATCAGATGTGGTTAACTTGGAGATATCCCATCCATGCAGGAGGTCAGGTGTACCCACAGCCAGGCATGGTGGGTGCTGGGGAGGCTGCAGTGAGCTCAGGGCTGGTGCTGGGAGGCATCCATGGGAATTACCCATCTTCTCCATGGCACAGCCAGGCAGCCATGAGCTGCTCTGAGCAGAAAGCAAGCAGTTTAAGAGGAGTTTCCCTTTGCTACCCCTGCAGCTTGCCCCCAGCATCACTGGGAGTCAGCTATGCTCTGGCTGCTCGCTGAGCTCTGCGTTGTGTAATGTTGTCCCTCTTCTGGATGAGATGAAGCTCTTCATTGCAGCTGCTGACATGGGAACACCACAGCAGGACTCAATGGAGAACGTTCATTTCTGCCACTTATCCCATGTTTCCTATTGCTTGCCACCTCTCCAACACTGTGTATTAGATGGGACAGTCAACCCTTTCCTATTACTTTATACTTTATTATGAATTGATTACTATGGGTTAATGCATCAGTTAAAAACCCTGGAGGAGGTCGGTGTGTGCTGGATGGTTGGGTTGATGCTCCAACACCAAGAACCACACCGGGGGGCGCAGGGAGGACCCCACTGAAGATGCTTTGGCTGCTGGTCATTTACACCTGAGTCCTCCTCAGTGGGGGACAGGCTCTGCGCCTGCAAGAGGTTAAAACTTTGCCCCTGTGTTTACTTTAGTTGGCTGCCACACTGCATAATAACCTGTCAGCACTTCAGGTGGGGATTTATTTGTGCATTAAAAATGGCCTGGGGCGGGCGGATGCAGACACTCTGCAGCATGCTGGAAAATGTGCCTCCAGCGTAAAAACAGCCTCTCCAAATATTTCACCCTTTTAATAAGTGCATTTAATTAAAGTCATATAACTTTTTTTATTATTATTAAAAAGGAGGGAGGGGAGCAAGGAGGGGGGAAAGCAGTGGGGCCTGCTGAGGCTGCGAGCAAAGGCTGGAATACAAAGAGGGGGTTTAAACGTGCGTATTTAATGGAAAAGTCATCAACAACATGTTGTGTTTCTCTTTATTCCCAGCCTTGCTTTTGACTGGGGATAGAAAGCTGAAGGGAGCTGCTGGATTTCCAGACTGCCTTTTCTCTCCTGCTCTCCATCCACTTCCCTCCTCTTGAAATTGTGCAGAATTACTAAGTTTTCCAGCCGAAGTTGCCAAGTGATGTTGCTCTTGGATAGGCTCGCGATTTGCTTTCTCTTTGCTTGTTTAACCTTCTCTTTCTTTGAGTTGGATCCGGGTGAATCTTTAAGCCACTGCTTTTATGGCAAGCACCTTGAGGTCCCTGCAAACCTGTTTTCCAGTCCCTGTGGAGGAGGAGGAATAGAAGGAGCTTTGAGAAGGGGCGGTGTGGTGGATGATGGTTTGAGATCCTTGGGTGGGAAGATGCTTATCTGCATGAGGCTGTGTGTTAATCCCTGGTTGGGCTTGGAGGAACAAGGGGGAACCTGGTGTACGCCAGCCCTGTGGGATGGAGCCATAAAGCCACCGTGGTACCCTGTGAGCCCACCCCAAGCCAAGGTCCTGTTTGTTTTCTGTTGCTCTTAACTAGGAGATTAAGCTGAGCTTAATCCTTCACACAAGAGCACTGCTCGCTGCCAGTGATGCCCCCATGCCACCCGCCCTTTAATGTCATGGCCGGCATCTGCGGTTGTGTCAGGAGCAGAGGAGCAGGGGGGGATTTCAAAGCTCTGCTGAGTTAAATCCAATTTGATCAAATTCCATATGGGAATGTGTTGAGAGATGGGCATTACACAAAGCGCCTTTATCCCAGCGCAGATGGCATCAATAAGAGATGTGTCTCAGTGCGGCACAGCCAAGGGGAGGGCAAAGCTCCTGAGTTCTCTCTGCTGGAGGCACACGATGCCCTGAGATGCAGTTGGATGGTACCAGTTTTTAAGGGTGATTCTCCATTGTTTCCCAGAGCTGAGGAGCGGTGCTAAGGGGAGGAGATGGAAGGGACCACTTCTCATAGTAAAATTTGCTGATGCTCTTGAAATACGTTGCTGTTCCACCTGCAAGTGTAGGGCGATCACAGTGTTCTCCAGTGCTGCTCCCAGGTGCTTCTGCACCATTAGGAGGAGATAGAAGCCATGCAGATGGATGCTGCTGTGGTCCTCCCCTCCCAGAGCACACAGGAGGGACTTCTTGTGCCTGCTGAGGCTGGGACAGAGTAATAGTCCCTTCAGCCAAGATCCACGGAAGGATTTGGGCTCTTTGCAACTCACTGATTTCCTTGGGAGCTCAAGTGCTGAAGAAGGAGCAAAGAGCCAGTCTGCTTTAGGGGGTACAGCTCACGGGTGCGAGGTGGCTGTTGGCAGGTGCAAGGATGGGTCTCTTCTGAAGATGCTGCATGCCCTGTCCATGCTAAGGATGAATTTTCCCTTATGGGAGTGATCCAGCAGGTATCAGATGGATGCAGGGCTAAGCGAGTGTCTCCTGGGCTGTCAGAGCACCATGTGGAGGAGCTGCAGGATAGTTGAGGGCTTTCATCTCTCTGGATGGAATGGGACCTGGGTGAAACTGCCTGGAAGCTGGGGAAGTGATGCTTTTTGCCTTCCCTTTACAATGGGATAGACACAGGCATGTGCTCCTTTGCAGCTGGAGCTGGGTCCTGGCTGGTGACTGTTTGGATTTAGGAGCCATGGAGAAAACTAGATGTCTTTCTCCTGTAGGTTGGCTGCTGCTGCAGGGCCAGCCTTAATGACATTCCCTGGGGCCACGAGGAGCTCGGTGCTCCCAACCAAGCAGGTTTCATGGCCAGGGTTGAGGCTTTTGGAGGAGGACATCAAATAGGGCTGCAATGGGGCAGGAGCGTGCAAACAGTCTCTGGCCCTCGAGCAGTCACCAGATCTCATCCCAACCCTAAATCCAGGTCATATGAAGCTTTGTTTTCCTTTTCCTCTCCTACCTGCAATCTGCTCCATTCATTTCTGTTTCCAGTGAATGCACCCACTATAAAGGAGACTCACATTCCTCTCTGTAATCTCAATGAAGCACGGCCTGGCTGCAGCTCCTCCATTCAGCTGAGTTTCTCTTCCCTTTCGTTCCCTGTCCCCTGACATCCTAATCAGAGATCCTGCATGGTCTTGGGCAGGGGGTCACAAGTGCCTTTGGTGTGGTGCATTGGCAGAAGGAGTTGATTTGCCATTGGGGTGCTGCAATCAGCTGACCGGAGCCGTGCCATGCCGACGTGAGCCGTGCCATGCCGACGTGAGCCGTGCCATGCCGACGTGAGCCGTGCCATGCCGACGTGAGCCGTGCCATGCTGACCGGAGCCGTGCCATGCTGACCGGAGCCGTGCCATGCTGACCGGAGCCGTGCCATGCTGGCGTGAGCCGTGCCATGCTGACCGGAGCCGTGCCATGCTGACCGGAGCCGTGCCATGCTGACCGGAGCCGTGCCATGCCGACCGGAGCCGTGCCATGCTGGTGTGAGCCGTGCCATGCTGGTGTGAGCCGTGCCATGCTGGCGTGAGCCGTGCCATGCTGATCTGAGCTGTGTTGAGCTGCTCCTTTGGGCTGCTTGCTCCATTTTTGTTTTCTTTCTGGCAAAGGGAACACATTTCCTTTGCATGGAGCTGAATCAATTCAGCCTCTCCCCAAAGCATCCCTTTTGTCTTCATTCCATGCATGGCCTCTCCTGAGCCGCAGCAGGGCCATAGGGCTGCACATCCCTTTGCCTCCCTCTTACCTCTCCGTTCCCCTTAATTTACCCTGCAGCAGCCAAATAAGCTCTGGAATAAGAAGGTTCATTCTTCACAGCTTGGGAACCAAGCCCAGCTTTCTGTGCCCATCCCTGGTGGTGGTCCATGGGATGGGATGAGGATGGAGAGCCTGTGGGAGGCCTTGATGCTCCTCTGCAGTGCGTGGTTCATCCCTGCTGATGGGTGATGGAACCAAAGGAGTGTGAACTGTAAAAACAGAGTTGGGAAGGAGCTTGGAGGCGTTTTACATGTGCCCTGTGCTGGTCTGGTTGCTGTAGTTGTGTCAGCCTTGGTGGGTTCATTCAGCTTCCCCAGAGAGGCTGTAGGTACCATCCATGCTCTCCATCCCATTGTTGCTGTAGCTCAGGCTGTGTTCTGCCCTGTGGGTTGTTTCCTTCCTCTTTATAGCAGCTTTTTGTATGTTTGATGCTCATGAACTCATCTCCTTCACCCCACTCCTCTCCAGGGCAGCTGAGCAGAGGGCACTGGTACCTGTCCATGCAGGTTCGGGCAGCAACGATGCGACTGCTCCAACCCTTGCAGTTTGGGGAGGAGATCTCGTGAGCAAAGGTGCTTGCAGGGTCTGGCCATGCCTCATAATTACAGGGTCTGTTTGCTCCCTTGGCAGCCTCGGCTGCTGCAGTGGGAGCGTGGGGCTGCAGGGGATGCTCTGCAGGACTCAGCACACTTTATGGGACTTAAATTTCACCCAAGCCTTTTTCTTCCCTTTCTTGCCTCATTTTTTTTCCCTCTCTTTCTCCCCCTTTGCTGTGAAACCAAATTTCAACTCGGAGCCACCAAAAACAGCCCTGCTTTTTAAACCTCAGCCTTGCTCCGGCGCTAAAACAAACACAGGGAACTGCTGCTTGCAGGAAACGGTGCTCAGCTGCTCTGTAAAGAGAACACAAAAGCTGGCCTCTGAGGGGTTTAGGTGCCTTTAAGGTAGGGAAGTGTCTGCAGGGGGACATGCGTCCAGGCACAGGGATGGTGAGCCCGCGTGTACCTGCAGATGTTTGCTTTGCTCACCCCATCGTTGATGCAGCTCACAGAATTTGGGGAGTTTGGGGTTTTTTTAATGATTTTAATATATTTTGGCACACCAGCAGCTTTTAGCCCCATTCACATCAGCTCGAGGTCATGGGTCTTGGTGCCAATGTGCACCCTTTACATGCCAGGGCTGCGGTGAGGTGCTGCCAGCGCCAGTGCACAGTGCCAGTGGCAATGAGCTATGGGGAGGTGGTGTCTCACGTCTGCATTGCACTGTGGAGGGGGCAATAAATCCATGTTTTGGCTTGTGGAAGAGATGGGGATATTCCTGCAGTCTGCAGCATCTCAAATGGGTGTTTTCCTTCCTGATGTACCTCCAAAGATTCCTGCCCAGAGCTTCTCATTGCCCTCTAATTCTGGGGAGGGAGGGATGTGCTGTCCGGTGTTGGCAAAGTGGATGTGGCCTTGGAATATAGATCTGGTGTGGGAAAGAGGGGAGTCTCTGTCATCTGGACCGCTCCTGCTGCAGGTGATGATGTACGTGCATGACGAGAGTGGGAATCCCCCATTGTGGTGATGTGGGGACAGCAGGCAAGCTGGGAAGATGCAGCAACCAAGGAAAGGCAAAGGGTTTGGAGAGCTTTAATGGTGTGCATAGGCCAGGACACCAGGAACAGGAGATGGCAAACAGGCAGGGTGTTTGGGGTGGGGTTTTCCCTGGGAGTGTGGGTTTGGGATCTGCCTCCCACATCATCCCTCACACCAGCCTGCTGCTGCTGCTGCTGCTGAAAGGGTTTATTATTCAGCCTGCAGATGCCAGGTAAGCTCTGCTCCTCCATAAAACCAGGCAGGTGCTAGGAAAACACAGCCCCGCCACGTCCATCTGCTCCTAGCAAAGGGAGGGTGAGTGCTGGTGGGGTGGGCAGAGCTGTTCCTTCTCCTCTGCCCCAGCCAGGCCCCCTTACCATCAGTGCTGCCACAGGGAGCAGGATAGGAGGGCAGGAGCCACCGCTTTCTGGTCAGAGGAGAGTGTTTCCCACACTTCTCCTAGTGTGGAACGTGTCCCTACCTGTGGCAAGGGTTGGAACTGGGTGAGCTTTAAGGTCCCTTCCAACCCAAACCATTCCATGTGCGGCCATGCACGCAGCGAGCATCCCCAGCTTGCGGGTATCCTCTCCAGATGTTGCACTGTGTTTTATGAGGAGGGATAGCTTCAGCTTGGCCCATTTACCCAAGGGGACTGGCTGGGGACAAAGCCCCTTGGCTCCTGGGGCAGCTGGCCTCATGCTCTGAAGGTCTTGCTGCTTTTCCCCCCCTTGGTGAGCAGGAAGGGGCTAGCGCACAGTGCAGGGGGTACCGGCTGCGAGCGCCGCACCGGCGGGACGGGAGCAGGTTTGGACACGCACACGTGTGGTTGGGCGAGGGAGGCGTGCAGATGTTCCTGGAATTCCCAAGCCGGATACAAAGCAGTGAACAGGATGCGTCGGGTGGGAGCTTGCCAAGAGCTTGACATCAGGAGAGGATCGTTTTCTGCCCTTCCGATGGCTGCGTGGGGCTGGGAGAGCCCCTCGAGCATCGCTGCCTGTTGGAGGATGCGCCCTGAGCACCCAGCACCGCTCACAGGCATTGCTCTGGGCTCATTCTGCTCTCCAAACCTCTGCTCTCCTGCTCATGTGCAGCTTCTCTTGGTTTCCAGGCTGATTTTCCAGGAAAATAAGCTGTGCTCATGCAAACTAAGTCAATCTTAGGGAGACCTTTTAACAGGCCTAAGGGACTAATAATAAATCATTAGGGTGACTTTATAATATATATAATTTATGACTTTATTATATATAATATAACTATAAAGGGGAGACCTTCTAACAGACTTTCAGTACCTGAAGGGGCTGACAAAGAAGTTGGAGAGGGGCTTTTGACAAGGGCCTGTAGTTGTTATTGACAGTTGTTAATGTTCCATGATTCTGTTGTGTTGTCTTATTGCGGAGCCTCATCTTTGCTATGCTTCCTAAATCATCCTGCTGTTTGGAAGCAGAATGCATGGATGCATCTCTTTCTGCATGTGATTTCAATGGCTTCTGCTTGGGATATCTGTGCTGTCGAGGTGTGTGGCTGATTTCAGGCAGTCAGCTGGGTCCCTGGAGGTGATGCTCTGACTCCGTGTCATCCCTGCTCATGTGGGGCCAGGAGCAAATGAATTAGCAGGCATATATGGAAAGCAAAGTGAAGCAAGATGGAAATCCTGGACACTGCAAGAACTTGCTCTGCTTCCCTCATGGGCCACTGTGCAAGCCCAGTGTACAGGGCTTCAGGAACGTGTTCAGCCGAATCCTGTGCTTGGGAGAGTTTTCCTTAGTACCTCAGGGATCGGGGTCCAGGTCCCTGCCAGGAATTCAACATCTGCACAATTGATACTTGGCAGCAAACCTTAACATTCATGCGTGTTCCCTGGAGTGGGGAGAGAAAGCGTCTGGATCTGCAGCTCCATCCCCAGGCTGGGATGGAGCAAGGCTGAGGTTCATTAGCCTGAGAGACATGGGACAGGATGGGGTCCTGGGGTGATTTGGCTTTCAGGTGTCCTCCTGCCTTGTGGGCTGGAGTTTCTTCTGTATTTCATGCTGTGACCAATGTATTTCAGTGCCTGAAGGTGGCAAATTTTGCTGGACATCACCAGCTCACGTAGGTTAGGGTGGGGATTAATGGCAACGGCATCCCGACCTCCTAGTGCAGATGCGCCATGTGGGATGGCTGGGGATCCCCAGGGTGGCACAGGATGCCAGGATCCTGGCAGGCTCTCCCCAGCAGCTGCAGCATCCTTAAGACCCCCCGTGCTCCAGGCATGGGGCTGTCGGCCAAAATGGGCTCCTGGGTGTTGCAAACCAGATGTTTAAAACCACAGAGCTGTCCCCTCTGCCCAGTGCAGGAACTCCTCCTTCCCGGAGCATCGGGTGCCGAGACTTCACATGGAAAGAAAGAGCAGCTTGGTCCGTTGTTATCGTGGCCTTAAAAACGCCTCTGGCTCCAGCACAGCTGCTCCATGTCCTGCTGCAAGAGGTGGTTTTGCTCCTCGGTCCCATGCAGGCCTCCCTGGGGTGGGTTTTGTGCTGCTGGAGATGGCCGGGGTGATAAATCCTGCCTGAAACAGAGAGAGAGCAGAACCGGTTGGACAGAAAGTGGAGGGGAGCAGGGGGCACTGGGTGTGTGCCGAGCCCGTGCTGCTCTGGGGTGAGCTCTAGTGAAGTCAATGTGAAGCACTGCAGCGTGGAGTTAATAGGATGACATTATTATTGCTGTTGGGATTGGAACGGTTTGCTTTAGGAGAGCTCTCCTGTAGAATGAGGGTAAAGCAAGAGCATCTCCCTGGCAGCTCCCTCCATGGGGATGAGCGTGGTTGAGCAGCACAGGGATGAGCTGGTGGCCCTGCAGCCCCAGTCAGCCTGTCTGGGTCTAGGGGATGCTCTGCATTCGATCACCTCCTTGTGCCTCAGTTTCCCCATTTGTGTGCCATGGACATTGGTGCTGCTGCTTCATAAAGCAATGAGAGGAGATGCAGGTTGATCCCTTCCCTGAATGAAAGCATGGGGAATTCAGTGACAGTGAAGGAAGGTGCGAAGCTAAAGCACCCAAACCGAACTGAACTGGATGTTTTGGAAGGAAGCAAACCCATAAGAGAGAGTAGGATTTTTGTCGTATCACCTCTTCCAGCGTGAGCACTGCTGGGCTGGATTGGGTTATTTCTGACACGTCACCTGCTCTCACCTCCATGCTCTCCAGATCCAAAGGTGTTGAGGGCAAAACTCCATCCTGAGGGGTGTTCTCTAGTGATGGGACAGAGGCAGGAGCAGACTCTTCTCCCTGCCATGGAGCTGGACGTTGCTGCAGGGTTTCCATGCTCCTCGTGCCACTCGCGTGAGCAGAGCTCAGCCCAGGGTGACCCCCATGCCAGGATAAACAGGAGTGAATGACTTGCAGGGTCTGCTGATGACTTTTCCAGCAGTAACTAACTGGGATGCGGTAAAAACCCGAGGGCTTTGGTCACTTCTGGGCTGTACAGCAGTTTCCACTCATCCCCCTCATCCTGGCCTGTGGTACCCCCTCGCCAACCCGGTGCAGGGACACCTCAGCACATTGGTGGTGGTTGTTCGTTATCATTGTAGCTGTAGGGGACACAACTGCTTTCATTGCCCCAAGTCCATCCCTCCTGGAGCCTGTGGATGTGGGTAGCTCAGTCCCAAAGAGGATAAGAAAACACACAGGAGCTTCTTGGTCCATGAAGCCACAGCTCCCTGAACTGGGACCCCACTGTCCTCAGGGCATCCTGCCTGCTGTTGGGTGTCAGAAGTGCTGGGTCCATCCCTCCTTTCCTTGAGAGGAGGGAGTGAAGGGACACTGTTGTCTTTGTCTCCTTAGACCTGAGAGATGTGAGCAGGGAATTGTACCATCCAGGCAAAACCCTCTTCCCCTCGCCCGAACCGCATGGGCTCGTGACTTGGATGCAGCATCAGGGCTTGTGGGTTTTCCTCCTTTTCCAGCCCCTCTCTATGCTGCGGGGCTCGTATTTTGGGTAAACCCCAAGAACACTGAGTTTGCTTTGAGCAATGTCCCCCGGCTGGGGAAGGATGGTGATGGGGAGGAGGGAACTGTGCCTGCCCTGTTCCCAGCGCTTGTTTGAAGGTTTCTGTGGTCTGCACTAAGGCTGCCCACGAGGGCCTGGGGATGGTCGGGGTGAGATCATCTGGCTGCTTATTGAGGGACCACCAGCGAGGTGCTGAGCACCTCAGGGATGGCGCTGGGGCCACCTCGTGATATGGGGAAGGCAAATATTGAGGAGCCCTTTAGGGTGGGGAGCTGGGCTGGGTATTTCTAGGGTGCTGGTAGGCAATGCAGAGGGAAATGCTTGATGTGCTTCAGCGGGGTGGCACATGAAAGGTGTGCAGTGGTCATTAAATGGGGGACCTGGAGCCCTTGGCTGGCTCTGGGAGGCCAGCAGAGCTCTGCGGGGTGTTTGGTGTTTGGACAGAGCAGCACGTATTCCTCCTCCTCCTGCTCCCTTCATCTTTAAATACCACCCCGCAGATTTCAAGGAAAACAAATAAATGCACTTTAAACAGCATCATTTTGTGGTGCTTCAGGACTATTTATACTTTTATTGCTCCCAGGATTTTTGTATAACCACCTTTTTCATGCACACATCAGTGTGTATGTAACTAACCCAGGCATCATCTTCAGAAAGCAGTTTTATAGCTGGATTTAGGGCAATGGCACGCAGTGCTTGGGATCCCAAATGCCATCAGGCTCTTCGCTGCGCTCTCTCTGCCAGCGTGGGGTTGATCTTGAGCTTTTCACCCTGTTTGGAGCTAATCCATGCTCCTGTTTTCCAGGCTGTGGGCTCTAACGTTGGTTGGGAGAGCTCTGTCCTGGGAGTCCACAGAGTCCAGGGCTAGAAAATGTGTTTCTCAATAGTGAAATGAGTCCAGAAAGGGGGAGCGTGGAGGGAACCAGACTGCCTTAACACAGAGCAGGTCTTGAGGACAGAAGGTGGGTTTGGTATTGCCCAGCCTGGTCCTTCCCGTAGCTCTGGGGCTGAGCCTGGCTGCTCCAGTTGCTGCTGGCAGCCTCGCCTCTGCCATTCCCTGTGGAAAATGAACCAAATCTCCCGACTTCCGATTGAAACATAGGATGTGAGATAAGCGCTTACTGAAAGGCTCCTGTTGCCAAATAGCCTGGAGACCATTTCCTTCCTCCTCCTCCCAGCAAGACCATCCAGGTGTTAACTGCTCACAGGGATGCTGTACTCTGCACATTCTGGGCTGACATGAGGTTTGCACCCTCATCACAATAATAACTACCTTGAACAATGAGCAAACCACTGGCTTGTATCAAGTGTCTTCTAGCAGCTTCCACACCTCCTCCTCGTGGTGTGATGGGGGCAGCTGGTATTTATGGATACGGTAGGAGAAAAGGAAATAAAAGTGGGTTCTCTGGGGCCAAACCTTCTTGTGAGGGTTGATTCTGAAGCATGGCCCTTGCTGGACCAGCAGCTTGAGCCACGCTAGTGGTCACATTGATGTTTTGATGCTCCTCTTTTTCGTGCATCCTTATAGCTGTGCTGGTGGTTCATGGTAGAGGGGACCCAGTGTGAGCCCCAGTGCTCACCTTCCATACGGATGCACTCAGAGCCAGTGGCTCTTGTGGTGGGTTCACTCCAGCTACAAACCATCCCTTGTAGCTTCACTGCAAAGCTGATGACAACTCACTGGTGGCAACTCCCGTGCAGGGTGAGGCGGGCAGAGCTGAGCCTGGCTGCTGCTGTTTAACATCTATGGTCTAAGTGCAAATGGAGCAGGTCCCAGCTATGGTGTGTTTGTCTTGGAGGTTAAACCTGGAGTGCCTCTGGTCTGCAGTGCCGGGAAGAGAGGGCTGAGGAGGGAGGGGGCCCAGGCCCGCGGGGGCACACACCTTTTAACCCTCCAGAACCTGCTGCTGGCTCTAAAGGAAGGGCTGGAGGGCAAAGTGCAGGTAAAGGGAGAAAGGGTGGGGAGCACCGGTCTGGAGATAGCTCTGAAGAGCTTGGCACAGTCTGGATTGCACCTGCTTGGGAAGTGTCTTGTGAAGGGATCTTCCCTTGCCCCTTCTGCAAGATGAGGGGTTACTGTGGGGACCGGTGATGCTGAAACCAAGTGTGTTCATTTGGGGAGCGCAGGGCTGCTGTGCCTGAAACCTCAGACCTGGATATCCCATTGCCTGTGGCTCTTTCTGCAGTCCTTTCTGTGCCCATCCATGTGGCTGGGTCCCACTTTACCTCTTCCCCTGCATCCCAGCCCTATGCTGAGTGCTCAGCATCACTTGTATCTCCTCCAACAAGAACAAGCAGCTTATTCTGTGTGTTCTGGGTGGCTCAGAGCTTCTCAGGCTGCAGCACCCCATCCTCCTCCTCCAGCCAAGCATTATGCCTTTAAGGCTGATGCATGGGGCACGCAGGAGGGAGGGAAAGCATTGCCCCATCTCCCCCCCTCCCTGGGATCCGTTGCAGTAACGTTCCCAAACACTTCATCTCCTGTACAGTGCGTACTACAAGTGCTCCTGCAGTGCTCAGGGCTGTTTTTGCAGTGCTGTTTATGTAAGAGGTCCTGCATGGTGCCTACATGCTTCTGGCACTTACAGACCCGGGTAGGCTGTGTTTATCCTGGGGATTGGCCCCAGTTGCAGTCAGCTGGGGCTCAGCCAGCAGCATCGCTAGACTGAGAGAGATATATATATATATTACTTAAAGAAGCCTTGGTTGTTGAGAGGCCAAACCTGCTCGCTCTGCTGATGAAAAGCATGGCTTTGAGCAGCTTTACCCAGTCTGAACTGGTGGTACCCAGTCTGAACTGGTGGAGCTGTGCCAGCAGGAGTTGAGGGATGCACAACAGTGAGTTCAGCATCGCCACCATCAGTGAGATGCTTCAAGGGGCCTGCAATGGCTGGAGCTGGTGGGTCTCCCCCTTGCCACAGGGGCTGGTGAAGGGGTAGATTTCCAGTTTTCCCCTTTACTTTTGGTGCTTGAAGTCTCTGCAATGTGGGTTTTTTTGGCTGCTGTTCATGGCCAGTGGGGTGGGGATCTGTCTCCCAGGTCCATGGCTGGATTTTGGGACAATTTACAAGAGAGAGACCATAGAGCTGGCAAAAGGCTGGAAAACCACAGGGCTGCCCTCCCTCTGACTCATTTCACTGAGTCCTTCCCTGGCCTCAGCAGCCCAACATGTAGGATGGGTTATCCGGGTTGCACGTGGCTCTCCATCAGCAAAGGGGGTGTTTTCACCCATCATCCCATATCCAAAGGTTTCCAGGTCCTCTGAGCACCCTCCTAGCTGCTGGGTCAACCTCTCCTCCAGCCCCTGCATCCACCCTGGGAGGGCAAACCCAGCGGGCTCGGGGTTGGCATTCGGCCGGCTCCGCTCCTCCAGCCCTTGGCTGGGCAGAGCCCTCTTATTTGATCTGAAAGGAAAAATTTAATTAAATGAGATGTAGATCTCATCCGCTGGGAATTCTCCTTGTGGGCACCGTGCCCTGGATCCTGCCCAAGGCAACAAAGGGAGCCGGGGAGGAGGAGGAGGAGAGCGGTGGGAGGAAGGCTGGGCAGTGCCAGGCTCCCCTCACCTTCCTGCGCTGCACATTGCAGGACCCCTCCATCCTCAGTGCGTGCAGGAAACACCCCGACTCCGGTGGGGAGAGCCTATTAAAAGGGAATAAGCCGATCAATAAATCAAGGCACCTAAAAACGAGAGCAGGGGTTTGGGAGAGGGGGGGTGCTGGCTTTTCCCCTCTTTCTCAATTAAAGCAAACAAAGCCCCAAGTGCAGAGGGGCTGTTGAGGGGCTGAGCGCCGCGGCTGGGGTGGGTGCTGAAGGCAGGCAGGGCTGCGTGCGGTGAAATTAGCTCAGTAAATTACAGCTGTGATGTGGGGAAGCGTTGAAAAGGGATCGGCTTGGGAAGGGAGAGGGCTGCGGGTGCCCCAGGATTGCTGGGCAGGCACTGCCTTTACAGCCCCCTTGGTGGGGTTTGGGACAGAGCAGCAGGATGCTGTTGGAGGGCGGCAGCACTGCACTGGTTGGGTTTATTGTTGTGTTGGGAAATTGATGTCTTTTGGCTTTCCCCTCCCTGCTTTGCCCCAGGGCACATCGTGCTCATGCTGTGAGGGTGCTGAGGCACAGGGTGCCCAGAGAAGCTGTGGCTGCCCCATCCCTGGCAGTGCTCAAGGCCAGGTTGGACACAGGGGCTTGGAGCAAGCTGCTCCAGTGGAAGGGGTCCCTGCCTGTGGCAGCTGGAGGAGCTTTAAGGTCCCTTCAACCCAAATCATTCCAAGGTCATTCTGCAAGTGAAACTTAACCATGCGCAGCTACATTTGGGACTATCCAGGCTTGGTATATCCCAAGGACACCATCTCACATTCCCCATGGATAGTCCCAAATGGTCACATCCATCTGCTGGGAGACAACATGGGATTTCTGCACTGCCATGCTGGGCAGGAGGGCTCCGACATTCCCCAGGAGCAAATCCCAGTGGGAAGGGAAGGAAGCAGCACCATAGGGGTGACCTCAGCAGAGGGCACGCAGAGATGTACTTTCAGCCCAGCGTTTCCTAGAATTAGTGAGGAATTTGTTGAAGCTGTTCCTGGCTGGGGTTGGATCAAACTTCACTGCATGCAGGAATATAGAAATGTAGGTCAGGAAAAAAAGCAGCCAAGTGAAAAGCTCCTTGTTCCTTCTCCACCCGGCCCCATGGTGCCATCCCGGGGCAAAGGGCTCGGGAAGGACTGGATGTGCTGCTCACCTGGAACATGCCTCAAACCTCAGGGTTTTGCAGGGTGAAGCAGCAGCTCCCATGTGGCTGCGGATGAAGGACATTGGCAGTGGCACCGCAGTGGGGCTCCTGTTGCCAGGGCACGTTCTGCCCGCCCCAGCTTGCCCTCAGCCACAGGGCAGACACTGCTTTGGTACAACTTCCACGTCTTTCCCAGTTATTCCTGGTACTTGCTATGCGGTTTAAAGCACAGGCAGCAGCAGAGCAGTAACACCCGCTCCCATCATGAGGACAAAATCAGTTTTCAACATAGTTATAATCCTAGAATGGTTTGGGTTGA
This sequence comes from Neopsephotus bourkii, assembly GCF_033783945.1. Taxonomy (NCBI): domain Eukaryota; kingdom Metazoa; phylum Chordata; class Aves; order Psittaciformes; family Psittacidae; genus Neopsephotus; species Neopsephotus bourkii. The sequence continues at coordinate 1,461,891 of NW_026902223.1, forward strand.
AGGGACCTTAAAGCTCCTCCAGCTCCAACCCCTGCCATGGCAGGGACCCCTTCCACTGGAGCAGCTTGCTCCAAGCCCCTGTGTCCAACCTGGCCTTGAGCACTGCCAGGGATGGGGCAGCCACAGCTTCTCTGGGCACCCTGTGCCAGTGCCTCAGCACCCTCACAGGGAAGAGCTTCTGCCTAAGAGCTCAGCTCAGTCTCCCCTCGGGCAGGTTCAAGCCATTCCCCCATCACCCAGAAGGGACAAACCCCCCAAGTTCGCTCCTTTCCAAAGACCACAGTTCGGGTGAGCGCAGTCACTGAAGCTTCCCACCCTGCCTCAGCAATGAGCCCTAATCCTGGCCTGGGGGCCCATCTCACTGCAGGTGAGAGGTAATTTTACCTCTTGATTCGGTGCTGAGGTCCATTGTGGGAATAAACAGTGTTTTGCTGTGCTAATTTACCACCACAGGTTGTGTAATTATCTTTTTATAGGGATGGGTGTGCTCTGGGCTCTCCTGCTGTGCACGGAGCCAGCTCTGCCTGTGTCTGCCTGTGAGAGATGGTCTGGCATTCCCAGTTTCTGCTCTGGGTTCCTCTGTGATTTCAGGTGGTTACCTGGGGATTATTCTCTGTTACAGACCCCCATCCGTATCACAGGGGTGCTGGGGTGCGATGGAGCTGGGGATGCTGTGGATGTGGTACCACGGGAAGAGGAGTGGTGATGGATCAGTGTTGGGTGGCTCCTATGGGAAGGCATCCGGATTTGAGGGGTGTGGAAGTGTGTCTTCAGAGCTGCCTTAAGGTGGCAAAAGGTTAACCTGGCTCTGTGAGTGGGGTTTGTATTGGTTCTAGGAGTGAAAGCTGAGCTTAGCCTAGGGTTATGGGGAAAGGGATCAGTGGAGCTGTCTCCCATTAGGGACCATATGGAGAGGCCCTGCAAACAAAATTGCTCTTCCATGGCTGATGGAGCCAAATGGTAAAGGAGCTGCTGTGCAGTCATGGTACTGGTGGGTGATGGGATGTGGCTTGTCCCATTGCAGTCCCAGTTCCCCTCTTTAGGAGCAGCAGCTCCCAGCATGCTGGGCTATGTGATGCTGCTGGTGACAGCACTCGGAAGAGGAGGTTCCTGCATTTGGGAAGTGTTGGCTGGATCATGCCAGGGCAAGTTTTGCTGCTTTTGGATGAGTCCCCACCGGCGTTACTGGTACAAGCCAATAGTTTCCATTGCACTGGGAAAGCGATGCTGGTGGTGATGAGTGATATCGGTTCCTTTGCACTAAGAACGTAAAGAGATGAGGCTGTGATATGAACCTGATGGCACAGGAGGGCTGATGGTTGTGTAGGGGAGCCAAGGGAGCATCCTCCCTCTGCTCAGCTTGCCCTGGGTGGCTGTGGACCTGGCCACCCTGCATAGATGGCATTTCATATCCTCATTCCTTCATACAAAAAGAAGGGGGAGAAGGGGAGCATGGAGAATTAATCAGCTTAGGGTCAGAACAGGAAAAAACACTGGTAATCCCCAGGGATAGAAATCAGCTCAAAGCTGCAAAATAAATGTGCAGCCGGATGGGTTTTCCTCCTTTCCTCCCCAGTGGGGCCGGTCTCAGAGAGCAGGAGTGGTGGAAGGGAGGTGGAAGCCCTTGTATCTGCACTGGAGATGCCCTGTGCTCAGTCAGGACGTGGTCTTTCCGCCTGGAGCATCCCCTTCCCCAGGGATGTCCGGGGTTTGTCCTCTCTGTTGGTGCAGACGGGGGAAAGCTCTCCAGCTCGTTTGGAAGAGCCCAGGGATCAGATGGATCATGAGGGATGGCAGAAACCACAGGGAGCTGCTTGGCTCCTGCTCACCCGCAGGGGGGGACTGCTGGAGTTATGGTAGGAGAAGCAAGAGTGCTGGGAGTTGAACAGAGCTCACGCTCAGGGAGCACGGTTCTGCTGCTCGGGCCCATCGATCAGCCTGTCAGAGCGTTATCACCTTGGGGATGCTTTAATAAAGACACCAGAGCTGTCATTGAGTGCCAGAGCCTGCCCGAAACCTGCCTGCAGCCTCTCCCAGGAGCCCCTCATGTCCAACCCTGACATCCTGCTGTGCTCATTGCCTTGGTGCAAAAATGAAGGCGAATGGGACTTTCTTCATTCCTTCCCTGCCTGTCAGTCCCTGTGACACATGGCTTTGAGGGGAGAGTGGCCTTTTCTTGTGGGGAAGGAGGGGGAGATACTGCTAGAAAGAGCCGGAGGAGGAGGGAGCCCGGTCCCACACGCAGAACAGGTTGGAGTGTGCGAGCAAGGAGAAAGTTGTCAGAGGTGTTTCTGTTGGGGGGTAAAAGTTCTATTTTTAGTCTTGTTCTAGGGTAAGTGCCTGTGTTAAGGGCTCAGGGGGTTGCTCAGGGCTGGTATTTGAGGAGGGGCCCTGTGTTTGTGTCTTGGGCTGCAGAGGATGCTGTGCTGTGAGTACATCCCGGGGCTGAGCCGCTGCGTCTCCCCTGGACCCTCATCCTCTGGGATGCAGCTGGGGTGTGTTGGCAAGCACGGTTCCCTTGCATTGACTGAAGGCTCCTTAAGGGGAGACCTTAGAGCAGCTCCAGTGCCTAAAGGGGCTGCAGGAAAACTGGAGAGGGGCTTGGGACAAGGGCCTGTAGGGACAGGGCAAGGGGAATGGCTTGAACCTGCCCGAGGGGAGATTGAGATGAGGCTGATGCAATGCTGTGGTCAGACATGGGTCCCTCTCTGTAAATTCTACCTGCTGCATCTCAACCTCACCAGTTTGCATCTTGGAGTGAGCTCTCCCTTTCTTTGGGTTAAATATCCAGGACTGGGGGGGTATCTCATAGACTGTGACCCCTCAATGATGCCGCCCTGAGCGTCCCCACTCCCCCTTGGGTCTCGGTGAGTGCCCGGCCATGGGGCTGGTCCCAGGGCCGCTCTCTGCATGACTCAGAGCGGTTTGCAGGGTGGCAGGTCGGTGACTCAGGCAGCTCGTGGTGGAGCTGACAGCACCTGTCTGGGCCAGGGTTATTTATTAACACATTACCAGAAAGGGCGGCATGGGAACACAGCGCTTGCTTCGCTTCCTCTAGCTCCAGGAGCTTTAATGACATCTTCGGAGGCGCTCTGGGAATCTGGCAAGGCTTTTTGCATTGCAGGCTTCGGTTAGCAAATGGAGATAATCTCTTTGGACTGAAACGCTGGGAATTAGGCTGGCTCTGGCAGCAGAGCCTGGTGGTTTAAGGAGAAGGCTCATTTGCTTTGCAGCGGTGTTGAAGGGTTGTGGTTGCACCGAGCCCGGGGGCTCCATTTTAGCCAGTTTAAAGCCACAATGAATGAGAGAGGTGCTGCTCCAAAGCCATGCCTGAGGAGGCTGGGCAGGGAGATGGGGAGAAGCAGTTTGCTGGTGAGAATGAGGCTGGGAACTGCTGGGGGCAGGCTGGGCTCCCCCTTCCCACCCCACTGCTTTTTCCACTGGATCAGTCAGCTTTTTATGGGAATGAGCCCTCCCGAGTGTGGTTTTCCCACAGCCCTGGATGCTGCAACCTCATAAGTTCACTCACAGCATGGGGACAGAGTGGGATGGGGTCTGGTCACTGCTGGGCTCCTTCCCCCCACCACCTGAGGGCCTCCATAGGACCCGTGGCTTGGCTTTGATGCCTGCAATGAAACACGGCCAACTCGGCCCTGTGGCATAGTGCACGTGGGTTATCACCACAGCAGCTCCCACTGGGTGAGCTTCACCATGTCAAGGGTGCCTCGTGGTCCAGGGCATCTTCCACTGGAGCTGGAGACAGCCGTTTCATATGGGGGATACTGGATGTCCCGTCACATTCCACACCAGGATGTGGCACGTCTCGCAGCCAGTGGAGAGGAGGAATGAGCTGTGGAGACCCCATGGGAGATGGGACATGTGCAAACAGGCAGAGAGTGATGGATGGGTGCTCTCGGCAGCATGGGGATCACAACCAGCTTGCAATGAGGGGGGCCCTATGCAGCTCTGTGCCCTGCTCAGGAGGACACCATACGTTGGCAGGCAGCGGCTGTGACTCAACGGGTCCGTTTCATCTCCCTCAGATCTCTTGCCCTTTTTTTTCCCCTCTTTAATCCATTTGCCTCATTGACTTTATTTTACAATGCAGTGCTGGGTTCACTGAAGAGCACTTTGGTCATTAAGCACGTTGGGGCATGTGAGTAAACCTGCATCTCCAAACTGTAAATCCCTTTAAAGCCAGTATCAAATGGGAGGGATGCGAAGGGCACGGCGTGACCCTGCGTGCCCCTCCAGCTGCGCCTCACCTCTGCTCACCACCACTCCTCATTTGGGATGTTTGGAAGGGATAAACCCAACCAGGGTGAGCAGGTCTGAAGCCCCATCCCCTTGCATGTCCTTTAAGGTGTCCAGGTCCCCATTCCCCACTGCAGACCTGGACTTTTCCCTTCCCTTTGCAGGGGTCTGGGGCCAGGCTGAGTGCTGCCGGGGTGGGTGTGCAGGGAGGGAGCAATGTGATGCTCTCACAGCTGTGCTGGGACCGGTTCTAGCTCTTTAGCTGCATTTTTCTCAATCCAGCCCTTCGGAGAGGAAGCGTTTGGATAGGAAACGTGGAATTGGGGCATGTCTGAGCAGGGCGAGGGGTCTGAGGGAGGGACACTGGGGAGAGGCAGCAGCAGCAGGGAGGTATGAGCGCTGAGCGAGCCATAGCGTGAGCGCTGCCAGAATCGTTTCCCTGCCTCTTGGTTTCCTTTCCTGTTTGGCTTTGCTGCCCACACAGTTTGTGCTCAAGCTGTCCGCAGACGCGATGCTCCCACCCTCCGCAGCCAAAAGTCCCGTTTCTATCCCTGCTCTTTGCTCCTTGCAAGCATGTGTTGGGGGGGACGGGGCAGGAGGCAGGTCCCCATCTCCAAATGCATCATTCCCACTGCAAACCCAGTGCCTCCTCCTCTGTTTGCTCTGGATGGATGCGCTTTCCTTCCCTGCTGCTGCTGAGTATGGAGGCAGCTTGTGCCCTTATTCTGCCTCCCCCCTGCTCTCTGGGGACCTTGCAGTGAGCTCATGTTGAGGAGAACAACAGCAGCGTGGGGGCTGGTGGCCAGGAGGCACCGGTGGCCTCAGTGTGTGGCCTGGCTGTGCCGCTGCTCATCCTTTTGCAGCCGCAGTGGTCCAGGGCGCCGGGAAGCAGATGATGCTTCATTGGGGAGAGTGGGGTTTGTGGGAGGCAACGGCCTGGGAGAACATAAACTGCACCTGAGATGTTATTCTCTGTGTAGGTTTAGTGCTGGGGGATGTGCTGGTAGTAGGGAGGAAGGAAGTTTGTCCTGAGTGGGATTTGTTCAGGTCACAGGGGTCCAGGGATGATGGACCTTCATTGGGAGCATCTCTGCTTCAAAACAAAGTGCTCTGTTTTATGGTGTGGGGTTAAAGTGGGGCACCCACACGGCATTGAACCTGCCTGGGCTCCATTTCCCCACCTGAAGGGTGACAATGAACCTAATCCATGCCCTAAGGCCATGATAATGTCCCCCTTGCAGGCAGGAGGACATCCTGCAGCAGCCCCCCGGCTGGATGTATTGTCGCCATTCCCAGTGCTCCCATCCTTGCAGCTGCACCGGGCTCCTGCCGTGCTCCGGCTCCATCCCAGCCAGCGCAAGGCCAAAAAGGCCTCACCGGGGTGGATCCCATCAGGAAGCGGCTTTGATCTCCGGGCGCTAACACGTCCTCAGATGTGCCGCAGGGGTGACTGCCCTCCTCCCGCGCCGGGAAGGGCAGATAACACATCAGAGCCCGCGCCCACACCCGCGGTATCGCGCCTTTATGGGCCTTTGATTGCTCCCAGCCATGCAGCGCACTCGAGGGGACTTCAAAAGCTGCGCGCTGGACCTGCAACGCCCTGAGCAAAGAGACCCGAGCCGGGCTCCCTGCGCACACAGGGACCTGTGTGGCTGCGCCCATTGACAGAGCTTTATGTCCTATTGCATCCTACAGCAGCAGCAGGAGGTAGTTTTTGGCAGATGAGTGGAGGTGAAGTTGGATGCAGCAGGGTTGGACCCTCTGGATCTCCTTGGTGGGCGCTGCAGGCCTCTGGGGTACCACAGTGATGTGGTTGCTCCTTGCAGTATCCCACATCCTGCTGTGCAGTGATTCCCCAGACCGTGGGCATTAAGGTTTAGTGCCTTGCAAACCCCAGTGATGCTCATGATGCAGGGAGATGCTCAGAGAGGGAGCCCTGGGCATTCAGATTCAGTGCCTTGCAAACCCCAGTGATGCTCATGATGTAGGGAGATGCTCAGAGAGGGAGACCTGGGCATTCAGATTCAGTGCCTTGCAAACCCCAGTGATGCTCATGATGTAGGGAGATGCTCAGAGAGGGAGACGTGGGCATTCAGATTCAGTGCCTTGCAAACCCCAGTGATGCTCATGATGTAGGGAGATGCTCAGAGAGGGAGCCCTGGGCATTCAGATTCAGTGCCTTGCAAGCCCCAGTGATGCTCATGATGTAGGGAGATGCTCAGAGAGGGAGCCCTGGCCATTAAGATTCAGTGCCTTGCAAACCCCAGTGATGCTCATAATGTAGGGAGATGCTCAGAGAGGGAGCCCTGGCCATTAAGATTCAGTGCCTTGCAAACCCCAGTGATGCTCATAATGTAGGGAGATGCTCAGAGAGGGAGCCCTGGGCATTCAGATTCAGTGCCCTGCAAACCCCAGTGATGCTCATGATGTAGGGAGATGCTCAGAGAGGGAGACCTGGCCATTCAGATTCAGTGCCTTGCAAGCCCCAGTGATGCTCATGATGCAGGGAGATGCTCAGAGAGGGAGCCCTGGGCATTCAGATTCAGTGCCTTGCAAACCCCAGTGATGCTCATGATGCAGGGAGATGCTCACAGAGGGAGCCCTGGGCATTAAGATTCAGTGCCTTGCAAGCCCCAGTGATGCTCATGATGTAGGGAGATGCTCAGAGAGGGAGCCCTGGGCATTCAGATTCAGTGCCTTGCAAACCCCAGTGATGCTCATGATGCAGGGAGATGCTCAGAGAGGGAGCCCTGGGCATTCAGATTCAGTGCCTTGCAAACCCCAGTGATGCTCATGATGCAGGGAGATGCTCAGAGCGGGAGGGAGGGTTTGCATCCACTCTGTGCTCACCAGCAGCATGGGAGTTAATGGGGAAAGAGGAGGAAAAGGGCTGTGACCTCCTCCACTCCCCCCCTGCTTTCCCCTTGGCTGCTGCTCTTTCATTGAGGCTGTGTATTGGCCTCCGGAGGATGAAGCTGGGTAACACCACAACATAAACAGAACATCTGGAAGCTCTTAAAGGGTTTTATTTTTTAACACATTTACAAGGGCTGGGGACACTTGCACACAGCGTTTGGCAAACCTGGGGACGATGCTGAGCTCCCTCTTTCCCTGAATTCCCAAAGCTGATTGTCAGGCTTTCCCTGGGGAAGGGGCATGGGACCTGGTTTATTCCTTTGCACCGTATTGCTGAGGGTGCGATATCTTGGGCAGGAGGTGCCAAGCTGGCTTGCATACTCCTTGTGAAGTCCAAAGCAAACAGATGATAAGTGTTGCAGGATGAATGAGCATAAACCTCTACCCTGCTTTCTGTGTGCCCCCAGTTAATGCTGGAGCAGGACGGGGCATCAGGCAGGGTTTGCTCTGGAGAAAAGCTGTTTAATGATCCTATGGAGTGAGCAGGGTGAGAATCAAAGAGGTGAGCAAATGACTGATCACCCCAAGTGGGCCAACGGCCTGTCTGAGCCAGATGGGAGCTGGTTGTGCCGTGCCTAACTGTGCAGTTTGGATCCTCCTGTGCATTGCAGCTGATTTCAGAGCTTGTAGGTGGGGAGCCCATGGACAGAGAGGGATAAATGAGACCCATTCTCACTGTGCTTTCTTATCCGTATCCTTCCAAAAATCTGCAGCAGATTGGGAAAAGGAGCCCCTTTCTGCTAGGGATGGGCTTGGGGTGGCTGCAGCATCCCTGGAAGGGAGGGCAGGCAGAGCTGCCTGTACCACCTGCCCAGTGCTAGCACTGTGCTCATCCCGCATCCCAGCTCAGTGCTGGGATGTTTCACCAGTGGCTTCCACCTCCCTTGGACTGTGTAACGCAGCCCACGTACACACAAGCAGAGGAGCTGCTTTCCCTTCCTCTGCTTCCCCAGATGCTCTTGTTTTGTCTGCCACATGGAAATGGCCATTTGATTTTATTCCATCAGCCCCTGGCTATGTCTCATTCACCCTCACACTATCCCGCACCCTGGTCTGGTGTCTCCTGATCCCGTGGGAGCTGCTTTTGAGCTCTCTGGAGTGATGTGATGTGATGTGAGTAATGCTGGATTTCCCCTGGCTGTTGTCAGCACATCCTTCACTGTGTGAATGGCAGCACGGGCAGAGAGAGTTGCTGTGGATAAAGAGCTGCTCCCAGCCTGCTTGGACATGGACTCTGCAGCCACAATGGGTCCCTCACAGCCCTCAGAGGGCTTCAGCCTCCAAAGTGTGGGGCCCTTGCTGATGCTGAGTGTGGGGTTAGCCTGATGGCACCAGTGCAGAATGTGCTCTAAAGGGAGATGCTGGGGTTGCTGGTGCATCTTCTCTTTTACACGTTGCTCCAAGCATTTAGTTTGGTGACAAAGAAAAATCAGTTTGTTGGATCACCACCCTGGACCCTTGATTGACATTGTGTGTTTCCTTTGCAGGGTCTATGCTGAAGGCTCAGGGTGCAGTGACCTGAGAGGAGACAGCCAGGATGCTACAGCACCGATTGTGACCACAGAGCCCAGGAGCACCCTCCTGAGGATGGGTGCTTCAGCTGCAAGCATGGAGACAGGGAGAGCAGGGACCAGCAGGTCGCCCTGAGCTCACCAAGGAGTGATGGAGCACTCAGGACTGTGGTGAGCTCCTTCATCGAGGACCCACCACCAAAACCAGCTGCCCCTGGACTCACTGGGCTCCACGTTCCCTGGAGCTGACCTTGCTCCCGACTCCCATGCAGAGCCAAAAGGACTTTAATAGCTGCTCTCCTTTGGGATTTGGAAATCATTCTTCTGGCTGGGAAGTGCTGGTGATGGATGGGGAAGTGCTCTTGGGTCACACAGTAGCTGGATGCTTTCCTCTGAGGATGACCAAGTGCTTGCCCGGTTCCAAAGAACCAACTGTGGATTCTTTCTCTTCTTTTACCCATCTGCTCTTCTTTTTGATGCCTTTTGGCTCTTTGTGAGGATGCCTGGACCCAGCCTGCAGCACGTGGCATTCACAATGCCTGCGGTGGGAACTGGAGGGGTGAAAGCCTTTGCAAGAGCCATGGGGCAGAAGCTGAGCTGATCGCAGTGCATGGGGTTCAAATCTGTTTGGCAGAGCCTCATCTTGTGCCACAGCTGTTGGGTGGCCTCAGGGAGGGTCCTTCTGCCGCAGCCAGCCAAGCACCCTCAGCCCTGGCACATCCCATGTGGAGAGAGCAGGGAAAACATCCAGATGGGGGAAAATGTCACCCTCAAACAATTAAACCCCTCAATAAAACCCATTGCCTCTGTGAGTGCTCGCTGTTCTTTTCCGTTTGCCTTGGCTCAGCCACACGTACATCATGGCCCTATCGCGGGGCTGCCGAGGGATGCGTTTGAGTGCACAGGAAACCAGCGCTCTGGCAGGCTTCTCTGCCCCAACAGAGCCAGGCCAACAGTTTAATACCTTTGCTTTGCAGTGAAGTTCTCCCCTGTCCTTTCCCCCTTCCCTGTCTGCATCCCTTACCCTTCGCTGCCCCATAGCACGCCTGGGTGAGCTGCCCCTTGCTTGCCTCCTGCTCCAAAAGCGACTGAAATACCAATTCATTCCCCTTAAATCCTGGTGTTTCCCATCCCTGCACTGTGTGATGTGAAGCGCTGGAAGGTGCTGTGTGGAAATACACCATAAACCAGATATTTATGGAATGGAAATACCCTTTTATTATTCCTTTAAAAAACAGATTTAGACCACTATATAAGAAAAAGGTGTCCTTTCAGTTAAAAAGCACAGTAGCCTCATGCACGTGGGTCCAGTAGAACTGTGCTTGGTGTGCAGCTGGTGACTTGGTGGCAAGCTTGCTGGTGTAACTGGTAGGATCTCTGCCTTTGTTTCTCTTCATGGTGAGTTCCTCCACTGGGGCAAATTTGTCCTTTAAAACCCATTGCTCAGCTCAGGAGCACCCTGGAGAGGTGAAGAACCAGGGTGTGCCCTGGGGCAAAACTATAAGAGAAGAGCAGAGCCCAGAAATCACGGAATCAGAGTGGTTTGGGTTGAAGGGACCTTAAAGCCCCTCCAGCTCCAACCCCTGCCACGGGCAGGGTTACCTTCCACTGGAGCATCTTGCTCCAGTGCCCCAAGCTTCCCCAGGCTCTCTCCCTGGTAGTTTCTCCTCCCTGTCTGAGCTGTGCTGAAGCTGGGGCCATGCCCCAGACAGCAGCAGTGCGTAGGAACAGTCCTCAGGCAAATTGCAGGCTTCCCACCCATGAGTCAAACCTGGATTTTCGGGCTGTGGGACCCATTGTCCCAGCCTGCTGGGGAGCTGCAGAGCACCTCTCCTGCCGAAACCAGACTGCAGCTATGGGGAGACACCTCAAGCGATGGTCCTGTGGGTACCACCACAAGAAGGGTGTGATAAGTGATGCTGGTTGCCATGGTGATGACACACACCGCGCTCTCTGCACCAAACTCAGTGTGCCTACCACTGCCATGTCCCTATAGGAAAGCTGAGTTGGAAGGAGGTTGAATTGCCACAGGGAAGGCAGAAAGACTTTGTGTCACTCAGCCCTGCCAACCCAGCACACACTGGTGATGCCATGGCCAATGCTCATGCTGTGGCATCCCTTCTCCAAACAGTTCCCTACCTTGGAGCTGCTCCTTCATTAATCCCAGCATGTGTGGACCTGCTGATGGGTGCCGGTGCTGCAGACCCTGCTGCAGGGATGGAGGGAGGAAGCTCAGTGCTTGGATACGGCCCTTTTGGAGTTCATAACTAATATTTGCTTCCAAGGCCGGTTGCCTTTAGTGTTGCTCTATAGATCCAGCTTGTTTAGAGCCTGTGAGCAAACAGAAAGCCGGGCCGTTAAAAAGGGAAGGGTGTGGGAGCTGTACTGCTATTTACCTGTGTAACCGGGAGGAAAACCTGCCTGTCATTCTCCCTAATAAATACAAACTGGAAGCACGGATAAACTGATGGGGATTTATTAGTTTGCTTTTCCAAAGGCAAATATTAAGACTGGTTGGTTCTGCCCAAGGGCTGCCTTTTGTGTGCGCTGCAGCCTCTGGCGCCTTTGGGTGCTGATAAAGGCGTGCTCTGGGCTCAGCCTTTATGCTCAAGGAGTTTCTTTTGAGCTCCTTCTGTGTTCCCTTTGCTCAGGCCTGATTCTGCAGGGGCTGAGCACCAGGCAGGGATGCAGGGCATAGCGCTGGATGGGTTTGTTGTGCTCTGGACCACCCCAGCCCTCACCTGCAGCATCGCACTGTAAGGGGTAACACACATCCCTGCCCTATTGATTACGCACTGAAAGCAACCAATCCAGCTTGCCTTGTACCTGCAGCCATGCACATCCAGCTTTGAAGAGACCCTTTTGGCTACCCCACTGCCAAATTACTGCTTCTTTTGGGGTATTGAGGCCAGCAGCAATACCACTGGGGACAAATGGATGTGAGTGCTGGCCTGGGGAAGCTGGATTAGGTTTTCCTTGGGTTCCTAATATAGGGATCCTGTTCCATAGAGGCTCAGCAGGCAGAAATCCCCTTGCTTGCTTTCATCCTTGTCCTTGGGAAAAAGAGGGGAGCGGAGTCCAGCTGGGATGGGGATGGCTTGAGGAGAGCAGGCAGTAAATTTTGTTTGCTCCAGGTTGAATGAACACGAAGTTAGAAACCAGGAGCCATTGCAAAGAGGAGGAGGAGCCGAGGGGAGCACAAGCCCAACCCAGCTTTCCCCTACTCACAGTTTTCCATGCTCATCCCTATTGCTGCCCCATCTCATCTCCTGCTGCACCGGCTGCTGTGTATTTACAGGCAGCCAGGGATGCTCATGGAGATGTTATTTCTCCTCCAGGGCTTGTAAACCCCATCTGCTGGAGCTGCCCACCAGCTCGGGGGGAATTGCCAGGCCTTGCTTGTGGCCCAGCACCAGTGATGGGTGCATTTGGAGGCTGTGTGTGTGCTTCATTCCCATGTTTGCCTTGACAGCTCAGAGGTGCTGGGCTGCGGTGCAGGTGTGTGCGGGATGCAGCGCACTGGGATGCTGCAGGGACCCAGCATCACTCTGAGCAGAGCAAACACCATCATGGCTGGGGGTGGGTGGTTGGGGTTTCCTGAAGATGCACTTTTTCCTGTTTCTTGATTTTTTTCACGTTTTCTTACTTGTTTCTCCCTAAAATAGTGGAACACTCACAAAACATCCCAAATCTGAACAATAGGGAGCTGGAAACAGCAGTTTTCGTTTCCCACATGATTCTTTCAGTTTGTTTGTATGTGTCAGACATGGACCCATTGCTTGAGCAGTTCATCTGGGGAGCTCAGAGCTCCTCTGCAAACAGGGGACCAAGGATGGAGCCCCTTGGCATCCTTCAGATGCTGGTCCTGAACATGGCAGGGAGGTAACTCAGGGCTCTTCCTTTCGTGGAGGCCCTGGACCAGTGATGCTCCATGATGATGCACTGTCTAGGAGAACCTGCAGTGCTCCTCCCTTGGGTACCTTAAGGCACTTAAACTTCTCAGCTGTTCAGCTAGGACCCAACACCACCTCTGCTCCCCTCACAGCTACAGCATGGCTGATGTGGAGCTGCACAGAAGCCATCTGAATGCTGCTTTTGGGCCACTGCTGCGGCTGGACTGGGTTATTGCTCCATGGAAGTCCTTCACCACATCCACTTGCAGGTGGTTTCTGCAACTGTAACGATGCTGTTAAAGAGCAGTTAAGCGGTTTTTGTTTGGGCTCTTTGGCTTGATGTGGGTGTTTTGTCTGTTTTGTGGCTTTGTTTGGGTTTTTTGGTTGAGTTTGGTTTGTTGGGGGGGGGGTTTAATGAAGAAATAGAAGAGGCTGGGAGTGCTCGTTCATAGAACCCCAGCCTGGTTTGTGTTGAAGGGACCTTAAAGCTCCTCCAGCTTCAACCCCTGCCATGGGCAGGGACCCCTTCCACTGGAGCAGCTTGCTCCAAGCCCCTGTGTCCAACCTGGCCTTGAGCACTGCCAGGGATGGGGCAGCCACAGCTTCTCTGGGCACCCTGTGCCAGCGCCTCAGCACCCTCACAGGGAAGAGCTTCTGCCTAAGAGCTCAGCTCAGTCTCCCCTCGGGCAGGTTCAAGCCATTCCCCTTGCCCTGTCCCTACAGGCCCTTGTCCCAAGCCCCTCTCTGTCCCCAAGAGCCTCCTGCTCTGATGGAGCTCCAACTTCGGCAAAAACCCCCGGAGGTCTTTGAGAGGATTTTGCTTCTCAGCCACTTCCCCATCATTCACCCCCTACAAGCCTATTGGAGGTCCCTGCCCCAGCGATGCCCTTGTAGGGCAGGAAGGCAGGAAGGGGATGTCCCTTCGAATGAGTGGGGAGGAGACACGCGGCTCGTGGGGAAGGGGCTGCCCCCGAGCGTCTGTTACTGGTGAGTTGTTTCAGCCTCTTTTCTATGTTTTTTCCTCCCAAGATGCTAATTGTCGCCGTTAGTTTAGTTGCAAGCAGGAGGGGAAGTGTCCGGCTTTGTCCCTTTGCTGGTGCAAACTAGGGGTACCCATCACTGAAAGCCCCCCAAAGTCTCTCCATTCTCATGTCCTTGGAGGAAAGGCTAAAAGAGCTGGGATGGGCACACGTGGCCCAGGCACGTGTAAAGGCTCCAGAAGTGTGGTTTAGCTGATAATTGCCTTTGTTTTAAGTAAGAAAAGGGATGTTCCATGACTGGTGCGTGGTGCTTTTCCTGAGCCATCAGAAAGACGGCAAAAGGCTCTGGCTTTGTGTTTGTGGGGATTTTGGGGTGCTTTTTCGTTTAACTTTGACTTTGTTGTGGGGTTTGTGTATTGTTTTAAGCTCTTTGGGTTTGCTGGGAATGCTGTGGGGAGGTGCAAAAGCTCGTTAAGGCTGGAGGCTCCCTCTTGCTTGTGCTTGCGTTAACACCACGTGCATTAGGTACCTCCGGAGCTCTTTGCAGCCATGCAGTGCGAACGATACCAGTTGATAACAGCATTAATGAGAAATAAGCATCTTTGTGGTCACCATATGAGCTTGAAACCCTTTGCAAGGGCCATTTGTGCAGCAGCAGCAGCTTCCCCCTCTGCAAGATGCTCTCGATGCTCTTGCACCGCTGTACTCCCTTAATCACACCTGCAGCAATCCCATGGTAATCACCAGCACCTGAGGGCAATTTGCATCCCCCAACGGCTTTCAGCGTCTTTAGCAGCTTCTCGAAGCCCATCCAGGTGTTTCTCATTGGGGGAATCAGTTAGAAGCTCCCTGCAGAGCCGGAGCGCTGTGGATGTGATGGGGCTTTGTGGGAGCAGCAGCTCCATGCGGTTTTCCCTGTGCTGGAGGCGGGTGCTGCTGGAGGTAGGTGAGGTTGAGCTTCTCCTGGTTTTTGGATGTTGTTTTGGGCTCCTGGACTGGACCCAGGTCTCTGTAAGCTGCAGATGAACGGGGATGGGGGTTGCATGCTTGGGCTATCGCGTCGGTGTGATGTTGCCAAGGGATTTAGTATGAGAAGAGGGATGAACCCAGCGATGGAGTAGGGGTTATTGGTTTTCCTTCTTAGACAACGCAGCTGAGCAAACCCAAGCCTGCTGTCTGCTCATTAAGGGGCTGTCTTTTGTCTTCTCCTGGAAAAAATCCTTTCCAGGAATCCCAAGATTTTCTAAGTAGGGTCAAGCTTAGGAAAAGGAGGAAAATGTGCTCCTTTTCTATTGCATCAGGTATGGTTAAGCATCAATTATTTCTCCTCCTTTCTTGTCTATGTGTGCTTCCCTCTTTCCCACCTTCTGTACAGACACTCCTTGGGAAGGTCTGGTGTCCTCTGTAACCTGTGTATGGTGTGAAGCTGGACCTGCTCCATCTTATGGGTGCCCTGGCTGATGTGTGTCTTCCTGGTCCACAGCTCTGCTGGGGAGGCCAGGAGCAAAGGGAGTTAGATATTCCTCCTCTGGTACCCACCATGGCCAAGGGCTTATCCTGTGAGCTCCCTGTTGGTTTGTGTGGGGGAATGGGAATGTGTTTTGCATCCCAAGAAACCCTCTCTATGGCAGCAACAGCAGCCTTGGGGTGCCTCCAGACCCAATCCTGTAGGAATGCTGATTAGCCCAAAGGCTGCTTGGTAGCAAGTGCTCAAAGCTAAGCTGGTTTTCCCCTCTAAGCCTTCATGTTTCTTCTTCAAGGAGAGGGAATTCTGCTGCTGGAGGCATCTGTTTCCCTCTAGCAGAGAGGTTTTGTGGTGCACAGGAGCCAAACCTTCCTGTTGTGAGCAGCTAAAGCAGCTTTTACTGTGCTGGAGAGGGGGACAAGCCCTGCTCCTGTGATGCTTGGGTGCTTGCAATAGCAAAACCCTTCCCAGAATATGGTCTGACGTTCTCCCCGCTTCTCCTCCTTTACCTTAATGTGCCAGCCGTGTCTCACCCTAATTAAAACCAGCCGAGAGGACTGGCCCAGGCCGTGGCTTTGGAGGCTGTAAAGCTCTAGGACAGGTTTATGTAGCGCAATTAAAAGGAAGGTAAAAAAAGATTGGTAAGAACTTAAACACTAATTACTTTTCTTTTTGCCAGCTGAACTGTTCTGGCAGTGGGGGTGCAAGTGGGATGCAAAGACTGGGGATGGTTGGGTCTCTGCTGTTGTAAATCAAACTGATCAACTGCTCCATTGCCTTATAGCCATGTAACTCACCTGCTGTCCATTAGCCGAAATCATGTTTTTTCACTTAAACCAGGCTTAAGATGCCTGACAGTGGAGCCTGGTGGGGAGGGGGAGGCAAAGGCAGGGCCTGGCTGGAGGCAGCGAGGTGGAAATATCTTTTTAAAAGGTGTGAGCCCATTTTAGTGTTTTCCATATAAAATGTGATATTATCGGCTGGGCGCTGCGGAGCTCTAAGAGCTGCAAACCCAGCTGAGGAAGGGACCAGTGCAGGTGGTGGCAGGTCCAAGGTGGCCTGAGGGGATGAGATGGGGAATCCCAACTTGGGATGCTTGCAGGCAGGATGGTGAGTTCCAAAGGGAAACCCCTTTGGGATGAATGTCAGGTATTCCCTTAAACTCCTGCCTTAATTCCCCTTCGTGCGGTAGAGATCTGCACAGTGTTGGCTGGATGAAGAAGTTGCTCATGGGGTTGTGGTGTGAAAGCTCATAAGTGCTCGAGGGAAGGTGAAATTACCCCGTTGTTCACATGCAACCAGTAATGGGAATGGGTGGCTCGCATAATAGGTGGCATAATTTGCCTTGGATGGTGAAGTAAACCGCTGTTTCCTCTCCCTGTGTCTAGTCTTGCTTGCCGAGCGTTTTCTTTCTTGAATGGAAAAGGAAAACAGGCTGTGAAGTGTTTGGAAAGGGATGAGGGAAGGCAGGGCTTGCAGTAAATGGCTCCTTTTATACCTACGTCCACCCTGTGCCTTGAAATAAAGTGATAGACAAAGCCTTCCCAGACTGGAAAGAAGCAGCTGGAATGGGATGAGGAGATATCCCTGTGGGTATCTGCATGCTGGAAATGCAGCTTCAGCTCCCTGGGTTCATGGCTTTGCAGGAGCTGATGCTTCCTGGGTGCTCTGGTGCAGGGGAGGGCATTGATGGTCCCTGCACTGGGGCAGGATTTGCTCCCAGGAGCTCTGGACTTGCCCATGGTCTCATCCCGCAATGCCAACAATTCACCCATCTGCTGCCAAAAAGGGCTCCCGGTTCTGCCAACAAGCCCCTGCAGGTTCTCCTGTTGGGAAAACCAGACTCATTTATTAATATACTTATTGTTAATTGCTGTAATTTGAAGGCTGGCTTCCCACTCCCGGGGACGTGGGTGTGTGCTGCCGGTGTGGAAATGCATGGAGGAATGTTACCCTGTGGTGAGGGGAGGATGCTCCTGTGGTTATGGTGGTGATGACCGGTTTGTATTGTGGGTTTGGTGAGAGAACAATGAGAAAACCAAACTTATCTCCTTGTTGGAGGCTAAAAATCCAGCCAAATGCATATTGAAATGGTAATTGGTGCAATTCCCCACCAGCACCTCCTCAGGCAGCTCAGAGTACGCTTTGTTCTTCCTCCCTGCTCCGTTTGCTGCCCTCGGACTCCAAAAGGAGCTTTGGTGGCTGCCTGTAAGGGTTTGAGCTGGGGAGGGCCCCATTGCCTGCAGGAGGGCAGTGATGTCCCCTCATCATGGGTGCCAAAGGAGATGGGGCTGAGATAACCCTCGAGGTTCTGAGTCTGGTCTGTGCTTGGGCTTTGCCAGCACAGTTGTGTTGGTGAGGAGCAGAGGGAAGGAGGAGGCTTGGCTCTTGGTTCTGATTAGGGCTGGGCTTTTCTGACCCATCAATGAGGCTATGGGGTACGGCAGGATGCTTATGCCTCTGGTCTCTCTCTCGCTGTTGGGCCCTGCTCTGTCCACATTTAGGGGGTTGTAGCAGGAAAAGAAGCCAAAGGGATCAATTGGGCAGCAGGACCGTGGCTCCGTGAGGTCCTGCAGGGGTCCTGGCTTTGTGTTTCTCATCCCAGGATAGAAAAAGAGCACCGTGCCTTTATATTCACCTGGTGATGCCAGCAGAAAGCTCCTGGCCTCTGCTCTGCAACAGCAGCAAAGCGAGGTCCCTGTGTTCACAGGGGGGTTTGGGTTGTGACTGGGAAATAGCTCCTTTTCCAGTACCGCGTGTGTCTGTGTCCTCAGGAGCCAGACCCGCTCCAGCTCTCCCTGCCCTGTACCAGCGTTTGCTTTGGGAGAAGAGCGCTGGTGGTTTCTGGCACGGGATCCATCTAACCCGCCATCAGAAAACAACAACCCCAAACCTGCAATTGCCTTTTGGTCTTGAGCAATTTGAACTGGGTGTGAACCGGCCACGAAGGCTTCAATAGCTCTGTGTGGAGACGGGAATGCTGCTGTCTGGGGTGGGAGTAGTGGATGGTTTATGTGAACCAGGACTTGCTTTGCATCCCTGTCTGCATCACCCTGTATCCCAAAGTGACGGCACTGATGCTCTGCTGGCAACCAGACCCTGACTTGGCCATAGCCAGCACTGCCTGTGTTGGAAGGTGAATGGTGCCACGAGTGCTGCACCCAGCTGGGTGTTCTCAGCTCCTGTGGGGGATTATGAGAAGTGGAGAATTAAGCACTGCCTTTCCTGGTTTCTCTCCTTTCCATGGGCTGGTGCGATGCAGGCGGCCCAGCCCCGTGCAGCCATTGGAATTCCTTTTGGGAATGGGGAGAGGGTGAGAGCAGGGGGGTAAATCTGATTTAATTACAGTGACACAACCTGCATGGCCTCGGAGGCTCGGGGAGGGGAGGTTTAATCTGATTTGGAGAGGGGAGGCAGTGCAGCAGCTGCCGCTGGCATCAGGCCTGTGCACATGATGGGCTTAGGGCAGCACCAGGCGCCGGCTGTCCCGGCCTCAGGCAGCGGGTGCTGGGTCCTGGGATGGGGTAGGAATGGAGCCTCAGAGCATTGCCTTGGGCAGGGTGTCATAGCTGTCACCCAGCATCCTCCTTCATGGGTGTCATGGGGTCATAGAATGGTTTGGGTTGGAAGGTCTGCAGGCTGCCCAGGGTAATGTACCCAATGTGGAGTCCTAGCTTTCCATGTACAGTAGGATGCTCTGGTCCGGCAGAATAAGGGATCCTAAGGATGCAGTAATTCATTGCAACCTTATCAGTGCCTTGTGGTGACCCGCTGATGAAGGCTAGCCTGTATCTTCCCAAATTGGGTTTTACCTCCTGCTAGTACATGAGAGCATGCTTCTTGGTGACAGGGTGTCTGGTGTTAATGGTCCCCTGACCATGCTGCCATCCCCCAATCCCAGTATTCCCACAGCTTTATTCCTACCTCTCTGCAGCTCCTGGGGCTGTGGGGAGGATGGGAGCAGCAGGATCCTGGTGGAAATGTCACCTCCCACCCTGAGACTTTGGCAAGGGGAGAACAAACCCAGCCAGGGGTGGAGGAGAGGCCAAGGCTGGATCCTGCAGAGCCTGGCAAGGAAGGCTTTGGATAAGGGCAGGAGCGTGTGGGAGGGGACTGTAAATGCCTCAGAAGGATCTGGTGGAAGGTGATGCTTGACAGCCCTGGAGCCCTGTCTCCGCTCGCCCCATGCGGTGCTGGCAGGGGCAGTGCATTCTTCACCAGTCGCCGTTTGCTTGGGCACTGATGTGTTCTGCTACCAATGCACATTTCCCATAGAATCACTCAATTTAGGTACTTCTCCCCTCTCCGTGCTATCCTGCCCCTTTCCCAGAGGGGCTCAGGTGTGCAGCATGGAGCAGTGTCACTGGTTCTGTTCTGGGAACTGTGGGGATACCTCTAACCTGCTTTGCCTGGCTCTTTGTGGTCCTTGGCCTCTGCTGCTCAGGTTGCTCAGGACCAGTGACAGGGTTTGTATTGGAAGCAAGTCTGTGGTGGGATGTGCAGGATGGAGTGCGGATGGCTGTGGTCTGCATGATGGCTGTGCCTGCCCTGCCTGTCTTGTCCTTCTGTGCAATGATGTTCTCCCATGTGTCTTTCCTACAACTCCTGGATCCTTATGGAGAAACCTCTTTTCTCCTCTGAGAAATGTCCATCTCTTGCATCCCGATTCCTGTTTTCCACGTGCTGCTGTGACTTCCCCCACTGTCACCCTTTGGGGACAGGCTGAGCATGCAACAGGGCTCTTCTGGGCAGCCCTTGATCTATATCCCCCATGTGCTTGAGCGGTCTCCCCTGGCACAGCTTAAGGAGTGCTGCTGAGCTTGGGTATGTGCAAATCCCAGACCAGGAACTCCAAACCACGCCGCCTTAAAGAAGAAACCTGACTAACCCAGTAATGTGTTTTGAGGTTCTCTTTGTTTAACTTCTGGGGTTTAAGGTTAAACTTGAGCTGCTTTGTGTTCTGTGCAGTCGGGAGGTCTGGGAGCCCTTCTGCTGAAGGAATAAGTCAAATATCCACCTGTTTGAGAGTCCTGCAGCAGTCTGAGCAGTGCTAGGGTGCAGGCAGTGTTACTGAGTCTTAGAATCCTAGAATAGTTCGGGTTGGAAAGGACCTTAAGCTCATCCAGTTCCAACCCCCTGCCATGCATGGGCAGGGACACCTCACACTAAACCATCTCACCCAAGGCTTTGTCCAACCTGGCCTTGAACAATGCCAGGGATGGAGCATTCACAACCTCCTGAGCAACCCATTCCAGTGCCTCACCACCCTAACAGGAAAGAATTCCCTCCTTATATCCAATCTAAACTTCCCCTGTTTAAGTTTTAACCCATTACCCCTTGTCCTATCACTACAGTCCCTAATGAAGGGTCCCTCCCCAGCATCCCTATAGGCTCCCTATCACTTGAGCCAGTGAATCCAGGGAAGGAAAAGTGAGAGACCATCTCGTTGTCCTTTTAAGTTGAGCCACGTCTAGTTTGGAAACTGCTGCAGCGGAGCAAGTGCCATGACCCAGTGCAAACCTGACTTTGCAAATCACTGAATTTCTGCTTTAAAAATGCTTGTTTTAATGTCCTCCTGATGGGTAGCTCCCTTATCCCACCCTTCCCCTTGACTGCCAGGAGGTGGGAAACATCCTCCCCTCTTGGTGGGCTGGTAGCTGGTGTTGGAGCATCCCTGGGGAGCAGGTTGGGTCTGGAAAGCTGCTCTGTGCCGGTGCCTGGGGAGACGTACGAGGGACCTAACCCAGTTTCAAGCAAGGTGTTTCTGCTGACACAGCCACCACGGGCTTTAATTGTGGATTATTAAGAACTGCTTTCATTTTCCGAAGCTGGCCCCTTGTTACAGTGCAGGTCCCCAAACCCTTTTCCCTACAAAAGGGGTGTTTGTGCCTCTTACCTTTCGCCAGCCTGCGCTTTAATTTCAGCTTGCTGTGTAATCTAGAGGCGGGGGGAGCTTTCCGAGCCTCTCACTCAATAACTCAGCCCAGCCTACAGCACTAGTGAGGTATTTTACACTCCACCAAGGCAGATAATTAATCATTCCTGAAGAATGAAGAAATGTTTCTGGACTTTTCCCTTCCTTCATAAAGGAAAACAAGGGGTTTGGGAAACTTTGTGCCCCTCTCATAGGATGAAGGGGTTTGGGATGAGAAGGGTGAAGGTTGGATGGCTCTTTGGGGGAAGCAATAGTGGGGTTCTACCTGCCAGGCTGTGGGATGACTGCTTCTTGGTGTCTGAGGTGTGTGCAGGAGGTGAAGATGCTGCAGAGCCCCAGCTCTCCCCATCACTCCTGGCTGATGGAGGAGCCCAGAACTGCTTGGCTTCCTTTATTGCTGTGTTGATGCTGATGGTCTTGGTGGCTTCCTATCTGGTTGCTCAGGGAGCATCTCTTTGACCTGCAGGTGCTTTCCTTATGGTTCTGTGATTAATTGCATACTTTTTTGCAGTCATTAAATTAAGCAAAGGTGACTTCAACCCAACCAGCCTGAAAAGAACCTTAAACACGGTGCAGTGTGTCTTGGAGCTCACTTCAGTACTGTAAGGTGATGGCACTGCCCTCGCTGAGTTGCTCTCAGCATCCCGATGCTGATGCAGAGGAACTTGAAGGCAGGAGTATGGGGGCAATAAGGAAAATCCCCCCTGGAAAAGCTGCTTGCTAGGTTTTCAGCAGCTTGTGTCTCCAGTATCACCATCCCACTGGGTGCTGGGAACACACGTCAGCCCTGCTGCGAGCAAGCCAGCCCTTTGTTCCTGCGTCTCCTTGAGATGCTATTGTGGTTTACTTAATTAAAAACACAGAGCATTATTGTGGGAATGACAAGGAATTAAACAGATTAAATCTGGGAAAAGACCTATCTGGCTGTCTCATCCAGCCCAGCTCTGCTGTTCCGAGGTATCCTTCTGCCATGCGGTTTGAGGTGCCTCAGGTGATGTTTGCTCCCCAAGGAAATCTCTCTGTGGTCTATGAGAGAGCTGGCTGTGGAAATGAGCACGCTGGTTTCATGCTGCTTGCTTGTTCTCCCAGCTGTGTTTCCACCCAGCAATGGCTTTACCAACAAGCACTGATGCAGAGGGCTCAGCTCCTCCTTGCACTTCCCACTCTTTCTGAATGAATTTCAGTCTCTTCAGTATCTTGGGCTGATGGGGATGCTTTTGGGAAAACCTGCCTCTTCCTCCTCTGTGTGTCAGTGTGGGAAAGTGAACTTCCTAGTGCTGGGGGTGCTGGAAATGGGAGATCAGCCCTTCCTGGGAGAGAAGCATGTAATTAATTTGCTGCCCCACTATACTCTAGGGATAGATCAAGTCAAGTAGCCATGAAATCTGTGAGGAGGAGGATGAGGGTTTTGGAGAGGGATGAAGGTGCTGGCAGGAGAATAATTCCTCTCCACACCCTGGATCGGAGTATTGGGACATTGAATGGTGACAGAGCAGTGGGAAGGGTCCCACCGTGCTCCATGGAGCCACGCAGCCCCACGTCAGCAATGGGATTTTGCCCACGATGTGCAAATACTGAGCAGCTGCTGCTCAGGGCAGAGCTGAGGGATGAAGGTCCTGCATTGACAAAGCACCGGCATCACCATTTCCACTGCTCCAGGCTCCTGTTTGCCCTTGGGCAGGCTGTGTTGGCCCTCTGGCCGCATCCTGGAAGCCTGGGTGTTGAGCTGGGTCCTGCCAGGATGTCTGGGTGTGGGAAACGTGCCTCCCCACGCCAGTGCTGCTGCCTGCTAATGCCTTGTTAAATAGGGCCTGTTTGCTGTGCCCTGTGCCAGGAGCTGCAGTGGGATGGGGCTGGCTGCTTCCCCAGGTGGTCTTAGCAAAACCAGGGACTGTTTCCCCATTGGAAGCCCCTTTCTCCCTGCTTTTGCCTCTCCAGCGGGTGCCTGCCTGTTGTCCCATGTTGGACTGCCAAAACACAAGTCACTACCAGGGTTATGAACCGAGCTTTGTGCTTTGAAGCCTCACCTGGTGAATGACACGAATCCCAAGGTGGTTTTCCATGCACCAGGGAGCAAACATCAGCTCTGATATAGGAAATCAAAACCTTGGGAGCTTCCTACTTTGCAAATACCATGGCTGCTCGAGGGGCGCTGGCTTGGCTGCAGAGCAAACGCGCTTCCCCATCGAGTCATCCAGCTCCGCATGCTTTAATAGATACATGATGGGGATATGAGAGTGATGCAACTTCATTTTAAAGGTGATCTTGTGGAGTTTTTGCCCGATAGTGCCAGCAACCAGGAGCAAAAATGGCCCTGGCAGCCTGTGGCTGCAGAAATGTCACTTTTGAAACCCCAAATCCTAAAGCTGAGCTTATTCCCGTGGCTCCAGGAGCCGAGGCTTTAAGAAGAGCTGCTGGGTTTTGACAGCCTCCTATTAGTCATGGGAACTGGCAGCTCTGAAATGAATATTTACAGATCCCCCCTGCTCCTGCTCTCTTGTTAATGCAAAGAAAACCCTCGCCTCCAGCCCCACTTCCAAGTACGTGATTGGGAACATGTGAATCCACAAGGACTGAACTGCGAGTGACCTCCAGGAGTGAAGTGGGTTAATCAAAGCTGGGCTCTTCCCCACACTTCAGTCGCTAAAGCTCCTGCATTTCCTCCTGATGGCTGATAAGGAGGGATTGAGTTTATGAAAGAGATGAAGATGTTTGGATAAGCTACAGTACCAAAGCAAGCCTGCCTGACAAGTCAGGGCCTGAAGGAAGCTTATGGAGTTGGAGGGGGTTTGTTTTCTTCTTCCCAGGCCCCTTCCACTAGGCAGGAAGTGTGTCCATGGGGATCCATCCAGAGGTGCTGCACAGCCCTGGTTGAGATGCTCTGAGTCCTCGCTGCCCTCCCCTTGGGGATGTGTCCCAAAGCTGGTGTCACTGCTATGGGGCAGAGGTGCTGCTGTACTGGTGTGATGGGCACTCATGCCACAAGACCCAGGGGGTTCCTATGGGGACACCAGCACACAATGGCTTCACGTGTGCTCTGAGAGCTACAGGGCTTTGAGACATGCTTGGTACTGTCCTGCCATAGGCAGCCCCTGGGCACTGGTGTATCTGTGACTACCCAGGTCCTAAATCAAGTACGTGGGTTCATGTATTGAGCTCAAGGTCTGGTTATTTCCCTGTTGTTCTCTTGCTGTGCCAGAAAGGGCAGCACCTGTGTCTTGGAGATCCTTATCTCGGTGTATTTTTAGGCATGCCTTATTGATGCTGAAAGGAGGTGAATCATGTTTGGGAAAGGAGCTGCTGCTCTTCTGAGTGTGTTTTGGAAAACAGGGCTCCAGGGGGAGGGAGGGAGGGAGAGCAGCAGTGGGAGATGACCCCTGTCCCCCTTGGTTCAGTGGCTCTTTGCTGGAACATGGTGGCTTCTCATGGGGCAATGAGCTGCTTCCTGCAGTGGGAAAGGAGGTGACAGCTTTAAGGGTTTTCCCAAAGCTTAAACCTGTGCCCCCCCCTCCCCAGTCCTAGACCGGTGGCCAGGAGAGGGTGGTGTGGATGTGATGGCTCATGTCTGCAGTGCTGTATAGCCAGAAGCATGCTGACCCCCTCCTGCAGCCTTGCTGATGGTCACAGTGCCTTGATGTTCCCCTGTAGCCACCTAAAGAGTTCACCTCTTGGGTGCAGAGCCATGGGGTGATGAAGCCATTGGTTGTCCTTCCTTTTCCCTGCTCTCCATACTGCCCTTCTCCCTCCTGGATACCTGTGACCCCCACAAGGCAGCTCTGGGAATGGCCATGCAGGCTTTTTGCCCTGGGGAGGCTTGCAGGTGAGGTGAGGAAGGTGAAACCTTTGGATCTCTGGCTGTGATCATTCCCCCCTCCTTTGATATATCCCCCCCCACCTCCGCAGGGAAAGAAGGTAATTCAGGTTGATGTCTCCATTAAAAAGCTGCAGCAGTCAAGCGGTTGTTTGTGCTGAGAGGGGAATGCCCACAGGTAATTTATCTTGACGTTTATAGAAAGCATAAGGGTTTACTCATTCATAAACCCAAGGAACGGGGGGTTTGTCTGCGTTGGCTGGGCTCTGGAGCTGCTCGAGCATTATTGTAGCTGATGGTAATCGTTTCCGGACGTGCCCCAGTATGCCTACGGGGGTTGCATGGGAACAGTAACAATGTGGGACAGGAGAGCAAACCTGTTGGACAGGAACGGGCCCCACTGGAGCTGACAAACCCTCTTCTTCCCTGCCTTGGCTGAC
Source organism: Neopsephotus bourkii (assembly GCF_033783945.1). Lineage (NCBI taxonomy): Eukaryota > Metazoa > Chordata > Aves > Psittaciformes > Psittacidae > Neopsephotus > Neopsephotus bourkii. Next base: position 1,487,096 of record NW_026902223.1, read on the forward strand.
TGGCAGGTGAGGGTGAGAGCCAAGGGGAGGACCTGGTGGCTGGCACCCGGGTTCGTGGCTTGTTGTAACTGGAGGGAGTCCTGGCCCTGGGGCTCTCTGTGCTCTGCAGCCCCGAGGAGCAGTGGGGAATGCTCTGTGTTCAGAACAAACTGTGTTCTGGTGCTCGTTGTCCGGGCCCAAGGGGGGAGCTGCTCTGTGCAGGGTCTGGCTCCAGCCTTGGAGCCCAGCGAGCAACTGCAGCATCTTGAGGTCCCTTCCTCTGCTGGTGTCTGTCGGTCTGGGGAAGGTCTGTAGCTTCCCTTGAGCATGGGAAGACCTGTGTGTGTGTCTGAATGGTGCAGGAGCGCTCTGTGCTCTGGGGTCTGTGCAAGTGCCCTGGCTTGCAGAGCTTTTCTCCTCCCACCACGCAGACCTTTAGCGGGTCTGAAGATAGTGAAGATGCTCTGGCCCATCTGTCTTTGCTGTGGAGATGCTCTATCCCTCCCTGGCAGAGGACCAGGTATGTTAGGTTATCATAAAGCCCATGGTGATATTCTAGCTTTTTATGGCTGACCTTGTGGCACTGGGCTGCTGAAGAGCCAGGAGTCACAAGTGTTATCGTTGTTAATCCCCCTATAATCCAATCTGCTGAGGAGCATCAATCTCCCTATTGCTAAATTAGCAGTTGTGTTGAACTATCTGGGAAGGGTGCATTGGAGAAGACCTGCAGGTCTTGATTTACAGAGCATAGGGGTGTTTGAGTTCCCAGGTTCCAATCCTCAGTGACTGGAGCTGACCCTTGGGTGACCATCCTTAGGATGTGGACTATGACAGGGATAGCAAGAGCTTTCCCAAAGAGACCTCCTGGTGTTTCTCAATGCTACAGGGTGTTAAATAAATACACCAAGCTGCAGTGACCCTGACATGGGTCTCAGCTGATGGGGAGCACCCAGGGGTGCATTGCTAGCAGCCCATAACCAGACCCATGCTGCTGCAGCACAGAGATGCTGAGGACTGTGCAGCTTGAGGCATCGGCTGCCTGGCTCCCAGAGCTGCATTCTTGGCTCTAAATGGGTTTTTCCCTCTTTTGCCAAAGCATGCCCAGCTTGGGATTGATTCTTGGTGTTGGGCATCAGGTGTCTATTGATCCATGGTAGCCACTAGCTGAAAACTGTAGAGCTTGGGAAAACGTGGTGACATTCTCTGTATAAATAGAGGGAGCAGCTTTAGCTGCAGGACGGCTGTGTTTCAGCTGGGTGCTGCTGGCATCTCACAGCATGGATACCCCAAACCCCCCCGTGAATGGGAGGAGAGCGGACGTGCCCGTGCTCTGCTGGCCAGGCAGGGCTGGCCTGCTCCTGTGTTTGATAAACAGCAGGATGAACAAGGAGAAACCTGCCTGGAATTGTCTGAAGGTGATAAAATTCCTGTGCTGCTTGAGTGCACTGATTAGCTCTATGGGAGATGAGGCTGGGCTTGGCTCCGGGGCATCTCAATGCATCTCCTCTGAGCACCCCAGCAGCTTTGTGTCCATGCACCCCATATAACCATGGTGATGCCATGTGGGTGATGGCTCCAAGTGTGACCTTTCTGTCCCCCTGGGGCTGGTTTCACCCCCCTGCACCCATGCTCTGTGCCCGGCCGGGTTTTCCTCCTGTCTCTTGGGAGCGGCCGATCCGCAGTTTTGGCAACAGCATCTCGTGGGGAATGACGTTCCCAGTGTTTGAGCAGGTGAGCCCGAGCAGTGACTCAGATGCACCCTGCTGCTGCGGCACCATGCCAGGGCCACCGGGGCTGCGGGGTGCAATGGGGTCCTGAGCCTCATGGGGGGTGCAGTGCCTGTCCTTACAAGGGGTTTTAGGAGCTTGGGATGATCTAAAGCTTGGTTGAACAAAGTGCTTCATCACTGGCTTGGTTTGAGGTGGGTGAGTCACCCGTTGAGTCACGCTGTTCCATTGCCAGAAGGGGGACTGGAGAGGGGGACACTGCCTGTGCTTGATGTGACCCAGCTGCATAGTCCAACGCTCTCCTGACACTGCTCTCATGTAACCTCCTTACTGGTGTGCTCCTAGTACTGACTGGAAATGCATCTCTGCCTTCCCCACCTCCTTTTTACCCCCTTTAGATCTACTTTTTCAGCAATGACTTCCCCTCAAATAACCTGACCCCAAGGTGTTGGTGCAGACCCTGCCTGCAGCACTGGTCACTGCTCTCAGTGCTGTTGCTGCGTCTTGCCCTGCTTGATGCTCTCATGAAGCAGCAGCTCCCGGGCTTGCTGTGGTGGGGTGAACAACGTGGGGGAGCCATAAAGCTTCAGATCAGGCTTGGGGTGAGATCCCAGCCTGGTTTGGGGTGAAGGGACCTTAAAGCTCATCCAGTCCCAACCCTGCCACGGGCAGGGACCCCTTCCACTGGTGCAGCTTGCTCCAAGCCCCTGTGTCCACCCTGGCCTTGAGCACTGCCAGGGATGGGGCAGGTCTCAAGCAATGCAAATGGAGTTGGACGTTGGCTTTAACCCCGATCTCATGCTGCCGCTGCCCCTTCGCTGCCCACAGGACCCCACCACGGTCACCCCCGGTGGCCGGAGGCGTGGCCATGACATCACCGCCACCGCTGCCCATTGGTTGCCCCCTTGGTGATGTCATCGTCCTGGACCCATTCTTTCCAGTGCCGGGATGCGGCGTTGCCATGGGAACGCGTGGCTGGTGGGGGGGATGCTGCGGGATAACCGTGCATCAGCCCGGGGTGGGATAACTTGTGCGCGGTGAGTTATGACTTCATTAAGAGAGTTTGCTTAATTAAAGTGAAGTCCTGATGTGCTGACAGGCGGTGCGGGTGGGAGGGATGCTCCTCTGGAAAACAGAACTCCCAGCCAGCACCTTGAGCAGCCTTTGGAGCAGCCTCTCCCCTGCTCTGTGTCTTCAGGGAGTCTAAAAGGCTTCACTGTCTCGTTTAGCAAGACTTAATCTTTCCCCAGCCCACAGTAATCCTGGTGAAGGACCTGGCTGCTGTCTAGCTGGAAGGAGAAAGTTAAAAAGAAACTTTAAAACATTGGACAAGGAATGTGCTTTAAAAGAGGAAACGCAGACAGGCGGTTTCAGGGGTGAAATGTCTTTGGAGAAGTGAGTTGAAAGCAGCCAGTCCTTTGGAAAGCAGTGCTTGGGGAGCAGGGGTTGTGCTGCTGCCCTCCTCCAGCCTTCAGTCACCAGCCCACTCTTGTCTGCCACTTATTTCCAAGGACAAAACAAACCCCTTTAACCCAGAGTTCAACTCTGACCTTGCTATGGCAGGATTAAAATCTCACGAAGATGGACAACTCGACTGCAGAGGTTTAATCCCCCTCCCTCCCTTCTCCTCCCCTCTGTTTTTCACTCCTTTTCTTTCCAACTGGCCCGGTTTGCTGCTGAGAAATTGGGAAAACAGAGAATAGACCTCGGCCTTGCGGGTGCTGCTGTCTGGAAGATGACGCAGGCAACCCAGTGCTGCTGCAGCCCAGGGACAGATGCACAACTGGGGCTTTATCTGCTCCCTCTTGCATCTGTGGCTCTGCACTTTGCTGTCAAGGTTTGGTCCTTGGCTTTGGAGCATCTCTCCAGAGGCTGGTGGTAGGGAAGAGCCCACGTGGCTGTTGGGGCTGCACTGTTGGCACCAGGGGCAGCTCCCTCTGCCTGTCCTGCCTGTGTCTCCATCTCCTGATTGTAACTGCTGCTTGTTTCTTGTAGCAGGACAGAGGTTTTAAATATGTGCAGGCAGCAAGGAGAGGGGTGGAGGTCTCCATCCTGCTGCAGGGATTGCTGTGGAAGCACTGCTAGTGTTCTTTTCTCAGGGAAGAGATGGTATTTACCCTAATAGAATCTAAAACCTGGTTTGTTCTCTTATCTCTTGTACTCAAATCTGGCTTTAGAAACAATCTGTGTGAAAAGCAGGGTTTTGAAAGGTGGCACGGAGTGAAGCTGCCCCCAGCCCTGTTGGCAGGGTCTGGAGCGGGGATGTGGAGCCTGGGTTTGGGCGCTCACCATCAACACCTTTTGGGAGCATCCCCAGGAGCAAGGGGAGATGGGCAGAGCCGGCACCTGGGGAAGGATGGGGAGAGCATCTCCGCTGTGCACACATCCAAATTACCCCAAGCAAAACTCCACTGTGGGCAGGAGGAGTTGTGTAAATCAGCTTTGTCCTCCTTTGGATTCCAACAGCCTTTCTTTGACTAAACCCTGTGCCATCCTCTGAGGACCAGGGAGGGCGAAGGGGGAGGACGAGGGAGCCTCCTGGTTTTCAGCCTGGTATTACTAAGCAACCATGGCCTGAAATTCACAGCCCAATGGAGAGAACTTTGTTTACCAGGAAGAAAACACTTGAAAAGGGGGAATCTTTGGCGGAAGCATGACGGGATTAACGCCGGGGTTTCTTTAGGCAGTTTTGTTGTTTTTCAGGGCCTGACCTTACTGCTCTGGTTTGCTTTTGCCAAGGGACTCTTTCCCTGCCCAGTTTGGAGCGTGGTATTGTGCTGGGGTGGGAAGGGGGAGCTGGGAGAGCCAGGTTTGGCAGCGCGAATGTTAGCCTGAGATTATCTGGTTTGGAGTTGATCATTAGATGCCGCGCTCCTGAAAATCCCATTGTAATTAATTTTCTCCTGAATTAATTAGAGGAATTGAAGGGAGGCCGGGCCAGGAACATGTGAGGGGAGTTTTTCTGGGGTGATATACAGGTTGTTGGCAGTGGGAATTAAATCACCTTTGTCCCCCTTCCCAGGCTGCTTTTAAAGTTGCTCTCATCTCTCAGCCGTGACCGGTGCATGGGCAAAGGTGCAGGGTCCTGTGCACAGCGTGTCCCTGTTGAAACTGTCCAAGTGATGATTCAGGGTGTTTACTCCTTGCTTTCTTTTGTGTGCCACTGCATTGAAGTGGGATGGGTGGGATGGAAGGATTTGGGGCTGCTTAGGATGTGCTCCTCAAGTGTGAGGAGGAGCAAACTCCATCCCGTTTGCTGGCTCCAGCAGAGGAGAGGGTCTAGGAGGTGTTGGTTTGTTCTCAGCTTTGCTGTGTCTTTGCAGTGCAACACGGGTGGAATTGCTGCCTTAGCTCTGCTCAGAGGCAGGGGAGCAGGCAGTGATGCCACGAGCCTTTAGTGCGAGATGCTTGTACTGAGAAGGTGTAGGAATGGTGGGGCTGTGTCTTGGAGGCCCTGTGTTCCACAGAAAGATTTCCAGCATCGTTCCCAGCTTGGCTTCCTGCATCCGATTCTATTGGTGTCAAGCAGCAGAAATGGGGGTGCATTGATTTACACACTGCCTGGTAGAATCATAGAGTAGTTTGGGGTGTAAAGAACCTTCAAAGGTCACCTCGTCAAACCCCTCTGTAGTGAACAGGGACATCTATACAACTGATATGTATAGGTGAAGCTCCCCATGCAGGGCAGTCCTTCCCTTCACCTCAGCAGCATCTCTGCCAGCTGCCAAACACACATGGGGAGGATGAGGGAAATGGCTTTGACAGGGCTGTGCCTGCAGCATGGTGCTGGAGCTGGGGCTCTGGGTTGCCTTGTGTGTGTCCTGCTTGCCCCCGGCCCCAGCTCGGGCTGCTCCGCGGTCACCAATGGCTAATCCTTCCTTCCCTGCTCCCGGGTGGGAGGGGAGGGCAGGCTGATGAGCATGGGAATCTGGAAGCCTATTCAGCTGTAATTATTGGCCTCAATACTGAGTGAGAGGGAGAAGGGGGGGAGCTGGGGGAGAGGGGAAGACCCAAGGGGAAAAGAGATGGAGATTCCTCTGCCTCCCTCCATCGCCATGGAAAGGGAGCAGGATGGGGGCAAGGGGAGGGAGACAAATCCTCCTTCCCCATGCCGAGGATGAGGATGGTGGTGGGGCTCTGTCCATCATCTCCTATGAGCACCGTGCTGACCAGCTGGGGGATGCAAGTGTCAAGCTGTTGTCTTGGTGTCAGGGTCCCCCCAACCAGCTCCTGACAAGCTGGTGGTCGTGGCATGGTGCAATGTGCTATTGCCCCTGCTTAATTAACCCCAATTAGTCCAAGTGCTGCTACCTCTTCAGGCATTGGTGCTTCCTGGGGATGTAGGCTTAAGGGAGGTGATGCCATACCCAGTGTGCCCGATCAGGAGATGGGTTTGGCATTATCCAAACCCCCACAAGTGGGGTTGGGGTGCCCACAATTGCAAGGCATCCTGTATCTCTGTATCATCCATGCACACGGGCCTCAGAGGTCCTGGGACACAGGGATTGGAGTAAGACACTGGTCTGCAGGTCCTTCCTCCCATTTGGGATCCCCTGCCCTAAGGGGGTTTTTTGATCCCTGCCTTTTCCAGTTTAGGATGCTTCTGAAGTAGGCATTGAGGATGCTGGATCCAGTATCTTATGGGAGGAATCATCTGTGGTGCTGTAAATGGCAACTGCTCTGCTGTTGGTTCCAGGAGCTCTCTTATCACCTGGCAGAGGGTTGCTTCTCCTCGCCTGGTTTCACCTTCCCAAATGACTGTCAAATGTCTCTCCTTCTATTTCAGCAGAGCTTTAATTTATCAGGGTTTGGTATATCCTTCCTGCCAGATTACCCACAGAAGGTGTATTTACGCCTTAATCCCATCTCTAACAAGCCATGGCACATCGTTTGGCTCCGGTGTTACCCTGCACAGCATCCAAACTTGGTTGCATTACGGGGACCAGAGCAATGGCAGCTTCCACCCTGTGCAAACCAGCTCCCATTCACCCAGGGATCCCCATTCACCTCCTTTTTCACCCCGAATCTGGGTGACTTGCAACGCTGCAGTGAGCAAGGGCTCAGGTTGTGCTTCCCAGGGCTGGGCTCCCGCTGTTCTCCATCAGTCCCGGTCCTGTTCCTCTCCCTGCCACTGCATCTTCGGGGCTACAATGCCGAGGGTAATAAAACCCCCGAGGTCCCTCTGCCCTGCTCTGAAAGGGAGCTTTGTCCCCGCACAGAAACGGCTTGAAACCGATCTGGGGGAAGGCGATTGTTATCTGAGGGCTCCTGAACTGTTTGGATCCTGACTTTGTCAGAGATCTTGTAATTTAAACTTCAAGCTGCTTATTAGAAATCCGAGAGAATAGGTTAATAATAAAAAGCAGACTTCCCCCCCCTGCTTTGTTCCCGTGTTCCTGTCCTCCTCTTTCTCTCAGCTGCTGTGGACATTTAATCACCCGATACCCCCCTCCTCCCGCGGTGCTTTCAGCGTTTCCAAGAGCGGGATAAAATGCCGAGATGTTTCTTTTTGAGCCCTGCCAAGGAAGGATCATGCAGGGCCTGTCGCTGCGGTCCCTGTGTGTGCCTTTGGGAGGGCTGCAAGGAGCTGGGGGGGAAAGGCAGCTTGTGACTTGTCCTTGGGTTTTGGGGGGGTCCCTTCCACTGCAAGGGGCTGGAAGTCCATCCAGGTGAAGGGGGTCCCCTTCTTCATGGGGGTTCCACTCCGAGGAGTGCCCTAGTCCTGCTTGGCTGCTTGTATTCAGCCCAATGTCCTGCCCTGCAGGGGCTTGGAGTGGGATTTGGGAGCTCTTCCCAAGACTGATCCTCATCCAAGTTCCCTCAGCTGGGCAGCAGCTCCCTGGCCCCGAAAGCACCCGAAGGAAACGTGTTTGGACATGTGCAGGGTGTATTAGCATTCCTGCTGTCCTCCCGTACTGGGCTGGCCACTTGCTATGGGGCAGGACCCTGCTGGGACCAGGGTGCTGTTGGCAGAAGCATCCCTGAGGGGTTTTGCGTGGTGTTGGGGGGTGCTCGGTGACAGGAGGTTCCGCTCTGTCCCTGCTCCCTAACAGATTCCATAGCCTGGGCAGGGCTGGGACTGCAGCGCCAGAGCCTGTGTCCGGCTGTATGGAAGCGGCTCCCAGGGTGCAGGAATGCAGAGGCTCGGGTGGGATCCCGCAGGGGTGACCCCAGTGGGTGTGGGACCGGCCCTGGCGGAAGCCGCCCCGGCAGAGCCGTGCTGCTCTCGGTGCTCGGGTACCTCGGGGTCATCCCCTCGCCTGCTCCTCTCGCATCAGGGAGGCTGTTGTTTGCTTCCTGCTGGGGCTGCCTCTTGTGGGAGTAAAGGCATCTGAGCTGAGTAAATGGGGAAGGTGCTGTGGCTCTGGTGTGGTTTGGGGGTGGCCACCGGGCCGTTACTCACCCGCATGTAGCCTGGACCCTGCTGCTTATTCATGTCCTGTCCCTACAGGCCCTTGTCCCAAGCCCCTCTCCAGGTTTCCTGCAGCCCCTTTAGGCACTGGAGCTGCTCTAAGGTCTCCCCTTCAGAAGCCTTCTCTTCTCCAGGCTGACCCAGCCTGGCTCCACAGCAGAGGTGCATCTTACTGTGCTGAGCGAAAGGGAACGTGGCTTTTGAGAGGCTGGATTACACCATACTTTCAAAAGAAAAAGGGAATGTTCTAAAACTGTTACCTTTTAGGAAATCCCCCTCCTCTATTTCTTCTACATAATGTTTCTAACCTCATCTACCTCCCCTCTTGGGTCAACAGCTTCCCATCAAGCAGGCTTGCGCTGTGAGGATGCTCTCAGTGGCCCTCAAGGGGAGTGAGGAGCCTCACAAGGGCATCCTGGGGGTCTCCCATACCCCTTCCCCATTGTGCCTGGTGCAGAGAAGTGACTGCAGCCAGGCAGGGTTTGACATTCCCACCCGGAGCAAAGGCTGGGCCTCAGCCAGGAGGAATCTGGCAGTTGCAGCTCTTACAGGCTCCCATGGCTGTCGCTGGCTAAGAGGAGTTACAGGGACACAGAGCTCAGCCGGAGCCGTGCCTCCGTTGCAGATTTGGCAGGGCTGTGGTTGATGGCTGCAGTGGGGCTCGTTTGAAGGGGAAGCACCAAACTCTCCATGTTCCCTGTGTGCAGTCGTGGTTGTGAGCTCTGGGTCCCCATAGAGTGGCACTTCAGCCCCTGCTCATGGTGGGCGAGGGGACGTGTCCCTGCTCTGTGCCCCGCAGGCAGCCGCAGGGGAGAAGGGGAGCTGTGTTTGATGTGTCTGTAGGTGCTCCCGAGCAATTTCCTGCTGGGCCCAGGTTATGTTGGTTCACATTGGCTCCTGCTCTGGATGCCACTTCCATGACATCATTTGGCTCTTGAGGAGTGGAGGAGGTGAGACACTTGCGAGCGATTATCTAGTGCAAATAGCCCATGGTAAATAGACTCAGTGAAGTATTGACACTGAGACTGTTTCTCTTCCTAATTTCCTCTTTGGGTGAGTTTGCCAAGTAGCCAAAAATAGAGGGGAGTGGGGGGGGGGGGGGGATGGGACACCCAAACCCTTCAATCCCAACCTTAAATGAAGACTTCAGATTTCAAGTCAGGGCATAGAGCTACTGTCATCCAGCTTAATTGTGTTAGCAGTTAATGACATAACTTCCATGTGGGATCTTGGCGTTGGGCTAATTTTAGGAAGTGAGTCTCTATTTAAGCTGTTTATATTAGTTTGGGATCTTCCTTCTGGACTGATGTTCTTGCTGTTACGCTGGTGGTCCCTGCCCTGAATGGAGCTGACTTTGTTGGGACAGATTGTCCTAAAGAGACATTAAAACTAGTGCCTGTTGACATGTTCTATGGTTGCCTTCGATGTGAATGGCACCCAGCGTGGATTCATTTCTAAGGTGAGGAGGAACCAATACAATCCTTGAGGACTGATGCACCTGAATGGTGACAGCCAGCGGTTTTCCCATTGGAAGAGCATTGCTTCCTATCCAATCTCTGCCCATGGAGCAGAGGACACTGGCTATGCATGGGGTGAGACCCGGCTTGATGCTGGGTCTCCGACTGCATCCCAGACGCTGCCCTCTCAGGCTGGCAAACTTTAACCAACAGAGCCCGTTTTTTATTAACCTGCATTTCCTCCTGGTTCCAGCATTACCTCTGCAGAAAAGAATCTGACCCTTGCCTCTCTGCATCACCTCCACTTTATCCCCCACCTCTTCTTCCTCTCTCCCCCTCCCTTGGGTGAACTGCAGAACCCTTGAGGCTCTCATGCTGGCTGAGCCACCCCTGTGCTGGGTCCCCTCCTGCCTCTGCAGAGCTCTGGGGGAGCTTTGGGGCTGGCACAGCAGCACTAAGCCCCTCGCAGGTCCCTCTTAATTCAGTTTGAAATGTGCTGGGATAAGAGGGCTTTCGGAGCGAGTCAGGTGCTGGGCCATGGGCCCGACCGACTGCCACAGGCTAGCACTACCACCCGCAGTCCTGATCCCCGGGACATGTGCACAGATTATGGAGAAATCCCTCAGCAATGAGGCTGCTTTAACTCCTTCATTCTCTGGGGGTTTTGCATGGAGCTCTGACCTGGTCCCGGCACAGGGATGTGCTGCGTCCCTGTGCTGCCTTCCCCAGGGCTGGATGAGCCCATAGCGTCAGAACTGGTGGCATAGATGCTATCTCCATCACCAGTGTCAGGGTGAAGGTGCAGCAACCCTTATGGGTATGTGCAACCTGGCCAGGGAAAGTGCCATCTAAATGTTTTCTTTGGATGCAGTGTGTAACAAAAGGAGCATCTCCCAGACTGGGGCTGGTGATAAAAGAGGGAGGTTTAGGGTCATGGCTTTGCCAAGGAGGAGTGAGTGAGGGCATGGAAGCAGACAGTGTCTCATGGGGAAAGCCCTGTGCAATGCAATGGGGTGACTGGCTTTCTTTTGGGAAATGATGTGCTTGCCTCAGCCCAGACCAGCCCATCTGGGTCCAGCTTCCCAGGGAGTTGTGCCTACCCGGCCTGCAAAATGGGGCCACACACTGGTAAATATGAATAAAGAGGCCAGAGCTGTGCTTTAATCATCTTGCCAGCTCCGAGACGTGTTTTACATTGAGCTCTGAGTACCCCTCTTGTGCTCCCACCTGCAAGAGGCATCTTACACCACGTGTATGCATCCAGCACTGAGCTGACCACACCATTGCCGGAGGCTTTGGGGCTTCTTAAAACAAGCAAAAGATTTTTCCATCTTCATTTAGAAGAAAAATAAACCCCAAACTGGAGCAGCCCCATCCCCATCCTTTGGGCACCTGGGAGGTTTTACAGGGAGGCTTTGCCAGATGGGTGTTCAGTGGGGTTGAACTGTGCCGTGCCCCTGTTCCCAAGGCTTTCCCTGCATGTACATGCTGGTTCCCAAAACTCAGCTTGCTTGGGATGGGTGGGAGCTGGAAAAAGCCAAGCAGGGCCATGCACACACAGGGCCATGCGTGACTTGGCCTTTTGTCCCAGCTCCCAGTTCTTGCCTAGCGCTTCGCTCTAATGGCAGCGGGCGTTTGAAGCAGGAGGGAGAGGTGGTTTAGGAGGAATATTAAAAAGCAATAATGCAGCTTGTTGGAGTACATGGAAGCCTCCTTCCAGCGGGGAGTTTTGCTGGAGTCAGGGCTTTTTCTTTCCTTGTCTCCTATTAAATCACAGCCTCCCAAGGAGCCTTCGAGCCGGGCGCTCTGGGCACGTTTCAGAGCGGGGCCAAAACCAACAGTTCTCTCCAGTTTCAGGAAATTGGGAGCTGTGGTTAGCAGTGTCTTCTCGAGGCCTGACAGATGACACAGGTGCCTTTAACGTGCAGCCCGTGCCAGCCCTGCCTGCCCAGGGCATTCATCATCTCGACAGGTTGCGGTGGGGCGCGTTGCTCTAGGTGGGTCTCCTGGCTGGGAGGTCACGGGTTCCTGTATGAACATGGGCTTGCAGCCGGTCCTGCTCGTGGATGGACCAGGGTGTTGGATCAACGTTGACCCGTGGTGCTCTGTTTCCTAGTGTGGCTCGCTCTTATTTCCCCAGGCAGTGAGGAAATCACTCTATTGCTTCCTGCAGAGAAATGGAGGTCAATGTTTATAGGCTGTTATAAAGTCTTTGCCATTAAGGAAGGGCTCAGGGAATACTTTACTTGCTGGAAAGTTGACTTTCATGTTTTCTGCAACTGTTTTGATCAAATGTAGTGAGAACTCGACACTCCAGATGCTCCTCTCCCCCCTATTCTGACCCCAGCTCCTCTTCTATTGAACCTTTGATGGTTTGGGGTTCATGAGGACAACAGGGAATTGCCTCTGCTCAGCGAGCAAGCCAAGAGTTTTCCAAGCAGTGTTGGTAGGTCCTGGGATCTGCCAAGCTCAGGGTTTATTCAGCATCTCGATGTGACTGGCAAATCCCACTCTTATGCTAGGGGAATGGGGCTCACAAGCTCGCAGGAGCCTGCAGTAGGGAGGAAGGATATGTTTTATCAAAGTGAGTCCCTGCTGTTTGAGTTCCTGCTTAAGAGCTTGATAGCATCTAAAAACCAACACGGGGAAGTAAACAATGACTGTGGTTTTATTTTAGTCCTCTTTTTCTCTCTCCCATTATTTAACTTTTTAATTGCTTCAAGAGGAGCTGGAAGCAGAAGTCCCAGCAGATGGAGTGATTGATTTGGGGAGCCTCTGCTGCTGGTCCCTTCCTCTAATCCTGTGGGAGCTGGAAAGAGGAGGAACCTTTGTTAAGGCCACTGGAATGAGTCCTCCTTAGGCTCTTTGCTGTGATATTACAAGGTATGAAAAAACCCTCTGGTATTTACGAGTAGATGTGATTCAGGAATAATAAAGACCCGAGAACCCGTCAGAAGATCACCTGGATCAATGAATCATCTGCAGATACAGCAGTTTTGCATATCAAGCTTCAGACCTGAAACTGATGCTGTTTTTGTGGTGTTGGCTTGTGGCAGTGGGACTTGTGGTCACTGAGTGAGCACGAAGTGTCCCCAGAGGGCTGCTTTAGAGGGACTCCACCAGGAAAGAAACCCTAGTTGACAGGAGCCACTGCTTAGTGCTGTCTGCAGCTTGGATGAGGAAACTCATGTTTCTGTTGAGCCGTGCAAAGAAAACAATTATCAGCCCATCAGCTGTCTGTGAAGGGAAGAAGCTGCCTACTGCTTGGGTTTGCCAATGGCTGGGCAGTGAGCATGGTACCATGTGGCAGTGTGCGGAGAGGCTGGAGGGACCTGGAGGAGGATGGTGATGGGCAGCACCAGCATCTCTGGATCTCTTAGGGTGCAAATTACAGAATCCCAGTGTGGTTTGTGTTGGAAGGGACTTTAAAGCTCATCCAGTTCCAGCCCGCTGCCATGTGCAGGGGCAGCTTCCACTGGAGCAGGCTGCTCCAAGCCCCATGCAACGTAGTCTTGTCTTACTATCAACATCAAGGGGTTTGTGCACCTTAACCACTACTGAGAGCCACTGAACTGCTGTTCCGCGGTCTGCCTTCATTTTACATCAGCTCATAGCTGTCCAGGGGCTTGAGCAGTTTGTTGTTGCTTTCACAAAAGCCTTTCCTTGCTGCTTGTCTTCCTCTTTGCGGTTTTCCTCCTGCGCGTTCCCCCCTTCCCTCTTCCGCTCTCCCTTGCTTGAAGTTCAGGGAAAATATGCGCAGCCTTCCCAAGAGAACGGTTTGGCACAGTCCTGACACGTTAAATACCGTAATTAAAATATTTTTGTCATTAACTTGGAAATAATGTTTCTTCCGAAATGATACCCGAGGAGTTTTGTCGCTAATTAAGTTGCCAGTTTCAACAAAACCGCTTCAGAAAGGCTGGGAATTGTGAAGCTGCTCTTGCAGGGTCCCTGGCTCTGCTTCCTGCAGCCAGCATCATCTGCACAACAGGGGCAGGTTGGCAAAGGCGGTTTCAGAAAGGATCTGCTCTGGTTGGAGAGCTGATGCAGGTTGGAGGTTCACTGTGAGTGGAGGTATCGGGTGTGCTTGGTCCAGGAATGTCTTCCGGAGCTCCCTGGGTTTCTCAGTGATGTGAATCCCATGAGGGCCTCGGTCTGGTTTTGTGTTGGGAAGCCAAGACTTGAGTTTGCTGCTGTTGTGGTGCTGCTGGAGGTTTCCCCTCGGGGATGCAGAGTGCCAAGGGGGAGGTGACCACAGGGCTCCTGTAAGGAGCTGAATCCTGAATCCGGCAAGTGCTATTTTTTTTTGCAAGGAATCTATTGAGGAGGTTTTTTTGCATTAAGAATAGCCCTGGTCTGGTTCTGTCTTGGTGGCTTTCCAGGCTCTTTGCTTTACACTTATTGTCCTGTCCAGATGCTGTGGTGATGCTTGTGCAATGGTCCAGGGCGCTCAGTGGGGTGGAGAACACAGGCTCTTAACTTGAGCATCTTCTGAACTTGGCTGTGGTCCTCAAGGCTCTCTTGAGCATTGCCTCAGATTCACCCCATTCACATGAAAGGGTCTGTTGCTCCTCCAGCAGCTGGCACAGCTGGAGAGGACTTGATCTCTTTTGGAGTAACTTCACCCACAACCTGCTCTTCTAGGGGAGGGCTCAGACCCACCATCACTTGCTGTGGTTGAGGTCCTTGCCAGGAACACCTGAGGAGATCCCTCCCTTGCTAAGGGAGTCTGATATGGTGAATCATGCTCTAAGAAGGTCTCCTTTAACAAACAAACATCTTCCCTGCACTTGCACATTCCTGTGTGCTCCTAGTGCCAGTCTCTTCCTTCCAAATAGGAATGTGTTGGGAGGTGGGATGGGACCTGTGGGGTGCTCCAAGGGCTCCCTATCACCAGTGGAACCCCAGCTTAAACCCAGCAGAACTCCCTATTCCGTTCCCTGCCTGCTGCCTGTCCTTGGATCTTGTGGATCCCAGCTGGGTGTTCTCTGTCGAGCTGGTGATTGCAGTTCAGGGCAAGGACACTCTTACGTACACATCACCCTGGCAACATTTAGGTGAAAGCCTTTGAAAAGCCCTGGGTGCATATTATGGGCTGTTGCCTTTTTGTGCTTGTGCGCATGTGGGCTGCTTTTCCCGTCACTAGCCCGAGGTGCAGGGAACACCCGAGCTGGTTTAATTAACGTTCCCTGCCTCGTGCTGTTGAAAATCCCTACTCCCATGGATGGTTTTGATTTTATTCATGTTTTTCCTTTCTTTTTTGACTTGTGTCTGTTCCAAACCCCGTCACAGATCCATGCTGCTCGCAGGGATGGAGTGCACTGCGCTGTTGTTGTGGTTTATACATGAGCTGATACCAAAGCAGGGTGTGAGCGCTGCGTGGACCTGGTTTGGGCTTGACTGACACAGATTGCCCAAGGGCTTTGTAAGGAGAATGGGTGGCCCTTGGATTTACTGAGTGTATCGCCGAGGTTAATGCGGCAGCATCTGGAAAGCCTTTGGGAGGCTGCTTGAATGTAACTCGGGCCAAACTTGTCACAGCTCATTTAGTCATCTAGAAATGAGGAGGCTGAGCTGACTGGATAAGGCAACACACCAGCCCTGGACCTTTAGGATGGGATCTAGGCTCCCAGCTCTCCCCTTTGACTCCCAAGGGATGCTGGAGGGGATGGCCCCCCTGCCTGATAGGAGATGCTCCTCTCAAAGGAGCTTGGCAGTGCTTGGGACACTGGGAAGCAGGGGTTGCATTCATTTCTCTGCCTGTATGGTCATTTTTGCTGAGGGCTTTCTGAATATTCAGGCACCTTTCTAAAGAGTAAAGAGGATGATACCCGACCTAGTAAATGCTGGGGGTAGTAACTGAGCGTCTGGGCTGCTTCAGTTGGGATAGAGAGGGTGTTTTACTGACCTGCTGCTTTAATAGATCTCAGTTAAACTCCTTGAACTTTAAATGTGCTGATGGGATCACTGACTGCAAGGATGTCCTTGTGTGCTGCTCCCTGAGCTTCTAACCTCAGTTTCAACACATTCTTAAGCTTCTGTGTTAAGTCTAGCCATGGCATTGTATATTTTAGCAGTGCACTGGAATGCAGACTCCTGATGTTAGCTTTGCTGCTGATGCTCCTCAGAAACCCTGGGCCGATCACTTTATCTCTCTGGATCCCCGTTTCCCTTTGTGAGAATGGGAATATTGCCTCCTTCTGCCAGCACAGGCTGCAAAGTCTGTTTAATGTGACTTGTCCACTTGGGAAATGAATAAACCCTCCTGTGCCTTCCTGTTACTGTTGTGCTGGGTAGTTTGAATGAAGACACTCTCCAAAGATGTGTTTTTGGTGTCCTAGCACATCACAAAGAGGAAACATGTAGGGTCTTGTCTTGTGGACAATGTTTGCTCATAGGAGAGAGGTGGGCACCCAGGGAGCCTGTGGCCAGGGCATGTGAAGGTGCTTGGGACTGAGAATGGACCAAAGGGCACTTGCTTGTGCCTTGCAATGCATGGTGAGGTCTCTGACTCAAAGGGCAGATTGCATTAAAATTGGTGTTTGGTTTTCCTCATTGAAAGGATTAATGGTTGGATTGGATGGTCTTAAAGGTCTTTTCCAACCTGGTTGATTCCATGGTTCTAATGATGCAGAATTTTGGCAAACATCAGTTAAATCTGCTTCTCCCCCACCCCGCCACTGATGCTGCGTCCTGGGGCTGGTACATCTGTATCGATGAGCAATACATTTTGTGGGTGGCAAGGTCAGATTAGCTGATGGAATTTCTTAGCTCTGGTGGAACCCATTTTAGGCAAGATGTTCTTGCAAACAGTATTTCATCATAAAACACTGCTGTCAATCACTTGCAGGTGAATGACTCGCAAACACCCAGCCCTAGATTGAAGGAAATGATAAGTAGTTCTGCTTGTCCTAAAAGCTGCTTTTATTTTTCCTTTGGTCTCTTTATTTAATATGTTGCTGGGTAAATAATTATTGGCCTCCTGTACTGCAGAATGGGTGTGGAGGGTCAGCAAGTGTCTTGGAAATGGTTTCAGTTGTGCATTTGATAGCACAGGCTGATGTTTCCATGGGCAAACAGGACTGACCGCACTGCATTCCTGCAGCCAGGGTGATGGGTGGGTAGGCAAAGGCAAACCCACAAATGAGCTGCTGCAGGAGCTCTCCCCCGCTTGGGGTGGTGGGATGGTGGAGGGAGAGCCTGGCCATCACTGGGTTGAGCCTTCATTGCTGCAGTGATGGTGATGGATGGACCTCAGCTGAAGCTGCTGGCCTCTGGGGCCAGGTTGCCATGCCAAAAGCTGGGGTTTCCCTATGGCTGCAGTAGGGAATAGCTCTGATCTTCAGCAGGGATTGCCAAAACAAGGTGTTTTTTTCAGTGGCAGGGACCATCTCTGAACAGCAGTCAGGGAATGGCTCCTCCTTGGCTGCACTGTCTCGGCTGTGCAGCTGGAGATTAAGTCTTTAATTAGGCACAAGGCATCAGAACTTCAATGCTAATTTACATACCTAACATATTGGTGGCAAATATTCCAAGGATTGGCTCAGTCCTAGCAGCAGCACCTGAACGGGGTGAGTGGTACGAGATGAGGTGATGCATCTTCCCAGATGGTGTTTGGTACATGAACGCTCCCAATGCCAGGAAACGCAGAGACACCCAGGGCTGGAACCAGCCAGCAGCCAGTTTCACACTGGAAAAGAAAGTGTGTGTGTGGGTTTATTTGGAGTTTAATTAAACCTGAATCAGCCTGTGAGGAAGAGGAGAGTAAATTCTCCATCCCTTGCAGTCTTTAACGGGAGCAGACCGCTTTCCAAAGCCCTGCAGTCATGGCACTGTGGGATGCTGACCCCATGCAGGAGCTCAGTGTGTGAGCTCCCAGCCTTTGCTGCTGAGCCAGGTTATAAAACCCATCTCCCAGGGAGGCTGTGGGTCCATCCCAGCAGCCAACCCACCCCCTGCACCCGCAGCAGGGCTGTGGTGACCATGCGATGGACCGTTAGCTGGGGCTGGTTACAACACATGCCCCATCCTGCCTCCTGCGAGCATCTCCAGCTCCTTTCCCCACCTCTCCTGTTTAACCACTGTCCCTTTTCTCCTGCTTGTTCTCAGGGTTTTCTCCAACAGTTGCTTTTTATAATGGTGATCTTTTTTTTCCTCCCCCTCTCTGTTGCTGCCTGTTTAAGCCCTCGGGCGCCCAGCTCGGAAATGCATTCTCTGGGGTTTGCCCTGGCCTGTCGCAGACATCATCCCACGGAGGCTGGGGTGCATCTGTTTGGTGTGTATTAATTGTTGCAGCTTGACGGGGTTTCTTCTGCTTCTCATGTTTTCTTTTCCAACCCTATCTGCTTAAAATAGCAGAGCAGTGACGGAGGGGGGGAAGGATGATGTTCGCTGTCCCCTTGCGTGGGCTTCTTGGGTGCACGGGCTAAATGTTGTTTGGAAACTTTCTGTCTATGGAAATTCGCAGAGATGCAGGTGATGTCCACCCCCTGTCCCCTTCCAAACCATAGTGTTTGGGTGTTCTGCATAGGGTTCTATGATGATGTCTTTTTGTCTTTGCTTATTGGTTGGAAATGAAGTTGCAGTTAATAGGGACCAAGACTTGTTGCTGTTGAATTGCCCCCTGTGCCTACCACCCTTCCCTGATACCGTTAAGAGAAAACCAGCTATTGCTGCTAGCACCTTCAGGTGACCATTGGAACACTCCAGTGCCTAATTTGTGAAGCTCTAGAGAAAATGATGCTTGGATGCAATATGGCTCTGCATCCCAGTGCTGGCACACTGAAAGGCTCTGGATTCATTTCCAAGAGCTCTCAGCTCATCTCTCCTCACTTCCACGACCCTTCCCTGTCTGTTGTCGCAGTAAGGACACAAACACAAGCAGTGGAGCCTCAAAGGTCTCCTGGTTCAGGCAGTGCTTCATCTGCGACGTGTTTGCTTCCAGCTCCCTCTTCCAAAGGTAGAAGCGTTGTGCAAGAGCACGCTCAGCGCTTAAATGGAGACTTCCCAGCTTTCCTCTTCTCTGGAAATACTTAGCTATCAGCCAGCTAAGGGCAGCAGGAACTTGTTTCCAGTATGATGGGTTTTTTTCCAACTCCTCGTAATAACATCTTTAGCTGTATGTAATTACCTCCGAAGTGATAGGTTTGTAATTACCCAGCAGAAGCCTGCGAAAAGCATTGCGTTAGCCTTTATCTCAGCAACTTTATTAACAAAGATGTTCTGGGCTGTTTTGGGATATGCTGAAACGTCTGCAGTGGTGCTCGAGCTGTGCAGAGCCCTGGGGGCTCTGCCTTGCCCCCACTGTGTCCCCAACAGCAGGACTTGGAGGAGGTGGCTCCAGTTGCTGGTTTGCTGATGTCTTCTGCTTCAGAGGTTCATATGGGACAACTGAAGTCCACCCTTTGGGCTTTGCCCCAAACTGTTGCCTTCTCTTGTCTGTCCATAGGTGGTGTTGGGGGGGGTGGGAAGGAGGAAGCCTGTGGTTAATTTGTGGAGGTTGTGGTGTGTAGGAAGGACTCATAAACTAACCATGTGATGTGAAACCCTTGTATATCTCTGGAAATCAGTACTTCAGGCTTCCACTGTTTGAATGTGGTGAAGCCATCAGAAACTCGGTGTGTGTAACGTGCATACACTAAGAACACTCTTGAGGAAATGTGGGGTTTAGCTCATGGTTCCCTCAATGGGGGAATAAACTTAGCTGCTCTTCTCTATGTTTTTCGGTGTGCAGCTCACATTGGTTTGTCTTTGTTATCCCTCTGACTGGGAAAGCAGTTGGTTTGGTCAAATGGAGATGACTCAGTGCTGGAATCATGTGTTGGAGCCTTCCTCAAAAGTTTGGAGACAAAATCCCTGGGGATCAGACCCTGAATTGCCATTAGAGCTTGATGCTGTTTGAGTTAAATCTGCCCTGATTTTGCTCCCTGCAGCCTGTGATTTGTGGGCAGACAGTGTTCCCCTTAGAGCTTGTGGCTCCTGAAGCTGGACATGATGCTGGGAGGCACGGCACACCCCTGGTGCTGTAGTGTTACTCATGAGCAACACCCTGCAGCGCAGAAACAGGATTATTTCACTTTACATCTTGGCTTCTTGGGATTTGCTGGAGGTTGCTCTTGGTCAGCTACCGTTGTTCACACGGTTTGAGCTTGTTTCCCACTCGTTGTGTTTCACGCCATGCCCTCACCTGCCTTTGGGTCCATGGCTTGTTCCAGGGTGAGATGAGAAGTGCCTTTTAGGTCCAGCTAATGACCCCTGTATTACCTGGCAGCGTTGGTGACTTAGTGTGCTGTGGTGGAAATGCCGTCTTGTTGCCATCTGGGAATGATAAGACGTGGAATAACAAGGTGGGGGGTAACCAGGTTAATAAACATGAAGGTGATTGGGGAACAAGGAAGCAAAGCCAAGCTGGTTAAATAATTTATTTGGTAATTTATTTCCCCCCATGTCATTTAGGCACTAATAGAGGAAGAATGGTTCATTGACTGGGGCACTGCTCTGCTTTGGACAAGGAGTTTGTGGTGCTCTCTGCCATGGCTGCCTTGCATAAATCTGGGCAATTAATTTCATCTCTTTATGCTCCTTCTGTTTTGAGGCTAATTATAATAAATTCAGTCACTTGTATATCTCGTGGGGAGGGGAATACGTTGTTGCACTCAAAGTTGAATACTCTTCATAATAAGAATCAATATATATCAATACATAACGGGAGTAGTGCTCACTGCAGTGAAAAGGCTCAGTTTAAATAGGTGTTTCAAATAATGATACTTCCAATGTTTCAAGCATTAACTAACCTCTATTTTGCTCCTGGGCCGGCAGTGTGGGGGACAGGCAGCGTGGCTTTCAGTTAGCAAAAGAGAAAGTGAGCACAAGCTATATTGTGTTATCACAGAAGGTTGTAATGAGCATTAATAGCTCTAATTTATAAACAGACATAACAAGTTTAACACATGCTTTTACCAGAATGATTCTCCTTTAGGAATGTGCTCTTTATCTTCTCTGTTTATTGATGTCTTCCAATCAAGCCTGGGATTGTTTTTGTGTTGCTGGGCTTGGTGCAGGCATTGTGGGATCATAGAATCATCAGAGAACCAGACTGGTTTGTGTTGAAGGGACCTTAAAGCCTCCAACCCTGCCACAGGCAGGGACCCCTTCCACTGGAGCAGCTTGCTCCAAGCCCCTGTGTCCAACCTGGCCTTGAGCACTGCCAGGGATGGGGCAGCCACAGCTTCTCTGGGCACCCTGTGCCAGCGCCTCAGCACCCTCACAGGGAAGAGCTTATGTTAACCTGCTGTCACATGAAGACATGAAGAGATGCTGAGACAGAACGAATGTACCCTCTGGTTGAGGGAACACCACGTTGAAAGGAAACTTGTCCCAGAAACCACAGAACTCATCTAAAGATTTGGAGTCTGTGGCCACCACAGTCCCTGTAAGGTCCCAAAGCTTTCCAAACACCCGCACTCTGCATCCTCACAAACTGGCCATGCACTGCAGGGTACCGCAGGGTTTCTGGCTCTGCTGGAGCCCTGCAGGCAACTGAGGGGCTCAGAGGGGAAAATGCAGTTGTGAATTGGAAAGCAAATTAAGCCCTTTCGCACTAAATTCTATCAGGCCACGTTCTGGTATTTGTACTCCTTTTGTTGCTGCATGTTGGTTATGTAAAATTATTCCCTTCCTTACTCTTTAATTTTAACCCATCTGCTGCTTTTTGTCTTTCTTTCAGGTCCTGGAATCGTGAGAACTTCCAATGACTTGGCAAATCTCTCTGAATCACTGATGTTCTGCTGCCATCTCCACCCATGCCTGTCCCTTGCTTGCTCCCTCGCCGGGTGTCAGTTCGCCAGCCTACGTGCTGAGAAGAAAAGTTAAAAAGGTAAAAGTCTGTAATCTGATTCCACAGTGACCTGTCTAATCCTGTTCCCTGGTACAGCGAGCTGAAATACTTGTACTGCAAAACAATGACTTGAGGAGACTAGAGAAGGGAGATGAGAATCTGCAGGGATTTAGTTTTATTCCTTCTCCCCTTGTTTCATCTTCTGTTGTCCTCTGACCAAAAGCTGTCAGCTGGAAAGCAAAGAAGAGTGTGGGGCTGGGTTCATGGGTAGCAATGCATTGGGTCCCTCTTTGTAAGAGGGTAAGGGTATGGTTTCAGGCTGCTCAGACTAAATCTGAGTGGCAGTGGCTTCACTGAGTAGTCCTGGAAGTGAACAGCTGAGATGCGATGAGTAAATCACTGCAGCTCCATAAAGAACTGTGTGTATATTATGTTCTTACCTGTGGAGCTCCCTACATTGGGCTGGAAATGAGGGGTTTGATGTGTGGTTGGACTGTGTTGGGAGAGGCTGAGCTTTCCAGCTTTGAGTCCCAGCCTGATGCTGCTCTTGTAAGGCCAGGGCGCATCTGATGGCGTTTCCTTCCCCTTGTGTTGGATTTAAGAGCTGAGCCCAGGCTCTCAGGGCAAGGGGTTGTGGTGCTTTCCCTTATTCCTTTTGCTGTGTGTTTATGTTTGTGCAAAATCCTTCATGGACCTTTTGGGTGTATGGATTTTTTCCTCTAGCTTCTTATTGAGAAGAAACTTCCCTGGACTGAGCCTTGGTGCAGGCTGCACTGAGCTTCCCTGCCTCTGGGAAAGGGGGTTTTGGAAAAGCAGCTTCTTCAGGTTTGCCTCAGTGGGTTCTGCGCTGTCAGAAGTACACCACAGTGTGTGAGCTGTGTGAGGTCGGGGTTCCGGGGGTTATGGTTTGAGTTCGCTGCTGTATAGAGAGGTGTTCTCATGAACCGCTTTGTCCTGCCTCCAATAGCATTTCCTCCTGTTGGGGCTCTGCTTTTCCCTTTACCGACCCTTCCAGTTTGCTGTTACATGGAGTTGATTACCAAATGTTGCAGAGCAACTTCCAGCTGGGAACCTCAGTGTTCCTTGAACTTCATTATTTCCTTCCTTATTTTTTTAGGCATAACACCCTCCAATGCATCTGATATTGCCAACGCTGCTGATGTAAGGGCCGCAGTGTAGAGAGGGGAGGTTTGGAGAGGTGTGAAACTAGCCCAGGGTCAACTACAGCAGTGCTAGTGATGTGTGCTGAGGTGATCAGTGTTCTCCTGCAGAAGAGGCCACTCTGCAGAAGGCTGTTGTGGTTTGGAGGGGTGGTTTGGGGTTAAGAAGCTTGGACTGGAGTGAAGCTCTCTTGTGTCAAAGCTGCATCCAGCAGAAAGCACTTCTCATGGAATTCATGCAACCAGGGCTCTGTAATGGAAAATCTGCCCCACCTTAAATGCTATCGTATTACTCATGAGCACAAGGCTGGTAATTAACCGAGCTAAAAACCAGATTTATTGCATGTCACTTATCACCTAACAACTTGGCGTATCTGAGAGATGCATCAGAGGCCGGATGTGCTGGTTTCCCACCTGGGGTAAGAGAGGTCACTTGCCTTGCCACCAGGGGAGATTCAATGCATCTTGCCATGTTTAAATATAAGCCTGCTCACATAGAGTTTAACACCTCTGGGCTGTGAGGTTGTGAAGTGAAATCCTCTGCTCTAATAGGGTGGAAATACCTGGTAGTTGCATCACAGTGTTTTGTGTCACGGTGGAACCTTCTAGCATCTCCTGATTGCTTCTGACATCAGAAATGTTCTCAGGCTTCACCCCTCCACCCTCATCCAGAGCAGCTCTGTGCCAGCGCTGTGCTGGATCCGAGCTCTTCGTTGCAGTCCTGCAGGGAAGGCTGTGGGAACCGAGGCGATGTGCTGATTCAGCTGCTCAAGAAGGCGATGTGAAGGCACCTCGCGTATGTGAGGCAGACAGGTTATGGGATTACAACACCTGGCCTTAAACTGGCAAATCACCCACAGCTTCAACTTGCAGCTCAAATCTTGTTCTTCAGTTTAGTCGCTGCCCTTAAATCTCCTAGTCCAGGACATGGCTTATTTCCATCTTATTCTGGGGGCTGTTGCAGAGCTCAGGTGCTGCTGAAGCACCACATCTTATGTGTGTTCAGACACTGACAGTGTTGCAGGAAGTGTGAACTCTGTGTGTCTGCAAACTTGATCCTTTACAAAGTAAGGGGAAATTAAGCATTTGGAATCCAGTAGAGCACATCACTTTGTGGTGCAGACTAGGAAAATGATGTCTATAGTTCAGGTTTTTGAGGTACCCATGTGCAGAAAAGTTCCAGTGAACATGGGTTTGGTTTTTCCCTTTTCCGTACCTGAAATAACTCATCTGAGTTTGCTCAGGCTGGTAAAAAGTGGAGATGTGACATCTAAACTAACCTGACATCTTTGCTCTGAGACCTCCATGCAGCAGAAGACCCCAAATGCCAGGGAGAAGGCTTAGGAATGTGATGTAAATGGGCTGCTTCTGAGGGTAGAAGATGGTGATTTTATGTCTGCAATAGTGTGGCCAGCAAGACAAGGGCAGTGATTGTCCCCTGGGCTTGTTCCTGGTGAGGCTGCACCTTAAATACTGGGTTCTGGTTTGGACTCTTCACTGCAAGAAAGACATTGAGATGCTGGAGGGTGTCCAGAGGGCAAGTTCTGTGAGGACCAGCTGAGGAAACTGGGGGTGTTCAGCCTGGAGAAAAGGATGCTTGGGGAAGACCTTATTGCTCTTTACTGCAAGGAGGTTGCAGCGTGATGTGGGTCAGTCTCTTCCCATGTTCAAGCAATAGGATGGGACACAATGGCCTTAAGTTGCAGCAGGGAAGGTTTAGTTTGGATATTGGGGAAAATTTCTTCACCAAAAGGGTTGTCAAGGACTTTAACAGATGTGAGATGTGGCACTTGGGGACATGGTTTAGTGGTGGGCTGGGCAGTGCTGCATTAACAATTGGACCTGATCATCTTAAAGGCCTTTCCAGCCAAGATCTTTGTAAAACCCAGGGCTTCTTGAGCAGGGGCTGCTCAATGGAAAGTGTGTGATGTGGTAATCTCAAGAGCTTTGTCCATCCTTACTTAGAAGTGGCTTTAGCTTGCAGGTGATGCTGCTGCAGGGATGCAGTGGAATTGAGCAGGCACTGAGCTTGGAGGGAGCCACAAGTTCAGCTGGTTGCTGGCCTCACCTTTCTGACCAGGAAATCTGCTTGTCTGTGAGATAATCTCCTGATTGCACAGACCTGCCAAGGAGAGGTACCAGCAGAGGTGGGACAGGTCGATGCTTGGGCCAGCCCAGCCTCTGCTCGGATGGCTCTGAAGCTCCTTCTCTATTTCACAACATTGTGCTGAACTTCCCTGATGCCAACCCCAGGCTGAAGGGGCCAGCTGGGAAGGGAAGGCTCTTTGCTTTAAGTAGATAATTGGTTTTCAGTTTGAGGTGTGGTTTTCTCAATGAGGGCTGTGGTGGATGGTTCCCACGTGGAGACAGGATCCCACACCTTCATTTCCTGCTCGGTAGCAGGAAGCAGCACAAAGCCCTCAGAGCAGTGTCTCCTGGGTGTCAACGAGAGGTTCCCTATTGTCTGCTGTGGGAACGACTGATGCCCTCGGGCCCTGCAGGTTCTCCTGCTCCTGCCTTCCAGAACAAGCCTGGAAACAGGGCTGGGAACTGAGCAAGCAAGAGGGGAACTGAGCAAGCAAGAGGTGCTCCTCCCTGCTGTCCATCCATCCTGCCTGGCCTCGGCACGCAGATGCAGCCTCCTTTTCTTCCAAGTCAGTCCTGTTCCCATAAGCCAAAGTTAAGAGTGTTCTGTCTCTGGTAGGAGCTTGGTTCTTCTCCCTGATGGATGTTGGCCAGGCAATGCCCTGGGAGAGGTGCCTTGAGGCCCCTCGTTGTGCATTGGCCCCTCTCTGTGATGGGGCTTTCTCAGTGGGAACTTGTTCCACATCTGCCTTTTCCTCAGTCACTTCCTCTACCAAGGTCCCCAGAGCATTCCCCATAGATACTGCCCATGAGGTCCCGGATGCTGTGGATGTCTTTGGGTGTAACACTAAGATACTTTGGTATTCCTGCTTGAGAACCCCTGAAAGCTGCTGCGGGTGCTGAGTTGTTTCGATGTCCATTTACGTTGTGTTATCCCTGAAGCACTGGGACTCTGCACTCTGTACAGAGCTGCCCTTTGAGAAGGTCATGGTGCCAGCAGTGTTTTCTTGGGGTGCAGCACAAGTGCTTTGTGCAGACAGAGGCACAGAGCCTGCTGCACTTGAGGATTTGGTGTTTCAGTGGGGATCCACTGCGCTGACTCGAAGCCTGCATCTTTCCCCTCTCTTGAGCTGCCTTTGCCGTGTGCTGTGGAGGGGAGGTTGCCGTTCCCATCAGAGATTTATGTGGGGATGCTGCCTGAAATCATACCTAATTAAATCCCAGTTCTTGCTCCATCAGGTTCCTCTGAAGACACTTCTCCCTTGGCACCTTCCACCCAGGGCACCTCCAGTTCTGCTCCCCAGATGTTTGCTCTGCTCTGTGGCGGCTTCTCCTCATTCTTTTTTCCTTTTGGCAGACTGTAAATCATGTTTTACTTTCTTCAAACATATGGGGGAGATCCCGACAAGGCTGATGACAGAGAAGGGTGCCTGACATTTCCCTGTACAGAAAGCAGCCCTGTGCAGTGCAAAGCACTGAAGCGGTGCAGCTACTTTCTTGTGGGATTATGTGGGACAGTAAATCAGTAAATCTTGCTCTCATCTGGCACAGTCTGTGAGGCTGCGGCGTGGGGGAGAGGCCACATCTGCCTCTGGGCTGGGGGGTTGAGAGGAAGGGAGATGCTGTTGGTGCTGGTCCCGATGCTGCTGTCAAGGCTGTGCCATCCTCTTGTTGCCCATGCCAGGTCCCCTGAGAAGGGACAGCGCTTTGGTTGACCTGCAGGAAAGTGCTGTCAAGGATGGGGTTGCCAGATGTGATTTCACTTGCTTGAGTGAGTCCAGAGGAGGCCACGGAGATGCTGCGAGGGCTGGAGCAGCTCTGCTCTGGAGCCAGGCTGAGAGAGCTGGGCTGGGGCAGCCTGGAGAAGAGAAGGCTCCTGAAGGGGAGACCTTAGAGCAGCTCCAGTGCCTAAAGGGGCTGCAGGAAACCTGGAGAGGGGCTTGGGACAAGGGATGTAGGGACAGGCCAAGGGGAATGGCTTGAACCTGCCCGAGGGGAGACTGAGCTGAGCTCTTAGGCAGAAGCTCTTCCCTGTGAGGGTGCTGAGGCGCTGGCACAGGGTGCCCAGAGAAGCTGTGGCTGCCCCATCCCTGGCAGTGCTCAAGGCCAGGTTGGACACAGGGGCTTGGAGCAAGCTGCTCCAGTGGAAGGGGTCCCTGCCCGTGGCAGGGGTTGGAGCTAGAGGAGCTTTAAGGTCCCTTCCAACACAAACGAGGCTGGGATTCAGTGTGCTCTGGGGAGGGGATACAGTGCTCTGCAGGATGTTGGCAGATGCCGATTGCAGGTGGGAGCGAGGGTCACGACGGGTGGATGTTGATTAAAGCAGTGCAAAGAAAGGGAAATACTGTTGATATGTATGGGTTTTTACAAGCTGTGTTTGTGTCCATCTCTATGCCAGGCTGCGCTCACCTGCTGCAGCTGCCAGCAGTGCCCTGCCACTCCGGTCATGCTTTGTCCTGCACTGCCCCACATACACCAGTTTTATCCCATTCCCCTCCACTGTAGGAGGCAAACATGGGCATTCCCCTCTGCCCATCCTCCTCCTTAAAGAGTGGTGGTCCCTGCTTGGAAGCAAGGAAGGATGTGGTTCATGTGGCGCCTGTACTGCTGTGGCTGTGCCCGTTGATCCCGTGGCGCTGGAAGCGGGACAGTAGGCAATTCCCATCCCCCTGGCCCTGCCGCTCCCCCTTCTCCCCCGCAGCCCTGCCTTGCCCTTTTGTGGAGATTTATAGAGCCGAGTGGGCTGAGAACAAATGAGCAGACATTAAGGCGATGTGTTCTGCATACTAATGACAAGATACTGCTTCTGCACCTCGGGGCAATACTGGGTCAGGCCAGTTG
Source organism: Neopsephotus bourkii (assembly GCF_033783945.1). Taxonomy (NCBI): domain Eukaryota; kingdom Metazoa; phylum Chordata; class Aves; order Psittaciformes; family Psittacidae; genus Neopsephotus; species Neopsephotus bourkii. The sequence continues at coordinate 1,514,593 of NW_026902223.1, forward strand.
AGCTGTAAACTTTATTTATGTGCTTATTACAGCCAAGCTGCGCTTTGCTGGCCCGGGCCGAGGGCTTAGGGACCTGTCCGGCAGTAAATCCTGTTTGTTTATTTGAAATAAGATGTCTCCTTCCCCCTGACCCTTCCTCTCTTTTCTTCTTGGGGTGGGGGGGGAGAAATCCCCCTTGTTTGCCCTCACAGGTTTGTGGCGGAGCAGGGAAGGAGGGATGGAGAGTGAGGAAGGAGAGAGGATGATGAAGCTTTGTGGGGAACAGTTGGGTTTATTTAAGGCTCACTGGTGTGAGGAGGGGTTTATCCTCCTTTATAGGTAGCAGTGGGCAGAGGAGAGGAAGGGTCTTTTTATCAAAGCTTTGGGAGACCCTGTCCATCCCTGTCTCTGCCACTGAACCCTGTAGGCAGGCACGGTCAAGTCCCTTTGCTTCCAGCCTCATCCGGTACCGAGGGCTCAGACACCCTTTTTTGCCCGTCTCGTTCTCACCAGGGATGGGTTTGCTGTGCTGCTTTGGTAGGAGCTGTGAGGAGGGAGGTTTGGTTTGGCTGAGGACTCGCTCTGTACTCCCAAGATCAGTGGAGAGATGGGCGGTGATTTATGCCCACAGCAAAGATGTTCTAAAACATCCTATTTTTATGGTATCCCCTCTGGCCTCCTGCCTGTTTCCTCCTCGTGTTACATCTTGCCTCTTCGGGTTTATAAGTGCTCTGGGGGCAAGGATTGCCATTCTCTCTTGTCCTGGCTCCGAGCTCCTTTCCGCCTTGCCCCATCATTCAGAGCAATAAAACACACAGAGGACACAGCGAGTTTGGAGCAGGAGCTTTGCCTGCTCACGTTCACGTGCAGAGAAGGTAGGAGAGGCTGAGCAGAGCAGGATTAGATCCTGTGTGATTTTCAGAGCCTTCTGTTTGATCCCCAGCCTGGCTGTGAGTCTCGCTGGTGCTGCTGTGATGTAAATGAAGGATGCCCTCTCTGGGCTGGTACTGGGACTTTTAAGTGGTGAGTCCTTGTGAGGATAAGGGGTTATTTCAGCCCTGATGGTGTCTGATAGCTGGGGCTGGGCAGGGCTGGATGTGGTCACCTGGGCTGGGGAATAACTGCATCAGCACTGGAAATGAACTGGATTGAGGCACAACTGCTGATGAATCCACCTCCAGCACCTCCTGTTGGTGCCCAGCTCTATGATGTGGCTCCATAACATAAAGCCTGAATGGGCACAAATTTGGCTCAGCAAGCAGGCAAAGACTCTCTGTACCTGTGTGTTGAGAGAGGTTTCAACAATAACCATGTTAACCATTACTGTGAGGATGCTGAGGCGCTGGCATAGGGTGCCCAGAGAAGCTGTGGCTGCCCCATCCCTGGCAGTGCTCAAGGCCAGGTTGGACACAGGGGCTTGGAGCAAGCTGCTCCAGTGGAAGGGGTCCCTGCCCGTGGCAGGGGTTGGAGCTGGAGGAGCTTTAAGGTCTTTTCCAACACTTTCTGTAATTCTATGAAGTATCCAGCTCAGCTCATTTCTCATCCATGAGAGTCAGAGCTTAGGGTGTGATGTGGGCCAACAACAACTGCCTGCAATAAAAGTAAAGAAAAAACCCCAAACCCAACAAAAAAAAACCCAACACCCCAACAAGGTGAAGAAAAGAGCCACTTAAACTCCCAGCCCTTTGCCTTTTTGTTCCCTGGACAGATACCTCCATCCCTACTGATCCTTCTTAGGGGGAAGCTGTCCCAGCACCCCTGCTCCCTGTTGCCATGCAGTATGCTTGGGTTCTAATTGGGGTGCACTTGCTTTCCCAGGCCCTTTATCCTGATGGACCAGGCAGGACAGGGCAGTGGGAGCAGGGATGTGCCCAGGGGCCTTAGCAGGAGCGGGATCTCCTGGCTTGCAGCCTGCTCTCTCAGCCGGAGGTGACAGGGCAGCCAGGACTGCCAAAGGGATCAATGGGGGTGGAGGGATGAAAGAAAACAACCTTCAAAAGCACATGCCCTGCTTTCCTTTATATTGATTGATGGATTGATTGATTATTGAGGAGAAAGGTACTGCACCAGCAAGGACTTGGGATGAGCTTGCCTCTAGGAAAACCTTTCTTTTCCACTGAATCCAGAAATGCTCCTGTTTGATAACAACACACATGTGTGTTTGTATGGTCTTATGTATTGCTTCGTCATTCCTGCCCATTCCAACACCAAAGACTTTGCAGCTCGTAGGCATGTGGTCCGTCTTCCAAACTGGTCTCTAGGGGGTTGTTCCCTCTCTTCATTCCCAGCTTGTTCCTATTCACTGTTCCTCTAACAGGAAATAAGTTTGCAGCTGAAGTTCAGGTACTAGACCTAAAAATAGGAAGGAATCCTCTATGCTAAGAGTTTTCTGTGTGTGTGCATCATTTTAAGAGTTGGCTTGTTCTGGAGAGCATTGCTGTGTGCTGTCCTGTGGATGGGAGAAGGGTGTGTAAGGGGGCATCACTTTACTGGTGCGCTGTCCTGGGGTGAAGGTTGGTAGCACAGCTATTGATTTGACTCCAGGATGAATCCTTTGCCTTTCCTGCCATGGAACCCGAGGTTTGATATCTTTTCCAAAGGGGCTGCTGAGTGATTTAATTTCATCTTGTCTGCTGCTCTGCAATACTTAAAGTTAGGAGGTTGCATGCCCAGGGTCACTGTCCCATACCTGACTACTTGCTCAGGTACAGAGAGCTCCATTTCTTCTGCAGCTTGTCATTTGCAAGTCTTCCCACTGGCTTAAACAGAACTTGGGTAGGGTTTGTGTGCAACAAGCCCTGGATGTGCCCCTTGGTTTTTATATCCCCTATTTGCTCTATGAATTGGTTACTTCCCTAGGTGCTCAGGGTGTTTTGGGAGCTCTCTGAAGGGTTGCTTTACCTTCGTGGAATGAATTTGAGCCCTGAATTTATGGTGGCTTTATCAGCAAGATAACTTATTCCTACAGTGCATTGAGACTGGCTGCCTTCCCAGTTAAACCCATAGGTGACCCTGCTTGTGGGGGAGAGGAATGGAGGAGGAGTGCAGGCAGGGCAGGATTACAGCATGGAGAGCCTATGCTGTGCTGCTGGATGAGACCGGGATGGGGAGCTGGCGTTGGGGTGAACTCCTTATTCCTGCAGCCTAGCTCCTGCTCTCTGATCCTCGTTAGGGGTTTAGAGGGCTCTAATTGGGGTTTTCAGTTTGCCTCTCCCAGGGCTTTGGCTCGGAGCCTCCGGTGAGCCCATGTTTGGAGCACGAAGCTGTGATTTCAGGTGAAACCCTACCCAGGAGGAGGCTCCCCTGCTCCCCTCCCTGCTTGGCCGGCTGAAGGTTTGTGCTCTCAGAGCGGATGTAGGAGTTTCCTCTCCATGGCCTTCAGGTAACTTGCCCACCTGCGGCCTCTGGGTTCAACTCAGCCCTGTTTGTGCACCAGCAGCTACGGAACCAGGTTTGCAGGAACGCCGCTTTCCAGCAAATCCACCCAGTTCAAGGAAACGTCCCAGTACCTCCCTCCCTCTGGAGCCCCGGGGGCTGTGCTTCGATGGGGATGGCTGAGCAGGGATTAACCCTTCCAGCTTTGCTTGTCCAGCAGGTTTAGGCATCCGTCTGGGTCCAGGTCTAAGGTGTCTGCTGCAGGGGTGCTGTGGCTGCAGCCATTGCCAGCTCTGCACCCCTCAGTCTTTGGGGTGCAAACTGAGAGGGACGTTATAGCAGGTTAATGTATATTTAGAGAGAGAAGTCTTGTGTTTTGTGTTGGATACAGCCCCTCAGCCCCACTGGCGGGAGCTTTTAGCATGCAAATGCACTTTGCCTCATGCTTTTTAATGTTTTACTTCTCGTAATTGCCGCGACCAGTTGTGATGTTTGGACGTGGCTGGGTTTCCGAAAGCAGCTTCCCCTTGAAAGTGGTTCCCATTGCTGGTGGGGTTTGATTTCCGCCCCCCCCATTCCTTTTCTTTGGTTGATCAGGTTGAAGGAAGCAAAGGAGCTGCCCTGGCTCATGTTAGTGGTGGAGAGTCCCGAGGCGCAATAGCAGAAAAGAACACGTGTTAACCTTTGAGCGGTGGTGTGCTGTATTCTGTTGTTGTTCCTAGTGTAACTTTGCTGGGAAACAATAAACATTTTGGGCCAGGACACATCATCAGCTGCGTAAGGCACTGGAGTGGCTCCAGTGAAGCTGCACGGCTTTGCTTTCAGAAGAGGCTCTGCCTCCCCAACCCCTGGGCGCCCATAGGACGTGATGCCTCTCTATGACGCTCCTCATAGGGATGAGCTTTCCAGAACTCCAGCTCTTAACCCTGAGCCTGGATTGCAACACCACAGCTCTCCCCAAACCCAGGGAAAATATCGGTGCAAGCTGTCAAGATGTTATCGTGGTGGTTGCACAACGTGCTATTCCATGGAGGGCTTTCCTGGGGAAGCAGGCTTTGGGACGTGCTGTCCATCCATCCATCCCTCTGTGTCACCTTCCAGGAGCTTGTAAGTCTTTCTGGGCAGTGTCAATAGAATCTGTCAGCATGTCAGAGGTAGAACATCCATCCTATCCCAGCAAGTTGTGTGTAGGTAGATGAAGGTGGAAGAGAAGGGCCTATTGGAACTCTTGCTGATGGCAAGGGTGCAATTGTATTTCAGCTCAAGCCTACTGGACAGCAAAGAATCTAAGTGCGAAGTGCCATACTGCAGGAAGCCAGACTTCACGGGCTCTCCTACTCTCACTTTCTGCGTTCTCCCTGCAAGCTTTGGCTCCAGAGCATTGAGAATCTCAGCTTTCACTAAAGCTGCAGCTCGGGCTCTCAAGGTTACAGAGAGAAGCACGAAAATGTGACTCTCCGAGGACTTGAAGCTTGCAAAACTCAGCAACGCTTGCAGGAAATCTGGCTCGGGTTTGGTGTCTGGCAGTCAGGCAGATAGACACGGTGTCGGAGTTTGTTAGGGAATTGGCACTTGAGTGCGATGGATAGTTCATCTGTCCTTGGTCTGTACGAGCTTGTGACAGGCCAGGAGCTGTGCGAAGTGAGCGGCTTCTGATGGTGCTGTATGGGGTGGGTGAAATACTTCCCTCTGACTGAAGTGTGCTGTTCCCTGGTGGTTCCTCTGGGCTCCTGGCAGAGAAGCTGGGGTCCTCCAGCCCCTTCCCCAAGATGCATTTTGCAGGCTGGGAAGAGGATGATGGAGCACGCAGATGCAGAAGGGGAAGAGGCGCAGGGAGGTGAAGGGACATGGTCTGTGCCAGAACTGGGATGAGAAGTCAGGTCTCTGGAGCTCCCACTCCCCTTGATGCTGTGCTGGCTGGTGAGGGGCTGGGGTTGTAGGTGCCTGTACTCTGTATGACCAATTTCCTCCTCTTTACAGTTACTGGCAGCACCATCTCGATGCTGACCTTGTTCTTGTTTAACTTGGCTTTCGCTGAGGCTGCTTCGTGTTCCCGAGTGATGGAGTTTTACCCTTGTGCCAGTTGGTTTGGGGGAAAGGACCTCACTTCACTGATGTGTTTGGGTTGTGGGTCTCTCTCCTAAAGCCCTGAGTAAAAACCATCGCAGCGCTCTGACCCTATGAAATATACCTTGGCAGATATTTTCCATCTATACCATGTTAGTGAGCCAGCACTAAGCAAGTTGGGATTGTCTAGGAGGGCAGTGGAGGTCCCAGCTTCTCTAAGTGTGAACATTTAGTGGAGGCACCCACATAAGTGGTGTTCCTTTTTGCTGGTGGGGATTTCCAAGGCAGTGCAGTCCTGTGTGGTCTGGGACCCACCTGGAGCTGCTGGGCTCTGATGGAGGGCACTCCTCCAGCGCAGACACCACCATTAAGTGCCTGAAGTTACAAGGAATAGTAGAGGTTGGTCTTTCTATCAAGGCAAAGGTTTGGAAGACTGGGACCCTATGGGTGCTAGTGTATGGGGCTCCCAAAGGAATGACACCCATTGCACAGACCACAGCACCTTCCCTTTGGGAAAGCTGCTTACTCCAGAGACACCCCAGCATGTGTGTGTGCCAGAGCCAGGCATCCTGCCTGCACAGTGCTGATCTGAGCCTGGTCCTTAGATGCAACCTATGACAGGAGGAGCGTGAAGGGGGAAGAATGGCTCTGTCTGCTGGGGATGGTGTGGAGGGGATGAAAGGGGGGATCATCACCATCACAGTGGTGCCCATGTGCAGCCTGAGGGGCTGTGTGGGCAGCCGGGTCATGGGGGCAGCCTCTTGGGTGCTTCCCCCTGCTCCAATCCCTTTGAGTCTGTGGTGGAAGTGGGGCAGAGAAAGCCCCAGTGAGGCTGAGCTGGCCACAAAGTCCTTAAGAGATAAAGGGTAAAACCAGCTTCTTGGTCCATGCTTCCCTGGGACTCCATGGCGAGCGCATGGTGGATGGGTGTGCAGCGTACTGGGACCAGCGCTGTGTGCCTCGAGTCCCAGATTAAGGGTGTCAGGGTATCCTCCCAGCACCCAGGCAGCAGGGACCATGCTGGCTGCTTGAACCATTGGCTCAGTTCAGATTTAATGGCTTACGACCACTAAGTTCATTGTGTGGTGACCTAAAAGCAGCGGTCCCTTGCCTTGGGCATCGATCGCTCTGTGATGGTTCTGTCGTGCTCTGCAGGAGGGTCCCTGCAGACCCCCAGGTGCCTTCCCACCACCTCCACCCCTCCCTGGGGTTTTAACTTGTTTCCTTTCGGCGGAGGAAACATGACTTTCCCCATTGATGGAATTCAGCCCCGACAATGCCGAAGTGACACAATTTCCCACTCCGAGCATGCCATCGCGCTGCAGCCATGCAGGGTACCCCTTTTTGGAGCCATCTGCATGACAATGCGTCGGTCTGTGCTACCATTAGCTGCCCTTTTGCTATTAGTACCTAATGAAAATGTAACCATATTTAACCCCCCACAGTCCGAGATTAGCGAGAAAGGGGCCTAAGTGGATTTAATTCTTTTGTATGGCGAGCATCAAACTCTCCATTTTGATTGCTCTGTCCCCTCTTCCCCTCTCCAGTGGGAGAGGGAGGCAGGAAAGCTGTGTAAGGCTAACTCTATCCTCTCAGCTGTCCCCCGGCACAATGGGCAAAGTATCTTTTGTGGCATTAACGGCTTTGGCTGGGCTGGGGGGGGAGCCGGGGTGGAGAACAATGTGTGAGAAGCTGAGACTGTGGGTTTCCCACACGGCCCAATATGTCTCCCCGCACCCCCCTCTGGGACAAGCAGACCTGCAGCAGCCCAGCCCACAGCTGATCCCGGCTTGATTGGCTTCCCCCCTCCCTATTTCTTTCCTCCTTCCTTCCCCTTCCCTCATTGTGCTCTTGAGAGATGAAAATCCTTTCCTGGCGTGAAAGGGGAGGCGTGCCTTAAATCCCCTCCCTGGACGGAGCGGGCATGTCATATGACGGCCAAATCCACCGGATTAGTGTGTGTGTGTGTGTCTGCGTGCGTGTCCTGCTGGAGGCGGGGGGCGGGATGCTCGATATCTATATTCCTGCCCTTCCCCCTCTTCTCCATATGGATTTGTGCCGGGATATTTATTCATTGCACCTGCTGGCCGCCGGCCTTTCACTGCGGGGTTGAGGATGCAGCCTTGGGATAGTGGGAGCGCAGTGAATTCTCTCCTTTTCCTGTCTCCTGTCCCCATGTGTGTTCCCAAACCTGAAGCAAAGAGGGATAAAAGGGATGTCATTTTGGCTGTGTGCGATGGAAGCCTCTTTGCATGAAGAAGATGGGTTGTGAGAGTTGGGGTTGTTCAGCCTGGAGGAGAGAAGGCTCCTGAAGGGGAGACCTTAGAGCAGCTCCAGTGCCTAAAGGGGCTGCAGGAAACCTGGAGAGGGGCTTGGGACAAGGGCCTGTAGGGACAGGCCAAGGGGAATGGCTTGAACCTGCCCGAGGGGAGACTGAGCTGAGCTCTTAGGCAGAAGCTCTTCCCTGTGAGGGTGCTGAGGCGCTGGCACAGGGTGCCCAGAGAAGCTGTGGCTGCCCCATCCCTGGCAGTGCTCAAGGCCAGGTTGGACACAGGGGCTTGGAGCAAGCTGCTCCAGTGGAAGGGGTCCCTGCCCGTGGCAGGGTTGGAGCTGGAGGAGCTTTAAGGTCCCTTCCAACCCAAACCATTCCATGGTTCTATGAAGAGCCCCCCAAGCGCCACAGCCTGATGCAGGTCCAGACAATCCAGTGCGGTGGGAAGAGGGTCCAGTCATGTTTGTCATTACCTGTGGGAACCCTGATGTTAAGGGTTTGTGCTTGTGGGAAGTAACCACCTACAGGGTCACCTCCTCCATTCGCATGGAAAGAACTGAGGCAGAGAGCTCTCAATCAACAAAGTCAATGTCATCAGCAAAGTCAGGTTCGAAGCCAAGAATAGCATTTACTACCACTTAATTCCTGCCTCTGTGTTTTTAGTGTCCCGAATCCACAACTGGCTTGGTTTCTCTTCAGGTTTTTTGACTTGTGCTGCGTCATTTTGTGCTAGAATTCCTATTTTTTCCAAGAAAACGGTTTTTAGAGACCCCACCAGCCAAACCAGCATCTCCCTGCTGCCCGTGCTGTGGGAACTTGTGTGCTCATGGAGGAAGTCTGCCTCGATTGAGGTGAGTTTAGCAAACAAGTCTGCAACCCCCAATCTGTTTCTGCCTGCTCTATGTCTTGCTTACTAGGAAAGAAAACCCTTTATGGGACAAGCACAGGGATGAGGAGATGCTCTGGGTCAGTGCAGGGGGGCCTGGCATGAGTCAGCATCTGTGGCAGTGGTGCAGCAGCCCAGGGTTGAATGAGGTGACCTGTCCTTGCAGGTACTTAGGTCTTGCTGCAGGTGAGGTTTGTTATATGTGTACATAAGTCTGCAATATTTGTGGAAAATGCCTTATTTCCAAAGAAAACTCAACCTGGTGCATGCCAGGTGTGGCTGGCAGTGCTTGTGCATGGTGGGGCTGGATGTCCTTGCGGATGGACGCGGAGCATGGATGCAGAGGCAGATGGCCAAGGGGAGGCCACCAGGATGGTGGGTCCAGAGGGATGCCAGAAGGCAGCACTGCCTGGGATTGCCTCCTCTAGCAGTCTCACTGTGTGGCCCAAGGTACCTTGGACCACGGGGCTGATGCTTCTGGGGCAAGATGGCCCCACTGAGGAGATGCTTCTACCTGATGACTTAAAGGATACCCCATCTGGATGGTGAGCAGGGATGGAGCCAGGTCCTGCAGCAAGAGATGTGCCCACAGCCTGCGCTGGGGAAACTGTGGTCCTCAGCAGGACCTGGAGGTGAAGTGCAGCAGGGCTCGGGTGGGAGGAGAAGCGTGCGAGGGGATGGGGAGGGCGGTGGGGGGACGGCAGGGGCTGCTGCTTGTGTGAATGTGCCCCAACTCATTGTTCTGCGCCTTTATTCTCCGGGCTTCGATGGGACTGATTTAGAAATCCTAATCAGGGAGCAGTCTCCGTGCCTCCCGAGTGTGACACAACTTGAGCTGCTCCGGGCGCCTTTGTTCCCTAATGACAGCTGACTTCATGCAGCAGTGGGAACAGTTTGAGCATAACTCTGCACCGCCGGGGCTGGCAGCTGCAGCCTTAACTCTTTCTTGCCCCCAACAGTGGGATGAAGATGGGGGGGGACCAGGGAGGAAGAGTAGCCAAAATGCACGTAGCCCATGTGAGGATGCTCGGCCTCACCTGTGCACCTCTCCTGAGAGCTGTAGCAAAGGGGGACTGGAGAGAATAAAGCTGTTGATGTACAATTGTGTTGGGGGGAAGAAGCCAAGTCATTTTGCAGCTGCAGAGCGGCTGTTTTGGGTGTCTGCTGCAGGTATTCATCAGGAAACAACTCAGACCCAACCCAGAGCAATGCTGGGGGAGGGAGGTTGAATTTCACATCCAGTTTTGTTGATGCTTGGAGTGTTGGAGCATATCCGGAGCCCTGGGTGAGCGTGAGGTGCTTCCACGCTGGCTGCGGGGCATTTACATCACTCGCATTGAAAGTAAAAGGCATTGAGTCACTCCAAGATGTTCCTGGAAGAGATTTCTGTTTCTGCCAGCAAAGAGCTGCAGAACAAGCATCATTCTCCCTCTTTTGGCCTCAGTTTCTTCCCTGGCAAAGCAGAGCTCGTGATACAGTGTCCGGCACAGAGTGTGTCTGTGGGATTTAGCATTGGGAATGTGCTTGGTGGTGCTTGCTGGGTCAGTGCTGGCAAGAGTTAAACCCTCTTCCCCTTTCTATTCATTGTCAAACCACTACCCTGACCTGGGAAAAGGTTTAGGAAAATCAACCATATTAAGGGGGGATGACCCAGGAGAAGCAGAGCTGGTTTGGCACAACAGCCTGCAGCCCTGTCCTGCGCCAGGGCTCACCCAGGCTCTGCCCTTGGCAGCTCCAGTGGGTTCCAATAGCAGATGGGTCCATACTGGTTTCCCAGCACCTGTGTCCCCTCTGCCATCCCCGAATCCCGGCCGCCCATGCTTGGCCAGGGTCTCCCTGGCGACGGGGCCACGGGATGCTGTGCAGTCCATTTGTCACCAATTGTCACTGTTTTGTTCTGCCTTGTATGCGCACTCGATTGTGTCACGGGGGAGGTGAGGAGGAGCAATCAGGCCTTGTCTAATGGGCTGCAGTCTCCTGCTGTGGGGAAAAACTTGAGGGTCTGCTTGCAGAGGGAAGGGAAAAGGGAAAGGGGAGGCAGGCACTGCAGATATTCCTGCCCAGAGCATCCCGGGTGGAGCCTGACATGGGTGCAGGGCAGACGGGGATCCTTGTATTGATTAGGTGACAATTTAGGTCAAGGATGAATTTGGTTCTCTGCAGTGTGGCTCTGTTACTGCGAAGCCAGGAGATGGAGGGAGGTGTCCAATGTCCCCCATCATCTCCCATGGTGATGTTCATCCCCTTCCACACTTGTGCGTGCCTGTGGGATGGGGTTTGTTCTCTCTGGGTCTCCCCTCATCCAAAGGGAGATGTGTTTCCCACAGGACCAGCCCACCCTGGATACACCTAATGGGTAAGGCTTGGGAAGTCCAGCTTCCCAGGTGAGACTCCGGCAGGCTTCAGGCTGCAGGTGGATTAACACCTCATCCAGACCCCAGCTTCTGAGCAATTCTTATTTCCCCCAGGTGTGTTGCTGAAAGGGATTTGATGTATTATGGGTTTTGGTGTGCCTGGTAGCATTTAGCTATTGATGTGATCTCATACTAAACTGTATGCTTTTTCCCCTCTTTGCTCCATCATCCTCACCTTACCCAAAGTGCTGTGATTCATCTCTCCCTGCTTGGCTCCACCAGCCCCCTCTTTTTCCCTTCTCTATCTCAAAGCAGAGCTGTGGCCAGCTGAGCCTCAGCACCCACACTCAGGTTTGTCTGTAAACCCCTAATTCAGAGCAGGCTGGCCACACCGATTACAGGAACACAGGGAAGCTGTGGAGCAGAGCATAGGGAAAACTTGAGCAGTCAACCCCAAACCAGGCAAGCTGAGGCGGTTCCAGACCTGGAGCTCAGTGTGAAATACCACAGAGGGAAAGGAGAAGAGGGTTTTTCCAGCATGTGGTGTTTGGCAGGTTTCTCTCCTTGCTCCCTGGTGGTCATTGGTCCATGTCTCCAAACCACTGTGTGGTCAGGCTCACGTGGGTGAATGGGTCAGGGCAGACTGGGAGGATGGATGCCTGATGGTACCATGGATCCTGGGTTGCTTTTTGGTGCTTTTAGTTTGGGATGTTGTGCCAGTTGCCCACCCAGACTTTGCCTTCTCTGGGCCTGGCAGGAAGCTGCTGCTTAAACGGGCTCTTTATGGTGGTTGGATCCAGCTGAACCATGGCCAGGAGAGCAGGTTCTGGCCTGGGAAATGGGTGCTAATGCTGTTGATGGAGGAGAACATTTGCAGGGAAGAGTTGGGAGGCCACGGTGAGGTCGGGTGAAGGACTGGGGGGAGGTTTATGACCCCCCTAAGCTCACCATCCACCAACACCGTGTTACCTCCTGGTGAAGAACAGGCAGTGCTTTGAGCGCACCATGGGGCAGCAGCTCCAGAGCTGCTCCATATCTCAGCCATCACGGAATGGGAACAGCTCTGAGTAGCAAGTTGAGCTGAAAGGTTTGACTTGTCATTAAGTGCATTGGTGTCTCCAGGGTACCCAAAGGGCAACCAGATTGAGGAGTTATGCCATGTGGGTTGTGTTAATCTCTTACTTCAGGGGGTTCTCTGGCTGCTCAGGATGGAAAGATCCTCCTCCATATTACTTTGTCCTCTGGCATACTGCAAAGGTGACATTTTCCTTCGTATTTTGGGAAGTTGGGGGACCCTTATGATTGGAGGCACATCCATGCATGGATTTGGTCCCCAGGTGGCTGGTTCAGGAGGTCTTAGTGCAGAGGGTGGCCGTGGGTTGACTGAAGCCACGGGAGAAGGGAAGATGGAGTTCGGCTGTGATGAAGTTTGAAAGGATTTATAGGGGTTATGGTTTATTTTAATAAAGGAAACAATGCAGAGGGTGGGCAGTGCCAGCCTGGCAACGCGGGCCGGAATCCACAGCAGGCAGCTTGGCTTTCTCAGCCCTGTTTTGTACCAGGTGCAGCACTGGGAATCCTGCTTTCTACCTGAGCCAAGCTACTCCCATCCCAGTGCTGCCAACCCTGGTGCGGGCTGCCTGGGCGCATCGCTGCTTTTGAGTGTGCATCACCATCCCCAAGCCCTGGGTGATGCCTGCCTCACTGCCATGGTGGCTCTCCATCCCTTTGGGCTTCCTGCCTCTGCCAAAGGAGGCTGTTTCCCAGATTCCTCCTCAACCCATGGGTGGATCCGTTTGTGCAATAGCTCTAAGAGAGGAAGTGTCAGAGGTGATGCAAATGGGTTTTGTCAAGATAGTTTTGGAGGGAATAAAAATAGCTCTTGGACCAAAAGCTATTCCTGCTCCTGGGCAGGAGTGCTTGTTCCGACTGCTTTGTACAGGTGCTGTCAGAGCAGGGCTGGAAAGGAGAAGTGCTCGGTTATGCCCTGCTTCTTGGATGGGAACCAGTTGGTTTCCCACAATAGTAGAAAGTGTCTGGAAGAAGGGGCTGGTTTCTCTCTGCTAATTTGGCTTCTTTGGATGCAGCTGAGTCTCTGCTTCAGCTTCTTCCATCCCAGGGTGGAAAACTTAAACTGCTTTGGTTTCAAAATCGCTTTTGCAAAGATAATGGGGAAAATTGTCCTGTAATTGTCCTCATTGTGCAGCTAGGGAAGGCTGTGCAGGGCAAGCAGTGGTTGCCCAGCCCCAGGGCAGAGGATGCTCTTCCTGTGCTGCTGGTACAGCCAGCCTGGAGACTGGAAGAGTCTCCTTGTGCAAAGCCCTGTAATGTCTTTGTGAGAGCTGGACAAGTGGTTCCAGTGCAGTGGAGGAGTGATGGGCAGGGACTGGCTTGGCCAGAAGTCTAAGGATGACTTTTATGCCATGAGTATATTATCCTGAAATACCTTTATCTTTATGGCAGAATTCAGATGTGTTTTGCCCATTGCAGAGCACCTTTGGATACAAAGTGAAGGAGGAGGCAATGTTTGGGTTTGGGGTGCTCACAGCAGATTGATGTTTAAGCTATTCTGCATTGCAAGAACTAATCACAGAAGTGCAGAATGGTTTGGGTTGGAAGGGACCTTAAAGCTCATCCAGTTCTGGGATGAGCAGGGACCCCTTCCACTGGAGCAGCTTGCTCCAAGCCCCCGTGTCCAACCTGGCCTTGAGCACTGCCAGGGATGGGGCAGCCACAGCTTCTCTGGGCACCCTGTGCCAGCGCCTCAGCACCCTCATAGTGAAGAATCCAATACTTCCATCGATGCTGGGGCAGAGGGAGGCTGTGGGGATTGATGCTGCAGGGGATGGATTTGGTTTCCAGCTGTGGGAACACAAGCCCAGCTGATGGGCTCTGTGCAAGGGAGAGCCTGGCTCCGGAGCACAGGGATGCTGCTGGGGGAGCCTGGTGCACACGTGGCCTGCGGGGATGACGGCAAAGAGGGGTCCCGCAGGACGGGGGCTGCCAGCTCCGTGCAGCTGCTCTCCCGAGAGCCGGCTCCAGGAATCTGTGTTTGCTTTGGCTGCACGCTCCGTGCAGAAGTGGTAGGAATACAGAGGGAAGGAGGGGCGGGAGAGGAGAGGGCTTGTGCGCTTCCAAACACGATGATGTGCTTCATCCATGTGGAGCCGGAGCTTTTGGGATGTGTTGTGGACCTGCGCAGCCATCCCTGGGCTTGTAGGTTATTTGAATTGAGCTGGTTGGGATTCTACAGGCAAAGCTTGATCCTTCCTGTCCCACAGCCTGATGGGTTACTTTTCATGGAGAAAAGTATGGATTTGAGGGTTTTGATTTTTAGCTGTGAACATGTTTTTTCCTCCATCCTTCCCCCTTCCTCGTGCTTTCCCTTTTACTTCTTCATTCCTTTTTTCTCTCTGTTGTCTCAGTAAGGGAAAAGAAGGGGCCAATAATCCTCAGAACTAAAAAAGCAACATTGAGAAGCTGGAAAGGTTTGGAAACTGTTGGATTTCTTACTGAAAACAAGAGCTATTCCTCCATTTGAAGAGCTGGCAGCTTGATCCCTGTCCGGAACAACACTGACCTGTTGCTGCTCCTGGTTTTGCTCAACAGTCTCGAATGCTGAGCAGGGTTAAGTCATCCCTTTAACAGGGATGGCTGGAGGTTGTCGTGGGAAAAGAAAGCTGTTCTTGTCAGTGGTTCTTTGCTGTTTCAGTTCTCCTGGAAACCTTTGGGGACAAAAGCAGGAGATGGGGGGGAACCCACAGGGCTCAGTTGTGCTGCCCTCTCTCTGCTGAGGATTCAGGGAAAGCGGGTGCTGCTGGGATGAAGCGTGGGATAAGTCTGGTCAAGGGAGCCTGCACATTGTAGAAGTCCTAAAACTGGGATTTGAACCCAGTTTGTCTTGATTTCCATCTCCTGACTCTTGTGCGGCATCATTCTTCCCTTGGAGACACCTCAGGCTTAGGTGGTTGCTGACCTCTCCAGCCACTTTCCTTGTCCAGTGCCAGTGTCCAAGAGCCAGAAAGGAGCCGAAACAGTAAATGAAAAAGAGAAAGCTTCTATTGCTTGTTTTTCAGCGGTATTTTTATGTCCGGCGCCCTGTATGAGCAAGGAAAGCAGCAGCCCATCTGTTTCTAGCACCATTAAAGGCGTTTGACTGCATGTGGCCCTCAAGAATAAAATAAAAATAGGACCCTTTGGTCTGGAAATGTCAAACGCTCTTTCATCTTGGACGACCCCCAGCCGGGACCATATCCTCCCAAAGCTGGAGGTTCCCACCAATGTTCATCCCAGCAAAGGCATCTGCCCCCCTCCCCATTTATTTTGCTGTAAGAGAAGGAAGTTCAGGCACTTGAGGTTCACGCTGCCTGCTGACCTCTGAGTGCTGCTCCCCTGGACCCTCTCCTCCAGCTTCTTTCCTCCGACTCAGCAGCCTTCTATGGGAGTCAGGAGTGAAGAGGTTAAAGCCTCTTTAACAAGTGCTCGGAGGATGGAAGTGTTTGACGTGTTTTAGGACCGGCCTTTGAGCAGGCTGTGCCAGCAGGATGCAGTTAATGACTGGGAAGATTGCTACAATATGGGGTTGCTTTCTCCTCATCCCTGTCTTTCTCGCCACTTGAAGCCACGGTCTGTGTTACGTCCTGCTGGGAGCCCATGTAGACTTACAGAGCCTCACCTCCTCTGGGATGTACCATAAAACCCTGGCATGGTGTTGTTACCTCTGCTAATTTGGCGGCAGTGCACCTCTATGAGGAAAGTTGGGGTGTAACTTCAGGCTTTGGAAACTTGTACTAATTAAAAGAACATTTTAAAGGTTGCTTGAGATACATAAATACATAGCCCTTTTGACATGAAAGCTGCTTTATTTATCAGAGTCGGGATAGCGCAAGTCCTGCTGTGTTGGGAAAGGGAAGAAAATGATTTTAATTTAGGAGAAAAAGCTCATTATTTCCTTCATAAAATCTTTGAAGTGTTTTTGTACATATTTTGGCCATTACACGGGTTGATGTTGGTACACGGCGCTTGGTGTGTGCTGTCTTCAGAGCGAGCGTAGGAGCGTGGGGCTGGCTGTGGTGGAAATGGGGCCAGATGTGCAAACCTGCCCAATCCCAAAGGATGAGCAGGGGCTGCATGCAGTGACTTGTGGACAGCCTTCCCTGGCTGGGAGAGGCAGCTCCAGCCCTTCTCAGTAGGGGACCTGAAGAGCAGCAGGGGAAGGAAGGTGTCAGAGGTGACTGGGTGAGTGGAAGCACTTCCCACAGTGTGTTTAATGCCTCTCTGCATCTGATCCATAGAGGATGCAGGTCTCATCCCCAGATCCAGGGCAGAGCCATTTGGTAGCTCACTGTATTTGCTTTAGAGGTATTCAGTCCATTAGTTGGTTTATTGACTAAGGTGATAACTGTGACATGATGCTCTTGGAGAAGAGTGGGGATGCTCATTGCTGTGCCGTCCTTTCTTGCCACAGTGGAAAACGGGAAACCTGGAGAGCCATTTCTGATTCTTTTCTTATCCAAAAAGGTATTGAGCTTTTGGGTGAAGTGGCTCCTTGGACCGTTGGTTCTGTGGGGCTCTGGGGCATGTAGACCCTTGGAAGATGGTTATTTAGGCAGCTGGGTTTCTCCAACCTGATTTTTAGGTAGGAAGGGGATGTCAACTGCTTCATGTGTAAGAAGATTGAAGATAATAAATATCTTAATTTATAATTAAGACCTTCCCCCCAGTATTTGAAACACAACATACTGAGGACTCCTGAAATTCAAAGGAGCTTTGTCTGTCCCTTCATACATCTTGCGTGTGCGTTTCCCCGCTGCTGGGTCCCTTCCAGGTCTCAAATGAGTGAAACCAGCTCTTGGGCTACGGGGCTGGTTTCAGTCGAGGGCTCATGCAGGATGCATGTGTGGTCCAAGTGCCTGTGCTGCTCTTTGCTGTTGGGCTCCTAGCCTCATTCCTTGGTAGGTCCCACTGGTTTCCTGCGCCATGGAATGGATGGGTTTGGGAAGTGTGACTGCCTGGATGCTAGTCTTTATTGGAAACAGCCCTTTGAGCCAGGAAAGTGCTTTCTCCCCCCCTGGGCACTCAGGCCTTGGAAATGCAGGTCCATCACAGCTGTGGCCACCCGTTATGGCACTGCTTTAGCTGCTCTGTGCTGCTCCTCCCAGCCTGGGGAGGACAGTCCTTCCTCTTCCTCACTCCTTGCCTTGCAGCCCTTATCCCCACAGGGTTGAGCATCTCCTCTCCCTCCATGTGAGGCTGCTTTGCCAAGGGTCTCATCTTAGTAAGAATCCTTTGGTGCTACTGGTGGTGTATAACTAAGTGGAAAAACCCACTTGGCCTCCCCGGGGATGTGCTTAGGGTAGGGTATGATTGTTTTCTGGCTATCCAGGCCTACACAACAGCTGTTGAGCAATCCTCCGTCCTCTAAAAACAAATAAGGAGCAAGTCTGGTGGCCAAATGTTGCAGGCACGTTGTAATGACTGTGAGCAAATCGCATTTGCAGCGTGGGGCTGCTTAACCAAACAGCTGCAGGGTTTGCCTCTCCTCCTGTGTAACATTAGCTGGGCACTGGTGTTGCTGAGTGGGGAGAAGGGGGTGATTGTGGAGCAGGCTGGAGTCCCCATAGGATGGTGCTTGCAGTGCAAAGGCATTGTATTGGCCATTAGTGTTCTTTATATGAAAGGTCTGAGAGTTGGTATCCCGTGAGAAGAGGCTGCTTCTCTTCCACCTCATCATCCTGCAGCTTGATGGCTCCTGGGGTTGGAAGAGGGATGTAGTGAGTGGAAGCAAAAGTGTCTGCATCCCGCCCTAGTCCTTGTGCTGAAGGTAGCAAAGGGACAGCACATGCTGCGTCTGTCTCCTCCTTATGGCACTGAGCATCGGCTCCTGATTCACCTAAAGTGCTTCCCAGGTGAAAATTAGCCAAAGGTTGGGAATTGCTTCACACTGCCATGAAACAATAACGCTGGTGCACTCCAGAGAAAGACCTTGAAAACCGAGCCTGGCTCTGGTAAGGATTCCTGGTGTAACACCTGACATCTGGGTTGAGATGGAAAGGCTTTCCCAAGATAACTGCTCCATGTGGTTATGGAAATGTCCTCGGCCGTTTTCCCCTGGTTATTTTCATCATTGTTATTATTTACTGGCATTTTGTCAGCCTGGATAATGGGAAAAAGCTGGGCTGATTTCACCGGGGTAATTTCTAGCCCGCTGTGTTGCTTCAGCCCCACATCCTAACGAGATGTTTCATGGATTGCAGGTCTGCAGGAGATATAAGGTTGGTAGTGGAAACAGTTCCTGCTGTTTGGATCTGCTGGCAGCATGTTTCAGTTGGGAACAGTGATTACAGCATTTGCAAACGTTTTGGCTTTTCAGTAAAACCAATGGAATAACAAGGGGAATAAATGCAAAAGCCCCATTGGCAAAGTTGAGCTCCGAAAGTCTGTTCCTTGGGAATGGGCTTGTGTGTCCCAGCAGCATTTATTCCAGGATGTAAACACCTTCAGCTATCATGATCCCTGTTTCTGCGGTGAGCAGAGGGTTACAGTGCTCCATGTAGTGTTTGCAATGATATTTGGGATCGGTTAGACTTGCACTTGGGTTTGCCTTGGTGTGGCAACGGTTCCCAACAGCCGGTGTAGTGGCATGTGAAGGAGTTTGGGATCAAACTGATCTGGGATCCAGAAATCCGGCTTCCAGTCCCCACTGCGGCAAATCCCTTAAGCTCTCTCAGTCTGCGTTCCCCGCCTGTCCCATTTCCACACCCCCTCTATCCATTTTGCTTGTTTAGACCGGGGATTTAAGTTAAGAGCTGTTTGTTGCTTCCCCTTTGTGCCTCCACTGCGCTGCAGAGGAGAGCCCAGATTCCAGCTTGCCTGTGCTGGATGTGCTGCTCAGTGTTAGCACCCAGCAGCAGCAGAGGCTATGGGGAATCCTTCCACAGATGCCATGGCACTGGGTCCATCAAGCCATTCCCTCTGCAGCAGTGTTGGAGCTCAATGCACTGGTTTTCCTTGGCACCATGGCTAAGCTGACGCATGGAGGACTTGAGGTTTCAGCTTTGCACTGGGCTTGGCTGGAAAAAGATTGCGTTTTCTTTCTGCTTTCTTGCACCAGGCAGTCCCAAAACCACAGAGAGGACCTGACCCAAAGCCTGTTGGAGAAACTCCATGGTGGCCGAGCAGAATTCCTGTTATCTCCCTTCTTCTGTGGTAGCTCTTGGTGCAGTTTTAGGCTAAAACTTGAGAGGAGCTGATCTGCAAACTCCTCTGCAGCTTTGGGGATATCTGCACACAACGTGTGCCTGCGGGAGAGGATTGTTACTGTAGTTACTTGGCTCTAAGCCTGAAGCTGGGATGGGAACCAGTATGCAAGGCACATGGCATAGAGAAGCACCAGTCTGCCCCTGCACATGGCCAGGAGCACACCATCATGTGTAGCATGGTGTGATGGGGATAACCTCCCCCTGGCCTGCTTCACAGACCAGGGGAATCTGGGTAGATGTCACCAACATCAGCCAAACCCTTCATGCCACTAAAGAGTCTCCCTGTAGCCGAAAGGTGATGGTCTGATGTTGAGTTCCTATCCCTCACCAAATGGGATGGTCTTTGTCTCAGCACATCCCTACGTGTCTGGGAAGAGCAGCGTCCCAGGGAAGCAGCCTTGATCTCCTGGTAGATATTCCTCTTTCGGATTGCAGCTCATTTCCCTCATAATGCTTTGCACAAGCTTCCCACGTGATGCTAATTAGCACCAAGCGGCATTATAGCTAATGATGATTGCTGCCGCTCATTCTCCCAGTGTGATTATTCAGCCTCTAGCAGCAATCCATTTTGGGGTGATTTGCAGCCAGGACCTCTTAAAGGAGAGGGGAGCAATTGTAAAACCCCAGCCTGATGTTGGGTGTTTGCTTTGAGTGGTTGCTGCTCACCTTCAGAGAGCACATGGAAGTGATTCTATGATGCAGTCACCCTCTGATAAATGGGGGTGATGGCACTGCTGGTGGTGCCCAGCACCAAGGGCTTGCTGGAGGAGAGGGTGGTGGCTCTTTGGTCCCAGCCTTAGCGCTGAGGACCTGGAGCAGGTCCCAACCTCAGTGCTGAGGACCTGGAGTGTGACATCCGCCGCGCATAGGCGTTGTCTGAGAGGACAAACCCAACCTCAGGACGTTTCCCTTGGAGTCCTGTGGCCCGTGTTCAAACAAGTGATGCAGTCCTCGTGTTTACCCTGTCAAACAACACATCTCCGTCTCCAAACACTCCTCTTACGCAATCCGTGCTCTCCATCTTTCCGCCTGGAGCAGGAGCAGCGCTGCCAAGCTGTGACCTAACTGCACCCGGCTCTGGCCATGGGAGAAGCTGAAGCCTGCCCGTGAAGTGGAGCTGGGGCTGTTTAACGCTTACAGTGCTGGGCAGGGGTCATGGGGATGTGGCGTGGAGATGCTGGAGAGGTGATGCTTGCTCCCTGCCTTGCTCTGGAGCAGTGCGTTGGAGGGGCGATGCTTTGTTGCTGCAGCCTTGCAGCTAAGGAGGGTATCACAGCAGTGATTTAGGCAAGGTTATGTTCCTAAATCTAATATTTAAGTTTTTCTCCTTTAAAGAGTTGCTTTGCTTGGATTCTTGCAAATGAATTATAAAGCCCCAGTTGTCCTGTTGTTGGTTGTCCAGCTTCCAACCCTAACCCTAACCCTTCATCGTGCTGTGGTGAGAAGACCCTTCACCAGGTGCCCATCACTTGTAGGCTGGTACAACTTATTTTGTTCTAAGCTCAATGTGAGGCTTGCATAAGGCTCTTAAAATTAGTGTCGCCTTTCAAGCCAAAGGGCCGGAATAAGGTTTACAAGCCATAAAAGCCTCTTATCAAAGTTGATTTCCTCCAACGCACCTTTCATCTTTTATGGTATTTACTTTTCAAATCCTTGAACTTAAAAGGATTAAACAGGTTGAAGGGGGGGGGGGAAGGAGGGGGAAAGAGAAAACAAATAAGGAGGAAGATGGATGGGGTATGGATTATGAGAGGCCCATATAAAATATGAATTAGGAGAAAGTCTAAACAAAGAGTTGTCGTTTTCTGAGCTGCTGGAGTAAAGGCGTGCTGGAGGCTTAACTTGAGGGAGGGTTTGATTCTGCTCGGTTGTATTTTCCCTTTCCAGAATGAATGGAGGAGAGAGCAACTCGCTGGGGGGATATGGGGGACTTGTGTTGTTCTGCTCTCTCTTCCAACCTCTTTCTGCCCTGTGGTGGGATGACCACGTGTGAGCTCCTGTCCTGCTGCAAAGTCGTTTCCCAGGCAAGAAGCTTTGCCGGAAGCAAGCAAAGATCTTGCTGGCAGAAAGCTGGTAAAATAACAGGAGTTGTGAAAGGGATCGGTGCTCTCTGCTCCCATTGGGAACTGGAAAAGCATCCTGGTGAACTGGAGCCATTTCCAGGACAAGTCCCTGCAGCAGAGGTGGTGCTGAAGGGGATGTACAAGAGCAGGGACAGGCAGCAAACCTGGGCTGGTTCTGCAGCTCTGTGCCTGAGGAGCGACCTGAGCCCCTTGTGTGGCCTTGTCCTGCCCCATGGGTGCTCAGTGCCTTTTCCCCAGCCGTTGCCAATGTCCTTGTCCCCCTCCGCAGGGGCTGGGCTACCACGCTGGCTGCCCTGCTCCCCATCCTGGTCCTGGAGGAGCGCATTAAACCTGCCCCTCCAGAAGGTTGCAATCAGGGGCTGGCTCTGGGTCACGGGCTGGGGGCAGGCAAAGCAAACACCACTGGGGAGCTCCAGCCATGGGCGATCCCTGACCTCCCCAGCCCCGAGCATCTGCGGATGTGGGGGTTTCCTGCAGCCCATGGATGTGTCAGTGGCTGCCTGCGTGTGGTGAGCAGAGCACAAAGGCCCTGGAGATGACAGAACAAAACGATGCCACCTCCAAAGCAGATCCGTTTGATTTGATTTGGTATCATGGCTGGAGCACTCTCCCCTGCGCTGCTGCAGCCCTGTGTCAGTGCTACACCCACCAGTGGCATTCACCAGTCAATCAGTATTAGGCAGGTCACAGTGTCCCCTCGGCTGAGCTGTCATTGGTTTAGGGTGGGTGGGATCAGGATGCGGGGAGGGACACATGAGTGTTTGTACCAGGCTCTGCTCCTTCTCCACAGCTTTTCCCTCTTCCCTTCAGGGCAAGGTCACGCAGGGGAGGTTCCATGGGCACACACAGCCCCGCAGGGCTTAATGAGAACCAGATCCCTTAACAACCTGATGTACAGGGTGGCCCTTGGCTGGGGTTTTGGCTGAGATCACTGGTTCCATGACCCTCTCTGGGGTCGGCCATCTGGTGGTGTGGGGTGTCGGCATCCCCCAGGGATGTGGTCAGGAGACATCCCCATCACCTCTCACTGACTCATGCTTGCTCACTTCTGCGGCAGCTTGAAGCGCTGCTGCTTCAGGCTCTGCTTTGAGGGAGGGCGAATTCCCAGGGTGAAACCAAAGGGTGGAGCTCGGAGGTTACCAGTTAAACCCATGGCACCTTGGAAATATCCCAGCTCCCCTCCCTGAGACCACAACTGCTGTGAGTCAACCTGCTGCAGCGGGATCCTGAGTCAGGGCGATGCCTGTGGTCTGAGGGGTCCTTTGGCACCCAGGGGAAAGCGTTGGGATGCTCAGGTGGAGCGAGGCTCTGTATACAGTCTGTTGGGAAGCCTCTTGTGGTGTATATCATAGAATCATGTCATAAAATGGTTTGGGCTGGAAGGGACCTTAAAGCTCATCCAGTTCCAACCCCTGCTTGGATGTTCCAAGCCCCATCCAGCCTGCGCTGGTATATGCATGCTGTTTGCACCCCTGTGCTTCGCTGAGCAGGAGTTAGTGTGAGGGAGGGCAAAGAATAGCTAAAATAATAACCAGAAGTGGTTCAAAGCAGATGCTGTCCTTCCCCACAGGGTTTTTTCTGATATTTCTTTATCAAAAGCTTGTTCCTGTTACAGAAACATTGGCTAAGGGATATGGAGGACATTGAAATCTCCTTTGTAGGGAGCAGATGTGCCGGGTTCTTGCAGTGAGAGTTTTGGGGGGTGATAAAATGCTTCCAAACGTTCTCCCTTGGTGCAAAATCCTCCACTGGAGGCTCTTAAATGCCTTGCAGTAGGGACTGTTGCACACGGCGTGCATATCCCACTGCAAGTGAATGGGACTTTGCCCCTTAGGAAGTTAAATCCCTTCTGAAAACGAGATGTGGGTATTTCTTAGAGCCTACTTATACCTTTGCCTTTATTCTCCCTTTATGAGCTGATCTTTTGCTCTGCCATATGGCGACTGTGGCTGTTCTTGTTGGGATGGGTAGAGAGGATGGTTTGCCCTGGTTCTGCCAAAGGTATTTCAAAATCTGCTCCTAAGTTAGGGTATTTCTGACCCTTGTGCCTTTTACACACACCCACGAGCTCACATTGCTGCCCAAGGAGCAGGGGAGGTGGCAGCTGAAAAGGGGAAGGTTCTAGAAGAGGATGGGTTTGGCTGAGCAGGACTCAGCATCGAGCCTGTCTTCTCTGTTGAGTTGTCCTCGGCCACCTCACCCATCCCAACCATCATTACGCTGTGCGAGCTCTCCCAAGGGACACTGCCAGTAATCCAGACCCATGGAGCCAAAAGAAAATCCCAGGGGACATTGACTTGGGAAGAGCAAAAGCTTTTTGAGCCTTTCTGGCTGTGCGTGCGCTGTTAGAGCAGGGAGGACAGAGATGCTGCTGCAATGGAAACACTTTGAGCCCCGTTATCCCTTGAGATCGGTGGGAAATGATTCCGTGGCTGCCTGGGATGGAGGTTTTGAATGATTTTAATGAGCTGAAAGTCTTACAGAGCAACGTGGAGCCTGTGGCTGGATGGGTGGTTGAGGCTCCTTCCTCCTGTATTGGTGGTGCTGCGATGGGAGCCCAGCACCCATCGATTAATTAACATCTCAAACCCGTGCACAGACCAGTTTGCCTTGGCTAAAACCAGTGTGAGAAACTTCCTCGGCGCATTTCTGCGTCGTCCCGGCTGAAGTGTTGTCATCCGAGGCTGCTTTGCATGACAATGGCCCGGGCTCTAATTATGCACAAGGATGCTAATGGGCAGGGAGCGGGCTGGACGGGCATGGGAAAGCTATCTGTTTGCGAGGGGTGGGGGGAGTGAAGAGAAAGAAAATCCACCCAAACAAAATAAACCATGACAGTTTGGGGAGGGAGCAGGAGTGGGGGTGAGGGGAGGGGATGGGAGGCAGCACAGGGGTTGGGGAAGGAAAGTATGAAGCTAATAAGGCTTTTTATTAGGGTCTTAGTGGTATGAAACGTGCCTCTGCTGCCTGTAGGACTGAAGTGACCGAACCCACTTCTGCAGTGCTGGTATCTGCAGCGGTCTCTTGCAGCACCTCTGATGTCCAAGTGTGAAAAGCGAGTTGTTTGTGCAGTGCAGCTGGATTTCAGGTGGCACATGTGGGGAAACTGAGGCACGGAAGAGCTGAGGTTTGCCCGGATGTCGGAGGAGTGTGCGGAAGGGTTTGGGGGACACAGTCTTGCTTGTCTTGTGTGCCCACCACCTTCTTACCCTCCTTGGGTTATTACAAGCTATTTGACTGCTGAAGTAAAGGCAGCTGGGAATGAAGGGGTTTGCCTGCAGTTGCAGTGATTCCTAAGGGCAGTCGGGTTCTTTTCCAGGATGCCCTGTTCTCTTTTCCTTCCTGTTTGCTAAGAGCACATTATAAAGAGTGGGATATGGGAGGAAGATGATTCCCTCTGCTGTGTCATCTTGAGTCTTTGGGCATTATTTTCCATTTTATTCCTGCTTTGTGAAGGGTGAGGTGGCTCTGGACTGGGGAAGGTTTGGCTACAGATTGAGCTGCTGAGCTTGGGTACCAGGGCCATAAAGCAACAGAGATGGTGCTTGCCCATACAAGGAGAGGACCTAGAAACCCCTATATTACAGCAAGGTGCATCACAGGCTTAGCATAGGGCAGCGTGAGTCTTGAGCCCTTAGGTCTGGCAACTTAAACAAAGCAGACAGAACTCGTGGTGCTCTCTGCAGAGCTGCAGAAGGCTCCAATGGCCATGGACCTGGCACCTGGGCTGGGTTGTGAGGGACTGCGCGGCAGGCACGGGGACAGAGGCTGCTGAATGTGTGGAGTTGTTATTAGACCCCATTGAAACACTCTCTCAGTGAAAAAGAAGAGCATTAAAGAGCCAGGTGAGGGAGTCTAAGGAGCTTAAACCTTTCCCTCTCTGCTGGTGTTGATGCACTCGTCTGGCTGCAGTGATATTGGCATTGCCCGCTCCTCTGTCCCTGTTTCAAATGGGGAATGGATTTTTAATGTCCAGGTGCAGGGACTATTTCTGTGCTGTTTCTTCCTCCCTTCCTTGTGTCCCGTGTGAGGACAGTCCCTGCCAGCAGCTGCCAACACAGAAAACACAGCTGCAAATATCTCTGCTGCTTTCCCCTTGATCAGACCCTGGGGTGAGCACCCTATTGCTCATTGTGGCAGGGGGGAACCATGAACCACACTTACCGTGCCAGGGCAGGACCCCTTGGGCATTTCTGCATGCCAAGGGTTCAACAAGCTGATGCCTGAGGCAAGCTGGGGACCAGAACAAGTGTTGGATCTGGAGACTTGGCCTTGTTTTGATATGTGTGTATACCACCCTGTATTATAGTCATGGAATGGTTTGGGTTGAAGGGACCTTAAAGCCCATCCAGCTCCAACCCTGCCACGGGCAGGGACCCCTTCCACTGGAGCAGCTTGCTCCAAGCCCCTGTGTCCAACCTGGCCTTGAGCACTGCCAGGGATGGGGCAGCCACAGCTTCCCTGGGCACCCTGTGCCAGCGCCTCAGCACCCTCACAGGGAAGAGCTTCTGCCTAAGAGCTCAGCTCAGTCTCCCCTCGGGCAGGTTCAAGCCATTCCCCTTGGCCTGTCCCTGCAGGCCCTTGTCCCAAGCCCCTCTCCAGGTTTCCTGCAGCCCCTTTAGGCACTGGAGCTGCTCTGAAGTCTCTCCTGAGCCCTTCCCCATGCTTTCAGACACAGGGTTTGTCTTTCCTGTCCTTCAGTGCTAAGCATAGTCTCCAAATGTTGATGACACTGATGCTGCTTGCTCCCATGAGACATCAGGGGAAGGGCTGGAGTGATGGCAGGTAGCTCCCATAGGGATGACATGCCTCTTCCCAGCCTCACCCAGCTGAGACCAGTAAGATCTGCTGGGCTGGGAGAGACTCTGGGTACTCAAGTCCTTCTCATGCCATCATAGGGATGCTGGGCTGAGAGGAGCCACCTGCTTCCTCGAAATCACCCTCTTCTATCTAAGTAGTGGTGCATAATCCGTTCCCCCTCCTATACTGAGTGCATGCCAGCTCCCTGCTAATGAGCTTGATTGCTCCCCCTTGTTTCACATTGCATCACCGAGAGGAAAATCTGAGCCTGGTTTGTCCAAGTGGATGGGGTTCGGGGGGAGGGAGAGGGGAGGATGTAAACATCCAGGGTGGAAAAATAATCATCTGCCAATGAAAAACCCTGGGTTTTACCCTGAGAAAAGGGGGATAGACAGACTGACAGAGCTGATGACAGAGCCGGCTCGCAAGCACCCTGGCCCCACAGTGTGGAGAGATGCCTTATTGTTTGATCTGGCTGTGAGACAGATTAGCAGCCCCAGGTGGAAAGTCATAATCTGCATTTAAATGGGCCGGTTATAAAAGGTAGGGAGCCCAGGAGCCCGCAGCATTATGCTGTGTCTTTAGGACTCGGTAATCTCTCTTTATTTTCTCCGCAGCCTGACCTGGGGGCACAGTTTCTAATTACCAGGTCACCCTGCTAATATTGTCATTTCCAGCCAGTGGGTGTGAAACCATGGCAACGCCACATTTGCGTCCAAGTTTCTAGAGGAATAAAATTTGCCTTTTAATCACAGAAAATGACTGGGTATCACCCCCCCCTCTTCTCATGAGTGCAATTCACTATCGGGGTTTTGCTAAAGAGAGTTCAGATGGGACCTTTGCAAAGCTTCACCTTGTGGCTGTGGTTAAAGACAAGGGACCAGAGCCTTTGGTGTGTGAGGATGGAGGTTCCCCATAGGCTGGTTTGGATGCTAAAGCTCTAAATTCACCAAGGCAATGCTGTACTTTATAGTATGCTTTTTGTCTTTAAAAGTCATAAATGAGCTGGCAAAGGAGGGCAAAGATGGGATCAGACACAACTGAGTTGTGTCTCAATGGCTGTACCCATGTTCTGCCATAGGGAAGTCCGTGTGTACGTGGTCAGCTTGGCTCTGTCAGGAGCTGACCATGGGGATGGTGGTTGCAACTCATGGGTTTCGTCTCCCAGTTTGGACAGCTTGGAAGAAGCTCGTGGTGAGATTGAGGAGGAAACAGGGCTGGTGTGGTAGGCACATCCTATGCTCTGTAGCACAGCAGCATTGGGTTGTCATCCCCTGTGCATCTCTGGTAGCTTGCGGCTTCAAAATCCCTGTCTTCCTCTCCCTCACCTGCATTGCAACTGCTGAGCTAAAGGTGTTGAGCCAGGCTTTTGTCCCCTTGCAGCAGATGATAACAGCTTGACTGGGATGAGTTCAAAGAGCTTCAAAAGTTGGGAATGCTCCCAAGGGCTGACTGCAGCCCTATGGGATGCCTCTGAAAATCTGCCCCAACACCAGGAGAAATCCAGGTCAGGTCTGGGCTGAAACTGCCCCTTGGGCCTTCCCCCTGGCTCAGCATGAAACCTTTGCTGGGCTTCAGAAGCAGTTTCTAAGTCAAAGTGAGTCAGGCATGACCTGGAACCCCACTGTAGGGTGATTTTCCAGCTGACAGGAGTAGGTTAATTGTAAACTGTCTACTGAAGCTTTAAAACTCCTGTCCAGCCTTATTATTAGCAGGTTAAAATTTATGGAGCGAGACTTTGCTCGGTGATAGTTGGTTTCTGCCCAGATGATGTGTGTAACTAATCCCCACATGGGGGAAGGAAAATCAGATATAAAGGGGGCTTTTAATTTAGTTTTACTTTTTCCCCCATTTCCCTTTCTTTCTGTCAGATCTTGGAGCATGCAGGGGACCTTGTGGGCAGAAACACTGTCCTCCCCGTGCTGAAGGACCATACCCAAGTTGTCACCTTGAGCACCAAGGGCTGAATCATAAAATGGTTTGGGTTGGAAGGGATCTTAAAGCTCGTTTAGTTCCAATCTGCTGCCATGGGCAGGGACACCTTCACTAGGGCAGGTTGTTCCAAGCCCTGTCCACCCTGGCCTTGGACACTTCAAGGGATGAGGCATCCTTTCCAGTAGTGAGAAGCATCACTTTGTATTGAAGGAAACTCCTGGCTGGGGATGAGAAGCCCCCTGAAACACTGGGAATTTGGACTCTGTGGGGTGCAGATCCCAATGGGATTTTTAAGGAGGATGATGGAGGTGATGCCAGATCCAAGGCAGTGGATGGAGCCAGGTTGTCACTGTGCTGGTACCTCTGCAGCTCGCACCCCATAGGGGTGTTTTCTGCACGTGGCTGTCTCAGGACGACCGCACATTCCGCAGCCTTTGGGTTTCCTCAAGTCGGAGCTGCAGCCTTGTTAAAGTTTTACTTATTTCCAGGCTCAATGGCTGCATCTGTCTGGCTCGGGCAGCCCTTGGACCCGCTCACACCTCTCTCTGTCGGGCCCAAGGGCTGGGTTATTGCGTCTCCGCTCCCGGCGCGCTGCGGTCACAGTGCTCGTAAGCTGCACAGACCCAGCTCTCAGACTTGCTCCCTGTAAAACGTTGCAGTCACTGCAGTAGAGAGCAGCTCCCAGGCAGGTAATTAATTAGCAATGGGGGTTTGGGGGCTGGTTTCCCTCCCCTGCCTCTGTCGCTGCTGAGATTTCTTATTTCAAACGACTTTTATTGTGCCTCTTATAAACGTGACTCTGTTCTAATGAAGAAATAACTCCCTTCCCCACCCCAGCTTGACAAACAACGCGGCTCAGAGCTCGAGCTACTCGCTCCTGATGGTCTCAGCCTCTCCGTGCCCGCCTGTGCACACAGCACATACCCACACGTGTGGAATTAACCTGGAATTTCGCAGCCGCAGGGTTGGCTGATCCAGCTCCCATCCAGCTCCCTGCGCATGGGCCAAGCTCCTGTTGACTTCAATAGAGTCTTGCCTGGTTTATGAGCCTTCGGAGCGCAGCCCTGAGCAGGGGCTGCTTGTATAACAGCTATTGCATGATTAGTAGTTGTATTACAATAGCACTTCAGGACCCCGATTGCGGCTCAGCGCCCCATTAGAGTAGGCCTTGTGCAAACACGTAGTAAAGAGGTGGGCTCTGACCCAAAGAGCTAACAATTGAGGTCTTTATGGCCCCCGAGGCACCTTAGGATCAATTATTTATATTACAGTAGCACTTACGGCATGTCTGTGCCCATGCTGATGTGTCTGTGGCCCATGGAGCACCGCGTCTGTGGCGTGTTCCTGGGAATTTTGGGATCTGCAGCATGGTTGGACACTGGGCTTTGCTGCTTGACCTGTGAATGGCCACTCAGTAATGACCCGTTTCTGCTCCAGAGGGGTTAATTCTGCAATGAGGTGGCTTTGCCTTCTTCTCAAGGAGGAAGGCTGCTGGGGGAGCAGGAGGGGGCTGCAGAAGCCTTGTCCTTCCCTCCCTCACAAGGTGTTAGTGTGGTCCTGGTGTGATGGGTGCTGCCCAACCGCTGGCTCTAGCCCTCTGCCTTCGTGCTGTTGGAGCTGGTGCTGCAAACCCAAGGCGTGTGGGTGCAGAAGTCTTTGGAGTGGTGGCAGAAGGGACAGCAGGAGCTCAGTGGTCTGCAGCATTGCATGGGGCATTCTTGGCACCTGATCCTTGCACACACATCCCCACGGCTGCTGCTGTTCTGATAGCGTGAGAGGGCCTGAAAGGCTTGGAGCAGCCTTGTGCTGGAGATGTTTAAACATTGATTTGTTTTCCAGTATCCTCTCTTACCCCTTGGACCCGTCCGTGCCTTGTAACTCCAAGGTCTCCTCTTTCCCTGCCTTTTCCAGACAGGTTTATCTTTACAGCATCAAATCCAAGCATCTTAGTCAAATTTTGCTGCTGTCAGCAGAGGAAGCGGGGCTTGAGTTGGTTCCCCCTTCCTAAGACACCTCTCCTGGGGTGCAACAATTCCCTGCTGAGGGGTGGCAATTCCCACCTGCTGAGCATGGGCCAGTGCTGTGATTTGTAGGGAAACCCAGCTCCCTCTTTTCACGCTGACATACCAATCCCCAGCTCATTTAACCACCTGGCTCCTGGAACCGGGCCCCGAAAAAGGAACGCAGAAACCCTTGCAAACCTCATCTGCCTCGCAGCCAGCCCGGCTCTGCTGTGCGATACCCCTGTTACACATCCCAAAGGCTGCAGCTGGGCAGGAGCCGCAGCCCAGCCCCGCATCCCGCCGCACAGCTGGCTGCGGTCTCGCTGCCTTCCCTTGCAGAAAGGCTTTCCTGGGATGTCAACAGGAACAGCTGGCTGAGGCAATGCAAACTGAAGCTGCAGTGCTGAGCAGCTGACACCGCTGCAGGCGGCCGCCGCGCAGAGCTGTGTGTGGCTGGAGCCGGCCGGGCACCGAGCCCGGCACAACGGGGGCACTGCAGGGACAGGGGTAGAGATGAGGGATGGGCCGTGGGGGCTCCCCGGGGCTGCTTTGAACCTTTCTCCCTTTTCAATGAAAGAAGAAAATGCCGTTTTTTCGTCTGGAAAAAGCAAACTTTGCTAAGCCAAAATATGGCACTGCAAAGGGAAAGCAGCCAGGGGCACGCTGCCCACCACCATCCCCACCCTGTGTTGTTCTACAGGAGCTGGGGGGCTCTACCGGTGCCCCCAACCTGCTGTGCAGCATTGCAGCAGCCTGGTGCACATCTGTCCCTGCACCGGCTCTTATCTGCTGCTGCTCAAACCTGCCCTGCAGCATTGTGCGAGTTCCCTGCCGTTCATGTCTCTGCTTCCCCACCCCTCCTTGCTCTGCTTTCTAGCACAAAGTGCCCTGAAGCTCTGCAGCTTTTCCAGCATGTTTTTCCCTCCTGGTGTCCCCTTTTTGCCCCCCTATGCAGAGCACAGCCCCGGCTGTGGGTGGGCAGGAAGCTCGGAGCTGCCCAGGGACCCACGTCCAGCTTTGGCTTTCCCGAGCAGAGGCCAAGAGCATTAAAGCCCACACCATAAGTAAACAGTGCAGAAATTACAGGTCCAGGGTTGGGTCATGAGCTTTGCTCTTTTGGTTTCTTGTGAGGAAGATATCCCTGGGATGCTTCCGGCTGGAAGGTGGAGCTGGTTCATGGAGGGGGAGCGGAGGGGAGACGTGTTGGGACAGCAGTGCCACCGCAGCCCCCAGCGCTGAGCTGGCGCTCACAGCACTGCTGCTGGTTCTGTTCTGCTCCCACCCTCAGGTTCTCGCTGTACTGGTGCAAGCCGGGGCGATGCAGAGGGGCTCTCATATCCCAGACCCCCAGGAGACAGGCAGGCAAAGGCTGTCCCATTTTGGGGATGTTTTCCAGCTCATTGCCAACAGCCCAACCCACCCGCTTGAGTATCAGAAAGACATCAACTGCTTCACTGAACCAAACTCAATCCCACCGGGGCTCCCCAGCACTTCCTTACCATAACCCGGCAGCTCTTTTTACTCCTTTATTCCAAAGGAGCAGCAGAGCCAAAACTGGGAATGGGCAAAGTCCAATCGGGTCAGGGGAAACCCTCCACGTGCTGCGGGAAAATGGCTGGGACCAAAGCGTTCCCACTGGCCGCGGTGGCTGATTGCACAGGTAAATAGTGACACTGACCCCGACTAATGCACAAAGTAAATGAATCCCTTTCAGTTAATTGGCTTAAGTGTTACTTGTAGTGAGAGTAAATATTGTACAACGGTGTGGAGGCTTTGCAGTGCAGCCCTGTGCTGTGTGCTGGGGCTGTGCTGAGGAGGAAGGCTCTTGCTGCTGGGGTCAGAGGTGGGATTTTGGCCAGGGAAAGAGTCTGGAGAGAATAAACTGTTGGCAAAGCAATGGTTGAATAGGTCGGTGTCATAGGGTTTGTTATGTGCTGGGGCATCCCAAAGGGTCCCAAACCCTCGTGTGCTGTGTGCAAACTGCACCTTCCACGTGGAGCCTGCATCAGGTTATGATGTGTTCCCAAAGTTTTCCTATGTGAATAACTGTCCTTGGAGGGGATGGAGAGGCCCTGCACAGGTTTGTGTCACTGACCTCTGCAGGGATGCACGCTTCTCGGCGTTGGAAGTGGGCTGAGGACTGGCGAAGCTCAGCACAGCTGTGTGCCAGGGCAGGGGTATGGCAAGCGATGTGGGAGGTTATGGTGGGGTGAGGTAGCGTTGCCATGCGCTGGATTGCCTGGAACACAGTGAGCTGCTCATGGGGTGCAGCAGGTTTGGAGCAAGAGGTTATCTGGGGTGGGTTTGAGAGGAGAAGCCCCTTGCTGGGGTGCCTGTGCTGTGTGTCTGGGGCGCTGGGGGAGCAGCGATGTAAGCGTGAGGTTGATCTCTGAGGATGGTACGTGTCCTGTTTGGCTGGTCAGGGGATTTCAGCTCGTCTGGGAGAACTTCAGCAGTTTTGTAGGGATGCCTCAAAAGCCCAGAGCCCCGTGGTAGCCCCTTAACCCCAGCTGGTGCTGAGCATCCACCCTGGGCTTGTTCAGCCTGGAGAAGGCTCCTGCAGGGGAGACCTTAGAGCAGCTCCAGTGCCTAAAGGGGCTGCAGGAAACCTGGAGAGGGGCTTGGGACAAGGGCCTGTAGGGACAGGCCAAGGGGAATGGCTTGAACCTGCCCGAGGGGAGACTGAGCTGAGCTCTTAGGCAGAAGCTCTTCCCTGTGAGGGTGCTGAGGCGCTGGCACAGGGTGCCCAGAGAAGCTGTGGCTGCCCCATCCCTGGCAGTGCTCAAGGCCAGGTTGGACACAGGGGCTTGGAGCAAGCTGCTCCAGTGGAAGGGGTCCCTGCCCGTGGCAGGGGTTGGAGCTGGGGGAGCTCATTGATGCTGGGCTCAGGACCTGTGATGGTAAAAGATGGGGGACCCCCCAAGCAAAGCCAAAACCATCCTGAGGCTTCAGCAGGGCCCTGTTTGCTTGAAGGCTGTTAATAAGTCAGACACTGGTGGGGTGTTTAATACAATGTATATTTATTGCAAACAATAATATACAAAAAAAAAAGGTAAGTTTCACAAAGAGAAGGATCTTGCGAACAAAACCGAACAAAACCAAAACTTACCTAAAGACAAAATATGATTTAAATGAGAGGTCTTTTAAGTTACAGAAATACTTTAAAAAGATCTGCTTTTATACAGAAATAGGAAGATGCCATATTATAAGAGTGCTTTAAGATTTTTTTCTTCTTCTACTGAATCCCTAAAAAAAAAAAAAAAAAAAACCAAACCAAAACCAACCCAACTGTTAACAAATAAATCATTTTTTTCTTTTTTAAATAAAAAAAAAGTTTGCTGTCTTTTTTAAAAAGCAATCCTTAACTGTTCAGCCACAGCTTCCCCAGTGTCCCGTCCCCACCTCACCGGTTTGAAGGGGAGTGGAAGCCTCGGGTCTCGTCCTTGCCCGAGCTCGTGTGTCCCAGAGAGCTGAGGCAGAAAACAAGGCAAATGATTCAGTGATCCGCTACATTGGCAACCTTTAGTTTGTACAAGTTCCTTTTCTTTTCATTTTTCCAGTTTATCCTTATAAGAAAAAAAAAACCCCGGAAGAGCACGAGTTTGTACAAACCCAGGACACAGATTCCAGAAACAAAAACTGAATAATAATAATAATAATAACAAAAAAAAAAGAATTAAAGAGATAAATAAAGGACTGGTTACAGTTTAGACCATAATTTAACAGGCACGGTTACCTTCCAAATAATGCTCCCACAAATGCTTTTGAAAGGGCTTAAAAATAGGAGATTAAAAAAAAAAAGAAAGGAAAAAGGTGATTAAAAACTGCTCTTCTCACAAAATAAATAACTTAAAGTATCTGTGATGTCCCATAAGTAGAGGGGGTCTGGGGTGGTCGGGGCTGAGCAGAGGGGTCGAGCTCAGCCCCTGCCCCAGGACGGGGACAGGCGAGTGGCACAGGGCTGCGGTTAAGGCTTCCCCCGGCACCTCTTGCCGCGGGGTTTGCGAACAGCGTCTGTTCCGTTTTCTCTGTCTTAAGGCTCAAGGTTATGGAAAAATAAACGTTAAAAACCAACCTCCTCCCGGCCGGTTTTTACTATGAGTTAGAAAAATAAAGCCTCTCCCCTGCTCCTCCCTGCACAGGCTCAGCTCCTGCCTCCCGACGCCGGCCGCTTCCCAGAGCTTCGGGCCCAGGTCGCAGCGCGGCGCTTTGCTTTACGCCTTTTATTCTTAGAGAGAGAAAGAAAGACACTTATCTATACAAAAATACCTCTGGCTGCAAGAAACCCTAGGGCCGCCCCGCTAAGTGTCGGCTTTGAGCTGGTGGAAAAATAAGAGCTTTTCAAACATCTCTAAAAAATAGGTATAAATCCCCTCAAATTGGTAACGAATCATACACAGTACATACTAAAAAATATTTAAAATAGAGAATATTCCTCACAGAGGACTCTTGAGTTTTTTTGCTTTATTCCCCCCCTATTTTTTTTTCTATCTTTTTTTTTTTTTTTGTTAATAACTGCTAAAAAAACCTCATTACAAAAGTCCAGAGAACAAGGCAGCTGAGCTGGTTGCAAATCTCCTCTCTTCTGGAAGCAGAGTTTAAGTCCAGTCCTTGGAAAGTCTGCACCGAGTTCTGCTGGTTCTCGGAGCGGGCTGGCCACTTCCCGGGGGGATGCTGTAGTGCAGAAGCGCTTCCTCCTCCCCGCCAGCTTTAACCTCAGTGTCTTTAATTATTACTTTTAGTTTCAAAGAAGGAAAAAGTCTGTGGAAGTTCTTTTTCTTGCTGCTTTTGTGCTGTTTTGTGTTGTTTTTCTCTTCTGAAATATCTTCTTTCTTCTGTTTTTTCTAATGGCTTTTAGGGTCTGGTGAGCTGCGTGTAGACGGGTTGTTCCCAGTGCTGCGGGCTGTGGGTCTGGGGGATGGAGGGGACCCCCGAAGTGTCTGCAATGGGGGTGTACATAGGGCGCTGCGTGGGGTTCATGTAGGTGAAGGTGGAGTAGAGGCTGCTGCTCTGGCCGGCGGCGTGGCTGTAGTAAGAGCTGGAGTTCTGGTGGTCGGTGTAGTCGTACTGGGAGCGGGTGATGGTGGGGTAGGACGAGCTGTAGTGCTGGAGGTTGAAGGAGCTGTAGTTGAGCTGCTGCGGGGAGTGCTGCTGCTGCTCGCTGTAGTGGCTGGGGCTGAGCTGCTCCGTCTTGATGTGCGTCCTCTGCTGCGCCGGGCCCTGCTCGCTGCTCAGCGCCGGCAGCGTGTGCTGTGCTTGCGGCTGTGCCTGCGGCGGCGCCTGCGGCTGCTGCTTGGACATCCACACGTGGCCGGCGCCGGCTTGCGAGCCCGATGTGCTGCTGATGCCGTAGCTGCCGGTGTAGGTGACCTGGCCGGGCTGCCCGTGCGTGGCCGGGACCCCCGGGTGGCCGTTGGGGGGGAGGTATTGATCGAACTCGTTGACGTCGAAGGTCTCGATGTTGGAGATGACGTCGCTGCTGAGCTCGCCGATGTCCACGTCTCGGAAGTCAATGTGGGGCGGCTGCCGGCCCCCTTCTTGCAGGGGGCGGCCCTCCCGCTTCAGGTCCTGCTTGCCCGGCTGCGTGTCCGTCTTGGGGGTGGTGGGGGGCGTCGGGGGGCCCTGTGATTGTCCTGCGGGAGGAACGAAAGGGCATGGGCATGAAGGGGGTGTCGCTGCCATGGTGGACGGGCAGTGCCCGTGGCTCCCCAAGGCAAGAGGTGCTGGCGGCCGTGATAACGTTGTTAATAGTTAACCTACAGTCTGTGGGGCGGCTGGATAACAACACATTGCTTCCGAAAGCAGTTGTGGAGGGTAACATAAGCATGTCCAGGTGTGAGGAATGCAGATGTGAGCACTATCAGCCCCCAGCTATTGCACTGGTAAAATAACTGAGCACTCTGACATGAGCCATGGCAGCAGGGTTATCTTTTGGGTTATACTTCTATAAGTATGGGTTCTCATTTCGCATGAGCACAGGGGGTACTGGCACCCATGGGTGCGCATTGGTGCACCCGTGCTATGGGCAAGGCTCAGTTCTGCCCCTCTCTTGGTGCAGCCATCCCCTTCTCACTGTATTTCTGCATCTCTCTTCCCCCTCTCCATACCAAGTCCTAATCCCAGCATAGTTTAGGATCAACTTTTCTCTAGGTAACTGTGATTTCCCTTCCCCCCCCCCCCCCCAACTGTTCATGGGTACCTACCCGAGTGCTCCCCGGGTGAATGCACCTCGCTGATGCTGGAGGATGACTGTGGGGAGTCTGCCTGCAGCGCCTTGAAGATGGCGTTGGGGGAGATGTGGGTTTGCTCCGTGCCCTCCTCCTGCTCCGACTGCCCGTTCTTCACTGACTTCCTCCTCCGCGGCTGGTACTTGTAGTCGGGATGGTCCTTCTTATGCTGCACCCGCAGCCGCTCAGCCTCCTCCACAAAGGGACGCTTCTCGCTCTCATTCAGCAGCCTGGGGGGTACATAGGAGATGAGGGATCAGTTGCAGCTCTACGGGGGCATTAGCAGCTCCCCCCCCGCTATGGCATTAACACCAGTCCACAGCTCTTCTCTCGATCCCTGGTAATGCAAAGTCCCCTGTTCTGCTGACCCCCTGTCTGGGGCACATGCTGCTTGTCACCCCCCTCTTGCTCTCTGTAAATAGGGTCAGTGGCTGCACAGGATGCTCAGCAAGGTCCATCCCTTGCCTCCCACCACCCCTGTGGGGACACAGTCCTGTCCCCGGGGTGGTTTAGCTGCCGCTTCACTTTCTGCTCTGCTCCTTCCCCCAGTTTAGGATTCCCCCCCCCTCTGCAGTCTCAGAGCAGCAGGCAGCCAGGTGACTCACTTCCCTGCTGGTTTGCTCCCCTCCCTGCCTTATTTTGGCAGTCGGAGGGCACCCAGCCATGCACCACTCATCCCCCCCCCACCCCCGCGGGGCTCACCCTGCGCTCGCTTCCCCCCATCCCTCTTCTCCTCCGGGCCGAGCTGATGCAATCCCCAAACCCATCATTTCCTCCGGCCAAGCGCACAAACAAACCAGCACCGTGGCTGGCCTGGCCTGGGGGGGGGGGACGGAACGGGACCTGCCAGCCCCCCCCGTTCCCTCGGGCATTGCTCAGGGGAAAGCAACCACCAGCAAACCCAGACGCTTTCCCTACTTCCCCCCTACTCCTGTGGCTTCTCCCACGCCCTACAAGTTGGCCAGCGCATGCAGAAGTTTTCCGCGAGTTTTCCAGTCTTGAGCCCATCCTTTTCCTCCTCCCCATTCCCGCAGCAACCCCGTCCCTTCCCCAGCGCTCACCTCCAGAGCTTGCCCAGGGTCTTGCTGAGCTCGGCGTTGTGCAGGTGCGGGTACTGGTCCGCCAGCTTCCTGCGGGCCGCCTGCGCCCACACCATGAAGGCGTTCATGGGCCGCTTGACGTGCGGTTTGTTCTTGCTGGATCCGTTCACCCGGACCGGCATCGGCACCAGGGTCCAGTCGTAGCCCTTGAGCACTTGGCTCACCGCTTCCCGGATGCACACCGGGAACTTGTCCTCGTCGCTCTCCTTCTTCAGGTCCGGATCGCCCTTAGGGAAGGTGTTTTCTTGGGGTCTGGTGTTCTCCGTATCCGAGCCGGATCCGGAGGGACAGGGGGACCCGGCGGAGTCGTCCGACATGGTGGGGCTGGGGGCGTCGGAGATGCATTTGTCCTGTTCTTCTGTCATCTTCATGAAGGGGTCTAGGAGATTCATGCGAGAAAGTGGCCGAGGGGGAGGACAGGGGGTGAAAAAATGAAAACGTAAAAAAAAAAATCAGGTGTCTGTGGGGCAGGGAAGGGTTAAAAAAGGGAAACGGGGAGAAGCGAAGCCTCCGCCAGCGCGCAGCGGAGGGGCAAAGCTGGAAAAAGTTTGCGAAAGTTTTTTATTCTTATGATTTTCCCCTACCCCTCAGAGAACGAAACCCAAAAACCAAAACTCCAAGCGCCCGGAGGCGGGCGGGGAAACTTCTGCAAAGCTGCAGGAGAGCGCAGACGGGAGGAGGAAAAAAAACCCCGGCGTGGCGAGAGCCCGGGGCCGGGGGCGGCTGTCGGGGGGCAGCTCGGGGCCGGGAGTGGCCGTGGCCGTGCAGCGGTGCCGGTCGCGCCCCGCCGGTCTCCAGCGCGGCTCTGCGGCCCGCGCCGCGCCGCGGGAATAAATACTCTGCGCGGTGATTTCGGCCCGGGAGCGCTCCGCCAATGGGCGGCCGGCCCCCGGGGGCTGGCGCGCATCCCATTGGCTGAGCCGCCACCGAGGGGCGGGGCCGGCGGGCGCTCAGCGCCGCTCCGCTGCGCGCCTGGGGCGGTTGCAGGAGGGCGGCCCCGGCAGCGGCGGGCCCGGGCGGGGCGCGGAGCCGAGGGGAAGGCTCCGTGCGCGGGTGCGGGGCTCGGAAGGACCCCGCGGCCACCCCGCAGCCACCGCGGGGCCCTGGCGCCGCTCGGCCCGCCGCGGAGTTCCCTGTGTGCCCGGGGGCTGCGGATGGGGTTGGGCGGACGCGGAGCGCGGAGGCTGCGGCCGGAGCCCTGTGGAGCGGAGCGGGAGCGGCGGGCGGTGCGCGCCACCGTCCA
The DNA here is from genome assembly GCF_033783945.1 of Neopsephotus bourkii. NCBI lineage: Eukaryota > Metazoa > Chordata > Aves > Psittaciformes > Psittacidae > Neopsephotus > Neopsephotus bourkii. The sequence continues at coordinate 1,553,179 of NW_026902223.1, forward strand.
GAGGGGGCGCCAAAGGCCCAGGAACGGCGCGGCGGGGGCGGGGCGCGATGCGCGCACTGGGAAGGGGGGGGGATCCGCGCTCCTCCGCGGGGCCGGCGCTGCCGTGGGGTGTGTGTGTGGGGGGGCGCGTGGACCCAAAGCACCCCCAGAATCCCCTTTCGCCTTGTTATGTAGCGGGGTCCGGCGCGTCTCCCGCGCCCTGGTTCCCCGTCCAACGGTGCTCGTCGGACCGGTGGCCCCGCCGCATCGCTCCCTCGCTCTACAGCGCCGTCGGGCCGGCGCTGGGCAGGGGTACAGGAGGTGCCCCCCGCTTCCATTTAATTCCCCCTAACGTTCTGCCGAGCACACCAACTCTTGCCATCGAACCAGAGCAAGCAAACCAGCCCTGGGAGCTTTCCAGGGTTCTCTTAGAGCGCTGCAAAGCAGATCGAGCAGTACCAAGCGGTTTATTAGCAAGCTGCTGCTCCAAGGAGTTGGTCTCGGGGGGAGCCGGGAGGCGATAACTGTTTGGGTTTGAAGCAGAAGGGGATCTTGGTGTGAGAGTGACCGAGATCCAGCGTAGGAGCATGTGAAGGCAGCCGGGCTGTGCAGAGCGAGCTGCTGTCCTGCACGCTGGGCTCCGTGAGCGTGTGTTGGGGGGGAGAAGCTTTCAAGCAGGTCTCCCTGTCCCAAATCTGCAGCCTGTAATCTTTTATTTGAGCTGCAGCGTTAAAAAGTTGGTGCTTTATTGGAGCTGCTCTTAAGTTACTGCTTGCATTCGGAGCCTTTGTGCTGGTGGAGAGTCCTCGGGGCCCTGGTGTGGATCCCGTGTCACGATTGTCACCATTAACGTTAATAAAAGTGTTGGAAAGGTGTTGGAAATGGCACAAGGTTGAAAAAGAAGGGAAAAGGCAGTGGGGGCAGGAGCTCTCAATAAAGGCATTTGAAAGCAATTTCCCTGCTCGCTTTTGCTGCCTTACCCTGAGATTTGAACTTCTGGTTTTGCTTGTAAGCCTTTGGGAAGTAGTTGTTTTGGGTGTTTAAAGGTAAGTGCCTGTCCTCTTTCCAGAGCCTTTGTCTGTAAGAACAGGGGGATTTTTCTTCGTGAGCATTTGGGGTTTCTCGTGCCTGCAGCACCAAAACCGCTTTCCCTCAGCTTTATGTCTTTGCTACGTGCATGGTTCTGTAGAAGACAGACTGAATTCGGTGTTGCTGTTTGCAGTGATAAAGGTAAACTTAGCCTAGATGTTAAAGGAGATAACTTTGAAATGTTTTCCCTTGGCAGTTTTAGCTCTAGGCTGGAGCACGAGTTGAATTTAGCTCAACAAATCTCTTTTAATATATGTATTTGTTATAGGAGCATCAAAGGAAACTCGGGCAGTAGATTGTCCTTATCTCAGCTGGAGTAAAAACCCAAACAGATATACCTGGAGGAGAAAAATATGGTGACAGCAGCCTTGTCCCATGGTTTTCCTGCCGATTGGCAGAGAGAAACACAGGAACAATTTGGGGGATAATAGATTTAATGAAAAGTGTAGCAATTAGGACATTTTTCACTGTGAGAGCCCGTCTGCTGCACGGGACTCTGCCTTCTCGCGACAAAGGAGCCTGCTTTCACAAAAGAAAGTGGTTTGACAAGTCCGAACGCTGAACAAGAGGGACGTGGAAAAGAGCTCCCCGGTTCTGTTATCACACAGCGGTTTGTACCTTCTGCGTTGTTATTTTCAGTTCCTGTTCCTGGGGCTGTTGAGGCGACATGGACAAGTTGATTAATCCCCGTTGTTCCGCAAGGTCAGGAGTTTGCCTTTACAGCGAGAAGGCTGGAAGTTTGCTTTGCTTTTGAAAGACTTAACATTGTTTTATCGTCAGTGGCCGAGCCGGGTCTCAGGAAGGGTTTGGAGTGGGAATGGGGTGGATTGTAGCCCTTGTTTGATGCTTTTTCCTGCCTTGTGTTAAATCACTGCGTTTGAGGAAACAGTCTGTGCGAGCGTCTGAGCAGAGGGGGAAGGAGATTGGGAAGCAAAAGTGGGGTTTTTCCCTCAAACCTTACAAATAGGGCACTGATGTGCATCAGGTCTCTTGTGCTGGAATAAATTACATTTTAGTGACGTTTTGTGGGAGCTGGGAAGGTTCATTCAGGTCTCCCATTGATCTGGATTCACTTTGCTCTTTCCTAAAGCCGGGGTGCCTCTCCTCCTCAGCTGAGGGATGGCTGTTTGACGGGTGCTGGCATCACTAGGGAGGCTGTGATGTCACTGCATCCCTTTGACCTCAGTCCAGCACGGATCAATCTCCCTCGGTCGATGGGAACCCCGGGGAGATGCCGATGCTGCCTCCCCATCCATCAGAATGCCACCTCCTCATGCTTTGGGATGCTCTCCCTGCTGGTGTTTAGAGCAGTGCCAAACGGGGGCAAAACAGCAAGATTTGGGTTATAGTGGGATTCTCCAAAAAAAAAAAAACCAACTAACAACCAAGACCTTCCCACATCAGATCCCTTAATTTTGATATCAAAACTGTATTGATGTTTTTATGATGGCACAAAATACAAATGTCAGATGTGATTGTGCCTTTGAATTTATCTAGGAGCATCTGGGTTTGGATGGTGGCTTTTATGGGGCAATCTCAGGAGTGGTGCAGTGCACTTAATTGCTGGGGAACTACTGCTGGGTAAAATGGCTCCTCCTAAACAATGGCACTTTATTAAAAGCCAGCATTATGCTGCATCCCACTAAGCACAGAATAATCCCAGCAGCCCTGGCACACTCCAGGTTTAAGGAACCAGGGCTATGAGTGGGGAAGGGTGAGTCCCTGTGGTCTCTACTGAGCATGTTCACATGCAGTGCATGGTATTAGTGTTATAGTTAATGCATCTCCATCACTTCTTTTCAGTTGTGCTTGGGGCTCCAGGGCAGGGATCTTGCATCTTCCCCATTTAGGTACTACTGTAATTGCTGTTTCTTCCCCATCTCAGAAGTTACTGATGCAGGAGCTTGTGCTTTGGTTATAGGGTGACCTGCCCAAGGGCTGTGGGACCACAGTCGCTTGGACATGAGGTCAATGTTAAGCCCCTTCCTGGTCTAGCACAAGGTGTCCCTGAATGTGGCAAGGGATTGGAACTGGATGAGCTTTAAGACCATTTCCAACCCAAACCCGTCTGTGATTCCATGATTCCGAGCTGGCCTGTGATGCTGGGGTGGATTTGAGCCGTTCTGGAGGTGACTGGGGCTGTTAGACAAGTCTGCCCTGACCTCCCAGGCAGAGTTTGCAGGCTCTGCCTTGCACAGAGCAGTGCTCCTGTCTCTTTCTGTACTGTATGTATTTATTTTCCAAGAGCCTTCACATTCCAACATGTCTTTATCAGAAGGTCATTGTACAGTGAAGATAAAAAAGAGAGAGAGCAGTAGCTGATTGGTGATGTACTGGGGGATAGAATTGCCATTTGTCGTATAAATTTAGCTAAGAATTCCTTGATTTTGTGTAATTGCATCATCGTATCGATCAGAAAGAATCTATTTTTCTGGCCTGTCGTGATCGTACACCAGCGGCCACAGCTTGAGCTGGAGACAACTGTGTTGATTTAAGCTTGGCAAGTGCTGACCTGGGAGTGGGTGAGAAAGCTGGAGGACGGGTGGTTTTTCCCCCCCGTTTTTGCAGTGTAAGGAAACAGGGAGCCTGAAGACCCTGAGGCAAGTGCCTGGAAGAGATTTGCTTTTACGGCGCTTTAATTCAAGCCTAAAACCAGGCTCGTGATGGACTCGCTGTGCAGAATAAAGGGAAAGAAATGCAGAATTTCAGGAGAACGATCTCGGTGCTGCTGTAAAACGATGCTGGTTATTTACAGGGGCTGAGCTGGGTGGCAGCCTTAATTTGACCATGTCTGTTTTAGCTATTAAATCACTGCGCACTCACTGTGGCTGGTGAAATAGCATCACTTGAAACAGCGTCGTGATTTACCACTTACAAAATAGTCCTGGGAACATGAAGGTGCTGGGGGCCAGATCCTGCTGGGGGTGATTTGGGTTGTGTATGGTGGTAAAGGCGTTGGGGTGGTTTAGATTGGAGAAAAGCTTTTTCCCCATGGGAAAAAGAAAAGGAAAATGCTAAAAAAGTTAGAAAAGGAGGGGGGAAAAATGGGGATTTTAAACTTTGCTGGGAAATAGCGGTGCTGATGGGCAGCTCCCCAGTTTTGCTGAGCTGCTCCCCACAGGAAAATCCAGTGAGGGATTTATTCCCATTCACGCTCTGGAGTCAGAGCTCTGCGCCGTGCAGCACCGGAGGAGCTTTAACACTCCCTGGCTCCGACGCAGGCTCCACCATAGGAACAGGACCTCGCCGTCCTTCTCTGCTCTTTCTCCCACAGCTGGAAACCACCGCGCACAAGCTTGCACTTCACAAATGCTCTTGTTCTGGAGATCAAAGCCATACAAGCTGTTTTGGGGGGTTATTTATATTTATTTCTTTATTTGCTCGCAGCGTTTGGCTTGAATCTCTGCGAACTTGGGTAAAATGGAAAGTTTATCTGGGTCCGTTAAAGCAGAATGGAAATGCCCTTCCCAAAATGCTTTTTTTTTTCTTAAGAGAAAAAAGGAGAATTATTAGTTCTAATTTTAATCCCCTCCAAGCTGCACCTTTAATTTGCTTGAATGCTTTTGGCCTGATCTGTGCTCTCTGTTGCTCTGCTCTTGGATATTCCCTGTTCGTAGCCACAGCATCCCCTGGCTGTCCCCTTGGAGCGGGTGGCAGCCGGAGCTGGAGGCAGCTCTCCATCAAATGCTAACATAAATCAGTCTGGTTCGAATCACCCAGGGTAAACTGATCAAAGCCAAAAGTAAAGCTCTGGTAATGAGGACAAAAGATGTAGTTTTTATTCATAACAATATTGAGGTCTGCAGAAAAAGCTAAAACACCCTAAAGCGAGTGCTGGCAACAAGTGGTCAGCATCACCTTCTCCCTGTTTTATTCCAGTTTTCCTTATACATGGATGAGGGCATTGCTGCCGGTGTTGGCTGCAGCACCACGCTCATGCAGGGACGCGCGTGGCACCACAGAGTGTGGTGAGAGGAAAGAGAAGTAGCGTTGCTTTAGAAGGCATAAAATCTGTTTATAAATTAAAAGCTATTCCAATCATAAACCCTGGTTATGATTTATATATATTTTTTATAGTTTTATTTCCAGTTGTTCCACGCAGTTTCTATAAGCGGCAGTTTTGGGCGTAGCGTGGAAGCAAACTGTGCAAATCGTACCTGATGTTTCATAGTCACATACAGATAAATAAATGGCCCTAATTTTAAACAGGCCCTATTATGTTTTCCAAGCGATAGTTCAAATTACACAGCCCAGCAACAGCTTACAAGGAATCCATCAGAATTGGAAAGGGGAATAAGACTGCCATTCTCTGTACCTGTTTGTGCAGCTCCTTGCTAATGCAGGGAGAGCCCGACTGTTTATTTGGAGAAGTAAAGTTGTGGAAATATCCTTGGAGGGTGTAATGTGGACAGCACGTGTTTCTGGGAGCTACCTGAAGTCTGTGTCCTAATGGCTTGCAGATGTCCCTGGGTCACCGGTTTCCTATGGGCCAGCGACCGCGGCAGCGCCCACCCCTCCTGCTCTTCAAATTAAAATGAGAAATTAAAATGAAAAAGAGAAAAGGGGAAGGATGGGGGATGGGATGGGGGGGAGCTTTCTGCTTCTGGAACTTGTAAAACTGTTTGTTTAGGTTGTTTCCAGCTCCCATCCCACCGCTGCTCCGGAGCGAGTTGGAAATTCAAGCTGCCAGGTCCATGTTCGGGCGGAACGATGATTTATTTGAGAAAGAGAGAAATCTGCTTTGGGATCCCTTTTAGTTTGCTCAGGGTGGGGAGTTTATTGACACTGGGATTATTTATGTAAAAAACCCTGCAGTTTTCTCTACTGAGTAATAAACAGGGATTTGTTTTAGTTATATATATATATATGTATCTCGAAAGACAGCTTCACGTATGCATGCGCTCCGATACTGAGAATGCCTTGCAGTTCCTCTTTTATGCCAAGCTCAGAGCCGTGTGCCCGAGAGCTATATCAATATTTTATTTTACAGAGAACACAGATCTTTAGGCATGTTTAAGAATTTAGACACAAAGTTGTTCCCGTTCTGCATTGCATTTAGGTGGGGAAGGCAATGGCTGTGCTCGGGGCCACCCGCTGCCCTCGCCTCTCTGTGTCTGGCTCTGTGCGAGTCCCTTCACACGCACGATGGGGACTCACCATGGGGGATGCTGAAACCACCATGGTTTGGGTCTGCTCTGCTTAAATTTGGGTGTTTTTTTGCCCTAGTCTCTTTCCCATTGGATGTGGCTGTGTCCATGGATTGAGGGCAGGATGTGACTGGGAATGAGCGTTTCCCGAGGATGCTGCTGAGTGTGGGACACCGTTTATGGGCCAGCAGAGAAGCTGGTTTAATTCCTCTTTAAATCCCTATTTACTCCACAAACAGCATTCCACTTTTTTTACTTCAACAACCAAACTTTGCAGGGCCATATCATTTATTCCATTTTCCTTCTGTTTTCATTTGCTGCCTTTCTGTACCAAGAGAGAAGGAAGGGCTGTCACAGGAGCGGTTTGCTTACAGTGAAAAGGAAAGTAGCAAATCACTGTGTTAAAATGAATACAGCAAAGCAGAGTATGATAGGAAAACAGGCATCGGGAGGGCAGGGAGTGCTGGGGTTTCTGCATGTTTCTGCCTACCTGCCTCTCCTAGCTAGGACAGATTAGGAATATTCACTGGCCATTTAGCTTGGCAAAGATGATCCCTTTCTTTTTTTGCATGAACATGAGAAAGAAAATCATCTGCTGCTAAGTGGGAAAAGTTTATTCGGAGAGTAACAGCAATCCATTCTCTCTTTTCTAGCTCAAAATGTTTGCTGCGTCCTAATAACAGCACTGCAAGGTTCAGACGCCCCGACAGAATAGCATTCTATTTTCTGGGGTTAGGAATTAGCCCATTATAAATACATCTTTGCATGGTGTGTATATATACATATGTACATACATATGTATATATATATATATATACACACCTTGGCTTGCAGTTGAATTTGCTGTCAGTTCGAAACAGCTCTTTATCATAATCCTGGGTTCCTGCTCATAACATATAAAGCTATTTCTGCCTTTGAAGCAGAGGATGAAAACAGGTGCTGCCGTCAGAAGAGGCAGACAAAGCGCCGCTGCCCCACAGCTCTATGGGAAACCTGAGGGGAAAAGAAGACATCCCCAATTCCCTCTTCTTTAACATTGAGCTCCAAACCCTTCACCGGAGAATTCAGGGCTGCGAATTCTACTCACGCTCATCCAAAATAAACTCTGGCTGAAGTCAATAGTGTTTCATAGAATCATAGAATAGTTAGGGTTGGAAAGGACCTTAAGATCATCAAGTTCCAACCCCCCTGCCATGGGCAGGGACACCTCGCTCTAAACCATATCACCCAAGGCCTCGTCCAACCTGGCCTTGAACAATGCCAGGGATGGAGCATTCACAACCTCCCTGGGCAACCCATTCCAGTGCCTCACCACCCTAACAGGAAAGAATTTCCTCTTTATATCAAATCTAAACTTCCCCTGTTTAAGTTTTAACCCATTACCCCTTGTCCTATCACTACAGTCCCTAATGAAGGGGAGTAAATGAAGCGGCCGCAAGAGAAGCATCATGAAAACGTACCTTCACATGGAGCACGACTCTTGGCTTAGTCCCGACTTGGTTAAGCACTGTCTTACACAGCCACTAACGCTGGAGAGACTTGACTTGGGGATTCAGGGGGATCCGGGGAGGGAGATGACTTTAAATGTGGTGTTTTTGAACATAGCCCAGGTGCTCGCAACCGCCTGTTGTGATCCCCCACCCAGTCTGTCCTCAGGTAGTTAACATTCACCCAAATATTGATGGCAGTTACCTTTCCTGCCAGCTCTTATCTGAGTGGGCTTGAGTAGGGCTTTGGCAGTGCCTGAAAGGAGGTATTGTTACCTCGGAGGGAGAGAAAAAAACCCAAGAGGAAAAGAAAGAGGAAGGAAAAAAAAGGGCAAAGAAAAAACTCAAAGAGAGGAGAAACAAAGGAGGGGTTTGGATCGGCTCTGTCCGGGACAACGCTGCTCTGCCGGTCCTGGGATGGGACCATCTCCATGCCACCGGCCCCAGGGCCTGCAGTGAGGAATGTTTGCTCTGTGTAAAACAGTTGAGGGGTTTTGTTTTCAGTCTCTTATAAGTGAAGCTTCTGAGCATCCCTTTTGTGTGCCTGAACTCAAACCAAGCAGAATACCAGTATGTAAATGTGTGTCTCCTCCGCCCTCATCAGTGCCCTGCGTCCTCCTTTTGAACTCCTGCTCCAGTTTCAGCCAAATGTGACAAAGAGGATGTGGAAGAGACCAGGGGTTTATGGGAAGCTGTGAAGGTGTAGTAAAACACTGCTGAGAAAAAGAACCTCAGCGTGAGCTTCAACCTGTACTAGACCTCAGAGTATGCAGATGCTAAGGACTGTCTGTAGGAAGGCAGCCTTCCGTCTTCTGCTGTCCATACAACTCCTTATGGGCTTTTTATGTAGTTCTTTGCTGGTCCATCACCTTATCATTTGTCCCAAGCTGGCTCAAAGAATCAGATCTGTTCTCTTTTGGGCACTAATGGCTCGCACTAGTGGTCCAGGTTTGGTGTCCAGACCTTTGAGACAGACTGAGAAACAGGCTGTCCCTGAGAAAGTGCCGAATCCGAGGTCCCCAAAATGACCCGAAACTGCACAGATAACACCCACATATTTTTCTGGATTACTGGGGTAGGACGGATGTATTTTGGGATAGGGAGGGGAAAAAAAGAAATCCCCTGAAGAAAATCGAATCCAGTTTTACTGGTCTGGCAGCATTTGTCAAAGAAGGAACCAGAGTACATCAGGGTGACTGTGGAGTGTGTCCATGTATGAGAGGAGACATCTCTGCTTGGGTAAGGGTCTGAAGGCAAATACCAGGCATTACTGGACAGTTTTAAGGGAATGTGGTGCCGTGACCCCCAATCAGAGCTCTCCCAGGGGGGATTGGTGCTTCCCTCCCTGCAGTCACCACTGGGAGCTTCACTTTGAAGGATGCTGAGTGCTTTCAGCTGGCTCCATAGTGGAGCTGAGTGCTCTGTGTTTTATAGGAGCTTTCTTCTGCAGCAGCTCAGGAGGGCTCTAGCAGAGCATTAGGGGTCCTTGCTTCAGCTGAGAAGATGAGGCTCCTTGCTCCCACCACGTGCCATTGCCCCAGTCAAGCAGCTCCAGATGCTGATTAATTCTCAGCATCTTGTGCCTGCCTTGCCTGATCCAAGAGCATTGACTCAGAAAACAGGAGAGGTCAGTTTGATTACATCTACCCCAACGCTCCAGGCTTTGCATCCAAAACAAACAGCCCTTGTGCCAGCTCACTGAAGGTGATTTCCATGTGAAGAGAAGGCAGATTGGTGTCCTTTTCCCATGTGCTGGCATCCCAGGGCCACCCTCCCCTTGACAGCAGGAGGGGGGATGTGTGGAAGTCCTCATAGGTTGAAAAAAAGGAGCTTTTTTCTTGTTTTCAGAGGGATTTTATCAATGAATTAAAAAGGGGAGGGAAAGAAATGGATCTGCTGAAATCCAGAAGGAAAGCACCATTGTTTGTAGTGTAAGATCCTGGTTTCTAATCTCCTCTTTGCACAAGGTGGGACTATGGCTGTGGCTCGGGGAGTGTTTTCCCTCCCAGCACCCCATGGCTGGTGATGGGCTCTCAGCTCTGCAGCAAGGAGAGGATGAAGTTCTCAGCACAGTATCAGCTTTCCACTGTGTTTTTCTGGCATGCAAACAAAGAGCTTGGCCAAGGGGATTTACAGCGCTTTGCTAAGTGACCCTGCCCTTGCTGTGCCATGGGGTGGCTTGTTTAGTGGGGAGATGTTGTTAGGGATGCAGTGGTAGGTTTCAGCTGTGTAGTGGTCATTTTTGAGAGCCACCTACTCTGCTGAGGTCCTGTCTATGGTGATTGTGGGGCTCAGAGTTTCAATAAGCCACTAGTTGTTCCATGGGGGCAAATCAGCCAGATGGTTCCTTGTGGTCTCCAATGCATCAAACCGGACCCCAGCTATTAATACAGCCTGTCTACAAGATGGTGCACTTATAAACCCCATGCTTCATGCACAGGGTACTTTAGTTTGTACAATGTTTTAAAGACACTGTTCTGTGGAATAGCTAGTCATAAAGTAGTCACAGTAATCCATTGCTTGAATGGCCTTACATGATCCAAAGGGTCAGTAGTCCATGATAAAGAAATCACCAAACCGTTGTGCATCCTTTGCCTCTTTACTTGTGCCTGGGTCAGCCACATTTGATGTGGTGCAGAAAGGGGCTGGAGGAAGGAATACGTCCATGTTCCTTAGCTTGGGACTTGGCCTGATGAATAAGGAGGTAACCGAGTCACTGCTGTAATTGTGCAATGTTTAGATGTGGAAGGGGATACTGCATTTCCACAGTAATTCCAGTTAGTGCTCCCCATCCCTCCCTCCACCTCCAGATTATGTTTCTGAGTGATCTAAGACATTAGAGCAAAATCAGCAGCTGATTAGGCAGCGGCTTGGCTGCAATCACACCTTTCAATAGTAATTACCCACTCCTTGAATCTGAGGACGTTGAGCATTTGCAGTGAGAGCTGCTACCATTGGCTGAAGACAAGGATTTAAAGGGACAAATGCCCACTGAGGGGCTTGGGCCAGGTTCTAGGAAGTGCAGGAGCAGTTGGTATCAGTACAGATGCTGCTTGTGAGGGTGCTTTTCTAGGGAGCATGGAAGGGGTTTCTGGTGCAGGGTGAAGATGCTCAGCAGCTCAGGCTGGGCTCTTGGACATCTGTTGGAAGTCAGGATGGAAAAGGGATGCTCCAGTGGGTCCTCTTCAAGCTCCCACTCTCCCTCCTTTTGTAGGTTGAAGCAACATTTGTAATTTGCAGGTTTTGTCCTTCTTTTACTAAAAATTGATGGTTCTTTTCCCTTTACTCAAAGTTTGGTCCTTCTTTTACTTTTTAAGCTTCTAGTGGAAGGTGTCCCTGCCCATGGCAGGGGGTTGGAGCTGGATGATCTTTAAGGTCCCTCCAACCCAAACCATTCTGGTTCTCTGCTCCTATGAGCCAGCCCTGTGCCTGTGGTCACTGCAGGGGATGAACCTGGCTGGTGGTGCTCATAGCAAAGGTCCAAGAGGTTGAATCCTGTGGGAATTCAAGGTGAACTCCTCAGGCTGGGGGCTGGCTTGGAGACCTGCCCGTGGTGTGTTCCCATCATGGAGTTCAGGCAGAGTTTGGCTGGGAGCTGCTGGAGACAATGCAAATCCCACTGCTCCTGCCAGCAGCGTGTTTCGCCTCTGGTCTAACCGCTTGTGTGCGTATCACAATGAACCTCAAAGCTCCGGCATCAAATAACACTGGTATTAATAATAATAATAGTAAGTAGAGGTAAGTTGTGATTCTTGAAACTAGCCCAAGCCACCAAATTCAGATCGAGATCTGGCTTCAGCCTTCTCAATGAGGGGTTTGGGCTGGTCCCGATGCGTGTCATGGGGGTAGTTGTGAAATTGGGAGTTCAGATCCTGAGTCCCTTCCTCCTGCCCTGAGCTCTCAGAGCTGCGGTCTGGCTCCAGGCCAGTGCTTAACCCATATGAAAACCTCTCTATTGAAGGGTGTGCCACCTGCCTGTCTCTTTGTTGTTTTAAATGATGATCTTCAGGAGGGTGAAGTGCATTAATGAGACCTGCAGGGTGATCAGTAGGGTTTGCTTGCAGCGTGGGGCTTGTTCTGCTGGAGAAAACCACAGGGACTGGTGGCTCTTGGTGTGACCTCATTGGTCTTTATGGTCATTTTTAGACGCTCTGCTGGCTGGAGAGCCCCAGCCTTTGCAGTGGCATCAACACAGGCTGAGGGAATGTGGTAAACAGCAAGTGTAAGAGGTTATGGCTGGGCTTTTGGGGTGAGCCAAGTGCTGGGTACAGCATGGGACCCCGCTCTGGGGCTGCTGTGCAGCTATTGCATATCAAGAGGGCTGGAAATAAATTGTTCCCATTGATAAATCTTGTTCCAGAGGTGAGGTGAAAGGAGGAGGAACTAACTCCGTTAGCAGGGTGGGCGAGTGAAAGGTTTTCCAGTGACTGGGGCATTCACAAAAGCTTTCTCTGGGTAAATTCTCTTATGCCCAGCAGTCCTTTCTCAGTCACCATATCCACAGGCTTCCTTTGCTCTCCCTGACCATCTTCTGTCACAGAGCTCCATCAGTTCCCAAAGAGCTGGCCAAAGGGTCAGTTTATCTAAGTAACTTTGAAGCTGTTGGAATGATGGATTTTTAAGGTCCAGCAAACAGAGTGAGAGTGTTGTGTCTTGGAGAGCATCTGCCTGACCCATTTGCTGCACTTCAGACTCCCCATGTGCTCTGGGATATCACTGCCAACTACCCCAGGGACCAGTTGAGTGGTGACAGTGCGGCTATCAAGTGTGGATCTCCCCTGCCTTCAATGGCAGGAGCAAGCTACATGGGGGAGAGCTGAAGCGAGCTCTTGGTGTCGTGCAGCAGGTCCATCCCAGGGGCAGCTGTGTGAGTTCTGCCACCTCCATCCTCACCCCAGACTCAGGCAGCTCATGGATCCACCCTGTGCAGAAAGCCAACCGCACCGTTTCCAAAGCTGCCCCTTGGTGGATGAGGTTTTGCAATACAGGAGGGTTTGTGTCATCCCAGACCCATTTTCTTTTGTAAGAAAAGGCAGCTCTGACCAACCAGTTGGCATTTTGCTAACAGGTTTTCAAAGCTCCAGGCTCACAGCCTCTCCCTTGTTCCAACACCCACAGTGGGTGGGAGAGGGTTTGCAGCCACCATGGAGGTGGGCGAGTGGTTTGAGGCTGGCTCTAGCCAAGCGTTGGCTGTGGCACAGCCCTGCTGCCAGGGCTAAGGAGAAGCCAAGCCAGTGGGAACGTTCCCCAGCATCATTTTCTGCCATTCACCAGGATTTTTATGGATATGTTTGCTTTTTCACATGCAGATGGGCAGCATCAATGGCTCAGAGCTGTGGTTTGCAGCCCAGAGCCAAGCAAGTCGTCTTGTCCTGGCTCAGCCTTCAAGCGAGCTGGCTTGCCCGTGTCTACCTGGGGTGTTGCTATCTCTGCGAAGTGGGTAGTTTGTTCCACAAGCTTCCAGCAGGAGGTTGCTGGCTGTTTGCATCATAAACTAGTGTTTGAAGTGTGGTTATGGGCAGAAAAGAGCCAGAGAGCAGCTGTAAAATTGACATCTTAGGGGTTTTTTAGTATTCCTGCCTTGTCAATGGGTGTCCGTATTGGATTTGTTCCATTTATGAGTTGCTCTGAGATTTCTCCCTCCCAAACTCAGTGTGGCAGCTGGGAGCTGCGTTTGCTCTTTGCTTTGCGTGGCAAAGGGAAAGCATTGGAAAGCAAAGGGGTATGCAGCCACCGCTGCTTTGAGTGACGCAGGCTTTCAGTGCATGGACCTGGCTTAGACCAATGCATGCTCAACCATATCTGGTCTCCGTTTATGTAGATTTAGTCACCAGGAGGGCATTGTCTGTATGTGGATGCCCTCTTCAACAAGCATGGGATTGGGCAGCTTTTGGGAGGGCTCCCAGCTAGGTGGTAGGTGCCCTAAAAGACTTAAACCTGCGTTGAGCTGGCAGCAGGGATCTGCCCATCGTGTTTCCAGAGAGAAGTGGCTTTTCCCCCAGGAGGAATCCATCTGGTGACCATCCCAAAGCAGAGGTGGCTCAGACCAAGAGGGCTCTGGCTTGGAGCAACGGAGACTTGGACTCTGCTCCGCCATCAATGGGTTTTATTGTCCTGCAGGGTTTTGCCTCCAGCACTCGGTTCAGCAGCTCCATTCATTTGGATGGGTCCGTACATATATACCTTGGCACTTGGCTGCCAGGAGAGGCCAAACGGTGTTACGCAGCCCTAGCCAAAAAGCACAGGGCGAGGTAGGGAGGTTGCACAAAAATTCCTGCCTTGCTCGGGTGAAGTTCCTAGAATCTATGGGGAGGCAGAGGGCGAGGGCTGGCACCGCTGCTGCGGCCCCAGCGCCCTGGAGCAGGGCTTGAGAAACTTCTCAGCTTGACTTCGAACGGCCCCGTAAAAAATGCAGGGCAAACGTTGGAGGTAAACTGCAAAATCAGGGCTCAAATCCCTTCCTCCGGAGGCAGATTCCACTCCTGGCCGCTTAACCCGGCCCATCTGGAGAGGGGATGTGAAGGTCTGACATCCACTCTAAACGCTGACCTCCTTGGTGCGGGAAGGGATGGGGGGGGGACACACAGGGTGCTAATCACTGTCTGAAATGCGTGTGGGTTATGGCTCCGGGGTGCACAGGGATGGTCTGTGTGCTGAGCTGGGTGTGGGCACTGCTCTTTCCTCACGGAGGTGAGACCTCCAGGTCTGGAAGCTGGAAACAGCCTCAGTCCAGCTCCTGCGATCCTTCCTTGGCTCATTCCCCATCGATTTGTGTTTTTGTCATTGGGAGGACTTGTACAGAGACAATCCCTAAGTGAACGTTGGGTAGTGATGGGGCTCTGGGGCTGAATTTGGTGCCTGCTTGAGAACAGCGAGGTTCAAACAAGAAAGGAGCTGGGATTTGGTGATAACAGAGCAAAACCAGTGGTAAAGGCAATAAATCTGGGGGAACTTTGCCCATGGTGTGAGGTTGGGTTTATGGAGCGGTGCTGGGTGTTTGGAAGTGAGGGACACCGAACCAGCTTCACTTCCAGCTGGTACCTCATCCTTATTTTCTGTCTCTGGAATTGTTTGGCACCATTTCCCATAGTGCTTCATGCAATGAGATTCCCAAGGACCTGCCATCCAGTCTGTAGCCAGAAAAAAGGACTTACAGGTACTGCAAGGAAGGAGCAGATGGGCAAAGCCTTCTCCGCAGGTTTCTATGGCTGTGAAGAGAAAGGGGTTCATTATTGTAGGGCTGCAGAGGATTGAATCTGTCCCATTTCCTACCCTGCCTCAAGTTCTGAGGTCACAGATCCATTTCTCTTTGCATGGGGTGAATTGTTGGCCTCCTGGGGCTCCCTCTGGACAGGCTGCTGATGGGGACAGTAACTGACAGTGACAGGGCTGCAGGGTGCATTTCAGTGTGCTTTACAGAGCCCCACTTCCTAAAGATTAGGTAAGATTTATGGTTCCTCCTTTGATGCGCCAGCCAGGGAGGAAAAGTGTCTTGAGCCCAACTGAAAACCCAAGGGAAATCTGGGTCTATCCAAATCCTGACCAGTTTTTACCTAATTATTACTTTTTAATTAAAAATTAAAAATCAGGTGATCTGATGGTTCCCATCAGTTTGCCCCTGGGTTGTCCAGCACTGGAAGAGGATAGGCCAAAATACCCAGGGAAGGACAATTCTCACAGCGTCCGCTTCCCGGCTTGAGCATAGGGAGGAAGTGATGGAAACCTCCTGGGAAATCCTCTTCTCATAGGATTCCTGGCCCCACTTCCCTCTTAGTCCAAGGTTCTGTGGGAGAAATAGATATATATGTTAAAAATGATATCTATATACACACACTTGCATGTTGCCTTTAGTGTGTTAATGGAACTGGCCAGATTTCAGGAGCTATCAGCAAACCCTCCCTTCAGTCTGCCTTTTGCTCCAGTGATGCTTCAAGATAAATGTTGTAAATGTTTTAATGCAGTTTCTTACCTTTGTTTTCTGTAGATGTTAATTCGAGGAGTTTCAATAGGAAAAAAGCTTGCTTTCTTTCCTTCCTATCCTGCCTGTGTCTCAGGACTTTAATGGATAGGGGTAAAGAGTGGGATATTGGAAGTAGATGCGTGAACAATGGTGGATGTGGTATATTCCCTTTTGACAAGGGCATGTAGTGACAAGCTAAGGGGGAACGGTTTTAAACTGACAAAGGAGAGATTGAGATGAGATATTAGGAAGAAATTCCAATCCAAACCATTCCGTAGTTCTGTGACTGGGATCCTGGCCTCTCCCAAAGCCATTCCCTAAAGTTGGTGCCAGTGCTGCTGTTCGGGTGCTTTGCAGCATCCCAATGGCACCCTGAGCCCGTTTTAGTGTCTGATTAACTCCTGTTTGCTGTTTCCCTTCCTATTACTGCTGCTCACCAGACCTTTTCTCTGCCCTGGGGCTGCTGAGCAGGAGTTGG
This sequence comes from Neopsephotus bourkii, assembly GCF_033783945.1. Lineage (NCBI taxonomy): Eukaryota > Metazoa > Chordata > Aves > Psittaciformes > Psittacidae > Neopsephotus > Neopsephotus bourkii. The sequence continues at coordinate 1,569,319 of NW_026902223.1, forward strand.
TGCTGTGGGGTTGGGAGATAAGGGCTCTGATTCTGGGGCTGTTTTGAGGTTATTTGTCCCCAAGGATGGCACTGGGGTGTTCCTGTGTGTTGAGTCCCAGAGCTGCCCTGGATCCAGCTGGTGTGTCAAGGATGGATCCCCCATGGGAAGGCAAAGTTTCCCCAGGGCCACCCCTCCAGGCCAGAGAGGCACCTTTGGTAGGACCCTGACATCTCTTGTCCCAACACTGATAAATAGGGATCATGGGAAGCGTGGGAAAGCTGGTGGGGTCAAGCTGAGCCTGCCTGGGCACTGCCGCTGCTGCCCTCAGCTCTGCTCCCATGTTTGGTTTGAGTGGTGAAAGTCCACATTAGGAACGGGAGGAATCCTGCTGCCTTGGCCCCTGGGATCAACGAGGGCTGGGATGCTTGGGATGCTCCCACGCTGCCCAGGACAGGAGCTTGCGGGAGCACACAGAGCCGGTGCGGGATGATGGATGTTTTGGGGTGCTGTCTTCGAAAGAGCCATTCTGCCCGCTCCCTGACGGGCTTTAGGGCTGGTTGCTTGGAACTGGAAGCACCCTCAATTGCATGCTACTGAAAAATATCTATATTTATAAGCCTCCAGCGTGTTCCTGCTGCAGAACTGTTTGTCCATCTCATCAGGGTCTTTAAAGTCTTAGGCAGGAGTCCCAAATGAATGGCAAAAAGCTGTGAAATCCAGGTGCAAAAGCATCTTATTTTGGGGCTATATGTTTTTAAATCAAAGTTCTTTCAATATCCGTATCTGCCTGTGGTTAATGGGTTACAGATGCAAATTGGCACTTCCAGCTCCTGACCTGAGGTGCCCTGGACAGGTCTCATGACTGAATTGAATAGGGCCAAGAAATATCGACAGGCTGGAAAAGCACCGGGAGCTCCAGTCCAAGGAGATTTTCCTTAAAGCTCCAGCTCCCAAAATCCTGTGAATCCTATGGGGTTTTTTTACCTTAATGCTGGATTATGGTGGAGGAAAGCCACTTTCCTGAGTGAGCGTGGTTGGTGTGAAAGCCAGATGGCTTTTCATTTCTTTATTTCTTAACTTTAATGAGGGATTTAATTATGTTTTAAAGTGACTTCTTAACGAAGTTTGGGGATACTTCTTGCTTTACACAGCTTCCAGCACCAGCCTGAGCCCAGATCCTTGGGGCTGTTTGTGCCTTTGCATCCCTCGATGGGGCTTGAGGTGATGCTGAATGCGTTGCATCACCCAGAGCCGTGTCTCACTGCGAGGTACAAGGCAAAATTCCCTCACCAGACCTGTGCAGTGAATCTCATGTCTTTTGAAGGTGTTATCCCAGGCACTGCCAGGACAGGCTTTGTCGATGCAGAACCAGTTCATGAGCACCAAATCACACTGATGGCTACATGAGCTGATTCTCGTCATCCCCGCCAAGACTTGGCTGTTTCCTCAAGTTCCTTTGGGAGTAATGGATTAAGGGCCAGGGTGCGTTTGGTTTGGAAGATGTAACTTTATGGATGTGTGTTAAAAAGGCATATTTGGAGATGCTAAAGTGAGCTCAAGGCCTCTAAAAAGCAGCAGTGGTCCTGTGCTCCTAAGTCAGACAAACTTCTTCCTAAGATCTCTGAATCTTCCCTCTGTCAGTTTAAGGCCATTCCCCCTTGTCCTGTCCTTAAATGCCCTTGTAAATGTCCTAGCTGGAGCACTTGGTCCCTGGGTGGTGATGGCAGGGATCCCCTCCCTGTGCTGTAGTCTCCCATTGTGGAGTATTCAGGCTGCCCCATGCGGGTCTTCCCCTGCTCCTCTTGTAACTGTGGCTCACGAGGAAATCTTCAAAGGCTCAGCCCTATCAATTTCCCCACCATATGTTCTCATTAAAGAATTTATTGTGCACTTTATCTTAGGATTATTTGCCATCAATTAATAAAACATGTTGCAAGCTTCAAGTGAACATTCTCCTCTCCCCGCTCCCCTCTAACGAGGGGAGGGACGGAGAAATATGAGAAGGAATTGCCATGACAGATGGTGGTTTTTACCTTTCTTTTGCCCAATCTGGATGCAAAAGTATCTTGGAATATTGACATGGGTTTCTAATTATGAGTTACATCACTTGAAGGCCTAATCCAAAGCTGAGTGATCCCAGCAGACAGACTGCCAGCCCAGAATGCATTCATGTGTTAAGGACTATGGGTGCTGACACATGGGCATGCACTAGAGCAGGGGAGCAGGGATGATGGGGTGGCTGTGGGAGCGGGTCTCCCCTCTCCTCCAGCACCAGGATGGGCATGGAAAACAGCAAAATCCATTCCTGGAAGCAAACAGTTGGCAACTGCTGCAGCCACCAGCTTCCAAAGGCAGGTTGGATGGGCTTGGAGCAAGCTGCTCTAGTGGAAGGTGTCCGTGCCAGTGGCAGGGAGTTGGAACTGGGTGAGTTTTAAGGTCCCTTCAACCTAAAGCACTCTGTGATATATGTGGTGTTGTCATCCTTGGCATTTGATGTCTGGCCTTGTAGGTAAAGGTGGGATGCGACTGGTGCCCCCAAAGCTTAACGTGAGACCCTTGCTCTCCTTTCCCACTTGAGGAGAGCAGGAATGTGGGTTTTCTCTCCTGTCAGTTGGAATTTTGGGCCGATTCCCAGGGTCAGCAGGGTTGTTGGTGGGAAGATGGGGTGGGAGGAAAAGCAAATAGAGCATCTACCAGCTGTCCGTGCGGATGCTGCAGGGCTGGTACACCGTGTACCCTGCAGAGCATTTGCTTTGTGTCTGTGCCTACCAGGGGAAAATAAATACAAGAACCATGCCTACAGAAGGGTTTCTTATATAAATAAATGTCTGGGGAGAGACCTGGCTGTGGGTAACCTGCTGGGAAAGTCCTGGTCAGATGGGACTTGTAGAGTTAAACACTCCAGTCTCACTTGGATGTGTCTGGGCTTTGATTTATACCCCTGATTGGATGTTTGCCTGGCCTGATCAGAGAGCTTGGGCAGCAGCTCGTGTTGACACTGGGTGTTTAGCTCTGGGTAAAGTTTAAACAGGACTTATCATGGCTCTGACACCTCGCGAAGGCTTCCCTGGTTTAATAGCATGCTTCATGCCATCTCCTGCAGAGGTTTTTTCTGTGTGGATGTCCCACATATTCCGAGAGAAAAAGGTAAACTTAACAAAATAAATTCATGGGATAGGTCATTCAAAGCCTCTTCTAATTTTAACATAAACCCATTGCCCTCAAATCATGTGGCCATTTCTCTGCTCACTTACACAGGTAGAATATGGAGCTGGGAGAAGGGATCTGAGGTCAAACTTCCAGATGGTGGGAACTGCTTTGTCTGTGTTTCTTGTGTTTGCCCCAGAAGCAGCATTGGGCTCTGCAGGCACTAAAGCAGCCTCATGCTGGAGGAAAGGCAAAGTTTTAGGGTCCCACATTGCAATGAGTGGATCAAATGATGACTCTAATTTGTGCCCATCTTATGTTTTTTGCCCACAATTGTAACAGCATCATCCTCTGTTTGTTTTTAATAGAAATTACTCAACAGCTTCCAAAGTGCCCCTGTGATTCTCCCATAGAAGGATTCTCCCATCCATAGAAGGATGTGGGTACCTGCTCTAGGTGTTGCTCTGGGGGCAGGAGAAGGGGATGGGTGACAATATTAACCCCGCTTACCCCAAGTGCTCTCCACCTGATTTCAGACTCTGGCTTTGGGTAAGGCTTGTGCTAAATAACATTGAACTAATTGAGTTTTATGCTGTGCTTTTTATGAGTAACAATTAAGAAAAAAAACCCAGTGGGACATAATTACAGCACCTCCAAGCATGGTGTTACTGGCCCGAGGACTGATGAGGTTACAGCGTGACAGCTTTTTATCTCAGATCTGATGGGGTGTTATTCATTGTATTAAAAGTTTGCCAAGAGGGGCTTCACTGAAAATTAACCCGTGTTATCACAGTAATATCCTGGTTTTATCATGGAGAATAAGTAAATAACATAGATTTTATGCTTTTGCTTAATGAGGTTGCCCTGAGTGCAGAGCGAGAAAACAGTGATTATGGAGAGGTGAAACTGGAACAGAAAGCACGCTGATTTTCTTGCATAATGGCAGAGTTTGCATTACAAGTAATTATATTATGCAATGGGAATAGGATGGAATTTGGCTCTATCTGGCAACAGGCTGGGTGGAAAACTGTTTGCAAACATCCCTGTGATTTCCCAGGAAAAGTCCACAGCCGTGATGCTCCTGACACCATTTTCCTGCTGTGACTGGTGGTGGTTGATGGGCTCAGAGTCACGCAGCCAGAATTACCCATTTAGCCCAGCCCCAGAGCCTTTTCCACTTGATCTTGCTGGATCCCCAGCCTGCTGCTCTGCACCATGGGTCTGATAAATCCAGGCTCAAAGTGATGTGGAGTATCAGCAGCACTGATGGGGAAAACCCCAAATTGAGAATCACAGAATACCTCAGATTGGAAAGGACGCAGAAGGATCATTGAGTCTGACTCGCAGCCTGTGAGAGCTGAGGTCTGCCTGGTCATGGCATGTGGACCTGGCTTACTCAAGTGTACAATGGGCCAGAAACGCTAAGGAATTGGTGGTATTTCTTTAGGTGGATAGTTAAACCCTATGGAATGTGTGATGCTGGTGGGAGAGGGGCTGGCAAAGCGGCTGAAGCCAAGGGAAGGAGAGGGCTGGCGTTTGCATGGCACTCAGGGGCATCCCATCCTGTGGGATGTGCTGGTGGGGATGGAGGAGATGCTCACTTGTGCTGCAAGCCCAGGTTTGGGAATCAGTTGGCCTGATAAGAAAGCTTTGTTATGGGCAGAGAGATGAACAGCCCAATTCTGGATTTCGTTAGGTGAGAGCCTGAAGCTGTCTCATGTGAACAAAGGGATTGTCTGCAACATTAAACCCTGGCCCCTGTTTAGCTTTCCTCAACCTCTGTGTGCCCAGGCTGGGGTTGTGTCAGCAGGCACGACACCGCAGCCACAAAGAAACCAGCCATGGATGAGGAATTAACCATGCTTCTCACTCATTGAGCTCACCGTGAGAGAGCCAAGCCATGCCGGATGGGTCTGAACTCCTGAGCTGGCACACGGGGGCCTCGATGCTTCCTGAGCATGCTGGGGTCAGAGTGGTCCAGAGGAGGGGTATGGGATGGCCGTGTCCCTGGGATGCTCCATACACCAGGAGCTCTGCAGAACCTGGGCATGGCTCTGGCTGCACCCTCTTTTCCCTTCCAAAAAGGACCTTTTTCCTTCCCCTCCCAAATGATTACACCAAAGAGCTTAAAAAAAGGCAAACAAACTGCTTGCCCTTCGTGCCAGTGGATGTTAATAATACCCGGAATACTATTATTCTCTGGGCTATCATCATCTATAATACCTCCAGAAATCGCTTGGGTAGTTTTAATTATGTTTGTGCCTTTTCTTTCAGCCCGTGTTATCTCTCAGGTTCCTCTGGGTTGGGGGAAGGGTCACAGCACCGAAGTCGCTTCTCTAAAGCGCCTTTGTTTTCCCTGCACAGGTATTAAGTTGATGGCACAACAATCCCCGAGTACATCGGATTCGCTTTCCTGCCCTCCCCTGCTTGAATGCAGACCTTGTGCATCCCTGTGCCCGGAGCAGCCAAAGGAGCAGGCCCACAGGAATGCAGGTGAACAGAGCCAAATTGTTCCAGCTGTGAGAAGAAGGGAAAAGAGAGGGAGAAGGAGAGAAAGGAAAAGTGAAGGAGGGACAGAAGAGCTGGAAGGGGAAGCGGGGGGGAAGATTGTTCCTTGTCTGTGCATGGTGGAATTTCGCTGGAGGTGTTTTGCTTGAACCAAATAATGCTTAGAAAAATCACAGTCCTGCCTTCCATAAGGGAAGCTTTTTGTCAGTGGCCTCCATGGGAAGGTGATGTTGGAGAAAACAATTGCTGGGCTGTTGTACCGCGCCTGCTGCTGTGAATGAAGCTTTAGGAAAGGTGTCCTTGGCCTCCTGTGAGCACCCATCGTCTTCTCCAGTCCCTGCGTGTGCCTGCTCGCTGCCGCTGCCTCCCGAAACAGGCTGACAACTTACAAACAAATCTGTATCAAGGATGAGATGGGAGCGTGCTCCAGCCTCGATCCCTGGCTGGCAGTGGCAGGCATCTCGCTGCTCATCCCCTCTGCAGCACTGGGGATGCTCGGGGCTCTCTGCTCTCTAGGAAGCTCTGGCATTGCAGAGAGAAAAGGCAAGGATACAGGCAGGGGGAGAAGCTGGTTCTGGATGGGGACATTGGGGCGATTTGTCCTTTGAGCTGAGCCACGTGGTTCCTGTGAGCAGCACGGGTGCTTCCTTTGGAATGGCTTTGCACAGACCCTTGGATGTGTAGGTATGTGTATAGGAACTAGATGAGTTTCCTTCCAACCCAAACCGGTCTGTGATTCCATGATTCTTTCATAGATTAAAGGATATATTGGCAATGTGTGTGTGCTTGAATCTACAACGCTTGACAGCGTTGCATCATGTCACATGGAGGAGGAAAGGAGATGCCCTCTAGGTTAGGTTTCTCAACCCACACAATCATTTGGCTGGTGCCTACCAATAAGGGTGTTTGGTTTTGGTGTTTTAGTCTTGTTCCATTCCTGATGTCTTTAGAACATCCTCAGCCAGCTTGGTGCTCTGCTGGCACGTGTCAGGTTAACTCCACTGGAGTCAGAAGCTCCCAGAACAACAATCTGCTGGGAATGATGAATAAATGCAAATAGTGTTTGTTTGATTTACTCCTCAGGTCTGGCCAGGAAATCTTCAAGTAGCAGCACTTTGCCTTTGAAGCAGGTAAGTGCTTTTTTAAAGCATACCCGGGAATGTCTGCGCTCCTCTGTTTGTTGCTATAAATCTTTTGGGGCCTGAGCTTTTAAATAATGATTCACGTGGTAACTTCTTGCTTGTGAAATTCCTGAATGTGAGGAGCTGATGGACTGAGTGTCTTCGGTGTGTGGTGGGACACCTCCTCCAACCTGGAAGAGGGCAGAGTGACCATGGGTATGTGGGGAGAAGAAGAGAATGGGGCTGGAGGATATCTGGACAGGCAGGAGATGATGGTTGAGTCTCTGGTCCAGGCTGGTGGAATGGTGATGCCAGTGCTGGCACACAGGAGGTGGGGATGTTGGTTGATGGAGATTGATTTAGTCTGGAGGATCTGTTGGGGTGAATGGGTACGTAAGGAAACTTTCCGAGAAGAGATGGTGACTGGATCAGATCAGCTGGGATTTTTTGGCTGAAATATTTTGGATTTAAATTCTATAATTTAAAAGAAATATGTTTTTTTAGTTTTAATATTCATTTTTTCAACATATTTCCACGAAAAGCAGAAACTTTTTCAGGGGAGGGGGAAATGGAAATAGAATCTAACCTCCCCTTTTCTGTCCTGGGCCAGTTCTGACCAGCCGTACCAACAATACAACCATCAGAAAGAGGGTTTTTCTCTCCCCCTCCTTAGCAAACAGCAGGCCGAGTATCACTGCAAGAAACCCATCACCAACAAAAGCAAATATCGCCGCCTTTCGCCGTCCGTGGCGGGTGTGTTTTTCCTTTGGAAGGTGGCCACCCCAGGCACACACAGGGCTCTGTGTGAGCCTCCCTCGCCCTCCAAGAAAGAGCGAGGAGGGAGAAAAACTCCCTGTGACTTGGATGGGTTCCGCCAGGAAGGGGGGGTTGGAGCGAGCGCGAGGCAGCGGGTTTGAACCGAGCTCCTTCTTCTATTTTATTTAGCTTAGGTTCTGCTCAGCGGGGTGATTCCTTAATTAGAGCAGCCCGGTCGGGCAGGCCCGGCGCTCCAGACCCCTGCTCCGCCGGCTTAAGTTTCACGAGGGAAGTTGTCGTGCCTTATTTCCTGAGCTCTAAGGTTCGAGTGGCGCACGGTGATTTCAATGGAAGGAAAAGACATGTAATTTAATCATCTTTATTAGATTTTGGGCGAAGGAGGGGGCAAAGCGGGAGGAACCGCGTCCTCTGCTCGTCTCTTGGCTTTCTCTTCTGCTTCTAGTGGCCAGAGGTGAGATTTCATGGGAGAAGCAGCAGGAAAGCGATGATCCTTGCAGACCATGTAGGCTATTTGTCCTAAGGTTGTGAGGTTTTCCTGTGCCATAGCTGTTATCTCAGTCTTGAGCAGATCCATGACCCTGCATGGATTTATTAATGACAAGCTAGGTTTTTAATCCACTTGATTACGTGAAGGGAATCCCCTCACTCAAAAGGGTGTTGCTGGAAGGGGTCAGAGGCTGATGGAGCTGGTTCAGGCAGAGAAAATGGGGAAGCAAAATGTGGAATACTGCAAGTTTCAGGTGTTTCCTGGGCATCTGAGGAGGGCAAGCAGGGAGCAGGGAATGTGGCATCGGCACTGGGACATGGCTCTGCTTATCTCGTGGAGAGCAGGTGAGAGCTTTCCCAGCCTTTCTGTGCCAAGGGAGGAACAGTTATAAGAGTAAAAATTGGGGAATTTGGTTGAAACGAGAGCTGGCAAGGAAAAAAAGGCTTCATTTCATAGTAGTGGTTCAAAAGGTTGATCCATCCTATTACTCTTATGGTGTAGAGCAGAGATGATGGAGCCTGGGGGTGACAGTCTGTGTGCTGAGGGGTTCTGTGTGTCAGAACCCTGGGTGATGCAGGAGGAAATCTGCCCACAAGTCTGATTGTGCTGTCTCTACCTACTCACACACACCATATTCCTGACCTTTACTTAATGTAAATCAGTGCTAATCCAATGATGCCAAGGAAGCCAGGCTGCTTTGGCCATCATGAGCCTGTCCTTCTGTATCATACCCACACAGCAGTGACTTTGTAGCTTGTGAGATACTAAGCAACACTCAGTGGGGAGCAAGGGGGTATAATTCCCATTTAATTCAAATGGAATCATATTCTGGATTTTTTTAACAAATCCATTTTATGGGTGGGACAGTAGTGAAAGAAGCAAGTATTTGTTACCTGGAGACACCCTTTTCTGTCCCTCTCACCACATGGGTTTGAGTCACACTTTCTCTAGCTGGCCCTGTGAAAGGTTCCTGTGGAGAATGGGAGAGGTTTGTAACTCACTAACGGGCTTCTTGCCTCAAAGTGGTTCCAGTCACTCCCAGTTGGGTTTGAATGGGATGGTTTTGATTAGGGGCGAGAGCTGGGTGTCATTAATGTGCAGCCCCTTTGCAGTGGGCAGCAAACGGGGTGATGCTGAGCCATGGAGGAGCTGGAGCACACGTGGCTGCTCGCACCCTCCTGGTACAGGCGATGGTCAGGGAGAAAAAACATCTCCTGCATTATCTGAATTAGCAATAACTTCAGAAAACACCTTTTGGTTTCATGTGTGGGTCACTTTGTAGTTGAAGCAGCTGCATCACTGCAGCTGTATCAGGATGATGTTTAAAGTGGGTGGCACGGTTTGGGATATGTTTAGCGGGTTACATGGTCCTAATCATGGTGTTTAGCAGCTATTTACCCGTGTTTGCTGTATCTCCCTGCGTGCAGCTGCTCCGTGGGCAGCAGTGCTGCTGTGGAGGTGGTTCCATCATTTATCCTGCTGGTGACAAGAGGGAAAATTTAGCCAGAAAGTTTCCTCTTTGGGGACAGGGATGTGAGTCACTAAACCACTGCAGTGTCACATGTGGCACAGCAGGACCGCAGCTCCAGGGAGCAGGGAAAGATGAGGGAGGTTGTGATGTGGTGCAATAGGAGACAGATTTGGGGGAGTATTGTCAGGGCTCTGGGGAACACCTTGGGTAAATGCGGAGTGGGATGTGCTTGGACACATCCCAGGATGCATCCACAGCCCTTCCCATCCTTCCCCGCTGATGGGAGCCAGCACAAAGCTGCCCTGTGGAGCAAAGATGCCTTAACACAAGGTGTTGCTTGAAGAGTCCATAGTACTCCATCCCTAGGCAGACAGGCTGTGAAAGCAGCTGCAGGTGCCAGGGAAAACTGCTGCTGGTACATCCTACCTGTGTGCTTGCATCACGGAGGGACCAAAAAAGCCCCACTACTGCTGGCAAAGGCAGTTGCTTCAGTTGTAAGCTGTATCCTGGGAGGAAGCTGCAGCAGTTTGGAGCTTGGATTCTAGCAAGCAGCATGCCTTGTGCAAGAGGGAGACCGAAAGGACAAAATTAAAACCAGAAAGCCCCTTTTCCCTCCATCTCTTGATGTCTCCATTCAAGGTGCACATAATTATAACTGTTATTTCTGAGGGCAGCCCCTCCGCCTCCCAGGGTCTATGTTATCTCTAGAACCACCCTCTGACTTTTGATTGCTAAAATGACACTGGAGAGAAACCCTATACGCTGGGAGTGAGGCAGCTTCAACCCCTCCTCCTCCTCCCTGAGACCATCGGAGCTGCAGGGGTAGGAAAGGAAGAGAAGGGAGGGATGAAGGTCACCTTCCGCTGCCCCGGGAAGGTAACGAACCCCACGCAAAGGCCCAGGTCGAGCTCTCCAGAGTCATTATCGCAACAGGCTGCGAAAGGTTAGGGAGGAAAGAGCTTTTCGGAAGTCTTTGCCCCCTAATTGATTGCGAAGAGCGGAAGGAAGGATGTATCCAAGACAGAAAAAGCCCCCGCGCTGTCTGTAACCCCCCTCGTCCCCTTCCCGTAACACGGGCGGCCAGGAGGCAGCAGGTTGGAGCTTTAACCATAACGGAGCAGAAGGGAAATCAGCTTCAACAGGAGCAGGGTCTCCTTTCAGTCTGATGGCAGATGTGGAAACTGTTTTCCAGCATCCTTAGGAAGGATGAAAAGCACTGAAGGCTTGGCCCAGTCCCAGGTAGAATGCACTGCTATGGCATAGGGGTTGAGCCCAAACTAGCTCTAGTCATGAATGGTACACATCAGTGGGCTGGAGTAAAAGGTATTATTACAGAGCTCTTCTGCAAGTTTTCCTTCCATACAGTGCCTCAGTCCTTGTGTTTCTGTAGCCTTGAGATCAAGCTATGGATGTGGACTCAAGATGTTTCCCATGGAAAATCAAAGTACCAACTGATTCCCAGGGACAGGCTGCAGTGCACGGATGGGACGGACCCTGGGGAAGAGTTTTCCCTTCATTGAGCCATAGAGAAGCTGCCCCAGAATTAATCCTCTCTGGTGACATCAATGGATTGTGTAAGTATGTTGAATATCTCCTTGAACAAGGCTGTGTCCCTATCTACAGCAGGCAGCCTGATTTCATGTTTCCTCATCAAGTCTCTGAGAAGCAGAGAATTCACATCATCCACTAACTGCTACCTCCCCTTAAGCTTTCAGCCTAGTACAAGGGCTGAGCCACTCTTCTAGGGAGCGACTTCCTTGTCAATGCTAGTGAGGGGATCCTGATGCAACCTCAGGACAATAACTATCTTCATTGTTATATTGGTAAGGAAGGAAAAGGAATCTTAGAGTTGACAGGATTTGACCAGATCACCTGGATAAAACCGGGAACACACCCTGACCGGTCAGGAACAGAGTGAGACTGGAAACCAGTTGCCTTGCTGCCTTGCTCTAACCACTAGACGACCCACCCTGTATGAGCAAACGGAATAAAATCTGAAAGAAAACACCGATCTGACTTGAAAAATGTGTTCCGCATAGAACCCGAATGTTCAGCGGAGCAAAAAGGATGCAGTCCAACGTTTTACTTCCAGGCAAACATTTCAAAATGGACTTATAATGTACCCTTTCATTTAGATTTTATATGGAGGTTTTACATGAACTTGTAATGAAGATGGAAAAATCTGTGGTTGCCATGGCTACTGGCACTTTGCCTAATACACTCAAATCTTTTTCCCCTAATAAAATAGATTTCAGACCCCCCCCCTATAAAAAGGGAAGGGTTAAAGACCCCATAAACAACTGTAGGATGAAGACTATTATTCCATGTAAAGCAGGTTCTGAGCATCATGGCAAGGTAATTGTGTTCACTCTTTTCCTCACCAATTAGGTCCCCAAGCCCCAGGGTCCTGCTCTAGGTGGTTCTCCTGCTAATAACTAGGAATAGGCCAGGAGTGAGAAAATGGTGAGCAAAGTGCCTTGTGCTCTTTCTGGGATGTTCTCCTGTTGGCTGGAAATGCATCTACTTGGTTATTTTGGATGCTCTTGCAATCTACAGCTCCATCCCAGCTGTGATGGACCCTCTTGGGTGGGCATTTCAGTCATGGTAGGTTCTGCTCAGCATTCATAGCAGCAAAATTTGAGGTAGCTCAGGGTACTGTGCAGCAGTTGCTGCTGATGAGGTGATGTATATTTGACCTAAATCGAGGACTGAAGATCTTGTTTGTGTCTTTATGGTTTGGGAGTTGAGCCAGTCCGAGCCTTGATGCACACCTTGGATATTGCAGGCAGAAAGCAGCTGAGAGGTGGTAGAAGAAGCAGCTTGTAGATGTCTCATCCGGACTGTTTGCAGGAGCGAGGAGATTGGATCCAGCAGTAGTCTTCCTCAGCATTATCTGCTTCCTCCTCATGTCTCTGCAGGGATGTGTTCTTTATTCAGGGGAGCAGACAGGGCTCTGCTTGTTCCCTTGTCCTTTGCAGGGTGGTCATCCTGTTTGAATCCAGGTGAGACTGGGTCTTTTGTCCTTGAAATGTCCCCTGGACACCTCAACAGGAGCTGATTTGGGCCATGCAGGAAGGAGGTTGGGCTTTGAGGTCTTCTCAGGGGCCATTGAACGCGCTGAAGTTTCAGGGATGGATGTGCTTACAGAAATCAGGAGGAGCTGGTTGAGACATTCATGTGTGTGGGAGACAGCACAGACCACGGAGAGGCATGAGAAAACCCCGTGGAGTTGCCTTGGCCTTGTCCCAGTGGGATGGAGGGAACTGCTGATGCTCTTGTTCTCTTCCAGCTTTCGGGGGATCCTTTTAATGCAACGGCTCTTTGGCTTTTCAAAGCGGTGGCTGTCGGCCAGCCCCATGCATTTGAAACATGTGGTTCTGATTTGAAAATGTCCAGATCTCAACATCTTTAATCTTCTCACACCTCGGGTTTTTTGTTTTGTTTTGGTTTGGTTTTGTGGAGGGCTGAACCACGTGCAGGGGATGATGGTGAAAAAGCAAGAGAGGAAGAAACAGAAAGAGAAACGGGAAAGGGAATAATAGGCCCTCCAGCTGGCACTCTTCAAAGTGAGATGCAGCGTGGAGATTTGTGGATGCCCACAAATAAGGCTTTTGTTTGTCTCCCCACCATAATCACTGCTGAAAGTACCTGAAGTTAGTGCTCAAAAAGATCCTGATAGATCGCTCCCAGATGAAAAATGCACAGTATTTTGGGGCCTGTTTTCCCAGGCATTTAAACCCAATCCAGTTCTGCTATAAACCCTGAAGAATCGGGTCCCTGCGCTGCCGATGGCCCAGCAGGGCAGGAAAGCTTTCCTTCTTGACCTGGGATTTGGGAAGGTCGCTTGAGCTTCCCTGCCTGTGCCAGGGAGGCGGAAAGGAGAGGAGGTCAGGTCAGCCTGGGGAAACCTCTCCTGGGGAGGGGACAGGAAGGACTCGGGCATGAATCACCGGGAGGACTTCAAAGGAGGCTCCTTCCCTCGCAGCGCAGGAGGAGCAGCTCGGGATGAGCCCTGCTCCACGCTGCGAGCATCCCCAGGACGGTTTGCGTTAGTGGCATGAGATGGAAATCAAACCTGACAGGTTTAAAATGTGCAAGGGGAAAAGACTTCTTTATAGGGGCCGTACATACAAACGTCTGCCCAAGGACACTTGCTGCAGGAAGATGGTTTTCTCAGGCATGTGGCTTATTCAAGATCTGAGCAAGTGATTAGACTTCCAGCTCTGCAGAAACACTCATCGTTTGCCAAAGTGCTCCAGGAGTGCTACTGCTGGCTTTGGGCAGGCTGGTGTTAGCAATTGCAGCATGGGTTGACCGGGTGACTTTGCAGGCACCCTCCTGCTGCCTTTCCATGCTTGGTTTCATGCTGTAGCCTCCGGTGCAAAGGTTTGGGCTGAGCGGTTTAATTCAAAGTGTGTTTGAGGGATGGTGTCGACAGCCGCCTTGCGTTCACTGCCCCAGCATCCAGAATCATCTCTGATGGACATGGTGTTGCCTGGATGGTTGGTGGAGAGATCATGGAATGGTTTGGGTTGAAGGGACCTTAAAGCTCCTCCAGCTCCAACCCCTGCCATGGGCAGGGACACCTTCCACTGGAGCAGCTTGCTCCAAGCCCCTGTGTCCAACCTGGTCTTGAGCACTGCCAGGGATGGGGCAGCCACAGCATCTCTGGGCACCCTGTGCCAGCACCTCAGCACCTGCATAGTAAAGAACTTCTGCCTAAGAGCTCATCTAAAATGCACCCTCTGGCAGATGTTAGGAGAGGAGGAGCACAAGGTGCTGTTGTGCCTTTGATGGTGCAGCCCGTGGGAACACAGCAGCTAGCATCTTCCTGTACATCTCCTGGGGATGATATCCCCACAAATATAGGGGTGGAAGGAGAGAGCCATGTCTCTGTCCCTACCAGGATGCACATGAGGGTTGGGGCTGCTGACTCGTCCTTCCTCCCATGTCACTTTCCTCAGAGCAGAAGGGCTTCTTAATGTCTCCCTGTGCACTAAGAGTTAAGGGGACTGTGCAGCTCTGAAGATAAGAAACAGATGATAAAGGTTAGAGGAGGGATCACGTTTCCATTATGCAGACTGTAAATGCAGACTAATTAGAATGCAGCCTCATTTCCAAGAAAATGCAAAGAAAAAAAGGCAAAAAAGCAAAAAACCATCCCCTTTCTTCCCAGAAATGAAACCAAGTGATACCAAAGGCCTGAGAATATGGGATAACTTGGGTTTGCTACTCAGATGTGCTTAGAGGAGGAAAATATGCATCAGCCAAGGTGTGCACATTTCAGGTGGCTCCTTGGTGCTATCCTGGGAGTGTTGGATGTGGCTGAATTGATGCTGAGCTCTCCTGGCCTTATCCTGGGAAAACCACCTCAATACTTCTCCTGTTCCCATGGGACTGGTGGCAGCCGATCCTGCTGAAGTCAGACCTGATCCTTTGTTGTGTTGGTTTAATGCTCTGCTGCAGAGGGACAGGAGTGGTGGGGTTTGGTATGGTTTTAAGGTTCTACAGCTCCAAATGAAGGAGTCTTCAATGGAGTTATCGCCATGTGAAAAGCTGGTTTATGGCTATTTCCAATGACAGAGGTACCCACTGGGCTCTCATCCTGCTGAGGCACAAGGGAAGCAGCCCCTAAATGTTTTGCTGACCTGATGCCTAGGTGCTTTATGCATAAAGGGTTTAAACGCTGGCTGTTTATGGGACTTTAAGGCCACCTATCCCTAACCATTCCCCAGGAAAGGAGGGTAGGTCCTTATCCAGTGGCTTGGCGACACGCTGCAGTTCCCCTCTATGGGTCAGCTGGCTGTGGATGTGTGACCAACATTGGGTTTCATTATCTTCCTTTTGTTTTCCTTGTCTTTTAAGCTCTGTTTTTCTCTCCTGTGCAGTTCATTAGCATCTTCCCTTTCCTTGCTTGCTTTTCCCCCCTCTTGCTTTCTTCTGGAACCTAGAAGTATTTCACTGGGGCTTGCCAAGTGATTCCTATCTCAGTGAAAAAGAACTTGCTATTTCCTGAAAACCTACCACTGTTTTCTCTCTCTCCCCCCCTCTCTCTAATACATTCTGAGTATTGAAACAAATCCAGGTAACTTGATAAGAAGTTAATGAAAACAAATGAATTCTGTTTTGCAAAGGTGCATTGAGGAGATGGGCAGCAGTGTCTGGAAGGAAGGGAATTGTCTCTGCTGAAAAGAGATTTCAGGGACATCTGCCTGTAAAATCTCCCCTGTGCCAAAGTTTGCAGGGGAGAAATGGCAGAAGAAGAGGCTCTGTAGTTTTCCACCTGTGTGGGGTGGGTTTCCGGTTATTTTAGACATTGTTTGTGAGAAAGCCCTGGTTTGATTAATGCAATTTGGTGTGTTTCCCTCTGCACCCACCTGCCCATCCTTCCCACAGTCCAACCAACCCCATAACACCCCAGGGGAACCCGTGGCCATTGCTACTCATGTCAATAGAAATCACAATTCAGCCTTTGGCTACAGGCAGTTGAAGAGCCAAGTCTCCAAGGCCCCTGGAGATGCAGCATCCAGCTCCGAGGCCAAAGCATTTCCAGTGTGATGGAGATGTCACTGTTCAAGGGGGGTTTAAGTAAGCTTTTAGAGTTTGTTTTCCATGGAGCCCCAGCACTGCGCCACACAAAACAAAAAGCCATCATTTAAGAAGCTGATTCTTTTATTAGGCTGATTTTCAAGTGCATTTTACCTTTGAGCACACGGGAAGTTTAGCTTTTAAGAAGTTTATTTCTCTATCGTGCGTTCGTTTCCAAAGGCTTCGCTGTACTTCAGGGTAGGTTTCTGTTTGCTTTGGGACATGGAGAAGTGAGCCTTTGAACCGACCAGTGTGGGATCAGGTACTCTGTTAGATGGCTTTCTGTGTTGCATAACTCCCAAATATCATCCAGCAGTTAAGAAAACGGATGATCTTTAGTTTTTGCTTCACCCCTTCCCCCTCTTCAGCCCTCCCCATCTTCTGGGTGATTTTTTATGGTCCATGATTGGAAGCAAAAGGTCTGGGAGAGAGAGGAAATCAAACCCGTCAATAAATGCTAAAAATATTTAGTGTGGCAGCCTCTCTATTTTCTTTTTTGTGAAACACTGATTAATATTCAGTGGTTGAAGGTTAATACCCCATTCATTTTATTCCCTTTACATCCTCTGCACAGCAGTTGCTGCTCCAATTTCGACTTCTAATTCATGCAAATCTGGTTCCAATCAGGATATTAGTAACTCACTGCATAAGCAGGAGGGGAGTTAAAGAAAAAAAGAGAGAAGAAACCACATGATTGTTAAACTTATCTTTCAGTACCAGCCTATACACACACAGACACCCCAAATCCACAAGGCTGCTGTAATGAAAGGGTGTTTATTGCGCGTTCCTCTCCTTTAAAATAGAGAGAACATCCACGTAGAAGTGTTTTGGCAGGCTTAACCAGAAGTTATTGTTTGGATACAGCAGCAAAAGTCTCTGGCCTGGGTTGCAAAGGAGATGGATGATAATAATAGCTCGTGCTGAGCTTAAAATCTGAGGTTCAGTGCAGTGAGAGGAGTGGTCCATGCTCAGGTGAGGTTACCAAGCCCAGCTTGGTGCATGAAATGTTTAAGTGCATGAATAATGCAGAAAGAAATAGATTTGTTTCCTCTTCCCCTCCTGTTTTATTCTAAGTGTGAGTGCAAAGCACTTTCCATCAGGGAAGTGGCTTTTTCCGGACCTCTGGAGCTGCCTGTGGATGCGTTTTGCTTGGCTTCTCCATGCTCTTTGGAGGGTGATGTTGTTCTGCATCCCTACGGTGCTGTGATGTTGGGAGAACAGGCTCTGCTGAGGGCTGAAGCAGCTGCGTGTGGGACCTCAGGTCCTGTGAGCTGAACCCCAGCTTTGCCTTAGTGATGGACATCGCAGGTCAGATCCTGCAGCAGCCTCATCACCATCATCTCCCCATGGTGAGGGGGTCCTGGCATGGACCTGGAGCAGGAGAGCACCTCGCTCCCAAGGCTGATGTAGACTTCTCTAAATCCTGGTCAGAGCAGATGGGCCTCAGCAAAGGGCCTCCATAGAGTAAACTGCCTGAATCCCAGTGTATTTGTCTTGGATAACACTCAGGGTTCAGCTTTCCATACTGGGAGCCAGGGTGGGTGCATCAAAACCTGCTGCTTGTGCCTCTGGGGGCGAGGATCAGGGTTGCTTGGATCCTGCATGCCCAGGGATGGGGATAGCTTTGCTACTGAATGATCTTACCCAAGCTTGGTACTGTGAGAGCTATGGCACGTGGCTGTGCATCCCTGTCCCAGGATCCGTGCACTCTGGTCCCTGTGGCTGTGGCTCTCCATGCTGGAGGGGGAACCCTAAGCATGGCACTGTCCCCTTGGTAGGGATGGAGAGGTGTCCTCAAGCGCCTCTCTAAAGTGGGAGTGGAGAGAGGAGTGTGGTTATGATTTGATTTAGATGGCATATAAGGAAGAAATGTTTTATGAGGAGGGTGGTGAGACAGTGGTGCAGGATGCTCAGAGAAGCTGTGCATGTGCCATCATTGGAAGTGTTCAAGGCCAGGTTGGATGGGGCTTGGAGCAGCCTGCTCTAGTGGAAGGTGTCCCTGCCTGGGATGCATTGGACAAGATGATCTTTGATGGTTTCTTCCAACCCAATCCTGTGATCTATGGCAGGCCTTAGCCAGCGAGCAGGAGGAGGTGGCAGCCTGAATGCATTGTTGGAGGGGGTCCCTCAGATCCTCTTGGAGCCGCTGGGCTCCCTTCCTCCTAGATGCTCCTACAGCATCTTCCTCAAAGGCAGAAGCATTTTCTCCCTCCATGGATCACCAATGCCTTCAACTTCTAAAAACAAGCAAAGGCTCCAGCACAGCCCTGCATGCGATGTCTAGCCAAAATGCAAAACTTCACCACAGTGCACAAGTGGGCTGTGTTTTTCCGACCAGGGAACAACGTTGGGGCCCTTTCATCACCTTTCTTCTGCACTTCTTTTAAGAATGATTTAAATTGGAGGCAATAGTATTGAACCTCTGACACTCAGACGAGACTCCCTGAATCTCGTCTTAAACTGCATCTATTTTCTATAGCCACTTTGCTTGCAGCTCTTGTGGTTTGTCCTATTTTTTTCTCCTAAGCGTTTGTTCTTTCCACTCTGTTTGCTATTTGTGCCATCTCCTTGAGATTTCATTTTTTGCCTCAATAGGTGAGAGAGAGCTGGTGGCTTCTGGGGCTTCATTTCCCAATCCTGCTGCAGATGCACTCCAGAATGCAGCACTTGCTTCCAGCCCTTCTTGAGCGGCAGCATTAAAACCCTTGTTCTGAACCCTCATTCCCCACTGAGGAGAAGACAGAGCAGAGGAAAGGCAAATTCCAGATTGCTCAGCAGAAAGGAAAAACCAGCTTGGATGCCCCTCTGGAAAGGGGCCGAGCAGTAATCTCATGCCTTGTGGTGGGTGAGAATGGCAGCATCTCCTTTGGATTTAGATGGAGCAAGAGCTCTTCGCACCCACTCAGCATCCAGCCTGCTACATTTACAGCCCTGATGTTGAACCAGCTGAATGAAAATACTTGTGGGCAGCAAAAATAGCCAGTGCTGAAAACCTGTGTCTGCTGAGGGTGGAAATTGCTGGGAGTTCCTCCGTGGCTGCAGCCCATCATTAGAACCCGTGTCATAAATAAGATGCGGTTGTGCCGCGGCCGGGCTCCCCCCATTCTATGGCACTGAGCCTGGGCATCGCTGCCACAGCCCCGGTGTCCTCACAGCCCCTTGGCCACAGCCCCACAGCCTGGTGACTGTGAGGAGGGTGGTGAGTGGCTCAGTGAGAAACAGGTCTTTTGGGGGGGTAAAGGATGCACTATGTGTTTTTTCACTGCATTGGCGTAATAGTGTGATGGAGGAGTCTGTCACCCCAAACACTGATGTAATTTCTATTCCCTCCCTGGGAGCATGGCCCTTAGTCTTGTGATGCCGAGATGGGAGTGGGATTATGTGGAGATGCTGCTGTTACTGCATCTAAGGAGCATTCACAAAGCAGAGTTTAGCCTTAGGAGGTGCAGGATGTTGTGGCCACGCTGGGAGCTGCCTTGGTCACAGCCCTGGGCTTTGCTTCTCCATGCAGCACAGCAGGAGCATGGTCCATCAGCTGCTGGTACTGCCTCCCTCATTTATGTTTTGGTGCTTCCAGGGCTGGCTCTCAAAGCCCATGTGGAAATGCTTGAGCAGCCATTCTAACCTTTGGGCTGCAATAATTAGCCTCACATGGCATCTGATCTGCAACATGTGGCCCAGGCCATTACTTTGCTTTAGCTGCTTGTTAGGCCCTAATCTCTGTTTGATTTCAAGGTGAAACCGATTTGAGTTTCCTGAGGTTTCTCAAACGAGCTGCAGGGGTGCTGCCCCCTTCAATCCTGCTTGTCTCCCGTGGCCCAGCCTGTGTCTGGAAGGAGGAAGGAGTCAGATCACCTGCTGAACCCGCTCCTCTGGGTACCATCACCGTGATGCTGTGAGCAAGGAAGGAGACGTTTGATTATATTCAGTCCTCACTCATCTGAAGTACCCATGGCCTCATTTCAGAGCAGGTGAGTCCCTGGTTGCTCTGATGGGAAGGTTTGCATCCTGCTTGCGTGCTCCTAGGTGGGTACGCTGTAAATTGGCCACTTGTTGTTACAGATGTTTGAAGCTTTCCATGTCAGCTTTGCATTTGGTTTCCCTTCTGCCCTAATTGAGACCAGAAATCCAATTAGACAATAATCCTGTCCTTTTTGAAGCCCCTGCCTGCAGCGTCACATCATCTGAGATGGGGGGCATGTTGTGTTAGTGATGGAACCGACCGTCTGTGGTGAAACCCTGCCCTGCTGCAGATGATGGAATGCGTTCTTAAGATCCATCCATGTCAGGAGTTGGCATGGGCTGCACTTTGCTGGTCCTGTCAGGGACAGCAGATGTGCAAACAAGGGGCTGTGGCATCCCTCTGTTAGAGATGAGGCGTGAGCCTGTGCCTCGTGCGGAAGGGAAGGCTGCTGCTCGGGTTTATTTGCACAGATGCACTGGGACGTGGGGCAGATATTTCAGTGAGGCCCCTTTAGGCGAGGTCCCCAAAAGAAGCTTGTTTATAAGGGGCATTTTCTTGATTCAGAGATCGTGGGGGCAGCTGGGGGCAGCCCCTGCTTAATGCTGCTGGAGAATTGCTGTGGCTGACCCTGGTATGAGTCTGTAACGTGTGTCTGAGGAGCTGGGCATGGCTCTGTGGCTCAGGACAGTCCCCAGTGAGTGTTACTTGTCTGTTAGTTGGCTCCTTAAAACACAGTAGTGCCCTGGAAATTGCTGTCCTTACAATGCACTCAAAATACATGTCCGTTACATGCTTTTAGTATGAGTATCCGTGTGCAGTGTGTGTGTGTATGTGTGTGCATGCATATCGTAGTGTCACTGCCTGGTTCCTGTTGGAACGGACCTTTAAGATCCATCCAAAGCCAACCCCGTGCCTTCCACTGGAGCAGCTTGCTCCAAGCCCCTGTGTCCAACCTGGCCTTGAGCACTGCCAGGGATGGGGCAGCCACAGCTTCTCTGGGCACCCTGTGCCAGTGACCTGCATAGAAAAGAAGTCACCAAGAACTTCTTCCTCACATCTGATCTCAACCTCCCCTCTTTCCGTTTGAAGCTCTCAGGTTTGTGTGTGTTTTGCAGGGACTTTCAGGAGTTTAGATGTGTACTTTGAGAGCAATGATGAAGTTCATGTTCATGTATTGGGCTTCAGCATTGTAGGCTCAGTGGTTTCTGAGCCTAAGGAACATCCATGATGACCATTCAGAGCTGGAAGGGGCTTGTGCAAGCTCCAAGCTGCCCATCAGCTGCCATCCATGCTGCAGTTCAAACCCTATCCCTTGGCTTCCAGTTGTGAGATCCAGCTGTGTTTATCTGCTGCCTCACAGTAGGCAAACTGCTTTGGGCTTGGTATTAACCATAGCCTTGAGCTGGGCTCTGAGCGCGCTGCACTGAGTGCAGCCCAGAACGCGGGAGCTGCAAGCTCAGATTGGCTGCATCTCCCTTCTCTCCTTCTATCTGCTATAGAAAAACAGGAAACTGCACCAAATTAGCTCGGCAGCTGAGCCTTCTCCAAAGCCACAACGTGGCAATTGTAGGCACCACTCAATTGCTTTGTTTCCGAGCCTGCAGCAGGCGTGTGTTAGGCCAGCAGTTATTTGGTGTCTCAGCCTGCTGTTGTGGAAGAAAGCAAGAAGGGGAAAAAAAATTAAGCAGAGAGGTTTTAAGCTCAGAGCTTCCTATTGCATTGTTCTCACCCTTTTCCCATCCTGGAAAAAGAATCAAAAATAGCTCAAAACCCATTTTTCTGTATGATTAAATTAGGCTGAAGTGATGATGGAAACAGCGCTGTCCGGCTCTTGATGCTTTAACGCCTCGTTGGCCAAGACAGAGTCGTGCTGACTCTGTGTATTTAAGTGTCCTGGTGGAGCTGGGCCTCAGCTCTGGAAGGTTCAAGGGTGAGTTTTGGGCCAGCAGGTTTCCATGGGGAGTGCAGCTATGGCCCCTTTGCACCTCCCATGTAGTGTTGTGAGTACTTCAGCATCACCGGAGTACCTCTAGATGGTGGTTGTGTGGCTGGGCTTTTATCTGATCTAAAAAACACCACTCAAACCTCGAAACAAGGCATAGAATAGTGGGATACTTAAAGCTGGGACTGTTTCAGCCATTAATTTCAATTATGTTTTCTTGTGATGGGCTTCAACAGCATCAGCAGTAGAAGGCACATTCTTGTACCTGGGAGATGGATGATTGCAGGAATGATTGTGTGATGGGGTGAAGACCAAAGGTCTTGAAGCATGAGGTTGGGAAGGAGGAGAGTCCAAAATTTCTGGGCATCTGGAAGCCCATGCAAAAGGAAAAGACGAAATATGGATGACTAATTCTGGGAAGGTTTATAAAAGGTACTTAGAATCATAGAATAGTTAGGGTTGGAAAGGACCTTAAGATCATCGTACTTAAATACATCTAGAAACACAAGGCATTCTATGGTGGTTTAGGAAGGAAGAATTTGCCCCAGAGGGACATCAGGAATTTCAAGGGAAGGGAAGTGAAGCCTCCCCAAGCTGCACCCACCTCATTGCTTGTGCTGCTCCCACTCATCCTGTCTTCAGCATAAAGATGTACCTGGTACAAATGCAGCTGTCCTTAGTTTGATTTAAAGTCATTTTGGCAAAGCTGGTGGGCCAGACAAGGGTAACAGAGAGGGATTCAACCTTTATTTTACCAAAAAAGCTGTTTTTTCCCCTTTCCTGCACTTCCATTGTTTCCCAGCCTGCCGATTCCTTCAGCCTTTGCCTTAAAGCCCTGACTCTCCGTTGGCAAAATTCCCCTTATGTGTGCGATGTGACCCATTATTTGACTTGTTTGCTTCTGGCTGTTCTCCAAACATGCCTTGCTCCCAGAGGCTTTCACTTGTGGATGCTTTCGAGTGCAAGCTCACTATGTCTGTTGATGATTTCAGTACAACCTCAGTGCTTACCTTTTGGGGAGAAAAAATCACTGCAGCCAGGGCAAGGGTTGGAGAAGTGTTTCTGCAGGGCATGGACCTCGGGGTGCTGCTGGGTTTGGTTAGTTGAGGCTAGTGCAGCTTTACCCTCTGATGGGGACCGGCTGCAGCCACCAGCCCCACTGCACTGGGATCCAGATGGGACCTGGGTGCTGTCACCCAGGGCTGCCCATATCTTATGCACCTTTGTGCAAAGCAACAAAACAGCACAATAACAGTGTGGAAGCCCTCAGGAGGACCAAATGAGGAGGACCTCAGCCTTTCAATTAGCTTCTAATCCCTGCGCTCCCATAAAATCTCAGCTGCAGGCTGCCCCCGTTTGGGTATTTCCACTGGCCAGGGAAGCCAGCTCCCATAGCATCTGCCTGTGTGGTTTAGGCTGGAAGCTCTCCCTGTGCCAACGGCCACACCTCTGGGCAAAGACCATGTAATTGCAAACTTTTCTTCTTTTCCCCTTTCCTCCCATTTAACGTAACCCAAGCAGACGCCCGTCACCAGCTCTGCTCCGCTCTGGTGCAAGCTTTTTCCACCTGGCCAAGTTAGCATCCAGAAAACAGAAATAAATATGAAAAGGAGGGGGGGAAAGGGCCGTCAGGAGGGATATTTTTAACCACATGACACAGAGGAGTGTGACACACTTGGTGTTCTCAGTGGGTGGGTGCAGTGTTATTTCATGTTATTCTTGTCGCTGGGCCCACCATTACAAGTGTACACGTTATTAGGGGTGTCTGATAATAGTGTGGGGCAGGACTGCTTGGTCCCAACCTGCTGCGAGGGGCTGGGTGATGGAGAGGGTTGGGTGGGTGCATGCCCAGCCCCACGCTGGTGGTGCAGGGTTTGGTTGTGCCATTGAGCATCATGAGGATAGGGAGGTTTAAATAAAGGGGCATTTTGTTGCTTCACTCACGATTGTTTTGCTTGCGCATGTCCATGGTGGCATTGCTGGGAGTCTGTTTTGCCATGTCCCCTTGTCCATCTGATGGTGGTGGTCCTCAGGTGGCGGTGATGGAGATGGAAGGAGCAGGGAGCCGGGGAGGTGGTGATGACGGAGGTGGCCGAGGCTGATGCCAGCCAAGGTCTGACAGGAACTTGTGGTTTCATAGCCCTATAAAGTGGCTGACAGAAGAGGTCCTGATTTTGGAGGCTTCAGCTGAGCTGGGAGTTGCCGGCTCCTCTCCCGGCGCCGGAGCCGTGTCTGCTGGTGTCGAGCCGTGGCCGTGGCGCTGGGGAGGGAGAAGCCAGGTTGGGATTCCCGGTGTGCCAGAGGGCAGGAGCCGGGCGCTCACCCCAGCCGTCGCCATGGCCCTGCCAGCAGCGCCGAGCTGCGGCTTTCCTGGCTCTGCTCTTGGAGACTGTGTGCAATGCTTGGAAGGGACTCGCTAGCACCTTGCTCCGCTGGGCAGGCGCATTCCCTCCCTCCCCTGGGCTTGCTGCTGGTGGTTGCGTTGCTGGTGCAGGGAAGGATGAGGCCAGCTGCAGTCCTGGGTCTCCGTCCATCTCCAGCGCACATACACCACTGCGATGGGCAGAGCTGGTGTGAAGCAATGAGGCAATAGAGCCCCGTGGTCTGGTCCATCACTGGCCTCCCCTCATGGCCTCTTTCACTCCTGGGTTGGCTTTCTCCTCCCTGCCAGCTTCTTGCCGTATCCACTCACACATTCAGTTTCTGTTAGATACCCAAACGCCCTCCTGGAGCCAGGCCAGGAGACTTGGCCAGGGTCCCTTCTCGTGCTCACTGCTTTCCTGTGGATTGCTGCCACCATCTCTGGGGCTGAGCCCTCGGCAGGACCATGCCAGTGATGGAGCAGGGTGGGCAGAAGGTGGG
The DNA here is from genome assembly GCF_033783945.1 of Neopsephotus bourkii. Classification (NCBI taxonomy): domain Eukaryota; kingdom Metazoa; phylum Chordata; class Aves; order Psittaciformes; family Psittacidae; genus Neopsephotus; species Neopsephotus bourkii. The sequence continues at coordinate 1,594,168 of NW_026902223.1, forward strand.
AACAACACCATAAGATCCACTTTGACACTTTGGAGGTTCACAGTCAGGGCTGGGGATGCAGTTTGTATTCTCAGTTATACTTGGGGCCATCACAATAAGTCATGTACTAGTGTGAAGGTTTAATGTTGGACTGAGGGATGCTCCATCTTAAACCAGACTTAGCCCTGAGTTACCAGCTCAGAAAACAGGGAAGCATCCTCCTTATCCCAAAGCAAAGCAAAGGTAGGAAGGAGAAGCTACGGAGCTGGAAAAAATGAAGTTGAATTTCTGTTAAATCCTAAAAGACGCGGATAAAAGGAGAAAGTAACCCCTTGGAGATGTTTGACTCGGATAGGCTTGTTCTGTAAAGCTGGAAATGGAAGGAAATGTGTCTTTTGGTGCATTTCTATATGAAAGATGGGGGAAATCAATGTAAATCTCAACATTTGGGATGTGCTGGGCCAGCTCAGAGGCTCCTGTGCCTCAGTTGGGTGCTGTGTCACTGGAAAACATGGAAGGAAAGCAAAAAGTGAAGCCCTGAGCATTCCCTTTCTCCCACTCCCCTGCTCAGAAATCTCCGTGGTGCTCCTATGCCTTGATCCCCCACCACGACCAATGGATCCTGGCTCTTTTTTTATGGAGACTCCCCACCGAGGTAGACGCTAGTTAAAAGGTTACTACCCAGCTGTGAAATATGTAGACAGGGTAACAGCTAAATGGCGGGGTGACCTCATATCTCATATTTATTGACTGAATGTGGCTTGAACTAGTCACCACTGGTAAAATAAACCACAGCCCCAAGTCGTGCAGGAATATTCCATGGCACACGGGCTCCTGGTTCCTTGTCACGCTCGCTCTTTCACTTGAAAGTTAAAAAAGGGGGGCAAAAACGTTGTCACCAACCTCATTTTATTCACAAGGGAGGTCCTGCAGAGCCCCTTCCAGTGCAGTGCTTTTTCCTATGAGAAGTGTTGGGAGTCTCTCAGTTTTGCACTGAAATAGAGGGAGAGAATGAGCACTCGGGATTATGTTTTTACCAACATCCACCCCAAATAAGAAGGCTTGATCAGAGTAGGACAGCCCTGTTAGGCTTTAACAGGGAGAGCTAGGGCCAGGCAGCTTTTTTGTGACACCTATGTCCATGTCTGAATTGCTGCCTCAGGGATGCGAAATAGCTATAAAAAAAGCAGGAGAGTGCTTTAGGTTTCATCTGCCTGAAGAAACTGATGTGGTATAGAGATAAAGTGATTTCATTTCTTACTTCTGCAGTGAATTAAACCCATTCAGCATCAGCGGTGTTTCCCTGAGCATCTCCAGCTAGCCTAACCCTCTGGAGGCAGGCGGGGCTGTATCACCAGTGAGGATGCTGGTGAGGATGCTGGAGGCAGAAATCCATTCCCTGGCACCCCGATTGCTCTGGGCATCTCTGTCTTGACATGGTCCATGCCCTTCCCACCAGCTGAGCCTGGCCTGGGGGCTGTTGCACACACAGTGTCACCTTCCTCAGCCCCCTGGAGCCACTGACCCATTTCTCCTTGCCTTGTGACCCAAAAGCCTGCGGGGTGTTGTAAATGCTCTGTGCTGTGGCTTGTTAGTTCAGGGCTGTCTGTGGCTCTTGCAGCGTTTCCCTTTGGGGATTTACATGCACGTGTGGGGGGATGCTGAGTGTTGGAAGAAAGCCGAACTTGGCACTGGGATGGGATACAGATGTTGCAGCCGTGAGCCCACGTCAGCATGGGCTGTAAACTGCAGGCTCGTGGTGCCTGCCTTTCCGTATGGTAATGGTGCAGAAATCCCCTCCTTGCCCATCCATCCCCTCCCCATCCACCCGTTCCTCAGATAAGCTTAAATTCAAGGGCTGAATGCGAATGGTTATGTGGAGGTTACCAGTGATGCGTGGTATTGATACCTAGACTGGTCATCTCTCCTTGGTCATGTCATAGGGCTCTTATGCTGATTATTATCATCATCAGTTTTTCCAAGCCACTATGTAGATAGATAACGAGGGTCAGAGAAAGGAGAGGAAATGCTCTTGTTAATGCTCTGTAGAGAGAATCATTCCTGCTTGTGGCCAGGGGGAGCTTTGCCAGCGTAGAACAACAGGAGCATCTTTCCCTGCTGATGTGACACCTGTGCTTCCCTGGAAAACTGGGTCACTGAGACTGAAGCCCTCTCTCTTTCCTCTTGTTTTTTGGGTAGGAAAAAATAATGGTGTCCCCTACTATCTGTGATAATATTTTGATAGGGAAATAAGTATTAAAAAGCCATGATAAACCTCCTGTAATATGATAGCACTATTGAGGGATTCTGCATTTAGGGACACGCTGTTGACAAGGGGGGAAGGTAGTGAATCACTGCTTTTCAGTCAGAAAAGACAACTTTGTTGCTTGCTTGCCCTTATTATTCTTTGATTTGTTTCATTTCCTGTCTCTGACTGGAGCAGGACCCTGGTTTGATTGGTGTGCCAGCTACTTCCACCCAACACAAGATGAACAGGGTTTGGATGTGTTTGTGCTGGTTAATTCCACCTCTGCTTCTTCAGCATCAAATGCAACCACAGTGGGGCTGGGGCAGGCGAGCATCCTCTGCTGTGGGGCTGAGACCATCGCGTTGCATGGGTTCCACCTGAGGTCATAAATCGTGCCAGAGCTGGATTAAAGCTTAGGTTCGATTCCCTGGCAGTTTGGCTGTGTTCACTGAACCTTGCAGTGATTTGGATGTGAGCTGAAGATTTATGCGTATTTGCAGAGCCCACGGTTCCAGGTCAGAGCTTGGACTGAGGCATTACCAGGGAATCATTGCTTCCCCCAGCGTCTTTGGTGGCCTCATCTGAAGCAAGAGGAATCACATCCAGCATTTATCTCCCTGCTGAGTCTCCTTCTGAGAAGTGAGAGACTTGATAAAACAAGCCCCAAAAAGCTGATATAAACATTGCTCAGGAAGAATGTGATCTGCCCTCGTTCTTAACAGAGCCAGTACCGGAGCCTGTGTGAAATGATGCTGGGAAGAGCATATGGGCAGATCATGAGCAGAGAGTTAAAAGTGGAGTAGAATACAGGTTCTCTTTTCTAATCTCAGTACATGCAAGCAGGAGTCATGGATGGATGGGATATCTTAGGAAAACCCCAGCTCTGTGTCCCTGACATCAAGATAAATGGGATGACAATGATACCAGTGTGGTACCCTCCAAAACATCCCATCCCAGGGCAATCCCTCTCTCAGGAATCATAGAATGGTTTGGGTTGGGAGGGATCTTAAAGCTCATGACCTCTTTGTTACAGCTGTTCCCTCTGGATTTGCAGAGTGGTTCCCTCATGTGATGCCCATAAACATGGCTATCATTTTCCTTCCTATATTCATCTGAACATCGTTGTCAGAGCTTGGATCACAGGTAAGGCCTTGTTTTGACCCGTGGGTGCAGGGATCAGGCTCTGCATGCTCCCCTGGGATGCCGTGATCCAAAACACCTCACCGTGCACCCAGCTCACGTGTGCCAACCCATGTACACATCCGCACACACGTGTGCACACGTGTTCCCTCCCTGGATGATCTCCAAATGTGTTCTGGAGCAGTTGGAGCCGTAACAATATGGCAATAAAAAATAATGAAATGCCACCATAAAAAAAAAGATGTGGAAAAGGAATTATTTATTTATACCTGGGGAACTAGGAATAATACACCTGCGTCAAGGGATGCCTGGCACAAAGCTGGCATTGCAGAGTGGTACTTAATAATGTTTTACCACACTTTATAGGCTCTTTCCTGCAATTAATGCGAACTAAAATCAACATTTCTCCAACTTGCGTTTCTGGCTCTCATTAACTCCCTTCTTGCCATTCACCATCTCCTCCCCCATCAGTATCTTTTCTTCTGTATTTGTCTTCTCAGTTTTTCTTCACTCTTCACTTCTCACAAGCTCTGCTTTGTGGCAGCTTCAAAGAGCAGGACCTGCTTTCTAATGGGATTAATGGAGATTTCCCAGCCTGGTGAAGGGTTTAGCGAGGGCTGCTATGGGGCACAGACACCTACCCCAGGGCCCTGGCATGGGGCTGGTTGGCATCACCCTCCCCTTGATCCCAATCCAGAGCTGGGAGGGTGGCAAAGCAGCTTCAACCACAGAAAACCTGTGGATGTGCGCTCGATGGGTGGCAATGCAAGGGGAAGGCTGGAGATCTGGGCCATCATCCACCAAAGTGAATTGGTAGATAAATGAAGTGAAATGAAGGAAAATGGTACTGGTGGTGCTGGGGGGGTGATTCCAGGACAGACCCGGTCCTGAGCCCTGCACTGAGTTGTCCTTATCTGGTTTTTTTCAGGAAGGAGAAACTTGCAGGACTCACAGCAACTGAGCCAGGCAGAAGTGCTGGAAGCTCTTGGAATTGCTGGACCAGGTCTCAGGAGATGCGAGTCCTCTTGTTCTCTTGTTCATGTTCCCCTCCCCATCTTTCCAGCTGTTTCCAAATGATGCGGTTTCAACACTTGCCTTTGTCGGGAACCTGGAGGACAACAGTGGCAACAGGTAAGGCAGGAAGTCTGAAGAAATGGGAAACTTCTTCTGGGTCTGTTTCAGGCTTCTTATGTTTTCATATTGCAGGAATCAGGCAGAAATATCTGATGGTGAAAATGTCCCCAGTGTGACGGACACTGTCTCTGTTACTTCACTTGTTCAGTGTTTTCTTCCTGCTGCATCCCACCCTCACACCCCAAATAACTTCTGTTAATTCCCACCCCAAAAAGTGGGAGATTGTTTTGCTTCATTTTCCCTCCTGATTTTCAGATTGAAGACTTTCTGGGTTTAGTTTCTATTCTTTTAAACAAAAGCCCAGGTTTTCCATGCAAAAATACTTTGGATGATAGACTGTCCCTCTCTCAAAATCTACCCCAAAAGACATGGATTTATTCCTAATTGCACTGACATTATTTAGCACTAGTCATATGTATTTAATTAGATCAAATAAGCTGGGAGAATAATTAAAAGGAAGGGTTTTCTCTGTGCTAGTGAGCCCCAGGTGAGAAACTGAAGGGAGGAAAGGGTAAGCTCCAAGGCTTCGTGCTGCAGGGCCTGAAGCTGAAGCCACAATGGGCATTTGGTGATGGCATGGGAAGCCCATCCGAGCCTTGCAGTCATTACAGCGAGAGGGCTTTTTCTTTCTTAATCAAGAGCAGTTGCTAACATGCCTCAGATGATGGGACAGCTCCATCTGCCATCTCATGCAGATGTGGGGAGGGTGGGGGAAATAGGACCCACATGTTATCAGCTGATACATGAAACAGAGGGAGGATTATTAAGGCGGATAAAGGCCACGAGGAGAGAGGAGCTGTGCCTGCTGCTGAGCCCATCTCTCCCTCCAAGCCTCCGCTCCCTCCTCTCCCTCTTCCCCACAAACCCCAGTTAAATGATGAAAAGGCTGCTGTCAGGGCTGTGGGATTGATGTGGATAAGGGCGCAGCCAGGCCTGGCATTACAGAATGAGATCCACGTGTTGCTCCTGCAGGGTGATCTATAGGCAGGTTTCTGGGGATCAGCAGGGAAGTGAAATACAGCGTTGGGTCCCTGGCTGGCTCCAGTCTCACCCCATTGCCCTGTCCCCTACCAGTCTGCCATTACCCACACCTCCGTTACTTCTCCATACAAGGCCAGGCATCCCAGAATGCAGCGTGTCCAGCCTGAGGACCCTGTTTCCCTGCAGGCTATGGTCTTCCCTGTGTGAGTCTGCTTGTTAAATGCATGCCTCCACACATGTATATTTGAGGAGGCAGCACGTGGTTATTATATGTCTCTGGAATCTGATTAATATCAACCTAGGCATAGTATTAATAACTTAATATACCCCAACATATAATGCTAATAATTTAATATACCCTAACATATATTTTCTCTTGACTCCCCCACAGCCCAAGTAAAGACTTAGAGACTTGCTTCAAATAAGATTATCGCTGTTTGTCTCCTCTCAGCTTTAACCTTCCCAGCTTTTCCCATTAAAACACAGAGGGAGAAAAGAAACAAGGTGCTGTATAAAAGGACAGGAGCCTCTAAACCTGTGACCATGAGGGCTTTGATGGAGCGGGTTCCCACAGTGCTGGCTGTGGGATGTCAGTGGTTGCAGTGGCCTCCCTGAAGGCTCCAGTGTTTCCAAGACGAAGGGGTTTGGCACTGCTGTTTAGGAATTGTCTTGCTCAGACTCTGCTGCAGTTTCTCCATCTCCAGACCAGGGCTGACACTAACTGCCCATTTGCCATGCGTTTCCAGACACGTGGCTGGGAAGTGCCCTATGAAAACCCAGGCATTGTTATAAGGAGAAAATCATTAATAGATTCATATAACTCCACGCTCCTTAAAACAAACCTCATGTGGATGGAAGAGACCAGATCTGAATCAACCTTGAGCCTTTCACAATCAAACTCAAACTGGTTTTAATCAGCAGTGCCAAATAAGCTGTATTTTCCATGGTTTCTTTCCCCCCCATCTCCTTTCAGTATCAGCCACTCCAGAAGAGCACTGATGAGGAGAGGGGAGCTGTGCCTGACTCCAGGTCTTAATGAACATCATTCTCAAACAGCAACAACCAAATACCCTGCTTGGGCTGGCCAGGCCTCAGGTTGCTCTCAGCTACATCAGGATCTCAGCCAGCCTTTCTGAGCGTGTCATCCTGTGGCTAGAGCATCACTGTTTGTCCATAGAGTTTGGACAAGGTTTGGTTTAAGCCCCATGAGATGGGGCTGATGATCACCTTCTGTTTGCAGCAGTTTCTTATTCTGCCTCCCAGAGCTGCTCCTGTGGTTGTTTGGGAGACAGAAATAGCTTTTGGCTAAGAGGAGGATGAGGCTGAGCATCCTGAGCTGTCAGGGTGAGTCAGCAGCCTGGAGTGATGGAGCTGCCTGCAAGGAAACACCCTTGGAGGGCAGCCCAGTGATGTCCACCTCATCTCTGCCTGCACTGGGGACCTCTCTCCAGCAGGACATGGGGATGTTCTCATTGCTTTTTAAGTGCCCTCTATGAGCTTGGTGGCCTGAGAAGGCCACCACCCCTGCCTTTCACCAGCATGGGACAGCCTCCAACTGGAAAAGGATGGGAGAGCTAACTGTCCTTATGATAATGACATTTGTCTGTCCCTCTTTCCTTCATCCAGACTTCAGGTTCAACATGTATCTTGATGCCATCTGCTTGGGGACTGGGACGAAATCACTGGTGGTGGGATTCGTTGAGAAGGAAAAGGGAACTTCTCACTTTATCTTCTTTCCTTACACTGAATTTAAGCTCATCTCTGGGGTGGAGAAGGTAGAGACTTAGCATCTTGTGAGCTGTCAAGGAGGAAAAACTGGGAAAAAATGCCCCAGCAATTAGCATGTTCCTAATGCACACCTGATTTTAGTAAAAGCTGTCAAGTCTGCTAGCAAGTTCATTTCCAAGTACTATATTTAGGGATGCGTCTTGCAGTGACATATGTGGAGGATGACGCATGGATCAGTCTCATTCCTGCATGGGAAACTTCCAGTCTGTGCTGCTTTCACTGGCTGGAATAAATGAGCACCCTCCTGGTGATTCCATCAGGCCATGTGAGCAGGAAATATGCAGGTCCTTGGGAGCTGCAGGAGTGCAGGATTGTGTAACTCATTGGCAAAAGTGTGTGTATCTATTGGCAATCTATTGTCAAGTTTAGGTCCAGACCAGTAATGGTGTTTAATCACCAACCTCTTTGTAATTACACTGGTATGTAGATGTTTAACTGCATTTTGCCCCCAGCTAAACTAGGTCCATCTTTATTAATCTGTGTGCAAAGCTGTGTAGTAACTTTTAAGCAACTCCTAGCTCCTGGTGATGCTGAGACCATTTTTCAGCTCAGTTGGCCAACTTATGTGTAGTAAAGCAGGTGAGCTTGAATTTAAATCTAACCCTGCCTGAGGTTCATGAGAATGGCACAGTCATTGCACTGTCAACAAACACTTTCTAACAGTAATGCCAGTGCTCTAAAGCAATTTCCTTCTGATGTTGCTTAAGATGACGACAATGACTTGCAAAAGCCAGAAGCTTCCAGATGCTTTGGCCAGGCGGGATGTCCTGCTGATGCTCTGAGGGTCCTGTGCTTGGATGAGACTCTGCATCCCATCAACCTGCAGGATGAGTGAGCAGGTTGTGTCTGGGCTAGACTGAGGAAGAAAGACCAAGAGCAGAACTGCTGATACAACAGTGGGGTGAGTTCAGGGGTTGCAAGCAAAAGGCATATTCCTCTCTTTGCAATTTCTGCATGGACTGTTCTTTTAATTGCATTTTATGGCATTTCTGCAGACACCAGTGCAGGAATACACAGTCCTGTCACTGAGGAGAGCCTGCCACGTCCTGTTCCTGCTTTCCTATGTAGCACTGGCTAGATTCCTTAGTGATGAGAGTATATTGATGCACATGCATTGTGGGTGGTTGAAGTTCTTGGTATCTGTGCTGGAGCGTGATTAACAGGTGAGCAAAAAAGAAGGGTGCAAAAGGCACTGCACAAATCCTGAATAAAGGAGTTTCCTTGCCAAAAAATGTGCTGCAATCAGGCAGGAGCAGAGCAGATGTGACTCCCTAACAATCCCTTCTTCCCATTGATTCTTTTTAAGGAGAGTGCTCTTGAACCACTGTGGATGATAGTCTCCCTGTAGCTGTTTCTCCATACGATCTCACGAAGATGAAGCATCAGTAAGTACATCACCAGAGACAACTCCTTAGCCAGGCTCTTTGGTGCCTGTGTCACAAGTCAAGTTATTACATGCTGCATCCAATGTGACTGGCGTTACTCACCATGTTTACTCTCCTGCAGTGCAGATCCAGTCATGCCAGCCAGCAAATGCCATCTGAAATGTGTGGCATGGACTTATGTGCTAGCTACGTTAGGTCACGTAAGTCTTTCCCAAGGGGTATAATTAGGGATCAGCACACCCACCTTACACATGTGGGGCTTGACAAGGCTTGTTGGGCTGTGACCCCCCCCAGCTTGCACTGAAGCCTGCCCAGAGGGCTGGCCAAGGTCATGGGCTGCAGATACATGGGTTTGCACATAGCAGTGTGACAGCTACCCTGGCCATGCCACCCACTTGCAACCCATGCCCGTTTGCTCACTGCTTACCTCTTGCAACCAACACAGGCTTGGAGGTGACCTGTGCTCTGCTATGAAATATTACTGGGGGGACCTTTTTACACAGGTAATTTGGCCATGAATGTGTTGTGTTAAAAAATCAACCTCTTCAAAGTGAAGGCATTTTGCTTCTTCCATTGCTGCAGCTTCCTCCCCTTTTCCCGTAGCATAAATAGGAATGGATATTTATTTTTTATTAAATTTAGATTCTTATTTTTGTGAGAAGACACCCAAAAAAATGGCAAAGAGGTAAATGTGAAATCTCCGCTTATTTAAAGACAACAAAGTCATCCTACTTGGCAGGACATTTCCAAGAGAATATGAGAATGTAAGATCAGGCCTATTTGAAAAATAATTGCCTTCTTTAATAGACAAGTGGCAAAGAGGAAACTGTTCTCATTTAAACACAGCCTATACCTGCAGTTTATAAGCTTCCTATTAATCTCAGGCTTATCCTTTTGCTTTCCAGCTTCAGATCTTTCTCTTTTCCTTTGTACACCTTCCTGACTCCTTTTCTCTCTCATGTAGGAGGCCAACCTCTCCAACGTGTGCTTCAGCATCGTGCATCCAGAGTGTGTGTCCTAGCATCAAAATATCCCAGCATCATCAGGGTACTTCAGCGCACAGAGGCTGCTGTCTATGAGGTCTTTATGCAGCTATCTATCCCAGGTAAGTGTCTGGTCCGGGCCTGGGCAGATGCAAGTTGGAATTATCCATGTTGGATTATGAAGACAGGCTGAGAAAGTTGGGGCTGTTCAGCCTGGAGAAGAGAAGGCTGCGTGGAGACCTCATAGCAGCCTTCCAGTATCTGAAGGGGGGATATAGGGATGCTGGGGATGGACTCTTCATTAGGGACTGTAGTGGTAGGACAAGGGGTAATGGGTTAAAACTTAAACAGGGGAAGTTTAGATTGGATATAAGGAGGAAATTCTTTCCTGATAGGATGGTGAGGCACTGGAATGGGTTGCCCAGGGAGGTTGTGAATGCTCCATCCCTGGCAGTGTTCAAGGCCAGGCTGGATGAGGCCTTGGGTAATATGGTTTAGTGTGAGGTGTCCCTGCCTATGGCAGGGGGGTTGGAACTCGATGATCTTAAGGTCCTTTCGAACCCTAACTATTCTATGATTCTATGTTTCTCAGTCATACGTCTCGTTAGATCTCTGATCTTCTAGACAGGAAAACCACAGCCTTCAGAAGGGGAGGAGGATGCCTCCAGTTCAGCTCTAAGAGGGGACAAAATCCTGTATTTCCTTTTAATTGATTTTTTTAACTCTGCCCTTCTAAAAAGGCTGAACTAAAACCCAAGGCCACGTAGGTACGAAACAGAGCAACCCACGTCAGCAAGGAGCTTGCTCTTCATCAGCCATCCTGGGGGCAAGGAAGGAGGCTGCGGGAGCGGGGCGCAGCAGGATGAAGCCATCCAGAGGACAGCTGCCACCCGGATGGCGAGTGGAAGGGTGGCATTGAAGCCACTTGTTCAGCATCTCCTGTTTGATCCCTGCCTTACAGCACACCAGGAGCAGGGTGAAAATGCTGATCCCAAGAAGGTTTCCCCTCCTCCCTCCAGCAGGTTTATTATCCTAATTGACTTACGGCACTGGGTTCTAAATGAGCCTGCTTGGAAATGTGATTGGCACCGGTGATTTTCCACTTTATGACATACTTTATAATAAATAATCCCAAAAAATCATAAATAGCAGTAGGATTAGATCACTGGTGCCCGTGGAGTAGCCTTAGTTTAAAGTATGGTGTAGAAAAGAGGGTTTTTTTTGATGATACATCCCTAAACCCCGTGTCTGTGTTAGTCTTTTGCCATAATTAAATTATTGCCTATAAGAACTTTTGCTTGGTCAAAAAGAGAAAAAACACCAACCCCAATTATAATTCCACGTCAGTGTTTTCCATAAGCTCTTAGCCAAGTTGGCCAATAACTAAGGCAGAAAGGAGGGGAAAAAAAAGGTATGTATTGTATACTCACTTAAAACTTGGCTAGCAATGACCTTTTGTTGTCTTAATTTTTTTTTCCATGCCCAACTTGGCTCCTTGAGGCAGCCTCATTGCCAAGTCTCTACACTGTGTTAGTTTCCTATGTGTTATGTGTTTTAAAAGCTGCCCTCCAAGTGTTCTACAAAGGCTTTGCCTGGATGGGGGCAGAGGAGCCTGGCTCTGATAGCGTTACCAAGGTAGATGCGGGTGTTAAAACCCAATACATGTTTCAGTTGCCTTTTTCTCCCCCCATCCTGTTCCCCATGCAGCCAACATGGCAAGCTCCCCAAACGGGCTGTGCTAACAAACGCAGCCGAAGACAGCCATGTGATGTTAATATAAACCTCCTCTCTCTGTCAGCTTGGAGAGGCACCAGGAAATGGCCCCAGGAATGCTTTTTGCAGCGCCTGTCTCTGCTCGGTGCCACGCGGTGGCATTTGTCAGGCGCACTCAGCCGCGGCTCTGCGGAGGGCGCAGACCCTCTTCCCCCCGTCTGGGTCACTGCCCTGTGTGCCGTGTTGTGTCTGAGCACATCGGGGACCTTTTGAGTAGAAAGAAAGAGAAAAAAAGCAATTCTGGGTTACAAAAACCAAGGCCAACGCCATTTCTGGTCCTTCTGGTTCATCCGTAAGGATCCAGGCATCGCAGAAGGGATGCTTGGGTCATGATGAACTAAAGAACCACAGCTCTCTTCTCATTTCAAGGGTAATCTCTTTGAGTTCCTCATTAAAAACACCACACTGGGGTAAATGTAGAGAGCAGGGGCTCAGGGATATTCGTATTTGGGATCATTTTGGTTTAGAAAGGAGGAAAAATGAAAGTTTGATGCATTTTCTCTGTGGTCGTGCACTTTAAGTGTGTGTTTCACTGAATTTGCCTCTTTTTTTAACTATTTAGTTTTCTTATACATACTTAATTTCATTTTCTGGTTTTTATGAAGTCCCTCAATGTCTTTTTGTGGTGAGCTGCCATGGTATTACCAATGCATCTGAAATACTGCAGACAGAAAGACAGCCACTTGAAAGCAATAATGAGGGTGGGTCTGTCCCAGAAATAGCTTTTATTTCCTATTTTATCTTATATAAAGTTACACAAAAGGAAAAGCTTTCAGATAATGTGATCCTGCAACTGCTTACAAACACACTTAGTTAGCATTAATCGTAAGTGGCACAAGCTGAATGTATCTATAATACAGAGGTATAAGGTCTAGCTTTTGATTATTTATAATTCCAGCAATGGAAAAGGAAATAAAAGTGCAGCTTTCAAATATTATATAAATCCTATATATTATATACCTTATCACAGAATCCTGAGTTATATGTACTATATATTATTATACATACATTATCATTATCATAATCATATACACACAGTACCAAACATCTTTTAAAACCCTACCCCAAACAGTTTAGGAGCAAAAGTCCCACTAACTGGGAGAGGAGCCAGTCAAATGCAGCAATCAATCAGTCAAGTGTAGCAGAAGGTGATTATGTTCCTGATGGGTCCTTTTCCATTTGATGGATCATCCCATTTTCACATGCTTCTTTTCCCTCTGCTGTAGATGGACTTGCTGTTCGTTAGCGTGTTGGTAACCGAGTACATATTTAACTCTGCTATGTGCACTGCTGGCATTACTCAAATGCAGGTCAAAGCAGAGAGAGGGGACGTGGAAGGAAAGTGATGGAGACAAAATGGGGAGAGGAAAGGTCCCGTGCGGCACGATGCACACAGATGGCTTATTATCACTAGGACCATGTGGCAGAATCCAAACTCATCCGACAGTCTGTTTTCATCATAAAAAAAGCTCTTTTCAGGGACTGCTGAACCTCTGAAAGTATCTGGGTACGTTCGGCGTGATGTTCACACTTCGCTGACCTTGCAGAAGGCTTGGAGGAGCTGCAGTTTCAGAGCTAGTTCTGCACAATAAGAGGGTTAGTGCAATGGTGGCTGTGGTATTAATGTCTGCCAGGTCTCTCAACTCAGACTCACCAGGTTTCTAGATAGCTTATTGGGTCCCAGCTTGCCTGGCAGGGAGAGGTGAAAGGAACTCACCAGAAGCTCTTCTCTGTGTATCAGTCCTTCCCTTTCTCCTGCTTAAAGACTACCTAGAAAGCAAGAATCAAGTGACTGAAGCATTTATGTTGGAACTAGATCCCCACAGATCAGAACATGAATAACACCTCCATCCCCTCCCAAATCTTCCAGGCCTGACCTTTCACAATCTCCATTTCCTGACCAATGACTCCAAAGAAAATAGAGCTGCTAGTTGGTATTTAATGGAAATCTGCACAAAACTTGTCAAAATACACCACCATGCCTGTCAGATGCCTGGGACAAGACCTCTACAGTAGTTTCCAGAAACCCAGTGCAATTACTTACATTTTAAATTATCTTTAATTGTTGCATGTGAGCTACAGAAACGTTTTCCCCCACTCTGCAGCAAGACCTCGCTATTAAGAGTCACCCCCTAATTGCGGCTTTAATAGGGGGACCGCAGCAGGTCAGCGGGGAAGGTTAGCACAGGGTGCAGCGAGGCGAGAGGCGCTGCCGGCCGCTGCTAAGTGGAAGTGACACATCACCACAGTGCCATCAATTATGTAGGGGCAGTTTGGAGCATAAACTTTTTAGTGAATCTAATTACCTCGCCAGATGTTTGAATCCAATCTCCTCGCCCTCTCCTCTGCCATCAAATACGACGTTGTTTTATGAGTTTCTTGATAGGAAAAAGTCACCTTAACTACAGAATGTAGAATAAACCCATGGAGAGTTCTTTTGCAGGAACTGAGCATCCTTTTGCAATCTGAGGGATTAACTGGGTTTATATGAGACTTGTTACCCATGGGATTGCACTGAATGAGAATGAACATTCTCATGAATTGATAAGGGAGTTATCACGAAGGGCGCAAGACTGATGAAAAATAGATGAGATGGTTTAAGTGTGCTCAAGAGCTGAATGACAACTGTTAGCCTGGCAATGCCAGGTTTAAGCAGGCCCTGTCAATAGCATTAGAGATGCTGCACCAGATTTTCCAAGGCTGTTTGCAAATTGACCTAATGTTCCTGCTGCCACAAAACCTTGAGAGCGCAGCTAAAAGCAGCATTGCTGAATGCTCCTGGTTTGCTCACAGATTGCGGTCAGATGGGAGCATGAAAGAAAAGCCTGTGCAGTCAGGAGAGGGGGAAATAGTGAATTAACAGGGCACACAAATGCATGGTATTACCTTCCAGAAGCATAGAGCAGGGAAGCGTCCAAGCAGTATGGGGAGGGGTTTCATCATCATTCAGTTGGTGGTAAATGTGCATGTGCGACATGTTGACCAGTCTTCAGCCTTGACTGCAGCCCATGGAAAAATCTCTGTCTTTGACAACTTAAAACCCTGAAAGAAAACACAACCCAAATCAGAACAGGCTCAAACTGTTCTTTGTTAGAACTCTAGGTGAGCAGTTTGATGGTCTTTATTTTCACCTGCTTATCACACTAATTGTTGCCTTTCTTCCCTTCTCATCCCATCTAGTTCCCCAGTGAGAGAACACTGACACTTATACCAGGCACAACATCAGCTGCATGCTCTTAGTATGGAGGCATGCAGAGCAAACAATGAATCAAGGCTGTTTATAAAGCCTTCACCACATTAGGCAGTGGAGAAGAGCCCAACTTTCCATGTAAAGGTCTGAGTGGACAAGAATGACGTGAAACACATGGAAAATATGGAAAATGTGGAATAAGTAATAAAATTATAAATAAAACAAATACAATAAATTGGGAATGCCGTTTTACTCGTAATGATTTGTGTTCCTAGTAACCCAAGACGCTCTTACCTTTGGAAAATTGCATGTTTTTCCAGTGGGGGAGCTGATGGCAGGTAACAGACCTGACGGGGTGTGCGGTGGGCTGGATCATTGAATGGCTCATGCGTTCAGCAGGGACTGCTGCAGCCTTGCATAAGCCCTTTCTCTGACAATGCCTTGCATCATGAGCTCAGGAAAAAATCACTTAATCAAGCAGCAGTTAGTGTTAATGCAGCAATTTTAGCCAGAAATGAATCTTGGCTTTTTTCTGGGTAGATTTGCCTTGTGGAGTTACCCCGATGCATTGAGCCACTTTCCTTTTATTCCCTTGGTTATTAGGGGCAGCACTTCATGAGCTCACCTCCATAAGTGTGTTCTCCCATTGACACCCCATGGGTGAGCTGCTGGGATGCACTAGTCATTGCCATGGCAGTTGGCACGTACTTCTGGATCTCACACTGTGAGGTTCCCTGCAAAATCTCTGCTTTCCTAAAATGCTCTTAATAAGGACTCACTTTAACAACTTCAGTATCTTTTCAGCTCCAGAAAGGAATGCTCAAAGGCTAACTTGGAAAAAGAAATAGAAATAAAGTGTTTATCAGCTTTAACTACTGCTGATGCTCTACCATTAGCTTAGCAATAGCTACACTTTACACAATAAGCTTACCTAATGCATGAAATATGGCATGCAGTTGTAACTAGTCAAGGGCCTGTTGTAATCCAGAGGCCAGCATGGTGAAGGGCACCTGTAGCAAAAGACCAAAGTACCGAAAGAGTGATGGAGCTGGACTCGGCTGCTAATTAACTGTCCCAATTAATTAGGTACCAATTTCAATGCTGTCTATTGGGAATGGCTTTGGCACAAGGCAAGAATAAAGCTTAAATTCATGACTTTCAGATGGAAAAGTTTATATCCAAATGGACCATCTAAAAAGACAGCAGAAGCCTGGAGAAGTGAAGCAACTTGCCCAAAGTTATGATGAGGACCAAAGTGTTCACACCAAGCACAGTGCCATGGGCTGAGAAGATTAAATACTAAGTTATATGAAACTGTCCCTTTGCTGTACATCAACAGCGTGGAAACGTTTCCTTTGATGCCACTGTGATGATTCATTTTGCTGTGCTAGCAATAAAAGAAATTAAAGGGGAGGGGAGTCTGAGCAGTGGATGAATTGCAGCTATTCTTCAAGGTAAAAGATCGGAGTTTCCATTTCCCTGGGCCATTAGGACTGATACAGGTCTGACTGGCCAGTATATGGTGAAAAAAGCCCCTCCGTGTGCCAGTACTGAAAACAGTTTGTGCATTAGCTGGAGTCTGCCAATGAAATAATAACTCCCCTTTGTTTATTATATTGAAACTCGATAAAAGAAGGGGGGGGGGGGGGAATGGAGAGAGAAGAAGTTTGTGGTGTGAAATGAATGTTCTCATCTGGGCCCCAGGATGGAGCCGTCAGTAACGGCTGTGGCATCGCCAGGCGTTCAGCACAGAGTAAGTTATTGAGCCCCAGCTGTAACTGGGGTCTGCTGGGAGAGGGACAGGTCATGCTCTGCCAAGGGACCCCCACACTCCATCAGTTATGGGGACTGGCCCCTTTTAGAGGCATTGCCTCCCGGGGTGATGACAATGGCACAGACCCTGCAAGCAACTCAAGTCTAGGATCTAGATGTTATCCCCAACAAAGGCAGACCCACGCAAGCTTGTGCTGAAGCCCAGCACTATCTCAGTACCCCCACATTCAGTATACAGATCCTACTCCCCCACTCTCCTTCTGAAAACGTGACTGCATCTTAGAGCTATTTCTAGATCCAAAGCTAGTTTTGCTGCACT
Source organism: Neopsephotus bourkii (assembly GCF_033783945.1). NCBI lineage: Eukaryota > Metazoa > Chordata > Aves > Psittaciformes > Psittacidae > Neopsephotus > Neopsephotus bourkii. The sequence goes on from NW_026902223.1 coordinate 1,610,861, forward strand.
GACAATTAGCAGAAAAGACCCCCACCAAATGAAGTCTCCTTTTCAAACGTGAAAGCAAAACTACACGTTGCCAATATGCTTGAGAGTTGACGGAGCCCCTTTACAACATGGGGGCAAGAAATCCCTTTAAATTACAACAGCAATGCAAAGCCAAACCAAAACCCACCACCACCCCCCAAGCCCATAGGGTCCCTGTACAAAAAAGGATATAAAAACATCTTACCATGGCTGAACTGCTGCGAGATTCCAAAGTATTAAGCAACATCAATACATAAGGGGGAGAAAAAAAGTATTAGTCAGATTGTAGATGCTTTGGGCCAGTCCTCATAATTCTGTTGAACATCTGTGTTAGTACTGAGGGCGCTTACTCTATGACAGGGGACCAAAGTGTTAATGCAATAAGAACTGTAATAATAGCAACCAGAATAACATCAGTGGGAATACTGGCATCCACCTCATCCCCAGCTCAGCACTCGCATCACCAGGCTGTCAGACCACACTGATTTTTACCTGCACACCTATAAAATGTGAATACATGGATGAATTTCCAGCCCAACTCCAGTAGCCAGAAATAGATTTATAGTACTTATACACGTGAGACCATAAACAAAACCGAGCAGGGCATCATCTCTGTTTGCACCTCTCCAGCACACATGAGCAGCCTTGTATCCCAAAACCACACTTGGAGCTGAGCTCTGCAGACCCCTATCCAGAAACACCTTGTCCTGCATCCCCCTCCCTTCCCAGCACCCTGGGAAGGACACCTCCAGTTTCTGGTAGGAGAGCTCCAGCAGGGAATTAGCAGCCTGGGAGTTGCTGCAGCCATGTGGGAGCTTGCGTAATGTCCTAGCACTATCACTCACATCCCTCCTATTTACTTCTTTTGGCCCCATTCTCTGCCTGCCAAATAAATTTGCAGCTGCAGAGGCTGAGCTCTAGTAGAAAGCTGAAGGATTTACTTCCAGCTATTGAAAGGTTTATAGCTGAGAAATGTGAAGTTGCACAGATTCTGCTGCTGAGGATGTGCCCTCCGCCTCTCGCTCCCCATATGCTGCTGGGTTAAAGGGAATATTGCACCACAGACAGCAGCATTCAGCTGCTCCTCTCGTCTGCAGAGACAAATTCCACCTTAAACATTGCTCAGGGCAGCAATTCAGAGGCAGAACGTAGTGCTGGGAGCAGAGAGGGCTACATCACTGTGCACACGGCAAAGACACCTCATGGGCACTGTTTGGAGATGAGCTGGGATGAAAAATTCCTCCATGTGTTATTCCCAGCCATCCCTGTCCTTTCTGCTCCATTAAATCTGGGACTGGCCCAAACTGTCTGGGGATACTGGGAGCAAACAGCTTGGAGGCAGCTGCTCCCTTGGTTTCCCTTAAACCATACTCAGGCCCAATGGCACTGGATGCTCTCTCCATCCTTCAGGACCCCAGCCCTCACTCAGGCTGTCTTTATTGAAGCAGCTGGTGCTTCACAGATTACTTCCAGGCCCCTTGAGGGTAGAAAGTCTTTTACGTCCTCCAGCCCTGAGACTATTCCAACAGCTGTAACTATTTCATTTTTAATTTACTCGATACAACTTATTGCTGCTTAATCCATCAAGACAACTTTGGAGGGTTCCTGACCCATAAATCCAGAGCGGGGAGGGAAAAGAAGGGGGGGAAAAATAAAGGAAAAGAAAAAAATGCAAAGGATTTTGAAAAATTATATCTAAATCATAGCCAAATGTAAGACTGGACCCAGCAAACCAGCCAGCTCTTGCCTCGGGGTAGAGACCTTTGCTCTTAGCATGGTGACACGCTCCACTCCACTTAACTCATCCCACAGCTTAAACCTCCTAAATTTGTCTGGAATGGACCTTACCTCTTTTTTCCTGCTAACCAGATCCTTTTGTTCAATACAGAGAAGGAAAAACTGTTTTGCATCTTCTTTACATAAACATGCACAAATGTGTTTTACATCAAGAGCTTTTAAAGGCAAAGCCTCCCCCTCCCTCAGGTGCCACTTTCCCTGTGTTGCTGCTGTCAGGGGCTCCGTGCTCTTTTTCGGGTGGGTGGTAGGACTGCTCTAAATCAATCAGTTGACATTAGGCTAATGTCTAATTAGCTATGGGTGGGCATGGGCTTTGATTATAGGAAGAACCTCAGGCAATGACTTGTGTTTTGAAGGCCCAGTTTTACACGTATCAATCACCTTCTGACGTGCAGGGTGGGAGGGAAGAAAAATAAGCTGCAATAAAAAGAGAGAATTCTGAAATATTAATGTGTACCTGAGTGTGTTATAACCATGGGGCTATAAATGAGGAACACACTCCTGGACGTCGGTGTTAGTAACAGGAGTTTCTCTGTCTTAGGAAGAAAAAGAAGTAAGTTTTCCTTTACCATCCTCTGATTTTAAGCAAGGAAAGAGGTTTCCTTCTTAGGGAGAGAAAGATGAGATGCTTCACCCCAGGGAGAACTCATCTACTAAAGCTATTTTAAATAGAGCTACACAGACATCTCCCAGCAGTGGAACTCCTCTGGGAGATGTAAACCCGGCTGCATTACCTGTGGCTGCTGCTGTGGGGTCTCCTCCTGCTCTTTTCCCATAGCCAGGCTCCATGAGACCAAGCTTCCCCTTGGGCTGCTGGACATGCTTTTTGCCCCAAATCAGGTCTTATTTTACCATGATGAGGGCCATTTCTCTGCTCTTTTCACTGTGCATGAGCATCTACGAAGGCTTTACCATGTGTGTGCTCTCCATGTGCTCACTGCTGTCCATAACCAGCTCCATCTCGCTTTCTTTATAGCCACCCTCTGCCTCCAGAGCCTGCCCAAGTGTGGACAGCCACGCTGCAGGGAAAACAGTGATGCTAAGTGAGAACATTGCAAGTTGGAGAGGTTTTCTGCCTCAAAACCCACCCCTCCAGACCTCTTCAAACCCCAGCGTCTCCATTTCTCACTGTAATTGTTTGCCTCCAGTCTGGGTAACAATGCTTTGGCTTATTGGGAAAGACAAGAGGGGTTTTTTTAGCATTACATGGAGATATGGAAAACCCTATAGGAAAGGTTCTAATTATAACTCTTAAACCCAGAGAATAAAGGGATCCAGTATTCAAGGCTCGTTGGCGGTTAGGGGTTAGGCAATACTTTCTGTGCTTTAAAACGTGTGGCAAACGATGGGATTTCTTTAAAGGAAGAATTATTTGTGTTCTATTAAACTCACCCTCAACACTGCTCTGCTCTGGGGGATTGGCTTTGCTTCTTTCCTGAAACTCTCTATGCAGAGCAGATGGGGAAGAGGTTTTGGTGACGCATGCCAGAGGTGTACTTTAAATAAGAATAGCAATAATAATGCTAGTAATGCTAATAAAAATGGAAGTCATCTGATGTGCAGACTCCGGCTGCTTTATTCCTGGCTCCTCCTGTAATTCTCTGAGACCACAGTTTGAAATTGCTGGGTGATGATTATCCAGGGATTAGGGATTAGCGGAGTGGTTTGACTGCTTGTCAAAGCCTTAAAATAATACACAGATTAAAATAAGTCAATTTTCTCATTAATAATGAAGCAGATGGTTTTAAAGCCCATGTAACCTCTGATGGGAAAAAAACCTACAGTGGGTAATGAGAAGGGACAGGTTTTGCTGGGTGATCTCATGATATCTGTCTCATCTTAGTTTGGTCTGATTTCTGCAGAGATTTAGTAACAGCTATAGCACTCCATTAAAGTTCAGAAGCTCATTAGGCTGGAACCTCATTTCGTATGCACATATACAGATCAATGGAGTGACTATAATAGAGCTGATCACTCAAAGCAAGCAGCTTGCTCCCCTTACGAAAACCCCAACCACTTCTGAAAGGGAATGATGAAACAAATAAATGCAACAAATCAAAGTTTTCCACTGAAACTTACTCATCAGACCTTGGCTCCTCCCTGCCTTGTGGCCACTGAAAGCAGCTGGAGTCTGGGGCTGGAGGAGGAGGAGCAGCTGAGGAAGGCAGAACTCGGCACAGAGGAAACAACATGTGTGTTATCCTAACGGCAAGAAAACCCATGTCAAAAGAAGCAAGCACCAGGGCCCTAAGTGCTCTTAGCATTAAAATAAGGGGGGGAATAAAAAGGAAAAGGTGCTGCATGCACACAGATAAATGGGCACCTGAATCACATGCAGGACACGTGGATATCACTATTAGCTCCTAGAAAATGATGCAGTCAGAAGGCACAAGTGAGCATTGCTACAGATGTGGCTTCCCAAGCCATCCCTGGAGGCTTTGCTGTCTTGGACTCTAGAAAAGACCCACTGGTGGTGAGGATGTGTGGCTCCCTGAAAGCCTGAGCCCACTGGTGTGGCACAGCCAGGCTCCACGTGGGGGTGACCCCCAGAATTCAGCTGATGCCTCGGAAAGGCTTTGCCCTAAGCTGAGAAGGAGCAAACCAGAATGCCTGGTCCCAGTAATGCTGCTGGAGAAGACACTGCATGATGCGGGCTGGCTCAGAAGATAACTGTGTTCTTAAGGGACTAATACACACTGCAATAACAAATAACAAAGTACAATAACAAATAACAAATGCAGTAACAAAGGGCACTATATTTTCAGAGAAGCCGTGATGCAGGGAAAGGGTTTAAGTCCTGTCAATATTCCTCAGTGTAATAGAAATATAACAGAGCATCACTAACATTTCTATTCTATTCTGTTATTTTCTGTCCCTCTTTTATTCTATTCCTATTCTATTATTCTATCATTCTATCATATCATCTCATATCACATCACATCTAGAAGAACACCAATCTAGTCCCAAGAGTGAAGAAGAGCCTGGTTAGGAACACCAGAACCAAAGGACGATTCATGTTTTTAAAGGTACCATCCTGCTGCTTTAAGGAGTTACTCTGTCCTGCAGCTTGTCTGCAGGGAGAGCTGCTGCCCAGCGGTTAATGGCTGGAAATGAGAGAGCAGACACCTGGGTTATGTTAGTGGTACTACCACTGACCTATGCCTGACAGCTCTAAATGGGGAGGACACCTCTTCTAAGTGCTTGCTGTCAGAGGCTGAGTTACTGTTAAAGAGGTTTTTAAACCAGGGTTTAACACAGAGAACAGAGAGGCTTTATCAGAGGACAATAAAATCCAGAGGGATGAGCTGGTGGTGGAGTCCAGATCCTGCATGTTGTGCATGTTCTCACCTAGGAAGGAGGAAGAGGTAACAACCACCCTAAGGTAACAGCTGTGCTATAGGCGATGGGGAGAGCACAAAGGGTGTTTCATGGAGTCAGAACAGATAGACCAGGGATACCCATCAGTCCTCACAGCCATGCAAGTGGCCCTGGATCTGGCTTTGTGTGCTGATTCACAGCTTGGAAGGAGGTCCCAAACCACAAATCCTGCAGTAAACCACAGCACCAAACCCTTTTACTCAGACTTCATGCAGGGAATTCGGCTTTTTGTCCATTATTCTATTTATTACCAGACATGAAAATAACAGCTCCTTCAGCTGAGGCTACCCAACCACAATTGCTCAATTCAGTCCATGGCATGGACCTTCTCCTGGCCTCCCTTCTGACTTCAAACTCTGCCCAGTTTCTGAGAACAACTTTCCCTGTCTTTGCTTGTCCCATCCTGCCAGAAAACAATCTGTCTGGATGCAATTTCTCACCTTATAGGCCTGCTTTGGGAAACTACACACTAAACACACCTGGAGATGATGCCACTAGCATGTACAGAGCACCAGTTGGTGCAGAACATCCATTTTCAGGTGTTGGGAGGCACCTAATGGCTTTTGTGACATCCCCATGAGTTGCAATGCCTCTTTGAGGACATTGGTCCCCATTTGCAAATCATTTCACAGTAAGAAGGCACCTGAAATGACAGCAAACCGAAGTGACCCAATGGGTGGCAGTAAGAATAGACCACACTAACCTGGCTCTCTGGCTACTTAGCTGCAGGATGGGGCTTGACTAAGGCCTGCTTGTCTCAGCACTTCATCCCATCACGCCAATAGTAAATCTCCAGGTACAAAGTTGGTATTCAAAAACGCTGGAGGCTCACTGGGATACAAGCTCTCAAAGAAAAGCCCTGGTTGAGCAGCTCTGGTACAGGAGTGACTGGCTATTTCAGAAGTGACCACAGAGGCAGATTGTGGTGTGGCTCTACACGGTGGGCTTGAGCCTCCAGATGCAGTTAACGCATCCCCATCTCCAAGAAAACCACTAATGCTCAAGCTTTTCACAAAAGGCAGCCCGTGTCTCACTGCTGCACAGATTGCCTCTCAAGCTGCTCATTATGAATCCTACAGAATCAAGCAAAATGCATTTATGGCTTTCAACGTGTCACGACTTTGAATCGCGCTATAGAAAGCCCAGCTTACGAGTTTCATTTCTCTCCCCAGATCTCCTGTTTGCTTATTAATTAGTGCTAGTTCCAGGAGATTAGATGACTTTTTAATGTTTCCTATGTAAAAAAGAACATAAAGGGAGGGTTTTGTTTTCTCCCCCCCTTTGCAAATGCTAAAGGAAAAGTAAAGGGACCGTTTTCGTTTATACGCAGCTATTTTTTAATTCGCCTTTGAAAAATGCTGCCAGTACCCAGAAGTGTCAAATTCTAACACGCAGGGGGAATAATGTTGGTTTTTAGCTGGTAATAGTCTGTGTTTTTGTGGCTGACGATTGGGACATTTTTAACATATTTCTTCATCCTGTATTTGCAAGAGATGAGATGACTTTTAAATGTTCCAGGGGAGAAAACCCTTAAAGAAAGTGCATCTTATTCTCAGCAATCTTGAGGATATCTTTTACTTAGAAAGCAAAATCAATTACCAATTCCTTGTGTATATGTCACATTCATTAACAACCAGAAACCAGATAATGTTATTTTGTATGGAATTCAACTACCTGCATGCTTTGCTGAGGGTTTCAGCATGTTGTCAGTGCCTGGGACATAAAGGTGCGTGAGCAGCCCTGTGCAGATGGGTTCAGATGCTGCTCCATGTACTGCACCTGCTATGCAACATGACTTTCAGGGCACTTGCAGTGTTGGATCATTTAGGAAGACCATTGGCTTTGCAGGAGGTTTGGGAGGTTTCAACATTGCCCAGATGAACCTTTCCAGCCAAGGAAATTTGGAACATACTGGTCTCTCTGCCTTCATACGGAGCTGGAAAATGACCACCAAGCTAAAGAATATCTCAAGGCATAGACTTAAGGCAGCTTCTTTTTGCTAAGGGTAGTGTGGAAGATGTATTTCAACTACAGCAGTGGGCAGGTACCCAAAAGAGATGGCTGCAGCCTACAGAGCATCATGTGGGCACCCCAGTACTGAGCCAGCGGCCCTGCTCAGGGTATTTGGTGCCTAGCAGTGCCATACAGCACCACCAGCTCTAGCTGTGACCGAAGGGTAATATCTTATTAGATCATGCCCAGAGGTGTGCTGAGATTTGGAGCTAGCTCCAGGTGGAGAGGGAGGTCTGTGCTGTGCTTTGAGAACTTGACTCCCAGACCACACGGCTTTAACTTTGCACAACCAGGAATTCAGGCTGAATTCCTAGAGCTGCTGAGCTCCTGTGCTGGTGCTTTACATCAACACTGCAGCACCTCATCTTTTGCTGTGATACTGGGTCTGATTCTGCTTACTCTTAACCCAGCAAAGCCCAAGAAAACCTCAGCAACTCCACTGAGGTTTCTGCTTCAGGCACTGCTGTGAGAAGAGAATTGAACCCCAGCAGTGATGTGAGCTAGAGGCAGCCCTGTGAGCCAGAGATGCTCTAAGTGCTGACGTTAGCCCCTTGCTTGGACCAGCACAGATTGGATGCTTATGGCAGCGCCCTTGTTCCTATGGCTCATCTCACTGAGCATCCCACATGTGCATCTTCAGCTGTGAGATGAGAGGGGCTGAGCAAGCTGAAGGTCCTGAACACCCTACATGATTTCATCCCTTCTTTTCAGACCATTGGATCAGCCTACCCAGCCCAAGAGCACCACACAAGCCCTGGGACACAGAGCACAATGCCCTTTCCTTATCTCCACACCATCCACAACCTTCCCTGCAGGACTGGGACAACCCACACTGCTCTTTGCCATCTCTTAACATTTGCTTTATGTGACAGAGGAGACAAATCCAGGCCTATTTCTTGATCCCACTGTGCCTATGAAACAAGCCTCTCTGGGCAGTTTCCTTCTGGGAGTAAACTGTCATTTTTCACCACATAAAATTTTATAAGTTTCAAGCAAATGGAAAATGGATCTTATTATTTAATTTTCAAAAAAAAAAAAAAAAAAGATTTTTTTTTCTGGGTTTTTTTTTTTTTTTGACCCTGAATGTTTTATGGCTGCAAAAACAGAAATCTGTGGTTTGAACTGTTCAGGTTTGATGCAGAGGGCTATGGAACCTTTTATGTAACCCGCTGGCCTGAATAATTATCAAAATATTTTGCTTTCCACTCTTTCTAAGCCTCTGCATCAGAAAAAAAAACCCCAGCGTTTGCAACCTTTTGACCACAAAATAATACTACTAAGAAAGCCCCCTTCAGAAGCCGTGCTGGGGGAGCTGCCGCCAAGGCTGCCCCGGGGAAGGCCGGTAGCTGGAGCTGGCCGCAGGGCTGGGGCTTATCGGTGCTTGGATGGGGAGAGGGGACTGGGAATGGACCTCACCTGGAGAAGGGCTTTCATGGGAAGGGGCTGATTTCAGGGGGTGAGGAAATGGCTCTTTGCTGAGATTAGTGAGATGCTCGGGGGGCCATGGCTGGCTCGACTGAGATGGATGCTGCTGACAGCAGGGACAGCTTTCGGTGGTCCAAAGCTAGCATCATATACAACTATCGCTCTGCAAAGCACCTTACAGTTAGTTCATCTCCTCTGCCCTTCAGTCAAACACTACTTCTATTATTATTAGCCTGAGTATTTAAAATCCATCACACAAGGTTTGTTACGAGCCAGTACCTACAGTTACAAAGCTGACACAGATGGCTTCTGCACACACTCACACGGCATCAGAGATGGGGAAAGATTCCCAAATCTTGTCTCTGGGATCAATTTTCATAATTGAATTAACAACATTTGGGAGGGATTTGTCTCTGTGCTGCAGGGAAGGGCTGATGCTGAGCCCCATCCTGGCAGGATGCAATGTCCTTTCCTCCCAGCTCTGAGCTCACATGGATCCACATAACAGGGAAATGGCAATGCTCCTCTAGCAGACACAGCACAAAGTGTGAACAACTCCCCCATCTCCAGTGTTAGGCTGCTATTTTACTCCCCAGACTCCTATAGTCTCTTAAGGCACAGCACAAATCTGCTCTTCACTGCTTTATATTTACTTCTGCTCTAGAATTCTAAATGCTTTCAGAGCAAAAGTGTATTAAGAATTTTTGCATAGCAAGTAGGGAATCACTATTTCCAGTGTGACCCATTAAGTTTAATCTTTAAATTGAAAGTTATGGGGTTGATCACATTAATGTTTTTATTACATCTTCCTTTCCTAGAAAATACATTGTTTTGGGTTTTCTGCCTTCCAAATTCCTCCAATCCTCTCAGCTTTTGGCCAACATATATGGATTGGCTGAACATTTGTTTTGGGTTTTCAGCAATTAAGCACAGTCAGCAGGATGATGGCACCCTTGATGATCCCCTCACACAGAGATAAAACCATCACTTTTCCTTAAAGCCTGAAGATGCCAAAGGCTATTTTAAAACCCCTGCCCCATTTAATTCCTTCTGCTGCAGTTTCAACCCAGCAGGAGGAACACCCCATCCCCAGCACAGCTGATGTGTGCAGGTCTTCTGGTTCAACCCCACAAGCAACAATCATGACATTTCGGGCAAGGATTAATCAGGAATGGCTTCGTTATCGCTGATTTTACCTCGGGGCAAGGGAAATGGGCTGGATGACCTCTGAGGGTCACAACCCATCCTGCAGTTCAGGGCTTTCCATGCCCTCAAGGGGGTGGAGGATTTTAGCTCTGGCCTCTGCAACCTCTCCCTGCATCCTCTCATCGTGGCTACCTGCTGCACAGGGCAGGGAAATACAATCCCATCTGGCTTGTGATAGCTCTCAAACACAACCTCACTAAGCCTGCAGTGAGAGATCCCCTCTGAGATGAAGATACCTCCTCTCAAACCTTTACAGACTTACCCTTTTCTGTATGGTGCTGGCACTTTGTCTCCAGTTTTGCCTTCGAAGCAAAACAAACCCAAGGAAAGCAGTTTCTGTCGAGCACTGAAAGGTGGCCTGAGGACAACCAAGGCTGTGGAGGCTACTGAAACCTTCCCACACGTGTTGAGCAGATGTCTGCCTTGCACTGAGGGCTTCCTCCCGTGACACTGCGCGCTCTCTCCTTTCACTTAGTCCCACACATCTTGCCAGGAGACATCTTCCAGAGCAATACAGAGGGATTTTGTGGCGAGCTGCCCTTAGTGCGTCCCACCTGGAACAGGACGGGAAAAGATCGACCTTTACTTAGTGTAAATCAGTGCAATTTCATCAAATCCATGGGACTGCAGCAGTTTGGATGTGAAGGCAGTCCAAGCCTAGATTCCATCCTTTTTGCACCCAGGGTCAGACTTTGGTCCTTCTGCCTTACAGCACTAATTAGATAGGGATGTAAAGGAAGGGTGATGGGGGGGAGGAACTGAATTTGTCACTGATCTCATTCTTGTGAGGCCCCGGAGCAGGATGAGGATGGACAGAAATCCCAATTAGATAACTAATTTAGCTCCTTGAGCAGATTTGAGCCCTTCGCCCTGGAGCCAGGAGCAGCACTTACTGCTCCTGGCTTTGCCATGCTTGGCTGATTATCGGTTAATTGAGGCTTTTCACCGAGGGGCCTGGAAACGCCAGCTAACCTGGAGGAATGTGTCCTACGCCCTGCAGCCATCCCTGCGAGCTCTGCCTCCCTCCTGCTGCACCCAGTGCTGAAAATGAGCTGGAAAACAGCTGGGGGAAAGGCCTCAGGCCAGAGCCAGGCAGAGGAGCAGGGATCCCAGGGGAGGACCAGGGACTTCAAAAGGCTGCTGTCAGTGGGATGCTCCTTTCCTCCTGCTCCCTGTGCCTGAAACCATCCGGCTGGGCACAGCCAGAAAGCCTGACTCAATTACCCAGTTTAATAACAGCACTGAACATCTATCTTCCCTGTCCTTTCCCTGCAGTCAATAATACACAGTTGCTATCCTGTTTTGTGAGGTTTTGCTGAATCCTATTAAAAAAGTCCCTTACTTGTCTTCCTATAGCAAAACTTCTACAGAAATGGCTGGTTACAACTTACTGGAGTTCAGGTACAAAACCCAGTGTCTCCCCTTCCTTTGCCTCCTAAATCAGTCAAATGCTAAAAGTGTTTCTTGCTGCAACAGCAAAAACGCATTACACCCTGGGCAGCATCCAGAATAAGAGCATTTTCCTTCTTTACAGCACTAACTGAGAGGTTTATAGGAGTACAGAAAAATATTCCATACCTCTTAGGGCTTCCTATAGTGTTGCACACCTTGAAGCTCTAGTTCTGAATACACTGAATCATGCCAACACACACTGCAACACAAGGGTTCTGGTACAGAAGCAAGGGAAGGGGACAGTTCTCTTCACCCAGAAGAGCTCATCTATGACCAAGTGGGGCTTTGCCTCAAGAAGATGCAGCAAATCTTTTTGTACTTGTCTACCACACATGATGAAAACCTCAATTTCCAGCCCCAAGTGTCTCCAAAAGCATAGAATCAACTAGGCTGGAAAGGACCTTTAAGCTCATCAAGTAGTCAGGGTCCCTTGAACATCTCTATACATGTGCCATCCTCCTCTATACACAAGTGATATCAAATAGCATCCTGCTTGCTTTTGGTTTTAAATCAAAATGACCAACTGTATTCATTCATAATGCCAACCTTGAGCAACGTCACACGTTTAGAGGCAAGCTGAAAAATGCCAACTTCTATGGCAAGACAAATGCAACATAAGTGCTATTTTTCACAATGGAGGACTGAATCCTCGGATCTTTAACCTGCACCTTTGTGAGCCTTGGACCTGGACCTCAAGGTTTGGGACCATTTTTAATAATCACAAAGACCAGAAATAAGTCTTCTTTTTATGGGGAAAGCCAAAAATCTTTCCACTCCTGCTCACCTTGAGAGCAGGGACTTCCAACCATAACATCGCCTGCTGGGAAGCTCGCGGTCAATAACAAGGGCTGGAAATAAGGGTGCTCCTCCCTCCTCTCCACTGTGAATCCCTGTGTGTCCAACAGCTTCTAGCAGGTACCTTGTAACGATGGAGTCTCACAAAAAACCCCTCTACTCCACAGGCTCACAGTGTAATTTGTTAGCCTCAGTGTTGTTTTTTCACCAGTGGAACTGGATTTCATCCTTACACAGCACTGCCCAGTTAGAAGCGGGTTGCAAAAATACCTGCTTTTGCCAAGATATCCTAAACACCATTTTTATAGGTAGAATATGCAATCCAGACCCTCAGCTGGTGGAATTTGGCATCGCTCCACCAAGACCTAGTGCAGGGACACTGATTTAAACCAGCGCGGGAGCCAGCCCATGGATTTTCTCAGCCTGTTTGGTTATCTCAACCTTACTCCAACATAATGCTTGGGTTTATTTCAACCCTGCTGTAGGAACAGAGCTGGTTTGGAGCACTGACAGTGATTAATTTGCCTCTCCATAGGATGCTATCACCATTTCAGGGACTCTGAGGATTTCTTGTGATTCCTATTCAGAAAGGGACAACCCGAAACTGCTAGAACCAGAAATCCCCGTCTTGTTCGTCTGCATCTTTCCTAAGCTTGATGCTCTCTCTCCCTTGCAGGCAACAGGGGAAAGGATGAAGATGGGTAAAAATCAGCTTCCCTTTTTTATGGAGAGGCTTTAGAGTATGTCAGGAAATAGTGATCTCAGTAAAACCCAGGCCTCACGGAATTGATGGGCAGCCTCAGAAACAGGCAGGGAGGTGCCAGAGTCAGAATCCTGGAGAGAATAAGGCCTTCAATTACTGCAGTGATATAATTAATTAATTTATGACTGTAGCCAGACAGCAGCGACAGCAATATTGACTGACTTCACTGCAATCTACATTGCTGACTAATGCTCATATCAACACCTCCAGCAACCAACCAGCCACCAGCCCCTTTGCTGGCTGAGACTTAGCTTGATTTCTCCAGAGAGAACCTTTCCAGATCATTTGAACTAATTGAGGTAATGGAGAAATTGTTCTCATGCCAAAACACTTTCTTTTTTTTCCCTTCCCCCTCTTCTTTTGGTAAGATGATAATATTTAGAAAGCTTCTGGCTACTGCTTAAAGGAGCAGGGCAGTGCCTTTAGGAGCAGTTCTGAGCCTTTGTGCTACGCTTCATCCTCCTCAGGGTGCTGGGAGCCCAACTGCACCCCAACATCTGCCAAAGCACCTGGGAACACCCCTGGAGCAGGAGCACATTGTGCACTAATTGCGGCGATTATCAGCAACCAGCATTTACAGCCTCTCTGGACACAGGGGCCGAAGGCAGCAGCAATGTGGTTTCGATCAGGGCTGTTGGAGGGGGGTCCTGCTGCCCTTTGCCTCCCACCTTGTGCAGCTCTGCTTGAGCTGGGGCTGAGCTCGCCCCATGGGTGCTCGCACTTCCTGGGCCAAGGGATGCTCTTTAGATGCATCTTTAGACACCTGAACACCACTTAATTCCTATCCTTAATCAATGCCTCAGTTTACCAGGCTGGTTCCCCTTAGACTCAGCTGCTTTCTCAACTCAGTGGCTGTATTTCCTGGGCTACCACACATAACCAGGGCAGTCTGAAGTCCCCTGGGGCTTCCCACATCACCCCAATCTTTGTGACCGGTTGTGCAGCTGAAAACATCAAGAATAGGTTTTTTCTGGGACACCACACTGAATGGAAGCTTAAAGATCCATCTGTGGCTAGAACTGCTGCTGCACTAAACCTACCCAGGTAGGTCCTACACAAGTTTGGGATCACTGTAGGACAGCACTTTGGGAAAACATGCTGCCTCTTGCAAGTTGGGTAATACAGGAATCATTGCCAGGGAATCTGGATTGATCAAGGTTAACAGACTGCTCCCAGCAGCAATGTCAGCCCTCAGAGAAACACCCCGTAAGGAAGACTCCTGCGTGTTCAGACTGCTCGGACACAGGGGAAGAGAAGAGGGAAATACAGCAAAAACAGGGAAAGGGCAATGGAGGGAGAGAAAACTTCCCTTTGGAGCAGATTCCCAAGTCCAGCCAGGGAGCAGCATGAAGATCTTCTTAGGAAATACAGCTCAAAGGAGGGAAATCTTTTCCTGCCTCTAAGGGAATTCAGACTGAGACATACTTGGATGGAAACCAAACCTGAAGATGGGATCCATCCTGATCTGTCCTTGCAGCCCTTTGCCTTCAAGCTGTGTGGGCTTGTGGAGTCAGAGGACAGACTGGGTGGACCAGCCCAGTTTTCACTTTGTGCTATAGCACAGATATCAAAATGCTCATTTTCACGTTTCATCACTTTTTCTTAAAGCACGTTTTTGATTTGTATCCAAAGATGCAGCAACCCCAAAGACGAAGCTGTTGCCTCCCTATGTCTGTGTGTGCATGGAGGGCTGAGAGAGAGATTAATCCTCATCTCTGCTGAGCCAGCATCCCCCAGCCCATGTTCTCCTATAACCTGCCTGCTCACCGGGTGCTTATAGACATTGCACTGGCTGTAAGGGACAACACTGGGAGAGGAGAGAGAATGAATCAGCTGAATGCCATCAGTTCTGCTCTTGTGCTCCCAGTGAATGTTAATTACACAGGGCTGCCACAGCCAGGATTAAGCATACCAGAGTGTCTAGAGGCCTCTAGTGTCCAGAAGCTACAAGAACCAGGCCAGCACCTGCACAGAGCCAGAGATATTCCTGTTCTAGAGCCACGATTAAATAACCAGGACAAGCAGGATGGGGTGGGGGGATTGAGAGAGGCAGTGACAGCAACAGGAGCCCCATTCAAACTGATCGCTTTGCTTTGATAAATGGCTTACCCAGGAGAAAATAACCCCTGAGAGGTGCTTTTTTCAGGACTTGCACACAAAACACATCATTCGTGCACAGAACACTGTGACACAATGACACACGGAGGCCAATGTGAGCCAGCCAGGCTCCATTCCCGCACGGGTGACCTCTGCAGCTCACCAAATCAAGCAACGACCAAAAGTACCTGCAACCAGAGCAGCATTCACAGGCACAGCATATGCAAAACCCACTGAGAGAGCACATGCTTGGTGTTATCTACTAACATACGAAGCAAGAGAAATCCTTACTTTGGTCAAAAAGGAGGCCCCAGACATAGACCTTCCCAAACGAAGGCCTTTGACATGAAGCAGAATTGGATGCCCACTGTTGGAGAGAGCAGCGTTGAGGGCAGAACCATCCCAGTACAAATGCTTCCACCTGGGGAATGGGGAGGAACTGGGAAATGAGACATTTTTGGCTCTCCATACAAATACCCTGGCTGTCAAAGGTCCCTCTTACAGGAGATGGGGGCAGAGGAGACTCCCTCTCCTCCCACCTGCCCATCCCAACAAATGGGGCTCCACTGGTCCCACATGGAAATGCAAATCATCAGAGGCCGCTTTCTAAGGAGCAGAACAAGCTCCTGCTTTGCCACTAAGTCACAATAACGTGAATTTAAAAGAGAAGCTGGGGGAGGGGGCTCTAACAACTTATTGTTTCCACAAGTCCTTCAATTAGCAAACATCCCATAAGGAGAGAGGGAGAGGGAGAAAGAAAGGAGATTTCATGCACTGACACAGCCCCAGTCAGTGGCAAACGCTCCCAGCTCCTGCATGGAAAACACTTTCATCTCCCCTCGCTGGCTCTTGGCATTACATCACGCCAAGTGCATCCTGGGCAATATTGTTATGTTAATCAAGCAGCCCATGAGACTGGATTCTCCAGAGACATTCCCACCAGGTCCTGGCACTCCAGCTTATTCAAGCCGGGCTGAATTGCCCCCGGAGAATAAAAGATGGAGCCTTAATTAACTACTGCTCTCAGTTCCCAATCCCGCTCGATTGTGTTGTGCTGGCGATTGGGGTTGCTAAAGAGGCAGTGCCAGGATGCGATGCTGGGGCTGCTGGACCACAGCAAAGCTCAGCGCAGCCTCTCCTTGGTTGATTTATTGCTATTATGGTGCTGCGGGTGTTGCTTTTCCATGCCAGCGGCTTGCAATGCTTGAATAAGTCATGGAAAAATTCAGGCCCCTTGTGCCAGTTTTATTCCCCCTTCCTTGTTTTCACTATTAGGTGCCTGTCTTTTCCGGTTTGGATCTCTTGAAGAGCTTTTATGACTCTGGACAGAAAAGAGCCAGCTTTTACATCTAACAGCATCTTTAATGGGTTTTTCTAGCTGCCCATGCCACTGGTGTCAGAGAAAAGCTGCATGCTTTAAGGCAGAACAGCAGAGAAGTAGCATCTGGCCTTCCCTGACCCTCTCTTTGAAAGGGAAAAGCAAGCAGGAGCCTGGCAGGCAACACAGACAAGGACTACACAGCACTCCCGAGGTCTGGGAGGGAGCCACGTGCTTCCAAGAGAGCAAATCCTGGGAAGATGGGCATAGGGAAAGCAGCCTGGGCTGAGACCCGCTGGGCAAAGCCCTTTCCAGCATCCCAGGGAAGCAGTTGTGATTGTGCAGGCTCCTCATGGGAACAGCCCTGGAGGGCGGATGGAGCTGAGGCTCTGTGCATCTCCTCAACAGAGGGAATGGAGGGGGAGCAGCTGCTGAGATTTGGGCTCTTTCTGCTGTTCAGGCAGGCGAGGGTTTAGCACTAGGGAGCAAGGCAAGGTACAAACAGGAGCATTGCTTCCACCCCAAGCACGCAAAGGAAGCACAACAAGGCAGGCTTTTGACATGCAGCACTGTAGCTTCACTCCTGTTTGCTGTGTCCCCAAGCATCCCTGCAACAGATTCCACCCAGGAGCTGAGGGGAAGTCCTCAGCCACAGCCTGTCCCTGCTGGACACAAGGGAATCTCATTTGACAGAAGCAACTGAGCTGCTTGCAGAGAGGTCTTTGCTCACCCCATGAGCCCAGCAGCCTGCAAAGAGGGTTTCATTACTGCAGAGCTGTGCAGCAATCACAGCAGCTGCTGTTTCAGAGCTGCTCAGCATCTGCCTTGCATCTGCCTGCAAACCCACATGGAGCTGTACCCTCGGTTCAGAGGCTGCAGCTAAGGAAGGAGGTATCAGATAGTGGCTATGGGGGAGTGCAGGGAGTTCACAGCAGGGTGAGGGTGCAGGGATTGGAAGCTGTCACATCCTGGGGGATGAAGCTCTCACATCTGCACAGCTGGGGCCCTGCACCTCCACTTAATTGGCAATTAATGCTGGAAGGGCACTTAATGTGCTGCACATCAGCTTATCTCAAATGGCAGATCAAGGAGGAGACCACTTTAACCATGGAGCTGGTTTATCTCTTAGGGAGAAGCAGAGTATTTCTTTCTCTGTCCCCTATCCCTCTGATTTATACCGACCTGACATTTGCTTTTACACCAGTAAACCAGGTTCTGACAAGAATCTCATTAAATGCTGCAATAAATCAGTTCCTTCAACAAACATCTTTTTACTGCCTTTTGAAATGATAGAGGTATACCTGTTGAGACTTCGGACATGCATCTACACACACAGATGCACATACACTTAGGCAAATACCCACACTTCAAAGCACGAAACCCTTTGGCTTAACATCCTGAGAGGTTTTCCAGGGATGAAATACTAGTCACCCTCAGCAGCAGGGGAAAAACACAAGTTAAGAGTTATAGACAAGGGAGAAGAGAGGCACTCAATATGAAATGAGATGGGTCACCTGCCAGAGGGATCCAGGGATCTCTTCCAGACCACAGAAGCTCTGGAGGCAGTGGGGCTATCACACCCACTGTGCTCAAATTGTGTGAAAGTTGGGACAGGGCAGGAGCCAGATGGTATATGGATATGTATATTTATAAGAAAAGCTAGAATTAAACCTTTTGGAGATTACATTCCGAAAGTACACAGACGTTCAAATGAGAAAGAAAAGCCAGTTAAAAGTTGGTCAAAGCACAAAATTAAAAAAAAATAAATAGTTTAGAAGCAGCAGCTACAGCCCTCACAGGAGAATAACTCCATTTTCTAATCCTTGCAGATGCTATTTCAAAGACCAAGCATGAAAGAGCCTCATTAAGCAGAAATTATTATGATGGGTAAAAAGAATAGAAACACACAAAAACCTCCTCACCACTTCCCAGGTGTGCCTGGCACCAAGGACTTCTTCTAGCTCACGGAGATACATGGCAGGTATTTGAAGCAAGCTGCCCATAGCCCTGGTCCCTCAGGAGCGCACAGCAAGTCAACACTCTCTCCAATAGCCTCTATGAGCCTCTAGATGTGATGCACAGCTTTACTTATCCATGCTAGCAATCCCTGCAAGGCACTGGCTCACCTGGATTTAGGTATCAAGGAAATAGCTGCCACCTTTATCCCCTTAAGGAGAAAGTGCTACAACATTAACTTCACCTGTGAAATTAAGCAGTTCAGTTGGAACAAACATTTTCTTGGGCTCCTGATCCTGGTAATGAGAGCTCTAATCCCACTCTCAGTTGTAAACTGAGCCTTTGCCTGAGATCAACTTTTGGCTGATGGTTTCCCTTTACAAAAGCTGGTGGAGAGTGAAAGACAATTAATTCTGTTCATAATCAAGCCTGAAAGTCTTGGAGGGTGAAGGCTCTCCATCTAGAACACCAGCAAAGACAACGGGCACAAGAAACCTCCCTGTGGGACCTAAGACATGGATGGATCGTGTCCCATATCTTTTCCCTTGCCGACCACAGGATGCCTCCTGACTAAATGAAAAGGTCATTTCCCCATTGCGCCATCACAATGTGGTCTAAAAATAAACTCTGGCCTTAAAAAAATATCTCCATTGGCCTTAAAAAGAGAGAAAGGGGGGAAAGAGGGGAAAAAAAAAACGGAGAGAGGGAGAGGAGAAGCAAAAAAAGAAAAGCCCTAAGTTGTGCTGTTCTTGTTGCCAACATCCACAATCCCTCTTCCAAATAACCTCTCATTTACATGCATGTTTATTTGGTTTTCATGGCTGTCTGGAAGGCAGGACTTTCCCCCCCCTTCTTGTCTAAGACAAAGATGCGGAGAGGTAGAGAAATGTAACCCCCGTTACTCAAACACATCCCCAGGACCAACCGCCACGGCTGGTTTCCTGCCTGACCAACCCACCAACCAACCCACCCTTGTGTGCTGGGGGTTTATGTGCAGGGAAGGTGCTTTAAGAATGAGCTGATAAGAAACAAACCAAAGAGGGATGTGCACAAGAAACAGCCCTTCCAGCTCCCTCCTGACACCCACAGCAATGCTCCTGAGCTTTCTTAACCTGGCCTTGCTTTGTGGAAGGGGTATTTCCCCTGAAAAGATCATCATTGGTTTCACTAGATTTCCTTGACTGCATTGTTTTATTTGCCCTTATTAATTACACTGCAAGCCTGCTAAATATCCCTGGGAGTCATTGGAACTAGGACCATACATTAACACAGGGGCTGGAAGTGTTCTAAAGACACACGCAAAACTCATGCTGCTTGGTAGAAAAGGCTTCAGACAATATTTAGAAGGACAAACTGTGTTCTTTGGGGATCCAGAAAGTCTAAAACACAGACCATCATTTACTTTGGAGACCAACAAAATCTGCACTGGAGTGTAAAATGGAGTAGGTGTAATTAAATATTGAATAGCCTATTGATGCTCTTTCCTGGTATTTAAATCAAACCCCATGTGGCTCTCATTATCCAAACACTCACACACGTGCTTCACTTTGACCATGCAAATACACCGAGGTGGAAGGAAGAGAAATACATCCATGCATAGGAAAAGCTACAGTGCCATGTTTATAGATTCAGATGATCTCTGTGACTTGCTGCACCCTATTTCCTTCTCCTGGAAGGAGGTGCTGATCTGTGTGGAAATGGGGCAGTGTGCTCTGCAAAGGCTTAGAGGTCCTTCAGAGAGTACCTCCCATGATGAACTGCTGGGAAGGAAGAGTGGAACAATGTGTTTCTACCCATAGGAGTTAGTTTGAAGCTTCCATAATTCTTCTTTTGGACCATCTGATGGACTGAAACCAGAAAGTGCAGTCAGAGCCTATCACTGCAACCCTGGGGTATCAAATCTGGGCCTTGATTTAGCACTGGTCTAGACATAAAGAGGGCAGACTTGATTATGTTGGGATGCCAAATACATAAGCAATTTCTGGACTTTTCAGGAAACCCCTTCATTCAATGTGTTTAAGCTCCATCTGGCTGTAGCAGCCCGGGCAGTCAAGAAGTGTTTTGGTTATCTCTCCCTACCTCTTTAAGGATTTTCTATGCCAAAGTTTATTTTCCTTTGGATGGCTAAAACTTTAATAATTTCCCTGATGTGGGTGAAGCTCTGCTAATATAAAACCACTTATATTCCTACAGCTTATTCCTGTATGAGAAAAGGGAATGAGCTTAGGTGGTATAAGGCACCCTTATGCTGTCCACGCTACAGGATATGCCGCTATAACTGTATGGGTAAAATATCACAGCCTTAGCCAACATAATTACACCAGTACAAAAGATACTGTGTGTAGAACAGAGCTACATGTGCCACTTCCTAATACCTTCATATGCCACTTTTGGCCACTGTTGTACCCGAATTAAAACACTTCATTCAGGCAGATCCTTGTCAGATCCCAAGCAGCAGGGAAAAATCTGGCCAATTTACCTGGAGCAACAGACACTTCTGACATGGAAAAGCAGAGCCAGGGCAGTCCCTTCATTGTCCCTCTCATTCTTCTCATTGATGAGTTTATGGTCTAGGATTCTGCTCAAGAGAAAGGCTGAAAATAGAAAGGGAGGTGTCACAGGGCAAGAAACCCAACCCACCCTAAACTCTGCATCGCTTTTTGTTGTTTCTGGGGCTAGTTCTTCCCTGAATGACAAGCTGCATGTTAACCACCATGTCAACCATCATGGAAAAGAGAGTTTCTCTTTAAATAGCCATTCAAGAGCCACTGCAATGGTGGAAAGGCCTTGAAAGATGGGAAGAGAAGGACCACCTCCCTGTTCTGCTCCTCCATGGGTGGCACATTCAGAATGGCTGGCACTGCTGAAAGGCTTTGTCTTTTGGGGGAGCACGAAGTGCAGCTTAGCATAAATCTCTGCAAACTCATGAATGAAGTGGTTCCATCAGATGTACAGAATTCCTTGGGATGTCTCTCCCTATGCCTTAGTTCAAGCTCTTCAAAATGGAGACAGTACTGAGGTGAATTGCTTGGATTTGGCCAGAATACACTGAACTCATCTAATCACGGAAGTTCAGTAGCCTTAGGCCCCTACAGTGCTTGGATGAAAGGCCAGGCCAAGCCAAGGGGTCATGGTGGAACATTAAACCAAATAAATCAAACCAGCTGGGAGACTCCATTTGCTCCCAACGTTACTTTTGAGCTGACGGATGGGGAGGAAAAGGGAAGGAGGAGTTAATTCATTTGGTCTCTGGAATGACAGCTACTCACCCATCTGAGGTGGACAGAGCGCGTGAAGATCAACTGCTCCGATCAACCAGCTGGTCCCAGGGTGGGGAGGAGGCTGGGAAAAGCCCTACTGGGTCCTGCGAGATGGAAAAAGGGGAGCTTAGGGAAGGGTAGTGTAGTGTGGGCATAACTGTGGTGAGATCCAGAATGGTCCCTCTGATTTCCATTGCTTCTACCTCCCTACCTCCTTCATCCCTACCTGCTTCCTCCTGCTGTAACTCTTCTAAGATGAGAAAAATAAAGGGTAGCACATGACTGCCTCTCTACAAGAGTGTCACTGAGCTCGCACAGGGAACAGTAGCAGTGCTTAAGCTTTCAGATGTGTACTTCTCTGTTAGTTAGCATGTACCTTAAAAAATGATGTTAGGCCCACCAGGAAAAAGTGAGCCTAGTCCACGCTGAGACACAGACACAGAAAAGTAACCCACAATTAGAACTAAGTTATTCAAGTGTCAGATTTGCAAATTATTTCCATTTCTATATTAAGCACCTAATTGTTTGCTCACATACAGGAGCAGAATAAAACACAAACGCAGCGTTTGCCTTGCCTACTACTGTGAGGACCTTGAGGACAGAGTAATTAGACTTGGACTCCCCAAGTGTGGAATTAACACTATGTTTGGGTTAAACTCTTATGACAAATCATAGCCGGGAATTGTCTGAGCTTCCCTCTGCCCCCACAGTGTAACCAGCCGCCGAGTTTAAGCGTATTTCAGTCTCCAGTTCTGTTATTCTATCACTTATTGTTATTAGAAGTTTTTCTCATATCCCGATTGGTAGAAAATGTCATCATCGATTGCCAAGAATAACCTAATATTGTTTAAAAACATTATTGCTGGGGCTGACCCAGGGCATGTCGTGCTGTGAGTGGAGTAGACTTGGAATCACAAACTCCTTTCAGCTTATGGAAGCAACAAGGGCCGATGTGTTTCATGTGCGTACTGAGGGCAAGCTGGAGAAGGAGGTTACACCCGCTTCACACCAGCACTTCCTGCCAGCCAAAGCAGCAGTGTCCTGCGATGGCTGTGAATGCAGATGTCCATCATTCCCTAGGTGAGAACAGAAGGAAGAAAGAGAATGTACGAACCTGAGGGTGATGGAGGTAGCCACACTTCTGTTTCGTCTCATGTGTCACTGTCTCCATCCCGAGTGGTTCTTGCAGAGGGCTGGCAAACTCCTTCTCAAAGAAAACAAAAGCATCTCACAACATTTGGGTAAAACTGGAACCACATCTTTAGGGGTTTTGAAAAGCACTATTAGAAATAGTTTTGCCATTTTATTTCCCCCCTCATCTCCAGTTACTTCCTGCCTTCTGCACAGCTCTGGATTAGCCTTGTGCTTTCTAGGACAGGAAACAGCAGAACTGGTACTGCTGCTTAACTTCAGCAAGACTTGCACCAGCTGCTTCTGATGGGGTGTCCAATGCTTGGTGCTAACCCCATGAATTCCACTTCTTCCTGGTGATTCCTCATTGTGACCCTAGGTGACACAGGATGGAATAAAAGCACTGTAAGTATTTGTGTGTTACATGCCTGAGCTGCATGGAGAGATGCAGCAGCTTGCCCAAGTACCCAGTAAATCAGTGGCAGAGCCTGAAGACTTCAGAATAAGCCTTGTATTCAAACAAAAATACCCTCCTACTGCCAATTCAAGAGGGTAGCAAGATGTTAAAACCATCTGGGGGGGAAGAGAGATACAATCACATCCGTACTTGGGTAAAGATGAAGTTACTGTCTCCAAAACCCTGCTTTTTGACCCTCTAGAGAGGCTTGTCTCCATCCATGGCTGCTGACTGAGCCCAACACAACCCTCCTTGCTCCCTAGTTGAGACAAGAGCAGCTCTCTCCTCCCCCTTGCCCCATTATAGCTATTGAAAATGTTATGCATAAACAAACGACTGAGACAATTTATTTCACCATTTCCAGTAACCCTCCCCCTCCCCCCCCCCCCCTTCTTTGTATCTGTGGCCCAGCTATAAAGAATCCAACAGTCATTTGGAAAGTTGAATATCTGTGATTCATCCATGACTATTTCACAGCAGATGAATGTGCTGCTACAGTGAGAAGACATAAATAATTAGGTGCTTGTCGATTTATTTGTTGCCATTAGTATTTGTTCACAATTCAGGCTCTTTTTCTATTTGAGTGCCTGAATTGTTCATGACTAACTCTGGATTTGTTACAATAGTCAATTTTAATAGATGTCTGATGGAAGAACATCTCCAGATCGCGTGGGACCTGTATGATTTGATCATTTGCTGCTTTATTCTCAGTGTGTGATGATGATGATTCATAGAGCACTATTCCTACTCCCGTGTTAGATGGTTAATACTTCTTGGAACAAAATGTTGTTGTTACTGTTTTCATATGGCTTTGAAATGTGTTTACCGCCCTCGCAAAGAAAGGGCAAAAATTCTTAGTGCAATAAGGAAATAACAACTATGAGGAGGAGGAAAAGGAAAATGAAGACAAGTGTGGTTCACCTCACCTTGGTTTTGCCATTCCCCCTTTCTCTGATTTAGTTTACCTTTTAGGTTCAACCTTTCCATTAAGCATTCATTAGATAGCTACATTCCCCTCGCACAGTGCTTTTCCCCACTCTGCCGCTGCGTGACTGGTTGCATTGTACAAACAGCAAACCTCAGTGGTAAGCAGTGATTCATGGAGGTGGGCTCCTCCACAGCTGAATAACGGGCACGACAGAAGCCTGACCTTGGCATTTCAATAATCCTATAATTTTGGGTGTCAGAATGTTTTCATTATTAAAACAATAACTTGCAGCAGGAGACTGTGGTGTTAGTCACCATATTCACTGCTCTCTTCATTAGTCTGGTCGTGTAAATTGTGCTGTAAGCAACCACATTTCACACCTGGTTTGCCATGGGAGTCTAAAACTTACTTTAACTCTCATGAAGTTTTATGTAACATATGTCAGGATACAACGATTTTGGAGCTGGTGATTTGGCATCATTTAAGAAAAGATGCCTGGCCAAGACAGCATTAACACCTACAAATACATGACAGATAGTAATAGCTGCAGCAAAGCATTTGTGATCTGAGATGACGGTGAGACAGGAAAGAGCAAAGAAGAGAATCAGGCCAAGGCTGGGAATTACAAAACATATACTCATACAAAGAGCACTTTGGGGAAACAGGGTAATATTGCCCAGGGTATGCACAAGAATTCATCACTGCACAGATCCAGCAAGAAGTGATCCCATAGAGCATTATCGCTCCGGGAAGTGGGGAGCTCAGGCAGGATGGCCCATAGGACCTTTTCCTATTCTACTATTTACGATTCCATTAACTGAGGTTGCCAGTGCCAGTCTGCAGTGATTTTGGTCAAGATCTTGCCATTTACAAACTGAAACGTCTATCAAAAAGGAACAAAGCCATATGTGCATCTAGTTTATAAACAGGAATTCCCTGAATTTGCTGCTTTTCTGAAAAAGCCTGAGATTTAGCACTGTGGTAGGCCACTCGTGCAGCTTCCCATCTTCAGGGGCTCGCTGCCAAAGCTGCCACTGGAGAAGACATGTTTAACTGTCTGAAACTGAGGATACAGCCACATCACTCTTCAAATTCCCCTTGCCAACTGTTCCATGGTCAAACGATGCTATGGAAAAAGAGTCCTTTGCCAGCCCTAGAGGGAAACTTTAATGCTTCTTGCCAGGTGGATGGAAAGAGAATCATGCAGCCCACATGAACATTATATTTCTGATAGTGATAGAACGAATTCTCATACTAGGTTTTTTGCATCAAAATTCCATGGCCAAGTTGTTTCCCTTGATGATGAAGATGCCAATTGGATTCTTGTTGCCAAAATCGGTGCACTGAACTCAAACAGGGTAATTTTATGTTGTGCTCTTCATAGCAGCAGAAAGAGGGAGATCAGGGGCGAAAGCTCCTGCGTAAATCAAATATAGTTAAGTCAAAAGACAAATTGTAAAGCAAACTGGAAGAAAACGGGAAGACCTGCATTGTGTGGATGAAACTGCTTGGAAGAGAGCTGCAGAAAGCAAAGGCTGAGGGTGGCACTGTTTTGTGTTCAGGGTCTGATCTCAGCTGGAAGGGAACTAATCCCGAGTTACTCATCAGCTTCAGAAGGTTTCAGGCTGTGAACAGACTCAGCCATAAATGCTTGGTGGATTAAACAAAAGCTGGAATTGAAGACCAGAGCCCACTAGTTGCTTCGATGCTACTCTGATTACTGATGAATGATGCCTCCCTCAGACTGCAGTCTCTGAAGAGCTGTTTTTAATGAGCTTGGTTGTAAGTTTAGATTATTCCTGGTTATTTCTTGCAGTCAGTGCATCAGCCCTGGTAAGAGGGCTAATATTCTATCATATCCTCAATTTAGACTGCTGTGTGACAAATGCCGGACCATACATATGCTTAATCTTTTCCAGTGTCTGGAAAAAGCTTGACTTGCCTTATGTTCCACACAGTAACCTTAGTGTATGGGGCTTGTTATTCTCTCATGATGGACTGAGTGAAACTAAAACTCCCCAGCTACATGCTGTTCCTTTAGCAAAGGGCCTGGGGTTGATCACATCCATGCTCAGGGAAACACAAGTCCTTGCTTAGGATAACTGCGGAGATCTCTAGTTTTCAGGCATGCCTAAGCTAGGGAAGGAGGAAAGGGGGAGTAGATCCCAAAGCTGTAAGTGAAACAAAGCTGGTTTTCCTCATTGTTGTCAATGTCTTGTCTCTGCAAGGAGTGTAATACCCACGGTTTACGGTGCCCGTCCCAGTTTGAATGATAATGAAACTCCCTGAGCAAGCAACTCAAGCCATACAAATGGCACCAGCTGATCCATAGCTCTGTCTGGAGTCCCCCTGGGCAGGCGAAGCAGGCAGATGTCTCCACAACCACTGGCCTTGCACCAAATGTGAATAATAGAAACTGGGCAGTTTTTACAGGAAAACCTTTCTGAAGCCATGGTAGTGTCCCGGCAAGCCAAAAATGCAACACAAGTCCCAAAGAGGCTCCTGGAGGCCAAAGAAAACAGGGGCAGATAACAGCATGGGGCTACTTCCCTCGGTGCAAATTGAGAATGAGACATTCAGAATAATGCTGCTGTCTCCTTTGAAGCTGATTTAATTTCTGCAAGTGCAGAGAAGAGCTTTCGTTGAACAAATACACTGGTGAATATTACAGAGCACCACATCTGAGTCTCAATCCATGGCAGGGAAAGGAAATCACCCCACACTTTCCCAAGCTCTGGTTTTATTTCACATTTGAAAACAGAAGTTTCACCCACAGTGCAATTACCTTGCAGAGGTTTGGTTCTTTTCAAGCTCTGCTTAATCACCTCATGTTATTGCATAGCAAATATCAGAGATGGTTGGTTATTGTGTAGCTTCAAGACTAAAGGAAACCAAAGTACCTGCACTGAATAGCTTCTAATCAGTACTGTCTTTCTCGGAAACTCACCTCAATGCAGTTAAGGAGAAGCAAAGACATGGCTAAAAATGTTTGCAAGCATTTAAACACTTCTCAAGCAACTAATGCCATTAAACTCACCAGAATACGTGTAAAATTCAATCTCTCTGCTAAGGAAATTGAAGCCAATATTTAAACAGGCCAAAACAGTTATCAGGCAGATTCTTGAGAAGATAAAAGGAGCAATAGCTCCTATCACTACTTTAATCCATTGCTTCCAGAGTGCTACTGTGCACTCTTGACCTGGGAAAGGAATGAATCCTGAAGGGGAATAGCAATCATTGCAGGGAAATTGGAGTTCACAACTGGATGGTGCTGATTTTGCTTAATCTCATTCAACTCACTTAGAAAGTAGTAAAATATTAAAAATAACACTTTTATTTCAGAAATCAGCTTGGCAGCTCCCAAGCCAACAGCCCCTGTGGCTCCTGACCAGCACAAGAAAAAGCTGAGGATCAGATAAGGGGATTAATCCTATTTGAAACTCCTGGGGGAGCTCAAGAAATGGCTGAATTTTCCCTATGGACCTGGTGGGATTCCCATGTACCCAAAAAGCTGACAATGAATGTGAATGCCGAAGATCAGGACTGTGGGAGAGTTTGCCTATTGCAGACTCTCCATCATAGACAAGGCACTCGAGGTAAAGAGTTAAACAGCCTGGGTGATCCAGGAAACTCATCTCCTATGCTGCTCTAATAAAACCACTGCTCCTTGGAACAGCCCTTATCTCCTGCTCATTTAGGTGGTAGGTTTTTTAGGACAGAGAGTGGGTATTTCCATAATGTAGCTTTCCATAATGAAGGAACTTGGAACAGAACAAAGCCAAGTCATCAGCAGCTAATGATTCTCCTAATTTTTGCTGATGTTGAATGCTGGAAAAACAAGACCATTTCCTCTCCCATTTTTCACTCCAAGCCTGAGGTTGCCCATTCACTGGCAGCCCGCAGTTGGGGGTATGAGTGAAAAGCTGTAGGTTGAGTGCTAATTCTCTGCTAGTCAATGCCTCCCACGCCAGGATACACAGCCTGTTTGACCATCCTGCTCATCACCCAGCTGCAAGGAGGGATCACGCACCTGCATGGAGCAGCCCCGGCCACAATCCAGCCCTGCAGGCTGCTGCTTCCTCAGACAAGAGCGATGCCTCCAGCTTTTCCAGCTTTCACTCAGTCTCTATCCAGCTGCTCGTGTCTAGCCACAGATAAGCACTTAATAGGGAGAGGAAATGAACAGCGATGGAGCTGCCTTGGAATGAAGGCAGAAGGCAGTTGTTTAACAAAGAGCTTTCTGAAACCCAACAGTTTAAGGGTTCTGCCCACCACTATCTTCTCCATGGCCCTAACTAGGAAGTGATCTGATTACAGGGTGGCTGGCTGGCTTCGCTCCCTCCAGCTGACCACAAGGCAGCTGGCAGAGGAAAACGGCTTTAAACAACTCCTGTTGTCAGGCCACAAACAAGATGTTTGTTACGCAGGGCGTAAACCTCAAACCCAATGAATTAAACAGCAACAGCGATGCTCCTGCCACACCACTAAAGGCATTCCCCTCTGCTCACCGTGCGCAACGGGGCATGGAGAGGCATGGGAAACACTGGTTTCCAACTCATCAGCAGTGTCATGCACAGTGCAACAACTGAACAGCACTCTTAAGGATATTAAAACTGCACTGAACACCAACCAATAACTGCTAATTCATTTCCTCTTTGTCCTACAACTCCCAAACCTGTGGTGTGCAGACATCTCCATCCTTGATCCTCTGTCCCTCCATGAAAATCCCCCCTTAAAGCTATTTCATCCTCACCAGCCAGATCTGCTTTATGCAGCTTTTACTCAGATAATATATTTGATTTATAGACACACAAAAATCATATAAAAGAAGTCTACCTGGGGCAGCTCTTGAAAGACTTTTTACAAGTGCGGCACAAGCAGCAATGATGGTTATTCCTGCACAGACAGATCTTAATAAAAACATCAAACCCTACCTGTCAATACGTCTAGTAACTTTTATTCTTGCTTTAACATCCATTCTGGGGTAATACACCTCTATTTTAAAGCTGGTCTTCGTTAAGGTAAAGTTAGCTCTACAAGTTAGATCCAAAGGAAATGAAAAGCAAGCCCTCCTCTGGAAATCCACCCAGGAGGAGACAGTCTGCTTTTGTTAAGCAGTTTAAAACACAGCTACATCTCAGCTCAAACCAGCTTTCTGTGACATCTTATCAATGACTTGTACATCCTGACCAGACCTGCAGGACAAACAGGGTTGTCAGCGTGTGTGGTGTGAAGGTCTCCAATGTGCTGGAGACCAAGCAGGCAGCACACATGGGCTCTGACCTGTCCAAGCCATGCCTCAGTCCACTGCAAGCCTGATTCATTGCATACCATGAGGAGACCCATGGCATCCCGCTTGCTTGTGTTGGCTTGGCTGAAGAAACCACAGTGCCTGCCTTGCCCAATATGCCTACAGGGGAGGCAAAAGACCTCGGTAAATCCGTCTTCCCACATATACCCCCGGTTCTTCCCCCATTTGGACCTTTCTTAGGGGTCCCTATACCAGAACAGAGCAAACGAACAACACCCTATTAGAAAAAAGTAATAGGAAAAACATACATCAGGCGTGGAAGCTTTAGTGAAGTGAGCACTGGAGCTATGACCAATTCCTTGGGTGGTTGGCTGAGTATCAACTGGTTAATTCCATTTCTGCAGTTCCCTGTTCCCTTGCTCCCAAGCCACCCAAAACGGTGGCTATTGGAAGAGCTTCCACTATGGGGAGCTCAGAAGTTGGATGGCAGCATGGAGCAAAGCAAAGCATCCATCCGGCAGCACTCACACCCATGATAAAAGGTTCTGAGGAGCTAAAGAAGCCAAGACCCCAACATGCAAAGATACGTAACCACTTTCCCCCAGCTGAAGGACCCGTAACACCAGGATAACTGCAAGAACATCTCGGAGAAGACAGTTACAGAGAACAGGGAGTCCCACAGTTTGCACCTTTCATACCAGCAAGAACAGTGTGGAAGACTAACAGGAAAAGTGTTCCTGGTTTAACTTGGCATTCCCAACTCTGACTGTGCCAGTCATTAGGCAGTACTCAGCTTTACTAATAGATAATTATTATTAATAATAAGCCTACTTAACCAATCAGTTTTCTCATCAGAGTTGCTCTTTGATCCAAAACGCAATGCTCTTTCCAGTCTGAGATATCCTTACCAATGTCTGGAAGGAGAAGAGACCTCCATCTGCCTTCCCTGGCTAGTTCTAGGGCATTCGACCTCTCAGATGAACTGCTGTGTTTGCACGTTTCACCTCTTTGATCCCAAAGTCCACGGCTGCCCAAATATGCACTTCCACACGGAGGAATGGCATTCCCCATCCAAGTCAGCTCAGTGGGAAAACAAACAGTGAGGGAGCAAAACAAACCTATAGCATCAAAAAACATCAATCACCAAAGGTGTCAACTGCAGAGGCATTTGTACTCACACCATCAAAGCCAAGCAATTGTTTTCCATGCAGCTAAGTTAGAAGGGTTATTTGTTTTCCTATATAATTTAAGCAAATGTAGTTGTGAGATGGGGCTACTGTGACGTACATTTATCTTTTAAACACCTTGAGAATCCCACAACTTTGCTGCTACATACTTACAGAAGATAAGGCAGGCAGAGAACATGCAGATGCTCTGGGCGAGGGAGATGGGGTTGGTTAACATCTCTGTGTTGGAGCACAAGACACTTGCAGGTGGATACACAAGTTTAAAGGAAGCAGAGATGGGTCCCTTCAATATGTGACTCTGCTAGGGCACAGCTCAAGCCACCGCTATAAGACAATAAGGACTCTTTAAGGTGTGCATTTAAAAATCAGTGCGCTGAACTGCTGACAGCTGCCCCTTGAATGAGATGGTGTCTGCCCTGCACCAACGCTTCCTTCAGAGGCTCAGTTTCGGGGTTTGCTTCCACTGCAGGTCATGACAAGGCTTTTTGTCTGGGATACTGTTTGCTTGGAGGATAAAATGGGGAGAAAGCAGGTTCTTTTACACTGATCAGTCAACTAGGCCACAGGCTGGAAGGGATGCTGTAATGTGGGAAAGTGGTTTTAAAAACACAGCTCCTAGGCAGGATGGAAACACATCATATTCACACCATCCTGAGCCCCCTCTGCAGCCCCATGAGGACCTGCATCCTTTTGCCTTATGAAGGAGCAAGGAGGGATGAGGAGCTCCCACCTGCTGAACCACTACCAAAGGAACGTCCCTGCTACCAGCCCATGCCCAGGACAAAACTATTTCTGGACTGCACTCGCGGGAGAGGCGCGGAAGGAAGGGATATTGTTTGTTTCTCTTACATCTCCCTCCTGCACTAGAAGTTTTAAATTGGTTTATATGAGTTGCAGGCTAAGCTAAACATTTTAACTTGTCAATCAACCCCTGTTTGTTGACCTAAGATTGGCAGATACGGGAGACAGTTATTAGGGAGAAAAAATGAGCCCAGTGGAAAACTCTTTCCTTGGGCTTTGTTTCAGCTCTATCATCTTGGCATCGAGGCCGAGCCGGGTTTTTCTTCCTTGCTCAGTTAAATAATGCTGTAAAAATAAACACACACAATCAATTCATCTCCTTAAAGAGACACGTGTGTGTTTAATAATGTTTAAGTTGTTTACTGCAAGGAACTCACAACTCCTCACTTTATTTCACTGATTAAACCCTCCTTTGGAGCCAGTGAAAGTTAAGGAGGTTTGACATCTGCATTCTGCTGTGCCTCCAGCCTGCTCCACAGGAAAATGGGTTCTCTTTGGGGGAAGGGAGCAGCTACTGCTGGGGAGCTCTTTGCCATTGCTTTGCATGAGTTTTGTGTGTATTTGCTCTCTTATTTTGCTCCAGGACATGGTTTAGTGTGAGGTGTCCCTGCCCATGGCAGGGGGTTGGAACTGGATGATCTTAAGGTCCTTTCCAACCCTAACTATTCTATGATTCTATGACATGAACCTCAGCAGTTCATTCTTCTTTCCCCATCAGCTACTGAGCCCATAGGATCTGCTGGTCCTCAGACAACAAACCAGGCAGTTCCTCAGCATTGCCACAGATTGCAGAGAACTTCCCTTCATCCTGATTATTCTGTTTTAAGCATGATGGCTTCCTGTGCTCCAACCTCAGATTATAGAGGAGAATGGGCATAAAGCTCAGGGAAGGTGGTGGTAACCACCAACAGGCTGACTCCACTTGGTGAAGGGTGCAGAAAGACACAGGATATCATCATTTGGTGGGGAATGCAGAGGAACAGAGTTGCTACTCCCCAAAACATAGCACAACTAGTCCTCAGTTTCTGAAGCAAAAGGATGGGACAAAACCCCCAAAGCAGTGTAAAACACATGTAAATAAGAGCACACCATTCCCAACAGCCTTTTCTTCCTTAAAAAGGAATTTCAGCTACCCTCTGTAGCTTACTTAAACCCAAGGCCACCAGCAGAGCTGGTGCAGACCAGTGTGGTTCTCTTGAAGTCAAAAAGTTTGTATCAGCTGAAGATTCCCTCCCTCGATCCTTAATTTCCAAACATTATTTCTTCTTTGGCAAGCACTAAACTTGCATCATAGCTGGATGAAAATTGACTTTAAGGTCCCAGACAGGCAATTCCCACAGGCCAGAGGTGTCATAAATGTGGTTGGCTATTTAGCAAAGTGCCACCGCTGGCAGCAGGCTTAGAAATGCCTTTCATACTTGGACACATGCTGTGCATAGGGAGAAGATGACTCTACAGTCCGTGGTAACCTACCTCCACTGCATTCCTTCCATGAGATTTAGCAGCAGGTCAGTTCTTAAAGGTCTAACAGTACTGGTAAAGGGAAGGGGTCTGATCCATCACTGCCATCAAACCTCTGTCAGATACCTGTGCAAAACATGGCCAGATGAGAACAGCTGCGTCTTAAAGATCACTGATGTGATTGTGAATGATCGTGGTGGATAGATGATTGCAGGTGGAGGGGTAGGCTCAATGCTTGTGTCAAGGAGAATGCTTGAAGGTCACCTTACAGAGTGGTCATGGGTCAAAATAAAGAGAAAGAAAGTGTGATCAAGTCTGCTTCTTGAAAATGGGCATCTCTCAACTCCTTACCTGACCTCTAATGTGTGAGAAAGGGTGAGCGTTCAGCTGTTATCCCCATTCTATAGGAAGGGCAGGGTGTCAGCCCCTGCTCCAGCAGGGAAGGTGCAGGTTATGTGCAAAGTTTTTAGCTCTGAAATAATAGGCTGTGTGCTGCAGCAGGAAGGTCTCCTCCTTGGGAGGTTTATGGGAGCTAATGAGGGTCATAAACATTTAGGGTCTTACTGAGCTCCAGCCACTGGCTCAGGCAGGAGGCAGATGCCTTTTCTACATCACTTTCCTCATTTCTAAGATGGGAACAACAGCAATTAGGGCAAACTGCCCCACCGGCTGCAAGAGATGCATCATCACCCAAGGCAATGTGACACTGTGTTTGTTGCATGCTGGACCAAGGAAAGGCATGTTCTCAGTTTGCTTTTACATCATGCATGTATCCTAAAGTTGGATCTGGTGGATGCATGTAAAGATACCTCTTTGGCCACTGGAATTTGGCCAGAAGTATGAAAGAGAATCTCTTTTCCCTGTCTTGACATGGTTTAGTTACTGGAACATGTTTGTTACAGAGGCTGCTGAGCAAATCCTGCTAACAGAGGAAGACACCCATTCCCTTTAAAGCTGTCTACACTAGAAAACACATTCTTCCCATTATGCCAGTACTAGCACGGGTTTCCAGTTGGTGTTCAGGTGTTTATGTGCATCTATAAAGCCCCACATAGTTTGGCTCCTGAAATCTCAGGCATGTCCTGCAGACAACGCTGCATTCACATAACAGCAGCTATGCCTTTAAACCGGTGTCATTAACTCCGCATGCATAACACATTCACATACTCGTGTAGTAGCTCAAACCTGCATTTTGCCGATTTGATCTGCATGAAAAGAGCTCTGAGGCACAGCTGAAACAGGAATACAACAGCTATCAGCCTGGCTGTTGGAATTGCTGCTGTTATTCCTCCCCAATTACAGCTAATGTTACTGAGCTTAGGCTTCAATGGAAGTGTAAACGAGCGAATGCAGCTGAATACACTGCTCCTGGAGTAACATTTGTGCAGTGCCCAAAGGCTCAGGGACAAGCACATTGTAGATATTGTAAAGATAAAATAATACAGGCCTTGAAATAAAAACGGTTGAACGGTTTAGGGGAAGTATTTGTTATTTCACATGGGGCAATGACTGCAGTCAGCAGCGAGATAAGGTTCTTTAAAGACAAGTGTTCAAGAGCATGTCTGGCACATCTGCATCTTAAATACTCACCCCAGGTGCTGGAATTTTGATCCAGGGAGACAAGAGCTGGTGGATTTCACACCAGACAAGTGATTTCTGCATAGATCTGAGCTGAATTAGATGGAGGCAAAAATGTGGCTGAAGTACCCAGCCAAGACAATCTATTGATGCATCACCAGAATCAGGTTTGATTCTTTCTTAATCAAAGTGCTATAGCTAGAGAAGATCCGATCAAATGTTTGCTTTGCTGCAGGATGCTTCTTCCAGGACAGGGAAGAGAAGGGGAAAAAGCAAACTCCAGTACAGCTCCAGCAAGGAAAGGAGACCAAGGGAAAAGCATTTCAGTGGAACTACCTTAAGCCCATCAGAACTCCAACAAGCA
Source organism: Neopsephotus bourkii (assembly GCF_033783945.1). Classification (NCBI taxonomy): domain Eukaryota; kingdom Metazoa; phylum Chordata; class Aves; order Psittaciformes; family Psittacidae; genus Neopsephotus; species Neopsephotus bourkii. The sequence continues at coordinate 1,645,497 of NW_026902223.1, forward strand.
TCCCCCTTTCCGCTCAAATAGCCAGAGGACCAGAGGTGCTGTAATTACCCTGCAAACCCACGTGTCATTTGCTGGACCACAATATTTTCCTTGCTCACTGTACTCTCTTTCTTACAGACAGATTTGCTCTGTTGATGAAGACATGAATTATCCTGGTAGAGGCTTTCCAGAAAACCATCTGATTTTAAAATGGTTGGGGAAAAACCTGAACGATGCCAATGCAATCTATTTATTTTGTTTTAGAGAGGTGGTGTCCCTCCTCTTTATGCCAGTGACATTTAACTGCAATATATATATACATATATATACATATTAGGAGCCTGATGAAAGCCTCCGTGTGTGAGGAGGAAGGTCACAAGGGAGATGAGCTTGCAGCCATTAGCCCTGGCTGTAATTACAAATCTACCTCAGAGGTTAACATACCTTGCTACAGTGGGGTTTCAGAAGATGGGCGGTAGGATTAAATAACCCCTGGGTGGTCCTTTAGGGTCAGCTGAAGGGATATGTCCCCTCGCTCTATGTCAGGAGGGCTGGTTTTAAAAGGGCTTCAGTTTACACCTATTCCCTTGTGCTTTCCCACTACAGCCATGGTGCTTCTGGCCCTGCTGTTGAGTAACTGCAGATATGGGTGACAGCCACATGGGACTCAGCATCACCAGGAACAGCCCTTGAGAACTCACTCTGTCCAAACTGCAGCTCCATGCTGAGCACAACCAGGAACAGCCTGAGCTATCCAGACCTGACAGTGAGAAGACAGGAGCCAAACAGGGGCTGGACGTTGTCCCAGTGAAGACGGATGGCAGCCTCTGTGCAAAAAGCAAGAGAAGACAGAAGAGAGGGAGATACTGCCTTTGTCTGTCCATGTGTGATAGAGCAGGGCTAAGAGCCATGCAGCATCTCCACCCTGGGCCAGCTCAGGCTCACTGCAGTGGTGGCTTTTCACCATGCAGCAGGCAGAAAGCCTGCTTCCCCATCACATCAACACCTCATGCATTGGGATTTAACCTTTATGAAGCAGCTCTCCTCCTCCTGGCATGGGGCAGGTTTAGACCAGGAAGCCAGCAGCAGCAGGAGAAGGGAGAGAGGTGTCTGGGGGCTCTGACATCTCCAACAATAAGAGTCTTCTTCCCACTGGTGAAATGCCATTGCTACTGCTATGCTCTGGAAATGCTATGCAGAAGCTGTGTCTACAGGGAGCTACATAGGTGCTCCCTGGCCGGCTCCACCTCTAGCGCTGCCTACACAAAGGACTTGTTTTCAGTCATGGTAGGAAAACCATCTCTGGAAGGGGGAATAGAGCTAAGCCCTACCTGTGGCTGCTCCCTCTATTCCAGAGGGAGCAGCTTCCCCTCCATCCCTGTCCCTGCATGACGCATGCTTGTCCCACACTGGCAAACCCCTGTGTGGCTTTTTGCACTGGGCTGGGGTTTGCTGACTCGGCAGCTCCCGGTTCCCTGCAGCACCGGATCATCGAGCAGATCATAGGCAAATATTTAGACACCAGTGCACACAAAGGGGCATTCTCTCAGTGCTTTCACACGGGGATACAGTATTTAATCAAGCCCTGGGCAGAAAACAGCAGCTCTGAATTGAGGAATCATTACAAAAGACTCTGGTGGCTTCTGGCTACAGGAAGGGAAGCGGGTGCTGCATCATGCCAACATTTGCAGTCCATTTCTGGGGGTAGGGCTTCCTTATTTTGTGTCTCCCCTGAAACTTCCCACGTCATCACTTTAATTGTGCAAAAACCCAGTTGACAACTTTGTACTCTTAAAAGCAAAACTCTTCTCTATTTTAAAAGCCCCTACAAAATCTGAAGGGTCCTGAATGGGAGAGGATGCCTGGGTCAAGTTAGCATCTTATTGAAGCAGTAACTAACTGAGACAAAGTCTCCTATAACACTTCTTGTTCTGCAGATGTTATAGAATGAAAAAGGGGGATTATCACTGCTGAGAGGCAAGCAGTGACATCCTCAGACTCAGGACAAACACTGGGTGCTATCGTCAGCCCTAACTTCAGCCAAAGGAGCAGGCAAAGACTGCAGACTGTTGGTAACTAGAGTTAAATTACGGGTAGGACTCACCCCTGTCCTTTATTCAAACAACATAAGCAGTTTGTTATCCAGGTTTGGGGTTTGGTACCAGGAGCACGACAGCTCTGGGATGTGACAGAGCCTGTTCCCATCCACACCCCTGGCTGGAAATGCTTGAGTTGCCCCAGGCAGTGAGTCCAAGCATCTCCTCTGGGATACAGAGAAGGTTGAAAGTTTCTGATCCTGTAACTACACAAAAGCAGGGTACATTGGAAATGCTAACTTGTACAGCTGTACTTCGGCTTGAAATGACCTGGCCTGCTCTTTGCCTTGTGTGCCACTGATGGAGAGCAGTCTTCAGGAGGTCCTCGCTCTGTGCTACCTAACCCATGCAACCTTCGCTTGCACAACAATCTGCTTCTATCCATGGGGTGCATTCACTTGCTCAGAAAGCTGCATTTCTGAAGGTATGGGCTGAGAGCCCCTTGTTCCTCTGCACCTATTCCAGAGGCTGACTTCACGTCCTGTTACACATTGCAGCTTTTTTGCCTCTTTTTCTCCAGCAGCCCAATGCTCAGTAAATCACCGGTGGAGCAGCTTGTTTACAGGCAGCACCAGCTCATGTGTGACCCAAAGAGCTGGTCTGGTTCAGCCGTGCTTGGAAAAACACAAGCAGGGCAGACGTCAGGTGGGAGCGCGGTCCTTCCCTTCGGCAGCAGTGGATGGAGATCAAATAAACCTGGCATGGGATGGGCTGCAGAGGCCATAAATCTCCAGGGTTTCTTAGAAACTGCCCTCCTTTGTTTGCTTTCTTCGTTTGTCTTCTTGATCCCTCAGTTCTTGGTGTTTGATTTAAAGGAACAGCTCAAGAAGTCCCACCTCAGCCTGGGCGCTCGACTGGCACAAACACGAACCTCAAGCTGCTGGCAGCAAAACGCATTCCCAGTGACAAGCGTTATTTTCCAGTCTACAGAGGTCTCTGCTTGTACCTGCCCATGCTTAATGCCAGGCAGCCTTGATTTACAGCAGGAGACCACTATTAAGTTACCCTGGGTGGCTCAGGTCCCTTTCCATCCAGCTAATAGACCCTTTCAGTCCCCTGCATGAACACCATGATGCTGTAGGTTCATGTGAAGGTCCAACAGCCATGATGTCAGGGCCGAGGATCATGCTTAGGCTCATCCTGGAGCTGGAGGGAGTTTGTATGAGCTTGTTTGCCAGCCAGGAGAACATCAGCTTGCTGCAGGCTACGCTCTCCAGGCTATGGGGCAGCTCAGCAAGCCAACCGCAGCTGATGCCAAAGTTACTTACCAATAGATGGGTTCTATTGAGTAACATCAAGTTAATGCTAATTGGCATCTAATCACAATGACTCGCACAGTATTTAGGTGGCTTTTAAACCATGCAGAACCAAGCAGTGTGGGGTTTTTACCCCTCCCAAACTGATTTTTGCCACTGAAACTTGCATCATGAACAGATGTGTAATACACTGAGGTTATGGTTTTCATCTGAAATTAGTTATCAGCTACTTGCTTTCAGCCCATGTTTTATGGGCACACCACGCTTCCCTCCACCTTCCCTTAATCACAGCAAGTCTATAGAATACGGACATTACCGGGTTGCCCAGATGTGCATAAACCCATTACTCAGCACTACAACTAGGAGGACACAGGGATGTCAAATGTCAACAAGCAGACATTCTCCTTCCTAAAAGCAGAGCAGAAAGAGGAGATGGATGCAGCTTGTGGAAAACTCCCTGATCACAGATAGCTGTTATAGCGGGTGACAGCCCAAAGCAGAGACAGTGCGGAAGCCAGCGGTCAGTAAAACCTCTCTGAATGTGATAACTGTGTTAAACTATGACTCAGGAGTACCCAAATCCAGCTTTTTTCACTGTATACTTTCACAAACTGATTTCTGTTTGAGTTGATTTTGCCTGAAGCGCATGGGGCAGAAATAGGAAAACTTGTCATCATTCCCACGCGTTGTTTTGTCTTGACACAGGCAAGATCCTGGGTCATAAATTAAATGCCTTGTCTCTCTGGATAAATGATGTAAGAAAAGCTATTTCATCAAGAAATTACAACAGCATTTAATCTGACTTTATTTTCCTTTAGTATAATTATTAGTGTAATAACAACAACCTTTCCTTGTTACAATAAGCACTGGTGGAGGATCTGAACAAGAGATGGAAATTCACTCCCTGCAATGGTGTTTGCTTATCTTACAGCAAATGCAAGACCAGTGCTTTAAGAGAAGGAACCTGTTTGAAAGAGCACCTCTTCTTAGTTCACCCTATTCCAAAACTACTTCCTCGAAAGGAAAACCCAAAATTGCTCTTAGATTTTATTTTTCCCCTTAAAGATACATCCAGGAAATTATTTCAGAAAGGGACTATTAAATAATAAAAATACTTGGGAAATTACAGAGTGCAGCCCCTTGCATCCTGAGCTACAAAAAGCTGCTTCCAAAAATCACTCTTTTGCAGCTATCTCAACCCACCTGCAGTTTACAATATGCTTCCTATTGCCTTCCAAAGGCTTTGTTCAGTGCAAACCCTCCCCATACACACACAGAGCTCAGGGTTTCTCTGCCTCATCACTTCTTGAGCCATAGAGAAAGCGCTTTGCCTCTGAAAGCATTTCAGCGGAGCAGATTTCATTCAGGACTCGCTTCCCAGCGTGTTTCTGCTTATGAATGCGTAAGGAATTGGCATGAAATGAAATCCAGCCCTTATGTTCTTATCATTTATCACAGTCACTGATGTAACGGTACAGCCCATTATGGAGTATCACGTCTGTCTAACTCACTTTTCCCTGCTCAGAGACCTGGCTAACTCAGTGCAATGAAATCTGCTATTGCCAAAGGCTAATTCCTGCTGTGTCCTCAGCAGCATTCCTGTGGATGCTTGAGGTCTCCTGGCAGAGAGGATCAGGGTCTCCCAAGACCCCGGGGCAGTGCAGGGTTCCCTCAGCAGCTGAGATAGCCCCTGGGATGCAGGAAGGAAAACTCAGCCAAGATAAAGAGCATCTGAAATGCAAAGGAATTTGCATCTTCCAAATCTCATCTTCCACTGCATGTTCTTGCTGCATGAGAGAGGAGGCTTTTCATCTGTCCTAAGATCCTGCTGTGCAGGAGAAAACAAGGACATGCCCAGCCCAGGTTACCTCATTATGCAGGAGCACAACTATCCCAAACACCCATTTCAGCCCCTAACCAGAATGAACATTTCTGCTATCTTGTCTAGACAGAGACTTGCCTTTATCTCGCTTCAGTTCGAAACAAATCTGCCTGCAACACAAATGCTTTCAGTTAAGAGAAATGGGCTTTTTTTTAAGGTTAAACTCTCCATATCCATAGCTCTGAACCTCACTAGACTTGACAAAAAACTACAACTTTATTTTGGCTGCCGAGCTTTCCTGCCCTTTGGGGACAGGGAGGGAAATTGTACTCCACAGCCATTGTTTCTGACAGTTCATTTACTGGAATGAAACAATCCATTCATCACCAGGAGTCCATCAAACAGAAACTGTCTTCAGCTTTGGCTTGCATAATAAATATACACTATTTCAGCACTATGGATTTACATTCAACAGTGTGTATCCAATACAACACGCATTTGCCTTAGATCCCTGGATAATATAATCATGGCAGTTGCTGGTTCTGCTACTGTACCAGCCTTTGAGTAGCTGTTTGGCTCAGAGCTGCCCTCTCTTAGCCTGCTAGTCATAGAATATCCCTTTTATCCAAACCAATTGCACTCTCCTGCTCCATTAAAAAGTGTTAGAGAAAACTGATGGCAACATCTCCGCTCCTCTCAAACAGGATTTCATCAGGTATTGTTTTAATTTCAGCCTCCCTTGCCTTGAAACTTGCTATGAGTTAGGACTCTAAAAGTTATATTGTGATCCCATAGTCAGTGGGGACAGTGAGGGATCTCCAGAGAGTGGCTCAGCCTGTGTTAAAGAGCTGAAGGCAACCAAGATGAAACAGTGCAACATGAAAGGAATGAGGGGAAAAAGGAATTCAAACGGATTGGTGTTTATCTGGTTTTTCTCGCTTGGTTTCACAGTGAAAATTCATTCCTATTTGCAAGATGAAACTGCCCAATGCTTGAATATTGATGAGGGGAAGAATTAAATCCAGCATAATTAAGTGAAAGAAATTAATTTATAAGGGAAGGATCTTGGGATGCACTGTTGAAAGAGAAACCCTTGGACAATTACAAAAGCTGCTGAAGAGTGCCAGGAACATGGTTTGAGTAGTGCAAGTTGATGGCTACATTAGGATGATAACCTGTAATCATGAATACTGATTTCAATATTACATTTCTGCTTGAAGGACTAAAGTATTGGTTAATAGAGACTGTCAGTAGCTAATAAGAAAAAATACCTTGTGTTTTGTGATGTAGGAAATAAAGAATTTTGAAAGATACAGAAAATTTAAGATGAGACTTCAATAAAACAGAGTAGAAGAGAAATGAGGCATTTTCTCTCCTTTTTAATCCAGTTTTAATCCATTCCACTTCTAAAGTCAAATCAAGACTGGGTACACAGTAACCTTCCTCCTTCCCCCTGGCAGGACAGGTACCTGGCAAAGCCCAATCTCAGAAACAACTGCAATGCTCCTAGGCTGCTGCCTTAGAACAGGAATGTTCCCTCAGGGCCAGGCTCTCAAATCAGCTCCTTTCTGCTGCCTGAGATCAGCTGTCTGCTTGTACATGTGGCTTTGAGGAATGGGCATGAAGAAAACCCCAATGCAGCAAAGGGTCCCTCCAAAGCCTCACCAAGCTTGTCCAAGTCCTTTTTGATGTGTTTAAGTTCAGAAGCGATGACTGAGCATGGAACTGGCTTCCTGAGAGACGCATCCTGCTGGGCTGGGGGTGGATTGGGAACCAAAACCACTTGAACAAAAAGGTCTTGAAATGGAAATGGAATTGCGTTTCAAGCCCGGATGGGAAGGCAGAAGCATGGAGGAAGCACGGCAGGATCAAACCAGGATGAGGATGGACACTTAACTGAGAAAGAACAAACTGATCACTATAGGAGGGGGGGTTATTCCTCTTCTTTCATCTTTTCAGTCTGTTCTGTAGCATGAGAACATAGCCCATAACACTTCCCAAGCCCTGCAGCAACAGCATTCACCCGATACCCACACACTGGTGCTGAGTGGAACAACTCCATCAAGCACCCAGTCAGTTGGTTAACTCTAATCATCATTTTAGCTCTGGGAGGACATGGGAGCTTTGGTTATCTTACTCCAGGCCAACTGTGCTCCCTTAACAATCAGCCACACACATGCACAGAAGCAACGTGAAACGGGCTTCAGGTTCCAGAAACAACAGCAGGTAGAGGGGCACTGCAGCAGCAGACAGCAGGACGGGTGTCCCAGAGCACCACAAGTAATCACTGTTGTTCTTGTGTTGCCTCCAAGTCCTTCAAAACACGGGCCCATTAAGGGGATAGGCAGAGGTAAGGAAAAGCCGCCTCACAAATCACTGCAATGGGACCCTAGGGTGAAAATGGAGTCTGCTTACAATTGCTAATGAGGTGTCAAGCAATTTGTTTCTTCTACTGGATGTTTTATTTTGGGAGGAGATAAGTTCTGACTGCAGACTATTCGGCTTGATTGAATTTAGGGAGGTTGGGAGCTTTGCACACCAGGTCTGACCCTTGCCAAGTGGGGCTTCAAGGAGATAGTCTATTCTATGGGATCTGGGAAACTGCAGATCGCAGATCCCTGGTCTCCATGGGACTCCAAGAGCCCAATGCAGTGGAGCCATAATGTCCATTTGCCCAGGGAAGCCTTAATCCCTGGTCTTCCCTGAAGCAACCCTTGACTTCCTAGAAGTCCCCTCTGAATTCTTGAGGCTCCAGGTACAGAGAATAGAAAACATCTCTGGTCTCAGCAGGTTCTCTTTATAGAGCCTGAAAAGAGAAACATCAGCTTGCTCTTAAAGAGCCCTCCTCAGCCCACAAGGAGTTTCAGTTCACTCCAGATAAGTCTGATGCTCATCCAAATGGCAAAAACCTCAGAGGTCTGAAAACTCAGCTTTATCCCTCTTGTGAAACCGGGCTATCCACTGCCTGCAGACAGGAAAAGCACAGGAGCAGCAAAATCTGATACCCTTTGGCACTTCTGTTTCTAATTGCAGCAGAAGAAATGGACTACTGGATGACTTTAGAAGCCATCAAAGCTGGTGGAAGCCTTTACCCAAAGCTTCGTACAAGGCACAAAATTAACTTGCAATGCCCATTCCATCAAGGTTAAGATGTGGAAAAGCTTGTGGCCAGTCTCAGTTCCTGGTGGCATTCACTATCTTATTCACTTACTCTCATTAGGCAGCATCAGTGATGGGAGGAAGATGAGAGGTGGGACAGGGCAGGAGCTGGGAGGCAGACCAAAAGAATGTGAAAGAGTCAGGGCTGAGCTTGCAAGTAGTTGACAAATAGATGTGCCTGTGTGGAATGCTGCTGAGCAGTAGCAGCCCTGCCTTTGACTGAGACCCAGGGCACCCACAGAGCTATCTCAGGGAGGAAAGTGGGAGAGTGAATGAAAACTTATCATAAGTCTGATTAAAACCCCTCTTTTATAACCAGCCCCTCTGGCATGTTCTTCCCTTTTGGTCACATGGACTGAAATGGGACAAAGGGGAGGAAGCATCTTAATCCCCAGTCTGAAATGAAAGATAAGAGCGTAAACAACATCACCCTCATACAGAGCCAAAGTAACAGGGTTTAAACATGATCACCCTCCACCAATCCAAAAAAAAAGCTCATTCCAAGAGTCAAACATGCTTTGGGGTGTTGGGATCAAAGCCTTCACCATCGCTGATGATGGTAGGGGTCATGAATATAACTGGTGTAATTGCACTGATATAACCAGGCTCTGAGCATCCAGACCTGAGGTCTCACTCTCATACTGCAAATGCCACATTTCCCCTGAGCATGGCCAACACAAGGAACCCTGGGGCAGGGGGATAAAGGGAGCTTTGCAGCAAAGCATCACCTGTGGGCTTCAGGGGTGTTTTTTAAGCCATGAGCCAAGCAGCAGGACCTTTGTTTTTCCCTGTGATGTGCTGGGGAGGACAAGTTCAGGACAGAAACATAAAGAATCCCCTCCACACCCTACCTGATCCTGCTGCTTCCACAGAAAACCTTAACTGCATTGTGCTGTAATGAGCCATACCCAAACTACTGTTTTCTGGCCTCGTGTTTATTTGATTTCCTCATTGTAATGAAACTCAGATGGCTGCTGTTTACCCGAGCTCAGCACAGCACGAGTGGGCTTCCCTCCGTCTAATGAGCTGCAAGTCACTTCTGGAATTAGGGCAGAGGAAAGAACACATTTTTAGTAACTGCTTTAAACTGAAGCCCTCGTTTATTTTCATTACAGCCACACAAAAGCAATATAATGTTTCCTCTCCTGTTCCATGTGCAGCTTTTGCTTCCCTGCATGGGGCTGCATTCTGCTTGCAGAACATCCATCTCTCCAACCCTGTACCAGGAGGTTCATGCTCCTGTAAGGTGGTCCCTGAGGTGAGGTCAGGCTGCAGGAGCAGGGGATGAGCTGGCCTCAAAGCTTGTGCTGTTTGACCACACAAGTGAAGCAGGATTAAACCCACTGCTGTAACCAGCTGCTCGAGTGCTTTGTCATGCAATGCAACTGGTGCTTAGGTCACCTCCAGTCCTCCTACAGCAGGAACTTACATTGCAAGGCAAATGCCTGGGAGCCATGAGGTTTAGGTTCTGGTTTTAAGTCACCATTGGATGGATACAATGACCACCTGAAATCAGTGAATTTATCATTGAAATCCAGTGATTAAACCCATGGGAAATGCCTCATTGATTTCAAGCCCTGGGCAACACTGATGAGTCATGCAATTCCAAACCCTATAGGCGGTGGATCCCACCATTTATTTCTAAGGACCCCAGCAGAGCCCTCAGGGTGCTTGACCCTAATGTAGGGGTTGCCCTGCAGCAACAGCAAACTGCAGCAAGTATTGTCACTACGGCAGCACTTGGATAATAATGAAGTTAAACACATCTGTAGCTGATGTGAAGCAATTCTCTATTTAACAGCTGCTCACATTGTTGCTTTATTGTGCTGACAAGATTTAAGTTATCAAAATGTCATTTCCCCCCCCTTCAAAATGAGAAATACAGCATTTCCAGAGCAACAAATACATGCATGTGTCTCATGATTAAAACCCAACTCATGCTGCAGTTAGAGCTTCACAAGGGACTGGTACAAACAGCAAGCACTGAGGCAGAACACAAACACCTTCCCTGTGCTTTCTGCAAAGCATCCTAGGATCCCCACCAGATGCACGGATGGAACTGAAAGGCAGTTTGCAGGGAAAGATCCCATTCCCTTTCATACCTTCAACCCGCTGATAACAACAATGGGTTTTCTACACCAGATCCACTGTAATTCAAATATTACAACCCTTTATCAGATATAATAAATGTTGACTATATTTGTAAAGTGCCACCTCAGCATGTAAGTAGTAGTTTAGTCCTAACCTACCTCACATCCAAACTGCATGTAATAACACACACAGCTGAGCAGTCACATATAGACAAGTGATTCTTCTTTATATAAACCAGCTCCTGATAGAAGGGCAAATAACTGCCACTGGTCTTAAAGATCAAGATCCTCCACCTATAGGAGATACCAATTATACACAATGATGCTACTACATCAGAAGATATCCAAGATATTTAAACCACTACCATCAAGGAAAAGTACCCTCAGAAGAGTTCTATTGAGGAGCATTCAGAGGAGGTGGCTGATATTTTAAATAGAGCTTTTCAGATCCTGAAATCCTCTTTCCAGGTCAAACAGCTTTTTAAAATATGTATTAGGTAACACGTTTGTTCAAACTATTTTGAGCTAAAGCACCCTCAGATTAAGCTGCAATATATATTATTTACAATAGATCTATTTTCCCGTGTGTTGGATGCAGTGTTGCCAACTGTCAGGAAATTCAGGAACAGCTTGTAAATTTAAGTGCTTTCCAGAGGGCTCTTGGTATGTGTGTAAAATACTCATTTTGTTCCTAAAACATGGCAAGACATTTTTTTCTCTATGCTTGAAAAATAAGGGAAAAACCTTCATAAATAATATCATTGAAGTGATGATGTATCAGTTTCTAAGAAGAAAATGAAGTAACTCACTCAGTGAGCCCAAGTATCGTCTCCTTGCCCTCCATGGCCCAGAAGATACCAATGCCTTGATGTGTTTTCAAGGTAAGAGTGTGCATAAAACCCAAGGGCTGCTTCATTTCTCCAGGGATATACATGCCCTCATGCTCTTCGAGTAAAGAAAGCAACAGCAGCAAGGCAGAGAGTGGTTCACCAAGTCTCACTATTCAAGCCGACACTTGGATTCTGACGGATTTCAGTCAAATGTGACGGTTTGATGCAAAAATAGCTGCAAGAAATGGGGATGAAGACTAGAAAAAGGACAATTTCTCATGTCCATTCCCAGAATTGAAAATAACACATTTCGGGAAGGATGGTGTCCAGCCTGGCTGTTCCTCTGCTATACTAACAGAAAGGCAGCAACCCTTTTCAACTGCTACACAGCAAAATGAACTCAAGATCTCCTTCCTAAGCCTCCCTATTATAAACCCAGAAACAAGCAGTCCTCTCAATGCAAGAAACACTGCACATCCTTCCCTACTGACTTATATAGCCCATCATCAGAGTTTGGACCCATGGTCAACAGGAATCTCCTTCCTCCTATGGAGCACCTATAGAATTACACCCACATAGCAGATTAGAGGTGTTTGCAGGTGTTTAAGGTGGAGGTGCCGAGATGCTACAGAAACATCCCCTGCTTTGTTGGCTTTGTAGGTCACCTATCAGGTGGTTGGGGAAACAGACCTTTACACAGACCCGAGCCAGGGTAAAGGACAGGATTTTGCTACCTTCTACCTCCTGTCTGATCCCTGTTTTCTTCCTGGAACAGCTGATAACAGAGCTATTAATTCTTAAGTCACTCCAAGCACCTTTAGATATCTGGAGTTATGTACCATTTTAGTCAAAACTCAGAGGCTTGAACTCAGCATCTACTGGTGGAACAAGTGGAAAACTATTTGCAGCACTCAGTTTAAAGCGCATTTAAGTTTATCCTATGCATCAGGCCAAATTCAGCTATCAAACTGAATTGGATTTGGATGAGGAAAGAACAGGGATTGAGGATGATCTGAGAGATTGAGCAGATGTCAAGCTTTGGTGATCTACTCTTCCTTAAAGGAAGCAATTTGGTGTCCCCTTAAAGGTACTTTAATGAGCAATGTCTCTACAGACAGTGCCCGAGTGAGGACAGCAGTGGCTGAGGCACTTGCATGCACCCAGCAGCAGCACTCACAGGGTCTCCAGCCTGGACCACACTGCCTGGGCTGGTTTTACAGCTGTTTGGAAACTGTTATGATTACCTAAACCATACATCCTGCTGCAACAGACACAGCACCGTGGCTCTAGAGAGGGGCCCTATAATGCACTGCATAATACTAATAAACATGATTGTTATAAAAAGATAAGGTTACAGAACATTACACTTTGCCAAACACCAGTTGCCTGTAACTTCAGGTTTTGGCTGAGCCAAGAGCCAGACTTTAACGTTCAGCAGTAGTAGCTATTCAGAGGGTTGTTCTAGTGCTGCTGCCAGGAAAAACTGCGAGTGAAAGCTCTGATTTATCACACATTGGGGTTGCAAACCTGTGCTCGGGTACCAGGCAGTTGCTTGTCAGGTTGCAGAGAAAGTCTGGAGGAACCCCTGCGTTTGGAAGTGGCTGGAATTCCGGGTTCTGTTCAGAACAAGCAGCAGCGCAGCAAGGGGAATGTGTCCTGCCTCATCATGCACATGCAAAAAGGATGGATTTATCCTCATGTTGCTTTGCCATCCTCCCCCTACAAATCACCAAAATTGCTCAGTTTTGAAGCAAAGCTTAGGTTATAATAATGGGGTTTAAGATAAGAATCTAGTACAGCAACCTCCTATGTTGATGCAAACAGAAAACAGTGCTGGGGACAACATGACTCGAGAATCCCGTGCAGTTCCTGTAGGCTGGAATACTGGGAGTTAGATTTTATGTATTTACATTTCCTTTTCTCTCCCTGTAGTTATCATCTCCTTTATTTTCCATAGAACCGCTCCAAGTTCCTTTTGACAGTAGTTTTTCTTCTTATGTTTCTTTTAGACTGCCTGTGACTATAAAACTTTTATGAACCACTTCAGACATGCCGTTTTGGGGGGATATATACATACCTACAGAACAAACAGGCATTATGCATACTAAATGCATATCACTAATTATAATCTCCCTGCCGATGCCAATCATAAGAACAAGTTAAAGCCATTGAAAAGGGGAGAGTGAAAAACGCATCTGCGGTTGGCAAGGTAGGTGTACTTGACATGTCCTTTTATTAATGCTAATTATAGAGATCCCACAAATGGATGTCAAACAGTTCCAGGGTGTTTTGCTAAGAAATTTCTGTGATGGCAAAGGGAAGAACTCCACCTCAGCAGCTCGTTTCTTCTTGTTTGTTTTACTATTTTCACTGTTTTACTTTTAGGGTCACCAAGGAAGAAAGCGAGAAAGAAAAATCCCTTCTGGCCTATGGTCAGTTGCTGTTTGCCCCTCAGCTGGAACAGAGGGCAAATACACCCAGAATCTGCTTTATTCAAATGAACTGAGAATGAATTAAATGGGAGCAGTAGGACTAATTGCAATGGCTGGCTGGCTGAGTCCCTACATCTCCTTTGCAGCACAGCCTGCATCTCCCACCTCTCACTCTGGCTCTAAGGACCATTCCTCTTCATTCTGCTCCACAAGCATTTTCCTAAGTGTTGCAGCTCATGATCCTCCAGGGTCCCAGTGCAGCCAACTGCCCTTACTCAGCAGATCAAACATAGGCATCAATATTTGCTCAGGTTCTACTGGGTTTGATCAGACCAATGCAGGGGTTGGAAGGGAACAGGAATGAAAAGCATCCGACTGTCCCATCTCTCCCTCTCTGAAGGGAAAGCTTGCTTAATCCCCACTGGTAAAGAATCAGAGAAGCCACAGCCTTCCCATGACACCCTGGATTTATGCTGATAGAGGAATAAGAGATCCATCATGATGGGACATCTCATTGAAATAATGTTACCTATTTCTGCTCACACCCAGGGCACTCCTACATGCTCACACCTTTAAACACTGACACACACCCCTCTTTTTATGCAGGATTCCTCAGCTCTTGCAGCTCCTGCAGCACATCATAAGGTATTAAGGCAAAGACACAGCACACTCTGCTCTTTAACCCTTCACATCCAAATGGCTCTCTTCCTCCCTGGTTCAAACCCATAGACCAAGGCTGTTTCCCACCCAGTCCAGTTTATTGCTACAACAAGCCTGGGTGCCTTAAACTGAGGCCAGAGAGTGATGGCAGCCTGTTTATTTGGAAGTTAAGAGTCTAATTGGCAGCAGGTATAAACAGAGATAATTCAGTGCATGGCCCAAGAACCCGGCCACGTTAAACACCAGAAATGGGATATTTTAACAGGAGAATCAAATGCATCACAGATTCCTCATTAATTGCCCTTGCACAGCTGTCAGCTACTACCAGAGTTTAACTAGACCACATGAACAAACAAGTCAGTAAACCCTTTGCCCTTTCCCTCCCTATCACCCACTTGCCGCACAAACACTTCCTTACAGCGGGAATTCCACAGCCTTGCACAAATCTGGGTATGTTAGAACCCAAGCCCATCCTTTCCCTTCATGTAAATGGAATCATCAGCTCCATCCATGCCCCTCATCACACGCTCAAGTAAATGGACCAAACCTCAATGAGAACAACGCAGCTGCATGTGCTTATAGCATCCGAGAACTTGGGCTGAGGCCCAGAGCCTCCAAAGAGGCTGAATTGCCTGATTTCTATTGAAATAACTTGGGGTTAGACACCTAAATACCTCTGAAAAGCCAGGCCCAATGTTGTTGTGCTGTATTTTTAATTAACTAATGTAAGCCCAGACAGAATTAGTATTAAAAGCTCTTAATGGGCTATTCTGTAGTAGTGCACTCGGGGCTTATTGCTCTTGACTGGCTAATAAATTATATTTTTATTTGCCAATAAAACAATAAGAATAATTTCTGTTATTCCACTTGCAGATGAAGTGATTTCTTCCCTCACAAGTGTTGGCAAATGCTAGAATAAGCTCTGGAATACCAAATGATTTATATATCAATAGAGAAGCAGTGGGGAAAAAATACCCCGAGCAAACAAAAGCAGCAAGAACAAGTTGTAATCTGCAGCTCAAATCCATTACATTGCAGTTCCCCATCAGGGATGGCCTGCTAGAGACTGTCTCAAGGCAAGCATCTGCTGACCTCCACAGCACGTAGGATTTACTGTATGAAGCCAGGAGAGGAGGAGCTGGAGGAGCATGAGAGTTTTGGCTCCGTCACAGGTAGCTGAGCAGTGGTTTTGGAAGCTATATGAAGCTTTGGAACAATAAATGATGCCTTTTGGTAAGGTCTCTTGGGCCAGTCTGTCACCCATCTGCTTCTGCAAGCAATGGCACAATGAGGAAATGCAATAAAACTGCAGAAGAACTACTCATTTATACTCAATAGCACAGGTAACCTCCTCAGAATATACTCAATTCCCACCTCAGGCACAGCTGATAGTACTGCCAGTGGGTGAGCTCCAGCAAAATCACCTCTTAGCATTCATGTTTCCCCATAGTGTGAATTAAAGGCAATAACCCTGAGCTCCCCAAGTGTAACAACCCCTTTCTGCAATGACATGATTATCCTTTACCATTCAGCACCATTTTCAACAATGATAATTTGTCCAGGCCAGGCACAGATGCAGACATTAACCTTTATGAAGAACGAGAGTGAAGGAAGGAAAGAACACCAATATTGCATCTGACCATAAAGGCATTCAGTAGGTGTCAGATGGCATATAACATTTTGTCACAACATTACACTGCTATTCACTATGACATCCTCAACTTATCAATTCATAATAACACCCAGCTAGCTCCAATGAAAATATTTACACTGACTTTCCCCTCAATATCCTCACAATGTTTTACCACAAAGACAAGCTCAGAAATCATTTACTACAGGTATCATTAAACTCATCTTTGCCCCGCTGGAGCCTGAAAACCAGCCAGGGAAACATGAGCTTTTATTGCATGAAGTTACTTTATACACACACCTACAATACTGCTTGTTGAATGCAGATGATGGGGATCTCCACAGGGGAGCTTTAAGCAGCTCCTGAGATAAAGCCATCCCCAAAGCCATATGAACACACTAAACAGGCTACTCTGAAACAAGCAAGCAGTTATTTCCATTCAGATAGAGATGAGTTTGTAGAAGGGTTCTAAACAAGCTGAAAGGGATTGCCAGAACCACATCCCAAAGCAATTGCTGCACCCAAAGCTACAAGGCAACATACACCAAAACACCTGCATCTCTTAAAGCACAGGGAACCATTGGTCTTTATCAGAGAGACAAAACAGCACAAAGAACCTCTTACCTCTAGTCCATAGTGCAAACTGTGGAGCTCCAAGAAGAAAGTTGCCTCTTCATCCTCAAACTCAGACCTGGGATGCTGCCTGCAGCCTGGCTTTGGGCACTGCACCTCTTGCCCACCTCATTTCCAGAAAATTCTGTTTAATTTGAAACACCTGAGAGCAGGACCCAGCCCTGGGTACCACAACTGTTGCCAATCACAGTAATCATCACCAGCTGGGACAGGGTGGGGTCATCAGCATCGATGTGCAGTTGGAATAAGGAAGCCTTTCTTTTATGTCTTTTTAATTGTGTTATTCTCCTGCAAGCAATGGCAATTCCTTGGATCATTGGGCAGGATCAGGAAGCAGCACCTTGTACCTAGGGGAGATAAAAAAATTAAAGATGTCTGGGTAATTCCTGCTGGCATCACTTGCAAACTGAGCAATCCCAGACTGAGAAATCAAATTTAGCACCTCCATTCTGGACAGGAGTGTTGGGGTATCAGGATTTCAGCACCTTCCAATGTGATAACTGCTGAAAAGAAGCTAATTATGTTCATCGTAATGAAGTTTGGTTTTGAGAGCCTGTGTTTTCCCTCTGAGAACACGAGCTACTCGGAACACAATGTACAGGTCCCTCTGATTCCATGGATTTTGTAGATGTGGATTTCCCATCACTCTGATACTGTGTTAGGGCTGAGGTTTCCCTCACAAATTTGCTTTCTTTTTCCTTCAGGGATTTTAAAGAGGGAGGAAGGAGTATCTTTTTCCACCCCTTACAGTGTTTTCTTGCTGAATTTAGAGTCCTACGTACATTTAATACCATGAGATTAAACTTTTCTCCACTGCATCACATAAATGTGTTTCTGATAATTACAACCACAAGCCTCATTGTTTGGGCTTTTGTGATCATGTTATCCAGTGAAAACCTATATGCTCACCAAGGTGTACTAAAATCCATAGTAAAGTAACCACAGAGTAAGTTACCTCAAACTAAGTTCATAAACTTGGTTCTCCATTACTCCTTTCCTTGCAGAGTCATTTATACCAACAGAAAGTGTGGTCAGAGTGGTTACAATATTCTGCTGGTCTCACTTAGCAGGAGTTTGAGACCCACCTTGGAATCAGGAACATGACAAAGTGCAACACAAGAGAATACAAAATGCCATGAGAGAGGTGATTTGGTCATTTCCATGTATTATATTAGCTCATTTTCCCCATGGACACTGGCAGAGTTGTAGCATAGCACTGGGAAGCATCATGTTCCCTATTCATCTTTTGTACCTATCTTTATGTCTCCAACAACTGAAGCACATGAACAAGAGGACAGCAATGTGTGAGCAAATCCATGCACACACTGTCACTCCGCATGGGTTGATGGCCACAGTAAGTTGGGATGCTTAAGCTCTGCATTGCCAAACAAAACCAATGTTGACCTGTAGATATGAATTTCTGCTGCAGTGACTCATCTACTGCTCTGACCTTCCCTCCTGCTTTCTTTCCTGTTTTATGCTCAGTGCCTCTAGCAAAAGGGTACATTTACAGCTCTCCTGGAAACACAATTAGAGTAAATGGTGGTAAATGATACTGCAGCAACTATAAATGGTTCCAGAAAGACAGCAACATGTGCCACAGAGTATTCTGGCTATAAATATATCTGGAACCAGATTGTCATTTGGTGGATTGGCCTGGTTCAAAGGATGCTGTTGAAATGCTGCCAATTCATGCCAACTGATACCAGTATTTTTGCTGGTAACCAGGCAAAACAGAGCCAACGGTGGTCATTTATGTCCTGGCATTTTTAATTTTATCTTGAGGTTCTGGGGAGAGGAAAAGTATAAAAAGCACTTCCCTCGTGAGGTTTATGTTTGTTCAAGAAAGGCTTAATATAAAGAGAGCCTCATATCATACACACAGAAACTCCCCAAGCTCTTTTGCATGTCGAAAGTACACACGCACCGTGTCCGCTGAGCCCGACTGCAACACTTACAGACTTGTTCTATCAACCTTCTCTAATTAGCTGAATTCAACAACTACCCTTGCCAGAGCGAGGATGAGGATAAAGAAATTCATCTGAGCATCTTGGCACTGATTTCTAACCCCGCTGTTCCCATGCTGGTACACGCTGTTTCAGAACAGTTTGTTACCTGACACCTAATGAAGGAAAATAGGCACATATAGGTGGTTATCCAAAGCCACAGACCTAAAACTAGAGCAGAACAGACTGGGATTATGAAACTGCATCCAGTTCAGAATAAAAACCAAAGGTGGCAGCTGCTTTTTCAAGCTCTCTTGGGAGTCTGTTGTCTGTCCCAAAATATGGGAGGTATTCTCAGCAGGTCCCTTGGAGCCATGGAAACTCTCATTGCCTTCTACGAATTTCAGGTTTCGTTCTTGCATCTGTAAAAGAGCATCAAATCTGTGGCTAGATGGATCACAGCATGCCTCAGCCTTCAGATCTGGGGGCTAAATTGGAGAGGGGAGGGCAGGGAACACTCCCATGTATCATTTGGGCTCAGAATACAGACTTCAACCACAATTTCCACATGAATCTTGAATTGCCATTGGCTGAAGCAGATTTATTCCATCATCAGCAAACCCCAAACCATGGGGGAATCTCACCTGATGCTCTGACCATAGTCTCCCAAACCCAGTACACCTTCTGGATCACTGGGGCTGAGATTTAAAATGTAACATTCACAGTGGCCCTTTTCTTTCTTTTTTAGTTTATTCCTGTATTCCTGTACCTTTCTAATACAGTGTATTCCTGTACATTCTAGTACATCCCCAGCCACCGCACTGAGTTTTTTGCCTCAAAAGGTACATGACAACAGCTTGTGGCCAGACACAGCAAAGAGTGGCCATTACCTTTCTGTGGTACCAAACACTACCTGTACTTGGGCTCCCTTTTCCAACATGGCTTTTCATCTCTGGTTTCCCACTGCCCTCTATCAGCTGCCTGTGCCTAGAGTATCATTCAGAAGAGCTACAGAATGGATTTAGTTTGGCACAGAACACCAGGCCTGGGCCAGAGCCTCCATGTGGGCTCCTTTCCTGAAGGCCAATGTAGGTGGGAGAATTTCATGGCAGATGAGGATTTTGCTGATCAAGAAAGCAAGGCTCTTTCATGGGGAGGCCACTTCATTCAAAATCTACATGACTTGGCAGCCCAAGGAGCCTTTTCCTTGCATGCCTGTCAGTTCTGCTGGCAGCACACGGGCAGTCCGAGCTTGTGCTTCATGGATTTCACAGCCCCTGGATGGCTTTGTACTGTGTGCCAAATAGGGAACAACAGCCTAAGAAAACAAAGCTTGTGCTATCATGCAACCTGGGAGGGATTTAGTCTCCATGTAAATGTTTCCAATGAGCAATTGTGTGAAGGTCACAATTTACATTACAGTGATTGCCCACCGCAGGAGGCACCAGCGTGGTTAACCTCCTTCTCCATGTGCATCATATCAGCAGAAACGGGATGGACTAGTGTTACATTGTCATACTGCTCTTTGGGGATCCTGGTTTACAGTTCAGCTTTGGCTGGCAAACAATTCTTGATTCTTCTATGTGAGAAGACCATTTCAAACCAGGCAAGGAACAAAGCACTTGCATTTCAAAGCATGGAGGAGACCATTTCTAGTGGAGCCTCTCTATCTTTAGCAGCTCAGGAAGGCTCTTTGCTGTGTATGTTTTGTTGAACCCTTTTCAAGTGCTCCTAGTGCAAAGTGTGGGAGTTCACTGTTGAGATTGACCTTTCTTGTCCACACAGAAAAGTGTGCCTCTCCATTCCTGCTCCACCACCACGTTCCTCAGCCTGCAGAGCAGCGGGTTGCGCAATGGAGTGCAGAATGCCACGCTGTGGTGTCTGACCTTTGAAGGCCTTGCTCCAAAAGAGTGTGGTTTTGCCAGGTGAGTTTTAAGAAGCACTTACCCAGCAGAACTGATGCCACCGATCATCAGCTTGCAGCAGCCATGTTCTTTGCTTCAATAAATAACCTTCCCATGCAGAATACACATCTGGCTCTATGGCAGAGATTTCCTTAGTTTTGAAATCTTTGGTTCTTGGAAGTGTTTCATTTTGGAGAAGCCTCTGGAAAACAATCAGACAATCACAGAGAAAAACTGCATTACAGAATCACAGAATCACAGAATGCCAAGGGTTGGAAGGGACCTCGAGAGATCATCTGGTCCAACCCCCCTGCAAGAGCAGGGTAACCCAGAGTACATCACACACGAACTTGTCCAGGCGTGCCTTGAGTATCTCCAGTGTGGGAGCATTAGGTCAGAGGTGCTTCTGCATCACCTTTCTTCCCCGCCACGCATCCCTTTTCCTTCCCCTCTTTAAGGACCATTTCAGCAGGTGCTATATTTAGACCCATCACTTTTACAGACCTGGTAAACATGTCCTGCTACCGGCAATGTGGTCTGACTGGACTTTTGAAGGAGATGGTGAAATGAGTTGTGTTTGGCTCAGCCTGAAGGGCTGCCTGGCACAGATCTTTGCAGGGAGCAGAAAGGAAACCTGCCTCTGGGAGCATGCAGACACCCAAACACTGCAGGAAGGGTGGTATTACTCACAGTAGTTGGTGCTGGGGGTTGTGTAGGATGGCACTTGACCTTGGAAGCAATTTGAGACAGCGACAAGGTTTCCTTCGCTGTGTTTAACAGCCTGGCATTGGCTCTGCTCAGGAACAGGACTCCTAGACCATAAACAAATACATACAAATAGTAGTGGTCAGTTGAAGGAGCAAGTAGCCACTCAGTCCTGAAAATGCACTATTTGTGCAGTTGTTAATTCTCCTCATTCTGTCCCTCAATGCTGCACTGGCCATTATGCAATCTGCCATTTGTCTCCATAAATCCAACTAGATTTCAGTGCTGCTGTGTTGTCGTTACCCCATCAGCTGGTGCTGGTGATGTATTGACTGGCAACACCACCAAATCCCCAGGGGACACCTTGTGATGCCCCTGAAGCAAAATGCACCTAACCAGGCATGGTGGACAGAATGAGGCTTACTGACATGTGTGGGTATCAGAGGCAGATTGAGACTGACAGGGAAGTAGTGAGTGGCAAAGGCTGGGAGAGAGATCCAATGCAGCTCTGCAATTGCTGAGGCTGACATTTAAATTGCAGGCAGCCATGGGCCCATTCCAGGAGCCGCTTGTGGTTGGATGAAGGTTTGATCATGGAGAGGAGAAGCAGGAAAAGAAAAAGGGGGGAAAAAAGAAAGAAAAATCAAATTGTTCTCGGAAATCATGTTTAATGTAGAAATCTGGTTAATATTAAACTGTAATCTGCAGTTTTCAAGTACACTATTCCTCCAGGAAAACGTTTCCTGTTTGAGTATTAAGGGTTCCCTTATTACATCACTTCCTATGTCAGACCCAACAAGCCTTCAACATGCATTAGTGTATTGATAATGGGAATTTCAAAATGATTGTTTTGGGGAAAAAAAACCTATCTGGGCAATACTCCAATCATATGGATCAATTTAGCTTTGGAATAATGGGGCCAAGCTGGTATTTTTGACACTGTGTCCAAATAGTACTTTCCGGAGAGGTGTTCTCCATTGCAATTCAGTTTCAGGAGCATGTATGTGTTTGGCCATCAATTATAGCACCAGGTCGATTTATTCCCTGCTAAACTGACTTTGCAGGCAGAATTCCCCTTAATCCCACACAAATTGCAAATTGATAACTGTGCCTGGACTGGAATGAACATTACGCACCCAAGTGTAATAATTTATATTAATAATAATAATAACCCACAAAATACCTGGACACTTTAACACACAGCAAAGACATATATTACCCCAAAAAGCCCAACCACTAATAACCAATTCTGCCAGCAAATGTACACACAACCCTGAAAGCCTCACAAATTATGAGAAGGAATTCTTGCAGGAAGACACCACTTATGCTTTCTATAAAATACTGATGGAAAGAGCTTTCCAGACCTGTTGACAAGACCAGAAGAAGGCCAGAACTCCACTTTTAGCTCTATCAGGCTTAAAGATCGTTCATGGTTTAAGATTTTAGCTATCACGGGGTGATCCATGAGTCTTCAGCAGGAATGTCATAGGTCACTGACAGCATCACGGTTACTTAAAGACTAACTGGTTCAGAAACTTCTCAGCCTAACTTTGGTTCAGCTAAATACAACTCTCATTGTGGAAAGAGAGAAAGGATTGAAAAATTCAATTTGAAATCTCTTTATGAATCCAAAATAAGATTTAATTTGGGGAAAAAAATCAAGAAAATGAAACTCAAACCAACATATTTCTACAGGAATCTAAATGCAATGTTTTCATTAACTGCAGTGTGCACTGGCTTGAAAAAGGCCTTACATTATCTGATGGCAATGAATTCTTGGATGGTGTATACACTGCTTTTCTTGGAATTATGGTGATTTTCAGCACAAGAAGTCACTGCTCTGTTAGATAAGGAAGTTGTCTCCTAAACGTTCCACATGCGCTTCTATGTACACTCAGTCACTGGAGTCAGACCTGTTCTCCCTAGAAAAGGTTAATGTCAGCTGCTCTGATTGTACCAGATGATTATTCCTTTTGATAGGTAATTTAGTTCTCTATGAAAGCCTCTAGACCTTAAAATATCTTCTAATAGGACCACTGTCTCTTTGAATGCACCTTTGTATTACTTGATGAAAAAGAATTTTACTTCAGGATTTAACTATAGCTGCATTTCCATCACCTGAGCCTAGATTCTTTTTTCGTTTTCTAAGCCCTGACCTGCTATTGGAGCCGCCACCAGCCTGATTTTCACAGAGCACCACCAGGAGCCAGTTGTCTTCAGTGGCACTCAATGGGCACAAGCACAACCTTGCCTTTCCTAAAGGAATAATGAACGTTAGCTGTGCTGAGATACATGGCTATCATTGCTAAATCCAACCACTGTAATGAACTGGCATTTATTTAACATGTAAAAATAATCTTAGTGAAATAAATGATAAAGTCAACCAGGATACCTATAGTCCCAGCAAAACATAACGTACATTCTAAACTTGTCATCAAATTCTTTCTTTTCTTAGCAAAGACAGCACGGGTATTTCTGACGTATTCAAAAGTGTCCAAACCATGTGTTACATATCAGGAAATGGATCAATTTTCATACTGTTCAAGATATGTGGCACTACGCATTATATTTGAATGTATCATCACAGCATGGAATTCAAATGCAAGGAAAAGGGATCAGATTTGTATATGCTGCACTTTATGTATGTTATCCTCTTTTATTTACCTGCATATGTGAAGAAATGTATCAAAAATTTACACAGATTCTTCACTCTTTGCTAATATTGAAAAGAAAACCCCCCATTTTCTTTAGATGAGGTTAGGAAAGAGGTAAAGCAATAAAAATACTCTTTAAGTTGTGTTCTCTGATGTAATTCATTTGAAATCTATGTCAGATGATGAAAAAAAACGCTGTTGCATTGAAAACAGGCTGAGAATGAAAATACCCTTTCCTCTCACTTATACCAGGCAAATACAGCGAATTAGTTCAGAGCAATAGGTCAGTTTTGCTGCTGGAATAACTTAAACTGGCTTCAGAAGTCAGCTCTGTGGGACGTGCCCTTCTTCCTCGCAAAGTAACGTGAAATCTGCAGTGATACACAGACAAGTCTGGACTCGGCTCTCCTGATGCTCGCATCAATGCACAGAGCAAGATTTGCCCAAGAGAACTGGACCAGAGCAAAGTGGGATCAGTCAGCCCTTGGCATTTTACCCAAACCCTCCAGATTTAGATGAGCCCGAAGTTAAGTGGGGACAGTGACTAAACCAGAGTGAATCAAGGTGTTTCCATTGAGCTCTGCAGCCAAAGATCTGGCCCTGGGCCCACGCGCAGATTTAGATGGGGTAACAGAAAGCAGCCTGCATCCCTCCGCCACCCCGTTGTCTGCCCCTCTCCCTCCTGCTAATGCCGGGCAGAGTAAATCCCGCTGCCGGCCCGGCCTCCGGAGCTGCAGCTTGTAAAGAGGCTGCTGCAGACTGGCGGAGTCATACCCTAGAACAACAAAATCCATTGGCAATAAGGGAGCCGAGAGCAAGCGGCTCATTTTTCAAGGGCTTTCTGCCCCGGCTCCATGCAGGAGCCAGCCTCACAGACTGCCCAATATTTTCATCATTAACTGAGCTGAACGTTCATAATTTGTAAACACAATAAAAAGAGCTTTGAGACACAGGGCGTGCAGTCAGAGGGAGAGTGTGTGCGATGGGGGAGCGCTGCCGGGCTGAGGGGCAGGATGGGGGACGTTTCCTCAGGCAATTTACATTTGACTCAGGAAAGCTGGGAGGGTGCCCGCTGCAGTGAAGGGATCAGGCTCACGACTCAAAGCGATTTTTCTTGAAGTGTCACTGCAACATACAACCACCATGTGTTCTTTCTTGGCTCCGCTTTCCCTGCTGATGCTCCAACGCCTGGACCGGCTGCTCCTGCCTGCCCGGTTTGCATCCGTTTGCTTCAGCAGCGAAAAGGACAGAACTGCGTTTTGATGCATGTAAGGGTGCTCCCCTGGCCCTCCTCCTCCTCTCCCCTCCATGAAAAGGGGCCCTCCTGACTTTTGGGATCTGGACAAAAGTGCTAAGGGTTAATGGACAACAAGGTCTAGGATGTGTGTCTCTGTATGGGAGACAGAGGCTGTGAGGGGAAAAGGAATGAAATACTTCAGCAGCAATCCAAATTGCGTTTGCCAGACTCAGCCACCTCTGCTGATCTGCCAGCTCCTACCCAAAAATGAAAGCCCTGATCCAGTATTGTTCTGCACTTGGGCTCATCCCTTACGCTGGTTTGAATAGGTGCAAAATGCTTCAGCTCAGAACCAGACCCACGCTGGGATCCCTGAGCTTGTAAGAAGTAATGGGATTAGCTGGGGCTGGGAGCAATCAGAGCACCAGGGGAGTAGCGTGTCTGAAGGCTGTAAGTAACTGTCAGTCCCACCGTGCCGAAAGAGGACACTGATTCGGTGCTGTTTCACAGGGATGATTTAATCCTCACCACCATCTGGATTCTAGCTGGAGGCCACCCACTCAAGCACTGACCAGCAAGCACGTTGCTTAGCTTGGATGATTTGATGCGATCGCGACCTGAGGCTGTAGAGCTGTCATAGGGGAAGAAATACAAAACAGCTTCGTTTACAGAACCGAGTTCAGTTTCAACTCCCAGTGAAAAAAACACCCAAAACAAAACCCCAAAAGAATTTAAAATATAGTAATTCTGAGAGTTGCAAAATCTCCTGTGAGTGACAGCAGTTTCAGTGGGGCACACGGTAGTGATTTATGTCTTGAAACAGGCAGCTGGCATGGCTGCAATCAGAGCCACGGCTCTCCTGACCGCTGCCAAGTCAGTGCAGCACTGACACGCCAGGTCCCAATGATTCTATCACCTTCCTCTGCTCCATCGTGGGTTTCTCCTCTTGGCGGCCAGCAGCATGGCTGCAATGCAGCATTAGGATGAAGAGGGATGCTGGACATGCTTGGCAACAGCCACAGCTCAGCTCGGGCCATGCAGCGGGGGCGAGGTGCTGGAGGCAGTGCTAAGCAGAGAATGACACGTCGACCTTACTGCATGGAAATGCCTCTGAAGCAGCCAAGAGCCAGCCAGCACACGCCTGTGGATGTAAGGACCATGCAACACTGACTTCTCTCTTCTGCATTTTGGGGTTTTTTTTAAGGATATTGTTTTTGTAGGCATGATAAAGCAGGACAGCCTCAAGTCACTGATATGGTTGACTTGCTCTGGTGCATCTTAACTCCTCCGTTGCCAAACTCCAATGTTCTCCTTTTGCTGTTTTTCTGGGGTCACCTGGATTTCTCTTAGTCCATCCTTGCTAGAAATCTCCTTATTTGATATTCTGGGTCTCAACTAGATCTCACTTGCAGCAGCTCTCCCCTTCTGCAATGCTAAGACCTGTACAGCTCAGCTAATGTACGCTGATCTTCACCTGCAGAGAGATTTTCACTCTCAGCCTGGTGTCCCTTCTGATCTGTGTCATATCCCAACCCAAGATGCCATCAGCACCAGCTCTCTGAGCTGCCCCACCACTGGCTGTTGCTGGTTTTCCCTTAAGGAGACCTGAAAGCATGAGGTGCCTTGACTGAGCGCATCAGTAGAGGGCTTTTTGGAGGACCACTAAAGATATAGGAGACTGCAGTCTCCAACCCACCTTTTGGACCCCCTTGATGTCTTTGCTCCCACTGACTGCATTGACTAGTCTTCTAACTGAGCTGCCTAAATGAGGTGTACAACATCCCATGGGGTAAGTATGCCTCCGAGTTTATCAGCCTGGGTGGTAATGGAGCTAACAATGTCAGAGGGAAAGAGCATGCCTACATGTTCTCCAAGCCGTCCGGATCCGAGCCAGCTCCAGCCTAGCAGCCTTCTAGCTGCATTAACGTGGCACCTCGCCCAAACTAATAAGTCCTGTGGAGAGGCGCCATGTTAACATGGCCATAAAGCTTCCAGATTGGAACAGCTTCCCGGGCAGAGCCTGGCTCTGTCAGCACGGGGAGAGGTAGAGCTCGTTGCTGCTGCTGGTCCTCATTTTACAATCCAATTTCAGCAGAGGCAGAAGACCTCCCAGCTTAGCTGTGCCCCTCGGCACGGGGCAAAGGTGCTGCCCTCGCAGCACCCTCCAGCACAAACTGGTCGATGTCAGGTGGTTTCACCTTCTTCCTCCCATGCAAAGTCCTCTGTGCACAGGCACACACGAGTTTTGGTCTGATTTATTCAGCTTTGAAAGCAAACAAACACCATTTTGGCCTGGAATAAGACGGCCAAATTACAGAAAGGAACGCCACGTCCTTGTTTCTTGTGATGCTTTTGTGCTTTTCGTTAAATGAAAGATAAATGGCAGATAATGACTCACTCATCTCCATCCACCTTATAAGCCCCGCAATCAAACCTTATTGCACAGGCATCTAAGGTATGTAGTGCTGAAGAAAAGTGTTTGTCAGGAGGGATAGAGAACAAAGGGTACCTGGAGGTTAGTAAATGTTTTTCATGGGTTCTGTAAGCTGTGGTTTCCTCTATTGGGGGTGTTACACACTTTCGGCTTTCGAGCTCCTCTGTCAGACACCCAGCCAAACAAGGGAGTGATTAGCAGAGCTCCCTCGTTGAGGCTATTGTTGTAGGTATGGTTTTAATACACCCACAGTTCTTGGCACTGACGTTCATTTTCTGACTCCAGGAAATCTTGAACTGTTTATTGATTCAAAGGCAAGAAATAGAACATTGAGATGGAGCTAATTGGCCAGAGACACAATCTGCAAGTCACCCAAATAAATATTGCCATTAATTGAGCCCTAGTTTTGTGGGAGGAAAAAGTAGCCTGGTTTTAACAGCGATAATTTCTTGCAAATCTATGTTTTATTGGTTTGTTTTTCCATGGAGAGACCCTGAAGTGCAGGCTCACTTGAAGACACACCGACGTCACAACACGAGAGCCGAGTGCCCAAGCCCTCAGTTTGGTGGCTCTGGCACAGATGGAGCCTGGCCTTGCTCTGAGGAAGGGGGGTTAAATCTGCCAGTGACATTTCAGTGTTTGCACAGGAAAAGAGCCCGCAGAGACCTCTGGCCCTGGCAACCTGGCTGCTTGTTTCTGCTTATGAATGCTCTTCCGTGGCAGATGGGATGGGATGTGCCTCAGATACGTGAATTGGGCATTCACTGTCCTGGTGAGAGCCGCACAAGCCTGCGTTAACCACTAAAGAACATTCTCTCCTATGTTGGGATTCTTTCTGGGCTCTTTCAGTTTTGCCTTTCCATCCTCAGAACTATCGATGGGCAGACACTATCCCAAGCTTCTTTAGGGAAAAAGGAACCCATGCTTTAGTAGGCTTGCTGTATGACATGGGGGGAAGACATGCTGCAACAGATGATGTTAGTGGGAGCTAATAGTTCCTCTGTTCTCCCTCCACATCCTCCAGTAACTGGTACCTGACAGGAGGAGAGGATTTAGCCTCTCTGTTCCTCTTCCCCTTCAGTGTTCACGCGTCTGGCAATCAGGAGGATGGCAGAGATCCAAAGCACTCGGAAGAGGAATAAGAATAAAGACAGAGCAGAGAGCAATATTTATAATGTTCCACTCTTTGGAACTGCAAGGGCTGGGTTATACGCATGAAAGCTCTTACACTGGAGAGAAACACTGTGCTGGCTAAAGGAGCTGAGCAACCCATTTCTAATTAAAAAGGACTCCTCTCTTCCCTGCCTCTCATTTTACAGCAAATTAGATATGAAATCAGATCTGCTTTCCCCGCTCCTCTGAACTCTAATGACAGCTCACCATTGAGAAACATTTTGTTTGGGCCTAGGAGTGAGGGCAGAAGCCAAGAACAGTCTTCACAGTTTGAAATGCACCGAGAAATGTTCGAGAAACTCCCTCTGCATGGCACAGAGAGAAAGCCTCAGGCCGAGGAGGAGAGCAAAAGAGCTGAGGATTGAGAGGGGAACCACTGCTGCAGACTAAGATGTGCCGTGTGCAGCGATGGGTGCATTCAGGGAAGCAGAACTTACCTACTTCTTGTCTGGACCGTAACAGATTTATGTCTTGCTGCTTGCCATGCAGGTAGATAAGAGCCTTCATACTTTACACTGCACTGAAAAGCAAAGAAAATGAAAATCTCCACTATCCGTGCAGAGAGACAGGTCTTCTATAAACCCACCGTCCTGTTCTAATGTCACTGGAGCAACCTCAGATCCCCACCTTCTCTAGAGGAAAGGGCTGACTGACCCCAGAGTAAACGGAGCCTGGGAATCGTACATAGAAACCTTGTCAGGATTACAAAATGAGCCCATCTCCAGGTATGTTATGAACAGGATAAAAAAACCACTACTGCATCTTTTCAAGAGCCTTGGTAATGTGCCAGTGCTGGAAAAAAACTTGAATTCAATCAGATCACGGAATAGAAGGGTGGAAAAAGCCCTTTCCTCCCTGCCTACACTTCTGCATCATGTCCCAGCTTGAGGAGCCCATGGCTGGGGCCTCTCCTGGACATCAGTTCAGAGTGACACTTTCTGTTGGGTACTCCCCTTTACAGATCTGCTCCACCAGCAGCACTCCAGAGTTCACTTCTCAGTCCTGCTGGAGAAATCCCTTAAGGTACATAGACCTATCTTCACCATAAAGAATAAAGCCAGCCCTGGAACGCAATGGCCTGTCTAATCCTGTTCCTTTATTTCTTCCCGAGTGCGGAAGTCCTCTATTGTTAATCACTGTTTGATAAGCTCATATTGCTATTTGCCAATCACAAAGCACTGGCAGAAAGGGAAAGGATTTGACTGACTCTGAAAAGCCAAGGAGTGCCTCTGTTAATCTCCCTGCCATTCTTCCGGCATCCCTGAAATGCAAATACTGGTGGCTGGTGATAACTGATGGGCGGTCGGCGATGGCAAGACACCCCTGAGCCAATCCAAGGGCCAAAGGCTCAGCTACACCTCTGGAAGTTGAGCAATCTCCCTGAATTGTGTGTGTGATAAAGTTCTAATCTATTGGCTATAAAAACCTGGTCTAGGGAATGTTTTGGTGCAGTTGTTGAGTAAGAAGATAAAGGAGATTGGAAGAGACGGGGAAGTTTCTTGTTGAGCTTCTAATCACTTTTTCCCTTCAAAGTTTCTTGAATTCCATGTCCAGTCTGTTAAAGTCCCCCTGTTGCATTGCTGCATATCAAATCGGAGAGTCCGGACCTAAGTGCAGGGATAAAAGAGCACGTGCACAAACATACACATGATGCACGCACACAAGAGCTGCTCATTTGTTTCACTGGAGAGCTCTGCAGAGTCAGGCTTTCACTGAGAACCCCAAAGTTCAAGTAGATGCACCCACACAGCAGCAATTCCAACACACCCCAGCACCGTTCTCTGGTTGTCCATCACCCAGTCTGATCAGTCCTCAACAGCAAACTACACCTGCAGCTACTGGAATGGGATAAAAGCTACATTCCTTGGGGAATACAGCCCATATCAAGGTCCACAGCAGTATGGACAGGGAGCAGATGAGAAGGTGGGCTAGGGAACTGGAGGATGAGTCCTTCCAGTGCACTGGTACTACTGCTATCCACCTGAGAAAGTGCTTCAGAAACCAGGTGAAGGATGTCATCCTTCAGGTGATGGACCCTTTGGGTCCATGCCTAGTCATCCCTGCTGCCAGAATAAGGGCCTTGATGTTACTGTTCCTATTGCCTTGGAAAGGGACAAACCCCATCCTTTCGGTGCTTCTTACCCCTGTGATCTGCTGATGGACCAAACTGCAGCCCGTCACGTTGCAGTCTCATAAGGGTACTGCTGAATCACAGAAACATGCCCAAATCAAATAACAGCAATAACAGAAACAAGAACAAACATTCATTTGTATGCTCTAGGGTAAGAGGTCCCCGAATGCCTTAACAAAAATAACTAAAAATCAAAATTACAATAAACAAAGGCAATATGCTTATAAAAAAAATATCCCACTTGGAGCACTCGTACCACTTAATCCCATCTGTCAATAACACAGCTGCACTGCAGGGACTGTTCAGCATCTTTCTTTATTTTTCTAGGCATCCTGGCTGCGTGGAGCACATTAAATGACTCAGAGTTCCAACAAGCGATTTTGAAAGTCACTCTCTGTGGCTGCTACATGTTTGCTTTCTCTTGACCTCACCACTCATATCTTGCTGTTGTTGCAAAGCTAATTCATGGGCTGGATCCAAAAAACGGGGGAACCGCGCTCCCTTTGGATTCTTGCATTTCTGAAGGAGTCCTTCCTGCTTCCTGTTTGCGCTCTCGGCTGTGTTTCCAAAACAAAATTTCCACTGCCCTTGAAAAACACCGAGCCACGCTGAGCAGGAACGCAGGCTCCAGCTCGGTGGCAGGGCCAGGACAACCCGGAGTGATGTGCTGGTACAGAAGTCTTGTTTTTATCCATAAAAGAGAGGCTTCAGGCTTCCAGTGTCTTTCGGGTGCAGGTGAGGTAGATGTAGCTCGCCAGGCTGTGGCACCAGGCTAACCACTGCAGCAGGCTGACTGCTGTGAACATCTGTATTGCCTATGCATGAGTTAGACAGATGTGGAACTTCCAACCCTTTGGTACGGAGTGTTAGGATCAATGTCAAATGACAGTGTGAGCTTTTGCCACAGCATGTGCACCAATGCTCTGTCATGGCTTCTGCTGATGAGGCTAGGGATAAAATAGAATTAGAGGGAAGCAACTTTAACTTCCTCATGCCAGCTTCCTACAGAATCTGTGGCCCAAAAAAGCGCCCAAATCCCTGCTGAGATGAAGAGGGTTTGCAATATAAGGAGATGAAGAAAAGTCTGTCCTGGCTGAGAATATTAACGATTACTACTTTACCTCATTCAATATTCCCCAAGACTGCCTAATTCTAAGGTCTGTTTTCAGAGTCCTTTGGAAGGCTGGAAAAATCTCCATCTCCTTGAGCTCCTGAGAAGCCTTCAGCTGGCTCTGGGTTCCCCTCCTTGGTGCCTCTGTTTTCTTAATGATCTTTAATCATTCATTACTTTTGCTCATTAGATGAGAACCTGGTGAGTCTTTAACTCAGTTGGCACAAAGATGTCGAGGTTATTAAAGGGAATATCATTATCACCATCTCTGCAGGTATGAAGCAAGTCAGTTGGAACTGGCTGGGGGTTTGGAGTGGATCAGGAGATGGGAACTGCAGACACCTGGGCTGTGCAAGTGATGCACAAACTTGTTTTACAGCTCCCGTTGATACCAGATGAAAGTTACTTGGATGCACTAGAGATCTGCAGGTGATGGTTTATAATGGCAATAGAATGACATGTGATGAGAAGAATCGAATGTCCAGTTAGGTCTTTGCTTTCTTAATGTTGAGGCAGCTGATCTGGAACACCTTATTCTGCAGTTTCAGGAAGAGGATGGCTAAATTTCAATGCCATTTCTGCTTTTGTTTTCCTGGTATCATTTTTCCTTTGCTAAAACTCAAATCTCTCTTTCACAACCAGGCATCTCCTGCAATTACAGTGTCAGTCATCATCATCCGTATTACCTGGATTTCGTAATGTGTGCCTGGCACCTGGGCTGTACTTGAAAAATGTCATTTTCTATTTGCTCAAGTATGCACAGAAATGTATCTTGTGATGGATACCAGTGGTGGCTACAAATAAGTCTGGTCTAAAACAGGTATTTGTTCCTATGAAATGAAGTTGAAACAAAACCTCCCAAGTTTTAAGGCATTTCTCCACGTGTTAACTTTGTGGTGAAGGGATCAGCTCTGCCTGTACTGTAGAGAGGATGAACTAAAAGCCAGAGCGATTTAGTCACTTAAGTCACATGGAAGCTAAGCAGAGGATGGAAATCTTTTTTCCACCTGTATTAGCAGCAGCTTTCTGCAGGCAGCCACTAGACTGTGATGCATCACAGCTACCTGGGGAGAATAAGGTCTGCATGGAGAGTGCTGCTCAGAGAGTGCCAGCCCAGCCAGGCTATGGCAGAATATGGGTGGGAAGTATCCCAAAGCTTCAGGATTTTTATACATTTCTAGCAGCTCCAGTGTGTATAGATGCACTTCAGTGTAGTTGATTTTCCTTTGCTTTAAAGGAACCTCATCTGCATCATGCTTTTATCATTGCCATGCAAAAAACCCCAATGGCTAATTCCTCCTCTGCCCTCGCACTCTGAGATGTGTCCTCAAACTGGGGTGGCAGAACCAGGGAGTCAAGGGCAGGCAAGCAGTGTGGGAAAAAGTCTTGGAAGCATGGAAGGCAGAACATCTGCAAGGAACAAGATGTGGGCAGAGGGAGTTTTCAAGGAGCCATTCCCTAAGGCAATTTATAGCATTGCTGAGCCCTTTCTCCTCACAGCAGGCACGTGGAATTTGATTTGGCAATTCCCTGGCCACCTGTGACTTGAGATTAAACATCATTACAATCATTCACTATGTTCTGTGCAATCAGCTCTTGTTTTCCTCATTCCTTTACGTCTACCCCACCGCACCAAGCTCCACACCAAACCCCTACCACAGCTGAGTCGTATCTTATCAGTGGGTTCAGACTTCCCATGGCTGCCACAGACTATGGCACTGCACTCAGGAGGGTCATTACCCTGTTATGTGTCTGCCCTTTCTATGTTGGGCAACACCAGGGAAAAACAGCTCGATAACACAGCAATGAGTGGCATCTAAATGCAAACAGATGACGGAAGATGCAGAGTCAGCATAGAGAGTTATAGCACTGGCATGGGTAGCATAGACTGATGATAAAACCCTATCTTTGCTTTGAAATGGAGCCCTAATGGTTGGCCTGATGCCATCTTGGTATCAGGTCTCAGTCATACTTCCCGCAATCCCTTGTCTGGGACCTTCCGTGCTGTTAACCATTATTTCTGATAGATGCCACCATGTGTCATTGCACAACCCCATCAGCATCACCCACACCAATAAATGCCTGTTAGTCCTGTCCTCTTTTAACCTGGTGTAAATTCCTCGCCACGCAACACTGAGTTCGCACTCTCATAAAGGTGAATATGAGACATTAAATTAAGCTATTTCTCTTCCCTTTCTTGTGCAAAGACTGTCAAAGAATTACAATACACTTCCCAATGTCACTCTTATCTGTCCGAGGTGAGCTGTTATCTGACTTTACAAATTTTCCCTTCCATTTTTAAAGGTATATTACAAATTATGGGAGAATTTCACTTCCACTGGAGGTGGTTTATGTAGCAAAACCAGGATCATTTTCATTGACACCTCGGAGCTAAACTCATGTTGATGTGTGGGGTTATCTGCCTGGCCCTGTCTTCTGTAACTTATGCTGTGGTTGATACCTACTGGGTTTCTGAACACAGCCTTCTTCTCGTCGTCATTTCTGAGCACCTCCTGAGGCCAAAGGGAAACACCTTGGGGTTCTCCTGGCTTTGAAGACTCCTCCTTGCTGCAGGCGCTGGCAGTGATGCGCCTGTCACCCAGAGCTTCCCTGCGCCCGTGGCTCAGCTCAGATGAGTGCCTGTGCTGGCCACCCCATGCCCGAGCCATGCAGTCACCGGGTACACTGATGTGGAAGGAAAGAGCAAAGCAGAGATTGAATCCATGTTGATCTTGAAATGATCTCTGGAAACATAACATGATAGCAACTCAAGTAACTCCTTTCCTTTTGGCAGTGGCAGCTCTTCTTGAAATAAACAGGTAGTTTACGAGCCTCGGGGGGATTTTAAAAACCACTTGTCCCTCAATCATTTTTCCACTTTCCAGCTACTACACAGTACAAAAAAAGACTTAAAACGATATTTATGTTCCCGTAGACTTGGCAGCATGGTTCTGTGCTCATAATGGGCTATGGTTTTGGGGACTTGGGGAAGGGGGGAGAAATTTCCACTCATTTTGTATAATTATGATATAGAAAATATTTGTAGGTCATGTTTTCGGACCGTAACTAATGTGCTGTTCAGTCCTGCCTCCTACGTGAGCCCGACACGTTTGCCCTTGTGGGGCCGGTGGGATATTTACACCCCAATGGCATTTGCAGCGACATCACTGAGCGGGCTCAAGGAGCTGCAGCTTTGGGGCTGTTCTTCATCACTTGGTTGGCTTGGAATTCTCTCTGCCATGAACAAACCAAACCACCAAGGAAAGAAACACTCCTGAAAGTCCTCAGCTCATCCCCAGGCATGTCTGGGTTTGGTGGTGTTTTCCTTTTTGTCCTGGACTCTGTTTTTTGGTGTGTGGGGTGGTCAATGGTGAAAATCACAGGGGAAGAAGTACCCACAGCTACACAGAGTGGTCATATGTAAGTAAAGGTTACATCTTGCTCAGTGTACTGCTTGGATGTATGATTTGGGTTATTCCATACCAAGCCCTTATTCCATACCATTCACATCATGCTCAGATCCCACATTTTCCAATATAGCATTGCTTTTTGTCTCATATACACACACACACAGATATCATTCCTTAGCCCACAGAATCTGTATCTATATAATCTGTATCTATAATCTATATCTATATAATCTATATTAATCTATATGACTTCCTATGTCTTGGACCTTATATGTAATCCTTAGTTGTCTGTCAGTGCAATGGGAAAAATGAGGAGTCCTATAGGGTTCAGGATTACAGGATTCACCATCTGCCATTCAGAAGGAGTTTCAAAGGGAAAGGCCACTTTCCAAGCACTACTCCAGGCACCAAGCTATGCAGAGCATCCTCCTTCAAGTCCTGATAATCTCCAACCACCACGAGGCCATTGCCAGCCCTCAGTTACCATGGGGCAGAGCTGATGCAGATGGGCAGCTCAAGCCAGGAGAGCCTGAAGGCTCCTCTCCAAACTGAAGCACCTCTTTTCATCGCTATACATCTCTCAATGCCTGTTATCCCCCCCTAACCTGGGTGAGGTGATGTAATTGCCTTTCCCCTGACTCCCACACACAAAGAGAAATGAAATGGAGAACTCCAGGGTAAAGCAGACACCGTTCTCCATTCTCTCCATTCAGTTAGCAATGCCCACAAATCCTATCCATCTGATTAAACCCTTTCCTGATCCACCTGATTAAACCCTAAAATCTCCCCCCCCCCCCCCATGCCCCCAAAAGCCCTAAATTAAAATCAACAGTTCCAGGCTTTTTCTGTTCATTGTAATCACCCCAAATCGGTGGCTCCAGCCTCTCTCAGCGGCTTCTGTAAAAGTAGTTCTCTTTTACTGCTAAACCAAGGCTTCTTTATCCAGCCTCCGAGTGCACAAATGCTGCTCTTATTTACATAGAGAAATTACAAACAGGCTCTTGATTCTTTGATCCTGTGTATTCAAACAGCCCCGGGCTTCTGCTGATTCTGGCTACAGGAATCAGGTGCTTGCTGGTGGGTTATTACGGTGCAAAGAGCTCAGATTTTAACAGTCCCAGCGCCTATTTGGGCATAAAACCTTGGGAAGGAGAAAAGCTCCGTGTCCCTCTCCTGCTCCAGCGCTCTCAGGACACTGAACATTGTTCCCTTTTATTGGCATTCAGAAATGGATCTATTCCTATTGGCCTTCAGTTGCACAAGTGTGCCCGGTTCTTGGCTGATCCGGGAGGCAAAGTAGCTTTGTGGGGTACATCTCACCTATAACTGGTTTATTCTGGGTATTTTCAGTGTCAAAGCCCGGAGGAGGAAAGCATGATAAGAAGAATTATTTTCTTAACACTCTCTATTTTTTTGCCAAGCTTTATTCCAGGAAAAAAGAATTTCAGGAATGTCCCCCAATGTGCAAATATAGAGGCATCTTTTTTGATGTCTAAATACCAAGCGGGATGCAAATCCCCCATCAAAATGAAATTTGGAGTTGATGCATCAAACCCATTTTTTTCCTGCTTTCCTTCCACCTCTACAAGGCAGACACTTCCTGAAGAGCCAGTACTTTCCTTAAGAACAGGGAAAATTGTGATCACAGGGATATGCTCTATGTGTTTGCCTGGGCATACATCAATCGAGCTGTTGCAGCATCCTCATGCCACCACAGGAGCACTGTGGTTGGGGTGTGAGGCCTGACTGCTCAGCCTTGCTGGGGTCTCCTGTCACCTCTAGCACCAGTCTGTGCTGGAATAGAACACTAGAACCAGAACAACATCAAGATTTCCTGATTCTGGGCTAACTAAGTCCAAAAGAAAAGATGAGCTAAAGCTGCTCAGAAAAGGTGAGGCAGAAACAGTAAGTGATGAAAAAGCCACTAAGACCCATAAAGTCCTTCCTCGCAGGTTGTTCTTGCCCTTGTTTCTTGCTGCGCTGTGCCTTATGCTGGGAACTGTGTCCACAGCAGCCCCAATGTGTTTTGCTGAGTGTGGGAGGACGGTCCAGCAAGCTGAGCTCAGGGAAAATGTTTCTCTGCAAGGTTTGGGCATGCTCTTGCTGCATTACACACAGTGTGAGCTCTTATCACGCAGCCTTGACATCTCCAGCCTCTGCTTGGGTGAGGGTTACAAATAGGGAGTATGTTCTTTCAAATCCCTGTCAGATTGCCAGGCAAGACCTGACTTTGTGCATGGTCTAGCAGGCTACTGCTTTTGCAAGTATTTAATGGGCCTTTTTATTGTTACTAATATTACTACGCTGCATGTGAGATGTTGGGCCAAATCCTGTGTTAATGCTGGCCTTAGCCAGCAATAATCCCCATCAATTTTATGTGAGCTTGCTGCTAAGTAAGGCCAGAGAAGAAGCGAGTGGGAAGCTCTGGGTTTTCTCCCTGAGCCTAAGTCACTGAAACCAAATGGGAAGACTTCCCTCAAGCAGGGCAGCTTCAGACATGGGTGCTGAGCAGAGACAAGGGCCTGATGGTGTCATTCCCTAATTCCATCTCTGGGGACAACACGTCTGTGCCTCTGCGCAACAGAGGTGAACAGATAAAATCCTTACTCCTTATGAAGTCTGGGACTAATTCATAACGTCCTATTCTCTGCTTTCTCCCCAGTCTCCTGTCTCATTCATCTCCCTTCACTCACACCCTGGCAAACCCCCTTGCTTTAGCGAGCAGGAGGACCCTGCACAGCCAGATCACATTTTATCTTGGTTCATGGATCGCTCCTTATTTATTTAAACCTCCACTGCCTCCAGCCTCAGTAACGATGCTGCTGCCCTCAGCATCAATGCCTCTGCCAATAACAACAAGCTCCATTTAGTCTGCTACAGCTTCCTACAGAGAATTGTTTTCTCACTTTACTCCTGCTCCTCAACCCTTTAAAAATGGGCAAAGCCTAAAAATTATCCCCAACAGGCTTTTGCATTGGTTCACTTTGAAACAAAGCCTTTACACATGTTTGTTCTGCAGGGTCCCACTGATTTTTCCCCTTACAAACTTTACTCCCATTGCTTTTTCAATCCCAAGCCTTTTCCTTCAAGGGCTTTTATATTATAAATGTGAAAGGAGAGAGGGGGGGAAAAAAAAAAAGGAAAGAAAAAATGAGATTTATTTCTTTTATTTGATTACGGGTTCCTTATTTATGCATTTACACACATACAAGGGCAGTTGCTGCGTTTTAATCCTACAATAATTGGCTTTGGAAAAACAGTAGCTCATAATAATAATATTGTGAGTGGCCAGAATAAAAAGAGCTACTTGAATGATGGCGCAATTAATCATGAGTGTGTAGGCCAACCTGAGAGTGCCAAGCAGGCACCGAGGGAAAAATCATCTCCCCTATGTCTCCTCCTGTCTTCAGACCCACCTAATTGGTAGTCAAAACAGACTATCTCACTTCTAAATTTATCTGCCCCTTACACCGAGGCAGAGCTAAAGGTCCCATTAGGTCTGCGGTAGCGGGCGCTGGTGAACACGCAGTGTTTATAAATAAACCCTATATGAATAGCTAATTCCTGGCACTGCTGCTCTCCTCAACAGCAGCTCTGGCAGCTCGGCAGCATCGAGGAGGTGGAGGCCATGGTTTCATCATGCAAAGTGCTCAGCAGCGAGCCTGGCCTCCTGTGCTGCTTCTGCTGTGATGGGGCCGTCCCTGGTCCCCATCGAGCCCAAGCAACTGTTAGTCTGTCTGGGTGTGGAGGTCTTTCCTCCCACCCCTGGATCTGTTGTTTTGCCTGCAGGTCACTGCTCTGTAGCAAGAGGAAATCAGTGTCCTCCTAACATACTGCACTGGAGTGGGAGGAGAAGGCAAATGCGCCTTTAGCTGCAGTTGTCTGGGGGACAGCCCCTGCATCAGCAGCTCTAGACGAACCCACTGCAGCTCATCTGTCCCCCTCAAGTGCAAGGGTCCAAACGATTTTGGTGTTTGGCAACTTGAACTGCTCTGGAGGATGATGACACTTGAGCTCCCCAGTTGCCTTGCATACTTTGAAAGAGTTACTTGTGCCATTTGGGAACACGTCCTTGTACATCTGTTCAGTCATAAGATATGATTTCATGGCTGGGCTTGCACTGATCTAAGACTTTTGCTGCTGAGAGGGAAGATTCTGCCCTGATTCCTGCCTCCATTCCTACTGGCTCCTGTCAGCTCAGCTGCTCACAGGACCATGGCCAGGTCTGTGAGCTGCTCCAGCTGAAAGCCAGCCCTCTTTAGGCTGGGAGGTGGGAAGCTGGAACAGAGAAAGCAACTGATCCATTTGGGGTCCTTCAAACCTTAACAATAGGATCTATAAGCCATCCAAAATATTATCTTGCTGGAGACATCAACAAGCCTCCCTGCTCCAAGTGGATAACTACTGTCCTTTACACTGGAATCAGCACATACACGAACCTGAACTCTCCCAAAACTCCAGACAAGATCACATACATTTTACACCCAGCCTTCCTTTTCACAAGCCTCATTTATTTATATAACAAGCCAGAACTCAGTGTCTTTGGCACCACAAGCTGTATGAGCAGTTGGCTGTTGCAGGCACAAAAGTGATCACCTGATAGCTGAGCTGATATGGGGAGAGCTGTGATTTAGTTTTGATTTATAGGGGCTGGAATGAACCTGTGCTTTTCCCACCTTGGGTTATGATGCACCACTGAGGTGGTACTACTGAATCCAGGAACCTAGTATTTCTTAAAGGTATTTCAAATGTAATTTCCAACCATGATTTCCCATTTCACACGCAAGAATCCATAAAGACAGCAACCTCTCTGGAGTGTTCATTCAACAGAATGATGTGGGACAGAACTTTCTCCTTGATTACACTGTCGAAACAGGAAAACCGGAATAATTCAGAGGATCTCTGATCTTTACACAGTGCATGTTGAAAAGCTTGCTCCAGTGTGAAAGTCCTTTAAAAACAGAGGCTGTATATCCAAAGTGAGCCCACCAGAAAAGAGAAATAATAAAGAAAGTAGCTTTGAAAGACTGGGCAAAGGCCTGGAGGAGCCACAGTTTTCCTTCCCTGCAGTAAAGCGTGGCTAAAACAACACAAACTCCTATGGCTTACTAATTTTTCAACCCAATATTTTCATATAATTTGTGTGCTTTATAAGCCCTGGAAAAGCCACAAGAGGCCACACATTTCTGATGTAATCGTCTTTGAATTCAACAAAGACCATTACCATGTCAATGAGGGGGATGGTTTCAAAGAGCAGAGGGTGGTTTGCAAGAGCACCCAGAGGGGATTTTCACTGCAGCTACTGAAATAATAAACTCCTCTTTCCCCCCTCCCTTCCAAACTGTGGCTCCAGCTGGAGGCATTTCAGTAGTTGAGTTCTAATCACAGATAATTCTTTTTTTATTGTGTCATTTTGGATTCTGTTGTTATACACAATTGTTGCCATGTAACTAGACCAGCGAGGCGAAGTTTTAGCTCAGGTCAGTTTGAGCACAAACTCTTTGCATCTTGGCCTTTGAAGATGATGTCTGTTTGGGGTGGAGGTTGCCTTTGTTTCAAGGAGCTTATTCATAGAAATGGTTTTTCTCTCTCTGAGCTTATCCCAGTTTTTAGTGTGTCTTGAGGTTCATCACTTCTGCTTCAAAGCGCCAAACACTTCTGCATGGGGGTGTTTTGATGCATGAGAAGTCCCACTGGCTTACACTGGGCTAATTCAAGATCCAAAATACTTCGTAGGCATTCAGTCTTTGTAAGTCTAGGACCTCAGTTGTGGCCTTCTAGGAGGCTGAAGTGAAAGGAAAGGGAGGAGGTAGGAACACCATGAGCAGACAAAGGGCATCACAAACTACTACCGCTGTCAAATATACAAGAGCATCCAGAGAAAAAGGTTTTGCTGCAGATCATTGCCCTAAGTCCAGCCCCTTGCAAAATGCATGTTGGTGAAACAGTCTGAGCACTTCTTCCAGTGCAAAAGTTATCAGCTGAAAACAACAGCTCAGGGTGAAAGAGCTGACGAGTTGGATCTGTAGCTAATCACAAAGAAGCCTAAAACAGAGCACTGATAGCAACATGGCATTACGATGTATCCCTTTATGAAGAAAATAATCTAAGTGTTTCCCTGTTGCTCCCAGAACACTGATCTCTCTCTTCTGGATCTACTGGCCCATGAAGTGATCACAGTGATGAAAGTCTGAGTTTTTTCACAAGTGACCTCATCCTGCTCCCTCTGCAAGCACTCCCTGAAGCTACGAGCTCAGTGAAGCTCCAGATCACAAGGAGTTTCCAAACAGATGTCAAAATGCCTCGGAGAGAGGGAATAAATCATGACCAGCAATCCCATCTCTTGACTCTGGAAGGAGCCTAGCCACCCAACTCAGCCTAGATGCTGAGGGCAGGATTTGGCTGCTGAACCATAAATGTCTATCACTCTTTGAGAGCCCTGAGGTAACCCAGATGTGTGTGGGGGGTGGCAAGTTTAATACAGGAGGTCACACAATCCCTATGATTCCACAGCAGATTCCAGACCTTTCCAAAGCAGCTGGAGAGCACTAGAGATACTCTAGCAGTGAAATCCCACCCATTTTATTGCTGGTTGAGCAGAAGTACTTGCATCAGGACCAACAGTCGCAGAGAGACAAATCTTTTGGGAGGCTTTAGGGGAGGGAAGAGCATTTTCCTCCTATTTTAAGAAGACGCCACTTGTAGGGCTGAAAAACTGCAGCTCACCAGAGCATAACCATTAAGGGTTTATTACAATTGAGTTTTATAACACACGTTCTAATAAGTCCTTAAAGAATGTGGCTGTATGCAGTAATCATTTCATAAATATTAATACAGCATTTAGAAATGGGGCCTTAATTTAAAGTGTTACCTTTTTATTAGCAAGTGCATGGTTTAATTACTGCAGTAAAACCAGAGATTAGTTAAGCTTTGCTGCTGTTCTATTACCTGGGAACCAGCACCAGCCCAGCTTTAATAAGCAGCTTCTGAGGAGGTGAAATTCCTCTGGCTAGAGACTGAGGGGGAAGGTTTGCCGCTGGAAACTTGACTGTATTCTTTAACAAGGCTAGACTGTGGAATAACTTCTTCTTGCTGTCTGCATTCTTGTGTGCGTGTGTGTTCATTCACACCCGTCCCCAGTTATTTCCATTAGGGATCGACAGGCCGGTTCTGAGCAAACAAACAGGAATAAAGCACGAGGATGTGCAACCGGCATTGGTGCTCAACTTGAAAGGGTTTGATTTCTTTTGGGTTTAAAAAGCCAATTCTGAGAAAATATTTACTCATTTTCCCGTATTTTTGTTTGCACTCTGGGGTTGGAGGCTTCTTTTCTTCCTCTATCATTTCTGGTTCAGCAGATAGAGCTGGGGAGGAGGCAGGACACCAAGTTTCCATCCTGAACTCTGCAACGACGTGCTCAGTTGGAGGGAACAAGTCAACCTTTGTACATCAGTTTCCCAATGCATGAGATAAAAATAACAATCCCGGAGCGATGTATCCTGGTACTGTTGTTTGGAATATGGGCCTTGGGAAGAGACAACGGAGACCTCAGCAGTAGCTGCATTTTGAGCTAGTACATGAGATGACCTGATTTAATTACTGCCTACTTCAGAGTAGTGGGAGATACCCCACTGCCTAAAATCCCAGGTAACTGCAAGCACCAGATTCCCCCTAAAACCAAATACTGCTCAGGGATACTGGATGTGCAGGCACTTGCAAGACACTGGGGTTTTGCAGAGAAAGGATAATCCAAGCAGATGTGGGATGGGAAAGGGGAAGGAGAGACCGTATCTGTCCTCTGCAGGAGCAGATTTCAAGAGCAGCCCGCTCGGTAACTGTCTGAGATCATTCAAGAGGCCCGTGGCTATGCCAAAAGCTGAACTCATGTCCGTTTGGTCCCTGTCTAGGAAGATAACACAAGCCGTTCTGTGAATCAGCGCAACGGGTGAAGACAGCTATGTAAAAGCAAGGCAGTCGTAGTTTCTCCTGCTATTTGCAACCCTCTTAGCCTTGTGATTTATGATGTTTCTTGTTTTGCAGACCCAATGTCTTCTGGCCAATAGAGATTTAAACATTTGGAGCCACATGCAAGTCACACCCTATCTCTGACAGGCACATTTGTGATCACAAAGCCTAAGCTCTCCTCTTACATGAGAGTGTGTGTGTGTGCTTTTGGCAAGCGCAGAGCTGGGAAGACAACCACCACCTACAGCTGGGGACCTGAGGGAATTCTCAGACTTGGTTTTGGAAACAAGGGGAAAAAAAACCCTTTGAATCATATGAATGTGGCAAAAACCAGAGCAAAATGAAAGCTAATGCTGAGAAATCAGGAGTGAAGGTAACTGGAAAGTGGAATCCCAAGAGAAGATGTGACTAATGGAGGATGAAGAAAGAAGAGAGATCTTCTGAGCTGCCTTGTGCATCCATCTCCTCTAGGAAGAGGGTATTGGTAGAGCCTTGTGCTATCAAGGAATGGCACAGTTTGGTTTCTCCTGGTGAGGAATTACAAAGGGAAAAGGAAGACAGGGAACAACATGAAGGGACCGATGCTGGATCCATGGTAAACACCAAGCATTCAAGTTAGACTCCCCTGTTGGGATGCAAGCGGGGAATCTCAGTGCTGTCACCTATCCAGCTCTTTCGCACCTTACTCGGCCAAGCTGAGCAGCATTCCCAGCTGTGACACATGGATCAGCACTGCATGTTGCCATGGTTAGTTTCACAATTAAAAACAAATACAGTTTATGCTGCAGCCCATGTCATAAAAATAAAAGGAACTACTTTGCATAACAGCATAATTAGGGCCTAATTGCCAGCTGGTCTGTTAAACCATACATGAAAACAAACAGGGCTATAAATTACATTATTAGAACGCTATTGTGGCTTGGGGAGATATTACACCATGAGAACTTATTCTGAGGATCACACTGCAAACAGAGCAGACCCAACTGGAGCACAGACTAAGCATCGCCCTCCTCCCATTGTCTTCCTCATAACCTTGGGGAGCATTCAAACAATTCGTCATCATCTTCTTTCCACTTGAGATCATC
The DNA here is from genome assembly GCF_033783945.1 of Neopsephotus bourkii. Taxonomy (NCBI): domain Eukaryota; kingdom Metazoa; phylum Chordata; class Aves; order Psittaciformes; family Psittacidae; genus Neopsephotus; species Neopsephotus bourkii. The sequence continues at coordinate 1,689,839 of NW_026902223.1, forward strand.
TGTGTACCCTCTCCACATAAGAACACCACAAAAGGCAGACACTGTCATTTTCAGTGTGAAGAGATGCAGCAAACGAAACCCCATGGAAAGACGCAGATACAGGAAAGGAATATATGCTTTTATATCTTAATTCTTAAAGAGGCTTAGAGTGGCGCTGGACCAGGAGTTCTCCTGGAAACTCTACCTTATGTTAAAACATCATCCATCATTAAAGCTGAATTACATTGCCAGCATTCATATTTCTGCCTCACTGTTTTCTGCTGGTATTGTTTGCTTTTGGGTGAACAGTTGGACTCATAGAGACAGGGTCTGTCTGGGAAACCAAGGAATGATGCTGAGCATCATCTCTAATAGAGCCTTGTCTTTAAGCGATTCGCCTACATGCACACAGGACACACTGGAGTGCTATCAGGATGAGAACTTAGCCTCTGCTGTTAGTGTCACTTCAACTCTCTGTAGATATACCATACACATGTGTTGAATTAGCTGTAATAATCGAACTTCCCATGATGACATTAGACACAAGGGCAGATTCAGGATCTGGCTTTGCCATTTCCTGAAGTCTCTTCAACAATTAGGGTAGCAATTGGATGGGGAAACAGATTCCAGCCAAAGGGATTCAGAGCAAAAGGGATAAGAAATCAAGACTATTTGAGGCTGCTCCAATGGCATTAATCAGCAGCGAGCTCTCTTTCATTTCACAGCCGTTGCGTTAGCTGAGCCCGTTCACTTCTATGATGTTTTGCATTTTTACAGCACCTTTCACTGGAATATTCCCAAACCCTTCCAAACAGTGGGTCAAATGTTGTGTTGGTCACATTAACAATAGCTGGGCCTTTGGCTGAGTGTGGACCACAGGGTTTGGCTCATTGTGTTACCAATAAGATGTACCTAGGGAGCTGTTTGTTAGTGCAGGTGAAGGACCCCTGAGATGGAGCGTGATGGTGCACAGGGATGTTAAATAAGGTTTGGGAAGGAGACACTGGCAGTACCAGATTTAGCTCGTAACACTGAGGAGGAGTTTGCACTTTACCCAGGGACCCTGCTCTTCAGCAACCCGTTAGCAGAGATGCGCATCTCCATCAACACGATGCCCAAATCCCAGCCTGGGTGTTCACTCCAAGAACTACCTGGCACATCACCCTCATCTCCTGCCCACACACAATCTGCTGAGAGTGTTTATCCTTTCCACTGCTGCCTTCTCCTTCCCCTCCCCTGGCCAGGCTGCAGATAAACTACAAACCTTTTCTACACACAGAATTACCCCTCCAACACCCCAAGCTCTCTTTCTCCCCTCCAGAAGTTTCCACAAGTCTCAGTGATTCCTGATCTTGGCTCCACCGAGGAACAGGAATGCGGGGCTGCAATCACTGCCATTGTGGGAATGATAGCAGAGGCAAAGCCCCGCTGGCTTTGGGAGCAGATTGTTATTGCAGTAAGTTACGCTGTGCTAACAGAACCCACTTTGTCAGGCAGCCACAGCGTTGGCAGCCTCTTCCCCCTGGTTGTCCTGTGCCAAGCCAAGGGGCAGCCCGCGGAGATAGGCCATTTGATTTACTTCACAGTTATTTCTTGCAGGATGAAGAAAAACTAGAGAAAGGAAATTAAAAGCAGACTTGGATCACTGAGTCAGCACAGACACACATGCTCGCTGCCTGCTGGGTCATTGGTTGGCACTGGCAGAGCTCCACTGGGTGGAAGTTTATAGACTGCATTATAAAGCCTTTTGCCTGGAGTGGTTATCATGAGAAATGCAGGAGCAAATGAATCGAGGCAGGATGGGAAGAGTGCTGTGAGGATTAAGGGGCCCTTTGTGTCACCTTTTAACTACTGCTTGTTATTTATAACAAAGGAAAATATCAGGGGGCAGAACCTGGCGTAAATCACTGTAACTCCCCCAGCCCTCCCCTGCTATCTGCAAGTGCTAAACACGCAGCTCTGCTCCCCTGGCTGTTCCTTTATGCACCAGCATCCCTCAGCCTTGTGTTTCACATCCCTGTGCTGCGTGGGGACTGGCTCCCCAAAGCAGGGTCCATGGGAGGGTGTCTTTCCCTGCTGAAAGAATGACAACGTAGTGGCCGATGGATTCCACATGCAAACTGCTGTGTAGTGTCCAGCACCGAGCATCTTCCAGGGCAGCAAGGTTTAAGGACAGGGCTTTAAAGAACGTTTTGTATGAGCAGAGTAGGTGGTAGCTTATTTCATATAGACCAAATGTATGACTGACATCCCACTATCACCACTCCACATCCTTTTCCCATGGTCTCCCCAGTTTCTTTTTCCTTCATCCCTTAAGCAACAGATTTTCCTGGAGTCACTCAAACAGGTTAGTGAACAACTGGCACTCACCGTTTGCCCCTTGCTTAGAGCTACATCCATCTGCCTGGAGATGATCTAACCTCCTTGCTTTCAGGACTTCCAGGCAGGAAGGTTTTCCTGTGGATCGATACTATTTGTGCACGAGTCTTTTTAAGACCCATTTTCCTTAGAGCAGGAAGCATTCCCACATTTGTACGAGGCACTTTCTGAAGAGACATATTGCCATTCACGTTTGTTTTCTGTTCTCTTTGGCTGCCTCTCGATGCTTTCGCCCAGAGCCGCGCGTCAGCGGTTCTGGCAGAAGTGGATAACTAATGACTTTGGAAGGTCCTATTTCATGTGAAGTTTATCTGCTTCTGACTGACAGCTAAGTGGACCCTTTCCAAAAACTTCAGGTTAATTTTCCTGGTTCCTGATGTCCTCTTATGTCAGACACAAGATTTATTCTCCTGCCAATACCCAGAAGGTTTGAATCACAGAATATGCTTGTCATGCTTTACCTCTCCATCAGCTTTGATGGGCATATGGGATATTAAATGGGCATTTTCTTCCTTGGGGAAAAAAAGGGGACTTTGTTTTAATCTGTTTGCTCCTCACTTAAACTGGCATCTGTGAGAGGTGAGTGAGAGAAATGAACTGGAAGGAAGTGGAAGAAAGATGTGGAAAAATTGAGCAGAATTGAACACAAAGAAGATGAATCAAGGATCAATAAAAGTGAATGAAAACAGGGAAAATCACTGGAGAGCTTGAAATATCCCATGGAAGAAAACAGACATTAAGCCCTGCTGATGAGAAGTGATTTGAAATTGTGGCCATCCCATGAAGCAAAGGGAATACAGAAGCATATAGAAAGTGGATGTGACCTCAGAAGGATTGATGTGTGTCCCTGCGGTAATCCCACTGCTGCCAGGCTCACGTCTGGTCTCATCCTGCTCAGGCAGGAGAAGGCACTCATGGCAGTAAGTCCAGAAGGGCAAAGTCTGCATCATGTCAGTGTACAAGGCTTAATGTCAGTGTAGTGGAGTGCGAGAGCAAACTGAAGAGTAAGAGCTGTGAGACCTCTTGTCATCAGCCAGCCACTGGGAGCTCCACAGAGGAGCAGCCACAAACCCAGAGGACAACCTGGAACCACGGAGCAATCACATCACTGCCCGCTTCGAAACCTCTGCTGGTCCTAAAGCAGCCCTTGCGAGGAGAACACAATACAACAAGATAAAGGAGAGAGCCAATACCAACAGAACATGCCTACTGCCAACATTTCTTCATCGCTGTTTTTCTAGAGAAAGAAAATACAGACTAAGCACATAAATGGACAGGACTTACTGAGCTCAGTCATTTTTCTCCCTCCCATGCACCACTTTGGAAAATAAATAGTTTTAAAAAATATAGAGGTTTTTTTTTTTTTTTTCTTTTTCAAATCCAAGGCCCGTATGTAGAGGAACAGCAAAGCTTTAAGAGCTACATTTTTGCCTTTTTTCCCCTGCTGTAATTATGGTCTCATTAAGATTCCAATAAAAAATAGTCAAGAAATCCATATTTTTTTGCAGGGAAAACAGCAGTGCCCACAGTGTCTCGCTCCATGTTACGCTTTTCAAATATTTGCATTTGAAATTCCTCACTGCAAATAATTCCAAGCCAAATGTAAATATAACACTTAGATTACTCCCAGAAGAACATTCTTTTGACCATTAATCCCTCCAATTCGGAATCAAATTTTTCCCTCTCTCCCTTCTTTTCTATCCCCTTTCTCCCCAGGACTGTAATTTCACTGTATTGACTGGACCCTGCAACTTGACAGGCAATAGATAGATAGATAGACAGACAGATAGTTACACACAAATATATATATATAATCTTATTATATATATATATAGGCTATATATATATGTATATATGTGTCTTAGTACCCACTGGAGCTCACTTTGTCTCCTTTGCCTGCTTTGTGCCAGCCTCTTTATCAACTCTGCCTGCTCTTACACAGCCCATGGGGGAAGAGGTCTGTTTGTTATGACAGGATGACTGGGATGAGGCTCTTGGCAGGATGCTGAGTGGATAAGATGCTTCCAGGCCTAAAAGAAAAGGTGCATTAACATGCTGAGCCCTAGCAGGGAAGCAGAGCACAACACTGAGCTATAAGCAGGTAGGGACATTGTCTTGCTTCACCTACGTTTTCCTAGAACAGAGAGAAGAGGCAGGAGGAACCTTCCATACCCTCTAGGCAAAGCTCCTGCAGAATACAGGCCAAAGGATTTCTGTCCAAGTAAATCCTTCAAAACCAGACCAAATCCTGCAGTGAGACCCCCATGTGTTAGAGCTTCCACCATCTTCCTGGTTAACTTGTGCCAACATCACTTCTCTTCACCTTTCAAAATGAATGTGTCACAACAGACTGTGCCCAGTCAATCTCCTGGAGCTGATGGTAACTGGGTTCCTAATTCAGGTGGGATGAATCCACGCCTGTGTGTTTCAATGAGCAAGGATCAGGACAAAAAGGGTTTGTCTCACCCTTCTGCAGCCAGCTTCCAGCTTTGCGTCCATCTGACCAGCACTCCTCCAGGCCAGGAAGAGCTGGAGCTAACTCCAAGTACTGTTGTGGCTCTCTCTTGGGCATGATGCACTTTCACATTAAAATCCTGAATACGATCTTCTCGTCTACTCTTCTCCAGTGAATCACAGAATCATAGGAGGGTGAGGGTTGGAATAAAACAAACAAAAGAAGAAACAGGGGAGTGATGATGACAGCCCTTAGAGCACTGCAGACTCCTTGAGGCAAGGGTGAGACATCATTCAACGTATTATATCAGCCATCTCAGCTATCATGTCACTGCACTTTCAAAGGTACAAGAAAAGTTGTCTCTGACATTTGAGATGAGAATTAATCCAAAATTCATTGACTGGGTCTTTTATGTGGGCTATTTTTCTCTTTTCCTTTTTTCTTTCAATTGCATTTCATCTCACATGACCATTTCATAAGCCATCACATACAATGAACTGGAACCTCCTCTCCTCCAGGCTGAACAAGCCCAGCTCTCAGAGCAGAGGTGCTCCAGCCCTCTCCTCACGATGGCGATGCTGAGGGGGGATTTGCTGCTGAACTGCAATCTGGGTCTGTTACTGATGGAGAGAAATGAAAGCCCCGATGCAGAGACTTCAACGCAACGTGTTTATTAGTATTTGCGTAGTGTTTTGGTCATGGCCCTGTCCATGGAGGGATTTGAGTATTTGAACAGAGCACTTCCCCAAACAGCAGCTGGCTCCCACAGCCAGCACCGTCGGAGGCACATGGACAATGCACTTCTATGCTGCACTGCCATGCATTTCCAGGCTTTCCTCTTCCAGCCCCCCTCACCTCCCACCCCTCAGGAAGATGGTTTATGAACTGTGTACAAATGTTTTCATTCAATGGGAGGAATGTTGTTTTCCTAAAATCAGGAATTAAGACTGGGGCTCATTTCAGGAATTAAGGTGTTAAGCCTCAGGAATCCAGCTGCAAAGACACGCAGCATCCAAGGTACAGAAATGCCAACCGGCAGGAATCTGGGTGCGGAGGCTGTGCAATGTTAATTGGGTTTTTTTCTTAAAGCTAGGTTTGTCCTGGTTAGTGGAAGGCATTTTGTGCACTCTCCTTGAAGCAGCACTTGGAAAAAGGCCCTGGGGGACTTCTTTCCAGACCTTGTATTCATTGGAAGCAATTGGGTTGTATCATCCCACTTTCCCCATGGTTTTTTTTCCCTTGTGGGAATTGAGTGTGGTGGTGTTGGCACACAGCTGCCTCCCACCTCTGTGCCTGGGGTGGAATGCAGGGAGCACAGACAGATCATCCCAGGAATGCAGTGGGTGTTTCCCTGGGTCTCGCTTCTGTGTTTTAATTGCTTTAAAAATAATAGCAAGTGTGATGAAAAAGCAAAGATAAAAAGCTGTGAAGTGAAGGGGAAATTAATTTGTAAGACAATGGAGCAGATTGCATTGCCCTGAGCCAGGCAAAGCCAGTCCTGGAGTAGCTTTCTCCACCTCCCCTGCTTTGCATTTGGCTCGATGAATATCTCCCAACTGAGCCTACACATCTCTGCTGACAAACCTCAGCCCTAACCTGCATCTCCCACCCTCGCTCTGATTATGGACCACTTGATGACAGGCTGACGCATCCTCAGTCTGGAGACCGACACGGCATTGCTACCATGGTTCAGCCCTGAACCACGCACAACATCCCCTGGCACTGGTTTCCATGTACAGAAGCTGTCAGTCAGGATTTGAATCTCTCCATCTATGATGCATTTTGCATCAAATACATAAAAATAGAAGAAACATCTTTAAGAGCATTCTGTTTGTTTTGCTTTCAGGTCCCCACTGTACCACAAACTATTCATCAAAATGAATTCCAGTATACAACTCATCAGCTAAGCAAGCAGGCACAATTTAAATACATTTATAAAGGCACCAAACCTGCACTGCTAAATCACACCAGCTTTTCTCTGCAATACTTGGTCAGGATTTTAGGCTGCTTGTTTTCTCTATGCAAAGGAAACATAATCAGCCTCTGTCCTTGACATGAGGGGAGATGATGGGATCTCAGGAGACTCCCTGAACCAGAGAGAAATCAAAGCCATTTCACTGGCCTCTGATTTGGAGACACAAATGTGTGTTTCAGATACAATTGCAACATTTGCCATGGAAAGCTGCTTGGAAAAGATAAACTTTACAGTTTCCCCATCACTACAAAATGTATTCATTTACTGTCAGCAGCAAAGATTACCCCTGGACACAGAGTCCAAAAACTTGTGCCCAGCTCAAACCTCCCATCTCCAGCTGGGGCTCTCCCTTTATCCCACTGTCCACGCAGCTGGCTTTCTGCTCCATCAACCCTTTTCCTTTGCTGTGTGTGTTTTCATCTGCACCCCTAACAGTTGCACTGAGAGGTAATCTAAAGGTGTCACAGCCAAATTTGCTCTATGAATTTCTTTAAGAGAAGAACTCTGCAAAGGGTGAGAGAATTGGTAAGAATGAAATGAAGAAAAGTGGAACTTCAGGCAACCACCAAGGAAGAAATGTGAGCAATAGGATTTCTGTAATGTAAAGTATAATATGAAAGCAGAGAGAGTAGAAATCACTCAGAATTTATTGCAAGGCCAATTGTGGGATAACTTTATCTAGCATCGTGCTCTGAGGACCACACGTCCCGGTCCAGCCTGGCACTGAGCGCAGCACTGTGCTGCACTTGAAGCCCATTCAGAACCTCAGCAAAGCTGACAGGTCTTGTGGCAATGCTTGAAATGAAAGCCGTGCATGAAAGTTTTCCTGGAGCAAGGGCATCAGATTGGTCCCTGAAGGCTTCTGCTGCCTGGGGGAGTTCGGCTCTAGGTGTCAGTAAGTGGAACAGAAGAAGCAACTACATAACTGGCTGTGGTCAGACAACCTCCCTATCCAGGGCAGTACAGTGAGATCCATAGTGAGAAAACCTCCTCTATTGACATCCTGTAGCCTTAGAGCTCATTGCCAACATCTTCATTTCCAAAGTAACTCCAAAGCAGGGGCTGTAAGGAGTGCTAGGAGAGCAGGTTGGATACCCCAATGCTCCTCCCAGCCTAAGCCTTGGCCAGGCAGCAGAGCTGCTTCCCAAAAGTGGGGCATCTTTTGATGGACACGGAGAGCTGGAACCCTGAGCTGCCAACCAGACCTTCCAAAGCCTTCAGACACCTCTCTACCAGCACAACCTTTTCTCCCTACATCTTCAGCAGTAAGAAGGCCACAAAACTTTTAAGGCTCAGGATTCCCCTGGGAGAAGGGTGGGAGGGAGCTCCCCAGTTTTGCCATCACCCCAAGCACAAGCTGGTGGACAGGAGGAGGCTCCTCGCTGGGGCAGCAGACTGTAAATCCAGTCCGTTCCCAGAGTTTACTCAACAGTGCAAACAAAAATAAACGGGTGTCAGCTCGCCTGCTTAAAGAGGCCATGAAAGGTGACACTGTGTCACTAATCCCTTGTTGCCATTCATTAAATACATCCTCTAGGCTGTTAATCTTCACACCTTCCTTTGGGGGCCACCAGGCAACAAGCTGGGAGGTCTTGACCATGGCAGAGGATGGCAGGAGATGCCGAAGGTCAGCCTGAATAAGCAAAACCAAGAGCACTGGAATTGTAATAAGATCATGTGTGAAGAATGCACGTTAAATATGATCGAATTAGCTGTGTTATGAGAAGCAACCAGGACAGAGGAGATCCCAGAATGCCCAGAGAAACGGGATAAGCCCAAATCCCAGATGTGGTACTTCTGTCAGATCACGATAGCACACATCCTTGGCCACGCTGGGGACAGCAGCAAAGCTGGGGACGCTTCTAGGGCTAGCAAGAAGCATGTTCACAATGAGAATGGACCTCTCTGGCCTGCCTGCAATATAAAGCATCCAAAGAAAGGCAGCAAACATGGACTGGTTCCCTGCAGGAAGCAGCTGGAGGAAGGACTGACATTTCAGGTTGTATCCCAAGCAGCTCTGCACCTACAAGACCAACCAGGCTGCCACAGTATGACAGAAGAGCAGACACAAGGATGCCCTTCAAGGGGATAAAGGCACTCCTCACCTGGATCAGAATTAGCCTCATGCATTTTGTCATTTCCATAGTAGATCTGTGGCACATCCTTATTTGTATCAAATCAGAAACGCAGTAGAGCAGTTACATCCTACGGCATAAAACAAGCAAGGGCTGCCTGCGAGGCTGGGATGAGTGGGTCAAACCCAGCAGCCTGAGCACAGTGCTGACCTTTAGGGGTGAGACTGGGTTAGAAAAAGTGCTGGTGCGTGTTGTACACTGAGATACTGCACAAAACTGGTCTTGTCTCACCAGCTTTCCAGGCTGGGACCTGTATGTCCTTGGTGCCAGATGGGGATGTGCGCTGGTGCCTTCCTCCATGGGCTGTTCATCCAAACAAACGTGGATGTTCACCCCAAATGTGGGTTGTTGTGGGCTGCGCTAATGGGGTTTAGATAAAGATAACAGCAGGATTTGGGAGCCTGGCTGTGGCCTGCCCAAGTGATCCCTGCTCTCAGCATTGTGTGGCATCTCGGGCAGGACAAAACATAGCACCACAGAATCCCAGCCTGGTTTGGGTTGGAAAGGACCTTAAAGCTCCTCCAGCTCCAACCCCTGCCACGGGCAGGGACCCCTTCCACTGGAGCAGCTTGCTCCAAGCCCCTGTGTCCAACCTGGCCTTGAGCACTGCCAGGGATGGGGCAGCCACAGCTTCTCTGGGCACCCTGTGCCAGCGCCTCAGCACCCTCACAGGGAAGAGCTTCTGCCTAAGAGCTCAGCTCAGTCTCCCCTTGGGCAGGTTCAAGCCATTCCCCTTGTCCTGTCCCTACAGGCCCTTGTCCCAAGCCCCTCTCCAGGTTTCCTGCAGCCCCTACTGTTACAAGGTCTCCCTTGAGCCTTATCAACCCCATTCTCCCTCCTGACCTGCTCCAAATACGGGTCTCCGGGCTTTTCCTGGGCTTGTGCATGGAAAGGAGGTGAATATTTGGGACTACAAAGTTTCTTCCTTCAGTAGATAAACTCAGTAACATGCCTGCAGTGAGGCTCAGAAGGACGACACCACGTCTGCAAGGCATGCTATTCCCCTCAAATTCTTTCCAGTGTTGCCTCACCGTGTAATTCCCTACAGGTGTTGTTGTTATTAGAGTTTCACCATAAATAATCCAAGCAAGTGGACATTTTGTTATAAAAATATCTCACTGGCACATACATCCCCTTATTATTCACCGGGTGTCTGTGCTACTGTTGAAATGCAACGATAGGCACTAACACTGCCCTTGTCCGGAAACGAGAGCTGCCAAATACACAGCGAGTCAGAATGACACCTGGCAAGAAGGGAATAGCTCAGGCTGTGTCCTCAGCCAGCCGTGCAGTTCCCCATTAGACACACTGAGGTGTCAGGGTGACTTTGTTGGATGGGACAGATGAAGAAACCCCTGACTCCCTGCCCCTTTGTGTCCCATGGAATTACTCTTCTGAAAGACCTGCCATAATATCCTTAAGCAGAAGGAAATCTCTCATTTTGGCTCAAAATGATGACAGCCAGGAAGGAACTGGCACAGAGGAAAAACACACCTTTTTTGTCACATGAAATCGACAGGAAATAAGATATTTAGAAGAATTAGCTTGCAGAGATCAAGCTGCACAAGGGAGAGATGGACAGAGAGGCCACTGCAGCTGGTGGTGGCTCAGAGTGACCCTGCGATGAAAGATGGGGAACTTTGCCTGTATCATTTCAACATGGCAATGAACCAGCATCTCCCCCCCCTTTCCTCCGAGCAGGGACTCTGACCCCATCCTTTGGACAGGAGCTGCTTTGCTCCAGGGCATTACTGCAGGTTCTGCACTCCAGCCCATGTTTGTCCACGTGCTTTGCCACCAAAATGCGTTTGTGTTCATCTGACCCAAAAAACCCCGACACACAAGCCCCGTCTCACAAACCAGGGATGCCGGTGCATGCTGCCCTATTTACTATTTATCTTTGCTAAGAACATATGGTTCCACTTTGTGAGGCTGCTGGTCTCCAGGGTTAATGACATATGACCATATGGCCCAGAGCAAAGAGTGATGGGACCAACGTGCAGGACAATTGGGGGGGGGGGGGGAAAGAAAAATAAAGGAAAGAGTACTGAAACGTTCCCCTACACACAGAAAATGTCAGGTCCTTGGGCTGACATCGAGACAGATGCTGTTAACATCTGGGAAGATGTTAAGTGTAGGCTTTCTTTTCCCTTTTTACATTTAAATGTTCCAAATGTAAATATTACACATAAAAACATTTCTAAATGGCACTGTCTTTTTTACCCTGCTGAGGCCATGGTTGTCTCCGCACCACTTACATCTCGGCTTTTAAAGGTTTCCCAGTGACACACTCTCAATGTGTCCAGTGACAAATGATGTAACGTGTTATTAGACCATTGGTGCTGTTGCAGTGGAGCCCTGGGTTTCATTAAAGTTAGCACGCAACATTTCTTTGCAAGCAGTCTCGCAGAACAACACCACCTCCATCCACACAAAGCGATGTGAAGTCACTCGCAAGTATTAACAAACTGACAAAAGCAAACAGCCAGAAGGGTCCTTCAGGCTGTCCCTGTCTCATTCAACCCTCCCCAGGGATTCCAGCCCTTCTTTTAGCAAGGGAATAGGCGCCCCTGGGAGGCATTTCACAAACCAGCATCAGTCATGGGCCAAGCTGGAAGCCCCGAAGAGCTTAGAGGCATCTCTCCAGGTCAGACCTAAAGCCCTGGACTTGCCCCATTGCTCTGTGCTCCCAGGAACCCGGCTCATTAAACACTGGTGGATTTATCCAGGCCATGAGCAGAACAGGCTCAATACCAGTTCCGTGCAAGCTGCCTCGCTCTAAACTCAAGCCTGCACATGCATTGTTTGATGCTCATTTTTAAGTATACAGGAGTGACTCTGACAGAGGCAATTGTTTTACTGGTGTCACTTAGGGGAAAGAGCTCCTTCAACAGTACATGGCCATAGTTTTATACTTGTGACACTAAGGGCAGATAGAGTTTTACTGAAAGAAGAGTGCTTTTTGGAGGATTGCTTATTTTGTTTGGGGCACTAATATAAACCGTGCTGGCAAATCCTTTCTCCTGTAGGCAAAGGTTAAGTAGTCCATTGATTTAATTGGCTTAAAGTTAAGTAGGTGCCTATAAGATTAGAGCCTGAGAGCAGACGCCCATTTCAAGCTGGCTTCCTTCTTCCTCTGACATCACAAAAACGCTGCGTGATTGCTTTTTTCCCCCAGCTTTGAAACTTCAACGTTATCTTCTGCCAGCATCTCAAACGTTGGCAGAAAGATGCAAGGCAATGGGTCACCGCTGCTTCCACCTCACTCGTGCTTCATTGCTCATACAGCTTCAGGGACGCTCTACAAACAGCAGAAGTCACATTTGTCCTGCATCAGGGCCACATCTGAGTGAACACAAGGAGCTCAGCTCACTGGTCTAGTGTTTTAAAGGCTGGCATTCTAACTCCATTTTCAAACACGTCATTTCTGTGCTGTTTACGCAGATCATATGGCATGAATACAGTGAGAACTCTGGGGAATATGAGAAGCAAGATGGGCCCTTTTGACATACTTCTTCCTGGAAGAACATCCACCATCCCATGATTTTCATGTGGCAAACACTGATGGTTTGAGTAAGCCCTTACAATAAATAGCCTTACAATAAATATCACAGAATCATAGAACAGTTAGGGATGGAATGGACCTTAACACCATTAAGTTCCAACCCCCCTGCCATGGGCAGGGACACCTCACACTAAACCATGTGGCCCAAGGCTTCTTCCAACCTGGCCTTGAACACAGCCAGGGATGGAGCATTCACAACCTCCCTGGACAACCCATTCCAGTGCCTCAGTACCCTCACAGTAAAGAAGTTCTTCCTTATATCCAATCTAAACTTCCCCTGTTTAAGTTTTAACCCGTTACCCCTTGTCCTGTCACTACATATGTAAGTAAAGTTTAAGTTTATCACCGACTGACACAATCCAATTACATTAAGAGTGTGAACACCACCGGGAATCTCTGTAGCACGTGAGAAAAGACAGCACTTTAATACTGGAAAGCACAAAAGGTCGAAATCTCAGCCCAAAAGATGAGAATAAAAGACTTCAAAGGGTATTCTGTGTCGTTTCTACCAATTTGAATCTGTGCATTGCCATAGCCAGGATGAGAAACAGCTAACAGCACAGAGACACATCAAAATACAGGGAACCAGTAACTTGAAGGCATCTGCTTCAAGCTGGAAGTAAATTCTTTCACAACCCCCCTCCTTCTTACTACGTTTTGGTTATTTCTTAATTCTCTAGAAGCTTGTTGGATTATAAATGTTTATGACATATTTGTACTGCACACCTGGCTCTCCGGGGCATGTACAATATTAATATATTAGATTATATGATTAAATGTTTATTGAAGACATCTTAGTAATGCGCAGTTTTCCACTGCAGCATGTTTTAAAGAGCAGGCTGGCATTACTTTAGTGCTTCAAGGATTCACCCATGTTATTCATCATCCTGTTTAGGATAGAATGCTGTATGAAGTATGAACAGGTAATGTCCTCTCTCCCTCCACAGCCAGTGTCTCACTCTCCAGAGAGAGTGTTAAAGACTCTTATGTGAGTGAAAAACATCACCACTTCCCACTGAAAAGAGAGCACTTGAACACATCCACTGACATTATAAACTGTTCAGAATGGGAACAGTTTTCCTCCCTGTTTTCACAGCACCTGGCAGAATGAAGTTCTGTTTTCAGCTCTCCCTTAAGCGCTTTCAGGAGCTATAATAAATCAAAAGATGCAACAGAGAGCTCTGGAAGAGAACATACATTACGTTTTGGTAGATGTTTAGGTGTTAAAGATGCAGATAAACACACAGTTGGGTTTAGCCACAAAGTGAACCAGGTTCCTAACTCTGATGAGCTCATCTTCATGGGAAGTTCTGCAGGTGCCACTAGGAATAACTCTGCACCTCTGGGTGCCTGTGGATGCCCAGGGAATTTGTCCTTTGATTTCTGCTGCTCTACTATAAAGCTTTGCATCGATGGGGAACTTCTTTGTACACACTTGGGAGATTTTAACACCACTGCTCCTCATTCAGCTTGCTGGGTTATTATGGCAACTCCACACCCTGCTACCTCCAATGGTTGCCATGCCCTCAGCAGCAGCACCATGTAGCGCAGAATGTGCTACGGAGACATTCCTGTTGCACAGAAATAGGCTTGGAACTGCCAGTGCTTCAAGGCTGTAAAGTCACGTACATTGGGATTATAATGCCAAAAAGAATGAGAGCTCTAATTTAAAACTGCAGATCCCTTAATGCAGAAATTACCCATTAAACAAGATAAGACACAAAGCCCTGCTGGAATGAGTGCTGGGTGTTTGTGTAAACAGCCTGGATGTGAGCAAGGGAACAGCTGTAGGTTAGGGCTGATGTCTGGGGGGGTGATGGAGACAGCTTCTTTCCTTTCAGCTGGTACTTTGAAGGGTTCTGCTAATTGCTTATCTCATTTTCTCATCTGATTACCTCCGGCTGCAAACCCATCCACGCTCTGCCTCTTGTGTATGTTTATTAGAAGCGTTTTGAACTGTGAAAGGCCTGCAAAGTGCATACCCCTTGCAGAAGACAGGTTAAAAACCCCAGCACAAATACCTCCAGGGTTTGTCTTTTACCTGTTTCCTCTCCTCATTATCTCAGAACAATCAGACTTCACTGTGCTTTCTTTGGAGCTGGCGTTGCACTTACAGAGTTACAGGAGAATGTGAAGTGAAGGTGGTAGCGTGTTGAAGCAGGCAGAGGCTGCTCCGGACGGCTAAGGAGATGTGTGCACGATGGCCTCACCTCCCAGGGAATTATAAATGCATCATCTGATAATAGTATTAATAAATACATAGCCAACCATTTGAGCATTGATCTCCCTGCAGAAAGCATAGGTGTTTTCCCATGACAGAACAGGAAAGTGGTATCTGAGCTGCCTGATAAGGGAAATGCCCATTGCTAGTCACCTTCGTCTCCCTAATTAACACTGATGCAGGGGTATGTTCTGCGTCAGTCATGCTAACTATGTTGGGTCCAAAGACACCCTCTGGATCCTGAGTCACATGTCAGGAGTAGAAATACAACAATCCTTTAATATTTTATCAAAATAGTGTTATTTTGAACAGAAATTGAGGTTTACTGTGAATATTCCATATATACTAGTCAGTGTGCACGGCACTGTAAAAGGCTCCTGAGAAGCTTAATATCTAAATAGAGATGAAATGGGATTTGCTTTACCCAAATAATAAATATTTAACTAAGACAGAAATAAACCGGTATCACAGTTCAGTGACTGCAGCCCTCTCCTGTGTGCAGACTCTAAAGCAAGGCTGTGCAGTTGCAGGCTGCTGTCCTGACCGTTACCACGCTGCTGGTATCACAGTCTATTCCTTCAGTTACTTTGTGATAACCCACTTCACAGACCATAGAATCATAGAATGGTTTGGGTTGGAAAGGACCTGAAGATCACCCAATTCCAACCTCCTGCCATGGGCAGGGATGCCTCACACTAGACCATGTCACCCAAGGCTCTGTCCAACCTAGCCTTGAGCACTTGAGCACTTGAGCACTTGAGCACTCAACCTGGCCAGGGAGATCTCATTTTATTTCCTGACTTGATATGAGAGAATTCTTGAATCTCAACATAATGCATGGGATAGGAGAAATCCAACTTAAATGATGAGTGTCCAGTTATTCCAGGCTTAATGTAAACATCAGGACAGATCCAGAATGGATTGTTTTCCTTGTCCTTTCCCCACTGCATCTTCCTTTTCATCTCTAACATAACCCTCTGACTGGAAGAGAGCAGCCCTTCTCTCACACTAGAGATTTACACATTGGACTAAGTTTGGGTTCCCTTAGAGCAGACATACAAAGCTAAAGCACTGAGGGAGAAGTGAACTCAAATGCTCTTTGTGTTTATTTGACTTAGGCAGGTCCACTTTGCCTGCATCATCTTAATGGTGCTTTGGAGGGGAAGAGAACCGGCAGGTCTAGAGCAATGAAAGGTCCACCTTGCCCAGTGCTGTGTGTGACAGGCAGCTGTTGAATCAGACCACAACAATTAACAAGAACTTAATTAGCCTGTATTGTTTCTGTCAAATCTGACAACTTGGACATGGAGAACAGATCATGGGTTTCCTTGGGGAGCAGTTGGGGGGGGGGTGTGCCTCTGTGTCTGAGGGGAACCTGAAGTTGGATAGCTATTTATAGGTTTTACATGGCCTACTGCTTCCTGTGCTGTGGGAGGCTTCAAGAGTGAAGCCATAAATGAACTCCATTTCCTTTTCTCCCTTTAGGACTGCGGGTATGGACCCTCTGCTTATTTACCTTCTGCCTGACAAGGTTTTCAACTGACTAAGCCATTCTTCTGTAATCCCCACTGGATCCTTGACGTGGGTTTCCATCACAGAACATCCTTTCAAAGCATTATGTCTTGGCTCTGCCCGAACTATATATAAATATGTTTGTATATATATGGTAGTGTTTTCTCAGGAAAAGCATGAAATGACTCAGATGAATTTACTACAGTCGTGAAGAATTCACCTCAGATAAAGAAGCCAAGGTATCACCCAAAGCTAGAATTTACTAGCAAACACCACAAAAAGTTCTACATCTAAGCCTTGCAATTTAAATTCATTTCCCACTACACACAAATTGGACAGTAACTGTAGTGACAATAGCTATATGAATGCCAAAAATAGTACAGCATCAGCTTCTCTGCCCCATAGCCCAGTCCTACACTTGTATGGGTTATCTTGCACTGAAGATCTACCTCACAGCGTAGCTACTATAACCTGGGCTGGCACCGTCAAAGAGCAAAGGAAGGTACTATGGTTGGAGTAACTGCTTGCTGGATGTTAGCTCAGTAATGATGTGGGGTTTTGAAAGCAGCTACTAATTGCTTTCATTAAACAATTATCCATAAGATCAAATAAATAGCAAATAATAAATCTTGCCGCTTTGGAGCACATTTCACTTAGATAAGCATCAACTGTGAAATATAATAGAGCTTCATTGTTATTATTAGTTTGAACTGATGAATTAGTGCTTACAAATCACGGTACCTGAACTGCGCAAGGCACAGGAGATGCAGGTAAAGCAAGCAATAAGACTAAAGCCTCTTTACAGAGGCTCAGAGGATAGTGAAAAGTGTTGTTTCTTTACGTCAGCAACAGGGGGAAGCTCTGCAGCCCAGAGAGGAGGAAGGAGCTGCTGTCTCAATGTCTGTGCTTGCCTTCAATGTCATTTCTCGAGGCCCTCTGCCTGGCAGCACCAACCTCCTCCCCAGCCCTCCCCAGAGATGGAGCTCGCAAGGTCACAGAACAGGACGATCATATTAAAGCTTAATTAATTCCATGCATCTTATTAAATAAACAAAAATCCATGAGCCCCAAGTGTTTCTTATACCCCAGCGTTGGATTCGTTTCTGGATCTGAGCCACCAGCTTCCCAATCTGGTCAGGAGAGGCACAAAGGAGACCGTTTCCAAGTCAGTAACCAAGCAGTGATTTGTGACATGTCAGGAATATTTAGGGAAAACTGATGGTGCCAGTGACCCTGGAGAAGGGAAATCCATCTTTTGGTTGGGAAGCGGAAAATAACTCTTGGAAACCTAACACATTTCCCCCCCCCCCCCCTTGGTTCCAGTCTATTCCAAGATGGAAGATTAGTAGCTTGCAAAAGAATGAATGTCACATAAAAAAATAAAAGGAACAGATTACCAGGAGCAAAACTGATACTAAAACCAAGCACTGAGCCACTTTCTCTCTGTCCTCCGCTGAGAAATACTGAGCGAACATTTACTTAGCAATTAGGTTTTAATGGCAGAACTTTCAAGGCAGCGCTGGGCAGAAAGTCAAAATCTACATTTTAAGGAGATATTTTAAGTACCCTACAATGCACAGGAGCCCGTATGGTTTTTCTTTCACTGTAACACAGCACTTTGTCTTCCTACAAATGCATGTGGCTGAAAAGAGATAAATGCAGAAGTCATTAGGTATCCCATATAGCTCATTCGCTTAAGCTTCTCTGAGTGGACAGCTAGTATTGCCCTGCGGAACCCCTGATGGATTTCAGAGAAGGATGTGCAACGGAACCATATGTGTTCAGCTCTAGAATGAATAAAGGCCTTAAAAAGACTTTGAGATTAACTATTTCTCCTAAATTAAAGACTTGAGGGTACACAAACAAGTAGATATTTGAAGTTCAGGAGGAGGTTAAATGTTGCTCATTCATTCTATGGTGTATTTCCTGGTAGAGCATCCACACACCTGCATCTGCTGCTGCTGGGTTGTACCCAGTTCATATTCCTTCTAGGACTCTCCCATCTGCCAAGAGCATCTGTTTGCTCAAGAAGAGACTAACTCTTATCACACGTTTGCAGCAAACCTTGCTTTGTGCAAGCTTAATGCAGATACAACAAGGGCCAGTCCGGACTGGCTGGTCTGGTATTTCATCTGCACTGAGATCAAGACACAACCTTGACCAGGGAAAGAGGAGTTATTCCTAGAGAGATGGGTTGTGCAAAGGAAAACAAGCAGTGAGAAGAACTGAGCATGAGAGAGGAAAGCCATCTGGTAACCCCGTGCCTCAGTTTCCCTTTAAACCAGGAATCTTAAGACTGTACAGCGCAGAAACCAGCCATCAGAAGCGATTGTAAGGAACGACCTCTCACTATAGACAAATTGTTATTAAAGAAAGAAAACAAGCTTTGAAGAGAGTGAAATAAAACCCAGGATATAGAAACTACATCCCAAAGAGCTCCCTGAACTCACAACTGGAGCAAGATGGCTGGATGTTACCATCCTCCCTGCTAATACAGCTTGTTTTATTTCTGCTTTGCAGTAATGCAGCATTAGAGAGGAAAGAAGGGGGTGTACATTCCCATGAAAGCTTCCCCCCATCCTTTTTTCTCCTTTCTCTAATGCTGCCCCTGATATATTAAGCTACATTCCTGCCAGCTTCAAGGACATGTTTCTGAATCCCATTCAAAACGCTGACAGCCACTGAACGTGTGAGAGGAAACAAGCCCTCAGATGGACTGCATTTATTCGTCTGGTTATACCTTTAATCTGACATGTTTAGTAAAACCTCTGCAGTGAGTGCTGAACGTTCCAAGAGAAGAAAGAAGGAGAAGCAAGATTCAGGTGTTGCCTCTGAAGGTTGCTGTAGAGTTGGTTAAGGCAGACAGCAAACTCAGAAGAAACGGGCTCAGAGCAAGGAATGGGGCTCTCCACTGATGCTACCATGGTTTGGGGGTTTCTGACCTCAGGGATTGCTGCTGGATTTGATGGTCTTTACTGGCACCTTTTGCTACATGGAAATACAAGGATGCCCATGTGCTCCTTCATATTCTTCAATGCAAAAAATCATAGGTCTAAGCTTGAATCCATTCCACTGTTGAGAGTCACAGGATCTGATTTCCCTTCTTTGAACTGACCCAAACAGGGCTTCAGCAGAACCACTTTGTGTGAATCATGAGCTAGAGTCAAGGCAGATGAGACTCAAGAGCTGCTCCCCTCACCCAGGACAGAAACTGCTGAAATCCTGCTCACTTTAAAAAGGGATCTGCTGATTTACCCCATCAGAAGAAGGGAAACTTTCCGGTCCCAGTTTTAATACATCAGAGCTCTCCTGCAAACAGCTGTATTGTATTTGTCTGATTTTGTTGTGGTTCTTTTTCTTCTTTCTCTAGCTGGGGACTAAATCAGTGTCTTTCCTTATTTTTAACGGTGAGGATAGGTATTCTGTTCTGGTGAAGTTCTAGTTACTCCTATTTCATTTACATCAACATCAGTCAGGACCTATTCACCAGACTTAACTAGGGATTAAACAGATTAACAAATGACTCACTATGACCTGAGGGATTTCTGAGACTGTCATAATGCTGAGAACAGCTTAATCAGTCCTTAACATCTTTAAGTCCTCTTTTTTCTCTCTACTAAAATGGCAGGAGACAATTCCCTGCACTGCTAAAACTGGGGTGATGGGAAAAAAAGGTCACTTTGCAAAATACAAAGCAACTTTAATCACTATGATAAGGTTCTCCTTAAAAGTATTCAGTTCTGCCCTGATAGTCCTGCAATAGGCATGTTTAGCAGCGGAGAGACCTTGAGCTATGTTAAATTGTGTTTGCTATCTTGAGCATTTGTGGTTACAAAGTGCCCATGGGACAGTCAGTGTGGACAGCCCAAGGATGAGCTGGTGTTTCAAGGCACAAGCAGCAGGACCCAGAGCCCCCAGGTGGTTCAGAGGATGGTCAGTCTTTCTATACCCTTGTCTGTACCCATTTGGGGTCAAGTTTTAAACAGAAAGAAACCCAAACTCCTACAAAATCATGTGCTTAAATCTTTTCAAAGGCTGGCCCTTATGTGCAAGCAGCCCTGCTGAGACTTGCCCTACGTGAAGCTTTAAGCATCATCTCTCACATAGTGGTACCCTGTCTCTGGTGGCACAGTGGCTGGACACAGCTACTCTGGGGACAGAGAGGTCTGTGGAAGGGGCATCCTCTTGCTCATGTAACAGAGCCCTTGCAGGGGCTAACCATGGAGAAAGGGAGGAACTGAAACCACCTTGGCTTCCCTGCACACTCTGAATCAGTCACGATGAGAGCATCCATCTCAGAGCGCCGCCCTTTGAAGATGGAGCTATACACAGATCCCAGTGGCCAAACCTTCACAGGGACTAGAACTTGGCAGTCAAAGCCAGATCTACATTATCCAAGCACAGTCACTTCAGTTCACAATGACGCACAGGCCTTAGATCTCCACTTTGCTCCTTTATACCAAGTAGAAAGAGCAAATCATAGGACACCCCATAGTCCTTTGAGGAGCATCCAGCAGTGGTTTTAGAGCCCTATGACTCAACTGCTAGCATTGCTTGCCACTCTCTACGTCTGGATTAAACAGACAGACAGAAAAAAGCACCTCTGGAGCCTTTAAGACTAATTAAGAAGTGTATCAAAAGAAAAAACAAAACAGAGAGAGGGAGATAGGTTTGGCTGCCTCTGAATGAATCTTATAAAATGGAAATGGGAAACATGTGTAAACACTCGGAATATTTTTGCCCCTGCAAGACACTTGAAGACTTCCCTTGTAAAACAAATAGGGACCAAAATAAAAGCAGGTTTCCTTCAGTCAGCACGTAATCATTTTCATGTTAATTTTTATCTTGTTAACCCAAAAATCTATTAGAAGAGAATTATCTGCCTGAAATCTAGCTTGTGACTCATGCTAAGTGGTTCTGATATTTTGAGAAAATAAATCTTTACACTGTTTACACAAGTCTATCTGAAATTACAGTGTGTAAAAGAAATAATGGTTTCGAGTGACCATAGGTGACAAATGATCGGGCTTCTGATGTTATTAACTTTGGCCTTGTCTACGTCGGATCTTTTTTTGCTTTACTTTTAAGCCCTACTACTTGTAGCAGTCGTAAAGCACCACCAGGGCTAAATGCAAACCTGGCTGCAGTCATTCAACAGGAAAAGAATCTTTAACTTCACAGTGCTATGGACTATGCTCAGGTGCTGAACAAGATTACATGGTCAAATCCAGCTGTAATTACAATGGGCAGAAGAGCAATTTAATAGCAGACAGAATGGAGACAAGCCTCTCTGCTTATGAAGCTAAATCTCTACTACCACAGGAGTTAGCTTGTATGAAGATCATTTGCACATACAGGGCAAGATGTTTTCTAATTGGGTAGAGATTCTCAATGCTCAGTCTGGATTAGGTGTCCAACCAATGACTTCCTAAGGGGACTGGCTTTACAGAGGAAATATGGAGTGAAGCAGTGGACACTGGTCTCTCTAAATACACACACTGTGGTTACACCTATGAGTAGTCATTCTAGAATGGGGCATGTTTGCGTGGATTCAGACTCAGGGCTTAAGGGAGCGCTTCTGACTTTGGAAAACCTGGGGAGTGACCAGTGCCTGCAGCAGTCTTTAAACAGTTGCATGGCAAAGACTAGAATTGATTCTAACTCCTTTCTTTTGCTTGAATTTCAGCAGCATAAAGAAACAGGTAGAAGGAGATGCTCAGTATTGCTAAATCTGGATGAACACATGGAAGTCCTAACTCACTGATGAGAACAAGCGCTGTGGTTTGGCTAGAGGACATCTTCCTGGGCAAAGAGAAGGAAACAAATGAGATAAAAACTGGGCAGTTTCATTCCAGGTACTTTTCCTGCCTATTGATTAATTAAAAGAGGACCTCACAGCTGAGACCTTCTTATAAAGGATTTTAGAAAACTGGCAGCTTCCTCTGGGACAACCCAACACCAGCTGTAGCTATGACCCAACAAAACCACAGTCTGCTCTGGAGGGCTGTATTTGCCATCAGGCTGTTCTCTTGCAGAGGAAGAACTAAGCAGACATTTCTTGTTACTTGATGAGATGCTCAAGGAGCCTCTCCTCACTCTGTGCACAGAAATCCCTGTCCAATGACAGAATTCCATAGACATTCCCACCGGAGAACACCTGCCAGCCGATGTGATAGAGCTACTGCTGTCAGCATCTGGTTTGAACCTCCCATATTCTACACTGCATTGCTTTATTGCCTTAGCTAAGGCTACGGGAGGACAATTACTTAATGGTTTATATTGAAGTTATTTCAATTCAACATGGGCAGCTTGAAAACACTGCCTTAGGTGCTACGATTGCTGAAGAGTGCACAGCATCAAATGAAAGCCTGCAGGGAAGAGCTGCTTTTGAGCACTTCTTTGTCACAAATGTATTCCATTTCAGTTATAGCAGCTATCAAAATGCTTACAGCTGACTTTGCTTTCTAAAGGGACTATAATCCTGCCCACCCTGTTTTACACAATTCATTCCCATGCCAGGTTTTCCACCCTCTGGTTTAGGGGCTGGTTAACTTCCTAAATAAACCCCAACAAACAGATAAACTGCCCTGCTCTTCAGACAACCCCCTGAAATCCTATGAATCACAGTCAGTCAGTCCTCACATTCACCTGACATGACTGACACATGAATTCTCCTTATCCAGACTGGGAAGGCAACCAGTGACACAGTGTGCAGAGATGGCATGAAGAGCTTTAGTGAGTAAACATCAGTGAGGTGAACAGCACCTTGAAATGTGCTGCAGAAGCAGAGTGAGGGGTTTTGTCTGTGGGTGCAGGAGAGCAGGGGCTGGGGAGAGGAGGTGGCAGACACGCTGGTGCATGAAGTGAGCCCAGGCTTGGAGGCCAAATACCTTTGTGATCTTTCTCCCCTGTTTCAGCTTTGCTCCTGTGGCTTGGCTGGGCACACTCGAGTTGTTTAGCAAGCAATAAGACAGATGCTTCCCCCTTTTCCCTAGGCAAGATACGGCAGAAACCAAAAAGAGATTTGTTTTAGCCAGAAATAAAGCCCACAATCTGACTTTGCTGGTTTGCTCTTTCCCATTGCAAAGCTCTGCGTTAAAGCAGCACCATAAAGCCAGCGTTTCCTTTTCATGTGCACTTCTCATCCCCTGTTTCAAGCCTTGGCCAGCATGTGCAGTGGCATGGTGTTGATCTAAGCAGAACTGTGGAATGCCATGGTCTGTTCCATCAGCACTTGGGAGTGTGCCACATCAGAGAAGACAACTCATCATCCCCTGAGGAGTTAGCGATGGGTTGGATTCCAGTGGCGAAAGTGAAGGATAAGCCATTTGTTATAAATCAGCACATACATGCAAATTTATGAGGTGACAGTATCTCTGAGTATTTGCCTTATGTCAGGATGTACCACACTGTCCTCAGTGAAAACAATATCCCAGCCTTCCCGGGGCAGGGCAGGCAGGGCAGTCTGATGCCCGCTGCCATTCTGGGATGAAATCCATGGCATTCTTTTGCTGTTTGCAATCTGAGAACTTCCCAAGAATGCTGGGGGTGAGCTTCCCACCAAGACCACAGAATTAAGACTGTTTAGTTTAAAGTGTGGATCACCCACCACAACAACCAGCACTAACAGCATCTGGGTAGCTGGCTCAGCAAAGACATCAAGCACAGAGTAAACTGAATCCCATAGGGCAAGGTGAGGGATGTCTAATGGGAAAGCATGGAGAAGTCTGCTTTCCAAGATGCTGCTGTCCAAGATGCTAAAGAACTGCCCTTACTGTATCTACACATGTACCTAATGGTTGGTTTCTTTCAGGTGCTCAAGAATTCACATTTAAAATACACTATACGATTTCACAGAGCTTAGCCAGAAAGGAAGAACCAGTCTGAACACCACCACAACGTCAGCCACAGAATTATACCCTCTGTTTCCTGAAGCAAGGAAAATTTTCTTCTCCATTACCTAAAAATGACACAACTGAGCTCAGTGGCTTGAAGTTAATACAAGTTAGAAACATAAGCAGGAATGATTTAAAGACTTTAGTAGTGAAGTGCAGTTCTTCTGTTAATAAACTGGGTAGGTGGCTACATCACTTGTATCTAATAATCCAGATTCTTCTGTGTGCATGTGAATCTTGAGGTTATTAAACACTGTGAACCAAGTTTTTACCAAACATCAGCAGGTCATCAACTGGGGCTAACTAGAAAAGCCATGAAAAATGACCAGAATGCACATTATTCACCCAGTACAATCAAAAAGAGACCAGACCATGGCTGGTAATGGGAGAGGCTAGAAGGTAGCTCAGGGATAGAAGAATGGGGTGGAATAGCTGATGGATGCTGGGGACCCCACAGCTGAGTCTCGTCAGACACTTCACCTGCTGTTGAAAGGCATTTTTCAAGTTGCCTATTGCCATAATGAGAATGGCAGGGCCAGGCACTATCTCAAAACCAGTGCCATCAGCCAAATAAAGCAGAGAGCTGCCTGCCAGCTACTCAACAGGGATTAATAAAGTGGCAAGATTTACAGGGAAGTCAACTCAAAAAGCTTTCCAAAAAACATGAATCAAAACCATTATATTGTCTTGAATATACGTCATTAGTAAATGGATTTGATGGGTTTCTGGCAGAAGGACACTTTCTAACCCTGATAGGCTAAAATACATTTTACTGGAGCTTTGAGGGTAAGGAAAAGGTGGATGTGAAGCATGTGAAGTGAATATTAGAGCCCCTATTAAAATGGCTCCACTGAAGTTAATAGCATTTTACTGCTTCTCATCAAAGCCACAGAGGTGTGCGAACAGAAATCAAAGGTAGTGGGACAAGCTGGTGGCACAGCCCCTTCTCTAGGAGCATGTGTGTTGTTTTCCATTTCTGTGCCCCTGAATATCCTTTTAGAGAAGCAATTCTAGCACTGAATCTGTCCAAATTCTTATAACTAACATCAAAAGTAAGAGTTTGATTTGCTGCAATAAAATAAAGGATCAAAACGTGATTTTAACATTACTTGGACCAGACTCATCAAAAGTACTTTTCATATCCACTGCTGCAAAACCCAACAACTGTCCAGATTTGAGCTGAGCAATGGTGAAATCATTCCACTGATGGTTTTGAAGAGCTCTGCAGTTAATGTCTGCTGGCGATGGGGCTGGCACTGAATTTCTGTCACACACAGCTCAAATGCTTAATGAAATAGTGTCTTTCTAAGGTTTGGTTGGTTGGGTTGGGTTAGTTTGGGTTGGGTTTTTTTGCCTTTGTCATACCTTAGTCTAATCTTTGTACACATAAATATGCTGCTACCACCTCTTAAGGAAAAAGAGCAGAAAGCTGTTGTCTGGAGGTTGTTGGCCTCAGCACTGTGGATAAACCATGCAACAGGTCCAGACACATCCAGGGTGTCTCTGTGTGGTAAAACCAACCCAGCAATACACTGGTTATCTAAATGTTTGCCTCACAAAAGACCTTCACGTCTACCAAAGGGATGACAGCTGATATGCCTGTATTATTGGTTTGACAAGTTAAAAGAATACATTCATATACTGAAAGATGATTTAAGGTTAGGAAACACAGACGAGGTATGGAGAGGAGATAAGTCTGGATAAGTTCTGTACATAGATTTGAAGATGTACACAGAAAGAAGATGAAGAGACAGAAAGACTATGGTCCAAGAAAAAGAAAAGCAAATGCTTAAATGTTAGAGATAGCAATTCTTGTTCAGCAAGGGTGAGCTGAGCCTTCTCATCTGTGTTTTGGGTGCTATCAATCTTCTGCAGAACCTTCCTGAGTGTACAGTTAAACCCTATGAGTCAAGACTTCTCCTATGGCACAATGTTTTCTGAATCCCTGAAGAGCTGTACTTTCCAAATCCTACTTCCTCAGAGGTCTGATGCTTAGCAGTGTAACACCCACTGATACATAGACTAAAGCTTCAAAGTGGTGATGGCCAAGAGCCACAAGGTCATTTAAGCACTTTTATATGGGATTGAGATGCTTAAACTGTTTCTGGATTTATCTATGATTTTGAAATAGGCCATTGGAATCCGAATCACTTAGATCCTATGGAAGATCTGATTGTGTTTTGATACATAGAGATAATTAAATATGGAGATGGTGAAAACAGAAGAAGAGAAAGTAGCACTGTCCTTAAAATTCAAAAATACCATAGAAACTATGTGGGCACATTGGAACCATCACATACACTGAGCAGCCCCTAGGAAGACACCTCTGGGTGCTTGTATTTGGTAGAAGTTAATCTGGATGAAAATAAGACCTATAGAGCAGTGAAAACATCCCTGACAGGATAATGTTCAATTTAAATAAACAGTCCTAATGAGATCTGTTATTACCTGCTATTTGGCCATGTGCTGGCATGCAGGCCCGAGTCTAATGTTTCTAAATGCTGTCATAAATTTTTTCAGCCTAATCTGCTCCTGAAGATTTCTGCTGCTGTCTCTCCTGCTTCACAGTAAATTACAGACAACGCTGCAGCCTGCGAGTGGATCTACATCTCTCTTAGAAAACCCCAGCACACCAAACCCAGTCTGTTCCCCATCCAGTTTGCTCTGACAGTTAATAACAACGAAGGTGGAGATATTAAGCATACAAATTTTCACAAAATACAGATAGCAAATTGCATAGCTCATCCAAAGTTACTCATATAGTGCCCAAAGAGGGACAAAAAGCTGGAATAACCTGATACCTGACGGCACTTGGACCTGGTGTGATCAAGTCTCTTCCCTGCTCTGCTGTTCAGATACATCTGAGAGAGCTCCAATTAACATCTCTCCTGTCCTGCCAATGCTGATCCAAGTAGGTAGGCACAAAATATTACTTCTGATAGTTAACGTCAGCCTCAGAAGAGGAGGTCTGGCCATGGTACCATGCTTGTGGGTATCTGCACCTACTTTAGAGGGTTAAGTGAAACCAGGAGGTTTCAGAGCTGCAGAACTGAGCCTTGTATCACTGCCACTTCCTCGTTATTTACTGTGTCCTCAACCTTTATAGCCTTTGGTCATAGGGGATGTGCCCTAAATTCCACATAGGCAGAAGGATCCCAAAGTGATGCATGCTATACAAAGCTCACCAGTGTGGGAGATGGTAAAAAACAGACAGGAAGGTTTGTTCAGACTTGTACTGCGGTAATTACAGGGTATTTCCACGTATTCCAGAAGTCTTGTTCTTACATTTTTAATGAGAAGACAAATCTACAGGACTCTGACAGAGCAAGAATGGCCAAGAGCATCTCACTGAATCAGGAAATAGTGGAAATAGTCACACTGCAGCATTCTGTCGGGTTTAGCATTACATCAGCAGTGCCTCTTTCTGCTGCACATGTGTGTTGGGAGAAGAGCACTGAAAGGCAGCCAAACTGCAAGTGAAACAGGAAAACAGAAGAGTTCTGACTACCTTCTGAGTGATCTGATTTACAGGGTTTCACCTAGATAGGGCAGTGCAGTACCTGAATCACTTCATTACGCCTCAGGAGTGCAGCCCTTGCAGTCCCTCCACTGGAGTATGAGGAAGGGGCAGCAAGAATTTTGTATTGTAAAGCTCCTGAAACAATGCTACTGGCAAATGGTGACGTTCTTAAACACCAGAGACCTCAAACCACCCCAATTCTGCACTCTGCTGACCTTAGTCAGTGGCTTTTCCCCAACAGAGAATGTCACCCCCAAACAGGGAACTAACTATCACTGGGGGTGAACCTCTCCCTGCACCCAGAGCAGCCCTGCCCACAGAGGGGAAGGGGGCAAGGGAGGGCTACTGTTTGGTAGAACACGAGTGATGTCATCTGTTGGCAAAGGAGACATAACCCAAGCGTGCTTACAGACTGTGTAATGTTAAAAACCTTATCACTCCCATGCAAGCAAATAAAGGCAACAGGAATACATTTTTTTGTGGTAAGAATGCTTTTTAGCTTGCTTTCCTGTAATATGTAAGTCTGCAGAAGTGTTGTCATTCCCACAGTCCAAACAGTTTACTCAAAGACTAAGAGGAGTTTCAGTTTTCCACAACTTTGCTTTGTCCTGACAGTCCCCAAGCAGGTAATACTTCTAGTGCTTTATTAACACAGACTGGGGTCAATAAACACTTTGTACTCCCTGCCTCCCATATCTACAAATGTCATTCCCCAGCCCTAATGCTTAAAGACCAGAGGGATTCCCAGACCCAAGCCAGTGTAAGCTCAGCAGTTCAGTTACGTTTCAGCTCTTTCCAAGGCCACCACGTCTGCCACCTTGATAAATGCAGTTGTTGCTAGGATAGAACAAAATCCTTTAATCATTTTCAAACATTAAATTCCATCATGTCTGGCCCATAAATGTAAAGTTCACTTTCCAGGAAGGATTTACCAAAGTTGATACCTTGTGCTGGCAGAACGTTAACTGTACATTCAGCAAAATGATTTCTTTTTGGTGTGGGGGGGCTTTTGATGCCCTCAGTTCCAAATATACAGCGATACCCTAATTTGCCCCAAGTGGCTAAAGCTGGATGTTGTCATCTGTACCTCATAAGGCGCAGGGATTTGTTTGTCACGGGTTTATCCTGGGCTAGTTAATGCTGCAAAAGGAGTGACTAAGCTCTAAGTGCGTTATCCCTCCCCATCCAGCCTCGAAAGCGTTACGTCTGCGCTGGTTTCTCAGAGGCAACGCACAACATCTGGTGCCGAACCAGTGGGGTCAAATAATGTTCTCACCATTTAGCGTAATTAACTCCAACCGCCCGTCTGCTGCAGGCCCCCGCCGCAGCCAACACAAGCAAAGCTGGGCCAAGACGAAATTTCTCCTCATTATTAAACCCAAATCTAAGCACTTGTCTGTCTGTAAAAACAGAGCAAAGGGAGGAAAACTGAAACCAGCGAACAGGGTCTGAGGTTTCAATAAATGTCAGAGAGCGTCAAGTCTGTTTGGATTGCAAATTATTGCTGGCTGATGGTCTATTATTTTACAACTAGCGATTGCTGTCAAGGAGTTGGGGAGGGGGTGGCAGGGAGAGGCTTCTCGAAGCCCAGACAGAGGGGAACACAAGTTACAAAATACTCCCATTCTAAAGGAACCTTAATGTGTGCTAAACTTAGGGCTTTTACAGAGCATCTCATCAAGGAGTCACCGAGTGCTCTGCTTGTGATAGAACCCATCACCAGGGATGCTCTGACAGGGAGCATCTGCCATCCCTGCCTCTTGCTCCCAAATGCCATCCCCAGTAGAATTAAGACAACCGGAGGGCTGTGAACATGCAAGAGTGAAACAGACCATCCCCACCCCTCGTGGAGCTCACATCTTGTCAAATGTGCTTGAACAATATAGACAGAACATTTACATGGCTGTTACATCCTTTTTGTAAATGAACTAATACATGACTGGATAGAAAGGTCACTTCTTGAATACAGTAGGGGAGGCCACGTCTTGACTCCCACTGTAAATCACAGAATCACAGAAGCTGAGGTTTCGGATATAGGGAAAAGTAAATAAATCTTTGCTGTATGCAAAACATCAGTGAAAACATCCTGGAGTTAATGGGAGGAAATATTCCCCCCAACGACCTTGATTCCTGCTCCCAATATCTCAGCCTGTTTTTTGGAAGCAAACCAAGTCACGGAATAGAACTTTACAACTCAACACAGATTCTGGGGCCTTGAAATCTATAAAGTAATGAAATGCAGAGATGTTTTATATGGACAACGTGGTTGCTCTAGATTAATGTGGGAGGTGGGCTAAAATACTTTGCAAGTGTGTCAGGGGCTATATGGGAAAGCACCTCAGTCCTCCTCTGGTCTAACACTGCCTGAATATGTGTTCTTTACATTTCTGAATATCTTTGTCATTTACAACTGTCCAGGTAGGTCACCAGGACACCAATACTATTGTGACTGAACACTGCACCGTTAAACTACACTCAAGATGATGTCCAGTGCCTATGAAGGATGTTACAAATCCTGACATTCTCCTCTCCAAAGACGTTACCATTGAAGTCAGTTATTCATGGCTTGTTTGTGAGACCTTCATCTCTCTTTATGCTTGGGAAAATCACCTCTAATTCATTCTCCTGCCCCCCTTAGGCAGAGCTTCTGCTTATGGCCTTCTTTAATTCCCGGGACAGAAGCTTCTTACAGCTTTGGGCTCCATGAGAAGTGTATTAAGTCAGATTTCATCTGTGTAACCAAGACCTTCACGTTCAGGTGATGCATTGACAGCAAGGTTTTCCACGGTGCTTGAAAACCCGGCACGTAGAAAATGCAACATGCAGTTGAAACTGTCTGCAGGATGTAATGTGGACATTGCAGGAAGAAAGAAGAAAGAACCTACTTCTTATTTGCATTTTCCAGCAATGCAAACTGAAGAACTCACCAAGTTTGAAGAAAAGCAGACTTTAAAAACCCCATAAATTGTCACAATAAGTCTGTTTGACGCTATTGATAAAAGCAAATCTTATTTTTTCCTCTCCCCAAAATTAAACCTGTGTTTTGCAAAGCAAAAAAAAAGAATGGATTCATAGTTACAAAGAGCGGTTCTATTCCCCTGGACCCACCACCTCCTCCTCTCCTCTCCCTCCCTCACACACGCACGCAGCAACTGGTAATAAAACTGTAACTTATGATTTCGCACCAATAATATCCCAAGAAGGGTGCCTCTATTTTACCCTAGAGCAAAGGAAAGAGGCCAAAACAATCAACCTCTCTTGTGCAGAGCTGAACACGGGCTCCGCTCCGCCTCAGCTGTGTGTACCCCTGATGTCTGTGGAATATGCTTTACCTGCCAAACTACTCAGCCCAAAATGTGACTGTGACCTTGAAGCTTATTTTGGCCCATCACAAAGTGAGGGGAGAAGCAGGAAGAACGTGAATCACCCAAAGGCCTCTCCCTGACTTTTCCTCCACAAATGCAACCCGACCTTCCATGCAGAGCTGATCGATATTGTTCCACTGCAACAGCTTTGGATGGTGAAATCCAAGTGCTTTGAATAGATGGATCCGTTTTTATGACGTCTATCAAATTTATCACAATAACTGGTTTCTGGAAGCAAGAACAATTTGCTTTTTCCTCAGTGTCCTGGATTGTACAACGGCACATCTCAGGAGGAAAAATAAAGTTAGATTTTATCAAGGGGAACTGAAATGCCTGATTTTGGTCAGTTCTGCACAGAACTGAACAAAGGATCCTGATTCGGTTAGAAAGTTCCCATTGTATCACTACATGAAGAAGCAATCTTGCATCACCTCAACCATACAAATGGAGAACTGAATAGTAAATAATTGCAGCACTTGGTCCAAAAGCTGTTCTATCCAGGATAGAGAGCAGAGATGTACATATGATAACTCAGATACCAGCTCCCTGCTTCATAGTATAAAAGATGCACACTCTATAAAGCGTTCTCCTGCTGCCCATTCTGCAGACTGTTAAAACACAATCACATTTGTTCTCTAGCCTTACAATATGCTGTTGCTGTTGAGCTGCTCTAAGGGATATTACTAGGCATGGCTCATGCTTTGTACCAACTGATGGTTATCAGCATTGCAGAATGAAGTAGAGATGTACTGTTTGTCACAGAGCCTCCCCAGATACAATGCACAGTAATTAAGTCAACCCTAATGAACTAGAACACCTCTCTTGGAAGTATCCACTAGCGAATGGCTCCTTCTTTAATTAGTATGAGGTTTTCTTATTACACCAAGAAGTGCATCTAACTTCCTTGGCTGAACTGAACTAAGATGCACAGAGAGGGTTGAGAATAAAGTGTAACTGTTACATACTGAAATGCCCCTGGAAAGCTCAGTGTAAACTTCATCCCAGTAAGATCCCCTGCTCAAAACATGCACCTTCATGGTCAGAGTAAAGAGAAAAGCCTCCTCGAGTTGGTTTGGCTTCAGCTCTGCTCCTTCACCTTGGCACTTATTCACTTCAGAATGATGGATTAACAACTTAAAACTTCAGCAGTTCCCCCCCCCCCCCTCGTATTGGGATTAAGTGTTTTAGTGTAATTAGTTTCTAATTGCTGTGTCTAAACCATAGGAGTTTATGGGTGCATATACATCTCAATCTCAGCTCTCCTTAGGCAGAAGGGAGTGAAGTTACTTTGAAAAAGAGACTGACCATTGTTTAATGAGCAGTTATGGTCTGACAAATGATTGTGTAAAACACTTCCTCACTTCACATGTGCTCCCTGCATGCTGGGTCCCCACAGTGCCTCCCTCTTAACTTTCCTATTAGGTATCACACCCTCTCCAATTATTTTGTCTCCTTGTCAGATCCTCACTTGTGTAAAGAAGCAACTGTCTTTGTTATCTACCTGCATGGTAACATGGTGCTAATGGGCTACTCAGTTGCCTGAGTTTACTACTTACTATAACAATAATGAATATCTCAGCTTTAGGGAGAAAAACACTTTTCCCCTGTCAATACCACTGCCAGTTTTAGCTCCATTTCAGATGCAGCATCTTCTACACAGATAGAGAGATGCTCAGCCAGACCTAAGTTATATCTAGTATCCACTTTCAGAATGAGATTACTGTATGTGAAACACAGGTATGATAAAACAGCACGAGCACATTGATTGTTAGGAATCCAAGTAGATTTGCTGTAGAGTTACAGAAGCATACAACTGATCCTGTTCATGAGGAACAGTGAATAATGACTCAGGTTCACGCGGTCCAAAAGTGTATCAAGAATCACTGCACCACTCTTCAACCTGGAAGAGTGATTTAAGCACCTCACATACATAAAGACGCTATCAGAAAGGAAAAGTGGAAGGCAACTGAGACAAACCAACAGTCTGATCTGTGTTTGGACATCAAGCCATTTTTCTTTCTGATACATCTGAATTTATCTCTGCCCCTGTGAAGATGCATCTCTAGTGAACTCCACACTGAGCTGGCTGGTATGTTGCTTAAATGCTTAGGGCTAAGGAAGTGTGATGATCCTCAGCGACCCTCAACGACCTTCATAGGTTCCTTCCAACTCATATCATCTGAAAACAGATTCGCACACTAAATCTTACAGCTGGAAAAATCTGAAAGTAAGAATTCAGTGAATTTCCATTAAAATGTGACCTAAAATTGTATCAGCTTCAGTAAGTCTCATTCTACTTGCCTAGATTATCCTTAGACTTTTCCAGTGGTAACCAGGCACATCTATTAATTGGCCTTCCCAGAACATGGATGAGAAAAACACTAAGATCATCACTTTTTTTTTTGGCTCTTCAGAAGAGTTTCCAGGCAAAACCCCATCCAAAATGAGGGTTAAAGTTTAGAAGCTGGACTTGGCATTTTAAGATCTGGTGGCTAATATCTAGCTTGGGACAAACCAAACCAAACCGAAAAAGACTGTTGAACAAAACCTAGAATGAGCACATGATGGATGCAGTCTTTCTTTGGTTGCATTCAGCATGTGAAACCACCCATTGGGCTGACCACCCTGAGCTCAAATATTATTTAATGCTAGTGTAAAAAGCAAATAATAATACTGTAGTGTGAGTGTTCCATAGCGCAGCTTCCAATTCACCTCTGCCCTTCCAGACTCTGGGTAATGATTCATTTTCTCCTGACAGGAGGGGTACAGCATTCTCAGACCTTCTTGGGTGGAAGAAAGTTGGTAGGAAGCAAATCCACAGTGAGCCATTAAACTTGATGAGGATTAATACCCTCCCTTACTAGCTTAATGTACAAAATGCATCGATCGCTTGGAGAATTGTGCTTAAGTCTACAGCTGGGAGCAAACCTGTGATCTGGGCTTTTTTTTCACTGTGTATGTACTAGCTAACTAATGGTGAAACAAACCCCAGTGCAGTAGAGTTGGGTAGTCCCATTACAGCAATAACATATTGTAAAGGATCAAGTTTCAGGACAATTAGCTCCTGGCTGCAGTTTATTACCCCATCGGAGATTTAAAACATGATTTTTCCCCCCCCTCTCCTGCATTCCAACAATACTTAAGTGTCTGGAACTGACACTGTAAAACAATAATAGAGTGACAAATATCTGTCTATCTGAAGGCAGACCCACAAGCTGGGGTGTTTTGAGACAATAAATTGTAAAACCTGGTTTAGAAAAGCCTTTTCCTTCTCGACAGAACTGAATCGGAACATTTTGTGTGTGTTGGTCTGGTTTTAGTGTTAGTTGGGATCTCCGCATGGCTGAACACCAGCGTGTCTTCAGGCAGACAACTCTGCAGAGATGTGGTTTCTGGAGGGACAAGGGCCCAAGGGCTGAAGGAAGAAACCACTTTTGTTTCTCCATGGGAACTAAAGGAAAATACCCAATTCCTCAATGGTGAGGAAGAATGAGGTGGACTAAATTCCTTTCTGCAGATACAGTGGCACATCAGGAGTCCATGGGGACTCACCTGCATGGCCACTTGGATGACAGAAGTTATTTGTGATGAGACTCATCTATTTGGTTCATCCAGGTGTTACAGAAACCTTTAGCAGCAGAATGGAGATTGTGATACACCACAGCATTTAAAGGGTCAAAGGCTTCTTGAAACCTAATCTGGGGTCAGCCACCTTCTAAAACAGCCTCTGATAAAAATAATTAAATCAACATCAAGCAAAATTTGTTTTGGCAAATTTGCTTCCAAAACCCAAAAGTGCTCCCACAAGAAGGGAATGGGAAGGATGTTTGGGCAAATGTGGCTGTATTTGGTACTACTTGCACACGGCGTGCAGACATGAACTGATCTTTATGTCAGACCCACATCTCTCTATAACCTCTGCTGCATGGACATCGTGGGTTCTTTTCAGATGGGCTTTGTAGGGAGCTTCAGTTCCTGCTGCCTTAGGCAATTTGGTTGTGCTCAGGTGAGTACAGCTGCAGGCAGTGGATAAAGGAAAATGAGGTGCAGGCAAATCATATCTGATCGTTGCAATTATCTGTCAGACTGAATAAACCACTGCGCACAAATGCCCTCTGCCAACCAGAACTCTACTAGGCAGCTGGCTCTGCTTCCAAGCCAAACTCATGTTAAGTGTCTCCAGTCATAACTGTACCATTTCTCTTCTCGCAGCTGTACCACTGATGTTGGTAGGCTTGCAGGTTTCCTTATTGCTGAGCACCTTCATCTTCGATTGACTTCCAAAATGAGGAGAAAGTATTTCCTGAAGCACTGAATTTCCCAGCAAGCCAACAGACCAAACCGTGCCAACCAAGTAACTCGCTGCAGTTCTTCAAGCCTCCCCTCTGCCAGAACATACATTACATTGAGCAACAAAGACCAAACTGTACGAGAGAGTGTAACATATAACACTGCACTTCAAGTCCACTGTGCTGTGGAGCATCTGTAACCTTTAAACCAAGCTGTATCATTTGCAGAATTCGGAACATAAAGAGCATTAGGGCATGAAGACAGTTTGATTTCATTAGACTGGATGGCTTTGATACTGGAATACCGTTTGCAGAATATCATGAGTGGAAACATATTTGAGGACACCCTGCTACACTGGTTTTTCATATGTGCACCCTGTGGCCTGCAAACACTCCTGCAGCTTCCAGAGTAGAAAGCCAAGAATCATCAAGAGAAATGAAAGCACACGGGGGAAAAGGAAAAGTTGGGAGCTGTCAGGGCTGATCTGTAGGTTACTTTCCTGGATTGGAAGTGAAAAGCATCGTGCATGTTGCAAAACATGAAGTTGCAATTACAGGAGCAAATTGTAGTGATTATACCGTACATAATACTTGTCAGTGACACCATAAACAGCAGTGCAAAGTTATTGAAATTTAATTCAAATACTATTTACTTAGGAACTGATGCTTCAATCATAACCAGAGGCTCCCAACAGGACCACATTTCCCCCATTGTTGTGGGTGTTGTGCAAACCTGTCTGTGTCAGGGTATCAAAAGAGCTTCACTTGCGCGAAGCTGACTGCAGACAGCACCCTGGCGGGTCTGCAATATAAAGCTCTGCTCTGTGAATGGGGTCAGACACAGAAGAAGCTGAAGCCTCCAGGAATCCAGTTGTAGGAGTGGGGCCTAAGAAAATACCCAGCGACTGACACAGCAGAAGAACGAGGCTATTCAAGATGTTGGTTTTCCTCCGATGGCTTCGGGTGGGATTCAACTCACTAAACTCTACCCAGCTCTAAGTCACCTGTCTGGTTTAAGCTGTTTCTGTAGCCCGCTTCAAAGCCAACAGAAGAGAGAAAAGCCATAGAAAAGAGTTGTGCCACCTCCCTTACATAAGAGTTCACAGCATAGATCCTCCCAGGTAATTACAGAGGCTGTCCAGAGACAGCTGCCTGGATTAGATGCCTCATCTGCAGACAGCTGTCGATGGACGTGCTAAATCCCAGTTTTCCCGTCTAAGAAGGATGCTACTGCTGCCATTAAAACTGCAAGTCCAGCCTGTCTGAGTTCCAAAGCAACCAGGACAAGAGGGTTTGGTAATCTTGCTGGCTGCCTACACAGGGTGGTTTTGGAGCACAGAGACTAAGTCTAGCCTAGTTTCCACAGGTCAGGGTTAAGGCACATTGGTGGAGTGGTGCAAAAGTCAGCCTGCGCTGCCAATATGCTGTGGATAAACACAGGCTGCTCTCTGTGGATACACAGCAGCCCTGGAACGTCATTTTCCAGTGATGTCGATCTGGCACCTTTCTGCTGCACTAAACTCACTTTAAAGGAGTAAAGTGAAAGAAAAAAAAAAAAGTGGGAAAACTAACAATGCTAAAAAAAGGCCCTGCTATATTTAGAATAAAGCTGAGGACGTATTGGTCAGTCTCCAAGGGAAATGGCCCAATGACCTGATTACTGTTCAGCAAAGTAGACGGGAAAAGCTGAAACTGGAAAACTGAATTGGTTTTATGACCTTTAAGAGCCGCAGTTAGAAAAGTGAGTTTAATGCCACTATCTTACCAGTTGTTTGGGCTATTAGTCATCCTCAGGAGAGGGCCTGGCTCCTGCTGCCAGAGCTCCTCCTCCTGCAGAAAGTGCTGTGACATTAAGCAAGTTATTGAATTATTTTAGGCCCCTCCCAAATTAATGCTCTCCTTGAAGCACCTTCTCCTCCCAGTGACACCAAGTCTGCACAGAATAATACCTGGCACCCGTTCATTCCACTCGGCTTCAGGCGCCTACTGGAGGTGGCCTAAATTAGAAGCACATTCACCCTCAGCTCTGTATTCAGTGCTCAGAGGATGAATAGCCAAAGTCTAAGTTTCTGGGCTTACTTAGAATAGCATAGCATAGCATAGCATAGAATAAAACAGAATAGACTAGACTAGTGGGAAAGGACCTTAAGATCATCCAGTTTCAACCCCCCTGCCATAGGCAGGGACACCTCACACAAAACCATGCCACCCAAGGCTCTGTCCAACCTGGCCTTGAACACAGACAGGGATGGAGCATTCACAACTTCCCTGGGCAACCCATTCCAGTGCCTCGCCACCCTAACAATAAAGAACTTCTTCCTTATATCCAATCTAAACCTCCCCTCTTTAAGTTTGAACCCGTTACCCCTTGTCCTGTCATTTAGGGCTAGATCTTTTTATGTTGGTGCATGTTGGTATCTCTGCACTTAGAAGCACTCTGGCATGTTTATCTTCATGTGTTTATGCTTTCATGAATGGAGAAAGTATCCCCAAGTATTGCTGCTTTTGAAAGGAACCAAGATCATTGAAAGCATCACTCCCACCCCAGTCAAACTGTAGATTTCACATCTGATTTCTTCTAGATGCAGCCTCAATTTTACATGTATATTAAGAAAGTCAATTTACAAATCCCAGTCTGATAACATCTGCAAATAGCCATCAGATCTAAACTCAGTGCCCACTTATGACCATAATCCCCAGATGTGCCCTTTGATCCCTCCAGAACGAGTGCTCTAGATGGAAACCTTTAAAACTTGGCTCCCAACCACCACGCAGGTGTTTAGTTTGAGGATTGTCACAAAGGTGTCAGAAAAAGAAACCCATTCCAGTGCAGGCTGCCTAACACTTATTTGCTTTCCTGCTAATTGTACCTGCAGAAAGCAGCTTCCCTCATTAGCCTCAGGAACACCACTGAACACCCAGCCTGCTTTCTCCTTCCCGCACGTCAGAATCGTTATTCCTCAGGTTGGCAAGATGGAAAACTGGCCTGGCTCCAATGCCCACAGTGCACCGGCCGAGCTGCCTGGAACACGACCATTGCACAACTCTCCCAAGGCACCACTTGCCACGCTGCCATCGGTGCTGGCAGAAAGGCATCGCAATCCCAGGCCGTTGCCTCTTGCCCAACCGCCCTGCACTCCCCTGGGAAAGTTGATGGCTAAGCTCTGAAATAGAAAACCATGTTTAAAAACAAAGCCACGCGTCAGTGGTAAAAGGGACAGCTCAACGTGGCCGTGGAGTAAAGAAGAAAGATGGTTAACTGTAAGGAAATCTTCAGTTTGACCATGGTGGGGCGGTTAAAACCAGCCCATGCCCAGCACTTCATTCCCACTCTGTTTCCATGGAGTTCAGTTCAGTTTTCAGAGTCTCAGGGTCAGTGTGTGACTGTTTCCTATGGACTGACAGCAGCATCACCAAGTGAGTGCCACTTTGAGCCAAGGTCTGTCCCTAGGCAGCTGTCAGAAGCAGCCCTGAGGGCAGATTTGTCTCTAATTATCCTATTTGCTTGCTGGGCACAACCTTTACTTAAATTGAGCAGTGAGGGAGAGAGCAGCTCACCTTATACTCTAGAAACAGTCAAAGAAGAAATGACCGCTGCAGTGAATGGTCCCCAGCGCACTGCATCAGCTACCTGCCTCCTGGAGTAACCATCAGGCAAACAAGAAGTCCCATTTTCCAATGGAGATGCTTTAACTCCATCTAAGAAACACATGGGTACTACCCACACTAATGACTGCCTTTAACTTCCAGTAAAGAAAGCAGGAATATTAAAAATACTTGCTAACATAAAAATGCTACAGATACTGAATTTAAATACACGTTTAAGACCTTTCACTAAATGATTGACCAGAGGTTTATGATACAAGGCAGTATTAAACATGATTTGTTTAAAGCACAGTTACATTTTAAAACACAAATGCTGTCAAACTATTCACGGGGAAAAAAAGTGCCTTTGGCATTGTATTAGCAATATAGTTTTAATCTCCCAGTTACTACAGTCTTACTGTTTGCATTCAAGTCTGTCAAAAAGAATTGTTTAATAAGAGCTGCTGAACAAAGAGAATGGAAATCACCACCCTAGGAAAGCTAGAAAAGCTTTCAGCAAGAATCTGAGGGCAGAAAAGGCTGCCCAATACTGCCAGAAATAACTGTATTTAATTAAAGGAATTTTAAGACACTGAAATTTCGATGTTGCTGAACAATGTCTCCTAAGCAGAGTGGGGTTAGAAAGCAGTGATCTATTGGTGTGTTTCGCTGTCAGTCATGCAGGTGTCTCTTGGGAGATGTGCTGTTTTCAGGAGCTGCATCCCTCAGAGGCATGGTCATCAAAGTGGGGACCAACTCAGCTCCAACAACAAGCAGCAGAAGGAAGAGGGATGGCTCTAGCAACGTGCCACATCAGGCCTGCTATCGCAGGGAGATAGATACACATCTCCTCTTGCTTCTTTTCAACTTGATAATTGACTTTATGAAAAGGAAAGACGGAGGCTGGGATGCTGGTAAAAAACCTCTGGGTTTGATGGGTAAGTCCGAAGAATTTAAATTACATTGGGGTTGTTCTGTAGCACGGAGCCCTATGTGATTATCAAAACCAGATTATAGAATATATCATTTGATATCAGTTCCTGGCCTACTCAACTGCACACCACCAAATTGTGAGCTCTCTTTCCAAACCCCAATGCTCACTCCTGACGAAGTATCTCTCAGCATCAGGCTCTTGGAGACAGCTTATAACAGTGAGCAGTACATTTCCAGCCCTGTTTTATGTAACCTTTGTTTGGCTTTGTCCTCCTTGCACAACCCTGACACTGCAGCCTCCGATTGAGTAAGACTAGAGACTTGGAGGAGTTAAGTGGCCTTGAACAAATAATACCCAGAACCGAACCCGGTCCTCCAGGGAGCCAGCTTCATGTACAGGAACATGGTGAACTTTGCCTGGAGACCTGCTCTACTGGAAACAGCGCAGTGGCAGCTGGCAGTCTTTCTGAGGCAGCTTTCAGTATGTGCTGCGCTCACGTGTTACCTTCAGGCAATAGCTAACCTTCCCTTTGGACAGCTTTCACCCTGTAATTACCTCCTCTTAGCTTCATGCATTGTTATTTCCTGGTCTCATCTTGGGAGGGAAATGAAGGCGCTGGGTGTGCATGGGAAGCTCTCCACACCCTTCAGGAGTCTGCTGAACTTTGCGGGGTATTAGGGCAGCGCTGGTAATTGGCATCCTCCACACAAACCTGGAGATCTGCTTAACCAGTCTGGGGGGCCCTGTGCACAAGGACAGGTATTTATCTGGAGCAAGCCACATTACTTCATCAGTCCTGTCTCTCAGCTCCTTGTGCTTAGAAAGGGGCTAATTATGACACTTCCTTTCCAGTTGAGCTCTTTCGATAGCTTCTTGTAGTATCTCTGTACCGGTGGCACGGTGAAGAGCACGTGCACGTGTGAACAGCAACACCACTTGCTGGTGCACAACATTCATGTGCTTTGTCCAACTCACCGTTCAAGAAGAGGAGAAAGAAAATAGTTGGAGGCACTGTGAGGGTTGAATCAACCTGATTATATTGCCTTCTATGAAGGTAACGTGACCAGTAATGATGGGAGTGATTTAAGTGTCACATACTTGAAGCTCCTCCATACTTGGAGACATCTTGTAAAATGATAAAGATTATGGGGGTGTGAAGAAAAGAAATGAGAAAGTGTTACCAGAATTTCTCTACTCATTGGGAAACTGGTTCTAATCTATGGTTCCAGGCTTTCTTCCTAAAGCCAAAAGAGAAAAGGAAGGGCTGGGGGTGTAGGAAGGTTGAGATCCACTCATGAATATGTGAAAGACCTCTTTAAAGTGTTCCGTGGTGCCAGCGGGGTTCCAGGCAGTTTGGGTTTCCTGCTGTGGCTGTGGATTGGGCAGTGGTCCGGGCAGCTGGGAATCAACAGGAGCCTGGATGGTGTATACAGTCTGAAGTGAGGATGATGCGTACTGGGAGGGACTGGCAAACACCCTCAGCTGGGCTCTAGCAAACACTCTTAAGGGCTGTGTTTCAGGACCTGACTCTCATTAGCAGTAGTTCCATGGTTCCAGGCCCTTTACAGGATGGAGGGTTTTAAGAACACATTTTACCATCCATTTAATGTAACAATATTAAGCTAGATTTGGCAAGGCCACTTCAGACATAAAACTTTAAAATGAGCTTTTTCAGAGCATAAAATCACAATTGGTCCTGCTAGTAAAAGGATAAAATAAATGTCTATTCACCCTAATTGCTGTCAAAGTTGTGATTTTTTTGTTTTGTTTTCTTTTATATGTAGTAAAGCCAACTTGGGTTTATTGTATAGGGTGCAAACGCTTACCGTATAATATTATAAATCCTGCAGAGAATTAAGCATCTGCACATTTTTCCTGGCTGTTTCTTGCTTTAACTCGAACCGTCTGTTAGCACTGGCACAAAAGAAAATGATGTGGGCGAGCCTGATCCCACCTCTTTTCCAATTCCACTCTTTCCGAAAGCCTTGCTCGTGTATTGGCAGCAAGGGCTTCATTCTCTGAGTGCAACTGATGACATACTTAGGAGCATGCGAGAGTGGCAAGAAAGGATTCTGATAGAGAACATTCATGGGGGTTTTATCCACCTCATTACCCCAAAAGGAAAAAAAACCCTAAAAGTCGGAAGGAATCAGCCTCCTACGAGCTCAAAATGGAAAATAATAATTATTAGATCAACTACTCCTACCTCGGAGCTAATGTAAGAATTGGTGGATCCACAAGCTGAGATCTCTGACCTTTGCTAAACTCTGCTCTGGTTAACCAGTCCTCACATCTCCCTGCGGTTATGGAATCACTGCTGCAACTTCCTCAGCGGTTCCTCTCTAGCTTCCTTTTGTCCCTGAAAGCACCTACAAAGAGGGCTTTTGTAATCTGTTTGCCCAAGTTAACTGCACTTGCTAAAGTCCCACTGAGGAATGGGCACAGGAACTGCTGCCACTTCACCTGTTTTGCAGTTGTAAATAGATAGATCTATTAAAGGAAAGAACTCCAGGTAACCCTAGATATGAAGCCAGTGGCTGAGGGGGTGCTGGATAACCTGCCCACGCAGCAGCAAATGCTCTATCAAAGCAGAGCACAAAAAGAACAAAAGCTTCTTGGTTATTATTGGGTTTCTTTCCCTTGAAGGCTTCTGTAACCTTAACAGAGATGGTCAAGATGCCCAAGAGAGTTAACCAAGAATGACCATCCTGAGGTGGCAACAGGAAAAGGGAGTATCTGAAGTTTGCATATTTCTATTGAAAAACAAGGGAAGAATTTTGCTCTATGGCCTTGTCTGTGTGGGATTGACTGGGCTGGCGATGCCAGGTCAGGCAGAGCATGATGGACCCCATGTTTCTGCTGCTCCTTTGCTGTCCACCACCACTTGCCTTCTAAGTGCCTCTAGTCAGATCCAAATATTCTTCCGTACTTTGTTCCTATGGCAAAGAGCAAGAAATGTATTTGCTCATTTGGAAATTGAACCGATTTGCTGCTCAAGAGCAGCATGAACTTCAGGTTTCTCAGGTTTCTCTGGACTTGCAGCCACTGTGAGCCCTTGGGCACAGCAAAACAAGACACAACTTAAAAACCGACACTTTCCCATCATTACTGGTGGTTCCAAGGAGATGTAGTCATGCCAGGCATCCCCTGTTAGTAATACTGCAAGAGGGCGAGCCAAGGAGGAGCTCCTGTTTCCAAAACAATGTCATCATTTCCCTTATTTACTTTATTATCACTTCAATCTGCA
This sequence comes from Neopsephotus bourkii, assembly GCF_033783945.1. Classification (NCBI taxonomy): domain Eukaryota; kingdom Metazoa; phylum Chordata; class Aves; order Psittaciformes; family Psittacidae; genus Neopsephotus; species Neopsephotus bourkii. The sequence continues at coordinate 1,732,895 of NW_026902223.1, forward strand.
GATGAGCTCTCACTGAAAAAAGAAGTAAGAACATTCTCTACCTTATAATTGTAAATCAGTGCTTTCTAATACTGCAAAAAGGATTATTTGCCCCCAAATGATGGGTTTCTCACAGCTTTTACTTTGGTTTCTTTTCCAGTCTTTACCACTTTGAAACCAGCAAAAAATAGAGACTCTGCAGAATTACTCTTAAAATTGAATTAAAGAGATTTACACTGCATTTATTTCTGTTCCTCCTCATGGGATTAACTTTGGAAAAGGGGATTTTCCCATCACAAGCTCTACGTACTTGCAGCTTCCAGTCTCCTAGCCCAGATAAGGGCTGGGCAGCATAATGCACTTTAGTATTCTTCCACTAGATGTCCCCAGGTAAAATAGTATTTACATTGATTGGGGTTGAAGGACTTCCCTGGAATGTGTTTCCCCCACACACGATGAGAGGAATGCTGTGGATAAGACAATGTTGGGTGATCTGCCCAATTCCCAGCTTGCTTCTAGTACCCCAGTGAGGAGCCAGCAGCTCCCCTGCTGGCCTTCCAGATCAGGCAGTGGCCAGACCTGCCAGCTTTTGTTCAAGCAGCTCTTCCAGGTTGTCCCAGAGGCACCCAAGTGCCTCCAGAGACACAATGGTCCACCAACACACAGATAGCATAGCATACAGTGTGCAGCATACAGACAGCTTGGAAACAGCGGGCAGCACAAAGTGCATTTCCACACCATTACCCTTCCAGGAGGGAAATAAAAGGGGAGCTGAACAACTGCCCCTTATTTATCACTAGGAATAGAGCAAAAAACATGGAAAAGGAAGGGACTTCTTAGACTCCAGAAGCTCTCCATGCAGACTTCAGCTGAAGCAGGTCTGACCCTACACCTAAAATGACACAAGATGCATGTTCTCTTTGACCACCTTTATGTGCTCATCAGGTTGGGGGCTTGGTGGTGGTTTAAGCCACAAGCTTTGAAAAGAAGAGGAAGAATGGATCTAGCTTATAGGAAACACATACGACATGCTGTTAGAGAAGCAGAGGCAGTGTAAAGGCACTGCATACATTCCTATAGACCAATGAAACAGAAAACCAACCAAATAATCACAATCAAACACAGCTCCTCCTTTTATAGGCAATCTTACTACAATGGACCATTGCAGCAGGAACAACAGCAGCTCACGTTGGTTTGGTTCTACCAGATGAGAAGCACAAGAAACATTAATGATAGGGTTGAAAATGATTCTGCCCTTGCTAAGCTGTGTATAAGGAAAGATTTTGCTTTAATGTGAAAGGAAAACAAGAGACACATAGAATAGTGTTATTATTATCCACTGCTGCTCATTGTCTAAACAAGGAGGGTTCTGATGTAGCTCCTGGCCTGAATTGTGCTAAATTTAACCCATTGCTTCAGTTCTCAAGAGTTAAAACAAGAAATATTTGTCCATCTACTGTACAAACAGGGATGTGCTGGGTCCTACCCCCGGCTGTGTATGGTGTAATTAGAGCTGCTGGTTCTGCTTTGCTCTCTTTTGTTCTAGTGCGGTGGTCTGCTCTCAACCTGCCACGACCAGAAAAAGCATCTCACTTGTTCCTTCTTGCACAGCTTTTTGCTGTCCTTCAGGAGGGGGAAGGCTTTAATCAGACATGGTAAATGCCTGAAGGCAAACTGCAACACAGACAAAGCAAACCCCCCACCCCAAACAAAACCCCCAAATACCCCCAAACCGCTCCAGGTGCAGAACACAGCACATGAGGAGAAACATGTTAAACTGTGTTCCTTTTTGAGATGAAATTAAAGGAATCGGATTAATGATGATATAAGTAGACACACATGAAAACAGATTGACTACAGACAGGGAGACAGGTGAGTGCGAAGAGGAGAGCCGATAAGGGCGCAGGTGAGTTAATTAAATTGCTTTCTAAAATAGAGAAGATGTGTGTGAGGTAAGAAATGCTAACGCAATGATTGGTTTGAACTCCACACAATCACAAACCCACTGTGCACACTGTCACTTGTATGACCTTCCAAAGCAAGATGCTCAAAGAGAAGGGCAGAGAGTACCTAGAACTGACTTGTACAGATCAGAAACCAGAGCTGGAATTCATCTCTCCCAGCACCAGCTCTCTGAACCTTCATCACCCAATTTAAATCTTGCATCCAACTCCCTCTCAATTCAATGTGGAGAAAGAAGCATTTGGAAAGAGTTTGCCTAAAACTGACAACTAGGGAAGCCAAGAGGAATCAATCATCCACTCTTGGAGGCTGTGTGCCTCTCATCCCTTGGACTAGGAGCTCAGGAGACTACCTCAGGTCAGATACTTACACGGTTAAATCAGCAAGTCCTGTCCTTCATTCCTCTAGGGAAAATGCACAGAAATCAGAACCAATTCTGAGGATGACTTCAGCCACTTTACACATTTCCCTTCTTTAGAGAAAATCTCTCCCTGGAACACCGAGATTGAGCATCCTGTTTTCCTGGTAGCAGGATCCTGCTTGGGGATGACTTTAAGAGGATTGGGATGTTTTTTTCCCCGGGAGAAATTAACTCAGCAGATGAATGTGGAAGCTCCGACTGGAAAAGCATGTCCAGACTGGTCTGGAGAGAAAAAAATATGGTGCTAACAAGGCAAATCCTGCAATTTCAGGTTTATATTACATTCATGGGGCAATGGGGAAAAAGTAGTGCTCAGCTTTTAAAAGTGTCCTCTCTGTCTGCAGCCAGCAATCTCAGACTCTCCATTAGTTGTGCAGTAAAAGTCAGGAAAAGATGGAAACAGACAAAATATGGGATGAGAGTGAAGTGGCTGGAGGATGATTGCTGTGGTGTTGCTTTTGTCTAACATGATATAGTAACCTGCAGAAACGCTGGTGCATTCAGACAGTCCAAGGTAGCTCTGGGTAACTTGCCAGGATCTTCCTAAGTGGAAGAAAAAATGGACAATGTGTTTTAAGTAGTTCCCTGGGCTCAATTTTCCCTAGCTTTGAATGAAAGAAATCCTGGGTATCCTCTTCCATCCATCAACACAGATCTTCAGCCAAATAATACTCACGCATAAACAGTTAGAAGCTCATCAAGAATGAGTTAGGTTAAAGTCCAGCCAAACCCTCTGTCTCTGTGTATCTGCCTTTGCTTGTCTCGGGACGTGATTGATCAGCAGTGTCAAGGCACAGTCAATCAGCTCTGGGGATTCCCAATCCTGATAAATCACTGCAGGACAGTTAGTGCCATCCTCAGGCTGTGGGCAGGGAATTGCTTTAGACATGTAAGGAACAAAACAACGGGGAGACAGAGTAGGGGGACACAACAGGAAAGCCAAGGCTTATTTCATAAAGCAAAGTCTTATAGAACTATCAATTCTATTACAGAGTACTTGGTGAGAGCATAGGGTTTTATCTGTGGTGGTAGCACAACTTCAGTACTTGGAAATATTTCCTTTCCTAGATTCATCGCTGGCTTACTCCGGTAGTCTCAAAAACAAGGATTATGATATGTACCTTTCCCATGGGAAACTGTAAGGCTCACTCACTCCAAGTTTGCAATGCTGTGCTTTGAGATTATCATATAGAAGATAGCTTAAATGGCAGTGCATTTCTGCAGGGAAACAGGTATCTAAGAGATCTGCAGAGATTCAGTGTAAATGCAAGATCCCAAAAGACAACCAGAACCCTCCCCAAATTACTCTGACACTGCAAAGCATATTAAAGATTGCAATTCTGCTCCCAACTCCACAAGAAACCTTTGGTTGACTTAACCTACGAAAGAGAATAACGTGCAATTAACATTAACAAATGACAGGTCTTATTATTGCTGGAACCAAAAGCACCTCTAGGACCATTTGCCATTCTTGGCTCACTCTGACCCAAGTGAATAGTTTGGTTTCGGAGGGGTTTTTTGGTGTTATTTTTTGGTTCCCAGAATCAGGTTTTAAGAGCCCAGGGTGCGAGGAGGCACTATGGGATACAGCAAGGAATTATTTTAACTAGCCCTCTTCCTGAAAGGCAGTTATTATGAAACTGAGAGAGATGTGTCTCTGATAAACAACACCCACCTTCCCCAGCCTGCAGCCTGTTTGAAGTGGCATGGGGCCAGAAACGAGCTTTGTCAACAGGTTTAATTTGGGTTCTTTCAATTCAGGGCTTGGTTTGCTGCAGAGAGAGGCTGCAGTTCCCCCCACATGGAATTCAACAGACTTTCTCCCTTTTTCAGTGCAGGTAGGAAGTCCACAAGGTTCAGAGCATCACAGGACAGTGTATAGGTGTGAAGAGAAAACCAAAGGTGGGCTGACATCCAACTGGTTCTTAAACGTCACATCAAAGTGTGCTCTTATTCCTTATTTGCAAATCACACCCTTACAAAATCCTATCCATCTTCTGAAAGTCCAGGGGTTGGTGCTTTCAGGGCAGATCAAGCAATCCACACCTAATACACAACCTTTCCTAGCACTTCATGTGAATAAAGTGTTAATGGATGTCATCAAGGTGTGTCTTTGATGCAAGGACCAGTTCAACAGCCATGCCAAGCACCGAGTACTCCATCAGACTCAATGCATGAGCAAATAAGGTCTATCCTGCAGTAAAAATAGCCGCAGTTAGTTGCAGGGCTGTGAGAATACACGGGTCAGGATATAGTCAGTGAGGAACTCTTCAACCCTCCCTGAATTCAAGAAATAGACCAAATACTAAGAAACAGCTCCATAATTTTAGTAGTTCTTTTCCAAGCCTTTAAAATCAATGCACAAACAGCAAACAAGCCTGACATCCCTGTGAGAACTGCATCACCCGCATCCCTCCACAGGTGAGCCAGTTAAATGGCAGAGAAGCACTGCAAAGCACCCATCAGTTTCAACTGCTGATGTCCTCCCTTTTTTCCTCCTAATTTCCATCGGAACAGAACCAGTGGATTCCCATGGTGGCACCCAAAATATCAAGCATTCCCAATTAGTGGAAGTAGAGGAAAAGCTCGGCCTCTGGTTTGACACAACCTTAAGAGGGAACCCAATTATAAAACTGATTCATGAGCTAACATTTCTGGCTCTCCTATTTTATCATGACCCAGCTCCAGCCCTCAGACCCCTGCTGCCTGCACAGAGGAGCTCAGTGCCCATCCTCTTGTCTGTTCTCTTGATTATAGTTTCTTCCTTTTCCCTTTCTGTTTAAACAGGGCTCAGGACATGAAAATCTCTTCAATAACTAAAGCAAGCTGCTGTTAGGCTGCATGTGCTGCAGAGCGCTAAATTTCATCCACAACTACTGTAATAATTCTTACAGCAACCATTATGATACTTCCAGATGTTGGTACATGCATTATGCTTTCCAAGTACAACTCAAATCCCACATGTATCCCGAAACCACATGGAAGGGAAAAGTTAGATCTGGGGGTGGACAGCGTCTGCGTAATTTCCTTAGCTCTCTGCAGTTGCCTTCTCCCTCTATTCCCTCCTCTCTCCTGCCATGGATTAGCTAAATGACTGCAAATAGGTATGAAGGATTTGCTGCAATAGAGGCAGCATGTCATAACAAGCCAGTCTGAGACAGCCACCATGTTTCCCATGCTAGCACCCACACTGGTCCCACAGGTTATGGATGCTGCATATTGCTACCCTACACATCAAAACTTGACCCGGCATTCGGACTGTTGAGATACATTTACACTAATTCCTGAGGTTTCCACCATGACTGTCATCATTTTCCTTTCTCCCCTCTGCTTTTTCAGCAGAAGCAAAACCAGGATTCTAAACAAACAACCCAGCAACACACATTGCACGTTTTCCTTTTCGCTCATCCTTAGTTTTATTGGGATAGTGGATTTCCCTTTGCTGCTCCTTGGAAGTCTGACTGCGAAAAATCGATAGTACAGAATACTGGGAGTGTGCAAAATGAAAGCAATGCTGCTGAATCCTTTCAAGGATAAACAAAGCAAGCTGCTCTGGGATTTCCATATCAAAAATAGGCTGTTATGGGTCCACATCAGGTAAAGGGCAAGGGAAGCATTATTTATTTATCCATCCCTTATTGTTCACAAGCCCCTAGTGTCCTCACAAAACTGGGTAACTTTCCTGTTGACTAGCTTTAAAGTCCGTAGGCTGGAGAACAGCATCTCATGCAGGCCCTGGTAAGGAGCACCACCACTGCTAGAGATATAGGCCTTCTTAATCATAATTGACTTTAGATATTACACCGTCATGAACTACTGGGTTCCTCCTAGTCTGATTTTACTACTATTGCTGGCTGAGGGATGACATTTTCATGCTGTCCTTTGAAGTGCCAGGCATCAGACCGAGGCAAACTTGATGTTAGTGATTTGTCCTAATAACAAACTGATATTTCATCACATCACCCTGCACTATAACCCCATCGTGTTCTGTCTGATGTGATCCCAGCCACTCAACAGGGACCTGGGCAACTGCCAAATGCTCCAGCCAGTTGAAACTGCTGAGGGGAAACCACAGGGACTCTTCTGGAGACTGGCTCTCATCTGGGATTGCATTGAAAGGTGAAAACATTATATGAGATAAAACACTGTACGTAACAGGAAGACCCCTGGGGTGACAGTGCCTTTGGTGCATGCCATCTGCATAGTCCTCCAGTCTTTGCATGAGTTGTCTTTACTATGCCATGTACATCATGGGAAAATGACATGCCAGGGCTTAAAAAGAAGGCAGAGCATTTGCCTTTCCTTATCAAGAGCTCAAGTCCTCTGCCTGACAGCAAACTGCACTTTTACTTGGCCACCTACTGAGAGGCAACATGTTTGAAGGCAATCCCTTTCTGAGCCATTCACAGCATCAACATCAATTGTTGGGGTTAAGCACTCTCTTCCCTGCAAAGTATTCTCCTGACATTCATTGTATGTCACAGAGCAAAAAGCAGCAGGTCTGAACAGGAGAGCCAAAGAGCCCCATTTGCTACCTTGCAGCATTACAGACTGATCAGACAGGTAGATAAGGCCTCTCCTCCAAGTTACACAATCAGATTGGAAGTGAAGACCACAGGTTCAGTGATGACTTATCACTAGAGATGCTCATTTTATCTCTTGTTAGCTGGAGTGTAAATACAGAATAAATGGAAACAAAGAGAGTAAGAGGGAGTGAGAAAAGAGGATGTCCTGAAGTGGGAAACCCAGTAAAGATAAATCTCCAAACGCTGGCACAGTAAGTGCTGCTGCCTAGCAGTGTGCTCATAATCACAAGCGCATCCTGAGAAGGGAAGACAGAAAATACATAGAAAAAGGGGAAAATCCCAATAGCTGTTTTATAGCAGAGTGGTTAACTGGGTGAAATTTGGGTCTGAAAACTGCAGTCTTGCAGTTGTGACATGGTTTTCCTCTGGTGGCTTTGGGCCAAAGGACATCACATGTTGAGTGAGAGCTGGCTAATCTTATTAGGCACAAATAAGATGCTGGGGAGATGGGAGAAAGCCCTGGGATGAAGACCATAGGCCTACCCCAAGCACACAGCGTTGCCACCCTTCCTCTATTTCCCCTCCTTTTCACCAAGCTGCTTTCTTGCTCTATTGCCCCTGTTATTGGCCTGGGGAATGATCCAGCAGTCCCCAGCCAGCTCCCTCCCAACAGGAAAACTGGCATATGAGGATAGAGCGCTGGTCTGGTGGAGCATTACCAACCCCTGTGTACAAGAAGCTGTCCTGGCCAGGAGATGCTTTAGCTAAACCATCTGCAGCGATGCAGCTGCAGTGTCACTGGTACAGGAAATCTGATCAGCTGTGGGAGGCTGGGGAAAACTGAGACCTGTGCCAGTGGGATTTTTAAGTGCACATCAGGGCTTCACAGTGGTGTGGTGAGGCCCTGTGCTTATAAAATGCTTAGGTTATAAAAAGTGCTAATTGGCATTTTCTGCCCTTGGCAAGAACATACTTTGGCTCCTACGTGAAAGAGCAGGGGGATGATTCTTTATCTTGGACTTCAGCTGGTGGTAACTGACTGGCAACAGAGGCAAAAATAGCTTAATCTTTGCAAGCAGGAGGAAAAGGGTTAAAACTCCCATTCACTTCAGTGTTGTACTGAGACCTTCCAGCATCAGAGTGGAAGTTGGCGATGAAGTGGGCAATGGCACTAGACAGATAATACTGCTGCATATTGGTTTAAAGCTTCTTTCTGTTAAATCTCCTTACCAGGCAACCCTACCAGCAGTCACCACTTTGCAGATACAGCATCATTAGCAGCTTTCAAAGCACTTTACTAAGGTGATCAGTAAAGACATTCACACTTTGAGGTAAAGGCAAAGAGAAGCATTTTGCTACCCCAGAAGGTCTCTAGCCAAGGTGGAAATAGAGCAAACAATATCTAGCGTTATAAAATGTACCATAACTCAGAGTAAAAGAAACAACCCAAATTATAGGGATTGAGAGGTGAATATCAGTAAGGACTCACACATGGCAAGCATGTATCCCAGGACTGAGATACTTCAGGATATATTAGATAAGAGTTAGAAGGAAAGATCTGATACTGACTGTAAGGGCTCAGCTGTGACAATGCCATTCCTGCCAGATGAGGGATGCTGTCCTGAGCAGTTTCAGCTTTATCAGACACGTAGGGATACAAAACGATTAAGCATTTAAGAAACTGAAATATGAACTGTTCTGTATTGATCTGGAGTATTACTGCGAGCAACTGAAGAGCAAAACCTGGCTACTCTAGTATGGAGTCCGTTCACATCAATGACAGTAACTTGATGGAACCACAGTGGGCTCTGAATCAAATTCTTGCTCTTTATGTCTATTTTTTGACTGTACTCTCATACAACGTATGTGAATTACAGGTAGCATTTATACAGTTTTCTTGGATCATTTGACCTTGCTGCTGAAAGGTAAACGTGAAGATCCTTCAGGAAACACAGCTGCTCACAAGAGGAAACATTTTTCCGTTGGCACATGACACAGACTAAGATATAAATAAGATGCTCAATAAACTGGAATCTGTGATGTCAGTTCTGAATCTGAAGCCCAGAAAAACCCAACCACCACGGATTAGGCATCACTTGTATTGTTCCACATCATTCTGACATTTTAGACAGGATAACTGTAGTCCATTCTCAAGAAGGATTGTGTTTGCTTTTTATGAATGAACCTCACTCAACAAACCTCTGTTTCATTTCAAAGCCAGTTTTTACCCTCTCTCAGCTGACTTTTCACATCCTGATTCAACAAAGCATTAAAGCTTCAACAATCACCTATGGTGTAACCCGTGCTTTAAGCTGTTCTTTGCTGAACCTCGTTCCCTGTCAAAGGAGATGCAGGCCTAGGGCTCATTTTTGTATCTCATGATCGTTTTTCCACTGTCTTCTCAACCTAACTCTCTCTTTTCCCTATCAATTTCTTCTTGCTACTCCCACAATTCACCAACCTCACTTGCTCCCAAGCAGGCACTCACCACGCTGTGCACGGGGCATGGACAACACCAAGCACACCGGCGATGGAATCTCACTTGGATCTGTCAGATTCCTCTGACAAAGCAAGGGAAGTGGCAGGACAAAAGGATCTGATGGTTTTTTCTCCAAGATGTCTGCCCGGAACCTCACACATGAGGGAAAATCCTCTACAAGAGACACAGTCAAACCCATCTCCTGTTTGATTGTCAGTGTTCCGGATGACTGGAAGTCTGTAACCTGCACCTGAACCTTTCTGGTTGCTCAGGCTGTGGGAATTATTTTGGCGGAAGACAAGACAAAACACATCCCTGCTGACTGCAGCACAAAAGCTGGCAGCCAAACGTAATTCAGGAAAACCCACAAGCTTACTCAGGCTCCGGAGCCTGCGGATATGAGGGTCGGATCCTGTGAAGTGCTGAGGACTTCCTACGGCTTCTCTCCATGCAGGTAGCAAAGCTGTGGAGAACAGAACTCCCCCCCAGCACCGAGTCCCGGCTCCTGCCTCCTTCCTTCTGCCTCATCCTGCAACAGATTTGCATGTTCTGATTTTTAATTCAGGAAGGTCTCAGCATTTCAAGGTCACAAAAGAGAGACACTGAGAGGGAAATGCTTCGGAGGAGCATCCGCAGTTGTAACAAGAAGGAAGACGAACAACACGTCTCCCCTTCAGTCATTCACTATTTGCATACCACAAACTCTCAAACCCTTCTATGAAGGTTCAAGTTATGTTTGGGACACGGTATTTTTCCTCTTCATTTTGTTATGCAGAAAACCTTAAGATGATTCCTCCTGGAAATTATGCATTTACACTTGTCAAAAATGTCATCTCTTAATTACTCATGGTGAGGATCTGCATAATTTTGCTTTGATGCTGTGTTTCATTCTGGCCCTGGGTAAGTTGCCTACTTGTGCCCCAGGGTCACAGGCAAGCGTGTAGGGAAAGGCAGGCACACATATGTAGATACCAGCGATGTCTGTGACAGAAAACTCAGAGAAACATTTGGAAACAGTAAAAGTGAGAAATCATTCTATAAGGATGCTTCTACACTCATGGTGGCCAGAACGAAATGAATCATAAAACAAAGCCTTGTTGAATAGCCTCATTAGCTCACCAATGTTGCTGCTGCCCCTGTCCTCTCTTACAGGTAGAAGACAGCTCTCTTGCCAGCCCTGCATGGTTCTTACTAGGAGAGTGATCATCCAGTTTATAGATCTTGAATCCCTCACATGCTTCATGACTACAGATGTGCATATGTACACACTGCAAGAGCTCTGTGCATTCCTGTCTGCTGTGGGGACAGAGCGCCTGCATTCATCCTGGTGGGTGAGCAGAGCACATCTGACTTCTGTCCTAAGCTTCAGGTTTGCATCAGAATTCATTCCCCATTCAGAGCCTTTATAAGCATCAGGCACCTCTTTGCTCACCTTATCCTTGCTTTCCATTTCCAACATACCCAAATTTGCAGCATTACAGCAGTTTCCCTGCTTTTCCTACCCCTATTGTTCCCAGGAAAGATGGTGCATCATCTCTTCCAGCTACGCTCTTTCTACTCCGCAGTACAAACCCCTCTGCAGCATTTCAAGAGGCTTCCCATCCTTTCCCCCCACAACCTCATGGTGCTTGTGGCAACCGCCTTTTCATAATGAAAACTGGAATAGCTAAAATAATTTGGGTTTGTCTGAAGCAACACACAATATATTGTATCATAAACCAGAAATACGGATGTCTCCTATCACCAGAGTGCTCACAGAACAACCGATTCCCACTTTAAACCACTGTCACCCTTTGAAAACTATTTAAAATCTCTAAATCTTCTAGAAGCCAGAATTAGAGCTGCTCAGCCATTGAGCAGAAGAGAATAAGCCTCTCTTCAGACCAAAACAGTAAATCCTTTAAGAAGTTAGAATCCATTTATCAGAGAAAAAAGAAGTTATGGCTGTTTCAGAGGTCAGGAGAAAATACCTGAGAGACCCATTTCATGTGATCCATGGAGGTCAGTGTTTATAGTTTTTACTCTTTATGTGTGAAATGTTATATGAATGAAGGGTATTATCTGACAATTTACTGCTGCATTTTGCCTGATATTCTCCAAAAGGTGGGAAAACGTATATTCCAAAGGGCTGGATCTACAGACAAGAAAACAGCATTGAAATCAACTGCAAGAGCTTTTGCCTTGTGACCAGGATTCCTCCTGGGACTTGCTGATCATTTTCATGGGTGAAAACAAAGCACAAGAAGAAGGGAGCCAGCAGGAAAGGAAGCATGCCAGAGACGTGTTTTTCTGCCTGAGGAGCTGTGTGGGGATGACGCTTTCCCTGTTTCAAAACACCTTCTGTGATGGCCAAGACTTGCCACTAGTTAGCCTAGGTAATGTAGTTGATATCAGCTCTGTGTGTGAGGAGCTCTAATCTGTTGACTGCTCTCCTTGTTTATCCCAGCTATGGGACTGTTTGGGAGGCAGGAATGGCAAAGATCACAACAACACTTTGGAAGAGGATGACATTTGTGGAAGGAAGGAAAAATATAGAAATTAAATAGAAATGAAGCTTGATTTTTTTAAAAGGCAACCCCCCTTTGTATTAACATGCATTGCAGAATAAGGTAAAATAACCTCCAAAAAGTAGGGCCCTGGCTCCAAATGCCAGTCATCGATCCCTCTTCTTCACTATCAGCTTTCAGCTGCAATGTCAGTCAATTCAATCATCTTGTCTCAATGGGAAGACCAAGACTGTGTGGTTTGGGAAGTCTCTCCTAGGGATATGGCATTCTGTGCTGCAGCATGCCCAAGGAAATGATGTCTCTTTGCAGTACTTAAGAACATGTTTTCTGTTCCTAGCATATCCTCAAGGAGAGGGGGGAGATTTAGGAAATCACTGCCTCTTCACTGACTATTACTCTCTAAGTATACCCTGCCAGTTGTCTTCTGGGGATAGTTCTGCTCAAGCACAAAGGAGATACAGAGACAGTAGTTAGGGTACATTATACACTGGGGACATGGAAAATCTCTGGTAAGAGATTTTTTTCCCTCTGGCACAGCTGTTCTGGGAAGATGATGTCGATTTGGAGATGTGGCCTCATATTTCAATCACAACACAGCTTACAAGGTCCAGAATGCTCCAGAACTCGGGCCAAACTGAAAGAGAGCAAGTGGCAGGAAAGGGGCTCTTTCAGAAATGAACAACAGAGTTTTCTCTTATTATTTGGTCTGATCCTTTTTTTTATGAGCATGTTCTTGGTCAGTTTTTGCACAAGTATCTTTCCTTTTGTAATTTCTAAAGAGAAAGCAAAAAAGAAATGAAGTCAGAAGCCGGATTTCTTCTTGAAATCATTTCAACTCTCTACTTTTATGCTGCTAAACCAGGATGAGAATAATGATCACACACACACCACTTTTCAAACCTTTGCATTAACAAAACTACCCCCCAAAAAAGAGAGAGAGGGGAAAAAAAAGCAAAATCTGAAGAAAACTTGCAACAGGTTTTCTGTGAGCATGGGTGGAGTGGAAAAAGTGAGCCAAGATAATTACCCACACTTAGTCATAAGGAGCAGGAAACACAGTAAAAGAAAAAAAGTCTAATTGGAGCTGTTTTCATATATATATTAAGGTGTTAATTTCCATCACATCATACAATGCAAGAACAGATGATCCGAGGTCCAGGATCCTTTGCCTGCATATGAAATGATTAAAGTATATATGCAGATGTTGTATACCCATGCATGCACGTACACATCCATACATCAACTCGTGCAACACCCTGTGGTCAGGGCAAGTTGTGCTGCTGTGCTTCAGGCTGCGAGCACTTCTGCAGTACAGAGGGAGTACAGGGAGCACAGAAAGCAGAACTGCAAACCCACGGGGCAGATGGAGCTGACAGAAAAGAGGTCTCTATCTTATTGCAGCCAGGTCCGACGAGGTGTCAGGTAACCACAAATCCTCAAGGTGATTAAGAACGACCACAACAAATCCTCATTCTTTCAGAAAGGGATGGAAAATTCATCTCTGCCACAGGTTTCCTTTCTTCCAAAGGGGGTAGGTACAAAAGCAGGATATCCTACTCTGTTTGAGAGCTGGTGGTAATCTCAGGCTGCTTTGAAACATTTTCATTTCAAGGGAAATGTGTCTGATCGATCTAGCTGGGGTTTTTCAGTTTGAAAGTCTGTAAGACAAAGGAGTGTGAGGATTCGAGCTTCCCAAGGGCTAAATCTTTCTGCTGGTATAAAGTGATGTAGCTTATCCAGCTAAGAGACCGGACCTATGGATCATCAGGAGCCTCAGTGTCACAGCCTGCCTTTGCTAACATTGGGTGTTGCCCATGTTCATCTCTATGTCATGTTAGAATTACACGTACTGATGGGTTTGTTGTTCTAAAGGGTGGTGGTGTTACAAGTTCTGCTGGAGCAATCTCCTTCCAGGGCTGCACAAGATGTCAAATGGAAAGTCACCTAAGAATTAGCATGGAAAAACACCAGAAGTAAGCAAACAAAAAACCTCATATATTTGTATTTGCAATGAGTGCCTCTCTCCTCCCGTTTCTGTTGTTATTGTTGTAGAATGGCATTCAATAAAACTAACTCATTAACCTCCAAAGAGGGAGAATGTTAAATTGGGTGGCAACATGGAAAGATGCTGGCAAAACTAGTGTGGGTTAAGAAATAGATTTGACTAGGCAACATACTGTCAGAGACAATTCATAAACTGTTCCATGAGTTCATGTCTCTTCCCTTCTCCTCTTCCTCTGTGTTCCACCTAAAAATAGCCAGTGCCTATCCACATCCTGGGAAGTGGCAACCCAGATACCTGTCAGTAATACCAGAAGCCGAGCTGTCTCCAGAAAGCCTAAGAAACACCCATTGACTCACAGGGCTCCCAGATGCCAATCAACCCAGGCAATTAGGTATCCTAATTTTCTTCCCGTCTACTCCAGTGAGCTAATGCATACAGGGAAGTGATTTCCATTGGAACTGCCTCATTCTGTATCTTTGACTCCAACAAAAATGGAAGATCAGACCACTCCATAATTGGATGAAAAGTCTGGGATTCCTGAACCAGTAAGCTACTCAGCCACCTTTTGAACTTATGCCAATCACTTACATGTAATAGCCACAAGAAGTTGAATTGTGCCATCTACCCAAAAAATCAAAACATGCTAGGCCTGAGAAGGTGAGAATCTCACCCAAGTTAGTTTTTAACCTGGTTTTCCTTTATCCTCCAAGACTTAGCTGTGGTACCTAGCTGATATATTCACTAGCAGGTCAATAGATGAAGAATCTTACTAGATGCCACATGAGGTCTGTAGTATGAACAAAAAGAGATAAATCCTCCCTGGATCACCTATCTAATCCAAGAAGAAGGGCTGTTAAAAAGCTGTTTGGAAGGGAGAGCTTGAGATTTAGTCAGCCATGTGGCCAAGCTTTGAGAAGCTTATGTGATGCATTTTGATGTATTACAGTTTACATCTGAGTCATCTCCTTTCCTCGTAAGAGTACCATTATTTACAACCCCTCTGCCTTCTGCCACCAGGAGTGATCATTTGGCAGCTGGTGTTTTATAGCTAAATGATTTCCTTAGAAATACCCAGTGCACTCAGGGATGTCTGCATTCCCTGACTCAAGGTAACTATGCATTTAGCTGACATTGTTTGTCTCATGACACTCTTTATAGCACCAGACCCAAATCATCACTGTAATGATTTATGCACTTTTGTCTGTTGCTCACAGGTCAAACTGCAGACATGGCAGGGTACTGCAGCATGTCCCCATCTCCTGCCATCCCAGCATATGGCCCATTTGAGCCTTGCCATGCCGTTTCCTCTCACTGCCCTCCTCTTCCTCCCAGCGCTTCTGACAGTCGGGCTGGGGCTGGTCCCTCATCCATCCTCCCCCACGCCACTGTGGAATTTTTATTGGCCATAAATACTTTATTGGCTAGATTAATATGATTTAAAGTGTTGCACCTAGTAAATACTGCGTGCTATTTGCTTTAGCAATGCCTGTGGGAAAGGGCAACCTGGGGACCCAGGCAATGTCGGGACTAGTGGAAGTAGGGGATCTGAATGGCTAGAGGGGGGCCTGGATGAAGAACGATCTGAGGCTGGTCTTGGAGGGAGGTCCATGTAGTGAAGGGACTCTCCATTGGTGTGTGCTTCTACCATGTGTTGTAATGTTCCACTTCACTGACTGTCAAAGCTTTCGACAGCCTCGCCTGCTGACTTGTGACCAGGGGATCCCTTTCAACACAGGCAAAGTCTGCTGAGGGAGAGAAAGAAAGAAACACTTTTAAAGAGAAATAAATGGCAGTTGGTTTTCTGGTGGTCTCATTTTGATCGCCTGTGGATTTGCTGTTGGAGTCCCGCCTTCATTGTAAAGGTCAACGCTGATGTGTATTGTTGTAGGATGCAAGACACAGCTTATACCTGCTTCAACTATTGTCTCAGTAATTGGAAGGGATTAGGAGTATTCATAAAGAGAGTTTTATAGTTTTGTAAAGACACATGGACTCCTGGCCCAAAGGGAAAGAAGAAAAGGCCAATTACTTCAGAAAGTGAACTGAGAATGAGTAAACAGGACAATATGCTGGGGACCATCCGTTGTCCTATCCCTGCCAAATGGCTGCTCACAACAACTACGAAGAAGTGACCAACAGGGACTGAGGAGGTTCCTTTGTTCATTTCAGACACAACTGGCACGTTCAGCTGAAAGCCTATCTCAAATAGCCACCCTCCTGTACTGGTTATATGGGACTGATTGCAGAACACATTTCTGAGCCACGAGGGCTCAAGGGGTACTGGTGGTTCTACACTACTTTGTATTGCACAAAGACATTGTGCTTCTTACACCCGGCACTATATCCAGGGAAAAAAATGGAAAGAAACATAAATATACCAACAGAAAACTGCCTGAAACATTACAAAAGATGGCACCAAAGGACCCAAATGAAGAGGGTGCATAAATGATATTGCTATGTCCATTAGCTCATCTTTAATGGAGGAAGGCTGTCAAGAACAAAGTCAAAGATGCTATGATGTACCTGAGTGGGACAACTGTCTTATTCCAGAAGTTTTCTTGCAATTCCTTCAGTGGGTTTTGTGGCCATTTCCATACACACTTGATGCTGCTTTTGCTTGTGGATGGTGGGAGGAGAGATGGAACACCAGAATACCAAAAAAAGAGAGTAATTTCAAAAGACAACCCTCTTCTTTTTCGACTTTCTTTTTTTTGCTCTGGGGATTCAGGGTTTTCATCTCCCTCCTCTCCTCCCCAACCATGGGTATGGAGCCACGCAGGTACAGCCAAGTGCAGAATCTGCATCTCCAGGTCTCAGGGTCTGCATTTTGGATGTTGTCTATCCAGAAAACAGCCCCTCAGAGAGAAGTGCTTTAATATCGCCATTAAACACAAAATCAGACTGCTGTAAGCAGCTGAAACACTGAGTTTGGGGAAGGTAGAATATTATAACCTCAAGTGAAACAGAAGGCAGCACAAAGGACCTTCTATAGCCTGCTGTTATATAGGCCCTTTGAAGGTAGAGCAGAAGGTAACTGGTTTTATTGAAAGGGGGAGTGTCCTGCAGTCATCAGAAACAGAGAAAGAGGAATGAACCCCAAGACAGACAAGTGGTGCACAATACAACTGCTCACCACACAGTGAATGCTGCCCCACTCATCCCCGAGCCACAATTGATGGCTCCCAGTTTCTATACTGAGCATGATGGTCTGTGGTATGGAATATCCCAGTTCAGGTCAGGTGCCCTGGCTCTGCTCCCTCCCGGCTTCTTGTGCCTCTCCTCACTGGCAGAGCACAAGAGACTGAAAAGTCCTTGATGAGGTTAAGTACTACTGAGAAATAACTAAACCACCAGTGTGTTACCAACATCATTCTCACCCCAAATCCAAAGCACTGCGCTGCACCTATAGAATATTAACTTTACCCTAGCTGAAACCAGGACAAGGAGAAATCTGGAATGCCAGCTCACTGCTCCACGCAATGAGGCAGGATTCAGGAAAAACAATCAAACTGCCTGCTGTTTCTTCCAGTTTGAGATAGAGAAACCCCTTTAGTCAGACATTCCACATGACCTCAGTGCCTGCTGTGCCAGAAGGAGCATTTCATGCGACCATGGGGATTTCCAGTGTTGCTAAGGAGATGATACCATGCAGAATGATACCATGAGACACATGGTGGCCTCAGGCCTCGACACCCACATTACAATCCTCAAAATATCAACAGCACAAGCCCTGTATCAGATCCACAAACTTCAGAGCTCGGTTATTACCAGCACAAGTGACTTTTTCTCCTGTTAAAATACTGAACCTACTCTTGAAGATACGCAGCTTGAAAGCTAAAGATAGGAAAACCAACCTGCAGAACACAACATAAAGCTTTGCACGTCGCCCTGTGGGAAAATGCCTTCATGCTATGGCAGAAACCTTGAGCTGAATGGATAACGCTGGCTCTAAAGCCTGCTTCCATGTTTATCCCAAGCACATGGCTATTCTCAGCTTCTCCTATTTGACATCTTTAGCCAAGGGCTCTGCAATGTTGTTAATTATCACTCACATTCACTTCTCCAGTATCACTGTTAACACTGCCTGGCTGCTACAGCATCACCTTGAAGGAGAAAATCAACTTCCAACTAAAAGGCTCTTGCTTAAATAGGAAAGACAAAGAGTGGGCAAGCAAAATCTCATTCTCTTCCTGCTAAACACAGTGAAATTACATTTGAACTGGAAAGAAAGCCAAATATTTCAGCCTCAGAGTCTGGCACTGGTAGAAACAAACATCTTTAGTTTGAGCAACGTCACAGAAGACGCTGATGGTGAAACAGTGGAAATGTCTAAGACTCACAGGAATTATTTTTTTAAAGATTTGAAAATAAGTGTTCCAAAATTTTAACTGATTTTTTTTTTCTCCTATTTCTTTTTCCCCAAATACTTTGAGCTGGACAATTTGCTGCAGATCATCAGCTTTTGCACTGAGAACAGTAAAAGAAAAATGGCTTGCAATTGTTTTTCACAGAAAAAAGGGTTTTTTTCAACAGAAAGTTGAGATGTCTGAGAAAAATATTGGTGCAGACACTGATTTTGCCCTAGGAAACTGAAAACATGCAGAGTCCTACTGCAGTTTTGCAAAGAAATGTTTCTTATCAGTTCTTGCAGCCATTTCCATGAATGTCATTCTAAGCAAAATCTGATGATTTCACTATTTTCCTCTGAAAAACACAAACCCTAATCTGCCCCATCTGCTTTTAGTTTGAGTTAAAAATATGTCTAAAATGAGTAGAGTGATGCTTCAGAAAAATATTCCTGCAAAAAGAGAAAAAATGAAGAGTTCTGGATGTAATCCCAAGCTTCCTGACAGTTTTCCCATCCCACAGAAGCTCGAGATTTCAAAAACATCTTTGCTGTGCATTAGGAATAAATGGTTTAGAGCAAGAGAAAAGACCCGCCCAAGAACATATAATAACCCAGTGGTGAAAGCTCTCATTTGGGACCTCAGCTATTCCAATTCAAATATTCTCACTGTCTGTTGGAGATGTCTCTTGCTGTCAAAACCCAGGAGCTATCTTGGATCTGGGAAGCTTTGGTCAAAATGGATGCATTCCTGCAAAAAGCTGTGGTTTGATGACTCAGGATGAAAAATGTTCCTCCAGAAATTCTCAGCTCATAGTTGAGAGTTCTCAATTACTCTCGAAGTAAAACAAAGTACTTTGACTAAAAAGCCCCATGCATTACAAGGACCAGGAGCTGCCTTCTAAAATGATTAGGATCTTCCTTGCCTCCCGTCAACAGAGATTTGCAGAGTGGGATGCTAAGAGCTCTGGTCCATCTGTGGATGTGCTGTAGCCCTGGCAGAGGTACTGGCAGCTGACCACAGTCCTCTTTTAGGGTGTATTCCATTTAAGAAAAGCCATTGTCTCCTAGCAAGGTCTTAGCAGGCGAGATGGCTGATATGGATAGGAACTGATACCACTTTATAAGAGATGAGAGTTCACTTAAGCACAGGTTCTTCCCTATTTTTCAGCTAGAGGCAGATCCTGCTACTGGGTACTCAGGCTGGCCAGACTGATTCAGATGTCACAAAAGCAATAACCTGTTCCTAAACTCATCTCCACAGGTAGAATGCAGACCTCAAAGAATGCAGTATGCTTCTCTGAATCCAACTCCTTCCAAGGGAAACGATCCAACTCCTATCACTGCTCCATTGTCAGCGGCTGAAACATTAATGGTGGTGAGCAAGAACTGGAGGTGAAATTATCATTTTTGACTGACACTTTGGCTTTTGGAAACGTGGAGTTTGGCTCCGTCACAAAAAGATCTCATCAGGCAAAGAATGCACCAGGGTGCGGCTGAACCTGCAGGTAACAGGCACTTTCTCCACCGCTTCCCTTTTATTTTTAGACACATTAGCTGAAATGTCCCATTTAGCACAAGGCGCAGGAGCCTGGGCTCTCCTGGGAGCACTGACACTGTCAGCAGGTGTGTTTGTATTTTCGTCTACTTCCTTTGAAGTAAAACTAATAATTAAGAAGGAGGGAAGGCTGCATAAGCTGAGGAATCCATATCTGGACTATCAGTGTGTTACTACTGTGCTACCACTAATAATAGTATATGTAAATCGTCTGCAGAGATTTTTGTTGGAATTAAATCAGTGATCTAAAGAAGAACCAGATTCTTCTCCTATCCATTAAAGATTAAGTCATCACTCTTCTTGTTGTTGAAAAACAACATCCTCATTGCAGGAGCTAGCAGCAGAGCTGGAAATGTGACTTGGGAGTTTGAGGTTACATTCAGAAGGACTTTCCATGCTACAACACTGACAGCTACGACGCTCAACTGCCTCTCAAATGTCTGGCTGCTGGCCTGGACTCTAGAAACTTGCATTATACCCCTTAACTAATGTACAAGCACAGAAAAGCCCCTTAGGACAGGGTCCAGCCTAACCACAGTTCTTGGGTCCTGAGGGAAAGCTGTGGCTCCTGCAGTATTTGATGCGAAGCATCACCAGAACAAGCTGGCAGGGGCAGTGGAGCACCTGCATCCTGAATAGCAGCGAGGCATCTGCAGGAGCCCTCTGCCATGCTGCTAAGCACAGACAAGACAGTGTCTGGGAGGCAGCAAAGATCTGGTGCTTGGGGAGCTCTAATACCTTCAGGGTTTAAACATCATGAGCATTCATGGGCAGAGATGCAGGCAGAATTTAAACAGGCGAGCCCTGCTGTGTCTCTGATTCATTCTATATTCTTCTTAATCTTGATACTTCGTTTCCACTACAACTTCCTCCCACTTAACCCATTTTTAAGCTTTAAAGTGAGCAAAGTCTGATCTCACAGATGCTGGAGTGTCCCTTGTGTATGAAGGGATAGCTCATAGGTAGCTGAGCACACCTTGCACACATACATGAGTAAAGCATAGGCCAGTACTTCCACCCTGCATGAAGAGGCACACAGGAGTGGGAATACTGGTGCTGGTGGAGCAGAGCAGTGTTCCAGGGATGGGAATGCTGAGCTACCCCAAGCCACATCAGTGGGCAGGTGTCAGCAGCTCAAGGGATGAACAAACTGTACTTTGCTTATTCTGCCATTCGCTTTATGACCCTCCCAAACTCCTTAACCCCTGCTTGGTCTCAACAAGCTCAAGGCTGAGCTCAAGAGTTTGCATGGTCATAAAGCTTCAATGGAGGTGACACTGATAGGAATTAAAGATAGAAATGGGGTTATTTCATTCTGCAAACCTCTCTCTCCAAGCAGACTGGCTACTTGATGTTCTTAACAAGAAGGGGGGGCTGGAATTCACTTGGTGAATTTTATGGTCAATTCAGTTTCCCTAAATCATTCCTTTGTACAAAAAGCTGGGAAAACATAGCAGAAAATCAACTTCAGAGGATGTGGTTATCATGAGATAATCAGGCCCTGGGGAAAGCAGACACACCTGGTCTGCTGTGCCTTGCTGTGCCCTTGAAGAATGATTAACTCCAGAAGCCACCCACCCCTTGCACCCCCAGTGCAAGCCCAAACCACTGTCCTCTGATTCCTTATCAGTCATAGTGCCCTTCATTGCACTGGTGACAGTAATCCATAAAACAGCATTTGGGAAGCCGCATGGGAAGTCACAGGCTCATTCACATCTGCTTGACCAGCAAAATACCTCTTCACAAACAGCTTACTTAAAGCAGAGCTCAGTGTAATGAGAAACAGACACGGCTCTTCTGGGTTCCAATATGATTCAAACTTCCAGCATCCTGGGTGGACCCACCTGCCTGTCAGACATCTCCAGTTCACAACTGATGCTGGGAATGCAAGTGATGCCCTGAACCAGGAGATGGGAGCGACAGCCTCTCCCTGGCTGAAATTCTGCACCGTGATCCAGCCTTCCACATGTAAATGGGAGGGTTCTGTGATGTGAATGTGAAGCAAATGGGAATGTGAATGCATCACCAGCTATTATTGGCCAAAAATGAAAACCAGACCCATGTAATTACAGTTCCCAGCTGAGCCATGGCTTTGGCCAAAACAAAACTGGACTGACTTCCTGATACGGACAGTGGAGAAAGGAATAAGAAGGGTTTCTAGCAAACAAGCTCTTCAGACTATAAGGCTATTGAAGCAACAACAGCTACAGCAGGGGGGTGGTGTAAAATGACATACCGTATGTATAGCAAAGGAAAGAGGGGGGAGCAGGGATGGGGACTGGAGTATTTTGGCTATTTTGACATGATCCATGTCTCCTTGTCCCAAGGAGAAATCCTGGCTACCGGTAGTACTGGTGCTGCTGGCACAGTGCACACCTCTCTTGCCTCTGGAAATCTGGAAAGTGGTCTAAAGGGAAAATATTTTCCTTGGAAGTCATCAGTTGATACCTAAGCGAGGTGGAAGTAGATCTGACACCTCCTGCTCTGAGCCTCTTGGCAACTGCATCTCCTTCCTGTTTTTGTGCTCAGCCCAACATGCCCTAACCAGCAATGGTGACGATGGCTCACCACAACCCCCTCAGCTCCCCTGACCTGGGATCATGAGTTTTATTCCCCCTCCCTTTCATTCAGGCAGCACAAAGGGATTAATTTGGCTCTTCAACTTAGCATCTAATAGAATTCACTTCAAACACTGCTACAATGGGACGAGAACAACACACCCCACGCTGCACAGGCAGAAGGTGAAGCAGCCCAGGTCGGACACCTGACGTTGTCTGCTGAAGCATTGACTGGCATTTGCTTGCAAGACTCATCATGAGAGCTGCTCTGCACATGCCAGCCACCCCGAGCTCCCCACCTCACATACTCCAACTGACACAGTGTGCTCTGGAAAGGCGCCAGGCTCTAGTAATTAAACTATTATCTTCCCTCACTGCTTTTTTTAAACTCGGGTTTATTGCAGAGCTCGTAGCTCAGAGGGATCCATTGTTGCTTTTAATTAGGAACAAGGATTTGTCTGGGAATCTGTGCCTGGGTATTTGTAATATTCCCAGGTGGAAATGAAAATGTTGCTGGTTTGAAATTAAGGTCCTGAAAGCATCTTTCATTTCAGCACAAGCCTGAAAAACACCCCTGCAAGTCTCCAGTTAAGATAAAACCAAAGATCAGCCTCATTGCACATACGTGTATTAACTCACATCCATTCATGGCTAGTTACCTCCAGGACAACTGTTGCTATAAACTTCACAGGATTTCGTTGCTAATTTGACAGGTACAGTGAAAATAACCAATGAAGGTAGCACTCTGCACTGATTTACAGGCCAGTGTTTGCACATGCTCCTGCTTCTGATGTTTAGGATCATGCTAAATGCATTACTAGTATAAAACAAAAGCAACTGCTACTCTCTGGTCTTGGTTACTGTAGTTATTCTGTAGACAGGTTATTATTTAGCTACTCTTAAGTCTCAGAGGGACTGCAGAAGCCCCCCTCTTCCCCAGATGCGTGGGTTAGGTGTGCTGCTTCTCGCACATGGCTTCTCTCCCATCCCCTTTGTGCTTCAGGTTTCCTTATCCCACTTGCCCAGCACAGAAGAGATGCACACATCCCAGAACGGACAATCCCAAAGGTACAGCTTGGGAGCTGAGGAAACATTTGAGATGGATGCACAGAATTCAGGATTTAAGCTTCATGGCACAGGCAGCCCTTAACAGCAGGGGCAGAGATTAACCTGCTTGTCAGAGGGAAGCCTGGCACCATGCAGATGCTTGTGCCTTCCTCTGAGATGTCTTGGTTTGAAAAGTGGCTTTAAACAGACAATCCCTTCACACTGGTTATCAATCACTTCATACAGATTTAATTTCTCCTTTTAGGGAAGTTCATGTGGGGGTTAAACTATCACTAACTCCAAGGGAACATCTTCCTACAAGCTTACGTTTTCTTCTCCCTTAAAAACACTGAACGCTGATGTAGGGAATTCTCTGAAAACCGTAAGCACACATTTGAAGAGTTTCATCTAGTCTTGGCTCAGCCTTAGCATTTCAGTTAACAGGGAAGAAAGGAAGGAGCGTGAATGAAAGATTGCCACTTAGGACCGTGCTGCTTGGTAGAGTGAGGGATCTGTACTGAGAGGGGTTAGATCAGTTTCTCTGGGAAGAGCCAAAGCTGTAATTACCAGCCATAACATCAGCTAAGAAAGGCAAGTTGGGTTTGTTTTGCATTTATTCCATAACACTCCACCAGCACAACAAGCTCCACCTATTGTAAATTCTCACACCCTGTCTCCCCCTCTTCTTTTCTTAGTTCTCTGCCTGGGAAAGTGACTGCGATGCTGTCTCTGTGCCCTTCCTACAGCTCTGCAAGGGAATAACCTTGTTATCAGTGGAGCAGAAAGATGGAGAGGGATGAATGCCCTGACTGCAGAAAGAACAATCTGCAGGGGTTCGGTACCACCAGCTTGGCTTATCCTCAGCCTATAGAACAGACTCTGAAACCCACCAAAGAGGTATTAAACCCAGTCCCAAAGAACTGCAGGCAGCAGCAGGACTTTCATTTGGCATGATGAGAAGAGAAAGAAACCACAATCTGTATTTCCATTGCAGCTCAGAGCATCATCTAAAATGATCAGCAAAGACATACCTTGACCTCAGGGTCTTTGCTCCCAGAGGTAAGTTTTGCATGGGAGGTGAAGCATGAAAGATTACACAAAACTTCCCACTCACACAGTTACAACCACAAATGCAACTGATATTGGAAACATTATATATACATATATATATATAAATAGGCCAATAAAAACCCAGGAGAAAGCACTGAAGTGTGCTTACTACCACACTGCTGCAGCAGAGGCAGTTTTAAGCCTCAGTGACGTAAATCCTGGCTTCCTGTCCTCCCCGGCTCCCAGTCCCTATTAGACATGACTTTCAAGGACTCTTTCTAAATGTGCTGGACTCTTCTGCTGACTCATCTCCAAACCAGACCAGGTGGGTCCCATTAACTTCAATTCAGGAAGTTAAAATATGGAGAACGTCCCCACAGTCAGCCAAATATTTTGGCAAGGCAAAAACCTGGAAAGGAGCCAGTTCAGGAAGCAGCTCAGGATAATAAGGTTTATATTTGTTGGTGAAGGAAAGGAAAACCCCAAGGTGCAGAGTGATTTGGGTGACTCAACCTGCTCACAATCTCCCATAACTTCAGTGGGTCCAAGTGTGTTTCAACTCGTATCTAGTCCTGAATATCGGGTTGAAAACACCCATTCTGGGTATAGCAACCCTTAAGAGTGCTGTAGCTTTAAAAAGAAGATGGGAGAAAGCTGCTCCTTTCCGACCACATTGCTGCGAATGTGATTCCAGCTAACTTTTGGGGTTTTCCTATCATTTTTGGGAACGATCCAATCACTTTCAGCTGAAAAACTGACTACTAAAAAATGAGCTGAATGTTTTTTCTTAAGTCAGTTGTCCAGATGGGAAAGAAGCACAGTCAGCTGCCCAGAGAAAGAAGCATTTGGAATGGTCTAGAAATTGATTTTCTTTTATTGAAGGGTTACAGGATGAAGTAGTCTACTGTTTCTTTAGAGAAAAATGAGAGGATAGAATAGCTGGAGATGAAAGAATTAAGCACAGGAGCCCAGATCTCTGATTTACTAACTATTCTGTACTCTTATTCTTACACCACAAGAATTTTGCAGAGCATTCCTCAAGAGCAAGCTCTATTAGATTAGAGGCTGATGGAGCAGAATTGAGGACAAAGTTCCACTACATCCTGGCTGGCCACTGGTCTGACATCCTCAAGTACCATCAGTTTCCATGGCTAATGATACAAATGAGACGGAAACAACAAGAAGAGCTTATAAATGCCTTTGACTTGACAATCTAAAAGGCAAAGCTTTTGGCTTAAATCCAGAGTGATCCTGGAAACCTCATTTTTTAATCCAGAGTGAGACATTTCAACTGGCTTGTAACTATGTTCCGTTAATAAACCTGGATCTGCTAATGCACCATCCATTCCAGAGAAGAAATGGGGAAAATGGTAATGGTTATTTATGCCTCCCTAGAACACCACTGTGCCTTTTTAATAACAGGCTTACTTCTAAATGCAGGGCTCTTCAGTGATTAGCATTTTGAGGTAAGCTGTAGGCATACAGGTAATTTTGGAGCTTTAGCTTTCAGATTATGGAGCTTTTTGGCTTCCCTGCCTTTTGAAACTGATTATTTAGGGAATTATTAGCTAAAAAGGACAAGAAATGCCACTGGTATTGCTTGTCCTGCTGCTTCAGCTCCTCTGTAATTGGAAAGCTGGTGAATCCTGATCTACAAAGGCCAAGCAGCTCTGTCTGATTTACCAGAAATACTTGTAGCTAAAGCTGCCATATCCCATCCAAACCATCACTCACCCAGGTCCCAGGCACGAAGGAGTTTCACCTGCAGAGTGAGGATATGTGAAAAACCCTCTGGTCACGCATCAGGTACTACCCAGTTCCAAATGGAGCTGATAAACAGCATTTCCCACCTCTGCCTTCAGTTTCAAGTAAACTTTCTCTCCATCTTTCCTCATTATCTCCTTCCCACATACACATACACCAGAACATCCAAAATGGACAAAACCCTTTTTCAGGTAAGACCCTGGGGGCAATTCCCCCCCTTTTTGTCACTTAATCTAGATGCTTCCAACACACAGAGTCAGCTGCTAGCACTGGGAAGCTTGAAACCATTCTCTTTCCCATTTCATCCCTTGAATGTACAGCGGGTAAGGAATCCGTCCTAACAATTGGGACCAGCTTATATCCACAGCAAAGAGAAACACAATCCCAGTAGCCATGTACTTGCTGTTTGACAAGATACGACATATCTGACACAGTATCTGCTGGTTTGCTCACTCTGGCAGACTATCATTTCCTTGCAGAGTTTCGGTAATAAATTTACAGCCCTATTTCGAGCTATCCCTCAGGGGCTCCTGAGCAAGGAAAGCGCTGCCTTACTCATAAAGCTGAGGATACTTGAAACAGAACCGAGCTCCTGTGGAGCCCATGGGGTTGAATTGCATCACTGCAAGGACAGAAACAAACAAAATCCCCCCCTCTCTACAGAATATTATGTGCACAGGAATAGCTGCTGGGTAAAGATGAGCCTTCTCTTCACTCTAAATAGGATACTTTCACCTACTTAGAGAACTAAAAGAGAAAAAAACAATTTTCAAGAGAGATCACAATAAAACCACAAATTCTGTCACTTCCTTCAGTCAATGATTTACTTCTTTTGATGGCAAAATCATCAGTGATTCACTGCTTACCCTGTTCCCAGAACAGAGATATCTAATGCTCCAGCATGACAAATTCCAAAGAGAAAACTATTTTAACTTGCTTTGTTTTTATATAAGTCCTGTTCCCATCTATTGCAAGCACAAGCTTTGGTGAAAGTCCAGATAAAAAGGAGGTTTACTGTGGCAGAACCGGGTCCAACAAGCCAGATTTTCCATTTAGAGGGAGTTTACGCATTGCCTTCTCCAATCATGACAACAGGCAATGTCTTTAAAAGGAGAGATGCAATAATGTCACATAATAATAGCAATAATAATAGCAGAGGTCTCCCCATTACTTTCTATAAATGGGAGTAAATTCACAAAGACCAAGGGGATTATATGAGACCTTCACCTTACCCACTATTTTAGTAACTTAAAAAATTACTGCTCTCTAAAGTGAGACTTAACAGATTGGAAGAGCTCTTTGCATATTTTCTCCCCAAATAAAGCCTTCCAAAAGTAGTTTACCCGGATAAATGCCCTTCTTCCCACCCCGGGATGATGGGCAGCTTTCACACCAAGAGGGAGGGAGGGTCAGCCTGAAGTCTCCCATTCCCAGGCTGCGCACAGATTCCTCCCTGCACTTCAGAGAGCTTTGATTCCTTCTTCACCTACCATAGACAACACAGCTCCAAGCTTGCTGCGATGTACACTGCCCTCACTATGCACATTTCTCTTCCCTTTTACAGAACTTACTTTTACTGTTGGTTTAGCTTGTAGCCTAACTCCTGGTTTTTCCAAGGCTGCTAGGAACCACTGCCTAGTTCCTCCACTGGTTTTCCCAGATCAAAATGTCATCTACACAAACCTTTGTACCTTCTATGCCATCAAACAGTTGTTGTATTTTCCTTTGAACACCTCAGGTGTTGAACATAACCCAAAGGGCAGTCTGAGGAAACCGTGTCTCCCAAAGGGGGTGTTGAATGCACAGAAATGTGCGCTGTATTTTTCTAAGGGCACCTGCCAGAACCCTGCTGACACATCAAGCATAGAAAAATATTTGCCATCAGCCATCTCTTCCAGAATTTCCTTGCCTTTTTACATGGTTATTTAGTTCATTGGGGTCTATATGTAAACAGAATGGTACCCAATATAGGCCTGCCCTGACAGCACGATGATGGAGGAACAGCAAGCAACTAGGAAAACTGCCTGGCGCAGCTTTGGGTTCAATCTCTTCAGCAGGA
The DNA here is from genome assembly GCF_033783945.1 of Neopsephotus bourkii. Lineage (NCBI taxonomy): Eukaryota > Metazoa > Chordata > Aves > Psittaciformes > Psittacidae > Neopsephotus > Neopsephotus bourkii. The sequence goes on from NW_026902223.1 coordinate 1,761,155, forward strand.
GGAAACTGTCCCAGAAGCATCACTAAGGGGAGGTTGAGCTGTTTCAGGTCTTTACACTTTCCTCCAAAGGCTGCCTTCAACCTCTTCATTACTGCTTCAGCTTCTTGCCCTTCCAATCATTCACTCCCTGAAAATCACTATTTTCTATTTGGCTGCTGCAAATTATTCACTTTAATCTGTTTGTTAGCTATGCAATTCCTTCCTGGAAATAAATGCTTAATAACAGTGCTTAGTTTTGCACACTGAACTTTTCTATGGTCTAGAGTTATTTTATTTTTGTTTTATTTTATTTATTTTTCCCCATTGTGAATATCATTATTCCCACTTCCAGCTAGGATTTGTTGCCAAACCAATACAAAGAAATGTCCTGTTGACTTCCAGGTCAATAGTCAATTCATCTTCTGCCACAACACTTTCTATACATTTGTGAAGAAACTCTTCATATCAGACATTCCCCAAGTCATAATGCAGAAGTACAGAATTAAACAGGACTAAAACCACATAAGCAGAAGTTATTATTTGCACACAGAACTCAACCATCAACAAGGCACATCCAAATAGAGAAAAGACTCATTGGTGGCTGGATGACTTGGGATCACGCATTGAAAGGCAATGAGAAAAAAGACAGAAAGAACTTGGTACCAGTCAAAGAACGGATACATGGGAAGTCATGGCCTGAAAGCAACAAATCTTAACTGGAAAACAACACATACTGTGAGGGAGCTCTTTTCAAGGCAGAAGCTGTGGAGACCAGGTGATATGAGCAAAACTTTCCACTTATATCCCACTGAATAAAGGCTGGGATGCATTTACTTGCTCCTAGGTTGCATGCAGCACATACAAGCTTCCACCGGGATGGGACTGGAAGTTGCTCAGCTTTTCACCTACAACTAACCTCAGCTGGAACTGCAACACTCAAACTTTGGACACAAACTCCAAAGACGAACCAAGACTACAGTACGTTTGCAATTGTCCCATTTTTGAAACATCTATATTTTCCTTGGATATTAAAAGATACGTATTCTCTTTTGCAGGCAAATGCATGACATATGGCCTAGTTTTTCCCTCCAGAAAAGGCATAATGCCATCACTGAGCCATGATTGCAGAGTTGTTAAACAGCAGGGATTATCGGGCAGGACAATATTAAGTGGTATTTAACAGCAAGACCAAAGTTCCTTGTCAAATGCTTGACTTAGTGTTCCTTGATTGTTAGCATCCCAGCAATGAGACCTTTTGCACTGAACCATTTTTCATTTTGACAACAAACTACCGCAGCTATCCAACGCTGCCTTGCTGGAGCTGACAGCAAAGTATTTCTGTGGCAGAAATATTACTATGTAGTGGGGTTCAGGGCTGGAGGATAGACGGTTTTATCCCTTTCCTTTCAGAGCGCAATGGCATTCCAAGCAGTAGGTGTCCTGAGTCACTGCCTGGCTAATGTACTCAGTATGATCCTCTGTCTAGTCATAACAATGGTGGAGAAAAAGAAAAAGAGAGAAGAAGAAAATCAAACCCTTGATGTAATTGTTTAAATTATAGGCTACCTTCTTCTAGATGCATCATAATGAAGATGTATGTATGGTGGGAGACGAGGGGATAGGGAAGGAAGGTTGAATTACTGATTTAGGGGTGAATTTCCAAGAGGTTTTTAGAGAATCTGAAGTGCCCTTAAACCTCCGCCAAAGCTGTTTTTATTAAAGCAATAAACCCAGGAGTGCTTATGAAAGTTATAGTGTGATGTGAGCAAGAGGCAGGAAATAAAGGGGAAAAAAGGGGGAACTTAATGAAGGTTTAATCTTCAAGGGAATATGGACTTCAAGACTGTAAATCTAATGAATGGTCCTATATTCTCATGTCAAAAGCTGGCATCTTATGCCAGCAAATTTAACATATTCAGTTGAGAAATCTAGTTTAAACCCACCTATTTATACTGTTAAAAGATGGGATGTGGTAGTTGGAGAAAGTGAAGAACCATATTATTTTCAAGGGTCTTTCCTACTGACAGATTTATTAGGGAGTTCATCACCCCTTTTCCATCGCTCTCTGTACTTCCAGGCTGGAAAACTTCCATGAAAACTCCTCAAAATTTGATTGTGATGTACTCTGGAAGCAGACATAAAAGTATATTGGTTTGCATTGGAAGAGAAAGAAACTTGCTATCTCCGCTCCTGATACTTAAATTCCTACATTTCCTTAGTTTCACCTCTTCTTGTTTCTCTTTGAACAGGAAACCAAGAGCCCACCTTAAATTCACACCTTAGGGTTCATTCTTCTAAAGTAATTCCAGTAAGATTCCTGGAGAAACATTTGCATCAATACTAGAGTTTAATACACAGTTCTATTTTCCTGTTTCACCTTATTTAAAGGGGAATTGTCTGGACCTGGCTATCTACAATGCTTGTGGCTTTGAGATAGCGGCTGGTGCCCATTCAAACCTGTCAGAAACACAGAAAAGATCTCAAGAAAATCCTGTTTAACTGAAATGCCCGTGGAAGCTTTTCCCTTCCATTCTCCACCACTGTTGCATGTCCAGACTAATACTGGAGATGTTGGCTACCCCCACCAATACTACTGGCCTGAGCACTTCTACACCCGTTGGTCTCTGTATACAATAAGCTGTCAGTTAGCACTCAAAACTTGCTTGCTGTTGGTTGGAAACTCCATCTGTGCTCTCAGCAAGTCATGTTCCTTGTGCTTCTTACCACAATAGACTCAAATGCTGTGCTCCAAGCTTTACAGATAACATTCTAAAAAATGAAGAAGATAAAATGGAATCCAGATATTATCCATCCTTCTACATATTTCAATTGATGCATCTCGTCATTCTGACAACATTAATATCATAGGCTCATCTTAACAGAAATGACTGAGATTTCCTGAAGGTGTAATCACATTCAATATAAAACTGAAAAGAACAGAAGACAGAAAATGAGGATAAACATTTTCAACTGCCCTGAGAATACTGCCAACCTCAGCAATATGAAAAGTACATTAATTATGAACGGTTAGCTTAGATGGTACAGGCATTTCCTCCTTTCTTATCTGCCCATTCTCTTACATCATTCAGATGCTCTTGTCTAATTTCACACTAAGAGGCAAACACGGAAGGAGTAACATAAACTGTGAAACCAGCTCTCACAATGCATTCATCCCCACTGCTTCTTTCAGTGAAATAAAGGAAAATCAGCCTCAATAAACAAGGGACTCAATCCTATACTAAGGAACTACAGAACAGAGTTTCTGTATTTTCAGGTCTGTAACATGACACTAGACTTGGCTGGGTACAATGTGCCTTGGAATGGAAGTGAAATAATCTGCATGCGCTTTAAAGCAGCAACAACCCCTCCAAATTTGTACCTAAATGACAGACCTTCCAAAGGAATTCCACATGAATTCCTAGTGATGGACAGAATGGACACTGCACCATAATTTTAGCATTTCATGAAGTGCTCCATACATTTACCTTTTCCTGCTTTCTCAGAAAAAGCAACCTTATCTCTGGCCAGAATATCTGGCTTCCAACATGCAGCTCAGCTGCTATGGGAGCTGTATAAAACTGTTTGTTCTCTGGTAATTAAAACATTTCAAATAGAACAGCCATGCCAGCAGTAATCATGCCTTTCTAAAAATGGATTAAAATTAACACCTTTGGTCCAGATCTCTCTGAATGCTGCGGTCTTTACTAGTGTTCCAAGCAGCATCTGAACGCTGGAGTTAGTCTCTAATTTCTATAATGAGCAAACCTAAAAACCTGTATCTGGATAACTCTTAAATTAGGGATGTTTGAGGTCTGGAGCCTGATCAAGTTGTACACGCTGTGGTTTGGGCACCATCTGTATTCCCTTCACATCTATCTTCTCTGTGGGTGCACTTGTTTCTAGATGCTCGTTGCTTTCCATGTTGTGCGTATTCCCAGGAGAGCAGAGCAGGGAGGCTCACCTGGGGGACTTGCTGAGCCGAAGAGTGGGATAACCCTTCCAAAAGCTCTGGGAAGTGCCAGCTTCTCCATTTGTTTTATCTCCCCAACAAGGGACTTTGAATCTTGTAGCAGATCTCCCTAGGCTACGGGACCTTATGGGAATGTGCCTCATTAATCACCAAAAGAGACACAGAGCTTCCTGCCCTGCTCCACCCTTGGCAATGCTCAAATCCAAACGCTGAATGAGTTATCAAGACTTTAAGATCTCTCTACCAGCAGTGGCTAAGTTAAATGTTAAACCAATTCAGATGTGTCCTAAAATAAAACCCTGGCAATAAAATCTACTGGCATTGCCCTCAGAGGATGATGCTTCCAGGCACTAGGCAAAAAGGAGACACTGAGTTTGTAATTTAGATGCTTTTGGCAAAGCTTCAGCTCAGACACCTCAGGGCTTTGCCCAGCCTAAGCATGCAGAAATACAATATTGCACATGGAATTCTAATGGAATAATGTAAATCCTTCGTTTTATAAGCTCTATTTACAAAAGAGAGCGCAATTAACGGCAGCAATCTGAAATTAGCTATCTACTCCAACAGACACAGCTCACTTCCACCGTTAGACCCAGGAGAGAAGCTGCTGCCTGAATGGTGCATGGAGGGGAACACATCTGAGCCCACTGAGGCAATTTCAGTGGGGGCAAAGATGAGATGCCCATCCATGCCCACTTACAGCCTTCACTGTCATTAAGATAATAACTTCAGACTGGAAAAAACAGTTTAACAGGAAGGAATTAGCAAAGATCTGGTTGTTACATCGTGATGTTCATGAGATCAAAGTCTTGCTGTGCTTTATTTACGTATAAGCCCAAACCTTCTACACCTGCATTTGAGGCAATACTGATGACAAGAAATGGCTTCATTCTATGTGGTCATACTCAGCATACGAGTTCATCAGCTGGTTATTTTAAAGCACAGATTGTTCATTATCTAAAATATGTGTTTTATACGTATATAAAACATAAAAATCTAATAATATGTATCAGAAACTTGTTAATACATGGCAAATAAATTACTTCATGAGTACCCTGACAACTGTTCCATCAATGCAAGTACTTAGGAAAACCTCAATATATCACAGGGATATTTATAACTTTAACAGTCTTTGATCAGCTAAAAGAACACAATCAAGAAGGGTTATGTTCAGCAAGAGATCCATAAGCATTAATAGGAGATGCATAAATCTGTGATGAGTGCTGTGTGATAGCTGGGCCTCTTCTGACATGAATTAAAGCCCAGCATCCACTACCAAAGGGTCCTCTAAACTATTTCTAACTCCCGTCCCCACCCCAGGCTATATTTTTCCCTTCTCTGCTCTGAAGCCGCAGGGCTGGAGGGTTCCCAGTGTGAGCTCTGCCTCCGTCACATCACTTCACACCCACAGCGAAATTTCTGAATATGAATTGGGCTTTAAAAAGCTTTACCTTGATTTAGTGAGAATATAAAGTGGGGCTGGAGTCAATGTGTTGTTTGTACGCATTGCAATGAATACTGTAACCTGAAGGGTATCTGCCACCAAGGCAGGACCAAGTCACACGGAACAAGCTTCCAAAGAAGCTCTTTATTCAAGCCAGAGGTTTTAAAACGAGCAAAGCAACGCTATCTTGAAGCAGATCTTCAAAATAGATATAAATACACAAGAGTTCTGAACACACTTCCAGGGAGCTTTTTGCTGCGAGTGATAAGTTACCTGACTACAGCAGGCTCTGCTGTGTTTGACTGCTTTTCAGGAGACATTAAGAAGGAGGAAAGAAGGAAAAATAGGCAAGAAAAAAAAGGAGAAGAAAGGTAACCACAGATTTTATGGGCTGACAAGTGATGGCTAAGCTACCGCTCTATTGGCTTTGAGTGCAGGATCCATTACAGATACCTAAACTGCATTTTATCCATAAACTACATTTCAACAGCATTGTAGCTAGCAGGCTGGGCAGGAAACAATAGGAGCTGGTTCACCTCCAGGGAAGCTGGGGAAAGGTCTCCTGGCAAGGAGAGTGTGCCCTAACCGCTGCTGTGTATTATCTTCCACACAATCAGACTTTAACCTCAGGGAGGCTTCGCCTCCTGATGCAATTGGGAGATCACATCAGGAAAGAGATTCAAGTGTAGGTTCTCAGCCTCCTTTCTCCCCTGCCATTTTGGCTGAAGCAATCTCTTTGGATGACTTGATGTCATATAATACACTCACCAACTGGCTTAAAAAAATAAGCAGCTTTTGTGTACAATGGGACGTGTGTGTACAGACCTGCAAAGCCACAGAGATGGAAAAGCAGCCAGCTATTCTTCAAACCTAAGTGAGTCTTTTCCTCACAAAATCTTCCTAAAGCCCTCTCCAAGCATTATTTAATTTTACTAACCTTTGCAACATAACCCTTTGCAATATCTCTATCTAACAGCTGGAAAGACTGAGGGATGGGGAAATGAAACATGCCACCTAAAGGGGATAAGCACGGAAGAGGTCTGAGTTGCTGTCCTGCCCCATGTGCTCTAGCTGAGACCCACAGGTAATCCTCCGCCCCTGCATTTGCAAAGGATGACAAGTGGGTAAATAGGAACTACAAAGTGCTTCCAGTTTTCAAGGAAATGGTTATAACTGTGATTCTCTCCCTGTGCCCAGTGGGAGATACAGGAATATTTTTACCCATCTCAGCAGTTGACAAATTTTCCCACAGATCTTCTAGGGAATTCAGATGTCTTTCCAAAGCAATAAAACCTGAGATTTTTAATACTGACATGTTTCTGTTTCTCTTAGAAAAATCTCCTTGTCTCTTTAACTCCCCTTTAAGCAATGGGCATTCATTCTACTGGTAAAAAGGCAGCCTCCCTTTAAAAGCAGCATTTTTTGGAAAGAGCATGTGCCCACTGCATTATCTCCCTTTGCTTTCGCCTGAGCTTTGATCTCCCAGCTTTCATCCTGGTGCTGGGACAGACAGCTCTGTGGTGAGCCCTGAGCAGGGTGTCTGCCTGGAGCACATTGTTCCCTACCCAGGGGCTGCAGGGCTGTCTCTCAGCAAGCATCCTTGATCCATGCAAGGCAGGGGCTCGCAGCCTGCCAGCCTGCTAACAGGAGCTGTTAACGATGGACTCCTGGCATAGGACAGGACAGGGATGTTTCACATTCCAGCCTTTGATGCCGACTGGACCTCAGCTGAAAGACATGGTGTCTTCAGACACAGTGCAGAAGGGACTTTACAGGCAAGCAAACAGACTCAAAAAGCAACATGGTTATTTAACAAATTAGAGGAAGGGAAGTTTTAGCCCAGATCACTTGGAAAGAGCTGGAAATGAGAGTCATTCTTTCAAGATTTGTTCCCTTCTGCTTTATCACCTCTTTGCAAAAGCACTGTTAGAAGAGAGATGGTTGTGCTTGCAGGTATGAGCCAGGCATCCACCATAAATGTACTACATCTCCTGTATATCATTAAAGGACATTAAAGCCTTTATCTACAGTCGAGTACATCCTTCATGAATAAATCTCTGCAGCACGCCACCTTGAGATGTGATGGAATCTACATCATTGAAGATGCAAGACAACTAATAAACCTACTAGGTTAATTAGCTCTTTCAGCACTAATTTCTATTATTTGCCATTTGCAAAGACAACCCCCGATTTAAAACCTTAAATTTACATGCCAAAGCATTTAGGACTTTACCCACACATCTATTCACCTGTGTGAATGAGAAAACAGGACTTGTTTATCCCAACAGAAGAAACACCTTGAGAGATGCTCTGTCACTTGTTAAAACAAAAGAGCAAAAGGAACATCTAATTAGTCTCATAATGACTTATTTTGTACCCCCTCCCTACCTTATTTTAAATAAAACCTGATGATATTCCTTGGCTTCTTGCTCTGTAACCAACCAGCTCTCTGTGGAAAGAGCTTCTTTTTTTATGGCTACGTATTAAAAGTAAACCAGCCCATGCCAGGTCTGGATAAAAGGCTATTTATTTTCAACCAATTTGATAGCTGCAGTTTTCAGTAATTGAATTTTCTGTGGTCAGAGAAGCAGTAATCTTAGAAACCAAATAAATATTTTTTAATAAAATGGAACACTGAGAAACCCTATAATAATGTCAAATATGTAGCCACTTATGGATGGATAAATATTTTAAGAAATTTACATCTCACCCAATGCTTTAGGCCTTAAGCTTCCCTGGAAATTTCAAACAACGCTATTTTATTTTGGGGAGGGGAGATGGGGGAATGGAGTGTATTTAGATAAAGTGCTAAATACTAATCCTTCTGTTTGCAGCAAGTTTTAGTTCCAGTATTTATGCAGCGGTTGCTGGTTTCATCAAGAAGAGAAAAATCAAACCCTTCCAGTGGGCTGCTCCAGTCCATGCGATGCAGGTTGTACTGCAGACACCCATCCTTGCACAAGAAGGACCGACCCATCAGAGCCACCCTTACGCATCTCTGCAGAGTTACTGATGTGTATCACTGCCCTGTCCCCATAGCAAAAAATCATGAAGAGCCTCTGGAGAAAAACCAGGTTTTGTTGAAGGCTCCCATCTCCTGTCAATCAGAACACAGCAGCTGAACGGACACTGGTTCATACTGGTTTGTGCAAACTGGGGGCGCTGGAAGAGGTTTGACTCTGAAATCCCTCAGCCAGCTAAGGATGAACAAGAGAAGAAGAGACAGAAAACAGTGAGAAACTCACATCACAGCTATCTATGCAATAAAATTAGAGTTAGGCATCAGAACACAAATACAAGTGTTTCCCTTAGATGCTGTGCAAATGCTGGCAGCTGAAGATGTTTCTGCCTACTAAACATAGATCAAGGTACTTATAAGCAGTGCTTCAGAGCCAAAAACAGGTCGTGGAGGAAAGCTGCCATATGCTGGACCCTCAAGAGGGGTGCATTTATGGGACACCTAGCCCTGAAGGCCTATGCCATTCAAAAGCCTGACCTGCCACCAGCCAGCAACTGCTGCAAACCCCCTGATAACTTTGCCAAGATCCATTTCCAAACCTGGTGGGATTTCCCTTGTCTGGGGATCTCCTGCTTTCAGGACATATCTATTTTCTAAGATAGTGCCAAGTCATTCTGAAATAAATGAGTTTCAATGGGATGCAAAATGAGAGCTAACTGCAGAGATAGAATCCGCATTTCCTGCAGGACAGTTGCGTTCCAGAGCATGATGTTATTGTTCTCGTATGGTGACACCTGCTGGCAAATGCAGACTCCTGTAAGCACTTCTGGAAAAGGATCAATGACAAAATCCATTGGGATTAGTGAGCACAGGTCAGGGGTTTCGGAATGACACATGGGAAAGTGGAAGGAACTGGAATGATTCAGCTGAACTGAGAAAAAAACAGAACACACATCAGGTCTTCAAACACATGATAAGCTGCTACAAAAGGGAGCAAATTGCTCTCCACATCCATGGGATAAGATAAAATAAAGGATCAATGTATATACTACTGAAGCAACAGAGTGGACAAGATCCCTGTTTAGTAAAAGATTCCCAACTGTGAAGCTAAAGCATGGAATCTCCTTCATGACAACCAGGCATATGGAGCCTCACAGGTTCCTGTTACACGTTTTCTCCTTTCAGTGTGTCTGCTCGCTCAAACCTGATGGATCCATTACTCAATCAGACCAGTCCTGGTTCAAGCAGTATCAGCACTTCCCAGTCTACGCCTTCCTTTCTTTATGTTTCACTATAAATGTCGATGAAAACCAAAACCCAGGTGGTTTTCAGCATGACACTCTGTGGAAATCAGGTATGAAATTACCTGTTTATTAATGATGTGTCAGGAGAATGACACGCTAACAGCCAGCTCCAGCACTGGCAGTGCTAATGGAGAAATAACAACCACGCTTTATACACAATATGTATTCTACAGCACTCTAACTTTGCATCCCTGGGGACACAGCTGAAACCCATATGTTTCATCTCAAACATTCAATCCCAGAGAGCAACAATTCCCACATGGAAGTTGAACATATGCTTTGCCGCTGTTTTGCTGGATCACCTCCTTGGGATTCATGATTTAGACTGTCACTGGTCAGTGCTCCAGGCATGGAAGAACACTGATGGTGAGATGGGTTTTGCAAGGACATCCCCCATTGCTCAGCATTTCAGCAAGAATTCCCATTAGCATCTGAGCCAGCACAAACATGCAGCATTCTTGATGTCACATATAAAGATTAAACCCCCTTGGGCTGTTCCCATAATAGTGTCCACCACACTGAATAGAGTGGAAATAAACCACAGCTCACAGTAGATGGCAAAGTAAATCTTGTTTAACTACAAGATCCTTGAAAGATCTTTAGGACATTTTCCAGTGGGTTTATCTCCCTGACAATAAGATTCACATTTCCTTTTCTTTGTTCTGGAAAATTCTTGGGATAACACATGGGTCTGTCAGTATGGAACCAGAAGGACTATGTTTGATGAAAACTTTTGCTAATGATGTATCATGTAAATAGCCAGTGTGGATTGTTCTGCTGCCAAAGAGGAGCTTCTTTTTCACCCTTGGAGAGCTCATCCTCCAAGTTCTAGTCTTCACAAGTACCTCATAACATACAATATCAAGCACAGCCACTAAGAGGTTTTCCAGGAGATGGGGGCTTTGTTACAGAGACTTCATTTTACAGTATTTGCCTTGTTCAACAGGGAAAGATGAGTCTTTGAGCAGATTTGCTGGTGCAGCTCCGGGGCATCATGCAATATTTATATTCTGTTAATCGATAGCTTTAAGGGAAAGATGAAGGAGGCCAAATCCAACCTTCATATAAATGCCATTGATTTGGGGTTCTAACAGCACTGGATTTAGGCCAGTATTTTCCCTTGCCTCACTCTTTGCCTTTCAGAATATTTGTGGAAATGAATAACAGGGTCATTTGGTATTCAGCCCATGGATATGAATTATAATCTTGGTATAAGCTACATAGAAATTTAAAAGGCAAATTTTTTCACCTCAGAAACACACTTTCCTTCAACCAGCCAGACAAGCCAGTGCCAGATTCAGTCCATGGCTTGCAGGAAAGCAAGGGAGCACACACATCTGCATACACAGACACACACTGGAGGTCTAGGAGGCCCCCCTTCAAACCCAGAACAAAACGACAAAGTATTCCCCACCGAGTAAAGGGGATGGCTTGGAAACTGTTCAGAAACCTGAGGGGTTCACAGGATTGGCATAATCAGGTACATAAATTTCCATAATATCTGCATGAAAAATAGAAGCAGGCCACCTTTGTGTTCTCCTGTACCTTTATTTAATAAGGCTCTAATGCAATTAAACAACTACACACATTCAACATTTTCTCTCTGAGCTATTTCCTTCAGTGACTGATTTCCACCCCCCTTGACAGCCCTGGGTACAATAGAGCAACAGAGGGGTTAGGCAGGACCTATTCCATGTGCCCTCGGCAGGCAGTGTGGCTGGGAGGTGGCCCTATCCTGAAGGATATGTACTTACTGGAGAGATTGTGTAAGACCTCAGATGTTAAGGAATGTGTTTCTGTCCCCAGTAATCAGACAAGACCTGTAGAGACATCATAACCCTGCTAGCTTTAATTGCCTTAAGATTCCCTGACATATTAAATCTCAGTCTGAATTGGTGTTTGCCTCTGACCTCACCAGCTCCTCTTCAGATGATAAAAGCCTGAACCAAAGTGACTGAGCCTGGGTTTTAGGGTGCTGAGAACAATGCTCAGAAGGGCAGAGTTGGTCACAGCTGGAGCAAGAGACTGGGGTCCAGTGCTGAAAGTGCCCAAACCATCAGCAATGGACCTCAATGCCTCTGACACCTCTGCCATGTTGCAGCTTTTCCTGTTTGGAACGGATTCCCCCCTCCAGCTATGTACAGAGCATCTTAACACATCCAGTCTCTTCTGTTAGGATGAATCTCCTCTCCCCATCTCACAGCTGTATTTTCCTTTTATCTTAACTTCAGCTTTTTTCATCACTGACAACCTGAAGTCTCAAGGAATGTCATGGATTTCTCCGCAGCGTTCAAATAATGAAAATCCAATGTCCCTTCCTGAGCTGGAAAGAAAAGAGAGAACATCAGACCCCCCTCTGCTCTGAGATCCTTCTCTGTTCTTTACCTCCATGTACCCGTCAGCATAGGCACCTTCTCCAGTGGTCTTTCCTCCAAAGCATTCCTTCACCATCTCATCTTGTGCAACAAACGCCTGAGTGCAGGGCAGCCTGAACAGACTGGAGTTACTGCAGCGCTGTGTGCTCAGGCACCAGTGTATTCTATCCCCCTGTATTAACTTTGCAATTGATCCTGCAAGCACGAGCCTCTTTCAGCTTGCACGAGCTCAATGTCCAGACACGCATGATACAGGATTAGTAAGAGTTTTTCATTATGTTCTCTGAACAGAAATGGTCACGCTTTGTGAAGGTCCCCTTGAGGAAAACTTTTCTACCCAACCTCCCCAAGTGTGCTCTGAATTCAAGTCTGTAAAAACCAAACCATAACGCTCCTCGGAAGCACACAAAGGAAGGATTTTATGCCAGTATCCAGGTATAGATTTTTCCCCTTATAAGAATACTCTACAAGATCAAACTATGAGGCACAGGGATGCTGTGTACCAGTTTAATTTGCTCAATGTTGTCCTGCGTGTAACCTCCCCTGCAGATTACAGCAGAAGCATCTTCTCACTGTATGCAGAGCTCTGCACAAAAGATGATGTTTGCTCATAACAATTATTGTCAACATGGAAAAGAAGGTGAGTTGACAGCTTGACAGCTTCTTAAAGTATGCCTTAAATTATTGTGTGCACTACTTTGAAGTAGCTTAAGGATCTGACTACAGAAACTGCTGGGCCATGATTAAACAGGCCTCCAGTGAGCTTTCACTGCTTTCAATTGCTTAATGGCCTCCTCTAAAATAACAACAGCATCTATTCCTCAGAGGGAGGAGGGTGGATAAAAAGGGCAAAGCCAGCACCCAACTGATTTCAGTACGTACAAAAGGAGACTCCGTGTCAGAGAAGTTTTTAGTTCACCTTAAACTTTCCCCTTGGCATTTTAAGCCCTATTAATAAACAAAACAAACTTGTTTCATAAAACAGAGGAGTAAACAGCTTTGACGGCTGCACTCTGTTACTGATTCACCCTCCTTCCTCTCCCCCATCACCCCAGGCCTCCACTCTTGGACTCTGAATACTTTTATCATTAAGGCAACAGCGCTGGGACATGTTGTGGGAAACACTCAAAACAAAACCAGTGGGAAGGTCAAACAGCATTCCCTCAGCAGCACGGGACCCCACCAGGCACTCTCCTTGGAACAAACCCCCCCTGTATCATAATGCAAGGAAAAGAGAGCAGGGGAGAGAGACGGAGAGTCAGGCTGGCACCAGCAATATAATTTAGTGTGCAGGTATTTGATTTGATAAAAACCCTACCTTAATTTAAAAAAAATATATAGATGTATGTATATATGTATATATATAATAGGTTCCTGACAAGGTTGTAATTCATCGCGAGGGGCCAGGCCTGCAGTTTGGGTTTGCCGTGTCACTCCAACCTAAACCATGGCTGGTTTGACGTGATCCCCTAAGAGGGTAGCATGTTGCAGCTGGCAAAAAAATAAACAAACCTGAGCTCTGTGCTAACAGAGGGGTTTTTCCCTTTTGATTTATGCCACGAGCAAAGGGAAAACAGTGACAGACTTGTGAATCCAGTTTCCATTCGCCTCCTCCATGCTTGCAGCGACTGCTAAGGAGATGGAAAGTGTTAAATACATGGCCTAGAAGAGGCAGGATGGGTGAAAGAGATAAATGGTAGCTCCAAGGGGGTTTGTGGCAGCATCTTGCATGCATAGCCATGACCCTTATATCTTCCTTTTAATTCCCAGGGCAATCCGTGCTGCTGAGGAAGCCATGGCATAGTCCCTGTGCAGCAGCCACACAGCACTTTTCGGTATCACCCATTAAACTCAGGGATTTAGTACTTGTTCTGAAGAGTCCCAAACACACAGCCATTCCCCTGGAAAACAGTATTTCCTGCTCTGGGGTACCCCTGGCTTTTTTCTAAATACTATCTTCAGGAACAAATGTATTTAGATCTTTCCCCATCTTCACTCTCCACTAGGACTGCATTAAGAGTTCTACTTCAGGGAGCCTGGAAACTACTAAGTGAACTCAATTAAAGAGTCTCAGTACCTGTACCTGCCTGCCAGACGTGTTTTGTGCATGACTGAACACATGCAGAGAGGTCAGCAGTGATAAGAAGACACTAAACCAAGTCCACCTCTTTTCCCCCAAGCAACGCAAGCAGATAGCCCCTAGCCCCCGCGTAACCCCAGTCCCAGTACTGGGGCTGGCCCTTTTATAACTGGTGCATAAGAAATTGTTTAACTCCCCACAGCAGACCCAGCCCTGTCTCTGCAGAAACCCTTCAACTCCAGGCAAGGCTCTGTGGTTTCTCCTATTGTTTTCAGTTTGTTTTTCTTTCCAGCAGAAACATAAAGCTGCAGTGTTAGATTTGCAAATACAGATGACAAACACAGAGCATCAGACCAGCATGCTGCTTTTCACCTTGGACATGTTAAATGTTTTAGCTGGATGCCTAAAGAAACAGGGTTTATGTACTAGAGTTATATGGATTTCTTCTCCATTCCGTTCTATCCCAAACAGCTTTAATCACTGACTAATTTCAAGCAAATCTATTACAGACATGAAAGATAAGTTTCTAACAGATTTCATGAAACAGGGAATTAATAGCGGAGACAGCTCCCAAATGCTAACAGAAGCCTCCCCAACCCCCATGGCAGCAGAAAACACATTAAAGGGAGGAAAAGAGAGGGAGAGATGTTGAAAAGTAGCTTTCATTAAACCCTCTGCACACAAAACTACTTGTTTATTACTACAAGAAGTTTTACATCCATCTCTCTGCTTCCAAGATCCAGGAGCTGAGTCCTAGAAACACATGGGGATTTAGCTTTATGTGCTCTGGGCTATAAAGTTAAACACACACGTAGCAGATCTGGGTCTGAAATGTGGTTATCACGCTGTATCCTCTCAGAAACAGAACCCAAAGTAACATTTCAGCCCAGTTAGTTTCCACAGCATCCAAACATCATTATCTGTGGCCCAGTGTTACTATTCTTATGATGAAAGATATGAATTAGTCTCCTGCAGAACCTCAAACAGGAGGATTCTCTGCTTGCAGTCTGTTGCCACACTGATGTGGTACAATCCTCCTCCTGTTCCAGAGCAGCACATCCACACACAGACAGAGAAACTTGTCCCTATTGCAGCCGTAAGCACTGATTTGCAGAACAGCAGCAGGCACATGGGTTCATGTGCCTAAGCTTTATATTATATAAATCTAATATAACAGTGTGTCAAATGTTTGCTTTGGCGATCCTGATTCCTTAAATCCCCCTTTTATACTAATATTTAAAATGGGAAAAGGCTTTAAAAGAATGGGCGCAAATTACTGGTTCAAAGGGTTTATTGGGCTTCCAGCTGAGCATTGCTTATGCTAAGAATGGGGATTTGAAAAAAACCCACTGTTTAGGCTGGTTTATTGGGGTTTATTTCCTCTAGGACACTGCTACTGCAATCCTGGAATAGCAGCAGGAGGGACAGGGGGCAAGGAATTATCTTTCCCTCCTGTAAATCCCAGCAACTGTGATGCTTACATATCATAAAGACTGACCTCTAAACTATCGCAGTTATGAAAGCTAAGGAAAACTAAGCTCAGCAGAAATGGGGACTTCCCAACAGTAACAGCCACCAGTAAAAATACCCCTTTTTATTATTATTTTTATAAAATATCTAGGAAATTCTGGGCAAACCTTTGTTGAAACCTCACAGTTTTATTGCATTCCACCCAGCTCAGTTCTTACGCACAGGAGACGGGGGGTACATCTGTGCACATGGATGGCTGAAGAGGCAGAATTACCCTGTCTGGATTTGAAGGCATTAACACAAGGGCAGCTTATGGTGTTACTGTGACAATTTCCCTGAATTATCCTAATCACATTAAAGGGTTTATCTGCTCAGCCTCTGCAGGTTAAGAGAAAGGACCCCCAGGCAGCAAATTAGTGGGAATGGCCAGGGCAGGTCATCTCACTGTGGGCCTGAGTGTCCTTAACACAAGTCTTATCTTTCTTCTACTCCACTCATCCTTCCAGTCCACTTTTCTCTTGACTGCCATGTTTAAAGGGCAAAACAGAGCCAAGCTCTCCTGCAGGAATACGCAGAGAAGAGCTACTGATCTGTGGGGTGAGGGAATAAAAAGCCTCATTATCTCACCTAGTATAAGCTTTGCTGTGCTTTGGATACAGGCACTATTAAGTACATCAAATAGCTTTTCATCTGGATGCTAAGCCTGGAAGCACCAAAAGGAACTGCACTGCTGTAATCACCCACATCCTTATGTGCCAAGAAACTTTCTCTCCCCAGCCCATGCCAGGGAAGCCCTTTTTGATGGATAATAACAACCTTTTAACACTTTAAGAAAGTGAGTTAATGAAGAGGAAAAAAAGAAGAGGTTAGCACAGTCATGTTTCACTGCAGGATGATAGCGTCAGACCACAGGAAGTAGTCTCTGGTGGTTTGCTGATCTCTGTGGTCTGACTGAACTGAAATTATTAGAACAGTAACTTCACTGCTGGCAGGATTATCACATGTCTTTCTCCTCACTTGTAACTTTAAGGGCCTGATCCTGAAGAGTCTGAAACAGATCTGACCCTACTATCAATGAAGTCAATAGTGAAATTTCCATTTACTCAGCAATGAAGAATCAGGTCTGCACACAAAGGGAGTGTGGAGTTACCAACTGAACCGCAATGAGAGTGCCACGTGCTTGCAGTGACAGGATCAAAGTTTTAGGTCTCAGGATGTAGGATCTAGGATACAGGCTGGCATGGATGTGGAAGAGGTTACCTGGTGCTACTGAGCCAACCAGGATATCAGATTTTAGAAACCTAACATCTACCACACTGTTCAAATACTAAAAAGCAAACTACATTGATAATCCCTTGCCTTACAATGGCACCTTCTGATGGTGACTCAATGTACTTTACAAAGGAGTTCATTAATCCATTCTGCAGATAGTCAACCAAAGCCACATGAAAGAGGTACAAAGATCAGAGTCAGCAGACAGGGCACACTGACATAGTCAATGAAGGAAGAAGACAACTTGAAGAGTAAATTACACATGTTTTCAAAATTCAACCAGCAGCTCCCAATTATTTAAGGCAGTGTTTTCTTAGCAAGGATTAGAAATGATATTTCAAATCCATCATTTTAGCATGATGATACCTTTTTAAATGACGGGTTTCTGTTGCTGCTCCTGTTACTCTGCCTGTACCAAAAGATAACTTTCAAGTATTTTGTCTATCATTTTTAAAGAGAGAAAAAAAAATAACAAGCCTGAAAGAACAAAGACAACACTTCAAAGCCTTCAGCGGAGAAGGAAGTGCTTTCTAGCAAAAATCATACACTCTTGTCAATGAAACCTTTGTCAGACAGTTCCTCTCCTGCCTTGGCTGCTGTATGGTTAAAGATATAAAAGCAAGTGAAGACAGAAGAGAAAGAGAATCCCTGAGAGAATGAAAAAAGTCATGTCCCAGCAAAGTCCTCTCTTTGCCCTCAGAGTTTATCTGACATACTGTTATTGATAGCTCCAACTCCCCTGGCTGAGGGAGCACATATACCTTTGACTGCACTGAAGTTGATTTAAACCACACTGGCAATTTGTGAGGCAGTTTTTCACTTACATAAGGAAGTTCTTGAGAGGATTCTGAAGCAATACAGCAAGGTAGTTAAAACTGAGGCCATTTTAAAAAGAACTGCATTTCCTCAGGCTGTCCATAACTCTTTATTTTCCTGAAAATACCAGGGAACTCTGCAGCTTTGCTAGGAAGAAGCCAGCTAAATGCAACAGCCTTTGGATCACTCCAAAGCATCAATGCAAGTTCATTCCCTTCTGACCCTCACATTCTCAAGTCTTAACTCAGCCAACTCTTCCCAGCCATCTGGAGTGCCATGTGGAGTTTTCTGGGAAACCACTTGCAATTTGTTTCAGCACTAAAATGATTTTGGGACTTCCATTCTACTTTATAACATGTTTTGGGTGAAGTCCTTCTGTGCAGTTGTCTTGTACCACTTGCTATACAACAAGTGTTCACAGTTCTCTTTAGTGCCCCTTTTCTGCCCCCCTCTGAGTAACACATGAAGAACCAATTACTCATGTTGGCAATGGTCCCTCTCGCCTGCAGTACTGCAGCAACATGTTACTTAAGATTTGGTTGGCTTTAACATTATTCAGTTGGGTTTCTTCTGATAGCTATTACACTTAACAAGTTTCCCTCAATAACAAGTCGCTTTTGACCTCAACACACCTGGAGACTTCACCCTTCTATTCCACCTCTGACCTCTCCCAACAGAGTTGACATTTTGCAATTATCAGCAATTTGTTAGCTTTATTTTTGTTAGCACCCAATTATGCAAATAATAGACCTGTAACAGAACTGCTCCTATTGGGCTGCAAGTTTGTATAGAGGTGTTTCATGCATGACTGACTGTGATAGCCTGGCTCCAACATGTAAGAGCAGGAAATGAGAAGTCAGAGAACACTTATCCCATGCAATCGCTGGCTATATACCCTTAGCATTTCTCTAGTAACAAGGGAGATCCAAGATCTGGGATATTGTCAAACGCCAACAAAGAAAACACATTTCCCAAAACCAAAGAGAATGAACTTGATCTGGAGCAGGCTCACTATGTGAAAGGAGAAATCCCAAATTACTTGTAATGTAGACAACAAGGAGTCACAAGGAATAGAGCAGAACTGTACTCCAGTCATGTCTACATTTGGCTTTTGTGCTCAAATATACCATTTTGTCTTTTCTTTATAGGCTTTTTGCAGCTTACTATACTGAAAATAGAACAGCTGATGCATCACATCCGGCCCGCTATATATCAACAACAGGGTTTTTAACACACAGCTTTTCACATGCACCAAAGATGTATAAAACAAAACCTGAAAAGAAGGGCATGCTGGGCCCCATTTCCCTACCTTTCTCTCCTCACAGCAGCACTCAGCTCTATTTGACGTGTCAAGTTCACCATCCTCCTGACAGCAAACAAGTCCTTTCCCAGTCTTGTGACCTCATCCACTTCCCTGTCAAAAGATTAAGGCACATTTTCAAATGCTTAAGGCTATTTTTAGACTGTACTAAAGACATGTGGGGAGGAAAGCAGCTCGTGTACTTTCTTCATAATGTAATAATCTCTGTGTCTAGGAAAACCGCTCAGATTTGAATGTCACTTCACATAATTACCTTGGGTAAAGCTGGATCAGCCGCATCAGTCGGACGGCGTTGTCCAAGTCGCCTCCCTCCGGAAAGGGGCTGCAGTGACTCTTGTGGCTGAGAATGCACAGCCACAGGATGCAGGACGTGGGCTCTTATCTTTGCCATTGGGAGATGTTCTTTCAAGTGTCCTGAAAACAGAAACAAAAGCAGTGGAATCAGAAAACAGATGCAAATGCTGTGCTCAGATCTGATGAGACCAAGAGCTCTGTGCTGCGGCTGAGACCTTGGACCCAGCTCTGAGCAGCGAGGTCCTGTGTGTGCTTGAATCCATTTCTACATGGTGAGGTGCATGCTGAAGGGCAAGCTGAGGCACAGCTCCAGTGGAAACAAAGCTCTATACACCTTCCACTAACACAGTTATACTCCTTGCTGCTATACAGCTAACTGAGCCCATTTCCACCAGCATGGACAATTCTTCACCGTGTCTCACTGCAACAGTTGCTGGAATAAGATAGTCCCTGAAGCCACTCTGGGGTATATTCACGGAGGACAAAGTTCAATAGACATAAAAGCAACAGAGTGCCAATGATGATAAGCAGTTCTCTTACAGCATTTTAACACCACTGTTTTCATATTTGGATAGTGGAGAGGAAAGATAAAGCCATACAAAGATTCAGGACCCAATTTCTGGAAGCTGTGGGTATAAAAGGCATGCACAAATGTACATGCACACAATTGCTCCGTGCCTTGTCTGCATCCTGTGCATAAGCAGCTCTCACAGATGCTCACTCAGAGCAGTTATTTTTGCCCACAAGATGGCCAGGCTCCTCAATGTCACTTTGTGAACGAGTCTTTGAGAAACAGGGTCTTAAGCAGGTGAGTCTTTAAATATGGTGTCCTATGACATGAGGGACGCAGGCATAGGAGCAGCATGAATGAGGTTTACATCCCCATCTAACTGCTGCTCCTCATCTGCACAATGGTAAATTTGGTTCCTCCTCTCCAGGAAAGCATTAAGAACTTGTATGTTGATCAGGTTGCATCTCAACAGTAGCAACCAAGCAATGAGGGGAAGATAATTAAAGCTAAGCAAAACCCCAGACAAAACACATCACAGACATCAAACTAACACAATAAAGACATCCCTTTTTTCTCCTCCCCTCCTACAGAAGGAAGCATTACAGTATTCAAACCCCAAGTCAGAGAAGGCAATTCAAGACAGCTCCTCCCAGGATCCCCCTCATGATCTACCCACTTAGCCAAACACTGAATTTGCTTCCAGCCAGGCCTGGCAACTCTCCACCCATGAATATGTACATTTGGATGCATAGCGGTTCTAGCATGTCACGCTCATGGGCATTTGGCCCATGTAACACTCTGCTTCCCAATCTATAAGTACATGAAATATAAGACTAAGTAAAATCTGAGACACTGTGGAAACTGATGAGGGCTTGACTGAGCTCCTGGAATAAAACTTGAGTCCCTCCCCATCCAGAGCTGTATTTTTAGGAAGTCGATTGAGAAATGTTTTCCTTGCTCCATTTCCATGTTTACTGGGATACAACATTGTTACACTCGATTGCATCAGAAAACATGGAAACAGCTCTACAAATTGATCCGACCACAAGATCCCAGAGGAATTTGCTCCTTGTCTCCAAGGAGTTTCCCCAGCATAAACAATGTCAAATACAAGGCAGCCCTGAGAGAGTTAGTGTTTCTCCAATAAGCTTCAGAAACACTAGAATATAGATCAATCTGTTCAGTAACTCTGGATGGATTTCATGATGGCATTATTCATAAGACATTGGATACAGCCATTCATAAAACTACAGAACACATTACACATCAAAGTGAAACCTGCTGTATTTTAGCAGGAGATCATGTAACTGAGATCATGATGGGAGCAAAAGCAGGGTAACACACACGGTCCCCTCCCAGGGACTGAAATGTCCAAGCCACTTCAGGAGATGTAACTGTACTCTGGGTTAGTGTTTCCTAATGGTTATTGGGCACCTACATTCTTCTGCTGTTCAGAACTCAGATATTCATGCCAGAATACAACTCAAGGTACCTGATTAGCATGAGAATGGGAAACACAGGACACTAAAAATATTTAGTTTGAAATGGGGATCTCTTCAATATTTGAAAGTATAAAAACGTACACGCATTGATTTCCACACATCTGAGTGGCCTTTCCATGTAATCAATTAGAAACCAACTGAGTTCCATGGGAAAATGGTCTCATCTTAGACAAAAGATCATTGTTGCCATATAGGTAAACTAATTTCTCCCTGGCCAAGCATATCCTCTAACTCCCATCCCACCTCTCTGGTTCTTATCCTGTCCTCCCGGTTAGCCACAATTCCTTGGTACAAAAGGGGGCTGAAAATGGAATTCCCTTCCAGAAGAAAGCCACCTTCACTACAAAATAATGATGGGAATCATCCTGACAGGGGCACAAAACAAGCAGTCAAATGGCAACAACCAACCTAATGTAAATGAATTTGCATGGAGAGATTTTCAAGCCCTCTGAAGTCCTTTTTGTATGAAATGTTCAAGATTGATTTGATCTCATTTTTTTCCTCAATAAAGAGTAAAAACGGCATCATGAGGCTTCAAAGTGGGCAGCCAGGAGCTGTCGTGTCCATTTCCCCACTGCTAAACTGAAGCTTTTTGGCAAAACTGTAGTATTCTGCAGGACAAGTTCTGATTTTGCAAAGGCCATTTTCTATCAGAAAATGATTGTGATGGAAAATTGCCCAGCAGACCTATTAAATGTGTGTGGTAACATTAAATAAGCAGTCTTTCAGGTAG
Source organism: Neopsephotus bourkii (assembly GCF_033783945.1). Taxonomy (NCBI): domain Eukaryota; kingdom Metazoa; phylum Chordata; class Aves; order Psittaciformes; family Psittacidae; genus Neopsephotus; species Neopsephotus bourkii. Next base: position 1,783,185 of record NW_026902223.1, read on the forward strand.
GCTTGCTGTAAGGCTGCTATTGCCATTACAGGGAACAAGCAGCCTTCCCCATCATGCCCAAGTGAACCTGAGAATCAAGAGGCTTAGTAACAGCAATTCACTACCTAATGTAAAGGAAATATGGTGCTCATTGTGAAGTCCACTAGGTTTAAAACTCTGTGGAAATAAAAAAGGTGATTCCTTCAAAACTAGGATGGACCCCACTGTAAAACACAGGTTGACGGCATCTGTTTGATAGTGCTTTGTGCCCCAGGACCTGAAATACTCAATTCATAAACTCCTTGTAACTCAGCGTTCTTATCAGCATCCTCCCCACTTCAAGGCTAAGGAAACTGAGGCAGTGATTGAGAGCTGGGGTAAAGCTACAGTGATTCAGTCCCAACACCCCGAACAGAATCCTGCCCCCTGGCCCTCTGCCCTCCCCTCAGACCCAGACCACACTCTGTGGGTAGGAAGAGCTGCTCCAAGGAGCAGGAAGCACTTGGTTCATCATGTGGCAGCCAAGCCATTCCCAGAGCTTCCCCATGAGAATGATGCCTGAGCAGGCACAGCCCCTGGCAGCAGTGTTTGATTGTTCCTAGAGGCTGGCACACAGGGAGAACTAGAGAATATAACACATATATAAAAAGAATGTGTTCACTCCTCCACCCTGTACGTGGCAGACGGTCCGTATAGACACTGAGATTAACTCCTGCACCTGAATTAGAACAAAGTGTTTTGCTATTCTCTTTCTCCTCTTTCCTCCTCCCCCAGCTCCTCTCCACCCCTTTTGCTGTCCTCATTTTAATCTACAAACCAGTAATGGGTCTGCAGGCAGCCTGCCAGGGTACAGCTCGCCTTCACCTGGCAAATGCTGGGATCCTTCTCCTGGCTCCAATTAAAAACCAAGATGAAAAGGAGGAGCCAGGAGGTCATTCTGAGCCAAGGCATCCGCCCAGCATGTCCAGACTTTATAGGAACTGAATTTATGGGAACTAAAGACTTCCATCACTCACTTTCTCTTTCTCTTGCTCCAGAAGATGTTTTAATTACCCTTGGTATCAGTTTTAAAAGGCTGAAATGATGAATATTGATGGTATTAGGTATTTTTTGCTTAATAAAATGGAAATTGCATGGGAAAATACACTGAGGCCAAGCGCATTTTAATGCATTAACAATTTTTACTTCTGGCCTAACAGCTGAGTGGGAAGTGTTAAGAGGGACTCCAGAACACAGAGTCCCTGGGGTTCTCAAACAGAGCAGTGAAACATCCATCAGTTCATTCTTGCTCATTGTCCTTCCCCCCAGTAAACCCGTTGTATTTTAACAGTCCACTTTGCAGGTTTCATTGAGGAACCTGGTAGCTGCTACTTACATCCTAAGTAATTCTTCAAATCCAACATAAATCCACCAGCAAGCACTCACAGCAGCTGATGTGTGAGGAATACGTATGTGCAGCTACAATTCCACTCCTACCCTACAGCCAGCCACACTATCAGCACTGCCCACCAGCCACAGGCACTTTTCTGCCCCACACCAATCCCCAAACTATGCTTTCAGTGTTCTTCCAGGGTGAAGGATGGAAGAACAGAGCCTTGAACACATCTCAGTGACCTCGAGTGCCCTATTTACTCATGCAGGTTAGGTGAAGTCCTGACAAACTTCATTTTACATTTCAATAAAGGTAAGATGGGAATTCATCTCACTGACTGACATGGGAACAGCTATAAAAGCAGTACGAATAAAGTGCACTTCTTCAAATTGCAAACTCCTTGGGGCAGGGAAACATGCCAAATTCTGCCACTGCTGAATGACTTTGATCACTTGGCAGGGATGTGAATGGGGGCAACCTAGATCTTCTATCTACCACATGCTATTGCAGACCAGGCTGAGGTACCTTACTACCATCTTGATTTGAGCCGTGGGTACTCATATCTAGCAGTAGAATACCAGTGCATGAATTAATGATTAATGATGATAGGGCTCTTGGAAACAAGTTTTTAGCCAAGCATCACACTTGCAAATGACTCACTGGAAGTCAGTAAACACTGGTCATTAGCCAGCAGTTACAATGCAAAGGAAGCAGCAACTGACTTCAGTGGATTGCTCCCTCTACCCAGGGGGAATTAGAGATACCCATTGGAATGCAATTACAAAACCAAGGCTGCGGATGGGATCAGCTCACATTGTATCAAAGCTACTGTTGAGCAATACAAGGCATTACTCTGGCACCCAGTTGCTCAGTGCAGATCTCTCAGGTTCTTCATTGTATTGGAGACCAGAAAGTAAAGAGGAAGTTGCATATGGCACCATGTCCAGGGCCTGAGTGCTGAGAAAACAATCATCAGGAATCACATTTGAGGAGATAAAGAAGGATAAGTTCACAAGATTTCTGTCCTCCCTCTTGTCACAGCTTTTTCTTGGAGCTGTTTGCTGTGGAGACATGCATTTGAGAGCGCATCTTATTGCTACAAACGCTCCCTTCCAACACAGAACCACTCTTCAGCAATACAGAAACATTTGCACATTTCCTATGCCCAAAGCTACATCATCAGACTTCATTCCCTCCTGAAGAATTACTGACAGAAAAATCATACATGCACTGTAACTTCATTTGTTGGCTGAACACTACAGATTTCAGTTGCAAGTGAAAGCTGTCCTCTTGTGCATCACTATGGCTCTGAGTGCCTATGAACTGATTTTAGAATTCAATTCAAAATCTAGGGACATTCTGATTCGAGTGCCCTCTCAGTGGGGTTGCTGCCTGTCACATTAACAGTGAAGAAGCAACGTCACCCACATCCTAAGATTCTCTGTGTTGCTTTTTGCACATCTCACACTGCACACACAATGTCACACCCTCCACACGGGGATGAGGGGAGGTAGGAAGATGTGGGGGGAGAGTAAGTGACTCACTGTGCGTCCAGACTGCCAGATTTGAGCAAAGAAGGTGTCAGACATCACCTAATAGTGGAAATGAGGAAACCTCGATAAGATAAGTGCAAAGGGACTTGGTAGCTATGAAGGTTGAAAAAGCCTGGAAGTCAAAACTTATGATAAAAGGACCCAAAGTTAAGCAAAACAAAGCAAAACTTGACAACACTAAGCAAACTAACAAAACAAGACAGAGCTACCACGTGACGCCCTGGAAATGCATTGCTCAGTTAATTCATGGAACCTTGCCCACTTCCTTTCCATACTGGTTTGAAGCGATTGTTCCTTATCTGGTTGGCAAATTAAGATTACTTTATCCATTTTGAAACAGAATCACAGAACAGGTGAAAAAACTGTTGGTTATTTAGAGCCTTCCCCAGTCACAGCCGTCACTGTGAGCCTCTGAGAGTGGAAGATAGGACCACAGGGGAGATGACTGTTGATGTCATGAAGAAAACCTGCCAATATAGGATGCCAAAACCAAGCTTCTGACCACTTGTGGTCATTCAAGATCCCAGGGCACATTTTGCAAGAGTATGGGTGTTAGCCCTGGTACACTGTCCAAATCCAAGCTTGGCTATTTATATTCAGCCTCCCTAAAATACTGCTTGGAGTTTCAACTGGAAAAGTTAATTTTGCTTTTCTGTCTGGAACTGCGTGATGATGCAGGTCCAACAGTGGCATGGGGAATGCCATCAGAACAGTGTCCCTGCGGCTGGCAAGTCCTGGGAAGAGTTCCCTTTGTCACCTTGCATCAGCACTTTAACACCCACAGACTGAAAAAGATGCTTTAAAAAATTAAGAAGTGACTGATTTTGAGACTGCTTTCAGGAAGCCCACAGGCATGAACCATCCTTAACAGCCCTAACTTCAGTTCTGCTTTTTAACTTGTTAGGTACCAGCGAGAGAGACCAGAGGTTCTTAAACTCTGCATTCCTGTATTCCCCTACTGCACGTGATGCTCATCTAGTCCCTATGGTCAGCAATCAGCACAAGCAATACAGTGGACATGTCTCAATCAATTTGCTTCCTCCTCATCACTCACCATTAATTTTGACCAGAAACAACCATCTGGTTGATGGCAGCAACCTTGACAGCGTTATGAACATTGTGCAAAATGAAAGGTTAACTCCAGTGCTCACCAATTTGGTCCAAGGAGCCCTACTGACCATAAGGCATGGCTCAGAGTGCAGGTAGATCCTGGGAAGCAGACTGCTAGCTTCTAGGATTTTCCACTAGTTTTAGCACAGCAAAGCAAGGCCTCAGCATTGTGTCTTTTCCCATCATTAAAGGTAAGTTTTTCAATGGTGCAGAATTTAATCCTGCATCATCAAAAGCACATTTATGGGAAAAATTTTATCTTCTTTACCTTTTGGAAACAATAAATAGGTAAAGTAGCTAAAAATTGAAGCTATTCAAATAACCAAAGGCTATGACTGAATACAGCCAAGCCAGCTTACTCTGAGACATGGTATAATTCCACTCAGATCTGGAAAAGAGATACAAGGAGAAACGTGTATCAGCCAAAGTTAATATTTGCACAAAAATGGTGAGTCATATAAACTGGGATTTCCTTTTCTAGCCACTTGCAGCGTATCGACTGAGTCAAATCGAATTTGATGCAATAACTTTCATCTGATACTGCAAAATGTTCAGCTCAGGTAAGACAGACTTTATTCCGGGCCTAAATTCTTCCTTTGTATCTAGCTTCTGAAATGAGTAAGAAATAACCTTGGCATTCAGGATTCCATCACATGCTATCACTCAACATGATGTACCCACTTCCTTCCTGATCCTCACTTATCCTCCAGAAAAGCAGTACAGAACCAATACTCTGGTTACTGGCCAATATGTTAAAAAAAGAAGCTTCAAAATCATCCTAACTAAAACTAGTTATTCTTCCCCCTCCCGTTCCCAAGATTATGAAACAAAACAGCTCTATTTATCCTTTTCTCTTTTTCGTGAGTCCCCTGCAACAAAGCAAGATGGTAAGACAAGGCAAAGGAGGAAAAACTATTATCTTAGGGAGTTCTCCTTCTTCACGTTCCACCATTAAAGTTCTCAGTTTAAAGTTCCCAAGTAAAAGCAGGGAACATCGCAGAGAAACCAACAGCCCAAATTTCTTCCTATTCCTTACAATGCACTTCAAGTTCTAAGCCATTTAACTTTCCTCCATTCTTAATTCTGTCAAGTCAGTCAACAGCTTTTTGCTGCCATAGAAGTGAAACATTAAGAGGATCCATCCAACTGTGGTGGAAGCTACCTGGAGATGTCAAAAATGTTTAAGCAGCAGTCAGGGAACCATCCAAGCCCAGGTGCAGTTCATCCTGACTCAGTGTGGGGAGCCCAACTACACCATCTATTTAGTTTCCTTCTGGCTCCAAACTTCTATGATTTTATTATCATTGCATGTGTTTTATTCAGACTCACCAGACCTCACTGAGCTTCCCCTGTTCCTCATGCAGTTAACAGTAAGCTTCAAAATAAAAAGGGCTTCTTATTCAGCCACATAGATAGAAGGGAATTATAAATAAACAAAAGAAAACAAGAAATCACTGCTGTAAGTGAAGAACATGTTTCAAATGAAACCAAAGCAGCTCCATTTCACTGAGGATGCTACTTGTAAGACAGCTGGATGAAACCAAAATAAGCTGAATCACTTTGTATTTTCTTCCTGATAGACTGGAAGACATGCTTCACCATGCTCAGCTGCTCTTCCTCTGCGAGGAAGCCAGGCCTCCATGGAGAGGTGCTGGGCACGGCTCACTTTTGCCTGCCACCACCTCCGAGTCACTCAGCAGAAGCCATGCCAAGCAGTAGTACTGCACGCTCCAGAAACAACACACACCAGTAATCCAGGAGGAAGCACTGCACGACAACACCCTGGTCTGGAAAATGTGATGGGTAACACGGTGACTGATGAGTGTCAGCAGTGAGCAAGAAAAGCAACAGGTAATGGCAGAGGGGAAACCATCCTCTGTATCTCTCTCCTCTGGGAGAAGATGAAATGTAAGAACTGGGGTTTCCAGATAATCCCTTGGTCACCTTCTCACACCTTGTGTAACGAAGGTGAAAGTAATAAAGCTGTGCCTGTTAGGACACTTGGCAAGAAACAGTCAACAGTGAACATAAGGAATGCAAATCTGGCCTTGGCTTTCAGAGTTGACTTCTGAAATCAAGGGTGCAAACATGAGCATCAACATAACATTAAATACTACAAGCTTGCTGTGAGACACTGAGGAAGAAGATTCATTTCTGTCTCTGCACACTGCCTTGCTCATCAGGAGTTTAGATTCTCCTGAGTAGGCACTATCCTCCAGAAGCACAGAGTATTTCAGTGCTCAGATTGCTGCTCTTGGCACTGTGCAAGCATATTTTGTATTTAATCACATCGATATGGAAAGAGCAGGATTTATGGAAAGCACCTAGGTAAGTTCCAGGCCTTGCTCCCATTAGCTTCCAGTGGTGACTCACAGCATGGTTTTATGAACTGTCTGGAAAAATCCCACTGGGATCTTATCTGCATCTTTAAGCACATTTTATAAATTTGACCTGCTGTTCCTGTACAGCCCTTGGAACAATGGGGTGATTCCTTTGGGGATTTCAGGAATGACAGTAATGCACCTAATAATGAAAGGATACCCTTGCCTATGGCACATTCAGTACTCAGACATCAACCTCCAATCCTTACTCCAATACATACCTATTTCTGATACTCTTTCTGTTTACATTCTTGCAGAACTCCACTGGGCTCTTACTATTTCATTAGCTGTCTAGACTGTGCTGCAGGTAAATACAGGTCACTTTCAAATGGGAATGAACACACAGGAGGAAAGAAACAAAAACAAACAGGCAGAGGAAAACACCCAAGATGCTGCTGACCTGACCTTCTAAAGCACTTGGTTAGGTACTTAAAGGCACGACACGCTTTGTTCCCTGTAAGAAAGAGCAGCTTGCTTCAAAGGACTGGTTAAGGACAGAGTCATTCAAAGAGTTCCATAAAACCAACCACAGCGCTCGGGAGCTCTCAGGTACGCACAGAGGCGGCAGCCGCTGCAACACCCACACAAAGCACTAGTTCTGCCGCCGGCTTCTCCATCAGGAATGGCGTCCCACCTCCGTCCTCGTGCTCCTGGCGGCCGCCATTACACGCCGGGAGGGAAAGCAAAACCGCTGATGTTGATTGGCTGACGCCGTGCGTCAGGAGCACTGGCCAATGGGAGACAGGAACGCTGTTGCTGCGGTAACAGGAGGAAAGCTGCGGCCTAGCCGTGCGGGTGCAGCCATGCCGCCGCTGCGGGGGAGGGCGATGGGGCCGTGCCTGGGTTGTAGCCCATCCCCTCCACAGGCGTTTAAATGTCTCTCTTTAATGAATTCAGTAGTTCACACACCAAAGAATCTGCGCGGGGGGTGGGGGGGGCGACGACACCTTCTGGTTTAATTCTGTAGAGAAACACAGCTGTAAATAACTAAATGTGTGTGTGTGCATATGTATATATGCATATAACGACAGCATCGTTTTAGTCCAGTGGGTCAACTTTGGCTTTAATAAATAAAATGCAATGAAGGGAGGGTGGTCAGCTTGTTTGGAAGAACAACACCGAACGGGTGCGACTCAGCTTTCCCTGGCTTTTTAACAGCTATGAACTGCTTGATATTTTTGGCTCGGCTCTATTATTATAATTTTTTAAGGTTTTTTTGTTTTTTTTTTTTTCCTTTTAAAAAATACGAGGCAGTAGGCTTCCTCCCAAGACACACTCAGGTGGGGCCGCTTCTGACTGCTGACTTTCCCCTGGGGCACCTCATTTGGGTTAAAAAAAGAAGAAAAAGGGGGGGGAAATAGGGGAAAAAAGGGGGGAAAAATAGGGAGAAATGGGGGGAGAAGTGCTTGCTGATACACTCAGGGAGGCTCAGGTCGCTCCCCTGGTTCCCTCCCTGGCCCTGCAGTCACTGCGGGCTATCTAACGTCATTACACGGGCTGGCGTCGTCCCTTAGGTTGGCTTGAAAAGGCTGCAGATGGAAGCACACTGACATTTATCACTTGCAAATGAGGGCCCTACCGTCATCTCCGAAGGAAGAGCTCCATTCCCTAAACCTTATTCCAGGGCACTTTCCTGCTTGCTTTAGATGGGGAGCCTCAGTTGGAAACGGACTGAGTGTGCTGGGGTTTATTGCTGCAGGAGCTGCGTGACTCCCTCTTGAGCCCCAGAGATCTCAGCGGGGTTGCTCTGTTTGCACGTCGCCTGGAGCGAGCAGGATTTGACCATTGCTCTCCCATGTCACCACTGGGAATCCTTTTCCCGACATTAGGCCCTTACACATAAGTTTTGGTGTGTGATTTGTTCCACATAAAAGCTGCGTTGGGGCAGGCTGTCAGCTTTTAGCTTGCTTTGACTCAGACTGAACTTGGACTCCACGGCAAGTTTGGCCCGAATCAAAGTGATAAACCCAGTTGAGACCAGTGCATCATCTGGGAATGGGTTTGGTTTCTGCTGCAGCTGGTACTGCTTCGTTGAGAGCTAGTGCCGGCTGCATAGTAGAACATAATAGATCAAGATCATTTAATCTGTGTTATAGAAAATATGTTATTATCCCTTTTCAAAGCATTGTTTTCTAATTTGTTTTCTCCTTTTTCATTCCATGAAGTTTCTGCAGAGATGGAAGTGAAAAGGGAACAAGCAGCATTGCAAGGGAGTATATATTGGAGTGCACGTCTGAATACAATCAGAATTGGGCAATTCAGGAAGAGTCACCGGATGTAGAAGAATCCATTATTCCCGATCAGAAACTCAAGTGGAAATTGAAAATGCCAATTAAAAAAGAAAGAAGGAGAAAGAAAGATTTTTTTTTTTGTCAGTTCTCAATACTTTCACAGAAAGTATTCCCAAGGGATTTCTGATCCAACAGAAATCAAGGATTGAGACTTTGAACCCTGATGTGCTTGGATTATTCTGCCATGCGGTTTGACCTAAGTTAACTCACTGATAGAGGGGTTTAAAGAAGCAACAAATGTGGAGATGCCCTAAGTCAGAACGGCTGACTGCAATAAAATGAAACAGAATATGTGGGACAGCAGTGACAGTCATAGCTTCTGTTGTGTGGGTTTATTTTTCGTGGAAGCCACTGCACTGCAGACATTTCTACTTATTAATTGAAATAAAAACAGAGCTAAAATTGTACCTAGGCTTCTGTCTCTATAGGCACTATGGGGTACAGTGTTACTTATCAATGGTTTTAGCTCCAGCCAAGTTTAGCTTCTTCTGAAGTATTAATGGCTAAATCGGAAAGCCAGCCTGGCCTGCATTTCACCCAGTTTGACCATTGGTTGCTTTAACACAAAATATCAGAAACATTATGGTCATATGAACAGGATGTATTTTGGCAGTTCTGTTTGTCCAGGGCACATCCCTAAAATTCTGCAGCCAGACGCAATGTTCTCGGTTGCTAATCTCATGAGCACCTTTCCCGTTGAGTCCTCTGTGGTTACGTGAAGCACTTTTCCTCTAGGAAAGGTCTGCTTAAGAGAATAGACTTTCCCTGCAAGATCTGTGCAATAAGTCTAAGGGATCACTTGAGCTTACAGCTGTTGCAGCTGCCCTCCTGGTGTACCTTCCTTATATGCTCAATAGCAGACAGGTATGAGGCCAGGAATCAGTTTTTTTCACCAGGTTAGTTTGAGAAGCTGCCTTCAGGGCTGGATATTGTTTCACTGAGGACTTTTTGGTATTCTTCTGTGCTGTGGGAAGTGATTCATTTCTAAAGATCATAGAATCATAGAATAGTTAGGGTTGGAAAGGACCTTAAGATCATCAAGTTCCAACCCCCCCGCCATAGCCAGGGACACCTCGCACTAAAAAAAGATGATGTAAACCTTTTCCTGTTACAAACTTCCTATTTTTGCAGAAGCTCAAAACGTTGGTTATTGCTTTCATCCTCCCTCAACCTCTTAATTCAACACATTAATATCTTGAAGGCCTTTGGTCTTTTATACCGAAAGTCTTACATTTGTTACTAGGTACTGGGATGTATATGGCATGTGAGTGATAGAATAAAAGAGAAAATGTATATGATTTGTGGTATCTTTCTGGACTGAGCATTAATAGCTGGTTTGTTTGGGGAGAGAGAGGAGAGAGGAGAAGAGAAAGCACCAGCAGCTTCATTCATGGGGGGATGCAGGCACTGCCAAGTATCATTATGAAAATTCTTCCTTTTCGTATGATATTAAACTCTGCTCTTGGCAGGTCCCCTGTTGCAGTCAGTGTTTTTAGTGAAAATACATGAGGTCCTGAATTCTCAGTTCATTTCTCATTATATTACTCTGTTAATAGTCCTGGGAAATACACAAAAACCCCAAAGCTGTGTCTGTGCTCCTGCAAGGATCCCTGACTCGATGTTTAGGGTGGCTCTTGGCAATGGGTCTACTGGAGAAAAGGGAAAAACAAGTTTTAAAAGGAATGAAGGATCAGGTCTTGATTTTTCTGCATTTAATTAGGCATCGAAATCAAGGCCAGGAGTTGGACCTCATCTTCCTAAACATGTCTGCATGAAACCACCTCTTTTTCAAGGGTTGAGGTTTGAGTCCTTACTGAAGGGGCTTAATTTTCAGCTCTGAATTTGATTCAGTTCCTCCCCAAATTCAAGATTTTACTCACTTCTTGTAGTCAGCAAAGAGAAGGTTGACATGGCTTAAGTGTGGAGTTACTGCTCATTAGGCTGGACCACAATAAGTGAGAAAGTAGGTGTTTCTGGTCTGCCACAGATATAAATTAAAGTGATGTGAAAGAAGGCATGGAAGTGTAACAGACCTCCAGTACCCTCCAAAGAGGGGCGAACAAAACGAATGTGAAGGTGTTTCACATACGCATGCTTTACCTTGTGGTGCACTGGCCCAGGAGCAGGCTCACAGTCAGCTATTGTGTCTGAAGTCACCGATGAAAACCCTGCAACTGCAATAGATTTATTGCTTGTGATCATGAGCAGAGCTGCAAGAGACTGGATGGTGATTTATTGTGCTGTAGCTATAAATTTTCTTCCTATCTCCTGGCCTGGGTCTATTTCATCTAAAAAGCAATATTTGATTCATAATTATTTTTTGCAAAAAGCCAGTTGGTCATAACTTTACTGCATCAGCCAAAGAAGTAGAAAAATCATGTAAACCTCATGTTGAATATCATATTGATTGCAAGTGAACAGTCTGTAAGACCTTTTGACCAGAAATTCTTAGCCCATTATTTCAATTGACAAATAACAATTGAAACATAATCGTGGCCAATTCCCAGAAAGACAGAGAATGAAATTTCATTCGATCAATAATGTGCCAGACAGTATGTGCCCCGTTTTCAAACAGCCATGTCCTTGGAGTCCGGATGCCTCTGGTCATGTAGACCATGATGTATTATGATTGGAGGGCCTGATTTATAGTCCAATGGCACACACATATCCAAATGAGAATGAAGCCTCTGTTGAGTGGAGCACTGCTGGTGGACTGTAAAGATCATATTGTAAATGCATCAGACAGGTAAAGGTTGAGAGGCTTGCCTGTTGCACAGAAGTGTGAACAATGAAGAAAGGAAGCAAAATAGTTTGCTTGGTGTTGGGCAAGAAGTACATGGCACAGATGGAAAATGATCCATGACGTTATGCGTCCAGGCCCCACCTCTTCATCACTACTCTGTCTTCTCAAACCACTACTGAATGTGAAGGTTGTTTTCAGATTCTGTTGTCCAGCTGTGTCCTAATACTCCTAGGCTTTGGGCATCCCCATGCATACAAATAAGAGAGCTGTACTTGCACAGAACTGCACTGAGGCGCATGTTGCCTTGATCCTGTCTCCTACAGAATAGTGATAGTTGAGCATCTGTCCCAGTTTCTGCTCCCATTGACTCTTGCAAACAGTAGATTTGAGCCAGTACAAACTAAACAGACCCTTACATTTTCCTCCCCTCATTTTCTTTTCACTTTAGGGCATGATGGCTGTAGGTTGGAGTTCAAGACCATTCATGGCTGCACTCACAGAACCTCAAGGCAACCTCTATTTGTGCCTATCTACAGAATGACGAAGAAAAAAGTGCCATTTTCCAAAAATTCCTCCCACTTCCTCCTCCCTGCCTGTGCCTCTAACCACTGCTGTATGTGCAGTTAATTGAAATGGTGTTTGTTTTATCTTGAATAACCTTGTAATTGATTGAGGTGGTGGACAGCAAGGCTCCAGAGTCATTTACATACCTGTGCATGGAGCAGTAATTTCTAGGAGGCTTTCCACTACCCTTTTTTTTCCCCCTTTCCCCCTAAAGAACTATACTCCCCTGTATGTGCATGTTTGCATACATCTATAGCTCTCTCTATAGGTATTCACATTCATATAGATCTCCCCACAGTCCATTCACTCTGGCTGCAAGTGTCCATTTGCTGCTGGTTGAGCTCTTATGTTACCTGGGGTGGTAAGGCTCCTGGCACTCTTCCCTCCACAAGAAAAACAGCCTGATTGGGGAGTGCTTGCTTCTTACAAGGCCTCGATTGTGTGCGAGGGCCGAAAAAGTAACAAATGCAGTTTAATTACGTTGGATGCTTGGTGGCTGGTTTGCAAATCTTTTATTTGTTTTGAGAAGTGCCCCAGCAGCAGCACTAAATTTTGTGTGCATTCGGGGAGCCTAATGCACCACTTAATGCCGGGGGAGGGAAGACGGTCTCATTAACTGGGCTGCTGTCAAGCTAATAAACTAATGGAGAGCTTAAACAAACACAAAAATGAAGGAAGTAGACATGATGAGGGAAAAATAAAGCGACTAGACATGAAGTCTTGGGACGTGCGTTTCCACCTTCCCTGAAAAGGTGTCCTTGGGCACCCAGAATTTCGCGGATGGAGTTTTATGTCTCGTAATTCAAGTCCCCCTTTTAGGAGGCAAAGGTTTAGCAGATCTATCCAGGAATGAGTAACGAGAGAGGAGCTTTTCCCATCCTGCCCAGAAACCAATTCCAGCTCATCAGAGTTGTTCGTTTTGGACAAGAGTCAGATTCACATTCATAGGACAGAGGGGAGTGGAAAGCAATCAGTGTTTAAATCTTCTCTTTGCCAGGCCGAGATGTTACATAAGGTTGAGGAAAATGTTTTATTATCCCAACGAAGCCCGAAGTGTCAGATACTGACAGCTTTTCAGAGACAGGATACTGGGCTTGATGGTCCAATAGTCTGACTCAGGCTGACAGATTTTCTATTCCACCCTCTCAGATTATTAGTTGTTCTTTTTTGGTCTGTTAGGTATGAGGCGATTTTAAACTAAAAAGGTTAAAGAAGCATACACGTTACTTTGGGACTGGGCTGAAAGAAACCTCCCAGTTCTGCTCATTATGGAGCCCAGGACACATACAAATCTTTTCTCATCTGATTTCTCAGAGTGTCTGGCTGCCACCATTGCACCCACTGAGATGGTACATTGATGATTGGCTGTGCAGTACATCTAGTCAAGCACATTGTCTCCTCCAAGTCCTTTTTGCACATGTTTCAGATGCCACCACATCCTTGTATGAGACTTCAGAGTAGCATAAGCCCATGTTTTACTGAAGTTTTCAACACATAGTCGGAGAAGGGAAGGATTAGTGGCTGTTCTACCTGCCTTTTTTCAACCCCAGAGTTTTCAGAAGAATGCAAGGGGTTTTCAAGTGTTTCTTAATACTCAGTTATCTGACCCACTGGTTAACAAAATGCAGGGTGCTCCATGTTCTTCTGCAGGAAAATATTTACAAAGCAGTGTGTCATTTGGTGACCTTTGCTTCTCAGATACAGAGAGGTTCATGATAAATAAGTCAAGGGAGTCATTGCCAGCTCATAACTTGAAAAGCATCCTTTCAAACCCTGAAGAAAAGAAGTTTTGCATTTGGAGACACACAGATAATGATGGGGGTCTCAGCCAGCATGGGATGTGTATGACTGGGATCACAGGCAGATGTGTGATGCGTCAGCTCTGAGCCAGGCTCAGCTTGGAGCAGGCAGGCAATATTCTAGATCTTCTTGCAGAAGCATTTGAGCTTTCCAGTGTTTTCACTCTCATTTTCAGGATGAAGTATCTGCCCTGAAGGCAGTGGGATTTCTTCGCTGGATTTGATGGCGCCTCATGAGTGTGACAGCAAGTGAAAGAAACAGAAAGATTTCACATTCACCTCACATCAAAAAAAAGCAAACCACATTTTAAGTACTTATTTTCCTTCTGGAGATCTCTGCATTGGGTAGTAGTTTCTTTGGAAAGTTTTGAAAGAGAGTGAGGTTGTTGGTTACATTCTTACAGCCCTCCTCATACATTCTCCACGGTGTCAGGACAGATCTTGTAGCACATTACAGTCATGGCTGCAGTCTCCCCTAAATTACATCCTCTGCAACCTTCCCGAATCCAAGGATTTCCTTCAGCGGAGTGTGGTTCCCTGTGTTCTTGTGAAGTCTCAAGTGGGAGGCAGCAGTCACGCAGAGCTGCTCAAAAGATTGTGAAGGAAATGTGTTCTGAAGAGAAATCAAAATCAACATTTTCCAGGAAGAAGGCCGATTTTGTGTGTTTATTGTCATTCCTAAGGTACTTCAGGCTACCTTTTGATTAATATATCTGAATGAATTATCTTGGCTCTGGAAGAGGATTTTGGTTGCCTTTGGTTAATGCTGTGCTATAAGATGCTGAAATACTGCACAGACGACTGAGGCAGACATCAATAGTACAGAGGAGAAGCAAAACTTTCCATTTCACTCAAGACAAAAGCTTTCATCTGCCTCAAACTAACCTCTGAATACTTTCTTCCCTCAAAAGCTGAGCTGTTTCAACCCCACATCCCACCCTAAGAGACATGGAAGAGCTGGATCTGCATCCATTACTCACTCATTGCGTAGTGTCGTTTACCATGATTACTGTGCCCATTATTCACTCGTAGTCTTGGGTCACTGCTCTCATCCTCTGCTGGTCTATGCATGCTGAATTCCCCAGCAGATGGGGCATCTGACATCTCTCCGTGTGCTCAGCTGAAATACAGTAGCCTGTAGCAGAGGGAATGGGCTTTGGTCAGTGTTTCTATACTCAGTAAGGGTCTGGGACCAAGCATTTAGTCTCAGTGCAGCAAAGTGCAGACTGCATGATGTCCTCAAAAGGATGATGAAGATTCAAACTGAAGGCAGTTGGAAGCCCTCTGTTGTAATCCACAAGCAATAACAAGAACCAAACCAAACCAAAATGAAAAAATCAAAGCCATCTTCAGTGCAGATAATTTACATTTTTTCTGATTTAAAAATTGTAAAGGGAATTTAAAAACTCATTTGAATCAGGATATTTGAGATTTGTTACTTGGAATTATTGCTGGACCATGCTGATGGAAAGACTTGGGTTGTTAAGAATGCCTACAGGAAGAATTGTTTGTTATGAATATTGTATTTCATTAACAAATCATTGTGAAGCCAGCCTTAGTCTCCAAATTGCTTAAGAACTCTCAATTCCAGATATTCATCCCAGTGTAATGTGGTTAACCAGATGGATGTGGACCAGGATCAGATGAGAAGATACGTTTAAGCAGTAAAATAATGGACAATGAATAACAAACACACTTCCATACTCTATTGGTCTGACACACAACCACCTAATTGCTTTCTTCTGTCCCTAGTCAGTAACTTAGTGCTTTTATCTGCATTTTTTGAACATGGGGATATTTGACTAATTCTGCTTTTAGTGCAACATATCTGCATGATATAAATTGACTTCAGTTAGCAACAAGATGTTCACAAGGTGGTTTAGGTTAGGTGTGCCATAGTGTGCTTCTCACCTTTGCCTTTGATGCAATATATGTCAGATTTTTTTTACCGTGGGCTTATTACACATCATCTTTCTATTTTCCTAAGCTTTTCTCTGTGTAAGGGGTAAGAGAAGGAAAATAAAGAGACTGAGAAAGGCCTGTCTTGAAGGGCAGAATTTAACCTGAAGTGAATTTGAAGAGGGAACTGTGTGTGTGTGAAGAAATAGAGCAGCCAACTACAAGAGATTTTAGCATGTTAGAATAAAATACATAGACTCCAATACAACTAGCAAATAGATGTTCTTTCCTTTGACTGTTCTTTTTTTTCAGTAGAAAAATAACATTTGGAAGCATGCATCTAAGCTCTCCTGAAATCAGTGCATCTACTCTGGTTTGTGGCACTCACCGATACAACGTGATCTACATGATAGATTCAGGGCAGTTGGTAAAAAGTTGCTCAAAAATGCATTAAGTTTTTCTTCTTCCTTTTTGATTTTTCTTTAATTTTCAACATGTATTTAAACATGGATAAAGTGAATCGCACGCAGATCCAGGATGGAGTTTCCAGCCTGAAAAACAAAGATCAGCATTTGGTATTGCAGTTAACCACAGATAAAATTCAAATTTGTAACACTTCATTTAGCAGAGTATTAACCCCTGGGGAAGTGAATGGGAGACCTTCAGTGAACAAAACTCCTCAGTGTAGAGTAGGTAAAAATATATCTCCACCAGTTTTGCCCCTGCATCTTACAATGGCGTGAAGGTGACCAGCCCAGCTCCAATACGTTTGTTTAACTTGCTCGGCATTAATCAGAGCACTCTGGGATTAATAATTACTTAATCAAATAATCGCTTCGTGACTCCAACACTATCTTTTTTTTCCTTCAAGCAGGCTGGAAATAAGAGCCGTGAATATGTAAATTGGAACTGATTAGAGGATTAGGTTTCACTCTTTTTTTTTTTTTATTATTTGGAATAAAAACAGCCTGCAGATCCCTCTAAGCCAAGCCATGGCTCTGAATTACAACACTAGCGCCTGTCGGCTGTGATAATTTCACTTCATTAAGTTCCAGATATAAATAGAGAAAGTTTCTTATTTTTTTTCCATGCACCACCTTTAATAAGCATGGACTGAAAACACAGGGGTTATTGATCCATGCAGCTATTGGGTCTTTGCAAGGCCGGGGTAACAGTGAAAGAAGACCAAACACCTTCTACCTGTTGGCTGCTGCAGCCAGGGACAATCCATCTCTGTTGAGTCCATTTTAAAGCTTTTGCTGAAACTGCCAGAGAAGCATTGCAAGAATGGAAGTGTCAGCCTCGCCATTCATAGCAATGCAAAACAAACACGCCTGATAGGCCACGACAGCGAGAAATGTCAGCAGGACCATGCCAGGATTCCACGGGTAGATGCCTGATGCTAAGCACCTCTGTAAGGTCATCCCAAATAACTGAGCTGAACGTGCTAAGCAACCTTTGTGCATCCCTGGAAGTCTTCCTAGGAAAAGGACATTCTTTATACACTTTCCCCTGTAATATACAAGACTGTGATTTTTAAAAGCCTCATCCACAGGCCAGGATATGGCCCACATCCAGTAACGTTTTTAGCCATGGCATCCTCTCATATCCACTAGGTCTAAGAGGGTTTGCATTTTTGATTTATACATGCTTGTCAGTAAATCCATCTCTGGGATCCCTACCACAGAGTAGGGAGCTCACAGCATCATGAGCGACATGGACCATTCCTTTACTTTGTGACTTACAGATTGAGTCTCGGATATGTAAAGCTGAAAGTACTGTACTGCAGCTCAGAAAAGAATTCTGTGGCAGAGCAGAACCATTATTTTCTCAGAATTCAAGGATAATGTTCTTTCTTTTCATGAATTTGTGAATGTCGTTTAGGTAAGGATGCAGAATAAAAGGAAGTTCTTGATTTTGCACTAGAAATAAAACTCCCTTTGCCATAAATAAAAAAAGAAGCTGGAAGGTGGGGGATTTCTGGTGCTACAGCTCTTAAGGACAAAGACTCTCCACCATAGATACTCTGATGTGATTAGATTGATTTCCATGGCCTGCTGAAAGGAATAATTCTACCAGATGAAACACTAAAGTTCATCCTGATCCCAGCTAGCAGTATACTGTGGGAATGCCCTGGAGCCTCATGATGTCTACAGCGGTGCCTATGTGTGCAGTGGGATGGGATGGGATGAGATGGGATGGAGGACATCTCACCTCCCTTTTTTGTGGGACCATTACATGGCCTGAAAACAGTCACAAACCTACACCAGGGCAGGTGCTGGGTTTGTTTGAGGTGGATATGCAAACACCCAAGAGCATGGTGCCTGCTTGTGCAGTGGCTGCGAGGAGACAGTAAAGTCTTGTGAAGGAGAAATGGAGTGAAATACTTGGCTGGTTGCTCATATTATGTAAATTCAGGCTTGAAAGCTTTAAGTATTTTCTTTTAAACCTCACACACGTGGGGCTTGCTGGGTATTCCTGACTGGTGGAATTAGGAGGGCTTGCAGCTCTGGAGTAGAAATCTAGCCACTCCGTCTGATACTTACAAGCATCTTGCAGGTTGTGTGTGCTTTGCAGACATTTTGTGATAGTGATTTTCTGTAAATGAAATTAAAAAAAAAAAGAGAATTTAATTATTTTTTTAAAAAAAGAGTAAAATAAAAAAGTAAAAAGAAGGAAAAAAAATAAAAGCAAAATCATTGCTGTGAAACTGCAGCACTGCTCAGAGAAACCTTGATGCTTTTACCAGTATGGCCAGGTACTTCAAGGCTAGGTGTGCTCAAAATTGAAGTCTAGGAATTAGAGAACACAAACTTCATTTATTCAAGAGCAACTGGAAAACGGGACTGTGTTTCCATGGAGATGGGGGTTATTTCCTTTCCCACAATTCAAATCTTTTCCACAGGTCCTGTTTCTTTCTGGTCACCCGAAGGTTTTGTTGAGGAGGATTTTTCAGGTTTGATCTCAGGAGTTGGCCAAGCTCCAGGCAGAACAATGAAAAAGTCATAAATCACTTTAATAGATATAACAAGAGGAAAGAACCAGAAGGGAGAGAAATGGAGGGACTGAAATATGGCAGTCCCAGCACATCCATCAAACACAGAATACTCTTGTTGAGGTACAGGAGAAGACAGCAATTAAAACAAGCTCAGACCTGCTGTAGTGCTTTAAGAGCTCTCATGCCTGAGATGCTGTTCAGATTTGTGTATAAAATACGTATATTGAAGTTTTCTCCCAATTCTGGTGCTAGGGAGTGTTCTGTGCTTAACTACTATCACATAACATTAAGCTGACAAGGCCTAGAGCTGCTTCACCAACTCAGGGCTGTTTGGAGGTGGGATTCATTCCAGCTACCTTCAAACATCAGAACCATCTCTGTAGTGCCTAGGGAAAGACATATTTGTATATTCAGCCCCATCTAAGATAATTATCTTCAGAAGGTGGTGGCAAAGATCATAGGATGGCTGGGGTTGGAAGAGACCTTTAAAGATGATCTAGTCCAACCATGCTCTCCAAGATGGAGAACCCCTGTAGGTATTAAATGAAACCTAGGGGTAAAATACCTTCCTGAACTGTGTACAAGTAGACAATGCATGTTTATTGGTCTCAGAAAGTCAAATAGATAACAAAGCAATAGTGATACTCCTTATACAGTGCCCATCACCTCAGTGAGCAGTTACATTGCTCATTGGCAGTGCAGCGTGGGTTGTTCAGGCACGTCATATTAAGTGTTGTGTCTTACTTACACATAGTCTACAAAACCTGGGTGCCTCTGCCTGCTTCAGCCACTTGCAGCTTCTAGTGATATTAGTAGAGCTCCGTAGCAGGTGCCTAGAAAGACAGTTTGGTTATTATAGTACAACCATGCCCCTTTCAACAAAGATAAAATGGGTTTGTAATCATTTTTAGCAACATACAGAGGACCAGAAATTACAGAGTTTATGTGGGGAATAGTTTTTGTTGAAGACTTTTTTTCTCATCTCTCCTCTAAAAGCACAGTACACACAGCTTTCCTCCTGCAAAGCTGATAAATGGTTTAGCCATTATTTAAAGTTTGGGAAAAGGCAGCTACAGAAATAACATTTTAATGTATTCCAGATTAGACTTCATGCTATATTTGTAATAAAGACTTGTTTCCAACACTGGTTGGCAGATCACTCATACGGACAATTATCCAAATAGCTATTAGGATACGATTGCGCTCATTTCCAGGCAATGCAAGGTTGCCAGAACTCAGCTTGGCTGGCGGGTGGATTTTGGTTTGACTTTTGGAGAAAACCACAAGAATTTGTCAGTCGTCTTGGCTGTAAGGGAGTCTTCTTGTCCTGAGGCTATTCTTTTTCCTCTTCAAATACAGAAGGCAAGACATGCTCTCGTTTGGTTTGGGTTCCTCTGTATTTATTCTGTTATCTCTCACCTTAGAGGCCTCGGGAGGAGAAGACTCAGATGTGCCTAGGTTAGGAGGTGAGGGACCTCTCCCGTCGTTCATAGAGAAGAGGAGGATCAGTATGGGAAGAGCACATGTATCCTGGAGGATAAAAGCTGAAAAGAAAATCAAAGGTAATGAATTTCTTTATGGGGGGAAGGGAGCTTAAGGGAGGGAATACTTAATGCCAAGCTAAATCAGTGTTAGATGGGAATGGAGACTCCCTCTCTATGCATTATGCTAATGTGTCGTTTGGCAGATCTGAATCATGCTGGCTGGTTTAGTCAAGAGCTTGAGTCGAAGAACACCAACTCCCTCAGAAGGAAAAAGATCTCTTTGTGCCAGGGAACATGTTCTGTGGTGAGATGATGTAATTGTTTAAGTCATAGATGCAGTGGTCAGGAAGCTTTTTCATATTGAAAGATAGGTAGGTCCACAATGGTCCATGAAACTTCCAGTAGCTCCAACCATTCCTGTTTCTAGAGCTTAGAACAGAAACAGGTTCATTGTGTATTGCCAGTCTAGCGTGGGTGCTGCTTAAGGCCAGCAGACAGAGGTTGGGTTGCGGTGTGTGTCTCTATCTGAGACTTACAATAGTGCATTTCACGACCTTAAAGAAGGTGCTTCAGTGATGATGCTCAGTCTTCTTCCCTTTGTAAAACACACATAATAAATCTGGAATCAAATCATAAGCATTGCACTGTTGAGATAAAATTTATGGAAGATAATGTGCTCCTTGTGACAAGAGGATACTTGATAAAAGATCCAAAGCTTTGTTCTTCTCTATTTCTATAATCAGATAATATAAACACATCACATTAACTGCAAGGAAGTACCAACATGTATTGGTATATAAATATGTCTTTATACATAAACATGTATATAAATCTCTTTCCAATCTGTGTTTATCAAGGAGATGGTTCAGGACTAAAGCATCTTCTTTCTCATTTGCTTGTCATGAATGACACTGTATACTGTAGATTATAGTTGAACAGTGGAAACACTGCTTCAAACGCAGTCAGGCTGCTGAAAATGAAAACATTTTAAAGGACAAGAATATCACAGGCCCTTTGTTAAAAAGCAATCTCAGGATCTTCTCTGAGCTCCAGTTGGGTCTCCTTCTAAAGCCTTTTCTGTGGGGTGAATACTACAACATTTCATGTCTAGAAACCCTTTCTTGCTGGCTGTGCTCCAGCACAATAACTGCACCAAAAGGGCTGAGGCATATCCTACCAATGGAGCAGAAAATTGCTTCAAGGCTAATAGCAGTAACACCTTGGCGAGGCAAACTCTGTAATTAGCAATAAAGCAGCACCCATGCCCAATAGGGCTATTGTGCCCCATACACGATTCTGCTCTTTGGTGCAAAGGGGAAACGTGTGTGTGAGTGAGAATGAGTCTACAGAGGTAATCCCCATCCAGTATGTTAATGATGAATGTGCTGCAGTTGGCATAAAGTGGAGCCTATGCCAAGATGAGGCCCTCTTGTTCCTTCCAATCCCCCCATCTACCTTCTCCCAAACACCACATTATATTTTTAGCATTTTTATTTTCTTGGAAAAATATATAAACTGCAGTTATAAAATGTGTTTAAACAAATGAAATGGAGCTAGCAGGTGTACAGAATGGCCTAAAATGCTTCCCATGGCTGCAGTTAAAAAACAAAAACTAAACTTAAACAGTTCCATAGTGGAAAAAAAGCCCTGTAGGTAGAGTATATAAATGTCATTTTGTCACACTGCACAGTCACTTTCAGTTTCAACTCCTCAAATCCACCTCGTTCTGGGTTTGGATCTTCATTTCTCACCCAGATTAAAGGGGTTAATTCGCCTGTTGCCATCTATGGGGAAATCAAAACCCAGAAGTGCCACTATTTTACATTCCAGGATCCCTAGCACATCACGGGGAAAGCTAATCTGCAAAGCTGTGAATGCATTCTCTTATTTACTATTTTTGTCATCTCCGTGTTGGATCTGGAGAAGACTTGGGCTCAGTTTGGAGATTATTTATCTTCAAGATTTAATTTTTAGTAGAATAGAGCTGCATTTACGAGTTTAATCAAAAGCAAAGGACTTCTGGCAGCGCACATGAAAATATAAGCACATATATATATAGATCTGTATATATGTATGTACACATATAGAGAGGATGTCTGTCCAGAATTTATAATCAAAATACACCATTAGCCAAGAGACGGGCGGCTATGTGGAGAAAGAAAATAATTCATTCTAAGTAGAGCTGGAAATAGAGTTTTGCATTGTACTTGTGCTGCCTGGTTTGGTGGAAAAGCTATAGGAAAGGGAATATTTGAGAGGTTAAAACTGAACAGATTTTAGCTTCTTTTCACCATCTGAATGCTCAGAGGAGTAAATACATTGAATTTTGGGTAAGGCCCATCACTAGCTCCTTGTAGCAATCGCTGAGGAATTTTAGCATAGGGAAGAAGTAGCCTTTGATTCAACAGTGAAAAGTGACATTTTTATGTCTGGTTCTGAACATTTCTCTCTGCCTACCTAAATGTTGATAAAATGTTTGTTTCCTAAAATAGTCCCCATCTCAGAATCTTTTTTATTCTATTTTTGCCTCCGTCTTTGTTTCTTTCTTGCTCATAATATGGGGAATCGTTTTTCTCTATGTATATGCCATTTGAATTCTGTCCACTTGAAACCGAGATCAGGGTCATAGCAAGATATTTTGCTGTCCTGCAGGCAGCAGTTCCATGCTGTCCTTTAAAAAGTTACTCAGAGAAGGACTGTACAAGTTCTGTAGGGAGCTCATAGCCCTGGAGGTAACAGTTACTCAAAGCAAGTTTCTTGGTTCAAGAAGCACATTTGAGCCTATTTAGCATCTCTCTTGCTTTGGTTTTGCTACCACCTCCTAAAAGTGGCTTTGTTGCAGGAAGCCTCATTCTAGACACAAAGCCCTAATCCATTTTTAAGATTCCTCTTTGCAGTGTTCCATGGGGCAGCATGGTCCTGTACCACTCCAGAGCTCCCTTTCCTTCCAGCAATCAAGGATCACAAAATACATCTTTGTTAAATTAAATAAACCCTCGCTTTTTTTTCCATAGGGAGTTACTCAGCGGGCAATGAAACGTGGCACATCCCCATTTCCAGTCTTTCTGAAGCTGTTTGGTTCTGTAAATACATTGTTTTAATGCACAGATTTAATTCAGGATTAAAATTCATTAAAACGCATTCCCATCTCCATTCATTTGTTTAACGTCCTATTTAACTCTGACAAAAATGTTGGATTATTTATTTTTACAGGGATTAAGCTTACCTGTGTTATTAAATCAATAGGGATGTAATTGTTTTGGCTAATTAAAACTTTTCAAATGAAAACCACAGTCTGAGCATGTTCCTGATTACTGTAGTTGTCTGAAATGTTTGGTTCAAATCCTTGGTCCTGTTTTTTGAACACCCACCGTTCCCCTGGCATGTTCATTTCAGAGTGATTCTCCAGCCCTGTGCAGTGTGCTGATACCAGTGTGTTAACATGCCATGCTGACAAATGTGGACGGATGGGTGATTCCCAGTTTTGGGTCCAATTTTCTTTTAATGGGTCATTTTGCTCTGAAGGGGTAATTCATTCCACCACCCCTCTACAAAACTGGAGACATGGTTTAAATCTCGTATCTACTGGAAGGCTGCAAGTGTGGTGAGAGTGCTCCAAATTCATGGGGACTCATTTAGGAACTGAAGAGGAAAAGAGATGTGAAAAAGGAGAGATGGTTCACTTGGGTGAGGTACAAGGTTTCTGGCTGTATAAAAGCAGCTGCAGAATGAGGCAAAGACAAACGGCAGCAAATCAAAAACACTTGAATGCAGTGGACTATTAAAAAGCTTTGGAGGTGTCTTCCCATGTAGTGTAGCTTTATCATTGCTCCAGCTTCTGCAGGCTTTTTGGTATCCTCATCTCTGCACACAATTATAAACCTCATTACCAGAAAGGATTTCTTCAGGCCTGAAGGCAGTCCAGCTCACTGTGCTAACAGGGATGGACTTGGAGGAAGACTATTTTAAACTCCCGATCATATGCGGTATGAAGTTTAACATGATTTGCAGTGAGGCTCTGAAGAGTTCTGGAGCTCTATATTCAAGCCCATCCGTATGCACAGACAAGTGAAATCTTTTCATACAAACAGGGTGGAAATTCTTGGCTTTTCCAGGAACCGGCCTTATTTCCAGCGGATCGTGGTTTGGATTCCCAGCCTGCCCTTGGCATTCCAGTTTTCCCCCTGCTTGCCACAGCTAGATTGTGTTTGCTGTTTCTGGACCGAAATGCTGAACAAGATCCTAGTGCCTCAGGTAGGCGATGTTTTACCATGGAGGAAGAAATCCCTGTCTGAAGTCAGGGAATGGAACCTCCTAGTTAACAACTGGCAAACCTACAGGAAAGGAATTGAGCTGCCGTCAGTAGGTAACATATTAATGGCTGGTGTTTAATTTCTTATAGGTAAAACATAAGAATATGGTGGTCCTCACATTAGTGGTCTAACTACAGAAAAGTCTGTGTAAAAAGGTAGCACCATTTCCTTCCATCTACCATTAAGGACCTTGCAGATCTGCCAGAAAAGGGAAAATTAACCTTCTGTGGAAATCCAGCAGAAGGCCTTTTCCCTTTTAAATCATTAAAGGAGAACTTAATGATGCGTCAGTCTGCAGAGCGCATTTCAGCCAGATGCATACAGGCATGTGGGGTATTTGCCTGGCTGCCTTGAAGACACTGCAGCTCCAGATTTCCTCCTCAGACTTTACCAGACTACTGCAGATAGCAATAACTACATTTCCCTCTGCTGTTTCTGAACTGGCAAAGGTTAGAGGCTGCTGTGATCAATATCTGCTGCTGAACGTAGCTCTGCTGTACCAAACATGTGCTGGTTTTTCTGCATGGTTGGCAAAAATAACAGCATCAAGGGGAGAAAGACTCAGCCCTATGCAGGGACAGATGAAAGATGACTGAAGTTTGGCTGGCAAGAAGCTCAGTGAGGCATAAATGAGTGGGTTATGATCAAGCTCAAAATGATAGTGACAAAAAAAGAGAAATCCTGCTATTTCTAAGACCCTTTTGAATGCAAAGACTCATCTATAGCCAACAGATGCCTGGTACAGGATTTTCATTGGCTGGAGACCAAATTAAGGACAATGCTATACATGAAACTTGCTCGTTTGACCAATGTTATGCTTCATTTTCATCAGTGCTGTCCATGGAATATTAGCTATTCTGGCAGTTATTTAATAAGGCAAATGCACACAAGGAGCCCTTTAAGGTAAAAAGTAAAATAATCTCTATTTTCTCTTCAGGAGGTTTTGGCAAATGGGAAAAGATGGAGGAGAGGGAATAAAAAGTATATGTGAAACAAAAGTTTTAACAGTCTGTCGAACCAATTGGTATAATTAAGTTTTACTTCAGCCCTCAGGAAACCCCAGGGAAGTTTGTGGCATCCCAGTTCATGTGCATATTAAGTAGGGGGATCATGTAACCTTCATGCAATGCTGGAAAGGGTTGGTTTTTAAGGAGTTATAGCACTCATTTATAGCAGTGTCAATCTGAGGTAGCTCTGCACTGTGGCAGTGTTAATCCAGAACTCTATTTGGTTGCACAAAGTTGAGTTTGGATTCACCAAAGGTCTCCAAATTAGAAGTGGAGGCAATGGAAATTAGGGTAGAAACATGAGCTAAACCAAATGCCAAATAAAGGCCTGACCAGACACACCTCAGAATTAGTCATTAAAAACCCATCAGGACAGCGTACAATGTGCTGTAAGGAGATGAACAATGTCCCCCCCCAAAACCAGTTCCCATCTTCTCCCTTCTGACTTGTACTAAACTGTAGGGGATCTTTCAATCCTCAAGGTGGTATTGGAAGTGATGGAATCTGATCTCACTTTATTCCCCTGAGCCATTCTTCCTATTTATAGCCAGTCACACTGCATTGTGACTGTGTGACAGTAGTGCTGTAAGAAATCAATATAACAAGGTGGTGCTGCAAAAATCAATATAATAAGGACTAATTCCTTAAGATCATCATTATGGTGAAAAAGTAGTAATGGGAAGAACCTCTTCAACAAGGGCAGCATTGTCCAATAAGCAGATGGCTTGGCAAACCAGCAATCTTAGTTTTTCCAAATGTACTTATCTGCCCACTATACCCAATTCTGCTCTCCCTCAATAGTCTCATTGCTTAAGTTTCTTACAACATCGGAGTAAGTCTCATATCTTCACCAAGTCCTTCTTTAATACTTAAACCTATCACTTTACACTGACATTATTTCTTCCATTCAATACTAGGGTAAATCCTCAGCTGTTGAAATGAGTCCTGTTCCCCTGGATAAAGTGTGGGACGTCTTTCCAAATACAAAATCGGTTTTTCATTCTAAGTGAAAAGGAAAGCATGAGAAGATTTTGGTACAAACTGGCTCATTACAATTTTTAGTAGGCTTCCCAAGGAGATCTCAATAATGCCATCTCATTGGGTACACAGGGGAATAAAGAATGAGGAGGAAGGAGATTGCAGCTCATTTTAACATGTACAGAACTAGTGAGATTCAAAGTTACAGATTCTAACCCTTACCCCTTTTTTCCTTCTTTAGCCCTCAGTCCTCTAAGCAGTCCCAAATATGATACAGCACTTTAGGAGAAAAACATTCCTATGGTATTCCAAGAGTGCTGAGGTGGGAGATATAGACTTACAAAGGCCTTCCGGGGGGGGGGTTTAGCCCCCCAAACAATGCTGTTATAGAACATGTCCTCACAAAATATTCAACCCTTGCACATTTCCATTTTGGGCTTGCAACCAGGTGTGCCTGAACTCTCTGCAGCAGGGTTTTACCCAGCGTGATTCCTGGAACAGAAATGCAGCTTGTGCCCATGTGCTTTCCCCAGCAGCTTCAGTTCCTGAACAAGCAGTTCTTTCCTTGCACGTAAGTCACCTACATGCTGGAAAAAACCCCAGAAGGAACCTGCAAATAGCTGCCTCTTATAATGCCCTCCAGCATACACAGGCATCTTCTCTTAGATGCCTCGCTTGGATTTCTTGCCTGAGCTGTCTCAAAGGCTGAGATTGAGCATACTGGGTTACGTGGCAGTCTGACTTCTTTTGACAAAGCAATAAGGAATGGAAGGAGTATGGCTATGGCACCCTCTAAGCTCACTGTTGGGTGGTCTAAACCAAGAAGTAGTGCATGGGAGCAGATATTTGCTTCAAACCCACGTACTGCAGTGTTCTGGTCCAGAGCATTAAACACAGGCCAAGTCCACAGAGGTGATTTCTTTAGTTCAGGTGGTAGCATCACTTTCCTCTGATGCAGAATGTCCCAAGTGCACTCTCAGAGGTGACTGTCTGCTACAACAGCACTTTCAGAGCTGCTTACCAAGAATGGCAGAACTCTAGCATGTTATAAATTAGCTCTTCTGTAAAGAAGCAGTTCTAAGATGCTTTGTGAAGGCTCCCATGGAATGAATGAGACACCTGCCAGTGATGGCTTAGTTTAGTGTGATCTATCTCTTGGAAAGGTTTTGGACTGGCTGATTTCATGAGATCCCTTGGAGCCCAACCTTGCAGGATTCTAAACATCTTTATTTTCACCCCCATCACATCAAGTGTTTGCCTTTCTTTCTTTCCTTCCCAGGTCACTAGTCTACTTCTTCTAAACAGCAGCATGCCTCTCGAATGCAAAGCATGAAAGCCACCCCACTAATCACAGAAGGGTTAAAAACATGATTGGTGGGCAAAGACCCCCCTTTTCTTCTGCAGGGTTGGTTGAAATTGTGAATAGAGACTGACAGCTTGCCTGAGTGTTTGTGGTTCAATTTGAAACCACAAGACCCAGAAGCACATGGTTTAGATTCAGTGTCTTTCTCTAGCTAACACGAACCATTTGTTCAAGCAGCTTAGCTATCTGTTGGAGAATAGCTTTGCACCGGGATCAGCCTTGATTCACCCCAGACAGGCACATGCATTCAGATGGAAGCCCAAAGAAAAAAAAAGGGAAAAAATTCCCAAACAAAGGCTTGCATTTACTTTTCCTTGTTTATTTTTGCAGCTTGTAAAGGAGCTACTAATATCCTGGTTAAAGAAAATGTGAAATGCCAATCAAAAGCAGCACCAAATGAGGTTGTGTTTACTGCAAAGCTGTGTTTTTCACTGCCATTTCTAAGGCAAATTCCTGTCAAATAGTAGTGTCAGGCAGGGCATGGAAAGAACTTAAGTCTTCACTTAAGAGACTTAAGTAACTCAACAATATATTTGGACCAATCTTTTCAAGTTTGGCTGTGTAAAATGAGGCACATTTTACACGTGGAATAAAGCTAAAGTTTAGTCAATGAACTTTCACATGGGAAGCACTTGAATATAAACCTAACACAAGCCATTTACTTTAAGTCCACTGGGTGCAGAAGACCATAAGCTTAAGTGCTTTATTGCTTCTAATAAAGGCAGAAAGGTTGAACATCTCTGTGTCAGGTTGAACTTGCTAAGAGGAAGAGGAATCAAGTGGGATAAGTATTTGGAAAGTGTATGTTTCTTATCTACTCATTGATGACCTGCTCTGCCTTCTAATAGCTTGTCATTTATCACTATGTTATCATGTTGCTTCAGTATTACTCATCCCCTGGCTGAAAGGAGCTGATGCTGCTATAGAAAGCGGGACTTGCAACAACAAGGCATTCTATGTGCAGAAGAACAGTCCGTGCAGCTTGATAGGAAGCAGATTATATATTTAAGTCTTTACCTTTCATACATCACATGAAAACATACATATTTCAAATCTGAAATAGGCTTTCAACTACCACCAAGAACTAAAAAGGGAAGGTGAGCTAAGATAATACTTGCTTCCTTGAATTTAAGCGATCTACAATAAGGTTAATTAAGCTACACTTGCAAGCAACTCTTTCCATCTCCATTGTCCACCTAAGGGCAGAAGGATTTTCCAAGCACAGTGTAATGGATAGGAAGCACCAAAGGGTGGGAGCAGTCCCCTTTCCCACTCAGGAACATGCAGGCTGATTTACACTTGCACACACACAATGAGGTAACATCATGGCATTCAGGCCCAATGAGAAGAGGTAATCTGATGAATTATTGTGGGGAGGAAATAAACCCAGTGTTCAATTACCCCAAATCACAGGTATTAGGGCTGAAATGAATTCTCCTAAAGCAGTTCCCCATCATCTAGCCCCCAGGATTACTTGTTTCACCTCTGTCCTTCTTGATATAAAACTGGTTCTGAGATATTACGTTACAACACAGGGAACCACCTCCTGTACTCCAAGGTGAAGTAGCTTAGAAGAAAGAAAGAATACTTCTCTGCTATGTCTCTCTATCTCCTAGTTAGGAATAAGTGACCGTAAAATCTGTGTATGTGTGAAACCACAATATATTCCCCTGTTCTGTCATTAAAAGCCACTCACAACATAAATGTGAATCAGAGGTGGAGTGCATTCAGTGGCGGGGAGGAGCATGTGATTATGTACCATGAGTTTACTTCCAAGAAAAGATTGTATTTCTGGGAATTCAAAATAACATATATATTATTTTAGTATTATGGGAATATTGAAAAGACTTCTAATGTTACTGCTTTTTAAGCTACTATATAATCACAGTATAATTTTTATTAACAAAAAGACTTTATAACTTCAGAGACATGCAGCAGTCATTGAAAAGCTAATGAAGTGAGCATGAGGCTTTAAAGGCTGAGATACACTGTAGGGATATCAGGAAAACTGCCTTGGCAACTTTAGAGCTGAGTAAAAGGCAGGTTTAAGGCTAATGCCTGTTGTTTAAACCATTTGGCTGGGCAACGGGAGTGGGGCTATTCACCAGAGACACACAGGGAGCCCCCTTCTCTTCTACTTCCCTCCTGTTTCTTTAGACCTCCAAAATGTTTTCCTCTCTTAACTTGTATGATCACCTCTTGTGAAAGAGAGGCCTAAGATAATGGTGGTTTTCTCCCGAGGTTTGTGTAGTAAAAGCAAGTGTGAAAGTGTGCCAGGTTGGATGGGGCTTGAAGCAGCCTGGTCTAGTGCAAAGTGCCCCTACCCAGCAGGGGATTGGAGCTAGGTTATCTTTAAGGTGCCTTCCAACTCAAACCATCCCATGATCCCACAAAAATAACCTCCCCAATAAGCTTCCTGAAATGGCACAACAAGTAGTTGGAAAGAAGAGCTTGAACCCTTAAGTTATGAAAGCATACATCTGACTCCAAGCAGGCATTACAGTAACATCCAGAATACAATCTTGCCTGATTTGATTTCATATCTGTTTATTTTATTTGGACACCACTGGGTGCTTGTTAGTCCTCACCATTGCGACTGCTAATGGCTTTTAATTTCTTTGGTTACAGCAGGGTTTTATTTAATGGATCAATCCAAATCTGTTGGGAAGAGAAACCATGTCCCTGACATCTGCCATGTGCTCAAGTGATAAATAATCTGCTACACAATCACATGGAGAAAGAAGGAGCTTGGCAAGAAGATGGGCTTGTCTAGGAGGTCTGTTCCATCCTGAAGAACAGTGAAACTCCTCCAGATGTGGCATTTCCCTTACGTAGTGTCACATAGGTGAGGCTGGAATGACAGCCTTGTGCTTCCATAGCTCATTATGGATATACAGGCAAAGGAGGCATCATGACATACCAAGAGCCTTACAACATGACAGTCTCTTTTCTAACCATATGAAGGATAAGCAATGCAAACTGCTTAATTCTTAGAGTGTTCTGTTTCCATTTAGTGTGTTTTGCTTGCAAACGTGGCTTCAAGTGGCTGGGATTATCAGACTCCTTTTGATGAATGATATTATGACAAGTTACTTCAGCTGTTTTTTCTAT
The DNA here is from genome assembly GCF_033783945.1 of Neopsephotus bourkii. NCBI lineage: Eukaryota > Metazoa > Chordata > Aves > Psittaciformes > Psittacidae > Neopsephotus > Neopsephotus bourkii. Next base: position 1,814,130 of record NW_026902223.1, read on the forward strand.
TGGGAGAAATCATGTTTATGGAAACACAGAAGGGAGGAAAAGATAGCTTCAGGTTTAGGTTTTACTTTCCTATAAATAAAGCAGCCTGAGCTGTGTCTCATTTGGCACAGGAATAATTTTCTGTAGCAGAAGTAATAAAAAAATCAGGATGATATTTGACTAAAATATGATAAAACCCCAAAATATTAAATTAATAAAATCAAATAATATCGCTTTTACCAGCATGGGAAACTCTTACTCTTAAAAAGCTGAAAGAGTTCAGTGTTACAGCTCTCAAGAGAGCTCAGAAAAGTTTCCCTAATTTTAGTGAAAGTGCAGCTACCTCCTGTGGATAAGAATAAGGAGCCTGGTCTGTGACTTATGGTGTTCATGTGAATACAATTAGTTCACTTTGTGCAGTGGAGTGGTACTGGCAGAAACAAGCCCAATAGTTACTAACATTGTGATTCTGGCTGTGGCTTTGCTTATTGTAAACATGGTGCAGTTACTTACATTAGCAAGTAATTAACTATCCATTAATACATTTTAATCTAAAATGACCGCAGACCTGATTCTCATCCAGGTTAAGGCTCCTTTTTGCATGTTACTGAAGCCAAGTGCAGCATCACACTCTGTATGTCTGTGCAGGCATCTGTCCTTCATAGCACAGTGTTTCTATTTGTGGCAAGACAGATGAAATACAATGGGAGATTCAGCCCTACCTGATCATCAGTGCACTATTTCAGTACTTGATTGAAGGGAAAAGCATCTCTATAAATTACAAAGGGGAAATAGCTGAAGCAGCAAAGCCATGAAGAGATGAGCTAGAAGCTTTAAGGTTTCATGCTATGGACATCATCTACTTTATGGTAGAGGAGGGAGGGTGCAAGGGGTGCCGGTGACCTCAGCCACCCCAGACATACATCTGAGTCCAGGTTACAGCTGACTGGAATCCTGAGATTTCCCTGGCCAGGAGCCAGTTCGAAACCCACTCGAGCCACCCTGGTATTTTATAGCATTGTAAAGACCATATTGTTTAAACCAGTTCAAAAATCCTCCACACAATCTGGCAGCCTCCCAAAACCGTCTTAAATGAGCCAAAACTATCAGCAGCCACCCACCTTCCTGTCCATTATCCTCTGATTAATGACGTTCCACCGACAGGGTCCAACATTCAGGATCTCCCTGCTGCAGGACCTCTGCATAAATATGATCTCGGAGACCTGTAAATTGTCTGTATAGTTTGCAGCTGTGTTTTATATGGGGGTGTCTCTTTGTCATGTGGTGACCATGCAGGAGGGGGTTTCTTAGGGGGTGGAGAGAGACCAGGGCTTGCAGCATCTTGTAAAACCTTAATTAGACACAGCAAAGGAGGAGAAATCAAATCACGCTGGAGGTGGGATCCTCTTGTTTCTGTGATTGGTTTTGTGCTCCCTATCCAGCCACCTTGTACCTTCTGGGTCAGAACAGCCAGAATAAGATCAAGCATAAGAAAGAGACAACCTCTTCAGCTGAAATTAATTGTTGAACAGATTAACTCCATTAGGCAATTAGTTAGAGGATCAGTGTTAACTTACCTATCTTGATTACCGGCCATGTGCTCCATGTGCTCCCTTATGCAGTGTGGATGCAGGGTATTTTCCAAGTGAGATGCTTGCAGACAGATATTGTGGTACCTAGGCCAGCCCAGGAATAAAGAAATAGTCCTACTAGTAATAAAATCTTCAATTTGTATTTCTCATCCATAGGGCATTTCCATTTCCCCCCCTGTGATTCTGTATTACCTGACTGTCTGGAAGGGGGAAATCCAAAGTAAAACCATGAGTGAAAGGAATATTACTTTGAAGTCAGTAGTTCACACTTAGGAAATGTCTCAGAGATTCTGCATTGTCCTGGGCATGTGACAGCAGATGAGCAGAACATCTGGCTTGTGACTTCAACAGGAGCCGGCCATTGACATACTTTTAATCTGGAGTGAGATGCCTCTGATTTTATACAGAGAATCATTTCTTCATGGTAACTTATTCTCCTAAAGTGTTATTCCTTTAGCAAAGCAGGCACAAGAGGCGAGTAGTGGTATGTTGTACAGTTCCTTCAGTAGATGTAAGGCTTATGCCCTAGGCATGCATGCTCCCCTCCATTCAGAATGTGGTGGTGTATGTGCATAGACAAATATTTCTGGGTGAATGCATACCTGAATCTCCATGTGTTTGTGTACGTTCTCACGTCTGTATCAGTGTATAGAACAAGTATATATAGAAGCACATCATATGACTTTTCAGAAAGCTTTATTTCCATGAGGAGCTACAGAGTACATTTGCACTCAGCAGTGACTCATCTAACTCTTTTTTTTTCACTTTGGTCCTGCTGAATCCAAGAAATTCTGAGTAAGTGAGCTCTGCCACGTCCCAAGTGTAGCAGGGATTCCTCACAGTCCTCGATGCAAACACAACTAGTAATTCTCCTCAGAAATAGCAAGAAATTGCTATTTGCGGGCTCATGCTTTACGCAATGATGACCTTGGCTGAGGCAACCCAAATGGAAAGGGCCGCGGCGCATGAAGTCAGTGCCACTGTGGTAAATAAAGGCAGCGCCAGGGAGGCCCGGTTTCAACATCGCCTGGCAGATGCAGCACAGCTGGGCAGGGGCACCGTGCGTATGAGCTGTGTTTTCTTAGCAGCAGTCTGGGAACCTCATGGCGCTATGTCATAGTGAGACAGGCCAGGTTTGGATCTCTGCTGCTTGTTTGTGCTTTACTTCTTCATGTGCAGACCCTTTTAGGCGTTAGAAAGAGCTGTAAACCAAAGTGATGGGCTACAGAGATAGACTGGAAGCAGGTTGATGCCTGTTTGTCAGTGCCAGGCTAATGTGACTTCAGAGGATTGCAGGTATTCACTGAAAATAATAAGAACAAAAAATATGGAGAGTCTGTTTCAGCACTTCAAGCTGGCATTGAGCAAGCATTGAGTGAGACAGGTTCTAGACTGTGGTTTAGACTCACACGTACCATTTTAGATAGTGGGAGTCAAATAGGTGCATGCCTTTAGCCTATAAAACCCGATTACATGTGTCAAGGTTTCTACCAGCAATCTTAATCAAAGTAAATCAAAACGTAGCTCAGGTTCATGAAGAAGGCTAACTAACCTCATGGCAGCTTGCTCTAACTGCTGATTTGTAAGGTGATCTGTCTTTTTTTCCCTGTAAATCCTTAGGTAGCATCATGAATAGCCAGTACCCATCAGGTGCCTTATCTGATCGTTACAAATTGGTCATTGATCACTGCAAATCAGAACTGATCATAATAAAATCAATGTGGGAGAACACCAGGACCCAGATCTGCCTTTTTCCTGTGGGCAGATGATTCTCTTCCCTCTGATCTTATCCTGTCCCTTTGACTAGGGGCACTACATTCTTCAACATCCATCACATCTGGCTTTTGCCACCTGTGAAATAGCTGTGATCATTTCCTTTTTGATACACACACATTGCAAGACAGTTACATTTTCATCCCAGGTCCGTACATGGGGTAAGAGTGGATCTCTTGATGAATTTGCCATAGCTCACTTAGCTTAATTCTGTTGTTTTTTCTCTCTGACTTTTCCCACATCTGTTTACTGTGTGGCTTCTTCACTGAACAGGCTGTATACTCATTACCATATGAAATAATGTTTCATTGGAAGAAATATTGTCTCAGAAACACACTCCAGGTATATAATCTTCCTGTTTCTCCCTTGGTTCTCAGCTTGCTTTCATCAGGACAGTTTAGTTAAAATGATATTACCTCTCCTGGGCACACTTCACAGGAGCCTTACAGTGATGATGAATAAAACAACTGTGGCGAGACTGCAATAAATTAATTGCACCATTTTATATGAGTAAGGGAATGTGCAGGGGCCCTGAGACTGAAACAAGAATCTGACCATGACTTGGGATTCGTGGTTGAAAGGCTGGTATGAAAAAGAGAAAAGATCTCATAGCAGGAGTGGGAAAAAAGGGTTTGGGGGAAAAACCAAAGCGAGCCCAGCACATTGTGGTTAATAATAAGCAATTTGGAGTCTCCGTTTCCATTCAGCCAAGTACGTGGAAGATCTGAATTTCCAATTTAGCAATTGCATTTTATGAGATGCAGAAAGATTTTATGAATCTGTGTCTCTGACTCGTATTGGCTGGGAGCGGGTTGTCCAACTGTATTACAGGAGCCATCCAACAATTAAAGGCTACTTTGAGAGCCAAGGGGGAGATGCTAATCCTTCTAGCTTTTGTTTTGTCTCAAGGAGGATCTAAGTTCTGGCACTGCTGCTACAGGTCACTACTTACACTGACAAATTTACCCCTTCAGGTGTGCTCCCTGTGTTGCTGTGTTGATTAAACACCAGCTCGCTCTTAGTCTGTAGGGGGAAGGCTGAATTTTACCCAGGTTAATAGAATATGTATTAGAAATTGCCCAATCAGCATGTGCAGCGTGGAATCAGAAACGCTCACACAAATTAAGGCCGCAGAGATAAGAGACGACGAGTGGTGAAACACAGTGTGAGATGGGTTATACAGAATTATCTTCCTGCTGTGACATGTCAGATAAGAGAAGCAGCCAAACACAGTATGGAAGCAATCACAAGAACCAAAAGGGAGCATTGCTTGTGTCAACATCCAGTCCTGATCCTCCAGCTTTCATGGCACAGTAAAATGTTCTGGTGTAGGTGCAGCTCCATGTGTTCATGAGGATGCCTGCTCACAGTGCAGGGAAATGGGGTTTATCCCTTGTTCCTCCTGGTGCTGGCACTAATCTGCATGGCCTCGGCCTCTCCCCATCCCAGAAGAACGGGGAAGGAGTGCTGGGAGGAAACCCAGGGCACAGCATTGGCTTGATAATCCCAGGTTTATTTACAGAGGGAAAGCAGCCGCCTTGTCAAACACCATTGCATCGCCGACAGGAAAACACAGATTTAACAAGAAACACTGCCAGTGAATACTGGGGCAAGGGAACATTTGCACTGGGAAGTCCCTGGCATGGGAAGTCCTTCATGCCATGACACGAAGTCCTGACTCCTGGGCTGCAGTTGTTTTGCAATTGGGTTGCTGTTGTTTTCTTGTGGTGCAAGAAGGTTTTTGGAAGGTCCCAGTCAGACGCTCTCCTCTGACATCCCCCTTTCGTGGGGTTGTTTTGTAGACTGACATGCCCGTCCTTTGCTGCTGCTGTCTCTCAGCTACTTCAGATGAGGTAAGAAAGCAGCTTCTCTATTGCCATCAACAATACAGAAGGACACAGAGTGGAAGGGGAGGGGAAGGAGGTTTGGACTGCGTGTGGTGCGTAATAAGGTCTGTTTGGAGCTGCAGTGTGGATCGGACTGCCCCTTCTGCACATGGCTTGGCTGATGGGGACAGAGAGGGGCTTATGGATGCTCCACGTCAGGGCAGTGATAGGGTGAGATTCCCTGGTGTATTTCTCACAGTGACATGCTCATCTGATGTATTTACACACAGGTAGCATACCTGAGACAAGTATTATTGCTGATTATTCGCTGATTTTCCAATCAAGGGGAAAAGCCAACACTGCTGTTTTTAAGTTATTCCATACTTGCCTGTTAATGCACTGTCACAATCCAGCTTTTTATACCTAAACATAGCTACTACTGCAGGTACCTTGAATTTTGAGTATAAACCCCTGAACTTTCACAGTTGCCAACTGAACGTGGGAAATTCTCCTGCAGGATTTGATGTGTAGTTCTCAGAATCAGATGCTGTTCAGTGCCTGAGCTGGACTGGCCTCACTGCCGGAGAGGTGAGAGGTGGTGTCCTCAGCTTCCAATGGATAAAATAAACCAAAACCCAAACCAGAAATGTAGGCGCTGAGAGGGTAAAAGAAAAAAATCCTATTCCTTGAATCTTTCTTTTTTGATGTTTAAAGACTTCCTGAACTGACTGGCAAATGGTTTTTCCAGCATTTCATCCCAGGACAGGCTGGGAAGCGGGAGGTAGGATTTGGTACAGGGAGTTATGAAGTGTGCGGTGTAGTGACGATAGGCAGGTAACAACTCCTGGTGGTAATACCAGGGCATGTAGTGGAGCCTAAATCCAGGAAAGGCCTTCTCCCTTTAACCAAAGATCAGTGAGAGGGGCTGGTGCCAGCAGACCGTCAGGTATCACCCGATGGATTACCTCTGATTGCTTCACAGGGCTGGGGCATCACCTTTTCTCTGAGGTAGCCAAGTGTTAGAAAAGCGTTTGGATGTTGGCTCAGAAGCAGGATGGGGAGATGACAAAGTTTCTGCTGGTGGAGCTGCAAAAGACATAGGGAAAGCAAGCTGTGCAGACCGGTGGGAGAGGTGAGAGAAACCGGCACCGTGCCCAACACAGAACTTTCCAAATCTGAGTTTTAGCTGGTATTTGGATGTAAAGTTTTCCTTTCTTTGGGTTATATCATTCATTCACTTTCTGAACGTGTGGTCCAGTGAGTTATGACTTAATGCAGGGCATGAGGTGGTCGGGTCCCACTGTCTGGCAGCTGCATCTGATCCATCCAAACCCTCCTGCTTTCCTGGTCTGCTCGAGAGTCCCTTTTCCCCATAGTGCAGCGTTTCCATCTGGGAACAGACACATAGAAAACCGGTGTGTAAAGAAGGCTGATTCCTCCTCTGTTTGAAACAGACATCACAACTTTCTTTCTCTTTCACAGCGGGAGCCCCCTCGTGTAAACCCAAGGCAGCCCTGTCGAAACATTGGTAAGGAGATTTTAACTGTTTCCTTTGGACACTTCATCCCTCGCCCCCTTCTTTGTGGGTAGTGGTTAAAGTGATAATTAGTAAATCCTGGTACTCATCCAGCACTGACATCGTACACAGATACACAGAAAGATGTGTACAGCATTGTCAGCAGCCCTGTTTCTGACACTGGTAGGAACAAAAAGCAGTGGTATAGACCCCTTGCCAGAGGCTGTACACATGCAGCTATAGAAGAGTTAAATGGCAATGACCTCACGTTTATACAGCGCTTTTCATCCAGGAGAACCCTAACTGCTTTGCAAAGTGCCAAACCTTTCTACAAGTCACTGCAGGGCTGCTAATGGGGAACCACTTTGGGGCAATTTAGGCCAGGAAGTGAGAAAAACCACCACTAACTTCAGTCGAAATGAAGGAAAATTCAAAGTTCCCCCAAAATAACTTGTTTACAAGAAGCGTGGCCTAAAAAAGTGTCGAAGCTGCAGAATGTGCGATGGAGCATTTACAGAATGTGCAGGGGATTATTTCTGTGGCATAGAAACGCCAGCGAGGATCAAAATAACATTGTGTGAGCAAAAGAGTATATAACAAATGAGGACGTTTTTTCCAGCCCCAGTTGGATGTGCTGACTTTACTATACTGCATGTCAATGCAAAGGTTCATTTAAAGGAGCGTGCAAGGACAGTTTCCACTTGTAATGCTAATTTAGTCATAAATTCTCCAACACAAGACACAAGTCCAGCTCTGTGCCATTCACTCATGTCAAATGTTCCCGAGGCTCTAAATAACCAAGGTTTTGGTGGGGGTCACAGAAGGGGAAGTAAAAGGGACCTTGTGTAATTGGCTGGACTAAAAGTGGTGAAATTTGGAACTTCTTGATGAAAAATAAATGCTATTTTTTAGTTAGTGGGAGCTGCAGTGTGGAGGAATTAAAGCACCATTTTCCTCTATGGGCAAACTACAACTGCCTAAAACTCACCTTATCTCACTACATCCCTCCTCTCATCTCACTGGAGGGAAATGGGGCATCACAGGAGACAGCCAACAGCTGAAACACCCTCCCAAGGACCATCGAGAAGATGGTTCTTGGAAGGGCTCTTTTAGGCTTTTAATGAAATGTTTTAGCTTTTGGTGAAGACAAAAACACTTAATGTTTCCAGGCTATTTTTTTTTTAATAAAAGTACGATTTTCTCCAGAAAACGAGGCATTTTATGTGAATATTTTCATTTACCCATATTTCTGTCAAAGCCCAGCCCTGGTTGTTTAGTGGAAAGAGAGCCAAGAACGACTGAAGGCCATGGGATCAATAGTTAGCTCAGACTTTGCTCTGAATTTTCCTTCAATTAGTGCTAAATAACACACTTCAGGGTAGACTAATGAAGTATTTATTTATTCATCGACTCTACTTTAAATAACTTTTATGGAATTGGATGGGATTTGATAGAAAGTCATTTTTCCTTTTATTATACTGTTATAAATCTGTAGGAACATCTCGATCTTCTGAGAACAGCTTCTTCATTTCTATTTATCATTAGGATCCATCACTTTATTGGAAAAAATGCCATGTTCCCTCCCTGCTGCTCCCTACCCCCCTTTTATTTTTAAGGAAACTTAGACACATAAAAGCAAAACAGAGAAGCAAAGCAAAGCTCACTCAGCACTAATTTGGCAACAGGGAGCCTTGCTAAAACAGATTTTATTGTTTAAAAGCGAGGCTGAAGTTTTCCTCCTATAAAAAAACAAACCTCTGTGACATTTGTTGGAAATACTGCTAGCGAGTGGCTCATGTATTCCATTGCACAGGAGATGCAATTAGATTTCTGCAGGTTTGTAAAACAAACTATGGTCGAGGAGTGCTGTCATGGAACCAGTGCTCTGATTTCCAGTTGGATAACTGAGCTTTTAATTAGGGCTCCAGTGGTGCAACTGCTTTGCAATTTCTACAGCTGCCTGAGGGATTTGAATGTCAAGTTCTGATTGGAATTAGTGGGAACTGAGCATGCTCTGAGAGGTTTTGAAACTTTGGGCCTATGTATTCCCTTTGTATGCGGAGGAAGGATTTGCTTAGTGGAGAAAAACTGCTGGAGGTATGAACAATTACTGAGCAGGATCCTCTGCCACTGTAAAGCAGCATATTTTAGCCAATTTCAGTGGAACCAAGGTGATTTTTAGCTACAAAGTGTAAAATCAAAGGAAGAGCCTTGTGGAAGCCACATAATGCACACCGAGGGGTTCTTTGCCTTCCCTCTGAAGCATCTGGTGTAGCAATATACTTCCACCCTGATTTCATCTCAGACCTGATAGCAGATTATGTGTTTCTGCTAACTAGGGAGAGTTCTTTGCCTAGTTGGCATTTCCAAAACTGGCAGAGAGTGACAGGAGTGATTCAGTAGTGCATTTACATTTCAGACTAAGAAGTCATTGCAATGGACTGTTGCAACCATCGCAGTGCTTCCCCCTGCTCCTGCTCCAAATGGCTTTGTTAGAAGTTGCTCAGAGTCTGTCCTTCCTTTTGCAGAGCTGTGATTTCACCTAACAAAAGAACTCCCAAAGCCAACCAAAGGGGCTGTAGCTGATCACAGCATCTCAGTCAGGGTCCCCTGGTCATTTCAAACAAGTTTTCACTGTCCTTCACCCCTTCCCTAAGTCCCTGCTTGATTTATCCTGTTGCTAACTCTGAAATTCCTTTGGGTTTTTCATTTCCCCAGGGGTCTTCAATAAGGAGGGGAACCTCACAATGAAGCTGGTGAACGTACCTGCCATTGACAACCAGTTCTCTGCTATCACCAACACCTTCAACAAGCAGCACGACAATCACTCTGCCATGAAGAAAGCTGCCCAGAAGCTGAAAGATGTTTCTGGCTGTGCTCCCACTGCCAGTCTTCGAGCCTGCATAGAGACTGTGCAGCAGGAGCATGGTAAGCAAGCGAAAGCTAAGAACTAACTGAAGCCAACATGAAAATAATGAGGACCATGTGAATTAACAGCATTCTCATAGGTGCTCCTGTGTCACTGCTCCTGTGTCTGGAGTGCCCATCACTGCTGGTTCATTGTTGTATGACACAGTAGAGACAGAGTTCAGATTTCATGGAGATTCTGGCCATTTTTATAGCTCATTTCTACATTCTGGTGCACTATAATGTTTCCTACTGGCTGTGACTGATCTTGAAAACACATGTCATGAGATTTGGCTTTTCTAGTGCTGCTTCACATGGCACTAACTCCAGCCCTGCCCAATGACATCCGCCTCTGTGATACTGCAGAACCAGCCCTGAAACGTGGGGGGGGACCTGATGGGGAGAGCAATGAGGTGCATAAGGGAAGATTAAGATGGATTTGCAATATGCTTTTCAGAAAAGACTCACCCAAAACCCTGTGCTTCTCACTAAGTGAGCAAACAGAAAAGATATGTCAAACTTAGCCAGGTGCAAAGACTATTGATTTCACCAGAGGGAAGCCAGAGCAGCTGTATCAGGGGTGATTTTGGCCTCATGTCCTTAAGGAAGTCCTTAAGGAAGTTATATACGAGTCTATTGGGTTGCTACTGGCAAACACCTCTATTATACAGCACACTCACACACAGGCAGTGACAGTGATAAGGAAACTGGAAACAAGCTTGTTTTACGGCTGCTTTTCAGAGTCAGTCACCGGAGTGACTTCATGTGTTTAGTTTTGCAGAGACAAAAGCATTCAGGCATCCTTTTGTTGGACTCCAACCAGATGCAAGTCACGAGATAGATGCTGTTTTGTCTTTTCAGGTGCCTACAAGGTGCAGGTGCACATGGAGGGCTATAGCTTTTCTCTCATTGCAAAGGAGAAGGAACTGCCTGACAAACTGAAGCAGGTCCAGCAGCAGGTGGGGGAGCTGAGCCGATCCACAAAGTGTGTCCTTGATAGAAAAGCTATCCTCCAGGAAATGATCTGCTCAGTGCTGCAGAGCCAGGCTCAGCTGGAAGAGAGGATCAAAACCACAAACCCAGAGTATCTGGACCAGGTACGGTTAGAAAGTAACCTGAGAGAGAACATCCTAAAACTCAGCCTGGCCAAGCAGCTCTCCGAGCAGTATGATGAAGCTGCCAGGAGAGCATTGAGGGAAATGGCCCAGCTAGCTGGCTTGATACTGGAAGAGGCTCCTGAAATAGGGACTGAATAGATGCTTATAACCTGCCCACACATACAGAGCAATAGCCTAAAGGATGCCTGGGTGGTGTAATGTCAGTAATTAGCACTCTGCAAATGGCTCATGGGTAGCTCTGAGTCTCAGATCTGTTTATTAAATTGTGGGAGGAAAAATGCATCTGGAAAACGCTTTGATTTTCACCTGAGCCATTTACACAGATAGACAGAAAATGCTTTTTTCTGTATAGTGTGTTTTAAGTTATCCTTTATGCATTAAGATAGGGAAGATCACGGACTGCCTGACCAAAATAAAGGCAGGTTGCATTGGAATTTGGTAACTGCTTAGTAGGTGATCTGACTGTGGTAGAAGGGTGTTCAGAGTGACCCACAATGAACCCAAACCCATGGGGTCAAATCCCCCGTCCCTGAGCATGTGTTAGTGGTACCCACCTGGGCTGATGGCTCCTGGGAGCAGGGAAGCCAGGTAGGGTCTCCACTGGGTCAGTGCATCTTCCTCCTGTGGGCAGGATGAGACATCCCAGGCTAGGCCTGACTCCTGGAGGGAATTAAGCTCTTTCCCAACCCTGAAATCAAATGCTTAGACTGAAGGCTAGAAACTTTCCTTAAAGCTTTAGGAATACATTCCTTGCTGCTTAATATAGCTACAGATAATCATTTGACATATGGCTTATAGCACATTCCCACCCTTCCTTACCATGCCTGGAAAGTCATGGCACTGTGAAGTTGTCCTGGCATCCTGTCCAGTGCTGTGTGGCTGAGTGCAGTACAGCAAAGGGCAGCAGGAGATTAAAACTCATTATGGGGACTGGAGGGGCTAAACTGGCAGGAGCCTTGTGCTTTGGGGCAAAAGCATTGATGCAGGAGGGGCACCTGGAAGAGATAACACCCAAAGATTTCAGGGTCCTTTAGCTTTATATCCAGTACCATCAGACTCTCACTACTGACAGCCTGTATGAATGGCAGAAAGGAACCTTTCCTGCAAAACCTGGGAGGATTGCTGTGCAATAGTGACAAGCCTGATGGGCCGTGTGCTGTGATGAACCTTTGGAGACTGGATGGAAAACCCTGGCCCTGGGCTCTGGATGCCCAGCTTGGAGCCCTGTTTGGATCAAGGGCTATGTGGATGGGGAGGGTCGGCTGGTTTTGCAATGCTGGACATGGTTGCCAGTCAGAAAGCTTATTGAATTCATCACATTTTTTAAGGATGAGGGAGAGAATAGAAACCACGAGTGAAATCCTACCCAGCACCACAAATAACTACAAAGGGAGCTCAACCTCTGGGTTTTCAGCCTGTCTCTACTCTGCCCACTCTGAGTGGTTTAAGTCCTTTTTCTGTTTGCCTCGGCTTATCCCAGAATGTGTCAGAAATTCCCAGGAGACTTTTTCTACCCTCACACGGCCCTGTGCTTCCATCAAGCCTCCATCTGCTCACGCACACAGTGGGCAGCGTGTTTCTCTGCTCCCTGTAACTACCCATTAGCCTCTGCCTTGCCACAAACACAAGTTATTCACATGTTTCCTTTAGGAGCTTCAGTTGCAAGGCACATTTTTTGCATGAAGTTATCAAAGAATTTTGTAATCCGTTCAAATTACTCAATTCTAAATGAAATCAAGTGCCACTATATTCACATCAGGTAGAGCACCGGGTCTCCTCTTCAATACCCAACACAAGGGTTTCTCTCCAGGCATATCTTTATTTCTATTCACTTAGTTTGCTAAGGGATTTGGGGGAAAGATTCATTATCAATCACAGGTATTTCCTGCCACTCACCCGATAACACATTGACAACTAAACAGGTCCTTGGTAAATCTTTTCATAAACACATTGGCAATTTTAGCAGCCAGGGTCTTCACTCTACCTCCAGCTTCTCAGAGCACCAGCTTTCCTACAGCCTCTTATTTCTGATCTACTTTTGAGGGAAGAAACAACCCAGCTTTCTTATCACAAGAACCACTGGTTTCCCTGTCTTCTGCATGAGCACTGTGGTCACTAGAGCAGGACTGGGACCCATCCCCCTAGAACAGGGGTCAGTGGATGACCATGTGAAGGGTAAAGTTGCCTACATACTGTCTCTGATGACAGTGAAACATATAGCACCATGTAGTTGTGAATCCTGGCAACTTAATTCCTACACATCTGAGGAGCTAACTGCTCTGCATCCCCAGTTCAGCCCCAGTACCAGCTCTCACTGTATTTAATGGAACATATGTAATCTATATTAGCCTTCCACGTCTGGGAAATCTCATCTAGGCTCAAGTTGCTATTGTTACACTCAGACACACCGCAAACCTCATAATGTCTGTGGTTGATCCAGTCCAGTGCACTCAGACGTGCACGTTTCCAAGTAGCCCTTAGACATTTTGGAATGCACAGCATTCCTGTGCTGCCGTTCCCAAGGCACGGAGCTTGCTCACCTGAGGAGCCTGAGACCCTGAGACATCCTCATCAGACCCTCAGCTACCCTGAATCCAAGCGGACAGTCAGATGGGGTTACTGTAGCTATTGGAGATGTTTCAATGGAATGTTTATGCATCCCTTTGGATTGTAAAAACAAAAATATTTTTTATAAAAATTAAATATTTTATGAATAGAAGGATTTAAAAAAATGGTTGTTTCATTTACCAAACCCCCAATGTTTAAGTTTCGTGCTTCAGACCAGATCAGGACTAGGACAGACTTTGCATCCCTGAATTCACTGGGAAATAGCAGTGACTGCAGGTCTGGGTGTTTTTCGTCTGAGCATCTCTACTGGAAGCACATTAGTGTGGCTGCCTTTGTGCATATGCATTTCTTAATCAGAATAAAGGTTGCAGACACCTGACCCATGATAGAATTGGAGGCTGTTTTCTTCCTTAATGTCCATGAAGTGCAGTAGCAAGAAGATTGATTTGGCAGCTAAATACTAGCCTGGAGTTGGGAAATTTGGGTTCTTTTCTCTGTTTCATTTTCTGCATTCTGTACAATATAAATAGACCTCCTCCCAAATACTGCGTGTGTGAAATGCAAGTGTTTTCATGGGAGTGTTGTGAAGGGAAATAGGTTGAGAGCTCAAGAGGTCCTCAGGTTGTATTGTAACATAGGGATAGATGTCCTGTAAACCTCAGGTGGCCAGACAGAAAACGTCCTTGTGACAACAGAGCCTCAGGAAGCTCCTTCAGTTCCAATAAACACTCCAGAGGCAGTTGCTTAGACACCCTATTGCAAACCTGCAAAACAAGGGTGGAAACCTCGCGAGCTGCTCCCTGTGTCTGTTCAGGTTAGAAGTAGGAAATTCTGGTTCACAGTGTTACAGCTCTGGTCCTCATGACCATGACTCAGGAGTGCAGAGGTTGCAGCAGAAAAAAAGTAATAAAATAGAGAAAGTGAAGCTGGGCAACCCAACCCAGAAAAGGGTTTTAGTTTTGAGGTGTTCAGGGGTGGCCTTAGCATCAGTCTTGGAACACGACACAAACAACCCCCCTGCTGCAAACATACACTTTGCTTTTCCCTTATTACATTTGCCTTTTGGTTTTGAAGCGCTCTCGGATCCTGTGCCTGGAGCAGAAGCTGGGACCTCCATTGCTGCTTAGTCTTTCTAGGAAAAAGGGCACTGGATGAAAGGAATTGGATCCTTAATCGGCCTCATTAGAGAAGCTGCCATCTGCACCTCCCTCATTCTAATTAGTCATCAATAAGGCAGTGATTTGGTCATAAAAATACTAAAGAAACAAGCCACCTCCACTCTCTCAGCCCTTTACACACAGTTATTAACACAGAAAGCTGTCTCCTTCGCTCCCAAACTGGAGCGGGTGGATGTGTTCTCACTCAACAGCCTGGTGTCTGCAGGCCAACAGCTTGTTTCTTGGCAGGGCTGCTCAACCTAAACCCGTAAGCTGCGGCAGGCTGGAAAGGATGGAGCTAAATGTGGCAAAGCAACCGGGAGCATGTGATTACCCCACCCTTCACTTGTAAGGCAGTTCTGGTGTCCAAATGTCATTACTGTGCAGAAATCCTTGGATAACACACAAAGAATGGATCCAGTCATTGCTGAAGCACCTTTAAAATGTTGGGGCTATTAACTGGCACCCCGTGGTCTCCCTTTGGTCACTAGGGCTTGCTCCTCACGGACAGGAGAAGTGGGGGTAGATGAGCTGAATGACTCTTGGTGCTTCATTTAGGGTTTCCAGATTCACATGTTCCATGTACTGCTCTTGACTCACCCGGTTTATATCCAGGTAGAATCACCAGGACGTTTCTCTGAGACGGAGCCTCCCTGGGTTTGCCCATCCTGAAGCAGGACAAGCCAAAACAATTACGGAAACCACAAAAAGGTGGCTCAACGAGCATAAATAAGAGAGTTTTAAGCATAACGTGGTTGGCAGTGGTGGATGGGCAGGAATGGAGAAAAATGGCAAAGATCAGTTCCTTAAGCATCAGTGGATGAATCAGTTGTGGGTGGTCTTAAAAGCTGAGGAACTTCTAAGGTCATCTTCCCCAAACTATCTTGTCATTCACAAACTTATCACAGCTTCGGTGCCTCTCTAAAAATGCCACCTTCCTTCTCCTACCTCAAATCAAATTCCTTGCTCCTATTATTGGCCAGCCTGTATTCTGAAAACCAGGTATTTAGGGACATATAGGCAGAATATATGCACAGGCCCCCAGTGTGTAGGTAAGAGAAATGTATTGACTGGTTAATAGGAGAGCTAAAGCACAGCTCATCATGGGGCTTGATGAGCCCAAGCTGCAGAGACCTGGTAGGGCCCAGCTCTGAAATTAGTGACAGCTGGATCCCAACCTGTAGTTTGGTTCCATGAAAAGTTGGAAGAAGGCTGTTGGATCAAGGAAAGCTGTTGGATCAAGGAAAGCTGGCTTTTACCCATGTATTTTACAGTTAATCTCGTATCTGTGTGGAGAAGAAATACCCTTCAAAAGTAGTTTTTAGTGGGCCAACAAAGGCCCTGGGTTGCTAAACACCGTATTAATAATATTCTTCTGCAGGAGGGGGATGCAGTGCTTTAGAAAGATTTATTAATAGTCATTCTTATTTTCACAGAAGCTTTAATGTGCAGTAAAAGACCCATAAAGAGGAGGAACCAAAGGAACTCATCGATTTCACGCTGATCTGCACTAAAAAAATACCAGCTTTTTCCCCCTTTTTCCAAATAATAATAAAACAAAGAGCTTTCAGGAGCAGCACCAGCAGAAGGCTAATGTAAAGTGATCTAGTCGAGACCCAGGAGGATGGTGTAAACTTACTCCTGCCTCTGCGGCTGTTTATTGTGTTTGTCTGGTTGCCCTGGGAACCAGCTCACGCCGTTTCACTTATTTTATAATGTTCCTGTAAATGTTAGGTAGGGCCGGGATTTATTATACACTGTCAACACCTAAAATGGAACGCGCCGCTTAGTGCCGTTTATTTGGCAAGGCGCCTTTCCATGCGCCCTGCGAGGAAAGTCTTCCTTACACGGATCTGTGTGTGACTGTGCATGTGTGCGCGTGTGCATGTGCATCTCCATCCAAATAAATAAACCCTGTATTGCCTCCCAGCAGCGAGGAGGATTGCTGCTGGGTGGTATTCATGCTGGCTAAAGGAAGGTCTGAGCAGCCGGTGACCTGCTGTTGGGTGGGATCCGTGACTCACGTTAGTTGCGGGAGGTGAATATTTAGGGGATGGGGAAGGCGTGTTTACCAGGAGTGTTTATTATCCCTCAAGAAGCAGCGTGATCCCGTTGCTTCTGTCCCCAAAGACCGCTGTTAATGCAGAGCGATGAATCATCAGAATTATTAGGGCTGGAGCAAGCTTGCTCCTTTCCCCCATCAGTCCCACAGCATGACGGAGCAGATTGAGTTGCACACTAGTGGGTGTGAGGTTTACTTTTTAATCTGCCTGGTTTTTGCCTTGGGTGGTACCTCTCAGACTAATGCTTGGTGTTAAACCACAGAGATTAGGAACTTTTTAAATGCTCAAGAACAATCAGCATCTCAGCTCCTTCAAGCGTGTGTTTCTGGATCTCCCCATCCTTTCCTTACTCCTGTGCTGAACTGTGCTTTACTTCTCCTTCCCACTTCCCAGAGGGTGGGGGTCTTTCCCATCTCCTATTTTCCTTTACACAGGAACAGGCATCTCCTCAAGTGCCAGAGAGGAGCTCCCATCTCTGCTCTGGTTGCCCTTAATAGTGCCAAGTGCTGTATCTCTGACTCTTTTTTTCCCTTGCCTCCAAATGAGATGGATTTGTTCAACGATTCACTACAACTGCAAATGCCTCTCTTCTCCCCCCCATCCCCAAGCTCACTCTGGACATTTGTACTCAGTTCAGCTCCTGATGTAATTTGCCTCCACTCTTACAAGGGGATTTGGATGCAGAAGTGAGTGGGGATTGCTCCAACTGAAAGTATGGGCTGGGGGGAGAGATGAGGTGAGTCAATTGATGGGTAAAATCCAAGAAAAGTGGCTTTGTTCCTCCCCATGCTCGGGGCTGGTCCTGCCTCCCACTGACCAGAAATGTTCCCTCCTTGGCATGAAGCCTCTCACCACTGAACAGCTCCAAGCCGAAGGAAACCAGCCAGCACCCAAGGCATTAAACACGTTGGGATTAGCCAGTGTCCTGAGACTGAGGGTACAGAAGATGGAGAATCTCCAAGAGGTTTAGGAATGCGAATGGGAAAAGGCAGAGCCTGGGGCAGAATGGCTGGTGACAGCACACGGTGTTCAGGGAGAGAAGTCAGATGAGGAGAGCTGGACTGGGCAGTGCCAGGCTGCATAGTGTGAATTTTTCTTCCAATTGGAATGAGTCAAGGATGGTGAATTTGCTTGGGAAATGCTATAGGTTACAGCTCCTCTTTCCTGTGTGATGCTGAGGAACTTATATCTTAATTCCCCACTTTACCTATCTGGGAAGCACAATTAATTCCTATTTGCAATGTGACCTGAGATCCCTGACTGAACACTTCCTAACAGCAGGCTCCTGAGTATGGTTAGTACATGATTTGTGTAAAAGCAGGCCAATAAACCAGCACTTCCTTTTCTTGTTCCGGGCAAGAAGATGGATAGATAATGGATTTTTCTCTCTTCTCATTTTCCTTCCTGATAGACAGTGTGCAAAAAGCATATGCTGTGCACAGAGGTCTGAGACTTCGGTGTGTGGAGTAAGCAGCAGCAACAGCCCCTCCAGAGGCGTTCACCTGAACCGCACTCGATATAAATTCATGCACATACCCTCACCCCTCTCAATTTAGGAAATATTTCCAAGTGTAGTAAGTGTGTGTTTCAGAAAGAAAAATGCCACTGCTAGAGAAAAACTGAAATGACAAAATGCCTTTTTAATGAGCCTCAAATGGAATGTGCATGACAGTGACAAGAGGAACTTGGTGAAATCACAGCCGCTCCTTTTAATTGCCTCCTAATTTGCTCTGGGGTGCTGGTAATTGGAACAATTTGCCTACAGAAACCTGTGAGGTCTCAGACACTAATGGGTTTTGTCTTGCTTAATCAAGCCCGCAGAAACCAGAGCCTATTGCACTGTTTTTAAGCTCAGCACCGTTCCTATGTGATACACTGGGCAGAAAACGTACCCACTGCCCACACAAATCATACACTGACCGAATGTGGATCATGGGGCTGAGTCAGTTCCTTGCAGGGAAAGCTGAAGCATCCCTCCTTGGTGTTAGGGTCCTGAAAAAGGCCTCAAAAGAGGTGGCACAGTATTAAATATAACAAGATGATACTTGAAGTTTATTCCAACTCTACCAGTCCTAAGAAAATGTGTTTGCAAGCATTTTTCTTTCTGGTGCTTGGAGACCAGCTAAATTTTAATGGCAAACTAAGCTGTGTGTAGCAAAAGAGAATAAATCATCAAATGGGCTATTTAATTTTCTTTTGAAAACCAATTCGGGTTCTCAGTGTTAGGATTTAAGGAGGCTCTGTTATTCCCTCTGTTATTCTACTTCAGGATAATGTGTGATTATCTCATACAGAAAAATAGTGGAAGAGTCATGTCACAAAATGCTGCTGCACCTTGTAATAGGTCACTCTTTGGGAACAGAAGCCTTCAGTACCTTACAGTGTGTTACAAAATGCTTCAGATGTTATTTGTGAACCATGTGAGGAGAGGCCAGTTTTGCTACCTTATTAAACCTGAATTCTCACTTCTCTCATGCAAACAGAGGTAGCTTCTGGCTCAGCAGCGCCTGAGCATTTATTTCCTCCACCATGTCCATTATGTTTACCCAGGCTTCAGTACGGGACTAGTGTTGTGGCTTAGAGACAGTTCTCCCTTCCTCCCCTCTCTGCCATCCCAAACACACAGGCAGGGTTAAGCTCTGAGTTGCCTCAGCCTTGTCTTCCCACTCCAGCCCTTGGTAGCAACCAGAGGCACAAGGAAATGGAGGGAACTTGGTGAGCATCAGCGGAAGAGGGGGGAACATCACAATACCGGGGTGCATCTGCATTGACAGCAGAGTTGCTTTGTATTCACTCTGATCGCCACCAAGCCCACACCTTTAATGCTGAAAAGTCCATTTGATGCTTGAAAACCCCCCACTGTTTCTGTTTTAGAACATTCCATCTTATTTAGTCAATTCCTTGTTTCACTTATGTCAATTATAAGTATTCCTAGACACTAAACAGTATATTAAGGTGCTTTCCCTTGATAAGGTCAGCTAGATAAGCAGTATATCCTTTCCACAAGCACTTTTCATGGCTTTTTCTTGAGTGATACCTTTGCTGGCCTTCAGGCCATTGAGGAAAATCACCCCCTTAAAGAACACAGATGCGTGTTTGCTGCATCAAGACCAGACGCCACCGCTGCTTGATTCCTTAGGACTGTAAATTTCCATTTGCCATTACCCACATTCTCTGAAAGGAAGTAGATTGTAAGAATGTAGAGATTTATAGTTTCATTCTAAAATATCTATCATTTTAAACGCAGCGCTACTGCTGACATCCACTCAACTGCCATAGATAGACTGGTAAAGTACTTAAAAAAAGACATTACAATATATCCAGATACGTTTCAAGAGCTTTTGTTGGGCATGGACTAACTCGGAGACATATTTCATGTGAACTGCTATTTACCTTTCAGCTATATGCTTGAGCTCTTTATGTCCTTTTCCATTGCTCCGCATTGCCAAGGCTTTGGAATAAATAGACTTTTTCCCTGCCTGAGCCCGGCCACGGAGCCCATGGGCTGCGTGTGACATCACCTCGTGTCCTCAGAAACACCGCGGAAGGTTTGACCTCAGGTGTTGGGTTTTTTGGTATAACCATTATTGCAAACACAGCGGTCGAGATTTACTGGCTGGTAAGCGTTTGTAATGATCAGAGATTAAGGGTGGGACTCTCAAAACAGTGTGAGCCTTGAGCGCAGGCGGGTTTGTACTCCATTACCCAGCAGCTTTTCAAAGCTCCACCCTAAATCTGTATGAAATTATTCTAGCGGCAAGGAAAGTGTATTTACCTAATGTCAAATATTAAACATTACTGCCCATTAAAATATAGGGCTTCATTATATTTGGCCTGGTGCAGATGTGCAGGAGAGAAGGAGCAATTATCTTTTCCCAAGCCATGTACCTAGGCAGAGGAGTTGTCACTGATTTCTGGTGTCTGCCTGTGGGTAACGAGCGTCTACTATTTGCAGCCCGTGGGGAAGCGACTTACATCTTCAGGCTGTAATTGCTTCTGAGAACCAGGTCCTTCAGAATGCAAGCAAGCCGAACTGACCATGCACAGACCCAACGCATCCAAGCTTGTGGGCACTTTGGAAAGTAGAGGCCAAAATAACTCACTTGCTGTCACGCAGCAAGCTGCTGGCAGCGCTGGGACGGGAACACAGACCTCTTTATTCCCAGCTCTAAGCGCCTGCTACACCATCATCCCTCGGCTCGTGTAAGCTGGCTGGTGCCTGCGAGTGTGCCCCTCTCTTTCTGCCCCATTTTGCAGTGGGATCATGCCACCCAAAGCAAACTCCCTGGAAGAGGAATTGCTCTGGGGAAACCCAGCAGCACCCAGGTGACAAGAGCAAACAAACCCTGCCGGTATTTGCTGTGCGTGACCAGAGTGTGGGAACCTGGCATGGCTCCATTTGCTGGGGACGTTAGAGGCTAGGTGACAGATCTGGCCTGTGGATGGCAAGCGAGCCACCTTAGCTCTGGATTCTGCTGACAGAGCAAGTCTTGTGAAAGCAAAGGAGAGAAAAACTTGCCAAGCCCAGCTCTGGCCCCGCGGCTCGCAGGGTCAAAGCGCATTGTGCGCAGGGAGTCCCCATGCAGTGAGACATGAAAACCCCATGCTGTCACGACTCCTTATTAAGCTTGCTCAGTGACACAGAAATGCTTTTCTCTTAAACTCCCTGAGAAGCTCTAGTGAATTTAGCTGAAAGTGCAAATTACTTCTGTAACGAAGAGGGATGTTCTTGTATTTCTCACTTTTGGTTTTCCTCCCATCCCTTTCCTACCGATTCCTCTCTGCTTCCAACATGAGCCTTTATCCTAACAACGACAACTTTAAAAAGGGTAGTTGTGAGCCCCTAGATCCCTGCAATGTCCAAGGGAGTTTGTGACATAGCAGAAAATCAATCCATTTAGGGATAAAACATAGACTGAAGCTCCCTAAGTAAGGGCTGGAGAAGGACAAGCTTGCTATGGTGTTGGATGAAAGCACTGATAAAAGAAGACATGCAAACTGTGAGAACTTTAGTACCACACCTTCCACCTCAATGTTCTGTTTTATTCTTGCTAGACCAAGTCAAGCTCCATGTGATTGTGTAACAGTGCTCTTAAAAAGGGACAAATGACACTGATGAAGAAGCTGTTGGCTGCTTTGCCCCCACGGCGCTGCTGGAAGTGAGAAAATGCCAGCATAAAGCAAAAGTGCAGTGGTGGGTATGAAGTGCTGGGGATTATCAGGCCTTCACCTTGCAAAGCCTCACAAACCCCCTCCTGCCCATAAATACAGTTTCCAGTGCATTGTATAGATCAGTGCCTCCTTCCATGCTTGTCAAGACAAAACTGTCAGTGACCAACGAGGCCAACTGCATTTTGCCTGAATAAGGTTAATATTGGAGTAAGGCATTTGCTGAAAGAAGGAATGAGAGAACATAGTGATACAGAGATCATTATTCCAGTGTCAAATAAAGTAAATTTCTATATTTCTATTGAGATTAATGGCCTTTAAGCTTTGCTGTCTGTAGTGATTATCCCCAGCTCACTGCAAGAAGCATCACAGCACCAGTACAGTACTTTACATTGGGTATTCTCAGGGACTGCATCCTAAAGATGTTCAGCAGTGTAAAGCTGCTTCTGATATATTGCTGCTGTTTGGCTGTCAGGGAGCCCCTAACCATGGCAGAGCCTAAAGCCTCCCTGCCCACATTCCCCTTGCAGGAACAAGGACCAGGCCGGGTAAATTCTGTCTCATAGAATGGCAGAACATGGTAAAAAGATAGAAGAGGAAAGTATTGGCCATCCCACTTTACCCAAGACCAATATAGTTTGGTTTAAAAGTTGTCTAAGTATTCTCAAGACATCTTCATTAAAGAAATCCCTGCAGCTGGTATCAGAAGTGGCATTCCGGTGTGTTTTCAGTGATGTCTATTTTACTATAGTGATAGTAACTCATGTCCTAGAGCATCTTTTTTTTTCCAGGAAAACTGAAAAGGTTGGAATTGCATAGCCTTCACAGACTTGAAAATGGTTTAAGCTCTGACTTTACTTGGCCACATGTGCTAAAGAGCAAGAAAGGAAAATCACTCTTTTCTACATAATAACTTAGGACAGTTAGTAGACAAGATATAGGTGAAAGTCAAGATAAAGGCATCAGTTCTGAATCCCTCAGCCTTTTGAGGTTTAAACTGAGATTACTCCCATTGCTTTAATGATTGTTTATCCTTCCTCACTCCTTTTATTTTTAAGGGAGAAGGGGTAAAGGGGAAGGGATATTTGGGAACTGAGTATTATAGAAAAAGGGTGGCAATTAGATGATAACAGCACGGATGGCGTCTGGTTACTGCTCATTTCGGAGGTGCCAAAGCTACATGGGACATCGTCATTATTATGGCTTAAAGTTGGCTAAGGTCACCCCGGTTCATCTGGTTTATACATTGGTAGCCTTCTCCTTATTACTTGCCAAACAAACCTTTTTATTTTTGCACACGTTTATGTTGATTTTGTGGTTTCTGAAATTGGATTCTGTCTCCTACGGGCCTGAGTTTCCACGGCAACTCCGGACCTTATCTGCTGCTGCTGTTTGGCAGACAGACAACAAGGCCTTTCAGTTTACTGCTCTGATTTTTTTTTAATTTTATTTTCTCTAAAAACCTTTTTCTTCTTCGTCATGTTCCTTTTTTTTTTTTTCTTCCCTTTTTATTATTTTTACTTTTCCCAACCCCTGTCAGTTAAAAATCACATAATTAATTGAGCACATCCTGTGCCACACGGGGCTGCCACGACTTTGAAGTCCCAATAGATCATTTTATAGAGCCGTGGGTACCATTTTTTCCAAGGCAGCACCAGGCGCCAGTGTGAGGGCTTGTGGAATTTAGCATATCCTACTCCAGGTATGATAAAGAAACCTTGGCACCTTCTGTTTGTTTTTACTAATTTCCTTTCCAAACTGCCTTTTCAATATAGAGGAAAGACCTCAGGACTTGAAGTTTGTTATTTTCTCTCCAAAGTTAGTCCCTGTTCCCCCTGACTCCCTCCCTCCCCTTCCTTTAAACCAGACTGAACTGCTTCTTTGCTTGGTGGTAAGTTTTCTTTTCTTCTTTTCTTTTCTTCAGGAAAGTGTGGTCTGATTTAGCATCGTGGAGCTTGGAGCTGTTACTGATCCTAGAGCAGCAGCGAACGCAGCCGAGGGAAAAAGACCCTGACAGGCTCTATTAACCCTTAAAAACAATAAATGATCTCATCACCTTCTCAAATAATAATGTAATAATTTACTTCAGTGAAGGAACAAGTCTTTTGGGGATTGATACTGAAATCTATCCCAGAAGACACTCTTGCTAGCATTAATGAAGAAGGGCTGCTTCTTTGCTAAGCTGGTCATAAAGCGCAATGTCTCTCAGCATTAAAAAAGGACACTATGCATGCATGCATATGCATATATATACATATACACACACATAGTCCATGTGAAAAACAGATTGAGGAAGACAGAAGATGAGTGGAAACGTGCCAAATCAGGTGGGAAATAGGTGAGGAAGGCTTGCAGTGGCACTGTGCATCCTGCATTTGAAACAAAGGGCTGTAGAATCCCTTAGACCCTCTTCAAGAGAGTCAGGAACTTTGGGAGATGTATTTAGCACTGCTAACTGTCATGTGTTCTTCTTGATAAGACAAACAGGATCACTTGGGGTGGGTTTGAAGCAAGGAGCTAATTCAGAATTAATCCCTGAAGAATTGCTATCTTCTCTCTAGAATGATGGCATAGAGGGAACTGATAAAGTGATAGAATAGAGGGCATCCTGCCTCACAGACAGTAATAGAAAATGAGATCTTGTGCACAGACATTTCAAGCCAGTTTCAGATTTCTGATGAGAAACCACGTTTCTGCCTATGCACTCCAAAGATGAGTTAACAATCCTTTAGAAAGAAAAAAGTTAACCTTATTCTCCATGAATTTTTGAACCATTTTAAAACGATTTCTGGGCATATTTCTGCTTCATTTTTATGGAGCTTCATTTATTTCACGGCTACTTGGGGTCTTATTAAAAATCCTGTGCTGGAAATGAACAGGTTTCCATTGTTTCCGATGGGCTTTGGATTAAGCAGTCAAGAAACTTTCTGTGAGAGTAAAACTGGGAAACAATTCATTACAAAATCCCAGTGGTTCCCTTTACAGGCCTATGGAGCAGATACTGTTCTCTGGTGAGTTTGAGGGACAAGCCCCAGTATATTCGGTTGCCTGCAGATCCCTACATGTCTGCCTATTTTGACCTATACAAACAGGCAAACACTAATTACTGTCTCTGTCTATATTCAGATGCTTTTCATGTTACACCCATAGGAAAATAAGCTAACTGAACAGGACTGTAATTAATAGTTGGTATCTCCAGCAATTCCTTGTCATCTCCAGAACAACTATTAGTTACAGTGAATATTTTATGAGGCCATTAAAATATTTCCATGAATTACTGTGTCATCCTGGGTATTTTAGAATGATATTTACTGTTGTTATTACCAGTTTTCTGCCTTCTTCTCTCTTTTCTGCCTTTTGTTTGCTCTGCCCATCTGGAAAACTCAGCCATTCACTGTAACTGAAGACCATCACAAGCTCTGTAATCCCCAGATTTGAATCCCATCTTGTTTTGTGTATACACACAATTATTGCCCTAATCCTCTGCACCATTGCTATTTTTCTAATTGCTGAAATCCTTGTGCAGGATCTGTGGTTACAGAAATAGGAGCTTTATTCATTAAACAGAGCTGTGCCACTGAGATGCCACCATCCCTGGGGTAGAGGCAACAGACAAATAATGTGCTTTGTGCTGCTCACAGGTTCAGCAAGTATACAAGGGATGCAGGTGAACAGTGTTTTCCCCTTGCAGAGACCAAAGAAACTCCTTTTAAGCTGTTCTCTGTGTGTGTGAGTGTGTGTGTACAAACTACAGGTGCTAGAGCAGAACAAACTAAAGCTCAGTGCAGAGCAAACCAGCGCTGAGCATTAGAGGTTTCCTCCAAAGAAGCCACACAAAGCTTTGTGTGAAGCTGGCATTGCAGGCTATGATTTTGGGACACGTTTTGAAGGAAGACTCGGGTTTTACCCCAGAATGTGGTCAGCATTCCCACCTCCCTTCAGCCAGCAGCTGATACACAGAATCTGGGTTCCTGACCCAGCCAAGGAATAGTTATATTCTATTAGATATTATAGATGTAAAATGCTTTCATCTGGGACTAAAGGCACCATGCCATTGTGAAACAATAATATCATCATTATCAAGTTATCCTAGGCTATATACAAAGCTGTGTGAGAATTAGGATTTTTACGTACATTCTGTACATAATATACATTTATGTACATAATATACTTTTATGTACATTGATGCAAGCAGCCATAAAGTTATCAGTTACTTGAGCTGTGCAAGCAGGAGGTTTTCTGGTTAGCTGGCTGGCCCAGAGAACACACTGAACAAAATGTGCCTCCAGTTAACTCTAAAATGACAGCAATAATTCCAGTTTCATTTTGAAACCGCTTTTTAATCTTTTTTCCCTCCCAGCTGAATATAGGACTCTTTGGAAAGAAAGAAGCATGAATATTGAAGCATTTCTGTGTCAAAACCATTGCGGTGACCCATGCTGATAGCCTTGATTTTTTTCTCTCATTTGTAATGGTTAGAGCCACGGAGGAATGCAAGGTTTGCAAACAGCTCGTGTCTGACTGAAAACTACAATAGCTGGCAAATAAAACATGCAAGGAATTTCACCCTTTCCCGTCTTGTGAACAAGGCTCTGCAGGCCAGATCCTAAACCCCTGGGGCTCTGTAGATGTCTTGCCACTGATTTAACAGAGACGGTGCTCCAAGAATTAGCACTGAAGCAGCGTATTGAAGGGAGGTTCAGACTTGGAGAGCACCAATACTCAGCTTATCCATTTATGGACAATAGACTGATTGGTCAGTCAATTATTCCCTGGAATTTTGTGGACTCCAGGCAAGTCAGCTCAAGATATATGAACAGATCGATTTCAGTAATAAAACTCCATAAATCTGTCCTAGATTTTGGCTTGCAGCAAAAGCTGAAAGTTGGCAAATTTCAGCTCATTTGGGGTGACATTGCAAGCAATTACCCACCAGCTACCTACCATGCTCTTAACAAGGCAGAGTACAAAAGCTAAATCTGTATATGCATGCGTAAGTCGTGAGCTAGTTAAAATAGCCATTGGGCTTTTATGATAATTTCTTTAACTGCAGAACTTGTGCAGTGCAAACCTACACTCAAAGCAGACAATGAAGTTGCAGAAAGCGTACGAGACTGGTTTTGTTTAACTTTGGTCTTCTCAATTTACTCTCACTGCTACTGCCCTCTGGATATTTTAATGGAAGTAAGAGAAAATGCTCCTTTTATGTATTAGAGCTATGCATGTGGGTGATTCGTTTGGCAATATTAATAAGAAGTAGATTCAGTTTTATTGTGAAACAAAATGGAATGAAAAATAGTTGAATTGCAGAAGGAGGCCATTTACTACATTGGGGGGGTACCTTTCATGCAGCATTTCTAATTTTGCAGAACAACAAGGTTAAAAAATTAAAGAAGATGAACAGTATGAGTTGCAAACAGAACTTGTCAAGGGAAAGCCAGGCTGGGGATATTCTTGTTACAGAGGTGTAGGTGCAGTTCAAGTTTGGAAGCACTGTGAACTCTTCAGTCTAAGACATGCTTTGTTTCAGAGGATAATGCCATAGAATCATAGAATGGTTTGGGATGGAAAGCACCTTAAAGC
Source organism: Neopsephotus bourkii (assembly GCF_033783945.1). Classification (NCBI taxonomy): domain Eukaryota; kingdom Metazoa; phylum Chordata; class Aves; order Psittaciformes; family Psittacidae; genus Neopsephotus; species Neopsephotus bourkii. The sequence goes on from NW_026902223.1 coordinate 1,841,381, forward strand.
TCATCCAGTTCTAACCCCTACCATGGGCAGTGACACTTTCCACTAGAGCAGCTTGCTCCAAGGCCTGTCCAACCTGGCCATATCATGCTCTAACGTGTGACTGTTCCTCTTGAGCTGCATAGCTCCTTTCTCCAGTGACTGCAAATAGATCCTGTGGTTACAGAGGAGCTGCTTAACTTTTACAGAGTAAAAATGAAGGAGAAACAGCTATTTCTCCTGTGTTTCTGCTTTCGGTCTCTATCAGCATAGTGATAGATATAATGGTTCTGTATTATAGAATCATAGAATAGAATCATAGAATCATAGAATAGTTAGGGTTGGAAAGGACCTTAAGATCATCAAGTTCCAACCTCCCTGCCATGGGCAGGGTCACCTCACACTAAACCATATCACCCAAGGCCTCGTCCAACCTGGCCTTGAACACTGCCAGGGATGGAGCATTCACAACCTCCCTGAGCAACCCATTCCTGTGCCTCACCAGCCTCACAGGAAAGAATTTCTTCCTTATATCCAATCTAAACTTTCCCTGTTTAAGTTTTAACCCATTACCCCTTGTCCTATCACTACAGTCCCTAATGAAGAGTCCATCCCCACCATCCCTATAGGCCCCCTTCAGATACTGGAAGTCTTGATGAGTTAGAGAAGGGGCTCTGGCTTGCTATAGGATTTTTACAAAGCCTTTATGTTATAAGATCATCCACATAACACCACCATTCCAAAACCAATACAGCAACACACCATCTCATTTTACTCCAGAGTAGTATTTTTCAAGGCTGGAAGCATCCATCCTTCATTTTCCCCATTGTCTGTGGTTTTGTAAAACAGCAATAAGAGTAATTGCTGCTATTTGTTAGCTCTTGCCTCAAACCAGTCTATGTATATATTCACAAATAAGTCCCTAATAATTAAATTCTTCAGGTTTTGATCTTGCTCACAGGAGCAGAGTAATTTCTGTTCCCTTATGGATTAGATTATCCTGAAAGGTTATGATTCAAGCCTTCCCTTTTTCTCCGATATGATTCTTCCAGACCTTGGGACTGATAGGGCGCTGCACAGCACCAGGTCTATGTTTTCTCTGTAAATACAGCCTACAAAATTTCAACAAGTCAGCCCTTGTGTGCCACACCGAGAGATTGATGACAAACCACATTATTTTTCCCCTCCATATAACTGCCCACAATTACAACGGTACCCTCTCAAAACACGGGTTTGTTTTTGTCCAAGGAGGAAAGCGCGCAAGCACGGTCTGATATCTCGGTGTAGAGCTGGCGGCAACACTGAACAGCATTATTTGTGGAAAATGCCCTTTTCTTCCCTCTTTTTCTCCTATTCCATGATAAAACGTGGGATCTGATTCTGCCACATGGGCTTATGAAAAGCCAGTAACTCATCAGCAAAGGTTATCTCAATACCATGCTAGAGAAAGGAGGGGATCAAGACTTTGCAAGTCTTGTTCAGTTTGCTGGCCTGCTCCTGTGATGGTGAGGTTGTACCTAAACCAAGGCAGCTGGTGAAATTGGGATTATTAGTGCTTCCTGTAGATTAGGTTTGTAACATGGTGTTTGAGGGGGGCTTTAACCAAAGATCTGTATTTTCTGTTGGTCTTGTGTTTGAAGACAAATGACATGGAATGATGCTACCACCCTGATTACTTGTGTATTGTTACTAATGCACAAATCCACAAAGCTGTAAAATGGCAAATTTTGCCCCCCCCAATAAATAAATAACTAAATAGAAGGCTCTGTCTCCTGAAAGAAACATTTACTAGGAGGAATGAGACTATATTGGTACAGTTATCCCCTCACCCATTCTGAACCTAGTATCTAATTCCCTTATTTAATGCTGACATTCCAACTGCATTTAGGTTGCATCTCTTTACACATAATAAGACAGTAGCCCTGGGAAAACACTGACTGCTGGGTGCTCTGATGATATTTCCAGAAATCCTGCTGTCCTCCAGATAACTGAATTCCCAGGCTCAACTGCAAGCTCCTGAGCAAAGGCAGCACCTGGAAAGCAAGTCGTCTTACTTTCAAGTGAAAACTGCTTAGAGCATCAAATGTATGTCAGAATCCCTAATTTGTCATGAAGCTGCTACAGGCTTATATCATCAATCATCTTGACGCACTGTACTTGAAACGGTGCTGAAAAGATACAAGTCATTTACTCACAAATGTTTTCTTTATCTGTGTGCACCCTCAGAAACTTCCATGAGAGCACTGAAATCTCTGCACTCCCTACTCCTTGTTTACAAAATGTGTTTAACTTTTGTAGTTTGTGTATGAAAGGATGACTGAGTCTTCCTTCATTCGGTGGTTCTTCTGTTCAAAACATGGATGTGCAGCATGTTTCTGGGTGATAAAGAACCTACTTGTGTTAACTTCACCCCTTTAAGCTTTAAATATTGCTGCCTATGTTGGTTTATTTATCTCTTGGTTTTGATTTTTAGCTAAATTGCAGCATTCCAAGAGGCACAGATTGTTCAGAGTACTGTAGATAAGAAATAAATGACTGAATTCTTCAACTATAACACATATATGACCAATGTTTAAACATCTTTGGAAAAAAAAAAAAAAGATTCCAATGAGGCAAATTTAATCAACCCAATTTTTTAGGAACCACTGTATGATTTCTAGAGTTTCTCATCCCTGTAGCTTATGTAAGTCTAGCAAAGACACACAAGTTCCTAAAAGAACACTCTAGAATTCCTCTAAAAGGGTAAACTGTCTCAACATTGGTTCTTTGAACGTTAATAGCTCTGAAATCTTAATCTTTCCTTGACATTTCAGACCCAAGATAATAAAAGTTTAGAAAGTAAAATATTGTCTTAAGATTTGACTCACAAGGGTAAATAGAGACGTGTAAATACCGTCTGTGATTTTCTTGAATCTCAAAGCAAACTGGAGAGCAAAACCTTATCACTGAAATCCAAAAATTCATTCACCCAGTATAAGAAACTTTTAATTCTAGAGAAACACTAAAATCCAACATTTGGTACTAGAAGCACAGTGAACGTCATCAGCGACTCCCATGCAGACTGGGTTCTGCAGTTTCTGTGCAGTGAAATGGGAAGCATCTTAAAGAAGCTTTGGCAATGAAGTGGGATAAAGACTTGGACTGATGACTGAAGTAGCTCTGAAAACCCCACCAGTTTTCCATGCAGTTTCTGACACCTCTGTGGAAAGTCTGCACAGCTTAATCCTGGGAGCTACGGCCCTTCTCTTGAGCAGCGTTGGAAACGAGTTCAGAATGTAGTTAACAGAAGTGGAAACCCTTTGCAGTGAACTCAGAAAGCCTTTTGCATTTGTAGCAAATACATATATACTTAACCTGGGGGGGTTGGTTTCTTTTTCACCAATTCAGACTGTCCTAATCAATAAGTTTGGGAGTCTTCTGCAAAGACACATTTCAAGCTGTGGCCTTACAGGAGCGCTGATTTGGGATGCAGAGGTGAAAATGAGGGGAAGAGCCTACATTGTATTTCTATCCCTTAAAAAAGAAAGAAAAAAAGAGGAAGAAATAAACAGAAAAAAAGAAAAAGGCAGAAAAAGCAATAAAGCAAAAGGCATTTCCTAAAGGTAGCCATTAAATCATTCAACAGGCTGGTCCCTCGAGAGCAGAGAGGTTCCTCTTTCCTTTCCAGCACAGGTTTTTACTAACCATTTCTCATCTAATGCTCAGTGTCTTCACCTGGCTCTCTCTGGGCATTCCCCCAGACTTTATCCACCAGGACAGCACCACAGCTCTTTCTAAGATGGGCTTTGGCCCATATATCACTTTCAAAAAACGCTTCAATGGGTCCCTGATGATGTCGACCAAGGGTTCTGTTTTGCTCGTGATAATGTGCTAATGCTCCGAGACCTGGCATAAATCTTCCCTACGCATCATCATTTGTCAAAGTCACAACATGGGGCTGGAAACTGAAAAAACCCCACAGAAACCCAACCAAAAAGAAGTAGGAAGAGATAGAAAACGTGGTTTTCTTTTTTTTCTTGCCTCCCATGTGACTTTCCCCTCCTCCTCTCCCCCTTCTCCTTTTCTCTTAATCTCTAAAACATCTGATTGTACAGAAATGGTAAATACAGGTTTTGGTTTCTCCCTCCTAAGTGTGCCTGTTTGTGTGCACGTGTGTGCTGGAAATGGAAACTCAGAATTCATTGAGGGAACCTTTGCCACCTTTGGTTAGGAAAATGCATTGGGAGAGAGTTGGTAAAATTGTGCTTGTTCCCCGTTTAGTCACCATTTGGGCTGATAAAATTAGATGGAAACCCATGAGCATATCAAAAGGGCCTAATGGCTGATGGGATTTGGCTTTAATCATCTCCGAGGGAACAATCCCACAGACCACATCAAGTGTTCTCTAGAGCTTGTTTAAAGCAAAAAGAAAAGTCATGTGAGAGGAACCCAAACCTGCTTCATCATTTTAATTCTCCTCTTTTCCTTTTCTTCTATGTTTCAATTCCTTTTTCTCAATTCTCTTTTGCCCACCATCTCCTTGCCCCACTGCATCCCATTCAGCTGCTGATAAAATGGTTCTATTTGAATCACCTCATGAAAACAAATTGACTTGGATGTTTAGCTGGTGTTTGTGCTCTGAAATGCCAAGACACACAAAAAGCATGTTGCTAATACTGCTGTTAATGCCTGTTTAGTGGAGTCCTTGAGGTGCAGAAAGTGAGTTGTGATGGTATTTGACTCCTTTTCGCTCCCTTGTGTCTTCGTGTTATTAGTTAAAAAAACATAGTATGTACATTGGTAGACAAGAAAGAAAATAAGGTGGTTTCTCCAGCAGCATTTAAAGCTAATTGAATCTACTGGGAAGATACGTCTGGACCTGAATTTTATTCATTATCAACACAGCCAAGTCTTAGCTAGAAACAGATGAAAGCAGGTAAGAACTGAAGGGAAAATAAATGGAAATGGATGGAGTGAAACCAACAGAGTGCCACCAGAGATGCTCAGAACTTTTCCTTCAGTTATCACTACTTACACTGACATAAAATGACAAGCCAGATTTTCCAGCCCTGCCAAGCAATTCTCACTGTTGCATTCCCTGCACAGCGCTCACTTCTGTGAGCAATGCCACTAAAGTCAATGCAAGCAGTAATGCAAACGTGAGGTTAGTACCCACTCCCTGAGATGTGCTTTGCGCAATTTCAGGTGGCAGAATCCAGCCTGCATTGCTTTGTTGCAGAATGAGGCAGAATATGCAAGATTGCTGTATTTAAACCAGTACTAGATGAGCTTTGCAGTATCTGTTAGCCACTGCAGGATTCCTCAAACCAGTGGGAGAGCCTGGAAACTCTTACAGGGTTAGAGTCAGGAGCCATTAAACCTCTCCTTTGTTGCATTCTGTCATTTGATATATAGCTTTTTTGCCTTTAAATATTATACTAAATGCTGATCAGTTCCGTTCCTGCTCCCAGCTCCCTAACAGGCACTGTAGGTTTATCATCAGTGTACCCTTACAGACTGTATCTTAAATCATGGCATGAAATTGAGCCCATTGCTGTGATTGCTGTCTGTGCATGAGCCACATCAGCGGCTGGCAGCGCTCCTGAGCCCTGGCATCCTTCCTCAGCAGCCTCGAGTCCAATTAGACTTCACCTCAGGTAACTCTTCAAAAGCAAACTCTAATAATCATAACGTGATGGGCGACATGTCAGGAAAAAGAAAATAAGAGCCTTAAATCCGGTATTAACCCATAATGGAAACAAGCCATGGGGTTATTTCCATGAGAAATCTTGGAAGCCATACAATGCGTGGAAGGGAAGGGATGGGGGAGAGGGGAAGGGCACACCAGGGCAGGATATGAAAGGGAAGGGGTCCTTGGCCAAGGTCTGCTCCTAAACTGAATGCTCATGGACCACGTTTCGGGTTTCATACCTCTGCTGACAATTTGCTGCACTTGGTATCAGGAAGTTTAGAAGGGAAAAGTTTACAGGAGTCTTAGTGAAGAGAAGGAGCTACACAACACTGCAATAACTTTCTTGCTTTTCTTTCCCTTTTAGGTTTGAATACAGCTCCCCCTTGTCACTGGGCCTGATCCTGACATGCTTTTGGAGTCTTCTATACTCCATTAAGCCCCAGGAAAAGCAAGATGAGGCTAAGATACCACATCACTGTTTGGGTACTGCTACTCTCCTTACAAACAGGATCCAAACAGAAAGAAAACCAAACAAGATGCAAACACAGAGGGAGAAAGGAGGAATTGATATCTCATCCACCCATCCCCATCCTGATGCTCACAGCAGCATCCATCAGGAGCCACTCCACTGTAATGGATGGGGTTAATTCCATCACCAGTGGAAACTGGACAGGAATTAATCCTACTCTGATGGCTATTTAACTAGTTGTTCACTAGGTGTGTTTTCTATGAATAGAGACGAAAAGGAAAAGAAATACTGGAATTCCTCTGAGGGAATTTGGACTCTTTGGAGTCCAGATGAAACTTCGCATAATGCCTCTTCTTTCAATGAGAAGAGAATAATGTCTTCAAACCAATTATATCAAGGCATATAATTACACACAGAGTAAATTAAATACAGTTTTTTAGCACACATGAGATTGAATGCCAATTCCAGCTTTCCAAACCCACATTTAGTTACCAAAAAAAAAATGCTTCAAGCACATTTTATTAATACGTATAACCATTACACATATTATGTACTCGTGTTCATAGTTTGCACATTATAGTGTAATGAATAAAATCTTTGGGATAAAGCCTTAGATGTAGTGCAAACCTATAAGTTGAAAAGTCCTGAGGGAGAACTGCAGTAAAGTAATAGATCTAGGCAAAGAAAAATCTGTATTTTCCAAGATTGTTATCAAAATAGATGCTGAATAATGGCGTGTTTAACCCTGAACAATGTCCTTTATTCTTGCTGGGATCCCTTATTTCACTGTCTGTATTTGGCCTCCCTGCGTCGTTTCCCTCACAAACTCATCACATTGAGGTGGCAACACAATATACGATATAGCAATGGCTCTAGGGTCGTAAAGTTGAAATCACAGGTAAACTGTTCAAAGATATTGAGCACAATTCTCACAGCAGAACTGAAAGGGAGGAATGGCCTCTGCAGAGTGAAAAACTGTGTTGAAAATGTCATGATTATCAAAAAAGAATTAAGGCAATTATAAAAATCCTCATCAAAATATTGTGTTTTAAATATGGACACGCACTCCTGAGTATATATTGAGTAAACTTTGTTCAGACAGCGTTTACTGATGGTTTCTGATGTCTCAAGCCTTACTAAAAGCACACATAGTTTTTCCTGATAACATTTGATCCAGCATGTAGACATCACAGCCCTGTAACTACAGACTCCAACTGACTGCTTCAAGTTAAGCATGAGCTTAAGTACTCGGCTACATTAGAGCTTACATGGACATTCCCACCAGTATAATATTCCGAATCCCTCCTGTGATTACAATATTCCCCATAATGGGAACCCCAATATCGCTAAGGACTTTGGCAATCTTGGCCAATGTCAACAGAATGGGAGGTGCTATTTCATTAATTTCCCCTGACTAGGGACAAAAATAACTTCATATATTCCTTGGTTTTGTGTTTCAACCTCCAGGAGAATAATTTGCTTAAAAAGTAAAGAAATTGGTTACTTTATACTCCTAGTTGGTTACATTAGACTGTAATTTCACAAGGCATCAGTGATTCCAGAGACTGATTTTTGACAAGAAAAAAAATGACCACACATTTGCTAGCATCAATAGTCACCTTTCCTCATGCATAAAGCATATGAACACATTTTTGGCTGTCAGTAGTTGAACAACAGAAAATGGGAAGGAAGAAGCATAGACATGTTTTAACTTTCTGACAGACGGGTTTGATGAACGGGGATCCCCGCACTGGCTAAAGAGTGAGGACAGAAAAATGGGTCCCCACGGTGCAGGGCAAGATCTCCTCTAATAACAGAATGAGTGAGCAAATCAGGGGAACCACAACTTTCCTACTGTGTGAGAGACCACAAATAATGGAAGACAAACAGGTATGAGAAAGAGCAATTCGCTTTCCATGCCCGTTAAGTTTTCTCCAGGTAGAACTGGGTGTCAATGTATTTATGAGTTGGTCTCTCATATCTCTTCAGGTCTTCCTTAAGACTGAAGCTGGATTTGGGGTTCTGGTCCATTTTGTAGTGTATTTTGCCTGTGTTTGATGTGGGGCTAAAATGAACCCTTATAAATCATTCTGCAGCCATGTAAAGCAGGATTCCTTTATAAACCTGTGGCAACCCAAATGGTTAAAATCCCAATATAATAAAGGGCATGAGCACGACTGACACTGTTTCAAGAAATGGCTTTCAATTTCTCATTTCAATATCTCGCTGTGGGATTTTTTTGGTACAGTACTATCAGTAATAACAGCACAATCACATATTTGCAACTGGTATGAATAATTTCTCAGCCACTAAACACCTGAAAGCCCTCTTCTCCTCCCTTAATTGGCACCCTTGATTTTTATGAGTGTATTGCTTTAAATAAGAGAGTGCATTGGAGCTGCCCTGTTGTGAAAGACCAGGTACCCATCTGTTTCAAAATACTCTACAGTTAAGCTTTAAATGCTTTAAAGTCATGTGGTGTGGAATATAAGCAAATCCATTATTCAGTGTAACAACATATGAGCAACTGTGCTGACAGAGTGCTAACACAGCCCTCCTGGATAAAGCCAGACAGTTCCTGTACCTCCTCATCTGCAGCCATTAGAGGTTCCTACTCCACCATCTACCCCAAAGAGGATGCTTAAGGGAATAAGGAAAGCTCTGTAACACACTGGGGTTTTTATAGGTGTATGGACAGAAAGGAATTGCTGAGTGGGTTTCTTCTTGTCCTGAAGGATGTGGCCCAAGTCTGTCCCTGTCCTGTGTGGCTCAAAGCTCACCAAACCCCTGTGCTGACTGTGGACTTCCACCCACAACGTGCCAAAGCAATGCAGATTTAGACTGTAATGCGGGTTCAAGTCTGCATTTGAAGGACAATGTAGACAATGTCCTGTGTGCCTTTTCCATGTGCCTGTATACATTTTTATATATATATGTGTGTGTGTGTATATATATATATGTATATGTATTAAAAAGGAAGACTATGGCAGAGAGCAGAATTAAAACCAGGTCTCTGAAATCCCAAGTTAACCTTAACAACTGGATTGTTTTTCCTCTCTTATGTGGACACTGTATACAAATACAAAAGAGATAGACTGCAGAAATAACCTTAGGCACAATACAACATGTGTGCATGTGTGTACATAGATATAAATATATATATTCTCAATATCAGCCTGAGAAAGCACTGCCTCGTAAAAAGTCTCTGAGCAGTCAGTAAATCCTGGGCCAGTTTTCAACTTGTGTTCCTGAGATAAGGACCAGAGGGAGGAGGAAGAAAAAGACAGCAGCAATCCTTTTATCCTTCTGGCTACATATGGTAGGTCTATTTCTTTCAGCAGATGTGAACAAAAATAGATATATTTACAGTTGCAGTTGGATACAGAATTGAGCATAAGTGAACACAGAGCAGTCGTTTTCATCGATGCTAATACCATAATAGTCTGGATTATGCAGTGTGCTGTTGCTATAATAACATTCGTTTGCTGTCAGCGCTCCCGTGTAAAAACAAATTAGCTGGATGATTAATGAATATCAAAACCAGCATGTGGATTCTCCTCTGTGATGCTTCAGCCCAGTGTGAAATCTCTGCTGCCGCGAGAGCTGTCTCTGCTGTTTGCATTGCAGAGTGTCTCCTGTGCAGCTCTGGGTACCACTGAGAAAGGTGGTTTCTAACCACAGTATCTTTCCAGGCTTTTTCTTTGAAATAAAACTAACAATATATAAAAGAAAGCTGAGAGTCCAGGAATAGGTGTTGAGGTGAGAAATGTCTCCTTCAAGCTTAGCCTGACCTCTGCCAGCTCAGCATCCCTGAGGACAGCTTTACAGAGAGGGCCCCTGCTGCAAACCCTCCAAAGGAGTGCTTGAATTAGGAGAGATGATGATAAGTACTGAGGGTCATCGGGGTACTTTGGGGCATGTAGTAACTCTTTATGTGCTGGGGGGGGGGATAATTTGACTGCAAATGAAATGAGTTTAAGCAGCTGGAATAGTTGGAATATATGGATAGCACCAAAGATACAGTGACGGATAACCTTGTGTGGACCTGATCATGCACTTCCCCAAGGGAAAAACAGTTCCATGCAATGTTAGTAGACTGGGTGGCAAAACCTGCTCGAATAGAGAAGCTACATTTATCCCAGAGCTGGAACAAACACCAGGAGACACTGCACTTCGTAGAAGACCTAGTTAAACAACACTTCCACAGGAAGAAGGGTAAAAAGTGCTATAGTGCCATACTGGTGTTATTCCCAGTGCATACTGGTGCAGAGATTGCTCTCAGTAAGTTAAGCAATTAATTCCAAGTTATTCCAAATGTATAACACAATTCCCTATTAAATCCTTAGCATTACAGCTTGCAACATAACCAACTGCTCAATACACTATGTATAAGTGGGGATAAAATATAGGTTCCTCTAAGAGTCTCAGCTTGACAGTTATGTTCTCTCTCATGTATATGGATTTATACAGCTCTCAAAATCCCATTCTCTGTTTCATGACATCGCCACTACAATTAATCAGTGCATAGACACTTCACTGTTGACTTAAGTACTCCACGATACAATGAGATGCTGACCCCTTGTGCTGTGCAAAGGAGAATTGGTATCCTTTGTCTTGGTGACAGTAGCTCTTGAAGCTCAAATATAAGAAGGATGTCTGTGCTGAGACTCAACTGTGACATCTGGCAAATACACACATGCCGGGGCTGATGTGTATTTTCCTTGTTAATGAAATACTCCAGAGAAGCCCCCAGCGCAGGAGCAGTCGCAGCAGGCAGGCGTCTGCTCCCTTCTCTCCTGACAATCCCTTCCTCCCTACCTTGATTGTATTTTCTTTCTTCAGCTCCTACCTTTTTTACTACTTCCTATACCACATACCTGAACGGAATCAGAGCGAATTCCGACCACAGAGAACTGGCATCTGTCATCAGAATCTACCTCCAGAGATCTCCTGTTTGTTTTTCTTGCTGTACATATGTGGGCTGCAGCATTGTGGGTATTCTAAACCTTTTTCTTTACTCCAATAGTCACCCTTCTCCCTCAGGAGTGTTTTAGGTGATATTGCATAGGACTTCCATGGCAAACAGGAAGACGAATGTGGCTTTTCACTGTAATTAATAAAGATTATAAGTGATCATGGCAGGAAGAGGCCTTGGTACCCTACAAAGAGTGGACAAACAACTCGCCATGGAAGGCAGCTTTGCTGGTGGTGCCAGATCTCCCCAGCTTCTGCACAGCCCCATGAGTTCTGCTGCTAGGTCTGTCCCCAGGCAGCAGCAGTGGCCCTTGATGTGTTCATCACTAAAGGCAACAGCAGAACTAGTTTGGATGTAATCTCAGTTCCTGACTAAGGGGCATCGGGCTGAGGCCCTTCAGGCTTTTTAGCATTTATGGGGTTAATTGTGTTTTTTACCCTATATACACACACACATGCGCGTCAAGACCTTATATAATATAAAAAGGCTCTTTTCTCATATCCCCACGGCGCGCAATAGGACTCCACATATAGCACACCAAAAAAAGAGAAAAAAAAAAAGTCCAAACACTGCCAAAATCTACATTTTCTTTTGGCAAACTAGTTAAATCTATTCATAATCTGGTGCCTGAATCAAGTTTCAGACCAGACTAGACTGCCTTGGCTCCTGGTTTTTGTTGCTCGACCTGTCTCTGACTGAATTTAGCTATGATGTTACATCTTTAGCTGTAGAAAACGTCTAATAATGGTAGCCTGTTTTATTTTGCCACTGGAGGGTACAAGTTCCAGCATTTCCGTACTGAGGTCCAATTGGAGCCAGTTTTGGACTTTTTGTTGGACAGAAACTTTCCTTGTTGCTTTTCGCTGTTTTCTTTTTGCCCTTTTTTTATACATATATAATTTTAATAACCTTCACTTCTCACAGCTTTCAGAAGGCGCAATAAAAACACAGCAGTGAAATGTCCGGTGTCAAAACCCCATGTTCTAACAAGTCACCTGCCTCGATGCCTGCTTCAGTAGTGGGGGCTCCCCTTGTGCCTCCCCCCCCAAGCACCTCCATCAGTTGATGATGAGGAGGATGGAGCCGTGGTTTCTGGTGGATCACTTCAGGCTCTTCTCCTACTTTGGAGGCCACAGCTCAGAGCTTGATTTAGATGGTGTGGAAACAAGCATTAGTATGAATTAGAGTAATCACTGCCTCTGGGCATGGGCAATAAGGCCAGTGCTAGTAAAAGCCTGTTATGAATCCAAAAGGAGATGCACAATCAGTGGTGGGAAAAAAATGCCAAATTTGAGTCCCTGTTAACTTTTATCAATGTAAAGCAAATACATTGAAGCCATAAGGGTGCTGTTAAATATCCCCCAGGATCAGATGTGCTGCTATACCACCTATGAAATAAATGCACACCCCAGGAGGTGCTTTCTTAAAGCCACCTATTCCCAAGTATAAGAAGGAAAGTAAGACCATGCCATTGATGGATGGGGTAGGGATGAAGGGAGAGGACCCTCAATATGGGCATCAGAAACCTTTGGTGGCATCTCAGTGTCTCTCACTGAGACTTTTGACTGGCATTCCCTGAAATAATCCAGTTCAGATTTTCTGTCAAACTTGCTGCTTGCTGAAACAGGAAATCTTTATAGTTTTATATAATGCTAATAGGCCACCAGAAACTTTGGCTACAGGAATATCCCTAGCGTAGAGAGTTGAAGAACGTGGATGGGATTCTCAGTTTAGGTATATAGATACAAACCAGGGTGATTTCATGGGCTTTGCTAAATTAATCCAGGATCTCTTGGGCTAGGCAACCACACAACCCTCAGCATGACTAGAAAGGAATAAAATCTCAGGATCTGTTTGGGAAACAAAATTTGTTTCATTTTGGTTTAAGCATCTTAAATAAAAGTGAGGCAATGAGAGTGATTTTGAAGCCAATTGTATGATGATGAGGCCATGTGATGGGGTCAAAGCTTTGGGTTTATGCCTTTGTTTTGAATCAAGATTTTGGTTTTTAAGGTCAATCTAAGTAAAATGAAGGTTTTGTCTCTGGGTTTTCTCTCAATAATAAGAGGGAAGGTTTATTACTCATCCATAAAATGCCCTGGAGAGTCGACAAGAATGGGGAATGCTGATGAATTGGGGAGCTGCCCCATGAAGCCCATCTGCTCTCACACTGCTGACACCACAGGAGGCTGATGAAGGGGACAAGAAGGGTACAGTCCAGGCCTAATTTGGACTATTTAGAGCAAATGTAATCTAAACAGGGAGCCAGGAGGCTGGGCTGAGCTGGGGACGCTCCGCCTTGCCAAGTTTGGGTGGGTTTGTGTTAAATTGGACGTCTGAGCGGGTTTTTTTTTCTGCCCAACCCTCATCATTACATGCTTGCATAGAAAATTAAGTTACCACACCTTTAATGAACTTAATTTCCTAATTCTGACAGAGTTCCCATTGCCAGTGATTCACTCCCTACTTTTCACACACTTCATCTGTATAACTTGTGTGTTGGTTTTTTAAACCAGGCTGAAACACTGGACTTACTATTCCCTTTTCCCTTTAGCTAGTTGAAACACGGTACATCATAAATTGCAATCAATATTATCTTAGAGAAGGGATTCCTCCAATGTTTCCACTCTGGGGAGGTTATAGTAAGAGTAAAACATTTCCTGACTCATCCCTTCTGACCCTTCAGCCTTCATCTTCTCTCCTTGCCTCAGACTTCACCAGGAGGAGATGCAAGTGAACAAGCAAACACATTGCAAAGCTTTGCTCCTTAGACACCAGTGTCCACAGGACACTAATATCTGCATTAACATCTATTAGGACACTAATATCTGTAGGTAATTGAATGTGTCTTCTAATTGGAGCATTTAAACAGTGCCACGTGGTAAGCAATGTCATGCTAAAACAGAAAACACAGGCAGAGAATATTCACAAAATGAACATTATGCATCCTATTGATATAAAAAGGTGGGAAGGGGGATTTAAAAGTGTGAGGTATTAACACACAGTCTCCTTTAACCCAGTCTGATTCTCTGTGCTGTGACTCCACAAAGGAGTATATAAATCCTTTATAGCCTTCTGCTTCAGGGACCTATTATCAGGGTATTTGTATGCACGACTTTAGCCACTGGTCTCCACTAGATTCCTTCATATTGACATGACTGAAATGTAAGGTTCAACCCTGCATGGTTCCTACAGTGCCATTTACCCTCTTTTCCCATTCCTATTCTTCCTTTTGTGGTAGTCATCTGGAATAACCTGGCTCCAGCGATGACCATCTTTGTACTATAAGGAAATCACAGAAATTACAGAGGACTTATCCATGCTGCTTGGTAAATCTGCTTCTAAGGCAGCACGCTGGAAATCAGGCTGACACTGATGCTCTAGGCCCATGCTTCCAAAGCGAGTTGGAAGTGTTTTGCAAGGATTTAAATTACCACTGGTGCAGCACATTAAACTCAGTGAATTTGCAATGAATTTCTTTAAAAGGATCTAGAAAAAGGAATGTGAATAGTGTTGTGCTTTCACACAATGATAGCCCCTGCACAGCCCAGTCATTTGCTTTAAAGTCGGTTACAAGAGGGAAACTGTGTTGTATGAGAAGTCCCCAATGAATTGATGTGCTTGTGAACCTTCTGATTTTTCATCCCTAATGGGGTATATCCATACAAGTGTTTTTGTGAGGTCAGTATATATGTATACTTGATGTGTCTTGCCTGTGCCAGTTATTTCTGTACCTCCCCTTGATGCTATACTGCCTATTCAAAGTTATGGGAGAGTTTAACAGACTAAAGGCTATTCTGTACATGCATAGCAATATCCATATGATACACAGCTGAAATATGGAATGGAAATAAATGAATATTGCACCTTTAATAGGTACTCAATCACCATGAAATGGTGATGCACATTGCATAAGAAGTTAGCTTAAAATCCAATCCATTCATTTTATTACTATTGTTATTAAGAAAGGTAGATGTCAGCCACTTCTCATGCTTAACCATTGCTCCAAACCCTCTTTGTTTCATAGTCACAATCCTCATTTAATTCCCCAGCCAAAATTCACTGTCAATTTACACCCAGGAGTTCTTGTTTGAAACCATCCTTCAGTTCTAATAGCTCTGCCTCCCACTCTGCAATTTAGTCCTAACGTATTCCCAGCAAACAGTCATCAATAAGGACTCTGAACTGCACTTTCTAAAAGGTAGAGGTGACAATTTGTTCTTGTAGCCAACAGTAAAAGAAAGAGAGGCTTCATATGGATACAGTATTACCTCCAGGGTTTGCACAGTGGGTGATGCTCTGCCCAGTGAGCTCATATAGCAGCCAAGTGCCAGAAACCCACATTAGTCCCATATCTATAGCTACTGGGGGAAGGGGTGGTGGGTTTAAACCACAACATGGGTCTGTCTGGAGAACCAGGCTTTCTCCCCTTTTCTCTGCTGAACTTGTCCAAAAACTGCTTCCTGACTCAGGCAGTTAAAAGAATTGATACTGCCTTACTGGAGGGGGAGTTTGCTTCCTTCTGACCCTGCTTTGGAGTTCTGTAAGATAAGACCAAATACTGACAAAGCTGGGGCTGAGATTAAGGTACAT
This sequence comes from Neopsephotus bourkii, assembly GCF_033783945.1. Classification (NCBI taxonomy): domain Eukaryota; kingdom Metazoa; phylum Chordata; class Aves; order Psittaciformes; family Psittacidae; genus Neopsephotus; species Neopsephotus bourkii. The sequence goes on from NW_026902223.1 coordinate 1,857,065, forward strand.
ATAACAAGCATTAGTGTTGCTGAGGGAAAAAGGCAAACAACCAAGCAACTAACTGTAAACTCTCTCTTAGGATGAGTAAGTTGTGATGTGTGTACTGAAAACATCCTCCTGATTAAAAACCTGATGCTATTAAACAGAAGCAGTGAGTTCCCACCTAAATGGCAGGATTGTGTTTATCCCAATGTCTTTGATTCCAGATACATACAGGCAGAGAGAGAGATAAAGCCATGGACATTTAACCCCTCAGGCACTGTCATGGCTTTCTTCGAGAGAAACATTCTCCCATGCCATGATTTATTGACTGGAATTCAGCTATCCTGACCTCTTGTTACTGGTCAGCTGTATGAAGTTTTTGCTTTAAAACATGGAAGAGTAACCTGACTTTAAGCCTATAAATACAGTAATTTGCTGTGAATAGTAGAGCCAGGAATGACTGCCATATTCTGCTGGGTTCAGAGGCTATACATGCCCCGTCTCTACATGGGCAAAGCTTTAAAACCCTGCAGTCTTATTATACAGTGCTGGACATACCTTTTAGATATGGAATGATTTGGAAATACAGACCACTATCAGTTCTATGCAACCTTAAGTTTAAGAAAACAGGGGTAAGGTTAATAGCTTTATTAATCCCTGGTGCCTACATGCTATTGTTGGTGGAAGCATTTCTTAATGTTATTACAGATTTGTCCTGTTTACTGCATTCCAAGTTACTTTCCTGTACCCAGTGCACAGTATGAGGGTATCAATAGTTTCTACAATAAACAACTTGCTCACTGCTGGCTGCTTTTTTCCTGCCATTAAGACAGCAGTTGTTTCCCCTCACCTAGGGGAGAAATCCCAGGAGCCTGAAATCCTTGGAAATTGCAGGCCCTTTCCCAAACACATCCTTTTTTGTTGCTGGCAGCTTTATTCAGCTACAGACTTGCAGAAGCAATTACTGAAAAATCAGCTTGGCCTCAGCAATGTGCCTCTCCCAATACTGTATTGAAACAATGATTTGCAGTGATTTAAACAGTTATTTATTACCAAACTAAAACCCCTTCTCATTCCCACATCGTCTGAGTGCAGCACAGTGCAATATGGGTTGTGATGTTCCCTGCTGGCACCAGCCAGTGTTTACATCTTTGCCTGGCACCACTTGAAACCGAGTCTGCTTATAAACAGCCTGATATGATCAGTGAACTTCTGAATGATGGATCATGGACCGTTTTTATCCTTCCAAGAGGTCCTGTGAATGCCCTAGGAAAGCTCCTTCAGAGATTTTCATTGCTAGTTATTTGCTTTCCTTGGACTGCATACTCATGGTAGAAGTGATGCTGGATGTCTTTCCTATGTTGATGATGCAGGCTTATTTCTTAAGTAAACTAAGTGTAATTTATACCCATTGCCTTGCCATCTCGCTGTCCTGTCATCAATAAGGCAGTGATTTGTAAGTCAGCTCTGTTGGTTTATGTTGAAACCAACTGTGTGGAAATCAACATTAGTCTATCTTCATTATTAAGTACAAATTCACCACAAAGACAGTCAACCTCAGAATTTCACTTTCTTTCCACCAGCATGAAACTATCTGGTGGAGAATTCAGTAGAATACCCAGAAAGTTTCCAATACACATGTAAAATTAATACTTTGGTTTTGATTGGGTTCATTTTTATTTGTCACTGTGGGATTCATGCTATCTTACCTGCTGAAAGGCTTCAGGAGAACAGCACCTTCATCAGGACTGGGAAATGTGCTGGAAGACGTAGGCCCAGATGAGGATTTTGGCTGCAGGCAAGGTTTTCTTTCCCAAGTGAGATGATGGATTCTTCTTGCCTGATATGGAACAAAGTTGTTATAAACTAAACTAAAAGGACAAAAACAACAACAACAAAAAAAGACATGCAAACCAAACAAGAAATCCCTCCTTTCTGGAAATAAATCCAGAGTTATTCCATCCAAATAGATAGATCAAATATTTTCAACTTGCAATCAAAGATAGCAGTCCTATCCAGCTGGATTCAAAGGAGAGAGACTGTTCTACCAAATGATAAATTATCCCGTCCCAAGCTAAGACAGATGGGTTGAATTACCAGATTTCTCCAGACAGAAAGCCTGGATGCTCTAAAATGAAGAGAGAAGCATCTGAACATATAACACGACATGTAATACGGCAACGTTGCTAATGAAGATTTTATAGAATTGTTTATACCTGGTTCAAGTAAAAAGGAGTTTTATTGCTCTTTATCTTATCAGTCTACACCATGCCTACCTTCTATTGATCTTAGGCTGATCACCTTCAGGGAAGTTAAATATTTCCTTCTCCTCCTCAACACATAATTTGGCCCTGTTCTTTGTGTCATTTGATTTCCCCCAAAGCATTGGAGATTCAGTTGCAATTGAATGAGATGTGAACTTGTATGAGGTTCATTGACACTTCCGGACCTTGCTAAGGCCATCCCAGTGAATCATTATTTGTTATTATACATAATGCAGTGTTTGCTTGTTGGCATAGAGATTACCCCTGAAAAAACTCCAGCTTGTTCTTCCACCCACACGCCAAGCAGAAAAGCATATAATGCAACTGTTGGAAGGGACAGATTGATGACACATTACTCTTGTCCTGATATACTTCGAATCCAAAAGAAGCTCCCAACAGGCAAAAGCAATAAACTAAAAGCGGGAAGGCAAAAGAACAAAGGCAATGAATGACAAGATCATGCTGTTGCTTCTGCCAGCTACGCTCATAACAGATTGCTCTGGACAGTGGGGAAAAACATGGTTCACTGAAAATAGAACCAGTACATTTGCCAGTGTCCCTTCAAGACAGCCATTGGAGTCAGGAGAACCTCACCTCTTACCCCAGCAATGAATTTCTCCGGGAAATCTGGGGCAGTTGGTCAAAGTAAGGCTTCATTTTTTTCCCCCTGGGGCTATTCAGAAAGTTCCAGTTCCCCTGGAAAATTTCAGGCTGAACCTGGGAATGGTTTTAAGTTTTGTCCATATGAAAAGTTTTTTTCCACTGTTTATGTTTTTTTTTGCGAGCCAACCTGCACGTTGGAACAAGGAGGACTTGTCCACGAGGACATGAAGAAATCAGATGGGTCCAAACCAACACCGCAGATCCTGAACACCCCCAAAGCTGATGATCTGAACCTCGTGGCTCAGATCGTATCTACTCGAGAAGCTGCTTTAAAAGTGTCTGATCCAACACTGAATCTGCCAAATGTCTGGAGAAGTCTTAAACCGAATCAGCCAAATCTGGTAGCTCCATTTCCTTGTAGCAAACAGGGATATGGGAGGAATTTGCCAGAAGTCTATCTATTAAGGAATCCTCTCAGATGATGTTAGATGAAAATACAGTGTTTATAAATGCAAACTCAGTCCTTGATCACATTAGTTCCAGCTTGGTTTTAAATGAATAAGGTAGACTAATATGAGCAATGCAAAAGCATTCCTGGTCTTTTTTAGTCCCCTTACTCCCATCCTCCATGATTAAGCCAAATCAAAGAGCAATGTTTGCTGGCAAATCTTTAGAAAATACTGGAACCAAAGGTTATTCTAATGTATAAATCCCAAGGCAGCAAACGTCATAGGGTTGCTTACACTGGACCACAAGTGAAAGGGAATTATTTTTGTTTCTTTAATCTACTTAATAACTAAAAGAGGGAGAGAGAAAAAACCCAACAAAACCCTCTTTCTGCACTTGTGATTAGGCAGCGTTCATCACAGAGCTCATGAGATTTGGTGAGCAGTTCTTGTTTAGAGAGCTTGGAAGAAAGACATTAGCAGTGAAAATTAGAAGTTGCTGTTTATCCACTATTTAGGTATCATGAGGGCAGTTTCAGCACATGGCTTTCCTGGCCAGGAGCACAGCGGTGACACAAAGAAGCCAGTCTCTGTAGAATAAGATAACAACCCCTGGATTTAACAGCTGAAATACTGGGCCTCTTCCACAGGCACCTAAGGTACACGTGGAGACTGGGAAGACAGCATCAGCTGAAGAAATGTCAGCCTTGTGCACTGAGCTGGGAACATAAACCTGAAACTCTGATTTTGCTGTTGTTGGCAGGTTCAGACAGTTCTGACCCAGCAGCAATGTTCTGCAGTGACTCCCTCAGCATCACGCAGAGGAGATGCCAGCAAACGTGAATGAGGCGATGAGCAGCAGCTGGGAGGAGAAACATGAGCATTATCTCCAAGATGGGAACACAGTGATTCCACAGAACACAGAAACAGAGAGAAACTTCTGAGTACAAGCTGCTCCCAGGGACATTTCAGTTGGATGAACAAAAAGAACAATCAGCCATTGGAATCATCTCCCCAGGGAAGTGGTGGATTCCCCAGTGTTGGACACTGTTAAGATTCAACTGGACATGGTGCTGAGACATGTAGTTAAGGTCATGCTTTGCCTAGAAAGGTTGGACCAGATGATCTTTGAGGTCCCTTCCAACCTGGAATTCCATCATTCTATGATTCATATATGAAAAATTCAGTTGACACTTGGAGTCTGCTCACTGTCTCAGCTCCCACTCCTCTGTTCTTCAAAGGAGGGAGGCACCAGCTTACAAAGTGATAATGCTTACAAGGTGAGCATCCAGCAGCTTCAGTGCTCAACCCAACTGACCCAGCCCCAACTCTAGCAAAGCTCCCACAATCCCAACCCCGATCCTGCATAGGACATATGAAATTATATGCTACCTAAAGTTTCTGTCTAGAAGTAGACTAATTGCCACAGACAAATTTCCTTTGTTTAAGAACAAAAATACCAAGAAAACAAGTAAGAGAAACTAAAGATGGGGAAGAATATGCCCAGATCCAATTTATTTATGATTCAGTGAAATCCTTTTGTTGATCCCCCATTTACAGCTTTTCTGCTATCATGTTTTAAATATAAGGATATTTTGTATTCCTTCTTGAATTGCAAATAGTGAAAATAAAATTGAAAATCACTTAAATTCAAATCTTACAAATCATCTAGGCATTTTTGGCTTTATGATAAAACATTAGAAAGTATGATAAATTGTAGTATCAAGCTGTAGAAACTTCATACATCCTACTGCAAGTCCATACATCTGAAGAGATCACCACAAAAGGATCAAATCACGGCTGATGTTTAAAATGCCATGCTTTGGGGCAATTTGGGCAACTATCTGGCATTTCTGAAGGCAGAATTGCAACAATCCTTGAGGTATTTTAAAACACCAACCACTTTAGCCATTTCTACTGATTGTCTTTCAGCTTCCTACAGGACAGTAAGCAGTTACTTGGATGCTTTAAAAGGTGTTTTAAAACCTGTGGTATGTGGTTGTTTCTGGATTGGATGTTTCATTGGATCTTGCTGGACTAACTATGGATTACATGACTCCAAGGGATTACAAACTTGCTGACTCAGCTGATGCCATCCAATCCAATGGTTCCTAAAAATCAGAGGATACTTTCCATTTTTCAAACATAGAAAAGTTTCTATGTGAAATGCAAGGTACACATTCCCCTTCTCAAAATGTTCTTCAGGAGAACGCAAATGCGTGCATATTAATCATAATAATCCATATCCACATCCATTTGGATGAGGCAGTAGAATATATACACCCACATGGTATTTTAGTTGAAAACAATCCCATAGAATGGGAAGCAAAAAGGAAGGTGGGCGACTTGGTTGGACCTTGCAGTATTTTTTTATATGAAGTGAATTTAGCTGAGCACACATTTTGAAGGGCTGCTCTGAGGCTGATGCTAATGGCTTTGCCAAACCCCCAAAATAACTTACAAACGTAATGGTCTGAGGGGTGGTTGAGCAGCATTTGCTGAATGCTAAATTCAGTTCGTTGGAAAGAGGTATTTTGGCCTTATGAAAACAGCCCATTTAATATGGACACATGAGCAGAATAGAATAGACTAAGAAACTCAAAGATTATTTCAATGGCAGCTGGGCTGGTAATTATGGAAATGCTTTGTACACAAGTGATGTGTACAAAACAATGAGGACATTCTTGTGGCTGTGATGCCTTCAGTTTTTGTTGTTCATACTTCCTGCTCAGGGTGAAAAGAGTTAGGAATAATGGGGTTTTTTTAGGAAGAGATGTATTCTAGAAACTGTGGGGTTTTTTCCTCCCAGCCATAGGTGATGCTGGCTGAAGAATGAGGAGATCCTGAGAGCTGACAATTTGACTTATGAACCATGTTTTTCATCTTGTCTTATGAGTTAAAAGGGAGAAAAAAAATGATTGTATCTGCTATGCTTCCCTCAAGGTATTTGGGTAAATGCTTGTTTTAGTCTCAAGGTATTTGGGTAAACACTTGTTTTAGTCTCATTAAACATGCTACGGAACTGTGTAAAGATACCTGCAAGTCTTCTCATTCAGCAGGAAGTGGGGTTAGTTCATATGGGAGCGCAGCACATTAATCTGGAAGTATATGGCAACATACACTCATACAAATCATACAGCCAGGCTCAACGTGGAGAGACTGCAGAGCACGGCTGCCCTTTGCAGGCTTGCCTTGACTCTCGTGATCAAAGCTCCAATCAATCACCCAAGCCCAGGCAGCTGCCCAAGCTGGGAGACGCCGCGCTAGACCCGGAGTGGCCTAATGGAGCCATGCCTTTAAACCAGGCAGAACCTGGCAAATGAACAAACAAAACGTGATTGTATCTCACACGGAGCCCAGGGGAGCCTCTGCCCGCTCAACGGAGGTGAGGTTAGATGGACTGCGAGCTCATTGCCAGGTTTGCTTTGGGGACCAGAGCATTGAGGTGGCTCAGCCCATCAGTGACAGCGTTTGGGGCTTTTTTCCCCGAAGAAAAAAAGCCTGGTCCTGCTGTTGTGGAGATTATCAGGGCTCCTGGGAGGATCCACAGGGGAGGAAAGGGAAACTGGGAATGGAAATTCCTACTGCGAGTGGTACAAGGTTCAGATCTAGGTGATAACACCCAGACAGCATCTGTTTCCAAAGGAAGACTTTGACTGTCCTGAACCAAAGCTTTGTTCCACTTCCTTAAAAAGCTGTGGGGCAAGAGGCTTTCCATGTTAGTTATCTTTGTGTTTGCCTTCCAAACTGGACTGGCGACTTCCCCACACCTTCTGCTCGTGTCGGAATAACACTGTGCATATTTGTAAACTTCTGGAGAGATTACTCACAATAAAAATAAACGACTGCTTTGTGCAACAAATCTAAGGTGACCGCATGTGGAAACCAAAGCAAGTAAAGAAGGGTTTCTTCTTGTAAATCTTGATAATTATTGCTCACATTTGAAGCAGAAAAGCTAGGCAAAGTCTTAAATTAACATCGGTTTCCCATGCTGCCTTAGTGCTTGAAAACAAGGTTTTGAACTAAGCCAAATTAGCCATGATTTTTAACAGAAAACTTTAAACCTAGAGCCAGTTTAGGTTAAGTTTTGCTGATCCTTTAATGCAATATTTCATAGCAGCTACACCCCCTGCCCTCCAGAATGTCCACAGGCTAAGAAACAAGCTTTCAAGGACAACATAGTGCATGAAATATGATGAATTCAGCTGTACTATTTCCCCATGAGAAACCACCTCCCTCCTTATTCCCCATGAAGACAAAGCAGCACATGTGCGCAACCTGAAGTTCAACAGATCCATCACCTGCAGCTCCCAAGCTTTTCACTCCTATCTGTTACTGTAATGAACACAGGAACCAACAGAAACTCCCAGGCAGACCATGCCTTGAAGAGTTTCCCATCCAACCTGAAGCACACAAATGGTCTGCATTTTCTAAATGGATGGCTGAGGCAGAGATTTGGGGTGGATTTGTTTCCCTGCACTTTGGCCATCTAAAAATTAAGCATCTAGTCCAAACTAGTTACCTAAACTCTCTGTAATTAATGGAGGAGACAGACATATCCAGAAAACAATCCAGCCCACTCATCTTGGACAGTTGTCTAACAGAGGGATGATTCATCCTCCCGTTGATTATCAAGGGAGTCTACATAACTTGGAGGACTGGGGTTATGTTCGACAAATCCCATCTCACCCTCTTGCCCACTGTTGTGCAACATCCCACAGTGCAGGTAGGAAACCACCCAGATTGACAACGTTTCAGTGCTCTAGCTTTTCTCCTGCAAGAGTTTGATCCAAACCCCACTCAGATGCAAAGAAGTCCCCTTTAGGACAAATAGCAGTGCCAGTTTGGCTGTGCTCAGGCTCCTTGTCCTCTCTCTGCCCTGGGGTAATCAATGCTTTGAATCCAGCTCAGAAACAAGCAAAGACTGAGAACAGTTCACATGGACTTATGTTCTTGGAAAGATGTCAGCACATCACTTTAAATACCACAGAAATAAGATGCCACTTGGGAAAGGGAATCTGAACAGGGGTAGCTGTCAAACACACCTAACGTGAGGGTATATAGAAATTAATAATTAATCTCTTAATACCAGGCAGCTGCACATACAGAACTCAGGTGCCTGCCATGGAGTGGCATAATCCAGGCAGATCTGGCCCACTATTAAAGCAGAAGGGTGGGGTAATGTCCCTATCACTATCTAATGTTACTGCACAAATGTAGTTAATGTTATTCATGGTGTTACAGCTGTCTGTAACAGGGCAATGACAGATATGTCATGCTAGGCATATCCTGGGGGAAAGGAGCACCCAAGATTTCTGCTTCACAAAGGGAAGACACACACTGAGAACCAAAAAGCTCCATTGCTCTGTTATACAAACAGGCAAGCAGACCTTCTCCCATCACTTCTTTGCCAAACTGCATGGTCACAGAGCTCAGTGTGAGGGCTGCAGAGCTGGATGCTCTCAGTGGACAGCAAGAAGGAGAAAACCGCCTGCAGTGATCCAGGTACTGCAGCAGCAACTGGTATACCTTACAGCAGCCAGATAGGGAATAACCTAACACCAAGAGAGGTTTCTTTCTATATTTGCCGAGTCGGAGTTTGGACTGAGTCCTGAAGAACAAGAACGTATAGCTAAGTTTGTCTGTAACCTTTCCAAGTGTGGTGCTGCGTATCCTGGACCATTAGTGACTTAAGTCCTTGGAAGCCCTCATCTCTCTCGACAGCACACAGATGCGCTCAGAAGGTTACCTCACATCACTCCAGCTTTAGGGAGCGCACGCTGAGATAGCTTTCAGTCTCTGCCACCCACACCCCTGTGCTGGCACCGTGATAATTCACAGCTATTCCTGTGGAACACATCCAACAGCACAACCCCCCCTCTTACATTAAAACAAACAGAAACAACGAAAACCACAGCGAGCTTTAAGGGAGGGATGGATTAGAGCAACGCATGACTCTATTTTCCCCAACACTTCTCCCACTCACAGATACTGAATGAGATCCCAGTCTCTTATTTAACTCTGCTTACTGTCAAGGCTTCGGAAAAAGGGCTACTGCAGCTTACATTCTGCAGACTTCATTGCCATGCCAGCTCACACCTTCTAAATCCCAGCTTTATTTACATGAGGGTGGGGCATGTGAATCCACGGAGGAATCGTTCTAACAAAGCAACCTACTGCCACCGTTTGATCAGAGCAAGCTTTGCAGGGCAAAGTCCCGAGCTTGCTTGCAAGGGCCATTTGTCTGCATCGGAGAAGTGGGAAACACTTAATCGTGTGCAAGGCTGTAGCGCTCTATGAAGAAAGAAGCGTTACGCTAGTGCTTAAATGCACTGTGAGTAGAACTTTGGACTTGTGTCCATCCTGAGGGCTCAAGGAAGGAAGAGTAAGCAAATACAGCCAGACTATAAATGCAGTCCCTAAAACATACCACATATAAGACACCATGCACATGCTGATCAGCCATTTCCGTTGTTTTAATGAGGCTTTTTCTATTCTAACGATTGCCAAGTTTTGCACAAGGATGAGCACAGCACAAATCACTACAGGAACTGCAAAAAGAACACCACAGCAGCTGTGCTACAAGGTGCGAACATTGAAAGGAACAGGCAGCTCAGCTTCTTTATAGTGTTTTTGATGCTGGAACCATCCAACAAGAAAGCTATGGAGACACCATCATCCCAGGAAATAAAGAGTGCAACTGAGCAAGGGGAAGTCATTGCGATTTCCAGTAACACGTGTCCAGAGGTAGGCACAATGTCAGTACATACCTGGGAACGTGAGAACCCTTAGGCACTATGAGGTATAGTATAAGGTATAACCCTTAGCCTATAGGGTATAGTATAGTATGAGGTATAGTATAAGGTATAACCCTTAGCCTATGAGGTATATTAGGTAATACAAATCTCAGGAGCATGGAGCCTGTGGGAGCCTTGTCACTGAATTCAAGTCAGTTTGGGTCAATGAACATGCCACCCTTTCTTTTTCAGGTATTACAGGGCTCTATGGCAAAGACAGCAAACTTCAGAGCTACCTAAACTCCCAGCCAAGTACTGCAGTACAGTGCCAAGAAGACGTGTTGGTGCTGTGCTGACTTTACAGACCTGACAGGACTCTGCCTTCCCCCAGGCACACTCAGACCAGCCTGGGATCCAGCTCTCCTTGCACAAGCTGGTGCTGCCTTGTGCTCCATGTCCATTCAGGGAGCCACTGTTCAGGAGTGATGCCCTCGGGTACCAGCTGTGCAGTCTTTGGCCATGCTTTGGACAGTTTATCATATCAGCATGTGCATGGGTAGTGAGAGAAGTGCTGGTGGTCACCTCCCATACAGCCCTGTAGCCACCTCTGTGATGGCTTTGCAAGAGCTACCTCTGCTTTGAAGTATATTTCTGCTCCTATAGCTCTCCGCATGGGTTTGAACCTTAGACAGCCCTGGTTAAATGATGATTTAAACTGACCTAAATTCCAGGTCAAGCAAAATTTAGGTTAATTTCACTGATGTCATCTTTACATTTTAATTGGCATAAACCCTCTGGGGCAGGGAGTTTTTCCAGGGAGTGCATGTATGAGCTGAATCCACTGATGGAGGCTCACACAGCCTCTGAAACCCCCAATTCCCAAGTCTTTTTGCATTCACCCTCTATGCATTCATATCAAGGTGTTTCCTTCCTACCACCTCAGGAGAAAAAGAGGCACACACACACTGAAAAGAGGGGACGACGGGAGTGATGCTAACCGAGCCCTGCCAGAAGCAGCCATTTCTGAGATTGAAAGATCAGGAAAACATAAATGCAAACAGAGAGCCCATTAAACACTGGTGGAAAAATGGAAGCCCTGGAAGGTCTCCAATATAACTAAAGAGCAGGCCAGGACTGGAGTGATTCTGTGTTTGTTTTCTGTCCATTTTTCATGGTTTGCTCATTGTCACTTCGAGCTCTCCCAATACCATTAATACAGCTTGACCAGTGTTAGTTCTAAGGAAAATATTTTCATTTAAAAAAAGACATTTTCCTGAAAATCGCTTTTTTCGGAATGTTGATATATTGTTGAAATACTCCTTTTTCTAGAAACAATTCCCTTTTTTTTAAGCAATGTTTGTTCAAAATTTTACTGGAAATATTACCAAATCTCTGCCCATTAGTCACGTATATCACATTTGTGCTTTACAAAACATGCTGGAAAGAAGTGTAAAATAGGGCCATCTGTAATGCAGTGAAATGCAAGCAATGTTGCTTGCGGGAGCACAATAGTTCTTGGTTAAAGTCCTGAGTGGTTCCAACAATCATCCCAAAAATTCACACTATTTACAGTATTGTGGCTCAAGTATGTGCTGACAAGGAAGGGAAGGCTGCTTAGCAAAGCTTTATGTGTGAATGGTGTTCTGCCATCCTTGTTACCCTTCTTCTCAGGACTCTTCTTTCCCATCCCACCAAAATAGTGGTTTCCTTGCTCTCCCATTTCCAGCACAGAACTGACATTCAATATGCCAAAATCTCCCCCATTCCCATCCTTTTTCTACCATGCTTTTATCTTGTGGATGCTCAACTCCACCTATGGATTAAGGTGCATGAAACTACCTTCAAATTAATCTTATGTGGAAGGTGAAATACTAATATGAGACAAACTGACCCTGGGACACATGGATGAACTGAAAAGAGCTCAGTGCTTCCAGGACCCCAGAAACCTGGCCCAAGTGATGGGGAAGGACTTGGTGTCCCTCAGGGCAATTCAGGGGGGTGGATCTCCAAGTGGACCATAGCCACCCTGGGGCAGAAGCACCTCACCCATGGGCAGGTAATACAGGGATTAGGTGCAGCATGGGGGAAAAAAGCTTAGGAGTAGCCAGAAAATGACACACAGGGGATGAATTGTGACTAGTTTAGGGGGAAAGGAGGTTCCTCAGCTACGTATTAAAGAAGTGTCTTAATCACAGTAATAGCTTAATTTTGTGTGTAATTACAGCTCTGCTCTTCCCTCACTCCTCCACCCTGTCAGTGGTTAATTTCGCACACACTGTGTGCGCATTAAATATTACCTTGCCATATACATGGGGTACTTATTGACACAGATGCAGCGCACTTTAAAACAGGAGGGGAGAGGGGAGGGAATGGGGAAGCACTGGAGCCAGGACACAGGGCCCAGCCCCACTGCAATGGTAATTTGTGGTTTTTCCTCCAACGTTTAGTAGCCACAAAGAAGTCTTAGAAATTTCTGGTCAGAACCAGGACTCCCCTGTTCCTCTGCAGAGGAACACTGAGCCCTTACACTCCAACCCAATAAATATTTCATCTGGTTTGGAGGGAGAAGGGGTGGAGCCCAGCAGAAATTGTGTTTCACAGATGCCAACGGCAGCTCAGACCCTCTACAAGCCAAATCCTACCTTGCCCCTGGCCTCTACGTGTGTCTCCACGAGCACAAGGGCATCTGTGCTTGCACAGGCGTGCTGGGCACCGGGATGGTGGTGCCCGGGTGATGTTGGTGCTGATGGGCAACTGTGGCAGCTGAGCATGTCCAAAGGCTGCCCATAGAAAACTGCAATAAACTGGTGAACCCACACTGGTAACTGAATGGTAAAATGTTATGCACAGAGAGCAAACTCAAAAATACACTTATATTCCTGTCTCAATGTAAAACACTCAGCCTTTACTCTACAAAGGCCTTTGCCTGACACAGATGACAATCACTAACCAATAACCAGTATTATGATGCCAGTTTAGAGGACAGCTTTCTGGAAATTTCACTTTCTCTTTTACTCTAAGTGTTATCTTGGGCAGATTTTGGTGCCAAGTTGGAGCCCTTCCTTTAAGTTTAATCATCCCTCCTTGCCTCCCTGAAGGCATTTGCTCTACTTCAAGTATAGTGATCAGTGAGTCATTGACCAGGGAGTTTTAGGATGCCCTGAAGAATATCTTATACCTGGTGCTAAGGATTTACATCTCTATGTACATTTCTGCATGACTCTTGTGTTTCTTCACAAGTCTGATCCCTTTTCTTTGACTGAAGCGCTGCCATTTACCCCATGGGGGTGATGCTGCAGAGTTTTCAGGAGGCAAATGGCTCTCTAGGATGTTTTAACTGTGAACAGTAAAATCCTGAGAGATTCTCTTAAAAAAGAATAGCTGAGCAGCCAGCATCATAAAGACTCATCTTAGGAGCAGCTGCTGCTCTCTCAAGGAAATAAAAGGCATGGTGCCCTCCAGTGTGATAATGAGGAAGAGAAACCTATGCGTGTATTCAAGGCAATAGGAGAGTAATTTCATTTTATACATTAACACAGCAGCCTTCAGAAGTCCATGTGGGCCTAGCACCAAAGGAAATCATCTACCCAACCATTCTGGACAAATAAGCTGTGATAAAGAAAGGGTTTGAAATCAGTACACAGAGCTAAGTAAAACCTCCATGCGGAAGACAATCCAGATCTGCATTTCCAAAGTAAGCTGAAGAGAGACGGACATGGGAATTTGCAGGAGGACTGTGCTCCCATAGCTCATAATCACTACAAGGAATAAATCAGGGGCAGATATTATTTAGGGGAGGACTCCAATCTAATGCTAAGTGCTTTTAATGCTGACGGGAAATGCCCACATCGCTCTCCTGTTGCTGCTCTCTGAGGGATTTATATCTATATCTGTTATATAGATGTTACTGAAAGGAAGATTTAATTCCTGCCCCAGTTCATCCCAGACCTCTGTGACTGATAAAACTGAGGGTATGCTGGGAGTTAGGAGTACACAGGAGACAGACCCATAAAAAAGAAACCCATCCGTGTTACCCTCCACAAGCCCATCCCAGCCTGAGGAACTGCAGTGCTGCTCTCTGTACCTCCACCAACATCTTCCACACAAAACAGGCAAATCACAAACCCCATGAAATCAAGTCTAAGCTAAATACACAGGAATAGAAACCAATGCAGGCTGCAACCAGAGGAGTCTCTCAGTAAATGACAGTGTTAATAGCCCCTGAAGATTTAATGGTTTATCCTTTATTTAAACTCGATTGGCCTCTTGTATCACTTGGGGACTAAAAGCTACAGGTTACTGTATTATCTCCTTTTGCTCCATTAATTCTTTGGACTGTCAGGCTTTTCCTGAAACACTGAGACTTGGTAAGTCAGCTGTCCTTGCTGTGTTTCAGACAGAGGAACAGTGTCAGGATCATGTTGTACACAAGCTACAGAACTAAAACACTGCTAGTAACAACAACCAGGGCCACAGATGCTCAGGGCAGCACAAGACCGAGTAGCTGATTCCCTTCCGCAAGTGCAGCAACACCAGCCCCAGGGGAGCTGGGTAAAGCATTAGAGCATCCCTTTTCTGGTGCATTTCTCCCATCCAGAAGGTCAGAGGTTTGGGGACCGCTCTGACTGCTCAGCCCTTGGTTTATTTTCAGACCGAACCGATTAGTGTAGAACAGCAAACAGTCTTTGGGTAACCTGCAAGCAAAGCTTGTCTGGGTGTTAGCTCGAATTTGTGAGCCATGTTGAGGATTTTCTGGGCCAAGCCATTAAGTTCAGATTTCACTTCAGTATAACTGGTCTGATTGAGAGAAAAGCCACCACATTTACTTAAATGGACTTGTGTGAATTTCTCTTCTTTGGGGAACAGCATGCTTTTGGTAAATAGCTGGGTATGTTCTTCTATCTTCAGTTCTTTATGCAGTGCTTAGGACTGGGATTTATCCTCATGGAAAATGGCCTCACATCAAAGAAGCTGCTATAAAATCTAAAATGACCATTTAAAATCTGTTATCAATCATTTTGAATTTGTAAGTCTGCATTCGGTTTGGTTAGAGGTTGGTACCGTTTCTGATTCAGTAACTTACTATTATGAACAGGAACAAAACACATCAGCTTTGTACAAACTGCAAACAAGAAGTGCGAGTGATGAGGAAAAGACCATCTAGTTTCATTATATGAACCTATATAGAAAGTACAAATGATGAAAAGGGTTCTGAAGCTTGAATAAAAATTATCCAACTGAACCACTGAGTTTTAGCTGTTTCTCAAAAAAAAAAACAACCCTTCAGATTGACAAGGTGACAAGAAAAAACAAATCTTTCCCATATTCCCTCAGTTTGAGATACATCTAACGGTGAAGGGAAAGTGATTATTCTATTTTATATATCTGAATTTAATACTGATGGCGTCTCTCACGTTAAACGAGAAGAAAGAATGAAACTGGAAATAGACATTACTGTATAAATTCATGAAAGGCTGCAAATATCATCCTGTTTAAAACCATAATAAATCAGCCTAGATCCTGAAGCCTATTTATTATGCTTGGAATTAGCAATAATAAAACCAAAGCTTCTGCAATACTCACAGTGGAATTTAATGGAAATAAAATGAACCTCCACAGCTTGATTTTGTGCTTAATGCATTGTCATATTTTTGGACCCAAGGCGCTTCTAAAATTACATTATTTGAGGAGCTGTAATAAGTGTGTTCAAGTGTAAATGAACATATTCCTATCCGGGTTTCACGAGGCCGGTGGTCCTCCCATGCTCCTCTCTGGGGGCAGACACAGGCATCCTGCTGTGCTCACCAGTGGGGCCAAGGGTGTCCCAAGGTGCCCCAAGAGCCAGGTCACTCCCCTGCCTCCTTGGCTTCACGTTTGTCAAAGCCAGGGTGGTTTCAGGAATGGGATCTGTGGATAACTCACAAATGAAATGGAGCTGTATGTAGGTTCCAAAAATAAAACTGCATTTCCATATGCTGATCTTTGCTAAGTTTGTCGACATCTTCCTTGTTTTTTCTCATAACCTATGTACTTTGCAACATCTTTTAAAAAATGTACTTTTTTCCTTAGTCTTTTCACCTCCAGAAGACCAACAGTTCTGAAAACCTTCTCAATATTCCTTCTCTATTAAAACGAAAACATCAGAAAGAAAGCTTTAAACCTAACTCCATAGGGGAATCTGTCACTGGGATAGCCTCAAACAGGGCTATCACGACCGAAAGAAAAGAGTATTTCTGAGGAGACTCCCATCCAGTTCCTTTGAGGAAAAATTCAGATGTGATTTAACCCTACGTTTCAATGTTTAGCAGTTGGCTGGAGCAATCTCCATTATGCCATAACCAGACGATTCTGACATCATCTGGGAAAGAAAAGGGATTAATATGAGCAATAGCAGAGAAAGAAACATCCTGGGTGTTTTTTTTTTCCAAGTATATCAAAGAGTTTAAACAAATGTGGTCAGTGGAAAATAAGCAAATAAAAGGAAAACAAATAGAACTATTTCCTATATGAATACCCCCACTATAGGGAAATTCTGTAAACAGGAACTTGCAGAAACATACCCCAAATGCAAACAGTTTCTTTTTCTTCTCTACCATGCACCCAGTGAAATGCATGTAACAACTTCCATGCACATTAACTCCTTCTTTTCCTATTTGTATTACAACTATGGGTTAGTTTTTCCCCTGACACACAGCATCTCAAGCTTGACTTCAAACAGAGTCACTGGGTTCACGTTCAGATCAGGCTGGACCAGGCTTCATGCAAATTTTGTCTAAGTTCCAGTGGAAATCATGCACACAGAATATGGCTTTATTGAAATTAAGCTGCTTCAGCTCAAGGTTTGCAATACGGTTTTCCTTAGTTTGAACCTGAAATGCAAAGTTGCACACTGGCTTACAGCCTCATGCGAATAGGAGTAATACAGACCTCAGGGTGCCACAATTCCCTCTCCCACACCTTCATGTGGCTTTCATTGTAACTTATTAAACCTATCAAATCATGATCCTTAACCAAGACTGTTCTATTCATTGTTTTAAAGCTCTAACACACAACATCAGCTGTGTCCATATCAGCTGTTACCAGTCAGGGTAAAACACAAGGAGCTTTCTGAAAACAGGGAACAACCCATTGATCTCTGGCATTAAGCTGCTATCAGGCTGCCAGTTAAATACACGGTAGCTCACGATAGGGATGAAACGCTGAAATACAGCCCTTGCTTCTCCTGGGATATAAAAAGAGAGGAATGGAAGGAAAAACAAACAGTCTGGGAACAGGGGTGTTGGCAGTGGCGGCAGAGCTGGACATGAGGAGCTGCCGTCTCTGGACTCGTTCATCCCCTTCTCCAACGCTTACTTTCATGCACATTATTAATTAAGCAGAACATGCACTCATTTTCTTACTTTCCCCATTGCTATTAACCCGTTCCAATGCAGAACATCCCCTGGTTCAATGTAAGACACACTTTCAGTGTTAAGCCTGACCTGCTTTGCCATCTCTTCGCTGCCCTCATCAGATCTACACTGGTTTAACCCCGGCCTTTCTTTAGAGGAAGCTTTAAACAGCAGACATTAAAATCACTACAAGTATCACACTGAGAATAATACACACACCTAATAAGAAAAGCACCGAGGCTTTGAGCAGTTCCTGCCTGCACTTTGTCTAATGTACATGTGTTATAATTTTGCTCTTAAATCTCAGATACAGACTTTACCCACAGAAACAAAAAGCAGGTGGTGGCCAAGGCAGCAATGGGATGTCAGTGCTGCCAGGTCGATTGACTTCATCCCAAGTTTAATGACGTTTTGTAGGTGGGTCTCAATTTTCCATGAAAAGGAAAAAGCCATTTTTTAGTCTATACAGAGAAGCAAAGCATGAAAAATGAGGGTTTCACCATTTTGAACACGATTCTCACATTTCACTGACTTGTAAAGGCAGCCTCGGAGGGAGCCTGCTCTGCTCCTTGCTGTATTAAGAAGGCACTTTCCACTAACAGGCATGGGGAAACCTCCAAATCCAACATCCACCTCATGTATTCTACATGTTTTAAAACCATTATGTAAAATAAAAAAGCCAATTGCCAAAGTGGCAATGGGCCTCGGAATGACAAAGTGCTCTGCAGACACGCAGAGCTCGCGGGTTACCTCTGCTCTGGCTGAGACATGGACATGCAAAAAAGAGCTAAATGGGTGGAAATTATAAGCATTTGGCTCCTCACTTCATTTTCATTCCTCCTCCTGTTTCATGGATGAGTGGTTTCCAGGGGCCTGGGAGAGGAGACACCTCCCATACTGGTGGTGTTACCATTAGGGGTAGGGGATGCACTTGCTTACACCCCCTATGCCACATATGCCAACCCTGTGACCACCCAAATGCTCCCTGAAGAAGGCAACCACCACAAGCCAATCTCTATGGTCCCTGCTAAAGGTCCAATCAGCTTTTTCTGCTGCCACTTAGAAGTCTGCTGGTTCAGGATGGTGCTGGGACCTTTGCTGGATATTATGGCCATGAGCCAGTAAAGCACTGCTTGCTTTTGCCTTCTGTGAGGCAAGAGAGCCAGCATCCCTGTGGTGAAAGCTTCCCAAATCTACCTTCCTCAACATCTGTACAGGTCTGGCTCGCTGAATGCTCCCTTGCTCCTGCTTGGGCAGGGGTGATTTACAGTTACCCATCATCCCAGTACACTCTCCATGCCATTCCCCACTGCTATAGGTGCTGATGCTCCCAGACCCATCCGATGGCAGCACCTGGGTGGGATGGGAATGTTTCTTTCCAAGCAGTTCCTCCTCACAGATACACTGCACATATGTGTCTGGCGAGGAGCTTGGCCATTTATTTCTCCTCTCAGTAGGTATGTTTGGAGCTGTGGGTGGCCTCCCCTGTTTAAAATAAAGAAGCCAGGAGGAAGCTTTGTTCTTTGCAGACTGGAAAACAAGGCATCTGTCCTGCACTGTGCAGGATAAGGGGGTAGCCTGGCTTGAAGGAAATGGGAATGCAAAGCAAAAAAGAAGGAGAAAACAACCTTGTAGAAGGATAGACTCAGTTGCTGTGATTCAGGATAGTCCGCATTACAGGAGCTCTTGTTTCAAGAGATGACCAGAAGTTCCAGATACCTGATAGCAGCTCACAGCTACAGAATGGTCTTGTGCCATGTTTTATTGTATTTATATTCCCAAGGCTATCAGCCCATTTTGGTTATAGAAACATACATGGAAGGGAGAATATGCTTCATCCTTTCGCTTTATGCTAAAGGACATCTTTGAAGCTCTGCTTGCCATTCACCTCCACTTCTCTCTATTTGAGGCATGAAATAGTTCCTTTAATCATGGCTTCCAGCCCCATTAAAGACATGCAAAAGAAGCAGAGCTAGAACAGGGTTTTGTTATGTATTTTAAATTCAAGGCCTCCTAACATATTGCAAAACCATCTTGGCAAACCCGGAGACACCAAATTCCCTGAAAAATTACCCCGAGCAGCCCAGCCCAGTCCATTAGTCGTGGGCATGTATACAAGGACATTACAGCACAAAGCACGAAGGACTAAGTCACCTCATCGATCCTCCCAGCCCAAGACAGGTTGGTTTGCTGCTTTCCCTTTCACCATTCTGTATCTTTTAATCTCATAATAAATATTCCCCTCCTGCAATGGAAATTTGTCCACTGAAGGGACATTTATGACTTGTCATCGGATGCTGGACCAACAGAAACACATCAGGAGCAAGCACGAGCATCTCAGCCTTTTCACTCCCAATTGTTTCTGACACACAGAATGAGTCTTGGATGTTTCTGGTCCTGTGCGCCACATCCTGACAACATAAGGAACAGGGCATAGTGCCACTAGCCCTTGATTTACATAGTGTTCATTATATCACTGCTTAACTCAGCTCCATGCATCCAGTGTAAACCCCATTTTTCTGTCTGAAGCTTGGCTAAGGAATGGTAGGAGATGCTTCATTATTACATGTCTTTAAGTGGAAGAAGAGCCTATTTTTAAACTGGTATTTTACAGGTCATTAATCCACAACCTGGATGTGAGCCTTTAGCTATTGACCTCCCCAGTGACCAAGTTATTTACTGCATATGACAAATAGCTATTTTTCATAGCTGCTTTCAAAAGACATTGCACATTTTAGAGACATTATGCAGCATTGTAGCAGGCTTCGTGATAGCCAGTGGCTTGTATCCTTAATCCACCCTGAAAGATATACAGGGCACTTTAACAGTGACTCACGCCAGTGTAGTAGAATGGTTATGTCCTTAACATGTGATGCATATTATTCTTATTATTTCTTGGATAATTCAGTCTAATAACTCCACATGGTACTAATATCAAGCAATTATCCATGGGTATTTGAGCTGCATAACATCCACAGAAAATCTGCAGGAGTCTTATTGATATAGTTCCCATATCAAGTCCATGTCTCTGATTAACACTAACAACTGGGCAGAACTGAGCTTTTAGAACCAGCTTGAAAATTAGATATCAGAGAAAGTACTTCTTGCACATGTAAGTATATACCCTGCAACCAGTGAACAGGGTTTCATTAAATCAGGTTGTAAAAGTGAGTTTCTGGCAGTACTGATAGTGGATACGAACAGATAAAAGAGGATGAATGCTGATCTGTATGGACACTGAAATTACTGTGTAAGGTCAGAGCAGTGATTCCCACTTCTGGTCCCTCAGAGCAGGCATTTCAGAGGGAGGAGGCAAACTGGAAGCAGGGAGATAAGAAATAACCAGCCCAAGATTAAATTTCCAGTGAAGGAACTAGGAGGAAATTTATGCACACAAATATTAGCCCCAAGATCAATGCTCCCTCATTTTTCACATGTCTTCAATTATGCCTACTACATCTCCATGTCTGTAGGTATGACACAGACCCAGGACAGCTTTACAAGCACTGTAATAAACCACCATACTACACAAATGGCATTTCACCTCCTATCTTGAGACAGAGTGAATTACAGAGCATGTGATGATGAACAGAAGGTCCCCCCCAAATGATACTCTCAGCCTAAGTTTCCATGGCTTAATCTATTTCATGGAGAAGAACTCCACGGTGGCATGTTGTTTTAGTGGTTGGAGCAGGACATAAAGTAAAACCCCGCAGTTCAAAGTGCCTAGCTGTTTACAGGAATCCCACCACCCGAGAACTGGCAGGAGCGTCCCAGATTACTCATCTGCATTAACTCTTTGGATAAACACTTCCCTGTTCAGTGTAAGGTTGAGCTGCACATTCCTTGACAAAAAAACCATGTTCAAAAATAAACACGACCTATGTCTGAATTATGGGCTTAAAAGACGTATTTACACAAGGGCAGCTCATCATGACAAGCTCCTTTTCCAAGGTAGCAAGTTCTCCTCCTATGAAGGGATCTGGGAGGAATAATTACTACAGAACACAGATCTAATATGAATGAGTGACAGGGCAGTGTTAAGCCACGCCAGCTATGCAAGATGCCAGTGTGAGGATGGCTTTTTAACTCATGCCCTACAGTGAGCAGGGAAGGCAAAGGAGTTGGCAAACACATGGGTTTGCTGCAGTGCTGCTTCTGAGAGCTGGACTGGGAAAGCGATCTAATGCTCTAATGACAGAAACACCTACGTCTCCCACATACCCCATCATAAATTACTGCCATCAATTGAATTTCCATGATGTCAAGTAAGTGTGAAGGAAAATAGACTGCAGCTGAATGGAGGACAGGAGCGTGGAGCAGAAACACGGGAAAGCGCAGTCGGGTTTGGTTTCTTTTTGCTTTCCCCAAAGAAGGAGGCGGCACATTTAAAAGCAAGAATTGAAACAGAAACTCAGCTCTCAGTGACAAGTGTTCAGAGGTTCTACTCAGGAGCAGCCCTGGAAGCCCCCCACATTTTATACCGTGTTAGAATCACATGCATCTAGCACTGAAGGTTAAAGCAAGGTAAAAGTGCATTTACAGTGGATAACATCCACAGTGAAAGAAACATCAGGTGTCTGTATCTCAGGTCTGGAAATAACTATTCTACAAACTGCTTTTAGAGCCAACTCATCAGTAATCATTTCTATAGCAAACTAGAAGTCTGAATGATCAGAAAATTGTGCTTGCAATGCACAATACAAATTGCTTCATGCCTGTAGGGCTTTTTCTGTTTTACAGTTAAACAGCAAAGTTATGGGCGACATCATTCCCCTGTTCCATATTTGATTTTCCCACAAGTTTTCTAACGTCTTTTTTAAACTGCAAAAGGGATGGATTTTAAATGAAGCGCAGGACAAACTGGTCACAGCTTTGATACTCAGTACCATTTTCTGACACAAAAGCTGCCCATGGAAATGTCCCCTTTCTTTCACTGCTGTTTTCAGGGGCATTTTCCCTGGCTGAGGCTGGGGAATGCTCACACAAGCAGTTGGGCTGTGGATGCCAAGGGGCAGCCTGGAAGCAGTGCCCAGGAGCATCTTCATCAGTGCACTTGTGCCTGGAAGAGGTCAGTCCCCTTCTGCATGGCTCAGTTTCCACATCTGCAAGAAGTGAACCTGGCAACATGCATCCCTCTCCATAAGCCTTATATGAACTCCCAAACCCCAGCAGACAGCCAAGAGTTTCTAAAGGAACAACTAATACATGGTGCCAGACCTTAGACAACTGATACTCAAGGGGTGGATAGTCTTGAACACCTGGCAAGACCATCATTAACTTCTTGGCTCTAGCCACATGCTGGAAATGATTAGCATCTCAAGTGCTGGTCACACATCTTCTGGGCATAACAGGATTAACATAAAGCAAATGCAAATAGAACTGGAAAAAAATAATCTGTCTCCCTGTTGCAGCATTATTTCTAACTCTCAGCTAGCAATGAGATGACAGATAGGGCAGCAAGGCCAACTAAAGTATTTTTTGTATTGATTTAAAGCAGAGAAGCCACATTTGGTAGTTTATCAATTCCAGTGGAAACCAAGGATCATGGAACTAAAAGATATTAATCACTGTGGATTAGCGAACCCAAGGCTTCTATTAATTTCCCTGCTGGTTCCCTTATCTTCCCAGATTTTCCTGTCATTCCCGTAAGACTTTCCTTGTAAATTCTGCATTTAAAGCTGTAAGAAGGCCATTAGGAGATGGCAGGAGTCCTGTACTTTTCTCGTAATGAATTCTCAAGTTACCCTGGGTTTTCCTATGCCAAACAAACTGAAGCCACACACAATTAGACTGTGCCTGCCCTGAATAGACATTCTTCAGTAGGATCTTCTATTTTTAAGTCAGCTACTGCAATAACCTGGCTTTACAGCCCCTTGTTATTTGGTATAAAAATAACACGTTAGGAACAACTGCAGTGTAAACAGAAGCATGGCACCTTATTCATGCAAATAATAATCTGGGGTTTGTTCTGGTTGGGAATAGGTGAGTGAGGGCACTCTGGAAGCTCTTGCTCTCCAGCCAGCCAGCCTGGGCAGCTACTGCTCGTGTTGCTCACACCACAGCTTTCCCATTCACTTGGGGTTCTTAAATGCATCATAAGCAGAGGTGGTAGAGTTTGGCACATGGAGAAGACTGCCTTTTTATTCCCCTCTCCTGCAGGATTGAAAACAATCATTTGTCAACCTAAGAAATCTAACCTGGGAAGCTGACTTTCTTCCCTCCTGTTTGCAGGGCAAATGGGGGCAGTTATTCCCTCTCCCCACACAGCTGCTGCTCCAGCAAAATCTGAGGAGCTGTAGCAGCTGATGGGGCTTATGCAGAAGGTACCATTCATTATCCCCATCTAAAGATGACTTCAGTGAATTAGAAGAACTAGTTTTACAGGAGTGAATAGCACTTAGACTTTTCTTACAGGAACCCCCCAGTCATGCAAGCACAAGATGAGCCACATCTTTTGGCTCAGTACATGTCCTGAGCAGTCTCGCAGCAGATGCTGTAGTGAACATCAATTCAAACCTTAAGCATCCACCTCCTTACCAGTGCATGAGTAGAACTATGGAGCCCCAGGAGACAAAATCTATTACCACATAAGCTCCCCTAAACAGACCATTTGCTTCAGTTAAATCCCCAGGGATTTTATATCATAATAATATGATTTTTCCCCACCCACCCCTTATAAATTGAGTCAACTCAGATTGTATTTTCAAACCTCTTTCTGCAACCATCAGAACTTCCCATCTCAATAAACACTTGAATATAGTCCATTGATGTCAAGTGCTGAGCCTTGGTCTGCCCAGCAATGTTCCCCTGGGTCTAAAAGCTTTAACTCACATCAACTTCAACTCCATACCATTCAATTTAATGCAAATACTGGTTTCACAGTGCTGCACGCAGGGGTTGAACAACCCTCTAAATTGAGAAAATGCTCTGTGAAAAAGAGGAGTTATTGTTGGTGGTGTTATTACATTTAAACTTTCGTACATTCCATTTACAGGTTGTACTGAGGAAGGCAAAAATCAACACATTTGGTTATTTTTCTTTGTTATTTTTACTGTAGTTTCGCAATTCAGCAGCTTATAATAAATAGTGGCTTGAGGGAAGCTCTCCAGGACAAAGTTCCTTATTCAACAGCCAGGCAATGGACAACTTAGTACCTTTGCGTTATTCTCCTATAGCCAGGAAAATGAGCCACTAATGATGCTCAGACTGGTGACAACACCTATTTTTCTTGAGGAGTAAAGAGGGATCCAAAACTAGGCATTACCTTATGCACAAGGGAGGAAGAGGAGAGGGAAGTAGGAGGAACACAGAATGTTTCTTTGATTTTATGTGAGAATCTTGCAGTCTTTAGCAAGAAGCTGCTTACTACACAGGCACTTCAGTATGCCAGAATCACCTTGGAAAAAGCTTATCTTTGCGCTCCCCAAGTCCCATTTTAAAATGGTTAAACATGTCCACATTGTCGTTTATTTCCTTCAGCACTGAAAAACCACCACATTTATAACACACACCCCCCCCCCCAATCCACAAAGTGAGCATATAATATATTACAGGTTGATTCCCTTTGATATAGCCACCACTTACCCAGCTGTCTTTGTAAGCCCTTTTACCCTGCTCCCAGGCCATCTATTAAACAGCTCCCAGGCAGACCACGGAGCTGGGCAGCAGGATATCTTTGCAATAAGTCTTAAATTGAAAGCTCTGCTGCATCTCCCCACTGTGAGGGCCTGCTGAGATAGGCTTCTTTTAATATTGCCTTAATAGGCTCTTCAAACTCAGTTAATTAAGTTCAGTATATCTAGACAGATTTTCATTGCCTGCAGAGACCATGTGTCTTGGCAAATGGGAGCCTATTCCTGCAACAGTTATTATCAATAGAGGTTTAGAAGAAGTGATTATAGCACTCGTGAGAAAATGTAATCACCTTCTATGATTCTGCTGGCTCTGCACATTCGGGATGAAGATCGTGCTCCTCCTGAGCAGGAGCCCAACCTGGAGCCATGGCCAAGCATCCTGCTGGGGCTGGAAAAACGCATCTTCATAGGCTTGGACCAAGGAAACTCTGCCCCTGCTCCTCACATGCTCTTAAAGACATGAGCTGCTAGGGCTGTTAATCACTCAATTAGGCCCTAATTATCAACACCCGATGCATCAAAAGGCCTCCCGTGGTCAGGGAAAGGTTGCAGCCATTCACTTTGACAGGTGATCCCTTCTCCATGCACAATGCCCACAAAGGGCTTGGTGGAGCCGCTGGCTGCAGGGGGGATTTGGGGCTGCCCAGGGGCTCCGGTGGAGGATCAAAGCCGGGGAAACAGCTGATTGCAGACTGGCTGCTTCCTCTGTCCCTGCGAGATGGAGCACGGGGGCTGAAATGAAAGTCCTAGCCCCAGGGGACAGGGCAGGAGGGATGCGGAGTCTGCTCCTTCCGACCATGAGGCTAAGGCTGAGATGTTAGTGAGCCGGGTCACAAAGCCCTCATGTAAAACCAGCCGGCAGAATTCACAGCCTCCAAATTGACCCCTGCGGGTCAGATTCCTCTCTAATTGTAATAATGTCTCTCATATTGAAGACTGGCGTTGAGGCGAGACCTTTCCAGCAGCTTGGGTTGGACTGAATAGAGCCCTGTTACTAGGAAGGAGCCTGCTGGAGGCTCCTGAACCTCTCCTACTATAGGCACAGCTACAGAGCAGTGAAAACAAAGAGAAAAGGCAATTCTGGGCCAGAACTCCCTATTTTGAACAAGGTACAAATAGAAACACCATTCCCTGAAACACTGCACATTAACACTGAGAGCTGGGAATGCACCCCTCTTCTTTCCCTCACATGCAAATACATGGAAAATATCTGCTCCCTCCTTAGTGTTAAATAGCTTTGCATGTATTTGGGAATACTTGCTCCCTGCTTGGACTTTTTCAGTGTAAAGATGACCTTCAGTAGCTCCTACATTTCCTGACAAGGCTAAAAGATCTTATCATCCATTGCTTTGTATCAGTTCCAGTTAATAACTGTAATGAATAACTTTATTAATACAGTTAATAACTGTATTAATTTTGGTTTAATAACAGCCTGTAATAATGATTTAATTTTTAATGTGTTTCTAATACTTAACATATGCAGCTTAATTATTCCATGAAAGTTGTGCTTTCATAGACCAGCAAAGCTCTTGGATGAAAGCATCACAAGAATAAAAGGTGATCAGCTCGGAGCAAGAACATTCCAACCTTTACAAGGGCGTAAATAGGCAGTGGAAAACCGAGTCCAATAATCTGGCATTATAGGATGCTACAATAATACAATAATTCTCTCACCCTTTCCAGTCCCGGTCTCATTTCCTGGGTTTTAGCATTACTCTGGGTTATATCGGCATGCAGTGAGTCAGCCTGTATCAATTTTCCTAATCCTCACAAAATGTTGATCATTTGTTCAGCTGTTCTTTTTTAGCAGAGTGACAGAACAAATGCGTAAGCAGGTTTTTAGGTTAGGGGTTTTTACTAACAGCTTCAAACTGGCATCCAGCTGAAAGCCTGTGATGAGGGATTTTAACTCCAGTACCCTTAGTAAAGGCATTGGATGGCATACTTGTATCCTCAACAATGTGATAAAAGTTGGAATGGAATAAAAAGGATCTCCCAGTCACCTCAGGGTTCCCTGAATTTGAATTCCTGCATTCCTGCCTGCCTCAGTCCTCTATGTAACAGGGATTAGTCAGCACTGACTCCTATGTGCTGTTTCACACTTCTGATGCTCATTTCCATGGAGGTGGAACACTACAGATCAGAGGCACAACAGGAGTCCAGCATTCCCAGGGCAGTGTTCAGGACTCCCCACTTCAACCAGTGCTACTAAAAGTACAGGGGAATAAAAGTCCTCAGTGGTTATGAAGGAACAATCCAGAGACAGAAATACACTCTCCAGCTCTGAGCCCTCAGCTTCTGTGCATCTTTTCACCCCTAGGATCTTCATGTCATAGGCTAGCTGAAGATCTTACATACAATCCCTTTTATCCTTTTAGGGTTTCTTGTCTAGGTCTGCAAGCAAACATTCTGTAGAAGAGAGAGGTTATTTAAAAGAGTACATAAAAGGTGCTGCATATAAGCCATATTTATAAGTCTAATACATAATAGATTCCTACAGAGAAACTCCTAAGCTGGAAACCCTGAGTTATTCTTGCAAAGCCTGAGCACAGTGCCAGCATATCTAACAGATGTGTCATCTGTTCTTTCACCACCTAGGATTAACTCTAATCGAAAGTGACGTTCAAGACAATCCTCATAGCCTGTTGTTTGTTTTCTCACTATAGGCCAGACGATTTTACCTGCTGATTCCTCATTGCGATTCCACAAAACACTACCAAAAAATGTACCTTATGTTCTTCCCAGGGTCCCAGCATTATGAGTTTATGTGGAAGAATGATGGGTGGATAGGAGCTGGAGGAGTTCAAAGGTGAAGAGGTTTCTTATATTCACTTTTTCCTCTAAAGATGTATGTTAGGTATTTCTGTGTGCATTGATAAGATCCCCTCTCAGTCACCTTTTCTCCAGGCTAAACAGCTCCAGCTTTCTCAGCCTTTCCTCATTAGGGAGATGCTGTCCATCACAAACTCAAGTGATGGAATCTTTGCATCGGTCCAAAATATCTGGAGTGCTGGTGTCCCTTAAAGCTCTGTGCTAAACAGTGGCTTTCCTTGTAGTGAGCAGTCAGCTCCCCAGCCCTCACCTTGCTTATAATTTACCACCTACAGTTTGCAGTGGAGCTTTTGAATGTACCCCTGAAGACTAAAGCAACATCCTAGTTAAGATGTTCCAAAGATGCAATATACTTCTGTAGACATCTGCACTATGTAGTTAACCAAAGAGGATGCATAGGGGAACCAATGGGCTGGGAAATACACGGCAGCAAGAGAGGGGCTCTCCCACAGATGGGACTTGAGTGCTGAGGAACAACTTGTGACACTGATACAGCAAAAGCCGACTTGGATTCAAACACAACCTCTTGACTCACAGACTAAGCAAGGAAAGAAGTGGTACGTGATCAGAGCATGACTAACCCCGTCTCTGCTGAGCCCTGTGGCTTGGACACTCTGCTAAAGATTTGGTTGTAAGCTGACATTTTTCGCTCTGATTAATCCTTTCCAGTCCCTGGTCTCAGCTGACTCGGCTGAGCCCATTGGAAGGCATTGTTCGGCTCTGTGAACTTTATCTCTCTTCAGTGCTTAAATAGAAGACCCCTTCTCCCCCCACCTCATCCTTCTTGCTAAAAGCCTGTTTGTAAGAGCCATAATGAAACTCCAGGTGGCCTGGTGATTTTGAAGTAATCCCCTCAGGGATTTGAAGCACTTGGTTATGCCTCATGCATTGTAACAACCCATGGATGTGATTTTCCTCTTTCTTTCCGCTGTGCTGTGTGATTTAATAAGTGTGGGGCATTAGATGCTAAAGGGGTACTAATAATAAAAATACAACCAAAACAATCCCTTGAAGCACAACAAACTGCAGTGTGTGTGTATGGGCAGCATATTCAGTGGTTCTCCACAGAACATTGCAGTATCTCCTGAGCCAACCTCCACTGAAGAGAACAGCAGATAGTTCTAGAGCAAAGTCCTAATCCTACCTCCAATGCCCACGCACCCGTATCACGGGCTACATCTGGTCCCAGTTGTTTTTTCCCCCTGTTATGTACTGAAACATCACCCTGAAAGCCAGAGTATCTTTGAGCTTGGGAAACAGGGAGAGTCAGGTCTGAAACATTTCACCTGGGCCCCTTCTCTAAGGAAAACAGAAGAGGAACAGGGCAAAATGAGTTTTCAAGGCTGAAAAAAAAGGGTTTCAGTGTATGTGATGGGTTCCCAGGGGTCTCTTTGCCACGTGTGTAAAAGGCCAAGTCAAGCACAACAGATGAGAATAACTTGGAAAGGCAACTGCACACCTATGGGGTTCAGGGTGCCACCAGGCTGCCACTGCCACCTGGGCACTTCCAATAATTCATTTCCTAACCTGTGCTCTGACAGCAGAATCCATTCAGCTCTTTACTAAAGGTGAGAAAGGTGATGGAGCCTTTTGCTCCTGGGATCAGTCATCGCATCAGCTGAGAGCTTACCCCAGTTGATTAAGTTATTCTGGATAGTTCCATGGATTAGAGAGAACTGTTCATACTGTTAACAGAACAAAAATGAGAACAAAAACCAGACAGCAACTAAAGGGGGGCTTTGCTATTAACTCTTAATTAGTAATAGCAAAACAGGACCTATATGGCCCTACACCCTGCTCACCATCATGAGCTGTCGTCTCTTACTGGTGCCGGACACTGTCAGACCTTGCCTACCAGTCTGAAGGGATTACACATCTAATACATTGCAGTCATCCTCATCTTCCTCGTGGTGAGTTCCTGGGGTGCAGAGCATTGTCCTCGATTGGTTCCACCAGAAAGGAATTTTCATGGGAGAGCCGGAATGAATAAATCACCAGCAAATTGCTATTGGCAGAGTGAGATCAGGAGCAAGGAGAGAAGGATCTGGAGAAAGGGAAGGAAAGAGAGAAAGGAAGAAAGCATCTTTGGTGCACATTGAATTGCTTGCCTCATTTTCATTTGAGACTCCCAATCTGGGGCAGCAGCTGCTCCAATGATGTATTACAAACGACTTATTGCTGCAATGCATCATGAAGCTCCATTGCCCTGATGACATGTTACCATAATACATCATGAGAGCATTGCCCAGCAGGAACAGGAGTCCTGGAAACCAAACAGCTCCATAAATTTTCCTATGGTTCCCCCAATATTGTTGTGAATTTCTTTTCTGCTCTATTAAAGATTTAAGCTTCGAAAAGTGTGGGCCAGAGCAGGCACTCATTAAACAGGCTCCGATGGTTTCATAAGTCCCCCAAGTCATTAAAGGTTTTAATATAAGAGATTAACTATTGCTATTGTTGCTTGGCATGAATAAATTATCTTTAAATACCTTTTTATGCCTCCTGGTAGTGAGTCAGGAGCTCGGGTTTATGTGTGAGGAGAACCCTGGCTGTGGGGATGGAGAGAAGCACAGTTCAACCTCCTTAAAATAAAGTGGAGTTGGTGCTTGAGCCACATTTGCAGGTAATTTGTGGGGCTTCAAGTCTAGGTCATAGGCACCATGGATGCTCAGCCCTTCTGGAAGTTAAGCCCTGAACGCCCACAGGCTGTACTGCACATAATGAAAACGTTTTAGGATGAACTCAGTTTAGCAGCTGAGAGAGGACCTCTGCAGACTGAATCCAGAGTTGCAACCCAAGAAGTGCTGAGTTTGGGTCTGCTGATCCTAGAGGCTCCTCTGATCGATCACCGGGTACCCCAGGATGCAGGACTGCGGGGGATGAAGGACACTAGGACAAGGTGAACATCTCAAGTCAAGGGTATGGAAAGCATGTTCTTCAGGATGGCGGTGGAGAAGGGAGGCTGCAGTCTATGCACTACTTCTCTTCCCACTGCTAAAATGCAAGTGAGCTGCTCCAAGGGTGATGAGATGTCCTGATATTACTGCAGAGAAACCATAGCCTTGGAAATGTAACCCTGTGAAGGACAGCTTAGTAATGAGGTATCACTGGGTATCTTGGATAATACTACATGAGCTCACACAAGGGCAAGTGGAAAGGGAACAGATGAGATGAAAATCAGGGCTTTAGTTTTCCCAGCACAGATAACGCAAAGGCACATGAAGGTTTGTAAGACAGACCTTCTGCAAGACTTCGGTGTTAAAATCAGGCGTCATCTCTCCTTGTACTTATTATGTTAGAGAAAAAAAAGAGGACTTTTCCATACAGAGTGGAACACATTGATTCAGAAACAAGAATTAAGAAAGGAAAAGGAAAGGGAAAAATAGGTAAAGAGCAGAGCAATGTTACCTGCATTTAGGTTATATGGTAGACATGAACGTGCCCATCACACAAACTAAGTCCTCCATGGCACTATGTGATAACTGAGGAGGGACCGTGTGCTCCCATTGAAAGGGGCCTTTTGCCGGCAGTGCTGGAAGCTCTAGGAGGGAATTGCCAGCGAGTTCTTAGAAGCACATTTCACAGTACAGTATCAGCCAGTTGAATTTGCTTTGGAAATGCCAGCGCAGCTCGGGCTGGGTGC
Organism: Neopsephotus bourkii; assembly: GCF_033783945.1. Taxonomy (NCBI): domain Eukaryota; kingdom Metazoa; phylum Chordata; class Aves; order Psittaciformes; family Psittacidae; genus Neopsephotus; species Neopsephotus bourkii. The sequence goes on from NW_026902223.1 coordinate 1,888,591, forward strand.
TGCTGCTGCTGTGTTGGAGTCATTTCTGATCCAAGATTAAGTGTCTTTTTATTTGGTTGAAATGGGGTTTAATTGAATGCGCTGCCCTGCTCGAGGTGCACCAAACCAACAGGGTTTGGTGTTTTTCTTTCCCAAATCCTAAGGGAACGTGCCCCTAGACCAACATTAGACTGTTTTGTTTTGGGGCTTTTTTTTCCCCCCGTGGTCAAAAGATCCAGTGTGTGCTAATTCTGTTGGACTCTCTCTCACTCAATCACTCATATTCAGTGCCCCCTAAAGAAACATTGCAGAAGCCAGAAGGCTAAGAAATTACCCAAATGAACTGCCTGTGCTTTGCCCTCACATATCACATACTGAATTGTTGCCACCTTGCTGGTAAAATTAGCCACGTGTTTCACAGCGTTACCTTTACTGAGCAAATAACAGAGAAGGTGCTGTGCTGCGCTGCGCTATGCCAGGGCAAAGGACTGCCCAAAATGGGGATTGACCGGGGCTTGATGGCTTAAGAGAGGAAAGTTGTCTTGCAGATGTTCTTAACTAATCTGTTAAATAACATTTTCAGAGGTTGCTGCTGAGATGTGGTGGGCATGATCCCCTGTACAGGCCATCTGTATGCGCGCTTAAACTAAGGACAAAAAGTAGTCCTAAGTTAGAAAGAAGCCCACGGATTTTACGGCGTTGCAAACTCAGGTCTTTATTCAATTGCCCTGAAGCTTTAATACTGAAATGGGTCCAAGAAATAGATTATTTGTTTGAAAAATGCACTTCTGCAGTGATCCTTCTTTAGTTGAAAGATGTTTTAAAAGAAAGCATCTTGGTTTTTCATTATTAAAAAATCCTGTTTCAAAATTCGCCTACATTTTAACACATCAGCAGTAAAAGAAAGGTTAAATCAGCGAAAAAGAGAGGATATTTTTCAGAGTCCTGTTTCTGTTTTCTATCTCACAATGGAATCCAAAGGCATTTGCTTCAATCTGATCCAAGTCATAATAATAATAATAATGATAAAAAAATTAATTCAGCCGTTGAGCTGAAAAATCAAATTTTCATACAACTTTAGGTGTAGAAAATATTTCTCCTGCCACAGTCAATGAAAGGTGATGATTGTTCTATCCATTACCTGGGGGTAAATTCTTTTCAATCTAAAGCCAGCAGAAGGCAAGTGAGAAGCCAGCAGCAGCCTGGTGGGAACAGCAGAGGAGGATGTTTGCTGTCCACTGGCCTCCCAGTTGATCAGACCAAGACCAAACCTAATTTGCCTCCTGCTGCAACCAGGTCCTCATCCTTTGGGATGTGATGGCAACAGAAATTGTGCTTGGGAACAGACCTTTTAAAGTCAGATCCAAATACTGCTCCTAGGGCCATGACATCTTTGTTTTCTTTAGGGTACCTAAATTACAAAGCACCACCACTAGCAAATACAACTGGGTTTTCTGTAAGTTATCTGGGGATGTAAAATGACCTGAGACTTAGTTAGAAGCTTCTGTGCTTTGAAATTTCATGAGTTATCTGAGACTCTGATTATACATGAGAAAATAGGGTGCTCTGAGGCTGCATTTGCAGCAATGTCTCATGCAAAGAAGCTCTTATTTTCAAATAGAGCAGCAAAAGCTGCAGCATCCCATTGAGGCACCGACCCTGCCATCCTGCTGCTGCAGTGGAGCAGCATCTTTGTGCTCACTTCTGGATGCACATGGAGCAGTTTTCACTATTTCACCAAACTGAGTTTCTTTTATTAGACTTTGACCTGTATCACAGTATTGTGGAGACTAAACTACAGTGAAAACAACACTAAGTGGGGTGATGAAGGCAGCATGCGAATAAAGAGAGTGAAAGCTCACAGGATCCATACAGGGAGGATTTGAGGCCCAGCAAGTGCAGTGATTTGCCCATCCTCACGCAGGTGATGCAGCAGCAGAGCCAAAAATCACAGGCTCGAGGTCTCCTGAGCTTTCATTCACTGTCTTTGAGAGTCTCATCAACAGCTTCTCCTCTGGAGCGTGTGAGCGTGCAGCCAAAGCCTCATACGTCACCAGAGCAAGAAAAAACCCCAACCCTTTCAGCTCCCCAGCCTTCTGCAGCCCAATTTATGTCCAATTTGCAGACTTTCAACATAGCAGCCTCACAGTTCATAAAATCAAACTCAGCCAGGGCTAAGTCTCTGGGTAATGGATTTAGGATCACTCGAGGTGTTACTGGCAGTTCATGATGGGTAACTTTCTTGTTAACTAAAGTCCCTTTTGCTAAATGAGTTCCAGGTTTAACTCCCCCAGCCCCAGCCTTCACTCTCCTGGTTTTCCCCCCCCTTTTTTCTTCCCTTTTGGCAGCACTGCTCTGGATGGGAAGGGAGGGGGAGAGGAGGTGGCACAGGGCTTTTTATTAGCCTGCGCGTGGAGGGCTTTTCATTGCGAGGGCTACGGGGAGCAGAGACAGAGGGAGGGGGAAAAAAGGTGGGATAAGTTGGTCTTTGTGTAAGGGGAAGGTGCTGAAAGGAAGGCTGTGTGCTGGGGCCGGGGGATCAGCCCTCTGGCTCCGCTTGTCTACACAGGGATATGGAGACAGCCGCCTGCCTAGACCGGTGCCTTTCGGTTTCCGCAGGTAACTGCAGGCACTGTGGGGAACACGGCCAAGGAGAGCAAACCACAGATTGCACGTGGGGAGGGAAACTGAGCCCCTCCCGGGCACTACTGGGGTCCTTGGGGCCGGCAGTGCTGCCAATGAGCCCAGAGTGGGGAAAAGGATGGCTCCCCTTCAGCCACTGAACCTAGCCTCCATATATATCACCCATGTATTTCTCTTCCTTTAATGCTGGATTTTCCAGCTGAGAAGCCATGCTATTTATCTGGCAGAGATTAACTGCTGCTCATGTTGCAGGAAGGGGATGCATCATTTCCAAGTGCTACCGAGCTTTGGGGGATAACCCTCCCAGCATCCAGAGCAAGCAGCTGGGATATTTCTGTTGCTTTAAATTGTCCTTTCCATCTACCTGGCTTGCAGACTTTGTATTTTTGTTATCAAAAAGCTGGTGGCAAATTTGCTTTTCTCTCTTTTCTCTCCTGTTTCGCTCCTCACTTCATCCAAGAGAACTACGTGTGCTCCTGTGCTCCCAGCTCCCCATCCTGAGGGGCAGACCTGAAATCTGTCAAGATGAATGGGGAACTTTTGTTGAGTCTCAGTGAACATCACACCAGGGCCATGGGCTGGAGTTTCCTTGGGAAAGGAACAGTAAAACACATGGTAGATAGGGTCAATTAAAAGTTGTCAGCCCTTCCTATAGGGTCAATTGTTTCCCTCACCACCTCCTGGTCCTTGTCTTGGGCCACAGTGAGGGAGAATAATGTGGTCCTCAGCAGCCAGGATGCAGTCTGAGGTGGTCCAGTTTATGGTCTGATGTGGCCTTCTATGGACATGGGGAAGGATAAAATACAGCATCCAGCAGCAGATATGCCTCTCCCAGTTCCTCACCCCTATTCCCAGCACACCCTGGATCCACCACCCCAGAGAACGAGGACCGCAGCAGGGCTCAGGGCTCTCTGTACACCTCCATCCACCATCACACCCTTTTTCCCCTCTTTTTCCAGTTCCTCAGACACAATCCTGGAGTTTTAGAGGCTTCATTGCACATTGTTGCCCACAGGAGCCAAACCAGGGGCTGGACACAGATGAAGCAGAGGAACCCGGGCTGCACTGATGCACCAGGCACCTGAGAATGGGCTGTCATGCCATAAACCAGCACATGGGATTTGGCTTGGCCTCTTGCATGATGGAAATCAGTGCCAGGCCAGTGATTTGCTGCTAAGGATATTTCCATGTGATTTTAGTCAAGCATGTCTGACAAAAAAGCTATTATATACAGAGGCAGGAAGAGAGCACGTTAAAGCAGCTCTTCGTGACAGAGTGGCCTTCCTACTCGTTTATTATCACCTATCCTCAGATGATTTCTTATCCTTCTTTTTCCCCTTCTCTTTGATTTCTGTTTTCCTTTGCTTCCCCACAATCCACTTCTCTGCCTTGGACAGGATTCCCAACTAAAATAAAAATATGGCAGTTGTGTTTTGGTTTGTTTTTAACCAAAGTGACCACTTTGTCCTTTCTCTTCAGACAGCTCCTGCTTTCAAACCTTTACCTGGCAAGTGTTTTCTTTTATTGAACAAAGAATCACCCCAGGAGCTCTGTGCCTCCTTACACCCTCCCGTACAGCAGCCCAGAGGACAGGGCTTGGCAGCACAGGGGCTCCTTCCAGGGCAGAATAGATCAAAACTCACAAGGACAGTAGAAATAAAGTGTTTCTCAATGTGCAAACACCATTTTACTGAAGTCAAACCCATTTGCAGTTTTGATTTCAGTGAGGTTCCTCATTCAAAATACATCTGAGTGAAGCAGTATTTCAAAAGTGACAAAATGCCCCATTTCATCATCTTAACATAAAAAATACGGTCCTATTTCCTGGCCTAAAGCACTGTTTTGTTTTGAATTCAAATCAATATCAAACACCATCACTGACTGAAGGGCCCTCAAAAGATCATGACCAGCATGGTGTAAGGTGCTGCACAGCAAAGTGAGTGTGCAGTTGTGTTCAGCACACCCTACAACCCTGCTAATGGGTGTATTTTACATTCTGGCTGCAACAGAAATAGCCCAGAAGTGATTTATTATTGATACCAAATAAAAATCCACTTGATAATCTCAATTCTTTACCTCCAGCAGAATATTTTCTTTCCCTTGTTTTTAGATACCAGCCAACATTTTATAATCACGGTCTAAGAGAAGCCTGAAACTACAAATGGAACATTATAGTAACTCAAGTGGAGACCTCTCTTCCACTCCATTTCATTGCTATTTGTTTTCAGTAACTTATATTGTCATCTGAGCCTTTTTTCCTCCTGGAAGGCTGCAGCTCTGCTCATTGTGGTTGTGCCAGCTGCCTGTGTTAGCCCACTGAGCACACGGCCTGTAGCCCAGCCGGGTATTGTCTTTCTAACTAAACAAATAACCTTATTTAAAGGAGAGAAGGAAAGAAGAAGAAGAAAATGTCAGCCCAGCCCCCTGGAGCTCCGTTTTCCCTGCTTTTTGTGACCAGTGTGCCAGTGGTTATGTGCTCCTTACAAGCAACTGCCTGAGCCTGTTCTCTGGCTAAAACAATGGGGAAGTCTTACTGAAAAGCTACAACACAAAGTGATTGTTTTAATACCAACTCATGAGTATTGATTTCAATCTGCCCTATTTCTGGGGAACCGTTATAAACAGCTTCTACTGCCTATATTGCAAAGGTGACTTAGCTGGAACTAATTCTGATGAAGGTGAAGATCAGAACAACATCCACTTTCCCAGGGTCACATCTTATCAGAGGCTGGCACAGGATGCCAGAGAGAAAGCAAGGATGGAGATAATGGCAACAAGCTCATGCAGATCCTTCCAAGCCAGAGGCAGATACTGCAGATAATGAGAGTTTAAGTCCTCAAATGAAATATAAGTGTGTATTCATGTGAGAATGTATGTGGATGCATTAAGAAATCATTCTTCACAAGAACAGAACCAATACTGAGTGTCGATTAGTGGTTCTGGTTTTACCACTTCATACTTGACTGCAGTGAGGTTCCAAGTATATAAAGCTAATCTTCACATCCAGTTTTGATTTCAATTTTTACTCCTTCCCCCTCACTTTTAAGGTCTGCAGCACTAATTTGAGCCAGGATAGAGACCTTTTGAATGTGAAAGCAGTATTAGAATAAAAACACAGTTTCATGTTATGCAAGTATCAGTATCCGTTGATTAAGGTCTGATCTTTCAAAAAATAACACGTTATAGTTACTCACTTTAAATGTTAACTACTGTTAACTGGTAGGCATGTTGGCTGCTTCTTAAATAGCTTAATTGCTTTTCAAAACATTTGTGGTGAGAAGGAAACTCCAACTGTACGGGACAAAGCTCTATTCATATTAATAGCAGGCAGCACTGTCACAGACCATGGTACCATGGTACAGCATGGACTGGGGGACTTGTTGCAGAAATGAAGGTTGTGGGGTTTTAACGCTGCAGCTTTGCTTCTTTATGCTCATCTCACCCTTTTGGTTCTGCAACTATGAAGCATGGATAATGAAACTGATAAACCAGCCTAATCCTTAAAAACAGAGTTGTGCCTTTTCAGATTGCCCAGCATTAATTTTCACTGCATATCTGAATATAGTACTGACAGATGGCAATGCATAGGGGTTTGGATTCTCTATAGATGCATTTCAGAGAATACTAATCTTCCAATTAAAGGTCTTTGAACCGGAAATGTGCCTGCAGTGATTATCTAGAAGTGGCACCGTCACCAAACTAAAAATAGATAAATATGTTCTTAATAGTAGAATTGAGCAAAACACCCTTCCTTTTGACTTCTATAAGCAAAATTAGGAAGTACTTCTAGTTATTTGAAAGGCTGCGCGGGTATAGGGTAGGAGCTAAAGTAACTGCCCCATCCAGGAGCCAGATTTGTAGGGAATGAAAACCCATCCATGTAGGCTGACCCATGTGGTAGGGCCCACTCATGGGAACACTTTCCCTCCGTAGCTCAGACACTGCAGCAACATTTCCTTTTCTCTATTATTTGTTTTACAATATTCAGGTAGCCCCATTTGCCAGGTGCACATCACTCTTTCCATTCTCTTCAAAGAAGAAGGAAGGAGAAGTGATGCTACTTGTAAACCTTCTTGTTCTGTGTCACTTTATTTTAGCACACCAGTAAAACCACCACATAACTAGCTTTTAATTTAGACCAGCTGACAAATACAGCCTAATAATAGCTTCACAACAAATAACTTCAGAAAGAACAGCCTGTCTTGATATTAAACAATTTAAAACATCTCCTTTCCCTCTAAATGTATAAAAGAAAAGCAACTGAAAACCAAGTGAAGGTAAGGTACAACCATGGGCAAGCAGCTGAAATTTCCACATTCAGGCTCCCAGGATTCAGCCAGAGTACAAGTTAAATACAAAGTGCCCAAACTTTTGTTTTATAAGGCAAATAAGCTAACCAAAGCTTTACAAACCCAAAACCATCTCACAGAACTTTTACATTTGAATGGTAAAGGAAAGTCACCTGCAGCACCTCAAAAACCACCTAAAAACTCATACATCTATTCTAAGCTGGTGCTTGAAGAAAGGGTGATGGATAAAGGATGGGCTGGGTCACTTCTGGAGCTGATTTACCCTGTCTTCACTGAATATAAGGGTACCTGGGTGTCCAGTAAGGACAGTGGGCACCATTGCTATTGCACCTTCTCCTAGCAAAATAGCAGAAAAGATACGTGCTGTATCTAGAGCCTGAGCTTCCAATTCTCCTGCAAACCCAGCATTAGGATATGCCCCTTTCTTCCAGTGAAAGCCTCCACACAACCTTCATACATGTCCATACCCCAGCCCTGAAGAGCTCCCTGATGTACTTTTATACATGAACCCCCTGAATCCCACATGCAGGGCCAGGGCAGGTGGGATGAGGACTGAGGCCGGGGTGATGGTCTCAGGAAACACATTCATTCTTCACAACTCTACCAGTCAGGAAAGAATCTTGACAAAACAAATGGCTCCCCATAAACATGTCTAAGGAAATTAAGATGCTACAACTGATCTGCTTTAATAAAATTACGCAGCGGGCTCAGTTTCCCAAGTTAGTCACTGTATTTTCTGCATCGCGCCATGCAATTAATCCTTCCTAAAATAAACGGACTGATTAAAATTCCATTATCCTGACAGTTCACAATAAACCATGGGACCAATGATCCCCTTTCTTTTTAACCATTTAAGCCATTATAATTAATTCTGGATTTATGTCATTTGCTGGTAAATGTTACGATCACCTTACTAACTACTTAAACAATTTCAAACGGTTGCACTGCTTCTCAAACATGTAAACAACAGACAAGAATTGAACTATTTAACCTGATTCACATTTCATGACGTTTCCTCTATACACAAAGCTCAGTATTGAGTTGCTGGGGTCCCGTCTGTTTGCCCATTTCTTTTAATTCAGTATCTAATTAAATGCTCATAAAAAGCAAAAGAATTAGCACGTTGGAAAGAGACAGGGAAGTGTCTGAATTTGCCTTCATGGTTATTTTGGTCTCGGATTCAACTTGCGAGTGAAAAGAGAGCTCGTGAAGAACATTCTTTTATATTATTATTTCAAACATGCTAAAAAAAGGCCAATATTTTCCTTCCCAAGTTTTCTGCAGTTCACTTTGCCCAAAGTGAACCTTTCTTAGCCTGCCTTGTGTTTTAGGATGACAACCACTTCACTCATAAAAACACACGAAATCATAACCATTTTTCTCAGTGGAATCACTTTTTGCTCAGATGGCTCTAGTTTTTAGAGCAAACACACCATGGAAATGAAACCAATCTTACAATCAAAACTTATCCCAACTAACAGTATTTGAGATTTCCTTTGGTCTCTTTCTCCCATGTCTCATGGCCTGCCCAGTGCTGGAGCCAACCTCTCTTCAAGCTACCAAACATGGCAATGGCACTGGGAAGGTGCCCACATAAGCACAAGTTGGTTCTGAACAAGCCCCAGAAGTTGAGCTGCTCCTACAAATATTCCTCTATTTTAGGTCTGAAAGTTAATCTCATCACTGCTATCCTTTACAGGCCTGTTTCTGTGGTTCTACATTACCAGCTGTAACAATGCACCCTCTTGGTTCATTGGGATGGCACTTGGCCATCACTTCTCTCACGCTCCTCTTCTCCAGGTCCTGACAACCTCCTGGATCTCACAGCAATGGTGTCACACCAAGCAGAAGGCTTGACCATGCTGCCAGCTCTTCCTAGCCTGGATGATGAGTTCAGGACAGACAGCTTGAACCAATTAAGCATGGATTGAGGGGCTGCAAGGTCCTCCCTGCTCCAATCTGTGTCCCAAACCACAAGAGATGCAGTTCTAAATACTACAGCAATCATGCAAAGTAGAGAGAGAGAAGATGGATTTACTAAATCAACTTTGCCTGCATTTTGTGGGTATGTTTTCATCTTAATGTTAAAATTGACCCAAAAAAATCCAAACAAAAAATGAGGTGATACTCTGCTAATAAAATTGCCACTTAAATCAATTTGTCTTGGTTTTGGAAAAGAGCATAAAGATTTTAGCTTTTCAAAAACTGTGATTACAAACAGAGATATACTCTCCAAATTTTTTAGAAGGTGGAAAATCCATTTTCTAACCAGCCCTACTTACAGCTGGGTAGATGGGTTACTTATCCAAACTAACACTGACCTTCAAAAATGTTTGGGTTGATGTCAGTGTTTGGGCTGAGGTTTGGTTTGGCCAGTTCTTTTTCCATAGCAATTTACCCATCCCTAGAAGAGGTGCAGCTCTGAAATGGAATAAAAAGAAGGACTCTAAGCACACATTGGCCAAACTGAGCTACTATTTGATAAGGATAACAAAACACCCCTTTACAGCATCTTTATCTGAGTGGTCGCACTCAGCGCTTATTAACATAGTAGGTGATCATATTATGAAAGCCATCAGCCCTAATAGCAATGCCTGATGAAAAGGAGGAAAGAAAACAGATTTATTAAGCAGCTAAGCTGTGTTTACATTGATAAATGAGCCTTTCTAGAGATCCCAAAGTTCATTTTAAACCCCTTCTTCAGCAGCTCTTTAGCTGGCCAGCTGCAGGAGCCTCCCGGGATCTGCCCAGTGTCATTCGCTGAAACCTTCCTTCTAAGTTTCTCCCGAGGTCTCCCGAGCTGTGCCCAGGTGTTGAGATTTAAGGATGTGCTATTCCTCACATCAGCTGCACAGGATGGACTCTTGCCCATACTGTCAGCACCCTGCGAACAAGAAAAGGCCCTCTTTGTGCGCGCTCTCAGGCCCTGCTCTGTGGCTATCTCATTCTGTTTCGAATTAACATTGGTAGTGATTTCCGCTGGCTTGGCTTTGTAGAAAGCCCTCTATGTTCTGCAGCCGCTCTCCAGTTGCAGGGCGCCATAGGAGGCTGCAGGCAGATGCAAATAGTGTTGTCTCAGTTTGCTCCCGTGGTTTTTGCTTTCCAAGGCAGTGAAGAGATGGGGGCTTGGCCATTAGCAGCCAAGGCGAAGAGAAAGGACAGAAAACTGGGGGTTAGCATGAAGGGCAAGTAACAGTGGCTGCAGAAAGGCTGCCTTCCTCCCATCAGCCTCCAGAACACGATTAAATGATTGAGCGTATTCATCAGCAGGGGAGAAATCAGAAAGTGTGAGGCTAAAACACATCAGTTAGTGTTATGGAATACGCAGGATGGTATGGAAGCCTGTTAGCATCCAAACAGCTGCATCGAGCACCAGATCACAACCCCAATGTGATATAAATGTTAACCCAATATAGAGTGTTCAGCAAAGCAGTTCCCCAGTGGCTGTTCTGGTCTCTGATCCCATGTGCTCCAGGAGCATGCAGACCAAGCGGCAGCACCCAGCAATGAATGCTGACTTTCTTCATCTGCGTTTTCCAGCGCTCCTAACAAGATCACAGACAATATGCATAGGACTGTGCAAACACACAAGGATGATTAATACTTGCTCGTGATTAATTACATGTTTACTCCAGCGAATGACTCAATGACATGAATGTTTTTCTGATCCTTTGCTGGATTTTATGACTTCAGAGCATGCTGCGCAGCAGATACATCATGAGATACGGTAGAAAGCCAAGGCCAAAGCTGCACTCCGAGTGCCATGCCCTGATCCTGGCCGCAGGAATCCTCTCCCCAGCCTGGATCAGCCCCAGGGCTGTGAACCACCTCGCAGTACTGAAGGTACAAAAAGTCTTGTACATATATATAGAGTTGGTAGGAAACCAGTTTCAAAATGGGAAGGCTATTGTACTCAAATTGCACCCACAGTCCCAGAATAGACGGGTGTTTCTGCAGAAGCAGGCAGGAGAGTTCATGCGTTGACTCTATACTTTAACCAACAGATGCAAAGTCAACAGAAGGGCAGTGAAAACATATCTTCAGATTTACTTATTTATTTGCATTAAGCAAAACTCGCCCTTTCTTCCCCAATAACCCAACAAACAAACCAAAAACTGGGTAGAGCTGCCAACATGTTCCAGTTTGGCCTTGCAGATTTAATCCTGTCCTCTCACCATGGTAATGTGACTAAACACCGGAGGCGAGTCTTGCCTGTCACGTACTTTTCGGCCTTGGATCTGACAGCTTAGTGCATTAAACCCAAGCAGTATTCCTCATTGCTCCCAGGAGCACTGTGGAACAAGCAATGCTCAAGCCTTGAAACAGAAAACAGCCCAAACAGCTCTGCAATGGTATTATACGTGCATAGGTGCACGCACACACGTTCTCGCATGCCCCCCTTGCAAAGTTTTCCTCCTTCCTTTTCCTTTTCCCCTCTCCTCTTCAGCACTACATTCTGCAATCAGTGTTACTTAGAAAATATCTCGTACAAGCAAACAATCTCTGCAAATATGGTTATTGCACATAATAATGCTTTCCAGGTAGATTGCAAGTGGAATGGGGAAACTTAAAGCAGGAAATAGATTTTAAGTTATGTTTTGTATGTACCCAGTTGTTAATGACACATTAAAAGGAAAGGAACATTAAAAAGTTTGCTGTTTACTGTGACTTGCTCAACCTTTTTCTGCTTCCCAGACTCTTTGGCTATTGAAAATAGCTTGCTCAGTGTCCCTTTTCTCTCCCTGATTGTACCTTAACACATCCTGTAAACATTTCACAATGGTGATGCAGTACTGCAGATGATAATACCCATGATACAGGAAGAGGTTTATGAGATGTTTTCCAAAGCCTTTTCATTCCATAGGTTTCTAAATCACGTGGATTTTTATTTATTTGCAAAAAAGTGAAAAATGTTAATGTTTAATTCTAGTTCCTTTATTTTCTGTATTATGATTGTGCCTGAAATTGTCTAGAAATGCCTCAAGGAGTGTGACTCACGGGAGGTTCATTCTTTCTGACCCTGCTTTTGGCAGGGGGACTGTAAGGGCTGCACTGTGCTTGCTGCACATCAGGGACACGGCTGCGTGCAGGTCATGCACATACTGTCCTCTGTTTATAAAGCTGGGAAAGCGTGCTTTCCACTGGCACAGAAAGTGGGTTTGGGCTCCCGTGGGATTCATTCCATGCAGCACACAGAGATGGAAAGATAAGGTGTGGTGTAGTGAGAAGCTGGTGGGGTTTGTGTCTGCTCTCCACAAGGATGGGTGCTTGCATCTCCCAGGCAATTATCAATTTTATATAAATAAAAGCATGTTTTAAACCAAAACTTTCCTTCCTAGCATGTAATTCTAATGGATCATAATCTTGTATATACAGTAATCCAGGCAAGTCAGTATGCTTGCTTTGTGGAAAGGAAATGCAGGCTTCAAAATAGAGATGCTATATCCAATTGTTTTACAGGTATAGTTTTTGCTGTAATGGGCTATTTTATTAATGATTATCTAGAGGGAAAAAAATCATTGCAATGATGGATGAGGTGTCTTAACATAGTCATTCAAAAACCCATTCATCTCTTCTGGACTCTGCGAGTTGCAACAGGCAGGACAGGCTTTAGATCCATTATGAAAATCCAGGACTTCAGCAGGAAAAGATGGGAAGAAAGGAGGCACTGAGAGTGAAGGGAAATGTAGAAGAAAACAAAATAGAAGTTTATTACTATTTTTTGGTAGCTTATCTGTTTTAATGTTACGGGAGAGGCCATCCAAGACCTCAGTGCTCTCAGAACTTCATATGGATAAAGGTGACAGAGTCAAAGTGCAGGGTTTGGTGAGGCACCCTTCAATGTACATGATGTGCACACCAGTGTGATTTCCCTCCAGCCAACCCTGAAGGATGCTGCCCACTTCAAAGAATACCAGAAGGATAAAACACCAAATTAATCCACAAATAATTTTATCATCTTTATATGTAATTCCTCCCAGTCTTTCCAAGGGGAAAAACTATTTCAAGTTTATGTCTAAGAAACCTTTAGGCACCTTACAGGATATTTGGGAATATTCTGAATTCAGGCTTCCTTTTTCAGCCTATCTGGTGCAAAGACGGTTGGATATATATTTAGTCTGTGTTTCTGTCCCTCTTTTATAAACACAGGAGTTCTGAGACAAAATAATAATAGTGTGAAAATGGACCAACCGCAGTGATGGCAAATACATGGATTGACTTTTCAGTTTATAGTTACACCGAAAATGTTTTGCTGAAGTGGTGGTCCCTAATGTAAGATTCACTTTTAATTACCCAGTACACTCACATTTGAGTCAAAAAGAAATAAACGCATAACAGAGATAGGGAGAAGGATATGAAAGTCAGTGCTCCTGAAATCATTGACTGGAAAAGCTAAATGATATACTTTAATAATTGAACTAAGGCAGTGTAGCCATAGCTTCTCATTGCCAGGGTAGTGATTTGGGGGTTTAAGCTTTTATCTTTCCAAAGGATATTTCATGCCCTTCAATCTGCGTGGTTTACTTGCCTATAACTGCTAAATCTCCAACTGCAATAGCAAATACTGTTTACTGATTTTATAAGGGTTGTCAAAATGATGAGGTACCAGATGAGAGCAATGAATATAGGAAATAAAAATATCTTCTTTTCCATCACCAATAAACAACAAATATTTTAGATTCCATCCTTTAACTGTTCATTTGACATTCCAGTTGGAAGCTTTACCACTGCATTAGTAAAGAGTCACTATAGGAAAAGGCTAGATGTTAAAGTTACACTTTCAGCTATCTCGACGCGCCGTCTTTGGCACAGCCTTCTCAGTGAACAAGCTAGGCTATATATTTCTGAGAAATTAAAACCATATGGCACCACCTTAAAAAAAAGCCCTTCTCTGGAAGCATCCTCGGGGTTTTCAAAATGTGTATGAATTAAATATAGTCGTATTTATTTAGAAAGGATCTGTTCGGATTAGACCTGGACCCCTCATTTCTGCTCCAGGAATTAAACTGTCAATATGCTACTGCTGGAAGTCACAACAGGAGAGAACTTAATGATTGCATTTCTATTAAGAGGCTTTTCATCTCTAAGATGAAGAATGTCTTTAATTTTGGCTAAACTCAGCTTCTGTGAAGACTATTAAATTAGGGCATCGATTAGAGGATGAGAGCTTCCCTCTGCCATGGCAGATGATTGCTGCAGCAATATTGTCACTGGAAGGAGTTTCCACTCCTCATGGTCATTTGAAAGACTCCAGAGACTTTATATGAAGTTAAGAAGTCCTGACAGATATTAGCTAGTGCTCTGTGAGTCAATGCTGAACCAGGCTTTGGGCTTCCCTTTGAATGCTGGCCTTAGGACAGCAGCATGACCAGGAGGCAGGAGAGCTTGGAGCTGGAAAAAGGTGCTGGAAAAAGATGCTGGTAACAAGTGCCTCTCTTTGTGAATTATCTGGTGACATTACAAGCTTTGACAAGAAGAGAAATCTCCTCCAAGGCCTACCCAGCCCAATATGTGGTCAAATACATGACTTAAGCGGAAAGCATTTGATTAGCTGGATGGAGGTATATAAACCCATACAATTTGGTATAGATATTTCAGTATAGGAAACATATTTTCAATTTTGCATTTCGTGTCACTGAGGAAGCATGTAAAAACTTTTCAGCAACATAATACCCGAAAAACTAAAGCCCTCAATTTTCCCCTGCCTCTGTTCCTATACACTCCTTGTATATTTGCACATTTGGATATGATGACAATTAGTTCTGTGCTACGGGACTGGATTGATTTCGCTTGCTGGGTCTCGTCCAGCTAAAACGTTACAGGTTCAAATACAGAAGCCTCTGGTTAATGAACTCCAGAAAGTGTAAAATACTGAGGCCCTGCAGTTACATGATCACCCTTCCGAACAGAAGCACTAATATCTAACAAGGCGAGCTACTGTTCTACCCTTTAGATGAAGCTCATAAAAAGTAGGTTTAATTTGTCTGGGAAAAATAGACTTTAAAAAAGAGTGGTATAAGTTCCCTGGTGGAAAAACATGCTTCTATTATGAAGCCTTCCCACCAAATGTCTTGGAAATTAGGCAAAGTTAACATGTCCAGTTGGAGCCGAGCCAGGAAATGAACAGTGGATGTTCTCTTGTAAAAATCCTGAAAGCTGCAAGTAACCCATAAACAGTTTGCAGAGTGAGTCAAAATGGACCATTTTATGCTCCCTAATGGAAATACAGCTTATTTGTACATGGACTCAAAGTAACAATGTGATGTCATCAAATGATTTAAGGTCAGAAGCATAGCAAGAGTCAATATACAGTGGTGGAGGGAAACATCCTATTCTTACTGAAGTATTTTGGAGGAAGCATCGACACTGGGGTTTGTCTTGGCCCTTTGGAGCTGGGACAGGAAAACCTCAGCAGCTCTATTCCTGGAATTGCAAGGTGGGAAGTTTACTGCTACCATCAGTCTAAGGAGGGCTTTCAGGAATATTAGTGAAGTTTGCATTCAGTTCAGAACACAGAGAAATCTCCTATAGAACAGAGCACCTTTGGGCTGGTATGGCCACATAAGCGACCCGCACTCAGTATTATCTCCAGAATTAACACTGAGGTTTGCAGATCAGATGCAAAGCACAAACAGCTTTGAATCAGGTATCACAATTCACAGATTCACTGTAGAAAAAGTGCACACCTGAAAAGCATCCCTTGAGGACCGAGCTCCCTCCACAGTAAGGGGAGCCGGGATGTCCCTCAACCTTTGACTTACAGCCAGAGGCCCTTTCCTTGCATTCTGACATCTGAGATTTGATCCCTCCTTTCACAGTATGATTTTAATTTGTAAAGTGGGTTTGAGCCTGTGGCAGAAACCTCAGGAAGCTGGAGTGCTATCCAGCACTGATGCATCGTGTTTCCAAAGCTTTAGGACCAGATGAGCCCTTCCCTTTTTCCTTCAAAGCCAGAACAGAGCAGTGGAAGGTTCAAGTGAGGTGCTTGCAAACAGGTAAAGAAGGAAACTATTGCCCAGGTGATATAACTCCCATAGACCATGTTCATCAGCAATTACCTGCAAACAGGCCGAATACCCCCAAAAGCTCGTTTCACTAAATGATACTTTAATGAAGCTGAAGTTTGACTTGTTTCTCTTATTTATCTCACATCATTTTATTATTGTCATACTTATTCCTATGCTAAGAAAGCATACACATCATTTTGATGAAAGATGTCTTGCTTTGCCCTCAGTTCTAAGCTTTACCATGCATTGAGAAACGTAATAAAAACTGGTTGACTGAATTGCTAACAGAAATAACCAATTCAGAATTAATCTCTAATTAAGGATCAGTTCTGAAACCTGAACTGGCATTTGAATTACATGTCCTGGTCTCAGTAGGAATATTAAAGAACCTCGTCAGAAACAGTTTAGCTGGTGACAGGGGATAAATGAGGACTACAGTATATTAATATAAAAGACTAATTAAATACCAAAACTCAAGATACAGACACAGAGCATGGAGCTTGCTCAGGTACCTCTCTAGGACATTGCATTGCGCTGCACAGACACAGCTGGATTTCCTTTACAGATGTTTTCCTACACGGTTCATGCAAGTGAGTAGGATGATCATGACTTTCACAGGCACAGCAAAATGACATGAGATGACTGAGGTCAGCTGGAGGTAATCAGCAGAATATAGTAGATTTCTATTCCATGGCTTCTACCTCATAGGTCTTTTCTTATTCCATGGACTGTCTGGTCCATTTTCTCTAAAATAATTTCTGAAATAAGATTAAATAATATGGGAAAACTTGGGAAATCAGTAAAGCCATTTATTGAGAAACTGTTGGGAAACATTAACATTCATTATTTATTGTTAAAAATTAAAGCTGTGATTTTCAGGGGTTTATTCATTTGAAGGAAACTTCTAAACCAGTTCTGCTTATTGATATTTGCAAGCACTCACTTGTCTTCAGTTTTGGCAGTAGGTGAGTTGCAGATTCAGTGGAACAAGTCACTATTTAATCACCTTTCTGCATTTCATGGAAGCTGCCAACGAGAAGGTGGGATTGAGGCATGGATAGCCTAGAACCATATGGTGTACTCTAAAAGTAGATAATTTAGGAATGACATTTATTTGTATAAAAAATAATGCCTTCTCTTACCTACCTGTTAGGTATGGACCTTTCATGAATCTTGCCCACAGTTGCAAGAAAAGCAAATTGGAATAAAAAGAGATGCCAAGAACAGCACTTGCTGGTTGGGAACATTACTGTTTTATTATAGGAAAATACCTGTATCACACTCATAAAGAAACCATTAAAAATGTAGGTAGCCTACCCTTTCTACCTCCTTTCACATACCCACACCTACACAAAACCTCCCTTTCTTCTGAGCCCCAATTTCAGCCAATTTCTTAATGAGGGTGGTGTCTAAGCAAGCATCAGGAAAGTCACAGACAAAGAAGGGTATAAGCAGGAGGTATGTTTCTGTTTCCATTATGTTTCCATAAAGTGTCAACCCAAAAGGTGTAGCTTGGGATGCAGCAAGAACGTGAGTGGGAGATGGAGTTCTTACGGTCCCAAACACACACTGCAGCATGGGTGTCCTTGAATCTTTTGCACTTGTCCTGCAACACGGCGATGGGACTCTGAAAAACTGAATTAGACATGCACTCAAATGTTGCTGAGAAAGAGAAATTCAAGAGGGGAACTAACAAACTGCCTTCCTCTTCTGTTGAGCTGCGCGGAGCTGGAGTTGAGCAGAAGCCGCTAAATAAAGCAAGGAATTTAAATGCTGTTTTCTTGCAAGTTGACTGAAACCAAATATACTTGATAACAGGGCTAAGTCCTTGCGGGAGCTGAGCCGAGCCTTTCACACATTTCCTCAGGTAGGAAACCGCTGTGCAACGTTTCAAAGCAATGGCCCTCCCATTTTTCTTAAAAGAGCTCTTTAGTGACTCCCTAGGTTGTGGTTTCCGAGTCTCCCAGCCTGGACACGCTCCTGGCTGCTCACAGGACACGGTGTATGGGAGTCTCTCAGGAATGTGTTTTCCTTCGTTCACAGATCCATATCCCCACCCTGTGGCATGACCTGGCCTGTAAAGCCAATAGAGCTCCCTAGGCCCAGCCAGGCTCATAGCCCGGGACCCTCCTGCCTCCAAGCTTAGGAATAAAGGATGGGTCAGAGGAGCTACGTGGAGGAAAGAGGTCATGATTCAAAACTGCTTTACAGTAGCCCTAAGGACAGCAAAAACCAGAGCTTAAGTCCTTGCCATACAGAGTGAAAAATGGAAATGAAATTCACTGCATCAAGAAAGATCCTCTGGCTTTTCCATCAGAAAAGACAGAGGAATTCAACACCTGGAATTCAGCCAAAGCCTGGAAGACCTTATAACTGTAATGCCTGCACTAGGCTATTTCATTTCACTACAACACTTTCATTTCCAATTAGAATATACATGCACTCAAGTCTCCATGTATATAACTTTCCTATGGCAGCCTCTCGCAGAGGGTGAGCCCAGCAGTTCTTGAGAGCTATTATGTCTTCAGCCGACCATGGGTTCTCCACATCCAGAGTCCCAATTTTTGTTATGCCATTGTAAATCTAGAGAAACTGCAGTGATTTCACTGCACTGGGGCTAGTGGAGAGCCAAAGTAAATACAATGAGTTGTCAAAGGAGTTATATCACATTGGCACTGCTGTAACTGAAAGCATAATTTGCACTATTTTTTAATAATGCGGTGTCTTACATCGTTAGGAATGAGGTCCTGCAAACGCATACGTAACTTTCTTATGTGAGTAGCCCCTCTGCTGCCCATTTATATGAAGAATGCTAATACGCCAGATGTTGGGACTGCAGCAGAAACCGTCCTGACTTCCCCAGCTGAAGCTCTGGTTTACTGTGCTCATACTGAAGAATGGCTGCTGGACTGAGCCCTTCTGATAATGTCCCCAGGACATGATAAAGGTAACAGCTGAGAAGCCTCGAAACAGGTTTCTGGCTAAATCTAAAGAATAGAAAATCCTGAAACTTAGGGGTGGCAGGGCTTGTGAAAGATTTTAATATCAGACTGCCTTTGTGTGATGCTCTCAGTTGAATCCTTGGCTCCTGTCAACCCTTTGGCATTAAAATCATATAAAAGCTTAGAAGGAAATAACAATTCAGAATGAAAACCCTCATGTTCTGATGATCTTCGTGCTAGCAGAATCTTATCCCTCGGTCCTCAGTGGCAACACTCTCCCTGACTTCTGAGTTGTTATGGCTTTGCCACAAATTATGTTCCAGAGACAAGATTTTCCACAGTGGTGCGGTATGATGGAGGTAAAGCGTTACATTCAGCTCCTTCAATACCGACTATTTCTAGGGTATAGGAGCAAGGAACACAGATTGTTGGGGGGTTGTCTTAAGTGAAAATGCACTGCAATATACCTTTAAAACATACATTCCAGAGAAAACATAAGGAAATTGAGTTTGGGTATGGCTACAGAGCCATTTCCCCCCTCCCTCAGCCCAGATTCACTTAGAGACATAAAACAAGGGTTTGATATTTCATTTTGAAGGGTCCTTTCTTCAGCCTTTTGGAAACAAATTGTACCTTGCATATAGTTGTAAATAAAAAAAAGTACCAAAATCAATTCATCACGGACTTTTATGAAGTGCAGAGAAAGGTAACACACACCATTGGTTATAAATCGATTTCTGAAGGCATCAGGACCAATAAAGTGCATTTCGTATTTACCCCTGTCTACTTGCGTGGAGTTTCCTACAGGTCAGCAGGCACACGAGCTGAGGTCAACCCCTAGGGTGTATAATTTGCAACACAGTGCCTTCATTGCAGAGCTTCCCTGCCACAAGGAGCAAATATGTTTTCCTTGGCCAGAGGAACTGTATGAAATGAATTATTGTGCAGGCAGCCTGACAGAGCTGGGCATGGGGTACAGAGAACTGGACAATTTCCCTGTGGCCTCTTGCCTAGAATTTGTTCTGAATGCATGGAGCTGAGCGGGATTTGCTCAGAAGACAGATGTGGATAAGGGAGCATTAAGTCTGAATTCAAGTTTATCTCTTCTCATCACAAAAGGACAATGTGTTGCTTCAGGAAATCTCACTTAGAAGAGCTCAATGTGGCTCTTACCAGAGCTGGAAATCACAAATGCATCCGTCTTAACATGTTTTAAGGTGGTTGCTCTCAAGCCTTGTGTCTTACCACATATTTCATGGCTGTACAGAAAGCCTCTCAGGTTCAACTCATTGCTGGTGTAACTCTATCAAAGCCATGTGTGCAGGTCTTGGGTAAGTTATGTGACAGCGGGAACCTGATGGCAAAGGCAGTTATCTGACAAAGGGCAAAAAAGAAAAGACAAACCATGCTCCTTTTGCTATCAAATGCACATTTCCATTTTGAACAGAAAAGAAGTCCCCTTAGATTTGCTTTTAGATATTAAAGGTCAGATAAAAAAATGTTTTGGCATCTAATACCTACTGAAATCAAGGGCATCCAAAGTGCAAAACCCCAGCAATTTGCTTTCAGAATTACGAGTGTGTATGGTCAGGTATGTAAATCTTATGTTCTCTTCTGTCCTACTTGACTCTAGACAGGTACCTCTCCTGCTTTCATTAGAAGAGCATCTGATTTTAATCCCTCATACCTGTGTGTCTCCAAAATCTTCAATATATCTAATGTATATATGCCCATACTTAATAAAAACAAGCCACAGCAGAAGCTTTATACTTCTCTCTGTCCTGCAAACATATTAATTAATGTAATGAGCAGCTTTTGCATTGGCCAATATAGGAAAACATCACTTGCTAGCTGAATTCTTGGAGAACCTGTTGGTTGAGGAAGGCACTGTGATTTTTACATTGAGGAAGCAATGTGGGATGTCTCTTTCTCTCAGCTATTCTGCACATTTACTGAAAAAGAAAATGCTATCGTATGGGAAAAATCACTTCCAGCAGTTGTTTCTTCACTAGGTCATACAGTAGCTGCTTGGAAGGACAAATGAAATCAGAGGTGATAAAATGTGGTGGTTTTATAGGCTGGAATTTTGACTGCATTGCTTAGATTGCATTAAGATTTTTCTCCTGCCTGAAAAGCAAACACTTTAAAACAAGTGAATCCCACATTCTATTTAACAAAGTGGGAAAGGTACTCCTTCCAATCTTTACATTTGCACATCTGAGAACTGACACAGCAAGAGTTTATCAGATGCGAGAAGGCAAATCCTGCATTATTAAAAGTGAGACAAAGGGAATTCTTTTCCAGCACTGGTGAAGATTTGAGTGTTTTTTTAGAACGTCTGACTGTTAAACACCCATACAAAATAATTGGGAAGTCAAAGCACAGCAAGCATCTCCTGCCTCTTGTTGGAAATAGCTGGTACGTTATTGGATAGTTAAGTGGATAATGGGGTGAAATAAGCCTATAAAAACCAACACACTTCATAGTTAATATGTTTTCAGAGTACAGTTAAATTACCATGACACATCTGTCATAACTCTTATGGGGAGCTTCATAATGTGTCTGATCTTATACACTCAGAGCTGTAATGTATCTCTTGAACTGCAGCAGACCTATGAAACTGAATATCCACAGGTCAATGGCAATATACTTTATAGTGTCAATACAGTCTACAGTTACAATGGTAGTGTGTAATAATGCCAAGGTCTCATCTTGTTCGAAAGAATCTTCTTTTCCACCTGCACAGTGGCTTAGAAAGCTTTGCAACCCCTCTTCCTGGAGGAGACCAGCACTGAGGTGTGATTCCAGCATCACGCTGAGTGCTCCCTCAGCACAGTGCTCTCACCCCTATAAGAGACCTGATTCCTGCATGCATCAACCCTACAAGAAACAATCTGGCAAGGAAAGGCCAGCATCACAAAGTCCTGTGAAGCTGATGACTGCCTTCATGGACTGGGCTGGGCAGTGAGGTAAGAATTTCCAGTCTGAAAGCAAATCCTACCATTTCATTTTAGCTAAAAATGCTCACACTGAAGGTGAAAAAAAACAGTGGTTGTGTCTCATTTTCCATAGCTGAAAAATAAGGAAAAAAATAATCTGTTGTGAACTTGGTTGAAGCTTTAGCTGGGGTGCTCAGTCCCAGCAGGCTGCAGTAGGGAAGGCAAGCAAGGAAGGACAATGAGAAGTCAGGAATGCTGCATGGCTCCACATGCCCTCCTGCCCTCACCAGGGAAACCTCCTCACTGAGCATGGGCTTAGGGATGAAAAGCACTGAGCAAAACCTCACCAAAGCCCTGCTTCTTTCTCACACAGTGATGGACACTAATTTCATGCAATGCTGGCCTCCTACACACAGTTATTACTCAACTCCTTGCCTTATATTAACACAGCATCTCATGGTCAGCAGGTCTGGTACATCTGGGCCTTAGACACCTGAAGCTAAGGGATTCCACTCCATACAGTGTGAGATTTGGAAGTCTTAGTTCTCACTAGCAAACTAAGGGGCTAAACTGGCTTTGCTTTTTTGATCCACATAAAAGAAGAAGAATCTAATGCAGCCAAGTCAAGTTGTCTCACTGACACTAAGCTCTGCTGTAAGTGTTGATTCTAGGATCTTGGCTGAGCTCAGTGAGGAGATGGGGTTTACTCCCAAGAACAGACCCAACTCTAGATTCTGCTTTCAAAGAAACCCGATGGTGTCCGGACCCAGAGTACTTCTTCAAACCCAAACCATTCTCCCCGGCTTGGACAAAACACAAATACCAACTCCAGTTTGCTCTGCTTGCAAGACAGAGGGAAAAGAGTAGAGTTAAACCCTGAGTTCTCAGTTTTCAGCTGTGAAACAGCTGCTGGTGTTCCCTTCTACTAGAGCTATTTAACGCTATCAAATGAGTTGAGGGGGTATTTAAAATGTGGAGCAGTCTTCTAGTCATGTGGCTACAGGGGCAGTTTTTCAGCCCTGACATTCAGCAAGTGTCTGCACAAAATCAGGTACCTCTTCTTCATATGCCTGAGGTATAAACCTTATATACAGCCCCAGTTCTATAGCTAGAAGGGTTGATGACAAAGTGGGTTTCCACGTAGAAGCTCTTCTCTAAAAATGAAACAAAACTGAGTGAAATAATCAAATCAAATCAAATCAAATCCTCCATTCTATCCTTCTGATAGAGTGGTGCTAAAAGGTTAACTTACAGCAGTATTGCTCTCGGGCCGATCCTGTGGTGGCTCTGTGGTTTCCGCCTATATAAATTTGATAATATTTTACAAATGCAGTATATGAAATATATTCTCAACATGTGTTTAATACATTTACAATCTATTAAAATGAAAAACAGAATACGCTTCAAATACTGCTGGGGTATTTGCTTAATGCACTATGTCTGGAACATGTTAAACATTATTTTAGAGGTAATTGAAACATTTCACACACATTCACCCTGCGTACTGTACGTGTGTACTGCATGCACTCTGGGGCTAAACCTTGCCCCAAGCGCACAGCCTGAATATCCAGGCTGAGGACTGAGAGGTTCTGTGAGCCTGGCATTTCCCTGCCTGCAGAGTTGCTCCCGTCCCTATGGCTCTCCTCAGGAAGCGTAATTCCTCCTTTCCCTCACCCCCCTGGCGCACGACCAGGGGGTCCTCGGAGCCTGGGTCTCTCTGCATCTCTCAGCTTCAGCTTTTGCTAAATAAATTAGAGCCAAATTTACTCTGGGCAGCCGGTTACCGAGTTACAGGGTATTATTTCAGCTCACTTCAGCACATAGCCTGTCAAAGCGGCCATTAAATACTTCTCCAATGAATATTTATGTAAATACACACGGTACGGGAATATTCCTATGTAAGTATTTGCTTAGTTTCACAACATGTTCCTCTCGCTCATGCCAATGTTCCCGAAGAGTGAACAAGGTGTATAGAATAATGATGGAGAGAAGGCCTCCTTCTTGCGCAAATAAATGCCCACAAAGACTTGATTATGGCATTTTCCTCATTATCTCTATAGAACCATTTCACGTCCCTGGACAAGACAGGGTGATTAATACGCTATACAGATATATTCAAGGTGACAGAGTGGCTAACATTGCTCCCAGAAGCAGTAGAGTTTAATGGAGAAGACTGAAAAATGTGTTTTACTTCCAGCTCAGAAACAAAAGTGTGATGTGTCTCATGCATCTGACTTCTCTGTTCTATTTCCTCTTCATTATTAGACTGTAGACACTTCAGACTAAGAACCCATGCTTAACTTGCCATAGAACTTTCTGTCTTCCCACTCTTTAAACATAACTCAACACATCGTGTCATAAATACTGAAGGAGATAGTAGTAACCCTTCTAGCTGGCTATCAGGAAAGCCGCTCTTCATGCTGAGAGATTTCCTGCCTGGAAGAAGGCCATTTGTGCACAATGTAAACTCCAACAGCTAAAAAGCTGGGGGGGGGGGTGTCCTTTGCTCGCATGTGGATGCCTTGCTTAGTACTTGGGATCCAACCTCTTTGGAGCTAGGAAAGCAAATTAATATTGTTAAAACACAAGAGATGAAAAGGAAGAAGATCTCTGCACTTACAAAAACGAGATAGCAGCAATGCTCAGTGGGTTTCTGTCTCACTCTTAGTTGGCAGTCTCATACAATATGGACCTTGATATCCCAACCGCTTTTTCCCAGCGGAGCCTTTACTTCATCTCTACTGTCTCCTCCTAACTTTTTAATCCTTCCAAAATCCCTTCCCTTTGCCAAGTAATGTGGGTAGCTATAAATGTGTCCTGGTGGTGGTAGGCTATGAGCTATTTATCATCTCAGCTTGGGCTGAGACACAAATTAGAGCTGGGAGCTATTAGAAGCTAAAAGAAATAAAATTAATCAAAGCTTAAAATAGATTAAATGAGTCTCAGAGTGGGTTGAGGGTGTTTAATGAGCTCTGTATGATCCCTCGTCTATAGCTCCTTCAGTCAGTTATCGTAGTGCACACATTCAGGTAAGATGCCCCTTGAAATTCATTCATATGAGAAAGTAGATCAATCAGTTTCTAAGGATAGCTCAAGCCAGAAAGCATCATTTTAATGTATCATGTTACTGTCCCTCTTTGCATTTAGGCTCTATCTCACACAAGCAGCTGATGGAAAGATGAGACTGCACTCTGTATTCCAGCTGCTTCAAAGGAAATCACTTCTTTTTCCAATGCAAATTTGTGCTGTGCAATTAATTTTTTAAAATAAGAATTATTCCACAGTATTAATCTACAAATAAATAAACCCCCATCTCCTGTAAGTATTATGTGCTTTATTCATGCAGTCAGATGCTTTAGGAATACAGGAAATCCACCTGGGAGAGGGTTGCAGGCAAGCAGTACATATTATGAAAGCTTCTTGCTAAAACAAGATTACTCATTTTAGTCATAAATACCTTATGCACCTCACCAAGACTTGAAAAAGCATCTTGATAGCAAGGGTATCTCTACCAGATCCTTAACAGGCCCATAAGGCTCTGGCTTGAAGATGTCTTTCATGTTCGTGGCAGTTTTTAGATGTAAATGTTGTCATTGATACCACTCTGTGATCTGAACGAACCAATAAATAAATACCTCATACTGAGATGAAAGAGGGCAACATGGCAAAAGCCACAATAGGAAACGTCTTTGAGCAGTGCACAGCGGGTGAGGCAAACATTCATCCCGAGATACAGAAGCACAGATTACACGTATCAGGGAAATGGAGCAGCTCACATGGACAGTGACTGCTTCTGTACATCGTACTGGCACAAACTGGAATCTGAAATGGACTATAGCTGGATGGCCCCTGGATAATGCACATTATTACCTCCTCCTGCTGGGGTTACAGACTACCTTTGTAATCTCTGAGTTTTTCTGAGCATTTTTCAACATTAGGGCCAAATGGACCTCATTTAATTTGCTCCTCATTTAAAATACTCAGTATTCACACCGCTGTGAAATGGAGACACAACAAGCCAAAAAATCTGGTTTATGTACCTGACATTGGCAAGTCAAGTTCTATCCCTCACCTCCTCCCTTGCCTTTCATCTCTTCTCCTCCTTCAACCCACTCCATCCAAACCCAATGTGCCCTTAGCAGCCCCAGAGCCTAAAGGAGAGTTTCTGGATTATAAACCTGAATAAACTTCAACAGTAAACAAGCAAAAAATGACCACATTGGGATCGGGTTCCTGATAAATATTAGGTCTGATGTAGGCTGGGCTTTTTCCTTGCACTCCTGCTTGCTGGCTGTATTCGTGGAACCCATTCTTATGCTAGGTCTTTTCCTTAAGGAGTTGAAAACCTGAGGTCATTTTCCAGCCCTTAATCACAGAGTGCACTGTACTCACTGCTAAATAACATGGGCAGAGGCAGAAACCTGGCTGGGCTGCCTGAAACCATGGCTTGAACAAGTCTTTCTATATCAAGATATGTATTTTTTATAGTGTAAGAGGTGTTAAACAAGGGCTGTGGTTGGTGGGTCATAGTCCAGCTAATTCTACAGAAAAGAATATACCTATGCATTATTTTATTTTATTATCATTTTCCACAATTTAATTTTTATATTTTTATTTCAATACATATTTTATTTTGTTATAATTTTTCACAATTTTATTTAATATTATTATTTCAATTAAAATTTTATTTTATTATTCCAATTTCATTTAATTCTTATTATATTTTGACTTTATTATTTTTATGTTATTTCAAATTAAATTGATTTGTTATTTTATTTTTTATTATTTCAATCTATTTTTCATATTTTCATTTTTATTTTATTATTTCAATTTTAATTTTCAAATTTTCATTTTTATGTTATTATCTCACATTAAATTAATTTGTTATTTTATTACCTATATTTTTATTTTATTTTATTATGTATTTTATTTCATTTCATTTCTTCACCATTTTGCCCTATGGAGCTCTCAGAAAGTCGAATTTGCGTCTGAATAACAACCTGACGTGCACTTACTGGGAGTGAAGACACTTCCACATGAAAAGCAGCGAAAGCTGCAATGCAGGAACTATGTCGCTCAAGCAGAACTTATTAAGCACAAGACATGTCTGAAACATCAACCAGATTCTTTGCCCTATCCTCTGCTGTGTTTTAACTTCGTATATGAATCAGCTCACTCCTAAAACAAAGCCTGGCAAAAGAGGGATGGGAGGAGTCATCGGGTGAAAGAAGTGAGCAAAACCTGATTTTATGTATGGTACAGAAGGGACAGTAAGTAAGAGAGTGAGAGAAAATGACAGTTCTTCAAGAAGGGCTGAGATTAGGACCAACTGCACTTTCCAGGTCTAAGAAGCCTCAAGGGTTTTTATTCAGAGCAGTGTTTCGAACTGAGGTGTGCCTGAGCCACAGAGAAATCCGCCTGCCCACATTTTCCAGTGAGTGTCCTTCTGAAAACAGGTGACTTTGCCAGTGTGGAATGAGAGGTCTGCAGAATCTGTGCAGCTGAATCTAAAATGAAGCTTAATGAGAATGCAGGAGTCCCAAATACCTCCCCCTGCCCAGAGGTTCAGCTCCCAAAACCTTTACCCAAGGCAACTGATTTCAGCAGGCCCTGAATAATATAACCAAACCCAAATAAGTGAGGATTTATGAGCTCAATCCTGCACGTACCACTGAAAAGGTTTGCTTGGACCGGTTATCTCATCTACTGTCAGAGAGATGCTGCCCCTGTCTGGTCCAGAGCTCACTGAAGAGCATACAGTATTCTATTTTCACTTGAGGGGGACAGGATCAGTGCATAGGTGGGTTAAAGAGACTCAGAGGAGTAAAACAGCAGCCAGTGAGTTCACTGTACTGTGGTACCAGCTGAAAACAGCAGGCAGTGCTGAGCAACCAACCCAGAATCTGAGACATTTAGCAAGGCATCCCTGAGGAGCCTTGTTTTATCTTCAGCCCTGACACAGCATCCTTGTCACATTTGAACTGTGCTTATTGAAAAACTCCTGGCAATTTCTGCAAAATGTGTCATTTCTGAATATTTGATCAAAAGTTAGTGGTCAGATGTGGTTTGTCTCTTGCTCTTTCAGTCTATTCACAATTCTCAGCCTTGTTTTGCCTTTTATTTAGCCTGTTCTCTTGGACCGCAAAGTCCCTGAGGCAGGGCTCTCCTCTGAGTCTGTGTTAAGCACAGCAATGTCCTGCCTGAGATCACCCCATACTGCTAAATAGCAATAAAGCTGATGGTGCTGCTTCCATAGCATTCACACCTTATTTGCGAATACTTCTGAACATATTGGAGCAGCTGGATTTATAACAATACCTGGCCATGGCAAGTGAGCTCTGAACTGATGAATACCAGAAGACTGAATAAGCACTGCAGTCAGGCAGCAAGTACGTTCACTTGATCTCTGTGGCCAGCAAAACCAAACCATTCTGAGTGTTAAACACCCTTAACGAAGTGATAAAAAAATAACATACACTTATTTCTTCCAATTATTCAGAAATATTTGCCTTAGGTGTTTTTTTTCTCACTGCTGAACATCCTTTCCTAGCACTGCATTATCTTTAAGCGATCTGCAGCAGCTCCACCTAATGCTGTGGTCTGTGATGGGCTGGGTCTGTTTATTTGTACTTAGACTGGAAACCTCCAAAAATAAATCCAAGACCAGGTGTATCGAGAAGTGATGCTCAGTGACTCAAGAGGTGGCATCTAGCCCATTGAGTCAATACTGCGCAGATGATCTGGCACCCAGTGAGGACACGATGTCTTCTTGCTGGTGCCTTCTGCAAGACAAGGCATAAAACCTCCAGTTGTTCATACATAATATAGCATGCTGTTTTCTTTCACTTCTCTTAGGCTCCACTCTGAGCTTGCACTTGAGAAAATGAGTCTTGGTTTTCTCAGGAAAAGAGGAGGTCTGATGGGAGAAGAAAGTATGAGTTGCCCTTAACCCTTAGCTACTCAGCATTCTGTGTGGGAGCCCAGGAAGACAGTAGTGCTGGAATGTCGCATCCTGGGTGTCACCTACTTCCAGACACTCTTAAATCGTGAGGACTTGACTGGAATTTAAGCCTGGATTCACTTTCCCCCAATGAATAGCAGCAGCAGGAACTGTGTCCTTCCCAGAAGGATGCATTCCCCCCCCCCACACCAGCAATACAGCCCTTGCTGGTGGAGGGAACACAAACTGCATATACCCTGCAGCTACCAAGATGAGTCCCAACACCAGCTGATAGTGTTGGTTGTACAAATATTGCTCAGACAAAATAAACAGAATAATCACTGTTGGCAGCTCCCTCAGGCACTGCAGAAATGGGAGTGTCATCTGTTTTGGTGGTCACACTGCAAATGGGAGATGTGATCTCAGCTGAACCCTGGGATTGACAGTGACACCACACACTATGGCAGCCAGGAACAGAGACATCAGAGGGCCAGGCTGGCTCTGATTTCTTGCCAAAACCTAAAGGAGATTGCAATACATGCTGTGAGAGCAGCTTTGGCATTTCTGTCTCTTGAATAAACCAGATTCTCACCCAAATCCATACAGCAGGGACATGGTGACAGTCGTGTTATGGCAGACACTGGCATGGCCCAAGACAAACACCTCCTGCCGTGACACAGATGCTTCACAGCAGCCCAGCTACATGACTATGAACCTATCATTGACTTGCCATTACATAATTTCCACCAGCATAAATCAGTGTGTGCTCAGAGATCGGATTTGGTTGACAGGGTCCTAGTCCTTTTCAACTTTCATGGCTAGTTAGCTCCATATTATATCCTCAAATCCTCCTACCTTTACACTTTAAGAAAATATCCAATGCTCCTAAAGAAGTTCCCAGTCTCATTCAAACTGACTTACTCCTTTTTTTTATTCTATAAAGTAAAATCTGTGTGCTTTCTTATTAAGCCACTTTATTCTTGGCAGGCTTTGAGAAAAAGCCCTACTTTAGCAATTTAAGCTTTTCTTCCTGGAGGCACAATACTCAGACACGAGGAAAAGTAAGTCAAGAAGACAAAATAAACAGATTTTTCAGGAAGACTCTAAGCCAACTGGAACTTTCAATGAATGACTGCGAGACTGGCTGCTTTTGATATGCACAAATACATCCCAGTAATGCATACCCCGGGCAGGCACACACTGTATCACTGGATACTGAGAAGCTGCAAAGGCAGAGGGGGGAAACTATAATAGATACTACAGTGTCATTCCTGCAATGCCTCTGAAATGCATATACAGCTCAGTAAATGTTCTACAAGTCCATGAATGATTGAATTGAATTCATATTGCCCAGACAGAAAGCAGGAAGGGAAAGAAGCAGGTTTTTGGTTAACAAATCGTCCCACAACACCTGATCTGGAGTGTTTTACAAAACCCTACAGCTTGTATTTACTTTCTACCCTCCATTTATTTTTGCTCTAATAAGAGGAGATAAAGATGCCTGGATTTACACTGTGGTTTTACTCACAGCAAATATATCAAAACTGAAGGTAGATTCATAGGTGGTAAGAGTTGCTGTTCTCTTAGGGGGTCACAATTGCTGACTGCTGAATAACAGCCAGGTCCATGGCTCTTGACAATAGTTATGGTTTTCTCTGCAAGCTTTAAATTGGTATATCCTAACATATACATTAGGATCTTTAGCAGTATATTACACTCTCCTACCATCTTCAAATGGAAGCATTTTTATCCAGCAAAGAGAATCCAAACGCCTGGAAGACTGAATCAAAATGAATGGTGGGAAATCAGTGGGAAAGTGATTCATGCAGATAAATACAAAAAAGTAATACTAACAAAACTTGCCAAAGAGTTCTGGGCATATAAGAAATCACTGCCGTGAAACGTCCTCGGGCACCTCGAGCTGAAGACACCCACATGTCTGTCGTATGTCTTAGAGCTGTTGTTCAACTTGACTCATGGATTTTCTCATGATTTCAGGGCAGATTCTTGCTCCTAATTACTTCTTTTATTGATGAGTAGAAAGCAAAACCTCCCACACAAGGGTGGAAAAAACCCCGCATTTCATCCATGACACTGCCTGTCTGTACAAGTTTTATGTATCTAGAACAACATCAGGACTTCATCCTTGGAGTGACCAGGGTAAGTGGCTACCCTCAAAGTGACCAAGGAGGACAAGTCCGGGTAAGGGGAATTCTAGAACCACTCCTGTCAAGTTCAGGCTAGTTTTGCTCATGGGAACAGAAACAACCAGGGGATTAAAACAAACTCCAAAACCTTGGACTCTTCAAAACCAACTCAATGCCAACAGTTCATTCTGTTATTGCCCCTGCAGGCAGCAGTTCAAGTCACAAAAGCAGATAGGGGAAGAAAGCAAACCATGATAAGATGGAATGGAAACTTTTGCCACCAGTATTAGTTACTTTGATTGCAAGTATCACTTTCTGTGTGTTTAATGTCCTTGAAATTTATTCCATGACCAAGTGATTAGTATGGAATACAGAAATACAGTTCAAGCCCAGTTCAACATGACCTGTGAAACCTTCTCTATTCAGACGGCCTTATAAATGAATGGAGAAAAAGAAACCCAGCTCTGCATCACTTGTAGTCCACTCTAACTGAAATTGAATTTGAAGTTCACGTTATGCAACAACACAGCATTGTCTCATTTTATTAAGGCCACCAGCTTCTGGAGGTCTTCAGCATGTTATTGTTCTCAATTAACACACTTCTCCCCTTTCCCTCTGGAATCTTTCCCGCTGGTTTGCATTGTAATAATACCGCAATTCCAAGATAGATTCCGATTTGTGGGGCCAGTTTCACTTCAGAACCCACTCAAGGCTATTCACAGTCTCCATTCTAACACGCTGCATTAATTAAAAGGAAACAGGCAGGAACAAGCAAACAAACAACAAGTTCTTTCCTTTTTTGCTTTTGTGTGAGTGGAATAAATCTTTACATCAGAAAAAACAGCCAGCAAACGAAGCCAGACAGTAGCTGTGTCTTTTGGCAATGAGAATAATCTAATAAAACATCACCTTTCAAAGACAAAAAGAGGGGAGGGAAAAACAGCTTCTCTGGACATTCAGTAACGTCACCTCAGCACGAAATATATTCCACTCTTGGTTTGTGTTTTTTGGACCAATGCAGCTTAGGATGGTTGTTATCCCAAGACCATGCCACCAGAGTCGGAATGAATAATATAAACGGTGAGCCCAAGCTCTGATTGACAGCTCTGATTCTGTTAATACCTTCTAGTTGGGCTTCTACTACGGTCAGAAGTTAAAATTTATTTTGACAAGCTTTCTGCTGGTTATGGAGGCTAGCAGCTTTATACTGAGGTATCCAGTGATTAAATATCTGGCATAGATTATCAAAAACTATAGGGAAAGGCAAGGAAGGCCTCTTGCTGACAAACTAGATCCTGCAGTGCATAGAACTTGGTTTTAATTAAGTTATTACCTTCCTTAATAGGAAGTAGCTGTTCCTTTGTTCTTTTGCAAGTCAGCAGACAGTAACTGAGCGTGGAATGTAAGCAACTCAATTAAGGAAAGGCTGCCTTGACAGATGCTTGCATGCACACGGAGGTCGCCCTGCTAAAGTACCTGCTGGTTTCTGTTTCACCCAGTGGCGACAGCCCCTCCAATGAACAGCACGGGATTTCTGGGGTGACGGTGTCATGGCTCAGGCACATAAACTCTGTGAGGGTCAGAATGAGTAATTCAGGATTAAGAGGAGAGCTCCTGCGCTTAATCAGTGGAATCATAGTAATTAAAGGCAGAAAGCTCTATGAGTCAACCCGTTTATTTCCCAGGGCAGTGGCAGGATTGTCTGTGCAGTTCATTTGCCATAATGCTTTATACTGGGTATTTTGAAGATGTTTTGTAAAACAGGCATCTTATTACCTTTTTGATCACCTGTCCCAATAATATTCAGTATCAATAGTACAGAAGGCAAGAGAAGCCTATTTTCTCTTTCACTTCCACTAATATCTCATAAATCTACAGTCACCATAGCTCAAAAATAGCATTATCATTGAGTCCAATTGGGATTTCAGTGATATAATTTCAGCTTACAGAAAGTCAGCAACATCAGCATTAAGAGCAAAACCAGACCCATTAGTTTGCAGCTTTAACGTTATAAAAATTGCTGTAGCTGCACCAGGAGAGATGTGAGGTGCCAAGTCTGCAAGCTGAGCTGATGTCAGTAAAGAAGTACATCTCATTGAGGGATGCCTGAAATAACCCTCTCTTATCCTTTATCTATCATCTGGAACATCTTCCCTGCAAATTAATTATTCCCTGTGGAGTAAAACACAGTATCAAACTCACTCCAGTTATCTAATCACATCTTTTAGAGTAGTATTATTTGATGTAGGAGATGATTATAAAAGCCCCACAGAACACTTTAAAACCCAGCTGTATAGACCATTCTTGTACAAAAATCAATCAGCAGCAACAAACGTCCCATCCCATACCCTGCTGGTGATGGTTTGTATGAAAGTGCAGTCAAGCACAGACGCTGCATATGGTCACGAGAATCTTTCGTATAGAGGAAGTAGCCACCCAAAACTAACTGCAGACTATACACTTTACAAAGAGGCAATCCCCGTGAAGGGCTTAGCAGGGAAAAAAGAGACAGAAAGAGCTTAAAAAAAGAAGAGAACAAGGTTATTTTCAAAAGTCTCGACTTTTTTGGTCAGAGGCTACATGTGAAGTTGTCAATCACTGCTCTCACTCTCCATGGGTTACTGAAATTGGGTGCGGAGATAGCACAACTGTTGCAATGTTTAAGCTATGGGTGTGTAATGTCTTTAACCACTGAGGATGGCAAAGTTCATTTCCAGAGCAAAGGAACGCTGAAGAAATGCACAATCCTTACTACACTGTCTGATAATCTCAGATACTTGCTACACTACCGACTGCTCAGCACAGATAATATGGGAAGAGGTATTGAAATGACATCTCACTTAAGTCAGAAACATAGGCTATAAGGATATCACGGTGCCCAGGCAATCTTCCCAGTCAAAAGTGGGAAAATTACTAGGGGAGGAAAAATTACAAGTCTTATTTGCTGAAAGGAGATGGGAATTATTACTACAATAAAATTGTAATTTGAATACAATGTTATTGCAGCCATAACAACAGTAATGTTGTTATTACTACATTCCATTTTAACAATACTCATTATTGTAAGAGCTGACATAGACAAGATGAACACCAGCATGTAGGGCAAATCTTTGTCCTGTGCACACACTGTCCTTGCTGCTCAGCGGAAAGATATTCTGAAATCAGTTGATTTCAAATCTGTCCCTGAAGGATGAGGGCTTTTTTGACTGAACTGGTAAGAATTTTGGGGATCCTAAATGTTCAGTCCAAAGTATTTCCTCTCTGGGATAAAGACACATTTCATTTAGAAGCAACAGTTGATTCATCAGGAGGAAAAGTAACAGGAAATCAGGTCAGAGAGATACGACTTTAGTAAAGCTCATCTTGGTCAATAGAAGAGAGCTAGAGTTGCCTTGAGAAAGCATTCAGAGAAAGCAATAAATGTAGAACAGCTGCTCTTGTGCTAAGCTTGCATGTTCCCAAACAGATATGGGAGATACGGTTGCATAAAACACTGGCTGCACATAAATCAGGAATGCTCCTGCGAGGCAAGCCTCACATTGACAATATCAAGTATCGCTGAAGATGGCTCTCAAACTCCTTGTAGCAACAGCACAAAACAGCTTAGCAGGTTTCATTTGTAAATAGACACCATCAGAGTAAATTGGCATGTGGGGATCAGGAAAATCCGGCCTTGGTGACATATTACAAATTATTGTATTTCTGCATTATGCCTTTTTGTTTCATCAATGCTTTGGAGCCATTCCAAAGGGCAGCGAATGATGTAGCTCAGATTTTCAGCATGGAAGATATGCTCTTTTATGACAATAACTCCCCTGCATTCTTGTATACTGAGCTAGCCAAATGCATTTCAAGTTAGTTCAGCATGAAACTTCATCCTCTGATGCCGCTTTGCAAGAGCTACTATTCTAGTAATATCAGTCCTCACCAGCTATCCACATAGTCCCTTTTAATGTGTTCCCCAGCCAGACTATGATGCAGTGTCACTCTGGACTGATGTCCTGGGTATCACAGAAGTCTAGATACACCATGGAAGATGTTGGGGACAGGATGCATATACAGCAAGAACATTCCCAGATGGACGTTATTGCAGCCTGCTATTCCATCAAACCATAGTTTCTCTGCATAGTTTCTTCTGCACAATGCTCTCTGGTTTCTTTTCAGATCCTATAAATCTTTTGCCTTTTACAAATAATGTCCATGCAGAGAAACCCAAGAGTTTCATCACTTACTGGTACATAACTCCCAGTACAGCTCAGGCTAAGTGAAGTGATTCTTTCTATTCTTTTTTTCCAGGCACTGTACTTCATATTTTCCTTGGAGGCTGGTTAATATCCAGGCATCCTTTATACAATTATGAAGCTTTTGTATAGGAAATGAACACCTAATCCCTAGATCCCATGAGACTATGCACCCTTACAGAAGGAATATGGTTTTTAAGAGAATTCTTTGCCCTTTGCTTTAAGAAAATCCTTTGTCTTAAGTCTCATAAAACAAAGCAGCTTAGGGATCCTTGCAATAGCAGAGCTGAACTAAACATGCTTAACAAAGTTTCCCTTTGTCAACAGCATTTTGGTGAGGGTCCCTCCTGCAGGATGAGTGTCAGGCTTCAGGCTAATCTCTGCAGTTCTTTAACTAGAGATTTGCACATTATTAAGAGGCAGTTTTGTCAGTGGGTGGAAACCTAGCATGCAGTGGAACATTCCTCCTGATGGAA
This sequence comes from Neopsephotus bourkii, assembly GCF_033783945.1. Taxonomy (NCBI): domain Eukaryota; kingdom Metazoa; phylum Chordata; class Aves; order Psittaciformes; family Psittacidae; genus Neopsephotus; species Neopsephotus bourkii. The sequence goes on from NW_026902223.1 coordinate 1,924,216, forward strand.
AGCTCAAATGCTCCATTCTTCACTTAAAATGCCAGTGATGTGCATCTCATCTAAAGGACAAAAATGGCAAATGAAATCAGACTAAAATGCCTATTGGAATACTCTTATTCACCCACGGGCTGTGGGCAGGCAGAGATTTCTTAAGTTAGCCCCAACTTCTTTGTTAACTGTTACTTAGGCTCTACAGGTAACTACTGGTCTTGAAACAATCACCAGTGTGCATGATCAGCAATCACAGCCTGAACTTCATGGGACAAACAGGAGTTAGCATGACCCTGTGATAGATTACTGAAGGAGCTAGTAAACCTCAGAGTCTGTCTGCCTTTGGTATCAATAAAGACTTTCTTTTACTGTCAATTCAGCTAAATCTTGATTCTCTTCTACCAGGAGCGTTTAAAATACAGCAAGGTTGTTGCATCAGGGATCTTTTAGGCTTTGACTAATACTGTCCTCTTATAGACAGTGAGAAAAATATATTCACTTTTTGAAATAGGGCACCAGACACTTAAAGGTAAGGTAGCTCAGACCCTTATGTTCCTACTTACAACAAACCAAGTCCATGAAGGACAGGCTTGGGAGCAGGCCATGGCAGTGGGAAAAGTGAGACGCACGTAGGGGGTGGTATGTTAAGCTCTATGAGGGCTTGCAAGGTGGGAAATCAGAAGGAAATTCTCCATAGTTCATCAAAGAATCATTCTGGTGAATAACCTACCCAGCCCTTGGCAACCCAGGGTGACTTCTCTGAAACAATCTCTCCCATTGTAATCTATTTTTAAGACTGCTTCCACATCCTACTTTCACCTCCTTCCCTTAACAAACATAGGGCCAAAGTCCCCCGAGGTCTTTACAACGGCTTTGCTGGGTCCCTGTGCAGGCAAACTCCCGTTGGCACTGAGATTTGATCCTCAAGCTTCATCTTGAATTCATTTGCGTGTGGCATTTGCATGCTGATTTCTTTGACGCCTTAATGGTTCAATTTCAAAGCACATCTTTTCCCTTTTATCTTTAGCTGAATGAGATGTCTCAATAAGAGCCAGATAAAGGCGGAAGTCTTTTGTCTGAAATCACACAGGCATGGCCAGCTGTGATGAAAACTGGCTGAGGTTTCACAGGCTGCTTGTCTGCCTTCAAACTGGAGCTCCAGCCCCTTTCAGTCTGCAGGAACAGAGCAGGGGAAAAAGGCCTTTCTTGCACACATGGATACCAAAACAGCTGAGTGTCCTCCAGTGTTTATTTTTCCTTCCAGAAGTTATTTTTGATAAAGGGGTTGGGGGGACAAAAAGGGAAGAGATCAAGAAACAAGCGCAGGCACAGTAAGAGCTAAACCTATGATTTGCATCATATGGGTTATTAGATGGTAGACCACCTTTACCCTGAGAATAGACATTGTCTTTTGCAGTTGAGCCTCTGAGTCAGACATTAATCAGCTGTTTAACAGTGGGATATCTTTGTGCTATTGCTCTGATTATAAAGTGGCTTTTGTGCTTTTGGGTTAGTTGACTTGTTGAATACAGTCTGGCACTGGGAAGTGAAGGCTGTATTTACACCCAGTTAAAAGTGAGCGAGATTTTGTCTATCTTAAAAATTGTCAGTCTTAAACACTTGTCAGTAGGCTACAAGATGCCATAATTAAGGACGGATTGTACCAAATCAAGGATAGCAGTAAGGAGTGCATTTTGAGTAATACATTTAAGAGCTTTAAAGGATCAGCCAAATAGGAAACCTCCTGCACAGTATTCAACACTGCTTACACACCAACCAGATTTGCATCAGAAATGCCAACCAAATCTAGACGGTGAGTTTGTTCCCCAGATGATCTGCCCTGAAGCTAAAGCACGCCTATGCATTTTTCATGGAGTTATTGGAAACATATTGAGTTCAAGCTCAAAAGGTCTTGACGTATGGAGAACAGTTTAAAATCTGCAAGGCCGTGATGCCTGCTAGGATTACCCATGGTGGAGCCCCACTAGCAGTTGCTGATTTTGGTCTCATTACAGCCTGTAATGTGGTTTGTGCACACTGTAGCTTGACACAAGCTGCCCTCCATAAACCAAGGAGCCAGAGCCACCGGCTCATCCTTGACCGCATTTTGCGCAAAGACTTGGGTGTCAACCTGAACTGCAACAATCCTGCCAAACCAGCACCGTTTTATTAGGCTTTCAGGAGAATGACAAGGAAACGTCGCTTCCCCTTAGGAGCTCCAAGGGGTTAAATTCCCTTGGAGAAAGGAAAGTCAGATGGGCTAGTCTCAAATAAGCCGCCCATCTGGGAAATGTCGGGTTTTCTCACAATGTTTTTAAGGGTTTGTAATGTGGCTGATCGCTTGCATGCATGAAAACAGCATGGGAATGCAATATTTCCTACTCTATGTGTGGTGGAGCCCTCCAGTCCAGCTGTATTTTGCTTGTCATGTTCTTGAATTCTGACACCATTTAGAACATGCCAGTTACTACCGTAGAAAATGCATTTTCATTCTGTTCCCTGGATGAAAAGCACATTAAGGTGGAAGAGAAAACCCAGCAGATTCTAGAGCTATCCGTGAGGTCTCTTTTATTTATTTATTTATTAATAACCTCTAATTTCATCAGGGGCTTGAGTGTGGGTGGGGGTAAAACTCAGCTTGACACCGTCTTAAAAATGAGCATGTGAAAGTCTGGGCTCGATGCCACAGAGGAAGAGAGAGAATGATGACAACATTACTGTCACTATATTACCACACGCTGTAAATTAAAGTTAGTGGTAAGCAGTTTAAGCGCTATTCCTGTCTGATCCATTAAAAAAATACAGTAGCTATATGGGCACAAAAGTCTGGTTCTTCTTGTGCCTGATATACGATTGGAAAGTTGCATTATGTCCTGCCTTGAGGAGAGGTGGGTGTTTTCAGTGTCCCAAGTGGAACAGCAGACGCATAGCCATTGACTTCTGTGGATAGTCAGTGGCCTGATGGGTTGGCTATGTCTAAGGAGAACTGTTGTTGAAATATGTGAGCCAGATCCTCGGTAGGTGTAAACTGGCAAATCCCTATTAAAGTTAATGATTTACTGATTTAGTCCAGCTGAGGTCTGGCACTCTCTGTGCAAGTGTCAAGAAGAGGAACTATTTATTCCTAAGTGAACCATTAACTTTGGGTCCTTTATGTTCATCCCTGCAGTTAAAATTCCTACTGCATTTCTTCAAAAGAAAAAGGGGTGATATATACATGAATCATATGTCCACATACCATGCACCATGACCAGCAGAAGCTGTAATTAGTGCTTCTCAATAGAGCTATATAACTGGCTTTTCCTTTCACTGCCAAGTCAAGTCGAGACCTTTTGGATCAGACCATTACAAAAATGCTTCAATGCCAATCGATACGTCAGAGCGTGTTTCTTGGGGGTAAAACAATGCTCAGCATTTCATTCTGGTTCAGGCTTGCTTAGTTATATTTTAAACAGAATTACAGGCACATTTCATGTCAGGGAGAAAAGCAAAAGTATTTAACTGTATAACATCAAAACTAAGTTTTCTGGATGCTTCCTATATATACATACACACACATATATATAAATCCGATGAATAGTTCATCAAAAACAAGGTAAGCACAAAATCTACAGGTCTCTTTCCCACATTTTTCACCAAAACATGTTTTATCAGAACATTTTCACCCACTGAGCTCAATCACTTTCTGCAGAAAGGTCTAGAAGAAAACCTTTACTTTCCAGGGTAACATTATCGACACCGGGTGGTGTTTGTGTTGCCTTGTCTGTCTACTTATCCATTCATCTAGCCAGGACAGTATTAACAGACAAGACTAAAGGAGATCGAGGTCTGCACATGATCACAACTGGTACAGTAGGCCCTTTTGTAGTGAAGGTTGGGTTATCCATCCACACAGGTAGCAGAGATGGATGCATTGCTCTCTGCTTCGTTTGCAGACAACCATGATAGTCTCAGAGCCCCCAGGGTTTGATACCAGCATGCCTTTTATTCTGTTTTCCTAAATCTAAACCTCCTATATGCCTGTGTGATTACAACACATAGGACTAATGGAGCTGTTGAAAGGAAAAAGAGTAACGAAGCTGAGAGCTGTTGGCTCAGCCTTATTTCTGTTCATGTAATTTATGCACTGATGGTTGCTACTTCGTTTTTACCATGTGTGAAGCTAAGAAGATGAAGTGGAAACCAAACTACAGAATGCATTGTTATTCTACTTGTTTAATAAGAAATACGCTCTATTTGGTGGCAACTTCTACCTGCTAATATTCCCTTCTCTGCTCAGAGTGGAAGAGAAGTCTCGTTCAGGTTAGAAAGGACCTGGGGTTTCCCTCCAAGGCAGCAGCGGCAGACCATAATGTGCAGAACTCCATACCTTATGGCCTGCTTCTGCAGTCAGATGGGGCTGGTCCTGGGGCCACAACAAGCAGCAGTGGGAGAGGGGAGCGCTGCAGAGAGCAGCTCTCACTGTCTGATGTGTGCTGGCATGCAGTGATTGCTAAAGCAACTTCTTTGAACAAAACTGGAAAAAAACCCAAGGAAACAACCCTCTCCTCTTTAACACGACCAACATACACTGCCTCCTGCTCCTTGTTGCAATGATAAAGCAACGGGTTTCTACCAGACAAGCTATATGAGAACACAATTTGTCTCACCGCCTTCTTTTGTGGTTGAGATGGGCAATTAAAAAGCCATACACACGTAATACTTAAGTCCCAGACTCACACCTAATAACTGCACTGTACCTCATCATGGCTTCAGACAAAACAAATACATGCAAAAGCAGTAAGACAGACCTATTACTAATCCCACCAAAGGTTTGCACAATCAGATACTTCCAAGAAATAGGATTGTGCTTCCTGAAGTGTCTTACAGTTCTCATTGACATGTCAGATTAGATTTTCCAAATACAGCCTGGCAGGAATACCATTCTTGGTGACTTCCAGTTCTTGATGAATCAACTCTTAAGGATCATGCAAGAACAATGGGATTGCAGCTGCTCTCAGTGTGCCAAAGACTGCTTTACTGAAGGAAGACTTTGTGACTGATTGCAGTGACATAAAAGAAGGCTTTGCTCTCACCCCCTTTAGCTCTAATGACATAAGAATGCCTCATGGCTTGAGCCAATATTATTACTTGGATCTTTCATCCAAAAAAATATCATTTTAGGTCAGCCAAAACTATTTGCAAATTTGAGTCAATCAAACTGATAAAACCCCCTAAAAAGCCAACATTTTTATCTTGAGGCTTAAAAATGAAACGACCGAAGGGATGCAAACAATTTGAACCTTAAAATGTTATTAAATCCAGAAAATACTTTCCCCTGATGTGGATATTGGAACACCTCCTGTTTCAGTTTGCTGGCTTGGTTTATTTACTGCTTTGGTGCTCACAAGTAGAGCAGACTGGGCTGGAAAGCAAACTTGGTACAAGCTGTAAAATCTCCCCTCACTTAAGGTTCATTTCAACATTTCAAAACCCCAGATAAGCTTTCAGCTACCTGAAAACAACACAGAAATGGGAATTATGAAAAAGATCATATTTAGGGTCTGGAAGGTGGCTGGCTCTTTGCTATGCTGGGGATTAACAAAACCACTGTCACTGGATGTGAATTCTTCCTCTTTTCTCCTTTTCTGTGCATACTGGTATTACTGTGAAGACAACCTTTCATGTCCATACACACTGTGACATGAACCATGCACAACCAGTGGCACAATGGAGCAGCGATTTGAAGCAGAACATTCTGGTGAAGCCGAAACTAGAAAATGCTTACTCAAAGCCTGTGCTAGCTCCAGCTCTTAAAGCTGATTCCACTCAGATTCAGAACTCATAACCCTGTTACGAACACTTGGCCAGGATTAATAAATCAGCTATTTTTCAGAGATTTGATGCCATCTGACAAACTCCTATGGAATGTTTAATGTGAGATTGCTCTTATCTGGCTGCCCAGCATGGGACGGCTGTTTGGAATCGTCTGATATAGTTATTAAAAGCCTTCAGAAGGTCACTCACACTGCAAACTAAGGTCAGACATAATAATGTCTGTGTTTAGATGGATGAACTGCTGTGGGCTCCCCCACCTGCTGAAGGGTCTAATGAGCCAGCTGAGAGTTCCTGTCATAGCAAACATAGCCCTTCTCAATTATAACCTGTAGAGTGGGTTGCAAATGCATGAGCATGTTGAGCTTTAGGAATAGGCATTTGATGGTGATGAAAGAAATAAAAACAGGCCCAGAGAGAACACTGACATGCAGCTGAAAAAAGCAGTTTGCCTATACTATGGCGAAAGATATAATGTGTTTCACTCTGAACTCCAGGCACAGACCTTATTTATGAATCTTTTAAACCAGATTGCTAGTGAGTGATATGGTTTGAATCCTGCAATAATAGTCACAGAGAGCGAAACAGCTTCAGGTGCAGACAGGCCACCGTAAAGCCTTCCACATTGCTCTGCCTCCTTCAAGACGTCGTGTTACTGTGTGGACAGCCCATCCATTACGTCCTGTAAGAGGAACCGAGGGGGATGCAGGGCTCAGGGAAGGATACTGCTCTGTTTCCTGGGGAAAGGAGCCTAAATTCCATACAAAACATGGAATACAGACACTGTTGGTCCATCTGTTTAAGAGCAAGCTGTCTATTTATCCGATGGGGTGCATTTAGGGAAGGGAGCCAGCACAGCTTTGATCAAATGATACCAATACCTCTACAGGAAATCTGAAAAACAACTTTTTACAAGATCCTATAGGGATAGGACAAGGGGACATAGCTTTAACCTACAGAGGGGAGATTTAGATGAGGTCTTAGGCAGAAGCTCTTCCCTGTGAGGGTGCTGAGGCGCTGGCACAGGGTGCCCAGAGAAGCTGTGGCTGCCCCATCCCTGGCAGTGTTCAAGGGCAGGTTGGACACAGGGGCTTGGAGCAAGCTGCTTTAGGGGAAGGGGTCCCTGCCCGTGGAACTGTATGAGCTTTAAGATCCCTTCCAACACAAACCATCTCGTGACTCTATGACGATGGAAAGGTCTCACTTCCACTGATGCCAACAGCTTTACCTGAGCCATGGGGGCTCCTGTGTAAACACCGAAAGCACCCCCACTCTGCTCACGACGGAGGGCGGTCTTTAGGACCCTGCGGAGTCCTAGCGTTCGCGGGCTTTCGGGTTTTGCCCGCCAAACTCGCACGGCCACGCCCCCTCCGCCCGGCTATTTAGGCTTCGCCCCTCCCGCCTCCTCTCATTCCCGCTTTTCCCCTGAGGGGGGTTAGCGCCTTGGGCCGGGCTCCGCGCTGATAGGAGCACAGATCGATCTCTTTTCTCTCTTTCCTATCTCTTTCGCGTTCTTTCTTTCTTTCTTTCTTTCTCGAATCGATAAAAGACAAATTAACCGAAAATACGCATCCATATAAACACGAACTCCAGGCTTAAGGTGGCTCAGCCGCAGCGGCCCGACAAGCGCTCGCAGCAGCGGCCCGCCGCTGCCATCTCGAGGGTCGAGCTGGAACCGCTGGCCCCGCAGCCGATGCCCGGATGGGCAGGGCAGGCTGTAAGCCCCCGCCGTGCGGGGACAGGCAGGGCAGGGCCCGAGCACAGCGATGAAGAACCCCGCTTCATATGGGGGATAGCCTGTGCTGGAAGGGAGCGGGCATGAGCCGTGCTGGAGCAGCCCGAGACCATTGCGAAGCAAGCTGTGGCCACCATTAAGCGCTTCATTGCTGAATCTGAATACAGAATACACGCTATGTTCTGTATTTATAGATCAAAATAGTTCAGTTGGAAGGGACCTAACCCGACAATCTAGTCCCTACTGCAGTACCTTTTAGTAGCAAGACCTAATAAAAGCAGAAAGAGCTACAGAAAAGAGAACTCTGATGCACAAAGCTGTGCTGGGGGAGCCCGGAGAGCTGCAGACTCTCTCCGGGCAAGCAGTGCCGATGCCCCAGGCGCCTGTGTAAAAGCCGAGGTTACCCTCACTCCCAGCAGCAAGGGAAGGAGAGGTTGACCGTGCCAGAACGAAACCCTAGTCCAGTGATTTCACCATACTACGACGTTATTGTGGTATCTGTGACTTAACCAGCGTTGTCCTGAGCTCACAAGTGGGGAACTCAGGCACAATTCAGGGGTGGAAGACAGGGAAACGGTTCCAAGTTCCTCAGCTATGGGAGACTAAAAAGAGGACATTTTGTTGTGTTCCTGATCACAAATGCACTGCTATCCTTCGACCAGTATGAGCAGTCAAGTCCTCTTCCGTGGTCTGCTGAGGGAACTTCGGTTATCCTTCCCTATCATAGTCGCATTCACTGCTCCGTTCTGATGCTGCTTAGGACTGGTTTCTGTGGGTGGTGGGTGGTTTCTGTGGGTGGCATGGGGGGGGGGGGGTAAGGGGACTTCTGAAGATAAGCATAAAAATCAGGTTCCATTCTAGTGACTAGACCTGGATGAATGCACAGAAATGCAGGGTGTTACCAGCTATTCTCTACTCACACTGCAGCCAAACTCTGTCACAACAAATTCCAAGAGCAGAGGATAGTATTCTACCTTATGAGGAGGTAGCTTTCAGCTTAAGGCTTCTGAGAGGTTTCTGAGAAGCATTTGAGCTTTGAAACAAGTTAATCACTGAAGCTTACTGTATTTTATGTATTTATATATACTTTCACTTACTCTCCTGGAGCAGTAATAAAACTAAACTACCTTTCTTGCGAAGGTGGACAGCCTGTATGGTCAGATTTAGCACAATAGCTGGGATTTAGGCAAAGATCTGTCCAGCTTTGGTGCCTTGGCTTTGCTATTGTAAACTGTCTGCTTAGCTTGATTCCAAAACAGTGGGGCTTCAAATCAATCATGAGTTTTCTTTTGGTTGATGCTTGTTTGCTCTACTTCTCAGCTTTTAGTACTTCACGGCCCTGGCTCAGAAGTCTGTGCCAAGAACTGCATCACATTGATAGGAACAAAACTCTAGCAAAGTCAAAGCTGGCCCTTAAAATCCATTAGTGCCCTAGGAAATTTGGGAGTTGGAACCATCGCAATAGAAAGGTACAGATTTGGTTTACATATGTTGACATGAGGATCTCAGTTGCACCCGTTATGAGAGTAACCGCACTTGGTGATGAGTGAGTGGGTTCTCCAAGGGGGAATGGAAAAATCAGAAATGGACCCTGTGTGGGAGCAATGCGCTAAGGTGCTGACAGCTTAATGAATAACTTGACTGTTATGACAGTAGGACACCTTGCAGTTCCAAGAGCAAATATTTGAAATCATATGCAATGCAGGAAATGTATATATGTATGTAGAGAATACACGGCTTACCCGTATCACTAACAGATGGTCTATGTTTTCACTTCAGAGGTTTTCTTCTGAGAAATCATGAGTTACTGGGGGTGAGAGTGAATCCATAGCTTGCAACTGATGACATAAAATGGAGCAGTGTATTAAAGTCCCCTTTTTATGGTGGCCATATGGCTCAGAGGGTTTGGTAACAGTTAATTAAGATGCTTGCCTGTAGCCCCCTCCCTCCATGTCTTGTACCACAGCTCCCAAAGCCTCAGCCAGGCTGTATGGTGGAAAAACTGTGATTAGAGGAAGATTTTGTAAGGATTAAGATGCGAGGGGGGGGGGGGAAGGGGGAGGGAAGTGGGGGGGAAGGGGGAGGGAAGGGGGAGGAAGGGGGGGACCCCCAAAAAACACCGAAGACAGAGGGGAAAAAACCCAAAAGTAAAAAAACCCAAAAGAATATTAAATTACAAAAAAGATAAAAAAGGTGAATAAAGGAAAATTGAAAAAAGTGCAATAATAAAAAAAAAACAGAAGATGGGGAAAAAATGGGGGGAAGTGGGGGAAGTAAAAAAAAATTGGAAAATCAAAAGAAAATTGGAAAAAATATTGAAAAAAACATTGGAATAAAATAAAAATTGCAAAAAAAAAAAAAAAAGATAAAAAAACCCCCAAAGATGCTGAGGACAGAGAAAAGAAGAAATACTAGATTACAAAAGAAGAATCAAAAAACGTGAAGAATAAAGGAAAACTGAAAAAAAATGCAAAAAACAAAAAAAAACACATGAAAGAAGACAGGAAAAAGGGGGAACAAAAATTAAAAAATGGAAAATTGAACAAAAACTAAAAAAATACTGAAAAATACAATCAAATGCAAAAACTGCAAAAAAAAAAAAAAAGACATAAATAAAAAAAACCCAAACCCCAAAGATGCTGAGGACAGAGAATAAAAGTAAAAAGAAAACAAAAGAGTATTAAATTATAAAAAAAAAAAGAAGATAAAAAAAGGTGAAGGATAAAGGAAAACTGAAAAAAAAACCATGAGGGGGGCAAAAATTAAAAAGAAACTGAAAACTGAAGAAAGAAAATAGGAAAAAAAGGGAATATTGAAAAAAAATGAAATAAAAAATTAAAAAGCCCAACAAAAGAAAATGAAGAAGACACAAGGTAGCCATACTCTATGTGTCCTGTAGTGCTGATCTCAAGAGTTACTTGTGTTCTAGGAATGGGTGGGGAGTGTGTAAATCCAGGGGGGTGATTTTGCTGCATTTCCTATGGGTGATTGTCAACTGTTGCAGACAGCTCACAGTTTGAACACTTAACAGCAACTTCTTGTGTTGTAATGAAACTTGTATTTTCATTCAGAAATCCATGCTTTTTTCAGTGTTCTATTCAACAAAACTCTGTTTTAGGATGTTGTACTGTGTATAAGGAATATGGTTTTATTTTCTCTGTTTCCAGTAAATAGGCCTTTAGGAGCACTTAAATAAATAAAAAGAAAAAAAAAAAAAAACCAAACCCAGACAAATCAACCACAGACTGTGGAAGCTGAAGAAAGTTGATTATTTAAAGCTGGAAAGGGAAGGCTGATTGACAGCATAAAAGTGATGGAACTATTGTAAAAGTCAGTGTGCTCCTAAAGGGCTAGTAGGAAGAAGAGACAGTTGCTGCATGTAAACATAATACTGGAGGAATTTAGTACTGGTGCAATGGAAGCAAATGAGTTTTGGGGTTAGATTTTCATTATTAAGTGAAATTGAGAAAAAAAAAACAACCATACTGACTACTAAAAAAGAGAACTGGGTGAATGAGGTTTCATTGAATCAAACAGATCTTGCCATGCTCACTGCTGCTTTAGCTTTAAGCTTCTGATTGTTACACACATCTTGCAGTTCATCTTCTGGGAGTCAGCTTTCCAATCCCACATCCAGGGTTTGGTAGGGCTCCGTCCTTAGGGACTGAACAGTCCAACACAAGCAGTTCATGTGAGCCTGGCAAGGTAATTGTCTCCTGCTGCTGTCAGGACTAATCACTCAATGGAAACCAGGCCCCAGCATTTGTGGTAGCCTGAGGGCAAGCAAAATATCAATTGGGCTACAAATCAAGAGTGCAGCATCCTCTTGCACCATGAATCAGTTAAATGAGACAAGCAATTCAAGTGCTAAGTCAACATGGTCTGTATAAACAGGAGTTTGGAAACTGTATTGCAGTGATTTGCTTCATTTTGTTAGTAAAAGGCAGCTAAAAAAGAATGCGAATAAACTGCTTGGGTTTGACAAACTGATTTGGGTAAAATAACCGCCATTCTGACACCTTCACAGAAACTGTGGCTCCATATTTAATGTATTTTGGTGGGGAAAAGTTACCAATTTAAAAAAAAAAAAAAAAAAAATCAAAAGTCCATTCTTGCTTATTTAATTGCAGACCCAAAGCAGAAGTACAAGGTACTAGATGGCACTTGAAAGCTGGTCTCATTCATTGACCTGCAGGCAAACATTGGGTGCGCTTGCGCGGTTGGGATCTGCACATTGGGTTGCAGATTAAAGAAGCTGGAATCAGCTTTGCAAAGAAGAGCCTCGTAAGCAGGCAGATCCTTATGACAATAAGCTGACAGATGAAACTAGGCAATTGTGCCTGAACTTTTCCCTTCATCCCCAATTCACGGTTAAGGATGTGAATCCAAACCAGAAGAAAGTTGTAATCTAAATCCTTGGAATTACTGGTGATGGCTACACAATTGTTGTTGTAGAAAGGCAGCAGTTAAGAGTTCCCAATGGGTTTGATGTACTTACTGGTCATAAAAAGAATAAAAGACAAGGAAGATGCAGTATCAAAATCATGCTGCCATCTCACCTCAAAAGTACAAATGTCTCCTAAGGGCTGGGGTACACATGTGGTATCCAAGCACTGTAGATGATTACTGAGGCAGTGGCATGGGGGGAGAAAGCATGGGATGGTTACGGATGCTTTAGAGGAAGCCCCTTCAGTCCAGCATAGAGGCCTTGTGGAAGAGAATCTGAACACAGAATTGGAGCAAAAAGACCCAAATTAAAAAAAAAAAAAAAAAAAAAATGAGCTTGAAGAAACAAGGCCAAAACTGACATCCTATGCAGAAATGACTATTTAAACTAGGACCCCACTGAGCTGGGGATGCAGTACAGTGTGGGCTGATAAGGGGTAGCTCCTGCCTGAGCCTCCTCCCACAGTCGCCATCTGAACCAAATCAGTCACATCTACCGTCTGTCTGGCATCACTGATTTTGGTTCAAGGTAAATATTTTCCTTCACTTACGGGTCCAGCAATGGGAACCCAGCCTATTTGCACCATCTTAAGTAGGTGATATCCGTGTGTTTCTATAATGTACATTTGCAGCACACGTTGGGACTCAAAACACATTCTCCTCTCACTTCCACCACTTCTGCACTGATGTAATTCCAGTACCGCTGCTAATCCTTTCTTGCACTAAGGGGAGAATAAGAGTCCTACTGTTTCTAAATATGACACTACCAACATGCTACAGATCAGTGACTGCAAGTGTGAGCCGTGTAGAACACAGCTTTGGACACCAGTTTCAACTCATCAGATGGGGATTTCAGCAATTACAATACCCACATCTCATTTGCAACCAAAGGTGGAAATGAGAGTTCAAAATGATGGGGGGGAGGGAAGGGGAAGGGCAAAAAAAGATGGGGGGGGGGACGGGGGACACCAAAAACCAGCAAAAAGAACTGGGGGGGGGGGTGTGCGGGTTGGGGATGGCGGACAGGGGAGGGATGGGACACACACAAAAAAACCCAGAGAGAAACAAAAAAAGACAAAAAAAAAAATTTAGAAAAAAAATACAGGAAAAAAAATGAAAAGTCAAAAAGGAAGAAGAAGAAATAAAAGGAAAAAGGGAAAGAACAAAATGAAAGGGGAAGAAAGAAGTTAAAATCCAACAACCCAAGTTCTTCGTTTTCTTCTTTCCCTTGCACTGTGCTGGCCTTTGCATGGGGACAGTCACATTTAGCAGGGAGTGTCTGAAATGCCTGATTTCCACTTCCAAAGCAAGGATTTCTGCTGGGTTTCCACCAGAAATGTGGCACCTTGGCAGGGGGGGAACCCAAGTCACTGTGCCCCTGCAGCATCCACACCAACAGAAATCCTGTGTGACAGAGCCACTGCCAGGGCTTGGGAACGCAAAACTGATGCAAGTGCATCAGGCTCTGCTGTGACAGGATGGGATGGAGATGTCAGGCAGACATCATCTTTACCGGGAGGGAGGGGAATTATGAGGTTATTGCTCAGTTCTGGGAATGGGGTAAGGCTCCTTAGGGCCGGATATCTGCCGACTTCCCTCTCCCCCCCCCGACTGCCACTCGATTCTAGACGTGAAGAACAGACAAAAGCTTATCATTGCCAGTGTCTTTAGAGATGCCCACACATGATCCCTGCAGACTGGAGAGAGGGGAGGGGGAAGTCCATTTAGTCTGGACAGGTATCAGTTTTAAGCTTGTCTTATCTTCACACACCCACCAGCCTCCCCACGTGGGAGCGGGGCTATCACTGTACAGTGTGCAGGGTGAACTCCAGCTCTCCCTTCTGAGAACTGATAAGGAGGGATGCATGAATTGCCCTTTTCAGCCAAGCTCACTGCGTGCAGCCAGTCTTTATCTCCAGTCTTAAGGAAGGAAAAGCAGAAACCAGCTAAAAGCCTTTCTTTCCCCTATTCTCTGATATTCTGTAAGTCACATTGGGAGATTAATATTGCAACCCGTCCTTCCTCCTCCTCCACCTACCCCAAAAATCCCTGTTGCGACTAAGCAGGCTGATAAACTTCAAAATAAAAACAGATGTGGCAGGAAGAATGATTTATGGACTCCCCCACGCACTCTGGTTCCTACATAATGCCAGGGTTTGAGGCTTATTTTATTGTCCACCTAGTATTACTCAACCCATTTCTACTTCCAAATTGGGACAGGAAGGGAGCTAGAAATCCTAGCATGAGCAGAGGAGCAAAGCACTACTGCAACATGATGGGAACTGCCTGAGATCAGAACTGATGGCTGCAGTTCACAGATCCAAAAGAGGAGGGGAAAAAAGTTATATAGAAAAGGAGGAAAAAGCAAATTTCCTCACTGCACCTAGGAGAAGGCCAATAAGTGAAAGAATTGCAATAAGTAAACTCTTTATTGGTCAAAGCGGATGCAACTGGGGCAGGTGGAAATGAGGGTGATAAATGTTGAAGAAAAATTGGGGATGTGAAGATAAATGCTCAAATGTCGTCTGAAGAGCAGTAAATGCCTCTGAAATGCACCCCAAGAGCTTCCAGCCAGTCGGGAAGGAAGGCAGCTGGAGACACATAAATGCACTACTGGCAGGGGCTCAGAGCATGTGCTCTGATAGCAGGGAAATGAGGTTCAGTGGCATGGACTGATCTTTAGAGCATGTATTAATACAAATGACTGTCAGTCTTGGGGTGCTTGTAGTTTTGAAAGCTTCGCTTCCAGTGACTGAAACGGGAACTGATAATACTGATTACTAATACTTGATCCTTAAAATCACCACTGAATTAGGTCTGCAAAAGAATATATATAGATTGCCTTACTGCTGCATGGCTGTGCTCAGGGCCTTGCAGAACCAGAGAAATCTGTTGGATTAACTTCCAATGTCATATTAAGCCTCCCCAAAGACACATGCAGACATCCCTATCAGTGTATAGGTAAATCCCTCATAAACTATAGGTACAAAAATAGACTTTGCTGGGCAAAAGCCAAGGGACGAGGTGCTTGAACTTGAGGCAGTTGCCTGGCATTAGCTGGGGTATCTGCTGGTTCAGATCACACGCTATCTCGATTTCTCTGCTGCCTTGCTAGCATTTCATGCCTGTTTTCACTCAAGTGTTTATTCCTATAAACAGACCTAACCTTAGAAAACAATATAATGACATCCTTCCTGGGGGAGGAGGGGGGAGAGGTTCCTCAAATTACTCAGGAGGGTTTCCGCTGCCTTTCTATTTCCAATAATCCAGGAGGTAAATGGCCGCTTTTGAACCCTGCCCTCTGCCCTTTTTATTTTGCAGCTTGGGCAAAGATCAAGCCCAGAGTCAAAAGTGTCAGCAAGAATGGCTGTGATATGCGTGCGCTTTCCTTTATGAAAGTCCTCATGATTATGTTTACAGAGTTCATTATAAACTGGGGGGCCAGATTAAAAGCAAATGCCTAAGTGTCCTGTGGGGAGTTGCAGGGTTGAGGATGCAGGTTCTAAGAGATGCGTGGGATCAATGGGGGGGCTGGGAGCACTGTCAGGGAACAGGGAGCAGGGTATGTTGGAAGGGGAATGTGGGTATGGGGGGTCACCAAGAAGAAATAAGTCAGAAAGAAAAAGTACTTCACCACATCAAGACAATACAGGACATCTCTTGTTCAAAGGGGCTGCACAGTTACAGCGATATCTGGTCATGGCCAAATCACTGGTGAAGAAAACAAACCTATGCAGACATAAAGCTGAAACAGGCCAAGACAATGATTTAACAGCCCATAATAGAAACAGCAAGATCAAAACAGAACTGGCACAGGGTGCCCAGAGCAGCTGTGACTGCCCCGTCCCTGGCAGTGCTCAAGGCCAGGTTGGACACAGGGGCTTGGAGCAAGCTGCTTCAGTGGAAGGGGTCCCTGCCCGTGGCAGGGGTTGGAACTGGAGGAGATTTAAGGTCCCTTCCAACCCAAACCATTCCATGATTCTATGGAAATCTGGACTCTTGGGCTCCTTCTCAGCAGGGGGAAGAGGTCTTTAGTATGACAAGCTGTGGAGAAAGGCAGCATCAGCAGTCTGCCTATTTATTCAATGTTCATACTGCTCCAGCCCAACCAGCAGATGAACATTGGTATCCCACCTTCTCTTACTGCATCAAGGTCTCTGTGCCACAGACCCAAGGGATAAAAGCAGCCCTGGGCTGAGATAGGCGGTCCAACAGTGGCATGTCCTTTTAGATTATTGAATGGCATTTTTCATTTTGAAGAAGGATGTGGGAACACTGGAGAGGCAAATAGCCTAAATAGGGCCCTTTGCTTCTGAAAGAGCTTCGTGGTAATTGCTGCTGACAGGACTCCTCTGTAGCAGTGAGGTCTCAGGAAGAACTGGAAACCATCTTAGTGCTGATTAACACGAGGTGTTATCCCTGACCCCTGTCACAGAGAAACCCTCTCTACATCCAGCATCAGTGATAGGGAAGTAGTGGATATTAGTTGGTTTGGGATAGGACTGAGAGGAAGTAGATGGAAGTAAACAGTTTTAATTTAGTTCCCAAAATGACTGGAGACAAATCCGTCACTTTTTCTGTTACAAGTATTTTGAGGCTGCAGGTTTGTTCAGAGAGTCATTTGTGACAAGGCTTGGAGAATCAAATGGGTTTTAAACTTCATTGGGGTTAGTAAATGCCAGTGGTGAGGATAGGGCTATCCACAGTGCTCAGAGCCCTCCAGAACAGAACTGTGGGTACCCCTGCCTCTCCACACATAGGCAGATACGAGCCTGACACAGGGAACCTCTGAAGAACCTCTTGGAGCTGCCTTAATTACTAATATGACTTAGACCAATGTGTCTAAGACATGTTAGTAATGGTACACTACAGTGGTGTACGTATCAACCGGTGGGGGCTAAAGTACCATCTTTCATCAAATGAGCTGAATTTTTCCTTAAATTGTGCTAAAAGTCTCTTCCCATTTTAGCCAATTCAGCAACCACTGCATAGGCTCCACAGCTTGAACCAGATTTGATTTCATTTAAGTAAAATGGGCAACTGTATAGCCCCAGGAGACTCTTTAATGGGTCACTCATCCATCAGGTTAGCGGGCAATGGGCTGCTTGTCCTTTGTGGGTTGTTTGTACTCCTGAAGCACAGCATCCCTCCAGATCTCCCGAGAGCTGCTTTGAAATGGCCAACATTTAACCAAGGATATATTCAGATTTCACTTTATCCTGGCTGTCAAACTCTGTGTATTTTTCCAGTGTCAAACAGATTTTAAGATGGAAGAAGGAGATAATGTGATGATAAAAAGACTTGACCAATTTAAAGGTAGCTTTTAAAATATTATATACAGCACAGGACAATCCCCCCCCCCCATTTCAGCTGAGTGGAACATGTATTCATAGAGTGGGCCAGAAGCAGACTTTCATAAAGAAAATATACTTGTGGATGTCCTTACTCGTGGTTGCATGTGCGCAATCAGCCATGTGGTGCTGGGGGTTTCTTTCTCTAAGGCGTATTTTAAGCTTTCTTTTCTATCAGCTTGTAAAACATGATTTTTATTCTTCCTTTAATGGCCTGGGCTAATTACTCACAGTGACCTTTGACCTTCAAGTGCCTTCATTTATGGTAGCACATTCCTTTCAACAGAAACATATTGGCTTGGTTTTACAGGGTGCTGATGTCTGGCCAGGCAGCCCAAGCCCCAACGCTCCTACCACCATCTACAGCACAGCCTGGGGTTGGGAGGCAAAAGCATCATCCTTTCATAGGCCTAGTTTCTCTTAAAATGCTGTGAGAGCTTCACCTGAGCAGAAATTAGATTAGATATAAGAATTAGATTGGATATAAAGAAGAAATTCTTTACTGTTAGGGTGGTGAGGCACTGGAATGGGCTGCCCAAAGAGGTTGTGAATGCACCATCCCTGGCAGTGTTCAAGGCCAGGTTGGACACAGCCTTGGGTGACATGGTTAGTGTGAGGTGACCCTGCCCATGGCAAGGGGGTTGGAACTGGATGATCTTAAGGTCCTTTCCAACCCTAACTATTCTATGAAATGCCAAGATTTGCTTCCAATATGAAGATCCTGCCACTGGAATTTCTCAGGACAAATTCTATAAATCAGCATACAGTTGGAAAAATGTGAAGGCATGTGCACATACCTTGGCTAAATCAGGGAATGAAGTTTAAGTGTACTGGTAGAAAACTCCACCTGGATTCATGCTCCTCACTTCTTGGGAGGGCTGAGCACTGTACAGAGATGGCTCTGTTAGTTCAGCTACATAATATAGCTCTAGCAGCTCTTGGTGAGCAGCATTACAGTATTTCCACTAATTAACATACCACATGGAAGACTTTCAGTGCTCATCCCTTCCAAGAACAGAGGTTTACTCAGGATTTAAGAGTATTTTACTTAGGCAGCAAAGAAATCCAGGGATATCACAAGAGTAATTCCAAACTGTTGCTAGAATTCAGTGAGAATATTATATTGAAAGCATCTTTCTGGTGAAAGAGTTCTACCAAGTCCATGGTAGTTACAGAAGGGATCCAGGATCCTCCGGTATCATTACCAACATTAGCAGGATCACATGTAAGGGAAGAATTAGGGGTGGTCTCATGGTTGGGGCAATTAGCCAGGTTTTAAAAGATATGCATTCCATATTAACCTCTCCCTGATCTTTGACAAATTGCTTAAAGCTTGAAAATGGAGATTGCTGAACCTTCGGGCTTCAGTTCAGAACATCAAGAAAGCCCCATGCTCATGTCACATTGAAGAGCAGCACCAAATCTGTTCAGAAAGACACTTGAGCATGGGGCTGAATTTGGGGGGGGGGGGGGAGCTCAGATGGACTTTCCATCCCAGTAACGTTAAACCTATTAAAGCTACTCAAATGCTATTGCACAATATACATGGAAATTGTGTAGTGTAAGAGTTCTGTCCATCACTGTTCACTTACAATGGGAAAGCAAACCAGGAGAACATGTCTAGAAGGAGATGTGCTCCATAGCGAATTGCTAGAGAAAGAAGGGGAATAGTCATGCAGAAAATGAATGTGTTCATAGGTGTTGTGCAGTAGTTACACAGTTCTCGTGATAAGCCTTTAAGCTTTGGGGTTATTTTTCTTGGGTCTTTTAGGCTTCTTTCCTTCCTCAGCCTCCTCTGCACTAATGCAGACTCTCGGAGAAAGACCATTTACTTGCTCTGTTGTCAACGCATCTGGACGTCTTGTCAAAACAATATAATTTTACTTTGTAACTTTTTGACACTGGTATTTATTGCACCTGTCTTTAGGCATGATTTATGACTTGTCTGGTGAGTATTACTCTACAGCTCCAAGTTTACAATACCAGATAAGTGAAGCATTTGAAGTCCCGACTGGGACGCAGATTTATAGACATGTATTTCTCTCCCCCTCCTCCAATAAGGGAAATTAGGATGAGCATTTTCTCCCACTTTTTCTGGGTGGTAGAAATCAAGATAATCCAAAGGTTAAAGGGAAAAAGAAAAAGGGACAATAATGCTGTCTGCTGGTGCCTGTGTTTGAAGGCATATAGTCAAATGGTCTTTGTTGTGAGAGTGCCTTTGCAGAATAGGTGTTTGCTTGAATTAACTAATAGCTGGCCATTTGTCCAGCATTAACACCAAAACCTGTGTGTGATGGGGGCATTAACATGGTGCATGTTGCGGCATTCAGAAGCATCCATCAGTTTGGTATTCTGAATGACGAGGTACATAACACACTGTCTAGGATAATACCAGCTCCTACATTGACACCAAGTAAGTTAAATCTAACCTTTACCTGGGTAATCTCACTGAGCAAACTGGGTTTATTCATACACATTGGGTTAACTCTGTCTATGAAAAGCTGTTGTAAATAGAGTTGATAAAAGTACCAATCTTGTTAAAAAGAAAACCACTATTTTTCTTCTTTCATTGTAGAAAACCTAAATTTAGGGCCTATATCAACTTGATGGTATCCCTTAAATACATAGATACTAATTATTTTACTGCTGTTAAAGCGGGTCTTTCAAATTTGTCAGACTTTAAAACAAATCTGGGCTTCCTTCCTAGTCAAGGTTCTTTCAAATCTGATCCAGTATTGCCGATGTAACACAAGACTGTTGACACAGTTTGGTTGTTGTAATGCAAGCATCCTCCCAGTGTATGGCTCAGCTAAGCCAAAGCAACACGTGAACGTGTGTGGATGTCAGATAAAATGGTTTTGTAGATATATGGCTGCTTTCATTTGTCATAATTTCATTAGATTATAAATACTTTACACTTGCTATTGTATTTCTGTGTGCTCTGTATGTGTATTTTTATTTGCTGTTGTAATCACCTTGGAATATATGTACCAGCAAAATTCCCTGTGTTGATCCTTTGATAGGAATTGGGTGGAAATCAGGGATTGTAAGCTCTGGGGAGCTCTAGAAGGATAACATGAGGGTTTTTTTTTTAAATAGGTATTTTTCACTGCTCAAATGAAAACCAACTCAAAAACACCTCCTTATGAAGGACACGTGGTAAACAACAGCAAGAGGAGGCAAAGAAGCCCCTCTGCTGACCAGGCTGTTCCCCAAACACAGCCAGTGACTTCCCATCACAAAGTGAGGCGGGACCTGATGTCTGGAGTAGCATGGCTTGTGCCTCCTTTGCCCCAAACTTTGCACATTCTCTGCTGCTTTGATGAGCTGCCAATGAAAACATTGGGCAGGCATCAACTGTGCGGTTGCCACGGAGATGGAGTAAAGCCGGGGCAGTGGGAGCACAGATTTCCATCAACAGGACTTTAACAAAAGCCTTGATTCAGTGGCAAGCTCTCAGGTTGGATGCTTCTGGGCTTTAGCAGGGTATGCAGAAAATGGGAAATTTACTACTGAGCTTGCTAAGCAATTGCAAACTGTGATTCCTTCAGGGGAGAAGGCACAGCCCTGCTGTTCTCGCCGATTCAAGGCTGACCTTTTAAATTCTTCTTTGCCCTTTCAAATGAGAAATAATAAGGCTGGCTCTGTAGCAGTCAAATGTAATTCATTGCCATTTGGAGATAGCTACGTTAGAGATTTTGGGGCCATTGACTCATGCCTTCAGTTTGGTTACACATTCTCAGCTCAGAATTGCTACCCTGAAATGCCTCACATTGTGACAGTGGCTGTGTTGGAGGACAAGTCTGGCTGTACAGAAAGCTCATTGACCCTAATTGTTATAGATAAAACTACTGCATTTCTATCATTAAATTGCCTGAGCTTGAAAGGGCTGAAATAAAGAAGATCTTGACAGAGCAGACAGAAATAGCAAAGCAAGGTATTTCCAAAATCTCCTTGTTTACAGCTGTTGTACACAGAATTGTGCATGGATTCGTAGCTAAATCTGATGTTAATACATTCAAAGCAATGTTAAAGTCATTGAATGCATTTTCAGCACAGATGTTTTTCAGTAAGAGCTAGCTTATGGGACAATTTATTGTGTCTGAGCACAAATATTGTGGATGAGTACATATTGCATATATGTAGTAGATGAGTCCATATTGCATGTATATTGTATGTATAAGTATATATCGTATGAGTACAAATTCACAATATGCTTATTGTGAATATATATTCACAAGTCAGAAGTAGCTGCTTTAGGTTTAAAACCAGAACTTAAGAACTTTGTGACTGAGCCTTCTTTGAAAATGATGTGCATGGGACTGTTGCATTTTGAAATTAAACCTGACATTTCATTATCTTTATGAAGCCCTAAAGGCAGAATGAATATAATGTAAAAATAAGAAACTTGATTGTTTACAGATTTCCATCTAACCAGAAATGTATTTCCATGCACTCAGATCAATTAAATTATAGCTCTTGATAAACAAGCAGAAATTAAGTGAAATTTTATACAAAGTCGAAATGAAACTCAGATCTGTCAAAGAATGCCTTAGGAGAGTTTGCAAAACACCAAACACTAAAGACTCTTATGTTCTAGAAATTGAAGTGCTGGTGTTTCTCTCCTAGCAGTCACAAAGAGACTGGGTTTTGGGTTAAGTTTCCACAAAGATGAGACAAAAATGCTGAATTCCTATTCACTGTCATTGGACTGAGCACACCGGGGTGCTAGGAAACACCATTGCTGACATTCAGGAAGGAAGATTAATCAGAGGGAATGATCATTTCAGGCACATGTAAAGGTGGTAGTAATAACTAACAGTGGAAACGGACAGCGGGCTTCATGATTCAGCCCTTACTACAGGCTCCAGCAGAGATCAGACTGTGACCTGTTAGATGGGGAAGTTATTCCACAGCTCCGCACCCTGTGGAAGTCCTTAAACGTCCCTTGAAGCAACTGCCGGTGGATGCTGTCAGTTAAAACCTCCTGGTAGATAAGCTTTGGCTGCAGCTTACCATGTTCTTTCACGTTATCACTAAGATGAAGAGAGAATTCCAACCCAGAACGCTCGGTGCATTTAAATTACATGGAATTTTGTTGTTATCCTCAGCACAACTGGACTCGATCCAGTGTATGAGACCTGATGGAGCTTTTACCGGAATTAAACCACAGCAGCCAGAACAGTATCAGGAATTGGCAGTTCCTCCTGCATGCATCTGACTTGTCCGAAACACACGTACATGCTAGCCAGCTAAAAAAGTGTTTTAAGGACCTGAGAGATCAGGATGAAATCTTTAAGCGAGACCATCATGCAAGTCCAAGGGACTTTGATGAGCTGGATCTTACTGAAGTGTGGTTCCATTAACACCACCATCTTATGGGTAGGATAAATTATGTAAGCACAGAATCCTTCCTCCTCTGCTATAGATAAAGAGAATTCCTTCCATAGAAAACAGGGAGAAAAATCACTTTGCTACTCAAGCTTAACCAACTCAACCAGCAAGTTGCCAAGCCCGTGACATCATCACTGGCAACATACAAGCTTCAGATTAGAAGTAGCCTGATGACATCACCCTTCCAGTTCCTATCTAACAGATGGTTTCTGTATATTGTGTAATTTTAGCTCATTATTCATGGTTTTGGTCGGTATAATTCAGGAAGTGAAAAAACAGCCAAGAAAAATTGACCTGGAACTAGTTCAAAGGGACTAAATTATTTTATTGATTAGACTGCTTCGCTTTCATTTTCCAGCAAAGCCATCATGAATCATCGATACACAATAATATTGGAGTAATTTCTGTGTGAACTGAATTAAGTGCTCCAGGACAAGTTAACCTTTGAAGGATTTAGGCCTTCATGCTCTTTGAAAGCAGGATAGCCAAGAAGATCTGCTGGGCAGCCCTGAAAGGGGGCCAGGAGCTATTTACTGAGGCAGGCGGTTGGTTTGAACTGGGGTTTTATTTATTTTCATGTTATACTTGTTGGCTTCATATCCGCCTTCAGCTCAGCTCAAAGGCTCGGGAGAGGCATGTTTTTCACCAGTGTGAACATGGGCCAGAAAAGGACCTTCTGAGAGGCCTCGTGATGCAGAGATAAAGCACCGCAAGTCTGATTGAAGAAGGGAGAAAAGTCTAGAGGGAAGGGAGTGAGAAAGGCTGGGAGCCTTTTTATTAAGGGTTTACAAGAATGCAGCCATGCAGAAGCCTTCATGCAAGAAACATGCAGAGGGCAGCGATGAGTGAAACTCTGCATCACTTGTTTGGTATAAATAGATCCATCAAGATGCAGGCATGGCACTGAGCTCACAGGTTGACCACCATAGTAGCAAGTTCCCTTTTTGACTGATGCAGAGCAGTGTGCAGGGTCTACCC
Source organism: Neopsephotus bourkii (assembly GCF_033783945.1). NCBI lineage: Eukaryota > Metazoa > Chordata > Aves > Psittaciformes > Psittacidae > Neopsephotus > Neopsephotus bourkii. Next base: position 1,947,916 of record NW_026902223.1, read on the forward strand.
CACAGGCAACAATCTTAGCTGAAATCAGGAATACTAAAAACAGAGACTTTGAGTGTAGCCTGGTCATGCCCAATCACTGCAGGCTGGCTTGCTTCTCTGGCATAGCTTGCACCAAGAATCCTGATGGCTGTGGAGGTGCCAGCTGGGTCTCAGAGAAGGAGCCAGATTAACAATTGAAAGCAGCAGTCCCAGTTCAGTTTTTAGACCTTGCTCCCCATCAGAAATTCTTTCCTGTTAGGGTGGTGAGGCACTGGAATGGGTTGCCCAGGGAGGTTGTGAATGCTTCATCCCTGCCAGTGTTCAAGGCCAGGTTGGATGAGGCCCTGGGTAATGTGGTTTAGAGCGAGGTGTCCCTGCCCATGGCAGGGGGGTTGGAGCTTGATGATCTTGAGGTCCTTTCCAACCCTAACTATTCTATGATGCTATGATTCTATGATCATGACACCTGAATATTGCTCCTGTGTGACTGAGGACCTTTGAAAATGGGAAAACAAGGACACAGTGAACACATTTGTGTAGTTCCCTAGTATTTTCCTTTTCATGGAGCAGAATGGACCATTGCGTTGCAAACAAGGCACCTTACTGGCCTGCTTTCAAAGTGAAATATTTAAGAGGTTTACTATCAGCAGTCAAGCTGTTCTGTACCTAGATGCATTCTTGCCTTAGTTTTTCTGAACACTAACAAAACATCTTACTCTCGCTAAGTATCTGTTACCTTTGCAGTAACTATAGCTCTTATGTCTCCCTTGAGATCATTTCACCATTTATTCTCCAAGAGAAGAATCTTCAAGTTTTCTGGGGCTTTAACCTGCGATTACCACATGGAAGAACAGCAGGATCGGGTCTAAGAACGTCTTCATTCTCTGCTGCATGAGGAAAGAGTGCAACACCATCCTTACAGGTATTTCTCCTCTCTTTTCCCATTATGTTTTAACTAAGAGACATTAAGATTTAATTATGTAAAATGCTTTTAAGCCCAGGCTCAGCAGGTCTGCAGCTTTAAAACAATCACTGTTCTCAATTACAGTACAGAAAACCTGCTTGTGGAAAGATGCACAAGTAGAGCAAGTTCCATGTATTACTGTACATGCTAACTTCACCATGGGTTTTAGACTAAAGTTCTAGACATCATTAGATGCTGTTTTACTATGTGTCCTCTCCCCAGAATATTCTAGTTTGCCAATTCTGTATGTTTAAGGAATACATCCTAGTTTAATTAAAATCTTGAAGGGGAAGAAATTCTGGCCATGCCTTTCCAGTCTGTAAAATCAAATATGGCATTTGAAGCCTGTCTCTTTCCATCCCAGAACATATGGTTTGACACCCTTCTGCTTTGTGAGAATATTTTACAAGGTTGGGTTTTGTTCTAACGTAAAATTAAAGCAAATTTTAAAGCCTCAGGGTTGGCTGCAGAGCAGGAAGCGTTGTTCAAATGCCAAATTTGACACCTACATTTTGTTACTCGAGATTCACGTGCTGAGGTTGCAAAAGCAAAGGGAAACTCATTTTTAGAGGGTTTTTAAGCTTTGAGCCTCTCTTCTGTGCTTAACACAGATGCCCTGTATTTAGCATCCTGCAAACAACTTGTCACTGTTAATACAGCAGTACATGCAGTCTGGGGTCATTTGCAGTCTGGATGTGGTGGGAGGTGTGTCTGTGTACTGGGGGTGTAAGTAGATGGTTGAGGATGCAGCATTTTCTCCTGTGCTGTGAAAGACTCTTCAATACTGAGGATATTACTCTGCACAGAGGACATTATTCTTGCGTGCAACAGCATGTCTTCCTCTCAGCAAGAACCTACTTAGCTACCACCTCTATTCCTTCATTTTATGCTTGTTTACCAACAGAAGACAAATTAAAAGGCAATTTTATGGCAGTAATATTACATTTTATCAGTCTTTCCAAGCTGATAACAACCTTCCCTTAAAGCTGCTTTAGCAGAGATTATCAAGCATGATAAATTGCTTTGCACTCTTGTTTCCAAGTAGTAGCATCCAAAAACCTAAATGAAAAGCCAAAGTATTTTCTGGTTTAGAGTCAGAACATCCAGTACAGCCCAATCTCAGTTGTGTCAACAGTGATAAAAATCAAAATTAGCTGTCTTAATATGAGGGATGGTTAAACTATAAAGCCTAAGTTATTCTTTTGATGATTAAGACAAATCATAATAGCCATAGATACGTTCTGAGAAGATACTCCCTCTATATATATCTGTGTAAGAGCACTATTGTAAAGGTTTTTCTCTACAATGATGATTTATTTTAAGAGCTGGTGTTTGTTACTGAGAACCATTTTTTGCCTTGTGGTTATTTGGGGATTTTTATTTGCCAACTGTTCCCAAATAAGAAAAAACCCTTTCCTCCTTCCTGATTTCAGAAGCCTAATGAAAATCAGTGTGATCAAGATGTAATTCTGTTTTCTGTCAGTGCATTAAGTACTCTCCTCAGACATTTCCAGACCAGGCAGCATCGCTTTCTGACCATCCCACTTCAGGAAGGGAAGAAAACCACTGACATTTTCCTTATCAGCTGTGTGAGGATCAGCTCGGGATTTTTGCAAGTATTTAACACACCACACAGAGGAGACAGCATGGATTTGGAGGAGGATGTCTACAGATAAGACATTTCCCTTGGCTATATTTGCCAAACCACGTAACATGATGAGGACTATTTGCTTTATGCTGTTTCAATTATGTTTTATCTTCATTTTCATGCTCTGAAAGGAGAAAATCATGCTAGGAAAAATTGGACAGGGGGTATTATATATGCTTTGTATGTCCACATATTTGCAATTACCCAAGTAATCTAGTGAAATATTGGCCAGATGGAGTGGGGGAGATGATGCCTCATAGTCTCCAACAGTGACCCTTGAGGACTGGGACAGAGATGTATTAGTTATAGCCAAAAGGGAGCATTTTGTCTCCTAAATCCCTTGGAGTAAGTTGGTTTTTCTTGCAAGTCTGCGCTTGATTGAGTCATCACAGGTCAGTGATGGCTGTGGATAAATATTTCCTTTGAAGATGTCAGACTTTTAAAAGCAGTACAATAAATTCCTGCACATTGGGCCAAGTCACATTAGGATTTCAGCAGTCACAGCTGGTGTGAAAGGAGTCATTGTGGGACCTAAGCTGCAACCATCATTAAGAGACATACACAAAGTGCATTAGACTCATGTTTTCAAATGCTGCTCTCCTAAAGTGTATCAAATTGTCTTGTTTTCCCCTGGGCTTTCCCTCTCCGCATCTATCCTTTCCCAAGGAGTCCACACAAACTGTACCTCAGTGCCTGAAACATTCCAAGGTCCAGCTTCATCTATTGTTCAGGAAGGTCAAGGTGGAGGCCACCCAACTTCTAACTGGACTAACACAGGTATACAGGGAAGAAAAGATGGTGTTCAGACATCCCCATGGATCTTCCCTTCAGCAACATCGTGATGCCTCATGGAAGGATTTGGGTAAGTACTATCAATTCAACACACACACTATTTTGTGCATCATTCCCACTGAGAGCCTTCCCAGTTCCCTAAAAAATATTACAATGACGAGGGAAATGTAGAATCCACTAATGGTAGGGGAATATATTCCTGTGAAGGGAGTTGCCATTTGTAACTGGGGAGGCAGGTTTGGAAGATGATTCTTCCTTCAATTTCTCTAAATTAAACCCCAAATTCACTATCAAGGCTAGTTATGGAGTAAAAAGAAATACGAAATGTTGTTTTTCCAGACCTATTTATTTTGCTTGTTAATGGATTTAAATAGTTCCCAGCTGTGCAAAGTTCTCATTATGTTCATTACATATAATGCACCTCACAATGCAGTGATTAATTCAGCACCCTCACAGGCCCTCCACTGAACACTGTTGATTAAGCAATTATGTTAATCCACTTGTGTTTGTTTTCTCACTGCTCTGATGATGGTTGGGACCAATTTCTTTGCTGAATTATTCCATGTACATGCTAGAAGTTTTGCTAACATTTGCAAAGGCCAAATCCACCATTCCCAAACAACATGAAGGTGAAAACTGCAGATTAGTTGTCTCTGGTGTATTTTGGATTACTGAGAAAAGTGCTGGACTTGATTTCGATTGCTCCTGTTTTGGGACAATTCCTGGACAGGAGCAACATAGATTTTCTGTCTGCTGTAACACTGAAGTGGTCAAGTAGAGATGAATCCTGTTGTATAATTAGTGTGTTCCTGCATTGATTGTATTTCGTGGTTGATTTGATCTTTTATTTCCATGAGAATAGTAACAAAACAGGTTAGAAATGTTGTACAGATGGATATGCAAGTAACCAAACTATCATGGCATTCAGAGTCAAAACCATGATGTTTGTAGGAGGTATATGACAACCTCTAAATGCAATCAGCTCCATGAGAAATGAACAGCTGTTCCCCTTTGATTCAGACTGTCTCTAATTTGATACAAAGCAGCAGATGATTAGAAAAGGGAAGGTTTTTCTCCTCCTTTTAGATGAAAGTATTTTTGTCAGTAACAAAAATGGAAAGGGAAATACTGCGGTAGGAGAAACATGCAGTAAATTTTAACAGCCTCAGCTCAGCTTAGTTGGATGGGGCAGTAGTTCTGTAAGTATATTTGTCAGCTCCCTACAAAGACATGTGAAGGAAATGTTTTCAAGGAGCCAGAAACATCCAGCCCCATTCAATATACTCAGCTCTCTGGGTGTCCAAGGAGCCACCAGAGATCATTTGTACGAGCTGTCGTTTACCGTTCCGCCAGCTCAGCCGGCCGCGATGGGCAGCTTCAATGGAAAGGAAAGGAAAGACGGATCTGAGCTCTACCTCAATAGACTAAACAGTAACCCCGCAGCAGTGCCCAGCTTCAGGTTGGCCAAATCATCTGCGGATCTCATGAATAATAGACACAGGAAAAATGCTAACAGGCTTCCCACCCATCCGAGGAGCCAAAACCAAAACGCAAAACACTAACACAAGCCAAACCTGCGCAAAACTTGCTGTCCCAAAAGACCTCCGATAGCTTTGAGCTCCCTATTTGGAAAAAACATGATAAAGCAGCAGCCTATAGATACTTTATGTATGCATCTATATATGCATATATATATAATTGGCTATAGATACAGCAGAATGCTCTCCCAAGGTTATTTTTCCCATTCTTTCCCATAGCTTTTGTATTTAAGTGCATATTCACTGATATTTCCTGAATACAGACCATCAGTGACCACAGCTTTTATTTCGGGAGGTCCATTTCCGTAGCAACAGCTCATAAAAGATGCTAAATAAAGCTTAGATCTCCGTAGCTCAGGTTGATGTATTATATATTGGTCACTGCAGTGTGCTGACGGCTTTCCTGCAATGTGGCCTGTGTCTTTTTTTATGATGTACATTCTTGGTGAGTGTTGGAGAGATTGATCCCATTCTGGTATCCAGATTTTGAAACAGATGTGTGGGAAAAGGGCTGCACAGGGTGCAGGAAAGAGGTGCAAAAAAAACCCCTGAGAAACAGCCTTTTAGAGAGATCTGCTTAGGTTTGTCAAAGAGGACTAGAGCAGCATGATAACACTGTAAAAATACCTTCACAAAGCAAAGCACCAGTTGCTGAATAAGCCTAAGTCTAGTAGGGAAAGATTAGTGTGATTAGCAAAGGAAACTGCTAAGGAAGCAATATGTTACCAAGGTCTTGTCTTCAAGGCAAGAGCAAAAATGCCTTTCTAGTAGTGATGCTGTAGCTAGAGAGCTTGGGAGGAAGCTACAGAGTGAAATTTATTCTGATGTCAAACTACATAACCATGCGTCACCTTCTAGATTTAAATGACATTCTCCTATCAAGAAAGTGTCACCGAGATGGGGAATTAATTAAAAGCCTAGCCTTCTTTATATACAGTTACATACACATTGAGGGGAAGCATCCTTCCCCCCCCCCCCAGCATTCCTGTTGGGAATTAAAAATATCAAAGCCTGAAGGACAGTTTGCAGCCATAGGAAAATCTTCACCATTATTCTAATCAGTATTTCTCTTTATTCTTCCCAGTCCCTCCAAAAACCAGCATTATCTGGTCTTTTCTAGTAGCATCACAACTTAAAAGGTAAATCACAGAACAGAATCACTTCTCTGGCATCCAGCACCTTGAGTTCTTTCATCCTTCTCCCCCCACCATGAGATGAGGATTCTGCAATTGTGATTATGTTGGATTCTTTTACAACTGTTTCAAGGAGCTGAAGGCACCTTGAGCTTTACAAGGCAGTTAAGCACAGTGTGGAATTTGCTCTGAATATTCATCCACATGTTTTATGAATTTCCATATTTGAGTTTAAGCCTGCATTTTAAAGCCAGACTTGTTTGAATTCATTTATGTCTAAAACTCAATACCCATTCCTATGTTCTCCTATTTTGGGAAGGCTGAGTTGCTTAGCAGAGGAGAAAATGGATCAGGATTCTTTTTTTCTGCCTAAAAACTCTGCTACAGTTCTGTAGGCAGCTGTTCCAGAGACCAAACTCCCATCAAGTTCAGCAGAAGGAGATTGCCATAACGTAACGTTAGAAATCAGGAAAATCCCATTGGGCATAAGAAGGTGTTGAAGGGGGGGTCAAGGAGCATGATAGACATGAAAAGGGTTTTTTGCAGCTGGTTCCTTTCTCCTATCAACTGTACAAAGGCAGGCCAGGGAGAGGGAGGACGGCAGAGAGGCGAAGCTGGATTATGAAAGGGACACGCTTTCCATCCATGTTCAGGAAGCCAGCGAGACAAAAGGCACACAGCAGCAGCCACATGGCAAGGGGGCTTCAGCAAACAGCCTGCTTCCTCTGTTGTTTCCTCAGAAGCCCAGGATCCATTGCTCAGTTTGTTTTTCCAAGGAAATAATTAAAGATGTGGATAAAAAAGCTAACAAAAGACTGACCCTTCCTCCCTCTCCCCCCTTGCTTTTCACTGCCTGCCCACTTTAAGGGAAATCATTTTCATACCCGCCTTCCGCTCTCCATCCACAATGACAGCCCCGACGCTGGGGCAGAGATTGGTTTACGTCCCAGTAGAAGGGAATACTTAAGGAAACCTTTGGCAGCATTATGGATTGAAGTGCAAGGAGATGGTTTTATCAGGAGACTTCAAGGCTATTATTGTCCAAATAAACACTTGCTTTGCCAGACACGATCTACAGCTGCAGCACAGAGACCCTTGAATTTCATCTGAATTTCAATCTCCCTGTCCTTTCTGCCTCTCCTACTCCACTGTTCTCAGACCTGAATAGCCTACTGTAGTGGATTACTTCACTTTTTCCATCTTACCAGGCTTCACCAGGCTGACTCTTGACTTCCTGCCCACAAAGCTAGTCCCCACTTCATCTAGGTTTAGGAGGCTTTAACACATTTGGGGTTTTGCTTTTCCCCAGTTGCCAGGGTTGCTCCCCCAGACTTGACTGCTATGATGCAGCATTTCACCATGGACCACAGCAGTGCTGTTTCAGCACAGCAGAAACCCAGGCCCATACACATCTCACATCTCTCACGTTGCTTTAGAGACAAATGGCCTGAGTAAAGTAAGAAGCAGCTAAGCCAGACTTCCCAAGAAGGATGTTAAATCCTTATCAATTTTCCACTTTCCTATACCCATGCTGTTCTCTAGTCTCACAAACAGACCCACAAATGACAAAGCACAGGAGGAGATGTTTCTGCAGCACTGGTACAGCATCAACAAAAGATATTGATTAAAACAATAACTCTATTTCTGAGCATTTTCCAGGGCAGAACTGCAGAAGGAAAATACCAGGAACAAGTGTTTCCAGCTAGATAGGAGGATATTTTCTTAGAAGGAACACTTCAGAAAGAAATCAGACCAGCGAGTTGGCCAGAAATAAAAAACCTCCTATAATACCATAAGAAATTCACTACTTTTTACTCCTTATCTCCTTCTCTTAGTACCTCTTCATCTCCCTCTTGGCTTAGAAGCTTTCTGAAGTTCAAACATCCAAAGTGCATTCATAGCTTTGAACAATTCAACATGAAATGTCCTTGCCACCAAGGCCACAGCAAATCTGGGTATTTCAGTATCCTCACAGTGAATTTAGCACAGCGCTTACCTGAGGGCCTCCCCTTCACACTCGGATGCCAGCAGCTCCCAGGGACAAGCTCTTTCCAGGCAGAATCCTTCACCAGACCACGGTGCAGAGCAGGGATTTCACTGGGAACATCTCCCAGCAATCCAAAACCAGACAGAGCCCCAGAGGAGGGTTATATTGGGTGTTGCTTTGCAGTAGAATTGCTCACACATGGGTGCTCATCTGGCTGTGAACTAGCTTCAGCTGTGACCAGTGTTTTCACCTACTGGTTTTGCCTATGAGTAAAATACCTGAGACTTGTTTGTAGCATTGTTTGACATCCTAATTTCCTTACTTTAATTACACTATTTTGGCAGGTACATAAACTGTGTTCTATAATAAACACAGGGAAGTCAGCCTTCAATGAGGGAAATCTTTCCTTGAACCTCCTAAGAGACTAGTAATGGCACACATGTTGATACCTTAAGTGCACTATTAATGCTGTTCTAAAATAGTTAATACCCTCATAATGATCAGAGACACAGGCAAAGGTCTGGTTAATGGAGCTCTGAAGTTTTAATCCCTATCACAGATTCAGAAACATTTATTTCCAGTACTTAACCTGAGAGCTACCAAGCTTGAACTGCAAATCTTGTATCTGTAGTGCAGGACTTGTGACGTTTGTACCTAAACTCAGTATCTGTTTTTACTGTGGGTCCTAATGTGAATGTTTTCCTTGCCCACCAAGAGGATTCAGACCCATGGCCTTGCTAGAGAAGTGTAGAAAAAGAACTAAACCCCTAGTTTCAAGATATTCCCTGCTTGCTTCAGTTTAGGGAACAGATAACACATCCATTTCTACCCAGCATAGAAGCTCTCAGTAAAACTTGTCCCACATTCTTACACACACCTACAAAGACAGGATATTTTCTGTTCTGGTTATTGCAGGTGATATTTTGGAGAGCAACTGTGTGGCTTAGAGAAAGCAAAGCAAGCTTTAAGGGAGAATTGGATTCTGTCTGGTACTTCAGTTTGTTCATGTGCAGTTGGAGTTAGTAAACTGGAGTCCCTGTTCTTTGCATTTCCAGACATTATCCTTCTTCCTGGGTTCTCTGAAGGAAGATCTTTTATCTCCACTCCAGCAGTGATTTTTGTTGATCCCCTGTTAGGATGCAGATAGGGATTTTGCATGGGGGTGGTAGACAGGGACACCCTGAGATGATCAGCCTCTGGGTTATGGTGCAGGAGGCAGTCAGGCTCCGAGTGTGCAGGTTTTGTTTGTTTTCTGTACCTGAAGAGCAAGACTTCATGAGTTTTGCCTTTCAAGCCTTAATCTTTAAGTTCCTCACTTTCCACCACCTACTCAAGAACTGAATGCAACATTTCTCAACCACTTCAACTTGATATACCCCATTTAGCTTGCTAAATCTAAAGAAGCCTTTCACCGTTCTCCTGGTGATGGGCATCAGCACTAAATGCAGCATGTGGGAGCCCCTTGCTTTGAATTTCCTTGGGGCACAGACAAGCCGCGTTGTTCCTGCACCTTGGCGAAGTGGTGGGACAAGAAGGAACCTTGTCTGACTTCGCTGACTTTGGGCCTGGGCTTCAAAAGCTGCTGTCAGCCAGGAAGGGGGAGATGTTTAGACCATTAAACTTTTCTCCTTGATTGGTCTGGAAAAATAGAGAGCCTTCCTTTCATGCTCGCAAATGCAATATACATATGCGAAATAAATACCAGTTTAGTTTCTTTCTGCACTGCACTACACTACAAATAAACAGAGCTGTCCTTCACAGGCACACCAGCAGGATTCCTCCAAATGGAGCACGACTGGCAGAACTGTAGGACAGTTGTTGCAGTCCTTGCTTCTGCCGTCAGCACATCTCTATCTGTTTTCCCATGAAATTGAGGTAATTACTGGTTTAACGCATGCCTGCCGTTGAGCTGTGATCTGACAGATACGATAATAAAACTGTCAGGAGTTCTTATTTCTATGTCTGTTTCCATTTTAAAACATATAGAATATATACATTCCTGAGATTCATCTGTGTGCATGATTTCTAGTCACAGTAGAAGAGGGCAGTTTTCAGTCTTTTTATTCAAAGTAATAATGTAGAGCACTACAAGCAAAGATAAATGGATCTAATCAAATTCCAACCCAAAAAGCTGTCTAATTGTTCTTCAGATCCCTCTGTTAAGGGGTCATAAATCATTTGTCTTTGCTTTTTGGCAAGTAACCGTGATAGGATGCTCCTGATGCTATTCATTAATTCCAGAGACTGTTATTTCCAATAAAATAAGGGATCCTCATAAGGTTTTCATTCCTCTTATGGTTTCTCAATCTCTTTGCACTAATCTCAGTGTGAGGCTGATGCAGGGTACAGTTTTTCTCTTCTGAACATTGCTGAGGTAGATGCTGTCATCACTATGTCTTTTGTCACATCATCTCGACTCTTTCTCACTCCATTTTGGGAGCCTTCCACCTTGAAAACATCAGATCTGACCAAAAACCAACAGTAAGCTACATCTGATAACGAGTCCCCATGTACCTGTGTGGTCTGATGTTGGAGAAGTAGCTTGGAAGTGGGAAATCAGATGAAATTACACGATTCTTATCTTTTTCCCCTATAGAGGGCATGCGCTGCTGATTCAGAAGTTGCTTGAAGTGAAGGGAAACTGGAAAGAAAGATTTTTCAGTGGGTTTTCAGGGCTTGTAGCAGATATTAGCAAGGGGCCCTGCCGCAGTTATTAGCTATGCAAGGCTATTGTTTGTTTTTACACAGGAACTAAAGGAGAACGTATCTATGCTTATTTTCCTTTACTTAGCTAAAGAAATTGTATAGCTTTTTTGAAAGGGTTAAATAATTTCCTCCTTTCCTGCACTCCGAAGGCTTTCCTTGCTTTTGTGTGTGCGTGCGTGAGGTTCCCCACTAACCGCAGCTCTGTTTTCCAAAAGGAAATTAAACTGAAATGCATCAGGCATGCTGGGACTTCACACTTCAGAGACTTAGAAAGCAATGTCGCTTGTTTAAATTGATTGTCACTTTAACTGCCCACCGCTGCTCTTCAGGAAGGGAGCTTAAGGTTTTACTGTTCTTAATGGGACAATATCTCTCTTCCAGTGACTTAATGCACGTCGTGCTGAAACTTCTATCAAAAGCAGGACTATTAATATTTCACTTAAAATACCAGTGATGTCAGGGGTAGCAACAGCATCAGTTACCTGCCAGTCTCTAGGAAAACCATCCTCTTCCCCTGGGATGTGCTAGCATCCCTCAATAGGATGGGAAAAAGGGCATGAAGTACTCAGCACTGAGTCCCTTTGTCTCCTTAAGGTCTGCACCTTTTCTTGCTGTTTGATTGTACAGTTATTACTTTGATGACAGCAAGTTGCAAGTCATGAAAGCTGGGTAACTCAAGTGTTACAAATATTAGAGATGCAAATGTTTATTGGCCAGGGAGGACACACAAGCAGGAATTAAGGCATGCTCATTCCTACTGTGCTCATTTCTGGATCTCTTATTCCTCCTGGAATTCAAGAGAACGGGCAGGAAATGTGAAGATGTGACAAAGAGGCAGTGGCATCTTTAACAGATAAATAGCCACAGTCTTCAGATATACCATACATTTGAAAGTGTATGAACATTTTACAGCCCATCCACAGCCAGTGTAAGCTTTTGTGCTTAGCCTGATCACAAATTCTATGGAGTTATGACAAGAAGTTGTGTTTGCAGAGCTTATCTTTAAAGTCAGGGCGCTCTTTTAGGTAAAAGAACTCTTATTACGACCTTAGCAAATGGAACTATTTGTTTCTCTGAAACAAGAAAAAAAAGGAGACAACAAGAAGCCAAAATGCATGTTTGATGATCAGTTTTCTGTCCTGGTTTCAGCTGGGGGTTAAATCATTATAGTTCCACAGGGCACAGGGCTCTGGTACTGAAATACCAGGCAGCCAACCAGGTAAACTGCAGCAACAGGAACCTGAATAACCATCCAAGTGCCCCAGCCCCTTATTTCTTAAAGATCCCACCTTTTCCATAGAAAATGGGAAGAAATTGAACTGAAAAAGTAGCTGTAAATAAGTTTGTGGCTGTTCACCCAACGTGCTGGAGCCGGCAGTGGAAGGGGACAAACAGAGCAACAATGAGCACATTGTCGTGCACAGGCGAGGGATGGGATGCTCCGCACACAGGGCCACGCAGCCTGCTACCATTAGAGTGAAATATTGCTATTTTGAAAGAGCTGGTTGAATGTGAGCTACTTCAGGGACTGCCAAAGCCCTCAGGACTCTCAGTCAGCCCCGGTTTATTATTATGGAAGGATATTTTCCAATTCCGAAGTTGTCAGCATTCATTTCTCTTCACGGCTTTGACGCACACATCATCTTAAGGTTTTCTTTGACTGACAAATGCTATCCAACCCAACCTGAGCTCTGCACATGCACCTCCCTGCCTATGGGATTGTGAGTTACTTGCGATGCTCCAGGATAAGAACTGCATATTAAAATGAAATAAGTAAATTTAAACTTAAACTGTTTCACTGTATCTTAGCACATAATATTTGATCCCTTGAAACTTGTTTCCACTGTTATTAGTCTAACTTTTAGGCCTAAACTTGTGTTCATCACAGTATCAAATAGAAATCAATTCGCTCCACTTTTCATGGTAATATCTCCCTATTTTATTATTGGGTAGGGCTAGAAGTCATCATCAGGCTTCTGTTTCCTGACTGTTGATCTATCACATCACATCCAAGCAAGCACGTTAAAAAAAGAGACTTTCAAATTTTAGTAGCAAAGGCTTTCAGTGATAATTTGGGGATTGGATGAGGGATAATACATTGACAGAGAAAGGTTGCAATATTGCAAGCTTTGTTATCCTAAAGTCTCATTTGGGGATCTGGGAGCACAGTTCTGGTTTATGAGTAAAGGGCAGAGGGTAGCCTGTTATAAAATATAAAGAAATATAAATCATAGTTATTACAGAAATCAAAAGCAGGTTATGTTCAAGGCACTCCTAAGCCTCTAGATTTAGAGAAATAGGAAATTATATATATAAATATATATATACATGGAAATCCCAGAAGAAAAATACAATGTCCACTTCAGTGTCAAGGAAGACCACTGGATAGGGATTGATTTACTGCTAAAAGTGCAATTTATGTGGCAAAGCCATTTGAAAGGAAGCTGAGGTTCTCCTGCTACTTAATTTTCCTGGTCATTCCCCACTTCTCTTCCTCATAATCCACTAAGAAATCAAACTCCAAGAAGCCGTTACCAGCACAGAGCTGGAGTACAGCAGTGTTTATGGCACTGTGCCCTTGCCAGGCACTGCTGCAGTGGAAATCTCTGTGTATGGCCTGCCACCAAAATGAGATGAAGACTGACCAGACAAACCTCTTAGAATAATGGGATAAGTGGAAGGGATTTATCCAAACAGGAAACATTCATTTTCCACTTGTGTGGCTCCTCTTGTCCATGGCTGACACACTCCGAAGTGTATTTACCAGCAGTTCCAAAGCTTCCAGCTCCCCTCTGCTCAGTTCCTGCTTTCGGTGCCATTACTGGGCAGATGGGGTTGTCTCTTGTCCCACCACTCTAATGTACCTTCTGGCAAAAGTGTTGTAAAAGATGGAATTCATCATGCTTTTTGGGGAATACATCATAAAAATCAGAACTAGACTTCAATACTTCAACACTTGCAATATTGTGTGTCTGGGGCTGGCAGGGTATTTATGTGATTGTGAGCAGACATATATACACATTATGTTTATGAGTGTATATATGTATAGTTATGTATATGAGCATATTTCCTTTTCTGCCTGCTGAAATCAGCAAAAATGACACCAGTTGTGCCTTTTACCTGAAAGAAACTTTCTGGTTCCTGTGGCAGAGAAGGAAATGGCAAAGTTTGAAAGTGTGGCAGGAATAAATGAAAACTCGAACCTAGAAGGTCAATCACAACTATCCTGAGGTTTCTTTATTTAAATCAATGGACTTTTGAAGGCAATCCCATAAGTGAGGGGATTCATTCTCCTGAATTGCAGACATTTTCATAGATACTGGATTTAAATCTGAAACTTGGGGTAGACCCAGGTTTCATGGACCCTTTAGTTCTCGGTGAGGCAGGTTCTTTGCTCAGGGTCTGCTCAGAGAAACTGAGCCAAAAGTGCTGCAGAGACAATGTTCTCTGAATACTTCATTGAATTCCCAAGACACTGTGTCTCTGGGCTTCAATGGATGAAGAGATAGACAGACAAAAGGGATGGTTCTCCATAGGGTGCCTGCCTTTGCATTAAACTGTCCTCTGCTCTCCCCTCCAAGCCAGAGGAGAGAAGCAGAATACATCAGTAGCATTAGAAATTGCTACTCTCCATTCTACATCATTGCAGAGAAGTAATTAAAATCCTAGCTGCTGACTCTTTCCCTCGGGATCGAATTTTTACTGGAAACGAAAAGGAAAGGTGGTTGAACTGTGGAAACATTTACCAGCTGCAGGTATAATACCGTGTCTGTTGTCAGAGGGAACGTTTCATTGGTTTATTTCTGGAGGATTATTTAGAGGGTTGTGGTCTTACGTCCAGGTCTCAAGAAAAAAAAATATAGCCTATGAGGTGTGCCTTCTTTCTGCAGAATAGTGATTTGTTATGTGTTTGTCTGAGTTAAATATAGCAGGCAGTCATTCTGCACAGCCCGGTACTTTATCCTGCTAACTTGGAGAAAAGGAGAAAAGAAGAAAAGAAAGGAAAGAAAATTCTTGTTTGGCTAGATGAAGAAGTCAGCAGAAAAGCCACAGGCCTGAGGTTTGTTTCCAGGTCCTTAGTGTTGTAAAGTTCAGTCATCATCAATATGATCAGTTTTAGCCACATTTCGATGCTCCCTGTTGGCTGTTTTCGTGCCAGTGATGATTCCCACTCCAGTGAGGTGCCCAGATTTGCAAGTGACCTGTGTTACTCCTTGGGTTCAATCACTTGAACGTGGGAGAAGGTGAACCTGGGCAGCCTATAGCTCCATTTAGTGGCTGGCAGCATTAATACCAGATGCCATGGGAAGGATGTGACAGCAGCACAGGCAGATGTGGGAAGTTTGCCTGCAGTCATTATCTGCAGCTCTGAGGTGGTTTCTATGTGTATAAATGGGCTTTGCCTCTGAGCTGGCCTGGTGGACTTCAGTGTCATTGAACCCACTTTGATTTCATGGGTGTGAGAATCAAAATGCAGATGACCCAACTCATTGTCCTAACAGAAGGTCCTGTGTCCTGCTGGTGCTGCTGGTTGAGGCTGAGAGCTATGAGATTCCTACAGATTTCCTGGGTCAGGATGAAAGAAGTAACAGAAGTGTTAGACTGCACACGCTTTGAGGATGAAGATCAACGAGTCATGTAGGTGCTTTCTTGTGTTTAGCAAAATTTGGGGTATTTCCCTATATACCTTTTCCATCCTTGAACATACATTTAGTCTTCTGCAGCTATGAGCAGTCACTGCTGCAGGAGGCTTCAGTTGTGATTACAAGCTTCACTGGGAAATACCAGCTTAATAGCAGTATCTCTGAATGACATCCAGCAGAGATATTTATTTTTCCTCAACAAGATTTATTTGGCTCCCATCCAGAGCTCAGCCTTTTCCCTGTACTCCTTGGATTTTCCTGGAGTTGCCCACTTTTCTTGACTGCCTGCATTCACAGCCCTGCCTTGAGCAGCCCGCAGCCAAGTACATCTCTCTGCACAAAGTGGCCTGCCATTCATTCCATGTCATTTTGCTTAAGAAACCAGGTTTTGTATCATTTCACACCCTCACTAATGCCACACGTACTGGCATGCTGAGGTTTCTCCTTAGGTAGAATTTCTCCTATCATCCTTTACATCCCTGTTACAGTCTGTAATGGGATCAAGACACATAAAATGCTGCTGACTTTGGGCATGAGGCTATTTGCTTAAGCTGGCTGAGCTACATATTTTGGTTTAATAATTACAACCTTTTTCTCTTGCACCAATTTAGTGAACCCTACTATTTTCTCCCACTGAAGCCCCAAAAAGTATTTACACAGCTCAGTGCTCCTCAGGCTGAACACTCATGTGATACTCTAATAATGGGAATCAGTGCAAAGATCATGGATTGATTCACTTTTTTTCCCTAATGATCTTTGAATTAAGACTGTATAGGGGAGACAGTGAGACATTGTGGGTTGGAAGTCACGAGGGAAGGAGGGAGATGTTTCCTGTCTTTAAGGTGCAGAAATGTGCCTCAGCTAACTTCTGTTAAGTGGAAATGATACTGAAAGGAGCCATAAGTGAGTCTAAAATATTTTCTTAGGCATGTGCAGAAGATAGAAATGCATTTATATCTATATAAAGACAGAACACCATCAAGAGAGCTTCTGGGCAGAACTGGCACTTCCTGTGGATAGCTGAAGGTGAATGTGCTATTTCCTCTGTTGCTTGTCTAGGGAATCACATCACAGGGAAAGATAAATAGCATTTAGGAGAGGGGAGAGGCTGTGCTGGACCCAGGAGGATCTCCAGAAACAGCTTCTCTGGAAGCAGATAACCTTAGAGCAGACAGACCTCACCAACACCCCTGAAGCCGTTGATATTACTGTGAAGGGTTTGGTGAAGACTCTGTGTTCTCATAAATGAGAAAAGAATCTGGTTCTATTTGTTGCATTTCTGTGGAACAAAGAGGATAAGAGTTTCATGGCATGTGCCATTTTCCTTCTGGTTCCAGACAGATGTGGCAATGGAAAAGGAACAGGAGGGGGAAAAGAGTTATCTGAATGGCTGATAGGTGTGATTTCTACACAGAGGGAACCTATTTTTGTTGGTTTACACTTTCAGCACCAGTTTTCCTTTCCTTACTAAGATCAAGAAGGGCCACATCATGGGCCTGGTGTGTTTGTGATAATGATATTCTGGCTACCAAAGTCAAGTCAGAGTGAGTAAGCTTTTCTATCTTTATCACTTATGATTTCAAGTTATGTTGGCTCTCTTGCTCAATCCAGGGGAAAGTCTCATGAGCAGGAACATACTTTGGTTTGCAGTTTATTTATCTCTGCTTTCCCTTCCCGAATTCAAACAAACCAACATTCCCTTTGATTGGTGCTGCTAAATCGAAGGATGGCATTTCTGTGGAGCCTCTCTGCTATCCTGGTGGGTTGGATGTGGGTTGGTACAACAAACATAATGAGATGCTGGAAATAGCTGGAGTGATACCAAGTTGTGGGCTACTTATTTCTTAATCAGGCTTGTTAAATAAACAAAGCATCAAGGCTGCAAAGTGAAAATTGAATTATCTGTTCATTTCTAAAGCTGCTCGTGAGTCATGAACTGTGAAAACGGGGAAGAAAATCCTATAACTTCATTTAAAAATGCACTGTATTAGTTTTGGAAACAAGAATCAACTGATGTGGCTTGAAGGTAGCAGTGTGTAAATCAAGAGATAGCCTGGCTTAATGCTATTCTGAACTCCAGATTCCAAACCATCATTATGGCCACTTTCCTCTTTCACTTGCTAGTAGTTTTCCATAGGTTCTGTCTGGTTCCATTCTGGAAATGCTTGTGTTGTTGAGGGCAATCCATGACTTGGATTTCACATCATGGCCTTCCAGAAGCCTTTTACTTACCCATCACTCTGGAAGTCACGATGGTGCTTCAGTGGGATTACCTGTGCTGATGTTCATAGTCATGACTTGCTGCTGGTAAAACTGTTAAAACCCCAAATCAGTAGAAATACCATCCCGAGAGAATCCTTTTTATTTTCTATTAAGCCTTTACTGACTCTGTAAAGCTGGTGAGGTCATTGCTGAATCTCTGAGCCAGGCATGCATTCACATGCTGCTCTCTGTGCTTCTCTGAGGTAACAATCCCACCTAAGCATGGACATCTGATACCAAGTATAATAAAAACAGTGATTTACATCGTCACTGAGATATATTTCTTTATGTGGGTTTTTTGCTTTAAATTCAAACATTTATCAGTGCAACTTTTAGATGACAACATTGATAAAACTCTAGAGAAGACAGCAAAATTCATGCCAAGTTTAGAGCATGAAATGTGTCAATGAAATATTTCATCATAATTTTTCCATTGCATCTCATTAACAGTTGGTCACAAGGGGGGGTCTTTTCAACCCAGTTTCTACCCTTTCCATTAAAGGATGTGTCAGAAGCTCACTTTATGCACGTGGGCAAGGGCAGCAAGAAGTTTGCATCTTTGGATGCTTTTTCTGATGCAGTCTTTATGTTCTGCTGACCCCTCCAGACAACTGTACTCAACAGCATCTCTCAAAGTCTTTTTGTCAGCCCCAGTGTTTGCTGGTTGTTAGGTTGGGTGTCCAGTTTATGGGTCAAAACTAAGCACTTACAGGCTGTATGATACACTCTGTGTAATTCAGATTGTCAGGGCATAAGTAGAGTGGATAAACCTTTTCCAGCACCATTTATGTCTGTTATTTCCGTTTGCTATAATGCTTTAGTGATTAGAAAAGTTCATGTTCCTTTATTCTACTCCACAAAAATGGAATGATTTGGGAAGGAGGGGAAACTGCTTCATATTTAGGAGCTGTTTCCCCTCTTCTGTGGTAAGCATTTACATTTATATATGTATATACATGCACATGGATATACATAAACATATAAATATATATTGGTTTTGCCCAGCTCTTAAAAATGTTCTGCATCTGGTGCACGAAGCCACATTCACCACTAGCTGCAGAGAAAACGTATTAATATGAAATCAAATATTTGGCTTGTTGGATGCAAGATGTAATTACATTCACTTGAACACACTTACACCCGGGAAAGAAACCATACTTAGGGGGAAAAAAATACTTTTCAAAGGTGTTTTCATGTCTATCCTGGGAGAGAGAAAAAGTGGGGAGGACTTTGCTCTAAATAGAATAATCTGCTTCTCTTTAAAAGATATATCTGAAATGTTTTATGCCACAGCTCAAATCCTGTAATTATAAAGTGGGCTTTGCGAAGAAGTTTTCCACCTAATTACTACACGTTGGGTTCATGGAGTAACTTTTTAACTAAGGATTTCAAAACCCTGTTAGGGAAAACATCCAAAAATAGAGGAGTAAAGAGTCTGGCTGCTCTCTGATCGCCGACAGACCCCACCTCTTGCCTCCTATGCATTCACAAACAGCTTTAACCACTTTCCAGACCTCTAAGATGAACCTTGCTCAGGACAGGGTGATGGTTCTTCCTTGGGAGAGCCGTAACTGCAGCAGGCAAGTGGGAGAGGAGCTGCCATGGTGCACAGCCCATGCAATGAGGGGAGCCGACCGCAGGCAGAGAGTGTATGGAATAAGGCCAATCCTGAATGAATTTGGTAAAAAATAGGCATTAGTGTTTTTCTGTCTAAAAATCTGCTTAGGCACAAGCTTTAGTATAAGCAGCCTGGTAGTTTGTTTAATATTGATGGAGCTTCCCACTTTCCAAAACCTAAGCACACACTTAATTACTTTCCTGGCCTGAAGCCTGAGGTAGGTGAGGTGAAATATCACATTGAAAGCAGATTATTTGCCTTCCTACTTTGATTATTCTCTCCATATTGGTTAGACCTCCGTATTTCAGTTGGATTTCTGGCTGGAATAATCACTGATATCAAACAGGAGCAGGTTTTTGTTTTCAGTCACTTTCGGCTAAATTTTGCCACCTTAAAAGCCACAAGTGCATCCCAAGCAGAACCTTGTTCAAAGCAAAGGAGATTTCAATCAGGTCTAAATTTGTCCCTGCAGATTCAGATGTTTCACACAAGCCTCAGTGTTGGTGTAACTCGAGCTCTTGCAAAAGAAAATATCTATTACCTTTTTTCCTCAGCTGGTTTTCTTCTAGCCTAAATAAATGACCGGACTGCAGGAATTACCCTGTTATTGTCTGCATGTCTGATAAGCCATGGTGGAAGCTCCAGGGTTCCAATAGAAAAGGAAATAGTGGCTGGGAGTTATGATTCTGAAATGCTTTTGTTTGTTTTACAGGCAAACCGAGTTAATACAAGTCCTAAAATTGGATGAGGCTGAATCTAAGCCTGTACACACATAATTTAAGTGTCCGTATCCTATTTGGAAATAGAACAGGACAAAATCCCGTATCTTCAGTTGTGGGTGCCATTGATGGGCAATTAGCCAGCTCCAGTGCTTGAAATGATTGCTTGTCTGATTGCAAGAGAGCCAGAGGAACCTCATCCTCATTCTTCAATCTCATTACACCGCTGTGTGTATCTTTAGTCAAAAAGCAGAGCTTCCAAGACTTCCTTTACTTCCCCTTCTCAGAGCAGGGCAGCTTCTGCCCCACAAAGTAAAATTGAGCCTTATAGTAACATCCTGGATCTGTTTCTGTTGGGGTCATCTGTTTTCTCTTCCCTGCGAGTTAAAGGGGGATGTTCAAAGCCTTGGAAGAAGGACTAAATTAATCAGCAATTTATCTGAGAGCTGAGAGCACGCTTTCAGAGCTGTCAGTCACCGTCTGCAAAGCCACAGACTATGAGGCTGAGGGAATGTGCAAAATGAGACACATGTGTGCAAAAAAAACCCTGTCCCCAAGTGTTTTCACAATGTCAGCCTTGCCAAACACACTCAGTGTTCAATGTGCATAAATAAGCTTCAGTTCCTAACATGTTGTAGGTCTCCTACTGCTCAAATCACTGCGGACCATTTCAGAAATGACAATCACAGCCTTTTTATTTAGGGTGCTCAAAAACTTTTGATGCTTGCTAATTATCTAGCTTTACAATCACCACTGAGGGCAAGGGATTGTTATCCCCTTCCAGGGATAGAGATAGTATCTTTATAGCTATTTTTATGGCTCTATCTTTATGACTTCAAGGCCCATCTCTTTTCCAGCATTTCAGGGAGATAAGGGAGATGAAGCCTGGGTGAAGCTGGAAGCTGGAACAGCTGGAAGATTTATTTCTTCTCAGTTTAGGTTTATAGAAGGATTTTCTCGGGGGTAATTCTGAGATTTGGGAAATGTTCTATTTTTTATGGATTCAAACCAGAACATTGTGAAGTTTGGTGTAGTTGCTGTGAAATTTGCTTATTTTGAAGCGATATTGTAGTGAGGTGGTTCAATGTGGAAACAAACTCATCCCACCTTGCCTCCTGAGCTTGCATGTGGCTGAGATGGAGCTGAAACGGTCAATGTTTAACTCTGTCTTGAAGATTCCCCTTTGCTGTACCAGTCTGTACCATAGAATTGCAAGCTCCACATCCCCATCTGTGTGTCCCCAGGGTGCTCCTGTGTTTGCTGGGTCATTCAGAGCTGTTGCATTGCTGCCTGGTCATCAATTCCACCATGCCCTGTGGCTCAACAAGCACAGGAGCTGAAGGTTTCTCTTCATACAGATAAAACAGCCCAGGTGGGACCTAGAGGAGGAAGGCTTTAGTCTTGACATGCCATCCACCTGCAGGCTCCTGGTGCTAAAATAAGCCACAACTTTCTTGTTTTTCATGTTTTTCTCTATTTGCTTTTTGTCGTTGAGGTTTTTTTTTCCATTTGGCAATTCAAGCACTGGAGGTGGTTCCTCCACTTGCCAGTGTTTGCTAAGGTCAGCCCCATTTTCTTGCATTTTCTACCCTTTGTTTTCATTACACCCCATTGCTTTTGATACTGAGCCAAGTTATCCACTAAAGCATCCCGAATCTATCCCCTGGTCCCACTGAGCTGGCCCTTCTGCATCCCTGTGCACAGCCCAGAGACCCAGCCCTGGTCTCACAGTCTGCCCAGGTTTTATTTTAAAACAGAGCTGTCTGAGACAGCATCGGAAAATACCAACATCCCATGAAGGACTTGCTTAAAAACCCTGCAAAAATAATTGCACCTTATTGAAAACACTAAAAAGTGGTTTCAGAAGCGCATATATGCATGTTTGGTGATTGGGCAGCCTATAATCAAGCAAAGACTCAATGAAATTTCACCTCAGGCTAATGCATTTTGTCAGCGTTCTGATTTTTTTAAGCCCTGTCTGTGGCTCTTTCCCACTGTCCAAAATACCTCGCATCCTTCTTCATCACGGGGATGGTTACTGAAAGGTACATGGCACAGCACCGCGGTTCTGCTGCGGCCAGCCTGGAGACCTGGCCTCCTAGCCTGGTTTTTCTGTGGCAACACATTCCTGGTGATTTGCAGTTGTATTTATTATGTGTTACAGAGCATTCCCAGCTTAGACCCAGCAGGAGGAACCCACGGTTGTTGTGTTGGTGTTAGGAGAGGGAATCTCCTCACCTGGAGTTTAAGGCCACAGAATTTCTCACACTTGTGCCTGTAAGGGGGCCAGTTAAGTTGTGTTTAGCAAACACCTATCAGCCAAGTGGGGCTTAAATTAAAGCAGAGGATTCAAGAGGGAGAATCCACCCGTTCGTGAGGTCCTTCCTGTAAAAAGTCAGTTCTTCCCCCTGCTGAAAGTGGATGCTTTATTTTCATCTTCATTTTGGCTTTACTAAGCTGGCTTTATGCCTTTCTTCAGTAGACTGGAAAGCCTCTCCTACCAGGTGGTTTGTTTGCTTTCTGTGTGATGGCAACACAGGTGTGCTACCTGCATTGGTTTTAATCTAGCTAGCATTGCTAGCAGTGATAAAGGAACTCTGCTACTTAAACATAGAGCACAGAACCATCCTACACTGACTTCTGTAGCCTACATGACAGTTACTGTGATACCATCAAATCTTGAGCTTCTGTTTGGCAAAACAGAGAAATTCAACACCTTAATTTTTTGGCTGAGTTTTTCTTCTTGGGCCCTCCTTTATTTTCTTGTAAAACCTTACACAGCTCTGCTTTCAGAACACGAAATATTTTCAGTAAATCCATCCTTTGTGGATTTTAGAGATCCCTGGTTACAGTAACTGTCCGTGTGCCCTGCCCTCCAGTTACATGCTTCAAAATAAACCCTCAACAAGAAGGTAAAATAACTGTTTTGGCATGATGGGCACCATTTCCAGATAAGAGATTCAGGAGGGTTTCATGATTCTCCTTATTCTTGATTAGTTTCCATTTTTCAGCTCTTTACTATATTGAGAGAAACTCATCTCTTTCTCGAAGAGAGAAAATCTGGATTCTTACTTTAGGACAAGGGATGTATCAGTTAGACAAGAAGTGTTGGACCTTTAATCCACACAGACATTACTAAAATTAAGGTAGCTCATGTCTACAAATGCTCTCCTTAGATTTTCTATCTTGATTTGTTCATAGATAAAATGATTTTAAACACTTGCTCATTTCCCTTCTTTATTCATACAGGTAAGAGTCTTTCATGCACACTTTCTCACTCGATAGGTTTTGCAGTCAAGTCATAATGAGAAGTATGTTGTTACAGCAAGATCATCTCAGTCTCCAAAGCTCCATGCATCTTCCTAGGTCCTCCTTCAGATGTTGCTTCTACCCTAAAGATAAAATGGTTACTTATTTCCATTGTCGCATATCCCTCTTGGATAATTGCCTTCTTCACTGCTGTATTTCTGACTTCCACTTGACTTAACGTCCTGAAGGCCTGCAGTTGTGTGACTCTGCCTGCTTCTCCCCTCGGACATGCTGTCTCTTTGCTAGCCACGTCTTCTCAAATCCTTCCAATAATGCCTGAAGTTCTGTGGGACTTTGAAGTGAGATTTTAGATGGGGATTTTTAATATATTTTTCATATATATCATAATCTTACTACATCTCTATATATAGCTTTCATTTCTTCTGTGTCTCAATGGGAGATGTTTGCAGACCCATGAAAAATCTCCATACTGTTCAACTTCAGATTTCTAGAGCAGATAACACTTGCATGCCAAAATTCTTTCCTTGTTTTTTGCCTTTTACTTATTTGCGTTCTCTGGCTTTTACTCCCATGCTCCCATTAAGATTGCAAAGTTTATTGAGTCCAGAATCACTCCAGAACATAAACTTGAGTCTTTGAATAACCTTCACATCTGCCAAATACCTCACCTCTCACTCACTTTAAAGCAAGGTAGAGAAAACTCTAAATACAGAAGATCATCCCACCTCAAATAAGAAGTGTTTGAATGCTGCATGCAAACAAAGAGGGGCTCTGCTCCTTGAATAGCTTAGCAGAAAATACACAACAAATATTCCAATAGGAGTGTTTATTCCCATCATTGAGTGCGCATTGACACATGCTTTACCTAAGCCATAGCCTCTTTCACTACGTTTATAAGATGTTATTGATGGAGATGCTTTTCGTTGTAAGGAAAGCATTAACTGGGTCACAAAGTTACATGAACTCCATATAGTCCAGACTTTTGACTGTATAATCTATATGGAATAGTAATTTACTTACCCAAGTCAGTTCATATTCTGGATAGCAGCAAGGTGGAGAGCAGAGGCAAAGCCTTTATGGGCTGAATGAGTCCGATGGGTTTTGCAATATTGCCATAAAATGCAAATTATTTTCCATAGTGAGACACATCTGAGATAGACACTGACAGATAATGAGAGGACTTTGGTTGATATCCATCAAAGCCATGAGAATGTCATTCATAAATCTCACTGTAATTTCCTCGAGGGCTGTTGGCTGTTGTTTCATTGGCCTGATGCTCTGCAGTTTACCACTGTTGGCATTTATGCAGTGTATGTAATTTTGAGCTGGATAGTCTTGAAACCATTTAAGTTGTGGAAGTAAATTGCTTGGAGCACTATGAAAATATCATTGAGACTATGTGGTTTTTAAACTCCTTTTCACTGTACTGTGTTACTGAATTATTTCCAGCTGCTTCTAGACACTCCTTGTTGCCTTGCAATAGTAAATCCACATACTCGATGCCATTCAGGTGATGTTCGTATGTTTGGAGACAATAGAAGTCCCAAAG
Source organism: Neopsephotus bourkii (assembly GCF_033783945.1). Lineage (NCBI taxonomy): Eukaryota > Metazoa > Chordata > Aves > Psittaciformes > Psittacidae > Neopsephotus > Neopsephotus bourkii. The sequence goes on from NW_026902223.1 coordinate 1,972,724, forward strand.
CTCTGCTATGAAGTATTATTAGTGGCATTGCTTGACACAGTTATCTTTTTATGTTTGGAAATGTACTTACATTTTGTCCCACCTGAGGTTTGTTTCGGAAATACTAAGCATTAAAACACAGGTAAAGCCTTTTCCCACTGTATCTCCAGTGAAGTGTGGATTCCCAGGGGACTTGGCTGGTACTTCCATATAACACTGAGGATTCTGGTAGAGCTTCCCATGAAACAAGCAGCTGAATTTAAGGCTGATGTGAAGTCAGAGTTCTCAGAGTCATAAATAACAGACAAAACTGATGATGCTGCATCATATTTGGGAGCTGTTGCCTCAAACATTAAATTAGTCCATTGTGATTAGCCATATTCTGGCTGCAGCCTTTGGGCTGTTGCCACTGGGGCATGTCAAATACGAGGCCGTGGAAAATAACAGTACCTTCATTACCTTTGCTGACAGAGACCTGCTAACAGCTAAAGAAATCCAACCTTGACTTGGCTTCTATAAGCCAAAACATAGACAGGATTAAGGTTCTGCTTCAGAGTGTTTCGAGCTTAGAACAGCTTTTGTTTTGATGTATTTTAATGATAACCTAAAAAGAAAGACATGATGGGCTAACGCTGTGAAATAAGCAGGGTTAACTCATTTCACTGGATGTGGTCTCACCTTTTGCACAGCCCAAAACTTCTACATGTGAAAATATTCCCAGAAAACTCATGTTGGTAAAAGTCTAATGAGAATTCACCAGGTCTCCTTTACTGTTGCTGTATTACTTCCCAAAATAGATTGTTTTTAACTTTATGAGAGACTTGTTCTAGCTGAATAAGGATAAGATGCCAATGATAATAGGAAAAGAACTGTTAATTGATTTTAAATACTGGTGGTCTTGAATGGTGCCAGAATTAATGACAATGATAATATATTTATGCAGCCCTTTTTTTATCCCAGAGCTCCTTGCAAAATGACTTAAAAATTATTTAAAGGGAAGAGCAGCCAAACTGTTGGGTAAAATACGGCAGTTGTTTTACAGCACCCGGTGATGCTGTACAACAGCATTTCAGGATGGTTTTCCAATTGAAACTGCAGGAGGAATATTGGGAGAATATATTATTGAAGCTGGAATTGGTCCAGATTCCTCGGATTTACACACTTTTACAATACTTTCTGGGAGATCTTTAAAACACTGTGAATGCTCCGGATAACCATCTATAGTGCCTGTCTCCTGCTCGTGCTCTCCTTCCAAGTAGAGTGTCAAAAATAGCATGCCCAGGATGATACTTTTAGTAACCAAAGCTAGCAGAGTATTAATAGATGGTAAAAGTCTCTGCTCTCACAAAACCACTAAAAGCATGTTTTCAATTGCAAGTGTTTTAAAGTGGTTTGAGCCCTGATGACTTGTTTGTACAATGGGAACTTTTAAAGCAGGCCTCCAAAACTCCCTGAACCCATTGGTCATCCCTTCCATTTTCTTGAAAAAAGAGAAGATGCCAACGTAGTTGTTTGCTTCAGGATTTCTCAGTGTTTCCTTTTGGAACCATTACTCAGGGAAACAGCAGCTCCTGCATATGTAGTGTAAGTGGTGTATGCAGAGGATGGAGGCAGAGACGTGCTGTGGAGTCTCAGCTCTATGTTTGTGCTGTTGTGAATCTGGACATGTGCCACGTGGACCCTGGCAAGCCTGCCATGCATGTCACTGGCTTTACTTGTGCCACCAATGGCATTGAAAACTGGAGATTTCTTATCTCCCAAAAGCTAGAGTTGTGCTGATTTCTCCTGATGCAAGAGGCATGAACATTGCTTCTGCTCTCTCCTGATGATGGAGATAGAATTCAGCAATGTGGACTCAGTTGGCATCCCTGGACTGTGGCCTTAAGATACCCTTAGTGAGTTTAACCAGGAGAGCTGATGGGTTTTTAAACCCCATGGGTCAATCTGCTGGCTCTTGCAGTGCTGCAGAGCACCAACCCACCAGCAGTACCCTAATCCCAGTCATTCCAGCACTGAGTACCTCAAGCTTCCACGTGCGTGGGGTCTTCTGAATATGATGATTTTCCATTCTTTTACTGAATTAGCCTTGTTGGATGGGAAAATTTCCCAGCTATTTCCACTTAATACTACAACACTGGTCCACGTGTTGGTGAAAGGGTGCACCATACTACCAAAGCAGGTTGTTAGCTGATGTAGACGGGCAGAGTTCCCTTGGTTTCCCTGCTCATATGCCCTGGTTATTGATTTCAACCACACGGTCCCCTCCACCTCTGGCCAAGGATTCAAAGGAGAAAAGAGACAGCATTAGGCAGACCTGGGGTCTTCCAAACAGCCTGGTCCTCCTCCTGCAGCCTGGGTAATTACGTGGCACCTCTGTTTATTTGAACAGGCTCTTATCTCCATGAACAACTCTGTTAGTGACCTCACTCTCCCACAGGGCAGCTGTGACATCACCAAATGGCAATACTGCTTCCTGAGGATTTTAACCCCTGTCATAACCGGTTATAAATTCATAGGGAGGCTTTGGGTGACTCTGCAAGCTTGTGAGATACCCTCGTTTTCTCCTTGTAGAACAGTGCATCTGGTACATCTGGCTTGTTCGTGCATGTTGCACATAGTATGGTTAGCCAAACCCAGTCCAGTCTATCCTGGCACCCATTGAAAATGATGAATTCAATGTGCATCAGGAACCAGGAGTATGCTGAGGATTTAACATTCTAAACATATTTGAGTTTTTCCTTCTTTCTTCCGCAGCAAAATTTGGCAGCTTGGGAAAGGTGCAATCCATAGGATCACCTTGATACCAGCATGCTCAGAGCATGGCATTGACCCAGGAATATTTGCATATTAGAGCCATAGACTTATCCCTGTTTAAGAATGAGGGATCATGTCTTGGAAATCTTCCAGTTGCTGGCTATGCCCCTCCCAGCCTTGATAACTTGGCAGTGATTGCAGTGTTGAAGAGATGCATGCAACCTCTGGTAGAACAGCAATCATTTCTAATAGGAATTATATAGCTTTACATTCCCAGCTTGACGGTGAAAAGCTGGTTTGATGGTATTTTGCATAATTCAAATTACATTCCTGTTAAGCTCATCTTGTACAATGAGCTCATTGGCAACAACATCTAAAAAAGAAATAAATCACACCAGTTAAACTGGAAGGTTTGAATTTCATGTCAGCAATTCCAGCCATGTATTGTTCTGGCAACCTTTATCTCTCGATCATCCCGAAAGGATCTGCAAAATAGGAGTAATGGAGTTTTATTTTCTTCTTACACACAAAATGTCAAATCATTTATCAGCTTCTGCAGAAACAGAATTTTACACATGGCTATAGCCAGGGAAAGAAGGGCACAGTTTTTGGATGGTTGAGCTGGTAGAGACAAGGGTGTTTTGCCTTTGCTTACGCTCTGTACTGGTGTATTAAATGGGTCAGATCCTTATATAATGCATTACCCCAGTGCAGCTCTGAATCCAAAGATAGCTTTTCATTTTCTTTATTCTTGCATGATTCCAATAGTGATCTGAAGTGGTAAAGCTTTTGGATAATGCTGTGCCACTACAGTGTGCAGTAAGAAGACAGACAAATCCCTACAAGAAAATGGGCCAATATGTGTTCTTCAAAGCTTCATTTCTTCATATGAAACCCTAGACATTTTGCCCTGGCTTCAATTAAAATGAAATGGTTTTGTCCAGTGCAGTAGGTGAGTAAAATAAACCAGAATCTGTATGAATCACCCAAGTCCAAAGTGGAACTGGGATTTGGTTAATGTTTACAGCTCTGTTCCGGGTACAGGAGGAGAACTCCTACCCAGAAACACGCCAGAAATTAGACACCCTATAGGAGTATCACCTCCTCAGCTCTTACACACACATTGGCTGATTTGGGAGTTACGTGTATTGTTGCTCTCACTTCCCATAGGATTTTGATGTAAACTCAACTCGAGAACAGCTTGGTCAAGAGCTTTGGGTTGGAAGCTCTGACCAGGAGTGGCTGGTGTTAGTTCTTCTTGCGTGTGCAAAAGCAACACAAGCTCATTTCAAAGAGGACTTGGCACAGGAATATCAAGTGTTAGTGCAACTTACTCCAGCTGAGAGTCATTATTTCCAGTGGCAGTGGAAAACCATTGAGAGCTCTCATGGGAAATTGTACAAAATGTTATGGCAGGAATAATATTAACCCTTGCCACTGTTTTATGTGAAATTTCCAGTCACGGCCAAACTTCACTAGGAAATGACTCCAAGATTTTCACCAGTGACACTTTTGCCACCCATGATTTTCACAACGTAGGAAAGGAAAATGTTAAACCTGTTGCTCACTCTGTTCTCCTGCACCCCAGCGCAAGGAGCTGAAAGAGAAAAGCAGTTTCTGCTAAATTCAGGGATTTAAGAAAGCTCATGGTGAGGAAAAAGCAAGGAATGGCAAAGGCTCCCTTGTAAGGACACAGCTGTAGAGTCAGTGAGGGATGGGGGAAAGGGCACGCTAAAGTATCAATGCAAAGATTAGTTTAAACCTGGAAAATTCTGCTTCTGTACAAATCAATACAAGATAAGGGATTTAAATGTGCTGGGAAACTAGGTTACTTATTTAACTGGTTAAGCAAAGAAATGAGATGGGTTTGATTTGAGTTTAATGTGGACCCATAGGCCTACATGAGAAGCTCTGGATACATCTGAAATAAATCAGTGAATCTGGATTATTGCTACCTTAAGGTGCTAATAAATGATTATAAAGATTCTAGAGAGAAATTCAGACCTTAGGAAGCCCCATCCTTTAAAAGCCCCAGTCTTGTTCCACATGTTGGACCTAAAGGATTGCACTGTTAAATTAGGGGTGCTCAGTGGGAGGGATTTAGGAGCACAGCTCAGGATTTAAGCAGATTCTCTGTATTTCCACTGAGATTGCTCCTGAACTGTAGACAAAAGCCTCTGCTCAAGCAGGACATTATTTTGTGTATGACTTTCCTTTAAACAGCTCTCCTGGAAAAAAAAACCCAGCAACCCACAACACACAAAACCCTAACTGCTTAATGAATGCTTTCTGTCAATAAACATGCTGAAGAATGGCCCACGTATTGCTCTAATGGCATTAATAGTAATCCAGCAAACAGTACTTCACTGATTCGCCTTTGCCAATTCAGCCAAGAAGCAGGAATATGGACTAGAGAATGTAACTTAGCTCAGAGGTAAAAATTAGGCTTGTTAAAAAGCATGATTGCTGCCTTCATGTTTTCCAAAGCAGTCTATGGTTACTGCTCAGAAATGCAGACACCCCCCTCCACCACCTTTATAAGCCTGCAGTTTTGCTATCATTAATAAAGCCAAAAGGGAGAGGTGGGGCCACATGTGGTGTCAATACACTTTAATTAAGTGTAATAATTCCCCTTTTCCTGAGGTAGACGTGCTAAGACAGATTTCTCTTCAGAGATTTATGCCGCCGATGTATTTCTCCGTTTCTCCCTCTGCTTCTTGTGCAGAGCATCAGTGCCCTCTTTGGGAGGACCACGATTCTGCAGGACTTCTCCAGTGCAACAGCTTCGAGTGTTTCTACACGTCCACTCTTCAAAAAGTGATTTTAGACAGTGAGACTCATCCTGGAGCAAAGAGCCCTTTCGGTTTCAGTTCCAGCTCATGAAACACATAGGAAAGCTTCAGCTGCAATCTCGGGAGGCCATTCTCCATAATTTGATCAATAATTTAACTATGAGAACATCCTGGGTGCGTTTTAATACCTGTGCAGACATGGTGCTGGCTCTAGACCTTTTGTAAGGCTGGGATATCCTGGGCTGCAGCAATACCACATTCAAACCTTTAGCTGAACTCGCTCTTCTTTTTCACTTGGTCTGAGAAGAGGAATGAACAGGGACCCCCCAAGGACAACACGTGGTCATAATCGTAGTGGTTGGATTTAGGCTGGAAAGCTGGAATGGTCAGATCCTGCCAAGTTTAATGGGATAGAGATCCTTTAAAAATCCCTGTCTAGATAATCAGGTATTCAGTTTGAAGCACGGAATATGCACTGAAATCGCTGAGGGCAAGACCTTAGCTGTCTAGGTTTAGGTCTTTCAGGGATGTGTACAGGGAGATTCATTCCTCCTTGAGAAGATGGCTTATGAAATTCCAGTGTGGAATTGGCAAGCTCAGTCCCAAATAGGAGGCTGCGAGGGGATCAGTTTGTTGTTGTCTCTTTTTAGTAGGTATTTAGGTTTTGTACATGGCTGCAAAGTTACTGAATGTTTCTGGCCCAGAGAGAAGTTGGCAGTGGTGGAGCTCCTCAGAGCATCCCACAGGGGAGCCCTGAGCAGGCCAGGAGGGAGGCACTGAGGTCTGTTAAGTTGAGCTTTCCGGGGAAAAGGAAGGCTGAGAGGGAGGAGGGGATTTAAAAAGTGATCAGAAGCTGATAGCAACGCACAAAGCCATGGATTAAAGGTACTGTTGCTCACTGGAGGTCACTTTTCATCCTGAAGGATAATGCTTGCCTGCTGCAAGGCTTAAAATCTCCATCTCGCATTCACCATCTGTTTTAGCAATCTCTTCCAAAAACAAAACAATATCCCCCCAGCGATTGTGGTACAACAACACAACCCCCTCTGCTCCCGCCTGATACCGGGAAGTGCCCTGCTGCGCTGTAAACCCTGCCCTGGGTTCCTGCGCTGCATTACCCCAGCCAAGTCAGGGGGCTCTCTCACTTACACTTTAAATGCTTGGGAAGGATTCACCTGGGACCAGGAATGAACAATTCTGCTGAAGCGAGGAAACCTACAGGAAAGCTCTGAGCAGACAGACAGGGGGTTCGGGGCAGAAACAGATCCTGCAGAAGCTTTGCTTGATGATCAGTATGCATCAGATAAGTTAAAGCTTGCTGAATCCATGTGCAGCGGAGCTCTGTACAAAGCGCTGCTCTCAGTCTCAGTCTGGGTTGTGCAATCCATGCAAAATACAGCTAAAGTGCCAAACCCCTGACTGCAGAAGCGGTTGTCTCCCTGCACAGGAATTTCATCTCTTATTCCAGTATCACCAGAACCAGAGACATCTGATAACGGAACTGGTAGTGTTATTGAGCAAGTGGAATAATGTCAGATGGTGAAATAGAAGGGGAAAGAAAAAGGCAGGCAACCAAACAGGAATGATTCCTGCAACGGTGTTAAAAGAGGAAAGGATTTCATCCAATCTCTGTGTATCTTATCAGACAAGAATTGTCAGATCTGTGTAGGAGTTGAAGCTTTTTGCAGCGATAGGTGTGGAAGATCTGTGTCAGACCCTCCTCGAGCACAGCTCTTTGACATTTAATTTCTCAAGGAGATAAGAGGAAAGTTCAGTACAAAACAAACCTGAAGAAAATGGCTTCTTCTCCCAGAGCATTTCCAAGCCAGACTTCCATTACAAAACTCAGCCCCAGATCCAGGGTGGGAAAAGGGCCATTAATATGTACATACATTGATTTAGTTCTGCTTACAACAATGAAAAGGTTCTTCCGTGGCTGCCCTGCACAAACACCCAGAGCATGAATACCTTCACAATGATTGTAAAGCTCAGCCATTCACCCATGGAGCAGCTCATGGTCAGGTCCGGGTGCACCATCCAGCACCCTACACCCATCTCCCACAGCCAGGTGAAGCCAAGATTGTGAGACCTACACAAGGTGCTGTTTGCTTTGCAAGGGGCAGCGTGTGCAGCAAAGCCTTGGGCAGGGGCAATTTAGTTCTTCCTATAATAGTATCTGGGAGGAACCTCAGCAAATCTGTCACCAGCCTGGGATAAACTGTGGCTTCTGGTGATTTATTCCACAACTGAGACCATCACTGGTCTTTTTTGTCTCACTGTTTTGAGGAACAACGTGTTCATTCCTCCCTGCCAGCAGCGTGCAGCACATTACCTAATCAACTGCATATCATTTTCTTTCAAAAGACTTTAAAATGCCTAAGACTTCTTCTACATGACATTGATACAAATATCACATGTGCTGCAGCAAATATTATACCGTATAAGAAAAACATGGAGATCAGTTTGTAGCTTGAGCATTGCACAGCCTAACAAGCACATCAGATTTCGTACTTAATTTCTAACAGCCTAGTTAAGTTATATGCCAATTTAGGACAACCATATCTGCATCCAAATATTCCGAGACATGCTTTAGAATTTGCTCTCATATTCAAAAGATTATTTCTGAGCTTAATCCAACCTAATGCTTTTGAATCCAAACATCCCAGTTTAGGTGAAATTCAAGCTTTCCTTGGTGGCTAGAAACAGAAGTGACCCATGCCCTGTGAATGTAGGAGAGGTGCTTGCAATTTGCAAATCCATCTACAATTTGACTCGCTAGTCATATGTTTTATATTTTAACCATTACGTGGTCTTTGTAGCCCTTTTCCCTGTCTTACTCCATGCCTGGGTCTGTCTTGAGCTCCACAGCGAGGATTGCTGCAAGACAGCGATGTGCTATGCTGGACAACTCGCTTCTGGTTTTCTATTTAGACTGTAGTCACTACAGCACAAGGACTGCCTCTTGCTAGGAGTTTGCACAACCTTTTCCATCAACCGCCCAAACCCACCCCCCTCCACAAGCAGTCAGGGCCCAGGGTTAGCACTATAATGAAAATCATAATGATAGTTCATTGACGCCTCTGAGCCTGTTTAAATCCAGGGCCGAGGATGTTCCTCAAACACCAGGTTATTACAGGTCTCTACAGCAGCTTTGTTTCATTAGAACAAGAGAGTGTTAAAACTGCCTTCATGAAATCACCCTCACATATCTGGGCTCTCAAGGACGGGTCCTTGAAAGAGAAAGCAATAATCAAGAGGAAGCCAGCCAGCTATGGCTCACAGTTTATAATGTTTTCCTGCTGTTATTTTCACCACAGGCTATTTTATATTCCCCACCTCTTTTTTTTTTCTCCATGAAGCTGCTTTTTAAGGTCACATCTGTTCAGGGCACATAATGATTTTTATGACAACTTTCCAGAGCAGCTTAGCACTTGAATGCAGAGGGAACCGCAGGCAGACAGGTACCTGTCAGGGAGGGTTCTTCTCCATCTTGAGATGTTTTCTCATGATGAGCTCAGATGGTCTGTCCATAACCAAGAAATGCCCTACCTAAGATCTAACAGGGCCCAAAGAGTAAAAACAGAGCTAAAACCAAAGTGGTGGAGAAACGCAGATAGTTTGGAGCAATAGTTTGTCTCCAGATGCTGTAGGTTTAGCTCTCATTGACACAAGAGCATTTTGAAATGAATGTAGAAAAGCTGAAGTGAGAAAAACTAGGAGTATTTATCAAAAAAGTCATAGATTTAAACCATACATTTTTAAAGGCTTAAAGAGCCTTTGAGAAGACCAAGAATTAGCAAGGTTTGTAGTCTATAGCAGCAAGTGGTTTTGTAGAGGGGGATTGTTCTTCTCTTTCTTGGTAGTATTATGTGTTGGGAACTTCTGCCTCATCAAGATGTGCCTGACAAATCGGAACATCCTTTCCCTTCTTGACTGACTCCCTCAGCCATTAAATGACACCACAGCATGAGGTGAGTGGGTTTGTGCCATTGTCGTGGTATTATGGGGGTGATGGGCTGGTGGGGACATGGATGGAAGCAACAGCAGAACTGTAAAAGCAGCAAAAACCTGGGGGTTTTGTGTTGCAAAAGGACCCAAACCTGGTACTGCAAGGAGGGGCTGAGCTCTCTCTTGCTAGAGCTCAATGCATTGCTTTGTGCTGTCTTTGATATAATCATGATAGGAGCTGATACACACTGAGAGCAATTCTTTTTATCATTGGATTTCTAGAACCTTTTACAGGTCCTTTTTTGATCTTGGAAAAAGCACCCACTTGATTTTCTTCTTTATCAAATAACCCCCCACCCATTTACAGGCTTCTCAGTGAACAGAACCCTTGCTGAGATTAAAGCTCTGAAGTAGAAACATGTACAATATTAATTGCAATAAAATTGCTGCCTCTCAGTGAGCATAATGATTATATCGTGCATATGGTGTTTGTGTCCTGGCCTGCATTAGTGCTGTCCATGGAGAGGCGAGCACTGGAGCTCTTGTGTTCCATGCTCTGTATCACCTGTGAGCGCAAGGCAATGCTTTGGCATCACAGAGCTTGGAGCATCCCCATTGTTATTAGTCACTGAATTGATTGTTTATGTGTCATCTCCTATGCAGACTACAGAAACACCTCTCCTTGGAGGAAAACATTATGGGAAGCTTTCACAGAGCACAAAGAGGTAATGCAAAATTCCAGAGAGTCCTTACTGCAGCCTTTCACTGCTTAAAGAGCCCTATAAGAAAGATGGGGACAAACCTTTCAGCAAGGCCTGTTGCAATAGGATAAGAGATAGTGGTTTTAAAATAAAGGGGGGAGATTTGGACTAGAAATAAGGAAGACATTTCTTTACAAGGAGGGTGGTGAAGCACTGGAACCAGTTGCCCAGAGGGATGGTAGGTGCCCCATCTCTGGGAACACTCAAGTTCAGGCTGGATGGGGCTCTGAGCAACCTGATGTCCCTGAAGATGTCTCTGCTCATGACAGGGAGTTGGAGTAGATGATCTTTAAAGGTCCCTTCCAACCCAAAATATCCTATGAGTGTATGAAAACTGTACCATAGGAGACCTTCCCCCAGTCTCTTATCTCTCGTATTTTGGACATACATTTGTCTTGGGGCTCTGACTCAGACATCAGATCTGAGCAGAAAGCTGTTACCTGTCTTTCCACAAGCTACAAGAAGTGGGTCTATGCCTTTTGCCATTTTATCCAGTATGATTCCCAAACAAATTGGTACCATATCAGAAATGTAGCTTTTAAATAAGCCATTTTGTACCAATGCAAATTACTTCAGAAAGAGCAAAGCAAGAGATTGCCAGGTTATCCTTCCCCAGTGCAATGCCTGGAAGATCATACTGTACAAGTGCTGCATGGAATTATGGCAGCTGACTTCTGGGAGCTATACTGGTAGCTCTATCATTCATGTTTAGCCTCCTGTGGGTGCATTTTTCAATTGATATCCCTTAAATAACCTTAATTATGTGTATGTTCAAGTGCCTCCTCCAGCAGGGAAAATTGAGGAAGACACTTATTAAAAAGAGGCACCAGCACATGTGGTATTATTTTTACAGTCATCCAGTGTGTTGATATAAAGTATTACATTTGAGTCAAACCTCATTTGCGTGAGTAGTTAAAGTGAAAGCCGATCTGTCTGTGCATTGTGTCTCGAATGGCTGTCCAATTAGCGGAGTGATTAGCCCGCCTAATAGCAACAGAACCATTCCTGTGTCAATTTGACAGTTACATCACCGCACAGCTTTCAGCCACTTCCTGAGGGGTGCTGAATCAGACCCAAGAAAACTGCAGCCCTCCAAAGCCTCCCCAAGGAGAAGGCGCGTTTCGCAAGTGTCGAGGCAGGGAAAGCTGGAGAACGGCTTCTTCTGGAGGCCGACTGTTTGCATTGACATTTCTTCCACAGTTTCCCAGTGTTTTTCCTAAACATGTGATCTGTTGTTCTCAGCTCGTGCTCCTGGAAAGGCTGCTGAAAATTTGTTTGTTTTTACTGAGATTTTACTTGACCTTGAATGCAAGTTATTGCTCGAGCTACTGAATAGCGGTTTATGTTGTTGATGTGTTTGCCATAAATCACTGCAGAGGAGCCTTAAAGGTGCACAGGAATATTTATTTGTTTTATTGTAAAGAAAAGAGCTGTTTAAACTCCCAGCCATCAGCAGAACATGGGTTTCACTTGCGTCGAAGGCTTACAAACAAATAAGTTCTTTTAAGAAGCCACATCCTTGTTTATCATCTGTGGTTTGTTACTTCTCTCCCTTTTGCCTCTCAAGTAATGCCAGGAAACCAAGCACGGCTCGGTCTTTATCTGCCTGTGGACAAGTAAACCTCTTTCCTTCCACTTTGCTGTAAGTTGATAGGAGTTTCTGATTTTTTTCACCTGCTCCTTCCATCAGATTTTGAACTCTTTCCTGCAGACTCAGTGTAAAGCCATGAGATCCTCATAAGCTCTTTGGTTTAAGAAAACAAAAAGGAAGGAATCAGGATCTTAGAAGGTTTCAAACATTGCTGGGTAAGTCTGATTTGCAGAAGATCTTGAGCATCTGCTTCTGAAATAAGAGATGTTTTGAAGAGAATTCCATCTGTGTATCTTCAAGTGGAGGCATCCGCATTCCCCAGTTATTTTCTTATGTGTATATATGTTTGCATCTATATATTAAGCACTATACCTTGTAGTTGTTATTTATTACAGACTGCACGCATGCAAGGTACCATGGAAACATTAGTGATTTTGAAGACTGGATTCATACACATCACGTCAAATGTGTCTGTGTCACCTTTCTGTCAAGTCATGAGACCTTCTGTTAGGTCAGAGCAAGCCAAGCAAAGACATCAATGGAACATGAAGGCTGCTGCTACTCAAGGGGAACCTCAGCAGGTGCAGGAGTAAAGGTTTGGAAATTCCTTCATTTCTAGGAATTTAGGATGAGAAGAGGTCATAGCCTTTGATAGTGGTTGAGCAGTATTCCCAGTTCCCTTACTGGCATGCTGGGGATGCTTTCAACGTGCTTTTAAGAAGATGGTATTCATCTTCTTCAGCAAGAAGATGGGCCACAACCAGCTACACAGAGCACAAACCTGTGAGCTTCAGACTTACTTTATCTTGCCTGTTGAAACTTCCTATATATAATTAAAACCTCACAAATACTGATTTGAACACAGCACTCTCATATTCAAAGGCAATGACCTGGACATCAACATGTTCTTCAGCACTCAGTGTTCCTCTTTTCCCTTCATTCTCCTTCCAGTGCAGAAAACAATTCGTTGCAGTAAAGGAAACAATTTTAACACTAATTTAGACAACTGTTCTTGACAACTCTTTCTGGTTATGTTTACACATTATTGTTAAAAGCAGTTGATTTGAAGAGCAATTGGTAATTGTCTTTTCCCAAGCATTACATTGAAGAGAACCAGCCCGGACAGTGCGGGAATGGTTTTCTAATAAGCAATTCCACAGACACTTGAGAAAGTTTTGGTAAAACATTCAGTAGCTCCAGGAAGCCCAGTCACTTCCTTATGGATTCCTAAAAAGTGGATGATGGGTATGTCCAAACCAATGATGGCAAAGCACTGACACCGGTGCTAAATTTGGCAGTGGCAAAATTGGGCCGAGACCAATGACAATGAGCTATAAATGTTTGTTAAAATAACTTTGGCATCAGGATTGGGAAGCTGTTCTAGATTTACCATTAATGCTGCTGTGGATGTCTGGAATTTCTTCCATGGTTTTTCCTTTCCAGGCTCCCTGCTAAGATCCATCTCGGAGTCTGTAATTATTAGCTCCAGAAAAAAAACATTATTATGCTGTAACTAATTTTTTCTTCGTTCTTTTCCACATCACAAACCTGGATCTAATCAGCTTCCTCTTGTGGTTATTTCATTTGCATTTACCATTTGCATTACCCTCAAGATGCAGAGTGGAGCTAGAAAGACATGGTGACTTCTTCCTTCATCCAGGAAAGACAGAGAATGAGTGGAGGTACCAATGCAAATCGAATTCATTGAATGTAATCATCTGTAATATGTACATACATTCTGCTTTAGTCATTGTCCTTTTTATGGGCACCCATCTGTTGAGTTTATGGGCACCCACTTGCAGTGGAATCTTCCCTCTTTCCCCCACATACAAATAATCTTTCTCTTTTCTTTAATGTATTTGTTTAATAAGGAATTCTTCATTTTACTTAGCCCGAAAGGATGCCCCTGTGGGATGGCCTTCTGCAAGCCAGGAAGCCAAGAACACAAACTGGATTCATTCTATGGAATGGTAAAAATCACTTCAAATCCACAGCATGATTTTTGTTTAGAAAGCTGCTAAATGTGTTTTATTGTCAGGCATCATGCCCCATTATGCTGGAAATGCCCAGGAGTAGTGTTCTTTCCCCTCCATGCCCTAAGCTGACATTGACTGAAATCCTTCCATTAGGGGAGTTTATAACAAGCAGAATTAGGTTGTTGCTTTTAGTTCAAACACATACCCCTTCATTTCCTCTAATTTTATACAATGTAAATAAATACTCAGTGGGGCTTGGAGGCTACTGGAAAGCACTGAATGCTGATCATGTGTTCTAAATAAGGCACTCCCAAAGAAAGCAATGCCTTTAGGCTGAGGAAGGTAATTGTCAGTTGTGGAGGAGAAAGGTCGAGGGGTGCAAGTGGGCTTTTTCCTGTATTTGTCTGAGAGGATAAACAGCAGGGAAGAAATGCTCTGCTAAAATAAAACAAAGCAAAAGTATGAGGGAAATAGATGACTCCCCTGTTAGATGGCAGCTCTGCCTAAACCAAACTGCTCCATAAGACTGACGAGCTTTGCTTAACAAGAGGGGGAGCTTTTCTCTGATAAAACTCTTGCTCTTTCCTAAACCCACCACCCTCCAAGAGCAGAAATCCATGGCCCAAAATGACTTTTTCCCTACACTAACTTCAAAATTGTTGAAAATGGAGCTGGAAACTGCCTTCATTTCTGCCTTACGACATTAAATCTGTTCTTTTCACTCCTAAATAATTGTGGAACATCCATACAAACAAGGAAAAGCAGTTTAAAATGTCTTCATAATGAACTGAAACCAGGATAACAAAGATATTGTCACCATTCAATCTGAACTGTTTCAGGTCCAAGCTTCAGGCCTCAGTCTCCCTTTCTCCATATGAGTAGTTGAGACCCCAGGATTTCAGAGCACAGAACACATCTCAGTTTAACTCAACTGTAAACTGGTCATGCTCCTCCAGCTGAGGGACAAACTAAGAGTGCTACCATCCTAGAAACTGTAGAGAAGTTATTAATAGGAATATTTTGCCCATCACAAATAAAACTTCCCCCTCGTACGCTCAAGCTGGCGAAACCAAGCACAGAAACATTAAAGAAATTCATAGACGTCAAGCTAAAGAAAAGGTTTATCCCAACAGAATAGTGTCTCTACTCTATTCCCATTTGTTTTCTTAATTGTTTAATGTAAGCCACAGCCTTCCTTTAATTTTAGGGGTTTTGGCCAGCTTTAAGAATTTTGAAGAGATCGTAATGATCCCTAAATCACAGATAACTGAGCCTATAAAACACCAACTCTGGTCTCCTCATAATGTCATCTCTTGCCAGCTCTCTGTTGGGAATGATTTTCAGTCAATTTGATCTTCAATAAATAATAGCCTAGGTAAACAGGTGAACTCACAGTAGGCAAACTAATCTCCTTACCCCTTCCCTAACACAGATGTCTCCCAGGGCCAGCAGGAGGGACAGTTATGAGATTGGCAGGCCATACAGCTGTGGCCCTTGCACTTTTTTAAGGGCTTAAATAGCCCTCAAGTGTGATTTTATACTCTAAAACATCCTAAAATATGACCACATCCTAAATGCATTAAAGATTGTTCCAGGGCCCCTGTGGTTAAATGGAAGAACCAATATCCTTGAGTAGCTCGGCAAATAGGAAAAGAAAACTACATCAAATGTATAGAAGACCATCATGGTGAATAAAGGGATATGCATATTTTGCTTGGGTTTAAGGAAAGAATAAGGAATCTAATATCTTGCCAATATTTGAGTTCATTTCTTGCTGTGGTTTGGGACAGAAAAAGGATAATGGAGACTGATCAAAATGAGCCAGAAACTATCATACAACGCCTTAATTCCTAAGACTGCCTTGAGAAACAAGATGACAGACAGACAAATAGACAGACTCATGCTTGCCTAAAGGCATGCTGTTTGTCAAATTTACACCAAGGTTTTTATCCAGCAAGAAGTTAAATTGTCCTTGGATTTTCTCTTACTGCAGATTCAACCCTGAGGAACATTCCCTGTGATTTCTTTGGAGTATCACACTAAAATAACTCATTTTTCCCTAATAGCTTTGCTAACTCAAGATTCATCCTGTAGCACATTCTAGTTCCAAAGTATTTCTCATGGGTAGAAAAGATTAATACAGGCAGTTGACCCTTTAAGACAGTTTCAGTTGATTAAAAATCAAATAGAGAATGCTGGTTTTATAGCCTCATTCTTTACATATATATATGCTTTTTATAGAAATACATTTCACCTAGTTTTCACCTTAATGTCATTGTATTTGACATGATTGGCTGTTCCTAATTGGAATTTTACAAAGCTAATCAGCAAATCCAGGTAAAATCTATTCCAAAGAAACAAACCAGCCCTGTCGATCTGTTAGACTCCATAGACTGTATGGACTGTCAAGCCCTATAGGATGTCAAACCCTACAGAACAGCTGACTGAAAACAGATGTGTTCAGACCTTGTCCAGTGCTACCCTTAAGGTGAGTGAAGCAGGTGCTTGGCTATTATCAGCTAAACCAAAATAATCTGGGCTGGGTTTTGCCCTTATCACAGGCTTTCAAACCACACAGTTGAAGAACAAAATCAAGCTCATTCCCACTCAACACCTGAGAGGTTTAAGTCTCACTTTACTTGCTTTTCCACCCCATATTCCTTTCATGACTTCTCCTCAGTTTGGTCTGAGGCCCAGCAATTTGCTGAGCAAGGGATCCAACCCAGTGATGGGACACAATCCAGTGCAGTGGGTGGTTGGATAGTGCTGGGGAGAAATCTGAGCTAGGCCAGTTAAAGTCGAATTGCTAAAGCCACTTATAAAAGCTCTCTTTAGTTACTTATTTTATTTTCATGCATTAGAATTTGTTCCCTATTTTTGTCAGAAATTCTGGAATTTGCCATGGTTTCATCAGCTCCTAAGATTGATTTTGCTGAGCCCATGCTGTGAGTTGAAAACTTGGTTATTAAGTTCTTTGTGTTCTGTCTCTATAATTGCCATTCTGTGCAGTACGTCTGTACTCCCTGGAATTCATTTTGGGCTGAAATCCAGAAGATTTGACATCCACTGGAAGATACTTAATTTCTTGAGTGTGTCGTGGGCTGGAATTGCTCAACAGGAGAAAAGCACAAACTAAGTTTGCAAAGGTAAAGTAGTTGTAACAGCAGTAATTCATCCCTGTACCATGAATTCAGTTTTAAACCACAGCCCTTTGAAAGAGCTGGTAAAAACTCTGACTCCAGCTCTTTGTTAGGTTCATACTACTTTATTTGTAGTGCATTACTGTGCATAGTACTGAAATACATCTAAAAGAGTGTATATAATATGGTGCTGGGTATCAATAAGTATATTGCAGAAGAGTGAGATATAATACAATGTAGATTAGATTGGCAGAAGCAGAACTCTTATACTTCTGTTATATTGACTTGCTCTTTTAAACCTGAGACACATTGATTTTCCTATCATCAGCCTCACTGGATCTTTACTTAGAAACTTATGAAATGATAATTTTCTTCAATGTAGAAAGCTCATGAAAAGCTTCCTAACACCTGAGAAACTTTTCCATCAGTGTCACTAGATTGATTTCTTCTGAGATGCCACAACTTGCTTGGATCATCAGCAAGAAAGAGGAGGAAAAGGAATACTGGCCTTGGAGTAAGTTTCTTCCCATGGTTCACAGGAGAGCATCCTCCCCATCTGCTTTCTCTTTTATTCACATATTAGTTACACTATTTCCTGGATCCTGCTTCCACAGTTTCCTTTGCTTTTATGTGGTTGTATAATGTATTATAATGAACCATAGGTAGAAAAAGGCTGTAAACATGAGCTGGAGAAATCCTGCCAGAATTTCTCTCCTTGCAAAGCTGATGAGATACCAGGGAGGTCTGGAGCACAGGTAGGTGGCACAACCCATTTAGTACAATGTTGGCCACTGTAAATAGCAGAAATGCTAATAACCAAGTCACTTGTCATTGCTTTTATTCATACCTTCTCTGCAGTCCTAAGGGAGGGCATTGTTAGGAGGCAGTCAGCTCTAAAACAGATAAGAGAATAATGCTTTGTTAACAGATACTCTATCATGTTAAAATTAATTAGGCTTTATTATAATTATTACTATTGCAGTAATACCCCTGCTCCCTGTTGTTCTATAGACTTGTTCCTTCCAGGAAAGTGAAATACTATCATCCAAGGGTTTAGGCTGTGTTGATGCAATCCACCAGCAATGTAAAAACCAAAACATAACATGGAATAATCTAAATACCTCCTAGATTTTCTCGCTGCTCCTCATTTCTGCCAGTTCCACTATTTGCAGTGTGCCTTTTCCTCATCAGGCTGTAGCCCATTTCCTACAGCTTCCCCTCCCTCATTAAACTCTGTGAGGCAAAGGGCCAGGGTTTTCCATCTTAAGAAGGAATAAAGAAGTGCCACAGATCAGCTTTGCCCACGCAACTCCTTGGTTACTCAGAGCTAAATCCCCTTTTGTTCCTCCACGTCTGGTTTTGGCAGCCAGCTGGTGTATTGCCCATCCAAAACACACTCTTGGCATCCTCGTGGAGGATGTGTGTGGCCAGGGCACAGGAAACTCCATCTCTGGCATGGGAACAGCTTATGAGGGACCCTGAAGAGGCAGGTGCATCTCAGCAGTACAGCTCCAACCACAAGCTGGGCAAAGTAATTCCTCTTGCACCTTACCCTTTGCCATATCTTTGGTTCAGCTCAAGCTCTAGACCTCAGTGTGTATCTTATTTTGCATGGAGAACAAAGGCCATTCCTATGCTCATTGCCCAACACGAGCTTTATGCTCCTCGCAAGGCTCAGGACCCCCCCATTGTGTAAATGGCAAAACTTTCTACCCTAGGAAACATGGATAAGAAGTGGGGAAATTCATGCTGGAATAATCAAAGACACCTGTTGCTGGCAGAAACCATTTTCTAGTCAAAGCACAGCTTTTGCTAATAGAGATATAGGGGATCATCAGAACTGCTCATAAAACTGAGGCCAGGGTTTCGGTTTTCTCCTTGTGGGCAAAGGGTTTGGATTCGCTTTCCTCTCATTCCAAAGTAGTTCAACCGCTTTGCTGGAAATATGGAGGAAAATGTTATTGAAAATGTTAAAGAGGCTCCCTCCTCTCAAACTTTTGCCAATATTTGCCCCTAAAATGAAGTTTAGGGGAATTTTGAGGAAATGAAATGTTCATGAGATTTAGCCAAGGGTCTACCTTCTTCTAAGTCATAAATGGTATTTGTAGAAGGGTCTCCCAGCCAAATTTGCCTGTTTCTTCCTTTGGATTTACTGGATCACACTCACTATTTTTACTAATTCTGTAGCAGCTAGCACACTCCTGGTGCTCCAACTAAAAGCTGTGCTTTACCCTGTTTTCCTGCCTGAAAACTCCTTCTTGATTTCTAGCAGCTCTTTGATTTGTTGCTCTACTGCTCACTTCTCCCCTGAATCGCTTCATATGCTATTGATTTTCTTCCTCTCCACTGCAGTAATCTTCTCATCTGACTGATGTGAGATTCCAAGAGCTCTGCGCTGAGGCTTCCTCCTTCCCTTCCAAAAGAGTTCAATAATCTCAGCTCCCCCCCCCTTTTTTCCCTCTTTTCCTTACATCATCCTCATGGCTCACATCCTTTCTCTGCATCTCCCTCCTGATTCATTATGTAACCATGAATCTCTCTTCAAACGCAGAACATCTGGGGATGGAGGGAGAAGGCTGTAATTACTATAACATATGGTAAGAACAGCAGATTATTTTGGTATTATCATTGCAACTTCCTTACATTTCTCTTGCTTCCCCTTTGGCATTGCAGGTGATAGAAAGTAGCTGGGTGAAAAGTTACCTCCTAGTTCTTGCCAGTGTGCCAGTGGGCAATACAGAGATGCCACAACCAAGCTCAGCTTTTGGAATTCACATGGTTTCAAATGATGCCATAACTATTAGGTGCTGATGTCATGGCACTCCCTGCAAGGAGAGCTTGCATTGGAATAAGTGGCCCCTTACTCTTGAAAGGCAAGAAAAAGAGCAGTGTTTTTGGTACCATCAGCACAACCGCACCATGGAACCACCACCATAGAGTGAAATCCACCAGGAACAGGATCCATTTTGCCCCCAGAAGATACTGTTTAGTAAATGAGAGACTGCTGAGATGAGAAACACCCCTAACCACACAGTATCTCCTCAGAACTCTTGTATTTCAGGCCTGGTTTCTGTCCTGTAGAACAGACAGTAGATCTGAGCCATCTCTCCTTTGGAGATGGTAGCTGTATTCCTCCATGCTAAGCCCATGGTGAAAGATAGTATGAAAGTATGATAGTATGACAGGTGAAATCTATCTGATGAAGAAGACTTACATTTAGTGTCATAGCAAATAAGCCTTACTATGTAAGGAGTTTTCACTGCTGACAACCAGTATTTTTTCTACCAGTAGGTTCTCTGAGATCCATCTCCCTAGCCATAGCTGTGTACCAAAATGCGCACTAAACCTCTGTGAGGCTGGTGTCACAACATTGGACATTACTTGGCAATCAGAGATTACATCCAGCAATCTGTGACTAGGAAGGAAAATAGGCATATTCAGCATTTAAATCCTGGCCTTGCAGGGTATTGTCTGTGCTAGAGTGAATGGTATTAGGCATGTTGTGGTGTTATTTACATCCACAGAGGTTGAAAAGGGATGTTGAGCAGATGGACGGGCATGAAATCTTGCTCTCCAACAGCAGTGCAAAAGACATTAATACTTTCTAAGCTTAATATTATAAGATCAGTAAGCTTTATTGCCCTATTTTCATCTTAGTACATTGCTGGTAATCCTTATGGGGGTTTTGCCTGATGTTGGAATACAATTATGCATATTACTAATGTAAATGCACATAATCTCTTACACTTGAGTTTTCTCATTGCTGCCTTTGCTGTTTATCATAGGCATCTGCAGTCAGACAAGTGGTTACTCTCCCTCAGGGTCCCATCTCCTCCTATCACACTTGATCCCACTGCAGGGACAAGTTTTATGTTGAATTTATGAGACTGGAATAATTCTTGGAAAAGCCCACAGTGGTGCCATAAACACAAGTTCCAGCTGAGGGGAGAGAGTCTGTAAGTGAGCACTTCTTCACATGCTGGCAAGGGAAGTAAAGGAGACGGATAGTTCTGCTGGCATCTGTGCCTGTATCCTCTTTTGTTAAACCTTGGCAAATAACAACAGGGACTATATACCATAATACTTAGTGCTCAGTGAATAATTCATCCTGAAATTCATGTTGAAGAAGTTGCCTCTGTTTCTAGTCATGAATTACTCATGAGCAGATGTTGGGTTTCTAAGTGTGCTCATTATTAGAAAGTATTCTTTAGATAATTTCTGCAAATACTCTTTGACTTTTCTGAATTCAGTTTCATGATAACATCTGACATTAAAAATTGAACTCGTTTGACTTCATGCACAAATCAGTGTTCTGATTTCAGTTCAGAAGTTGCAGGTCTCCAGGAAGAACATTTAGTAAGTGTGGATCCAAATTTGTGATTAATATTCAGTAAGGTTTATTTAATAATAACTGTTTGGCTGATTTCTTTTCCTGGTCGTCTCATTTGCCACATTATTCATGTACTCGTAGAAAATGGCCATGACAAAACTATCTGCAGAAGCAATGCCGATCACTACTCAAATGCAAATATATAGATGAGAATTATAGTAATTCTTCACTCTTTCCCATAGCCAAATCCCTGAGTAATACCTGCCCTCTCTCACCATATTGTTTTATTCATCTGTCTCAAGGTGACTAAAAGTACTGTGCGAAGTCATCATGTTTTCCTTTCTTACCAGTCTTTAAGGGAAAGATGATCCACTGTAAAGATTTTCAGTGGAAATAAACAGATTCAGTTCATTGGGAATTGGCTTGCACATATTTGAAGGTAAAGTGCAGCCAGTCGTAACTACAGTCGACACTGATTTATCCTTTCAGATCCCTATAGCAAGGAAATGATTTCTTGTCTTATGCCTGGTCCATGAGGCTCCAGCATGCTAATGATGCCCTTCATGAGTCCCTTTGCTGATGCACTCTGTGCTCCTGTCCCACATCAGTCTTACTTGAAATTGCACTCTACCCAGCGCTATTATTGGCAGTGGCATTCCATTACATGCATTTGATCTAAATGTCAAGGCAGATTAAAACAAAAGTGCCATTATAAATTTCAGTCCTGTTTAAAAAAAACCCCAAACAACCAACATTGCAAAGGCCCAAAATCTGTTTATCCAACTGCCACAGAATGCTCATAAACTCGACAGCTGTGTGGAAACTATGCCCATCTTTCAGGTAAATTCCAGGGCTTGCTCAAGAGGGAAGAGATCTTGCCAGCCTCTATTCTACGTGAGTTTTATTGGTCACAAACTCCCCATTAATTAGCAGAAACATCAGTGATCTCGTGGGTTGCCTCTTATTTCTGAGGTGTTGCCTGCTCTCCCTCCCTCGCAGAGGCTCCTGATGTTAAAAAGCTGACCTCAGGCTTTGGGGATTCAATAAATCTGTTACCACATTCCTCTGATAAATATTTTCTCAAGCTGTTTAGGAGAACTGAACAGCAAAGGGAACTGCGGGTAGGAAGAGTGGCCAAATAAACATTCACATTAGTGAGTTGATTTTCCAGCAGTGTTGGTGCTACTGGAGCTGGCCACCATGGGACACAAGCTGCCTCTAGCCACGTGGGTGCTCACTGAGGCTGTTAAACCTACGTTGATGTGGAGGAGATCAAAGGTGACCTGGGAAAGCTCATCAGAAAAAAGGCTTCTATGAGACCTTCTGCATGAAACAAAGGAATCAAACAGTGCAGGACACCAAGCAGGGGAATAGCAAACTCAGCTTGGTGACCTGCAGAAACCTCCTCTTAGCCAGGATGGATGGATGTTTCATGTCAAAAGGAATGAGTTTGGGTCATTTTCACAAACTTCAGGGCTTTTAATACTGATTTTCAGCTTCAGGTATTACTCTTCTCTCCCTTAATTCCCAGTGTAGCTCTCAGTCTTCCTAAAATCCTACTCTACCAAGTGCCTCATTGCCAGGCAGCACAGAGGCAACTGGGCATCCGTGAGGATGGATGAATCTTCCCTGGGCCTAAGTGGCCAAGGTGTATTTTATGCTGAGTGGAGGACTGGTGTGGATCAAATTCCTGACATTAATTCATTATGTTCATTAATTTCATTAAGGTCATTTAATTTCTTCATTAGATTAATTAGTTTCTTTTGGTACAGTTTTTGCAGAATCCAAGCACTGCAGCTCTCTCCAACAGGTATGTAGCAAATATCTAGCACTCTTTAACTTGGAATCGAGGATGAATTTTCCATTTGACTTGAGTTGGGCTACTTTAATATATGGAAATATGGAATGATGAGAAGTTTTTCCAATTTAACTCAATATTTTAATTTTTGAAATAGAGCAACACTTGTTTCACTTCATTGTCTTTCAACGTGCCTGAAACAGCTACAAATCGTTTATGGTAAGGTGCTTAATGAGAGGTAAGTAATGACTGGTGTTTTGGCTTGTTTATTGAGATCATGGAACTTGACCTATCCAGACCCCTTGCTCCTTGGCCTCCTTCAGTAATTAATTTGCCATATGGCTTGGAAAACAACAAGCGGGGTTGTTTCTTTCCCTGCCTGATGTGGTTTAGAGTCTCCATCAAGTTCTTTCAAGATGAGCAGTTAGATGTTGCTGAAAGTGCAGCAAATTTCAGTCCAAAACTATTCCAAAAGCTAAACCTACTCTGAAAGTCAAACCTCAAATTGTCAAAGGCATTCCCTTCAGCTACTATTGCTTTGCTTGCAAGCTCCCATAAATAGAAGTCCAGCAAAGAAAGAAGCTGATGAATTAGACATAGATCTATGAAGAGAAAGGGAGCCAGAGACCAATACCTACAAGACATATGTCTTTATTTACTCAAACATAAATCAAACAGAACAGGAACTTCTGCAAGTAAATCGGATTCCGTTTGTATGTTTTTCCTGACACATAAATCTGGCTGTAGCAGAATGGCATGAATAATAGAGGAACCAAACTCCCACAGTGACTAATCCTTCATTGAATCTGGACTGATAACTTACCCTGCTGAGCTAGGCTTTGGTGCTGCTATGGTGAATCACGGGATCACCAGAGGCAGCATGGATGTGGGTTTGCTAGAGTTTCTCTTGCTGAAGGCAAAATGGCTTGGGTAGGAGCTCCCATGTACTACTGTACACCCAATCTTTATTGATCTTATTTGCCAGACAAAAAGGGCTCTCTTCTGAGGCCCTGAAGGAGTCTGCAGCTGTTTAGGTAATAAATAGCAAAACACAATGCAGGGGATCTAACGAGAGCAATGCCAACTGGCACCGGGAAAACAATAAACCACTTGCAGATGTGCTTCTGCATGAACTTCCCTAGGCGAAAACATAGCAAGGACCCAGCTATCCTCCAGGATGGGGGAAGCATCCCTTGGAATGACATGGGCTGGCTTCAGTCTCCCAATTCCCACAAGGTGTATACCACCATTTCCCAACACTCAAGCTGATAGAATATGCCCAGAAAGTGGCAAAACGATAAGTTGTTGTAACTGATCTTTGCAAACAGCTCAGGGGGCTTCACAGCAGGAGCTCTAGCCACACAGCTCAGAGACAGCTCTCCTGGCTGACAACAGTTGTGCTGTATCTACATGAAGTATTAACTATGAGAGGCTTTCACAGCCAGCTTCATAAGGCATTTCCAGGAGAGAAAAATCCCCTCTTTCTTAGCTATGTTTTGCTGTCCAAGCTGCTGAGACTGCAAATTTAACCATCTTATAACTTGAAGAAACCTTAGGTGAATCCAGTCTCACTCTCAGGAATGTTATCTTTTCAATTTTGGCAAACAGAGGATATTTTCATAGAGATTCCTCTTGCTTGCTCTTAAATGGAGAAAGATGGAACCTGAGAGTGGGTTTTACTCCTTTGGCTGACAAAGTCTGCTTTGAATAAAAAAACATGGATCATGCAAAATATTATTAATGATCAAATCCACTGTTTTCGCTAAGCCAGAACATTACTCAAGGTCATATCCCCTGAAATCCTCCTTTGACTGATGGAGTGGTTTCTTCCAGTTTAAATGCAGTCACAATATTATCCCTAATGTAAACTGGCAACATGGATGTTTTTGCAGTTGGTGTTGGTAAAGCATTCCCAAGAGTGGCAGATTACTTTCCACCGTGGAAAAACAAATTTCACCCTCCCTGCCATCACCCCCAATTCCACTCACCTTTTCCAAACAGTACATTCAGTAGGAAATCCTGATGATGTTAAAGCTACTTCTGCTGAAAACCTGGCTACCTTAATTGGTCCTGTTCACTTGATATATGACATTTGCTAAGTCAAAGTTTTCCTATGCTGAGCATCCATTGATTGTGTCTCCGATGAGGCCTTCCTGGTACTGTATCAAATCCATGTAAAACTGTCTTGCAGGACTGGAAAACGAGTAAGCAGATCCATGAAGAGTAACAAAACAAGAAGTTCCTCTGGGGTGTATTAAAGACTACCTTAATGCAGTAGGGCAGGCTGTCAGGGCTACAGCAGCAAGCAGCTTTAGGGGTTGCGAGTGGAGAATAGACATACAAGCAGCTCTTTTGAGCAGCAGGTTGGCAGAGTGACCTGGAATGATTGCATGTGTTAAGCCTGTTGATGCAGAGTGCCTCATAAATACCCTGATGTATCACAGGAGAAGCAGAAGAGTGGCTCCTGCAGAGCAGGACACTGTGGAGGTGAAGGGGCAAAAGGGCTGACCTGGTTAAGAAAGGTTGAAGACAAGGGGAGGGAAGGAGGAAATGAAGGGAGCCTTATTTAAAAACCTCAGTGCGGTTTTAATCCTACCACAATTGAAGTTAATGGCTGAGCTCCTCTGGCTGCAAAGGTCCAGAGGACAGTTGTGAGGTTGATAGGTTTTTAATGATATAGCAAAGAAGCCATCTGGAAGGACAAAGTGCTGCATTATTTCTCTATTTGAATGAGGCTGATGTGTTGTTCTACGGTAACATCCAGCAGGCTATGGCAGGTATAATGGAGAGGGGCCAGGTTGGTTTTTCTACCAACACCTGGCTGGCAAGTTCAGTAGAGACCCATTTTCAAGCTACACCACATTGCTCCCAAAGGTGAGACTTACACAGCATTATAACTTGGCATCTAAAGAGGTTTTTGGGGGGGAAAACCCCCCAACTGCTAAAACAAAACCCTAAACCCAGATGACACACAGAATGAGCCGCTCAGGGTATGTTCTATTTCACGGCACTGTGCAGGACCCATAGCCAGCTCTTGGCCCTCTCCTATCACTCTTGCACAAACCAAAGCAGGGACCGAGGGCTCACATGTCCTGCTCTCCTACTGCAGTTATAAACATGGGTTTGGGCAATGGCTTGAGGAACAAACCCCATGGAAAATCTTGCCATCAGAAAGGCCTCTGATGAAAATAGCACAGTGAAAACTTGCATTTTGGGTCCCTGGGCCAAATATGGATTTTTAGTTTTCAGGGTGAGAATTTCAGAAAATAAGAACTAGATCGATTAAACCTGTGTCCGTGGTTTTAAGGATGTATCCATACAGTTTATTTGTGAATCTGCTTTTAGGTACATGTAAGTGGGCTGGCAAAACACCACATAGCCATGGCTAGGCTGCTTGAACAAGCCTGTCTGGGAGAAAAACTGTGTCAGATGAAGTTTACACATTCAAACAGCCTATGGATTGGAGTTGAATCAAATTGCTGCATACACTGATTAGACACCCTCTGCCTTCTGAAAACTGTGCAGCTTCTTAAATATCCATCTATTCATGCTAATAGCTGTGCTGTTTGCTTGGCATGGCATCCATCTCCGTGGGTTTCAGACACTTTAAATTTAGACATCAGTCATCCTAGGCTCCCTTTATCATGAGACAAGAGAAATGGCTCTCTCTGGGGGGAAATTCATTGCATGTTAAAATGGGTGTCTGAGAAAGGAGAGATGGATAGCTCTTTGGAAGAGCTTACTTCTCTACATGTCTAACCAAAGTTATTGCACATGAATCTCAGCTTATCCCTGACCCGGTATCCAGCTTGTATGTGCAGGTATGTGGCTGCACACCCACCTGACCTAATGTTTCTGTTCTTTATAAGGTGTGGGCATCCATCTAGAGATATGTATGAAAGAGAATTAAAATCCACCAGTGATTACAGAGGACTTTTCATATTTCACTGTCTACTTATCTCTGTTAACTCAGATAAATTAGGTCAACCAGGGAATGCGGCCCATGTGTTAAAATCATCAGCGGGTGATGTCATGGTCCAAATGAGTCCCCTTTTAGGAGTTCAAAAGGTAATTGAAAGGTTATTTTTATTAGAAGTTCACTTCATTTTTTCTAATGGGAAGTAAATGAGCTTCAGGTCAGATTCAGGCAAGCACAGGGTGAAGTCATAGGGTGAAGAGAGGGAAGATGGAGTTGAAGATTAATTTGATTAGGATTTCTTAACATAATATTTGATTTTATGAGGGGTTTAAAAGCAGCAAGGTCCATTTACTCACTCTGAGCTGTTCACTCATTTTTTTTCCAGGCTATGTGGAAAGGTCCAGAGCTTTGGTTCAGTGTTAGCAGAATAGGAGCATTTCATTAAAAGCAGCGACGGATGCTCTGATTTCTCAGGGAGTTCCTAATTTTTGTAATACACAAGCTGTGAGCTTTTAACTTGGGTGCCCACCACAAGCTTTTCATTCTACTACAAGTAAGTTAAAGCACCATGGGAAGACAAGTTCTTGTCATACTTCTGGTTTCCAAAACAAAGTTATTAAAGGTAAAGATCTGTCTCCTGTTGCTCCCAAGGAAACGTAAAGCTTTGTAACTAACTGAGATAGGAAATAACACAGATTCAAAGGGTAAAATCCCAGCCTTAGTAGACATGGGATTAATTCTTTCAACTGTGTGTGACATCTAGTGTTTGTGAAGCAGGATAAGATCCAGTGCAGAACACACTGACTGAGGGTATGGGACAATGGAGATCTGCTGGTACAAAAGAGAAGTTCAGTGATATAAAGCAAGCACTTGATTGCAGAGCAGAGAATTGTTTTGATTTGAGGACACTCACAATGGTTTTCAGACCATCCTAGCTCTGTGTAATCCATTAGTGTCAACAAGATTAGGAGACATGAAGAAAAAGAAGGGAAACCCCCCTGTCTTTCTATTAGCGATTTATGAATACATCCCAAAGGTGGCAGGGCTATTAAATATCCATCAGGCTCCGGTGTGCCAGCACATCAGCTCAGTTTGTTTTTGCAGGATGTTTGGAGGGTCACAATAGCTTTCCTGGTGTCTGGCAGAGAGTCCTGCCTGCCTGCAGTAAGGCTTTGCTATGTGATGCATTGTACTTTAAAGCTGTGACAAACGATAAACAGCGTGGTTGAAACCTGCATGAACAGGAACAGATCTTTACTCCAAGTATGCACCGTGCCCCTTGTAAGCTTAAAGTGGTTTCTTGAATCAACAAAACAGGGATTTTTCAAGGGGACAAGTACAGAGATTGGAAGGAGAGAAAAGTCAATAATCTAACTGAATTAGGAATCCTTTGCTTTCCCTACAAAGAAGCCTGAACCAAGGTGATCCACATGCCAGAAACATTCAGGGGGATTTAAGCCTGGGGCTTCTCGTTTGCTCCTCTTGCTATAACACGTATTAGTGAATACCCTGCACTGCTGGGCATGCTGACACAGTTGTGATCCCCAGTCTAGGGCTTGCCCCCCCGTTTTCTTACAACAGAAATATTCCTGGTGAAAATGCATGTAAGCCTGTAGATCAATGAGCCAGCTTATGCACACTCCTGCTTTCCTCTTGGACTTTGGACAACAGCCCAGTCCAGACGTCATTCTGCGAGTCATACAGACGTTATTTTCCTTCATCTCTTCCAGGAGCTTTCCTTACCCTGCCATCTTATCAAAGACTTAGTATTTAAACAGCTTAAGCTTGATTCAGCTTGTTTTTGATGAATTGGCCACAGACCATTTCTACAGGCAGCTCACCAGAGCTGGGGAACAGAAGACATGAGCTGAGAGGCTGGGGTAAGCAATACAGGCAGGTTGGAGGCTGTGACCTCCTCCAGTGGCACTGCATCCAGAAGAACTGGTGTGTCCATAGCCTATAGACAACCTTTTGGTGTGACCAGGAACACCAGAAAGCATCTCCAAACTGCTTGGTGTCTTTATCGCCCCATCTGTCTACATAAGCTGCTTCTGAGTCACGCTTCTCCATTTGGGGTCTTTTAACTACTTAGTGGGTGTTTAAAGTCCTGGCTTTTAGCATCAGCAAACTAACTCTTCCAGCTTTAGGGAGACCGGATCCTTGCCCTGTTTTCTTCCCAGTGTGTGCTTGAGACACATTATCAGGATTTTGTGGGTTGCTTTCCTGTTTGCTCTTCCTAGAGTTCTATCAGGTTAGAGTGATGTGTGCTGTAAGGGGTCTAATAATGTTTATAGCTCTACTCTTAACATTACCTCGCTATTGTCAATATTTATGCCATTGTTACAGGGTGATGTACTTAGATGAACACACAGAAGCTTGAATACTGTAAATACTAATGCAATCACTAAGGAAATGTTTCTTTTGGGGATGGGTAAAGGATATAATCTGTGTAAAAGCAGAAACTTGAACCTCCATCTGCAAAACCAGGAGGTACTTTCCTAATGAAGAAACAACCTTTGATAACTCTTACACAGAGCACTGAGGAGCATCTGAATAGGGAGAGAACCTTAATACTGTCTCAGTAGTGGGTAAGGTAGACCTAGAAATCAGTTTGAAGCATATTTTGTTAAATCCACGATGGTCCAAGTAGGCTTGGTCCTAATTTCATTTAGGGTTGGGAAGGGAGTTCAGGCAAACAAATGGATCTCTCCAGATTAAACATGGGTGGAAGTCTGTGTAATGACTTGACTTGGCCCTGGGATCATTTTGCTCATCCTTGCTTTTGTGAAAATATTTGCAGTGTGTCTTTTGGGCCAGCCGAGAGCTGCCTCTGTTTGCGAAGGACCGCAAGGAATGTTTAGAGTAGAACTTTGGAAAACGTCTTTGGATAATGTGGGTTAGCGGCTGCCTGTGTCATTTGAACTTTGCCATCATTAAATACCGATGGCAATTAGCAAATAACAATGAAAACCTGGATCTATATAAAAAATATCTTTAGCGAATGACCAGCTAACACAATATTGGAAAAGCTGCAAATGATCCTGAGGGTTGTTGTCTCCTCTTCCCCTCTACTTCCACAGTACTGGAAAGCAATATGGGCTCCTTGGAAGGAAGGATCTTGGATTCCTCCTGCAGCAGCCTGTGGTGGAAAATAGGACTTACAGGTTCTAACCATGTGCCTGAGCATCCTGATTCATCTCTTCAGGTCCTCAGGATGCTCAGAGGCTATTTTCTAAGTATTTTGTGGCTGTTCGCACTAAGAGGAGCCCTGGAGCATCTGCTGCCCCAGGAACAGGGATGCTGAGGGGCTTTTTTCCACCTGTGTGGGATTGGCACCCAGGAGCAATACAGAGAGCACCGGAGGTTTTATTGTTGTGGCTAGGGAGTGCTAATCTGCCTGCATAAAGGCAGGGTTGTATTTCTGTAGGCAGCAACTCTTTCTTTGAGAACACATACAGAGACATATGGACACAGGGAAGAAAACAAGGGGAAAATGTAGGAAGGTGGCATGGGAAAGAAAAGAATAACAGGAATCTGTGATTTACAAAACAGCACAATGAAAGGCTGAAATAAAGCCTGGAGTTTTATAAGATTATCTGAATTCATTTGGGAAGCAATACAAGAAGTGAAGCTTTGTAGCTCTTGAGACGATATTCCCTCAACATTCCATGTCTATTCAAACGCCTAGTGTGTGGATTTGTCAAGCTTAAAAGACTTCAGACTTGGCAATCTAATTCTTTTATCTGCAAGCCAGGTAGGGCACAGGCAACTACCCAACTTTCCCAGTGTTTTTCTGCCAACGTTTTCACTTTACAGTTGAAGAGACTTGGTGCAGAGCGCACACGGAGATGCAGTCTTTGTGTTTGTTCTGCTCTGTGGTAGAGACATACAAAGATGCCAATGATGTGTGAGGATTACGGGAAAGTCTGACCCTTTGTTTACTTCAAAATGAGCTGAGAAGGTCCAAGAAACAGCAGTAAGCAGCCCAAGCTGAACCTGGCCTGGGAAACAAGAGTCAAGGCAATCACTGGTAGCTGGGTTACACAGTGGGTGCAGAAGGGTTGCATGCTAACTTTTCACCCGAAACATCCATCCAGCACATAAGCATATCTGAAGCTAAAAGTAAAGCACTTCCCTGGCCTCATTGCTAGGATCATAGTAACATAGAGTGGTTTTGGTTGGAAGGACCTTAAAGCTCATCTGGTTCCATGGACAGATAAACCTTCCACTAAACCAGGTTGCTTCAAGCCCCATCCAACAGCTCTGGGATACCTGAGCAACTGTCCATCATCCAGACACCTTCCAAAGAGGCACTCACCAAGCCTTTACATCAGGAGGAGGTAAGGATGTAGGAAGGATCCTCCTGCTGAGATACCTCTCTCCAGAGGAGAGGCATTACTAGTGCAGAGGCAATATCCTGCTTTCAGCTGGCTAACATCAAGTAAGGCAAATTCTGCTTCTAGTGAGCACAGTATGTCCATAGTAAGGGTACAGGCAACAGGATCTAGTTTTGAGTGTGTTCCCAGTCCAATGGGTGAAAGATATCTGTATGTTAGAAGCTGTGCAATGTGCTAATGTAGCACTGTGCCTGAACTATTAATCCCAGCACTGTGGGTGATAAAGACATACCCCAGTGTGCCTGTGATAGAATAAGGGGTTGAAGCTGCTTTTCTTTCCTTTTAGGTGAGCATTCCAAGTTATCTAATTCCCATTCAAACTTACATATGCATTCTTGTTGTCTGCAAGCTAAAATTCAATATCGGAAGGTATTTTGTACTACAACCATTGAAACCTAAAACTGGGGGTTCTTTTCCTTACTGGTTTCTGATGAGACTGATTAAGATGCAGTGAAGTCAGATCTGGGACGCAGGGTAACACATTCCAGCTCTGCTCACAATAAGTGTCTCGGATTTACTCCTGGATCCCAAGTGTTCCCCTCTGATACAGGATACTACATTCCCACAGAGTTCTTAAATCCCTGCTATGCAGCAGAACTGTGTGGTCAAGGGTATTTTGCATTGTTGGATAACAGATTTCAGTAATGTTTCTCACATCTTCAATGCAGCAGAGGGTGTAGTTACTGAGAGGAGCCACATGCTCATAGAAATAGCAAAAATCAGATATTAATCAAAGCCATAAAGTCTCCATCTAAAACTTCCCTTACCTTCCACCATTTCAGTGTATTGCTACTTGCACATAGACACTAGATCCAGATAAAATGACTGATCTTCTCCAGGAAAAAGGAATGCCTTCAAGCATGAAATATTCCCTTCATTTATGGCCTACGAGGGTTTTGGAACTCCATGCTGTGCCACAAACCTTTGGCTGCAGCCCTTTCCATCATCCCATCCAACTCGCCCCTCGCCTCGGGACATGCTGACTCCATACCAAAAGCTCATGCAATTCATTTTCATACCTGTCCCATCATTTCATTTTCATGGACCACCCAGACCTCACTAAGCTAAATGCACTCTGGGAGCTAAAAGATAACTGTATTTCCACAGTATTTATTCTGGGGTTTGCATGGGATTCTTTTCCCATACGAATAAACTGTGACAGGCTCACACTGGAAGTGGCAGAATCCAATTAAATCTGTTTTTATATTACAGTAGAGTCTGGATGGACTCCTTTACACTAATTGGAAACTAATTATGTGTCTGCTAAACTGGTAGGGTTTGATTGTAGGAGGTTCAGGGACTAAAGCACTTCATGCTCTTCACTTCCAGAGTGCATTAAAGCTACTTCATACAGAAGGAACATGGAGCAAAATGCCCAGATGAATGAACTGATCAAATCTCAAACCTTGCACATGGTGAAAATCAGCTCAGCTGCATTCAAATCCCCATAAAGAGGAACTAGTCCACTGTGTCCTTGCTTGGAGGAGTTTGTAAACTCAATTTGAGTGTAACACAATAAGAAAGATAAGAAGCCAGCAGGGAGAGCTGGGGAAGGACGGGGACACCAAGACTGATGCTTTGTGACTGCTGAGCAGGGACATGGTGTGCTGCACTGTGGGACAGCGGCAGGCGAGGGTTTATTATTGGGCTTGTAGAAATCATTAATAGGAGACTTCTGTCCTGTTTTGGTTCATTACCATGTTGGACCCTCTACAAATATAAAGAGAGTAACGTGTGTAAACAGCGTTATGTGACCAAGGATCACACAGTCACTGGTGTCCAGCTGCTCCAGAGCCCAACCAGATTTTGCACTTGAAGTTTTCTTATGCTGTTGCTGCATCACCAACACCAGAGCTTGTGGGACACATGCAAAAATCAAGCAGTTACCCAAGAACTGCTTATCTGAGTCACTAAAGGGATAGGAAATATCTTTAAGGAGTCATTAAGATGAACATACCTGGGACACTGTCTGGAAAAGCAGCTCCTGCTTTAGCCTCAGACACCAGAATAAGCATTAACCTCATGGGCTAAATTCTACCTGCAGTGTTTTATATTGTAATTCCCATGTGTTTAGCCAAATCACAATAAGGGCAATCAATATTTAAGCTATTTAAAAAGCAGAGATGCTATGGCTTTGCTGCCATGCAGCCCCTGAAACTAAGCTTTACATAAGTGATTTCAAAGGGGTAGGACAATTAAATGCACCTAGGATTTTTAGATCCATAAATTTCTATTAGTCTTATGTCTACAGGCCGTAAGATTCTAGTATCTTAGGACTTAAAATGTTACAGGGTACAAGGTGGCTTTTATTTGCAAAAAGAAATCTGATTTTGCGCTTTTTCAACTGACTGAGAATATAGAAACACTGCAGTGATTGAAAACCAGGTCATGAAAGCTGCCTGAGCCAGCTCTAAGCTACTTGTTTAGGTGTTTCTAACACTTCTTCCTAGCCTGTGCATATACATGAAGCTGAGACTCTTCCCAGGACTTGTGTTCCCCTCAGAAGGAGGAAAAGCAAGCAGTGAATCTGATGTATCATATATAAGCTCCAGGGGCACGGATGTTCTGTGCCAGTGTCTTATTTGCAGGGCTGTTTCAATAGCAAAAACAAATAGGCGACTCCACGGCTGCCCATTAGTATTCCATGGCTGTCCCAAACCTGGCATCGCCCTCTGCACAGGCAACACTGGGAGATGCGGAGCTTTGCCACTGGTGGCAAAGGGCTGAATCCTCCGCACTCGGGCATCAAGGATGTGGGCATCCCCTTTAGCTTAAGCTCATCTGCTTGATTGCTGAGCATGAGGAAAGCTGAACATTTCCTCTCCTCATCAAAGTGGGTAACGAAGTGTCTGTGAGCAACTGGGATGCTCAGCTCAGAACACACCATGCTGTCCTAGCAAAGCATAGTCTGGGAGTCAGGATCCCTTTTTTTCCAGGGTTTCTATGGCATTATGTCAGAACATGATTTAAATGGAATACCAATTGTTTGGCTTGCAGGCTGGGAGGAACATGTGGTACCTTTTTGCTGGTTTACTGTTTTTACAAGTTAAGCTACATCATTTTTTTGCTAACTTGGAGCATCTGCGGTTCCCAGGGAGAACTTGCATTCCAGCTCCCAGTGTTTTGTTCTGGTTCTACGTTTGAAATAGATTTTTACTGTCCCCTTCCAAATGCTTTAAAAAAAGGGTTGTCTTTTAGTGTAAATCCAGATAAAACCACCGTGGTCTTGTCACCAGCACCCTATTGTAGTTAGAAGTGGATATTAGATTACCTTGTCCAACTGGCTGATTGCCATTAACTCTGACTCATCTGACTTATCCCTAAATTCACTGTATCCGAGACAAGAACTGTCCCATATAATTCTGCTTCAAGTGCAAAAGACTGCTTCTGGAATAGAAATTTCACACTAACCTCTCTTTCCACGTAGTACCATTCACGTACCATTAACCTATGATGACACGAAGGTCTGTGGAAGTGAATTTGAAGGTCGCATGCACGTGTGTTTGGGGAAACCAAATGCTCTGTTTGAACGTGCAGCTACTCGTGACAAGGAGCATGGGCATTCAGCCAGGTTAAGGAAAAGAATACAGCAGGACCTGTCTGGCCAAACAGAGCAAGCAAACCCCTCTTGACTGCTTAATATTGAAACCCTATACTTGTCTGTTGTAGTTCTTAGAGTAGCGCATGTTATCAGTACCTGCATGTTATAGATGAGCTGGGAATTGGGCACGGAGGAACAGGCTGATGTGTGCTTACATGATTGATCAATGCTGCTGTAACCAGTAACCCCCTGGCAAGCTGCTCGTGGATGTGAGTATTTTGTCACACCCACTTGGTTGGCTCCATTTAGAGATGGAACCTGGAAATCGAATCCCAGCAGATCTTGGGATGGAAGAGAGTTGAGCTCATGTCTCACTTGCTGCTTGCTCTCAGCCTCTTCCTACTCTCCATGTGATAATAGCCATGAAGTTAATCCCTTCCAACAGCTACTAGCTCTCTCATTGTACTAAAAGCTGAAAACACTTTTTATACCCTCAGTATTATGTATTACCATAAAGTCTGAATCCTAAACCTGACTTAAACCTGTCCCCACACCAGAGGTGGCACTAATTTTGATTTATATCCATTCACAAGAGAATTGTACAGCTCCCAGAGCACTCAGAAATAGTTGATAAAATCAGTTCAGGATGCTCAATAACTCACAGGACTTCCAGGAGTCCAGTTAAAACCATTCACATGATATCTTAGTGTCTTCAGCTTCTCCATCCACCATTCATTTCTGGAATGGAAGCTGCAGCCCTTGAAAGGCAGAATGCCCTTGGCAGTGCAGAGCATGAGAAGGGTTCTGCACTGGTTGTATGTGGCCTTGGGATCAGCAGAGTGAAGTCAAATGATTCTCACTTACAAAGCAGCATGTTCCCAAAGCGTGTGCTCTGCTGAGTGTGTATAAGGGTCTGTCAGAATTCCTTTGCACCATGCGGTATGTTTTGGGTATACACTGAAGACTTGAGTACACCGGGCAGCTTACCAGTGACATGGTAGCAGTGTAATTATCATGTTATTATTAGGCACACTTCCTTATCCAGGAATAGAAATTACAGAGAAAGCTATGGCAATATAATGAGGCACTAGACAGGCTCCTTAGTCATGCTGTATTTTCTAACTCAGGTCTGTTGCAAAGCTGACAGAGAACCCAGAGAAACAAGATGAGTGTGCAGGTTTCTGGAGAGGAGCCTGTGCTCAGGCTGTAGGGTCAGCTGCAGAGCTGCATATCACAAACACTGAGTATCCTTAGAAAACTGCAGTGAAAGATACCCCACTGATGCTGACTGAAGATACAGAGTTTGCCTTTAGTTTTGAACTCAAGTCAGTGGCCTGCAATCTGAAAGCCGTTCTCGGTCTGTAATAAAGCATTTCATACCGTGATTTCTTGGAGAATTAGACCTGTCTCCTATGAAGCACTGAAATCCCAAATTTAATCTGCTGTTTCCCTCATAAGCTGTGTATCAGGCTGGGAATCTCATCAAAACAGAATTGCTTGATGGCAGAAAATACCACAGGAAAAGACTTGCTTTATTCTAGCCAAACCCAGAGATTTCATGTGCAAAACTAAACTAAGTGAAACACCCCAAGTGTTTTAGATGCACTGAAGTCCTTTTAGGATCCATGTTAATGTGACCAGACCCCTTTGTGGCCCCCCTGTTTCAGCCAGGACTCCCTGCCTGATAAATTGTCATTTCCCAGCAGTTTGGGCAGGTTTATCATTTGAAGGAATGGGATTGCTTTGTGCCGCACATATTCTGTCTCACTGAAATCAGTGCTATGAGAGGGCTCCGCACAGCGAACCAGTTCTTAGAAATGGAAGAAAGAAACCCCAAATCCAAACAGAAATTAGCTCAACCTGTTATTAGTGGTTAAAAGGGGAGAAGCTGTAATACTGGAGTCTGATGTGGTCCCACTTGCTCCTGAAGAGGGTTAATCCTGCAACTTGCAGCTTTCTGTCTTTCCGAGAAATCATAAAGACCTTTAGTGCCCTCTACAGACACACTGAATTCATTCATAGCCAGAACACCAGGTTTTGTATTCTTGTTCTTTCTGTTCCTCAAGTGAGCTGCAATATACAGTCCTTTAAACGAGCTTTCAGCACTGCATTAATCACATGCCTTAATGGGCAAATGCAGCTTTCTCCTTGCTAATGTATTTGCATGCACTTTACGTAACAGAATGCTAAAAAGCACAGTCTGTGCAGCTGGGGAACTACGGGCTTATTTCATTCCCAACCCAGCTATGCAGCATGTGGTTTATATGCCGAAAAGAGAAACAGAAGGCACAATTTTCCTCCCTGTGCACCGACACTTCATCCCTTCTGCTTGTAGCCAACTGCCTCTGATTGTGGATAACTCACGGAAAAGTCTTGAAAACCCCAAATTACTTTGCAGCCTCCTACATTTACTGTGAGTGATTTACACAGAGCGGAATGGACATAGGTGCTGGCTTCAGAAATGCAAATGAAGGCATCTTGATGAAGCCAGTGTAGCGATTCCCATGGCCAAAGATCTGAATGCTGTTTGCAGGACTGATAAAGCTCTCAGATCAATGAAAATCACGATACAACCGTGTTGTGAGCTGGGGTTACACACTGAGGCTATCGCATCATTTCACCCAGCATTTCATCCCCATTCCCTGCAGCAAACACGACATCTCTTCTTAGGTGGCTTGCCTTTAACCGCAAACCCAGGTTTTGTGTATTTAGCTTTGACCTATGGACAGCTGCACCGCTTCCCACCCAGGAGCAGCTTCCACATGTGTCCTGTAAATACAGCCCACATCTGCTGACCTTCCACCGAGGGTTTGCGTGATGGGGCCATGAACTATCACAGCCTTTTAAATGTTGCTGCTCTGTCATTCAATGTGCCTCAGCACTGCAACTTGGAGGCATGAGCCCTGGGTTTCAGCTGGCAAAGCAGCCACCAAGAGCAGCCTGGACTTGGTGATGGTCTTCAGCCATCTCATACTTGCCCACTGGTCACGCTCCATCTTGGCCCAAATCACTTTAAAAGTAGCTCAGACGCAGAGATTTATGCAAGCTGTAGATGGATCATAGATCCATCTGGATCACGGTGTAGGCAAAGTGACAAGAACAAGGACAGCATGTCTGGAAAGCTTTGCTTCCAGCCGAAGTGCTCATCTGGGTGCTCAGTGGTGCCCTGATCACCACTGACCACATGGGTTTACACAGCCCATGTGGAACCTGGCAACCACCCGATCCCAGTAATGAGAGGGGGTTTTCCAATTACATGCACCATTTGGTAATGGTGGAAACACTGTCCTTTTATTGCTCTCTTACTGTAACCAACGTCTCCAAAATACCCTATGTAGGAAAAGTTAACTGATACGAGCTGAGCTATTACTGCATCACAAGCTCCATGACCTGGGGAACTGTTAAAAAGCTAAATAATAACAAACGTTTTATTTACAACTAGTAAATTATGGCCATATGTTTCTGAGCAGATCCGTTGTTAGCA
The DNA here is from genome assembly GCF_033783945.1 of Neopsephotus bourkii. Taxonomy (NCBI): domain Eukaryota; kingdom Metazoa; phylum Chordata; class Aves; order Psittaciformes; family Psittacidae; genus Neopsephotus; species Neopsephotus bourkii. Next base: position 2,011,134 of record NW_026902223.1, read on the forward strand.
GATGAATTAACATGCCAGAAATAATCCATGTTCATGCACACGTTTTCTCAGCAAACCCTGATGCTTAACATGGCAAACAACCCTTTTCTCTCATTCTGTTCCCAGTTTGAGAGTTTCCTGGCAAACCAAAATCATTTATTTATTGGGAGAAAGAGGCTAAAAAATCAAACTTTTCAGTTGAAAATATCATTCTCCCTGTGGCGTTTTCATTTCAAAATGCATTCTGGTTCTGTGTGTATGGATATGAAATAATACCTTGAAATGAAAACCTGTGTTTCATTTTCAAATGTCAGACTGAAAAGCATTTGCAGCTTAAGATGTCATTTTATTCCTATGTTTAAAAGCATAGAAATAAGAGCCCATGCTTCATTTTAAGCACTGTGATTTTTTATCACACAACTTCTTTCCCTCACTGCTGACTCTTCCCCTCTCCCTCCTCCTCTACCTGTTATTTCTATGCTGGGAAATGGCACAAAGGTGGCAAAAAATGGTAGAAAGGTTTTCCACTCCTTTTTACATATTTTCCAGCTAGCATAATATTGATTAATTTTTCAGTTTATAAAAAGTGACAAGTGGAAAAAAGAGAATACTGTTACTTTTTCATGTTTTCTCACTTTTTCATTTTCTATTGTCTTGAATTATGAACTTTCTGTTAAAAATTATAAGTGACAAGGGAGGAATTCCTAAGCTCAAAAATCAAGAAGCAAGAAATGGAGAATCCCATCCTTTTTCAGAAGGGTCCAAAAGGCAAGATTAAATGAAAAATTGACCTAAAAAATTGGAAGCAACTAATGTGTTTTATCCAGACGTGGTTTCAAACCATGACATTTTCATTTTAAACTTTCCTGGTTGACTCAAAAATGAATTAAATCAGCGGAAAACTTTTGAAATCAACAGAAAAATACCCTGAAACCATTCCGTGAAAGGTTTTCATCCTTCCAGATGGGTATTCAGGCTCCACTGGGGTCACACAGACTAAATACAGAGATGATCCTTCCTGAGGCTAAAGGTGTGCGAGGGGAAGGAAGAGATGAGCATCCCCAGCAAACGCTCTGCTGCTCCCTTGCGACATCCACACCCCCCCTTAACCCTGGGTGCAAGAAACCTGAACTCCAAATGAGGAGGAAGCTCAAGACACGGTGAGCAGGAGGCACGATGTGCTGCCTCAGCCCCCATGAGACCCCCAGGTCCCCGTGTTCAGAGGGAGTCAATGAGTTGTGAGGTCCGAGGAGTGAAGGAGATGCTGGTGGGCACTCAATGTGCAGTGAAGGCACCAACACCTTCCCCCATCCCTGCCTGGATAACAGCACTGTTTGTCCAAGGCTGGGCAAGCTCCTGGAAAAGGAACATTCACTCCATTAAAGGCTGTGGGCTCTCAATATCAGCCACAGGAAAGCACCAACCTTCAGGATACTCCCAGTTGAGGGCTGGCTCAGTGCATGCTTTTGTGTGTTGTGAAGGAGCATTATCTACTAGTGGTTACAGGTTTACACCACACACATACACATTATGATAGAGGATACAAGTGTGGAGGAGCTGATGACAATAAAATAGGATTAAACTGGAGCCTTGTCTTCACTTACAGATAGAAGAGGAAAATCGCACACAAGACAACTTTAATCCAGCTGTGAAATGTGTCAGGGGGTTTTAGGCGCGTATCATGTCCCAAGTAAAGAACAACAGAAACAATGAACCTACAACAGACACATCCGAGTGTTCCGGGTGGGGGTATAATCACTTTGTCATGTTTTAAATTGTATGCAGAGTTTATGTTTCTGTTCTTTCACATGCACCATGAAAGCAGACCGTGAATCCAGAGTGATTTGCGAAGAGATATCACTGGGAGGCAAGAAATGTTAGGCTTCAGATTAGTTTTCTACCCCAATAAATTCAACACTTCCATGCTTCTGTTTGTTCAGCTCCACACACACCCCCTCCTTTAAGTACACTGACAGAAATAAGGAGGTGCATTGCTCCTGCTTCTTATTTTCCATCCAGTTCCTATAATACAGAGTTTTGATTTTGCATAATTGATCTGCTGGGTAAGAAGCTGCTTTCATACCATGAGAGCAGCTGACTTGCCGTTAACCTTGCAGTTTGATGCATGAATTGAGTTCGGACACATGCTGTAAAATTACAGGCAAGTTTAGGGCAGAAAGTGATGACTGTAAAGCTTAAGGACTATTCTTAATGGTCAGCTTTGTGTGGAAGCTTAACTCATGCTCAGGGGATTTTTCAGCTTCTCTTTCAGGATAAATAATGCTGGATGGATCATAACTCTTATCGGTATAGCTCTTACTATGTTTCTACAGAAACCATATATAAACCGAAAGTTGTATGTATGGGGAAACTGGGAGGAGAGATTGCAGTTGTGTAAGTAGTTCATTATCAGAGTTCTAGCTTGTACCTTAGTGAGCGCAGTAAAAATCTCATTTACACCCTCTCCCATCTCTAGACAGATTACTGCTTCTAGGAAGCATGTACAGAAAACCCATTCGAGCTGCCCTGCTGTGCTGAAGAGAGCAATCAAGTTTCCAAATCACAGCAAAACATTTGCAGCACAGATGAGAAGTGGGGAGTTACAGGACAGACCCAAGGACATCGTTTCCTATGGAAAATGTAGGCTGAGGAAAGAAAATGAAAGGAGAAACTCAAGAGCTCTGAACTTGGACTGGGTGAATCAGGGAGGATTTCTGGTTTAATCATCATTACTCTATCATTTTGCAGATAGTGAAATGACTCCGTGACTCATTTATTTTGTGCATTTGCACAGGTTCCTGTCTGTGCTTCTGGCTCTTGCTTTTTAACTGCTGCTGACTCAGTTTAACCAACCTTGACACTTAAAGGCCAGAATTAATCTTCCAAGTAAAAGATGGCCAAGATTACTAAATTATGTGCCTCTTCATTATCTTTAGGTACCTTCTCAGGACAGATGAATTGCCTCAAAGTCAGGGGAAGGAAAACCCACAGGGAGAAAGCAAAGAATAATGTGCAAATACTGCATGAAAAAAATGAATCTGCACCAAAGGAAAAAGGGAAAAACACACATCCCATTTTTTTCCCCCCACTCATTCTGTTTCCTTTATGCTCACTGGTTCAGGGCCGCTGGTGGAAGATGGAGACATATATTAATTCTCCATGCAGAAAAGTAAATAGTGATCTCCGTCCTCTGGGATTCAGACGTCTGGTCTCAGCTGTCCCTGAGGAATCTTCCTCCAGTGCCTAATGGTCTCTGACCATAGCAGATGCATTTAAGGGATACCATATCATTTTCTAAAGCCTCATTTAGACTCATACAGAACAAAAACATCACCCTGTCACACCGAAGCGATTTTGAGCCCAAAATCCTCCTTTTTCTTTATTTCTCATAACTAATTTAAAATGCAGGGATGGATTTCAGCAAAAAAAGAGAGGTAAAGGAAGGAAGGAAAGGAAATAGCACAGGAGCTCACTTTCCAGAGTTGCATTAAATGATGGATTTTAAAAGGCCATTTTAAAGAAAGTTGTGTAACGTTTTTAGAGCAAGTGTCTGCCATAAAAGAGAGAGAAGGGAAAAAGACATTATCTGGTCTGGTAGTTCTCAGGAAGTTCTGGTCCCAATTCCCTAAAAGCAAAGTTTCTTTATGATCCTAATTTTGCTTATTACTTCTATTATAGTAGCGTCCCAAAAAACCTCAGCAGAGCTTGGGATCCTATTGTAAAAGCAGGTTACTGGTGACCACATCTAGTGTCTAAATACATCTAAACCAGGGCATTGGTATAAACACAGAAATCATCTCCAGAAGAGGCTCAGGAGCACAGAACTTGTTTTTAATGCTGGGTTTAGCTGAAAAATGCAAACAGGATCATTATTTGTGAACTCAGGAATGTCAGAATATGCTTATTTTGACTTTATGGACATGTTTGACTGCAGCAAGAACAAATGAGAATGTTTTGCCTCTCTCTTCAAGCTTTACAACAAAATAGAAATGATAGCAATAAAACGATCTGCCATGAATGATGCAACACAAGCACTAAGTGCCTGTGAACCATTCTGGTTAACATGAAAGGGCACTTCCTGATGGGAAGCTTTCTGGGATGAAACTTTTCAACCAAATCAAGTCAGATGGGAAGCTGCCATAGGACAGATGTAATGGGAGCTCATAAAATAGGAAGAGGATGCTAAAATACATCTCGACAGCAGGGCTATGAGCAGGGTGGAATCTCCTTTCTTTCACAGTATAATCTTTACCTGTACCTGTATTCATTCCCATGGAACAGTCCTGCTATGCTCCCTGTCCAGCACACCTCACAACTGCCAGCCTGGGGAGAAAAATCAGCCCATCTTTCTAGTAAATGACTGATTTCATGGCCCACTCTGGTAATGCTATTAAAGATGGTAATTTTGAACAATAAGTAATCTGTTCTCTGGGATATAGGTACGGCAGAATTCCTTTTCCCTGCCCTGATTTTTTTGTTTTTAAGGAAAGAAAACTCATTTGCTATAAGCAATCTAAAACTGACCTGACTAATTTATGGTAGAAAATAAGAGTGATGTGAAGCCTGTCTCAGAGAGTTTTGACTTTGCTGGGTCAGAACTTGAACTGGTGAAATTTAATACAGCTCTGAAATCAACAGAGCAAAGATCTGGCCAAACAGATTTAAGGACAATGAAATATTCTATAATATTTCAACCCTTTTTGAAGCCGCCAACTGAAATGGATAGAGATAACTTTGGGGCCTCTCTGAAAAGACAGTTTATCAGATGCTCCCAACATGGGCTGGTTAGACATCAGCATCAGCAACCATTTCCTCACCCAGAGGATCTTCATGCTGTAGGGTCTGCCTGGGTTGAGATATCAGGGTCCTGCTTGACCCACATCAGGACGGAGTGTCATGGGCTGAACTGATCCAACTCCTGTTTCTCAGCCCAGGACCAGGGTGAGCAGGACTGTGGGTTAAGGCAGTGCCTTCTGCTGGGAAAATCACAACTCTTTACCCAAATTTCAGGGGCCCTTAGGCCACACCAAATCTATGTTTTGCCTATTCTTGTTGTTATAACCATGGGGAGTCAATTCTAGAGACTCGGATGGCTGCTGTAATGTTTCGTTACCATGCATGAATTTGCTATTCATTTCCAAAGTTTCCTATAAAAAGCTTTAAACCATTTCTTCAGATTAAAGTCTGAGCTCTCTGGTGGAGATGGAGCATTTCTGAGCCTTTTCAATGGACATGCAATAAACAAACAACACTGCAGCTTGGAGGAAACACTGTGGAAAAACCCCAGCTCCATCATGTGCATGTTTCTATAGCGTAGCTGTATGTTTCCAATTTGTTCCCTTTCCACTGCTGTTGAAGCCAGATACCCATAACAGCCAACTCAATCTGCCATGAACTTTGGTGATACACTGGTCTGCCATCATTTGACAGTTTAAGGTCTCCAGCCAGCTATGTATTAAGTAGTTCAGGACAGTGCATCCATGGCTTCAAGAAGCAACTGCTTGACAGCAGAATTAGGAGTTACTTGAGGGTTTTTAAATCTTTTTTAACCTAAAAAAAGATTCAAGTAACCACATTTCCTTAATGCTCTCTGTGATTGTGTTTGTTAGAAAACTAACAGAGCAGCTTGCGGGAAGGTAGCATCTTCCTGCATGACCTAAGAGTGCAGGTTACCTAAAATGAAGCTAAAACCCTCCCTTAGAGTATCTAATGCTACCTCGGAGTCAGGAAAGAAAGGGCACACTGGGAAACTTTTCCGACTACCTGCAGAAAAGGTACAGATCAGCTGCATTATCCTATGGATAACGCCAAAGGTTTTTGTCTTGCATTCCTGGCACAAAGCTGGTCTCTGGCTTCAGCACTTCCTGCAATGTGTTGGGCAGCCACCCATCCAAGTGGGTGTTGCTCTTATAGACAGAGACATTCAACCTCTGGCAGTAAAAAGATCAGACCTCAGGGGATGAGGCAGTTTGGGGCAAAAGGTTTGTGGGTGCTCAGCCAAAACCAAAACAGCCCATCCAACCTTTTTAGGCTTCAGTTGTTCCTGTATCAACACGTTTGTTTGCTGGGACATGACTGGAGCAGGATTTGGTCTCATTTTAACTCAGATGCACGAGATAATTTATAGAGGAAATAAACCTCTTGTGGTGGAAAAGTCATAGTAAAACAGGCATGTGCAGTGCACATCCTTTGGTGCTATTTAAAAAGTAGATTATGACTCTGGGCTTTATTTCTGGATTTGGGATAGTGCAGTTTACACCCTTGCATTTATTCAGACTAAGAAACCAGTCCTACATATTGTGTCTTTAGCAAAACAAAAAACCCTCTTCAAGCCATGATTTCCACCCAGATAGCCATTAGATGTGACCTGATCCAATCTGCATCTAAACCTTCAAATAAGAATAGCACCGATACACAGAACCCCTTTAGACTTATGGCCCGTTATGCCCACAGTCCCTATGGAGAACCCAAACTTCCAGGCAACTACACCTACCTAGTCGAACATAATTTAGCTGAGACTCCAAATCCAAATAGCTATTAATTTCAGAAAACTCAAACTTAGCAGAAGGAATCGTTTCCTCTTGGATGGCCTGTGTTTATTTTAACTGTACTTTGGTCCGTATGATTCGTGCTGCTTTCTTGCTCAGGATATGGGGAATTGCAAATGTTAATTTTTCTGACACACTATAATTACTGCAGACATCAACTGTTTTTATGCACTTCTCCAAAAATACGGTCCATAGTGTTTGCACAGGAAATTCTGGCTTGCAGGGAACGCCCTGGGTTTCATCCGTCCTTGCTTGTAACTCAATCTCTGAAAAATCACAAAATACCTGGTTTTGCTTGTCCAATTTCTAAGTTGTGTGAAGCGTTGGGTTTTGGTCTAGACATTGCTCCTGTATCCATGCTGGCTGGGGAAGTTTTCCAGGAAAACCTCCTTTTTCTCCTAGCATTCTTCTCAAAGTAAGAATACATTTGCAGTCACCTCTGCTGCTGCTTTTTTCAGTACAAACAGAGAATAGCAGAAAGTCCCAGTCTGGAATAGTGCAGCAGGAGAATCAGGACACTTGGACTGCAAGTCCTCCTGCAATTATTCTCCATCACTGTCCCATCATGTGTAATTAGTGGCGCATTTGATGGCAGTGGGGGCTCCTCCTGGCTCACAATGTTATGCAGCACTATTGAACATTTAGCAACCCACATTTCAGCACTGATCTCTGGGCAGAGGCCACTTCTCCACTGTTTTTGCTCTTGGAGCAGTACTTTTGGCAAGCAAAAAGCAGGACAGAGGAGGCAGATGCTGTGCCCACTGACACTTTGTGCTCTACAGCTATTATGTGCTCATCCTGCCCTACTATATCTGTACAGGCAGCTTAGCATTGAAATACCTAGATACCCAGCCCCAAGAATTTCTTTGTTTTCAGGTAAAGAAGGAACGGGAGATAGAAGGAAAAAAGAAGCATAACAGCAGTCCCATCCAATGAGTTTCCATCACCTTGCAGTGCCTACATCCCACTCAGCACATCCTTCTGTCACGGTGCCTTTCCCTTTAACAGAAGACAGGCAGCTTTCACAATGGCTACACATCTGTCTTCTCCTTTGCCTCATCCAGTGAAAGCAGCTTTCACTAGGACGGCCCACACCCAAACCCATGGCCTGTGCATTCATGTCATTGTTGGACACCAGCCCAAATCTTGTTATTTAAGACCAGAGGCATCACTGCTACCAGCTGAGCATTTATGTCTGTAGGGTAAAAAGAACTGAAGTGAAGATAAAAATGAAAACAGCCCCTTTTCTCAGGCAAGCTTTACCTACATATCAAATACAGCGCACCAGGAGCAGTTCCAAGACATTATTTGTGATCCTGATCTGGCCCAGGGACAAGAATATTACTTACACAGACCCTAGCAGCACTGCACATAACTTTTATGAGAAGCTATCCTGCCAATTACTGCAACTGGAAACATACGTTTGCATGCTGAATATGTGGATTATGGAGAGATCTTTGTTTGTTTGTTTTGGGTTTTTTTTTTAGTGTGTGGAATGTTGGAGACTTGGTTTCCATTTGCATGTGTGCATCTGTAGGATACACTCCTAACGGAGCCCTTTGAATTGCTTTGAGTCGCTAGACCAAGTATGGATTGCATTGGTCTGGAAGATAACACTTGTGTATCTAGTGCACTTCAGGTTTAAAAATGAATGGTCTAATGGATCTATCTACCTTAAGTACTTCTCTAGCTCTCAGCCTAATATCTGGTTACCTTGCAAATGGGATTCTTTGGCACAATGTTTGTTCATTAAAAGTAAAGATAACCACACATTTTTTATGTAAATAGAACAACTCTGACAAAAGCTTTCTGCTTTTGAACCATTTTGTGTCTGTCACTACCAAGAGATTGTCAGAGCCTGGGCAGGTATTGATTTCTTGCAACTTATGGGACTACTGACTTCAAGTTCCTATCAGAAGGATGTAAGCTCAGAAGACACAGGTGTGATGGAATGATGTCTGTCAAACCCAATGTTCTGTCATAGAAAAGAGAACCTTAAAATTCAGCCGTAAATCCTTAGGATTATATATATTAGACAAAAGTTAAAGCCGGGGAACTTCAATCTGGCTGTTCTGATGACAAAATGGATGAGATCTTCCCAATTTAAATCAGCATTTGGGCAGTAAGCAGAGGTAAAAATGAGCTGAATCAGTTCCATCAGTGTCAGAAGGTATGTGGTGCACACCTTTGAGAAAAGAACACTGCACGATAAATAGTTCCTGACTGAGAATATACACACATATATATATACACACACACACACACATATATATATATATATATAACAAGGTGCTTAACTCAATCTAATTTTGTGTAAAAGCAACAGTTGATGACAGGCAGCCAGTCAGGGCACATTGCAGATGTTGTTTTCCATGGCTGTAATCTAATGTCATAGCGTTTTGCAGAAGTGGAATTAAAAATCCTCGATTCTTTGTGGTGAAGACAGACAGATGCTTTCCTGCTTTAATTCCTGAGTGGCCATAACATGTTCGTTGACATTTCAACTTGATGTTTTAATTGGCTGATTTGAATAAAACTCAGACAGGTTATGTTGCTCAGTTTGATTTGGTGTCTCCCAGCCCCGCAGCCAACAAAAAGAAGACAGCAGGACAAGGAGGAGCGCTGACTTTTCACCTCTCCGATTCTCTCCCTGTTTTGTTTCACTCTTAATGTATTTAAATTCATGCCTTGTTAAACTAGAACTGTGTCCTGCAGGGGCTCAAGTCAGCCGCCGCAGTCCAAAAAGAGGGTGCCCAATTGTCCAGGAGAATGTTTCCTTTAAAGACTCATTATTTGTTTTAATGAATCCGTTTCTTTCTCATGTGAAGCTCTCAAACCGTACACACAATGTACCACAAAGCACATCTCAGGGGCGAGCTGCAACGCTGCAACCAAAGGGGGTGGTTCCATAATCTTTCCAAACCACGGAGGCCGCTTGCTGAGTTTGACCAGTCCTCTCCCCATTCCCACCAGCCCAAGGAGAAGAGCAAAAGCTTCCCAAGCTGTGCACGTGTCTGTGTCTGCAGCAGTGGCACTCTCTGAAGACTCATGGGCTGCTTGAGAATCCCCTTAACCCATCAAGGAAGTGAAGCTCTCAAGTAGAGCGCTGTGAGCTTGCTAACCTGGGTGTCTGTAGGAATCAGTCTAGCTTTGGGTGATTATCATTCCTTACCAGTACAGTGAAGGGTCAAGAGGGCTGGATGGAGTGAGAGGGGAAGAAGACGACAAGGAAAGCATATGGCTAATGCATAGGCTGATCTAGCTGGTATTTCTCATGTAAGACTTGTTCAGGACTTGCCTACGAACTGTTCTTTGAATGCTAAAAGATTAAAGATGCTAAAACCCACTTGTTACTCTGGTGAATGAAAAAACTGCATCAGCACCAGTGTCAATTATTTCCCACACCCCCCTTATATTTTTCATTATATGTCTATGTAATTTAGTTTGTATTTTTCTCTCTGTACACAAATGTAGACCAAAAAGTGACATGCAGTCTCTGCCTTTGCTCACTTAGCTTAGCAAAGCTGAAGATCAGTATCCTCCAAACCACTGCAGCACCAAATACTCTTGCTGGTTGTAACCGCGCATGCATGTGCACACACATATGTGTTACAGCTCAGTGATATTTAGTCTTAGAGAGAATGAGCAGGAGAACATGAGGGGTGCTGGGTGAGTTAAGCAGCAGGTATCTCAGATACCACGGATGAAGCACAATCTGAGTGGGAAGTGAGTTTGCTTGTCCCAGGTTAGTGCTTGAGGTGCAACCCTGCTGCACAAAGCCGCCACAGACCATTAGCAGAGCTGGGCATCCATCTCTGTCAAGGGGAAGGTCAGGGCTCAGTTAGCATGGAATCCGAATTGCCTTCACCCTGGAGAAACAGGCGCTCTCGGGTGGGATGGAGGTCACTGCCAGGGCAGCATCAGAGCGCCCCAGCACAGCCTGCTGCCTTCCAGAAGGAGATTTCACCTCAAACACTGTCTTTGCAGCTATAGAACCTCCATGATTTCATTCCTTTCCTATAAACTCCAGGAGCAGAGCTGTCCTGTTGCCCCTCTCCTAGCCCTTTGTGTTCCTGCCATCCATTTGCACTCACATAGCTGTTTAGTCTGCCTCAAAATCCACATCAGATTCCACAAGTAATCCTGTAATAATAAATTGGTGCCCTGTCTCACTGCAGTAAGGAATGCCTTGACTACAGCCAGTGTAACTTTTCTGATACACAGGTAGCTTTGCTGAAAATACAATGAATTAAAGTAAAACTGGCAAAACTTTGAGGAGAATCAAAATGTGCGGAGCAAATCCTAAGGAGCTGTCATGTTTCAGCTTGCCATCACAACCCGTTCTCTGATGATTAGTCAACCTAAACTCAGAAGCTGGGTTGTAACAGGGCAAGAATGAGAAAGATTGATGTGATCCTCAGATTTTTCCTATGGAATAGAGGCAAGTCCATATGCAATCAGTCTTTCCTTCCCATCAATCAACTGTCAAACTAAATCATTTCAGAGTTCTAGTGCCGAGCCTCTGGAGTATAGAACAGAATGATAAGAAACTTCTTTTCTGAATTCTAAAGTAAGCAGCAGCAGACAGCTGAAATGAAAGCACCTCCTTCCAAAGGAGCAGTCAGGATAAGCTACATGCTTGTCAGTCCTGGACATTACTTCTTGTTTTCACCTGGGAGTTTTCAAAAGCAAACTGCATCCTGAGCTGCCAACACTGTCACCACTGACAGCCCCTGCCAGCATCAGCAGTGCTGCAACGCAGCGAGCTACTTCTAAGATGCCATTGGGATCGATTCAACCTTGGTAAAAGACATCAGCTTCCAGAAATCCAGTTGGTCTGCCTGACCTTTAGTTGTCTGTTAAACTGAGTCCTTCCAGCTTGAAGGAGGCTGTTCCCATGCTACATCCCTGGGTGTGGAAGGAGTGGCAGTCCCTGCCAGTGTTGGTGTTAAGAGGGACGAGCCAGTTCTCGCTGCTCTCTGCAGGAGCTTACACCAGGCTGGGCTCCTCTCCAGACAAATCTTCACCTGCTTTTATTAAGAACTGCCCAGAACCCAACTAAAACAACACTTTTCATTCTATCTTCTGTTAAAATGATTCTAAGAAAGCAAGGAACATGAAGGAAAGCAGTGAAATTAAAAGGCTCCACAAGCTAAACTTCTTGATAAATTTTACTTTGGGGTTAATCTTATTTAGAAAGCCCTTTCACTCCCATTCCATTCCTAATTCACCCAGACACATACCAATCCCACCGACTTGGGTGAAAAATGTGTGCAGTGGACAGAATGCGAGCACGTGTGCTGATGCTTAGCAAGAGACACACATTCTGTTCACGCAGCAGAAAGGAAATTACTGTATTGTTTACTCTTCCCAGTACTTTAATTTTCCCTTTGTTTAATATTTCAGCAGAAGCCATTTATCTTCCCTGATGATCAAACAAACTGGGTGGTAAAATAATGGATATGCCATTCATCGGCAGAGGGAAAATGGTACGATAAGGTGGACCGAAGTGATATAGTTTGGGAATACAGTAATGTGTGATTTGCTACCACATGCTTGCCCCAGTGCCCAAGGGAAAATACTGGGGCTTTTTTATGCCAAGCAAAGATATGGGTAATTCTTTAACAGCATTGCAGCACAGGGGGTTACAGCTCTGACAATAAATACTTCACTGCTTAAAAGAGCCATAACCAGTTCAAAGCCAGACTTTCTCCTGAGTGAACATAGCAGGTAATGAAGGCAGCTATCAGGAGTTTTGAAGCAGGGTAGCTAGTTGGGTGAGACTGAAATAGCGGGAGGCTCAAGCATCAAGAGCAAAATGATGCTGCTTGGAAAACAGAGGTTTTTCTTGAGTCCTCCATGGCTTTGATCTAAGGCAGCAAAGACTTTCCGTGGGTTTCAGGGGCATTTTCAGTGCATAACATCAGACTGAACCTGACCCCAGTGTGGCCCGATAATGAACTTCTCTGCCAGTTCAATTGTGTGAGTAGCTACAATACAACTTGAAGATGAGAATATTATTCCCCTTGTTGGGGTTTTTTTGCAGGCAGAAGGCCAGGATTCACTTCACTCATCTCCCCATCCATAGCTTATGGGGTGCCAATGCTTATCAGCCCTTTTCTGCTATGACAGTTACTTAAATAAAAGGCCCTAATGGTTCCTATGAACTTAGAGCATGGGTTTGTGTCAGGATGGTCATCAGTTGCTTCCTTTCCTCATTTTTTCCTGGAGGAAAAACGGGAATCTGCTATCCATGTAAGCAGCACCATTTGATTATATACAGGAAAAATATCGTCTTTTTAATCTGTTTCTTATTCCAGTTTTTATGCAGTTCTGTAACTTGCAGACATACAGACTTTATAGAACACAATCAACAAGAAAACAGATACATTTTAGAGATTAGAGCTGTTATTTCATACTTAATTTTTACAGCAAATTGCTAAATTAATTAAGAAATCTGCTGTGAGTAACAAAGCTCTTTTAAAAATCCCTTCTCTTTTCCTCTGATCTTTATTCTTTGGTTTGAAGATGGATTTACCCAATTCAGAGCAGGAAAGTGTAACAACACGACATGCCTTTGAGGACCAACCTTAATTTTTCCAGCATATCTCATCTAACCACATGAATATTTTTTCCTGTGAAGCAGTATTTCAATATTTATTTTAAGATGGTGAAGTGCCTTCGCATAAAGGCACAAATAATTGTTTTAGTTGGCAGGACAAAGATCAAATAAAACACCTAAATGTGGTTCAGATATTAACATTTATCATTTCTTATGATAAGAAATGTACCCTAAAAGGTGACCTCAAAATACTTGATTATTTTGGGGCACAAACTGTGGGTAAAAACCCCACCATTGCTATCTGAAGGGGAGTTTAGGTTGGATATAAGGAGCAAGTTCTTCACTGTGAAGGTGGTGAGGTGCTGGCACAGGTTGCTTAAGGAAGTGATAAATGCTCCATCCCTGGAGGTGTTCACGGCCAGATTGGATGGAGTCTTGGGTGACATGGTGTACTGTGTGTCATCCCTGCCCATGGCAGGGGGGTTGGAACTGGATGATCTTAAGGTCCTTTCCAACCCTAACTATTCTATGATTCTATGATAAAGTGACCAGTATTCATAGGCATAGGTATGTTTGAATATAGGCTTTTTGTATTTCTTTACATTTTATAGACTCAAAGATTGGTGATGCTTGTTACGGGTAGGGAAACATTCTGCTTATATCAATGTTATAATTACAATGACAGAAGCTTCAATTTTTCATTAAATCACTGCTATACATTCAGTTTACAAAATCTGGTTTTCTGTGTGAAGTCTCTGGAGCCTAATAGCAAGGCTGAGCTCCCACTGCCCTTGGCCTTAGTGATGCCATGCATTTGGGCACTCTGGCTATTTGTTCATTTCTATAAAGCTTTAATTTGTTCATTTCTACAAAGCTTTAATATCTGAGACTTCTGCACCTAAACAAAAACACAGAGAAAGCTGAACAAACTTTTGTAGGTAAATGGGTTCACCTGCATGCAGACGCACACCCTCAGGGTATGATCATTTCCTAAGTAAACTGGGCTTCAAAAAAGGCGAGGAAGACTCAAAGACAAAAATAACAGCTTTGATTCCTACAGAAGGGATCTGGCAAGGTTGTATCCTCAATGCAAACGAAGTCAAGTTCCTTTCCAGGAACTGAAATGTGACTTTTTTTTCCTGGCAATTATAAAAAACCTTGACTTTTTTCATCCCTCTATTTGTTGCTTTGTAGCACAAAGGGTGAAATTTCTGTTGCAACATCAAATGCTTCTGTTTGCTGAGATTTCTTTAAATTCTTGCTGCCTTTTTATAATTATTATTTAAAGGATAAACAATTTTTTTTTTAGAAAAGCTGTGGAATATATCAAAGTTAGCTGCACAAACATTATCAAGGCATTGGATGGATATTTATAGTTAGGAAAAGGCTTTGGTTCTCTCAATTTCACATCTTTAATTTAATAAGCATGACAAGCTCAGGCTCTGCTACAGATGTTTTCTCTAAGTGTGATTGCCAAGCTCAGCTAGAAAGAGGATATAATTGTTGCCCACATCTCTGCTAAGTCTGTCTCAGATTTTCATGGCACAAGATCAGCTGGGCAAGAAGAGTTTCCCTCTGTGAAAACACAAAGGCCTGATTCCAACACTGAATTTACTACTTGATGTTATGATGGAAACTTTTTTAGTTGCCTATCCCATATGAAGTCCCTAGGAGAAACCTCCTGCATAGACATGAATGAGGAAGGGATAAAGAGCACAGGGATGAGAGGAGGTGATGAGGTGGCATGGAGGCGCTTTGTGCCAAAGAGCCCAGAGGTAGGCAGTGAAGGTGAAGCTTTCTCACCCGGCCTCACTTTGACTATGATGTAAAGCATCCTACACAGGGGTGTTGGAGAAGACACAATTTGAGTTCCCTGCCTTTCACAAGTCCCATAGGGAGTCAGGGAAAGAACATGTCCAAGTACATGGGCGACCCTTCTGCTTTGCAATGTCCACTCCTAGACTTAAATTAGATAGCATGGGTTGGAGCTGGTAAATACACCAGAAGAAGATCACAGTCAAGCTGAACTAAACACTGAAGCTTCGTGAATGGCCAAGAAGCCTAACCAAGCTGCCTCTGCATACTAAACCAGTCTGCATTTCATAGTGCAGGAAGGAAAGCAATTTATAATGTTAATCCCACATAACTAGAGGTATTCCCAATGATGCCACTCTGCCCAGGCATGTTAGAGAAATGTTTTCTCTCATCATTGCCAGATCTATTGTCTATTCATGTCTCTTCTGAAGTAGAAGAGGGAACACTCAGTGACAATAGGTTTATCTGATGGACTGCAAATTTTATCACAGAGTAACCATTTATGTCATTTAGAAACATGAGGGGGTTTATAACCGAAGATCTCATTGTGGTGAAATCAGTTACACAGGCGTCACATCAGAGTATTCACTCGTACTTAAAAATATAAGCATAGAGAAAAGGATGGAGATAACATCGATGCAGGCTCAAAAGGCAGCATGGCTAAATTGTATGATCTCCATTAATACACATTGCAAGGACTGTATAAGTTACATGGTCAAGATTGACTCTGTAATAAGCGATGCTTACCTGGTAGTGTTCATTATGCCATGACCATTTACCAAGATTCCTTTCATTCAATGATGAACATCCATTCTGAAAAGAAAAAGCAAAATCCCAAGTTACAAGCACATGACAGGCCACCATTTGATAATGCTAACAGTGTCTGACATGGAAAGCCAACAGTCTCCAAAGCATTTGTTGCAGCAAGCAGAGAGCAAGGGTCCAGGAACTGGCAACAACACGTTCTGGCTATGATTGATGGAGAAGCTGATAACTTGGACCAATTCTGCTCAGAGGGAGGTGGCAAATTGAGGAATTTATCATCAAAAGCTGTAAAGCAGGACATTACAACAGACACTGGGTTAAAATATACAACAACAGAAAGAGGTTAATTTGGTTTCATCTGCTGGTTACATTCCAAAAGGTGAAGTTTGTTTTTTCCTCTTGAACCAGCTTTAGAGAGGAGATACGCACCATATGCCACCGGTTGTTCTTGCACACAGAGCTGCAGCAAGATGTTTGCCAGAGGTTTGAACTCCGGTGAGCATGGCCTTTCCCTCCCAACTTCCATTCCCAGCTGTTTATTTGAATGTGACTTTCAGGCTGGTGGAAACGTGCTGGATTAACAGACCTTAAAAATTAAAGACTATTGATCCAGGCAGCAGGTAAAGCAGAGGCAGCTGTCTCTCTGGCATCCTAAGATGGTAAATGCTTGGAGGCCAGTGGGTAACTGTGGTTTCTAATGCAGCTGAGGGTTTGCCTGGCTTTTGTTGGAGGAATTTGCACTTGACAGTATGTGTGCCCACATAAGACAGACAGCAAAATGTTTCCACATTTGGAGATTTGTGCATGTCAAGGCCACAGGGAGAATGGTGTTAATGGAGCTGAGCTTGTGACACTTACACAGGCTAAATAATTTAACCCCTTGGCTTCTACAGTGCTTTGTTCAGCCTCTGGCAGTAGGAGAACACCAAACCCATTCCTAAAGGAGACTGTGCACCTTCTAACACCAACGCATTGGTTTTAAACTCTCAGGATCTTCAGCTTTACGAGTGCAGAAGCTCCAGGGACATGGCTGCTTCGATGCTGGTGGGGATGTGGTCTAACCCCTCAGAGGCTGGCAGCTCAAAAAGGGAGCCAAATCTAATCAGGACAATAATGCAAAGCATAGCATGGACTTGTGCAGCAAGCCTGGCTCTGTCACTCTCTATTAGTTGACATGTACAATTGCTTAACTGCCCCTTTACTGCTTTGTGTTTTCTACTATGTCCCGGTCTTAATTCCACCAATAGACATAAAACTTCCTATCGTGCCAGTCACAGAGACAATTATATAAGAAACTTTTTCTGTTGTTGTTCTCCCCCTCTCTTTATTTCAGTTTAGAGAAACAAAGAGGCCCATTCATTCAATTTGCAGCTGAGCCTCTCAGGTTATGCAAATTGTTAAATCATCCATGCTCTTTCTTTTTAGCCATATTGCAAGCAGTGAATTTCCATACCCAGTTTAAACTTCACAACTGATCTATCCCAACAAACACGTAGAGCGAGAGGGATCAAGAGTTTCATCTTGTTTGCTTCCTTGCTCCTGGTTAACCAATACATTATACTTCCATGGAGAATAATAAAAAGAAATCAGAAGTCTTTCAGAGAACACTAAGTGGAATAAAACCTTGTGATATAATTTGGAGATGCCTGTGGACTTCATTTTAGCTTTATTCATTTCCATCAAGGCATAATTTAGTGCAGAAGTACAGCCAAGCTTCCATTTATACTGTCTAATTCTTACTATTTTTACCTTACAGTTTAAATTAGCCAGAAGTTCCTTGGGAAAGCTGCTGCTTCTGCTCTATTATTGATGCTTGCATTGATTTGTTTAGATTGTTAAAGGATTTCACTGGAGCAGGAAGTGGCAGCGATATTAAAGTTACTTTTGATCACTTAATGGCTCATGTTAATAGGAGCATTTTGTTTTACTTGGTGAGCATCTCAGCTTCCCTGCACCTTTCTGTGGTTCAGCTTCAAAAAGGAAAAGAACATTATAAAACCTGTCCAAGGCTTGGCCACCTGGGGACACTTATACTTAGCTTTTGGCCAGAGGATCAGCAAGCTCTCCTGTCCTTGCAGCAAATCAAGGCCATGGTCCTCATGGCTTTCCCTCCTGAAAACCCTACATCTTGCTTTCCAAAGGCCTCGCCAGGGAGCCAGCCAAATGGCTCTGCTCTGAGACCCCTCTTCAGGAAAGCCTGCTCATCTAGGTTGGTGAATAAAGGAACATTTCATACAGCACAACACTTATACACTGGCTTTAAGCAGAGATTTCTTCTGCTTAGGAAAAAAGCGTCTACCTGCATACACCAATGAAGGGCAGTAAGAGAATAACAGGAAGCAAGATGCAGAGCCAGGCAGAAAATAGTGGCAAGTTTACAAACACCTAAGCAAAAATCAGAGTAGAAGAGTCCCCATCAATACCCATAGACTTTTCCCCTCAGCAGGACAGGAACGTGAAGCCTGAGAGTTTTAAAACAAGGACTTTAGCACTGCATGCTCTGGGTGGGCTCGAAATGTCTGGTATCCATTAGAGCCCAACGTTCTGCCGAACCAGGAGATTAATTCTCCTGCAGGAACCTGGGCAAACCAATAGCAGTAGAAAGTTAATCAAGCACTGATCCTCCCAATCCACTTAATCACAGCCAGCTGCTACTTAAAACCTAAGAAGAGCAACATCCCCAGGGCAGCCCTTTTGGAGGAGGGGAGAAGCGATTCAGGGGAGAGCACCCTGGATGGGAGAAGGGCATTAAAAAGTTAATAAAATAAAAGTTAATTCCCTCAATCAAGAAGGTAGAGAATGGTTCTGGGAAGTTCTAAAGCTTCCAATATTAATTTCTTCCCGCCTTCCCAGCTGCTTATCCCTGGAAGGCATTTGATTTGTACTAAAATATTTGCTCATAACCCAGGTTTCCTCCTGGAGCGTACACAGACTGTGCAATGCCTGAGACTTGGCTGTGGCTTTTTTCCCTCTTTCATTCCAAGTGTCTCTA
Source organism: Neopsephotus bourkii (assembly GCF_033783945.1). Lineage (NCBI taxonomy): Eukaryota > Metazoa > Chordata > Aves > Psittaciformes > Psittacidae > Neopsephotus > Neopsephotus bourkii. The sequence goes on from NW_026902223.1 coordinate 2,029,795, forward strand.
AAATCTTAAAAACACTGACCACGCCAATGCAGTTTACATTGGCTGGGTCATCTTGTCTTCATTTTCTTTTGAGGTACATATGGTCTCTTGGCCATGTCATCCTCTTCATATAAAATTCTGCCTGTTTTAACAAATGTGTTATTCCCCATTTGAACTTTATTGGACTGGAACATTTTGAGGGGTTCTGACAGGATTTTAGGTGTTTAAGCTTCCATATAGGAAATCCCTAAGTACATCATAGAGGCCTCTTTGCAAAGCACTTGAACACTTCATGTGATGTAGGAAAACGCTTTTCTTCCTGAATTCTCATTGCAGAACCTGAGATACCAATGAATTAAGAGACTTGATAAAATTAGCTGGGGTGGCTGTGGTAGAGTTAAGATTTAAATCCAACCTGTTACTATGTTAACTAGTTCACCACCTTTAAGTACTGGTTTGAAGCCAATGCAAGGATGAGGCCCAATCTCCCAACCAATGGTCATCACATTTAGCATTGGAGTTAAGAGAGGATTTTACAGCTTAAGTTTGTGGAAGGTCATTTAAGCAACAAGAAAACTACAATAAGACTCCAGCTTGGTTGCACGTGAATTTAGGAAGCCAATGCACTGAAACCAGTGTTTAGAAACAGTCTACCTGATCATTAGCATCTGATCTTGTGTGATGTGACTGCAATAAGGTAAAATAGGTGCAAGCTGTTGGCAGTGCTGATGCTGGCTTCTCCAGAAACTGATGTTTTGCAGGACAAGGGCACAATCCTGCATTAACACGTTTTCACACCAGAAATGGTTGGTGTCCCTGCATCCTGGAGGACATGTGCGGGCAGCTGATGGGACAATTGTCAGGCCCCCAGTAGGAATGGTCACAGCAGGGCTGCACTATCTTCAGGCTTCCCATGCGATTGGATACCCTGGTTGAGCACGGCAAAGCCTGGGACAAATTTCGCGTGTAGTTACAATATTATGAAACAAAACTCCACTCAATTCACCATTTTAACTCACATCTGCTGCGAGAAGTTGTTTTTTGAAGGAAAGAAAGTTGTCATCAAAAGCAGCACCATTCGGTTTCACTGGACTCCTCCTTCACGCATCTGCACAACCTTTTTAAAATGCAAATTATTGGTCAGCAGTTTCATACTGCTGGTTATTATCTGTGCCATGGCAAATACATTCCATAATATATGCCCTAATATTTAGTTTTCTGAAAAGTTTTCCACTGAAGAAGTATTCCTGCATATTAAAAAAGCAGCATCTTGGACATGCCCCAGACTCTCACTTTTTTGCTTAGAACAGAAAATGCCAAAGCTTTAAACAAATGTTTATATTTATACACACGCACATCTGCATTCTCAAGGTACCACGATATGAAAAAACACCCTGAGATCCCATCAGCATTCTGTTAATCCCGGTTCTTTTGAAGGGATTCAATTCACCTTCTAAAAATCAGTTGGGCTCTATTTTGTGTTCTGTTTTAAAGATGTTTACATCTTTTCAGGATTCTTTTGGTAAGCCATCAGGAAACATTCCCACTCTTCTGCTGGCAAAACACCTTCATAGAACACTCTTTGGGAGGGTCCACTAATTTCTGCAATTTTCTATAATACAGCTTGAGTGACCTTTTTAAATTAATGTGGATGGAATTTTCCATGGGGCTGAAAGAAAATCTGTTTGAAGTGGGGACTTTCTATTTATTGCTTTGTGTTGAACAACTGCTGTCTAATAAGTGTACTTTCAAATTAATTAGTACAGTAGCCACTGGCTACATTCCTCCCTTCCCCAGCTGTGTGCACTGCAGCAGCTCTGCAGTACAGATGTGCTGTGCTGAACATCTACTGCAAGCTCCCTCCTCATGCTTGTTTCCAGCAGCTGGACATCAGGGAATGACAGCATAGTGATTTCAGGGGAGAAGTTCTGTCATCAGTCACCAATCACCAGGATCCCCCCAGCCATTAAAAGCCAAATGGAAGGGAACCGTTTCAAGGAGCTGAATATATATTTCATACATCATTAATGAGATGATTTAGGTTGAGGAACATTAACGAGATCGAGTGATGCTCAGGAGAGACCCCGAACATTAATGGGTGCAGGTTAATTCAAACTCCCCTTCTACGACCATTTAAAAAGTGATTTATTATCATCACACACCTGAAAATGTCTGCAAGGCATTGCATTCCTGCAGCCAGATTCAGCAAAGCCATTAAGCACATGCTCAAATAAACTCATTAACCCAGCGCTGCCTAACTCTATGAGCAGGGGAATCATTAAGGAATCATCCACGCTATTTTAAACCCAGTTGTATTTTCTATGGCAATACTCACTCCATCCCTCATGTTATCCATCTCTACCTTCCATCTTCTTGCCTATACCCTTGCAATTAGAAAACAAGTCCAACCACTGATCACTGTTAGATCAAGAAGGTTTGCAGGCCACTTTAAAAGTAATCTTTGCTAGTATTAATGAATTCATTAACGATTGTTAGATGGAGATTATCAGAGAGCACAAACTTGGTGGAGAATTTAGAAGGCCAGAGTCCATTGCACATGGTGTACAACCTGGTGGAGGTGAGGTATCACAGTCAGAGAACTCCTCTCACAGACAGGAAAGCCCCTGCCAATAGGTTTTCACTCCACCTGAACATGGGGGGAAGTAGCAGAAGAAACCTGTGCTCAGAGAAAGAGGAATGAGCCTGGACTTGGACTGCTGGAAATCCCACCACCAGCCCTTAGTGCTCAGCCTAAGAGGAGAGAGGGCAGCCCCATTCCTCATGAGGATAACACAGCTCTGCAGTGTGAAAGCTCCCTGAGATCAGATGGAAAAGTTTAACACTACCCCTGCGAGGTTTTGGTGCATGAAGGATGGAAAAAAACCTGAAGAACATCCTTAAAATGTAAAACATCTTGGTCTTTTAATAATCCCATGCGGTATGTTTTCACTTCAGCAATAATTGTATTTTCTTTTTGTGTATTTTATTTAACAACATTTCAGGGCCCAGCTAATCTGTTCCATCTGTTGAGGGAGCGAACAATGTGCTGAGCACCGAAACAACTGCCTTTATCAGGCTGTGGCAGTTTGCAGAAGCAATCTAACACCCTGCGTAATTCCCTGGAGGAGCCGCAGTCTCACCTACTGTGGACACTGCTGTCAGTAACCACGCTGCAGCTGCAGGTGTTCCGAGGTTTGCAAGAAAATGATTGTTTAAATACGTCAGTCTAACAGAAACACAAGGAGATAGAGGAAAGTCCTGTAAGAAAACCCAACCACAGACTGGTTTGTATTGGAAGTGATCTTAAAGCTCACCCAGTTCCAGCCCTCTGCCATGGGCAGGGACACCTTCTACTAGAGCAGGTTGCTCCAAGCCCTGTCCAGACTGGCCTTGAACACTGTCAGGGATGGGGCAGCCACAGCTTCTCTGGGCTGTAATTTTCTCCTAGTATCTAATTGAAATCTACCCTTCTAAATTAGGCTTTTCTAATAATATTTTTTTTAATAAATTCATTATTTTCGGAGTTGATGTAGTGCATTTCTATTTTATATTACAATTTCAAATCAAAGCATCCTAACCAGAGTAAGAGATGTGACAGTTAACATTTAACAGTTACGCTGTAGCATCTCCATCAACCCACCCAGGGTGTGATGCTAAGCAGGGAAAGAAATACAACAGAAGGACCCAGCCTCTGCAATATTACACTTTGGGATTCATCTCAAAGTAGCAGTTTCTGGTGAGATCCCCCTTAGCTACCTCTGCTTTGTAAAAAGAAAGGTGTCCAAGCGTGCAGCCCATAGGAAGGGACAGGCAAGTATAGCACAAGTCAGATTTAAGTGGTATGGGCTGGATACTCCTAGGTGGATGTTTCTTGCTGCAGTGAGCCCACCGTGCCCTCTGCTAGCCGGAAGGTGCTCTGCATGTTTTGCAGTGTCATTGATACAAAGCAGCTGCCAAACAACCCATTCAATTATAGATTAAAAGCTGCTGTTTCCTGAGCAGTACGACCCAGTGCAGGTGCAGTGCTGTGAACCTGGCTGCAATAGCCCTGCCTCCAAACTTCCCACAGTAGAAAAGGTAAGAGCTATTGGTGAAATACAGAAAAGGATCATCATGGCTGTTTAAAGTGCAGTGACACATGGGCTTAGCACAGATATGTGGAGATAAAACCTGGGAGGTTGAGAGTCAGGCAAACAGGAAAGATGTAACCATGGAAAGGCTGAGGCTGACAGTGATGCAGAAATGAACCTGGACCATGTTATAAGTCAGGGGAATCTGAGGATAGAAAGGAGCAGAAAATTCACACATTTACAGGATAAAAGAGGTAACTCCTACAGCAGCAAATTGATTTTAAGACATCCAACAACTCAACTATAAGCAGGGGACAGGATTATTGCAGCAAGTCCAGGGAGGTGGGGTACTGTGGGAGATTCTAGTGAGGAAATTGTGTTTGGTATTATCTAATTTATGATACTGTTTGGCAGTTTAGTCCTGGAATACCTCATCTACAGACACAGTACATAAGTGTTGCTCTTCCTTTCTCTACCATTCCAAGATATCACATTTGATCTCCTGCTCCTTATCAGTTTTGCATAACTGCAGACATCCCACACTTCCCATCAGAAGCAGCATGAATAAAAAAATCCAGACAATGAAAACCACCCTTGGAGGCTACATCTTCAGACACTGACAAGTTCCTGCTCTCGTCTGACACCCACAGTGCTGTGCCCATTTATTCGAAGTGAGGACACGCTGCACAGGGTGTTTGCTTCTCCACCAAAATCCTTTTTGATAGCCCAAGCTGGACCATTTTGAGAGTGATGGAGTAGTGAGGTGGAGATGTAGCCAGTACAGGCAGAAAGGTGTGCAAGAAACTGAGACAGGCTGCAGCATAGGAAAGAGGAGGCCACTCCTTACCCTCAGATATACACATCTGGTCTTGGGGACCATGCTGCAAAAGAATGGCTATTATCTCATATATACAAAGGCAGATCAAGAGGAATGCCAATTCCACATACTTAGAGATATCTTCAACACATTAAAGTAGGAACTTGGGCAAGTCCATGAAAGAAGCCTGGATTTCCTTAACCAGCTCTACAAACTGATGAAATAATGTATTGCTGGGTACGCCTGAGACCATGACAAAATCCACCTCCTCCCTCCAAACCCACACCCCCCGAGAGAAGAAATTGATTTCATATCACATTTCACACTTCATTTATTCTGCTTCCCCCAGAGAAAGGCCCCCACACAATGACACAAAAGACATCAGCTTTATTTACTGCCCATCTACTCGTGTCTTTGTGTCCCGTCGAGTTGCAGGAAAGCAAACCAGTGTGGGAACCCGGCGGATTGAGATTGCTCAATGAAGCTTGCCCAGTGGATGCAGGCACAGTAAATCACGCCTGACAGACTATTGTTATAAGGGGGGCTTTGGTTTTGTTTTGTTGTTCTGGAGTGGTGTTGGGTTTGCCCCTGGGATGGCTTTGTAGTCCTGAAGCCAGGGTGGGTGTTGTGGGGCTGGGAGGCATGTGCACTGCAGTGTGGGGGGGAAGCATTGGCACTAGGCCTGCTGCATGACAAAGTGCTTTGAATGTTCACATTCCCTCTTTTGTTTTCCTTTCTGATTATCCTCTGGCTCTAAATACATTAATGGGCTTGGCATCTCCTTCAGTGTATGGCAGTAGGGCAAGAGCTGAGATAGCTCATGGGCTTCCAGCCTACCCAGAAACCTTTCCACTGGAGGATGTCAAAGCTCCCCCATCCCTGTTCCTCCACAGGAGCCCTTGTGCCTGAACCCTGTGCTAAGCTCTCCCACCCATCATTTAGTGCTAAGTTTGGACCTTATACTCTAACCTTAGAAAGAGCTGTGCTTGCTGCTGACTGATATTTCATCTCAGAAAGGGAAAGAATTACTGTAAAGAATAACACTTTAAAACACCATTTGATATGTAGGAAGAGACAGACTGTAACTATGCTTGTTGCATGCCAGATCTTCCTGAAATTATACCATGACAACAGAGGATAATCAGCCTTCCCAGAGTAAATACAGATCTGCCACTAGTGCAGAAAGAGCATCTTGTAATATTATAAGAGAGCTGGTACCTTTGTACCCTGCAGATCTCATTCAGCTTTGATAAGTGGTTCACATACCACTTCTGTTCATATACACATCCTGTTCACTGCCACATGGAATTTCAAATATCAGACAATTTTTCAGAAGCAAAAACATCAGTTACATCTGTTCATAATAAAATCATAATACTTCAAAGCAAAAAGTCATGACAAATAAGTACTACAAGGTCTTCTGCAGCCAAGTTCTGGGGGAAGATTCACCTTTAGAGGCTTAAAATGGCTCTTAAGTAGCATTAAGCAGGAGATTATGGAATGACTAACAACTATTAAAAGCAGAGAATGAGCACCATTAACTGGATAAAAGTAAGTTAAATAGATGTTCCCTACTTTTATAGGATCATCATCAGATGGACTCCAGAGGTGCCTCCCAACCCAGATTGGCCAAGAGCTCTGTGATACCTCCAGGTCTGATTGATGAGGTTTTGTATGTAGGTACCTGGCTTTCTCTCCCCTGTACATCACCACTGGAGTATTACAGTGAAGTTCACTCAGATCCATGATATAGCTGAATTCAAACCAAAATCACAGATGAAAATGCCCCCATTCTCCTCTGGTTCTACAGCTCTGAACACCATGGTCCTTTATGAAGGATGGACCATAACCCTACTTCCAGTCCACCTGAGCTGCTAGAGACAGGTTCATCTCTTGGCTTCTTATTTCACTGAATCTTCTCATTCCCAATCTCCATCTAGACTAACCACATGTATTTTCACCCCAGTGAAAGCTTTTCTATTTCACTGCCCAGGCTCATGAAACAAAACCCATTTCTATGAATGGGTTGTGCTTTGATGAATCAGCATTTCCCATCATCAAGCTTTGCATCTGAAATTCCCTGGCCATCCCAAACCAGACATCTGATGGCAATATTTGGAGTGCAGAGGGAGGGATGCCTGCCCAAGTCAACCACTTGCCTATTTTCCCTCCAGCCAGAACAATTCAGCAGCAACACTGAACAAAGAGTGTCCGGCAAACACAGCCCATTGCAGCTGTCATCTACTGTCACTTCTTTTTATTCACTCAAATAAAAGCAAACCCTTTTGAGCAGTGAAAACACTGGAGATTTAGAAACAACTGCTATGAGGTAATGCCTGGAAACACACTTACAGGGCAGGATTCTTCCCTGGAGTATTTGCCCAAGCAACAAAGCCTTGCTGACAATACCATGCTTAACTGTTGGGCCAACACACATGGAAAACCAGTGAGCCTGTAAAACTGCAAGGTGCCAAACACGCCACTTAGGAAACCCATTGTCTTTTTGGCCTGAAAGAAAAGGGGCTGTCACTGGGAACACAGGGAGAAGCAATGCACCACCAGTCAGTTGAGTGTGCCTTTTGCAATGGCTTTTACATTTGAAGAGTTCCAGGTCTTGGCTTTTTCTCTGTGCAGTCTTCATCTGTATCCCATCTGATAGGAATTTTTCTTGCCTGCCTCCCTGGCTTGGATCTCTTTGTTTCAGCTGTGTGTCCTTCCTCTAGGCCTGGTGCCAAAGCCACAGATGTGCGAGATGGGAGAGGAAGACCAGGACATGGAGAAGCTTGTGCTTGGATTTCTCAACAAGCACTTGACATCCCCAGGGTGCTGTTTATTTCACTAAAATCCCACCTGTGCAGTAGAGATTTCTGAGCCAAGCCCAGCTGGGAGTAAGGCCAAAGGCTGAGTAGGGATGTGTAGGCTTTTACACCTTTCAAGAGCTGCCCTCTAATTGTATATTGAGATAAACCAATGTATTTGTTTCCTTGTATTCATGCTCTACACAACAGAGGCATAAGATATTTGAGGTTGATGTGTGGTAGAAGGAGGTGTGTCTGTTCAATAAATTGATGAGTCTAAAGAGAAAATAGGATATTAATATCCTTGGAAAGAAGACCCAAATGGTAAAGCTTTGTTAGCACAGATGTGCTTTTTCACATGGCATTTTGCATCCTCTCGGGGCTCCTATCATGGCCCTGTTCCAGTGTCACATCACCTCTGAGCATGCAGATCTTATCTCTCAGGGGTGAAACTGAGCAAATATTTAGATACATGAAATGCACATGAACAGCTAAATAAACTGCTGGTTTTCAGCTGTTGGTATCTGGTGTTTCTGCAGATGTCAAAGCAATCCACCTGTGTCCTTTGCAAAGCAGGTCATTCTCAGGATTCCCTATTCTCAGGATGGGAAAGGAAGCAGCAGATTGCATAGCGAGTTGGGATCAGCAAAGAGAAACTTAAGTTTTCTTTATCTTCAGTAGGAAGACTTCTCCTTCTGGACAACCTCTGGTACACTCTGCCTCATGCAGTGGAGTAATATCAGTGAGGAACAGAGAAACGTATTGGAATAAATCAAAGTCAAAAAGAAAGGAAGACACTGAAGCAGCTCACTGCCTATGTCAAGACTGACAAGAGCTGTCCAGAATATTCCAACCTTTTCCTTTCTTGAAAACAAATTGGGTTTCAATCAGCTGAAACTGTTTACAGGTATCTGTGAACAATATTTGCTTTCCTTCCTCCCATTCTTCCTCCTTTCATTTACAAAACTAAAAACCAACCAACTAAAGAAAAAACTACTCACAATCTGCATCTTGCTTCTATTTTCAGTAGCAACAATAATTATAGCTCTTTGACAGCATATCAATAACTTCTTAGGGCAAAAACAAAAAGGGAAAACATTCCAACCATCTTTGGCATGAACAAGTGTATAGACCGTGCTCAGATTCTTGCTGTGGGAACAACGGCCTTGGACAAGCGTATCTGTCTGCAGCCATCAGTATCCTCCTTGTCAAAACAAATGTGTTTATCCCTTTTGCAAATGCTTTGAAGCACGTTGAAGAAGTTTTATACACAAGAGTAAAATCCCACAAATCTAATCACATTTTGACTGGAAGAGCAAGATAGGAAAATATACATTAAAAAATCCACCCTTTTGTTGAGCTGGGCTTTTTGAGGAGGAGAAAACCAAAGCATTTGGTAGCAATTAATATGCCCCTACATTTGCAGTTTTAATTCCTGTGCAGATGCATAGTGTTGTTATTCTAATAACTTCCTGTGGTGCTCCCTTTCTCTGTAAACCTCAACGCCAATTAAAATGTGATCCATCACCAAATGCTTCCGAAACAAAAGGGAATGTCCGACTTTCTGATACAGCCATGAAAAATCCCAGTCAGTCAAAAGAAGACCCAGGAAAAAGAAATGCATTCAAGTCTTCCCATTTCTGTAAGAGTAGAAGAAAACGTTCTTTTGTCCAAGTCTTGTAATGGGAACAGACTGAGGGATTTAGACTATACTAGGAGAGACCAGCCAGACTTCCACTCAGCAAAAAGGTTGATTAATAAATGCATCGAGCTTCTTGTGCTGAAATGACAATGTCTGGATATTCACCCTTTGGGGGAAGCGTCAGGGATTGGATGGTACAAGCAGATGTAGCTATGGTTTCAGGAATAGCTGCAGCCAGCTCTCCGAGAGCAGTCAGTGAATGCCTTCCCTTCTTTGTCTGTGGTGAGGAGCAGCAATGCTGTCATTGTGCAGAGACACACAATCGTGCTGCCAACAGAGGCTCCGAGCCTTACAGTCAATAAAAGGTGGGCAGCTCGTTGGTGGTTCACCAGCTTATTAAAGAGGGCTGATTCGCTTTTTCTTTCCACCCTGAATGATACAGCTTCCTCTGTAATGCAAATCAGCACCAGAGGGCCTGAGCACCCCTGTTTGTATGCAGGACACAGCTTTGAGGATGGTTTTTTCATGGCTTGTGTTTCCAGGCAGCATCCCAACATACCCTACAGTCAACAGTGGGTAGGACATACTCAATGGGCCTAATCCTCTTGGGGAATGGCTTCATCTGGGAAGTGCTGAGACTCCTCTTGCCACTTCTGCTGCTCTTAGACCAATGAGTCACCATTCGGTGATGATTACTCAGGAGCTTGAGAGACACTTTATGTTCTCCACATACTCACTGGCTGCTGGATGAGTGTGGTACCTGTACAGTATGGAGCTTCCAAAGGCTTTATCAGTGTAGAAATACTTTGCTGATTTTCCAGGAGGATTCTCAGCAATTATAGAGCTCATAGTGGAGAGCTTTCTCCAACATTTTAGTGGGAATAACTGCTCATACACCATCATATTTAGTTGCATAAATAGGAAGTAGGGAGATGCAAAGGATAGATTTGGGGTGCATGGTATTTCAAAAATCACTGCTTTTCTCTAAAAGATAAGCTGCTCAGTTCCAAAAAGACCACATTCTCATTCACACCCAGGCTTTGTAGCCTATTCCTGAGACTTTAAATCAGATGTCATAGAATGACCATCTTCTCCTCTTTGTTTAGCTACTGACTACATACTCTACCCCCTTAGTCAGAGAAAGGACAGTAATAAAGAGATGCAAATGGTTTGCCTCCCTCAGCATCAATATAAAAAGATGCCATGGCCAAATTGCACAGGACCAAACACATCTGTCCTCCCAGAGTTCAATCAGAGGAGAGGGACTGCAGGAGGAGGAAAGGAAGGTTGTTTATTTATTTATACCCTCTCCAAGCCTGTTTTCTCCAGGCAGGAGTCCTTGCCAAGTCTATTTACAAAGTTCAGCCTGGGGATCGTGAGAATTACAGCTCGTAGGCTGGTGCTCAGCATCCACCCTACCACAGATGTGTCCTTCTTCCTTCTGCTCTGTGCTGGACCTTTAGTCCTGCTTCGGGGGGAGGCAAAATTGAGGACACAGTAAGAAATACATACTAGAGAAAATATGTGCTAGTAAATATATAGTAAAAACTTTGTGTCTTCTTCACCATCTGTCATTCAGACTCCATTGTGACAACACATTTCTTATCCTTTAAGTATTTCTTCATGTGTAAAGAATGTAATTTAGATTTGAATAGTAAATTATTGCTGAGGGCCACAAGCACGAACCTAGATTAACATCTTGCCTGGAAAATCCCCATTTTCTGGGCAGGATACCTGTTTCCATGTTTCACTGTCATCTTGCTGGCATCAGAATGTAGTTCATGAACCAGATCTGGAAGCAGCATAAAATTATGCGGTTCTGAGGACCTCACAAGAAATACACCACTTAATCCTATCTTTAAATCTGTCATATTCATGCTCATTAGCTGGTTAGCCAGGAGTGTAAGAAGCCTAAACTACAGTTCAGGAAAGCCTTTGAAATAAATGGCTTTATTTTAATGTAATCCAGGCATGAATTACTGGAGACCAAGCTCACAATTCATCTGCAGAAAAACCAGCATCTTCTTGCTCCTTTGTGATGTAAATGTGCTTCTATTAGTAAAATTAATTTAGCAACAAGAACGGTGTCACATAATCATCCCAATGCATTTGGATGTACGATATTCTTTCAGACCCGATTTTAGCTTGAGCTGTTGCATTGAGGTAGGTCTTGGGCTGCTTATCAAGGCTACTATGATGAGGGAAATCTTAAATGCATCAAGTCTCTTAGCAACCTCCAGGATGACTTAAATGCCTGAAGATGCAGGTAATCAAAATGGCAGTGATGAAAGCAGGATTTAATATTAATGATGCTTATTTTCAATATTATACTATTATTGAAGAGTATTTTTGTGTTTACATTCTGGTTCTTGTAGGTAAAATATCGATGGGTCTGGTCACCTTTAAATGTTATGCAGCATGTGCATGCACAGACAGAAAAAGAAATTTCAATGCATGCCTGTCCACCTGCAATATGTTCTTTACAGAAGCATCATGTCTGGTTCTCCCACGTCTGGGCTAGGAGATTTATCCTGCAATTACAAACCCTGAATATTGTGCGGCTACATGGCATGGAAGTGTAATCAGCAGAAGATGAGAAAAACTCTGACAGCTTGTGGGATATTTTTTCCTCTTGCTATCCTTAAGTGTGATGCTTTTTATCCCTGTCTACAACTGACTGGTTTCTTATGGAAGTACTTCGTTAAATCCTCTTTTTCAGATGAGGACTGTGCAATTGCCTCAGTTTCTATAATCTGCACGAGACCAGGTTGTAGTCACACAAACTGAATTCCCCCTTGCATAACACAAGTTGAGAACAACAACTTCTTCCATACAGAAGAAGATATGAGGGTGACTTTTAAAGCATGTCACTTGAAGAACCATCCCACATCCACTTTATGCCTCGCTGAAATCAAATCAACTTGTAGATAAGTTTCTCAAAAGAAGTCATTCTCAAGAATATCAAAGATACAAAACTCAAATGAAGTTAACGCAAAATCTTGCCTCTTATTTCACAAACAAGCAGAATTTTCTGCCTAATAGAGGTTCAGGGACTGCCGACAAGTCCCTTCTGAACCCCCCTCTCCAGTATAAAGCAAACCCAAGGGCATTCTGGGGAGCTGTTGAATTGGTTAATTTAGCCTGGTGTATACACCATGAAACTATAACTAACCTGGGGAAAGGCCTTTCACAGAATCCATTTACAGGCACAACGTGAGGTCACGTTGTAAATTGTTGGGGTTTGTTTAGCAGAGCCTTGATGGATCAGGAATTGCTGATGTTTTCTGCGAGGCCCATATTTGCTCAGATGGTTCTGGAAAGGTAAGCAGTGGTTTCCATTGCAAAGGGGAAGGTTTTAAAGGCTATGGCTGCTTGGGCTTATCGCTGCGAGCAGGGAAGCACAGGCATGCATGTGCTGCCTACCCCGGGAACGCTAAGTGAACCTGAAAGCCTCCCAACATCTGGCTGCAGCTTGCCTTTGTTTGCTTTAGGCTTTCCATACAGACGACCACCCTGGCTGAGAGCACAGGGATGAACAGGGCGTCTTCACACATGGCTGGGGAGATGTGGGGAGTGTGTGTGTGTACCAGCCATCCTTCCAAAATGAGCTCCTGGCACAGTGGGGCAGCCGTTCTCATTGCATTCGGCCTCACTACTTTTCTGTAGAAGCCCATCTGCCCTAACCCACCCAGAGGTGTGTATGGTTACTCATCCTTTCAAGATACCCCATGATCTTCAGATTTCTCTGGACATTTGGTCTGGAAATGAACTTAAACTTGGCCAGAATTTGGAGTATGCTGCTGGGAAGGGAACCTCTTTGCCTTACTTCAGGAATTCTGCTTCTAGTTTTGGTTGGGAAGAACAGGGTGAGTGAGGAAAAGAAAACCCCAGACACATCAAAATTAAACTAATATATAGCAGGCAGTTTCTGGAAAGTGGCTTCTATTTCCCCAGTATATGATGCTGCTGGTTTCTCCCTCCTCCAGTGATTCAGTTTAATACGAAATTTCACTGCTTGGTGCTTTTTAATTAAGGGAATGAAAGGGATGTTGGTAGGGTTTTTGGTAGCTTCCTGCTCTGAGTGAATAAAACCCAAGAAGCTGCACAAATAACCTTGAAGATGAAGCCTGACTTCTAGTAAGAGCAACGAGGACATGCCAAAGGGCCTCTCCAGCTTCTCATTATGCCATGAGGCAATATTTGTGAGAATAATACCTTTTATTATACCCTTGATAGAGTTGGAGATGGGGGGGAAGCCTTTCACAGTCCACAGAGCAAGTCTTCTTCAGGTATGAAATAAAAGCAACTTTAAAGATCAGTTCATAGCCTTATCTACCCCAAAAAGCTTCCTTCTCCCCCCTTTAAATCTGTATTAGTTGCTCCTAAAAACTCATGGTCTGCTCCTGCAAACTTGGCTTAGCCTGTCTTGCATCATCATTGCTGTAACCATGTCATGACCTGTCTTCCACAGACCAATTTCTTGATCACTTTGGCATCAAGGTTGCCTAGGGAATTTAAGCACGCACGATACTAAACCCTGAGCTTATAATGCTTCCCATTGTGCTTTTTAACCCGTTTCAGAGCGAGATGCAACTTTCACGATAATAAAGTTTAAGCTATTTCTATTCATGTTATCGGAGCTCCCTCTTGTGGGATAGAGCCCCTGCTGCACTCTTCCAGCTCACGGCCAGCTTTCGTTGCCCTTTAGCGGGTCTTGCGAGTGTTTTCCTAACGAAAGGCTCACTGATAAGAAAAGGCTGTTTAGCAGAACTTTATATGCACCTGCTGACCATTTTGTCATAGCACATCGCAGCACGCAGCTTCCATCCCAGTATCCTTCCGTTCACTTTTAGAACTGATATTTAACTATTGGGAATTCAGCTTATTCCCTTTGTATAGAAAAGATCATGTATTTACTGATGACTAAGGAACTATTCTTGGGGTTTGATTCCGTGCTCTACTCTCTATTCATTGACATAGCTGAGTCAAGCTGAGACACTGTACAGTAATACTGCATCATTTTTAGTCAGAATCCCATTTTGCTCACAAGCAAACAGAGAACCATAGAATCAACTAAGTTAGACAAATCCTGTAAGATCAAGTCCAACCATTATCTAAACCATGTCAGTAACATAACCCATCTCTGTGTGATATTTCCCTATGCTTGGGTCTCCATCTGACATGACCTGAACCAAACTAACAGGTATTTTCAGTGGTGCTACGCATTGTGCAAGCTGCACTGGAGATAAACCAAGTTCCCAGGACATATTGGGATAGAATTCCGTTTTCCCATCACAAATTCTTTTTTTAAAGGGGAAAGGCACATAGCATTTCAAATTAAAGATGAATGTGAATCCCTTGGGGGGTGGCAGAACAGGTTATCAAGAATAAAGACAGCTTGAATGGAGGCTCAGAGAGGAAGCTGGGCACTTAGAAGTCATTGCACCTGTACATGCCCCTTCCAGCAGCTCTGAGGACAATCAGGTTTCTTGTGAAGTGCTGGCAAAAGGTACTTCAGAGGATCCAGGTATGCCAAGTCCTAGTTCAACACATGGTGGCAGCAAGGGACTGGCTCTGGAAGGGTTGGGGATGAGCACAGGCCAGCACTGTCCTCAGCACAAGGACATGGATCTGAGTCTCCCCGAAGGAAAAAAAAAAAGCAGCTTTCCTACTCTTTACATAAGAGATCACGAAGCAAAGATGTTCTGTTCTGAGAGCTGACTCTGAGGCATGGCATCCCAGCAATGCCTCTTCTCTCATACCGAAGACTGAGCCATCAGCTGCTTTCTCCCCTGTTTAGTTTATCTGTCCTTGGCCAAGAGAGGCGCAAGATTGCAGGTTGTTTTGTCTTCAGGCTCACCTGGGTAGCCTGAAAACAGCCCTTAGACACCCTTGCAGACTCGTATGTATTAAGGGTCTAAGCCACAAAAGTACAGAAAACTATTTAACACATGAAGGTTTAAGATGTGTCCTTGGAAGTGTTCCTCTCTTGCACAAGGTTGGATCACCAGTTTGACCTGCTCAGTCTCCCTAGCCAAGGACTGCTGGTTTTGCATACCACAGCTTCCTCAAGAACACATAGCTCAATGGTATGGTATTACCACCCATGATGCCAGTAGATGAATCTCTGCAAGGTAGGAAGGAGGATGTAGAAGCTGACATGGTAACTATCAAACCCTTATACAGGGCAGAGCATGGCCAACTGCTGTGTTTGAAAAGAACAGCTACCCCACCTTTTAAGCAAAAACCAGTAGATGATACCAAGGGGAAGGATGCAAGACCTGCTCTGAGGCTGATGTTGAAATCCCCCATGTATGGCCATCATAACAGCATTTCCTCCTGATCCCTAGATAGCACTACACAGTGGCTTTGGGATTTTCCCCTGGGAGAACAGCAAGTCAAAGCCAGGAGGAGCCACTTCAATGTGTGGAAACATTGGGATTCAGCATACCCACCCCTCTGTGAGGTTTCAGCCAAAGGCTGTTTTACTTTGATACTCAGAAGTGGTATTTATCCATAAATACTTAATTTCTTTAACCTGTTATTTCAGAAGGGATCAGTGGAGTTAATATCTCTGTATCACGCTCTAAAGCTTATGCAGCAGGTGCACTTTACATCCCAATTTCAGCCTCAGCATGACAGCTTTAACCAGCATTTTTATGTGAATAATTGCACTTCTTTTATAATTGCTAATTGCCAGCTAACACAAAACACACACAGCCATAGCAGACACCTTTGGCTTAGTGTGGGATTGAAGGCCCCAAGTCTTCTTCTTTACCTGCATCACCCAACAGCCCTATCAGCCACCAAACCCACATCCTGCCCGCCCTCCACAAGGACAGGACATCCTGAAGCCCAAGTGCTGTGCCCCTGTCAGCTGTCACATAAGACAGCTCAAGGCAGCCTTGGCAAAAGGTCACTTGATAAATATGTTTTTCTAAGCTGTTTCCAGGACACAGCCCAGGCACCTTTTGAAGTCAACGCTTTGGCATGCGCTCCATCAGTCCTTAAGGCATTGGGTTACCCAAAACCTCCTCCGAGAGCTCTGCCAAGCTGAAATGGAGTACACGACCTCAGCTCCTTATGATCCCATGATGAGCAAGACAGGTGGTAGATGGTGGGAGATAGGAGTGCAAACCAGGCAGCCCTGAGCATGTCAAGCACATTTCACAACCCCCTTGATTAAGGTTAATGAGTACCTGCCTGCTTCAGATCAGCCACAAGAAATACCAAAGCCCTCCTTTTGCTGTTCATAAGAAGGGTTGGCTCACTGCCACCCAAGGGAGGTGGCTGTAGTTCAGAAAATGAGGAAGACAAATCTCTGCACCACCCAGTTACCTAATGGAAATGAGTGAACAAGAACCTAATCTGATTAACACACTCATTAGCTCACAGAAAGGACAACCGAGAGCCAGGCAGATCTGAATTTTGCCTGAACACCATCTGTGCCTTTGTCTGACTTCCTCCAACTACAGTAATCATTTGGGAGGTACCAGTTAAATATGAACCATCTCCCAGTGCAAACAGCGATGGGCCCCTGGCTTCACTGGGCATAAAAATGGGGCAGCCTTGGGTGAGATTTTACTTGTTCTAATGAATCAAGGAAACTTGAGCTCATGTTAGTATCTGGTACAAATATCTATGGCATGAGCTTCTGTTCTACACGAGTTCCGAGCAATGTGGGAAGTCATGTGACGATTTCAGATTTACCACACTAAGACAAAAATAATTACCCCAATAATGACCTATCTGAACTCATTTTTTGGCTTTTAAATACAGTAGGAGCCTCAAAACCCCTTGGATTTAAAGGCCTTGTTTACAGGAGTATTTCAGGCACAACATCTGTTAGTCATGGGTAAGCATGTCCCTTTGCATGTATTACCATTTAGGGCAGTAGAAAGATCTATCTGAAATTAAAAAACCAAATTTAGCTTGAACTGAATAAAAGAGCCAGCCCATATTTTGTGTATTTATGGAATAAAATAGGGAAATTGGGGTAAAGATTACTTCAGATGAAAACAAACAAGGAAACAACAGCAGTAAATATAAACCAGATAATTCCTTTCCTACACCATCACCTTCTTTTTATGTCATTGTGGTTTAATAGGGCCTATACCTTGTTATATTACTTCAATAGCTGATATTTACATTTTGTCTTGTATGAGACCCTTTTCCCAGTCTCCCCTCTGCACTACAGCTCATATACAGAGTAAGACTTAATAAACTCGATAAGATTAGTCTCAGCACATGGCAATAGACAGGGCAAGAAGGAGTTTCAGAAGCACTTCTTTTCCAGACCACCAACAAAACAGATTTGTGAGTAAATGAATACAAAGCACAGACATATAATCTCCACAAGCTGTACATATGAAGTAACTCTCAACATGTTCTGAACATGTAGCACTTACCCAAGGTACAATCAGTCATATCACAGTGGTTTCCCAAACACTCTAGATGGCTTCTCCATTATCCAAAATGAACTAAATCAATGCTCTTCCAAAGACAGGCTTGTTCACCTACATTATCAAAGTACTAGAACACAGCCCACATCTTTGCAGGGCACCAGGACAGTGTGTCAGCTCTCAGGGAGTGGAATAAATAGATGTTGACCTCATCCAGGTGATAATGAATGGATTCATTAGAGAAAGGAATGGATTCAGGTGTTGCTGGTGGTCCAAAACAAATCCCTCCACCCCAAACAACTCATTATTCATCTGAAGCTCAGGTGCAAGTTATCAGCTCAGGTGCAAGTTATCAGCTCTGGAGTGGGTTCAACACTCCTTGCAATGAGCTGAGCTGCAGACTGGCTGGACACAGTTTGGGGTTCACATAAGCACACTGGGTTCCTGCACCTTTGCTCAGTTATAAAAGAGCCAAGTGCTCTCAGGCTTTTGTGCAACTGGGTCATCATGCTTTGGTCCCTAATAAAAGATGTTTTTTCTCTGCTTTGCAAACACCCTATTCTCAGCCTTTTATTGTTCTGCAGAAAGAGAAATGTGCCATAAAATGTGTGTAGGCAGGGTATCAATTTCCTTGCATTGATTTTTGAATAAAAGAATTGTTCATTTAATATTTTTGTTTGATTGCTTTATTAAATGTATTGATTTGCAGCCCAAGCTTACAGAAGAAATAGGATGCCCATGACTCATACCTATTCTCCAGCAAAAAAACCCCATTAGCTAATACATTATGCTAGGAATTACAGCTGCTGAGGGTTAATTATGATTAATTTGTTCCCTCCCTTAGAGTGGATTAAATTTAATATTTGCAAGTGTTTTAATCCTTTCTAGATAAAACAACTCTGAACTGTGCAGTACAGATATGTTATAAATTATGGTAGGGATAAGTCTGTTTTACTGAGGTTATGTTGCAAATGGCATGAAAAGATTAGTGTCAAGTAGTAGATTAACATTTCAGAACTGTATCTGCTGTGGTGGGATATGGAAATGAAAATATCCACACAATCAGATCAACACAAGCACTTTTAGAAAGGAAAACTGGTATCATTACACCTAGTCTGCAGGCAAAGGAACTTAGGTAGAGAAATGAACACCTTGGAGGCTGTCAGGGCCTGAATTTGGACCCTCGGTTTGCTCTGTCATTCTCTCCCCCTTATACGTACCCTGTGCAGGGGCACAACGTGGAGCACCCAGATGTCCAGCCAGAGATGGCCCCTCTGCAAACAGGCACGTGTACAAATAATCACAGATGGCACAGTGATCTTCCTGATCCAAACCCCGATATCAGGAAACTAAGTGGCCTCAGCATCAGCAAGGTGCTGGTGGCCTTAATGTGTGTAATGGTAAAGATGACTTCATACGGGGTAATGAAACAGTGAAATGTTAAGTTTTTAGGACACGTTGGTCAGTTTGCAAAGCAGAATATAAGCTGGTGTTTGAAATAGCTGGAAATTAGATTGCTAAGGGAGCTCTGTGTTCTGATACTCTTCATTAAAATGAAGTGCTGGAGTTACTCTAATGCCTACTTTTCTAGTGTTCTTAATTAAAACCCCTTAGGTGCCAAGAAATGGGGGAATTCACAGCTATTTCTGCAATGTGCAGAGGTGGGCAGAGAGTGGGTAGAGTTAAAAATCACAAATGGAATGTGTGCTTTTGAAAGCCACACCATGTATTTGCCAACCAAGTTATATGCTGAAAACAGCTCTGTGCATGGATATCTTAAAGCAGAAGAGTTTTCTCCCTTCTGCTTCTGCTGCTTGAAATATTTGCCATTGCTAAAAATTGCTAGAATTTTGGATAGGAGAATTCTGCTGGTGTAAAAGGTAATTCAAGCAGATGTTTAAGAAATCAGCATAAAAATGCTGGAGATGGAGCCTGCATCTTGTCGTGTTTATTGAAGAATGCGGTGTGCATAAGCCGCAGTATTCATTTACAATTCTATTAAGTTAATAAATCCAATAAATGGACTGAGGAGAAGCAAAGAAGAGAGCAACAAGGGGGTCAATAATGAAACCAAACACATCAGATGAGGAGTTTGTCAACAAGACAATTTAGTGTCATCCACACAATTATGTGCATTTCTAAATGCCAGGGAACTCCAGCTCCATTAGGAAAGACCGAGAGCCCTGGCAAAGATGCATGGCATTCACTGAGACAGGTTGCTCAGCTTTATTGAGGTATTTGGCTGTTTGCAGAATCCCTTATGCAAATAGAAATTGGGTAAAGGATGCTGAACTTGAATGTTGCATTCCCCACTCATCAACTGCACTGGGTACCACTCTGCAGACAGCAGTGCTGGGGGAGCCCCTTGCTTCTCTCCTGTGCTCCCAGAGCTCAGTTTAATGGCTATTTCTAAGAACACAAGAGCCATTTGTACAACCACAGGTCACTTGGAGATATCTCAGTGCTTCCTGAGGCTTGTCCCAAACTCTTCTCTGGGATCAAGTTATATACATGGGTGCTGAACCAGCAAGCCTGGCTCTGGGAGGGGTGAATATTACCCCAGAGCACAGGGACCACACATCCCCAAGGCAGAGGAGCACAGGGCAAGTCATATACCCACAGCAGGACACATCACAGCGGCTCCTTCGTCTCCTCTGGACACCACAACATGAGCAGAAGGTGGGAGCTTTGCAAGGAGCTGTTGCCAAAACCTCCATGGAGATAAATGGTGCTGTGTTCAAACACCTTGCCTATGGGATAACTGCCTCAGTGGCCTTGCTATTTCTAAATCAATATATAGCTTTCAGTTAAAAGAAATTGAAACTGGAGTTTTACGTTTTACAGTGGCTGATGTTATTCTGAACCTGGTGCACAGAGACTAGTGGCACAGGCTGCAGAGCCTGATGATGCTGGCATCGCCGGGAAGATGTCCCGCTTTCTTTCCACAAAAACGATGATTCCTAAGGAATGATTTATTCACTACTCTCATAAAAAATAAGGAGAATTTAATTTTTTCCCTAATTTTGCTCTATTTTTTTCTTTCCATCTGTCCCTAAGGATCTGATCTAAAAATAGAAGATCTAGCATCGCCTAAGAGGGGAGAAGGACCCTGGCAAATGTTTCCATAGCTGTAGTAAAACAATACGCACCATCACCCATGGAGCTTATTCACAACAAACTGACTGATTTATTCTCTATTTGCCCTGAATAAATGCACACATATATTGGCAAACATTTGCTTTAGAGCTACTGATTGATTTAGGGGTAGAAAGCTCTTGATGAAAAGGGTTTGTCCGAGGAGCGCTGCTGAAGTGTCATTTTCCTAAAGGTTTCCATTTTCTGGGTGTTTTAAGGAGCTGCAGCCAAAATAGATGATTTTACTTGTAACGAGGGTGATTCTTTGGTTTGAGAGTATAGAAGATACAGTGATAGGAGAGTCATTGTGTGAGTTTGTGAATCAAACTTTAAACATACCTATAAATTAAGTCTTGGGATGTACATTACACCAGTAGACAGGCAGGAAACCATGGGTGAGCACTCCTAAAGCCCTCAGCCAGAGAGTCATGGAGTGGTTTGGGTTGAAGGGAAATTAAAGCTCATCCAGCTCCAAGCCCCTGTGTCCAACCTGGCCTTGAGCACTGCCAGGGATGGGGCAGCCACAGTTTCTCTGGGCACCCTGTGCCAGTATCACAGAGCCCCGCAGCAGATGCTCCTTGCAGAGCACAGAGCACACTGGGGATGTGGTAAAAAGCTGAACAGCTGCTGCCCGTGTTCAGTCTATTCTGTGGATAAACAAAGATTTAATGCTGCAGTGCTGTTTAAACCAGCATCTTTGGAGTCGAACATATGTTTATACTCATTATGCATATGTTTATTAGAGCTGGTCATAATGTTTTGACAGAGAAGTCCAATGGAAAAAAGCAGTTTTGTCAGGACTGAAATGTTTCACTGGTTTATTTCAACTTCTTCTTCTCAGTAATAGTAAAATATTTAACTTCAAGGCAGTAAACATTTTGCTTTCATTTTCCTATCACAGTAGAATATTAATATTTAGTATAATGCTTCCTTATTACCGGAGCAAACATTGCAGTGTTTCTCATTGAGCATTTTTGGGGAATTTTCTTTACCAGAATTGTTTTTTTTTTAAACATCTTTTCATCAGAATCAGGCCTATTTCCAACATTTCACCTGCCCTCTCCTGCAGGGAGTAATAGCAGCCTGGTAGCATCTCTACCTGTTCAAGCACACAAGAAAGAAGGGAACAACCCATTCCATAAGCCAAAGCCTTCCTGAAGTTCTTTTCCCAGCTTGAAATAAACAGTTTTAGCAGCTCTCATCATTTTACCAGAAACCTCCTGCTCTGGGTTTTGTTTCTGAGACCAGCACTACTGAGTTCTAGGGAAGTCAAAATGAAACACAGGTGTCAACGAGACACATCCATTGCTGGCCATTGTGGGTTTTGAAGGAAAATAGTCTAAAATGTGAACCAAAGAGGCTCAGAAATCAGAAGGCAAACAAAAAGAGCCCAAATGCATCACTTCGAGAAGCCTTCTGTTTTTTCTAAGTCAGTCTCATGATTTTTCTTGGCTTTGACAGAGTATTTCCAAGGATCACAGGCTGACAGCATTATCATCTTCCTTCTGTTTCCCTCAGAGCATGTTGCACTCCGGATTTTTCTCTGTACATGCTCCATTTTCTGCTGTCTGGAGTCCTGTGACAGCCAAATTCCCCTCTTCTGCTACTAGAAAAAGCCCATTTTACACAAACCCCAAGCTGCTCATTTTGCCCATATTAAAAGGGAAAACACCCACTATTTCTGTGCACTAAATTGTACCACTTCGCTAAGCCCTGACTCTAACAAAGGGTGGGAAAATCAGCCTCTGAACCAGGGCTGGATCCCAGGGAGCAAAGGAAAGGCAGAGTAAGGTGGTGGGAGCAGCACAAATGAAGAGAGCTCTGCAAGCACAGTGTGGAGGTCCTGCAGTTGCCTTGCTTCATTTTTAACAGCAATTGCTATGGAGTGTATGGATCTCACTTGATTTTTGCCTATGCATTGGACAGACACCTCCAGTAAATACAGGATGGGGCGTTTTGAAGCAAGAGCTGTCTCTGTCCTCTTTTCCATAGCACCTCGCACTGCAGAGCAAGCCACACAGAGTGGGGAAAACAAAACTATTTTTTTTAATTGTGATTTAATTGTAAATTAAATTTAATTATAAATTAAATTAAACTGTAAATATGAATTTAATTGTAAATTAAATTTAATTGTAAATTAAAGTACAAGCCCCAGAGGGTGATGCAAGCAGACAGGACCCACAGCACTAAGACCCTCATAGCACTAGCACACAGACAGCAGATCACCATTTAGATCCCAGGAAGATGAAGGATGCTTCCTAGAAATGAGCAATTTGAGGACAATGGAGAGAATAGCATGGGAAGCTTAGTGATTACAATACCTTGCACCTTAAAGGCTCTTAAAGCTACCACTGTTTAGAAGAAACAAATAGGAGACCCAGTAAAGCTTTGTCTGCTGCTGTATACCTTTTATTGGCCATAATGGCCTTCCATTGAAACTACCAAAACCCATCTCGTTTTAGGCACATCAGGGGAAGAAGAAAACCGTAAATACCACTTATCCCCACCTGCTGAGGCATTCCCAGGTGCCTGCACTGGCAATTAAGGTAGCTCAGCTGTGGCCCTCCTGCAGGACTATTAAAGCTGATGGGCCAGGAGCTGCTCCTTTTGTCTCCCGGGAAGGCTGTCGGGATGGGAGGATCTTCTTCCAAGTATGAGGACCATCCACAAAAAGTAAGTCCTTAAAATTGTTATATCTTTGTACGGGTTTCCAGGTTTTTTGAAGCAGTTTATGGGTGTTCAGCTTTGGCTTTCTTTGTTCTTGTGCATTGATTCGTGGGCTTGGTGTTTTCTGTAGTATGTGAACAGGAAAAGAAGTGGATTTCTTTCTCTTTCATTACTCTGTGATTAACGAGCATGTCTGAGCTTTACAGAATGCAATATTCTCGGTTTGTCTGTGGTAATACTGTTTTCTGTGTTTTGTGCTTTCGTGAGGTTAAAGTCAGTCACAGGCTGCAATTGCTTCAGCTGCTGATGCTGTTTGTGCGTTGGAGTGCATTTGGGAAGAAAAAATAGCTTTGTAACTCATATCTGCTTCTTAATTTTGCTATAAGTGGAATGGAGAATGTCCTAAAATCTGATTTATGGGCTGTGTCCGAGGAGGCTTTAGGGAAAGCCTCCTTGAGTGTAGAGCATGTGAGGAAGTGAGCAGCAGCGTGGGGCAGTCCTGCTTTGTTGCAGCACTGTAGTGGGTTTTCTCACTGCACTTTCCCAGGAGGAGGGAGGGATGTTGTATGTATGTAAATGCAGTTGTTCCTATGAGAGTTGTTGATGAAGTACCTTAGAGGTTGTAACGCTCTAAGAGTTGGCTGCCTGAAGGTATGGTGTGAGTCTCAGAGTTGTACTGTATCAGGACTGGGAGAGCAACCTTTATCAATGACAGAAACTAGAACTTTCCATAGTATATCTGTGCTCTTGCTAGGACAGTGGAATTCTAGTTCTGAAGCCAGTTACCAGCTGTGCAATGGGGTTTGGATGAGAAGGATTTTAATAACCTGAGAGCCTTGAATATAAAGAATTTTATTTTCCTTGCTTGAGGACATATAAGTTGAAAGGTACCATATATAACTAAGCAGCTAAATTTAGGGATGTATGCATACACACTACTTGCGAAACAGTGACTGTAATGGTGGCAGAATATGTGACCTTGTATCTGTTTAGGGCTTACTTCCAACTATCAGACAAGTGTACTTTTTTAACCTGACCTCTTTGTCTTTCTCCTCTTTCCACCTTTGCCATATAAAACTTGGCTTGAGGAGTGTAGATCTCAATGGGGTTATTTCTACTGATTGCACTGGGGTCTGGATCAGACCCAAGAGGAGGTTGAGCAGAATAGAATGGGTCCCCAGTGGGTATAGGGTATGAGTGACTTCCTCTCTTTCCTAGCAGTGAACAAAGTAGCTTTCTCACCTGCTTGTTTTTGCTCTTGCACTCCTGCAATTCAATGGCTATTGTCAAGCCACAAGCCACCAGCACGCAAGCCATGTATGAAACCTTGCAGATGGGGAAAAGCAGTGGATGTGTCTACCTCCAGGTGGACCTCTGAGGCAGGAGCAAGCCCTGAGAACCAAATTTCCTATGTTGCTGCACTAGTGTCGTAGCAGAAATCTCAGCATTCATTTTGCCAGCCTTTTGGGTGCAGGGTCCCTTTGTAGTGCAATCATGATGCCAGAACTTTGTGCAAAAACTGGAAGGAATGTTAAATTCTAGACTTTTTCATAGTAGTCAAATAAGGGGGAAAAATCATTGCAAATACGAGTGAATGGGATAGGCTTTCTGCAGGCTTCAGCTAGCTTCTTGTTTCAGATCTCTACTTGAAAAAGGAGCTATTCCCTTTGGTTTGGGAGAGAAATTGCACTGTCAGGAGGGTGCATGGCTTCCTGTAGCTATGCTAACACACTGAATGACAGAGCAGTTTGATCAAGTTGACTTAATTGAAATGGTGCATTGACAGCAGAGGGGATATATCTGCAGTGCTGGATGATTCAATTTGGAAATGATCCTGGCAGTGGGAATGGGTTCAGTATCCAGATTGAGTGTTTGGTCAGGGTTCTGATAACCACTGCAATTAATAGCTCATAGGCACAGCTTGCTGGAAGTAAATCCTGAGAGAAGTGTTCTCAGAACCTTCTTCTGTGTTCTGTGATCAGACTGGTATTAAAACAGCTCTTCCTTTAAGTTCATGCTGGGGGATTACAGGTGTTGCCTGAAATAGCTGTTTCCTGCTAACCTGGGGGAGACTAATAGGATGCAGAAACATCACCATGTCTGATGAAATCTGAGTGCAGTCTCCAAAGATTTACCCTTCTCTTCATTCACTTACTCCACATTTGGGACTGTCCTGATGCACATTTGTCAGGGTATGTGGTTCTATGCGATGTTCCCTAACAGCTTTGCTGGCAAGGCATTGCATCTGTTGGAAAACCAAGCGTTGTTGTTAGCAATTTGCATGTTCAAAATACTTCTAGTTAGAATTTAAATGACTTGAATTTCAGAGATTTCATAGAAGGGCAGATTTTGAATTACAGTAGTTAAGATCAGTACTTCTCTAAACAGCCTCTGATTATCTTCTTAATGCCATGTGAACATCATTTCATGGCCTTGCTGCAGGTTCCAGGAGTCTCAATATTTCTAGTAAGCCCTATACTTATGAAAGCACAAATATAGGTTTCTATATGTGTACCTTTCCTTGCTTTACCCTACCAGGGGCTCAAGTACTTGTGGCCTGTTATTTGCAAGGTAGGAAATCAATGACTTCTTTGCTTTTTAACTTCTGTGTGCAGCAAAACAAGTGACAGGCTGCGGAGTCTGAAGATAGCCAACTGCTTGCCTTGCATTTAAAGGTCAGGATCCAATTAGCTATGCTGATGTGTTACCAGTATCCCCCTCTGACAAGGCTGCAAGTTGTTCACATCATGCAGTTACTTAGTGGTTGGGGCCTCTGAGGTTTCTTGTTATTGCTGCAGAATAGTAAAAGGTAGGACAAGGTGTTTCCAGTGCTTTTTCCTATCCATTCTCCCTCCTGCTGTTTGTGTGCATCACACAGGAGGCGATTTCGCAGGGTCAGGTATGCCAGGTGAATTGGGTTAGGCATTTAAGAGCACACTGATGGAGCTTTTCCCACTCCAGCAGTGCCCAGTGACCCCAACGAGACACACCTGTGGATGTGAATGGCTGTTAATAACTTCAGAATAGCCTGAAGTGAGCTGACCTCCCTTTTGCCTCTCCATGAACTCCTTGGCTGTGCTCTTGAGGGTTTCTCAGGGGCTCGCTTCAATCCCTTGCTGCAAGGGCAGAGCTGTACTTGAAAGGAGCAGCAGAAGACTGTTGTGTGGCATCCTGTGGTATAAGCTAGGATGAGTAGGACCACACTGTGTTTGCAGGGGCTATTGCTTAGCCTGGCTGTAACAAAACACTCTTTAAGGCTTTCAGAATTGTGATTGACAGGAGTAAACTTGGGACCAGTGCATTTCAGTGTATCTGTAAATGGGTTGTATAGCTGTCAGGTTTATACTATACACAGTTCACCATAAAAGAATAGGTATTTGGTTAGGATAAAGGTGCTAATACAATTGGCATTTCTTGGAACAAAACCAGTTTTGATACTGTGATACTGGATCAAGAGGGCTCCTTCAGGTACAAAATGACATTGTTAGCTCTTCTCCCTTGTGCATGAGGCTTCTGATTGCTGCACTGATTTAGTCCCTGTCAAAACCATCAAATCACAAGATAACTCTGACTGCAGGTATATGCATCTGTCATGTCTGAAAGTAAATTGAGGCCTTTAGAAAACAAAATGATTATATACCAAGGTGCATGCTAGCTTCATAGCCTTTCTTCTCTGGCATCTGCTGCAAAGGAACCTGGAGCACTCCTCCCTGTTTTCCCATCTAGAGATGTGAGGCTCCTCTCTTATTAGAGGTGCTCTCTGCTGTTACTTCCAAACCCAATGAATCTATCCAAATAACCTCACATTCACCCCGCTTTTAACCACCTGTTTTAGAAAGTTTTGGCATCTTATGACCATGCCAGGGCAATAAGAACCTAATGTTCCTGGAACACTGCTGGTTCTCACTGTGATTTTTCTGCCTTGGCCAGTTGTAGAATGGATACCTTCTGAAAAATGGTATAAGATAAAAATGCTGAGGAATGAGTAACACTTGGTCTAATTTGCAGAAAGGCTGAATTAATGTGGCCATCAATTTGGCTTTCTCCCAATGGCATAGAAATTACTGCAGCATTTTTCACCCTCTACCATGTGGAGACCTCACTCAGCTCAGCATGGAAAAGGATTCAAGAGATGCTTCTCCATGTCAGAGGTTTGCCTTTTTCCTCTGTGCTGGCATCTAAGGAATGAGGATTTGCTCGTGACTACACAAGAGCTATGTCCAGTCCTCCAGTTTAACTCTGGTATAACTCACTGATTTCTATTTCAGAGCAAATTGATAAATGTAAATGTTTTCACAGTGGTTTGGGTGTGAGCCCCTTAAGAATCACAAATCTGAGCCTATGCCTGCTGCTATTTTCTTCAGTTGCTTTCACAGTACCATGGAACTCATCACACCATTTTTTTCACATCTAACTTTAAACCTCAGCATCTTCAAGTACAGCAAATGCGATGCTTTGCTGTATGAGGGTATCACAGATCAATGCAATAAGCAAATACATCTTTTCCAAACGAAATAAGGCCTGCAGAGTGGTCTCAAGCTCTTCATCATCTAAATGACAGCTATGATGAATGGTTATGTGAAGAGATAATGTTTTGCAGTAACTGTGTGGTTGTGTTTCTAGCACCACAGGCACACTTGAGGTAGGGAAATAAGTGAATATAAGCTAGTGGTTTAGAACAAAGCAGTGCTCTGCTATAGATAGCTAGTTAGTTATCTTTTTCTGGTTAAAAAAAGGCTTGTTAAAAAGCAGATTTTGGAGTTCTTTGTAGTGGAAACCCAGCTATTTGTGCAGTACTTAGGTTGATGAGTAGTCTTTTTTCAGCTCAGTGTGTCAAACTCTTGGTCTCCCATAGATGCACAAGAAGGTAAAACACTTATGTATAGAGAAGTACTCTGTGGACCTTCGTCACTGAAAGTCTGCAGTCTTCATAATGGCCTGTGACTTGTGCAGCTGGAATGATGATGGTGAAAGGATTCTGTTAAAAGCTATTTTCAGTGGGTTTTGTATGGCCAGGTTTTGGTGATGGACATACTGTCTCTTCAGGGATGGAATCTGGAGCATCACTACCTTGATCATCTGGAGAATCAGTGACGCACGAAACTGGAGGATCCTGTTAGTTCCTCTATAATAAACTCCTGATATTTTGGCCATGATACACCATCCTGATCGTAAGAGCATCTAATGAATAGTAGAATTAGAGCCTGGGCAAGCACAGGTGAAGGCTAGAGAACACTGTGGGAAACAAGAGCATCTTTTCATTAAACTAAAAACAAGTATCCTCTTCTAAAAATAATAAAGGATTTATAGAATTGTTTTGTTTGATTCCAGCTTTTCCATGGCCTCATTTTAACCATTTGACATAAAACACATTCACTTTGAGTGTATGGATTCATGGATGATTCATCTCAGTTCTGTTTTGAGAACACAAAGCTTGATGTAATTGTGTGGAGAGTCTGGGTAAACCTCAGGTCTGGCTGAATCAGAGCAGTGTGTCTAGGTAAGTGTAACTCAAATAGGAAAAATCTAAGTCTCATCTATGCATTTCCATCAATACTTAGAATGGCATATTGGATTTCCCCTCTAGCTTTTATAAATCTGTATTGGTTGTGTATATATATGGTTTATTTTCAGATACCTGGATGCCATAGACTAACCATGCATGCTGAGAGGATGATGTGCACTGTGGTAACTCACTGCGTAATAGTAAAACAGAGGTATAGGTAACAAAAGCACAAATAGCTGAAATTTGTATCAGCAAGTTAAATAAAGATACTAGCCTTAAACATGGGCCTTTCTGCTACTTATCTGGTTTGGTTAAGTGAAGTTTAGCCAGTTTCCAGGCAGCACGTTGCCAGTTTTTCAGCAGTGGGCTCTTTGACCAGTAGGAATTGCCATGATGAAGTACATCTGATCTCTCTTTTTCATTTAAGCTTTTCATAGACTAGAATGAAAACTTATTCCCAATACCTTCAAGAATAGATCTATTTATCAAAGACTTGTGTGGCTTTGTTCTTCTATGACCTTCAGTCCAGCAGCTGGGCAGTGGCTGGACTCAATCTTAAATCTTTTCCAGCCTGACTTACTTTCTTTTCCTTCCAGAAGCATAAAGAGATCTTCTTGGACATGGAGGGTTGTCTCAGAACAAAAGTAAAGGGCTTCTATTTTACAGTGGTGGCTTGCATAACAAACTGAGACGGAAAGCAAAGACATGAGCAGTTGCAGATGGAAACATAGGGATGTAACTGAGACCGTATGACCTGTGCTCTCTGCAGATCTGTTTGGTTTACCTCAAATCATTACCTATCTATATATTGCACTGTAGAGAGAAACAGATTCAAGGTCAGACTCTGATGGAGGTGACATCTATTTTTAACCAGCACAGATGGCATGGACCCCTGTCCAGTGCTCTTTCCCTGCATGTAAGCTCAGGACTCATACGGACTGTAACCCTGGCAGTGCATGGACCAAGCGCTGCATGCTCTCTCTCAGCCCAGTCTGTGGCAGGGTGGGAAGTGGGGGCACTGGGGAGCATGGACACTTGCTAACCACAGACATTTGTGTAGGCCTTTCAGAAATGAATGAAGCTGCATTATTAAGTGATTAGTTCCCCCCCTTCTTTAATGTGTATCAGTTGGTAGCTCTGGGACTTGATTCGTCTCTTGTCTAAAACCACTTTCTAGAATGTACCCTAAATAGTTCCAAGTGAAATGAATATGTGCAAGAGCATTTTGTAGTTCAAGTTCTTTGTGCTTTCTGAAAAGGAGTAAAAGGCTTTTAATTTCTTTTCCCTCTGTTCTCCTCCCTTTCAGCCAGCATTAATTGTACGGCATGTTTAGTTAGCTGTCCCTCAAAGCTACTGCACAGGGTATTTTATGGATGGCACCATTGATTTCTGCAGTACTGGCTGTGACTGATGTCCAGATAATGAATGTAATGCTGCTGATCAAAAGATGTTTGGGTTTTTTTTTAACCCTTTACAGGCTCATGCTATGCTGCTCAAGAAAAGGTGTTAAATGTGAGATTTGCTTTCTGGGCCAGTGTAAGAGAACACCCTGTACAGCTCGCTGGTGTATTTAAAGAGCACTTCATGCTCGGTGGAGAGAACATGTTGCTTGTCAGTGATTAGCAGTGTATAGTGTTACAGGTGGGATTTCACTGAAGGGAATTCTACAGCAGGATAAAAGAAAGCTTTTTATCCATTTAATGTGGGGAACATAGCAAGCTTTCATTAAAATATTGCTATTCAAATGACAGTGTTTTGCTCCGTACAGTTACTTCGTGGCTCTGGTTAAGGTTGTAAAACATTGGAAGTTCGAGTATTTTTCAGGTCCTGTTCTGACTTTTTGTAATAAACTATTTCAATTCCCAGCACACTTAGGGCTTCTTCAGAGGCTGATTAGAACTAGGTATCTGTCTAGTTCAGTTTGCACTACTGGAAGTTACTGTTGTAAGTACAGCAAAGGGATGCTGCAGAGAAAATTGGTTTAAGAAAGCAAAGGTGGGACTAATACAATGACAGGAAGAACAGAAGTAATTGGTAAAGGGTGGATGCACAGAACTAAAAGATGTTTAAGAGAAGAGTTGGAAACTTGTAACTTCATTATCTATTGAGATTAGTTGTATGGATGACCTGTCCTGTTCCCTTGATGCTTGTCTCAGGACCAGTGATTATCCAGAAACTGACTGCTGTATCGTGGTAGATATGAAGTGTTTGTGCTGGATTCCCTGAAGACATGGGATTGGAACTGATCCTGCCCTATTTTGGCTTGTAACAACTGGTTTGAAAAGTGAAATCCGCAGGATTTCTTCTCTTGGAATGGAAAATATGTTTGAGATGCTTGGAAACAAACTGTTCAATTTAAGCTGTCCAGCCCCGTGCACCACTTACTCAGCTGGTCATTTGTCTTCATCTCAACATGAGTGCTAATTTATCATAAGGAGGCCCAGTAAGATTTCTCTCTGGATGTGAAGGATGGCAGGGAGGAATAGAGAGCACCTAGAGCTGTTTGCTGCAGCAGTGCACTTCATTAGCATCAATGGCAGATACTGATGGCTCTTATCCTGGGAACACAATTCCAAAGTTGGGAGTCGGGAAAATTTAAACCCTAGGTTTTATTAATGTCTGCATTCAATATCTGTATAAAATATCCTTGTATAAAAGGAATAGCTCAGTTGAATTACCCAAATTTCACTGGGTTCAGTGCTGTCGAATTCTGCCCAAAATTGACTACTCAGTTCTTGTATTGAGCAGTCAACTTCAGAAAGCATTTTGTTCTCCGAAACTAAAGCAGGGTTTCTGCCTTTTAACACTGGCATCTTGTATCTGCAAAGTTAGACTGAAAATGTCAACTTCAATTTAAAAGTAGATCAAGTTAATAACATGGTCTATTTGCCAGGTAGAGAAACTCGGTGTGAGCTGAGTGCTGCTTAAAATGATTTTCTTCAGTAGGTCAGAAGAGGTCAGGCTGGGACTAAGGGAGCTTGCAGAGTCAGCCTTGGGCTGTAGCTGTCAGGCTGTATAGCTGGGACATGGCTGTGTATAGCAAGTGGAATTAACTCCCACCATCAAGTATGCATCCTGAATATCTTGAGGGTAGGAATGTTCAGCTTTGGAAATGGGTGATCACATTAGTATTTATGAAACATAATTGTAAAATATGAATGTTTTGGAGACTCAAACCCTGAGGTTTTCTCTTCTAACCATGTTCTGGATGCTTTTGTCAATATGCCAGTGTGATGAATGGGATATCTGGTTTGCAATTCACTTGAAACCATTAGTTTCCTGCTTGCCATTTCACCGAGCCAAAAGTGCATTGGTTTCCATCAGACTGGCTTTCCAACCAGAAATGCTGTTAGGTAACTTGTTTGTACACTTAAAACTACAAGGAAAAGCACTGCAAGAAGACTGATGTTTCATATGCCTTATCTTCATTTTCCAATTCAGGCTGTGCTTTTCCCTGCCTTAAAGTCCCTAAAATCCATTGACAATAGTAAGGATGGAATCATTGGAATACGGTAAGCCAAGATGTTTTCAGTGAATGCACTGCACTAAGGCTGGTGCATGTCAGTGAGTGTGCCAATGCTAGCAGATTCTAGGAATTTTCTCTATCAGATTTTATAAGTCCTTGGGCCTTTACCATGTAAGTTGAAGGTCTGAAATTCAAGGAAAGAATGAAGTTAGAGTGTTTATAGCACAGGACTGATGTGGCTGTTACTTAAGATTACTCAACAGATAGCACTGCAGTAGGAATAGAACTAAGGCTGTCTCACGCACAAGGCTCAAACCAAATTACCCTTGCCAAGGCTTAAAATCAAGTTAATGTGACATTAACCAGGATTTCTGTTTTCAACATGTGTAAAGGACCATCTCGTTTAACACTGACTTATCTCAGGGTGGGAGATCTGCTGAAATGTTTTCCTCTGTAGAGACTCTGCTGCTGATGTGAAGTGCTGGCAGGGGCTAAAGGTTGTTTCCTATCAAATTTAACTGTCTTCTCAGAATAGGCTTAGAAAAAGTTCTCTGAGAATGTGGCAGGTTTTGGTTCCCATTCATGTGGCAAGCAGAGCTGGATAAGCAGCAGGAGTATTTGCCTTGGACTCTCATCTGTAAAGAGAACTCGAAAGCCTGTGGCTACGGGTACCTAGTAAAATGTTGCTTATGATGCCACAATGGTTTAGTTGCAGAACAGTTGATTCTTCCTCCAAATATCCCTTCCATGTGAAATCTTTCTAGGAATTACAGGAGGCTTGGCTTCCAAGAGCAGTATCACTTTGTGTTGTAG
This sequence comes from Neopsephotus bourkii, assembly GCF_033783945.1. Taxonomy (NCBI): domain Eukaryota; kingdom Metazoa; phylum Chordata; class Aves; order Psittaciformes; family Psittacidae; genus Neopsephotus; species Neopsephotus bourkii. The sequence continues at coordinate 2,063,090 of NW_026902223.1, forward strand.
TCAAGTCCTTGAAATATCTATGTGGGGAATATAATTTCCTTTAATTTTACTTCTTCAAGATCTCAATTTTGGTAGACTAAAGAAATAAAGGAGTCTTCCACTGAGCCCTTTCCAGCAGTAACAGCACTATAGAGCTGGTTACTTTCTTTAAACATCTGGATCTGAACCTAAGACCTCATTAGTAATAACTCTGTCTAAACTGCATTACAACTTACTCAGAGCAAGGAGGATTTATCTTGCTTTAATGCAACTAAAAGAATAGGCTATTGCTATGTGACAGATAATGAACCAGTAAAACTTCTCAAAACCTATATATTACCTGATTTGTCTCTGCTGTGGAGCTAGCTTTGCCCAGTGACACTCTCCAGCTGTGGGGGAGGTTGAGCTATATATAGCCTTTTGATTCTTTTTTGCTTTTTCCCCACTTTATCTCAATGTAGAAGGCAAACAGGAGGGGAGAGTTAAAGGTCCATTACTCACGGTAAAATAGTAAGACATATCCAGCTGTTAATGTCCTACAGCATGGTGGCTCATGGAGGTACAAATGAGACTGTGGGGATCCTTGTGCCTGGCACTGGTGTGGATAAGATGCAGCCCTGTTCTGGAAAGGGCAGAGAATTCTTATGGCAAATGGAACTTGATCATGATTAAAGATGCCTCCCAGCAACATCTGGTGATTGCAGATTGGCCTATTTGACCCCAACCTCTCCATCTGTGTCTTGTGTTTCTGCAAGAAGTTATTACTGCTGAAGGAGGGCTATTGGAAGTGTAAGTGGGTTGTTTCTCTGCAGCCATCAGGCCTGTTAACTAAATGCTTAGCATATTAAATCAGTCTGAGCTATGTGAAGGTCAATATGGTGTACCTTCATCGCTGTCTCTTACTCTTGTAAGAGACAATAACCCTCCCAAGCCAAACGTATGAACTGAGCATCTCTTTCCATATTCCTTGCAGCAAAAAATTAAAGCATTGGTAATTAGTCATACTTTAGTAATTATCAGTGCACAACACTGACAGAAACCCTAAGAAGGAATGGTGAGATGACAACTCTTTTGGCTTGATATAGCCACTCGTATTTGCTGCGTGTTTGTAATAGAGTTGGATCTGCATGGTAGTGCTCAGATTTAAGTCCTCTCCACTCCTGGATTTGACTTGGGGGCAAAAAGGGTTAGCAGAAACAATTCATGAAGTTCCTGGCCTTCTCCAAGCCCAAACTTGCCTGTTTCAGCAGCTATGAGTCCAAGTACCTTGATAAGTTAGTTTGCTTTTTAATGCATGTAAATTATATCCTTCAGAGCTATTAACTGAGCACTGTAAAATGCCACAGCCATTAACTTAGAATAAATACTGATATATTGCATCTGTTTAACCTGTCAGTTGGTCACAGAGTATTATGGGTCCTCTGAAATGTGTGTGGTGGGAGATTCACTTCTTACTCTTCCTCAGATGCAGTTTGGGCTTCTGAAGCATTTATGTCATGCTTTGCCATCAGTCTGCAGTGTCCGTCAGAAAGTGCAGGGCGACCTTTCTGTCTCTGCTTAAGGAGGCTTTGAGCTTTATAGCATCTTCCATCTGAGCTCCCCAGTCACATTGCGAAGATGACGTAAAGCCTCGTGGCAGTTTTAGCACACAGCCACTCCTTAAGGTCATGAAAATAACCTGGCTATAAGTCCCATGCTTAGTGTGCAAAGGGACGTTACTGCAGACTCATAGAAGTAGCATGTTAAGATAAAGGCTTGACAACATCGCTTTCTACTCCTCCTAATACTGTAATCCCTACTGGGAATATCTCCTTAGGACATGTAGGAGCTGCTATATAAATGGCAGAAGGTGCCACTGGCTCCTGACTGTACAACTTCACTTGAGGGTTAGACTGGAGTATGATGAGAACATTCTTGTCCAAGCAGAGATAACTGTAATAACGACAGCGAGGACTGAGTTTAGCAGAGGAGCTGGTGTATAACATAAATGTTCTTTTCTTTCAATAGCTGTTTGCCAAAGACTGAACAAAGTGTTCATTAATTTAATATTTTTGCATATATTTTTGCTTCAAGTTAATTTTTTTTCATATTTTGATAAAAGCCAGAGATTCCATGTTATGTTGTGAGTATGGATTTGTAGCCAGCAGCTATGTGGAAAAATCAATACATTCCCAGTTCACTCCCAGGTGTTTCTGCTAACTGAGAGGGCAGAATAACTCTGCTGCCAGGAATGTATTCTGCTGCCTGCTGATTAAAATGAATGGGGGTAAAATGGATGAAATCTACTGTAAATTGAGGAGATGTTGTGTTTGTTTGGGTTATTTATTGCATGAATTAATCAGGTAAGTAAAAATGAACCCAAATGAGAAAGTATCAGGAATGCAAGAGGAACTAATTGCTCAGAGTGAAAATTGCCCATCAGGAGTCCTGCTGGACTTGTGGCACACCTTTCACAACCCCTGTAAATATAGACGCTTTGACAGATCAATGATGAATAACTCACTCTGAAATGATACTCATTGCTCTGTCTACAACAGAGTCTTCTAATGGCAAACATGTGAAATGTGTTTACTGAAGGAGCAATGTAAAGGGATAGTGAAGTGTATAACAAAGCAGAGAAGAGTACAGAAATAACAATGGGAGTCTTCTGAAAGCTGCAACCTGAGGCTCTGCTCAAGAAATCCCTGCAAAACTAAGTGATAACGTTTGTGTTGTGAATGCGGATTTTATCTTGGGCATGATGAGTTGGGAGATGTGCCTCTAACTCTCGGAGCCAAAGGCAGTGCATAGCTGGATTTAAAACAGGCAGCGCTGTGAAAGGGTCTAGAACTCTCCTTTGCATGCTGTCACACCTTGGAAAATATGCCAGTTAGTTAATTAGTAGATGACAAATTAAATATTTGCTAAGTGAAATGGAAGGCAGTTGTCTTAGCAAGCTGCCCGGAATTCTCTCATTCTTTGAGATAATTTGGGTTATGATGCATCAGCAGAGCTAGAAAGCTCATGTTTCATAGGGGTGGAAAAAACATAAATCCAGTGTTCTCCCTTCCCAAAAGATTTCATCCAGCTGCCATTGTCACCAATAGGATTCTATCAGCCCTGGCTATGATTGCCAAAGTGCTAGCTGAAATCACTGGGAGACTGAAGTTCAATTCTGTTCCCTCAGCATCTTGTAGTTGGAAACTCCCTATCTAAGGCTCAGCAACACCTGAACCTAAGAATTATTTAGAGCCTGTTGAATTACATGTTTTCTCCTAGAAATAATAGTTTAAAACAAATTTCTGCCAATTATATACCTGAATATCCACCCTCCTTTGTCCATAGCAGAGCAGTAACATGGTGTTTGCTGAGCAAAGCTGCTATATGCTGGACTTATATCCAGCAGCACTTCATAGAAGCAGTAAATACCCTCATGGAGGGTAAGTCAGGACCATATTTAACTACTGGGAGGCTTAAGATGAAGCAGAAAACATCCAACAGTTTGAAACTATTTAATGTGTAGGCAAATTGATGCTGTTTGTTTTGATCTCAGTAGCCCTGAGTGCATAAGAACAAGGCTGTATTGGTGGTGGGTCAGGGTGGGCTGTTCAGATCTGTGTTGCACAAGCACCAAAGCTATAAGCTTTGTTCTGTTCTGCAGGCATTATTACCCTTGCAAAGGTGTCCCTTTACACTGCAGCGAATAGGATCAGAACACTGCCCAGCTCCTGGAACTGATGGAGCTCTAAAGATTTGTTACCTGTCTTCCTGTCCCTTCATAGAGTTGATGTCTGTCCTTTTATAACCATGGGTTGTACTGTGTCTTTGCAAGTGAATGTAACTCACAGCACACGCTGGATTTAAGATCAAAGCTAATGACTTGTTCTGACATTGCTGTCTCTTGCTGAGCTTAGTTTTGAATACCCTGATGCTTTTCTCTGTGAATCTTGAATAAATCAAATGTTGTAGAGCAGAAATACAGAAAGAGGTTGTGAAAGGGGGAGCAAACTAAGAGAAATCTGTCCTGGAGAACTTCACTGCTGTTGACAGAGCTTAAGGGCAGCTTTAGCATGTCTGATAGCCCCTCTAATTTATGGAAGGGGCAGCACCTAACAAAGCCTTCTTCATTTGAAAGTGCTTTTCAGTGTCCACTCAAATGAGTAAAGAGGGTGAGATTCAGTCCAGGGTTTTATCAGCCTTTACTGACTTAGATAGTAATGCTGTAAGGCTGCACTGGAAAGATAGGAAGTGAGTAAAGAGATTTTCTACATGGACAATTAGAAGGTATTTTTGTCTTAAACTTTGGTCTATTTTCCCTGTTTTTGGAAGGAGCCCATGAGCTCTAAAACACAAGAGAAATGTCTCTTAAAAGAGGTCATACTGTTGGCATCAGTGGTCATCATCGCCCATCTGATTTACTGTCACAGAAGGGTTAGTCCTGAACCAAAATAACTGGATCTGTGGGAAAACTTTGAAACACGTCCTGCGTACATGTGGCTGCTTAGGGAAGAGCCCGTTGGTGCTGAGTAATGGTAAAGAGGGAGAGCAGTTTAGTTTCACTTTTTCTTTTTCCCAAGGAAGGGAAGGAACAAGTCTGTGTTTCTCAGTGTGTCAAAAGAGCCCTTGTGTGCTCACGGTGACAGACAGAAATGGAGCTGTGGGAGTTTGTTACAGTAGGAAAAGGATTGATGCTTCCAAACAGATGCCCAGGAGCTTTTCCTGGACTGTGCCAGAAGCTGGTTCCCAGCTGAGATCCCAGGAACTGGGGTCACTGGCAAAGGGTAAATTCCAGAGGTTATACCCACAGTAGCATTCCAGGAGCTTGCTGGGTACAGAATCATAGAAAGGTTTGGGTTGGGAAGGACCTTATGGTCCTTTTTGGCCTCTTAGCCCTTTTTGGCTTCTACTGAATGATCCAAATCAGATTGGAAAGCTGCAGGGGCTTTTAATACCCTGTCAATCAAGTTGCCCTTTCATTTTATAATCCACAGAGGCTGTAAAGATAGCACAAGAATAATGCAGGCGGAGAGCACTGGCCAGTGTGTTCTCAGTGCTTACATGCTGCTTGAATTTATGCTCTGGTACAGCACATACTATTTGCCATTTAGAGAGCTCTACACTGTACAGTACTCCTGCCCTTCTTCTGCTGTTACTGTGTAAAATCAATCTGCTTATTTTACCACAGCCACTTGGACTTTGCAAACTAATGTTTAGAGGGCTTGATCAGACAGGGTTTCATTGTAACTGCTTCAATTTCTATTAAATTTGCAAAATGTGTTTAAAATGGAGAGTGTGAAGCTATAGGAATTATCCAGAGATAGGGGAAAATGCTTTGACATTTTCTATTAAGCTTATAAAAAGGATTGAGTGGTAATTTAAATGTAGTTGCTTTCCCTACCAGGGAAGGTTTTGGTACTCAAAGGGCTTTTTAGTCTGCCAGAAAATACATAGTATTTCATTGGAAGCTGAAGCTATACAAATTGAAATTAGAGGCTGGGAACATTTTTAACACAATTTATTGATCATATTCTGGAACAAATTGCCAAGGGCAATGAAGATGCTCAGAGGTTCAGAATCTATTACCCCAAGAGTAGACTATATATTAGCTAAACTGTAGTTTAGGCTTAGTCAAACCCAAGTATATTATTCTGCACAAATGGGTGACTCATTGCAGCTCAGTCTTCTGATACACAGATCAAATTTGAGCTTGCTTTTAGATCGTAGATTATAGTTAGGGTTGGAAAGGACCTTAAGACCATCCAGTTCCAACCCCCCTGCCATGGGCAGGGACACCTCATGCTCAACCATGTCACACAAGGTTCTGTCCAACCTGGCCTTGAACATGGCCATGGATGGAGCATTCACAACTTCCCTGGGCAGCCCATTCCAGTGCCTCACCACCCTAACAGGAAAGAATTTCCTCCTTATATCCAATCTAAACTTCCCCTGTTTAAGTTTTAACCCATTACCCCTTGTCCTATTACTCCAGTCCCTAATGAAGAGTCCATCCCCAGCATCCTTGTAGGCCCCCTTCAGATACTGGAAGGCTGCTCTGAGGTCTCCACGCAGCCTTCTCTTCTCCAGGCTGAACAGCCCCAACTTTCTCAGCTGACCTTCATACAGGAGGTGCTCCAGCCCCTGAGCATACTTGTCGCCTTCTCTGGACTTGTTCCAACAGCTCCATGTCCTTTTTATGTTGAGGACACCAGAACTGCACACAATACTCCAAGTGAGGTCTCACTAGAGCAGGGTAGAGTGGCAGGATCACCTCCTTCGACCTGCTGGTCATGCTTTTCTGAATAGAAATCCCATGGCTATTACCAAGCAAATCCTACCTGAGCCAGGTTTGGCAGGCATGTTTTGAAAAGCACTTGCATTTCTGTTCCTGGTTCTGCTTCCTCTAAGTTACAGCTTTGCTTTATACAAGTATTTGTACATAATGTGCACACAAATACATAACATGGGTGAAGGAGGCTTCCCGCAGTGGCTTTCAGTGGCTGATAAGGCGTGTAACCACATGCACTGATTATGCAGAACATGAAAGATATCTCTTGTAACATAAGGGTTTAGATAGAGAAAGAGAATCCTTTTACAGAAGTTGCATATTCTGCTTGGTACTTAAAGGGAGGTGTGATGTGATAAGGGGTAGTGTTTCTGTGGCTAAAGACTATTTAATTCTATCCTTTAACATATCCATTTACTGTGATGCTCTGGTAAAAATTAGCACTTAATTTCTTGAGTAATGACTTCTTGAAATCCACTTAATTTTCTTCCTCCTTGCCCACATCACTGAACACAGTTATTAATTATATTTAATAACTACTGTCTAACGTGTCTGATTCCCTAACAAATGTAATAGAGCATTTATCAGGGACATTGTTACATTCTCTGCCATAGTTAATATTATGGGTCAAATTCCTTATGCTGTCTTTGGGTCAGTGCAACACAGTTTGAAATATCAAGTGGGATCTGAGATAGATGATTGCCTTCAACTCTTTTTTGCCTGGCTGAGTTGTCATATTTCCTGGAAGCATTTGATATTAACTTATAATTCAACATCTCAGCCCATCAGTGTGAGTTGAACTCTTTCCTTTTCCCCAGAAACACCAGAGTTCATGCAGCCATCAACTCCTCTTTGCTCTGGCAGCAAAATGAAAAGCCCAATGAATTTTTCTGTTGAACTAAGAGCAAGTTTAATGTGCTCTGATGTCATACACTGAAAATGCTCTGTTGTGGATGAGATCCTGTCTGCAAAACGCTTTAAGGGGCAGTACTGTGTGTGCCACACAGGGCATGATGCTTCATTCAAAGGGAAAAAGTCAGCCAAGCCTTGGCTGGGAATCAAGTTGCAAGCAAAGCAGTAACCCCTCTGCCATCCAGTGCAGCACCCACTCAGCCTCACCAGCCGAATAGTGTTAATCCCATTAAATCAAACTTGTTTGGTAGGGAAGCTAGTGCTTTGTACAGCTGCTGACAGAAATGGTGAGTGCTCTTGAGCTGGCAGTGCTGTTGGGGTTGAGCATCTGGCCGTGATGCTCTGCAGTGGAAGTACACTTCAAGTGCTTCAGCACTGCAGTGGACACTTGATGCAATGCTCCTGGCTGCTGTTTCCATCACTGATGCTGCTTTTCCAGGTAGAATGCAGTTCACAACATTTCTCATTGGGTGCCCAGGATGGGAAGGGCTCCTGTTGCACTTTCATCACCTCCCTCACCTATGCTTGTTGCCTTAAGGTAACTCTGAAGCTTGGCACCAGACAGGATATTTCATGTTTAACTTCTAGGAATTGCCTGTGAAGCCAAGCTGCTTTCATTTTAAGTCTAGATTTTCTCTGTAGTAAATCAGAACACGGAACTACTTCCCCATAGCTTTTTGTTTGTGATTAAACAAACCAAATGGCACAAATGTTTGCTCTGTAGCATAGCAACAAATAAATGGGCTGTTTAGCCTGAAACGGATCCTTAAAAATAATACATCTTTTCCCATACAAAGAGATGGTGTTGGAGGCACCTCTCTAGATAGGGTAATGCTCCTGTGGTTAGATATAGCATAATAAACTAAGAAATGCAGAGCTCTGATTCTTCTCTGGTTTGCTTGCTGCTCTGGTCCATGGCCTTGGCTGTCTTTGTTTCTCTGTATCTGTCCTCATGCTTCTTTTGGAGTGGTTTCAGGATCAAATAATAGCCTGTCAGAAAGCAAAGGCAGTGGAAGAGCTTTCCATAGCCAATAGTTCTTGGTGCTGTGTTTCGAGGAGGTTGTAACCGCAAATGGATCTTAGTTTCCAGCTTTACATTGTAATCATTTTGAATTGGTCTTCTGTGGAGCAGTGGGGCTTGTGGATGAGCAGGAGCATGAGGCTGGTGCAAGGGCTTGGATTTCTCAGAATTGTATGATGTGCAGGGAAATTTCTAACTAAGATTTAATGGGAAGATGGGAAGTTCCACAGTATCAAAATGCCTGGAAGTCCCGGATGTCAGTAAGCAGATGTTTTGCATCAGTCAGCTATTGCCAGGATAAGGATGTAATCCTTTATCAGTGACTTAGATTTCCTATGGCTCTCTTGCTGTGAGTGTTAAAGGGCTTGTTTTCAGTGACACTTTTCACACTGTTTTCCGCTGGGGCTTGTGCTGCTTTTGAAAGCCAGCACTGGGTGATGCCCCAGATGCCTGCTGCAGCTTTGCATCCTCAGCTCATAGAGTAGTGTGCTGTGCTATGGGAGTGGACACTGGTTCTCCAGGGCAGTCACAACTTTCCCTGCTTTTTCTTTATTCTACTTCTATGTGAAAGTTAAAGAAGCGAAACAGAAACAGGTTTCTTGCCATGTCAAGAGAAGTGAATTGAAATTCCAAGCAAAGCATCTTGTATAACCCCAGGCTGGGATTTAGTTCTGCAGGTGGGTGTTTTCACTACTTTGCCACTGATCCAGCTCACTTGAGGTACAGTGAGGTGTTTGTAAGGCCTTACAGAAGTAGGAACAGGTAAGCAAGGTGGGAAGGCAGGAAAAGCCTTTGTGTTTGACCTACAGTCTCAGTCTGTCCATTCAAAGCCTGCACTGGGAACATGGTGAGTGGAACACTTTAATTCAAAGCTTTCCTCCCCAATCAAACCTGATTACTGGGTGTGTACTTCATGTCATGGTTCTATAAGAACTGGAACAGCACAGGCTGTTCAGGACTGCTTTCTTCTACAACATATATAATGGAATTATTCCTTTTAACAAGTGGAAACCCCCATTTTATTGAAGAGGGGTTTGTATTTTACAAAAGCTTGGGTGCTCAATTAAACACATCCATTTAAGCAAGCCAATCACAAGCTTGTTCTAGAGAGGTTTTTAGTTATTGATAATCACTGGCCACCTTTGTTTTTCCATTATTCCAAAGGCACATTTTTTCCTCTTCCTTTTGGAAAACACAGGGTGCTTGATAAAACCAGGCTGTACAATCAGATGTGTGCAGAGTGGAAGCTTTCTAGGCAGATCCCCTGGGAGTTGAATGATAGTTGGGTATCTATTTATCTTTCTCCTGAAGTATGTTTTCTGGAATGAAAATAGTGTTGGGACAGATAGTGCCCTTTTGGCAGGAAAAAGCAGATACAAACTTTTTCCACAAGCAGGTTTGAGCTTGGAGAAGATGGGATTGAAGTTATTATACTCAGCTGTACCTTTATTGACGGTGCTGCCAGCACCCAGCTGCAGGAGCACAGCACCAAACAGAGGTTTAATAACAGCTCCCAAATACATTGCTAAAAACAGCAGGGGATTAAGCTAAGATCCTTTACCTCAAAGGTATCTCCAGAGCTAAGGGTTACCAGCCAGGCTGCATGAACTGTTCTGATAATGGTTCAGTTCAAGGCTCTGAATCTGGTTGGGGATTTCTTGTATTCCACTTTGGTTTTGATATTGAATGGGTTTTATTGTCTTTTCACTGTTTCCCGTATCAACTCCTGAAACTTTCCATTGCTACAAGTAACTAAATAGCATTTTTTCTGGAAGCTCTTTGCTTGTGCTCTCATTTAGGCTTCCTTTCCCGTGAAGGGTATGGTCAGGTCATTTTTGGAGGTCCCTTTCAACTGTGATTGTATGATTTTTGTGTTAGCCAAAATTCTTTGTCAGTTTTTACCTGAATGTGTGAGTAGCTTTGATCAAGGCCAGCTCTTTCTTGTAACTTACCCAGCTCTAGGCTGCAGTAATTAATTTGGAGATTAAGTAAATCAGCAGCACAGATGTCTTCCGAGTTCCTTGCCATCAGTGGGGTTATTTGCCCTTCCTGGGCAAGCTTCAGCAGGACTGGCATTCATTTGTCATCAAGAGCGAATTTACCGTCTCTGTTTTGGGCTGGAAATCCGGTGTGGGTTTGCAATGACAGGGATTCCTGCATTTCCTGGGGTTGATTTGGCAGGAAACTCCATCATTTACTACCATGCTGTTACTCTGGCCTTCTGTGTCAACCCGAATGAACTGGAGTGTGAAAGTGCAAGCTCTGACTTCAGGATTAATAAACCAACTCTGTATTATTACTGTGTGCTGTGCTCTTGCCCACTGTTCACCTGGATTGCAAGGCAATTACTGGCTTCTGAGGCTCTTGAGTAGAATTACTGTAGCTTTTCCTTTTAACTCTGTAGTGCAAAAAGCAGATGAAAGTCTCAGTCCCTCCAGCTTCTTTATTGCTCTAATTTATAGAACCCGATTCATCCTTTGTCCATTACCTTAATACTAACTTAAAAGCAGTAGAAATCAAGAGGTAGACAGTGTTGTGCATGGGCAAAAGAGGAATCCATCCATTTAAGCTTCCCAAGTGTTTTGTGTATGTGAAAAACACTGGTGAGCCCCTGGTCCAGGGTAATGCCCTGTGGTCTGTGAGATCTCGTTGTTCCTATTCCAGCCTTGTTATAGAAAATGGATTTGGGAATGATAGATGAGGATGGAAAGATCTTTCCTACCTCCATGTTCATAGAATATATGAAATAGATATGAAGTAGAATAAATGAAATAGAAATATATTAATATATGAAATAGAATAAATGAAATAGGAATAACCCTTGGTACAGCTCATTCTGCTGGGGCCATGTGTCAGATCATTAATCCTTAATGGACAAAATGATCCTGTTCCCAAATTTCTGTAGATATTTTGGAAACTTCAGTTGCCAACATCTTGGTCTCCTGACTGGGAAGCTGGAAAGGCTGCTGCACCCAAGGCTGGCTACTGGATGCTAAGTTCACATCATGCTCCTTCCTGCTTCATGTTAAAATCGTGTTTTACAGTTATCCATCGCTGTGGCAGTTCCTGGAACACTGCATGGCAGGAACTGTCCCAGAGCTCTCCATAACTCTGTAGAGTTAAAGAGAATATAATAAATGCATCTGAATGTGTACTTGGGGAACAATAATGTTACTACGAATGTCAGTAGGAGGGGGGGGAATCTGTGCTGTGATGTAAGAAGCAGCAGTTGGCAGCAAAACCCTTCTGAGCAGGGGAAATCTAAATAGGAGCCACTTATTAACCTTGTGCTGTTCTGTTGAGTGTTTCCCAGAACATTCCTTGGTGCCTCTGACTTTCTGCCAGGGCACCAGCTGTGCTCACTGGCTGGCCTTCTCCCACCCTGTGTAGTGTTAGCGTGATGCTACCAAACCCATGTGCTGCCTGTTTCCTGGGGTAGGTGTCAATGACAGCCTCCATTGATGAGGGCTTAACTGCAATTGTGATGGTACATACAGGCAAACTCACAAACAGGAGTGTGTCTGTAGGAATAGTTCCTCTTCCTCTGCACTTTATGTACCTAGAATGTACTTTATCCTTTGGTGTGTTATAAGAGCCTGTCACCCTATAAGCCTGCAGTAACAGGACTCAGAAGACATGGATCTTTAGCTGGTGGGAGCTCTGTAGCTTTATGGAAATGAGCAGGGTGAAAAAGGCAGATTCAGAGTAGAAGGAGCTGGCTATAAATCTGAGGAGAATCCCCTCAAATAAAATGAGCTTATTTTCACTGTAAGATGACAATGGAAGCAGTGTTTTTCTGAAGCTATCATGGGAGCTTAAAACCTGTGTGTAAAAGTCTGCAAGTAGCAATATGGGGAATTCCTTCTGCCTTTTACATCTATCAAATATAGTATTCTCTCTGGAGGCAACCTGCTGAGCAAGTGCTGTCTTGAACTGTCCAGCATATGTGATATACTTGCAGAGACAATTCCACAGTAAACACAGCCCATGAAGTCCACCTTCCATTTCTGTTAACATCTTTGTATTTGAAAATAGGGCTGTTTAACTTCATGTGGGTGATGCCTGTGATATGTTTGCCTGTTCAGTTCCAGACTGATTGTATATTATGATTATTTAGAGGATTGAGTAACACCTTGTTTTAGCATCACTTACATTAACACTAATTGCACATTGAATTTCTATGGAAACTCTGAAGGCATCCGTATTCACCCTGTAGTGATTCATTATCTGTGTAATACAGTTCCTTCAAACAACACAGTGGAGAAAGCTGCTGTTTTCTTTTAATAGCAGCTTTTAATTTACTGGAAGGAGTTATGATCAGGCACCATGGGATAGTCACCACCTTCCCCGTCAATGTTGGTGATGTTTCTCTTCATGCACAGGTAGCTTAGTCATCTCATACTGTAAGGCATTAGATGCACCAGGAAATTCCTCACTAGTTCTTGCTAACCTTTTCCCATTGTAGTCAAGAGTTTGGTTTATAAATGCAGACTGTAGAACTGATGAGTGCTGTGAACACCAGCCCAGCCTGTTTGCAGCCTGCAGATATGTGATGTGCCCTCCTCTCATTGCAGAGCTGATGCGTGACCTGAATGGGGAGATGACAATACAACCCATTTGAGCTGGACAGTTGGCTACCAAAATCTGTTTAAGTCATGTAGATGCTGTCAAGCCTAGAAAGGCACCTCCCAAGATCTTTATATTTGAGGTGGTTATAAATCCATAAGTTATGAATGTAAGTGTATCTTTAGATACCTTTGGTAAAGGAATTGGGAAGGCAGTCAGGTGTTTGATGGGGAATGGTTTGTCACTCATTTTCAGCCTGAAAATTATTTCTTCAGCCTATGCCATGAAACATGGGGGATGCTGCATGCCAAGAAGCTCTGGCGTCTTGTTGGAGGTGTGGAATAAGTCACGAATTTCACTTGCAATGAATATATCAGCTAGTGAGAATTGTCACCCCCTTCATTTCCTTAAACCAGAGGCCTGGCACAGTTAGGAAGTGCTGCTGCTGTCCTAGCTACTTTATTCAGCTAAAAATCCCCATTCACAAAATGAGAGTTCCTTTGTCCACCAAAGGTGGTGAAATGAGCATAAATGTGGATGCTGAAGGATGGGATATATAGGAAAGCTCATTAAGGACTGCAATATAACAAATGCATCCTTCTGCTCTCACCTACTGTTGCAGGGTTTAAGTTCCCTAACCTGCTTTGCCAATCCATACCAACCTGGCAGGCGATATTCCTTCATTGCAGTAAGTGTGCTTACTCATGTCCCTTCCCAGTGCTGGATTAGCAAATGTGCAAGTAAAAACAGTAATCTCTAAAGTTCTGTGCAGCAGCCACTGATCTGGATGAAGTCAACAGATTCAGAGTAATTATTTGGCTTGCTCAGTCCCTTCTCTACTTCCAACTCTTATTCAGCCCTTGATGGTATCAAATAATTTCCTGAATGAAACAGCAATTCTGGCTCAATAAAATATTTATGATTGTGTTGAGTGTTTACTGAGCTCTGCTTTGAGCTTGCCTTTTCTTTATTTGCTTATTGGGATTCATGTTTCTCCATAGCTCGGGGATGGAGAAACCAAAACCCCATGTGCTACATGAGTGCTATAATCTCTACCTAGTGTGGGATGTTTGAAATGGTCATTTAGTTGCCTTCATCTCTTTTTCCTGAGGCTAATACCAATTTGAAGATGCTCATTCTCAAGCTTTCATTTTCCTGGTGAATGAACCCATGATTAAGAACTGGCTTCCAAAAAGCAGATTATATTGGGTTTTAACATTATAACCTTGTTCCCATTTTCTACCACTGTCCTTGATTCTTATTAACAGCTTGCAGGTGATATCTTGTTTCTCCCTTCCACATGAAATCATGGGTGTGAATATTCTCTAAGATGTTTCTTAATCAACCAACCCATAACTGCAGTACTGAACTGTTGTAACTCAGGGTATAAATGTAAGCACTACACCCGACATGCTGCCAGAGCCCCTTATTCTGGGTTTTATTATTAATAGCAGACTTGTGGACAGCTAGCTGGCGTTGATAGTGTTTGTTGTCATTTATGAAGGTTAATATAGAATTGACCCTCTGTAGATGTTTTCTTAATGCTGCTTTTATAACTGCTGCCAGACAAGGTGACGAAATCTGAGGCACCATAAAAGTTGAAATGGAAAATAAGCATCTGTTGGCTTAGTTTGTTATTGACCAGTCAGAATGACTCCAGATAGGAAGCACCTTGCACTGCTCTCCTTGTAGAGGCTGTGTGCTCCTTTTCAAATGGTTCCTGGGCTGGTTTGGAATGTGTGTTTTTTCCCTCTGACCAAATAGGTGTTATTACAACTGCTAAAATCACTGCTTTGGTAATTCTGTTCTAAGAAATTCCACCTTCCTGCTTCATGAGATGTGAGGGGTGGGTGATCCATGACATTGCCAGATGCTTTACAGCAGTCATTGGTTTATGATACTGCAAACTAGTGACTTGCTAAGCCTAACCTTCAAAACCTTGAAGGGGTGGGAAGTGCATTTGCTGCTCCAGTAAAAACCTGATGCATTCCCCAAGAGTGGAGTGACTGACTTCAGTGCCAGTCAGAATCTTCAAGTTCTGCATTAGGTTTCCTAGATCTCCAGGTTTCCCTTCTTTGTCGGACATGAGCATTTCATTTATATATATAATATATATTCACCTGTAAGCTGAACCCAACTCTGAAAGTGTTTAGGAACAGGCATGGGCAGAGGCAAGCGTTTTAGTCCGTGGCTTCCTATATAATAGTTCACTGCAGGTCTGACCCACTTAAAGGGTTGATAATTATGGCCAGAAATGACTGTGCTTTTATCATAAGGATATAACTCACAAGGGCTTCATATGAAGGAAAAGTAGCATGTCTTCTCAGGTTCCTGCACATCAATTCTGTGCTTCTGAGTAGTTTTGCCAGCATGGTAGAAAGGCATGAATGCATATTCATGGTCAGTTATGTCTTTGCTGAGTTAAGCAGGTTGCTTACAAAGCTGTGATGGCTGGTTAGGTGTGGTGGCAGCCTTGAGTTTGTGCTGTTCATCTTCTGTCAGTTAATTCCTGTCACAGCCTCATTCCTGCCTTGAATTTCAGCGTGAAAAAACCTTTTGCATCTTGAGTTTGGATGCTGGGAGCCTGGCTTTCTTTTAAACAGCACACTGGGGCCACTTCCCTCATCCAAAATGTATGAGCAGAGCATAGCTAAAGGACATAGAAGTCAGAGCTTGTCAGGGGATTGCAGCAGGGTCAGTTCAGCTACCTGGTTTTCATCTTTCCTACAAACAAAACCAAAATACCCTCTTCTCTCCCTGAATCTACAGAAGCAAGGCAATTTGAGAAGTAATTTTTTTGGTGATTTACTCTTTATGTAACTTGGTTTAACGATGCTGATCGCCACCAATCCTGCACTGGAGAGTTCCCAAGGATGACTCCATCAGAGGAAGCTCAACAGCTAAGCTGCCAAAATGCAGGGGATGGCTCAAATAATTAAAGTCACAAGCCTATAATGAGTTGCACTGTAATTTCATTTGGGTTTAGGGTTTAGGCACAGCTAGGAAGGCTCAGAGAAGTCAAATGGCACAGGACAAGGATAAACTCAGCCCCACAGTCGCACCCACCAGTTTTAGGCATGTGGTTCCCTGCACTGTAATGGGTTGTAAACATCTGGGCTATTTACTGAGCTGGCAACCAAAAGCATAGATAATGGTGACAGTGTGAGGCTTTGTCTTATGACAAGGGCTGGCAGTTGGCAAGAGGCTCTTGCTCTGCTCAGTCTGAACCTGACCAGCAGTTCACTGCTGGAATTTGCTGCTTGAACACTCTTAAAGGTATTCATGTGGATGATAAACACAGGAGATGTTTTCTTTCTAATGTGTTCTTTATCAGTGTTCACTTTCCTCATTCTTCCCTTCCCAAAATTTACCCTGATTCCAGCACATGGAGCTCCATCACACCCTGTAAATTTGCCCTGGACTGTAATTCTTTCACTTTTAGTTGCTTATCTCTTGTCACCTTTTTCCTCTATCCTCTAAATCTCATTTTTGTCTCCTTTATTGTTGTCTTTCCTGTCTCTTCTGAGCAATCTTGCTACCCTTGGTTTGTTTTCATTGCAGCCTGCACAAAACCTGCTTTCTCACTTGTGCTTGGGTAAATTAGTTTTTGCTGACACATGTGATTCTCTTCCAAAGAACTCATTGGTTTGGGCAAGAGCACTTGTGTTCAGCTTCTGCTGTGCTTAAAGTCTTAGAGCTGCCTTTTATTTTATTAGTTGGATCTTTAATAAAAAGGAGCGATAAGTAGGAATCCGGCCATGTATTGTCTAAAGTGTTTTTCTTGCTGATATTTCAGTTAAGTACTGAACAATATTCCAACTTTTGGCATATTTCTCTATATTAATCCTAAAATGGCAAACAGTTCTGGCCCTGTACAGGACCTTAGCAGGCAGCTGGAGGCCAGTGTTAAGTTTGCAATGCCTGAGTCATGGTACCACACTTTGTGATGGGGGGAAATTATGATTATTTTAGCAGTGATGATTTACCCCCACTCTGGCATCCTAAATACAGCGCATCTGCCTTGCTGTTGCTGACCAAGCAGAAAGGCAGTTACTGTCCCAAAGAGCCAAGGAGTTAAGAATAATGCCAAGGTGACAGATGGTGAGGGGCAGATGTGGGGAGCGTATGGATGCAAGGCACAAGTTGTGTTGCTTTTCTTACAGTAATCCCCTACAATTCCCTTTTTCTCTTTAAAAGCAGAAGACAAAATGTGTTACCAAGCCAGAAACTGCAGTAAATTCAGATGTATTTAGCATAAGGGAGTTTTTTGCTCTTCGGTTATGGATTTTCTATAACAAGAGCCAAATCAAAATATCTGCTGCAACCATCTGAATGTAATCTTGGGCAAACAGACACTTGATGCACTGTGTTGAAATAGCCTATGAAAGCAAATATTAGCATGAGGCAAGAAATGCAAACTGGAACTGGAAGTCTAGATAGTGAAAAAGCCACAAAGCAACAGCTTTGCGTGGGATATTGAGAGCCTCAGGCCTGATGCTGTGAACCTGGTTTACTGCATAGGTACCCTTGAATTAAATAGGATGGAGCAGGAACACATTTGAGCAAGGAGTTGCAGGATGAACCCTTTGGCATTAAATTCTGAAGAGGCTCAAGTGCTTCTGACACTATCAGCGCAAAGAGCAAATGCTGTTGGAGCTGCTCAGAGCTTTATCAGAGAGGACACAAGTCTTTCAGTACCAGGGGGATCATAAATTAAGGGAGTGTTACAGCAACCAAACACCTGTCAGTACAGGATATAATACAGATGTGAGGTAATTTTCCTGCTTGCACATATCTTTGGGAGTTAACTCTTTCCTTTTGGCACAAGATGCCACTGCCTAATGACTCCGGAGGGCAATGGTGTGTTACTCAATGGTTTAACCAGTGCCCATTGTCATGCAGAATCATGTATTACTGATTTCAGTGAGCTGAGATGCTGCCTTGTATAATAGAGAATGTCTGCTCTTCACTTTTGGTCACACCACAGGTAACCAAACACATCTC
Organism: Neopsephotus bourkii; assembly: GCF_033783945.1. NCBI lineage: Eukaryota > Metazoa > Chordata > Aves > Psittaciformes > Psittacidae > Neopsephotus > Neopsephotus bourkii. Next base: position 2,080,834 of record NW_026902223.1, read on the forward strand.
CAGTTATCAGAGGTATGCAGTGATTTTATCTCTTCTACCACCATGGGAATGAAATGGGCCACATGAAGCGGTGGCTGCTTTTTTGTCTTAGGCAGAGATGGATGGATGAGAGCAGAGAGTGGTGAATTTTTGAGCTAATAATGGCTGTTTGCAATCAGAACATTTTCCATTAAATAGTTCATGTCTTTACACTATTAAAAGTTGTTGAATAATGCAAGAATAGATTCAGAGAATCTGAATCTTTCAATTCTCTAAAGAAAAAAGATTGTAACACAATGTATTTAGCCACAGTTCTAATAATATTACTTTTGAACAATGGACGGTGTGTTCTATTTGAAATACCTGGGAACATCAAATTGGGTCCGATGAGTCTCATAAAAACACAACTGATAAAAGGACAGTAATCCAAGAGAACACAATTAGCAAAAGGCATGGCTTAGATAAAGCAAAAGGGACATTGGGTTTTAATGGTAATTGCGAAACCAGCCTCCTATTAACATCATTTCCAATTAAATAATCAATTTACTTTGTAGCATGCTGAATGGGATTATTAAAAATGGCTCTGTAGTACTGGCTCTCTTTTGTTATGGGAAAGTATATGAATTTGGTGCCAGGCTCTGATTAACAGAAACAAGCAGTGGGCCATGGCACTAGCATTGCATTAGGATTCTTCTACTAATTATTTTCTAATTAGGACCAATGAGAAATTGTCATCACTGCTCAATAAACATCCCAGTCCTTAACATAAGGACTGTAACTGCTGGACACTTGGGTTAAAGTTCAAAGCTTGGAAACTTTAATGAAACTCCCATTGATGACAGTGTTCATATGGTAAATGCATGAAGGTAGAATTTAGCCAGTCTGCTTTGAAACACTTGTTCTGTCTTGCAATTCATACTATAGGACATAATAGGCCCTCTGGGTTTGAGTTTGCTTAGCTTCAACAGCTTTAATGGAGGAAAATGCTGGGATAAAGTCTCTTTGCTAATACTTCTCTCCAGAATTGCTCCCTCCTTGTCAGTTTTAGACCAGTGTGATGGGGAATGCTTTCTCGTGGAGCTTTGAAATAAATGCTAGGACTCACCTGTAAGAAAGAGCTGGTGTAAAAGGCAATGACTTCACCTCTAAGGAGGTCATACCCCCTGCTTGGCATGACATTTCTCCACTAATACTGTCAAATCTTTGCTGCTGTTATTGTTGCATTATGTTATGAAGAGGTTAAAGCCTCTGCCTTTGAATGGAGCCCTTTATACTGAGGAGTTTCATGTTTGCCCAAGCTAGTGTTGTTTGCTTGGTGGAGATGAGGGGAGAAGAGATTCACTTGGACACCTACAGCCAGCATGTGCAGGTTGGGGCTCCAGCCCTACTGATGACTTCCATGAGGGATTCCCCTTGCCCTAATAGAGACTAAACCTGCCTTGTGTTCTAAGACAATCTCAAGGCTTTGAATCACTGATGGGATGAATGCAGGTGAACAGCCTGGGGTGATGCTCTCCTATCAAACCCAAATCCTTCAAGGACATGAAGGTGGCTTTGTTTATGTGGGTACCTTCCTCTGGAGATGAAAAGCTGGTTTTAGCATCCCATTTAATGGCTGGTTTCAGAAGCCCATCCAGAGATAAACTGAGCCAACAGGAAGGCTCTGCTGTCTTTAGAGCAGACCTGAAGGCAACAGCTAATGAGCTTTTATGGTAAATAGACATCTTTTGCTGTTTGTTGAGTACTAAATCCCAGAAGTAGTTATATGGTGTTCCTGGGATAGAGGGTGGCTTCAGCAAGCCTGCTTTGTCAGAGGAATTGGCTTTTACACTGTGTTACAAGTATTAATCCAACTTCTCAGCAAGACTCTGCTGCGGTTTCAAGTAGTCCTCAGTAACTTCAGGAATGAAATAGCCTTTGGCACGAAAATCACTTCTGCCACCTCCTTTTGACAGATCACAATACAGTAAGTGAATTCCCCTTGGAATTCCCTACGCTGCTGTGTGATTTGTGTGTTTGCAGCAAGCTTTTTGTCAGGTTTCCTGAAGAAATCGGGCTTCATGGCCATGGAGCCAAAAAGGGTTTCTCTGTAGTGCTTTTTTCATACCTGCTTGTTATATGTGGGGACTTGGTATTTACAGACTGGGTGGTGAAAAGAGGTGTGATGTGGGGAGGTTTTGAAGGGGATGAATAAAGCAAGAGTTTTCTGTCACTGAACATTATAATCTGAATGACACAGCAGTGCCCAAAAACTTGTATTGTGTGGGGGTGACTGAGGATTTAGTGAGATTACCCTTAATCTTCCTCCATCAATAAAAAAGGAAACAAGAATAGATCCCTTCTTGGAAAGACAATGACATTTATTGTGTTTGCTAGAGCCATAAAATTGGCACAATGTGTTTCATATCATAAGAACATCTAAATCTTCATAGGTCAGATACTAAACTTTATCTGCTTTGCCCTAATGCAGCCATGGCTAAATGCATTTTTCTGTAAAGCTCTGAAATTCCTTATCTGACAGAAGGCTTGTAAATTGGCCCAGTGATAAATAAATGTCATTAGTACAGAGATGCTGCTAGGTTCTAGTTGTCATTGGAAAAGACAGCTTTAAACAGATAGAGGCTTTATCTGTCTTGATAATTAATGAGCTGCTGCTTCATGCTTGTTTGTTGCCTCATTTTCTGGGGTTTTTACAGTTGCTTTTTGAGTAAAAATGAAGCTTGTTCCATGTGTGAGCATCAGAAGAGGTCCCACATGCACCATGCTTCTAAAGCTAGAGCTGGAATACAGATGGTCTAATGCTGAGGATGCTAAACTGGGCTGGAGAGCCCTGGACTAAATTTCTTGTTCTGTCAGCACTTTGAGGACTCCAGTATTAAAATGCTATGTGAGAACTAGGCAGTAATGATAATTTATCTCCATCACAAATTGTCACTTCAAAGCTGGATAACATTGCTTCCATATCTTAAACCAGTTCTTGATACACTAGGGGTTGGGAGACTTTAAGATACTCTGTGGATGTATAGGCCCTCTAAAATTAAGCATTATTCTGCAGTGACATTTCTACTTAGAAAGTAACATAGCGAGATCTTGGCTGGCTTTACAGTAAGACATAATTCAGAGAACACACATTCATGTGAATGTTGCTGAACATTCCCCACCCGAATGAAGATGGGCTCTGACATTTAACATGGTGTCAAAGCCTTGATGTATCTAGAGCTTACTGATACGCCATGAGAAGTGTTCTCCAGTCAAACAGATGAAGATTAGTTACTTGTGTACTTGGATTTAGTGTGTGGGCCTCAGAATGGGTGGAATTTGTGTGTTGTAGAAAATGAGCTGTGCCAAGCAAAGCTCAGGTTGATTCATGAAGGCGAACACACAGTTGTGCAGACTAAGCCTATATGTCACTTTGCTTGAGAAACTCCATTGCAGTCATTGGCTGTCTTCACACCAAAAACATGTTGTAAATCCTTTGCTGGTTGTATTTTAGAATGAAATCCCATTCGTTTGAAACGAACATGTGCACAATCCCACTTGGATCGTGGTGCTAGTTTTGGGGACAGTTTCTTGAAGATTCAAGTCTGAATCTCAAATATGACTTGAATGTCAGTTTATGTATTATCTTAGATTTTTTGCATTCCTCTACCACCTCTGTGAACCTGTCACAGGTAAAGCCCAATAATAGATGATGTGTAAATAACCCATCACAATACTGGCCCCTGGCTTCATAAAGATGAGTCCTTGAAAAGCTTGCAGTCGAAGACAAGAGATGACGGATAACTGTACATGCAGGGAAGGGAGCAAACTTGATGGTCAAGAAATGTGAAACTCAAGCACCAGGAGCTGTAACTGCAGACAATAAACAAGCTCTTTCGTGACAGGTTTTTGAACCTATTTAATTTAATTAATAATAAGTTTATTTGCTTTTTCAGCTTTGACTTGTGAATCCTGCGTGATGCTTGGAGTGGCGCTTTCCTCCTTAGCTGACCTGTTTTAGGCTGCACGTGTTGGAATAGCTGCTCTGATTTCTCCTACAGCTGCACTTTCCTATTTTTTCTGGTACTTCACTTCAAGGATTGCTCTGGAAAATATCAAGTATTTTTCATAGCTACAAAAGTTTGCTAATGGACACTTCATGATAAATCTTTCTATAAACAGCAAAATACCCACCCTGCATGGGGCTGGCTGTCATGAGCAGTGTTTGGCATTGGTTTTGTCACTTGCTCACCAAAGTTTGCAGAGTTAATGTTTCTTGGTTTTCCATCACTGAGGGAGGCTGTTTGGTGGTGAAAAATACTTATATTTAGCTTCAGCAAAATCTTCTGGTATTAGTGATTTGTCACACATGGAAATATATTAGTGAAATGGCAATGTTCTTAACTTCACCTCACTAGAAAATCCATCTGTCTCCAGTCCCATAAAAATATCCCAGATGAAAATGGAAAATGCTATAGATAGCACCACTTCTTCCAAGAAAACGTCAGCAAATCTGTTACCCTTCTTACCACTATCATGTAAATACGAATCAGTTTGGGATTCAGATTGTATAGAAAATGTGGAAAGAAATCAGTTGCAAGCATTCTCATGAATTTCCTGTTTTGCTCAAACCTGATGAACTTTCCTGATCCATGTTGCTAGATGAAAAGGTTCTTTTAAACTCTTATTCTGCTTGTAGACATTTCCATGGCTCCACGAACTTCAGCTGAAACACTTGAGCTCGCATCAGCTCAGGGTTTGGTGCTCATGTTGTGCAGATGTGCACACTCACAATCACCTACCTGAATAAATACCTCTGAACAAACCCATTCATTGGCCAGCTCTGTTTTACTTACTGGCCTTGCCTGCACTGCTGCAAGATGTGTATTGTGAGATTAGTTTTGATCTTGAACTTACGCAGTTAAAACATCCCATATATAGGAAGAAATGCTGGAAAGGTACCCAAGGAAAGAGCTCTCTTCTGGTGGATATGTAACCCTTGCCATCTGTCTGACCCGAGAGGTCCAGTGCAGTGATGGAGTAGTATAAAATATGCTGACTCCTGAGCTTTACAAATGATTTCTGATGGGGATGCTGGGTTTGTTCTCCCTTGCAATCACAGCTGCATACCCCTCAGTTGTCACAGATGCTTTTTGGCAATTAAACAAGCTGTTACTGCTCACAGCAAGCCCTGGCTCCCCAGCTTCATTTGGAAACCTTTACCTTTGAAATGGTTCATTACTCAGCTTCTCTCAATCCCTATGAGCTGCTTTTTTCAAGGTTTCTAATTTACATTGCCATGACTGGGCAGCAGTAAATCAAAGCCCAGCTGCAGCTACTGATCTCCTATAACCCTTTTTTTCCCTCTTAGTTGTAATTTCAACTATAAGCCCAACAATAAGCCCATCTCTTAATCTCAGCATGCACAAATGGAGAATGGTCAAATGACGCACAATTTTAAGCTTCTTGCTGTATAAATTAGGAGGAGTGCGTCAGTTCACTGGAATACTCTGACCTTTTCTCCTTAAAAATACTGGAGGGGGGAAGATCAGGGCTGAGCCTGAGGTTAAAAGTCTTCTATATTTACAGCATGCAACTGGCTAAGCATAAGGTACCAATATGCACAGAAGCTGGTACTTAAAATATATGGGCAAATGGAAGTTGGGGCATATAGAGAGAAGTGCCGGTGAAAGCCAGACTGTTGCTAGCTTTCAGCAGCTAAATTTACTCTTATTTATATAGGATACTATTTCCCATCCTTAAGTAGAGGGAAGAGGGATATGCCAGCTACCTGAGGGAGTTAAAACCAAATTACTAATCATTTTAATTAGCATTGTCTGTCTTTAGTTCAGCTGTTAATGCAGGGAGCCAGATTTGCCTCTGCTTCCAGCACTGTGAGGCTATTAGAATCAAGAGAAGGCAGAGTGTGGATGGCTCTGTGCTGCTGCAAGGGAAGCCAGGAGCAGTGTAATGCTGACATGGGGTGATGGGAGCCTCTCAGCACCATGCTGGCTGCAGTGAGCGCTTGAGCAACATCATGGGATAACTTGAGTATTGATCTTAATGCAACCCATGGCTGAGTGTTGAGCAATGTGGTGTGATGAACTGATCTTGCTATTATAACGATCCCCTTCTGACAGCATTTTGGGAATGGGCTTTTCCCCCCTTGGTGCTTGGGGTCCTGCTGCAGTGCTGTTCTGTGAACTGAGTTTGGTTTCTAATCACCTGCTGCTGCAGTGGTCATCGGGTCATACAAAACAGAATGCTTTAGAAACTCAGCAGGTTGGTAATGTTTTGTGTATGGGCATAGTTCTATATAGATATTAAGAGAAATATTTTTCATTTTATGTCACTGAATACTTAAAAATTACTTCTACAAAAGAGAAAATTTTTTTAGGGTTTTTTGTCAAAAAAATCACATTAATTGTTTTAATGAAAACCTATCTTTCAAACTAAGTGCAAATGATGCTTATTAGGTGTTCCCTTCTCTGTGGCTTCTGTGCCAGCCCCTGCATGGCTGAGCTCTGAGCTGGCCCAGGGAGCATCTCTTAATGTTCTTCACTTCAGCACTGCTTATGTGAAATCAGTTACTTTATTATTAGTATTTCCTGTTCTTGGCCTAAAGGAAAATGGTTCCTTTAGTGTGGAGAGAGAAATGAAATGGGAGAAAAATTAACAGGATCTGATGGTAGAGGCAAGGTTGAATTTTAGTTTCATGGGCTAGCTATAACCTGGGGCTTTATCTGAGCTGAAATTTCAATAAAGTTTATTTCGCAAAGCATTTTCTATCTGTTAAGTTGTTGGTGTTTCTTTGGAACAGGAAGGAATCACTTGGTGTGCCTGAAATGAATCCCAGAATCATTAAGATGGGGGAAAAACCTTTCAGATCAAGTCTAACCATTAACCCAGCACTGCCAAGTCCACAACTAAAGAGATGTGTAGACTGTGGTACTTAGGGACATCTTTTAAATGCCTCCAGGGATGGTGACTGAGCCAGCCACAAGTGATGGCTTTAACTCCTGACCCTGGTTGATCCACCGGTGGTGGTGTGTGATGTTAACACCTCTCCCACTAAGGTCGTTCTCATCTTACCTCAGGGGACACTGTCCTGCAGAAGTATCTGGATGCCTGTGGTCAGGGTGTTAGTCTGATGAAGTGGTTAAGGAGGCTGAGGAGGGGGAACAGAGGGGAACAAGGGCTCTGTCACAGCCCTCAGTGCTCCTTAGTTCAGTGCAGTAGGTGGGAGGCTTCCAGAAAGGTTTGTGCAGTGGTCACTGAGCATCAAGGGTTTGCAGTGGAATGTACTAATGTAAACCCAGCCCAGGGTGACTGAAGACTTCAACTGGATTTTAAATAGTGAAAGGCACAGGGCACGAATGTGCTGGAAAAATGTGCACTGGGAAGGAGGAAGAAAAGATGGAAAATCTCAAGTGAAACTCCAGATTCTTAAAGACACAGAGCCTGGACTGGGGAGACCTTAAAAGATCCAAACCCAGTGTGCATGTGTTCCCATCACAAGTGAAATGCCTGCGTGTACTTTTGTTCCTTCTGCCTAATGCTTCTTCAACTGAGTGAAATTAAGCTCCAGGCCTCTTTAAGACTCCTTGCCATCCCTTAAATCTACCCACACACATGCAGTGTACCTGTATTTATCAGCAAATGCACCTCAATCTTTATTTGTTCCTTCCGTGCTGTTCTTAATTCACCTACTCGCTTGAATAGTAAAGCCACAGGACTTCACCTTTCTGATTTACACTGGCTCATTTTAAGACAGCTGAAACCTGCTGTTTAATGCATTATTGAAAGCTGTTCTTTATTTTTAAACTTTCCAGGAAGTTAAAAATAGACCTGATCCTTTTCATTCTCTTAGAAATAAAGAGCAGATCAGAATTACGCATTGAACACTGTGCATAATCCATTGGTTAGGGATTACATCTGCTGAATGCATCAGTTAACTGAATCAAGTCTATTTATGTTTTCTCAACAATTCCAACTTGATTCTTGGCCATTTCCTTGCCACCAGGATTAAGGAGGCAGTCAGGGCTCAGCCTAGCTTGAGTGTACTTGGTCATCACTGGATGTTGAGCTATGCACTCACCCAGTACCTGCAGATTGACCAGAGGTTTGAGTGGGTGCTCAACAGAAATGCTTTGATTTTTGTATTAATTGTGGGTCTCTTAATTTCTCAGAATTAACATTAATTATTAACATAACATAGAATGAACGTTTACTTGCTTAAATCCTGCCTTCTTCTGCTTTGAACTGGATGTTGTTCAGGAACACAACCCCCGTTTCATCTCTATGCAGAGCAGTCTGCTTAACACCTTGCATTTCACCAAGGTGTACACAATAACTAAGAGGAGCAGGGGCAAAACTGTCTCTGTGACCCTGAGCATTTTTGTTAGATATTAATGAGAAAGGCCTCCCTCATTGCGCAGGTACATGTGAATGTACTCAATACCAAATCCCTTTTTTCAGTTCCTATGAAAACGCACTATGCTGTTAGGTATTCATGTCTTAAATAATGTTAAGCTGTGTAAATGCAAGGGGGGGGGAATCCAATCAGAGCCTAATTTATTACAATGAATTGTCAAAGAGCCATAGGGGTTTGTATGCAATGCTGTGAATAATTAATCATTACAGGTGGGATATTCAGAAGTGCCTGGGGGCTAGCTCAGCCCTACTCATGCCAGGGAGATGGATGAGTGCTTTAGGAAATCCCATTGAAATACCAAAGATCGGAGCTAACCAAGGACTATTTTTCTATGTACACCCTTGTCTGTGACCTCCTTTACTGGAATTTTGGGACCTGAAAGAATATCTTGCAGAAAACATCATTGGAAAGATAATTCCTGATATCTGGGTCTGAGTTTCAATTTCTTTCTAAAGGAATCTGCTAAGAAATCAGTCAAAAAAGGAGGGAAAAAAATGAACTTGACCAAAGCTGTCAGTAACTGATAATTTGGGATAAACGTTATAACAATCACTCTTCACTCTCTCACAGAAAACACCCCTTGTGTCCAGTGTCCATAGCATTTTTCTGTGCAATTAGTGTTTTATTCCTGTGCTATGAATTGCAATGGGAGAATGGACTCTTAGCTCACATCTGTTTTGAAAACCATCTCGTGCACTTCCGCACCTTAAATACACCCAACTCCTAATAACAACCACCTCCTCTTGAAAAGAGGGCTTGTTTGGATAGAGACATGCAAATATGCTGTTCTAGGACAAGCTGCAGAGTGAATACGTAATGAATGCTCCTTCTCCAGAGAAACTGTGCCCATGTACACCTATCGCTGAAAGTACAGGCTGAGCAAATGATCCACCAAAGAGATTCCTGTTGAATGCAGCAGGAGCAGAGGAACTCTTGTGTTCATTGAATACCTCCTCCAGGACCACTGCTCACTAACTGGAAGGGCTGTTAGTGCTGGCTTTAGCGTGCATCTCAGGTTTGCATCCCATGCTCTAAAATGTAATCTCCATATGTGGAGTTTAAATGTTTTGCGTGTGGTAAGAATTGGTCTCCGAGCTTCAGCTTTTTCCAGCTATAAAAGAGAACACTTGCAAGAGAATGGAAAGGTTGGGGGGGGGGGGAGGAACTTGATTGTTGCTAGAATCTTTCCTACAAGGTGTTCCATATCCTATTGCTTATGAACCCTCTGATCTATATTTACAAATGGCCTTAAAATGGCAGGTAAGCAAAAATAGGGTTGGGTGAAAGGAATATTGCCAGCCACCTGGCTCACCAGCTTAGTATCAGGTTCAAGTCTTTCGACCTTGCATGGGGGGTGTTACAGCTCAGGGGGATTAGAAGGAATGAAAAGCACTAACTCAGCTTTCCCCACAGAGCAGGTTATATTCACTGTTACTATCAGCTGCAGCGTGATTGTCTATTTTCTAATGGGGAGGGGTTGGCTGGGGAAATGGATGTGCTACCTGCTCACATAGGGATGGCTGCTTGCACCTCAGAGCTCCCTCTGGGTTCCTGGAAGCAAATTCTGGAGCAGCTGATGGAAAATCAGTAAGCTAAGAGCAGCGGCCATCATTTAAAAGCAATCTGGAGATGTTTGTTCCCAAATTGCTTCTCCCACCATTACAGATGACAAAGGGCAAAAGAGGGGTTGTGAGACTGAGGTTTTGTTCATTTCAAGAGCTATGTGAAGATCTCACTGATGGTAAAGTAGAGAGCTTAATGCAGTGAAGCTTCACCAGTGCTTTGGTGGCCCAGGTTGATGGTGCAGGGTCAGGGTTTCTCCTCCTGCTCTGCTGGAGAAGACCAGATCTGGGGTCCATCCCGGCTCTCCACACATCCCTCTCTTCTCTCCAAGCAGCAAGCCCTGGGGTTGCCTTTAGTTCTTGGAGTGACAAAATTCATCCTTGCTGCTGTGTGGAAGCCTTGAGCCAGCCCTGCTTCAGTTCTGCTCTGAAAGGGCAGGGGCAAACAAAACCAGACTTGTAAATAGGCTGAGTTGTTAGGGACTGTTACTGCAACGTAAGGAAGATTGAGTGGAAGGTTAGTAAGGGGAATGCTGTGGCCAATGCTATGTTTTGGTAAGGGTTAAAACACTTGAGTACCCACTGGCATAAACCCATGGGATTTCTGTGCTGTAGCACTTTTCCTGTTCCTACGTAGCACAGCCACTGGATGCCACCACTTGTATTTCTAGAGATACCACCTAATAGAGTGAGCCCCAGATTGTCACACTTCTAAATGCTTGATTTTTTTGGTTGCTTTTAAGACACATGTCTTAACCTATGTAAGTTTTCCACTTTAAACCAACTGATTCCTGCTCATGCTACAGCAATTTTAAGTTCCCAGAAGCAGTATAACCTATCACCCTCCAATAAACCTAAGCAATCCCAGCTGGAGAAGCTTAGGAAAGGTCTATACTGAGATGTATGTAGGCTTCAACTGTTGTGCATTGCTCTGGATCACAGAGCAGAATTCAGCTATTCTGCAGGAGGAAATGGAAAGTTCCCTGCGGGGATCTATGCAGAGGCTGAAGGAAAACCAGGTTTGTTGAGATGTGGAAGGTGAACTGTGTGCTAAGTGAGGGTCTGAAGATGTTGAGGCAGACTAGAGCAAGGGCCATCAGCAGCCTCAGTAGGAAAATGCCTTTTCAGTAACATCCTTTCCTGATAAGCTGCAAGTACCTATTTGAAGCAGCAGGTCTCTGCTGATAGAAAAATACTCAGAACATCTTTTTGCTGCTGAAATTTCTCTCTTGCCTGAGTTAAATAGGAAACTTTGAGATTTTGTTACATCTGAATTATACAAATTGGAGTTGCTTCAAGTTTACACACAGGTATTTTATGATCTGTCTCAGAGCAGCTACTAGCTGGACACATTAAGTTGCGTTGCAGTTGATGTCTCTGACCCAGAACCATGCTTGGGAAGGTACATCCAGCTGGAAAGCAACCACAGTTTGAACACGATTTCCCCTATTGTAGCAAGCTGGTTGTGTTTTTATATTCACATATTTTAAGTGTGCATGCTGAGAAGCAGCAGTGAAGTGTGACAGCATTGATTGCCATAAAGTCAAGGCACAGAAGCAAAGAAAAGTGAATTTGAGTGTACAGAGGTTTTGTGTGAACAAGTCAAGCAGTTGCTCGGCCAGGAAGGTAATGCTCACAAACAGGCTGTGTATGGAAATATGGGTGTGTGCAAGTGGGCTTCAACCCTTCTACTAAGCTGCAAATGATTAGGCCTGTAATGTTAAGTGGAAACATGTAATACAAAAATAACTGCTTAAAAATAAGCTTTCCGGTCTAGAGGCCCAGGATTTTGTATTTACAGATTACTTTTATAGATGCCGTTTTCTCTTTCCAGTATTGTCTGTGTAGCTGGTAGGGGAATTACTCTTCTACTCCTCAAAGATTTATTTGCTAATCTCTCCCAACAGGTGCTTTCCAGGCATATGCATCCCCATCCCCTTTGTTAAGATGCTCTGGATCTGCTTTTGGGACTCTTCCCCCATCTCTGCTCTTTAAAACCCAAGGCCAAAAATTTCATCTCTCTCTGCCTACTTATTAGGTACCTAAATCTGTTTCACGTATCATGTGTAGAATAAGAACATGAAAGCCTGCTTTGAAATGGTGGTTGTAAAACTGAACTCATGTTCTAGCAAGAGAACTATTTACAGAATGTAACAGTTCAAAGTCTGGCTGAAGTTACAAGATGGGTTTGTGGGTGCCACCTCCATAGGCTTCCTTTGACTTAAGTTTCTCTTTCCAAGCTTAGGAAAGTGGTTAGTGTTCTTTTTAAGCCAAATTTGCTGATCCAGGACCTTTTGGATAAGCAGCCACCAGTTCCCTATGAGAGAGGTTGCTATTGAGCTGTGTGCATGACCAAGAAAGCCCCTTGGCCATAAGACATTGCGACCCATGTTTGCTCTTTGGCTCTGTATTTCCTCTGGTGGTTCTCTGGGCTGCTCCAGAAGTTCACTCAGCAGCTGATCAGAAACATCTATACTTGAGAGATGATTTTCTTCGTCACTGAGATTTTTCTTGTCTTTAATTCTATTCTCCTTACAGATCAAAACTTCATTTCCATGATAGGTGGGCTCCTTGGAACACTTCTAATGGTCCTTGTGTTTATTCACTTAGTGCTGCAGCACAGGGAGATGTTGTCTCAGATTTATACAGGAAGTTTAAGCAATGAAAGCAAATGGTCAATATCCTAGGCAGTTCTGTGGCAGAAAGCAAAATCTGAGTCTTTTCACTCGTTCAAAACTGCTCTTAATTGGCTGAATTACAGTTTAGGAGCTGTATAGTTGGGGTGTGAATTAATCGAAATTAATGATCCAGCAATGGGCTGAAAAGAAGATTCTTTGCATTAAAACCGAGTGAAGCTGACTGGGAAAGCATTTCCAGATCACAGGAAAAATAAAGAGGTAACATCACATGAAACAGTGCTGTTTTGTGCACTGTGTTACTTTTGTCTGGAAGGTCAATGATGAAGTCTCACACCAGCAGTCATGACATCTTTTAGGGTAAGAAACCACTCAGAGAGGCTAAATGGATTGTCCAAACCACAGAAGTCAGTGCACCCCTGGTAAAGCTGCTGCAAGGACCATGTTCAGGGGTGAAAAGAGGACCCTCTCTTTGCCAGGGGGTCAGGGTAAGGGAATTGGAAACTAAACACTGATGGAACAAAATAACTGCTAGGTTGGAGATAAGTGAATAAAAATACACTGCCAGCAAGCGAGGACAGCTGTGGTGCTACACCCAATGGCAACTGTGGAAAAACAAGGCTGTAAAATAAATATACACATGGGGAAAGGTTAGGCAGGTCTTAATTTCCACCCTACTGTTACTGTAACCCATACAACACAACTTGTTTTTGGCTGTGAACAGAAGTACAGTGAGGGCTTAGCTGCTGGAAAGGATGGGTGACAGTTCAGGTCATCCAAAATTCACTGCTCTGGTCCATCTCTCTTTGTATTTCTCAGTGATTCCCAGCTGCAGGGACAGGGGAACTTTAACATCAAAGGAGGAACAATGCTGTGGTACTTCAGTATAACCATTGCCTTGGAGATGCTAAAGGAAGAGTGTAGCTGTTCTGGCTCCAGATACTGGATAAGGTTAGGGAGAAGTCCCCAGCTAACTACCAAAAGTTAACAATAAAATAAGGATGCACCTGTACTCATTTGAAGTGGTAGTAATTTCTCATAAGGTGGTAATTTTAACTGCTTGCTGAAATCTCAATGGAATGTAAAATTCTGGCTAAAATACAGCAATTGGAGTGGTTTAGGTTTCTAAAAGGATTGGTTTTTCAGTCTGAAATTAAGTAGTTTTTTGTGGCTGTGAAAGTGGAGAACGCTGATCTCGAGTTGATTCTGCTCTTGAGCTTGGATATTATAGTGCACTTCAAAAAATAAATGTAAAAATGATCAAAGCGATTCCTGTTATTTCACACATGGTTTTAACTCTAAGAAAATAATCCTTTGTAGGGATAACTTATAGCTTTGTCTTAATTATATGTATTCTATTCTCTGCAGAGAGTTCAGAATCCTCTAGAAGTTACCAGAAGCTCATATTTTTCTATTATTAAATTTCTACAACATTTAAAAGAAACCCTATCAAGTTTTTAGTACCTGCATCAATGTGAATCCTCTATTTTTGCTGCTACGGTCATACTGTTCTGTCCAAGAAAAATGTAAAAACTAATCAGTTTTGTCCAGAGCCTTAATTAACATAAGGAACCCAATGTTCATTCTTTTCCAACTCAAAGTGTGTGGTATGAGACAAAAGTAATTTGTTCCTGGCATAAAAATAGGACAATTACATCTATCATGATGCTGTTCAAAGTGGGAGAGTTGCAAGATGCTCTATGAATGGACACTGCAGCCATGTCAGGTTAGCAAGGCCTCAATAAGTGAATAGCACAGATTTAAAGGTAGCAGCAGTGATGTTGCTAGTTTGTGAAGTTATTTGAGCTCCTTGGGAAGTATTCCTCCTTATGAAGCATGATCAAGGCAAGAAACATCCACCTGCAGAAGGCTTCTGTATCCAGGAAGGACACACAGAACAACTTTGGCCATGCTTGCCTCTGGTGACAACTGATAAAGCAGTTTTGTGCAGTCTAAATGTTAGGCGCTGTCTCTAAAATTAGTCTCAAATATTTGGGGAAATAGAAAATTACCAGAAATTGTAAGGATGAGCAAAGAAATCTAATAATCAAAAAAACCCAGCCTAACTCCTGTCCAATAGGATTGCTTCCCAGCAACAGGCTGGACAAGGGTCATTGCTCAAGCCTCCTACAGTCACTCCGTCGTTATTATTAGTGCACTGTTGTTGGTGCTATTTAAGAATTTCCACTATACCAAATGGTAACTTTAGTCAGCATTGTCAGAAAAAATACCACCTATAAACTATTTTAGACTTAAGCACATCAACAGTTACTAATACAGTGCTTTACAAGGCTCAGTCAGTTATGGAGCTAAGCTGTCTGTTGGTAAAATAAAACCACACACAATATTTAGCCTGCAACTGTGCACTTACAGCATATAAAAAGTTACCTAATTTTCCATAGGGAGAGGGAGATTTTTGTGCTGTAATTATCAGGTGGCTTTTGTGCTTGCAGGAATGTGCTTGCTGCTTTGACAAATGTGTTTTAATGAGATTGAGTGTTGAATATCTGACAAATGTTTGTCCCATCATCATTCATTAGTTTCATGTGTGTGAAAACAAGCATTATATTAATGAAAAATTGTGCTAAGTACAAGTGATGTTTGTGTAAAAACTGATACCTACAATTATGATAATCAAAGGCAAATGAATGGGCAAATACATAAACTCAGTCTCAGAATGAGAAATCAACCATAAGAAAATGAAAAATGATGTTTTTACAGATGCAGTAAAGTCACTCTAGTTTGATTATTTAACAGTTGGAAAATGGATATTGGCAGTTCCAATCAACTTCTAAAGTTTCAGGTCTGCCCAATGACAGAATTGTGACAAATGTCTCTGATGCTGGTACCCAATAATACTGCTTGGAGTGAAGTTTGCAGATGCTATGGCCAAGACCTAATTAAGAGGTTGTGATGAAGAGGTTGTATGTGACCCAACATTCACTGAAGTCTATGATAATCCTTCCACCAAACCCTGACTGGTGCTTGCTCACCCTCTGGTGATGAACTGCTACATTCCATATGCAATCCACTCCTTAACTGCACTCCCATGGGGAAGACCCTGTTCTGGTGGCTTTTTAAGAGTTTCCAGTGTTAATGAAGAGCCATCAGATGATTAATTAAAATTGTCTAGGATCACCCTGTACTGTACATGACATCTTGTAAGCATAAAATCAAATTGCTGGCATTTCTTTTCCAGCAATCATTGGAGAGTGATTTGGACTAGGCTTTCCCCCTGCCAAATCCAAAGTTGCGGAGCCTTACTGTTTTGGCGAAGAGTACAAACAATTTCCATTGTGCAGCTCAAGCAAAAAACACATACAAAGCTGTTGAATCTTTCACTTTTATGTGTTTTCATTTGGCACAGGGAAATGTAATCATTAAACAAATCTGTTTAACAGGTCAACTTTGATGTATCTTAGCGAGTAAAAGCCATTGTTACTGCATGTCTACCTTGAGGAGTGTGAACCAGCTCTTAGAACAAAGAACAGAAAGCTTATGCTAGGCATGAAGGCTGCCAGTGAGCTATTTTATAGCCTTTCAGTGTCTTCCAATACCTTGGAAAGGAAATTCTATTCTTTATAATGTACCTCTTCCTAATTTACCTTTGGAATTGCCCTCTGCTTTATTAAAGTAAAAGGCTTTTCATTCCATTGTGATTAGTCTTGGGGCAGGTCAGTGTGATTTATTGAAGGCAGATACAAGATCATCCTACTTCCTGCTCCAGCCAAAAGCCACGTAGGCCTATAGTCATCTGGGTTTGGGCTCATCATTGTGCTGCCAGCAGCTGCATGGTGTACATTTTGATCTTGCCATAAAAGACAAAGGGACCTCTCTCACACCTTCAAACCATAAAGCAAATCCCATTACCTCAGGTGCTCACAGTTAGCATCTTCTAGGTTCAGTGATATCATCTGTCAGGTTCTCTTGTCTGCAGAATGTTATAATGTGTTACAGGGCTGTTCTTAATGGGACATAGGGAGTTAATGGTGTTAGTTTTGTACAGGTGTGATAACTTTGAGAAAAGACATGAAAGAAGGTGGTCTAAGGTGCTGTCAGTGTTGTGGGTGCATGTTTCTCACAAATCTCTTTTGCAGCTCTTCCCTCTTAATGAGTTACAAAACCTAATACACTTTCTCTCATTTTTATTACAAGCTGTAAGTGTCCAAATATTTCCCCATCTGAATTGTGACTGTACAATACGATGCCGTTCCAGTCCAGTAAAACTTAGCATTTATGACATTCCAAAAGCTGTTGCTTATTAGCAGTTTCTCAAGCTTTGGGGTGTTTTGCAACACAACAGTCTAACTAATGATTGAGGGGAAAACATTATCATGTGCTGACATTCCAAGCTATTTTATAAGCCACTTTAGTCTCAGACACCCTTTTCCTCCTAGCCATGTTAGTCTAAATCTGCTCCATCCACTGCTGCTTCATCGAACTGTTTCTGTGGTTGAGCCCAGAGGTCCTCCTTCAGCTGCTTTGGGAGGCAGCGGATCTTCCCTCTTGCAGGGCATGCACTGCTCATACACCAGAAGTAAAAGGAATTCAGCTTATAGTAACTGTTTACTAGCTGCCCTTACTGCACTAAATTATCCCCAGGGGCACCTTTACTGGAAAGGCTTAATTTAATGTATATTGAAGGAGTAAAAATGGTGGCTGGATTTCTGGTGTGCAGAAGTGATGACACCGCTGAGTAGCTTATGTGCAGAGCTAAACTGTATTTGGGATGTCTAGGTCTAAGTATATGGTAGCCTCCTGCCTGTACTACATGGCTAGGGATGCCTATGCAGTAGCAGCTGCATGTTCAGAGGTGTCTTATCTCCTAGGCTGATGTAAAAAGCTCTGCTGTGTTAGCGTGCCTTGGCTGCTGCTTCTGAATGGGGAAGCTTAATCACAATAATTGAATGTCCTTTGTGGAAGTGTCTCCTGGTCATGTAAGTCGCTGGTGATGAACAGGGAAATCTCTGAGGTCCTACATATGAAGCAGGAGAACCCAGAAAGCCATTTCCCTCTAATGAAGGAATAGGAAATCTGGGGGAGTCCCAGGCTATAAAGAACACAGCAATGACATTGTCGTAACTGTCTTTAGAGATTCTGCTGCTGCTTGTGGATACTGCAAAATGGTTTTGGTTTTGCCATGGGTATGTGGAAGGTATGCCACAAATTTGGTTTTTCTGCAGGGTATTTGTACAAGCTGGCTCCCTTTGAGAATGCAGCTGAGCTTCTCTTTGATATCTGAGTCTGGTGACCTCAAAAATGAGCAAAACCCAACTGACACCTCTCCACACCAAGCTGTAGCACTGCTGGTACATGCCATAGCAGTGCACAGTTAAAAACTGGCCTCAGTTCCTCTGATGTTTTCCTAGTAAACAGCTTGTCAGCTTGCAACAAAGACCAAACTAGCTAAAAGCTTACATCATTTGGTCTAGCTTTTAACAGAAACGGCCAAAATTACCTTTAGCTGAGCTGGGATTTATGTGTACCCTTGCAAATAAAGCCCAACTCTATTACTGAATTGAAATTGAGTTCCTAGAGGTGAAGAGAAACGTGGGAACCCAACTGAGCTCTAGTAATGTGCCCCCACTTCCACTATGCAAACAAAACTGTGAAGTAATTTAGCAATGTTTTTGTTTCCCAGTTGATTTCCTTAATTGCCTCCAAGGAAAGTTAGGGAATCAAAAGTGATACTTGCTTTTGACAGGGTATTAATGGAAAGTTTGAGGCAGTGGAAAATAATTTGTTGGGGTTTTTTTTAATGTCAGTGATATTTACAATTTGCCAATTCACTGACATTCTCGACAATTCCTATACATGCTAATAAATACCAAACATCAAAACTTGGATACAAGACATGAGAATAGCATAGTAAAAAAGATAGGGATTGTTTCATCTCTGAGCCAAGCCTGTTACCTTTAAGAGAGATTGATCATTCTCAGGACAGATCAACTATTTCTGTGGGTAAAAGTTTTATAAAGACTATTGTCTTGTTAAACTATGGAAGAGCAGAGCTTGCACTCTCTCTTAGAACTGTACAGCTTTGGACAGATACTTTTGTTTATGGTTATACACATGAGGCCAAACCACTGTGACTTCAAAAAGGATTTTCAGAAGAAAATAGAACTCTCATTCATTCATTCCAGAAATTAAATTTAAAAATAATTAAGTAAATTGAAAAATAAGAAATTATTTCTGCATTGTTGTATGTTCATAGTTTCCAGTGTTTAGATGTTAAAACTGTGGTCGTTTTTCTTGGTGGCTGACTAAAGAAAGAATGGAGAAGGGGGGGGAAGGTCCAAAGGGGATTTAATTAAAGTATTAAAAGTTATGAGGGGCACAGCTGTCTGATCACTTCATTGTCCCTCGGGGGGAACAGTCAAAGGGTCAAGATTAATGACAGATACATTTAAAGCATGTCAAAGGAAAAATATCCTGCATGTTTAAGCAGCCTTTGGAATTAACGGTTGCAGGAAGCCACGTGAGTGCATGGTATAGCTTGACTTTTTAAAGAGCTGGATCACTTCATAAACAGTAATAGCTAGGAGGTAATATTTATATCTTGATGCTTGACAGCCTTAAGCTGAGTGATGGTGCTGGGTTTTAATGGTGCTAAAGTCTTCGACTCTTCTTGGCACAAACAAGTGGGTATTGCTGTTTAAAACAGCTGAGCCCTATCCACAGATAAGTCACAAATCTAAATGAAACATGAGCATGTATGTAAATTAATTGAGGTTTCAGGTAAGCAGATCATTCATCTTTTGCAAGAGTAACTGATGAGTTATAGGAGCCCGAATCTCTTCTACTCAGACTGAAGCATGGGTGCTCTTCTGGGTCACCATAAACACTTTGTACCTGAATGTACGTGCAATGTATGTTTTATAGATTGTGCCTAACTGCCACAGCTCTACAAGGAAAAAGAAATATGTGAAGGAAAAAAACCACAAAAGCCCAAACCCAAAGTAAAGCTCTGAAATAGTCTGTATCTCTAAGGCTAATTCTTGTTGCAGCTGTATCGTACATCCTTCATGAAAGACTTGAATTCTGGCAAAAGAAATCCCATCTGTTCAATCTTTACTGCTTCTGTATCAACATTATAGCAGTTGATGAAGAGGCAACCTGCTGGAGTGAAGGTATTTGCCAGGGGTGAATAGTCTCACCTAGCACAGCTTATTGATGCAAAATACAATGTGCTCCTCAGGCTTATTTTGTAATCGTTTGGCCCCTGAAGAAATGCTGCCTGTTTCCCATCTCTCTTCTACTAGCCAGGGATTGTGAGTCAGTCCCATGTTCATCTATTCTTAGTCTATTAAGTCAAGAGTGTGAGACTTGCAAGTCACAGCGAAAAATGACAAAATGCAGGAAAAATTCCTTCCAGCTCTTCCAAGGGTTTGTTCTTTGCTCAGCCCCCTTCTATTCTCTCATCCTCTTGGCATTAACGTCACTTTCAGAGATCATATCCTATGTTAGCCCTTTGTATGTTTTTCTTCTCTCTCCTTATGCCTGGCTATTTCTGTCATCCAGCCATTCAGCAGAACTATGGTCTCTGCTCCTCCAAGTGCCATTTCTACTGTGGATTACTAATTTCTATCCCAGTAGTCCCCACTGTGCCATCCACTTGCTGAAGCCCTGAAGCAAAATGAGTGATATTTTCTTTGCTCCCCAGATACCTCCCCAACTCCTGGATGCACCAACGACGTAATTGTCTTTCCTCATCCTGCTAAGTTACACAGTGTACTGCTGTCCTTGTATTCAGGATCTGGTACCCAGACACCAGTCCCTTCTTCAAGAGCCTCAGCAGTCATGACACTACCTTCAGCCAAATAACTGAACAACTTGCATAGCAAAAGCTCTTACCACTTACCCATGCTGAGAAACTCTGCTTATGGGATCAGACCTGCTTGTGTCTTCCTCACTCTTCAATAACTTGGAAGGCAAAGGAGTTATGCAAGTTCATATGAACTGAAGTCCCAACTGCCTTTTATTAAAGTTATGCTCTTTTGTTTTTCTGTTTAAGATTAGGAATGGGCAGGAGAAATTAAACATTTAAATCAAGTATCCTTTCAAAACGCTAGCCAAACCCGCAGTGGGCTTGTTTCAAGTGTATTGATGGTTTCTTCTTGAAGTATCCTGGCAAACAAGAGCATCAAAGTATTAGCAGTTATATTTGAATTGGAGTTGGCTGAGAGTTTGCAAATGTGAGCAAAATCAGTGCAAGCCACTGTTAGTGTGTGTACTACTGCCAGGTTGCAATGAAAGCTCATGGCCAGTGCCTTTGAAGCTTACCTTAAGCATTCCCAAACTGTTGTCTGCGACCTAGAAGTTTGATGCAAGTTACAGGCTAAGATATAATGCCATATGCCTGACATGTGCATTTACTCCCTGAACCCTCAGGTAGATGGAAAGTGAACAATAGGAGAGCAAAGACAATTTTCTTCTATCAGACTATATCCTTCAAGGAGAGGTACAGGAGGAGATTAATTACAATATACCATGAACAAATCTGGAAGGTTGTAACAATGGAAAACAAAGGGTTTAATATGTCAGCTGCTGCAAATTAATAGGGTTTCACTAAGCCAATAGACTCCTGCCACCATAGCACCAGCTGGGGAAGGACCTGGCCCTCTATCTTTCACTTACATGAGTTAAGAAATGGAGAGATCCAGTAACATGCCTCTCTGCTGAGTCAATAGAGTAAGAACCTTTCTTTCCATGTGCATTAGTTTTGCAGCTATGGCAACAGTGTATGCGTGAGGAAAGGGAGCGCTTAAAATAGGCTCCTGCTCCTAGCTGGAAAGAGCTGACAGCAAACACGTGTGGTCACCCGAGAACAGAGAGGGAGGCAGGGTGCTATTCTCAGCCTCCCTTTGGGTCATCTGCCCCTGGCTGGTGGAGGCTGTAAGCAGGAAGGTTGGATGCACCCAGTCACAGCAGAAGCTTTGGTGTGCTTCAGAACCTTCTCCAAAGCTTTGAGGTTTCCTCTTCCATGCCCCTTCTCACTATGCTGTGGCTCATCTGTGAGCAGGCCAGGACTTGTTTATCAACAAGGGACTTGTATGATGCTGGTCCATCGTGAAGGGAATCATTCATGACTGGCAAGCAGGCTGGTCTCTTCCACAGGAGTATTGCAAGGTCAAGACAAACCTCATTGCACAGTAACTCAAAGGCATAGCAGAAGGCCTCCTGTACTGAGTAGGACTGAGCATGTCCTCCTTCCAACTCTAGCTCTACTACGCTATTCCAGAGAGAGGGGAAGGCAAGGGAAGTGGAAAATAGTAGCTTTGGCTTGTAAGCTGTAACCTGTTTTGGTCTCTGTTAATTTGGCATTGGCTGTATTGTGTGCTATTATTAGGTTCTCTATTCCCCTCTGCAACAAATTAGGGCTTTCACATCTGCCTAAAAATAAAACTTTCCTGTCTGCTGGCTAACTAGCAAAACCAGAATGCAGCATATGTGTAATAAAGATGCACAGCTGTTCTGTCTATGAACTCAGGAACGTGTCGGGGGGGTTTGTTAAGGAGATGGTAGGTACCCAACAGGGAGAAACAGTATTGCCAAGAAACTGCCAGACTTAAGGCATTGTAGAGAGATGGTTACAAAAGGTGAAATCAGAAGGAAATATCCAGGAAGATTAAAGTACTGAACTAGGAGAATGTCAACTTGTTTTAGTTCCTTCTTTAAGCTGCTCCAGGAAGGTGACATTCTTGATTAAAGAGGAATGGTCATAAGGGAAGGTGTAACTCTCATAGTTAACTCCCTGAGACGCGTAAGCTTCCGAGCATTTGCAGCTCTCGCTTTCTGCTCCTCTAGTCCAACAGCCTGTATTATACTTCACAGCAGAGCTGTGACTGCCCACCCTTTGTAGACAGTTCCTATGTGTGAAGCAGCATCTGCTGCCATGGCCAAGAGAGGAGATGGTTCCTGCAGGCACCTATAGCTGGGGCTGTGCTCCAACACCAGGCACATCTCCCCTCTGCTCTTACCTGTGGGCTACAGAAAAATGTTCATCATTGGTGGCTTGCTATAAAAATAAGGCCCCATTAAATAAATGTATTTAACATTAAAGCATTTCATTGCATTTCTTATTCTAAGCAGCCACTGTGTGACTTCTCACCTTGCTGAAAACAGGGCGCAGAAGGAGTAGGATCTCCAGCACATTATACTGTTGCAGTAACCATGTGCTTGGTCAGACCTTTATGATCTCCAGACTGCTGCTTCTGCTGTTCAGTGTGCTCCTAGCAATGACTGGGTGACATGTAATACAGTATGTGTGTTTCCATTCTTTCCGTGGCTCAAATAGGCAGGCATCCTCAAGAGAGCTGGTTTGAGCTGGTCAAGCTTTTTATCACCTGACACATTTAGATATGCTCTTTAGATAAGATTAGCTAATGAATTTCCTCTGACACTGGTATTTACTCTGTCTCTGCATTAGTTACGTTTCTGTGATGTGGGAGCCTTGCTTTGCTCTTTTCCATGCTGGTTGCCTGCATGATGTATTAATACTGAAGGCTGTTATGTAGGCAGTAAGCATTTTTTTTCCCTTCCAGAAATCAGTTAAATAGAAGTGATCTGTTTTACATTTGCATCTGGCCCCAAAGTAACAGCATAGAATTGTTAACTAGCAAAACAATGGGCTGCAAAGCATTTTTTGTTTTTGAGATAAAAGAGGAAAAAATGTGTTAATCAGATTAGTGTAAAATGTCCTTACCATGTTCATTCAGATGTGTTAGGGCCATAGTAATTAGTCCTTTTAATTCCTTACTTTACGTACGGGAAATAGTCATCTCCGAAGGTAGGAAAACCTGACTCCAAGGTCACTCAGGGTATCCTCTCAAAGCTCTTTCCCCATCAACAGTGTTTTCCTGGTACCTGGAGGATTTTCCTGGGAGGAATCAGTGTAGTCCAGACTCCTGATTACCAGATACAGAGTCAAGCTACCAGACCATGCAAGAACAAACCCCAGACATAACGCTCTTATTTGTCTCCTTTTCCTCTGAATTACATGACATTTCACAGCAATGACTGCCAAACTTTTTCCACTCAGACTTTAGCACTGGTTTGGTGACAAACTTGGTAAGATTAGCAATTTTCCATGTCTTAGAAATGAAAAACTGGGTTGGAAGCTGACTAAACCTTTCCATTCAAAGATGCATTTTCAGGGCTTTTTTACAGCTTTGCAAACCATAAACCTTGGTTCAAGGATGATGTTTTCTAGGCCGAGAATCCTCATCCTTACTAGACACAATAGCGTTAGTAGGACCCTCATCCATGGCTCCTCCTGGCTGTTGTTGGTCCCCTCATTTAATAATTCCCTGTGCTGGCTTTTATCTCGCAGCATGCTTCCATGCCTTTTGGAAGTGCACAACCAAGACGGTGCTCATCAAAGAGGGGAAAATCCTGCCTATTAATGTATTTGGGTTTTGCAAGTTGAAAACAAAACACTTCGAATAATTCGTGCTTCTAATCAAACACGTAAAGCTTGCGAGCACAAGGATACATTTGAAAAGAGGGTTTTCTTGCTGAAAACAATGGCTTTAAGTTCATTAAAACTTAACACACAAAACATGAAGTTCCAGAGCCCTGTTTTCATGGGCTAAATTGTATTTGCAAAACCAGACCTTTTTTCAACTAAGGAAAACATTTTTGTCTGAAAAATATTGATCTGCGGTAATGCCAGACATTGCCAACTATGCCTTGTCTTATCTCTCCTGACTTCCCTACCTTTCTGATGATAGAAAAAGCAGCAGCTTTCCCTGTTCCTGATGAAGACCTAGTTTTCTGAGCCAATGTCAATAGTGCTACTAACATGCTATTTTCCACACACAAAAAAGAAGCTACAGAGCTTTATTTGATGTTGGTGAATGTACATAAGGGCAAAAGTCAGATTACGCAGGTATAAAGTGGACAATAACTGATTTTTGTTTATAAACTTGGTATCTAAATACTATAGTAACTACCAAAGCTTAACAATAGGGGAAAGAAATGATATCATGAACTGAATCTGTATTTGTAATAGATTTTGAAAGGCTGCTATTAACATGTATTAATGCAGGGTATAAAGAAAATCACAGCAGTGACTCATTTGTGTTCCCTGAGTCCTGAGTGTTTTCGGTAGGAACGTCCTGCCTTGGACACAGCTCCTGCTGTGCGAGAGTGAGGAACAGGTTGTGACTCAGCACAGAGGAAGATCTGTACGAACTTCCCCGTGCTGAATCAGAGAACCTGATGAGAAGAAAACGGCTTTGCACTGACCGGCACTAGGGCTGGGAGCCCATGGGGATTTAAGGAGTCCAGCTTTGTAGTGCAAAGCCGCACTGGTTGAAGATGATGGACTTTTGATAAGTGCATGTAGTGACAGGATGGGGGACAGGCTTCAGGCTGTCAAAGGGAAGGTTTAGAGTAGACATGGAGGAAAAACTTCTTCCCTGTGAGGGTGCTGAGGCGCTGGCACAGGGTGCCCAGAGAAGCTGTGGCTGCCCCATCCCTGGCAGTGCTCAAGGCCAGGTTGGACACAGGGGCTTGGAGCAAGCTGCTCCAGTGGAAGGTGTTTCTGCCCGTGGCAGGGGTTGGAGCTGGAGGAGCTTTAAGGTCCCTTCCAAGCCTTAGTATCTTCCCCATCCTGCAACAACTTCCCCTATGGGCCGCCTCCTGGTGTAGGTTTTCCTTGGCTTTCCACCGACACACACTGTTCCTGTGCCTCTGGGAAATGTATGTGGAAAAGACTGAAGAAGTTCAATAAAGATGGAAACAGAACTGAATCCAAACCCCCTGAAAAACTCCCTTTGTAACACACAGTTGAGTCGAGCTCTTTGGCATGTTTGACATAAATATTGCCCCACATTCCTTTTTGTGATTTTTATCTCCATCAATAAAACGTCTGTAGGGATCTATAGGAGGGATGGAAGTTTCTGAAATAATAGCATTTAAATAGCTTCAAAGCAAAAAAAGAAAAAGGTCAATAGAAAAATCCCTGTTTTTCGGGGGTGGGGGTGGGGAATGAAAATAGATAAGAGGCCTGGATTTCAGAGGTGAGATCTGTCTATCAGCTGAAAGCTGCTCTGCTCCAGTAAAACAACATAACTAGTGGGAAGAGTTATATTGCCCATTTGCCCTTTCTCACAATTTCCTTTTAGATGTATTGGCTGGAGTGCACAGACCTTGCTCTGCTCCATTTGATGCTCCTTCTATCAAAACAAACCTCTTGGTTCTCCAGCAAGACCTCCTCACACTGCCTCCATCATCACCTTACTGTTACTCAAATACTTGGGCTGATTTACATTTTCAAGTGTCTTTAGACAGTTATTTCAGGCTGTGTTCCTAATTATTCTTTTAATGGAAGTATTATCATGTTATAGATGTATTTGTTTAAATCCTGGCTGACTTTACAGGGGTAGTTTTTTAAAGGAAGAAGAAAATGAAAATCATAATGGGGATACTTGCTAGCTTTTTTTGGCATAGATGCCAGTCCAGTTTAGCTGGCACAGAAGTGAGCAGTAACTCTAGGATTATATGCTCCTTTATTCACCCAAATCATCACCCAAAACGTCTCTCTGTGATGTTTCATCTATCTGCTTTGTATTTCATAACCCAGCAGAAGAGAGCAGGGCCTCTCTTTTTGCTCAAGCTCTGAACACATCCTTTCTGCTCCTCAATAGAGACAAGGGGAATCAAGGGGAATGGATGAATCAAAACCTATAGAAACCTTCACCTATGCTTTACCCTGATGGAACACTGTCTTAACATTGTCATGCTTATATTTTACTCTCCTACTGTGGAATGGAGACTGTACTTAGGATAGCAAGTATTTTCCTGAATAATTTAAATTGCTACCTGTGCTATTTTTAGCTTTTGAGCAGGCTTAATGCGTGATAAGAACAGGTTATAACTAATGATGATGCAGATGGTGCATCTCCAAGGTTGTTGTCCATGCCTTTTTGTTATTGGGCATCCTGAGGCTTTGTCTGAGTAATGTTGAATTAGGCATTTTCACAGCCAACAGACTGTGGATCTGATCCAAAATGGTGATTCCTGAAGATGGAAAGGGGGTAGTCACTAAGCACAAGAGAAACCAGGTATGGAAGGAGATGGATAGGCAAAGTCATGTGCCAGAAGGGCCAATTTGGGAAAGCGTTCATTGAAAGACTTTGGGTTTATCTCAACCAAATACAGATCACCAGTTTATTTTGCTCATGTCCCCTAAACCTTTCATTTTCAATAGTCTCAGCCTAAGTGATTCCTGTAAACTAGACTTTGGAATTGAAACTAGCTGTGGCATCAGACTACTGCTTGTACTTGCTTTTGGGGACCTAAGTTTGGTCCAGGTATCTCCTTTGATTAAATGGAGGCAGCTGGGAAAATGGTCCATATCCTAGCTCAAAAGCTAATGCAGGGATGGCAACAGTCAGCACAGCCCAGCACCTGCCTCATCACAGTGACTTTAAAAGCACAACTGTGACCTCCAGCCCAGCCATAGAACATGGAAATAAAAGAAATCCCACTCTCAGACCTTGACCAAGATCCTCCCAGGTTCAAGTTTACTTTCTTTAACTTGTACTGCTGGCACTGCGAGGGCTGCATGCACAAAAGGAGAAAATCAAGAAGAAATGAGAGACGGAAAAAGCGTGTTTAAGCCACAGCTGTTTCCTCCTTCCTTCAAAAAATGATTTAAGCACCTTATAACCAAAGGGAGGAAAAAATGTTGGGTTTCGAAGTGAAATATGTCCTGTCAAAAAAGCTGCTATAAAATTGCCCATTATTATTCGGTAAGATAATCTCTCAGAATTATTGCTTAATGATTTAGGATTTGGGTTTTTCTTAACCAATCATTCTCAAAATTTCCATTACAGAGAGAAAGAAACTAGGCATTGGTGACAGCCCTGGTGAGAAAAATGGGAACAGTGTGGGGGGGGGAAGCTGGGGCTTTTGCTTACATCTAGTGCTTTCTCTCATAGATGGGGAAAATACAATACAATATAATCAACTGCTTTTGTCAACAGTTAAAGGTGGGATGAGAGCACCTTCCCACCTGAAGAATGGGAAGTTCTTGGCTAAGGTTCAGCCTCCCCAATATTAGATACTTAGGTCAGTCTACTAAAATAGAAGAAGGAAGAAGTGAGAAATTCATGGTTTAAGCAGACTGAATCATCCTCCAGGGAAGCTCCTGTTTCTCCATCTACCTGAAACCCTAAAATGAGCATGTTCTTAGTGCAGGAATCACACCTTGGTCACAAAATCAGGTGGGACAAAAGCAAGATCAAATCTTTTACAGACAAGAGAACGAATCTGGAAGCAAAGCTGGTCTTAAGCAGTACCTGAGTTCTGTGCATCCCACTGCTGCAGCCTTGCACTCACTCATACTCTGCTCCCTGCATAGCTCCAAATGGGGCTGGGGAAGCTGGTTATTGTGGTGGTAGGCACTATTTCTTATTTATGTATTGGCTATATCTTCCTGCTCCACTTTCAAGCCTTCTCTAAGTTACTGCTACTTTAAAGATGGCTTCTTGGAAGTGTTTAAAGCTGCTTTATCCTCTGGGAGGACAAGAAATAAATCTAGCTAAAAGAATAAGCATCACTTTTAAGATCTGGTGAGGCTGGTATTTGGAGCTCTGCCTGAAGCTTTTTATCCTACAGCAGCTGCATCAAGCTAAAGGAGTAGAAAGGACCCACTGTGATCCTAACAATGATATTGCAGCATTGCTCCTTAGGCAAATAAAAGTATTTTGGTCTGAAAACTGAGTAGGCTTAGTATGGAAACAAGTAGAGAAGAATAGATGGAGCCCTAGCTTTATGTTTCCAAAGGCCCCAGTTCCAAAAATAAGTACTGTAGTACACAAATGTGTCTATATCATTTTGCAAGGTATCTCAGATGGGTAAAGCCAAGTATATGTGGAAATACTCACCAAATGAAGGTCTAAACCAGAATTTAAAGTACTTGAAAAAATCTACAATAGAAAAAGAACTTGGAATTGTAAAGCATTGCTGCTTAGAATAGGGGACCTATGTCAAAACAAACACCTGCTTATCAATCTTCAGTTGAGCTTATGCATGAGACATAGGACATCAGGTATTAACAAAAATAGACAGGTTGGAAATAAGAAGCAGATGGTCACCCAAAAGCTCTTGTCTTGGAAAAGAAATGAGAGGAAAGAAAAGCCAATTGACTAGCAGTGACTGTTTTATATACAGTAATCTGGTCAGAGATCTGGAAATAGTTGACAATTAATTGAAATAACACATTGCAAATTGTCACTGTATGATGAAAAACCTTCGGGGGGGGGAAATGCTGTTTGGTCTGGAAATTTGGATTGTACTAAAGTCATTGTAAGGAAAAAATGTAACCCAACTCAACCCAAATTTCCACAGAAATTTCCCACCCAAAACACTTGCAGAGACTTGAAGTACAAGTTGATATTTCACGGTAGGCATTTTAACCATCAGGAGGTGAAGGTGTCCTTTATCTGGTGTGAAACACTGACTACTTTCTTTTTGGGGGAAAAGTAGTAAATCTTACTTGAAGTTAAATAAAACTGCCTGAGAACCTTAACTCCATCACCGCTGAGCACTGATTTCTACTATCAAAATCCAGCATACAGAAATAGTTCACTCCAGTTCAAAACTTAACCTCATTTCTCCTTCACGTAGAACACTTATCAAAACATGGCAGTCAGGCTAAACAAGCTCTCCTATAGGATATGTTCTCCTTTATCTCCCTCGTAAATAACTTCTTTCTGCACTGGAGAAAAAGGAAAGAGGGGGAGGGAAATGCCACCCGCAATGAGGCACGTAAGCAACAAATCAAAGCAATGTGAAACTTCCATTTGCCTCGATTTTAGCACGTGTTCAAGTAAGAAGGACAAGCGAGGTTGGTGGGGGAGCTGGGGGGAAACAAGCCTGCGTGTATGGAATTCTGTTGTCGCTGCCACTCGTGCAGTATCAGAAGTTCCAAATCAGCAGGAGAATTAGTCACGGAGTCGCAGACTTCCTCTTGTCTTTGCGCATTGTGCAGCCTTGAACGCACGTTAAGCTGGGTTTGCTTCCAAGCCGGCAATGGCCAAAGCAGAGGGTATTTGTGCTTCCACCTCCCCAAGGAACGTAGCAAAGAGGGCAAGGGGGAATTGAAAATAAACTTAAAGAGAGAATACACAACCTGGCTGCAAAACCTGTTTCTTGCATCCCAGTGGGAATTGCAGATACCTTCCTGTTACATGCTTTCCACATCTGCAAGGGCCATACTTAGATTTCATTAGAAAATATTTCCTCTTATCTCGAACAGGTTCTGACATAAGCCATTTATTTGTTAATCCTAATGGTCTTTTTTAGCTGGGCAGACTCTTCCTGCAAGATGTTGTGATTCCTGCGCTTTGCGAAGGAGGCATTTCATGATATATGTGTCAGGATTGTGGTGGGAAGGTATATTCCAAAGATAATGTGTACATCATCCTCCTTTAGGGAAAATGTGTGTGCTTATTAGCAGCAAAGAACAACTATAGATGTGTGAATAGTGTGTGGGTAATAGAGATCTGCACAGCAAATCAGGACCTTGGACAATCTGGGCAGGGGCTGAACCATTGCTCTTCAAGAATTCCCAGCTGCATTTTCTGAACTAATCAGTCTCACTCTTCTTTCTGCATCTAACTTCTACCTGTATCTTCTGAAAAACCTTTCTGGTTTATTCTGTCTTGGGTAGGAGAGCTCTGTTAAACTTGGTTATCTCCAAAATTTATTGCATCGGATTTTTGTCCATGTTATAAAGCCCAGAACCCTAAGCTGCTCCTTGCTATGACATGAAGTCAGTGGGAGTTTTACCACATTACTTCAAGGAGAAACAGGTTTTTCATCTGCCTGTGCTGTATGATTTGCCATGAATAGATGTGGTGTTGATGAAAGAGAGGCAGTAATAATGATAGTGAAAGGTAAAGAGAACAGCTTCCTCTTCATAGCTTGGTAAAAGCCGTTCATTCCTATCTGTGTTCTTCTTTATCCGATAAATATGTACGCATATTTTCCCATCTTTGAATCTCTAACTGGGTTTTACATGTAGAAGATAAAGCAATGTCCTCACTTGGCTGCAGTTAATGAGAAAACGGAAGAGCTGCAAAGCCTGAAGTAGTAATATGCTGCAATATGATACACAGCATGTTCTCATCAGTCTGTGTGACACAATGGGTGTGATTAATTGTTGCATTATTACGCAGTGATTGTTTTGTTACTGGCAAGGGTGAAAGCAAAGAAAGAGCCATTGACCTTTCCTCCAAGTCCTCAGATTGTGATATGATCCTCAAATGTGTTGGGTGGGAAATTTCCACAGAGGAAGGGCTGTGGAGGACCCTCATCATCGTGTCTAAAAAGAGGAGCTCATTGTAGGGAAAAAGTAGGAAGAATCCAGGGAATGGGGCCTCTTCCTCAGAGGTTATTGAGTGGGATTGACTTGTTTTGCCTAAGGAGAGAAGGCTGAGAAGAGATCTGACAGCTGCCTATGAGTGCATCAAGGAGGCAAGCAGCAGGCAGAGGAAAGTTATTGAAGTGAGGAGACAATGTTGGCACGAGAAGAAATGGGTATAAATAGACAGGCGCTGGAAATCCCTTCCAGTAGGAATAGTGAGGACACATGAAAAAGTCAGGCCAGCTCTTAAAATTAAGATCATAAAAAGAGATTATATTCTTTCTGTGGCAGCTGGGACCTCTCGAACAGGAGGTCCATCCTCTCTTGCTACAGAAGTAATTTTCCTTCTTCTGCATTTAATATTAAGGCTGGCATCAAATACACCATTGCTTCTGCACCAGCTGAATTCACAAAGTTGGGATATGGGGTGTTGCTACCAAATATCTGTGACTTGAGATGCTCCCTCTTTGTGATGGAGTTGGATTCGGCATGTAGTGCTAGAGCCCATCCAAGTGCAGCCCAGTCCAATTTCTGCTGGGTTGCATTTCGCCAGCAGAAATGAGATACTTTCCTGAGTTTGAAATGTCTTTTGGTGTTGTGTGAGCTCATTAAAAAGTCAAGATTATTTTTGTCTTTCTAAGTAAAAGGGAAGATTTACTGTGTTGATTTGGTGACCTGATGTGTTTTCTGGACCCTGCATTACTCCAATCTTGGAACAAAGGAAGATGAGCGCATCCACAGTTCTCACAATAGCATCTTTTCATTGTGGCACTGGTACAAGTGCTGCTGCAGAAGAGGTTTGGAGTATTGAGCAGTTGCTCCAGACAGACAGAGGTTTGATCAGGAAAAACAGGATAGGAACAAGCTTCTTGCACACATCCTTACTGTTACTGTTGTCAATAACACTGGAAACGTCTTAGAGTCCCACTTTGATATTCCTTGAACTAGACATCTATCCTTAGTGTTTTGGGAAGGTTTTTCTTTCAAGTTGGGGTGACCCTTAGCCCAACTAACAGCACTTTGGACTGTGTTCATTTGCTTTCCTTTAGTATTCAGTGATTTGCAATAAGCAGCCATCCTTCTTTAGGGACAGCCCCAACTGGTCTAGCAGAAGCTTTTTCACATTAACTTCCAGTTTTTGCTTTGGGAAGTGGACATCTTGTAATGAAGTTGTGTATTTGTTGTGTTTCGCTCTCGGGAGTTAATG
The DNA here is from genome assembly GCF_033783945.1 of Neopsephotus bourkii. NCBI lineage: Eukaryota > Metazoa > Chordata > Aves > Psittaciformes > Psittacidae > Neopsephotus > Neopsephotus bourkii. The sequence goes on from NW_026902223.1 coordinate 2,113,010, forward strand.
TTGTATATGTAGTTAGAGAAATAATCATGAATTACTGCAAATGAAAGGAGGTGTTTTGTGAAAGGGCATTTAGTTTATTTTTCTTCTTCACCCACAGAGCGTGCCCTTTTTGCCATTCCTCGCTGGTATGGTATTCTCTCAAGAGCTCATATTTACCTTTTAGTTTTAAACTTCAGCTTCAAAAACTGTTGAGCAAAACCTTTTATTATGATGTTGCTAAAACAAATCTCGGTGCGCAAGTTTGTCCCTTGGCAACCATTTCTGCACAGAGGTCGTACCCAGTTCAAGAGCATGGATGTTTGGCAGTCACGAATGCAGTGGGTCTTGTATTTTCTCGTCCTGAGCAGTTGTGGCAGGAGGAGGAAGGGTGACGTTTGTAGCTCAGCAGGAAATATCTGGCTTAACCAGATGTACTGAGAGCGCTGCAGCAAAGAGGACTTTTTCCAAAGCTGCGAGGCCTCCTGTGCCATTTCTCCTTTTGCACCCCTTTCCGTGACTTCACGCTGCAAACATGAGCTCTTTGGTTTTGTCTTTGAGGCTCCTCTTGGCCTGCAGGACCAGACCTCGGTTCCTGCCTTAGGCTGACAAATTGGCTTGGTCCTTGCCTGCGCTCCCCATCATTTTCTCTTTGCAGACAATTGCTGTCTCCTCTCTTCCATGGAAATAGTGCAGGGCAGCAGCCACTTTTCTTTTCCCTTCAGAAATGCCTTCATCACGTCCAGATCTCTGACTCTGTATTCTCGATGCTGCAGCAAACAGTCATTTGTACCAACCAGCCTGTATTCTCCTGCATGTCACAAAAGAACCAGCATTCTCTGAACTTCAGTGGTAATGGCAGATGTTTAAATATTCTTGAGCATGAGCATAAATTCCTGATTTTACCTGATTCTCCCTGATTTACCTTTATCCAAAGTCCCACTATCCTTTGAAAGTCCCTGGTCTCTACGTTTTCTGCTGCTCCAAGAGGGTATAGCTCTATTTCTTTATGCTGTATTTCCACATAGTGTATTCAACTTGTTACCTTATTGCTGTTGTTTCATTTACACATTTTTTGGTCAAGTTTAGGGGAAGTCAGCTAGCCAAAAAGAGACTTGTAGACTATTGTTTGCTGAACATTTGTTAGATAAATCAGAAGCTCTATAGAGAGGCTTAATGCTGTTGAATGTTTTTAAATCTCATCTGCATTCAAAGTGTTACAGATTGGTGTTTGCTTAGGAAAGGATGCTGCTAAGAAAACACTGGACAAGTGGGTGGTGAAAGCAATATGCTGAGCCTATTGCAGAGCTTAGCAACAATGGCAGGACTCCAGCCTGGAAGATTATTGGAGGTTTGGAGGAACCATGGCCTCCATGACGGGTTAAAAAGCATCTGTCTTGGAGTGGGATAGAAGTGAGCTTTATGGAGCACTTTTCTCATAGATAAATGATCAAAGATAAATGCTCATAGATAAATTAATCTCTTAACCAAACAATTGAGAAAAGGGATGGAATTTCTCTATTTACAGTTCTTCATAATGAGACAGGAAGGAATGTTATTCATAGGTATACGAATGAGGTAAAGTAAATGGTCATGACTGAAAGCTTAGCTATGGCTTAAACTCTAAGAACCTATTTAAAATAGATAAAATGCCATTATAGTTTTTTGGGTTTGCAAAGGCCATTGAATCTCAGTCTATGGCAAGGAAGTTCACAAAGGTTCCAGGTAAATCCAGGAAAAGTGAATTTTAAACCACATGTGTTTCCAAGTGATGGCAAAAGATTCAGCTTTAGGAGAATGCCTTTCCCTCATTCTCATGGGAGGGAAGAGCAGAAGAATTTAGGCAAAGAAAGCTCACCGCAAGTCAGATGCTGCAGCAGCACGTCCAGTTGCTATGGTGAAGCAGCTTCAGGATGTTTTAAGTGAGGCTCTGGGTTGTACCTGACTGAAATCACAGTGAAGCTGGCAGCTTTTACAGTGCTACTCTATAATACTGCTACATATAGGTTACCCTTTCGGTTTTAGTGATGTCTGGGTTTCAAGAGCAAGGACTTCTGCATAGCTTGGTGGACGTGCAGCAGGGACCTGCAAAGGGCCGTTCATCAGAGCCTGGGAAATCTCAGGAACACTGTGTATCCAAACATTGGCAGCACAGCTACCAGAAGTGCAATTTAAAGCAGAGTAAATAACGTGTCTATCCCCTTTCGATTACTCTACATTTGCACTAAGCACAATATCTACCTTCCTTTTGCATTTTGCTAAAGGTTGACAGATCCTGTCATTTCAACCAAATCCATCCAGCCACCACCTTGGGTCATTCCTGCCAAATGGCAGGTGGAGAAAGATGCCTGCTGAGGAATATTGACATCAATGGAAGAAACCAAACAACCCAAAACACGCGGAACATCTCTCCGAAGTGCAGCTGCAAGAAGTATTTTTGCTAGGAGCAGTTGCAGCTCTTAATGACTGCTGAGCCCCGTGCACTTTTAACTCACGTAATCCTTTTTCCTACACCATCTTGGAAGAATCAGCCAGGGGCTGTGAACATATTTTCCTAGTACTTGCATTCTTGCCATATATTAATGATACCAATGGAAATGCATGGGGAGTGGGAATACAAATACCGCTACCTTACAGTTGTGATACTCCATAGGGAAAGTTTCCATAGGGATCCAAACATGTGGACACTTATCAGGAGCTGAAATTAGCTTAGGATTTTCAGAAGAGCCCCTCCCAGTTAGGTGGTTTGGGGGACTTAATTATATTAGGTCCTGTGTAAATTCCAGCCTTAGAAAGGAAAAGTGAGGCTCCATGTGCTCACTTAACAGTGAGGCCTGGGTTCATCCCACTTTTTTAGACTGCCACTGGAGATGCTAAGTTAAGAGTTTTTCCAGATGGCGAATAAAGGGACAGAGACATTTCCCCAAAATGCTGTATTTTTTTCCTAAGAGGCAAAATGTGGTCTAAATATATAACTTTTAGGACTCAAGTAGCAGCTTCCCAAAGGCCATAGCAGTACATCAGCTTCCTGATGTCTGCTTGTAGCCAGCTGCAGATAAAGCTTAACACATTTATTGTAACAGTAGACTGGACAGAAGAACTTAAATAGCTCTTATAAGTAATGCAAATATGTAAAAGAGTATTATAAGTAATGACCACTGAGATAAATGGGGAATCATCTAGTTGAGGTAAAAATCAGTGGGATAAGTGGTCTCTTAATTTACCTTTCAGCTCTGGGACTGGCATTTGGAAGCAGACTACAGCCACCCAGACAAGCCCACCAGGTACTTAATGCATAATTCAGAAGCTTATACAGGTTTTTCTGTTCTTACTTTTTCTCCTTCCTTGTGCTTAGGTTTAAAAGGTGGCTTTGCCCAAACAAAACTAATTATAGAAGGATGTCCAGGCTGTGAAAGGAGCGTGCTTGCAGGGCTGGCAGGAATTCCAGGTTGAGTTTTACGTCAAGCGTGGCGCAAAATAATTGTGAAACCAGTCTGATTTCATGTCTCTGTCCACAGCCAAGGCACAGTCTCTACGAATATCCCATCTGTAAAGTGCAAAGGCACCACAAACACTTGAGAGCTCCATTGCTTTGTCTGCCAGAGATCCTGGTATCTCTCCTAAGTTGATTCATTCAACACTTGCTTAATGAAAAGTTGTTCAGTTTTCCTTTTTTATTGCCCTTGCGGAATGATGCCAGGTTGGTCTCCAGCCAATTCCATTGGAGATGACTTGTAGAAAGGGATGAAATCTCCTCAAGGCATTACATGCAGCCTCAGGTTCTGTTGTGATAAATTGCCCCGGAAGAAAGTGATCAAAAAAGCCCAGGATTAGAACAAGAGATTCTTGCAATGTTTCAGAGAAACATATTGCTTATATTTGGCCAGCACTTGGTGATAGCTTTGTTTTTTATATATTTAATATGTAGGTGGCTATAATTAAGTTCTATACACATCTTTAACAAGCACTTGTGCACCCCAATTTCTGTTGAATTCGTCTATCCCCACCTGTATAAATAGTGCTCAGCTATTCACAACTCCATCCAGGCAACCGAAGTCCTTCAGCCCCTGCCCATCCCTCCTGCAGTCACTCATCTGCCACCTCTTGAGGGTAATTGTGTGGACCTTGGCTGTATTTAAGGCAGCTGAAAAGGTGGTTTAGGGTTGATGTTCCTGTGGTTTGGATGTGACCTTCCCTTTTAGCATCTTTCAGGCAGGAGGGGAAGGTGCAATGCACTGCAATTTGAGAAGAGAGCTCTGGGAAATGCAGTTAGGAGGATGGACTTGGCTCCAGAATTTTACAGGTACAATGATGGCTAAGTGGGCAGGAGGTTCTCAGCATGGTGCTGCTCTGCTCATCACTGAGCACTTCCAGCAGCTCCTAGACACGTACTCAGGTACTTGAAACATGCTGCATTGGTGGTTCAAGGAAGCAAGCCCAGTGCCATGCTCATCATTTCCTTTGTGTGGAGCTGACACGATGGTCAGTCTTGCTGTTCTCCATTTCCCAGGCTCTCTGATGGAATGTGGTGTAGTTTTGCTTGACTCTTCCACTTCAGGGCTCTGCTGTGCTGTGTAACTCTGCTCCAAGGTGTGCAGACACAACTCCAGGGTGTTGGTGTTGGTGAGGATGTTGTGCTGCTTTCTGCTAAAGCTAAGGCCTATAGTAATGCTGTTCTGATGGATCATTGCTAAACGTAAGATCAGGCAAACAGCCCAAAGGCTATAAGCTCTGATCCAGCATCAAATCCTAACATCCCATGTAGCTTTCCCCTCTTGGCTTCCTATGCATTTATACCTGCCCGTTAGCCACAGAGGTGTAAAGCACCTTGCATGTCCCTAAATCTTACTCATGAGCACGTGGGCCTCCCTGAATTAGCACAAAGGAGCTGTGCAAAAGCAAATACGCTGTGTACTGAGCCACTGTATGTCTTCAGCTGCAGTAAGTGATCAGGGTAAAAGTATTAATAAAGCAGTTAAAGCAGCATTGAGTTATAAATGTCCACAGTTCCATGGTACAGAAATGTGTGTATGTACATATATACATGCACATGTGTGCACATAAACACACAGTAACTTGCTAGAGGAATGGATGGAAAATTACTGAAGTTAAAGGGAAGCTGATGCTCTATGGAAAACTTCTCAAATGGCCTATTTATAACAGTTCTGTCAGAGGTCAGATTTTTCTATGTTTTACTTCCCTGGGTGTATTTTTATGCGTAAGGGTATTTTGCCATTTTACACCTGCTAAGAAACTGGCCTCAAAAGAGATGGGTTTGGGAAAATTAGGGCCATTTAGGATTCTGATGAACCTTCCTTTATCTGGGTGTTTAGGGGCTGCCTACCCTGCCCTGTGTGCTCACCTGCTAGAGGTGGTTTGGGGTATTTGTACAGCAAATAACAATAGCTAGGGATTGTGCAGCCTTGCCAGAGCTATCGTTATAGCTCTTCTACACAAGCTGTGTTTGAGAGTGATGTTAGGTTCTAATATGCTGCCATAAGGTCTCATCCTTACCTGTGCTTTTCTCATAGCTGCCGGTGTCTTGTCATGTAATGGGAATGGCAGAGGGGAGATTTATCCACCTGATGCTTCTTGCTTTTGGGTTTTGCTTTGTTTTCACACTTCAGTTTGTAGCTTTGTAGTGTTAGAGCTTTTTGTGCTGGTCAGATTATTTTTTTCCGGATATTTTTGAGGTTTGTTTTCCCTTTTTTTGTTGTTTTTTTCCTTTTTTTCCAAGAAATAGGAAGAAGTACACCATGTTACTATGTGTTTTACTCCAACATTAGAATTCCTTTGGAATATGTCAAGCATAACAAAGACTGTTCTGTTCTGCTTCTAATTGAAAGAGCAGTTAAGACATTCAGTTGCACTCAGTTTAGAAGTATCCTGCCTCAGGCTTAGCTTGAGACCATGATTAATTTAGGAGACTTTAGGTGGGCTTGAATATGCCCAAGATGAGTTCCCAATCCACACTGCAAACCTCTGCAGCCCCACGTGCTCGGGCATGCACACATTTTGTGCAGGGTTTGCATTTTTCTCATGTCCAGGCTTCCCTTTGAACACCTCTTCCTTGTGATCTGTGCCCTGACACATTCTGTCCTTTGGCTTAGCTTATGGCACTAACCAATAACACCCGGTTGTCAGAGCGGTGGTGGGATGCTTTGCTGATGTTTTCATGCATTACTGTTTTAGTGCAGCAGCCAGGACCTTTGATTTTGCAAAGGTAAGAGTTCATGTGGCTGAAACTCTGGAGAAGAGCCACTGGAAGGGCTGTTCAGGATCACAGACCCAAACCATCTTTTAAAAGCAGTGCTAAATAATGTTAATTATGTTCAGCTGATCATCATCCTCTATGGAGATCTGAAGCCTGACATGGCTTTGCTTGATTTTGAAGCTTTAAGTGGAAACAATTGTAAAGGCCATCATAAGGGGTAAGTGAGGGAGGAAGAGATGAGATTAGATGAGAGAGCATTCCCTAGGCTGAGTATCAACACCTACTCTGGAACATGGTGAACAAAAGCCTTGAGAGAGTGGCAGGGATTCTCTGCTAAACCTGTCAAACACCTAGAGCTGCCCTTGAAAAGGGAGAGTGAGGGCTCCGAGCATCCAGCAGACAGGAAAAGCTACTTAAGAATTGGAATAACACTATATACACATACATATATATTTATAGACATTGGGGCTTTTTATAGTTTGGGGTTTTTCTTTATTTGGTTGGGGTTTTGGTTTGTTTGGAATTTTTTAATTGCTCAAAAAGTTTAGAATATAAATGTATATCTGTAGAATAAAAGCAATGCCTCAGGAAAAGAACAGCTGTCAAGAGGAACAGTGCCAAGAAATTAATGAAAGAATATATTGGTCAAGATGAGACAGGGAGATGGAATCATAGGATAGTTAAGGTTGGAAAGGACCTTAAAATCATCTAGTTCCAACCCCCCTGCCATGGGCAGGGACACCTCACATGCAAGACGACAGTTCACCTGACTACTTATTTATGGTCAGATTTTCTAACTTCTTAGTTTCATATCTTTAGATGAAAAAGTTCTCTAGTATGGTCTTATATTAATGCAAGAGACCAAAAGTCTGTGACAATAAAACAGGAACAGTTAATGTAATTCCAGTCCCTGACAGTTTCTTAATACTGCTTATCCTGCCTTCCCTTTCAAGATTTAGTCATCCTAGGTTTCCTTCCAAATGTGAATGAGGTGGCTTAAGTCAAACCATAAATTATGCTTCCACTTATTATGCGCTTGCTAATCAGGATGGAAATGAAAAGAAGCTGGTTGTCAACCAGGACTCTTTCCCACAATATCCAGGAAAGTATCAGTATTAGGGAGTTTAACAACAAAAGGAAACCGGATTGCACCTTGAGGAAGAAAGAAATAACCTGCTAGCCAGGAAGAATGGAGGAACATAGGGGTTTGCCAAATAAGCTTAAAAAGAAAAAGATACTAGTAATTAAAAGAGCCTGTGAGTGAAGCTGGTGAGGACAAAACTGCGATGCTTCCTGTTAGTAAATACAAAGAATAGACGTTAATAGGGCTCCAGGGGAAAGCGATAGCTTGGGAATAGCCTTGGGAAGAAAGACAAACATACACAGAGGATGCAAAAACAGTGTGAAAAGTGATTCATGGGGACTTGATGCTATTCCTAATTGTTACGGCTTTATTGTATTAAGGCATTCCTGCAAACTGAACAAAGACTGTTGATTTCAAAGAGGTTTGAATTGCATGCCCGGAGCTGGCCAAGGCTGCAGGGAGAGCACCAGCTGGGGTATCCACCAGGAGCAAACCAGCACCAGGTTGAACGAAGGTTAAGGCACAGAGGGGAGCTGGGTGACTAACTCTGGGTATCTGACACAAGATCTCTTTTAAATATTACATTAGCAGGTGTGAAAGTATGACCATGTTTAGCATGGCTTGAGAGGAAATGGCTGTTAACTTGCAGCTACAGGATTAAGGGACTACAGCACTCAAAACTGTCACCAAACAGCCAGCCCAGTTTATGGCTTGGCTGGTGTTTGTTTCTGTCTCTGCAGATTCAAACTTCTTTAGCCATGTTTTATGGGTCTCCTAAATCTCCTGGGCAGGACCACCACGGGCTAGAAGAAAAATCATTGCTGCCTCACAAAGAGGAAGAGATCTTTTAGCGAAGCAGCTCTTAATCCAGTGCAAAGCCAAAGTGGAGACTTGCTCAATCGCAGTGTGCCAGGGTGACCAATGTTGGGATTTGGTGGGATCCCTGCCTTTGGATTTGATCTGGATTCCGTGCCTTTTGAATTCTTGGATTCCTGTTCCTCAGCCATGTTCGTCCTCATGCTACCCTGAGTTTACATTGTCAGTATGGTTCATATAAATAACAAAGACTGCAGAATTCATTTCTGCAATGATATGGGAGTTCTCAATGAGAGATCAGGAAAATCTGCCTTTGTGGAGTTCATGCCAGCCACACTGAAGTATATGAGCTAAAAGTCAGAACCCTGCTTACTGCTTGTTTTATCTTTCAGGCATGAGCTCCTTCGGAAAACTGGAGCTTTTTGTGGTCATTAGTTGAGGTTTTGAGTATTAAAGCCCATAACAACTTTAAACAATTTTTCTTTCTTTTACTTGTGTTGCTAATTGATTTATATGTGCTGACTAGCAAGAGAAATCAGTATGCACATACTGCTAATATATTTTAAAGATTAAAATCATGCAGTTGATATTTAGTCCACTTGAGCATAAATGAGTACTCGGATAGAAACACACACAGTGTTTTGGAAGCTTTTGGTGGTTTGAAAGTTTGTATTTGTTCATTCGTAATGGTATGTTTAGGAAAGCAAAGGACCTGTCTTGGCAAGTAAATCTGTAAGTAAAGACACATGCCAACAGCTGGAGAAAAGTTCTCGGGGTGGGAGGGAAGGGATTCAGGATTGCACCCTCGAGTACAATCTTCTCTGCTTTGTCTGGTCTGATTACAAATGATTCAAGTAATGAAGTTTCTATTGTTACTCCTGGGAAAAATCTGCGGTTTTATGTTACTCGTGTCTTGGGCCATGCTTGAAACCGGGGAGTGAGGAATGTTCATCGTTCATATTTTATTAGTGTTCCCTGAACTTTCAACATTTACATTTAAAAGCGTGAAAAGCAAAACACTGGGAATTTGTTTTCAGGAATAACACTGCCAGAACACACGTGTGTGTTTGCAACATGAATGCAGTCACCCCTTGCATAGGCTGATGCACTTGTCTGTTCAGACCCTGTAGATAGAGTTATTACTCCTGTCTGGAGACTTTATAATCAAATGAGGCAACCAAACAAAACCTGTTTGGTTCAATCTCTCTGTACCTCTCTGAACCTGCCTCTGATGGACATAGAAGCACCATATGGAAGCTAAGGCTGAAAGGAAGCATGAGCAGGAATGCCACATCCCAGAAGGACTCCCCAGCCTCAGCTGTGGGTGTCACAATTAAACACTCTGAACACCTTTATTTCAAGGATTATGTCTTCCCAGCATTATTTGCCTTCCACTCCAGCTGTTGGCACTGGAACCAGGAAGACTGGAGAACTTTGGAACCACTTGCTTCCATATAGCTCGTCTTACCTGTCTTACCTCCCTTCTGTCCTCATTTATGTGAGCTGGTTGGACTTTGGACAAGAGTATCTGCATGCTCCAACAGCCTGGGATTTCACTTTGTCAGGGTCTGGCTTTAGGCTTGCTTTTCCTTTACACCTTCAGAACAAGGGTGATGGACTTGAGACCCACCCTTTATGTCCATCCGAATGTATAGTGGTCAATGCCAACAGTCCCAGTACGTACATGTGGCTCCTTCCGAGTGGGTTTAAGTAACTGGTTTGGCTGATTTCCTTCTTTGTAGCTTCTCTCTTGTTGAGGCAGATGAATTTAAATCAAATACATTTAATATGCTGCTTACCACATAACAGACAGAGGCAGAGGCTTACATTTGTGTTTTGGGGGAAAAGCAAAAGATATACACAAGTGAGTGAGAAATGCTCTGTTAGCAGGTTTGATTAGCTGCTATCTTCCTGTTTGGCACTAGAATAGTGAAGTCCTGGAGGCACTCAGCCTGCTGGAAGGAACTGCTGTGTTAGCTTTTTGTTATAGCTGATCAGCTTGTTTCCAGCTTGGACATTGAGAAACAACTTTGTTGCTTGTTTTTAAAACAGGCAATCTTGCCAGAGCTTTTATTTCTCTTCTACAGCCTCTTTTGACCGCTTTGATTTCTTTGTGCTCTCACTATTATAAGCAGCATGCTATTATCTTTCCTTGCCTTACATTGAATTACCTATCAGCTAGCAGCCCTTCACATAGCTCAGATGTGGCAGGGCTGACCTCTGCACAATTAACTCAACAGGTCCATGCTCTGTAAGGCATCTTTGCTTTAGAGGACACAGGAAAGATAAATACTTTGCTAAATAAAATCCACTATAGGAGTTGGATGGGAGGCACTGAGCAGGACAGCTCAGTGACTGACAGGATGGCTGGTGTCAGCCTGAATTGATAATCACAATTTCAAGTTGGCATTTTAGTGTTTAAACAGTCAGACAAAACAAAAATCAAATTCCAGTTTCTTGCTTGCCCAAAAACTTACTGGGAGAAAAAGCAGTCTGCTTTGGCACCAGTATAGCTGGCTACACATCTCTACAGCATCCCCCAAAAGAGCAAAGTGTTTATGAGCTTCAACTGGACATAAATCAAACTTTACAGCCTGTGAAAAGCTCAAGCCACAGTGATACACTGGGTCCCCAAAAAGACATAGCCAGAGCAGAGTAATGTCTTTGGCTTCATGGGTTTGCTTGAGTAAGGTTAAAAATACATTGGAATGTCCTGCTGGGTCAGGGTTTGAGCGAGAAGATGCAGTTACTTCTGTGGTCTGATGACACACCACCAAACCCAGACCATCTCAGGCAGTGGTCAGTGGATACGGAGCCAGCCAGTGATGTCACATTTAAATGACTGCTATTGCGCAAAATGCAGTGAATGGGAGAGCTGATGAGTCAAATAGGATCCGACAGCTGAAAGTGAGAAACGCTCCCTTGTGCTTTAGCAACTGTCAATCTCTTCTTTATTCAGGGTGTAAACTGCTTGGAGCAGGAACTGTGCATTTGGTTCCTTAATAATACAGGGTTTAGCACAGTGGTGGCCATGGCTGGGACAGCAATGCTTGCTGTAATACAGGTATCTAGCATAAGGGTCTTCCAGGTGTATGGGACCCCCAGGTTTTGTCAGATAAGGCAGAATATTCCAAACAAACTTTTCCATAGCAACATACATTTTTTGGAAAATAACATTTAATAAAACTTTCCAACATGGAATTTCTCCCTAAAACTAGAAAGAGAGCAAGCCCACAGTCCATAGTTGCTATGACCTTTATGTGGGATGTGAAAGCACAGCAGAGGACGGACCTCTATGGATCATCCCATATTTCAAGTGATTACCTCATTTCCCAGGCTGTCCCTCAGTCCCTGCTTTCTCCCTTCATAGGCACCCACCTCTTTTGAAATCTTCCTTTTATTGCAGAGAGGCTGCTTTGTCACAGTCTGAGAGAGCTTCATGTCAGAAGAAAAACAGATCTAGGGCAAGCCTGATAACATAAGAAAAGCAAAACCCTTTTGCTCTGTGGTGCAGACACCATCTATACTCATGTACCCGTTGATGCAAGGCCGGGGGCAGTCAAGGTGAAAGGAAGTGTTTATCTGCATCACTGGTTCATTTTTGTTGGTTCCTTCTGCAGTAGTTGAAAAGGCTGAAAGCAGTTTCCTTCCTCGTGTCAGAGCCGAAATCAGGGGTGAAAACACTCAAGCTCAGGGACGGATGGGTCAAGCCCAGCGTTTCACAATCACTTCTGGCTGAAACAAAACCAAGGCATCCTCACCTTGGCTGCGTCCATCTCCGCACCTGGAGCTGGACATTTGCTTCTGTTTTTAGCTACAGCGTGAGCTCTCCTGGGGCGGGATGATGGAGTATTTTGAATGGTAGTTGTTGCTGTGCTGTCTATAATGAGCGCTACAAGAATAGCGCGCTCCCCAAAATACAAGTGGTCTTTGAGTTCCAAGTCTTATAAAAGCTCTTTTGCCTGTGGAGCACATGCCAGATGGAAAGTGCCCTTCTGATTTCCTCCAAACACGCATGCAGCTGTTACTGCTTCCCCCTTTTTTTTTTTTCCCCTAATGAAATTTTTAGGCCTCACCTGTTGACACATGCATTATAGGGCTGGGGGGTTATTTGTGGGTTTTTGTCTCCCTTGTTCTCCTAAAGGAAAACGGCTCGAGATGTTTTGGAGAAATGACACGGGGCAGAAGCTGTGAAAATATCTTTGGCATACTTCTAAGGGTGGGAAAATTCAGATGCCGGCAAGCCTTTGTGCCCGCAATACAGTGCCTGGCTGGAAAGAGTCTTTGTTTATAGCTTGTTTGATTTTGTGAGACAGAAGCTGGAAACTGCCCAGGTCTTAGGGGGAATACCAAGCATTTAGCTTGGACAGAAATAGAGCCGCAGCTTAGGACACACTGAAACAAATGGAAGACAAAGTGATGACCTAGATCCAAGTTATTAAGGGTAAATACATATTGACAAGATTGAGGATTAGGTAGAAGGTACTTACACAAGGAAGGAAGCGTCTACTCATTGTGCACTGAATAAAGTTTATGGTGCAGTCTGGGGCTTTCTCAGAGTAGTTGCTTCTTTATTAAAAAGAAGATAACCAGCTCAAAGATAAAAACCCCTACTTCTCTCTCCCAGCACCTAGTGTATCGTGGATTCAACACAACCAGTGCATCATGATAAAGCTGGCAGGAAGATGCCTGTGCTGGTCCAATGTGACAGCAGGGCTTGTACCACGCAAGGATCTGGCTCATGGTGATGTCATAGCTTACATATGTCTCCTTCTTTGCAGGGGTCTTCATTACTCAGTTCACCTTGAAGTGCCCTTTTCCCTGTGACTCTCAGCCCTGTCTGCGCGTAGGCTTAGCAGCTCCTCCTATGTCTGCTGAGGCTATTAAGAATGACCCAGGAAAGAAGAAAAATAGAAGTTCCTAAAATAGGGGTTGAAAGAGGACAAAAGGTTTTCATTAACCGGTTTGAAGAACATGAGCCTTGTGTGAATGTGGTGACAGAAACAACCAAGAGAGTAGGAAGCAGGTGGAAAAATATTCCCATAGGAGCAGGTCATTGTGGCTGAGCTAATCTTTCACATCTCTTAGCTAGATATCCAGTTGAATGCAAAGACTGAGCATTTAGCAAATACTATTGCTCAGTTTAGCTGCTGGTTTATGCCCATCACTTTGTTTTCATGGGTTGTACAGGCCCATTAGTAAAACCGAATGTGTGGTGCAGAGTGTACCCAGTGTGTGCTCTGCTTCCCTGTTGCACCTAGGTGGTTAGGTGTACTTCTGTTAGGTTATCAGCACAACTTGCTACGGTGGCACGTGACAGTCACAACGCATAAAACAGATGTCAAACAAAACCTGTCAGATTTATCATTTCCCTGCAGAAAGCTGTATTTCTGAGGAGGGATACATACATTATTTGCTTAAAGTAAACCCCAGTCAGTGGGAAGTGGTGTCAGATAAGCGCTAGGAAACCTCAATTCTTTCTCAGCTGGATTACCTGACAATATCCTAGGTCAAGAAGCACACTGGCTTAGAGAAAGCCCTGTGGCATTGTTATGGCTATATTTAAAACTGTTTAAAAGCTTAAGGATGCAGACAGATCCTTAGGTGCTCCTGAAAATCCCACCAGGCATCCTTAGAAGAAGTGTACAGATATCTCATTACTGTTTTCATGATACTGAATTGTTGCGTTAGCCTGAAAACCCACAAACCTCTAGGAAAAGGGGACTGATTCTGTAGTAGAACAAACCCACCTGACTGCCTGCTGACATTCATAAGTCACATTCCTTCTTCAGCCTGTTTTTCCTAGGTTAATATTTTCTTGCATTCCCTCTTTATTCAAGTATGTTTCAGAATTTGGCCTTTGACTTTTAAGCTCTTTGTGCTTTAAGTTACCGGATAGATATAGCTTGGGGCATCTGGCATTTGCAATTTGATTTATTAGCTGTCCCCCAAAGGTTCTCTTCTGTTTGCAAGGAGCTCCGTGCCCAGGGATGAAGTGTTCTGGAGGTTGCAGCACTGTGGGACACGGAGCTATTTTCATACCCACAAACACAGGGTATTTTCACAGGAGTGTGAGCAGGAAGTTATTGTTGCAGCTTACCTTGAATAGACAAAGGGGAAATCGCCAGCAATCCCAGCGCAAGCTCCTGCTCCTCCAACATCCAACCATGGCAGGAGCTTCTGGGGCTTAAAACAAACACATCGGTGGTGCTCTATTGTTCCTTCATTTTCTATAGCCCTTGCTTGTTTAAAACCGATTTAGGAAAGCCTGCTAGCACAGAGCCGGGCTTTGTGGTGTTCTTTGTGTTGCTTCAAGCTTGACTCTGTTCAAGTTGTGAGGATTTAAAGAGAATAATAAAGCCCCATCGTTATTTTCTGACCTGGGGGAAGGGTTGCTGTTGTTGTTGTTTCAGTTTTTAGTCAGCTTCCTGTATTTACTTCTCAGCCTGTGCTGGTGCTGTGCTGACTTCTGGTGTTTGCTGGGTTTTACAGCTGAGAACCTTCAGGAAGCTCTTACCAGCTCTTCCTGCGTGTATCTGAAGGGTACCCTCACATCCCCTCCACCCCATGGCTGCAGTGGAGAACATGTGAAGCAGGTTAGAGACTGCCAGGTGCCCTGTGGATCTTGACTAAGTCTATAAAAGCATATTGCAAATAGAGGGTTCACCAGCTTCCTGGAAAAAGTCTCAAAGTCCTTTCAGCCTGACTCACGTACCTGAAACTAGAGATGCTCCTGCTGATGGAGATAGCCTGGCTTTATCGCATCCAGCATCTGCTCAAGATGCCTTTTGACACACATATTGTGCTAAAGTGAATTATAAAGACCTATTCCAAGCACTGACACATCCCAAATATCCCTTTGGTAGAGCCTGTAGACAGCAGGATCTGCCTGAAGTAAACTCATTCACTTGAAGCATCTTCTTAGATGTACTTTTCATTCCCTTCAGTGAAAATGGAGCTGTTGTCATAGTGGCTTTGATGGGCAAAGTGGCACAGGCACATGCATGACCTTGCTTGGATGTGCACAAAAGGCAAGGCAACTGTTGCCTGCAAGGCAGCATCTCTGCAAAGCTGTCAGCAGCCCTGAGCAGAGGTGTAGGTACCATGTATGCACAGTCCAACATCTTCTCTCCTGCAATTTATTCCTTGATCAGGATTGTGAGGTGGTGCTGAGGCGAAGGTGGTTTTAAAGCTGGACCCAAAAGGCATCAATTTCCTGTGCTGCTGTGGCTGAGCTGGAGTTTTTGCCAGTCTGGGTTATTTAAAGGATGTAAAGCAGCACATAAAAGGAAGAGAGCAGTTTGCATTGTCTCTGCTTGGATGCCTTTTGCTGGGGAAGCAGCACCACCTACCACCTACTCCCACCCTCCAGCTGACAGCCAACGGGGGTTAATTAACTTGCCTGGCAAAGCTGGGGGCTGCTATTACCGTACTTGGCTCGCATCCTCCTGGTAGCACTTGCTTTACCGTGTAAAGTGTTATTCCTGAAACACCAGCGAGCTCCTTTAGCAAGTTTGAAGGAGGTGATAAAATACATAGGATTTTCAGGAGGAAAAACTAAAATCTCAGCTAGATTTATGTCTTGTAACTTTAAATTATGTGAGGGTAGCCAAAGGGATAACCTGCTTCACTTGAACCGGTGTAAGAATGCTTTGACCACTATAGCTTATTCCAGTTTGCAGAAGCAATGCAAGTGATATTGCTATAATTGCAAAGGGTTTTCACTGGCTTTTCTGTGGCTGGGGGAAAAGCCGTACTCAGACCCCCTGCCGCTATGCAGGACTTCGGCAATAGGGCAACACGGGTCACTTAAATGCCCTTAGGTGCCACCAAGTGTTATTTTCCGAACTTCCTTTTGTTTTGTGAAGGGTGTGAATAACCAGCAAAAGCAGCGTTAAAGGGCTGTGTCTCTGGAAGACAGGGATGAGTGTCATCAAACAAAACCAGGAAAGAGGGAGAGGAAGGGCAGTGTTGTGAAGGACAGGAAGGTGGATATTAAAAACAAGGAAAGCATAAGAAGGATAGGCACATGAGACTGAAATAGCACACGTGAGAAAACTCTCCCAGCAGCATCTATGTACAGTCTTAACATGAAAGATGGGAACAAGAAGAAAGGGGGTGGAAAGCGGCCAAGAGACCCTTCACTTAGTCCCCATGCAGAACCAGTTAAAAAGGAAGAAAATGGAAACCTTTTGCTATAAAATCCCTAAAAATCCAAGTTCTTCTGTGGCAGAACTGAGACAGAAAAGAGGCAGAGAGAAAGTTATTGTAAGACATCATGGCTTGTTATCTCCTGCGCCTGCAGGTATTCTGGTGTCTGAGGTTTCTGTGCCTCAGAGGCTTTTCTTCTTCTATTGCTGACAGCAGGAATTTGGAAAATACACAAGATGCCCCATTAGTCAGGATTTTATTTTATCTCTTTTGGCTCTGTTTTTGTTGCTTTTTAAACTGTTCCATCAAAAGGGGCAAGGGAGGGTGAAGCAGGTGACATAAAGAACAAGTCAAAACGCTTGCCTTTGGTTTCTTATCAGAATCGCATAATTAAGCTATCTTCTTATTCCTTAAAGCATTTCAGGGCTGGACCCTCTGTGTTCTGGGCAGTTATGCTTTGCAAAGAATCAAATAAACTGCTGAGTTTGCAGAATGCCGTGAAAATGCAAAGTGCAGCCCAAGTATGCAGAAGTGAGAGAAAGATTTGGATTTCTCTGAGTAGAAGACAAAATACAAATAGCTCTATAGAAAGTCTCTGAAGTGTGTAAATTTACCTGTTGAAAGATTTCTCTTTCCCTTTGAGATCAAGGTTTGGATTCATTTTCATGTTTATCAGAACAGTGACATTCAGATTCTTTCTCTTTTTTAATAGCTTTGATTACAATGTTTTTTAATCATTCGCTCATAAATCCACTAGTGTTGGACAATTATGCATTGTACTTTGGCTCAGGACCATAGAAAACAATGGCTTAAATCCCATACATGCTTTGGCATCCACTCAATATCTAGTACGTTCATTTATAGTAAATTTACTCCTGTTTTCAATATTTCCAGTGTGCCCTAACCCTTTTGACCTACAATCTGCTGTAAATCCCTTTTACTACTCACTGACACGTGACTTTATAAATCATGCATAGGGCACTGAGATGATCCTATAACTGAACCCGGTATTTAGACCACAATTGAAAGGTCATAATTCTGGGCATGTTTAAAAGGCAGAGCTTGCAGCAGCAGTTAGCACATGATTCAATCTTTGACCTTAAAAGCAAAAGGAAACCAAGGTTCCTGTTGTCCCCTCCCCATTACGCATGCATCATCCTATTTAAAATAGTGCGTTCAGCAGATAGATGAAGCAATTTGAATTATTCATTCCTCAGAACCCACATCTTGGAAATATCTGGCACCAACAAATGCTGTAATGCTCTGAAACTCAGAGGGGTCTGCGGGTGTATGGATTCAGCTGCTCCCTGAGCCCTTTCCCAGAGGAGGGAGAGGCTCCACACATTTCCATACCATATTTATCTCGCTGGAAACCTCAGATATTTTGCTATAGCTGGAGCAAAACCAAAAAGCTGTGGCACTGTACCCAGGAGTTAGGACCTTGTGATTGCAACTGTTTTGGATGAAACTGCTTGTCAAAGTGTCTTAGACATTTGAGGTATAATAGATGAATTCAGCTTCCTATTAGACTCAATGAGGAGGCCCTCATTAGCTGCCTGGTATCCATTCACACATCAAAGATTATACTAAGCTTTATTGTTATTACATTTATTGGGTAGGACTTATTTTGCTGTCTGTCCCTAACCCAGCTGACATAAGTCAGTTCAGTGTAAACTGGAAGTGCCTGTTTATCTTTGTGTACTCTAAAAGGAGACTTAAGTAGAGATGTTTCTAGTGTAGATGCCTACAATTAGGGAAGACTAACTTGCCTTTTGTACCTGATGTGCATCCGGTAATGTCAACTAAATACAGCTATTGATCAGTGCTCAGTGCCCTTGTACAGGCTTTCTATCTCCCAATGTGGACATAGTCCTGGTGGCTTCAGCTGAATGTGATCATAGCAAGCCAGTTGCTTGATGTTTTTGCAGGTAGGAACTTGTGATTTCACCCAGGAAAGCACTTGCATCTGCTCTTCAGGGTCAATAGATTATGATATTGCAGGTAAATAAAAAGGGAACCCGATCCGGTTGCAAAAACGATTGCAAAAGCAAAACAAAAACACTAACCTCAAAATCCAGAGCTTTTCTCTTGGCAACTTCTGCAATAACAGACTACTGCTCATAACATTGCATAACATGAGAGAACATTACTCACTGCAAAGTGATGTAATGTGACATCTGGTATTTAGAAGCTTCAGCTATACACTAGCTATACGTTGCCTTAACTTGTTACGGTACTTGCAAGATACTCTGCGCTCGGAAAGCATGTGTGTCAAGACAGGCAATGCATGGCTCCCATGAGGACTGCATAACTTCTGCTGGCACAGGTTTTTGTCATCTTTTCTTGCCCAATTTTATCCCATTTGCACTCTCAGTCCTCCTGCAGATATATCTCTGCCAAAAAGCACAGCAGTTAACAGTTAGAGGTGGGGAATGGGAGCCCATCAGAAGATCAGTGCAGAGCATGGCTTGGGTGGAGGCCTTGTACACCTTGTACACACACTCTTATCTCCACACCACCCTTTTCATGTATGGAAATTGCAGCATGTAGAAATAATACATATGTTCTTAATCTACATTGTCAGCTTTATGGCTTGAGATGCTATTTGAGCCATATCTTAATGTTCTGATGAATGCTTTACATGATGTCCCCCACTGGGCACTGCCTGGCTATGCAACCTTCCCTGATTGCTCTCCCTAAAAGACACAAGGATCATGTTTACACTGTGCCAGACAGTTTAATTTCTTTTTTAATGTAATTATAACGTAAGAGCTACCTTCACGTTCAGGTGCACTTGCTCTCCTTTTTGCAAACCTTCAAGTACACCATCCACACCACTGGCTGCTCTTTAGACAGACTTGTGTACAGAAGCTGGGGTCAAAGAAAAGACATAATGGAAATAGAGCTGGGACTTTCCAAAGTGTTCACACCAGGATAAGCATTCCCTCTGAAAGTGCTAGGACAGCAATGAAACCAGAGCTGGCTTTGCAGAGATGAGAGCTCTGCGTTCCTGCCCTGATGCCTTGGTCTGCACCATCCGTCCTGTTTCTCCACCACTTGGATTGATTTCCCCTATGAAACGTGAGCTGAGGATCTCCCATCTCCTATTTTTATTCCAGGTTTGGGTCACACTGAGTTCCCAGGCGGTTTTGCCTCCTAGGCTGTATTACAAATACCTTTCACACTCTTTTCTCCTCTCACTGTTGCTTAGAAAGGGAAAGATCCTGTTTCTGCATTGACCCCAGTGAATGTGGCTGGCCCAGCTCCTCCAGGTCCTGCAACAGCCCATGGATTACTGAGGATCCAGCTGACCTCTGCAGACCTTGTACCTCTGCTTGTGTGTGTTGGTGTGTCTGTCTGGTAAGACAACACCCAGCTAACAACTGCACAGCATCAACTTCAGCAAAGCTCTGCCTTTAACATTGTGCCCGTCCTTCGTTTACCACATTAAAAACTGGGAAGGAGAGGAAAAAAAAAGGCAGGAAAAATAAATCTCCATTAAAATTAAATCCCTTCTGCTTGTTTGACAAAGTGCAATGTGAAAGGTACAAACCCAATTGCATTCTCCTTTCACTCACCCAGAAACAGGTACTGTGGGACAAAGCTTTAGGACAATAAGGCTGGAATTAGTGCAAATGGAAAAGGCTCCTTCCCACATGCCAGAATTTCTGCTGTTCTTAGTGTGATAGCTTTAGTGTCATCCATAGCTGGATGACAAAATTGGACTTTTTGTCCTTTCCCACACAGCCTGTTTCCAACAGCTGCTACCAATGTCTACTATGGCATTTCATATCATGCCATCAAATCTATGAGCCATCAGCCCTTAACCTTCACTGGTTTTGTGAAGCATTCAATGCTTGCATGGTTTTACTTTTTCCTAATATTTCCATATTCATATCTTCTCTTTTTGGATAGTGCCTGGCTGTTCTAGAGAGATGATTTGTGAACATCACAAAAGAGCCATGTATGCTTAGACATGCTTTAACAGAAATAATAAATCATTTCAGGTCATAGCAGACTCGGTGGCTTCTCAGAAATTAATTACTTGACAATAAGAAGCACCTTGTTAATATCTGTGTTAAGTGACATGTCAACATACTGACTTCTTTCTCTCATCAGCAGTTTATGGTGCTGTTTAACATGCTCTTCAATAGGTGTTAATATGGATGCCTTGTGCTCTCATCAGTTATAAATAGCTGAAGTGGGTGGTAGAGGCAACTGGTTCTTCCTTGCCACATAACTTTTATGTGTAAGCTGCTGCACAGTATTTGGTGTATGGCTCACAGGAAGCACCACAGTGAAGGCTTGTAATAGGATAGATAAGAAAAACAAGCAAAGTACTCTGGTAATAAACTTTATTAGATGTATTTCAGGGATTTATCCAAGTGTTTCTCTTAATATTTGCATCAGAATTAAGAAGTAAAAGAAAGAAATCAAGCAGAAAGTTGATAATGCTGCACCTTAGGAGACTGAAAAGAGCAGAGAGGTCTGAGATGCACCAGTTTTCCATGTCTTTCCTCTCTTCTTTGTTTCCCTTTTTTATTTGAAATGGTTCAGTTTGGTTATGAGCTTTCTTTGAATGTATACCTTTATATAATCCACCACTGTGAGATAACAATGGTGATAGCAGTGACATCCACTTCAGGGTGTTTCTTAGGGTAATTCCTTAAGGATTTAAATTGGAATTGGTTTCATGCTTGTGGGGTGGGTTTTTTTCCTGTCCCTTCTATTCAGATCAAAGTCAGTCTACAATTCATTCTGGATCTCTGACTCACCTGTAAAGGGAGAGAGAATGAGATCAGCACTCCTGCAGAAAAAGGGCACTGAGTTTTCTTCACTTCATTTGAATTCCTGAATACACAAAAGATTCAGATTATTTACTATCCATCCATTATTTCTGATGAAATGATCATAAGAACTGAGAATGAAGAGTTTTCTTTGCATGCAGAATAAAAATGGGTAGGAAGAAGAGAAGGAATAATTACAAGTACCCCATTGTGCCCTCTAAGACATGCCAACTATGATTCTTTCATTTTGAAATAAAAAATGATATAAAACTCCATTTTAGAGCATTTTCCTCATTCAATGAACTACCCAGCACCTTGCACTTCATGGGCACCACACACAAGCATTAGTGCTCTTGGGCAGTGATGCGCAGGGAAGTTGTGTTGTGACTGAGTTACCTGCTCGCAGCTCCAAGCACCACTGAGGAGCAGGTAGCTGCAGGTGAGGCAGAATCAGTGTCCACTGCTTCCAGGCATCTCCCAACTAGCTGAAACCATCCCAGCAGATGTGCTGGGATCGGAGCTGGAAGAACAATGACTTAATGCAGGCAAAATTAGTCAGAGGGGGAAGGGATGGGAGGTGAGAGAGAAGGAAAGCTTTTCCTGGCAGCCTTTGAACCTGAAATTACTCTTAACGTCACTGTTTGGGTGCAGAGGAGAGTGAACTTTAGCACTTTGCTTAAAGAAATCCAAGAAGCATGTTCTCCAGATGCCTCTTTGAATTGTCAGTTCAGCTCCCCAGAGGTGTTTATGTGCTTTGTGGAGCTCTGTGAGAGCTGGCACCTTGAGCATCCTCGGCATGGAGGAGAGTGGTGCAGTGTATTGGAGCATGGGATGGGAGTTACAAGAAAAGAGCTTGCAAACAAAGAAGGGAAGCAGAAATCCAGAGCTCTGATAGTCACTTGGACTGGGGCTGGGAAGTCGTACATAATCCTTTTGAAGACTAGCCCTCCAAAGAAGCCATTGTTTGAGTCCTGGCATGATTTGTGCCTCTACTTACTATGGAAGAGTTTCTCTAATCATGTGAGGTCATGGGACTCTGATTTAATCATTGTGAATTCCACTGCTAAATACTATTGAAGTACTACAGGGGAGAAGATAGCACAGCTGACATTATGCAGTCTTAAACCTCTCTATGTCTATATGTATCTGCATTCTTGCAATAGATTGGAGAAGGGGGGGTTTCTCTCAAAACCTCAGGTTTACATTGAGACAAGTCATTGAAAGTGGAAACCAAACCAGTTCTTTGGGAAAACATTTTTAAGGAATGCTGCCAACTAGTATGTACTGGCCCTTGGTTTTGACATACATCCAGTGAGTGTTTTAATTAACATTTCAAATAACCAAATAACGAAACAGAAGAAAGAATGATGTCTCATCTTTTAGAAGGTCAAAAGGTGCTCAGGTATCATAGAAATAGATATAGTGCAAGAGCCTAAAGAGACAGAGACTTGTCAAAACACTTGGATACCACATCCCTTTAGAGTAGCTGTTTTCTTTCTGTTATCATGTTAAATGGAGGTATAGCAGAAACGAATCTCCTGTTCAGACATGCTCGAGAGATAAGGCAGAGGTGGTGGTAGGTACTCCTTGTTTAGAGTGCCTTTTGCTCTGTTGGGCCAAAGCAATGAGGGTGCTTAAAATAAATAGTCGTATGATTATTTTGTAATGTGTTGCCTTGTTGTAATTATCAGCCCTATAAATGGATGTCAGCAGCTTTTATGAAGCCATGGCATTCACAAGTGTGAAAGGTTAATGAGATTATTCTTTAGCTGGCACACTGCAGGGCATCTCATGTCTTCTGTCTGGGAAGTGATAAAAGGAGACAGGTTGCAATGGGAAAACCTTTTAAACTCCAGTTTCTGTACTTCCCTCTAGCAGAGACCATCAGTCATGCTGAACTTTACTGGGAGCTCCCTAATGCACTTCACTTGAACTTGTAAAGTGCTCAAGTCAGCTTTTGTTCAAGCTGGGACCCCCCAATCAAACTGGTTTTACATGAAAGAGATTGATTTAGCAAAGGGAAGCTCATCCAATTTACTGAGCTGACCCCAGAGCCTGTACGTAAAGAATTAACCAGTTCTACTGTGCATAGAAAATGAATTATACCAAAGTGTGTCTGCACATGTGACCCCCCCCCCCTTATGGGGTGGATGAGCACTGCCTGGTCAAACAGCACTGCAACACAGCAAATATATAGTTAAAAGCAGAAATTCATCTTGTCTTGTTTCAGTGATCAGGAAGGCATAAGTAAAGCGCTCTCAAATATGAAAATCAATTTATAATACTCAAGCTTACCCCTGGGTGCAGGGTGGTTATAATAAGAAGGTAATGCTGTTGTGAGTTTTTCTTTAAAGCTCTAAGCTGAATGATGAACTTACTGCAAGTGAAAATTGAGCCCAGCTCCCCAACTCTCACAGAGAACCTGCACACCTACAGGAAGGAATTTGTATGAAGGCGAATATGTGACAAGAGACCTGTGACAGCTCTTAGGAGTACTGAAAATAGGTAATTTTCCAAAGATATTTCTGTATCCAAGGCAGTACATCTATTCAAACAGCTGAGGGTACAAAGGGCTTGCAAATAAAATACTTGCAGGTATCTGTGGTTGAAGGTGATTCAAAGGTTAGAAGACAAGAATAGCAACAGGAATAGCTGGGCTCTAATCCTGCAGGTGCTGTGGTGGCTTCACCTGCGGAGCTACTTGCATTTCTTCAGGGAATCCTTTTAAACCTGTCCTTCTGATCCAAGCTGATCCTTTCCTATCTCTGTTTCCACCTCGTATCAGCACCAACAGCCATTTCAGTTGTACCAGCTAAGCTGCCCAAAACAGAGCTGAGAAATGATCCAGGAGGAGGAGAGCGAGTTTCAGGCTTGGAGCATGCATCTTGCAGCATATATTCAGATCCAGCTGAATCCAAACAACTGGATGGGGACTAATTGTGAATAGGTGG
This sequence comes from Neopsephotus bourkii, assembly GCF_033783945.1. NCBI lineage: Eukaryota > Metazoa > Chordata > Aves > Psittaciformes > Psittacidae > Neopsephotus > Neopsephotus bourkii. The sequence goes on from NW_026902223.1 coordinate 2,136,989, forward strand.
TAACAAATGGGGCTGGAAATGTCTCAAAAAGCTGTCAGAACAGTAATGTGCTTGGTTGGCCCATCAGAGTATAAATTATTCCCACCTCTGCAGTGCCTTGTGGTCTTAGTAATTAATATATTCATGTTTCCCAGAGCCCATGGAAGGAAGGGAGCTGTAGAGGTACAAAATATCAGCATTACAGTAAATTGCAGAAGGGAAGCACGTTGTCATTTCCATGTAAAAACAAACTGGAGCTGTGTGCTGACTGCCTGGTGGGTGGCGAGAGCAGCGCTGATGCTGTGATCTACAGCCTCCTGGAAAAGCAAAACCTGCCTGATTAAACCTCACGTTTCTCCCCAGTGCTAAACAATTAAGCAGGGTGGAGGCTGGTTTCAAGCAGGCATAAATCTTTCTTCCCTCTGCTTGAATCTCACGCTGATAGGAGTCAGTTTTCTTATCGGCCTCTGATGGTAAGAAACAAGGATCTAGATAAAGTTGTTTATTCCAGTCAGGTATTGGCATGATGTGTGAAAACACACTGGGAGACCAGATGTTCAGGAGTTGGCCACCATAAGCTTTTGCGCAGGAGAAGGAAAAGCAATTTTCCCTCCTTTTCCTTGGCCTTGCTTTGCCTGTTGTTATTTCCTACAAGCACCTCAACCTCTTCCTTGGTCAGTCGGGGAACTCATTAGAGCAAAGCACATCTTCTCCTTTTCTGCACCATCTGTTTGCAGAGCAGCTTTTGAATACCATCAACACGCAAATGATAAATAAGCCCCAGAACTCAGGAACGCATTCAGCTGAATATAATGAATAGAATTTAAGCACATTCTTAGCAATCCATTTGGCCACACCAGTAACCACCAATCTCATGTAGGATGGTGTTGACAGCTCAGCTATTAGATAGGTTGTATCTCCTATATATCAGAGAAATCGCCTGGCGCTTTCAATACCCTGGACACCAGTTTAGCAGGAATGGGCAATTAAGTTCCTTTAAGTCCCTATGGGTGGTTGGAGCAGAGCTGGCAGTGTGGACCAGTGGAAATTTGCTTGCTACTAGCAAGTTGCTTCCCCAGATGCACTAAATCCATCTCTTTAATCATGGGGAAGATACACTCACAAAATAGGACCGCTTTTGTGGGTGGCATTGTTCTTTTGGGGTTTGTTTGGAGGGCTTTTTTTCCCAATTAATAGTATTTCAGTAGAAGCCAGACAGGAGAAAATCCACAATACGAGAATGTTCTTTGATCTTGATCAAATGTTTATTAGATCACTAATTACAGAAAATGAGTTGCGCAGTCGCATCTGTCTGTAAAGTGTCTGTAGTCTGCAAACACAATAGGAGCTAATCAAATGTCTACATAATCATCCCTTTTAACCTTCTGATAAGGAAGTTCTTCCAGCCTGGCTGTACCTGCAGCAATTACAGCGCATCTCGGCAGGTAGGATTCCTTCTGAGGGCAGCCTATTGTGCGTGGCATAGAAAAATATTAGAAAGCACTTCATTAACCAATCTGAAATGAAAGCATTCAATCTTAATCCTGTCATCAGGGTTGCCTAATTAAAGGAACGGGCAGATTTATGGAGCTGCTATTTTTAACGGAGTCCCAGCACATCCAGTGCCTCGGCCCCTTGGTGGAAGTGATGTCAGCGGTTGCCCGAGCGAACATGAATTATGTTTACAATATCCCAGGAGAACTTTTGTATTTTTCAACTCCCACAGAAAACTATCATATTGAGCTTCAAATAGAAAACCTCAGGCAGGGCTCCAAGTGATTTACACAAGCTGAAGCTGCAGCTTTATTTTCCTTTCATATTTCATTGTACAATATCTTTTCCTGATTCCTTTCAGTGCCGTAAAATCCCGGTCTTTTGCAAGTCCTGGTTAAGGCAATTGGGTACGTTTTCTTCTGGAACAACTTTTAGGGGTTCCTGTAAAGTCATCAGACATAACCCACATTTGCTGTGGGGTCAGTGGGGAGAACGTTTGGTCAAATGAGATTAGGAACTTGAGAGGGTGTGCGCTGCGACACCTGTAAAAAGTGAACGTAGATCATAACAGATGGGGAATACATAAGAGAGAGCAGTCCCTTCTTGGCCCTGTTGGCACCATCTCTGCTTCTTCCACCTCTTAAAGCCAGGGTAATTTATTAAGAAACTTCCTTGTAAACAACATGTTTATACAATGGGGGATCTCCAGGAGCATCTGTGAAACAGCCTCAGCCCCTTCCTTCCACCCTCTGTTTGAAATTGTTGTCTTTAGCGATGCTGCAGTGGAGAGGGGAAAGGTCTCAGTTTCAAAATGCAGCAGTACTCCAATGAGTGGTCAAAACAATCTTGATTTCAAAAGGCAAAGAACCCCCCTCCCCTTCAAAACAAGAAACCCCACAAATCCAAACCCAACTGAATAAAACCATTCACAGAGGACAAACATTCAAGCTCAAACTACTTTCAGTATTTTGTTCTTAACATGTATTGATGAAAACCTTTTAGCATTATCCCTATATTTAGCATTGTAATAAATGTTCCACATCCCCACACTGCCATCGCTGCTCATTTAAAAGCCTAATAGCTTAATTTATGACAGGTTTTCTTTCTAATGCCACTGTTTTCATTCTCATGAATTATAGATCCAGCTCTATATACAGTGTTGGTATCAGATGAAAACTAATAACTTCTCTTGATGTAGAAACAACATTAAGATAGAAAACTGCACTGTTACAAGGGACAAATCTATTGATTTGGTTGGGAAAAACAGGTCCTTTCTGGTTCCTGCTTGCAACAAGGCCTCAAACCTTCTCTCAGATTCTGCCTTCTTACTGCTGGGGGAAAAGGAGCCATTGACTTCAGCAGGAATTTGATTTTTTACTTACAGCAGACTAAAAAGCAGGATAAATGAGTAACAATCACAGCACTTAGTGGGCTAAATCCCTACTCTCTTGTCTAGCTGGGATGACCCCTGACTTTACTGTAATTTATCATGACCTCTCCCAAACTAAATATTCCTTCATGTATTCTGACCTGGACATTATCCACATCCATAGTTCAACATGTTTTACTACTATTAACCAACATTTCACTGCTATATCTGGACTCCTTCTTCCAGGGGACCCTATTAACAAGAAATAACATTCCTTTTCTTGAATTCCTTCCCTCCTACGATAGCTTATGTTGGTAGAAGAGTGCAGATTTTTGCACATCATAAACCAATGCAACAAAATATAGAGAAAGAATAAGATGTTTAAGTTGGTTTTGTTCTTTAGAGAGAAAAACGCTGTCAGTTGTCTAAATGCCTGCACTTCCATGAGGTGTTTCACTATCCTCAACATGGAATTTGTGAATGGCTTGGGGGTGTTTCTTGCTGCTTTTTATATTTATACCTTCTTTTTTTCTCTTACACAAGGAATTTTGCCAAATGGTGCTTTTTCTCTTCTCTATCTCCTACCTCCTTATCCTTCTTTTCACATTAGCTGGCAGCCTGTTATGTCCATATTCTGGCAATTTCTTTTGCAACCTCTTCATTCCAGGAGGAAGGAATGCAAAGGCCAGATAGTCAAGCATATCTTTGCAAATACTTCCAAGCTTCTTTTCCTCTTGACAAACCACCCTAAAATAAATGTATTCTGTACCTATAGTCTGAGGAATTTTTACAAGGCCACGCTTTCATGAAAAAGCATGGATCATGGTAGAGATAAGAATGCAAATGAATGCAGTTGTATATACAGTTGAATTGCAGAGGTATGAAGGTCTGGCAGATGTAACCAAGATGCTATTTTCTAATTGTTTCCTCACACAGAAACCATTTTCTTCATCAAAGCCTGAGCAACTTACAGGAATACAATTTACCCTAGAGCCTGCTTCTGCCAGGAATAACTTTGCTGTACTGACCTTCTGCCTAAACCCACTGAACATGGGCTGGAAAGTTGAATGGGATTTTCTTGCCATTTAATTCTCTCTGTTCTGCTACTATTAGGGCAGCAGAATTGAATGACAAAAATTGCAACTAAAGGAGGGAAAAAGGGAAACAAAGAAAGTAGATTTAGAAACCAAAATGTTTTTAAAAATACCAACTAATGCAGGTAGTGTCAGGTTGGGTAGGTTGAAGAAACCATCTGGAGTAAATACAGAGTAAATATTCTACAGATTGAGGGAGCTCAGTGGACGTAGCAATACCATCACTCTTCCCAACCCTGCTTGGTTCTGGAGGGCAGCAGAAACAGTCCCAGAACTAAGCAATCTCACCAAGAGTTTTCCGTGAGGCTCCTTCATCCAGCATTGCTGAATATTAGTTTACATCAGCCTATACTGTGCCTGTGGAAATAGTAAATTAGTGTAGAATGGAGTGAATTTAATACTGAATATCCCTTTTTTTGTTAGCATTAGTGCTCTATAGAGCTGCATAGCATTCAAGCAGCAGCACCACATCTCCAAGCAAGATTCCTCTAATTGCTTTATGTGGATCAATGCAGTTAGTTATTTCTTTCTCAGTAGCAAATATTGTGAGGTCGTTCCTGTTCAGTGGTAAATTGCATTTGTCAAGTACACGTTATGTTCTGAGGAGTGGTGGGTGATTTATCTTTACAAGGATCGTGTTGTGGCTTGCTTGGACGATTCAGTGTTACTGAGGATGCCAGGTGAGCTACCTGCCAGGAGCTGATGGAGGCTGCTGCTGGTCATTTATCTCCAACACACACCGATGATACTGATATGCTGCAATTAATTTTGTGGGACAATGGACTGTGGCAAATACTGACCAGTTCCTGTTGCTTAAAATGGAATTTTTCAGCAATGGAAATGCTCACAGGGTTTCACTAGTTCCTCATAAAAGAAGAAGAAAGCCTAAAAACTGTATTTCTTGAAGAGGCAGAAGCATTTGGTCTCTCAAAGTCTTTCAGAACTCTTTCATGGAAGACCAAAGCTGTGCTTGAAGGCAGCCCCTGCGGCTTGGTGGAGGCAGCCATAGGTCACCATGGTCCTTTCCCTGGGTGGCTGATAAAACCACCTCCATAAGCACAGTGCTCACTCCTCTGTTGCTTCCCAGGGGACCTCTGCTGGGCCCATGGCACCTTCTCAGCTTGGACCCAGCTACGTCCACCCTCCAGCTCTGTCCAAGGGGCTGCTTGTCATTGGTTGGGCAGCATGTGCATACAGGAGACAATGAATGGCTTGAGAACAAACAGACAATGTCACAGATATTATTGGATGTGAAACTGATATTTGAGATGAGCTAAATTTAATGATGATTGTTTAAAATTCCTCCTATGTCTTTTCTATGTTTCCTTCTCTGGTTCCCCACCACCACCCATGTTCCTACGGCTTTCAAATTGCTGCACTGTGATGCGCTTGGCAGCAGAGGCTGCCTGGGAATTGCCAGTGCTGGAAGCCCTCAGATCCCCGGAATCCCATCATGAATCTAGGCATGGTTCCATTGGAAACCGGCCTTTGATTCACCAAAAGCTTGACATAGCCAAGATACATCAGATGAAACAATTTTGGGTTCTGCGGAAAAAGAATGACTTCCAAAAATATTCAAACCAGCTCTAACCACTACAACTTCAGCAGTGATGAGCTGCTACCTCTTAATTGACCCCAAGAATGGCTAGATCAGATATTTTGCTCCATTTTGAACAATTTATGGTCTCCTGAAACAAATACTTGTGGGTGGCTAAATTAGCCTTTGCAAATGTAGAAACTAATTTGGGTTAATTGTCAGTTAATCAGCTCGGAAAATGAAGCTCAGTCATTTCTGAAGAAAGGCATGCAACAAAACCAGAAAGACAAGACACTTCTGATGTTTTAAAGGTAAAAGAATAGCTAAGCAGGCTGGCAAAGAACTTTTAGGCTACTTTGCACATCACCAAAAGAATGGCAAGAAGAAAGAGATACGTTGTCCTCCTAAAAAGCAAAACCTTGGTGATTACTTACTCGCTTTAGAGCTGCACCTCTCTGTAATATCAGCTGTAGTAAGCCCTGATATACCTGTGACTAATTTGGGGGAGTAAAGAAAAGACAGAGTGAAGGAGGTTTCAGGATTATTTTCAAATGAGAAAATTGATTTCTTAATTCCAGTTTGTTGGGCACTTGCATGGGTTTGGAGATGATGGTCTTGAAACTCATCCTTTCTTAAGGTAGCAGGAACATGTAGCATTACTCTGGTTGCCCAGCTTCCCTTACACTTTTTCATACAGAAATGATGGACATGTTCATTCTGAAGGTAGCACCAAAGTGCCGTAGACCATGTCAAGTTCCTCCACCGTGGACATATCTCTACATCACCAAAGCAAGGCATCCAGCCCTGTACTACATCCACCTGTGGGAAGTGCACCCTCTGGGATACCATGGGCTTCACCCAAACAAGTGGCATTAAAATCCAGCTGTGGCAGGGAATGGTGATTCAGCAGGTGGCACTACTCCCTTTGAGGACCAGCACTCCCGTGTGAAGTTAAAAAGCTTCATGCTGCAGCATCTGGCATCCTTCAGGTGTTACATTAAAAAGGTTCTTACTTATGGACTAACACATTGTTAAAGATCCTATGGCATGTTTCACAAGTCTATACTCAGCAATGTTGGTGCATGGTGCACTAAGCAGCTCTCATTACCTTCTACCTCCTGAAATTTGTTTCCACTAGGGAAAGTGATTTCCTTCTTGTCAGATGTGAGTGGTAGTTGTATTTAACGGGTTCAAGCTTCCATGCTTGAAGCTGTCTGCATTTCAGTGGGAGGTTGTAGTTGAAACAGTATGTTCTTGTCAATAATTGGATGCTTTTCAGAAGGGCAATGTATCAATGTCAGTCTGTTTTCCTCTGTTTCTCAAGCTGCTTTGTACACGGTACATGAACATACATTTGTGTTGGATGGAAATCCATGGGCAGTGGTATGAGCAGAGACCTCATTATCAGGAAGTGAGCACAAAGATCTGAGTTAGTTGCAGTGTGACTATGTTGTATTGGTGTGAATTACCCGTGAAAGATTCAAATCATTCATAGAGTGTCCCCAGGAGACAGTCAATGTCTTTGTAAGTGGTGAGATTAGGAAGGCTGGTATACTCCCTGTTATCCTTATACAGGGATAATAAATTCAAACTGGAACAGAGAAGACATACTATTAACAGTAGGATTACTCTTATGAGATGAAGCTAAAAACCTCTACCTATTTATCCTTGAAATGATAGCTCTGAATTAAGAATTGCATAAAGGTATTAAAGCTAACTGTTCAAGCTAAAGAAAGCATTAGGAGAACAAATGGCATTAAAATGGTGATGGGTATGATTAGGCTGAATATCAGATAACTTCCAGTAACCTGAGCAGAAAGATTCTGGAGCTGCCTTCCACTGGAAACACTGGGAGCAGAGAGGCTAATAGTTTTTAAGCTATAACTTAATCAGTTTATGTAATGGTTTATATGATGCAGCTGCAGAATACAAAAACCTCTTTCAACCCGTATTTGTGGTCACACTTGCACAAAGAACTAAGATTAGCTCCCCAAGTACGTTACCACACTGCTCATGCCCTCTTGCTATGTCTCTATCTGCTTATTGCTTGAACCTGTGACTTCCTCTGGTGCGTGTGGTATGCTTTGTACTGTGTGGTACCTCTAATCCCGCTTCCTTCTGAATCACGCTCCATGCGGGTTTGTGTAAAGCACTACTGATGTGGAAAAGAATGAATGTGCATCTTACACAAAAGCAAAGACTCCTGTTTCAGGAATGCACTGGCAGTAATCCACCAGACAAAGATTTAACTTACAACCGCAAGAATGGACATAACTGGTGAATGGTTGTCCTCCTGAGAGAGCCCAGGAATGCTGTTGGACTCCAGTCAGTGCTCACCCTTATGTCACATACCCACTGCACATCTCTGTTACATATGCAGATCTACACAAAGCACGAGTCTTTGCTCTAGACAGATGATTTGTACGGAACACAGGTTTTCACCACCCCACAAAAGCCTCTCAAGCCCATACCTTTTACTGGTATGGATTATTGCCTCAGGTGAAATGGTTGGTGATACTTGGTGTCATCAGTGGGCAGTATTTCCTCCTTGAATATTAATACAAGAGACTGAGGAGCAGATGGGCATGGCATGGGCTCTGCTTGCCTTTTCAAGGAGGTCCTCCCTCACCTTTGAGTATGTCTTTGGAGTATCAGACAGGGTTAACATCCCCTGTCATGATGATTCAACTCCTGCTAAAATCCAGCCACCAGAGCAGTGGTGAGAGCACTTATGCTCTATATTCCAGTCTCCTGGTTGGCTCTTCTTTTTGGATCCACAGAGACTCAACTTGACGTTGCTTTGTGTTTTTACTGTGGGAACGTATAGACCATGAATCAATGGAACTGCAGTCTACCTTTATCATCTCCTGGGGAGCCTGAAAGGCTTTTGTCTCTGTGATCAACCCCTTTTCTTTGTCAGCACAGCAGTCTAATTGCTGGAGACCGTATCATGTTCAAACATTGCTGTGCAGAAAGCAAGTGGGAAGTATAGTAGCAGTGGGAATATAATCTCACCTGCAAACAGATCTCATTGTGGACTACATTTACATCAAATCATCCAAAAGCGAGTGTCTTTACAAGGAAAGAAGGTCTAAATATTAAGTGGTTAATAAGAAAAGATGCTTGTGTTTGTTTGGATTTGGATTAGTTTAGCTTTCAGAGCTCAGATTGAATGATGTTGACCATATGGCAAATTATTGTTGTTTCTAGGGTGCTTAAGCAGTGTAATCAGTTCCAAGAAACTTTGCAGCACACCTCACTGAGCAATTACCAGTGCTGGTGCAGCTGAGTGGAAAGAGGTGGCAAAACATGGACAGGAGCTTGGAAGATGAATTCCTGACGTTATCCACCATTATGAAGTGTTTTGTCAAGTGTCACTGAAGTTGACTGCACTTTTAGTTTCTCTGCTTTGAAAACAGGCTTATAACATTGACCTCACACCCTATGAACTGATTGATTCCTATTGATAATGTACTTTGCAGTATTCTGTTGGCAGGACTGAAGGAGTGCCCAGGGATGATACCACTGTTCTGGCTCTTCTGGTGTGCCATTTCTTTTCACTGTAGCCTAATGGAGCCCAAGAGCCAGAGATTAAAAGGAATATGAACTTAGGAACAAGGAATTATTAGTATTGGCAGCTATGAGCTTGATGAGTATTTCAGAATTATTTTACTGACATTAGTTATTTCAAATGCATTTGCATTCATTCAAATCATCATAGAGTGATAGCCAATGGTCAGCTTCTGTATGTACCACTCCCAGCCCCTTCTCCAGCTGGGTGCGAGGACCAGGTCTCTGGATTTATCTTTTGATTCTTACGCAGCTGCTGGAGGGAAACTGAGTGACTCAGGAAATATATTGCAAATCTGTTCCATTCTGGCCACGCTCCAGAGCGAAACGGGGCTGTCCTGGCCAGCAGCACCGGGTGGGAATCCACACGGGACATTCTTCACATTCCAGGGCACGTGCTGCTTACCCAACAAAACAAACCCAAAACTTTCCACTGCAAACAGGCCCTGAAAGACTTTCCCTCTCCGAGCATCCCAGAATTTGTATTGGGTGTATTGTGGTACCAGCCCTTCTGCTAAGCAGAAGATTAAGTGCACACACAGGGTGAGTTGGCTTTCTCTCACCATGCTTAAATGTGTTGTTGGAGCAGCTTTGCAAATATAAGAAAGCAGACAGGTTGTCTTCATAGTCCTAATCTAATCCCTGTAAGGTCAGACCAAAGGCTCACCAGCTCAGTGCCTTGTCCCAAAGGGAGCCCATAGCAGGGGTCAGTGTGGAACGGGTTGATGTGTCCATTGGAAGCCTTTCTTTGCACTCTTCAGCCTCCAACAGTTAACAGATCAGGTGCTTGCCAGAGCCAGCAGTAATATAATTTTATCTTAAAATACTCATACATGCAGAGCTGCTTCTCCACAGCTGGTGAACAGAAGCACGTGAGCAGCACAGGGTGACTGCAATAGGTGACTTGATAGCAGAGGAAAATACAGCTGAAAGACTGCTCAGGAAGAGCTTTGTGTTTTAATTGCTGAAGACAGCTTTAATTGCCACCTTCAGCTGCTCGACAGGGGTTGCAGAGAAGGCAGACTCTACGTGCGCTGTGAAGACAAGCAGCAGCAGGGACAGGTTGCAGCAAGGGAAATTCTAGTTAGATACAAGGGAAGAGATTTCACTGTGATAGTGGTGAGGTGCCCAGGGAGGATGTGGAAGCCAGAAAGATATTCAACACTCAGTGACGTGAGGCCCTGAGCAGCATGGTCTGGCTTTGAAGTTCACTCTGCTTTGAGCAGAGGGTTCCTTCTAGCCAGAATTATGCTTGACCTGATGAATCTCTACCCCTGATCTTTGACTTTACATAGCTATAATTTTGATGAATTCAAAACTGATTTCCCTAATTCTAGAGCCTTCCTATGTGCTGCCTGCATCTCAGAGTAGTTTCTTCTGCATCACTCTGCATGGAATGAATTTACTGCCCACGCTATAGGTTATAGATCCTGGATTTAATTTAAAAACTTTGTTCTTAGCTACCCATCACCAAAATATCCCTAGAATCCTCACTGTATTTGTGTAATTTGTAGCTGCATCATTCCGTTGCCGTACCTCCCTCAGCTCTGTTTGTGGTATGAGAAGTATTAGATACCACATTTCTTTTGTCCTTAAGTGATCCCCTATTTCAGATGCAGAAGGTGTTGTCAACACACTTTTTAAAAGAGAAATCAATAAAAACAAGGTCAAATCCCCTCATGTGAGTACAGATTTATTCATAGGATCATAGAATAGTTAGGGTTGGAAAGGACCTTAAGATCATCTCGTTCTAACTAAGGGGATGGAAGACGATTGTCACAATAAAAGCGCTTTTAATCAGCAAGTTTTGGTAACCTATTCTAGAAAGTTTCAGATAGCATTTGTTATCTTCCGTTGTCTCTGATCCCAAATAACTGAATGAATACTTGTATGTCCAAGTTTCATCCGCTTCCCTGAGTCCCCTCTATCACACTACAACTGACTGGTGCCAAACTGCAAGTGTACACTGCAGAACCATTGATGTCACAACTGGAATGTTTGGCTCACTGGTCATACATGGAACAGGGGAAGCAATCAGGATAGGGCTCTGAGCAGTGGGTGTTGTTTTGGCAGGCACAGCAGCCGTGATGGGAAACACCACGTGAAATGCTGCTGATCTGTGAGTACAAAACCTGCCTGACCCCACACAGGTCCTAAAGGCTTGTGAGCTCCTTCCAAGCTCCTGACATCTCGCACAATGGTCCTTTGGTTCAAACCAGGGGCAGAACGAGTCAATGTTTTAAATGACCAGTTGGAAAATTGGGCTGTGGAAGGAGCAATCAATGCACATGAGTCCCAATGTCACCATCAGCCCACTGAGTTCATGCCAGCAGGACAATCCCCCCACCACCTCCTGTGCGTGGGTTGCGTGCAGCAGTAGGCTAACTCATTTGGGGAGAAGCATTTCTCATCTTTTCACCCACTGCTGACATAAAAGCCAAAGTAAAATCACTTTAACTTCAACCCAATCTTACGCCCTGTTTGCAGCTTTGCTGACTTTTCCATAATCCTGGTGTGCTAGAGGAGCACTACCATTTCTGTTCCACAGATGAAGAATAGAGACATGAAGGGATGGATTTTCAGCCATTCTCAGCATGCACTGAAGGGACCAAAGGAGGACAACTCTTAGATAGGCAGCCAGCTTTTTTCTTCTTGTTCTTCTTCTTTTTTTGCCTCCTTTTTTCAATGCTGAGCACTCAGCAGTTCGCAGCAGCCACATCTTTGGGAGGCTTAAATGGGCCTTGGACTTTTATACTAAGAGAAAGAAGCTGGCTGTTGAATGACTTGCCCAAGCTCACACAGGGTGTCCATGGCACAGCCAGCAATCGAACACAGATCTCCTAAGTCTCAGGCCAGCCTTAACCACAAGACCATTCTTCCTCTCACAAAGATGATCCCCATCCCATAGGAAAAATATTCCAACAGGATTTAAAAAAAAAAAAAAAAATCCTATAAAAATACTTAAACCTGAACAAATATGTAATAATGGCTATTCAGAATCCATGCAGGGTCTAATCAAATCCATATCCCGTAACCTTAATTTAAAACAATCCCAATATTATTTTTAGGTTTTTGGATGTGGATTTATTGCTTCTATCAGCAGCATGTTTGGCACCCGATGCCACACAAAACTCTGCGTGTTTCATCAAAGAGCTGGCAAGGACCTGTGTTTTCTGGACAGCTGCTGTGGGCTCGCAGCAAAGGAGAACTAGCAGCTTCATTTCCCTTACATGGTGGTTCGGATTAAAAACCATCCCTGTTTGCTTCTGCTTATGTTATTGTGCCATTAGAAATGCAGGGCGGTCGTGTTACTGATAATGGAAGCAAGTCCTTGCTGATTTGTACTCCAAGCCACAATTTGGGATTAAAGCTTTAATTCCGGAGATAGGAGTTATATAATGAAGCAGAACACGACTCCCCAAGCAATGCACTTGCTGACCTTCCAGGCCAGCGAGCAGAGGGCTGCGGTGCTGCTCTCTGGTATCCCACCTGAGCAATGTCTTCCAACCCCTGAGGACCAATTTCATTCTGCTCCTGGATTTCTCATGCAAGGTGTATGTGGTGTGCAGGTTTGCAGAGGCCCTAGAGGTTGAGTCAAGCCGTAGGTGTTGTTTTCACACATAAAAGAGACACTAAATGATGTTCTCTTCATGGTAATTGGAAATAAAGGCACGTGGCAACACATATCTTCTGATTCTTTTTCCTTTTTATTCATTGTTTCATGACGCTGTAACTGCAGGATCAGTGAGAGGAGCTAACCACAAAAATACCATTTTTTACAAGATTTATAACTTAATTTTGGTCAGGCAGGGACAAGAAACTCAAATATTTCTGGTAAACTAGAACAATGCGGCCGCTGTGAACTGAACTTGAAGGCTGAGCCCTGAAGAGCTGCAAAGCATCTGTCCTTGTTTCCTCAAACTTTTTAAGCTTTCTGTATAGAAAAGGGTTAAAATCAACAGCAGAAAAGAGTGAGGACATCAAAAGAGCTCAGGCCAACTGAGAAGCCAGGGCATTTCTCATGGTTTTACCCTGCATCTTGGTACCTGGTAGACCAGTGTCCCTTTTTCGTTATCCCACAAGTAATAAACACTCCATTTCAGCCCTCAATCACTGCTCTGGCCCCGAGCCTTCAGAGCAGATGCAGCAGACAGCATTATAAAAATAGTAAGTAAACAGCAATGGCAAAGCCCAGGCTGGGCAGGAGGGGAGCGGGAGCTCTGTGTGTGTTGTGCGGCTGTTGGACAGCCCTGATAACGGCAGTTCCTCTTTTGGGTTCATTCCGTGTCCTCCAGATGATGGGGCTGTGCATGCAAACAGTCTGAACTTGCTCTGTTGTTGTTAAGGGACAGCAGTCAGTGCTTAAGTTTGTCATATCCCTTTTAGAAACCTTTGGAGTTTGTCTTCGCAATTTCATAAACTGTGCAGATTTAAGAGCGCAGTCTGGGACAGAAAACCTTTTTGATCCTGGATTAATGCAATGTACGGAAGATGTCTCCTGCCCCTTCTGAAGCTTTTCCCTATGAAGTCAATGGTGTGCAGTGACTCTGAAGACATAATGTGCTTCAGAGAGCTGCAATGGTAGAAAATCTGATTCCATAACACCTTGTGCTCAGGCCAGTGGCAGCCCACATGCTGCCACTGCTGACAGTGGTCAGACCCTGGCTCCAAACTGATGCTTAGGTAGATGATCCAAGTTAAACATGCTCTTTCAGGGAGCTCCAAAACTGAATTGACACAAGCACATACTCCTGAAATAGGGCACTGTGTAAGGTTTGTGATTTTGATGTATTATATGGAGAAAAGAAAGGCAATGTAAAAACAGCAGACGTTGTCTGTCATTACCTCTTTATCTTGCTATGATATGTATGTCCAGCCTAGCTTCACTTTGCAAACCACTGTGGCTGAAAGCATCCGTCATGCTGTCAGTTCAGTTGGATTAATTATGCTCAATCAAAACGTTTCAGAAGAGGACAGAGGAGTCTGCAGCAGTTAATCCTGTCTGTTCAGGTTGTCAGGACATTGGCATTTTACACTTCAGTTCAATTACAAGACAAATCTGCTAATGGGACGTAATCTTTCAGAGTAAACAAGGAAGCAAAGCACTAATATTCTGGCAATTGATTTATGCAGGGTAAATGGTGCAGAGTAAAAGCTCCAGGAAGCCACATGAGTAACAACAGCCATAAGCTTCTCTAGTGCTGCTTTCCCTTCCCTTCTTCACAGGAAAAAGATTCATTATGTGGAGCCTGGTTTTAATTGATCTGCATCCAGGCTTGGCCAAAAGGACACACTGTACCTGGTGCGGTCCTCTCCGTTTTCTCTCTGCCCCCATTTTTGCTTCCCAAGGGAAGCAGAATAACAACAAATGAATCCTAAAAGCCTTTGCTGGAAAGGGTGAGACTCCAGGGCTTTGTGTGCCTGCCCTGCAGGTGATGGGGGGGGCTGCAGGGTGCTCGCTTGGGAGCTCATGAGTATGGGGCTGGGGATGCTAAAGAGGAACCCCCACCTCTTCCCTTTGGTCCTTCTGTCTCAGCTCATCTCTTTGTGGAAGGCACCAGTGAAGTCACCCAAAGCACAGGCTCTGCAGAGGAATGAGTTGTGAGCTCTGAGCACTCCTTTGACTAAACAGACCTTTAAAGGTTTAATTAAAAGCGATTTCAAAGTGATGTAACTGCCTTCCCACGCAGTTTCCCAGGCGAGCTGATCGAACTATTGCTGTGTAATTCCATGCACACGCACGTATCCACACACACACACACAGACATCACACACCCTGTTATCCCTGGTGCATTTTTAGAACAGATGCAAGAGACATAAATGCGAATCCTTTGTAGCTTCTGCCCATTGCTTGGTTACTTACAGCACTGCAGCTTTGTAACTCTGTCTAGTCACTGATACCCTCCAACAGCCATTTGGACATCATGTTTTCATTAAGCATTTATAGCAAACCAACTGCAATTAAAGATTTATAAATCCTATTGGATTACAGCACAACCCAGAGCAAGACTTGACCCTGAGGTCAACTTTACCCCTATCTTTTTCCTAAGGACAATAACATGTTGGGATCAGTTATCATCAGGAAGTGCATGCACTGCTTCACCACGCGTTTGCCCAAGTGATTTTGGGTTTGATGGAAACATTTTATTTGGAACATAGTATTGGTCAAAGGGCCTGAAAACTAGAATATACCAAAAACTGCAGTTCAGCTTGGAGAGACCTCCCAAACCGAGCTCAGTTCTTTGAGCACAAGCAGGGATTCAGCATCTTATTTGCTATGTGATAGGTATAAATGTATTTCAACCTGAGCTCTCAACTGAAGGTTAGTGCAATGAGCTGAGCCCTGATTTCCCAAGACCTGACCTCCTCTCAGAAGTACTGCACCATCCAGAAAGCTGCGCTGCACAGAGAAACGTGCTGCTGGATTAGCTTCAGGCATTCATCATAAGGAACTTAAGTGGTTATTTTGTTCTATAGGAGCCTTATACCTCATCCCAGCACTGTTGGTCTCGTTCATTCACCTCCATCTCCCATTAGCAAATTTCATTGGAAAGGATGCTGAAAGCAAAGAGTGAGCTGTGGAAATCTGAAATTACACTGTGAAATGATGACATTGTCAGGATCAAAAAGGACTTTGGTACATCCAGACTTTTACAGCGCATTGGGAACTGAAGTTGTGTATAAATACTCTTTCTCAGAGTACCCATGGGATTGTTTTTTTCCCCAAGGACTTTAAGACTTTACAAGCTACTTTAATGAAAACAGTGTTTGCCCTTTCTGTTAAAAGCTGGACCACACCATCCAGATTCAGTCCAGCTTGACCTCTGTTCTTTTGGAATGAAGAGGGAGAGGGTTAACGATTTGTTTACTAAGACTTTGCCGACTGTTACATTGTGAATGCTTAAAATTACACCTCGAAATTCCCACTTAGTCATCGAGGAAGCAGGCAGACTTCAGAACACTGCCCTCGGTAAAGTCAATGCGTCAGCGTAACCGTGCTTTGGCTCAGAGAGAAGTCGGGATCTGTTCACGGACATGTTTTTGCCTGATTTTCCAGTATTTTCCACCTTTCTGGAAGACAAGCGTGTGCATGAGCTGCGCAGCACACCCCCAGTGCTCTTGCTTGTAGAAGGTGGGTTAATTGTTTCCGGAACAGGTATAGAAACGTGTGGGTCACAGCCTGATGGGTTCTATGCATTCATCTGCGGAGTAGATGAGCTGCTGCACAGCTGGCACAGGGCTCTGGCTCTCCCTTTGGGGGGGTTGTGGAGGGTGGGCTTTGCCAGAGCAGAGCTGCAGCAGGAGGGACAGCGGGGGCTGGCACAAGGCAGTTGATGTGGGACATGGATCTTAGCTCCATGTGAAAGTGCTCCTGTGCATCTCATGCAAAACCGCTGCCCCCTTGCCATGAATATTCTCTGTGCATGGAAAAATCCCTCCTTCTCCAGACTTGGATTTGCAAGGGTTTCATATGCTAGCCCAGGGTCAGGGAGGGGTGTGAATTGCTCAGACCCAGCTTTTATAACGCAGTCTCCAGACCACAAAATACACACTTTGCCTGTCAAAACTCAGCACTGAGTATTTCACTTCTGTTTGTACCTCGCCTGGATCTCCCCAGGGACCAGTGATAACATTTTGACTTGTGACAGATGCTTCCTTCATAAGGATATTTTCCAGGCTGACTTTTCCCCAGCTACCTCATAAAAATAGTCTCTTTTTATATGAAACGAGTTATTTTAGCTGGGGATGTTGGTGGCATCCTTTAAATGTGTCTTTTGATTAAAAATGAAAAATACAGTTCCAAAGTAATTAACATGTGTGTTATTGGATGTACACTGATGATTACATTATAGGACTGGTTATCAAAGGATTACAGTTAAGAGGTTTAATATTCTCCAGCTGATCCTGTAGCAAATTAATCTGGTCTGACCTTTACTGTTCTTTGTTATGTCACCATAGTATCGCTTCAGCTGTATCATCCCTTACCCCCTTTTCAGTGAAGTTAAAAAGAGTAGGGAGGTTCAAAACCATATCTGTTAAGAGACAGTAGCAAAGCAAAGCTTGGCTTGTTCATCGTATCACCGATCAGCTGAGAAGAGTAAATCTGAACTGCAAACTGTTGCACCTCTGCAAACCTCATATTCTTGTTATAACAGCAACAAACTGGGAAGAAAACTGTCACCTCTATAGGGATTATGTAAAATGGGAGCTGTTTGGTGCCACATACTTACTATATTAAGTGTTTTGTCCCTACAAGCAAAGCAAAATACAAGGCCACTACCCTGCATCTACCCACTCGCATTCGAATCCATCACAGTTAGTTCCCAATGTCCACAAGAAGCCCACACAATTAACTGTTTATATATGACAATACAATCTCAGAGCCATGAGGTCACACCGAGCAGAGTGGATTAAAAACCTGCTACCTCAATGTAATAGATTCAGACTTCATGGATAAGAAAAGCCGCATAATGACAGATTTCAGAGCTTTTTGTCTGACTCAGCAGAGAACAAAAGACTAAGCCAATTAAACAACTGACATCTGCTTTGATATACTTCTGCCCATCTCCATGTAAAGCAATCTTAATGGGTATTTTTTTTTACTACTATCAGAACACATTTGTCACTGATCAGGTCTGCACAGATGACTTTTCCTATTGGAAGTGTTAAAATGCGTGGGTGTTAGCAGTCAAACACACCATCGACTACAAGAACACGCACTCCAGGGCTCTGTACACCCAGGAGAACATCCAGCAAGCTCTCATGGAAACAGAGCCTGAGCCAGCTTTGCAACATGCAAATACCTTGCTGATAAGCCACAGGGTGCGCAAGCCCAACCTGCTTAAAGGAGATGCAGAAGGAGGGAATTTTCTGCCCCTGCTTCTTTCTCTCCATGGGATATTTTATTTCCCTTTACTGTTTCTTGAGCTAAGGAGCCTGGGAGTAGAATGGCTGGGTTTTGGGTGAGGTTTTTTTGCTCCTTTAGTCACTTATTGCCAGACCAGTGCTATTCTACCCCATCCCTGGAGAAGGCTCTTTATTAACCTAACATCAGTTTTCACATGCCCATCTAGCTGTTCTACCAGACCAGCTCCTGCATCTCTCTGTACATAACTCCAGTGCATCCTCTGCTTCAGTTTTTCCTCTTGGTGTCTGAATTTGGATTGCCCATTTGATAGATGTGACAACACAAGTCTAGCACCTCAGAACAAATTGCCAGCTGAAATTTCTCATTCCTAAGGAAGAAAATGTTCATGTTTCCCTGGAAACATCAAGCATTGTTCAGTATAAGCATAATCTTGGCATTTGAGGAATTAAAACTCCTCTTCCACCCAAGAAAAAAATATAGTGACATTTATCAAGCCTTTCCCCTGTAGCCTCTTCCTGGAAAGGGAATTAGATCTTCATTGTTCCCTTCAACCTGCTAAGGCCCTGACTTGAAATTATTGCAGGGTTATCTACTGCAAAAAGCACCTTCCTTATGACCCTGAGGAGCTGTGGCACCACCCAACCTCATAATGAATTATGATGTGATACAGCAACCTAATGAATATTCTTCTTATGAGAGCATCATCCTCTGATATACCTTAAACCAAGCTTAGCAGAGCTGCAAGAATGCGTTCTTCTCCCTTTCCTGTACAATCTAGAAGCTGGGTATTGGGTCTAAGCTAATCATCCAGGCCACTTCTTTGGTCACTTGAAAGGTAAAAGGCATTTTCAGGGGAGATCTGTACCACCAACAAGAGTGAATCATCCCTTTCTCCTAGCTCACTCCAGGTGGAACCTGGCGCATCACCTTATACACAATGCCCAACTCGTAGATGTTTAATATGATGTCACACAGATGTCTATGTAGATGTCCTTGAAAGGAGGCAGCGTTTAGGGCCTGAGCTCTTATAGATATATTTTTATAGCCCAGAAATTATATTAATTTCCCCTTTCTCGTTTGGTTTCCTTTTTCCTACCTGTGTTCTGTTCACATGGGAGTTATTAAACCGAAGTATTCGCATCGCAAAATGGAACAAGTGCAGAATTCCAGCATCCATTTCATCAGGGCATGAAAACATGAAATCTGGCGTGTCATTCTCCAAAGGGTAGGACTGTATTATATGTGAATCACAGGAGTTGGAAAGACACACCCAATCCTCCTGTTATGCAACAGTGTTCAAGAAATAAGGCTTTTTTGAGCTTCTATTCTTAATTCGCCAAAAGGAGTTGATTGCCCAGGTCCATCAGTTGCCAGGAAATGCATGATGCTCAGTTCTGCTTTCATATGGCAACCTGAAAACACTAATAAATAGGATTTATTCTCACTGATGCCATTTCAAGAAGTATTTCTGCACAATTGTAGGCACCTATAAATTAAGCTGTGCTCCTAGAAATTAATCACAAATTTCCCAGTCTGTCTCTCAGCATTCCATTTGTTGATAGTAAGGATAATAAATTCACTTTATAGGTGCCCTGATAGTGCTATTGTTAGCATTGTCCTCATTTCCTTTTTATAAATTCCAGGTTTGGGTTGCATAGAACACTGAAAAATTTTAATTGTTTGAACTAAAATTGTATGTGTGTAGGTTTCAGAACATTTTTCATTGCCTTTTTTTCCCCCTCAAGCTAAGACAATTCACCTGTTTTCCCATTGTATAAACTAAATCCTGGGAACTGTTAAGCTACAAATTGGGAACCATGAAAAGTCCCCCACAAAGCAAAAAGGCTTTATGAACCAACTTCTGATTTAGTTCATCGGTCAAGGGGTCCTTTCTCCAAAATAGCACAGTTTGTGGAAGTACATCACATACATCTCACTCCTCCTGGGATGTGATGCTCAGGTCCCAGAAGAACCTGGATACATAAAAGTTGAAATGGGGAAGAAAATGCTTTTTAGATATCTTTTATCAATAAAAATAATAAAAACTTTGCTTGTTCTGGGATGATTCTGCTAATAGCTGAAAACTAGACCCAGCCTGTTAACCCTCATAATGAGGAGTGCTGCTCCTTGCCTTTACCAGCACTATGTTCACTCACACCCACTGGTGATTCAGGCTTTGGTCATTTGAGTGCTACCTATGCTCAGAAAAGTTAATTAAGATTAACAGAGTCTCTCCTGCAAACAATGGTGCCTCTGTTCTTTTAGTTCTTTTAGTAACTACTTTATTTCTGAAACCAGATCCTTTAAAACTGATTTGTGTTAGGGAGTAACTTTCCCTTATAATTAATTGATCGATTACTTAGTTAATTACTTAGTGATGTGATCACTCAGGTGTATTATGGCAGCTGGTAGAGTTGATAATGATCTCTGACTAAGTGTATGGTTTGTACCTGCTGTATCTCAGGTTAAAAGATGGGGATGTGCTGCTGTTTGGATGTGAGGGAGACCTGGGGCAGAGGGAGGGACTCCCCACACCTCAGTCTGATCCTTCCTCTCGTCACAATTTTTGTATTTTGAGGTCTTTTGATAAGTTTTACTTGTTATTCAAAAAAAGTAAATATGGTGTCAGGCATATGGGGTTTGAATACAGATTTTGCAGCATTTCCCTTCCTTTCCTCTGACTCTATTAGGTCTGCAGCTCATCCTTCTCTTTCAGGGAAGTAAGTACCAACATGACCTCAGCATTGAGCCACCAACAGTGTCCAAGGCCAAGTTGGACCAGGGCTTGAAGCAACCTGCTCTAGTGGAAGATGTCCATGCCCATGGCAGGGATTTGGAACTGGATGAGCCTTAAGGTCCCTTCTAACCCAAACCATTCTGTGATTCTATAACGTTCCCATGAGCAGGATGCCTGTGTACAGGATCTAACACTGCTAAGTGCTGACACCACCAGAGATGCCGCTCAGTTACCATGATTCATCCTCTCTTGCTTCTGTACAGCCTGGGAGCAGTCTCACCAGCATGTAGTGAGCTGCTCGTAGCACTCTGAGATCACACAATCCTGTTGCATCATCTGCTCCACATGAAGAACACTTTCTAGTTTTCTTATCCTACCACCCAATGGTTGGTTAGTTGGGTTGGATTTTTGTGGTTTGGGGTTTTTTAAAGGAAATTCAGCTGTCTATGAATGGTATTTTACCAGTTGTTTGAGAAGTCTGTAAATGCATAGATTAATGCTTGAAACTTTCAATGAATAACTGTGATCTGGCTAGGAGACATAGAATGATAGAATAGTTATGGTTGGAAAGGACCTTAAGATCATCCAATTCCAACCCCCTGTCATGGGCAGGGACATCTCGCACTAAACCACATCACCCAAGGCTCTGTCCAACCTGGCCTTGAACACGGCCAGGGATGGAGCATTCACAGCTTCCGTGGGCAGCCCATTCCTGTGTCTCACCACCCTAACAGGAAAGAATTTCCTCCTTACATCCAATCTAAGCTTCACCTGTTTAAGTTTTAACCCATTACCCCTTGTCCTATCACTACAATCCCTAATGAAGAGTCCATCCCCAGCATCCCTATAGGCCCCCTTCAGATACTGGAAGGCTGCTATGATGTCTCCATGCAGCCTTCTCTTCTCCAGGCTGAGCAGCCCCGACTTTCTCAGCCTGTCTTCATACATTTGTTTATTCCCCCTCTGTAAAGTGTTGGGTACATGGTAACATCTCATTAATTGAAGTTCTAGTGCACCGGTTTTAGAAAAATTATAGGTATCAAGGTTATTTTCTCCTAAAATGATCTGGGTTTATTTTGCTTTTAGTTGGCATTTCCATAAGAAAACATAACAAACAGTCCATTAAAGGTTCGGTGTGGATATTTGAATAGGATTCATTCCCTCTGGCCAGCTCAGTCTGCGATGATCCATTTTGGGTTATCATCAGAACCTGCCCATCTTCAAGCAAGAATTTGCAGCAACAGTGTTTTGAGTTGAGCATTTAATCTTCTTAACCAAATAAAAGTTGTTTTGTAGTGAACATCAGCTACAGCATTTCTAAAAATTAATACACCCAAATTGAAATGTCCATTCTTGAAAAAAAGGCTATTTTTTAATTTCCATTAAAACCTGGAATGTGCTCAGCTCCATTTCATCTCATAAAAGCCATCCTAATGGGGTTTCTATCTTTTGCCCTCTGCAATGAGTTTCAATTACACGTCGCCTTTGGTTTTTTCCATGTCTGGCTCATGATTTTAAAACAAGAATTCCTACTGTAACAGATCCCATTTTCCAAAGACTTATTTTACAGCTGATTTGTGAATGAATTATAACAAATCCCTGAACCTTCAGGAGTTTCAACCTCAGTGTCGAGTTTTGCAGGGCAGGCTTTCCTGTAGTTTTTAGTATAACATTTTCCATTCACCTTTAACTAATCTCAACCCAGGATCATAAAGCAGAAGTACATGGAAAAAGTAGGTGGTGCAAAAGTAAGGGAGTTGTGCTTGAGTACTGAGCAGGTTTGTTTCATGGTTGGCCAGTTCTGATGTTCATATATAAAATGTAATACAAACTACTTGTATCTCCTTTCTTTCTAGCTGTAACTGACCTGCATTAACCTGGCCACTCAATACCCTTGGTTTTATCTTTCCAACACAATAGAAGTCCTTTTTTTCCCCCCCTTTTCTCTTTCTTCTCCTTCTATTCAACTCCAGCACCATTTGGGAGAATGGAAAAATTAATTGATTTTCTCTAATGATGTCTCGGTGAGCGGATCGAGTTAACTGTGAGCAGCAGCTGCAGTTTAATCTGTGAGTGTGCAGTTGAAAATCATGCACTCATTGGGTTACTGCACCTGACCAGGAGCCTGGCACACTGCCTGCTCTGCCTTCGAAAATAAGACTCTGAGACAAGTCTAGAGATGTGCTGGTAGCTGTGTGGATGTATGGAATAAAGGAGGATGGAGATCCAGCCTTAGATGATTGAAAACAATATGGAATTTAGTGATTTTCTTAAGGAAGTCCAGAGAAGTTGCAGTTGAGAGCTCCTTTACTGTGAGGGTGCTGAGGCACTGGAATGGGTTGCCCAAAGACGTGGTAAATGCTCCATCCCTGGCAGTGTTAAAGGCCAGGCTGGGCAGAGCTTTGGGTGACATGGTTTAGTGTGAGGTGTCCCTGCCCATGGCAGGGGGTTGGAACTTGATGATCTTAAGGTCCTTTCCAACCCTAACTATTCTATGATTCTATAAATGTCATTATTGCATTTGGTGGTGTTAACCCCACCCTTATTGTACTGCAATCGTCTCAAGAACCAGAAAATGAAGCAGAAACACTGAGGATAAAGGTAGTATAAATTTCAAACTACTTCGTGCTGGTTAATAATCTAAAGGGTCAGGGAAGTATCAAAGGATTATGATTCTGAACGTTTGGATCCAGATTCTTAATTACAAAGACAATTTCAACCCAATGGGAGTCATGATCTATATTTTCACCTTGAAACTGATACTGTGTGTGAATACTGTTGAGGTTTGGGTTTTGGGTCTTTTCCTCTAATACTTCACATGTTTAAACATGAGTTATTTCGCTTCTAGAATATACTTAGTTTCTCTTAGAAAACAACAAAAAGCATATTTTAGGTGTCCCTAAAATAGAAAAGAGAAGCCAATGTTTAGCTCATTAGATTTTTCCATTTGAAATCATTAATATTTTGCAATCTGGATGAAGCTGTGGATATTTGTACTCTGAAATGTCAGCCAGCATCTTGCAATTTCACATAGTCGTCATCATTTTACCGACTGCAGGTTCATATTACAAATTGACAGTAATACTTTTCAGGTCTGATTATTCCCTTTTTCTCTCTCCCTTACCCAAACTCTTAGACTTTAAAAGAAATCAAGATGCAAATCATAGTTCCAAGCAAATATATCACCTAGATGCTGCAAGGGCAGATGTCCTGCAAACCCTAGCGCAGGCTGGGCTCTTGCACATCAGATACAGCTCTATAACATCAAAGGCAGTGGAAAACTTGAGTTATTAAAGAAAGGTACCTACCTAGATGATGCTCAAATGAAGGATATAGTTTAAAGGGTCAAGATGTGATCTAACTTGTGGAATAAAGAGTAGCACATTAGTTATTTAAGACAAAGTGGTAGAAAAACTGACACATGGCCATTATGAGATAATTTCCCTAAAGAAAATCTCCACCTCACCTCTGGGAACTTGAATTTGCCCCCAGATTCCATGTTTTCCCTGTATTTTGCAAATCCTTTGCTTCCAATGCATTTTCTCAGATGTCAGAGGGAGTTCCCATGTGACATCAGCACAGCACTCGAACAGCACTAGCAACCTGCAGTGCAGGATAAGCTTGCACTTGAGCTCCCCGGACAAATGTGTGAAGCACAAATGTACAAAGTACAGCTGCACTCATACCCCCTAAACATTTCACAAGGCTTTCTCTTCTAGAAAACGTGACCATTTGTCAGGTTCCAGCACTGAAAGCACTTCAAATCAAAGAATGCTACAAACTACAGCCTACAAAGCACTGCTTCCTTTTGTTCTGTCCTTTCTGCAGTCCATCTGGGAGGATTGGAGGGAGAAAACTCACCATCTTCTAAGGCACCGCAACAGGAGAGAGAGAGGGGAAGTTTAATGCAGTTCCCCTATTCTGGCAAAGTATGTTCTCCTTTGCATATATGTTGTCCAAGCCAATACAAAAGCTTTCTCTGTCCAAATACAGATTCTTTTGTTGCTTTGAGCTCTGAAAGGAAGAGAATTTATTACTTGTAATTTTGTATTGTCCTGGATTAGAGGGCGATAGATGTACACTCGAGCCACTGTTGGCATTCCTGGCATGTATAGATAGTCCAGTCAGTTTACATTTACAGGCCAAAAACATAAAGAATAACCTTTTGTAAGCATTTGCTTTTGTTGTGACATCTCAGCTGTGCAGCTGTGCAGTCATCTCTGTGCCAAGGAGATGAAATCATCAACTTCTTTGAATTCTTGCTTTTATCAGAGCAGAGCTGCTATCATAATGGAAGGGCTAACTTCTTGCTAGGTTAATTGGGTTTCATTTGTCCTTTGTAGGAATCTGTTGACTCGGCTGTCAGATGGCATTTATACAATGTCGATCCTCTTCAAAACACTTCACCAACATCAGTTATCTTGCAAACTCTTGCAAGCTCTGTATTGCTGCTCTTTCCTCTGCAGTATACAGAGAGGTTGTTGGTCTGATTTCTCAGGTCTAGCAGTCACACCTGAAAACTTATCCCAGGTTAACACAGAGAGAAACTATCACAGATGAGGTTAGAAGAAGTAGGAGTGATGAGGTCCCCACGTGTACTCATACCTGAACGTTAATTCCCCAGCATCATACAGTTCAACCTGCCAGGGTATGGTGTGTCCTGAAATGAAGGAAAATAGCTTCACAGAACAAATACTTTAAAAAGGATCCTTAGATTCAGGTATTTAGGATTAAACAGCATTTTTCTGCATTTCCTGAAAGGTTCATCCAGAGCCAGACAAAACACCAAGAAACAGAACATAAATATGGGTTTTCATTTGACAGGGACAAACATACAGAAATGTTAGGGTTAGACTATGATGATTTCTTCACAAGGATTTAGGATCCTGAGCATCAAAGTCACTTCTGAGCTTGGGACTTTGGTAGATTGGGGAATTTGGTTGTGTCTTGTGTCTTTTAACTCTTCTGCCTTCCCTGTTTGTGTCCTGTTCATCTCAAGTAACTCAGCTTTGGAGATGCAGCCTCAAGGACTGCTTGACTTCAGCAGGGCGGAAAAAGGTTGACCACAAAAAGGAATGAAAACCTTTTAGCATCTTAACAGTGATGAAGCAAACCAGGCTACTGTTACTGATAGACCTCAGAAATTCTCTCTCTGCCCCAGTGTATTTGCATACAGTCAAAGAAGGAGTACATACCTTCATACTCATGAAAATGGGAAGAGAATCCAGGCTTATACTATGTCTGTGGTCAGATTTCTGTATCTTAAACAATTTCTAGGTTACAAGAGAACCAGTTGCCATCTCCTATGCACATTGTATTGTTGTTGGAAAGTTAGCTTAGAGGTTTTTATCAATATGAAATAAGGTATAAAACTGGTTTTCCTTTATTCTGGACTCCTTTTGGGGCACCAGGAGTCCTATGTAAGAGGAAATGTAATTCTAAAGCAAATTGTGTCACCAAGGCAGTCGGTGCAATCCCTGAGGGGTTAATGTGTGTTTATAGCTTCACTTTAGGGCTGCAGCTCTTCCCTGTAACAAGCAAAAGACAAATATTCCCAGAGAGGGAGAGGTGCGTGGCTTAGTGTGCCTGAACAAACACTTTGCTGAGGGCCAGGAGGCACTAAGGAAAGGAGCGTAAGAAGGGAGACAACTCAGAGAAGATGCTGGGGGGGGGGGGGGGGGAATGATTCACAGAACTGATGGGATCCTCATGAAAACATGAATCTTTGCCCCTGGGAATTCTGCACAATGTTTATTCTTCCTTGTGTTACAAATATTCTTTTCTTTATAAAAAATAAGGAATAAGTGTAATAGGGTTGCACTGGGACAAACTCTTTGCAGAATGTGTTTAGTGATGTTAAAGTAACTGTCCAACTACTGCAGGAATACTGATGACCAAAGCAGGGATGGATGCCCTGGACACAGAGCATCCCCTTGTTCCCGCTATTACACTAGTGGGAGCAGTATCTCCACACTTTCCTCTGCTGTCATTAGAGCTTAGGAAGGGCCCCTTTGCACCAGCTGTCTGAGTTTTTGAGAGCCTCTGTCACGCAGTTTCCAAACCGTAATGTTCTGCAGCGTATTTCCTGCAAACTATTCCTAGCCATTCCTAACTCAATTGTATTGAGCTCGAGCAGACTGGTACTGTTTCAGAGGAGTTTGCAGACAACAAATAAGCAGCATTTGCTAAATACATGACTGCCAGATTCTACGTGGAAGAGTAATAAAATGCAAAGCACATAACTCAGCTCCACATAGCATGGTCTGGCTGCTTGCCCTTTTGCCTCTGAATTGCTTTTTGAATCCTTGCCCTGCCCAATACAAGTGAAATTATTCTAATTATACAGTTTGAAAGAGTCCCCAGTGACATGCTGGATACTGATAATTTCCTAGTTCACTGCAAAACAATTTCACATATAATAGAGATTACACAAAGGGTCATGAGCTCATAGAAACTCTGGAACTGTCTTGAAAGCTTTGTATCCTCTCTTGAGTCTAGGTCACATTTGGGTATGGATTAAAGAAAGATGATGAACCTTCTGTTATTTTTGAAGTAAGCTTCTAGATACTTTATTCTTCTTAATCTCAGACTTGCATCCTCTGAAGAAATAGAAATAGATCTGCTCTTTTCCTTGTTCCATTTTCAGATGCATGATGAATTAACTAGGTTGTGCTTGTCAGCTCTGTTTATTAAGATGGACCGGAACCAAGCCCCAGAACCCAAACAACAACCAAAGCAAGTTCAACCTTGGATCCAGACTTTTTACCTGTTTTCCCTTTTGAACGACCCAAACCCAGTTTTTAAGGTAATTTTGATCAGGATTTGATCTATTTCTAATTACTAAGAGAAGCAGAATCACAGTCTTGAGTTCAGGAGATAAAATACAAAAAAATTGGCTCTTTGTCAAGAACCTTTTTTTCCAGAGTTATGGAACTGTTTTTATCACCACTGTGGTATAAATGAGCCTTCTAAATAGACACAGGAAGGTGGATATAGTACCTTCAGTCATCATCTTCTGTCTCTGCAGGTGGCTGTCCCAGCAGACTCAGGCAATGACAGGTTTTACAGTAACATTGCCCTAATCTGCAAGAGCAGAAAGAGTGGGAATGTTCTTTTCCCTCATTGACTGTCTCACTCTCTGAGATTTGTTGCATCGCTGAACATGTGCTTGTAACTACAACTCAGTATAATTGAGGTCATAAAATTATACAGCCAATTATGTAAAATGATCATTGTTAATTGTAATCATTTCTCGTAGGATAAAATGGGAACAAACCCATTTGCACTTTGCAAAACTTGCATTAAATAATTTTCTATGGCTGTTTATTACTTGCTGCCTTGAAGGTTGAATTTTTATTCAAATCTTAAATGGACAATTGTCATCGAGACTTTGTAGCCACATTGGGCTTCCCCATCACAGAAAATTACCCACACTAGGTTGCTACTCAGATGTCCTGGTCTGTAATACCAAGCCGAAGGGATGTGACTTAACACTGGTCATCAGTAGCATCAAAAATATGAAGTGAGAAAGACCAATATTCAGAAGAAGCAAAGGTCTCCATCTCTCCCTTTTCCCTATTCCAAACGATGTATTTCCAAGAGTCAAAAACCAAAAGATGTGCTCTGCTGTTGTAATGGGCTCTGCTGTTGTAATGACCTCACCTGCAAAACACTACGCAGAGTCATGCCAGCACAGATTTTTCATGCACATGTAATATGCTGTTACCAAGCACTGGTTTTCATATTACTTCTTTGTTTGATCAACAGTTAAACAGCATTGCACCATGCAACAGCATGATGGGAGTAGGGAAACATGAAAACTTTGCTCTTGGTGACCTTGATTAGCCAATAAACCAAGCTAACTTTTAACAGAAGATTACTCCTGGTTGCAAATTCAGTGTTTGCATCTGTAAATCTTGTTCCAGATTCTTTATTCTCTTCTGCTTGTCTACTATTTTGTTATTTGGGTGGCTTTTTCGGTTCTAATGTAGCAATGGGACTAGAAAAAGAAATAAAGAAACCTAGCACAGGGTAACTCTTTTTACTCTCTGTAGGATGCACTGGCTCCCATATTTTGAGCAGCTATTCATGCTTTGGAAAGCCTTTGGAAAGGAGTCAGGCTGGATAAAAATCTAACTTTTTGCTCTACAAGCACCTAAAATAGAAGACTAGTTGAATCAGATCAGAGGAAATACATTCCCCCTTTAAAATCAGGGACAAAAGTCAATAATTTCTGATAGGCCCAAGGGGTTCACCTGTGACATTTTAAAACCTAACAGAGCAATGTGGACGTACTTTAAACTCATCCCTGATATTTTATGCTTCAGAAGATAACTACAGGTAGTACATCCATAAAGGCTAATGAAGTGCATGGTATACCTGGTGGACTTGCTGTGAAAGGACCTGAAACAGGAGCTGAATTAATGCCAGAGCTCTGCTGCAGATCTATTGCTTTATCTCTGACCACAGTGGGCCAACACAGAGCACTCAGCTAACCCTTTTGGGGATGTTTTTGTTGGTCCTTTCTGATCTTAGGGAATTATCTCCACTGCTCTCTGTCTTTCCACTTGTAGTTACAAAGAGGTTGGAGAGAATGATGTGCTGATATCTATTGCTGTTTGCAAAGAGAGGCCCCGTGCTCAGAGTTAGCCCTTTGGATGTGTTGGGGAGGAATTGAAAGCAAAAATAACTTTGGATCACAAAATCTGCAATCACAGCTCTTAGGCACACAGGTTAAGGCCATGAGTCCGTTGTGCTCCAGCTTACAACTGCTAGCAGGGTTGAGCAAGGGACTGAGATTTTTTCTAAGTTAAACTTGGACTGGATATTATGGTGAACTTGTCTCTTTTATAATAAATATTTTCCCCCTAAAATTATGGAATTGTCTGTTTCATTTCAAACCGTTTCTTCACCCCAGGATTCAGAAAGAGCAATGCATTTTTAATGTGGAAATTTCTCGCACAGGTCCTTTTGTCCTTCGAGCCAAATCCCATTTTATGTTTCTTAAAGATTTATTTATTGATACTTTTTTGGCCCACCTGATGAGTTACACAACCACATATCACAGACGGGATGTAACCACCAGTTTAAAAACCTTCTGAGAACGGACTCAAAGCAGCCAAAGAAGCTTTATCAGTATCATGCTGATCTATTTAGCACATACAGTGATTTACTACAGCGTTTGCTTTATGCTTGAAGAATTTTTTTCTTCACTTTTGGTCTCTTCTGAAGAGTTGACACATGTAACCACTATTGTTTTCTAGTCTAATATTTTCAAGTTTTTAAAGTTTAAATCATCTCAATAAATAAAAACTTTTGGTTGAAACATGAGAAGGAAACTTTCTTTCCAACTACTCCTGACCATATGGCATGTTGAAGAGGGTTGGGTTTTTTCCTGTTTTCTGCTTCTGTTTGTTTTGTAATTAAGAAACTACTTGAATGAGAGAGAAAAAATACATTCATCTTGCCAATCTTGGATCCTTCGTTTTCTTATAAAGCCAAACTTCTTTGATGTTTCTGACAAATCTGGTTAATTTTCTTCCTATTACGCGCTAAGGTTCCAGTTCTTAGCTCAAGCTGGAAGTGCTGAAATGGCAAAGCAGTCAGCATTGTAGCTCTCATGAGATTTCCAGTAAAACCTTGGCACTCTGGAAGCCTAAGCTCTGGACATTTTGGAAGGGTAACTAATTTAATGTTTTCATACCTATGTCACTCATCTGTATGGATGGACAAGCTGTTAAGCTTTATCATTGAAGGAGGCATTGCCCAGAGCGTTTCTTGTGCTGTAGCATTCCTTCATTATTGCTGGGGAGCTGGCCCTAGCAGCCACTTCATGGAATGAAGAGATGCTCTTTTGCCTGGAAGAGCTTATATTTCAACAGCATTCTTGTGAAAGGTCCTCTTATTTTCAAAAACCCTTCTGTGAGCGATGCAGGTGGGGTCAGTCCTGGTTGGGATGGGAAATCAAAGCTCACAAGTGTGAGTGATTTGTTAAAAGCAATGGCAAAGTTAAAAGGAAAACACAGAGCTCTTGACTTCTCCTCTAGTGCCAAAACCACCAGGGCATCATTCTGCTCCCTTTGCAAGGAAAAAGCTGCTGGTCCACGTCTGGATTTTCAAAGGCAGTGACTATTGGGATTTTAAGACAGGGGAGTTTGGTACCCAGACATGAGGCAGCCACATGCTTTACCAAACAAGTCCTTCCACATCTTGAAAACCTGACCTTTTTCCTACGCACAGAGCACTTCAGAGTTCGTTCTGTGAAGGTTTTAGAGCCCTCCAGAGCTCCAG
The DNA here is from genome assembly GCF_033783945.1 of Neopsephotus bourkii. Classification (NCBI taxonomy): domain Eukaryota; kingdom Metazoa; phylum Chordata; class Aves; order Psittaciformes; family Psittacidae; genus Neopsephotus; species Neopsephotus bourkii. Next base: position 2,167,928 of record NW_026902223.1, read on the forward strand.
TTGTCATTTTTACCCTGTTGCTAAAATGTTTTCAGTGCCAGGCACAGATTCAGCATTTTGCAGGGAGAGGTGGTTCCAAGCTCATCAAGTGCAATTCTATTCATTTTTCCTATTGATAAATACACATCACGGACTACTCCCATCCCTTCCATTTCCAAAGATATAAACAAGCCACAGACCATTCTGAGTTTGAATCACAACCAAAGTAGCAAAGTCCTGAAATCCAGCACATTATCTCCTGTTAAATACACTCCTGTTCTATATGATGAATATGCTTTCTACTTAATTGAAGTGTGACACACAAAGCAAAAAATGTTAATTGAATTTTATAGCCCATGAAAGTTGCCAGGTTCTGGGGAGATAATTTTGCTGAAGGGATAACTTATCTTTTCAAGCTTTTATTTCTTTCTGGGTTTGGAAGCATTGAAGAGGCATTAACTTGGAAAGGCAACACATTCGTTTATTGGCTTTGGGTTCTTGCAGCTAATGGCTATTTTATTTTTCAGAAAACATGCCTAACTTGGCTCTTTCCTGCAGTTTGTGTAAAAATCTCATAAATGGGAAAAAAAAAACAAACCAAACAACAAAAACCTGTTCATCAAACCTCTGAACTTGAGCCTTATCTCAGCTTTAATCTCAGTTTGAAATGAGGGCTGACTCCTGACCTGTTTCAGTTGAACATCCCATCACCTGCCAGACTTCTTTTCTGAAGTACTTTTATGTTTCCTTGTAACTTAGACTGCATGTAGTATTACAGTAGTTCCTTCTGGGAAAGGCTGCTGGAAACCTGTGCTTTGCTATAAATGCCCAGTGAAGACAGGAAAAGAGCTGATTAGAGCGGTTGTGATAGTAGTGGCTGTTATAAACCATCATGTATTGATTTGGGTTGTTTAGAAGGTTGGGGTTTTACACACTGAGTATTGATCAACGTATACAAATGAAGACATTTATAAGGTAATTGCTTCTCCTGCAAGTCCATGCAATATATTTAAAGTTTAGTAGCCTATAACTGTGATCCTCAGTAAGCACATTATGCTGATGCAGAGACAGAAATCCTGCTCTAGAAATATGTGCACTCTCTATATTACAAGACACTTACTTGGCAAAACCTTTGCCAGTGATGCCTGGAAGATCACATCTCACAGGTCTCTGCCTCATGTTGTCTGTGCCACCAGCCTGAACCTCAGCTGTCAGAAAAAGCTTTAAAAGTGTATATAGAAAGGGGAATAGCTGCTCTACATATTTCCTCTGGGCCACTGGGGTGGGTAGTTCATGCCCCAGCCTGTTCTATGCTTTGGAGAGATAAGTTTGCAATAAAAATGCGTATATTACGCACATGTATCCCTTCCCAAATCTTTGCTCGCGAAGCCAAGCCATCATATGTATATATGTGCTCTATAATAATATCAGAATACTTCTTGGGAAGTAGAGCTTTTTGATTTCTACTTGATTTGTTAAATTCAGGTCCACAGACATGGCACTGACAGTAAAGTTCATCACTTTTTATCTAGTACATGACTATTTCTATATGCAGAAAAAGACAGAAAACTGAGCAAACCCATATACTGGACCATTGGCCAGTAAAATATGTTATTAGAGGAGCTATTAGCATTATTATTAAAGCATGCTCTACATACTAGTGGAGTTGCCAGACCCCTGACTTGCTTCTTGATACGCTTTTAGCCTTGGTGTTGATCAGAGGCACAAATCAAGGTCAATTTAATTAAATAAAGCCAGTAGTGAATTTGGAATAGACCTAATGCTGAGCATGGAGAGAAAAAAAAAGAGAAAATTAGAAGGAAAAGGAGATAAAAGGACATTAAAATATTTCCAGCTGTTCTGTGGAATTTGTTGTGTTCCACCACACCGGCCAGGCTCTGTTCTGGAAGTGAATCGTGGACCACTTTGCTTAATGCACACACCAACACCTGAAATGATGTTTGTCAACAATCCAGTAAGGACACATCCCAGCACCACTGCTACCAGAAAAACTGCACTAACAAGCTAGGAGATCTCTGGTACAGACCCAACCGCTTCTCATGTTTGCCTTCCTCAGCTTCCTTCGTGATAAAACAACCAGCTGGCAGATGTCTGCATGTCAAAGCATAGCAAAGTACAGTCTGTGGTTTTAAACTACATTATCCTCATCCCCATTAAGAAGAAATATAGCTCCTTATAATCCCCATTACACTCCTGCATAATTGTGAACAATCTGCTGTACTCTCTGGAGAGGAACCCGTGGATCTTAGCCTGCTTCTAACTAGTATTTTAAAAGCATCGCATTAAAGCCCACGTGTGTTCCTTGGTGTTTATGCAGAAATCACACTAATACACTTAAACAAGAAAGTCACTCACTTTCAATACAGAACATTTGTTTATCGATTCTTTTGCTACCCATTTGTTGATGCTACGAATTATGACTCCCACAGGAGAAAGAGGAACAAGAACATGTACAGTCTGAGTGGAGAACTGTGATTCTGGTTGGGAATGGGTACTGAGGAAGCAGTAAACCAACTATTAAGTAGAAGTACAGCCTAGAGCACAGACCCATATATTTCCAAGCTCCTAATCAGCAAAACTCTGCATATGATTTCATAAAACAATAAGAAATCCCATGCTATTGGATACAAGTTTCAAAACACTAATGCAAGGTCCTGATAGGTGATTCCTCTTTTTGAATTAATGAATAATGTTGACTATGTGCTTGATAACCTGCTCCCACTGAACCATTTTCTGGTGTACCATGCAAGCACAGAATGTACAATACTAATTAGCTGCTTTGCCCATCTACTTAAAATGTTTTGCACACGCCAGCAAATGTAAATACGCAATTAGGGCGCATTTAGTTAAAAGGCAAAAGAAGATAAAGTACAACTATTATTAGCCAGAACAAAAATCTTCACAATCTTCATCCATATTGAAGGCAAATTAGTCTGCAAATCAGCTCAGCTGGTTATTTAAGGGTTGGAAAACAGTCCTAGGTTAGAAAGTATGACACTGAGTACTCTGATGGTGCGGGTGGCTGTGGTTTTATGACTATTGTTACTATTAGCTGTTTGTTGCCTGCACACATACTATTAAAAACACATAAGCCAAGTGTGAAAGCAATTAGCATTAGAAAGTTGTGTTAACAAGAATGAGAAAAGTAGTCACAGGAGATCTTCATTACAGATGAAGCGTTAAGTGTCAGTTGTATCAGACAGTTTGTGTTGTTGTATGTCTTTCTCCTTAAATATAGGAAGTAAACTCATTGTCAGCTCAGTTTAATGACAAAACAATTTTGGGGGGGGAAAAAGGAAAAAGCATTTTCTCTCTTTCCTGTTGAGTATTTGCCTACTCCATATCTAGAAATACTGCACTTCTCAGTGCTTGAGATTGCCTGGGATTGTAAAATGCTGAAAGAGTTAGTGCCAGAGAAGATAAAGAGAAACTTCTTCTAGGGAATTTGAAGCATCCTTCACTGTGAAATGTTTTATTTTCAGGGTAGGGGTAATTCCTCTCTATCTGAAACACAAGGACTATTACAGGATCCTTGCTTCTGACCCCAAGGATTGCTTTGCAGCAGCCTGACAACTTAGTTTCTTTCAGACTTACATAGGGAACTAATTAAAATAGAGTTGCTTAATTTCCATTGCAGAAAGTCTCAGCTTATGTCTAAAAGCTGACTGAAACATCATGCTGTGTTATCCATTACTCCAGCTCCCAACTAGCCCACTTGCATCCCAAACTTTCTCCACTTGAATTAATTGATTAAGGATGCACTGTGTTCATCAGGGAGGGTTTATCAGCATGGAAGTGATACCCAGGCCACAGCACTACCATTGCATTCCCTTGCTCCATCTTATGCTCCCCATTCAGGCTCTGCCACCCCTGTGAGTGGAATCAGCAGCTGGGCTTCCTTGAGGAAGAAAAAGGTATGTTGATATGTAAATAAATAAGTTTGACATACAGAGGTGAAACAGAGACTGCCACTCATCCTGTCAGTAAGAGCATTGCTGATTACCTTTAAGGCAAATTCTAACCTAGAATAATATCATTATTAAACACTACTTTCATTTAAATAAACTGTAGTTTTATTAGTATTTTATCTCTCCCCCTCTCTTCTTCTGAAGTTTAAATCCTACCTATTTTGTACATAGCAAAGTGGGTTTTTTTCCCACATCCCTCCAACTCCAAGGAGGTTTCAACAAAGCAAAACAGGGAGAAGCAGCTGAGAGCTAATGACTGATGCAGTCTGATATCAGACCCCAGATAGGCAGGGTTTATGCTTGTTAGATGTGTCTGCAAGTTCTAGAAAGCTAATTAAAGCTAAGCATATTCTTCTCATCTTACGGGTACACTGTGCTTGTAGGATATAAGATACCAGAAAAGACTTCTGTTGCCCTGCTCCTTTAACTGTGTGTCAAGGCAGTGAACCCTAAATGAAGTTTCATCTTTCTCAAGGTGTTGCTAGGCACTAATTAGCCTCGGGGCCTTGTAAAAAGGGGAGAAAATGCAGTAAAGGATTTCTATGGGGATTGGTTTGTTGCCCATTCTAGATATAAGCCCTACAGGAGCCTGACATTGGAGGTTGCTGTGTCATTTATTCTCATGCGGTGGCTGTTCCAGGGATGGACTCTGGACTTACTAATACAGGTATATATTGCTGCTTCAATGGGTATTTTAGTAAGCTGATTTTCCTCACTCTGTAGCCAGGGCTATAGAGTAACATCTCCAAAGCAAAGGGGAAGACAGAGCAAGATTCATCCTTTCCAGGTCTTTGTTAGTTTGGTTCAACTAAGGGAAGCTTCCATCCTGGACCAGGATGTTTCTGATAACTGGTTTATTATGTCACTATAAAACAACAATAAAACAGAGCAGATAACCCAGTCTCAGGTGAAGGAGGGCAGAGCTGAATAAAACCACAGGTCCTAATGTCCCACCCTCAATTAAATTCCTGATGAGCTAAAGGGTGGAGGAGTGGGAATTGCCCTCAGTTCCTGACAGCCTCAGCTCTATGTGCTCAAACCAAAGGCACTTTCTAATAAACTGGGAAACTGGATGTGGATTTGGCCTTACCCAGATACCCACTTTTATTTATTTAATTTGAATGTTCCATTTACTGCAAAGGAAGGAAGTGGTGAGAAACTTGAGGTACATGCCCAGCCACAGAGTCCCAGCAGTTTACAGTAATCCCATGCTCCCAAGGATGGTCATAACCTTGGCAGGCTGAGTTAGCGGCAGGCCCACCTTAGAGTACTTACGGCTGCTGTTAAACCCTCGTAACATGGCAGAGTACATCATGGTTGTGGATATCCCAGCCTTTCCGAATCCAATTTCCGACTGTTAATTTACCCTGTGCACTCTTGTAACTACGTAATCACAGTCAATTCCTTCATTGTTTGGGGTGATTGAATCCAAAGCTTTTGGGCTTTTCAGGTCATGTGTGCCAGACCTCAGAGTGACCCTCATTAACAATCCCTTGTTTCTCTTCCTCTTTCATGGATTTACTTTCCAGGATCAATCTTCTTCCAAAAATAATACTAATTTTGGCCCCATCTCCTACTCCCTTTCACTCTGGTGTGTGTCTGGAGCAGTAAGGATAAGAACAAAGCTCTCTGTCTTTTAAAACACTCACTTTCAACCACAGTTGGGTCCTTTTCTTTACATCCATTGTATTAAGGGGGAAGATGGAGTGTTTTGCAGTAAAGGAGCTCTGTGCCCAGTGCTAGCGACTTGCGCAGCATCCCTGGTGGGCTTGTTCCCATCACTTTCTGATATGAAGAATTCATAGCTAGGGGCACTAATGCACAATCATTCCAACATACAACTTCTATCCAATGTATTTTGCATTTAAAAAGTCACAAAGCAGGTAAAGTGAGGAATAATGCACAGGTATTGGAGTATACAGGGACAGTATCAGGAGAGGCTGTTCCTGGAATACCCTGCTCCATTTTGATGGCTGCAGCTATTGATTATAAAATTATAACAAGAAATTAGGTGAACACGTTTACAGCAGTGATGCCATCCTCAGAATGAAATCACTGCAGGATCCAGTGGACCTTTCCATCACTTGCCAGCAAGGCTGGAACCATTCTAGAGGATGCACCAAGCTAAAAGCCTGGACTTCAGTGGGCTGTGAGCCGGGGAGAGGCTAGGCAGAGACGAAGTGACACTTTGCCTCTCACCTTTAATTTGCATGAATCAGTAAAAATCAGACTTACTCCTTTTGAATGCACATACTTCGAGCTCTGACAGAGTTTTATAGAGCTGTGAAGACTGCAGGGTAGGTGTAATGTGATCGCAATATTTGCTCCCCATGAAAGAACTCACAGAGCTCTGTTTGTACTCAGGGAAAGAGCTGTGTTAATACCCCTTAGGAGAAGGTGCTGCTTTTGTACTTCATTCAGCAGCTCTTAGAAGTCATGCCTGCTTCCCTGGGCAAGCACATGGGAAAGAATGTGGGCTATAAACCCACCTGGATAAGGGGGGAAGCGTTGAAATCAACCCTTTGCCCCATCACCAAACCCTGCTCCCCAGGGAGGACAGGTGACCATCAGCAGCCCAGGATGGAGAAAGCTGCTGTCACTTGTCACCATCACCGTTTTTGTTGATTTAATAACAGGAACTGATCTATGTGCTGTGCTGTGTCCAGCAGATAAATGTGGGTTAGGATGGGCAGCTTTGCAAGAGCAAAGGGATACAGAAGCTCTGTTCCATTTGCAAATTGCAGGGCAGGGCAGGAAGGGTGAAATGGAGAAGTGTTAATGCTCCATTAGCTTATCTGATGGGTGGAATGAGGATGGTTGGGTCTGAGAGTTGGGGATTTTTTTCATGTTTCCTACTGACAAACATTGCTTTCCTTGCTCTTCCTCTCATGGGGAAGAGTTAATCGACTTCCCTTCTTCCCTCCCTCTCCACCCAAGTGCTGCATGCTGTAGAGAATCCAACTGCTGATGCTTTGCAGTAGCTAGTGGGAGCATCTGCCCCAGTGCTTCCCAAGCACACATCATCCCTGCTTCTTAACCTGAGTTTTGGGGCTGGGGGGGGGAATCTCACCATTTTCCCACTTGCAGGCTGGGAGCAAGGGTAATTATCCCCATTACCTCAGCAGGCCTGACCTATTTTCACTGCCTGTGGTTCTGTGCTTTCCGAGAGCAATGTCACTGGTGTACAGTAAAGAAAGGGCCTTGTCTAAGCCAAGTGCTGTTTATTTAGAAGAAATTTGCTATTTAGAAAAAAAAAGACTTTTAAGAGAAAACAGATTTTAAGGGCAGTAAATCACTGCGTACCTCTACCTACAGCTCACTTATCCCCTGATGTTAGATAGATGGATCTGAAGGGGTTTGGGCTTTGCTGCAGGCTGCCTTTACTGAGCAGCCCAGGACTGCTGACTGCCCTTCCGATGCAAGGGGGACCAGTCCTGTGATGCCTTACACCCAACTGTGGCTCAGCAGCTGTTTTAGTTTGGCTGGGACCTTGAAATTAGGCCATCGCCTTGTAATTGAGTCTTCAGTGTTTGCTGAGAGATGGTTTATTGTGTTGTCCTGCTCATTCCCTTCCCATTCAGACAGGAAAGTCTTATACAATAACTTCACCTCGTGGAAAAGGTCATGCACAGAGTTCACCAAACACTGTCTCTGTATTCCTTTGTTTATTGCTCAGTGTCCTTATGCCCATCCCAGAAGCCACAAAAGAGGGGAAGATCTTTAAAAATACTCTCTGTTTTGGCACATCCCCCATAATTTGGCAGTGTTTGGGTTGAGGCTTTTGGTTTACATTTATCCGAGCTTCAGAAAAATCAGGACAAAGCTCAGCTGGAGCTTCACAGTTTTGCTGAGTCTCACAGAGAACCCCCATGCAGAATTGCCGCAGGTTTTATAGGTCTCCATCCAGCCCATAAATCACTCGAGGCCGACTTGAAACTCAGCCCAGGTATGCCACAACACCCCAGGACTCATCCAGGCAGCAGAGAGGCTCAGGAAGACCTTGCCTGTGCTTGATTGCTACTCTCCAACTGACTTTCTATGTGCCCCATCCATTCTTTTAACCTTCAGTGGTCCCTTGCCATCGAACTTTGTGGTACACCATTACACATCCCATGTGCGTTAACACCAACAACCTCATACGAGTGATGTCCCGTGGTAGCCACAGGAAGAGCTGTTATCACTCATTGCAAGCCATTCTTTCCTCTCCACGTGTTTTCATTGAGTGTCAGATGTGGAAAACCGAACAGGATGATCACTCAGCACGTACCTTGTCTCTGCTGCCTGCTGGGAAGTCACAGCAGAAATGAAAAATGAATGAGGGGAGGATTTAGGGAAGAAAAACACTGAATTGCTCAAAAGGCACCAGGGCAAATTGAGTCCAGCTCTGCTGTGGTTTTGATGCTCTTGATAGAGATGAATACTCAGATGTTCCACTGGTTTGTCAGCAGGCAATTGGTAAAAATCTTTTAGCACTTTTCCTTAAGGAGTGATCATTTTTTCTCCCCACAGAACTCCTGTGGGTATGACGAGGCATTCCCCAAAGAGCACTCATGATCTCATTCTAGCTGACCCGACAAAGAAACCTTTAGCCCAAGCATGAACAATGATCAGCAAGTGCTCACTTATCATGGCACAATTGCCAGTTGATGCTCTGTTTGGTCTTGCATCAGTTTACCCACAAGGGTTTCCATGGAAATTAATATACAGTATCATACCTGTTCTATCATGCCCTATCTGCTGTTTTTTTTCCACAGGGTGTACCACATGCCAGCTCCACAAATCCTTGAAAAGCTTTGGATCTATAAGGTAGTAATTACCCAGTGTCTGTGGAGCAAATCCAAAGCATACTGTGGGGCTGTGGAGCTGTAATTATGCTATAGCCTGTATGACTAGCTGACTGCTGCCGGATGCTTTCCCAGTCACAAGGTGTAGTGTAACCCTTGCAGCCACTGGATGTTTTCCTACATTAAAAGCCTTTGAAGGGATTTTAGGGGTTGAATGTAATTCGGCTCCTGTAAACCTAGACTCAAGATTTTAGACCAGATTTATTGGTGGCAGGCCTCTCAACATGCAGCTTTCCCAACCATGAGACTTGTGTACCTTTGCTGATAGGGTAAGGACCCATCCCCAGAGCCTGCACGTGGCACCCATCAGTGTCTGCGTGCTTCTGTCTGGGTTATGTAATGGGAGATGCTGTGCTCCATGACCTGAGCCTCTTTCTCTTGCTGTGTGACCCCATCCATGAAACATGTGCTGGCTGGTGGATTAGGGACCTAGAAACCATCTGTGGCTTCGTGGGAGGGAGAGGGGAGCAGGGGAAGTCAGCAGCCAAGCTCCTGGTGAAGATGGTCAGCAGTGAAGTCTTTGCTCAGCTCTTTCTCTATGCTCGGCCTGAAACTGCTTGTCAATCCAACAGTCTAATACACAGCAATACATAACAGCCACAGCCATCTCTAGAAATGGACCCACCTCAAGAAGTGATGCGAGATCCCAGAACTGTGTGCATCCCATGTGCAGTGTTCTCAGCAAAGCTGTGAGACCCTAATGATCATTTAACCTATTGCAAATTCAGTCATGACCAGGAGGAAAAGATCAGTTGGGTACAGAGGTGTGAGAGGAAAGAGAGCAGCATTTCAAGGAGAAACCAGGGCTCAAGGGTGGGGTACTGATGGCCCAGCAGCACAAAGGGATGTTATCACATGCCCACACCCAGTAATTTTCACCTCGTTTCCTTAAAACTCCTCTGGTTTCAGACACCACCCATCAGAAATAGCATTGAATCAGCTGCGTTGTGTTGAGGACAGGGGGGTTCAGTAGTAGAGATGTTTTCCTCTGACATCAGGTCCTCCGAGAACCGATTTGGAGAGCAATTCAGACCACGTTCAGAGGAAGACACAAGATGTGTTCCTTTGTCTTTTGCTACCAGTCGTTTTTGCAGGTCCTGCCATTATGTCAATTAATTTTCTTCTCTTGTTTACCCACATTTATGCTGCAGAGACTTGAAGGTTATACAATGCATGCTTGGAGCAATATAATTTCATGTCCTTCAGAGACCTCAGAAGGTACAACAAGATCCCTGAAGCACGGAGAGCTCCATGAAGTACTTGTGAGAATAGTGATAATTCATTTGCTTTGCCTGGTAGTTTCAGTTTGCATTCCAAGCATGGTTTTATGTGGGGCTCTGGAATTTCTCATTAACTGTGGTACAATCATTTCGAAGAGCTACTGAGGCATTTTACAAATGTTTACAGCTGGGACATGCAGTACAAAGGGGTGGAAGGTAGATATAATTGAAGTTGGCTTAATACCACTAATTCATCAAGATAATTATGCCTGTTAAATCTTTACCCATCAGACATGCCTGTACCACAGACAGATGCAGTGACTGGTGACCTGACTGCTGTTAAAGAAGCCTGTAGTCATAGTCAAGAGCTTCTGATGAAGCCTCAAGGAGGCAGATGGAGTCAAGCACATCTGGACATCACCATAGAGCAACCTACCTGCACATCCACTTACAGTGGATGGTAGCTGCTCTGTAGTGTAGCTTGATACCAAGAAAAGGTAAGGAGATGGGAACCAACATCAGCAAGTCAATTAAATTGCACAATATATCCTTTTTTTTCCCTACAATCACACCTCCTGCAAACTGTCTGTGTTCTTACTCTCTTGCTCTCTCTTAAGGTAGTAGATTGAGAGACAACAAATGGCCTGTATGGTTTTCCATGTCACTTTGGGGAAGGTTGTGTTCAGATTATGATTATGTATATATATATATATACACACACATGTACATATGTGTTTGAACCAGCTATTCTTCACCTTCTTCTCTTCAGCTTCTTAGTGGCAAACTGGAACAAACTTTACAGAAAACCCATTTCCACCCTCTAGTTTCTAAGGACAAGTATTGTAGCTTTCAGAAGGACTTTAATGGCAAGCAAAGTTGTTTTCTCCTTGAAGAGATTGATAAGGTGAAACTTATATCATGCAGCTGCCTTAGTCACTCTTGAAAGCATGCTCACCTCGTTCTTCCAGCAGCCAATGAGACCCAGTGCTCCCCTCCTGGCACTGCTTGTGCCTGCATTTGAACTGGGGTCATTGGGTATGAGCTCTCATGACCAGAATGAGACCATACTGGGCTTCTGTTATAAAGGGGATCAATGCTTTAGCTGCAAAGAAAAGAAACTGAATCACAATAGAGGTTGCTGGAGAGAGGACTTTTGAAAACATTTTCTGCTTCTAATTTTGGTAAGGAAATAGGCAATTACTGTCTTAAAAAATTAAATGTCATGAAATTTCAAACTGTGTCTGATAAATATCTTGCAACTTGTGACAGAGTTTGCTGGAAGTCTCCCCTAATAGCAGTGCCATGCTGGCCAAGAAATGTTAGCTGTGTGCTCTAGCCTTTTCTTCATGTGGGCTGGACTGGCCTGTAGTCAGATAAAAGAATCATCTGCTTAGTTTAGTTCTTAAAAACAAATCTGAGCCAGTCAGTCTTTACTTTATAGCAGCTATACCCAATCCATCCACAGAAGTAATTAAAACTAGGAATTGGCCAGCACTAAAACACCATTTGCCAACTTACTAGAACTTTATAGAGGGAGTCTGAAACCTTGATCTATGTGTCTTAAAGCTTTGGCTGAGGTCCAGCTCTACCTACTTCCCAAGAAGGCTTGCTTGGACGATGTGTGCTCAGTTAGATGTGCATTGGCAAGGCAGACCAGCACTATTTACACATGCTGGTATCTGAGTCACCTTCGCACTTCACTAGGTCGTAATTTCTGATGTAAAACATGGTCAGTAAGTTGGGCTTAAATGTCCACGTGTATATCCGGGTATCAGCCTGCCTTTAGGTTTTGTCTTAGAAGGTTTATTTGTCTCTAATCCAGTCTTAGATGAACTTTCTGCCATATAATGATCTGCTCTTGCAGTGTTTGGTTGAGTTAGGGGAATACCTTGACACCCATTGAACTGATGAGCATCCAACCCTGAAGCCCATGTTTTAAAGAACCTAACAATGTCATTAGTCCCTTCCCAAAGGACTTCTTGGTCTAAACCCCAGTCTTTTAAAGGAACTCCCTGGCTTCAAAGCCAAGCAGGAATCCCACCACTTTTGTCTATGCTATTGGCCCAAAACCCACTTGTAAACAGTTCCTTTCTTAGAAGGTAGTCTAAGTCAATGAATTCCTCAGTGTTTTCTCTGAAAGTCTGGAATAGGCTTTCATGCTATAGTGTTCAGAGAATGACATGAGGTGCTTTACTCCTAGGAATCTATGAGGCTTGAAGACGAGGGAAAGAAAAAGTGAATGAGTCTCTCCTGGTGTGCCATGCTGCTATGGACTAGAGTTTGCTTAGTGTTTAATACTCACTGGGAACCCTACCACCATGTGTTGCCTTTACATTGCCATGGTTGCATCAGAGACACCAGAAGCAGAGGTAGTCACCAACCCTGGTGGGATAGGATACCCAGCTGAACACAGCAGCTTGGGCTTTAGCTTGCAAATGTGATGGAGCACAGCTCATCTGTCACCGCTACTACAGCCTGCCTGAGGCAATAGGAATTAATTACAAGGCTTGAAAAGAAAAGTCAATAACAGAATTGAAATATTCCCATAGGTTTCCCTTGAATTAGATCTCCCAGATAACGTCTGCTGATCATAAAGTATGATGCCAGGTGAGATAATACTGCTAATTAGATGGACACTGCACCCAATCTTCAGCCAACCCTTGTGAAGCTCCATGAGGTCATGCATGAATAGGCTCCAAGGAGAGAGGCAAGGTGTCAATAAGGATGATTTTCCTCAATAGATTCACCTCTGATAAGCACATGCCAGTGACTCAGTGCAGGATGAGTAGGTGCTGGAATTTTCATATCCATGTAAAAATAAAGTAGTATAGAAAAATCCAGTGAGTGCCTCTTTTTACCCCCACAGATTCTATTTAAAATTAGAGATCAGGAATAAGAAATCTGAGGCACAATGCAAATACCCAGTGCCTGTGGAGATTTGCTGTTATGCCAGGATGCTCTGCTCATGAGTTAATACTTTGTAGTATAGTGGGGAAAAAAACCCATGCACAAAATTGCTTCCAGTTGGTTCTGAGGTAGGTCCTGAGTGACCAAAATCCCTGTCCTTTGAAACGAATCCAGATGACATGAGTTGTGCAGGCTGTGTTCTGATTCAGCGTGGAATTTGGTTTTCCCATCATGTGAGGGAGAAAACGTCCAGTCCAAAAAGGGAGGTGTCAGCTTGTAAGCAAAGTCACTCATCAGAGAGAAAGGATGCTTCGAACACGGAAAGCAGAGAAGCGGGCTTAGCAACGCGCTAACTTTCTATATTGCCCTGTGGACAAAACTGTCTTTGAAGGATTAGTAACAAACTGGAAGCTCACTGGAAATCTCTCACTTGTTTGCTTTGGCTTCCAGAGCATTTCTAAATGCAATTACGAGCAGTTGAGAAAAGCAGGAGACAAACAATATCTTGTAGTTAGTGCACAAGGCAGTGGTGTCTCAGGAGACATAGGCTGATTTCTGATCTCTCTCATGGTCCACTGTCACACAAGAAAAGGAGCCTTTAATTCATCTGCAGCTCGGATCCTTTCCTACAGCAGGGATGAAGCTGCCCTTTGTGTGCCCAGTGCCTGGGCTGCCAGCAGTACAGGCAGCGACTCCTTGCATAAAGGTGCCTTAGTGAGCCCTTCGTGGCCTGCTGATGCTAATGTGATTCAGACAGTGATAATGATGTCTCCTCCCTGAAAAGTGCTTCTACATAAGCTTTTCTTAACAGTGACATACTGCTTCAGATAGGGAAAATCCAAAGTTCCTGTGTGCAGATGCTCATCCTTTTAAGCCACTGGATAGCAATGGATTTGTGCTCTGCAAGAATGAATGTCTTTATTAAGATACGTGTTTGCTGGGCAGTGACAAATCTTTCCTTCAGAACATAGTGATTAAGGTTTAATTTAACTCCGGATTATAGGCAGCTCCTTTTGCAAACCAGCCTTCATCCAAGTTTGCGCACGTATTGCCTGGAAATGAACGTTACTCTCCAACTGCTTAAGCAGCTTTGGGTAAGAAATTACAGTTTCAGGAAGATTAGGAGCATAAGAAAGATCTATGGGCTAAGAGGAAGTTAAAAGAAAGCACTGTCATGGGTTCAGGAAGGAATGCTGTCACCCGTGAGGGTCTAAGTCTTCCCAGTCCCTTGCAGGAGATGGCGAAAGTAGCAAGTAGATGGAAAACAGATGGATTAGTGAAGGTGATGAATTTACAGATTATGAATATGAATATATGATCATATACATACGGTCAAAATGGTCAACAGGAAAATCTATAGGCATCAGTCTGCTTAGAGAAACAAAACAGTGGTTATGGTTCCAGAGGTTTTATTACACGGCAGCAAAAGTGAGGAAGATGGGCAGAGGTCTGGAGGAGAAGTCAGGCAGAGGGAAAGGAGGCAATGGTTGCAGGTCTGCCCGCTGGAGCTGGGATGCAAATATTTGCCTTGTTACGTGGTACCCAGCTCATGCAGATCATATCTCCTTTGATGTTTTCTTTATGGGTATATGCCTGTTCTGCCAGATAAAGGTATTTAAATCCCATATGTGAGTATTTGTTCTTAAACACATGTTTATCCCCTCTCTGAAAGCAGTAGGAGGACAGTGTGGATATCTGATGAATATTTCATCCTCACTGTAACGACAGCTTTGATTTGTGAGACAGCTTGGAGTAAATTGCTGGTAATTTCTCACTATAAAAATAGTGGACATACATAATTTCTGTGTGCCGCAAGGAGAACAGCAGAGAACTGATGTGCCATTATCTGAGTGCCAAAATCCCAGCCACGCATAGAAGTTAGTGTTTTTAGACTAGAGAATTAATGTTACAATCATCCCTAATTAAGTGGATTCTGATCATTTGTTATGTTTGAGTATCTGCAGCTCTGCTCATCATTTTTTCATGTTATTCCTTGGCTGTTTCCTCACATTTGGGCTCTTTCCTGGTTTGATGTTTTGTTCTCTGGAGATTTCTCATGAATTTTTACTCTTTCCTCAGAGGGATCCTTTCTCTTCCTAATTCCAAATGAAGGTTGTCACTGGGCAATGGTGTAGCAAGAGGATAAAGCCAGGCAGTGGAAACTCCTTTAAGTGAATGACATGGAAAAACCCCTCTGGCTTCCTGTCAGTCAAAAAAGGTCGAACACAGTCAGAGCTACAACTCTGTCAATGGAGCCTAAATCCAGTATTTAATATTGATCTCCAGCTTCACAAATACTGTATTGACAATGGTGACATCCGTCCTGACATCAGCCTGATGAAATACAACCAGCACATATAAAAATGACCTCATACTGGCAGATTTGCTCACAGTAACTACTGCCACAAAACCAGAAAGGATCTTTTGTAAGTTTAGTTATTAGGGATAATGTTTTATTAGAGGAGCTCTAGGTTGGAGGAGTATTACTTGCTTGCTACCCAGTTCTCTATGCTACGCTGTTCAGGCATGATGCTGAGGTGAGATCAGGGGGACCAAAGCTGGGCTGCCTCAGTGGTTGGGTAGGGGGGTGTTTGAAATTGGTGATGCAATAAAAGCCAATAAAATGAGAACAGTATGAGACAGATCTCTGGGTTGTCTAAATAAAGCATGGCTGAGGTGACATCACTGGGGCAACAGTGATTTATACCAGCTGAGGATCTGGTCCATAAAGTTGGGAGTAACTCTTTCTCTGCTGTGATTTATGTGCTCCTGTTATTGACTGCTTAGGAATAAGCTCTCTGTTATAAACAACCTGGGAAGTGATGGAGGCAATTGTATCTTAATGAGACCATGGTTCCTTGATTTAATTACCTTACAGAATCTCAGACTAGACAGCTCCAGAAGTCATTTATGTCCCAATCTTTCTTTTCTTCTTTTTGGTGCACTTTATAGTGATTTACAATTCAGCCAAAGGGACTCTTCAGACAACTGATGAGAAGTGTTTGTATGCAATTACATTGTTTCTTCAGGAAAAAAAAAGAAGCCAGTTTTGAGACTGTAAAGGCCTTGTATCATTTCCCAAGCACAAAGAAGCAGCAGTTCTGCTTTTTAAGTCTAAAAGACCAAAAACATTAAGGATAGAATTAGGGGAATTTAAATTAGAGGCAACACTCTGCACGCATGGGGAATGTTCTCATCTGGAAAGCTCACAATTCAGTCTTGTACACAGTTTGCAGCTGATGCTACAGGACTGCTCCACCAGGATTATCCCATCCCCAAGGGAATCCCCCCATCCTCCTTCAAATCTATGGGATAAAGCAATGGAAATAATACAATGTTGCCTAGCATTCACAAATGACTATTCTGTCTCAGAATGTCTCACAGCCTTTAACTAGATAAGGTTTAAGACATCTCCCCAAATCAATGAAAATGAAAAAATCCAACTATTACATCCTATTGTCTTCTGGAGCAATGCTACACTGCATCCAAACGTGCAGCAAACAGCCTTGGCTCTTCTGTGATGCTTCCTCAGTGCTGTCTGAGGAGGATGTTCATGGTCATCACAGCCCAAATAGTGTAGCCAAGCCTGAGGACCGCAGCTATCCACAATGCCCTGTGCCCAGAGGTGTCTGATGGCCACTGAGCCAGTGTGGGAGTTGTCTTCATCCTATCAAAAGTCTTAATAAATACTCAAGAAACACCAGCCTCAGTGTCGAGTCTTTGGAAAAACCACTCCTCCCAAAGCCTTTCCCTCATCTCTGTGTATTCAAAGGCATTTGTTACAGTCACCAGAAGCCCCTGCATGATTTACAAGCTGACATCCCATTGCATTTTCATTATTTATTGGAAGATACAATTCCCACTCACCTTTCTTCCATACTTCTCTGCACATCCCCTACCCCGACTGAGGAGCTGCCTTTTCCCTTTCCACTAAATCTGTCTTTCCTTGTACCTCCCCTTGGCATTTTCCATCTCTTTCCTCTCTCCGACTGCAGATAGTTGGAGTTTCAGTCTGTAATGTCATGGTCTGACCTTGGCACAACTGCGTCTGCCTCAGTCTCAGGGGTTTAAAAGCAAGAGCCTGACACAGAAATGACTCAGGTCCTTTTGCCCTGGACATCAGCACAGTACCTGTGCTCAGCAAAGCACTGTCATTAATTACCTCATGCCATTAATTATCACCAGTGTTCAAAATGTAGCAGAATTCTGAACAAAGCATCCCATATAATGGCATATTTACACCCTGTGAATACACTTGTTACTTTCAAACCCCATAAGCAGAAGCATTCCCTCCCTCAGGAATTAAGTCTCCTGGGCAAAATGATAATACATGTTAAGAGAGGAACTTTAACCCATGCTGTAAACCATATATTAATATTTAATAAACCTCTGCCTTTCTTTAACACAAGCTATTATTATCCATATTTCGGGGCTGGATTGATGCTGCATCATGTGGCACAGACAGGGGCTGCTCAAGTCACTGGAGGTTTGGGAACCAGAGACCTGCAGGACACAGAGCTTGCTTCACTCAGACTTGGGAAGCTCCTCTGTAACACTTACCCATGTGATGCTGGTAGTTATGTTAGTGAGAGGACCTGGATCTTTACAGGGTTTAAGTGGGTACCGTTCGATCAATGCAGACACACAGCTTCACTTTGCCACAGATGTGGTACCTGTGACCCATCAGCAACACAGCTCCAGAGGACACAGGACAAAAGGAAAAAAATCAGTCTATGTGAAAAATGACACCAATAACAGCAGAATGAAGCCCTCCCATGTATCAAACATTATATGGCTGCAAGCAAATCCTGTCCATTACCTGGCAAAATACAATTGAAATTATGCCTGCGAGTTCCTCAAGGGAACAGATATGATACATATGAAAGTTACGTGTACTTCAGGGCCTCCCTGCCTCTCTGCAGTCAGATTTGCAGCTTGCTTTCAGAGATTACTGCAATGGGTGTCCTGGGGTTTGCTCCTCTCCTATCTGGGTGCTGTGGACCTGCCACTGCACCCTCCTTGCCCAGCATGAATGTTCCCACTGCTTCCACCTGATGCAAACCTTGGGTGCCACACAAGCACGACTATCAAAGCCAGCCCAGTCTGCTTATTTATACTACAAATGAGACAAGAAGAACACAAATCACGGTGATGTACGCTGCTGACGATGTGTCTGGGCTTTTGACTAGCTGTAAATCACTGCGACACAGTGGAGCTTCAGCAAGTGAGATTGGTTTTGGTGTTGTTTCAGTAATCCGGTGCTTCTTTCAACATTAACACAGCCCTGCTGCATAAAACTAAAGGGAAAAAACCTCTTACTGTTTTTCACTCCGTATTTCTAAGTGTTCTCCTTAGCCCAGTTCTCAGTGTTCCCAAGTGACGGGGACTCCAACCCAGGCAGCAGTCCTGTTTATTTATAAGAATGAACCAGAGCCACACAAAAGGTTATGGCTACAGGCCAAATGTCTTTGACATCATAGCCTGTCATTAACGGCATAAATCCTCTGTGATTTCATTTCCCAGTCAGCTAACCAGCATCTATCACAGCTTATTTTAAAGGAAAAAAAATGTCTAAACATTTACCTTCAGAGCCCAAACAGATCGTATCATTCCTTTCTGCTTTCCCAATATTATATATATTCCCTTGCATATGGCATTTTTATTACAGGTTGCAACCTGTCACAGAGCTTGTTTCAGAAGGAGATGTGGACAAAGAGAAGTTTTCTCCTTGTTCCCTAAGGGGAAGAACAAAACCAGCATCTCGTTTCACAAAACCTTTGCTGACCACAATACTCTGCTGTTTCACTGGGTTTCTGTTCCCCTGCTTGTGCACCAGATCTTTACCTGGTCATTCATTTTGAGGGAGAAAAAGGTGAAAAAGGTTGCTCTCTGTGCTACAGCCTCTTCAATACAAGAACATTTAAAGTGGACAGGCCAGAACAGTTTTCCTTTAGACCAAGCCTGATTCTTGTTTCCCATAAAATGATTGTGGTTATGTGCAAAACACGAGCAAACTCCTTAGAGCACACAAGGACCAAATATACATGTAATAGACTGAATATATGTGCAATACCTGAGGATTTTGATTGCAAACACCTCGGCATTCTAAGTCTGACTGACTTTGGTATATTTGCTGGTGGATAACATGCTGCTTGACAAGCTGCCTTGGTATTTGCCCAGTCACTGCTGGGTACATTAGATTGGGCCTAAAAGTATAAAACCTGCAGGAGTAAACTGGGAATTCTACAAAAGTAGAGAGACAGACACTCAGGGTTAAACTCACCTTTTTGCATATAAACCAAAATCACATAAATCACAGCATTTGAGAGCAGGAGGGCACCACAGGGCATACCCAGAAGAAAATGTCCATAATACAACGCACAACACTGACTTATCAGCTCCCATCTCAAAAGCACCCTGGGAGAAGTTAATTAGACACAATTGCAGATTAATTCTGCGATCTGAATGAATTCAGATGAGGAGAACAGGCTCAGATCAAGCCCATTTCACGTCTGCTGCACAAGGGGCAGAATTACATGGGCAATTTGGTACGCAGTGGCAGCAGCTTGGCAGAGGCAGCGAGCGTGGGTCCTCCTGATGCTGTATTTTCTCAGTCCCTGATGCGTTTTGGTCACAGGGGATGAAGCATCATGAGGAGCCGCACACAGTGAGTGCCATGACAAGGGGCCAGGGCAATGCAGTTCAGTATACCCCGCGCAGAAAATAACACATAGGGGCACACAAGCAAAATTTGCTGAGCAAGCAGTCTCCCCTCTTCCTGTCCACCCTGCTGTGTTCAGAAGAGAAAGGACAGAACAGAGCTGGACATTCCAGTTCCCATTTGAGGCATCCCTCCTGCCTTCATCCCATGTTAACCCTGTACCCCAAAGCCCTCACCACCACCAAAGAGCAACAAAAGGACCTCACGCATACCTTCACCAATATAAATTAGATGTTTCCTTTCTGTGAGCTGTCTGGAATCTCAGGAGGCACCCGCAAGCAAACGCTACCCAGACGTGCAGACAGCACAGATGTGACAGAGCGCTCATGTGAGAGCCAAAGTTAAAATATGCCTGCAAAGCACCAGTAGCTTCATTCTTATGACTAACACATCCCAAAGGTGCCATAACATGCACTGATGCAATGAATTCTGGGGCGCTGGAAGGAGTACAGCAAGAGGAGGAGCTGGAGAGGAGAGTTTCTTAGGAAAGCCAACAAGTTATTTTTCCACCATTTATCATGCTACTTTTACACTGGGAGTTAGCCTTTTCCTCCGACTGCAGAGATGAAAAGTCACACAACTCCAGCATGAATTAAGCCAGCCAAGAAAAAGAAAAGCAGCTTTCTCTGCTCCCCAGGGCATACATTATGCCTATTTGTTAACATTTTTTGATACATGGAGGGGAGAGACTTCAAGGAAGGAATGTGGTCATCTCCTATCTGAAGCAAAATCTACCACGTTGGAACGGGCTGAACGTGTTTAGTTAGGAAGACATGTTAGGGGTAGTAATATATTTGAGTGGTCATGTTTGCATTCGTCAGTGCAAGTAATACAGTGTAGTGCTGTGAGTAACAGTCACACGATGGACTCTTACAGTACCAGTGGAAATAGTAACTGATATATCTGTAGCCTGGCAGCAGAAGATGCATGCCCAAAAAGAATAGGATGTCAGCAGCAAAGGCAGACCTCAGCCATGGTTACAGAAGCTCCCAGGGTTTATGTACTCCTGTAGATAATGAACTGGGTGTCAGCAAAACTCTATGAGCCTTTAGAGTAGATAAAGTTACCTGTAAGCGTGTTGGGAAGCTTCCTCCTGAACAGCCACCAGCAATGACCATCGTCTAAAGCAATCTTTCCAGGGACATGGAAATACCCATGGAAGGAAACCTGCAGGAGTTGAAGTGTGTGAATGAGGCTTTCAAACAATACATCATGACTTATAGCTCAAATCCATGCACATAATTTACATGTGTCACACAACCTCCAAGTCTGAAACCCCAGAATATGAAAGGCTGTGGCTGTTGAATCATTTACTGTAACAGCAGTATCGGCATTAAACAGATGCTGCGATGTGATTCCTGCAGCAGATGAAAAGGAGGGACAATATATGCAAATGCTACTCACATTTTCTTTCCCTGCTCTCCCAGTGGTTTAATTTATATCTGATGAGACCACAGTTTTAAGGAGGAGAATGGCACATTAGTCTCACTGGTAATACCGCTCAGGATGAAAGCGCTCTCATTATTCGCAGTGAAAGATCCAGATTTGCTTAAACAAGAGCTGTCACAACACACTGGGGTCCAGGGATTCCTGGGGGAGCTGGTCTGACATATTTGAAGCCGATTTGCATTAATTTATGAATCTTGCAGAGTCTGTTTGTCCAATGGTTCTAAAGATGTTTAGTCAATGCATACCTCGAGTTAATTCAATAGCAAAGCTGACAGATAACACGCCAAGGGCCAGGCGCAGCCATTCTGGCAACCCCTCCTCATTAAACACCGAGCCTAAAGAACTGCACAAGGATCTCATCACGGGAGTTAATGAGCTATAAATATTGAAAACACCAAGACACTCCAACTGCATTGAAACGTGGCAGCTATGAAGGTAAATACCAAACCCACAAGGGTCCTCGAGGTCAAAACTGATGATGGGTGTCACTGGGATGAGAGAGAAAAGAAGGGGGACAGAACGAGAAGGCATAAATAAACTCCTGAGCCCACTGAGAGATAGACTGGAAACCTGAGATAATGCCTCTAACACAGCTCCAGCCCTGGCTGTAATTAGGATAAATCAGGGCTTCTCTAATTGCTTTTAATCCCTTTGGCTTTGCGTACAGGAGTGACCATAAACCAGCCCTGCAGCCTCCCTTCCCACCGGTGCTCCGAGAGCAATTTCCCATATGGAATCAGGTTTGCAGGGTGGACAGGTACAGACGGGAGAAGGGAGGCTGAGGACACCAGGATCTGCAAGTGCATCATCACCACCAGCACAGCCTTTGCAAATCAGGATGCAGGTGACACTACAGGTGACATTTTGCCTTCCTCCAATGAATTCATTGCTTTCCTTTCCTAGATACTGCTGTCACAACCACCCCAAACCCTGCAGATTGAGTAGCTCCAGCTGAAGGAGACCAGTGTGCTACAAAGAGCAGATGGAGCATGTTTGCACTCCATTTGCTTTGAAATACAGTGTGAACATTTGAGCAGCTCCATACCTTTATTAACTTTATTCTTCCTTTAAAGCTTTTTCCCCCCATCTTCAATTAGCTGCTGGGCTTCTTATTAGAGGGCAGACATCTCTTGCCAGACTCTTGCAGAAGAAAGAATGGAATTCCCTGTTTCCATCTACAGATCACAGACACATCCTGAGTCAACTGCAGACAGCCAAAGCTCTCTTGCCTAAGGTGTAAACAGAGAAAATACCAACTTTTGATCTGCTTCTACCTTTCCAGCACAAGTGAAGCCAGTGCAAGTATCAACATGGGAAAGAGAAACAAGTGTTTGCTTGGTCTGCCTCGTAGTCTCTGTGCGCATGCAAAGGACTCACACAGAAATAAAGGGGTGAAGATGGAAATGACCATTTCCATCTTTTCTGGGAGCTAACAGCCACTGCACCACTTGAGAATACTAAAAGACTTCAAAAATCAAGCTAAAGCAGTGAGATTTCTCTGGGTAATCTCTTTGCCCCAGGGTGAGATTCATCCCTGTTCTGTGCTATTAAACTGTAGAAATCTATCCTTTCCTCTTAACAGCCTATTATACATCAATTAAATGGAACTCCAGTAATGATTTCAGTGGAAGCAGCATCTTAGAGTTCATTAGTCTCAAGCAACACCAGCAACCAGATTGGTTTCAAAGCCCAATAATGAAGAAATTCCATAGGTAGTGACCTGAGTGCTCTGGTTTGTTCTGCACTAACAACTGAGCATCAGTACTTGCAGGCTGGAGGGGGCTCAGGCAGCACAGTGAGCCCCATGGCCCTGCTGCTCCAAGCCTGGATGAAATACAGGCATAGCCATAAGGCACCTTGCATGCCATGTAATACAAAATAATTAATGAGTTAATTTGCATATCAAGAGCAGTTTATGCACAGCCAGATATTTTGCCTTTAAAATAAAACAAGGAGTTAGTAAAATATCGATGCTGGAAAGAAAACCTTTGGTTTCCTGCCTGCGGCAATAGGGAAGGTCTCCCCAGGGATCCAGATTGCCTCTTGCATCAGGAGGAAGCAGGGTTCACATGGGAGTGAACCTGCTACCACTGGGAGGTGGAAAAAGGAAGGTATCCAACAAGGAGAGGAAATCTCTGCTGCAGCTCATGACTCCCCTTTTGCACAGCTTCCAAGGGTGGTTCTGTAGGTATTTCACATTTTAACACGCCTGTCAACTGAATGAGACTCAATGTAGATAATTCTTTAAATAAGATCTGTTTCCAGTGTCTGTGGGCTGAAATCCAAGCAGTAAGGAAGGGAAAGTTTGGGGAACATTATGAAGAATAATAGAAAACGCACATATTGCTGAAGCAGGTGTGGTTGTAGCCCCTTTCTGTCCTGCCCACCCAAACCTATAAAAGGCATTGTTTTGCTTTTAACCACCTGCATTTGCACATTCAAACAAGCTGTAAATGTTACAGATTAAAGACTGTATTTCAGAGAAAACTTTAGAAGGAAAAAAACCCCTATGATTTGTTCAAGACTCATATTTCATTTTTATATTCTTGACCTTTCTATAGCTTTAATTGCTTTCACTTTACTGTCCCGTCCCCAGACATCAGCAAACCAGCAAGAACATCTCTGCGACCTGCAGGAGAGGACAAAGCAAAGGCAATGCATCAAGCTAAAAAGAGAGGGTTATGAAATAATGTTAACTCCTTATAAAATAAAGTCTACCCAAGGCATAAGATGAATGGCAGGATTCAGCTACAGATTTCAGAGCCACCTGGAAAACTGCCGGGTACTGTTCCTACCTCTGATGTTTGTGCTGGGTGTGAGATGAATGGTCCATGTGATGCTGCTGGTGCTCACCTAGGAGCATGTGGAAGCATTCCTTTCCCTTCTCACAGTATTTTTTTTCCTATAGAAGAAATACAGGATTACTGTGAGCAGTTGCAAAGTGCTGTTGCTCTCAACAGGCACTGCTCCCACAGAGCTGCTCAATCACAAAGACTGATTCCTGTTCCCTCACTTGAAACTTTGTCATTTTAAACTCAGACTCCACAACCACTCAGCTGGTTTTACTCATCCTCTAATTTCCATGGAAAGCCATTGCAGCTGTAGTGGGGTGGAGGGCAGAGTGGGGTTTTGTGTGCTTGATGCTTGCTAGATGCATCAGCTAGCGTGGGAAGGAAGATGTCTCAGCTCTTACCTTGCTGGCTACCAGAAGACACTGTCTGTGTTTTGTTGCTGTATTTATGCTGACTCCACCTGACAGGCCCAGTGGCCAGCAAGAGAAGGGAAAGTCACTGACAGGAGAGGGTGCTAATGATTTAGGCAACTGGAGTGAGCCAGGCAGACCATGCAAAGACCTGCTGCCCCAGCAGCAAACATCAAAAGCCAGGCTCGGAGCAGTGAGCAGCTCTCACAGAGGGTGCTTTACAGTAGGGAGAATAAGCAGATCCAGGCTGTGACAGCTAATCTGTATCTCTAAATCCAGCCCTGTAATTATTATCATTATTATAAGCTTTTCCAAGAGACCATTAGATGTGAAAAGTAAATTTGGGTTTATAAATGGAGTCATTCACGATAGGGTCAGGGCTCCATCCGAGGCATCATTTAACAGCATTGCAGGCTGATTAAAGGTTTGGGAAATCATCAGAGGGTCACAACTGCACTGAAATGCTCCATGGTCACCCTCAGCCTCTGCAGGGTGCTGCATTCCAGTGAGATCAGCAGTTTGAAGCTGAGTCATGGTTGGGCAGCCTCAGTATCTGCTCTAACGGCCACACACAAACACATGGGAAAAGAGCTTCCCAACACACCAAATGAGGGCATTGAGTCCCTTCTTGGTTACTCCAGGCCCTGTTGTGCTTCCCCATCCCATCATACAAACCCCAGCTCCATGCCTGCAACATCAGGCTCAGGACTCCAGACGGATGAGGCATGTACGAAGATTACCGCGAGCGTGTTTGGAATTGAGCTGAGCTGAGGAGCACTGTTTCCATAAGGGGATGTTCCAGGCAGACATAAAACACAGGGATTTGAAGATGAGTTTCCTGCTTAATGTTTTAATCCCTCTCCAAATCTTTCAATGTTCTTGCTTATACCCTGTGCTTTCATCCCCTCCGTTCCCCTTCTTTGTAGTTCATGCAGACTTGGAGGTTTTTTTCCATTTCATACAACTTGTAATTCATGATCTGGAGCTCTGCAGCTCCAAGTAGGACCTTGAGAAAGCCCCTCTGCCTCTCTGGGGCAGATATGCTTTCTGTGCAAGTTACCTTATGCTGCACTACATTTATGTTCCCATCTGGGAAATAATGATGGTATAATGGTGGTATCACCTTTCCTCCTGCCTTTTGTCAAGGGAGAGAATGACCTGGCTGTTCCCAAAGTGCTTTGGACAATGCCTGTGCTCAGCCAGCCATAAACACAGCTTTATAATGTATAATAACCTCCAGACCCTCCTCCTGGCTCATTTACACACACACTGCACACATCAATTCATTCTCATTTTTTTTTTATTTATTTAGAAATAATAAAATAAGACATAATATATAAAAATCTGTACAATCCACAATTTGTGCAGTACATTAGGAAGACTTTGATACAAAAAGGCTGCAAACAGGAAAATAGTTATGGACAACTGTCAGATGCCTAGATTGTTCACCTTACAATAGCTGCAGGCCAAAAGTCTTTACAAAATCAGTTTCTCATTGGCTGTGGGATGGCAACTACGCAGCACCCTTCTGCTGTACAATGGTCATGAGCAGCCATAATTTAAAGACATTACAGTACTTTTCAGTTTTACCTTGTAATCCATCATGAAAAAGAAGACCTAAGAGAACAAATGAAGTATCTGGACCCTTTGTCTTTTCCGAGAAGAGCGAGTGCTGAACTAACAACACAGAAGTTTATCGTGGCTGGGAGAGAATATCCTTAAACACAGTGAGTAAGTGATGCTTTCTACCCTTGCTGCTTAACCAAGGACACCTCGCACGGAAGGGACAGAGGAAGGAGGAGATCCATCCCCACCTGCCTCAGAAATGCTTTTGTCACTGCACTGCACACAGGATTTTGTTTTAGACAATGTGTCTCATTCAAGTATTTTCAGGGAAGGGCAGAAATAACATATTTCCCCCAGCCCCTAAGCGAAATACAGCATAAACCTTCTGTGCGAGCCGCTTCAGCCAACTTTATCCTTGATAAAGAGGCCGAACCAATGCGGGTTGGAGTCTGTGGGTAGAGCTCAGTCCATCTGAAGGGCCCCTAATGAAGCATCAGCTTGGCCCAGGCTCACCAGGAAACGCTGTCAGTCACTGTGTAGTCCTTACAAATAACAGTACTTTTAAAGGACTAACCCAATTTGCTGCTGTGGAACTGTGCTACAACAGTCTGTCCTACACTGGGCTTACCGGTGTTGAGAAATACAGAACCGATGGCCAAAGGGGAAAGGGTACCATGGAGTGTACATTGCAGGTCTCTTTCTAGCAGCTTCCCGGAGCCAGAGGCTGAGTGCAATTCTGCAATGTTAAGATTCAGTCGGCAAAGACAAAGGGTTATGAAAGAAAATAGAACAAAAAGAAGGTGGCAGAGAGTGCAGTGGATTTACCTCAATGCACGCCCTCGACAAGTCGAGCACTCGGAAAGCTGGTAACTCTTGAAAAATGCCAGTAACTAGAACAGGTTTTCAAATGAAGTCCATGCTTAAAAAATAAATAAAGAGAAGTCCATAGCATTAGGAATCCTATAAGGCTTGCAAGTATTTGCTAAAACTCATGCTAACCGGTAGCATCTAGGTACTAGCTAGCTGAGACTGCCGAGCAGGATTTATACTTTGTGTGGCCTCTTCTTTTTCTTCTTCTCCTTGTCCTCCTTTACAGACTTCTATTTACATTTGGCTTTAAATATGAAAATACTTGATAAACTTTATAAAATGTACATTTTAAAAATAGTTCTGAAAAACTGACTTGAAAAACAAAACAAAATGAAGAACCACCCCCACCAAGCCCCAAACCTCTGCACCACAAATGGTAAGGGGAGGGGATTTTCACTTCTTTTTTTCTCTGAATTTCTTTTGCTTTAAAGAAACGAGTTGGATCCTGCATTTCCCATCCCTCAAATATCTCAAGTATCATTTAGTGGGAACATTGTGCACCTAAGGGATCCTGATCTGGAGAATAGGACCCTTTTCTCCTGGTCAGTCTCCCTTTTCCATCCCTTCCACATTGCATTTCCATGCACTCTCTGTGTCACTGAATACTCTTTGGTTTAGGTTTTACAAGAATATCACAATAGCAGCACTAGCAGCACTCAGTTGTCTTCACTACTGTTGACCCAGAAACTGCAATCCAATCTCCTTTATATATTCGGCTTTTCCCTCCTTTCACATTCCCCCACCCCAGCAACAGCCTTAGTACTTGCATTTAATCATCTGCCCTCTCTAGCAGCCAAATCCATGTTTACAATGTCGCATTTCCACAGTTTCGAACCCACCCAACTGCAGATACCATCTTATCAGAAACCATTTCATTGCAGGCATTTCTTTCAGGCAGGGCTGGAAGGGGCCAGAGGCCTTCACAGATATCCATTTGCAGAAGACATTAGACCTAGAACAAGCTGTTTTTTAATGGCATACAGTGATCCAATACTGCAAGAGTTGACTAGGATTATCGTCCCCACCACCACCACCCCTCTCCACCCGCTCCTCGGGGAGCCAGCGTGAAGCACAGGTTCACCATCTCCTTGATCTTAGAGGCACAGAGAATTTAAAGCCTTCTGGGTGAAGGAGCCAAAATACCACTAGAGCTAGAGCTTCAGTCAAAGTCACACCACCTGCTCAGAGTTTGGTGATGTGTCTTGTCCACCGACCATTCCTTGTTTACTGGGGAGAGGGGGCACGAGGTGGACCTTGCTTTGTAGTCTCATCCTCTCCAAATCATGAATGGTTTGGGTTGGGAAGGACCTTAAAGCTCATCCAGTTCTAACCCCTGCCACAGGCAGGGACACCTTCCACTAGAGCAGCTTGCTCCAAGCCCCTGTGTCCAACCTGGCCTTGAACACTGACAGGGATAGGGCTTTCACAACTTCCTTGGGCAACCCGTTCCAGTGCCTTAGCACCCTCATAGTAAAGAATTTCTTCCTTCTATCCAACCTAAATCTCCCTTCCTCTCTCAATGAGATGGAAAATACCCTTTCTTTGATACCCATGAGAAGCATTTATTGCAAAACACAATTACTATCCCTGCGCCATTCCCAAGTGCTGTGTTAGAAAAGTTGTTTTCTCTTTTCCTCTCCATTACCCTGTCCTTTCCTCTTTAAAAACCTCTTCCTGGGGAGATTTCCCTACACAGCTCATCTGTGCCTCAAGCCTGGACCTCAGCTTTGCATCGTCCTGGCATGGTTTGAGCAGTAACACAATGGAGCCAGGGGCTCAGGGCAGATGCCTGCGGAGGGTGGCTCAGTTTTGGGGAGGCTGAGGTCCAGCACTGGTTTGGGACACTTGCCCTTCTGCTCAAGGGGACAGCTGGGTGCTTGCCTGCTTTTCCCCAACTGCATTTCTCCTTAGGGATTCTTTGCCCATAGAAGAGCGGGGGGGGGGGAAGGGGAGGAGTCTTAGCTCACTTCAGATCTGAGTCTTAAGCTTTTTGAATAAGGTGCAAAATAAAGGTCTTAAAAAGAAAAGAGAAAAAAAAATAACACCAAAAAAAAGTGACTGAGGTTTGATTTTTTTTAAGCAGCCTCTTTTTTCTTTTTTTTCTTTCTTTTTTTTTTTTTTTTTAAATAAACTCCACTGTGCAAAACTCTGCATTTTCTTTGGTATCCATTTAGGTAGTTTTAATGTAGTACTTTGTCTATGTGTCTATATATATATTTTATTTCCTTTAGACAGAGAATTAAATTCTCCAACACACCCCCCCCCCCAATCACAATTTTGCTGGAGGCGACTGATTGGCCTGATACTACATAATGCCCCTTATGTAATTGGAAAGAGAGAAACTGATTCGAGCTCTCAACCTACTGGCCTCAAAAGGAGTTTAGACTTTCTGGCAACATCGGCCTCTCTTAAGCTTTTCAACCCCAAAAGTTCAACACTGACTTTTTCTGGTTTGAGTTTTTAAATTACACAAGAGAAAAAAAAATAATACAAAACTACACTGCAACAAAAATAACCATTTGTGTTCATGTAGTTAGCAGCAGCTCGTTAAAAAATAATTATAATAATAATAATAAGGCAGATTCTTGCCTTTGTTATGCCATTAAAAACATTCTTGTTCCCTAGAGAGAAGCATTCTGGAAAAAGTTGAAAACAAAAATAATAATAACCCAACCAAAGCTTGCCTGCAAGTTCAAGTTTTGTAAAAAAATATATACATAATTTATTCTACAACATATGTGCCTTCTGTTCATACTTAGACATGTTTAGTGCTTTGTGTTTAAAGTTCATTTCCTGTCGTCCCTCCTCTGAGGACAGCCCTAAAACCAGCCCGGGTTTCTCAGGTCTGCTTGCCTTCACACCGCTCTTCAACAGTACCGTTGTCTGAAAACTGTTCTGGGCCAACTTCTCAGGTCAACGTGCCTTTGACCGATAGGTGTATTGGTTTTCCTTTCAACCACAAGAGAGAGGAAGAGTCCATCAGTCATATTTCCGACTCCCGCCGTAGCGGCCGTGGCTCTAGAGGCACCCCTGCTTGGTTGTGGTGGTCCATGTCCGGGTGGGTGTCTGTGCTCATGCTCTCAGGCACCCCAGTGTCAATCTCGTCCTCCTCTTTGCTGGTGAGGGCCACTTCGTTCTCGTAGCAAAAGGAGTTTGCGTTAGAGAGAATGTACTTCTTTTCTGCTAAGTCTCTGGCACTACAGATGGGTGTGTTGGGCACTTCATATGTTTTGTGGAACCTCGAGTAGTCCACTTTGTAGTAGTTTTTCTCTTCAAAGAGTACGGGCTCGTAGCGGTGGCCCCAGAGGATTTCGTTTGCCAGGTATGAGCTACGGCACTGGGTAGTCATGGCAGTAGCTTCCACCATGCCCTCTAATATTACTACAATTTCAAAATCAGCATTGTCCATGTCTTGTTTGCTCAAGTCATACAAAGGGCTATCCTCGTCTATTTCATGTACTATTGTAATTGGGGAGACCAGGAATATGCGGTCTATCCCGCTGTCAAAGCCTACATTGATGTCTATTTGATCCAAGGGGATGTACTCCCCTTCTGACGTGATCCTGGATTTGAGGAGCTGTGCTCGCACGTGTGCCTCCACCAAGTGGCTTTTCCTCAGGTTTCCAACACGCCACATCAGGCACAGCTTTCCATCTCTCATGGCCACCACGGCATTGTGGCTGAAGACGAGAGTTTCATTTCTCTTTTTTGGCTTAGCCATCTTTGCCATGACAGCACCAATGATGAAGGCATCAATGATGCAGCCTACTATAGACTGGAAAACCACCATGAACACTGCGATGGGGCACTCGTCTGTGACACACCTGAAGCCATAGCCAATCGTGGTCTGGGTCTCAATGGAGAATAGAAAGGCTGCGGTGAAGCTGCTCACTTGAGAGACGCAAGGTTTGCTGTTTTCTTGATTCTCCAGATCCCCATGCAACAGTGCAATCAACCAAAACACACAGCCAAAAAAAAGCCAGGAGAGGATGAAAGTCAGGCAGAAGATAACTAACATCCACCTCCAGCGGATGTCCACGCAAGTGGTGAAGATATCTGCCAGGTATCGTTGTCCCTTCTCACCCACGTTAATGAACTGGACGTTGCAGTGGCCATCTTTCTTGACAAAGCGGCTCCTGCACTGCTGTCTGGTGTGTACCTTACTCTTGCCATTCCCAAAGCCATTGGCAACAGCCATGGTTGCCAGCTTCATGCCGTCCTCCTCCGAAGACACGATGCTGTAGCGGTTGGTTCGCACGCTGCCCATCACTACTGCTGTGGACTCGGGTGCTTCTGCTTTAGAAAACAGTCTAAGTTTCTGCAAAACCCTTTGGAGAAACAGTTTTGAAAGTTCTAGAGGAACACACACACGTGGAAAAACTGGGGAGAGGCTGGAGTCCCCAAAAGCCCTTGGATCCACCAGGGACAGTCTTCTGGCATGCAGAGTTAGCTTAACAAGCAACCGTCATAGAGATGGCATGGTCTGCAAGAGAAAGAGAAACGCCGTGTTAGATCCTGGGGGAAAAGGGTAAGGAATCAAACCTGGAAGAAACAATTAATTACTGCCATGGACCTGCAGGAAGTTTCCTTATTCTTAATGACAGCATTTTCTGGAACATACCATGTTTCAATGGTCGTGTATTGACAGGAGTGACTTCATTACAACAAAGGCATCACTCTTCCCACATGAAAGCACTGAAGTGATAGTAGAATCATAGATTTGTTTGGGTTGGAAGGGGCCTTGAAGCTCATCCAGTTCTAACCCCCTGCCGTGGGCAGGGACACCTTGCGCTAGACTAAGTTGCTCAATCATGTCACAAGCCTCTGAGCAATGTGCACTTTAAAGCTGGACATGCAAATAATCTACCTACTATTTGCAACTTTATTTTGAAACAAACAATCAGCATTAACATCCATCTGTTCAAATACAAACACTAAAGCAGGTTTTAGTGATCTACAGTGTGTCTCCCGGACTCTTTTAACGACGGCAAACAAGGGAGCATGTAAAAGGGAAGGTGCCGCGTACTGAGAAAAGCAATAAACTTGGACAACACAAATGTCAGTGGTCTCCATAAAATTACACTGCACATGACTTAGCTTTTTGATTAAGCAAAACCAAAGGAGTTGTGTGCCCTCTGCAAAAGGCATTAGCTCCTCTTTAACCGCAGAAACTTGTTGAGATCTGCGTGGTTTTTACACTTACATTAGGCTTAAGTTGTACAGAGTAGACTAAATCTTGTAACAGCCCTCATCTGCTCCTGCTAACACAACCAGCAAAAGGCCACAACGGAGGACAACTGGCCAAGTGTCTTCCTAACACCTTTGGTAGCGAGTAACAGCACCTTCCCTTCAGGAGCCTGGGGCAACCAGTTTCATCTCCAGTGGGTAATAGTTCTGAGTGTCCTGTGGGTCTTAAATGTCAGCACTTAAGACTGAGCAGAGAGGCTACAAAACCTTCTTCCTGAGGTTAGAAGCCACCAAACTTGTTTCAGGGAGGTCTGGCTTAGACCCAGGTTTAGCTTTTAACAACTGCGTCATCCATTAAGTCATGTACTGTATATCAGGAAATGTAATTGAAATGCTGCAGAGGAGAAGAGATGCCTTAATGCAACTGCTCCATCCACGCATGCGCCCCATGAGAAAATCAAACTACAACCCAGTGATGAGGAATGTTTGTTATGGAAGAAGAGAATTCAATGTCATTTACAGCACAGGAGGATTAAATCACAGCGTTCTCCGTAAATCAGAATCATCAAAACCTATCTGAGCTTGTCCGAAACCCAACAAAACTGCAGCCGCTCAACCTCTGCCCACAGAACCATTGCAGGACACTGCGGCTATTCCTTGGATCCATTTCTGACAACAGCGGTAGATAAGAGTTTATCTCCTTTCCCAAAGGCAGCTCCTAAAGCCCTGCAGATGTGTTCCAAAAACCTGAGGGATTTCGAACAGCTCCTCAGCCCTCCCACAACCTCCAACCACATTACAAGGGCTTTAGCTCAGCAGACACTTGTTAGGAAAGGAGCAGGTGACACACACAAAACACCATCGCGCTCCCAGTTGCACACAAGCTGCTGTTCCCTCTGGAATCTCCTTCGGGATTACATTTACCTTCTCTTTTCCCTTCTCTTCTGTATGCTGTGCAGGAATGCATCCCCACGCCTACTTGCCCACATTAGTCATCTGTGACTTCAGCACCATACAAGACGTTTTGGCAGCTTTTGGTGGGTTCGGTAATGCTGGGTCTGAGAGCAGCTCCCAGCCATGCAGGCTCACAGCAGGGCTGCCTAAAACCTGTCTGACTGTCCTGCCTACACCAGTAAGGATGCACTTTCCCCCCCTTGGACCTTTCTGATCACAGTGTTTCTCATTCCCATCAGGATATCATTCTCAAAATTAAAAGAACTCTTTTAATGTTCATTTAAATTATTTATTTTGGCTGAAAAACACTTTTATTACTTTTAACCTGAAATTGGGAGGGAAGTGAAATTACTGTTAATACACTGCACACAAAAACCTTCTAGAAAACCCATCGCATTGGTCTGCAAATCGATCACTTTTATAAGCCACATCCTATAATCACAGTCATGTTCAACTTCCACATTCAGAGTCTGTTTGATTCCCAGCTGATGGAAACATACAGCCTGGGAAGCAGCTTATTACTAAGTCTTTGTTTTCTCCCCTGCATTCTCTCTTGGATTTTAGAGGAAAACTTGTGGTGGAGGGCAAGACAAGCTGTAAAGTCTCAAGTGTCTGAATACACAGCTTCCCCCACAGAAGTCTTGACCTGAGGACATTTGTTTGAATTCCACAAATCACTGGAATCATAACGGCAGCTTCCTACAGAGAGCTGCCTGCATTTAGAAGTTTGGAGCCCGAATTAGGTGCTGTACATTATTGTATTCTTACTGTGAACGGTTGAGCACCTTCTGCCTCCTGTACTTGGCCCAGCATTTCTCCTCCCTCACTGCCCTGGGAGCAGACCTGCACTGATTTGACTCTACCCATCCATAAATCCATCACCTGGGGTGTGCCTGGGGCAGCCGGTGTTACCGTTACAGACTGCTTGAGGATTATACAACAAAGCTCTGGCATGCTCCACTGCAGCGTGGTTGTCTTCTTGTACAGCACAAATCCCCTCTTTTCCTTGTGCGTGCTTGGAGTGGGGAGGATGCCTGCACGGGAGCACAACCAGCACTGTGTACAGGGACCAGCTCTGGTCGTGCTCCTGCTTGTGGCACCACAGGCCGTGTAAACCCCTGGCAGATCCACAGGCTCTAGCTCACACCTTGTTCATGCTCACCATGACCTCCCCAGTTGGTTTCAGTTACAGGTTCCCCCCACAGAAAACCCCAGAAACAAGGAAACCAGTGTAAAAAGCTAATAGTACTTCTTCTTTTGCTAATCCACCTGCAGCTCAAAGGCAAAACAAGTTTGCTGCTTCCCCCCCACCTCCCTTATCAGTTGTTGGTTGCACCCAAGACACCAAGTTAGTGGAGGATCAGCCCTGCATCCTCACCAGAAAGAAGCCAACACCATACCCACCAACCAACCCAAATGTTGGCGCAATTTGTCCCTAAGCACTGCAGCCAGACATGCACACACGCAGCTGTAAGTTCAATCATCACGAGGTGTGTTGTTATTGTTATTAATCCAGGCTACCTTTCCTCCTGGAAGAGGATACAAGACTAGAGCTTGGAATTACGAGCACAGGCACTGACGCAGCATTACCAGGATGGGATGAGAGAGCCCTGGGCTTGCTCTACTGCAAGGGGATGCTCAGGGGAGCAAAGAGAAAAGGGACCATGCTGCATCTACAGCATTTCTGAACCAGCACTGGTGCAAGTGATGAGGAGGAGCCTGAACCCTCACTTTCCCCTTAGGAAGCATCCCCCTCAGGACCTGCCCCCAGGAAAGACGTTCACATCCCACATCAGAACTCCGCAGAAAACAGCTTGAAGGGATTTGTGCAGAAGGTTTAATAAAGAACAAAACCTCCAAAGTGCAAAACGAACCGCGGGGGTAGAAAGAGGAGCACTAATGAGGGTTTGGAGCAGCTATTCCCAGGCTGCCGGCTCTCAGCCCTGCGGAGCGACTGGGCACATGTTGCTACGGGAGCACCAGCACTACCTTGGCCCAGAGCCTTTCCCTCTGCAAAGAAACAAAGGAACTCCTCGCCCCAGCAAAGCCCGTTCCCACATTCCCCGCTCCCTGAAACGCTTCTCCAGACCCCCACATTGCTTAAAAGTCATTCCCAAGGGCTTCTCCGCCGGTTCGTGCAGGATTCAAGTTACACAACGTGATGAGATACCTTCAGGAGAAGGATCTGGGGGGGAATAAATCAAAGCCCCCTCAAACAGATAATGAAGGGAAACGGGTGCGAGGGAATAGGGGAGAGGAACGGGCGAGCGCGCTTGCATCTGCCGCCGGGGGTGTTTGTAGCTGGTGACAACAGCTCCGAGGCGGCAGCCGGCACCAGGGGGGGTGCGCGATGCACCGGCTGCAGGGTGCAAAGCAAACAAGTGTCAAGGTAAGGCTGGAACACGGAACAAGTGCGGCTGCCGGCGGCGCGGGGAGGCGGCAGCAGCCGGGGTCGACCGAGCACAGGGACCCGCTCAGCCCCGGCCACACGCACCCAGGGGATCCCGCACACGCACCGGGATGAGGGACGGCTCAGTCCCGGACCCCGCGCACGCACCGAGGTCCCGGCACAAGCACCGGGCGGCACCGGCTCAGCCGCGGAGCCCGCACATGCACCGGCACAAGCACCGAGGGGTCCCGAACACGCACCGAGGTCCCGACACAAGCACCGGGGGATCCCCGTTGTCCCGTCCCCGGAAGATGACACAGCAGTCACTGAACCCCAGCGAATAAATCTGCCATTCTTTACCAGTATTTTTGCCTTTCACTGTCATGAGCAAAGTGGAAACAATACCTAGAGCCTCCTCACCGGCTCCCCAGCTGCAGGGGCTTTAATTTCTTCCTATCTTGATTTGTCAGCAGGATTAAAAATAAAGAAACTCCCCCTCCCCGTTTCCATAACGCCAATGAATGAAGTTACAGGTTCATTTCCCAACCCTCTCAAACATTTCGGACACTCCTTTCAAAAACACGCATCTCCTCTCCAAAGCTTGAGACTCCTGACCTCTCTCTTGTACAGGAAACAACAGGCGAGAAGAATGGGAAGGGATGGAGCGGGGTTGCTCCTGCTGTCATGCGAACTTCCAGCCCTTCCCCAGGATAAAATATCTCGGGAGAGGAGGGGGGAGGTGGAGTGGGAAGCAGCTGGTGCATGGAAAGTTATGAACACAAACAGATGCTGCAAGCAGATGCTCGAGTGCTCGCGGCATACCTATCTAATTATTTTAGGCGCTGAGAATAGCTGGTGGACGGTGCATGAGGAACGCAGGAGTTCCCCCCTCCGAGCGGCCATACCCAAGCGTGCAACACAACCACGGGCAAGGAAAGCTTTATCCCGGGAACTGCGCGGCACGGAGCGCGCCCCGAGGCAGCTCCCGGCGCATCCCCAGCATTCCCAGGAGCAAGGGGCATCCCGAGGCGCTCCTTACCTGCCGGTGGCCGTAAGGGAGGCGCGGGCCGTTAACGTGCTGTAAAGATCCAGCAGCGGGTTGGAGTGGGGATTGGGGGGGGACACGCAAGCCCGGCCCCGGTGCCCGCCGGCCGCACCGCTCGCAACTGAGCCACCGCGCAAGCCGCTGCCCGGTTTTGCGGGCTGCCATGTGATGTTTAATAGCGGCCCCGCCGTCTCCGCCCCCCCGCGCTGCCCCGCGCCAATGGCAGGCGGGAGGCCGGGCCGAGCCGAGCCGCGCCGGGGCAAAGCGGCGGGGGGCGCGGCGGGGCCGGGTGCGGGGAGCCCCGATGGGGAGGGAAGGAGGGACCGTGGGGAGCAGGGTCCCCGGCGCAGCGGGTCACGGGGTGCGGGGACCCCGGAGGGGAGGGATCCGAGAGCGGAGGGTACTGGAGCAGAGGGGTCCGGGAGCGCTGGGAGCCCGGAGCGCCGGGTCCCGGGGGCTGCAGGTCCCGAAGGGGAGGGACCCCGAAGCGGCGGGTGCCGGGAGCAGCGGGTCCCAAGAGTGAACGGACCCCGTAAAAGAGGGCTCCGGGGGATGCGGCTCCACGAACCTGGGGGGACCCCGGGTTGCAGGGTCCCGGTGGGGGTCCCCGGGGGATTTCGCAGCCCCAAAGATGGCAGAACAGGGCCCGCGGGCACCAGGCACCTGCCATGGGTATTCCCCCCCCCGCCCTATAAAGGCTTGTGCAGGACTCCAGTGGGAAGTTGTGAAGGTCCCGTGTGGTTGCAGTGTATCTGCTCACACCAGCTGCGTACGAGGCTCATGTCCGAGGCCCCGTGTAGTAAGGGAAAATACCCGAGAGATAATAGTTTTGCTCCTTTTGTTCCTTCATCTCAGTGAAGTGCTAAGATGCGGCACCTCAGCACAAACGCCTGACCCTAACATGCACTAAAGCAAGCCAAGCGCTCTGCAGCACAGCTCCTAAACTTCACATCTTTCTCTTGAACCGAAACCCAGCGCCCCTTCCAAAGCAAGAGCTTTGATCCCTGCGCTAAGACCTTTTGGAGCGAGGCTGTCAGCGAGAGAAGCCTGCCTGGCTGCAGTACGTCGGATCCAGTCCTTTGTTCCACCTGTAGCAGCTCCATCAGCAGGCTCCTGGCCATTGCTGAAATCTGCAGAAATCGCAGTGGTTTTTAACAGCTCGTCCGCCCTGCGCTGGACGTGGCCTGAGACAAAGCAAACACGGATGAAATGCCTGGCTGGGAGCCCCGCAGGAACAAAACCGGCCTTGTAAGCACGCTCTGAAGTTTGCCAAGCCCGGGCTCTGATGGACAGTGCAGGGGTGTTGGTTTCCGAGGCAGGTGTCCGCTGCCGCAGCGCTCTCCCACTGCCCTCCGTGTTCCCAAGTGCTAACAGATGAAATGCATCAGGAGCCCTGTGTTGGGCTGGGGGACCCAGAGCCAAGGTGATGCTGAGTGTAAGGGCTGCAGACCACACAAGGCTTTGGCAATGGGTGTGAGCACCTGAAGTTGCAGCCAGGGAGCCTCTGCGACACCCAGAAAGCAGGGATGCTGCTGGGAGATGAGAGTGTTCATCAGCAATCAGGTCTTTTGCCCTGAGCTGCTGGGGGATGCACTGGTCCAAGTGGGTTGGGCAGGCTCCTTAGTGGAGCTGAGGTAAGGGGAGCTCCTTATCATGTCCAGAACAAGCTCTAAATATGATTCCCTACTCTCCACAGCAATGCCAGTGCCTCAAATCACTTGCAGTTACTTAAACTGTCCCCCTTCTCCTTAGCTTCATGAGTTTACAACTCCGACATTTTCTGTCTTTAAATACTCAGTGATTACGTTTTGCCTGGTGCTTTCTCCCAAAGAACAGGCTTTAATGCTCTCCTCATATTGCTGATGAACAATCCCCACCAACTGCCATGACTGTCACTGGCAGAATTCACCGAGTTCCCTGTACTCCGAATGAGGAAGCGCTGCAGGGTTGCAGCAACAAATACAAGGGCCAAATGCAGCTGGTTTTAGAAGTCCCCAGTGTTACGAGTGCAGGATCGGGAGAGCGGAAGAAAAGACAAGTGCCTGTTTGTATTGAGCAATCTGGCTCAATGTTGGGCAATTTCATTGTTTATGAATTACTCTGCATTGATTCTGTTTGGTTTAAAGTGCAAGAAGAGCCCTGTAACACAGGTAAGTTCCTTATGAATGACAAAGCTGGGGAAAAGTCTATAAGAAGGAATGAATGCAATTACTTTATTCAGTTTGATGAAGATCATTAAATCCAGAGGATTTGAAAGCTGTAGTCACAAGTGCTACACAGCTCATGTACCTGGGTCAGAGAAAAAATCCCTTGTTCTTCTGAGTGTATCTGTGCTTCCTATGAACTGCTAAAATAGCAGCAGTTTGACCCCCTTGGAGAAGCTCATCTGTATGTAAGTGAAATAAAGCTGTGGTCTGCTATTGCTAAGAGGTGGTGCGCTGACAATACACACAGTTTGCTGGGGAGTGGGTTCAACACAACATCCACAAGGTGGTACAGATTACAGCCCGACCTTGTACTCTTACTCAGCCTTTACTCATGCAAACCAACTGCTAAAGACCACGGACCTACTAGACCCAAAGATCCCAGACCTGCCGATATGAGTAAGACTTCGAGCAGCACAGACCCGGGGGTCAAGCCATGTAGCATTTCACAGCGAGGCAGGGTAGAGCACAAGCATCACGACTGTTTTACAGCTTGCTCAAACTCGGTGCAGCTCTGCCCGGAAAGCTCTTCATCGAATGAAATATCGATTCTAATCTATTACCCAGAGCATGAGAACTGCAACAAAGCCGCCTCTCGTCTGCAGGGACTTCAGCAAGAGAAGTTCTTCCAAACCCCCCAAACAGGGAAGTTGAAGTTACAAGAGAAGGTTCTAAAAAACCCTTTCCTGTTGCAACAATCCAGGACAAAGAGGGTGCGAGACAGCTGAAAACTTAACCCTCAAGAGCCACTGAGGGCTTGTTTTCCTTCTCCCAGTGACTGGTTTTCCAATTTGATGTAGTCGAGCTCCGCAAGTCTCTCACTGCCTCGCTACTGAGCCTCCTGGCTGAAACACTAGAAGTGCCATGTGAAATGGTCACAGGCTGAGGAGTTTTCAAGACAAGATCCACTGCCTGCTGTAGAAACGGCATCAATGGGTAAGCAGGGCTTTGGGAAGGCAAAGCCTCCATCTTTCACACCAGCATAGGAGGTAAGAAAAGGAGCTGGCCTCAAAGCATGATGCTTTCCTTGGACAAATTTCAGTCAGGCTCTACCAGAGACTTTATCTCCCTTATGGGGCCTATAGGGATGCTGGGGAGGGACTCTTCATTAGGGACTGCAGTGATAGGACAAGGGTTAACAGGTTGAAACTTAAACAGGGGAAGTTTAGATTGGATATAAGGAAGAAGTTCTTTACTGTGAGGGTGCTGAGGCACTGGAATGGGTTTCCCAGGGAAGTTGTGAATGCTCCATCCCTGGCTGTATTCAAGGCCAGGTTGGAGAGAGCCTTGGGGGACATGGTTTAGTGTGAGGTGTCCCTGCCCATGGCAGGGGGTTGGAACTGGATGATCTTAAGGTCCTTTCCAATCCTGACTATTCTATGATTCTATTTTCCATTTCCCAATCCTCACCATGGCCACCCTCTCCCGCAGCCATGCCGGGATCTGCAGATACTTATGGAAGCCCATTTGAGAGCTGTACTGCAGGCACAGCCCTTGCCAGCTGGGACCAGAGGCTTTAGCCCCTGTCTTACAGCATGGGAGCTGTTATTGAATTGCTTTTCCAGTCTTGGCGGTGAAATGACCTAATTATCAGATTGCATTAGTCTTCATCTCTTAAAGTGGCCAAATCTGCTTTGGTTCTCAAGGATTTTATTGCCAGCTGAAAATAGCTTAATTGTATTGTACTGCAAAGAAAACACGGGCTGGTGGAATCAAAGCAGTCGGTTTCCACAAGATGAGAAGAAACACCATAAATAACACATTGGGCTTTTGACTTTGGCCTCACCATTTCCATGCATGTAAACTGGCATAAGTCAGCCTTTCTTCTCCAGCCATTAAGTCAACTGGAAAAAATTCATCAGGAAAAGGTGGTTTCCCCATTCACACTAAATCCCTGGGGTCTGGACATTAACTGGGTCTTTATAGGCCTCATGCTGGGATCTCCAAGGAGAACCGAAGCCACATTGGTAATAGAGGAATGGGTAAATCCAATGAAAATCCCACAGAGAGGTGGTTACAGGTTTGATAAGATGTGAGAGAGCAAATAAATCTGTTTTGTACGTTGCAAGCAAATAGGATACACAGATGTGCAGCCAGTGACACAGTTACAGTGGATAATAAGGTGTTTGTTGATAGAAGGGGTGAAATATGACATAGGAAATTGCTTTCTGTATCTGAGAAGAGCGGAACTCACACACAAATCATGGGTGGGTTTTTTTCTCTCTTTCTTTCCCAGGTACTTTGTGTCCAAAATCTTTGTTTCAGATTTCAGGCTTATATAGCCTCATTCTAAAGTCAAATCAGCAGCCAGTGACTGTATTTGGGGTGAAGAAAAGTATATACTATCAGTCTTTGTTCCTGCAGATGGTGGATGTGGGAAGCAAGGTGAAGAAACCTTGAAATAATGAATTACAAACAATAAGCCATAGCGAAGAGCGATGGTGTATAAGCTGCAATTCAACAGCAACCCAAGAAGCTCTGCCAAAGAAAACTTGATTCCCAACCCTGTATTCCACGTGGCTCCATTCTCAATACATTAAGATGCCCCATTTAAAGGGTCATTAATTTCCAGCTAAACTTCACACCCAACAAGATACAGTCAATATCTGTTGGTAAGGAGTGATCTCAGCTCTCAGCACATCCTTACCTCTGTGGGGTCACAGGCCATCAGTCAGCTGTGGCAGTTTGTCCTCAAAGGCAGCAGTGGGGAACTTATGTTCAGGTGAATGAGAAGGACATTAGTGTAAGTGATAAAGCGGCCAAGCAATTACATATTAATAAGGCTAATGTTTTCCTATTAATCTCAAAGTTATCTAATGATCTTCCCTGGTTCCCATGCTTTGGATATCTCAAGGGAAAGGGAGTTAATGGTTAATAAAACTTGCCAGGGTGGTGAGAACATGCCTATGGAGCTGACATGGGGAACTTGACAATTCCTGGAAGGAAAAGGGTTAAGAGCCAGCAGCTTACACATACAAAACGGTGTGACTACACTTTCATTCTCTTCCTCACAGCTTCAGTTGGCAGTGTTACCAGCCTTCCAAACCCAGGATAGGCTCACGCTCAGCTGAACAGAGCAGGGTAAGAGTATCTTTGTATTTGTCTGGCTTGCAAACTTCTGGTTGGGTAAATACTGTGTGTCAGCAGGAAGGCTCTCAAGGGAGCAGGTTATGGTAGGGCACCCTACCATAGCCTGTCACAAGTCAAATCACTGACTTGCTCAAAAGCCCCTGTGGTGCTCAGCCACCTTTCAGACTCCCATCTGCAGTGGTTGGGTGCTCCTATGTGGGCAGGAACAAAACCCCAGCCTCCTTCCTTGGGGGGGTTTGATGATTTATCCTTCTAAATGGTTGTTAGCCAAGGTGTGAGGGTGCTTTGGTGTGTGTGGCACTGTAGGTGGAAACATGGACAATTTCCAATGGGAAAGGGAATGGCGAGGAGGAATAAAAAGTCAGCTGCAATAGAAAGAGCTAGAAACCGTCCATCTTTTCTAAGCAAAATCAATGCAAAGCACAAGCCTTTGCTGCAGCTCTCCCCCTGACCCGTTTGTGTTACACCAAAGTGATTCAAGCTGGGCAGCTTCACCTTCTCAGCTGACATTTGGTAGCTCCTGAGGGAAAGATGATGTGAACTGTGTGGCTACACAATGAAACCTGCTTCCAGCAGCATGACACTATACCCAGAAGTGACTCAGAGAACCTCTGTTAAAACCTTACGTGGTTTTCCTGCTTTGCAATGTGCGTATTGCTTTTCTGCTGATGATCCTTTATTATCACTGTACCTTATTACCTACAAGTGCACCCACTCCAGTGGAAACTGCATTAATAAACTCAGAAGCATCTGATTTGTGTTAACACCACAGAGACTACTGCTGCCCTTACTTTCTCACACTCCTTATTTTAGTATATTTGCTTAGATGCAAATGTCCTCAATGTTTTCCATTAGTTTGCAACAAAACCTAAGAATTTGCCTGGAATCCATGGCCACAGCAGAAGTGACAATATCAGAGTTTATTTTCTCTCTTGGAAAGCAAACAAACTTTGCTAAAAACAGAGTTAAATCATTGGCCACTGTGGAAGGAAAAACACTGTGGTAGAAAACAGCCTTCAGTTTCCTGAGGAGCCAGTACTGTGCCTATTTACATCAACAGTAACCTCCTGTCTTGGTGGACCTGATACGACGCTGGGAGATCGTTGCACTGCCAACAGTGATTGAGCACAGTGATTCCTACACCAGGTCTGCAGTGCACCAAAGAGGGTCTCTGAGCTGATGGAGCTGGTGCTGGGCAGCCCCACCATGACTGGAAGAGCCTTGAGACCTTTCACCACCATCACTGCATCACTTCTCCCCCGCGCCTGCACTTCCCCTCCCAGGAAGCCAAGCTGAGCACATAGAGCTGGGCCAAGAGACACGGTGCCCGGGCAATGGGAGGAGGAGATGGTTGGCACAAAGGGCATCCAGCCCTGCTCGTAACTCCTGTGGGCTGGGACAGAGGCAGACTAATGCCATGAGCTGTCACCTTTCTGTGTTACCCTCAGAACTAAAACCAACCAGATGAGTAAAGGCAAACCGAGCTCAAACTGTTGGTTTAACTTCCTGAGATTGTTTAGGACTGATTATTTGGACCAGCCCTCCAAGGCCCACCCACTGAAACACCTCTGCCACTTGAAAAAGCTGTCATCAGAGAGGAAATAATCTTCAGCAAGTAAATGCCACAGCTTCCTTTCTTCTGCTATCACGATCTTGGGCTCCTTATTTGCTTCTCTGATGCCACTTGGTGCCTCCAGGCTAAATCCTGGCTTTCGTTCATGCAGATGCACAGGGGAAGATGGATTCCTCACCCAACCCTGGGCATCCTGCATTGAAGTACAGGCCAAACTGCATGTCTTGAGCTCTGTTTTGGCCTAATCACGATGCACAGATAGAGGGAAAGGATGGCTGCAGAAGGAGGCTTTTCCCTGTTTTGCATTAAGGAACATTGCACCTCGGAAGCTGCAAGTTTCTTTGTAATCTCCCTAATACTTCAAAGTTGGCTTTGATCCTCTGATAATATTTGAGTGAATGCCCAAGCCCTATTAAGCAACCTTGTGACAGAGACCGGGGGGGAAACCATTGGGCCATTTCCCATCAAGTATTGAAAAACCAGCATGGAAAGTCATAAAATCATAGGATCACGGAATGGTTTGGGGTGGAAGGGGCACTCGGGTGCTGCAGGGAGCAGGTTGCCTGGGAGAGGGCAGTCCCTCCCCTGGCCACAGTCACTGCTCTCTGCACTTTGTGGTTGCTGTGAAGTGATTTCCCACTGGTCCATAGCTCATGAAGAGGACTGGTTATAAGAAGTCCGTGTTCCTCCTCAGAGGCCTCAGACCAGCAACCAGAGCAGGGCTCTGGGACATACTCCACTTCAAGTACACACTTAACCTGGGTGCCAAATGCCTGCTGAGGCTGGCGGTGAGGGAACACGCAGCACCCATGTTCTGACTATCGGGGTTTGACAAGGGCCAGAGATCACACGTGGCAGAGTAAAGAGTGAGAGCAAGAGAGAGACAGAGAATGAACAGAGGCTCGGCGTGTTGCTTGCTCCAGGACTGGAAGGTGCTTGCGCTCTCTGACAGCAAAGGTGACCTAAAAACCCC
The DNA here is from genome assembly GCF_033783945.1 of Neopsephotus bourkii. NCBI lineage: Eukaryota > Metazoa > Chordata > Aves > Psittaciformes > Psittacidae > Neopsephotus > Neopsephotus bourkii. The sequence continues at coordinate 2,212,090 of NW_026902223.1, forward strand.
TTTGCAGAACAGACCAGAGCAGAGCACAACGGGATGGCTTTGTTCATCCTTCCCAATGGGTGACTCCAGGATAGTGCCAGCAACGCCGATCTCTTCTGGGTCTTTTGTTAGAATAAAAGCAATCCTCCAGGTCTACACAAGTCAGAAATCACCAACAGCTCCTCTTCCCTTAACCCCAATCTGTGACACTGGTCCCCAGCACCTCTGGATGAAGCCAGGATGGGGGCACAGTTAAGGTGAGCACACTTGAAAGCACAACTGAGCGCTGCGGAGAGCTGTTTGCTTTGCATTATTCACACTCTCGGAGCTCTGGCAAATTGCTTTTCCTCTGACCATACTTCACTGTAATGGTTTCAAGCTGAACTGGTTTGGATAAGAGTGTCTGTTCTGAATCTTCATTAGAAATGCCAATTGACTTTGAATCTTTCTGGAAGATCCAGAAAGAAACAGAAGACTTCCAAGCATCTTTGTGCTTTTGGTGTCTGGAAGTGGCTTCTCTCACAGGAGAGGAAAGAGAAGAAGCAGATCTGTTTGTTTGAGTAATTTCATCTCTGTAAGGTAATTTACTAGAAGGCAACACTTCAGTGCTCAGTGCTTTGATTTTCCAGCGCACAAACATCCTTGACCTCATTCTCCCCCAGCCTCCAGTTGTGTTTCGGCGAAGTCTGGTAAGGAGAAGCCTCCCTCAGGAGCAAATCTACAAGCCAAAGGCATGACTTCCTTCGCTCAAAAAAGGACCCAGAACACTGCATCAGCGGGATGGATCTCCTCCCTTTATATGGTTCGGCTGTTCCAGCGCTTTCATCATCTCAGGTAAAATTAGCACTGTAGTAATTACCCTGCGCTGAGTATACAGCCGGTGAAAGCGCACATATTTCAGAGGGATGAAACGTGAGATGGAATGGGCAGGCACCATCCATCCCCTTCTATTAAGGCTAATGTAAGGAAAGTGATGGGAGCTGTTTCAGTCCCACCTCCACACGTGCAGACGCACACATAGGAGGCTTCCGCTCTGCTGTGATTTCCCTGCTAGAGGTTTGCACCCTGCTCCCTGGGGATTGCTAACGCCAGGGTAAGGTTTGCCAAGTTATCCTTCTGCTTCGGTGGCACAGAACGGCCCAAAGGAGGTCTGTGGGGCTTGGTTTGCCGTATCAGCCATAGGTTTGCTGGAGGGTGCTGGGAAATGGCTGGTGGTGTGTGAAGTGTGTGGGGTTGATGTTTTGTGTGACTGCGCCCTAGGTTTTATGGTTTTACCTTTCTTTATTCCTTCCAAAAGAAGGATAAAAGGGAAGGAAAGAGAAAGAAGACCCAGAGACCCATTACAGGTCCTCTAACAGGGTGGTTGCCAGCTCAGGCGCAGCATCCTCCTGTACCCTTCCAAATGAAATGAAGACAGGTGGAGTTTTTGCCTATGGAAAAAGCAACTTCTGAAGAGAAGAGGTTCTTATCAGCATATACAGGGAGTAACCCCAACAACTGCAGTACAGTACTCACCAAATCCTGTTTCCCAACTCACATCCTACTTCAGGTCACTCTGGAAACCCTCCCACTGAAATTGGGTCATATTTACTCCGCATGAGTAAGGCCCCTTGATCTGGGAGGGTGAGGAAGGTTTCCCCTTGGGTACTCACCAGGGTCTTGTTTGATTTCCACTTGGACATCTGAAAAGAGATTTACCCATTGATGTGTAATTCCTATCCTTAATGCCCCTTTTACTGCATGGCTACCACAGTGAAGCTTTTATCAGTCAAAATTAGTGCTAGTGACACCCAATAGGGCCGCAGCACCAAGCAGTGATGCTGGGGAGGCTATGGGACAGTCTCCTCTCTACTGCTACAGCCACACAGAGGCCAGCAGCTCATTTTGGCACCTGGACCAAGCGGGCATGGTGCCGCATGAACACCAGCCCCAGAATAGTCCCTCCCCTGTCAGGCAAGTCCGAGAGACACCCTATGATCAAAGATGGGGAAACACGAGGAACAAATACAATGCCCAGTAGTCGCTGCAGAGCAGCTGCCTGACAGTTGTGGAGCTTCCTACACACGCCGCTGGGAAGGGGAGCCTGGGGAAAGGATGTGAGGAGGGCTGATGATATAGATGGTTCAGCAGATGTTTCATTGGAGCTACTCCCGTGCGTGAGAGAACGCACGAAGCTGCTCAATGGAAAATGTGCATTCAGAAGTGGACATGGCACTGAATATGAGATAATTATTAAGGCATTTCTATTTTGGAGCCCTTCTGTGTGTAGTTTTACATAAGAAACATTAGGGTTGCCTTTGCACACGCACACATGTTCCCTGGTCCAAACAAACAAGCAGCTTTTTGCTTCTTGTCACTGATACCTCTTGAAGTAACTATCTTTGGCCACAAATAGATCATTGCCCTATTTGAAAAGTTCCTAGTGGAGCGTGGCCAGTTTTGACTGGCTATATATACCTAAGCTGGCAAATCAAGCAACCTCTCGGCTTTTGCTTCTATATATAAAGAGGAATGATATAGAATAAATCAGGTGGAGCAGCGCATGTCAAATCCAAATCGTTCCGAGTTTGATTTACTCTGCTGAACCGGAGGAGGCAGCTATAGGAAGCCCTAACCTCTGGTGCCATGTTTGCGGGGATGGTCAGGCAACACGGGGAATGTGCTGGTAGTGGGTTCTGGGTTCATGCTGTGGTTATAACACTGCTGTTTGACGTGCCGCGTAGGACATGCTGGGAATCCATCGGGGCGGGGGCGGGGGGCAGCCTCCCAAACCGCTGGGATTTGAATGCGGCAAAGCTGACCCTTGAAGGAGTGCGAGGAACAGCGGGGACAGAGGAACGGAGCCGGGGCTGCGGTCACGGAGCTCCTGCGGTCACGGCGCTTTCCCGTTGCGCGGTGCCCTCGGGCAGCCCCCCCCAGGCCCAGAGGGTCGGCAGCTCCAAGGGACGCCGCCAGGTGGCGCCCAAGTGCGCGCCCGGTGGAGCTGCGGCGGCGGCTGCTGCCGGCGGCCGGAGCCCGCGGGGGGTGCCTGCGGCGAGGGGGGGACCGGGGATGCGGGCACAGAGACACCGGGAGCTCACCCCTGGGTAGGGACCTTATGGGCATTTCTGACAGTGCCGGGTGACTCTGTGCTATGGAGCAGCATCAACGGACAGGTGGCAACGGCACAGCTGCAGAAAGTCCGACTTGAGCAAGGTGAGCTTGAAAGGGAAGTGTCCATCCCATCGGTTTTGCCTGATTATCTGATTCCCCATCACCTCCTCAACCACAGGGAGTGACCCCAAGAAAAGCTTTAAACTCCAGGAGCTCCTGTGTTATGACATTATGCCCCAGGAAACCACTGATCCACCACCCCATGCTTTTCAGCCCAGACATAAACTGTAGCTGCTCCTTGCTTCATCCTTGTTTCACTTCTGTCATGCTTCCTCTCGTCTGCTTGGAAGCGAATTTGTTGTCAGATGCTTCCCTAAACGGGCCTCCGAGGCCCACCACAGACACCCACTCTTTGTGTTTGCAGGTTCTCAGCTCAAAACCAGAGAAGATTTAAGAGCTAAATAGAGCTTACAAGCAATTCTCTCTTCCCACACAAGCACTTCGGATACCCTGAAAGGTACCTGTTGTTTCCTGATGGGAATGTAAGTGTGTCACCATAATGCTGCAGGGTAGGCAGGCAGCTGAAGGCAGGCCTCCTGCACAGCATGTAAGGAACAGGGGATAAACAAAGGATTTAGATTAGATATGGGAAGAAATTCTTTACTATGAGGGTGCTGAGGCGCTGGCACAGGGTGCCCAGAGAAGCTGTGGCTGCCCCATCCCTGGCAGTGCTCAAGACCAGGTTGGACACAGGGGCTTGGAGCAAGCTGCTCTAGTGGAAGGGGTCCCTGCCTGTGGCAGGGGTTGGAGCTGGGTGATCTTTAAGGTCCCTTCAACCCAACCCATTCCCTGATTCTCTGATAGATGTTATATCCCACATCTAAAACTCAACTTCACACAAAATATGTGCTAAATGATACATGATAAAGGGGAAGGAAATGCCAGCTGCCCTAATGAACGGTGGTAGGCAAAGCTGGAAAAATAAATCGTATAATAATCTCTTTTTATATTCCCTTTGACATAAACTAATCCTGACCCAGAACAATAGTGCTGCTTTCCAAGAGAAAATAACCAAGATGCGGCTATAATCAGGAAGCAGGGGTCCAATGCAAAGTGGTTTGGGTTTTCTCTTTGTTGTTACAATTTTGTGGAAAAGATGGGAACAGGGAGAGCAACTTCCAGCTGAGGGGGTTGGAACCAAATGGTCTTTAAGGTCCCTTCCAACCCAAACCGTTCCATGTTTCCCTCCTAGGCAAGGAGGATGCAAGAACTACATCTGCTAAAAGCAGTCAGACCCCGCTGAAATGATAGTTATGGAAGGAGGCTGCACGTTTTGTGTATCGCTCCTATGCCTTCATCCACTCCTGTCTGGTCCATGTATCAAAGATCCTCCATCAGGTGGGGAGGATGCGGGTTAAGAGATGTGTGTATGTACGTCTATGAGCAGGGCTTTGTTTGCCTTATCCATCCACAGTTCATGCTAAGAAGCTTCCACTGAATGTATTTACAGCCTGGTGGGTTTGCCTGTGATTTGGCATCTTTTAAAGTCAAAAGGCTGCTCTGCACCTTATCAATCTTTCCATGACCTCTCAGTGCATAAAGCACAGAAGCTTAAAGCTGAAGGGGGGAGAAGTAAAACGTGATCTCACAAGGTGTGTGGTAGAGGCATGTTCTTTATTTCTGAGTCTTTATTCATAGAAATGCAATGCATGCTTTCACTTTCCATCATTCTACAGACTGTGATAAATGAAATTAAAATATCAAACAGAGAAAAAGCCAGACAAGTTGAGACCAGTGGTTCAACCAGTATCCTGTCTCCAGCACTGGCTGGTATCAGATGCTGGAGATAAAAGTAGGAGAAACTGTATAGTAGCCTGTTACGAATTAACATGCCCAGGAGAGAAGTTTCTTCCTGACCCTCATCAGTTAGCGGTTGGCTTACATGCCAGCACATACATTACTCTACATGCTCACGTGTTTATATCTATCTATCTATACCAAGAAGCATGTGACAAAACCCTCAATCAGATTCCTGGTGCTTCCAATCGCAGGAGTGTCGTTCTGAGGAAGGAATTTCTTTCACCGCAAGAGGCTCACACAGTACATAATGGAGAGGGGAAAGCAGCTGAGATCCACAGCTCAAGGGAAACTGCTTTTACAAACAGCACCTGAAACGGGCACCTTTTGGTGATATTATTTGGGTTTTGGTTACACAGCTCAGTAGTGTTTCATCTCTCTGAGTAGTTTTACCTACAAGGAGTCTGGAGAGGGGCTTGGGACAAAGGCCTGTAGGGACAGGACAAGGGGAATGGCTTGAACCTGCCCGAGGGGAGACTGAGCTGAGCTCTTAGGCAGAAGCTCTTCCCTGTGAGGGTGCTGAGGCGCTGGCACAGGGTGCCCAGAGAAGCTGTGGCTGCCCCATCCCTGGCAGTGCTCAAGGCCAGGTTGGACACAGGGGCTTGGAGCAAGCTGCTCCAGTGGAAGGGGTCCCTGCCTGTGGCAGGGATTGGATCTGGATGAGCTTTAAGGGTCTTTCCAACCCAAACCATTCCAGGATTCTATGATTCTATAACTAAGCACATACTCACACATGTGTAAATACTTGTAAAGTGAGCAGTTGAGCAGATTTCATGCTATACATTCCCTTTTTTTGATAATCACAATCACAGAAAAACTGGGTTGGAAAATCCAAGGCAAGAGCTGATCCTGGATCACTCCTACAAGGCATCTTCTCCAACAGGGTCCCAGTTCACTTCAATTTCTTTGGCTTCATTTTAAGCCCTGTCCTACCCACCACATACAGTAACAGACTGTCCCTCTCTTTTAAATTGCGATTTCTGTGTTTGAGAACTGTTTCTTTGTTTCCTAACCCCTTTTTGGACTGAAACACCTGAAGTTATTTCCCCACTTCCTCACTCACATTTGTTCTAGATCTCTGGATCGTCTTCAAATTGTCCCATGTCTTTCCCAAAGCACGGTGCCCAACATCAAATAAAGTATCCCAGCCAAGACCTTTCATGGATAGAGGAGTGTGGATGGATTCCTTCAAGTGGCTTCAAGGTTATATTCTACTTTATACAATCCGGATGGCGTCTTTTCCAACACCATGTGAGTACTGAGACCCTTATACATTTTCCTATATTCCTTGCCATTTTTTAGACTATTTCCCCAATGCTTGCCAATGCTCAAATCCAGGATACAAGATGTTTTCTACAGTAGTTATAGATGGATGGTGCTGATGATTCAGCATATAAAATTGGCTAACTAATGAGTTCTGGAATTACCACCTCCCCGCCCCCCCCAGGCTTGTTAATGTGCTTCGTTTCACCTAAAGGCATCATTTCTATCAAGTGCTAGCAAAAGAGAAAACGCAAGATACATGAAAATAATGCAGCCTTGCTACTACAGGAAGTAAATTTCAGGCAGAGAAAGATTCAGCATGCTATTTTTCTTTAACTGTGATGAGCTCATAAAACCTTTTAATTAGTCAGAATGATGTGAGTGACACGTCAGGCCTAATTTTAGCAGCCTAAAGTTAGGCAGCATTGCCACAACAGTCATCTCATCTCCTTCAACAATAAACGGAGAAGGATGAACACATCCTATTGCCTTCAGCTCCCTAAAAAGCCAAAGTAAAACGGGGTAAAGTCCCCTGTGAAGACAGAACAAGAGTTCCAGTAAGTACAGAGGCCTCAATGAGTAGGCAAACACTTGATTTCTTGACGGCTGAGGTCAGGTGAGCTAAATCCCAGTTTAGGTAACCACAAATTCAGAGATAATTACCTTTACATTAGCATGATAATTACATACAATGCAAATGAACCATAATCATCAAGGGGAAAAAAAGCACGATGAGTTACTGCTTACTGAGTAAGCACAGAGATGTGCAGAGCGTGGAACTTCCATGTCACAGGCACCTTCCAAACATTAACGTTCTCCTTTTTGCCTTATTGAGATAACAGCTGAATATGTTAAATTTGTCTGCGAAGGATCATTTTAACACAGTTATTTCAGGGGAATGAAAGTATTTCCTTCTGACAAAAATCACACTCTTTGGCCTCCAGATTGATCATTGTCCTTTTAAAGAAGCATCATATAGTAAAAAAAGAAAAGCAAAGCCTGACATTCTGAAATGAAAGACTTGATTTAAAATATTGCACAGCTCACTCTAAACCCAGCACCTTCTCTCTGAGGCTCAACCTGATTTTGCTGATTTCAGTGTCAACTTGTTTTGCTTTCTGAACACTGCAAGTGAGTTTGGCAGGTAGCAAACTGTGCATGCAGCCCCAAGGCAGCTCACATACCACCTACCTCAGGCTGCCCAGGAAGAGGCACTTGTAGGAATGGCTCACCATAGGAAATGGGAAAAGCTCCGCAGGATCCAGCTGTGGCTCCCACAGGACTAGGCAGGGTGTAAGCAGGTTTCCAAAGCTACCCAGTAATACTGGGTTCAGTTCCCTCCCTCCTACAAAGAACACCCCCATAGATTCATCAGTGTAACTCTGGGATGAGGGCTTTGTTTGAACTGCTGCAGAGGTGCAGTGTTGTGATGGTGGGGAGTTCCAGAGCCTCCTGGAGAGATTGGGAACTGGCATTCCAAATAAATGAGGCAGCTTTGAAGACCTGACCTAGAGGGCACACTCCATTGTGTCTGTTCCCTGCCTAGATCATTATCTGCCTCTGGGTACATCCAACATTGGTCCCTGCAGGGTAATAAAGTTTATAGTAAGTTTGCTCAAGTGCAGTAGCTGTCTAGTCAACCCAAATGTAAGCTGTTCTCTTGTGCCAATGCTAATCTGTTGCTGATACCCACGCTATCCAGCACAAAGCTCCTTTTAGCAGCTCAGCAGTGTATTACAACGTGGGCATGCTGTCAGCGAGGTTTGTAATAGAAATACTTGTGCAGATGAGTTCACTGTTTACATTCTAAAAGCTATGATGGGAGAATTTCTTGGAAGCGCTTTTACTTGCAGTGAAAAGCTAGATTTGGGACTCTATTGATAGCCTATTTAAGGTCACAGTTGCTTTTTGATATGAAACTTCTCCAGAAGGCTGACTGACGGTTGTCACTGGGTCTTCTGGATCTTCACAGCTGGTGATGAGGGCAACTGCACTAAATGATGTTCGGTTGGCACTGAATGGCTTGATCTCCAGTGCTGATGTCTCTGCTTCTTTTTCCCGTGTCTTCTCAATTCGGTTCCATTCTTGCTCTTTTCGATCCAGCTGCATGGCACTGCAGTGAGGAGCATAAACCTCTGTGGTTTCTTCGAACTGTAAGCAATCCACCTTGTAGTATTTTTTCTTGACATGTAAGACATCATTAAACCTATGGCCCCAAAGAATCTCTCTGGGGACATAGGAGCTTCTTGACTGATGTGAAGTTCCCGTTGAATCACCCGTGTAGACAAATGTGACCAAGATTTCAAAGTTGTCTTTGGCCAGAGCTTTCCGATCTAGACCATACAAGGGGCTCTCACTATCAATTTCATGTACGACGGTCACTGGTGTAACAAGTATGATCTGGTCATTTAGAAGCTTCAAGTCCTTGTATTCCATTGTCATTCTCCCCTCCTTGTCTTCCTTGTAGCGCAGGAGCTGAGCTCGTACAGAGCCCTCAACCATGTGGTTTGGCCGGAAATCACCAATGCGCCACATGAGGCAAAACTTATCATCTCTCAGACCAACGACAGCATAGTAGCTGAAACGAATGGTTTGAGCTCTTTTTCGAGCTGTGGCCATTTTAGCCAAGGCTGCTCCGATTATGAAGGTGTCAATAATGCAGCTTAATACTGACTGCAGGATGACCATGAGGATTGCAACGGAGCACTCTTCTGTAACACAGCGGTAACCGTACCCGATGGTTGTTTGGGTTTCAAGGGAGAACAGGAATGCTCCTGTGAAGCTATGGACATTTGCAACACAGGGAGTTATTTCTTCATCATTGAATAAATCTCCGTGTTGGATTGCTATCAGCCAGAAGACCAGTCCAAAGAACAACCATGAAAGGACATACGACAATGAGAATATCACAAACATATGGCGCCACTTGATGTCCACCAGTGTGGTAAATATGTCCACTACGTAGCTCTCCCATTCCCCAAAGATGTGTTTGAAGTACACATTGCAGCTGCCATCCTTGTGGAGAAACCGCTTCTGCAATCTTTTCATCCCCTTTTCCGGGCTTTCTTGACAAGTGCCTTGGTAACTGATCTTATTTCCCTGTGTGTTTACAGGCCTATAGCAACCACGCTGCTCAGTCATCTTTCTCATCTCTGCCTCGTGGCATCAGTTTGCAGAACAGACTTGTCCGTCCCAGGGGCTATTCGTTTTCTTTGGTCATTGGAAATCTATGAAATAGAAGAAAAAGTTCATTTTTGTTTGAATTCCCTATGCCAGAACTGTGTAACACCAAATCTGAATAAACATTCACTCTGTGGCCATCACAAGCAATTTTCTGGAGGCTCTGACATTCATTACGCAACTCAGCTCAAAAACATAAGGCTGGAAATATGAGGCAGTTAGAAACTCAACTAGCTAGAAATGTCCCTATCAAACCTAACATCTAGTATGGAGACGAAAACAGAAATCAAAACCCTTTGTGGTGAACTCACTGCGAGCATCTCTTTTGACATTCTGGTGAACATTCAAATTTGGATGGGTTCTCATGAACAGCCACAGGAATGCCATGAAAACTCTTAAAGTTAGCCAAATCATAGAATGATAGAATAGTTATGGTTGGAAAGGACCTTAAGATCATCCAGTTCCAACCCCCTTGCCATGGGCAGGGACACCTCACACTAAACCATGTCCCCCAAGGCTCTCTCCAACCTGGCCTTGAACACAGCCAGGGATGGAGCATTCACAACTTCCCTGGGCAGCCCATTCCTGTGCCTCACCACCCTTACAGTAAAGAACTTCCTCTTTATATCCAATCTAAACTTCCCCTGTTTAAGTTTTAACCCGTTACCCCTTGTCCTATCACTACAGTTCCTAATGAAGAGTCCCTCCCCAGCATCCTTGTAGACCCCCTTCAGATACTGGAAGGCTGCTATGGGGTCTCCACGCAGCCTTCTCTTCTCCAGGCCTAACAGCCCCAACTTTCTCAGCCTGGCTCCATACAGGAGGTGCTCCAGTCCCCTGATCATCCTCTTGGCACTCCTCTGGACTTGTTCCAACAGCTCCATGTCCTTTTTATGTTGAGGACACCAAAACTGCACACAATACTCCAAGTGAGCTCTCACGAGAGCAGAGTAGAGGGGCAGGACCACCTCCTTTGACCTGCTGGTCATGCTCCTTTTGGTGCAGCCCAGGATATGGTTGGCTTTCTGGGCTGCGAGCGCACACTGTCCGCTCATGTTAAGGTTCTCATAGAAATAGTTGAGGTCATTAATGATTTCTTTGTTTCATGTTTGGTTGTTTTTCTCCATTAGAAGAAATACCCTGTAGAACACCCTCATTGAGACATAAGACTTCAGTAGCATGCCTAGCACATCCAGTGCTAATGTTTTTCAACCAGAAAATGTATGAAACACTCCATCATTCCTCATTAGTTGTGTTTCGATATTGTCCAGAAAAAGCTGGTCGTGGAATTGAGCTTTCCTGGGCCAGTGCTACAAAGACATATTTGTTCCATTTGTAGCAAAGTATTTACATTTGAAATGAGAAAGAAACACCTCTGAGTTCCTGCAAATCCTCTCAAATTGTTCCTTAAAGCAAACAAACAAAAACTATTCAGCTGCCTAAAAGCATTTACATTTTTATTCATGGGTTTGAAACAAACATGCAGCATGTTAATAAAATCTGTGGATGACACAAATTTAGGAAGTGATGTGAATGAGGAGATTCCTCTGTCAGAGCAGAGAAAGAAGGGATGTCTTTGCAGATTGCAACCAGATGAACTTTAGCAGTACGAAGTGCTAGGCTATAGGTTTAGTGACTAATAACAGGAACTTATGTTAGAAACTGAGACCTCATCAACAGGAATCCAATAAAAAAGGAAAGACTCAGCTGAAATAATCAGTTACAGGATGCGTATGAATTACTTCTAGGATACGGCACTGAAAAAGGCAAATGCCTTTTCCTGCAGGTCTTCAGCTCATTCCACCATATCCCAAACGCTAACACACAGAACACCGACAAGTCAGAAGTGATAGGGGACGCAGCCAGGACAACCCAACATCTTTGCAAACCCCATGCTTCTAACTGACACCTCTGAAGAAAATAAGCTAAAGTCCTTCTTTTTTTCTTTTTCCTGAGGTAAAACTGTCATTATTCTTCCAAGAACTGTAAGTCTGCAATGGAAAAATGACAAGTACTTTTCCCGTTTTTTAGCTGGGTTCAGCTGACAAAAGTTCAGATGTAGGTTTACAACGAAGCCAACAGATTCATGGAAAATGAATTTAGAAAGAAAAAAAACTTTCCTAGTGGTAGTCTTTTTCCTCAGCTCTTCATTCACTTTGCCTGAGTCGAAATGACTGCACACACTTCAAGGCAGAGGAGAGTCAGGCCCATAGAGTGTAATATATATTGGATGGACTAGATTAACAGACCGAGAACTCTTCTCTCATCCAAGGAACAATGACAAGCATGCATGAACACTATTCCAAAAACACTTAAAAGCCAAACATAGTTTCCATTTCTTTTTTCTTTTCTTTTTTTTGGTTTTCTTTTCTCTTTTTTTCCAGGGCAGAAATGAATGTGACATATGGTGGTGTAGCCTCAGAATGTGGCCTTCATTAAAAAACACAACATTAATGTTTCCAAAAATACTTTTTGGAAGAGACTCTTTGGAAACATTCGTATGACTTGCTTCACTCATAGCTTTAAACAAACAGTGTAGCCTTAGTCTACTGAAGACTCCTGACCTAATATTTTATAAGTCATATTTCACAACAAACAAAAACTGGAAACTATTGAGTTATTTTTTTTAAGAACCTCATAATGTGAGGTGTGAAAATGAAGCAAATTGTAATCAGGAGTCAATATAAGTTTAAATAAAAACCATACTTGGGCTTAGACTGGTTTTCTTATTGACTGGTTCAAACTAGAGTTCCTTGAAAATACTCACAAGTGTCCTGGGACTCTAAAAGGGACTAAACAGTTCATGAATCAAGGACTACTGAGCTGCTTCCACTCTCTGCTGTTGCCATCAGCAAATCATCGTGTTTCAAAAATGGTGTTTTTCTGGCACCATCTTTAGGTTTTGTTGGTGCTGGGAAGAATCATGGGCTGCCACACACGCAGCCATGTGGCAAAGTCCACCCTGACTTTACAGCAGTCTGTCACACGTAGGAGACGACTTTCATTGTGAGGCATCTTGCATTAGGAACTCTGACTCTACTTAGGGTCACTCCTAAGTACAGGTTGTAGTAATACATAGGTGCTCATGATGAGTTTTGGACTGGTATAAATGAAGCCATGTAGTAAGATGCTAATTGGATCTTGTAGAACAATCAGAATGTCCGTAATAAGGAAGGGATGTGATGCAGAACTTCCTAAACCAGGAGCAAATAAGCTAGCCCTGCAGCTGGATGGAGTAAAAAAGAATTAATGAAGATCAACACTAACAGACATATATTGCTCTAACAGCCATATACTGCTCTCAGGATCTGAGTTAATCGTTCTCCATCATGTTGAAAATTGGATTGCTCAGAGTCATTTGGCATTGCACAGTGGAGACGTGCCCCAGATGACCTAAAATCTCAAATGTACTTTAAAGTCTTAGGAAATAGTCTCCTCAGCCACTCAAAACCACCTAAAAAGGCTGCCTGGTATTTTGGGTGTGCTTAAAGGTAAGTAAGCCAGCTCTGAACCTTTCCAGGCTCTCTCTGAAAGTCTCTCAAGTACAATAATACTCATACATCATAATTAATAACTCTTTTACAGTGTCTGATGTTGCTCAGAACATTTAAGTCTAAAAACCCCATCTTCCAGTGTTTCTGAATTATGTAAATCTGTGTTACGAGCTGTCCTTCATTCATGGGGACGCTTTTAAACAGGAATAGGATTTTCCTATCCCAAGCAAGAGGTACTGAGGCCATGAAGTTCATCACTCTTGCTACTGAGACACGCTGACTTTTGCAGAACAGCCTGAAGACTACTACTGTTATTATTATTACTATTATACTATTATTATTACCAAATTTTAAAGGGGAGAAGACCACAGACTTACAACCAGACTTGTGAACTTAAAACTGAGAGCCACTGCAAACCTCTTCATTTTCAAATGGAAACATTTCACCCATCCCTCCAAACGCCATACGAATTACATTAAAGGTCTTACTACCTGGTAAAGATTAACAAAGGGGGTGGGGGAGGATTTAAAAACATTCTCTACTCACTAAAGCTCATGGATCGGTTGCTGCAAATGATTCTCAGATGTTGCCAGGAAGCGTTTTCACCTTCCTCTAACACTAACACACAAACCCTTGCCCTTTTGTGTCTCGCTTTTACTTTCCAGGTGCTTTTTTTTCACTTTCTTTCTGGGCATGTTTGTACACATCATGTGCCTCCTCTCGCACACTGTTCTGTTGTTCAGAGGAGGAAGCATGCTGAAGTTTGCAGTGCTTTCGCTAATCATTCTTATAAACAGATAAATGTATTTCATTTCCCAAATAAGAACTGGTTAGAGATAGAAGTGGAGCAGTGAAGCTAGGCAGGATAGAAGGAAGACAAATCTCAAAGACTTCGTTTGATTAAATGGCAGAGAGGGTTCAGATGTTTTTCTAAAGCACATATATATCAGAGTTCACAAAATCAGCACATATTCTAATTATCGAAGTCAAGGCTAGGATTTCACTGTGCTGGATACTGAAACATGCTCAGGGAGATGTTCTAGAGATCTGTGTTCATGGGGTCTGCACAGTTACCCCCCAAACAGGTACCTTTGAAATCTTCACCCCAATTAGATATGGAAGAAAAGTAATTAAATTCCTGTATTTCAAAGGTCATAAAGCAGTGCAGTGGCAGAAAGAGGAGCAAACCTAACACCTACTTACACCCAGTGAAGAGCTACCACAAACCCAACACTAGCAAAAGAAAGGCTTTTATTGTATTTGTCATTTTCATCTTGTTGTTCCAGATGAACAACCTGTTCCAGAAGAGTTCCAGACCTGGAACCCTTGATTTTCATCAACTTGCTCAGAACAACAGCAACTTAAAAGCCTTAAGCATCAAGTTTAGCTTTTAAAGACTTCCTAAATGCAACTGTCAAGTTAATCTTGATAGTTTGAGTTTAGAGCTCAGTGTTTTATGAGGATAATCCCCATATTGCACCTTAATACCTACCAAGTTGTTGCTACACTCATTTTATGACTGTATTTTCCCATTATGTAAACAAGCAGGGGTGAATTTTTGTTCAGTGACAACTTCAGTCAACAGCCTGTTTGTAAAACATTAAGCAAAACAATGTGAAGATCTCGGTTCCAGAATAATTCTGTTCTGAGATGAAATCAAAAAGAAAACAACTCCAAACCTCCAAGTGAAGCTGGGTACTCTCGCTCTAAGCCTGCACACATGGCAGTGGATCTCTCTTTCTAGCGTCAGTTTAGCAATCACCTCAGTTTCCTGCTTCGCTTTGGAAATGGTCTGAAAGGTTTCCAGTTTTAGTCATTGTTGTGTAACCCTGGAAGACTTTCAGCTCAGAGACCAGAAATGTGACAAGTTGAAACCTTTTGAACTGCTTTGGAATTCACTCAAATACTTGTTCCTTTAAAAAAAAAAAAAGCCAACACACCACCACCCACAAAACCTAAATAAATCTATTGTAAGACAGCAGTGAGACTCTTCCTTCCTTCTTTCTTTCCTTCCTCCTTTCACTCTTTGCAAAGGGACCTAACTTCTAATACTTCCAGCCAGTCTTTTTCTGCTTCCAGGATGTAATCCCTAATCCCCAGAGCAGGGCTGGCACACATCATGATTCATTGCTGGTATATCTCATACCATGGCACCAACACGACTGCCCAAGGAGGTGTTTGATAGGGTATGCTTCAGGGCTTCTGCTTGTAAATCTACTGCCTGCTTGGCTTGTGAGTCTGATTTTCCTCACAAGATAGACTTATCTTTATGGTGTGAACATTTTCACTTGTCTGCTCTGGCAAAACAAAGAGCACAATGATGTTCACAGCTTCAGAAAGGGCCTGATATTCTTCATCTCTAACAGGTCATGCCTGAGAGCCTGATAAGCACTTTGTTACAAGTGGGGGGGGTTTGTATTTAATGTTCCCCATCTCAGCTCAGATCCCCATAAATGAATAAAGGGCATCTCTACATGGGAAAGGGGAATGCAAACTGAACCCAGAGCCAGACCTCTAGGAGGCAAGGGTATAGGAGATGGGTTCCTATGACACAGAGCTCAGCAAGCATCACCTAACAAGTAAAAACCTTCTCCATCCTTTTGTGTATCTAGGTCTTACCACAGCAGCAGATTGCAAATACAGAGTTAAAAGACAACTTTGAATGGACTAAGTTCAAAGCTGGAGGAAAAGGATATTTCATAGACTTCTTATTTAATTCCTCTGTACAGAGACAAGACCTCAAGTATCAATATAGGAGTGTTTGATCATTACACATTTTAAAAGATAGACATAAATAGCACAGAGCAGCAGACCTCTGCACAGATTTTCAAGTCATGCAATAGTGCTGTAGTCTACACTGGAACAACTCACAGGAACAGATATATTGACATTTAATTCATCTAAGTGAAACCAGATCTTCTTCAAACAAGGAAAGAAAGGAAAGAAGTTTGACCCTTTAAGTTTGAGAGGACAGACTCTGGAAGGCGCTCCCAGACGAAGGCTGTTGCCTGTTTCAGAGCCACAGGACAGGTTAAAAGCGAACCAGCCCCCTGCTTTACCACTCCGAGCAACTCCCCAAATCTGTAGAAAGGTGAAAATGTCTCTTGTAATTTATTCACACTGTATGCACTGCCTGGCTTTAGCCAGGAACAAGCAGTGGAAACACTGAAATACCATAAGAAATGGAAAGTGCTGGCAACTTGAAACTCCTGATTTCGGGCCTCACTGCCATTCTTTGTCTCAGACAATTTGGCAGGGGTGAAACCTAAAACTGTCGACTCTCAGGACTCTTTTCCTCTTTTTAACCCTCAGCTCTCAGCAGCTCCTGTACCGAGGTGGCTGGACACTGCATGCACTCGGCAGCACAATGCCCATCTCAGCCTGCCTTAGAGCAGAACTGGGATCCCTGGAGCTCAAAGGTGACTCAGCACAGCCCACACCTGCAATGGGGTAGCTGGATCCACTGTCATCTCTTCCAGCCTCAAAATCCCCCTTCTGGTTCTCTTCCCACCAGCTTTGAGCCATTTGCCTTCTGGTATTGAGCTGAAAGAGTCTATGATCCTGCTCAAGCCCCTGTAGCCTCAGTGGTATAGCCAATACACATCCTAGATCTGAAAATCTACCTGACATGAGGACATGGAACAGCAGAGAGGATCTAATTTATAGCCAGTCTTCTTCCTTTGGAAATCAGTAGCAAACCCATTCCTTACTTCAGCAGACAGAGCCCCCTGGGCTTTAATGCAAGTTAGGTGTGAAGCAATTGAACGCAAGAGTTAGCACTAATTCTCATTTCCTCCTCCTTCCTCTCCTCACACGCTGATGTCTGCGCTGATGCACAGTGAAGGTTAATGTCAATGGCTCTGCAGATGTGTGCAGTATGATTTCTCCACACACTGAACCTTATGGATTACATTCAGCCTACAGAGGCACAGAGAAATTCTTCGAGGAACTTTTCCACCAGATCTTGTTGGCAAGGAGCTGTAGAACAGTTTGTTGCAGCTCTTAATAGACATGATGTAATATCATAATGTATTCAACAATAGGTAAGTGGCAGGTCATGAACAATGATGGAATCAGATTAGATAATGTTGACCACTTTCATGTAACAGAGCCAACACCCTCAGCTCTGTAATTTGCCACGACTCAGTGCTGTTATATCTCTTCTCAAAACACAACAGGTTATTAATAACATAGGATTTTGGGGCAGGCAGGAGCTGATATACTAAAAGGGCTCTTCCAGCCTCAGGGCCCGTTTCCTTGACGTCACCTTGTGCTACACCACTTCCTGAGGCAGAGAGCGTACTCCTTTTTTTCCTGTTTTCTGGAGAACATTGTAAACCAGGGAAGGGCACTGAGACATGAGAACACAGAGCCACTGTCTCTCCAGTTGTGCTCTTTATTCAGGTACCTCTGTAGAATAAGAGAGATACAGGTCCAGGGCTCGTGGCCCTACAGTTACCTCGTGCAGTCGTATGTACTTCAGTGTTCCCTGGTCCTGCAGCTCTTTGTGAGTAGCAAAACAACTGAGAGAAGAAAAGGTTATGTGGTTTTAAGCAAAGGGTTATGCGAAGAGCAGAGAACGCCTTGTATTGCCTGTGCGAGTTTTAATCCTGCCAATTCAACAGGCTGCAGCTTTCACAATGGAAAGCCTTGTGCTGGTGTCAGTGGAGTTTGGATCAGATGCCTTGCTATTGTATTTCATGTGAGGAACAGAATAAAACAGAATCCCAAGTTAACAGCATGAGTAAGCTCTGTTCAACAGATGAGAAGAGATAGATGTGAGTAGGAAGCCTGAGGATCTCTGATTTTTTCATTAGATTTTTTTCTCCAGTCCTAGTAGAAGGTTCCCTAAGATGTAGCCTGACACCAGTTACTCACTTCTAAGGGCTATGCAGGGCAGACAGCAGCACTTGCAAGTTTCTACTGATCTCAGCTTTCAGCTCCTGACCTCAGCAGGAATTCCACTGTAATACTCAGAAGCTGCCTCATCCCACCTAATAAAATATCCCAAATGGCAATTAAATCACCAAAGCCTTTGCATTTTCCAAGCTAATGCAGTGAAAATAGCACTTTGCACAAGTTCTTCGAGGAAATGGGAGACAGGGAAAAAAATCCAAACATGTAAATAAAATGAATCACAACCACTATGACCTAATGTTTTAGGAAATGCTACAGAACAACTTGCTGTCTCAGCTTTGGATTCCCAAATCAAAGAGGTTGAGATAAGCATTAGCTAAGGATCAAGTCAAACAATATATCAGTGCTTCTTTCTTTATAGGAGAAGCACCAGAAACTTCAGTGACATTGCCACACGCAATCCAGGCAATCAAATGCTGGCTTCAAGAAGTTTATTTATCAATCATTATCAGGGTCAAGAATCACTATTTGCTTTTCTGAGCAGCTTTCTAGAACTCATTTGTGAATATAGACACAGCGGAAGCCTACCCCTAATATGTCTAAATATGATTTACTCTTTAGCCCGATAGAGGATACCACATAGCTCCTATGGCTGGAGCTGCTCAGCCAAGGCCCATAGTCCTACATGGCATCCCGAGTTTCAGGTTCTCCATCCAAACCAGAACACGCTTCCATGTTTGTGGAGCTATGTATGTTACCACTTTTAAGAAGCCTGTGAAACATATTAAATGGTTTCAGAGATCAGAGGCCTGATCCAAACCCTCCTGAACTCAGCAAAGGGGATGTCTTTGATTTCTTGTTTTGGATCAGATCTAGCTGCTGGGTTTCTCAGTATCACCGCAGGCAGTATCCATCACTGCTGTTAGGAGTTGGCTGGGCTTGCTGGAATTACAGCAGTACTTTCTAAGGAACTAGGGCTTTTTTAAACCTTCATTTGCTTTGGTTCACAGACTTTGGCAGAATGTTGACTTTCCATATTGTTACTTAACTCCACTGAGGTCCATAGGAAATTTGGGAAGGGGATGCTTCTTTCAGAGATGACTTTCAACACCTTGCAGAGCAGATGGCTGGGGCTCTGTGTATACATCCTCAGGAGCCCCTGTCTCAGCATGGCTGCATGGGATCTGGAAAGGCACATTACCCTGAAACTCAGGAGTTGTTTATGCAGAACCCACACTCAGCATGGTGTTGGCCACTCTGGTTTTCAGCTGTCGCTCTCCTCCCAAGTTCAATGGTCTAACTTACAGTATGTGGTGTTCTGCAAGTCAGACAATTAAAATAATGTGGAAGTGGAAAATCACGTGTGTGCTTGGGCCATACATTGAAGAATGTTATGGTTACCTCAGTGTATGGGTTGCACAACTCCATTTCTGGTCTCTTAAAGCTGTACCACAGCTTATTCCTGATCACCTGAGTGAGGTTTTGGACACAGCAACTGGTATTTTAAGACGTATGAATATAGGCAGAGTGTCCTCTTAAACCTTGTCCCTCCTCCCCTACCCTTAAATCACCATTAGATAAGTTACTCATTCCTCTAAAGATGGGAACATTCCTCCTGAATCAGAGTTGAGTTTCATTTATGTCTGTGCGTGTTCTTTAATGGTGGTCCACATCAACTTTACTCATCATTTATGACTCTGTACACAGTTTTTCCTCTCCACTCTATCCAAAAGCATATGTAGGAGATAGATTCAGTGTTTAATTCTTAAGATTCTTTTCAATATAAGCACACAATAAGAATGAACCTAAGCCTGCTTCAAATCTTCCTGAGACTGGAGCCAGAGAGGTACAATACTTGCTGAAGGCTTTACAAGGAACCACTGGAAGAATGCTACAAACTGGTTTCTCAGTCCCATCCTAATGAAATAATGAAATCAGAAACCCCTTCAGCTGTCTCAGGAAAAGTCAATACACTATTTTTTTGTGCAAAATATCAAACTGGCTTAAAAAATCGCAGTGCTTACTTAAAAAATACATATATATTTGTTGCCTTTAATAAAGAGAGCAAATTTAGGGGGTTTTACATAGGATTTTTGTCTTCCAGTGCATAGGGGCTGCCTCTGCCTCCCTCCCTGCCCGTGATCTCTGCCCCTGTGGCTGCCCTTTGCATGGAAGCTTTTCACTCAGCAGCACGACTGACTGAAGGAGCTACTTATGGGAGGGTTCAGCTCATTTCAAGATGTTTGTCATGAACCTGCTCAGTCAGCTGTGTTTTTCCTGTTTTACTTCTCAAAGGCAAACACTGTGAACAAGGGAGCAGATCTTATCACGGTGATGTTAACAAAAATACATCAAATAAAAATCTGTTATATTACAAATGTCAACACTCATGAAAAAAGATATCTAAACTACAGCAGAGTTGGCTTTATTGCCAAAGCAATTCCCAAAGATTGGTCTGAGAAGCAACTTTTCTGTTTTCTCTCATAGGTGCTATAGACCTGTGGAACAAATGGCTCTCTTGTTTGTTATACATTAACACCACAGGGTGCTGTCACCAGAGACAGAAATATGCCTACCTAGAATTTCACTCTCTGGTTTGATATTTACTTTCAGTGTCCCCTGATCCAGACTGAATAATTGGGAGTTAGATAAAGGATTAGTCAATAAAATCAGGTTCAAAAGTGCTACACGCAGCCTAAGTGGAAGATGTTTATCCTGTATTTTTCCTGGCTTGTTTTGACGCTTGTTTTTCACCGTGTAAAACTGAGCAAAAGCATCACTTTCTCCTGCCACAAAGCCAGAGGGATTCAAAAGTCACACAAATCCGTAGGCGATTAATTAAACCTCAAATCACTGCCATGGCCTGACAAGCTCCGAATCACATGAGCTTGGGCTGGTGGCATTCTTCCTCAGGAACATTCTGCACAGTGCTAAGCTGTATTCACTTCATAATGAAAAGATCTTCAGGGAATGAAGTCTGTGAAAAACACAAAGTAGCGTTTCCCACAGAAAAAGCGAGCCACACCGCTTGGGTGTCTTAGTGTGGGAGCAACTGCAAGGCTGATTAGGCTCAGGAGAGAAAGTACAGATTAAGGAGACTAAAAAGTAACCTAGAAGGTTCTGGAAGGAAGCCAGAAGTACTGTAACAAAGGGAAAGCAATCTGAAAACAATAATGTGACAAAACATCCCACGGAAAGAAGCAAGGATGCAACTCCAGTCCATATGAATGCTAGATAGATGAAGTTATCTCCCAGCTACTGCCAGCACAAACATCATTTACGGAGCTTGACAGCTGCACAGCAATTAGGAGAGGAGCTTGTGTTTACTTGTGTTTCAAGGCAGAAGCAGCCAGTGGGTTCCAGCAACATCATGACGCGTGTTGATAATTATGATATTATGCCATTGATTTGGTCTCGGGGTGTTTTTCAAATCAGGATTTGAGATCTCTTTGTTCTCCTGTGTCAAACTCAGCTTTGAGGTCATTCTTTGCCTTACACACCCTTGGCTGTTTATGAACGTCCTCACAAAACTCAAAGCCCATTTCCCATTGAGGAAGACAAGAAACAGGTTTGTGTCATTGTCTGGCTCAACTGTTCTTCATAGCTACATAATAATTTCAAAGAAAGGAATACTTACGAGCTTGAAGCTTTATTGTTGTAAAAGCCTCATAACAACAATGAAAGGATATGCATGGTACCAAGCACAGGATTGAGGAGAACCTGCTTTTCATATTAAAGGGAAATGAATGACAATGACATCCATCTATTGGAAAGGAAAATTAGTAGAAGGTTCAATCGGCCTACAATGAATGTTAAGGGCCATTTCATCAACAAAGCAGGTGGTTCTAGAGGTCTTTGTATGACAGAGGTCCCCTACTGACATCCCAAAGGAGGCCCAGCCTTCTATGCTTTTAGCTCCTGGATAGAGGGGCAGACTTTGGCACCTTAATCTGACTTAAAAGTTGCAGGCAACATATTCTCCTGTTCTGGTGTTCTGTGTTGCTGCTCCTCAAAGCTGTGGCTGCACTTCAGGAGCTGGGACAACACTCCGGGATCCTTCAGAATAAAAGGATTGTTATTGCAGAAGCTGGAAAAATGTCAGCAGAAAGGATGAAATATTGCCCCATGCCCTTGCCATACTGAACAAGGGAATCTTTTCTTTCACTGTTGGTTTAGGACTTAATCCTGCAAGGTCTTGTCTGTCAGCAAATACAATCAGGTTTAAGAGCATGAATAACCATCCTAGCAATCACTGGAAACTACTTTGTTAGTGTAAAACTAAGCAAGTGCAGGAGTTCTCCAACAGACTTGGAGCAGAGTACTCAGCACCCTGCAGAAATGAGCCTTTAGTTCTTAGAACCATTTATTGTGTCCAGAACAGCCATTCATTAGGGATTTGTGCAGAGAGGTTGAATTTCACTCACTTGGAAGATACTCTTTCTAACCCCCCTGAGACACACAGACTCTTTGGTCGATTTGGAAAACAAAATGATTAATGGCATTTTACAAGTTTTTCCACTAAACAGATTTCAGTTGAAGTCTGTCACAAGCTAAAGAATTTGCAGGAATAGTGTCAATCTGATGACATAGTGGCAATAAATCCTATTGTACTGGATTACATTTTTACCCATTAAAATGCTTTGACCTATTGTCATCCAAGTAGAACCACATTCCACTGGCTGTTCAAAAGGTTCTGATTTCACTCGCGATTGTTACTAGGGCAACAGCACCTTGATCCAAAACTCTGCTGCACCAATCAGTTGACTCGATTCAAACAGACTCATGTAGATAAAGTAAAGCACTAATTACTTATTCCCATTGACAAAGTCTAAATCAAATCTTTTTGAGACCTGAAACATACAGAAGTTGTTTGAGGGTTACTTGTTTTTCTTGCAGGAGGCACCAATTGCTTCCTTTCTTTGGGGAATAGCAACCCGTGGCAACAAAATGCCATGAGAAGATTAATATTCTTAGTCCATCCAAAGCAAGAGTGCACTAGAAATCTCACCACAGGCCACTCCTGGAAAGAGTTTTCACTCAGTTGTGGAAAACTACAAGGATTTTCATTAACAGTCAAACAGCTGGTTAAGGCTTAGGAGTGGAAATAGAAATAGTTGGATTTTCCCATTGAGATTTCTGGTGGAAAGTGGGCTGTGTTTTATGGCAACTACTTTTGTATGTATGAAGTGAATATCATCACAGTTGCTCAGAGTTGTCTGAATTTGAGCTATCTTTGAGTGGAAGAATGCCAGTTAGGAATGTGCGTGCTCTCCCATAGCTGCTATGGGTCAGCATGTCTTGGAGAGCACAATGGGCCATGAAGGCGACATCAGGGATCTGGTCAGTAGAGTCAGCTCAGGGCTGATCACTGCCAAGAAACAAGAAGGAGATGCCCTAACGCTGATGTACACAAAATCAGGTGCCAATTTAAAACCAGTTTGAGAGAGAGAACCTGGAGAGCCTTTGTCTTCAAAGTTGCCTCAGGAATGGATTTTTCATTCTCAGACACGGAAAACTTCCACCTAGTTTTAGTCTTTTATTCAGATGAGTCTTCATTTCACATCGCCAGGTGAATCCCTGTCTTGCTTTTCCTTCGGAGTGCAGGAAAACTTGCCTGAAAAATGTTTGTGCACTGAAACTGCCTCTATTCAGTTTGTTTCCCAGACTGTTGGTCAATTCTTAGATCTGTTCAGGCTATTATTGACCTCTACCATGTTGACAGCAAAGAGAAACCAAAAATTCAATGCTTCCTCAGCTGAAACTTTCCACAGGAAATTAAGGGCTGAAACACTCTCCACTCTTCCAATTCTCCAACCCAGCTTGTCACCACAAATAATATTTGAGTAGTTGAAGCATATTCTCTCCTGTCCACACTCTCAAAACACAAATTGAACTGCTTTAAGAGGAGGAACCAGTGCTACTATCATGACTGAAAACTACCACAAATGCTTAGTTCCTTGTGAAAAGAAGCACAATGGCTTCTTGGAACACAGCACTGCTTCCTGCCAGCCAGGAGGGACAGCTAGTCTGCTAGTACAGTAAAAGACAAAGAATCAAATCAAGTTCTCCTAATTCAGAAAGAAACCAGAACTCTGAGGTGGTGCTTGTTTGGCTTGCTTGTATTCAGTGTATGGCATCATCATTGCACAATGGGCTACTGGAAATGGATGTTCTGTTACCAAACATTCTCACCAAAAGCTGATGGCGAGATTATTGGGCAAGAAGGGAACTAATATAAGAAAGTAGGGCAAGGCAGCAGCTAATCTAGAGAATCTTAGTCCCTTTGAGAACACTGAGTGAGGTGAATTAGCAGCGTCCTGTTGAAAGCCAGAAACCTTCTTAGTATGAAGTGTTCTCCACCCAACCTTTGCCAGATCTATTCAGAACCTCTTCTAGCAGAAGGGTTTCTCACTTTTCAACCTTTCTGTCTGGTAACACTTCCTAACACCCTAACCCTAACCCTAACCCAAACCAGTCTGTGATTCTAAGTTGATCAACAAGGAAGACGCAGAAGCCATTACTGTGTAACCAAACCCCTGGCAAGGGTATTGCAACCCACAACATGACAATTGTATTGCTGTCTTCCAACCTGTTCTGAGTGTTGGGTTAGTATTACTAGAAGGTTGTTTTCAGCAGGCAGAAGTGAAAACCTCCAATATACAGCAGGGAAAGGAAATGTTATCCACCACTTTGCCTTCTATATGACCTTCCCAGAGCTTCAACTTACCTACAACGGTATTACAGAGTTTTAAGTACAGTTTAAAATGCTTGTTCAGGATTTAGAAATACAGAAAGAGGGGTAACTCTAAGGTGTATGAACTTAATTCTTCCTTTCTTACCTTTGCTGGTGGATTTTCGTGGCATACTAGGGGTCAGAATCTACCCACAGACTCCTTACACATAAATGCTTGTGCACAAGTACACATTCGCACAGGTCCCCATGCACAGACACTCAGCTCTAACAAAATTAAGTCCATTCTTGTATTTCAGGCCTTTGTTACTAGACCCACTCTGCCACAATTGTTCCAACAAAGTGGTTCCCCAGACCAGACTCATAAGGCAAGCTCTGGGGCAGAGTGGTTCTTCTGACTCACACTCATTTCAGCCAACATTTCTCACAGTCTGTAACCTTCAATTTCCTCTGGCATGAGCTGAAAGTGCCTCTGCTGATCTGCCCTCCTGACTCAAGAATTCATGCGGGCAGTTTCGCTGCACCTTAGCTTTGTTCCTCCTCTGCTAATGACAAGTTGGATAAACCCCACCAAAAATGGACAGACGGGAATGGAGGAAAGGAGGAACTGCCAAACTGGATCAGATCTGCAGTCTGTCTGTCTCTTACCCTGTCTCCACCAGTGGCTAATACCAAATGCTCCAGGAGAAGGTATCAGAGCTTTGCAATAGGCAGCCCTGCAAGAATTCCCCTCCTCTAACAAGTTCTTATCCTGATCTTCAGTAATTAGAGGCTGGCTTCAGCCCTGAAATTACACAGCTTAATATCCTCCCCAAACATGTATTCATAGCAGCTCTGCTTCTTTTTAATATTCAAATGAGCACCAAGTCTCCTTCTGAATTTCAGAGAAAAAATCTGTGTTTCCAATCAAGTAACAAGCTGCCAGTTTACATGCAAAACACACTTCCAGTTGAACAAGATAAAGAGTTTGTTCCCATACAGGTTGTTCAGTTAGTGTAAGACTCTCTAAGGTAACAGAACTTCTGTTTACATGTACACACTCAGAGGCAAGCACAGATAAGGAAATGAGAAATGGGCTTTACCTTAATGTCTGCTGAGATCTGAAAGAATCTCTGCTTCACTCCCTCCTTTCCTTTTCTCTGTCTCTCTGCCTCTCTCCTGCATGGCTGGACTGACAGGTTGGCAGAGTTGAGAACGACAGGTTGGGTTTGTTTTTTTAGGCACAACTCCTCCCCCTCTCAAAGAGAGAAAAAAATGTAAGACTGTTTGAGAAAAGTTCACAGAAAATCCTATCCTTTCAGCGCATTAGAACTGATGAGAAATATGCTGCGTTTGGGAGCCCAGCAGTTTTACCAGCACTGGCTCAAAAGGGCTCAAGGTCTACTTTGCAGTAAGTATGAAGCAAGGGGAGGATTCACAAAAGGAACTAATTTGACCCCCAACATTTCCCATTTCTCTGACAACTGATCTAACAGGTAGTTAAAGTGCCTTCAAGGCAGCCTTGATGAGGTTTTTGTAAAAGTAGGAAGGCTTTTCGCACACAGCATAAATAGCTTTGGGCCTTGGGTCTCATCCTTGAATCCCATCACCTCTATGTATAATAAAAGTCACCAGCAGATATTTGAAGCCCTCATTTCCCCCCCAGAACCCTCTGCTGCTGCTAACCTGCCTGCATTCACAGCAGAGAGCAGTGTGTTTTAAACTCCTGTTCTACTCCATCCTCTGACTTGGTTGCATAGAGACCAGCTCGCCTGCTGTCTCTGCCACTGAAATGTGATAGTAATCCCAGAGAGCTGGAAGGAATCTTTGCCTGGCCATGCTGGCCACAAAAATGAGGTCAACATAAAAGGAGGTGTATGCAGTACAGAGCAACCCCATCAATTGTGTGCCTCCACCGGCCTTCCCAGGTTTTTCTGCCTCACAGAGACAAAACACATTCCTGGAAACTCCTGCTACTACAAGATTTTTAACTCAGTCCTAATGGGTACTGTAATGAGTATCACACACAAGGTGCAGACATCTTACCCTGAGCCTATCAATAAGATCTTCAGATGAGGGCTCTGTCCCACGAATTCTGCCTGCTCCTACTCCTGCACACCACTGCTGCTTGTGCCCGTGCCCATCTGGCCACGATGTTTTGCTTCTGGGACTGAGGGCCAGAAATACTTGCCAATAGATGCCAAAAAGAGGAGTCGAGAGGTTGGTGGCTGGTGATAGAATAGCTTCTCCGCTCCCACTTGCCTTCAATCTATCAAAAGAATTGAGAAGCAAGTCTCTTTTGTGCTCTAATACTTTTTCCTAAGATGGCATGTGGGCACAAATCTGCAGTTTCTATGGCCTGTAACTGTCTCTCCCTCACCCCGCTGTTTCAAGCATATATACAGACTAATGACAGTCATCTGCATAAATTTGCATCACAGACTCCTTAAGTAGAATCCATATCTCCTCTGGGTCAGATTCGCAGCTGGTTTGCAACAATAAAGTTGCAAAGACTCCTTTACCTGTGTCCCTACGGCTGCATTGCAGTGCTCAGGATGCTGATCAGCACCAGCTCCACAAGGCTATAAGTGTTCCCAAACTTTTGGAATAAACCAGCCAGTTTAATTTAACATTATGGTGAACTAGATTAGAGGTGAATTCAATGGATATAACACAAAAGTCAGTATCACATCATATCATATACAATCATGTCCAGTTCACTTTTGCAATCTCAGCTTCTTCTCTCACAGCAGGGGAGGGCCATGTCCGTCTATTCCAGGGCCGACTTTCTTTCCTCCCCAGTCTCCCACAGAATGTATTTTCTTTCTGTCTCTTTTATCAGGCAACTGTTCTCAATCGTGTTCAGCTCCTACTTAAGATTTCCAGAGAGATAACACAAATGCTCAGAAATCTTTCTTGCCAGTGGAACAAATTAACTGAATCCAGACAAAACTGGCCAAGGCCAGCACCGAGGTTCAGTGCTAATGAATCATGGCTGAATGCACCAGTGCCTGCTGAGTGCCTCTATGAAGTGAGAAACTGTTCTTAAGGTTACAGCATGGTAATGGTCTTTATGTTTCTGCCCTGATTTCTAATACAGATGGGATGGGGATAAGACTGTATTAGCATTAAGTACGTGCCAGTCCCGGCATTACAGTATCAAAGGTAGATTTACTAGCAGAGATATCCCACTGTAGCTTGCTTTGGCACTGATGTATAACAGACTTCTCAGTGTGTGTGTGTGTCCCCCGCCCCCAGCACTGTGAGGCTGATCCAGATCCTTCTGCAGAGCTGCAACTTGCAGAATCTATACAGAGGCAGGATAGATTTAAAGAGCTTTATTGTCTCTTCTGACCCCTGTTTCCAGCCCCAGCCCCAAAGAGATAGGAACTGAAACATGCCTAGCACAACACTCTTACTTCACCTTTGGCATATTGACCCCATTGAGGCTGGTCATCCCATGGGCTCTTGGAGGGGGAGGCAAGCTGAGCAGCAGCATTGCAGCAAGGGGGAAGGTACCAAACTCCAGCTATAGCTTCCCGCTCAACCCCAGGCCAACCCCATGACACCAGCCTGAAGTATGACATGACTTTGGCTGTGTCTACCCCAGCAGGTAAGGTACACACAAGCCCACAGTTCTTAGCAAACAGAGTTGCTATAAGAGCTTAAAATCAGTCAATAAATGCACTTCAATTAAGCACTACAGTGAGGTCAGGTTTCTTGTTTTTCCTGTTTCACTAGCAGGTTTCAAGACAGTCTAATAATGAACCCTCAGAGCACAGCTTATTACAGCATCAGAAAGGTTGCAAAATTGCAGACAACCTGGGTTTATTACCCTCAACTACTTACACTCCCTTTGGAAAAAAGAAGGAAAGAACATATTTTCTAATGTAAGCACTTAATCCAAAATGTCTTGATGTCAATGAGAAGATTCCCATGGCTTTCCATCAACTAAAGTCAATGTGACTAATATAAATCTGGGATTTGCATATATTGCTACTGGTTGTAGACTTGTGTTTCCCATTGATTTGCAATTGGATTCTCTAAGCCTTGCTCCTTATTCCTGCTTTTAGAACATCTGCCTGGATGGATGCACACAGACAGCCCTTTGTCTTTGCAAGCTTCTTGGGCAGGTATAAGCTGAGCAGACATCAATTGCCCTGCAGCCACCTCTGTGTTGCAAAGGGAGTAAAAACCCCACAGATTGAATTCCCAGCTTTTAGCCTTTGGGACTATGGGTAATTCAAGCACCCCTGAAGTGGTCACTGATCCACATCCATCACCTCAAACCCAGCAACAACATAATCCAGGCTGCCTTTTTTGAACTGGCTGAGCTCCTTGCTCTAGATTTCCACCCATTCAAGGCTCAAACTCTCTTTTTACTACCTATGAACTGCAGGTGCTTAAAGTTTGATAGGGAGGTGAGAAGCCTCCTGCAGAGAAGAGAGGCAAATGGGACAGGGATGTATTATCTCCAGTACCTACAGACTGGTGGTCCCCTGAAAACCAGCACAGAAGTTCCTGTTATCAGAGGGCACAGACATGAGTGTCACAGACCCTCTGGCACATCTCTGAAAGGGCATTGGGAGCTACAGAAGGGCTCCATCCCTTTTACAAGGGCTGCACAGGGAGAATATTCCAGTCTGAGGACTGAATAATTCACCAAGAAATCAGCTGGCCAGTGTGGAAATAATTTTAAATGAACTGAGCCCTTAGGTATTACATTAACTGGATCTCTAGGGAAGGATGTGGATTATTGCAGCTGAATAGAGCCCTTATTTATCAGATGGAAAAGGTTAATGTCATTTCCTTTCCTTTCCTCCATGGTTTTTCTTACCACATCACCATTTATGGATAGCATGAAGTGCAGACAGTGTAAGAACATGTGCTTGATTGTTTAAATGACCAGAGCTGTTACTTTAATGGGGGGGTGAGGTGGGAGGTAAGAAATTAAGATTTCTCCTGGTTTCCTGGGGGGAATTACAGGGCTAGGAAACATAAAACACTGAAGAAAGGAAATGGGCTTGTGGAGCACCTGGTCTTTGATTTGACATCCAAGAGTACCTAACTGAATGAGGGAATTTTTGCATTCTCATCTACTGTGTGTGCATAATAAGAACCAGGATCAAACTAATCTAATATCCTTATTTCATACTTTATAAAGAAAGAGTGCATTAAGAAAGGTCATTTTTTTTTACTCCTTAATGAAGTTTAAATACAGTTAAATTAAGTTCTACTAATAAAAGGTTTATGCTTTTTTTCCAATTTGTTTCTGGAGTCTTAATAGCTGTTGACCTGAAGATAAATATCAGAGCAGTTCAGCTGTCTATTATGTGCTTAACTAATGATGTCAACAGACAATTCCAATAGGAGCTAAGGAGACAATTTCCATGGCAATAAGAGTGAGAGCAGTGAAAGCTTAGAGTAAGAAAAGAAAACTTTCTGTGCTAGAACACTCAAGAGACCTCAGTTAGTTTCCCTGTCTCTAGCACAGTTACGTCCTTAGGCAAGCCACTTGGGGATATCCTCCCAGTGTAGTAACAAAGATGGACCTAAACCACCCTGCCTGTTGTCAGAGAAGGATGATCACTTCTGGCCATTTGGCAATTCAAGGATGTCAGGATCCAGCTCCCCATATGAGTCAATGAAGAAAGATGAGTATGGCATCTGTGCTGGACTTCTGAGTACAGCTCTTCCTCCTCCCAGTGTCTATTGGTATTCTGATCACTCAGCATAGCTGTCATGCATATTTCCCCTTGCTATGCCATAGATAATAGATAGTTTGAGTTCATCACCACTCTCTTGTTTCCAGAGCCAGCAGCAGAACTTAACTCCGTGCTAGGCCCCATAAGAAGACATCTGAATACAGCTTTTGGTCTCTGACTACACAGAACTACAAGAAGTGGAATTGCCTCCTACCTTCAAGGTCCAGCTGCTTCCCCCTGCTCCCCCCCCCCCCCCAGCCCAACTCTGTATTAGAGCACAACTCAGGCATTAACCTTCCCATGGAAAGAAATCCAGGCTGAAGAGATGATGAGGGTCGGGACCTCTGTGTATACACTGGATGATCCTGGGACCTTTCTGGCCCCAGCTTTCCATCTGTGAAGGTCACAGTACTGTGAGTCAGTAGCATTACCTTACCTTGAAAAGGTGTTTTGAGGACAAAAAATTAATATCTGGGGGCAGTGCAGCGGGGATAGCTAATTCCAGCTCTGAATGAAATGAGGAGAAAGGTGCCCATTGACTTATATGGGATTTAGAATGAGCTCTTATTCATTTTACATTAAGCACCGAACAGCCATTTGAGGATAGCAGTGAATAACTATTAATACTTGTGCACTTAAACAAGCAGCATCTAAGTTATAACGGAGTAAATTGATGTGTGTAGCTAAGGCAACCACAATGTGACTACTGAGCTGGCTTCATGAAGTGAGTATTTGCAGAATATGAGAAGAAGCACATGTAAACGCTGCGTGCATCTGGTCTGATGTGTTTTTCTTGCCCATAAAAGAACAGCTTTCCTGGACAACGAAGCACCAAGATATTACAGCAAACAGTCTTTCATGTAAAGCCAACCTTGACTTTGTTATAATTGCTATGTAAATATAATCCCACTCATCAATTAAATGCTACTCTCCTGGGCTGGAACATTATACATGTTCATTGAGATGGAATCCCTGTCAATTCAGTTTGCTACCTCAGTATTCATGTGCATTAGCCTTGGAAAAGAGAATGTGATTGCTTGAATAAATTCAGCCACTACCTCCTTCATCCCTGGATCAGGTGACACGCGTCAGTCTGACTGTAATGTGGGTTCAGAAATATGTTGCCATGGAAATCCTAAATATTCAGCTCTTGGCAGGGGAATTCAAATGGGATACTTGATAAATAGAAATAGCCCAGCCCTTGCCAACCGCTGAGCTAACCCCTTGCTCTTAAGATGCTACCGAGAGTCAGGAGGTCATTGTTTTCCCAAAGTACTTGAAGAAGAAATCTTAATTTTCACTAACATTTGCACTTCCACTTAGTGAGCCAGGAAATCTCTCCCAGAACTTCCCATTGCATAAGTACAGTCTCTCCAGTGGGGTTATATTATTTTTGAGCTGCCTGGATCCAGCCAGTTCCACAGGCCAGAGGGTAACTGTTAATGGTCTCTGCTCGCTTAGGTATTGCTGCTCAGCAGTAGCCCTTGCACTCAAGATGACCTGTGCTTGCTGTCCCTGTGCACCACCCACATGGGGCCAGCCTGTGTTTGACCCCTTGTTTTATGGTTATTGTTCTGTGTGACTGAACAGTCTTAATAATTCAGCACGGTTCTATAGCTTTGCTGTTTCCTAAAGCACAGTTGCAAACTTTACAACCCAAAATACAACTCATAAATAGATTTCCCTCTCGGGCAGAATCCAGCAGCTGTTTAACAACATACAACATCCCCCTGCAGCACTTTAGCACAAGGAGTAATGTGTGTCATACCTAATTAAGCTTTGGCAATTCAGGCTGGAGACCAGTTCTTTGTGTTGGTGAAACAGCACAACTGACCATTACTGGGGGTGTTAAGTACTACTGTAATACTTAAAATCTCAGCAGTTGTTACCGGAGAGGAGAAATGAAGTTCCATGGAGCATAGCAGACATTGTCCATAGACATTGAGGTGCTAGAGCACGTCCAGAGAAGAGCAATCAAGCTAACGAAGGGTCTGGAGCACAAGTCCTGTGAGAAGCAGCAGAGGGAACTGGAGTTGTTTAGCCTGGAGAAAAGAAGCCTTTACAGCTGTCAGAGCACCTTATCGATCTCTACAGCTACCCGAAAGGAGGATGGAGTGAGGTGGGGGTCAGTGTCTTCCCAAATAGCAAGTAACAGGATGAGAGGAAATGGCCTCAAGTTACGCCAGGGCACGTTAGGTTGGATATTAGGAAAAATGTCTTCACTGAAAGAATTGTTAAGCAGTGGAACAAGCTGCCTGCGGGAGTGGTGGAATCACCATCCCTAAAGGTGTCTAGGAGATGTGTAGATGTGGGATGCAGGGATGTGGTTTAGTGGCGGGCTTGGCAGAGCCTTTTCCGACCTGAATGATGGAGTGATCCCACAGCAGAGCAAGCTCTGGGGCAGGCACAACTGTTCCGAGCACCTTTGCTTCCAGGCAGTGCTGCAGTAGCCCTGGGACACCGCTTCCCTTCGGGACAAACGACTCCGACCCATCGGGAGGGGCTCCGCGGGGCGGGGCCTGGCGGGGCGGCGCTATCCGTTCAGCACCACGGCCGGCGGCGGGCGGGTCCCTGCGCCCGGGCGCGGCGCGGCGGCACTGCGCGAACTCAGGGTGGGAGACGCGGCTCCGCTCACCCCTGCTGGGGGATAACGGGAGGGCGATAGGACCCTGCTGCAGCCCTCGGCTGATCCCGCTGGGACCTCAACCCTCCCACCGGAGAGCAGCTAGCGGGTCGGGGTCTGCCGTGCCCTGCCTGCTCCAACCCGGCACGGCTGTCTCATCCTGCAGCAGAAAGAGAAGAGGCAAATCCCTGTCTCTCACTTTAGGTTCCACATGGTTTCGTACTGGAAAATAAATTAACCTGAGAGGGTTTTCTGAATTTGAGCCAAGAGCAAAAGGCAAAGGAAAAGTGCCCAAGTATTGAAAATGTGCCTGCACCCCAAACCAGCAAACCCTTTTCGGAATGTGTCACTAGAACCATTCATCAGCACTAAAAGAACAGAGAAAAGGGTCTTTTTTTTTCTCTGAGTTAACATAAAATATTATCTAAGACTTATTTTCAGTAAAATATTCATTGTGCACTCTCCTCAAAACAATAATTCTGCACATAGAATTACATCAGAAAACTGAGCACCCGTGCAAGCTGTGGGATCCCATTGGCAATTTAGATAGAACTCTCCTTTGGGTTACTGAAGGTTAGAGCTCCTTTTGTCTCAGACATACATCTCCATCGACATTAGCCATTTCATTTTTGCCTGAGACTGTTTCAAACACCACTATTGCAAAATGATCTGCCCAACACCTAAATAAATCCAGCTCCCAGTGCACTAGTTCATCACTTCAGGTTGGTTCTGGAAGAGGAATCAGCTGCCTTTGGAACTGAGCAGATACCTGGGGAGCTAACGGCCTCCCATGACACCACAAATACTTGTTACACTTATTTTCAGGCCAGAGTTTTTCCACCAAAGACAGAATTTTCAGTTTCTGTTCAAAAGCAGGACCCCCCCAGAAGCCCAGTTTTCTGTGATACATATTTAAAATATACTCACAGCAGGCCAGAAGAAACACTGAAAAGAAATGTTGCTGCTGCTGCTGCTACTGCGAGAGGGAACTTCTCACACTGAAGGAAAAGTTTACCTAAAGGACTGGATTTCTCTTCCTCCTATAGAGTCCAACATTGACATTTGGTAACTTTCATGCCTTTGTGCAGAACAAAGCAAAGAATCGTGCAGACCAGATTAAGAATGAAGAAGGGCTGGGAAACCTGAGTAGGAAAAGATCCCTGTCACACAAACCACTCTCATGTCATGCACACATAAAGGATAAACATTTCAGATACAACCACCTGATCTTTCTGCACAAAGCATTGTCCAGGCTGCAGAATCTGCCTGTCCTTCCCTAGCATCTAATACTTGTCCTGCCTTCCACCACCCCAGAGTTTTCTCCTGTGCTCCAAGCTTTAACTCAAATGAGGAATGCTGCTATACGACTTCTTAAAAGACTCTTTTGCAGAGCTCAGAGCTGCTGTGCAGCTCCAGCAGCACAGCAGGAACTGAATTGCCAGCAGAGGGGGAGAGTTAGAGAGACACTGTGATTTGATCTAACATCCACTGAACTCACTGGAAGGATTCTCACTGACCATGTCAATAAAAAGAAGGAAAAATCCTCCCACTGAAGATGCTTGTGTGGTATTTTCTCCAGTTCATGTTTTCTAGGTCCTATCCAGAACACCAGTTTTCCTTGCTCTTTAGAGTAAAGAGTGTTCATCACTGTTTCTGTGCAATAAGAAAAAGCTCTGGGAAATGCCAGGCCCCATATGGACTTAGAAATAATGATTAAGATGAAAAAACCATCCTCCTTGACCAGAATGAAAAGGCTCTAAGCAACTTTAAGCAGAGAATGCCGTATGCCAACCCCTCATGCCCCTAATAAACCTGCAGTTGATCGTGCGCTCTAAGACCTTAAGCACATTGTAGAAATGGGGCAAATCCTCTTTAGGAATTTACTGGTTTAAAAAAAAAATGAAAAGCAACATAATTCCATTTATTTTAACATCATTAGATTCTGAAAAAGAAACCCTGATTATATCATGGGTAGTGTTACTGTTATTTCTATGCTTACCGCTGCATTTTAACACTTGACACTGCACATTGCTGCAGCCAGTGAGGCTTTTTACTGTGGGGTTACACAGGAGATGAGAAGCACATTCAGAGCTGGAGTGAGGCACAAAAAGCAGTCACTGCTTTGTACTTTTTTACCCCCCCAAAGTCTAATCTATTTTTTCTTAGAACAATGTCACTCAGCCTGGATGGGGCAGTGGTGCTAGAAACTAGTGGTTTTCTGCTTTCTGTTTGTATGCCTCTGAAGCACTATAAGGTGGCACCTCACCTATCCTATCCTATCCTATCCTATCCTATCCTATCCTATCCTATCCTATCCTATCCTATCCTATCTTATCCTATCCTTCACTATCACAAGAATGTTTTGGAAGTGGCTTCTAGCATTGCACTAAAAATAACCCCAACAAAACAACCAAGCAAACCCCCAAACTAACACCCAACCAACCAACGACCCAAACTCCTACAAGGCTCAAGTCCTCTCAGGCTGAGATTCTTGCTGCTGGTGCTGTCACAGCAGCAGAATCAAAAGTGAACTCAGGCACAAGAAGCTTGCCTGCTTTTAACAGAGGCAATACAGAATTTATCCATTTCTCATTTCCCACCTTCTCATCTGGAAAAGCCTCAGGTAAGTTCCTTATCCACTTTTTCATTAACCACTTCAGCTGAGCAGCTCTCTTGGACTAAGCAATTAGCCAAGAAAAAGCGATAAAGAGCTTCCCTGTTTCCTTTCTGATGTGTTTGCTTTCACCAACAGCCATAGTGTCCTTTAGTCCCACGAGAATTCCAGTTCTCACTGGTCCATTGGCTCCTTGGCTCTTTGTCAAGCCCTTCATCTTCAAAGCACTCCATCCCCTTTTGATGCCAGCGTCTGTATTTGCATTTCGTAGCACCCAGAACAAGCCAGGCAAATACGTTTAAAGTCCAACATATGCTTTGTAGAATTGCCAGATTGGGGAAAAAAAGCTCAGGAAACAGAAAACCAGGGACCCTTAACAAACATTAAACTGACAAAAGAGAAGGCAAATTCATCCTCTGCTGACCTAGGTCACCTATGAGCAGACACAGTGTTCTTTATCAACTTGCCAATTCTCCCATTCTCCTAGAGGAACAGGTTTGTGTTTTCTTTGCTCAGTTATCTCTTCATCTTTGAGCAAACTGCTAAAACCTGAATTTGGCCATTATAGAAACAGGCTCACAACCAACTTCCCACTTACTTCATAGCCAAGGTGTCAGTCTCCTGAAATTCATGCCACTCCTCATTTACCTTTTCCATCTTATGATTCAGACTCCTGTAGTCACTTGGGCCTGTGTTCTGACATCCTTCCAATACATACTACCAATACCCTCATTCATTTCAGTATTCTCCAGTGGGAGTGAAATGACAAATCTAGCTGTTAGTGACAGACGGTTTGGAAATACCCAGTAGCCACATCATCATCATCCCTCGCTTAGGGTGCCAATGATCTTTAGAGCTAAATAAACAGCTGGATCAGATCAAAATACAGAATAGCAGACTCGTTTTTCCTAATCTAATCGGCTTACAAGAATCAGAGATGTGTGAACTGCTCCAAAACAGCTATTTATAGCTCCTTTTCAGGAACTATGAAGATGGTGCATTTTCACAGCACTTAGCGATCATGCCACTTTCATATTTCATAATGTGCCTGCAAGCCTTTGCTCACAGATTCCTAAGTATTTGCAGGGCAAATAGTCTGATTGCCAATACAGCTCTAGGATAATGTAAAGGAACTGTTTTACTCTGAAGGCAG
This sequence comes from Neopsephotus bourkii, assembly GCF_033783945.1. Lineage (NCBI taxonomy): Eukaryota > Metazoa > Chordata > Aves > Psittaciformes > Psittacidae > Neopsephotus > Neopsephotus bourkii. Next base: position 2,248,578 of record NW_026902223.1, read on the forward strand.
CACATACCATATTGCAAATGCTGCTGTAATATGAATCAAAACACAAACAGTGTGTAGCTGCAGTGCTGTAGAAATCTTCTTGCCAATGGCACTCAATATTGGACATGCTCATCCTCAGAGGGCAGCACAGCCACAGAAGTACAGAGAGGAGATGGCACTGAGGTCTTCCCAAAGAACATACTGGAGCTGAGTCATTGTCTGCTTAGATGGACATCACACCTGACTTATAGGATCTACTCATGGAGTAAAATGGTATTCTGAGCAGCTGGAAACAGGGAAAATTTGGTTCTTCTTTTACTTTGCCTATAAATCTCATTTCTATTAAAATATTATTGTTTCTAAACCCATGTTTATATAATATTTATATAATATGCACCACAATGAACAGCTACTTTTTGAATGTCTGTAAATACTTGCTTTATCTTCCAATCTAGATCTTCACCCTAATTGCCTTTGATGCATTGTTTTAGCTAAAGTTTAATTATATTGTTTTCCATGTAAATTTATGTCACAGCAAATACAAAAAAAGGTTTGAGTAAGTGAATCCTTCTCCCTGCAAGTCAATTTTGAGCCATCACAAAGCACACACAGGTATTTAATGTTACGTTAAAACAAGTATTCACACCATATTGGCATAGTAAATGGAATAATGGTCAGACAAGAGTCCTCGTTATTTTGTACTGTGCTGATGGGTGCCTGCCTCACCACAAAGCTTTCTTCTAGAGCTCACAGCTTACCCAAGAGCAGAGAAAACAATCAAGGGTGAAGGCTGAATGCAAAACAAATGGCACAGCTGGTTTGTGTGAGCTTCATGAAAGGACTGATGTAAATTCAGATCTTCATAGTGCAGTCACGCCTCTCCACAGGGAGAAGAAGAGGCAGACCTTTACAGACTTGAGCAGGACAGAAAACAATCAGGAGGAAAACAATAGTTACAAAGTTAAGGCTACTGGTGTTAGGGAAAAAGTAGTGGAAACCAGTGTATGTGTGTGTGTTTGTGTTTGTGTGTGTATATCGGTATGTGAATGAAGAAATTCACCGTGCACACTCTTACACTAAGTACAGAGATACTTTTTCAGTTTGTGTCAAACTAGAATGAAATCAGCTGGATGTACCTAGTGATTTAGTTTTAAGAAGACACGATTAAACAATGCTTGTTATTGACAGGTTGTTCTGCCCTAACAGAAATGCAGAGCACAGAAACGTGCAACTGCTTTCCCATGTATAGGTATGAAAACAATACAAAAAAGTACTTTACCTTTGCTCATGCCTCCATGAGGAAGTTATTTCAAGGGTCCTTTGTTTCTTGTGTGCTAGCAGCTGTGCAACTGTAAAGAAAAACAGGAGTTGGGTTAATAATAAAGAAAGGTACAAGCTGTCGACTCCAAAGACTCAAGTTAAACATTTACTCCAGTTTGTTCTTGTGAGCAAACTCAGAGGGTCTGCTTTGCTCACTGCTGGCATCTTGAGAAACGGGTGACAGCCAATGTGCTGCTCGCACAGGCACTTCCCTGTCTGCAGCTCAGACACCCACAGCAGAAAGCTGAACTCACCTGTGCACATGTAGGCTGGGATTTAAAAAACAAGCAGCAGGAAATTCTCCCATGTAAGAAAAGCCCTTCACAATGGCACTTCAAATATTTACACATGGGATTAGAATTGGAATTACCCACAGTTTTAGAATAAACAGGTTCAAGTTTATACTTACATTTTATTTTATTTATTCAGAGGGGGGTTTTTTTCCCCTACAGAAGGTCTTTTGTTTCTGCATTAGCATGAAGCTAAGGTAAAGACTTCAAGCCTACACAGAAGTGCAGCCTCCTTTTCTATCGAGCCACAGAGCAGGCAGCATTACATGTCAGCTCCTGCTGGGCAGATACCTGGAAAAAGGTGAGGGTGGAGTGCAGCCTCTGTCCCTGCTCAGAAGCTCAGGACCTTCCAGAAAGTGTACTAGGTACTGCCTGTCACTTTTCTCAACAGTATGTTCAGGCTGTTCATTTAGGCACTTGAAGATTAACCAAGCACTTCAAGATGAAGTTGGGCCATCTGAATTTGCTTTTGTACCATGGAAGGTCATCCCTGCACAGAGACCCGACACATTTCTGAACCTCATCTATGAAATGAACCCGTTACAGAAAACCAAACCAAAAGCGAACCATAGGGACTACATGGAGGAATGAGTTGGTGAGAGGTGGCGTGAGGTTTCTCTAGCTCACACACCCAGCCATCAACAGGAGTCAGTTATGCGAACTCACGTTAATCTTGGGGTTGCTGCATCAATCATTATCTTGTGTGTGGAGACAAGGTGGCAGCCTCATTTCTTTTAATGACAGCTCTGTTCTCCACAAGTGAGCTCCAGTGGCTGAGGTACCAGGCTATGACTCAGGAGAGATAATTCCCAGCTCAGCTGCTAAGCAGCTATAAACTTAGGGCAAAATGCCCTTTGTCTGTCTGGTCTATTTAGACTATGGGCCCTTTGAGGTAAAACCAGTCTCTGGATATTTGCACAGCACCTAATACAATGGAAATCCAGCCTCAGTTTGGTAGTTCTGTAATACAAATTAATAACAATAACTAGACTTGAGTGCTTGACAAAAAGCAAATAGTTTGGAAAAAGCTGTCTTAAATCTTTCTATCCCACTTACCCAGACCAAAAAAATCTACAAATGTTATTTCTTTTGGCAGCTGAAACCTAATCCTACCTTGGTTAGCATAACAGAGAGAACAGGAAGCGCTGTGAAGGAATGTTTCATTCCCTAGGACGTCTTTGATCCCCCTTCCCTCCCTTTTCCTATCAGGTAATTTTCAAATCTTGATGTTTCCAGTTAGTCTACGTATCTTCTTGTTTTGTCTACTTCGGTCAAGCCTTATTTAACTTCCATTTCATGGATGAAAAACTGGTCTGCATTTAGACTTTGCTGTTGTGTAAGGCAGAACTTGAGAACTTCAGAATCCCAAAAGGGAATACAGCTAAAATTCACAGCCCTTGCTGGTGGAAACCCAATCATTGCTGTGCTTTAACACAGGCAAGGTGCATTCATACATTACATAAATGCTAAACAAATCATTTAATCATTTTCTGGTGCAGCCACCACTTTTTGTCACTCATAGTTAGTGTCTCTGTTCAACTTCTCAACATATGGAGAACATTTTTTCACCATTATACATCTTGATTTATGCTCGTCTCAAATGTGCAAAGCTCAAAACAAATTTATGTCTGTTTAATATTCTGGGTTCTGAAGGAATGTGTTGACCCTTATTTCAGTCCCACATGGAATGCAAGGCTGCATCTCATGTGGGCAAGCTTTTGACAATAAAACAAGTAATAATTAAAATATGCATGACCCTCAAAGGACTTAATTACCACACACTGCAGAGTGCAGCCTCATGCTTGTAGCAAAGACAAGTCTGTAGCACTACAAAGCAGGAGATGACAACACACGCAAGATAAAAATGAAAACAAGATCATCTTGGAGGAGATAACACAACAGCCCTTTTGCCTGCAGATGAATGGTCCTGTCACACAAGCTGGAGCTCCAGCAGCATGTGCAGAGCACACCACTTGGAACTGAAGCAGCTGCATATGTACCAGCTTTTTTGCCTCGGCTCTTCTTGCTTTGAACCAATCACCGTTTGCTCTGCCTGATGATTGCAGCAAGCTGCATTTCTCTTTAGCCTTGATCTCTTCAGATGGTTCTTCTTTCCTACTTACTATCTATCTTCTTCCTTCCAACTCCCTCTGGCATCATCTACACCTTCAAGTCAGCAGTCAAAAGTTCCTTACAAGGCAATAGGGGTGAAGGCAATAGCTGCTGTAGAAATTACTCTGGCTGATCAAGTGTTTCCATGACTTTCTTGCAACTGCTCCGGGTCAAACACACCCAGCGGTGGCAGTGATGGGGTTAGCTACAGCAATGATGAAGCATCGTGCATCTGATGGAAGATGCTAACTGCCATCTGCTTTTAGGTAGGCTCAAAAGATATGTGTTCCCTAGGAGGGACTGAGCTTTTGATAACAAAATACCTCACAATCCTACAACTCCACAAATCCCATCCTGTAGGAAGAATACTTAGTCCCATTTTATGCATAGGAAACTGGTGTTCAGAGACAACAAATCACCAATTCATTGATTTGCAAAGCTGTCTATAACTGGAAGCCACTGAAACAGGTACCAACTTATTTATGTGCTTATTACTACTGACCACAGCACGGTTAAGCCTGAAAAATGCCAACATTGCTCTTTCCTTCTCATCCCTGAGAGAAGTTACAATAACAGCTACAAAAAGTGACCGGAAGGCAAAGTAGATACATAATTTCCCTTCTCCTTAGGGCTTGAACTTGTGAAAATCCAGGAACACTTTTATTATGATTCCATTACAACAACCTGCACAAGGAGGTAGATTGTAAGCTGTTATTGACTTCACTGTTCCTGAAACAAGGACACTGCTCAGAGCTCATTTACAAAATGTATATACCACTGTTCTGCACTCTTGCTTCCAGCTATTTGAAACTCCCCAGTGCCTCGGAGCAAACAGCTGGGGAATGAGTTAGGGACTCAATGGCACTGTTAGGGCGCAGTGACACTATGCTTTTCTTTCCCATTTCCCCCCTTTTAAAATAGAACTCTTTTCAGCAGAATAAGACAGGCATACAAAGTGTGCACAGAATGAAGACAGCACAAAGGCTGTCAGTGCCACCAGCCTGACGGTGCATTCTTGTCACCGCCTGCAAGTCCAGATGCTGTGGAGATGCACAGCCTAAACAGGAGCTTGTGCCTCCAGCATCAATGTGCAGTAACTATGCACTAACCTTTAAGTGTGTGAAATGGGCTGTCCCTGACCCACCCTTTTTTCAGCCCTTCTGGATGGTGGTTGCTAAAAGGACTTACACAGGCTGGAGCTGCTCTTAACTCTACATGGGTGACCCTGCCTCATCAACCTGCGCAAAGAGCCAAGGACATGTCAGGTTCCTTCCTCCTTATCCAGCAGAATGACGGAAGAAGAAATCACAGACTGGGACTTCCATTGTTGCAGGATGTAACAAGAGAAGGATAGACTTATCTCAACGCAAACAGAGGAAATTAAATGGGAGATGCCTGCCCTCCTTTTTTAATTTGTATGAAAGAGTTCATTTGCAACCACCTTAGAAACATTTTCTCCCATCCTCAAACACAGACCTCTCCCTGGGCTTGCAAGGCCGTGAGAGAAAGGGAGGTCAGAAAGAAGATGTAGCAATTCTTTACCATTCATAAGTGAATTAATAAGCCTGGAAAATATAATCACTTACTTCCTTCTCTTTGCAGCATTTCTCAGCTAAAACAGCAGACCCTTTTGATACACAGTGTCCTGAAGGTCAGAGTGTTTCACAGGGGCTTACTTGTGCTTCTGGGCCAGTATTCCTCTCCCCTCAACTGTTAGGTGTCTGAGCAGGACATCTGGGTGCTCTTGAAGGGGCAGCACTGGCACCTGCTGCGATGGGAGCCCTACCAGGCGCAACAAAGTCCAATAAATAAAACACCAGAAGTTCTCAGTGAGTGCTTTCTGAAAGGGTAACCCAGTCCCCTGAAGGCTCAGTTAAGCCCTTGAACAGCTCTGCTGTGAGCACAGCTTTACCAGTGGATGCTTTTCCATGTGGGTGCCTCTCAGGACAGGCCCAGACCCACCGATCCCCCTCTGGACCCACCGGATGGGATCAATTATTTAGTGGTTTAGACCCTTTTGTTCTCTACCTTGACCATACCCGTCCCAACGCGACCCTCTCACTTGCCCCCTCCCCACACAGGCTCCTTATCCCTTCCTCCTCACCGCTGAAATCCCCCCCGGGCCTCCGCGGGGCTGCGAGGACCCCACCGCGATCCCTCCGCGCCGCAAGCCTGGTCCCGCGTGTAACCATGGCAACACCCCGCCGCGCTGCGCTCACGTGACAGGCGGCTATAAATGGCGGCGCCGGCAGCGCGGGGTTTGTCTGCGCGGGAGCGGAGAGGGGAAGGTGGAACCGTAACACTGCTGAGGCCACGGGCATGGAACGTCGGAGCAGCCGGTGTGTGAGGTACAGCAGCCCGATGAGGCTTCAAAGCAAGGCCTGAGGCAGCAGCTGGGAGCCATCTGGGTGCCTCTTAACGAGAGGACCGCAGGGCTGCCTTCAGCCGCTGTGCAGGGTGATGCGGAGTTCAGGCACGGGTTAAAGAGGGAGGCTTTGAGCCTCCGAGTTCTGTCTTTTCCCATGGTAGGGCCTGCTTGTTAGAGGGAGAAACAAAGGTGACAGACTTGTGCAGTCAGGTGTCTGGGCAGGGGCTGCTGTTCTCTGCAATGACAGCTCGGGTCTCACAAACCATGTAGATGAGGCCCTTAGGGACATGGTTTAGTGGTGGTGCTGGCAGTGCTGGCATAAAGGTTGGACTTAGGATCACAGAAACACAGAATAGTTGGAGTTGAAAAAGGCCTTAACACTACCTAGGTCTTTTCCAACCTAGTTGATTCTATGATTCAGGCACCAGTAAGAGGCCGATGAGTCTCTCCAGTCACCACTTGGCTTCGGTAACCAGAAACAGAAGCCATTGTGGGAAGCTCATCATCCTACAGCAAATTCCTGCCCATATTCTGAATAGAAACTCTTTATTTCTTTCACAGTTCAAGGAGTGAAGAGGTGCATTTCCGTTTGTCATTTCGGTGACAGAGTGTTTTCTGCAGGGACTGAACCAGCGTAGGAAGTACCGACAACTCAATACGATCAGCTTGTAACACCAGAGGATGGGATGGTTTGACTGCTTTTCGTCAATCTTCTCCCTCCTTTCCGGCTGGATTTAAGGGAGCACAACTGACAATAAAAAAAGATTTGAGAAGGTCACTGGGGGGAAAACAAAGGGAAGAAATGGGGGCAACTGTACAGATAATAACAGTGGTTTTTATTTCCAGTTTCATCTTTGTGCTTTCTTAAGGAAACAGTCTGTGTTGGGGTGGTGGTTCTTCATCTTAAAAGAACAATTAGTGGACTAAAACTGGAATGCCAAACCGTGCTGCACTGTCAGATCCTTTCATGAAACTATTCTTGTAGCCTTAATGAGTTGTAGGCATGTTTTTCCTTGCCTGTGTGCCTTCCTGGCTTCACAAGTGCCAGGACAGGAATTGTTATTTTGGAAAGCAACACAATAAAATTTTACTAGACAGAACAGGCTGGTTCTGTCCTGGTGGGGACCAATTGCAGTGGAGGACGGAGGAAGCGCCACGCCAAGCACAATAAGGAGTGAAGCGCTGGAATGTGACATTGGTATTTGCCTCCCGATTGATTCTTCACCTTGCAGGAAAGATTTTACTCTGCAGAAAACTCTTTCTTCTTATTCATTGACAAGTGGGAAATAATGGTCTTTCATCAAAGAGTTGTTGCAAAAGACAGAAATAGCTCTGGGCCCCTACGCAGCCTGAGGAAAGACCTCCTTGCTAATGCTGGCTCCCCTGCCAGCCAGGCCTTTCTCTGGGCTGCAGCTTCTGGTGCTTTGGTTAAGTTGGTTTCAAATGTTCTGAGAGATGTCGCCTCCATCTTTGCAAACTGCTGCAGCCTGAGAAGCAGCAGCTTCAGCAAGCGTTCCCTGCTATCTAGGGCATCAGTGTCCTTGACTTCATCCCATTAGTTCAAGCTGTGTCTGCTATATCCCACTAAGCTGTCCCTTTCCAATGCTGCTGTGTTACGTTTGGTAAAGCAAGGCATGCAAACTAGTAATAGTATTTTACTTCCACAAATCAGTGTTTCCAGCTCAGAACCATTATTGTTGATCACTTCTGAATGTGTCCAGTCTGATACGATATTTGTATAATATTACCAGGAACTAAATGCTCTCATCTCTTCACAAATAGTTGTTGAGATATTTCCTTTTACTTACACCTGCATTCTTTTAACTTGTTTTTCCAATTCTTTGGCAGATACAGTGGATGGAAAATGCTATATATTAGTAAATTCCTTCTCTGGACAGAGTAATGTTAGACTGAAAAAGCAGGCCTGAAGCCTGGGGTCAGTTCCAGGTTTCACATGACTGCAGCCACCTGTGCTGTTCTGCTCCGTATAAAAATGCAAATTGTATTTACCTGCTCTGCAAAGGTAACATTTAGTAGCTACATTCATTTTATAAGTATTCATAATGCTGTTTACATAACACATCCCGATAAGCAGGTTTCTCGCTGTGACTGTAATACGATCGTGTAAACTGGCTGCTATCTAAAGGTTTTATTTTCTTTTTACACAAGTACAGAGCACAGCCCAGTAACTTCCCTCTGCCTGGCAGGTGGCTGCAGGACAGCACAGCACTGGGGCAGCGTGATCACCTCTTCCCAAGGTGGCTTTCTGCAGCAGACCCTCTTGGTGCCTTTCTCTGTAGTGTATCCTTGTCTCTCTGTGCAAGGGGTTCAGGCACCTTTCCCAGGTCAGGAAATTGTGAGAGCACAGCCACATTTGTCAGGGATACCAGACAAAAAACTAACACAGACCAAGCTTGGTACCCAATTGTTTCATATAACAGGGGTATTAGGACTTCTTCAGGCCTTCAGGTGGAGGAGGTGCTGGCACAGGGTGCCCAGAAAAGCTGTGGCTGCCCCATCCCTGGCAGTGCCCAAGGCCAGGTTGGATGGGACTTGAAGCAACCTGCTCTAGTGGAAGATGTCCCTGCCTGTGGCAGGGGTCAGAACTGGATGAGCTTTAAGGTCCCTTCCAACCTAAACCATTCCATGATTCTGAGTCTATGATGATACAAACCCCATGTCACTGAATGAGTGTGCAAGAGTTTCTTGCAGAGACTTGAAGAAGCTCTTTTCTAAATTTAGCATCACTTCAGTCATTGTGTTTCTAATAAAAATAATTAAAACCAACCCAAACCAAAATATTGTCTAAAAGAGCATATTTATAACGTATCATTTTTAGTAACCGCCACTTCAGTAGAAGTCACGGCTGACACACTGGAAAAGTCCTCATTTAAATTTTTCTTTGGAACCAAATGTGTCTGCCTTGTCATAATCAAACTGTTTTTCATATCAAAACAGAGCACACCCACAAGGTTATAAAAGTCAGAGGCAAAAAATGAAACATAGGTGGGGAAAACAGCTTTCTTGTGAGCTGGAAGAGATTATTCATCTCTATTACCAGAGTAAGCATGACCTGAGTTTCCTCAGTGAGACTGAAACAGTTTCTGTACGTCTCGAATGCGTATTTGAGAGGTATGAGAGAGCTGAAGACTGTTGCCCAGAGATGTCGTTTTTGATTAAAGAGCAGGTTAGGCCAAAACCACAGTTCCCAAAACCTCTTAAACTTTCCCAAAATGTAACTCCTAATCTGAATTTAACATCTGTCTCTGTAATGAGCTGAACTAAAGCTTGACCTCCAACACCAATGAACTTTGGGAAAGTTCAGTTTCCTGTTTGAAGCTGGTTGCCTCTCTCCAGATTGAGCTATCCCAGGAAATCAAGAATTTGGTACATTGGTAAGTGCACAAATAATACTTCTAGGTGTTCTATATACAGGCTGTTTGATGCCAAAATGTTCTATTCAGCTACCTCCAGATGATACCTATTTAGTGAATAGACACGTGCGAGACCTCGTACACCTAAAAGAATTAATAGCAGTGGAAACTATTTGAAGAATTGCAGGTGAGGCATTTCATTGTGCCCCAGGGTATTTATGACCTGGGTTTAATAATGAAGACGGTGTTTTACCAAGGTCACTAACAGCATTCAATCCTGTCCCAAGATATGCAGCTAGCAAATAGTTGGGATAAAGGAAAGAAACAATAGAAACAATACTATTGTGTACCTTGCAATGTGGATAAAGTAATCTGTATCTCCAGAAGTACAAGGGATGCTTAAGGATCACAGAGATGCTGCATCCCCAGTAGATACAAACCCTTTCTCTCAGGGCAGTGAGGTGTTACGCTGTCTCACAGTAATGACATTACAAATATTTGCCAAGTCCCTCATGGTGTGATGCCTTGGGCTGGTACTTGGGATAGATGCAGGCAGAAACACAGTGATGCAAAGCATCCTTCGAGTACCTCCTGCAAAACCCAGAGAGCAGTGCTCTGCAGTGAAGGAAAATGGTTGGTTTATCAATCAAATGAATAAATAAATCAAGTAATATGAAACCACTCACTATGTTCCTATGTTGGCAAGTCATTTGTAAGTACAAAGATTTAGGTCACAGACACCACTGAATCGGAAAACAATGCACAGTGTAGCCTCTTTTAGCCCTGAAATAGCAATTCTTTGTGCTACTAATGAACTGTATATATATCCTGAGCTGGGCAAAACAACTAACTTGTTATCCACGAATCAGGGAATAAGCTTTACCAGCTCCATTAATTACTATTCTGTAGTTGAAGTCTTGTTACACCGAGTAGGAGGTACTACATCCTAACGGCACAGGGAAGGTAGGAGCAGAGATTGTTCTGTAGATTGCTCCAGATGCAGCTGGTTCTGCCTGACTGCTCAATGATCATGTCATACCTGCGTTAATGATACACAGTGAATAATCCACAGGCCATAAATGTACTGCAATTTCCATCCCATAATTGCACAATAAGACACACCAGGCTGTTGCATTTCTAGGGGATTATTACACTCCACTGAAATCTGAAGTCACTCGGCCTTTGGCCTCCCAGAACCACCCAAAGCTCTCAATAATCTCCATGGCTCTGCTCCCTGTTGTGTCTTTCTCAGACAAATGGAAACCACATTTTCATTTCAAACTAATCCCCATGAAACATCCCTGAAACCATGCAAACCCTTGAGCTGATTCTAATAAAAAAAAAGAACATATTTAGAAGCAATTAGTCTTGTAACTCAGGCACTGTAGTATCATTCTGTGAAAACCACTGCTGGACAGCTGTGATTAGCTGCTTTCTAAATGCTTTCCTGGGCCTGAGTGACGACTAACACATTTCCCTCAAACACAGAGATGATCCAAGCACCCTGCAAGCAGTTTAAGTCTTAACCTATGTTGGGGGGTTGTGAAATAACACAGCATTATGCTTTTTAGCAACAGGGAGAGCCAATGCTGTGCAAGCAACCTAATCCTTGTTGCCCCATGCTCTGCTAGCTTTTAATCGAGCACCTCAAATGCAAAGTGTGTGCTGTGGTTTACTTAGGACAGCGAGCAAAGCATGAGTAATAATCTCACCTTTGGATTACTCATTAGTGAAGCCCAACTAATCTGTTTCTACAAGATGACATATAAAGCCTTTACAGCTAAATAACAGTTTTCCTGAGACATCTTCAATATTGCATTGATGCTGCCTCAGCAGATGATACCCCGTGGTCTGCCAAGTGTGCTGTCCAGCCACCAGCAACACTCCCTGACTGAGAAAGGTGAAGTGTTTCTGGGCTACACCTTGCCAATACCTTATTGTTCTTCAGGGTAATCCATTTCTTCCTGATCCCCGCAGTGATCAGTTCATGCAGGGAACATTTGCAGATTAGTGGCTCCAGCTGTGGAGTTCGCTCACATTTGGAACATGGTGTGAAGCTCATCCTTCTCGCCAAGCATTGTTTTGAACATCATTTGTGAGGGCTGGATTTTGTTTTGGACTGCTCCTTTTTCGTTGTTGTTTTTGTGAGTTTAGGGCTTTGCATGGAAAATTGCTTTGTGAGACCTCTGTTATGCTCCCATTTGAGCTAATGTGTTGCTTATTTTTAATTCTCCATTCTGTACTCCAGTCTCGGTGCACTGGTTACATCCAGTGATCATTTAGGATGTGCAAATGTCTTAACAGCCTATTCCAAAGCCCACTGAGGCTTTCTGTTTTCTTCAGTAGACTTTGATTGGGCCACAAGTAAATGCACAGGAAATGTTAATTATTTTAACCTTTGTCCTAACAGTTCTCCTTTCTTGCATGGACTGTTTTGCTTGCATGTGTTACCTCACATCTATATCTGAAGATACAAGTTCTTCGGATGCCTTTAGTTTTTCTCACTTTAGCTGTTACAGATTTTGATTCATTAGTTCTAACCACCTTAAATGGCTTAGAATCAGATTTGTTGTGTAAGTGAAAATGCTGCCAGGATTAATTTTGTCCCCATGTCTCTGCAGAAAGCCCATTCAGAATGTAGAAGGTAATGCTCTTGAGGGGCTGTGCTGTATTTCCCCTTGATTTGTCAAGCGATTCCTTCACACAGACACTGGCGCAGGAGATGGACAGAATGTTCCCCTTTCATCCCAGCCTTCCGTCCCAGGTTACAGCAGGACAAGGCTGTGGTTGAGGACAGTCTGTGCTCTCCTTAGTGAGGAGATCAGTGAACAGCAGCCACCTCCTCTGACCCATGAAAATGCTCTGGAGGCTTTTTGCTGGTGTGTTGTTTGAAGTTACCCAGCCAGGGCTTCATCTGGCCACATGTAACCATTTCCATCCCTGTCTCTTCTGTTTGTTCCTCTGCCCATTCCCTACTGTTTCACTGGGCACCAGTTGCTATAATGATGCTTTATGTGCCATATACTGCCTGATACTCCAGCATTAGTGATCAGAAGAAAAGGATGGAGGAATGCAGCATTCAGTGCAACCCATCTGCCCTCTTCCTGCAGGAGCACTGGCAGTTCCCTGGCTTTCAGTGGTGCAATGCTTTGTATTTCTGCCCTACTACCCAGTGTACTTTTCTGCTCATTCAAACACTCGCTTGCATTGTCCATATATTTTAGCAAGCCAGTGCCAGGTATTTTACAGTGTCATCATTCATCCTCTAAATAAGAAAATAGATTGCAGTGTGTCACGTTACCTTCAGCCTGTGCTTGGCCTTCCCTGGGGCAAAGAAGAGTGCTTTTTTGAGAAAGAGAAAAGTTTCCATCTCAAAAAAGTCTGTGAAGGTCCAAGTCTTTGCCTTGCAATGGATAAATTCACATCGTACTCAGTGTTATACCCTGCGGCTACACTGGGACCAGTTACTTGGTATTTAATGGCTTTTATTATGGTCTTAGTTGGCTTGAACAGGAATAGTTAGCAAATAATAGTTAAAATTCAAACAGCCATTAAAGTCTGGTCCTGACAAGATGCAACTACTCTGTTACTAATGGACTTTTCCCCCACCAAGGACACATTTGTTAAAGGAAAATGTTTGAAATATTTGGCCAGTTGGCAACGGAAAAAAGAAAAGAGCAAATGCTAAAGTTCTTAGGAAGCCATGGTGGCAATATCCAGTCTGCACGCATCAGAGGATTCACTGATCAAGAAAGGCTGCGGTGTCCTCAGGAAAGTTTTCCACACGTTGTCTTTATTTAAGTGGATTTGGGGCAAGAACTGGGAGGTTGGCATCGATTTCAGGGAAGCAAAAGCACCTGCACAGGTTGTAGTCTATAGATAAAGAGAAGTTGGTTTCAGGGCTTCGTTTAGGAATACTTAAGCTTTAAAGAAGCAGATATTTTGCATCAAACTGGTGTTGGTTCTTGGTTTAGCCCTGGATTTACTCCCTGTTGCTCTGAGTGTGTAAATGTTTTGTATACAAACTTACCTGAATGGGTGGGCACATGGAAAAATCCCAAAAGGGTTTAACTCATAAGTACCCCTTACCTAAAATGCTGGTACAAAGACATATCCCATAGATGGTAACACTCAGGGTTTTCCATCTGACCCACCAGCAGTTGGGAGCCTCTTTCTACTGTTCTGAAAGCTCCATTGAATTAAGTGCATAGAGGGCTGGAGTGAAGGATATGTGATGTACGACATGGTATCACTTTGTTCACATCCGATGCAACTGATACAAGAAACTTCTTTCAAAATTGCAGTTATAAAAGAGAGCGAGAAAAAGGAATAAATACACTTTATTTTGTTTCTAATCAGATGCAGGTGCTAGAAATCACTCCAGAGCTACTCTTCACGTGGTACTTGCAAGCTCGCTCTACCAAATGGGCTCCTGGAGTGGCAAGCAGAAAGCTATTAAACCTCCTGACCCTCCTGTGCCTCTATAGTAAATGTACTTTCAATGCCTGTGATTTGCTGATATCTTTTAATGAGGTTTTTTGCTCATTGCTCTTGCACTTCATCTCTCCAGTTCCCTGAGTTTGGATTTCTTTCCTGGTGTACCATTTCTGTTTTAACCTCTCAGCAGCTGCCTGTAGAGAACGTGAAGGTGCTGTGTGCTGCTTTAGCATAGTGGTACTTGGTGCAAAATGCGCCAGTCTCTTGTGCATGTTAGACCTCTCAAATGTGCCATCTTATCTGCAAACATCAACCTAAATGTGTCATTAATAGTATTTCCCAAATTCCCCAAAGTGTTAGAGCAGAAGAGAAGGTCCAACATATGTATTCAGGATACCTGAAAGGAAGCTGAATGTGCCCTCCCAAAGTGAGAACCTGTTGGGTTCCTGGTTTGCACTTGAAATATTGATTCCTATGTTTTGGCTGAGTTGAATGTGATTTAAAGCTTGTGAGGCAATTCAGAATTAATGTAAACGAGAGCAGGTCTTCTGGGCTTCAGATAATAGCAGCCACTTGCCTATTTCTTCATTTGAGTGTATTATTTCTTTATAGATCTTGTTTCACTCAACGCTGATTAATCCAAAGACGTTGTGCATGCACCTAACTATTTAACAAGATGTTTGTAAGGAAAATCTGGTCCCGTGAGCCAAGGCCACTTCTTTCTTCTTTATTCTGTGCTGTGCTTGCCCATGCTGCCTTTATGTAAGTAATGAATGATAATAAAAACATCTGCTGTGGCTGTATGCATTTTGTTTAACGTCAGCTGAAGGAATACAGATAAAACTCAGCCATAAAAGACCACACTCATTCTTTGTGTTTCTCCTCCCAAGATCACTGTTAACTTCCCCATAACAAAATGCATGTTAAGAAGAGGGAGAAACCTTCATTCTCACCTATAAAAGCTGCAGCTGTTTTCCTGTTTTTATAGAAAGTAGCAGGCAGATTTACTATAAAAGAGTAAATACTCTACCGCAAAGTACTGTTCACCTTGAGGGATGATGTCAGAACCATAAATAACACTGCGGGAATACAGATATGTCCTTAAAGGCCCATTAAGGGTGATGTGAAAAGGAAGTGGAAAAGAGGTAGGCGAGTGTGCTATGCACAGCATGCACATGCTGAACCCTCTTTAATTGGGATTTAGTCTCAAGTGCAGGAATGGATGGAAATATTGACAGCATAAAGAAAAATAATAATCATAATGGAGTTGGGTATGTGGGCTTTTAGAGACACTTAAATGGAATAACAGGCACCAAATGTGGGTATAGCTGGGGGGGGGATGGAGGAAGAAGGACGGTGGTCCTGTTGCATGTGGCCATACTGGTCTGTCTGTGAGTGTTTCCATCCACAGGGACTTAGAACATGAAGCACAATATTCAAAGACTGGTGAAAGGTATATAACATTTAATGTTTTACTAAGGGAATGAAAAACATGTAGAATGAGACCTAAAGAGCTGCACCAGTATCAGCTATCTAGGAGTACAGAAGGTGCAGTTTATGCAACAGTAAGCAGACTATCTTGGTAAGTGTGGAGCAGAATCAGATCATTCCAGTGAATTGTTCCCCCCTTTTTGTCTTCAAAAAGCAAGTTTTAGAATGACTAGTTAGGCTTCTATTTTTTAATAATGCCCATAGAAAAGCAGCACAAGTATTTAGAGACAAAACCCAAGGAAGTTAAGATGCAAAAGGCGTTTCAGCAAACTAATGGTATAAAACTCCATCAGAAGTTATTCTAGAAATACCAAAGCAAAGAAAAGAAAAGGGAATAACATGGTTTCTACTTTGGAAGTTGATTATGCATTCCTACATAATTAAGGAACTAACGGTGCATCCCCTTTTTAGTGCCTATTTTATGTCTGATGCTCCATTCCATCAAATAGAAATATGCAGAATATCAAAGAAATTACTATAGCTAAAAAAAATACAAACCCCCTCCCCTCCCAAAAAAACAACCAAAAAAGGTCTTTAAGTTGCAACGAGTAACCTACAGTAATACAACAGTAATACTTTCCTGTCTGTGAATATCTCCTCTAATACATCCTAGGGTTGGATTCATCTTTTTCCTCTGTTCATAACCACATATTCCTCTTTTCCTTTTTTGCCTATGTGTCATCTTCACAATATGTAGCAGAAATTCTTGTTGTTGCCATTTATGCTTTGGCACTGAGTGTTCCTGAATTTCCATCTCTCTGCCCTTACTCAGTCCCTTGGGACTGTTAGGTTCTTCCCACTCTGTACTTCCCTCCTCCAACATCTACGTTTCAACCCCAACATTTTATCACATCCAAGATTGTTGGTTAAAATGTAAAATCTGATTAGTTCAAGGACTGTTCCCAAGGAGCCTTGTAGGTGCATTCCTATCTCATGGGTTACACTTTGGACCAAACAGCCTCTCCTTCCATCGCTTGACCTTCTATAGTTTGATGAGTATCTTTGTATGTGGCAGTTCAGGTAGATCTCCCTGCACTATCAGGAGATCAGTGAATAGGTTAACAGTTAACAAGAGCAATCAACCTTGGGAAGCCCTTGGCTGACTTTCATCCCCTTCCATTGGACAATTCTCACTGAAGCCGGTGCCTGGCAGTGTAACATGCTGACAGAGTATGCTGTGTGCAGCAAGTGCCTTAGGGAAGAAGTAAGAGATCCTTTTTGACTGCTCTTAGGTGCAGATTCTGTAGCACAGAAGGAGGTGCTTGCAAAATGAGACTTCTTTTTCCTTCATCTGTCCCACCACTGGCACCTCCTGAGATGGATGAAGCTGCTCTGCTTCCCATCTTCCTCCAGAGCCAGCCCGCATCGCCTCTGGTATCTGCAGCTCTGGCAAGATTTGGTGGCTTAGAGAAGTACAAAAGGGAAAGCAGCAGGGAAGAGAGGGTAAAAAGCTGCAGATTCTGTTCCTAAAAACCAGCAACGTAGTCAGAGGAGGTAGGTTCTCTGAACATGGCTTCCAAATGGCATCATCGGTTCATTCTTGTGGTTTTAGCTTGAAAATGCTTGCCATTGCAGTCTGAGCAGAACAGCTGTCTACCAAATGCTCCAAATGCCTCAAATTAGCTGCCCAAAAGCACCCATCAGAGGGGAATGGTTCTGCTGGCACTCAGGAACATCAGGCTTTTATGACATGTCATTCTTTGCTCTGTCCTCATTCAACCTCGCATTGTTTCCCAGGCAGGGCATATCTTCTGAATTAGAGCAAGATTCATTATTGGGAAAATATGGAGACTCTAGTAATTGTACTAGCTTGTGTAACCTTTGCTGCAGCTGGATCACACTCCTTTAGCACCAATGGTGACATAGTTTTCCTCTGAGGCAATGGAAAGAGAAGAGTGTTAGGGCAGAAAGAAGAGGGATCTTCAGTGCTGATTTGACATTTTCTGTTCTGTAGTTGATACAGACTTTTCAATGAGGGCAATAAAAGGAAAACCACATCCCAAAGTTTCCTGCAACTGTAGCTGTGATATCAGTGCAGAAGTTGGCTCCAGGTTCCCTGTGACAGCAAAGTTTCTGGTTAATCACAACCATGTTCAGAATTGAATCTTTCCTTCCTTATACTGGTCCCAGTTTTTGTGAGCCAGAAAGCCAGGTAATCCCAATGCATCAGCCAAAAGCACCAACACACAGGTCTACGAGTCTTTGCTCTTCCTTTTCCTTCTGTAGTTCTCACTGTAGCACCAGGCTCAACAGGGAGTTCTGCTCCTATAAAGAAATCCCCATTTCTCAAGGCAAACCCTACCAGCATCTTTAAAAAGTCACATAAAAGGGGTTTAAGTGATGTGAGTGAGGTTTTGTTTCAAGTACAAATTAATCAAACCATGTATGATACACTGATTTGTAACTAGCTTAAAGAATTGTGTCTATATTCTATTTAAAGAGACTCATTATGCACATACCATTTTTTAATCCACTAAATTTGTGATGACAGTGATGTCTTGCCCTTTAATTTGTCAAGGCATACAAAGAGTCCTTGTTCATCATAGCAGCTTATAGGCAGTAAATAACAATCGCAGTAGTAATTTATGTCTCGTAGTAATGAGTTTCATGAGTTGCTTTGTTTTCTAAAAGCTTCTTTTCTTGTTTCTGAATTCTTCTGCCATGAAGTTTGTGGGAGACTTCTTTTAATATTATCACTTATGGTGAGTAGGAGCAAACTTTTGTATATTCAACACTTCCAGTCTGTCTTCACTGCCAAAAGCTTCACATCAATTCAAAATAGGCAAAGGCTATATATGAGAAAGATCTGCAGTTCCAAGTTGTTTTTCTTTCTGGGATAGCTGCAGAATTCTTGTTTGCAAATGCAGATCCAGTGCCCAACTTGTTTGTTCGCAGCTTCTTCAGAATATGAAACCATTGTGACCTGCTGCTCCAGTGGTCTGCAAAACACAGGCAAGGGAATTTTGCCCAGTAATTGGTGTATGAGGTTAGTAACTTATGTTTTAGCTGCACATCTTCAGAAATACAGAAAGAGAAGATTCTTCTTCCTTCTGAAAGACAAGAAATATTGGATTTAAAGATCTAATCTGTACTCACTTATTTCACACTATTCACAAATACATATTTATACTGCCAAGTGTTCCCTGTACAAGTGCTAAAAAAGCATTTCCTAAGATCCTTGGTTGCGACAAATACTTCCAGTTCTTCAGTCATCTGAGCAGTGCTTTAATAACCCCACAGATAAGCTGGTGATGCAATGAATGATCTCATGCTCTTTAAACTTCAGTTGCTGCAGCTGAAGCTAAAAACTTCACTTAAGTGAAGGATTTGTAGAGTAGTAGAAACTGCTCTAGTGGAAGGTGTCCCTGCCCGTGGCAGGGGGTAGGAACTGGATGAGCTTTAGAGTCCCTTCCAACCCAAATTACTCTATGAATCTATGATTTATGATAATAGAGGGTTTCTTAGTGCAGAATACAGACAACTCTTCAGCCTTCTGTTAGGGAGCTTATTAGCAAGAGTGTCAGTCACTTCATGTCTCAGAAATCATGATGCAAAGGTGGAAAACTGCCTCAGCCTCATCCATGACCCGCGGGCCAAAGGGAATCTAGGTCTCCTTGCCTTTGTGTTCAGCTCTCTACTAATTGGGTTCTGCCTCCTCCCCAGCATCATGTCATGGCTGTGCCTACAGGATGTGCTTCCTCTGTTTTCCTCTGTATGGCCTGCAGTGAAAGACAAGTTGAAAGGCAAAGGGGGACAAATACTGCTACCACAGGAGAAAAGTCACTGCTGGTGGTTGCTAGAGGCTGTTATCAGTGCCGTGGAGGTGGTAGGTAGGGTTGGTAGCTGAGTTCCCACAATAGATATCTGCTAGAAATAAACGTGCCCATGTTTTGTGTACATGTTTGCTTCTGTTCATGGCTCTTTCCCCAGGGTGAGGAGAGTGGATAAGTATCATTTATTTTTCCCATCAGAAGTGCCTGCCTTGGCTGCCTTACACACTCCTTGAGCTCAGCAGCATTCGTGCAAGTTCAAGACCTGCGTCTCCAAGTAAGACCTGCCCATGGCATCCCAGGGTGAAGGTGGTATCCAGGACATCTGCAGGCACCGGCCCTTCCTACACAGCCATCTGAGCTTCCCTTACTCATCATCCTCATCCTACACAGCCTTCCTCCCTGGGCTAATGGGCTGTTTCTCTCTGCAGAGACTATAATAGTAGTAAGGTGACTCTGTGTGAAGTGTCATTGTAGAGGGCAACTGGGGATTATGTTTTGTCCCTAACACGATTTAACATCCCATGCCACCTTCCTGTCCCTGTTGAAAATACGTGCTTCTATTTTCCTCCCTTTGCCTAAATCATGTTTTTTCTGAGCTTCATTCTCAAATGATAGGTCTCCATTTATCCAGATCAGTGTAGACTAAGCAGGATTATGAAACCAGATTTATCGAGGGCCATAATACTGTAGTTCCAAGGAGCACTCTCCAGTGGCTGTGAGGTGCTTAATCTTTTAGATTATCTAACTAGAAAGATCTGTGGCTTTAAACTGCTGGTTTGCGTCATGCCCTGAAAGCCGCTTTATGGACTGGTTGGGAAACATTAGAACAGTGATTAGGAAATTGTCTCTGATCATGGATTCCGCACGAAAACTGGGAGGTGAAAGCATCAGTTCTTGGTGGTTTAATTCACCTTTGTCCTCCCAAGTTGTCAGACTTAGGTGTATGATGCGGACAGCAGCGCTTTCATTTATCCCCCTGATAACCTGGGGGATCCATATCCTCCCACCCTCCAGCTTTTCCTATAGTGCTCCTTATGCAGTGGTTGCTCAATACATTCCCTATTGAAACATATCCCATCACAACAACGGAGGTGGATGCAATCTATACTGTGAGAGTAACTGATTCAGTGAGCCCATGGGGTGGTGAGGAGTTGTTTGTTTGGTACTTGGGTGGTTCACGTCTTGGTCTGAAGTAGCTTTGCCTTTTCTAAACACACTCCCTTCTCCTTCCAGACTGCGTATAGCAGTTGGGAAGGAGGTAACAAAGCATCTGGATGTCTGAATGGGGTTTTCATGAGTCAGTAAGGTCACTCAGAAGTACCTTCTGGGCTGGGGACTTTATTGCCTGTGCAGCTACTGAAATCATCAAGACAGCTGTGAAAGCTCTGCCCAGGTAGAAAGAGAGTGCAAGTGCTTTCCTGCTTGATAACATTCTAAATAAAGAAACAACCAAGAGAAAAACAGTTCCATAAATTTGTTTATAGAACACTCAGTGACCATGAATCATGCTATAAATACACCAGGCTATAGGTTTCAGGGTTTCTTTACCGGATTGGTACAGTGGCTAGTGACAGACCTTGGTAACAGTACCTTCATGATGGCTGTGATAAACTGTTTTTATTCCTTATCTCCCTCTTTGCTCCTTCCTTCCAGTCACACCAGGCTTTTACCCGTGATGTTTATTCCTCACCTCATGGAAAATTTCTGACTGAGAAAACGATCATTTCTGTTGAAAACCCAAAAATGTCCAGCCAAAACCAACGTTTTCATTGTTTGGCTGCAAATGAGAGGTTTGCCATTTGAAGCTTAGAGTTTCTGGTTTGGGGCCAAAACGTTCTTGCTTTTGCCTGAAGTCTCCAGTAAAAATTCCCAATTTTTCAGACACAGACACTTGTTCTTACATAGATGAGAAAAAGGTTACAAACCTGATCGCTCACCAAAAGCAGTTCTACACAAAAGTCCTTTTTCTTTAAGTGAATGTTAAATAGCAAATGAAACACATTTCAGTTCATCTCCCTGTTACATGAACATGGCAAAGCTGAAGGAGAATGCCTGCAGAAAGACTCATGACTGGAACAGAAATGATGCCCTCTGATTCAATGTTTGATTGCCACTGAGAGTCCCTGCTTGGTCCTTGTCCTCTGCATGGCAAATCACAGCTTGTGCACAGCTCAGAGTTCATGAGGAGGAGCCTGGACCTGCTGACTTGTTGAGGCACCAGAGCTTTTATAACTATTGCATGACCCTGATTTCTGGTGTGAACTTCAGTGAGGTTGTGTGTGGACTATGAAAATCTACACCCTGCTTATAGACTTGGATTTACATTGCATTAGGGAGTGGGGTTTTGCTCATTGCTGTTCCTGAAGTGACTCTTCAGCCACAACAAAGAATTAAGTCAGTTAAAGCCGTTTTATTTCCAACACCATATCAAGAATTCATATAAGAAACGAGCAAAGGAAGTCATTTGCAACTCACAACACATGGCAATGGGCCTGCAGGAAGCTATGCTGTATATCCAGGTGCACACTGACTGTTGACTTTCTGCATAGAGCTGGTGTGCACTTCTGTTTCCAAGGATTTGCCAGTTGTGGTAGGGCTGCAGTAACCTCTAAAACCCTGTGTGAGTGGTTTTGAATTGGGAGGTAAAGGCAGCAGTATTATAACTCTTGTCATCTTGTGGGTACCTTGGTGCAGATCTCCAGGCTCAGCAAATGCCAGTAACACCAGTTTGAATAGCACTGACCTAAGAAGAAGGGGTAACAAGAAGCAAGCACTGTAAATACAGAGAAATTATAAGAGCATCCCACCTCTCGGAAACCTTTGCTGCTCCTCTGTGGTAGGGGGAACTTGTTGCTTTTTTAATCTGTGTCAGTGATGATAGGGACCAAGCCAGGGAGTAATTATCCACCTGGGAGTGTTCCAAAAGGAGCCTAAGCCCAGTTCTAGCTAGAATGTCCAATACCATGATGGGAATCGGGTGGACCATGGCAAGATCCTACATGTGTCATTTTTGAATGCCAGGAGATGGCCCTGTAATTGCCTGGGTTTGGAGTGGGTGTTCTTTTTTAGCTACTCATGTTTGTTGTCTTGAACTTCAGACACATTACAGTGAAACTGCTATCAGGAAATTATAACATGGAAAGTTGGCATTTTCTAATGATTTCCATAGAGCAGTTTCCAACTAGATAGACATCCTGTGCAGCAGTAGACCAAAAAATGACAAAGCACTGATTTTCTTAAGAAGAGAGACCTATATTTGTTACCCTCCACAGAAGTAAGGCCAGCATCGTGGTGACTGTTGGGTTGTAATTCCTGTGTGTTTCCACAGTATCCAACCCCACGCTATTATGTTTGGCTAATACTGAGGGTGAACAGTTCATCAGAGGAGGGAATCAGCACACATCAACAAGAGAACCGATTTGGTGATATATGAGAAAGCTTGAGTCACTCTCAAGTAACACCGTAAAATATACTGACACAAGCATTACAGTAACTGTAAAGTTGACCTTAAGGCATTTCTAGGTCCTGAGATGAACTTGATATGACCAATACTTATCCCATTTAAGCTTCAGGTTTAGTTTTTTAGTTGGGAGTTTTAAAGATCAGCTTAATCATTCCTTTACTAATATCATACTGCTATATTTTCCAAGTTGTCTGTAAATTAATATCTTAATGATTATCAAACACATTTGGTTTGAAGCAACATCACCACCGGGACCAGATAAAAGAATGGAAAGAAGTAATGATAAATAGTTGCTCACTGGTATGAACAGTGGTTTCAGCACATCCGTTTCAAGTGTCTTTTCTAAACACTGTGGCCTAGGAGATCTTTAAGATAGGACTTCTTTTTTCCCCACTAGAAAAATTGGTTTAGACATTGGTAGATTTGGGTATTTGTTTTTTCTTCTATCACTCTGTTCTTTCTCATGCCATGTATTTCTCAATGAAGTAATTTTATCCCTGCATTCACATATTAAGAAAGGAAGAAAAAAAGTTCAGTCTGTGGGTTCTCATTTGTAGCAAGTTATGGTTTCCTACATGAGTTTTCCATGGAATTTGTTTAGGAAAAAATGTAGAGTGCACCAAAATGAGATAATGACGGGGTTTGGTGTTTATCAAAGCCCTTTTCCCCTCGTCATCAAACTCCTAACATCCCGCTGTCTACTGGATGAGTGGGTGCTGCACAAGCCAAGATGTGAAACACGACTGATCTCTTGTAAAGGTTCTGCATTGCAGAAAGCAGTGCAGAGACCTGGAGCTGTGTCTTTCTGCTTCTAGCATGGATTTCACATGAGGAAGATGAATATGTTCAAGAACACACAATGAAGTCTCAATAGTTGATTAAATTCCCATAGAAAATTGGAGTAGAATCCCATTCCCCTACCTGGATACCCTATGATGTGGATACCTCTAAGTTAAGCAGATTAGTGGCTCAGTGTCACAATACTGTACAAGTGAGTGACCCATTCCTACTGCTTTCTTCAGAGCATGGCAGGTCTCATTTTCACTAGGACCCTTAGAAATAAACTCTTTCAATGAGAGTTTGGGTCATCTCAAATCATCTTAAATGTAGCATCTTAAGCATTTCCAGCTTTACCAGGGCTTTTTGAGCCTGAAAAAATACATTGAAAACCCTGTGTATGACTGTATACATCAGGGTAATGTAATGGTGAGGTTACTCATGAAAGTAACCCAATCTCTCTCACCTGTGTTGTATTATTTCCCTTCTCTACTGATTTGCCTTTCTGTCATTTTTCAAATCCTAAACCTTGTGCAAGTGTGTTCTTTTACACACTTTTCCCTTTAAAAATCAGTGCATTTCACAGTCAGGAAGGGCTCTTTTTTTTCTTTCTTACTCAGTGGTTTATGTCTTTCCCTTCTTATTATGGGTGAAATCCTTAAATGGTATAAATCAACATAGTTCCCCTGAGGTAGAAAGGAGCTACTTCCCCTTGCAACAGTGGAGAAGATCACCGATTGAATTCAGTATTTTTCACCAATTATAATAACTTATAAGCTTTTCCTATTCTCTTTTATTTCATGGATAAAAATGGATTTTATGTGTATAACTCCTAGGGTGATAATAGCAGGGAGTAGTTTTACTGCACACATATAACTTTTCCTTTAGGCCAAGAAAAGCAGCCACAGCGTTTCATCTCCTCCCAGCAAAAATTAAGCAGGATTAAAAAAGGAATAAATCTAATTGATGGGGACAGAAAGTGGTAGGAGAAGAGAAGCTGAACTATGCAAATGAACAGCACGAAGTGTGCAGAAATCACTCTAAGTAGTTTGTCTCCTATTTAAGATGTTTCTAAACTCTCTCAGATTACAGTTTCAATGAATTGATCATATTTTCAGTGTTTTCTTTTTTTCCCCTACAGCTACACAGGATGAAAATCAAAGGGTGAAAAATAGAAACAGGAATATTTAATCTGTGTGTTACTCTTGCTGACTTTTCAAAGCACAGTTTCCTGGCTGCCTGACTGCAGGGTAGAACAGCAGCGAAGTCATTCATGAGAGCATCCTTCACCAGGCAAGCTCAGAGTCTTTACACTAGTAATGTGAATGGGGGATTTTATATATTTGCAGAGGAACTGTCATGAAAATGGGTCTTATTCTGCCCATGGCAGGGAGGTTGGAACTAGATGATCTTAAGGTTCTTTCCAACCCAAATCATTCTATGATTCTAAAAGAGAGGAGGAGAAGAGGCCAGGTTGGATAGGGCTTGGAGTAATCTGGTCTAATGGAAGGTGTCCCTGCCCCTCTCAGGGTGTTGGAACTGAATGAACCTTAACAACTCTTCCAACACAACCAGTGTGTGATTATATGAGAGAAGAAAGGTTTAGGTGAAAGAAAGACCAGGAAGAGCCCCCTTGGAGTAGCATGTCCAGCTACCAGAATTATTTTGAGAGATTCAAGCTGTGAAAGAAATATAAATTTAAGTTTATATATTTCCATTAAAATCTGGTTCAGAAGGAAAAAAAGGCTTTTAAAGAGTTGTGCATTTCCATATAAAGACAAGAGAAAGGATCATATTATAGATCTGTCTGCCCTTTTCCACAGTCAGTCATTTAATTGCAGAAAGCCATCAGGTTCCTCAGGCATAGTTTGACCTTGGTAAATCAGTGCTGACTTTTGCTGCTTGTCTTGTCCTTCACCTGCTTGTGAGGCCAAGCCCCACTATTTTCCAATGAATGCCAACAGTGCTGAGAACTAAAAGGGAAAAGAAGCAAAGATCCAAGAGTGTTCTGAAACATAATCTAGGTCCTTTTAGAGACCTGAGAGTCACGAGCAGTTCCTGTACTGTGGGTTTTATGGACAATAACTGGAGTGTCTGGGCATGATTATTCCCTTATGGGTTGCCTTACACCCAGTTCTCCCCACTGCAGCTGATATGGTTATTAAATAGCTTTATAGAAAGTTATAGTTATTTCCAGGTAAAGTGACACCCAGCTTCAATCTTAGATTGAAGAGAGTGGGGGAGTAGATGGTGGGTTGAGTATGGAAGATCCTGAGGCTGGAACAGGGAAAGAGGCATCAGGAAGGAATTAAAGAGCAGCATCAGCAGATGGAACCAGTGTGAGATAAATTTGTTGTTGAGGTGAATGCATGCAAGCCTATCTTTAATCCTGTTAAGAACTCCTGGAAAGCTGAAAGTCTCCATCTAATTACCTACAGTATGGAGCTCTCTGGTGTTCTGTCTGTTGGACTTTTATATAAAACTTCAGATATTTAGGTGTCAGGTAAAGAAATGCTATCTAAAATGCTTTAGATCATCCTTTTTGGTGGGCATGCTGTTCATGGCAGTGTTTCCAAGCTCTGACAGAGCATCAGCGATGATGTTTCAGCCCTTATTGTGCCCTTTATAAGTGCTACATGAAATAACTGGTGGGCCAGCAAAGTGCATGAGTGAACTGTTGGCTCCTGTTACAGCAATGAGATTTGTTGATCCTAATCCGTAGCACCAGTAAGTTTTAGCTAACAACACTGCTTTCTCTCTGTGCTCAACTTGCTTCTCATATGCTGCATGAGTCTGCTGAAGACCACAACTGACTGTGTGGACATTTATAAGTCCATGTACATATGTATGTGGAAGACAGCACATGTACACACAGATAGGATGTTTCTTAGGTTGTACAAAACCAAGTAAACTAGATGGTTTACATAAGCATGCTTCTTCCTGAAAGGCTGAGCTATTTTAGCAGTGCATTCCACCAAAATGAATAATATTTGGCTTTTGGAGGCAGATTTTTCTGTGGTTACAACCTCTTTTCACATCATAAAAGTCCAACCCCGTCCTCTTGCTTTTCTTTCATTAAAAAGAACAACTAACCTTTAAAAATACTTATTTGTCATGTGCTTGCTTGGGTTTCAGCTGCTGTGATTTATGTGTCCATCTTCAGAGTAAACATACTCATTGAGGAAAATAATCAAGCCTATTACACCATGGAAATTAAGTTATGGGTGAGAGTGTGCCATGGCAGATGGTGCTGTTGAGGATGTGGCAGAGGGGTCACTGCTTAGGCTGGGCTGTAAACTGAGGTAGGTTCAGAGTCCAACTGAACCTCTAACATTTACATGTGATCTATGTATAACCGTGAGCTGGACAACAGCAAAGCTCTCCTGCCTTCCTGTGGGAGCATCATGATCATGTTCTGTTACCAGGATGGGCAAAATCAGACTACCAAGATCCCTTCCCACCCAAACCAGTCTGTGATTCTAGGATTTTATGGCATGGATCACATTATCAATCTATGGCTCCGTCTTACCTACAATTATATCCTGGCTGGTCATTACCATCTTCAGTTTGTTAACCAGATTCTCTTAGTTGTACCACCATGAACCGCAAGTTGATCCTGCATAATTTAAAGCCAAACGAACAAGTAGCATTGAAAGAATATGGCTCAGCATAAAGAAATTTGTCCCTTGACTTAACAATGGACATTTTCACTGGTGCAGGCCTCACCAGTTTTAATTTAGACCTTGGAGTTATCCCTCTTACAAATGATCAGATCCAAACTGAGCAGGATTTCTTACTAGAAGGGGAGAAGTGGGAGTGAGCAGCACCATAGTGTTCCAACTGTTCTAAACCTGGTTTGCCAAAGGAAAAAGAGAAGGCTGTAAAAAAAAAAGATCTTCATTGTAAGTCATTTCAGCTTTCCCTACAAGAAAACAAGGAAGAAGCAAACACAATGGCTAAAGAACATGAAAAGATCCCAAAGGTTAAGAATGCTCCAAGAAAAATACACTCTCAATCTGAAATAGTAAGCAATGGAAACATTATTTGCACTACTTTCAGTGCTGTTGTTGGTTGCAACAGGCTCTGTGATTTCCATGGTCTGTTTTAACTTGGGAAAAGGGCAGGAGGAGAGAAACTCCAGAGGCTGAGCCCATTGCCCCAACAGCTCAGACGGTGCATTCAGCTCTGCCCTTCTCCCATCTCAAAGGATATATTTGCATAGCTCATTTGCAGGGTGAAGGAGAAAGCTCAAGTGGCAAATTAGATATTGATAACTTCCAGAAGACTTTCTGGGCCCGCTGTGTTATTCCACTCGTCTGAAAGATCGACAAACACTCGCAGCAGAAAAGTTCCCTTTCTGGCAAAAGAGAATGGCTCCAAATGAATTAACTTTCAAACCTGATATTTAAGGATGTTTTATTAGTCTGATGTCTCTCCAAGTCTTGCCAGAGCCATCACGCTGAAAAGCTGTGGACTCGGTTATAAGAAAAGAGACATTATTTGTAATTGTTTCCTCTCGGCATTATCATGTAAGGGGAAAGGCAAGTGGAAAAGCACTTTCCACTGCTCCAATCCATCTCCCTCCTGTTACTCAGTTTGTACACCGAGCTTCTGATGATGGATGGAGCAGGGAGGTGTTTGGGTGATGAATAGCAGCTTGTTCTGTGTGGAAATGCTCCAAGGATCACTATGGCATGGGGCAGAGCAACCCCATAGCTACAGAAGACAGCACTAGCACCAAGTTGCATCCCACCACCCTGGCTGAGCACAAGTCTGCTTTCCTGTGCACCTCTGGACTATTGCAATTAATAGGAGGGGGAGAAGAGTGTCTTTTCTCGTTGTGCTTCCCTTTGTTTTGCTGTTGGTTTGTCTTTGCATAATGTTCTTATTAATTAAGGGTGGGATTTTTATCTTTTAAAGGAGGCAAAGAGCCAAACTTTGACTTTGCATGTAAATACTGCCAGGACAGCTTGTATGTGAGAGAAAACAGAGGTTATCGTGATTAGGACATGATTTTACTTGGGCAGTAGATCAGGTAAATTAGTCACAAAATTACAACATTTCAGCTACTGGTATTTTCCATATTGAAACCAAAATTTAATTTTCTGGGTTTGCAGAAGCAAAAATTCCAACCATTTTGTTGCTTTCCATCACTGCCACCCCCGCCAGGAGGGAAGGAAAAGGAAAAAGAGTGAATTAAATACAGCCTAATCCCCCAAGTAAATTTCCACGAGGGCTATTTCTATCCAGGGGGGGATGTTAGTGCAGACATTTCAGCCATCCTCTATGTCTGTACTATATGGCATCTCCCTGGTAGCTCTCTGCGCTTCTTTACTCATGGTCTCCTCTAGTGTGGGGAAGACCTGACCTCAATCTTTTGAACTCTGATTTTACTGTACTTATGGCTGTATCGCCCAGATCAGGATTTACCACGAAACATGGCATCATAGAATGATGCGTTGATGCTCCTCATGCCCTCTTAGTCACTGGACGTGAACTAATGTTCTGCAGTGCAGCATCATAGAATCACAGACTGGCTTGGGTTGGAAGGGACCTTAAAGCCCATCCAGCTCCAGCCCCTGCCATGGACAGGGACACCTTCCACTAGAGCAGGTTGCTCCACACCCTGTCCAACCTGGCCTTGAACACTGTGAGGGATGGGGTATGCAGTCTGCCTGGCCAGCTCCGATGGAGGAGTGCCTCTTCTGACCGTGTGTGGCGAGGTTTTTCAATGCTTGATTTAGTTCCATTCAGGCTACAAACCAGAGAAACAAACCAAAAACAGCGAAGGAAAAAAAGCAGGAAAAAAATCTTTTCTGATTCTCAACATAAAGCTAGGGTTACCACCAAAGGACAATAAAAATTCTTTTATTACCAACAACAGGAAGAGCAAAGGAAAATAAAACCACAGAATATCTTTGTTATAATTTTTCCATAACAAATAAGGTCTTTTCTGGTCATGTTTGGCTTTTTTTTTTTTTTTCCTTAAAATTGTATCTGTTTAGGAAAAAAAAAATCTTGTTTAGAATAAAACCAAAACTGCAGAGGAAAAAGCAGAGCTCTTATGAAAGAGTTTGACATCATAGCCCATCTATTAAATAGCAGTATTCTTAAAGGAAAGTAATTTACAAATAAAAGGACGGAAAGGAAAGGTTGTATGAGTTCCTGAGCCCATTGTTGATGAAGCAAAGCACAGAGAACTTCCACTATCTATAGTCACGGAAGTCGTGTATTAGCAGGAACCAGCACTGGAGGTTCCCACAGGGAGAAGATCCTTGTAGAGAAATGTGGCTGTGACTCGCTTTTGTGTTTCTTTATTCCCCCCACTTTTTTGCAGGTTAACTGTGGGTGACTAAGGAACAAAAAGTATTGAAGAGGAGTGGAATCAGCTTTTCGTGGCTAGTGGGTGTGATGGAGCTGCATCCCACAGGGCCCTGGTCCACCATCAGTGCTCCCACCCTGCAAACACGGCTGAGCATCAGCTAAAAGCAGCTCCTGTGAGTTTGAGGGGGATGCTAACTTATCTCCCAGAGCTCTTTTTTCATTCTTTCCCTAGATTTGAGGGCTCATTTGGTTTTGTTTTCACTGGGTTTCTGGGAAGGAAAACTCTTTTTCCTCTTCCAAAGCCTGGCATGCTTTCTTCATGTGCCCAGTGTTTGCTGTGTGGCTGTATCCGAGGCTGATTAGGGTCGATAGTGTGTGGCAGTGAGTTATTACCATGTGAGACTGTAAAGCCAAACCAGACAGATCTGACATAAAACAGGCACCAAAATGGACGTTTTTCACCTTATCTGACTCTGCTCTTGATAGCAAAGGCAGCCTGGTAACAAAAGATTTTGTTTCCTATTAATCCATAGTGAGAAGTAGCAGGCAATTCACCCTTCCATCAAAGAGGTCTGTCTGCTCTGATCCTCTGCCATGCGATGCAGCTAATCCAGGCCTGGGTAAAGGCTGTCCCAGATCACAGCAGCTGGGGTCCCCCTGGGCACATCCCAAACAGGATCAGGAGGGCAGAGCCTGCCTCTCCCCTTAGGCAAACACAGAGCACTTTTCCCAAAGGGACATTGAGGGCAGGTTGAGAGTGAAACAACAAAGGAGCAAAGTTCTCATTGAGTTTTAATGGGATTGAACCAGGAATAATTTCCAAGTTTTTTAATTAAATACCAGGAATTATAAATATGACAATGCTGACAAGAGCCTCCTTATCAGAATATGATCTCTCATTGTTCCTTTAGCTCCTTCTTGCATCCAAATACCTCTTGCTCTCCCTGTGCAGTGCTAACCCCCTGCTCCGCTTCATTTGATAGCCAAAGGAGTTAAAGATTCTCATTTTGGTTTGAACACTGATGTCTTAGCCCGGAAAGCATAATCAAATAAATGTAGAGAAAAAATAAGACTGTTTCCATGCACGTATTTCCAGATGTAAATATTCCTTTAATTCAGTACAAAATCATTGTACTGTAAATCCTTTTAGAACATTGCTCCTTTTCATTTTTGGTTTTTTTTCAATTTTCTCATATATTTTGTGGATTTGGGGTCCAAACAAATGAGAGGGTACTACCAATGTCTTGAACCAGCTTCTATAAGACGTGCTTGAGGTTTTTTTCTCTCCTTGAACCACTGTTCTTAATCTGACTTCTCCATCATGGGCTTCCCCCAACCCATTTTGCCATAGTGTGCGATGAGAGGATTAAGATTCCCATGGCCAAGTGCTTTCCTGAGGTCCATTTGTATAAATACTAGAGAATCCCTCAATATGAATTCTGCAGTATATTTTGGGAAGATCATGGTGATGAAATGATGATAAAGCTCATCTAGAATCTGTAGGAGGAAGATGTCCCAGATGAAAAAAGCCGAATACTAAGCGGTTATTCAGAGCCCAGTGTTCACCTCTATGGTCAGTCAAAACAACCAAATTGAATAGCACTGGATATTTCCTTTATAAGAGCCACCAGGTACAAATCTAGATCTAAGAAACCTACGAAATAAGATGCAAAATCAGGGTAAAAAGGGATTTTAGTGCTGTGTGGAATAGAGCTGGGAGGAGATGGGCTGGCAGGGACCTGAGCTGCATTAATTATGGTGATCTAGATAAGGTGCAGAACAGCTCCTTAGTTGAGGCATAATATGTGAAGGTAACATCTACCTGTTCCCTCATACAGTCTGATATAGGATATAAAACCTACCTCAATTACATTACTTTCTATTTTGTAGAAGGTGCTAAAGCACGAGATACTTCAAAGACATGGAAGACCTTTATGTTAGCCATGAGCTTCCTCCTGTCCATCCCTCAGTCCATGAAGTACAATGCAAAGTCATACAGAGGAGGACAGAGATCCGTTCTGATTCATTCTTTCCCAAAGACACTTTCTTTTGAGAACAGTGGAAAGTACCT
Source organism: Neopsephotus bourkii (assembly GCF_033783945.1). Classification (NCBI taxonomy): domain Eukaryota; kingdom Metazoa; phylum Chordata; class Aves; order Psittaciformes; family Psittacidae; genus Neopsephotus; species Neopsephotus bourkii. Next base: position 2,280,357 of record NW_026902223.1, read on the forward strand.
TTTTCTTTTTCCACAACCATAATTTAATTCTTTATTTTAACCAAGTTGCTTCGTTCTTTCTCCTTGATAACTCACGAGTTCAAATGTAAAAAATGTATTATTACAAGAGACAATTACGGGGTTCAAAGCATTCTGAAGCATTCCATGCTTCCAGCTTCTGGTACTGATATAAGTAGAGGAATATTTGTGGTTTTTTTACTTGCATGAAGTGGAAGAGTTCCAAGAGCTGGTGGTAAAAGGCCTAATGAAAGTCTGCCTTCATCAGACACAACAAAGATCCTGCATCCTGGGAGGTTAACTGTTTCAATGGACATGATGCCCGAGCACCATCATACAGCCCAAACAAGCCCTTGTCCATGTAAACTCAATCATTTCATGCTCAGTCAAAAATAACAATATCAAAATAATAAGAAAAGAATAAATCCTGGTTTTGTTTAGCCTTTTTTTTTAATAATAAAGCATTACTTTGGGAGTTGAAGTTATGCAGCTCTCTAGTTCCCAGAGTTTGGACTGAAGATGTGTCTAGCACCTTTGGTGGTATAGTTGGACAGCAGCAGGCCATAGAAAGCGTCTGTTTTGAAGTACAGACTGTTGCTGCACAAACATCTGCCTCCTGTAGTACAGGAGGTTCTTTTCTACTGAACCTTCTGTTCATCATTTCTTTTTCCATTTTATAAATACTGATTGGAAACTTCTTGGAAGGAAGAAGGAAATCTTGTGGATTGTAAACACTGAGAAGAAGATGAATTGTTTAGGATGGTGAAAAGGGTATAAGGACTGAAAGCATAATGTTAAGTAGAGGAAAGTTTAGGCTGAATAACAGGATAAACTTCCAAGGGCTGAAATCTTATTTAGACTGTAGAAAATTCTTCCAAAGGATGTGGGAGAAGCTCCACTGTTTGAGCAGTTTACCATTAGATTGGACAAAGGACTAAAAATAAGCCTTAAACTATCTTGCCTTAGCAAAGGGGATGAACTGAAGAGGCCAAGTCCATGTACGCAACACCACCTTCTTTGATTTCATAGATCACAAATCAGTTCCTGTCCAGGGAGTGAGAGTATCAATGATGTGTGAATGTCTAAAGAGGGATTCAGTCACCATGATACCCATGAGAGAAAGAGAAGTGAACAGGAGCTACAGATTTGATGGCAAAGTTATTAAACTCCCTTCCATCAAATGGTCCAACGTTCAGGAAAGAATTAAAGTTTTAAATATGCATATGTTTAAGTAACAGACTTACAAAGTTAATGTCAGATGATCTAAGTTACTAACTGGTTTTATGCAGTAAAGGCAGATGATGAGGCAAAGAAGATACAGCAGGATTTACAGCTGTAACAATTTGCCAGCAAGATTAGAGGGGTTTGGATATTAATCCACGTGCTGCCTTTCTCCTTTCTCTTTATGGATGATATAAAAGCAAATTCTAACTTGGTTTTAAATTCGTTTATGATGATATTGACCTGAAGTGCCTGGAGAGGCGAGAAATGTGCCCCCGACTTTGCTGGGTCCTGGGGTTTTATCAGACCATCTGTATTTATTGCATAAACACCATAGAATCATAGAATAGTGAGGGTTGGAAAGGACCTTAAGATCATTCTGAACTGTTTGCTCTGGGGACTTGTTATGAGTCCTCAAGATTTGATCTGCGTTGCTTAACACTGTCTGGTCAGATGAATCACATGGTGGCCTTTCCAGTCCTGAATGGAGGCATGTGTAAGCACATCTGGTGCAAATATTTCCTGGTAGAAACTGAAATGTCAGTTTCTGTAAATACTTCACTGTGTGATTCTGAAGTTTGCTCTGAGCTACATATTTTGGCCAGTAAAACTTGATAACTCCGAAGTTCTTAGAAAGCAAAGACAAAGAGATGTGAGCTTGGCCAAAGGGACTTTGCTGCAAATTTGAATGAGTCTAGTATCAGCTAAAGCACACGTTAAATCTGCAGTAAAATGGAATCTTCTGTAAAGACTTGAGAAGATGAACAGCTCTTGAGCTAATAGCAGAGCAGACAGAGACCTTAGGGTCTGAAGTTAAAAGCAAATCAGCTGGGGTCATCTCACTGTTATATGCATGGGAATATAGAATAGATACTTTTAATAGTGGGATCAAACCATGGTGGTTATGTGTATGTGTCTATTTGGTATTTTCTGTTGGATGTGTTATGGGTGTTGAAGAGGCATCTGAATCCCACCTCAAGCATAGGTGACCTAAGGCCAGTTTGGACAGGGCTTGAAGCAGCCTGGTCTAGTAGGAGGTGCCCTGCTGGTCGCTGGGTTTCGGAACTGGATGAGCTTTAAGGTCCCTTCCAACACAACCCATTCCATGCTTCTGTGATTCTATGATTCCGCTCTCTGGTTAAGTCAAAATCCTTCAATCTCTCTGAACGTGGTAAAACCTTTTTATGGATGCTTGACCTTGGGGCCCAAGGGACTTCTTGTGCCTTTTCAAGTAGTTTCATTCTTAACTTTCATTTAGCAAGGGATTTCTCTTCTTTATTCCCCTTTCTTCTAACACATCTTGACCTTCTCTCACTTCTTTAGGTTTTTCATTTTTTCCTTCAAGCTCTCCTTCCTCACTTTGTCCCACACCTTTCCTTAACTCTACCCCAGATCTTTTTCCCTCTCCCACCGTTATGAATCCTCAAGGGCCACAAGAATTTTCCATTTTCCTGCCTTAAACTCTTCGTATATCTCTCCCCACCTCGTTACAGTAAAATAATTCTTCCATTTCGCTGTCACCTCCATTTAGCTCTCTCACCCTCCACTCCCTCTTTTTCCCCTGGTTTAAAGACCGACCAGCATTTCCTGCATTGGAAAAACCACAATAATATTTTTTTCCATTGAAAATACCACAAGTGCAGTATTTCCATTGAACGCACCACAAGAACAGTGTTTCCATTGAACGTACCACAAGGACGGTGCTTTTGAGGTATCTAAATGCTAAGATGAACTCATCTTGGACTCATTAAACCAAAGCCCCTTCTCTTCTCAACGAAGAAAAAGAGAGAATTTCCTCAGACAGAGAAAGAATTTTTATTCACAGGTTTTAAAAAAGAGACAAAAAATACAATAAAAACAAGAGCTCGATGGAGCCAGGACAATCCTGCACTTGCTTTGTGAGTAAAATATAAATAGGTTTGAGCAAGTGAAAAAAAAAAAAAGGAATCCATTAAAACTGCTTAGAGTGGTTGAACAGCTGGAAAAGCAACTTTTTTTTTGTGATAACATTTAAAGCTGCTTAGCAGCTGGGAAAAAAACGCCTGTAAAAACACTTAACATTTACAGCCACTCAGTGGCTGGAAAAGCAACTTGTTATAAAATTGATTTAGCATTTTGGTGGCTGGAAAAGACATACACACACGCATACATCGCACTGCAGTGTTTTACGTAGCTATTTATGGGTATTTAGACACAGATAACGCTATAAATAGAGAAGCTTGGCATTTCTGCTGATGCCATTGTGGCAGGGAATCATTTCCATTCATAGCACTCACCATTCCTATGTTATTTTCTGGGAGTTGGAAATGAAGTCATTTAAATTCCCATCAGTCTGAAGTCTGGCATGCCAGGATGCTCAACCATCCCACCCAGCCCCCAGGAACACCTTAAATCATTGTAGTTACAGAGCACTTTATGAAATAATAAGGGAGTTCTGCATCTGATCAGTTCAATGAAAGACTGAGTGAGGCAGCAGATCCCAAGCTGGTTTACAGATAGTATTTTCAATCAAGGGTGCTAGATAGGATCATCTCCATCAGCTCACCTGATGTGACGGGAGTGACGTACCGCCTGTCTATCACAGCCCTCATAGCTGACAGCAGCTTTGCATCCCCAGAAGTGACAAGAACAATATCTGATTATTAAAGAAGTGATGTGAAAAGCACCATGTAAGTGGTAATTAAGTGTATTTGTTTCTCTCTGAGATTAAAGTTCTTTCAAATGCCATTTTAAAGCGTGAGTCATGTAATAAGCCCCAAAGCAGCACCAGGCAGTTGTGCTATTGCCTAAACGTGAACACTAACAGGCTTTCTGTAAACCATGAAGCACTTTCATGTAGGAGAACCTTGATGCATGTGGGCATACAGTGGGAATAATTGCTGTGTTGTATTACTGTAATACTGCAATTGCTATGTTTGCAGCACAAGAACTTAATTCCTTGACCCAGTGATTCCCATTTCCCCCAGCCCCTGGTGAAGCAGCAGCATTTTCTGTTGCTGTCCATAAGGCTTTGCCTCGATCTGACATTTCTGTTTCATTTGGCCAAATGTGTCTCGCTGAGAAAACTGACTGGACGCATCCATTGTGCTTGAGGTGTCATCAGACCATAGAGGCAGGTATTGCACTGCTACAACAGCTCTCAGCAGTAAAACGTGTTATGTGATGTGTGTTTTGCTGGTGGGGGGCAGTCCAGGCAAACCAAGGAAAAAGCCAGTGATCCAGCCTCACTCCCCAAGGGCTGACCACAAGCTCACGGTGAGCCCCTTCACAAGAGAACAGCAAATGCAGCTAATTATGTTTTATTTCCAAGCAGATATGTCCTGACTGGTTGGATTAGGACTGCGGCTGTGTAATCAAGTCTCTACCCAGTAAAGAGGGAAGAGCATTGGGTGCTCTTTCCCAAAGTCTCAAACTTCTCTTGAAGTCAAGAGTAGAGCCCAAAGTGCTGCTTAGTTGTGTTTGATGCCAGCTTTTGGAGCTAAGATGAGAAACTGAATGTCTTACCTCTGCTGGTAACTGCAGATAATGAGGCAGCGTTCCCAAAGTATCTGAGACAGGGATCTTTAAAGCGTAACCACTTTGTGGCCAAATGCTTGTGAAAGTGGAAAAATAATAATTGCCTATGAATATGTGAAGACATATATTCCTCAAGGACAGACAGGAATCATTTAGTGCTGTCCGGCTGCAGGGAGGAGGTGCAAAAAGAAGATTTTAAGAAGGGTTTTCCTGCCAGGGAGAGCTATTAGGCGCTGGAATTATTTCCTCAATGAAAGCCGAGGAAAGCAATTCCTGCAGACATTTAATAATAGATTGGGCAAAGAATTAGGAAACATAAAGAAGAAGCCTGTACTGGCAGGTAATGGAGCAAATCAGAACTAGTAGGACTTAAACATTTTTGGATTTAGGATAATTTAAAGTCAATAAATACTTTGTCAATTTAGTCTTTTTCATTGCAGTCCAATACCAAGGAATAAGGCAGAACAGCTTAATATTAAAGGAACACAACCCTGTGAGTGCTGAGGACACTAGGATGATGCAGTGCCTGTGAGGCACTGAGATTCCATGGGCGTGCAGGAAATACACAAGCAAGTTTGTAAGCAGGCCACAAAAGCCAATGTGGAAGAGAAGGAGAAAAACGAGCCAAGGTTTGATCTGGAAAATAAAAAGGGAAAAGCAAGGATGAAGAAGCAGGGGATTGGATGAGAAGGGATGGGATGGGAGGGGGTCCTGGAGAGGACTCTGTCTTGGCAACAACCATGGAAAATAAAAGCACAGAATAAAAAGCTGTTCTAAGAACAGCTTTCAGATCCCAGACTGGGTAATTTGTATTTCAGGGGCTCGAGGAGAAGATGCTCGCTGCAGTCTCTGCCTCTGTACCTTGCAACACATTTTGTGTTCCTGGACAAACAGCAAGAACTAAATCATGGGCATCCGGCTCAGACTTGAACTGGGGTGTAAAGGCTGAGCAGCATCAGACTGAGTAACCAAATTTGGGGAAAGGCAGACACTTCAGAGCCTGTGGTGTCTGGGTTATCCAGAGGGTGACTAAGCCAGGTTCTTTTTTCCTCTGTTCATCCTGAGCAGCATGGTGGGTGCCAGGTTTTATTCTTCCATCCTTTCTCCCTGTTCTGCGTTTTGAAAATAAAATGTAGAACATGCTGTAATGATTCCACATGGGATTATTAATCAGGGGTGTACATTGCTGGGCATGGTATTGTGATGTCCAGGATGCTGGGGTCAGGAGGGGACATGGCCTGGGGCATCCCATCAACTCCTTCAGTGACTGAATATGATGCCAAGTGCATCTGTAATGCAGCACCCCATCTCCCTGCTTTCTCAACCTAGGACATGCAATCTCTCCTGCACCTGGATGTGAAAAAGTTTATTCCTAAAACAAAGCTAAAGAGAAAGAAAGCAACAGAAAATCCTCAAGGGATGTTCTCACCCATAAATTCCTTCAGAGATGAGTAAATGTAGATGAAGTTTATTGCTTTTTTAACAACATAATGGCATTTCAGATTATCTCTAGGTCCAACTCAGCAATCCACATGGGTTATGAACAGTTACTCCCAGTTGTAATTCCATGAAGGCCCTAAGTGCTTATCAATGTATGGAAAGCTTGGCATATTTGTCCCCAGTTTTTATGTACTTGCTGACTGTAGTGGCTGGAGAGGCCGAGTCTAATGCACTTATTCGGCTTTAATACCCATTTAGTCCACAGACACCATCACTCGCTGATGTTATTATCATTAAACTTGAGTAATGTTATCAGAATTTGCCCCTATACTTCTGCAGTTACTCTGTAGCCTCCACAAAAACATCCTCAGTACAAATCTAACCCTACTTAGCAGCTGCTCAGAAGTCCAAGCTATTCACTATATGGTTGCACAGTGACCGGAGCAATTAAGTTTTACTGTGATTGAAGCCTGGGATACTCCTGGAGCCACCATCCCTCTTGCTCCAGTGGCAGCTCCAAGCAACACAGCACTCAATGCCCTTCACTGATCCCAGGGTGGGCATCAGAGCTGACGTGGTGAGAGCAGCTTTTGTCTTCTCATCAAAGACAGAAGAAAGAAAGAGAAATGATTCTACAAGTATTATGTGAGTTAATGCTTCCTCTTGAGGTATCTGCACACGTTGCAGTATAGTTAGACCCAAGAAAAAAGAGGCCATGAAGGAAAAGAAAGCTGAATCTCTGAATATGGATCACTGCAGTAAGGATAGAAAATACTTTATGGAAAAGTCACTAACTTCATGCTGTACTGTACAACTCTCATTTATACATTGTTAGAACCTCATATCGCCATTGGATTTAAATTGTAGCTATATTATCATCCATCAGCAAGCTGACCTAGAAACGTACTTATTTAAGAACATAAGTGTTCTGAGTAAAAGACTTATTTCAGATGCCAAAACAAAAACAAAAACAAGTACAATGGGTTTTGGATCTAGACAATGGTTGGGAACCGTATTGGCAGCCCTCAAGTTAGAATATTTGATCTTCACAGCTTGACGTCAGGAATGGCTTTTAAATCTCCTGGCTGGTAAATAGATCTGGCTCATGCGTTGTTTAACATTTGAAGCGCTTATAGATATTGTGGTTACAAAGTTGATCAAACATGCAAGGCATTATTTGTAGGAAAAACGTTTACCTTACTGGAGAGGCTTGACATATACAAAAGGCTCAAATGATTTCCCGTCTGCTTTAATGCATGAAGGAAAGTGGAATTTGCTTTGAGACCCCAAAAGGGAGGCAGTTCTGCTACGTGCTGCTGGGTCTGGTAGGGCTTTGAATGGCTGTAGGTGAGTTGAGCACTAGTTTCTTTTGTGAGATGAAACTGGCTCAAAAAGATAGAAAACTTTGACATTGAAAAGCAAAGCAAAAAGAAAATGATACGAGATTTGAGAATTGAATGTGAAAATTGTGGTTATCGTTTCAGCTCTCTTGTTCCTCTGTCAATGGAAAATGAAGTAAACAGGGAGGGAGAAGGACTGGAAAAGTGGGGGAAAGATGGAAGGAGAAGAGCGGAGAAGAGCAGAGAAGAGAAACAAAACACAGACATTTTGGAAATGGCAGCTGAAAAACGTGCTCAAGATTTTCCATTAGAAAGTTGGGGGGGAGAAAGAAGGGTCCTGTTCAGAGGAGGTGGTTTTGAAGTGGAAAACTTAAGGATTTGGAGGGTTTTCTGTAACTAGATCAAATCTTGTGTTACAGTGAGGCACAATGCAGGGGTCTGCCTCTCCCATTGCTTTGCTACCTGCCTCTAGGTGATGCTTCACCTAAGCAGAGGAAGCAGTACTTGAAAATACTTGCTGTTATCACAGCACAGCAGTGGGAGGCAGAGACTGGAAGCTGCAGTTAAAGAGGATCACAGTGGATTAAAAGAAATGAGGGAAGGGAAAAGACGAATTCTCATCCTGAGAGCTACTGAAGTGAAAGGAGCAGCATCCGTGGTGCTGGAGCACATCAGCCCTCAAGCTTCCATCCACTGCTGTGCTTTGTGGTGTGTGACCCTTCTCCTATGGCATATGAGATGCCTTCAGGCTTGTCTGGTGATGTGCTGAGTATAGATGGAGTAACCATAAATCCTGTGTACTCCTAATGAAGCCCTGTGTTTGCTGCCTCTCTGGACTTAAGTATCCCTTGGAAGAGGCTCTGGTACCAACCATTCATTTGCCAACAGGATGATGTTAACTTTCCCCTCCAGACTTTCAGGTTTTCAATTCCTTCAAGTGAAAAGAGAGGTCTGACTGTACAAGAGGAGGGTGGCTTGTGTGGGTTCAGCTCTGTGCTGACGCTGCTGTTCTGAATCATAACTGAGATGAAGATTATCATTCCCCTCAGCTTAAAAATACTCAAAAGCCTTTTCCTGGAAATGGTTTATTTTGAAGCGAAGCAGTGCAGTTTGTGCGTGGCTCCCGTTACTGTGACTACTGCACATAGAAGCTCCTAATAAGCCGTTCTAAGAGTATTGTGTGGAGAATGGCAACCAGGGGTAGGGAGAGATGGTGTCACTGTCTCTGATGAAGGATGCTCTGCAGGGTGAGTTCCTTCATCCATAAACCCAAGGGGCTAAGCACCAAAGAGGCACATTGGAAAACTAACTCCCAACAGTGTGGCATTCATGCTTGTATTAGGCATCAGTGAATCCAGGAGGCTAAAACTCCATTGAAAACCAGGCTTCTTAGGAAAAAACTTTCATTCCTAACATTCAAAGTGTTAAATATATGTGGGAACAGCAGCTTGCTTTATTCCACAGGCTGAATATATAAGACCTACAGACTCAGAAGCAAGAAAGCAAATAGAAAGTACCAATCTTGATATGGTTTACTATAAATAATGGGGGTTTTAAGTCAATCCCTGGTGTTTTGCCCATTGATTCATAATTTCTGACTGCTTCAGATAGACAGCAACAGAGATTGTCCAGGAACCAGAATATTACCCCATGAGCTGAGTAACTATTAAGTGGCCCTTATATTGCAGAGGTCTTGCATACCAAGAGCTATGGCTGAGAGAATTCATGAGCAATTGTGAATAACAAATCCATTTGAGAATCCAACAACTTGTAGACAGCCTTTGAACAAAAGAGTTCCAGAAACCCCAGTCCAAAGTCTCAGGATCAGCAAAGGATATGTACAAAATTCCCTTTCATGTTATTATTGGACTGGGCCAGACGTCCAGACACACTGAGTTACTCAAGCTCGCTGTCAGCTACACCATAAATTTATATGGAATTTCAGTGCTATCTCAGAGGGGCAATATTGGCTTAAGGTGTTTCCATTTCAGAGCCTTGTCCCATGGCAGACTGGTATTATTTTTTGCCCAGTTTTTGCCTAGTGTTGAGCTTTCTGAATGACTTTAGCTTCACAAATCTTTATTGGCCACATATTTCTCTCCCAGACCGCTCCAGCTCCACATTACCGCAATCCAGTGCCTGCCAGTCAGACTTAACACCAGTCTGCTGTCAGTGGATGCTACTGTGCTATTTATAAACCCTTCACTACATACAGGTATTTATGGCACTGATGAGGGTCAGGAAGAACAGGGAAAAAAAAGGGAAAAAGGAAAAAGTTCACTCCACTTTTATTAGTCAAGTTCACAGCCAACCATATGGCCACAAACTGGAAGCCGCCAGCTCAGACAACTGGAACAACATCACTTTCTGAATCCTGCAAAAGCCATTATATTGTATTATATATGTGGAGATATATATATACATCTTCAGAGAGAGGTGTCAGGTATTTAATAAATGATAACAGAGGCCTGCCTGAGCCCCTGGTGTCACTCTTGTACCTAATCCCTGGTATATAACAGAAGGTCCCTCATTTTATGGACACACGTGCCTCCCAACTACAGTCCCACTGCCACTTCCCTCCCATTAGACAGTTACCAGAAGGGATAGGTTTCGTTGCTGAAATAACTCATGTTGATAAAGGTACAGGCACAGTCCTGAGTGGAACAGGAAGAGCATGCAGCTGTGCCTGCAAGTGCTAACGGAGGGGATAGAGTCCCTTAAGTGTCTGTTTTGGAGATTATTTCATGTACTCTTTTGCTCTGTGTGTTTGTTTTTGTGTTGTTTTTTTTTTTCCTGTGGATGGTTCTTGCTGGAAATTTGGAAAAACAGAAGTTTTCTTTTAGATTTAAATGACAGAGAATTTAGTCCCCTGAACAAAAGGTATTGTGCAAAATCAACAGGAGATGCTGAGATGCTTTGAGCAGAGCAGCTTGCATCATGTATCACAGCAAGCTGTGCATCTCCTGAGGGCATCAGTCTTACATCCTCAGCTGGAGCACAAAGCAGTGGTGCCCAGCAAGCACTGGTTAAGTTTGTCTATTAGGCAGAAGTTCTTCCTTGTGAGGGTGCTGAGGTGCTGACACAGGGTGCCCAAGGCCAGGTTGGGCACAGGGGCTTGGAGCAACCTGCTCTAGTGGAAAGCGTCCCTGCCCATGGCAGGGGGTTGGAACAGGATGAGCTTTAAGTCCCTTTCCTAAACAAACTATTCCACGATTCTATGATCTGTGCATTCAGCTTTGTGGACATCCCAGCTCACACCCCAGAGGGACAAAACTACCTTTTAGCATACCTCTAGCTCAGACATACCAGGGTGATGATGAATGTACCACTACCAAAGCTGCTCTTGTCAGTCTTGCTCTTGGGTCTCTGCCCTGCTCTCAGCTAAGCACAGGGGCCCATGGGCAATCCTGCACTCAAGGGCTGGCACTGATCTTGGTTTTATTGTGGCTTTCACAAGGTCGTTCTCATTCTTCTTGCATCAGCTTCCCTATCTATAAGATAAAGGTTCTCAATACCTATCTACATCAGAAGCTTGTGTGTAGGTTTAATTACTAATCCACAGTCTCTGTGGGAGTAACAAAGAGACGGAAGCACTGGGGGAGGGAGAAGCTGGGTAACAGTCGTAGGAAACACATGGTCACAGAGCGGAGCTGCCGCAGAAATTCCCATCAGGGAACAATGCTGCACCAGCTGGGAGGCGGAGAAGGTGACCTCAGGGCTCTGCCTCTCCATCCCCACGAGCCCATTGTTCTATTGTGTCCTTCTCAGGGAGTTCAAGGGGATAAACAGCATTTTCCAACCGAGCTTGGTCTCCGGGATGGCTTTCTTCCCTCCTAGCTGTATTTGAGCTAAGAAATCAAGTGTGGATGCACTCTGCACCTGCTGGGGTGTGGGTTCAGCATGCAGTTTGGTACTTACATTGTGTGTCCCGAAGCATCCTGCTGTCCTGGGCTGGTGGCTGGAAAGAGACAGAAGTAAGCAAACCCAGGAGTCCGGTGACATGGAGGATGATGTTCCCAAAGGCTCCCCAGTGATCTTCACCCCAATGCCACAGTCAAGGCACCTTGTGTGATTTAAAGTGCAGCATCCTCTTCTGCACCACAGCCATGGCTGAAGGCACTCTCTGAGCTGTGCTCATGGTGGGAATGAGCCCAGGGCTGGTGAGGAGCCATTCTACTCCTTCCCTACCGGTGTCCAGAGCAATCCACCCCTGCACAGCCCAGTCCCAGGGAAACGGTGCTGTTCAGAGAACTGAGCAATGCTGCATCACAGGGACTGGGAGAAGCAGGCACCACACTGAAGCAAGGCTATCTTCGTGTTCTGAACTAGACATGGAAATGAAAACTGGGACATGTGCATAATCCAACTCTTTAAGTTTCCTAAACAGCTCTGCAAAGTAGGTGCCTGAAGGGGCAGCTTAAAAGCACCTGAATTAAAAGCCCAGCATCTGCAGGTGTAATGGAAGTACCTTAGACACCTCACCCAGACAAAGCACAGCTCCACTGTTGCCTTCACTTTCCCCCATTACAACAGTGCTTCCTCAAGAAGTAAAATGACCAGTCTTGTCATTCCTCATCAGACATGATTAGCACTTCTTTCTCCCTGTGAGCGTGTCCCCAAATCAGCTGCGCTGTTTGGACTGGGTGTTTTCTGGAAGGATACCCTGAGGTGTTAAATCTCTTCTCCTTCACCATGCCCAGGGCTCCTGGGCACCCTCCCTTTAATACCTCTGTATTGCTGGAGGAAGGAGGTTGCAGATTGGCAAATCTAATACTCTGTAAAATAATGCGATATAAATTCCAGCTGTTGCTGTATGATCAGTCCTTTGGCAGATGTGCCATGCTGCCCCGGGCCTGTTTGATTTCAGCATGAAAGTATGCCATTTTTAAATCAGAAGGCACACCTCCTGTTATTCAAAGTTCCTTAAATATGCAAAACTTTTAATCACCTGGAGTCTGTTATTTTAGTATCTCCTTCTCTGCTGGATTTTTGGAGCTGTAGAAGCTTAAAGCACTGCAGGAACCTGGTGCAGAGGAACCTTTTTCTACCCATGGTGAGAGCAGCTCAGTCCCTCTTCCACATGAAGCATCTTACTTGTTGATGAGAGGTCTGAACTGTGGCCACAGCAAAGGGCATTACCAGGGACTGCAGAGTGATGGAGACAAGAGGAACAGGGAAGAAGTCACCAAGATTCAGTGACAGCAGAGATTGCAAGGACTTGAACCCCGAGCCATCCTGCAGTACTCAGTGGGCTTGTGTGTTATGTATCCCTATTCCATAAATACGAATTTTCTGGAGACCACCTCCTTGGCAGATAGGTTGGTAACTGAAAAGGATAAGAGAGGGGGAAGAAAAAGATGGATGTGGAAAGGACCTTGTCTCCTACAAGAGAGGAAACTGGGAAACACGCAAGGGAAGGAATCAGCAAGGAGGGAGAGGGGAAAGGGGAAGCCCGGCGGCACGGAAGTGAGTAGAAGGAGAAAATGGGAGCTCGGTGGCATGGTGTTAGTCGAGCCTTTCTAAGCAAAGGTTCTGCCAGCCAAAACAGCAGCAAGTCTGAAGTTGGTTAGGGATTGTTTATTTATTCATACCACAGGATGTTAACTAATACAGTTAAATCCCCCTGGGAAAACAAAGCTGGCTCCTTTATTTTGGTACACTTAAGAATACATTCACCCTTCTTTCCCCTCTTCTATGAAGTTTAAAAGGCTTCAAAGCACACAGAAAGACTGGCAGACTGAATTCCTGCCTCTTCAGGGATGAGAAACAGTCATCACATTGAAGAGTGAGTGGCTGGGACCTTTGGTAGCCAGACGTAAGACGTCTTCCTATGGTGCCTCGTGGTTGATGTTCAGGAATGACTTTTTGACTCTTAACCAGTGTTTAAAGCCTTGCTGGGCAGTAGAGGTGACTGATATTTATATGAAACTAATCCCCCTGTGCAGGAGGCTCTACGCACTCAGGTCAGAATGTGGTTTTAGTAGGAGTTAATTGGAGAATGAGTACTTACTTTCAGCTCAGGTTTTGCTTCCTTGGCTTCGGTTTGTAAGTGTTGAAGGTTTCCCCTTCCCAAAGCAAAAATAAAGTGAAAACAACAAGATTCTCAGTTGCTCACTTTGAATAACCTGAATGGAGCTTTATATCCATTACAAATACTTCAGCAGGGGAAAAAAACACTGAACCTGCAGCTGCCAAACAAGGTTTGTGGGGTTGGGAGGATAACCACCCCGCCATAGGGCACTGCTCCGGAGCTGCATTCCCAAGGAAAAGAAGAAGTAAAAAGGACCTTTAATTGACTAAAGCCCTGATTGTCTTTTCAGACACCCTTCTTGATGTGGTTGGAGATTGGAACCCTTTTGGAAAGCAACTTGACATTTCATAGCTGAGATATTTCCTCCATTGCTTTCGACTTTCAGGCCTCAATTATTTCCACCAGGAGAGCGTTTGCCAAGCTGATGAAATTGGAAACAGAGTGGATGTTATAAAATACAGGTAGCTCCGGCCGCTGTGCGTGATGCTGCCTCATGTGTTTTGTTCATTTTACTTCTCCCCATTCCCTCTCAAGGCTGGAGCAGGGCAGGGGCTGCGCTGGCACATCTGTGTCCAGGTATTGCTTTTAGCTTGGTCTCTAATCTGGAAAATTCCTTATAGTTTTTGCAGGGACAAATTCTTCTTCCCAGTTGTGGAGGGAAAGGAGGGAAACCATTCCTGTCCCTCAACAGGTTTTGATGGAAATTCTAATCCTGTGCCAAATGATCACTGAAAACATTTTTAAAGAACATTTATGGGGAAAATGTTGCAATTCTCTGGCTTTTTGTGCCCTGTTTAACTTTTCCTGGGGATGGAAACTGGTAAACTTTCAATTTACTGCAACCATCCTGGTTTACAGCTTAGAAAAACACCTTTTCTATGGCTCTGCTGTCATACCTACGTGACACAACTGCACCAATGCAGCCGGAGCTGTGGGAGCTCAGCACATCTGAACATTTGGTGCAAGCAGTGATGTTCAAATGTGATGGACTCTGAATTCGTATTATAGAGTGGTTTGGGTTGGAAGGGACATTAAAGCTCATCCAGTTCCATGGGCAGGGACCCCTTCCACTAGAGCAGGTTGCTCCAAGCCTTGTTCAACCTGGCCTTGAACACTGCCAGGGATGGGGCAGCCACAGCTTCTCTGGGCACCCTGTGCCAGCGCCTCAGCACCCTCACAGGGAAGGATTTCCTCCTAATACCTCATCTCAATCTACCCTCTTTCAGTTTAAAACCACCCCCCCATGCCCTTGTATACCCGTGCTGAGTGAGGCACTGTCTGGGACTGAGGCAGCTGAGGAATCATCTGGACACAAGGAAAAAACAGCTGAATCCTCCGTGCTAACTTCAGAACAGGAGGTGACGCAGGCACCACTGCTCGGAGCAGCAGCACTTGTGTGCACTGCCCCCATCCCCTGACCAAACCAGTCCTGCAAAGTCACCTTAACCAAATAAAGGGTTTGGCTCTGAATACATTGGGGTTGGTATCCAAAAAGGATTGCATGATTCCCACTGGGAGCCCATAGCCAGCATAGGTGTAGGACAGAGGTGCTGGGGAGGCAGCACTTGTTCCCTAACCCCTCGCTTTGGGTCTGAGAGCTGCTGTTACTGCACAATGATCCAGCTGTGCATCATCCGGAGTAATAAAATGCAGATGCCCTCAGCAACAAGTGATTTGTTTAGACCTGGAGGAGCTGATTACAGGATTGATGGCCCCACAGAGGAGCAGTATCTGTCCTCTCTTCTGGGAGATGCCAATCCAAGATAGAAGGAGCAGTTTATCTCTGCCAACACTTGAAGCCTGAGGATGTTTCAGTAGGAAGTAACCATGGTAAAACATCCTCTGTAGCATGTAAACAGTTTTTCCCTATTCAGTATGGTCCAAAATAAAACAGGGGGCTGTGTAAACATCTCCAGGTTGCTCTTGCTTGTCTTTCACTCCGGAGCCACGGAGCAGAAAGCTCTGCTCAGGAGCCAGTATGTCCCGTAACTTCCTTCTGATCTGTGATCCAGCACAAATACAAAACCAAATCATATTTCCACATAATCAATCCATGTTCTTAGAGAGGAAAAGAGCCCTTAACAGCTGACTAGGAGACCTTGGAGTATAATAGAACTCTCCAAATGCACAGGTGTGCCAAAATACTTCACCAACAGTGTGTGAGAAAGTATTCACATTGTTCCCAAACCATGGGAAAACATATCCTGTTCCCATTTCTAACATGTGCCATTCATAAGGCTCTATGTACTCTGCTCGGTGCAGGAACATGCGTTGTCTCCTTGCAACCATCCCTGTTTCAGGGGCTGGTGATAAACTTTCACTCGCTTCCGAGCATTGTCCTGTTCTCAAGCAAGCTGGAGAGACCACGCTGGTGTCCTTGTCTTGCTTGGATAGGGAAGCAAGCCTGCAGCATTGTGCTCTTTCTTTTGGCCTGATTTATACCAGGGTTGATATTAAAGGAAGAAGCTTTTAATGCTGTTGAATTCTCACTGTCCCTTCCCCACAAGGATGCTCTGGTGAGTGATGCTTCCTATACCAGTCCTGAGTGGCCAAAGAGCTACAGAGCGAATGGAGAGCACTAGATGGTGAGAGAGGGAAATGAGATGGACCACAATAAACTCTGACGATAGGAAACTTGGATGTTGTGGGCACATTTAAATGAGCAGCATAATAAGGGAAACAGAGAAGTGACTGTGGAGAAGAATGACAGATACTTATTGTTTAATCGCAGTGAAGTGCTGTTACATTTTTGGCTGATGTGAGAGTGTATCTGCAGTTTCCACTTGACGTGTTTTGGAGGTACAAGTAGCTTTCCTTTTCATCAGGAAAAGGTCCACGCTCTTTTCTGATTAGAAGTAGGTCATAAAATAACAACAACTGAGAAGCAAAATATGTTTTTACTTTTAGGATCTCTGTTAAGAATCACTTCATTTTGACATTTCAACCAGCCTACACGCTCGGCAGCTCTTGACCATCCCTCCTTCCTCGGCTTGAAGTAGCAATGACATTCCATTTCTGAGTGGAATACTCTGAGATGTGCCATTCTTAATAAGAATAACAGGTTTAAAGCAAAATATATTGAAGTGGCATTTGAATTTGACTGTGTACTCTACCTCAGTCTTGTTTAAAGGAGTTTTATAACTTCACATCAACCCATTGAGAGCTTCCAGCTCCTGAACTTTCCCATATGGGAAGTGAGGATACACCAGACAGGGAAAAACTCTGTATTTTTTAACAGTTTGATTCAGGAATTGCTAACATGGCACCCAAGCATCACTGGACCACCCAGCAGAACAGATGGGAGCTGTGTTAAGTCTGAGCTCACAGCAGATTTACTGTGACCTGAGCCCCAGGTGAGGCCATCCCAAAGTGTCTCCCCCTTCCTGGATGAGGAAAGGCATCACCCAACACTTAGCCACCAGTCTGGCCCAGCTCAGATTTAACCATTCAGATACTGAAGCCACAATGAGTTCCAGCCTGGGCAGAGTTCATCAGAGGTTCAGGGCGCTAAAGTTATTAATACCCACCAACACCAGAACTTCCTTAATTTGGGAAGACTGGGATAATATTGTAGTAAATAGAGCCTGTCTATGAATAATAGCCCTTTTTGTAGTGGGGTGGGTGTGCTCAGCTGCTGGAGCAGTTGGTGCCATTACTTACAGCTGATTGAAGCTATGCTTTTACATGACAGTAGTGTTTTCTAGACAACATGTTTTCCATTCCAAAGCAGCAATTATTTTCCTATTGATCATTCACTCCCAGGGATCTAATTGGAGATGTGTAATGATGCCTGTATTTTCAGACAGAAATCGCTGATTTCAGTTGTCTGTTTTCAGTTGGCAATTGTAAAAGCCTGCAGAGAAGCCGTCCGTTTCCAGGGGCCTGATTGCCCACCCATGGAAATGAGGTGGCCACAGTAATCACCATGGTAGGGCTTCTTAAATGCAGCCTGCTATGGGTGACGTTGAGACACTGAGATGCTCTGGATGTGGCAGGAAGTGGGCACCAACCACTCCTTGGCTTTAGCCCCCATATGACCGTGATGATTGGCTTGGGAAAGGGTTTATTATTGCAAGGGTAATTGCTACAAACACTGGGGATGACTGCAAGTGAAGGGCTGAGTCCCCCCAAAGCAAAGCTCAAGCCTCACAGCTTTACAGACCCAAAAGCATCCCACACCAGCTACCCCAGAGGCAATTCCCCTCTGGAAAAGGCACCAGAACCACACTTCCATTGGCTGAAATCAGTGGCAGAAGAGACAGTATTTATTGGGCGCCTTTTGCCAAGGGAGCATCAGTGTGGCCGGTGGGGGGGACACAGGGACAGGACCCCAAACCTTCCCCCTGTAAACCGGGAAGCGCTTTGTCCCCATGGCCCTGCTCTCAGCTGAGGAGCTGGTGTAGGGATTGCACAATGAGGCTTTTAAAAATAAAGCATCTTAAAAATACTCGTTTTCTTTTTCTCGACGTGATGCGAAGCCAAGTGAAAGCAGCAATTTTTGTGTTTTATTTTGTTTTAAACCAATGAAAGTTAATGTTAATAGCAGTCTAGGAGCTGGAAACCCAACTTAAGAAACACTTAATGTTTAGATCTACTTAGTGGTTGGAAAAAACAACTTTTTAAATGCTCCAGCAAGTGGAAACAGCCACCCCTTGTAAACAAACCTTTAGCATTAAGATATTTCATAGCAGCGGAAAACCTTAACTGCATGGAGACATAGTTCTGAGACATTTCGGAGTGATCAGAGGCTGCCGGCGTAACCACGTTCTGTCAGCAGAGACGTCAATGATCAATGGAGATGAAAGAAGAAAGAGTTTCCATACAGGATGCTTTGCTGAATGTTTGTTTCACAATACTTTACTGTATTACACACATAATTCATATCCATATCGGGACACAGTTCAACGTCGCGTTACTCTAGTTTAAGCATTTTAGGGTCAGTGAAGTTAAACCAACACAAACAGCAAAGAGCCGGGCACAGGAATGAAAAATATTGGTTGTTTTCTGCAAGTACAGTAAAATTTCCCAGCCGTAAGATAACCCTGCCAGATATTCCAGTGGTGACCTTGGAAAAATAACACGACAACCTGCTCAGTTGCTGTTTTGCCTCTAAAACCTCATTTCAACCCTGGTCATGTGCTTTTGTAGCTGCTTGCCCTGAGTGTAGGTTGAAGTGTCGCTGAGGTGAGCTATATATGGGAATTGTGTTTTCCCAGAGAAACAGTGGAAGTCCCATCATGAGACAATTAAATGCATCCGACTGACTGTTGGCAGGGAAGTGGCAGGGATGAACTCATAGGTCTTTTCCATCCTTTATGCCTTAAATCTACTGCCTGGATGGGTCAGTGCATGTACCCGCTGCTGCTGTTTGCTGCTTCCTTGGGGCATCCACCAGCACACCAGTCATGACCTGCTGGGATGTGATTGCAGCTGGGGATGCCCTCTTACTGTTCCATGTGCCACCACGGTACCCTGTATCATCAGCATGAGCTAAGGAAGTTGTGTGTTCCCTTCTCCCACTTGGAAAAGTGGCCACCCCACGTGGGAACATCATTGGGAAACCATTCCCATTGAGGCAGGAACCTTTGCCAGCTCACAACCAGGTGTGCTGGGAAGAGGTGGGATTTAAGAGGTCGGGATGCCCATAGACCCTCACTGCAGTACAGGTACCCCTGTGCCGTCTGGCCCCATGCTTGCAGGGAGCAGCCACTTGGTGCTTGTAGAGGTCTGGGAGCAAAAGCTGGAGTCCGACACGCTCCTCCTGCTGGGTCATTTCCTTCGAAACAATTGGGAGCTTTGATCCCGTTATGTGAGCGAGAACCTGCCTCTGTTCTCACTGTGCACCCTCGGCAGGGCTAAAAAAAGCCCCACGCAGTGACCGACAGTGCGCGCGCACTGAGCTGCGCTGCCGCTGAGTAAGCCTCTGTCCCCAGCTTAGGTAATTTCCTTGCATAAATCTCTTTTCAAGAAGGATCTTAAGCAGACTTTAACCAGTACCAGACCTCTCTCCTCTGGATTTGATCCTGAGGAAATACCTGATAATAAACAAATACCTTGCTGCGATCCTCAGCCTTGCCAGAAATGACAGTTGATTTTAAAATCACTGCTTTTTCTTTGTTTTCCTTCTGTTTTCTCGCTTTACTCTTTTTTTTTTAGGTTAAGAAAATGAAGGAGATATTGTAACCATACAGAGCTAAGAAGGTGTTGCAGAGAAAACAAGCCCCAGCAAGGTTAGCATCCGCGGAGGGATAGCGTTTCACTGCCGCGTGTCTGCGCTTCCAAAACACCTAAACCACTGCTATAGTCTCTGCCTAATTTAAGATTTCCATTTGAATTTGGACCAGTGTTTATACATTTCCAATGATCTTATTAAAGCCAATAAAAGTTCAGCTTCAGCATCACAGTGCTGCATCCTGGGAAGCTCGGATATCTAAAAAGCGCAACACAAGTACAGACACAATATATTTATCCATGGCCTCTTCAGCCTGAAAATCAAACTCAAGGGATGGAAAGGACTTTTACATCTGTATCAGATGGCAGAGTCCTGTGTGCGTGCTTGCAGTTCATCTCCCTAAATTCCCCCAGCAGTTTCCCATGGAAAAAGCCAAATGTCCTGTTCCAAAGCACTGCCCCAGCTCACTCCCACACTGGGATGGGTTAAGTTGTTGTTAACGCCCCTGTTTGTGTTGCTGTTACAGTTTGTAAATTCACAGAATATGAGACTAAATAAGTTTAGGATTACCATAACAGCCCAATTAAGGGAAAACTGTTTATATTTTGCAACCAGCAGTACTGGGAAGAGGCCCAATACAAGGTGCAGGGAATGTGCCCTCCATTGCAGTCTTTCTTTATCTCCTTGCTGTTAATGTCCCTCAATCAGGCAAGGAAGGGCATTGCCAATGATAAGTGTCAGCTATCCATGTGGGTGTGGATGGGTGGGATTTTTAAATCATAGAATCCCGGACTGGTTTGGGTTGGAAGGGAACCTAAAGCTCATCCAGAGCTCATGTTAGAGCTGCTGAGGTTCATGATGAGGCACCCACTCGGGAAAGCAGAGTCTTGAAAAGCAGCCTCTGCTGGGGATTAGCCAAATGGTTCAGCTGGGCTCAAAGACATGTTCTGGGATACCTGCAATGTGTCATCTGCAGCCGTGTCGATGAGCGAGATACAACTTAGATCACTTGCCAGTACCTCAGCCTTCATCTCCACATCAGAAAGATGTTTCAATCTGTGATTTTCAGTCTGACTTCCTGTGTTTAACCCTCAGATCACTGCTGGCGTTTCATGTCACAGACATGTCTGTGTCCGTGTCTGAAAGATAAGGTTTCATCAATCATATGATTTATTATTCTCTATAAGGGATTAACAGAGGTGTTTAAAACCCCGTGGTTGTATCTGCTTTGAGGATTAAGGGGATTTTGGAGCAGTGATATCACTGGGCTTCAATGCAATTTTTATGGTGGTAAAAACACATGAAGCTGCAAGCAAGATGTCAGTGCGGTAGTGGTGATGGGTGGAGGAGTGGAGTCCATCTGAATCACGTCTAGACATGATCCCTATGCACACACCCCCATGTCACTAACAGGGATGAGGAATAGGACCCACTTTTGGTTTAAATCAAGTTCCCTTTATGCATATCCACTCCAGTGCCTCGAAACGCAATGTACTTTGAAAGTTGTTCACACTGAATGCAAGTGGTAATGCGTCCTTTGCAGGTAAACTTGTGTTTCTGTCAAATGTCAAGCTGTTAAGAAGGAAAAAACCCAAACATTTTTCATACCCATTTAACTCCCAGCACTCTTTATGTATTTAAGAGGTTTTCCTGACAGTACATAGAAATAAAGAAGGATCAGTAACGTAAGCCCTGGTTTGGGTCTGTGCCTCCAATTCTATCTATTTGATTCTTTCTGCCCAGGTTCCAGTGGAAACTTTTCTTCTTTTCCATTTCAAAAGCACATTTCTTTCTTTGAAGGCCACCAAACCAGGAGTGGTTTTCTTCCTCTCTCCCCTTTTTTATGCCCACCACCTTTGTTACTTAATTCCCTTTCTTTCGTAATAATCACTTAATACATATGCTTTTGGAGACAGAACAGTAGCTCTGTATCAGCTGTACTTTCAGAGAAGTATTCTCTTGTCTTAAGTGGTGTTTAGCTATTCTCTGACATGCTGCAAATGCTGCTAAAGCCACAGTAGCTGCAAAACATGCAGTGCAACAGGGCAGATCCACTGGAAGTAATGCTGATGGGTGGCTTCAAAGAGGAAGTTCTAGTCAGGATGAAGATGTGCCTGGTGATAATCTAAGTTGATCATAGCAAATTCCAGCTGTTTTCTCTTCCCCTTTCTTTGGGCACCAGAACTCTGGGCTCAAGCACGTTGTTTGAGGACTTGTTTGCAGGTATGGCTGTGTCTCTCCTTCTCTTGAATTAATGATGGGTTCAGAATGAAGCTTGTGCTTTTAAGCTTTACCACTTAGATGTGAGCACAACTGTCATGAGGTTGAAGCAAGCACACAGGTTTAAGAGACATCCACTTACACTCCTTCTTTCAGGCTTAAAAATAAAGGGACTGCTCCCTGTGGATGCCTCACAAAATCATTAAAAGCTTTTTCAAAGGCCAAGAAAGCAGTAAGTAATGGTTGCAGGGTTGCCAGGTTTTGTCTGCAGTGAGGGAGAGGAGCTCTTGGGGTGTCTGCGCTGGGTGATCCGAGCAGAGCAGCGAGGTGCTGCGAGGAAAAGCTCCACCACACCCTTTCATCCCACCCAAGAAAAACATGAAAGAAGGAAGAAATGAATCTCTCTGCTATTGCTTTTCATTGTGCCTTTTTGAAGATGTGATAGACCAAGATTTCCTGTAATTACATGTAATAGCTGGAGGGGGAAGACAGCGAATGAGAGTCAGAGAAATTAATTCATTTAAATCTGTCACTAAGACTCCTACGAGCCAACCTGTAAATAACTCCACAGCTAAAGTAACTTTGTTTGCATAACTCAGCTCAAACCCCTCCAAGCTGAGGGACCCAGTGTTTTTCCCCTTGCTTCTTGCACATGAAGTGCTATTTGAGACACTAATAGTCTGTAAATCTGACTCTGTGGCACGGCACCAGAGTTGAATGGATGAAACAAGCTCCCCGTGCCAGCATACATGCCTAAAATTAGCACCAAAGATATTGGATTCTCAAGTGCTTTATTCCTTTTTTCCTTCCACAACAGGACTGGATTTTTGGCATGCTGCTGAGGACCAGTTAATAATATTAGTCTGTGGTTACTGGGCCATTAAAACAAACCAGAGTCGAGCACCTTTGGTTCATGAGATGAATACTAACAGTGCTCCCCCCATCCCCAGCACACACCGCCTCGAATTAGCCTGCTGGGATAACTGGACGATGTTGTTCAAGAGCCAGTGGACTTTGAGCTTTGTAGTAATTGTCTGCAGATGGCAGGAGAATGCGAGCTGAGAAGGTAAAGTGTCTTGGTGGCATCTGTCCAGAAGTCATCATGGGCTGCAGGACCCTGTTAGTAGTGTGTAGCATTAGAAATGACTGCCATTGATGTCTCATCCCACCAGCATCTCTTTCCCCCTTTCCCCTCTCTGCATGTAAGCAGTGATGGTGCAGGGTGTCAGTGCTGCCTTAACTAGCCGTTGGTGAGACATGGGTTGGGGGGACTCAGCAGGAGCAAATACCAGTGCCCAGTGTCTGCATTAGGCAGTATGATGGGTCTCATTCCCCTGCCACCTCTCTGTGGTCCATGTGGGCACCTCCAGAGGCTATTGCCACCCATCCTGGTGTAGCTGTTTGAGGTTGGGTGGGTTCTAGAATCATGGAATGGTTTGAGTTGGAAGGGACCTTAAAGCTCAACCAGTCCCACCCCCCTGCCATGGGCAAGGACACCTTCCACTAGGCCAGGTTGCTCCAAACGCCTTCCAACTGTGAGGAAAATGTGACCCAGGGAATGTAATAAATAGAACAGAGGCAAAGTGCCACTGACTTTTCATAACCCAATTCAAAGCTCCAGCATCGAATACTGTTTCACACCAGGATCTCAAAAACTCACTGCAGGCAGCACAGGTACTGGAGGAACACCCAGAGCCAATTTTCTCTTGTACTGAGCCCATGGAAAATATTCCTAAAGCCTCGTGCCCTGGATCACTGAGCTGACCCCAGCTGGGCCAGCCAGTCTGGAGGCATTTCCGCAAGCTTGACCTATTAAATAGTCCTCTTTAGTTTTGTTATTTCACAAAAAATACTTCCCTCTCTCCTTTTCTGGGAAGCACGTAGGGAATGGAGACATTCCATGCCATCATTTGCAGGTGGGACAGGCAGAGGTATCTTTGCTATCAGGTTTTCTTTTTATTAGATGTTACAAGAAAAAAATAGCTTAAAACCCATGTAATCTGACTGAACGGCAGCCCAACAGCAGCAGACTTTCACACAGCCATCTCCTGCAGTAGATTAACATCCTTCAGAAGAAGCCAAACGACCTGTTTTCTTTAGCAAACTTTATTAAGGTCTCTAAATCTCTTGGATGTTTTCAGTCCCAGAATAACTTCTGAAGTACAGGGATGCTTTTCTCTTTTCATCTTGTCAACAATTCCAAGCACAGATTTGTTCCGGAGAAACCAGAGTCTGCCTTAGGTTCAGATAAGTGTAGGAGCATTGGCATCTTTGTGCTGCTAAATTCATCCTCCAAACACAACTCAACCCCATAAATTTCAATCAGACTGTTGAGAAACCTACTCCTTCATTCTGACTCCAACATTTCCACTTCAGGTCAGACACAGCAATGTCGTAACACAAAAATGGGTCTTGAGGTTTTCCATCCTTTAAGAACTGTGTCAGCCCTATTTAAATAGGAGTAAATATTGCAGGTCTTTAATGTGTCACAAATAAGTTTAACCAAGACCTATGTTTTGGCAACAGCAATGTAGTGTTCATTGCACAATGGTTTCTGCTGGTAACACTCTCATGGTCCGTTCTGCATATAAAATCTGCTGCTGTGGGTTTGGATTTCAATGGGGAAAAATCACCGTATGCCTAAATTTGTTAAGAGGTTTCTGAGTCTCACACTGTCTCTGCAGGGGTGAAGGCTGATCAGTATCTTAGAAGATCTAAAGTCTATTTCAGCTCAGATGGAGTGTGTTTGGAATGGGGAGAGTTCCTGAGTTAATGTAGGGTGAGGGTGCAGGTTAGAAAGCTGCAAGTGAGACTCGTTATTAGAGGGCTGAAAATAGATGGAGGGAAAATCCATCATCTGCACTTTCCACGTGATTTCAAAGAAAAAAGAAACCACTTTGAGTTAAAGCTCTGAAAAAAAAATCCCCTCTAATTATGTAAGTTATAGATCTATGAATCAAATAGTGTAGAGCTGGCCACAAGGCAAATATATCTTCTAGCACCAAGAAGGGAGATTCTCTTAGTCAAGAGTCATTCATAACTCACTATAATCGGTAGGAAAGTGAGGGTTGAGTCAATTTAATTCATTCACAGTCGGCAGTGTTATTATTTCAGGACAAAAATATTGAGCTCTATGAAAACCATCTGGTGTCAACAGAAACCATCCCTATGGTCAAGCAACAGCTTGGTACAAGTGGCTCTTGTTTGAAAAGTCCTGGGAATGAAAGGTTGCTTGGTTCCAGCCCAGGCACAAAAGCTTCACTTTTAATAAGGGTGGTGTCACCCGAATGTGAAGGGTCCTGCTGGGCTGATGTCAAGATCTATTTACCCTTTTTATGTGTTTTCATAGAGTTTTGAGAGCTGGCCATTTGCAGTCAGTATGGTGGAGGTGAGCGGGGGCAGTCACGGGGCTCTGTCTGCAGAGGGACTCCTGAAGCTCCAGGAGAATTCCTTCTGATCTGAGTAGCTTTAGATGGAAGATACTTAGAAAAGGCTTTTCAGCAGAGCTGAGGAGAGGGTAGCACCTTATTATGCAGTAATACATTAATTATTATATATTATTGAGTATAATATTATGCTTATTACAGTGGCATCATGGTAAGCAAACCCCAGGATCTGTGCAGCCTCAAGCATTCAGTAAAGAAGAAAGCCAGAGCTTTTTTCTCCCGCTTTGAACATCGCTGTAGATGACTGTGGGATGTTTCTTGGCTCTTTGCTCAGGAGATCTCATGTTTTAAAAAGCCCCTGTAGGCTCCTGGGCTTTTACATTCACCTGAGTCTTCACAGAGGTGCAGATCAAACCTCTGCAAAATCAGAGCAGCTCCCATGCCTTGGAGGGGAAGGGGGGGTTCTCTTCTGTTGTTAACACTTTGTGTTATAATCTCCAGCCACAACAGGAACCAAAGGGAAATGGAATAACCCATGCACATCAGGTTTTGTGTTGGGATCTAATGCAGATGCCTGCGGGACCCCATCCCCATGCAGTGCAGGGTCTGGGTTTTGCAGGTTCAGGCAATTGGGATGCCCTTGCACAGACATACATGAACGTGGGAGTGTTTGTGTGAACTCAAACCCTCCTCCGGAGCCTTCTGAGGCCTGTCTGTCAGCACTGCTGACATCAAATGTGTATCCCCACATCAAAGCCCTGTCGAAGCTGCTGACTTCCTACTAAGCAAAACAAGGGAAAACAGATTTTCGCTGTGTGTTGTTTATTTTAACATGGGCTTAGTATTTGATTGATTTCTTTTTTTCTTCTCTAGAAGCAGCCTGAGGGGGGTGGTTTGTTCTATCAGGAAATGAGGATGAATTTACTGAAGCAAGCTTGGGCAGTGCAGGCAGGCGCGCTCTCAGAGCTGTTGTACCTTGCCTGTGCATCCACCAGTGCCCCAGAGCAAGGTCTGAGGCTGCTGATGGAGCTGGGAAATGTTCTGCTCAACCATGCAGGGATGGGGGGACTTGTAAAGGGGCTGTTGCTGCTAGAAATGGAGTATTTTTTAGACAGAATGAAGCAAAGCCTCCTCACATTGAAATGCCCCAAGTCAAACCCCACATTAGAATGTGGTCTTTACCCTGCCTTTTTGCCTGATTGAGTGGAAGGTGCCCCTGCCCTGGCAAAGCGTTGCAACTGGATGAGCTTTAAGGTCCTTTCCAACCCAAACCATTCCATGATTCAGTGATTCCATGAAATAAGGCAGACCTGCCATCTCTGTATGTTTGAATCTTCTAGTGAATGGCCCACAGGGTACCTAGAGACATCCATGCCTTTAAGGCTCTTTGTTTATGGATGGTTTACAAATCAATTCTAATTCCTGTAGACACAACAATCAGCTTTGTGACAACCAACATAATCAGCTTCAGTGATGCCCAAAACGTGGTCACCTTAAAGATTATAAGCTGAAAACTGAAACAAGAGGATGTTAACAGCAATGCCCTTACTGAATACCAGGAGGAAACCCACAAACACAAGCTGCACCCAGTTTGATGTCCTAGGGGCTCAGGTGTGCACCTTCTCAGGGGCTCTGTGTAGTGCTGCCCCGTTGTCATTGACTGCTCCTAAAGACATCACACACAGCTTAAAACTGTTGTGTCCTCCCCTGCTTGTCACTTGGCTGCTGAGGTTCACTACTGAGGGTATACACAAAGCCTCACATCAGGCATAGAAAGTGAACCAGCTTTTCAAACGCGTTCAGTTTGGTGCAAAGGAGTGAATCACAGCACAGAGAATACCCAGGGCAATTTTAGCTGCAACAGCACGAATGTGAGCACAGCCTGAAAGAGACTTTGCTGCATGTTGCAGGGATATAAAGAAGTATTTCCCCTGTGCTTTGTGTTTGCTGAGCTGCTTACACAGAGCAAAATGAGTGTGAAGGCAGCAGCCACTGTTAGGGACTGCAGTGAAGCTGAGAATGCCTCAGCCTGGGGGATCTGAGACTAAAAGGAAGCGTGGTGGCACCAGGAGTCCAAAGCAGCACATAGAACAGTGAAGCTCCATTGTCCCTCTGAAGACCCCACTTCTCCACATGTATAGAGACCCTTTACAAGTGCTTCATTCCCAGGGGACATTGCTTCTGGGATGCTGCAATTCTCCCGACTTGCATATTTGTTCTTTTCTGACAAAGACATAGGAAAACGGCGCTTCAGTCATTTTAGGTGGGGTTTTCTGTGTGTACATCCATAAGACCCTGACACTGACATCAGTTATTACATCTGCAGGAGCGTCAACTTTTGGAATCAAATGGTGCACAAAATCCAAAAGATGCCAACTTTATCCTAATTTACTTTCCCTTCCCGTGAATTACAGTGATAAGGACATTAGAAGAAGAGCCTGACTTCGTCCAGGTTTGGATAGAAGCTTTCCCAAAAGTCTCAAGAGAAAGATGGGAAAAGAAAGAGGAAAGAAGTCAGGACAGGCCTGGGGATGTGAGAGTTAAAAGGAACCTGCAGCTTGGACTGCTCTCGAGGGAGACAGGAAAGCCGTAGAGATTTGGCAATCAGCGCAGATCCCAAAAATTAGATCATAGCACATAATTATCCTCCGAACTGTTCCCGATGCCAAAATCTTAATATCTGGGATTGTTATAATTTGAAGTCATGTAGGAAATGCAGCGTTTCAATCAGTTGCCTTCCCATGCCCAGCCGCTCCGTGTCATTGCCCGTTCCACAATAAAACGTACCTGGCATTGTGTGGGAATGAGTAACGATTCCTGTGCCGAAAGGGAAGAGGGAGAAACACCGAGAACTCTCTCAGCGCTGCAGCCAGCGGGAGCCGGCGGTGCTGGCAGGGGCTCAGCACCATGAGTCAGCCCCTTGGCTCCGTCCCTGCTACTGCCACCCCAAGCCTGCCCAAAAACGTGTCCCTGGGGCTTGTTCCAGCAACACCCACTTGGGTTTAGTCAAAGCAAAGGGCTCACACGAGCCACAATGCCCGATCTGGTAGAAGGTCCCATGTGGGGGCTGTGAGATCAAGTCACGATTTGGCAACCACCTCTGACGACCTTAGACAAATCACTGTTCTCCACTCTATTTCAATAGCTACACAAATGTCTGCTCATTTCAGGTCATGATTTCCATGGAGGGGGTTATACGAGTGCAAGCACAGAGGTTTGAGCCTGCCCAAGGAGCTGACACTGGCTGGCCTTCCTGATAGGGTTGGTGGGAGATGCCCAAGTGGTTTGGGGATTTGCTGCAATACGATGTCTGCACAGAGGTTTCTTTCCCCGCTCCATGTCCAGGCTTTTCCTGTTGCTCACCACAATACACAGTTAGCACAGCTTTCCACCCTCAAGGTCTTCGAGCTGCAGCATCCCATGGGATCAAACTCCCACGTTGGGCACAATAGGTTCAGATAAATGTAGCACAAACCCTGTTAATTCAATCCCAAGCTCCTGCTCTGAGTTTGGTGCTTGGGCATTGCTAACATATGACCACTATCACATCCTGCATGCTGTCCTGCTGTGCTGGTCTATGGCTGTCCCTAGCTGGATTCCTTTCCTGCCCTCTCCCACTCTCACAGTTTGATGCTTAAGCCAATCGATGGGATGCTGTATGTCCAAACCTGCTATAAATGTTATAAGCCTGTCTTGCACCTCTCCTTCAGGAGGGCACCCAGCTCTTCCACAACCCCGGCCCTTTGCAGGGCTGAATTAAATGCATGTATTCCTAAAACAGATCATTGCACAAAACCCCTCGAACTCCCAGGAATCCAACCAGCAGAGGGCATGAGCAGTTGCTGCCATGCCCCACAATGCCCAAGGCCAGAGAAAAGCTTTCTGGGGGCAAAACCCCCGATGTG
This sequence comes from Neopsephotus bourkii, assembly GCF_033783945.1. Taxonomy (NCBI): domain Eukaryota; kingdom Metazoa; phylum Chordata; class Aves; order Psittaciformes; family Psittacidae; genus Neopsephotus; species Neopsephotus bourkii. The sequence goes on from NW_026902223.1 coordinate 2,309,585, forward strand.
CAGGATGGGATCCATCACCACCATGGTGGCACTGGGAGGAAGCAGTGGCTTATTCAAGTGTTAGGTGTCATGATTTCCTCCATGCATTTGCACAGCCTGGTAGGAAACCACCACAAGCTGAACTAAAGAGTGATAACACAAAAGCAAGTGTAATACGGCACTGAGGTGGGGATTAAAGATGTGCCAGCGGTGATGCTGATGCTTATGGAGCTACCAGGATTTACCTGCTACCAGGGGCTGTACCAAGGACAAGACACGAAAGCCTTGGTTGGCTCTGGTGAGGAAAGTGCAGCAGAGTGATGGCAGCTGAGTCTGTGGTGGGTGATTAAGCACAGGCCATGCCTTGGGATTTAGGAATTCTTTCTTTTCACTTCCTGTTTACAGGTTGACTGCGCTTCCCCAGCGTTTAAACTCCTTCGTCATTCCATGTCTGCGCTGGTCCAGCACTCAGTGAGGATTAATAAGCTTCCTCTGAGCAAATAGCTTTATTGAAACAAGCTGCTGCCTTGCCCTGCAGGCAGAAACCCTCCGATAATGCCATTGTGCAGGAGGCAGGATGCAGGCAAAGACCCCAGCAGCACTGCTGAAGGCCAGGATGCTCTCCCACTGCACTGGTGCAAACACAAGGATTTGGAGGGTTGATCTTTTTCCACAAGTGAGGAAGAGCAGGAGGCTGAGCATGACTGAGAACCTGGCTCCAATTCCTCGTGCTGCACATCCGACCTCAGACTTGCCAAATTATTCCCAAACCTGCCCGTTTTGCCCCTTCCAACCCCTAAACTGTTGTTGTGAGCAGTGGAGCGAGGAGGTGGCAGCTGTGTTTTCTGCTTTTCCTGCATGGAATTACCCTGCAGTGATCTCCAAACAAGATGTTTTCCGATCAGACCTGAAATGTTTATTTTGCTGGTCAAAGAACCCAATCTGCTCACTGCGGTATGCATGGCATCTCACATGCTGCTTCCCCTCCTCACTGTCAAGTGACTGCATATTCCACCAGATACTGCCACAAAAGCTGGAAGTCAGATGCTTTGCAGGCTAATTAATCAGTTTGCTATATTAGCAACCTTAAAGGAATTCTGATGCAGACCCAGTGCTTGAGCCTGCTGCCACATCTGCAGCCAATCATGCTTACATTACCCCATTAACAAACTACATATGTGCTAAGCAAGATACGTTGTGGTTCCAGTGTGCAGAGAGCTCGTTGCTGTTTCTTGAAGGACCACAGCCACTTCATAAATACAGCACAAAAAGGTAAAGGCTTCCTCAGTGGAGAAGGTTTATTCTGTGCTTGTTGCTCGGGCTCAGTAGTTTGAAGAAGGCCAGATTGGTTCAGGAGATAGGAGGCATTTAGCAGTGCTGCAATGGGGTGATAAAAGAAGTTTGAATAGATATAGCCTTTATAAAAAGCTTTTATTATAAGGTCTGCAGCTCACTGACTGGAGGACTCGTGTGCTGTGCTGCTCTCTCCTAAAGGTAAGCAACTTGCAGTCAGTTATGGCAGTTGAGGGCAGTTTGGGAGCAAAGAGAGGCTGGCTCTGCCCTGCTTGGTGTGGTTGGAGCGTTGTCCCATTCCAGCATTGCCAGGAGCTGTTTCTTCCAGGGAGGGAATTGTGCTGCACATGTGTGGCAGAGCCCCTTTTTGGGGTGCATTTTGCTAAAGCCCAGCACTGATGCAATGTTTGGGGTCTGGGTGATCTGCAGCCACTGGGCTGCTTGTGTTGCTTTAAAGCTTATCCTGCAGGCACAGTCCCTGCAGCCTGCCAATGGCTCTTCCCAGTGTCCTGGGGTGGGATGTGGCCCTGCTATGGCAACCAACAGCACCTTGCAGATGTACAGAGCCCCACAGTAAGGAGATAACTTCATAGCTGCTCTTATGAAGCCCTGGATTTGAATGCTTTCCTCTCACAAAGCCTCCCTGTTATGCACTGCACAAATGAACACGCACTTTATTTCCCTTCATTCATTTCCAAGAACTGCTTCTGTTGTATGGAGAGCTGAGTGGTGCTTCACCTTATTTTTACTGGGCAGCTTCAAGCCCTGGAGTGGCTCAAGCTTGTTTTGTGTTTGCCTTTCCTCACTACATACAGCACTGTCAGGGCAGCAGATGCTTTGCAAACAGCTTTAAAGACAGATCCGGTGCCACACAAGAGTTTGAAAGCTGAAGAGGACAGTCAGGGCTCCCAGAACATCATGTTCTGTTGTATCTGGCATGAGTCCCCCACTTTTATATCTTTCTGCTGTCTCTATACCTACTGTTTCCCCCATACAGCTTGTTTATACCTTTTACTACTGAATGGGAAAGGGAGGTGGCAGATGAGCAGCTCAGGGCCAGCTTGTTCCCACTCACCCTTTAGGGAGCATCCATCACTGCCCTCCAGCTGTATCCATGGTGGGGTGTTTCCTTGCTTATTGCCCAGCACCTTCACCTCTGCTGGAAATGGGCCTCTTGGCTGGTCTGGGGGGAGCTCCTCCTATGAAGAAGACTTTAAAGAACAGAGCTCCTTTAAAGCACATAAAAACCAAGTGCATCCAACTGTGAGCTGCTGGTTTTGTGCCCCCATGATTATTTGCTGCCTGATGACCTCACAGCAGAGGCACTGACGAGTTTAATTTCTCATTACATGGCACTTCACACCAGTGAGGCCGGTAGCTTAATGAACACCACTGGTTAATGCAGGCTCACCACAGCCTCATCAGTGTATAGTGCTTTGCTGTGGCAGCTAATTGATCCAGCAGATTTATCCCATTGATTTGTGTGGGTCTGATAGAGTTGGGTTAGGTGCCAGACTGGGAATCGCACTGAATAGCAATGTGTATCCTTGGGAAAAAGAGTTAGTCCAGAGGTGCCATCCTCACTCCTGTAAAAAGTCTCTATTTACTGTGGATGGTTAGTGAGCTTCCTTCAGTGACAGCAAAGATGAGTGAATGAATGGCTTTTTTATTTGCTGTGGGTGCTTGTGGGCTCAGTTAGATAAGCATCTGTGCTTTTAGTTATGTTCCTCATACATATGATAAAACTATAAACCAGGCTTACTGGGGCTGCTCCTTCCAGAACACGGGTACTCTTTTTGAATCCACTAAGGTAAAACCATGTTACTTGGACATCTGTAAGCTCGTTGCCATGGGTCAGGATGCTGCTGCGCTGCTCCAGTGCCCTGCTGGCAGCCTGGCTGCAGCCCTTAGTGATGCCCTTAGCGCTTATTGTAATTCAGCACCCAAAAGGTTTAATTCCCAGCAATGTGCCATTTACAGGCCATGGGGAGTCTCTAGGAGAAACAGAGACAAAAGCAAAGAATGGGAAACAGTGAAAAGAAAGGGCACTAAACTGGAGTGAAACTTGGCTTGGGTTCCTGCTGGCTCCAAGGAGCTTTGTGCAAGGAGCTCCTGCTAAGCACCAGCGTGCAGATGCGAATATATAGTTCCTTTTTCTGCTGAAGGCGATGTGAAAATCCTGATTCCTGACGCTGCCAAGGACAGGATGGAAATCCTCTTATGGGGATTAAACTTTCAGAAGGACAGAAAAGTTCTCTTCTAAGAAAAGCTGTGCACTTCGCTGTAATGCAGGTAATTAGGCACAAAACATTGGGCAGCCAATTCTGCTGTCAGCACCACGAGCAGATAGAGGTGAATTTGCTATGAGTTGGATTCAGCCTTTCAAATGTAGCTCCAGATTAAGTTGTATTTTCCTGATAGGATTATCAGTTTAGCCCTTTATTCTCCTTCTGTACAGTCTTTCCAAAACTGCTCAGCATCTGATCCTGTGCATTACTTCTTTGGTCAGCACAAGGCATATTCTTGACTAGAGGCCAGTGACTTCCCATTGACATGGAGGAAATTTGGACTATACCTTGACTGCAGAATCCTTTTTCATTTGTCTGCTTTATTGCATTATGGAGACTTGATCCTCCTCTGGAGTCTATTGAGTGGTTTCCAAGGGATACAGTTGGATTCCCCACTTCTTTGTTTCTCTTTCCAAGATGGAATGGACTTTTATGGAGTACAAAATCAAAACACAAGCTATCGCTTGCATTTGCTACACAACTCTTCCTGTGCGTTGGTGGAAGTGCTCTCTGAGGGTTTCATGGCCTGTTGTATGATGTGTGGGATGGCAAAATGATGGTAAAGGGCTCGTGGAGATGGAGTGCTGTGAGGAGGTGACACCCCTGCTCCAAATGCCTGTGCTTATCTCCATCCTCTGCGGCCTGACCTGTGAACCAGGCACTTGGGAGCAGAAATCCCAAGTTTCAGAAGAATCCAAAGTTTTAGAAGCACAAGTTGCATCTGGAAAATCAGGAAGCTGCTTTTTAAGGAATAGTGTCTGAGATGAGGCAGAGTCCCTTGCCAAGGGATGTGTTCTTAGTTCATAAATAACTCAGGGAGAATACACCTTATTATATACCTGGCCTGCTGATATGAAGCTTTTCCTGTAGCAAAGCCAGGGCTAGATGCAAGCCAAGCAGAGTTGTGTAATACACACTTAGAGGGAAGAGGAAGTGCCAAGCAGAAAACTCATCTGAGAAAACCAAAGTCCATCAAGCACTTAATGGGCAAGTCAATACAACACTGGAAGTCAAAGCTTCCTTGTAATCTCTGCTGCAATTCCCTGAACACCCATCCCTTCACCGAGCATTCACCAGTTGCTGAAGATACACAAATGATGACAGCAGATCCCCCCCGGTGCCTTTGATCCCTGCTCTGTGTTTAGCTTAGTGAGTTTATGTGCTCAGTGGTATTCAAGTGGCATCGCTCACGCTGGTGGTTCACAGCACAGAGAAGCTGGGGGCAGGCAGCCTGGCCCAAGGACGCTTGCAAAGTAACAAGCAACTGTGTTGAAAGCATTTCCTGCTCCAGCTCTGTGCTCCCAAAGCAGCGGAGTTACTGCCTGGGAGTAATTTGGAGCAATTCTACCAGCAAGTGCAAAATCAATGCAAATGTGCAGCTCCTCCAGGTTTAATTGCAGGGGAGCATCTGTTTGCATTGCAGCATCCAAAAGACAGCCTTGTCTCTTGGGAAGTTTGCAGTCTGTAAGGATAGTGTGAAGTTTTCAAAAGGATATGCTGTCATTCACCCCTTCCATGCAGTTGCATCTATTCAGTCGCTAGCCAGAACCACCCTATTAAAACCACAACTGTGTGTACAAGAATGTCTAAGAGCCTTCATTGAAGGCTTCTATCACAGCCTTGAAAGCAATCATTCTGATTGCTCTCTGTTTAGCAATTACGGCTGAGCGACACATTTTCAGCTTTGGAAAATGATATGCCAGTTTCCTTATGCATAAGTCTCTCATATACATATATATACGCACATATTTACCAGCTTTCATGTGCTAAACGGTTTCTAAACTCCTGCCTGTCAAGAAGCTGGCTGATGTGGGAGCAGGATTCCTGTCTGATGGCTGCATGATGTGTGCCAACAGCTCCCTCTGGGTTCTTTGTCCAAGATTTACTTCAGTTGCAGAAAAATCAAGGAGTGCCTTTGTTCCCAGAAGTATTTTTGGCAACCGACTGTACAGAGCATGGCCCATCCTCACAGCCCCTTTGCGTGGTCTCTAGACAGCAGCTCCTCAGGGCCAGCCCAACCTGGGGTGATAAGACAAGCTCTGTGATGGAAATGATTGTGCCTTTGTGTCTGGGAAGATGGCAAATGTCATTCTTTGAAATGCAGAGTCTATTTCAGAATAGAGCATCTCTAGCAGGGATGGGCTGTAGCTTCCCAGGCACCATGGAGACATCCAGTTGCATAACCCTGACAGTCACTGGGAGACGATCCTGCTGGAAAGAGCCAAAAATTCCCCTTCTCCCGCTAAACACAAAGCGTCAATGACCTCAGCCCTTGGCCATCCCATCCGCATCCAGCAGAAAGCATTAGAGGGAATAACATCTCAGGAACCCCTCCCATCATTTATGGACTAGCGCAGCTAATATCACAGCTACTAAAATATACCCAATTTCAAAACAATAGCTTTACACGTTGACCAAGTGGAAACCAGGAGCCAAAAGCAGATGGATTTATTACTGAGGTGAGCAGCAGACAGAGGAGGAGCTGGGGTCCCTGAGCCTGGATTTGAAGGCAACAGATTCATGCTGAATTTCACCATTTGAGAGCCTGTGCTGTGTTTTGCAGCCAGTGGTGTTGCTCTAACCAGATCTCAGATAAGAAGCAGGCTGGTTTGTTCCTTTATTCATCAAAACTGGAAAAGAGCTGACCATTTAGGAAAAATTCTGTGGAATTTGGTTGAAATGAGCGTGCCATGGAAATTTAATAGAGTCATATGCAGAAATTACTGTAAATACTTGTAGAATTTAATAAGTGCTTTTATGCTTCCTGTTGGGTTATTTTTAACACTTGCAGAATTCTGTAGTGGGATCTGATTATGTTTTAAACTTTAATGGTTGTTTAAAAGAAAAGCTGTTGAGCACTATCGTTTTCTATTAGGTTACACGGGGTGCCTCCATTAGGACTGTTTTTCTGCTTCCAAACAAAGCCTGAACAGATTTGAACACTGTACACAAGCAAAATAATCCCAACTCAGGGAAGATATTAATGAAATCCAGGCTGAAAATACATGCAAGAAACTGCTGTGCTGTTTCGACTTCCAATTTCAGTTCACACAGGTGAACTGAAGAGCAAAGCAAGGTTCACCACATCCTAATTGTATTTGGGGGCACTGTCAAAACCCTGAATGGTGAGCTTTTCCTGAAGGAAATCTTCTTGATTCATATCTTCTGCTGTGATCAAGGAGAAGTTTTCCTGCCATTTGAAAAGACTGTATACATTTCATGCCTTTCCTAATCTAACCCCATGTGGTACAGATCAAAAGCCTTCGTGAAGTTTAGTGCATGAAGATCAGTAATCTTGCATCCTGTATGAATTATCCTCCAGGAAGACATCTGAGTCTTCTGTGAAGATGCCCATGGCCTTCTATCATTGTGTGTGCTCCTCTGGTTCTGTGATTAATCACTATGATTTCTCTAAGACTAACATGGTCATGTTTCATTAGTTTTGGCCACCACACATTCATTAGTCAGGCATCATCAGCACATCTTTGATTTTTAAGACCATGTTTTCACAGATCATGCTCAATGTTAGCTGGAGTGCTTGGGAATGGTGGTTGCATTCAAGTCCTGTTGGGTAAAGGGTGAATTGTTCTCTGCAAGCTCATAGGCTGAGTATGCCAAGATGAAGAGAGACTGAGGAGGATGTGGTCAGCTGCAAATATCATGTGAGTTGTTCCCAATGATGTTTTTGGCAGGATTTTTATTGGGGCAAAATTTGCTAATGAAAGAGGAAAAATAAAGAGAAGCTCACCAAATGAGGGTGCCACCATGCTGTCCTCAAGCCTTGATAAATCAGGAGCTGAGTGTCTCCCCTATGGGGCCTTCCCTGGTTTTGGTAGATGAACTTTCCAGCTGGCTCCTTCCAGCTATATTCCTTGGCTGTGTTCTTATGCCATGTCCAGATTGGTGTGTGGAGGACTCTGTGGTAGCGCAGTGGCCATGCCCTAAAGGCAGAGGGCTGTAGGGGCACCTCCAGCTTCAGCTGGAGAGGAAAGGACATCCTGTGAGAGATGGGCAAGCACAGGGATCTGTGTCCAGGGTTTTCCAATAGATGACTCCTGCACTGAGCTGCTCCAGTGCCATGGGTGATGCAGATGTCTGCAAGAAGCAGACATTTTTTCCACTATGGATTCTGTCTCCATTTATTTCTCATGTAGGCACTATTCATCCTGACTCCATTTACTTATCTAAATACATTGTGTGCTTACTAATACAGACAGCATGTTTTTTTTTTTTCATAGCTCGAGAAGGAAAGCTTCATGCAATTCTTTGCCAGTCTAAATTATTCCATGACTTGCCTACATTTCAAATTAACTGGAGGAATATCAACAAACATGATGGCAATTCTTTTCCAATCCCATCTCCTTCAGTCGGTCTTTAACCCACTTATCAGGCACTTGTTATTACAGAAATAATCAGGAGAGGAAAATACACCACTGCTGAATCAACACTACTGTACTTCATTTCCCTTTTTTTTTCCCCCTTCTTTTGTACTCATGTAACTTCTTGGTTTCTGTTGGACATACCCCAGCCTGAAATAGTAGAAACACAGCTGGCTAAATCCATCACATCTTATTACAGGTTATCAATTCTCCCATGCAATAAACACGTTTGACAATTAGCAGTGAATTGATGAGTGACTCAGTTTGGGCTTTGCCATATAGAGGAGACTCTTTCTTCACTGCTTTGCGCTTAACAGAAAATCTAACAATACAAGCTCAATCTTGTAACCAATGCAAAAAGCTGGTAAAGCCATTACCTTTCCTTATAACCAAAATGACAAATGGTCTTTACATTAATCTCAAATAACTTCTTTAAAGCAGGGATCAGGAAAGAATTTTCCTCGAAAGGATATTGCTGCCCAAGTGGGGAGGTGCTTTCATGGGGCTTTCTCACCTTCTGTGGGATCCATAGGCTTGATAAAGCCATTGTTCTGATTTGCTTTGATGATTCTTCTGCTTCTACAAGAGATCAAATACTGCAGACTCTGCACAGACAGCAGACCAAACCACACCGTGACTCACCCCATACAGTAAACCTTTTAGGGGCAATACTGCAATAACTCAGATTTAACTTGTTCAGTCCCATCTCTTACTGCAATTAAACTGGGATATTTCACCAGCTGGCTTTGTGCAATTTCAGCTCTTTATTTAAGGGAAAAATCTGCCTGTGCCAAGCACCATATCAAAGCTCTGTAAAGCCTTAAAGTAAGCATAGAAAGAGGTTTTTGAGGAACCTGTTCCTTCCCTCTCTGCTCCACAGGGACAGAGCTTTCCTAAGTGGTCTATCAGGTACTAGATTCCTGCAGCATTCCTCCCATTAGTCTTTATAGAGAGATGCATCAGCCTTGCTGTCTAAAATGGACATTTATCAGGAAAAACACAAGGTATGCTCAGTGTAGTCTCAGTGCAGCACCCGGTCAGCTTTGACCTCTTCAATGTGCAAATAAAATGAGGCTGGTAAGAGAATGAAATATCTTTCCTTTTCAATTGCTGAGTACATTGATGTGTTCTTGATCCAAAAATGATTCTCATTTGCTCACTGTAATCACAGTACTTTAGTATTTCTCTTTGTTTGTATGGGTTTTGCTTGTTTGGGTGTTTTTTGTGGGTAATTTTTCTAATCAAGAGGTTTTTCTGTTCATGCAAAGTAAATATTTTCCTATTGACAAACTTGTCCTAGCTTTGCTTTATAAGTGCATTTTTTCCTTCACTTTGTTTCCCCTACCCAGTGCAGGGGTTTGCTCTAGCACTGGAAATGAAGGGTGCCAAGGTGATGCCAAGGAAAGTAAAGACCACAATAGTATTGGTCTAAGCAGCAGCATGAAAATGCCCCATGCAGATCCATTAGTGAGCCAAAGAGTTTTGTCTGGCAAACCCAAAATCGCCCAAAACAAGTGGATTAGGGTTGAGGTTGGGGTTTGGGGTGGGTTTTGTGTGCCTTTACTCACTGTTCGGAAGAGGTGTAGTGTAAGGCATTACAGTGATTTGCTGTTCACTACAGAAATGAATGAGCTGCCAGATTAGCAATGCTGGGCACAGAGGGTCATGTGTCATTGTGAAATACAAGCTGGTGCTTTAGGATGTTGCTGTTTGAGGTGATAAGAACTCACTGCCTCTGCTAACCAGTGCTGCATGCGAAGCCATATGCTGAACCCTGAGACTTCAAGATGTGCTTCTAAGCATAAGATGCTCAACCCCTTGTTCCTGTGGTCAATGAGTTACTTATCCACATGAGTGTGTGTAAGCATGGTCTGTGGTTACTGCAAGGTAGTGTTGTTCAGTACACAGTGAGACAGGCTTAAAACATGATGTCTTGGTTTGCATTTGCCACAGATTTAGAAAACAAAGAAAAAGCACATATGGAGATTTCCTACAGCTCAGCTGGTGTATGGTAACTTGTTAAATCTCAGTAACTTGAAATCTCTTCCTGGCAATCGAAATATAGCTCTCAGTGCTTTAGCACAATACAATGGCACTTCATAACAGTGTTATTCCATAAAAGAGTATGTCCAGGTTATATCGTACAGGAAGTACGTAGGATGTAACAAAGAGTAGTGGGTGAAAAGCAGAGGTTCCCAAATCAATCTGTGTTGGGAAAATCATCTGCAGGTTCCAATAACCGTGTCAGCTGTATCGCTTGGGCTGCTTTTGTGTGCAGAATCATGCAGGAAATCCCAACAAAGCAGAGTTTCTCGTAAGACTCCTGGTGCATCAGCCTGTGGCCGAGCCAGAAAGAAACCACAAAAACAATTGCTCTCCTCGCTGTGTGGCTACTACAAATCCCAGGTGGAACCTGAAAATGAAATGTGTGTGTGTGTGTGTCAAAACAACGCAGGGCTTTCCAAATCCTCTCTTTGGATGGAGCTGCAGAACCAAGCACATGATGAGGGTCAGAGCGTCCCTCTCTGTATTATACATTGTTCTCTCATCAGCTTGGCTGGAATTGACCCAGTGACTCCATTTATTTAAGAGTATTTTAAAACGTTTCTTATACAGCTCAGATTTGAGCACCCAGGATCATGTATCGCTTTGGAACATCCTTAAGGAAACTTCAGAGCTTTTATATACTGTACTGAACAATGGACCTATTTCTTCATTGTTGTTCTGAGATGAATTTCTGCTGAACCAGAAATGTATAAACAGTGAGGAAAAATTGGCTCTAAAAGGTCTTTAAAGATAATTTATTTTCAAGGCTTGCTTAAGGAGTGGGATTATTCTATTCTCACCTTTTAGAAAGCCATAATAACAAAGGTAGAAGATTAACAACAGTAACAGAAGAGACATACGTAAGTGAAGAGCCCAGCAAGATGTCCCAAGCCTATTTTCATTTAGGGGTGAATATCATCCTTTTTGTGAAGTTTATGAACTACCCAAGTCCATTTTAAACCTTAGCCTGTAGTTTTAAGAACATGGAATAGTTCTCATCTTGCAGCAAAATATCTTGGAGAGAACAAGTAAAAACCCTGAAGCACTGGAGGAAAAACCAAGAGGGAAGAGGGGAAGATATGAGTGGATGAAAAGTTGGGAAGTAGCACCAAAATTACACAGGGTTAACAAATGTATTTATGCCAAGGATCTTGTTGTCTTCCTCTCTGAAATCTCCAGCAAACTGCTGGCACTACATGAAACCAGAAGTAAGACTGAGGCCGAAAGGACTAAGACTCTGCTGAAATTGAAGTCTTGTTAAATGTTTTCCAGGGTTTGTGAGAGCTATTTCCCTTCCACCTGCTGACCAAACAGGATAGCAGTAAAATACTTCCTCTTAGTGACTCAGAAATCTGTCGGAGGCGATGAGGCCCAATGGGAGCTTGATGATATCTTAAATAGCGATTTGCTTTTCGCCTCTTGGCAAGCGGTGTTCTCCAGACTGGGTAACACAAGCTGCATTACCAGGCTATGGAAATGGGAACCAAGGAATATCTGTTGTTGATTGGTTTGCTCCCAGAAGGTGTCTGTCAGGCATCTACAGCTCAATGCGACTTGAGACATACAGAAAAAGAGGGAAAAAATTCAGAAGCTCTCAGTGATGCACTACTTATTAGAGGCTGAAAATGACTCATTAAAGCTCATAGTCCCATATTACTGCTAAGAACATGATCTCTCCTCTGCTGCATGAAATGAGGGCTTTATTTCAAAAGTTATTTTGGATTTTTCCATTTCATGGTATTGTAAGACAAGGAGTCCCCAGCCCTTGGAGCAGACATCTCCCTACAACTGGTCCAACACTGGCCTGTTGAAATAATGTGCCCAAATCTCTTTCCACAGGGCAAATCACAGGTTTCTATGGCCCATTCAATGCTGTCCTAAAGGTAGCTCTTTATCTATGCTGATTGCTCTCAAAGAACACTGCTCTCCTCCAGCTGACAGCCAGAAAGCTAAGAGGCTCAAGTAAATCTCAGTTGGACTTTGTTTGGTTTTCTTTCCCAGCCATAGAAGCAAGACAACAACGGAAGATTAAAGTGAATTATTATATGCTATGGGTTTCGGAAACATCCTTTTGCTTCCTTCCTAGGTCATGCACAGTCCTGTGGTTTGCAACTGCAGGCTCTGCTCCTGTTTTCAGTTGGTAGCTTTCCATTCACATCGCGCTGAGCTGCTTCTCTGAACGAAACGTGTCCCCCAGTGTGTTTGTAAGGGGAAATGATTAACTTAAACCATCTATAGAGCGCAATACTTCCTTATTTAAAGACAAAGCTGAGTAGGAAAAATGGCTTTGGTGGTTTCAGATAAAATACACTGCACTTTTTCCTGAAACTTTTTGGTGTTTTCCATGAAGAGCAGTTTCTGCAGGAGAAGATCTGCCACCTTGCTGCAAGTAATTGCTTTTCAAAGCGACCATATCCACTGCTTCTACGCTTGAAACAAACCCTTATGCATCCAATAGAAATATTGATTTCTAATAACTCCAACTTTGGTTGGAGTGCTGAATTAAAGCATAAACTGAAGATCTAGTAAATGAAAGAAACTGGATATTTAGCTACACAGCTATTAGCACTGATTTGTATTTTAACAGATGATCTAAACCCAAGGTGACACCCATGAAAGGTCGGACTCAAAATGCTTTCTTTATGTTTTCTTTTGTTTCAGAAGCATGTTCGGGACTGAGCCATCTATTTGAAATGTCCTCCCAGCTCTCCACCCCTGCAGGAGATTTTAAACAAAGGCTGAAGAAGGAAAGAAACAGCATAAGCAAATTTCAAGGGACAAGATTAATCACTGCACATCGGTAGGTTTTTCCCATTCTGCTAATAATCTACACTGAAATGTTTGTGCTGTGTTTTCACTGTACTGAAATGTGCCAGCAGACTCTCACTGAAGTGATCCAAAGACATCTGAGCAGCTCTTAACTCACTGCTGGCTTCAGAAGCCAAATTAAACCAGTCCTTGCCCAGCAGGGTCACATTTGTTAGCAAACTTTACAGTGGAGACACTGGCTTTTCTTTTCCCAAGTCATCAGTTTGCCTGTTCCATAACACTTCCAGGAAGGGGGAGTTTTCTTCAGGCATCTGCCTTGTGGGATATTCAGGGAAAGGGCTCAAAATTCATAGCAGGAGGTTTCAAAGGCAGTGCCCTGACTTGGGGCACATAGAAGTGAACATAATGTCTAGGGTGAAGCTGTTTGGGTCCATACATGAAACAGTCTCTCTCCCTATAAACAAGAAGAAATGTTTTCAGTTTACAGGTTCCCAGTTTACATAGCATGGAAGTAACAGGGGGAAAGAGGAAAATCTAATGAATTCATAACAGCCCAGCTAGGCACGGTATCCAGAGCTAAACCTGTCAGGCTCTGGACTGGGGAGGATGCTTGTTGGGAGCGCTGACAAGTGAGACTGCAGAACTACAGAGATTTATTGTATACCAAACTCATTCCTACTCTTTCTGAACAAAGTTGCTGCCCCAGAGTAACTGCTCTCCAAAACATTTTCCATCGTGAATTCCAAGTCCTTTTTCTTGCCCAGATTCCATCACAACAAACAGCCTAAGGATTTACGTGCTGCTCACCTTGTGATGACTGCCTGATGTACAGGTTTTATGAAGGCAAGAGTGAAGGAGTGCAGCCCCCCTTGGCAGTCAAAGCAGAAGGAAACTGAGGACCAGCCCATCCTCATCAAAACAGAGATATCCAGGTCCTGGGAAAGAGGTGTTGCTTTGGTCCTTGGTCTGGGGGATCTGTTATAAGAGTAGAACAAGGACATGTGTCTTAGCTCAGGGCTAACAGTGACCAAGCTCAAATTCACTAGATTTGGTTCAGGCACAATAAGAGGCATTTTCAGAAGTGTTACATCACTTCCTCGTGGTTGATACCAGACTTATAAAAGAATAGATTTCAGGGAAGTTTGAAATTCTCATGCCCTTTTTATGTGCAGGTGCCCCAAGTCAATGGCATCTATAGAAAAGGCATTTACTTGCTGTCAGTCCCTGATCTGCTGCTCAGCAGCCAGACCTGGCATACCCAAAAGGCATCACTACCTTGCTGATGTAGACACTTAAAAGTGAAGTTCATCTTGTCTGGCTTCAGGGTGTCTAAAAGCTACATGAGTAATTCTGGGCTCATGCCCTCCCTCCTTTTACACTCCTTGAAGAAAACCAGGCACCTCCATACTTCTCTCTGTCTGACTGTAGGCACGGTCTGAGGGTGAGATGAACCTGTGCCTTGTCATAGGCTATAACGATCACAGATAATGAGCCCAGGCTGAGGTGTCAGTGGCCTATTTATAGGATTTCAATAGTAAATAAGGAAAATCATATTGTCATAGCAATATAAATCCCAAAATAGCACCTCTGTACCACTGCCCATCCCCATACCTCCCTTCTGCTGGTAAAGATGGCATGGAAATGAGATGAGCGCAAACAACAGAGGCTTCTGTGATAAACAGGCCTTAAAAAAGGTTGCAAATGGAAAAGAAAGATGTGGCTGTATTAGAGATCACAGGATAAACGAACCATGAGTGTAACAAGAGCTGAAAATGGGAGGCAGATACTAAGTTCAGGAGGGAAAAGGAATGTCCTTGCCTTGTGTGGGATACAGGGACCAGCCAGGATCTGGCCAGTGGAGCAGGTGCAGAGGAAGATGGGGGCAAACTAAAATAGCTTTGTTTAGGCTAGGAAAAGGAGGAAAAGGCTAGGAAAAGGATTGCCTTCTATAAATAGTCCAAGTAAGCCCCTAGGGAAGGGAGATAATTATTTAAGCTAAAAGACAATGTTGGCCCCAAATCAAACTGGTTGTGAGTAAATAGAGGGTGGAAACATGAAGGAGGTTTCTGAGCATCACAGGAAAGATGTTCTGAAGCAACTTTCCAGTCACAGCAGGAACCTGAGCACTTCTAAATCCGTCAGAGCAGGAAATTGATCTCAGTGCCAAGATATCTTCCAGATCTACATACACATTACTCATGCTTTATTTAATCTTTATTTTGCCAATGACAAATTTTTGCCTTGTCTTAGAAAATAAGACTGGACAAAAACTTCCCAGACTGTACGGTTGATCGGTTGATCGAAGGCAGGTTCATTCATACTGATGGGTGTTGGGCTGGCATCAGTTGGCACATACACAAGTGACATCTACAGTGTTCTAGTCCTCCACTACCTTTATTATCATAGTAGCTTGTTAATAGGTTGGGTATTTTCGCTCATTATCTTGCCTTATCTCTCTCTCTGCAGTTTATGTACATCATTAGGCTAATGGAACACTGCAAGCATGATGGGAGGTTTTGGCCTGGGAAAAAATGCTATGAAATCTCTTTAAGAGAAACCTCAGTCAACAAAAACTATGGAAACAAAACAAAATCAGGATTGGTGCCTGGGTTTGAATACGGCCATTCAGCAAACAGGGAAACTGAGGAAACTGGGGTCAATTTTCCTTCCTCTTTAGCCCTTTTACATAGCCTTATACAGAGAAAATTTTAGCCCTTTTACATAGCCTTATACAGAGAAATTTGGTAGTGATAGAGGAAAACCCCACATTCCCATGGGAACTTTGGTGCACACTTTCCAGCAGCAGTGCACAAGAATGGACCAGAATGGTTCTTCTTTAGGGATTATCCTCATACAATCCTTTGGCTTAGCTCTTAGCAAAAAACATATTCCAGCCCAATTTGCACACAGTTACATTCTCAGTGTTAGAGTTTTACCAAACTACTTTCTCCCCCCCCCCCCCCGCCCCTTATATCTGAGGCAGATAATTGTGCAAGACAGGCACTAGCTTTCTAAGGAGTGAATCCACTGGTCAAAAGGGTTTCCTTGCTGTATGAATGAGATTTCTACCGCTTGTCCCTAAAGCAAATAACTGATTGTATAAAAACTATTTAGATTTAAATAGGAATTCTTATAATGGAAGGAGAGATACAGAATGTTCTTTTTCTGTTCTCTGTCTGCTTCTGAAAAGATCAGATTCACATTTACCTTCTAACGTAATCAGGCTACTCTAATCTCGAGTCATCCACCACTGAATTGACCAAAGTACAGGAAAGCAAGAAACCAGCTTTTTCACAGCTGAAAATGAGTCAACTGTCCACCTCAACCCTTTAAATGAAGTAAAAGCAAGGCTGAGATGGGGAAGGGAGTAAGGTTTTGTTAATAGAAGCAGGCTGTGACCTACGCGTACCTTGATGAATAGGAATAACCCTGTGCTTTGAACTAGATGGGTAAATACAACCTCTGCCAGGTACACCATCATCCACCTTCCTCATATATCATGTCTGAACCTTCATACCCCGTCACACATCAGTGGGTGGTTATCAAGGGATGATGAACAACCTCTGTGCTTCGGAAATTGTCTATTTAATAGAAGCTCCTGCTATGTCTCAACAGTTGCATTAGGAGCCCTGTCTATCTTCCATGTTCTAAAAAAAGCCATTTGTGAAAGCAGGCGAGCACAAGAGCTGAGTAAACTTGGACACAGCTCCCAGCCAAATTATGATCATGCTGCCAAACATGGAGAAAAGTGCATCTGATTCTTCTGCTAAGGCGTCCAAGGAGGGCCACAAAATTATAGCTGAAACTATAAACAGAATGAGTACATTTTGTTCATTTTCCTGTTCTCTTTGTAATCGATGCAATATGAAGAGCTGCTATCAGTAGAGTTATACAATCAGATGGTGGCAATAAAAGGAACGTTAGCAAGCCTAGGATGTCATAGGAGGTTGACTGAAGGAAGCATTTATAAACCAAGACCATTTATATCTATTTAGATGCGAACACCAGTTTCGTGACAAAGTCATTTTGATGTCTGTCTGCCCACTTAATACTTAACTGATGGATGTCTGCATCCTGATCTGCAGTGGTTGCCTGGAGAAGGATCAGTACCAAGGGTTATACATGCACAGACACGTCTCTTTGTGCACCTTGAATAAGATGTGTGTTATATATAGTCACAACATATCCATGTATAAGTGAGTTCATCTGATGTACACAGTATTGTGCATATGCACAATTGCATCATTATCGTCCAGTTTACTGTTTCCTCATTCTGTTAGACTCGTGGAAGGTTTTTTTTATTGTCATGTTAACAGAAATGGGACTGCAGGTTCACAGCCTCACAAATCTGTGGCGTGAGGAATACAGTGAGTATAAGACGGGCGTCTCCAGCAGCTGTCAGCAGGGAGCCTTTACTGGAGCATCTTTTGTTCTTTGGCATCTGAAAAGGTCCTGGTTCTCAGATGGTCTTCAGGCTTGTTTTCTTCTCTTACAGCCATCGCTCTGGTATCTGCAGAATGCACTTGGAAAATCTAGGGACTATCAAAATGAGAGCTGTAAAGCTCTAAAAACAAACAGACATTTCACCTGTCTCTAATCAGCCCCATCTCATGGTTTGGCTTTGATTTCCCCAGTGCAGAAAAGAAACATATAGGATTTTAATTTCCTTGGCTCCCAAGAGCAGTATGAATGAGACTGCAGCATTGCATTCGGCTTGTGTTATTAATGGGCTCCATGCTTGCAAACGTCTCATTCAATATATTTGCTCAAAGTGCTTCCAAAAAAGGGGGAAAAAAAGAAGAAAGAAAACATCAGGTTTCTAGGTCTAATGTATGTGACCTGACAGCATGAATACATTAGATCTTCTACAGAAACATACAATTCCAGCACTGTGCATCGGATCTCTAGCCTTTTTATCTCCATCTGGACTCTAATCAATGTGCTAGCATACTGCCTGGAAATAAGCCTTATTTTCCTGCCATTCTGGCTCAGACTTTCTCCCCATTTGAAAGGGTATGACATGCCTTCTTACAGTCACTGTAAGCTGGGAATGTTTCTGATCTCTTTGTTCAAGCATCCGAGCATCTTCCGATACAAGTGTTTTCTTTCTTGCTGAGTTGCTTAGTCCCCCGATGCCAGATACTCTACAGGCACAAGGCAGCATGGCTCTGCCGAAGGCTGTATGTTCATGTTCTCTCTGCTTCATTTTCCAGTCCTAAAGAAGGTACAGTTCAATAATCCTAAATTGAGACCTAGGAGATCTCAGTTGTCTTCCAAAAATTCAAGCAGGTCATGGCATTTCCCCACTTCATGTCTGGTTTTTCCTTCCCATGCTCTGGCTTATCTGCAAGCCTTTAAGTTCTTAAAAGGAAGAGCTGGTTTATATTATGCATCTGGACAGTGTCTAACACAAGAGGGCCCCAGTTTGATTAGGGTCTCTTGTGACTACCGTAATGCAAATACTGCTAATAAAATGCATTTGCATCAGAAAAAAGGCAGTGATGCTTCTTTTCCAGTTAGCTCTTTCCTTGGGAATGTCTGGGAGAGGTGGGATTCTCAGCCACAGGCTGGGTGGCCCAATGTGACCCACCCTGGCATAGACAACCCTTTGAGCTGCCCTCGCAGTGTTGCAAACCAAACTGTGCTCGCCTGTGCAATGCCTCCCTGTGCCTGGAGTGCTTTGTGCATCCTAATGTGCCACATATTTGCCTTCCCAAAGCAGAGCCTGCTTCTGTTAACAGCAATTAATCACTTTATAGCCAGCCTTTTATTATTATGAACACAGCAGATGTGTTTCCATTAATAGGTCCCCAAGTGAGCCTTATCCAGCATCAGTGATACTTAATGAAGGAGATTATGTGGCCTAAATAGAGTTTTCATTTTCAGCATCTTCCCACTCCTATCTGCACTACCAAGTAAGCAAACAAAACGAAGTGGAAATCTTGTTCAAGGCTCAGTTACAGTACATAGGATAAACTTGCTGCCAAATATTAAGATGTGTGATTAACAGCTAAAACTTGCATCAGTATTTTTACAGGGATCTAAAACAAAACACTAAAAACAAGCATGTAGATATCTTCAAACTGTAGTGGCAATTGCAAGCTCTCCACTTCCCCAATTAACCTCAATATTTGAGCAATGAGAGGGCAGGCAGCTGCTCCCTGGGGATGTGTCTGTCTCCAGAATATTGTTCAATCTCAGGGAACTTTTCAAGCATGCTGGTTGCCATTAAAAAGTCATCACTTCCAACAGTGGCTGAGACCTAGCAAGTCATTGGGTGCTTGTGAAAGAGTATCTAACTAGTAATTATGAGGGTAATCATGAGGGTTACCAAGCTGTGGCACATGAGGTTTGTCCATGTGAGCCAGCCACATCCATGAGTGCAGGGTCAGGTCTGACTGGATGGGCTGTGGATGCAGTGCACAGCATCCTGCTCAAGGAGGATGCTCATCGCTCTGCTGAGCTCTGGAGGCATCCCAGGTTCATGCCCACCATCCCAGTGGGCATCACTGAACATGGACCTGTCCCTGATGTACCACCCTGGGGCTACTCAACGCTTTCCATCACCTCTGAAATGATCAGCAATTAAATCTCTGCTGACATGGAGCCTCTGGCTTTTCTCTTCCTTAACAGCAAAAAAGCACAGGTAGCAGACAGAGGGCATGGATGCTCTTCCACACCATGAGATGTTTTGTGAATAGGATGTTTTCCAAAGTGTTTCCTTTGGAGGGTCACACTCTGCCATAACTTCTGCTCCCCTAAATTACTTCTGGAACCAGATCCCATCTACTCAAATGGCTTCCTACCCATTTTCAGCTCTGAATTGTCTGAGGGTTATTGAAATTTAGTCTTTAACTTAGATCTTAAAAGCAGATAGTCAAGGGGCTACACTGACTCCTTTTCCCCAGCACAGTAAATAGAGGAGGCAGCTCCTTGTGTAATACAGACAGGAACAATCTTGTGCATTTCAAAGAAGTCCTCCGGGATTCATAAGGAGCACCTCCACTGTATAAGTGTGCCATATAATTTTAAAATCCAGAAAGATCATCTCAGAAATTCTATACATCTCTCTTCCACTGGTCTGTGGAGTAAAGGATATTAAAATATGTAGTGTCTGCAGTACTGAGCCACTGGAGAGCGAGTTCGGTCACTCAGGATGCAGTATTGAGCCATTAGTGACAAACTGGCCTCAGTCCTACAGGAAAGGTGCGAGTGCGATCATGTTTAAAAGTACAGTGTATTCTATAGACCACTTTAACCCATGAGCGCATTTTCAGTCCCTGCACCAAATGCTTGAGGTCTGACAGAATGGAAGAACGATGAACTTTGTTTCTCCCACACATCAAAAGAGCTTTACCATTCAAAAGATGCAGATAACTAAGGAATGATCCCCCTTAACTGTGTCCCTTTAAAATGAAACAAAACAAAGTGTGGCGTTTTTAATTAAAGCCCAATTAATCTGAATAAAGTGAGGAAATCACATCTGGGCCATTGCTGCTCTACAGCTCCTAACCACAGCATGCGTGAGGTTATGTCAAGGACTTGCTTGTCAGCTTTGCTTTAACTCACATATGGGACTGGGTATGAAAGAAAACCCCAGAGTTTTTACTTTCTGCAGTAAAAGCCAAACTAACATAAAATGAGATTAATGGCAACAGCAGTGACTGCTTTCATTTCCCAATGAACTTTCTCAATAGTACCAGTAATCAAGATCAGGTTGAGTTTTTCTTCCTTTGTTTGTTGGGGTTTTTTTCCCTTTTTTCATTTAAAAAAACACCAACTTTTCATCAGAGAAAAGAAAAGAAAAAGAGATACTTAAAATACATAGACACATCTGTTCTCCCATATTAACAACATTACGTCTTTCTCCATGTGATGCATAATGAATCATCTCAGTGTGTTTTGCTTTATAGTTTTGTACAAATCCAATTCCTTATGACAATTATTGTAATGATAATATTTTCCGATTCAACAGTACCTTTCGTTTTGAGTTTCTCAGGACAAGAAACTGTGATGAGAAGTGAGTTGGACCCCTTGAAACAGCTAGGAAAAAGAGAGGCACAGCTGTAATTACCAGAGTTAGAATTTGTCTTATAATGGGGAGAAGATAAGAGTGCAATAATATTTTTGTATGCAGACATATAATTTTCACTACATTTTGGTTAAATGAGCAAGTGCTGTCATCTTCATTTTTAATGCTTGGAAAAGCAAGCCTTGGAGCACCTTACAAATGCTTTTGTCTGGCTTTTTGCCTTCTTAAGGAGAATTAAATCACATCCATGACACACACTGAGCAGGGGAGATTTCACATCGAAGCAATGAACACAGGGCAGAAGTCCTGCAGCCCATCCCTCTTTTGAAGAGATAGTGCTGAGGCTTTAGCAGAGCTAAGTGAACATCCAGCATCCTGCATTTTCCTCTGCTTCTAATAGAATGCCCTCAGGCAGCATGCTTGTCTTTATGGGCTTCACTGAGTACACCTATGGATTTTACTGGTGTTCCTCATGGAACAAAATGACCTTCAGTTTTCCTTCCCAAAGGCTACTTGAAAATGTAATCTCAGCTAACTTTTTACCCAATGAATTAGTAAAACTGCAGTAAACCCCAGTTCAGACACTCTGGATTAGTGGGGATTAATGCCCACAGGTAGGTACCAAAGCCGTATCTACATTCTTCCAGTCAGTGGAAAACCACTAAAGTTGGACACCTACATGGGTTATATAGGCATCATTAATCTAAGGTGGCAGCAACTATTAACAGCTCCTTGACAGATATCGATCCTGATACTTTTGACCACGTGTCTTAAATACTGCATGAGGACAAAAGTCTTGTTTATGTTTGCTACCAGCATCCAACAGGAGCAAAGGAATGTTCTCTGCAGCAAGGAATTATAATGATGGTTCTTTATACAAAAAAAAAAAAAGAAAAGAAGAGAGAAGAAAGGGCAAGAATCCTTGATTCAATTAAGTCTTAGTCATGTAAATAGTTGGGAGTTTCCAGAAAGTAATGTCTTTATAGTAGGATGCCAATGTAGTGTATAATTAAAATGTAAAAAATGTAGGAAGGTGGCCAAGGCTTTGATTATAAACAAGATTTTCCTAACCCACCCATGACTTGGCATTTTGATCCTGAAATTTATCAACAGGAAAAGGTGATGATTTCTTTTTTTGGACTGGAATGGAAAATAAGTTAGTTTGTAGAGAAATAAATCTTGTTCACAAACTTTACTTGCTCCTTACAGAGGCTTTTAGCATTTGATCACGCTTTAAACAAGAAGGCTTTTCTGGAAAGGATTTTTGTTTTGTATGATTGGTTGCTTTATGTAATAAGTGCTTTGTATTGTATAATATGAAAAGCAATGCAAAGCAGTCAGCTTTTACATAACAACAATAATTTAATTACAATAATTCAGTTCAGCTTTACTGTGCTGTACCAAAATGATAACAAGACTGAGCGTGACATTGGCAGCAAATATCAGTGTTTAGCACAGTGGAATCCCAAAATATCACTGAACGCTTTCTCCAGTTTCTCAACCACCTCTCCCAAGCAGCTTCAATATAAAGCCCTGTACAGCTTTGTTATTATTTATACCCTTCTCTAGTTTGGAAATCAGATGGAGCTCTTGACATAAGGTGATTGAATGGATCATCAGTTGTATATTACTATATAGGTAGAGGGTCAAAAGTTGGAACCTGGTGATGTCCCACCCAAAGCCTCTAAGTCCAGGACAAGTTTTTCCATGGACTTTAAGTGTTGAATGAGGGAGAATTTTTAAACGCAATATTATGTTTTACTTTATTACACTTACCCTTGTGTTAAAGTAGTCATTAAATGCAATATTATAAGCAATAAATCTTATTATTAGAAAGGGCTTTTTAAACTCTAACTTTCGCTTATTATAACGTTCCTTCTGGCATGGTCAGGTCTGATAGGGTTTCTGAATCTGAGCTTTTCTGTGTCCTGTCATCATGAATCTCCAGCAGCATAAATGCCTTGTGCCAGCGTTTGGCACTCAGCCCTGTATAAGCTGCAAGCTGGCAAAAGAGACCTAATCTACAATAAGAACTGCCTGGAGCTGAGCAGCTTGGTCAGTTCAGTGAAGTTAACTCTACTACTGGTGCCCCAGTTGGGTGCTACCATATGAAGGAATGGAAAATAGTTGGACACAAGTTGTGCTGTCCTCACTGAACAATGGAAAGTTTCAGCACCCCCCAGATGCCACAGATTTAACTTCACTTATACTTCAAAGTAGGAGTCTTCAAACTGAGTCTTCAAACTCCATGGTAGAGTCTCAATTAATTGTCCTGTTGAGCATTTGTTTTCCCTTGTAGAACTTTGTGAAGTCCAGGCTTTACATTTTAAACCATCAATAGATGAGATCAGTAAAAGATCACATAGAATGTATCCTCTCTGATTACTCATTCATGAACAGTTGGGTCTACAGATTTTCTTATCCCTGTGTCTTTGATATGAAGCATGTTCCTACCTCTTTATGGAACGGTCCCTACGACTGCAAAGCTTAGGCTTCTGCAAAACACAAGCTGTGTGAATTCATCAGAATGTATTATTCGCTATCAAGCAGCTAAAAAGCAACATTATGCCTAGAAAATAAATTAACAAGTCATGTATTGTTCCTCTAAACTCCTCAAAATGTATTTGTGTGTTTTAATATAACACCAAGCATGTTTGCATTTCTTATTACAGAATATAGCACTCAGCAGCCTGTGATACAACAGTTCAGACTGTTGGCAGCAACGATCCAGTTTCCATTTCTTTGAGTGCAAGATTCAGGGTGTGGAAACTTTCTACTTCCTTGGAAACTCTTCTGAAAACGGGTTTTCACTCAATTCAGCCTCTAAGTGTTTAAGAGGTGACTGAAATCCTGAAAGTGGACTGACTGTTTTAGTGCCATTGGCAACCTGGGGAAGTTTCTCACTATGTGAAGGAAAAGGGGGGGATAAAAGTGGGGGAGAAATCTACTTTATTAAAAACCTAACTAAGGATTTTCAGTGAGCTCCTTCTCTCTCCCCTCTTACTCCTTTGAAAAGCCAGAGGTGAAAATAGCATGATACTTCTCACTTCGAAGTATTATTCACCTTCTGCATCAAAATTTCTACCCATGCAGTTGTAGCTTCATTTTCTACTATTGCTCAGCACTGCTGATTCAGTGCAATTGGCTAAAGGCTTTATTTAACACCAAAAAATACACTTCAGAGAATTCCCACCGTTGTCCAAGTAGCAGGCAAGGCTGTGCTTGAATACATATCATGACTAGAAGGGTATTCCGAAAGAAACTAGTAACAGGACATGGTTAACTGACCTCAGATAGAAAATCCCACTGGGTGGGATGAATTTCACCCAAGTTTACTGATCTATAGTTAGGCATCTATTTAGAGCTGATTGTCTGCAATTCCTCTTGAGTCTCTGGTGGTGGGAGATGACTGCTTCCAGAGGGTGAATCACCCCATCCGGCCGTGAATCACCCTCTGGATGCTCTTGCCATTCCCTGCTGACAGTGGCAGAAAGCGGATGATCTCAGGCCATGTGCCACTCCGAAGGGGCTGCTGCCAAGTGGGATGGGTGCTGTGCACAGATTACTCTCCCCCACCAGGCTGTTGACAGTGTGCACACTGCAAGACTCAGGGAAGCTTGTCTCTGCCGATGCTCCATCTGTCATGGTACAGTCAGGTCAAGAGCCAGCATTTTGTTGCCTGAGGCACAGACAAAATCAGCAGCAGCCTACAGAAGGCTAAGGAAGAAAAAGCAGTCACTGCCCAGCGTTATGAATAGGTCGATAGCTGGAGTAGAAACAGACACTGTGGCTGTTTGGATAGTGAGGGAGTGCTCCAAAACTGGAGTAAGCAGAGAAATACATTACTTAAAAATCAATTTTTTATTGGTCCATTTACCAGATATAAGCACCTTAGGAGAAAGAAAGGAATTAAATAACTCAATGTGGCAAAGAGAAGCCAGGACAGGGGAGTCCCATTTCAGCCCCCTAATCACAGGGTAAGTCCTCCTAGACTCAGCCTTCTTGTCTGACCTTTCAGTAAAAGCAGGTCTAAACCCAAGGCAATATACAAGCTGGTTTTTAGCCCACTTTCCCAAGACCATATGATCCTTGATTCATAAAGTGATCTGGAATGATTTGGGTTCCGGCATCTGCGGGTAAAATCTAGTGGCAAGGAGCACTATTTTATTCACTATAATCTCACAGGTTTATTGATGCTTTAACGTGTATCTCAGACACTGGGCAGCTGCAAGACTACCACATAATAGAGGGAACTTGTGAAAGCTGTGTTGAAATAGCTTTCTTTATTGTTTTATTTACAACTGGCATATCTGGCTAGAGAAGGCTTTTGTAGCCAGTGTTTTGATATATTTTTGTGTAGCTTTTAATAAGACAGTCATATGCTCGTATAAACTTTCTGCCTTACTGAAATAGTCTGATTTGTGTCTTTTCATTTTTCCTAATCTCACTCTTTGCTTTTCTCTTTCATTTTTTTACCCCACTTTTAGATCTTGACATTCCTTACCTTTGGGCAACCTCCATTATACAAGAAAAAAATCAGTACTGAACAAACTAACCTTGGGATAGTTAAAGAAATAACTCTTTTCCCAATGGAAATATCTGAAATTCCTCAGCAATACCATGAGAAACTAATCTTGAATTTGATCTGATTTTACAGGATGATTCATGGTTTCTGAGTCAAGAAAAGTAAACTTGTTGATTATAGTTTAGGTATCGCATCTTTAAAAAAGGAGACGCTATTTATTTTGTTACTTTCCATCTAACCAAAGAAAACATTTCTCTCTTTCTAGGTTGCCAATAATTTATGAATATTAATAGCTGACATCCACATTGGACAGAGCAACACTTGGAAATACAGCAATCCTCACCAACCAGGCAAAGGAGACAAGGCAGGACCTAAAGCAACAGGGGGAGTTTGTGGTGAAGCTCTTCTTGAGCGGGTTCAGGACAGCAAAGCACCATCTCAGCTGTACTCCCTTGACCTCTGTTTCGAGTTGGGTTTTGTTGTTGTTGCTGTTTTAATGGAACTTCTTGGAACAGAATGTGCATTTCTCAGGGTAAGGCTAATGCACATGCCACAGCGCTGCGCTTTCGGTTGCCATGGAGGGAGCGGGGCTGCTTTTGTATCCTGGGTGAGGTCTTCTTGGTACTCCTTAGGAATTATTCACCCCACTGACAGCTCTGTATGGGGAGTTAATGCTCTGTAATGCAACTAGGCAGTCACCCTGCAACCCCAGTGCTGTGTTTGCATTATTATACCCAGATGTCCATCACCTGACAGATTCACAAGAGGTCTTTTTCTCGTATGGTAATTATAGCAGCTTCCTGCATCACACTTCCCTTCAGGTGTGGGTGGGACTTCTCATTTTGCATGAGAATAACAAAACCGTGCAGTCCAAAAAGCCTCTGCAGCAATAAAAAGAACATAAAGTGAGCAGACAGCAAATACACATCCTGGTCTTGCGTTTATCCTAATTCATACTTGACCTACACACTTCCAGTAGTCCCACTGCTATCAATGAGTTTACCAGCTTAGGGAAATGACAGGGAGGTGGCTTGTCCTTGCTGTGCAGCAATAGGGACACTCTTCATGAGCTGACACCTGAACTCAGGCACAGATACCCAAGGCACGTGGATGTTGTCTAGGCTGTTGCAGAGCTGGGCTCTGAAGCAGGTGCTGGCTTGCATGCTGCTGCCTCACATGCTGGGACGGAATAAGAATATTAAATGATGGCTATTTTATTATTGTTATCTGCAACAAAACAGGCAGACTCTTGTCAGAACGCTGTAGCAGGAGGAAAAGCTATTGAATTATTAATTCCTGAAGCCTAATTAAAAGGAAGGATGTTAGAAAAGTTTGGAACTCGAAGTTCAAAGCCTGCATGGATGTAGCTGTGAACAACCCTCACCAACTACACCATTTGGCGTCACACACACCTCCAAACAATACTTAAAAGGATTACACAAACACACTAGCCTGGCAATAAGAGCCTTTGTTTAGCAGCAGAAGACAACTGAAAGAATTTTATTTACAATTGATTACCAAAAAAACCTAAAGAAATAAAACAAAAGCCTCTTGCCAACCTTTCCTTTTAACTGAGCCAATTCAGCACATGATACAAAGCAGATTGGCCAGCATGACACAGGCTGAATCTCTGATTTCTTCTTATCCTCTTTTTCACATGTGCAACTGAAGCCTAATTTGAGATGTTGTTTCTACAAGGTAAAGATGTTGCTGCAATTATCTGCTGCAGTTGTTAGCTTTTTGCACTTGCTGATTCACTGCCATCAAGGTCCAAAGAAATGATGAGATTGCAAAACAGCATGTGCTGGGAAAATGGAAATTGCTTTTGCTGCTGGCCCAGCACTGCTTTAGCCAGAGGTTTGGGTTGTGCTGGCTGCATTTCCACTCATCCTGTAGGTACAAGATCAGAAGGAACTGGAAGGAGTTGAGAACTGTGGCAGGATGCAGCGAGAGGTACTCAAAAGCGAGGTGGCTGCTCGCACCCATTTACTCTTTCTTCTTCACTGTTGGTGTTTGCACCTGGGAGCTGCTCCACAGTAGCAGCCTGGGTGGCACAGTGGAGCAGATTCTGGATGGCCAACATAGACATCCTTGCTTGCTTGCAGCACTGGGGGCCATATCCCACCAGCTAATAGCAAAAAGGCCAGGTCAGGGTCTGACAGCTTCTCCACACACAATGGTTCCTTCCAGCCTTTTTCCTTCAATCAGGTTTCATTTCAGTTCAATACAACCATGTAAATGCCATGTGCATTTTCTGGAAGCACTGTAGGGGTTCAAGGGTTATGTAGAGAGTTCTTTATAATGGGGATTTTTGCCCTTTATCCTTCAGATCTATTGTATGACAGTTACAGAGGCAAAGCTGAGAGCATCTATAGCTGATGATATCAAGGAATGGGCATCAAATTCCACCAAGGACAGAAAGACATCACCAAGGGCCAGCAAGTTGTTTAGAGTCAAGAAATAGACATTTCCTACCAGAACAAATAGACTGCTGGTGAAGGTGAGGGAAATGACACCTGCAATTACAAGGCATGACCTGGAGCCATTAGCACCTACTCAAATCACCGTTTCTCACCTCGTTGGGGGATCATCACTCTTGGGATCATCTTGCAGAACACTGACCATCTCCAGCTGTGGTGGGGGGAAGCACAGAGCTGGTGAACCCATAGGAAAAACTAGGGCTGGGCTTTTTTCTTCTTTGGTAAACATACACTTAGTATTAGCAGAATTTAACAAGTTTATTAGGGGGCAGAAATGTTATCACCCTTTACTATGGGTGATCATAGCAAAAGGGAAGTGCCTGTAAGGCAGAAACTCTGTGTGATACAGGACCAAAACTCTACCCATAACCCTGAGATGCTAAGGTTCATCAGGCTCTTTTCCTGATAACTTTGAAAATACAACAATGGCCATGGGGAATTATATTAATTGCAATTATCTTGTCCCATAGCTGCAGCATGAAAGGTTAGAATCATGGAATCATAGAATAGTTAGGGTTAGAAAGGACCTTAAGATCATGGTCGTTGGGAACCAGCCTACTCTGTCTCTTAGTTGAAGCCCATGGACTCAGAGCTCCTTGTGATTCTGATTCCCCTTAAAGATGTGCCGTATCTTGTGTTCACACTCAGGCCACATGTGAATGTCAAATCAATTTAATAAGGGATGTAACCCATCCATATCAAAACCGGGTTCTGTGTAAGCAGCGGCAGCATCCGCAGTTAGAGCAGCTTAGCTTACATTTATTTAACATTGAGGAAATTTAAGACAGTAAAAGAACATATTTTGGCTAGCTTTCATCCTTAGCAACCTCCTAACGATTTAGACAGCTGCTCTGGTCTGAAGGACGAGCACATCTCAAGGAGTAAAGGTTAATATCTGCATGAGAAACTTCCACCCCCCCTTTTACTGGATTTTCTTTGCCAGATGTTTTTTCCAGGCTGTTTGCTTGTTTGTTTGTTTGTTATAAATTGTACCCAGCAAAGAGGTTAAGATGGGTCTCGAGTATTTTATTCCTTTTAGGGGGAAGAGAGCTAGCGGAGGGAATCCAGGCAGCCAGAGGTGCCTGGACTATCCTAACATACGCCGTCCTGATTTCTGCAAAACCAATGAATCTTACAGAGCTACATTCAGTTGACAGAACACATCCAAGGATAGAAATGCCTTTATCTTGAGTTCAAGGATGCTTCAGCCAAAGGGCTTGTGGGAGATTCACTCCAAATTCTGCTTGAATATAGCCTGCTTCACAGGTTGAGAAAGTTGGGGCTGTGCAGCCTGGAGGAGGCTGTGTGGAGACCTCAGAGCAGCTTCCAGTGTCTGAAGGGGGCTTCAAGGATGCTGAAAAGGGGCTCTTCACTAGGGACTGTTGTGATAAGACAAGGGATAACTGATTTAATCTTAACAGGGAAGTTCATGTTAGATATAAGGAGGAAGTTCTTTAAGGGTGATGAGGTACTGGAACAAGTTGCCCATGGAAGTTGTGAATGCTCCATCCCTGGCAGTGTTCAAGGCCAAGTTGGATGGAGTCTTGGGTGGCATGGTCTAGCATGAGGCATCCCTGCCCATGGCAGGGGGTTGGAACTGGATGAGCTTAAGGTCCTTTCCAACCCAAACCATTCTCTGATTCTGCAACATAGCTGCTCAATACAAGTGTTAGTAAGCAGCAGTCTCCTATTTCACCCTCTCTTCAGCAGCGTGGCACAGGTATCACTCAGTGTCCTTGGCAATGTAGTACATCCATGGTCACTCACTCACCCTGTGCTTTCCTCCCTTCCTGCTTTTGCCCTCCAGGCTCCTTTCCCAGTCATACACCAAAGGTCTCAGTAAAAAAGATGATGTCCAAATATGTAGAAACATTTCCTTCTGTCATTGCTATTAGCAACTTGGATGAGCATCCTTGGACACACTGAGCTGATCTTCTTTCTAGGTGTTACCCAGTTGAATCACTGGGTGGGTTTGAGGGTTTTTCACCACCTAAACGGAGAGCTTGGTCTGGCCCTCCACCTCTGAGCCACCACAGCTGCTCCAATCCAAGAAGCAAGGGGATGACATGCTAGCGGAGCCATCACTCCTCCAGATTGTATACTGTTGTTACCTCCCAGCTGGAAAACAGCACAGTGTACCTTGGCCCGGAGACATCAGCCTTTAGGAAATTTCAACAAGGAAAGATGCAGAATCGAGAGGAACCTGAAGGCAGTGAAATAATAAGGGAGAGCTTGAAAGAAAATATTGCAACTTCGAAGAAAAACTCAGCAAATTGATCTAAGGATCCATCTGATCAATGGAAATAAGGAAAAAAGGTGAGATAATAAGGCTTGTGATGGAAGAGGGGATGTGTTATTTGATAGCTCATCTAAGGAAGATATTCTAGTACAAGATGCTCCATTATGGCAGCATGATGAGTGGAGATTGCTGCCAAAGAGGATAACTACAGAAGAAAAACAAACAGAAAAAAGGATAGGAAATGTGTCAGGTTTGATTGTGAAGAAAGGTCGGACCAGGTACACATCCTCTTTGTTTGTGTAGCAACAGCATTGAATGGAGCAAATCACAGCTAGCTAGATTATTTGAAGAGTTACTCTGGAAACAAGGAGGGATGCTGAGGCCAGTGAACAGCTTCATTCCAGTCAAAAGCCTGTGCTAATGTGTAGGTCCTGCTGCAGATGTGTAAGGCGAGGTGAAGGAGGTCGGGAGGTAAAACAGTGAATAAACCAGCATCCTGCAGTGCTCTATTACCAACTAATGCATGTGAGGGCCCAGCAGGAAGACAAATGCTGGTTATTCAGGATGGGAAAGAGATGAAAGCAGTGAGATTGGGTCATCAGGCACCTCCCAGCATAGCCCTTGCCCTGCCTGCACTGCTCCATACCCTGCCTCGAGCAGCCCCTCACCGTGGCTGCTGGCGCTGCAGCTCACCCCAGTGATGGATGGACTGATGGGATCCCCATTCCCACACTTTCCAACATACATCTGCAAATCCTAAGAGGGACAAATGAAGACCAGCTGCCAATTGGCCTTACAGATTCGAGGGCTAACATCCAGTTGGCGTCCAGCAGGTTGTTCACACTGGAACAGGAAGCAAACTTCTTGCTGCAATTACCCTCCAATTTCTACTGTTTACCCCAGGAATAAACTAATTGCTGCTGTAAAACAACCCCTCCCACCAGGTCCAGGAGTAAAGTATGGAAGAAACGAATGTCAGCCAGTTGGTCAGTGGCCAAAGGACTGGCCAGAGGCCAACTGGCACCTTATGTCTTATTCGCAATGGAGGAGGGCTTGAGTGCCTTGCTGCAGATAACCTGCCTGGCATTTTCACCTGTTTACCCTAAAAGTACACCAAATGCCACATGCTAGATCAGTGTTTCCCTCATAGGAGTGTGGTAACCAGGACAGGTCTTTATTCTCCCACTGAATGAAGTCGTTTATGTGAGAGTTAGGAGCAGAGTCTGCAAGGGAAGTGTGAGCAAGCTGGAGAAGGGCTAGATAATTCCCATGGAGATGTACAGTGGGCATCTCTCAGTGATTCAGCCCTAAATGCCACCTACCAGTGTATATCTTGAGTTTCTTTTCCTCTTCTTCTATATATGATGCACGAAACATGGCTGGGGGTGCTGGCTGGCACCTATGTGTGTGCTGGCAGGGCAGCAAGTTTACCAGCCAAAGAAAAGAGCAAAGCCCTGCCTTGCAGTCCTTGATCTCTGCCTTTGATCTGCTGCCACTGGTTATCTGGGGTCCTTAATCCCCCTGGGAGGGGCAGCTTGGGTTGGAAGCATTGCTGTCAGCATCATGCTGCATCCTCACCAGTCACACAACTTCCTAGCAGGTTGGCATCCCATTCAGGGGCTGTCAGCCTGGATGGAGCCAATCCACCTCTAGTGTCATCTGTAACCCTGGAGGAGGATCTCACATCTCTGTCTCTTAGTTGCACTGCCATCCATAATCACTCCTCTATTTCTGTCCTTCTAAATTCTGCTCACAGTGGCAAAGCCAATTTTGGATACAGGGAGTAAATATGGTTTGTTTTTCCCTTTAGTGTTGTTATCCCAGCAAAGAGGAGTGACAAGAGTGAGTCACTGTGGTGCTTTGCAAAACATCCCAGGAAAAGTGTTTGTCTGAAAAAGCAAGAAACCTACACCCAGGAGAGGTGACAGGATCCTTCAGAAATTATGGGAATGGAATATTCCAGCACAAATGGACAGCGATAAGCAGTAAAAAGCAGCTAACTCCAGAGCTGTCTGAGTGCTCAACTTCTGCCTGGTAGATATTGGCCATTGTATCTAATTGCATGCCTGACTTTTCATCTTTTTCCATAAGGAATGATGCTTAGCTCAGCAACTCGGGTCCCTGTGCTACCCTTGAGCTTTGCAGAGCTGCTGTCCTGCTTCAGTAAGGGCAGTGTGGGCCAGTTATCATTAGTGGTAAGGCAAGCAAATACCTGTTGTGTTTGCTGGGCACCAAGGTGGAGCAAGTTCACAAAGGAGCCAGGGGGTGAAGGCAAACCCCATACTCCTAAGCCCTTGTGCCCCGGGACTCTCCACCTCCCATTGAAACAGCTCCAGGTAACCTCAGTGCATCATGGGCAGGGACACAGGAACCTTAAAACTGCAAAAAGATAATTACAGAAAGAAGAAAATGTTAAAAATCCCAAATTACCCAACCTGGATAACCCAAGGAATGCCCCTGCCTCCTTTAAATCACTGCCTTGTGCCACTTGTTCTTGGCCTTGCGAGCACCTTACCCTCATACTTTTTCTTCCTCAAATGTATATGTTCCACTTAGAAAAAAAAAACCCCAACCCACAATAGAACTTATGTACATTGCTGCAAGACTGTAAAGTTTAATAGCAAACAGATTACATACTTAGCAATAGACTAAGCACAATTAGGCCTCACATTCCTCTCACTCCTATAAATAACTCCCAGTTTCCTCTCCGCGTCTGCAAATTTCATTAGTATGATGGAAAGAAAAGAAAAATACACACACACACACAAAGCCCCAAGCTCTCTTTTCTTGCAAAGACCAGAGCTGATCTCTCAATCAGGGGCTTTGTTCAGCCTGGGGGAGGGAGCAGGGAGTTGAAATACCCACCCCACAGCCCTTGGGCCATGTGTTCCTGGCCACGAAGGGAAAATGTTCTGCAGATGGCTTAGGAATTCACCTGCAAGAAAATCTCCCTTCTTCACTACTCTGTCTGTGCGACCTGCAGGTGAGGGATGTGCTGTGTCTTTTGGAGCATCATCACCTCTGCTTGTCCTCAACACCACTGAAGTAGCACTAAGTGCATATATGTATCATAGAATCACAGAGCGGCTTGGATTGAAGGGACATTGAAGGTCTTCCAGTTCCAACCCCCTGCCATGGGCAGGACACCTGCTACTAGAGCAGGTTGCTCCAAGCCCCATCCAACCTGGCCTTGAACACTGCCAGGGATGAGGCAGGCACAGCTTCTAAGTACAGGGTGTAATTGTATTGGGTGCAAGAATGCATAGTGCTGGCCTCTTCTATCTGTGTGCTGCACTAACGTGATCTCAGCTAATTCTTATTAATAATAAGCTAATTCAGCTAAGATCTCTTATTAAGAGAGAAAAAAATGTTCAAAAGGTTCTTATTAACTGCAAGGGAAAAAAAAGGGAAAAAAAAAAGAAAAAATTAAACAAAAAGGATAAAGTTCAGACTGGAGCATGTAAAGCCTTGGAAATTTTATGTAGTCAATGCTATGACTTAATTGATAAACTTGGAGATGTTTCCTTGGGTCTCGGTGCTGCTGTGTTGCACTGACTGCCTGTTTTGTCCAGGGTAATTTCAGACATGTTGAAATAGGATGGCTGAGGGGCCAGGCAGCCTGGGCAGATGGACTTGTGCCATGTGGACACGGTGGTGCTGGCACTCAGGCGAGACTGTAGGGACCTCAGGTTATGTGTCTCATTAAAGGGCATCTGAAACTGCACCAGCGTAAATGCTAATTGCTAATAGCTCTTAGAATGCTTGGCAGGAGAGAGATTTGAAGAGTTACACCAGGAAAAAGCTCTTGAAAGACAGAACTGGTGTTTCTGCTGTGCAGGAGCTCACACTGTGCATGGATGAGCTGTGTCTCCTCCTTGGAGCTGGGACCATGTCTGCCACTGCTGCCGGTACCACATCATCTGTGGCATCGTAACATCAGCAGCTAATGCTACCATCCCCGCAATCTGTATTCTGCTAATTTGACTCTGTTCTTTTGGGCATCCTCCTTCATAAGCCACATCAGAGGTAAGGGGAGAGAAAGGAGGTGGTGAGTGGGATTTTTTCCCTTGATAGCAGAGACACCTTTATTTTTCTTTCTGTATGTTCTAGCTGACTCACATGTCAGTATCTCAAAGTATGTTGCATAAATCATAAAACCCATGCACTTCAATGAATTATTTTCTCTTTTTGTCTAGGAAGAAACAAGATTTCTTTCTGTTTCTTTCCCTTCCCACACCCTTCTCCTTTCATCTTTTGAAGAAAGACCTATATGAAATATGGTGGGCAGATACCCAGAATAATGAGACAAAGGTGATAATGTAAACCTCAGGAGAAAAGAGTTGTCTATGACAGGCAGGCTATTTGTGTTTGCCATGTTTGATTTGGCTAATAGAAAGAAACACAGCATGTCCAAGATACATTGAAAGAACATGCATCAGCTGAATACAAGGCATAGACACGCATCTAGATCTGCATCTAGGTGCTAAAGCATAAGCACCCCAACTGCTGGAGCAGCTGATCATCTATAGGTGGGTCCAAAGTTGGTAGATAGACTCCCCCAAGTCTTTCTGGTGTTTGTGTTTAGGGCTCCTCATAAAATCACTGTCAGCCTCAAAAGGGAAACACTCACCAGCTCATAGTCTGCTATTTTGTTCTTTTTCTTACGTCAGAACCTCAGCAACCCAATTTATTCCTCACACTGTTATCTCCCTCTGACTTTTATGAATTCCATTACATTTTTACCCAAATAATTGCCTGGCTCTGTTTTAATACATTCAGTTCATTGTTGCTTTAGTCTCCAGTGGCTGGAGGACGCTGAGATTGAAAGATCCAGATGAATCTAAGAGTTAAAGGCTGTTAGAGCCTATTGTTCTGCCACAACGTTTAATGAGTTCTTGCCCAATCTATTACTTTGCTTCATCTCTCCATTCCTATCAGCAGAAGAGTAGCACCGAGTGTCTGCAAATAATCAGGTCCTGGTTCTAAAGCCCATAATGAGTTCATCCCAATGCAAAAGAAACGTTA
Source organism: Neopsephotus bourkii (assembly GCF_033783945.1). Taxonomy (NCBI): domain Eukaryota; kingdom Metazoa; phylum Chordata; class Aves; order Psittaciformes; family Psittacidae; genus Neopsephotus; species Neopsephotus bourkii. The sequence goes on from NW_026902223.1 coordinate 2,344,640, forward strand.
TCTCTAATGTGTTAAAAAGCCAAATTGCTGCCTACCTCTGAAGGAGTGTAAAGTCCCAATCAACAGCACTGAGGAAATGAATCACTGGCGAAGCCACACTTTGAACACCAGGTCGTTATTATTAGAATGGGGAAGCAGAGTTGAAGATAAAGTTTGAGTCAACACAATGGAAAAATACAGTGGGGGAGAGGCCTGCCTGCTAAAGAGATAATGCCAAGGTTGATGAGAAAATACTTTATGTTTCCTCTCCCTTGAAATCTGAGTGTACATTTTCCAGGTCGACTGGAAAGAAGCAGGTTGTAAGATGTCACTCAACACTTCAGAGAGGAGACCTCCCTTTTCCAGATGCACTTACACAGAGGCAACACGCAGTGCTCACCAATATTGTTTTACAAAGTATGAAATGTTTCCATCTCTAGACTACCTGCAAACTGAGGATAACCAGGCAGGCTGGCATGGCTATGACCTGTGTTTTAATCACTTGGCTTCCAATGATTTCTCCCTCCAAGGGGCCCTTTAGAAACACTCATTTTCATTTCATTGCTTCTATTGATAGGAAAAGAAATCAAAGTCACCCTGAATTTGCCCGCCATCCTCAAGAGCAAGTGAACCCCTGCATTTTGGAGGGTCTATGACTCAATTTTAACCAGGCTGTGATTTCTGCAGAGCAAATCATCTTTGCTATTCAAAATAAGGATTATAAGGGGGGAAAGCAGAGTGTGCTTCCCTTGTAGCACTTAGTAAACACAGGCCACTGGCAGACAGAGAATAAAGCTTCATCATGTCCCTTTTACACTCATTTCCCTGCCCTGGGGATAATAGCTTCTTAAATGAAGGGAAGGGAAAGGGTGATCTGGTGGTGTTTTAATACACAGTACTCAAACCAAACCTCATAGCAGAGCTTCGAAAGGGTAATTTTGCACTTGATGGATAAACTATAACATCCAAAATAATGTAGACAAATCTTTCCATTAATTAAATGACTTCTTCTGAATAGGTTGTAAAACTTGGTTTCCTTCACTCTGGATTCAGTTAGCCTCACCTCCTCAGCTGTCTGTGCCTGCAAAGGGAGGAGAGCAAGGCAGAGCTTTGCGAATTGTTTTCCCACTTTCTGGTTTGCTTATAAATGCAAAGCTGACACCAGCTTCATGGAAACACTGGCTGAGATCAAGGACACACTCAAAACCCCTGGCCCAGAGCATGAATTTGCCACAAAGCCCAGGATTTTGACCAAATTTGCATGCTCAGTCAAATGTAGGAAGTGAGAACTGAGCAATGAGCAATGCAAAATAACATATTCTCCTGGACTGAGGCTCACCAGATTAGAAGTAGCCAGTTCAGGGTTTGCTGCCTGTTTAAATCCTATTTCATCACTGGTTTTAGCATGGTTTTGGTAGGACTTTGCAAGTGGGTTGCTCTGGAAAGCCCCAGGAGAGCAGCGATGGAATCTTCCCCAACTAACATACCAGCTTGGATCGTGGTGTTCCAGTTACAAAGCTCACAACAGAAGAAACACCTTTGCTCTGAACAGCCAGCTCCTCAACAGACGTAATGTCAACTCCACTGTTTCTGACAGGTTGAACATCTGTTTTTGCTGATGTATGAGCAAGAAAACACTTGCTTCATAGATCTCAAAACCCCATTGTGTGTTAGACAGGAAGGTCCCTCTGCAGAGCAGAACACATGTAGAGTCTCTCCCATAGCTAAAACATATTCATATTTATCCACCTGATTTCCACTTTGGCTGGATAAAGCTGGGTTTTGTTGTAATGTTCTCTTTTTCACTTGTGTGCTCAGTAACATTCATGTCCTCACCTAAGGGTAATTGCATCTCCAAAGCACACTGCCACTATCAGCATTGAATCTTCCCTGACGTATATACGTGTTATTGAATTGTATTAAAACACATTGCTGCTTCACTGAAATCATAAAGAAGCATCTCCCTGGAAAACTAAATCATTTCCAAGAAACCCGAAGTCGGCTTGGAGGAGCCCAGAGCAAATGATGGCAAAGTCTCATTTCACTGGATTGAAGGATATTTTCAGTAAATTTGGGAAGATGTATGAGAAATGGCAATTTAGTTTTCTCAGTAGTAATTGTAGGCTCCCACCAGCAAGTAGGAGGAAGAGGAAGAAACACATCATATCCAAAATAAGATCAGAAAGACATTTTAGGCCACCAAATCCATGTTGGTACTGTGCTCCATAACTCCAGGGGGATGTTCCCTGTTAAGGAAGGGATCTGACATTTCAGAGTGGTTTGGTTGACGGTACAACCCATCCCAGTCCTTTGACCTTCACCTCTCACACATGTACAGCTTTCCTACAGTTGACACCCATGCATAGCAAGGTGTAAACAGTGCTTTTTATAATCCATAGAACACTTTGTCAGTCCATTGCTTCAGCCATGGCTGTCAACCCTTGATTAGAAGCAAGCTATCAAGCTGAAGCAATGGGTGACTGTCATTTAAGCTACTCTGCAATTAATAAAGTCTTGAAGGTCTGGTGGGTTTCTTTACTCATCCCTTATGCATGGGGTTAGAAAGGGGCCATGCCAAGTGTTTATGGAGTGTGAGCTTAATCAGTGATGTAACGTGGTTACGGTCTTAGACTGCTGTGTAGTATGTGAGACAGCACATCCTCAGCAACAGTTGATTGAAACCACCAAAAAGAGCCTTGACAAAGCTTACTTTGGGGTTTGGGACTCACTCTTCTCCATTCCTGCACAGCACCTAATAGTGCAAAGCCACGAAAAAGCTATTTTATAGAGGAAGGAAAACCATCCATTGTTGTTTGAGTTTGCCCAAGACAATCTCAGTAAAACCTGCTCCTTCCGATACTACACAATGGAGCATATGCAGAAATCTGTATTTTTCTGTCTGCGAGGCAGTCTTAAAGACACATGAGTTCTGTGAAAGCCAGATGACTTCTTTTCCTCTAGAAAGCCATAAATAGCAATGCCTAATAAAATGCTGCGCTTGAGAACGTGCCCATTTCACAGAAATGAAGAACCAAGGTGAGGAGAAGAATAAAGTGATCTGAATTCATTACTGAGCTCTGGTGACTGCAACAGCTTCATACTTAAATGTGGGGAAAGGGCTTGTGAAAGGCCCGCAGCTCTCACTGGTGTTTGCTGGGATTGCTTTTCCCTTTGCCTGATTTTGGGAAGCTTGAAGTTAGATAACCAGGCATAGAAGGAGATGGGAAATGCAGGATCATTTCTCCTAGAAGAAGGTGAATTACTCTTTTAAAGGATGAGATGCATGTCACCATGTAGGCATCATTATTGTCCCTGCCTGGGCAGTGATTGGGTGTGTGGTAGACCATGTAGGTGTTGTTACCTCCAATGAGGATGTTGTGACATGTCTGAGCATACAGATACTTTAGGAATACAAAACACCTACTCATGAAGTATTAAGCTGCCTTTGCCTGAAGCACTGCAATCCAAACAAAAGAAAATACTACTTTTGTTTTACTAATCTTCCGGTAAAATACATAATATGGACGTGGTAAAATATATAATACGTTCCATTAAGCTCAAGTTAGTTAATTACTAGTTAGAAAACCCAATATATTCTCTGGGTTATTTTCCAGTTGTCATTTTGCAAGAGAATTTTGCTTTGACGTCATTGAGAGACAAAAAACACTCTGTGGACAAAAGAGACCACAAATAGAGGAAAATACATCAATATTGTTTTTCTTATAGCCTGCTACTCATTGGGCGGAATCTTCTGCAATACTGTGAGCCTGCCTCTGGCAAAGCTCTGCTTTCAACCCTAATGTGTGCTATAATAGAAGGCAGCTTATGGAGCCATTCCTGGAAAAGCTTTGCAGATCTTGCAGGTCCTCTAAGGGCTATCTTCAGGGAAGCTAAATACTGACCTAAGGCTCAAGAAGTGCCCACTGGGGGGGAAAAGTGTGGATTTAGGGGTATATTTTCATATTGTTTAATGCTTTTTTCCCTTAGATTCTGTTGCATTCCCACCCAGGTGTAAATCTGTTCCATGACCTTCATCCGTTAACAAATGAATTAGCGTTACCAAGGCGCCATACTTGGAACAGAGAGATAATTACGCTCCTTAATATTCATCTGATCATCCACTGAATCTATTGTCCTGTTTCATCAGTAGCCTAATTAAAATTAAAGGAGTTCATTATCAATTACAGACTGACTCTAGCAAGGTTTCTGATCTCATTCATTGCTACCTAGTTTATTTACATACAAACCCATGAAAGCATCTGTCAGCTCAAGATACATGGTCATTTGTTCTGTACACGGTGCATGTTTGTGTATAGAAGTGCTGACTGCAAGAGTTGCTACAAAAACACATAATCTGTTGGAGTCTGCAGGGCTGAAGTGGAAGTTAAATAGAAATGCTTAGTGAAATGTGGGGTTTTTTTCCTCTGGAATTTTGTTTTGGAAGAGAACCTGAGGGAAAAAATTCTGACAATGTCAAAATATTCTGTTTTGACTATTTCAGAACAAAATGTTTAGAGTTTCCTTTTTGAAATGGCTTTTGTTTTGGATTTTTTGGGTTTGTTATATTTTTCCCTATTATTTTTCTATATTAAATATATTATATTATAGAAAGAAAAGTTAGAAAGCTGCAATGAGAATAGTTGGTTTTATCTACAGAAAACATTTTTCTGGATTCTTCCTGTGGAAAATTTGACTTTGGAGCTTTGCACAATCTCTGGTTTGTAACAAAGGACTAAACGCTGGGTTGGCTTTGAAGGATGCAGTGGAGGGGAACTGGCCACAATATCTTCCTAAATGCTGTGGGAGGACCCAGCAGACATACATTCTGTAGCATACATCCAGCTTGAGTAGAAAACACCAGGTGCTGTTTAATGAAGGGTAAATTGAGGGAGGCTGGCACATGCGAATTTCATCTGAACTGCTCTTTGTTTCCCTTCATTCACTATCAGATTCCTCCAGGCTTATCATCAGCAGCGTCAAATGATGAAGGCATAAAGAGAGTTTATGGCCTGGTTTGCATCCCATTATGGATGGGTTGTATCATACTGTGATTTTGACATTTGCAGTGCAAACCCAGCAGAAGGTACTTCCCTTTGAAGGCTGCGTCTGTGCTACTTGTATCCAGAGGCCATTACAATTAGAACAGCTTCTCAAGGAGACTAAGCTTAAACTTTTTACCCTTGGCTTCTTCTTGCTTATTATTTTAGGCTCATTAAATGCCTAATTTGGATGTTCTGATTGCAGAGAGGTTGTGGGGTCTCCATCGTTGGAGATACTCAAAACCCAACTGGACACAGTCCTGAGCATCCCTGCCTTGAGCCACGGGAATAGACAGTCCCTGGAGGTGTCAGCCAGCCTCAGCACGAGTCCATGGGACTGAGATAGCAGAGAAAGAGTCAGAATTGTTGGTGAGCCATGTGTGTAAATACAAATGAGTTTGACAAACAGAATTCCAGCACTCTCTATGCTGAAGGAAGATGTGTTATATTTAAAAAAAAAAATATTTTCTTAATGAAATTTAAGCCTGAAAAAAAGACAACCTACCAAAAAATAACAAGTTTTGCTGGTGGAGGGGGAATTTTGTTTGCCATAATCTGCTTCACTTACTTCACTCTGTGATTGCGGCTGCTGGGAGGTGTCGAGGAGGATATACCTGAGAAGTATAAAAAAGGCATAGTGAAGATGGTATTTATTTTCTATCTCTTGTTGGATAATTAAATAGATAATTAAATAGATAATGTGGCCTTGTTCCTGTTCCCATCTCACAGCTGAAGAGCTCTCCGCAGTCCCAGGCTGGATCACCTACCTTGACTAGTGATGCTCCCAGAGACCTGGAGCTTGGCTGAAGGTGCTGCCCCAGGAGGACACTGCAGATCCATGCACAAGGCTGGCACGGGGCAGCAGCCTCGCTGGGGAGAAGCACCCTTGGCTGGAATATGGAAATTTGGAAGCTTATTGCTATAATCTGTGGTTATGATTTCCAGCCCTGCCAGCAATGCCGGGAATCAAACCACAGTCTCCCGAGTGCAAAGAGCCTTTAATGTAATCCGATAAAACCTTAACAGCCAGTCGTCTTCTTTTTATGGTAAATTAAGGGCCTCATTTACTCTGCAGTGGCCTCCTTGCCCTTTTGTTGAAGTCTCAATAAGAGGGAAGCAGGGAGCACGGGGAGGGAAAACGGATCCCAGATTCTCCCATCCAGCCTTGTGGAATGGAATACAAACAAAATCCTATTTTCCCAAGATATCTGATTCCCAATTGGCACATTGGCACCTCGCTAGAGCACCTAGAAGCCATAAACAAGGCCAGCCATGAGTCTGCATGGTATGAACTCCCATGCACCTACTCTGCAGCAGTGTCCAAGTTTCCCTGTTTTGTTTCTTGGAAATGCAATCAGTTCTGAATCTTAGATTTCTCCCATACTGGCAACAGCAAGCTTTTGCCTCAAACGTCTTCACTGGAAGCCTTCCAGTTGAAACTGTACTTTGAGCTGTCTTGGTTATTTCCACATGAAATGCTCCCACTTACAAAGCACTGTCCTCTCAGATGGAGACGTATGTATGCTGCCCGCAGTTGTGATAACTCATGGCCCTGATTACAGGTATCCGTTTCTTTATGGGATACAGATGGGCTACCCAGGGACATTGCTGCTCCCTGCATCCCTCTGCAGAAAAGATCTGTTTCCATAACTCTGGGGTAATTTATGAACTTCCTTCGTCTTTCTGGCAGACAGTCATACTCAACTGATCCTCTGCAACCCACACTTACAAGGTAATGCACTCATCTCACTGCTGTGAATGATGGGGCTTCATCAATCAACCCTGCATCCATTTAACAACTCAACCTGTTCAAAGCGATCTCCTGACCTCAGGGGAATCTTTCTTATTCCAAATTAGCTCGAAGTTTGTTTTTCCCTATGCAGCACTCTGTGCTCTCCAGTTAACTCCTCAGTTTCAGCCTTGTTATAGCAGAGTCTCTGCTGTCAATCACTGTTGCTACTGTGCCAGGACTCGGTGCTGACAGTGAGATAGTTATTGGGAATAGTTATTTCTGGCTAATTTATTCAGCTGTCACAGTCCAGTGTGTGAGTGGGAATGGACCCAAGAGCAAGTACTGCTCACCAGGCAATAGCTGCGACCTCTGTGTGTTTGCATCAGGGTTTGAGAGGGCTCAACACACTCCATATTACTGTGAAGGATTCCATGAATAGGTGTCAACCCACTCATATGCTTTAATAATAAAGGAAAAACAGGTTTCAGCAATGTTTTCCATTATTTTCATATATTCTCCCTTAAAAAACCAACCAACCAAGCAAGCAGAAGTTCAAAATACTTTATGAAACAAACATCAGATTACCGGTGCCTTCAGCGTGGTAAAAAAGAGAGAAGAAATTCCAATTCGAATTTTGTGCTCAAGAAGATACAGTTTTAGTCTGGTTTTAGGAGCACTGAGCACCTTCTTTTTCCAGCCTTTTCTGAAAATCAGGCCCGAGAGAAGTCAGCCTGGATTGACTTAAATCAGGAACCATTTAGAGCTTAAATTGTTGGTCTTGAATGCTTCAGTTACCTTCCCTGCTTCACTTCTTATAGCCCAGAGCACAAACTTGAGTGGAGCTCCTTATCTGTGTTAATAGTTGGGCTATAGCAGAAAAGAGGCCACTCAAAGCACAGCAGTCCCCAGGACCAGCTGCAGCAGTAGGATAAGGCACCTCTTAGACAGAGATGCAGAAGAGAACAAACATCAGAACAAAGAAATAAAATCATATCTGGCAAAGAGAACTGCTGGGCTGAGGCCGAATTGCCTAACAAAGATCTCAGCAAAGCTGCTTTCTGTCAGGTTTTTCACTGAAGCAAGTAGATCTCGCTTGTTTTGGGACTCGTTTGCAGTGCAGCTTCAAAGCACAGAAACAGCAAACACAAGAAATTGGAACGAAGAAGATTTCAGGCATCATAAAATGCTGGAAGTACCGATGGTTCTTAATAAAGCACTCTTGATTTATGACTTTTTTTCCAAAAACTTCAGATCTTGATTATTCCTGGGCTATATTTATAAACTAAAAACCCAAACAAACCAAAAACCAAAAAAACCCATCAACAACCAACCTTGAAGGTATTTGTGTCAAATAGTTTCATTCCTTTCCAAAGGAAATAGTTGATTTTATAAGAGCAGATGCCTCTCCATGAGCTGTTCAAGAAAAATCCCATGATTTTTCCATTCATGAGCCAATCCAGGCTTCCTTTTGCACCCACAGTAAGGTGTTGCTATTCTAAAACTGGGACACTGTTTGTATTTTGATGATGTGCTCATAATTACCAACTTTCTTCGATGTCCCTCTGGTTGCTCACTAAAGAGCAGCTGATACTCGATGAATGCAAGAACATTCTGTTTTGAGACCATTCTGCCTGTATTTTCTGCTTTTTATTAGAACTAAAGGTAACTCTACAAAAATAAACTCATTATAGTTTCAGATAAGACCTTGTGCTTCCATTTATTCCCCAGCTGAAACTGTCATGTGGCTGCATGACATGCATAATGTTACCTTATAGCAGCCAGCTCTGATGCCACAGGTATAGGGATGGGAACAAAGAGCTGAAGCAAATGAAATCTGCTAAATCAGTGCAGCAAACAAACACACACATGTACATGAGGAGAAAAAGCAATTAAAAGCTAGGCAAAAATATTGTCTTCTAAAATACCCTCTGTGTTCAGAGGGAAGGCTGTCACTGATGGACTTTCATAGGTGCAAAAGCCTCGCTGTTCCTGCCATGCACTTGTTTCTGGGCCGCTCCTGCAGTGCGTGCACAAGTTGTGTGGTTATTTATGCACTTGGGACATCTTTGTGCATGAGAAAATAAAGCAGACTACCCAGGAGAGGGAAATACATCCCTAAAAACATCGTGCACCTGGCATGCTTGCTAAAACTGCAGCAAGAAATGGGGTGTATTTTTGTATTCTCTCACACACAGGAATTCATCTACAACAAAGAGTGTTTCTACCACACAGGTGCCTCTCCTTTTCCATCCAGATCAAGCTTATATACTCCTGCAGACATCCCAGTCCCACCAGGCACTAAGAACCTCATGGGTTTCCATAGAGCTGAGACCAGCCTGTTCCTCACCCAACATCCATGGTCACCAGCAGCAGAAGACCCCCTTGGCTTATGTAGACCTTTGCAGCACTCCACTGAAGCCTGAAGGAACCTTCAATGGTATCCAGAGAAGCCTTTCTGACATCCCATGTTGTCATTTACACCTCTAGCTCCTGGTCTGCTATGCAAACCTGATGAAAGTTGCTCACCCCAAATCTGATGCCCCTGGAGAAGATCCCTGTTTGGCTAGAAACAAGTGAAATTTGTCATATAGTTGGATCCCTTCCACCTAAACACTTATACATGAGTAAGAGGAGGGCTGTTAAACCCATCTGTGTGTAGCATGGGGAATTTTTGCTTTATGCTCTGCCTATGTTCAGGCTTCAGGGCTCCATCGCCTGCCAAAACAGAAAAACAAACCACCCCCAAAGAAGCTGTGATCACTCCAGAGTCCTTGGGCTGCAAGGTGATCCTGAGATAAATGAAGAGCCTTACATTCACCACAGGCTGGCAGATGCTGCATTACAGCCTCTTGCCTTTTCTCTCCTGCTGGATTATTCACTTCTAGTAAGCTGACAGCATTTCCAGGTTACATGTGATGTAAAATTGCTCCAAACCAGTATTAATGTCACCGTTTAGCCTTGCAATTCTCTTGCAAATTGCCTCTTTTAACTCAGTTAATCTGTCTGTCTGCCAGACATCGAGGTAGGGGAAAAAGCAAGACAGAGAGACTTTGTTTTTCTCACTGGTTGGAAGAACTCAAGTTAAAAAGGGAACACTGTGAGCATGAACTCAGCTTTCTGTATGGTTCAGAGAGCAGTCTCCCTCCTCAAGCTCAGTAGCTCTTTTGGGGTTAGGACCATCTTCCAGGGGCACCTCAGCTTAACAGAACAATGCTGAAGGAATCCTGAAAGACTCCATCATTTCTTTTTCTCTTATGCTCCCTCCTACACCTATTGGTGTGGTTGTTACTGATTCTGGCTAAAGCTGCTTTGCAAAAGGCCATTTTCCTGCATATTTCCTGAGTGTAAATGTGATCTTGCAAAGTAGAACGTGTTCCCATGAGGTCTGAGGAATAGCAGAGAAAAGGAGAGTTGCTCCAATCACATTTGATGAGAGATCTTTTATTAACAGCAGTTTCTCAAATAAGAAATCTGGCTGCAAGGTTTCATTGTCCTGGGCCACTGGAGCATTTAATGAGTGAGGGATAAATAATAGATGGAGAGAATAAGCCCTGCAAAGCAGATTGGTGTTTTATGTAAAACTTAACTACTGCATTGAGCATCGTGGTGCGACATTTCCCATCTTACAGGTTAATGAAACATTGGTACCCTCCTTGTGTCAGCTCTTCAGGGAGGTGTATCCCAAATCCGCATGCCTGGGTTGCTGCTAAACAGGGACAAAGCAGACAAGCATTAGAAGAAGACAGTGCAGACCAGAGTCCTGCCTTGTAGCCAACCTGGCCTTTCTGACTGATACTTCAAGCCTGTGCAAGAGCAGGTTTGCTCAACAAACATCTCCCTTTTCCCATCTGGAAGGTCAGAGTTTGGGGTTTTTTTGCCTTTGCAACCACTTGGAGAGGCTGCTCAGCATTTAAAAATACACCACAGGCTCCGCAAAGAAAGCAGGTGTCTGCCCATTAATTCCTCATCACATGGATTTTACAGCAAGTGAAGGGACAATGAACACATGGGAAAGCATACGACTCTGATCCCGCATTGTTTCTTATATTTTTATATCGATAAACACTGACTCACCTTGGAAAACATCATCCCAAGACAATCAAGGGAAGTACAGAGGGATCTCATGGTCTTTGCTGACTTTGTTTTGTTTATGACCCCAAAAAAGTGTAAAAGAAATACCCATAAGTGTATCCTATGTCTACAAGTATGGACTACAGACCTGTGTAAGAGCTGAAAAGTCATGCGAAACCTCTGCTTCCTGACACAGAGAGCTGCAGAGATTATAGAGTAATAGCTTATCGCTAGTTTGCACATACAGTCAATCTTTACTTGCTACAACTTCTTTCACAGACTGAAAGAGCAAAAAGCACCATCTTTTTCTCATTTGTCTTTTTCTTTCTTTCATTCTTTTTTGTCTTGCTGCATTTCATAACATTTGAAATGTTGGTAAAACGTATTTCCGATTCTTAAAGGGGACCATGCCTGAAATCAACTCCAAAAGGGGCCAGCGATGCTCGTAACTAATAAACATCAAAGGGGAGCATTCTTCTGCTTGCACAGCTTGTTGTAAAAGCACCAAAATTCCCACTTCAAAGTGGATGTGCTGAGCTGCAGTGACAGGCGTCAGGAACATGGCCCGAACATGACGTACCGGTGTTCCGATGAAACGCAACAGAGAACTGACCCTAAACGTACACTGCAACCACATGTGCTGAGATAAAGCTGATGAGATCTCAAGCTTTATAGCCTGATCTCTTTTGCAGGGAACAACGGAGGATGTCCAGACCGGTAAGACCTGGAGATGGTTTGATGATCATCTCTATCTGATGTACACTATTGGCAGAAGAAAGGATCCAGGTGTCCGCAGGCAGCGATGCTCCAGTATGGCAAATCCTTCCTTGCTAAAGTATTACTTGATGTAAAAGCTATTCTACACCCCCAAAAGTCAGTGAGAACTTCTTGTTTTTCTCACTAACAGCAGGATATTACCTTACATGTGCTAAAGGTTACCAAAAATCGTTAGAAGTTTTCTCATTCAAAAGAAAAGAATGAAAAAGGCAGAGCTTTTCCTATAGGCACTGTTGGCTTCTGATGTGTGAAACCCACGCTGACTGAATTTAAACCTTTAAAAGCCTTCATCTGAGCTCATATTCACATATTCCCACGAGGCTCACGATGCTGAGACCTAAGTACTTCGACTCCCCAACTAAGATTAATTGCACAGCTCTGAGTGGGGTGTTTCAGTGGCAAAAAGTCCTGGACAAGAAGTAGATGATGTTGAATGGTCAGAGCAGGGTATTTCACACATATTTCATTGCAAACCACAGCCCAAGCAGGTGCAGGGACTGGCTGTAGCTGATACCTACCAGCAAACCAGGCTGCATCCCTGTGACCATCTACCTGCAGAGAGAGGCAAAGACCTTTGCTCCCCGCAGCACACACTGCCTGCAATAGCTGTTTACTTGTTGTTACTTTTACCTGCTGTTCCAAGGAAAGCAACTACTTTCTTTCCCTTGACTTTCCTTTCTTCCCGCACAAACATCCCACCCAAATATCTCTACGTCTGCTTTTTTTTCTTCTCTTAGTTACCACATAACAAAAATGTTTCCCTTATATTAATTTGGTTACTCAGGCAAAGTAAACCACCGCTCCTCCGTCTGCCGTCTAAAAGCCAGAGATGCAGTGACTCAGTCAGGCAGGGTTTTATTTAAACCATTTGTCCTGTGGTCAGAGTAGATTAAAGGCATATCAGGTTGCCCTTGGAGCAACGCTGGGACAGTGAGAGTGAGAGATGTTGGCACTTGCTCCTTAAACCACATGCGGCTCGCGTGACTGCGGCTTCCTCCGTCCTCTCTTTGCCTTCTGGAAATGCATCTCCATGTGGGAGCACCTGTGTGGGCATGGGATAGGGGGACCAGCATCATCCAGGCCACCAGCACTGTGGTGTGATGACCCCAGGGATGTGCAGTGCGCCTCAGGGATGGGCAGCTCAATAGGAGGAGGTGGTGGGGACGCACATGTAGCATTTCCTCATCCCTCCGTGTACCAAGGGGTACCTGCTGGGCTTTTTTGCCCCAACTCATCTGCAGAAGGGTTAACCAGTGTGGGAGCATGGGGCGGGTACATCAAAGGTTTTGGGATGAGAATCCACAGCCGCACAGAAGATCTGGAATAAAACACATGTGATAAACTGGCTGTTGGCTGCAGAGCCATCCCCACTGGACCATAATATCACAGAAGGATCCAGGCGTGGTTTGGTTGATTTTAATAGTTGCTGTTACAGTGTCACCAGCATGCACTCGGTGAGGTAGAGAACAGTAAAACCCAAACCCACTGGAGACGGCCCAGATCATGTTTTCACACTATGAAGTGGCCAGGGATGATGCCGAGTCCTCTCCCTGGCACCCCAAGCAGGGCTCTCTCCTGCAATTGCACCATGAACCAGCCTGGGAATTGATCTGGCTTTAAAATAACCCCTCAGCAAAATAACATTTGGTTTAATTTTGAGGAGCATCATTTCCCTGATGTGGCTCTTGGCATGTGCCAGAACCAAAGGAGCAGGATGGGGAGGGAACCAGCAAAGGAAACACCTTGAGCAGCTATCACTGCAGGTACCCACAGCCCCCCAGAGCTCCAGGAACATTAACCATTTGCTTAGATATTTAACCTGGGGCTTTATTAGCTCTAAATAAAGCATTTACAAACCTGAGCCTTTCTCTGTCATATGGTGACTGACAGCAGATGGGCAGGGTCTCTTTCTGGCTCTTCTGCCAAAAGACAAAGCACAGAGCCACAAAAGTGCTGTAAAAAGAGGGAATAAACACAAACTTGCAGTGTGGAATGCTGTTGACTGTCCTTTTCATGGCTACAAAGGACATTTTAGGGGCTGTGTATATATATAGACACACATATATATATTATCACATCGGAGACTGGCTATAGATAACATGCAACATAGATTTATGGTGCTTTTCTCCCGGATTTATCCATCCAGCAACTCACACAAGAAATAAGTTCCCCTGTATTGAAAAAAACATGTTGAAGGCTTTGATTAATGGCCTCATCTTTCTGAAGCCACCCTTTAGGTCCAGGTAATGGGGTTACAGTCTGGAATGCATTCTGCTAATGACAACCCAACTCATTACCCTAATCCTCTGAGAAACAAAGCCTGGCAGCCTTGCCTGGCTTTTTATTACGGATTACAACTCTTGTGATCAGTTAATCCAAGAAATTACTCAGTCTTCCCAGTTTACAAAGGCAAAATATGATTGCTTTTCAAAGAATGCAAACTTGCATGAATTAATCTCTTCATCTAGGGATAAAATGGGCTTTTTTACTAATTTGATACAAAAATATTGCCATGTGTGGGCTCCATAAATCTGTCTCCCCCTGTTACCAGTTACTTTCCCCAGATGCTTTGAACTTCTACAGAAAGTTGCTTAACCAAAAGAACACAGCTGGCCACATGCTGTAATTTCCTCTTCAGGGGTATCTGTTGCCCTCCTTCCAAAGGTTTTGCCAACTTCCCTCTATTTGTTGTATTTCTCAGTATCTTTTTAGTTTAATCCCAGAAAACAAAGCTGCTTCTTGCTCTGTTTTCAGCACCTTCCCACTATTCTGATGGATGCAGCTGCATAAACTCGGGTTATATTCAACACTTTGTAAAGTAATTACAGACCCCAGCCCTCTGAACTCTATTGGACTCATTTTCCAGTGGTTGTTGGGGTTCTTTGTCTGACCAATGCTGGTGTCGAATTCAGGGAAAGGGGGGGAAATGAGGGAGGAAAAACTTCCATAAGACAATAAAAGAAGGAAAGGTCACGGTGTGAAATTTACTTCTATGTTCTCCTGGCCAAATGTTTCCCCTTGTGCTTGTGAGTGCTGCTTCTGACTTGAAAGGCGTTATTTCCAGGGCAGGTAAGTGCAGCTTGGCCTGTATTCCTCATGCCAAACACTGACATTCCTTGGGCAACCTCTAAGCCTGACACATCAAAAGTTTTGCTTAAGTTGCACCTACAAAATACATCTGTAGATGCACAAACAGCTTCTCTATTGTAAAGCGAGCAGGCACATGCCAAAGTATATAAAGCAAGAAGCAGAAGGCCACAGACATCTCAAAGAACGGGGTCTTTGAGATGGAAATCAGTGAAATTTAGACTGAGGGAATGTGCACCACAAAGCAATGTGGGAGCAGTTTTGTACACACACCCACCCCCAGTGAAAAGGGGCCATCTGGAAAGCGCCCAGCCATGCCCCACCATGGTCTGACATCTGACACGGGAGTGGAACCAGCAGTAATGTGGCCCTGATGCTATCAGTGTCCCTAATTCGTGTCAGGGGTGTTGGGGCAATGCTGCCTCTGTGTGAAACCATCACCCTGACAAAGTACCCAAGAGTTTGTGTTGCAGATGAAGAATGAATTGCACCAGTGTTCCTGGGTTACAGCTATATCCTCTCCTCACTGACGTGATGCCGGTGCACACAAACTGCTTCTCTCCCATACTCAGCGGTGCTGGGGGCTGAGTGATGCTCTGTTGATTCCCACTGCACTCTTTCCATCCCAGAAACTTCCCCACTTTGGGGAAAACAAGTTTGGCAGGAAGGGCAGTATCTGTGGTTCCAAGTAACCACCACCTGCACCCCAGGCTTACTTTTAGGTTCCCTCCTGCTTGTCCTCAGCCACCACGTGTGGAGGTGAGTCACGGTGGCTTTCCAAACACTGCAGCAGTGTGGAGATACGACACAAACAACTGCTCACCCACACATAAAATTGGCTCAATTACTCCATCTCTCCTGGAGTTTGCATTAAAAAGGATGGTCTAAATAACCACATCCATTTCCAGATCCGAGGAGCACAGTACCATTTTACAGCAACATGCCTTTTTCCCCAAGAAAATAGAGGAGTTCAAGGAGCTCAGGCAGGGATCTTGACGCACTGTTTTCTAACTATACTTGGGGATCTGTTTTACTGTGTGGCCTCCTAAAAGTTTATTTCTCTCCTGACTAATGTGAGGAGTGAGTGAACGATTTTAGTTGGCAGACATTGCTCATTTCTCCCATTGTTGTTTTTTTTTAACTGGCTTTTTTGGGGGTTGTTGTTTCTTTTTTAAACCACAGATAAAATTAGCTGGGTTCCAGTTCTGTTTTGCCTTCTGCAGCTTAATTTTAAGTGGAAATCTTGTCATCATTCCTCTGCCCTGAAGACAAGATGCTGAGAGAGGACTGTGAGTAAGCCAGAGCTTATCATCTCCACCCTGCAGAGGGGATGTGTCTCAGGTTGTCAGAGCACTGGTAACACTGAGATAAAATATCAGCCTGAAAGCAAATGTTTGACTTTTCCATTTAGCTTATTCTTGAAGGAATCTACCTTTTCATCCTGGCTAAAACAAATTTGGCCTAAAATCCGGCGTGATTCAATAGGAATTGTCTGTAGCATGAATGTCAAGGTGAAGAGCCTAAAGGATGCAAGAGGAGGGACCCCAGCTGTGTGGTCCTTCCCTTCTCACTCATGTGAGGCACTTCTTGGCCATCCTACAACCATCTTTCCCAGCAGCTGGAGGGATGTACCTTCATTTACTGGAGTCTGAGTTGTCTTCCACCTTCTTCATTTTTATTGCACTAGCTAATATATCTGGGTTTTTTCCTATCAAGGCTTATGGATGTGGTTTGCATTGTTTTGACGTTGCTATTTAGGGCGCAAGCAGTAATTACCACTAAGCACAAAGGGAATTATTAGACATCTCCATATCCCATACAACTGGCCATTCATTATAATCCTAGGCTTAGTACCCGTTGTAGTTCTGCTCTTGGAGTAATGCAATACACTGTCAGACTCGCAGCAGGACAGTCTTTCAAACACATCATCTTCTGGAATGCCAGCATGAAATCTGAAAAGGAAATAGGGAAAGAAAAGCCAACCTAAGCTCCAGGACCTCAGCACCTCCAGGAGTTGGGACCTACAGAAGCAGTGCCCTAGCAGTCGTCCCTGCTATCCTTCTCTTTTAACGATCCATTTGACTACAGTTTGAAGAAGCAGACTGGGTAATATAATTAATCCTTGACAATAAAGTAGCTGCTGTGCTACAGTGAGATGGAGAAAAATATGCCTTCTGGAAAGTGCTTTGTCTTATAATCCGCTGCTCTCCTAATATGCATTCGAATAGCAGTGTAAAGGGGAAAACCATTTGGAAGGCTATGTTATTTCTCGGTGCTTCGTGTTGGAATTCATGTCACTGTAGAAGTTATTATTGTAATAAAAAGTAAAAATGAGTTCTCAAAATACACTATAGCATATTATTCAGGACAGCCTGTAAGCAGAGCCTTAATGTTAAGCACATGCATGGATCACTCTGAAGTCAAACCAAAGACTTCTGCTGTGAATAGGGATGAATTTCAGTGAGCTGTTTTCCTGACTCAGGACTCCACGCCGACCCTCAGATAATAGAAAAAGACAGACAAACTCATGAGGAAAAAAAATCCTAATCATATTAAAGCAGTGGTAAATTCCCCTTCACCATATCGCAGCCCAGAATCCACTGTTAGTTTAGGGCAGAGTAAATTGCTGTATTTGTTTATAGAGACATTTCTGTGCTAGCTGTGAAGCCAAGCATGCATGTGGCGTCGCATTCAGATGCTCCTTCCCATTGCACAACACCCATTGCAGAAGGGATTAAGCTCCATCTTTAACATTTGGATTTGCCTGTTCTACAGCTATGTGAATGCTCCTCCAGTCCTTCTTGCTCTGATGGTTAGAAAACTTGCCCACAGCATCCAGGGTCAGTTTTGCTTTCTCTCACAATTTACAGCTCTCCCCACTGCTTAGAGGCTCATCCTGGTGTTCTTACACAGATTTTGAGCTTTCATTGCATAGGGCTGAGCAAAACCAACTTATCTTATTTTCCCGTTATAGGAATTCCATGTTCCAGTCATCTAATAGTCCTTCTCTGAATCTGCTCAAGTTTAACTTAGTTTTTCTTGGACAGTGTTCCCAAAATCACACAGTTTTTGGAAGCGCCTTTCTCTAGATTTCGCCCAGTGACAGGAATATTCCCTTATCTTTCTTGGAAATGATTGAGTGGACACACTGATAATTGAATTTGCCCCATTCATCAGTGCATCATGTCACAGTGCTGTTATTATGCATAGAAGGGTAATGCTCCATCTCCCCCTCTCTGGTTTCCAGTTGATAAAGTTGTAAGTGGGACTTTTCACTGCTTGCACCTTATTGTCCTACTCCTGCATCCCTGCAGCTTACAAAGTCAGAACCTCAGCCTAGGATCTCTCTGTACAAAAGGGACCTGGGTAAACTCACTTATATTCTAAAAATCTCAATTTTGATGCTATAATAAATAATTTCAGAATTACTCCCTTATAATTTGCCATAAGAGATGTTGGGATCTCAGTGAGGTGCCTGCTATGTTCCTACACATCTCAATCAATGATCAGGCTCATGCTGGAAAACTCTGAATGCAGAAAGCAGCATCAAACCCTGCATTAGGCTTGCTGAGGATGGCTCATGCTGTCGTTGCTCAAGTATTCATAAGGGAGAAAGGAAGCTGTTATCTGGAGCAATGCACACGCTGTGTCCCACGCTGCCTGCTGTGACCCTGACAGCAAAACAGCCTCTGCCACAGGCAGGGAAAGCAGCTCAGCAACTGAGAAATGTAAATGGGACATTACATGGGTGATAATGGTCGGTTTATACAAGATTTCGGAGGTATAGGCATGAAATCAGGGTCTCTGGAGGTCCTTTATCAGAATAGGATGTTTGTTTGGGTGTTAGAGCTCAGCTATCTCCTCTGGGCTTACACATAAGCCTGCAGTAGGTTTCCTGGAGATTTATCTGTTTTATTAAAGATTTATTACATTATTTTCATTCAGATAAAAACCCAGGATGCCTTACACTCCAGAAATACTAATAAGACCATGACAGCCACCAACCCAGGGCACATGAGCTTGGACACCAGCATCCTGTCCCCAGAAGGTGGCTGCCGAGGGGGGTGACAGACACTGACCCCATGGGGATGGCCCCCAAAGTGCTCTGCCAGCCCCGAGGACCCACAGATTGGGCATATCCATGGACACAGGGCTGTGTGTCCATCCACATCCCTCTTCAGGTATCCTAACAAACAAGGGGGACACAATGGCCTCATTGTGGCCACTAAGAGAACCGCAAGTGACTTCAAAAGGACGATGAAAATCCCTGAGTTTTTAAGGAGCAGATGTGGGGAAAGCAGTAAAGCAGAATATGTGGCCAACACAGACTCCCTGAAATGCCAGGAGATGGAAACTCTGCAACTTAGGATCAGGTTGTTCAGAAGATTTACAAAGCATCGTAACTCATGCAAAACATTTTAACAAACCCTCTGTGTGACATTCCTCATCAAAAAAACACAACCCGCATATTGGAGTCAGCACAATGTATTTGATCTTTCATCTGGTTCAACTTCCAACATTCTGAATTCAGGACAAAAAAATGCAGTGATTTGGGAAGATTTCCCAGCATTGGAGTTAGTGAGCAGCATGCCCTGCCCTGCAGGGATCTCTAGCAGAGACAACTGGTGCCACCTAGGCCAGGAAAGCTGATCTGATTGATAAACCCAGCAGGCAGCAGAGAAATCCCTTTAATAAATAATGGAAGCAAAATAATGCCCACAGATACACCCATGCAAACTCATTTAAGGCTTTGACCCTATATATGAACTCAAACATTTCATTACTAAAGACCGTTAACTGAGATCATGAAATATTGAAGCAATGTAGCTGCATGCCAGTAGTAGTTCTCCTATAAATAAGAAGCTTTATATATGATTTCTCCTCTAATAAAAGCTTTTTGCTTTTAATTTCTAAGCCTGGGTTTGTACTACTTCCCCAAGGCGTGAAACAAGCCACCACTGACCCATAGCTACATGTCTGGAGAAACCTGCCAACACCAAGGCTCTGCAAAACCTATAGCCTATCCCTCCTTTATCAGGAAATATAGTGTGTAATAACCCACACTATTGCCAGTAAGCATGATTCAAAGATGTATTTCTCATCCTTTCCATCTCTTCAAGACTCTTGCTCATTACATGAGCTGATTCAGGCAAAAATCAAGAGTGAAGCGGCCTTCCTTCCTATCGTGCAACTTGTCAAGACACTTAAAGGAATTTTAGGGAAGCAAACCCACACTGAGCATCAGACTGACGGAGGCAGAGAGCTGCCAAGTTATTATTACAGCATTTTGTTATTATTTAATAGGAAGCATCCCAGACATCTTCACAAGTAGGAGTCCCTCGCGGCTATTTTGCACAGTATTTCTTGGATCCTGTGACTCAGCACTTTATCAACACAGCAATGATATAAAAAATAAGGCTCAAAAAGGCAACAAACAGCAGTAGCAGCAAATTGGAAGTGCTGGGTGCACTTGATATGACAACCTTTATGGGCCCTATGGGAAACAGAGAAGCCCCCATATCTCACGGCTTGTCCCTTCCATCACAATTCCCCTGCCCAAAGAATAGATGCTGTTCTTATGCTGGGTAAACAAGATAAGATATTCATCTAAAGGAAGATTCCAGTCATGCTGGTGCAATTCCCAACCTCCTCATGGTGGCCATATGAGGGATGAAAACTGGTTTCACACCAGCATTTGCTGACAGGAAAATATAATGAAAACCATTTCCATGAAACAATGTAGACCGCATCCTAATTGGCATTTTATGTAACCACCCTGAAGATCATAAGATTTCAATTTAGCATCTCTAATCATGGCATCGATTGTGCTCCCCCGCAGCCACGCATCGCTCCGAGGGCTGCACTGCTGTCCTGCAGGTCCAAATCACACCCGTGGATGTACATTCTCCTCTTGTCAAACCCTTCAAAGCCACTTAAATACTGAGCACAAGAAGCCCCATGGTGGTGGCCGGGAACAGGTTTTTGGGCTGAATCCCAAGAAAAGGAAAAAGGAATTAAAAAGAAAGTAAGGTTCAATTCAATCCATTGAACTCAGCCACCACTGGTCTGCCAGTAGCTGTTAGGAAGCCTGGAAGTCTTCTTTAATCCTCTTCAAGAGTACCTGGGCCCTGGGACCTCTAGACTTTACATCTTAAGTAAGAACATATAAGGAGAGGCAAATGCAAGGGGACAGAAGAACATGGCTGTGGGAGATGTGGTGGCAGCATCCAGGCCATCAGTCCAACCTGTTTCTCTCCAGCAGTAAGAACTGAGCTGATTCTGTTCCAGTGTTGGGTCCATGTTTTTAACAATACAGATGTTTTAAAATGTCTCACCCATTTTCTTGTTGTTTGGCAAGAAAGGCAAGGTCTCAGCTCTCATCTCACATCCAGGGATGCGGTAGCTGAAGCAGCACACCCAGTGCGTGAGACCCATGGAGCTGGTAGCTCAGCGGAAACCCTTGCTCGATGGTTTGCACTACTACTAACGCCTGGCATTACCTCAACACCTGGAAATGGAAAAGTTTGCATGTACTGTGACTTCTAATGAAGCTTGCCAAGCTGAGCATCTTGCTTCAGACCTGGAGCTCATCCCGACTTAGTCCGCAAGGTTAACAAAAGCTCACGATGGACCCCTTCTAGGAGCCTTCTCTTCCTAGCAAATATTTGCTAAGGATCCACAACGCTGGACTGAATGATTTCATATGCTGGTTATGACCTGCTACTGCTTTTGGGCGAGTATGAAAAAAACCTCATTGCATCACACTTCAGTTTTTAAACTATTGAGTCATTTCTGTCTAAACCTCAGTTTTGGCACAGCATCTTGGGCATGTTCAACCTTTAAAGGTTGGGGGTTTTGCTATGCAGGTACCCCGGAAACTGTCAAAACCTCAATTTTAATAAGAATCAAGGGTTGGAAAAAGCAGCAGGGACACTTTTGCTCCCTTTTGCAGGCTGGGGAAGGTGATGCAGCAGTTTGGTCCTGCTCATGGTTCCTCCAAGTGTTCATCTGTTCCCGCAGTCACCCCCAACCCTCTTTGCTCTGTGTCCTGAGACCCAGAAGCATCCGAGGGAGCTTCAGCATCTCAAAAGGCCTGAAAACACCCAGAGCTGCATTTTACATCCCTTCTCTTCCCCATCTCTCCCTGCTGCAGTCCAAGGCATAAATATACAACCACAGGAGAAGCATTAAACCCCATGAGGTGGCCAGTGCAGAGCAGGGAGGAGAGCAGCGGGTGCTGCAGTGGGTCTGTGAGCGCCAGCGAGAAAGTAGGTCCAAGGTAATGGGAGTGAAAAACAAACCCACCAGGTCCCATACCCGGGGCTGTTGTTTCCTCGTGTGAGGTTACTCAGGAAGTTTGCAGCAGGATATGCCGGTGACCTCTGCTCGGGCAATCGCGTTAACACTTCGCTTACCTTCTCTCCCACAATAAATGGAATGTTTCCTCCCTGGGAATCTGGCTTCGGATGCAGGTTTCCTGTGCTATGGAGTAACTTAACCCTTTGGGAGTTCGCCTTGCCCCCCCGGGGCACCCTATGGGATGTGGTGTAGAAACAGCCCACAGTGCTTTGCTCTCCCAGCCACTTGGATCCCTTTAGGATACTGCGGCGATTTGGACTCTGGCTGCCAGCAGAGGTGTACTCAGTAATGCATGCTTCATAGGAAGAAAGGGAGGAAAAAGTGATGAAAAACAAATAAGTTGCTTGGGTTTTTTAAATGAATTCTTTTCAGTCACAAAACAGACAAAATCCAGAGGCTGTGCACAGTGCTCTGCTTAATTCCATGATCATGAAGGCCAGAATATAGGGTAATCCATCCCAGAAACATGCAGAGGTTCTACCAAATACAGAATGAAGGTTTGTCAGCCAGAAAAGTCATCTTCATCACAGGGAGTCTTGTGGCATGAATGACACCTTGGGAAAGCCTTCCCTTTGCCCCAGGAGATGCTCTGTCCCCTTTTCTCACTGGCAGGACCTTGCAACCCCTAATGAGCTTAGGAAAAAATACTCAGGGCCTGCGAAGTGGAAATCACATCCTACCCTTATATTTCAGACCTGGAATACCCTGGAACGGAGCTAGAGACATTCTTATCCTCTACCTCTGCAATACTTGTTCTTGCTGGGCAGTATCACTGCAAGAAGGAGCAGCACAGCCTCATCCCCAGGGCTCTGAGGGCTCCTACTGTCTTGTTTCAATTGCACTTTGGATCAGGGCTGCAATAGCAGCTCACAAACAGGCTCTGGAAAGAGCAGCTCACGCGCTGAGCCGCTGAGGATGTTGTTTATGTATTAGATCCTGTTTTCTTCCTCCCGCAAAGTGCTTCTCCTCCCAGGTGCATCTCCTGTGGCTCCTGCCATGCCGGGAGAGAGGCAGCTTCCTGCCAGTGTGACCCTGGGAGAGGCTCAGCCGCGGCTACCCCACAGCAGGGAGGATGGGTACCCACTGCAGGGACGATGCCACCTTCCCTAGGGATGAAGAGCCCCATCCAAGAGTCTGTGCTGGTCAATGCTGCAAGCTGATAAATAAACTCCCCCTCATCTTCATGGTGGAGAAGGCAAGATGTGGGTTGAAATGATGCATGCGGCTGTATTGGATGAGTTGTTTGGGTCCATGTGGCATCTTCACTAGGATCCTATGGAACAGCAGCTCCAAGTATGGGGAAGCTCAGGGTGGAAGGGATCACCACCACCATAAGACTCTCCGTGAGTCACCATTGTCTATCCAGCCCTTGGAAGCCCTCAAGAGCTTTCCAACCCTAACTATTCTATGATTCTATAAATGGCTTTAGGTGTGCATGAATGGCTTTAGAGGCTCCTAATGCTGCTGCGTGATTTTCCATAGCAATTATTCCTAATGATGCTTCAAAATGATAGAAAATGGGGGTTTGTCATCTCCAACACACTCTGCTCTGCACACTGATGGTGACAAGGAAGATGTGCCTGTGGGGACAGTGACATGGGGAGACAGGGCAAAATGTGTGAGCCCAAGAAGGACATGCATGAGGATGTAGTGGTTCCAAAAGCCCAAGGGGATCTTGCTGCAGCTTGTGATGCTCAAAGGGTCCCTGGAAGGGGGGACATCACCTCCCACCCTGCCTTTAACATCTCCCACTTCATCAGGGGCCGAGGACGCTGCCTGGGCTGACACGTCCCCTTGTTAGGGGAGGGGAGATGGGAACCAGGCCATGGGCTGGGAGCGCAGCAGCTGCCAACATGGGAATGTTTGAACAAGGAGCGAAACCTCATTTAAACAAATAAATAAACAAGCTGACATCCTCTGAGCCCAGGTTTATGATAATAAAAACAGAGCGCACAGCTTGTGGGAGGAAAATACATCGTGTATTTTCACATCTCCCGTTTCCTCCTAGACCGTCGCAAGAATTTCCTCCGAGTCCATCACTTCCTCCTGACATTTTTGAGCTCAGAAATCCATATCTGAGCCCTGGTGCCCTCTCCTTGATGAGTGACGCAGGAAGAGGAGGCTTTGAAGGATACCTCTCAGCCAGAGTTTTATGCCTGGTTGCTTTGAAGTGCTGAGGCAAGGCAGAGACAAAGCAGAGCTGGGGATGGGATCTCACCACAGCCCAAACTGGTGTTTTCCCCTCTTCCATCCTCATAACAACCCTGGAGAGCTCTGCAGAGTGCATCTATGAAGGTTCATTTACTTCCATGAGGGTCTTCTCCAGCCAGGCTTTTCCTATTGATTTTTTCCAGGTATCCCCAATTCTAAGCAAATAGGATGCAGCAGGGACCTGCACTTGCACCTCTGTCTGAGCAAATTCCATCCCTTTGTAATTAAATCCCTCTTTTGCAGTTTGTAGTTGGGAGTGCATGGAAATACCCATGTCACACTGATGTTGTGTGATATGGATTAAATCAGTGCAAAGCAATGGTTCAGACATGGGTAAACTGAGGCACTAAGCAAGCAGCTTGCTTAATCACCACCCCCAGCTCCATTGCAGAGTCCCAAATAGACTCTGGGACCCTTTTCCACGTAAGGGTGCTTAAAACTCCCTATGCTTGCAAAAAGTGAGGGTGAAGCATCTTCCTGGTGTCTCAGAGCCTCACGTGCTAGCACAGCGCTTAGTTGTTTGCCCTTGGTTGTGAATGAGCTTGCAAAACTGGTGCTAAATCTAAGGTTACAGTAAACAGGTTATGGAGATGTGAGCTGGGATATCCTGGAAAGCCCCGGCTGCCCTGAAAAGGGAAAAGACAGACTAAGGGATGCTATATGCGCATGCCAAAGTGCTTTAGATTGAGGTGAAGTTGCCTTGACTTTGGCTCCATCCAAGGCATTTTTTTCCCAAAGAGTGGATAATTTGGGCACCTTTGCCCCATAGGAGTGACCTCCAGCTTGTGTCCCCAAGACAGAGCCATTCCTGCCACTCCAGCCCCCCCAGGCCTGAGAGAGAGACCCAGCGGTAGTATCACAGGGGAAAAAAACTGAAGTCACCTTGGGAAGAGAATGCTTCCCATTTTCTGGCTCTCAGAGGTGTCAAAGGAAGCAATCTGACGTCGAAGGGCCGGAAAAAAACAGCTTCTTGGCTGATGTTGCTCATGTACAGGGAGGTCACTTAGAAAGCTATCAGGGGCTTAAAAATAAATGCAGCATGGAGGTTGCCATTCAGCGATATCCTGTATCCGAAAGCTGTGAGGGGTGTAAGCAGGAAGAAACTGGAATGACCTTCCCTCCCCCCGCCCCCATTCCCACTGCTTTGTTGTGGGTTTTTTTCCTCTTTTTCATGCTCCTGGCACTGAAATTTCTGTATTCAAGAGATTGTGCTTCATTAAAAATAGGCTGGAATGGGCTCCAGTGAGTGATGCCTGTCCATGAGGGCTCCCGCTGGCCTGGCACGCGCGGGTGCAGGGATGCCTGGGATCACGATCCATGCACGCAAGCAGTGCCTTGGGAATTGCTGCGTGCAGCTTCTGTGCTCCCTGCCTGGACATCTGCGGGTGGATGCCGAGCTGAACGTGCATGTTGGCCCCAAGCAGCATGGCAGTGATGGGAGGAGGAGGAGGATGATGAGCAGCTCCAGGTATTTAGTCCACGTCCCCATCCTGCCTGCAAAGAAAGTTCACAGATATCCACATGGGAAAGAAAGAAAATCCTCCATGTAATCCATTCAGTTTTCCATAACTTCTTCAGCAGATTAAAAAGGCAGCACAAATACATCATTATGGTCCTAAAGTAACAGCAGTTGCTGTAGGGATGGTGAGGATGACCACATGGAGGTTAAGCTGTTTGCAGCGATGCAGACAGTGCTCACTTGCTCAAACAACAGCTCGGTGCTAGGAAATGCTCTGACAACGCAGATCTGGCCCTGGTCCCTCCTTTTCTATGGACTTCACCTCTTTCTCACCTTCTTATCTCCTTCTGGGTCCTTCAACCTCCATCAGAGGTGCAAAGGAAGCTCTGAAGGAGGGTCCTGGGTTAGGCAGGGTAATGAGCCTTTGGGGAAGAAGCCAAACTAGGGAGCTGTAAGGCTCTGTGGGAATGGGGTGTCTGGGATCAGGGCTTCTCTCCCTTGCAGTATAAATAGCAATGCCAACTTTTTGGCCTGCACTCCAGCTTTAGTGGAGTTTCCCGAGTTCATCCCAGGGATATCCATGAAGGGGATGACTTTGGGAGCCTGGTTCTGCTTCCCTCCCTGCCTGGCGATGCTGAAAAGTCAGCATCACCATTACCAGAATTAGCAAACCAATGGAGGCATATTCCCACTGCAGCAGTGCAGCCATGGGTTTACTAAACCTGGTCTCTTTGCTGGCTCCTGCTTTCCCTTCTGCACCCTGCTCTAGTCCTTACCAAACCCTGTCAATACAGTAGCCAACTAATGGCAGTGATTGGAATCACCAAGGTAAAAATCTGCTTATAAACCCGCTTACATTTTCTCCTGAGAAACTTCAGAACACAGGAAAGAATGGACACCCAAACAGCGAAGGAAAGAGGAAGAAGATTTATGTCCTCTATGGCTGAAAGGATCAAAACCGGCCGTGATGTAAAATGTGATCGAGCCCACAATCCCCTTTTGATGTCTGCAGGAAGGAAAGAAGATGCTGAGAACTTTCTCAGCTCTGTGGGTGCCAGCCCTTATTTCCACGTCCAGGGTCAAGAGGTGGTGGAAAGCAAAATAAAGCCCAACTGGGAAATAAGAAGTTGAAAGAGCAATTTCCTTCCCTGAGGCTGCAGGACAGGGGCAGAGCCGTGGCTGGGGTTGATGGGATGGGCAGAGAGAGCATGAAGGAGCTGTGGTCCCATCTCCTGCAGTACTGATGGGTGTGCAACACCCGCACAGTGGTTGTGCATGGGGATGGCTGTAGAAGTTCCCAAAGAAGCAATTGGCATCAGTTGCTGCTGCAGGTTGACCTGAGCGTCCCCATCGTGTCCCCTCCAACAATAGTGCGTGATCCCACTGTTCACAGTGGATGAAACCCCTAAATTTAGCTATACCAGCTGTGAGCGGTACGCAAGGTATTTAAAGGGCCTATAATTTTAGACTAAGCATAATTGTGAGACATATTTAATCATGTTAAATCTGGGGCTGAGCAATGCCAAATATTTTCCATGGTTATTCATGCAGATCTTTATATGAATTAGCACCAGCCACATTCATCCCTCTCCAAAGCCCATTGTAAAAGGAAGAGAAGGTGAAGCTGAATTCATTTTACATCACTTGGGGTTTGTGAGAGAAGTCCTTGGACATTTGTCGGAGTAAGGGGAGGAAAATCCCCTCTTGCCTCTTGCCTGCAACTGGAGCAGATCCTGTTCATTCCCTGCGTAAACACGGATAAATCAATCAATAAAGGGGGTTTATTGAACAGGCCAAGAAATTCAGGGGAATTTTTATCTGCAAACAACAAACCCAAGGGGCTGCTGGGGCCAGGTCAGGGATGGGGTGAAGCTGCCTTGAAGTTAACGTGCTAATGGGTAACAGCTGAGGAAATCTGGCTTTGAGGTCCTGGTGAGTCACTGGGTGAGTTCTGCTCACGGAGCCAACCACTGCCCTCCCCAGAGCCATGAGCAACCAGCACATGCCTGTCCATTGGGATGCGTGGCCCTACCCGGAGCATGGGAGCATCCTGGAGAAGTCCTCCAAAACCACTGCTGAGGAAGCTCGTTTTGCTTTCAGCCAGGACAGTAATTCCTGCTTGCAACCTGCTGGCAGCCGTGACCTTGCTTCCATAGGGATGGGTAACAGCTATTAATTTCTATGCCATTTCCTGGGCAGATCCAAGGTCTCATAGAACACTCCATTTGGGCCACCTCTGCATGGGAGGGTCAGACCCAGTGTGAAAGGGAAGCTCCAGGGAGTGCTGGAATTGCATCCATGTGAGAAAAGCCAGGTCCAGGTCACTCAGTGCAATAAGGTTTTAGTGCTCAGTGCATGCTTTAAGCAGCTTATATTATACAGGATAATTAAACAGGATATTTTTAAACAGCTCTTCAGGTTTTCCTAAAGCAAGTGATGGAAGATAAGTGTCTCCTGCTGCAATCTCCATTCTCCATGGTTCAGGCTCTGCCAGGGATGCAAAACCCCGAGCACCTTTATTTTTCAGCCTCCTATGGGATCATATCCATTCAAGCTGGTCCGTCTCAGTTACCAGCCTTGCCAGACAGTGTTTTAACTGCTGTCATCTTCAATAAGCCACAGCCAAAACGCTGACTAGATGGGGTTTGTTCTGCTGGCTGGATCTCCATGCTGTCACCACTGTGTGCCTGGTTAGAGCTGATTGCTTGTGATGCCTTAAAGAATTCCTTTGTGCCACTTTGAATTATTCTGGGCAATGGAAAACCCACTTGGAGTGCTCTGGGGTGCTCCTCCTGATAGCCAACACATAGCAGGGACATGGAGAGCCTTTAAACTGCACCTACAACGTGTGTTCATGAATTCTCCAGCCTCCAGGAAAAGAAGAAGTAGTAAAAGAGCTTCAAAAGGAAACTGGTGCTAATGGGAGTTTGACACTGGACGATGAGGGGGGCAGAAATTGTTGCTGCAGAGAGGCAGCACTACAAATGGATATGGAAAGCACCAACCTGGGCAAGGAGGGACCACAAATGAAGGATGGGGTGTCTGAAAGAGCCTCTCCTGAAGCCAGTGCAGATTCTCTAAATGCAAGATTTTGATGCTTTTGGTGCTATCTGGTGCTTTCCTAAAAAAAAGAAAAGAAAAGAAATATGGGGAATCTAAACCCACCGGAGTTTGGTAGGCATGTCAATGGACTGTTCTGATGTGATGGAGTTCTGCCAAATCAAAAGCCATGATTAGCTTTATTTGAATCGCTCTGGGATCTCCTGCAGATAGGGCTCCTGCGTGGGTCCATTTAGTGCTTCCCAAAGAGCCTCATGCAGGGTTAACAGGCATTAATAGGCATTGCAGTCTTAGGGGGAGAGCAGAATCATCATTGCTTCTCCAAGGAGAAACCACTGCACTTTTCGAGCTGTCCTGATTCCCTCCTCTTGTCCCCCACCCTTTTCCTTTTCATCTTCTTGTATTTCAGGAGGCAGAGGAGGAGGAGGACGGAAAGGGTAATTTTGACTGATGACGAGGAAACAATTTGGTGTAACTCTAGCCAGTTTTTTGTCAAACACTCAGCACCCAGCATCGTTTTCCCCAGCCTGGGGAGGCTCATTTTACCATCCTACCTGGAGGGTGCTTAACCGGCTGCATCCATCCCTCAGCAGGCCGGAGTTTTCCACACTTCCGTTGAAGGGGGGGAATTTGTGGCTTGTTTCTTCACGTGCTTTATTTCCAGCACAACTTGCCCCATCTGCCATGGGGCACGCCGGGGAGCAGTAAGGAAAAATCCCAACCTTAAAATGCCTTAAAAATCGCCATTTTGGCTTTTGGGGCTGAAATATGTTCAATAGGGCACAAAAGAGGAAATGTAGGTCTGTTTATGCCAATAGGAAAAGACCAAAATGGATATGTGAACAGGCTGAAGAACTACAGCTGCATTGGAGGGACTTGATGAAACAGGCTGCAGTTCTAAGAATGGGGTTTAATATAAGACAGCAGCAAAGCATCATCAGGAGCTGGTCTGAAATTGACCCCTAGTGTCTGAAAGGGGTTAAGCCTCCATTTGGGCATCACTCCCTCCTCTGTGTCTCCTTCAGCTCAGCTCATGGGGCTCCTTCTTAACTCAGAGATGTCTTTTTACATGGGCATCCTCTCAGTGATGACCAAGGAAAGGGAAGGTCATTCAGCCATGCTCATACACAACACTTGATATTCACTGTGTTGAATGTGAATAGTCTTGGCTGATAACACTGTACATGAAAGTATAGAGAAAAAGGTGAAGTATCTCAGAGGAAGGACAACTGGAAGAGAGGAGTCATTATCAGTGCATGAATCACATGTGGAGACAAAGACATTTGTCTGCATTATGAGTAACCCTCCTTCCTCAGCTGACTAAAAATGATTAACTTTTAACAACCCAACTGCTTTTTATTACTGATGTTCTACCAGAGTGCTTTGCACTTGTGAATGTAATAAACTTGGGTTGGTTTCAGATTTACCTGCGGGTGGTTTCACTTCAAGTGTTTCAGAGACAGAAAGTAATTTGCAAACAAAATAGAGATGGTTTTAATATGTTTATAATTAATGGGTTTCATGGACATATTATTCTCAACTCATAGAAGCTTTTCGTTTCAGTTGTCAAGTTTCTATATTTGATGATTGCTTTGAATGAAACAGTTTGGCTTTTTTTGTTTGTTTTTTCTTCTAATTTGGGATGAATAGAAGTTCACAGTGTCTAATAAACTTGTGTGAGAAACTGCCTTGAAGCAGTTGTGTGTTATGCATAAATATTAGGGTCAAAGGGATTATAATACAGTTATTCCCTACTAGTCAATAAAAATAGGAATTATTGTAATAGATTCCATGTCACCCGCAGGATCACATTGCAATTAGGAAGGAAGACACCACAGTTACTCACTCCAAACGCTTTCTTTGTGTTTCACAAGGTACTAAGGCTGAAGATGCTGGGGCTCAGCACCCACTGCCTCTTTGCAAAGGTGAAGGCTCTGTAACCAAACCGTTGACACCAGTGACAGCAAGGATGGTGGCAGCTCCACAGCACTGGGCATGGGCACAAGCCTGCCAGTTTCTCCAGCCAATGTCTCTTTGCCATAGAAAACGCTAGGAAGTAATATGACTGAGAGGATTTAGGACCTGAATGACTTCTGCAGGTCTGGGCAGATGCGGCCTTGTATCGCAGCCAACCTACAAGAAAATTTAACCCAATTCCCTTGCACTAATCCCACTATGGAAAAAGAGTCTGTGCAGCAAAAGCAGAGAGGGAAGGAGCTAAGTGCTGCCCCTGGATCATTTATCTGCATTAGAGGGGGAGGCAAGAGGCCAAAGGCAGTGCGGCTGGATGCTGTATTAACTGCATGATGCCACAGTGCTGCTCCCTGTCACTGCAGGGCATTTGCTTTCAGGGGATGACAACAGTGCCCATCAGAGAAGGCAGCAGCTTCTAAACCATCCCATGTTCTGATCCTTCATGAACTGAAGGAAGCTGAGCACGCTACTGTCAACAGAGAGGGATTTGCGACTCATTTTTCTCCATTAGCTGCTCAAGCACTTGTGAAAGAAGTCCCTCTGTCATCACCCAGGCTCTTTTCCCTGGGCTTCGAGGGAAACGTGCTCTCCTTTTCCAAAGCCTGCTCTATCATGAAGTGCATCCAGCCATGGATGTGATAACTGTCGGAACTGCTGCTGGCACTGGGTTAGTTTTGCTGTTGCTGGAATAGACCAGCTCTCTTCCAAGCACAATAAATGCTGTGACCACCAGCCCCACAAGTCTCTCTTCTAATTAAAGGCTTTAGGTATGGGTATTCCAAGAGCTGCTGAGATCCGATGGAAGCAGGACAATGTAAACACCTTGGAAAATGCCTCAGTTTCCAAATGACTTCCTCACTGTAGTAGCTGATCTACCAGAGCAGAGGAGCAGTGAAGCCAGTGCATTGGCCATCACTCTGCAAAGCCATCAGGGAGATGGAAAAATACGGCGTATTCCTTCATTCCTGATCATTCCTGATCAGCAGTCATCCAGAAACTTGGTCACTGAGAGCTAGGATTTTTTTCTCAGCTTTTGTATATAAGAGTGTCTATTGCTGTTATTGATTCCTGTCCTGTTGCACTGAATTTCATGCTCTAGGGTGGATTATAGCACCTAAAAAGCAAAAGCTTTTCTTGCTTTATGGGCAAGTGGAAACATTTGATTCACATTTTCAGTCTTCTCTATGGATTTCACCTTTTCAGTGTTCCCCCTGGATTTTCCTCTCCCTGACCTTGGGCATTGCCCAACAGGAGTAATAAAACCCATTCTGCATACTTTGACATTATCTTCTATCAAAGAATCCATGAGGCTTTTTTACACTCATTAACTAAACCTCATGTGCTGTCTGGGAGGTAGATCCAGGCTATCCACCTCCATTTACATTGCGAAAGGTTAATTGGCTCACTGGACCTCACAGAGCCAGGCTAGCAGGTGCCCTCACATTCCTGGGACCAAGTAATCTTACACTGGTGCTGTTTGCTCTGAAACCCATCACAGACCACACAGGGGAATCAAGTGAGCAGTACAAAAAAAACCCCTCCTGCCTATATCCATCATCTCCTGCTTCCCCTCTTGCTTTTCTTAGCATCCAGAAGAGAGAAAGAAGGGGGAAAATAAAGAAATTTAAAGGCAACATGAAACCACTCCACACTCCCAATGAGAAAATAAAAATGGATGTTGCAGGCTCATATGTTCTATACGTTTCCAAATATTTCCATCTGCTCCTGAAATTTCCATTAGGAGTTGCCAAAAAGTCTTACAGAATTGTTAACACGATGGTAAATTTAGATTCTTTTTATGGAGAGACGTTTCCCCACCCTCTTAAAAGTCTGGTATCAATTTGTCCTGTCACTGATAAGCCAAAGGTATTGCTGAATTTGCCCTTTTGCCCTGCTCGTGGGCTTAGAGACCCGCTCCCTGGGATGGGAGCAAAGAGGCAGCATCCCATGTGGGGAGCAGGTCCAGCTTCACCCCTCTATCCACCCCCCTCCTTCCTCCCACTGTCAGCACTAATAGAAATACATTGCAAGAAGATTCTGGGCCATCTGTAGCCAGTTCCTCAGCCATCACCCCACTGACCTTCAGTCTGGGACTCCCAGGTGGGTTCTGCCCATATCCCAGCCCCTCATTAAAACCTCTGTGCTCAGCAGGGCTCAAGGCAGCTCTGCCTTTAGCTAGAGGAGTTAAGGTGGACATGTCCCCATCACCTGCCACAGTGCAATTACAAACACAGGAGCTGGTTTGGTGGCTTTGCAAGGGGTGATGGCAGAGAATGGAGCCAAGCAGAACTGGGGACCAGAGGGAGAGCATATTTTAGGGGTGATAGAGTCCAAAAGAAAGAGCAAGATGAGGTGGGGAAAGCAGGGAGAGGTTGCAGCATCTCCTTGGTTATGCATTGGCTGCCATGAGGATGCTGTTTGCCGTGCTGGCCACATGGAATGGATGCACATGTGGATATTTATATGTGCAATGGCACCCCACAGGCACAGCTCTGGTGCAGCACCTTGATTCACATGAAGTTATGTCATCGGGCTGTTCTCTCAAGAATGGTTTGATTAGAATTCCATTGCTTTTTCAGCAAAACAGGGCATTCTTTCCTGTTGGAAAGTGCCTTTTTGGGTTGGGTTTTGTGTGTGCTCCATTCAGTGAATTAATAGTGGCATCATTCAGGGCTGATCAAACTGTTATTAGAGTACCCCAGCAAGAACACATTGAGTACTCTCCAATATTCTGTGACCATTTAATAATAGTCCTGCTCCCACAGCATAGCAGATAAAGGCTGTTTTCCAGAGGAGGCACTTAATAGAGATTAAAGATTTGGAGCCATTACAAAAGGGCAGAAAGCACCACTCACTTCTGCAGCAGGAGGAAAGATGCTGAAGAACTGGTGGAACTCAAACCTTATACAGCCTTGAGATAGACCCTCTATGACTTAGGCAAGACACATCCTTGCTCTGACCTGTGCTTCTGCACAATATCAGAGCCCTCAGTGGTGCTTTCCCTGCCTCCTGGCAAAGCTGCTTCATTTCCAGAAGCATTTCTCCCTGTGGAGAGGGATGATGTTACTCCTTTCCCATGTCCCCAGGCAGTTCTGCCTCCCCCCAGTGACCCTCCATCTACCAGCATTAAACACTGCACCAGGGCTGCTTAGCAAAACCCCAGAGCAAAAAAAAACCTTAAAGACACCTTTAGTTCTCTGTAAAACCCTGCTATAGCACCTAGAGAGGTGGGATTGCTAAATGGACACTGTAAGGGGATGCAGTTAAGGATGCTATAAATCATAATTAATGTAAGTTTTACTCTGGTTAATCTTCCTTAAGGAAGCAGGGAGAGATGCACGTCTGTGTTCTTGCTCCTGGGGGAAAAACATAACAACATCGAAGAGAATCAGAGATGCCTCATTTCATCCTTTCTGCTTCTGAGACATCCCCTGCTGTGCCCCAGAGCTCTGCCCATCCCGGGGGATGCTGCTCCGCCTGGCTCCTGGCATCTCCCATGCGGCATGGGCACGGCCTGAGAGGGTGAAGCAGTAAAACCGCAGTGGCTGCCTTTAGACACGAGCCGTTCCCACTGGAAGGAAACCTATTTGATCCCTTTCTAACCCCTTCCCTGCAATTATCCTTATCATATTTCCCTCCTGGTGTATTTCTTCTTCGAGAGCAACATCCTCTGCTCTGATCCCACGCACAGCATTGCAGGGAGTTCTGAAGCTTCGAGAGACCAACATAAATGTATTGCCACCTGCAGCCTGCTCGTGAAAGAGCTGCTAAAACCAGACTTGCAGGCTGGTATTGACCCTGCTGGGTGCTTCCATACCCCTGGATTATTCAGGAATAACGAGCATCAGCCCTTGCCTCATCATTGTATAAGTTAATTCATCCACTTCATTTCCAATTTTAGAGCTTTGTCCTGAGAGGTGAACTCGGAGGAAAGAGGGAAGTTTCCATCTGACTACATGCTTGGGCAGTATGACTTACTAACCTCTCTGGTCTTATTCAAATCAGTGCTAAAAGGATGCGGTTAATACCTTCCCTGTTCTAAATGTCCATTGTCAGAGCAAAACTTCCTTGCCTTCAGTGCTAAAGGCACACAGGGATGCATGGCAACTCTGCAGACATGGGCAGAGATGTGCATTTTAAGTAGTTTTATCTCAAACCATTCATATTCCATAACACTTTTCACTATTAGTGACTGAGCTCTTACCCACAATTCTTCTTCTTTAATATTTAAGCAAAAAATATATTTGCCTGAAGAAAATGTCAAAATTTGAACAGATGGAGATTTTTACCAAAAGACGACTGTTTTTCCTCATAAATCCTTCTATTCCCAAAACCTCCACTAAAGTTTCATCTCTTTCAGCAAATCCTGGACGGGGATTATAAATTCAAAATAAAAAATACAGAAATTTCCTATGTTGAGCTTATAAATGCCACTTTACAACCTTTTCTGGTGTCTTAATGGGAGCCATGTGACCAAAGTTACATATTAGAGGAAATAGCCCAAAGGCCCATATTATTTTACAGGTGTTTTTTAAATGTAGAGGATTGCTTTTTCAAATTTTAATGCAAGATGTCAGTATCCTTTTTTAATTAAAAAATTACTGGGCTATTTTTTCCCCCCATTTTTTTAACAGGGTCTGCACTGCACCAGAGAACCAAGTGCTGTCTCAGGAGTCCCCAGCGCACTGCAGACCATTGCACCAGGGGTATTCACATTCATTTTCCCCCCCGTAAGCCCTGATAGCATTGCTTTGGAAAGGGTTTCGTGAGTGCAGCACCAGTGATGTTGTTGGATAGTAACAGCATCATTAAAACACATTTGTTACACTTAAACCCAGCAAACTAAGACAGTGACCATAATGGCAGATAATAGTATGGGAGGGGGAAGCTCTCTGCTAAGCTTCCCCAGTTATGTGTTATCAGTTTTAGTGTCACAAGGAGCCCTGAGCTCTCTGGTCCTCACAACTTGGTCCTTGTAATTATCCCAGTCTCCAGCCCCATCTCCTCTTGTTTGTATCTGTTGATAGTGTTGCTATTGAATAGCCGGTAATGGTTTGTAGCCTCCAGCAATCCTCCCTCTCTGTTTCTAGCTCAGGGAAAACACAGCAGACGAGCCCATGCACTAATAGGATTGGAGGCCAAGCTTGCTTAAGGCAGTGGTTCCCTGTAAAGCCATCAGTGGAGCTCATTCGGGTCTCATAGGGTACTCACCAGTAATGACCCACTGATGGTTTCTCTGTGTTTGTATGGTGCTAAACATGGATTCCACACTCAGTTGGCAACCAAATCCACCTGCTGCCAGCAGCCTGAGGCTGCCCTAGGGAGTAGATGTACTGCATCAGGTCCAGGAATGGTACGGAGATGTCCTTCTCCCTGGGCTGACTTACACTGGCGTGCTGGTTTTGACTGGGATAAGAGTTAACTTTCTTCACAGTAGCTGGTGTGGAGCTGTGGTTTGTATTTGTGGAGGAAACAGTGTTGATAACACAGGGATGTTTTAGTTACTGCTGAGCAGCTTACACAGAGTCAAGGACTTTCTGCTCCTCACCCCACCAGCAAGGAGGCTGGGGGTGCATAAGGATTAGGGAGGAGACATGGCCATGGGGATATCCCACACCACATATGCTCAGTATATAAAACTGGGCAGAGGAAGGAGGGATGTTCAGAATGATGGTGTTTGTCTTCCCAAGTCACCATCACATGTGATGGAGCCCTTCTTGCCTGGGATGGCTGAACACCAGCCTGCCATTGGGAAGTGGCAAACGAATTTGTTGTTTTCCTTCTCTCATGTGCAAAGCTTTTCTTTCCCTATTAAACTGTATTTATCTCAACCCATGAGTTCTCCCACTTTTACCCCTCCGGTTCTCTCCTGCATCTCACCATAGGGTTCAGTTGCAGGCTGGGGTTAAACTACGACCCAAGGGAAGGAGCCACAGCTGAGATCAGTCCCAGCATTCATAAGCTGCCACGAGATCAAGACATATCCCTCAGACAGTCCATAGAAACCTTCAGTGGCACCAATTTCACTGTAAAATATTTGCATGTTTTCAATTAGAACTTCACCCAGGCAGGCCCACGAGGCTCTTCGCAATACTGAGGCTGTGTGTAAGGGATGCGTTATATCGTGATCCTAAGCATTGCCTGGTGGGCCAGGAAAACACTGGGATCTCAAGAGTTAAGGGCTGTGGGGCTGGGAATGAATTGACATCTTCCATCTTCGTATGATCTCAGGTGGATACTTTATTTTCTTGTCTGAGGAGGTTTATTTTCCTCCAGATTGATTGGATGAATTGTGTTCCCAGAGATCAGAGAGTTCAGATGGCAGAGGATCCTCTTACCAGAAGATGAAAGCCAATATAATCAACTGCACAACTTCAAAACATGCAGCTTGTTCTTGTTGGCTGCGCCTAAGTTTTCCCTGCAGAGAAGCTGTCGACAATGATTTGATATCAATCCAGTAACAATCCCTGGTTTCTAATAATAATTTGCACTTCAGTAGAAACGCTCATGTGAGGCTCTGAGAACATTTAGCAGATGGTCATTAGTGAAGCTCCCCAGCTCTCCTGCAAGGAAGAGATAACAATTATTAGCCTTGTTTTACAGATGGTGACACTGAGGTGAGGCCCTGGAAGGTGAAATAACTCTCCTGGTTTTCCATAATGAGCCAGTGGCAACAGATCTATGAATGAAACCCAGGCATCCTGCTGTGATTACTCCACAAACCCTATATCCTTATCTCTTACAGGAAAACGTGGTCAGAGAGGTGAGCCTGGAAAGCAAAAAGCAAATGGTTCAAAGGCAGGATTCATGACACATTTCTGGAAATAAGGAATTAGGTCTGGGTCAATAAATAACTGGAAAACCAGGGGGACGCAATCTGAGAGGCATGTGAAATGAGGATGGATGGAAAAGAAAGAAGATAATGGAAGGGAGGGGAAGGAAAACAGAGTAGTTCTGACTGTTTATTTCCACTCTTGGTTTCAATCAGTGTTGTAAAATTAAAGGTTAGGGCTCTGAAAGAAAGAAGAAAGCGAGCTCCATGTGCTCCCATGGGGTACGGCTGATGGGTGAGGCTTCAAAGACGGATGGCTGATAACATAACCCTCCTCCTCACGTGTCCGGTGGTACGTCACCCTGCATCCAGGGACATCAGCCATGTGCTTGGGTACCACAGAGACCTGCCTCTCCCTGGGCAGGGCAGGGAAACAGGGCTGGAGCTCTTGGGAATGCCATTGGCATCAGCATGCTATCAACCACCAACAACTCCAGGTGCTGGCTGGGATGGAGAGCATTCCTACTGCTTCCCGGAGCTGGCAGGAGGTCAGCCCCCAAGCTGGAGGTGTGTGGATGGGCGCTTCGGGGACTAATTTTAGCTTTCACTTACACTGTCTATTCCTTTCTCACCCAGAACGTCTGGGCTGCTAATAGTGATGGACTGGCTGATACTACAAACCACCCCGCTAACATCACACATGCGACGAGGGGAACGTAGCCCAGCTAAGCTGGCCCAGCGGTGGAGTTTATAAAACAGCCAAATGGAAGCCAAAAGACTCGAGTTTAATCCCTCCAGTTAAGTCATCTAGATTCCTTCTCGCCACCAGCCATCTGATCTCAATCAACAATTCTTGGCCTTCATCTCCCAACCTAGCCAAGAGTTGCGATGCTGAGGCCTGAAGTAATCCGCATGCAAAATGCTTTAATAACGATTCCTTCAAGAGGGAATTTTATTATTATTATTGGTATTATTATTTCCCAAAAGCACTTTCATGTGAAAGCGGTAGGCAAACAAGAAAGGTGTCTTACTTGTTTGCCATGAGTAATTTGTTAACATTCTGTAATGGTCTTTCATTTCATTTTAATACCTGTAGTTAATAGAAGCATATTGAAAGAGACCTATTAACGCAAATACCAACCATTGGGTATTAAAATGGGATGGTTTTTTAGGACTGAAAACACTTCCAATTTGGCTATTCCTCTCATGACATTACTAGGAATTGGCAAGCAAATGAAACAGAATTAAACAGCTGTATTTTTAACATTGGTAAACTGCATCACCCCCTAGATGCAATGTATTCTTTGCAATACACTGCTTTCAGCATCATGCCATGCATTTCCTGCACCAGCGAGCCAGAATTGTGACCAAAAGGGCATTGCAGTGCTGATACGTGGCTTTGTACCAGGAAACACCAGGGTAATTTGAGAGAGCAGAAATGCTGTCTGCATTGGCAAGAGCAAAGAGGCAGTTTGAAAAGCATTACCCATGAATGCATACATGGCTGCTGCTATTGCAGGTGCTCCTGAGGGGCAGAGCGAGCTTGCTGGGCTGGCATGGAAATTGGGACTGGGGTTTTGGAGTGCTTCATTAGGCATATTTGCATTTTGGAAGCAAATATTGCTGCGGACACAGAAGGGATCCTAAATGAGAGGAGGAAAGAGAAGACCAAGGAGGGAAGCACTGTGCTGTTGTGATTGGGCTAACTATGATAGTGTTTTCACGATACAGAGAGCTCATTGCAAAGAAGAGTGTGTGTCACCTCAGATGCTCTTATCCATGCCTATTTTATCAAACCTAATTGCCAAGTTTCCTGTGCCTTGTCACAGCCACAGGGGAATCACACAACAGTGGAGCCAACCTGCAGAGCAAGAGCTGTATTTGAATAAGGTACAGTGTGTGACCTGAAAGAAAACCCTGCAGTTTCCTCAGACCCCTGAGCCATATTCCTGGACATATGTCACCATGGAGAGGTATGAGGAAAATGTCATTTGTCAGGCCAAAGTCAGAAATCAAAGTTGGGTTCTAGATATTCAAGGCTATCTTTAGCAAGAAGAGCTGTGAAACGCATCTCTCTTCCATTTTATAATCTCTAACGACTGCAAATTGTTTATCCCTTAGCATTTGATTTCTCCTTATTATCTCTTTCCAATTTCAACAACCACCACAGATATAGGAAACAAAGACACATTCAGTGGATGAGGCACGTTCCACAAGGGCAGGGATATTTCTTTCCGAGTGCTACTTGTTACGCCAAAGGATTGCTCTACAATCCTACACCTCCAGTGTGGGAAAGTAACTTGAAGAAGGACCGTATAAAAGATGCGCTTCAGGCTGGACATGCTTAAATGCTGTCTTATGCAGGACTGGAGTGCCTATTTAACTGTAAGGACCTCAACTTCCACTCTTCCTCACTGCAGTGTGAAGTTAGTGGTGATAACACAGGGCATTATTTCACTGTTTCATTTTCTTCACACATGAAACACTATATAGCAGGCAGGGAGACAGAGGGAACAAGATCTGCCATTTCACCAACTAAGGTAATTACATTACAGAGCTCAGCACAGTTTACATTACTGTGCCATGCTCAATCAAACTCTACCCTAGAGGTGCACATGAACCTCCTGACTATTCTGGGGGTTGGCAACTGCTTCAGTCCTCTTACCCCTCTTTATTCAGTTGGGCTTTTAAAACTGGTGGGAGGCTGAAGGCAGGGACTGGCGCATTGGAGATGACAACAAAAGAGGCTCCGCAGAATTGCTTTTGGCATCTCATGTGCGTTCCGTCTACATCTTCTAAATTACTGCTGCGTTTCAGCGATAAAAATAGGTTTGTATTTGGAATTGATTACAGGGAGATAAAGCCCTAATATAAAAATTACTGATGCATAAGCATTCTGAACATACAAGGGTAATTTGATTTGATCAAATGAAAGCATGGCTCTTAATTCCTTGCTTTCAAACAGAACACACATGCACTCACACAGGCACCCCATCGTGCAGATAAAACTTGGGCGGCTGTTTTGCTTCGGATTCCCAGAAATGGTGATGTGCCTCTTGCAGCTCTTCTCTACAGACGTTTTTATGGCAACCTCCATATCACCGGCATTCCCATCACTGACGCCGGGTAACATTCCCCTGCAATCTGAAAGCCTTCAGCTCTGGCCACTGCGCTTCTTGTGTGCCACAAGCATCGATTCCTTTTCTGTGCCTTTAGAGGTTATTATATTAAGTGGGCTATTTCTGTTTAGTCCATCCCTTAGTGCATCAGCTCTGCAACTTGTGCTTTTCAGCAGAGGGAGCTGATATATTGTTTTCGGCAATTCTAAGATAAATGGAAGCATAATTATATTTACATGAGAAAGAGGGAAACAGCGATTCATGTTTCAGTATGACCCCAACCAGGCATGCTTTACTCCAGCAAAATGCGATCTGACTTAGCCTAATAAATTAAGGGTGAAAATTGGCTTCGCATCATGACAAATGCACAACCTAATAGTTAACCTCTAAAGAAATGCAAGGCTTAATTGCAGATAATAGTGATGGGGCTGGCAGTGGAATCTAGGGTTGGATCCAGGACCGGGGGAAAGAGAGAGAAGCAGCACATCTGTTTTCCACCCTGAGAGCTCAGGGGCTGATGGCTGCACAAACCCCACTGGCTCGCTTTGGCCATATCATTGCAAGGTGCTGAGTGATCCAGGTGCTTCCAGCCCCAATGGGATATGCTGGTGTCAGTCCCACACCCTGAGGCGATGCTGGCACGGACCCTGTGTCCACTTACAGCCTCATATCCATGCTGGAACATGGCTTTCTGGGGAGGTGAGAAGGAACCCAGCAGCTCTGATCACCCGAGCACCCTGCCAGAGCCATGCCAGAGCTGGTGCTTTGATGTGGGCTGGATGGGATGTGGCTGAGCCTGCCCTCACCAGCCAAAGTGCAGTAACTAAAACCAACGGCACAAAGACTGACAATTGCTTCTGTGGAGCAGCTTGAGCATTCCTGAGCCTTCACCAATGTTCGATCAGCTGCTATGAGTAAGGCGAGCCTTACAAACCTTCCATATGACCAGCGAAAGCAGCACCAAGCGCATTCCCAACAACCAGTTGTACTTCCATTGGTTAAACACACGTAGGCTGAGAGCACGTTACTTTTAAATTCATTTATTTACTTTTGTGTACATTTTCCTTAATTTGACTGACATACCATCACTATAAAGATGCCCTGCTCTTTGAATATTTAATCCAAGACCACTAGTTCAAGTGTGGTTATGAAAAGTCACGGCAAACATATGACTGGAAAGAGGTGGTTGGTTTTGACTTCCAGGCAGTTGTTTGAAGCGTTTCATAGATGCACACAATATCCAGCAGAACACACGCGCACACAGTGCTGAGTTTAAACACACACACACACGCACACACACACGCACATCTGGAAAACGGTTACAGTGGTTGAAGTTTCCAAAAGGTGTACTGTCCCCATCTCTCAGCAGCACTGGTAAACCTCTGCATATCCTGAGAAATAAAACTCAAGCGTAGGAAAGATAACCTATTCCATTGGCATGATTTGGGGCTTTTTTTCAAGTTAAATATGTTCTCCCAATCTAATCTCTTCATTCAAATGAAGAGGGTGGAGGGGAAGGATGTGGGGCAGTCAGGGTTAAAGAATACCAGTTCCGTTGTTCCACCAATATCCTTAATCCAGTACAACACGGGTCCTAAAAGGATCTCATTAACACAGCAACATTAAATAGAAGCCTATCTAACATTACGCATGTGGTCTTACTGTCAGTCTTCTACTATCTATCATCTTCATGGTATGAGGAACGGCTCTGAGATGAATGAAGACAACACAGGTTATGAGAAGGGTTTCAGACAGGGCGGATGCAAAGCTATATGGGTGGGCAGTTGGGAGACCATTGAGGTACTCTGGAGTGCATGGAGGACCCTGTGAGCTTTGTAACATCTGACTGATGGAATTTCACCCATCAAGACAGGAACAGGAGATCTGAGCCATGCTCATGCATGGGCAGTGTTGCCATTTGGCCACTGGCTTTGCACTGCTAAAACCCTGAGCAAAGCCTGAGGGGACCTTTAACCAGCACTGACAAGAACCGGGGTGCCATCTCACAGAGGTGACAGCATCTCGTTTCTTCCAACATACCACTAGTACAAGCTCACAAGAACCAGTCAAGGCAGGGAGAGTCTTTCCCAAAGCTATCTCTGGACCAATCCATCAAAGCTATGATTTTGGGTCTTGCTTAGACTGTGGGCAGTTTTGATTCTGATGAGGACAAAGCTTCCTCAACAAGGCTAAAAACTGGAAAATGCTCATATTGCATTGTGCTGCCTTTTACCCTAATGCTCCCTTTTCGGTTCCTCCCATGGATGTGAGCACCAGTGCTCTTCCCGGTGAGCTCCCCAGTGCCATGCGCTCCCTCGCTGCCAGAGGGGTTGTGTGAGGTTACAGGCTGCTAAGTAGCAACAGAGGAAACAGGCCAGCAAAGACTTAAGACAACAAAAACAAACACGAAGCAATTAAAAGAAGGATGGGAGATGTGGTCTGATGTCCTTCTGCCAAGAAATAAACATTTTACATTGCCTTTTTCTTGTAAAAACACTTGCTTTGTGTGTTTTACATCTCCAAAATGGTAGACTCGCTGCACCCACCCATGCACAGCACGTGCACCCACACACACACGCATGCATATACACTAATGCACACACGTTTCCAGCTTTGTGGAGCTACTGGATTTACTTTGAGACAAGTTTCTTGTGCATTTTGACAACTTACTTTGAGACAAGTTATTTGCAAGAAGGCAAAGTTCATGCATGGCTTTGACAGCTCCACTTTCTCATAAATGGTTTTTGAAAAGCAGAAAGCAAATGAGGGCCAAAGCTCCATTTAAAGTTCACCTCAGATGCCTGAAAAGCATTTATACCCACATCCTTCTGAGGTCCCTGCTTTATGAACTTCTAATGAATTCCACATTCTGCTACCCAACGTTTCTTATACATAGGGGGAAGAAAAAACAAACCAGAAAACCAATGCAAGCTGTTTGAAAACAGATGCACCACAGCAGCCAGGCTGCCCAGGAAAGTGGTTGAGTCACCATCCCTGGGGGTGTTTAAAAGATGTGTAGATGTGGCACTTAGGGACATGGTTTAGTGGTGGGCTTGGCAGTGCTGGGTGAATGGTTGGACTTGATGATCTTAGAGGTCTTTTCTAACCTAAAGGATCTTATAACTCTGATTCTCTGTCAGAAAGGCTGGGGTGGCTTTTGAAGCAGCAGAGCAGCAAGGCACCTTT
This sequence comes from Neopsephotus bourkii, assembly GCF_033783945.1. Lineage (NCBI taxonomy): Eukaryota > Metazoa > Chordata > Aves > Psittaciformes > Psittacidae > Neopsephotus > Neopsephotus bourkii. The sequence goes on from NW_026902223.1 coordinate 2,388,465, forward strand.
GCAAAGAGGAGAAAAAGGACAAAAAGCTGATGGTTTTGAGCTCCAATCCTGCTTGTCTCACACAGGCTATGCTTACAGGATTTCACCTCAATATCTCTTACAGAGCAAAAAGAAACCATTCATTAGTTGCTCCATCATTTTTGTAGGACTCATGCCCTTCATACCCAAAGCAGACGTGGTAAGAGGGTGCCTGGGTAACCCTCAGCCCTGTTACAAAGCAGTCTTGGCAACCCAAGCCTCACTGGCTCAAGGGATAGAGGAAAGCTCCACGTAAATTTGATACAGAAAAGCCTGGCATGAGACTTGGACAAACCAAGTTCGTCATAACCCAGATTTAACTTTTCAGGTGGGAAATTACTATTCTCTCAGCATTCCAGTGCACTTTCGGTTAATGGTCTTGTGGCACAGAGCATTTTCACCACTTAAACTGAACCCCGATGCTAGTCAACCCCCCCTTGAAGGAACAATTACAACCCAACTGATGCTTTTCCTATTAAAAACAAGGGCGAGGAGGGTCATTCAGAAGCCTCCAAGATGCTTAAAAGAAAAACTTGAAGCCACAGTTTTTAAAAGGATTCCTCATCCCTAATTCTAGGGCAAATGAGGTCACTAAAAAAACCCACCTAAATTGCTATAAATATGATTTAAAATAAGAATTAGCCATCTACAGCCATTCACCATCCCAGCTGTTAGAGGAGACAATACAGTGATTCCATATGGCTCAAAGGCAGGCTGGGAGATACCTTCAGCACACCTTGGAGAGTACAAGAAATGCATCAATAATAAGTATTTGGAACAGGAAAAGGAATAATCAGCCTTCCATGTGTAAGGAAAAACAGAGACTTTCACAGTTATAAAACAAATGATGTTACTGTAAAAAAGTCCTAAAACTAAAGTAAAAGAAGGACTTGCATTACAGCAGGTTGGAAAACCTTTCTAACATATTCAAAAGCCATGGGTGCTTTGCCTGTGTCTTCTTCAACACCAGCAGACAACTGGGAAGTGGTTCCTTTTCCATTGTTCCTTTTCCATCTTTTCCATTATTTCTAGCTGACAGTGTGCAGAAACAGCCCGTTTCAAATTTACCACCATCTCAAGAGAAACCAGATTTCACACCTTCCTCGAGAAGCTCCAGAAATTTCATATATTTCGATGCTAAGCGGGGATCTTTGCCAATAAAACGGCAATTCCCGAAATTGAAGATTTCTGATATTTTTAGACAGTTATTTCTTTTTCTGATATTTTTAAACAGTTATTTCTTTTTCCATGAGAAACAACACGTTTAACTCCAACACATTGCCAGTTTGCATGAAACTACATTTAGCCGCTGACTCCCAATACATTGCTATTAAAAAATCAATGGGAAATCCCAACCATTTTGTCTGTTGTGACTGTTCCCAGCAGCCCCACTGGCATGGTGACAACTGTGCCACTCGCTTCACATGGGGGAAACAGAACAGCGGCAGAGCTCTGGAAATTCACTTCATACATAGATTATAGAGGAAATATTTGGAGCCAAACGCTGGGTTTGGTGATACTGTGTTTTGAACCAGGCTTTTTCCTGCCTCTAGAGCCAGAAAGCTACCAAACAGCATGGCCCATATTAGATATTTAGGCTCATATTAGATATTTAGGCCCATATTAGATACCCATGCCAGACTTACAATTAAATCTGGGCTAAATGTGGATGGAGAGCTCTGCAGCTGCACCTGCATATGTAAGAATTAGATCCTGACTTCACAGCTACGGCGGCGACCGTAATTCATCTTTAAACACACCTTTTTGGCTCTTATGAGGCACTTAATCTGTGTCTCTTCACTCTGGCTGCGTAAATCAAGGACACCTGGCTTTTCCTGACTTTTCACAGTATCCATCCTGAAAGAATCCATGCATCTGAGCTGAGGAATACCAAAGGCTTTCAGATATTGTTCCAGGACACTCTGAGATGCCTGAATGTTCTTTATAGAGGGGGAAAAAAACCCAAGACGTGGCAGACTGATATCTCCATCACACAAACCCTGGGGGAATTGTCTCTACCTATGTTTTTGGAGGCCCTGGCCATGCTTGCTGCCAGACTGCTCTCTCCAGCCATCAGATGTTGGCTGCCTCTTACTGTAGCACTTATCTCCATCCACCTTCTGGCACAGTTTGGTGCATGCCCTTGCATGACGGGTCACAGTGTTCTGGAAAGATCATGGTCTGATCTCTTTATTTCCTACAAAGGAGTAATTATCTGGGGTAAAACCAGACCAAATTAGGATAAACCCTGAGCTGGCCTGAACGATTCCTGTAAGAGAAACCAAACAGGAACTTTCCTCATTGATCCAGTAATACTTGGGGTGTGTTTTCCCTCTTTATTCAAAAATTACACTATTCCGAGTTTCCTGGATTTAGCTAGGCCCAAAAGCAGAGTCCCAGCTCAAAATACCCTGAAATAAACTTCTAGGAAGGGTTTTCAGGTCTGGCTAAAGCCATAAGAGCTTTGGGAGTTGCCGAAGGACGTCTGATCTTTTGCGATTTCCATCCCTATTTCCAGAGCACTGAAGACGCTTCCAAGCTTTTCCCAGCTTATCCTCGCAGCACCTCGCAGCCGCTGGACTTTTGCCCCATCGCAAAGAGAGCGAAGACTTTCGAGGAAGATAATGCAGCCTGTCCTTGCAGCCTGGCTGCAAATCCAGAGCCGCTCCACTTCCAGAAAGGGATTTTTAATGCTGTATAGAAAGGAGAAGCTCTCACTTGGGCTGGATACCTGCAGGACAGCTCGTCCCTGGCTACGGCTTCCCATTAAGCAGGCACTGGATAGCAGACAAGCAGCTCCTTCCTATCCCAAAGCGCTCTGCGGAGCTGGCTGGAGGCCTCTTTCCCTTGCCTTCGCTCTGACCAACCGCCTAGAATAAAGGCTGCTAGTAAAACCCAGACATAAAACACAGAACGTAAAGGTGACTGAGACGTAACGTGTTGATGGAGGCAAAGAGCTTTCTAGCAACCCAGGGGTGCACTAAAGGAGGCCATGTAATAAATGTCACACAGCCAGAATTGCTCCCCATGGAACATCACTGCCAGCTGGATAGACCCCTGAAGAATTCATTTACCCCTGTAGCCTGTAAATTAAGTATTTCCACCATTAGGCTAGTTAGAGACCACCTTAAAATGTTTACCTTCTTCTTTCTCAGCTATGGAGGCCTTTCCCATGCTTTCCCCATCGTTTAAGTCAGACCTCTGACTCCCACTGATGAGGGGAAGCAGCAATGCACAAGCCATGCAGCAGGCAACAAGCATCAGTTCACTTGCAGCTTGTCCCTGTGGGTTCCTTTTGGGGTTTAGATTGTGTTTCTCTTGCTGGAAGTGGGGATGCAGCGGTAATCTGGGACTTGTGAGCAAAGCCATCACCTACAGATCTGGGTCTCAAGGAGCACATGGCATGAATATTGCTCCATTGAGTCTTTGGCTGTCTCTTCCACCCTCTCATTCTGCTCCAGCCTTCCCAACTCCAGACCTTCCCTGGCAGAGTGAACTGACACCAGCTGCCTGTCAGAGGGCTCATTCTGTCCCTATGACACTAAACCCACCCTTGCAGTTTACTATGCTCTCTTTGATCCCTTTCATTTATACAGCACACGAATCTCTGTGTCCAGACCCCTGGCACCACCAGCTCCTCACTGTGTCTGTATGCATCTGCAAGCACATAAGAGCTGAGATTCAACTGAGCTTTTTCTGACCCTCTTATTAACAAATTCAACTGCTTCAACAGTGTGGGGCTATGTGAAGGAGCAGCATCCTTTCAACCCGCAGCACAGCTACTAACTGCACAGAAAGCATCTCTTCCAAAGCCACAGTCCGGGAGAGTGAATCTCACCTCACTGCAGAGCTCTGGCCTGCCAGAGCGCACGTCAAATTCCATCTTATCCATCTGCTCCAGTAAAGGCTGAGCTGAAATATTAATTAGGAGATCTGATCCCTTCTCACCGGGAACAATCTGGATTTCATAGCTCAGGCAGAGGCCAGCGGAGCAGACAAAAGCTCTGCGATCCATCCTTTGCTGCTGGTTAAGGGCTTTCAAGGAAACAACCAACCTGGTGGGAGGACACAGGCTGTAAAACACGTGGACATCTGGTCTGTTTTGTCCACCCTTCATCCCCCCCACACTCAGCCCCCAGCTCCTAAGTGCATGTTCAGAACAGAGAGGGACGACTCCTCTAACATAAACAGCTATAATATGGCAATAAAGATTAATGAGTAAAACTTGCCATTTTATGTATAATCTGTGGGGATTTACAATCATTAATCTTTATTAGTGTGTAATAACTGTTTAGACATTAAGGACAGATTCTCAGCTGGATAAAACTGGCTTTATTCCAGCCAAGCCAATGGAGCAATGCCAGTTTACACCCTCCATGACCCTAGCTCTAAATGAGACCCATCCCCATCTGTAGGAACCATATCACTAACAGTATTTCCCCAACAGCAGGGGCAGACCAGTGAAGGCAACTATTTGTCTTTCTCTGCATCCGAAAAAGAGAGCTGCATGTGTCCAGGAAGCTCAACAATAGACATGTCAATAAACATGAGGAAATTCAATGAAAAAGCAACAGCAACAAAAGGAACCCCAAGGAGCAGGGAAGTGGATGATTTTTGAGGCAAGACTATAAGATCTGGTTTGGCAGGAGCATAACTAAGAGGAATGTAGCAATCTTTGGCATGTGAAAGAGTGAAAGCACCAAGACGGGCTCCGAGAGATCCTCTAAGAGGAACAAGATGGAAGAGAGAGAAAGAAAAAGAACATCTTGGCTGGCTTTTCTGAGAGAGGAGTTTGGGGTTTGTTTTTAATAAAGAAGAGGCCTATTAAACAAGGGAGCTGGTGGGAACCTTGTCTGAACTACATCAGACCAGCCACCAAAGCAATGCTGTGTTGACCAATGAGGATTTCCTCTTCCAAAATGCCTAGGAAAGGAAGGAGATGTGCAGGTACATCCTTAGCTTGCAGCAAGCATGGAGAAATCCCAGTTAAGGTGTGCTTTTCCTAAGTAGTGACCCACCAACTGCATCCTCCATCACACAGGGGAGGCCAGCTGCCTCCAGAAATGGCATTCCCACCTCTTGGCCAAGTCAGAAATGCCTCCTTCCTTGCCAGTAAACCTGACAAAAGTCAGGAAGTACAGTACATAGATACTTGTGTAAAGTTCTGTACACCTGGAGAGCCTCCAGGAAAGATGGGCATTTCACCCACTGCAGCAGCACGGACCTGGAGTTTTAAACAGTGACTGGCAAATGCCCTCCAACTCCTCTTTTCTGGTTTAAGAGACCAGTGGGCTCTTGGGGACCCAGAAAACAGCTTTCCTCCCAGTGACACTTCAAGACCTCTAGGAATGGCAGGACCTCAAGCAACAGTAGGTTGCAGGAGCATCAAGAGCTGTATGGTGGAGGAAGAAAGGATGAACATCATGTCCCGGTGGTCCCCCACTGCCTGCCACAGGGATGGGCTGAGCATCCATCATGCAGCCCACTAACCACTGCTTGGGGCAGAGCAGAGAGGTCCTCCCTGCCTTGCAAATGGCTCATTGGAATTCACCCATGTAGCTGGTCCAGGGCACAGCTTTGAGAAGCTTTTCTGTCCTCTCTCCTCCCTGGTGCATTTTCGGTTTGTTTAAGGTTTATGGCATGAGACCTGCTTCTAATGCAGATTAAACATCCCAGTTCAGGACAATCTAAAACATTGTGGTGTCCAAAACCAGAAGAGGTTTCTGAAGAACAGCTTTAAGTCTCAACACCTTGGCTGTTCAGGGGGCATTGTTGGGAAAGGTTTCATGTCCCAGAAACAGGCCTGTCCTAGGCAACCCTGTGCTCATGTTACAGCCAAGCAAAGTCCTGAGCACCAGCCAAAGGCTTTCCATCTTCACAGAGGTTACAATCAAATGAAAGAGAGGAGAGTCTGATTTTCATCTTGTAGCCCAGCATGTCTTCAGGGCTTTTAAGCACACCGGAGTCCCTGCCTCTCCTCCCTGTCCCGGGGACACCAACTCAGGCTTCTCTCTAAGAATACCCTGGGTCAGGTCAAGCTCTGTGTCCACATGTGCCACGAAGGATGCAGGCCAGACAGGCAATCTCTGCACTTCTCTCCTGCCATAACTACCTTCTGCAGAGGTGATCACTGTTTTCATTCACACCGGTTATACGGATTCATGCTTACTCTGGGCTGACGCAGATGACTTTTAAAGGAACAAAGACACGGAGAACCAGGAGGGAAGGGAAGTGATTTGTTGCATGCCCTATTGTAATGTCATTAAAACAAAGGGATTAGACGGCTCAAGCACTGAAAGAGCAAAAAGCATAAAAGAAAGCATTCAGCATGTAGTGTCGAGGCATGCAGGAGTCATTTTAGAGGGTTACTTAGCTGCAGACAACACTGACATTAATTTTCTATTGGAAAACGCTGGTGACATTAATGTCTGCTATTAATACTGAACTTTGACAGCATCTCATAAATTCAACCTGTCAATTACAATGGCACTGAAATAAAGGTGCTCTGAGGTCAAGGAGATGCGGTGTCCAAATGAGACTTATATTCCAGGAGGAAAGCGGCAAAAACAGTCTTTAACAAAAGCATCAGATCCATATGTAGGAAAACCAAAGGGTGGTTTCAAATGTCATGTTTTTCAAAGCAAGAATTGATGCTGGAACCAACTCCATAAACTGCCTGGCTGGACTTTTAGCTGCAGCTGAGGACAATCAATCAAAACAGCTCTCTGAGAAAGCGAGAGAGAGAAAACACACACACATACCCCATGGAATATGAGAGGGCAGATCATGAGCCATGCGAGGCCTCTGAAAATTACACTGCGAAGTCAAACATCCTTGGGTTTCACCCACCACAAACGTGACCTGAAAGGTTCCCCTCGACATGAAGGGGAATATGGAGCTTATCGTTACCGAGGGTCAGGCAGGCTCATGGCATGACGCTGAGGAAGGGGAACCTCTTCCCCAAAGCCTGCACGACCCCTGAGCTCTTTGCAGCAAGGAAACCCCTGCACTCTGATTCCTGCATTGCTCCTCAAGCCACTCTGCTCTGCAGCTGCAGGGCATGAGGATTGAGAAATCCCCATGAGCAATGCTCCCATATATCCTTCGATGCCAGCCCCAGGGCAGAACTGGACTGTTTTAGGGCTCTCCTGTGGGTGCTGCCAGCCCTGGCTGTGTTGTCTGTGTGCACCTCTTCAAAGTGGTCAGTGTGTCCCCTAGCACAGGAGGTACCACTGTCCAGGAAATCCTGCTCTAAAAGCTGTCCTCCCCATCATCCCTTCCAAGGCTTATGAAACATGCTCAGGCTATTCCAGAAGCTCAACGTGCACCAACAGAGACTGGGGCCACTAAACTGGGAGAGAAAGGGCTGGATCCCAGGCTGAACCACATCCTGCACAATGTAGATACTGCAGAGCAAGCCATGCTTCGAGTTGGGATTTGACTCTGATAGCTGTATAAAGAAATGGATGGGGAAGAGAACCATGTGGCAGGGCATGAGGCACACATGCACGCTCCAGTGCAGCCACACACACAGGCACTGTCCTTCATGGGCTGAGGGAAGGAGCCATGAGCAAAGGCAAAGGTCCTCATGGCTGAGTGAGGCAGCTATGCAGGTTTGGCTCAGTCAATCTGTTAATCTGGAGCCAGTGGCCTTGCTCCAGACTCAGCAACATCTTGTGCATGGTCCCCCATTTCTCTTGACAGTGACCGTGTTACCTAAAAGCAGCGTGATCTGCCATCTTCCCCTCCCACCCCAACAGTCCCCATGCTCCTGCCCATGCTAACAGCCCTTCTCTGAGGACCTGGACAACAGCACTGAGCTCTTGGTAGGGTGGGCTGTGGTTTCCCTGCATGGTTTCCAGGCTGCAGCTCTATGGAGGACACCTGCAGCTCATGCTGCAGCTCCTGGCTGCCTTCAGCATCCCAACCAGAGCTGGACATGGCCCAAGCCACGGGCCGGCACAGGCTGCAGGGGAGCTCAGTAGCACCCCCAAAGCCTGTGGGCAAGCACAGAAGGATTGTTGCTGACGTAGTGTGAGAACCCTGGAAACTCACACTGAGATATCCCGTTTTTCACAGATGTTATGCTGTGCATACTGTTATCCCTTCTCATCTGGAGAAGGAGAGAGGAACTCCCTTCTAGGCTCAAAGCAGCTCATCCCCAGCCCAAGGGCACTACAATGCTGCTGGGGTTGGTGGGGACCAACCACTGCAACCTCCTCCTCGTCTTTGTGCAACTCATCTGACAACCTAGTTTCCTCTGGGTTTTTGTCCCAGACACTATCCCAGCAATGTCCACACCTCAGAACCTGCCCAACATAGTGGGATAAGTTGGTGGAATGCAGGGCAGGGGCTTTCCCTTTGCAGGAGGCTGACAGTGCACTGAAGGATGGCTGGGATGCAGGAAGAGGCAACCTCACAGGATGCGGGGGCCTCCCTCCCTTACAGTGATGCTGCCTCACAGCTCAGGTAGCTGAGCTGAGATCCTTGTTTATAATCTCTTTTTATGATGCACATTAAGTATTTTCCACAACACAGACACTTCTCTTCTTTCTCCTTTCCTTTGACACCTTTTCCGCAGCAAAGCCCTACAACTATTGCTTGCTGTGGCCTCATCATCACCGTCACCACGCATTCATCCTCATATAAAAGAGAAATCTATTCCATCAAGCACTTAACATAAATATTAAAACAATGGAAGGGACAAAATATAAATCTAAATACAACTTCATGACTACCATAGCACCTATTACCATGACAAAGCAAATTCTGGTTCGGGGGGAACGGGATGAGGAGGAAGTTAGGAAGAGGGACTTTGACTGTCATTAAATATGTAAATCACTCTTTAACATGGGGGGTTTTTTTTGCTGTTTTGTTTTTTGTTTTAAGGTTTCCAACCTCCTTACAATTCATTTCACTACCCAGCTCGTTCTATGTCACTATGGATACCAAAGAACCCTTTGAAAAACTTCGGCGAGGCGGGGGGTTTCTCAGCATACAAACAAAACACAGCGAAACACGGCGGCTTTCTGTTGGTGCTTCCATGACAAGTCCTGCCACGCGCCCCTCCCCTGCACCCACCAGTCCACAGAAGGGCAATTCATGTACAAGTCCAGTTCTCAGTCTCCCAGGATGAGTTTGACAAAAGAGGCGACGTCTGTCTCTTTGGATTCGTGCAGGGTGAAGAAAGGATGTTGCTGGGAAAGAAAAGAGAGGGGGAAAATAGAAACCATTATTATTCATGATGCTGAGGACCAAACTAAAAACCTTTTCAGACAATCTTCTAGACAAGGAAAAAGATTTTGTCACTAGCATCCGAATACTGGGCTTTCCATGTTTTGCAGCTGAGGCAAGTCAGGGAACTCAATGGGCCACTTCATGAAGGCTGCAGATCCGTGCTGCCCTCATGGATTCCCTCTAAACCCTGAGCCTGGATGGGCTGCTTTCAAAGGAAGAGACAGTATTAAAAAGCATTGCCTTCATCTCTAGCACATCATGCCCTTTCACCACGCACTGCAGTCTTCAAAAGCATTGTCTCCATCTCCAGCACATCGTGCCCTTCAGCACACGCTGGCTTGCAGCTCTGTGATACCCCAGGAGAAGATGTGCTCCTCGTAATAGGGTGGTTAGCCACTGCACCATGTGCCAGCTCCACCAGGAGCAAGGAAAACCTTGCAAGGGAGGCTGACTGCAGTGGGTTTTCCAACAGCTTCCTGCTTTATCTGTGTATTTACCCTCTGGTGACTTTTGAGTCTCATTTCTTCCCTGCAATTGCTCATACTCGCAGCAGGAGATGGCTACTTTACCCCTAACCACCGCAAAGAGGAAAGCCATCCCGGCTGGAAAACCATCCGCAGCTGTATGTTTAACTACTTAATCGTGACCAACATGGGGAGACATCCTGCCAGAAAATCCTGCCTCCATTTCAGCACAAATGGAAAAATATGTGTAAGGAATCAAAAAACACAACCAAATGCCCCTTGACAGCAACAGCAAAGCCCTTCTCCGCTAGCAGGGGCTGCAACACATCAGCTAAGATCATTCAACTTCCACCTGAGATCACCAAAACACTGTTTGACACCCACTGTCCTGTCAGTTGATGGTATTTATTTGTAAGGAGGGTGTCAGAGAGAACCAAAAGGCAGCCAGGACCCCGTGGGGCTCACAGGTGACCTCAAATCTGTGCAAAATGATGTTGTGCTTCCCATGCGCAGGCTGGGGGAGCTCGGTTTGGTTCCTCACCCTCTCACTTCATTCCAGATTGCACAAATTGGGGTTTCCAGTGTTTTTCAAAGCTACACCTCACCTCGGTCTCTGAGCATTGGCTATTCCAGTGATCATCTACGGCAGGGGCCAAGTGGAGGGAGAAGAGCAAAGAGATTTTCCAAGGTGGGCTTGAGTGGAAAGTTATCCAGTGAATAACAAGAGGCAGCTCTGAGCAGCTGGGAAGAGACCCAAAGACACACCAGCAAGGAAGAGGAAGCACAATTATGTGGGAAACAGAGCTGAAATGGGTTGAGGCAAGGATCCAGACGTAATTTAAGGTCTCCCTGGGTCAGACAGTCACGGGAATTCAAGTGTCCTGAATGACTCTCATAGAGGTAGCCCAAATGGCCTGCTGTGTTATTATCCCAGCACAAGGCCACTGCTTTCACACCCCAGCTAAATCGCACCCAAGGCAGAGCTACCACAGTCTGGAAGCACCCACAAGCATGACACGGGTGTTAGTGGTGACCTCCAGCCCTGTCTCTCAGTGAACCCAACCCCTTTGCAACGACTGAGCCTGGTCGCACCACTGAACACCCTGTGCTAGGTCAATGTGCCCTATTTAATGTGCAGACCACCAGTCCTGCAGTAGTTTCATGCTCTACTTCACCTGGGGAAATGGGTTTTAAAATTAAATTAAGCTTCCCTATCAGTTTTCCTGATGCTCAAGATAGAACAGAGTCATATTTTCCATGAGAAACCTCAATTCCACAGGAAAGCAAGGGAGCAGCCTTGGTCTAAATGACAAGTCCAATCCAGTACCGCAACTTAATGCCATAAGGGAGAGAGGAGGGAGAAAAAAAACCCCAACAAAACAGCAACCCTCAACCACAGGACCTCACAACATTCATGTCAGCCATAAAATACCACAGCATTGAGATACTCGGGAGAGGTGATCCAAGAACCTAATTCAATAGAAATGCACTCGCTTGCCAACGGGTATTAATGCTGCAACAGACGGAGCTGCTCCGGTGAACCTTCTTGATAAAAGGCCATTTGGCAAACTTCAGAAATTTGCTTAAAATATATACGTATTTATTCAATAATAATGAAAAAAAAGGGCAAAAATTAAAAAAAAGAGCCATAAACCTCGGGCCTCCCTTTGTTTGAAACCAGTATTTGGGCAAACTGTGTGTAAATCAGATCTATATATAGTCTAATTGCATTACAGGGCCCAGCAAGAAATGCCACAGGAATTATTCATTGCTTACAACCACATGCAGAAAGCACATGGATTTCCAGTGTGTCGTGCAGCTAGGGAGCACCTTAAACCCTGGCACCTTCACGCCACATAGGGCCCAACACCTCAGAGCAAAAGTAGCAATAAGGCTGACCCTTGGATGACATAATGTATGCCCTATGAGTTATGGGGCACGAGACACCAATGCCTGAGGGGATTCTGCAGGAGCTTCCACCCTTAACCCAGGAGATCTTCCCAGTGGCACTGGATGGGGTGGGCACATATGGACAGGCAAGCATTTGGGTCAGGATCTTCAGAAATCACAGTTAGGCACCTTCCTGCCTTTATTAAGCTGTGTATCAGGTAGGGAGAAAAAAGGGACTAGATGCTTAGGGAGTGAAACACTGACTTCCTAAGCTGTCCTGCTTTTTGCTGGCAACTGGGAGCACCGGGATCAATACCAGAAAGCTGGGAGAGAGAAAGGGGCCATGAAACCTTGGATCTCCAGCAGAACAATCTCACCACAGACCCTGTTCTTGCCAGCTCCAGCCCAGAGCCCTGGCTGAGGGTACACCAGTGTCTGCACTGCTGTGAGTTCATCAGCAGTTAAGTGCATCTGACCTCAAAGCCCTGCACTGCCTTTACATTTCCCCCTGTCGTAAGCTTTTATCAGCATCTTCTTCCTCAGTTATTCCTCTGTCCGTACAGCAAACAGTATCCAAGCAGCAGATGAAATTCAATAACCGGAATTATTAGTCACAGACTCGTCTCTGTCCCTAATATCCAGGAATTACTCTGTCCAAAAGGTCTCCTCTCCAAGGCACCACAACAGTGAAGCCTAGCAGGCTACTCAGCTCCTGCAGCCCACGTGGAGCATCCCTGGTGCTCCTGGAGCATTTCACTTGGACGTCTGAAGCCATCACACAGATGATTTTATCCTCACTAACTGGTACTGCACACCCTCACTGTTGTCCCTTAGCACATTTGCTAACTGCTTTAAACATATTTTTCTCCCTTGATCTGACTGGACTAGCACCTGAATGAGATTTCAAAGAGCATCTCTGATTTGCAGTCATCCCCCCAAGCCCCTGAAGCGCAATGATTCTCTCATCTGTTATGGAAAAAAGAGATGCTAAGCATCCCAAATCACCAGTCACTATTAGAAACCCTGTCTTCAGCATCTCATTGGAACCCATCTCAGCTCTGAACCAACACACTGCTTAATGCAGGCACACTCACCATAAGCTCTGGGTATGTTGGCCGCTCTTTGGAATTCTTCTTCAAGCTTTAATGAGACAAAACAAAAGAAGAAAAACATTAAGCGTTACATTCAGTATGCAATTTAAGCACAGCCATAATATTATACCATGGCAAAAGCAAGGTTTCAAGTCCTTGTAGAGTAAGCCCAACTACTCGTCTGTATGTTAAGTGAACAGCTTAGAGCTTGAGGACACCTACAGCTTGCACACAGGCCTGTATGATACACACAAGTGCAGCGAGCTCAAGGTCAAACAAGAGATCCAGGGACACCACATGTACCAGCTAAGGCACTGCCTGTTGCTGGGGGCCAGGTGCAATCGGGGTTTTTGGGTGCTATCCAGTAGGCCAGCAACTAAGGGCATGATACAGCCTCCAACCGCTGATTGGGAGCGGTGACCGAGTGGCTCCAAAGCACGTGTACAACTGTTTGTTTATCACTGCGCCCTTATCAGCGGGGATGGTTACAAGGGACATCCTTTTCTTCTCCTCTCCTACAACAGATGGCTCTGGAGGGTTGTAGCTGGGAGTTATTTTGGTTCCCTTCCAGCAGAAAATAGCTTTTAAAAGACAGGACGTAATCTCTGCTCGCTTCCTGTCAGTGTATTTAGGGGAAAGACACTTGGAGCGACTTGAAAAGATCTTCGCACACGTACACGTCGGTGGCGGGGAAAAGGTGTCACACTGAGCACAACAAAAGTGAGAACCTCGGCGGTGATAAGTCGCTCCGCTGCTGGGATTTGCCGGAGCCCAGAGGAAGCAGAGGACACACACTGAATAGATATTTCCTGCTTGCTGTGTGGAGCGGGCTCGTGTTTAGTGTCATGTTGTGAATGAACAGAGGAACCTAGTAACGATACGTGCCAATAGCGCCGAGGCGAAGGTACGGGATGTGTCACATCCTCTGAGCTCAAAAGCAGCCCAAGCCGTGATGCTAAGGTGAATTTGAAGGTTAGGTGTGTCCACAAGCAGGATTCGGGGATAATCCTCTTAATTTAGACCCTCTACAAACAAAAATACTTGCTTCCAGGTTACTAATACCAGGAAATCTGGTGACAAGTTACTGAAATCAATGTAAATCTTCAGGAATGATGAGCCGTATTTGGATGTGATCCTGACTCAGCTGTCCAGGGAACTTCCCTGCAGTGGCTATAGGTAATCAGACTTTTGCTGCCCCAGCGGCTATGATTCACTCTGTGACCTCCTGAGACTGAGACAGACCTAAGCCAGGCCAACCGTAGCACACTGAGTTGCTGTGACCTTGATCAGCATCAGAAGAGATCCTCAGACTCCAATGACACAAAATTCACTACTCCAAGCCCATGCCACTCCACTGGTGCCGAGGGATCTTCAGTGATCCTGGAGGATGGGATTTCCAAGGAGAGGAACCTCCACACGCTCCCTGAGGCTTTCAAGACGACAGCGGGGTCATTCTCACTGCAACCATCACGATATCTTACTCCTAAATCAGCCCACACTATAGCTGCAAGACGCCGTGCTTGCAGAAGCAAAACATTCAGTGGGGAACAACAGCCTGCCTGGCACAAACAGGCAGCTTTGCCATAAGGAGCCGTGAGCCAGCAGCACGGGGGAAAGGCAGCTGGTCCAAAATCACAGCGTGGGCCTTGCAGAAAAACAGTGGGCATCTTGAGAGAGGGTTTTTCCAAGCTCCCACCTCACACAGACACAGAGCAGTGTGGGCACGGGCAGGTATTCCCCAGCGCAGGTCAATGTGTAGCTCATCACAGGGACCTCAAAGACACGTCTGGACAAGACTCCAAGGAATCCGCACGTCCGTACTTAGAGTCCTGGGGCAGGAGTGGCTGATAATCCCCTTCCTGGGTCACAGCAGAGCCATCCGGGCTGGGTGCCCTGGTGCTGGCGGCTCGGGAGCAGTCTCACATGTCTCTGTATTTGTGGATGTGCCGTCCTCTCCTGGCCACCACGCACCCCCCCATGCACCTGCCAACTTGGCAAGCTGCGGATGGCACCGCAGCGCCTGGAAAATAGAAGCGCCTCCCAGGCGGTTTCCAGGGAAGCTGGAGGGAGAAGCAGTCAGGAGCCGCGGGGCCGCTGCCAGCTCCCTGCTGAACCATAGGACGAGGGCAGCTGCGAGCCTCCTCGGGCGCTGGGAGAGCCTGTGCTTTCCTGCAGCCTCCAGACAGCACGCATCTGCTCCAGCCCTTTTCCTACGCCGCAGCCAAACTCTCCCGCTGCTTCCAGCTCTGAGTCCCATGGAAAGCAGCGCAGCAGCCGGAGGGCCCCGGTAGCTGCTAACGGGGGCCACCATGGGGCTAACTCTGCCCTTAGAGCCTTGTATCCCGAGGGAGCAAGAGGATGCAGCCTTTCTGTGCCCTCCTCCTGTCCCTGCACCAGCCAGGGGATGTGAGGGGTCCATCACACCTCCGTGCCTGCACTGCCCATGCTGCCAGCCTGGCTGCAGACACCCCATGCTGATGGCAAATGGACTGAGAAAGACTCCTAAACCCCTTCCTCCTCTATTGTCCCCTCCAGGCCTGTCCCTTACCGCCTCAAGCAGGGAAGATGCCCCCTAGCACCAAAGGCACAGCAGCAAGCCCCAGCCTGTCCCTCATGGACCAGTGAGGACATGAAGGTCCATCCCTTCCCCTAGGGAGGATGCTCTGATGCAAAGCTTGGGTTCTACCCTAACGGGATGCCTGTGTGGAGAGAGATGCCGGAGGCACCACATCCTCCCCCCAGCCTGGCAGAGGAGCACAGGGCAAGGCCGGGTAAGGCCAAGGGAGCTCTTTACCATTGCGAGGTAAAATCGACAAACTCTGCTGAGAACTTCTCCGCCGGGAGCTGCGGCGATGGCTCCTCCACCACCTGCTTGAGCTGCTGGAATGGCGTCCCCCAGGAGTCGTAGGGAAAGCGCAGGATGGCCAGCTCGATCTGCAGAGACACAGCCAAGCCTCAGCCCCACAGCATCTCACCCTCCTTCCCCAGACATCCCCATGTGCCCATCCTGGATGTGTTATATAGGCACAAATACATGGTGTTTCCTCACCCCACTTGGCCCCCACAGCTTGTTTAACCTCTTCCCTACGGGACAGGATGGAGGAGACCCATCAGCCTCCATATGCAGTACTCTGCTGTTAGGCTTGGAAAAGGTTTGAAGTTAAAAGCAATGCCACATCTCAAAGGATAACTGTGCTTTCAAATGGCTTTGCAAGCAGATGGATTCCCCCTAAACGCTGCGTGGGAGATGCCACCCATCTCTCCTCTTCTGAGGGGGACTCTGCTAATTGCAAAGTGTTGGGAGTGGTTTTCTGCGCTTTGAAAGCCAACCTGCTCCAAGGCGACAGGCGCCTTCGCCTTAGCCCATGCTGCCATCTCCCGGCAGCCCATCGCCACCACATCGGGGCTGTCCCCACCAGTGGCACCCCACAGATGCATCCGAAGACAGCGCTCCATCCTACTCCCTTCCAACACTGTAGAAAGCTTGTTTCCCATTCCCACCCCATCACCTTTCCAGGGAACCGATGCCACCAGTGTTAGAGGGTGTATGGGGAGGAAAATGAACCCACAAGCACCAACGAACCCTTTTGGCTTCATTGTGAGCCTCTAGGTCACCCTACCATTGTGATCCCCAGGCTCCAGATATCAGATTTGACGCTGTACCCCTTCTGGTTCAGCTCCGGGTTAATTCTTTCAGGCTGTGAACAGAGGCAAAGGTGGTTGAGGAACAGAGATGGCACCAGTGCAATGCCATCACCCAGGGCTCACACACCACAGATGGGTCTCTGAGGGTGGCAGACCAGGACCACACTTGGCCCACGCCACCAGCTTGCTCCCTTGGTTGTGATGGGGCCAGATCTAGTCCCACGGTGAAATGGGTCACCAGAAGGAGATGGTCCCTGCTCCAGGGATTGAGGTGCTGGAGCTCAGGGAACAGGGAGCGACAAGCGCCAGGTCTCCTGCCCTGTTTTCACCCTGGTGGAAGTGCTCTGCAGAGGGTGAACCCAGAACAGCAGCTCCCAGGAGGAGTCTGAGGGACCCAATCCCTCGGGACTGTTTTTCCCCCCTGATGGAAAGTACTATTGTCCCCACAGGGCAAACAGCAAAAATGCAGCACAGAGTAACTACAGAGCCCTCCCCAAGGTCACTGGGAGATGATAAGGCAGCAAGAAGCTGTGCCCAGGAGATATGATCTGACCCAGGAGATCTGCCTCTCCTCTCTGCCCCTTTATGAGTAACTTCAGGGCTTCACCTTCCAAAACAAGTCCCCGGAACACATGCCGGAGGCTGATCCTTCCCCCTTTCGGATGACCCGATGCCCAGGCTCATGTTCCTCAGCCCTCACGCGCAGCTCAACTTACAGCCATGTAGGGTTTGCATCCTGCATCCATGGTTTTAGCAACCGAGTCTACGAGGTAACCGCTAATGCCAAAATCGCACATTTTCACCTGCCCCTGCGTATTGATCAACACGTTAGAGGGCTTTACATCTGCAAGAAGGAACACATACCACAGTCACTGGCACGCACGGGTGGATGTGCCAAGCCAAAACAAGCCAGAGAGCTTCCTAGCAGCAGAGGGCACCAAAGGTGTCCAGGCAAAGCCCTGTGCTCTGTGCATGCCAGGAACCTGCTGGCTGCGGACACTGCAAGTTCAGGTGACAGCCTCATGGCCTGTCATATGTTCTGCGAGTGGCCCTTCCCTTGCAGGCTCCTCTCTCTGATCTGGGGAAGCAGGAGGTACCCCTGCACATAACCGTCATATCCCACTGCATACCCCATGGACATATCCCATGCTCGCAGGAGAACAACTCATTGGAGCTGAGGGCATCTCCAGGGTATGTCTGGTGGATGTGGTCCAAGAAAAAACCCATAGGGAAAGGATGAGGAATGGCCAGGAAAGGGTGAACAGGAGCAGAGGGGAAGGAGGGAGCAGTAAAATAAGACAAGGACCAAGATTTCAGAAGTGGCCTCTAATTTTAAGGATACCAAGCTTGCAGGCAATGTGAACAGCAGCAGGCGTGTGGGTGCTCCACACCTTATGGAAATCAGGCCAGTGTCTCATCTATTTATTACTGCCAGATTTATCCGCTTCCCATCACAGCCTTATAATCCTTGGTGTGTTCACACTTGCATCACGCTCATGAAGGCAGTTAAAATCACCATCAGAAAGGGAAATTAGGGCTTAGGAAGAAGCTCTCAGTGATATCCATGAGAGCATGGAGGTGCTCTCCTGCACAGCAGGCAGTCACTCCCTGTGAGGCTAATACCAGAGGAAATCTTAGCACAGTGCAGGCAGCACAATCTTCTCTTATCCCAGCATTGATCCTCAAAAGGCAGCAATCCTTCCCCTGTTGCCACCCAGGGATAAGAGGTCTCTTCTGCAAGAGGGTCCTCTGTCTACATGGGATAGACTATTAAACAGCAGTGCTGAAGCTGCTTTTGAGACCTGCCTATTCGAACTGGATGATTTATAGTTCATTAACATCTGCTCTCTAATCAGCGTTTTGCATTCAAAAGCTTCAGGTTGCTGAGCTCCTCACTCATCTGTTACTATGCTGAAAAAAGACAATTTTCAGTGGAAATCAAATAAGTAAACAGAAATCCAGAAACCGAGCAGCATTTCCCACCTGCTGTCAAGGATACAGAAGGCAGAAACAACCCCCAGCCACATGCAGAATGTACAGTAGGTGTCTGCAGGATAGAGCTGAACTCTGCTCCTTCAGATGCTCCTCTCCCCAGCAGTCACACACTCCAGAGAGGGGTTTTCCCCCCTCATGACATTGAAAATGACCCTTTCAAACTAAGGGTGTCAAGCAGCAACACTGCAAATTGGTTTCTTGCTAAGAGCGTTCACAGCATCTTTGAGATGCTTTAGAGGGGAAAGCATCAGAAGAGTTTTAGGAGGGTATTTATGACTTCACTTGAGGCTACTTTAGCAATCATGCTCTTCTGCCCCACCAGTGCTTAGGGAAGCTCACAGAAGGGGATGAGGATGGTTAGATCCCTACATGAGGCATCACTCTGGCATCTCCTACTGCACATCAGCATGGAGCCATCAAGCTAGGGGAGGAGCCTTCTCAAACCTGATTCAAAGCCCACCAAGGTGAGAAGGAGAAATATGGTTTAATACTGCAGAGGTGCTAAAGCAGACCATGGATTGAGACCATGAATTAGGGAAATGAAACCCAGGGGGAAAGAGCCCATTCTCTGCCTGCACAATCAGGGAAAACATGGGGACCAGCATGCAGTTTTCAAAGAGCGAACACAGCAGATACTTCCTCTGAGTAGATTTTGCTACCCATGAGGTGCTGGGGAATATTTTTGCTGCCAAAAGCCCATTTTCTCTTAGGTATTTTGGGAGTCCTGTGCCTGGGCACAACCCAGCCCCTGCAAGGCTGCAAGCACATGGGGTAGAGCAGACAGACACCAGCATGGTCATGGCTGTGTGCTTGGCACTTACCTCTGTGGATCACGGAGAGCTTACTGTGTAGATGTTCCAGTGCTTTTACGATCTGAAACAACAAATCTGGAGTGAATCACAGCTGGCAGCACCGTGAGGAGGAGGAAACGCTATCTGGCATCACCCACCCCATCCTCACCAGACCTGCTTGGAGGAAAGGAATTACATCTCCCGCAAGTCCTGCACCATCACAGCAGTTTGAGGTGATGATGGGTACCCAGGGATCTCCCAGGACCCTAATAAGAAGGCAAAAGAGATGCAGGGCCCTCCCACACCTAATGCTGTGCCATCTCTCAATTATGTCTTATAGGCACATTCTGGCTTACTCATGGCTTATACAAACCATCACCACAGGACCAGATACTAGAAACCAGGTAGGAATGTCCACATGGGCTGACCCATGGACCATCCTCTTCCTGATGCAAATACAGCAGGGAGCTTGGGTCACATAGAACTTGGCTTAGAAGATAAACACCCCTTCCCTTCCTCTTCACAGAGACACTAATCCCACAGCTAATACTAATAACTGATACTCACAGAGACAGCTATTTTCCCTAGGATGTCCTCAGGAATCGTCAGGCCTTTGTCAATGACATGTTTGTAGAATTTGTCCAGTGAGGTATCCATCAGCTCCATGCAAATCCACACATCTCCCTGGAGGATAAAGCAAGCAAATAGCTACTTACTGGTACGAAGCATCCTTTCCTTTCACATGTAAAGGTCTCCTTTGGCACTTGCCCTTTGCTGGCCTGTTTGCCTTTTCCCTGTCTTTTAAAACTCACTCAGTAAAACTGTACTGAGCTTTCTCTTTCCCTCTCCTCCAGCTGGAATTAAGTGCTGTTCATCTTCATTACCATTTAGAGGTAGTGATTTAGGAGCCCAGAAAGTTATCAGGACTGAGGCTCCTACATGTTCAAGTCACTGCAATTGCTCAGACAGCACAAGTTCTGCTCTCCAGAGCTATGCTTAAAGTTCCTCAATACATCTTGCCTATTTTTCCTCCATGTGGCCTTCACATTGCAAGCCAGGCCAGCATTAACACTAATGGACCGTGCTGTGTGTTGGTGTCCTCAGCAGTGGCCA
This sequence comes from Neopsephotus bourkii, assembly GCF_033783945.1. Taxonomy (NCBI): domain Eukaryota; kingdom Metazoa; phylum Chordata; class Aves; order Psittaciformes; family Psittacidae; genus Neopsephotus; species Neopsephotus bourkii. The sequence continues at coordinate 2,408,709 of NW_026902223.1, forward strand.
TACCCATCACTCAAACTCACCACCAAGCCTCAACATCTCAGCACAGGGATCTCAGACATGCTTGGCACTAAGGCTTGGCTGCCTCTTCCTCACATGGAACCGCTTCTCTCTTTGCTCAGCACGAAGTAAGTGTATGTGACAGATCCTTAGGCCAGGACTAAGCAAATCCATACTGCACCACATCTAGATGGAGATTAAACCCCTGGCACTTGGGGGGGAGTTTAGGCATGGGAATTCAGAGCCTGGGAGCAGCTCCAGTCTCTCAGGGGCAGCACAGCTGATCTCCAGGATGCCATACCTCTCGGAAAAGAGCCCCGTAAAAGGTGACAGTGAAGGGGCAATCTACCGTCCTCATGGAGATATCCAGATCCATCAATAACCTCTTCTGCTCCTGGCTGTTCACTGTGGCTCGGATCCGCTGGAAGACGAAGCAGTTTAGCATTGGCTGTAAGCACCTCCATACTACAGCCATACCCATGCTGTGCCTTGACATCACTCCTTTACTCTTTTAGCACACCTCTTTGTGTTACCCTTTTTGACACCTCTCAGCCCAAACTGCAGGTGATTTTGCTCTTCCCTGCAAACACCACTCTTTGCAACAGCCAAAAGTCACTGTGGCTTGGGAGAGGAGAAATGCACAGTAATCAGCTTCTAGGCTGGTGAAACCTGTGACTTCCAGAGATGCTTTGGACATCTATTTACATCAACAGACTTGGGTGATGTCTACTGCACGAGAGAGGGCTCCAGCCCTGCAGCCAGACCCCTTGGCTTTGGAAAATGGGCATTTCCCTGACTCCCAGGGAAAGAAAATTAACTTAAGCAATTAAATTTATAGTATAGTATAGTATAGCTATTCTGTACCATTAATGTGCAGAGCCCTGAATCTGAGAGTATATCTGCAATTAGAAAATTTGCATATCTACAAAATGATGGCAAATAGCTTGTAAAGTCCTAGTGAAAACAGGAATATTGTAGACACAGGTGCATGCACTGCAACGCTGGAGACACACTAAGCATCATGCGGTTAAAACACCCCCCTTTTCTTGGTTAAATGGCCCAAATCTACCTCATCACTCTTTGCCCCCGTGCAGAAAGAGGATTTCATAAGGAAAGCAGTAAATCTCAGTAAAGGCATGCATCAGAACAAGCGACATTAGACGTGTGCACCAATGAGAGCATCCACACCCAACAACGCAGACAGAAAGCACCTCGGAGGCTCACTCTACCTTCACTGCCATGATCTGCCCGCTCGGCATGTGCCGCATCTTCTCCACCACCCCGTACGCACCTCGTCCCAGCTCGGAGATGGGCTCCAGGTCATCAGCTTTCACCTCAAAGTTCTGCGAGGGAATGAAACATCAGTGCCAAGGTGGCTGCTGTGCATATCTGCTATGCAAGGAGTGAAACAGCCCTCATATCTAGCTCTGCTTGGCAAATAAATTCACTTCTGTGCATCCCCCTCCCTATCAGTGTTCATGAGGATAGAAACAAATCATGGTCCTCAGAGGCTGCTGCCAGGAGATTAAGTACGATGTGGTAATTAGCAGAGTTCTGATGAGGATGTGCTTGCTAATGGCACAAGCAGGGAGCCTGTGTTGAGGAGCATCCTGAGCGTAGGAAGGATCATCCCATCGATGGGATGCTCACCTCAGCACCATCCCCTTCAGCTGCAGTACTTTCAGCTTCCCCACCCTCAAAGGGCTGGGATGGAAGATACCACATCAGCTTCATCCCCAGGAATCAACTTTGGGCTTTTATTCCTTCTATCCTCCTACAAACAATCATGGAAGTATCTCTATGTTTTTTAAGGCCTGTAAAAGCTTAATTCTCCAGACCTGTAGACAAGCCACATACCAATGAGTGTGCCCCATTTTTAAACCACGGATGATTTATTTTCTCTATCATTTGAGATCTCTTTCTCCTGGCCTTACACAGAGAGTGACTTTGTTTGCAGCCCTGCATCCTAACCTGCCCTTCTCCCTTCTGCCGCGATATTGTGCAGCAGCTCTATTTTTTGCTTCGTATTATTTTTGGATGTTTAAGAAGTGCCTTTGCTCCTAAACCCAACCATTCCGTTCGCCCAACGCGCGACCACATCAGTCAATCATCCTACAGAAAGACGCGGTTATAATGAACCGATTCACGGTGCAAATCCCACACTGCTTTCTGCCGGCACAGCAGAAATAAACCCTGCAGCCTCAGCTGTGCTGGCTGGGGATGCCACAGCATGCAGGGCCACACACTGCATTACTGTGTCGTTCCCTCGCAGCTCCATCGCCTGCAAAAGGAGCCCTGGCTCACAGGTTTGTGCAGCAGGAGGGACTGAAGCATCTCTGCCTGCCTGACACTGCTCCCACTGTTCAATGAGATCCTCTCCAAAGAAGCACTTTGATTCTCTCAAGGCCACTCAGCAGCAAAGGGAGAGGAGGGAAAGTGGCTTTCCCTAGGGATGAGGGGGGAGTGTAGAAAGGCTGGTGGAGCACACGCTAAAGCAACTTGGCTGGATGGTCAGGGAAATGCAAACCACGGGATGCCAGTCCCTCCGAGATAGCCACATATCTGTGTCTGTCAAGCTGAGCTCTGGGTTGTACGAGTGCTTTTCTCTTTGCACCATCCAACATGGGCTCTCTGCCTCCATGCATGGAGCCTTTCTGGAGTGCCTGAGCCTTTCCTCATCCCTAGGACTGCAGGGGAGAAATGATTTTCTTGGAGTCGGTGCCTGCTCTAGCAGCAGGCGTTTTCCCTGCCTCGGTGCTGCACTGTTTTGCTCCAGAGGCATCTCACACTCTTTCCACCTTCCAGCCCCTGCTCCATGCCAGGGAAAATACAAAATCCAAAATGAAAGGAAAGCATCCCGAGATACAGACGTTACAAACCCCTATTAGATTAGCATTCCACTCCATGCATTAACTTGCCGACACCAAGGCTTACCTTTACACCTAATACATGTACTGCCTAGCTTTAAAATCCTTTTATGAATGCTGCTGTGCTGTTTTCTCCTATCAAAATAGCTGGTTTGTTTTTTCCCTGCTATTTTCTCAGACCATCAGGTGACTGGCTCCCATGCTGCCACAAGGATTTGCTTCCAGGACAAGAAGATCTACCCTGAGTTAGACTCCTGATGAGATGGCCTTCAATATTAGCAAAGGGAAATACTTTGGATGAAGGCTTTAAATCAGCAAAAGAACTGCAAAGAGGAGAAAAGTCTGCTGTTAGCAACCCCCTCGTTTCATGACTGTTATTTCCAGGGGATTGGCTGGAATAATGAGGCAAGGAAGGAATTTCCCAGGTGGAAAGCGTGAAGGGGACGGAGGTGTCATGGGATGCAAAGGGTGGATGTTTGGGGACACATTCATCAGGGCAGTGACAACCAGCAGGTCACTCTTCTCAGCTTTTACTCATCCAGCAACTGCCTTCCATTTCAAGCTTTTAATAGCTGGTGTTTATTAATCTGCCTTTTTCTGTGGGGCTGAAGTTAAGCAATCCCACAGGCAGCCAGCACCAGAGCAGCCAGCCCAGGGTGGTCACTGATTCCCAGAGGTCTTCTTCTCAGCACAACTCCTAGTCTTACCTCCTCACCAATAGAGATGCAAGCTTTGGAGTCTAGATCTCTGGGTGGCCTGCAAAGAAGAAAAGGGAAAAGATGTGAAATGTTCCTTACAAAGATCTAGTTTCCCTCAATGGGTAAATACAACCCCTATGGCCACCCAAGCCATCCCCTCACACCTTCAGGCCAGCAGCCCTCACAGCTTAAGTAGTCTCTTAGCTTTGCAGGATCAACAGATACAGCCAACATCCACAAAGTCACCCCAAAAAGGGGTCAGGAAGGAAGCTGCTGGAATTGGCTTTTCTCACATCCAACTTCCCCATGCAGGAACCCAGAGAGATCCATTGCGAAAGGCAAGCCAGGTGCAAGCACCAAATCTCTGCCAGCTTGTATGAAAAATGGATTAAATGGGCATAAAGGTCTAAAACCCCTGTAAATGATTACCCAAGTCACACAGCATGGGTTAACAGGCTAATAAAAGCCAGTCCTCAAGGAAGCAAGGAGAGCCAAGCAGGTGGGAGGTGCACAAATGGCCTTAAAAACACAGGGATTTCTTTTGCAAGGCTCAGTATGTAGGGAAGGGGATGCATTTTTATGCCCTGACCAAATGGATGTTATTCAAACTGGGTGGCCAAAGTGCCACACCGATTAAAACTGGGTGCCTATTATGATTTTTCCTTTCCCTGTGCACATCATAAAGCAGCACATGAGACACATCCACAGGCAATGATGGGTTAGGATGATGGGCTGAGATCCCATGGTTATACCTGGGGCTACAAGAGGAATACAAGGACTGTTAAGCTATTATCCTCCCTAATGATGCCAGTATTAACCCAGGAATTTTGCCCCTGTTCCTTGCGAAGGGTCCCCGTTATCCATAAGGGTCCCTGTTATCCGTAAGGGTCCCCGTTATCCCAGACCTAAAAGCTCAAGCCCTTGCAGCACAGGCACAGCAAAGGCTGGAAGGCAGCTGGGGCTCGTGGTTTTCTTTTCGTTCTGCCTTAGTGTTTGCAGACTTACGTGGAGCTTGTCTGTGGTTGCTCGAATGCTTCTTTAGGAATTTTCAGCCCAGGGTTTCTCTTCTTGCCTGTGAAACAAGAAAGAGGCAGAATTAAAGAAAGGCGCTTTCCCGTTGCTGTTGTTGGGTTGTTTTGGTTTAATGTGCAAAACACAGCCTGTCTATATTTGTTGACCTTATTTAACATAAATGCCCGGCCAGGCTGGTGGTGCTGTCTCAGGGCACAGAGTTCAAAACATAAAGTGCCTTTGTTCAGTAACGCTTCATTTAGACCTGCAAGGTCTGGCTGCCAACTTGGTACAGAAAGCAGGCAAGGGCTCTGGCAAAGGCAGGCCATGTGAAAATGCAAAGTGAAAGGTATGTCTCCTTCTTCAGCCCTACCCATGTAGAATCCCTTAAAACGTTCCTTAGATTTTAAACCATTCCAGATACAGAACTGCAAACCCTGGCAGGAGTAAAGACCTTTTTAAAGCTGAAAGTCCAGAACCAGACCCTGATTCTGTTTAAATGGATGCTTCACCTCTTGGTCATTAAAGTTGTGCAAACCCAGCAAAAAACTAAAGCAGAATTAAGTTTGCAGGCTTCAAAGCCATTTGTTTCTGTTCACACTGACCAGCCAAGGTTCTCTGTGCTGGATGAAGCTCAAGCTCTGAAGTAGTTCAAATGCAGGCTCTCCTGTAAAGGGGGTCCAAGCCGGCAGACACAAGAGCCAGGCAGACTAGAGAAATACAAGAACCTTTTTATGGCTAAACATATACAGCCACATTTCAGCACGGGGTTTTGAATTCATGGGTAAAATCACCTGGAAACATAAGTCATGTCACCAAAACCCCAAGGTAAACATCTGGCTGTCTGCCTGGGTAATAAAATCCCCGGTCCCCAAAAAAGGCACAAGCATCTAAATTAGGCATTAAACATTTTTAACCTAACAACTTATATCAATTACAGTCTTTCTTTTAAGCACCAGGTTTACCTTCTATTCCCAACACTCTCAAACTTTACCTATACACATTTGAGTTTGTTTTTCCTCTTGACAATATCTGATGCCAATAGATGTCTGTACACCCCAGTGCCGGAGGGATGCTAGTTCAAAGTGCAGGCACCCAGAACTGAAAATGACCTTTCCAAAGCAATTAGTCAATTCAGATGGACAATTCTTTCTTTTCCCAATCTTTTCTTTTTGCCTTGTCTGCTCCAAAAGACAGGATCTTTTAGAAAAGAGTCATTCCAGGATGAGACAGGCAGCAGCAACCCAGCTGCTACCTCGTGGGAAAAGCATTTACTGCAAGCCATGGTGCACACTCGCTGTTGGGATCAGAAATCAACAGAGCTGCAAATTTAGGAAAGAAAAGGAAATAAGAAAAGCCAATTCTTTGCTCCAAGGAGCTTCCAGTCCAACACAACAAAAGGCAAATAAAAGAAGGAAGGTCACCCAGAAGCATAAAGAATAGCTCTCGGTTTTCCCAAGAGGTAAAAGCTGGTCTGTAAGGAAGTAAGAGACACTCTCAGAACAAGTGGAGGCATTTCTGTTTAGCAGAGCTGTTCGGTGTCCCTTTTCCTTCCAGTTTTCTCACTTGTACTACAAAGGTCTCTAGCAGGCACAACAGAGAAGCAGGCTCTGCTGTGCCACAGGCAGCAGATACCCTTTCCCAAGCCATGCCAATGTACATCGGATCTGACAGGATGCTTTAATGGGTACCGGTGTTCTTGATGTTGGCATGTTGTAGTTAAAAATGGAGTATCAAAAACGCAGGTCTTGCAGACAAAAACCCGGTTTCTCCGGCAAGGCCTAAGTCTGCCATCCCCGTGACATCTCTGTCTCCAACAACCCGCCTGCATTCTCTTGCAGTTCAAGCAAACAAGACAACCACGGGCACAAGAAAGCAGTAGCTCCATCCTGATTTTGCACATGGAAATCAATACACAGAGATTTACTGACTTGCCCGTGCGAGCAGGATCTGCCTCTTTAGCTCCAGAGCTGAATTCCTATTAACACTCACCAGCTGTCTCCTGACATACATCCACACTACTGCAATGACATTCACACAGCAACCAAAATCAGAAGAGAAACAAGCACAGATTTCCTCTCTTCTTTCCTTTTGACTTTTTTCCTTTATGGATTTCCTTGCACGCTCCCATGCGCTGCACCTGAACCTCAGGAACCTGCTCTCAGCAACGGGAAAACAAAAACAAACCTACTGGAAACAAACCTAAGTTGAACGTGAACCGGAACCGGTTGCACAAGCATCTAACATTCCCATGGGTCACGAGCGGTGTCAGCAGAAGAAGCAGGGAGCAAAACACCAAACCCAAATAAATGTTAAAAGCCTTCCTCCTCCTGGTGAAACAGAACCTGCACTTTGGGGAGTTTATTTTCCTTGTCTCTTCACGGAATACAATATTTTGAAACTCTGCCATTTTTTGGAGGCACAATCTGTTCGCATCTTCCAGTTGCCAAGACACAGACACAGTTTAACGCTCTTTGGGGTTTTCTTCTCAACAAAGAAGAAAGCAACAACAGCAGCAAGGATAAAACATGGATCTCATGACGGCACCAGAAGGGATTGCAAACGGGAATTGCCACAGCCAGGACTCGCACCAGCAGCTCCTGTGGGATGAGCGCTGCAGGGGAACGCGGTCACCTCGCGCCGGCTCACCACATGGGTATTTAATGAAAGTCTTGGAATGCGATCAGGCAATTTCATGCCTCTCATCTGCATCTGGTAAACTTTGGAGCCCCTTTTATTACAATGTGCAAAAACCTTGATTTTTGGTCCCTCCAAGCCTTCTGGGGACGGTGTCTGCAAGTGTCTTGCAGGAAGCATCCGCAATCCTGGACATGGCACTGCCGTACAACCAGAAGCATGCAGCAGCACTCAACATCACTCTGCATTAGGGTGCAGGAGCCGGGGTCCCCCCTTGCCCCAGCTCCATGGGTCCAGGTCACACGTGCTTGAGTGAGCTTGAGAGAGCTCTTCCCCAAAGGCAAACAGTGATGCTTAGAGGCCTTTTTATCTCTAAGAAAAGCCCATAATTGGAAGCCCCAAGATCAGTTCTCTTCAGTATTAACTGCCAAGCAAGCACCTTGCTGTCAAAATAACATCCCCCAGTTTACCGTAGCAGACACTGGCTTTGAAAGATGACGCTGTGTTAAATTGCAGTTTGCAGAGAAAGTCATCTGTACAGGAGCTCAGAATGTGGAGGCAGCTTAATAACATACAAAATTGGATGTTACCTGTTCCATCCACCAGAAAACCAGTATTTTCCACAGTGTTTCTATGAATCATTATTATTATTTTTAGCCTTGTTTCCTGAAGAAAATCACCACGTGCGTGTTCCTTGTGGCAAGTGTAAATCCACTGGCCAATTTCAGCCCTTTCTGAGGAAGAAATTGAGCTTTTGGAGATTGCAAAGCTGATAAAAATAGGCATTTAAATAAAGAAGTCCCCAGCTCAAAGGAGGCTGAAGCACAGAAGGAACCCATGGCACACACCAGGCATTCATGTTCAAGATGTGCAGAAGCCCTGTGTGTTTCATACATCAAATGAGGCACAAACCAGATGGGGTCTGGGCATCAGTGCAGGGGGTTCACTGTAACTCCTTGGGATTTGCAATAAGGAAAACCCCAATGACCTATCATACAAAGCATGATGTCTAAACGTGGCTCCTTTTGCACAGGGTTTGCTATCCTGGTTGATCAACAGATGGGATTGTACATCTGTTCCCCAGCATCCAAAAAGTCTAATAGCAAAGCAATTACCCACAGTGAATACTGAACTGACTGGTGCTAGAGATGTTGCCACCTTTAAAAACCCTCTATGCTTTTTTGGCACTGATGAGAACAGCGGGGACACAAGGAATTACCTGCAACACCACCACAACCTGCCCCATGCAGGAGCATGGGCTCATCAGCCCAAGGAGGTCAATGCTGAGAACAAAGTGAGGTCTGAAAGCAGAACTGTAACAGGAGAAAGAAAACCTGACTTAATGAAAACACATTAAACACTTCCCTGTGAAGGTCTTAAACCCAGTTCCTGAGGGAGGGGAGAAAAGTCTAACTTCCAATGGGCTTGTTAACCTCTTCCCACCAGCACTGACAGAGCACGCATAGAGATTAATGTTGCTTAGCCCATTCCAATTAGGGCAGCATTAAATACTGATACTGAAAATGGAAACTTCAAAGTTTCCCAGCAAAAGGGTAGGAAGCGTAACAGAGAATAACAAAGAAAGGGAAGACAGAGGAATTCACTGCCCACATACGTTGTAACAGAAACTTTCACTTCTGAAGGAAAACCCCGTTCCCTGGTCTCCAGACTTCTCATTGCAGTCAGAAACTTCTGATATAATCCAAAGTAAATGGCTCCTTGCCACAAAAAGCTCCTATTTCCTTCAAAGGATATTAACCAGTTATGTCGTTACCACACTTTATTATTAAAGCTGTGTTTGGTAGCCATGTAGCAACAATTTCTTTCAAATAAGGCTTTTTAGCTATAATTTCACAGGTGGAAATGCCTCTTTCTCCCACTTTTGTAAGAGACAAAAGTGTCTGGTTTATTATTCCTGCCTTTCCTAAGGATTTCTTGTCTCATTTCTTGAAAGGTTTCAAAAGCCAAATGATCTGCTCTTCCCCTATCAGCTGTACTCAACTCCATCTGGAGCAACTGCTGCTGTAAAAGATGTAGAAAGCTCCTATTTAACATCAGTTTCACACAGGATGACCAAAGAGGGGGAATAAAAGTATTTTTTATCAAGTATTAAAGAGCATCTCACAGGTTTATTATTTATGCTTACAAATTATTAAAGGTGAAGGCACACAGAGTGGTTAGAGCTGATACAAACCCATCTTAACAGACATGAGAGTTCAAGGGCGGGTGAAGGACTTGCCCACCTCCTTGGTTCCTCAGTGATCTGCCCCAGCAACAGCTTGTCCTCAAGGTGAAAAGCCTTTAATTCTGCCCAGAGGAATCTCCACCAAGGAATCCCACAAGGATGCCCCAGCCAAGCCCAAGAGGAGCAGGAAGGCCGGGTGCATTCCTGGTGTCCCCACAGTCAAATACTCGCTACCTCTAGACTAAACAACAGCCACCGAGCAAAGACACTCGGGATTCCCTGCCAAACTGTTGTGCTCAGAATTCAAACCCATGCAGATAACAAAGTGCATTTTAAATGAGAGGGTCTGAGGGAGAATCCATGCTGCCAGCTGAAACAGGAATCAAGTTAAAGAGAACACAAACGGGTGTAAACTCATGGACTAGACACTCCTGGTGGTTTCAGTAGTACAAGTGCATCTTCCCAGAGGCCGCTGTCCAAAGGTGGTCCCATATGCCCTTCCATGGGTTGCTGCAGCATCTCCACAGCCATGACCACAGTCCTGCATCACCACTGCCTTCTTCCCATGGGCTTCATCAGTGTGAAAGCCTTAGAGCTTTGCCATACAGGCAGTCAAAGTATGGAATCAGATCATGCCTTTTCGATGTAAAATGTCTTTGGGACAGATCTGCAGGTCTGTTGTTCGTGACAGTGATTTGATGGCTTGGGTGGGAAGTTCTCTCACCACTTTTGCCTCCATGGTTGGGTGGCTGGTCTTGGTAACCCTTTGGTAAAGCTGCACAAAACCACGTTGTGCAATGCTTGAAGCAGGGTGCCAGTGACAATGTGTCCCAGCTGCACCCACCATTCAGTCTGTAAATGCAGAGTTTTAGCTAAGCCTTGGAGAAAACCAAAAGCTAGGTGTTTATGTAAGCACAGTGACGTGGAAGTGGCCCTGAAAAATCTCTTTTCCAACCCCTTATTAAACCACAGAAAAATAACTTAATGTGCAATAGATTCTTAAAACCTGCTGAAGTTTCAACCAAAGGCCAAGGGAAGAGATGAAGTGGATATTGTGCTTTATTTACCTCTTTGAAACACAATTCAACTGCTCCCTCCTTAGCCCTGTCAATAACAGTGGAAGGCACCACTGGCTGCTCTTCCATCACTGCCATGAGCATCAGCTGGAAGCAAATGGAGATGCTGTGATTGGGAACATGGTGCGTCCTCTGTGCAGGACAGGGATGTTCCTGCACGTCCTTTATCTGTGTCTGCTCTCATGGTTGTTTGTAATAACTCCTTGGAAACAGCAAACTTGAAATCTGTTTCCTTAACAACTCGATTCAGGGCTGCTCGGGAGAAGAGAGCTGCAGGCTGGGGCTTTCTTCCTCTCATGTGGATGCTGCAGAGCTGCCAGCTCATTTGGTGGCCATTGGCACATCCAGGTCTGCACACACCTCATTGCTGCCTGCCCCATCCCTGTGCCTGTGTCCACACTGCAACTCACACCTTTATGTCTCAAGAACTGAAGCATTACCTATTTTTCCTTTGTTTTCCCTCAGAAACCACAATTTGGGACAGGAAACAGGAAAGGCAAGAGCACTTTTATGACTGTGATGGATTTTGCCAATGCATACTGGAATCGGGATACACATGAAACACTGCACTCATCACTGATCTCCACTTGAATATGGAGCCACTGACCTCAACCCTTTGAGTGCAACCCTCCAGCCAATTTCTTATCCACCTATCTCCTTTCTGGCTCTGACTGATGGCTGAGACACACTGCACTGAGTGCGGAGAACCTGCTCCTAAAAACACCTTGCAAAGACTTAACCAAGCCAACACACTGCCCCACATGCAGCCAAATTTGCTTTGGCAAAGAGGAGCTGACCTCAGAGCCACAGCCCAGAGGCAGGTACTTTCTTTCCTCAAAGTCAGCCTAAGGAATGAAAATACAGAGACAGAAAAACCCAGCACTTCCATCTGGAAAACCAACAGTAGGAAACCCTGGAACACCAGCACAACACATGAACGGATGATGCTGCATTCATCTCCAGTTAGTGGATGATGCTGCATTCATCTTCAGTTAGGGGATGATGCTGCATTCATCTCTAGTTAGTGGATGATGCTGCATTCATCTTCAGTTAGGGGATGATGCTGCATTCATCTTCAGTTAGAGGATGATGCTGCATTCATCTTCAGTTAGGGGATGATGCTGCATTCATCTCTAGTTAGTGGATGATGCTGCACTCATCTTCAGTTAGGGGATGATGCTGCACTCATCTTCAGTTAGTGGATGATGCTGCATTCATCTTCAGTTAGTGGATGATGCTGCATTCAACTTCAGTTAGGGGATGATGCTGCACTCATCTTCAGTTAGGGGATGATGCTGCATTCATCCTCAGTTTCAATTCCCAAGGCTCATGAAGATAAGAACATAGCATGACACAGCCTGGGCGCAGTTCACTCAGTGACCTGGATAGTCCCAAACTCCTTGCCAACACCATCAGCACCCACACTGCAATGCTGGAACTGTAACTCGCTCTCCTGCCCCAGGGTTTCTCTGTCACAGGGCTCAACTCGCTCCTCTGACTCAATCCTGCAACCTGCAATAAACCCAGGAGAGGCCCCAGTCCAGAGGAGCAAAGCTTTTGCAAGGAGTGACTGAGGTGCACCCAACGAACCGTGAGGCAGAGGTTGTGCAACGCCTGCTTGGATCACACCGGGGTTATTTGTGTCCCAGGGGCTGTCTGTGCTGCAGTTGTGTTTCCTGACGTAGGTCAGCTCTGCTGAGGCACAAACACGACGCAGACAAAGCTCTTCAGCAAGGTAAAATCACAAGGTCAGCCCTTGGTGCCTGCCTCAATAGCAGCCTCCAGCAGGAGACAGTTTGGTGGTGGGAGCTCTGAACAGCACAAGAACAGAAGAAGGTGAAGCAGAAAAGCTTTGCAATGGGGACTCCAGCAGAGTAATATCTGGATCCTGCCGTGCAGAAGCATACAGAAATGTCACCAAACTGTGCAAATATCAGAACCCATTTATCCTCCTTTCAATAAGCTCTGTATTTCTGTAATTCAATTTTGAAGGTAATTTCCTGGTTCAGGCTAATCTCTCTTACTCTGCCCATTTTCTTCTTAACACATCCTGCAGAAGGGCTGCAGGCTGCCGTGTTTATTCGTGTCAACATAGAAACCAAGGGGGATGCAATTTCTCCTTATCTCTGTGCACATTTTAGCTATGTGAGTCTGTTTGTTACCCTGATAACAGAGCATCTCTGCATTTTAGAAGAGTTAAGACCTTCTGAGAGTGAAGCGGAAGAGGCACTTTGATAGAGATTAGACACAAGATCCTGTGCTAAGACATGCACTGGACACAGGGATGCTGGGAAAGGGGCAGAGAGCTGATGCAGCTTATGGGCAATTCTTTACCCTCCTGTAACCCCTCCACTAAACAAAACTGAGCCCCCCTGCAGCCCTAGTCCATAGCAGCTTGCAGGGAGCACTGTAGTAATCACAGAATCAGAGACTGGTTTGGCTTGGAAGGGACCTTAAAGCTCATCTCGCTCCAACCCTCTGCCATGGATGATGTGCTGAAGGAAGCTTCCACTGCGTTTTGTGGGACAGCAACACCCAATACCAGTTTGTTGATGAAGACTGGTGTTCTGATGGAGGGGTGATACCACACGGCTGCACAGGAGAGGGTATGAGGGTTTAGGATGACCTTTTGTGTCGCTGAGCTATTTCACAAGCTCCCACACTGGCTTGGACTCTCCCATTGCTAGGACCCTGGACTCCACTTGCCCCCTGCTCTCTGCCTCGATGTGTTCCCTGCTCCCCATTCTAGTGCTAGCTTGCAGGAATGCCAGCACAAGAGGAAATGGTGTCTTCAGCGCCCATTTTCACACTCACAGACACATGCTCCCTTCTGATTACTAACGGTTCAGAGAAAACAGGGAGGTGACAACAAACAGCCTTTCAGATAACATCCCTTCCTGGCCCAGAAACAGCATCACTCCCAGTCTGAGCACGGGAACAGCAAAGGGGCACCCACACCATGTCCCTGCTGCACTGGTGCCAGGACTACGTTAATATCTGCAGATGTGACGAGGCAAGGCACATCCCTCCCCTGCCATCCTGCACTGCTGAGGCAGCCTTTGCATTAGCCAGCCTTTCTTCACAAAACAGATGCAATGCAAAACAGCCCTAAATCCGTAGTGCTTTAGGTGCTAATGTAAGTGGGAGATGGCAGATAACAGAGCTCTGCCTGGCTTGCAGCACAGGGCACAGGAGGCTTTAATATTAAAGCCCCTGTTACAACACTTTGGCTGAACTCATCTGGCGTGTGCATCCAGCTGCTTGGATGGCCTGGGGGAAAGGGCACAGCTCCTCCCAAGCACCAGCACCTCTGTGCAAGCAGTGGCAACATCACCCAGCAGGAAAGGCACTGGTTGCACCAGAGCTGGGAGCATCCCCTGCCAGGGAATTCCACCCAGGCTGGGGCTCCGCTGTCCCAACCTGACCCCAGCTCTCCAGGGATCACCTCCCTGTGCTGGATGCAATGGAAGTGTTCAGTTCTCTGCTGATTCACCACAACCACAACACCAGGGACATTGTGGTCCATGGGATAAAGAGGGAAGAGAAGGGACCAGGCACCAGGATGTGCATGCTGTGGTTAAAGCAACAACAACCCCATCCATGGCCATATGCAGGTTAATAATAGAATCACAGAATATCTGGAGTTGGAAGGGACCCATAAGGATCTCATTGAGTCCAACTCCAAAGTTGCACAAGCCTTGTTTGTGTGTGTTATGTTCCTTCTGCTCAGCACAATGCTGCCACATTGCACAGGGGACACAAGGCAACACAGGCTCACAACAACCATCCTGTTCCCCTTGGCACCTGAGAGTATTAGCCTGAACCCATGGAGGTGGTTCAAGCTAAGGATGGGAGCGCAGGCTTGTGAGACATCCCTGACACCCTTTAGCTGCAAGGAGCCACCAAGTCTGTGCCTTGATGCTCCATACATACTGGATCCTCCAGAGACTCCTATGGAAGCACGTGCATAAAACCACAATATGCAGAATTCAACAGCTTGCCAACACATGCCTCCATCTGCAACAGTCTAACAGAAATCCTACAGGGACCAAAGCCTCTTCCCTCTCCTTACCTTGCTTTACCTTAACTATTTTTCCACCCATCAACTTAATTTCATGGGAGTGCTCAACCCTCCTCATCACGCACAGAGAGAAACCACTTCCACTGCTCCCATCACACCGTCTCCAATGGCCTCAAATCCTGCAGATCACTCACGCTGCCCAATGTGAGGCTGTGAAAGCCAAAGGCAGCCCTAATGGCTCAGGGAAATCTTATTAGTGTCCAAGTGGTGCCAAAACTGACTTTGCTTTCTGCTGATGAGCAAGTTGCATCTCTTGCAGGCTCCTGCACCTTCAGCATTCAGGCTGCTGCATCCTCCCATTGCCCTAGGGAAGATGCAGTGGTGCCAAAGATCCCAAAGAGCAACAGAGGACATTTGGAGCCTCATGGGCTGTCCCCTTGCCCCTGTTATGAGGAGAAATCACAGCAGCAGAGCTCCGGGCAGACGAGCACAGGGGCAGTCACTCCAGTCACCAGCACATCATTTCCCTCTGCCAAGGTCCGCTGGCTCCGCTGCCTCCCCATCCCAGAGCCTGTTTTCATTGCTGCTTATCTCAAATTCGGAAATCCACAGGAATTGCTGTTTGAATCCGACCCTCGTGGGGATTGTTTTCATGGGGGGACTTTGCGTTTAGTCGCTGCTTTGTTTTCAAGCTGTCTGCTTCTAGTGGGAGTTTGCTGGAACCAAAACTGGAGAAAAGCTCTTGGAATTCACCCAGGGAACAAAAGGGCTTTTGTGCAGGAGGATCTGGAGGACTCGGCTGCTTCCATTGCTGCTACCTTCATCTCCGTCCCTCCCTGCCAAAAATTACCTGCAGTGGTGCTGGAGGTGGGATACTGCCTGTGCAGGGGGATGGACAGGTAGGAGGATGGACACCTTCACAGGGAGAAGCATGAAGGGCTTCCCAAATGTGCATGCATCGTGGTGTGCAAGGCTTATCACAGCCTTTCAGCCAAGCCTTGTGCTCCCTGCCCTGGCTTTGCCCCTTGCATAGGGTGGGCTCTGCTCCTCAGTGCATGCAGCAGCACCCTTATACATCTCCCAAGGGTGCCATGCTGGTGGGTGCTTCCATGGGGTGATGCAGCCCTGCGGATAAGGGGATGAATCTCCAACAACCAATGTGTGAGCAGGGATGCTGCTGAGCATCACTCCTGGTACTCCATTTGCTTTGGTTTACTTCCCCTTATCCATCAAGATTCCACCTCAAAACACCAGTGAGTGACCACACGCAGCTACAGGGCGCTGAGCAACTTCCCATACAAATACCTAGCAGTCACCAGCAAATCTCCTCTATCCAGCATAAAAGCAGGGGCCCTGCCTGCAGGATTTGCCTTAAATCCACCAGCCTAGCTACAAACACTTCTACACTTCCTAAACCCACTGCTCCCTGGAAAACATGACACAGTGAAGGAGCATCCATCCCTCCCCAGTGCTCTGCAGAGCCTCAAAACCCAGCTTTCTTAGGGCAGTAAGATCCCCTCTCCATCAGACATCCTGTGGATGCCTTTTTGCTCAGGGTCTCCCTCCAGTTTCTATTTGGCTTTAACGTGGTCAGGATTTTCCCCCAGCAGATTCTTGTGAGGTGCTTTTAAAGAAGAATCACAGAGCTTCATTCCCCCTAATAAACCAGAGCACCCTCTGCATCTGTTCCCATGCCGAGGGGTGACAGGTCCATGCATCCAGCAAAGCGGGCAAGAGGCAGCTCCAGCACCGTGCATCCCGAGCCAGGGCCTCTTGGAGCTGTCAGATGTGCTGCCAGTGTGGAGAAATGCAAATTGCTTTGGAAAAGGAAGGTGACATTCCCACCCGTGTGCTGACTGCTGCTGCGCTGCACACTCAGACCCAGGCCTGCGGCTCCAGCTATGAAGGTGCTTATGTCTTGATGGTACTTACACTTAAGCACGTGCTTACTGTGAGCACAGGCTCCTATTAAGGCTTTATCAAGCGCCAGGCTGAGCAGGAAGCTGTGCATCAAGGCTGTGCCCAGTCTGTTGTCTTAGCCTTTGCAATAGCTTCAGGCTTCAGCCATACCCATCAAAAGGGACAATCTGCACACAGGCACTGGTGGATTCCCTCTGTAATTGGTGGTGTTCCCTTATCATCACCCTCCCAAGATGCTGCCCCATAGCATCTACTTGCAAAGCTCCATAGAATCATAGAATCAACAAGGTTGGAAAAGACCTTTAAGATCATCAAGTCCAACCATTACCCCAGCACTACCAAGTCCACTACTAACCCGTGTCACTTAGAGCCTTATATACATGGTTTGTGAACACTTCCCAGTGCTAAGGCTCATTCACAATGAATCAGGAGGCTTAAACATAGGAAAGGCAGGACTTTCCCACACCAGAGGGTGTGATGGGGCAGGAAGGAGTCCCTTGAGGAGCTCAGCAAACCATCCCCGGGGAGAGATGCACAGTTACTTGTCCTTAGCTCTAAACCACTGATCCCCAAGTGTTAATGCAGCCCCATTTCTCTGCAGAGAAGCTTTTGCTCGCTGAGCAGGATTGCACCCAGTGCCTGTCTTGGTGTCATCACCCTCACAGCAGGACAGAATAAAATCTAATCAATACCACAGGGCGATCTGAGGTCTCGTTTGTGTGCTCCAGGCAGCCGCAGGAGGCTCATTTTACCCAGCACAGATTTAATTTGCTCAGCATATTGTAAATGTTGGACATTTAAACTCCATCGTTATCAGCCATCTACAACTGCTGATGCACTGCATATAAAGCCTGGGTTTATAATTTTCTGCTCATGAATAAGCCACCTTAGGACAAAATGAGCAATTTATGTTCCGCAGAGAGAAAACTGCCCATTGATTTGGTCATTTTGCAGTTATACAGCATCAATAACTTTTACAGCCAAACGGGAACAGAGGAATGGGCCACAAGCCATTGCTTTAGCAAATATCCTCACCCTCTGCAGAAGCCCCTGATGGGAACTCCGATGGCTACATCAATCCCCATGGTCTGGCATCCACTGTACTCCTATGGGGAAAACAGCACCTCTGGTCGCAAACAGTGTCAGAGTTGTATGAGACACCTCCAGACTGAATTGCTGCTCTCCAGTCCCCAAGCTGTGCTGTTCTTTGGCAGCTGGCAACTGCTTGTTTCAAGTGAAAGTGTCCAACTGAGGTTAATTTTAGGACCACTTTCCTCTTTGGAGGTGCAAATAACACTCAGAAGGATTTCAAATCAACGCCTCATCTCTTCCAGCGATATGATGCTCACGCTCCGTCCTTCGCCCTTCCAATTGCCTGCCTGCATTGGAAGAACACCACAGCACTGGCATGGAAGGGGAAGGTCCCTTCCTTGCTTAACACCTTGTCATGGGGCATTTTGGTAAAGGTTCAGCCAAATGTTGTGACTGAGTTTTCAACACAGTCAAGACTTTGCCCTATCTGCCTTTGTGCTACCCCACCAGATAGCTCTCTTGTTTTGATGGAAGAGCTTATTTTTATGCCTACATCATTAAAGATGGGATTTTGACAGTTCTGGGCAGCGTAGAAGGGAGGCACTAACTCCTGCTCCCTCTGCTGGCAATGCCTCACCTAAAATGTGTAGGTCCTACTTTAAAAACACACAGGGAATCTATCCACAGCGAGAAGCCAAAGGCAACTGCGGGGAAACCAAACCCAGGTCCCCAGCACTGAAACAAAGCAGGAGGCTCCAATGGAACAACCACCCTCCCGTTTGCACTGTCAGCAACAACAGCAGCAGCTCCAAGATACCCCCAGCAGCAAGAGCTGGAACTGCTCCATCACCACTACAGCAGCAGCGAGTCCATCTGACCACGAACATCAAGTCTTGGTCCTGCAACCACTTCAGGTTCTATCTTTGCACTAAGAGAAACCTCAAAGCCCTGCATGCAGGATGCTGAGCAGCTCATGGGGGTCCAAGGGAAGCTCTTTCAAGGTCAGAGAGGTTTTAGCCACAGGTCAGAGAGCATGAATTACAGCTCTCCTTCCAGACACCTGCTAGGAGCATACAATCGCTTGTACGCTATATAATAAAGCAATGAGGCTGTGAAGGAAATCAGCCTTTCCCCACTTTTTATCATGCAATGTTATAGTAGTTTGGAAAACACATTGAATAAATGCATTATGGTGTAGTGCTGGGGCAGAAAACAAGTTTTACCCCATAAAGTGTCCCTTACACAACCGGACGCCTATGTTTTCTATCCACACATGTCCACGTGGATCAAACCCCATCAGGTTACACCTCTCCACCCAGCTTTCTAAATCAGGAGCTGTACATACAAAAACCCCTTTATAAGCCTTTCTGTCAAAGCCTCCATAGAACTCCCTGTGTGAGGTTCAGGACTGTAGTGTCAGTTATACACACACACACGTTCACAAATCCAGCGCTGCTTTCTGAGTTGCAAGAACAGATAAGCAGAAACGGGATCAAAAGAGCCCAAGAAAAAGCAGGGTGGTATAGATCATCTACACAGATGCATCATGTCCACCCTACTTAGCAACCAGGACAAAATACATCCCAAACCTTGTAAATTCTTGTGTGTGCTCAAACCACAAGCACATTCAGTCCCACTGACTCCCGCAAAAGGACTCCTATGCTTCAAGTTTAGCACGTGCACAAGTTGCTTCAAGATCAGAGCAAAATAAAACCCCTATTTAGCTTCTCTTTGAAGGGGAAAAAAGAAGATTCCTCAGACCCCACTCATCCAAATGAGAGCCCTGCTTGGCTACAGCTGCTCTGCATCGGCTCTGATTCAATCTCCCAGATTGCTCCTTGTGTTTCAGCTGCAGCAATGACTTTTTAAAGCAAGCTCCTGGAAAATGAGCCTCCCCCCTTTGCAGGAGGTGCTGGCCAGGGAGATGCTTGCACAGGATGAGCCCTAAATGCCTGTGCCACAAGGTAAAGTAAATGCTTGTTGACGCTGGAAGCGCTGGCATTGTTCTGAGGTCTGCGCAGGAAGAGCGAGAGGAGGAATGCTCTCCTATTGCAGGAAGCTGTTCCAGCCTCTTATCAGACATAAAGCTTCTGATTCCTTGCGGGGGAAGTACCAAATGTTTTTGAGGGGAAGGAAAAAAAGAAGGGGAAAAAATAAATCGCATGCTTGGCTGTAAAGGAAGCTGCCTTAATGGCATGAATGAAACCCAAGTCGTGCTATGTGGGAGCTTGCTGCGCTAAATAGCTTAGGCAGCTACAAGCAGGAGTGTGTTACCCTACTGTCACCCCATAGAAACCCGGGGATGGGCAACCCAAAGGTCCTTCTCTCTGGCCAAAAGGTGTCTGCAGCCAATTGAGCCTTTCTTGTCTCCAAACACCAACTTACTATGAACCATCTCTGAATGCCGTGTCTGTGTCGCCCTCCCCAGCTGCCAGGGCTATTTTGGGCTCTCCCTCCAGTTCAGATGCTGCTTCGTCAGGGGCTATTTCCTGATGTCCTTCCACACACTGCACTGCACTGATCTGCTGTTTGGGTTAATCTGTAAAACTGATGCTTCCTTGGCAGGAATTCAGGTTCTCCATCGAGATGCTCCAAGTTTTAGTGGCAATGAGCAAATCACTGGTGTCCTTGGGAAACATAAGGACGTCGGAGCCTATGTAAATGGCCTTTATGTTTCTTCTAGAGGGTGTCTCCCAACGGACAACTCTGACACATAGAATGGCTCTCTGGTTACATAAGTACCTGTATATGTAATGGATATATAATGGCTGTCATGGCTTACTGCATAGATATCTGAGTAAACCTCAGTTTTAAGTCTGTTCACCATGTTATCAGACTTTGTGCTCCATTTGAGCCAAGCACTTCTGGTCTCTAGCCTGGTTCCTCCTGATTGGTTATTAGGGGATTGTGGCTCCCATCTCTTACAGTTAAAAAGCAAAACACCCTTTGGAACAGGTTGAAAAACAACAGTATCTAGAGCATTGCTTTTCTTCTCCTTTAATAGGCTACTCTGTCAACCCTCTGCTTGTTAAATGAGAGAAAAATCTGTGGGCATGCAGTGAAGGTCAATCCTGTGGTTTTTGAGAGCATTTAATTAGGACGGTTAAGTACTGAGGTCTGCTTGGGAGTGAGCTTCTCCATTAAGAATCTGCATCCTTCTGTCTGCAGAAGCCAGCCTGCAAAAGGGGGCTGCAGGTTAAGGCTCCATCTCCATGTCCAAACCTTCAGTGGTGTTTGAGCTTAGGATGAAAACTGTTCTGGATTGCCTGTCCCGTTGCTAGCTCCAAAACCTGCATGGCATGATCCTGCATGGATCTCTAACATCACAGAGTCCCAGCTGGCCAGATCCTGGCCTCCTTGAGCAGGGGCTGGGGTGACCCACTGCACCCTCAGGGACCCATCAGGGCTGCCAAAAGCCCTGTGCTGTGGCTTGTACTCCTCCCGAGGCATTGCTTGCTGAGTGCTGAGGCTCAGTGCTTAAACAAAGCTGCTTAAGATGTAGCTTTGCCCAAAGGGGCTTTGGCATTTTGATGATAGCATGTAAAATCCCTGTCTTCCCCTTCATCTGGCTGGAAGAAGGGCAGATGTACTTAGCTGCTACAGGTGCTTCACTCCTTGAATGAAGCTACAATAAATGTCACATATCTGGGCTTTAATCCCTGGGCAGTGGAATCATAAATGCTACAATCACCGGCTGCCACTTCCTTTTCAAATGGCCACAGCATCAGCTGTTTGAAACAAGAAATCAACTCCAGTCCTACAAAGCCAAACTTGGTTTTATTTCTCCATGCTTTCGCAGCACTGGAGACCCTAATTGCAGGCAATTAAAGCAGCCTTAGGAAAAGAAGGGCTGTGTTGAAATCCAATCTGGAAAGCATACCTCTAAATAGGTGCCAGTTGCCAGTGCTGGAGAAGCGCCCCAGGAGAAAGAGCTGGTGCTGCACAAACCCTCCACATAGAGCTGGGGCTAGAAGGACCTTCTCCTCTCCTGTGTCCTGGTTACGTGAACACTTCACCTCCTGCATGCAGGCACTTGCATGAGCATGCAGATCCAGCAGGCTCTTACTGGGGCTCCTGCATGTGGGAGATGCTGGGAGCTGATGAGGGCAGACTGAATGGAGCAAGTCCAGGGAAAGAAAGTAATCGATGCTGGGCTTGCCTTTAGAATGTTCCCTCTCCCTTTTTGATGCTGGTGCTCTGTAAAGGTTTGCCTTTGCCAGATGGGGACTTCCATTACTTTAGAGCTGTCAGAACAACAGAAGACTTCTTTGAGTCATTTTCTGTATCTGACCTTGAATTACTGGAGCAGCAATAAACATTAAGAGCAATGAGAACAGAGTGAAGCTGTAATTTTGACATTATAACTTGCTGCTCAAGTGTCAAATAAGCCCTGCTGAAAACACAAATAAGGGTCCGACCCTGCTGCAGGATGAAAACAAGCACAAAAGCATGCTGCCTGGGACTTCCACAGCCCAGCAGCCAGATGATGCTCTGAGGCCATTTGGCACTGATAAGCATTGTTTCACTGAGTGCAATTACATATTTCTGTTTAGAAGAAAGATTCTCCATCAAAAGCAGCTCCCAAGCCTCTGCTGATTCAGCCTTCATTAGAGGCCTCTTACTGCGGACACAGTGAAGTGGTGACTCCTGTGCTTATTTTCTATTGCTGCCTTATCTTTGGCATCTCATCTGCAACTTCTGCTGGGTTTATTTTTTTCTCCACTGCTTTCATCTGAGTGCAAGAGAAGTGGCTGCTGCTTGGGCTTCAGTTCTTGCAATGGTTTTTGATCTGCCTGGGTGCAGGATAGGAGAATCTAGCCCCGATTACAAAACTGCAGGCTAAGTAGGCTAACAAAACAGCAACTGCAAGAAACTGGATCAGCTTTGCTCACTGAGGTTTTCCTGCTCAAACCGGGGGGGGGGAACATGCTTTCTCTTTGCAGTCTTGCTTACAAATCTGAAACTATGCAAACAAGCCACAGTCATTGCTCCTACAGGAACTCCAAGGGATAGTAGCCTGAGTATCTCCAACCCCGAAGTACCCTCCTGATGCAGTCAGATGCTGCTTTTACCATGCCCATACAAATCCAGGCCCCTACTTGATGATGGGATGCAAATCCAGAGCGATGGTCAGCCTCATCTTTGCTAGCACCAGCAGACTAAGATGCACAAGTGGCTGTCTGGAGCTTCCATAAAGGATGTCCAGCATCTGTCTGCAGCATCTCCAATGTAAAGGTGATTCAGAAGTGCTTTAGCACCCCAGAGACTTTCACAGTGGGATGAACCCTCTAAAACGTTAGCTGGGTATTTGGCATTCCTAGCTTAAAAGGAAGGATAGCTTCAATTTTGGCTTTGAGGCAAAAGTAAGCCCTAAAATTGACAGTCTCAGGCTTCCCCTCTCCAAACTTCTTTCCCCTGAGCAGAAGACACTTGCATTGACACTTGTCACCATGCAGAATACAGTGGATCTGAAGACAAAGGCAGACTTTTTGCACAGCGAGTAGATATGGAAATTGCACTGAACGGCCTTCACTGCTTTGCTACCCCAAACCATAATATCTAACATGGCACCGCTTCAGGGTCCTAGATCTGCTTTCCTGCTAACTTTGCTCTTGCTGATAACGCTCATCTCTTCCACTCTTCCCAGACAGGCCCCAAGGAAGGGAGCAAAGTAACTCCACAGGTAATGAAGCATTTAATTATTTATTATTTTAATTATAGCTCTGTCCGGGTCCAAAATGAACAGAACAGTCCTGCAATTTACCCAGCCACTGGAGACTGACTCAACACTGTATAATGATGCTGCTGGTGACCATGCTGCCAACTCATGCAATGCACCCATCATCCCCCAGAATTAAGTGGCCACAGTCAAGGACATGCAGGTGCTCTGGGTTTTACCTCTTTGCCTTACTCAGAACTACTCGTGCCACTCGCTGCCATTGGGAAGCTGTGACCTGGGAGATGCAGAGCTTTGCTCTGGAGCTGGGGGAGACCTGCTATGGGCAGGCTGAGCATTAGAAATGCAAGTTCATGGGGTGAAAGCAAGGACCCCATGGGAAAAGGCTGGGAATCATGACCGTGCACAAAGATCAGGGTAACAGACCCTGCGGTCCTCCAAGTGCATCCCAAGGGAAGGCTGCAAGCGTCTTCCCACTCCTGTGCTATTAAAGCTCCCCTCTTTTCCTTCTGTTTCCAACTTATAAAAGGGATCTGAGCTTTTGTCAGATGTGTTTTTTAAATGCTTTTCCAAGAGGCTTCTATAGGTGCTGTTATGGCTCTTCTCAGAAGAGAAAATGGACAAGTGACATCAAATGAATGTATCATCTGGGGGGAAAAAGGCAACTTTTTAGTCATCTTGTATACCTGCAACCACAGAACACAGGATTTGCAAATCCACCATGTGACTTTGAAGGTAATTGTGTTCCATTAATGCCAATACTCTTGGAGGAATGAAGTGTCTCATCTCTAAATTACTTCTGTGGTTTTAATTGAGTACCATTTGCTTCACCTTAGCAGCTTGTGTATGTGTCAGAGGAGGGAATTCACCCCAAAGGAAGTTCCATTTTTTTGGGGTGTCTAAAGTAGCAAAATAAGTGTGGCAATGAGAAACCTACACTTTTCTTCAGCTGGGAGGAGAAAACAGCTCTTTGCTCCTTTTCCCCTGCAACTTACTGCTTTTATTGCTATAATTACTTCTATGGTTTGAGCTTTCAATGCCTGTGTCTTCCCATCCATGTTGGGACACAAGGACATGGCACCCTGCAAATGCACCCTGGTTTTTGCACCCCCAGAGTCACTGTCTGGGCTCGAAGGGGTAAGACCTGCAAGCAAATGCCTCCTTAGTGCAATGCAGAGGGAGTCAAGGCATCAGCTAGAGGGGCTTGATGGGGTGTTTTGGTCCCTGCTGTGCAGAGCAGTGATTCGGTTTATGTCAGGCATCGTTTCTAACACTTTCTACCCTAACCAGTTGGTTGATTAACTCATGGTTAATTCCTCCAGCATGGCATTACATGAGATTTTAAAACCTCTTTATAATCGCTTGCCCCCTCTTAATCCAAAGCAGGTACACAGGCACTTCCACCATGGAAGTGATACAGCAAAGCAGGGTGAAATGGTAATTCAACAAGATAATCCTAAAACATTAAAAGTAAATACACAGCATGGACTGAAATTGGCTGTCTGCTGCTAGACCAGGCTTTGCAAGGCTTGCACCTCACTGGCCATGCCACAGCTTTGCTAACCCTGCTCTGGCAGAGCCTGGCCCGTGCCAAGTGCCTGTGTCATGGGAGTGAGTTAATAGTGAGAAGCCGAGGTGGTGCTGACAAGGCAAACTGCTCATTGCACAACCAGCCGAGCCTCGCGCTGCTCACGGGTTAATTTTATACCAGCAAAGACCTGCCACCTACCAAGGATTTAAACCAAAATAACCCCAACTACCATTTAGGCTTTACACTGATCCCACTGAGGCTTCTAGCTGGGAAAAAAAAGAACATTTCACATAAAATGTAATATTTAGAATAGGCACAGGGCCTTTGGTCAAAGTCCATAGGGTACATGTTCAGCCAGCACCACGTGGGACGTGGTTCTCATAATCTCAGTGTCCTTTTCTCAGCTAGAGCACAAAAAACTGTGTTTGAAACAACAAAGTGAAAGATATTAGGAATGAGATCAATGGCCAGAGATATTAAATTAAATGTAGCTCATTTCAATGCACAGTTTATGAATTAGTGGTCTAATGGGAAATGCTTGCCCCTTCCCTTATTTCAATGGAGAAATCTGAATATATGCAGGTTGCTCCTCTGATGTGAGTGAATAATTCCCCCATTACAATGAATTTGGAAGACTCTTGAATACATCTGCTGCCACGAGAGTTCAGATTTATAGCCTCAGACGCTGTTTAACTTGTAATTAATATGGACTTCCGCATTTCTTTTTCCTCTTCCAGAATAATATCCTATTAGTCATGACAGCAAAAAAGTGCCCTATTTGGGCAACGATTCAACTTCTTCTGAGCTCCCACTGACATCAAGTCCCACTTGTCCAGAGCAGGGACTTGATGGAACAAACTGCAGGGACCTGCTGGGGAAATCTTATTTGCTGTGGATTGCTCCAACTAAAAATACCATTCTGCAACTTCAAAGGGGGGATAAAGGTAGAAATGAGTGAAATGCAGGGATTTGGACCTGCTTGGTGTCTTTCTGACTTTATCTCTTACGAAGCTCTCTTACTCTCTTCCGGAGTGCATCAGGACATCAGGGTACAGGGAACCTGCCTACATCCTGCAAGCACGATGCTGGAGGCATCTGCTATGGAAAGGGCCAGGATGAAGCTGTTGCTTCTGAACCCCATGGAATGTTTTATCTCCTGCAGCCCGCGCTACAGTTGCGTGCAAAGCACATCACCTCCACTTCCTGTATGGCACAGGTAGGGTCCAAGGAGCAGTTCTGCCCTCTAACCTAGGTGAGATTCCTTGCAGGGAGCAAGTGTTATCAGAGAATAACCATCCCGGTTGCATGTTCCCCTGACAAGCAGCATTAGGCAGAAAAGAATTAATCTCTGGCAAATCCTGAGCACAACTTTGGAAAGGATTCAAAGCAGGGAGAGGGCTCCGCAGCCCAGCAGCTGGCTGGAGCTCCACGCAGTATTTTAGAAAGCTGACGAGGAACCTCCTGTGCAACACATGAAAGCTGATCCTGAAATGCAGATTATGCCTCCCTTAATTCATCCTGAAGAGCGATACCTCTGCTGCAAACCCCTTCCCGAGCAAAACCTCCGCCTGAACAGCTGAACTTGGAAAAGTTATCCGTGCAAGGAATTCAGACTTAGACACCCGTACTGCACAGCGCGGGATGGACGGGAAACGGATTCAAGAATGATGCCATTCATTGAGATCATGTTTTGTGGGTTGGCTACTTGCATTTTCCCCATTTTCCTGGTATGAAGAAGGATGGACAAAGCGAGTGCATGGGATAAGCTGCACCCCAGCAGGGTGGGCTGCACAGCCACCAGCTCAGCTCCCTGCCACCACTGGCTCCATGTGCTGCAGCCATCCCAACCTGAGGCTTTTGGGGACCCCCAGGAAGAGGCTGCTCCCCTGTCACTCTATGGGTCTTGCAGGGACCCTCCCGCAAGCAGCAGCGGGCATCGTTCAGTTCAATTCTGCATTATCAAACTTCTCTGGCTCTTCCTATTGGAAACTTTTAACAATTCTCTGCTTGGCTGGAACGGATGACTGCAGCAAACCCAAATTAGGAATAAATTATACAACAACTTTACATTTTTCTTACAAAGGAAAACTGTGTGGCAAGAGCTGTGAAAGCACCTCCTTCCCATGGCCTCCCTGCGAGGCTTGTGGAGGAAGGCCACGGGCTCCACAGATGGCTTGGGATTTAAAAACAAAACAGCAAGAAGCAGCCCCGGTCCCAGTTTGGGATCTGCTCTGCCATGCACTGGCTTGCACCCCCCCCTCCGCTCCCCAATATGCGTGAGGGCTGCTGAATGCAAGAACCAAGCTGCAACAGCAAATCCACCCATTTAAAAGAAGCTCCAAAAGCTGCATCTGCTGACATATGGGCATCTATTTCCACAATGAATGGCCGGAGCAACTCCTCCTTAAAAACATCTCCAGCCGGCTCTTGCAGGGACTGTTGCATTCCCACTGCATTTTTGCAATATTAAACTCCCCACCTCCTCCCTCCCACCAACCATCACCCCTTCCTTGCAGGACACAAGGCAGAATCACTCCGGATCAGTTCACAAGCAAAGCTCAAACCTTGCCCACCACGCTGGCAAAAGAAAGCCATCAATGCAAGAAGAAGAAGAAGAATAAATCACTGCCGTCCCCTCCCCAAACGCTAAATAAAGCAGCTCTCAGCGATCTGGTGTTACAAACCTCCGACCAAAAGTTACCAAATATTGAAGGGGGGGAATGGGGAGGGGGGGGGATCGGTGGAAAATGATCTCAGTCCTGGCACAAGAACAATACTTTCCCATGGAAACATAGAGGTATATATTTAATTCCTTGCTCACTCGCACTCAAGTTTCACCTTTCATCTCCTCCCAGGACTTGTTTCAAAGTTTCATCTCAATGAAACGAGCCCGCAATCCGCACGCACGGCCACAACCCCGTTTTACTCCTCGACACCCTTTTATCTCCTCGCTGACCGGTGCAGGAGGTGGGGGGCACACACACACTCGGTGATCCCGGCTGAAGAATCCCACTAACGCCAAAGCGCAGCTGAACGGCGAACGCAGCCTGCAGGAACGGTGGATGTGTGTGTGTGTGTGTGTGTGTGTGTGAGTGCGTGTGCGCACCCGCGCCCAACAGGAAATGCAACGGGGGGAGCCACGGAGAAGCCTCAAACTTCAAATTGCAATTGCATCCCGAGCACAAAACGCATCCATGCATGCGTGCACCTCGCGAATGCATGCACGGCCGTCTGCAGAGCTGCAAGGAAGAGAAGCAGGAGCCTTACCTCTGGGCTGAGACATGTTTTTTCCCCCCCTTGTGCTTTGCAGGGGGCGGGGGGGGATAGATGGGCAGCACAAAAGACTTTGCCTCGCCCCTCCTCTGGAGCTAGTTTTGCACACAAAGATGCAAACTGCACCGCGCTCGCTCTTCGTGCACCTGGAGTTCTCCTGCCTCGCTGCTGCAGCGCGCCCTGCAGCGGGGGTGCGCAAAGGGGGGGGTGCACGTCGGGGGGGCTGCGCTGCGCTTGCACGCCGTGCAGCAGAGGCCCGCGGGGGGCTCGCTTCCCCCCCCCCCGGCGCGGTGTGGGGCAGCCTCCGCGGCACCTACATGATGGGCCGGGGCTGGCGGCTCGAACCTCCAAACTTGGAGCGGGGGGGGGGAGGTTTGCGCACAGCGCAGGCGCCGAGCCCACGGCTGCCGCGCTGCAGACTGGGGCTTGGAGTCTCTGCCCCCCCTCCTCCTCCTCCGGCCGCTGCGCGCTGCTCCCTGCAGGGGGCGCAAGGGGCTGCGCGCCCGCGGAGCCTGCGCGGGGACTGCCGCGAAGTCGCGCGGGAGCGGAGCGGGGAAGTGATGGCTCCGCGCTGGGGACGCGGAGGGGGTGCGGGAGCGAGGTCGCTGCTGCCTCCCGGCGCTGCCCTCCTCGCTTCCCTGCCTCCTTCCCTGCCTCTTTGCCTCCTTCCTTCCCATTGCCCTGCCTCTCTTCCTATGCCCCTGCCTGCCTGCTCTGCCTGCCAGCACGCTGTGCAGTGCACTCCAGGCACCGTGCAGGGGCTGCCGCCTGCCCTCCTCGTGTCCCCACGTCTGGGGGAAGGTGGCATCCACCCAGTGCAAACGCAGCCCTTGGGAAGCAGGGAGAGGCTCTGGGGCTGGCGCCGTGGCTGGAAGTGGATATGATGGGATGGTGCGGGAAGCATTGCCCTGTCTCTCCCGCCACGCGCTTGGGTACCACTGATGCTGCCGATGTTGGGTGCACACCAAGCTTCCACCGGCTGCCCTGCGCTGGGCATGGGTACCACATCAGGGCTCCATTCTGTCCCCATTGGCTTTAGATTCCAAGGATCTGTTGGAGAGGGACATCTTGCCTTTGTGCTAATGTGATGCCCAGGGCATCATCAGACATTCTGCATAGCGCAGTGGTGCCTGGGCTTAACCAGTGCCCCTGGTAACCTTGTATAATAAAAGATATTTTTAATCCTTTTATATTTTTTTCCCCTCACAGGCAGATCAGATAAAGTGAGTTTGCCCAAGTCTGTTTTCTGAGGTGGTCACCTCGGTCCCTGTGGCATCATGGAGGTTACCCATGGGAAGAGGTGATGCAGTGACATCCCCCAGGGATGGGGATGCTGCCTGGATCAGGAGCCCAGCTGTACGCTGGGGTGTAGTAGGTGGGTACCCACTTCCATACATAGGGACTCCACCTCGGGAAAAGCCCCTAAGGAAAGGCAGGCCTTCCTAAACCTGTGCTTTACGTTAAATACATATTTTGTTACAGCAACATTGGAAGAACTAACACTGGAAAATGAAATACCCAAAACCTGAGCGCTAAGAAACATGTGGTGTGGCTGATTTTCACACTCCTCTGTGTCCCTGCCAGCCCCATGGGCTCAGCTCACGCTAGGCTGGCGCTGGGCAGGATTTTGGCCCTTTTATCTGCAAGGACTGAAGTCTGGAGGAGGCTGTACCCCTCCATTAGGGATCTGTTTGTGTTTGGGGTGAGGGAAGTATGCTGCCACATGTGGTCCTTCCTGCCAAGCTGCAGCTAGATCAAATCCTTACAGCCAAGTGATAAATCCCCCAAATGAAAGGTTTACGATGGAAATGCTGACAACCCCTTCACTAACCCCTTACAAATGGCAGCGTTCAGACTCAGTAGCTATAAGCTAAATGAGCAGCGGTGCCAGCAGCCTTCGAGGAGCACTGTAGTGAGCAAGGAGGCCTTGTGTGGGTAAAGACTATGGCTTTTAATGCTTCTAACAGACTTCTGCTGGTGTGCCCTCTATGCAGGTACAGAGTGAGGGATGCTCCTTTGGTTTTTCATTGGGTGAGAACAAAAGCTTGGTTGTTTTAGGGCATTTTTTTCTATAGAGGATGGAGTCATAGATAGAATCATGCAGGGCGATGTACAGGAACCAGCGAGGTGCCTTGTGTGAGCTCATGTCTCCCAGTGCATGGAAGTTAATTCTCTAGGAACACTGCTTTAATCATCTGGTGTCAATAAGTAGTGCCACGCCATGTGCATCCCTGTGCAGTCGTCTTATAGGAAGTAAATTACCATGTTATGCATGGCTCTGAAATAGAGGAGTCCTGCAAAGTGCTTGGAGGAGCATCTTAAAGGAAAGAGTTACTCCTAGGAGGAGTCCAAAGGGATCTGCTTTCTATATCTGGGTCTGGCCATACCTTTACTTTTAATACTGACCCTATGTAGAACTGGAATCATGTACATGGTACAGTTTGTTTCTTCCTCTTCCCAGCTTGCTCCCTCATTGCTAAGAGCCTATTCTGCTGCAGAGCAATTGGACAAACGTGCTGTGGTTTCAGGGCACCGCTGAACGAACATCTCCTCTCCGCGTTTGTAAACAGGGGGTTTGCACCAAAATATGCCTTTGTGTTAGCCACGGCTCCGTTTCCAGCGTGCGCTTTGATTGCGGCGCTTGGAAGGCGACCCATGCGTGTCCCGTGGCGGGTTTCTCCAGTAAAAATACAATTAGAGGCTTGGGTTTCAGTGTTTGCACGAAGAGAGAATCAACAGGCTGGAAATTAATCCCAGAGCTCTGCCCACAAACAGCAGCGAGCCCGAGGGGTGCAGCTTCTCCAAGGCTTCGCTCTTGCAAGGCCACTGGCAGAGGTTCTTTGTGCATTTCAGTGTCTTACACCTCAGTGTTTTCCCCTGGTTCATATCCCTTCACTAAGAACCCTTTGGAGAATCCAGGTGCTGGTGAGGAGTGGTTTGTAAATGTGTTTTATAGTTTGTATATGTTTTAGTCATAGATGGTGAGAAACAGAAGCAAAACCGGTGTCCAGAACACCTCTGGTACCTCCTTCTACATCCTTGAACAGTAAGACCAGGGTTTGGGGCTCAAATCCTGGTTTTCCCCATGTGGCACATGGTGGGAAAGTGCTGTACGTATTGCTCTGATGCTCTTGTGTATTTTGGATGACAGCCCTGTGCGGGGATGGGGAGGAGTCACGGGGCTTGGGAAGGGGGATCTCCCAAACCCAATATGCTTTGCAAATGGAGAAATCAAGCAGGGCCAACGTGCATGGGGCAGGAGGTGGGACTCTGCAGGACCTCTGCAGAAGGAGCCAGTTGCTATTTCGGTTTCCTTCCATTCCAGTTCCTATTTTTGTTGGATTATCCTGCTTCCAGCCACTGCCTCCCATCATGGGGATGGGAGCTGCGGAGAAAGAGGGGTATTGTGGGGCAAGTGTAGAGAGGCTTCGGCTTGGTCTGCCCTGTGAAAGAGTGTAATGATGGGGTTTAGGTACAACAGGCAGGACAATGGTATTTGCAAGTGTGATCCCATCCCCTGGGTTGAAACTTCCCATCATTTTTTAGCTGGGGCAGTGGCCAGCCCCCCATAGAGAAGCAGAAGAGAGTGGGGAATGCCAGCCGTTTCCCTAGTGCTCCTGGGGTGCTGTGGCCTCACAGTACCAAGCTGGAAATGGAAAACAGCAGGGATAAGCACACTAAATGCTGGCAGAGGAGGCAGCGGGCTCTTGGCTACCGAAGGTGAAGGAACTGCAGGAAGTTCTCCGAGACAAGAGGGACCAGCTGGAAAAAGAGATGCCCCTGAGGGGATATGCGGGGAAGGAGCTTGAAGAAAAGCCAAAGCAAACAGCGGGTGCAGATGCTGGGGAGGAGAATGAGGCTTGACAGGAGAGGAGGTGAGAAACAATGAGTTGTCCCGAGCATGAGCCCCTTATAGGAGCAGAGACCATCTGCTCCTCACCAGCCTGAATGGTGCCGAGCAATATCCTGCATTCCTTTGTTCCCGGGGTTAAAGGGAATTCCAGGCTGCCAGCGATTGAAGCCAAACACAGTCCCTGGGAGTTCAGCCACCTCTTACCTTTTGTCTGAGTTTCCTCCACCTCCTTCTCCTCCAGCATCTCCTCTCGCAGCCGTTTACTCATAGCACATTTATCCACCTTGGATCGTGGATGGGGGAAAAGCCGAGCAGGATGCTGCAAATCACAGAAGCTACACAAACTGTGCTGCCCTGCTGCACACAGTGGGACTGTTGGAAAAGTCTCTCTTTGTGGTTTTAAACAGATAGCTGAGCGATTCAGAGGGGATAATGTGACCCAAGAAGCACACACAGCTCATAAAAGGGGCAGAAGCCAGTAAATGAAAACGACGTTCAACTTAGTGACCTAAGTAATAGCCTTTGGTATGGAAGATGGCAATTCCTGCAAGTCACCTGCCCTGCATCCCTCACTCCCTGCCTTACACAGGCATTTAGGTTTGGGTCTTTTTCATCTTTGTGGCACTGTTCTGTACTTTGCACTTTGTTTCTTGCTGTTTTTCACTGAGTCCTGTGTCCCTCTAAGTTCTTTTTGCAGCAGAATGAGTTGCAGGCTCCTGCACAGATGCTTCCTTTGGGAGCACAGCGACAGCAGCATCCCGGCTCCTCACTGCCTGTAAGCTCTCTGGGGTAGAGCTCTATCCCTCGCTGTGTACAACCACCACCACATGAGTGTTTTTCTTGAGGTGGTTTATTAAACCTTTATGATGTTTATGTAGCTCTCAGGGTAATGCAATCTGGGGTTAATTACTGGAGCCGCTTTTCTCTGTGAATCCATCTAAAAAGCCTTCAGTAGTCTTTTGTGCTCCTGTTTAATATGGTACAAATTTGGATGCCTTGGTGTAAACATCGGCATCGGGAGGGCTCAGATGCCATAAAGGTGGCCAAGAGCCATGTGTTGCTTTGCAGGGGGTTTGCCTTTGCACAGCAA
The DNA here is from genome assembly GCF_033783945.1 of Neopsephotus bourkii. Taxonomy (NCBI): domain Eukaryota; kingdom Metazoa; phylum Chordata; class Aves; order Psittaciformes; family Psittacidae; genus Neopsephotus; species Neopsephotus bourkii. The sequence continues at coordinate 2,441,577 of NW_026902223.1, forward strand.
AAGCTCTGCCTTGGATATGGGTGCCAGATGACTTCTTGGGTATGGATGCACACAGTGTCCCAACCATACTGGGAGTTGGAGACAGATGTGGACCTGCTAAAGTGAGTCCAGATGGGCCACGGAGATGCTGCGAGGGCTGGAGCATCTCTGCTATGGGGACAGGCTGAGAGAGCTTGGCTAGTTCAGCCTGGAGAAGGCTCCTGAAGGGGAGACCTTAGAGCAGCTCCAGTGCCTAAAGGGGCTGCAGGAAACCTGGAGAGGGGCTTGGGACAAGGGCCTGTAGGGACAGGCCAAGGGGAATGGCTTGAACCTGCCCGAGGGGAGACTGAGCTGAGCTCTTAGGCAGAAGCTCTTCCCTGTGAGGGTGCTGAGGCGCTGGCACAGGGTGCCCAGAGAAGCTGTGGCTGCCCCATCCCTGGCAGTGCTCAAGGCCAGGTTGGACACAGGGGCTTGGAGCAAGCTGCTCCAGTGGAAGGGGTCCCTGCCCGTGGCAGGGGTTGGAGCTGGAGAAGCTTTAAGGTCCCTTCCAACTCTATTCAGTCAATGAGGAGCTCAGATATTCAGGGCTGACGCCTTCCCAGCAGCCAGGGAGAGGAAGGAGGAGGAGGAGGAATCCACTGCAGAAATGGTTCACTGAGGTTGAGCAGCTCCAAAAGCGCAATTCTGAGAAAAGCAGTGCTAAATAAGGACAGGTAGAGGCCTCTGTCTGGAGGGATATTTGTGTTGGGCTGGCAGCAGGAAGCATAATTTTCTTTCAATGACATGTATACCCAGAGCACGCTGCAATACAAAGGCACGGTGCTTTTTCAGAGCAGGAAATTGTATTTCATAATCCATGCAGCAAAATTCACTGGGAAGGGAGCACAGCTGGTGGTGGGCAACTGTTTGATGGCTGCTGGATCGGGGCAACAGCAGCGCTGATGGAAAATACCTATTTTCTGCCATCTCCCCATTAGCAATGGGCACATTTCCCCCTCCAAACTGCTTTAAAATAGGTCTTTTGGTTCTTTTTCCTCCCTCCAAACTCTGCTGGTTTAAAATAGGCATTTTGGTTCTTTTTTCTATCAACACAAGGTATCATTCATGGCCAGAATGAATATCTGTTTGTACTGATGTGGCTGTGACTGTAGTATTCTATACACATTGCACGCAGTGTATATATTATCCTTGTACCCCTGGCACTGCTGTTGTTCAAGAGTCTGTTGCAAACTTGTTTTTTTCCAGAGGTTTCTGACTTCCCATAAAAGTCTATTCTGGGCTGAAAGTCTCCGGGTGCCAAGTCTTAGGTCAAGATTGAAATTTCTTTTATGAAATCTTATTTTGAGCCAGTTTGGATGTTATTCTAGAAGGTGGGTAAGGGCACAGAGCCTTGCGTGCTATGAGCAAATCTGACTCCTAATGAACTTCCATTTTGCCTTACTGTTTATAGAGGTGCAAAATGCTGCTGTTCTCAGAAGGGGTTTAACCCCTTTTCTTTATAGATTCCTATTATTGCCCTGTATTTGATACTAGTACCCTGCTCCTGAATAGTGTGAAGTTTTGGGTGGCAAAGAGCTGGTGGCTTTGGCAGTGGCAGAGCTCCTTTCACAGTGGGCACAGATGCAGACCTCAAGCAGTAAAACCTGAAGGAAGTTGGGTTTTGCAGGGTTTATTTTAGTCTCCTCCTAGCTCACAGAAAGATGCAGGTCACTAAATTAGGTGCTGTGAATTACTGCTGAAGGGCTTTGCTGGCAGAGGATCTGGGCTCTTGCGTTAGATGATGCAAATGCATCACCCCTGTGCTTATATAGAGGTTTATTGATGCAAGCACATCGTTTCCAGTAAATATGGAGTATATCTCTTCTTTAAAGCCTGTTCTGTGTTCTTATAAGCTATTGGGAGACTTCTGACAAGGGCCTGTAAGGACAGGACAAGGGGGGATGGCTTTAATCTGACAGAGAGGAGATTGAGATTTAAGGTCCCTTCCAAACCCAAACCATGCTGTGATTCTATGATTGACTCTGCTGTAGATGGTGGAGTAACACCTACAAAGATACCTGATTTCTGAGACTGAGTTAGCTGTTGGTGGCAACTTTTCTGATTAATGAAACCTGAATATTCGGGACAGCCTGCTTTTACAACAGCTTGATTTCGTTTCAGTCTGGATGGATGCACAGCAGGAGAAGCAAATAGGGAAGCAGCAGCGGTTCCTACTTGGCACCTCTGATGCTCCTAATGATGGATGGTGCTGCACACTGCCTCATAGCCCAGCAAAACTCACCCTAATGAGAAGAGGCACAAGTACATAACTGTGGCTTTGTCCTCCCTGCCTGTGCTCTGCTGAAGTGCCAGGCGCTCAGGAGCTGCTGTCTCCAAATAGAAGCAGCACACAATGGGAGGCTCGGTCTTCTCGCCTGTGATTTGGTTCTGCCCAGCACAGCCTCTAAGAATGATCCCTCGAAGAAAGAAAAGGGCAGCTCTTCAATGCAGACCCTCAGCAGAGGGAAGGCAGGCTGCTGGCACGAGGCTGGAAACCCGCTGGTGGTGCTCAGCATCGAGAGAACTGGCCTCAGATGACTTGCAGCCCCTGGTTTGGATGCGGGAGGAGCCCTGTGCTGGGTGAAAACAACTGTGCCCTTTGTGTGACGAGAACATCTCTGATTTACAGTATAAATGCTGTTTCTGGTGTTATTTCTGCTTATAAAGCAGCAGTACTCCTAGATGCAGAAGGAAGAGTGTCCCAAGGAGTCGAACATAAGCAGCCCTTGGGCTGTGGTCACCCAGTTCCTCTGCAACAGTGACATGCTCAGGGTCAGAGCATCCGCAGCAAAGAGGCACAGCCAGAGCTTTGCGTAAGGAAAATGGATCTAAGCAGTAACAAGGAGTGGGCCAGAGGCAGGACTCCAGTCAGTTAATAAGCAGGTCGTAAGTCCAAAGAAAAACAAGGAATCATTTGGGTTTATCTGCATTTGGATCTGAGCAATTTATGCGGTGGCCTTTGGTTCTCACAGGGCCGTGCAGAGCTTTGACAGAAAGTGGAGCAGTGAAAGAGCAGCTGCTCTCCTGAAGCTTCTGCATCACTGGGCAAAATCCTTTCAGCATTCCTGGGCTCCTTGCAGGCTCTCTGCAGAAGGGGCAGAGCCACCGGAGCAGGAGCAGCTTCCCGTCTGCAGCAGAAAGGGCCACATCCACCCAACTGAAACTTGGGAATAACGCTTCAGCTTTGGCCATTTATTCATTAGCTCAATACTGCACAGGTTCTCCCCTCTCGGCACAGGAAAGGGTGATGGGCAGAATCTGGTTTCCTATATTTGCTTGCAATAAATAGAGCCTGCTCTGATGTGGGCATCTCCCTCTCGCTCTGTTCCATGTCCTGGTGGTAGCAGGTTTTGCACAGCAGGAAGAGCAGGGATGCTACTGAAGAATACGGAAATGGTCCTTTGTGATTTTAATGCCACTGTTTTTCCTCTTTCTTCATAAAAAGCTGTGTCTCTACCTACTTAAGGACAGGAAATGCAGTTAATCACATTTTCTTTCTGAAACATGATGGGTTAATGCATGGCAACTGCAGTGCATTGAACTGTGTTGACATAATGTCCTGGTTACTGAATTCCTTAGGTGAGTGCTTCTGCACAGCTTTCTTTTCTGTATGAAATACTTCTGTAAGGAGATGCTTGAAAAAGCAAGTGGCAGAAATGGCCATCCAGACTGGCAGGGAAGATGTGCCATTCTGCATGTGCCACTGCAGCTTCCAAGCTCCCAGTATGCTGCAGATCCATCAGTGATGAGGACTGGAAAGAATTCCCACTGCTTTGGCGTGAGCTGTCGGTGATTTGGGTACAGAAAACAAAGTGGAGACTTGCTGGGATAAGCATCAGCGAATGATGGAGTTCAGATGTTCAAGTTTCTTTAAAGCTCTGAATTCCCTGTTCCAAACTGGAGCTCTGCTCACACACATGGAGCAGAAGTGTGCTGAGGATCCAGCAGAACTCTGGCACTAGCATCACCTCCATAGGTGTTGGGTACGTGGAAGCTGCAGACACTGTGGGTGTGAAGACAGCGTTGAGGCTGCTTTACAGCCAAAGGACAACTTCTGCTGTCTGGTGTGAAGGTCCCAGCCTGTATCACCGGCACCCACTTGGGTTCGCTGGACCCAGCACATCACCCTGCTGTTCTCCACTGATGCTATTAAGAAAGTTACGTTTCCTTTGCTTTGTTATTTTACCTTTTGTCCTCAAACTCACATACTTTCAACAACCCCTCCAGCTGCAGCATGTTTATACTGAGCTCCTGGAAGAAACATCCCCAACTTACAAATAGATGTGTAAACGTTTTGCCAGGTGCTGGCTTGGTTCATGATTGGCTTGGATGCAGATGGAGAGACCCTGCTGCACAAATGGGCCTTTCCCCATTTGTCCTGGTTCCCATTATAAGCAGATTTAAGTTTCCATGAGGAAACTCCTGTAGTCTATCTACCAAACCTTTGTGCAGCCATTCACGGAGCTCCGTTGCACGTGGTGCACTGGGTGTAGTTCCTTAGATCTTTATTCCAGTTAAAGAGGTGAAATTGCTTCTTTTGTCTTCAAAGGTCTCTGCTCAGAAGCTAAGCTGGGCAGGTTTCTGGTGCCGCAGTACCCATCCCTACCCCAGCTACAGACTCCTCCTGGCCTTGAACAAATTACATCACCCTTGGCTTTTTATATCTACAAATGGAGATCGTGTTGAAGGCATCTGAGCATGCAGGGCTGTTGTAAGAATTAATTAGGCAGTGGTTTTGGTGTACTTTGAAGATGAAAAGCGTTGCAGTGCTTTAGGTGATGCTTGCTCTGCGGAGGCTCTCTCCCCATTGTGCCAGTTGGGTTTGCCTCTCATACTGATGCTGCTGTGCATGAGGTCGGTGGCTCTGGGGATGCAAGCAGCACCAGTGCCATGGGTGTCCCATCGTCTGGCACTGAGATGTGTTGTAGGTGATGTTATCTTTCCGTCAGACATAGCCTGATGTTCTGAGCACCTTGCTGTGAACTGTGAGAGTGATGTGGCAGGGTTGGAACTGGATGAGCCTTAAGGTCCTTTAACGCAAACCAGTCTATGGGATTCTATGAACTGTGCTGGGGGGGTTATTGCTGTTCCAGGCTCTTCCCTGGAAGCATGGAGCTTGAGGAGAGCTGAGCTGTGGACCAATGAAGGAGGGAGGTAGTGCTAAAATAGCCAGGGAGTTCCAGACTTTGGAGGTAGAACATGAGTAAGAGCAGTTAAAACTTTTCAAGTAGAAACAGAGACCACAACCAACATCAAAGTGACCAGAAGAATTCAGCCCCAGACAGGCCTCTGTTCTCTTTAATGCTAGATGGATGAAGATAAGTTTTGGGTTTGTTTTTTTTTTAATAGAAGCTCAAGTTATGCCATTGTGTTTATGCAGCATTCATTAGGCAAAATTAAAAGCCATTATTTAATGAGAGTGCTTTTATCTCATGCTTTTTGTTAAGGTGGAAACTGATGAAGAACTTTTCCAGTTAAAGCAAGCCTTGCTGATGGTTTTTTCATTTTAATCCTTTTCCCCCTAAAAGAAGGTATAAAACCAGGTGGGATTTGATCACGTTTTGTATGGGGGTATATGAAGAAGTCTGGACCCACCACTGCCGCCCTCGGGGGACACCTGGTGGAAGCATCTTTGCCCCCAAAACCTTGTGTCTAAAACCTCCTCCCCAAAAACCTTCTCCCCAAAAGCCTTCTCCCCATGCCTCCTTCCCAAAACCTTGCTATGCCAGCCCATAGGATTTGGATTGCTCTCAGGCTGCAGAATAGGGGTTTGTGCCTAGAGGGTCCTGGGACCATGGCTGGGGCTTGACTCCAGGATGTTTCCAATCACCACTGGATGTAGAAACACAAAGGCTTGGGCCATGATACCTCCTTATGTAAATCATCCTTGGAGACCCTCTCATTCCTTCTGGATGAGGACACCACCTCCTGATCTCAGTTTTCCAAGTGAAATATTGAATGCACACCATCGTTACAGCGCTGTGCTCCAGCACAGGCATGCATGATGCTCATGCAGCTCCCTGGGTGCACAAAACCAACTCGGACAAGGGCATTTCAAACCCTGCTCCATCCAACCGCAGGAAACTCAGCTGTCCTTCCTCAGGGAGCACACGGAGCTGCACCATTCCCGAGCATGCAGCATCTCTGCCGCAGGGCTCCAGATGCTCAACGGCACCTCCGGGTTTCACTTTCAGCTCAGCCTTTCCCAGCAGCTTGTAGGAGGGATTTAGGAAAACGAGCACGTTCCAGTGCGCTGGCAGGGATGGGAATGGGATAATTGATGTCTCAGTGGCTTTGATCACATCCTCCTTGTCAGCAAAAGGCCGGTCATGGGCAAGGGCCTGTCCGGAGGGTGAAAGGAACACTCGCTGGAAGGGGAATAACTCAGTGGGATCATGCACCCTCAGAACACCAAGGAACCAACACGAGAGGAGATCAGCGTTTGTATGCGAGGAAGCATTTTCGTTGTATTTTGGGTAATGCAACAAAACTCCAGTGACCTTCTGGATGCAAGCAGGAACCAGCAGGCCTGGGTGTACCCATGTGGCTCACAGCCAACCCACAGTCCCTGGGCCTTATTTCTGACCCTTTTTCCTTGGCTTCTTCAGGAGGACAGGGGGGTCACCAGGAGGGGGGAGTCCCAGAAAGAGCGGTCCCCAGGACAAGGGTCCATGGAAGCAGGGTGTCCCTGAGAGGAAGGGTCCCTGGGATAGGGATTAATGGGAGAAGGGGCTCTCAGGAAGAAGGGATCCCGAGGACAGGGGTCCATGGAAGGGGATTCCAGGGAGAAGGGGCTGCCTGGGATAGGGGTTCATATAAAGACAGGGGTGTGGGGGTGAGAAGAGAGGGCTCTTAGGACAGGCGTTCCATGGGGAGAGGGTTCCCAGGAGGAAGGCATCCCCAGAGGAGGGCTCCCCAGGGCAAGGGTCCATAGGAGCAGGGTGTACATGGAAGCAGGGGTCCCCAGGATAGGGATCCATGGGAGAGGAAGGGTCCTGGGAAAAGATGGGGTCCCAGAACAAGGGGTCCATAGGAGTGGGTTCCCTTGAGAGAAGCATCCCCGGTGAGGGGGTCCCCAGTGCGAAGGGTCCCGTTCGTTGGGGTGTGTGTGGGGGGGGTATCTCTCGGTAGGCGGGTACCGGCGCTGCGGCCCCGCCCGGTCCCTCGGGGCAGCCCCGCTCCGCCCCGCTCCGCTCCGCCCCGGGGCGGTGGTACCGCGGTGCAGGCGAGGCGAGCTCTCGCCCTGCGCCGGGCCGGTAGCGGAGCGGTGAGTGCTGGGGCCGGGGGGGTTCGTAACGCTGCGGATGGAGGTGGGAACCGGGAGAGGGGGGGACCGGCTGGAGCGGGGGAGACAGCCCCCCCCCCCCCCCGAGGGGTGTAAAACGGGAAGGGGAAGGAAAGGAGAGGAAGAGGAGGAGTTTTCAGTACCTGCCGGAGCGCGTCATTGCCCCGGAGTGAAGGCTGTGGGTGTTATTGATGTGTTCATTCAGGTTTCGTGGCTGGGCGAAGAATGGTGAGGAGCGGGTGTTTGAAAGGGGTGTTTTTGGGGGAGAAGGGGGGAGGATGGAAACACTCATGGAGCGCCCCCAATCCCGTACCCGCTATTAGTGACCGGTGGAGCTCCAGAGCGCTGGGTTCGGGCGGGATGCGAAGGGATGCGGGCTGCGGCGGAGGGGGGGATGCGGGAGCCGGGCATTCCCTCACCCTGCAGTTCCGTATCGGTCCGGAGGGTTGGAGGCTGCGGTGCTGGGGTTCATGGTGCTGCTCAGCCCGAGACGCGGTTGTATCCGTCGGGATTCAGGCGGGGAGGAAAAATCATCCCGCTTTAAGAATGCATAAATAAAGCATTGAGCTTAAATAATTTAAGACCAGTAACAAGCACCTCAGGGTTTTCCTTAAGTATCATTTAGGCTACTGTCTGCTTGCAGCGAGATCAATAGTCTTATATGCTTATCTGTTGTTCACTGGTAAGTTGATTGCTTTTTCCACAAGCACATTAAGCTGAGGTTCACCCCATCCCTAGTTTGGGTTTTTAGCTTTAAAACCAAGGGAAACCTGAGGGGCAGCACTAAATCCCATCCACTGGCCCTTCGAGACCAGTGTCAGGTTGGTCTGGGGAAGGCCCTGTAAGAAGGACAAGCATCCTTGATGTGGAATTGAGGTACAAACCCAGTGATTGCTTTGATTGAGATGCCCACAAGTAGCTGTGTTTCAGCTGTTTCTCCTGTCGGGATAAGGTCATAAGGAAGTGGCTGAATTGGAATGTTTTGGAATGTTTTCATTTTGTCTGGTCTTATTTGAATGAAATCTCTTGGCAGCTCCTTTTCTGTTCAACCTTTGGGTTCATTTCCACATCTGGAGCTTCTAGAACGGTTTGGGTTTGGTTTTCCAACCGTTTTCTCCCATTCAAGTGATACTTCTTCAGGGCTCCCTGTGTGCTGTGTGGCTTCATTAGCTTAAGTGGAAATGGCAGGTGGAATATCAAGAAATCCATTGACAGGCTGCAAATGACCCTTCCTCCAACCGAGGTGATGTAATTAAAGCATGGAAAGGCTCCAGGGAGGACGTGGGAGTATTGCTGTTTGGTAGTTTATAAGTGGATAGAAAATAATTAAAGCAGGAGTAACTGGTGTTGGTGATTCAGTCTGATTAAAGCATCTTTACCAGGGCTTTTTGCTGCTTAAAATAGAGAAGACCAAGGAAAAGGGTCGCTGCTTTAATACAGTTGCACAGCGTTCACTAAGGACCTCAGTGGAGCCTCTCTTGTAAGAGCTCTTGAAACCTGCTCCTGAAAGCAAACAGAGGCAGCCCAAGCACTTAAGGGGGCACAGTGCGAGCAGAGGGCAGCAGCCTCTTATTTTTTATGACCTGTAAGCAATAGCTGCTGCTTTTGATTAATTCCAAACCACTGTGCTGTCATTTTGAAGCTCTAAAACACCCAGAGGAGTTGTATGCATGTTTTGTGTGAGGATCGGCTGTTAGCACAGCTTCATGTTTAAGCATTCATTATTCTTTCTGTCAAAATCTTTATGGTTTTCCTTTTCAGAGTAGTTTCCATGGGGCTTTATCCAGGTTCTAGGTGGGATCTTTTCCCAGGGTTTTGCTTCCAGTGACCTGCAGCCATCACGGGCCCTAGTGCTGGGTCGTTGCATAGGGAAGGACCCCAGCACCCAGCAATGGAAGCTGTGATCAGTGGGTCCGGGTGCTCTCAGACACCTTTCCCCTCCTCTCCTTCCTCCTACCCCTGGAGAAATGCAGGAGCAGTTCATGTACATGAAGTTGTTGGGGCTCAGCTCGCAGCAGCAGCGCTGGCATGTCAGCAGCCTCGTGTGTTTCTGTAGTTAGGTGATGCCTGTGCTCCAAAAATAGGTTTCCATATTAAAATACAGCTGGGGAAGGAAGCTTGAGCCATGTGTTGTCTGACAGATAACAGCGGAACCAGGTCCTGACGCAGGGCTGCTCTGAGTGTGCAGCCACCAGAAACATCAGTCTGCTTCTGGAATGAGTGTTGGTAGCTGGAAAGCATGGAATATGGGAAATCCATTGAAATCTACCTGTGTTTTAGTTGAAATAAGGAGAAATGACCTGGTTGTAACCTGTGGAATGTTGGTGTGGGTCTTATGGCTGGAAGGGGTGGTTTGGTCCAGACCATCGCTGACCTCTAGGCTTAGTCACTCATGGCTGTATTTCATCTCCACAGATGAGGAAACAGGGAGAGATGCGGATTAACCAGTGACTCCAAGCCTTGGACAGCAAGGTGGTGGCAAAGCAGGATAGAAACCTGGTGGTTCCTCAACCTGCCATCCCTCACAGGTATTCCGGGTGGGATAGGATGCTCTCTCCTGGAAGAGCATCTTCAATTCTATGTTGATTTCTTCTTCTATTTCCTAAAAGATTATGTTCAGCACCACTGTGCTGTGCAGGTGGCCCAATGAGAAGGGAGAAAGTAATGAAAATCAGTAGTGTTGGATCTGCTCCAGGATGCAAAGGGGTTACTCACGGTTAACTGGACAGTTTGCCCGGGGTGAGGTGGCTCTTGGTTTTGGATGCACAGCTCTGGCTGGCTGCCATGTGATGGACACTGGCATCATGCTCTGAGAGAAAGGCTTTGATTTGTAGTTTATAGTAGCAAACTGAGAACAAGCCCAGGTTAGCTCAAGTCCTGTTTGCATTGGGCTGATCCCACCTTTGCACAGAGGATGGCTTGGGGTAAATCAGTAAAGCTTGTAAATCAGTGCTACTAATTTGTGCCTGTCACTGCAGCTAGCATGTGTATGCGAAGGCATTTAAAAGATGAGAAACTGAAAAGTTTATATGAAAATAGAGAAATATGAGCTGCTGAATGACGCAGCTGCCTGGCTTTTGCTCTTTAAATTGTTTTGTCATTTAATGTAGATCTTTTCTTGTTTGCTTCTTAAACAAGCTACTCTTGAAAGATGGCACCAGCTGCTCCAAGAGAAGCAGGAGTATGGAGGCAAACGAGAGCTCTCCTATTCAAGAACTGTCTTATTAAGTGCAGGACTAAAAAGAGCAGCGTTCAGGTAAGTGGAGCACTTGCTGCTGCCTTTGTGTCTGCTGTTATTCTGCAGTCAAGTGGTTCGTGAGTCAGAGCTTTGTTGCAATGCTTCTGAAGCTTCACAGTGCTCTGAGTTTTGGGGTGGAATAGGGCTTTTGAGAAGGTATTTTTGTGGTTGAAAACTTATCCTGAGGTGTAAGACATTATCCTTATATTGATATTGCAATCTCAGTGCACATTTGCACCCGTATCTGGGTGTTATAGCAGGATTTGACCTCTCCAAAAAGGTTTTATCTTTCCTGACAGTTCACCCCTGTGCATAGGTGATGTGTGTAATACGTTAAGAGTCATTTTGAAGTAAAGAGGTGGTTCAGTGCTTGGCTAGAGTTGTTTAACGGTTCATGCTGTGTGTTTTGCTACTTTCCACCCAAACAGCGCAAGTTTGCTGATACTTAAAGCATGTAGAATTATCCCTTTGTGCCTTAAAGTGGCTTCTTAGGTTACTAATGCATGCGATTAAAATCCTGCTGCAGTGCCAGGGAAGGATTTGGCATTGAGATTGCTGGTGCATTGCAAATGTTCAGGGAAATTTACAGGAACAAGGTGATTAAACCCAGTCCCTCTTTAAGCTTTGTGTAACTATGAGAAACCGGTGGAAGGTTTCATTCCTGCACTTGCTCTTTGGAGTTTACACCTTTCTTCCTTTCTTTCCTCACCCAGGAGGTCCTGTTCCCACTCTTCTTCTTGTTCTGGCTCATTCTGATGAGCATGATGCACCCGCATAGGAAGTACGGTGAGGTGGCCAACACCAACCTCGGCACCCTGGATACCTCCATGCTGGTGAATTTCATCATCGGGTACACACCACCGACCCGGATGGCGAGGGAAATCATGAAGAAAGTGGCTTTTGATAACTTTGAAGATGGTATTTATACACCAAGTGTCTTGTTTTCCTCAGTATATCTCGCGCTGAGGCTTGTGGCTTGTGTTTGTCACTGGTGATGATAGGAGAAAAGCATTTCTTGTCTTTCTTTTCTGCTCAGACAGAGACTGTGAAGGCGTTTTTTCTGCTTGGCTGGCAAATATTCTGGCACTGCCATTCCCCAGCGATTCCCATTCTCCTGCTGCAGCCAACAAGTGTTGTGCGGCTGCTGGAAAGGATTTGGGATGCCCCAGTGCAAAGTACAAAAAGGCCCTGGGCAGCTCAGGGGCTAATTCATACTTGTCCTGTCATCCTGGGGCAGATTCAGGAGATGGTGCTGTCCTGCAGGTGTTTTAGGTTGTGGTTTCTATCCTGTTGTTACTGTCACAAGAGCATCTTTATTTCTGTTTAATTGCTATTACCACTGTGTCACCTCCACTTTTGAAAGGTATTTACTTTTGTTTTCCTTTTTTAAGTGCTTTGCCTACACACCTTGCATGTAAGTGGTGTCTTTGATTCTCTTTCTTGTGCTGTGCATGCTTCAGAGGAGCTGGAGAACCAGCCCAACATCTGCATTTTCCATATGGGTGCATATAGTTCCACTTGCTTCCTTCAAAGCCCATCTTATTCCCACCCTCTGCTGAAGTTGGTACAAATACCATGTTTTCATATAAATAGCCCAATGTACCACTGAATCTGCCCTTCTTGAAAAGCATTGGTGCTGGAGAATAAACTTTGGGATAGCTGGCAGAGGATTGGGGCTCAGAAGCTGTTGGAGCAGCAAAAAATAGGGGTGGGAAAGAGAAGATTCAGGGATAAGATTAAATTTTATCCTGGTACTGAGCAACAGTTTCTATTTAGGAGCATACTTACTTCACTGGGACAAAAATACAGCCTTATGTATCTATAGCTCTATCTCCAAAAGGAAATAAATCATTAATGGTTATCATGATGCTTCTTTACAAGTGATGCAGTTTTTCTCCCTGCTGTGCTGATACCTAAATCAGTGCGATAATGTCCTCTATCTCACAGGTATCATCACCGAGGAGTATTTAAGTGAAGAGGAGCTGCAAGAGGCCAGTGCTTTTAAACCCTCAAACTTTGTGGGTGTTGTGTTCAATGATGCCATGTCCTACCAGCTGAGGTTCCACGATTCGGTCGCTATGTCTTCCATCTACATGGAATCGAGAGGTGAATGTGCACACTCTGATATGTGTTCTGTAAGGGGATAAACTGAAAGGTCATTCCCATCTTTACATTAGGCATGGGACAGATTAACTCTGGCTGTTTGCATTTTAAAATGCCATGTTTCATTCTGCAGCCAGTTGTTCCAACCTGCGGAAAGGATGTGAATCAGTGATGTACTGGAGCTCGGGGTTTATAGCTCTGCAAGCCTGCATCGATGCTGCAATCATACAGGTAAATCTGATAATGTCATTAAAGCACGAGGTTCAGATCCATGGACTGCCTGGGCTCTGACTGGTTTTGTGATGTTATCTGTTAATGGTATAAAATGCCATATCAAAAATAAGCTTTGAATCAGATGAGAAGAGCAGCCTGGTCTCATGGAAGGTGTCCCTGCCCATGGCAGGGGGTTGGAACTGGATGAGCTTTAAGGTTTCTTCCAACACAAACCATTCCATGACTCTATTTCATGTTCTTCTTATCCAGTTGAATAATGTGGACATTTGTCTTCATTTGTGTCCAGTGCTGGAGGCTTGTGTTAGACATCAAAACACATGACACCCCAAAAAGCTATTTCAAATGCTGGACCAAAAGGCGCTGCAGAATTTGCTGTACTATTTTGGTGTCATCATTTGCCAGCCATGCCCTTTTCCCTGCTGCTCTCCCATCATGATGCTTGCAGTGAGAGCCAGTCCTGTATTTTTAGGCAATAGGAATTGCAAAAATTGTTAATTTTATGTCTTAGCATCCAGATTTTCTCCAATTCTGTGCTTTTGAATTGGGATTTGGGGACTGTAGGGGTTTGGGCTCTCCAGATCTCTCCCTGTTAGTGACAGCACATAAGGGCTGAGCTGGAGTTCCTGCTGCTGGGTTGGATAGGGCTGCAAAAGTGATGCAAAACTTACTCTTCCTTCCCTTCCTTCCAGCTGAAGACCAATCAATCTGTTTGGGAGCAACTTGAATTTACAAGAGCCGTGGTTATGGGAGAGGCTGCAGTGGTGGAAATAGATAATTTTCCCCGTGCCATCATTTTAATTTACCTGGTGATCGCTTTCTCACCGTTCGGGTATTATCTGGCCATTCATATCGTGGCAGAAAAGGAAAGGAAGTTGAAGGAGTTCTTAAAAATATTGGGACTTCACGACACTGCCTTTTGGTATGTGAGTGTTTGAGATAACCCATTCTTGATAAAGGAAATGTGAAATATATAAAGAAATAGAAAAACTAACATTTTCTAGGAAACAGTTCTGTCCCATCCTCCAGGTTTTAGTTGTTTGCAGGCTGATGAACTGGAAGCAGCCTAAAAGTGAGATGCTCCATAAGATCTATTCAAAGAGAAACTTGTAGCATCATTTTAACCAGTAAACACCAAAGCGATGCTGTTGCATTCATGAAGGGAAAGTTATGCCTGACTTAGAGGGTTTAAATGTGATGATGTGTGAGATTTTTATGCAGTTTGATTTTTATTGGTTTTGAGTATTTTTGGCTCAGTGCCTCCTTTTCTGGTAACCTGCAGTTTCTCTTCAGAGCTGAGCAGCAGTTTCCGCAACACATGATTAAATGAATCTAACTCTTATCATCTTAATGTGACAGAGCAGTCTAAGCAACAGGCTTTAATTTGTTTCCATACCATGATGAAAATTACTGTATGCAATGTAATATTTGGGCTTTTTTTCCAAATGAGGGGATGTGCTGATTTGAAACCATTGGTAGCTGCAGAGATAAAAATGGATTTAGGTTTGCCCTTTGCTGCAGGGGCCAACAGCATTTTAGCATCTTTCACACCAGAACAGCTAGTTGGGTTATTTTTGTCTGGTTGCTTTTGTTTGGTTTCTGCACCCAAGCTTTTTCGTGCCAGTTCTGGTTATTTGTGATACATCCTTAGTGATAAATCCCGTTTAGTTGGCCCATCACCTGTGGCGTTTGTCATCTATCCCCACTTGCCTCTTTGCACGTGAGCGCTGAGCATCTCTGGTCCAGAGAGCAATGGGAGCGATGTGTGATGGCACACTGGTAACACAGCTCTGATCAACCACTGACTGTAGCTCAGAAACTTGCTGCTGTAGAAGATGTGTCGTTTTTCACTGCCTGTTCACAACCCCCTCCTCGTTTCCTGAGGTCAGAATTGCTCCCAGGCTTGCAGCTCTGTTTTTACAGAGAAAAGGATTTTATTACCCAGCCCGGCTACTGGAATGACCAGTGTATTAAATATTAAATAGGATTTCTTTAATTATTGAAGCCTGCTGCTCACTTACCCTCTTCTGGTGATATCAGGAAATTAATGGTGCAAGTTTAAATAATATAAAAGTCATGAATCATCTGATTGTGGAACTTTGGTGCTGTGGGTATTGATGTGTGTGTTCTAATGCCTGGAACAATCACAGGGATGTTTATAAGAGAGCTCTTTATCTGGGGGCTCTTGTTTTGTTGCGAGCTTGTCCTCTGGTGCAGCTGTTTGGAATGTTAAAGAATGGTGGTTTTAGCTGTTTGTATGTGGGGGTAATTCCGGCTGGGAATTCACTGACTGATTTCTGGTCTTTTTTCCCCTGTTTTGCTCCTAGGCTTTCTTGGGTGCTGCTTTACATGAGCCTGATTTTTGTCATGTCCATTCTTATGGCGGTGATTGCAACAGCCTCTTCCCTCTTTCCCCAAAGCAGTGCCTTTGTGATATTCTTACTTTTTTTCCTGTATGGAGTCTCTTCAGTAAGTATTCCTGGTCTCACTGAATTCATCCATCCCATCCCTGTGGGGTTTTTCCCTTCCCATCTGATCTTGTTCTCTCTATTAAAGCATCTGGAACAAACACAGCATCTGCAGGAGCAGTTGGCAGTGAGTGTGTTACCCATCCTCATCCCATTCCCCAGGTCTGCTCCAGTTTGGATGCTGTGACCACTGAAACCTGCACTATCAGAAACACCTTTCCTTACTGAAATACCTGAGTTTATAACCATGGGGTTTTGAACACTGTCTGTACAGCACCATTTTGAAGTCCAAAGCCATGCCCTCTTTAAACATTGGCTGTTGCTATATAGTGTAATATTAAAACCCTAATTAAGGGTCAGACAATTAATTTATATAGCAGTTTTTTCCCTTATAATATTTTCCTGCATTCTGTTACTTGGCACCTTTGGGAGCTCTGCCCCTCCCAGTGGTCTGTTTGTAAGGGAAATGTGGGATGTGGGTGAATGCTGTAGCGACTACCAGGAAAACGATGTGGTTATCAGAGGGAAAATTGAAGCTATGGTCTTTTTACTTTGGTTTTCATATACCCTGTAATATCTCTTAATATAGTACCTTATTACCTCTTTCTGTAATCTGTTCTTAGGTTTTCTTTGCACTTATGCTGACACCTCTCTTTAAAAAGTCAAAACATGTGGGCATAGTGGAGTTCTTGGCGACGCTGGCTTTTGGTTTTGTGGGCCTTAACATTGTCCTGCTGGAAGATTTCCCCAAGTCTTTCGTGTGGATCCTCAGCCCCTTGTGTCAGTGCAGCTTCTTGATCGGCATCGCGCAGGTAAATCACCACCTTCTGCTCAGATTGCAGCCTCACCGTGCTCATTCGTCTGGTATCATCTTCAACCAGGTCTTGATGTAGCTGAATTATGATGATTTTCTTTAATAAACTGATGGTGTTGGGGGAAAATGCTTATTTTAATAGCTTACCCCAGCAATTTAACATCAAGGGCACCATCAAGCAACTGGTTTTCTTTGTGTTCGTTGCTGTGATCTCAGTCACTTTTTCATTGCTTTATTATTGCTGTGTTAAGGTTGCTCTTCTGTCTTCCTAGGCTGGAATAGTGCTGGTGTGTTAACATCTTCCTCTGTCTCTGGATGTTGACAGGTCATGCATCTAGAAGATTATGAAGATGGTGCAACGTTTTCTAATCTAAGTCACGGTCCCTACCCGCTCTTCATCTCTCTCATTCTGTTGGTGCTGGATAGCATCTTTTATCTGCTTGTAGCTGTCTACCTGGATCAGATTATGCCAGGTATGTTCATGAGAAAAACTGAACTGTGCTAGCATCACCAGTTCCTGAGGTCCTGAGCCCCAGGTTGACACAGCTGGTGACAGGAGAAGGGGAATGGCTTTAGGCTGACAGAAGGAATGGCTTAAAGGTCCCTTCCAGTACAAACCAGTCTGGATTCTATTTCTGTCTGAATTTCGACTGTGGAGAAAGGAAGTGGTGCTGTTTGCAAATACATTTTACACTGTGACTCAGAAGACTTTAAGCTGAAATCAGTTGTTTCCTGTTAAAGGTGTGAGATGGGAGGGGCAGTGTCAGCACATTTAGAATCACAGTGGCCATTAGGCACTCCAGCTAACTCCTGTTTCTCTCTAGAGGAAAAGCTTCCTTACTGGGTTAACCAATGCCTCAGCCTTTGCAAATTGCTCTTATAGGGTTGATAATTGAAGACTGCTCTGCTGTTCCAGACCTTTCCCTGTGACAGCAGTAGTTTAACATGAAACACAGAATACAGTTGTTTTTCTTGTGTCTAATGCCTGGTTGAGCCCTTCAGCAGCCTCTGCCTCTGTTCTCTCTGGTTTTTAAGCCTGTGTTTAAGTCACTTTTCTTTCAGCACTGGGGATTTCTCTTGCCTAGAAAGAGATTTGCACGTGTATTTAGATACTTAGCTGAAACTGGAGCCTGCTTGCAGTGTTGATGGGAGCCACAGCTTAAACGCAGATAATGTAAACTTGGCTGATGGAATCCCTCCAGAACGGGATGCAGGCTGACTCCTGAGCCTTTAGCAGCGTTAGCTCATGGCTTTTAGAGCTAAAAGGCAAATTCAGAGGAATATCTGCAGTTACTGTTAAGAAACTGGCTTTTTCCCTTTGCTGTCCAGGGGAGTTTGGACTGCGCCGCACGCCATTCTTCTTCATGAAGCCCTCCTTTTGGTCCAAGCACAGAAAGAACTACAAGGAACTATATGAGAGCAGTGTCAATGGCAGTTTAAGCTTCAGTGAGATAGTTGAACCCGTGCCTTCGGAGTTCCAGGGGAAGGAAGCCATCAGGTACAGTTCCTGCCCTGTCTCACGTGCAGATTAACAGATCACCTGGATCCTGATGTTTTGTTGTGCAGCTTGAAAACCACTTATTTATCCAGTCTATGCTGGATTCAAATAGCATATGGTATGCATTGCAGAGAGCCCTCCACACATGCACCACGGTTACTTTCCATCTTCAGTGAAGGCCCGTCATCAAGGACATGGATGCCCTCCAAGGACAGATCACTGGGCTTAAAGAAAGGGTTTGTTTGTGGATTGTATTCCTTTAGCTGGAGTCCTCTCAAAACCGGCTGCTTTTCCATTCCCTCAGTTGCACTGAGGCCACAAGAGGCATAAGCGGTTGCAGATGTTGAAACGCCTACTCTTCTGGGAGGGTTTAGTTTCTGGTAACGTGCTTTTGAGGAGGAAAAGCTGAATTCTAGGTCTGTGTGAAGGCTGATGTGTCCTCTGTAGACCAGAGGGGAACTTTGTGGCTATTTTACCCATATATCAGGGTAAAACAGAACTGAAAGAAGGATGTCTGTGCTTTTGTCTTTCACACTGCATTTTGTGTCACCTGATGTCTTGCATCTGCACTGTCATGTGTTTATTGCTGTTTCCCAGATGTTATTTTCAGTATCTGCTTTTTAGCCCGTGGTTCCACAGGTTTCCAATGGCGTAGCCTGATGTGAGCTGGGGAACTCTGCATCTTCACTCCTCCTGGTTGGCTATGTGAGCCTTAAATAACTATATGAGCTTAGTGACTAGGATGAGTCTTGTATTGTCCACACTACCCATATCTCTTTGGGCATCTGACATAGGTTGAAGGGTCCAGTCTTAATCCTGATTTTCACATTATAGTATTGTGGCTGGTTTTGCATCATTTACTCACCCTGGACTCTTGCCATAGCATCCCTCCATCAGCCCGCCATTGTTTTTGCACTATCTTGTCATCTTTATATGTACAGGTTTTGTTTTCTCTCATACCCAGTTCTCCGTGCTATTCACACCTGTAATCCACTCCCCTTCCTCATTTTCAGGCTGGCCAGGATTCCTAAACGCATCCTTCATATGGTGCCTTCAGATAAACTGGTTGGGATTTTTCATTTTGGAAAGCAGTGGGGCTGGACGAAGGTGTTTTGCCTTTCTTTAGAGAAAGATACCTACTTTCTTTTGCCTAATTTTGATCAAGAGCTGCCAGTAATCACATCTTTGGAGTCTGTTCTACTAACACCTCTTTTCTGTATCGTGTCTTTTGAGTCTTTTGTTGTACTGTGTAGCTAGTGGGGAGGAGCTGTTGCCTTTTCTAGCTTGGGAAACCTCTGGTGCATTGCTGTGATTTGAGAAAGAAACACAGATTTGAAATAATTCAGCATATTATCATAGGAGGTACCTTAGAAGGTGACCAGAAAAGGTTTTCTGATACCAGGATGGAGGTGGACTAAGTTCTGTGTCAAGATGTCCTGTCTCTTGACTTGCTTCTATGGGTCTTTAACGTGTCTAGTGCCATTTTAGTATGGTCTTCTTGTTGTGACTGTTGCCAAGTGTTGATCATTCAAAATGACATACAAAGATCCTAAAATAGTTTATAAAATGGCATGTCTTCTTTCAGAATCAGCTGTGTTCAGAAAACATTCAGGAAAAAGGGGGAAACTGTGGAGGCTCTCAGAAGTAAGAACCTTTTAGCTTTATAGCTGCTTACCAGGTGCAGGGCAGCGATAGCTGAACTGTTGAGTGATCTTTTGTGTTTCACTTTGGGCTTTTTGGTTACTTTTGTGGGGCTGGGCCTTAAAGCATGATGCCAGATGTGCTTGTGTGTGTCCTTGTCATATTGAGAGTAATCTTGTTTAAAATGGTACCCCAAAAGGGGAGCCCTTCCATCACCAAAGGAAGCCCACTGATGTCATCCCCGTTACTCCTGTGCCCGTGTTGTTAGTGGTATGTTCTTTCCCTTCCCTATGTGGCTTTTAAACGTGGCCACCCCAAAGTGGTGCAGGGGCTGTCCCAGCCCCAGCAGTGCCATGCTACCACAGGGCATGGAGGTGAGGTGTCCCCTTAAACAAAACCTAAATCCATACCCCACATATTAGTATTTGAATGTACCCTTGTGGTAGGAGCCGGCTCCAGGTACCACGAGAACACCACTAACCTCTTCTCTTCTTCTTGTGCCTGCCTTGGGGACCAGATTTATCCTTTGACATCTATGAAGGTCAGATCACGGCTCTGCTTGGGCACAGTGGGACGGGGAAGACGACGCTGATGAACATCCTCTGTGGGCTGTGTCCACCAACAGACGGTGAGCTTCACTGACACTGGAGTCAGGAGACATTGAGCATCCTGCTTTGAAAAACCAAAGCTGTTGACCTTTGGTATTTCAGGATGCACCAGGTTTTTCTCTGGATAACATCCACTTTAGGTCTGTGTCCACGCTAGCCTGCTCTTTGGCAGTGACAGCACCTCTCCATTGATTGCTCCTGGCTTTTCTTTTATAGGGTTTGTTTCAGTCTATGGGCACAAAGTCTCTGAAATCGATGAGATGCTCGAAGTGCGACAGATAGCGGGGGTGTGCCCTCAGTCTGACATCCACTTCGATATACTAACTGTGGAGGAGAACCTCTCCATATTTGCTGCAATTAAAGGAATCCCTCAGAATGATTTGATACAAGAGGTAATCAGATACTGTCTGTATTTTAACCTGTATGACAAAATACCCTTACACGGTGCAGGGATTTCCCTAAGACAAGTTTGCAGGGAAATACTGTTCTACAGTCCAATAGACAAAGTGGTACAGGCAGATTTCTTTACAAAGATAAATTGTCAGTTATTTGTAGGAGATTAAAATGCTCATAAAGTGTTTTAAATCACAGCATTTCTATTAAAGCATAGGCACCTTTTAAGTTCTTCTGGTCTGCTCTGGATGTACAGCTTCATTAGCAGGGTGTGCAGTTCAGATACACCGAATTAGGAACAGTTAATTTGAGTGTTATTGTTAATAATCTGGTTAAAAAACTTACAGGTTTTTTTAACAATAAATATGTTCTCTGTGTTTTACAGGTGCAGAAAGTGCTGTTGGATTTGGATATGCAGCCTATCAGAGACAACCAAGCTAAAAAATTAAGTGGGGGGCAGAAGAGGCGGCTGTCGGTGGGGGTTGCTGTTCTTGGTAACCCAAAGGTGAGTGTGATGGAGAAGTTCCTCACTTGGTGTCAATAATACCCCTAAGGGTGGGTGTTTCTTGTCAGAACCATGCTAATAATGCTAATAAGATGTAGTACTATGTATGTATATATGTAATAATAATGCTACTAATAAGTAAGAGGTGGAGATTATTACTTTGAAATTGTTCCTTTTCTCTTTGCTTATGGTTTAAACAATTAAAATCACTTCAGTAGCTCAACCTTTGTAATTAAGGATGTTAACGGTTTAGGTAATGGCAGTGGTTCTGGATTTGACCTCTTTGTGAAATAAATAGCATTGCAAGCTTTATATTGTTTCTGACAAGATTTAGCTCCCGAGAGTGAACCTGTTGGAGACTTTCCTTGCAAATCCATAGATCTGTGGGATCCAGACTGGTTTGGGTTGAAGGGACCTTAAAGCTCATCCAGTTCCAAACCCCTGCCACGGGCAGGGACACCTTCCACTGGAGCAGCTTGCTCCAAGCCCCATCCAACCTGGCCTTGAGCACTGCCAGGGGTGGGGCAGCCGCAGCTTCCCTGTTTAAAGCCATTCTCCTTTGTCCTGTCACTGTATGCCCTTGTCAAAACTCCCTCTCCAGATTCCTCGCCTCCAGGCACTTGGAGCAGGGATGGAGCCAGAGCTCCTTTTCTTTGTGCTACAGTTCTGTTATTTCTCGCCTTTAAGAGTGGGGGCTGCCTTTAGATCTGCTTTTAAAAATGATGTGTGTGACAGTTCACTGGGATTTTAAAAGCGTGTGTGTGTATTTAACCATCCTTTAATGGGAGGAGTGAATCCATAGCTAAATGTGACTTTATTAGAAACAGAATAAAAGTGGCTGGCATAAACTTACTATTATGATTTTTCCCATTTGTCACAACAGGAGGTGAGTTTATTCCATGTATAAGGAAGGGAGCTGCCCTGCTTGCTCTAGTCCTGTATCTGTTCTTTAGGTAGGATTTCCTGAGGTCAGCATCACGCATGTGGATGTGGCTTTACAAATGCTCTTGGTTTTGCACTTGAGGTTTTGCTGCTGGATGAGCCGACTGCAGGGATGGATCCGTGTTCACGGCACATCGTCTGGAACCTCCTGAAAAACAGGAAAGCGGATCGTGTGACGGTTTTCAGCACCCACTTCATGGATGAGGCGGATATCCTCGCTGGTGAGTCCTGCTGCCACCCCCTGGGTACCAGCCTGGGGCAGTGACAGTCCCATCACTGGACAGCAGAAAGTGATGTTTCTCTAAGCATGGAATAAACTCCTATGTGAAATACAGGGGGTTTGAAGCAGACTTTGTCAGTATTCTGGTTCAAGATCCTTCTTGACTTTTGTCTCTAGATCGGAAAGCTGTGATTTCTCAAGGGATGCTAAAATGCCTTGGATCCTCTCTCTTTCTCAAAAGCAAATGGGGAATTGGCTATCGCTTGAGGTATTATTTTTGTGTGATACCTGTTGTGTTGACATCTTGTATCACTTTTTAAATTGCATTCTGTTGCAGTCTGTAAGATGGCATCCCCTTTGTACCGAATGCTTGGTGTTCTCCTATGCTGGTGTAAGGAGAAAAGCTTTAAAACCCCAGTTTCCTGTGTTTTCATAGCATGCACATCGATGCCTATTGCAACACAGAAGCTACAACCTCTCTGATACGACAGCACATCCCTGCAGCCAGCCTGCTGCAGGAGAACGATGAGCAGCTCGTGTACACGCTGCCGCTGAAGGACATGGACAAGTTTGCAGGTACTGAGGGTCCTGTGGTGTTGCAGGGTTGAATGGCTGCAGCAGAGAAATCCGTCAAGCGTGGCTGTAACTTGCAATTCTCATTACGTTGTGACTTCTGCATTTATGTGTTTTTATATGTATTTGTTATCTGGCTGCTGCTTGGTTAAGTAAGGTCTTAGGTGGGTGAGGACCTTGTTGCATCCCCCAAAGGGGCTGTGGTGTAAGAAGGATGCAGGTACCCAACAATGAGGGCTGGGGAGATGCTAACAGAAGGATGAAGAGACCCCTTTGTCCGGGAATCCCCTTGTCCTGCAGAAGCATCATCTTATCACAGAGTGTTTTCATGAGCAGGGTTGGCCTCCAGCAGGAAGCCAGAAAGCCCCAAGTCCTACCAAAATCAATCCCCTCTTGTGAGCTGCAAAGAGCATCGTGTCACTGCCTTAAAATGCACTGTGAGAGGGAGCACAGAGCGGATGTGCCTGATTTCACTAGATGGCAGCAGTTACCTGATCAGTCCTACCCTGGGCTCCTTGGTCACCTCCCAGGGTATGGAAGAAACAGTGTCCCCTTGTGCAAAGCTAAGGGAGAATCAATACTGATGTGAATATGCGGCTCATATTTCATAAATGGCCTTTTCCCCATTGCATTTAACCAGTTAATAATTCATTTGCTTCACCTCTACCAGAAACTGCATGAACTTTCTGGAAAAACAGGCAGGATTGAATCAATTCCCCAAAGCTGTTTCCAGGAGAAGCAGAGGTTGGGAACATGCCTCAGCCACAGGGCAGAAGGAATTGTGGAGATGGGATGAGCATTGTGTATCCGACTGTGCTTCCCATTTTACCTTTCCCTTCAGGGTGATCTTGGCTCTGAAGCTCCTTGTTTTATCAAGTCCTTCACTTCACAGGACTGGCAGAAGGCAGCTCTGAGCCCAGGAGCGTTAGGATGCTGAGGTGTATTTCATAAACACTGCAGTTTCAGGAAAGCATGCCCATTTCTGACCAGACATTGAAGTTTTGTGCTAAAAGGGGCTTATCCCAACCTTGGTTCTCCAGCCATGACCTGTGTCTTCATAACTAAGCAACCATATTCACACATTGCCTCCTTTTCCCCACCATGCAGAAGGCTTTAGGGATGCCTCTGGTGTGCTTGAAGACCTCTTGGGAGGCGGTGTAACCCTGTTTCAGAGCAGGATGCTTCATTTCTGTCCCTAGGTTTGTTTTCTGACCTCGACACCCATACCCACCTGGGCGTTATCACCTATGGCGTTTCAATGACGACGCTGGAGGATGTCTACCTGAAGCTGGAGGTTGAGGCAGAGATTGATCAAGCAGGTGGGGTGGACCATGGCTATTTTCCTGTTTTCCTTCATATCTGAGTTAGCCTTCACTAGTGTAGAGCTGCCCATGTCACTGCCAGAAGGAGCTTTGCCTTGGAGGCAGCAATAACAAGTCCTATTGCAGAGCGCATCAGCTCCTCTGCTCTCACAGCCGCTTCCAGCCTTCTGAAACATTTAACACAAAACCCACTCAAAAGCAGTGGTTTTGGGTGTGGAGTGGTTCTGGGAGGATCCAGGGAAAACCTTTTTACTTGCTGTGTCTGCAGTAGTGAATTTTTCATTTAGGAGCTTACAGCTCTTTGCTTTGTAGTGGTGCTTCTTAAAATGGGCTTTATTGTCCTAATGGAGCTTTACTTTCAAGCAGTTGTGAATGCACAGTGTAA
The DNA here is from genome assembly GCF_033783945.1 of Neopsephotus bourkii. NCBI lineage: Eukaryota > Metazoa > Chordata > Aves > Psittaciformes > Psittacidae > Neopsephotus > Neopsephotus bourkii. The sequence goes on from NW_026902223.1 coordinate 2,465,821, forward strand.
AATCCATTTCCAGCTTTCTGCATGAGCAGTAATATTAAAAGCCTGCACTTAAGGCTGAAATAGATGAACTTGTCTCTTTTTTTCCGCCTCCTTTAAATTAACTTTCAATTCTAATAAAGCTGGGATCACTTAGTGTTACTAAAGAATGAATCAGTTCTTCTTCTGATGTTTACTTTGAATGGTTTAAGCTATCTTAATCTTTCTAGAGCTTTCTGAGTGATACAGGCTAGTAAGCTATCCTGCTCTGCAAAGTTTCTGTGTGGGTATAAGAGGATTTAACAGCTGAATGTGCTGGTACTGACTAACACTAGTACACACGTAGGTTAATGGTGAGAAATTGGGGTGAATACACCTTTTGAGTGGCAGAAATCTATACCAGCTGCTGTGTGTGTGATTCAGAGCTTTGGGTAGATCATTGGCATTGACCTTGGGGTTAAGCTGAGGCACTGGGACAGGATGAGATGGCTGCTGCAATAGCAAGGGGCAGGAACTGATGGCCACCCAGCCCCACCATTTCAAACCATGCTCTGCCAGAGCATCACATCGTAGAGTTTTGCTCTCTTTGTTTCAGATTACAGCGTGTTCAATTCCCAGCAAGTGCAGGATGAAATGGATGCAAAATCCCTGGACGATATGGAGCAGAGCCTCCTGATGCTGTCGGAGACGAAGGCACCAGCAATGAGCAACACAGCCCTCTGGAAGAAGCAGGTTGCCACCATAGCAAAAGTTCATTTCCTTAGTCTCAAGCGGGAAAATAAGTGTGTGAGAGTGATGTGAGTATTGGGGCTTTCTCATTTGTATACATACGTGCTCAAAACCTGTTTGAATGACACAAAGAAAGGGCAGGGTGTGATTAATGTTCCCCCCTTAGTTATATTTAAAACACAATAAGTGATGCTATCCATTACTGGCGAATGCATGCTTTTGTGGGTTGAGGGAGGCGATGTTTAGTAGTACGCACAGAAATTGGGTTGGCTTTGGCTGGATTTTAGTAAACCCCAAACTTCTCTCTCTTGCAGGTTGTTGCTTTTCCTGATTTTTCTTGTAGTTCAGATTTTATTGTTTTTCATACATCACATCATCAAGAATTCCATCGCTGCCATCAAACTCTCCCCTGATTTGTACTTGCTGAAGCCCGGAGAGAGCTCTCACAAGTACAGGAGTAGTCTCCTGCTGCAGAACTCCACAGGTGGGAAGGCAGAGGTGCTCCCGTCTCCCTTCTGTCTTTAAGATAGCGTTTTACAAGGTGGGGAGGGATGATGGGTACAGGTTTGGGGCCTGGGGACAAACCTTTTCCTTGTAATTAACCCAAATGAAGAGTTTCCAAGTGCCCAGAGACAGCAGAGAGTGGGTATCCTTCATGCCATGGGGATTGATCTGGACACCTTCCTCCTCCTCCATGTCTGAGTAGCTTTATGCTCACTATGTCATAAAATGACCTACATGAAGAAACTGGCCCCAGAGCCATTTAGAGCCATCAACATTCAAATCCTGCTATAAAACAGTTTGGAAAATTGCTTTTTGCCTCAACTTGGGATGTTTTAAATCTGCATAGCAGCAAACGCAGGCAATAGGAATGAGTGTCTGAGCTACAGGAAATTGTGTTTAGTGCAACTTAGTTTCTCTGGCCACCATATCAAAGTGTTGCTGGTTTCCTGCTATTTTAGTGAAGTCTCTATTCAACCAATCCTTTGAGTCTCCTGATAGTGCTCATTGCAGCTCTGCCCATTGGACTTGCACAAATGCATTGGAGAATAAAACCATGACATTTTCTTGAGTGCTTTGGAGGCTGTTGAGTGGGAAGCCAAAATAAAGCCATTCATGTTGTTTGGAATGGCAGAGGACTCTCTTTGATGGGTGTAAGGAAAGAGCGATCTTTCTTCATAGGGTGTTGAGGAGGTTTGGAAAAGACACGTAGATGTGGTGCTTAGGGACATGGTTTAGTGCCACTGTGGTTTAGTGGTGGCTTGGCAGTGCTGGGTTAACGGTTGGACTTTATGATCTAAAAGGGCTTTTCAACCTAAACGATTTCATGACTCACCATTGTTTTCTCTTACACCAGAATCTGGTATTGATGACATTGTCCACTCTCTTGGGAGCATGAACATCCTCCTGGAGATGTTCAATGACAGCGATTACGTCTCGGTAGCACCTCACAGCGCAGCTTTAAACGTGCTTGATCTTGCATCCAGACAGGTAAAGAGAGCCAGACTGGTTCAGTCATGTCCCAAGGAGCAGGCGAGCAGCTGGGTTTGTTGTTCTCCAGCCTGAAAGGCACATATTGAGTCATATAATCAAATAATATCATATGATATTGCTTATACAAGAGGACTGTAATGAGGACTTGTATTAACTGAATTGAAATATTATCAAATTATCAAAATGAATGTTCATTCTCCCATAATGATAATTCTGGTAGACCAATAAAACTTCCATCCTTTTTTTCTCCCCCCAAGGATACAAATAGCCAAGAGGAATATTTTACTTTACAAGAGACCTGGCACAGGGATTCATATTTTTTCTTATGCTGGTTGAATTGTACAATTTGATAGAGGTATAATCCCCTAGTGCTCTCATGTGTAAAGAAAATGAGTTTCTTGGGTTGTAAGTGTTCGTTTTGGTATGGTCATTGGAGGGGTGTGAAACAGATTTGAACATTGGGGTCGTATTTAATCTCTAGCAAAGGAACTGCTTTGCAACATGCCAGCTCTGCCTCTTGTTCCCATTTTTATTCATTACCAACTGTTGATATCCGTGTGACAGGGCAGCCCTTGGCTAATGTGAATCTGGGCCTGTCTGGTTTCTAAATGCATTAGGAAGAACATACGAGTGTGGATTGCTGTGGGGTTTGTTTTCCAGACTGTAATTGTCTGGAGCATCATTTGTCACGGTGTCACAGTTGCATAAAACATGCTGGGAATTTATCCCAAATAATTTGTTCTCTGCGAGCATGACTGTTTTCCTGCATTAGGTGGTGTGTTATAACCGCCCTGGTGTGTTATAACCGCCCTGGTGTGTTATAACCGCCCTGGTGTGTTATAACCGCCCTGGTGTGTTATAACCGCCCTGGTGTGTTATAACCGCCCTGGTGTGTTATAACCGCCCTGAGCAGCCCAGAGCCTCATGCAAAGCATCCTCTATTGTGCAAAGATTTGTCCCCATGTTCAGGTTTAATCTAGCCCATAGGAGACCCCTCTCAGGGTGTTACCCTTCATGCAGAAGAATTAATCCAGCACATACTTTCCTTTCCAGAACTATGTTTTCACGGTCATATTCAACAGTACCATGGTGCATTCCCTGCCCGTTTTGATGAACATCATCAGCAATCTACTCCTGCGCAATTTAAACGTGACAGAGAGCATTCAGATCTGGAGCAACCCCTTCATTCAGGTGAGCAGCACAGCAGAAACCACACTTAAAATACAGGATGTTTGCCACCTTAAACAGGGTAGGTGGCAAAGCATCGGAATGACATGAAGAGGACACTTACCCATCCCTGGCAGTGTCCAAGGCCAGGTTGGACACAGGGACTTGGAGCAGTCTGCTCTAGTGGAAGGTGTCCCTGTCCCAGCCCGTGGCAGGGGTTGGAGCTGGAGGAGCTTTAAGGTCCCTTCAACCCAAACCATTCTATGGTGAAAGGTGTCAGGATTTTTGCTGTGCAGCTTGTGAAAGAGGAGGAAAAAGGGGCTTGGAAAGAGGATGTTCTGTTGGGAATTCATTACAAGTTCATTACAGGTTACCTGTTCTTGGGGGCTGAATGTGAGGATGCTGGAGGCCTGCTGCTTTCTGTGCAGAGCTAGGGTAGCCTTCAGGGGAGGAGAGGACCTGCTGCAGGAGATAAATGCAGTAGGAGTTTATTATACACACTTTCAAATACTCCAGAACTTCCATAGGTATTTCTCTTCCTTCTGTGGCTCAGATGATCTTGAGACACACAGAATCTATCAGCATTTACAGTCGTGTTCCAGTTCTAAATGCATTTATTTTGGTCACACACATTCTAGTACTGAAGAAATCTGATTTATATTTCAGAACCTTCCAGACACAATTTTCAGGCTGGAGATCTATTTTGAAGCTGTGTTGCTGGGAATCATCATAACTGGAATGCCACCCTATTTTGCCATGGATAATGCAGAAAACCATAAGGTGAACTCCTGCGTGTTGATTCAGAGAATGCACAAGAACTTGGGATTTGGAGGAAAAATCTGAAGAGGTGTCTTAATTAGTCTTTAATTAACGTGGTGTTCTCTTGTCCCATTGCAGATCAAGGCATACACACAGCTGAAGATAGCAGGGCTTTACCCCTCTGCTTACTGGACTGGGCAAGCTGTGGTTGACCTCCCGCTGTTCTTCTCCATCCTTACCCTGATGATAGGCAGCCTCTTCGCCTTCCACTATGGTGTTTATTTCTATGTGGGCAAGTTCCTTGCTGTGGTGAGTGCAGTGGGGACAGGAGCACATGTAAGCTCCCTTTAGACAGGTACTGAAAGACTGCTCTAAGGTGACAAGAAACCTGGAGAGGGGCTTGGGACAAGGGCCTGAGGGACAGGCCAGGGGGAATGGCTTGAACCTGCCTGAGGGGAGGCTGAGATGAGCTCTTAGGCAGCAGCTCTCCCCTGTGAGGGTGCTGAGGCGCTGGCACAGGGTGCCCAGAGAAGCTGTGGCTGCCCCATCCCTGGCAGTGCTCAAGGCCAGGTTGGACACAGGGGCTTGGAGCAAGCTGCTCCAGTGGAAGGGTCCCTGCCCGTGGCAGGGGTTGGAGCTGGAGGAGCTTTAAGGTCCCTTCCAACCCAAACCAGGCTGGGATTCTATGAAAATGCTTAATTGAGGCTGCTGGAGCAGAGGCACCGGTCAGGCTGCACCAAAGGCAAAACAGTAGTACTTTTCATGGAGAAAACCACTCACATTTTGGAGTTCTATTCAGAACTGGAATAAAACAAAGCTTTAACATACAAGGACCTTCCAAGGAAACGCTCCGTCCTTTTTTGCTCTGCTTGCTCAGTCTGCTTTGTGCTTTTTGCTGCTGATTGATAATTGCTCCCTTTGCATCAGCGTGCTGCTAATGACAAGGTTACAGTGACTTTGAGCACGGAGCAGCTCCACAATGAATTGCAGGATGTGAATGAAGTGAAGAGGCTACAAGTCTTCATGTCTTTTGTATTCACTGTGGGCTTCCCTGAGATATTGGCTGTAATTGAGAAGAATCAGATTCTCCTCGCTGCTTTCCCAGAGCTCTTGAGTTAATCAGGTTTGGGATGTGACTGTTGTGCTGCAGGGCTGCTTTATCCTTTACCCTTGCTTTCGTTCCTGTGCAGATTCCAAGGTTGAAGGTGGAATTCATAATATTTACCAAAATCTTGAGGCCCACATTTATGGGAGCCTGTGTTATTTAAACAAGGGGAAATAGTTTAAAGGAAACTGAGCGGGTGAGGTTCCTGCCTATCCACATACTCTTATTCATGTCTTTGACAGTGTATATTGTATGTACCAAGGTGTGTATGTACCAAGTTAAGCAACACAGATGAATCCAGAGTTATAAAGCACACTGAAGTAATTCCAGTTATACCGAGCATCCACCCCTGGGCTCTTGCTTTCCTGAGAAACCTCTCCTCTCGTTGCAGATTTTCTGCCTGATAGGTTATGTCCCATCAGTCGTGCTCTTCACTTACGTGGTCTCCTTCACCTTTAAAAAGGTCCAGAATACAAAGGAATTTTGGTCATTTATATTTTCAGTGGTGAGTAACTTCACCTCGGTTTTGGTTAGCTGGGGAGAGCGGTTATCTCCAGAGCTGTCTTATTGCGCTGTGTGTCCTTAATGCACAGGAAATCTGAACCGTTCACTAATGTGAATTACTGTCATATCCTGCATGATAAAAGCTCTAAATAACGTACCTCAAATTAGATTATTTGTGCTTAGAGAGTCTGAACTAAATGAAAATTAACTTTTTTCCCCCTTTTCTTTTGTACAGACAGCCTTGCTCTGTACTGTTGTCACTGAAGTGGCCTTTTTTCTGGACTATTACCTGATAACCACTGTCCTGCATTATGTCTTCTCCATCTTCATTCCCATTTACCCCCTTATTGGCTGCCTGATTTGTTTTATAAAGGTAAGGGGGGATACAGGAGATCCTCTCCACAGTGCCTGTAGATGACTGGGGCTGGGTGGGTGTTTGTAAGGATAACGGGGCAGCAGTGGTGTAACATCATCTATAGCCATTCAACAAGCGAAAATTAGCAACTGCTGCTGAAGAGTCACCTTCATCCTGAAAGTGAAGTGTTGCAGCTCCAAAATAAGGAAAGGAGCAACTCTTCCATTAAATATCTAAAGGAAAACCATGTATTTCTCAGCCTGTGGACTGAACATACCCAGAAGTGGGAGAGGGGTTCATTGGGAGCCAGTGGCTTTAAACCAGGAGCAGCTGCAGGGACTGTGATGGAGTTTTAGTGGGGTTGGATTTGTGCAAGCAGGGTCTTTGCAGAGCTCAGAAAGTGCTTGAGCAATGTAACTTAAACTGGAGAGTTAAGTGGATTGGAGACTGAAGTGCAGTATAGAATAAGCAGTCTCTGGTAGGTGGTTATTTACCTGGATATGTTTTTCCTCATTGTCAGGTCTCCTGGAAAGGCAAGCGGAGGAACGGCGGATACTACGACCCATGGGACCGGCTCCTGGTAGCAGTTCTAGCTGTAAGCATGGTTATTGGATTATTTGCCATGTTGCTGTAGAGAATTACCAGCTCCTTCTGGGAGGCCCCTCTGTTCAGGCATCTTTATTAATAAAGATTTGATCTAACACTGAGCATCGCTGGAGCCCGCAGCTTTTGCAACCTGTTGCTGTGTGAACAGTACTAGTAAAGCTGCTGTGCCTACCAGGTCAATGTCTGCTACTGCAGCAGCCCCATCAGTGGTGCCAGTATTTATCCTGATTATTGGAGTCCACATTGATGGAGCAAGAGCTGGAGCAGGGGACAGCCCCTTCTCTCTCTAGAAACCCCACATAGAATCATAGAATAGTTAGGGTTGGAAAGGACCTTAAGATCATCAAGTTCCAACCCCCCTGCCATGGGCAAGGACACCTCGCTCTAAACCATATCACCCAAGGCCTCATCCAACCTGGCCTTGAACACTGCCAGGGATGAAACATTCACAACCTCCCTGGGCAACCCATTCCAGTGCCTCACCACCCTCACAGGAAAGAATTTCCTCCTTATATCCAATCTAAACTTCCCCTGTTTAAGTTTTAACCCATTACCCCTTGTCCTACCACTCCAGTCCCTAACGAAGAGTCCATCCCCAGCATCCCTATAGGCCCCCTTCAGATACTGGAAGGCTGCTATGAGGTCTGATTGCTATTATATCTAAGCAGGCTCTGGTTGCGCTCACCTTCAGTGTTGATCCACTGAGCAGCGTCCTGGAAACATGAGCACTTCTGTGGTTGTGAAGAGCTGGGGCTTCTTGTTGCTCATTACACTGGTGGGATCACCTGTAGGGCCACCAGCCTTGGAGGGCCAGCAGTGGTCTGAGTAACCAGATTGTATTTGTCTGTTTTAGCCCTATTTGCAGTGTGTGGTGTGGCTCTTCCTCCTGCGGTGTTTCGAGCTGAAGAATGGAGGGAGGACAGTGAGAGAAGATCCATTTTTCAGGTCTGCCTCTCGAATAGACTTTAAGGATGCTTTTGAAAGTGATGCTGGTGATGAAACTGGAGTATGCCGTGTATAGCTATGGGGGATGTTGCAGAAAATGTAATACCTTTGGTTATATCCTATCCCAGGTGTCTACAGAATTTGCTCTCCTAATTTTAGTTGTCTGAAATTCAGTCACTAAAGTGCAGAAATGGGTTTTTACTTTCCTTTAAGTTGTACCAGTGCAAAATCAGGAGTTTTGTAAGGACATCACCTATAAAAAACCAGGGGAACTTCCTTTCCCACTGCAACTCCCTTTACCAACAAAGAGCTCAGCATAAAGATGACATAGTTGCAGCTATTGACATCTCTTGGGGCTTCTCATATGTGCTGCAGAAACGTGTTACTCCCAGGGTTGGCAAACACAAGTTGCTTTCTGCATCAGAGCAGCGAGCAAATCTCAGCTGGATGCTGAGCAGCGGCATCACGTTGTTTTCTTCCCCTTAGAAAGTGCTTTACAAAAGCCAAAACCTGGAAGTTTCCAGATGTGCCACGTGATGAGAATGAAGATGAAGATGTGAAGGCAGAGAGGCTGCGAGTACAAGAAGTGCTGAGCAGCCCCAAAAGTGAGGAGGTAACGCTGTGGTGCTACCCAGAACCTGGATTTGGAGCTTTCCCAGAGTTGCTGATATCCACAGCCTCTTCTCCCTCCTGTTCTAGATGCCAGCAATCCTGGTCAGCAGCTTGCACAAAGAGTTTGATGAGAGGAAGGAATTTCTGCTGGGGAGAAAAATAAAGAAAGTGGCAACAAAACATGTTTCTCTCTGCGTAAAGAAAGGTTGGAGTTCAGCTACTGGCTGTTGAGCTGTTTTAGTTACAGCAACAACTCTTGAATCCATTTGCCTGACTTCATGGGCAATGTTTTGTGTTCCTCTTTCTTTAGGGGAGATCCTGGGTTTGTTAGGACCCAATGGAGCTGGGAAAAGCACTTTGATTAATATGCTCGTTGGAGAGATTGAGCCAACCAGCGGGCAAGTACGTTATGTGCCACAAACAGAAAACGAATGTATTATTATTATTATTATTATTATTACTATTTTATTATTATTATTATTGCAAACATTCCCAAGTGTTCTTTACTAAAACTTTACAAAACCAGCTCTGAAACTTACAACACTGAGTAAGGTTTGTGTTTTTTCCCTCGCAGGTTCTGATGGGAGATGATGCTTTTGGCCTGCCCAGTGAAGACGACTCAGTGAAATTTGTGGGCTACTGTCCTCAAACAAACCCTCTTTGGCCAGATATTACATTGCAGGAACACTTTGAAATTTATGGTGCTATCAAAGGAATGAGTCCATCTGATGTTAAGGAAGTCATAAAACGGTAAGTAGTTTGTTATAGGCATGTTTAAGGTTAGCGATGCTTTTCTTAGGGGTTGGTTTATTGGAGGTTAATTCCACTTTCCCTAATATAATCCTTTTTCCCTTTAAGTTTAATGGGATCTTTTCAGCAGACTCAGCACGTGTGAATTGTAGGTGAGGAGATACAGGTTAAACCATGCAAATTCAACTGGCATTTGTAGTTTCATATTCTCATTAAAGTTATGAAGTGCTGTTGACAACCTTTGCAGAGGATGGGGAGTTGGGGCAAGAAGGTGTTTCTGGGCTGTCACCACAGGCTGCCCTGGGACACAGGGATGGTGGGTTTTGTATGGAATCACCCAGCTCCAGTTCTGCTTATTGCTCTGCTTTCTATATACCTTATATCCAAATGTTTGTAACGGTGTTCTTCCAATGAGACTGTTTGCATGCAGTGTGATGAGGGGAAAGCCAAGCCATCACTCTCAGCTTTTCACATGAGGTCCTCCCCCTTCTGCAGCATCTCAAGCGCCCTGGATTTAAAAGATCACCTGCAGAAGACAACAAAGAAGCTGGGAGTGGGTCTAAAGCGCAAGGTATGGGGAAGATGCTCAAGCTGCCCATGTGGGGTGTCCTTAGCATCCGTGGGGTCCTTACCCTGTCCCTTTGCCTTCCTCCCAGCTGTGCTTTGCTCTCAGTATGCTGGGCAACCCGCGGGTCACACTCTTGGATGAGCCCTCGACTGGGATGGATCCAAAAGCCAAGCAGCACATGTGGTGAGTGCTGCCAGGGCTATGCTGACCACAGGCTTGGTCTCTGCCCAGTTTTATGTGTGCATTATCCCTGTTAACACTAGGGAGAGCCATAGACAGGGAATGCATCCTTAGTGCCAGGTGCACTTCATCTGTGTCCTCTTCCAGAACAGCTTGGAGATTTAAGGCTTGGAAGTGGAAAGAAATCTTCAAAGCAATATAAGGAGTGTAGATTTGAGTATGTTTGTGAAAAATTCAGGTGTTAATTATAGTAGTGTTGCTCCATAAAATAGAGGATTTACATTGACCATCACGGTCCCCTCTTCCTGGTAACCCAGGCTTTACTGTTTCATGAGAAATGTTTTATTCAGAGGTTTTCTTGGTTGTGTTTTGCAGGAGGGCCATTCGAGCAGCGTTTAAAAATAAGGAGAGAGCAGCAATCCTGACCACTCACTACATGGAGGAGGCGGATGCTGTCTGTGACCGTGTGGCCATCCTGGTGTCTGGGCAGCTCAGGTACCACCGAAGCCCTTCCTGCAGGGAGGGTAGGACAGCAGCCAACTAGAATATATTGCTAAAACTATAGATAGACAATTTGTTATGCACTTGGAGCAAAATTGAGCTTTAAGCTGCAGTAAATGGTCTGTAAGGAGTTAAGCTGCTTTTTGAGGTGTTGTAATAAGTGCGACTCTCCTTTTCTCTCTGGGACTGGTAGATGTATAGGTACGGTCCAGCACCTGAAGAGTAAGTTTGGCAGAGGATACTTCTTGGAAATGAAACTAAAAGAAACAGCAGATGTACAGCAGGTGGAGTATCTGCAGAGCCAGATTCTGCACATCTTCCCGAACGCAAATCGCCAGGAAAGGTGAAGTTGAACAAGTGCATGGGACAGGTTGATGTTACGAAAGCCCCGGATTCCTCAGCAGTTCCTTGGCACCGAGGAGGGAATGCCAGGATAGTAAAACTTACACCAAATATTTACACATGGCTTAAAAACCAAGACAAGGGAGGGTTTTGCAGGCCAGCAGAAGCTGCCAGGCGATGGCTGCGAGCCCTGCTTGCAGATGTTCAGCACGGAGGAAGCAAAACCCCATTTCTGCATAACTGTTGCCTGACGGCTTCCTCCTCAGTTGGGGCCCTCGGGAAACGGGTAAAATCTGAGTCACTGGCCCTTGTCTGGAAATGCTTCAGTGTTTTCGGGGGGGTACCTCGGGGCTTGAGGGTGGGTTGGGTGGTTTTCTTTCAACAGCTTTGACTTGCTGTATGAACTCAAGGGTCTGGCTTGGTGAAGCTCTCCAGAAGGGCACTGAGGGTGTTGTGTAAGGAGTGTTCCTCAAATGGGGCAGATCTGGAGGGGAGGGTTCAGTTTACAGAAGCAAACGTGTGGGGTAGAGCAGCTCTCTGTTCTGGAGTGTGGGTTGCGGGAACCACTGCATGATGCAGAGTCCCAGTAGACCCTGTGGCCTCTGCCTGAGTTCATTTGAAAGGCAAAACCTCACAACCACAGGAGTTCCGGGCAGTGATTTTTCTTTCATGAGTTTATAAGAGAATACAAGTGGTTGAATCCAAGCTGAAGAGCATGAAACACAAAGCAGTCTCAGGGGATCACAGCTGGTGCACCTGGGCCTGGGTCTCTGATAGGGTTATAAACCAGCTGGTCTGGAGCTGTGTCATTCCTGTTGTCTTGTATGATGGTAACTAGTTGAAATCCCTGGAGTAACCCTCAGAAAATGAGTTTAAATCCCTTCAGTTAAATGCTGATGTTTTTGCTTTGAGTAACCTCACCTGAAGCTGGATCTTCTTTGTTTCTGTATTGCAGTTTTGCTTCTATTTTGGCATATAAAATTCCTAAAGAAGATGTACAGTCACTTTCACATTCTTTTTCCAAGCTGGAAGAAGGTAATTAAGCACTTGCCATGCGCCACATACAGAAATCATTTTGTCCCCCCTAACCAACACTTTTGCTATGAGGTGGCACTTCTGCATGACTGTTCCAAATCTATTTGATTTATGTTTTCTATTATTATTGCTGTCTCAACTCTGTTTTGTGTGAAATCGAGAGTAAGCACTTGTAGCAGCTTAGAATGCTTTAAATCCAAAGGTATCAGGTAGTGAAGCATCCCTAAATGTGCTCTCATTAATTCTTTCAACAGTAAAACACGCCTTTAACATTGAGGAGTACAGCTTTTCTCAGGCAACACTGGAACAGGTATGTTAAAGCAAATGGTACTTTGTGGAAGTAAACCCTGCCAGGCAAAGGTGTTGCAGGTCTTTTGATGGGGTTTTTGCAGACATATGGGGTGGATTCAGTTTGTACTGGCTATATAGAATATAGAGGGGTTGAGGAGTCCTGTACAGGCAGCTTGTGCCCTGTGCCCGGCTTTCAGGCAGCTGGGGCTGCTCTGCTCAATGCCTGTTTGGGTATTTTTGGGTACCTGAAATTCCCTTTTTCAAAGTGAATTGGGACTGCTAGTTCCCTGAAATGGAGGGCTTAATATTGCTTATTCTGTATTAGTTATTGCTGACCATAAATGTCCTTCAGCTTCCTTTTCACTGTTCTCCTGAAGAGCTGAGTTGGGAGGGTAGGAGCAAGGAGAACAAACCCCAGAATACTAAAAACTTCCTACTTGGAGATGAAGCAACACATTCAGTACTCGTGAGGCTTTTAGCATGAATTCTATTAAGAAAGTTCCTACAAGGAGCGTGGTGTATTCACTCCCTTTGTCTGCCCCAGGTTTTTGTGGAGCTTGCTAAAGAGCAGGAGGAGGAGGACAGCGCCTTTGGCACCCTGAACAGCACACTGTGGTGGGAGAGGACACAGGAGGACAGAGTTGTTTTCTGAGCTCCTCATGGCCCAGACCTGGGCAGCCGGTGTGTTGTGCCAGCAATGATCCTCTGTGCAGACATCAGGGCATGTGTGGGGGAAACACCCGAGCTGGGATGGAGAAGGAAGTTGTGTCTGGAAGCACGGAGCACATTGCACCATCCTGGCCTTAGGAATATCGCCGCAGTGGTGGTGAGCATCCCCACTGTTGTTCTGGCTGACCTGGAATTCCTCCTTCCTTTGCTGTTTCCCGGTTTGCATTGAGCAAGAAGATGCTGCCACGACAGTCGGTCATCTCCTGGTGTTGGTGGCTTGAGCAGGAGCACCAGCCTGCCTTCCTCCCTCAGCCGTGCTGTGCTGAAGTTGGGATCCTTACTGGAGATCCTGCATCTGAGCTAAACCAGTTGCTGTTGGAGCATCCTGCCCTGTGGGACCTGCTCACTGGGTATTGCCTTGCCCCATGCCCTTGGCTGGGTATTGCTGCCTGCCCAACGAGGTGCCATGCAGACACATACCCCTGCAAGGTCCTGTTCTCCCACCGGTAGCTCCGTCCCTGCTTATGCTTAGACGATGCACCTACTTATAAGAGAAGGGCAAAGCCACTCCAAAGTAATCTTATTCACTGCAAAGAGGGTCCTGAATTCCACTGCGAGCTTAGCTTGGTATCCAACCAATGTGAAAATGTTCCTTTACACATATAATATGGCACTTGTTGGCACACATACTCCTTCCTCTTAGCAGCTGTGGATGATTCCTGCTGCTGATATGGGAGGCACTGGTGTTTGTAATGCATGCACTGTAGGGTTCAGGGGGTGTACAGAAGTGGATGCTTGCTTTCCCCTGCTTGGTGAGAGTACAAAGACATAACTGTGTAGCTACGGGGTTTGCAGAGCTGTGAGTATTCCCTTGTCTTCATTACAAAGTCCTAATTCTTTTGTTGGGTGTAACAACATGTATCCTGCCAGTTGCTTTTAAAGACAGTCCTTCTTAGATGTCTTCCTTTTCCTTGACAGTGATTTCATAAGTACATGCAACAGTATTTCCTAATCCGTCTTTGTTGTGATAGCAGTAAGTAATGCAGCAGTGTGCTCAGCACAGGAACGTTTGCTTTGTCTTAGAAGCACTAAGAAAAGCAGGATAGGTGGTCCTTTAGCCTAAGGTATGGCAGATGTAAGAAAATATATATATATATTTTGGTTTTCTACACAAAGCTGTCATCACTTCTTTTAGTTTTATAACGTAAAATTAAAGATTGCTAACAGTTCATTGTGTTCTGCAATGAATAGATACAGAGATGCATTTATATCAAGACACTGGCTTCATAAGTCATATCAATTATGCATCTTCGCATTAGAGGTAGAAAAGACCTTTGTTTTAATTGCAAACATTCAAGAAACTATGGGTTAAGGCAGAGTTGTGTGTCCCAGCTGTTTGTATGTATCAGGCAATAATGTATGTTATATGTCTGATAGTGATTTGTCAGCATATTGAGCCCAAACCTGTTGTCATTAGTTTCTTACTTTACTATGGGGAGATGTGACCTCTTTATGTACAACCTTTGCTTCCTCTTCTGTACCCGTAGAGTGCATCAACATGTTCAGATTTTGTTCTGTAGTTAACATTTGAGCCCAAGAACTGCAGGAACACGTGGACATCCCATCTGCTTCCCCAGGGGAAGGTCCAGAGCACAGACCATGAACCTTGCTGTTTTGTGGAGCCCTCAGCCATGGTATTTGCGTATGCCCTAATCTCCTGTGCTGGAAACAGAATGGAGGTAAAGAATGGGATTAAAGCACCAGTCTGTAAACTGCAGCTCCAGTTTCAACCTTTCTAGGGGTGAGGCTTCCCTATAAGAAAACTAAAATGACCAAAATTCAGCTCTTTTATTTAGCTCCTAGGAACCTCCATCCCATTGCTCCCAACTGCATCCCTGCTGCTGCCATCTCTGAGCATTTTCCTTTATTTGGAGCAAAGGGGGGACCCAGAATTTTGTCTTCAGATGCTTTCCCATGTATGTACATACAAGCTAGGTGTCTTCTCCAAATCCCACCTTTCTTACTTCCATCTCCCTTTTAATGGTGTTTCAGCTGTTGTGTGCACATCTGTCCAACAATGTACAGCACTATGAACTTAGCAAAGTACAACTGTGACCTGTCAGCCTTGATGCCTTCTTTTAACTTTAAGTTAAAGTCAAAGTTAATAGTCTGTAAAATAGCTCTGGACTGTCTGGATAACATCACCCTACTTCAAATGCTTTCTTATTTTCTAATGTTTCAATTGGATCATAAGAAAGCTTCTATTAGCAGCATTATTTGCTCAGCTTGGTACTGATCTTGTTTATTCTGGAGTAACCCAGGTGATGGTGGCACTGTATTTATGCAGCTACACATCCAAAGAATTTGGCTCCTTAGATGTGTGTTTGGGTGGGATCTTTTTGGTGTGGGGACATAGAGTCAATGTGGGACAAGATGCCACCTCAAACATTGATGTAATCCTAGTGGATTGTATCAGAAGTCTTTCGGAGTGTCACACGATGGCTGTAGTTGCCAGAATTGGGGAAAACACATGCAAAGTTACATTCCCAGGGGATTCTCTGGTTGGAGAGCTTTATTCCTGCAATTTTAAGTCCCTTTGTTCACGCCAGATCGCAGCCGCACAATTTACACACCCAGGTTGAGCTCTAGCAGATAAAACTGAGACATCGCAGCTGGATTTAGGCTGACTGTGGGACTTGGAGTAAATCAGTTCAGTTTATGCCACTGTTACCGGTTCCAGTGGGTTCCACACCTTGCAGGGTGGTTGTGAGAGATAGTTATCCAAAGCTTGGAAGATGTGTTTGCTTTGTGCTGTTATTATAAGGTTGTATTTTTCTATGGAGGAATTGAATGTGTCTGATTTCATTTATGTCCCCAAGAAAAGCCTTTCTTTAAAAAGCTCTCTGTATAGAAAGTGAAGCCTATTGTGTAGACAACATCCAGTACTCTGGTAGCAGACACAGAAGGTGTTGGGTCTGAAGGTGAAACGGTGGTAACGCTCCTCCTGATGTTGCTGTTGGGCGCTTTGAGTCATTGTGAGTTTAATTTATCCACTTGTGTGTCTTTTACCACTTTGTTGTGTTTGTAAGGTCGAGGTTTTTCCTTTTCCAGCAAAAAGTACTACCAAAATAAAGATGGATTGGATTGTTAAATGCCTGTGTTTCTATCATGCGTGTGCTTTGATGCTAGAAATAAGGGGGTTGATTTCAAAAGCCTTTGCTGTTCCTGGGG
The DNA here is from genome assembly GCF_033783945.1 of Neopsephotus bourkii. Taxonomy (NCBI): domain Eukaryota; kingdom Metazoa; phylum Chordata; class Aves; order Psittaciformes; family Psittacidae; genus Neopsephotus; species Neopsephotus bourkii. The sequence goes on from NW_026902223.1 coordinate 2,481,640, forward strand.
TGCAGTAAGGCTTGCAGGTGAGTGGGCTCAGGCAGAGCATGGGGGGTGGTAGATACAACTGGGGGTGTCAGGCTGCAATAATTCCCTATTTTAAATCGAATTCAGGGAATTGCAGCATTGAGACACTTGGGATTTGACCGCCCACAGACAGATGAATTCAGCCCAACTTCAGGCTAGAAGTGACCCCACGGCAGCTGCGTGCTCCTGGCACACCGTGTCCTGCATCTGCAGGATGAATCCATTCATCCACTTGAAAATCAACCCCAATGAAAAGATAATAACCCATTGTTGTGGTTGGAACCTAGGATGAGCTTGCTTGGGTGGCTGGATGGGTGCTTGTGAGGGTGGCTGAAGCTGGACCATGAAACAGGGATGGAGTGCCTTGCATGCTCCTTGCCTGAGGAGGAGGAGGAGGTCCACCTTCAGCCCTGTGGGTCACCTCAGGACTTAGCAAAATGAAAGGGGATTGTGCTCCCTGAACCCCTCAGTGAGGAGGAAAACAACCCCTCAAAAATTAATTTTGGGAATCTGAATTTGGGTGTAGTTTGGGGGTTAAAAATGCATTTTTCTGTAGATAATGTGCAGGCGTGCCAGGGCCCCATGCTGCACCAGGCACTGCCAGCAAACTATAGCACAGGATGTGTGTCAAAGTAGTGTTTTTGTAGTGAAGTGCATCCCAGATGTGCCTTCTGCAGTGATGAGCAGCCTTCCCCATTCTCCCCTTTTGCCCAATGGGAAGTAATGCAGGGAAAGGCTCTGCTCCTCTCCTACATAAACTCATTCCTTGTAAATGAGTAAATTGGCAGCTGCAGATCTACAGCCTTTTGTTAAGCAACAACCAGATGGCTTTTGTGTTCAGGTTTTTAGTCAGCTCTGCAGATCAGATGCAGGGTTTTCAAGCTATTGATGTTCCAGGACAACCAAATTCCTTTAGCTAGCTGAATCGTGTGGCTCTATGCTCATTTGGAGTGTACCCTGGCATACCTGTTTTCCTCACCTGCCTGTTGTGAGCACAGATGCACTGGAAAGCTGTTTTTTGGAGCACCCAACAACCCCCATCCTGATTCCAGCTGTGAGGCAGCTGCTGGAAAAGCTGCCGCAGGGGAAAGCTGTGCAAAAGGAGTGGAAAATCAAATATATTAAAACCAAAGAGGAATTGAGAAACAGAAATCCCACTGGTCCTTAGGCACTGGATTTGCCTCTGGAAAGGAGGGAGCTTCCTCTGCTCAGGCTCTGGGGAGCTGAGATGTGAAGCTTCCCTCCAGAGAAGTTCAGGCAGGGATGAGGTTGCTTTGCTTTAGGAGCTCGCATTCACCCCATCTCAGGACCCCGGCTCCTGGTAGAACCATGCACACAATGCACGAGTTCTATTAAACGCTGCCCATCACAGTGTTAGTCTACCCAGGCGTTAGGCTGGGTGGTTGCAGGTGTTGCTCCCCCCTTGGGTCATTGCTCCAGAAGCACTGAGAGCATTCCCACCTCCGGGACCGGACTCTGACGTCGGCTGGAGAGGGGCAAGGCCACCGGGCTGTGATACAGCTTTGAACCCTCTCCAGGGCTGTGAGGAGGCGCAGAACCCAGGCACCTCAGAGCTGGAGGAGACCTGTTCCCCATGGAAAGCACATTACCCGGTAAGGAGCTTCATTTCCCTCTCTTGTTAAGGGAAAATCTCTGCCTATGGCACTTCCGTGCAGCGGCTGCGTTTGATCATTTTCTTTCCTTACTGTTTTAATGCGGTGTCATGCTGTAAGAGCTGCGCTTTCCAGCTCTGTTCTCTGGCAAACCCTAAGCTTCACATCAAAATGCTTAAGAGGCAAAGAAGCAAAACTATTCTGCTTTTCTGGGTGTGATTTTGATTCTCGCTGCTGATGTACTTTGGCTCGAGACAAAGCTGCAGGTTGAGCACAGGCTCCTTCCAGCTAAGTATCCCCCCCTTCTCCAGCCGTGCCATTACCAATGTAAAGGCTTCTACGAGCACAGACCCCCAAACTTCACTTCTCTATGAATTCAAGTGTTGAACGTTGATGCAGAGCAGGCTTAGAGCTGTTTTTCCTCCAGTTTGGAATTTAAAACTGTGTGTTAAAGAGCGGAGTCAGTACAAACCTCTCCCATGTTTACCAGGAGTTAGACAGGGCTGCGTAGGGGTCAGATGCACGTCTTTGTTTTCGCACTGACTGGCAAGCAGCAGGGTTTATAGTGAGCACGTTCACCTCTGCACTCTCCACGTGCAGGGGTTGATCACTGGCTCTTGGAATGCTGGTGGCTCCTCTGGGAAGGAGCACGCTGCTTTCTTCATAGCCAGCATCGAGAGGTTCCTGCCAGTGCTCCTGAAGAGCTCGTCATGATATGCTCTGTTAGGTTTTAATTAGAGGGAAAACAAGTCTGAAGAGGTGGCAAATGGGAAATCCCTGCGATGGTAAATGAACAAAGTGGTTCTTTGGGACATGGCTTCCTGGGGCAACCTTTGGTATAGCAATGATAGACACAGCATCCCACTAAAAGGGGAGTGTGTTTGTGGAGAGCAAGAAGTTTGGGTGCATTTAGTGAGCCCTGGGGAAGGGAAATGCTTCCAGAGGCATCCAGTCTTTTACAAGTGATGCTCTTTACTGATTTAAAGCTTCTCAAACAACCCTTGCCTCTAAATAGATTTCTGATGCTAGGTTTTGTCTTCTGAACCAGCAAGTTTGAATTTCAGGTCTTGTAGAGGTGTGAGTCCCACTTACGTTTCATGCCTTTTGATATCTAATTGAAAGTTAAATTCTTCCTGATGAAGTCTGTGCAGCCTTTTCAGGCAGCATCACTTGTTTGAATTTCTGGCTTTGCGTTCCCAGTATTTGCTTCTTGTTCCACAGGCAAAAATAAGATTAGAACTGGTAGAAATTTAGTTGGAATTTCCTAAAACCTTTCAGAATTGCTCCATCTTTAGTCTTAATGAAGTGTTTGTTATGTCTGCAGACATTCGGTGCAGCTCTTACAAGAGCACGCATTTCCAGGTTACCCAAATACTCCAGCGTGAAGTAAACCCTTGTTTACTGCCCCAACATCCGTGGGCTGCTGCTTGAGTTCACAGCAGCTGAAATCCAGACCTGTGCAAAAACACAGTAATGCTTCCTAGAAATCCCTTCTGGATTGCCTTTAACCTTCACTGCAGGCTGCAGCAGGGCAGCAATGGAAAGAGCTCCAGGCAGGGAAAGCAGAGCGCCAGGGAGATAAGCCTTGTGCTAACAGTCAAGAGAATAAACAGGGATTCTGGATCCATTGCCCCTGGAGTATGCAAATATTGAACTCTTCCAAAAACAAACAGTGAAGGGAACAGAGTAGTAAAACCATTTATTAACTCCAGCTGCCCAATGTGTGCAATCGGGAAGTGATGTCCAAGGGGAAAAGAGCACCGAGCGTTTGAGCTTGCTTTGATTTCTTTTGGTTCCAGCCATTTTAAAGGATTAAAATACAACAACATGTTCTGAGGTTGCCTCCCCTGCTCTCTTCCTGGGGAGGTTGTGAAACCGGTTGCTCTGAAGTTGCGATTGTTTTTGCACAGGATATTTGCTGCTTGGCCGCATGGTTAATATGTAGAAATAGGAATATCCCCCAATAGATACCCCCTGGTTAGTATTTCGAAGGATATAAAGAAACACATTGGTGGGTTAATGTTCCCCTGCCCTGTCTGTCTCAAAGCTATAATACATTATATTAGCTTTTGGGTGAAAATGGAACAAATTGACTCCTTTTAGCACTCAGGAGCTGGACTTGACCCTGCTGCAGATCATGCATGTGTTAAGTAGTTTGAATAGCTGCATAAAAAAGAACATTAAAATGTAGAACTGCTTTCTTCTATATGATTTATTCTATATGCCATTCAATCTTCTCACATCTTTAGTACAGGACAGACTGGCTTTTCCCTGTTAATTTTGTGTACATGAAGAATCAGACTATAGCCAGTTGAATGCCTCTTTCTGCAATGCCTGTTTGGATGAAGGATGAATCTGTGCAAGTGGAAAAGGCAGCTTAGTTCAACCCAGGTCTCTGTTCCCTCGGGTTATCTTGGACTGTTTCCTTCCAACTTCTCCTTGGTTTGTCCAAACTGTAAAATGGAGGGAAGTTCTTAACCTTTGGCATGGCATTGGTGTTTACCTGAATAAATATATTCGCTTCCAGTGTCCTGTTTTATTCTATGACTGTATTCTAAATAATAATACTTTCTTTCTCTTCCTAGATGGGAAAATGCAGGGGATATTCAAGAAAGCCTCAAAAATACTTCAGCAAACCCAAGCTCTCCTATGGAAAAATATCCTTCTGGTGTGGAGAAGGAAGACAGAAAGTTTTCAGGCAAGTATTGCTTCTCTCAAAGGTTAGGATTTCCACTACGGATGATTTTTACTTGGCACTGTTTTTATGCTGGGTGATGCATGAGAAACCTCATCTGGTAAAGTGGTTCTCTGGAAAATGTCAGACACTACAATATCACAGTGTAAGAAGGTCTTGTTACAAATCTGGCTTGTGGCTTTTGGTTGTTGATCCCATTTCTGCACTGCCCAGAGGAACACAATGTCCAGCTCATGGTTACGGGTATAAAATCAACAGCAGACCTCGTTGGCTCCAGTGCTAAGAAAACATGTTTTTCACTTCAAACATCTTCATATTTTAAAGTTATTATACCTGTGAAATGGTTCTTCATCACGTACGAAAGGCAGCATTAATGGCTGGAGGAGCTGGACCATGCATAGCAGAGCTGGATGAGGAGATGCTTCCCATACCACCCAACCTCCAAGTCATTGGGCTGTGACTCACCTCTGCATTTCCTCCCTTTCACTAGGAGTGGATCACATCGGTGGTTTTCCTCTTAATAATACACACATCAGCAAGTATGATATACCACTACCCACGGCAAGAAATCCCTTACGAGTTCCTGGGACGGCTGGATGATCCAGCCTTCAACACTACGGGAGTGACACTCACATACACGCCTGTAACAACCACCACCAGGCACATAATGAGCAAAGTGGCTTCAGATTCTGTAATGACAGGTAACGGTGTTCTTAAATCCTTGGTATAGTTGCACACTCTGAACTGACCCTCATGCAGTCATTGTTGTGCAGGGAGAAAAGTGTTTGGAAAGCACAGTTCTTGAGGGTACAGATTGTGGCTGATGCCCATTTTCATGTTTAATAAATGTAATAATGTAATATAATCGAAGTCTCAGCTGTGGCGGTTTTATTCTTCTGTTTTCCCCTCTTTTTCAATGCCAGGTATAACAATAGAAGAGGTGGACAATGAGAAAGAACTGGAAAAAAGAGGAATTTCAGAGGAAGACATCATTGGTGTTGTTTTTAAGGATGACTTCTCCTACTGTCTCAGATTTCAAAGCTACAGTGTGGTGTCTCCAAATGATGCCTTTGAACACATCGGTAACAAAATAAACGAAACCAGAGGACTTGATTTTACATTAAGAAGTGCTTAGATGGATCTCTGAGATACCATGCCACTGAGCAGGGATCAAAGGCTCTATATGCTAAGTGCTTTTGAAAGATATTAATTAGAATTTGAGGGCTTGTTTATTTGGAAGGAAACAAATGTCAGAGAGAAAAGCTTTTAAGAACACATTATCCACAGTCCTTTTTGTTCCTTTCCTTTCTGTGTCTTGCCATGTCAGATCATGCCTGGAAAATGAGTGTTGTGTGTGCACTTGCCTACATCTAACATATACTGTATGGGCATATATTTAATAGATTAAAGCATAAATCTACATGTACATTTGTCCACATTACTACCACTGTGACCAAAATCGCTCCTATTTACTGACTAAAAGGAGTAAACTATCCAAACCAAACAGTAACCTTATTATGAGATGAAAATCAAGTGAGTTCATCAGTTGATGGGGAAAAAAAGAGAAGTATTTTGCTAAGAACTGGTCTTGGAGAATGGAAATGCTGGAGAGTTCATTTGTCTTGTCTACATAAGCTCTTTACAGACGTGACCCCAGCTCCAGTGTGCTCAGGGTTTCCTAAAAGAGCTGCTCTCCTGCTCTCAGCGTTGTTTCTTGATTTCCTGACCTTTGGATCAATTACATTTTCAAACCTACATATTATACATAAAGATTTATATACATATATATGGAAATAGATAAAACTCTACATTTATTGTCTTTCAGATACCTGCTCCGATTTTTCATCAGATACCTGCAACGTTCCCTCGTACTGGTATGCCGGTTTCCTATCGCTGCAGTCCAGCATTGATGCAGCAGTGATAGAAGTAAGTGTGATCAAGATGGAAAATAACATTTTCTGTTCATTCCAGAGTTATGTGTGAACTTAAAAAACCCAACAAAAACCGAACCCAATCCAGTTCATTTTCTGTGACCATTATCTTTTTACATAGAGAGATTCAAAAGATAAAAGAATGATAAATCATTCTTCTTGCTCAAGGCAGCATTTGTCTTTATTACAAGGCAATACAAAGAGATACTAAATATTGATGTTATTTTCCACTTAAAAATGAAATGTTGTTACTGACAGACTAATAATAAATACTTAGGAGAATCTGTTCTGATGTTGGCTGTTTCCTTGCAGCAGTTTAAATGAATGGCTGATTTCTTTCCTTTAGATGAAAACCAACCATTCTGTGTGGGAAGAGATGAAGTCAATCAGTGGTGTTCGTCTGAAGTTACCCTCGATCAAACCTGTGTATAAACTGGATTATATTTGGTTCATTGTTTACATTATATTGTGCTTCTCCCCATACATGTACTTTTTATCAGTGAAAGTGATAAGAGAGAAAAAGAAGCTGAAGGTGTTAATGCGAGCAATGGGTTTGCAAGATACCGCGTTCTGGTAAGTCTCATAGAAATAAACTGGGTAACTACAGGAATTACGTATATAAGATGTATACTAGCTTGTGGGATGAATGTGGGTCTGGTAGTGCTGCTCAGTTGAGATGAGTAACTCCACAGATGCAGCAGCAATCACTTGCAATCACCTTAGATTGATCAGGTGCCCTGTGGCTCTTCGCTGGCATCATTGCATCTGCAGAGATTTAGGTAGGAACAATACATGGATATCTATGCAACGTGGTCTAGTGGAAGGTGTCCCTGCCCGTGGCAGGGGTTTGGAACTGGATGAGCTTTAAGATCCCTTCCAACACCAACTATCCTATGATTTGCACCTTTCCAGTCTGGAAACTATAAATAGAAGTGTGTTTGCAGCACTTGAAGTGTGTCTTACATCACACATCAGGGCAAGCACTGTCATGTACAATGGCAAAAATAACCATGCCTTCATTTGTAGGTTATCCTGGAGCTTGCTGTACACCGTTTATGTTTCAATCACAGCAACTCTGCTGACACTGATCACCATTTCAGAAGTTATTCACGACCACAGCTTTTTTGAAATATACTTCTTTTACTTCTTTTATGGCACAGCATCTGTAAGTCTGCTTTTGTCTTCTTAAATGATGCACAATCCTTTTCCTAAGTAAAACATCTGAAACTCAAAGGCTACAGAGTGCTCTGGGGCTGGGCATTATATGAGAAAGTAAGAAATACTTCACTACTGGGATTTATTGTTATAATGTGTAGGCTAAGATCTCATTATATTTTGGGGGATTCAGGCTTGAAATCAGAGTAAAGAGAGGTGGTAACACCAGCATTAATGGGAAGGCTTGGGCTTTCTCCTGTCATCCAGCCTCCTAAGGAGGCTGAGGGGTCTGATCTCTCTGCCTCTATAGACCTGTTTGCTGAAAGATAAAAGCCTTGTGATGTGCCAATTGCATCTGTAGGGGACAGCTGAAACTCAGCTGAGTCTCTGATTTTGCTCATTGGATTTTCATATTGATGTATTTAACCAACAGCAGAAATGCATCCTGCTAACTGCCGGTTTTCTCTGCTGCAGATTCACTTCTGTTTTATGCTCAGCTCATTGGTACAGCAGCCAAATATTGCCAGCTTTGTGGGCTTTGTCCTTCACGTCCTCTTTGGATTGCTGGGCTTTTTGACATTGTTTGAAAAGCTACCACTGTATTTGGAATGGATTTTAAATCTCTTCAGTCCTTTTGCCTTTACAGCCGGCATCTCACAGGTATGTCAACCTGACAGGTATGACAGGCATGTCAACTGCATCCTGAACTTATCAGCTCTGTGTCTAGCTTTAATTTCAATCTCTGGAAAGTTATCCCAGCCGTGGGATGTGTCTGGTGGGTACCAACATCTGCAAGGACCATGAGGTCTTGAAGTGCTGCCTTAGCAAATATTATGTGCATCACTCTTCTGGTGCAACAACTTTGAATTGAGCTTACTGAAGCACTTTTGATACTTGTGGTCATGATAAAGTGTTGCCCTGCTTGGAAACAGCATCATGATTATGAGTAGACATGGCTTTCTGGTGAAAATGGTCAGGATGACACAGCAGTGCATGACAGTACTACACAGCACGTAGTGTTTCCGGCTAAAGGAAGTGTTGAATCTGACTTGTGCTATTTTGTTTTCCCTTAGATGTTAAAATTAGACAAATATGGACCAGCCTTTACGCCAGAATTGTACCCTTTCTTTAAACTGTACCTCATACTGAGCCTTGACAGTGTCTTGTATTTGCTGTTGGCCATCTACTTTGATAAGGTTTTGCCTGGTGAGTAGAAATGTGAGGGAAAGAATACAAATTTCCTTGCATTTTTCTTCAATAATCCTCTCCCTTCATAAGGAGAAAGTTACCAAAAGGGTCATGGATAGACTGGGAAAATGGTAATCTACATGGAACATCAAAAAAGGTGTCCTGATAGCGAGCAGGTTTTGGTTGATATTTCACCCCCTCTGTTTCTGAACCAGGGAAGTATGGAGTACCATACCCACCTTTGTTCTTCCTGAGACCATCGTACTGGTGCAAGCCCAGGAGTGGGTACACGGGGGTACAAACTGGTAGTGACAGCAGTCACAATCCTGTCCTCAGCAATAACATTGAGCCGATGCCTCCAGGCTTTGATGGGAAGGAAGCAATCAGGTAAAAACTCCTGTAGGCATGACAAATACAATGCTACATATTATGTACGACTCTAGAGGGCATAGCCATATTGCACTGATAAAAGTTAGACTGAGACATTTAGCACATATAGATAAGGTTAGTGATAAGCATGTGAAATGGGGAGGGTTTTTCAGTGTTTCATTTCGCTCCAGATCTGGATTTGAAGGTTTCTGGGGCATGTGCATCCTCAGTGCCAGGGACCAACTCGCTACCCTGCACTTTCCTCTTTGGAGAGCAGCACCAGTGAGTCTGACCCCTTCACCATCACCTTTAAAACACTGCTGATGGAGTGTGCTGCATACAATACTGTCATTTACACCCTTATGGAGCTTGTTTGGCCCACTGATGTTACTGTCCATTGCATGTTACTAGATAGCAAATATCAATCTGCTAAAATAATAGCCAGGTCATTGCTTTTAATTATATGAGCACGTGTTGCTACATTCCATAGGGCTTTCTGCTTCATTCACTGAGCACTCATTGAGTTTGACTTTGAAACCTTTTAGAAAAGCTTGTTCCCTAATTCTGCTTCTAAGAGTACAAGAAATGAATTCCAGAAAGCAATCCCTTTAGCTGCTAAGGAGCAGGATCAGTTTGAGGAGGAGGAGGTTGAGAACCATTCTTCCAGCAGTTTTCCAAGGTTGTTTTGAGGCAGGAAACATGCCACAGTAGTGAGATCCAATGGTAACGGCTTGCTTACCTTTCCTTTAGACTAAACAACGTTAAAAAAACATACAAGAAGAAGGACAAGAGAACAGAAGCTCTAAGGGGTAAGAGGTTTTGTAATGCTTTAATTTCATTTTCCACTAGATATGAACCCAAACTGCTTTGGAATTTACTGGATGTTCTTAATGCTGCCTCCAGCACTGTCAAAAGCCGTTTTGCATTGGTTATTGCTGCTGGGGTAAATGACTGTCCCATTTCCACCTGGTTATTCTTTCCCTGTTCACTCCAGGAAAGCAAATATTTATTACTTCTTTGCGACAGTTTAAGTGTCCTTAAAAGCTGTGGCTTCTGCAGCAATGAACCACTCGAGAAATCCCCTCTCAAACCTCCCTTTCTAACTGTAAACTACTCTGGGCAAACAGAACTTGTTTCTTTGGTCCCTGGCTGTAGCTGAGGCTGCTGTCACTGCCTGAGCCCTGCTCTCCAAGCACTTGCACATCTACCAGCTGCATGTATGCAGGTGGTTGGTATAGGTATGTATAGGATGTTAGATGCCTTTGTTTAGCAACATCTCCAAGTGATGGTGGAAGTATCAATATGATCTTAAAGGTTTATATTGACAAATAAAACCCTCCACAACCCACAGAAATACAAAATAAGCCTTTTCTTTTTAAAGGAAATAAGGTAGCAAAGTCTGGCTGCTTTGGAATAACTTGAAATCCCACGTGTTGGAAAGGCCATGGACTCTTCTCTTTCTGTGGACTTTCTCTTGAGCCATGCTAAAATAAAAGGTTAGGAACCCCATAGAAAACAAAAGTCAGAATTCTTTGTATATTGAAGTTAATACGCTTGTTCCCCCAATTCACAGCTGCAAGCTCCTAGCTAATTTTAGTCCTAGCTTCTGAAGATGTAATCCATAGTTCTGGATCTGTGTTTTTTGCCTCTCAGTTTCGGAAGTGTCACTCCTCTGTCATACTTAGCAACAAGCAACAAGTCGATTTCTTACAAACTTCATGCCAATGTTATCCTATTTCTATTCCAGGTTTGTCCTTAAGTATATATGAAGGCCAGATCACTGCGTTACTTGGTCACAGTGGATCTGGAAAAACTGCTCTCCTACATGTGCTCAGTGGATTTTCCAAGCCTTCAGCAGGTAAGGTGATGGACCCCAATGTTGAAGAGGAGAAGATGGTTGCTTTTCCAAGTGTAAAGGGGTAAAGATGTGAAACCCCATTTTTCCTCAGTCATCCAGTCCGGCCTGTTGCCAGTGCAGATTGCTCCATCAATGAGCCTCAAGGCTAATGCATCCCTTATGGATATGCTCATGCGTGCAAGTATGCGCAGATGGTTATTTCTCAATCTGGATGGCTTGATGTTTTCCATGAGCTGCATACCTATAGGAAATATGTTCTAGTTCTGAAGGGAGAGATTCTGTGCTCTGGAATGTTCTGAAGTGGTATTAAAGCTTTGGACAACACAGTTATTTCGCATTTTATTTCATAAGCAACATCCATAATTCTGGAATTAGTGTCCAAGGCATGAACACAACGCAGTGTGCTTTCCACCTCTAACTTGGAAATACTGTACCATATGAGATTTGTTTCCATCATTCCTGTCTGCAGGTTCTGCAATGATATACAACCGTAAAGTTTCTGAAGTATGGGATATGGAAGGAATTCAGGCAATGGTCGGGATTTGCCCTCAGTTAAATTTGCATTTTGAAGCCCTAACAGTGAAGGAAAACCTGAGAACTTTTGCTCACATCAAGGGGATTCAGCAGAAAGAAGTAGAGCAAGAGGTTGGTATGTGCTTGTCCATTACTGACCTCTGTTTTATGGCATCTTGGACAGTTTGAGCTTTATAAAGGACTATAACCAGCATTTATGACACAGATTAGTGGTGGACTTCGCAGTCCTGCAGTAAAGGTTGGACTTGATGATCTTAAAGGTCTTTTCCAGCCCAGCTGATTCTATGATTGTATGAATTAAAATGCAACCAGTGCTTTGGAAATCTGGCTCTTGTCTCTCTATGTTACCAAGGTGCAGAAGGTTCTCATGATGCTGGACCTCACTGACCTTCAGGATGTTCATGCCGATGTTCTGAGTGGAGGACAGAAGAGAAAATTGTCTCTTGGAATTGCAATTTTAGGGAATCCCCAGGTAGGGAATTGTCATATTTATACATACACAACATGAGCTGTTGTAGCACGCAGCTTTGCATTTTGACTTGGCACACAGACATTTGTGATTTTCCACCGGCATTCACGATCTGCTGACTTACTAATTCACTTATCTGCTGGAAGGATCAAGGATTCTAGGTCAATGAGAACTCTATTTTAGATTAAAAGGGTGAGAATATTATGGTAGGAGAAAGCATAAATGTGGCTGATATTTGAGGATGCGTTTTATCCTTGGAATGAGATATCAAAAAGCATGAAATGAAAGGATGTAAACATGGAAATTCCAGCTTGGACACGCAGAGGTCCAATCTTATTCACCTTTGCAGGTGCTGCTTTTAGATGAGCCAACGGCTGGGTTGGATCCCTGTTCCAGGCACCATGTGTGGACCCTGCTGAAGGAGCGCCAGGCTGGACGTGTGACGCTGTTCACCACCCAGTCCATGGAGGAGGCCGATGCTCATGCTGGTGAGCCCTGACTTTCACACTGTGGTTGAATGCACTTTGCAAACACGAGCTTCCTGTTGCAGAGCCCTCATATGGGTCCCACCATGATGCTGTCTGTGCTCACGGGACATATTTTGTCTGCTAGCAACCATCTACCCCACTCTAAGCAAAGGCTAAAACTGGCCTGATGTGCTCCTCCAAGACCTTGCTTGTGTTCTGCATCAGGATGAAGCACTTGCATATTATCTGGATATACCACTAGCAGCACCCACCTGAATTAGTGATATTGTTTGAATTAATATCTTTCCTGTCTCCTTATTGCTCCTGGGCTACATGGAAAATCTTACACAAGCCTATAAGAATGCATAATTAAAAGATTAACCTTGATGCTTAAGAGAAAGGAATCAGTTTGAAAAGAAAGAACCTTCAGCACTGGCCTTACTCCTCTCAGCTTCACTGTAATAATGCCTGTTGAGTTCAGAAGGAGCAGAGAGAGGCCAGTTTGCTGCGCTGTTGTAAATCCCTCCTCAATCCTCTGTATCCATGTCTCCTTAGATCGAAAAGCTTTCCTTTCAAATGGGAGATTACAGTGTGTGGGCTCATCTCTGTACTTGAAGAGAAAATGGGGAGTTGGCTATCACTTGAGGTAAATCCTTTTCTTTCTGGTCATTTCTCTTTTTATGAAAAGCTTCTAGTTGATGTCTTTTTTGTAGGGTTTGTGTCTCTATAGAGAGTAATAGAAATCTTGACAAATTGATTTAGAAGCCTTTTGAAGCTGCCAAAAGCATCTTGCTTTGGATAGGAAGCTGCTTTTCTTTGGAACCCAATCCTCAAAGCTTTGTGAATGCAGCTAAAAAGACTTACAACCTCCTTTGCAGCCAAAACAGGACCAGAGTATGAAGCATTGCGATTTCCACCTCCTCTGTGGTGTCAAAGTGATGTACAACTGCTTTAACGTAAAGTTGTTTTCCTTTGGATTCTAATTTCTGTGTTCTTGGGTTAGCAGTACTGGCTAGGATCGTTATTCTTAACTCAGATATGGCAAAACCAGGGGCACTGCAGATGTCAGTGAAAATCCCCACTGAAATACTACCCAGTTTTGGAGGTTTCCCTATGGCTCGATAAACTTGTGCTGGCTTTCTCTTTTAGGTGGGTGATGTATGCATTGGGTTTTGTCATTTAATATTACAGCAATTGCTTTCTGATACAAACAGGATCCACATAAATGACCTGTGTGACCCTGAGCTTACATCATCCCTGGTCAGACAGTACATCCCCAATGCTGTGCTCAAAGGACAGAAGCAGGGAGAGCTATGTTATATGCTACCTTTGGAAAACACTGATAGCTTCCCAGGTAAGAAAAGCCAGTTTTTTATGCCAGGGTTGTAAAGGAAGTGGTGGGAAAAGCAGAAAGCAAAGTTGCTGTGATGGGAATAACTATATGCCCTGGTCCATACTGCATGGGATTTGGAAACCAAATGCATAAACATTATCCTTAAAGAAAGCTTCTAATGGGCATGTTAATAATAATAAAAATATAGATAAACAAAAGAAAATCCACCAACTAATCTACAAACTACAATCCACTGAGTCTCCTCTAGTTTCAGGATGGCCCATGGTAATCAAGGACTCTGAATCTTCTACTTACCTCTAAAGAGAGCAACAATTTTGCCATGGCTTTTAAGCTATGGAGATGAATGATGTGAATGCTACAACATGCAATATCAATAATGCCAGTTGGAGCTTCTGCTCGACATTAGCCCTGAAAGCTGGACTGAATCTGTTGTTTCTACTGTGCAGATCTCTTCAGCCATCTCGAGAGCAGCCTTTCACAGGGGGTTGTTAACTATGAGGTTAGCAGGACAACCCTGGAAGAGGTTTTCCTGAAGTTGGAGGGTGAGGAAGCCATCGGTCAAGAAGGTAAAACAGTGACTCTGATTTGCAAGTGTGGTATGGTTAAGGTTCCATATAGACATATGTTTTAATTGGATAGCTAATGGGTTTCAATGTGAACTTCAGTAGGTTTCGGTAGGTCAAGAGCTGTATCCAACTTTCCTCTAGTGAATTGTCTTCTTGGAGAAATCTAGATGATTAGGTCTTGGCTTCCCACATGCTTTTAAGCACAAGAATTGAAGGCTGATGTTGAAAGGGGATTTGCCTTTGAACGGTGCATTGCCCAGCCTAGGAGGTGGGAAGAAATAAACTAGACAGAAGCATTTCACAAGGGCAATGGAGATACTGGGTGTGTTGCCAGATGAGCCCAGCTTCAGCCAGTCTGAATTCAGTGATGTAAATTATGTTCTAGATAGATTATGGCCCCTGTTCTTTGCCCTTGTTTCTTTTCTGGATAAAAAGTAAAAGCATTCCTCTATCCAGAACAGAAAATTCTTATTGATTGTGTGTGATTAAAATGTGTCCCTTGAACACTCTTTGTGGATAATGGTATTTCTTGTATATGCAGAAGATGGAGACCTGGAGGAGAAGGGCCAAAGCCTCCTGGTGTTTTCCAAACACGGAAGCACAGCAGTGAGCGGGATGGAGCTCTGGAGGCAGCAAGTGTGTGCTGTGATGAAAGTTCGCTTCTTAAAGCTAAAGCATGAAGGGAAGTTCCTCAGGTCCATGTAAGTACAGGAGCTCTCACCTACTCTCTTGGTGCTTTTCAATGTGATCATTCCTTTGGGTGACTGAGGGAACACTTAAATACTCATGATAATATTTAGAAGCCAAAATTAGGTGAAAAACATTTAAAAGCTGCAGCAATAAGGACAGTCGGGACTTACTGGTAGAGATCTGAATTGCCTAAGTTTTAAATTCCCCCTTGTCTTTCCCAGCATAAATCACACAACTGAACGTGGTGTTCCCCTGCACCCACTTCTGGCCTGTTTTTCCATTTAGATTGCTGTTCTTTGGAATATTCATCCTTCCAATGATGATGATTTTCATTGTGTTTCAACTGTGGGACAGCTCCAGTAACTGGGAAATCACAGCCAGCTCCTATTTCCTTCCCACTGAAGAGAAAATGCAGGATAAGTCAACAAACCTCCTCATCGTCAACGACACAGGTGAAGAAGAACATGTGATGTTGATTCGCTTTCTGCACCACTCTGAGTCCTCTTAGAGTTGATAGACCAACCTTGCCTTGCTATTTCTGTACGTCCCTTTATATACTTGTGGCTTTGGGAGGTGTTTTTTTATTGGCCAAAAGCAAATCCAGTTTTGGTGATGATAACTGAGTAGCTGATATTTAAAAGAGTAACAAGCCAGGCATTTATTTCGTTTTTAAAAAGCAATAAGTGCCCTAACTATGGAAACATACATTGTGTTTAACCAGTTTAATTATAATAGGAAAAAAACCCAAGGAAAATGAAAGTTGGCTTGTATTCTGAATGTTTGGGGTTTTAACATGTCTCTGCTTTGCAAGTGGGAACTTGCCTACATGAAACTGTTTATACTTAAAGAAATACACCTCTAACTACTCTCATTTCTGTTCCTGGCTTGATTTCAGGATCAGAAATTGAGGATTTCCTTGCTGCTTTGAAGACTCAAAACATAATCCCAGAAATAACTCTGGAGAAAAACATCACAAGCATTCCACTGTACAATGGAGCCATAAAAATCTCCCTGGAAGGCAAGGTGAAGGATATTTTTGCTGCTTCCATCCTGTGTGTAAACAAGATTTTCTGCGATGCATTTAAATGAGGCATAGCAAAATACACACACCAGCAAAAGGGAGAATATTTGTTTGACATATTAAATATTAATAGTTGTGTTGGAGGAACCAGGATTATATCTGGTTGTTGCCACTGCATGCTGCTTTACAATGACCTTTAGAGGAAGGCACTAATGCAAGTCCTTCATACTCTTCTCCAGATGTCTTTATCATTCATTTTCCTTCTGGTTCCTGTTAGCACATTTTCAGGTCACCATGGTCCCACCAATGACACGAATTCCTTTGTTATTGCTTTCTGTTCAACCCCTCACTGCTGTCAGCTCCTCCTCACACCTCCCATGGGTGTGAAGGTAACGTCTTTTGCTCTCACATCTTCAGAGCTACCGATTCACGGTCATGTGCAGCGCAGAACCCATCAACTGCTTCCCAGTGCTGGTGAACATCCTCAGCAACACCTTCCTAAGGCTCTTCAATTCCACCGCGCGCATCCGCATCTGGAGCGAGCCCTTTTACAGTGTGAGTGTCCCGCCTTTCCAGCTGAAAATGAATTGAAATAGCCATGCTGAAGTGATAAGGACTGGATGGGTTAGATACCTGGTTGGTTGAACAACCTCCAAGGGTTGGGGTTAATGGTCCAACTGGTGGCCAGTTCCTGGGGGCATTGCTTAGCAGTCAAAAGCAGTACTATTTAATGGCAATTTCTTCTGCAGTGTTTGGGTGCTTTGCAGGATTTCAGTGCCATGAGACAGTTAAGCTTGTCTTATGTGGTAATATGGTAGGAATACATTTTTTAGCATAGGATTATATATAAGTATTATATATAGGAATGCATATAAGTATTTCACAAGTAATTCTTGCAACCCCCATTTTTCTTCAACATCCGTATGGCAAGAGTCAGCATCCAAAGATGGTGTCTATCCTCAAAAACTTACAGTAATTCCAATACTTTTTGCAGATTTTAAGATGCTAAATGTTGGGGCTTTTTATTGCCTTGTTCTGTGTTCTTAAACACAAATGACTTACCACTAGTATTATCACTTGCTTGTGTGTTTAACCATCCTAAGAGCATTGAGCTAGCCAGATTTTCCTTGGGAAGCTGTTTATTGATATGACTCCATATTTCTCTTCCACAGACACAAAGCCCAGAAGTAAAGAGTGATATCTTTTTCATCTGCATGAGCTACATGCTGATTTTGGCTGCTGGTTTGCCTCCTCACTTTGCAATGAGCAGCATGGAGGATTACAAGGTAAAAAGCATGTGCTGGAAGTGGTCTGACACAGGGAGTAAGTGCAAATGCAATGTCTCTGGAGAGCAGTTCACATACCAGTGGGCTGTCTGGCATTTCTAGATAAGTTATATCTAGATATATATCTATAGACTATACAATAATATCATAAGCATCTAGATATAATACATCTAGACAAAATATATAGAACAAATACAGGCACATGAGCACAATGCTGTTCCAAAGTGCATTACCTTCCATCTCTGGGAATCAGTGGGGGCTCTGAACAATCTAGGGGATGTTAAAGCCTTTGGGGGTCAGGAGGATTTGTTTGGTTTTTTTTAAGTGTGATGTAGTTTAAAACAATAGTAGAACTAAGAGAAAATCAGAAGTGCTTGGAATGGAGAGGAAGGCTGAGCCAGGGAAGGGAAGACTGAGGGTAACAGAGAAGGAGGAGCAGGAACGATACTTTAGGCTCTTCTAACTCACCTCCCTTATCCCACTTGGTTTCACAGCTCCAGGCTCGTGCCCAGCTGCAGCTCGCGGGGCTCTTCCCCTCTGCATACTGGTGTGGGCAGGCACTGGTGGATGTCCCGCTCTTCTGGACCCTCTTGTGTCTCATGTTTGGGGTCCTGCTGCTCTTCAACCGCATCTGCCCCTTGCAGGCCAGCACCCTGCTCTCCCTGGTGAGCTTTTTGCTTACAGACACAATCCCCCCCATCCTTTCACAGTGAGTTTGCCCTTTAAATGCTTTTATTTAAACAGACTGCTCTAGGCAGGTTTCCATGTACCCACATCCATCTCCTTGTCACTGACACCATTCTCTCTCTCCAGATCATTTGCACCATTGGTTATGGAGTATCTCTCGTCCTCCTCGTCTATTTAATTGCCTTTAAATTTCACACAGGACGAAGCAATCGTTACATTTGGTCTTTCATCTTCATTCTGGTAAGTGAAGTGAATCTGAAGTGTTTGATTTACACACCTTGCCACTGGAGATCTCGTTTCAAATATACCAATATTCAAAAGAATAACCCAAATCCAATTGATTTTTAGTGACAGCCAATTTTTAGCAAGGATACATTAATATTAGAAATACTTTTTCTGCTTTATTCCAGGTGAATTCCACTCTCTATATGATCAGTGACCTACACGAAGCACTTTACTTCACCTTCTCCACTTTGATTCCTGTGTTTCCACCTCTGGGCTGGTTGATCTTCAGTGCACCAGTGAGTAAACATGTCCTGCTGCATTCAGTAGTGGTCCTAATGGGGCAAACTGGGAAAAAAAAAAGAGGCTTTTTTGCAAATTCCCTGTCTCATAGTGCCAAATGTCAAAAGACAACAGGAGAAGAAAAGGTCCAGGCTGAGGATTGAGAGAAGGGGACAAGCTTGGATTTATTAATCCTTTGGTTGATTTGGGTGGTTTTAGTTACAAAGAGCTCTTACAATGACTGCATTTTGGCAGACAGGGTAGCACAGGAGGGGAAGGTGGCGGAGGGAAAAGGCCTGGATGAAGTAAGCTGACAGAAGGAGGTGAAAGGCTGGGAAGAGAAAGCAATGGTGGAAAAGGCCAATCCAACCTGGCTGATTTGAAGCATCTCTGAATTAGCTGTAGCCAAGGAAGGCACAGCTCTGTCAGGCAGTATGAACCCACAAGCATAAGTATAGATCAAAGCTCCTTAATCCCATCCTGAGGAAAGCTGAGCAGCCTACATCTCACACTTGCCCTGTGCTAGGGAATTTTTCTAACTGACTGATCTTCTTTTCTCATAGCGCTTCTCATTGTTTCACAGCATCAGTCTTTATGAATCATGGAATCACATCTTCGTAGCTGTCTTTGCAGTAAGGAGCAATTTGATGATGGGCTTTTGGATGACTGTTCTAATGCAGTGGACTTGCACTGGACTTGTATAAGTCTCCCCGTAAATAAAGCGTGGGCTATGTGGTTCAAAGTTTCATGTTAAATGTTGGCTGGGAGGTACATCCAAATTATCATGGGCTTGTGTCCCATGTGACCCCTGGATACTGCATTATATGGGCAAAAGTGGGGGGATTATGGAGAGCTTGTGTATAAGGCAGGGATTTTATTAATCAGCTACTCAGTTTAATACTGCTTCTGCAAAAGAAAGGAGAGCTCTCAGATCCTGTGGGATGTCTGTTCGGGTGCAGATTATCTGAGCTAAAACTGCAGTATGAAGTCAAGGCCTTTGCTAATGATCTGCATATGAGATGGAAATGTATCTGAAGCATCAGTTTAACTTCTTCCCCTTCTGGGCCTTTTCAATAGCTGAAGTAAATGAGATAGGTTCCTGCATCCCCATATAGTTAATTCTTATTGAGTGTGATGTTACCTTCTCTCCATACAAACCTAATTATTTTTTTTCCTTTTTAGCCTTACATCCATTGTGTGATTTTTGCTTTTCTCCTTCGCTGTTTGGAGAGGAGATCTGGACAAGCAGCTACGAGACTTGATCCCATCTTCAGGTGAGTCCTGGGCATCAGGGTGCCCTTCTGAGCTTGGTTATCCCAGTCTGTGGGATGGGCTCAGGGCTACACAACCAGGCAGGATCCTCCTGGCTCAACCCCTGACAACAGGAGGAGGGGACAAGTGAACTTAAAGACCTGTAGCAAAGTGTGGTTAAAGTCATGCTTTTAGGTTTAATCAGTTTATCCGGAAGGGAGGATATTGAGGATGAAGGGAGGGGGTTTTTG
The DNA here is from genome assembly GCF_033783945.1 of Neopsephotus bourkii. Taxonomy (NCBI): domain Eukaryota; kingdom Metazoa; phylum Chordata; class Aves; order Psittaciformes; family Psittacidae; genus Neopsephotus; species Neopsephotus bourkii. The sequence goes on from NW_026902223.1 coordinate 2,501,547, forward strand.
TTCCTTTGGGTTATCATTTTCCAACTTACTGGAGTTTCCCTGAATGTGTCTGGTGGCAAATTCCCACCCAGTGTGTTGCAATAGAAGGTCAGCTGGCATACAGTGTCCTAGAGAGAACAACAAATGTGATTCAAGCTTTTTCATGTTAAGCTTCATAGCTGAGGTTTTGGGATGTTTCACTCCAGCTGGCCAAGCTGAGAGTTGCAAGCTGAAATCCAGCATTTTAACTCCTTTTCAAGTGTGTCAGTGTTGCTGGCTGCAGGATGGAGACTGCCCCATAAGTTTCACCAGGTTGGGGTCTGCAACCTGCTCTCTGCTTATCTGTTACCAAGAGATAAGAAACAACTGAGACAAACATGACTCAGTTAGGAGTGAGATGACCAAATACCTTTGAAAATCTGCCATATCTGTTTAAATTCTCCTTGAACTGATCACTGGCATGCATCGAGCAAGGGACCACAGAATCGTATCATATCATATAGAATGGTTTATGTTGGAAGGGACCTTAAAACTCATCCAGTTCCAACCTGCTACCATGGGCTTCCATGAGACCAAGCTGCTTCAAGCCCTATCCAGCCTGGTTTAGTGGAAGGTGTCAACCTGATCAATACTTACAGGACCAGTCAATGCTTACTGATGGAGGAAAAGCTAAATCTCATCTTTATTTTCTCATGCATGCCAGCAGGGTTATTTTTCCCCCATTAATAAATATTCGAGTCGATGCTGCCTGTGCAACACCTCCTGAACTCACATACATTTTGCAGGGTGCTGCATTAGCACCGCACTGGGAACAAACTTGTAAACCCAATCCTTTTTGGAAGTGATTCCCAGTGACACCATCTCTCTGCCTCCACTTGTAGGATCCAAAAGAGGAGACTGGTTGCCCACCAGAACAGGGAGCACCCAGGGGAAGAGCCCCCAGAAGTCCATGCAGAGAGGGAAAGGGTGAGGAGTGTGATGGCCTCACTGCAGCAGGAGGAGGTGAAACCAGCCTTCTGGCTTGTTTTCCTTTTCATTTTCCATCTCTCTGCTTTCTTAGCTCATACACTTGTTATGCACTGATTTGATGACCTAGTGCACATCTTGCCATCCAGCCCAGGGTGACCCTGGCACCAGGATGGTAGCTGGCACTGCATTTTAATTCCTATTCTGCTTTTCTTCATTCTGTTGCTCTGATTCCTGGATTTTTAATTTAGGAGTGTTGTCTTTAAAGAGCCGTACTTAATGGTAAGAACAGATGAGCTGTCTTGTGGGATAGGAGCAGAGGTTTTATTTCCCACTTCATCTCTTCACAGGAGTCAGCGATCGTTGTCAACAGTTTGCGCAAGGAATATGAGGACAAGAAAGCCAGTTCCATCTTTAAGAAAAAGAAGAAAGTTGCTGTCAAAAACCTTTCTTTTACTGTTAAAAAAGGTTCAAGTATTTTGCTGAACTCCTTATAAATGTCTATGTGAAGGTCACATTTGGAGACCATATTCTTGTGTGTGACTAGACCCAACACACCTGAGCTCCTACATTTTAATTTATGGGGATTCATGATCAGTTTTTCCTCCTCCTGTACTTTCAGTTATTGCCTAGCACACAGGGAAGACAGTTTTATTGACAATATTTATTATTAACAGTTTTTGCATCATTTTCCCAGGAGAAGTATTAGGTCTGTTAGGACCCAACGGAGCTGGAAAAAGCACCACTATAAACATGATTTCTGGAGACATAACAGTGACTGCTGGGGAGGTAGGTGACTCCTTTGGGGCAGCTGGGGGGCTGACCTTGATGCCCTTATGAATTAAGGGTGTGATAAGGCAAGCTGACAACGCAGCCTGACAGTCAGGGAATTTATGTACATGCAACCCTATTTACAGAAGTAAGAAGAAGAGAATGATGTGCTTTGATTTAGTCTGAGCACGTTCTAATTTACATCAAAATCAGTGTTGCAGAGTTAAGGGTTTGAGCTGCACAAAATCTTTGGTGTGTGTTCGAAACCCATTGAGAAATTTCACACGCCCTGTAAGAAATGTTGACATCTAAAAAATGTATTAATAACACTCTTCATAAACAGCCTTGCAAACCCAGGAAATTGAAACCGAATGGGAACAGGGTTGGGCCAGCAAAAATCCATCACTTAATTATGTGCAGGATGATTAATGGCATGTGCTGGGGGAGGGGAAATACCATTGCTGTTACAGATTTGGGACTGAATGTTTGAAACAGAGAAGAATTACTAAGAAAAAATGGTCTCGTGTTGGTACCTATTACCCAGAGTTTTATGGTCGTAAAATATGTGTGTTTAGTTTTGTGAAAGTGCTGGTCTGGATTGAAGTGAGCAGAAGACATGATAGGTGGAGGTGATCAGTCCAATGATGCTGGCATTCATTTTCCATGAGAGAACTTTACCATTTACTTCCTTTTCCTACTGGAAGAGGAGAGATTGGGATGAGCTCTTAGGCAGAAGCTCTTCCCTGTGAGGGTGCTGAGGTGCTGGCACAGGGCGCCCAGAGAAGCTGTGGCTACCCCATCCCTGGCAGTGTTCAAGGCCAGGTTGGACACAGGGGCTTGGAACAACCTGCTCTAGTGAAAGGTGTCCCTGCCCATGGCAGGGGTTTGAACTGGATGAGCTTTAATGTCCCTTCCAACCCAAACCATTCCATGTTTCTATGTGCCCATGAGGTTCCTCATGACACAGGAGAAAACACAACCACATCTCCAAGGGGTTCACTGATTCACCTCAAAATAACACTCTACAGCTACAGAGGTGTATGTGTTTTCAGGTGCTGCTAAAGGGCTGTGATGGAGTTGTCTCCACCTCAGGGCAGAGAAACCCAGGATACCTGGGATGCTGCCCACAGCAGGACCCGCTCTGGCCGGACCTCACTGTGCACCAGCACCTGCAGGCGTACGCCGCTGTAAGAGGGATGAGGAAGGAAGATGCAGCAGTTACCATCAACCGGTACAAAGCCAAATGATTTCAGCTTTTGGTTTTTCCTCCTGCTGGATGTATAGGACAGGGAAGGGTTTTTCTGGTAGCAAACCTGGCTGCTGTAATTAAGAGGCAGCACCTTCTATGCCTCTTTGAGAAAGAGGATCTCCTTCTCATGATATCTGCTACCTTATACTGTTCTCAATTCTTTGTCAATGAAGATTTTAGTCCTACTTTATCCAGAAAACCTTAAACTTGCTCCAGTTCATGGCCAGTCACATGAGTAACTCACTTTTCCCATTAGCTGTGATGACTATCTAGAATTCCTGCAAAAATTCCTTAATTTACCATCCAAGCTAGCAGTAAGATCACCAAGTAACCCAAGGTGATGTGTATCAGCTGAAACAAGTATGGTAGTGTCTGTTTCCTCAATACCCCTGACCCAGTATCCTGCCTTAGCAAACAGAGATGGTCATTTCAGTGTCTTTCCTTTCTATTTCCCACAGCATAGAAAAGGCATTGGATCTCCAGAAGCATTTAAGAACCCCAGCTAGGAGGTTATCTGCTGGAGAAGCCAGAAAGGTTTGTGTTAGATGTGTGTTGGCTGCTTCTAGCTTTTCTTAACCTGCTTTCTTCCTTGAATATTGTGCACAGAAAACCATGAGCAGAATGGTTTTGTTCATCAGAAATGATCTGTTTCCACCAGTATCTTTTGAATCCAGCCTGGTAGGATCCCTCCCTCTCCTCTTTTGCCATCCTCCCACATTGTGTGTTTAATAAATGCTAACCACAAGTCAGATTTACAAGGTAATCACTTCTTCATATCCCCCCCCCCCCCATGTGCATCTTCCAGTAGATGGGATGGAAAACCCCTTTCAGATCTTTGGCAGGCTTTGGAGTTTGGGGGGAAGCTGATTTTAGGAGTTTAAAATATTAACTAAGAACACCTTGAGATGGGGATTTTTGAATCCCTGTTCCTGTATTTTGGAACCATGAGCTTCAGCTTCTAGGGGATTCACAGGGATTAAAGTGTAGAGGGACAGCTCATCTGTTCTGCTGGTAAAGTAAAAGCAGACCTGACCTGACCTCTGTGTGTGTCTTTCTTGTTTCAGCTGAGTTTTGCATTGAGCATCCTGGGAGATCCGATGGTAATGCTTTGGGATGAGCCATCAGTGGGCATGGACCTGAAAGGGCAGCACCATATGTGGTGAGCAGAGCTGGGAAGTGTGTGACAGGCTTAACAGGATGGGTTTTACGCTCCGTGTTGTAGTAACCATTGGGCAGGCAAAGAGGTTCTGCTTTGGTGGCAGAGCACATCTTTATTTCCCCTTTTTCCTAAAGCACATGGGATGGGGTACCCTTAAACTCCTTATTCAGCAGGCAGTAAGCAGAACCACCAGACGCGATTTTGATGGTAATGCACCCCAAAAAATCTGAGTAAGCACCAGTTGAACCCATGTATTTGGTATAAAACATAAAAAATGCTGTTTTATTCTGAGCAAGAGAAAAAGTTATAGGTAGTTCTTCCCTTTCATCATTGATCTCTAGTGCTTAGCTCTGGCTTTTCGTCAGCAGTTTATGCTGAAGGTGTAAGCTCTGAAGGGATGCTGACATGACAAGTTGCAACACAGCATCAGCATCTACATGTCATCTTTACAAAAGATAGCTGAAGGCTTTTAGTCATCCACTTATTTATGATTCTATAGCTTCAGCTGGGGCTGGTGAGACACAAACCAGGAGGTTTCCTGTGTCTGTTCCTGGGAAGTAACTGGGGTCTCTCTGTCCCCAGGAAAGTGATTCAGGCAGCCATCAAAAGCAAGGAGCGTGCAGCCATCCTCAGCACGCAGTACCTGGAGGAGGCAGCAGCGATGTGTGACCGCGTGGCCATCCTGGTGTCAGGGCAGCTACGGTGGGCACTGGGGTCTATGGGGGTTAGTGGAAGGTGTCCCTGCCCATAGCAGTGGGTTGGATAAGCTTTAAGGTCCCTTCCAACCCAAACCATTCTATAGTTCTGTGATTCTCGTTAATCTAATGGAAAATCTTGGTTTGGATTGTCCCAAGCATGTAACAAACAGTTTGGTGAGGAGGTTGTTTTAGCAGCACAGATTAAACAGCAGGTGAATGAGAGGACAGACATCTGCTGCTCATATCCAGTGACTGCTTTATTTGCTGATCATGATGGCTGGAGCAATGGTTTCCCTCCTCTGCAGGTACATCGGTTCCCTTGAGGATCTGAAGAGTAAGTCTGGCACAAGTTACCACCTAGAAGTCAAAATGACGGACCCGGGACAAAGTGATGCTCTCCATGCTGAAGTTCTGCACCTCTTCCCCTATGCTTCTTGGCAAGAAAGGTCACTTCCCATGGGCTGAACACCCAGCCCAGACTTGTGCTGGGACACTCTGTTGTTTCTTGCTCAATAGTTCACTCTCCAAGTACCCCTAAACCTTGGTGCTGAGTCACACCATGATGAATTAATTGGTTTTATTACTTTTTCAGGACGACTTCTTCGCTCATCTACAAGATACCAATGGAAAATGCACTACCTCTGTCCCAGTCGTTCTCCAAGCTAGAAGCAGGTAAAAGGAAACAATCCATTAGGCAAGAAGATTGCTTTCAGATTGTTTATATGAATTTGGTTTTTACGGATGCCTTCTCCATCCCTCTGCAGCTAAACAGAATTTCAGGCTTGAGGATTACAGCTTGTCATTGCACTCTTTGCAACAGGTATGCTGATGTGGAAGTTACAGGTTAGAAACTGACTGTGTGAAAGGAAGAAATAGCCTGTGAGCAGTGTAAAGACTGGCTATAGTGAGGTTGTTTCTGATGTGGCATATTGCAGGTGTTCGTAGACCTCACCAGGGACCTGGAGGAGAACGACCTGGATGCAGCACCCGATGGGGCTGTGGAGCAGAGACCACTTCACCCCTGATTCCTTGAACCCACAAAGGAAATATTCAGTGTATTTCATCAGTGTTACTGATGTGTGTGATCCGCTGCAGCTGTGGGACCTGGTTGCCTGTGTCACAACACACATTGCTCTGCAGGTTTTCTGTCTCACAAAGAAAACAAATCTTATTTTAATAAATAAAGCCTTTATCCTTTGACAAATTGATGCTTCCCTTCATCTGTACCCTTATGAAGATTTGCTGTGCTGAGGAATAGCCCTGCTGGGGTGAATTGGTGGTCCCAAGGCAGCAAGGTGGGCACTGTGGCTGTGCGTGGTGGCTTGGCTGTTGGAGAGAATCATGTGCAAATTCAGAGGAGGCTCTTAAACCCCTACTCATCCATGGCAGACATTTGGCAGCCAGGGCTAGTTTTAAATAACCAATTAAAACACTGAATAACATAGAAACTCCCTACATTTGGGCAACCAGGTGTTTCCCCTGCTGCCCCGTTGTCCTGTTTCTCAACCCACCCAGCCTCAGGGAAAAGCTGGGCTGGGGTCCCACTAGAGGACAGTGGCAGCTCCATCCCATGGGACTGATGCAGCAGCAAGACCTTCACCCACACCATGAGCTCCTCTGGTTCATGTGGGTGATGCCAGTGATGAAGGTATGGATGATGCAGGTATAGGCTATGCAGGCAAGGAGGATGAAGTAGCTTAAGCAGGCACCTACGGGTGTCTGGGCAATGCAGGCAAGGATGCAGGCAAGGATGCAGGCAGGGATGCAGGCAGGGATGCGGGCAGGCAGGTACCAGAAGGTAGCTGCTGTGGCTCAGTTTTGGACCCTTCTGTCAGGAGAAGCCCCTAGGCAGGCACTCCACACGCTGTTCCTACACCGGCCTGGTGACACTGCAACTTTGCAAACACAACCTTGCCATTCAGGGATGAGCCGCAGCCACCTTTTGCTCCTTGCCTGTAGTGTTGTGATGCGATATCGCTGTTGTCTTCATCCTCTCTTGCTGCACCGAGAAACACACCGGAGTTTGCCAGAGAAAGGATATTTGTGTGGTTTGTTGTTGGGCTCATTTCACTTCTCTTGGCCAAGACTCAAGAATTTGCTGAGTAACTTTTCGGAGAATCCACTCCAGCAACCCAACAGCAATACACTCAGTTTGCTTTTTCTAACATAAATAAATCTGAACATCTGCCAAAGAGGAAGGGGGGGGAGGAAGCAAGGGAAAAGAGAAGTGATGGTGTGAGGAATGCCTTTTGGCAGAAGTGCTGGACTGAAGAAATGAGTGTGTGGACAAAGGAGCACTGAGAGCCACTGGGGCAGCGAGGCCAGTCCATCCCAGGGAGGATCAGCATCTCCGCTTCTATAGGCACACTGCACAGGACGAGCTCTGGATTCCTTTCAAACCTTCCCATCAAGGTAAGGTTAAGCATTGTTCTTCAAGCAAGTAAAAATTGCCACTTAAAGGATATGAAAACATCCAGTAATTAATAACACTGTTAACACTGGCTGAGAATATGAATGCATAGGTGGGACACTGGGCATCTTTCTAACAGCCTGAGTTAAGCTTGTGATGAAGCTTAGTGACTACTTAAAGGTGACAGTTTGATATGGAATAGCACACAAATGGAGCTCAGTTTATGACAGAGGTTTATTTCCAGAGGTTCTCAGTGCTAAGGGGATGTGTTAGGATCAGTCCAGCTCTGTATTTTAGCTAATCCAGTACGTGAGGAGCAGATTTCTTTCCCGACATGCAATGTAAGATAAGGATTGAATTTAAAGAGTCTTCTGTCACTGAGCCCATGTCCCTGCTCATCCTCCTGGCATGCTGTGCTAGTGCATGTGTTTGCGGCGTGCAGTGAGGGAAGACCATTTGTTGCAGCTGCTTTTCCAGCATTCCAGTGCCTGCTGCCTCATTACAGGGATCATGCCTCTCTGTGGGCTGCATATAAATAACTGGAAGAAGATCAACTCTGTCTTGCCTGTCAGTGCTGTGAGGCGTCATCCCCCAAAGGGAAGAGCACAGTGTAAATCCTCCTTCCATATGACAGGAAGGTTTGGAAGGATTAGATCTATAAATGTTCTGCTATTTCTACCTGAGACATCATGTGTAGAAGATCAGTGTCTTGTCTAAAAGCATAGTTTATCTATATATGTGACAGCAGAGCAGTGAGTGTTGCTCTTCCGCATAGGGGGTACTTAATCCTTTTCCTCATTAAAGGTACTCATAATTACTGATGGTTAATATGGATGGATTTAATCTGCAAAATTTACTCTGGCAGCCAGCTCTGTGCCTGCTTCTTTAAGTTACCACCACCAGCACTAATCCAGGCAACAACTCTCTGTTTTCCTTTGACCACGTCTTTTGAAGGATGCTGCCAGGTCTGCTGGAGTAACACACCAAAACAGGCTCATGGCTGTCTGCTTCCCTCTTGTTTTCTATTAATATCCCCAGCAACAACAGCTCTCCCCACACACTTCCAAGAATTTGTTCTCTCCTAGCTCCACGTTGCCTTCAATCAATGCTGTTTTCCTTGTGAGCTCAGCTCACACCACAGCCAGGAGTTGCTCAATGCTTCTTGGTGTGAAGCCTTCAGCACATTAAGATGATGTGCAGAAAGGTTTTGGTGATTTTAATTGATCATGTTGTCATTTCTTGCCTATTAAGGCACCCAAGCCCATTTCAGGTCATGTGGAATGATCTTCCCTCTTATTTCACAAATAACTCCTCCAGTTTTACAGCACAAAAGTGTGAAATTCTGGTTGTAATCAGTGTCTTACCATTGTAAGGGTTGGGATGTTGAGGATAATGAGGTCCTGACATGTTAGAAGCTGTGCTGCAGGGCTCGCTTGTGCCCAACACATGAGCTCTGAATTGCTCCTTGCAGCAAGAACGGAAGGAAAGCATCACTGCTTTTCTGGCTTTTCTTGCATTTGAAAGTGATTTGGGGCAAAAAAATCAGTTTGTAGGTTCAAAGATGAAGACTCTTCAGAGAAATACGGGTGTGTTCCAGCAAACTAAAGTTCTCTTGTGGAAAAATATCCTGATGAAGTGGAGGATGAAGACGCAGAGCTTTCAGGTAAGCTGAAATAGAAAGACAACAGTGAGTAGTCAGCCACAGGGAGCGGCCAATCCCTGCCTGCCCTAAGTTAAAGTCCCACAGTACCAGGTGGCTGGTAACAGACACCTTGATACTTCACTTTTTTAACTGGTATTTCTGTCTTTTATGTGACATATGAGAGCACAGATGGGTTCTTTGGGTAATTTATTGATGTAACAAGCACGATGCAAAGACCATTTGTTGGTTAACATCTAAAGTACCTGTGTGACTTCATGCTTCTTGTATTTTAATCCCACATAGTATATGTTTTTGTACTGTTATATATTAAATCCTCTTCTCTGCTCTCCCCCTCTCCTAGGAGTGGATGCTGTCTCTGCTCTTTCTGCCACTGATTTTCTTCATGTGTATGTTCCTGAGGAACATTCGCTACCCTGAAGTGCCGTATGGCTACCTCGGGCAGTTGGATGATCCTGCCTATGATGCCACTGGGGTCACCATCGCTTATACACCCGTCACTGTGACCACAAGGCAGATCATGAATAAAGTGGCCTTGAACTCAGTAATGATAGGTATGGTTGGCTTGCTAAATATGTAACTTTGTCTTTATTTAACTTATTGCACAAGTTTTGTGTTTTATTGGTTCTCCAATATCTTTGGTCAGGGGAGAAAATTCATCCCAAGTTTTCTATTCTCATGAATTCTTCTCTAGTATTTAAATTGCTACTGAGTGCTTCAGAGCAGCAAAGCTGACCCTTTCCCAGTAGTCACTATGTAGACTAATACTATTAAGACACCTTGGTTTGTTCTTTTGAGGTACATTTATCAACAGATAAAGGATGAAGGATTTCAAAGTACCACCCCATCCCATGAGGAGAACTGGGAAGGAGGAGTTGCAATGCTAAAAAAGCAGGATATACCCCCAGTGTCTGGGCACGTATTTCCAGACCTAAAAAACCTCATTGCAGTTCTTTCTTTACACACCACAGGTATAGTATTAGAAGCACTGGAGAGTGAGAAAGCTCTGGAAGAAGCCTGGATTTCAAACAGAGGAATTATAGGGGTTGTATTTAAGGACAACGTCTCCTATCACCTCAGGTTTCCTGCTGAGAATGTGCCTATTCCAAATGACAATTTTGGACACATAGGTAATACAAAATGAGGATGTATGGGTGGGTGGTTGCCTGGCATTGACAGAATTGCTTTGTTGGAATAATCCATACCTGTTCAGTGATTTAATAAGTTGTTATGGTTTTGGTCAGAGGGACACTGTCCATTTGCAGAGTCCCCATAGTGCACATGCATCTTAGCATCAGCTTTTGCAGTGAAAACCATTTACCTTTCACAGCTCTTACCTGTGATTCCCTTCACTTCTCACCTTGCAGATAACTGTTTTGATTTCTCGTGGTTGAGCTGTCACAGCCCAAGGTACTGGTACAAAGGCTTCCTGTCCCTGCAAGCCAGCATCGATGCTGCTATTATAGAGGTAAATGGGATTTATGACCTGATGTAGGTGTCCTTTTATTTTAAGCTTGGTATAGGGGAGACAAATTGTTCTGTGGCAATAGCAAAGTCAGAAAATTCTGCATAGAAATAACCTTTTCAAATACTTAGCCACCTGAGTACTATTGGCAGTGCCAGTGGGAACTTGAATGCAGTCAGTGGTTCCTGACTTTAGTTTCTCTTAAAGGCTGGGAACCAAGTGTAATACCATTATTTGATTTAGGGAATTACCCAGATTCCAAGGAAAAGGCAGTTCTTGCAGGAGACTGGGGTGCTCTGTGTATCTGTTGAATTATTTGGTTTCAAAGTAGGCATATCTGTAATTTCTTGTCCTTCCTTTCCAAATTGTTCCTCAAAAGTATACCAGGATAGGGGTCATTTCACCTGGCTGTGCATCTCCAGTTGTCCAGGCTGGTTTTGTACCTGGGGAGAGAAACAGGACATTGGGGAATGTGAATCAGTTTTGTGTCTGGATCCTTACCTCTGGATGAGCTCGAAGGATTTACCTCTCCAATTAGATGAAGGAGGCAGTCTAGCTCAGGTGCAGGCACATAAGTGAGTCAGATGAGCCCTTCCTGTTGGGGTTTATCGCATTACTTGTTGGTATTTTCTATAAAGGTTCATTCAAAAATACACCTAAAGATGGTGAATCAGAAGGTCCCTTATATAAATCCATCTCACTGTAGAAAATAAATGCTGAGGTGCTGACCTTGAATTTCTTTAGGTGGTGGCAAATCATTCTGTTTGGGAAGAAATGAAATCAATTGCTGGTGTCCGTATGAAGTCCCGAAGCGTCATCCCCTCCATCACACTAAACTACAGTTACTTCATGATTACTATTGTGATGTGTTTCTCCCCATTCATGTATTTCTTGTCAATGAACGTTGCAAGAGAAAAGAAGCACCTCAAAGTATTGATGAAGACAATGGGGCTGCAGGACATTGCATTTTGGTGAGTTCTTTTTTAACTAAGGTGTGTTTGCCAGAAATCAGTATACTCCTGGGCACTTGAGCAGTCAGTTAGTAAGTTAAATGAGCTCATACGTTTTCTCCAGTACTCTAAGGACAAACCAGAAGTGCTGAGCATGGCAGTGGTGTGTTCTTCTTCCTTGGTGTTTCCTCCTCGGGTGGACAGTGCTATCTGTTCTGCCTAGGGTATGAATGAGGTGACCCTTGGAAATAATTAATATCTTAATGTAAAATGGTTCTGGCATGCCAATGAAGTTGCAACAACAGTTCTTATTTAAATGAAAGTGTCATGCCCCCTTTCATCCTCAGGCTCTCCTGGAGTCTGCTGTATGCTGTTTACGTGTTGGCCTTCTCCTGCCTGCTGACAGCTGTCATGGTGCAGAATTCTTTCTACCTCAGCAGCTTCCCTTCGGTCCTGCTGCTGTTTTTCCTCTATGGCCTAGCATGTGTAAGTCGGGTTTTACAGCCACATTTTCTCACTACATGATTTATTACACTGTTGATGAGCCTTTTGCACAGTGCTCAGGACTGTAATCTGTGTATGGTCATACTGATTCAAATAGCTGCGTGGATTCTCTAACTCAGCAGCAGTGATTTGAATCGCAGCCTGAAGGTCCGACAGGCAGTAGGTTGGCTACCAAAGACCTGATTTGAAAGTCAGACCAACTCACTAAGAAGGATTTTAGTGTATTTTATTACATGGACTCGCCTCAGGAGCGATCTCTTTGCCTGCCAAATGGAGGTGCTACAATAAAAGAGATTTATTTTCTTCTGTGATTAAAGGAAACTTCTGCTCTTACAGATCCACCTGGTTTTCATGCTCTGCTCCCTGTTAAGGAGCTCCAAACTCGCTGGTTTCATGGCGTTCCTCATCACCCTCCTCTTTGGATGCCTGAGCCTTGTGGTGCTGATAGAAAACCTTCCAGAACCAGCGAAATGGTTTCTTGGTCTCTTCTGTCCTTTTGCATTTAACGCTGGCATTGCAAAGGTATGGCACATCACCTCTGCAGCTAAACCTTCCCAATAGTTTGCTGTCCTGGGCAAACAGTGAGGACAGAGTATATTTTATCACAGACAGAGGCCGTAAAGGACCCTGCTGTGCTTTGCTGGTAGAAAAAGGGATAGGAAGTCATGGTCCTCATTGCAAAAGACCAGTTTCTCCACATCTGTAAAATCTTCAAGTACTCTTCATTCATACCTATGAGAGCTGAGTTGCTGTTGGGCAGCAAAGAGGGGCTCCAATGCCCCCATCCCATTCCCCTATATAAAAGCTTATGAATGCAAAGAGAACCACAGCCCTCCTCACAGTCTGTCATTGTGCACTTCAGTAGCACCCACATGAACCCAAGGAAGCTGCAATGAGCCCACATCGCAGCACACAACAGCACCATTATCTGCTGGGGCTGGACCCCAGGCAGATGGGAGTTGACTTGGGGACATCAGCTCTTCTCAACCCGGTCATTCCCCTCTTGCTGCAGCAACTCCTCCTGGCAACAGAGACACTGCAAACACAACTCCAGTTTCCTGCTGCACCCATCCTTCCTCCGTCCCCACTTGGGATAATTCTGTGCCATTTCCCAGTTTTCCGTAAGCCATATCGCCATAAGTTTGAGCAATGCTTGCTAGCTCCAGTTATTTAATATTTGATTTCCTGATACATATATATGTATTTATATATATAATATATATATATAAAAATCTGCTTGGGAGAGGAGATTCTGCACCAGCAGAAAAGAAACTGAGTTTAATGCTAATTTACCATATGGATAAATCAATCACTATATAAAATTGTACCGTGTTTGTCATGACTCTGTCATGTCAAGGCTGCCAATATAATGTTTCTTGAATAATTTTCTGTTAACATTCTGGTCTCTGCTTTTGGATTGTTCTGGAAAATTCTAAATGAAACCAGAAGGTCTGTGCATGGAGTAAATGTGTTTCCTTTCCACACTAGATAGAAAGGAAGGAAAATTGGTCAGTACTGCAGATGATGTCCAGGTTAACAAAGTCAATTACACCCATGGTTCGATGGCATCTGCATAGTTTTCCAGCCTGCAAATTATCCTTCTTTGTCCTTTATTTCAGGTTTTCCATTTAGAAAAATATGGAATGGGTTTCTCTTTTTCTAACCTAATGGGGGATTCATATTTTCTATTTTCGACTTACATTATGCTGGTCTTTGACTCAGTCTTGTACATGCTGTTAGCTATGTACTTCGACAAAGTTCTCCCAGGTGGGTATAATTTATACTTATGATTATACTCTCTCATTTCATACCTTTCATTTCTATGGATTGCCTGTAATAGCTTGTCAAGGAAATGAGGGCCTACTCCATTCTCAGAATGGGTTTTGGACTAAAAACCTATATTATGTTACTGAGTGACTTCTCAGCCCCTGACATGCACACTCTTAAGTCCCAAATCAAAGACAACAAAGTACTTAGTGGTTTTTCTTTCTCTTATATTGCTGTTGAGCTGTTTATGAGAAAACAGAGTGGGATGGTATGTTAATTCATTAAGTAAATGCTGAATTCGCTAGGTATAGCCCTGAAGCCAGCCTTCTTGTCTCTCCTAACCCCCGCTCCAAACCTCTCTTTTTAACCCCTCAAAGTACTGATTTTCAGGCAGCCAGGTTCTTATTAGACCCTCCTATAGGTTTAGTCCCGGATGGTGTTTTGGTTGTGGCTTTGGTTAATGATAGATCATCTTCTCTGCTCTCCTGTCAGGCAAATACGGCATCCCAGACTCCCCTTTTTTCTGCCTGAAGCCCTCGTACTGGGCAAAGAGCAGGAGAGGCTCCACCAGGAAGATACCCAGAAGTCCAGTGAATCCTGAAGAGCTCCTCAGTGACGATGTAGAGCCGGTGCCCTCTGAATTCATGGGGAAAGAGGCCATCAGGTAAAGAGAGGAGCTGCTATTCATGCTTTTCAGTTGGGGAGCTTGGGTTTCATGCTCCCACTGCTCCCACCATCAGCTTTGTTTTGATTTATCCAGGCAGTTTTTATGTTCATGAGGCTCTTGCAAGACACTGTTTCACAGAGAAATATTAGAGGTGAAATGCAGATGAGATAAATACATAATTCAGGCTGAGCACTAATAGTGAAATTCAGGTAAATTCAGTTTTAAAAATAGCAGGGTTTTTGGTGTAGACTTGGTTAAACATCCATTAGGAACCTTATCTTTGCAAGGCTGGGTTCGCCAGTATTGTGTGCCAGGTAGAGGTGTTCACACCTGTATACAGAGCATACCAAACCGTAATATCCTATTTACCTTCCTTTTAGACTCAGCAATATTAAAAAAGCATATAAGAAGAAGGACAAAAAGACAGAAGCTTTAAGAGGTGAGAAAGCCTTAATACTGATTCCTGTTACAAATGAGGGGAAACAGTTGTGCAAACATATTGGTCAAAGAAATATAACACTTGCATTGCTTAAAAATTTATGTCAAATATTGATGTAACTGATCACTCTTTTGTTCAGTTTTCAATGATTTTTCCATGTTTAATAAGACTAAAGAGAACAAAGTTTTCTTTCTATTGTATTTCTGTCTTTTCTGCTAAATACAGAGCAATTTCTTATGTTTTTAGTTAAAGGTTTGCAGAACTTTGCCCCACATTGCTTAATGCACTTTTCAGTAATCATTGCTACCTAGTCCTTATACTCCTGAACTTGTCCTACCTTCAACAATGAGTAGAGCCAAGTCAAACCTTATTTATTCCCAAACTTGATGTTGTTTTCATTCTAGGTTTGTCTCTAAATATTTATGAGGGTCAGATCACTGCCTTACTCGGCCACAGTGGAGCTGGAAAGACGACACTGTTAAACGTGCTCAGTGGGCTCACTTTCCCTTCCGAAGGTAGGATGGCAAGTGGTAGGCTTAATTCAAAAGTTGTAAAGACCAGTTCATTCCACCTCACCACTTTTATTCCTATAAACAGGCTCTGCAACAATCTACAACTACAAACTTTCTGAAATAGGAGATAGGGAAGAGATTCAAGAGATGATTGGTGTCTGCCCCCAGTTCAATGTACAGTTCGGTGTCTTAACAGTGAAAGAAAACCTAAAAATCTTTGCAGAAATCAAGGGCATCAGGTCCAAAGAGGTAGAGCAAGAGGTAAGTCTGTGTCCCATGAGCACACCCCATGCATCATGTTTCAGCAAAGGCTCCTTTGGGAAGCTCAAAGGCTCCTCCTGGTTGTGTCTTCTGAAAACCAAAGCTGGTTTTGACCATCAACCAGGTTAGTAAGCAAGCCTGTGGGCTTGATGAAACCACAGTAATACATCTGCTCAACCCAAGGAGAAGAGCGGATGCTCTCTTGATGGTGATGGTAGACCTCGGTCCATGCTCTTAGAAACCGTACCTTCAATCCCAGCCAGATCTCCTTCACGACTAGTAAAGGATGGAAAGACACTTGGTGCTGAGAATGGACATCCTTGTGCTGTTCTAGGTGCAAAACATTTTGGAACTGCTGGATATCAGTAGCATTCAAGACACGCAAGCGGAGAAACTCAGTGGTGGGCAGAAACGGAAGCTATCCATTGGAATAGCTATGCTTGGGAACCCCCAGGTAAAGCAGCAGGCATGGCTCTGGAATATAAAGAATATTTAGGTCCAGCATAAGGAAAACCTTGTCATGTACTTGGCTACAAGTTCTTGAATGATTTCCGACATCTTTAAAGTTCTCATAATTGCTAATATTAATAAATTTCATTATATAGCTGATCCATCTTGCTAGTCTAGTTTTAAAGCACATAGACAGTTCCTTGACCTCAGCTCCCAGAATAGATGCCTTTGCACAAAAGATAGCCTGGGTCTCTTGCCTTCAGGACATGAGGTTTTCAGAACACCAAACTCAAAAGACGTGAACTCTGGCATGAGAAACATCTGATTTCATCCATTCTGCAGGTTTTGCTCCTGGATGAGCCAACGGCTGGGTTGGATCCTCTTTCCAGGCACAATGTGTGGAGCCTCCTCAAGGAGCACAGAGCTGGACGGGTGATCCTGTTCAGTACCCAGTGCATGGATGAGGCTGATATCCTTGCAGGCAAGCACTGGCTCAGCCTGCAGCATCTCTGCAGAGCAACCCTGGAGCAGAAAGCTCATGAGGTTCAGTTGCAAAACCAGTTTTGAACCACAGCTCTACAGTATAAATCCCTTTGGCTTATTCTTCCTCTAGACCGTAAGGCTTTCATCTCACATGGGAGGCTGAAGTGTGTTGGTTCTTCTCAGTTCTTGAAGAAGAAATGGGGGATTTGCTACCATTTAAGGTATCTACTTCAGCCCCAGCAATGGGTATCTGGGAATATTCATGTACAGGGAGCCACCAGAACGAGTGTCAGGGGGAAACCATTTTGCAGATGTCATCAAAGCAGGAAAATGAACTTGATTAATACAGTTAAATAAACTGAAGCAGGAATTTACTTCAGAGTAAGGAATGAATAAAATACACTGGAGCTTTCTTTGTATGCATCCAAGCAAACCCAGTAGTGGTGGTTGTTCGAGTTTGGGTTCCTGTTTGGGTTTGGGGGATTATTTGTGTTCGGGTTTGTTGGGCTTGTTTGGTTGCTAGGGTTGGTTTGTTGTTGTTTCAAGACTAAGCATCTCTCTTTTTATGACTGAACAGGATCTATGTCAATGAGTCCTGTGACTTAAAGAACATGACATCTCTAGTTAAACGGTACATCCCCAATGTCATATTCTCAGGACGCAGTCAATATGAACTGAGATATAAACTGCCACTAGAAGACACGAACAAATTCCCAGGTAATGTGTATTAAAATAATTCAGAATTTTCCATAGGGAAACGAAATAATCACAAATGTGGGGAAAGAGAAATGGAGAGATTTTCTACAGAAGTCACATAAGGAATTAGAACTGTTGCATTACAGTTTTGCCCTACAATTTTAGCATAGAATCATAGAATATAGAATCACAGAATGGTTTGCATTGGAAAGGGCCTTAAGATCATCCAGTTCCAACCCCTCTGCCATGGGCAGGGACACCTCACACTCAACCATGTCACCCAAGGCTCTATCCAACCTGGCCTTGAACATTGCCAGGGTGGAGTTTATATGTGCTTATATTTGCAAGCTTGGAGGCACTCGTATTACCTCTGTCCTGCAGATCTGTTCAGTGGCCTCGACAGCTGCTCTGACCAGGGAATTATCAATTACGGAGTTAGCATGACAACCCTGGAGGATGTTTTCCTGAGGCTGGAGGAAGAAGCCACAGTGGATCAAGAAGGTACAATCGTGGCTGCAAACGCACAACCCGCAGCCAAAGGGAGCGGCTACTTTGCAATAACCCCTGGCCATGCCTCCAACAGCTGATTACTAGATGGCTCTTAGGCTTTCACACCTTACAACACACAAGCTGGTCTTAGACATAAATGTGCACGTGGAAAACTCTCTGCAGATGAGCACGTCCTCCGGGAAGAGTGTGCAGAAGTGGGATCACGATGCCCTGATGAGATGGAGCCGTGTTCCCTGCTACTCTCAGACTCTGGGAAGGCAGCAGTCGTTGGCTTGGCTCTCTGGAGGCAGCAGGTCTGTGCCATGGCATGGGTGCACTTCTTAAAGCTGAAGAGCTCAGTGAAAAGCCTGCGGTCCATGTAAGTACCAAGGTGATTCTCTCTTGCAGATCTGAACAATCACAGCAGGCTGTTTCAGTGAGCATTTAGATTAGTTGGTATCAGGTTTTAGCAATGAATGAGCTTGGTAATCTGCACTCAGAAGAGAGAAAAGCTTCTTCTTTTCCAGTGCCAGTAATACAAAATCTCCCTTTTGTGCATTTTCCTTTCTGCACTGAGGAATTATGCAACGGAAACCCAATTTCTTTCTGAAGAAAAGAATCATTTAGAAACAATTTTATTTCAGATGGAAGGGGAAGTTTCAAAATAAACCAATGTGTACAGAGAGGGGGACAAATGCTACTATCAGGCTTCCTCTTTTAACTTAAAATTCTCTCATGTCGCTAATGTTGAACTATTTTGGCCCCATTGATCTTCAAGCTGGTATTTCCTGCTGGGGTAGAAGAAACCGATGGGAGATGCTGATTTATGCATCTTTAAGGAAATCTGAAAAGTCTTTTAAGGCTCTAAAATTTGAGCATTGCGGATCTAAGGTTTATCTCCCTGATGCATTCTGAGGTTGTTTGTGAATGATCAAATTTGAGACTTCTGAAAAGAAAATTGCCAAATATTCTTAACAGAAGGAGCATTGGGTAACCTGAATACAGTTTAACCATTCCCAGTAGGCAACCTCATTCTGCTGAAGGTCTGTTTTCAGAGTGTTTATCCATCTTTCTCTTTAGCTTGCTGCTCTATGTGGTTTTCCTGCTTCCTGTGGTTTTGCAACTGTCCCTGCTTGCTGCCTGGCAGAGCGCAAATACTTGGGAGCTCTCATCTGCACGGTACTTCTTGCCCCAAGGGAAGAGGGCTTGGTCAGAGACAGCAACCAGCCTCCTGGTCCAAAATAACACGGGTGAGGACAACGAGCCTTTCCTCATCCTTTCCTCATCCTTTCCTACTCTAGGGCTGCTTGGTGTTGCAAAGGAAAACAGTGAAAGAGGAGATGGCTGTAGGGTGTAGGGGATCTAAGGCGTGATGGAGGGTTTTGTGATGGAGAAGCATGGCAATTGTCACTTTTAAAGGGTTGTGAAGGAAACCCACTGGGTAAGATCCTGATGCAATGATGTGAAAAGGGATATCATAGCAGATGAGATTAGAAGGGACCCAGTTCTTTCCCTGCCCCAAATCTAGACCCCTATCCAAACAGTCTCTGCATTTTCAGAGCATGGGATTCTCAAACCACACTCCAGTAAAGGCACATAAATGCTGAGTAAAATTAATGATCTAGTTCCAGTTTTACCTTCAATGTTCCTATGAGGGGATGCTATTTAACATTATTTGGCCAGAGTATGAGACTGTTAACTTCATCAGACCATCACAAAGGAGGATATATTTGGTAGCAGTTCAGGAAAGGCAGGGGGAAAAATGACAATGCAAAAATGCAGTCAATGAGACTGAAATCCATTAACATCACAAGAATTAATGTGCAATGATCCACCACGTGTGTGCTGTCTGATATCCACGGTTGTTAGACTTCCTCAGATTCTGTTTGGTGGTCATGGATTTGAAGAAAAACCCCAAACTATCAAAGAGTCTCCTGTTGTCCAATATTGTGATTCCTCTGCTTTTGGCTTTCACACCAGGCACAGCCATTGAAGACTTCATCCACGTGCTCGAGAGCCAAGACCTCACAGTGGAAATAACAAGTGAGGAAAACATCACAGAGGAGCTAAACCACAATGGGGCTATAAAGGTGTCTCGCAAAGGTCAGGTGAGGAATCTTGTTCTCCTCCTGTTTTTTCCCAGCAACTGAATGACTTAGCATGATGCATCCATCTGGTCTACCTGTGGGATGGTCCTCGAATGAGGTCCATGGGTTGAAAGATGTGGAAGTTTTTTAACCAGTAAACTGCATGATAGAGGAGACTTTATCTCCTTCATCCTCCACAGCAAACTTCACACTTTTTGTAGCACAGACTTCTAATAACTTATAATCTATTTTTTTTAGCAAACAAAGCATAAGCAAAATTTTTCCAGGCCTGGATTCTCCTGGTGTGCTCCTTTTCTACTGCAGATGAGAGAAGCCAAGAGTTTTGATCTTGTTTTCTTGCTCTTTCAAGAACTACAGGTTTACTGTGTTATGCCACCTGGAGACTGTCAACTGCTTCCCGGTGCTTGTGAATGTCATTAGCAACGCTCTGCTGAAAGCCTTCAATTCCACCGTGCACATTCGGATCTGGAGCCATCCATTTTTCTCTGTAAGTGCCAGAGCCAGAAGGTGTCAGAAAATGGTCCTTAAATCTGATTAAGGTCTCAGTAACTCATCAGATTTAAAAGGGAAGCCTGTGGGCTGTATGTGCCTCTAAGCCCACCTTCCTCAATGCGCACTCTGGACCATTTGACTTCAGACAAACTGAAGGCTGGGAGGGCTTCTTCAGGAGGCTCCTTATTCTCGACTTCACTTTGCAGGGCTGTGGTTTGCGGAAAACCTTCCTCCTGACAGTATTTGCTTTCAAATCTCACTTTGCGTTCATCCTGTCCTGTATTTCATGAGAAATGCAGTAAAACAAATAATTGTGTCTTGCCTCTTACATGGCATATGTTTTACACAATGCTTTGTTCTTCTTTTTCAGGTAGACGAACCAGAATTCTGGAATATTTTTGTTACTTTTTACCTCTTTTATATGGTGTTGTTATTCCCTGGTTTTCCGCCTCACTTTGCAATGGGCTATAAGCAGGATTACAAGGTAAACAGAGGCAAATTTGGGGTGCACAGAAAGGATTACAACTGCGTTGACACAAGGAAGTTTGAGTATGATGCCATGAGCAGCTTTGCAGCCAGTAACAGACTGCTCTTTCCATTGTGTCTTCCCAGGTGGGAGCTCGTGCCCAGCTGAGGGTCTCAGGGCTCTTCCCCTCAGCATACTGGTGTGGCCAGGCTCTGGTGGACATCCCACTGTGCTGGCTCCTTCTCTTCTCGATGTTTGGGCTCCAGTTTGCATTGAGCACCAAAACTTCCTGGCACACCGACGTCCTCTTCCTGCTGGTACATCCCATTCTCATGATTGCTGGCTCACTAAGGGAGGGATTGAGGTAGTATTTTAAGCCCATGTAGAGATACAGGAGGCACCTCTGTGTCCCCAGGTGCTTACTTGACTTCTCTTGTTTCACCTCCTGTTGTTTGGGTTTTCCCAGCTGGAAATAAAAGGCAATAAATCTTGCCTTTAATATACTCCTTTACACTTGGCAGTAGATTTGTGGTAATTTATAAATGCCTTGATCTTAATGCATGATTGTTTAAACTGAACCACATTGCTATATATAGGTTCCTGGTTCTTTAGATGACTCCAATTTCTAATGAAAGCCCTTTCTTTCTGTAGATCACAGGTGCTCTTAGCTATGGAATTTCTATTGTTCTCTTCACTTACGTGATCTGCTTCGTCTTTCGCAGAGGATGGAACTGTGATTTTTGGTCTTTTATCATGATAGCGGTAAGCATATGGCTAGAAAATGTGCTGTAGGCTTTATAGAAATGTATTTTGAGATCATAAGGATGAGCTCTATGTCAAAACACCAAGTACACATGAAGAACATAAATACAAGCATGTGTTTTATAGCAGTCATTTCTGTATTAAATTCCTGACACCATGTTCTATTCCTATAATCCTACTGTGGCACAGGGAAATGCTTGAATATACCCTGCTCTGGTGCAGGAATGAAGGCAAAAAATTATTTATTGCTTTGTTCAACACTTTGCATCCAGGAGACGTAAGGTGATGAAATATGAGCCGTTAGGTTAGATGCAGCCTGACCTGGGTTATTTGCATGAACTTGGGATGGAAAGAACAGGATGGGATGACATGCTTCATTGATCTGCCTGGGAAGAAGTTTCCCCAGCTGACCCAAACCAGCATCCTACCCTCAGGCACAGATGGCTGAAAGTGTCCTGATCCCTCACTGTTTCTCATCTTTATATCTCTTGCCCACCTTCAGGACTCCATCAGGGAACTGAAAAAGTAGAACCCACACAACTTTAAAGGCTAGTGATGAGCATGATCTTCCCCATCAGCTAAGTTGCTCTCTTGCTTTATTCTTAGGTATGCTTCGTTACTTGTATCATCCATCAAGTCATGGATTTTTCCGTGGGTACCAGAGCCACGCTCTATGTTCTGTCTCTCTTGATTCCCTTGTACCCCCTGCTGCGTTTAACAATGAGCTGCATGCAGGTAAGCAATGGTGCTGAGCAAGGAAAGGCACCCCACCATAGAACACAACTATGTGTCCTTGTGAGCAAAATCTGATGATACCTACACACTGTGCTCTGGGAAGGCTCCTTAGTTTTCTCTCACGGGTGGGATTTTCCCAATGGCCAGAGTGCACCATTAGATATCCATTTCAGATCAGATTTGATTTTCCCTGCTGCTCATTATGGTCAGGGGATACTTCTGGTGCTTGAGCTGTGATTGCAGATTAGGATCTTCCCATGCGGAGTTGAGCAACTTGGCTTGAACAACCATAAGAGAAACTTACGCATCTGGTGTTGCATGGAAACCAAGGGAGAATTCAGAATACTCACAAAGTGCTTTACTTCATGTCAGCTAAGGGGGGGGGGTGGTGTGGAAAGTCAGCTAGGAACTTAACACCACTCTCCAGCTACGTACAAGACCACTTATGAGCTCCAAATTACTTAGGAGTGAGTCCAAATGGAAGAGACTCCTCCTCTGTCCTGTCCCATTCACCTCCACCTCTGTCCTGTCCCATTCACCTCCACCTCTATCCTGTCCCATTCACCTCCACCTCTTCTCTGCTGGGACCCCAAAGGAGAGGAGACAAGGTATTTTCCTGTGATAGTCCATTATCCCCAGAAGGAGGGTTTGAGACATGTGTTGAGTGCTGTGATATTTTCTGCTATCTGTATTTGTTCGTTGTATGGCGAATGTCTTGGGTAAATCAGAAGCTTTTCTCCAGTTCCAATGTATTTGTTATTTGCTTTTAACCCTTCCAGAATTAGCCAGCAGCTCTTAACTGTGTATTTTCTTATTATTCTTACAGGTTTTTGTAGACGACGAGAGGTTTTTTGATCTGCTTCCAAAGACTGATTTACTAATAACTGTCTTTGCAGTAAGAAAACATTTAAGTTTACTTTTATGTAGTAATGCATGCCTACAAAACCCTGCCCTTAGGTATGAGAAAACAGGCAAGAACCCTGGGCTCATTTCATGCAGCAGGATAAAAATGGGTGACCCCCCTGTGCAAAAATAGCCTTGCTCCTTTGAAATGGGGAAGGGGAAAAGGAATAAGCTCAAATCATTTAATGCTGCCCTGTTATTTTTATGAATGATGCTTTTCTTCTACTATTGCTATTTTCTGGAGTATTGGCAAGTGACAGCAGGGTTCATTTCCTTCAGGATTCCCCCAAATTTAGATGTTTCACACACTATGGTTTTCCCCCACATATATTATAACCCCACCACCACCGTCTCAGTTTCAGCCACAGTAGGTGGAAGGCAAAGCTGTTAATGTGGCAACCTCTCTTTTTCAGCCTTTGATCCATTCTGTGGGTTTCATTTTCCTTCTTCGATATTTGGAGATCAAATATGGAAGAGCAGCTCTGAGAAAGGACCCGATATTTAGGTTGGTATAAACATACATGCACCTCAGGCACATGTGAGGTCTAAACTGCTATCACACTGCTTTACCTTGAAGACAACATTTGGGTCAGATATCATTGACTTTGTGTCCCTATTTTTAAATATATGTTTAAATACTGGTGATTTTTTTATAACTAAAATAGCCTCTTAAATACTGCAGAGCTATAAACCAGCTCTCAAGCTTGCTAGTACCTCCATATGGTGTTTCATGTTTGTAGGATTTCCCCAAGAAGACAAAGCAGCCACCAGCATCCTGAAGAGCTTGAAGAGGAAGATGAAGATGTTGAAGCTGAAAGAGCAGCAGTGAGAAATGCCATAGCGACTTCAAGTCAGGAGGAGGTATGACAAAATCTGTCTTATTTTATACCAATAAAAAACCCACTGGTAAAAACTAAATCACCAAGTATTAATAAGCATAGGTCAGTGCTTTGGCTCTATTATTCTCATAGGGAAAATCCAACACCCATATGTACAGTGTGGACCCCATCAGGATAGAGACGAAAGCTGTTAAGAGGAACATGAACCCTAAAGTCTCCTTTTGCACCTCAGATTCCTAATGAATTAGAAACCAAAAGATCTTTAGAAGGTTTTCAGCCTTTTTTAATGGAAAAATATTACTGAAGGCTTAATGCTATCGAATATAATAGACTGATCTTTCTTCTCCCTCCTCGCTTTCAGAAATCAGTCATTATTGTCAGCAATCTGTGCAAGGAATATAAAGTAAAGCAAGCTGGTTCCATTTTTAAGAAGAAGAAGAAAATGGTCACCAAAAATGTTTCCTTCTGTGTTAAAAAAGGTGAGATCTGGAACTGTTCTCCTTAGACCTGATTTGGACCTTGATCATACCCAGAGAGTTAATTCTCACTTATCTGAGCAAGGATGTAAAGGTCAAATCTATTTGTTTTGTGGTTAGGGTACGTTCAGTCTGTGGTTGACGTGATAATGGACAGTGTAAGGTGGAGGCATCCTATTAGTTACCTTTGACTCTGTTACCCAGAATAACGTAGCTCCAGAATCCACTTGAGCAGAGGCTTCTGAGAGCCCTGGGAGCAGTGCTCAGGCTTGCAGCATCATTAGAGCTGCAATGTTATGGGCTCTCAGGGCATATATTTATGCTCTTTACCTTTATATGTCTTTGTTATTTGTATTTTTTCTTTTGTGGGACTGTACCTGATGGATTTCTTGTAGGTGAAGTATTACTAAGAAATTACATGCATTTATTCCAGGAGAAGTATTAGGGCTGCTGGGGCCCAATGGAGCTGGTAAAAGCACAGCTATGAAAATGATCACTGGAGAGACCACACTGACTGCTGGGCAGGTAGGAGAAAGGGGAGAGATCCATGATAAAAACATGAGTGCAAACCTTGCTCCTAGGCTAAGCTATCGTTATTTTACAAAGCATTATGAGTGATCAAGGTTTTAACTGCATTCAGTGTGGTATTGAATTGTATTGATTGTTTTAAATTAAATGTATTGATTAAAGATATTCATAGAATCATAGAGTGAGTTGTGTTGGAAGGGACCTTAAAGCTCCTCCAGTCCCAACCCCCTGCACGGGCAGGAACCCCTTCCACTGGAGCAGCTTGCTCCAAGCCCCTGTGTCCAACCTGGCCTTGAGCACTGCCAGGGATGGGGCAGCCGCAGCTTCTCTGGGCACCCTGTGCCAGCGCCTCAGCACCAGATTTTGAGCTACATCTGACTTTGACAAGCAGTTGCATCTACCTTAATTGTCCATGGCTATCTTTAGAAGCAATGAGAATGAGGGTTGCAAAATCACTCCTTTGCTCTTTGGGTTTCCTTATCTAAATCCAGTAGTCTTGCCCTTGTATCTGTATCTGGGCAAGGCTATGAGAGCAGAATTATCACCATATTTGTGCAGGTGCTGATGAAGAAAGGAAATGGAGCAGCTTCCCCCCTCCAGGACCATGCACCCTCCTTCCTGGGATACTGCCCACAAGAGGACCCACTCTGGCCAGACCTCACCGTGCACCAGCATCTGCAGGTCTATGCAGCTGTGAAAGGGGTACCCAAGGAGGATACGGCTGCTGCTGTCAACCGGTATGGATGGAGGATGCTTCAGGAGTTGCCCAATGGTTTATCCCCACTCCTAGGCCACGAGGAGGGGACCAGAAAGTCAAAATTCACTCTAAGCCATAAAGAAGCTCAGGAAATGGAGCTGCAAAAGTGATTTTGTGCTAAATGCTGTGATTAAGTGAGTGGGTTAAGAAAATCCCCAATTCGCCTGAGTGCATCTACTGAGGATAAATTTACCATTAATGCCCTTTTAAGTGTGTTATCTTTAGGAAGCTTTCCTGAAATCTGATGTTATAGTTGGGAACTACAATAAAGGGTGCTTAAGCACTGCAGGCTCAGCTGACATTGGCAAGGTGGAATGAATTTATAATGCTGTTGATACTAATGCTGGGTTTAGACAAAAGCTTGTGGCTTATTCAGTACACTTTGCTTCAAGTATTCCCTTCAATTTTAATAATGCAATGAATTTTTAATGAAAACAAGCAGGAGTGAAAAACAAGGGGGAGAAAGTTCCTTTTCCTTATCATTTTGGGAGTCCTTGATGAGAGTATTGATTTGGAATAACAAAAATGTTCTTTCCTTTTAACACTTGTTCCCTTTCCCCACAGAATAGTAAATGCTCTACAGCTTCAAGATTACCTAAAAAAGAAATCCATAAAATTGTCTGCTGGGATAGCCAGAAAGGTTTGTAGTGTTTTACCTACAGTGAGCACTGCAATGCTCATAGCACAAATCAAATATCCCCTTTGTCAGCTGAGGGACCTACCTGGGCTCTGAGCTGCAGGGAGAGCATCATTTGTCTCCCATGGTGGGGTGATGGAAAATCAGCCTTTTCCAAGACCACACTGCCTAAAACTCAAACCTTTATATTCCCATAAATGAAGTGATGCTGCTGCAGCTTTTTGTAGACCGAGTGCCAGGGACTGCAAAAGTATTGATCCAGTCCCTTTTCCCTGTCCTAGCTGTGCTTTGCCGTGTCCATGCTGGGCAACCCAGCGGTCCTGCTCCTGGATGAGCCATCAGCTGGCATGGACCCCAAAGGGCAGCACTGTGTCTGGTGAGTAGGATGTTGTGCACTGTGCCATCACAGTCACAAAGGGTGCAGTGCCTAAGGCCAGGTGTTTGACCCCATCTGCGGTTAGTGCTGCTTATCTCTTGCCAATGGTTTTAACTGGAAATTCCATTTTCTTGGTTCTGTCCAGCTAAAATATGAGTAAAGAGAAAGAAAAAACATTTCACTTTCACCCTTATTGCAAATCTTCATAAAGGGACCTGTCCAGCCTGGAGAAGAGAAGGCTGCGTGGAGACCTCAGAGCAGCCTTCCAGTATCTGAAGGGGGCCTATAGAGATGCTGGGGAGGGACTCTTCATTAGTGACTGTACTGATAGGACAAGGGGTAATGGGTTCAAACTTAAACAGGGGAAGTTCAGATTGGAGATAAGGAGGAAATTCTTTCCTGTTAGGGTGGTGAGGCACTGGAATGGGTTGTCCAGGGAGGTTGTGAATGCTCCATCCCTGGCAGTGTTCAAGGCCAGGTTGGACGAGGCCTTGGGTGAGGTGGTTTAGTGTGAGGTGTCCTTGCCCATGGCAGGGGGGTTGGAACTTGATGATCTTAAGGTCCTTTCCAACCCTAACTATTCTATGATTCTATGTATATATATACATATATATACACACACATATATTCTAATAGTATTATTTCAAAGTATTATCATGTGCACATCAGTCTAAAGTTGCTGTATGTGAATTTTTACACTTGTTTTAGGGGAGAGGCATTTGGAGCGACAAAGGTATAAGAAAAAGTGTCCAATACTCCTAGGGAACGCTAACTTTATTTCTCCTTTTTTATCCCCCTTCTGGTCCCCAGGAAAACGCTTCGTGCTGCCCTGAAAACCAAGGAGTCAGGAGCCATCCTTTCCACACACCACATGGAGGAGGCGGAGGCAGTGTGTGACCGTGTGGCCATCCTGGTGTCGGGGCAGCTACGGTGGGAATGCAGCTGAGCTGGGAAACAGGGGCTCCTCCTCCATCCTCACCTACCTGAGCCCATCACCATGGGCTTTACTGAGTGCTCCCTGTGATTTCACCAGTTTGGGAAGGAGCAGATGATGGGGCACCAATGGTTTCACACGCGCATCTCTTCTTTTTCCTCCCGTCCTGCAGGTGCATTGGCTCCGTTCAGTACCTGAAGAACAAGTTTGGCAAGGGCTATCTGCTGGAAATTAAGGTGAAGGATCCGGAGCGCGCTGAGCTTCTCCATGCTGAGATTTTGAGGATTTTCCCAAGCGCAGCCCGTCAGGAGCGGTAACTATAAAATACGGGATGAACGGTGGTTTCAACACAAATTCATCCCTGAAAATGTGCCCAGTGTGATGGCCAGACTCAGGATCTCAGCTGGAGATGGATGACCAGCTCAGAGACCCTCTCTGGTGATCTCATTTGATAATGTCACCACATCCAACCCTGCTGTGACCACTGCAACAAAACATGCACATATCCAGCTCATAGCATGACATAAAGGTTTGATCCCAGGACCTCAGTACAGACCAGGAATCATCTTTGCTTCTTTTTCTTCAAGGTTCCCTTCTTTGCTCATCTACAAGGTCCCAATGGAAGATGCACTGCCCCTGTCTCAATCTTTCGCCAAGCTAGAGGAAGGTAAGAGCACAACACGGTGACTTTCTGAGAAGGTGAAACACAGACTGTCATTTTTTGACTCTCTTTCCATTTCTCCATAGCCAAACGTAACTGCAACCTTGAGGACTACAGCTTCTCTTTGAACACTTTGGCTCAGGTGGGTGATTTCAAGGCTGGATATGCTGTAAAGGCATGAGCAGGAAGAAAAGCTGCAGTGAGATCTGGTGGAGCAATGAGGCTCCACCAAAAGACTGTTGGGGGTGGTGGGTAATGGATCCTCTCCTGGGAAAGTGGTGGAAAATGGGCTGGGGTTTTTGCACTGCAGGGATTTAACATGATGGGAATAAGTGTAGGCAAATTGTTGCTGCCTGGCTCCACTCACCCAAGTCAGGAACACAGCACATCTTGTCCATTTCAGGTGTTTCTGGAACTCTCCCGAGAGCAGGAAATGGATAATTTTGACCTGACTTTGGATGGGGCTTTTGAATGGAATCAGCTTCAGCAGGAGGACTGTTAAAGATCCAGGATGCTCATTTACACATTACTCCATACTAACCCAGTGTGATACTGCACATATTTACTATCATTATCAGTGTACCATGAAGAGGAAGAGCAGTTCTACCTTTCCAGCAAGCATCTGCTGAGGGCTCCTCTCCAATGCAGAAGACATTTCACCTGGACATTGCAGGTGCCTACATTAACCCCGACCCCAACCAGCATTTCCAATGGCTGGTTGATGAAGCAGTGCCTGCACTGATGAAAGCTCTCATCAAGCACAGCAGCACACAGCAAAGGGACAAAGAGGTTTGCAGGGATCATAACCCATCTATGGGGATCGGGGTTCTGCTTTGCTCAGTAGATGTGGGTGCATCAGGGAATTCTGGACATGCTGCCAACTTTCTGGGCTCCCACCAATGTGTGGGGCTATTTGCCTCCGATGTGTTTAAATACATCTTAATGAAATTTGCACTCTATTTTTATACCCTTCCAATAAATGTCTCTATAGAAACTGCCTTTACAGCCTCGTATGTCCTCATTGTTGTGGACCGTCAGGAACAGCTCAGACTGCTTCCCATGGGGACGGAGGTGGCTACAGAGGTGCAAGAGCTACTGGTCAGGCCGTTGTGGTCCCTCCTGTTTGCTGTCTCCATCAGCCTGGAGAAGAGAAAGCTTTGCAAAGATGCTGTAACAGCCTTTCATTACTTAAAAGGGGCTTATAAGAAATATGGAGGCAAACTTTATATCAGGGCCTGTTGTGGTAGGAAAAGAGGAGATGGTTTTAAAATAAAAGAGGGTAGATTTAGACTGGATATAAGGAAGGAATATTTTACAATAAGCAGTGAGACACTGGAACATGTTGCCCAGCAAGGCGATAGGTGCCTCACCCTTTTAACATTTAGGATCAGGTCAGACAGGGTTTTAAGCAGCCTGTTCTAGTTGAAGATGTCCCTGCTCACTGCAGGGGGTTGGACTAGACGGCCTTTAAAGGTTTTTTCCCACCCAAATCATTCTATGATTCTATTATTCTCCTCCTGACAACTCAGGCACATTTTATCCCTGTGCCCAGCTCCTTTGCAGAGGTTAAAACTCATAGAACAAAGGTGGCCCAGTTCTCTTTATCCGATCTGCAGCAGTGGCTGTGTCGCAATCACTGCTTGGGTCTGCTCCCCACTTGGCTTTGAAACAGATTTTGGCACTTGGAGGACACAGAGGGCTCGTGATTGTTTCCCTGCTGATTGCACAACAGCTCCATCTGTAATCCCCACCCCTGGGAAGTGCAGTCACCAACACTGCAGTCACCTGTGCACACACGCAGCTCCAGGAAATGGGAAGAGTGATGTAAAGAAACAAACAGCAATAAAAGCCCCACCTAAGTCCTGCTCCAGAGAGAGCACTTCTGGCATCTGAGTGGAGTGCACTGGGATTCAGGCAAGACATGAAAGCAGAGAGCAGGGCTGAGGTATGAAACCCTGTGGCAATTGCATTTCCTTCTCTGAGGTGAAGAGCATCTCCTGCCTTGGCGATTCCTTCCAACCCCTCTTGCACAGTTGTTTCTTGCAAGGAACTACCACCAACCACTGCATCCTCTGCTACCACATGTTTGACAGACTATTCTTCATTGCATTTGGGTCTTTTCATTACAGGGGAAGATGAAGCAAGCAGAGCTGGTTCCATTATCTCACGCACAAGGAAGAGCAGGAAAGGGACCCACAGGGAGTCCCTTAAAGGCCAGATGGTTGGAGCTGGGGCATCAGGGGGATAGGGCTCATGGCACTGGCAGCACACAGTCAAGATTTCCAGGTCCTGGCCTGTGGCCAGTGCTTGGAGAAAGAGGTTCTGTCACCAGCACAAAGAAGAACTTTGCTGGCAGAAGGGAACGAGCAAAAGTTCATGAGGACTTGGCTTTTCCATTGAGAAACAGAAAGAACAAGGGGGAGATTTCCTGGAAATGAACTGGCTGCTGAAATAATCCCTTCAGAGGAATTCCACCTCCCTCCTTTGCCCTGCCCTGAGCTGAAGGGCTGCAGAGGGGGAACATCCCCAGGAGCTGCAGTCTCTGTACCTGCTCTGTGCGCGGTGGGAATGCCCTGCTCCAGGATGCAAACCAGCTCCAAATCTGGCCTAACGTTTGGGTTCTTCGCCTTGTTTTCCAGCACATCAGGAGCGCTCCATGCACACGGTGTCTCTGCTGATAAACCTGAACCAGAGCATGTTGGCTGTGCTGCAGGGTGCATCCATCAACCCAGCACAGAGGATGAGGCAGCTTTGTGCTGTGGATACTGCACCTTCCTGGAGGTAACTCATGCACTAACTTGGTCTTATTAGCAGGGAGATTCTTATTTATCAGAGCTAATAATGTCCTCTTTATGCAGCAAGCACACAAAGGGCCATTCACCACCAGCTGCTTTCAGGGCTGGTCCTCAAGCATCATCCCCAAACAGGCATCCCAGAGTGACAGCAAAGAGCAGCCTTTGCCTTTAAGGTTAGATAAGGGAAATCAGTGCCAGGCAGTAGTGCTTGAGTTTGGAGAGCAAGGCAAACGTGTGCTCAAGGTTTGGGAGCTCAGGGACAGGATTTCACCCTGCAAGGGTCTGGGGAGCAAAGGGGTGTTTGCAGAATGTCTGGGCAGGAATGACAGGGCTTTCCAGGTCTCCTCATCCTCTCACAGTGATAAAGAGATGAATGTTGTCGAGTTCAAATGCTAGTTAAGCAACTCCCCCTAAGTGCAAGTAAACCACATCAACAACGTGGTATTTCTGAGAATTTCAAGGAACTTCACAAAAAGCAGTGATGCAAGGTGCAAAAGAGCTGACACTAACCCCTGTGAAGAAGGAGGAGGAGGAGGCGGGTAAAGCTGAGCAGTGTTAAGCAAAGGGCTGGTTTTCTATAGGAAGCCCACAGCAGATGGCCTACAAGGTGGTGTCCTGCCTGCAGACAGCCTGCAGAGTAAAGGCAATGTACCCCAGCCCTGTGCAGCTCATCACAGCTGTATCCTCCTATTCACAGCAGCAGTGCCGTGGCTATGTGTGCTTGTTCCCAGGCAGGCACCTCTAGATCTTGGATTTCAACTGAACAAAACCCATCCTTTTTTCACAGCAACCTGCATGGAGGGGAAAATAGGCTGACAGCATCAAACAAAGTTATTTGTGTGTGCTCTGGAAGGAAAGGCACCATGAACACGGTCTCTCCCATGCCATGAAGGGGTTGAGCATCTCCAACCAGGGAGGTGAGAGGCTTTATCAACAGTGAGCCCAGCTCATTCCTGTGCAACACAACTGGCCATACGTGGCTGTCCCAGAGCAGAGCCAGATGTTCTTCAAGCAGAAGAAGTGAGGCAAGGCAGATGTTGGCAACCTCGACAGCGCAGGAGTCCAATTCCCTTTTTCCATTTGCTTGAGACAAAAGAGGAAATCAGGGTTGGATTACATCTGCATGTGGAGGGGGGTGAGCAGGATGGATCAGGCCCTCAGCTAACGCAAACCAGTGTATGCGCCCGTTTGCAGCATGTGGGTACCAGGATGTCACAAGCAGCATCTCTCAGAGTATTTAACTTTTAAGGTGTAATTCAGCTTGAATTACTACTCGTGAAAAGCTGGGAACTCCCTCTTGCATTGGTTCTCCCTAATTCTACTGAGCCCCTCAAACCCCTTTGGAGCTCAAACTATTCTCTTTAGCAGCAGATGGATAAAATATCAGGCCGAAGACTATGTGTGGCTCTGGCAGCAGCCAAACCCAACAACATATTTACTTCAAAGCAGGCAGAAGGATAGCTTGTCCAGCTGGAAAAAGCAGGAAGCGTGTTTTTAAAGGAGCAGAAGAAGGGGACAGACAAGGAGATGATTGTGTAAGTCCTGGTGTTTCAATTAGGTCATGCCTGAATGATAACAGGAGTTCATGAACTTATGTTCTGGACAGAATGGAGGTGTTCGGTTTGTCCCTGTGCATCCTTATCCCAGAGCAGACATCAGATGGTGTTTTATGGACAGGTAAGGAAGGACATGGTTTAGTGTGAGGTATCCTGCCCATGGCAAGGGGGGTGGTACTGGATGATCTTAAGGTCCTTTCCAACCCTAACTATTCTATGATTCTATGATATAGGCTGTGCAGCAGAGGAGATAGAAACACACATAGGTGTCTGTGGTCATGGTGGATGCCACCAGCATGAGCACTGAATACAGCCCTCCTGCAGGGGCTTTTCAGAATGAATTTGACAGTATCAGAAGTCATCTAGTCCAGTAATTGATGCCCCCGGCGAGGTCCTGGGTTGGGTCAGAGATGGGTGGTGGATATCAGTGGGAGCCCAGATGCCAAAGGCAAATCCTTCCATGGATTTAGGCTAAGCTGGTGCAGGTCTTCCTGCGTCATCGTGGCAGCAAAATACCATGGGTTTGCAGAAAGAACTGTCACTGCCATCCACATTATCTCTCCCAGGTAAATGGATGCAGCTATAGGAACCTGTAATGCCTATAAGTAAATAATCATCTCTCTTGCAGGTGGCCACACCAGCCTGGCCCTAACTTCAAGTAGCTTCTTACCTTGCAGCAGCCTTCATGCTCTATGTCCCAAATGAGAGCGAGGAGCCAGCCCAGCCATCAACTCCTCCAACCTCAAAACACACCAAGATCATCTAAGACATCCTCCTTCTCATCCAGGTATGTGAACAGAGCTATTTTCACACAGGTTGGATGGGGCTTGGAGCAAGCTGCTCTAGTAGAAGATGTCCCTGCCCATGGCAGGGGTTGGAACTGGGTGAGCTTTAAGGTCCCTTCCAACCCAAACCATTCTATGAGTTCTATTCATCCATTAGTTTATGATTCTGACTTTAAAGCAAGTGCTGTGGGATTCAAGGTTTTGAGGCAGTGCTTGGCCTCACCTTAGCCAGTTGAGGACATCTACTTGCTGGCACAGGCCACCGCTTCCTCCACCCACAGATCATGGTTTTCTTTGGCCTCATGTTGAGAAATCCTTTCACGTTCTAAACACAAATCCTCCAAAGGCTTTCAGGATGCGGAGCAGGAAAAACAAAAATAAATAAGATTTATTTCTTTCTTTTTTTGCTTTAATTTGAAAAATAACTGGCCTTGAAACTGCAATGGTTTTTCTCCTCTCAGGCTAGGAGAGAAAGCTTCTGCCAACATCATGTCACAGAGCTACACCGCATTGCACGTGGGGAGTTGTGATTGCAGCTCACAAGGGACTGAAAAGCGAGAAATGGGCTCCGATGAGTGAATGATTGCACAATATCTTCTACATCCCATTTCCTGCATTTGCAGAACATCTATGTCCTAGCCTGGGCTTTTTACTGATAGTAAAAGGCTATGGCAGTGACAGGGACAACTCTTCCAGGCCCGGATTGGAGGGCATGGCATGGAACTGCATCCATAAGGATGCTGTGAAAGATAAAAGCTGATCTGGCTTGAAAAAGCATCTGGGCAAGACAAAGCCCCCCATGAGGAGCTGCTGGGGAGGGAGCAGAAGCCACTTGGCTGTTCCTTCTGCATCCAAAGGACCCCAAGAACCCAAAAGAGGTGCTTGGTCCTTGTTCCCTTGGATCTCATTAAGTATGTGTTAACTTGTGACATGCAAACCCAATAAGGGAAAATTGGGAGAGCAGGAAGCCTTTTCTGGGAAGAAATCAGCTTTTCTTGGGTTTCAAAGTGGGCATGGGTGTATGGTGTATGGTTTACAGTGATAGCAATGCACTGTAAAACCATCTGCACAAGTAAAGTACAGACAATAGCGTTCTTGAAATGCAGTGTTTGTAGCAGAAGCGCTGTAGGTCAGTGTCTTGCTGCAAGCAAATCCTCCATCTGGTCTGTAATGGCTGATCCCTTCCTTCCACATCCCCTGTTCTTTGCTGGAAAGGGAAAATTGCTGATATTCAGCAAAAAACTACAGCTGGAAATGGCAAACCGGTATCATCTCAGCCACCAATGCACAATGAGAGAGCCTACAAGGGAATATGGGCTAAATACATCCTGTGGGGAACATGCATTGGATCCTATCTAGGGATGAGCACATGGAGCTCTGGAGGTTGGGGCTTGGGGAGCAGGACTTGTCCTTGCACAGCCACTGAGACCTCCAGCCACACACTGCTCCTGGTATGGTTTTTCCAGGGAAAACCTCTATTAATAGCAGCTTATGTCATTATAATGATTGAATGATATTTACATCATTAAATTTTAATTATAAATAGAAATTTATATATTTCATGTATTTCTCTATATAATTATATATCCATACATGTTTATACTTAATATCTATCTTTAAATATTCACATTTATAAATATAAATTATGTTTTAAAATATATAAATTCTAATAACGTATAAAATATAATATAAAATGTAGAAGATATAATAAAATTATAATTATGTTATATATTAATTTTGATTACATTATAAATACATTTAAAATTTTATTTATAATTATGTATTTATATTATTTATATTTTACTTTATGTATAATATTTATTTATCTACATTTCTATATAAATATATTAATATATCTATATTTAAAAATACTAATGTATACTAATGTAAGATGTTGTCTAACATAAATATATTAATATATAATATGTATACATATTATTATAAAATATGTTTAATTATAACACTAGATAAATACATATTATATAATATATAAACATATTAAAGGTATATGTATGTTTAGATATACATATATTGTTATATTAAATATTTATATATTTTTATATTCCATATAGTATATATGTTCATTAATATACATTATTTTTATTTATATTCTTGAGTCTCTATAGAGATATACATCTATATAAATATATGTATATTTATATGTATTTTTACAGATATATACATATATTATACATAGATATTTAGAAATATATGTATATTTTATATATAAAAATCTTTATATATCTCTGTATTTATAAATATGTATTAATAAATATATATTTAATAGAGATTAAGTAATATAGATTATATACAGATATATTTTTATATATTTATGTATAAATTGATAAATATATTTGTATTTAAATATAACATAGTTATTTAAATATACATAGCTATATATATGTTTATATACGTATGTGTACCTATACATGTATACATAAATATGTATGTATATGCATGTGTATATATATACACATATGTATACATATACATGTAAAACTATACATAAATATAATTTACATATATTTATTTATATTTACATATATTTGTATGGATATATTAGTATATATAAATTAAACATAAGTATACATAAATGAAATAATGTAATTTTATATATTTAAATATTAATTTACATGAATATGTTTGTATATAAACATATAAAAGCACATAAATATTTCTATATTTATATAGAAAAATGTTTTATGCATCTTTATATGTACTGTGAATATGTTTTTATATAGAAATAAATATATGTAAATATATTTAAAATATGTTTTATACAGATAACTATATTTCTATTTATGTATTTTTATATATATGCATACATAAATGTTAATATAGGTAATATATATATTTATTATATTTGCATATCTTTATTTATATACGTATACCTGTAATTTGTATAGATAATTTATATAGTATATATACATAAACATATTCATATGTAGAAATATATAAAATAAATATATAATAATATTGAAACATATAGTAATAAATAAAATAGACATATATAAAGTTATATAATTAAATATAACTATATTTATGTAAATCTATTTATGTTTACATTTATTAATTTATATAGAATCTATTTTCATATATTTATATATTATGTATTCATATTTATAGAAAAGTATATAAAATATAATTATTATATATAGCAATATTTAAATCCATAATTATTTTTGTCTATGAATACAAATTTATATATATTTATAGAAATAAAAATATATGTTTATAGAAAAATTATGACATCCATCTATTATAAAAATATGTATTTAGAAATAAAATTTCAAATGTAAATATCATTTATAGTTAGAATTAACCTATGTGATATATTTTATTGTGTTTTAGTTAAATTTTTAAGTTTTATAATTTATATATTTCTGGGTAAACTTCATTTATGCCTGACAGCATATAAACGATTTATAGCTTGTACCATTGATAGTAATAGAAGCTATTAATGTATCATTAATAGAACAGAAGCTATGAATGAAGCTTCCTTAAAGCCCGTACTGACTGATGGGGTGTTGGAGCAGTGAATGAGGGCACCAGGCAGAGGAACAGGAGTCAGTGAGGCTCCACTCGTGCAGAACGGCCATGGGGACACAGGACAGTGGCTGCCCTGACTTCTGCACGCTCCCGAAGAGTGGAATGCGCTCATTCTTTCCTTCTCCCCAGACAAGCGTGGGGTTTGTGCCTTTGTTTTCCTCCCCTCCCATGTACCAGGGTTTTGCACAACGCGTTTCCGAGAACGATGATCGGGACTTTTCTGCCCGTTCCTGGAACCGCCCTGCTACTGAATCACTGCGGGTCGCCTCCGGGTGCGGGTGCGGAGCCGCGGCGGTCCCCGCAGCATCTCCATTCGTGCTGCGCCACCTCCTGGCGCAACCTGGGGAGGTTGGAAGTGGATCTCAGTCCTTTCCAACCCAAACTATTCTATGGTACGTCCGGTTTTCTGTGCAATGTATCCATCCAAGGGAAGGTCCATTCCCAAGCCTTCCAGGTTCTGCTTCTCTGTGCTGAAGGTGGCACCTCTGCCTCCCATACAAGCCAGAGCCTTGCTCTACAGCTCCTCTGCAGTCCAATGGCTTTGGCCGGACACCAAGGATGTGCAGATGGAAGGAGGTCAAAAAGGGGGACCACAGATGCTGTAACAACAGGAATGCAGCGGCCACCATCACCAGGGATGCTTACATCCCCAATGTGCCTGTAATGAACCTTTCTGAAGAAGCTGTGTTTGCTCAGTATGTGCACAGACCCTACCAGTGTGGCCATATCTGGTTCCAGTTTGGGCGCAGATGGAGATCCAGGAATCCTGTTGCCAGGGAGATGTCTCAGTACCCATACAACTTGATCCTGATAGAAACAGAGAAGTGGACAGGTATTATTCTAATATGTTCCTCTCTTCCAGATCAGATCCATGTGCCAGCTTTGCTCCAATACACATATAATTACAAGGTATCCCAACCCTTTCCACTGCACTTTGGGATTGCAGCTATCTGCTGTCTCTAATCCCTGCTCAGGGAGTGAGTGTTCTGGTCATTTGTGCATTAATGCTGCCAAATCACGCTCATGTTTCACAGTCATAAAACTCCACTGGGTCCCATGCTGACTTCAGCAGTCTCTAGGTTGGATTGCGAGACCCAGGCAAGGACACTGGTCCACCAGCTGGCATGCCATTCAGTCTGCAGCCTCAGCGCGCAGGGAGACCGTCATCGATGAGTGGGATGAGGAGTTTGATAGAGGCAAGGTGGGTGCGATGGGCTGGTGGGAAGAACCTTGGGCTATGGTGTGCTGACCCCAAGAGCCTTCCTGCCTCTGCACAGGTGAAGAAGGTTAAAAAGCGGAGGAGGGGGCAGAGGCACCAGAACCCCTTCCAGTGGCTGCACCACCAGCGCAGTGATGCATGCGGCCAAGGCAGCGAGCCTGCGCCACCGGCTCTGAGGTGCGCAGCTCCAGGGGCCCAGAGCAGAGCTGCAGGATGGGTGCTCCCACGGCTCCTTTCCTTCCAGCCCGAATGCCAGCGAGCGGGAGGAGCAGCCCCACATCTCCACACTCGATGTCCCTGCCTTCTGCTGGGAAGGAGCTCAGGAGGACTGTGCCTTGTCCGGGCTCCCTCAGCAGCTTCCCTGCGCCTGGGGCTGGAGCAGCCCCTTTCTCCCACCCAGGCCTGGAGCCCGGCTCGGGGGGGCTCCTGCCAAGTGCCTCAGGACCATCGCTGCTGCTCCAGCCCCAGCCCCATGACCCCGGCTGCGGTCCGCACCTGGAGCTGCTCCTCCCACTCCTGCCCCCCCTTTCCCTCCTCACCACGTTGGAGTCACCGTTAACACCATCGCTGGGCTCAGTGGCTCTGGCAAGGGCCATGTGGCTGTCAGGATGAACCTCCTCTGCTCCCTCCTGCCACTTCTCCACGGAGATGCTGTTCCTGTGTCCAGCTCCTTTGTCCCAGCCATAGCAGCATCCCTGTGCTTTGCATCCAAACAAGTGTTTTGGGACACTTGTGTCCATGGTGGGTGTAGCCAGGGCTAAGATGGCTCCAGCGGGATCTGCTGGCTTTGTGGGGGCTGAGCTGGACATCCCAAACAGCCCCAGCCTGCGTGAGGGCAGAAGGCTGCGTACAGGCAGCAGATGCTGTTGATGTGTGGCTCTGAAAGGGAATGTGATAGGCATTGCTCCAACCTGTATTGTACTGCCCCATCTCCTGTACTGCTTTGACCTGTACTCTGTTTGTCCCCAACCTCCTGACATCTTCTCCTCTGCCACAGGTGACCCAGGCAGCTTCTGCATGATATGTATCATGCAGAGCCACGTGGCTCAGGCTTTTGCAAACAGTGGGAGCGTGATAGAGCCAACGGCCTTTGTCCGAGACCTCAAGGGTAAGAATGACTCCAGTGTCCTTCCCCTCCTCCCATAGCCATGCTGGAGAGCAGGGAGTAATGTGTGAGCAGAACCTTTGAGAGGAGGCCAGGAGAACTCACGGAGCCTGCAGGGACCTGGTGACCTCATGGGCTGTGTGTGGGGTTCCCAGTGGCCGACACGAGTCTGCCATCCGCTTCGGTTTGAGGGGGCTCAACCCCAGGGGCCATGGAGGGAGGTGGGGTCTGTGTCTCACAGCACGTGCTGGGACTGATTCCTCCCTGTCCTGCAGAGATCGCTGGGCACATGCGCTTCGGTCAGCAGGAGGATGCGCATGAATTCCTGCGTTACACCATCGACGCTATGCAGCAGTCCTGCCTGAGTGGCTGCACCAGGTACGTGGGGCCTCTCTCTGATGGGCTGTCCCTGCTCTCCTCCGCTGGTCCCTGCCTTGCTGGAGGGGACTGTGGGGTCAGTCGGTTCCCCAGGCGGCACTCGTGTTCCTGGGCCCTTGCCCCGGGAAGCTGCGTTGCCCCTGCAGTGCCCAGCTCTGAGCTCCAGCCAGGAGTTTGTGCTGAGGACACCGGGGTGGCTGTGGGGCGGCCATGGTGCAGGAACGGTGTGAGACCCGGGGCTGCTGTCTCTAGGTTGGATTGCGAGAGCCAGGCGATGACATTGGTCCACCA
This sequence comes from Neopsephotus bourkii, assembly GCF_033783945.1. NCBI lineage: Eukaryota > Metazoa > Chordata > Aves > Psittaciformes > Psittacidae > Neopsephotus > Neopsephotus bourkii. Next base: position 2,541,474 of record NW_026902223.1, read on the forward strand.
GATCCTTGGCGGCTACCTGTGATCCCGTGGTGTCAGAGCGCTCAGAGCGTTTGCATCAAATCTGGCATCCTGCCTGTAGCTGAGATAGTGAGGGGATGTATTAGAGGGAAAACTCCCTCCAGCCTCTCCCAGAAGTGCAGGTATGGGGCCTGGTGCTATTTGGAATAGGAAATAAGGTCGGTGGAACCAGTACTGGCTGCAGATGTCCAGTACCCATGAAACAGGAGCCAGCTTCAGCCTGACTCAAGCAAAGAAGAGGGCATGCTCCTGCATGCAGCAGGCCGAGAGCTAGTCTTGGGCTACAGCACATCAATCTAAACCTAAACGCTTCTGCAATGTGGGGAACCCCCAGCTGGCTCAGCCAAAAGGATGCATCAGTCCTCAGCATCACGTGTGGGAGCTGGGCAGCACAAAACCAACCAAGAAGTACATTTTCTGCCATCAACACTGATGTTCCAGTAACCGTAACGTCATCTGAACCATGAAGCACTCGGGAAATGTTTGTTTTACAAAGTCAGGGAAGAGCTGCTACAAAAGCAATCCCAGTTTCCAAAGAGGAAATATTCCCTGGCAACAAGCTAAAAACCCCACTGTGTATCCAAAGGAAAGAGCCCTGGGAAATGCCCTTTCCCACGCACAGTGGCAGGGCTGCTGGGACTAGAATAGATTGATAGAATCACAGACTGGTTTAAACTAGAAAGGACCTTAAGATCATCCAGTTCCAACGGGGCATCTTCCATAGACCAGGCTGCTCAAGGCCCTGAGATGAAGAGTGGCAGAGGGGGAGAGCCATGGTACTGGACAAGAGCACAGGGGCTATGATGGCTGCAGCCGCTTGAGCCAAGTTCCTCGCTGCTGTGCTCATGTATAGATAGGAAAGCAGTCAGTTATTATTAGAGCTTGTTGAGTGGCTCTGGAGGAGCTACAGAAAACCCTTCCAAATGAGCTGCTCTGCAGTGCAAGCAAAGCTCCTGCGGTCATGTCTAGGGGAGAGCATCACAAAGGGCAACTTGAATCTTGGAGACAGTCTTGGTCTGCCCTCACCCCTCTATGAGCACCCGTGTTTCCCATTCCTAAGATGACAAGGCATGGAATCAACAAAGAAACTTACCCTGGGTCTTTTATCTTCAGCACTTTCCAGGATCTTGGAGGACACAACCAGCTCCTGCACTGTCACAGCATCCTGATGCACATGAGGAAGCTGTTTCCCATGCAGGCAGGTAGCAAAAAGGGACCTTCATGTCACACCTCCAAGCTGCCCCTAGGACTCCATGGATGGGCACAGAAAGAGGAAGATGTACACACGGAAAACCCAGAAGGCGGGTCAGCCTCCTGGCTCCTGCAGAAGAAATACCATCAAGTACGTTAGGGTGGGTTTGGTCCCATGTTGTCCTTGTGTCCCACCCCTGCCACCCTCCTCCAAACCTGCCCTAGAGAGCAGCACCTCAGCCATGAGATGACTCTTGGTCCTTCCTCCTGAAGTCATGCAGGATGAGATCTTTCAATAGCATTTAGCTCCTGGAAGATGCCCACATCATGGGCTAACTTATGTCTAAGCTGCTTTGTACCCTCTAATGGCAGAGGTGCTGCGCTGTAACCTTATCTTTCTTGCCTGTCTGTTAGAAACCACATTTTCTACCCTAAATCTACAAAACAGCACCTAGGAATGCACGGAGCTCCAGGACTGAAAGCATCCCGTTAGTGACTGGTCCTTTACAGAGCCAGCAGGGTCGGAGGAAAAGAAAACCACCACATACATGATCAATGTGTATTAAAATGGGATTTGAAAGCAAAGCATGGAAAGCCTTGATCTGGTTTTAATTCCAAATGAACAAATACAGCTATTAATACATGGCAATGCTATTTTGCTGTGATAACAAAGCAGATGACACCAGCAAGCTAATGAGGCTTAGGGAAAGAAAGTTTAAGAGAAAATCTCTAGGTAATCTCTACTGCATTTATCATGCTTTGGCACTCATAAAGTAAACCCAGGCTGAGCATAATGAACAGAATCAAACAGGCTTTTTCAGGTGGGTTTTTTCCCTGCTGCTTTAAAAATCACAGCAGAATATAGTCGTGGGAGAGACAAAAAGGGAAGAGTTCCTGCCCTGCCGGTGGTGCATGGGGAATCTGATTGTAAAGGCTTCTTCCTGTATGGCTGAGTAGATGTGAGACTGCGATTTGTTCATCACAAGATTTAAGCTCTCCTTGGTGACACAGAACCAATGCAAAAGCCCTCTCCTGCTCTGCCAGAGGTGCAGAGGTAACACACATCACTTGTACATCACATAACTCATGCCTAAGCTGAGAATGTGCAAAAGCCCCAGACATCACTTCACCCGGCCAAGCACTGCTCCCCGTGTCCCAGCAGGTTTGGGGTACCCACACGCATCGTATCCAGCTGAGTGCTGCCCCATAGCACTGGTTACCGCTGGGGCTTTTGGCTAAGTGGGAGGGCTGTGGACACAGAAGCAAAGCTGGTATTAAGGAATCAGTTCTCCAACAGCCCCACATGGTACCGCTGGACTCTGCTCAGGGCTTGTTTCCTCCCTCTGAGGGCAAACTGAGTCTTTGCTCTGTGCTGTGAATGTGGAAGGGGCTTTCGAGAGTACATGGATTTATCCTGGGGTTGGGTTACCAGAAATCATTAACTCCAAGAGTCTAATAAAACCATTTTAAAATACACGTGTGGTATTTAAGGGACCTCGGGAGAAAGCAGGCATGAATTGCTCTTCTCCAGCACGGCTCCAGGTGGAGCACCTCAAAAGGCAGAGCAGTTCTTGAGAGCAATGAGCAGGGATGCTGTGATGAAGGGGTGCTCTTGGGGAGCTCAGTGAGCCTGTAAAGGCTGTTAAAGCTGCTCTGACACTACCAACAGCAAGATGCAGGGAACATCCTGACCTGGCTACACAAAGTGATTTCAGTGGGGACCACTGGGGACCTCAGGTGTTTGGAGAACATCATTGACGTGTGAAGACACAAACCTCACCCAGTCTCACATCCCAGCCCAGCATCCCATCCATTTCAGGATACATCCCAAGAGGATCAAGTCCTAGAGTACAAGTTTTCCTGGCTCATTTGCAGCCTGTTCTCCCTGAAACAGGAGCTCCCAGCCCTGCAGTCAGCAGCTTTTCCCAACCCAACACCAGGGGCTGTCATTTAGCTGAGGAAAGCATCTCCTGAGGAGGAAGAAGGAACGCTGCAATTCAAGGCAGGCAACACATTCCTCACCAATACATTCCTCACCAAGACCCCACTGGCAGGTGCTAAACACAGGCATGCTCCACTTAATACCCTGCGCCACTTGAAGCATGTGTGAGATGCAGCAAAGAGAAGGCTTTATCCCTTGCTATTAAATATAGGAGCAGTGAGATGGGGTTAGCTGGGGAACAAAACCAAGCACAGCAAACAAAGCACACCAACGGGATGAGCACAGGGTGCTCTGGCATAGGACATGCCACCAGCCACCTAGGCATCAGCAGAGGGTGATTATCCCTGCAAACCAGCACCAGGAACTCAGGCTGGGGGTGGAAAACGTATTGGGAAAGAGAAGAGGAGGAGAAACAGGTTCGGGGTGGGACTGAGATGCATTCCGAGACAGCCACACCTGGGGGCGGCTGCTGGCAGCCTCCTGCTGTGGTGGCAGCCTGGTTCGGTAGGGAATTTTACATCCCCGTGATCACAGACACAACGTGGGAAGTGCAGCAATGGGGGAACTGGTTCAGTGCTCAGCCTTGCAGCAAATGAGGTAAAGCCCTGCCGCTGCCAACAGGCATAGGATCTAATGATTGCTGCTGGTTGAAGACGATGCTAACAACAGGAGGAGTTGTGCTTTATAACATACAGGGTGGGAAGGTGGACAAAATCCTGTACAAGTTCCACATAAGATCTCATAGCAATGAATCCCACTGCAAGAGCGTGTGTTCCTGTGCATCCCCAAGCACCTGGGAAGAGCACAGTGAATGTGCTGTGATTTTGGATGCTGCCTTTCAGGGTCCTTTAATTCTGAGGTACAGCACTTCTGTCCCAGGGACCCCCTTCCCCTCACTGATTTCACTACTAGGCCCCTGAGATCTGCAAAACAGACATAATAATGTCCTCTCCATTGCCTATTGTGCTGAGTAGCCTGAGCTTTTCATCCTATGGATGCAGACACCAAGAAGCCCTTGGGTTGGGGACTGCTACACTTTGCATGGCTCTTCATTAGGGACTGTAGTGATAGGACAAGGGGTAATGGGTTAAAACTTAAACAGGGGAAGTTTAGATTGGATATAAGGAGGAAATTCTTTCCTGTTAGGGTGCTGATGCACTGGAATGGGTTGCCCAGGGAGGTTGTGAATGCTCCATCCCTGGCAGTGTTCAAGGCCAGGTTGGACGAGGCCTTGGGTGATATGGTTTAGAGCAAGGTGTCCCTGCCCATGGCAAGGGGGTTGGAACTTGATCATCTTAAGGTCCTTTCCAACCCTAACTATTCTATGATTCTTTCTGAGGGTGGGACATTGAAGCAGAACGTGATGGTGTGGCTTACCTGTGGTCGGGCAGGAGGTCCCTGTAAAGCTGGCCAGTCAACCTGCTCCTCCATGGTCACCCAGTCCTTCCCTGGGACACTCCTCGTTGTTTACGGTTCATCACACACCACTCATGAATGCTCCTGCTGCATCCACTCAACAGCCCAAGCAGGCAGAACCTGCAGAGATGTGATCTCTGCCAGCACGACCTGATTGAAACATATAAAATATAAACAGAGATATAAAGCTGCCAGTCACGCAGGGAATCAAATTAAATCAGTTCAGCTCAGCCTCCCCCATCCTTCCTTACTGCTCAGGCAATAAAACCACTCGCTATACAAATATTTCAGCTGTAGAGGAAAGCAAGCCATTGAGCTAACCAACAGGTTGTTTATAGCAGTAAGAGAGCTCTGCCCAGTGCCAGGGTGTTGTGGGGCACCAGCTCTCTCATATCAGTATCTGCTATTTATATAGCACTATATCAAACAAATAGTTCTCCACCAAGGGGTAGGCACAGGTGTACACCATGACCTTGCTTGGAGCTGTGGTGGCTCCATGCAACAGCACAAAGTCTTCTCCTTCCCGTCCAGTGGATGCTAGCCCAGAGTTAAGGGAGGTTCCTCACAGCCATCCACACCATCCTTCTTCCCTACTTACACACTCGGTAGCCAAATCCACCTTGTAAAAATGATGAGGGCCCAGGGCACCTGCAAAGAGCTAATGTCCAAAACATCCATTATGACCCTGTTTAATGAGTGTTTCTGCCCTAGGTAATGCCCAGTGATTGGAATATGTTCTGCTACAGTAATGCTTGCAACACAACAGCCCACCGAGGAGGGAGCTTTCCTCTGGAACCACAGTTTCAGCCAAGCTCATCTGCATTAATCTTACACCCATTAAAATCAGTTGTTCTGTTTCTAATTCAGCCAGCGCTGCCGAGCTCAGGAATTAAACATTCATGAGCCCATGTCCCTGGGAAAGAAAAAAAGAGCCCATAAGTTCATCTGGAGCAGCATGGATTTTTAATACAACCATAAACCCATCTCGCTGCTCCTTTGTGCTTGAAGCTTTCAGCATCCTGATGAGGCATGGGGAAATGAATAAAAGCTGAGGTTTCTACACAATTGTGTGACTGCAAAGGCTGGTGCTTCCTGGAGGCATCCTCACAAATTGCATCAATTTCATTTTACAATGGAAACCAAAGACATAGCAACACAGGAGGGACAAGCTCATTTGGTTCCCCTTATCCTGCCTCGAAACAAGTGCTGCTGCTGAAACAACAGACAGTCTACCCTGCACACCACAGGGCAAGTTGTCCACTGGGTTATACTGCAGTGAGGGCAGGAGCCTGGAAATGCCACCAGCAAGAATCATCCATCCTTGGTCTGGATAAGCACATAGAGCTCTCAGCATCCCCCAGTCCCTCTGGAGCTGTAAGAGCAGCATCAGACCCATAACAGAGACAACGACCTAGCGTAGACCCAGCGAGCAATGGACAGGGCTGTGGGAAAAGCCAAGGCACCACATCACACCAAGGTCATGCTTTGGTTGGCCTCCAGCACCCCCTGCAGTGCTCATACCACCTCAGTGCCCATCAGTCCCTTTGTCCAGCTTCCCAGCACCCATCCGGTTATCTCTGCCTTTGAAGGCTACATGGACCATGAGGACTTACATCTCCAGTGAGCAGCCAGATGCTCCCATGGCTGCAGGGGGAACACACAAGTTAATGAAGTCAGTAATTACTTTTAAATTCTATATCTGTATGTGTAACGAGGTGTGATTTTTACTATACTCCTAATTAAGGCCACCAGTGATAATAGCTGGAGACAAAGCCAATAAACACCATCTATTTGAAGCAGATGGGGAGTCAGAAAGGGCTCTCCAGCATGTTTTCTCAATAGCCAAAACTAAACAACTTCTCAGAGCATGCCAGAGCCCTCCCAGCCCATGAAAACACCCAAACAAGCTTTGCTGGCCCAGGCTGGATGATGAGGCTGTGCTGCCTCGGTCTCTTTCCACAAAAGCTGCTGTTTTCCCTTGGAAAAAGGCACCGTGTTTACAAAGTAAAGCTCAAGTAGGAAAACATCAACCCAGGCCAGTGCAAAACCAGCCCTGGGAAAAGGTCAGGATTAACTCCTCTGGATGGCTTCCTGAAGGAGCATAAATAAAGACAGGTTGTCAGTGAGCGCTAGAGAGTGTTGCTGCAGTTATTTATAGAAGGCATTCATTTCCTTTAGGATCTGGATAAATATCCATTAGCTTTCAAGGTGATGAATCAAGCATTAATTAACCTGCTGGGGGAAAAAATAGAATACAGATATTAATGTTTTAAAAGGAAGCTTCCAGCTGAGGGGGGAAAAAAGGAAGAGAGCTAATGTGAACTTTTCAAACAGCACCTCATTGTATTGGCAAGGAGCAATGGGCAGGGAACAGACCTGCTGGATGCACTGACTGGGAACGTCAGGCTCTGCTTTGGTCACAGGGAAATAAAAACCTGTGATCTTGGCACCTCTGCAGAGCTTCAGGGTAGAGAAGAGCTTGGAGTCAAAATGCAGTGGGTGTTTTATACCTGACGGCAACAGCATTCACCCCTCTTATGCCACTGGGTATCAGAGCCAGCACAGAGCTGCTCCCCAGGAGACCATCACAGACATCCTGGCAGGGTGGGAATAGTCATTTCTCCTTCATACACTGATGTAACAACTGTTTTTTCCTTCAAGCTCCCTCTAAATGTTCAAACTACAGAACAGGGCCCTGCTTTTAGTGCGAGCAATAAACACCCATAGCAGCCATCAGGAAATCAGCAGAACCAGAACATGCTCTGGCTATTACACACTCACACAAATGGGAGGAGACCGTGGCTCTTTCATTCCCCACCTTCCCTCTGTCCTGCTCAGGGACCAGCTGAGCTAACTCTTCAGCTTTTGGATGTCCCAAAAAGCAGCAGCATCCCATGGAGACCAATAGGGCTCAGCATCAGCATGAGTAACATGGGGAAAAGAGAAATACTGCACAAAGAAGATTGTTTTCCAAGCAAAAATGCCAGAATGAGATGTGACACCAAATTGGATAGCAAAACCAAACCCATTTCCTGGTGGCACCAATACAAGACCTTGCAGGACCTCTGTACCATCCATACCATCACGCTCCTGGGTGCATTGGCCTGGGATGGTTTGGCTACATACCTCCTCCTCCTCTCTGCAGAGCAAGGCAGCTTCCAAGTGACATAAATCAGAAGCCTGGACTGATTATTTTGCAACCTGAGACACAGCTCTCCCATAGCTGAGGAAGCACGATGCTTAATGGAGCACAAAAGATCCTGTGTTAGATGTAGTCTTCAGGATGGACTTCCTTTGCCATGCCTGCACTCCACCCCCACGTACCCAAATCTTTAACAACTTCAAGCTTTTTTCTTTATAATTTAAGAAAAAAAAACCATAGCATATGCAGGCAGCCTGTATTTAGCTCTTTTTCCCCCCCTCTTCTGCATATTCCCCAGCTCTACCCACACATACCCACACTGCAGACAAACTATCCTAAAAACACTGAGAGAGCTCTAAAAACACAACAGTAATCCAGGGCGTCATCAACTTCCAGGAGTGCCAACTGCCCTAAGAAACCACAACTCCTTTGTTGTTGTTTTCTGTATGGGGTTGGGTTTTTTTTTAGGCTTTTACAATCTTGTATTTTACCGAATGGCCCAAATTCGCTCCTTCTCTCTGCTCGGTCCCATCTCTCCCCAGCTATATTCAGAAAGCATTTCTCGCCAGCCTTGTTTAGCTCACATTTCAGGGCAGAGCAAATGTTTGTGCAGGAGGGGGCAGGGATGATGAGTCAATTAATAGAACCTAATAGAAGCTGGTTTTTAAAGTGCCTGTTCTGACTGTGAGCAGCACCAGTCACACAAACCCAGTGCCACCAGCTTGGTCCAGTGCCTCCTTGCATACACAGAATGGTTTCCTACAGTGAAACTGCTCTCATCCTGCATGAAATGTGGTACACGATGAGGCATCTGCCACTTAGTGTTAAAGACACCATCACAGCCTAATAAATCACATTGCCAGAAGGGCTTTCATGCTATCACCAGTGCTCTTCTCATTACATGGCCTTCCTTCTCCGTATGCTCCTGCTCATCACTATGCCTTGCAGACCTCACATATTTCAGCTGAGGAACTCATCCCCAGAATACACAGCCCAGCTAAGCTCTCCGAACCCAGGTCTCAGTCACCTCTTCTGTTGTTCCTATCACTCCAGCCACAACTTTGTGTCCACAAAGGAAAGCCCTAGAGATGCACCATTTGTCATTCAGATGCCATTTATTACACTGACAGCACCTACCTCTGCCTTTTTCCAGGCATGCACTAAATTGGAGGGGGTGGATGTGAGAGATGGTGCCTATTCATTCTCCTTGCAGATGGTCAAGCCACAGAGCACCCAAGCAAAGCCACATTCTTCCTTTTAACTTTGGCCAAGACCCAAACCACCCACTGGTGGAGTCAATGTTGGACTTGCACGTTCTCTCATAGAGCAAACATCCTGGCAACACATCTAAATGCATTCATTTCCCATGTATGCAGTGCAATTTGAGATACCCGAGTATAACAGGTTAGATTTTGATTTCATGGGACTGGTCAGGTTTAGACAAGAAAATGGAACAAAACATCCTGATCTCTGGCACATTAGAGCAGCAGTAATTTCAAGCAGAACACAATACTGCAAAATTGACACTAGTAAAAACTAAATCCATATTAAGAAGAACTGAATTTGGAAAACATCACTGTGAAAATAGTCATTTCATAACCAAAACCCTGCAGGATCCAACCAAGCTGGATGGGTGTCACAAAGGAGCATAAATACATTTCTAGAACTGCATCACCCCTCTATGAGGCACAGCATCCAGCCTCACTCACCAGCAACAGCTGATGCCAATGGCCAACTGAATTGGGATGAGAATAGGTCTGGTTGTAACTGAAATCACAGCAGAGTGGAAGGCTATAGGATCACAGTGTGCCTGTTTCCATTGGGAACTTCACATCCACAGTGGAGCTGGTGGTTTCTTTTGTAGGACAGACTATTCTGTTGCACCAAGAGGGCCCCTGCTGTGGCTCAACATGTCCAATTTTGTGTCTGGGTAAAGAAACTTAACTCAATATTCAATCAAACTTGCTTGGATTTTTGCTTTCCTCTTTCCTCAGTGAGCCCTGGGCACACCAGGAAGGGTGCCGACAGGAGAGGGCTCTGAGGAGGCAGCAAACCATGGCTGATGGGCTGCTCCTCCAGCCAGGAGTCAATAAGGCCCATGAGACCAGTGCCTATGCCAGCAAAACAGAGCAGGAAAAGCATCAGCTGTGATTTATCATCCAGCCCAGCCCAATGTGTGTGTCTGCCATTGGACAAGTCTGATGTCATCAGCACAGTCCAGCCCATGGGAGTGCTGGTCCAGATTATAAACCCTGGGTTTCTACCTGCTTGCTGGAGATAGCGCATCCCAGAGTAACCCAGTGCAGAGGAACAATATTGCCTTTGGGTCTGTCCCCTTCAGCCATGAAAACAAGTTAATTTTGGTGTAATTAGAGAGTGACCGATATTTGCCATTGAGCATCATAACGATGTGAGGAAAGATGTGTTTTAATTAAGTTCTGGGAGAAAAAAGCAATGTGTACCTGGCTGGACTGCAGAGAGGTGAACTCAGTACTTCACCCATGCCTCAGCCCACTGCCTGTTTTCCTCTGCAACAGAGTGACCAGCCTAAGCTGCAGACAGGGACTTCAAAAAGCAAATAATCCTTCCAAAAGAGCCAAGCCAGCACCTCATAATTCCTGTATCTCAGAACTGGGAGTCTTCACATTTCCAGTGCAACCCATGGGCAAGCGTTCAGAACCTTAGAAACCTAAGGGGAGCACTCCCCAAATCAGAGCATCCGGAGGGGACCCCACAGAGCTCCACATGGATTTTTCCCACAGCTCCTGCAGCTGCTGGAGTTTTCCATAGATTGCCCAGGTCTGATTTTCAGCTATGAAATAGCCTGGGCCTGAGCTGCCCTTTTGATCTCAGGAATGCACAGCTGTGAAAGTGAGGTCTTGGTTCCTCCGGCTGAACTCGGCTCAAGAAGTGGGGATTTGTGGCCAACCCATCAAAATCACATTGTGAACAGGTCACATTCATACTCAGGCTGCACATAATGAGTGAGGAATGGGCAGGGTGCAGGCACCCCGATGCCTTTGGGTGCATGGAGAAACAGCAAAACCCACACAGAGTTTGGACAGGGAAGTAACACAGCCAAAACCCTTAACTGCACCTAGAGAACACAAAGAAAGAGCAATCATCATCCCCCCAGAGGCAGCTGAGCATCCTTCCACATTGGAAAGCACTTTCTGCTCCTCTCAAGCACTCAGACAGATCCCCTGTGAAAGTCACTATTCCTCTAAAAGAGTCAGATTTAGCGTCTGTGGGCTTTATAAAGATTAAATAACCTGTCTGCCATTATTGCTTCTTGTATGACTACACCAGAGCAGGTAGGTCTCAATGGTAGTCAACAGTCCTAAGCATCAGGGAGGAAACCTCTATACACCCCAATGGCACTGCACAGCCAGATGCACCAAGATCCCTCCACAGCCAAACCTTCCATGTTTAATCCCCATGGAAGTCAATGGAATATATCTATGTCCTTAAAGCTAAGCACCTCTTCCAGTCTTTTACCCGAGTGTTGTTAGCAAGCCCCAGCCAAGGCAGTGCCTTCAGCCTCATTCACTGCATGGTGAGCTGGTGCTCCGGGTGGGACAGTGCTCAGCACAGCAACGGGGCTGCACCTTCACAACACCTTTATGGTTAAGTACATCCATGAGCTGGGGTCTCATGCCCTTCTCTGTGCACTTTCAGCCCTGCCCGAGATGGGACAATATGGGGCAAAAACCTTACATTTCACAAAGAGCTCACAAAATTGGGCCACATTTAGCACCTACCAGTGACATGGTCCTTACAGGCAGGGAACTGAAACAGTCCCTGCAAGACCCAAGACCCCAGCCCTCATTGATGCTGGCATGCCAAAGCTGCAGAGGTTCAGCTTCCCCCAGCATGGACACAGGCTCCCTGCCTTCCCTATCCTGCTGGGAAGAGCTTGGCTCCCAACCCAGCAGGCTGACCACAAACCCTGCCTGCATGAATGCCTTGTTAAGACACTCATTCACACTGCAGCCACGGCGCTGGCTGGAAGAACATACATCAGGCTTCTTGTCAAACAAACCCATTCCAACTGTCTGGGAGGACAGCAGAATCTGCCATCACGCTGCTTTGAAGGGTTTGCACTTCACTGCAGCACTTCAGATCTGCAGTTGTTTCCATAACCAAGTCCAAGAGAGCCTGTGAATAGAAAGGAATTAAGCACTCATGCAAAGACCATTAAAGTTAAGGGGGATCTTTCCATTGACTGGAGAGCATTTGGCTCCCAGCCCTGGATATCAGGGTCTGTTGTGCTGGATTTAGAGCAGGAAATGGGAGCAGGACTTTGCAGGTTTTCTCAGCAGTTGTTACAGAGTTCAGCACAGAAGCTCTCTGTGCCTATTCCCCTGCATGTAAATTACGAAGTGACTGCTCATCTGAGATGCAAGGCCCCAGTTGACCATCTTTCTGTTCACTGCAGGCACTTCCTCCATCATTCCTGACAGACCTAACACCACAACAAGTTGGACTATCCCATTCCTACAGGCAAAAGGATTTCTTTATGGGTCCTGCCATGCCAGTCCCCGATACATAACTCACATGTCAGCCCAAGAGGCAAAATTACCACAGACCAGAAGCTTCACCAGTCTGAAAACCTTGTTAATCCAAAACTCACATCAGGATGAAACTCCTACTGGGATCTGAGCAGCATTTCTCCGATTTCATTTCTGCCTATTCAGTTATAGCCAACAGTTTTGCACAGGGATGTACTGTCTTTGGATGCACCAAAACAATAAAAGATATGATCTGTCTCCATTTTCACATAGAGATCTGGTGGGACTTAACCTCTGGAAGTGATGCTTTCCAAGGAGCATCTTCCCAGGCACCCAGAACTGCCAGCACACAAACCACAAAGCACTCCAGGAAGCTTCAGGCTCTTTTAAAACACAACACTCAGATCCTAACATCCTGCTAACAGGAGCAGTGCTGCTTCTTTTGCAGTAAGACAGCCTGTCAGGTGAGTTTAGCAAAGTGCTGTGCCAGGTACCCATGTCTGCACTTGGCATTGGCACTTGGAAGATGCAGGATCCTTTCCTGCCTCAACCCCACATTCCCATAGTTCAACACTATCATTGAGTTACCTCCTTTGGTGGTAAAAGCAGGACGTTTCTGCACTCCATGTGCCATGGGAAAGATCATCCCAAAGCGAGGAGGCTTTGATTTGGTGCTGGACCGAAGGCAGCGAGCCCAGAGTCTGCTGTGTGCTGACAGCCACACGCTGCCATGGTCTTTGCAGGAGGCAGCATCCAGTGGTTAGAGACGTCCTTCCCACTCCTCATGTGCCTGGGAGAGGAGAAAAGCTGCAAAGAGTTATTCAAACCATAGGCTTAGGGCAAACCTCTCCCTCCTGGCAGATGCTCCTGACTTGGGCCGGATTTAGAAAAACAGAGCTGACCAAGCCCTGCTTCATCCTTCAGTGGGAAATACAGAGAGACAAGAGTATGCTTAGCTGTGAGAAACCTGATCCCAGAAAGAGGAGAAAGCAGGGTGGAGAAGGAAACACATCCTAATGCCAGCGGTGACCCAAACCAGCTCTCAGAGCCAACAGACTCATGGAGCCAGAGAGGACAGACCCAGCTAAAACCAGACTGCTTTTGGTGTCTGTGACCTTGCATGGGCAGTGCTGTGCTCAATGGGATGGCTTTGAGCAGTCGAGAGCAATGTGCTGATCCAAACTCACCTCTGCACAGCGGTGGTCCGCCCACTCCCCATGCAGGAGCATCCATCCCTATGCCCAAGCATCTCCATTAGCCTGGAGGGAGATGCGGTCACCCCACTGTGGGAAGTCAGGAGAGGCTTTTTGCTTCCAGAGGGATGTGGGTTTAGGGAATGAGCGCTGCACCCACCTGCTGCAGTCTCAGTGCTTCAGTGGGACAAACTGCCAGACTCGACAGGAACCGAGGTCTCATTAGAGCGACTGAGGCTTTGGCAGAGCAAAGGCTTCTCAGCTTCCATTTATAGGCCCCGTGGCAGCAGTTCAAGGCAGGGCAGTGCGCACCATTGCATTATGCAGTCTAGACAGCGCTGGAGCGCTGCAATCCTGAAGAATGCCTCTTCCCTGCCCTCACATATGATTCCAAACCCAGCAGCATTCCTCAACCAGGAGCAATGTGGGGAAATACTGAATTCCTGTGTTCAAACAGACCCTTTTGCACTATTGTCTCCCTCTAAAACCTCCAAAAGTCTGCCTGGATTATGGAGGTTGCCAGCATGAACTCTCTTTCAGGCTCCCCAGAGGAAGGAAATGGAGAACTAAAAGCTGCCTAAACCTCATTTTTTTGTTCCTACCTGGAATGAAAACAGCAGCTTTGGAGCAATTCTTGAAATATCTGTTTTCAGACAGTTTTATTCCTCTTTTTCCTCACTCTGAGCTGACAGAGGAGACCCACCTGCCTGAGACTTCGCTGCCTCCAAGCAGTGCTCCCTTCTCTGTTAAAAGATGCTGAGATGAATGGTGTCCAAGCAGCTGTGCTCCTGGGTATCTGCAGCCTCAAATTGAGCAGGAGATGCTTTGAACCTAACCCAAAAGTTGAAACAGAAGTAGTTTTATTTATTGGAAGATTCCTGTTGTGTCTTAACTGCTAAATTCACTTCTAATGAGCTGAGGAGATAAGCAGCACTTCAGCAGCCCCTGAAATACAATCAGGGGGGAACAGAGCAGCATTTTCCTACCCATCACCAGAAACGGGGATGACATCTGGGCAATGCATCCTCACTGTTCAGACTGCAGCAGGGCCCAGCAGCAAGGACTCAGTCATTCAGCAGCAATTCAAAGGAGAAAATAGGATCAAATGATGATGCTTTAGACTTTGCCAGGCTGCCTCTACCCGCACACCAAGCACGTACTCGCTTTCCTTAAGTGGATTGATAAGCACTCTGGATCAGTATTAACACACGCCAGATGCTGGGGAATCATCTCCTACTTATGGCAATTATGAGGATGCCCCAGAATCCAATAAAGCAAGTGAGAAGATGAGCATCTGGTAGGGGTTGTCAGGCCCCGACACAGCAAGATAAATCTATGCAATAAAGAGGTGTGATTACTTCTTTCCTTGAGTCATATGGCTTTTAGCACTGGATACATGCAATTCCTCCCTCCTTCAGGGGTTCTCCTCAGGAGATGAGCAGAGCATCCTTCCTCCAGTGGGAATGCTGAGCTGCTCCCCCTATCCTGCCCTTTCTGTGCTGAAATCCAGCCACCACGTGCGTCCCCAATCCCACCAGCATCACCCAGCCAGAGGGACCTGTGCAAAGTGACCACGCATCACCATCAGACAGCACCTCCAGCCAGAGAAACCACCAGGTGAGACCATCTCCCTCTCTCCAACCTGGATCACCTCGTCATCCATGGCCATGTCCACTCCACTCCATTGCTCAAGGTAAGAGAACCTGCCACATGCTGAGGTCTGTTAAAAGACATACAAAGTGGTGAAGCAGCGAAGGTTATTTCCTACATAAACCAGCCAAGAAATGATGGTCGTGCACAGGGAATGCTCTGTGGATTACACAACAGTGCAGACACGTGGCTGAAACAGCATTTTAAACATACTTAATGGATGATTCCTAGAAGTAATAGCAAGTTTTATTCCTGTGAAAGGCAGCAGAGCCAAGCTATATTTAACAGAGGAAAGAAGCTAGGAGTAATCTCCAAAGGTCTGATAATGCAGAGTCTGTGCTTAAACATGCTCCAGTACATCTTTAGGCAGTAAATGCCAGCTACAAGGCTGGTTTTCTCAGTTTGGGTAGCAATTTTGGGACTCATTGATTTTAATATCAGAAGCAGCCATTAAGGCACCTCCTATGAGCTGCTCTCCACCACAAGCCTAAATGTTTCATCCAGTACAGAACAGGGATGGAGGCTGGATAAGTAAGAACTATTTGCAATGAGTGACACACCAGCCTTTGCCCACAGCCAAGAGCTAGCCCAGATCCATCCGTCCTTGCTGCCAGGGCCATTCCCATGAAGGTAGCTCCTTAATGCCTTCCCTATCCTCACAAACCGATTTGAATCCCATTTTCCTTCCCAGAGCTTTCTTAGACAACACTCAGAAAATGAGCAGAGGAAGAGAAACATTGGGGACCATGAATGTCAGCAAATGCTACCCATCCGGGACCACATTCTTACCTCTGGAGGCCCCAGCAGTCATGGTAAGCATCCTCCCAGGCTCCCACCCCACTGAAATGCACCCTGCCAGGAAGACTTCCAGGGGGGAATCTGCTCCTTCTTGTTTATCAGTTTTCCTTTGGGCTTTTCCCAAAGCAGAGCTTTTTGTCCATGCAATTTCCTGTGAACATCTGAGAAGAAACATGACCAACATCGTTTATAGCAGCAGCATCCGATGAAAAGCATTGAATGGACCCAAAGTTACAGTGTTAACACTGCCATAACTTTAAAGTCCATTTTAATGTACATTTGTGCTCCTAGTTTACTTTTGGTAAGATTGAAATGCTTGGCACCAGCTCCAGGTTTTGAGGGCTGTGGATTCAATTTGCAAAGGACCCTTGGGAGAGAGGGGGATGCTTCTTCCTAGAGAATAATACTGTGTGTCTGAAACCTCTTCAAGGCTGTGGAGCCACCATTCTGGATCCTGGCTGGTGTGAAATCCAAAGCCTAACAGGAAATCACATTTGAGTCAAACTCACCTTATTCCTCCCAAGAAGCTGCTGCTTTTCTTCTTTGTTTAACTGTGACCAATTCTCTGTTTGAGATCTGCTTCTTGTTGTGTACCCAGTACCTGGTTCCTCTTCTATAACCTTGGGATCTTTGACGGCACAGTGTTACTACTGTGCCGACTACATGAAGTACACTTTTAATGTCCCCATTAGGGACATTAAAATGAGCTTTAAAGTATGAACTCAATGACTTGGAATAAAATCCAGTTCATAGCAATATTTGACTTTAAAAGCACTGTGGAACTACTTAACCACTTCCTGCACCAAGTCCCGTTGCAGGGAATACAATTAAGATACTTTGGCTCCCATTTTTCAGCAAGTGTATCCATGATAGAGCTTTCCTAAGTGTCTGCTGCAAAGTGCTGTCAGCAACACAGCAGCAAGGCTGTGCAGAGAAAGGTGCTGTGCTTTTGGGACTGCAGAAGACCAGGGCTCAGTGTGGCCAGGCCACTGCTCCTCCCTCAGCTTCACTAAACCCAACCATTTCACTCGGTTTAGGGACCTCTGTTTAATACAGCACAGTGTTAACATCACCCAAAACCACAGAACAAGGATGCAGTTGGGTGTTCTGCTCCACTGAGGCTCATGCACAGGAAGGAAGGGGAAGAGTGAGTGTTTGCCCAGCTGGATGCTTCAGAGAACACGTCCATCTCGGTGCCTCTGGCTACGCGTCTGTAAAGTGCTGAACAACAGGAAATCGTTTGACTTGTATCAGACCAAATCAGAGAGCATCAACCCTGCAATTAGCTATAATTAGAAATCCATTCTGGCAGCACCACGGAGCCAGTTCTCAGGTCTTGACAAGTAACCCTCCCAACCAGCCAGCTCCCATCGCTACTGCCCAAGTAGCCATTCCCTGCCTGGCCATGCTAAGCCTCAGGCCCAAATTCCCCTTGGATAAGCATATCGAGTTATTTCTTGATGCACCTTTCTGCACTGCAACTTTAGAGTACTCAATCAGAAGAGATAGCCTGCTGATGTGAGATTGCATGGTGAGCAAAGACAAAGGAATCCCCAGCCTCCCACTCCAGCCATCTTCAGCCCTTCCTCTCCACCATCACCCAAATACCAACAGGCTTCTAACCCACAGTGTTGATGTGGCCAAACCCAGTGCTGTTTCTGCATTGCTAATGCCCTTTGGAGCCTGTGCCAGCTCTCAGAATAACATCCAGAATACAATGGGAGAAGCTCAGTCCAAAAACAGTCAATTGTCACCTTATTTTCAAGGAGATTTTGCGTTTGTGATTCCCCCACTTCACTGTGCTTCCAGCTAAAGCTAAACACTGCCATATGAGCACAAAACCCCAGCACTTAGAGGTCCTGGTACTTAGGGATCTAGTAAAATGACAGCAGCCCCAGCTATAATTATTGCCCTGTAATCTGCATGTCATGAATCACTACAAAACACAGCAATAGCTGCAATCACTGCACATAGTTATGTGCTCTTTGCATTGAAATAAAGTGGTGGGGAAGATGGGCAGCAATTCAGTGTGGAGTAAATATGCAGTCGTTGTCGACCTTTTTCTGTCAACAGACACTTAACACTTTTCCAGTGGATGTCCTACACAACAAATAGAGGAAAGGAGTGCACAGGCTCTCCAAGCTGCCTTCTGCACATCCCCAAAACCCCCCTATCAGTGAGCTGAGGGCTGGGAAGAAAGGTGGGTAACTTGGAAAAGTTACACAAGATTCCAACCACAACTAAAATTGAGGCTTTTCTTTTACTATTCTTCCAGCCATTTGGTTCCCAGATGTTTTTAAAGGCTTTCTGAGTGTGAGTTGGAGCCAACAGGGCACCCACACCATAGCCAAGGGCAAAACTTGGTATTTTGATCTCGCTTTGAGTGCATGAACTAAATGTTCATGTTCTGCGCAGTGAAAAAGCACTGAAAATCTCAGTTTGGAAAGTGTGAGAGGCCCCATCCAGCCAATGCAATGCAGTGCCAGGGTGGAGGAGAAGAAAAAACACCTCTTGTAACTCTCAGATCTGCTGGATAAGGTCATCACTTCCAGCTCCTTCCAGATATGTCAGATAAGGTCATCACCTCCAGCTATTGCACATCTTTGCACATCAGCTGGTTTCCTCTATAACTTATCTCTGAGGCAACAAGTCAGGTTAACTCTGCTGCCAAGCTCAGCTCTTTAAAATGCTTACAGCCA
Organism: Neopsephotus bourkii; assembly: GCF_033783945.1. NCBI lineage: Eukaryota > Metazoa > Chordata > Aves > Psittaciformes > Psittacidae > Neopsephotus > Neopsephotus bourkii. The sequence goes on from NW_026902223.1 coordinate 2,560,034, forward strand.
GCTGGTACCTCCACTGGGCTGAGACAGGAGCTGGTCCATGGAGAGACCAGATGGACACCAACCTGCGCCACAGGTGATGCTGAGGATGGCACCAGCCCAGAAGCCACAGCTCACCCATGTCAACACCATCAACTCACGCTCATATGGCAGGAGACCTGAGCTGCAGTTCCCATGAGGCTCATGACCAGCCTCTGAACCTACCCAAAAAGAAACCTTTCCATGTCATCAGAGATCAAGTTCAGCAAAGCCAAAGCTGCTGCACAACCGCAATTCCCACCCCAAGAATAAAAACCACATCACATCAATACACAACTTCTGACTGAGCTCCTGCCTCCCACGTGGGACAGCATCCCTAGCACATGACTTAAACACAATGACCAAATGCTCCACTGCAAAACAGCAAGGACAAGGCCAAATTCAAGGTTTTCTGCTGCTAAATCCACATGATTCTGCTGGTTACAATAGATGTTTATTAGTTTAAATACAGTTCAACTCTTTCTCTAAAGCTCAGTACTTACAAGTGCCTCTGTGTGCGTATTAGCGGCAGAGATAGATAAAATGGTTATTCAGCCATCCCACAGCTCCCTCTTTCTCAGTATGTGATTTGTTCATATTCTAAAGAGACCCTGGTATTAATACTTATTTTAGATGAAATACAAGACTGGGAAGAGGAGGAAAATCTTCCTGTGTGTGGCAGACTTCTTTGTATCTCACTGCATCTCCCTCCAGAGCCATAGCTGTTGGTACTGAAAGGCAGAAAATCAGCTGAGCCAAGGACCTCTGCCCTGCACTAAGAAATGCAATAAGAAATACTTTCACACTCAGGCCAGGAGGATCATGCATTGATCTGCTGAGGTTTCACTGACCTCTACACTGCTGTGTGCTACAGAAACTGTGCTGAACTCCAGGCAGCTCCACCAAACAAGCATCAATGTGACCTAAAACACCTCTCATGGGAGCAGAGAGATGGTGGAAGGCAAAGAGGAACCAAAGAATCCCACTTTATTGAGTGAATTTGAGCACAGGAAAGAGCATGGGGAGGTAATCTTAGTGTGAGGTCAGCACCCATATAAAGGGGAGGTCCTTCATCCCCCTGAGCCCAAACTGGCCCTCTCCCAGCAGTGATGCTCTGCCCATCATTCTCTGCAGGTTTTTGCTTCCCAACATGACAGAAGACTCATTACTTAAGGCAGGAAGAAATACTCCCTCTGCAGTTATAGCACACAGCAGAGGAACGAGTTCATTTCAGTGGCATTTGCCTCTGGATGAGCAACAAAGGCAGAAATGAACACCCCAAGAACAAGCACAAAACCCCCACACGAACTCTTGTGTTACGCCCGGTAGCTCACTGGGAAAGCATGATGCAACAGAAATACTCTGGCTCCTGCTGAATCCATGTGTGAACATCAATTGTTAAGCGGAATAATTCATTGCGCTTTGACTTTCACCACGGGCCCTAAGACTCAAATCCATGTTCTCTCCAAATCAGTTATTTCCAGCCTATCTCCTGTGGTGAGGTACACAGCTAGCAGGAAATTCCCCTGTGACACCTTAATAAATAGCTTAACTCGAGTATAATTTACTAAGGTTTAAGTGTGTGCTCAGAAAGACCCATTTATGTTGCGGGAACTTGTGCCAAAATTGGCATCACCTCTTTCCAAGGCTTTCTCCATCAAGCAAGCTGTGCTTGGGTGGAGAACTCTACCTGTGCCCTTTCCCATGGACCACAGAGGCTTGAAAATATAGAGAGAAGCAATGTAAAAGATGCTTTCCACTCTTGGAGGTCCTAGGACAGAATTGACCTTCTCAGGCCCTGAGGCTGCACCCCTGTTATCCAGGTTTTCATTGCAGCACCCACACTGCTGGGACGCAGTGCAGAAGCACCAATAGGCATAGCTGACAGTGATTAATATTGCCCCAAATCCCAGCTAAATACACCATGTAGTAATCAAGGATTAACCACCAGCACCTCCAGAGCAGTTGTAAGCAGTCCAGGTACTTCTGCATTGATCCTAGTCTCCAAATCAACCTTTTCCCTTCAGAGAGCAAACTCACATTCTGCTCTACACGGCATTCCCTACCCTGTTGCTCACCCGCTGGTGGCGACTAAGGGTTAATAAGGACGCCAAGGCAATAACAGCTGAATGTTCTTCTCACAAGGAACCCTCCTTCTGAGCCTCATTAAAACTATCCTGATTATTGCCTCAAAAAACACCTCATTGCTGGTTCTCCAATAAGACAGTGAGTCTTCCTCATCCCCCCCAATGCAGGAATGAACCAACTGTAACTGACCCCTAAAGCCGATGAAGTCCATGATCATCCTGGTGGCTCAAGACCCCATGTTTAAAATGCTGGAGGCATTTTATACAGAGCCTTTTGAAGCTACAGGTTCCAGTGCCGTAACTCCATCTTCATTTGATCTGAACACTGAAGGCAGACATGCTCCTCCCAGGCAAACCCCACAGGCTCAGTGCAGGAGAATCACCGATTCTCCTTATTTTACATCCTATTGGGATAAAGAAAATAAACCCCACAACATTCCTGTTGACTTCCAATAAAGTGGGAAAACAGGAGGCAAAGCTGACAAGCAGCTGAGACCCAAATAGTTCAATTGGTCTGATGGCAAGAGAGCCAGAGGAGCCTGCAGGCAATCAATGTTGGGGTCAATCCCCCAGATCCAGCAGACACATCTATTCTGGCAGCATTAGGAATGGAGCTGTTATCCTCTTGAGGTCCCTCCCAGCTCCTCCATTTATTCATATTGTATTTATTGCAGAATAAGCTATTTAACAAATTCCTGTGGCACAGCTGCCTCCATGAGCACTGGAAATCATTACTTTCATTGCCCAATGTTTTGTCTACCAAGAGCTTGCCCTGAAGAGTCATTGCCAAATAGCCCATTCCTGGTGGCCAGCCACAGAGCCAAGGTTAAGATGACCCCAGTGAGCAGCAGAGATTGACATGGTTAGAAAGGGGAAAAACAAATACAAACATGAAAAAGGGGGGAAAAAACGAACCTCAGGAAAAGCTGAGCAGGGATGGGGCCTGGGAAGAGGAAGGATCTTCCCCCCCCCAGCCAACATTGTGCAACATGGCATCCTTACCTAGTGGGAAGCAACAGACTGCTGCTCTGCTGTTTGTTCTTCAACATCCTAATCTACTGATGCTTCTTAATGAAGACTTTCATTGGGGATTGAAGTTGAAAGGGCTTGCCCCGTCCCCCCAGTATAAACAACAATACTGAAAACTAGTTTGGGGTTGAGCAGTTCTCTCCTTTTCCTTTTCTTTCCTTTGCAGCTTTGAAACACAAGGGTATTTTGAAAACATAAAGGGATGTAGAGGTTCTGGAATGAAACACGGGGATATTATTATTACTGTTTTATTGTTGTTATTACTACCATTATTGTTATTACTGTTATTACTATTGTTTCTATGATTACTACTGTTATCACTACTACTATTATTGCTATTATTAAGCACAGGCTTTCTTTTTAAAACCCAAACAAGTGCATGGTTGACTTCAGACTGAAGTCTGAGGGCCTCAGCTCTGCTCCCCATTCTGCCTCTGCAACCACAGCTGAGGGCTGAAGTATTCTGGAGGCTCTCCTGTCCTTACTTGCGCCTTGCTGTGACACAACCATTGCCTTGGCAGAGATGCCCCCATCAGTGGAGCACAGGAAAAGTGCCCAAACCCCTGAGGTTGTGGCTGGTTTTCACTCCTTTTATTTTCAAGCTTTCAGGGAGGGGTGGAGGAGCTGCCACCATCACCTTCCTCCCTCTCCCCCTTTTCACCTGAAAACGCACAAAGCCAAAGTCTCTCCTTCACCCCAAGACTGATCCCTTAGCATTTCCAATGCCATCCAAGCTCCTTCCCAAATCCATGGTCTTGCCGATAACACTAAATCTCTGGGATAAACTACAAGCATCCATCCTTACCCAGTTTGACAGTTTCACTTTATCTTCCTACTAAAAACCAGCCATAATTTCACAGCCTGTCTGCCTGCAGTCGTAAGAGCAAACAGCAGCCAAGTTCGTACTCCTCTTGCAGCCGAGGAGGAGTCAGCCAGCCTCCTCCATAGAGGGCCATAATATACAAACCACATTTCACTCCTGAGATAGAACTTGTTATCCACTGATAATTTAATGTGGGTTTAGGGCTGGGTTTTTGAGAGGATCTATTCCTGGGGATGAAGGTGTCCCAGTCGCAATCCCAGCATCCCCAAAAACCAGAGGCTGACTGTTTGTGGGCTGCATGAACTGCTGCTAGGCTGGGAGTCAGAGGTTTGGGATCCATCTGTGATTTTCGCATCAACAGAAGAGAGCACAAAGCCCTTTAGTTCCTCTGTTTTGTAAACAACCCTCATCCCATCCAGTGACAGGCTTTTAAATTATTCCCATGGGAATCCCACAGCAGCCCTCAGTGGTTTTACCAAGAACCTGGTGGGCAGATGAGCTATTCCAAGATTTGGGAAACGCTATGGAGAGAGGTTCAAACCCTCTGCCTTGGGTTTGGGTGCCTGCCCCAGCCAACAGCACAGGGAACATCTGTGCCTCTCCCCAGCCCTTCTGCTCGGTTTCAATTGCTAACAATAGACAAAAAATAATCAAAGTTCCTCTTTTTGAAAGCCATTAAAATAAGGAAAAAAAAACACCCTCTGAAACAATCTGCATTTTATCTTCGTAATGGCTCTAAAGCCTCCACTTGTATCCAAAAATAATTGCACTCAGCAAGGGTTGAAGAATATTCCTTTCAAATCATGGCCCAGATGTTCCACCGAGACCATTACACAGTTAACTGCCAATAAAAGTAATCCAACCAACTAAGCCCTGATTAAGGAATGTGCGCACGCAGCCCGGCATCACGGAATGTGATTTGCTGTTATTTAACCTCTAACGACACAGACACGCCGTCCCCTTCCTCCTTGGCAAAGGCAGCACCAGGCAGTGAGGAGAGGATTGCTTTGCTTTTACTATCTTGGAAATCACATCCCATAAACTCAATGCAAGCGGAGCCAATGGCCACATGGCCAAACACCACCCCCCCCCCACCCCCCCCCCCAGTGTTGCTCAAGAGGTCAGTGCTGTTTTCCAGTCCATCCCAGCACATCCAAGACAAACAGAGCCATGTCACTGTGCTGCAGGGGATGTACAGGCAGCAACAAGAACAAGCAACCTTGCCCATGCACTGGGCTGTGTGCAGGTCACCATCACCTTTCTTGTTACAGACCTGGTTTGGGCTCCAAGGGTTGATGTCCATCAGCCAGGCTTCAGATGAGAGCGCAGATGGAGCCTTCTCAGACCTCATGCGCCAGGAAAGGGTTAGGAGACAGCCCAGAAACAGCCCCAGGACACACTAGCCACTCTCTTGGACCCTGAAGGTGGTTTCATCTTGTTTGTGCTTAGCAGAGCAAAAACTGATTGCCAAGTAGGATAGGAACCACCCAGCCTCCTGAGCCCAGAGCAGCTGGGAGCCTGCTGAGGCCAAGGGGATGAGCCTTGAAAAGCAGCCAGGTGAGGTAGATGGGAGGACGTATCCAAACCCATGGGCTGATGGGAGCTGCCTGTGGGTTGGACGGGGCACATCTCACCTTCTGCCTTCCCTGTCCTGCAGCTTCAGAATTCATTTCCACTTTGTATGCTTCTAAAGGCTTCCTTTAATACCCTATAATTGCATTTTTGTAGCAAAAACATGCTCTGGAGTGAAGAGGCTTCCTCTCTCAAAGAAACATCCCCAGTGCAAGTGGAGAGGCACTGATTGCTCTATCAGGTTCTCCGGGGCTTTTCTCTGTGTTGCTAGCTAACAAAAACATGTTCTTAATTTAAGCATTTAACCCAAATATCTCCCTTTTAATTACAAGCTGAGGAAGAGCAACAGCCCAGAGCAACAACAAATGCTTCTTTCACTGAACCATCACAGCAGGGACCAGGGAGGGATTTTACACAACCAGGGTGAAGAACCCCCCCCCCCCCAGGGCTGGGGTATTCAGGCAGAAAGGACCTCACCAAACTCCCCACATAAGGTATCACCTTCCCTGGGAAACAAGCCCATCAATTCAATGGCAGGAGGCTGCATCCAGGCTGGGAGGTACACCTTGAGAACCACAAACAGCTGCCACTACCATGGCCCATTGATTGCTCATAGGCAGAGTTTTCATAGGCAGCACTGCCCCCTGATTGGCCCATCCTGACCACGCCGACTATGTGAGGCTCCACCCCCCGGTGGTGGCTCCGCCCCCCAGCCCATGTGCTGCCCATCACCCCTGCCCATCAACCTGTCCATCATCACATCCACTGTCACCCCTGCCCATCATCACATCCACTGTCACCCCTGCCCATCATCACATCCACTGTCACCCCTGCCCATCATCCTGCCCACATCCCTGTCTGCATCCCTGCCTGCACTTGCTGGATGCTTTGCATCTGGCAAAGGGGAGATCTGTTGCTCCACAGGCAGGAGAATTCCCATTGGATGCTGCCAGCCAGGGGCTTCAGATCCAACAGTCAGGCTGGGAGAGGGCACTTGGCCCTGACAGCAAAGTGGAAAGGGGGGATGAAAGCCCACGAGGGTCTTGGGCACCTCCCTGAGCCCTGTATGAAGTGTCCAGCACATCTGTGCTCTATCTGGGGCTATCCCTTGCCAAAAGCCTGGGTCAGATACAACCATTGAGCGTCTGCTGTAAGGCAGGAGCCCAAGCAAGCAGCTGCATCTTCCATATCACATTGTGGGTGGGAAGGAGTGCTAGAGGAGGGCTGGCTCCAGAGGGGCTCCAGCCAGGACTGGCAGTCAAAGCCTCATGGAGGATCGGAGGGAGCAGCCGAGCACGCAGTGACAGCCCATTGAGCCCCGGCTGGGGGAGCAGCCAAAACCCTCAGCACCACAGGGTCAAGGAAACAGCAAAGACCTCGGACATGAACCCAAACATGAATTCCAGAAGAGCTGGAATCATCCTGGTTTTCCCCTGGGAGGGTCCAAGCTGCAGCTTTGCCTCTATTTACAGCTCTGTGCTAATGCATCCCTTGCTCCTTGTGGTTTTCTCCCTCCTTACCAGGGATACAAAGTGGAATCATCTTTATTGAGCATCTCCACGAGCAGAACAAACCCCTCTCTTGAGACAATGCACCATGATCTCCCTGTCCCCATCACATCCCTGTCCCCATCACATCCCTGTCTCCTTAAAACAACGGCTGCTGCTGGCTCTGGTGTGTAAAGAGGAAGAAGTTGGCGCTGGAGCTGAGCATGCCCACACCACGATGTGCTCAGACACAACTTGTCTCCTCCAATTCATATCTTTATATTCTTTATAACGCTGTGTAGCTGCCTTGGCATTTAATCCCTGTAATTAATGGGAGGGTGAGAAAGGGATAGCTCTCATCTCTTCTCCCTCTTACAAACACAATCTGCAGGGTGGGACTGATTCAGTTCTGTAGCATTTCAAGCCCAGTAAAGAAGACAAGAAGCAGCAGACAGAGGCATTTACCTTCTGGCAAGTACGAGACGTCTCTAAGGAAGATGATATTTAAATCAATAACGTGTGAAAGGATCCAAATTACATCCCCAAATATTTAAAGTAACGTGTCCAGAAAAACAAAAGGAATCTCTTTTGGTTATTAAAAGATGACTTTGACAATGACCTGCCTGGCTCCTATCTGAAACACAGAGGAAGTCTTCCTTAGCAGGAGATGTCATCCTGCATTTATTTAAAGCTTTAATGATATGTTTGGGGACATCATCTACTCCTGAACATTTCTCTGCTGCAGTTGTCTGGAAGAAGGAGCTTTTTACTTTTTTTTTTCCATCTTTAAATAGCAAATGAGGACAATTATCCCATGGTAATTCCAAATGAGAACTTGATTCCGCTTTAGCTGGTGGTGTCCTGTCGAGGCAGATTGTGCAGGTCAATTTTAGGAATGCATCCACCCATCCTGCTCTGCTCCTCTTGAGACTCATGGAGGGGGGATTGGTCCTCGCATTCCAGCCCATGGACCAGTGCACAGCCTGGCTGCAAGAGCAATGAACCAAGGAACTGGAACACGACAAGATGCTGAGGGATGAGTGTGGGACGGAGATGGGGGATCCCCGCTCTGCTCCCATGGGATTCCAAGCTACGACTGAGCATGGAAGTGACACTGGGCAAAGCCATAGTGCTGGCACTATGGGAGCATCACTGAGATGTTCTACACAACAGTGAGCAGAATGGTTTTGCATTCCAGCTGGCAGTCCCTAACGCTTTAGGAAGGACCAGAGCGCTTCAATCTATTACAGATTAATGGGATTGACTTACTATGATTTTGTTTCTGTTTAATTAGTCTCATTAAAAGCAGAACAATCCTCCTGTGGAGCACACAAATGACACAGAGGCTCTGGCCCAGCTGCCGCTTGGCTCCTGATGCATTCGCTCAGAATTAGCCCTGCAAACCAGGAAAGATTTAATGGCTTCTGGGTGAGATTAGCAACAGGGAAACAGCTCCGGAGGATTAGGAGGGAAACGAGTATGAGCCAGTTTTTGATGGAGCGTTTGCCCAATGCTGCTCTTCAAGTCTAAGGAGAGGCAGTGAGTGTCCATCAGAGGGATGACAGATGCGGAGCTGCGTTTCTTCCTGGTGATTCATCTGGTGAATTCCAGAGTGTAATTTCAGATGGGTCATCCCATCTTTTATTGAATCAAAATAAAGGAAGAATCCTATCATTAGCCCCAGGCCGTTACTTAGTGTTGGGCTCATGGTGATGCTGCTTTGGGGAAGTCACCTCTGGCCTATGAAAGGGCTGAAGACCCCAGGGTCCCCATGCAGAGAGTGCTGCTGCAGCACAACACCCCTTTACTCTCTCCTAAGCAATGTGGCCAGACTGCTGCCAAACATTCCCCTCGTTCCATCCAGTTTTACGTCCTAAAAGCTTCTTTTCTCCCTCAGTATCAGGAGGACCAGCTCTTCGGCTGGTGGGAGCCCTTCCCATCCTGCAGACCCCAGCCTCTGAGGAGAGCCCGTGCTTGCCCAGTGCCCCCCATGGCCTTGCCAATACAGGCAGGACCACCAAATTTTCCTTCTTGCTACCTCATGTGTGGTTCAGTACATAAAGGAATCCAAATGTAATCATTATAATAGTTCTGTCCCAAAGAGCACAGGAACATGGGCACAGCCAGCATCCCTGAGCAGAATCATAGAGTCTGTGTTGGAAGGGACCTTAAAGCTCATCTCATTCCAATCCCCCTGCCATAGACAGTGACACCTTCCACTAGACCAGGTTGCTCAAAGCATCACTTGATGCTTTTGAGAAGCAGAGCATCATTTGTTCCCACCAGCCCTCACCCACCTGCAGAAGCTGCAGTTTCTGCTTATGATTTTTCTGACAAAGCATGGAAAATACGTAAAAGTTGGTATTACAGGAAAAAAGCTCAGAGCAACACCCCCCCCCCCCCCCAAGCCTGAACCCAAACTCTTTAAATATCAAAAGAAAGAGCAATTTAGAAATTGCATTTCTAAATGAGAGCATTAACTAGACCCTGTCTTCCAAAGAGCAAGAGACAGAGGGGACTGATGCTACCACCCAGGCCAGCCCAGGGGACCAATCTCTCTCCCCGGCAATAGGAGCACTACAGGCTCTAGGATGGATGCTTGGCCAACAGCTCCTCTGATGCCTGTTTGCATACCCCAAACCCCCGAACCCAGCACTTCCCAGAGCCTCCCCTTGCAGCAAAACCGAGCCCTGCTCCAGCCATATGAAAACACCATTGACTATCCCCTCCTGCAGTTTTTTTCTGTCCTCCCCTCAGCAGAGTGCCAGCACCAGCCCAGTCTCGTCACGTTCCCTTTGTTTACAGCCAGTTTCTCCTCCATGTCCCTCCCTTGGCATGGTGCTCCTCAACCTGCCGCTCGCTGTGCTCTCCACGCTGAGCTGGATGGGTCCCAGCCCCAGCACATCCCCGCGGCCGAGCCTCTCCCAGCGAACTGCAGGGAGGAGTTTCCTCAACTCGTTTGTTTAGGAATTAAGAAAATAAAAGCCGAGGCTGAGCCGTGCGCCAGGAAGCAGCGCGGAACGGCCGCAAGCCCTGCCCAGGCACCCGGAGGTGCTCACACACCCCATCCCCGTACACTGACCCTAACACAGCCCCCAGACCCCCGCAGCACCGGCCTCGGAGCCCCGGCTACAGGCTTTACCCGGGGGGGCACTCTCCGTCTTTGGGAGAAACAAGCACCGAAGGGCCGAGGGCAGGCGGGGGGGGACCGGGGCTGCTCCGGGTGCTGCGGAGGGGCGGGCGGCGGAGTCCGGGGCTGCTCCGTCGGTCCCAGCGCAGCCTCTCCCGGAGCCAGACCCGGAGCCAGACCCGGACCCGGACCCGGACCTGGACCCGGCTCCCTCCACGCCGTCCCCGATCCCCGATCCCCCGCCCCGGGCCCCGAGCGCCCTGCCCGGTCCCCGCCCCGAGGTGCCCGCACCCCCCGGCTCCGCCGCTCGAGCTCCCCCGTGCGCCCTGCCCCGGGAGGCGGCGGCGGCGGCGGCAGCTCCCGCACCCGCACCCGGCGCTGTCCGTGCCCGCGGCTCCCGCACCGGCCATGCCGGGGCCGCGCCGGGACCGCCCGGCGGTGCTGCTGCTGCTCGGGGCGCTGCTGGCGGCCGATCTCTACTTCCACCTCTGGCCGCGGGCGCGGCGGGAGCTGAGTGCGGGAGCCCCGCGCTGCCCCTGCCCCCGCCGCCACCCAGCGCCCGCCGCCGCCGCCCCGCAGCCGCCGCCCCGCGCCCGCGCCGCCTCCGCGCTGCGCCGCCTCTTCGCACACCCGCTGTACCGCGCCGCCGCCCCCCCGGGCCCCGCGGAGCCGCTGCTGGGAGCCCGCGAAGCCCTGCGCTACTACCGGCGGAAGGCGGCTCGCTGGAACAGGTGCGTCCCGACGCGGCCGAGCCGCGACCCTGCGCGGGCACCCCCTCTATGGGCATCCCCTGGGTACCCTCTTCCCCGTCACCCCCTCTATGGGCATCTCCTGGGTACCCCCTGTATGGGCATCTCCTGGGTATCCCCTCTATGGGCATCTCCTGGGTACCCCCTTCCCAGTCATCCCCTGTATGGGCATCTGCTGGGTACCCCCTCTATGGGCATCTCCCGTATAGGCATCTCCCGAGCACCCCCTCTATGGGCATCTCCCGAGCACCCCCTGTATGAGCATCTCCTGGGTACCCCCTTCCTGGTCACCCTCTGTATGGGCATCTCCCATATAGGCATCTCCCGAGCACCCCGTATATGAGCATCTTCTGGACACTCACTGCATGGACACCCCCTTTATAGGCATCTCCTGGGCACCCCTTGCATGGACATCCCCTGTATGGGCATCTCCTGGGTACCCCCTCTATGGGCACCCCCTGTATGGGCATCTCCTGGGTACCCTTCCCGGGCACCCTCTGTATGGGCATCTCCTGGGTACCCTTCCCTGTCACCCTCTGTATGGGCATCTTCTGGGTACCCCCTGTATGTGCAGCTCCTGTATAGGCATCTCCCGAGCACCCTCTGTATGAGCATCTTCTGGCCACCTCCTGCATGGAAACCCCCTTTATAAGCATCTCCTGGGCACCCCCTTCCCGATCACCCCCTGTAATGAGCATCTGGGCACCTCCTTCTTGGTCATTCTGTGTATGGGCATCTCCTGGGTACCCCCTGCATGGGCACCCACTGTGCAGGCAGCTCCCAGGCATCCCTTTCCAGACACCCCCTGCATGGGCATCTCTTGGGCACTCCCTCATGAGTACTGCCTGGGCATCCCCTGCACAGGTACCCCCTGTGTGGGCATCTCCTGGGAACCCTCTCTCCTTGCATCCCTTTCGGGTACCCCCTGCACAGATACCCCCCAAGCACCCCCTTTCTGGGCAGCTCTCCCAGACACCCATCCTTAAGCACCCCCTGGGCTGGCCATGGCTGTGCGGTGCTGGAGCATCTCCCAGGCCAGGTTGGACACAGGGGCTTGGAGCAACCTGCTCTAGTGGCAGGTGTCCCTGCCCATGGCAGGGCTTGGAGCTGGATGAGCTTTAAGGTCCCTTCCAACACAAAGACATCAGGATTCGGGGGCAAGATGGATGTTTCCCAAGCAAAAGCCCAGTGGGAAAGAGGGATTTGAACTGAAGAAGCTCATGGCATGTGCTTGATGGCTTCCTGAGCACCTCCAGAAGACCTGAGCACTCGCAGCAGTGCTGACATTACCTGCACACCAGCCTTGCCTGGGGAGCAGCCTGGCTGGTGAGAGGGCTGCATTCCCCAGCTGTGCTGTCTAAACCTGCTGTTTATGACAAAGCCGTGGCTGCACGCTGCCTTTTGCTCTGAGGTTTGGTTATGATGTGGTCAGCAGGAAAGCGGTGATGCCGTTTGCCCTCGATTGGTTTCACTTTGCACCTCTGGGGAGGAGAAGGGACAGAAGCATTGATTACCCCTCAGCCAATCTGAAATTAAACCTATGATGCTCATAAGTGGGTAAAGCCTTTGGAGAACACACACAGGCTGAGCTGACACCCAACCTCTCCTGCCATGGGCACTGCAAATGGAACCTATAATGAGGCAGCACTTGCCAGAGCTCATGGGTGTCCTAAGACCATTAACTTGCTGTGGGCATGGAGGAATTTCTGCCCCACCAGTAGCACTGCAGAGCCCACATCCTCTCCAATGTGAGTGAGCCATCCCTATAATTGCCAAGAGCGAAGGGCAGCATCCTCCGTGGGACCTGGAATACATGGCTTCTTCCCAATCCATAGGTTTGCTGCTGTTGTTGGGAACTGAAGGTACCAAGATGTGACTGCATCCATGGCCCAATGGAAGAGGTGCAGAGCAAGTGTCTGCTCCATCCTCTCCTCACCTTGGCTGGGTGATGGCACATTTCTGCATCACTTACTTATAGGTCTGCCTGGTGGCAAGCAGCTTTCTGAGTGTTGGGATGCTCCTCTGGAGTGGAACAAGCTATAGCTTAACCCTGTACCTACAGCACAGTGTGCCTGTCTTCATTTCCATGGACAGATAGACATCAGCTGGATGGGGACTCTCTGCCAACCCACTGAATGGACCCAGGGTATGGCCTATGGATACCCACACCCAGGGCAGCACAGCAGCACTTGTCCTGCCTCCACAGTGCTCTCCATGTGCTGGCTGCTGCCCATCACCGTGCTTTTCCCAAGCACTCCAATTAGAACCAGGAATTACTGCAGGATGCAGAACCAGCTGGAGAGCCCAATGGGGATGCAGGAAGGAAACAGCATAAAAACCATCCACACCTCTCCAGAACCCTAAAAAACACCCTTAGAAACCCCAGAGCTTATTTTTATCCTTGAAGGAGCCGCTCCAAAACCCCAAACCCTGTAACTGGCTTGGTACTGGCGGTGAGTGGACACCAGTGACCAGCATCACCCCATGCCGTGCCCCACATCGAGCTGGCTGAGCAGAGCCTGGGCAACCCCGGGGCTATTTATAGCAGGGTAGAAATGAATCCGGGTTTTATATGGTGTCTTGTGCAGAGATCTGTTCCTACAGGGAAATATTCCAGGAATCCTTTAGGAAAGCGGGAGGCAGAGGGAGCAGTATTTAGGGTTTAAAGGCTGGGAAGGGGCTGGGAGCTGCCTCCCCTTGCACAATCACTGCATGTTCCCCCCTCAATGATGTACTGCTCACTGCCCTCCCAGGGGGCACAGCCTGTGTGGATGGGAGGCAGGAGAGCAAATATGGTAAAATATTTGGGCAGCTTCCCTAGGGAAAATCCTGAGTCATTCGTATAAATGACATTGTGGCTTTTATGTCCCTGGCCATGGGGGGGGGGGTAAGGTTGTGCCTCAATGCAGGCTGGAAGGTCAAGGCACATCCACCAGAGCTGGTAGCATCATGCACAGCCTGCCAGCCAGACCAACAGCAAGCCTCAGCATGTCCCGTGTCCTGTCCCCACCTTCGGGAGCTTCTGCCTGCTTGGCAGATAGCCCAAGGGAGACAGGACCAACAGAGAGATGTGCTTCTTCTGACCGCACACACATGGACTTTGCATTGCGGCTGACCTCATCCACCTGAAAGGCAAACACAGAGGGAGAGGGCCCTGACCTATAGCTCTGCCACTACTCTCCACTTCCAAGCTTTCTCTGAGGATGCTACTGAAATGTGTCCATCCCTCCCAGGACTGTTCATCCATTGCCCATGGTTAGCCCGGACTAACCACACTGCTTAACCTGCTTGGATGGGAAAGGATGACGGGAAAAGACAACCAACCAAAACCCATCCTTTTCCTGCTGGTCTGAGCAGGGAAGCAACAAACCAGCAACATCCACGAGCCCTTTACAGCCACCAGCTCCTTGGCCATGCATTCCTTAGTGCATGGTCAGCACCCACTTGCTCCAAGTTAGGCAGCCGTCCCAGAGGACACCCTGCCATGCCTGTGGGTGCCAGCACTGCTCCCATGTCACACCATGCTTGAAAAGCTTCTCTCATCTCCCTTTTGCATAAAAAATTAGGAAAATATAGGAAAAATAGGAAAAAATAGGAAAAATAGGAAAAAATTGGGAAAAATGGGGGAAAAGGTGGGCATGGAAAAGTCTCTCTTCAATCTTCGTGCTCTGCTAAGGGTCCAGACTGGGTCTAGCGAGGCTCATGGCACCTCCCTCTCTCAGTTGCTCCATCCCAGCCTTGGTTAATGCCCCACTCGTTATCCAGCTCCTGTTTTCTCTATGGATCTATCTTGGCACTCTCAGTCCAAACTGAGCTGTGTTTGCCTCTTATCAGGACCGGCTGCTCTGTACATGGCTGTTAATGAGAAGCTAAAGCTCTGTCCTCTGCGACCTTTCAATTGCAGCTTAGCAAAGTGTGGGTCCCTGCCATGGGGGTCCCAATGCTGGTCACGTGCGGAGACACTTTAGGGTTATTATTGAACCTGGGAGGCCCCTTTAGCTCTACCTGCTGAGAAAGGGCAGGGTTCACCCTTGATGGGCAGGACACTGCTGGATGGCCTCATCGCATCCCTGCTCACTGGACCGAGGGCTGTCAATCTGGTCACGGAGGCAGTGTGTGGCTCTTAGTGATTTTCTTCCTATCAGATCTGATGGGGAAAGGAGAGGACAACAGAGCCTCTTGTGTTCCTGCTTGATGCTGCTCGCCCAGGGCTTTGCACAGGCAAGAAGGCAGCACAGTCTCAGTCAATCACTCCCTGCCTCAGTTTCCCCTTGGGTACCACTCAGAGCCCTTGTGCCCCCCCCAGCAGCCTCTGGACTCACAGCAATGAGCAGCTCCATCCTCACCCTATAACCACTCTCTTACAGGAGACACAAGCTCTACAGGGAGGAACTCAACCTAACCTCCCCATCAGCCCCGCTGCCGCTGCGGCCGGAGGCCAGCTGGCTCCAGTTCCACCTGGGAATCAGCCGGGATGGGCTCTACCCGCGCTCCAGCCCCGCTGTCACCAGGCTGCTCCAGGACATGCAAGAGTTCACCACTATCAGTGCTGGTAAATGCCATGGGGACCGGGATGGGAAGTGTTCAAGGCCAGGCTGGACAGGGCTTGGAGCAAGCTGCTCTAGTGGAAGGTGCCCCTGCCCACGGCAAGGGGCTGGAAGTGGATGAGCTTTAGGTCCCTTCCAACACAAACCAGGCTGAGGTTCTATGGGGCCACTGGGAGCTGCATGGGGATGAGGCCCCCACAGGTCACTTCTGCATCAAGCCCCCAGCCCTGTGCCAGCATCCCCGCAGGTTTTGTGCTGTGCAGCTTCGCATCCTTACCTTGCAACATGAAAGCACATGATGCTGTGGTGCTTAACACAGCATCTTTGGTGCCAGCCATGCCAGGGCCCCGTTGCCTGGCTGCTCAGTCCCCACAGGCTGCCTCAGCCCCTCCAAAGGGGACTGCACCCCTCGCTGTGTGTCTCACCTCTCCTCCTGCCCTTGCAGACTACAGCCAGGATGAGAAAGCGCTGCTGGGAGCCTGTGACTGCAGCCAGAGTGAGTGTGATCCTTCGGGTCCTGCCCTCCCCTCGCAGGCCATCACTGCAGCTGATCCCAGTCCGTATCCTCCACCCTAACCTAAGGGAAACATAAAGCCAAGCAATTCCAGACCCTTCTCCCTCCAGTTAAACCCCATTGCCCCAGGGAGGATGGGATGTGGGTGCCAGGACACCACTGTGCTCTACTGGGGAAAGGAAAAAGTCCCCAAGAGGACTTAACAAATGGGTGTTGGGAAGAGTGCTGGAGGGAAACCTCCTCTGTGGCACAGGGGAGGAGAAGAAGAGAGGAAAACCAGCAGCAGCAGAGGGGAGGATGTGGAAGGAGCAATGGGATGCACTCACCGGGGTGGGATGCTGATCGCACCAGTGTGCAACCGGTGCTTCACTGCGGAGGCTTTCCAGGCACTAACGCCCCGTTTCCTCCCCAAGTCGTGAAGCCCAGCGGCGTGCACCTGAAGCTGGTGCTCAGGTTCCAGGATTTTGGGAAGGCCATGTTCAAGCCCATGAGGTAAGGCCCACAGCAGAGCCCCACTGATCCCTCTGCCCCCCTGTGTAGCATCCTCAGCAAGGCCAGCCCCCTGCATCTTCCCTCCCCTGCACTTCCTACCTTGACAGCTGAAAGTGTTTGACGATTACTGGCTGCTCCCAGCATCCCAGGCACAGGCAGGGATAAACACAGTGCTCCCACACTGCCTGCTGATGCTGGAGTTTACTCTATTAGCAGATACCAGACAGCAAAAGGCCTCGGGACACTTGTTCTCCTGCGAGCTTTGCTGTCAGGGACTGCTCATTTCTCCCTCTTCCCCAGCTTTGTATTTTACCTTGTTTATCCTTGGATTCCCCAGAGTATTCCCAAGAAGCAGCCATCAGTCCCGGGCACCTCACACAGGAGGTTTCAATTGCTTCTGCTCTCATCTATAGTCCCTTGAGACTCTTCAGTTATGCCCCCTCACTTTGCTCTCTGTGCACAGCACTGGGGTGCTTCACTCATCCAGAAAGCAGCCAGCTCCTCTCCCCCTGGTTTCCATCCACCTCTTCCCAGTGCTGCTACGTGGGTCTAAACAGCCACAGATTGCACTAAAGCCCCCCGACGGCCCTTCTGCCTCCATCACCCACCAGCACTGAGACTGGGCACAAGCTGTGGCTGCCCCATCCTTGGCAGTGCTCAAGGCCAGGTTGGACACAGGGGCTTGGAGCAAGCTGCTCCAGTGGCAGGGGTCCCTGCCCGTGGCAGGGGCTGGTTTGGGTACCAGGTGTGCTGTCCTTGAGGCAGCCCACCGTGCCCAGGCTCCCTGTGCTGGTCTGTACCTGCACTGTGCTCGGGTGGGTAAGGCCCTGGCTCTCTCCCAGGCAGAAACGTGAGGAAGAGACCCCCGAGGACTTCTTCTACTTCGTTGACTTCCAGCGGCACAATGCAGAGATCGCTGCCTTCCACCTGGACAGGTAAGGACCTGCCTCTGCCCACAGGGAGCTGGGCACAAGGAGAGCCATGCCCAGCCCTGCAGAGCTGCTCAGCATCAGCCAAGCAACTGCTCTGCAGCACCCTTTGGGAGCCGATGCGAGTGGCTCTGGCTCACGGCTGAAGCCCAGCTTTGCCTTGGTCACTGCACTACAGCAGGCTGGCAAGTGAAATCCAGGTTGAGAACAGGTCAGGTATTCAGCCACCCATTGCACATGCATTGAGTGCACAGATAAGTTCTGGGTGCCCTCCCGGTGATGGAGCACAAGCTCCATCAGCAATCAAAGCGTGTTTTGGATCGAGATAAACAGCAGTGATGCCGTTTGAAGCCCTCAGCTAATGAGTGATGAACCTGGCACATCTTCCAGCACACTTTGTGTCTAATATAATCCAAAATACCCTTATTAGAAGAGGAGGGCAACAGCCCTCAATGGGATGAGTACTGAACATCAGGTGACCCCGATGATGATGGTGGAGGGGGTCTCAGTTCCCACACCCAATCTATATGATAAGCAGGACTGTTAGTCCTGTAGCTCAAACTCTGAGTACAGGAATGAAGAGAGCTGAGTTCCCATCTCTGCCCTTACACCACCATCAACTTTCCTCTCTGCATCCCAGCTCCACCAGTAGAGAAAATGAGGCCGGGCTGCTTTCCTCAAGTGCTTTGTGGTTTTCAGAGCTGAAAGATGGCAGATGAAAGCAAAGGATTCTGTTTTTCTCCTTCTTTAAACATTGCTCAATAAGGAACAGGCTAAATCCTGTTTTGTGCCCAGTTCTCAGAAGCAGAGGGCATTACCCAAGGAGCAAAGCACAGCGTGAGCCAGTTCACCCCGTGGTACTGACTCAGCCATCAACAGCAGCTTTTGCCCCAGGCCCTGGGGTTTAAAGAACATTTAAGATGAATAAGCTGGGTATGAAAGGCTCTGAGTGGGGCGATGCCTCCTCACCTCCTGCTGTACCAGGGTCAATGCATCTTCATGCCAAACCCATCATTGTAGAAGGGGCCTGAAGGGCTCTAGCTCCCGAAGGAACCCACTTGTGTGCAGGGGGTGGGAGAAGCTGGTTAAGGGATAAAGACACGAATCCTAGAGAACATCCAGATTGCTCCAGGCAGCAGCTGTGAGAATACCAAAATCCAGACTCAGCTGCGTTTTGGTCCAGAGGCTAAAATGATCCTGGCTACTTGTGAGAACGAATCTGGGAGGACAAACCAACACCCACGTGGGTGCAGTGATCAAAAGAGCTCTGGTTTACCAATGGCAAGGACAAGGACAGCATCTGCCATCCCACTCGCTGTGCAGTGACGTCCCTTTTGAGCAGGATCCTGGATTTCCGGAGGGTGCCACCCACGGTTGGGAGGTTGATCAATGTCACCAAGGAGATCCTGGAGGTCACCAAGAACGAGATCCTGCAGAGCGTCTTCTTCGTCTCACCAGGTAGGTGAGCGCTTGGCTGCCATGAGGTGGGGTTAGACACGGTTTGACACGGGCCTGCAGGGACAGGACAAGGGGAATGGCTTTAACCTGAGAGGGGAGACTGAGATGAGCTCTTGGGCAGGAGCTCTTCCCTGTGCGGGTGCTGTGGCTCTGCACAGGGTGCCCCATCGCTCAATGCAGAAGAGGTCAGTCCAGCTTCCTTGCAGGATCATAGCTCCTTTCCCTCTTCCCTCTCTTCTTGTCCCAGCCAGCAATGTGTGCTTCTTTGCCAAGTGCCCCTATATGTGCAAGACAGAGTACGCTGTGTGTGGGAACCCTCACCTCCTGGAAGGGTCCCTCTCTGCCTTCCTGCCGTCCCTCAACCTGGCTCCACGGCTCTCCATCCCAAACCCATGGATCCGGTCCTACTCGTTTGATGGAAAAGAGGAGTAAGTGGGTAAATGATGCTGCTTCCCGTATCTGCATTGCCCGGAACATGCGGGAGGGAGGATGAGCAGGGTATGGACACACAGACAGACAGACAGAAACTATATGTCCAGGCAGAGAAAGGCCAAGGTTGAGAGATTACCCCATAATTAGTCTAATAACACTGGCTATTGACTGTGCGCACAAGGAGGGAGATTCAAGTCCCATCTCTGCATGGGAAACCAGCTTTGGGGTGCTGTTGGGACACAGCAGCAGCAAGCACTGAGTGCATCTCCCCCATCTCCTGCAGGTGGGAAGTGAATCCGCTCTACTGCAACACAGTGAGGGAGATCTACCCCTACAGCAACGGCAACCGGCTGCTTAACATCGTCGACATGGCCATATTTGACTTCCTAATAGGTAGGGTGAAGGGGGAAATAACCCTCTCTCCCTCCCTTCCTTCCTCCCTTTTCTTCCATCCTTCCTTCTGGCAACACCTCTTTATGCAGCTCTGAAAGGGAACATAGGATAGTTAATCACATGCAAGGGAATCTCTGTTCCTCTTTACCAGGGAACATGGACCGCCATCACTATGAGATGTTCACCAAGTTTGGGGACGATGGCTTCCTCCTGCACCTGGACAACGCCAGAGGGTGAGGCAGGGGCAGGACGTGGGGCAGGGGAAGGTGCTGGGCAGGCGCTGCAGCTCCGTGCTCTCTGCTTCATCCCCAGGTTCGGGCGGCATTCCCATGATGAAACCTCCATCCTGGCGCCGCTCTCCCAGTGTTGCATGTAAGTGCCAGCCCCATCCTCCTTCCTGCACTCATTGATGGTCCTTGTAATGGGCTGGCAGTGCTTAGTGCTGGAAGCCACCCAGGCCTGGCTCCATCCAGCAGCATGGGGAAGACCCCTGCTAATCCCAGCCGAGGGGCAGGCTCAACACCGGTGCATGGGAATCACTAATTCTCCCTAACACAGGGATCAAGCTTCTGTCTCAGAGTATTAAGGTTGCACAATTATCCTTCTGGGATGCTCTCCCATTGAAGCTAAAAGGCCTTGCAAGTGTAAAAGCTTTCACTTGTAGACCAACAGACACTGTCCATTGGCTCAAACCCTCCCACAGGTACCCACTAGCACCTCATGGCGATGCTATCAGCCTCATTTGTCTGACATGAGCCTCAGCAAAAGCCTGGTAGAACCTTATTAAAGTAAACCAGGTGTCTTCTTCCCATGCCATTAAGAGCCTCATACATTTTACTATTTGGATCCTACCTTCCCTTTCTATTAATTCACACAGATTTACCTTTCAGCTGATGATTTAAGAGACAGAAAAAGCTGCTCTCACCTCTGGTTTCTCTTCAGGAGATGCTAACCCATTTCCTTGCTCCATCTCAGCCTCAGGGCAACGTTAACTGCACTCTCCTCATACACTTCTATTACTGGATCTGGTTTTAACCGTTACTTGCACCCAGTGGGTCTTCTCATTTATAATTGTAGTGAATCCTTCTCTTCACCTCCTATATTGTGCAGTTTAGATTTACTCTGCCTCTTAATTTGGCCTGCATACAGTTGTATCCACAGGGCAGATCCTATTCTTCCACATCCATCTCCCACAAGCTCTTAATTCAGTTCTGCTAAAAGGCAGTGGTAAGACCTGCAGGTCGCACCTTGTAATAAGCCAGCTACAGCCAAGAACAGCGGAAGAGCAGCTCATAACCTCACTTCCCACAACAGCCAATCCCTTTGGAGCAGGGGAACATCCAAAAACACTGGGAAAGGAAGCTGAAAGGTTTGACTCGGCACAGGGGCCGCAGGTTTCAGCCTGCCCTGACCAAATGAGCTGCTCAGGTCACCTCTTTATTCCTACATGGAGCCAGGTACACCTGAGCAGAGCCAAGAGGGACCACTGAAGCCACTGGGATGCTGAACAAGAGGCCACTCGCTTCCCTGTTGAACGCATTTGTCTCATTCCAAGCTGAGCTCTTCTCCAAGTCTGGCTTCCAGCAGGTCCAATCTGGTATCTTTAGCTCCCCTTTCACAGCTCCCACACGCTGAATGCTGCTGCTCTCCTCTCCCAGCATGGCTCCGAGCACAGCGAACGGCACCAATACAGCCCTGCTCTATTGAGAGATGGTCCTTATCCTGCAAGGGTCAAAACCCTCAGCAAGGCACAGATAGACCCAAACCAGCTTCTTCTTGGCTGATGAAGTCCCTGGAAGGCTGTGGGTCAGATCTCCCACAATGGGGTACAACAGCAGGGTTACAGCTGCCCCGTGGCAGAGGTTTCCATCTCTCCTCCTCCCTGTGCCCTGCCTGCTCCTTGTGTAACCATTACATCATGAAGTCAGCCATTCCCCACGGGGTCAGAGCATCCCGCTCTCCACCTCTGAGCCCTGTTCCTGCTCGGAGCAGAGCAAACACAGCTGGTGTTTACCCACAGCGGCTCCTCGGTCAGCCCTTGCCTGGAAGGGGAGCGCACAGAGGCTGCGGTTCACATCTGCTCTGTGCAGAGCATCCTCTGGCTCCAGCTGTGGTTTAAAGCCTCACTGCATCCTTAGCAACAGGCATCACTGACCAAAGACCAAGGGCATGCACCTCTAGAGCACTTCCAAGTGTAATCCAGCGACTGCTCAGCCAGAAATGGCAACAGCAAGAAGCCTTTTCCCTGGCAGCACAGCCTGCTATAGCTGCAGAGCACTGTTCCCAATCGATGCCCTGGGTAAATAACAGGCACACAAGGTAAATGCTGGAGCTGGTTAATTCATTTCTCATTACACTTTCTTCCATCTGAAAACTCCAGCTCAGCTACACTGGAACAGCTCCACAAACACAGATGACTTTGTTTCCAGAATTTAAAGGGCAGTAATTAAAACCACTCATTAGTTTCAGTCTCGGAGATGCTGAAGTCAAAACACTTTTGCTGAGGGTTAAATAAATGGTTTCAGAATGCTTTGTTTCATGCCCAGAAGTGTTCCAAGTTTATGGCTTCCCATCCCACTTTCTGTCAAGGGGACATAATGTTTAAATCTCAGTGGTGCTGAAGGTGAAAAGCTGCAGTTAAATCAGTGCCAGGAAATATCCCCTCTTTTCGCTCAGTTTTGACAGGAGATTTGTTTCCTCCTTCATGTTTTACCTGCCCTCACCCCATAAACATCATCCCTGGGAACATGGCACCACCCTGCAGTGATGTAGGGAACTGGGCCAGCACTGACTCAGGGTGAAAACACCCTTTACCCAGAGCTTCTATCATGATCCTCCCTCTGATGACAGGGACCTGCAGAACGAACACTCCACAGGCTGGAAAAACAGGAAGAAGCAGAAGTTTCTGCACAAGTTTTCATTGTTTTTATAAAGGAAAAGCATTTCATAGAATCACAGAATGGTTTGGGTTGGAAAGAACATTAAGGTCATCCAGTTCCAAAGTTCTTTGTTAAGTACCTTCACCCACCTCTGCCCTCCCTCCTTCCCCTGCTCCCCCGGGGCACAGGCACCTGGTTCTTGCTCGGATGCTGCATTAGGATCTTGCATTAAGACATCTCATTTCTTCCAGAATCAAGAGGACGACGTTACTGCGGCTGCAGCTCCTGGCCGAGCCCGAGTACCGGCTCAGTGATGTGATGCGGGAATCCCTGCTGCAGGACCGCCTGGCTCCAGTGCTCACTGAGCCCCATCTCCTGGCTTTGGACCGACGGTTACAGCTCATCCTGAGAGCTGTGAGGAAATGCATAGACACCTATGGGGAAGCCAAGGTGGTGGCCAATGATACCACGCAGCCCGAGGCTCCTGCATCTGACAGAGCGAAGCTGACCACTTAAACCAGCCTGCAACTCATGCTCGGAGGTAGGGAAAACCCCTGCAAGGCAAGTGGGAAGCTTTAAGAACTGGTGATTTCCATCTACAAACCCTTGTGGAGACTGAGAGGGGAGAAACCCTTCAGAAGATGATCAGGAATCACACAGGGCCCCTGTGCTGGGTGCTTGACCAAAGCTGCTGTGCTTGGCCCGTGTGTTGGTAAGTTGTGGTCTGACTGCAGCAGATCTTCATGCCCTGAGCACCAGCTCTATGGTGGAAAGCAGGGATGATCTCTTCTGGAGCTGCTCATGCCCTCGGGAGGGTGGGGAACACACGGCTGTTGGTTTGCCCAACCTGCTCAGTTGCTGGTGAAGGACACAAATGAGAACCAAGGATGAGGCTTGAATAAAGATGCCAAGAACATTTTCCTCTTATTAAGTCTCTGTTCCATAATCAAGACTGTATTTAAAAGCAATCTTACTTCACACAGGCAGTGCCCATGAGACAAGGTAAGGTACTGATCCAGCATGGTTGGACTGAAGAACATCTGCACAGTTTTTACCATCAGGCCTCTCCATTGCCTCTTGTTCTCCCTAACAGCAATCGACCCACTTCTCCTCAATCTGTGCATGTCACTCAAAAGCCCACCACCTCATAGGGCAGTGAAACCTCCTCTGCTTTTACCTGCCTCATGGGTGGAAGAGCCAGTTTGGGTTATGGGAGAACAGCAGGAATGTGCTGCCTTTGACCCCAAGAGCAATCACCAACCAACCAAAGGCAAACCCCAAACTGCTCAGACATACATCTGTAATCACAGTTCAAGAAGGCACTCACTTCTGGTGAGAACATTGTGCCAGACTAGGGGGGATTTACCTCAGGTCATCTTCCCATAGCTTCAGAATCACTTAAGCTGTCAGAATTCCCTGGAAAACAGCGGTGGTGTCCTGCCCCCATCTCTCTGTGTTTTGAGGAGATGCAATAGAAACTGGAGACCAAAAAAGCATAGGGAGGGAGTTACCAGATCTCTCAATGTGCAGTTTTCTCCTTGCCTCCCAATGACAAGGCTTAAGAGTAACTTCATAAAGGCTTTCTAATAGCTTTTCCCTTTAACTGCCCAAGGAGGATTGCACTGAGCCTTTTGGCAGCCTTGGGAAAGCAGTTGAGATCTCTGTTGATAATTTATCATCCTTAAGGAGAAAAAAGCCCAGACAAAAGCCACAGCACAACCAGCTGCCAGCAGCTCGTTCTGAACTCACCTGTGGGTCAAACAAAACCCATTACAGCACTGCAGAGCTTCCACAGGAACACCCTACAACCACAGTACAAGTGATGGGGCAGCAGTCACTAATGGGTTCTCAGCAAGCTCCTGCAGCATTCCTATGGGCTGGAATTCTGCCCAACCTAGAGGGAGCTTGGTCACCCTGGCAGTAAGTGCCTGGATCACACAAGGAGGGAACAAAGCCCCTTTGGCCACAGCTATTGTTTTCACAGGGGACTGCATTGGCAATCCAGCTCTACAGTTCTACAATACACCCGTCTCCACAGAGTAAAGCTACAGGAGAGACTGCGGTTGTAACTGAGTATGTTCCAACAGGGCCCTGCTCTATTCATTCCTATGCTTGAGGAAGCTCGGAGGGTTTCTACTTAGCAAAGAGATTCCTCCAGTATTCTCCCAACCAGCCCTAAACCCCACACCACGCTCCTTCAGTCTCTCCTGACCTGTCATTCTGCCATATCCTTCCACCTCCAGCTTTCCCAAAGCAAGGATTTAGGCAGTCTCAAGCAATCAAACAGAATTCTCAGCACTGGGGGGCATTCAGACCTTTCCATTCCTGTAGACAGAGAATAGGTGAGAATGAAAGGATTTAACTCAGCATCAACAGTGCGAGGGTTGCTTCCATGCAGGGCGCTACATTCCCAAAGCCTTATCTCCCTCTACTGGTGACTTTCTGTGCACTTGCCACACACGGCAAGTCGGAAATGACTTTGGTGACTTGGAGTGAACAGGAAGCATAGGGCAACAGAAGATAAGTTTAAAAGTCAAGCTATAATGTTGGAAGTTTAAGTTTTACTTTAGATAGGAAGAGTTCTGTTTTCAGCCTGTTGCTTTGGTCAGGGGTGAGGGAAAGGGAGAGCTGGATGAAGGAAACAGAGCCAGTGATGTGCAAATGGCCGGGGCACTGATGGGGGATGCAAAGTTGCCTTCTTCTCATTTTTATTCTCCTTTACATGGTAGGTTTTTAATGTATCTTCAAATGGCAACAGCTTTCTCAGAGCAGGATGTAAAACGTGCCCAGCCTGAGCTGCTTCAGGTCATCACTTCGAGGTCTTTCCTAATTCATCATGGGATGAAGATCCCCCTCTTATGTTTCCCCGTCTGCCCACCAGAGCTCATTCATGAGCGATTACCACATGTTCAAAACTTCACTAAGATTATGCATAGATGGGAGCAAACCACTTAGAGAAGCTTATGAGCTCCAGTACTAGTGTCTGCGCTGGGAATTAACCACCTTAACATGAGATCAAGGCAGCAGGAGGCGTAAAGAAACACTTAACCAAGACACAGGAACCTTCTCACTTCAAAAGCCACCAAGTGCCAGAACTATGGAGAAGTCCCCAGGTTGCAGGCACATGTTGGCTCATGGAGACACAGCTCTCTGGCAGGGTCCATTGAGCTGTAAGCTAAAACTTGAACTCAAGGCTTCAGAGTTAACACAAAGCAAATCCATTGAAGCTTCTTAGCTTTTACCACTTCATTCATAGTAATTCTTCTAAGGCTAAAGGGAAGCACAATCTTGGAAAAACAAAATGAAGGGGGAAAGAAGAAGAGACTGATTGCATTTAAGAATTTAAATCATTTTATTGCTTTACCTGCCATTAGGACAATCTATAACAAAAGGAATATAATATAATATATTAGCACATACAGTAAATCAGACTTATATAGTCAGGTAACAATACAAAAATGGTCCTCTGGTTGACTATAGCTTTCTAGGGCAATAGACTTCATCAATTCGCTAAAGGTGGACTAGCAAAGAATTACTTCTAAAGCCCTGAATGTTAGCTAAGGCAAAACTATGCCAATTGTGGTTTCAAACATATTTCAATTGCACACAAAGGTAAAGCTATAACTGTGGTTAATATTTAACTCAGACGTAGCTGATTTATCTTAAAATCTTGTAGGTAAAACTACAAAAGGGAGTAACCAGCAAGCTAAAAAGATGCAGTAGTGAAAACTGGTTAGAAAGCCTTATATAAAAAAAATGTGCCTTTTGCTGTGGAGCTCTAACTGGTTTACATCGGTTTTGGTGCTTCAAAGTAACACAAAGAACACATTTGAACAAAAAACCTGGATAGAGTCAAAACTTAAGGAAAGTTTAACCAAAAATGAACCAAAAAGGTCGGTTTTGCTTATTCCTTAAGGGCTGTGGCTGAAATCCTCTACTCAAGGTCTCCTAAAGAGAGAACTCAAATCACAAGTGTTTAAATCCCATTATTGGGATTTCAGGTTCAGCAACAGGCTGAAACCTTCTGTAAAGGCTTGATGCCCTCAGTATTGTCCTACATCAACTCCCAGACTCTTGATTATCTACATGCCTTGGGAAGTCTGGAATTGGAATCCATCCGACCTCAGAAAGGAACTCAAATGAGGGCTCCATCGTTAGAAGTAGGTGCACAACAAATGCAGAACCGCTTGCTGTCACTCCCAAATACAAACCTACGCTACTTTATATAAATTACAGTTTAAAGGAAACCTTAAAAATTGCCTACCGTTATTGAACTGTGGAATTCTGTAAAAACTCTGGGGAAGTATTGGTGTGCACAGAGTAATGGAACGCAAAGCTGGTAAATACTGAAATACATTTAAGACTCCGCAACATATTGGACTTGGAAAGAAAGAAAGGAGTGTGAAATCTGCATCATGTTATATTCCATCAGCAAGGAAAGAGAATGCACCTTCTGTGTTTAAACTAGATGTATCAGTAACCATTTAAAAAGGATTCACTGACTGATTTAAAAACTTAATAACTGAGTGGTGCAGGAAAGGTAAAACATTCATTTCTGCTTTATGTTCTCTACCAATAACAATGACATCTATACAGACCACCAATCTCACCACCTGCAACTGGTGCCAGCCATAAAGACTCCACATTTCTTTTCCCTGGTAACAAAGGGTTCACCTGAACTGATGATGTTTAAAAAAGTCAACTGAGGAATACACAAAGCAAGCAAAAGTCACTGGGGGAATAAAATGTTTGCTTCCAATTCCTACACCAACCTAAGTACTAGAACATTACTCACAGCTGGACAGCTGCACCATTCTTACACCAACCTATGCACTACAGACCAAAGTCAGACGTTTAATGTCACATTTGGTTCTTGCCACTTTGAACAGGAAGAGTCATAAATGGCTGAAGAAAGAAAATCAGTTGCAGCAAGTCAGCAAATGAAGAAACAACTGCAGCAGCTCACCAGAACTAGTAACCTTGGAAGCTTTGCTTTACACTTGACAGAAACATAACTAAGCAACCTTAACCCAGCAGACACAGGAACAGTTATACTGTTAAATTCCAACTGTGGCTTTCTTAGCAGCTGATGCCTCACGACTGCACCCAGGATTACAGTACCCAGAGAGTTAAAAAAAGAAGAGACCCCCAAGCCCCAAGAAGCTCAATTACAAGGGCAGTTCTCATTTGAAAACAAATACAGCAGATGATGAACACAGCCTTAAAATCTGTCCAACAGTTTGAGAAGCTCCTTTAAAAGTACTTTTCCCCCCTCTCTGCTGTCACCTCCTTACTCTATGGCAATGAGCACAGTGCCAGGAGGGCTCTCCCTCGCTGAAGCAAGGCTGCATTAGCCTGAGTTGGACACTGTTGCACAGAGAGAAGCCATAAGAGCAAACATCTTCATAAAACTTATGTTCTATTCATTTAATGGGACAGAGAGCACAGAACCAATATGCTCCAAATTAAAAACAGTGCCATGATAAGCAATTTTTTTTGTTGTTTTTCTCTTTTTTAAACAGACAGGAAGCTGCAAATGCCAGTGGCAATGTGGCTCTGCACAAGGGTAATAAAGCAGTCTGCATTCGTGAAGCATGTTTTGGGTAGGGAAGAAGGTTTCAGACAGACAGTGATACAAAACTGTTGTACTGCTGGATGTTGCGCTTGAGAATATCCGAGCAGGGCCCCAGGACACGCTCAAACCGGGGTCGATCGAGCTTTACACACTTCAAGAGGCCACGAGCAACCACGGTGGCAGCACGGGGACGGTTCATCAGCAGAGCTATTTCACCTACAGCAACAGGAGAGCATGAACAGAGTTAAAACCAACATGCCAAAGAGCCAAAGAAACTACCCTGTTGTGTGTCAAGCTGCTGCAGAATACCCTGTTATAAACTGTTACATTATACCCCAAACTCCTCCATGAGCACACACATCCAGTCCCTATCTGTGATCCAAAAATAGATCGATATGCACCAAACAAGTGATTAGTTCCATGTTCCATGGAAGTTCCATAGAAGTTCCATAGAAGATTATCTCAAAGTCTTCACAAGTAACTGTAACAGAATCATAGCCTTTTTCTTTGCCAACATATAGAAGCTTTTTCAAGCCAAAGCAACTTACAGACCATGTAACTTTTAGCTGAGTAAGAACACATTCAACAGAAGGAGAAAAACCCCTGATCTGCACTTGCAAGACTGTATCCAGAGCACCACACAGTTTCAAGGTCCCCAGTACAAGGGGCTGCCAAAGCAGAGCAAGCCAGCAGTGCCACCCAGATGGTTGAGGACTGCAGCGCAAAGAGATGCTGAAAGAGCTGTGTTAGTCTGGCCTGAAGAAAAGACAGCTGAGGAGGGAATCTTATTGCTGTCTTGTAACAAGAGACAAAACTAGACTGCCCTCTGCACAGTGAAAGGCAAAGAGAAAGCAACAAGCTGCAGAACAGGAAATTCTTGTCACACATAAAGAAAAACTCTTCATAACCAGGCTGGTTAAACAGTGAGAGGCTGTGGGATCTCCACCCCTGGAGACACAAGAGACTCAAGTGGACACAGCCCTGAGCAGTGTGATGCAATTTCAAAGGAGGCCCCTTCTGAATGAAAGCACTCTCGAACAATTCCAGTTCTGTGATCCCCACACACACCTGAAAGCCGAGTGACTGACACTCACCTGACGTTGAGTGAAACCACAAGAGGCAGCCAAAACAGTAATTAAGCAAATCCATCCCACCACTGTCATGCACAGCCATCACCCACACAGCACAGGCAGAACAGTGACAGTTGTGTGAGTAACCATCAAGGGTACTACGTAACTCACCAAAATAGTCTGAAGGTGCCAGTCTGCCCACTTCAACAAACTCCTCATTCTCTGACCGACGCTGTAGCACTGCAGCTGTGCCCTTCAATAAATCACAGCAATTAAACAACTGCAATTCCCAGCATCACTTAAAAAAACACTGAATTCCACATGGAATCAGCTGCTTTGCAGAAATAACTGTTAGGATGGCTCAGCCTAGGAACCACGTCACAGTCCCTGCCCAATTTACCAGACTGCTCTTTAAGAACAGCTGGTCCTCCCTCTTCTTGAAGCATACATGTCTTGGGTAGTTACATATCCATAGCACTGGCTTCTTCCTGGTTTTCCTCATGATAGCAAGAATATTACAGTCTGACAGGCAAAACCCCACCACAACGAAACAGAAGACAATGATACCACTAGCAAGACATTACTAGCTATCTAGAACAGGTCTCTACTCTTCTGTAAAAGATACACTGATTTCAGCCAGAAACTTGTGTTTTCCTACAAGCACTATTTGTAAAAATAACAAAATTAAATATATGCTTCTGCATGTCCAGCAAGACTATATTCCTTTAGGAATTCTCTAAAAGTGCATTCTTCTATTCCGTATTTTCCTCCAAGTGTCTATTTAGGGGCAGAATAAGCCATGCTAAGAATAAAAAAAGTAAAGTTTGAGCTTTTAATTGGAGCTCGCTTACCTCCAGGATAATGAAGAACTCATCTCCCGGCTCTCCCTGCACCACAATCTTCTGCCCATCCTCAAACTGTACCGGCTCCAATGCATCAGCTACAGTGAGACGCTCCCACTTGTCCAGAGATTCTACAGAGTTAATAGTTCATTAACAGAACAAAACACAAACACGTTTTTTGCTCTCTCTTTACAGAGAGGTAAACTGATTTCTGGCTACATTTGTGGATCAGATAAAGACCTGAATTAAGAGTTGATTTGGAATGATGCAGAAAAGCAGTACAGGGTTTGCAGTCAGTCTTAATGGATGACTGCAATAGCCTGTCATCATAACAATGCTAGGTAACAGCTTTATTGCAGTGTGGCAATTTATTCCACTCCAGAACAAAAATCTAGTCACTTACCCAATATAGATACTTTACTAAGGAATTCCTCATACATCTTTCTCTTTCTCAAAGTGCTTCCCTAAAAGAAAAACAAACCCCAGTTTTCTACTTCACGTTTTATATGAGGCTTCAAATAAATCTCAAGAAAAATTAAGCAGACACACCACATCCTCTCTCAGACCCCAAACCCACAAGATTGTGTTTTAATTATTTCAGAGCTGAGCAGCCTTCATAAAGTACTTAGGATTTATTGCAGCCCTAATGTTCGTTTCTGAAATACATTCTAACCAGAACTCACAATACCTCCTTAAGTTAGTTACAACTGCTGTTCACACACGCTACTTAACACATAGCAAGCTAAGAACAGAGCAGAATCAAAACATCTGGCAAGTTAACCAGTAGGTATTGCATTTTTAGTCCAGTTTAATGCTGTACTGGTATTGCTTGTTCACTAATGCAAGGCTCCCCCTTGCCCCAGGCTTGATAAACGTATGCTGAGTGATCTACTTTACGATTACAAAAGAGATAGCAGGACTTTGAATAACTAACTCCAGCAAAGGACAGGCACAGGCAGAAGGTCAGAAATGACCAATGTAAGTTGAGTGAACAGTAAAACCAGAAGCGTAATTCCAGGTTATACACACAGCTACTTGAGTCAATGGCATAAGCCACATATCAGCTAGAGGAATACTTGCCATCAGGATCCTTCTGTAGCTATCTCTGTCAATGCCCCACAACTTCACATTTGTCTTTGCTTTGACAGTTGCAGCTCGGGGAGTTCCATATATAAGGGCCAGTTCTCCAAAGCTTCCACCCTCACCAACACTGGTTGCCCACTCGCTGTTCACATAAACCTGAAAGACAGAGCACAGTGGTAAGCCAAGACCCACAGTGTGCTGTGAGCTGGTCAGAAACACAAAGCTCCTACTGCCCTGTACATCCTTTACAGTAAAGGAAATTCTCAGGTCTGTGCACCCAGAGTTCCCCATTTCAGAGCTTCATCAACTCTTCACAGCCAACCCCAGTCCCAGCCACGATTTCTACTTTCCTTGACACATGGACTCTCTCATTTATCACATGCACTGAGGCCCTTTGATAGCAAATAAAATCTGAACAAAGACTCTGTCATAGAAAGCCATGGATTAGTCTGACTGAAAAATCAAAAGCCTGGTCATTCTTAAAGCCTGTCCCACACTTCAGCTGGACTCCACCCTGCACTTGTAAAGCATTAGTATTGCGCTCATGCCCAAAGTGTTCATTTTGAAACTCAGCACAACTCACAACTCACTGAGACATCAAGGAGCAAAGAGGCTCCAAAGAAAAATATGTTTCTACAATAAGAAATTATAATGAGAAAAGCTGCTAAAGGAAGGGCCTGTACATATATCAGCCTATTCTGCTAGGAATGAGCATATCGTTAATGAGCTACCAAAAATTCTTACATCCATTTCTCCTTGATCAACAACATAGAAGTTATCACCTTCATCACCTACAGAAGAAGAAATTGAATACACATTAAAAAGAGTAAAGTTAAGCAAACATTCACATTCCACAGAGCTGGCATCTCTACCTACTTTGATGCTTAGAATCTAATAAGGTTGACAGAGATGAATTTTTGCACAGTGTACAGGGTGAAATTTCATTGTGCTGATCTTGCACTCTGCTCAGTTCTGTGAGAGGACATCTACTGGTATGTGGGAAATCAGCACTGCCAAGATCACTGGAAAGGTGAACCAGATCCATGAACTGACATAAGGTGTGCTACAGAGCCATCAAAGGACAATCTTTCCAATAGATAGCAGACCCAATGAAACCACACCTTCCTACAGTTGCTCCACTCCTCACTGCAGTACGAGCTGTACTTGAGGTAACAGAACAAAGGGTCACTGCAGCCAGACAACAGCTTTACTTTCAAAGCAAATCCCCAAATTAATAAGAGCATTAGGCCAGAGCCCGCTCATCACCTCCAACACACTCATCAGTGCAAACACTGTCACTTGCCTTGCTGTATGACGGTCTCTCCTGCAATGTAGGTGACGGGGAACATGGCATCAAAGATGTCACTGAAGAGAAGGAGACCAAAATTAGACAAACTCCTGGACAACTGCCATGCACACATTCATCCGTCTGCACCTCCAACCCACCAGTACTCCTCCTATAACCCCTGTATGGTTACAGTGACTGTTGTAAAGAGGCCGTGCAGCTTTGTACATTATGGCACTGTAAGACTACAAAGATCTTTTCCTACCTTCTCTCATTATCATCAAGATGGGCAAACAGCACATTCTTCTCAATAGCTTTTGCCAAAGCAGCCATAGTCTTATAATCTTTTGGAATAACCTACGATAGAATCAGAAAATTAACAGATTAATTTTTCCAAGAACAATTTCTGCATACCCCAGGGTAAATAAACTACTTAAATTGCTACAAAACACTGGCTGTTTCTTTCAAGCACTACAGATCTAAACCCAAACACAGTCAATGCTTACAGCCACTTTGGGCAGGAGGTAAATAAAACCTTGTATTATTTTATGCACCTGTAAAAGCATCACGCCTTGTCTGTAAGTTTTTCTGCAAGAACAGAAGTTATCTGTTCAACTTGTTTTCCTATGAATAGCAGCACGTCTGCTCTGCCATTAGGCTCAATGTAATGTTGCAGCTGTGGAATAACTGGAAGCACTTTGGTTTTATATATAATATACAAATTTATGGACATCTAAATATATGTAACTTCAAAGGGAACAGGTCTGAGTTATGCATAAATGATTTACTTGCATGGCAGTTTATTCTAACCTCCAGTTAAACAGCTAGACACAGGTCTGCTTTTTACAGTTACCATAAGATTTAACAGGCTGCAATTTAATACACTGGGTAGAAGGTTGTCTTTGATATACTGCTGGACTGTAGATGCTTTACTGGCAGTGTTTAAAAGTCAGAGCACCTTTCTAACATAAGATGCAGCATCCTCTTCTGTATAGACTTCTGCACTGATGGCTCCACGCCGCCTTCGACCCTTAACCACGGGGTTCATCGGAGGAGGAGGGGAGATTTCATCCTCCCGTGAGTCTGAGCGAGAACCAGACTTCTGTTGATTCAACAACTGCTTTGTTTCCTCCTAAACAGGAAGGAAGACATGCTTGTGTCACATCATCCAGTACAGAGAAAGGTCATTATGTATCACATTCCAAGTTAGCCTGCCAATGCGAGGGAGCTTCCTGCGTACTGTTAGTCCCACATTAAGGAAACAGGAGACTACAGTAACCAAGATCAAAGGCCTTTCAAAACAGATGGTAGATATGCCTTTCATTCATAACATTCATATCACAGTGGTATTTATTTTAATAAGTCATATGAATAGTTTAATAAATTAAGAAGCATACATAGGTTGATTCTACTTTCCACTGGTGTATTCAACTGGCAATGAAGGCATTCTGCAAATGCTAAAGACCTTTTCCCACTCTAAACCTATCAGCTCCCCCTCAGCCTGTGAGGTGTTGAGCCTTGTTTGATGGGAAAGACAGAAGAGGAATTCCTCAGAAACCCATGTTACATGAGAAGCTTTTGAAACAAGGTCAAGTCATGGACCAACTGGATACTCAATAACCGACAGTTATTTTGGGAGAAAGAAATATGAACACTACTTGCAGAAGAGCTGGAGGAAGGATGCTGGAGGCCAAAGAGCAGAGTTCTTTCCATAAACCCAGATTTGCCAGCTTTGCACATTTCCTTATTCCCCTCAGTTACCTGCAGTGCTGTGTTGTAGTGATACTGTACAAGACTAGTGTACTTACAGTCAAATGAAGTCTAACTAGACACACAGACATCTGAGTCTTCTGTGTACCAGAAGATTCACTTTAATCAACTACAATCAGATTAAAAACAACATAAAAGCCAACCTTGGAGCCAGAGCATTTGCATCACAGCAGCACAAATGACTTTCCCAGCATTAAGGAAACAGGATTTTTGGGCCATGCCTTAAAAGAACAAGGAGTCATCTGTTCTCTGGGAGCTCTTTGGAAAGCTGGGTTTGTCCCCAGTGTCCTTGACGAAGCTGTCCCTGCCACATTGCTGCCTGGCTGCCACGCTCCACTCCGGAGGTGCACAGAGGCTAATGTATAACAACAGTGCTTTGAGGAAAGGGACATCAGATAACCATTACAGCGAGTGTACATGTTACACCTCTCAGATAGCCAAAGAGCAAGCACTGATCCATCGAGTTACATTTCACTTCCTGCTTTTGGCCCACTGAGAAAACAGTGCTACATTTCAAAATCATGGGAGCAAAACGTATTTAAAACCTTGTGTCTCCCTCCTGGTTTTAAAGAAGCAAGCCTGAGATGAAGTTAGAAACAGCTGGAGCAGTCCTGAGTGTTCAGTTTAAACTGCCTCTACAAAGTGGGCAACGCCACCAACCACAGAAACATACTGTTCATCCACACAGAGATACTTAACCCATTAAAAAAACCTTGACACTTTAAAGAAGTGAACACCAGCTGCTGTATTCTTTCCAGTATCACATAAAATGTAAAGTATTGAGATCCTGTGGCTTTCAGAAATAGCAGCACTTCAGCAGCACTTAGCAAGGAGCTGTGTATCAAAAGAGTTCAACAAGAGACTCATCAGGTAACAGCCCACTCAAAGAACCTGCACTAACAGAAAGAACCCAATTGGCAACTTCTCCCTGAGCTGAGATTTAACATTACTATATTAAACAGAAGTATGCAATGGGCAGAGAAACTAGTTACAGATGGGTAAGATAATGTATTATCTTAAAATACACCAGCTATTCTAAGTAGACTACGTACACACTCATCAAGAGGAAGATTATCCCTAATGAGACAACCCTCCCTATATTCACATTGCACGTTAAAAGGCAACACTATGGCAATGGAGTAAATGACATACTAAAGTCTCATTGTTTTCACAGCAGTGGCTTTTAATGTATTTATCTTTTTAAAATAAACCTTTATGACTTATGATACTAAACCACCACCACATCAGTGAAAAACAGCACTAGGACCTGAAGAAAGAGCAGCAGTTGTTATTCTCAGTCACTCTCAAATTTAGCCAGTGGTTATAAATGAGAAAACATATTTGTTCTGGTTTAGAAGTGAAAAAGCTGTGTTTAAATTAACCACAAAATGGACAAAGGCATTCATTTTGCTCTGCGCTGATCAGTATAACCATGACCAGGATGTTAAAAACGTTTAGTACTAAAGTTACACCCAAGTCTTGATCCTGGTCTTTCAGCTGATGAAGCAGTTCAATGTTTTCAGTGTCAGTGACCACTAACTGTAAATCCTATTCTTCCTGACAAGTAAGAAACAACCATTAAGTCAACTTCAATTATCACAAGTAAGGGATATTCAAGTGTTGAAACTTCACACACTCGTATTTCAGTCCATCAGCTACTGAAGACCTTCCTAATTCCAGAATGGTGTTTTACACTGTATGCTCTGGCACCCCCTGACTGTCATCACACCAGAAATTGTCTCAGTTTCTTCTGAGCAATAATAATTTAATCTTTATTAGCTCCCCCCATATCTTAAAACCTCTAACACTCAGAAACTAAAAAGCAATGTTAAAAGCTCTGCCATAATTCACACTGCACAGTGCATCCTTCCTGACTCCCATGTTTGGCAACTGAAACACTGAGGAAAAGAGGAAAATACTCAGCCATATATCTATGGAGACAAAGTGGGTAGTGGGGAGCAGGTACAGTGCCTAGACGACAGTCACACTTCATCATTCCAGCTTTCTATAAAGCCTAATATGCACCTAACTGCACTGCACACAGTATTTCAAACACGCACTTACTCCAGTGGACAGCCATGTCCAATATCCAAGATTCGGCTGGCAGGCTCTAATAATGATCTCTACATTAAATTGCCATAGCTCAAGCTACATTACACAGCCAAGCACAGCACTGGATGGCTATTAGCTTTTAGTATGCACTGGTGCTGCACAGCAAAAAGAACAGAAGCCTTGGTACATCACAAGCAGACAAAATAAAAGCATTAATATAACCAATGTGCAGTAATTAGATTCATGGAGCAGCTTTCATAACTCAGCAGAAGACATCTGAATTCCTGTTGCAGCTACAATGGGCTCAGAGACAGTTCATTTCCATGTTTCTGAACATGAATTCAAAAGCGTGTTTAAACGTCTTCAACGTATTTTAGTAACATGACAGTGAATCAGCTCTGTGTGTGTGCGCTGTGGAAGAGATGACTTGTCAGGATAGCTAGAGAGAAAATAGCAACCTCGCCTCAGTTTCCTTCCAAATTCAACCTTAAATACCATATCTTAACCCCAACTTCCATTGAGTCAAACAGATTTAGAAAGCGGATGGAAAAGTTGCTGTGCTTTATTACAGATGCAGCAGACATTACTTCTGGAAGGTGAAGCAGAATCTGTTTCGATCACTGTTGCTCTACCAGAGCTAAGCTCTGGGTTAGAGCTGGTTAATAACAGCACTGCACATTTATGCTTTCCAGACACAGATGTCAGGAGTTTGCTAACGCAGCACAGGATGTCAATTGTTCCGGTGCTTGATAGCTACTGAGGTGCCTTGTTACCTGGTTAAACCAAAACCAAGGCAAGAAAGATTCTCTGGTTTCACTTGTAGCTGTCGCTGCACCAGTGGGCACACCTAACCCATGCCAACACAACTCAGAATAAAAGACCCTGACCAAAATCATAAGAGAAATTCAAAAGGAAACATATTATCTAACCAATTGTATTTTCAGCTTCCCTGTGGGCTGCCCAAGTACAGACACAGCCTATCTGCACCACAATAAAACCACCAAGACTTATTCAGCTCCAGAATACATGTGATTTAAGCTCAGAGCTAGACTTGCCCTGCTAAAAAAAAATTCAGCTTCCCTTAATTATCAATAATAATTATTAATAACCCTGCAGATTGACCATAAGTCCACCAGAAAAAAAGCATCCAAATACTCCCATTTTATATCCCAAGGTATGGACTGGTTTACAGTTTATTCCAAGTCCAGTATACTTTGTTAAGTTTTGTATATCAACATTTGTGGTGATGCTTTAAAGCAACTAATCTATCAGAAACTCAGAATCCAAGGTAGGAAAGGAGGCACGGTAACAGGCAGGGACAGTGGTGTCTTAAGACCCTGATCACTACCTAGTTTGCTGCTGGTTTCTCTCTGAAACTACACAAAAAAAAGAGTCAAGCATATTGCAGAGCTGTTGTTCACTTAATAAACAAAATGTTCCTCAAATACATTGTAAGCTATAGGTTAATTTGCACCATTTGGTCCTTTTCTATTATCTATCTTGAACGTTTCCATTAAAAGGCAATTTCCATTTTACATATTTATACTCGCTAGTGTCTATTTCTTCTTTACATCAGCAATTAGAAACTAGCTAGAATTAAAAGAAGAGTAAGATACAAGTACTGAAAGCAGCACCTGCAAATGACTGCTGTACTGAATAGAGTTGTCATACCTCACATTGGCCTTTCAATCCTCCCATTTGCAGAGCATCATCTTTTCCTGTCTGCTTAGGCATCAATATATAACACGAACAGTTCAAAAGAATGTGAAATCAGAGTTTCACACACAAGCACCAGGATGAGAAAATGCTCTCCATTCCCAGCATCCCAGGATGCTTTCAACAAGAAAAACACCAAGGAGACCTCCTTGAGGACAAATGCAAGAGGGACAGCAAAGCTTAACACCAACACTGAACTCCCAAGAGAATCTCTCCTGGAGATCTGGAATGCAAATACTCCTGTTTGAGTTCAGCTTGGGCTAGGTATTGACCTGCTGTTCTGTGCTTACCTGAATTACTGTAAACCATTGTCTCAATATAAGAAATCAAATGCCCATCACAAGCATCTAATCAAGGTCAAATGCCACAGTTGTCATCTAACTACAGCCACGATCGTGTATGGTACCTATTAGCTTCTGCAATTAAGCATTAGATTGGGATTACATCTGCATCCAAGCTGGGTAAGTCTCTTTGTCATCTTATGCTTTGTTACGACAGAAGTGCTTTTACACTGTCATCAGCTGGCATAAACTGGAAAACAGGATTTGTCTTCCAAAAGCATCAGTCCTTATTTCAAACAGCTGATACGAACACCGGTCAAATCTGAAGCACAGCCCCTAAATCCCAGAGATGATGTAAAATTAGGTTGTTCCCCTCTCCTTCCCCACCTTGCTCTCTATTTTTACCTTCTCCAATCGTTCAAAGTATTCCCTGAGGAATCCCATGGGTCTTTCAGGTCTCACTGTGCATAACTGTACAATGCAATCCTTCAGGAGTTGCTGGATGTTGTGTTTTTGGACATAAAGTTCACATTCCCGAAGACTACGCTCCTCCTCACTGCTGCTGCTAGAAGCTGCCATTGCTGGAGAGAAGAGAAAGAGAAGGTTAAGTAAATAGAGGAAATAAAGATGCTGCTGCCCAATACAGTCAGGCACATCATGCTGCATTATCTTACTGATATCACACCATAAAACTACCTTTATCTGCAAGAACAGCACCTAAGATAAACCATGGAAGTAAATGCCATGAACTTATTTAGTACCTGGAAAGGGATAAAAAATCTGGATGCTCTCCAGCCACAGGCACTTAAAGGAAAAGAATTTGACTGAGCTGGAAAAGCTTCTACAACTTGAGCCCTGTGAATGCTCAAAATCAGGGAAGCTTCCACCTGAACTTTCTGCTATTAAACCCAGTATTCCG
This sequence comes from Neopsephotus bourkii, assembly GCF_033783945.1. Classification (NCBI taxonomy): domain Eukaryota; kingdom Metazoa; phylum Chordata; class Aves; order Psittaciformes; family Psittacidae; genus Neopsephotus; species Neopsephotus bourkii. Next base: position 2,599,163 of record NW_026902223.1, read on the forward strand.
TAGGGTTGGAGGCTCGCTTCACACTGCTGTATGATCTGTACGGGGTCATGGGGATGATGGCCAAGAAAGAGGTGGGTGGGAGCTGGGAATCTGAGAGGCCAGTATGAGAAGTATTAGGAAGTGGTTGAAGCCAAATGCCACAGCAGAGTCCACTAACGGAAGTTATGGAATTAGGAGACCTAAAAAGTACTCTCCAGTTCAAACTGGTTCATACTTCGTAAGTATCTCCACAGATACATTGCCATCCCCAAACTATTTCTCTAACTGTAAATAATTAAGGGCACATCTTTAAACACATCTGTTATAGTGCCAGGGGTCTTAAGCAGGTTTTTCATCCCTCTTTCACGTTTGTATTGGGTTTGCACGGCAAAGCTTTGGTAGCTGGGGGGCCTCAGGGGTGGCTTCTGGGGGGGGCTACTAGAAGCTTACATTATGTCCAGTGAAGCCAATGCCAGCCAGCTCGAGGATGGACCTGCTGATGGCCAAGGTCAAGCCCATCAGTGACAGCAGTGGCACCTCTGGGATAATGTATTTAAGGGAGAAAAAAACTGGGCCAGAGCAACTGCAGGCAGAGATAGGAGTGAGAATATTTGAGAGGGAAGGAACAGCTCTGCAGCCCTCAAGGTTGGTGAGAGGAGGAAGTGCTCCAGGCACCAAACAGATTTCCCTGCAGCCCATGGTAACACAGGCTACGCCATGGACCACAGAGGCCCATAGTGGAACAGATATCCACCTGCAGCCCGTGAAGGACCCCATGATGGAACACGAGGGTGCCTGAAGGAGGCTGTGACCCCATGGGAAGCCCATACTGGAGCAGGCTCCTGGCAGGACCTGTGGCTTCATGGAGCCCACAGTGGAGCAGGTTTGCTGTAGGACTTGTGATCCTACAGGGGACCCACAGTGGACCACCTGTTCCTGAAGGGAAGGGGGCCCACTCTGGAGCACCTCACGAAGAACTGCAGCACATGGGAAGGACTCATGGTGGACTTATGCTGGACTCATGCATGGAGGACTGTGTCTCATGGGAGGGACCCCATGCTGGAGCAGGGGAAGAGCATGAGGAGTCTTCCCATGAGGAGGAGACAATGTGTGTTACTGACTAGAACCCCCATTCGCCACACTGCTGGGGGGGATGAGGCAGAGAATTCAGGAGTGAAGCTAAACCTGGAAGAAGGAAAGGGTGAGGGGAAGGTGTTTCTAATGTTTGGTTTTATTTCTCACTATCCTGCTCTGATTTGATTGGTAATAATTAAAGTCACATCTGTTTTGGCTCTGACAGCACTCAGTGAGTGATCTCTCTCTGTCCTTATCTCAACCCATGAGCCTTCTGATGTATTTTCTCTCCCCTGTCCAGTTGAGGAGGGGAGTGACTGAGCGGCTTTGGTGGCATCCAGCCAGGGTCAACCCACCACAAGGGTACAGAACCAATTTAAAACACATTTTTACACACACATACATATACATAGAGATTTAATATCACTTTTTGCATAAAGCAGTTAACAGTGAGACAGCTAAGGAAATAGGAAAGGCTTTCTCAGGGCATTTTTAATGAAATATAAAGCAATTTACCTGGTACAGGGACAGTGGCAACAGCTTATGAATCTGCAGTGAGATATGTTGATCCCAGGAACAGCTTTTGAAAGGGGAAACATGGATTCAGTCAAACTAATTTTGAGCAATGGCAAGTCACTGAAGAGCCAAGCGGCGCACTCATATTATGGGGTTTATCCTACTGAGGCAGCAGATTGAGAAACAGCAGCCACACAGGCAATATAACACCATTCCCTTTGAATTACACTACTGGAGACTGCAGGAGGCCTGGAGTTAATATGAAACACTTCAAACAGGTTTCATTCTTGTCACAGTTAATCCCTGCATAAGCACGCAGAGGCAGACGTGTTATGGGTTCTATAAACACCAAGGAGGGACTTCACGTGGGCTGAAAAAGCACCTTTAGGTTCTGCAGTTCCTTCCTTTTTGTTTTGACAGCTCACACAGTGAAGGTCACTCCTAATTAACAGCCCCAGAGGAACTCCGTGGCTCTGTGACAGCTTACAAATGGCAACGTATGGAGGAAGCACTGCTGATAGACAGCGCTGCTCATGGGAACAGCAAGACTGGCGCAGAAAATCATACAATCAGGGAACGGTCTGGGTTGGAAAGGATGCTTAAGATCATCCCGTCCCAAGCCTTGACACGGGCAGGGACACCTTCCACTAGAGCAGATTGCTCCAACCTGGCCTTGAACACTGCCAGGGATGGGGCATCCCGAATAGCAACGGGAATTAACAAAAACGGAAAACACTAAAGGCATAACGAGGACTGCAGCATTTCCACACGTTATAAACGAGAAGCGTTCCAGCTCCCTTAACCCACGGCGGCACCCCGCCAAGCCCAGCCCGCCCCTCACCACCAAAGGCTCCCGGCAGCACCGGGGCTATACACACAAACCCCATCCCCTCGCCGCACCGGGCATTGCCGCGGCATCCGAACGCCTCCGAGCTCAGAGCCGGGGGCGCGGCCCGCCATAGCCCACGGGGTCCCAGGCAGCGCGGCCTCCCCCTCCCCGCCTGAACCACGGCGCCTGCGCCCAGAGGAAGGGGCGCTGCCCGCCGCGGCAGGCCCGGGAGCTGCCGGCTCCCGCCCTGGCACCGGCCGCTCCCCTCAACCCCCGCCCCCAAGGCCGCAGGCCGCCCGCTCCGCGCCCTTCCCGCCCCGCTTCGCCCTCCCACCGCCGCCCCGTCATGGTGCAGCCCCCCCCGGGCCGGGCCATGCCGCTCACCTGCCGCGGGCGGCTCCGCCGGGCCCTCACCGCCCCCCGCCCGTCCCGGCCCGGCCGCGGCCTCAGCGACGGCAACAGCGGCAGCGGCGGCGGCTCCCACCGGAAACCAACCGGAGCGGCCAATCACCGCCCGCCCTGACGTCAATGCGCCTCGCTCTCACCCAGACCCGTCGCCGCGGTAACCTTAAAGCGGCAAGGCAGGGCGCCGCGGCTCCAACGGGACGGAAAGCTCGGGGCGAGCGGTTGCCGCTTTAAGACGCGCGAAGCCGGTGGCGGGAGGACCGGGAGCGGAGCCTTGGCCGCTCGGTCACCGCGGTGGGGACCCTCCGGCCCCGGGTCAGCGTGTTCAGGCCTCGCCCGCAGCAATGGGCAGCGCTGGGCTTACCCAGCCGCTGCTAAACGGCGTTCGCGGTGACGGATGCGCCGGCCTGAGAGGCGTTAGTGAACGTTGGTGGGTGGGGAGGTCAGACTGCTGGGGGTGATAAACTGCGTTCCAGGTTAGCCAGGATCCCACCATAACCGGTTAAAATCCCCCCACGTTCTGTGCTTAAAGCCGGTAAGAAGTCACCCGAGATCCCGGCTATGGCGCAAGGAGAGGCAGATCCCATCCAAGGGCTTGGGAAAGCAGGGAATGAACCTGGAATCACGCGCTGGCTGATATCCCTATGGCTGAGAACGCAGCTCGGTGTTAGAGCTGATGGGAGAGCGTTTCAACCAGAATTCAATGCTTGTATCATTCAGGAGAGGCATATAACAAAGTGATTCCAATAGTCTGATGTAGATTCGGCTATTAGAAGATAGTGTTCGCAATGACATGACAAGCCATCAGGAACCATGTGCCACAGCGTCTCTTATTACTAGTTCTCATAGAAGTAAGAATATATAAAGGATAATAAAGGGTAATAGCTTAAGTTAAATCTCAGATCTGCATTTACAACAGCCCGAAGGTGGTCGCTGAGCTCGCATTCCTTAAATATCTGATAGCTTCTCTCTTACAGGTTAATTAGAAGCCAAGGTCCCGATTTCCTGACACTAAGCCAAAAGCTTTCGTTTTTATGTAAATAAAAATATATATTGTGTAAATCATTATTTATACAAAATAATGAGGAATTATTAATGTTTTTGTATATTAGCAAATATATTAATTTAATATTAATATCATATTAATATCTGAAATACTGTCAGAGTACAGCATGAGTAACTACCAAATCCACGTGCTCACCTGGCAATAGTATTTCTTTCTATAACTGCAAACTACTACAAGTTTCTGAACACTTTAAAGCAGTTGTGTGCTCTCCCCCCCCCCCGATTTCTGTTGGGGTTTTGTTGCTCTTTATCTTTTTGCCAGCTGTCTGCTATTGTCACATCTCACTCCTCCTTGTTTGGACAAGTCCCAAGTGCTGTGTTGGGATAGATCCCATCTGGAACAAAGATCAGCCCCATACGTAAAACCTGTTCTGCGACATTCTCTTTATTAAGAAAACAAGGATACTGTTGTACAGCTTGCTCCTGATGCAATCCTTTCCTGAGCTCTGGAGCCAGAGTTCAGGCGGAAAGGCAGGGAACATAACAGGCTTTTGGAAGGAGCCTTGTGATGCCAGCCCAAAGCCCCCCTTGTTAACCACATACAGCTCCCTCTCTGGGTGTCAGCACGGATTTGTCTCTGAAAGTTCAATCGTGCTTCTCATGTATTTGTGTCCATATTCATGTGTTAATTCGTTCGCTGTTAAAGACGTAAGAGGAATTAAAACCAAAGCCCTGCTCCGTTTGGTGTGGTCTGAATTACAGTCAGACCCTGGGCTTCACTGCCTTAATGAAATAATGAAACAGTCCCCAGTGAATAACCCGCATTACCGTCAGCACGATTCCCACAACTTTCATTTCAAACCATTTCATGCATTAAAGAGTTTCTCATGAAGCAACCCTTCGCCTGAGGCTGTGGCTGGAGCAGGGCTGCCAGGGGAATGAATCCACCGACGCACAGGCTGGGAGACACAGCCAGCACGTCCCTATGGAGAGGGGGGCAAGGTGCAGAGCCCTGCTGGCTGCTTCTGCTGGCTTTTAGTGAGAACTCCATGGAACCCTTCTTATAACTCCATTTTATCTCCTATGCTGTATTATATTCATTTTAAGGACTAATTTAGTCGTCAGTCCTGGTTCAAACCCCATTGGCAGGCACTGGATTAGCATGGCAGTGATTTCAGTGGTGCTAACCATCACGAGCCCATAGCAGTGGCACATCCAGCTTTTGAGACTGGTGAACACTGGTGGAGTCTGAGCATGACTGAGACAAGGTGACTCCCCAGGCAGGGGCTGTGAATCACCGTGTGTCACAGCACAATGCTGCAGGTAGGACTTCTTGGCTTTAACAGCCTGATTGCTCTCAGTTTTAAACCAAGAAACACTGCCTGAAGGATGATCTTTGTAGGCAGATCCAGGGTGGAAGTGTCCAGAGGTATTTAGGTCCCTGGAAGTTGACTTAGCTACCAAACTCCCATAGAGAACCTCGACCAGGATGCCCACTCATGTCTGTAAAGCACTCTACTGTTAGGCTGATGTATTTAGCCACTTCTGCTTCAGCCTCATACAAAGGGTTCAAAAGCACTATTTCCATGATTAAAACCAGCAGCCCTCTTTGAGATCATCACGATCCCTCCTCCATCAGCAGGGTGGCAATGCCACCTCATCATCCCCTGGCATTTGGCTCCTCACCATTTTGCGTTAAGCCATGTAGGATACATACTCCTGCTCTCGTAAAAGACCCATAAATTTGTCTGTAAAAAGCATCTGAAATATCCCAAGTGGGAAGATAATTTGTTTGCTTTTTAACAAAGCTTCCCAGAAGTTCTCACAAAGACTGAATTTATGACTCTAATTTTTATGGTGCTATTTATCAACACGGTGATCAACAGTAATAGAAGCTAAGAATGGTCGCTGGGAAGAAATCAAAGCTTTCTGTTCTGCTCCCCACCATGTGATTGTACAAACCCCACAGAGATACTGACTTGGTTTTATTCTGCAAGTATAAAGCACTGCAGCATCCACCAAGGAAGTGAACGAGATCCCAGGTGGTTGGGTAGGAAGGTTGTGCATGGAGCAGCAAGGGTGGCATGAGGAGTAGTGTTAAAGGAGTGCAAAGAGCACCTTGAAGATAAAGAGGCTGAAGAATTGCTGGATCCATATGAAAAAGGTTATAGATCACTGGGCCAGAAAAATACTTCCAACAGCAATCTCAGGAAGAACAGTGATGGGGGAGCTCGGGGTTAAATGCAGTTCTATGAACCACGATGAGAAATAAAGGCACAGAAGTTGGCTACCCCTGCTATGTGCAGAGAACCAAACCAGCTTGTTGATGGGTACTCCAGTGGCAGGAAAATTAACAGTGCCCGTGGGTAGCTGGAATGCTGCACAGGAGTTATCGTGGTGGGGTTTCTGCTGAGGAGCATCATGTTCTGCCCATGAGGTACCACCATCAGACACAGCTGAGAGCAAATGAATCGAGCAAGTGTCAGACTGAAGGAGCCAATGTTTGAACCACACGCACAGGTCCACATGTTAAATCACACAAACCCATCACCCTTGATGTACAAGCAGAGTCCAAAGAGGCACAGCCCAACATGTGGCTGCTGCATGTGCACCATCTTGAGAGAGGGTAAATGGAGAATGAAGAAGCTTTAATGGCACAGAAAGGTTTCTTCTACCAAACAGAAGTTGCCACTAGCCCCAACAGCCCTAAAATCCACATTGACGAGCAATCAGAAAGTCAGTGGAGATAAAACCTGTGAGCTCCCTGCGGCCCATGACAGTGCCAGAGGCTGAATTCATGCTGTGGCCTTTGGGCATGTCTTCCTGTATTTTGTTTAACTAACAGGGAAAATAACCAACAGTTGCTGCTGCACCCATGTCTCATTGAGACTGTTCAGTGTGATTCATAGCAAGATCCACAGATTAGGAGCCAAAAGACAGCAAACCATACTGCTGTTGAACAATAGGCTGCTTGAGGTCAGACTCTGGAGTTGGCTGTAGGAACTTGACAGCTTTCAATACACCTGCATGTAAGGAGAAACAAAGCCAGGTAGTGTCAGCCTCTGGATGTGTTACAGCAGAAATAAACCTGTTATCAACACCTGTAATTCTGTGATAAAGGAACAGAGCAAGGAATTGATACAATCAATAACTACAATCTGAAGGACAGCACTTGAGTTTCCTGCTCTAACCTGTGCCATGGGTGAGAAACCTCTGTGTACCCTGAAAGGTGGTGGGAGGAAGCTGCCTTTGGTCTTGCTGCACATCAGCTGGGCAGACAGCGCGTGAAACGGTTCCCATGCACAGAACAAGTCTGCTGTGAGCAAAGCAAAACTGATCTCAGATCATTTCCATATGTTACTTTGAAGAACACGGCTGGTGAGACTCAAACAGAGTAACCAAGAGCCAAGAAAAAAATGCCCTCAAGCACCCAGATCTTAAAGATAGGCCAGCCAGGGAATCCATTTACATCTGTGAGACGGAGACGTGCCTGCTGCAACACAGCCCTGCATACACACAGCATGATTCCCAGCTGGAAGGCTCCCAACACCCAAGGGGCAATGTTGGGAACGTTCTACCTCCTGAGTAAGTGTTGAGCAGCTCAGCAGCATAAGAGAGGCAGCGCAGTCATTATCTGAGGTATGTCACACACTGAAAAAGCCAGGATACCCTGATTAAATACTAACACAGATAACGCTGTTCTGCTGCCATCCAAGCGTGTCTCACTTAGACTCAGTGTTCCCTCTTCTGACTTAAAGCAGTTGAGTCTAGATCAGCAATTAACCTGCACCTTAACAGCAAGGTGGGAAGTTTCTAAGCACCCTCCTGACAGTACTGGAAACTGCTTGCTTAGATGTCTATGTACCAGTCTGAAGGGCTTGCAGGACTCTCCTCAGCTCTGAGTGAGGACAGGGATGAGCACAGTGGGGTAACAGATGCAGATGGGGTGCTAGGTTGCCTTACAAGAGATGAGAGGTACAAAACAGCGTCCAAAGGATGGCAAAAAAGACCCTTAGAGAGGGAAGGAGACGCAGAGCAGCAGGTCTTTGCCTCCTGCAGTTCTGATGCGAACTGCCTTTGTTTTGCATCCTTAACTTACACAACCTCTGGGCAGCTCCAGCAGTTCATGAACTGCCCGAGCATCTGCAAATGTGATTCTTGACTTTAAGATCTCTCTGACGCAAACTGAATTAAAGAGCAGTGAGACAGTGTGCAGCTACTGTTGACTTCTGTTCCGGGAATGCATGTGAAATACTACCAGTGTTTGTTTTGTAACGGAATGTAAATACCCCCATTGAAAAGGATCCTCAGTTGCCCTGCTTTTAACATAGAGGCAGTCTGGGGAGAGCTCCCTCTCAGAGCATCATCTGTGACACAGTTCTCTTGCGAGATGCACACATAAAAGCATTTTAAACAGTCATTTGCTTATGTGCTGGTCTCTGAAAGCAGGTGGCAAAGTAAACACATCACACAGGCGGTCAGATCCACTATTCTTGGTCTGGACTGACATCCAGACAATGCCTGGACCAACATCTAACAAGCTGGCTGCAGAATCGATTTCTGATGCAAGTTTCTGCCTCTCTCCCCCCAAGATAATAGAACATTTTCCCAGATGGAAGGAACCCACTCGAAAAACAATAGGTCTTTGAAATGTCAGCTTGCTTGGCATGTGCTGTGTGCCCGCAGGAATATGATATAGCCTTCTTTAATTCTCCAGCTGTAACCATTAAACGCGAAGCAACAAGATGATGAGGGGATCTAGGTCTAGTTTCCTGCTCTGCTACTCATTTCCAGCCTCTCTGTGGAAGTCATTTTGCCCTGTTCCGTTTTCGCTTCCCAGAGCAGAATGGGGATAAAAGCACAGTCTGGGCTGAGGATGAATCCAGGCTCATGAGATGTTTGTGTGCTCCTGTAATGGGCATCACTGGTTGAACTACTTGAATGAGCTTTAAGTTCATTAAGCTACATGAGAACTGGTTCAGGATGGGTTGCAAAACAAGTCATGAAGCTGCATCCGCATGAACTTGGAGGCTCTGGTGAGCAGTGGCTGCGGTTACCTTGGTTGTGTGTATACCACAGTCCCATGAGCATCACAGATGCCTCCTTGCATTCTCTTGTCTGAACAAGAATCAAGTTGTTTCTGCTGGGAATGTATTTATTATACCAATATTTTGTGCTGTTTCTCCTCAAAGCCCCTCCTTGTCTAGCACAGAAGCCATCCAGGTCATGAGACTGACTTAACGTGCTCAGACCTTGTGCAGGGAGCCTGTGTTCCCAATGTTATCCCTCCACAGCCTCTCCAAGCAGAGCTGCTCCTCTGGTCTGCTCATACCAGGCTGTGCAGGAACCTGATGTTCCTCCGTCTGTTGGGACCTTGGTGTGCTCAGCCTGCCTCTGCTGTGTTGGCTGTTCTGATCTCTCATGTCTGCACGTTCTTTGATCTCTAGATAATTACAGAGGAATTGCAATTAGTGCTGTATCCAAGAGTTAAAGGGAAAGCAAAAAGTTCTCCCTTTCCAGTTTTAACCCCTTCACTCTGTGATACAGGTCTTATGGTTCTCAAAGAGACCCCAAGAGTCCCATGTGCACCCCAAAGAGCTCAGCCACCCTCAGCCTGCATCACTCCTGTGAGCAGCATGTCAACCCTATTCATGAAAGCTTCCAGTGAGATAATCCATTGCCAGGGTGAGTGTGATGTCCTAATGCTAGTTAGGGAAATGGGATATTTGCCAGAGCAAGGATAAGATAAGGAGCATTAATCCAACTTACACGGGACGGCAGCATTAGGTTGTAAGCTCTCCCCTGACCTTGGCAAGCACTTCTGAAAGGGCTGCTCATTGAATGGCAGGATCCAGCTGAGGGCCAGCACCTACAGCTGAAAAGGAAAAGCTGCTAGAAGCAGAGCTCTCAGACACTGGTGATGTTCAGACTGGCTGCGGAGTCAGGCTCTTGCCCTTCCTTCCATCACCCTGACTGATGTATGAGCCGGCAAGTGGTCCTTAAGGCCTTAATGCAACTCTCCTGATTTCTGTGCCTTAAACAGGGTGCAGTGATAACTTCTTGTATGCATATGGCACACACACTCCCATGGTGTACCCCTTCCCCTCCCCACACCAGGTTAGTACCTGTCCAGACAATGCAGCAGGACAAGCCAGCCTGCTGGTGACCAGCACTAATATGTTCTGCCCATTGGTTTTTCTTTCCACATTTATATAGTTGATACAGGAATCATGATATAAAACAAAAAAATGTTTAAATCCCACATTCCTTTCTACAGCATTCTATTGGCAGGACTATTCAGCTCCCCGAGGTCAGTGCTTTCCCCTACATCAGCACTGAACCTAAGTGGAAGTGCACTGGATAATCCAAGGAGCAAGCAAAGACCGCCGTCTCCATGTAACAAGCATTGGGTAGAAGCATCACTGTGTTCATTCATCAGTGGGTACCGATGCCAGACTCGTTATGAATCGTGTGCAGCCGGACTCACAGCACCAGATGGCAGCATTTATTGCTTGGAGCTCCTAGAGGTTTCCTTTGATATGTGTGCTGTCCCTGTTAGACATTCACCTTCGCCTGCTCCCTCTTGCCTATATCCCACCTGGAAGGCTCTCGTCGCTCAATAAGCTCATAGTTATCATGAGCACCAGTGAAGGATATTTAACAGATTTACCCCCTACCAAGACCTTTCTTGCAGTAGCCGGTTTCATTCAAGTAACAGACGTATAATAAAATCCCAGCCTGGTTTGTGTTGGAAGGGACCTTAAAGCTCATCCAGCTCCAACCGCTGCCACAGGCAGGGGCACCTTCCATTACAGCAGGTTGCTTCAAGCCCCTTCCAACCTGGCCTTGAACACTGCCAGGGATGGGGCAGCCACAGCTTCACGGAGACCAATTCTTTTATCTGAGAGGGAAGAGCTTGGCTGCTGCAATTTAAACACTGAGCCAGGAAAAGCCTAAAAGCCATCAAAAGGTTCCTAACCCTTCTCACATCAAATGGCCACATGCAGGATGCTGTGGCTGGGAGAGGCCCTTCTAGACACAGTGGCTGGTTCTTCAGCTTCTTCACTTCTGTTTCTTCTTTAAGGCTTGAATCCATACACCCGGGGTGCAAAACACAAACCAACATCTGTCACATGAAGCGTGCTGCATTGAAAACCATTCCCGATGGGATGGCCACACTCCGGCTGGTTTCAGAGTTAATGACTGGGCTGGGGTTGTGGCTGTTGATGGTTACTGCAGTCACAGGATTGTCAGGAAAGGGAAGCCAACTCCTGATACGTTCTTCTCAGCAAATGCAAGCATCAGAGCAAGAAGGGTCCTTCTGGTGCCTGCAGGGCTCGCTGCTGTCCCTGCCAGGACATATTCCCTAGGTGTGACATATTCCCAGATCCCAAGAAAGATCTTGGCCACCAAAGGTTTTCACGCTGCAGCAGAGGACAAGAACCGTTTGTTTCTCACACCTCTGCTAATTAAACGGCCGTTGTAGGCAGAGAGGAAGATTGACCAACAGGGTTGCATCAGTCAAGCTGCGAAAACAGTTGTGTTGCCCAAGTCTCAGATGCTCCTGTGGCTGTGCTTTATCAAGGCTGTGCTTTAAAACCGGCTCATGGTGATTACCCAAGCAGCAAACTGCAGCAGCTGCTCAGAAGCTGTTTGGTTGAAATACAAGGCACTGACTCCCTGGGTTGGTTTGGGTTTGAACTTGTTCCTTCTCCGCAAGCCCCTGTTCTGACATCCCTGTTTCAAAACCAAATGCTGGTCTGCAGGGATGGTCTTAGGCCATTCAAAACCAGCTTTTTCTGATTCATTCTGAGGTTCTATTACAGCTTCCTTATTAGGCCCCTGTGAACAGAAGATATTTCCCCCCAAAACATGATGAATTTCAAGTTCTTCCCATGCCACCTTTGCAGCATCATTCATGTGCTCTGCATCCTAGGGACGCATCCCATTTGCCACCAGCCTCCAAGCTGATGGGTTTAAGCTGTCCATTTTCATACATCCTCCCCCAAATTAATCATCTTCACAGGCACAGGTTTTAAACTCTCTGACAGGCAGCGGAAGGGGGTTAACCCAGGCAGAGACCCGTGTCCGCATGGGCTCTGCCTCATTGGGATGGTATTGCTTTTTCCAGCAGCCCTGCGGTGCGCATCCAGTGATCCAGGGCAATGACTTCAGCACTCACATGAGGATTACTCATCTAATGAGGGGTTTGCAGCTCTGCCCGTTCCTGTGTGCTCTCTGCCATCCCACCGACTTCCAGAACCTTTCTCATGTAGCCACTGGCTCGGGGGGGGGGATTGTGTGTGTTTCCTCTGTATTTTCCCTGGTAGGTTTGGCCCCATAAATAGCAGCGCGTAGATCGCATGGATAAAGCACAAATCCAGTATATTTAGAGCGTAAATTACGTCAGAGAAGGGGAAACTATCACACACTTAACACACCGCGCGGCGGCGGAAGGGCAAGGGGGGCCCTGCTCGCTGTCGAGCGCTGAAGCAGCGCTGCAATCACCGCCTTTCCGCGCTGCAGACCCGCACCGGGCCCCGCGGAGCCGCCCAGGCCCCGGCCTCAGCGATGGGCGCCAGCTCCGGCCGCGTCTGATGCAACCACAACACCACCACGTGCCAACGAGCAGCTGATGCGCGCCGCCAGCCAATAGCAGCCCGTTCCGCCAACCCCGGAGGCGGGACTATCGCGTTTGCTCCTCGCTGATAGGTCAATGTGAAAGTCTATCCGTGGGTGGGGCGGGTCCTCCGGCCAATGGGAGGCGGCACCGCCCCTGCGCCCCGCGGAGCGGGCCGGGGCCGCGGCGGGGGCCGGAGCGGGCCGAGCCGCCGCGCCCGCTCCATGGAGGCCGCGGCCGAGGCCCCGGGGTCGGCCCCGGCTCTCAGCTGCTTCTCCTACAACCAGGACTGCACGTAAGCGGGGCGGGGGGGACGGGGCGGGCGGCGGCAGCGGCCGGGCTCTGTGGCAGCCCGGAGCGGGACCGATCTTGCAGGGACAGCCCCGCGGGACGCCCGGTCCGCGGGTGCGGCTCCTCGCAGTCCAAACGGGGCCCGGCGCGATCCCACGGCCCCGTCGGGCTCTGCCCCGCGGCTCTCGGGACACGGCCTCAGGTTCCCCCCGGTTCGGTCTCTGGGAGGCAGCAAATTCCGAGGGATCGCTGGGATTTCCCTCCCCAGCGGCTCGGGGTGGCCGGAGAGGGGCTTCCTCCGCTGACCGGAGCCGAGGCCACTTCGTAGGGGACCGAGCCTAACACTGATCCCATCATGGAACGGTTTGGGTTGAAGGGACCTTAAAGCCCATCCAGCTCCAACACCTTCCACTAGAGCAGCTTGCTCCAAGCCCCTGTGTCCAACCTGGCCTTGAGCACTGCCAGGGATGGGGCATTCACAATCGCTCACAAATCCCATCACCTCATAGGGTTTCATGGAGCCTCTCACCATTGCTAACCTGTGGTTTACCTGTCTCAAAGCCCATCATTTAAGAACCATCTCTGAATGGCATAGCAAACATCCTGAAGCAGCGAGACACGCATACAGCAGCAGTCGCAGCACAGATCGTGGGGTACAAGATCAGAACCACAGCCACCAGCCTCACACCTGGAACACTGTTACCTTTGCAGCACTGCTTTGTATTTGCTGTGCCTAAACAAAGAGTGCATTGATGGGTGCTGCCCTGGTGCTGACGTGAATGGCTAGGCACCGCAAACCCTGTGCACTGGGCAGGTCTTAAATCAGCACTGATTTAAGACCTACATGTTGCTGCTGACTGTATCTAGCACTGAGCAGAGCCAGCACTTGGCATGACTCTGTTTCATACTCCATGGCTGCATCCATTGCTATTAGAGCAAACCTTCTATAGCCTTCATAGGTCAGTGTCATGCAGATGGATCAGCTCCTGGCATAGGAAACAGCCCCCTTTTATATCCTGAAGGTCCTATCTGCAGCCTTCCAGGTTATAATATACCTATTTGTTCCTCCAGCAGCCACAGTGCCGTATGAGTGATAGTTTACCCCCTCACAGGGATACTTGCCTTTTGTAGGCTGCAGCAGCCCCAGATGGAAAGACAGATCCTTGGGTTTGTTATTTCATATAGTTTGGATTGAGAGTGGAAACTGAAGTTGTGCCTTCATGGAGGTCACTGAAGGAATTACTTCTGTGTCATGGTTTAATGCCAGCCCGGAGCTAAGCCCCAAGCTGTTGCTCACTCACTCCCTTCCAGTGCAATGGGGGAAGAGAACCAGAAGGATAAAAGTGAGAAAACTCATGGGCTGAGATAAAGACAGGGGAAAAAAAAGATAGGGAAAAGAAAAGCCACATGCACAAACAAAGCAAAACAAGGAATCAGTTCACCACTTCCCATTGGCAGGCAGGTGCTCAGTCATCCCAGGCACGCAGGGCTCCATCATGCCTAACAGGGACGTGGGAAGACAAACACCATCACTTTGAACACCCTTCCTTCCTCTTCTCCCAGCTTTATATGCCAAGCATGACATCATATGGTGTGGAATATCCCTGGGATCAGCTGTCCTGGCTGTGTCCCCTTCTAACTCCTTGTGCACCCCCAGCCTCCTCACTGAGGAGCAGAAAGGCCTTGACTCTGTGTAAGCACTGCTCAGCAGTAACTAAAACATCCCTGTGTTATCAACACTGTTTCCAGCACAAATCCAAACCATTGCTCCATACAAGCTAATCTGAAGGATTAACTCCCTCCCAGTCAGAACCAGCATACCCTGCCTGCAGCAATGCTTGCTTCACCTGGAGGCCTTAAGATCTGAACTAGCAGGTTTTTGTCTTGTCTTTGCAGCTCCCTGGCAATTGGAACCACAACTGGATATCGGCTTTTCTCCTTAAGCTCTGTGGAACAACTGGACCAGGTCCATGAAAGCAGTAAGTGTCTTGTTTCAGTATTGGCTGACAGACTTTACCTGTCTTACTGCACTTGAGTCTGCCTCGAAGGGGGTGATTCTGCTCAGAGAGCTGTTTCTGCTGTGCCACATCAGGAGATGAACAGCTCTGGTTACTGCCCAGTGCACAGCAGCCTTTAGAGTGAGCTACAGCTTTGGAGGAGCTTCTGAACAGTCATTAGGACTTTAACCTTATGGGAGTCCTTTAAATCTGTTACAGTTCATCTTCTGCTCCCTGCTGCCAGTCTGCCAGCAGCACCTTGCCCTGCAAACCAGCATTCAGAGGTAGTTCACCACTGGCAGGTTTCACATACATGGACTCCAGACTCCCAGCACAGACACTGGATAACTTGAAGCTTTTAGTCCTATGTGGTATTTACTGGATGTTTTTAACATGCTTCCTGTGTAAGAAGGTCATTCCTAACAGGCATGCAGTGCACTTCATAGCTCAAAACAAGTCGGGCCTCAGGGAGCACATGCCCTAGTCCAGGCCATGGCCAGAAGTGTTTCAGTTGAGATGCACTAAAGATAAACCTCACAGCTGGGATATGCTGGTCTCTCTCCACTGGCTGTAGGAGCCTCAGCAACCAGACATAGCTGCATCATCTGGAGCAAAGCCCAGGCTCCTTTCCCCTTTGACTCACAGGGGAACTAAGCTCCTATAAAGCAACAAGTCATAGGCTTGTATTAAAAGTCTTTAGGAATTTGGGTTGCCCACAGAGTCAGGCCAAAGAGAAACAGATCCCTGCTGGTGATGGGTTGAGCTGTGAGCAGACCCACATCATGGCTGTGGAGCAGTCCTTGTGCCTCCAATACAGCACAGCCCAAGCACCATTCAGGATATCTATGCTAGAAGTCATAGCCCCTGATGACTTAGGTGGAGGTCCACCAAAACCATTGTAATGGTGCCTGAACACAACAGGAACCATCCCAAACATGGTCTGTAAGACATGCCACACCACTGTAACCACAGCCACGCTAGAGCTCTCTGGAGACCACAATCCCAGTAACAGGGAGGGTTTAAACACATCAGCCTTCCCTAAGGAAGCCAGGAGAAACAAGACTCCATGCAGAGTAAACAGTGAGTTACACACTGGTTGTGCCTTACCTCCCTAAGCCTCAACTTGCTCACTCCAGGAAAGTCCCTGACCAAGCTTGCTGAGCTCCTCCTTTTTACATCCCCTTCCCAAGCATTAACTACAGCTGGAGGATGCAGGGATTAGCCTCAGCTGGAGAGCCCTGCCCAGGAGAGGCACAACAGCACTGTCAAAGGGGGCTGGCTTCAGTTTTGCCTTAGGGGAATGTTCATTAACCCCTTCCTGCTCTGACCTAAATGCTTTTTGCCAGGTATGAGAAATACATAACAAAAGCAGACATTGAACACCTCAGCACTGAGCCTTCCAACCCGATCCCCTCTTGAGCTGAGTCACACAAGTCAAGCCCACCATAAGCCAAGCTAAAGCCTCTTCTCTTGCTTTCCCTTCTGTGCCCAGATGAAATCCCAGATGTTTACATCGTGGAGCGTCTGTTCTCCAGCAGCCTTGTGGTTGTGGTCAGTCATGCCAAGCCACGGCAAATGAATGTGTACCACTTCAAGAAAGGGACAGAGATCTGCAACTACAGCTATTCCAGTAACATACTGTCCATCCGCCTGAACCGTCAGGTAAGAGCCTGGCCAAAGGGCTTAGCCAGAGTTGTCACACTGGCTCTTGGCTGCTGTTGGCTTTCCATCTGGACCCCCACTGCCCAGCAGAGCAGCAGCTTTACAGGGGACTGAAGTGGGACAGAGGGTCCTGTCTTTATCAGCTCCACTTCAGGCTCAGTGACCTGACAGAGGAGCAGGATGCTGTTTGGAGATCATCTGCTGCCACTGTTTGCTGCAGTAAAACGAAGCTAAGTCCTTGTTTTCACTGCAGTCACACAAAGGCTTTTTGTTGTCTGCCCTGTTGCCTGTTCAGCAGACAGCTCTGCCAAAAACACACCTTTTCATCCTCCTCCCTCCCTTGGATTCCACAGCCTGACTGCAGGCCCACCTCTGCCATCTTGGTTACAAGTGGTGACAGAACTCAGGAGTGACTTGAGCTCTCTGGATGGTTTTCAAGTCCTGCAACAGCCCTGGTTTACTTTTAAAGGTACAGAAAGCATTCAGACCACTTAGAAGGTGACTTGCAGAGTGTCACTGTCTGAATGGACGCAGCCTCGTGCAGCCCTGAGCCCTCTGGGAGGACTTTAAGTCTTCCTTTGTTTTTGTCCATAATTATTCTCAAAGTATATGCCATGAGAAGCAGAGGACATTCTACAATGGAGAAATAAGCACTCTATGTAATTGTATATAATCAGCCTCTCTTCAGTTAGCAACAGCGAGTTCTGCAGTGAGGCTCTCCCGTAAGGAAACTCTGGGTTGAGTTTCCAGTAAAGCTGTGTTTGACCAGAAGTTCCTGTACCACAGTTAAACCTGCCCTAAACTGATTTTCTTCACTTCAACTTACAATGGAGCTGGCAAAACTAAGGACTCCCTCTGAATTGCAGATAGATATATAGGTATAAGAATAACCTGGGAGGTTCTCCTTGGGGAGATCAGTGTGAGAGCAAGTTCAGGCTTTTCCCCATGGGCTACTCTGGGGAGTGCCTAGAAGATGATGCCCAGGCCCATCCCTGTATCCATGTTCTTGGCTCCTTTATGAGCTTGGGTTCCAGTCCTGGGCTGAGCTCATCCTCCAGCTGTAACTCTCACCTGGAGAGGTCTGGAAATGCTGCACATACTGGGGTAGATAGAAGAGAAATCACTGTTCCACCCTATGATCAAGACTTAAACCAGAAGCAGTCAGGTTCTGTATGTGCTGGGACATTTGAACCCCATGCCTGGGCTTTTATACTTCATTAAAAGTCCACAGAAGGCCAAATCCCACACAAGGCATTAGCACAGGACGATGGTGGCAAATAAAACAGGAACAGGTCTCAAAATGGTGCATGGTTCAGTTTGGTCTCCATGTGGAAAAGTCCTTGTGCAAACAAACAAGCAGGTCCCTTGGTTGTTGCTGTTCCATGTTCCCAGCTCCATCACAACTCTAAGTGTGTTAAGCTAGATCGTGAGTTGTCTCAAGTAAAGCTGTGCTGTGGAGCCAGTGAGGTCTCCTGTAACCTCCCTGGGTTTCCATTCACTGCTGAAGCCTCTTTGGAGAGGTTTGATCTTGTTTGTGCCCATACCCAGAGCATTTAAGTCCTCCCCATACAACTCAGTTATCTAACCTGATTCGTGTCCAACTCAAGTATGAAAGAACACTGATGAACAGTAACATCCTATACAAGACACGGTGCCTTGTAGCAGCCCTGTGTAGCAATCACAGCACCAGGCACCCATTCCTCATCTCAGCAGGGCTCACGGTGATGTTAGCATGGGGTAAAGAGGCAGAGAGACAGCTCTCTCCAGCTCCTGGTGAGCTTGTCCAGGCCTCCTTTTCCTGTTCACCTCCTGCCCCCATCACTTTCCTGGATGTTGTCCCTGTTGGTGCCAGCGTCTCTTGCTGCCATCATCTGGAGCCCTCCCTTCACCTGTACATCAATAGCAGCGTGTTTGCAGTTCTGGGAAGGCTCATGGTGGCTTGGCTGAATTCAGCTGTATAAATATTCCTCTCGGTCTCTGCAAGTTGATGGCTGTTATTGTAGGAAAGGCAAAGTCTTCCTGGAAATGCAAAATGGCCCTGACACAGCCCCAGATGCTGTGGTTAGCAGGAATAGAAGTGGGAAAGAGTTTGATCCGAGAGTAATGGTGGAGCAAAGCAAAGATTTTCTAATGTGGGTGTTTCGAGTCAGTGACTAAGCTCCACATTTAGATACTAAATAAGTGGCCTCATCTCTAAAAAGGTGGAGGCTTCCTGGACATGGATTCGGGTGCTCCAGCGTCAGGAGCCTGGATGGAGTGTAGCCTTCCATTTGTGCTGGGAGGTTTTCAGTGCTTCTGGACACTCGGTACTAATGCAGGTGGAGCTGTGCACTCGCTGGACTTAGAAAGCACAACCCTTCAGCCACATCCAAACCCTGGTCCCAAGAAAGGCCTCTGTGCCAAATGCCTCCGTGATAACACGGATTGATCTGGACCAGGCAGAGACACGGAGCAGAGCGGTCATGCAGGTGGTGGCCCAGTGCTAAGGTTACAGCATTAGGTTTCCTTTTCCTCTGTGCCTTTCCTCCCCAGTGCTTGGCAGCTTCTCTCTCAGCAGCTGCCTCTTGGCTGGGCGGATGTTCCTGAAGAGTGCAGCAGAAAAGGTACAGGCACATGAACTTGGACATCCCCTGCCCATTGCCAGGATGGTGTAAACGTGACTGCCCCTGAGCAGACCTCTCCCAGCCCAGTTTTGGTGCTGTTCTACAGACACACAAAGCAGAACCTCGCCTGCTGGTGCCAAATAGGAAGAGAAACGTGTGCTGTGCAGATGCACTGGTTTTAGCAGCAGTGGGACTAACAGCAGCATCGCCTAAGTGTTTGCTCCCAGATCAGGAGAAAGCCAGGGCAAGGGGTACACAGCCCCATGTGCAGGCAGGCAGGATTGGCAGCCCCTCTGCTGCCAGGTCTTTATGATCAGAAAGCTATTTGCTATGAAAAGAACTGCAAAGAAAAGCAGGGATAGATGGCAATCAAGGCCCATGGTGGGTATAACCCTGATGTGTCTTTCTGGGGCTCACGGGTACTGAAGATCAGCTCTTAGAGTAGCATAGGAGAAGTCATGATGTGTTATCTGCTTTCTAAAGCAAGACCAGATGCAGCAGCTCTCAAAAGCAGTCATCCAGAGTGCAAGGTTGACATAGGGGATGGAGGAGCACACGAGATGATGCTTCTGTTGTATTTCAGTGTATTATAAATTCCTTTGAGTTCTTCTGACAGGAAAGATTTGGGTTCCTGAACCGTGGGAGAGACAGAGGCACCGTGCCCGTGCTGCTGAGGTTCTGTGCATGTCCCTTTTGTCCTTGCAGAGGCTGGTTGTTTGCCTGGAAGAGTCAATTTACATCCACAACATTAAGGACATGAAGCTTCTGAAGACTATTCTGGATACACCCCCAAATACAACAGGTGAGCATGGGGGAACTGTGTGAAAGGGGCTGCACACCTCTGCAGGAGCTTTGTAGAGCCACAACACTCATGTTAGGATTTAAACCAGCTTTTGCCTTGTGTATCCTGATTCAGCACTGGGGAGCCAGAAGTGCATGGAGGCAGTCAGGTGGGATTGGGAGAGGAGAACACTGGGGTTTGTTCTGTCCTGAGCAAACCCCTGCTGTCTCCTGAGCACCAAATGCAGCAAAGCAGAGCAGAAGTGGTCTTGGTTTGACTTCACCTCCCAGGTTCGCTCCCTTCCTGTCCTCATGGGAGATGTCCATGCGCTCGCTGCTTCCCACAGTGTGCCTTTATTTTCAGTCACAAGCAGGAAACTAAGGAAACCAGGACCGCAAGTTTTCCATCACATACAGGACAACTTGAAATCCTCCCCCTGGAGCTCCCTGCCCTTCCTTCACTGTGTCCTGCGTCAGCATCCCACGGTGTTCCCACTATCCGGCCCTGCTTTCCCACCCTGCTGGAGTGAGTCAGCTCTGCAGCATCGCACTGTGTTGCAGAGCTCCACGCTCCCTGCGGACCTGTGGTTAACCCAGGTTCTCCTTTGGCCATGGACATGCACTGCTCTGCTAGGGTAGAAAGCTCCTGTGGTTACTTATAGGCTGTGGGGTCAGCTCCCCAAGTGATTGGAGATGTGAAGAGAGGCAGAACACTCCCTAATTCCCTGCCAGGGAGTCCTCAGAGCTTGGGCTGCCACCTGGTACTATAGGATCATGGAATGGTTTGGGTTAGAAAGGACCTTCAGATCATCCAGTTCCAACCCCTGGCCATAGGCAGGGACACCTCACCCTAGACCATATCACCCAAGGCTCTGTCCAGCCTGGCTTTGAACACTGCCAGGGATGGGGCATGTATCCCATATACACTGCAGACACACGGGGCAGGGCAGGTGGCTGCAGAACACATTCTCTGTGTGCAGCGTAGGGTGAATCCGGCTTTCCTGCTCGTGGGAGAGGAGCTATTCTTAGCCATGGAGAGGGAATGTTGGCTGGGAGCCTGCGGCAGCGCTGTGATATCCCGGCCGGTCGCAGGCTGCAGCATCGTTTCACGGGTGGTTGATGGGGAAGCTGCTGATGTGATGCTCACGCCTGGCTGCTGGGCTTTGAAGGGACGCTCTTCTGGCGGCTCCCCTGACCTACTTCAGGCCTGAGCAGATGGTTTTCCATGTGGATTAAACAGGCTGAACACCGCAGATATAATCAGAGCTGAAAACCTTCCCAAGGAAGCCCAGCCTGGCAGGCAGCGCAGGGGTCCCCAGGCCTCAAGTGGGGATGAATGATGGGGTCATGGTAGCAGAGCAGTAGCAATCAGCTCACTGGGCAGGACGAGGGATCACAGGGCTTCATATAGGCTCAGTTGTTTAAAACCCTTTTCCTGCAGCATCTGTCACTGAAATGAGCTGAGTGACAAATGCCATGTGTGCTCCCTCTGTCCCTGGATCAGCTGCTTTGGTCCCAAGCCTGACCCTGAGGATGGTGTGTCCAGGAGCCCAACCTCACCACTCCTTGTACAGCCCTTTTTGGAGTGAGGATCTGTGCTGAGGGTGTAGGAGCACACACCAAGCATGCCAACCCATACAAAGCTTGCACCCTGTGCACATCAGTGCCAGCACAGTGAGGATCAGCACTTGCTGCACACCCATCAACCTGTCATAATGAGATCTAAGGCTGTTCATGGCCAGGATCTGGCTCCTGGTCCAGCCTCTTCCAAGCAGGAGAGGAAGATGCCCATAGTATTGAGCCTGTTGTTTCATATGTGGCTTGTGTCAGGGACAGGATTTACACTGAGGAGGTCACAGTGCTCATGGTGACACGCATGCCACGACTGCAGCTTGGGAAACCACCTCCTGTGGCTCCCCCCAAAGCTCAGGATGCGCCTGGACCTGCCTGGGGGCACGGCAAGGGTCCCTTGTTTCCTTCCTTGAGGAGGTGATATGGCAGTCCCAGAGGTGCCATCCTGAGCAGCACCAGTCTGCCTCCTCCTTCCTGAGCACACCACTGCACCCTTGTCAGGGCTGTGAGAGCAGAGGAGCATCTTCAAAGCTGCCGTGTCCTTTGTGCTCCTGACGCTGTCTCCCGAGGTCAGCCCAGTACACTCACAGCTGTGTTTTCCCCTGGCCTGGTTTCCCCTCGGCCTCTCCCAGTGGGTGACTCAGAGCAGCTGCTCAGAGCCTGCTTTGTTCAGCCTGAGCATTCCCTAGATCCACTGCTTAGAGACAGGGCTCTGCTGATCCCCCCGGGCTGCCTGGGCCGCGGGAGCGCCATCCTGAACAGATGGGATGCTCATCACGAGCGAAGTCTCTGATCTGTCTTTGCCTTCCTCCTTTCACTCCCTCTTTGGGTGCCTTTCAGCGGCCTGTGCTTTGCTGCTGAACCTCTTCTCCCCTGCTCACGCTGTCCCTGGCACGAGGTAAAAGCCTTACTGTGACTGATCGGGAGTGGATCCCAGGGCCCATGGGCCCATCCTGCAGCTCTGTTGCGGTCTCTTTGTTTAGTTACAAACAATGACCTAAAACAAGAGGTTCAGGCTGTCCCCCCCCCCGCTGGGCCGGGGCCAGGGCTGTGTCCTGCCATGATGGGTTGCACGGTCTGTGTGTGAGCCTGTGCAGCATTCCAGTGTCCTGCTTTGAGGAACGTGGCAGCAGCCCCAGCAGCCTTTAACCCCGCAGCTTCCTCCGCACGTGGGATGAGGTGGGGGTCAGGAAGCTCAGGTCATGCTGAAGCCTTGAGTGGGGTTTGGGAGGCCTGGGAGCACGCGGATGTGGTGCAGGAAGCAGGGGAGACTTGCTTCTGTATGTGACAGGATTCATGGGGATGGGTCCTCAGCCAGCGGCACAAATGGGAGGCAGGAAGAGATGCTCTTTTCCCAGGTCACCTGGGGGACAGGCGGATGGATGTGCTCGCACACAGAGCCATCCATCCCTCCCTGTCCCGTCCTGCAATTCCTGCTCACTTTGAAAGGGGTGTTTGGGAACCTTTATGCTCACGTTGGCATAAACCCAGATGGCTGTTACAGGGAAGAACTCCCCCTGGGCTTCAAATCCAGCTACGTTCACGTTCCTCGGCAGCCGGAAACTCCATGCACAGCCGTGGCATTTGTTTGGTCTCCCTCTGCTTCCCTTTTCCGTTCAGAGAAAAAGGAAACGATCCCAGAGCCACTTCTTTGCATGCCAGGCTTCATGTGCCAGCCTTCATACTGGGGCTGTGTCCGTGCTGGGCAGCCACATACACCCTGTGCACATCTGGAGCTGCCCAGATGTGCCTCGGCAGCTGCCCTGTGAGCCCTGCGCCCGTGCTGTGTTCCATGCACCTATTCATTAGGGTAAGATGTTAACAGGTTTTATGCACCTATTCCTGCCTTCTCAAAGGAGATGCTGGAAGGGGAGAAGCCCAAAAGCAGGCTTCAGAGCAGGTCTGGGGGAGGAGGGAGCCGTACTGTCCCATGCCAGCAGGTGTCCCCACGGCCGAGGCATTGCCAGCGCCTTGCACCCAGGGCCAGACACCGTCCTAAACCGAGACAGAGCCTGCGCCCCCCGCGGGGTCCGTGGCCGCGTTTCTGCTTTCCCGAACCAGCTGAGCCGTGTCCCTCTCGCCGTGCCAGGGCTCTGTGCGCTCTCCATCAACCACGCCAACTCCTACTTGGCTTATCCCGGCAGCGCGACCAGCGGAGAGATCGCGCTTTACGACGGAAACAGTTTGGTAAGTGCGAAGCTCGCCTTTATGGATACGGGCTGAAAACAAACAGAACCACAGCAAAGCCAACAGGGCCTTTGGGAAGGATGAATTAATGCACTGTGCCGAGTTAGACTGCAAGGGAATTGCCCAGGGAGGCACATTCCCCTTGCTTGGATGCCGTGCGAAGCAGACAGGCTCTCTGAGCGCAGGACATCCATCTCCCACTATGGGATAGTCAGGGAAACATGACCCATTACCCTGCAGCCTGAAGCTGCTGCCAGGCTGACACGGGGGCTCCTACGAGGGGTTCCTATAGGAAGCACATCCCACAGAGGGGATGTGACCAGGGTAGCTCAGGGAGGTTGGAGCTGCTCCATGGACTGGAAGGGATGCCAGACCCGAAGTCATGGAGAGGGCAAGGTATCCACAGCCCCTTCAGGAAGCCTGTCCTTGGCTGGAAGCAGGGTCATGATTATCTGCTGTTTAAGCCAGGGCTTTGGATTACATAAGGCTGTGGCTCTGTACGTGCAGCGGGAGCTGAGGATCTGCAGCAGGGGAGGAGCAGAGCACAAGGGGAAAACATGCTGCTGCTGCCACTGTGAGAGGTACTAGGGAGGGCCTGGGCTCCCTGCAGGCACCAGGGTGGTGTCGCTGCAGCAGGATCTGCTGTACAGCAGAGGGAACTGCAGGGAAGGAGGGCACAAAGACATGGCCAGGCTTTGGGAAGGGCTCGGTTGTGATCCTGCAGCTTGCAGAGATGGGGAGAGATGGAGACCTCTGCCCTTGAAGTGACTTTCTGTGGCTGTGCTGGGTGGGGAGTGAGCACAAGGTAGGGCAGAGATAAGAAATGCTGAGGATGATGAAGGGGTACCATAAGCAGAGCATGATCCCATGAATCCATATCGCAGGCCTGGATAGGGTGCGAGGCAGGGAACGCCCGTATGCAGTCCAAGGAGCAAGGCCCCTCTTTGCACTCACACTGCCTTCTGCCCCACAGAAAACAGCCTGCTCCATTCCTGCCCATGACGGGCCTCTGGCTGCCCTCGCCTTCAACTCCACCGGCTCGAAGCTTGCAAGTGCCTCTGAGAAAGTGAGTGAGCACCCTCCCTGTGTGCCCTGCTGTGCCCATGGCTGGCAGCGGGGTCCCAGCCACCCATCCTGCAGCATGGGGAGCAGGACCTCTGAGCTGCCTGTCCTTAAACACAGCCAGCACAGGAGAGGCACTAAAAGGACTCTGACTTGCACGAGCCGGGTGTACCAGGTTCAGGTTGACCCTGGCTGGCAAACAGGAGGGACCTTTGCACATCCTGAGTTCCCTGGGTGTGTTGGGGAAAGGGCTGCTGCTCTTTGCCCTGCTCCTGCATGCTCTTTCCCTCTGCCTGTTCCGCAGGGCACAGTCATCCGGGTGTTTTCCGTTCCTGGGGGGCAGAAGCTCTATGAATTCCGGCGAGGGATGAAAAGGTCAGTTCATTCTGCCCGGGACGAGTACACAGAAGGCTCCTGAGCAGACACAGGGAGTAAACAGAAGGAGAGGGCAGCGTCAGATCCCGGTGCCTTTGGCATCTGTTGCAGAAGGAAAACAAAGAGTGAATGTACCAGAAACGCCCTTATGCCAGACCCAGCCGCCTCCGGCAAGTCGAGTGGTTCAGTTCAGTGTGCCGCAGCACAGGGCCACTGCAGGGAACAGATTCAGTCCATTCACTCTGTCCTTGCTTGCTTCTTACTTGAAATAATGAAGTCCCCAAAGTTATCAGCCCAAGTCTTACTCTCTCAAAGGAATGGCTTTGAAGCTGCTAAGTCAGTGTGCTGAGCCCAGGTCTCAGTGATGGGAATGGGCCTTTTGCAGCCTCCCTCAGATGTTTTCAGTAGATCCATTCCCAATCCATTTCCTCTTCCCATCCCAGACCTGCCTACAGCTTTACACCCATTCTGCAAGTACATAAACTGCCATGTCTGAAACACCCTGGTATTCCTGAACCTGCTCAGGAGATGCTGTACGTATCCCATTATCCAGCGCTTTGGATATCTTGCCTGGGCTTTGCAGTACCAGAAGCTTTAGCTGCTGTAGCAGGGCTGGCACAGATGTTCACTCCACAGACAGCTGTGAGCAGGGACATTTCCACCTCTCTGGCTGTTTGTCACCAGCTCAAAGCTAATCCCAGCTCTGCTGAGCAAAGGGAGTAAGGAGATGCTTGTCAGTCAGCCCACAGGTGGGCAGGGGGCTCTTCACATCCTCTTCTCTGGGAGCAAAACAGAGCGGTTCCCCTGGAATGGTATGCCATGAAGTGACGAGTCCTGTCTGTGCTTGGCCCTAGGTATGTGAACATCAGCTCTCTGGTGTTCAGCATGGATTCCCAATTCCTCTGTGCTTCCAGCAACACAGAGACCGTGCACATCTTTAAACTGGAGCATCTCACTGACAGGTAAGGGGTGGCACCCAGAGCCTGGCTTAACCTGCCTGCCCAAGGGTGTCTGTGCTGCAGAGCTCTGCCTTCACAGAGCTCCATTTCCTCACCATATACTCTCTCATGAGCAATACCAGCTGCCAACTCTTTGGCTTTGTGTCCTGATGGATTCATTCCTTGGAAAAGCTACACACTGCATCCCTGCTGTCAGCTTCTCCAGGCCTGCTCTGGATTTCTTACTGCCCTTTTCCCTGCCTCCTTCCTGTGTATCCAGCCAGGCTGGTGCACAATGCATGCAGGTGCTCCAAAGAAAGCCATCATGTGTCCCACATCAGGATCATTTTGCATGTTCTAATCGGGTTTGTCACGCTGGCTGTGGTAACCCCACTGATGCTGCTTTGTGACCCCCTCAGCCGGCCAGAAGAGCCTCCAACCTGGAGCGGTTACATGGGAAAGATGTTCCAAGCTGCCACCAACTACCTCCCTGCTCAGGTATCGGGCATGATGAACCAGGATCGAGCCTTCGCCACTGTCCGCCTCAACGTCTCCGGACAGAGGAACATCTGTGCCCTCTCCACGTATGTACTGACACCTGCACCCCTCTGCTGTGAGCAAACACAGCTATCTCTGCACAACACCACCAGGGTGGCCCTTATCTTGTACCCTGCCTGCAGAGCACAGAGCGAGGCGGGGTGTGTACGTGTGTGTGAGTGCAGATGTGTTTGGACTCATGGTGCTCTCCTCACTAGGATTCAGAAGCTGCCTCGACTGTTGGTGACTACATCAGATGGACATCTCTGTATCTATAACCTGGACCCACAAGATGGAGGGGAGTGTGTCTTAATTAAGAAGCACAGGTAACTATCTATACCCCCAGCACATCTGATACAGAGGCTCATCTTTTAACACATCAAGAGAAATTCCACCAGAAAGCACAAAATGGAGCTGGAGGAGCAAGAACATTGGAACTTTGTGATTTTAGCTGCCTAATCCAAGAGAGGTGGATGGGAACCGCATCAGCAGGCAGACACATGGGGCTTCTTGCAGAAGAAATCAGAGCCATCTCACATCCCTAGGCAGTTGTGGGACATCTCAGCTTAGACAGCAGAGGTGGGCAGGCTGTACCTTAGGAGATGCTTTCAGCAGCAGAGCGCTGACCACTATGGTGGTAGAAGAGCAGAGCACCTTGTCCTACCCTGCCTTCTTGGGTAGGATGGTGTGGAGTGAAACTGGGAGCTTCCATAAAAGAAAACCCATGGAGATGCACGCTGCAGGCACGCAGCGCCAGAGCAGAGCCTTCCCCGTGCTGCTCAGTTTGGATGCGAATCCCATTAACCATGAACCCCCCCACACACACACACATCTGGGCTGCTTGGCTCCAGATGTGAAGCCTTTGGAGTGGGCTGGGATGGAACATGTGCTGTGAGCCGGGGGGGGTGGCGCACAGCCAGGAAAATGCCAGCAGCTTTTGGGAAAGCCACAAAACAAAAGCACTTCAAAGCTGCGCTGTCCAGCGCGCTCCGGCCGCCCTCGACACCCCTGACGCCCGTCCCGGAGCGGCCCAACGGAGCTGGCGGGCCAGCTTTGTCATGTGGGTTCCTCTGAGCATCAGAGGACTGAAAAGGGCCCTTGGGTCATGAGTTACGTTACATCATACTATATCTCTGCTCAAACGCCATCCTAAACTAGCCAGGGCTGCTTTTCCCATCTAGTCCGCTCCTGTTGGAAGCCTTTCGGAGCCCCCTCTGTGATTAGAAACACTGTTTGCCTTTGTAACCTAAAGCTTTTGTGGTCAATCTGTTCCCTTCTATTCTCCTGCCAGCATTGTCCTCTAGCTGAAGTAGTGCTTTCCCTATCTTCTGCTTCCCCCCTGCTTTACTTGTAGACACAATGCTCTCCTCTACAGTACTGTTAGGGCTGCAGGCACTGCCTCGATGCACTGATGTGGATGGGTGATGTGCTTCAAGATGTGGGTGCATGTCCTTGTCTTAGCCGGTGCTGGATCAGAACTAACCCTTCTCCCCTCTCTTCTTCCTTTACAGTCTTCTTGGCTCAGGAAAGATGGAGGAGAACAAAGAAAACGACCTTCAGCCTCCATTACCTCAATCTTATGCAGCGACTGTAGCCAGACAAAGTACAGTGCCTTCAACTTCGACCATGCCAGGTAAGCATCACGCCTGCCCTTGCTCAGGCAGAAGCAAAAAGCCACCCAGTGCAAAGTGGGAAAGTCTCCCAGCCTTCCAGGGTTCAACTGGAACCACCACTTGTGCAATGCGGAGCGGGGCAGCAGCACGCTGTGGAGCTCACCAGCTTCATCCCCTGCCCCAAAACCAGGCGAGGCATTTTCTGCTCTGCTTCCAGGGACCCCTTGCCAGTGCTTCTGCTCCTTGTGCAGAGCTGGACCACAAACAGGCCCGCCAGCAGAGCAGTAACCACATCCGAGCTTCACAGTTTGTCAGCAGCAGCTGCTGCCAGGCTGGTTTCCAGGAGCTGGAATTGTGGCTGGAGAAGTCAGATCGCACTGGTTTTGTTCATCATTCCCGAACCTGTTAACATCTTACCCTAATGAACCTCACAGTAAATGGTTGCAGAAGACGGGGCCACTACCTCATGACATTCCCAAGTCTAAAGGTCCACACGCAGATGTGGATCTGACTGAAACTGGTGCTTGCATTCACGGTGGAGGAGGAAAGCTGCTGCACCAGGAGCTGGCCATGTAGTCCACTCCTAATCTGTAGCGTTGAGGGAGATACCTTCTGCAGTCCCCCACAGTGCTGTCAAATAGCCAGAGGAAGCAGCTCTGTGCTAAGAATGTGATAACACAGTATCTCTGCTGTTTGTTTCCAGCCTCTCTTCCATCCATCATCCATCCATCCATCCATCCATCCATCCATCATCCATCCATCCATCATCCATCCATCCATCCATCCATCCATCATCCATCCATCCATCATCCATCCATCCATCATCCATCCATCCATCATCCATCCATCCATCCATCCATCCATCCCTAACCTTCTGTATTTCTATTTGCACAGGTTACTCGGAGGACGGTGGTGCCCTGCGAGGAGAGGTTATCCCAGAGCATGAGTTCGCGACTGGACCAGTGTGTCTTGATGACGAGAATGAGTTTCCTCCTGTGAGCATTCGGAACCCCTAAAACTCCAATTTGTGCTGAGAAGAAAGCATTAACTTCTTACAGAAGAGATGCTGTTGTCCCCACCTTGTCCCAGCTCACTGTGAAGCCTAAAATAACTAAGTTATAGGGACAGTGCCAGGAAAATAACACCCCATTAATGGCAGCTGGGGATGGGGCAGAGATGATCAAACCTAATAACTAGAGATGGATCTGACCAAGCTCACTGAATGAAGTGCAGATGCAGAATGAGGTTCAGATCCAGATCTAAGCTTTGTGCCTTGTGCAGGTTTCCAGTATTACCAGGAGTAGCTTTCATCTGAGCAATACCATCCTTTAGAAATAAAACTTAATACTCCCTGTTGCATTTACAGTCAGTTGGGTTAGTTTATGGACTGCAACTGGAACATACCTGAACCTCACCAGTCCCTGCAAGTCCGAGCTAACTGAAAAGGAAGCTCCTTTTCCAAGGACAAAGATGAAAGGCATTAACAGAGGTTTAAACACGTTTATGATTTTTATATGACACTTTCTCAGTTACTATTTAGAGCAGATGCTGGCTTTTTAAAACCTAACCTAAGCCTGGCAGTGTCTTTCCAGCTCCTTTTCCTTGTTGTGTCAAGTATTGAACCCCTGTTGGTAACGTGCTATGGTCTGGCTGTAATTAGTGCTGTCTTCATACTAGTAATGCATTAATACAGCAGAATATTGTAATGGCTTTCAGGTTGTAGTCTTGGCAGAGTTTTGAATCCCTTTCGCTCTGTTTTTACATATCCTGCTGGGGAGTTTTGCCTGAAAAGGAGGAAGTAAAAACTTTACCAGGATCCCAGGCTCTGTTCCATAGGCAGAGGCTGACCTCTGGGAGGCACTTTGCTGTTAACTGATGCAAAGTGTTACTCTGATAAAAAGTGACCAGCTTGTGACTCCCTTTGAAACAACATGACCTAAATCCGACTCAGTTTGATTAACCTTAGACCAAATCTCTTACGTCCCCTCTAACATAACCTGCTGCAAACTGAGAACAGGAGTTTTCCAGTTGGCCAACTCCATTACCCAAGAAGGGTATTTAAAACGTCTCCCTTCTTGTTCTTTCTTCCTCCTTGTTTCCTCCTTGTCTCTTCCTTCCTTGTTGTGGAGGAGAAGGCAGTGGCCCAGGCCCCTGGAAGGAGCAGCAGGGCCAGAGAGAAACCCTTTGCTTCCTTCTGATAAACCTGCTCTTGACCTGGTTTAGGGACACACAAATGCCAGCAAGCAGGAATCACGCTGCTCCTGAATGAGCCTCCCTGCTGGGATTAGGCTGTATAAAAGCAGCCCCGAACCCCTGCTGTACAACAGCAGGTTCTTTATCAATGAACTCTGATCTCTCCGAGCCCCCATGCTGGAGTGAACCCGAGCGAGCAGCTCAGATCCTCAGTGCTGGGGAGGAGGTGGTGTGGGAGGGAAGGCGCTTTCCACAATGCTCCCTGACCTGGTGACTGAGCAATTGGAGCTTCCCGATGAAGCCTCTGTGCCGGGACTTGGGCTTTGCCCCTCTCCTGCTGACGGTAACGTCTCCTGCCTTGGTTTCGCAGGCGGAGCGGCGCGGGCTCCCGCTGCTCTGGTGCGCATGGGTCGGTGGTCAGGATGTTTTGATGCTCTGGATTTCACTGAACTTTGCTGTTTTCTCAGTGCTGCTTGGTCTCAGTGACGCGTTCCAGGGGGGTTTCAGGCATCGGTCACTCCAGTGTGGAGAGGGAGGGAGGGAGAGAAAACCTGACCTTATCCAACAAAAATGTTTTGACAGCGTTGTGTTTGGCGGAAACATGGGAAGGGTTTTGTTTGTTCTCCAGCGTGCAACAAAAAAGACATTTAAAAACCTCAAAACCTGGGACAAAATGGAATATTCGCCCGCAGCCCACGCCATGGGGATGGCTTTGAACTAAAGACAGGCTTCTGGAGACACAGCAGCTCCTCTCCATGTTGAAACCTCTTGCCTTCCCTTGACCTCAAGCGAGACTTCAGAGGCTCAGCTGTTAACAGTGAGGGAAAGCAGCTTCAGTCTAACAACAGATCTGTTGCTGGTTGTCAGAGATGACCTCTTCATTAAACAAGATCAGAGGAGAGATGAGAAGGCCAAGGAGGGCTCATAAAAGGTGGCCTCAACAACAGCGAACGTGGATGTTGCTACCGATGGCACCAGGACTGCTGAGGGATCCTGCGGCAGGAGGTTGAACCCATTCCGCTTGTCTCTTGCTTGCATTGATGGGGTGGATTAAGCACTTTGAGGTCCACTGTTGGTCTTACACAGGACTTGGGTGTCGCTGAGCAGGACAAGCAGGCTGAGGCCTCAGGTGAGGAGAAGCTGCCACGCTTGAGACCTGTGTGGTCTTTATGGGATGGGAAGAACAAACCCAGCTCTGTTTCCTGGTTACCTGCCCGAGCTTCCCTGTGGGTTGATCAGTGTTGGTGTTGTTTCCAGTGGCTTTGGGAGCTGTTGTTGTGTGCCTCGGGCCAGGCAGGGCAGGACTTTGGGAAGCCAGCACAGTGGCTCTCCCCACCAAGGCATGCTCGGAGCAGTGTTAGGGTAGTGCTGTGAGGTCTGACAAAAGAAATCCTGCAGGATTCTGCAAGCAGGAATGGAAGCAGGGAATCTTCTTAAAGCTGTTGGGATTCAGTAGGAATTCTCCCAGAATGCTCAGTGCTTTTCCAGGCAGACATGATGCATCCTGCCCTTGGCTGCACACTGAAGCTCGTCACCTTGGGGACCAGAGGTGATGCGAAGGCTTCATCAGGAGAATCATTTCATTAAGTCAGGCTGGATTGCACTCAGCAGGCAGCTCTTCAAAGACAGCTTCCCCTCGCTGATACACAGCCTTTAAAAGCATCTCTTCTACATCGATTATTGGCTGCCTCCAGAACTGGTTGGGCAGCCTGCCTGTGCTGCCAGAGGATGCTGCTGCAGAGGGTGGAATGAAACCCCCCAGCAGCACAGCTCCCAGGAAGGATGGACAGGAACACGAGCTCCTGCAGCCCATCCAGCCTAGCAGAGCCCCAGTGTGGTGCCCACACACATCTCACTGCTCCAACCCATGGATCTCAACACAAGTGACCAGGCTGCAGATGCATCTTTGGCTCCGTGGGACCAATGTTTGCCCAAGTTCCTCCTCACTCGCTGCTGGATGGTGGGCCTCTTGCACCATCACTAATGATTTGAAGTGATTTTTTCAACAGCTGGCTGTTAGCAGAGGAAAGGCCATTGATTTTGCAGTGAAGTTCTACCAGTAATTGTGTTTCACAGGGGATGAGCAGGTTTGGCAGGACCTGACTGGCCTCTTCCTCACAGCAGCCTCTCTGGTACTCGATAGGCATTTTGGCACCTGGGGCTTGGAGGATTAAACTCATCAGTGAGATACATGCAAATCCAATGCCAATGCTTGTGCCTCAAAACTGGGCAAGTGATGGTCCTGAAGCCCACTGCAGGACTGATCCCAGGAGGAGGAGCTGGCACAGACCCTCACACAGCTGGGGCTGTGGGGCTCACACTGCACTGCTGCAGGATGCAGGTCATGTCCAGGATGGAGCTGATACAGGGGAAATCCATGCCTTGGCTCATGGTCAGTGTCCACCAGAAGTAGGTGCTCATCTTACCCAGGTCTCCAGCCTCATCCCATGGCATTAGGAGCTGATGTGAAGTGGCTCAGGGTCCTCGCTGCTGCCTGTTCTTCATGCGCCTGCTTTGCTCTTTCTCTCAGAGGCTTTGCTGATACTTGGGCTAAGCTTCCTCTCACCTACTTTGGCCTAACCTTGTGGTGTTTAACTCTGGGCTCCATCTGGAGACCCCAGAGAGATGCAGTGCTGCACCCCTGAGAGTGCTGCACCCCTGAGAGTGATGCAGTGATGCATCCCTGAGAGTGATGCAGTGATGCACCCCTGAGAGTGATGCATCCCTGAGAGTGATGCACCCCTGAGAGTGATGCAGTGATGCACCCCTGAGAGCGATGCATCCCCGAGAGTGATGCAGTGATGCACCCCCGAGAGAGATGCAGTGATGCACAGCACCCACCTTCCCCTCCCACCATGCCAGGAGCTGAGCTTTTGAGGAGGAATTAGGAAAGCCAAAGGACTTGACCCTAGTAACTGATGTCCTGCAAGCGCTCAGCCCAGTGCCAGCTAGAGGCAAGACACATTTATCACCGAGGCAGATGGTTCCTGTTCCCAGGACCTGTTAAATCTGGGGAGGGGGAGAGTAAATAAATAAACCCACCCACAACTGACTGGGAAGTGGAACAGGCCAGGACATCCCCTGCCATGTGCCTAAACCCGACTCGAACCAAACCCTCTTGCTGGGAAAAGTAAGGCCGTTCTGTTTTGATTTTGGTAGATCATCCTGTGCCGCGGAGGTCAGCCGGGCAAGGCGAAGCGGTCGTGAGGAGAAGCAAACACCCGCGCTCAGGACGGCTGCTGGGAAGCGCGTTGGGAAAGCCGGGAATACGGAAGAACAGATCTGGGAGTCCCCACGATGAGAATGAGTCAACCCCAAGGTGGGCCACTGCTTTGTTCCTATAGTAAGTGAATACCTGGCCCCCTGTTTCAGTTCCTGTCGAGGGGTGTCTGTACTGTATGCGCATCGCTGTATTTAACAAACCCTATGTTAGAGCCACAGTGTAAATGCTAATTTAATCAGATTTGTATGTAACCAGGATTTTATATACCCATTTGTCCCTTTTCTAATTTATGCTGGTTTATGTGTATAAATGTACTTAGAGGAAGATATATTAAAACTTAATGTCTTTGTACAGTATATACAAACTGTTTTACCCAGGCAAAGTATTTTTGCAGTGACATTAGAGATGCCATTTGCTATGTTGAAAGACAGAATAAAGTCACGCTCTGTCCCTTGCAGCTCCTGCTGTTCTTTGTGGGGCCCTAAAGATGTCAGTCTTGATTAATAGTGGAGAGTTGGTCTGGGGGGCTGGTGATGGGTGCAGCTCCCGCACCAAGCCCAGGCCACACCAGTCCATGGTTTGTCCAAAGAGAGATCTGGGTATGGAAATCAGAGCCAAAAATTGCTGCAGAAAACCCTCTCTCAGCTGCTGGGCAGTCCCAGTGGGTTCTTAGGTTTCAGATGCACCTTTGAGGTTGCCTTTGCATCGGCCCAGAATGGCCCTGTAAGAGCTGCTTCCCCCCACCTGCACCCCTGGCACTGCCCATGAGGAGAGTGGCACTAAGGGGAGCCCAGGACCCTCTATCTGTTACACTTGGGTCTTTAAGATGCTCCCATTAATGAACCTCCCTTGGGGCAGGTGCTCTGTTTCCCAGAGCATTCACCTTGTGCCCACAAGGAATTTTCTCTCTTAAGCCAATGGACCTGGGGGTCTGAGCACCAGAAGGGAGAGAAGGTCGTGCTCCCACCAGCCGCTCCAGTAAGGTCCACTCTGGAGGAAAGCCAAGCGCATTACCCAGAGGAATTCTGTCCTAAAGCCAGCTCTCCCAGAAGGAAGTTCTAATCCAAGACCTGGCTCTTCCTCAGCTAAAGAGCCTCACAAAAAGCCTATCTCTGTCCATGTGCCCAGAGCCACAGCACTGCCCTATCCCATGGGGTGACAGTGCTGCTCTGTGTGCTCACACAGACCCACAGCTCACCTCCCTGCTTCATCGCATGGAGCAAAGGGGACCGCAGCCTCATCCCTCCCAGTGGTCAACCTCCAGCCTGGAGCCACGGCATTCCCAATCACAGAAACCAGGCTGAGGAGAGGAGCACCCGGAGCAGTCACTCACTCAGACACACACCAGTCCAGCACAGCTGGGTGAGCTCCGGGTGCGTGGCACCGACAGGCCACGTGCTGCGGGTCACAGCACGGAGTCACAGCGGGGTCTTTGGAGTAATCTGCAACCGAGACGTTGTCGGTTGCAATGTCCTCCAGAGCCTGGGTGTAAGCCCTGCTGATGGCAGGCAGCACCTCCTCGTACTCTCTGGATGCCACGTCCAAAGGCTCCTGCTCCTGGGTATCGCGATCCAGATTGAAAATGAGGGGTGGCTGGTGATGCTCAGGCGGCCCAATGCTCCCATCGCAAGCCATTGCTCCTCCTAGGGAGGAAGTGAGAGGAAAACACTGAGTCTGCACTGCCCAGGGATCACCTTCATGTTCCTCATCCATCTATGATGGCCCAGTCCCACCATGGCCAGCTTCAGGAGCCTGGGTCCTGCTGCTAGTCCAGGCGTGCTCCTGAGGCTGCAAAGCCACCGTGCAGGCACAGGTGAATGCATATTTACTCCTCACTGGGTTTGCTCTTGAATTAACCTGAGTTGGTTTTTACCTGTATCTGCAGGGAACCAAGAATTCCACAAGCTTTTTCCCAGACTTTATGATCAATAAAAGGCCCTGGTACCTGTGGTGTAAAAGGCCTTGTACTGAGCCAGCCGCAGTGCCTCTATCCCACCATCCTTCCCAGCTGCCCCGCTGTTGGGATGGAGCAGAACCTGCAGGAAGAACAGAAAAGGGCCCATCAGCTCATTGCAGAGTGAAAACTGCTCTGTGAGACCCAGACGTGCCACATCCCATCCATAACAGATTTAAACACCATTTAACCCCTGGATTGTGAGCAACCAACTGAGATTTGGTTGTTGAACGGAGGGGGAACAGTGGAAGGGCGCTGGGGAACAGCAGCATCTCCCTGTGCCAACCTGTCCCCGCACACAGGACCCTCTGAATTCACCTCCCCAGACCAATTCCGCTGCAATAAAGTGATCACAAAGGTGTGGGAGCTTTCAGCAGAGAAGAACTGAGCATTTCGGAGCTGGGATGTTCTCTGTGTCACCACCACTGCCCCATGCCCAGGAGACACCCATCTCCTCAGTGCTCACAGCTCAGTTAATGGCAGGGACATCTAAGGGAGCCAGATCCCTGCCTGGGGCCAGCAGCAAGCCCCAAGCTGAGGGTGAGCTCATGCGATGGGTAGGTGAGGTGCTGGAACATCGCTCCCAGTCCAGCATCCCACCACTGACTCACCCCGCTGTGCGAGTGCTCCCTTCCCTAACAACAGGGAATGGGGCTGAGGAGGAAGGGAAGAAGAAGGGAAGGGTGGGTCAAATCCCTCCCTTTTGGTATTTAGGACACTTGATCCGTGCAGGACAACAGCTTTGGCATAGGGCAGCGGGAAGACAAGTGAGCTGGACGGTGCGGCCGGCTCCTCCATCAGATAGGATCTGCTGCGGAGCCAATGGCTTCACCGAGGGCTGAGTCACTCGAGGTTTCCTCCCTGGGAATTGAGCTTAAAAGTGATTCAAGAAATTTCCACTGTGCTACAAATGAGAACCAGCTGCTGCAGATGGAGGGGCCAAGCTCAGGAGCAGCGCTTGTCCTGCACTGGTGCCTTAGCAGGTGCCTGGCATGTGCATAGCATCATGGAATGGCTTGGGTTGGAAAGGACCTTAACATCATCCAGTTCCAACCCCTGCCATGGGCAGGGACACCTCACGCTAGACCTGTCACCCAAGGCTCTGTCCTTGAACACTGCCAGGGATGGGGCAGCCACAGCTTCTCTGGGCACCCTCACAGGGAAGAGCTTCTGCCTTATCTCCAGCCTGAACTTCCCCTCTTTAAGTTTAAACCCATCGCCCCTTGTGCTGTCACCTCGGGGGCTGGTTGGTACCTCCCCCAAAAATGCCAGGATTCAGGATGGGGGATGATTTCCAAATGCTGTCTGCTTCCTTCATCACCCTCCATTGCAGGTAAATTAACCAAAAGTTCACCTAGAATTTGGTTTAAAAATCATGTTTTAGGGTTAAAGATGAAGGCTGTAAAGTGAAGGAAGTAGTGCAGTGCAAGCTGCAAGGGGAACCCCCGCTACAGAATCCCCTCACACTGACACTCTGTTGGAATAAAGCAGCTCCAAAGCAGCAACCATCAAATACTAAGGGCCCACGAAGGTACCAGGAACTGAACCAATCCTGCTTCCAGCCCTAAAGCTGTGCCTACACCTTCAGCAGCACAGCTGGGATGCTGCCATCTCGGTGTAAAGGCACTCAAACCTTCACCACCACCACGCACGTTCCTAAACCTGCCTCACAAAGCCCCATGCTAAGAAAATCTATTCTAATTTACAGCATCATTAAGGAGCTGCTTTCGATTGAGCCCTTTCAAGGAACATTCCCAGGCCTGCAACACCTCTATTGATCCCTGACTTTGTTAACAGAAACATAGGAAAGGGAGAAAAAGGCCTTTTCTCCCCAGAAAACCCCTGTCTGGGCTCTGGGCTGTTTGCACACCCCCTTCTGCCATGAAGCTCATGGAAAGAGCTTATTTGTGTGACACCCGTACCCTTGACACGTTCTGGGATGTGTTTGTTTTCACTGCAAACAGCCTTGCTCAGGACAGGACCTCGGTGTCACCCCAGCCCCATCACAGGCTGCGCTGGTGCGGAGCGAGCAGGGACACTGAGCAGGGTTACACTGGTTTATCCCAAGAGATCCCAGTTAGGGAAGAGCCTGTTGGGGGGTGGGATGAGCACAGGAATTGCTCTGGGGAGGATTTGTGACAAGGAAAACCCTATAACACCAAAGGTGGGGCTGCTGCCAGTGCTTGCAAGAAGGAGATGAAAGCCAAGAGGGAAGGGAGTAGGGACGTGTGCTTGCTGCCCATCACATGGAGATGGAGCCAGTGGGTGCTCTGTGTGTGTCTCCCAAGGTCACCCCATCCCTGGATCTATCCCCTGCTCATGCTGCCGGGATGGGCAAGAACAACCCTGCTGTGCCCAGTGGCTCCCAGCTCCACAGGGGTTAATTCAGCCCTGATTGCAGCATAAATCACCCCCAAAGAGTGCCAGGCTGGGGTGATGCTGAGGAAGCCAGGGTGGTGCATCCCAGCTCAGGACTTCATTCCTTGGTCTGAAAATGATGGAATGGCTGGCACGGGCTCGTACCCCTTTGTCCTGACGCCCAGCAAACCATTGCTCCCAGCAACCCATCACTCCCAGCAAACCAAACCCCATTCCAGCACCACATCCGCAGCAGAACAGGGTTAATGGTGAGGAGCACAGCGGAGCCCGCTGGCCGTATCCCATCCGCTTCCCCACTTTCCCTCACGGTTCATCGGAGGGTTCCATAAATACGAAGCAAATACCAAACCCCTGATGGACACAGAAAGCAAATCCAGGACCCCCACTGGGAGCTGGCTCGTGGTGCTCGCAGGAGGCTGGACTTGAAAAGCAAACTCAGGCTTTATCTATGGGGCTGCTATTAAAGTCACTGCTTTTTTTACCCTTTTTCCTTTGGTTCTGCACCAATCCTGTGCCACCCTGACAAGAGCATCACCACTTGTTCTGCGAACTGTCAGCAGCTCCTATTGTATGGACAGAGAGCTGCAGGGTACAGGGTGTGCTCTCCCGCTTCAGCATCAGTGATAACAAGGAGCTGGGAAAAGGATATATGCATTTATATATGCATATAAAATGTGATAAATAAAGTGGACACAACCATGTCTGAGCCCCTGGAATCTTCCCTTTCCCACAGATTCACCTTCTGGGTGCAGGCAAGCCCAAGCATCCCCCGGGATGGCAGCCCTGGGACAGCAGGCACAGGCAGGCACACTGAGCTGTTGCTCTTACCTGTAATACCAGGTTTATGAGCAAAGCCTAAATCTTGATTAATCCAAAAGCCCTTTTACCCTGGTACCCTGAGCCTTGGTACTGCACTTGCCTGTGTCTGGCCATCCTCCTCCTCCAAGCCAGGGGGATGATGCTCCCATGACCCAGCACATCACCTTTCCATCCCCATGTGAGCTCAGAGGGGATGGGATCTATTGTCAGGAGTGGGATGGCACCAGGGGGTGTCTCTCCCTTACCTTGTGCCCCACATCCGACCACCCAAAGAGCACCGGGGACACATCCAAGCCATCGAAGCGCCTGTCCGGGGGAAGCGCTGCCCCAGCCAGAGCCACCAGCGTGGGGAAGATGTCCAGAGCACTGCGGAAAGAGGCGGCAACATCAGAGCAAGGACCAAAGATCCCCGCAGCATCCTCCCAACCCACCCCATGGCACTCAATGCACTGTAATAGGGGAGTGCTCTGGGGGGAAGCAGCTTCTCAGCACCCATCCCAAGAGCAGAAGAGGTTAAAGCCAGCTCCGAGCAGCACTGGGCCCTGGCAGCACTCACATCACTCACCCCCCACCCTGGTGCCGGCTCCTCGCCAGGCGCTGCAGGTTCAGCCAGGATCTGCTGCTCCCTGTGCCTGGCAAATCCCACAGGGCAGAAGCAGCCCCTCCTTGTCCCCATGTCCCCCCCTGTGTCCCTATGGGACAGCAGTGGGGTCACCCTCTGGAGAAAGCACTGGCACAGGGACTTTTGATGCCAATGGCAGCAGATCCCGTGGCCCCAGTTAAACGCGGTCTCGCTTCTGCACGAGCCAAGCAGGCAGGGTGGAACATGAGAGCGGTGCTGGTCTGTGTGCACCCGTCAGCATTTCCACCTCCCTGGTTTGTCAGGGCCTCAGTCACAAACCCAGCACTCAGGCCTCAGCATCGGTTGCTTCTTGATATGGAGGATGCAGGGAAGGAGCGGGTGATGCTGTATCCCTCTGGCTCCAAGGGGATGCAGAGGGACAGTCTCTGCTTTCCCACCTGCTGCCTGCGGCTCTGGGGATGGAGCCTGGATGTGGCAATTCCTCACTATCCTGCACATCCCCATGGCATGGAGGGGCTGTGGGTTGAGCACAGTCATTGCTGGGGGGGGACAGGATGCTCACAGCCCCCCATGTCTGACCCTCGCTGCCATCCTCCTGTGATGCTCGAGTGTCCATCTCATCACCACCGCATGAGCACATCCCTCCCTCTCATAAACACAGTGTGACTCCACACCTCTGAAACAGAGCCACACATACCAGGGGTGTCCCATGGGCCAGGGCACATCAGCATGGCCAAGTGCCGTATCCCAGCACCGCCATCCCCATGGCATGGGGATGATGAGCTGGTGCTGAGCATCCAACAGGGATGCAGCCCTAATCCCTGTGGCTGAGCATCCAACACGGACTCAGCCCCTATCCCTTCGGCTGCAAACCCCTCCTGCCAGCAGCTGGGGGGGGGGGGTCTGTTGCTTGCCCCAGTAGCTGGAGGGGGTGAAAGCCCCAGATCCCTCAACCTGGGGACCTCAGGGTGCTGCTGTGGTCCTGCCATTGCACTTGCCCTGCCCGGTGTGTGCTGGTGGCTCTGTGAGCAGAGAGAGGAAAGAGCCCGGGATAAGGGCCCCCATTCAATGAGTTTCCATTTAGCTGCTAAGAGACGGAGGGAACAATAAGCACAAACACTGCGGAGCGGCAGCCCCGGTACAGGGCTCGCGGAGCTGAAGGAATTCTGGCTCCCTGCTGGGCCCAAGGCAGGGCACATCCCGGCCAGCACCTCGCTGAGGTCAGCCCAGGGACACCCCAATGACAGCGCAGGGCAAGCCCCGGGGTGCTCAGCACCATCAGCATCTGGCCCTCGGCATGGTGCGTGCAGACCAAGGAGCCTCAACCCATGGGGTGGGACTGCTAGAAACAGGTGGGAGAACATAATTGAAGGCAATCGTGGGTGAAGATCCCCCTGGCCATGGGCAGATAGAACCAATGGGAAAAGGCATGAAAAAGATCAGATTTTGGTCAAAGTCAGCATCAAACACTCTGGCTGTGTTTGATGGCACATCCTGAAGTCGTGTGTGCAGGAAGAGGGGAAGCCACGCTGCCAACCCCTGCCCTGGCCAAGAAAGGCTTAAATCTGACTCAGATTCTGCTACAACCCTGAGCATGGAGGGAAAAGCGTTTGGGAGCAGCCAGGGACAGGCAGCTCCCTGCCCGCTGCCCGAGGGCTGAACTGGGCTGAGCATCCCTGGCACTAAGGCTGCCCTGCCCAGCACTGAGGAGCTGCAGGCAGCAGCAGGCAGCAGCAGGCAGCTGAACCAGCAGTGCCCACACACATCCCTGCCTGCCCAACCTGCCCAGCCACGCTGGTGCAATTCACTCCTCCACCACCCCACTGACCTATTTCTTCCATGCCCTACTTTGGGTCGGGACAGGGAAGGGCAGCAGCGCGGCTCCGACAATTAACTGTGATTGCAAAGGGCTGACGAGGCAGTTTCCTGCAGAACCCAGCGTGCAGGTGCAGGTCCAGGGCATTGCATCAGCGCCGAGTGCTGGCCCCGGGGCACGCTCACCCTCACTCACCCCTCCACTCCCTGTTCCAAAGCGGTGCTGGGAGAGGCACAGCCCTGGCCAGGCGCTTCTCCAGACCCGGTGTCAGCGTTTTCATAACCTCAGGGGCAGAAGGAGGCTCCTGCAGGGAGCTAACGCCTGCCCTTGCCCAGATCCTGCCCTTCCCAAGGGATCCCACCACACAGAGGTCCCTCCTCGCATGCTGTGTCTGTGCACTGATTTCATTCCCTTTATCCCAGGTTCTTGGTCTTCCCGTCAGCTGGAGGGATGAGTCTCCAACTGCCCTATTTCACATGCTTGTTCTTTGAGGGGTGCCTAAGTGCAGAGGAAAGCCACATGCCCTGGCATGCTGTGAGCACTGAGCAGTCCATGCCTTTCACATCCCTCAGACAGTTGGGCTCATTCAGCTCCAGGGAGACCTTAGAGCAGCTCCAGTGCCTAAAGGGGCTATAGGAAACCTGGAGAGGGGCTTTGGACAAGGGCCTGTAGGGACAGGGGAAGGGGAATGGCTTGAACCTGCCAGAGAGGAGACTGAGCTGAGCTCTTAGGCAGAAGCTCTTCCCTGTGAGGGTGCTGAGGCGCTGGCACAGGGTGCCCAGAGAAGCTGTGGCTGCCCCATCCCTGGCAGTGTTCAAGGCCAGGTTGGACACAGGGGCTTGGAGCAAGCTGCTCCAGTGGAAGGGGTCCCTGCCCATGGCAGGGGTTGGAGCTGGAGGAGCTTTAAGGTCCCTTTAACCCAAACCATTCTGATTCTATGATCCCTCCATGTTCCTCTGTATTCCCTGTCCAAGAATTCAAGCCATGGCCAGGACCACAATGGTGACAACTTTCTGAGCATGAACCATCACTCGTGCCCCCAGGCTGCTTCCCAAACAGGAGCTGGCATCATCTTGCACCACCCAGGCATGGCCCCGTGGCAATGCTGTGCCATGGAGGGCACCGGGTGCACTGTGACTCCTGGGGAGCTACAGAGCCACTTCCCAAGCACCTAACGTGCAGCACAGCCCGTGCTGCAGCAGGTTTATGGATTCCAGCTGTCCAACCTGCCGGGCTGGAGCTGGGAAATGCAGGAGATAAGGGTGAGGAGATAAAGGGAATGGCTGGGCTTGGTGCAGGGCTGCAGGAGGCTTGGTGGGACAGGAGATGGGGACAGGCACTGGTTCTGCACCATCCAAGCGGGTTGGCAGCTCTGCCCCATGTTCTAGAGGTCAATTCACCATCCACCACGGAAGGGTTTGGAGGTGACACCCAGTGGGTGCTGTGAGCTCCCCATCCCCTCCACCAGACCTCAGCACATGATCCAACCTTCCCCCACTTGCAAAACCCCATCTCCCAGAGCTGCCCTCAGGCCATGTAAGGAGTAAATGGCTCCAGCTTATCTCATGGACCTTAGAAACACCCAACGCCTCCAGGGGCCACCAGTCAGGACCAGCTCCCAGCAGCTGGAATGCTCTTTCCCAACATCCATCAATCCTTGGCCCCACCATCCTGACCTCCACCTTTGCTGCTGCAAGAGCCAAAAGGGCACAGAGCATCGCCCCACACGGCCTCTAGCTGTGGCCCCCCCATTCCCACTGCATTTGCTGCAAGGGAGGGCTGTAAAGAGGGATACAAGCGCTGCAAGGGAATGATGCAATTGGTGCAGGAAGAGGGGCAAATTGCTGCATGGAGAGGTGCAAACTGCTGCATGGAGAGGTGCAAACTGCTGCATGCAGAGGTGCAACACAGTTGCATTCATGGCCCCTCCATGCCACCCATCCAGTGAGGCCAGGAGCAGGCGGCTGCATCCCTTCCCCTCTGCTCCCATCCCCGCCGCATCCTGCACGGATTGCAAGCTCCATCGCTCCATCCAGCCCTTCCCACAACCGCACCTCCTCCACATAAAGTCATTCACAAACCACAAAGCCTGAGCCTGCTTCTTGGTGGGGAGAGGGAACATCGTCATCTTTTAATCATCGGGAGGCACTCGGCCACCGCGGCCGGGAGGCACCGGGAGCCCAACGCCAATCCACGGCCGCACAAAAAGCCCTTTCAACTCTTTGCTGAAGCATTAAAGTCTTACAGGCTTGGGAGAGGACAAAAGCACAGAGCCTGGCACAAAGCTGGCAATAACCAGCACAAGCAGCTGATGCAGCCAAAATCCAGGTCATCACCTAGGTCCTGGTGTGGGGATGGATGCGGGGTCCTTCCCAATGGGGCTCTTACCTAAGCAAGGCAGGGCTTGTCCGCTTGGCAGGGATGTGGCCAGGCCAATACACCAGTGCTGGGACGCGGTGCCCTCCTTCCCAGGT
This sequence comes from Neopsephotus bourkii, assembly GCF_033783945.1. NCBI lineage: Eukaryota > Metazoa > Chordata > Aves > Psittaciformes > Psittacidae > Neopsephotus > Neopsephotus bourkii. The sequence continues at coordinate 2,642,649 of NW_026902223.1, forward strand.
TGTTTGCTTTGCTGAGCTCCCACCTGCAAGAGAAAAGGGCAGCGCTCAGCATCCTGCTACTCAGGAGGTGATGGGAAAACCAAGGAGCTTCCCTGAGAAAGGAGCTACTCGGAGGCAGAGATGGAGTAAATGACCCCAAAGGAGGATGATTTCACTGTAGAGGGTGAGGGGAGGGAGAGGAGTTACAGGGTTCTCCCTCTAAATAGGGAAAGGAAAAGGAAAAAGGAATATAGGAAATAGGAATAGGAAATAGGGAAAGTGAAAGGAAAGGGGGCCAGCTTTGGTACTCTTTGTGTTTGTCCAGTAGTGATGAGAAATGCAGCCAACTGACAGAGCAGCCACATTTCCACCCGCTTCCAATGTCAGGTGAGAATATGGAGCAATTTATGCCAGGGGATTCAACAGCTCTTGTAGGTGCCCTCTGTGTGGTAGAGCACCAACAGCCCCCCCAGCCTGCTGGAAACCTGCTTCATTAAAACCACTATCCTGCTGATAACCCTCCTGAGGGTTAATCACCCTGTTGTTTCCCTGTCATCACCCAAAACTGCTCTGCCCTTGCGTTTGAGATGTATGGCATGGGGAAGCTGCCCGGTCCTTTCCTCCATTGAGATGCTGAGCAATGAAATGGGGATACCGAGCAAGAAAATGAGGATGCTGAGCACTGAAATAGGATTACTGACCACCCAAACTGGTGTAAGGGTGCCAGAGAGCCTCTGCTTTGGCCATAGCCCAAAGGGCCCCAAGCAGCTGGGGGGGGAAGGGGCTGGGAATGGGGCAAACAGAACATCCCAACCCGATTCACGGAGCAAACTTCCCAGGCAGAGCCTTTGTCCCCCTGCCTTTCAGTGTGCACATGGCAACGGCGCGCGCCCAAAGCCATTTCCTCTGGGCAGAGCCAAGAGAGAGGCGACCATGTCCCTTTGCTCCTCTGTGTCCCTGTGCCCATTCCCAGCCTGGCCGGGCCTCCTTAGGAATCACTGCCTGGTGCTACGGGAACCCGGGCTCATCCTGCACTCCCAAGCGATGCTGATGTTCCCAGAGCATCGATGCTGTGGTGCCATCAGCACTGGGAATAGTCCAGGGAAAATCTTCCTGACCCTGCTGCCTGTCCTGGTGCACGTCTCAACCTTTCCCATTCCTCACCCAAACTTTAGGTGTTCTAACCCTAATGAACATCTCTTTCGGGCCTGGAGCAGTGGGACACGGGCAGCACCGGGATCTCTTATGGCTATGGAAATGTAATAGGGCTTCTAACATGCACCACGTGTGGCTTAAGTGAGTAAGGTGCCTCCCCTGCCTTCAGACACCATACGAAGTTACAGCAATTACAGCAGTTAATATCAGTCCCCATCTCTGCATGTACATCAAATATGTCACTGCAAGACAGCTGCATTGAGAGCTGAACTGAGCATTCCCGTGCTGGGATGAAACCCCTGGTCCTGCTCCCACTCCCACAGGCCCTCAGTGCAGGGACACCAAGTCAGGACCCTCCCAAACCTGCCTCAAAACACACAGAGCATCACATCCCCCAAAACACCTCCATCCCGGAACCCCCTTAGCTGGGATAAGGTGGGAGATGGGGTTTTGGGATGAGCTGGGGGCTATGGGAACCTCCCCGGCCAGATCTGGGGGCAGCACACAGGGACGTGCTGCTCTCTTCCATCTCCAGTGACCATCTGGAATCAATGCAAAACATCCCTGGAATCTGGGTTGGACCCTAAAGGAAACACCAAGCCATGAGTTATGTATAAGCTATGTGGAACGTATAGAGTGCAGAGCAGCCCATCCTCACCTGCTCCTCAAGGGGCTTTTCCCCTCGGGATGCAGTGACTGAGCATCCCCCAGCACCCAACACGGTGTTGCAGTGTCAGACCCACCAGCAGCAGCACTGACACGGAGCTGGCTTTCAAAACACCCATCCAACAGCCAGAGGGACTCCAGAAGCCATCCCTCCCCATTGGTATTTACAGCCAGCTCCAGTGCCCTGCCAGCCACAGGCAAGGGGCTCTCGCAGGGCAGCGAGAGCCTGGAAAAGGGCCATGTTTTCCCAGCTTTGTTCCCGAACGCTGGACTGCTTGTACCATCTGCTCCAGCTTGTGACTGCTGGTTGCTCAAGAGCAACCCGGGTCATCAGCAGGGTTTGTTTACTAAGGAAGGAAAAAAACCACCCTAAGGTTAGGATTTCATCCCGGGAACAGCTGAAGGAAAAAGGTTCTGGGAATGGGATCCAGCGCAGCGGCCGCGTCTGCCCGGGGAAGTGGCCACGGCTGCATCGCCTGGGTGTCAGGAAGCGGAGGAGGAAGGAGGCTCCCTCCCCGCTGACCCCGAGCCGAGGGGAACGGAGCCGGAGCCGGGAGCGCGTTTACACCGCGTAACACGAGCAGAAGTGGGAAGCGCCTGACTCATGCGTGCCTCTGGCTGAGACCAACCCGCTGAGCAGATGGCTTGGCCGGAAGAGGAGGGCAGGCAAGGGGAAAAACTGCATACATGTATATTATATATACATATGAAGTAATAAATGGTGAAGAGAAAGGAAAGTGCTGGAGGGCAGCTGGCAGGGGATGCAGGTTGGGGGCTGCGAGATCCTGGCGCTTGGGCAGTGAGAGCATCCCAGCTCCAAAACCAGCAAACACTCACCTCAAGCTCTGGGTTAACAGGGACTGAAGGGGATAAGCCCTCCCAACACTGATTTTAGGGGAAAACTTGACTGCTTGAATGACAAGAATATATATATAAGAACATGCATGTGTTGAGGACAATCTGGGGTGTCTTTTGGGGTGTCAGCCAGAAGAAGGGCTGGGGGGGTGAACTGCTCCTGTGTTGGGCAATGAGGGGCTTTGTGGAGTAGCATCCATGTGGACAGGGAGCCCCAGGTTACCTCTCTGCTGCTGCCAGGCCCCTGTGAATGGCCCCAGGCGTCCGGCCAGCTCACACTTCTGTGCCCAAGGGCCATTGTCACCTGCAAGAGAAAGAAGCATCCCTATGAGCAACAACGGGACCAGGGAGGGAACAGATCCTCAATGGGAATGGGCGAGGACAAGTGACTCCATCCCTTCCTCCCATCCCTGTGATGTTTTCCCATGCCATGGGCTCATTCACTGTCTTATCTAGCAGCTCATTCTCAAGGGCAAGGGCTGCCCAAGCCCTGGGTGAGGGGCTGGAGCCGAGCTGGGGCATAGGGAGCGGGGACAGGGCTGCCACCAGCTCTGGGTGTTAATGAGCAGCAGAGCGGTTCCTGCGGTCAGGAGTGAGACATCCTCATTAGGAGCTGCTCAGCCAGAGCGGATTTGGGCTTCTTAATGAACGAGGATTTGTGATTTAATTAGGCCCAGCCCTGCAGCCCAAGGGGGTGGCAGGGTGGGGACCCGGCTGAGTGGCTACAGCATCGCCCTGCGATGCGATGGCCCCAGGCAGGGGACAAACACATCCTGCCCCTGCACCCATCACACACAGCCCAGCGCTGCCCCCATCACCGCAGCCCGGTTTCCTGCTGTACCTGTGAACCACAGGAGTGTGTTCCCCTTCCCATGGCTGTCAGCAACCTGCTTTATCCGTCCCACCAGAGCATCCATCTCGCTCAGGGAGGCTCCGTAGATGCCTGAGGCAAAGGGTGAAGGGGGGACCCCCAAAGGGACGTGCATATGGGCCAGTGCCAGGTAGAGGAAGAAGGGGCGTCCGCTGTCACTGCATGGGAGAAAAGGGGAGCATGTTCAGATGGGTTGGGGAGGCAGGAGGTCACCAGGGTGCTGCAATGCCAAGCCTGGGGACACAGAGAGGTGGCTCTTCCTCCTGGGAGCACTGCAGCCACCCCAGCCTCTGCTGCAGCTCCCAAGGGGGAAAAGCAAACCCTGTGGGTACCTGTTCCCCTTGCAGTGGGGATACTTGGCCCACTGTGAGCATAAACATCTTAAACCTCTCCCTTGTCTCCCTGTTGCCAACTGGCAACCCATTTGGAATGGGTTCTCTGTATCAACCACCAGTCAAACACCCCATGTTGGTGCACCCACCTCCCTCCCCTCTCTCAGAGTCCATTCTGGCCCTTCCTTCCCCTCCCCAGCAAGCACTTGGCCCCCGCAGTGGTTTCAGCAGAGGATGAGCAGCAGAAGGATGCTCACACGGACCGCGAGCGCAGCCCGGGACAGGGAGCGCAGCACGTTCTGCCCCGCTGCCTGTTTGCGTTTCAATCATCCCAGGACATGTCCTGTTTTCTTGTTTACAGCTATATTTATCCCCTCCAACGAGGCCCGCTCTTCCTCAGGGACCTCCGAGGGGAAGGGTGGGATGACGCGCGGCAGGAGGGGCCGGATCCCGGCTCCGGCCGCCCCATCGCTGCCTCCAGAAAGCTTTGGGGGCCCCTCCAACGTGTGCTGTGGCATTTCCTTCCTTTACCCGTCACCCACCTGGGGTGGAAAAAGTAAATCCCATCCTGCTGGGGCTGCTGCATCCTTCCCCAGTGGGGCTGGAGCCCTGTGAAGGGCTGTGCCCCCCCCAGCACCATACAGAATGCTGAGGTTCAGGGGATGCTGATGCCCTCTCCTTGCAAATCACTGCTGTGTCCTTCCCATTTCCCATGGGATATGCCATGCCTATTTCCCATGGGATGAGGCATGCCAGAGACCCTGGAGCAGGGAAAGCTGCTTCTCCTGGTTCTCATTCCCTCCGGGAGCACCGCTCCAGCATCCAGAGGGACTCAGGACTGCTCATTCACCTGAACATCCCGTTTGTTTCCTGCCTCGACATTTCGGAATTCTCCCTGAATTTAAGCAAACATTTAACTGATGACTCCAAACAAACACCCCTGACTTTTGCTCCCACATCCACTGCCCTCTGTGAGGATCCCGAGAGGAGCCAAATCCCACCACCACCATGGACACGACTCGTTAAAAAAACACCGAGATGACAAATCCGGTGTCTTTTGTTGCCCTGTAATGGATGAGTCAGGCAGAGGGAAACTGGAATAAGCCATCAAAGAGACGGAGAGAAAAGGCAGGCACCTGCTTAATCCTGTTCTCCATGAACGCAGATAACCCCCAAATACTGCTGGGAGTTTAGAGGTTGTTCCTATTAACCCGGAGCTCACGCGCTTGGTTTCACAGCCTGAGAGCATCCGCCCAGCCCGGAGGGATGGAGGTGTGCATGGAAGGAGGGGCTGCTGGTGCCTGGGTACCCTCCAGCCCTGTTACAAGCACAAATCCTGACCGTGTGGCTGATTCTTGATACCCAAAGGGATAAACTAGAGGTACTGTGTGTGCAGAACAGGACCAAGGCTTACAAGGAGCCATTTCCTTGCCCTGTCCCATTTAAACAAGCCTTTCCCCAAGCACTCCTGCAGGACCCCAGCCCTGGTCACTCTCCAGGTCTGTGTTATCCTGGGATGCAGGCGCGGGATGGGCTCGGACACGGCTGCCTGGCAGCTCTGCCCCTCCTGGTGCTGCAGGGAGGAGTTCTGCAAAGTCACAGCTCATAATCCCTGATAATAGGGATTAAAATTACACAACCCATCAGCAGGGCTTCGGGTCCTTGTCTCTGAGAAGAGACACTTTGCTCCTTAGGGAAGGGCTTGTCCAGGCTCATTGTGTCCCTGGAAAAGGCAGATCCTGAAGCACAGAGATCCCAGAGCACCTTACCCTCAAAATGGATTAAACCCCACATATGGGGCAGACTTAAAACACCCCCAGTGCTGTTCTGGTCCTGCTGCCATGGGTACACATTCAGTGCCTGCTTCCCTCCCAGCATCCCCCATCCACAGAGGCATCTTCACCTCTCAGCAGAAGTGTCCCGCTGCCACCTTGCCCTGTACCACTGAAAGATGGAGGGATGGAGGATGGATGGATGGATGGATGGATGGATGGATGGATGGATGGATGGATGGAGGGATGGAGGATGGATGGAGGGATGGAGGGATGGAGGATGGATGGATGGATGGATGGATGGATGGATGGATGGATGGATGGGCTGAAGCATTTCTATCCCTGCTCACATGGATCTCACTGCACTTTACTCCCAGGAGTACTTTGAGCCCAGCTCAAAGGCTTTGACCTTCCTTGTAAATGGTGGCTTTAAAAACATGTCACCCCTTTAGAGGAGATGCACCAAAAGGCTTCCACAGTGAGCGCTGCAGGACACCGGTGACAGCCTCGATGGCTTCTCCCTCCTCCAGCAGGCTGGGAAGAGAACCACAGAGCATCACCCATTCCCTGGTATGGTTGGTGGCATCTTACCTTGCCCTATGGATGAACTGTGCAGCCTCCTCCGCATAGCGCTGTGTCAGGCTGCTGAGGTTGACAGGCTGCTGGATGATGGTGGTGTTCTCAAAGAGAGGAAGGGCGACGTCCATGTAACAATCCTTCCTCGCCACCCTGCTGGGAAAGAGCCACCTCACACTCATCCCTGGAGCAGGGACCAGTGTGGGAGCAGACATGGAGCCTGGATGCTCTCCTGGCTTTACAGAGAGTCAAGGAGGGGACAAGAAAGGGGGTGATGCTGCTGTGTGTCCCCATGGCACATGGGACTGACCCACACCCTTCTGTGGGGTGCACAGGGGGAAACTGGGTGCATGGAGCATAAGGGGAGGCAACCACAGTGGATGCAAACACCCACATCCAAGTGCCAGCACTCAAACCCCCTCGTGTCCCATACCTGGCAATGGAGCCGTGCCGCGGGCAGGGTGGGCAGGGTGGGCGGTTGTAGCCAGGGGTGTCCGTGCAGCCCATGTCATGGCTATAGGGGATCCCAAAGTAGTAATCAAAGCCTGAGGAGCAAGTGAGAGTGTCAGCAGGGACAGCGTGACCACGGGGCGCTCAGCTCATCCCGCAGGCACAGTCCTTACCGCGGAAGCTGGGGTGATGGTGGCCGTGGTGTCCCAGGTGCCATTTGCCTGCAGGAAGCCACAGAGCATCACTTCAGGGGTTAACAGAGCTACAGCCTCCACCAGCCATCACCCACGAGGTGCCCGCAGCCCTTGGGGCTTTAATCTAGCAACAAGAAAGGCTCCTTGTTTGTGCTGGCTGCGTTTCCAGAATGCCTTCTTTTCTTTGCAGGAGCCCACAAGAAATGCACAAGGTATCTCGTGCCTGTGCAAACTGACTGTTTCCAGCCTTAAAAGACTCTTTCATGTGTTTGTTTTCAGAGGAGATGACTTCCTAACTCCTCACGAACAGCCAGCTTCATCCTCTGACCGCCAGCACACACTTACTGCCACTGAATGCATGGATCTAAGAGGAAGAACTGCAAAAACTAGGGGGCAAAGGAGAATCCAAGGGCTTTTTTGCCAGGTACAAAGGGCTTCCATGGGCTGGGGGAACCCACGGTGATGGGAGGATGCCCAAAGCCATGGGGCCACCAGCACCAACCACGCTGGCACCATGCTGCCAATCAGCACCAGCGGCATCACATGGGATGCGGGATGGAATTGCTGCTGTGCAGAGTCATGTTTGCTAAGGAAAACCCGGTGCATTCCTTGTGAGGTGAAGCACTTGGAGCTCCAACCCAGAACTGGGAAGGGCCAGAATTTCAGGTAATGGGTTTGAAAATTAACAACATGACCCTTTAGACCTCCCTGGAATGGTCAGTGTTGCACCTAACTACCTGTAGTCCCTCCTCCACAAGGGATGGACATGAGCATCTTCATCCCCCTGCTATCTCCCACCCCAGATGCCCCTTGCCATGACTGGTGTTACCTATGGCCCCTGTGCTGTACCCGGCGCCCTGCAGGACCTCGGCCAGGGTGGTCTCGTTCAGGGGGAGGCCACCAACCGACGTGACAGCAAAGTTGTGGGTCACCCCATTGCGTGCGCCAAGGCGCCCGGTGAGCAGCGAGGCGCGGGATGGGGAGCACGTGGATGCAGCCGAGTGGAAATCCACAAACCTGGAAAATGGAAGGACCCTTCATTCACAAGCCCCTGCATGGTCCAACCCTGCTCTGTCCCTCCCTGCTCCCCCGCTTGCATCCTCAGGGATGAAGGGCTGGAGTAGGGGATGATGCTCGCAGGTCCCAGTGGGGATGGATGGACCCACGCTCCCCAAGATACCATGACGTACCATGGGTACCGCTCTCTTGCTGCCCTCCCCATGTGCCCAAAACCACACCAACGAATCCCTTTGCCTGCCAGGAGTGAATTCCCCTTTGCTGCAGGACAGATTACCCAGGGATGCCTGGGAGAGAACCAGGGAGGGGGGACAGACGTTACCTTGTCCCTTCAGCAGCCAACTCATCCAAATGCGGGGTCTCCTTCGTCTCTGCCCAGTTGGCCCCCAGATCCCCCCAGCCCACATCATCTGCCAGGATGACAATGAAATTGGGCTGCTTGTATGCGGCACAGGGAGCCCAGAGCCCCACCAGCGCCATGGCCAGCACCACCACTGCCCATGGGGTCCCCATGGTGCCAAACATCACTTGGGGCACCGGTGACTTTGTCTTCCCCAAAGTCCCTCCGCTGTGTCCCTGTGGATGCAGCTGCCCCACGGGTGCAGGGATGCAAACGTCTCCCCCTTGGATGCTTCTATGAGGGCAGGTGCCTTGGCTACAGACGGAGCTGCAGCATCTCCTCTGTCTTTCACACCAGCCGATGTTCCTGCAATCGGCGCTAGCAAAGGTGTTATTCTTAGAAGTCAAAACCAGCCTTTGAAGTCACTGTCACCCTATTTTTAACTCCTCTTCCTTCCTGGTAAATATCTAATTAGACACCAAACCCAAGCGATGTTTTCCCCTCCAGAAGCGCGCTCGATCTGCAGCAGTGGCTCCTCTCCCTGTGTTTGTGTCCAACACACGGCTCTTCCCTGCAGGCTGTGCTCCTCAGCTCATGGAAGCACCGTCCTCTCTTGCTTTAGGTGGGTAAGTAACTGCTGTGGCTCTGCTGGTGACTGTCAGTGCATCCTTCACCTTGCATGGCTGCAGCAGCCCCTGTGCAATAGGAACAAGACCACATCAGGACCTGCTGGTGCTCCTGTACCCAGCCCGGGGCAGAACACTGTACCCATATACTGAGGCTCTGCCCTTGAAGCTGCACAGCACCACACGGGGACTGTTCAGGACCTTGCCTTCATCTGTAATAACTGACAAGCTCCTGAAGCTCATTCCTTAAGGCTGGCAAAGCAAATTATCCCCAGGTTTCTCTGCTCACATCGCTGAAAGCTCTGTGCTGTCGCTCAGATCAGTGGCTTCAGGACTGTCAGTGCAACACTGCAGTGATCAGGATGTGGCTCCACTCATAATTCATATCCCAGAGCATCAGTTTATAGACTTCCATCCTAGGGCCTTGAAGCTCTGGGTACGTTGATTAACAGCGGTGGGATGTGGTGGGATTCTCTATGTAGAATTGTGCCGGACCCCATCCCATACCAGGGACCCCATCAGCACCTGCAGCCACCCAAAGAAAACAAGCAAAACCCAAGGGAGCTGAACCCACGTTCACCCACAAACCTCTGCCCTTTCCCTTTCCATTGGAGAGGAGCTCCAGGATGACCAAAACAACCGAAACCATCTGCAAAGGACACTCTCTCCTCTCTAAATTACATTGAAAGTCACCCAGGGCTGAAATTTATGCATTAGCATCAGACAAAACTTCTTGATCTCTGATGCTCAGAGGCCATTTGAAGGGAACACGGCCCCTGGAAAGCGGGATGTGCTGGTACAGCTCTTGCTGTGCTCCTGCAGAACCCTCCTCATGCACAGCATGTCCAAACCCAGCAGAGCACGGGGGCTGGCATCAACTCCAGGGTGCTCCCTTCTAACCCCTTGGCAGAGGCACCGCTCTGACCCTTCCCATCTCCAGTTCCTGGATGAGTGCAGGCTGTGCCAGCTCAGTTGTTGGGAACATCCCTGGGATAAGCCCCAGTGCCCCTCAGCACCACACCAGCATCTCTGCTCCCCCATACCTCTGTGAATGCAGCTCTGATCCACCACCTCTTTGCAAAGAGAACAAGTGACTCAGAAGAGATTCCCCCAGGCAGACTACGGATGGAACACGGGTGTTGCAGCATCTCACTTGGTGCCAAGCAGGAAACACTGCACCAGTGCTGATGCTCCCTGGGCAGAATCCCAGCCAGGAACCAAGGCAAAGGCCTTGGATAACCGGTGCTGGGCTGCGAGCACCGGCATCGCTGGGGCTGGGCACTGTGAACTTGGGTTTCATAGCACCAGGGAGGAATGAAACCAAACCTAAACAAATAACACAAAGCGCATTTCTGCAAGGCAAACAAGGTGCTTCACAGAAGGACAAGGATAAGTCAGAACCAGATAAACCAGTTTAGACAAGTCCCAAAGCCTGCTCAGGCTGGCCGCAGGGCTGAGGATGGGAGATGTCTCCTCACTCCGGGATGCCACCGGCTGTACCACCATGGAGCGGCCGCGCTCGCCACCCTGCACCGGGAGTATCTGTCATGTATTTATTACACATTAACCAGACGTTTACAAATCTTGGGGCCAGCCTGATCATTTTCACATTTTCCACATTCTTTCACATTTTCACGCCTGCCTGGAGAGCAAAGCAGCAGCAGAGCACAGGAGAACCTGATGCCTTTTCAAGCACACCCGGCCCCCACCAGCACCCGGGGTGTCCCAGCTCTGATCTCCAGCCCAGAGCCGCTCCAGCAGCCCTGTTCTCCTGCCAGAAGCCCAGCAGGCATCCTCTATCCCGGCTGAGAGATAAGGACCCAGCAGGGGATGAGGAATTCAAACTGCAGACACCCACTGTTATCCCAGGATCACTCTGGGGGCTCCCAGTGTTGCCTCTTGTGCAGGGAAACTGAGGCAGGAAGCAGGAGCGATGGCTCAAGCTGACCCCATGGCTGCCGAGTGATACAGGATGGAGACATGTCCCCACAGTGTGGTTGATGGTGCTGATCCCAATCCCACCATGGGATGCCCAGCCTGGCGGGGATGGATGGAGGCACATCCAGGCTTTTAGAGGGTATAAAACACAACCTGTTTTGTGTTCCCATTGACCACATTCTGTTTGATTCCAGCACAAAGGCAGCAGGTGCCTTGTGAAGGGTGTGTTGATGGGTGCAGAGGAGCCACGAGCTCTGTTTCTGCCCCATTAGGCCCCCCTCATGTTTACCAGCAAAGCCCTGTTCCCGGTACACCCGTCCTGACAATGCCCTGAGCGCAGTCAAGACTTCATTCCAGGAAAAGGTTTTTCGACTGGAATAGTTTGTGCGAGGGTAAAGCAGCAGGGACAAAAACACCCTGCTGCAGACGGAGCAGGACTCCTGCCAGCCCCGAGACCCGGGAATGTTTTTCACCCATCTCGCTGCTCCTGCAGAGAAAACATGACACATGCGAGCGGGGCTGGGCGAACCCGGCACCACAAATGAACTGGAAGTCCCTGAGCCATCCGGCAGCAGCAGCAGCACGCAGGGGCCCGCGCTCCCTTTGCTGCTCGCAGCCTGCTCTGTTTTCCAGTTCCAAGCTGATTTATGCCCACTAAGAGGACGTTTGCTCTGCTTCGCTCTGGTTTACAGAGCACTCATGCGCTGGGTGCAGCAGCCCCGGGATGGAGAAGCACGTCCCGGTGCGAGCCGCTGCCACAAGGGACCCACAATGGGTGTTCTGGCTGAGCCACAGCCAAACCCTCCACAAACCCAAGCTGCAGCAGGGGAAATCCCCCCCAAAATGAGCAAACAAGATGGGAAAAGGGGATTTTACAGCAGAGCTGGGAAGCCCTGGGTTGGAGAGGCTGCAGCTTCCAGCTCCGTCCCTCCCATGGGGCCCCTGTCGTTTCCTAAAGCCTTATTGCACTTGGAAAGCCCAAAGGGAAGGAATGAGAAGGTGAAGCAGAGACAGATGCAAAGTCCTGACAAGAAATACCAAGGAGTAAATCGCTCCTGTTTATTCATGCCACAGATATTTGCATTCTGATTCCTCCCCTGGAGGCACAAACCTCTTTTGTTGTCCCACAGCCACTTGCACTGTCCCTGCCAGCGAGAATTACAGCCTGGGGAGGACGACCCATTCCCTTATATAACGGGGTATCAGCTCCTGGAGGCCAGGCAAGGTGCTTGCCCTCCATCTGCAGCCCTGAAAGGCATAACCCACGGGAGGATGGGGTTTCCTGCAGGATGGGGCGATACGAGGCTCTCTAAAGGCGCAGTGTCCATTGCTCCCCATGGATTTGAGCTTGTTTAGGAAGGGACTGCGAGGGGTGAAGCTGCTGAAACCTCGCTGCGAGGATGAGGGAGGCAGCGGCCGCTGGACCAGCTCTGCTATGAGGAAGCTCCAAGTTACGGAGCAAAAGCCATCAGTGACTTGTCATCAGTTTGCAGTTCTGTGCCCGCTGCCCTCACCTGCGCTGCCACACCAGCACTTGCACTGTGACAAAGAAGGAAGCCAAGAGAAGGGCCTTGTGCCAAATCAAATGCAGCAGCCCTGTATAGGCGAGGCATCGAAGAACAGTTTAACCGGGGTAGTTTATGCAGGGATATAAACCAGAACCCCCCGGTTCCACTTTAACCCAGCAAAGGGCAGGGATGTTCCGGGAGCCCTCTGATATGACCTGTGGGCTCCCAAACCTCGCTGGCATCATCCACCCATGCTCAGCACATTGAGGCCAGCACTGGGATGCAGCCATAGCAGTGATCTGGGAAACAGCACTGCTCATTTTTTCCTCTTATTTACTGATTTCAGGGGAATTTAGGGGAAACCCTAAAGCACTCATTGGTTTAGTCCCAACCCCTGCACCGGGCACTGGATCCCTGTCCTGTGCTCTCTGTGGCAGATGCCTGCCCCAACACTCCCTTCCACCCCATCCATATAGGTGCTGAGTCGCCTGCTTCCACTTTGAACCATAAATTAGGTTCCCCATGCAAGGGACATGTTTTCCCCTAAAAACTCAACATGTGCTGCCTCTGATACCACAGACTGGAGGTGTCAAGCTCAGAACCGCCACTCAGGACCTCACCGTATGCTCAGCCCCATCCCATCAGCTCCGGTCCCAATCCCAGCACCTCGCACAGCAAACAGGATGGCATCTGCCTGCTTTGCTGTGAGCCCGAGGTGCTCCTGGCACTGCATCCCTTGTGGGCGCACAGATCACAGCCATGCTGCCCATAGTGCAGACATTCCTCGCACCCCAGCTTGCACAATCTCATCCCTTATCCCTTTCCCATAGGGAGATGGAGGCTTTTACTGCTTTTGGAATAAGCCCCCCCGAGAAGTGCTGGATAAGATTCGTCTGCACAGGCTGCTGGGACATCCAGCCTCGCCTGCAAAGCTTGGACCAGCTGATCCCTGAGGTCCTTTCCTTCCCACCTGGAATTCCACGCTCCCGCAAACAAAAGCCTTAAAACTTCAGCACCAAACCGGAGCGACTCCGAAATCCCAACGGGGGGGGGGGGCGCTCGGGAACCGCCATGGGGGGGACCCAAACCCGCACACCAGGACCGTGCTCCCCCCACCCAATTGTGACGTCCCCGCTGTGCCCTGAATCGGCGGCGCCCAGGGCCGGGTGGGGACCACACTGGTGCCGCTGGGGCAGGTGCCGGGTGCCCGTGTCCGTGCGGGGCGGGCCGGGGGGGGGGAGAGGGGCCGGTCCGTTCCCCGCCGCCAGCACCGCCCCTCGGCCGCACACGCGGTGCCGGCGCCGCCGCTGGGGCGATCCGGGCCCGGCGCGCACATGGCGCTGCGGAGCCGCCGGCGGAGACCGGCTCCAGCCGGTATATAAGGGCTGGGAGCGAGCGCAGAGCAGCCGCCGCCGCGGGCAGCGGGAGCAGCAGCGGCCGCAGGCCGGCGGGCAGCGGGGTCGCCTCCTCTCGCCGCCCGCCCGCCCGGGCCATGGGCAGCCCCTAACCCCGCCGCAGCACCCAGCGCCGCCGGTGAGTGGGGTCCCGCCGGGGGCCTCCGGGGAGGGAGGCGGTGAGGGGGGGGCGGGTGTCTTTGTCTGCCTGCATTAATAAATAGGCTTTTTATTACCTTTTCCACCTCGCTTTTTGCTTTTCCTCCCTTCTCCCCACCTCCCGTTTCCCGCATCCCTTTATTTTTAGCCGGCGGCCCCGAGCAGCCGGTGCGGCGGTGGCGATGCAGAAATCAGGTCTGAAATGTTCGGAAAGTGATGCAGGGAAGGAAGGGGGGGGCGCGCCGGGCCCCTCCGCGCTGGGTTTTCCATCGCTAATTTCTTTCCCCATTCTGTTTTCTGTTAATCCCTAAATGTACATGGTTTGTGTGAGGTTTGTGGTGGGGTTTTCTTCTTTTCTGCTTTAAACACAGTGCTTCCTCCTACCCGAGCCTCCCCCCGTTCCCCGTGCAGTGACACAGGCATTCGCTGCAGCCCCGCTGCCTCCCCCGGGGGGCACCCAGGCACTTCCCACAAACTTCGGTCACACACCGGTGGTCCTCCCGGTGCCCCCCTCCCCTTAACCCAAGCACCAGAGCCGGGGCAGCGGCGGGATGCTGGAGCTCACGCCTCGCTCCATCCCGCACCGGAACCCCGCCACGGGCACCCTGCACCAGCCTGAACCCGCTGGGTGCTGAGACACCCCCCCCCCAAGCTCCACTTAGGGGACCCCTTCGGGTCCCGTGGGGCCGCTCTCGGGTGGGTGCCGGTGGGGACGCGCTCGCACTCGCCTGTTCCGCGGTGAGAAGTTGCCCCGTGGGATGCAGCCGCTGCCGGAGCCGCACGGACACAAAGTGCCGGTGATCCGGGGTATAAAATGGAGGAGGGAAATGCCTGGTGCCTGCTGGGGCGGGGGACACGCAGGAGCCCGGCTCTGTCCCCGTGTCCCACCCGCAGGTGCGTGGGTGTAGCACAGAATGGGATGAGGGCATAATACACCCTCATCCATGGTATCAAGTGATGCGGAGCAGCACTGCAGAGAGCCCGATGTCCTGCCGGGGAGCCCCTCCAGCCCTTAGCGCGTCCCCTTGCTCCTGCTCTTGGGGTTCCAGTGACCCCAAGGGCTGACGGGGACAGCACAGGGAGCTGGTGGCCGACGAGGTTACAGCACTGTGGCGAGCTGGGGATTGGCAGCTCCAGAGCTGCCAGAGCAACTGCGGGTACCCCAATACCATAAGCAGCAGCTCGGTGGGTGCAGGACACTGCAGGGTATGATGGTGGGTTGTGCCACTGACCAACCCCACGGCAAACGGGTGCTATCGGGGTGTTACCATCCATCCCGGGCCAGGCAGAGGGTGCAGTGGGGAGGACGGGCGCTCCTGAGGAGCTCCTGCAGCTCCACCAGCCCACGCTGGGTCCCGTGGTGGATCTTTCATGAACTGCATCCATCCACCCCCATGCACTGAGGTACAGACGACAGCTCCCGGGTGCTGGGATTTGCTGATGGGAACAGCTCGGCAGGGTGCTGAGCAGAGAGTTTCTGGTCCTGGGCTGGAAAAGCACTGGCAAAAACGAGCCCTATGGGGTGACAAAGGCTGAAACTTCACCCCAACTCCTGCATTTAATCCCTCGGCAGCACAGGGACTGGCCTTAGGGATGTCACAGCTGCTAGGCCGTGCTTCTTCCAGCAAAATCCATCTTAAAACTGATGCCTGGCTCTTTCTCCCCTCTCTTCCAGATCAAAAATGACTGTCAAAGCTGTAAAAATGGGGTGCATGGCCCCAAATGTCTATTCTAAAGTGCCTGACGGAGGATGGGGTTGGACAGTTGCTTTTGCTTTCTTCTTTGTGGAAGCTCTCACATACGGCATTATAAAATCATTCGGTGTCTTCTTTAACGACCTGATGGAAAGCTTTGATGAAACCAACAGCAGGATATCCTGGATAATATCCATCTGTGTGTTTGTGCAGACCTTCACAGGTAAGAGTGGCAGGCATCCAGCACGGGTGCAAGGGGCAGCCGTAGTGCTGACTCATCAGACAAGGACCTGGTACCGGTGACTTTGGTGTCTCTAATGGCTCTGTTATAAATAACAGCCATAAAGTGCAGAGCTTTGTGCTCCTGGAATAACAAGAAATGTCTGCCTCAGCCCAGCCATACCTTTGAGCCCCAACTCATCCTTCTGCATGGTACAGGGACATGGTCCATGTTGCTGAGCCTGGCACGGCCATTCAGCAAGGGGTAAAAACAAGAGTTTAAGACCTAACTTCATAGTGAAAAGGGTTGGAAATACCTTAAGCCTCACTGAAATCCACTGCTGTCTGTGGATGTTGCTGCAGGTTTGTTCCCTTGCACCCTTTCTAGTCTTTGCTGATCATTTATTAGCACATCTGAAGTGCTGTGCGGTGCTCGAGGGATGGCTCCAGGGTGATGCTCTGCTCTGGGAGGCCAGCTAGCAGGGGAGGTGGCATATCCTGGGATGTGGGCAGGGGTATGAGCAGATGGTAGCTGAGGTTGCTGATGGGTGCTGACCACGTCTCTTTTCCCCTTCTTCCGTCCAGCTCCTCTGTCAACGGTCCTCAGCAACCGCTTTGGTCACCGCTTGGTGGTGATGGCCGGGGGGGTGCTGATCAGCACCGGCATGGTCATTGCCTCCTTCGCCCGCTCTGTTGTGGACATGTACATCACCATCGGCGTCATCTCCGGTGAGTTGTCCTATTCCTGCACCTCCGAACCCTTCACTTTCCTCCGGCTTTCCGCAAAGCGTGGCTCTGGCCATGGAGGGGTTTTACTCCCCACGTCATGGGGAGTGCTTGAGAAACACTGCTGACCCTCCTGAGCTGCTCTTACTCTCCTGTCCAAGGCGATGACCTGGGCTCAAGGCTTGGTCTTGTACCCTGGGGACAACCTTGGGACTCAGTCCTGCAGCTGTACCGATTGCTTGTGCTTGACCGGGGAGATGAACGCTGTTCATGGGGCCAAATCCTCCAACCTCTCCTTTGATTCTGTGTTTTTCCTGATACTTTTCCCCTTCTCCAGTCTATCCTGGGTGTCCTGCTCACATCCGTGGCCAGGAGCTTGCCTCACTTAGGGGATCAATTACTCTTCAGGCAGATGAGGTCCTCCAAATGGACCCCGCTGGCTGTTTGGGAACAGAAGGCATGAGCTGGGTGGTTGGGTCTCTTGTTTTGCTTTTCCTTTCTTTCCCCTTCTTTTTTCTTTCCCCCCTATCCAGTTTAAAAGAAAATAACATTGTGGTTTCCCCAATGATTTTCTTCCAGGGTGACTTGCTGAGTTGGCCGAAATGATACTGTAATCTCGCCACTGGGAAAGCTGACTTAACGTGTTCTCGCATCGGTGTTTCCCCCTCCCTTACTTGTTGTTATGGCAATTTTTGGCATTTATTCACAGGCCTCGGATACTGCCTCTCTTTCCTCCCGACTGTCACCATTTTATCACAGTATTTTGACAAAAGGCGTTCGCTGGTCACAGCGGTGGCATCCACAGGGGAATGTTTCGCCGTCTTCTCCTTCGCACCAGGTACAGTGCCCAAATGCTGCATGTCCATGCCTAAAGCCCGATGTTGCTCCAATCCTTTTCCCAAGCAAACAGAAGCCAATTGATACCAACTTGGTGCCCATGCACTGCTAAAGTGCACAGGTGGTTGCTCACATGCCCTGCAAACAGGGCTACAAGTAATCCTAGAGACTGGTCTCCCCATGCCCAAGCCCCCCCAGCACGACGTGTGCCAGAGCAGGACGTGCCTTGCTGATACACAGCCTGCCCGGTTCCCTATATAGATCTAGCAGGCTAAAAATAAGACCGAGAAACTTCAGCTATTTAAAACGTACACAGTACACATAACTGTTCCTAAAGGTTAGTGAGCCTCTGCTCAGCATGAGCTGCTCCAGCCTTCTGGGGACCTGTGCCCAGGCACCATGTGCCTGTCTCTGCAGTTCAGGTGGTCCTCTCCTGCGCACGCTTCCATTCATAATAACCCATTGTAAAGCTGCTCTGATTGCAGATGAAGGCTTGTGATTACGCAGTAACACGCACCTTTGAGCAGAGCAAAGAGACTTCCTCTAATAGCTGGTTTCAGGGTGGGGTCAGTGAGAGAGGAAACTTTACTGCTGAGTTTGCTCTCATTCACTAAAAATAACACCACCTTCGTCCTTGTGCATCCCAAACTCACCAGGACCTCACAAGTGGTTACCTAGAGGGTGGCTTCTGCTAGCCAGATGTTAGAGGTGGCTTCCAGCTCTTTGCTGCAGCTGATGGGAGGAACATGGGTGCCAGACCCCTGGGTGGCCCTGGGCAGGATGGACCAGGATGGACCCTGCTCAGCCTCCATAAGAGCTGAGGTGCTGGGGACAAGCTGGTGATGAAGCTCCAGTACAAACAGCTCCTTGGTGTAACTCCACGTTCTTCTACTTATACTTTCTTCTTCTTCTGCCCTCTTTCCTCAGCAATTACTGCTCTGAAAGAGCAGATAGGCTGGAGATACAGCCTCCTTTCTGTTGGGGTGCTGCAGCTGAGCATCGTTGTGTGTGGGTCGCTCCTGCGACCCATTATCATCCAAGAGCAAGAAGAAGTGAAAGCACATCCTCCAGAAGAGCCCACGGAGACCAAGTACATGCTTGAAAACGAGCAAACACGCACCTCAATAGAGTCCATAGACTCAGGAGTCGAAATAACTACCTCACCCAGCAATGTGCCTGGAAAAACCAAAGCAGAGCCGAAAAGTGAAGAACCAAAGGAACACGTGCAGACACTTGTTGAAAATAACAGCACCCCTCCAGAACCAAAAACCAAACTACTGGACTTTTCTGTGATGAGAGACTATAGCTTTATCTGTTATGCATTCTTTGGCCTGTTTGCTACCCTGGGCTTCTTCGCTCCTTCCCTCTACATCATTCCCTTGAGTCTCAGCCTTGGCATCGGCAAAGACCACTCTGCATACATACTGTCGGCCATGGCAATCGCAGAGGTCTTTGGAAGAATCTCAGCGGGCTGGGTCCTCAACAAGAAGCCCATCCGCAAGATCTACATCGAACTCATCTGCGTTGTCCTGCTGTCTGTAGCGTTGTTTGCCTTCCCTTTTGCCTCCGAGTTCTGGGGCTTGATGACATGTAGCATATTCTTCGGGTTCATGCTCGGAACGGTAGCAGGCACGCATATTCCCCTCCTGGCAGAAGATGACGTGGTTGGCATCGAGAAGATGTCCTCTGCAGCTGGTGTCTATGTCTTCATTCAAAGCTTAGCTGGGTTGGCTGGACCACCCCTTGCAGGTAACTCTAAAACTCATGTTCATTTGGGGTTTGGGGTGTGGTTTTTGGCATGCTGTTGGTGCTGATCTGTCTAGAAAGTGTTCTGGAAGCGCTAATCATAGTACTCGCCTAAAAGCCCTGCAACTAGTATTAGGAGACACTCAGAGCCAGAAGACTGCTGCAATGCAGTTCTGCAGAGTCCCACAGATGAGGCGGTCTCCACTGAGGAACCTCGGAGTGAAGGAAAATACTGCAGTGCTCCCCTGATCCTGCTGGAAAACTAAACCTGGCATCACTTCAGGCTCTAGAGAGTGGCAGAAATGAATCGCTTCCACTGTGCATGTGCTTCTGCCATAGACTGCAGAAAGGTGAAGCTCTCTGGCATCCTAAATAGATGCATTTCATGCCCAGAGGCTTCTGACTTGCCTGAAGATGACACTATGCACCCCTGAACACTGTGTTTTACTTCTTTTAAGGTAGCATCTGTTTGTCATAGAGTAGCATTGATTGCAGATAAAATGATGCAGTGGTACCCGGATTAAAGTGGTACCCAGATTAAAAACCCTGTGGGAGGAATGGATGGGCATGGGAGAGGGGAGCCACCTGTGGCTAACTGCTGTCAATGTGTCCCCATAGGTGTCATAGTGGATACGACACAGAACTACAGCTCAGCCTTTTACTCCTGTGCTGCTGGCATGGTCTTGGGTGCCGTGTTCCTGTCCCTGGTGAGACCGTGCAAGGTTGGGCTGTGCCACTGCTCGCAGCAGGGCGCGGAGGAGAGCACGGTGGGGGCTGCTCCATACTTACCTGATGACTTTATAGACATGGATATTGGAAAAGGGGAAAATTCAGGAAAAGGGGAAAATTCAGGTAAAGGCTCTGACAGCGTGATCTAAACACACACCACCACCCTCCCCCGTTCCTTCTCCATCTAAATCTACCCGGCGCAAGACTGGGGAAGATGTCAGCTCTGCTCCACGTTTTAAAGCTCCATTCTAAAGGGAATGTGAAATTTTAAATGTGAACAGTTGCTACCAACAACTTCTTTTTTTTTTTTAATGATTAGGAAGAACTTTTTTAACCAATAATGGAAAGCTCCATAGAAAATACGGATAGCCACATCCAGTAACTTGTGTCTAGCATGAAGACGTGATGCACACTCCTGCTTTCCTGATAACAAACAAGGTTCAACTGACCCCAGAGAAACTGAGAACAACAGCAGAAGCAGCTCAGCCTCTGACTGTCCTCAACCACCCCTACCACAGATTCCAAGCAAATACAACACCGATGACATGAACTGGAGACAAGCATTTCATGCACCACCAACAGCCAAGTCAATCTTCTTCTGGAAATATGAGGACTCATGTTTTAGGCTGGAGGAGGCTAGGCTAGAGAGCTGGCCTAGTAGAAACCATTGTTAATGTTCTTAACTTGAACATCACAAATGCTGGAAAATCAGAGGCTCTGTATGTCTTTATGGCCAGTTATTACTGCACATCTTAATCACAAGGTAATTTTTCTTCTCCTGATTGGTATCCTTAGAACTGTTAGGGTTTTTTTTTTCTGTTGATAGTCAGCTCTGATGTACTGTTTCTAATTTAATTAGTATTTATTAATTTATTCTAAGATTGCTAAAGGAGGTTAGCTTAAATAAGGGGAGAGGAAAAATCATCTTCTGCAGATCGGAAAGCTGTCTTTACATCACCCTCTTCAACAACTATCTTGTATTGCTAGCTTGTGAAATTGTTGGGAACCTTACAGCATAGAGTGTAGCTGTTTTGAATAGGTAGGTCTTAGGTAACCCAGTTGTTATTTAGAAAGGAAAAAAAACCAATCATAAACCACAGATCCAGCATCTCTTTCCGTCAGGCCTCAGCTGGTGTCACTGGACCTAGCTCTGCTGCTGTCACCAGCCCACCCCACAGGGAGGGTTGGGCTCAGTATGTCTTAATGTACCCAAAACCTTCGCTTACACGTGCACAAGGAACTCTCTGCCACATCACACATGAATGTGGAACACCCCCTTGATACCCAGCCCCTGGCAATCTGCTCCCCGCATTGTCAGCCATGGGGCATGTACCCCCTGCTCCCCAAAGTCAGCAGGATCCCTTTTTTTGCTCCAGTAAAATGAACCAGAGTCTGTGCACACAGAAGGCATGAGGGGAATAGTAAAAGACAACATCCTAGATCTTCATTTAGTCTTAACGGGAGAGATTCCTACTCATGGTGACACAAGCTTGCTTACCCCACCTATATGCATCTTAACGCCTCTTAAGCAACTCAGGGGGACAAATCAAGTCTGGTTTGGTTTGGAAGGCAAACCAAACCAACATCTCTGTGTTTTTCAATGGAAGTGGCATCATGCATTAACTGCTACGCTGACCTGTCTGTGTTTTACCAGCCATAGAAATGGGGGACAATCTGTCAAGAAAAGATTAAAAAAAAAGATTAAAAAAGCCCAGGAATCTCGCCCCCTCTTTTTGGGAAGGTGCTTGATGTGGTTTTTGTGTCTTAAATGTCCCAAAACCCAATAAATAGGCACTCTTGCAACCAAGTGGCTAGAGCAATCCATCCTCACTGCCCGAGACCTGCGGTCTCGCATCCTTCCTCTGCCTCAGCACTTTATCACAGCCAGCAGAACCTCGCTGCGATGCACCCAGGACTGGAAGACCCCTTACAGAGAACTGAGAGTTTTGTGAATCAGTGAGCAAATGAACAAGTCACAATCGTCGCATTAAGATGTACTTTTTATTTATTGTTAATTTATGATGACTTCAAGCATTTTGGTAAATGTTCTGTAGACTCTTAATTGTGAGATTATGGAAGTCTTTTGTGATACGAGACCTCACTACAGCACTTTGCTATTACACCTCTGCTTGGAAGTGGAACAAGGCCTCCAGGTTTTGTGTGTGTGTGGATGCTCCCTGTTCGGCAGATTGGCGAGGTTCTACTGTAATGTTCTCTTTGTTTTCTACAACAGTTTCCAATACAGATCAAATGATATGTCTGTCACTGACCTCACGTTTCTGTTCCTGTCTGTGTAGCGGCACGAGCAGGGGAGCGTGTGAGTATGTGTGTGTGCGGGCACAGAAGACCCAGAAGCAGGCTTTAATGCGTTCAAAGCAGGACTTACTGATGTGTTTGTAACCTAGTGGACTCTGGAACTATTCTAAAACACTGAGTTTTGCAATAAACTTGTTCTTTTTTTTTTTTTTCCTTTTCCTTTTTTTTTTTTTTAATAAAGAAAATGAAGAAAATTTCCTGCTTCCCTCCTCTCCATCCCTAGCACGAGGCCTGGCAGCGTGGCCATCACATGCCACTTCCTCAGCCTGCAGCAGCCTGTTTGCCCTGTGAATTGGGCAATCCTGTGTTCTTCTAAAGAAGATCAGGGCTGACCTCGAGGGTGCTCTTGTAAAGCCCTTACCCGGGGAGCCCTGATTAGAAGGAGCCTTTTCTCCTCCTGGATTGGTGGCACTGGGGAGCGTTACCCTCGTTCCTTCGAGAAGCACGCAATCATGTCATTATTTTATCATCTCTCAGTTGCAGCATACTTTCTCCATGCCAGGCTGGGCGGCTCATGTAGCACAAATTAAGCCACTAAATACCAGGATAGTTGCACTAAAAGGCAATTTTCTCTCCCTCAAGCCTTGTTTCTTTTTTAGCCAGATGAAATACGCCCTTCCCCACTTAGCCCCTAACTCTCACCATCGCCAAGCCCTATCAGGAGTAAGGCTGCCACCCTTAATTCCAACTATCAGTACTTCTATTTGCAAGTGAACTACTTACTGAAGAAATCATGCCAATGGTACACGTTAAGTACAATCTGTTTTCATTCTGGTTGCAAAAGTCCTAGAGCAGAGGTGATTGTACGTGCAGACCTAATGCAAATACCAAAGTCCTGGGAAGCTAACCTGCCTCCATGTTTTACTCTGGCTCGATTACAGCAGTGAACAAGCACTGTTTGCAACAGCTTCCTCAAAACCAACCCCTTCAAAAGGCATTACAAAGGCTGAAGAGAACTCACTTAAAAGCACATCAAACCGTAGCACTTTCAGATGTCTCCTTGCACAGATTGGAGTCCTTTTTCCCACCTGGTTTATGTTAATTGCCCACATCCTCCTCTTACCCTGGTACAAGGGCTTTAAGGGCAGAATAACATAGGATAAGCCCCATTTTGTTCAGCAGTATTCCAAATGTACCTTGCAGCAGTAAATAAGAGGACAGCACGTCAGGATAAAAGGGGTTGTTCAAACTGCAGTCAATGAGGCCAGTGCTGGCCAAATGTAAATAAAGGAAGTTACACAAGGTCAGCTTGCAGGAGGACAAAAAGCTCCGACTGTAGGTATCGGGAGCAGAAAGGAAGCTGTCCAGGGGGGTTGTTTGTTGCTTTGGGGGTCTTTAAAAGCGACAAAGCCATTTTTCCAGTTGAAATCCAAAGGAAGGGCAACCCCTTGTGCTGCTTCACTTGCTTTACATAAGCTGACACCAGGTACTCAAAGGGACAAATGAACCTTTAAAAATAGCTGAACTGGCTTTGGAATGAAAGTGAAGTAGGTGCTTACAAAACAGCTCCCAAGTTTTAACGCTTCCCTTCAGATGTTACTTGTTAGCATCTGAGATCATCATGTTCCAGCTGCCCATAGTAAACATGACCTGGATTTTCAGTGATGCAAGCCCAAGCTGCAGCCTTCCTTGCTCCCTCTCTCTTTGGACAGCATCTTAAAGATGCCCTATAGGTTGGGTTAAAGATCCCTTGGTTGGAAGGCAGAGAGAGAAAGCACGGCTGCCCAGAGGAGTTATGTTGTACTTGGTGTCCACACTAACAGACAGGACCCCTGGTTCCCAATGGGATACAACACTGGCAGCACAGGGAAAGGCTCGCAAGCATCCCAAGATGCCACCAGTCCAAGAAGCTGGTGTGTAGACATGATGCACATGTGCTTCCCACTGATCCAGGAGACCTCTGGGAATCCTGGCAGCAAAGCACAGTTTTCCCCTCCCTGTTTTCACTCACATGGACTTTTACTTGCAGGGTCTGCACATCTGCGGCTGCACCAGCATAAAGCGAATTGCAGCAAGCCGTGTCATAAATCAAATGCAATCCCCCTCCCTCCTTCCTACTGCAGTTGTCAAGCTCCAGTTACAACAATTTGTGGTAAAATATTACTCACCAGCACTTTGGCCCGTGTAAGCAGCTCTGCCTCTGTAAAGACAGCCCCTTAAATCACTGCTTTGTCACAGAAGCCACAAGCATAACCAAAAGACTTATTACACGCAGACATTATGAGAATAAGGCCGGGGAGACAATAGTTCCCCTTGCTTCCTTTTTGTCAAAGCTTTCATTAATGTTGTGAATGTCTTTTTCTACTTTACCCGCTGCCAGCTGCTTGCCACAGCCAGCCTGTGGCACAGGAGCAGCCCAAAGAGCAGCAAAACAGAGCTGAGTGGTGGCAAACCGGGCTGCTCAGCATCACCCTGTGCTCCTGCTTCAGCGACCTGCGCTCCCCAGTGATGCTGGTACCCCCCCGTCCTGCCTCCGCGCTCTGCTGATTCACTTGCATCTCCACCGGCTTGTGCTTGTGCTATGGGAAGTTATCAAAATTGGGCCTTTTAAGCACTTCAAACCCATCAAAGCTTTTGTGTTTTGCTGTTGATTGCATTGCTGTTGGATGGGGTTTTTTAGATGTTGAGAAATGAGATAAAGACCCAAAATCATCAGTGAAGAATTTCTGCCTAGGATCCAATCTAAATCTGATTCTAACACTGCCTCTTGGCCAAACCTGCTGCTGAAGCCTTTTATCCACTCCCAGTCACCAAACTTGACCCAAGTTACCCAAACCCCTCTCCTCACAGGTTTGCATCCCTGCTTCTCTCTGTCGGTGGTGACTTAGGGACACCCCGACACGTGTCACCACTTAAGATGCAGCATCGCAGACAGGCCCTGGCACAGCAATTTCTGCACCTTGACATCCCCACATTGCCTCTGTTAGAGAATTCATTCAGGGGTGGAACAAGGTTCTGGTTTGCACAGAGAGAAGAGAAGGGCAGGGTGCAGTGCCCTCCACATCCCAGCAGCAGAAGCCAGCCTCCCCCCAGGACTGGATGCAGGGCAGGATGTACCCCTGTGGATGCAGGACAGGTTGCACTCTGCTGCTCTGCCAAAAGCAGTCCCGTGGGGCAGCCCAGCCTTTGATACCTACTGCGGAGTGCACACAGGGAACCGGGCACCACCACGCGCATGGAGCTGAACCCCCGCAAGAAGCCAGCTCCTTCCCCTGCCCGCTGTCAAATCACTCCCTTCCCTCCTCCTGCTGCAGCCCGGCGCCTCCGGCTCCCCCTCCCTGCACCCAACAACCACCACCGAGCCCCCGGGGGCCCCCAATCTCCCTCCCTCCCGCACCCGGGGGTGCAGCAACAGCGCCTTATCAGTGCGTGCCATGCGCAGGCACCGCGGGGCTATCGCGGGCTGCGAGCCGGCCGGGCCATGGGGCACCGCGAGGGGGAAGCCAGCGCCGTAGGGGACCCCCCCGGACAGAGCGGGACGAGGCTGAAGCGAAGCCTGAGCACTCACGGGGCAGAGCGGCTGCCATGGCGCAGCCGTCCCGGCGGGTCCTGCTCCTCCCCATCCCGTGTCCGTCCAGGCAGAGGGGAGGAGCGCGGAGCCCATGCGAGCGGCTGTGCCATCCGCAGAGCACCCCGAGGCACCCCATGGGGAGCAAAGGGCTTCACCCCACCCGCGTCTCCCAGGGACACCGAAGGAATGAGCTCCCCGAGCTCCTGCAAGCCCCTCACGGAACGGACTCGCAGCTCTTCCCTTGCTGCTGGCAAATCATGGCCTTGTCCTGCTCAAGCATCAGCTGCACAGAACCCACAGGTTTTGTCTCTGGAAACCCCTACACTGGAACTTCAGTAACACTCATGTCCATCCTTGCCCGCACAGAACTTACAGAGGGTTTTGCCTCTGGAAACCCCTCAACTGGAACTTCAGTAACACTCACATCCATCCTTACCAGCACACAACTCCGCTGGGTAGCTCATGCAGCTCCCCATCCTCTGCCAGGAGGACAATACATGAGATCAACAGTACCTGGAAAGCAGCCTGTAGGCACAAAGGTGACTTTCCTGCTGCTTCTCCCTTCTGCTGCCTGTTCTCCTTCCTCCTGCCTCCACTGGTGAGGGGTCAGAGCCCTTCACAGCTTCTTCAAGTATAGTCAAAAGCCCTCAGAGAGGAGATGGAGACCTCCCTCCACAACAGCAAGAGTGAGTCCTCACACAAATACATTAACCAAATACTTAAATACAAAATGATGCTCAAGCTTTAGTTTGTAAATGGCTTCATTGAGGCCACCCCGATCCTCCCCAGATCTCCAGCAGCATCTTCACATCCCAGAGATCTCCATAGAATCCCAGCCTGATTTGCGTTAAAGGGACCTTAAAGCTCGTTCAGTTCCGACCCCTGCCACGAGCAGGGACACCTTCCACTGGAGCAGCTTGCTCCAAGCCCCTGTGCCCAACGTGGCCTTGAACACTGCCAGGGATGGGGCAGGCTGTTCAATCCCTTTTGCATCTCTTTGCTTTATTCAGTCTCTTTTGCACATCTTTGAATGTGACACGAAATGTAACCTCGTGTGTCCTCAAGGACCAGACTCTGATCTTGCAGCCAGACCGATGCGTTGTCCTCCTTGGTTAAAAGCACCTTCATCACAGCACAAAGGGCTGAACTGGTCAACTAACAATGTGTAAAGAGGGAACTGCACATCAACTGTGTATTATGGCAAATTCAATATTAATAATGAAGGAAACAACAGCAATAAACATCAAAATGTGTGAATCTATCTCAAAAGAGGAAGTTTTTACATATCTCCATAGAGGTGCAGTCTGGTGGGTGCTTCCAACAGCAGGTAACTGACCCGCTGCAGAGAAGGTAATTGCTCACAGTGTGTGAGGAAGAGGCACAAAAGTAGATCCATGAAGCAACAATTAATCCTGAAAATTGTGCCCAGTGGGAACATTCCCCCATCAGCCGGATTTGGGGCTCAATTGGGATCAATTGGGATTTGGCACAAAGAAACCCATTTACTAGCCCAGAGGAGGCAGCATCCTACCGGGGTGGTGTGAAGAGTAACGGAAACCCAACCAAATCCTGGCCACAGTGATTAAAAATGCCATCCTGGCTCAGGAAATTAAAGCACCAATTAAATCTGTGAGCCTGGTTTAAAGAGAGGAACGTGTCAATGACCTGGATTAAAGTTCAAGGCATCTCTGCTTGATCTTCATGCACTGCACTTAGGTGCAACCCATGCTATGGGCAGACCCTGGTACCTGGGACTCTGAGGACAGCACGCACTGCATCACATCGCACTGGGTGCTCATGGACTGCCTCTCCCCACGTCATCCCAACACCCCAAAACCAAGCTGCTCATTCACCATTGCCCCTTTTCACCTGCAAAACCCCTTTTACTTATGCAAAGGAACTCTAATTCCTGCAATTTTATTATTAATCCTATAAAATACCACTCATTCAATGGCACAAGCCGTGGGACACAGCACACCCCAGGACCTAAAGCAGTGTTCAAGAGGGATGAAGACAAACATTCCTGGCTCCACGTAGCATCAGCAGAGACCAAATAGTGCAGCATCACGTTAGCAACCGGTGTCAGCCAAGAGATGATACAAACATGAGCTTTTCAGTGAAGAATTTTTAGTGCACTTGGTAGTTTCTTGTCAGACAGCACGTTTTCAAACAGCCCATAGGCAATGACAGCAAGTAACCCTTTAAATAATGAGCTTGGCTGCATGGATTATATGTTCTGCTTGCATGCCTTAGTCCTGCAGCACATCAAGGCACTTCAATAACCACCTGTGGCTCCCCTTGAATGCTCACAGTGAACACATTTGGGTTCCTGCCATTATTTCACTATCATCTTCATGCATTCCTTGATAGGGAGAAGTGAAAATGAACTAGAGTTGAACCACTTTAATCTTCACATTGAAAGACTGAAGCAAAATCCTTCTCTCCCTCCCCACTGCATCCTGCTCCTTGTATTTAAACCAAGATGGTTCATACTGGTCAGAAGGGTTCCAACCCCGACCCATGTGAGCAGCAGAACCCTTCGGCCTGCCCCAGATCTCTGGTAGCACCTGCTTCTACTTAGCAAACCAAACAAACAGTTGCTAACCACAAGTGTAACTCTATACCGCTGCCATTGCTTTGCACGTCTCAGACCACAGCTTCCTCTGGAGCCCCTGACCTCGTGTGTCTGCTCGGGTTTTACGTCTGTGAGCCCATAGGAGGATGAGACAAACAAGAAAGGAGCTGCAGTATCTACAGCAACGGCTGAAACACAAACTAATGGGGGTTGTGAAACGCAGCCTCAGAGGAAGTGGAAGGCAGGCTGCACGGTGCTGGGGGGATAATCCGGGCTCTGACATGGGGTGATGGCTCATAGGGCACCCCAGTGTGGGACAGGCACGCATCCAGCCAGGAATGCGCTGCCCAAGGACAAGGGTGGCCAGAAAGCTGCCCTGAGCATTTGGGTGGTAACACTTGACCCTCATCCCCAGGAGACCTTGGGAATGGGGAATGCTGTAGGATTGGAGATGGGCTTCCTGCATTCCTGAGTACTGGCTCCTGCAGGGCAGTGGGAAGCAACCGGACAGTGGTGCCAGCACATGTGCCACAGGTCCAGGCTCTTCCAGCTCTCCAGAACCAAGGCTGGAGACAGGGTGGAAAGAAAAGGCCGGGGGCTTGTGTGACTCTGATCCTATAGTTTTCTGTAATCACACACATGGGGCAGGGATGCAGGGGGTGTCTATAGGGTTCATCCAGGTGACTCACAGACACATAGAATGGTTTGGATTGGAAGGGACCTTAAAGCTCCTCCAGCTCCAACCCCTGCCACAGGCAGGGACCCCTTCCACTGGAGCAGCTTGCTCCAAGCCCCTGTGTCCAACCTGGCCTTGAGCACTGCCAGGGATGGGGCAGCCACAGCTTCTCTGGGCACCCTGTGCCAGCGCCTCAGCACCCTCACAGGGAAGAGCTTCTGCCTAAGAGCTCAGCTCAATCTCTGCTTTGGAAGGTTAAAGCCATTCCCCTTGTCCTGTCCTTACATGCCCTTGTAACAGATACATGACTGGAGCCCCACATCATGTCCCACAGCCATGGGTGCTGACAGACACCAGGAATACACCAAATTTCACACATCAGGAACTGATAAACAGCCGGTGTAATGCCAAGTGTCCCTGTTTACATGGCCTCATCCCCCTCCGCTTTACCCTGAGCACCCCAGGGTGGGCCGGGGCTCTCACCTGCCAGGACCTGGGAGACAGCTATAGAAGCGGAGCAGCTGCGGGGTGTGGGGGGGGGAGGAGAGGCCGCTGCTCCCCCTCATCGCACACAGAGGTCCCCCCGCGATCCTCTCCACGGGATGTGCTCCCAAAGCACTTCCCGAGGGACAGAGCATCCCCCGGCTGCGCGGCCCTTGCGCGCCCCCTGCCGGCCCCGCACCGCCACTGGGGACCCGGACCACCGGAGACGGGGACCACCACCGGGAGGATGCTCATCCACACAGGCTGCGGGAGCCACAGCAGAGCCCTTCCTCGGGGCTGTAATATTCCCACTTGTTTCAGTTTTTAATGGATTTCAGATTTCTGTCCATTTCTCAGCAGAAAAAAACACATGTACTCGCTGCTAAACGGCTTTTACAACATGCCCCCACTATAGGTGTCACCTTTTGCAATTCCTTAGAATTCCATTTGTTACACTGATATTTGCATCTTAACCTTTAAATAAAGGAAAAGAGAACTAGGCAGCAGCGGCCCAAACTAACATGCAACAGTGACACAGATGTTTGACGAAACTCCTGTACTGTTGGGAATCTCCTGTCTCCACAGATAAGGGCTTTTCTTGCTTATTCCCATCACATCCAAGCAAGGTGTGTCCTCTCTATTCCCCTGCCAGAAGCAGCATTTCCCCAACACACCCAATAGATCTTTGGTGGGTTTATAAAACAAACAAAAGCTCTGATACTGCACGCTCATGTGATGCTTTTTCTGCTCAGATGCATTTACAAACACCATGAGGCTTGCTGGGAGAGACTATGTTCAGACAGGAGTGTAGCCCATTGCTCCAACATAGGTACATCCATGTTCTGGTTTTCCCCCTCATTATATCCTGACTCTCTCAAGCACTGCAAACAGACATACACCAAAGACAGGGATCCAGGGATTCCTGGGAAGCGTTGCTGATGCAGTGGCAGAGATTGCATTTCAAACCTCCTATGATCTGCCCCGTCGCCTTGTCCTGACGCAGGGTGTTATCTGCTGGACCCAACGCCGCTGAGCCAGCATGGATGCTATATTTAGTACTCAGATGTTCCTGGAATCCAGTCCCATGCTCATATCACGGCACTGCTCCCTCCACAGTGATTTGATCTCAAGCAAGCAAGAGACAGCTCTGATATTTCTGATGCTGTTCTGGGGCACATCGTGGTGTTAATGCTGGCATTGGAACGGTTTGGGGCTCAAACAGGGTGGTGTGCAGTGATTAATTCTGCAACTTAAACTATCAATGCATTGCAGATCTGTTGTTTCTCTTATCAATAGGCTCAGCTCCACAGTATTTTCCATAAGCACTGCATCAGGAGCTCTTCCCAAGAGTCTGGGCTTACCCACAGACAGAAAGCCGGGGTGACATCCATGTCTGCACAAACAGCAATCCTATCTTGCCAGAATATGGAGGAAAAAATCAGCCTGTGCTAAAGAAAGGTGTGATCCAAAGAGCTCCAGCCATGGAAATGGGAATTTAAATGAGGATTTAGCAAGGAACTGTAAAACACATGGGGTTATTTCCAATGGCACTACTGAGATCTGAAGCTGTTTATCTGCAATGGCTTGTGACTGTTACAGAAGTGAATGTAGAGATGGGATGGGTGAAATCCTGCCATGAAGTGGGACTGGAGGACCCTCAGCAAGCAGGTAAGGCAGAGCTTTCCTCCAAGGACCTCAAGAGAGCTCTGCACTGACACACACCGTGCTGCATCTCTTGATCAGTGAATCGCAGCCCAAGGCACTGGGGTGGAGGTGGATTCATGTCACTCCAGGTATCTGAAAGAGCGTGACCAAGTCTGGGCTGCTCACTCCGACATACCTGGGGCACTGTGTCAGGCCAAGAGTTGCTCTCTGGAGGTGGTTTCCCCTCCCTATTGATTATAAATGGCCCTTGAAACTGCCAGCTCCAAGAAACATTCCCTAACTCTCCCCCCCCCGCCCATGGAATCACTGACCTCCACCTCCACAGGAGCCACAGCAGTAAGTGAAGGTGCCAGACCACATTCTCCACCTCTGCTCCCCTTACACTGGCACCATCACAGACACTCGTCTTGCTGCAAGCAAACCAGACGGGTATGGAGACACGGGGTATGGAGACAGGGGTGGGAGCCTGGCTCCAGTGGAACTGGCTGTCCTCCAGATGCTTTCACATTGGATCCTGGCTGCTGCAAAGGGGAAAACAAAGCACTTCACCTTGTGTGCCTTAAGAGGGGAGCTACTTCGGCAATGAATATTAAATAAGTAAAACCTCTCCATTATCTAATCTACCTGTTCAGGCAATTGGCTTTCGAAAGGAAGGAATCTTGCAACGGTGCCTATTGGTGCTTTGGCACAAGGGAACTTGCTGCTGATGCTGGTACATGTGAAGATGTTTCCTTTACCCCAGTGGCATCCCCAGATAGATGATAGCAGAGGTAGCTGTGCCCTGCTTTATTACCACTGCAATGAGAGGCAAGTGGTAGCAGGGCATCTGTGAACATTGCTGGCAGTGTCCAAGGCCAGGCTGGATGGGGTTGGAGCGGCCTGCTCTAGTGGAAGGTGTCCCTGTCCATGGCAGGGGCTGCCTCACATCTCCTACAGTTCTGCAGATGGGGATAAAGACTCTGTGTGGCTCATCTGCATGAATAAAAGGGGAAGTTTTCCCTCAATTCTAGGCAATTCTTAGCAAGTGACAGGCATGATGCAAGCTCACTGCTGCAGGCTTGCTCCCCTGCAAATCCTGGTGTTAATAACTCTGAAAATGCCAGTTTCACTGAAGTTTTTCCATTTGCTTCCTTTTTCGTCAGGGAAAACGGAGGCTACAGCAGTGAAGAGTCATCAGTTCACAGCTGCTCCCACCATTACTTTAGATTAACATAAGAACATCCAACTTACAAAGTGCA
This sequence comes from Neopsephotus bourkii, assembly GCF_033783945.1. Lineage (NCBI taxonomy): Eukaryota > Metazoa > Chordata > Aves > Psittaciformes > Psittacidae > Neopsephotus > Neopsephotus bourkii. The sequence goes on from NW_026902223.1 coordinate 2,674,896, forward strand.
AAATACCAAGCACAGAATGATCTGTATCGCTGACAGATACTGCCTTTTCTTTCAGTAAGAGCTGAAAACAAAGCACATCTCCCATGTAAAGACTGAGGGTGCCCAGAGAACTCGGAGCTGAACCTCATGTCAGGCCTGGTGATCACCCTGCTCAATGCAGAAGCAATGCTCTAATGTGTGGTGAGCTGCTGGAGATGAGTTATTCACACTTGGTCTCATCCCACAAACATCATTTGCATGGAAACAGCCATTCATTGCCATCCTTCAGAGGGCTGTCTGGAGGAGGGGTAAGGTTAAAAACATGCCCTTTCCACTACGGCTTCCCCTTTGAATATGATAAGGGGTGGGTGGCTTGGTTCTACGTAGGAGAAGTTGACTTATTCCATGCTGCAGGCAAAAGGAGAGTGAACAGAGGAGATCACCGAGCATGCTATGTGGGTAAAAGCCGTCCAAGTCTTGGCCTGGTGCTGTATAGGAGAGAACTGGAAACCAAGCAGGGATTCAGGCTCAAAGCATCACTGTTTGTCACTGGGAGAAAGCCAATGGGGAAAGAAGTCAGCATCTTTTATCCAGGCAGGATCCATGATCAATTATGTTGAATATTGGAATAGGGAGTGGTGAACAGGGTAGCACTGGATGCACAGGACCTTGTGCTTCCTCCTGCTCTGTAAGCCCTAAATCAATAAACACCACTCTGCACAGATCAGCATCATCTCACTGGGTCACCGTGTTTCAACCCATCCAAGCAAAGTAATGGGATTTATTCACTTGCTGCACCCGCTGCAAACATGTTCGTGCCTCCTCCTCCCTGCCTGAGGAACAGCAGACACAAACCTGCTGCCACAGCCGGTGCCAGGCAGCACACAGGCTTTAAACATTAACCTTCGCAGGAGGCTGCAGGCACTGAAGCGGCTCCCATCAGCCTGCTCCACATCCAGGTTTGTCACATCCAGCACTCACCAATTCATCAAACCCTTGGCTTCCTCTGCAGGGGCGGGCAGTGGCTCTGCTGGATGCACGGCAGGGAGCATAGTGCTCCAGCCTGAGCCTCAGCACACGTCTCCTTTCATAGGATCATGGAATCACAGAGTGCTTTGGGCTGGAAGAAACCCTGGCACAGCTCCATTCTGCTTTTGTTCCCTTATGTCAGTTATTGTGTCACCAGCCAGTTACTTTAACAGGAAGGAAAGGGGCTTGAAAACCCAACCTGCATGCAGTAGCACATGCAATGAGGTGTTCTGTTAAATCAAGAGCCTCGTGAATGTGAAGAAACTGCCTTGAAACTCGCCCACAGGAATCCCAGAACAGGCTCCTTCCCTGCCCATCCTTCAGCTCTCCACACTGCATTATCATTGTCCGTGAGGTGCTGTGAAGGGTCCACCACCATTTACCCATTCCTAATGAGAGCTTTAGTCAACAAGAGCTTAACTAGAAACCTTGGTGACCCCTGATGCAATTACACTTGTAATACAGGGCTGAAAAGCCCCAGCCAAACACGACCTGTTAAGAGAGCACAGATGGTTTGTGCTGGAAAGGACCAGTACCGTGATACATCATTTACACAGTTCTGGCCACTTACGCAACACCACACACAAGGGGCATCAATATTTTAGACGCTGAGTGCCAAACTGGTTGTGAGATGCAAGTCAGCAACTTCCTTTTGCCTCTCTACTGCAGAAAGCAAATCAGGTGGAGCCCTTTAGCAAAGAGCTGAAGAGTCCAGATTTAGTACATAATGTATGTGAAACGCAAGCTGCGGCAGGAGCAATCCCTGCTCTTTGCCAGCCAGCAGAAAGAAGAGTCACTTGGCTGCCTCTGTTGAAAACAATGTCCTGATACCAAGTGAGGCTGTATATGTTTATTCATCGTCAGTAATTTTTGTACACAAGGCAAATATTAATAGCTGAAAGGCAACACTTTGAGGGTATGTACAGAGCAATGTACAAGCGAGTGTAAGAGGTGTGAAACTATTCAATTTAACCGTCTTATAAAAAAAGGAAGTGATGCTTTTCTCTTCTAAGACCTCCCTTAGAAATAACTTATTGCCAATCCGAACCTAAAGCAAGGAGAAAACCAACAACGAAAAAACCCAATTTACAATAAAAAGTAGTCCCTGGAAAGTTTATCAAAAGTTAAAACATATAAAATTGTAAGCAACAAACATTTATACAAAGCTAATACAAATCTGGGGTTTGTTAAAGATCTATGAGGTTGTTACAAAAGGAGTTTTTACAGAAAGGCTTCACGTCAGGTAAGCTCTCACTGCTACTGGAAGCGCAGGAAAGCGCATTTAAATAGTCTGCAATTCAACTTCTGTTCAAGTACAAGGCGAAGAAATTGCAAAATGGCACTGGATTGCAATGCTGTGTAACTCAAAACCGAACTATGTTACTGGTACCATCAAACAGACCTGTAAAGTTAACTGGGGAACCATTGGGTGTGGCATGAAACATCTGATCCATCTGAAACAGGAACTGTTGGAAATGAACCTTCTGCAACCGTCCTGAAAGAGGAATACCCAGAGGAGTCGATGGCCAAGGGACACGCTGAACATCCTTGGTTCCAAGGCATTCAGCAGGGAGGCGCTCCCCAGTGTGGAGCAGACACAGTAGGACCAACCTATCTGGGACTGGTCATGAGTATGATGATGAACCAAGTGTCATGAAGCTTGAAGCACCCACCCCACCTGAGCAGTCCGCTCCAATCCCTCTGATGGGCAGGATGTGAAGCTACTTACTAGACAAATGAGTCCCATATACAGCCTTTGAGATCGATGAACCCGCCTGACTTGGTTAAGAGCAGATATTCGAGAAGAAAGCTTTAGTTTTACACAACCTGATGGCTTAAGCTCCCACATAAAATATATTAAAAAAGTAAAACCTTTAAAGCCCTGATGAACAGCCACAGTTTTCAGGTATTAAATCGAACACACTGCAGCAGGGAACAGTCGCTAAAACACCAATTTAACCTTCAAGTACAGGAAAGCTGTACAAGACAGTGGTATATCTCCATATGGTCAGTGATCACTCCAAAGAGAACTAAGGGAATCTGGGGAAACCTGATTTTCCACCTGCTTTCCCACCTTCACTAGAAGTATGTTCTGACCTTGTACCACAGACTGATTTGCATGAGCAGGCTCCACTCTTTACTAGCCAACTGAGATTCATTTCTTTGCTTCAGGATAAAACTGATTCAAAACATCAGTCCTTCAGCTTTTGTACCAAAATGATGTTCTACTATAAAGACATAATATTTAGAAACCATTGTGAAAAGAAAGACAAATAATGGTACATGCTGTGCCCTTTCTCAGGTAGCTAATGAAGAGTAAGGCTGAAGATGGAAAAGCCAAACACTGATTCAGTTTAGCCAGCATGAACAGAGGAACCACATAAAGAGATACAGCAAGGTCCATTCCCTCATCCCCTCTACACAAGTGGTAGTGGGAAACACAAGTGATTTGACTCGATTTCATGAAAATAACTCATTTCTGCCTGAGATTCATATAGTGCTTATCTACCAGGGCCTGCTTTGCCAGAATGGCCCAACACTGCAGGGGCCACATTGCTATGTTACCAGCCCCGGTGTTCACAGGGCAAGCGATCTAAAAAGCATTAAAACCATTCTATTTGGTGTTGGTTGAGGGGAGAAGCCTGCTGAGTGTCTTCCCCTCTTTAGCCGAGTACCCAGTGCCTTGGTGATACTGATACACCCTTTGACTGACATCAGTTTTGAAGATCTTTAGTAAATTAGCAGGTCCTTTGACACAAAATTCATCAATGTTTTACATAAGCAATTTTGTTTAGACAAATTCCAGGTTGTTTTCCTATCATCTGCTATCCAATCTTTAGTCATTTCTGCAGCATCTGGTCTGCCATCCTGCAACACACATACTAGAGACCTCTCCAAATTAATTACTGTAATTAGAGCAGAGAGAAGTCTCTTGTCATAAAGACACTTGTTCAGACAACTGTCAGCAAAGGGAAAAAACAAACCTACTCCTCTTGTTGACTAACAAGGGCATGGACTTGATCAGCTTCTGCTTTCCAACACTGGACTATGAGGCTATGCAGAGGTTTGGTGTCTGCTCATGCAACATTTATAGCTCAACAGATCACCCTTCTCCAAAGAGGGAAATGGAGAACTTCTGGACTCCCATTACACGCTTCTTGTCTAATCTTTTAAATAGTCTCAGCAGCCTTTTTTGACATCTCAAGTTCATCCTCTTGAATTGCTCACATATGACCAGAATACATCACACCAGAAGTAACCATCATATCCATGTCCAGTTAAGAGGCAAAACCTTAAATATCCCCACCTAAAGATGCTATTAATCCTCCTGACATCAGTGCTGCACCCAGATGTTACACTTCCGTTCAGATAATGGCACTGTGACTTCTCCCAAGCTCTTTTCAGAATTCCTTCCTCCCAAAATAGTGCCTTATGGCAGGAATCGCAGACTAATCTATGACTACTCATTGGATGATATAAAAAATAGAGGTCTTTCAAAGCACCTAACTAAATAAAAATACATTATTCCCCTTCTATTGACAGAGGAACGAGGTACAGAGATGTTAATACAACTTACAATCACAGTAAGTAAAGGCTAAGTTCAGAAAACAGGCGGCTTTCCTACATCCTAGCAGGGACACTGCTCCAAGCAGTGAGAACATGATGTCGCACTACTTGCTACATGTCCTATGTTAACAAAAACTCATTAAAGTATTGGCCAGCATCATGATCCACAGGAATTGGTCTGTTCCATGGAGAAAGCGGCCAGCTGAACTGCCTACATGACACTACAGCCTGGGGGAAACCTGCTCCTTAAACACTTTAAGCTGACAAAAGCTTACTCTCCTTTTGCAGGATGTATGCTGGGTGATGTATGAGGATTTCTGGGCAAAAGAAGTATTTTGTATTATTCTTTTAAATCACATGGCAATGGTAACATCCTCCCCCTCAACCCCCCCCACAAAACACAACAAACCCAACCCTGCACTGGAACTTTTGGTAAGATACTCTTAGTCACAAGCAGCACTCTGGAGTACGCTGTGCAACGTATTTGGCTCAAGTACACTTAGGATTGCTAGACCCAATTGGGATGTGTCAGAAAGAACCTCATCAGCTGAAGCACATTCTGCTGTGACACGTTCTTTCTGCACAAGGAAACATTCATCTTCATGGTGTCAGCTACACAAGGCCTCTGCTGGGAACACGGATGCTCACATAAGGCCACTGGAAATACCGTAGGACAGAATACAAGGAGGCACTTAGGTTTGCAAGTCCTTCTATCCATCACCACATGCCTACTGCTTAAGATGAGGCACTCTGTAAGTCATGGAGAAAGTAAAGATAAACCAGTGCTATATTAAAGCGCTTCAAGATCAGGGTAAGGTACCTACATGTAGTATCTGGTTAGTGAAGATAAATACAAGTTGAGCTTGCTACCCCCTCCCACATAACACTCTCAAGAGGACCGTATCACAGTGCTCTGTGCTTTGCCATGGCTCCAAGAGGTCAGTACAATGCAGTAGAGTGAAACCGTGTACTGTGCCATTCATTAACTCCTCGTCATTGCACTTCTGCCTGCAGTTGTACTTCCTGCCAGGAATGGCCAAAGCTCCCAACCTAAGTATATTTAAACCATCTCCTAGTCAAACCCCATGCAAAGACCAGTACGTTACACCCGGGAATCCGAGCTTCAAAGAGATGATTCCAGCAAGGGATTTATGGGATTCCTAACCAGCAATAGACCTGAGAAATCGTAAGTCAGCTATGGTATCACAGTCTTCATAACAGAGTTAGATGTGAAGAGTTTCTCCCCCCTTAAATTACTGCCACACTCTTAACAATTGCAACAATTTCGCTGAACTTTGGACTTGGAATTCTGAAGGTGGAATGATTTTTTTGCCTAGGATAACAATATACATGTTCATAAAAGGTCAGATTTATCACTTTACAGGTACTTAGACATAGGTCCGCTATAAAATTACAACTGGAGTCAACTTGAAGCTACACTGGAAGAGATTAAGCCTGAATTTCTGCAGAAATTGGCAATAATGTGTTCAGCAGCAGCTTTTAGCCACATATCGAGAAGTCTGACAGGATCTGGATTTCTCTACTCCTGCTGTAAACTTCCTAGTTAAAAAAAAAAAAACAAAAACACCAAAAACAACACACAAAAGTTACTCAAATAAAACTGTCTTTTTGCACATCACTGTAACATAAGCTGCTTGAGGTTGTCGTGAAGGATGGTATCCTTAACGTCACGGAAAACTAGCCGGATGTTTTCTGTGTTAATAGCAGTGGTGAAGTGGTGGTAGAGGGGCTTCTGCTGCTGGTCCCGGCGTTTGGTACGAAAACAATCCACCAGGAATTTCTGGACATCTGTTAAGCAGTGGGGATCCCCCTCAAACTCGGGGAAATAGTCTTTGATGCTCACTTTTTTTACTTTTTCCTCAAGCAAGTCCGTCTTGTTTAAGAAGAGGATGATGGAGACGTTGCTGAACACCCGGTTATTGACTATTGTCTCAAAAATGTTCAGGGACTCCGTCAGGCGGTTCGTTTGCCGATCCTCCATCAGCACTTGGTCAAACTCACTCGAGGAGACGAGGAAGAGTATGGACGTGACGCTGTCGAAGCACTCGAACCACCGCTTCCGTTCGGACCTTTGGCCACCTACATCAACCATTTTGAAAGGGACGTTTTTGATTTCAAAGTCGTACTCATGAATCCCTTTCGTAGGTTTCCGGGCCAGCAGGATGTCCTGCTGTGAGGGAAGGTAATCCTGAAAGAGACATCAAGGAGAGTTTGCTGATTAGGGTACAAGGTGCAGGTGTGGTGATCACAACTGAGTTGCCATTGAGAGAGAAGCTTGCAGAGGAATAGCACAAGGTTTTGAATAAACATACACATGAATGCATATTTATATGCTGACACTGAAGCGTTTTGGAAAGATCTAGCATCCAAAGCAGGAAACACACCCCATATTAATCAAACATGGACCCCAGAGAACTGAAGCTTTCCATTTGCCACATGACAGGGATCCATAAACAACCCGCACCATCAGTTCCTCATGCCAGTTTCCCTCATTCTGGATTACTTTTCTGCTTCAGTCATCCTCTTCCCACAAAGCTGGGAAAGACGCTGGCTGCCAACACTGCAATGCAGCAGTCGGGGTCTAAAGCAGGTTTCTCCAATCTGTAACCACGGGGAGTATCCCATTCTAAGCGTGGGTGCTCCATTCCTCCCATGTTCTCGTGCACACTGCATGACTGCTTCCAGAAAAAAGAACTACTACTCAACTAAGTCAGTTTTAAGGCAATTAGGGCAGAAATGCACAACCTAAGCAACTTTCTCTGCTCTTGCCATGGATCTTTCACATCATATCGGTCCAAAAAGTCACTTCTATCAGCTACGTGCCACATCTGGGAGCTCAAAACATAGCCCAAAACATACTGTGCAACTGGTAGAATAGGAGAAGAAACTGGCAGCTGAGGAGAGCAGCCTCTTGCCAGTAGGACAGCCTAGGAGCTCACCTTTTCCCCCAGAATTAAAGAGGCAGGAGAAGTAGGTTTTTCACTACTTGTTTCAGTGTTACGTGACTGGTCATTACCAACAGCTGCAGATGTTAACAGGAAGAGGAATTCTTATTAGTCAGCTTTCGACAGCCTGAAATTCAAGACTCTTATGGGGGATTTCTTCACTCTGAGTTACACTTTGGCACATGGTCCAAGGCTTTCTGCTGTCTAAAGAGCACATCTCTAACAGGCAGCTGGCTGACGCTGAAGTTTAAAGCTTTGTTGTTCACTTGTTATGGAAACTCTTCCTTACCCCTTTCCAGCATTTCTCACAACTTCAGAGAGTGTGACTTCAGTTCCACAAGTTTAGTCTCCTCTTAGTGAGTGATCTACAATCTTCCTTTGACAGTGCCAGACCTGGACTTTTTACAAGGATGTGTAAGACCTGGGTCCACAAAGCCTGATTCAACTAGTGAGCTGGGGCAGGGGAACAAGCACACGATTACACAGCTACTTAAATACTGGTATTCCAAGTGTAAGGCATTTGGGCAAGTTTGACCCACAGCCTTTAAGAAAGGAATGCTAAAACTTAGGGAGCATAATGTTCCAAAAATTCAGAGATCACTTTGCTTTCCGCTGTAAGCTCAAAAGTGAAACCAGCTACAGAGACTGTTGTTGTCTGAACTCCTGTGTTTCTTTACTGGAGCTGCCCATGACTAAGGCACTGATTTTTATCGTGGCAGGAATTACAGAGCAGCTCTGAAGCACAGGCTCCCACCCTGCACATTCTGCTGCTGTATTATTACACATCCACAGCCAGAACCACCTCAATCTGCAGGAGAGCTGAACTGCAAAAGTAGCATCATTGTCATTCCAAACCAAGCAATGGGCACCTGCAAATCAGTCAAGGGCCCCGATTAAAAGATGCAGCATTAAAGGGTAATGAGATTTTTCTCTTTGTTAAATTTATTTTTGGTCTTTTCTACCAAAACTTGTCAGAGAGGAAGAACAATCAGAGAACAGAACAATGACTGTATCAGATGTCACTGAGCACACGTGAAGGGATTTTAAGGTGACTGTTAACACTAGGGAAGAGGATGTTACAGGTTTCATCTTTCGGACAGGAACGCAGCATCTTCTGTTATTCAGGAAGTTAGTCTCAAGTTCTCAGAACAAAACCAGAGAGTTTTAGGAAGGCTCAGGAGTGACTGAGATTATTAAAGTAAATACATAAGATCAATTAATATGAAAGGCAAAGCCATCTATACCTTCACTACTGAAACAAGAGCATAAAGAGAACTCTTCTGGGATTTGGCCTGTAATGTTTATTCAGTAAAGCTTTCAAGAACAAGAAGCTTATCCCTAAAATTCCTGACAAATTCCCTCTCAAGTATTACTCCTCATTTAAAATTCCTTCCACACTTGCAACCACAAATAAAATCCTTTCAAGTGCTTTCAAGCTCTCCATGCACAGAAGACCTACCATGTTTTATACCAGATGCACTCTTATGCACCAGCCTGCAAGTGAGTGCACGAAAGCCAAGTGCTGGGTGTGCAGCCATCATCTGGCTACAGGAGACCAAACAACAACTCCTAAGAAAGCTCCAGCATTTTAGCTGTCTTTTGTAAGGATAATGATGTTTTCTTCCTCATGCCCAGATCCTTGGGATACCAGCAGCTTGACATTACAGCAATTCTGAATGAGCCCCTTTCTCACTGTAGATCCCATTCTCCCTATTGAAAGACTGCAGCATTAGGAGAGTATTTTCCTTGGATAGAATTGAGTATTATCCAAGTCCTTTCAGTGTTTTGCCACTGTCAGTCAGTACTTTTCCTGCAAGCATCCTAAAGGGCACATTCCTTTTCTACACTTTGCCCTATCTTTCATGTTGACTGTTGTCATCTTAAGGTCCATTCCATTCCATTCTTCACCCTCACCCTTTTCTGGTTTGTTTGGTTGTTTCTGGGGGGTTATTGGTTTTTTTGGTTTATTTTCTGTGCAGCTCTTCCCAAGGATCCACACTGATACTGACTCCGAACATGTGCTTTCTTCCTGAATTAGCTCCTTCCTCAAATGCACTACTCTTTTTTCCTCTAAAGGACTTCTTTTGGTTGTGAGGTAGTTCTCTTAACTACCACGTCACTGTTTCCATAGTTAGAATGTAAAGCACGAGCAAGATGCAGTCACAACATGGAAAGTGATCTGTCTCTGTATTTTGGATACATATAGTCTGCACTGGCAGATGAAACAACAACAAACATGCAGGAATCCAGCTGATCCCAGCCAGCTACTTGTATTTTGCTGATCTGATTAAATCTGAACATTAAAGTTCTTTTCCCTACTCACTGCTATCATCTGCTCCTTTGGGCAAGAGGCACATGAATTGCAAGTCTATCTGTTCATAAGCAATTCAGTTGTGTCAGATAACAGATAAGAACAGTAAAATACTTACATTAATATACAGTTTGGGGGAATAATCATTAGACAAATCTTGCATATAGGCAAGATTAAACCAGAAGAACCCATCAAATCTTTCACTCCATAACAAAACTGTCCCACATAGACCCAACATTTTCTATGACAGCAGATCTTGAAGGATCCCTCTGTATCTCAACATCATTTGGGCTAACTTTAAACTGGAAACGCTGTAATTCAGAGCTCAGCATTCCCACAGCAACACCAAACCTACAATAAGTGTGTGTGCATATAAAAATAGAAAAGAAAACACAGTGACTTCAAGTTTCAGGCTTGAACCAAGGAATGGACCAAAGGTTCTAAATAAAGAACTTTGAAAAGAAGATGCAAAAATATTTACCCAAATGTGCAGGGGCAGAAAAACCAAACCAAAAACCAAAACTCAAGGGGCACTGGGTTCAAAACCCAGGAGAAATCCACCATTATCAGGAAGTTGAGCAGTTCCCTAAGCGAGTGCAGCTCTCCTACCGCTGTGTAACTCAAGACCAAATCAAAACTGAAGGAGCAAGAGCTGGAGCTTTCAAGTGAGGTATCTGGGAAGCACATGGATACTGCAAGGTAATCACCAGTGCTCTAATCAGAAAAAATTACAGTTAAAAGCTTAACCTTAACTTTTTCCTCCATTAAAAACAGAATTAAGCCTGATGTAACAGGATTCAATTGAAGTGGTTGGGATTCCTTCAGCATTTGTTAGCCATCAGCTGGAAACGACCTTGGAGAAACTGCCTCCCCATGGAGTTCAAGCTGGCATCCCATTTTACAGGCAGTTTTTCCACATGCCATTTCTGCAATACACAACTAATGAGCATCAGACAACTTCATTATTCAAGCAGTAACCAAGAGTTCTACCCAAAAGGTTCAGCTCTTTCCCCCCAGAGAAAACAGATTTGGTTCTGTACCAAATGTGTTTATTTTGAAGCAGATGCTACAGGACAGTACCACTGAGCCATGTACCAATTTAACTGGGTGTTCCTAACTGGATACGTACAAACAAAAGCACTCATTTCTGGGTATCATTTAGTGTTGAAGTGTTAAATTAATAGCGTTTTGACTGGACAAGCATTTGTAACTTGGGTTTTGTTTAATTTCTACATAAGTTTTATTACCAGAAAGTCTCTTGGCCCTTGCATTGCCCTCTGGTTTTGACATGTTGGCGATGAACTGCTGAGATAATGGAACAGTCAAAGTTAAAGCTATTTGAGTAGACACTAATAACATTTCATCTGTTTAAACCCCAGAGATCACAAAGACTGCTTAAAACTCAAGACTGAAAGAAACCCAAAAGACTTACTTGTTCTCCAAGTTTATCCAAGTTGTCCAAGAAATACTTTACGGATTCCCCCTGAAAACAAAGCAAACAGTTAGTTAAATAAGCAGCACGCTTGATCCCAAGAGTTTACATTGTGAAGTCCAGTTCATTTACCAACATCCAGACAGTGTTTTAAGCTTTAATCACTACTATCTCTCAAGCAGCTCTCCTAAGAACACAACTAATGTTTTATTTCTAGGTCAGTTAATATTTAAGCTTAAAAGCATAGGTAGGCACATTAATAATAGCTAAGTTCTTTCCAGTTTAGAATTGCTAAGTAAATTCTACAGTGTTATCCACAGGAAGCATCAATGAAGCAACCACACCTTCATTAGGAAAAGCTGCCTTCAATTCTTCCAAACCCTTTGAAGAGTCTGCACATACAGGCATTCAGTGCAGGATTAATGACTGCATTTATAACTGCGTTGCCATACGATCCCATTCATGCAGGTACATCCCCTGAGCACTGCCAATGACCAGCAGAATAGGGATAAGAAACCACAACTCATGAAGCATTTTACTAAAGACCAAGCTGGACAAGACCTCCTTTCTCTGGGAATAATGGACAAAGCTCCACACTGCAACACTGCATGGTATCACATCTACTATACAGGTTATGTTCTGGATTTAAGCCATTCCTTTCCTTGCAAATAGTAACTGAAGTGTTTAATCCCTCCAGTAACACGGAACTGAAGATTCTCTACTGTAAGCCTAAACTACAGTCAACTCTCCAGAACTCCATCAGGGTGCTGGGATGAAGGAAAAACTCTTACAAGGATGCTGCTGAACCAGAGTTCACTTCCAACAGGTAACATACTGACTGAATTTATTGCAAAGGAAGGTAGCACCGTTATAGGATTCTCAGCATCAACACAACAGCAGAGCCACACTTCCTTTTGAAAGCTCTTGGTTACCAAGCTGTAACTTACTTACTTTATAGTAAATACAGAAAAGAAGCCATCTGTGTTTTGATTCTAGGTACAGAACAGCAAGAACACTGACAGAATTTTCTTGATGAGCAATTCAGGCAGCATCCAGGGCCGGGTGACTACATCTAAGCCAGACGTGTGAATCAGGACAAGAGTTACACCCCGATAATCACTTCCCTTCACTTGAAATAGAACTTATCTACGAAGAATATCAAACCTCAGCATTCAACTGTGTCACCTAAGCAGCAGTGAAGTAGGGTAAGGTAAATAACAGTCCAAAAAGGGTTCTGGCAGATACATAACACGAGGCACGTACCCTTTGCAGGTTTCCCAGGTCCTATAGTTACCTAACAGCAGCAGACACCTCACCTTCCAGTGTGCAATTTGAACATCAGCTTTTCATTAGGCAAGACTGGGACTCTGGTTGAAACATGCCTTGTGCTTGACACACCTGCAGGGAAAGCGTCCAGCACACTTCTACTACCTTATTTTACCTTCTGTTTAGTTTACCATTACTGATTCTCTCTGCGTGACAAGCTGCAGCACTAACATTAACCAATCATTTCAAAGCCAGCGGCATGGAACAGCAGCTCTTGCAGGGACAGCAGTATTCCACACATACATCTTTTTCAGCACTCCAAAATCCATTCTAGCCTCAGTCCTCTCTAGGGGAAGTGTATGAGAAGCAGCATTCCCATTCCACAGAAAACAGAAATACACAACCTTAATGCACAAATCCATGAAAGCTTCCCAAGCAGGGGGAACAGGACCAGAATTGAAGCCTTCCAAGTACTAAGACCACTGTCTGCAGCTGAATATTAAGACAAAATAAAGTTAGACTCAGGCTTAATTTCTTTTTTTAGGTCCTTAGTAGGAGCTGCTAACCCTCCCTCCCCTCAGGACTATGTAAAATCAGACAGATTTCAGACTCATTTAGTGGAGGTATTTATTCCACAATACCTGGGCCTCAGAGGCTGTAAGTATGGATGTGTGTGGCTACATATATTTTAATCTTAGACAACTCTTTTTTTATACTGCCTACAGCAATGCCTACTCCCTAAAGAAGCATTAACTCCACGCTACTGGAATGCATGAGTTACTACATCTCCTTTAAGTCCCAGGGCTTACTGCTACTGCAATGGATTGAGCAGTTGCAGGAGTAAACCACAGCCTGTAAAGGTCACAAAACACCCCCAGAAACAGCTTCCCAAATGAGGGGATTTCCTGAAAACATGAATGCAAAATACATGGCGCTGTAGCAACTGCAGTGCTCTAGAGCCATACATCAGCAGAAGAGTGAAGCACACCAAGGGGACTGCTTAGACTCCACGCTGTCAGGTATGGAAGTCAAGGGCAGGCAAGTATGAAGGTGGCCATTCTGAAGCTCATCAGGTTAAGCCTTAAAAGCAGTCAGTTATGAGCAGGATACAGTTAATAAAGCAGTGACATACCAGCTTCCCTCCTCCACATCTGCAGCTCACTCAGTTCTTCCCTTGTGAAAATCTGTCCAGACAACTAATATGACACACCAAGAAAGTGCTGTCACCATGACTCAACTCACTATTTAAGGATAAAAGTTGTTCAGCCATTGGATTTTATCAATTTGCATGGCATCAAGAACTTAAAACAGCGCTAAGTTCATCAGGAGTTCTTCCATCACATTCCAGACAGCCCTCCCCTGTCATACAGCTACAAGCCAGTGTCTTGACTCCGGTTATTTTCTATCTATCTGGCCTGGACATCTTCAAATCAGCAGGCTCAGCTCTGATAACTACAGCTACTCTTGAGCAGCCAGCCACCACGACTAACAGATGGTTATCAGAGTGCACTCCTGCAGAACTGAACAGTTCTGACCCATTTTAAACAAGCTTCAAAAAGGCAGCACGACAAAGCAACCAAGCAAGACTTCAATCCTTTTCCCAAGGGGTGACTCTGTGTGCTGTATGCAGCATTCAGAAACCCACTGAAAAACCCACCACACAACAACCAATGAAAGCCTTAATACCAGCAACTGTTAAAACTGAGTATGAAACTGATCTAGCCACAACACCAGCTCCAAAGACAGCTTCTGTGTTAGGCTACTTTTGTTTGATACTAGATCCAGAACTAGATCTCGCTCTGTAAATCAATGACTTGCTATATTTAAATGCTATGTTCAACAGACAGTTGTTGTCTTCTAAAATTTCCCTTGACACAAACTGTAAACCCTCTGGTTTACCCAACATGACTAGAAAACAGAAACTTGGGGTTTCCCCACTCTGCCCCACTAACTCCAGTGTGGCTCACCACGTCCATGTGGCTGCTGTAACAGTCAATCTGCTGCTGTCATGCCACAAAGGAGCCACAGCAAGGACAAAATCAATAGGAGATGGAGAAACTACAGGATGTGCCACCATCAAAAACCTCTGTAGTTCCCCATTCATTCCCACTGACTTCACACCCATGTTCTGTGAGCACATATGATGGAAACTGGAAGATTTAGTAAAAGAAATACAGCGATGTGAAGGTCTTAAATTAGTCACAAGCGAACCTTTGGTTTTTCAAATGCAGGTGAACCCTTTGAAGTCATTTTTACAGTTGAGCAGTTGTGAACTGCCAGCTCCTGAAGTGTGGTTGCAAGCTACCAATGCTCTGTTACACCACAGGAACAGTACCATCGACCCTTCCTTGTCCACTGGCTGCCTCCTTCTGCTCAGCTTAAAGCACAGTACCAAAGATGTGAACAGAAGTGACAAACACCAACTTGAGCACATCTCTCATGCATGTTGATACACTGCAATAGAGCAGACTTCTTGAACAGCCCCAGTACAACAGAATGAATGGCCTACACATTAGTTTCAAAGCTCTTCCAGTGTCAGGTCACTGAGCTTTTGCTCTTTTCATACAGTATTAATATGAATTCTATCAGAACATAAGATTTTAAGCAATCACTCTGCTTGCAGAAGATGCCCTTTTTTGTTCAGATGGAGTATTCAGAAACACATGTAAACCACAGGAAGCTGACTGTTAAATAACTTTATTCATAACTGACAAGTGTTCCATTTTCAGCAAGGTTTGATTCAGAACAGCCTGTGTGCCTGCTGCAGTCTTGTGATCCTTCCTGAGGAAAGCCAACTCATTTCATCCTCAGCACACAAGTTGTGTTTTCTTGTAAACCACTAAATCATATTCTTATCAAGGTACCTGATATTACAACAACAGCTTCCCATACAACACTGCATCCATCTCAACTAGTCTTGCTCATGCCTATACAATGAAGTATCTTGAGCTTTGTGTAACACTCCTTCTACAAAGATGGGATTACAGCACATGTTGGATGCCTACCTGCAAGACAAGTGTGTTGCAGCTGTGTTCTGAAGTAACCCTGATCAGTTATCTTTTATAAACACCACTTGGCAAAGATTACTGTCTGAAACATTGCTAGTTAGTGCCTAAAGCAGAGCAACCACTAAAATATTATGGGTGAGGAAAAGGAGGAAAAGAGACGATGACAAGAAATACACAACAGATGAACACATCTTTTAAACCCAGGAAGTGGCACCAATTTATTTGGTTTCCATGAAAACAATGTCAGCAATCTAAATATGATTTGTTGAAACCTCAGCATCGCCAAATGGCTTTTTTAGCTGTTCCAGGGCAACACAGCACATTCTTTCCAACAGCAATCACTTCAAAAAATAAAAAAGAGAGAAAAAGCATCAAGTACAGATTCAGTCATCACAAGGTTTAAAGATAGATATAAACAGTCTATCAAACCATCTATGTCTGGCTGCAAGTTCACACTGAATGGACAGGACCTAAATATCTGAAAGGATAAATCAGATATTTAAAGAAAACAGGAGATATAACTGAGTAACTCTAGATTAGAATTACAGGAACCACCAAACCTTTTCTCTTCCTGACCCTACCTGAGTTTCTGGTAAAACACAGATTTTTTTATTTTCTCTAATTAAAAAACCCACAAGCACACAAAAACAATGGCAAAAAAGCTTTTTCAAAAGCCTAGTTTAGAAGAGGAGGTAACTACAATGTTCTTAGGCTGCCAGGTACATGCCTAAACTGACACACAAACCAACCACCCATAACACGGGAAAAGCTGCTTGAAGGAAGAAAGATAATGGAGGAATAACCAAAGCCTTAAACTTCTGCATCTTACAGCACCCTAATAGTCCTTGTGGCACTCATTATATATAGTGTCTTTTGCCTGTTAGAAGCTTAATCCAAAGGCACAAAGTGCTTTAAAACAGTACTGCTGCCAATGGAAACATTAATAGACCAGCCTTGAAAGGGCTTAAGCACAGGTACTGTACATCCAGATCAGGTATTTCAGGATCTCTGAGCTTCTTTCTCTCCAGCTCAACCATCTCAAACATCATTTAGATTTGACCTGCCCATTTTCAAAGGTTGTTCAGCTGGAGAAGAGAAGGCTCCAGGGAGACGTCAGAGCAGCTCCCAATGCCTAAAGGGGCTACAAGAAACCTGGAGAGGAGCTTTAGAGAAGCGCCTGTAGGGATAGGACAAGGGGAAATGGCTTTAAACTGAAAGAAAGTAAATTTAGATTAGACATTAAGAAGTTATTCTTCCCTGTGAGGGTGCTGAGGCACTGGCACAGGTTGCCCAGAGAAGCTGTGGCTGCCCCACCCCTGGCAGCATTCAAGGCCAGGTTGGATGGGGCTTAGAGCAACCTGCTCTAGTGGAAGGTGTCCCTGCCCATGGCAAAGGTTGAACTGGATGTGCTTTAAGGTCCCTCCAACCCAAACCACTCTATGTTACTATGATACCCTGAGATTAATTGCTGCTTCTTTGTAAGACTGGACAGTTTCGGTTACAGGTTACACCTGCTTCCACAGGAGGACAAAATAATCCTGTTCTCCACCAATACGTGTCACAAACGCGTCACATCTCATCCCACCTCTGAGAGCACCAACTCATTTCCTCTTTTCAGCACTTCCTGTGTGCAGCTCCAGTTGTATTTGACTGTTTTCGCAGCAATAACAACAGCATCACGCAGTGTAGAAGTGAAACCTGTCTTGTGTTCGCTCACACACCCTGAATATCTGTCCTAAACCAAGGAAACATTGAAATCCTGACTCAAAGAAGTAGTCTTTTGTAAAGCTTCTTGGTAGCAGAGCAGAATCTGTACTGAGAACAGCTGGATCACGTTGGGTAGAAGGTGCTCAATAGCATGAAGCTACAAAAGCACCATGAAATGGAGGAGTAACACTAAGTTTATTTCATGACTGACATTTTTATCTTGCATAATGGCATTAACAAAGAAAGGTGAAGGGGTTTAAGAAGGGGTTTAACCCAATAATATCCCTTTAATCTATTATCCCCTATTTACCATGTAATCCAATTAATCCACGATTCCCCAATGTGGATAACAAATGGAGGAAGCCAGAGCACACCAACCTGAGCTCCTGCAGCACAACTGCCTGGCAGCATCCCCTGTGGCTGTCAGTGAATGAGGGGGAAAAGGCATAAAGCTCAAGCCAGTCTGGATCTCAATACTCCAAATCAGCTCCAGCATCTCCTGTTTCTCCTTGCACTGACTACAGGTTTGCCCTTCAAGGGCCTCAGTCACAGTTCAGACCCAATTTTCTCCAGTCAGTGGAGCATTCCATGGTTTCAGACATAACATGCTATCCCCCTTAACCAAATGAAGACATGATCAGGCACTAAGAACTTAATCCACATACTGGTGCGCCACAGAGCAAACTGCTCCAGCTTTGAATTACTTCCCTAAGAGGGAAGAAATCCAATGTCGTTTTTCTCAGCTAGGAATCCCTCCCCTCTCCTGAAGGATGCAACTGCCAGATTCTTAACAAAACCTACTTAAAGATACAAACATTCACTACAGCTTTGAGGCACGAAACGGTGTTCTGTTAAAGACTGCAGAACTACAATTTCTTCCATGCAAGACACCATTATCATACCTCTATTTCTGAAAGACTACTTGGAAACCAGGCTGTGCCATATTCTATAAACAGCTGAGAGTTTTAAGAAACCCTTTGAGTTGTATGAAGCAATATTCTATTTGTACAGCTCAAGAGTACACCCCAAAGAGACTCTTTCCAAGAACTGAAAGCCTGAGGAGTACCCAGCATTTTCCCTGGAGTGTCATTTTTCTTAGGATCACCAATGCTCCCACAAACAGGAAGAAAACTCAAATCTACTGCAGCCCTTTCTAGAGATCAGAGCCTGATTAAGCAATGTAGTAAATGGGACACAACCCATGAGGAACCAGAATGTCTAATGAAGATGTTTGTTGGCAAGAACCTGAACAGAAATTAACCCATGAAAGCAAATTAGGATACACTTTCCACAAGATCAGGTGAACTTTCTTCCTTCAAAGTTCTTTTTACTCTTTCCTTCAGGACATATCTACAACCCAAACTCCCCTTCCAGAACGGTGACTTTAGGAAAGACACTGACACTTAACAAAAGATTGTCAGATTTCATTGATGAACCAAACCTCCCAAGTCACAGCACACAGACAGATCTAGAAGCTGTATGAAAACATGCACTGACCCAGACGAAACAGCCACCTCCCAATTACTATTTACACTCTGGGAAGCATCTATCTAAACTTCAAATGTTTTACACACAAAACAGACTGGAACCAGACCGTAAACATTTGCTCTTCTTTCAGTGCACTGACCCACTGGCTCCATGACTTCATGTGTCTGCAACTCAAACTGCATTTAACCTAACACTGAAGCAGTAGCGAGCCTGCAAATCTGCCATCCATCATTTGGAGCTTCACTTGCTTCCAAGTTGTACGAGACCGACAAAGGCTCCTCAAAACATGACAAATATTTGGCATGTGGAAAGATATCAGCACTAAAAGTGGTCATATTGAACTTTAAGGTGCTTGAAAAGCCCACTACATAAACTGTAAACTAAATCACAACCTTTCAAAAGCAGAACCCTGAACTAGACACCAGGGCAGGCACTGAAGTATCCCTCGGACTCAGTTTTAAAGTACATTTGGTTCATATTTCAGCCTCATGAGAAACACAGTTGACCAAATGCTTTTAGTTCCTTTCTCTGCCTCAATTACAGAATCCATTTTGATTACATTCTGGTATTTCTGTTTGTAAACGATGACACACAAATACACAAGCTCTTGTTACCAGCTATCTGACAAGATTCAGTGGTAATTTACTAGGTCTTGTGAAAGATCTATAGGTATCCTTAAATGAATGCCAGCGTATTTAAAGGTCAGTAAAAGCCATGCCTAAAGCACTAGAACAGTGTAGAAGACAGTTAAAGGCCCCAATACCATCCACATGTAAAATTCCAGTAGATCACCCTACACCAAGGGGTCTTTTTTTACACACTATTCTGTGTAGACCTTTTGAATTACAGAAGGCGTCAGTGCACTGTTTCCTCTCCTGGAAATTCTGCATCCTCTTTACTTGGTCACCAGTGGGTGACCAAATACTATCATGTGCCCAGCAAGCTCATGGGTGATGACACACATCTGTATCTCTCACCTATAAAAAGAATTCAGGGGTCTTTTAAGTTCCTTAGTTAAGTCACAGAAAAGGAGCACAATATTCCCCTTATTTTAACTGAGGAGACTGTGGAGTGCAGGGAAAACATTTAAGGCGTGAATGACCATGACAGAGAAGTGTGCAACAAAATGCAGTGAATTAAGTGGTGTAAAAAGCAGCTCAGTGCTTATAATAGTCCAAAACTCTCCTACTACACAGTTGAAGTTGTCAGTTACTGCGATGATAAAGAATTCAGAGAGGGTTTTATAATCAAAATTCCTCAACTTTCCCAGCTGCATTACCTGCTGTTTCTTGTTAATGCAGACATGCAAGTGGTGAAGATACTGAAAACAATTTAGGACCTTCTTTAGCTTCTGGTGTAATCTTCAACATTTTCTTTATGCACCACTTAAATTTGACCCATCAAACTACTTTGGCTGTAGAGTATAAGGGCTATTCAGAGATTTTCATCTGGATTAAACACATTTATTGTTTGACAATTTAACTAATATTGTGTTCTATGACCTATTTATTTAACTTTAAGACATAAAGAAAGGCTTCATATTCCAGAACAAGATACCATTTGGTCTCAGCTAGACTCCATCAGCACCGTGATCCAGCTCACTGTTGCGCACAGGACAGGCTCTGCACCTTCTGAGCATCTCAACTGATTTGTGGTAAATTTAAGATACCTCCAAAAGACCAAGTGCCAGTAGCCAAAACGCTGTCACGGAGATTATCTTGCCTTCTGTGTGAAACGCTACTACTTCACTGCTTTTCTTACGTAGCAACGTCAGCTGCACTTACGTTTTCTGACATTTTCTTAAGCAACTTCCCCAGCTACCACAAGCTGAAGTTTCCTTCCACTTTGCTAGTTCTGCATGAGAGGTACAGCATGAACTCAGAACATATAAATAGCACACAGCATTAACTCATAAATACAGCCAGAAGAGTCATACAAATACAACCCAAGTGTTATACGTGCTCAGTGAAAGCAGACTTAACTGGCCTCTAAGGCTGAAGTCTAGTTAGAGTAAACTCAAATTAGGGAGCAGCAGCACAACACTGCCACTGGCATCACACCTTAATCCTAAAGGATCCCATATTTACATATGAAAAAGATGGCTCCATATTCTTTGCCTCAGGTGCACAATATATAGATGGCAGATCAGGGCTGCATTCATACCACATGTTTTGCCAGCACAGAGGTTTGCTGACAGCTATGAATACTACCACTTTGTAGTGTAGATTGGGCTTACATTAATAAGTCATTTCTAAATGGACAGAGAATGGCACAGCCCTTGCTATGTTTAAATCCTGTGAAGCAATGTAATGAGACAGCTCTACAGGTACTAACATGTACGACCTTGCAGGTTAGCAGCCAGCAAGGAAATGGGCTCTGAACGAATGTTTGTACCACGGTCTCATGTTACTCTGTAAGCAGCAGAAGCAGCAAAAGCTCATCTAACGTTTAAAAGAATGTACTGAGAAGAGGTTCACACATTCAAGACACGTGAAAGTCTCTTCCTCTGAAGGGTTCGGGCTGTTGGCATGCACAGTATATCCAGAAGGGCACAGTGTATTCTACCTTTATTTAAGCAAGGCCCAGGAATGCAAATTTTTGCAAGTAGGTCACCTTTTAGTCTTCTGCAACCAAATGTTTAGGGAACTAAGGCACGTGATTATCAACACGACAGAGCTTGTCAAGACGGAATACGTATAAGAACACATAGCTCTGCTCCCACACTGTATTGTGAAACTACAGTTTAAAAGTAGCAGAGACTGAAGCAGAAATCCTAATCCCAATTTGGGAAATGATACAGAAATGCCATTTAAATCACTGTAAAAGTTCACTTGTTCAGCTCAGCATTACAGTCAATTCAATTCCCACTACCAAAGCACCAGTACACACATGGAAGGGTTTCTGGCCACAAACTCGAGTAAGGAAACTCAAGCCTCCTCATTGTTGAACTCTTGTGTTAAGCCCATACAGAGCCTTAAGGCCAACTCAAAGTGAGCATTACCTTGTCACTGGGGCAGGAAAACCAGCAAACCCTTAAGAACTCAGAGTCTTTTCTGAAGGTTTAAATGACACATTTTTAAGTATAAAATTGTAAAGCACTTTTCTGTCCATAGAATCTTTGATAAATCTTTTTCAGATGAAGACCAAAAGTGGCTCTAACCTTTCCAAGGGTTTAAGGAGTCATGCTTACTGTACACGCACCATCTGTGATGTGATGTTTGGCGATCTATTGCCTGGGGAAAGAGGGCAAAATAGTTCGTATTTCAACACAAAGCTGCAGCTTTGTTCTCCCCACAGAATTCTGAACAATATTCTGTGTAATTATAACATTATACTTAAATTAACTCTGAATTATATGATTAAGTGCCCAAATAGCCAATGCACATGTTTTACATAAGCACAACCTCCACACTTCACCCAGAAACAGAACGAAGCAACACAACACCCAATCCCAGAACCAAGAGGTGATCTGGGGAAGGAGAAAGACATCACCACCCCTCATCTTCAGGGTGTGGAGAGGTTGCAGAGGATGAATACTGGGAGGAGTTATTGGCACAGTACAGATGGCACAAGGTAATGAAAAGCTTCTGAAATTCAGTGCCACAAATACACTGTAGATGCTTTTAATGAATGACAGATGCTGTTTTTCCGGGTTCTACACTTGTGACTTCAGAGAGATTCTGAAGTACTGACCACGAGACGGGCATCCACATTTGAGAAAGAGCTCGTATCTGGCAACCTGGTCTGGCCTCAAACACAACTGGCCTCATCATGAGCACTATAATCAAGCACATTTCAAGGATGTGCTGCCTACACACCTGAAAGAATCTTAAGTTTTGCTAATATTCTGCAGTGGCCATTTGGGGACTCATTTCCAGTAGAGCTAGTGTAATGTTCTCATGTGTACAACAGCCCCACCAATATGCAGACACAGAACCCAGAAAAGCCCCACCAGGACAAGATAAAAGTTCAAACTGAGCAACACTTCTAAAATGCTGCTCTGCAACAGGAAAATGCTGCAAGGAAGCTGCAGCAAAACTAGCAGCATAACTTTGAGCTGAACACGCCTTTTCCTGTCTTCTATAATCTGATCTAGCACTTGCAGACATATCACAGAAGTAAACATGATCCAGAGGTAAATGCACATCCTGCCATCCTTGCTGTACCATCCACGCCTGCAGTTCTGTGCAGATATGGACAGAACAGTGTCATCACTGCCTCTGAGCACTTCAGGTTTGTGGCATTAAGGACCAAACAACACAATAACACTCTGTAATTTGCAAGTAGGGCAACATGTAACTATCTGCAGATCAACAATTGCTGGCAGCAAGCATCCAAACCCATCGAAAAGTTTTCTTTTAACAAGAACAAACCTTTAACACATCCAAAGCTTATCGTGTATCTGAGCTACTCAGCTCTCATCCCACTTTTCCATTGTCAGAGAATGAGAAGACTCCTGGAGACTACTTCAGAACGCTCCTCTGTGCACGACTCTCGTAGCAAATGTGAGTTCACAGCACCTGCTGAAGCGAGAGGCAGTGCAGCAGTGTACAACCATACCACCCTCAGTGCTTTCCTCAGTGTTACCAGATAGGCAGCACCAGCACCAGCCACTCCTCAGCT
This sequence comes from Neopsephotus bourkii, assembly GCF_033783945.1. Lineage (NCBI taxonomy): Eukaryota > Metazoa > Chordata > Aves > Psittaciformes > Psittacidae > Neopsephotus > Neopsephotus bourkii. Next base: position 2,698,272 of record NW_026902223.1, read on the forward strand.
GCCAGTATCTCTGAGCAAGTCCCAGTGAGAACAGCAAACCTTTCCAACCACAGAACTGAACAGCTCACGAGCATAAATACAAAGGCGAGGAAATATCTTGTTAAATCACTTTGCATGTTGTAGAATTAAGATGTGTTTTATCCAAGTAATTTCAGGAGATCTTAACTGGAAATCAACTGGCAAGGAGAAATCTGCAATGCTCATTAAATGTCAGAGACCTTCAGGCTGATTCAGACTAACTCTGTAACTAATCCACATCAGACATCGACCAGAGGCTGTAGCAGAAATAAGCTCAGTGCACGAAGGCAGAAAGCTTGAAGTCGATCAGAATATAAAGTTACAGGAACTGACTAAGCTACAGAGCCAAAAGAGTCTTTAGTTAACTGTGTCAGTGGAACTGTCACCTGAATTACTTCACTTTGTAATAAAATTTGAGGGATTATAATATGAACCACCTGAGAAGCACTGAAGTGGCACATATGCACTAAGCTGTAATTAGTTTCAAGGCACTCCATAAGTGACCTCATGAATTCTCATAAATACTGCTGTTAGTGGCCAGAAGGCCCCTATTTTTATACCAAGGAAAATAAATCATATTGACTATCCTCATGACCACTTACATTAACAAAATGAGGAAGGACGCTCCAGCAAACAAGGCATGGAAATGCTGATTTCTAATTCCATTAGAACATAACCAAGTTCTGCTTTTCCCCCTCTCATGCTGCTATAAAAAGACCACATTGTTTCTTCAGGGTCTTAACATCATCTCTGGCATTATAAGTGAAAGATGATGGAGAAGGGAAACAACACGAACAGCTCAATGATTTCTCACAAATGTGCACAGATGTTGCCAGTATCTCTTCATTACATTTGTTGTCCCAAGCAGTTGAACTGGAAGTAGAAAACAGTTTTATTCCCCATCTGCAATGCTAACAACTTTCAGCTCTGGATCCTTACTTCAAGAGTCAGCACTCAACCCAAGAGCATTGTCTGCATGTCTTCCAACTTCTCCTTGCCCTACCTCCTGACTTGGAGGTACACTCATCACTCCCTCCTTCACTATTTGTGTCTCCCTTCCACAGTACATCACATACCTAAACTCTGTGAACACTCTTTTTCAAAGCCTGCCAGCAGGTATGACAAAAATTCATACCACTTCCAGGAGTCTTCCACCTTTCTGCTGCCCACATGGGGCTCTGTCATAGCTTCAGCTGGAGTAAAACCCCAGCCTTCACGCCTGGCCAGCACTGCTCAAGCTGCTGCACTCAATACAGCGACATCATTCAGCTGCTTCCTTTTCTTCATGTTTATAACTTGGCATAAATATCTCAGGCTGAGATTTTTAAAGGATTTAGGGAATAACACAATGTAAGCATAAATAAAACAGTTACCTTACTTTCAAACTTAGTATTAGGATAGCCGTCAACTATTAAGAGCACTTAAAAAAATACTCTGGAGTTCTGCCTAAAACATAACAAGATCCATACACGATCCAGGACATTATGCAGATTTAGGGATTTCCAAAAGAAAGCAATAGGGTTTTTTCTGCCTGAAGCACAACATACTCTTCAAATCCTACTCAAAGTGAAACTCTACACAAGCTTCAGTTATGGAAAGAACCTTCTTCTCAGACTCAAGACGACGGAATGGCAATAAGGCCCCTTTGCTGCTTCCCCTGCAGCCACCAGCCATGCTTAGCAGAGACGAATTTATTTAACAGCTTTCAAACCATATCACTCCATCACAGCAACTGTGTCACTAAGTCACATTTGCACCAGAAACAGAGCAATGACGTTTTTATGATCACCTTGAAGGCAAAACACGAGGAACAACAGGTCTCCTTAGAAACACATTACATAGCTGAGCTCACAGGGCAGGTGACAAGCACCTGCCCATCCTTCAATCTCTACAAGATGTTCCATGATCAGAGCAATACATATTTACACAACCTGTTTTAGCCAGAGCACAATTACACAACCATTCATAATAGCTCAACAGGAGACATCACCAGCTATTGTTCAGATTCACACTAACACAAAGGTTATTTTTAAGACATAAAAAACACAAAGCCACTTAGATTCAAGAGACCTACAAGAACAGATTTGATCTATTTTAAGGTTCTCCACCTCCACCCCTACAAACCCCTGTGCCACTGGCTTTTACTACACAAGTCTGTGAATCAATAAACAGCAAATATAACTCAAATTCTTTGCTTCCTTTTGCAGCATTTGCCTGGAAATGGAGCAAAGGGACTTCAGCTGTCACAGGGAGTTAAAGCTCCAGCTCAAAATTGAGACATGTTTCTCCTTCCTTTCCATCACCACTATAGAGCTGCATACTCCATCTCAACTCCACTATTAACCTGTATACTCCATCTTCAGCTGAGAACTTGAATATAACAAAAAATTCATTACATGAGCATGAACACAGACATTCAAAATTAAACAGGAAGTATACAGAGGGAATGTTTGCTAGATTGCTCAAACTGGAATAGAGAAGGGAGTGGTTTTTAAATTCTTCTCATTAACCCATGCATATCTTTTCTTAAAAATCACATTACTGTTAAGGCTTCCTTTACTGCAAACCATGTTTTGTGTTGTTTTTTAAGTCGATGCACTAGTTCACAAAGGAAACAATCGTATGGTAAAAACACTACAGACATACAAGTTCTGTTACAGAACATAAAAGCCCTCCAGACCTCTGCTTTCTCACATATGAAATGAGGACAATTATGTCAGAAGCTCTTTATTCTTGTTTTGTAAAAAAAGGGGAGGGAAGGAGCGAAATACATCTGTTTGCAATACCACAGCATACCAGTGTACTATTCCAAAAGGCTTAAGATCCATGAGGAGGCCGCTTGAGCTGTGTTGTATGCACTCACACAAGAATCGTACACACTCAATTCCAAATACAAACACAGAACTTACCAGCTGGAACTCCCTGCGCCGGTCGTACGCGTGCTGGATGCCACTGTCAGCCCATAGGGCTCGGATGGCTGGCAGGTACTGCAGGAACACTGCTGTCTCCACCATGCCCTGCACCACTGAAACCGAGCGGGTGTCAAACGCCATCATCGTATCTCCATTACTCTGGTTCGCAGGATCACCCCAGGGGATATGAAGTTTCTCTCTGGCATCCACGAGGACTCTCACACCTTTAATAGGATGAAAGAGCGTTGCAATTAGTTTCTCAGCATCTACTGTTTCAGTAGCCTACAAACCTGCAGAGATTCAGACAATGCCCTTACTCTGTACAGTCAAAGCTCAGTGGGACTCTCCACCCAGGAGGAAATCACAAAGTTTCTGAACAACCGACTCCAAGCACTATGCTTTCAGGTCATTTCGAATCTCAGATACTTACTATCTGAAAAACATGGCCATGGCCAACAGTATAATATCCACAGCACAAGTTTAACTCTTGATAAAGTGCTGGTTTTAATTACTAAGCCCCCAATCTGTGCTACCAAACAAACACTTTTGTCTGGCATGAAACAACTCAAATGAAGTATATTTAAAAGCTTATTTCAGAGTATGTCAAACCATCTGACTGTGTATTTTAAGGTTCCCTAATCTCTGTATTCTTATGAGTGTGGTATCTAGTTAACCTCTAGACAGTTATCACTGCTTTAACATTTGCAGAGATATGAACACAATATTTACCAAATCATTGCACTCACTAGAAGTTTTTTTTTCCTGCTTACATGCACAAGGAGTTGTATCATTGAAAGACTTCCCTGCACTTTTTTGTTACTGTTTTGGTAAATATTCCCTACGAGAAACAAAGTATTTTAAACTTCTCTTATAAAGGACTTTAAAAAAGAAAGTATCATAAAGATTAAGCAACTGCAGAGGCATGGGGAGAGCGTAAGGAAATCAAGGTGCAGTAACAAGTGACTGTATAACAACACACTTGTTCAATACCAGTGTTGTTTCAAGCTTCATTCCCTTCCCATGACTTTTCCACCTGTCAAACGCAGTGACTGCAGGGAAGCAGCCTCCAAAAGAGAGCTGTAGTTCCTAAGTGTATATTCCCACAGAGTAGGAAGCACCTTATTTTGCTAATCTCTAACCTGGTCAACATAGGTTGCTCGTGATTCCTACTGCCTTGCTATTTATAGCTTCCCCAGCCTTGGTCTGTAACCAGCTTTGTAAACCAACTGTCTTTAAGAATCACTGGATCTCAGCCCCCTTCACAAGCAGGGCTGAGGTCTGACATTGCTTTGCTGTTTCAAGAAACTTAGCTGAGACTTTGCCCACCTATTACATAGTCCAAACTGATAAACTGATGAGCGATTTAGACGAGAATGTGGCCGATTCAATACAGATGACAGCAGTGAAATGAAGAGCCCGCTCCTAAACCACGCATGGAGGTTTCAGCGATGCATTTATGACCCTTGGTGCAGGTTTAACCTTGGTTTCCAACACTATGGCAGCTTTCTTCCACTGCAGCGAAACGCTCCCTCCTGGGGCGCAGGACACGTCCCATCCTCCGGCACTCTCAGGTGCATCTCGCCCCCATCCATTAGCGTTCATCACCGCGATCGCGTTACCAGGAAATGGCACCGCTCGGGACCTCACGGGCTCAAACCGCTGCTCCCGCCTGGGGGCCGCGCCCGGGCCGCCGCCTCTCCCCCCCACACCACGGCCGGGTGACACCCCGCGGAGGGCGGCTGCCCCCCGAACGGTGCCACCGGCAGCGCGGGGCCGCTCCTCCTCCATGAGGGAGAGGCCGAAACGAAAGCACCGACCGAGCGGGAGGAGGCAGCGACCCACCGGGCTCAGGGAGACGAGGCCGCCCCCCCTCAAACCCCGGCCGGGCCTGGAGCTTCCCGGGGCTGCCCCTTCGCCTCTCACCCACCTTTAATCACGTTGCTGTAGATGGTGGCTCGGAACTCCTCCCGGGCCGCCCGGTCCCAGTCCTGCCCATGGATGATCCTCATCTGCTTGAGGAAAGTAGACTTGCCGCTCTCCCCCGCTCCCAGCAGCAGGATCTTGACGAGGCGCTTCACGTACGTCTTCTCGCGGTTGAGGCACTTGTCGATCTCCTTGGACTTGCGCTGCTGCTCGGCCTCGCCGCTGGTGAGCAGGCAGCCGGGGAAGCAGCCCGACAGCACGGAGCGCGACGGCAGGAAGTCCGCCATCTTAGCGAGCACTGCCAGCGAGGGCAGCGCCCGCTCCGCCACCCCGCGCATGCGTGACAGCGCAGCGTTCCCGCCCTTGCGCAGGCCCCGCCCACTGAGCGGCGCCTCAGAGGAAATGGCGGGAGACGGGGGCGGTTGCGGCCGCTCCGGTCGCGGTCGGGGTCTCTTTAACGTCTGTAGGCAGTGCTTAATGTGCGGTCACTGAGGGGAAACTGACCCCGTTATGGTGGGTCCTGTGCTCTGTAGGGGTACTGACAGGCGAGAAGCCGCGGGGAAGGGCAGCCCTCGGTCATGGGGGGCAGGATGGAGCTTGCCAGCTAAGCAGTTTTCTGTTCTCGGTGCGAGCAGTTTGGTTGGGAACGCGTTGAGCCGCTCGGCACGGACTTCCTCTTTGCTGCTCTGAGCTGTGCAGGGCTCCAGGCTGGACAAACAGCGGGTCTGGGCCTTGCATGGGGGCTGTGTGCAGGGTGAGGAATGGTGCAGTTTCCTATCCATGACTAGGTTAAATGAAGCAAAGACAGTATTTTCAAGTGCTTAATAATAAAGACAGGTGTCTCTTAGCGCTGCCTGTGCTGCTTTCCAAGGAGGCTTCTATCCTTGGTCTCCTGCTGGTTTTGTCCTTTTCCCTTTCTCCTCCTTTCACTTTGCTTCATGGGCTCTGCTGCCTGGTGTCTTTGCTAACACCTCCCTTTGGTCTCTCCCTGCAGCTGCCCTGTGCAAGCATCATGTAGCAGTCTGCTGCCTGCTGGTCCTGTCAGCACATGATGGTCATGTCACCTATCCAGCTGCCCACAACACCAGAGGGTTCGGTAGTCACTGGCCTTTTTTCCCCTGCGTGCTACAGATTGGGAATCATAGAATCACAGAATGGTTAGCAAGGACCTTAAGATCATCCAGTTCCAACCCCCTGCCATGGGCAGGGACACCTCCCACTAAACCATGTCACCCAATACTTCATCCTGCTTGAACACCGCCAGGGGTGGAGCATTCATGACTTTCTTGGGCAACCCATTCCTGTGCCTCACCACCCTTACAGTAAAGAACTTCCTCCTTACATCCAATCTAAACTTCCCCTATTCAAGGGCTGTTCCTGCACTGAGGATGATTCTGTTCCCTGGAGAGGACACTGCCGTGGGCTCAGCGTCATCCAGCTCAGAAGGGGGAAGCTGAATTGCTCCATCCTAGCTCAGGTGTTACCCAGCTGCATCCTCTGCCCCAGTAGCCAGGCTTCATCTCTAAGGCAGGGTGCAGAAGGTCTCTCTCTGTTTTGCTTTCTTCCTTCCTCTTTGCCACATCTTCCCTTGGCTTTCCTGTCCCTGGAAAGTCCAGGAGTGACGGGAAGCAAATGCTGCCCATTGCTACTCGCAGCTCTTCCCATGGGGCTACTAAGGAAGGTTCTTTGAGTGCTTGTGCCCTACCAGACATGATAATGGGCTCTGGAGTTACTGATTTAACTGCCTTGCTGAGGGACCTGGGATACAGTCATGTCTCTCTCTGTGCCACACTTTGCACTATATAGAGAGAGTTTATTATGTTATATATAGTTATATATAGTTAATATATATATGGCAGTTTACCTAACTGCTTTGAAATCTTCCCGGAAGGAACTGCATATGGAAATACAGCCCCTGCTCATCATGCTTGCAGTACCATTCTCGTTGCTTCACTGACATTACTCCTTCCTTCCCCTCAGGGTTGTCCCCGGTTTCCTTAGATAGAAAGGTAGTTTACTCACCACACGCCTTTTGTGTTGCATGATTCAACTTCTGGTGTGTGAAAAAGGGGCAACCACGTAGGAAATGTGATCTTTACAGACAGGAGGGGATTCCCTCTGCTGCGGTGCTTCCTACAGGAGAAACTGGTAAGAATTCCGAGTGAGCATGGCTCACAGGGGCTTCACGAGGAGAGCAGAGGGACAAAATTCAGCTGGCACAGGGTGCCCAGAGAAGCTGTGGCTGCCCCATCCCTGGCAGTGTTCAAGGCCAGGTTGGACACAGGGGCTTGGAGCATCCTGCTCTAGTGGAAGGGGTCCCTGCCTGTGGCAGGGGTTGGAACTGGGTGAGCTTTAGGGTCCCTTCCAACACAGACCAATCTGGGATTCTATGATTATCTGGGTGCAGAAAGGCCAGAACTAACTTGTGGAGCCAAAAATCAGCGAGGACTTTGCATGGCTCTGCTGGTGCTCTCTCCATTCTCCCCACAGATAGTCCTTTACTGTCTTGATGGACAAATTCACACATCGCTTAGCCAGACTCTGTCAGGAACTGGAGAAGCATTTCCTTTCCACAAGTGTGGGGTTGTGATTAGACCCCAGGGGTGTCTGCCCTTCACAAGCCTCTGTAATCTGATTTAAACACCTTGTGCTTCACGTGGCAGATCTGCTGTAGAGCATTAACTGCTGGGACATTTCCCCTGGGCAGCAGGTGAAATGTTCATCTCTGATCCTGCGTTCAGTGCTTTGGGTCATTTGCAAATGTTAACAGAGCTGAATTTACATTGGAGATCTTCTGTAGCAGACACGGAGCAGCTTGGCGATGGAGAGAGAATTACCCATGGGCTTTATTTTAGCTTGTCCGAGAAGACTAGAAATGGAAAAAAGACCTCACCTTCATCTCCAGGGGGTGTCCATAGGGATCAGCAGCATTTAAAATCACTGGGAGCTTTGGAGCTCAGCAGGGTTGAAGAGCTCACACCTCGGCTTGAGCTCTGCAGAACTGCTTCCCCTGGGTGTCCTGCAAGGAAATGTTCTTTCTGAAGGTTTGCAATAGTTTCTCTCTGGTAAGATGCCTCTATTCCTCAGTGGAACTTTCAAAGTCAGTATTTGGGATGAAATGGCCATTTTTATTGTTTTAAGTGCATGGGGCACATGCAGTTGTTGGTGATTGAGCCTTTCCTTAGGTCAGCACCTCTCCTGAAGGACTTCTGAGTCCTTCCACCCCAGGACAGTGAAGGACAAGAGCCGCTCAGAGGAACCAGTGTAGTTTATAACAGGTTCTCCCAGTTTCCCTCCCAAGCCAAGGAACTGAGCTACGTCTGTGCTGTTTACCCGGATATGTCCAAAAGAATTACCTGTATAAAGAACCCATTCTCCTGCCAGTGCCTGTCTCTCCTAGAGATGAAAGCACTTGTGTTAGCTATCGTCACTAAAATGCTTGTGTGCCTTCACTGTCCTTTCCTTCCTCTGACCCTGCTCTGAATTCCCTCTCTCCAGCTCTTTGCCTCCAGCACTGTCCATGCTATCAGTTTGTCACCTTTGCTGTTTCAGAGAGCCACTGGGATCTGAGCTGGGTTCAAACAGCACCTCAGCACTTGAACTAGGGGACAATTCTGCTCCTTTTGGCTGCCAGCTGATGCCTTGAAGCATGAGATATGATGGCTTTGATGCTAACATGTGGCACGACAGAGGTTACTCGCAATATTTAACTCATGGAGCAAAGAAGGGTGGAAAAACTGTGGCAGTGTCTGATGCAGCAGCTGCTGTGACTCACGGGGGGATTCCACATGGGAATGACTGAGCAGACACAGGAGGAAGGCCTTGCAGAGGGATGAAAGAGCAGAGAAAAAGATGAAACACTTCCACAAGGGCAACAAAGCAACTGGGAAAGCAGCCTGTGCCTTCAGGGTATTCCTGTGAATGGAAAGAGTACTCTGCTCCATGTGCTTTGCTCAAGCGTGCAAACCGTGTGTAACATCAGAGCAGTCACAAACACCATGGTAAGAGAGCACTGCCCTGAGAAATGGCTACACATGGGTTTGGGAATTGTGGGTGACCAGGAAACATGGATGTGCACGATGGTGTCAGGTGGGATCTGCTCATGGAGAGGGTGGCACGAGCACCTGCTCACTACATGCATACATGGCACTGTGTGCACCCCGGGGTGTGAGCACACGCTGTGTGTTCCCTGTGCAACCTGCCCACATGGCATTCCCGGGAATACCTCCTACAAGCCCGGGCACAGTTATGCTCAGTGTGAGTGAGGAGCCAGCACTCTTCTGGCTGTGCTGTGCTGGCAGTCCGAGCCCGGGGCTGCAGGAGGAAATCCCACCATTTTCCAAAGAAACCAGGAAAAGGGAGCTCTTGCTTCCCAGGGCTGCCATGGAGGTGAGACAGCCCCGTTGTGGGGAAGCACTCTAGTCCCGTGGTCTGCCTCTGGTCACTGTGAGTCACAGCTTTCCGTTGTGGGAAGTCACAACTTCTCACATGGCTTTGCCATGGTACCAGCTCCCCAGAGCCACCCGCCTGGCTCCTGCACCCACTGCCGCACCAAGCAGCATGCATGGAGCAGATGTTGCAGCACTGCTTGCTGAGTCCCAGCCACTGGGACCTGGGCCCCGTGGGCCTTGGGAGCCCCAGCTCCGACCAGGAGCACTCTGGGGGGAATTCTTCCCTCTCCAGGGGAACGAGTGGTGAATGGGGGCTTTGCCTGCTCCTGCCTACCACCACCTTTTGTAAGGACCGTTTCCAGTGTGACTGGTAAGGTTGGCTCGCCCTGCAGGTACCCAGCACCTTCCAGGGCGACTTTACAGCTCCATCACCCCCATCTCCTAACCCCGGTACCAATTCCAATTCCCAGTCCCTCCTGCCCCGCCTGCCCAGGCCCCGCCCCTGGCCCCGCCCCTCCGGGCGGGCTCCCCCTAGCGCCAGAGGCCGCTCCCGCACCGCCCTACGCCTTCATGCAAATGAGCGTGTGGCGACGGGTGCTGATTGGCTGCAGCGCGCAGCGTTGGCGCCGCCCTTGACCGGGAGTGCCGGCGGTGGCGGGTGTCTGCAGGCAGGTGAACCTGACCGGGCCGCCGCTGCCCGGGCCCGCTCCGGCGCCATGACCGTCACCCGGCTGGACCAGGGGCAGCGCCACCGGCCGAGGATGGCCTTCCTGAAAAAGGTGAGGGCTGGGCAGCACCTCGGGGGCTGCATCCGGGGGGGGGGCCATGCGGTGCCCCCTGCTCCGGGCCGGGGGGAACCCCGGTGTTCACAGTGCCCCGCCTGGGCACGGCTCCCCGCGGCCCCGGTGGGTGTGCGAGGGGACAGCACCGGCCCCGGGGCTCTGGGGACACGACCTGTTGCAAAGCCCTGGTGCTCCGGGGTTCAGGCTGGGGTCTGGGGAGGCAAGGTGTGAACTGGAGGAAATAAAGCCATAATGTCATTTAGTTTTGTGGCTTAGCCTCGGCTGAGTTGTTTTCCTGACACGTTTCCTCCTTATCCCATCCTTTCCCCCACCCAAAGACACTCAAAACTGCATTGTTTCCCAGGGGAAGCCCCATCACCTGCAGCGCAGGGCCCTTCGGCTTGGTCCAGCATTCCCGAGCCTTGCAGCTGATGTGCATCCGGTTTTTGGGCTGTATCGTGGCCAACTCATTTCCCACTTCTTCAGAAGCACTGGAAGGAGTGGGCTGGTGTTTGCCCACGCTCTGGGCTCGGATGTGTAATTTGTAAAGCAGTTGGTGTTTTTCCATAGGGTTCATTCAAAAGCGAAGCCAGTTTTAGTCCAACCGGCATCAGCACTGCTGAGCTTCCCTTCCACCCACCTCCTGCCTGTGGCTTATCCTGCTCAGTGGAATTAACTGAATTCCCAGTGACAAGGACAGCCGGTGGCTGTCGGAGTTGTAGCTGCCTCTTCTGCAGCACCCATGAGCCAGGGGGGAAGGTTCAGGCTATTTGGTGCTAAGGCACGATCCTAGCGATACAAGCACTGCGCTCTTCATGGTGGGGGAGGTAAAGGAGGTGTTTTGTTCGGTGCTGTGCCTTTGAAGGTGCTGTGTGCTTTGGGAAACAACCCCAGCAGCAGTCGTTGCAGTCTTTGCAATGCGCCCCGAGTTCCTCAGGTGGGAAGAGCTGGTAAAACACGGGGAATTCCTCCTAGGCAGCATGCACGGCACCCAGTGTGAGCAGCGAGAGGCTTGGGTCCTTCTGGTGCTCAGACTGTGCTTAGCGCTGGGAAGGGAAGCTCTGGGCTGGCCACAGAAAGGTTTTAGCTCTCATCTCTGCTTTCATTCCTCCTCTGGTTTTCCAGACCTTAGGGAAGCTGTGTATGGATCTGCTGTTCCGTGGCAGCATGGGCTACCACATCCTTAAATACAGAGCACCTTTACTGGTTGCCTATGGAGGGAGCTGAGGATGCTCAGCGTCCGTCCAGCGAGCACCTCAGATCCACGAGGAGCTAATATCCTAGAGAGAAGCTTTCTTAGCTGCTGAAGGCTGTGCTCCAGCTTCGCCAGCAGCTGGCCCATCGCCGTAGCCATGGGTTGGCTCCAGCACACGGAGGGGTTCCTGCTGTGCTGTCTCCTTGTGCTGCCTCTCCAGCTGTGGGGACAGGAAGGGGGTTTGCTTCAGGGATGATGGGCAGTGCTGGGTATGTGCTGCGAGGTCGCTCTGTGTGGCATGGGCTGGATGCAGAGCTTCATGGCTGACCCATGGGGGGGAATCAGAGAGCCCCCTCTAAGGCCCAGCAATGCCTTCTAGTCCATGAAATATGCACGACTAACACTTAGGTTGGTTTACTCTGTTTTTCCTCTCTCCTAAGCTGTCTTCCTAGGAAGAACATTGGCTCAGAAGCCTGTTGAAGCAGGGAGGAAGGCTCTGAAATGCATTTGGGCTGTATGCACATGGCCACATGCTGGCAGAGCTCAAATCAGCCCAACCTCTTGGTGCTGGTGTCTGCCTCAGCAGTCAGGATCCGGCCTGTTGGGCATCAGCTGGTGGAGCAGGGCTGTGCTCCCCAGTGGCTCTGTTTCAGTACAATCTGTGTGCTTCTCGCTGTGCTCTGAGGGCTGCACATGACTCACAGCTCGTGGGTAGGGCTGATGGATGCCGCTTGCCTTTTTCCTCTGCATCCTCCCTATGCTGGTCCCTGATGGCAGCCCCGCAGCCGGGCAGGGATGAGTGGGGTCTGCAGCGTGTCTGGGGGCTTCTCCAGCCTGGCTTCAGTCTCCCCAGGCTTCTCTGTTTCAGCATTAGTGTGACACTGACTTTAAAACCAGCTGAAAATCAATCTTTACTGTCAAGCCCAGAGCGCGTCCTGTCACTACAGGCTTAAACCCTCACTGAGCTTGGCAAGACTTGGGCTCCAAGTCACTGTGGTGCCTGTGAAGACAATACCCTCCATTATGTGTGAGTGTCATCAAGTCACCCTCGTTAAATCCTCTAATCCTTGTTAAAATCTACAGCCTGGCCCCAAATGAATGTGCAGAGAAACAGAATTGGTCCTGTTGGACCGGCTTTGATTTAGTATCGAATAGTAGCAGAAGACAAAAAGAGCATCATCCACAAAGCCAGGTCATCTAAAATGAGGAGATGAGGAGCATACTCCAACTCCAGCTGTCTTAGTGGAGCATCCCAAGTGCAAGCAGGAGGCTGCTGTGCCTTTGGGATGCTGCCAATACGAAGTCAAATGTAAGAGGAGGAAAATACCTTTGAAAACCTTCATATTTAGAAATAAAAGGTAATTTGGAACCAGAAACAGAAGAATTCTCACCCTGAGGGTGAGACTCATCCTTCTTAACATGATCTGTTAAAAACAAGTCATCAGCATCCCTCAGGGCTTCCTGATGGGATGGAGGATGCTGCCAGACAGGGGGAGGAGTTGCTCTGGATGGTGTGTCTGCCCTGTCCCAGAGGGGCTGAGCTTTGCTGCCCACAGACAGGGCCGAGTTGTACTGCATATGTTCTTGGTGCATGGTGCAGCGTCTATAAGTGCACAGGTGGGGTATTTGTGCAATAGGAGCACAGCTTGATTTCTTCTTCCTTAGTGCCCCAGCAAGCAGCCCTCTGCACCAGAGAAGAACATTTATGGGTAGCAGAGATTCCTTTCTCATAGCTCAGCTCTCATGGAGTGGTTATATCCTGTCCCTCGTCTGCTGACCCTGTGCTTGTGTCTCCTATAGGAGGGGGAAATGGCACTGAGAGTCAGTGTGACAGCTGGCAAGGTTTGGAGGTGACACCTGTAATGGCAAGGGGAGGTTGGGAGAAGACTGTGGCCATTGCATCCGTTCCTGTATAACACCACTGCACATTACTCTGGGGTGCTGCCCAGAGCTGGGATGGTCCTGGGCCTTCTGTAAGACATCCCATCTGCTTCCTGCTTCACAGATCGAAGCTCTTATGATGGAGATGCAGAATCCAGACACAGGAATCAAGACGCAGATGCAGAGGGTGATGGTCATCACCATCCCACATGCTGTGGCAGGTAAGAGCTGCACCAGGGGAAGGGACCAGGCAGTCCATCAAAGAAAGGCTGTGTGAGGACCCTGTGGCCACTCCAGGGTTACCACTGCCTGGATGCATACTGGTTATAGCCCAGTAAACACTTGCTGTCCATCCTTTGAGCCATGCCTGCTCCCTTTACCTCATTCTCGCTCCTGTCTCATTTCACTCCTACCTCTTTGAATCAGAGACACACAAAGAGTGATAATCACACCCTTTTAGCTGTCTCCTGTGAGTTTAACTCAAGTAACCTTGCTTTCCTTTAGCACAGAGCTGAGTAGGTGCTTCAGCCTCCAGACCTGTCATAATCCCAGTGAGGCTGAATCAAATCAGGATAAATATGAAGATCCAACTGAAACAGGCAGCCTGGAGTCAGGCTGAAAGAGGGTGCTTCAGAAAGGAGCAATAGACAGTTAGTCTCCCCTGTAAAGTTTTCTGCTAGTAATAGTTCTCCTTCAGCACACAGGAAAAGAACAAAACACTCAGCCCACTTCTCTGCCTGTAAATGACAGCTTTTCCTCCTTCAGGCAGGCAGGGAGCTGTGCTGCGTCACTTGTATGGCATTACAGCAGCTCTTAGCACAGCCTCCTTTCACAGGGCATTATCACCTCTGCTTCCCTGTTCTCCAGCCCTTGTGAGGGGTAGGTACTCAGAGATGCTGTAGCAAAGTTCCCTCCTTTTACTCTGGTCTTTCTGCAGCCCTTTAGAACACAAAGGACAAAATCTCTCCCTGAAAGCAGTGATTTTGCTCCAGGTGACTCCGGATACAACTTGGCCAGATAGATTCTATTATCCCTGGCTGTCAGTGAATAGTTAAGGCAGCACTGCAGAGAAGCTTCCTCTGCACTGAAGATGATGTGCCACCTCGAATAAGAGCAGGGAACAAGCAGTTCTGATGTCTGACCAGTGTAAAACACCGCTTCCTGAAAGTCCATGGCTGGATGATGTGGAGGGAAGGTGCCCGTTGATGCTCATCCTCTTTGTGTGCTGTCTGCTTCTGTCTGGTTCCTCAACCAGAATTGCTGCAAGTTCCTTCTTGCATAACTCCTGAATTGCAGTCAACTTCTCATAGGCAAGGGAGTTCCAGTCTCTTGGCATGGTGCTTATCACTCTAAATGATGATGGTTTTAGTGCTGTGCAAGCTGTGTGTGTATATATATAATAAACATATATATATGTAGATATTGGCCTCTGGGTGTTGCAAAACAGTGCTTCATGTTTAGTGAGGGGGTGGTGAAGACACCAGAGCAATGAACACAGACCCACTGAAGAGAGTTTGTCTCTTCATGTGCAGGAAGCCAAGGGGTTAAATTCAGTGCGGGGGAAATGGCTCACAACAGAAAACACCAAGTTAAATGTGCACCTTTAGGGGAAAGTGCTTGCAGAGAGCTCTGTCTAGAAATGAGGGATGAGATAATCCTTTAATTTCATCTATTTCAGGAAGCAGGCGGCAGGATAAGAGCCCTGAGCCCTTATTAGAAAGTTAAGTCAATGTCAAGAAAGGCCAACACCTCGGTCTGCAATCCTGGGGGATGTTTGGAGAAAAAGCCCAATAACTGATGGGGGAATAGTGCACTTCTGCACTGTTTAAATGGAAGGAGGGTGCTGGAGGCTTGGGTCTGACTGGTCACACTGCAGCAAAAGAACTGGGGAAGTGAACGGAGAATCTTTGCTATGTCCTTTTACCACTACAGCTTGTCTCTGAGCCTTGGGCATCCCTTCTGCTCTGACAGTCGTGTCCCTTAAAGGATTCCCCAGGGCCTGTTGCTGTTCTCGTATTCAGAGTGGGACAGGACCGTGCTCTGTGAATCTGGAGACACTGCAGTGAATCTTTCAAGACAAGATGGTTCAGACAAGGGGCACTTCACCTGCCCTGGGTGCGGAAGCTGTTGAGTTGCTTATGTCCTTTCTAAGCCAGTGCTGAAGGTTGAAGTGTTGTTGCTCAGGCCACAGTGTGCCTCCGCACACTCATCCTCAGCTCACTGCCTGCCTTGGGCTTCTTCTCCCAGGGACTGATGCCTGCTTGGGCAGGAGAAAGCCTGGATGGCAGCAGGGCCAGTGAGAGCAGTGCATTTTATCTCTGCTCTTTATGACTTCTCCTGTATGGTGCATTTGAAAGCATGTTTGCAAGAAGGGGTCAGTGGGACCCAGAGCACAGGGAGAGGTGAGGACTGCAGGGATCACTCATGATTTAAGCAGCTGACATGTTCTTTG
Organism: Neopsephotus bourkii; assembly: GCF_033783945.1. Taxonomy (NCBI): domain Eukaryota; kingdom Metazoa; phylum Chordata; class Aves; order Psittaciformes; family Psittacidae; genus Neopsephotus; species Neopsephotus bourkii. The sequence continues at coordinate 2,713,826 of NW_026902223.1, forward strand.
CTTTGCAGGTAATGACATACTGCAGTGGATTCTGCAGCGCTTGCAGGTCACTCAGGAAGGTGGGTAGAAATGGAAAACTTGAGGCTTGGAGCTTTAAAACTTGAAGGTCTCCATAGACAAAACCTCTCAGATGAATTCCTCCCTGCCCAGTAGCGGCTCACTTTTAGGTTCCAGTGCAGTGTCCCTGTGCAATCCAAACGTCTGCCTTCTCCCTTTGCAGAGGCACTCCACCTGGGGGACCTGTTTGTCAAATATGGATACATCTACCCTCTTCAGGAGCCAAAGAACCTCACTCTTAAGACAGATGGAAGCCTCTACAGGTTTCAAGTGAGTTGCATCTTCTGTAAAGTCTTAGTCCTGAGGCCATGCTGTGTAGCCATGCTTGCTGTCCAGTATGCAGGCAGAAGGGATCCACAGAGCAGCCTCAGGCCAGTTCCATATGTCAGACTATGGTTTATAGGGAAACTCTTGATAGTTCCTTTAACTAAATCGGTGTATTTGTTCTACTTCAGAATAGCTGCGCTTTCTTCCAAATGTGTGCTCCCTTCCAGCTCTTAAAGTAGCAAATGGATTTCCTGGTTGGAAACAGAACGATCTGGGGAGACTGAATGCTGAATATACAAAAAGCACAGTAACAACAGGATGTTATCAATGTTCATGGTTGGACTGTTCCCACTACGATGGGAAATTGGGGTACCCTTGGTACTTTGAATGAGGAGTCTGGTTCCCACATGGTGCCAAATCAGGCTCCAGCATCTCAGTGCTCAGGCGGCAGCGGGAGGTTGGCCACGTGAACCTGTTGCAGGGCAGGAGTGGGCTGACATTGGCAGTCTGCTGGGCTTGGTTCTGCTGTGTCTGGTACCACTGAGCTGACACGCAGCGACAGAGCTGAAGCTCTGAGTGTAGCAGAGGAGAGCTGTCCTCTCCCTCGGTGGTGCTGCTAATGAAAGCCTTGTTTTCCTGCAGACCCCTTATTTCTGGCCTGCGCAGAGGTGGCCTGCAGATGACACAGACTATGGTAAGTGACAGCACTGCGTGGTTAGGAGGTGCAGTGCAAGCACACAGCCCTGCACTGTGTTTGCTGTTCATCTCTGTGCTGTGTGTCTATGTGCTATGGCCTTCCCTTGCATTTTCTTTCATACTCTTTCATGAGTGATTCCCAGTACTTTGAATTGAGGGAACACTCTGGATGTGACCACCTTGTGTGGCCTTGATGAGAGAAAATGCTTAAGCTTCTCTTACGTTCCACTGAGCTCCATCAGACTGGAACCTGTCTGAAATACTCTGCTGGGCAGAGGAGATTTTAAACACAAGGTTAGATTTCCTGAGTAGTTAAGTGTATTCCTGGATCTGAGCCCAAGACTTCCTGTCGATTTGGATCAAGTCCTGCCTTCGGAGATGGCTCTTTCTTTGTATAATGCCCAGTGGCTTCCAGTGTCTCCTGATGGCATTTTCCATATCAGTCACTTGTTGCCTTTATAATGCTTTTTATTATAGGTCTGGTCATGAAACTTGGTTTGCTCATGCGGGCTGTGCAGCTCACAGGCTGATAGGTTTGTACCGGGGTTGTCCTCTGTGGCTTTTATCTACACATGCTGTAGATCTTCTGGGGAAATAGAAAAGCCCAGTTTAGTTTCATAGAATCATAGAATAGTTAGGGTTGGAAAGGACCTTAAGATCATCAAGTTCCAACCCCCCTGCCATGGGCAGGGACACCTCGCTCTAAACCATATCCCCCAAGGCCTCGTCCAACCTGGCCTTGAACACTGCCAAGGATGGAGCATTCACAACCTCCCTGGGCAACCCATTCCAGTGCCTCACCACCCTAACAGGAAAGAATTTCCTCCTTATATCCATATGGGATGCTTTCAATAGAACTTGGAGCAAAACACTGGCTGGTGGTGGGAGAACTTGGAGGTCTAACTGTGAAGAACCTCAGCATTTAAACGTTTGGTCCAATATCCTTTGACCTGTGAGACCGAGTTCCCAAAAGAGGGGTGATGCTGACAGAGGCACAACCAGCCCAGTCTGTGTCACTGCCTCCTGAAGCAGCAGTGACAAAGTGGTGCCCCATCCCTGGCAGTGCTCAAGGCCAGGTTGGACACAGGGGCTTGGAGCAAGCTGCTCCAGTGGAAGGTGTCCCTGCCCATGGCAGGGGTTGGAACTGGATGAGCTTTAAGGTCCCTTCCAACCCAAACCATTCCATGATTGTATGAAAACACCAGGTTAATTTTTCTTCAGTGAGCTTTTGTGAGCTTGGAGCTCCTGCCTGGGAAGGTTCTGTAACAGACAGAGATTCCTGTGTTTGCCATGGGGGTGAATTCCTTATTCTTGGACTTGATGCTCTAACTGACTGCTTATTGCTTCTTCCTCCTCAGCAATTTACCTGGCAAAGAAGAACATTAAGAGGAAAGGTGTTCTGGAAGAATATGAAAAGGTGAGGACAAGTTGCACTTGGTCCATTGCAAGCCCCTCTGTTGTAATGGACGGAGCATGGCAAAAAATGACCTCTTCAATCGCACGAGGGGTTTCTCCATCAGTGCCAAAAGCCAACATCTTGAACGTGAAAAGTCACTGGCACAGGAAAACACTCTGAATCGATGGTGATTGTATCAGGGTAATGGCTCTTTGCAGTGGTATTCCTGAACTGTTGCAACTCATGTAATTCCATGCAGAACACTCCGGATTTCTTGGCTCCGCCGCCAGCCTGGCCTAGCTGAGTGATGGAGAGTCAAGAAAAGCCTTCCATGGAGCTCCTGGTGCACAATTATCACACTCACTGCTGCTTTGGTTTTATTCCAGGAACATTACAACATGCTCAACCAGAAAATAAACTACAAGTGGGATTTTGTCATCATGCAGGCCAAGGAGCAGTATAAGTGAGTTGACTCACGTTCCCTTGCTTGCATCGCTGGGGAGGGTGTGGGGCAGCAGAGCTCCCCTGGCTCGGTACACAGATAAACTGCAGTCTGAAAGCATCGACTGCAGCTTTAAAACAACCTGCAGGTGACCCTCAGGACTGTAAAATAAACCTGCCTTTATGTCAGCCTGGGGCTCCTTTGTGTAACAGAGAAGCCTTATTCACCTCACGCTCTGTGAGTGAAGAATTGGGTGCCCACTTGCACAGCTTCATCCTCTGCACCCCTGTTTCTCTCCTGGCCCACCAAAGCCATGCAATCAATGTGGTTGTGAGAGCATGGGCAGAAATGGGTCCTTCCCTGTGACACGTGCTCATGCCTCTTTGCAAATGGCTTTTGCACTGATCAAGTGTGCAGGGGGAGGTTTAGACTTTGCACCTAATGTGAAGAAGCCAGGGTCTGATGCTGCAGCGTTTGAGCCCTTGCTAGAGATGGCTTCTTTTACCTTGGGGCTGTCCCTGAGCATGTGTGGCTCAGGCTCAGGAGCTGATCCTGCTTCAGTCATTGCTTGCATGTGTGTCACAGCTGAAGTGAATGGCCTCAACCAAGAAGCACTGAATGTTCCCAGCAGGGATTTATGGAGAAGACTCTGATGCAGACTTGGGCACCAGCCAAAATGACTTGGTTTTAGAAGCTGAATCCTTCACATTCCCAGCAGTCAGTGAACGTGAGATGGGGATTACTCCTTTGGAGACAGCACCTTTCCTGCTGCTGTAGGCTCCTTTTACCTTGTTTTACCTCCCTGCACGGCAGCGCTGCCTCTGCTGCTCAGCACTGTTTCGGCTGGGATGGGAGCCAAGTCCTCCGAGTACAGCTCATCAGATAGCTGTCTCATTAGACACCAAACTGTTGTTCTTGTAAAGTGAGGTCAGGCTCGGGCTAAGAGATGCCAAATGCACTTTTAGAGTTAGATACCAACACTGAACGGGCAGAGGAAACATGTCTGAGGCTGTTTGATGGTGATGCTGGGGCAGACTGGTGCAGAGCAGCCTGCATCCACCCTGCTAACCACAGCAGGCTGGCCACATGCAAACAGCCTTTTGGGAATTCTCCTTTGCCCATGTGAAATCCCAAATCGTGCCCAGGACTTTTCTGGGAAAGAATTAGTTGATGCAAACCCAAACCATGCTCAGTGCCTCTTGTGTTTAATAGAGGAGGTGATTTGGGTTTTAGTGCCTGGGAACGCTGCTTGGTACCATTTCCAAATAACTCCTGTGAGAAATGGCCCCCTTTACAGGGATGAGACATGTCTGGGATGCATCCCTGCACGGCAGCCACCAGATACTGCCCAGGGACATCAGGCATGGATAAACATGAGGCAGCAAGGCTGACCGCAAGTAGTGGGTTGTTAGCATAAGGCTACCCAAGGGCTGTCTGTTTAATCCAAAGAGGATGTGTGGGCTCCCAGCTGAGCTCAGCAAGATGATGGCTTCCCAAAAGCTGTAGTCATGTGTGGCCATGTGAGCAGCATGATCTGCACTCCAGAATGAGCTGGGGTAGGAGGTGCTCAGGAGGCTCCATCGCAGCGTTGTGTAGTCAGGCTGGGAGCCATGAGGCAGGGGACAGTGGAGGTTTTGCTCTTTTCTCATCCCACTCATTTTAAGAGAGCAAAATCAATGCATTCCTATAGAGTAAATCCTGTTGTTGGCTTTGCAGGGCAGGGAAGGAGCGGAAGAAGGTGGACAGATATGCCCTGGACTGCCAGGAGAGAGCCTACTGGCTTGTGAACCGAACTCCTGTAAGTAGAGCATCGTGGTGCTTTGATGCCTCAATGGTTCCCTCCTGCAGCCACTGGGGACAAGCTGAGGGTATGGCCATGGGTTCAGCCTGGGCCACCAGTCCACACCACCGTCCTCTTGCTTGCTGTCTAAGGTGCAGCTCCAGGAGGGCAGCATTCCCAGATTCAGGGTGCACAGCCCCTCCATGGATGCTGCCGGTGGCCAGGAGCTGCTGTCAGCAGAGCCCTTTGGGCCTCGGGGGTCTCCTCATGCATTTGTGTGAACCCCAGACCTCAACACAAATGACTTACAAAGCCATTGGTGCTCTCATCCCCAACAGCCCGGCATGCTGGATGTCCTGGAGTACGGATTAGACCGTGTGACGGATCCCAATGAAAACAAGGTAAACCAGGTGAGGCAGGACTTTGGTTTTCACACCTATGGACTTGGCAGGACCCAGACAGCATCCCTGTGATTGTGTTTTGGGGCCCTGCAGGCTGGGTGAGTCAGCTCTGCTGTGGCAGCCCAGCAGGCCAGAGGTTGGAGCCGTCTCATTGTCCAGGGTGTGGTGCCCTCAAAATAGCCTTTGGCAGCTCCTTTAGGCTTGAAAATACTTTGTGAGCTCTTGCCACACCACTTGGTGTGAGAGCTTAGCTGCAGGATGTGTTTTCTGTGCTGCTGAAACTGAATTCAGGAACCCTCTGTCTCCAGGTGCTCGTGGCTGCCTCTATTAGTGCTGGATGAGCTGTGTGGGGTGTAAAGGATCAGTGAGAAGATCAGGTTTAAATAAAGGGACAGAATACCTCCAGAAAGGGTGATGTGTGGCAGAAAGATGGAGAAGTTGGGGTGGTGGGTAGGAGACACAGACACTGCCTAAAAATGCATATTGTTTAGTGAGAGCACAAACAGAATTGATGAACTGATGCTGTAACTGGTTCAGAGTCCCCAGCAAGACAAATGCGGGCGGTGGATGAGGAGCTGGAGCTGCTCTTCTCTTTCTCCATCAGTCCTCTTAAGTGATCCCGTATTTGTGCCCTTAATGGTGTTCATTTGGCAGCGCAGTCAAAGCCTCTCTCAGCAATGAAATGCAAATGTGGCTCTGATCACACTCACTGGATTCCCACAACTCATTTTCCTAACAGCCTTTAAACATCCCAGCAGCCAGAGGCAGGGTAATTGCTTTGGCCAAGTGTGTCCGGTTGCTATAGAGACTGGAAATGAGCAAAGTGTAGGCTTGGGGTGGATTTTGTTTTTCCTCGCTGTGAGTAGCTGCTGCTGAAAGCCCTTTATTTGTAGGAGGAAAGGAGTGGTGGGAAGGGAGAGGGATGCAGGAGGAGCAGCCAGCATCTCGCCCACGGTTCTGCAGCTCACGTGGAAGGAGGGTTTAGGTTTGCAAACGGTCTGCTTGGGGGCACAGGGGAAGTGAGCTGAGGGATGGCTGTGCTGCTCCCACCCTGCACGGGAATCAGTTCCCTCTGTCAATAGAGACTCCGAGAAGAGATGAGCCAAGCAGCAAGTGACAGGAGAAGAGGAACCGGCCTCAAGCTGCACCAGGGCAGGGTTAGCTGGAGCTGAGGAGCAATTCCTGCCCCAGAGGGTGCTCAGGCATTGGAACAGGCCGCCCAGGGCAGGGCTGCAGGCACCGGCCCTGCAAGTGTTCACACACTATGGAGACGAGGCCTCAGTGCCATGGGTTAGTGGTGACCTTGGCAGGGCTGGGGGACGGTTGGGCTGGATGAGCTTAAAGGGCTTTTCCAACCCAGTTGATTCCATAATTCAAAGGACACAGGCTCAGGGAGGCTTCACTCCTTGCAGCTGGTCTCTGAGCAGAACGGGGAAGTTTCTTCTTGCTCCTCTTGCTGCTGTTGAAAGAGCAACTGCCAGACACAAGGCAGCCAGAAGCTCACATAGAGACAGCCTTGGAGCAGCTGCTCTCACAAACCCTGTGGCTCAGCAGCCTCTGGGGAGCAGAAGGGACAGCCCAAGCTCCTCAGGTAGATGCTGAGCTGCACTGTGCTCTGCTGGCCATATCCTACCCCTGCTGAAGGCAGTGCAGAGTTTAGTGATGTTTCCTGTGGACCCTGTTGCTGGCTCTGATGTAGGTGAAAAGATGAGAGCATAAAGTGCATGAATCCATTTGATTTGCATCTCTGTTCCTGCTCAATCCAGCTTCATTTTGTTGGCCAGTTAATTGTGTTCTATCTTGGCAGCTGAGAAAGAAAGAATTTGTGGTGATAATGAATTCCTGACATCAGAATGACTTCTGTGAAGCTGCTATTGGCATGAGCATCTCCTTCACTTGCCTCAGACCCTCTGGTGGGCTGCTCCCTCCCTAATTGATAGAATCCTCCGGGGATAAACAGGCGCTCATACTCTTTTGAAGGGGCTCTTTCCACTGACCCATGGGCACCCCTCGTGGTTATAATGAGTTAGGAGCTGTAGTTGGGCAGGAGGAGTAAGGCAGAAGTACCCGGCCATGGAACAGGTAATTAAGGGATGCTTTAGCCTTTCATTACCCAGGTCTCAGACTCATGATCGAGCCTCATTGCTTAGAGAGTTACCAGGCAACTGCCAGAGCCCATTGATTCGCCTGCAGGTACACACTCAGCTTGTGCTGCCTTCTGTAAGCACAGAGTCTGTGTGGAAGGTGCTTTGGCTTAGCCAAAAATCACTGTGCTGGATTCAGGGATGGCTGAATGAAATTGGCTTAATGTAATGCAGTAAATGAGGCACAGAGCATCATAGTCATTGCTGCCCTTTCATTTCATTAGTTCCTCTCCATTTGGCTGCCTGGTGGATGCATCACTTCTGCTGCATGCACTGCATCTTTTCAGGTAGCAGGGTCAGAAGCAGGGACACAGGACAGGGGAAACCCAGGATGTGTGGATGAACCTGGGCACATGGGCTGTTAGAGGTTTAGCTCCAGCTGTTGGGCTGGAAGCACCAGCACAGTGGAGATGCATCCTGAGATGACCTTATGCCAGAGTTGGAATCTACCTCTGGCCTACGGGGCTCTCAGCTGACTGCATGTAGGGAAAGGTCCATGTCTGTGTGTGCAGGAACAGAGCTGTGTGCATGGAGTGCAGGTGTGATTTGCAGTGCCCTGCTCCAAAACAAGCTCTGGAGAACATTGACCTGTGCTTGCTCTTCACTCCATCTGGGCACACACACACACAGAAGCTGTTCAGCTGCTCATGGCCTCTGTAAGCACTGAACTGGCCAGACAATGCCAAACCAGAGTGACCACTGTCTCCACAATGTGGTCAGGAGGACCCACACTGAGAGCAGAGGAGCGAATGGTTAGCTGGAAATCAGCAGATATCCCAGCTCTCATGGCTTCATCCATGTGGATCAGCTCCAGACCTGGAGCTCTGGGGCAGGTCCTGGCTGGCTCCCATCTAAGCCCTGCAGCCCTATGTGCATGGGGAGTACTCAGCTGCCGGCAGTGGGGCGCGATGGGGCCGTGCAGGGTGTCCCAGTGCTGCTGTGTGTTCAGGAGGAGGGTGTTTAACAGCACCCAGCGCTCACCCCACACAGACCAAGGCCTTTCACTAACTGCCATTTGATTTGCAGCCTGCAGGGCTGGGAGCTCATCCATGGTAATTACAACAAGTCACTTGCTCAGGGCATTGCAACATTCATCTCATCATAAGGAATTGCTCCTTTGTTCCTAATGTGATTTCTGTCCAGATGAAGGAGGGTGGCACAGGGCACTTGGGCATTGCTGCTGTCGGTGGCATGGGGAAGGGTGGTGAGGATGGGGACACCTGGCAGTGTTCAACAGGACACGGGGAGGCTTCAGGGACACTTGTATCAGCAACAAAGCTGGGAACTGGTCATGGGAATGCTGTGGGATAAAGGGACCTCATAGCAGCCTTCCAGTATCTGAAGGGGGCATATAGGGATGCTGGGGATGGACTCTTCATTAGGGACTGTAGTGATAGGACAAGGGGTAATGGGTTAAAACTTAAACAGGGGAAGTTTAGATTTGATATAAGGAGGAAATTCTTTCCTGTTAGGGTGGTGAGGCACTGGAATGGGTTGCCCAGGGAGGTTGTGAATGCTCCATCCCTGGCAGTGTTCAAGGCCAGGTTGGACGAGGCCTTGGGTGATATGGTTTAGTGTGAGGTGTCCCTGCCCATGGCAGGGGGGTTGGAACTTGATGATCTTAAGGTCCTTTCCAACCCAAACTATTCTATGATTCTATGAAATGAACTGTGTGCAGCTCCAGGGTGAAGCTGCTGAGATGCTTCCCGGTGACTGTGGATTTGGGAGCGGAAGGGCTGAGCACAGCCAGTACCTGCAGCCTCCAATCCCCTCCCACCCTGGAGCCCAAAGCCCCCTGGTTTCCCAGGACCGGCTATCCCAAGGGCTGACTTTACACAGGCTGTGGCAGGAGGGGATCCTTGGTGTAGGATGTGCTTAAAATAAGTAATCTCTCCTTGTTTGCAGACATGGCATTAGCTTTGATTTTAACTTACCCACATATAATTTCCCTGTTGTGATGGCATTTTAATTCATGCCTTTCTTGCTCTATGTAACATTTAACTTCCTGTGTTCTCTTTCTCTTTCCCACCAGCTGTTTGTCTCCTGTGTGTGTGGTGTGCTGCCTGCCTCTGAGGCCCCTGTAGAAGATAACACAGCTTTACTACCATGAGAGCTGCCTTCAAGCCACTATTCCAGCACCCACCTTTCCTCACCCCTCTGCACCAGGCCTGTCCAAGGCTCCACTTCAGAATATAGAGGAGGAAATGAGGGGCCTTTTAAAACCATCTGATGATGTTAACGTGTTCATTTTCCTAAAGTACATGCCCTGCTGACACTGAAATTCCATCAAATGGGACAGTTCAGCTGTAAATATGATGGAGCCTGGTTCATCTCTTGGGTTCCCCAAGGAGTTAGTGAACTCCTATTGTGCAGGAAATAGCTGCCCTGAAACAGAAACTTAAGTTCTCTAAAGAGGACACTTGTAGGGCAGTAAATGCACTGAATTCCTCTGCACAGGCAGGTGTTTTCTGGTCTGTTTTGGTTTTTTTTTCCTTCCATTTCTACATCCATCTGAAACAATGCTGATGCTTTTGAAATGGGGGGAAGAAATAGTGTCTGTGTGTAAGCTGGCCTTAGCATGGGTGCAGCTGAGAGCAGAGAAGGGTGAAAAGCTGTTCCTTAGTCCATGTGTCCTCCCAGTACACTCTGAACCAGCCAGGGAGGCTGTTCAGCCTTGTGACCAGAGATCCTGTGGGCCTTTTATCCCCCTTGATGTGTCAGCCCTTACCCTCTCATGTTCACATAGTTGTTGTGCGTGGCCAGCAGAGCATCACTGCTGGTGCAGGCACTGTTTGTCCCTGCTGGGGCTGTGTGCACTGCAGTCATTCAGAGCTGGTCATGCTATTGCCAGCAGAAGCAGCTTCCTGTCCTTGCAATGCCACAGTGAGGATTTCTGTCAGCACTACAGTGGCCAGGCTGGGTTTGTGTTGGGATCGGACGTGCTGGCTTCATAGTAGTGCTGTACTGGTTTGATCTGCTGCATATCTGCCTCCTGCTGCTGCAGTGGTGAGTGTGCCCTCCCAAGCCAGCTGGGCTTCAGCAGAACGTGCAGGTTGTTCTTCCATAGAAGGGTTTCTCCCTCCTGAGCAGGGCCAGTGACAATGGTTAAATACAGAAGCAGTGTCCCCATGAAGCTCCCCTCAGAGCAGCCCTGGGAGGGTAAAGTAGGGGCAGGTCAGGGTGCAGGTTCTCTTGTGTGGAGAAGGGAGAAGCAGGCAGCCTGTGGCATTCAATACCTGATGCTTCATCCCTCATCACTCACAAACTGCCCTTCACCAGGGCTCTCTGTAGACCCCTGTCTTCTGCAGGGTTTGCTTGACAGAATAATGCTGGGATGCAGCTCTTGCTGGCTAGAACAGGAGATAAAGAACTGAAACACTCTGTAAGCCTTTAAAGGCTTGCTGGGAGCATCCCTGACTTTGTCTTTCCTTCTGCCTCTCACAAAGTAACAGTGCTTCAAAGGCAGCTGCGTGCATAAACACCCTGCAGTTAATTTCTTGCCTTCAATTGCTTGCTCATTTGTGGATGACATGTAACACAGTCTGAGTTATTCACATCACAACGTAAACACCCTCTGCACAGCACACAGTGCTTCTGAGGCTTTTAATTGTGCTGTTTATATTTTGCAATGTGTTGGTTCCTGTCTCCTTTAGCTAATATTGAATGATCTAATCTGTGTCTCATAAATGCATCTCTTTTAGCTCCATTAGAATAACCCCGTAATTGAAGGCATGCAGGCAGCGATGGAAGCAGCAATGCTGAACAGTAAATACAGCTGATGGAGTGATTTACGGTGTGTGGATGCTCTTAGCTTTGATGAGACCCTGATTAGCTGAGCTGCTGCCTTTGAGTTTAATTGTAATGAGAATTAATTGGAGAGCAACAGTGGCTTCGTGTCTGAAAGCAGGGAGGTGGAGGCACCCATCCCAACTGAATGGTTTTGTTTCTTTTGCAGAAAAAAACCCACGATGCCTATAGGAGAGAGGTGAGTTTTCCTCCTTTCACTTGCCGGTGCTCATCTCACATCAGTGGTGCAAGAGGGGCCCTATCAGGATGTTTGCTGCCTCTGCACCTCCCACTGCAGGCAGTGATGGGAAGGCTCAGCCAAGGACAGACACCAGGGCTCAAACCCAATCGATCACAATTAGTGGTGGGGAAGTCTTAGGAGATGCATCCAGTGGCGCCAGCATAGAGACAGCCAAGGATCAATGGTAATTACACGCTAAATCATCCAGAGCCATTGTAGGTGCCTGGAATAGTAGCTATTATCCAATTTTCATATAGCATGGGGAGTGCTTTTTAATTACTTGCACATTGCAAAATGCTTTTCTGACATTTGCGATGAGCTCAGTGAAAACAGGCATTTACTGAGATAGTTTAGGGATTCCCTGATTCCTTGGTTGCCCAGTAATTAGGGAAGGAGCAGTTCCCATTGTAGTTTGCCTCACTACCTGGGAGAGGACATGGTTGAAGGTTCAGATAGAGACAGCCTTGTCTTCACATCTCTGTGCTCCTAACCATGGATGTGTCTGATCTCTCTCAGATCATGTACTATCAGCAGGCCATCATGAAGACCAGAGTGAAATCTTCGGTCTCTCTTGGAGGGTAAGTCCTGATTTCCCTCTGTCCACACAGTAATTAGTCTGCAGCACTTATCTCCTAATGAGAAGATGAAGCTGCCTGGTGACTCAGGCAGGGGAATCCATGCGGTGGCCTCACACAGTGTTGTTTGTGCTGTCTGGGCTGTGTTGCCTGTGCCAGGAGGCACAAGGAGAGGAGGGACCAGTCCCAGACAGGATGAAGAGGCTCCCTTGGAGCTAAGGAGAGCTTTGCTGGGAGTGTCTGCAGAGCAGCAGCAGCCTCTCAGTTGAGATTCTCTCTGAATCAAGAGATGTTCACACTGGTTGGGGCTGGGTCATGCTTGAGACCTCTGCAGTGTGGAGAGGCAGCTGTGTGGAGGCTGCCCTGGGAGGATGCAGGGTGAGTAACCAGCAGGAACACACTGACCCTCCTGTCCCTGGTCCCCAACCCTCTGGATTCAGCCCCAGTGAGCGTCATGGTGATGCTCACCAGAAGACAACAAAGCTGGGGATGGTTATTCTGTATTCTGAAGGAACCTACACTTCTGCATGAACATCCAAGCAATGAACTGGCAATCTCTCTTCTCAGTGCCTCAGTCTTTCCTGATCAGACTCCTGATGAAGCCAATGAAGTGCAAAGTGCCATTGGCCGTAGGGTGTTTGCCACAGGCATTTCTTATCTGCAGCCCTTACATGCTGGCCAGTTGCCCAGAGGTGCAGTCTGTGCACCAGTCTGTTTTACACTGTCATTGCCACCCAGAGGCAAGGCTCATATAGAATCTAAGATAAGCAGGGAGCTCAGGCCTGTTCCCTGGGAGCAGAGTCATGGATGAATGAAATGGAAGGAAGTCTGGGAAGCAGTGCTGTCTTCTGAGAAGCACGACTTGTCAGGCACCAGCATTTCATCTGTCACTGCCTCCCAGCTCTCTTCAAACTCTCCTGCCTCAGTTTTCCAAGCTGTGAGTGGAGCAGGGAATGCCTGGCTGCCTTCCAGGAAGTTTATGATGCTTGACTGTTTGGCAATGGAGCTTTTCACTTATTAGCTCTAGTCCTCTGATGGGATAACGCCTATCGCCTACATCAAAAAATCCTCAGGAAATCTGGGTCTCCAGCTCAGCTGCAGGATTGGGTCCAAATCAAATTGTTGTTGATGAGGATAGGGGCATCAGTGTGCACACATCAGGGCACTGATTGCATTGACTGAGGAGGAGCTGCAAAGCACTCATCATTAAAAGGACAGGGCAATGTTACCTCTGTTGACAGGTTTAGATTTATAGCCTGATTAGCATGTATGGATTGGAGGGAGTTACGCAGGTGCTGAATGCCTTGGCATTTCCAGTGAGAAGATAGGATCAAGCAGGTCTGCACCAAACCTGTGGTGTGCTTTGTGCAGCAGCACTGTATAATGCAGGATGGATGCCAAGGTGCCTGTGAGCAGCAGGCCCTTGACCAGTGCACTCCAGCTTTGAGCACATGAAAGCAGTTTGGCCTGGAAGGAATTTTAAATGCAGAAACCAGATGAGTTTTTAAAGAGTGAAGAAAGGAGAAAGCTGAAATCCCAGCACATCAGGGAAATGGGCTGCAATTACAAGTCTGGCCAACTTCGAAGGTAGGAGAAGTGTTTGTCTGCATCCTGCTGGGACAGAGACACTTCTGCTTTGGGCCAAGCCCACAGAGTCATCTGCAGCGAATGAGCTGTGCTGTAGGTGAGCAGAGGAAGGAGAAGCTGGGATTTGCCCTCAGCATTCCCTAACCAATCCTCGGGCTCCCATGGCTGCAGACAACCCACCTGAGGAAATCCAGTGCTTGCTCTCCCCTTGTGTGGCACTTCCCTCTCTGTGATGTGTGGCACAGGATCTTCAGATACCTCCAGAGGTATCTGTTCATTTGGTTGTGATGGGGCTGGCTGCACTTCTGCCTGCAAATGAACACTTGTTTTGTTGGGTTTACTTGCAGGCTTGTGAAGTACTCGGAGCAGTTCCTCTCCAATGATCCCATCCTGTCTGGGTGTCTCCCCAGCAACCCCTGGATAACAGATGACCCTGAGTTCTGGGATCTCAATGCAAAGCTGTAGGTATTGGTATTCTTTTGCCAGGTTTACATGGACCACTATGCTGAGGGGAACCACTGAATGCATCATGATACCTGGTCTCTGATCATGAGCAGGGGAGCATTCCTTTTCTGACCTAGTTTGGCAATGATAAAGCCATCTCTTGGGAATACTCCTTGCTGAAGTTTGAGCATTACCTTCGTCAAGTGGAGTCTTCCTTAACATTACAGAAATTCCTAAACTGAGGATGGAAGTGTGCACTCAGCCCCTGCTGAGGGTCTGATCCTCCTTTTGGAGGAGCACAGTCCACTTTTACCAGCACAGGAATGGAGTAAGGCCAGTCACACTCAGGTGTAGCACTTGGCTTAGTGTTAAGTGCCAAATGAGATGCTGCCAATGGTGCAGCAATACAGGGTTCAACTGCTGGGCCTTGGTCTTTGCACACACCTCAGGCTGCTTCTTAGGAGAGAGTTGGAGGCACATCCGGGCAGTCCATCCCCTCTCTGAGGTATCCCTTGGTTTTCCCTTCACATAATATTTGCTAATGAGAGATAGGCGTCTCTGGGCTGGAGGCATACAACATGTTATGGTTCTCATTTGAGCCCAGCAATCCTCTTAGAGCGATAATATCCCATTAGACAGCCCCAAAGGATATCTTCACAGAATGCCTTTGTGAGAAGCAAAGCTTTGGGCAACAACCAGTGCCTCCTCCAGAACGGGGCTGAATCAGACCTCCGGCAAAGCTGGGATGTCACTGGGAGAGCAGCATAAACCCGAGTTAAATCCTCATCCCACTGTGTACCAAGTTCTTTAATTACAGCTTACTTAGTGGCCTGACTTCGGGAGCTCATTACAGCATTCAGAGAGTGCCGAGCAGTCCCTTGGCATGCCAGCAAAGGGCACTTTGGTTTTAATTAATCTGCCAATTAGCTGGGATGCATGAACCTGGCGGTGCCTTTGTTTGCAGGGTGGAAATCCCCACCAGGATGCGCGTGGAGCGATGGGCCTTCAATTTCAGTGAGCTGATACGGGACCCCAAAGGTCGGCAGAACTTCCAGCTCTTCCTGAAGAAGGAATTCAGCGGTGGGTCTGCAGTTCCCTGTCGCAGCTGAGACGGGACAGGGCAGTGCAGTGGGTGCTGTGAGTGGAGACAAGGGCGCAAAGTGCCTTTGGAGGCGCTGCCTGTGCAGCCAGTGCGTGCATTACCATCTAGTGGCACAGGACACAAAGTGCAGCCCCTATGCAGGAGGCTGCTCCCAGGCTGGAACGGGCTGAATTCACAAGCCGGGGAAAGAGGTTTTCCTCCTTCAGTCCCAAGGGGGTTTCAAGGTGGCTGTAAGAATTGGAGGGACTGAACTGGGGCCAACACATATTGAGTCGAGCGTTCAGTTTAGGAGTTGATAAATGGGGTTGATTGTGTTTGAGTCAGTCTTGCTCTGAATGCATCCTTGTCACACAGGAGAGAATCTGGGTTTCTGGGAAGCCTGTGAGGATCTCAAGTACGGAGACCAATCCAAGGTCAAAGAGAAAGCAGAAGAGATTTACAAGTGAGTGTGATAATTTTGCATTCTTAAACTCTTTGTAGCTGAGCCCCATCACCTTCTTCCACACCCTGTCATCCTCCAAATGGCTTATTCCTGGGACTTTTCTTTGTAAGCTGTCATCAGATGTGGCTGTCCTACGTCCCCACGTAGGAAAGGAGCTGTTGAAGATGAAAGCATAAGTGTTGTGTTGTTTTATAGTTACTTTTTCTCTGTTCTCTGCTACTACATTGAAGTCTTAGCATGTAATTTGGATAGAGCTGTGGACCAGTAAAGATCTCAGGGCTTCCAGACCCTTTTTGCTTCTAGTGAGCTGAAAGGTCGTTCATGTTGTGTGTTAACAGTGCAAGAGGAAGTGACTGCTCAATCAGGAGATTGACTGTCCAAGATCAGGACTGCAAACTGCAGTGGGCAGCTGAAGGGACTTCTCCTTTCCTGCATAGACAGAGCAATCTCCAGGCATTCTCCAGTTGTTAATGGCACTGCTGATTCTCCTCCTTGCAGGCTCTTCCTGGCTCCAGGAGCAAGGCGCTGGATTAACATTGATGGCACAACAATGGGCATCACTGTCAAAGGCCTCAAGCACCCTCATCGTTATGTTTTAGATGCTGCTCAGACCCACATTTACATGCTGATGAAAAAGGTTTGTTACTTGTTTCCAAAGCCTTGGGGGGATTCCAGTATCCTGGGTTTTTCCATGCCTTTGTGTGCTATAAATTGTCACTTTCAAGTGGCCTTTGTTGGAAAATCCTTTAAATTTGCTGACTGAAGCAAGCACTGGTTCAGACCTTTGTATTTAGCTGCTGCTGCTTCCCTCTAAGGCACTGTGTCCCCAGGGTGGTGGACATCAGGTGTCTGCTAAAGTCCAGCTTTCTAATACCAGCTTGGTACCAGCTCATTCAAAGCCTGAAGAAATCTTTCAGCTTCACTGAAACTATGGTGGATGCTTGTATCCAACTGGATTTCAGCAGTGGATGGGAAAAGTATTGTGATATAACTGCATGAGTTTTGTACCAAGAGCATAACCAGACACCACTGGCCTGGGCTAAGCTCGGTTCAGACCTTTTGGTCTGGCTCTTACCTGAGAAGCTGTATTGTGAAATGGAAAATCCTGGGGATTTTACACCCAGATGAAAGGGTATTGGTTTAAACAGCTACATTTGCCTGCAAGATGCAAAGTCCCTTTGGCTGCTGGGGGAGATGATCCAGTTCCCAGCCTTCCTGGCTCCTGAGCAGCTGTATTTGGTGGTGGTTTTAATAAGGGCGTTTGCAGCCCATAACTACCACTTTGTCTCTTTTTCTCCTAGTAGGACTCCTATGGCCGCTATTTAAAGTCTCCAATATACAAGGAAATGCTGGCCAAGGCTGTTGTGCCACAACGGACTGTCAAAAAAAGGCAAGTGAAATGGGATGTAATTGTGGGGTTTGATTTTCTTGTTGTAGCAAGGGTAGAAAAAGCCTGAGTTGCAGCAAAATTGCTGTGATTTAGATGTTTGCTTAATTAAATAAGATTTTTCACTAAGAAGATGCCTTGCTTTGAGAGGGATGATGCTGTTTGTGAGCCCTTTGGAAGTGGCTTGTGTGCAGCCAGAAATGACATGGTGATTGCTTGGCTGCTTTGTGTGTTGGGTCTGTTTGGAAAGGTTGTGATGGTTGAATTGATCATGGCTCCTTTCCTGGGTGGAAGGAGAGAGCACTGTGTGCTGGGCATGGGAAAACTCCCACCCATGAGGCATTGACTACCACAGGAGACACAAGTCCAGTGCAGGGTCCTCCATGGGATCTGCTCAGCTCTGTCTGGACAAATGCCTTGTGAAGCAGAGGTGACAGGCAGCCACAAAGGGACAGACAGCATCTTACTTGTGAGTTACTATTGGCATGAGGTAGGTGGCCATGAAAGAGGCTTGAAATGGCTTTTTCCCCAGTGAAAATGAAGGTTGTGTAGCAAGTTTAGGCCATTTGAATTCCAGTTAATTCTTTAAGCTGTGCATGTGATGTCAGAGCCAGAGTGGGCACTGTGCTGCTTTCTCTGTTCCTCTTCCACTCATCAACCTAACAAGTGAGAAAGAGGAATCATGGACTTTCACACTATTGTTTCATGTAAAGCCCATTTTCAAGGCAGTGGAAGAACCCCTCCTGCTGACTTGCCTGGGTTTGGTTAGCTTTAGCCTGAGCCACACGTCACAGGGTCGCTGGTTGATCCTGGTGACTACCTTTGCATTGGTCACTGCTTGCTCTGGACACTCAATACTCAGGATCCTGGCTCAGCTAAAGGGTATTAACAGGTTTCCACTGCTGCTGATAATGGCGTTTTTGAAGCAATAGTGGGTGGGTTTTGGTGGTATCACAGACACCAACAACACCCAGACTGGTCCCTGTCTTGATCTTACTGAGGGCACTGGTTAAATTCCACTGATGGCAGTTGTTTGGCTTCCCACTGAGTGTTAGTTATGTGCAAACACAGCGAAAAGAGCAATGTACCAGCCGCCTCCTGGCCCTCGGGTCACTTGGGAGGGCCAGGACCAGGGCTGCTTTTGTGCTTTTAGCAGTTCTGTGGCTGATGAGTCCTTTAAACCACCTCACCCCCATTTGCAGCTCTTTGTGGCTGTGGCTGACAGTGGCACATCCCTCTCTGGCTCTGAGCTCACCCTCCTGGTGAATTTGCTTACCAGGGGGAGGTTTTGATGCCCTTCTTTGCAGTAACCTCCTGCTGCTTCCTCTCTGCCCAGCTCCCCTTTCCTGTTCGGGCACCGCACCCTCCCCTCCAGCCCCAGCCCCATCATCCTGAGGCAGCGGGAGGAAGAGGCCAAAGCCAGAGAAGCCGCCACGACCGTGGACATCACGCAGGTCATGAGCAAGCTGGATCGCAGGAGCCAGCTCAAGGCGGATCCTCCCAAGTAGGCTCTGAGCAGGGCAGAGCGCAGGGAAAAGACGAGCCGAGGCTGGCGCTGAGCTTCGTCTCCCCTTCCTGAAGGTGTCAGTGCTGCTTTAGGTTTCCCAGCCCGGCTCTGCCCGCAGCCTGCTTCCTGCACGTTGCCATGGCTTCTGGAGCAGCAGATGTCACTTCCCAGGCACGGCAGAGCCAGGCTGATGGCTGCGCTGGACTCGGGATGCAGGCACATCCCCGCACACCTCGAGGGGAGATGCCTCCTGGCTGCCCTGAGAGCCCCCCCCAGGTTGGGCAGCCCGGCTGCTGCTCCCTGTCTCCTGCTCCTCCAGGGGATGGGATGGCACAAGGCAGGGAGAAGCTCTGCCATGCTAATCCTTTGGGTTCAAACCAGCCTTCCTGGGAGCAGAGGTGGATGATGCCACAGGGAGCAGGGTGAGGTGGCCCATGTTGGAGCTCATCTGTGCTGGTATCCATCCTCCCAGGGGGATGTGCACCCTCCCAAGGGGTGCATCCTGGCACCCCCTGAGGAGAGTGCATCCCTTGCTTCCAGTATCCCATGTAGCCAGTGCAGTGGAGCCACAGGCAGAGGAGTGGGATAAACTTCTTGTGAGAAGTATGATGAGTGTTTCTGAGGGTTTAGTTGAGTTTCAGTGGCACTCCCAGGTCCCCCCTGGCACGTTGGAAGTGATCACAGAAAGCTCAGCTCTCCCTGTGACTCCCCACGCGATGAGCTCAGTATGCAAGTGTGGTGAGCCTGGGTCTGGCAAAAAGGCTGTCCACATCTCTGGACGGGGGCTTGAGAGATACAGCATTGGCTTTGTGTTTCTGTTATCAAATCCTTCAACCTCTCGTCTTGTCTTTTCCCTGCTCTTCTGTTTTCCACTGTTAAGAAACCCTAACAGGAGGTAGTTCCAGCTGAACCAGGGTCGAGGTGTTAAGAGCTGATTTCAGCTGTAAGTAGGGTTTTTTTTTTGCTCTGCCTCTTCTTTAGAATGAGGCAACCTAAAATGCTACCTTAGTGCTAAAGAGCTCAGGGAGATTCCAGGCTTTACTGGGAAATCCCAACATGTCTGGACCAGGCCTCAATTACCAGAAGTGGGGAAGCTTCCTGCAAAGCCCAGTAAAGGGAATTGGGAGCAGCAGAAAAGCTTCCTTGTTTGTTAGAATTTGGGGGAAGCAGAGGGACTCGGTGGGAAGCCCTGAGGCCTGAGGAGCACCTTCACTCAGGTTCATATTATTCATTTGTTTTTTACTACTGGTATGATTTTATAGGAAATGGGAGATGGGGAAAGCTGGATGTGAGTGGGAGCCTTCAGGCACTGGGTGGTGCAGCCCAGCCCCTTGTGAGCAGGGCTGCAGTGAGGCGATAGCTCAGCTTTGAACAGCGATCCTTCCCCTCCCCTGTGCGTTATCAGAGGCAGAATCAGGGCTCCCTGCTCTGCTCTGGTGTCACTGCAGCACTGGTCTCCTCTCTGCAGCTGGGCTGGGGAGATTCTCATGACCTCCCTTAGCCTCACAGTGATAAACCTTCTTAGAGGAATTGAAACCAAGTTGCGTGAGTCTCTTTGCTCTGATGTCAAAGTCTGCTTGCTAAGTCTGCTCTTATTCCCACTGGAAGCAAGGGCAAATTGTGCCATGCTGGGAGGGTGAGCAGCTCAGGCAGGAATTCATGTTAAATTCTGCTTAAAGGCTGTTTACACCAGGTGCTGAGCACCATCAACCTACCTTGACATAAGAGCACTGAAAGACTCAAGAGCTTGGTCCAAAGCTACTTGGATGTGATGAGCTCTACACTCTCTTCAGTTTGTATAACATGGAGCACTGAGCACATTGGGATTGCCAGTGTATAGGAACATGTGGAAGATCAAGTCAGGGCATAAATAATAAATAACAAACCTGTGTGTTCCAGTCAGTCCCTCTGATTCTACTCCCATTTTTGTCTGCAGCTTCACTTTTTATGTTCTCTCCATTCCTTTCTCTGACTTTTCATCATCTCAGCTTCGCATCGCTGTGCCCCTGACACGGGTTAATGCAGCACGTTCAGCAGTCACTGTGCTTGTGAAGCACCAGCCCTGTGCTGGCAGGCAGAACCTGGCTCTGTTCTGCTGACCCAGCGTGCTCCTCATCCTCACTGCCTGGGCCCTGAAGAGGAAGGTCGCCTGGTACAAGGGGTGACCATGGGACAAACCGAATGTCACTGTGTGCCAGGCAAGAGGTTGGTTGCTTCCCCTGGCAGTCAGAGCAGTTGATTGTGTTGCTTCTTGGCCATCGCTTCCATGCATTCATCTGTCTAATAAAAATAAATGTAGGAAATGGAAAAGGAACCAAGTTCTCGTCCTCCTCTGTCTGGTCTCGGTGTGTTCGTCCCTCACTGCGTCATCTGTCTCATGTGTGCCTCTGTTTTCTGTACCTGCCTCTGCTCTCAGCTCTTCTCCTTGGACACCTGAGCTGTATTCAGCGGCTGGGAGTGAGTCCTAGGGAAACATGAGCGAGCCCTGTATGGGGCTTGTCCTGAGGGCTGAGCTAGCAGAGCTGGAGCCTTCACAGGGACACTGCGGGGTTCAGCACAGGATGTGGCTTCTTGGATTGCCGGTCACCAGGGGCTGGAGCTCAGTGGCACGTTGGTGAGCTGGTCATGCTCTTCACAGCCAAGCTGGGGATAACGGAGTCTTCCACGCCTGGAGCTATCTGTTGTAAGGGATGAGACAAGCTGGTGTCTCTTGCAGCATCCAAGGTATGGGGCTGGAGCTATCACAGAATCGTAAGCTGGGTTGGGTTGGAAGGAACCTTAAAGATCATTTAGCTCCAACTCCCCTGTTGGGGTTGGAGGCTGATGCTGGTAGCAATGACCCTGTTGATCTCCATGGGCAAACTGTGGCAGCTCTGGGTGCAGGAGGGCAGGGAAGGGGACATGGGCTGGATCTGCAGGAGAAGGGGGGATACTGGCCCGGGTTTGCCTTGCTTTGCCTTGCTTTACCTCCCAGCTGGGCCCTGTCTCTCCTGTCAGCACCAGCAGCACCCGGCCCGTCTCCAGAGGAGGAGCGGCAGCCATGGGGCCGCCAGCCGCCCTGAGCCTGACCGAGCCTCTCTCCTCTTCCTCCCCGCAGCCGCACCACCGCGCCTCCTGCTCCCCTCACCCAGCTGTCTACACCGGCACCAGCACCAGCACCCCGCCATCCCCCGCCAGCCGGCCCCATAGCCCGCAGGCCCTGCCCCACAGCACCGCAGCCTCAGGCAGCGCTGAGGGAGCCAGCCCCAGCCCTGGCCCCTTCCCCTCGGGTGCACGGAGGCCCCGTGCGGCCGCCATGGCCTTGGGCCGGTGGCTGAGGCGCGGGTGCTGGAGCTCCCCTGCCCTCACCACGGTGACACCCGCGGGCTCGGCTGTGTCCCATGGGAAGGTGCAGCCGCTGGGCGGGCGGGAGCGGCGGCTCCGGATGGACACCAGGGCCGTGAGCAGGTAAGGACCGCGCGGGCAGGTGGATCCCCTCGTGAGGGGATTGTCTCCGGCGCCATTTTGGTTCGTCATTAGCTGGGTTAAAGAGGTTAAAATAGGATGTGCTGAGCCTGCTAAAGTGGGAATTGTGCTGCTTTGGATTGAGCTGAGCTCTTAGGCAGAAGCTCTTCCCTGTGAGGGTGCTGAGGCGCTGGCACAGGGTGCCCAGAGAAGCTGTGGCTGCCCCATCCCTGGCAGTGCTCAAGGCCAGGTTGGACACAGGGGCTTGGAGCAAGCTGCTCCAGTGGAAGGGGTCCCTGCCTTTGGCAGGGGTTGGAGCTGGATGAGCTTTAAGGTCCCTTCAACCCAAACCAGGCTGGGATCCATACTACAGTCAGCTATCACTGTCTGCCCATCTGGGCCTGCCCTGGGGCTCTGTGTGATGGCGGCTGCCAGGCCCGGGCTCCTGCTCCGCTCCTGCCTCACGTCAGGCAAGCAAACCCTGGCCATGTCCCTCACTGCGAGCTCCGTGTCCTCACCCTGGTCTAACCCATCTCATTGTAAGGGGATGAGTCCACATTATCAATTCCAAAGCACATGTCTGAGGGATCCGGCAGTGCCAGCGCTGTACCACAGAGCGCTTTGTGTTCAGAGGGGGGTAAGGGCCCATTCCCTTCGTTTTCCATGAGTGCCCCAGAGTTTCCCTGTGGGATCTGGGGTCTGAGCAGTGTAAAGCTCAAAGCCAGGCTCCGCGCCGCACGTTCACTGCCTCAAAGCACAACAGCAGTGCCCTGTGCGTGATGAGTCTTCATTTCACAACACAGCTTCTTCCAGGTAAGAACGGATGCGCCTTTAGAGAGCCACATCCACCCCATAGACTGCAAGCAGGGGGAGGACAGGCACGCCCGGGCTCGGAAGGGCTCTGTGAAGGAGGTGATCTGCCCTTGGGAGAGCCCTGTGGAAGAGGGGAGAGCCGGGTGATGCACAGCCCAGACAGGGACGCTCTTTCCAGGCCTGGGACCACAGGGTTTGCCACCTCTGGCTCAGTGTATGGGCCATGCCAACGAAGAAGTGCATTAAAGCCATCCCTCAGCATCAAGGAAGCTCAGACTGCCACAGCTATGGATAACGGACCCTGGTGCACCCAGCTGTAACTCAACAATGTGAAGCATTTCTGGACTGGTTTTCTTTCCTATCTTTGCTATATTCAGATCTGTTCGTTACAAACCTCTTGATAAATGAACCTCATTTCTTGCCTTATAGCAGCTGGAGAATGTATATATATCTATATCCTGGGAAACAGTGTCTTATCTGAGTTACTTGCTTGGCCATGAGGTGTCAGCACACTGTACACAGCACAGCTGGAGCAGAGCTTGCAGGCATTCTTCAGAGGAGGACTCAGACTGCAGTGCCAAGATGGGGGCATGTTTGTGTCCCCAGCTTGGATCCACCTCTTATTATTAATAATGCTGTCTTAATCTCAAAGCAAGTTCATTAAGAGGCAGCTGATTGCTGGGGAAATTACAGTGAAAGCAGCTGCATACTGAATGGCATTCCTTAATGCAAACCAGAAACGATCCCAAAGAGCAAGCAGTGCAGGAGAGCAAAGGCTCCAGAGCACTTCTGCATTAGCTCCAGCTTCCCTTCTGTGGCCTCTCAGTGCCAGGATGGGGTTTGGAGCCATTACCTGAACACCTGGGAAACTCCAAACCAAATCCACGTTGGTGTTTTGGGCCTCTCCAATGCGGGTTGATGCAGTGCCAGTCTTTACCTATGTTGTTATCAAGAATGTTAGACTGCTGCTTTCCTTATGTCATGTCGCTGTTTGAAGATGGGGTTTTGTCCAAGCATGGAGGGGTTTCCTGTGTATGATGAGTCATTATTGTGTAGATTCATGTGGCCTGTGACTTCTGGTGTTGCTGGTGCTTTCTAATTGTAAATGGATCTTTGCCTGTGTGGCTGGTGTGGTTTGTCATGCTGACTTCTGCTGTGGGGCTTAATGCCTCTCCTCACATATGGTGAGTGGTCAGGACCGGGATGACACTTCTAATCAGAGGATCAGAAAGATGCAGCACCCCAAAGCAAAGGGTGCTGCCTGCACTGCCCGAGAATGTTCTCATGTCTGAATGTGTGTTTGCTCCTGCTGGCTTTGCTTGGTTGGAAGGATTTGGTTCTGCTCTGGCAGTCACTAGAGGTGGCCACCTATTACTAAGGAGAGACAAACGTGGTGTCTTCTGTGGTTGTTTCTGTTAATAGCGTTACTCTGCCGCTCCTGACGGGACACTGGGCATGGATAATCCAGGAAACACTACTGGAAAACTTTGTGATGTGTAGGAGTTAATAATACTATATTTAGTATTATGTACATATAATAAGAGCTATCCTACTATTCATATTCCTCTCGTTCCTTTGGGGTTCCTCTTGTGCACCTCCTTGCCAAGGAATCAAATAGTGCCTTGGCCTCATGCTCATCTTCTAAACCAGAGGAAGCACTTCGGGATCCCAGATGCAGAATGTGGAAACCCTGCTGCAATCACATCCAGACAGGTACATACATGTCCCAGAGGCCAGCACCGGGGGTTCCCAGCATCTGTCCCTTCAGGGCACTGCTTTTTTCCCCCAGTATCTTTCAACTTGAGGACTCCTATGGTCTTTTCCCCTGTGTCATCCATCTCCAGCCCATGCCTTGATTTCCTGCCATCACCCCCAGACCCCTGCTGACTGCAGGTTGAAACCCGCTGCTCCAGAGGCCCCGGGTGCCTGTGCCACGGCGCTGAGCTCGCACAGTGACATCTGAGGATGTCACCCCCGCTGGGGGCCTGGCATGTGGAGTCGGGAGCGCTTTCAGCTCAGATCCCCTCGCTGTGCAGGAGCCCATTGAACGCTGCCTGCAGTCACCTGGAGGAATTAGCTCACTGCAGCCACTTCGACATCCGAGGTATTCCGATAATGTGAGGGATGTGTAAGGTTAATGACTGGAAAAAGTGCTCGCTCCCCTGGGGCAGTTTCTCAGCAAACTCCCTGCTGCTCGGCTGACAGAAGAAAGGAGACTCCAGCAGCAGCAGGCAGCCCCGTGCCCTCGCCACAGTGCTCTGCTATCCTGCTGCTCCTTGTGCCTGGCACAGACCCACGGAGCAGCCGTGGTCCTGCTCCAGCTCATCTGTGCTGGAAGTGCTTCCCATGCTCCAGGTCTGAGCTGATGTGCGGCAGGAGGGGCTGCAGTGGTTTGACTTCAGATGTTGTTTGAATGAACTGGGAAGGAAGATGATGCATTAGCCGTGTGGTTTAACAAGGAGCTCCAATCCCACATGGGGAGGTCCCACACTCCACACTGGGGTGAGCTCCTCCAGTGTCCTTTCCTCCGGCTCAGGCTGATCCATGGGATTCATGTCTGTGCTCGCCTTGCAGTGCTGAGCCAGCCTGAAAAGCAAGACCAGCTCCTGAGGTTCCCCAAACCTCTATGCGGGCTCTTCCCAGGCTGTCTCAGTCATCAACCTCAAGGGGACACTGTTGGGATAGGATGGAGTGAGTCCCATGCAGTGAATCTCAGTGAGCCTCTTGCTGGAGCGAGGGGCAGGAGGTGGATCCTGGCGTGGGTTGTGACAGCATTGGGGTAACTTGCTCCGGCTGCACTGGTGAGCTGTGGTCATGCCGTGGGGCTGGGTATACATCGCGCTACATCCAGCCCTCAGGGTGGAGGGGGAGGAGGATGCAGGAGCATGGCCAGCTGGATTAAAACATCCCGATTAGAGATGTGTTTTCCAGGTGATCGGCGTCCCTCAAGTCTCCCTTCAAGTCTGACATTTCACTCTCTCCGCCCCTCTCCAGCTGGGACATGCAGCCCAAGTGCCAAAAGCACCCAGCGCCCGTTCCTCCTCTGAAGTCTTGGCCCGCGCATTGCTCAAGTCTCGTTAATTTAAAAATGGAACAAAGAATGCTCAGCATCCAGCAGGATCAGGCCTCCGGAGCAGGAAGTACCAGCTGGCTCAGGAGAGGGCTTGTTCCCGTGAGATTCCCAGTGTGGTTTTGGCAGGCGGCGTGGTTGGGATAGCTCGGCGAGCAGGCTCTTCCTGCCTCAAATGCCAGCCATGGCAGAACAGCTGACTCAGAGCATGACAGCTCTTCACAGCATCCCCTTGTGAACGGAGCTGTCAGAAGTGTTCCTGACACCACTGCCTGCACATTTGGACAGGGTGGCTTGAAAGTCGAGATGTAAACTGAGCCCACGTCATGATGCTCTTGGAAACGGTGCTCTGGGGGTGGAATTCACCCCTGTGCAGGGGCTGCATCACATTACATCCTTCTCAGGTCCAGAATAGGATGTCAGTCGAACTGAAGTGGTTCATGGTGCATTCACCCCAGCATCTGAATACCTGAGTTATGATAAATACATGATGAAAGAGTCATCATGACTTGGCTTTTTGGGGTGCAGCAGCCTCAGGGGTGCAGGAGGAACCCAGTCACCGGGATGATTATCCCCTTGCCACAGGGGATATGTTTTATGCATTTTCCACTACACCTGGCCCAGAGGTGAGTACCTCAGAGGATCCCTTTTAGGGCAGAGGTTCCCTGATGTGTTCTGCACTGCACTAAAGAGGAAGAGATAAGCTCTTGCAAGTGAGTTTACTTCTTAAAATTCTTGTTGCCATAGCAGCTTAGCACACTGTCTCGAGTCCTCCCTCTTGCAAAACTTTGATCACCATGAAAACAGAATTATGTTGTTCTCCAGCACGTTCTACATAGAGATATTTCGAAGTTACCACAGTTCATACTTCAGCATCTCTGCAAAGACCTCTCTTATTACTCAATCACAAAACAAACATGTCTGGCCAAAGGACTGTGTTTTAAATCACGAGCTGCAGCGGGCTCAGTCTTGCTGGTTCCTCAGCACCACCGTGGTCCTGCTGCTGCTGTTCCCCACCAGGGTTCTGGTTCCCGTGGTTTCTAACACGCTCTGGTTCACCACAGCACTGAAGCCCAGCCACCAGCTTCTGTCCCCAGAACTGCAGGAATACCTCCTCCCTTGGCTCTGCTCCCTGGCCAGCAGCTTAGTCTCCTCCTTGAGCAGTGAAAGAACACGGATTCCCCTAGAATGTCTCCCCATTTCTGTTATCCAGCAGCACTGAGCTGCATTATCCTTGCTCACCTCTAGTCCATCATGCTGGATTCCCTTTGTTCCCAGGGGAGGAATCAGCCACCCCTCTCGGGATAAATCATCTTTGGGAGTGGTTTATTCCCTCCATTGCTCTAGGGGATAACTCAGGAGTGGACACAACTTCTGTATGGGTAGGATTTGGTGACAGCCTATAGATGGGTGGGATTGCCTGACACCAGTGGCTTTAATGAGAGTTAGTGCACTCTGTAGTGTGTAGGCACCTGCTGCAGCTCCACTTACAGTGCTCTGGCTCTTTGCTTTAACCCTTAGGACACCTCAGTTAATTCTCGCTGTTACTCAAGGTGGAGCTGCCTCATTCTTGCTCCTAAGCTTCAATAAGCACCAACACTTCAAATCCTGCTTAGAGCAACCCTTTGGTTTCAATCAGGTGTTCCATTTTTTCTGGCTGAATTCATGCCAGCAATACTGGAAAAGACCAAAGTGAAAAGAAATGAGGCTAGATACAGATTTGCAATAACAACCTCTGCAGTCATTTGATTAAATAGCACATTACCCAAGCCATCCTTTTGCTGTTGTTGTTCATATGAATCCATCTCC
Organism: Neopsephotus bourkii; assembly: GCF_033783945.1. Classification (NCBI taxonomy): domain Eukaryota; kingdom Metazoa; phylum Chordata; class Aves; order Psittaciformes; family Psittacidae; genus Neopsephotus; species Neopsephotus bourkii. The sequence goes on from NW_026902223.1 coordinate 2,741,216, forward strand.
TCACCCAGAGCAGACCCTTCCAGACCAGGGCTGGGAGAGGCCAGTTGGATTGTTATTACTGCTCACAACCAGGTTTTATCCAGGCAGCTTTTTTCCCATTTTCCCCCCATCAACTGAAGGAAAGCAAAAAAAAAAAAAAAAGGAAAAAAAATTGGGGTAAAAGTTGAAGAACACTTTAATTTATAAGAAAAAGAACTAAATAATTGATGTAGTCATGGTGCCAAAGGTAATTTCTGCTGCTCCCTCTATCTCACAAAGACATTTAGCATTGATTGAGATCAAAGTATCAAAAACCCCTGCTGCTGAGCTGAAAGGCAAAACTTTCGGCTGCCTTTCTCCGCTCTAATAATATCGTCTTTATGTAGTTAATAAACTGCACACTTCAGTCAAACTATATCATTACAGAAGACTTAGGGAGCTAATAATTTAAAAGCAAAGAATTGCCTCTGTTCTTCGCTTTGAACTAAACAACATTCTGTTGAATGAGGGGGACATCAAAGCTTTGTTACTATTACCAATGTGGCTGGAGCATAGGGCCGCACAGAGTGTGTACTTCAGTCATCAAGAGGGAAAAAAAAGGAAAGATTAAAGATATTGGCTTATCAACCCACAGGCAGAACCAGGTGTTTTCTTTGCTGCTGTGCAAGCATCAGGTGGTTTGATTATCAATGAGTTTTCTTGTTAAATAGATATACATGGCTTAGGTTGAGCCCTCCAATCCTGTGGCCCTTTTCTTTCTCTGGCAGAGTCAGGCTAGGGGCTGTTTGTTTGTGGCAGGACAGGTAATTGGGCCTTTTGTCCAGGTTTTCACTCTGCTGATGCTCTCCTGTTGTGCCCTGCTCCACTGCAGCAGACTCCTCCCTGTCCCCATGTATGCCATGGGGCAGCCCTAAGCATGTGGGGCAGCTTCATCCTCGGCTGAATGTGCCTTCCTCCCTTGTCTGCCATCTCATCCCCACTGCTTCAGTTCCTCCGTGCCCTCAGCAGAGCAAGCTCTGCTCTCCCAGCTCAAGAAAGGGGTGTCCCTGCAGCCAAAGAAGACCCTCTGGCATGGCTGAGAGCAAGGAAGGCATCACGCTGCTCCATTTCTGTCTGCATGGGGAGGACAGAGGATCTGACATCTTTCTGCTGCCTTCTCAGCTGCACCATAGCCAGATACTATTTCTTTCCCCTCAACCCATCAACCACAGCTTTGCAAAGATCTTCCTGCTGCCAGGAGTGGGTGTCCGTGGATGGTCTTGAGCAGGAAGATCCTAAACTCATGTGAATTACTCATGTTCATGCCAGTGATGCTTCCTTGGAGAGGATTTTTCTCTGGCACTGGGGGAAAGAAAGGCTTTCTTTCATAAACCCCACTGAAACACAGAGGTTTCCCTGGGACATTGGGCAGGGGTAGGATCAGCAATATAGTCCAAGGACACTTCAGGAGCAATCCTCCCACCCCTTCCCTGTCATGGCAACATCTACCCATGTTGTGTGTCTGGGTGTGACCCCAGGTTAGATGTGCTTTGACTGGAGATGTTTGGAGATGGGGCTGTGGTGTGAGCCCCGAGGGCTCACCAGGAGAAAGAAGGTGAATCCCGAGGTCAGCACTTGAGAGCACACATCCTCTAGACCCTCCTGCTCCGAGCTGCTGGGCTGGATGGACCCTTGGATGTTCCAGGCAGGTCTGGGAGCTGGCAATTCAGTGTGGGCTCTATTATGGGATACTTGCACTTCTTAAATGCTGCTTTTCATTTGCATCAAAACCTCTCCTTGGTTCTTGGCAGTCTGGATTTCATTCCCTATTAAAGACTGGAATTTAAAAAAGCAGAAAATAATGGCTTATTTCAAAGTAACAATTCGGCTGCTTTTTGAAATGCTGTCCTTATTCAAAACCACTTAAATTTATACATATTTCTAAGGCTTTCTTATCCTCAGAGGCTGAACCAATTTGGATCTTGATTTCTGCAAGTGTTCTCCTTGATTTCTGTGTCAGAAAGTTGAGATGTAATGTGAACACATTGGACGTGAACCATAGGTAACAAATGGTTTCCTGGGAATTACTGCTCAAGTTGATCTTTAAAATACTTTGCAAAGCCCATTACTACAGGGAGAAAGTGCATAGCAAAAAGGCTTTGGGAAAGGGATGGATGACCTCCTGCTCTTTATCCTGTGGAGCTGCAGGCTGGAGCGTGTGCCTGGGCACATGTGTGGGCATGTGGACGTGTGTGTGCTTCTGTGGGCTTCATTCTTTGGCCAGTTTAAGTGGCTTTACCGTGAGCTGAGATATTCTAGACCTGTGAAGTGCTCTTTTTGCCTTTAATTTCAGTTAAGGTGAAAATGTTCATTTCTGAAATGGAAGAGGGCCTTCTAGCAGCTACACACATGGCTGACAATGCATTTTATGAGCAGAATAATGCGCAGTGCCCTGTTTAAAGGGAGAGGAACTTGCCCATCACTCCTTCATCAGATTAACGGATGACCTGCAGATACCATCTGCAGACAGGAGGGTGAAGTCTGTCACAGTTAAGTCAACCTGACGGTTGTTGTCTCTCAGGGTAACCATCAAGCCAAAGGAGACCCTGATGTATTCTGCTTGACTTCTTTGTACCTTCACTGATGGGTTCTATTGGACACAATACCCAAAATTTGCAGTGGGTAGTATTTAATACAACCTCTGGAGCAAGGTGCCTATTGCATATTCTGGAGCGCAATATCTGCCTGCACATGGGTCTCTGTGTCTCTCTACAGGCAGACTCATTCATGGGATGACTGTTTCTGCAGAACTGAGAAACATTCTGTTGTTCAAAACAGTGCTGGGAACAGCACGATGCGAAGAGAGCCTTTCTAGCTGGCTAGAGATGCAGAGCTAAAGGCTCTTGAGCCAACCTTTGCAAGACGTAGTAATACAAAGATAATAAAGTGACTGTGATGGGAGTGCAAGGCAGAGTGAAGCTGTCTTTAGCCTTTACCAAAACCACTGTCAGTGCCTTTGCCTTTTCACAGCACAGCTCTTCGCAAAGCTAATTGGGTTAGTGCCTTGCAGGGGGTTTTCAGTGTCTGCAGGAGATGGGCTGCTGCAAACACCTTCCCCTTCAAGGCACACAGCGTTGCCTTTTTCACACCACAGCTCTCTCCCTGGCTTCTGTTCTCAAAAAGCAAAAGTCCCAGGCTGTTCTTCAGTATCAGCCATTACAGGGTTTCAGTTCTTTCCTCCCAGCCATTTTCAAATGTTCAACTTAAAAGGGAAATGTTTCATTTTAGGCCAAATCCCCCCCTCCTCTCCCTTTCCCCTCTCTTCTCCTTCGTTTCCCCCCCCCTCTTTCTCTGGAAGAAGAACAAAGTCATTCAAATCAGGAAGCTGAGGAACTCCATGTATACTTTCCACTGGGACCTCGATCCCTACTGGTTTGGCTTGATTTGATTGAAGTGTAATTTAATCCTTCATCATTTGTCATAATGTCATTTATATATAAAAACAACACCGCATCCAAACTTCAGATCAGCACCGAGGAGCTCTCCAGGAGGCACGGAAGCGCTGCTGAGGAGCGGGCTTTGCTGATAGCGAGGAGGGTTTGAAGCTGCCAGGCTCCAGTGCTGCCTTCCTCCTCACTGGATGAAGCATGTCATGGTTAAATCAGGTTGCATTATGTTGGTGAAGAAGGGTCTGGTTTCACAGCAAAATGAAGCGGGGCCTGTGAGCACAGCTAACCCAAATAATTCAGGTCGTGTAGGTGAAATGCCCAGGAGGAGGTGCACAACCTGGATTTCAGAGTATATTTGCAGGTGATAGGTGTATTGATGATAATGTCACTGCCCTCTGTTACCAGCTGGAGTCTGCATACCTCAAACCACTCTTTATTGGTAGTATGGGAAGGGGAGGAAAGGGAAGGGCCATTCCCTAGCTCTGCTCTGTGATCATGTGCAGGTTTTCTCCATCCCTCTTCTTCAGAGCAACCTCTGTGATGTTGGTGCTCACCTTCAACTTTAGGGCTGCAGTACTTCTTTGACCCTCTCATGGAGTGTGTCTCTGAGGTAGCAAAAGCCACCAGACACTCATCTCAAGGCTGTAGGGCCGTGAATCTTCATCCTTTGCCTCGAGTATCTCATGTTTAGCTACGCACAGCTGAAATACTGAACACCTGAGCTCTGGCATCTCCCTGCTCCTTTATCTGAGTGGTATAAATGGGAGAGGACAGGGAGGGGAGGTCACAGTCTGGAGGCTCAAAAGGGCTGATGGCTGTTGGTGGCTATGGACTCAGCTGTGATGAGAGGGCACGTGCTCCAAACCCTGTCTGGATCCCTCTGTGTGTCCCCATCTGTGAAATGATGCTGAGATGAGGCTTGTGAAGAGGCAGTTCCAAACATATCCCTGTGTTGCTACTCCTGTTCTTCACTGCAGCTCTCAAACAAAAGAGCTTTATCAGAATTGGAGCAGCTTATGAAGCTTTGGTGCAATAGATACAGACCAAAAACCAGTCCAGGGGTAACTGAGAGGTTTTGGGAAAGCTCTGGCCTCAAAAGCCCCAAGGCTCTTGTTTTCAGCTCGGTGCTCTGCAATCTAACACGCGATCAGAGGCACCGACCTGGCTCTGCACCCAGGCAAGGCTCCTTCTCATCCTCTTTCAAGCCTGCTGCCTCACTGCTCCTTGCCTGAGCATTTCTGGCATGGTCTGGCCTCGCAGCTAGGCACGTCCTGGAATGCTCCGTGGCACGTCCCACCAAGAGCCACCGCGGGACAGGAAGGTTACGGCTGAGCTGCAAATGTTGAGTGAGATGGTTTTGCTCTGGGATTTTTTGGGGAGAGATGCCAAACATCTTCACTTTCCACTCTTATCTCTTTGCCGAACACCCTAAAAGGAAGCATGAACAGGGAAATAGATAAGCCTTATCCCTCAGAAAGAAAACATTCCTGCAGTCAGGGTATATAAGCCAGATCCTGCCTGCAATTCCTCGGCTGGAGCTGTGTGGGTATCACAGAGCCTGCTCTCTGCTGGGGCTGAGGACAAGAGCCTGAGGTCACAGGACTGGTGGGTGACAGCACCTCTCCCCACTCACCCTCCCCAGCACCCCACTGCACTGCGGCTGAGGCTCTGCTCCATCCCTTCCCTCTAACAGCAGAGCACAGCATCTATCGAGTTGATTCTCTGGTTCTATTCACAGCACCTGTCAAAAATTGAAGCAGAAGTTTCTTTCAGATGCTCCATTTTCTGCACTTGACTGCCAGAAAAACGATTCTTCCTCCCCCAGAAAAGAATTAGCATTTAAAATTCCAAATATGCACTTTTGCTCAGACCAAAGAATGTGTGTTCTTGCTTTCAAGTTGGGTTCTCTGTGACCTCTTGGTTTTAATAATTTCAGCAAAGTGTCATTTGACAATTCAAATACAGCCGGTAAGCACAGGAAAGTAAATGTTCTTCAAGATAAGCACACATTATATTGAGAGCTGATGATGAGAAGATTTCACCTACAGCTAGAAACTTCAGAGTAATATGTATGATACTTCAGCATATTAAAAACCCACTTTGGTGAAATATTGGTATTTCCAGATTCCAGCTTTGCCAGCTTTAAAGTATTTCCCCTGTTTAATTCATAAGGAAGTGTGGTGGCCTTGTGGGGAGAAGTTTCACTGTTTAGCTTTTGCTTTCCAATTAAATATAAACCAGTGCTCAAACCCTGCGTGCTGCTGATCTGAGAGGGTGAAGGACCACAGCTTGGATGGCCAAGATCTGCTCTGCCAACCCCCTTCCTTGCCACAGTGCTGTGTTGCCTATGATGCTGCAGCCAGGAGATGGTGGAGCAGGGCTGGGTACCACTCCTGCTCCAGGGATGCAGGGGAAGCTGGGGCTGACCCCACCAGCTCTCAGCCCCAGGTGAATGTGCCCAGTGAGCTTTGGGTTCCCTCCTCATGCTCTGATTTTCTCAGATCCTCTTGGTTTCATTGTGCTATCCCAAACCCCTTGCACAGAGAGGACTGTTATCGCCCAGACACCCACCCCTCCGCATGCAACTCAAGCCACCAGTCAGCAAGCAGATCAGCTTGTCACAATAATTAATAGGCCTCCCTGTGGTCCCTGGTAATCCATCCCAGCACTGCACAGCACCGGCTCTGTTTTACTTAGGTATATGTAAACCTTAGAACTGCCCCAAACAGAGCCTTTTTCATGAAACTCCTTCATTCAGCACCTTATAAGGGCTGCGGGCGCAGGGAGGGGGCAAGTTTACACAGATGCTAGTGTGTCAGGACTTGCTAGCAGGTGTCTCCTAACTTTACACAGACCACCCTCACACTGAAGGCACTCTTTTGCTTTGAGCCTGTTTGAGTTACATGACTTTGGTCTTTGAGTTCCTGTTCAGCGGGCGATTTATGACTTTCCTTATTGATAATGCTCCCGTAAGCAGAGGGATGGATTGTCAGCCAGCGGTGTGGGTTTCATGGCATCTTCGAAGAGCTGCAGTTCCCTGGCCACGCAATTCCTTTGGCTTTCTAGGGAAAGGAAAACACCACCACCACCCATACGGGCTGTGGGGGTTTTCATCTGTTTGTTTGTTTGTTTAAAATGGGGGGGGGGGGAGCTAATGATAGGTTTGAGCAAACAGTGTCCTCTGAATTTGGCCGCTTTCTCTCGCTGAGGTCATCTGACAGCTGAGATTACACGATTCGAAATGGTTTAAGGCATTCCTTCAGCCCCAAGAGGGGAGGAGGGAAAACAGCTCGGGCTTGCTGTCAGTAGTGGAGGGCACAAACATCTGAAGAGCTTTCCTACGCAGGGGTGACCGTGGAAGGCGTTGCCTCTTTCCCAAGGGATGGAGCTGGGAGGCAGCAGTGAGCTCAAGCTTCTGACGGAGAATTCAGTGTCCCCGAGGCTTTGGGAAGTTTGGGTTGGGACAAACTGTGACAAAATTTGGGTCATTTTTTACGGTTGTCTGAAACCTCTCCAGTTCTTGTCCGGAGTTACTGGGGTGAGTGCAGTGCCTGAGAATCCCACAGCAAAGAGCTCATCCGTGCCTCAAACCTCTGTCTTCCACAGGCAGCTGCTCCTTCCTCTCATTGCTGGTGCTGCTGCTCCTTACCCCTCCTGCAGCCCTCACAGTTGTTCCCTCACACTGGGAGAAAGAAATTAGTCTGTGAGCGCTCAAAAGCAAAGGTTATTTCTCTTGCACATCAATGGGTGACACAGGATGGGATTTAAATCTGGACCCGGTCCATGATGGGTCCATCACAGTTAAACAGTGGAAAGGAAAGGGGGAACTTCTCCTGCTGATCACAGGGAGTTTATTGACTGAGCTTATTCTTGGCTGCTTGATAACTTCATTAGCAGCCCTCATCCCTCAGGTCATTTAATACTTTGCTCCTGACAGACCTGTGGAGGCACCAGCTGCAGCCCAGCCCGTGTGTGTCATGTGCTGGATGGCCTATTAAAAGGAAACCGGTGCCATTTGTGACTGGTCCCAGCAAGCTGTAAGGACACCTTCCCATGCTCCCAGCCCCTTGCCTGTCGCACACATGCTTTATAAAAGCTGCAAGGGGTTAGTTTATGCCCTGCCAGTTTCACCTTTTCCTGCTTCTCCTCCCCATCCCACCACAGGAAAGGGGGATGAGCAATTCACTGTGGGGTACTGTAGTTGCCAGCTGGGGTTAAACCACGACAGCGTGATAAAAACTAAATGACTTTGTTGTGCTTTTGGAACCAAATAATGCTTTAATAGCAGAATCCCTTTGCAAAGTTAGCAGTTAAGAGTAAGCAGCACTTTAGGCAATCCAAGCATCTGCTGCAGGGACTTTCCCTTGTAATTAAGTAATGAGCTTGATGTATTTTTCCCATCTCATTCTGATTGGGAGATTGTTTTAGCCTTGTCAGGAAAGGTGAACTTTGGAGACGTCCTAGAGACAGGTTCCCTGCATGGCCCTTGGTCTGCCCCCGGTGACAGCACCTCCTACCTCCTGGATGGCCCTGGGTGGGTAAGGATGCCTGTAAGTCTCTATGAGCTGAAGCAAGATGCGCAGTTACTCACCATGCACAGGGAAACTGGGAGACTGAAGTTGAAGAGCAGGCAAGAAAAAGTCTGTGCAATTCATTGCTGTGCGGTGAGTCAGTTCTCCTTCCCATGACTGAAAGTGTTGGTCACCTCAACAAACCCTCTGCTCCCAAACCTTTATTTATAGGGTTTACGTGGTCACCAGGACACCTCTCCTTTAGGGTTTGTTCATCTCTCTTCCTTAGGAGTAATGGCTATGGTGTTCAGGGACAGAGCTGGATCCTAAAGCCCAATATTGGTCCACAAAGCGATCTCTGAGGAAAGTGATGGCTGTTTGTAAGCTGGTTTCTCTCCAGAGCTCCCCAGTTGCTGAAGCTGGGGGAGGATGTGTCACACAGTCCCACTCCTATCGCTGGTGTTTTCTGCTTGTATACCCTGTTCTACATGAGTGTTTACAGGTGAGTGTACCTGTCCCACTCATTTCTCTCCTGGGTCTATTCACAATCCTCAATGAAAAACTAGTTCAGAAACACTAAAATAGAGTAATTTCATAAACTGGACTTCCCTTTGTGAGCCTCTTTCTGCCTCCCTTGCTGCCAATGCACTCTGGGACATGGGTGCTGCACATCTAGACTCGGATCCAAACCAAACCTGCTAGGACTTGCAAAACTTCAGGGAAGTGCAGTTCTAGACCCCATTCCTAGCTTTGGCCCCAGTTCAGGACCAAGTACGTATTTGTCTTCATTCTGGGCATTATCCTTCCTGTGATTCATAGGATAAAGGGACCCGAGCGCAGGGCTGGGAAGCAGGACAGCATCCTCTCAACTGCCTGCATGCTGATGGTTTGTGAGCACCATCTGCACGAGCAGAGGGAGCCGTGCTTGTTTGAAGAGCTACCCCGGATCCAAAGGGAAGCAGCAGATCTCACCAGAGCCAGTGGTTTCACCACATTCAAAAGAAAGAGCTACTTTGAAAGGCCTCTGAGAGCTAGGAAGCTGCAAGCCCGATGGTTGGTCAGAGCTGTGGGCTCAGAGTTTTCTCTGGCAGCAAATGAAAGTAGTATCAGCTACAGTAGCTGGAAGCTGCCTGTGTGCTGGAGTGCCAGAATACAGGAGGGAGCATTGTGAGCATGAATCCAAAAGGAGAAGGGTTGGAGTGCTTGGCAAAGGCATTGCTGAGCGAGGAACCTGCTGGCTCTTGTGTGAGTTTCAATGGGCACCATCGTCATCACCATCACCAGGGTGCAGGCTGCAGGAGGGACAGGCACTGAGAGGCAGATGTAGCAAAGGGGACTGCAGCCACTCTCATCTGCTCTGCCTGGTGCAGGGCTCACTTTGGTTGACGTGGGAGAGAACAGTCATGGACCTACACAACCTCCATCACTATTACACTCAGCTCTGCTACAAACCATTGCAAAGCACAAAGGTCATGGGCATAAGTCTCCCCTGCTAAGGAAAAGCAGCTTCTGCTCTTTCACAGAGCAGCTGGAGCTCCAGATCCACTTTTGGATGAAGGACACTTGGTAGAACAGGGTGTCTTAGTGCCTTTCACAACCAGAAAGTGAACTGGAGGCTGCATTGGGGTTGCTGTCAGCTTCTTTTCCCAGCTGACCCCATTTTTATATGTTCCCCCTTCCTAGCTGGGCTCCAAAGCCTGGATATATTTCTTCCTGGCCTGCCATCGTGCTGATGGGATTTAAATATGAAAAGCATTGCTCTCTGTGCAAGTTAAGCCTTTGGTTAAAAGTGCAGGATGTTAAGAGGTTCAGGATTTTTTTAGTCTCTTGTAAGGTCTGTTTCAGTGCCTCCTTATGAGATGGCATTAAAAGTCTCTGTAATATAATGGTCTCACACACTGTATATGCAATATCTGTCCTCCCTTTATGTAGAGTTTTCCTAGCTAATTTCACAGTGTACTCCATTAAATCACCATCCTTTGCTGTGAACTTCAGAGGTTCTTGCTGCCACATGGAACATGTGGCTGCTACTTGTGTATCTGCCTTGAATTAATGCGGGCAGCCTTCATCTCCTGCAGCCTTCCTGCAAAGATCAATGGGCTTAATCCTTGGCCTCCAGAACCAGGCCTCAGAGGCACCCAAATCCCCTCCTGTGAGCTGTTCTCTGCCTCTTACCCTTGGGTCCAGGTTTCTCTTGGCAGCCTTTGAGCAGAAGTTTGACCTCCTTCAGTCTGGGGAATGCCCGCCCCTAGAAACTGAGGTGAATGAGCCAGGAGGTGCCCCTTGGCCAGCTGAGGACCCTCTCCATGAGCCATAGCCGTGGGTCACCAAGGCTGGTGTTGCTCCTGTGTAGCTGCAATTACCCCACACCTTTACCACTGCTCATCCATGCCCAGGTTTGGAGGACTGAGGTTGCAGAAATCTCCCTTCTCCCCTTCCAGAAGCCTCAGAATAAGGGCAGAAAGAAGGAAAAAGAGAGCAATTGTGGACCAGTACTGTCAGTGGCACTTTTACAACTGACATGACAACAACGTTGTCTCCTCCAGCCCTTCGCTTCTATTTTCTTGAATTGGCTTCATCCACAGCCCAGTTCTGTCACTGGTGTTCTTCCCATTGTCTCCAGTGGGCCATAAATCCAAATCCCTGAAGGTGACCCTCCGCTGCCACCTACCTTGGTGCCAGGCACCCCGCCGTGCCCTCTGGGATGGCATTTCTTGGCATGGGAACCCTGGCTATAAGGCAAGGACAAAGAGCAGACCATACATCAAGCTGCAGACTTTTACATTCACACAGCTTCCTTTTGCCAGCCAAAAAGAAAAGGGATAAAGCAGGCGTGAGAAGACAAAGAAAGAACAAGAAGGCAGAAAAACAACAGGAGGAGGAGGTTATGGCTATAAAACACACTTTACATTATGCTTGTCCTAGAAACTGCAGATACTGGGGGAGCAGGGAGGCAAATTCTCTTCTTCCTCCCAACCCCTGCTCTGTGCAGTGACACTGCTGCCACCCAGGTCCCCCCAGGCCCTCGGCCAGAGGGGATGCTGCCAGTCACTCGTGCTGCTTTGATGCAGGCACAAAAGAGCAAGTCATTTGAGACACTTCCTGCCTGGTGGCCTGTATCAGCTTGTGAATCACCTGAACGCTCCTGCCTAAGCCGCTTGTGTATCTTTGAAGCCTTTTCTGCCTCGCAAACAAATGATCAACTGCAACTTATTTTTAATCCATTAAAAGGTTCCAGATATTCCCCTGTAAAAAAACCCCACCAAAATACCCATCCTGGGTACCTCGGGAGGAGGAGATTCTGTAAGTGTTGGTCTGTGCTCCACTGAGCACAGGAAAATATTAGCATCAGTTTGTGAGTTCCTTGCTAGTATGAAATGTCAACGGTGCAGCTTTTACTGTGATCCAGCTATTAAAATACTGGGGTCTCCAGGGAAGTAGCTGTAAGACAGTGTCAGAATGGCTCAGACCAACGTTGTGTATGGAACACTTGATCCAAAGGGGGCTACAGAGTCAGGTCTAATGTGTGGAAAGGAATCCAGGCCAAGCAGTACAGGGACAAGGTCAAAGCAAGGCTTCCACTGTTGTCTTTCACTTGCAGCTGGATGTATGTGGAAGGACATAACTCCGTTGCGAGACATTTATATACCTATCCTCGCATTAAGTTTTATGTGAATTAATTGTGCTTCCCATCCCTTCTTCCTTGTTTTGCTCTAACTCTCTGAGCAACCCCCCTGAAATTACAAAATCCAGCTGAATTTTAATTGAGAACACCAAGTTCCATCTGGCCTCGCATAAATTATGGTCAAAGTTGCCATTTAAAGAGCAGTCCTTGTTGTTGTTGTTTTCTAATGCCAAACTATAATTCAGCTCCAATTGAGTTCAAACCAGCTTGAAATTGAGACCAGGTTTGCTGAAGGGGTTTGCAAACTTGAGCAAAAGGCTTTGGGTAAAGCTCATCCAAATGCTGGGCTTGCAACAAGCCAAGGGAGTGTGGAGGCTTGGACTCAATGTGTCCCAGAGATGTGCTGCTAACAAAGAGGCACTTGGAGCTGATTTATGCCCAATGGAGGATGAAAGGACTGGTGTGGGTAGGGATGTCCTTCCCTTAGGGCATTCCCCTTTGTGAGGGCAATGAAGCTCAGGTGGGCACATTAAGTGAGGAGGGGAGGGCAATGCAGCTCAGGTGGACGCATTAAGAGAGGAGGGGAGGGCATTGCAGGTGCCTCTTGTTTTGCCTTGATGGGGCTGTGAGCATCTTCCCAGCTTTTCCCACTGACCCTGCCTTTAAGAGCAGATGCAGCATAGCCTAGCTCTTTCTTTGGGATATGGGGGGGATGAGAACCTCCTATTATGGCTTTCTACCTAACTGTTCAACTGATGATGGTGGTTGAGAGTCCTATGCTGACACTGCTCTGATGAGCACTCTCTATGAAGCCAAAGAATGATGGGGACCTGTGGATCTCAGGCTAAAAGCAGTAGTGCTATGGCCATGCAGGTGAGCTGGGTGTGTGGAGGGGTGTGATTGTGGATGAGGGATTTTGTGTCTGATCTGGTGCCTGCTCCCAGCCATGGGAGCACAGGGGGAGCCTGGTCCCTGCCATGTACAGAGTGTGTGTGTGTGGTGTCCTGGTACCTGTCTGAGAGCAGGCTGAGGACTCCTTGTGCCTCTGAGTTACCTGCTGCTTTATTTAACCTTAGGAGCTGTTGGTCTGAGGGTGGTTTTAACCATGTAGCCTGAAAATCCCTTACATAGCACTCACTTGTGATACTGTAAGCAAAGTGAGTCTGTATTTCTGCCCTCTTCCTGGCTTTCCTGATGCTGAGGAAGTGCAAGGCAGCTTTTGTCTGGAGCCCCCAGCTTGGTCTGTGTGTGGTGGTGCCAGTCTGGCACCGGTGTCCTCCTGGCCCATGAGCTACAGGTATCTGTGCTTCTGAAGCATGGGTTGAATGGTGAGAATAGGGCCCCTAGACACAAAATGTGCTTTCTGAAGTGTTGTCCTGCCATTTAGCCCCAGTGCAGCTCTTGAGAGGCTGTAAATAATGCAGAGAGATCCTGTGGGATGACTTTGTAGGAGGAATCGGAAGTGCGATTACTCTGTGACATTAGGAACGAAAACATCTCTTAACTCAGGTGAGCAGTGCACTTAGTAGCTGTGTAAAGAGTGCATAAATGGAGTGTCAGATGCCAGTGCCCTTGGGAGGTTGAGTAGAGGGGTTTGGGGTATTTATTTAATGGCTGCACATCTTTAAGACACAAATACTCAGCTGATCCTTCTTCCTTTTTGGCTGACTGTGCCTTCTGGAGTTGAGCATCCTCCTGTGATGTGTAAATGGCGAGTGACTTCTGATGATCAAAGGGTGCTGTCTTGATAGACACATTTCAGCTTCCTATTTGATACCCAGTTGGTGTTTCATATCAGCCCTCACATCCAAACGTGTCTCTTTCAGAGCACACGTTTACTCGATGAATTCTCTTCAGGCAATGTGTTAAATGGGAGCCATTCCTTCTCCTGGCCCTGCTTCTTCCAGCCTTGTGATGGCGAGTACCTTTGCTCCTGTGAGTAACTGCAGGCACCCTCAGGCCCCCTGGGATGTGATTCAGATGTGCAAATCTTGTTCTGAGCAGGAATGGGGGGGGATTAGGATCAAGTTACTGGGAAAAGCACTGGTCCTGTGCTGCGGTAGCGTGAACAGAGCAAAATCCAGATCTCCTGCCATGCAGAAAATAAACATCTGTCCCATCCCATCCCTGTGTGATGCTATGGGGCTGGGGAGCTGCCCATTGCCCTGCCAAAGGGCTCATGCAGACATGATGCATGTTTGAGTTGGTGCGTGGTTGTCCCTATGCCAGAGGGCTTGTTACCTGTGAATCCGTTGGTGGGGGGAGTCTGAGGGTGTGCTTTGAATCAGAGCTTTGCTCTCCATACAAATTCCAGTTTGGATGGGAGTATTTCTGTTGTACCTGGTTGGAAAATGCACAGAAATTCACACCAGAGGGTGTAAAAACTCTATTTTTCATTTTGAAAAAGAAAATTAGTGTACTCCTTGCTTTTCCAAAGGGAGCCACCAGCCCACAGTGTGTGGGGAAACGCTTCAGCCTCTTCCCTCTCCAATGCTTCCTTTTGTCTTTAGCCAGAAAGAAAAGGCAACCCAGTGTTTGCCCTGTCACATCCTGGAGGATGTTGCTGCAAAGAAAGTGTGCAAACATATATTAGAAAGGGATTTATGGATGACTTGTGTTTGGATCCAAAAGGTGCTTTCTGTTGAGAGGGGATCCATCTGTTAGGAGCACTGTCCAGCTTCCCTGTGAGTGGAGCTTGGGTTGGAGCAGGCTCTGTGGCCCAAGGCATGGACACAGCCTCTCCTTCGCTGCTGTTACTGGAGTGTGAAGCGCTCCAAAATGCAATGGGTAAAAACCAAGCCAGAGGCAGGTGATGGTTAGAAACTGTATCCTCAGTCCAGAGAGGTTTGTCTCCTCAGAATGGCAATATGGTGTGCTCTTTGGAAAGCTATGGCTTGGGGTTTTTGTCCCCTGAGAGCTGAAGGGTTTTCCTTTGCCACCTCAAGAAGTGAGAAATATTGTGGTTACATGGCTTGTTGTTACTGTCACACTGTTTAACCTTCCAAAGTGGGGAAAGATCCTTCAGACCCCTGAAAGCAGCAGTCAATGATTAGCATTGGCTCCAAACCTAGGAATCACAAGGACTTTGATCCCATATCACTCCACCTCCTCCTACTTTGTTGTTTAAGATTTACCAAACATTGCATCTCTTCACATAAAAATCCACCTTTGTGTTGCTGCACAGAATCATTGCTTAGTGACAATAACAATCAAACTCCTTGGAAATCTCCCTGTGGCAACAAGTAATTGACCCAAGAATTTTCACTACAAGGAGTATTTTTAATAACCACACAGCACTGGAGATGCGCGTTCATCGGGGGATACACCGCTATTGTTCTCATCAGTCCTGATGCTTTGCCTTCACCCTTTGAGTTCTCTCAAAGGATTGAGATGATTTGGTTTCTTTGAAGAACAAAGGAGGAGGGATTTTTTTTAGATGACTGGCTATTTTGATCTGCGAGGTCTGCGCGCAGTGTGAGGGAACAAACATCACTAAATCATTAAGGGGAAAAGGAAGGGGATGCATAATGGAAAGGAGAAACACAAAAGCCACTGAGGCCGGTGGTTAGAGGAAGGCGCCTGGGTGTTGTTTTCAGGGTGCAACGTGAGGTTTGCTGCCTTGCTTCTCTGGACCTTGGGGTTTCTTATCTATAATTTGGCAGGATAACTCTTACAGCTGAAAGACTTTGTCAGGTTTAGTTATAATTTTTGATCCCTTAGGACATTACATAGGATGTCTTATTTAACCAGTCTCTTCAAATGCAGCCAGTGCTTTGCTGCAAGATATAAGATGTCCTGATGTCTGTGAAAACCCTACTAGGCTGCTCAACCTCCCCATCCATGGCTGGACATGGCACCAAGGATGCCAACTGTGGTACCTGATGCGAGGCTACAGTGAGCACTGGGATAAGGGATGCTCTCCTGGTCTCCACTGCTGCAGCAGTGCATGGTCCTCAGCATATTTCTTCTACTGAAATCTTTTGTCCCCTTCTTGGCAATAGAGATTGAGGTTTTACAGCAGGAGGGCCCATGCATCAACTGCTCAGATAACAGAAAAAGCATCTAAGTTAGGAGGCATCATCCCAGGCTTGCTGAGGGTTAGTGTCACATAGGAGGCTTTGAAGAGGGTGCAAGATAGAGCCATTAGGGAGACTAGAGCAAGGACTGGCCAAACCAAGGGGCCTCCTTTGCCCCCTGGGCTGTAATGCTTTAGAGCTTGCCTTGCTGTTTTCCAGCACTGTAGAAGATAGAGACCCCCCCCCCCGTGATTTTGTATGTCATAGGATAGCACACAAACATACTTCATTCCAGTGTGCCTTTTCCACTTTGGGAGATAAGGGAATATCACATGTTCTAGGAAATAGGATTTGTCTGTAATTAAGCAAAAATCCTTCTATTTAGCATAACAACTCTTTTAAACTAAAGAATGACTATTACGTGCTAATGATGGGGTGCACCATATCCACAGAGCGATGTCACATTTATGCGAGTGCCTATTTTCATTCTATTTGTATTCACCCAGATGCATGAGACATCTTCCAGACTTCCAGCTAAACAAAGAGCATCCTGCTACGCTGAGTCCATCACTGCTCCTGCCAGCTGCAATACTGCAGATGATGCTGTAGCTGACTTAAATATGTCCATGCTCAGCTCTTGGTGGTGGTGGTCATCTGGGTGAGCATGTCTCATAGCGCTGTTGGGGACTGTCCTTGGGTTGAGCAAGGTCTGTACAAGGATGTGTGTACATGGAGGACGGAAGATTCCTGAGCTTCAGAGAGATTTTGGTCTGAATCTGAGCTCTGCAGCAGGATCCTTGGCCAGGGCCAAGTGGAAATCTGTAAGAATTTAGTGTGCTTTTGACAGAGTTGGGACTTGTACAAGTAGCTTGGCCTGTGTTGTGGTTAAGCTTTGCCCTTTCTTAGTGGATCTTGGGATATGGTTTGCTTAAAGCTGTTGAGGGCAAGTGAACTTATTCTCCTCAATTTTTGATCCCCTATTACCCATCAGCTTTAGATTTAGTCCTGAACTCTGCAAACACTTAAGCACATGTTTTGCTTCACACACTTAATGGCAGTACTCACTTATATCCAGTTAAACACATGTACTGGTTTTCACAGATCCAAGAGCCTGCCACAAATATTCCAGGTTCAACTTCCACTTCACACTGGAGCTGGTCTTGTTTCAGCAACCACTACCCTAATGAGTCCCTTTGATGCACTAATCCCCTTCCTGCCCTTTGGATGTATCAACATGAGCATGTCCCTAATCTACAGTGGGGAGTTCTTCCAGTGATTCCAGGTTCCATATGTCTCATTGAGATGAATGAGACACATGAGAAGGGTAGTAGCTGTGGTGGTCATGGGGTTAACCAGAACAACCTTCAAAAGCACATGAGGGGAGAAAACATCCTATTTACTGAGATGCCACTGCCATGAGGGAGATGTTTCCTTGGAAAACAAACGATGCTGGTGTGCTGGAACTCAGCATATTGGCTGTTCTTATGCCTGAGCTTTGGGTGCAGACTGCAGGGTATTGCCCTCGATCTGGGGCAGTGGGGCGGTCGCCCTGTTTCCCATTTCGTTGTTGTGATGCTGCACTGTGATAGGGCTGGGCTCAGGGCCAGGCTGTGAGCAGTGTGATCCCTATGCCTTGGCCTCCTGGTTGTAGAAAGGAAACACTAAACACACCTTGCAGTAAAGTGGGGCTTCCCCAATTAATACACGTGCTCGCAGGCCTGCCAGATGAAAGGAATGCAAAATACCCTGATAGCTTCTTTTATGATCATTAATAATAGTATAAGTTACCTGAGAGGCAGAGCTGCGTGTCCCCAGCGAGTTCTGATCTCCTGTCACGCCTGGCTATGTGGGATGGGTAAAGCTCTGCCTCTTTGGGGAGTTGTTAGATGAGAAAACAGGCGGCAGATATCTCTCCACCCCCTGCTTCGCTCTATTCCCAGCACTGCTTCCCTCCCAAGGATCAATATCTGAACTGAGAAATTAGATGATTAAGCTGCATATTGTAAATACATCAAGTGGAGTCCACTTCATCTCCTTGGCACGCATTAGCATGCCCTGATGGAGTGGTGCTTTTTGAACAGATTAAGGGCATCAGCCATGCAGAGGATGCGGGCGATAGGAGTGGGACAGTCCTTCTGCAGCGCATGTCTGACTACTTTGTGTGGATCTCTCCTTCTCAATTTGCATTACAGAAAAACAATCTTTTATTTATTTAAGTTGGAAATCCCTTTGCATCTGAACTTCAAGTGTGCAGCAAACACACTTTGATCATGTTAATGCAGAAGTCACTGATTTACAATAAATATTGTGTTTTCTTTTCATATTTCTTTGTGTTCTTTGAGGAGATTAGAGCAAAAGGAGGAAAATAATGTCGACCTCATTAAAATTGCCTGGCGAAAGAAGCATGCAGAGTGAGGGAGATGCTGGGATTTGAATTGACCAAAGCTAAGGACGGAAATCACAGCATTGGTTGTCTGTTAATTCCTGGTGCAGCTTATTGGGACTGGGAGAAGTGATGCTACTCACAGTGCCTTTGAGTGTGATTTGGGGAAGCCTAGCTGTTTTCTGTAAAGCATCCAAAGGAAGCAATGCATGCTGAGATGTAGCATGGCTTTGGGAGGCTGAGGTAGCAGAGGATGAGCCCAGCCCTCCTGCTTGCAGGAGGGGGTGCATGTGTGGGGTACAAGTGATGAATTGGCCTTGAGGGGTTCTAGATTTTATAGAATCCCAGACTGATTTGTATTGAAAGGGACCTTAAAGCTCCTACAGGTCCACCCCCTGCCACTAGACCTCTTCCACTAGAGCAGCTTGCTCCAAGCCCCTGTGTCCAGCCTGGCCTTGCAGGTACCTGGCAGTCCCGTGACAGTGAAAATCCACAAAGATGTGCAGTTAAGGCAATGACTGCTTTGACATGGCTTCTCCTGAGTGCTTCCACAGGGCTGTGTTAGGAGCATCCACCTTCCCACAGCGGGTGAGTGCCAGGAGGAGAAAAGCCTCTATGCAGTGTGAGCATCAGGGGCTGTGTGAGCAGTGCTGGTCTCATGGGTTCCTGGCTGGTAGGACAGTCAGGATCAGCTCCTAAATGCAGACTTTACAATCACACCAGCTGCTCACACCCTGTTCCTCAGAGCCAGGGTGACACATGGGGTGATGAGTCCCTGTTGTGGACCCCTGCTCTCGACAGGGGTGTTGTAGGAGAGCAGTGCAGCACTGCAACATTGCTGCTTTCCTCCTGTCCTCCTCACGTGGAGCTAAATGTATATGTGTTTGCTTTGTGCCAGGTCTGATTACACTGCCAGGGTGAGATAGGGATCAAGCCCCAAAGGATCAGTGAAATGTTGGGAAAGCAGCATCATTTCTGGAAATGATAGGAATGGTTTGTAGTGAAGAGATTTTTGTGGGATCAGTGAAGGGAGCTTGGGGTCGGCTGATCTGCTGTGATCTGTTAAAGCTGGTCCTTGGGGATGGTGGCTTGCTGGAGCATTGAGGCAGGTTGTGCTCCTGCACAAGGAGAATGAGCCCACTGACAGCACATCCTCCTCACTGCTGTTGAAGGAAGCTTTAGTGTGGATGTGCAGAACCCCTCTGCTGTTTGGGGATAGAAACGGATACAAAGTGAACACTTTAAACACCAACAAAAAAAAAACCAAAACCCAAATACCCCAAACAAAACCAAGCTGCAAAAAACCCCCCAAACAAAACCCTCCACTCCTCCCCAAATCCCAAAGCCTATTCAGCTCACCTCGAACAAATGCAGCTTTCTTCTGGAGTAATCCAGTGTAAAGGGAAGGGCTCAGCTCCCTTTATGCACCCGCTGCACTGACACTGATCCAAGCTGACTCGGGTCTTTGTGGCCATCCCGATGCCAGGAGCAGCAGGTCCAGCTTACAGGTGTGAATTCCAGCTCTGGCCCCTTTTCAAAGGGGGCTTTTCATGCTGGGGAGGCTTGGACAGAAAACAGTTAAACAAAAGAGCAGTTTACTCCGTGTGTTCCCGCCTTCCCTTACCCTCCTTTGCTGCTCTTTTGATTTCCTTAATCAATGTGGGTTCCTTTTGCTTAATTCAGTGCTTTTTCCTTCTTTTTTTTTCCCCTCCTAGAGCAAATCTATTAAATTGTATTCCTGGTTCAAATTGCTAAAGAAAAGGCCAGAAGGAAATCTAGGTTGCTTTGAGCTTTACTCAAGGTTGTAACTGGAACCAGCAAAAGCAGTAGGCGTATTGCTTGCATCAGGCCATAAAGGGTTATTTTGTGTGTGGTCAGAAGATCTCAACTGCATAATCTGTTGTACTGGGTTTGCAGTCCTGAGCATCAGGAACAGACATTGTGGAGGAGCAGGATGGGTTTACTCCTTACAAGGAGGGCTGTGAATAAAGAAACCCCAAAGACATCTTTGGGTTCTCCCAGATCAGGCTTTCAGAGTTCCGAATCCAGCCCCTCATCTTCCCTTTGACTCCACTATAATGTATTATATGGGTTTGTAACCAGAACAGTTTAGCCTAAAAGTGATCCACTCAATTACATGCTACTGTGTTACTTCAGATACAAAGAGACCAGAGACACATCCCTTTATCCTGAGCATCTTAGACAAACAAAGCAGGGGGGTTAGTGGCAGTGTAAACACATTTAAATTACCCTCTTTGGAAACCCTGATCACTCATTATGGTTAAATCCAGCAGGATGGAGCCGGAATGACACTTGAAGGTTTGTCTGCTGGGAAAATGCCTGTTGGAGAGCAGTGAACAAACACGGTCAGGGTGCCATCTCTTGTGGAGCTTATTCCTGTTGAAATCCTGGACTGGTTGGCAGTTGTCCTGTTCCATCCTGCTGCTTCTGATGTGACTTCTTCCTGTTCAGGGCAGAGATGATGCTTTGCACAAAATCAGTATCAGTACTGCAGCTCATGGGATGCTTTTTCTAGTGGAGGTAAATCTGGGGAGGGACAAAACTGCAGAGATAATTTATGACCCCATTTCATCCCCAAATGCATCCCCTCCTCTGACCTCAGCAGGTGGGACAGACCAAGAAGGGCATCCTGGGGACACATTCCCAGCCCTTTCCCATTGCTTTCCATCTCTGTGGAGAGACTGGCGTTGCAATGGGCCCATGCACTAATGGGTGCTGCCCAGAGCACACCTAACCCTGCAGCCAGCCCCATGGACGTGACCTTGCAGGTGTCCCACGGTGTGTGGAAACCTTGCTGCTATCCAGTAAACTCGTGTTGGGAGATGGAGCACCAGAGAGACTATGGGGAAAATCAGCCCCATTGATTCTGCTTTGTCCCCTCCATCCTGAAATTACATCTGACCCCATTCACTGCTGCACGGAGTGCAGGTTTCCCTGCAGGTATCCCTCCTTATCCATGCCTCATTCCATCTGCCAGCTGGGAAGATGCTGGGTTTTGCATCATCCCAAGCTAAGGATTGAACTCAGCATCCCAGGGAGAAGCCTGCTTTTGCTAATGCCAAGCAGGAGGGTCCTGAAGCCCCAGTGAAGACACTGGCATGCAGCAGTGCATGCTCTAGTGACTGTGGTGCGAGTGGGAGCATCAGAGGGGCTCCATCACTCATCTGTTATCTCCGCGTGGGAAACAAAACCCCAGGTCCCCTCTTCTCCACAGTGCTGGCTGAGGTGTTTAAAAATGAGCACTGGTTTTCACTTAAAGCTCATTTCCTGTCAATTTAATGGGATTTGATCACACAATTCCCTTCAGTTTGCAGTGAGCAAGTTCTGCTGGGAAACCTCTTAGTGGTGTTACAGTGGGTCTGAATCCCTCCTTTCCTGTAAGTGGCTTTAGCAAGGCTGTTTCCATGGGCAGCACCAGCACACCCTGAGAAAACTCCATCAAAGCCCAGACAACGTTTTCCAGTTATTATCCAGCGACTGAGTTTAGGTTTCCCATTGACAATAAAACAGTGGGTAAAAGGAAGCTATTAACAGCTTACAACTATATCTAGTTCCTCCTCAGTAAAGCTCTTTGAGACTTGGAAGCCGAACTGTACACTGTATTGCTTGCAAATGCATCCTCTGTTTTGGAAACCCTCCATATATTTTGTTTCCATGTTATCTGCGTGGTTGTAATTAGAAAATGATGTGCCTGCTCCATGACCTCCTCGTAAAGAACATAAAGTGAGACAATAACATTCAATTCCCTTTCTAAACCATCAAAAAGAAAATGGTTTTCAAGGCATTTCTTCCTCCTTCCCAATTCCCTCCCTGCAGCCGCTTGGGTGGTCTCATTTGACAAGTTTTGCAATAGAGGAGGTTATTTTTTCATGGGCAAACATGTAAGTACAGGGGGAAATCTGGAACTGGGAAACAAGCGCTTCGCTCCCCCCGTCCCCAAGTAAGACTCAAAGAGGCTGAATATCAGCAGATCCTTCCATGGCTCCTGCAAAGGCAGGATGAGGGAGAGCTTGCACAGGGAAACTGCTCAACTCCCTGGGTTTTGCTGCCTACCTGCATTACTGCTATAAAACTTGATACTCTGCTCCCATAGGAGGGAGGAGCATGTGCATGGCCAGCACAGGGAAAGCTGGGGACAGCAGTGGGGCTTTGCACTGGTACAGGCTTCTGAGGCTGAGGAGCAAAGGATGGGTGACAGGGCAGAGATGCAGTGCATTGTTGGGGTTCTGTGGGCATGGTATTGCACTTATCTCCCAGAGATCATGGAATGGCTTGTGTTGGAAGGGACCTAAAGTTCCAACCCCCTGCCATGGGCAGGGACACCTTCCACTAGAGCAGGTTGCTCCAAGCCCTGTCCAACCTGGCCTTGGGTGAATGCAAGATGTCCCTGTCTACCCCTTATACATCTAAACCAACTTCTTGGCTCTTCTTTGCTTTTCACCTGCAAATATTCCTGTCATGACCCTGTCTGCAGGAGTGACTCAGTAAATGGATCATTTGGAACAACGTCTGGAGGAGAATCACGTCCAGCTGAGGCACCGAGATCCTGGCACTGAATCACTCACTTGGTAGGAGCACGTCTGTGGATTGAAGTGCCCACTCACACCTACCTACATGACATGAATTTCAGGTACGATACGCTACTTATGTCAAGCCTCTCTGTAGTTAGTCATACCATAGTAGCTGGGGAAAGAGATCAAATACTGTTATAAAAACATGGAAATTAGAAAAAGTGCCAGGTTCTTTTACAGCTCTGTGTACTGTGCGTCTGTCTACCTGGGCTTACCATTTTGATGCTGAAATGACAGCAAGGATATTGTGAATATTTAAAGCTGAAAGTAGCATCATCATTTCTATTTCGGTTATTGCTTTGTGTTGTATCTGGTATGTTAGCTTCACTGCAAATGAGGTTTGAGATCTCCATCTGGTCCTGGCAGACAAAAGCTTTCTTAGAGAAGGAAAACAACCCCAGCAGTGGCTTGAAAGCTGTTGGAGTCTCGTGTGAAGATGGGAAAGCAGCTCTGAACCTGTTGGATTTTATAGCTTATGAAATACAAATTGGACCATAATTTTCATGTCACTAAGTCATTGGACTGCATCCGGTCACTTCAAGCATCAATTCTTCTCTCTCCAACTTTTTTCCCCTTATTGTTTCTGAAGCAGAAGGGTGAAGTCTATCAACTGGGTATCAAATGTGTGTTGAAATTCTCAACTCAAAAGGGGCTTATGGGATCCTGCCCATGAGTGTGGGGGCACAAAGTCCATGTCTCTCCATGAGGCAGCTGGATGAGGAATACTCTGTGTCTGTGGAACAGGGACAGCACAAGGTTTTTCCTTTTGAATTTGCCTAACCCTGGTCAGTTAAATGTGCAAGGTGCTCAGGCAAATGATGGTGACTGTCCTTCCCATAGCAGTCCTGTGCCAGTGCTGACTGCATGGGCTAGTTCAATGGTCTGTCTCAGATGCATAACCACTGGGGTCGTTCCGTTATGTTTATGGCCAGCTTTTGCTCCATATCCCTTCTGTAGCCTGCATTAACGGCGTGTCTGTTTTTTCCAGCTGTAGCTGAAGTTATTCAGTGCCTGGGGGCAGGTTTCTGGATGCAAAGGGGGTTCCAAGGTGAAGGCACCTTGAGGTCACCCTGTCTACCTCTCAGCCTGCTTGAGACTTTATATGACAATCACTTTATCTTGTATAAGCATCTAATGTCCTATATCTGTGCCAGAGCCAAAAATAGTTTCCTCTCAATCATTTTCAAGACCTTTTCCTGCTGAAGGTGGGCTCTTAGTGCTCCTCCTGGATAAAAGGCACTGCACAGAGGTGTGCGGATAGAGCATGCACAGCCCTGTTTGCTTTAGGACACTGTCATTCTTTCTATGGTCTTCTGTGGAACTGAAACTGTGGGGTGTTTTGATTTCCGTGGACGAGAGGCTTTGAGTGACAGATCAAATGACCAGGCTTTAGTGTGAGTTAGGAAAATTAGTTAATTTGGCTAGAGAAATCAAGGATCCCCATGGAGTTTGCAGGGTGAAACTTGCTTCAGATGGCTCATAAACAAAGGGATGTGTTGCTAGGATTGTGGAGTTCAGTGGATTCTGCTTTTGCAACCCACTGTTGCTGGTTTACTTTTTCCCTTTCCGTCTGGGAGAGATTTGCTTGTGTCTCAGTTTCATGTTTTCCTTCTGATTTTTGTGTAGTTTAATTCTTATTGTTGTCAACAATCTGAACTGTGGGATTTGCATTTGCAGCCTGCTTCAGGGGACGGGGAAAAGGAAAGATCAGATGATAAACAGCAATGATATCAAGTGAATATTAGCAAAAGTTGTGTGTTGGGGGGAGCATGCCCGAACCAAAACCATCACTGTGGGAAGATAAGCAAGCAAAGGAGCACGAAGCTGTGAGAAGTGTGTTTGGGGTTGTTCTATGCCACAGCATTCTCTCTTCCACAGTCGCCCTTAGGCACGGTTAAGCTTCTGTGTCAGGATGTCTTGGCTTATCTCCCAATGCCATGATGTTCCTGAGTGACTCTTTGTATTTGTTCTTTGCCTGACATTGCACAATAGATCAAGACTCCTTGATCTTGCCTTGTTTGGATTCTTTCCTGAATTGCATCCATGTGTCTAATGCACTGAGCCCTTTCACATGATTGGGTAATATTTGCATCAAGATGAACAGTTCTTTCCTAAATGAATGTGAGTGGTTGTTTCTTCCAGTCCCAGAAGTGAAGTACAGGACTTTGGACCTGGGCACGTGGCTTCAAGTCTGGGACATAGTGCTACAGGATAATATTTGTTCCTTGTGTATTTTTTCCCTGGAAACAGCTGGTTTTCCCTTTAGGGCAGGACATTGGCTGTGCCTGAAAGCCATTTAGAAACTGCAGGGAGTGCAGGAGTCAGTAGCCTGCCCATTAAGTGGGGTTTCTTGCCAAAACCCATTACTCTCAAGAGAGTTCTGCACTTGCACTCAGTTCTCATGTGAGGTTAAAGGCAGTGGGTTTAACACCTCAGTCCAAGCCAGTTTGGACCTGGGCACATGTGGAACAGCTCCTGTTGTTGTGGATAATGTGGTGGCAGTCACAGTGCAAATATATGTGAGCTAACAGCTCTTCTTGTGTGAGGCAGAGGAGGAATTGATGGCTAAAGCTGCTTGGGGAAGGCTTTCCATCCGTTCTGACATGAATGTGCATGATTCATTAACTAGCTTTGTCCAGCTGGAATTATCACTGAAGCCTCATTCCAATAGAACTCTGACTTCATGATTATTCCCAGAGGTGGTATCTCGAGAGGTTAGAAATTGAAGCTGGTGTCAGCTGGGATGCAATTGTCATTTATGTGTTTGTATTGCTGTCTGCACACAAGTGTGTGAGAATGATCTACAGCATGTCGTAAGATGACTGGGTTTTCTTATGGCTTTCTTGGAGGACAGTGCTTTTATTCTCATTCACAGTTCTCATCCCTTCTCCTGCTGTATGTCTGATTTATTAGAGTGGCTGAACATGTATTTCTTCCCCCTTTCTCCTTCTCTCTCTTGCTGATACTCGTAAGCAAATCACTCCTGTTTCATGGGAAGTGAAAGATAAAGTGAGGTTCTTGTATGCATTGTGCAACGCAGATGATGACTGAAACAGCTATTAATGATTGCTCTCTGCATGCCCAGACATGACTTTGATTTCTTAGTAATTCCAGCTATGGCAACATACACTAATAGCATAATTTACAGCTTCAGTTCCTCTAGAATCAGCTCAAAACCAGGTGGTGTTGTCACTGAGCTGGTGATAGAACAGCAGGCTCAGGCCCTTGGTTAGTTTATAACATCAGCTATTGTCGTGGATTCCCAAATACGGGGTTTGAATCCTTAGATTGGGGGCCCTCGTTTTTACAGAGATTACTCAAACCTTGCTGAAAATGCCTGACAATTCCATGACCAAAACCTGAGATAGTTAAAACCAACACTTGGGTTTGACAATAATAGTCATTAAATGATTAGTTTGAATGTTGAGGCATGAAGACGCCAGGATTTGGGGTGCAGATGGGCTCTGTTGTGCGGGATAGACATGCCTAAGAGAATCACAGGTTTTGTCTTCAGTAAATAACACCTTGAAATAACAGGTTTTATATTCATAACAACTGGCTCCTGCTTCTCCTCTGCCAGGGAGGTGCAACTAGCACTACCTGGAGATGGGGAGGTGAGGGAAAAGGGCATAAAACCCAGGACGAAGAGAGAGGGAAGCATAGGTCCCAGAGACTAAGTTTAATACCATCAAACTTGGTTGGAAATAATACTCTTGAAGACCACAGAAACGTGCCTTTTACTGTGGGAGCGCAAAGCTAGAGAGAAGAGAGATAGGATAAGGCTGGTGAAGTCAATGCAGTTGGTGCAACAAACCCTGGGACGTTCCTGCCTTACACAAGTTTCCTTTCTGTGGGAAAAATCAAGGACAGGAATGGGTTGTTCTTTTTTGCCACAGCAAGCCTATACTTAAGTGTGATTAAAATGCTTTGGGCAAAGGAAATACCCTGTAGTTTAAGCCAAACATGGGGACATCCTTTCTCCCTCTGATGGATGTTATGGTGGTTTATGTGGTGTACTATATTCTGAACCAGGCCCAAGTCAATTAGGCACTGTTTCAAAGTCTTTTCTCATGCAGCCCAAGGTTTTGCTCGTGCCAATGAAATCCATAACTCAGGGAAATGATAGCAGAGATGAATTGTGTGAGCGAGCGCAGCCAAGCCATCGGGTTAGCAGGCAGCAGGCGCTGCAGGATTCCCTGCTTCAAGGATCACGATGCCTTTTTCAAGTTGTGAGATTTAATGGCCTTTTTGCTGAGATCAAGTGTAGTATTGGTTTAATATCTGATACAAGATCTATCAGGAAAGTATATTCTGCCTTTGTAGAAGGACAAGGGGATCTAACTATAAGATGATCAGATGGTGTTAGTTCTTTCCTACCCCTAGACCAGGTGGGATTTCTGCCCCAGAGAAACCATCTCAAACACGTTTACACTCAGCCTTTGACTATTTGAAGCTTTCAGACAATCACAGTGTGGAAAAGGACAGTCCTTACAAATCTTTTGCCCTTTCAGTCCTGAAATATCATTCCTTGTGATGGAAGAGAGTAATAACATGTGAGAGCACCATCACAAGCCAGCCAGCAAAGGAAATAACAGGGTGACCTTATAAAATCAGTGCTGAAAAAAACCTCCCAATTATAAGGTTAAACACCACTGAAGTAATGATTCTCCTGGTTTATCTCACTCATGATACACTGCATTTAAAACCCATCCACTGGGGACATGAGAAATGGTGCTTAAACCATCAGTGGAAGGTTCCTTCATATAACAGGCATATTTCCATGTCTTCCAAAACAGCCCTAGAGTCTGGGCAAGCAGTGAGTGAGCTTAATGCCTTCCTTTGTAGCAGGAGATCTTTGAAACTCTTATTTGATCGTTTCCCTAGATTAGGATGATTCTTTGCTGCTTTGGAGGAATGTGTCCCCCTGCCCACCAGCCTCCTCTCCCAAAGTGATAAGGCATCTGTAAACACTCTCTGAAACTCTGTACAGAACCTCCTCTGTACACTGCTTTGAAGCAGAGCTGCATGAAGACCTCTGTGCTGGCTGGAAATATCTTGCAAACTGATAAAGAAGTGCAGGTACAGCTAAAATCCACTGTGTAATAAGGATTAGCAAGCCGAAGGAGGTTTGTCTGGATTGAAGATGGAGTTGAAATATATGAGGCTTGGATTGGACGGGAATTAAACTGAACTTGGATTTCATCAGATGCTGCATGACCCCCTCCTGTCCTGCTCCTCCTCACCCCACTCCATGCTTAGAGTAAATACTCAGAGCTCACCCTTTTAAAAGGAGCAGTTTAATTTTCCCACTGGTCCAGGTTCTTGTTCAATGCTTCAGTCCAATTCTCCACTTTCCCAACCAGCCCTCATCTCTCTGCCTGTGTGCTGCTCTGGATTGCTCTCAGATATGTGGGCAATTGCTCTGCTGAATACAGCCTGAAAGAGCCCCATTTGATCCGGTGATGATCCTATAGCATATATTCTGACTAATTGTATCCATGGAAATCAAGTGCACTTTAACTAATGAAAAAAAAAAAAAAGAAGATAGTGTGGTCAAAGCTTATTTGAAGAAATGACATGTTTTAAAACCTGACATGACTTAAAACAGAATCATATAAGTTCCTTTGCTAAAACACTTTCAGGATATATTAGGTATAACAATAGTTTTCTACATGAAAATGGCTTTGAAATCTTAAAAGCAAAGTATTTTAAAAGAAAAGGATTTTTGCGGTGCATTAAATTGGATGTGAATATGACAGATTTCAAAGACTGTCAAAATAACGAATTTACATCATAAATGCACAGGCTCCCTTTTTAAAGGCCTCTTCAACAACTCAGGAAGGCGTTTAATGGTGAGCAAGTTCAAAGTGTCATGGACTCCCACTGGTATAAAAAGGAGGCAATACCCACTATACTCTCTGTGTTTCAGATAATGTATCTGTCTCTTTTCAAGTTAATAAACTGCACTCCTGTCAAATTGCAGATAAATGAAAGCGACCAAGACATTGTTTTCCCCACATATTGCTAAGAAAGATATCTCCCAATATTTCTAAACGACCAGTATGCTAAAAAGAACTTGAAATGAATCCACCCTGCAGTTATTTTACAGCATCAAAGACAATGAAATTTCCACAGAGGCACTTTGTGAAGTTTTAAATGCTTTATTTCTGATAGCTGCTCATTAAGAAGCTTCGAAAGCTTTTTATTGTTTCAAAGGCAGTCATCTAAATTTTTAATCATTCACTAGTGCTGTATGGTCACGATGTGACTCTCTAGCTTTAAAAACCCTGCTTTCTTTTCTAAACAGTAATGTCAACATAATGTTTCCTTGAATAATTGTTAGGTACGGCCTTGCTCAAAGAGGAACTGTGAGAAAGGAGAGAAAGAGAAAGGGAAAAAGGGATTTTTCTGGCTCCCTTTTGCGAGGGAGAGAAATGCGACACTTCAGGAAATTAAAACCCAGGACCAGCAGTTTACAGAGCTGGCCACTGATTTAAAACGCTGTCTTCTGGGATGGTTTCAGCTCAGGCTTTTTATAGCAGGGGAAGTTTGTGGTGGGTATTTTTTAAGCTAACAATGATGCTCCACAGGCTGATTCTTGCTCTGTGACACGTGAGTGTCCCTAGGGATTAAAGAGGATTTGGGGAAGCTTCCTGTCCCTGGCTCTTACCCCACCCACCATGAGTGCTGGGGCCAGGTCCTGCTTGGGGTGGGGGATGATGCAGGAGGCAGCATCCTCATCCCCGTCCTGGGAGCCCATGGTTGCCCCATCCATGTCCTTGTGAAGGAGCAGCAGAGCCCATGGGAGCTGCGTGCTGTGCCCATCACCAGCCTGGTTGGGCTAATCCTGAAATTGCATCTGGTTTCTCTTTGCTCCTCACCCCAGCACCCATTAAAGACAGGATTTGTTCCTCGCTGCCTGGGCTGTAGGTTCTCACGTGCTAGACCTAGGGATGAGATTGCAGTTTATTTACTCTACAAGCCTGTATTAAGTTTCTCCCTCTAGAAACCACAATCCAGCCTCTCTCCTCTTCAGGGACCGTGAGTTTTCCATTCTCAGGATCTAAGAGCTGGACTGAACCCATGTTCCAGCTCAAGCCTCTTCCCTTTCTTGTGCCTGTAATAAAGTAAGTTCAGCTCACTGATAAGAGATACATACAGGGGCAGATCTGGGCTGCTTCTGCTCAGCAAGAGCGCAGATCCCTCTGAACACAGGCACTTGGCATTTCCACCTGCCAGTTTTCACTTAGGGTAAATGCAAAAGACATTAAAATCCTGAGCAGCAGGGGCAGCCCATGCATGATGCAGTGTTCGGATGCGACCTGTGAGAGATCTCAAGAGAGGAGGATAACAACTGGCTCTTCCTGATAGAACGCTTTGCCCTCCTCTAGTGGCACTTGTGATCCGAGACTCTCAAAGGAAGTATAAATATTAATACAATAACCTTCTCCTGTCAGTTGTAGCCATTCCCTCCTGCACAGCTGAGGCAACCAAAGCATGGGTTGGGTGAGCTCTCCTTGCAACCCAACAGGACAGTGTTAAAATGAATGCCCTTTGTTTTGTCCCCTGGGTGATGGAGATGTAATCCATACCTTCAAAGGGCAAATTTTTCTCATGCTGAATGTGTAACTGTTGAATAGATCTCATTAGTTCTGTATGCTGTATGCAAGCTTATGCCTGCTATAGATATATGTTGATGCTTTCATCTGTCCCTCAGTCTGGGCTTGGGTGGTTTTAAGCACGCGGAATGCAGCTTTCTGGCTTGTGACCATGCCAAGACTTCCTTCCCCTCTCTGCCTTGGACCAGGGTGTCTGTCAACTGATCCCATTGCTAGAAAAAGAGGCAGGAGTTTGGAAATGCAAACAGTTCCAGAGGCACATTGGCTAACATGGAGCCAAGAGACAAGCATGCTCCCTGCCCAGGGCCAGCTCCGGCCCTCGGAGGCAGAGCAAGGAGGATTTTGCTGGTTACAATTAACTAGTGATATCTTGGGAGCAATAAAATGAAGCAGTTGCTCCACTTGTACCAAAGGCCTGGGAATAGACAAGTTGCCAGTATTCGTGTTGGGAGCGGGGTGAGAGCTTGGCCGCTGTTGAGCCTGTGGATGCTGCTGCCAGGTTTGGGAAGAGGAAGATGCTGCTCCTGCTTTTGGCCTCTTTGTGTTGTGCCAGGCTCCCAGACAGTGTGGGCTTTGCTTTAGCGTCTGCATCAAGGCTGTGTCCTGGGATCTCCATTTGTTTTCTTGGCCAGCCAGAGCCCAGATTACTTTTCCTCATCTGCTTTAGGTTTTGTCTGCCTGGTGTAGTCACTGCTGTAATTCCAGCACACCCCTGAGCTGTGCATCTGCCCAGCCTGGGGCTCCTCCTCATGGCCCTGGGCAAGCTGCCACCAACACTTACTGCAAGTTCTTTCCCTTTCTCCAACAAGCATTTCGAGCAGCTCTGAATCCCTTTGGGAGGCTTTGGGAACCTTTGAGGTTAAGCTTTTGCTCTGAGGGGGCAAAGTGTTCTTGATTCTGGTACTGGAAAAATCAAATGAGAACTGGGAATGGAAGTGATGTCCTTAGCTGGTACTTGACAAGGATTTCTGCACTTCCCAGCCACCCTGGAAGTCATCAGTATGTCGGGCAGATCCTTGCATTGATTAAGCCCATGGGATAAGCCACAATCTTGCCAAAATAGGTAAGTGACGAATACTGAAGCTGCAATTAATGTTACATACACTTAGAAATCCTGATGAAAACCAATGAGAACATGACAGTTACTGTAAGAATTGCATGTTAGAGAAGTGAAGTATACCCTCTGTGCACTGCTTAGCATCTATCTCTCTACACTCATGTTGTGCACTGGTATGAAGGACTTGGTCTCAGAGCTGGTGGGCCCTGAAAGCAGTCTCACCATGGCAATCTCTGCAATGCAGCAGTTCCATCCCTTCGCACTGGGGAGCTGCTGCTTGCATTGGCTCTCACTGTGCTGGGTGCCAGTGGAACTTTGGGAAGCCTCCATCTTTCCAAATCTCGCATTTTATCTTTCCCAATCTCCCATTTGCAGAGCACACTTTTCCTGTAATGAGACAAGACTAATTACAGCTACCCAGAATCTTGTCTGAGAATAATTCCCACCCTGTGTCCAGGCTGACCAAGGAAAACAAATGAGATGGATAAATACTAGAATTTGCAGGACATGTCTATTGCCAGAGACAAAACAGATTCAGAGCTGGAAGTGCTATATTTGGAGCTAAGGTTAGAACTTGGGGTTTTGGACAGACTTCTAAATATTGACATGTAGGGTCTCAGGCCCTTCTCGCAGACTGCAAACATCCTGCGTTCTTGGCTATTTTCATGTCTGGATCCATGCTCTGTTACGTTTCCAGGGAGAATTTAACTCTAGCTCTTTGTGCGGAAAGAGCCAAGGGCTTTGGGGATAATCAGAAACTGATAGGCCAAATGACCTGGTAGCATATGAAGCTATCTTTGAAGCCTAAAAGAAGGGAACTGTATAAAATACAGCTCTTGGATCAGTGTATTCTTTCCCGTTGGTAACCTATCTACAAAGTTGTAATTAATGGGGATCTTCCAATTCAAGATGTAAGTATTGTCATAGGCTCTCGGTCCCTGCACATGGTGGGAGATCCCAGTACTGGGATCCAGGAGCTGGATTTAAAGGCTCTGCTCAAGCAGTGCATTGGGTACAAACAAGCGTAGCCAGCAGCAGAGCTAACAGCAGAGTGTTTCCAGTTGTTTTTCCTGGCCTGGTGTGTGTTTACTGTTGCAGGGTGAGGGAGAGGTCCTCGCATCCATCCCACCACACTGCCTCCAGCACAGAGTGACACTTTGCTCCCATCCAGGTGTTGGGGAGCTGTTTCCATATGGCACAGCAAGTCACAGCAACATGTATTTAATGTGTTTAGTGCACAGGCTTTCCAAGCCTGCATTTTGCCCCTTGTAGTAAGTGTAGCCGCATTAACTTCCACAGAACAGCTCTAGAGCTAGGCCAGCATGAGAGCAGGACCTGCTCGTGTTGAAGATGGAAATGCAAATGCCTGCCCGCAGGCTGCTGCTTCCTTCCCTGTGCCATTTGGTCTCAGAATACTCTGCATGCTTCACTTCTGTGTTGTAATTGCCAGTCTGGTTCCTAATGGCTATAAAGCTGTCCTCGGGAGGGTGTGATGGATGAAGGGGTGTTGTTAGAATGGCCTCTTCTGGGGTGTGTTGCTAACGGGCTGGCATGTTCCTTGAGGTGATCCTCTGTTGCTTCAGCGTGAGCCACAGTTCCCCACTGCTTTCACTTCTCAGACAAACTGGTTGCTCTGAGGCTGCAGCTGATGTTTTGATGCTGATGTCTAAGGAAAAGAAGCTGAACTTTTTCCTTGAAGCAAAGAGCTTACCAGAATGACTCAGCAGAGGCAACATAGCTCCATGTGGTCAGTTATAGAGAATACCACTTCTACTTAGTATTCCAAATCGTTTGCACATGGTTTTGTGCCTTATTTCTTCTCTCTGGTTAATCTGAAAGAGTTAAACATCTTTCAGCACTGGTAAATTACCTCTCTCATATGGTATCGTTTCTCTTTCCTCCTGAATGACTTAGGTGATTGACTAACAAAATACTTGAAATACTTGATCTGAGATTTGCTTTTGGGTAATGTTCAAGGGTTTAAACTCCAAGCTTCGTTACTGGAGAGCCTGCCTGCTGGTAAACTCTGAGCATTCCTGCAAAGCACAGCCCAAAGCACCTTGGGTGCTATTACACTTCCCCATTTACCAAGGCAGAAAAAGGCTTGCAGGGTGTTTCCAGCATGACTTCTGTCTGCAGTGTACTTGTGGGAGGAGGGATCTGTCTCATTTAACTTAAAACCTGACTTTTAAGCAGATGAAATCAGACATTGGTGTTCTCTGAAATGAATAGACAGAGATACTGCCCAAAGGGAGAGTGCTGCAGTCCTTAGATTGACGTCCAAGGGAGGTTT
The DNA here is from genome assembly GCF_033783945.1 of Neopsephotus bourkii. Lineage (NCBI taxonomy): Eukaryota > Metazoa > Chordata > Aves > Psittaciformes > Psittacidae > Neopsephotus > Neopsephotus bourkii. The sequence goes on from NW_026902223.1 coordinate 2,774,719, forward strand.
GAGATGCCCCATGGTCGTGTCCGCTCTCTCCAGTGATTATAGGAGCTGCCTATGTGACTGGCTAAGACTGTACACCTGACTGGACGTGGCAGGATGGATCCCAGCTGCAGACCCACATTTCTAAAGGTATTTGTGTGCCTAAGCAATCAGAAGGCGCCTTGCAGGATTTGTAGAAAGGGTTTTGGTTCTAGGGAATAAATGGGATTCAGTTTAGATAAGGCAGACATGTGGGAAATCTGATGTCTCACGTATTCATCTAAACACTTCAGAAGAATGTGTGCCTGAACGTGTGCTCAAAGTAAGGTCAGATTTGGCTGATGGATATTTAATAAATTTGATCTTAGCGTGACCCTCAGGAAATAACAAAGTTTCATTTCAAAATACATGCTTTATTCATAAGAATTGAAAAGAAAACCTTTCCCACTGCTGCTTTTGAGTGATGCCTCCTTCCCACCAAGGCCTCCACCACACCGTTCTGCCTTGTAGTGCTTCCCCTTGAAGGTAAGGGGGAAGGCAGCATGCTCTGATCCAGTTTTACCTTGGGATGTGCAGGGCTACAGTAACTCTCCTGTTCCCTGTATAGAATCTACATATTTCTGTCTGTAAAAACCTAGGAAGAGGCACTGTCAGCCTTGACCTCCAGCTTTCATCATGTCTCTGTGCTGCTAAGTGTGGTTTCAGAAAGGAGGCAACTTTGTGCTAGTTCATAAAAAGCCCAAAATAACAACAAGGAAAAACACAAAGAAGCAAACCCCTTGTGTGCTCAGGTCCAGACATCCCTTCTTGAGCTGCAATTTGTGGCTGTCTGATCACTTCAGAGCTGCAGCGTTGATTTCCTCACTCTTCCTGAACTCCTGCCATCTCACCCCAGGCCGGGAGAGGGGCTGCTCTGCTCCCTGCTCTTCTGGGCTGCTCCTTTCTTGAAAGCTGGAAGGGGAATAAATCACCAGCGACCTGCATGAAATTCAGACACTGTAAAACCAAAGGCAGTGGCTAAATGCAGCTCCTCTTTCCTCCGTTCATGGTTTCATGCCCACATGGATGCTTGTGAAAGCTGTGCTCCATCAGCAGGTGTGTGTTGAAATCCAGCTGTGCTCCTCTTGCAGGATGGCAACTAGTCACATCTGGTTCCCCTTGATTATAGTGCTGAGAAACCACCTTGTTTTCATTTTGAAGTAGCAGAGATGGCAGAAGGTCCCTTTATTCACAGTAATCAATTCTAGTTGGAGGGTCCTTTAAACTTGCAGACAAAAGAATAGCCAGATCCAGTAAACTGGAGCTACCAAAAGTCAAAGCAGAAATAAGCTGAGAAGCTTTTGTACTGAGCATAATTAATAGTCACAGCATCCTCTTCAGATCTATGGTAGATTTTCTATCGCTTAAAGCCTTCAAATAAGGACTGAGTATTTCTCAAAGTTGAAGTCAAGTCTGCTCATTCCCACAGTGGGATGTATCCACCAAGCTAGAAGATGGAGCTGATGTTGTGGTAGTTTATGGGGTGTGTGCATCACTTGGGATGAAGTACCTCCACAATCACTGCACATGCCGGAGTATTTCTGTAGGGGAAAACTACTTCAAAGTTCCAGGATTGGTTCAGACCTGATCTTCTGCACAGACTGTCTCGAGTCCACGTTAGATCTTTTTAAGGTCACTCAAGCCCCTGAGTTTAGATGCATCTGAGGGTGTCAAGGTGGCTGGTAGAAAACAGTAGATTAAGGGGTTTAAACAGAGCTGAAATCTTTGGATTCTGGCCTTGCTGCACTGCAAGTGAAGCATGGGGTGGCCCAGTGATGAAGATGAAGGGAAGAAGCAGCATAGCAGTGATGGGACTGGGGTGAAGAAGTGTGTTGTTTTTCTCATGTAGGGCTCAGCCACTGACTAGACACATAACTTGGGCCAGATGTTGCGTTAAGCTCCCTCTGGAGAACCACAGGTTTGGGCTTTTTTCTTTCCTTCCCTCTTGGAAAAAAGAAGTTTTCTGGAACGTTCTCACTGGAATTCCACATGTGGTGTCTTGGAGCCGGGTTTTCTCTGGTAAATAAGCCTGCTAACCAACCCAGCCCCACTGCTGCAGTGTGGTGTTGGGGTTTCAAACATCTGTGTGATGGTTCTATTCTTCCCCTGTTCTCCTTGTGCCATATTGGAATGTTACATGACTTGAAAGCCTGAAAGTCATGGAAGGGGGTGTGTGGAGGAAGGAAACACAAAGCAAGTTGTACAGACGGCTATCAGGGGTGAGGGTTTCTTTCATAAACACCAGTAATCACATGAAAGCTCTTTAAAATCATAACAAAACTGTCTTCTCCATAGCAGTTCTAACAGTGCAGGTACTAAAGCCTGGTATCAATTACCTGATTGAGCTTATTGCTGCAGGTGGAAGCTAGTCAGAAGCTAAAGTGCTTGGGTGGCCAGTCCCACTGGTTTCCATAAAGCTAATGCGATGCCCAGTCAACCCCAGCCTCCTGGGAGAAGAGGGAGCAGGTTGCTGGAGGTCTCTGCACTAAGAAATCTCCTAAAGGAGCCTGGCCTGGCTCTCTGGAGCCCCCAGGATGCAGGTACGTGCAGATGTGTGCGTCTGTCTGCAAACCAACCCCGCTGGAGGAAGAATTGCTCGTGTGACACAAACAGCCGCCGCTCAGAAGCCGGCTCGGTGGGTGCTCCAATTAACAGTGCCACTGTTGCTCATGAGTTCATTACAAAAGACAGACAGACATCTGCAGGGGTCTTAAAATAATGACTCTTTTTATGTGGTGATTGACAGAGGTGGGGTGACAAGGATGTGCTGCTTAGCATAAACTGACTTTTACTTCTCTCTTTTGGATACCAACAGAAAACATAATGCGTGCACTCCAAACCAGCAGCTCAGTGGAGGATGACAGGGCTGCAGCAATCCTTTGCTTCACTTGCTCCATGTTAGCATGGTCTTCCCAAAGCACTCACTCATAGGCTTCGGGAAGAAGGCTTTTGGTCTCTTGGGAGAGCTGCTGCTGCTTTCTGAAGACATGTTTTCCATGCAGCACTGATGTGGCAGCTCTGCATGCTAGATAGGGACCCTGGGCTTATATGAATCCTTCGTGCTGAGCTGTTTCAGTCTGTTCTATCACCATCACTGCCAAGCCATTGCTCAAACCATGAACTAATGGAGGAGCACCCTTTGAATTTGTCCTCTCTTCCCAGTACTCTACAGCTCTGCCATTGCTGGCCACTTCCCTAAAGGCAAAGCAACTTCACATCACTTCCAGTCTCTTGAGTCTCTCTGGCTTGAGAAACATCCTGAAACTCCCAAAGGAGGTAACAACAATTTCAGGGCTGCTGCCATCCAACTCAATCACTAGAGCATCCATAGAGCAAGGGTTTGTGCCAGTTCAGGTTTTTCATGAGTCTTCTGACATTCCTGAGGTTTTAGTCTGATTCATTTTTCTTAAGCTAGGCCCAGCAATAGAAAATAAGAAGAGGTTATTAGCTATTTCATAATTATACTCTGACCTTTTACAGTACTTTTCCGTTGGGGACTTCAAAGCCATTTGCAAGCTCTCATGAAGTCTCAGCAGGAAGAAGTGCCACCTTATTTTTCAGGTCAGAAAAGTAAAGTGTTTTCTCCAAAATATATGAGGAGCTGAGCTGGGATTAGACCCCAGACCCCCAGCTCTCAATCCCTTGCTTTAACTGCTAGCTCAGCCTTTGCTCATTCTGGCATGGGAAAAGCAATTGGGAATAAGAAGCTATTACTGGGGCAGGCAGCCTATAGGGGATAGTTATGATTTTTACACTAATGTATTATTTAGGGTTGGGCTGTGATTTGAGATGGACTCAAGCTGTAAATTCAGAAGCACTGCTAGGACTGAATACTGAAAATCCTTGAGTGGAGAAGCATTGAGTTTGGGGTTTGGGATCTATTACTGTGGATTTCCAGAGATGTCTGTCCATGGTCTATGGCACATCTTCTGCAACACTTATCTCTTGCCCTCAATACTTCACCATGCAGGAAAAGAGACAGGAGGGTTTTCTGTACCATGCCATTATGATTCCTCCCTTCTTATTAACCAATTTAAGCATAATTAATTATTGAACTAATAGTAAGGGCAAGGCTTTCCCATTATGATGGGGTTTTTTTTCTGCCTCTTATTGCATTGCTGCTTATCTGGAATGTGTGTCAAAACAGAAAAAAGGGATGCTGACGTGTTTTATTTGGGCTTTCATTTGACCATTGCTGGCTATTTTCAAACTGGATGTAAGCAGAAGGCCACAAGAGTGGTCTGATTAAAAGGATGCAGGAGAATATAAAATGCTGCTCTCCAGAAGCTATCAGACTCCTGTTAATCTGTGTTGATGTCTTTTGAGCACCAGGGTTAAGAGACAATAAAGAACATGGGGCAAATGGAATCAAGACAAAAAAAGTGAATTAGTGAATTAATGAAGAAAGATCTTGAGGAAAATGTCTTTGATACCTAAAAACAACCAATAGTGTGTGTTGGTTTAAAAGCATATCTTCAATGCAGGGATAAGTGCACACAGCAGGGAGCAAAATATGAGAGAGGATGTAGTAGGGAGTGTAGAGGGTGAATTTAGCTGACAATAGATCAGTAGAGCTTGTGGTATCATGTTTAGAGGGTTAAAAGGCTAAACATCTTTGTGCTTAATGGAAGATGCTCCTAAAATTCTCAAAAGCAAAAGACAGAGAGAGAATATGCTGCTTGGGAGCTTGAAAGTCATGGACTTTTAAACCCAGAGCCTGCAAATCTATTCAATGGGGACCCATCAGCTGCATTTCTCCTCTCGGCACTGCAGGGAACAGTTTCTGTCCCAGGGGATTTGCTGCTGCACAGATCATTCCCAGACCCCTTGCACTCAGGCTCATGTCCTGCCCTGTATCCAGGCCACTCCAGGATCAGTTCACCTGCAGCTTAGCTTTAGAGGAAGTTTCAGGGCCTTTCAACCTTATTCACAGACAAATGCTCTTCTTGAGCAATGGGTGAGGAGGAACCTCAACCTGGAAAGTTGTGCGTTGTTGACAGCACATCAGGCACACACTGTGGTGTGTCTGTGGTTTCACGGTGGAATACTTTGTATTACTATGCTGGAAATTGCTCCTGGGTATTAAGCAGACAGGAGCTTGCAGGGCCAGGACCAAACGGACTGATTCAAATCCAGAAAACTACTACAATTTGCTCATCTTTGTCTTTGCTAGCGTTTTACCACACACTCTTTGAATCAAAGTCACCCTTTTTTTGTAGGGGAGCCATACTCTGTAGGTAACCTGCCCTCTCTAAAAGCCAATAAATGATGTTCTTGGAGAGCAAAGATCTGAGGATACTCTATAGAGAGGAGTAACACGAACAAAGCTGTACCACATATTAAAATCACCAAAACCGCTTCAGGCAATCCAATTGCATCTTTATTAGCATTGTGTTATGATGCTGAACAGAAAATGACAACTGTGAATAAGATAAAGGTCTTCATTGTGCATGAAAAATTCAAATTGTTACTTTAAGGAAAGATTTATTTTTTTTAAAGAAACACCATAAAACATTTATGATAACATTTTACAAAATTAGGAAGGGGAGAATTGGCTTGAAGTCTGCTAAAGCCATTAAATTTGCATGTTGTTCAAAGCAGTGGTTAAAAAGGCAACAAAAGGAAAAGATCTACAGGGTATGAATATATAGAGATTCGGATATGTATTTGACAGCTTTATCTGAGGATCAGAAACTGGAGCTTGAATGAGTTTAGGGCTCAACAAAAGTTTTATCTGTGGGTTAGGCTGAGAAATTCTGAACACTTAATGATGCATGAACTTTCCATGTTACATAAAGATATTTGTTCCCAGTAGATACTGGGCACAGCCCAGCCCAGCCCAGAGATGAGGCTGCTCTATGGACCAGTTGTGGAAAGTGCAGGAAAAAGTTTTGCATCTCATCAGAAACGGCAAGTTTCTCAGTTTAAGTGTCTTTAGGCAACTTTGCAGTAAGCTTCGCCTCTTTAAAACACCCAGAGCAAGAATGATGCTCCAGAGTGAGCAGCAGGAGGTGGTAAACCTGCCAACTCCAAGGCCAGCTGGTCCCTGCTGCATCGTGAGGATGCACAGACACTAAAGACCCTGTAACCATAGGGTTATGCTGCTTTTGGGGTGCATGTGCCTAAGAGGTGGGTGGGGGGGCCTCCAAAGGCAGGATCAGTGCTGTAAACCCACAGCATAGACAAAGATGGGGAGCTGCCCAGACTGGAGATGATGTTAGGTGAAACCACAGCATAGTTTTATCAGGGAACTAGGAAATAAGCATCTGTTGGAGCACAGGGAATGGAGCAAGGATGCAGGGAGAACACACACAGTGACTATCCCACCTCCCACCATGGTGGTGGGACAGATACCTGTCACCCTCACCTGCCCAAGGAATCCCAGTGTGCCAACCCCATCCTCCTCCATAACTGCTAGGAGAAGCCCCATTGCTGCTCTGAAATCATCAGCTCCCACCCACCCACCCTCCCGACAAGAAGAGCAATTTGTTCCTTCTCTAAGAGGAATTAATTGTGGCGCAGGAGTGAACGTGGGGGCTTCAAATGAACCAGTGACTCCGACTGGAAAAGTTGGCACTTGGAAAGCAAACACGAGCGGCAGCAACATCGGTTTGTGTCATGCTGCACCCGGAGAGGCTTGAAATCCCGACTCCGGTCGTCGGAGCGGTGGGAAACCCGCTCGCTGCATTTTGCTGGTTAGTAATTAGAGTTTTCATATTTTATTTATTTCCTCAAAAGAAACAAGTAATGATTACACAACGCTCTCCCCACACCAATTTGGAAGATTTATCAATTATAATCTAGGAGAACGGCCCCGCGTTACACTTCAAATGCGTCTCATTAAAGGCGTTTTTTAGGGAGAGCGGTGGAAAAACAAAGAACTGCTGTGCTGTTGTCTTTGCCTTCGCTTTAATGTCGGGTTCACAAGTAATGATGTTGGGAACAATCATTCTTCAAGCCTCTGTTTCCTTGTGTTTACTCATTAAACACAAGAACCAGGTGCTCTCACGGGGAAATGCTCATTCTAACATTGGCTTTAGAAATCAAAAGTCTCTTCAGTTTCGCTAACAAGCACAGCATCGTGGGGAAGGGACCAGGGGGAAAAAGCAAGCAGGACCTGCTTTACAAATGAAATATTAGTACCCAGCCCTGCGATATTAGCTCATGGAAATTGTCCTGATTTGAGAGAGAGATTGGTGGGAGGCAGATGATGACAGGCTGTTGATGCTGCCTCATGTTTGGGCTTGGTGTTCAGAGCTCCCAATGAGAGCAGGGCTCCTCTGGGAGCAGCTCGGAACAGCGGAGGTTCATTCCTGAGCTCATTCTCCTCTGGATGTACCTGTCTGTTTCCATTGATAAGCTGGGGTAACCAGCTCCCTTGTTCATGCAGGGTGCCTGTTGTATTGGAAGGTATTTCAAGCTCCTCTGTGAGCAGTCCAGTGACCTAAGTGTGGGCACCTTGTGCTGCTTTGGACTCCTCAGGCCCATGTGATGGGATTGCATCAGGGCTTGAAAGATGGAAAAGCTCTTGCTTGTAGGCAGAAATTAGGAGCCCAAAGTACAGGTCCAAGCTCTGAAGCTGCCTTAAAACTCAGGATTAAGATCTCAAGGTGATTTTCTTCCACTAGTTTTTCGTATGGGGCATACCAGGTTTTGACAACCATAGGGAAACAGACCTTATGTGTTGCATGGATGTTGTCATAAGGTGCCAAGGAGGAAAAAGCTCCCCCTTTGGATGGATGCACAGAAGGTGGGCTCAATGCAGGAGGCAGAGCTGCATCTAGTGACCTTTCTGTGTAGAAACGCCCTTGAATATTCTAGTGGGATGCTGAAAACTTTCATATTCCCACAAAAAAAGTAAATCCTTTTGTTGTGGAGTAGAAAACTTCCATTTGGGTAGGAAAGGCTCTCTGCAAGATCTCAACCAATGCTTGTTTTAGCACGGCTTTGGTGAAGAAGCTCCGGGCTGGACCTTTATTTACCCTGATTTAAATCAGTGCCTCCCTTTGGCTGCGAGCAGCAGGAGTGGCAAAGGAAGCATGTGCTGCCAGGCTGTTCAGGTGCTCATTGAGCCTTCATTAATAATTATTCAGATTACAAACCGGCCTAAATGGGCTTTGCTGCAGCACCTGATTGGAGCTGCTCCCAGCTCCGGCTGCTGCACAGCTCTGCTCACCAAGCCCCAGCACCTTTGAGCCATCCCATTGATGCAGGACCTGAGGCTCTGTGTTAAAAGCGCTGAATGCTGCTCTCCTGCTCCTAGCCCACCTTCCCAGAGCCACTCGCTTAAACTTTTTACTTGTCCTGCAGGAAAGCCTGTTAGTGGGAAGATATCAAGGGGAATCTGTGTAGATCTGATTGGCAAGCTGTGTTCTTAGTTCTTGGTGCCTTTTTGAGTCGCCTGCTTTTCCCCGGCAGTGCCTTTTAATTCTGGTTTTATAGCTGACCTTGTTACTGTTGTTAGTACAGTTTTTTCCTTTCCCTTTTTTTCGGCATAGCACTTCTGTAAATGTTTTTGTTCTTTGTTCTAGTTCACTGTCCCTTTGAGGTTCTCTCTGATGTCTAGTCAGTGGCGTGTTTTTGATAAAGCCTTCCCTTGCTGGTGCATCTTCTCTCCAGGTATCAAAAATCAGGGCAATGGTTATTGAAGGGACGCTCATTAAAGTGATATGTGATTTCGCTGCTGCTGCCGCCGCTAAGGAGTGGGTGCCTCCAAGTCAACAAATGGCCCAGCATTTAAACAAAGAAGCAGGAGACCTGCCCTTTCAGACCCACTGGGTAAAGCCTCGGCTGAGCTCTGGGCCTTTGTGTGAGGGGCTTTGACTGCCACACGTGTGATGGGGGAAGCAGCGTGCTTGGAAAACTAGCTGCATCCCACTGGATGTTGGGCCCATACCTGCCAACAAGGGGCAAGAGTGGTCTCCTACAGCAGATCTGTGCTTGGAGGTTCAAGGTGAATAAAATGGGAAGCAGGGCAAAATGAGCTCTGTTTTGTACCTCTGTGCTGCAGTGTGCTGAAGGGGGTTGTGAGACGGACACAGGGTTCCCCAATGGGGCTAGAAAGTTCCTAAAAGCCTGCTGGCACAACCACCATGGTGTTGGCACTCCATGGGGAGCTGAGCTGGCTCTCACCCCCCCAGTGAGGCTGAGTGAACTAAGTTCTTAGCTTCAAGCTTAGCCCAACCAAGAGAATCTGTTGAACAGAACCCAAGTTGCACACAGTTCAAAGTGGGTTCATTGTGTTCAGTGGAAAGCTCTGCCTCCTGCGAACCCCCTTTTCTATCGACCTGTCCCCAGGCACTGAGGTCACCCAATGCACAAGGTGTTTCTGAACCTGGCATGAAGCTTGTTGCATCTCCTTGAAGTCCTCTGTGGACAGAGAGCAAGCAGGGAGGACCAGCAGCTCCAGGCTCTTTGTAGCACCCAAACGGAGAGCTGGGGAATCTGGGGATCCTCATGAAAGGGAAACCAGCAGTCCCACCTCTGTACTTTCCCAGCATAGGGCTTTTGTCTTGGATTATTCAGGAACCTTTCTTGTGTTATGCATGGTAAATAGGCTTTCCTTGAGTCTCTCTTATGTTAGAGGTTTAACAACGCAAAGGGCTTTGTTCTGGTTACAAGCAAAGAACATCTCTAAGGTTTGTTTACACCAAAGGGCAATGGCATAATAATCCTCTGTGCATCATGCAAGGGCTTGCAACAGGAAAGGTAATGTCTAATGACCTTCATTTCTTAAATGCCTTCCAAAACTCCTCCTCAGACACTAGAGGGTGAAGCTCTGCAGTTCCACTGAAAAGTAAGTAACAGAGGGGAAAATGAGCCACTGAAAGGTCAAAGACAGTGTCTGAGCCAGGAGACTCGGCTGCTTTTATTGTGTCAGCGCTGCCCTGTATTCTAAGAACCTTTAGGAAATTAAAGAAACTGAGTTGGACAAAGCTGAAGTTAAAAACAAGATTGAGTGGCCTTTGGTGATGCCTTTTGTACTTCTGAAACACCGCCCGATGCTGCTTCCTGACCGGGCAGGTCCCACTGGCAATGCTGAGGATCCAGCAGGAATCCTGCTGCAGTCCAGTGTGACACACATTCCCAGGACCATCCCCAAAGCAGCCTGAAAAGAAACTCAGCCTTAAATTCTCTTCATGGTTTCCCTTTAAGAATCAAAGCAGCTGCCAAGTGCAAGCACTGGAAGTAGATCCTTTAATTTAAGGTTAACTTTTGCTTGTTGCAACTTGATAGACATACTCCAAATGCACCACTGCTTTGTTTTAACTCTAATTCACTCATCCACACCTGCCTAAACTGCTGGTGACTTTCTCAGTTGGATGCACATGTACATGTCCTGGTGTTGAGCTGCGTCAGCAAACCCTGTGCCTTGTTGCTTTAAAAAGGTTGCCAAATGCTTGTTTGGTGCCAATGAGCAGGCTTCACGCAGCCAGAAATGAAATGCAAATGGGAGGTTTGGCCCATTGCTGGTGAGACTCTTCAAAGCAGGACTCCCCTTCCTGTGATGTGAAGACTTTGAGATGGAATCCCCCCAAGCAAGAGCAGTTCTCAGAAGGGATGCCAGCACCTGGCAGAATCAAAGCTTTGAAGATGGGCCTCCCCATTGATAGAAGTCTTTGCATAAGTATCCTCCTATCTCCTCTGATGCCTTTCCAGTGTCAGCAAACTGGAAGCTACAAAATCAGGAGAGGGGTGGGATCCCTCTGATGCTCCCTCACTGGAACAGCAGGTCTTGGGTTTGCTGGAGGCTACCCCCAAACCCACAGATGGATCCGACTGACCTTTTTCTGCCTGACTAAGGGGTCTGGCAGGTGAATTCTAGCAGATCTTGCTGGGGTGGTTGGAGATGTTATCACACCTCCACTTCCCTTCTACCTGTCCTACCCTCTGCTCACCACTCCCTTGTGGAGCTGGCAGAGCAAAGCACCATGAGCACTCGAGGGGAAACCCAGTGGCTTTGAGCTGGGTGAGGAAGGGAGGCTTTTGCACCAGACACTGCAGGCAAAGTCTTTGATTCCCTGTGCTGTAGGAGCAGAAACCTCCTGCAGGGGCATGATAGGGAGATAATGGGTCAGTAACAGCACCAAAAGCTTTTGTAGATCTTGCCTGTTTTAGCCCTAATGTGCAAAGATCTCCCCAAGGGAAATGATGGTGTGGCAAACAAGGGGAGAAATGCTAAGGCTTGTTTTCACTTGTGACATTGTGACATCTTCCAGTGGGAGCACAATGCTTTCGACCACCTTCTCCCCTGACTTTCTCAAGAAGAGAACCTGTCACTTCATCCTCTCCTCTTCCTCAGGCTGTACTTCACCAAAGCAATGCTTTCCCCACACCGGGCAGGGTACCAAATGCCTCACAGATTATTTGATCAGGCACCTTTCACTTTAATGACCTGCTGAATTACAAGGAAAAGCTACCTTCTGGTCTAAATTCTCTCTTACAGAGGAGATTTAAAGCTCTCATTTTAACACATCTCCAAAAGATTTCCACTAACAGGGCTTGAGGAACAGGAAGGAGTGAGGCTTCATCTCACTTTTCATCCTTTCCTCTAATCAGGCGACACTCTCAGCACCCTGCAGTACCTGTCTTGGAGCCTGTTTCGGGGTGCGGGTTGTCCTCTGGCCAGGAAGGAAAGGGGTGGAAAAGAAAACCCCTCAGGCTCTGCCAGGAAGAGGAACTGGGAGTGCAGTGGTTTGGGCACACAGGCCAGGAGAAAGGTGTTGGCTAACGAAATGTCCTTGCAAGTCATTTGGTGCATGGATAAAGGGCAGGAGGAGTCTGTGCATCACTTCCTGGTTGCGTTCCTTAGGAGACCAATGTGGGCTGCATTCCTGAGAGCATAGCTGATGAGAGATGTGCTCCTCCTCTGCTTGTCTTTCTCCAGGTCCTTGAAGATCCAGTACCCCACAGCTTTGGGGTACTTTGGGAGGGAAATGGATGTTTGCATTGAAATGTCCAGGAGAGGGCTGTGGTGTGAGAAGGGGGATCCCTCTCAGGGTCTCACATGGGCCATTGCTGCTCTTCCATCTTCATAAAGGGAAGCTCGGCTAGTTTATTCTTATGATTTCAGTATGTTTCACTTCTAAACCAGAAATCTCACTGCTTATGTCCACCAGACCCCAAACTGGAACTCTCTTAAACACGAGACTGAAGTATGTTGAAATTTCACATTATGCTCCTAATGAATTATCTGTTTTAAAAGGGGAAACAGTGAAGAATTGCTGGCATAAGTGTGGAATAAGATTTTTCAAAGGAATTACCCCAGCCAAGGCCCAGGATAAAAGTATTTTCAATAATAGCATTAGACCAAGAAGAAGCACAGCAAGAAATGCCAACTGTAGTCTCTAAATGCTTAAGCAACTTGAAATCTCAAGATGAAAAGGCACTATACACTATTTACTCTTCTTAATGCTGAATTGTACAGAAGTACATTTATATTTTATACCTCTTTGAACTGGGAAATATGTATAATTCCCACAAGAGGATAAACTATTTTTTGCACTGAAGGATTAGAGAGGTGCTGTTCAAAAGACAACTTAAGGTACAGTTCTAAAAGGGATCTTGACAGTGGGTCTGGTTTGTGCTCCTGCACTTTCATTAGTGCCCAGGATTGGTGGATCATGCCTCTGATTTGAGAGCAAAGGCAATGGAGGTGAACGTAAGTAGTCCTGGCACATCTTAAGCAAAGAGCTGTGTTACTTGAAGATTGAGTTCTGCTTGAAAATCAAGGGGCTGATAAAAGTCTTTGCTTTCCAGCCTTTTTGATGGTCTCCACCACTGTGACCCATTGGCCCTTGTCTATCTACAGCCACAGCCTTTGTAAAGCACTTGCACTGCAGCACATCTCCAAACCAGGGAGTGGAAAGTGCTTGCTCTTGCTGAACGTTCCCGTTTGAACCCAACCCATCATCTCCTCAAATGCATTTCTCTGTTGGGAGGTTATTAAGAACGACAAGCCTCTAGTAATGTAAGCTATCATTTGAATAAAGCAACTGCTGTGTTCTGCAGGTGACTCCTTTGTGGTCACGCTCGGAGGAATAGTGTAAGGAATGATCTCGCATGCCTTTAAACTTCATCAGAGTGCACAAAGGGTAGAGAAGATAAATAGAAGCCAAACAGCATTAGCTTGCACCATCAAGTTAGCAAGCTCTATCGCATCAGCTGGAGTGGATGGAAAGGGATACTGCCCTTTCTGAAGTGAGACAGTGCCTGAGTCATTATTTGCTTGATACACCATGGGATCCAACCACTAGCCTAATAGGGCCAGAACTATTTTATTGGGATGACACAATCCCATGTATCCAAAGGTCTCCTGTCCAGTGACTTTGTCTGCTCTCCAGCAGGGCAGCTGAGGGGATGCTGGGTTGGCTATGCTCATCTCAACTCATGTTCCTGAAGGCTTGTGTTTGGCTAAATGTGGAGAACTCTTGTTTGCTATGGAGGTACCACTTGAAACCATGGTTTGCTATGGAGGTACCACTCTGGCCATGGGCTTGGTGCTGGTGTGAGGGAGCATGGCTTTACCCCTGGGGCACTGCCACCGGTGGGAATTTCTAACCAGTGATTTCTAACCAGCAAATATGAGTTTGAAGACTCCATTGTACCAACCCACTGTGGGGAGGGAAAGAGGAGCAGATAATGAGCTGCTGCATGATCAACCGCGAGAAGAAGGTATAAAAGATAGAGACCATTAGAAAAGAACAAGGCTTTAAATGCCATCTGAGATTTTAGCTGAAAAGGCCTTTATTAGGTTAAAGAAAAAAAAAAATCTACATTTAACAATATAGAGTACCCAGTCCTGTAGATTTCCACCGCAAACTCCTCTGAAGTAAACTACAAAGGGTTGTGATGTTTCTTCTTTCAGACTTTTTTTTATATGAACTTTTTTTAAGGCACCGTATCCCAGTGAACTATCCTCCATTTCTTTTTCTTGCTGAAGCTGCAGATGTACATTATGCTAGTGTGAAAAAAAGCTAATTAAACTGCATAGGCTCTGCAGGAGGCAGAGAAGGCCTGCAGTGCACGGGGGATGATTGATTTGGACTGTCACACAGCTCTGCTGGGTGTCATAACTTAGTGACAAATAAAGGATTACAGTGTCCCAGAGTAACTCTCTCCCTTTTATTGTTCGCCAGACATCAAAGCACAAAAGCATATTAGCATTTTTAATAAGTAGTTAGGTCAGTCGTGGCTTACAGTTTGGAATGGCTTGATGTGAAACTAAAAAATGAAAGAAAAAAGCCAACTTAGTGGTAGATTAAAAAATATAATACCCACAGGGCAGGAGTGATTCTCCCATTGCTTTCCATCGGGAGTGTGTTATTTGTCTAAACCATGCAGGGAATGCGGGTTCCCAGCCCATTGTCTGAGCGCTGAGATCTCTAGTTAAAATGTTTTCAACTTCATGTTATTTTTATATCAGAAAAGCAATTATTGAACTTCCAGCGTTGTAGGCCTGTGTGCTGCATTATTCATAGGGAGCTTATTGTTTTCTGCTTACAATTAGGAGTATAAAATGATATTTTTCTCCAAATCACCTTATCTCTAATGAACATGTATCCCTGGAAATAAAACGGTGAGGTTCTTGTATGTTTAAGAAAGTCTAATTTGAGGGTGTTTACTTAAAATAAACAGAACTTGGAGATGAAAACGCGAACCAGGGTGGAATAATGAAGCTGGTGTTCTTATCGGGATACAATTAGCTCGGCATAATTGCTAACCTTCCCCTTTGAAGTGGGCAGAGTTCTTTCTGATGACGCTGCTCTGCTCTGCAGCAGCAGGAGGAATGGCGTGACTGGGATAACGCGTGTGAGGGATGCTGGGCTGGTCCTTGGCTTGTGTCTGTGCATTCACACTGGCAGGCTGTGTGATCTCCCCCACCGCCCCCTTCCCCCCCAGCAGCTAGAAAGCATCCCCTCCTAAATGGAGATGACCCAAGTGGTGGCAGTGCAGTGTTTCCCAGCCATCAGAGGACCGTCACTCTATGGCTGGTGGAGAGCCTGCTTCCAGGACTGCATAAAGTTGTTTATAAAAGCCATATAAATACCATACAGGGTTTGAGCTAAAGCTTCATATATGAGTATCTTGGCTGGAAACACGGTGCTTTACGGAGGTGCTGATCAAAAGCAGAGCTGGAGGGAGATGTGAGGTTGGATGGCCCCAGAGCTGCTCCTCCATCGCCACCCAACCCCATGTGCACAGGCAGTGGTGGCTGGTGATAGTGAGCCCTGGTTCCGGCCATGGCCAGACTTGAGACCCCCCGTCCTCCCTGTGAAAAGGCTGCAATAAAGATGCAAACTCCACTTTCCTTAGCTCCTCTTTTAATGGCATAAAGTCACTGAAGCAGTATCAACATGTGAAATACAATCACTAAAATCAGTTTATTCACCCCAAAGCACCGGCATGTTTTTTGATCACTGGTTTCACTGTTATCAGTTGCTATCGTAGCACTGTCATTAACACAGAGCTATTATCTTTTATGCTGCTGTTTGGGAAATTAACCCTTTACTAATTGTCCTCTTTTATCTTGATACTTGCATCTGTTGCTGCTACTGCATATGCAAGTGTGATCCAGCACTAACAGCATCCAGGATGTTTTGAGTGGTTGAAGACACATTTTCTGACTCTACTCTGCAAAACAGGCAAGGAGCCCAAACGTTTCTTCTGCAGCTTGTGTGACAATGCCACATTTCAACAGGACAGCTCACTGAGCTCATCTCAGATGTGCCTGTTGTGTTCCCTTCATCAGGCTGGCATGGGCACTTGCAAGAGCTGATGGTACCAGGCTCCAACATGATAACAGCATCCATCTGCACAGTCAGAAGCCTGTCCGGGGAGGGGAGGGATCTTCCATTACTCCCAGTTACCTCCTTAGATTTAAAGCTGTTGTTTTCTTGCTGCCTTCCTGCCCCACTTCCCTCTGTCTTCCCTCTGTCTAATGGACTTCCCTCTGTCAAGGGCAGCAGCTGCCAGAGTGGGAAAGCTGTGTTAGGAAAGAATAATGTGTAGTTTTAAGTTGTCTCTTTATAGAGTTTAGGAGCTGAAAAAAAAGAAGAAAGCCAACATCTCTGTGGAGCTCCAGCAAATATTCTATGGACCATCAATGGAGTGAGACCACATTTAAGGGACTGCTGGAATGGGCCATATGAGCTGTAAAGGAGATACAGTTTTCGTGTTATCCCTGGAGAGATGTTTCCTCTTGTTTTATAACAATTCTTTCGATACTTTTTAGAATGAAAACTTCATTTTCTTGGTATGAAATTAGCTTTTTGTGAAGAAAGAAATAAAAAGAACATACCATGAGAAAAAACCTGGCACTTGGATGCCCATGTGAAAGGCACCTTATAAACACCTGTGATACATAAGGAAAACAGACATGGAAGTAATCTCAAGAGCCTGCTTTTCATTTTCAAAGACAAGACAATGTTTCTCAGTTAAAGAAGAAATAACACTATTAACCCATCACCTCGTGCCTACACAAAAGGCACTTAAGATGCAGTGGAAACGTCCAAAGAACACAGAACTGTATTTGCCACTCTGGAAGTGCCAAACCCTGAGACACGGTGCTGGAATTTTTGATGATGGAATTTCCGCCTAAATTTCATTTCCTTTCTTTGGGTCAAATAAAACCTTTCATTTAATTTTAATGCTTTTTAGCAAATCCAAACTTACCAGACTTTGGGGTATTTAAAGCTACACCCAGGACTGAGTTTTGCAGTGTGAATCCATCGCTAGGATTTGTGTTTGTCATGATGAATTTTGATTACTGTTTTTTCTTGAGGCTACAAGGACATGATGGAAGCATCCGTCTTCACATAACAGAGGAGCTGGGAATCTCAACAGGACACTGGATCTGAATGGAGGAGACTCTTAATCTTGGCAGCAGTCAGCAAGTCCTTTCTGCACTCACACTACAAAAGCCAATTTGCATGAAGATTGCTGCAAACTCCAATCCTCAGGCTCGTATTTGTTGCAGTGACTTCCTCCTTCCCCCCCCAAAAGAGACAACACTGAGCTGATTTTGTGTCAGACCCATCGATGTAATTCATGCATACCTGTTCCGTGTTTTCCACTTATTTCTCTAGACCCCAGTGGGATGTGGGAGTCTCCATTTGTGAATCCTGTGTGCTCACTCCCTTTTGTAATTTGGGAGGCTCCTGCATATTTGAAAATGATGGCTTCATTTGTTTTTCCAAGTTCTTACTGAATCACTTGTTGGTGCACAAGTGACATTCCAAGCGCCGGATTAATGAAAGCGCCTTTCTTCTTTGTACAAGTTGTATTACGTCAGAAATCTCTCCACACGCACACCAGTTCCAGTTATCTGATTGATGTACTTAGACATCACGCATGAAATATGCCTTTATTCATGTATTTGTGTCTCTAAGCTGAAAAGGACCCTTTATTCTGGAGGAAGAGTCCCGCAGCTCGGAGCTGAACTGTACAGCTCCGTCAACAGTTGAGCTGGCTGCTCGCCAAACCCAGCCTTATCTCTTCAAGCAAAATCAGTGGAAGGAACCACAAGAGTGAATTTGGAAAGATCCCTTTGGAAGAAAACCCACAGGAACTCATGATGTCACTTCAAATCCATGGCTGGCACACACTGGCTGGTGCTTGGTGCACATCGGTCCCGCTATGGGCAGCGGCTCTTCTTGATGCCCGCTGGGGAAGCAAAGGGCAGCATTTATCTGACCCTAAAAATCATTACTTGAGGACTTTGCTCTTAGGGCTACATGCTCCATGTGCTGCACAGCGTGGAGCGGAGAGGCTGGGGGGGGAGCTGGGGAAGCCTGGTGTGGAGATGAGTGTCTGCAGTGGGTATTTATGGCACGGAAACCTCAGCCAGATGGGAGCACCATTGGGCTTGGGTGCTTCCTCTCCCTAAGCCATGCTGGCCCACAAGGGAAAACCTAACAGGAAGAGGAGAAACTGGTGGGGAACAGCTAGAGTGCAAAGAACAGTGCTCTGGTTACATATATAAATATATATATATACACATATAGGATATATATAGGAAACTCATGGCCATAACCCGCAGTTCTGCTGAATGAGGTTGCTTAAACTGGGCTGTGGGATGAGTTGACAGACCATTAACATCTCAGGCTGCCTGCAAATGAGGCTTATAAAGGCAGCCTGGGAGAAGCTTGAAGGTTAGCATTGCTGAGACAGGAGGAGAGGACAGCACAAGGCTCAGGATGCTGCTTTGTGGTCAGGTTTCTGGCCTTATGTCCTCAAGCTGCAGGTATATTTCTGCTGAGACCTGCTGGGATCAGGAGCACTGCGCCTTCATCCTGGATGGTGCTGGTCTGAGGGCAAAATGTGATCTCTGGGAACTGTTTCCTTCACTCTTTCTATCCCTAGCATGGACATCTGGGGAAGTCTGGATAAGGAGCTGAGCTGGGCTTTCTTCCCATGCACTGGGAGGCAGGTGGAGGTGGCTGTAGTTTTGCCCAGGTAAAACACTGATAAACAAGTTCTCACTCTGTAAGAGCCAGGGATGTTCAAACCATGATCTATCCCACCAAAGTCTGGAGGAGTTTGTGTTTGACTGGCCCTGACATCCATCATTTCAAACCCATTCTGGAACTTTGACTTCCTCTTTGAATAATGCCAGACACTTGGGGCTGCTCAGAGAGCCCATTTCCTAAAGGATTTCCATAATCCATGAACCATCAACAACCCCACACAAAGTGGCACTTTAGCAAGCAAACGTAGCTGAGAAGCCAGAGCCCATAGGGGCTTAATTTCTCTCCTGTCTCTCCCCAAAGCAGGCCATGGCTAATGCCAAAAGGGGTTTACGTTATTACTGCAAGAGCTGTGGGATAGAGTATTTCAGTCAAAAGCCTCCTATTTACTTTATTGCTTTTAACACTTGGCTGATTTAAGCACATGCTGCTCTGGAAAGAAGCAGCAGCATTTGTATAAAAGCTTTTTGAGAGCTATTTGTGCATCCCATGCAAAAGCCAAGTCTTTCAATGGCCAAGAGGAGAAGCAAAGCCCAAAGGAATTTTTCACTAGACGCTCCAAAATACGAGGGGAGTAAAGCAAAGTGATAGCAGGTCTGTGCAAATACCTAAGTATGGCCATGTAATATATATTATAGGGTGTGCAGGGGATACACAGATTTATGGGGAGCACAGAACGGGTTTTGTGCAACAGCAGAGTGCTTTTTCTTCCCTTCTTTTTTTCAGCTGAGAGACAAATGAGCTAAAATGGCAGAGACAGAATGGAAAAACTAAGCAGACTTGGATCTGGACTAAATGTACTAGCGGGATAGAATGTTAATTTTACCCAGATTTGGTTTCACTTGGGAAAAAAACATCACTTTGTCTCCCAGAGCTGTCTGCGTAATGTATAAATGTGGCACTTCCCCATGTCACCGAATTGGCAAGATATGGCCAGGTCAGCTTTGCTCTAATTTCCCCTCCACTGGAGATATATCAGCATGTGGCTCTCTAAACACATATAGAATCACAGAATGGTTTGGATTGGAAAGGACCTTAAGATCATCCAGTTCCAACCCCCCTGCCATGGGCAGGGACACCTCACCCTAGACCATGTCACCCAAGGCTCTGTCCGGCCTGGCTTTGAGCACTGCTAGGGATGGGGCATTTACCACTTCTCTGGGCACCCTGTGCCAGCGCCTCAGCACCCTCACAGTAAAGAACTTCTGCCTTATCTCCAGCCTGAACTTCCCCTGTTTCAGTTTGAACCCATCACCCCTTGTCCTGTTGCTATACAAGTTGAGGGTGAAGCTGAGAGCCTTAACTCCAGGTTCTCTCTGGTTGGCTTGCAGCAGATCTTAATTAAAATGGGAGTCTTAAGATTTAATTAAGAGCACTGACTCAATTAATAAGACACTTAAATGATTACACAGTTTGCTGTGAACAGTTTGATATTCGACCCCTGCTTTAGCTTATTCCAGATTTGATGAAGATTCCCAGCCATCAAAAAGACTCAGGTAATTAATGTTTGCATAAGCTACTTTTAACCACTCACCCCTTGCCAAGTGCACATCCTCCTCCTTTAGAAACAGAACACTTCAGACATACTTTAGAGAAAAACAAGGAAATTCTCCCCCTCCCCCCAAAAACCAAGGAAAAGTTATGGTAGCAATATAAATGGCAACATGCTGGGTTTGTTGTGATTGATTTTATTTCATACGAAGAAGAACGTGCGTGTGTCGGTGCAATGGTGAGGCCAATGGAAGCCTTGTCTCTGGTGCAGGTTGCAGGTGTGTGGTGGACAGTGTAGAGCACATGAGGAGGTGGAAAAAGCAACAGTGAACATTGCTGGTGATGGTCTGCTTGTGTCCCAGTCCTGCTAAGTGACACCTGAGGGTAAGGACCAGGGACTGAAATCAAAGGACTCCAAGGCTGCCTGGGAGTCTGGCAGGGAAGAATGTATCTTACGCTATAGAGCATCTCTGGTTCACAGCAGCGAGGGGATAGGGAGGAGAAAAATAACCCTGTTTATAAGATCCTGCTGTCCTTTTCCTCTGTGTCATCCGCTGGTCTGGTTGGGCAAGGAGCATTTGCAGTGAAGGGTGATTTCTGCTCTGCATTGCACACAGAAAGGCCTCCTCATGTGGGCTGCAAAGGAGGTGTCCAAAGGGGGCCTGACCTCCCCTAATAGCAGTAGCATAAAAATGCTCTGCTGCAGGATCACAGCAGCATCTGAAACTTTCCTTAAGTCATTTTCTTTCCCTTCCCTTTTTTCTCATCTCTTCAGGTCCTTTGGTCCATATGTTGCTAATTTTCTGTCTTTTCAAAGCGCTCTGTTTCATTTAAAGTCAGAATACATTCTATTCATCAATATGAATACTAGGGAAAAAAAGAGATCTTGAAGGTCAGCGTTCCCCTTAATATATAAAATAAATGAGCCAAAGCACTGTGTTTTTTAACTTTAGCTTATTGCTTTTTCTTAATCTACTTTATAGGTCTACTGTGTGAGATTGCAGGAGTTAAGTGATCGCTCCTAGAAAGGCTTCTTGTATATTCTTGCAAGAAAGAAGTCCCTCAAAAACACAGCCCTTTGTAGTTTGATCTGCTGAGCCAGACTTTGGCCAAGCTGATGTGCCAGTATAGTGACATGCATAGTGCCCAAAGGACTTCCCTTGCCAGGAATTCTCTTTTACTTGCTGTCCATTGTGTTTATCCAGTGGAAGAATTCCTTTCCTTTGCTAAGATATTGCACCTACGCCCTGAAATCTGTGCAGGGGAAAACGGTGAGAGAAAACAGTGGTGTTTAGATTTTGAAGTAATAATTGAATAGATCATAGTGGTACTAAGATGCGAGTTAGACTGTTAAAATCAGTTGAAACCAAGAAAGTGATCTGTTTGTTTAAATCCTGTTGTTGTAGAGATGTGGTTTGTTTGTAGAAGGCCATCCCAGGATTATATTTCTGGCAGGATTTGCAGCAGATTGCCATGCAAAGCGTTAATCATACCAGTAGCCCACTATTTTCTTGCTTCTCTACACTTGCAATGACAAAAGCTGGTCTCTCCCCAGCTGTGACAATGACAACTCAGCCCACATCAGCCTTCACAGGCTGGAGTGACCCAGGAGGCACAGCCAAACCCAACGTCAACTCAAGAGCCAGCTGAACCTTTCTGTACAAAACCTCAGACCACATGAAAGTGCCTGGATCTGTGTTCTCTTATGAACCTGGAGTCTGGGCCAAGTTAGTTAAAATGTTCATCGAAGCTTATCAAGACTCAGATCTTTGCAGTGAATCTCAGCCTGAGAATTGAACTAACCCAAGTTTGGGCTTCAAACCAGCCAGGAGGCAAGTGTCTGGAGCAGGATGAAATGCTGAGTAGCTGGTGGTTGGATTTTCCCCCATCTCCAGGCTGTGTCGCTACTTTACATGGTGGACAGACTTGCTTGAGGACACAAATCACCCCAAATGTAAGCCACGAACAGGATGATCTTAAGATTCTTTCCAACCCTAATTATTGTATGATTCCATGAAGGGGTTGGGTTCCCCTGAAATTTTGCTGCTGCTCCTTTGCTCATCCACTTGGCCAGGTCCAGATGAGGCTGCAGCTTCCTGCCTGGGTTCTGATGGGTGCCATGTATCAGCCCTTCCGTGCACCCTGCCACTGTAAGCCCACTTAGACAGAGACTTGCTGTTAGTTCAGAACACTCACATGGAGTCTCGACTCATAAGTAATGTCAGGAAAGTTCCCTTCAGTGCTTTAAGATGCCAACACGCATCTGGCAGTCCTTCGGAGCTGGCACTTCATCAGTAGATGAACAAAGCCAAGGCATTCAGTACAAGTAAAACTATTACAATCTGGGGTATTTCCAAAACAAGATCCTGACCAGAAAGAGAAAAAAAAAACAAAAGAAAAGAGATGGAAGGAGCAGGCAGGGAGGGGCTTTAACAGCTGTCAGCTTTTAATTTGGTATAAATAACATTTCTGGCTGTTTTGAACAAGTTTGGGGGTTGCATATCTGCAAGTGAAAGTTTCTTGCTTTGCAGAGTGGTTCCATCAATCTAAATTAAGGGTGTTCAGTGGGAACCACTGCTACTGAAGAAATCACAGCCTAAAAACCAGTTAGCAGGCAGGCAGCTGTTCTTGGATGCCTTTTCACCACGGGGCTATTTGATCTCTCTTGAGGTTAATACAAGCCCTGCAGATGGTAATGGGTTCTTTTTGAACAACAGGCCTGCAATGTTTCTGCATCTGCAATTGAAAACGCTGCGGCAATGAAAGGAAGCGGGGTCTTTTAGGTCTTGTTTCTGGCTCTGCCTCTAATTCATGCATGACCTTGGGCAAGTCAAAAAGCATCTCTGACCTCAGTTTACCTAGTGAGAAAATGGGAGTGGTAACACCCAGCCTCTACGGCATCCAAAACTTCACTCATGTGTGTCTGCTGAGACAAGTGAATCATCGCTCTGCCCATCCTCAGGCTCATCCTTCCCACTCCCAGCATCAACCTCTCCTTACACACCGACGGTAACACGCTCATAGCTCAGTGTTGGAGAGAGTTATAACCTGCTCCTGACCTCTGAGCAGGCAAGTATGTGCTGGGCTAATCCATCATGATATCATCCTGCTGATCACCTGATGCTTTCCATGAGATACGCTCCTTGCTTTCAACCAAGAAATGGAATTGCTGTTAGAACAGCACACACACAAACTTTAAAGCCTGACTTTTCTATCTCGTGCCACGTTCAGCTCACACACAATTAATTTAACACCCAGCTGCTAGTAAAATTAGGTGCTTCCTGAGCATTATGTTTTTTAAATTGCTTTCTTAATGCTTTCTGCTCTGTCAGGGCTGTCCTGCTGAGGAAAGGGCTAATGTCTTCTCCCACATTCAACTTTTCTCTCAGCATTGCAGTACAACTGAGAGCAGTATCCCTGTTATAAATGTGACTTTTTATCAAACAGGCTTTCCAGAATTCCTGCAAATCTTCCATGTCTGGAGGTGGTTTCAGATCCATAGCTTCTGGGTTCATTAGACCCGGCACGCTACTTGCTTAGTGGGGACACTATCCATGGAGCATCCCGGGGCAGCGAGGGGGACCCCTCAGCCCCTTTGCCAGGGAGGATTTTGATGTCCAGCTTAGCTCTCTGAAATGGAGATTGGATTCTGGCTCTGGGAGCCGTGAAACCAAACTGAATGGCAGGCAGCAAAAGCTATAGCAAGTCACAATAGTTTTCTTAACCTGCAAGGGAGGGGAGGGATGGAAGGAAGGACCTTACACAAGACATCCCGTGTCTGATTATGCTCCATGCATCCACGGCTATTGAAACTCTCTGATTTCCCTTGTTGAGATTTAGCTGCAACATCCCATTTGTTACAAGCAGATATGTAAAGCCTCCTTGGTATTCAGGTTCATTTAAAGATTTACATTTTGTATTTCCTTGCTGTTTTTCTGACGATGTACATAAAACAGAATTGTAAATGTTTAGGAAAATCAAAGCTATTCTTAGATGCTTGCAATTCCACTAAGTTTGTATTCTCTAATTTGCGCCATGAAAGGAAAAGGAAATCTGGGAGAGGAGCTTGTAGTTTGCTGTTTGAGGTTTTCTTTGCTGCTTTTCCATTGAAACTTGGGGCTCAGAGTTATGTTTCCCAAGGCAGTTTGAAAGCCTCCTCAGTAACAGTTCCCCCCAAAGAACGTGTCTGCAGCTCCTCTCCTCCCTTTCCAGGGAGCTGTTTGAGGGGATTTAAAAGTTAACTGCAACAGAACCAGCTCCAGCGGATGTCCAGAAGCTGCACTCCTCTACCCTGGCAAAACTGGTGATTGATGAGTAGATTCTGCCTAACTGGTGTCTTACATGAATGCTGTGATTGTCAGGGCAGAGCTCAGTGCCTGGCACAGCACTGAGGCACAGCCACTGCTGTAATAAGCTTAATATCGTGAGCCAAAATGCCAGTCTTATCCCTTCCCTGAGTACTTGGCCAGTCCCATTGGTGCTAACAGATTCCCAGTCCATCCCTGCCTACGTCAGAGCTGTGAACTACTACAGGGGGAGTGAGCGTGAAGAAGTGGTGTCAGATTAGGATCTCTGGAAGACAATCACTGCCTGGGTAAATCCAAGCTAGATGAAATCTGCCCTCCTTTATTCTTCTTTCCGCACAGTCAACACCTTGAGAAAGTTCAGCCCCACAGTTCCAGCTGGGAAGGGAAACGCTGAACACAGCTCCCAACCGGCAGAACGAGAATTTTCAAAGGAATGGGAATTGCATTCCCTGAAGCCAGCCCCGACACCGCTCTTGGGTCTCTGCTTCTGAAGCTCAAATGAAAAAGAAAAGGATAAAACAAGTAGGGCTCCTACTTCCCCCTTTGCCCAGGTTTGCAGCTCTGTGGGAAAGGTAGGGTTTATCCAAACAAAAGGCCTGCAGTGGCTCTGTGGCTCCATGAACAGAGCTCTGGGGTGGAATTCAGGAAAATCAAGCCCTTTTTCCTGCTCTGCCACTGGTCTACTGGAAAAACTGAACACTTTCCTCTCGGCATGTGCGGTAACGGGAATTTCCAGTCCAGGGAAAATTTCTCATATCTAAAATATTCCTCTGGATTGGGAAAAATAAAATCAAATCGGAGATGTGGAATTTTCCACAAATGGAAAATTTTATTTTTGGAGAACACAGAGAACATTCCTCCTCACCCATGTTCAGCTGCCAGCACGGCATCCCTGTGTCCTGCCCTGTGTCCTGCCCACCTCCAAGGAACAGGGAGGGAGCAGCAAGGTCTGGAGGAACCTGCTCTGAAGCTACTGGGGAAACATTAGATAAGAATTTGATGTAATAGATTGTTTCTGGTAAAGGTTTTTCTGATTCACTTCTTAAACCACAGACATGCTACAGACAGGCATTGAGAGCACTTGTGCTAAAGGCTGACACATACCTGCATTAGGGGACCTACCAGCGATGCTCAGTGAAGGGCATGCCAAGCTTGTGACTACCTCTTAGACAATGTGCTGCATGTCCCTTCCAGCTGGGCTGGCTGAGCCTGGCCAAAGGGTTCAGCTCATCTTGGTGAGGTTAGAGGCACTTGGCATGTTGTTTTACCTCTGCAAGCAGTGCTGGAGGAATGCTTTGCACATATGAACTATCTCATGCTCACCAAACCGCTTATTAGTTTCAGGCACTGGTCCCTGTGTTATTATGGCCTTGATAACTTTATTAAATTCAGCCCCAGCTTATTCATCTCACAGAATGGCCCTAACTATTTGTAGATATTTTAAAGTAGCCATCCTTGCATCGTGATCGCTTCCAGACCTCGCTGAGAGACACGCATGTGTTTGAAATGCCTGCTTTCCTTCTCCATTTCACCATAAAGTAGCCAATTTAATTTTGCACAATACCATTTGATAACAACCATGTGTGTGTGTCTTCAACGTTTATATACTTCAGAGAAGGCACTGCTTGGTCAGTGTGAGATAATTTCACAAAGAAAAACGGAACCAGATGTTACTCCTTTCTACTTGGCTTCTCCGTCTGCCTATCTTGTTTGTAATGTCAATCTCCTCTCAAGTTTTCCATTACCTTGGGAAAGGGATATCTTTACACTCTATGTTTTCATTACCAACGTGCCTGACAAAGTGTGCAGAGTAGCTGAGGTAGATGATTATCAGCTTAGCACCTCTGAGATCATTATCAAACCCTAATGATGCTCGGGAGACAAGCAAAGGGAGAGCGTGGATGCTGGATGTGTTTTCAGAGGAGCTCCAAAGGGAAAGGTCACCTTCTGGTCTGAATCTCATGGGCAGTGTGCAGATGCCTGGGATGCAGCCTTGAGGATGCTGAGGAGGAGTGAAGGGCATCCTCAGCTGCAGCAAAGAGGCAGGAAAACCTGCAGGTGAGCAGATATCCTCCCCAAGCACTTGAAGGGGCAGGTTTAGAGATGATGGTGTTATTTGGTGGGGTCTGCTGCTGTTTATGGACCTCCTGCCTGGCTAACAGGGTTGAGGTAAAAGTGGCATCTCTCAGGGGAGTTACTTGTGTGTAAGGAAGGAGAAGGGGGATTTCCCTGAAGTTTAAGGCAGTCAGATGGGGAGGACAGAGGGATGTGCTGATGAAGGGAAGGAGGAGTTATGCTGTGTAGAAGTGCGGCTGCGTGGGGGACACCCTGCATGGGGTCTGGAGTGAAAGCAGCATCCTGGGAGTAACTGGAGGAGTGCTGGAGGCCTGGGAAAGTGGGATGCAACATTCTGGAGTCATCACTCAGCTCAATGGCTGGCAGGCCAAGAGGGGACCAACAGTGAGTGCAGCACAAGCTGTCTCCTCTTCCTCACCCCACCAAGCACAGCATGTCAGGGTGCATGGAGGCCTCCTCCCATTCAGAGCTGCCATGTAGCTCATCTCCATTGGGACCACGAAATCCAGACCTGCTCTGCTGATGGTCTGGGCAGAAAAGCTGTGCATCCTCACCAGCAACATTTGCTGTCACACTCTGCTTGCCCTTCAAGGAGAGCAGGGAGCGTGTTATCTGCCTGGATATCAGAGTCCAGGCAGCACTGTGCTACAGATGCCCATTGTGGCAATGACACAGCCCTGAAGCCGCTGCAGAGCGCAAGACCAAGCATGGGGGAAGCAGTGCAGGGACTGTGAGCTGGAACTGCCCAGCAGTGTTATTGCAAAGCTGTAAAGCCATGCCCCATCCGTTTACAGGTGCTTTTCCCTCAACACTGGATGTTATTAAGCTCCATTATGAGAACACTTTGTGATCCTCCCGTGACTCACCGGTCTTGTGACATCCTGGCAGCAGAAGGCACTTGGCCGCCTCTCGCGTGCTGGCGGGGCCGGAGGCTCTTGGAAGGAGCCGTTATTGCAGGGAGTGTCCGGCCTCAATCGCAGCTGCCTTTGGGGCCGGCTGAGCAGGGCAGGGATGGATTCCAGAGCAGTGCCTGGTGCCTCTGGCTTGGACACATGGAGACCTGTGGATGGATCAGAGGACAACAGCAGGACTCTGCCAAGGACCTCCACGACAGTCCTTTGGCTTTGGGGACATCAGATGCTTTCTCACAGTCACCTTTCTCCATCCCTTTGTTTTCTGGTTAGAATATGAGCTCAGCATCATATTGCATGTGTTACTTGTAGTTAAATCACCCCAAATTTGCAGACAACCTTATATAAAGCTGATCTTGTGAGTCATGCTCATTGCCCTCAGTCCTGTGTGGCATATGGTACAGCACTAGAATGACACATCTTCTCCAAGCATCTGGCTGGAGTCATGCAAATCCTGTTACCGGGTGGCACATAGGCCAATGAGCAAAGGTCCTGCAGAAAGAAGACTTGATAATCACCGTTTCTTAGGGACTAATCCTAAATGCCTTTGCTCCCTGTCACAGCTTGCAATAAGAACAGCAGGTGCCCATGCAGAAATCCTTTTCCCAGCACCTTCTTCATGTCTTTGCTTTCCAAGAGGGGAGTTGAAAGGCTTTCTGACAAGGATACAGAAAAAACACTATCAATTTTTTACAAGCCTTTTTCTCTTGAATTGTCAACTGGTTGTGATTTTGGGGTTTTTTTTTCAGCCATTAAAAAAGGTAATTTTGTCACTCTATGCACTTTCAATCCAGTAAATTGTAGGAGAAGGCAATCCCACTGGAGGCCTAGCTGGAAGGAAGGGGAGATATTTGCTTAATGCATGCTTAACTGGCAATCATCTTGGCAATGTCTTAGCCTCGCTGCAGTCAAGGTGGCTTTCATCACTGGAGGTATAATTTGTCTCTGCCTTTCCAATTGCTCCTTCTTCCCTTCCTCTCATCTCCCACTGCAGTCTACATGAACTAATAAAACCCAGCTCCTGCCCCAAGCTGGAGAGATGAAGCTGCCCTGTGCTGATCAGCATGATTGCAACTCTCAATGGTCCATGCTAGAAAGGGACTGGTGACAGCAGAGCTGAACCTCCCCATTGCAAGGCTGGCTGTGACCTTTATTCCCTCCAGGGCTCCTTGGAGCAGCCACCCACAGTCAATTGTTCCATTGATTTCAGTGGATATCAGATGAGATCTTCGGTTCCTGAGGGCAGGATTATCAACCCGGGATATTTCAGGTGAGGGCTCAGCTCCACATAAAGGCATACAGATAAGGGGCTGGATTTTCAGAAGGGTGAGTTCAGGTATTCAGAGTGGCTGCAAATTCTGTTGGCTAATTTAGGTACCAAAATCCTCATCCTCGGGTGTGTTCCACAGAGCCTCAGGTGTAACCCGGGTCACCCAGTGTGAAGAATACCAAATCCATGTCTCTGTATCCATCTACAGAAAGCACTTTATGTAAAACAAAGTGTAAATCTTTATCAGACTCCACCAAAGTGCCATCGTGCCTGACCCACATCACCTCTCTCAGAGTCCAGACCTTCTTGTCCAAGTAGAGAGAGTGATGGAAGAGTGTGCAAACAAAACTCAGTAAATATCATAGAATCATAGCATAGTTCGGGTTGGAAAGGACCTTAAGATCATCCAGTTCCAACCCTCTGCCATGGGCAGGGACACCTCACTCTAAACCATATCACCCAAGGCCTCGTCCAACCTGGCCTTGAACACTGCCAGGGATGGAGCATTCACAACCTCCCTGGGCAACCCATTCCAGTGCCTCACCACCCTTACAGTAAAGAACTTCTTCCTTATATCCAATCTAAACTTCCCCTGTTTAAGTTTTAACCCATTACCCCTTGTCCTGTCACTACAATCCCTAATGAAGAGTCCATCCCCAGCATCCCTATAGGCCCCCTTCAGATACTGGAAGGCTGCTCTGAGGTCTCCACGCAGCCTTCTCTTCTTCAGGCTGAACAGCCCCAACTTTCTCAGCCAATCTTCATACAGGAGGTGCTTCAGTCCCTGATCATCCTTGTGGCCTCCTCTGGACTTGTTCCAACAGCTCCATGTCCTTTTTATGTTGAGGACACCAGAACTGCACACACTGCTCCAGGTGAGGTCTCACGAGAGCAGAATAAAGGGGCTGGATCCCCTCCTTCAACCTGCTGGTCACACTCCTTTTGATGCAGCCCAGGATACGGTTGCTTTCTGGGCTGCAAGCACACACTGCTGGCTCGTGTTCATTTTCTCATTGACCAGCACCCCCAAGTCCTTCTCCGCAGGGCTGCTCTGAATCTCTTCTCTAAATATGATGATTATCATACAGTTACAGGAATTTTATAGTCCCTATGTCACCCAAAGCACCTTGAAAAGTCCTGAAAAAGTGCCTCTGAAAAGAGACTGGTTAAGATTTCCAAGCCCTTTTTGCTCATCCTCATCCCACCCATCCCAACACCCTGGTCCTGGTTTTGTAGGTCATCCAGGCCTGTCTTTCTCTTCTGTGAAAACGCTCAGGTCATTTGTTAGTGACAACAGGAGACAGATCTTTTGGTGATGTAAATCAATGTCACTTCAAAGCTTCAATGGAGCAATACTTATTTACACCTCCAGATATCAGATCCTTATGTCTTGCTTTTATGTGTGTCAAAGTTCTGTTTTTTTTCCCTGAAAGGTAACATTTTGTTGCAAATGTCTCTAATGAAGCCCCCTTGTTTCTATGGCAATAGACACTATACAAATTAAGGAAATAAATATTCCAGCACAGTTTAATTCTGCCAAAGCTGTGTTAAAAACCTTTCCATCATCCCTCACGACGAAGGCAGCAAAACGTGCTTAACAGACCATCTTATCCAAATTAGTGAGAACACGAAACTTCCCCCAAAAAACCTTCTTTTGAAAAGTTGTTCTGAGCAAGTTTCGAAAATCTCAGAAGTATTAAATCCTTATTAATAGAAGCTCAATGTATTTATGGTGTCAAAAATGTGTTTTATAAAAGCCAAAAGCAGAGTTGCACAAGTTGCCTCATTATCAATAATCTAGCATCGTCCCTTTTATGTGTCATTTCTTTACACAATATACTATCATTTATGACTTTTAGCAAATACATCATGGCAAAGGATTACTCTCATCAGAGGCAGGCTTTGAAAAGGATATGCTAATTTCTAGAGAGCAAGAAAACATCAAAACAGTGCCAGCAAATAGCCAAGGGACTTTCATGTCTTAATATCCTTCAGAAGTGCTTTATCTCCTAGTGCAACGTGTATCATAGTATAAACAGGAAATGAAACAGCCAAGGCATCAAAGAACCACCAGTGCATGGCTGTAATTTTAGATCAGGTTTAATAAAGGTTATCTGCAGCAGGCTAATCAAACAAAAGGGTGTATGTTTTAAAGCTCCATTTGATAATTTTCATTTAAAGCTCCCGATCAAAGAGATCCTAACAATGTCTTACTGACTCCAGATAGATCCCTTTGCCTCCCTTTTCAAAGTAGCTTCGTTTATTGCTGGTAAAACTGGTTTTGATGTTCTAATTTTTTAGGTGGAGGAGAGATCAGAAACTGCTCTGGTTTCCTGTGCACCTTAATTTGAAAAGCAATAGAAAGGGAGCTGAGGAGGAAATGAGCAAATGCAGCAAGGGTCAGGAAGATCTCGGGGTCACTTCTGCAGGCTCTCAGTGGACCATGATGTCTAGGCAGGGGCGCCCATCCCAGACAGGATGCGAAGAGGGGAGACAAACCTGGCCAAGATCAGGCAGGCCACTGACTAGTTAATGTGAAGGCAAAATACCCTGGAAATGAGAGGCAGAGGGGAATAAATAGCAGCTTGATCTTGGCTTCTTGCCGAGGCAAGGCAGAAGAAGCCAGACCGGCTCTTTTCGTGACACTTCTCATCCTTGGCCACCAGGAGTAGCTCCGTGCACCATGGTACACAGATGAGAAAGAGGGAGAACTGGAATCTGACTGTCCTACCCTAGGACAAACCCTCCCTTGTTTTGTGACTGATCCCTTGATTGTGCTTTTAGGCCAGATCTGATTCAAGGTCCTGAAAAAAATGACCTTTGGATGATTTCTGAAAGTGGAATAATCCATGGCAAGGGCTTAGAACTAGATGATCCTTGAGGTCCCTTCCAACCCAAACAGTTCTACGATGTTGTGACTGTAACAGGAGTGACTGAGAGAAGCAAGGGATAGTGCTTGTTTGGGATGCTGGTGTAGTCTTCTGTATTCCTGGTTTATTAATTATTCTGTTTGGGAAGCAAAGAGGGAGCTAAGAAACGTCTCCAAATAAGAGCTTATAAAAATCATTACGTTTCTGGCAAGACTGAGGTATCCAAGGAACTAAACAGGGTCCAAATATTTTGTCCAAGGTTTCTGCACCACTCGAGTCCAAGGGTGTTCCAGAATCATTTTCACACAAAGATGCTGCCTCCCATTAAATAGGAACTTGAAAATTCAGATATAAATATCACTTGCTGGAGGTGGATAATGGGGGAGATGTGGTGGGACAGCCCATGGAGGCAGCAGAAAAAGCCTCTGACCATCCCAGCCATCAGGTCCAGGCAGGTCTGACAGTTTTGAGGGAGATTTCAGGTCTTTGGGACCAGCCTCCCTCAGTGTGTGCAGAGGAAGGGCAACCACTCGAGCAGGGGCTGGGCAGGCTCAGCACCTTCTTCATGTCAAGGATGGGTTTGTGACTTTATGTTTGTAAAGCTTGTTGTTATTTTCCATGTCCAGAAATTCATAGGGGTAGCTGTAAAGTAAAACCTAACTAAACAAAGAATTCACCCTTGGGTGCACTTAATAGAGTTGGTGAGAAATGTGCTGACTCCCAAATGTGCTCCTTCCCACACGCTTCATGAAATGCTAGTTTTATACATATACATGTGGATATATTTCCTGCTGATGCTCTCTTTAAGTATTTCAAAGTATTCTTATGAACCAATATACTTTTATCGTGGTATTTGTCAGACCTTGGTTGTACCCGTGCAGCCTTGGTTTGCTTCTCTTTCTTTTCAAGTTATTTTTAAATTAACAAAGAAGTGCTGATAGGCACAAAAAATCTAGTTCTTGGCCATGAAAACTCAACCAGAAGTAAAGTCCCCAAAACTGGTCCCATGAAATATTCATGCTTCAGGAACACTGTTGAATGCAGGGCAGCTGCTGCCGACAGTAAATGCTTTGGGAGAAGTGAGATGGTGATTCCTCTGTTCTGAGAAGGGAGGATGCTGCCAGACTGCTTGGCAGAATAATCTGCTACAGCACAAAACCCAAGAGTAGCTTATTTGAACACCCACAGCAAGCTCCAGGCTCCCATCACGAGCGCTGGAGAGAGTAGTGCCAAGCAGCATCCCTTTGGCCAGGCTCCGTATTGATCTCCAACGTGTGTGCAGCTGCTGTGGATCCCTCCCCGTGCTGGATTACCGGCTCCGGTGCAGACACCGATCAATAGTGACTGAAGGCTGGTAATGACCAAATGTCAGCGATGTTTCAGCAGCTCTTTTGAACTAATATTGGTACTTCCTAATCCCGTTATCAAAGGATACCATGAAAAGCACCATGACGGTGGGTACGAGTTACCAACCTTTTGCAGATTCATACACTTGAAGCCAGAAGAAACCATTCAATAATCTTTTCCCTTTCTGCTGACCTTTATTTCATGGGCCATTACATTTCAGCTGTATCAAGTCCAGTAACTGGGGCCTGACTGAGGTACAACTTGTGCTTGGCAAAAGCATATCTTCAAAGAAGGAAACTGGTCTCGATTGAAGACATTGGAGCTGGACATTTCGCCACCCCTTGGCAGTTGAACTTGGTGGCTATGACAGTTTATTTCTGGGCACTCTTCTACCCAAGGAAGTTAACTCAGGGCGAGGGAATGTGTGTGAGTAAAGACAACAATCTCTTTCTACTTTACTGTCTGCAGACACAAACATAGGCACAAGAGTCATTCAGAAGTACTCGACAATGACTGCTGTGTCTACAGGCTTCATTTTGAATTTGTCTTGGTTTTCATCTATTAGACCTTTTCAGTGTGCTCCCCTCCTGACCAAACTGCTGTGTATTTTATGCTGACATGCTTTCTTCAAGCCTTACCCCCATCTTCTGCTTGGTAACAGTCCCCAGGCCTGGGACATGGTGGTTTCTCATGTCACCTCCAAATGTTCCTTGTCCATTCTGCATTGGTCACATCAGAGAATGAGCAAAGTCCTGACCGAGCTCTGTTCAGAGTAACTGAGATAGTTCTTTAGGTTCATACCTCGCTTGCCTACTAACCCCACTCACTGAGCCTGGGTTCTGCATCAGCAGCAAAACACCTTGTCACACGTACGTCTGCTCTGTCTGTCTGCAAAGTCACTGTGTGCAAGGTCGAGGCTTTCACCACACCGGGAAATGTTATTTAACAAGTGAAATGCTATTCAATGAGTGGTGCTGAGCCGTGTCTCTGTGTGTGCTGGGTGCTTGAGCCATGCGCATCCAATACAGGGTGTGAGCCACAGCAAAAGGCTTAGCTCAGGATGTGTGCATGACATCTAGACTTTGGGAAAATGTGGACCCTAGCTGGCAGGTGGCAAATAAAATAGACATGGTGCAAAACCATGCCTGAGCTCCGCAGATAGTGAGCCGAAGTCCTAAAATTATCCAAGGCAGTCCCCATAATCTCTATGGGAGAAAATGAAGTCTTCAAAGCAAGAAGGAATTTAAACCATCCCTGGTTCAAAGCAAAGTGCCACATGCCGACAAACATGAAGAATGATAATATTTTGTTAAAGCCCCAGTAAATGGTTGTGTGGTTTCTCTGCATTTCCTTTCCCATTGCTGTTCATTGCTCATCCATCCACATTCACACCGGGAGGTGAAGCAGGAAAAACTCCCTATTGAAAAGAGAAGAAGAAGAAAAAAATCACTTGAATTTGCTGCAGTGCCCTGGGATATGGTTTTGACTCAGTAACACTGCTTCCTGTGCAGGCTGCTGCTCCCAAGCATCTCTGGAGCATTTGCTGAGTACCAGAACATCCCAACCTAAACAGAAGCAGTCAAAAGTCGTAGCAATCTGTCATATTAACAGCTGTAATTAAAAGCATTAAGCAAATGCACACATAGCCTCTCTGGGAGGGTGCTAGAACCTGCATTTGCCTCTGTGTTCATGTAATTGCTTCTATTACAGTTCTAGGTTGTTAAATGTCTGTGTGTACTCGGGGAAGTGAGAAGGACCTGAGAAATGAATCTATGTGACACATTTTTGAATCATGACAGCACATTGTCACTACTCCCTTAGCAGCAAAGGGGGCAAGAGGAATACAGAGGTGATGGGAAAGGAGCATGCAGTGCTGGTAGGGGTGACCACAGCTTCTGCACAGGTCAGGGGTAAAATTAAACATTGCCCCTTCCCACTCCAGAACCTTTCCCCCCCCAATAGCTTCAGATGGCTTCATGGAGAAGGACAGCAAGAAGAGACCCATCTGTCTCAACTCCCCAACATCCCACAGCTCTTGTTGTCCATCACTTGGGACTTTGGGGCATAGGCACTTCCGAAGGCAGAGTCTAAAGCAGAACCCATGATGCAAACTCTTCTCCGTACACCCCACCATGCGTCTTTTCCAGGAGGCTGGAGCTGGCTCCACATCCACAGCTTGATCACATATGTGTGAAAGGGATACAGGCTTCAAAACTTCAGGTTGCAGCAGCAGCAGTATGAGAGCAGTGTCTGCCTCCTTATCCCAGAGCGTGGTCTGAGTCCAAGAGTGAGGGGGGAACTGCCTCCATGCAAACTCTTCCTCACCCCAATTACTTACCAGATTCAACCCTGCTTGTGGCCTTGTAGCTCTTCCAAAGTGCTGGGTAAATCCAAACCTGGACTTTAATTCAAATTCCAATTTAGTTGCTGAGGCTGCTGTATACATGCAACAACTGACAAGAGTTAATGGTTATCGGGAGGTTAACATCCACTTGTAAAAGTAATGGTAATTGAGTAATAAGGATAGAAGAGCTCAGACTGATCCAGCAATGCCTGACTTCCATAGCTGCATACAGGGACAGTAAATCAGGGAAGTCACTTCCCATTACGCAGTTTCGCCCTGAAGGAGCTTAGCTGCTTTGGCAGCACAGATGACATTAAACAGATGAGGAACAAAAACGGCTCAAACATGATTATAATACATATGTGGGGCTGTCTCAGCCCCCTTTCAACTTGTGCCATATGAAAATAACCTCATCAAAACAGAAAGACTTTTAGGGCCGAGGTTAATTGCAAAAAAGCTCTAAATAAAATAATCACAAGGCCCCATATATTGATGTTAGCCCCAGCCAGCAGCTTGCTCCCAACTCTGCAGAGCAGAAACTTTCCTCTGCCCTTGCAAACCTTGCCATAAAATGGAGAAACCCTAACTATCTGCTGGAACAAACCTACGGCTGTTCTGTAATATGCACTGGGTTGTTCATTATCCATGCACCAAAACTCGTGTCACTGGTGATCTGAAGTGATGCCCTCGATCACCCGCTGACGGCTCAGCATCAGGGTACGTCTGGATCCAGCGCTAGATCCCCCTACACCCTTCTGGGGCGTGCTGAGCCAATCTCCAATCTGACCATCTCCTTTAAACCTAGCAAAAACTGAAGGTGGAGCTGAGCTTTATTGCTCCATTACAGCCCTGTCCAGAACACTTGGCATCAGCACGGGGCTGTGCTGAATCTGTATCACAAAGCTTAAAACCCACATGCAGACCCCTATGAATAGCTTTTCATGTGTGTGAAAAGAGCAGAGACCTTCAGAGCAGACCCACTGCCCTTGCGCCCACCTCACATGCCATTTACCATTCCCCTGGTGTGAATGTGAGGCTGGGGGGCACTCAGAGGTCCTGACAGAGTTCTGCTGTCAAAGTCGGGTTTGTTTAAGCGACTCAAAGGGGTGCAGAGCTGCCTGGATCGAAGCCAAAGACAACGCTGATGCAAATCCTGCAAAGCAAACCTCCCTCATCCCGCACTCACGTGCCTTTGCATTGTTTTCCATTTTACTCCTTGCAATGTCCCTGATCTGGCCCATGTGGCATCATGGAAGCGGTTCTGACTCTTTCCACAGGGCTGGAAAAATCCATCATCTTCTGGCTGTCCCCTGCCAAATGCTTCATGGTTTTAAGAAGTTTATGACAAAGTTTAGAAACTGAATCAGCTTCGAGAGCAGATGTCCCCAAATACCAGCACAGTTCATGTTCACTACTCCATATATGACTCCAAAACTGGTCCCTGAAGTTTGACTTGGGCATCTTCTCAGCTTCCCATCCCACAAGCCAAGACAGCTTTAGCTCATTGCAGCACCTCTCCATCCAGCCTATCACCCTAAATCCACATTTCTTTCCACACTTCTTTAGGGAAACGTGGGAGCAATGGGGCTAACCAGTGAAGGTTGTCCTCTCTATTCTTTTTTACACCAAAATCTGGTTTCCTGTCCCTTGTTAATTGATTCCGTAGCACTAAAATGTCATACTGTGATGGCTGTCTGTAGGAATCTAAAGCTACAAACTTTCCACTGCTGACAAGAAAGACAATGATCTAATACCAGGCGATGCAGAGGCCAACATCACGTAACTGCAGAACTGCCTGGAAGTTGCTGTGGCAGCATCTCCCCTCATCCTAAAGAGCCTCTTCTGCAAGCAGCTCAGTTTCTGGCTGTGATGGCATTCATGGCATTGCAGGATGAAATTCCTCTCCCCTGATGAGGAGCAAGCATTGCATTTGCAGGCTGCTTCCTTCCAGCGCTTTTAGACAGGATTGGTCTTTGGGATTAAGCTGGCATTTGGTTTCCTAGTCCAAGTTTTGGGATGTTATGCTGTTGTGTGGGCAAAGGGAGGTGGGGAACATAGGAAGGCCATGAAAGATGGGAGAAAAGAGCTCTGGGAAGTGACCAAACAATTTCATTCTTTATCCAAGCTGCTTATCAGAAAACGGAAGAGCACAAGGACAAGTGCTCTTCCACCCCATCCAGCGCAGGAGGAAGCAGCAGGACAGAACCAGTTTTGCTATGAACCTGCTCATGGCAACCAACCCCTCCTGTCTGGGGGCAGCCAGGTTTTTCTGCTGAGCCCTTGGGAGGAGGAGGGGGCAGAAATGCTGCTCTCAGCTGCATGTGGGTTCATTAATTAAGGTAAATGCTTCCAGCTGAGTGGGTAGAGAGTGCTGCTGGGGCTGCCTTGGGACTCCTGGCAGGGAAGCTCCTCTGGCACTGAGGTAGCTGGTCTTGCAGCTCTGCAGGGATGGTTTGGAAGGTAAGATCCTAAATTCATTCTTTCCTTCAATGAACTTTGGTGCTCCAAGGTGGAGAGTGAGTTTTGCTCTTGATGCAATCCACGTCTCTATGGTATGGAAGGTACAGAGAGCTTGTTGCTGCTCTGGATGTTGCAGAAGCTGATGGCTGCTGTGTCTTGTTTCCAGTGGGAGTTGATGCAAATAGGTGCTGCTGTTTTGATCCACGTGGGTGACAGCAGCCCTGGAGGGTTGGAACAATGCTAAGAACAAACTTCATTAAACCTGCTGCATGTCATGTGGCTCTCATGCAAAAGGAAAGTGTCCACAGTTTGATCTGGGTGCTTCCAAAGCTCAGGTGGCCCCTGTGGTGAAGCCAGGCTGGAGCTTGCTTGGTTTCTTGGGATGGATTGCCAGGCTCTTTTGGGTTCCTTTTGCGCAAGGGTTGCATGCATAAGTATGTGCAGCTTTTACAGCCCATTGGAACTGAAGAGCCAGACCTTTTGAAGTTTGTATTTGTAGCAGATTAAGTCAAGATTGTTAGGATCTACTTGCAGTGGGCTTGATAGGGTGCAGGAGGAGCAGCCTGGGAACATTCTAGAAGTTTATGTCTTCTAGTTTGTTCAGGGATGCTGGATGTATAACAGTGAGGTGACTGTGTTAGTGGATGTGAGAGATCAAGATACGTTTCAAGAGCTGTAAAGAAGCTAGTAGGAAGATTGGAGTCCAGGGCCTTGGACAGAAGTGATTAAGATGCTTTTATGGGTTTGGTAGATTAAGGACCTGGTTTGTTTTAATTGAATTTGCTCCTGGATTTGTGTATCAGTGGCACAGGAACCATGAAACACACCTGTGTCTGTCTGAATCAGCTGAGGAGGGCTGAAATGCATTTTGCCAACTGTGATGCTCTTTAGAGTGCATGCTTGTTTTGGCTGCTGAGAAGAGCTCTGGGTTATGACAACAGAGGGGGCATTTTGGAGCCATTAATGACATCTGCAGCTTCGCAGGAATGTGTCAGATAGTTAATTATCGTGTTGAACTGTAATTCTATCATGCCAGAACATAAGTAGTTTGTTTGAGTACTCTTCCTCCCCCCCCTTCCCTCTTTGCTGAAGATAAAGGAGTTAAGTTTAATCATTAAATCTCCATCTTGATCCATGTAGGTCACGCACTGAACCAAAGTCAGATAGCACAGCATTTAGCAACCTTATCTCCTTCACAATAAAGAGCAAGCAGGAAGCTGCCTCTGTTGTCTGTTCTATTTTTTAATATACGTTTATTTAAAGAAAAGCCATCTCAAAAGGGGGGGGGGGAATCTTCCAAACAGCAGCTTCTGTAAACAGGATGAAATCAGATAAAGAAATTACTGTAAAAATATTGCCTCATCTCTAAAGCTCAGAACTTTCTTTTTTTTTTCCTTTTGCTCTTTTTTATCTTTGAGAAAGATAATGAAAGAGGAAGCTTGAAACCACATTTCCATTGATGTTTGAATACACAACTGCTGGATTTAAGAACTGGAGGAGATCAAAGAGAATGGTTTTCATTCCGATAAAATTATAGCAGTTCTGGTATAGGGTGATGGGCTCATTTATGAACTCT
Organism: Neopsephotus bourkii; assembly: GCF_033783945.1. NCBI lineage: Eukaryota > Metazoa > Chordata > Aves > Psittaciformes > Psittacidae > Neopsephotus > Neopsephotus bourkii. The sequence continues at coordinate 2,813,853 of NW_026902223.1, forward strand.
ACGATGCAAATAGTTGTTAAGGCACCTTTCCCCCCCCTCCCCTTTCCTTTGCTAAGAACTAAATGAAATATGCCTGGAATTCCTAAAGATTAATTAGGAGTGTGGCTAATAATGTTATAATAGATACATACTAAAAGCGTATGTCCCTCTTCAGAATAATATCTGGGAGTGCAAAACATTCCAAAGGGAATAGGAAAGCCTGTTCCTTGCTACTGGATATTACAGTTCACATGACATGCAAACTTAACAGCATTAGGTTACTGAAGTACGTACCCTGACACCACACTCTGGTGATTTAATTTTTTATTAACACATACTCTGACATTCATTACTAAGTATAAGCTGCGAGTTAAAGCCATTCATGTGAGCAGAGCTAACACAAGTATTTATCACATGCTGCATTATGGTTCTAAACTGTGCAATAAAAGTTATCAGGAAGGGTCTATGTAAAAGGCAGAAGTGCCACAGCTGTGATTGAGCAGATCTAAGGCTGCGGTCCTGTAGTGGAGCCATAAAGACTTCCTGTGCCTGGGGAAAACTCTGTTGATCTGGGAAGGTTGTGCTTTAGTTGGGGGGGGAGAGCTGAGGATTATATGAGGGCTTGTGTCTTGGTAACCTCACATTTACATGCCCTGAGGGTGTGAATGTGCTTTAATGCTGCTCGTGCAGAAATGAGTTTGTCCCTGCCAGTAGTACAGCTGAGCCTGGTGTGGAATCCGGTTTGGGGGATACTCATCCACTTTTTTTCTCCTGCTTTGAAATCCGAAGTTTCATGAGGATCCCATCAGCTGGTTCCAGTGTAATATGAGAAATCTGAACTTTCAGAACTGTGTTTTTCTGTTCTGTTTGGGGGTGGATCTGTTTGTTTGTTTAAATTTTGGGTTTGGGAGTGGATTTTTGGGGTCTGTAATCTTGGTATCTGAAACACGTCATACTGTCTCCAGCGCAAAGAAACAGGGCAGGGTGCTGGGAGGTGTCTTTGCCACAGGTGACCTATACAAACAGCAACCCTACAGACCTGGGTTTCCATGCTAAGAGCTGATGGGGCAAGGAGGAGGGAACCTCTTACCTGGGAGGCTGAGCAATGGGATCAGCTGAGCTCCATTAACAATGATAACAAGGAGACCATGCTTTGCACTTGGGCCCAGGCCTGCTTCAAAGCTAATGAGCTAGTGCATGACCAGCATAGCTCTCACTTTGGTTTTAGTTTTAAACCACATTCTGTTTGAAAGAGAAGATTGCTTCTCTCCTATCAGACCCAGCCAAGAGGGTTGATTTGCCCATCTTGGATACCGTGGCTCAGGGGTCTATAATGGTCCAAGGAGGGGGAAATTTGCAGCATGACAGTTTATGCTTTAGCAATGTTAATGTGATGTTTGCTCCACGTCAATCTGCTTGTGCTACCTCTACAGGGAAGGCCCAACCACCTGCTTAAAAAGCTTATTTTCTGTGGTTTTGAAGCAGACAGGCTTGGTGGCCACAATCCTGATCCAGTCTGATGATGGAGCCCCATCTCCCCTCCCTTCTCCATTAGCCTTGTTATCAAAACCTTGAGCACAATGTGGTCCTTGTGGCCTCACTTCTGCCTTATCAGCTGTGGCTTGTCCCTCAGAGCAGCACAGACAATGGGAAGCTCTTACCCTGAATTCTTTCCCTTAGTTTCTTTAGCTGGCAAAGCAGCCTATGGGATGGCATGCTGCGCTGCCCAATGGAGAGGGTAATGTTGCCTCAACTTGAAAACAGCTTGTGTTCAGGGTGGGTATAGAGGACAGCTTGTGCAATTAAGATAGTGATTATCAACGTCATGCCTAATAAAGTCATCTGTGACTTGCTGAACTCAAGTTAATGACCATGAAATCCATGGTTAATAACAGGACAGCCATTAGTGTGATGGGTAATGTGCAGAAGGGAGCCAATGGAAGGCAATAAATAGTATTATATGTTAATGTTTGACAGTTTAAACAGACACTTTTATCCCCATGGTGTCTGCCTGAAGTTTGTATTTTACTTTTAAAATGCCTCTTAAGAGCTTCTTGCTAGCTTTAACTTTCCATGAGACTCATCTTGTATTTGAAGCTAACCTAAACCTAGTTCTAAACTAGGCTGGAGGGATGTACTACCAGTGGTGAGAGGGGACCTGGGTCTGTTCGTCAGCTGAGTAACGCTTCTGCTAATGGTAGTAACAAAACGGTAAATGCATTTGCAGGACTTGAACTTTGAATGTTTCTGCCTTACAAGTGATGGGGTTGTTAGAGAACACAGCACTGCAAAACACCTTTAAATTCCACTTGCAAAGATGGCTTGTTTATGACTGCTCACACCGTGTCAGTGTAGCACAGGAACTGAAACCACTTCATAAATACTGCAGCAGTGCTCAGCACTAAACCCGCAGCGCACGACAATAGCTGGTGCACCTCAGGTATTGCGAACTCCCTGTGATCCCCAGTCACCAGGGACACGCTGGCCTGGCACAGGGGTGAAGGGATTTCCCAAGCTCTTCCATGGTCTTGCTTCAATCACATGAGGTGGGCTGGGAATTAGGGAGGAAAACATCCAGTGTCCAAAGGATGGGGGAAAACTGGTGTTGATGCTCCTAAGCAGCCAGCAAGGGAGGGCAGTGTCACTAAGGGGTTTTGCTGTCACTTGGGGACCGTGGGGAGTGTTGACCAGAGGGTGCTGTGGCAGAGTAAAGCTCCAGCATAGGAAACACAAGGTTTCTGAACCCAGGAAATGAATTGAACTCCTTCAGGCTTTGTACAAAGCAATCCTTTTTGTCTGGCAGTGGTTTCCTGAGTGCTCAGATGTGGCAGTGGTCCTGCTGCTCCCCCTGTGACAGCTCACACCGTTTGGCTTTGCTGTGTTGCATCCTTACTGGGTTGTGCTGGGCGCTTGGATTGGAGAGGGAGGAAAGCACAAGGGGTGCCTGGACACAGGAATGCTCCTATTCCTGCATTTACTTTGGTCACTCTGTAGCTGCTTGCGCAGTGTTTTGCACTGGTTTTGTTACTCCTACTTGTAGGCGCTTGTTATTTCAGTCATTCAGAAATAACTGACTTAGATAAATGCAGAGCAGTGACTAATATCACATCTATTTGTTCTGGCTCAAAATGATCTATAGCTTCTCGCTGGCAATAAAGTTTAATCTATTCAAATGCTTCAAAAAAACCAAACCCTCATTGGGGCCATTAAGCAGTCATTAATTATTTTTGTTGTAGGTGGCTGGAATGTCGGTGTAATGAAATATGCATTTCCTTGTACTTACAAAGAGCCAGGGGTTTGTGTGTATCACGTAGGCAGCAGTAGGTTTGCTTAGAGGAGAGGGGCAGGTCTGCTGTTGTGTCTGGGAAAATGTATCCTTTTTTGTTTGCTTTTGGGTTGTGTTTGTGTATCTTGACGGAGTTAACTTCCCCTGGGAAGAGTTCCCGATGCTCAGGATGAGGGCAGTGGTACCCACCAAGGGCAAGGCACAAGAGGCTTCTCCAAAACCCATTGCAAAGGGAAGGAGCAGACCTATAGAAGCCCAGCTCTCTGTGTGTGTCTATACTGTGTGATGCTTGGTGCAGATCAAGGCACCAGTGGCTGCACCTCTGGCGGAGGTGCGTTGTCTCCCATGGGTGCTGGGGTTTGGGTGCAGCACAGCCCCAGGCAGTGCTCATACCACACACACAGCCCTGCCTATGGCAGGAGCAGGTTGGGTCACCTCTTCCTCCCCTGAGGCTCACGGGGTTCAGCCTCCAGCACAGTCCCCAGTCCCTCTGCAGGACTTGCTCCATCTCATGCTCCTCTTGCCGCCCTGGGACAGGAGCTGTGTTAAACACAGGCGGAGCACCAAACACTTTCACTGCTCTTGCTCCTCCTTGATCCCAAGCTCCTCTTGCTGTCACATCCCAGGAGAGCTGCATTTCATCTGCTTCCAAGGTCGCAGGGAAAGGGGAGACCCAGAATCTGGGTTTATGCCCTCCAGATCCACCACAGTCAACACAAACCTTGCACACAGGCACTGCCACCCCTGCTTGGTCCCATGTCCCCAGCCAAAGAGCATCCCAATAGGCAAGGATGGGCTTCCCTTGGAGCTCTCCCTCTGCAGGGTCTGACCAAGATCCCTCGAGGGGAGCAGATGCACAGACCATGCTGTTGCTGGAGGAAGAGGAGTGAAGCCAAGTCCCTGTGATCTCCTATTGTTACAGCTTCGTCTTGAAGTGCTTGTTGCACTCTCTCAGAAGTGCTTTTTCTGTACTGATTGTCCACCTGAGGATATGAGATCCTTTTGTAGGCATTAGGTTAATTAAGTTTCGCCCTACTTGTTTGAGGCAGGGAAATTATGCTCCCTGGGTTCCTACACCTATGTAAACTGAGGCACAGAGAGGTTACGCATCTGCGGGAAAGTCCAGAGGCGGTTTGCAAGAGAGCTGGTTCAGGGGATGTGTTTCCTCAGGAATGAAGAAAGAGAAGTCCTAAAAAACAGGAGGAAAAAACCCCAAAGCCTCAGAAAAGCCTTGGAAAGGGGGAAATATTTTTTTGGAAAAGCTACACATTGAAGCAATTTTAAATACAGCATTTGGAATCACAGCGCAGCGCTTGGCTTAGAATTACGATGTTCTGGTGGGGAATAGGCTCCGCTTCAAACACCCCAGTCGTAAAGGTGGGTCAGCCCTTGGTTTAAGAAGGACAAGAAAGATTTTCAGTGTGAAGCTAGAACTGCCAAAGGGAAACCAGCATAAACAAGGAGAGAGATGGGCAAGGATGCTGGGGAAAGGACAGTGGGAGCAGGTCTGGGAACTGGCTGTGCTGTGGATGCACAAGCAGCTCTTCCCTGCTGAGGACCTGGGAAATCATGGCTGTGCCCAGGGTCTGTGCTTGTATCTGCTCTCACCCAGCACTGGAGCAAGGCTGGGCTTTGGCAGACTGGGAAGTGCTTTTTCCTGCATGAGACATGAGAAGGGAAAATCAAGAGATGAAAGCGTGGTGAGCTCAGACAGTGTGAAACTGCCCTGGGTGAGAGGGGAGGATGGGGGAGAGCCTGGCCTGCTGTGCCCTTCTCCATCACTCCCTGCTGAGCAGGACCCTGCACGTTGAGGCGCTGGGGAGTGCTCAGGGCTGCTGGCTGGTTCTCACCCGGTTGTGCTGCTTGGGCATCGCTATAGAAAGGTGTAACAGGCAGGAACGGGCCCATTTCCAAGGGGAATCACAGCAAGCTCAGCTGGCAGTTGGGCTCTTGGAGATACTGGAGGGCTCTCATACACATAGTGCTCCCACCAGTTCCGCTTGGGCCAACACTGAGGCCTGAGGTAGGAAAGCAGTGTGTACCTGCCTCATGGTGGTATGTATCAGCAGTGTTTATTCGATATTGGACGAATCCTGGCTGATTCTCCAGTTGCTGACACTTTCCAGATTGTATTTACAGTTTGAATGACTGAAAAGTGCAACTCCTTCAGAGGGAAATGTCTTCATCTAGAGCGGATCTGTCACCACAGTGGTGGTGATGAGCTTCCATCGTAGTAGCAAGTTAAGGTGGTATCTAAAGATGGCATCAGTCATGTTGTCACTAAATGTGCATCTGATCACAGCTGTTAGATGGCTAGAACCAGTATCGTGTCTGTGCTTGGCTCTGCCCTGGTCTCTCCATGACAGAGCTGGGAGTTGCTGCTTTCATGGTCTCCTCCCTGCAGCAATGAGGAGGATAAGGGCTGGAAGTGCAGCATTTCCATGGCTCTCTCTCACCTTCCAGCGTATCTTTGGAAGAGGAAAGAGCTGGTTTTGGGGTGCAAGAAGGAAACAAGGAGGGCAGGAGAGAGAAGAAAGGGTCCAGCCTTCCCAACCTGGTCTGCTTCAAGTCACTCAGGAGCAGGCTTCATCCACCAGCATGACTGGACCAGCTGGGACCTGGCAAAAAGGGATCTTGAGCCTCATGTGTGGTGCCACAAGCCCCCAACCCTTATCTGAAGGCTGTGATACTCAGTGTCCCTGTGGAATTGGGAGCACTCGAGCTGCAAATGATGTTGATCATCACTTTGCAGAGCAGGGGGGTTTGTCTGTGAGCAATTCATGTCCCACAGAAGCTAGGGAAAAGAAAGCAATAATTGAAGCCTCTTGCCCATTTAAAATACCTTCCATCAGAACTGAAGAACTGAAGCTGTTTTTTCCATTGCAGAAATTATTTGGCCTTGAACCATAGAGCCCTTACTTTGCTATTCTGCAATTGAATAGAGGCTTTTGTGGGGCCTTTTTTAAATAATTACTACAAAGCACTTGAAGAGGAGTTCTGATTGTCGTCTAGTTCTCATTTCATGCTTTCATGCCATTTCTGTTGGAGGATGGATCTTTTATGAAATGTCTGGTTTAGGTTACACCCTCCAGAACCTTATTATTTGCCTTAAAAAATATATATCCGTCACAGGCAGGAGCATATTCTTTATGCTCTGCCATTAGTATAACTAAATTCATCAGAGTAATATTACTATTCATGCAAAATAGGTGTCGTCTTTCTTTAAACCTGTTGGCAAGTGCTTAAACTGATTTTAACAAGTATGCAGGGCCAACTTCTTAAAGCCTTGAAAAAGTCTGAAGATTCCCAGGCTGCAAAGGACTATTTACATGGTTAAAATGACACACATATATCCCCTCTACTTAAAACTGTCCCCTCATCATATAAGACCCTTGCAAATCCACTCTGACTTCAAAAGAAGGCAAAGTTCCTCTTCCAAGTGTGTCTTTTTCCCTGTTAGCACAGCCGAGGTTGTGAGAGCCACTGAATTTAGCTCAAGGCCTGAATTTAGCTCAAGGCCCACATTTAGCTGGTGGTTTCATGGGTGCTTCTCCCATTGAAAGAGAATATTAATGAAAGGTCGTGTATTTTTAAAGCCCATTGAAAATATAATTGTAGAGATAAAAACCTACAAGATTTTTAGCGATCCCATTGTCCGCTCTTGTAATACAAAGCCACTGTGAAAACATCACAAGTGATGCCACAGAATCCTGTGGGATGCTTTCTTCTAAGCTGATTAGCAGGTTTCCAGATGACACCTTTCCTCCTTGGCTGTCCTTACCCCTCCGCATCCCAGCTCCTTTCCTGCAGCCGCTGCAACAAATGACTCTTAATGTCCCCAGTGCTCACAAAGGGAAAGCTTCAAAGCTGAGTGCATGGGAACTGATTGTTTTAATTCATAGCAATGTGCAGGGCGGGATATTTGCAAGCTTATTCAGCTGAGGAGCAGAAGGCCGTGGTGTGGCTGGGGCAGGCAGGTGGAGCTGCACAGGCAGAACCTGCCCGAAGTACCTGCATCACCCTGGGGAGCAATAAGCATGAAATGATGCTAAAACAAGTGTTCTCATCCAAGATCTGCATTTCATTGGGCTGCATTCGGGGAGCTGCTTGGACCTGAGCTCTGTATCTTTATAACCCTCCCTCCTGGGCTGAAAACCTCTGGATAAATCCATGGAACTTCAGATTTTCCCAGGACGGTACCAAGCTGAGGTCAGGGAATCCCGTATTTGTTCAGGATCTTTGCCTCGTTTCCAGTCTCATATTGGAGGTGGTCTTGGCTCTAGGAAGTTACTGTGCTGATCCTAACAAGAAAAAGGGATGTGACAAAGTGCTCTGGCACAGGGATCACACAAAGCTACGCGTGTTCCTGCTGCATTCCTGTGTTTTATCTATTTTCTAACTGTTCTGAGCTGGGCTCATATGCAAAATGAAGGGACATTGTCAGGCAAATGCTGCAAGTCACACGCTAGGCACATTGTGCAAGCCCTCTCCTTTTCACAAACGTAAGCCTGGAAACTGAGATGCCAGAAGTTGTTCATATCTCCTGTTTGATCTGGGTCATCGCTGAGAAAAATAAATACCTACATGCATAATGCGGTGGGGGAGTGGGATAAATGGTCAACCACAAAGCACAGATCCAGATTTGGATCTAAATACCTTTAAAGTTCAGGAGTGCTCGTATCCTGGGAGCTGGTTCAAAGCCACCTCTAGAGTACATATACCTGTCTGGTTACTTGTTGTTGTACCTGTCTGACTTGAAGAGCGAGCAGAGGGATATCTTTCTTGCAAGCTTCTCATTAGAGAAAATATGAATTACAGAAAGTAACTCAATACCTACCTAGGCTTGTTGCCATTCTGCTTTCCCACTTTCTTCAAAGGACATTTATCCTGTATTTTGTTTGGATTCAAATCAACACACAAAGGAAAAATATGCATGCTTGTAAGCCCAGCAATCAGATGGGAATCTGCACTACGGGAGATGGAGGGATGGTGGTTGCAACCTTGTCTGGTCAAAAAGTCCCCATCTTTATTTGCTGCTAATACTTTGCAGGTAAAATGTTTGAGGGGGAAAAAACAAGTAGGAATTTTATGATGCATTAAGCGCATCCACTTATGGTGGGATTGCTTTTATAGTATTCTATGGGTGAAAGAGGACGATGATGGAGCACAGGGCTGGATGCGACACTGCTGTCATATCAGAGTCCCTTTGTTTGCTCAGGGTAGTGTGGCCAGAGACCCATTTCTTAGGTGCTTCTGTAACGAACACAAACACTAGTGACAGTGATAACTTCCCTTATTCCTCTCCAAATAGGTGATCTATATTCTTCAGAGCTTAATGCTTTTTGTGTGTGTGGTTGAGCAGTATTTGGGCTTTGCAAGCAGAATCACAATGGCAAAATCCGTGCTGGCAGGTCCCTAACATTAGTTTGTAAAGCACCTCGGGATACCTGGGGTCTGAAAGGAACCTCTCTTTTATACCATATCAATCTCAGCGCTCTTTCTAAAGTGCACTGCGTTTATTTGCAAGGCTTCTGAGCCGTGTTTCATGGTTGAAACCGGGCCATTAGGAGAATCCCCGGGAGCTCCCGGCAGTAGCAGCTGAGGCTGGGCTGGATTCGCATCCCCAGGACACCCCAGGAGTGAATAGCCGAGCTCCTGCGCGAGACTCCCGGCCCTCAGTGACCAGCTCATGACAGCACTAATTAAGAAGCAGTCAACTCTCGCTTTCAAAGCAAAAAGGCTGTCAGCAGGCGAAGGGAGAAATCCCTTTCCCTTGGCAGGAGGCTGGTTAGTGGGACAACCGCTGGACAAAACGGAGGACAACACAAAGCGCTCAGCCTGCCTCTCCGTACAATGGGATGTGGGTCTTTGAAATGCAAAAGTTATGTAGCCGCTGCCTTCCGCAAAGAGGAGAGAAGAAAAGTGATGGAGAACAGAACCCAATTGCACTTCCCTCGGATTTTGGGGGTTTTTTTGACTTTGTTAAGGCTGTTTAAGGATCTTTTGATCTCGCTGAGATATTTATTATCTTAGACTATTTGTTATGAATGGTGGCACCATTTAGAAGCAAAGAGAATTAACTTTGTGCTGAAGGGGGTTAGCTTTACAGCACAAAGCCCTGGGGCTTCGTAGCATGAAGGACGCTGGGTGCAGACCCTTACTGGGGGGTGAAAGGCAATGGGACTGTAAACTGGGCAGCGTGGCACATCCTGAGGGTGCAGTAGTGGGCTGAGGCTCCTGGTGGAGCTCCTGGTGATGTCCCTCTGCCTGAGCCCCACACGCGGCTGTAAATCAGGTTCGGTGCCAAGCAGCACATGGACCCTTGTAAAACAATAGTGTCAGAGCCACCGCCTGTGAACTGGTTTTTCTCTCTTCCCTGGTTTCACACAGGGTTTCACACAGAGGCACCACCTCCTTTCAGCACATCCCAACCCTCAGTAAAAGCAGCATTGGCCACATTTGCCTTTGGATCTGCTGGATGTTCATAACTCAGCAGAGAGCAAAGCCCTCCCTGGGAAGTGCTGTGATGGAAGGTGCTTTGCCCCCTCTCTGCAGAAGCCCTTTCCTACCCCACAGAGCAGTTTTGGGGGGGAAGAGGCATTAAATGCCCTGAGGTGATGAGTGTGTGAGACTGGGAAGGAGGCACCCTCCAGTAAGGTCTGAATGGGGGCTTCATCCCAGGATCACTTGTTCATGACCCTGAGTGATATCAGTGAGTCCTTCTTCCTAACCGTCTGAGGTTGCAGCATCAAGCCTTAGATCTGTGAACTGTGTTCAGATAGGAAAGTTGTGTTGATTAACCTTGTAATGTGTAACCAGTGAAATCCCACCTGGAATATCATAGAATCATGGAAAGGTTTGGGTTGGAAGGGACCTTAAAGGTCACCCAGTTTCAATCCCCTGCCATGGGCAGGGACATCTTCCGCTAGAGCAGGTTGTCAGATATCCATCCTCCGAGCACCTAAAGAGCAGAACAATGTCAGCAAATTGGATGGGATTCAGAGAAGAGCAATAAAAATGATGAAAGGGCTGGCCTGATTTATGAGGAAGGATTAAAAGAGTTACATATGTTTAGCTTGGCAAAATGATGGCTAAGGGAGGGATGCAGTATCTGTCTGCAAGTATGAGAGGGGTGTAAATACCCAGGGAGGATGGGAATTATTTAGCCTGGTTGAAGTGGGAGTAATAAGATTAAATAAAGGAAATAATCTTTGTGACTGGGTTGAAGGAAAAAATTCTTCATGGTTCGAGCCCGTTTCCATGTGGAATAATCTCCCAAAGGAAATAGGTGAAACCTCAGGACTTGCATTGAGAGGAGTGGGGGGAGCAAACACCAGGGAGAACGACACCGGGAGTTTGGAAAAAGCCAATTTCTGTGATTCCATCCGTGCCATGAGAGCAGTTGGGATGTTTATATCCAGCCATTGACCGATGCTTTGATGTGGGGAGGGAAAAGGGGGAGGGAAGAGAAACAACAACAACAATTGTACAAATTTTCTACGTCCTTAGAGCTGCAAATTCCAACGGGAAGAAATTCAACCCGTTAGTGCAAGATTCCCAAAGAGTGCCACTGCCAAGCTGTCAGGAAGGGTTGTGAAACCCCATCCCGTGGCGTGATGGGGAGGGAGCTGACCTCCTGCATCCAACAGCGCTCATGGATCAGCCCCTGTGCAACAAACCAGCTCGGGATGGAGTGGGAATCAAATTAGAGCAATTAGCAGGCTTCTAGATCCCCTAATAGCTTCTTATTTGTACAGTGCTTTTTCTAGCAATAATTGTAAGAAAAACGGGTTTTCCCCCTGTAATTGTGAAAAGAAGTTAAAAAAATGGTAATAATATGAAGAGAGCAAGTCCATGTTACAAACAAGAACCATATGTTGACTTATCATGGGAAATATGTAAATAGAGGCTCGAGCTGATCCAGAGCACATGTTGTTAGTCATGAAGCAGCTATTTAAAATTCCACGGCTGGATCATTAACTTCACAGTATCCTTTATGGAAGACAACAGAGGGCAAATAATCCGAGTGGCACTGAAAATGGCCCTTTTCTGGAGAGATCTCGTTTAGCTGGGTTTGATAGGAAGCCATTTGTGATCTCTTAGCTGAATCAGAGCGGGGTCTCCTCCGCACTGGTGAACTGGGGTGGCTTCCTCCTGCACCAGTAACATGTCCTGGCTCAGAAATCTCCTTTGAGGGCTCAGATTGCACCAGGAATGATCCATCCTCATCCCACCTATACCAGGGGGAGCAGAATAGCCATAGAAAGTGCTAAGTGATGGCTCGCCCCTAGCTCCCATTAGAATGCGGTTTACCTGGAAGGATGTGGTGATTGATCACAAGGAGGAAGGTTTCTCTACAGCTTGTGTTCAGATCTTTGCTTTGCTGCTTATTTTCTTAGTCATCTGGGCAGGTCACTTCTGCCTATCATCTCTTTTCTTTCCTCAGTCGATCCAGATGAGATGGCTTCTCTCTGGGGCCAGCCATGATCAAAGCAGGTCTAGATTGAAAGAGATTCCATAATTAGGCAAAAAACTCATAAAAAGCAAGAAAGAGATCCTGGACCCCAGAGAAGGCTCTGCCTGAAGCAATCGCTTTAGAGCGGTGAAAGGATGGATTTAGACTAAAGCAGTAACCTGGATGGGCATCACCTCATCCCTCTTGGGCTGCGCAGGGAGGAAAACCTCCCTGGAGCCTGTTCATGTGGCCCCTGTTTGGGCATTTTAGTGCAGCAGCATCTGCAGAGGGCTCTCAGCAGGAGGCAGGGTGAGGGGCTGAGCAAGCTGCAGTTTAGGCATTGCTAAGGCCAGGAAATCAGGATGAAGCATGTCAGCATCCTGGGTTTCCATCCCAGAACGTTGGCGTGAGGCAGCGTTTTGCACAAGTCCTGATGTGCACATGCTGGGTATTGCTCAACGCTGTGAAGAGGGAAATAAATACAAATCTATTCCTGTGTCATGGACAAAACTCAGAGCCCAGCTTGGTCAGCCAGGAGCTCTGCAGTGCTGAATGTGAGCTGCCCGTGCAGCAGCAAGGGAGCTCATAGACAGGCTGCCCAATGGGGTTTGGGTACCAGCTGCTCAGTGTGAGATGCTGTGTAAGTGGTCCATGGGATGAGCACATTCTGAGGGAGATGGGAAGGGCTGAATTTAGGAGCAAGTCTGGCCCCACCACAGCATCTGTCTGCTGAGGGATGCAGCCAGGGTCAGTGCAACATAGAGACACCTCTGATAATGGGAAACACCTCTGTGGACTCTATTATGAGGTAGAACAACCTGCTGAAGATGATTTAAATGTCTTTGCAGTATTTGGGAGGGACAGAGGGAAAAGGAACACCTTCCATCACTGGGTGTCTCCTGTGCCATGCAGAAGTAGGTTCCTCCTGCCCTTTCTCTTGCTCTTTACTTCACTGCTGGATCATATACCTGAACTGCAAGTGCAGGTACAGTGTCCAACCTGCACCTTGGTTTGCCTGGGTTTGTTGGAGCAGTGCTCAAACCGCTGCAAAGCACCTGCTGCCATTCAGTTTAATATCTGATTCTGAATGTCCAGGCTCTATGTCCTTGCTTATTTTTCTTCTCTGTTATTGGCCTTGTTTTCTGTTGAGCCCTGTAATTTATCACAAGAGAAATATAGCTCTTTTTTATTATTATTAGGGTTTAAACGGAGTGAAACCTGTTCCTGTGGAAGTCTGGGTGGATTCTGGGGGAGTGACGGATCGATCTGCAGGACTGCATCTGCTGGGGGAGGGATCAGGGCCATCTTCTGACTTGCCAGCACTTGAGTTGACAGTCTAAGCCTGGCTTTTTCTGAGCCTTTTAGTAAGTAACTGGACAGTAGCTAGCTTAAAACAATCTCTCTTACACACATGGAGCAATTCCCTAACCATGCAGTGCCAGCAGGGTTCCAGTTATCCCTTTTGCAGCAAAATCACATGGAAGATGCACAAAGTTCCCAACTATATCTTAGGGACTGCTTGTCACTGCACATAGCAAAAGCACTTGGCCCAAGCAGTCTCTTGGTGCAGGACAGGATGGTGTCTTCATGCTTCTGGGTGTGAAGGTAGGGTTTGTGATGAGGTTGGGATGCCCTAGGGGCAATGTAGGGCTGGGGGCCTGCATGGGGACCCATCTTCTGCAGGGCATCACTTCAAGCTCTGGATCCCTTCTTGAGGAGCTGTAGATGAGCAGGGGCAAGCTGTAACCAAACCCCTGCCTTTGCTATCTCCTGATAACAATGAGTTTGTTTAAACTTCCATGATTTTTTGAGAGGAAGCGATGTTTGCTCTTTTGTTGGTTTGGGGTTTTTTTCCCCTCTGTGTTTTGACAGTTTTGTTTCACTGGGGCACTTTTATGAGCAGCATTTTATTATTTTACTGTGTTATTCATCTGCATTTTAATTGCACACAATAAAACTTGAAAGCTCCCAGCAGAGAAAATCCTATAGCACTTCCCATCCTGTCCCAGTGGGGACGAATTGCTGGGGTCATGTCGTTTGTCAACAATCAGGGCTGAACCCTTTGTAGGAAACACTCTGATTTCCCTCAAGTATAACAGCAGCAACTTCTAATTGGGGCTGTCAAACGGTTCTGTGTAACCTGCCTTCGTTCTGGGTGTGTTTTGAAGGGAGCAGGTGCTGTTTGGAGGCAGGACAAGGAAAACCCAAGAGGACCAAGTCTTGGGTGAAATGTGGCATCTCGGAATCTTTGACTGGTATCCAAAACACCAGGGGAGGATCCATGCCCCTGGAACAGCTCCGCTCTGCATCCCACTGCTTGGGTTTGGGTTAACTCTGCAGAAAGTTGTCTAAACCCCATTCATATTCACTGAGTACAGTTGGGTTGGGTTCTCTTCTCCAAACCCCAAAATTCCCAGCTAAATGCCTCCAGGGGAATGTGTATAACCCCCCCTGTGAAGCTCTGTGTGGTTTGGAGAGCATTCCCCATCCAATACAGGAACACAGCCGAGTTGCTGAGCCCACCCTGATCCTAGTTCTCCCTGCCCAGACCCATCCAGCAGGATTCAACCCCATGGTGATGCAGTGGTTGGGCTCTGTGCATGAGATGTGGAGCTTGCACTTGGTTCCATGCAAGCACAAGCCAACACCTTGCACTTGAAAGAGTAACTCGCTTTCCCCTCCACCTCTCCACGGGTCTCCATTGCCTGACAGTCTCCTTCTATTTGTAATTATTAGAAGGAAAAGAAATAAAGGCATAAAAAAGGGCAAAGTTTTCATGCAGAAAATGAAGCAGCTCAAATTGCATCCAGCAAAAAAATAAAAAGGAGTCTTCTATTAAAACATCATCCATCCATTCCTTCTCCCTCCCCCAGCTGATGGTTAAGGGGATCAGAGGCAGGATTGCAAGGCAGCATTTAAATCAGCCTGGCTGCTAGCTTCATATATTAGTGCACCTGTGTTTCTCATCAAACGTGCTACCAAAAGGACTGGTTAGAAGTGCTTTGATCTGACTTTAAATATCCCCAAACATCAGGAACTGGAGGTATTTTAATCTGATTTTACTGGAACTGCGCCGATTTAAGGAAAACAGAACCCAAAATTAAGTTCATATTTTCCATCAGTCCCTGGAGTTTGGAAGGAGGAGATTTTTCCTGTGAGTGGGGATGGCAGGAGAATAACCTCAGCTCTCTGCTATCATTGTGCTGGGTGGATGGTCAGAGAGAGGCAGGGAAATCTTTGGAGCAGGGCTTTGCCATCAGCTGCTTGGAGCAGAAACAAGGTGCTCCTTCCTTTGAGACTGCTTTTTGTGGGGTTTTCTTCAGTTTCTTTCCCCACAGCATTTAAAATCTGAGTTTATCTCCATGACTGTAAAGCACACGAGACATTTTCACATGCAGTCCCTCATAGCCAGCATCTCCTCATTCAAAGAGGATGGCATTTCTTGTCCTCAGGTTTGAATGTGTCTCCTCTGGTGCAAAGTCCTGAGAGTGATCTCAATGCCCATGGACTGATCTCACCTCAGTTTGCCTTATTCCACTGCACATCCCCATTTCTCTTGAGGGAGAACTAGAAATCCTCTCTCCATCTTACCCCATCCTGCTCCAGCACAGAGACTTTGTAGGATCAGTGGTCAAGCATGAACTCAAGGCCAGGTTGGATGGGGCTTGGAGCACCCTGCTCTAGTGGAAGGCATCCCTGCC
The DNA here is from genome assembly GCF_033783945.1 of Neopsephotus bourkii. Classification (NCBI taxonomy): domain Eukaryota; kingdom Metazoa; phylum Chordata; class Aves; order Psittaciformes; family Psittacidae; genus Neopsephotus; species Neopsephotus bourkii. The sequence continues at coordinate 2,829,274 of NW_026902223.1, forward strand.
TATGGCAGGGCAGATGAGCTTTAAGGTCCCTTCCAACCCAATCCATTCTATCATTCTGAGTGGTCTCCTGTTAGCTCCCAGCCCCATTTGCCAAGCAGGACTGAGCCCTGAGACTCAGAACTGTTTCCTATTTTCCCTTCCACTCCCATTTTCCCTTCCCTGTGCTGTGCTTGTGCAAGACAAAGTCAGGCTTTGACATAACACTATTATTAGCTCTTTCTCTCCTGCGTCAGAACCAATGCTGGTGTCACCTGGCAGTGCCCTGGTGACTTGGAGCTGAGGACTGAGCCTGGAGAGCAGCTTTAACAAGGAGTTTATTCTCAGGCTACCTGCTCAGCAGATGTTTCTGTTTGTTTGGGTTCATGTTTACCTTAACTCTGCTCCTAACGTGCCTTTTACAATGTCTGCTGGCGATACTCACAGACCTGCGCTGGGTGGATGGTGGCCTCTGTAGTTAAGGCAAAGCTCAGGCAGCTCTGAGCCGTGTTATCTTCAGATCTCTCCAGTTAGACTTAAGAACTTGCAAAAACACTCCTCTGTGAGCCTTTTTCCCAGGACAGCACAGGATTTTCCCAGTGCTCCTGCATGTCCCTGTGCTCCTCTCCCTGCAGGCATCACCGCATCTCACTGCGAGACATTCAGTGGCTCCAGATGCTGCCCTTTCAAAGCCCATCTCCTTCCCAGGCTTGGCCAATGGCTGCTGCATGCTGCAGGTTCCCTTTCACTTCATTGCTAGCCAAAGCCCCTTGGTTTAAAAAAGCAGGAGGTTTTTGAGCAGCTGAGGCTGGCTGAAGGCACAGGGAAGAGGGATGTGTAAGCACAGGGAAGAATGAGACCGCTCTTGGAGCGGTGGTGATGGGCTCATCAGCACTAAGATGCATGCCCAGACAGGACAGGCTGGGGGATTACCTCCCACCCTGAGAATAATAAAAGAAGAGACTTTTCTTTCCCTGGTGGCCGATTGTTTGGCTGGACGTGGATTGAGTGCTCGGGCTCAGATAAAGGCTGGAGGCTTGGTGATGATATCAAACAGGCAGTTGGAGCTTGGGGCCAGCCAAGTTGTCATTTCCTAATGCTGCTGTTGCTGTCACCCAGCCTTCTGGGGCACTGAGGAGTGTGGAGTGAACTGTTACAAAGCCTTGTGAAAAAGCAAGTCAAAGCCTTATTCCCGAGCTGTTCTCTCCTCGGCAGCCCCAGCTCTGCTTTCCTCTTGGATATTGTGCTAAACTTCAGCATTTGATCACCAAAAAAAAAAGAGAGAAAAGATAAAACACAAAGGTAGAAATCAATGGAGCCTTTAAACAGGGCGCTGTGAAAGAGGCTGCGCTTTGCTGTTGTCTTTCTGAACCCTGTGAAACGCTGGGAAACTGTTTTTAATAAACAAGAGTTCAAACAGTGGGGCTCCATAGCCAACAGTCACGCCTTAAACTCCAAACTTTACATGAAAACTCTCGGATCCCTTTGAACTCTTTTTTTCCTCCCTGGCAGAGGATTCCAGTGTTTATGCATTTTTGGGAGATTGCTGGCGGGATCATGAGGAGGGTTTTAATATAGGGGTTTTTGAAACAATCTCCTGCCTTCAGAAACCATTAATGCCCACTAAGGAACATCAAGGCAGCGCTTTGAAGTGCCTTCTGGCTACAGCCCTCTTACACCCTTTGGTTACTGTGCAATCAAATAATTAAATGGAGTCTACACAACTTCTTTTACCTGGTAATTAAACACCCCACATTGGACAGGGGCAAAGGGGTTCTAAAGGCATTTCAGAGCTACAAAGCCTCAAACACAAAAGCACTGCACGCTACTGGAGTGAGGGAGTAGACACTTTCCCCTCCTTTGGCAACCTGTCGCACAGGCAAGGTAAGAGCGAGCCCTCCTCTTCCCGGCTCAAGCAGGGTCAGGGCAATGAATCCCGAAGGAGAAAGGGCAGAGCCATAAATCAGCAGCGTTGAACTCTCAAACTTTTCCTTTTTTCTCTCCGTTTGTTTGTTTGCTTTGGAATAAACAGCGAGGAAGAAAAAGTCGGAAATAGTCTTTTGGCTGCTTCATCAAATGCTGAGTTACGGGCCAGCCGCCATCCCGAAAGGCCATGGAGCCCGACTTGGACACGGGTTGTCCCTGAAGGCTTTGGGCGTTTGGCTCAGTCAGGGCAGTGGCTCTCGGGAATGCCGGGATGGGAATGCCACTGTGCCATCAGCAGCGGGCTGTGCTTGGCAGGACTCAAGCTCATCCTATTCTGGAAGAACAAGGGCGTTTTGGTGACAGGTTCAAAAGAGCAGGGCAGGTTTGTGATGGGGTGTGCTGTGATCCAGTAATAATTCCCTGCAGGATGCTCCTGCGGAAACTCATCTCCCTTCAAGGTACCCTTTTGATGGAAGCTTTCTGAGACCTGGTTGTTTCACTTCCCAGAAGTTAGCTGAGAAAGTTTTCTCTGGTTCCAACCTAAATTGGCCCTTCCTTCCTGGAGCTCTGCTTTGATCTGGGCATTTGAATCTCAATGCAAAACTCTGGTGCTTTGCCTGGTTTTTGCATGGCAGCAACACAGGGCAGGGTTTAACCCCTGCCCAGCCATTCCCCACCTGCATGTGCCATCAGCTGCCCCCTTGTTATTCCCAAATCATCTTTGGATGCCAGCTGGATTTACAGCATCTGTCCCAGGAGCTGTGTCTGGTCCCCAAACCCCATCCTTCGCCTCTGCCCTGCTGGGGCCGGTGGGAGGTTGGTTGGTTCAGGTCTGAAGGCAGAGACCCATCACCTGCTGTGTAATCCTTCATGTCTGTCCTTCATGTCTTGTCAATGAGAGACTTTCTGGTTGACAGCTTCCTGTGAAATGTCTGGAGAGGACGTTGTGCTTGTGCTGGAAAACCTTTAGAGATGGAAGGGGTTTGGGTAACAGGGCTTTGGAAAAGGCACAAACCTTTTGTTCTTGGCTGCCACAGCCACCTGCAAGTACTTCAAAGGGATGGAGGGGTTTTGCTGGTTCATATTTTAGGGCTGGATGAGGCCTTCAGTGTGAACTGGGCTCCTTCATAGGGGTGATGCTGAGCTTTCAGCTCTGCAAGCGAGGGCAAAGGGAAGAGCTGAAGTAGGAGCATCCCGGCCATGCATCCTGCGTATCCCAGGTCTTTTGAAGGATTTGGGAGGGAACACGAGCTCACTTTGAGCCAGCCCAGCAGAAGAAGGGGAGGTGAGGAGAGCTGCAGTGCTGGTGGGAGCGGGAGCAGGAGCGCTGTGACTGCAGATGAGGAGGCAGCGCTGGCGCCATGCACCAGGAATGACGAGGCGGCCGTTTCAAAGCAGGCTGAGCTGTAGGGCTCAGAGATGTTCCCGACTCCTGCAGGGCCCAAGGCAAACGTTGAAAGGCAGAATTCCCAGAGGGCCTTTCTGTTTCCTTTTTATTTATTTTTTTAACCCAAAATAATAGCAATAAGGCAAGATCTACCTGTCAAACCTCACCCAGTGACGGGCTGAATTAAGGGAGCCAAGACTTAATGGGCTTTCTTCCCTAAAAATAGCTCCCCCTCATGAAAGAGATGAAGGGCATTGCCCAGGGAGGTCAGCCAAAATTGGCTGAAATTATGCTATTGCCTAGATCTGATGTCCAAAATTAACCTCCCCTCTCGCTGCGTGGGTTCAATGCTCCCTGAAGATTAAACGCATCGCAACACTCATTTAATTGAGAAGAGAGGCTAAAACATACGGCATGGCAGGGTTTACGTGTTAGAGAGACTCTTCATCCTGATTAGCAACGTGTTAATGAAGGCAAGGGGGAAGGAATGTGTGTGTGCATGGCTGGGCAAGGCTGCGGGCAGGAATCAGGGATGTCGCTGGGAAGAATGGGAAGGAGCTGAACCAGAGCTGCTTTCAGCATCCAGAGGGAGCCTGGTCCCCTCTTCAGAGGGGAAGGGAGATGATTTGCCTTAAATAAGTCTCCATCCTCCTCTGTGTGGGTGTTTTCTGGGCTCTGTGATTAAGAGGGAGCGTTTGAAAGCGATGGGATAGGAGCCTCGTTTAAAGCCCCAGTGCTCCTTTCGTGTTTTCCTCTTTAATTAATCTGAGGTTGCTGCAGGAGTGCAGTGCTCCGAGGAAGGTGTTTGAGGAACAGGAGGTTAATGGAAGGTGAAAGAGAAAGGGAATGATGCTGCCGATGTGAACCAGCAGCACCTCCAGCCCAGCCAGTGCACAACTGATTTATGGGATTAGAGGGAATAAAATCCATAGGTAAAGGGGAGAGAAACCTCAGGGAGACTTGGGAAAGGCTGGGGGGGGGGGGAATAGGAAGTGCTGCAGATTCCAGCACCTGGGAAAAGGAGGGAGTTTTCATGGGACTTCAGCTCAAAGCACCCTCCCCAATACTGACACTGTTAAAAATAACAGAGAGCCTACAATCTGTTTGCTTATAAAGGGATTTTTGTCACTGTTTTGGGGTCTTTTACTGTTCGAGAACTGGGTTTGCAGAAGGGCTCTGGAAGGGTTTGGACAGAAGTGATGTGCCTCGGGATGCTGTAAATGGTGTGTTGTGATAGGGTGGGAGCTTCCCATCGCCTCTGATGGTGCAGGGGAGCTGTGGGATGGTGGCAGCTCGCTTAGTCTGTGCACTGGTTTTATGGACAAAGGATTCCCAGGACATTGTTGCCTGGCTCCTGTATCCGCTGGTCCTTGGTGCTGCAGGAGGCAGGTGGCATCGCTCCTCCACTTCCCATTTCCAGGAATTTTGGGGGGTTGAGTTGGTTTTACCAGCTGAGAACACCATTGGATGTAGGCACCTGTGTCAGGGATGTGTCCTCACCCTGCCATGGGGCTGGGGTACCTCTTCCCAAAGCACAAACCTCTTCCAGTGAGGATGTGCCAGTGCTTGTGAGTCAGCGCCCTCAGTGCGTACTGACACTGTCCCCACCTCCTGCTCTCGCTGCAAACTGGAACTGGGCAGAGATGGAGGTTACGCCTTGAGGGGGCTCTAACATCATTCGATTGTAAGCTTCTGACTGTGGGGGCAGGCTCAGGTGTGGTTATGGGCACTGACTCAGACCTTCTGCACTCTTTGAGCCAGGCAATGCCAAGCAGAGAGAGGAGAACACAAATCTGTTCCTCCTATGCACTGTGTCACAGCGGAGAGGCCTGCAAGCAAGGGCTGGGATGCTTTCTGCATCCAGACACAGCCTGGGTTTATGCTGAGGGAAGCAAAAGGCACATTTCCAGGGTCCTTGTTCCCACTTATCACAGAGAGAACGGGCCCCATGGATGCACCATTCCCAGCCCTATTCCCCACTGCTTCAAGGCTTTACTGGGGACTGAGCAAGCCCATTGCCCCTCCAACAACTTCCAGCTGTGGAACACTTGGGAAAGTGGGGATTTCCTCCCTAAAGAAGCCCCCGGGTGATTCCCAGCCCACTGCTTTCTCCAGGCTCTGTGCCCTAAAAGCTCCTGAGGACCATTAAAGGGCCATCAATGTGTTTTAACTGTGCAGACACCAGGGCTGGTGTTTCTGCTGGATGGTGACACAAACACAGAGCAAACACGATGCTTTGAAGCTCACCTGAGCCCACCCATACCAATTCTCCACCATGCTATGGTCTAATGCAGGCAGGTTACCTTCCTCCATGGCTGTTGTGGGGCTTAATGTGTTTTCAGCACGAAAGATGCTCTAGGTGTTAAGTATTAGTGAGATTTCAGTGTATGGAGTGGTTTGGTCTCACTCACATCATCATTTCTGCAGTGCAGGGTGCTTGCTGTTGATGTTCCTCCTCTTGAAGGCCCCAGTCTGGGACATTTTGGATCCCTCCTCTGGAAGTACCAAACCAGGACATTTTGGTACCAAACCAGGACATTTTGGTAAGTACCATAGCACTGCAAGGGGCTCTGTGGGCACTGCTGTTGTTTAACCTGATACACTTGAGCTCAACTAAAGAAACCCAATGCTTGGGTCAAAATGAGGTTCTCACTCCCTCCCCACCTCCTGTTCCGCTTACACCCAGGTTGGATGCTGCACTCTTCCAGCAGAACTCCTCTCCAGTTAGCAGCTGACAAGGCAGACCTGCAATCACCATCTCCAGCCCCAGACAAGTGGCAAAACAACTGTTTCCGAGGGGCTGAAGGTAAGTGAACGTTTTCAGTGTCACACATTAAGGTGGCGTCTAACGAGCTCCATGTCCCACTTATAATTGAAACAGAAGAGAGGATTCACTTTTCATTCATTTTAAAAGACGATTCAAATACCCTTTCATCTCCACTAAACAGCCTGCCATGTATTTGAAGCCATTTTCTATTTTGTTTCTACAGACATCCAAAAAACAGAGGTATTTTGGAACATTGATAGAAAGATGCAAAGGCTTGCGAGGCGCTGAATGGCTTCAAGCTGCCTCAAACACATTCATCTTCCCAAGAAGAATTAGGCACAGTGTGATTCATTTTAATAGCAGAAGAAAAATAATACTACAGTGTAGTGCTAAGTTCCCAACCTTTGATGGGAGACTAAAAAAAGAGAAGGGGGAAAAAAACCTCTGTCTTTCTTCCCTTATGTTGTTGAAGTCTCCCTACACCCATCCGTTATGTCCAGCTTATCAATTAAGATGAACCCCATGAACTTCAGATGGCTTTTCTAAAACAAGGCACCATCCATTTAAATGTGTAAAAGTGCCTGCAGCTCCCTTGAACCGCAGGATCCAGTCCGGAGCTCTGTGTACTCGGTGTGAAGCGGAGCCCTTTGATAGAAGTTTTACTGATGTTTTAAATGAAGTCTTCTCATACACACAAAATAACCCAGATCATTTAAAACCTCATAGAAGAAAATAGGGTGGGGAGAGAAGGGGGGGAGGGAAAAGCCCTGGTTGGTGCCATTGGTGCAGCAGAAGAAAAGAGCCTGGCTTTGGTTACCAACAGGACAGACCAAAAGCATTTCCACAATCGCTTTCCCAGGGTTACTCGCTTGAGCCGGGGAAGGTCTGGGCAACAGCTGGGAGACAAATCCATGCCTGGAATGGGCAGCTTCCCTCAGGAACAAATTAAGCTCGTTCAGCTATAAAATAGGGTTTGGGCCATAAATACCAATGGGGGAAGGTGCAGGGGTGAGAGCTTCCCAGTGTTTGTCCTGCTCAGCACCTTCCATCACATCTCTCTCTACTTCATCTTGGCTGACACAGCCGCATTAGCCAGGACTTGGCTAACTGTGAGCCAGGTTGGATGGGGCTTTGAGCATCCTGGTCCAGTGGAATGTGCCCCTGCCTGTGGACCTGGATGGTCTTTAAGGTCCCTTCCAACCCAAACCCCTCTACGATTCTGTGACTTGACAAAGGTGTGTTTTGCTCTGGCAGGTGATGCAGGTGAGCAGTGCCAGCTCAACTCCACCTGGGTAAGGCTGTGCCCACCCTCCATCACCCAAGGATGAAGACCTTCTGATGTGCCATGATCCTGCAGGAGAGCTCCTGGACCACTCCATCCCTTCGAACATCACACCCTGGCTTCATGAACCCACTTACAGAGCAAGAGGAAGTCCTCTCTCCTCCATCAGCCTGTTCTCTCTCCATCAGGTAGGCTCAGTGTTGCAATAAGGTCATGCTAAATTGGTAGCTGTTACCTGAAGGAGCTGTAAATGATTTAATCGTTGCACTGAAGTGCAGCCCAGCCTTTGCCTTGCCTTTCTTGAGCTTCCCAATGGGAATAGCCCCTGCCAGGGTAAGAGAGGGAAAGGGCAAGGTAGAGCTCAGCTGCTGTTTCCACCTTACATGAGAAAAAAAACAATTTAAGGCATTAAGGGGGAAAAAAAGTCAGACAATGTTAATTTGAAAAATATAAAATTTTAATAAAGGCTACATCTCTTAATTACAATAATTATTGTACCAAGTAATTTTTTTTAAATGAAACTCTTTATAATGCATAATTTACAGTATAAGTAGAACAAAATGCCATGGCAAAAGTCATGAGTACAGGACTTGTAATAAAAGGCATAAAATAGATTTATACATAAACCCCTTAAACAAACAAGGGAAAGCTTGAACCCTGAATATAGGGCGACGCATGGCCTCGTAACACCATGCAGGCACAGGTACTGTACTGATTCAATTTTAGAAACACTAGAGATAGTGTATTAATATTTTCACCATACGTTGTCTACAATATATACAGACTTACACGAAGTAGCAATGGCAAACAGAATGCACAGATTAACTTAATCAACACAAAACCCAACTGTAGAAATGCAAGGTCTTCTCATCGGGAAAGGGCCGCTCTGCCCCCGACATCCACGCACATGCACACACGAAGCTCTGCCCAAGGGATGCACAGAGCCTTCCCCCTCATCTCCCACGGGCTCACGTGGGGGTTGTGAAGGGAAGGCAAAAAACACCCCCAACCAACCAACCAACCAACCCACCCAACCAATAACCCCAACCAGAAACCACCACACACCGATTCACGCGCTCCACACCGGCCTGAAGTCGTGCCCCATCCTAGATACACGTGGTTGAAATACAAGTAGTGCTAACATTGAAGTAGAATGGCTAAAACAATTAGCTAGCTATGTGGAATACATACTTCTCTTTTTAACCTGGCTTTTGCAACGTGTCCTTTTGGTGCGCTAAGTACGGGAATGGGAACTGGATGGCTTCTACAGCTCTCCCAGGCTCAGGGTTCTGCTCTACCTTGCCTCCACCAAGAGGCACTGGCCACCGCACGGTACCCTCACCCCTGACAGCAGCAAAGCAAACACCTCACACCGCCGAAATCCATGGACAGAAATCACAATGTTGCTGTTCTTCTATTGCATCTAAGATACATGAATGCTTAAGACCTTTATTTCCAATTAGAGCAGCATAGATTAAGATGCACCGGTCTCCAGGTGAGTGGCAGGACAGTGTCTTGATTTTGCCTTTTATTACTGTTCTTATCTCTTATTTCACTCGGGAGAGAGACTGGGCACACCGTGACTCCTTCCCTCCTCCCCCTCCAACCGAAACTGAAGCATGAACATGCTCACAGCCAAACTTCCCAGTTTTAGATAGTGGGAACAACATAGAAAAATAGAATAATCCTTCCTCCCATCACCCCACTTCCCAGCCCCTCTCTTCTCCATTGTTAAAGCAGCATATCCAAAAACTGGACTTAAGGGAAAACAGACTGTTCAATAAATATCAATAAGGATTACTGTTAAGGTAAGCTATACACAGTTTCTCTTAGTCCATAGATTTCAGATCCCCAGGAAATCATATATTATGCATGGAAGTCTCTCAAACAGGGTCTGCATCTCCAATAGCCAACAGTGGTCATGTTTCTAATAAATAGTTCAGGGTTTTTATCATCTCGGTACCCAACTCATGAATAATAAATGCCATTTTTTGACTCCTCTAAGGCTAATTCAGCAAAGTCTTCACAGACCTCACTTGTTTTCTTCATTGGTTCAAAACTTTCCTTCAGAGTTTGGTTTCTGGTTTCCTCCTTTCCTTGTCATCACCACTGCTGTGTGTGTCCAAAGCCTTTTCCAGCTTAACCTCCCTTACGAAACGCAGATGCCATCAATCGATCCTTTCGACTTTCCCAAGAATCCTCCCTTCGTACATGGGCAGGATGGTTTCGTCTTCCCAAATCTCTTCAAACACCGCGCCGCAGTCAAACTCGTCGCTTGCTTTTTTGAAGTAGTATCTGTGGTGAAGGAGAATTAGAACACAGTTAAACATCAACAGGGAAAAGCAAGGGACGCTCCGGCAGCTCTTTGAACCACAGCTCTCCAATCTCTCCCTCCTAGGATGCTGCTCCAGCACCTGGCGTGGCCAGGAAAACCTCAGGGCTGCTCAGGCCCTGCAACATGAAAGCATCCCCAGAGCTGCAGGGATGGAGATGGGATGGAGGGAGCAGCGACAGCCTCTTCTACAGTGAGTAAATTGTACGTGCTGGCAGTGGATATCCTCAGCCGTAAAGAAAATTAGAAAGCACGGTGATTTCTGGTCAAATGTCTTATTTAAAACATAAATAAATAGCATTTCAAAGCAATGCATTCTTAAGGCTCCCCTCTCTCCCCACCTTCTTTCTTTCATGTGTTTTCTTGTTTCAAAGCTGAAGCCCAACATTAAAATTAGCAACTGTTATTAAAAGGAGAGGCTTTTTAGGCAGAGGGATGGATTAAAAGAAAACCATCCCAGCTTCCTGCAACGCACAAGCTGCAACTCTGCAGTCCTCCTACCGGGAGAAACCAACCCGGGAGCCTCGCATTCGAAACAACCAAGTGCGTAATTCATGGATCCATTTTAAGTGACAGAAACTCCTGCCCTTGTTTCCCCATGCTTCCTAGCAGGCGGGAGGCACGGAGCAGCCCTGGTCCAGCCTGCGGGACGTGACACGGGGAGGTCAAGTAGCAGTGTCCCACATTCCTGCTCTTTTGCTCCGGGTCGTTAGATCATGAAGCCAAGGCTCCCAGAGACAAAAAAGCACCCCCACCCCTCCTGTGTCAAACAGTAAGGACCCCTCTATTATCCTGAATTAGACCGTTCAGCTTCTTGATTAAAGGTTCCTTTTATCCCGTTTGGAGCTTTCTTCCTTCTAAGGCTGCTTAATTGCATATGCACAAATGAAGGGCTTCCATTCAGAGGGGTAGCATTTAGGGAGCCTGTCCGTCTGCCGCCGCACACCTCCTCGGACATGCCTGCTCCCTTGGAAAAGGGCTTTGCCATCTGATCACCAGGGATGGAAAAACCTTCATCAGATGGATTACAAAGAATAAAACATATATATATATATATATATATATGTATAAAAATTAACCCCTCCCCTGTAGTTTCTGGACAACTGGGGCTGGCACATGTTTGTTAGGGGAGAGGGTTCTGCACTTCCTCTTTTAGGAGGATGGGAAAGGAGATCAAATTAAGCTCCTTTTTACTATTAAAACCTGAAGAGCTACAAAAGGGGTTTAGGATTTGTTTGATTTCTTTTCTAGTGCCTGTTCTATTCCACCCTTTTAAACTACCCAGCACCAACAGCCCACAAACCTATGTATTTTTAGGGCAGAATTATTTTGGTAGGGGGATAAAAGCTGCCTTTTCAGTCAAAAGAGATGAAACCAGCCCCATGTAGCCCAGGTACGGTGAGGGTTTATTTCTGTACAGTCACTCCAAGCTGCACTGACACATGTTGCGTCTTTAATGGCTCAGCAAGGAAAAAAACCATCTTCTTTAAGCCCTTCAGAGCCTGCGCTCATTGAAGTCAATGGCCCAGCTCCCACCAACTTTGATGCTGCAGGTCAAGGCAGCAATTCCCCAGGCCAGCAGCCGTGAACCAAACCCAGCAAAACCCAAGGCAAGTTTGAATGAATTACAAAGAACTTTCTCTTCCCTTTCCCCTTCTCCGCCCCTCTCCCGATAAGAGCCGCTCTTCCCCATCACTTCCTCCACCACCCCAAGTCCTGGCTGTGTTTACTGAGCTTGGATTTGGGAAAACAGGCTCTGACCTTTTCCATAATTACAACCTTATTTCGCACAGAAAAGGGGGGGAAAAACAAGAGAAAGAGGAGGCAAAACAAGGGAAAAAAAACCATCCTCCCCCACACATCTTCAAACAAGTCACTCTGCTCGTATTTGCTCAGCAATGGGCTTTCCATTGAAGCATATTTTATGTGGCAAGCTTTGCTCTTTTGCTTTTTTCCTTTCTATTTTCCTTTATTTTCTGGGACATCTGGCACCAATCGAGGCGCGCGGGCCGGGCCCTTCAGCGCTGTTCTGAACCGCTGCCATCTTCACATTACCCGACACCACCCAGCCTTTTTGTGCGTGGATGTTTGTTTTTTGTTAACGCCATCAGTATTAAATCACTGCTTAATTCCTCCTTTTTCTTGGGGGGGGGGGAGGAAGGGAAGCAAAGCAGCGCTTTCCCGGCGGCTGCCCCACGGCTCTGGCATCGCGGGAGCCCGAGGTACCCGCCTCGCAAACTGATCCAATCAATAAAGAATTTGGAGAGCGGAGCGTTTCTGCGTGTCTTTGTGCATTAAATGAAAGGCAACGGCTTCAAAGCCATGCTTATTAAATGTGCCTTAAAAAGAAATCAATGCCAGATGTGACCAAAGCAGCCTAGTTAGTGCCTCCCCGTAACACACACACACGCTACTCCGGGCACTGCGGACCTCTTCCCCCTGAAGGTCACCCGCAGTTTCACTCAAAGTCCAGCCAAAAGTCAAAGCTTAGATCAAAATGATTCCCTGGAGGTGCACACATTGGTGTAATTAGTTTCACCTTGTGTCTGTGCAAGATAAAATACTGGGCACGTACCCAAGTTCCTTTTATACGTTTCGGTATTGTCTTTACCCAGGTGTAAAGGGGCGAGATCTGAGCAGAACGGTGTTTCATCCTTGTCAGTCACTTAAAAACTGTTTCTAAAGTAATTACAGTCTGACAAGGAACAAATAATTGCACCTGGAGGGGCTTCTGGGCCACAGAGGTTTTAGGGGCCTATTCCTGCAGTGGGGCATCACACTGAACATGTCACAGAACAACACACTCACAAAAAGGGATGTTTCTGGGGGTGGGACTACACGGCCCTTGGAGCAGTGGTAGCGCAGGGGGGAGGTCAGGAAAAGCGGGACATGAAGCAGCCGGAGGAGGAGCACAGCAGGGTGGGAAAGGCTTTAGGGGCTGGGAAACGGCACAAGGGTGCAGGAAGCCCAGGGATCTCTCCTGCAGGTTGTCCAGGTTGGATGTACTTGCAGGTTGCTGCCATCTGATGGCAGCTGGGCAGCTGCAAAGGTGGTTTTGGGCAAGGATTGGCAGGATTTCAGCCCCAGCCCCACTTCACAGCAGCCATAGACAGACCCCAAGCCTGAGAGCATCCTTGGGTCACCCAGTTCTGATCTGCATCCCTAGCAAAAGCTAGGGACAGGCAAGTGACGGAGCAGCAGCTGGGAACTCCTCATACCAAGCCCAAGTGACCATTTGGAGGTTAAAGCAGAGGATGCCAGTGACGGGACAAGCCTTCTGCTCTTTGAAACACCACCAAATTCAGCTCTTAAAGTCACAACTTCCCTCTCCTGCTCACCCTGCAGCAGTGCCAGGAGATGATCCCTAGGGAGAGTACTGCAGAAAATGGGCAATGTGAAGCTACTGCCATGGGAAGGGCAAACTGTTTAAACTGGGAGCTGGGCCCTGGAAACCAGACAGGCAGGGATCCCAGGTGATCCCGAGGAGGAGCTGGGTATCACTGGTGGAGCCCTCCCTGCAGGACAAAGGTTTCTTTTTCCCCTAATGAAGAGCAAGCTGGCTGCATCTCAGCTCCGTGTCCACTCAGATGCAGCATCCCAACCTTTCCCTGACCCCATTTATGGCCACACCATCACAGAACATTAAGAAATTCAATGAGTAGGCAAAGCAAGGAGGCCACAGCAAGGTGAAAGAGCCCTGTTTGGAAACCTAACACCACTGCTCCATGCCTTTGCCACGAGGCCATCCCTGGTATTCAAGCTTTGTGGACAAGGTTTGAAGCATGAGTGCACCCTAATGCTACCAAGGGGGAGAGACGGAGTGGAGCTGGCCCCACAAAGATGCTCTTGGTTTGAGTGGGAAGAGAGTAAGAAGAGCTGCAGCCTCTGGAAATCCAGGTAAATGCATCACTGTGGGCAGACCTGCGAAGCATCCACTTACTGATTTACTGCAATAGACTAAAGAACAAACAAATCATGGATTCTTACCTGTAATTTCCCTTTTTGCTCAGCTGTTCTTTAAAGAGCCCAAGTGTCAGGCTCTGGGCCTTTAACATCCTCCTGTAGGGAATTTCTTCTCCGCAAAAAAAATAGGTGACAACCAGCTCAGTGGCCTGGGAGGTGTGAACAACCGGCACTTTCTTTGGCTCTTTGTGACTGAAAAACAGCAAACACACAAAACCCTCTATTTTTCCATTTAGGACCAGACCGCTTCACCGCACTCCATGCAGCAATGTTCCTGCCACTGGGAACACCGGTCAGAAATACCCTGGGTGTGACCTGAGCACTCAGATATTCCTGTACTCGCTGTGCATTTGTCACACAGCATTTGCACAGCCCTTTGCTGGGCTCCCACAACAGCTCCTGCTCACTGGGGTGATGGGAACTGTGGCTCCAGGCAGCAGGGACCTCCTACCAGTTTATGGATGGGAGAATGGAGGGATGGAGGTTAGGTGCTTGCTGGGAGCATCAGAGCAGGACCATGGGCCAGCGCAGGGATCACCATGGGCTATCCCCTACCAAGTGAGCCCCAGTATCCACAGAATAGTTTGGGTTGGAAAGGGCCTTAAGATCATCGAGTCCCAACCCCTGTGCACATCCCTGATTTTAAAAGGCTTGTTTCATCTGCCTCCCTGCACCACATCTCCCATACTTGCTTCTCAGGCACCTGCAAGCACCAGCTCACAAAGCAAAAACCAGCGCCAACCCCATCACGTGCAGTACACAAATAACCTTAGTTTTGCCCAGCGAGGGTAAAATTAACCGGATCTTGCCATGTGCACCAAGAAACCCTTCTTTGGGAATAATTAAACCAATATTACCCAGCCAAATGGCAACGCTCTGGTGAATACGGCGCAGGCCGCTCCACAACTGCTGCTGAGGCAATGTACACTCGGCATGTCAAGAGGTCACCAAGTGTTAGTCCGCAGTAATTTAGTCTTCCTAATTTGTTCTAAGTCTTTGTAGAGTGGCTTCAGAAAGAAAGCTGCTAGCAAAGACAGCTGGTGGACTTAAGGTCAACCAATTAAAAATGAAAGGCTCCAGTCAGGTGGCTCAGCCTGGACTTCAAACATTACTCATTGCTTAAGATGAAGAGGGTAAGAAAGAAAACTTTAATTATTTAGGCCATTTTAGACCTCTCTGTAGCAGATTTCTTGTTAAAAGAACCATCCTGTAATTAGACTAATCCAATCTTTGTCCACTTTACAGGAATGCGAGTTTAAAAGAGCCACAGACAAGATTTGAAAATGTTTTGTTCTTTCTCTAAGAAGAATGTTTGAAAGACGAAATTTCAGATAGGAGAATGTCCTCAAAGCACGAGCCAGTTAATGAAAATACAATTATTACATCTCTCTCTCTATATATATATATTTCCTAATCCTTTTCTCTGCGTGCAATACTCACTCTTCCGTCGTTAGACTTGCACTGCAGAAAGGGGTGTTTCCCCCTGGCCCGGAGTGGTTTCGATCCCTCTGCTGATTTGAGGTTGAACATCTGAAGTGGGGAGAGGGGAGGGCAAGTGGGGAGGGAGGAGAGGAACAAAAACCCCAAACTTTAATAACCGATAGTTGAAATACAACCTCCTCCTAATTGAAGTCTCCTGTGGGTCATTAAGTTCGCTCTTTGTATCAAGCCTCACATGTTGTAAACAATCAAAGGAAGAATTAAAAATGCTGTGGGCTAATTCATCCTTCCATACCCAAATGAATGATAACCAGGCCAATTCCCCACTTGGTATGTAGCTGGAGTCCATCCCAGAGGAAAAATGGGCAAATTACAGCCAGCAAAAGAGTGGAAGTAATCGTCTAGGATTCAAACTATGTGAGCCCCTGGAGGGTGGGGTTGGAATAAGGAGGCTCAGGCTACGAGCTTGGCCATGGATGACCCTTTACTTAGGCAGGGAGGATGATGTCCGCATCGCCCACCAGGGATGCTCGCCCACCAGGGATGCGCAGCCACCTCCTTGCCCACATCCCACCTGGGTGCTGGCTGAAGATAAGCCCAACCTGCACCCACCAAACCTCCCCAACCCCTGCTGCTACCCCAGCTCCCACTGCAGGACCAGGTCCATCCCTCCCTACCGCAGGACCAGGTCCATCCCTCCCACTGCAGGACCAGGTCCATCCCTCCCCACTGCAGGACCAGGTCCATCCCTCCCCACCGCAGGACCAGGTCCATCCCTCCCCACCACAGGACCAGGTCCATCCTTCCCGCCACAGGACCAGGTCCATCCCTCCCCACCACAGGACCAGGTCCATCCCTCCCCTCTGCAGGACCAGGTCCATCCCTCCCACCACAGGACCAGGTCCATCCCTCCCCACTGCAGGACCAGGTCCATCCCTCCCACCAGAGGACCAGCTCCATCCCACCACCACCATTACCGTTGCTTCTGCGGCTTGGAGACCTCGGCGAGGCGGCGGCAGGCTTCCTCCAGCTGCGCCAGGGTGTTGGGGGGGGTGAGCGGCGGCATGGCGGGGTCCTGGACGAAGGGGTGGGCAGGCTGCGCCCCACGCGGGTGGCTGCTGGTCCCCCACGGGTGGTGCCGGCCGGGGGCCCCCTTGGTGAAGTCGGAGCTGTAGGCCTTCTTTGTGCTTTGTGTGCTTGGGGAGGGGAAGAAGTCGGGTTAGAAAAGCTGGAAAATATGACTTTAATAGCAGCTCCTATTCTGCTCGCTCCCTCTCAAAAGTCTGTCATAACATGAAAGGAGGTTTATTGCCAAAAACATGACATTTTTGTGGTTTTTCTGGTTCTGCGGAACAGCTTTTATATTAAACCGGAGGAGCAAAGAGTCTCATTTGTTTTTAGCGATTGTAAAAATAGACAGGCCATGTAATATATAAATATTTACCGGGAGCGATATTGCTGCAGACAGCTGCGTATTTACCTATGGGGCTTGTGCTTGTTTTGTCTCTCGCTCTCCAGCATCCACTGCCAGACGTTCTGTGCCCGGTCTGCTTCGCCCCCCGGTAGCTGCACCCCACCGGGGCCAGGCAGCCCCCCATCACCGGGTGGCAGGGCCACGCTATCCACTCCTCTGCCCGGCCTCTTCAGCAGCGTCCCTGTCCTGCTGATGGCACAAAGGAGAGAGGAGCCCACAATTACCCCCCTGTGCTGACCATGCCCATGGCAAGGGTGTGATGGTTTGGGGTGCGTGCAATGGGGAGATGCTCACGACCTACCCGAAGGGCTCCAGCGGAGGGAGAGGCGGGTCGGTGTTTTTGGGGTGTCCCTTGCACTTGGGGTAGCAGTAGAAGTCGCTGCCTGCTGGGCAGCAGCACTGCACCCGCTGAGCCGCCTCTGCTTCGATCTGCTCCTTCGTCTTGGGCACGGTGTGGTGGTGGATGTAGTGGTGGTGCACGTGCTTGGTGGTCTGCTTGGTGATGAAGCCCTTGCCCAGCAAGGTGCACGCCGCCAGCGAGGCCGCGCCGGGCGGCAGCTTGCCCACGGGCAGGCGGTCGGGGGAGCGGGCACGAGGGCTGTGCCGGGCCATGCCCGGGGACTGGCAACCGGGGGTCTTGAGCACGCGGGAGAGGTGCTCGTCCAGGATGGCCTGGGGGTCCTCCTCGTAGCTGCTGGAGGGCAGGAGCGAGAGCGGGTGCTGCGGGGTCGCCATCTCCCGACTGCTCTGCAGGCTGGCGGCCAGCTCCGAGCCCTCCTTCTCCTCGTCCTGCCGGCCAAGCGATGGCGAGCAATCAATGGAAGAGCACTGGGAGCCAGCGAGGTCCCCCCCCCCACGGGCTCATGGAATCCAGTGCCACCAAAACACATTCCTGCCCTTGGGCAGGATACGGCCCCCTCCCATCCCAAGTCCCAACCCAAGCAGGGCAGCGTGCGGCCGGCTGTGCCCAGCCCCGGCAGGGTTAACCCTCCTACCTCCTTGATTTGCTGCAGCCTCTCCTCCAGACTGTCCATGGCTTCCTGCTCCTGCTTCAGCTTCTCCAGGCGGGAAATGAGCTCCGCGGCGAAGGCAGCTGGCTCCACCGGGGTCATCTCCTTGGGAAGGCGGTGGGTCCTCTACAAGGAGCGGGGACAGAAGGCACAAGGCATGTTTAGCCAGAGCGGCATCGCCGGCCCCGCTACGCTTGTTGTGTCTCCATGTTTGGATGAAAAGACGACCGCAACAAGGCATGGTCTGCTCTGGATTTTTATGAGCTAGTGCTGTGGCCTCATGGAGTGACATCCTCCCCACCAGCGTTTGCCTTCGGCAGGAGCAGTTGGTCGCACTCTGAGGAACCCCGCTTGTTCTCTCTGTAGTACAACCAGCCCATCAGTAGCTACTCTGAAGTAGAAAATCTTCAAAGACTGTTGTCAAACATCAAAAAAATAGAGGGAAAAGAGGAAAAAAAACCCCAAAACCCGCCTCTGAGGTGGGAGGGGGAGGCTTTAACTCAAGGAATAAAGTGAGGATAAACAGAAAGGAGTTGGAAATTAGAAAAAATAAGATGGGGGAGAAAAAGGGAAAGGAGAAGAAAAAAGGGGAAAAAAAAAAAAAGCAGAAGTCAAACGGTTGCAGATCAGAGAAGTGCTGGTAATTTATTTCCTGGCTACACACTGGGCACCTTTGAGGTAGTGTTGTCTCAACAGTGTCCTAGATCTCTCCCCCCCTCCCCTTCCCATCTCTTTGTACAGAAAATGAAGAAAGCTGCTGCAGGCTAGTGGTGCTACACTGCTGAGCTTGGCTGCCTCAAGCAGATCTATCAAGGGAAAAAGGGAACATCTCCAAATCAAGTGCAGAATATAAAGAGGCAAAACCGCGGATTTCTGCCAAGAGAAGCAAACATGGCAGGAAAAGGGGAGGGAAAACCAAGGGAAAAGAGGAAAAAGAAACCACCCACCGGCCTGCGCCCTCCCTCCCACCACCCCACTCCTCGCCCCTCTTCCTTCTTAAACCCCCCCCCCCAAAAGCTGAACTGCCAGCTCTTTCACACACTACCCACCAGATGAGGTGGGGCCTCTCTCCGGCAACCACTTAGCTCCAGAAATGATGTGAGGGTAGAAAAAGGCCACTCTGCTGGAAATTGTCACTCTTACACAAGCTGGCTCTATTCAGTCCCTGATCAAAGCACTGCCTTACAGAGAAAGTCGATTTGCACGCCCTGGGACAAAATAATCTAATTTACAAGCTCAGGCAATAGAACTTTCTTTAGGGAGGAAGGGGAAGGGAGCAAAAAAAGATACCAAAAAGAAAAAAACCACCCCCCGCACACACCCCAGAAATCTCATCTATGGTTCCTTGCTGCTTAACCCAGCAGAAAGAGGAGTTCTCGCACATTCATTTCAAGACAAGATAAGTTTGTACTTGTCTGTGTAAACAGTTTATTCACTGCAGGAATCGGGAGCCTGCGAGTCAACTGAATTAGCAAGTCAGAGAGGCAATTCTGGAGAGCACGAAGCCCCCCAAAGCCAGGCCTGTATCCACTGCACACACCTCTTTTGGGAGCTCCTGCTTCCCATCACTCACAGGAGATGCGGATGCTCTCCAAGGCCACCGGTGATGCAGATGAGGCCAAGCCCCAGCACCAGTGGACGTGTGAGGGTGGTGGCCAAAGCCAAGGCTCTCACCAGACCCAACCTGGGCATCTCTGCTTGGATTTAGCCCAGGAGGACAAATTAAGTGCCATTGAGGAACCCTAATTAGCACTGGGTTTCAAGGAAGGACCAAAGCGGGGTTGTACAAGCTGTACACGAGCAGGGTTTTGCAGGGATGCTGAGAGCACATGGCTCCTGCCCAACACCAAGCAGCATCTCCTCTCTGGCATGACGTAGGGATGGAAACGCTCTCCTCCCCTGCTCCTTCCCTCCACGTGTCCCAGTTATAGAATCATAGAATAGTTGGGGTTGGAAAGGACCTTAAGATCAACAAGTTCCAACCCCCCTGCCATGGGCAGGGACACCTCGCTCTAAACCATCTCACCCAAGGCCTCGTCCAACCTGGCCTTGAACACCGCCAGGGATGAAATCCCAACACGAATTCCCAATCCCAACATTTCCCCATGGCCAACCCATTCCCTGCAGCTCCCACCTGAACTTACCGGAAAATGAGGTAGAGAAACTTGACCGTTGGCCTTGACGCTCCGATGCATTTCCCGCTGGAGCTGCTTCTTGCTCCCAATTCTGTACGGGGGGATCCCATCTCTGCACATGGAAGAGAGGTCACCATCAGTCAGTTGGGGCTCTCCCCATGCTCTAAGCAAGATGCTTCTTCATCACTTCTGAAACCACCCAGGCACCCACAGGCCCATGTTCCCAGAGGTGCTGAGCCCTGGGGATGGCACCTGAAGCCTCAAACATCTGGAAGCTTGGGAACTGCCCATGTCATCATCTACATGGATGTGCAGTAATTAAGCAAAAGCTGAAAAGCAAGTTGAAGGCAACTCCACATGGGAAGACACCCAAAGAACCCATCAGCTTCACTTCTGAGGCATCTTAGGAAAAGGCCCTTCCAGTGCCTGGTTTCTGCTTCTGCCCTTTATTTTCATTGCTTTTTCACCCCTGAATTATGCTCTCTAAGACTGCAACTTTCAGCAGGCTCTGAAACACCCCACGGAGCGCTGGAAACAAGAAAGGACTGAAGATGGATGGCCATCAAAAGGCTGGTCCCATCTCTAGACCAGAGATGCTTCTCCTGCCCTGGGGCTGGCCAGCACAGACAGGACACCAGAGGCACGAGCGAAGCTGGGCTGTACCCTCCGGGCACAGCGCTGCTCCCTTTGACCACACCAGCTCCTGGCTAGGAAGCCTCAGTGGGAAGAGCCCCTGCACATCCCGCTCGAGGCAACGCGGGGTGTTTGCATCCAGCCACGCAAGGACCTCCCGCAGTGAGGATTAAAGGAACCTCCACAGGCAGCGGGGCAGCCGGAAGAGCATGCCTGGAGATCCTGAATGTCTGAGTCCTCCTCTTCCCTCAGCCCAGCCTTGATCTCCGGTCCCAGCCCTTTCACCCACACCTGACTCATCTCCCGAGCCCAGAAAACAGCTCCTATCCAAGGAGGAGCAGCGCCCGAGCAGGCAGCGGTGGCCCCATGCTGCTGCCAGAGGAGCCAACGCTGCACAGCATCCCTGTGTGCCACCTCCTATAGCCACAGTGATGGCACGGACACACCAACGTGCTTTGGATGCATAGACAGAGACACGGCGCAAGGGAATGCCTTCCTGAAGACACCAGGTCCCTTCTCTTGAGGAGGAGGATGATGAGATGCCATCGCTCCATGCCCAAGGTTTGAAGTGTGCTATTGAAGTCCCTGGCCAATGCGTTCAGTCACCATTAAATTCTTTTAATGAGCATGGTGGAGCTGCAAAGCCTGCAGTGAAAGATCAGTACAATTCCATCTTCATAAACTTGGGAAAAACCTTTATCATGAAAGAGAGCACACCAGGACTGCAGAGAAAGGCCTTGACGCTACAGGATGAACATCAGCCTCCTCTAGACACAGTCCATGAACTCATGTTACATTACAAGTGAAAGGAGTTGATTGTCTTGATGTCCCCCAAAATGCACTTTCTGGGGAAGAACCCAGCACACACTGGCCTATACAGCTGGCCATGGCCACTGACCACAGCCACTGGTGGCCACCAAGCATTTCTGCTCCATGAACCCATAGGACAACAGGTACATGACATGCCTTAGCTGTGGGAGAGGATGGGGGAAATACCAATCTAAGGTGAAAACCAAATCATTGGTACCTTCAGAGGAGCATTTGCTAACTGAGGCTTACTGAGATAAGGGTCCCTTCAGGAAGACCTTCAATATAGGGAGTGACCAGCAGAGCAGGCATTGTAAAGGTAAGTAAAAACACCAGCAAGAGCATGCTACCTGCATCCATCCATACAAGACTAATCCGTTAGCATATGCAATGGAAGAGGAGGTGACCTCTGCAAATGGCAATCCAAGAGGCCCCATGGGGAAGAGCAGCTGAAGGGCTTTGTGCTCAACAAGAGGTACCCAAGGACACAACCAAGGGACAACGGGAGCCCTGCAGCCCTCCTGTGCTCCCCACATCCCTCCAGGTTTGCAAGCATGAGATGTCCCCAACCCCTCTGCTGTGGCCACCAAGCTGGGAGCTCATCTCCCAGTGTATCCCCAAGCTCCCAGCGCTGGAGGGACCATCTCTGCCAAAAGGGGAAGTCCTAGGACAGGCTATGGAGCAGGAGCAAGAATTCATGCCGTTCCCAGGCTTGAAAACCAACACTGATCCAACAGCACAGCTCCTCTAGTTAAGATTTGCCCTCATTCAAGTCAGTACAGAAGCTGCTCCTTCCTCCTAGAACTCCTCTGGTTGCACCAGAGAGCCCCACATCAAACCTCCTGCTCCCTGCTTCTGCAGCCCTGCCTTTCAGAAGAGTTCCACAACTTGTAACAACACGCAGAATGAGAGAAAAGGCTCATTTTTAATAAAAAGAGGTATTTCATTGGATGGGAAAGCTGTGGAGCAGCTCAGGAAAGGCAACCTGGGAATGGGGAGGGACTTTTAGAGCCCCTTTGATGGGTGCTCTCTAAACCTAAGGGGAAATGGACAAGGCCAGGGATGAAAGGGTGACCAAGGAGTGAGGAAGGGACAGAATTGGAGCTGCAGCCAGGCTCAGTACAAGAGATATGGGGGCAGGGGTACCTTGATGCTGAAGCAGACACCCCCCGACCAGGAGAAAGCGCCTTTGAAATGAAAAGCAGGGGTTTTGGGGCAGCACAAGGGTTAATCCCAGCTCTCCAGGTGCCACCTTTTGCTCCAGCAGCAAACATCTGCACTCACTTTCTTGGCTCCTAAAAGCTGCGGGCTGAAGAGCTGCAGAGTTTAGGCACTAAATAGTAGAGTTTAATTATAAACATTTCAGCTAACCAGGCTGGGGCGAAGCCAATCTGTTTCTGGGGGAAACACTAGTTTGAAGTCTTCTACCCAGTCAGCTGCCATTTAAGCTGAGCCAATTATCTTAGCCTTTTGACTCAGATGTGCCTGACCTAACCTGAATGTAGTTTTACTGCTGCTTTGAAATATCAGACTCATGCGCATATGCATTCACTCCCATCTTCATTTGGCAACGGCTCTGAAACAAGCCTCTGATCTTGCCAACATCAAAAGCCTGGTTTGTAAGATAAGGTAATATTTGAAGTTTGCTCAGCAGCATTCCCCTGTGTCCAAAGTAAATCCATAAATAAGATATAAGCAAATTAAAAAAAAAAAAAAAAATCCCCTTTCCTCTCCCCCCTCCCCAATCAAGAAATGGAAACAGAAATTTGCATGATGCGTTGTGGCTATTACAAAATATATATGGACGGTCTGATCCCTGGCTATCTGTGATACAATTAAAAAGGCAGATCGTGCATTATTTGGAGTCTTAATTCCAGTTCAGATGGAGATGTACTTAAAAAGAAAACCCCCTCACTTTACTGACAGACTTTTCCAGAACAAGTTTTTCCTCTTCAGTTGATACCACCATGAGCCAAAAGCACTGATTTGCATCCCCACTGACAGAACAACCCCGGGTCCTCTGTTCGAGGGGGTAAAACCTTGCAGGCAGAGGAGCACCTGGGCTCAGCACGTGAAAGCGCAGCAGCTCTGTGCCCCAAACCCACCCACAGCATCTCTCCAGCCAAGTGCCAGGAAGGGCCCGTGAATCCCACACGTTTCCCTGCGATCCTGGCAGCGGCCCCTTCGCCTCTGCAGAGGAAGTTTTACATCAGCCTTAACTTGAAGCCCAGCTTCCAGAAGTGCCAATTTACCTCTCCCACTTCCAAAAGCACCCAGCATCCCTGCCTGCTCCCAACGGCTCAAGGGATGCCCGGCGGGACCGGTTCTGCAGCAGGAAATGCTCCTTTTAGCATCCTCAGTGCCCCCCCCCAGCCCAGCCCTCCTGCCGCCCCCCAGCCTGGAGCTGGGGGCAGTTTAATCAGCCAAGCTTCCCCAAACTCTCACAGCCTGCACGGGCTATTGTTACAGCAGGAAAAAACAGGCAGGCTCCTTTCAGCCCTGCTTTATGGGGAGCTCCTATTCACTTGTTCAAGCAAATTTCAAAGCGGGCTGCTGCCCTCTCATCCCCGCTAAGCTCCCCTGGACTAACAATGGGCTGAAAGCGATTCAGTTAAGCCTTTCATCCACCATGCACTTTATTTCTCACTCAGTGCTCTCATCTGTATAAGGCCTACAATTGGCATTGCTGTGAAGAGAGGGTATAATCCTAGCCCTGTGAATCCCAAGTGACCCTACACTGGTCCAGAAATGACTAACCCAATGAATGCTCTGTTGACACATGATCACATACAACCAGAGCCAGTAAGAAGAAATAAAGAAGTCACCCTATGATTCAGCTCTTTTATTTAATGCCAATATTGTTCAATAAGGGAATCTGGTGGGACAACAAACTATTTTTTTCCGTAATATCAGTTCAAAACACACATGTGCATTAAAAAAATAAAGCCTTTGTTTACGCATCAAGGGGTTTTGGTAAATCCTGGTTTCTGTTATGCACCATCACACACACTGACTTTCAAAACCCAGCATGCAAACCCCTCTGAGGAGTACACAGTAAGCACTGAGCATCTCTCACAGAGACACTGGAGAAGTTTCACCTCCAAGATGAAGACCAGGAATGAAGCACTCTGTTTTAAGGTGGGCTTTTCTGCAGCACTTGTATGTAAGTGAAGATCACAACACACAGACAGCAACATCTGCCCTCTGCTCAGTGCAAGAAGATGGTCCTTAGGAGCCCTAAGTCTCAGTGTTTCCTCTACAGACACTAAACACCACTGGGGACAGCAAACAGAGGGAGAACAGTCAAATGACTTGCTCCCAGTTGCACACTCAACAGTCAGGAGGAAAAGCCAGATCCTGCAACTCCTGGGCTCAGCCACAGCATCATCTCTCATCCCAGCGCCTCTGAAACACCCAGGCCTGATCCATGCAGCTCCAATTCAAATGGCTCTTTGAAGACTGCCCCAGCCACACTAGATGAGCAGCTATTTGCCCCTTCAGGTCACTGGCCCTATTAATGCACATTCTGACATTAATGATGAACGCTAATTACAGAAAGTACTTCCTACAGGAAGTAATCTCCTCCTCTTTGATGACTGATAACTAGTTAAGGAAGCCTGGCCTTAAGACAAAGGCTCAGGGAGATATGGTCCTTGGATTAGTCAGGCAGCACCATTACCATAGGGCAAAACATGTTTGCTCAGCTGCAGTTGCAAAACAGCAATAGAGGGATTCATTATTTTACTCCATCTGATACCTCCGGCGACTGCATGAAGAGCAAGGCCACCATGCCCTGCTACACCTCCCAGTTTGGGTGCACACCTCAGTTCTGGCAGCAGAAGCAGGGCGATTATCTTGAACCCATCACTCCTGTAAGCCCCCATGGCGCATCAGGTTCACAGATGGACATCCCGAAAGGACACAAGCTACTTACACGCTGCTGTCCGTCATTGACATGGAGTCATCCGTCAGGGCATCACTAGATATCTCACTATCGTTGGCGCTGGTTGCTGGGGCAAAAACATAGCCAGAGTTCACATGGTATGGGTTAACGGGATCGTTCCTCTTGAAGCACCTAGGGACAAGAGCAGGGATCTCGTTACCAGCCAGTCTTGGGCTTGAGAAAAGCAGACAAGCTTCATGGTAGCACTCTCCTTATGGGAACCATGCACAACGGCTGCACAACCTCTTGAGAAGCAACCAACCATCCATTGCTCAGACCAGCAGCAGCCAAAGGCACACTCTGTCCAAACACAGCCAAAGTCCAACTTCAAAGATGTTGCTTTTAGCATTGGAAGTGCACTTTATAAAACCCCAGGAAGCACCTCTATGTACTTTGATACCTTCAAAGACTCGGTCCTTAAAGCTTGATGCTGCACTGCTGAGGTCAACAGGAGCTTTGCTGTTGGCATCAGCGGGCAAAAGATCAAGAAGTTCATAGCTCAAGTCCCACTGAAAGCCATTGAGGAACTGGCTAATAAATGCTTGAGACTACTCAGAATAAAGGGGTTAGGGCCCCTTTGGGAACACGAATTACAGTACCTGTGTTGCCTGCCAGGAAAACTGCCTGAAGCCACGGGAGCAGGACCACCATGTGCCACAGGCATGGATAGGGCTGAAACCTCCTGTCTTGGGCTTGGCCTCCCAAGGATGGGTGCCATCTTCCTGACATTATCAAAAAGCCCAGTTTTTAGGAGAACCTACTACACGTTCAGCTTGTGCTTTTGTGTGGAGTTGGGTGAGGAAGAAGAAGATGGGGATGTGAGGACAGGTTGTATTAAGAGGCACGTGGGTTACTGATACCAACACCTTTGGAGAAGCAAACACAGAGCCCAGTCTGGGTGTTTGAATTGAGCACCCAAGAATGGCTGCATGAAAAATTCATGGGCAGAGGGATACAGGCTGTGATGGGAGCATGGCAGGGTCACCAAGGCAGGGGGGGACCTGTGCATCCCCCTGCCCTCTACCTCCCCTCACACCAACTTCCCAGGCAGGATCAATATACATATCTCCAGCAGGCGATAAGGGGATTATGCAGGGAGGTTTGGAAGCCGCATGTTAAGGTGCCCATTTTGTTCCTCTTCCAGGGGAAGATGGGGTTGTTAAGCTTCAGCCTTTGTATATCAAAGCAGAAGGCCTTGTCATCTGATAAGGACTGCTGATTTTAATAATGAGGGCCACTTCCCCAGGACTTGGGGGCCTAAGGAATGTGCCAGCAGGCTCGGCAGGTTTCTTTAATGGGCTTTCCACCTCCCTGCCCCCACGGGGGGCTGGAGGGGACCAGCTGGGTTGAAGTGAGCAGCAATATCCCTCCATCACCCTGCTCTCCATCCTTTAACCAGGCACCCCGCGCATCCCTGCTCCTCCAGCACCGAAAACAGGAGCCACAGAGGCTTAAGGTAAAAATAATAATAATAAAACAAGGGGAGGGGGATAAAAAAGAACCCCAGGAGGGGGAAGCATGGTGGGGAATGGGGAAGATGGGCCTCTCTGGTATGAGAGGCGCGGGGCTGGCTGCAGGCAGGTATTCAGCCCAGCCGGGGCTGCATTCCTTTCTGAAGGAGGCCAAGGCATTTCTGATGGGGAGATCAAGATGGTAAAAAAAATAATATATCTATATATATGGGAAGAAGGAAAAAAAAAAGAGATAGTTGGGAATGCCACAGGAAAGGAGTTAAATCTTCAAAGAGAAATTAATTCCACATGTGGGTGAAAGCAAAGTTATCCTATGACTACTACAAGAAGTCCCTCTAAAATCCATGCAGTCTTCTATTCTACTTCAAGGGGATGTGCAGCCAAGCAACTCTTCCTAGATCCTGGTGGGCTTTAAGGTCACCAGTGTAAGGGATGCACATCTCATGACTACTTGATTTGAAACCATCTCAGGGCTTGAGAGCAACCAGAGCACCATAAGGCTGTGGGATACTCCCTGCACAGCATCACCACCCTGCTGGGAGGTGCCTGTGTCACCCCTGGGTGCACGCAGGGGCTGGTTTGCATGGATGGATGGATGGAGAGGCTGGGATGGGGGCGGAGGCAGCGGGTCTGTATGAATACAGCACAGGGAGAAGGGGAGGTGTGTCCAAACACAGTGTTTGGGAAGATACAATTAGAGAAAGCGGCCAGAACAAGCTCCCATTCCCATCAGCACCAATTCACCCACCAAGACCTCACATCAACCCTGAAGTTGGTGTGTTTGTAAAGCAAACCCCTACAGTCCATCTCCACCACACTGCCCCAAAGAAAACCCTTTACAGACACCAATGGGGGCTGGTTTGCTGTGTTTAATCTGACCACCTTACTACACTAATTGCACCCAGATGCATGGAGCTGCCTGGGAGGGTTCTGAATTCCAGGGGAAAGCGGTGGTCTCCTGCCACAGATGCTGCAATCACAAACACACTCCCCAGCTCCAAACTCAATATGCAAAGTGTTTTCAGCTGTCAGGTAGCAGTTGCTCTGGAGCTTCAAGGAGAATGTCTGATGTTTCTCAGCCTATTCTTATCTTGATGCGATGACACACAGCATGGAACCCTCTCTCTATGCTATGTTAGGCAATGGGCATATCAGAGGTATTATAATGCCATGAAAATTTCAGGGGCTCCTGATTGTATCCCCTGTTATGAGGGTGCAATTTCAGAGCGTGGAAGGGATTTTTATTGTCAGACACTGCTCCTTAGAAATAAGAGCACTCTGGCAGTTCAAACCACGTTAGACAGAGAGAGGAGAATATCTACAAGGAGCATTTTGAGGTAAAATAGAATCTCATTAAGGGTTTTCTTGAGACAACCAGCACTGGGCAATGATGGGATTAAAAAGAAACGGAAAAACACACATGCACAAACCTGAGAGAGAGGGGAAAAAAAAGGTATATTGGAGCAAAACTATGTTAATCACAGCCTGCATGCTCTAATTGTAGAACAGTGCTTGGAGCATAGCTTTACAATGGCATCATTTACTTTGATAATTGAAGCCAAACTTGGTTCCAATAACTTCACACACAAGGAGCTGCACCGGCGGGGCCTCTCAAAGGCCAGGAAGCACTGGGAGCCGGCAGAAGGCCATCTGCAAGCCCCAGCCTTCCCCAAGCAAGGCCAGCCCCACTGATGTTAGAGTTTAATGGGAGGCAGATGAGTCCACCTTGGACCGCACGAAGCCCCGTTAGCGGCGGCACAGCAAAGGAAGAGCCCTCTCTGTGTACACAAAGTCGTGCCTGATAAATATAGAAGCGCATATAAATAATAGCTGGAATTCCTGGCGCATGGGGCCAGGTCCAGCACAGCGTGTGGGGAGGCCACTTTTAACCACACCACAACCTCCAGGGGAGGGGAGTCGCTTTGAAGGACAAGAGGGAGGTTCTGCATGTAAAACATTCCCTGTCTCGGGCAGCAGTTTGCCTGCATACGCTGTGTTTTCACTCGACTTCTCCTGTTCCTGTCCATCAATGATGCTGGGGCCAAAGCCTTTCAACTTGTACAGATCCTGCGGTCTCCCATGGGCTGTGTTTTTGCCCGGGGATTCCCAGGTGGTCTCCCATTCAAACACCAGGCTGGCCCCAGATCGCTCTGCTCCCACCATCAGGTATGCTCAGCACAGGGCTTTGCTGCTCTAATCACATGGAAACCCACCAAAGTGAGTGGCAAGAGCCTGCACTGCTCTTCTAAACCGTAACACCCAGCAGAAATGCTTTAATTCCATCACACACACACGAGGAGGGAGGTGTGGTTTGGCCACTCACCAGGAAAGACTTTGTGCAAGCTTCAGCTCCCATCCTGAACGCAATCCTAAGCCCTGGGTGATGAGAGATAACCCATCCATATGCTCATCAGCTTCTAGCACATGCACGCACAAGTGGCTTCACAAACGGATAGCTCAGGGAGGAACTGAGAAGCATCTCAGCTTGACCTCCCTCTCTTTGCATTGAGATCTCTTGGCCCCATGGAGAGCAAAAGCTCCTGGAAATTCAACAGAAGGTGATCAAAGCAAAAGGCACTACCTAATGTCCTAGGAGGGTAGCTCTGACATGTGAGGAACGAGCTGCATTAATCCCTGGACAAAAAAAGAAAAGGAAGGCAATAAAGAAAAGGGAAAAATCCCAGCACTAATCAGGCAAGCAGCCACCATTCTGCCAGCACTCCCCTGGACAAGGCACATGTGGGCTTTTTAGCAGGGCCTGCAGCTCTGGTAGAACATTACAGCCAAGCCCTTCCAGCACTGAATACCAACAAAGGCTGAGAGATAAAAGCATCAAACATCCCCCTCCTGGAAAGCAAGCGAAGGGCAGCAGTTCAAACCAAGTTCTGGAGAGCAGCAGATGCTCAGACAGTAACAGGCACGAGATGCAGATCCCAAACCCCAAGCCCTCCACACACCAGCTGCCAGCGAGTGCCCCCCCCCGCACAGCCCCACAGCAGGAGAGGTCCAAAGGCCATGCCAGGATGACACACATCCATCCATCCATCCATCCATCTCTCCATCCCTCCCTCTGGTCTGCACCCACGCCTCCGGGACAGGACCAAAGAGGCCTCTGCCTCCGGAGCTCCCTCACAGGCAATAGGAGCCTCCCAGCTCCAGGTGTCTCGGCACTGGGAAGCCCGGCACAGCTGGAAGCTCTCCGCAGGGCAGGAGAGGAGGGTTCGCTCCAGCAAAGCCTTCCCAGGAAAAGCCTGATGCCCTTTGATGTCCGTGAATCACAGACACGCTCTCACCATTCCTGTAAACGAGATGTCAAACACTCACCATAGCAAAGCCCAGGCTCCTGGGCCAGCAGAGGAGAGCGCGCATCTGCCAGCAGAGCCCTCTCCTCTCAGCCCTGATTCAACAATCCACATTTATGGCAAGGGTGGGGAGAGGAAAGAATACATTTTCAGAGGATTATACAACTCATCATTTGCTCATCACTCTCTCTTTCCCATCCCCCCATCTTCAAGTGAAGATGGTTCTTTCTGCATCCTCA
This sequence comes from Neopsephotus bourkii, assembly GCF_033783945.1. Classification (NCBI taxonomy): domain Eukaryota; kingdom Metazoa; phylum Chordata; class Aves; order Psittaciformes; family Psittacidae; genus Neopsephotus; species Neopsephotus bourkii. The sequence continues at coordinate 2,859,362 of NW_026902223.1, forward strand.
CACCGCTGTGCCATCAGTATCTCCAACAAAAGAGATGGGTTCAGCATCACAGCTGCACCCCAAGACAAGGGCAGAAAACCCTGCCACCACACAACACTCTCCACAAGCTGCCATGAGGCACAACCACGTTTTAATGAGCTTAACTTTGAGCACACGGCCAACAGGAGAGCACCAACGATCTACTATTACTCTATACCTGGGATGTCTCTATTAGCACTCAACTTTAAGTATCCTCCCGTACGCACTGGCTCAAAGCCACCCTAACTGCCTTTGACACGGTACCAACACCCAACGCGGTGGGAGAGGCTGTACATCACACACACAAACCGAGCTGATTTTGTGCAAGTTGCAGAGTTTGATGCACTAAGTGCATGCATTTCCTCCTCCATGACCGCACAATTGCTTCCCACATAACCAACGTAGTTAAACACTGGCTGATGGTGGAGTTGGGGAACTAGTAGGTTACATTATTCATGCGTCTATTTGATCCACTCTACTACTGCTCTTAATACGTTTGAAAGCTGAACCAATAATTAACGTATGTCCGGAGGACATAGTTGCCATGAAGTTTTTGATCTATAAGAGAACTGAAAGAGCCAATGGGGCTGAAGAGCACAGGCTCTCCCTTTCCTCTGCACAGACACCTTCAAACCCAGCCAACACCCCCCAAATTCCAGCGTTTGGAGGCGCGGGGAAGCTCCCAGCCTCTCTGCCAGCTCCCCAGCACTCCATCCCAACACTCTCACAAGTCCTTAAAGTTAAAACAAAGCACCATTCCCAAGGCTTCCCTTACCTGTATCCGTTCTCGATGGTCTCCGTGGCTCTGACATTCGCCGTAACCCTCAGAGTCTTGCTGGATAGTCCCACTACCGAAGGCAAGATCTTGTTTTTAAAGTCTGCACAGCTCCATTCCTCTTCTTCATTCAAGGTCGGGAGATAGCCACAGACCACTTTTAAGCTCCCCAGTCCATTGCTGTTCATGTAAGCAGGATTCTCTCCTCCACTCCTTACATATTCGAGGTATATATCAGAAGTTAAAAACATCTGGTAAGCATTTTCCTCCATCACAGTCTGAATCTCAGTCTGTGCCTGATCAAACATGATAGAATCTATCTGCTGCTTCTTGATGCTATCCCTTATGTAGGTCTTGGTAGCAGGCTTGAGCTGCTTGGAGACGATGCTGTTGTTCTCGATGTACCTTTTGTATATAGCTTTGGCTACTCTTAAAGTTTTGGTATCCTTAAGGTCCATCTGCCTGAAGCCATTGCAGGCAAACCAGAAGTCTAAGGTATCCACACATTTTTCCCTTTCCAAGAAGGTCCGAAAAAGATAGGCACCATCTTGATCTCCCAACAAGGAATGCAAGGATTTGGTCCATCTGGCCAAAGGGGAGTCTGGAGATGCGCTGCCTTCCGGCTCCCCGAGTCCATTCTCATTCCTCCGCGGGGCAGGAGGCACCGGCATGGCCTTGAAGCTTTGGCTTTTGGGGAGGAACGAGCTGGCGAGATGCGGGCATGGTGCCTCTCCTTCCTCCCCCGGGACAGGGGGTCGGGGGGCGTCTTCCCTGAAGCTGGTGCTGGGGTCGGGGAGGTGGGCGAGGAGCACGGCGCTGCTCATGGCTCCGCAGCCCGGTTGGGAGTGGGGCTCCCAGTTCCTCCTGGAGCTGCCTGCCCCTCTGCCTGCCTCTGCCTGGAGTCAGCAGGGGATCCTCTGAGCCTCCTCTCTGCAAAGGGAGGGAGGGGGGAAGAAAGGAGGAGGGGGGGAGAGAAAAAAGGAGTATTGATCTAATCAAAACCAGATCCTCCCAACATCAAAGACAAAAAGTAAACAGGCTTTTCAACTCTTCACAGGCAAAAAAAAAGAGGAAGGGAGAAGAGGAGCAAGGCAGGGCAGAGCGAGCGCGGCTCCATCGCCAGCCCGATCGCGACTATCGGGTCCGCTCCGCTGAACTCCCGGCGCACTTTGAGCGGGGCCGGGGCGGAGTGGGGGGGGGGGGGTTTGCTCAGCGCAGCCCCCCCTCCAGCAGCACAGCCCGGCCCTGCCCCGGCATCTGGTTTCCATTCCGCACCCCCAAACCCGTGCTCCCTTCGCCCTCCTCCTGCGCGCATGTTGCGCGCCCGAGCAGTACCGCGCTGCTTCCCCTCCCAACGGGAGGGCTTTTGGGGCGCTTCTATGCGGAGGCAGATGCTGGAACCGGGACCCCCGTCCCCAAAACCTCACCGGGGGTGAGGCGCGGGGTCCGTACCTGCGCGCTGCGGGGCATCCTGCGGCCGGAGCCATCACACCCGGCCCCGTAGGAGGGAAACACACGGAGAGGGGCCGGGGGGGGGGCGGGCGGCCCCGAGCGCAACCGGGCGGCAAAGCACTAATAATGATCAAAATGACCTGCTCCAGAAATGGCGACGGGCGGGGAGGAGGGAGGTCGGGGCCGCAGCTGGGGGGGGGGGGGGGGAAAGGAGGGAGGGAAGGAGGGAAAAAGTCCGGAGCGACTTGGATCTGCGAGCCCTGTGCAACAGCCGCGCCCGCGGAGGCTCCGCAGAGCGCGCAACATCCCCGAAAATAGCTCTAATTAATGAAAACCCCCGTGTTTTACAGCAAAACACCGCCCCCCCCCCATCACCACTCACCGCGGAGCCGGAGCTCGCTGCGCGCCCGCGGCCCCGCCGCTCTCCGCCGGCAGCAGCAGCGCGCAGGCTGGCCCCGCTCCCCCCGCGCCCCTCGCTGTCCTTCCTCCTCCTCCTCCTCCTCCTCCTCCTCTCCTCCCCGGCGGTGCAACCGCATCGGAGAGCATCGGGAAGAGGGGGGGGCGATGGGGGGAGCGGCGAGGGAAGGAGCCCACTGCGATCCGCGCCTCCCGCCCCTGCCTATTTATTTTATTTATTTTAAATACAAAAGCGAAGGTCCCTCCCCCCCCCCCCTTCCTCCTCCTCCTCCTCCTCCTCCTCCCTCCGCCCCCCCGGGCTCTCCCCGCATCAAAGCGGAGGCCGGCGGAGCGGTCCTGTAAGGGCGGTAGCGCTGCTCCGCTCCGCTCGCACGCACACAAAAAGAGTTAAAACAGGCCCAAAAAAATAAAGATAAGAAAGAAATGAAGAAGGAGAAGCGCGAGGTGGAACAAACCCCAAACACACCGCCTCGGCCGGGAATGCCGCCCCGGTATCCTCAGCGCGAGGTGTGCGCGGGGGGAAGCGCTACCGCGGGGGTGAATACGGGGTCATTATTCGTGAGGAAAACAACTGTATTTTCCGGCCTTGGGTTTATTTTTGGGGGTGTTTTTACCCCCTTTTCTCCCCATCCCGGAGCGGTTACGGAGTTGCCAGGACCTTATCAAAGGGAAGCGATCGGCAGCCGCCGCGCCGCCGCCCCCCCCACGCCTTAAAGGGACAGGCGCATCCTTCCGCGCCGCTCCGCGCCCCGCGGCCGCACCGCGCTGCCTCGGCCCCCGGCCCCCCTTAGGGCTGCGGGGAGGGAGGCCAGGGCCAGGCGTGAAAACTTAGCGAAAAGTTCTGATCGGAGAGAGCAAACGGGGCGGGTCCGCGGCTATCATTAATTCTTAATGAATAATCCAAAGCATGGGTTTTGCGCTAATTAAACAATACGTGATTGCCATAGAACCGGCACACCAGCACATCTCCATCTGCAGTTGTGCTCACATCTCCCCTCCATCTGTTTAATATTTAACAGACACGGAATGGAGGGGTTTTAACTTTGCACAAAAGGTTTTAATTAGGGGTTGGCCCCCAAACCTGCCCTCCAGATCCAAGGAGGCTCCTGCCCTCCTCCCCATCCTGCTCCGAGGCTGGGCACAAGGCTCAGAGGTTCCCTGCTGGCTGGTGGAGCCCACTGTGGCCCTGGCAATGCCCTGCTCCACCTCAGCCCTGCAGCTCCATTCCCTTCTTCTCAGAGCACAGCCCCATGTGCAGGGTTGCAGGGCAGGATGGAGGGTAACGCTACAGCAGGGATAAGGGTGAGCTTTCCAAACCCTGCTTCATTCTTACCATGATTACCATTATTAAAGCCCAGCCTGCTGCAGAGGCCCCAAATAGATTCTTTCTCTTACATCCCTGAGTAAAGACTTTGGGATCAAGCCCCACTCTTGAAAGCATTTCTATATAATAGCAGAACATCCCATGTGCCAACCCCTGCTCCTCAAGCCCCTCGGCAGGGACCACCGTGGGCACCACCACCTAAGGAGACTCATGTCTCCCTGCACCCAGGCTTGCAGTTGGGCTCAGCACCCCATGATCCCACTTTTCCTAGGAAAAATCCCTATTCCCCACACTCACTGCCCTGTCCCCCCAGCACTGAGTCAGAGCTGCCCATGCCAGCCCCAAAACACCTCCAGAACCAAGGAATGGAGCTGAGACAGAGCCTGCTCCCACCACTGCAGGTCATCCCCACCAGCTCCCTCCTTCCTGCCACCCTCCTGTGTCTCCACAATGCGGGGGGACCCCACTGTAAAGCCTAAAGGGACCCCTGCAACCAGCACATCAGAGGAACCCCAACTAAAGTCCCAGGGGCTCAACCTGATCCTGAACAGGAGCACCACAACCATTGTGACAGCCACAAACCCATCCTTTTCTCTTCCCACCAAGCCATTGGAAAAGCAACTGGTTTGCAACATCACTAAACACAGTGCTTGGCTTCGCCCTGCGATGAAGAGCTCCCCACTTCTTCCTCTCCTCCAGGCCCTGCTCAAACCACTGTCTCCACCAAGATGACAGCAAAACACCGCATGTCGCAGTGGCCCTGGATGTGGCAGCCTTTGAAGCTGCGATTTCATCAGCACCGGGATGGATGAATCCATCCGAGCACCATGCACAGCAGGGAGAAGGCAGCCACGCATATTACTGGGTGCCTGGACTGGATAACCTGGGCTAATCATATGAAATAACATGGGTGAATCTGTTGTTGCTGCCCAATTACACATTTTTCAGGCCTGGGAATGGCTACCATTGGGTATGGAGAGCAAACGTGCTGCCAACCCCACGAGCAGAGCAGTAAAAGCCATTGTTAGGCACAACAAGCAGTTAGGAACTATTAGCATTACTAATGTATTTGCTGCTGATGATGCCAAGTATCGACATGCCACTATGCCAGAGCCATATGAGATGCATGGCCGGGGTCCCCTGGACCCCTTGTGATGGTGACAGTGAGAACACCTCCAGCCACCAGAAGCTGGAGGATCACCTCCTGCCTCTTACATCTTTAAGGTGCTTTGAAACAATACTGGCATAGAAAGTTGAGTCCCATTCACTACTACAGCATGGAAAGCGAAGCCTTTATAATGGAGGCTGAAAACCTTGGACTTCTCCACTTTGGAAGTAAATCTCATTAAGTGTCATTCATTCTATTTCATAAAAATGTCATTTAACCAACTGGTTTTCTCCAAGTTGTGCAATAAATAACACTGCCCTGCACTGATGCCCTGGGAATGCACCATGCAACAAGTACTTGTATTAAATACATGCATTAAGTCTCATCCCAGTACTTAATTTACTGCATTATTTGGGATCAGACGTGCAGAGGAGCAGCCCTCCCACCGACCTGTCTAATGCACCATCCTCTTCATGACCATCCTCTTCATGACCATCAGAAAGGGATAATTTGGGAATGAAATGAGAGGAGGGCAAGCCCCTGGGGACATGGCTTTGTGTGGAAGTGCCCATGGAGCAGCTTGTCCTCCCAAAGCCACAGTAGCCCCGTTCATCTTCTACGTGTCCAGTCAGGGAGTCTATTTTCTCCTCCTGCCAACAGGGAAGAGTCACGTAGTGCCTGAGATTTGAAAGCGTTCCGATGAACTAGGCAGGCGGTGGCAGGGACAAGAAGGTCTTCCAGAGTGTTCTTCATCTTTATCAGTTTCTGGAAGCCCTTGTTCGTAGATCTACAGGGAATCTCTGTGTTCAGGTAGCGGCTGCAGTCATCAAGAAAGCAGAGAATCTTTGAATTTCCTTCTGATTTTCCAGTCTAAACTTGAATCTGAATTCCCAGGCTGAACAGAAGGAAAATTAACTATTTATGTTTTGTTTCCTGGCCCTTCTGCATTTTAGATGAAAATACCAGTAAATGGGTGAGAAAATGACTGCAAAAAGCTGTACAAAGTGCTGTCACCCAGCTGTGTGCCCTCACAGTGCCACTGCAAAGGCCAAGAGCATCCTTTCCTCGCTGCTGCTGCTGCTCTGCATCACGTTCACAGGCAGTGCAAAGAAGCTTGAAGTCAGATTGTGGCACCAAAAAGGAATAATTTTAGATGAAAAGAGTCAGTTTGCAGTGAAGGTGCACAATAAAGAGAAATGGGTTTTGTTGTTGTTTTTTAGAGCAGGTAGTAAAAAAATAGGAAAGAAAATTCCATGGGAGCTATTAAGGAGTCAAGTGCCAGCCCAAGAGCATCGCTCTCGGTGACAGATGTGCCGGTGCACACTCATTGGGCTCATAATGCAACACCCCATCTTGTCCTAACTGTACACAACAGACCTGGCTCCATCACTGCCTCCTCTGCCCACAGGGCAGGTATTTTGCTGGTGTCTTGCACCAAAGGAGATGTCTCCAGGTTGTTGCTGTCTTGCAGAAAACTGGGTCAAACACCAGTTAAGGCTCTAAGGACCACACCAGGGCTGTTCTGTTCACCCCTATACGTGGCCTTGAGGAGATGACAGCGGCACGAGGAGCACAATCAGATCTAACAGCCTCAGCAAATAACAGTCATGCCTAAACAGCAGCTTGTGCTGTTCATGAACTACAAGTCCTATACCAGAGATCTTCACTATGCACAGGGAGACAAAGACCAGGGAAGCACATTCCTGATGAACAATACCAAAGTGGCAATGAAGCCAAGAGATGGCACCAAACCCTGGGCAGCCCCTGCTCAGGCCAGGGTCTGCTGCTGCTGCCTGACACCAGTTTTACTGATGCACCTCAAAATCTACCATAAAACACAAGGACACGGATGGAATATATGAATGAAATATGAAATGAGCATGCTGAGCTCCCTCCTCTCTATGCACACCTCTCACCAGCCCCCAAACCTCTCCAACCTCTCCCTGCTCCATCCTTTTGCTTCCCCTTCCCTGGCCAAGCAAGAGGAGGGCGAGCAGCGCTCTTTTCTCTCCCCACCTTGAAATGCAAAGCTGTGGTGGGCTGAGGTCTCAGGGCCTAGATCATTATCCAGGCCAGAAGATTCCTCAGGGATAAGAGCATCCCGAGGAGGACCCGCTCAACAGGAGGACCCGAACCCCAAAGCGGTGTTAGCTGGGGGTGCCGTCCCCTGCTCTGTCGCACACAGCGAGCGGCGGTGCTCACTCACACTGGTGGTCATGTTGATAACAAGATCAAAGGCTGGCAAGGATTTCAACAGGAGTGCTGGGAACAGTCGTGATCAAAATAAGAGGAAGGCCCTTGTATACAGAAGACATGAGAGGTTTGCAACCCACATGCGAACCTTTGAAGTTTGCTGCTTCTTCTTCTTAATATAAACTAGTTTAACATCATTAGTTTAAGAGCTACAAACCCGATCGGCTGTGTAATCTCTCTGTATACAAGCACGGAGTATTATCCACATGCAGACATGCTTTTGCAGTGGAGGGGAAAAAGAAAAAGCCCTGCCAGAGATGCTCAAAAATAAGACAAGAAAACACACAATTAGTTTTATGGGATTTGAAGTTCATTTCATAAACCGACATACTTTTGTTCCCCAGTATTGCCAGATAAGTCCGATCCATTTTCTCTTCCTATAATCCTTTTAACATTTCCATTCCCCCCTACAGACTTTTTTGCCTTGATGTTTTGTTCAGCGCACTCCCTGCTATCTGCACACGCTTGGCCAGACTTTTGAGACTTAAAAGGGGCACCGTATCAGCATTAACTGTTCGATGAGGGCTCATAAAACTCACATGAGCACTTGGCTATCTATTAACATTTCTGAACTGCTTCCTTCACCTGCACTGAACAGGGACTGAAAAGAGGGTGGGGGCAAAAGAAGCAGATGAGGATATTTATGACCAACTTCCAATGGCTTATTTCTTCCACATCCCCTTGCTCATGATGCATGAAGGAGACATTGCCCTGTCTGCTGGCTTCTTGTTTAAGCAACCAGCAAGAAACCAAGTCTACAAGACACTGGGATGGGAGTAAGGGGTGCATACAAGACAGCCAGGGTATGCAGCCATGCTATATACTCTCTAGTCCTAGCAGCTGAGCTCTTCACTGGCAACACAGAGCCCGGACTGCACCCTTGAAAGCAACATTTAAGTGGTACTGATTTATTTTTTTAGTCAAATATGGATTTTTTGGATGGAAAATTGAGCCCTGCTGTGGCTGCTGGGGACACACACACATGATGCTATGGCAGAGGCACTGAGCGTGGCCCTCTTGTCAGGATCAAGTGATAACTCCTAAGAGAGTCCCATTCAGGTTCACACTCCTCCTTGCTCCATCTCTGCTCACTGCTTCTGCTAGGGATAATATTGATTCTGGGCTTGCTTTGTGCACACTATGCATGTGCCAAGGAGAATCCGACTCTAAAGTGGTTTAATGCCCAGTTTTCATTGGGGTTCTCATCCACTAATCCCATGAGTGCTTATAAAGTGACTATTAGACGTGCCACCATGCAAGAAGTCAAAATTGATGCAACTGCTTGTAGGTGTCCATCACCCTGAAGACCAAACCCCCCCTGCTCCTTGCAGAGGTTGTGGCAGTTCACTATAACCATCAAGAGATAACATGTCTCTGGCAGCTTGGATCTTTATCTGCTGGATGGGCTCAGATTTAAGGACTGCCTTTTAACTTTGAGATGGTTCGGATCCATCTACATGAGCACTCATCCTGCCTACCCTGCGCTCCCTCTTCACCCTTGCCCAGAGGGTGCTTAGCAGCAAGAACCTGGCACATGAGGTTCAGCAGGAGGACGTAGGGGAGGTGATGGGAGCATCAGTGCGAGCAAGGCCAGATTCCATCCTGCTTTTTCATGGAAACGGGAACTTTTTTCCATGCCTGCTCAGGGAAGTCCTTTTTGTGCGTGCACAGAGCAAGCAGGGTGTGCTGGCCCTGCTTCTGCAGAGGCTGGACGCTCCTGGAAGAGAACGTGGCCAGCTTGGTAACGAGTTGGGCCTGATGGTATCTTGGCACAAGAGCGGAGGAAGTGAAATATATGATGTGTTACTAGCCTGAACTGATGTGATTTGACTCTGCAATATAATCCTTTTTGTTTTCTGGCTGGCTTCTATAGCTGTGTAAAAATGGTTACTTAAAAACCCAACTAAGTATGAAGTGTACTCACTGCAGATCTCAGCGAGGAAAGGAAATCCAAATGTTTTGAGTTTAACTATTAAACATAGTTTCCAGCTAGTGTGCTCAGAATTTGAAATTAAACAAATGAAAGAAACATGTTTCAATGGTTTTATGTAGGCAATAATGTCATTAACAGGAAATAAAGAAATTGGGCTTTGCAGCTGCAAGCATGGAATTTAACCCTTCCTATGCAGCAGGGTGCTTGCTCGGCTGGCACAGTGCATCTGACCCCTGCCTGCTACTGGGCATCCCACACATAGAGCAGGACCCTGAGTATCCTGATCCACACAGCTCTGCAAGGATGATGATAATGGAAAAAGCAGGAGGAGAGACAACGCTTATGAGTGAACAGGCTTTCCTGACTAGTGGAAAACTTTTGGATCTCAAAGTCAAAGAAAACTTTTCACATCCAGAGGATAAAAAACCCCAAACCCTTTATGCACAGTTATTTTTAGGTGCACTGTCAAAAGCTGAGTACCCTTAAATTATACCTGTTTTGGTTTGTTTCTGCCTGTCCATTCAATTCTCAGTATCAAGGGGAATGGTGAAGGGTATGAGGCTCCAGCCCTTGTGGTGCTGTCAGGAGCAGGATGATGCCTCCACTCTGCCTCTCATAAAGTGGACCAGTACTGAGAATGTAAAAGAAATTATATATATGTATCTATATATGTTTATGTATTTAAGGATACCTGTATGTGCAGGTGTGAAATACAGCCTGGAGAAAGGAGACTTTGCATGGAGAAAGCCTCATCCCCACATTGCTCACTGAGTCCTCAGAGGAAGGCTTCCTCCCTCTCTTCCCAACGTGGCTCCAATAAGCTGCCTTTTTTCCTCCTCTTCACACTGAGAGCATTCCTATCATCTTAGTCATGCATGAAGGGTTTTGCTTGGAAATGGCATTATGGAATAGGGCTTCTATCAGTGGAACTGACTATGATCCCTGTTCCCATGCCTTGTTGGTTAAATTAAATGAGAACATGGCCACAGTCCATGTCTCCCACTGTAGTGAGTTGGGAATGATAGTCATCTCCCAGGAAAAGAGGGCACCTGCTGCTCCACACTCCCACCAGGCATGGAGGATGCTCAGTGGGATGCCCATCACCAGGATAGACCAGCATGGGCAGCAGCACACACAAAGTGGCACCAGAAGCAGCAGTTTCTGAGCACATTTTGTGCAGATCCAGATCTGCAGGTCACAGCTTGCCTTGGGCATTTGGAACATATGTTTTAGTGCTGGGTCCCATCTACCCGCCCCGGCTGTGCAACTGATAATAGACTCATTAAAAGCACAACAGAAGTGCTGAAATAACTGCTCATTATTCTAGCCATAACTTTAGACAATAACATAAATTCCATCGATATAACCAACATACCATTGTCCTTTCATTACACAGGAACATACCTAGCATGCAAACAGAGAGAACAGCTTATACTAAATTGATTTCAGTCCATAGAGAATGTAATATCAGTGCAGGCTAAAACTGAAGTTAATGCAGTTAAAAGTATGCAGTTTCCACAAGCCCATACTCACTGACATCTGCTGTTGATGAGACTCTTATGTGATACACCTGACACCAGCAACACTGGAAATGCTGATCTGCCATGCGTGGCTGCAAGTCAAATGACAAAAACCTGCGGGCCAGATACCTGGGCTTAATCAACACCGAGCCCTTGCCTTCAACAGTTGTAGTAAAGCCACCGTGCTTCAGGGCCCCATAGGGTTTGGCTTTGCATTCCCAAGCCAGAGTTTGGAGCAAGGGAGAACAACTGGAACAACCCCGCTCAGCAGCTGAGAGACTGTTAAATACTCTGGACTCAAACCCAGCCCTTTGTCCTGGAGCGCACTGAAAAATAACCTGCCCAACACTTCTTTCTGCTATTACACAGGAGGAAAGGACATCACTGATATAAACCTGCTGCACACCACCAGAAACCAGTAAGAAATAAACCCCAACAAGTGATTTTTTTCTTCCTTTTATGACTTTACAGAGGCTGAAGCAGCTGGGGATGTTCTCCCTGACTACTTGGAGGCCCATGGAGCCTCGATACCAGCCTCAAGTGGCAGCAACCCCTCTGCAGAGGGGCACTGGGATGCGTGTTTTGGCAGCAGGGACAGCCCCTTTCCTTGGGCCACCCCTTCATTGTGAATGCTTCATGCATTAGCTCAAAGAACTCACCCAGTTAAAAATAACCCTCCCCTGCACAAAAAATAGACAAAGAAAGAGGCTATTTATACCCTGGGTCAATTCCTGGGGCTGATTCACCGTGCGGCCCCAGGAAGGGTTGCACTGGGGCAAGCCATAAGGAGCCCCATGGCAAACCCATCGGGGTGACCATGGGCACAGCCCACTGACACAAGGGGGTGAGACCCATTACCTGTAAACCAGCTTGACAGCTACAGGTGACTGTTCTCTTACAACTGGAGATGGGAGGGCTCGGGGTGTTCTTATAAATCCTGATTTCAGTCTGTGCGTGTTCAGTTTCTAAATGTATTTTTCATGTTGACCTCACATGGCTCCGCTCCCGGCTGAGTCAGGGCTGCTCCTTTAGGTGCTGCTCCCACATTCTTGGGTCTAAATACCTCATGCACCGAGAGCAAAAGGGCCAGCTCCAAACACCCAAAAAGAAACAGATGATTAGCCAAATACCTTCATAAAACTCAGGGAGAATTATCCTTGCTCATCCGCTTCTGCAGACATGGATAAAGATACTTAGAATAACATAGATACATTATTTTTTTTCCCCATGTTGTTTTCTGTTTTGCCTTCTTTGGGATCATTCAAAGGGAGGTTCAGGCTTTGATCTTCTCTATTGGCAATATTTTTTTCATCTAGGTTTTTATAGTTTGAGAAGAGATGTTACATGCCTGCAACAGAGACTATCAATATGATGTGGGTCTGAACAAAAACCCTGGTGTCAGGTTCTCCATTTGGAGTGTTACCTCAAGCTTTGAAGTTTGTAATGATTCAAAAGCATCTAGAGCTGCTACAAATGTTAATAAAATTAAAGCCATCTGAAAGTGAGGCTTGCATGTGCCTTTGAAAGTAGGTCTGTGATCAGTTATTACCCTCAATTACCTTGTTGTCCACTCTTTTAGCTCGAGGTTAAACTCTTAACACTTTGCTTTGAAGTGGTTATCCTTTTATCTATGACCGGACTGAGGAATTTAAGGGCAATAATCAATGAGAGCTTCATAAGAATAAAGGGGAGACAAGGCAGGGAAAATAGGTGTGAATGTTCCCTTAACGGCTGGCTGGGGGTTTGGGGGGACAAGGAGCTCTGACACGAGCCTTGAAAACACCCCAACAAGCAAAAGGAAAATGATAAAAAACAAAGGAAAGAAAGAGGGGGAAAAGGGGGAACGAAAGAAAGCAAAAAGGAGCCCCAGCAATTCCCAAATCACTGCTAAAAATAAAGCAAAAGCACTAATTCAGGGTGGGGCTGGGCGTGGGGAGAGCACCGAGAGGTGAAGCCCTCATCAAAGGCACAGGACGAGTAATGAGGCACGGAGATACGATTAAAGTATTGGCTTAATCACGGCTTTGATGTCTGCCATGGCACCTCACCCTGCCGAACCCAGCAGGGAGCCAGATGTGTCCCCTGCAATGCCCCCCATCCCAAAGCAAGGGGTCCCTGTGCCAAGCATTGGCACCAGATGTGCGATTCCTCCCCAGCGCACATAGGATGCATCAGCATTTGAACAACCTGCTCTAATGGAAGGTGTCCCTGCCCATGGCAGGGGGTTGGAACCGGATGAGCTTTAAGGTCCCTTCAATCCAAACCAGTCTGTGGTTCTATGATCTCTGCCACCTAGAAGGCCCCAAAACCCACCTCAACCATGGCACACAGGAGTCCCTGCTTGGAGGAAGGCAGGCCCAGAGAAAGGGGCTAAAGAATGACCTGTCTTGGTCTTACCCATTCCCTGTCAGCGAGGATGCTGGCGACATCCCTCATCACACCCTACGAGGACTCCAGCGTGTGTCCCAGCACTACCGCCATGCAAAGCATCCAACCTCCCTCCACTTTCACTCTGTCAGGGGGAAAAATTGCTGTAATACTCCTGGCCAATTTCTTTTTTATGATTATTTCTTTTCTAATCCGAGGTGCCTAAAGCAAGGTGTTGAAATGCATGTTGAGCACGCCGAGCTTGGCAGGGGATCAAGTCCAAACGGCCTGGGCTTTCTGAAGTCCTGAGCACAACCTCCACCACCGCCGAGCGAGAGCCGCGTGTGCTCAGCATCACTGCGCGCCGCTTTGATGCGGTGCCAACGGTTGGATCTGCGTGTCTAATTTAAGGTGCTTGGGCTGGAAAATGTTGACAATTATTGTTACTCTAAAATTAAATCAGTGCTTAATTATCAAAATTGATGGTAACTCCGAGTGGCGTTTTCAAAAGAGCCTAAGGGAGTCAGAAGGAGGTTTTTCAAAGGCAGTTTAAAGTCCCAAGGCCACATCCACCTCCTTGTACCTGCAGTTTCTTAGTGACTGCTCCTGCTTTGGCACCATATAAGTGGTGCTGAGGTCTCTTTACAAACAAGGTACAAGGTGGACCTGAAACCATGAGCGCAGACTAAAGTCTCCCCTCCAAATACACTTGGCTAATTCACAGTGAAAAATCAATTGGCTTTGGGTGCCTAATTCTCTTATAATCCTTTAGATAATCCCAGCTTTAGGCTTTCAGATACTGATAAAAAAAAACCCAAAACACAATACAAGAAATTTGTGCAAACAGAATAGAAAACAAACATATATTGCATATAACTTTCAGATACTCTGGACTTTGTATGAAATAGGTTGAGGACAATAGCAATAAAATATTGCTCAAGAGAGAATAAAGGCACCGAGACTGTGAAGCCTGAGGCTGAGAACACTGTTTCGTAATTAAGGTAGCCTCCAGACAACGATTGTCATAGGCGGGCATTGCTCAAGGACCCAACCATTATTGCTTTCATTATAACTTTTCAGGAGAGGATCTGCTCCTGGCTTGGCTCCACCTTCACCTAAAGCTCCCACTGGCCCCAGTCACTAACAAGAAGGCCTTGGTTGAGAAACGCTAATGACAGGCTCTGAGGGATGCAAAGGAGCACGCCTGCAGGAGCCTTGCCCAGCGAGGGGTGGCCACGGAGCGGGCTGGCACCATGGGAGCACACCAGAAGGCGTGGTGAAAGAGGTGCCACCAGCCAGGGACATCAAATGCCATGTTGAGGATAAGGAAACCTCCAAGAGCAGTGCAGCGAGATGTGGGATGCTGAGGCTTGCAGGGACAGGAAGGGAATGGCTGGATGCTGAGGCACCCAGGAGGATGCTTGTGCTGCTGCAGCCTGGACTGGATGGCTGGTTGCTAGTTAAGTGGGATCCTGCTGGTCTTTGTGCATCAAATCAGTTGAAAAAGGATTGGCAGGAAGGGATTTCTAAAGAAAATTATGCTGACTTCAAAAAAATATCCTGATAAACTCCATATTGCAAGCAAAGAGCTGCTTTTTAACTACAATACAAATGGGAGCTGCAGTTTGTCTCACACTCTGTGCTGTTGCATAGACTTAGATGCATTTCCCACAAAAGGCTGGGCTTTGTGCTTGGACGAGGAGTACGTGGGGGAGCAGAGGAGCACGTGCGTGGCTGGGAAATGGCAGCACAAGGCATCCCTATGGATGGCAACCACTATGAATCACTGCTGCATTTCTGATTTGCATTCTGGGTTTTGGCTAAAACTGGCCAAAATTTCAGCTTTTCCATGGAGGGTAAAAACCCCACGATTTAGAAACTCCTGTGTTTGTAGAAAACCAGATTTCCCACCAAAATCCAGATTTGACTGAAAAAAGTCAGTTGGTTGGAATCGCACCATCTGGTCCTCAGTGAATTCGATTGGAATTGCAGGATTAACTCCCAGCACCTGATGTTACATTGGGCATGACCATGCCTGTCTACGCTTAACTGCTGACCTATCTTCATCATCCAGTAATTAATATGCTGAGGCAAAGTCATGTTCCAGCACAGCCTAGTTTTCTAATGAAGACAAGTGCCAAGAAGGCTTAGAAACAAATGGGAACACCCCGAGATGGCTCCTCATACACGGAGGCACCGTGGGCCATTGCTCCTCCGCCTCCAGAGCCCCGCATGCACAAACCCAGGAGGACCAAAGGGAATCTTGTCCTGGCTGATTCCTGCCAAAGCAGAAATCCCAAAGTGTGGCTGAGCCACTGGCTCCTGCTCCAACTGCTCTGATGTTTGGCCAATCATCAGCACCGGGATACTCAGGCAAAGGGAGGTAATGAGGGAAGAAAGGAACACTTCCAAGCTCTTGTTGTGCTCCTGTAGTAACACTGTTGGTCAGCCTGCCTGGAGATGGTCCGGGCACAGCCTGGCTCTTGGGAGCATTCTTTGCTGCTGGAAATCCCAGCGGCTGTGTTGTGGGGAGCACGGGCTCATCCTGTGGAAGGCTGAGTCCCATCCCATAGGATAGGGCTGGCTGCAGTGATGTACCCTCTTGCACTATGATTATTACTTAATTCCATTATATCAAGGAACAGAGTCAAATACCATAGAGGAGATCACAGCCCAGGGGGCTGGGACTGACCTGGGCAAAAGCTGCACCAGTGCCTGAACCCCAAGAGCTGGTTGGAGGGACAAGTCCTATCTCAGGTCCTGCCCCAGACCCAGGCAAACCTTGCAGGGAGAGGAGCAGCTTCCTTAATCCTTGACAAAGGGACAAAACAGTGCCACAAATTGTGCCACCATGTATTCTGAGGAGCCTCAGGACCTCTCTCCATCACACCTCCCTTTTCCTCCATGCATCAGATATAAGAGGGAAGGCAGATAACAAGAGAGAGCATCTCCCTTCCCCACGATTTATTCTTTCCTCTATTGTCACAAAAGGCCCCCCCTCAGACACCACACCATGTACATACTGGGGCAGACTGGTCCTATTGCAACTTCTCCTGACTCTGATGCATGACCCACTGTGAAAAACAAATCTCCATCTTTATGGAACATGAGGCAGAAGCTCTTCCCTGTGAGGG
Organism: Neopsephotus bourkii; assembly: GCF_033783945.1. NCBI lineage: Eukaryota > Metazoa > Chordata > Aves > Psittaciformes > Psittacidae > Neopsephotus > Neopsephotus bourkii. The sequence continues at coordinate 2,875,663 of NW_026902223.1, forward strand.
TGCTGAGGCGCTGGCACAGGGTGCCCAGAGAAGCTGTGGCTGCCCCATCCCTGGCAGTGCTCAAGGCCAGGTTGGACACAGGGGCTTGGAGCAAGCTGCTCCAGTGGAAGGGGATGGAGCTGGAGGAGCTTTAAGGTCCCTTCCAACCCAAACCATTCCATGATTCTACCTCAGGTGTCCCTTGCCTTTAAAAGAGCAGGGGGTGATCCCCGTCTCCTGCTAAACATCCTCCTCTCCAGAGGGGAGCTGGGGCTGAGCAAAACCTCCCTGGGTCCCCCTTCACATGGCAGAGGGCAGGAGAGGTGCAGCCGCCCTTGGCGAGGCCGCGGGGAGGTTTTGTGACTCCAAAGAGTTGGCAAATCCCCGGATAAAAGGGAAAATATGTTCATAATAAATAACACTGAAGTAACACATTGCGAAATATTGACTCCCTCGGAAAGGCGGCTGTTTGCTTTCAGTGGAGCTGCTATCTGATCCTCTGCCAAACAGCACCGGGCGCCTGTAAAAGATACTCCTCTGTGGTTGGCGAGGGAAAACCAGGTGCCCAGAAATGCAGTGACTGCGTGTGCAGGGGGAGATGTGCACAGTCTTGGGGGTCCTGCAAGCCCCCCTCTAAAGCTTCTGCAGAGCAGAGACACCACGAGCTGAAACTCTATAGTTTTAATACAACTAATGATATGTCAATGTAGAGACTGGGGGAAGGAGAAGAGAAGGGGGAAAGAAAGAGGCGTTGATAAAATACTTGTTAGAAAGAAAATTGGATTAGTGGTGCCATTCTGGCCATGAAGTTCTTTGAGCTAGAGAAAAGAAAATAATAATCTTGTTCCTTTTCCCCCCTCCTCTCCCCGCAGCCCACAGAAGGCCTCACAGCCAAAACATCAGCCCTTCTAATCTTATTTTCTTTCTTCTAGCATGTATTTTATTAACCCCTTTTCTCATTTAGCTGCTATGAATAGCTCAGTGGGTAACATCCTTCTTAGAAAGTGAAAACCTCCTTGGAGATGCGGTGCAAGAAGAGAAATGCAGACAAACTTCCAGCTCCCGCGCTTGGAAGAAAAGCCCCCTCTGTAATCCTGTCTGGTGAATCCCAACATTGTACCTCAAGGTAGCTGCCAGGTCCAGGTCCTCTCTTTGGAGCAGGGAATTCATCTGCTAGGAGACTGTTCCCGGCTCTGTAACTCCATGGACATGGAGCAGAGATGAGAAAACAAACAAACACCCTTCCTTCCCATTGGGAAAGTACATGCATGTATATATATAGCAAATATAGCCCTGCCAAATGAAGTTGGGCACTCTGAATCACCTTTCTTTCAGAGCTACCAGTCACATCCAGTGAAATCCCATGGGCTCAAAGTGATACCCCATTTGTCCTCCTATACCCATGCCAGGATTTTGTGCCCCATAAGCCACAGGCAAACTAGGGCCTCTGAAATCTCAGGGGCCAGTTTTCCCTCTGCACAACAGTGATATAAATGTGGCCAAAAGGAAAAAACAGCAACTATTAGATCCTCAAATCCAAAGGAGATAGCCCTGCACTGCACTGCTGTAACTGAGAACAGCAATTTGGTCTTGCCATAAACACCAGCTCCACCAAGTTCGGCTGCTGCCTCCTTCCCTGCAAGCAGCAAACCTTCCTGGGAGAGGAGTAGGGTCCAGCCCCATGTGTATTTGTGTGTTATTTTCCTTGACAGCTGTGGTGCATAGTGGTAAGTGCATGTTTAATTCATTCACAATTTATGGTGTAATGAGAACAATGAATGTGTCTGAGGGAATAATTGCTTCACGGCGGGGATGCTGGAGAGTTCAAGTTGGTTGGCACCTGGACTTTGAATCAGGGCTGGCGGGGATTGGCTCCGCCAGCCCCACAATAGCAGGGATAACAAAGCCGATGGGGATGGGGAGGGGGTTCAAAGTTGCCCTGCGCTGCCCGGGAGAGCTGCGAGAGCCTTTGCAGGGACAGCAGTGGCTGGATCCGAGCCCCGTTCGACCCGTCTGGCCCCACTTACTGGGTATCCAGTGAGGGTGGCTGATGTGGTAGCTGGCTTTTCCCAGCCTATATTTTCAAGCAAGTTTTGCTGTGCTGCAAATCCATGCCCCTTGAAAATCAATGTTTTTTCCTCCTCATCTCCCTCTAAGATCTCTTCACTGCCTGGTCCTGGCTGCATCTACCAAACCTCTCCTTTTGTTGGGGGTGCAGAGAGGGGGTTGACCCTTTCCAGTGTCCTCAGCAGCCACATGGAGTTTCAGAGGCCTCAGAGGTCAAGAGCATCCATATAGAGGGCCCAGGAGCTCCGAGCGTCTCCCAGCTGTCCCCACAGCAGCTGTGCCTGCAGCCCCCAAACAAAGCTCATTAGGGGGCTTGTTAGGATGCTCAGGGGCTGCTCTGTGCTGTCCTGGAGGAGCCCTGAAATGAAAGCACCTCAAGAAGGCTGTGTTGAGAAGACATCGTGCTTGGCTGCGCGTGCCAATGTCTGGTTATTCATCAGGCTCAGAGCAGATAAATGGTGTTATCTATCAAGGGCTCTTTCCTGCAGTGGCTGAGCAGGGCTAGATTTAGAGTTGACAATAAAGAGATGCCGACAAAGGGTTGCTCAAGCCTTGGCCCACGCAGTGCAAGATCTGCTGCAGCCCTCTCAGCAGCTCCTGCTTCTTGGCACTCAGCGGAAGCACGGATCCGAGTTCTCAAACAGACATGTCAAAGCCTGAGCAACAAATCTTCCCTGCCACAAATCCACCCCGAGGAGATCATCTATCAAGATGGGGCTCTTGGACCCAGCATCGCAAGTCTGAGGGCAACAGGCTTGTAAAGCGCTGCGAGCCTCTCGGATAGAAGGTGCCATGTAACCACAGAGGCTGTTGTTAATTATTACACCGTTATATTGGGGAGCTATAGACCATCAGCACTCAAGCTTTTCCATACATGGACAGCACGGGATGGAGCTGGGTCCCCATTCTCCTTCTCCATATGGGAAAGCTCTGCACTGGGGATGGGCTTGCCTTGGACATCTTTCACAGATGCTGAGCCGAGAGCCCTGTTACACATTAACCCCCATGCAGGGCTCTATGAAATGTTTTGAACACGTATGTAACACTCAGTAGTAAAAAGAGCCTGCTTTAACTGGGGCAACATCTGGGTATGAGCAGATGTGGGCTGAGCTGACAAGCAAGCCGCTGCAGGGCATTCCTTAGGGACTGAAGGCATTTTTCTAAGTGTTTAAATGGTTTAGGTGCATAAATTAAAAGCTGTCACTTGACTTAGGAACCTAATTCAGATTGAAAAGATCAAGATTTTAGGCTCTTATGTCCCCTTGAAAGTATTCCACCTGTCTACACGATAGCAATAGCCAGTTAGGAGTGGGAGATAGACTATAGGTGCAGACAGACACATGAATTTGTAGTCCTGACAGAGAACCGTGTTTTATCCCATCTAGTCTGAGGTTAAACACAACGTTCTGTCAAGCCACATACAGAGGGAAACATGGTTTGGCAGCAGTGTCTTGCATAACCACGGCTGAACATGGCATTACCTCTGCGCACGATCTGCATCGCGGGGAGCGGCTGCCAGTTTTACTTTCATCTGTGTCTTAGGAACATCGAGGAAGCAGCGCTGCTGTAAATACATCAGCCCTCACGTCCTCCCTGCAATGCTCTGTCTCATCCCTGTGTTCTCTGGAGCTACAGCTGCTCAGTGTAAACCCTGATACCTCCCTGCCTTGGCAGGACAAATAACACCCCACCAGGATGTGGCCTTTGTCTCCCCATAGGCAAGAACAGGCTAAAACCAAAGGTGACTGCAGATTTAAAAGGTGAACTTGGCTGGGGTGCAATACCCCTGCTCCATTCGTTCCCAAAGGTCAGCTGTGGCCTGAGCCCCCCAAAAGTCCCATTCCAAAGGAGGATCCAGACTGACTCCCAAGTCCAATCTCCTTTAGTCTTCCAACAGAATAAATACAGCCCTGTATCCCAGGTCAGGGTAGGAATAAAAGCATCCATAATTGCACATTGTTAATTACCGAGGGTGTTTGGGTTTCTTGGAGAACATCAGGTTGTGAAGAGTCTCAATCAAAGAGCCCTTAGGGCATTCAAATCAAGGCAAGCATCAAACCCCAGAGCTGTTTTGAAAACACAGCTTCAAACGCACACTGAGAAGGGGAAAGGCTTTAACCTGCCTGCCCAGTAAATAACACGCCCTGGAAGGGCTCCTCACCACAAAGCAAGGGCAAAGGCTGCGACCTCAGGGGTACAAACATCTGCAGGAGCCTCCAGGGACTCCCAGGACAAATAAAGAGGGTGATTTCAGGCACCTTTAACCATAGCCTTCACCCCAACACTGGCAGTAGCCATCACACCACAGGCAAGTGAGGGAGATGTTTCCTCCACTGCATGTGCTCTGTTTGTTTCCCAAGCCTAGTCTTTTGTGCCCATTCAGTGTAGATCTGAGCTTGCACTTGCATGGGATGCATTTTACAGAGCTGGTTTTCACCAGTTTAGAAACAATTAGAAGAAAAGTCAACTTTGTAAAATATGATTGATAACTGCAACCTCAGAACACATTTTTAGCTAGACCAAACCAATGCATACCATGTAATTATGCTCTTATAGCAACGGAAAAGTATTGCAGGCAAGTAAAGTGTGCAACGAGGGAGTCAAAGCAGCAAAAAGTAGAATTCAAAACATAATCATGACAAATTAAAAAGAAAAGGTAAATATACACAATTACTGACTTATGCCCCAAGTTCAATTCCAAATGGGATAAAAGACTGATGCTCAATAAAGATAGATTTAATTGAATGTGCTATAATTAGAATCACAGAATTAATTTCAGTCTATTCAATAATGCCCTACTGAATTAACTGGGTATTATTTTCATGAGACCTTAGAGAAAATTATGATGAGTGAGACCAGGAAATCACAACCTTCTGCAATTGTGAGACTGAGAGAACTTGGTCTGTTCTGCTTAAAAAGATTTAATCAGAAAGGATCTGATCACAGTCAGCAAGAATGCAGACGAGGATTCAATAATATTGGGAAATAGTTCTTTTTCTAGTAGAGGTGGTTTATTTCAGCCAAACCCACTGGATTTGAAGCAGAAAATTAATTCAGGGAAGTTTTAGGAGTGGTGGCCCTGGGCCACTCCTAAGTCCATTTTGGTCTTTAGATCTCTAAATGCAAGTTTCTAAGCACCCATGCAGCTATTTCACAGCTAGCACTCATATGAGTACATGTAAGTTTACTTAGAAATGGTCACCATATGAAAAAGAGAAATAAAGGTCTGTAGATCCAGAGAGCTGCACACATCAATCAGAAAGTTTCTAAGCAGTCACATGAATTTAGAAACACTGTTTCAGTTTAAGCTTAGCATTTCCCACTCTCTTCCTTACAACAACAATGTACCTTACAGTGACTATCTGGCCAAACCCAGCATCTTCTGTAACAACAGCACTTGCAGACAAAGGACTATGAGTCCCTCCTCCCCCAAGCACCTCCCATGCTGCTCTATAGATTTAATATAACCACAGCCACCATTTCCAAAAACCCACATGTATACTGCAGAGGCAATTCCTCTGCAAAGATAGAATGAAGCACACTGGTACAGTTTAGCATTGCCTGGAGAGAAAAATACCAACTCCCACTAGATATATAGGAAGGAACATAGCGTACAGCCTTTACTAGATCCATCAGAAAGGTTAAATAACTTGATTCCACCAACACATCACCATGTCCTACCAAAACACAAACCCGCTCCACACAAAATGCTGCTTCTACCATTATAAAACCCCATCAACTCACTGCAGTGTAAGATGTTCCATTGTTCTGTGCATACAAGATGCTCCCATGATCCTTTCTACAGCAACGCTGGAGATGCTGATGCAGAGGGCTGGATGCAAAGCTCCTGGAGTGCTGAAGGTAAAGATGTGGTCGGACTCAATAATTTTAAAGATCTTTTCCAACCTAAATAATTCTATATGCAGAATTCAGCTCCTTAGAGGACTGCCTTAGCTCTGAGGAAGGTAAGTGGCAGCATAAACTAGCTCAGGTATAAACTGCACTAAAGGCAGAAGCTACTCATCAAACCCAGCTGTGAGCCTGAAACCCCCAGAAGGTTTATTAGCACACGCAGGCATGGGGATAGGCCTGGAGTTAAGTGCAGGGTTAAGGTTAAGTGTTTGCACATGGGCTTTATTGAAGTAAGGCCAAAGCTTCAGGTGGGATGTGCCCTGCACAGAACTGACTGGTTTGTCCTCCTGCTTTTTGTCTGCAGTCTGGTAGGTCCTTATTGTTTTGCACTTGTTCAGATGCTGCCACAAACAGCATTAAAAATGGAAGATGTTTCTCAAATTATTTCAAGGGCAACCACTTGATTTTGTGTTATTTCCACTTAGAGTTGAAATAACACAATATGAGTGTGGATAAATTCACACCACCTGCTTTGAGGACTTTCAGAAATGTCTCCATAACCACCTTTGACTGGCGTGCTCACTCTGCTCTGTAAGAGGGGGACAGTCCAACACACCATGAGCTCCTCAGCAGAAGTCACTGACAATTTCAGCTGTAATATTCAGCTCTATTATGAGCAGTAATTAACGGTAAATGGAGTTGCTGAATGTTTGCTCTGGACCTGGATCAGGCCTGGATGCCCAGTGGCCAAATCATGTGCTAAACAGGTTCCTGGTGCCATAAATGCACCATGAGCTCCATAAACAAGTGCTTGAGGAACTCATCCTTTCTAGTGCTCAGAGCACCCTACAGTAAGCATTTTGCTGCAATACTCAGCTACACACTATGGAGAAGGATTTGAATTTCATACAGTGCCAGCTTGGAATTTACAGTATGTTTCAGGTATCTGAATGCCCAAGGGTCTTTACGTTAGACCCAGTGTTACCAGTCCTGTGCCATGGTATGCAGCTCCTGCCTCCCAGTGCCAATTCTCCATCCCTTCACTGACTACTGCGCTTTCCTTCCACCAGGAACCTGGGACAAGTGACATTCCATCTGCTACAGCCCAGGGAAGATGAGGAAGAGCTGATTAAAATCAGGGTTTTCATTCACAGTTTTCATTGTAGATTCAAATCTATACTGAAGTTAGTCACCCAATGAGCTCATCCAACAGGGATGAACAAACAAGATGACAAGCAAGTGTCGATACGTCTCAGAAGATGTAACATTATTCCTGAGCACAATTAAACACAGCCATACAAACATCCAGGCTCTGACTGTTCATAAAATCCATATGGAGTCATTAGCCTTCTTTGGTCTCCTTCTCCACCACCCTTAGATGCAGAATGAGAGCCTGACTCTGTAAAAACTTATTGAGATTTAGGTGGGCTCTGAATTTAAAGAGAAAGTGCCACTTCTGAAGAATTCTCTTCTAAAAATGCTTGTTCTGGAAGTCACCTGTGAATCCACAGGCCACTGCAGACAAAATCCCTCAAGTTAACCATGCTAACAGCTGAGTTACACCATTACAGCTGTTCTACAGCTAATGGTGGAGGTCTATATCAGTATTGAGTCTTACTGGGTAGGTGCTACCTCTAAGGAGACATGGATTGTCAACTAAACCTCATCAAACATGACCTGCACCTTCCAGGAGTTCTCAGCATTGATCCTCTGTGAAGAGACAAGGATGGTGTTACTGAATCCTCAGTTTCAGCTCAGGATCACTCTGAAAGACAGATTTCTTATGGATTCTAGGCCTAGAATTTGAATAAAAACTTTAAGCCTTTCTGGGCAAAACTGGACAAAGTGAACGTCAGCATTAGGTTAGCTTAAATAAGAACACCAACAGAATTAGGACCCACAACCTTCTTTTGAAATGATGGACAAATCTGCCCAGTATTAAACTTTGATACCAGGTTTCAAATGGGAGAAGAACAAGATAAATCTGGTTAATGGATGTTACGAAGTTGGGAGTATTGTGCTATAACTTAACTGCCCAGCTGAGATAAAGGTATTCCTTTACTTCGCTCTCTCTCCAAATACACATTTCCTTGTTTTCAATCCTAAGTGCTGAGACTAAGTGTGATACATGTGCTGACATAATACAGGTTCATGGGATAAAGGCTGCATCAGCAGAGGTCAGGATCAGGGGCTGCAAACAAGGGCATGACACAAGATCTTCACTCTTTTCTTTCCCATGTTTGTCAGTGAAGGAGAGATCGTCTTGTGGTAGCAAATGGTAAATATGTGATATTTTGTCCAGGAACTTGCCTTATTTACATTATTACAAATGTCAGATAACACAAACTGGAGCTGCGTAATTCCTATGGCTAAGTGGTACAAGCTGCTCCCAAACACAGCGCACTCCCTGTACTTCTCTCACACACGACACGTTTTTGCAGGATCAGATGCTTATTCAGTCCATTCAATGCTTTTTCACACCAAATGAGATCTAATTTAGGGAGGAAAAGTGTTATTTGATTATCTTTTTTTTGGTTTGAGTTGACCAACTGCACATCTTCCACCGGCTCCATCAAAGGAGCCACCAGTCCCAGAGCACATCGAACTTTAAGTGGGCTGTAGTGGGAAGACTTAAAACTGATCATGTGTTTCAGTTTCAGTAACTTGCAATTTCTGCACCCTTTGATAGCACGCTTTAAAGAACAAGTCTCCTTTAATGACAAAGGCTTAAAAGAAATGACCTTTCTGAGCAAAATATCAAAGCTTAGAAAAGATAGTTCCTTGGAAAAAAAAGTCTGAATTAAAGTGACCTTGTGTTCTGAAACTTTTTCATGCAATATCTGACGCCTTTTCCTTTGTACCCTCAGAACAAGACCAAGTATAATCTAGTAGCGTGGTGCCTCCAGTACATTCTGTGATTTGGGAAGGACTTGCAGTGCATTGAGATAATTAAAGGAAATAAATCAGATCCCATGTACAGTCTCCATCAAGACTGCTCATCGCTGGAATCAAAGCTGTGATGGCTTTCAGGAAATTCAATAAAACGCTGCAAAGTATTCTAGTGATTGCAAATATTTTCTTCTGGTGGCCATAAAATCTCTTCCTCTGCAGCAAAATCATCTCTTGGTTTGAAAGCACCGTCAGCAGAGATTTGGGCAAGTACCAGGAGTATCTGCTGTCACCAGCACAATTAGAGCACTGTTGCAGCAGAAAGCAGAGGGCTGGCAGGAGGAGGGAGGTTGTATCCCTTTTCTTCCAAGTGCACCAGAAACGAGCATATTTGTTACGTGTAACACAAGAACTGTGAGTGGCACTAGAATAATGTGTCACCTTGCTAAGGGTCACCTCCCTCGGCACCGGTGACAAATGTTATGATGATGCCTTCTTCTTGCGGGGTTTTACAGAGAGTGAAACAAAGCAAAATCAATAAAATAAGTAAATCAAACACACAAATAAAGCTGTAACCATACTCAAGTTGTTTTCACCAGAGCTTGTTTTGTGGACAGTGAAGCCAGCTACTAGCCACTGGCAATTCCTTACCTAGCAGGGTAAAAGAGAGATAAAGAGCAGGTAATATGTACAAAAACATTTCTACTCCTGCCATTTGTACACTACTTGGTACCAAAATGATCAAAGAAATGTTAATAACTGTAAGAGAACTGCAACCAACCTTGAGTCTAAGTTCTTATCAGGTTTACAAGCACCTTCAAAATGGTTCTCATGCCGTATTTGATGTAGGAGAGAGTTTAAAAACTGATTGACCAACACATCTACTTTTCTCAAACTGCATCAGCAACCCAATTCCATCAAACATAAGGAAAGTCGGGTCTGAACTGAAGTAGGTAGAAGAGGGTCCAGGTCTTTCTGTATGGCTGTACCCCCCTTACCACCTCTGAAAGCACCATAACCACCTGGAGATCATGCAAACACACAAGCAGAATATCAGAATCAAAAATGCCTTATTTCCTTCGTGCATGAGAAGAGAGATTTCACTGTTCCCATGTCTATTAGGACACAGGCAATAACCACTGGGTAAATCCCAGCATGAGCTCTTGGTGCTCTTCCCAAGGAGCTGAACCGTCACTGCCCTGCACGTCTCTGGGTAGAATCATGGAATCATTGAATGGTTTGGGTTGGATGGGACCTTAAAACTCATCTCGTTCCAAGCCCCTGCCATGGACAGGAGCACCTCCCACTAGAACAGGTTGCTTCAAGCCCCGTCCAACCTGGCCTTGATGCTTTTGTTGAAATCAAAAGAATGAATACTTAGGCAATCTGCAATAAGAGAATTAAACTCTTGTCATTCTCCTCATTTTTCATCATCGTATAACTTTCAATGCTGTATAAGTTTAATGTTTAAGAACTACTATAGACAAAAGTGACATGAAGAAGCTTATGGTCTTTGTACAACCAGTCAAATCCATTTCATTTTACTGATCACAATGAACTAAATACACCCTGACAATTTCCTCCTACCAAAACTCCCCGTTGCCCCAGGCGGGTCTTTGTGGCACCTGCCACAGCACCTCCTCGCTTATCAGAGCCATGACAACCCCTTATCTATAATGAGAAGAATCACTTGTTGATTCCAGGAAGGTGGAAAACCTGCCCAGGCTCAGACAGGGTTACAATCAGCAAAGCTGAAGCCTGTGTTTGGCGAGGAGCTCCCCGCCAGCGCTGTCAGGTGGAGGGGTGGATGGAGCTCAGCCTGCCAAAGCCTCTCCCCATTGATCTCCATGCCAGGTGGGATAAGAGTGCAGCTGGAGAGCTGGGACTTGGGATAGCTACATCCAGCCACAAGGCACTCCAGGACCTTCAGAATCCTGTGGGGATCACTGTGCCACTGGGGCAAGGGAGGAGAGGTGGCTGTTCCCATCAGCAGTGAGACCCTCTGGGTCTCAGGGCCACGGCTGGCCTTGGAAGACAGGAATTTGTGGCCTCTCACAAGCACCCAGACCATTAACTGTGCTGGCAGAATGGTGCCTAGGGAAGAAAAAGGCTATTCTTGTATTCAGCATATCTAAATTTACAGATTACAAATGTACTAATGTACACCCTGGTGTATGGATGGCCAAGAGATAAGGAAGCCTTCCTATGCCTGGGAGGCAGAGCCAGCTACAAGGACGATTCCTTGTCCGGATCCTTCAGTTTTCCACTGCTGCTCAAAGCTCATCTCTGCAAACCAAATCTGCTTACATTTACAGGGATCACCCAAAAGAGAGCCTGCAGAACCAAGGCTGAATCAATTATGACTCTTTTTCAATAACAGCCCATAACTGCATTATCAGTAAATGACAAAGAACTTTCCCCGTGACCAGCATATGCAACCCCAGCCAGAGATATAACTGGCAATGGTGGCTGCATTTGTCATCGTGGTATTTTCATTCTCTATCCAATACTTTTCCTTGAAACACAGCATAAAAACATCTCCTCAGTTCACAAAGCCATAAAAACCCCTCATGGGCACTGTGGTTGCTGAGGTGAGTGAGATGCCCAAGCAGGACAATAATGTCAAAACAAAATAGTACAAAATAATAATATTTTAATATTATGTAAACACATGGACACAAAACAATGTCAAAATATGTTAAAATATCTGGGACAATAGTAACAGAAAATGGGATTTTCTTCATGTATAAAAGTGAAAAGAACGGTACTGGGAAGTAATAGCAAAACTATTAGTAAAGGAAACTCTAAGGGCTCAGTAAGCAAGCTCAGCACGGAGTCAAACACACAGTACATCGAAAGCATACGTCTGTAATAAGATGATAAAAATAATGGAAGGAAGATACAACTAAAAACATGCTGGCACGAGCAATGAATGTGTTTTCATGAACTTCATTTTATGTGCTAACAAAACAGCCACTGATCTTTGCATTTGAATTTACAAGAGCCAAATCTTCAAACCTATTCAAAGCAGTCCATTTGGCAACCGAAGAAATCCAACAGCTCCAGCAGCTACCTGAAAACCAAGAGATTCTCATTAGTTATATCTTACTATTTTAGCTATAAAAACACAACAGGGTTTGGTCCAGCAGTGGGGCTGCACGTGGCCCCACTGCTGTTGGGTCAGGAGCACACAGGGAGCTGCATCAAATCTGCAGCCACAGGCATGCATATGTGTTAAGGCAGCAAAAAGCAGTTCTTCACTGAGTGAGAGTGAAGTAAATGGTAACACAGAATGTAATACGAGTGTAGACTTGGAGAAAAGATCTGGTCAGGAAGGTGATGTTCATGACCAGAAGCAGCACAAAAGCTTCTCCAAGTCTTGGAGCAAATGCCACAACAGCCCCACTGGGAGAGGAGCTGCTGTGTGCCGTGCTGGCTCCATCCCTGCTTCCCCTCCACAAGGACATTGTGGCCTGGCCTGCTCTAATGTTACATGATTATTCACCTTTTTAAATAGCTATTTTCCTAATTGAGAAGATACTGATTCAGAATAAGACAAAATGCATCCCTTGGTAATGCTGCTGATGCTGAAGGAAAGAGTCTAGAGATGCATTACAGCTTCAGATTTATCTGACAAAGTTACCTATGCTGGATATATTACCAAGAATCTCTGATATTTTCAGTTTCTAATTAGCTTTAGCTAATTCTCATTAACAAATAGTTCAGGACTAATGCTTTCAGACAACTTTCACACTGCTAACATTTTTACAAAGGTTTAAGTATCTTACAAATCCTTACACTAGTTTTACAAGCACACACTCTTCTTTGTAAGAGACCTTTATGTGAGCTATGAAAGTTTCATCAAAGCCTGTAAATATAAAAAAGATGGAGTGGCTTTCCTAGGAAGTTTCCTTTTACTCACCTCTCCATGTGAATCACTTACTCTAAAGGCACAGCCAGGCTTTTTATTGCTGCAGCACTCACCATAATTTATATTGGAGGGTGTAAACGGCTGAAAAAAAGCTCAGGCTCATGAAGATCCGGTACTTTGAAGATGTGATCTGTAATATTATGCATTGCATCATTGTTTTCTATCTTGAAAGGAGGTGGCATCACCGCAGAGCTGCAGCTGTGCACCGAGCCACTGTCTCATCATGAATGTCGAGGCAAAGCCCAGACTTGTAATGCACCTGCAAGTTCTCTAATCTTGCTCTAATAGTACTGACTAAGCACTGGGAAAGGTCTTAGACGCTTGTTTACTGAAAATAAGGATCTTTTAAAACTGCAACTGTATTTGAGTGTTTTAATTAAGCCGTAAAACTTCAATAACTGGGATCCACAGGTGTGAAATGGTACAAATTGATCAAAGAGAATCATGTACCTCCTGGCCTGGTTCAGCTCTTCCTGGAGGACACAGACTCTTTTCTGCAGAATATTTACCTGTAAAATACAACCCCCATGAAAATGATGGACAAAATTTGGGCTCATTTCATAAAAAGTGTTTTTCTGGTCTACCCTGCCTAAATAAAAAGCAATTCAGCCGCAAACTAGAATTCATAGAATCATAGAACAGTTAGGGTTGGAAAGGACCTTAAGATCATCAAGTTCCAACCCCCCTGCCATGGGCAGGGACTTGCTTGGTAGAAGACTTAGTATGGCTTCCCTGGCCCTGCTATACCTACTCCTTTAGAAACAGAGGCAAAACAGTTTTTAAACTCAGCTGGTGGTACCATATGGGTTATACAAGGGTTTGGGAGCTCCACTTCTACTGTCAACTCAAGTATGATGCCCGCGCTCTGATCCCTGTGCTTTTGCTCTTGTGATGAATGTGCTCACCCGGACTTCAGGTGTATGAGAATGAATGTTTATTCATACACTGTGGCCCCTCCTGGAGGACTCACCTGGAGCAGACAATTGGGCAGCGTGCTTTATATTTAGCAGTGGTGTTAGAACACTTCGCCCAAGCCACAAGTATTTTCTTCTTTATTTTTATCACTGCTCAGTGTTTTCACCCAGCCCATCCTCTTCATCCTGCTCCAACAATAAATAATCCTGACAGGTGCAGAGATTCCACTGCCCTTCTTGTCTGCTGTTTTCAAACTGGAATTCCAACTATTTTCAAAGACCGGGACACCTGTGCTTCAGTACAAGCCCTGCTCACTGAGTGGTCCGTGCCGACAGCATCCCACTGGAAATACAGCCAGCAGCAATGTGTTTCTGGGATAGCACCCAGGTTTTCATGTGTGTAGTTACTTTTACTCTTTTGAAATGCTGCTCCTGCTTACAGAAGCCCTGCAGGTGGGTATCAGATTCTCCTGTTTTTTCTTCCTAACTCATTAAAAGGTGTGGTATTCTTGCATTGGCTCCGGAGTAACACTTCCTACCAGACAGTGCTAATAGACAGCCACACTTTAAAAATAGCTTTTTACTATCAACTGGAAATAGATTTCCCCAGTAGATCCTTAACTCCTTATTTCCCACAATCATTTAAATGAGAATGATTTGCATTAGGTATCCCTTGATATGTAAGCAGAGGGTTTACAACCACAGTGTTGATGTTGTGTCACTACCAGCACACGGGAATATGGATGTTTCCCCTATGAATATTTCCTACTTCTATTAAAGGCACAGGGGAAGTGTCCCATGGATAGAAAGAAGCCCTACAGAATAACCCTTATGTGCTGTAAAGAAAAATTATAGGGGGAAAACTCCCAAATACAATAAATTCCCAACCATGTCCATGGAGAGAGATTGCATAAGAAATGGAGTTTGTGGATGCATAATTTGTTGAAGACTGGTTCTGACAGTTGGTATAAGGTGTGTGCTGGTACCTATCCTGTGTCTTCAGGGCTTTCCCTCTTCCCAGTGCTCATGGGCATCTCTGAGTCACCAGCACTTCCAGTCTTCCTCTCACTTCTTCCCTGCAGCCCAGGACAGATCCCAGTCCTTCCCAGCACATTTAAATGCACAGCCCTGCCCTTGGCCATACGCGAACACTGACACTGTTTTCTTTGGATTACTGTTATTCCACACCTATGATCACCTCTTTTTGTAGCTATTTACCCTTCCTCACGTGAGTTCAGGCAATGATGACATTTTGTTTTCTTCCAGCTCCCAATATACAGAATAGGAAAGCATCAAATACCTTCTGCAGGAACCATGAACAAGAAAATCACCCAGCTCATTAGTAGCTCCCTATTCACAATGACATATTGGTATTTCTATAAGCCAATTTAAAAGTCTGTTTCATAGAAATAACATTGATTCTGCATTATTCTAGATGAGCTAGTGTTTTAAATATTAAAGATAAAGCATTACAGAAGGTTATTAGAGCCTCTTTATATAGGAAAATGTAGAAATAACACACTGATCATTTGGACTAGTATCTTAAATGCTATATCCCATTTTCTTTATTATATAGGCTGGAAAGAAAAGAAAATTATTTCCAATTCTCTTCTACATCCTTTACATGCAACCTTTAAACGATTCCTTCAGGAGAAACAGGGTAAGGAAGATGAGAGATAACCGTGGGCTGTATTTGAAAGGTTGAGAAAAAATCCTAATACTGAACACAGCAGAATTTCTACTTTCAACTGCCAACCGAGGCAAAATCTGGGATCAAAAGATGCAGTGTGGTAGCTCTCAAGGTGAGGAGACTGGAGGAGAAAAGCCTTGTGAGAGATGATTGAGAAGCATGTGAGTGCTGCCATGATTTGGGTTTGAGACTTATTCTGTATTTTTGGCTAAGTTTTAGACAGTCAGAATTTCTTGTCTAGACAAGATGGTTTTTATCCGATTCAAAAAGTTAAAGATGAATAATAAGAATTTACCTGAGATTTCAAGGATACAATGGTGTCTTCAAATTCCTGTCTCAAAGTTGCTGGCATCAGGCCTTTGAGCATGGCTTCATATTCTTGTCGCATATGGGTCATCTGTAACAGAACAAAAATACATTTATATGTAGATGGCTACTCTTGGAAGATGCAGAGTAATGTTTTTGCTTCTTTTGCCCAAACTGAGGTCCAAATAAACACAGAACTGTGGTGTCAATGCAAAAGGAAGGAGAGAGAAGAAAGATAAGCAAAAACATGTAAAGAGCAAATGAGGTTAAAAAGAAGAAGGGAAAAAGAAAACATTAAGAATAAAGGATATATGGAGCGGAGGAAGAAATAATGAAAAGGAAACAGTAAGGCATTCGCTGGGACATGGGCAAAAGAAGCAATAATCATTCCTAAATCTATCTCAGTAGAGCATTTATACAGATGTATACTTTGCAATTGATAATCAGTTTTGTTTTTGCCTTTGGTGGCATCTGAACCAGGTCACTAGAGCGATATTTGCCCCTTACTGGCTCAGACAAGGTGAATTATTTTTTCCCAAGATCCGTTTACATTTCTCATCTTGTAGGTGCTTTTAAGGACTTTTTATTCATCATGCAACTATTTGTCATTGCATGTTGTGTCTTTCTCAACTTCACTGAGGCTACAGGACTTTAACAAGTAGGTTTGAGACATGTCACGATATCAGATGTTCACACCAAAATGGTTACATCTAAAGGAGGCCATTTTAGTCTATAACTGTATTCAACAGATGCTGAGTAAACAGTACAGTTACAAAGCAAAGGTATATGAGGGGAGATTAGCTGGAAGGATTGTGCTTTGTATCTCTCCCATGTGGTTGTATTTGCTGAACCTTGACCCAGGAAAAGCTTTATTACTTGGTTGAATCAGTGCCTCCCATCTGTACTTAACTTCCAATAGGATTAACGTCTTAATTCAAATGAAACAAGTACTCAGGTGTTTTTCTGGCCCAGCAGCTGAACATGTAAATAAAGGATAAAAGAGATTCAATATCAGATTAACTTATAAACTATCTTTAAACTTTCAAACTGAATCTATTTTCCCAATGGTTTACACACCAACGCCATTTTGTGCTAATTTTGTTTTAGTTACCAAATTGCTTAAATCTACCATTGCAACCACAAATCAAAACCTCAGCCCTCCAGCTGAAGAAGCCACGAGTCCCGAGCTCCAGCTCCCGGCTCGCGAGGAGCGCACGCGCTGAGACACGTGAGAAGCGCCCAGCAAGTTCAGCGTGAGCCGTGCCAAGAACCAGCTCATGGTAAAAAGCAGGTTGTGCCAAAATCTGCATTATGCATAACACAATTATCAATACAAAAGGAATAAAACAATCTGATGAAACTTGAGGAAAGTTCTATGAGTCATTCCGACAGGCTGCACAAATCTCCACATCTCTATGCAAATAGGCAATTAGAGGCTTTCCTTGTGAACTGCAAGTGAGTGTTGCCACTATGTAAATCTATAGAAAAAAAAGAGATGGTGAGACAGGAAACCTTGTTTGAACTCGGCCTGTATAGAAGCTTGTGATCAGAATTTATGGGTTTGAAAGTTACTCCAATAAATTCACGCTACCATTTCTATAAAGGCTCACAAAGTTATGCATAGGTGCTTTGCCAGGATAAATATTTTCTGAGCCAACAGCTCATTTGGGTGGGGACCTTGATAGAGCAGAAATGTATATTTCAGTTAATTCAACACGTTACATTTGCTTTTGGTGAGATGGGAGCAGAAAGAGGCAGCTAGAAAAAGCAAAATGCCTCTATTTCCCACAGTTTGAATAATAAAGATCTATTTCATGAGCAAGAGGATCTGCGTGATCACTTTGGCAATATGTTGGGGTGGCACAACCAGCACAGAAACCCTACCTCACTTGCACTCAAACAGTGTGGATGTCAGGAGCTGAGCCTGGACTCTAACTCCCGACACTGCAACCTAGCCATGCCTACGGAGCATCGGGGACTGATGCCAGCTTCCTCAGGTGCCAGGCACACAGCAAGAGCCCCTAATTCCAGTTTTACCTAGATGAAAGTCAAGCAAGTTTCATCCTAAGCACATGCAGCACAAACTTTACTACAGCTCTGGGACTGAAATAATACAGCTCTAATTGTGCATCAGTCTTTTTTCAACCAGGTTACTGGTTTTAACAGTTTAATCTGCAAGTGTCCTCTAACCTCATGCTTCCATGACCACGTTCACTATTAACTCCGCAAAGGAGCACAGGGATTGTTCCCATTTGATAAAGGTGTTTCTTGGAAAGTCAGGAAGAAATACTTACTGTGCTTTGAAGTATGTTACTGGGTCGGCTGAAAATGGAGGGAGAGAATGAGAAACAATTGGTGGCTGAAGTGTTGCTTGGAGCTGATTTCTTCCTCTATTTCACAGAGAAGAAATGCACCTTGGGATACAAGTGCGATTTGTTTGTTTGCTAAGACAAACACGTTACTTTCCACTGTGCTCACTAATCATTGGATCACAATAAGATGAAAATAAGATCCCAGCTGTTTCCTGTCACATTATGATCAACAGCATGCTGGTGTTTTTGGCTGAAGTTACTACCAAGGTTTATTGACCCAAGAGATTAAAATAGTGCATGGCAAAACCCTAAATCACTTCTTATAACTGAAAAATAATATATAGGGGGCTAATGTGTACTAATTTGAATGGGGAGTTTTTAACACTTATTTTTGACCAATGAAAGCTGGGTCTGTAGGGATTTCTCTCTATTTTTTTGGTGCCTTAAAGGCTTTTTTGTTCTTTTATAGCCTCAAGCTGCCTCCCGAGGATCCACAAATAGTGTGTCTCCTCTTGCACTCTTGAGAGACGTTGAAAATTGCCATTCTTCAGCCCTCAGGAGGGCTTTAGCCTGCTGGATGGGGATAGCTCTATTTCATTTACTGTTGCGTTCGTTTTGCTTCAGTCCTGAGAAAGCTTCTCTTTTTATTTGAAAATCCATTTTGGTGAGTTGATTTAATCCAGGAACCCCCAGGAAGGTTTTTTATAGCTTTTAATATTAAGCTGCCACAGTGCTCTTTGTTTACTCAGGTTGGTGGCTAACATATGAGGTTTAAAGTTTTACCATCAATCATCTTTGGTGTCAGTGGAAACAACTGAAAGCTGAGGCTGCGGCACATAGCTCATGTGTGCTTGGTCACACGATGGATTAGAGAAAACAAGAAGAGACAAATATTCACACAATTATATAGTGATGCAAAAAGGGAAGTTTCAATTCCACAGGCTGCAATGAGAACTTGTCATAGTTGAGCACTGACCATTCTTGAAAGAGGTGAGAGTTGGTTTTTGATGCCCAGAAGAGAAACATTCAAACCTGAGCTTTACAAACCAAGCAGTCAGGCCTGGCCTGATGCTTCTCAATAGTGCACAATGGGTTTCTTTACTACTTCAAGGAGTCTTCAGGTGGCACAATTCAGTTTTGCAGCTCTTTATCCTAAAAAGGGATGTTGTTGGGTGGAGTTTGAAGCAGATGGGAGCACAGGACTGACGGAACAAGTCCTGTTTGCATCTAGCTGCACTGTAGTCACTCTCCTTCCTTTTTGAAAGAAATAACTTAAGCACATCCAGAAGAAGTGCAGTATCTTCAAGATGACCAGATGCATTTTAATCCATGTGCTGAGAACAGCCTTCAAGGCAGAGGGTACTCTGCTTCTCTTCTGTGCACAGCCACAACCACATCATATCTTATTCAGCTTCCCAATAGCCAGCTCCCCCTTCTTGCTTGTGAGAGGTCTGTGATGCCGAGTTTATCATCCAACTAAACAAATGCAATCTTTTCTAGCTCTCCCAATGTAATTTACTTTATTTGAACCAAAGGAAAATGCAAAAGTAACTCTGAAGTATCCGTTGCCAAAGCAAATGAAGGGACCACAGAGGAGTTGTTTGAGTTCCTTTGGAAAACATAAATCTCATCTTGAAGGGCATGAAGTTAACATTTTATGTCAGATAAGAATCAAGAGGTGTTGTGGTTTTTTGGTAGCTTAATTTCTGCCTGTTTATGATATGTATGAAGGATAACAATTTCATGTGTGCCAGGAAATACGAGGATAGTGACCAGAAAGCATAATTAGGATCATTTATTGTTATCAAATTTTCTCCATGTTTCAGGGGGAGTGAGATAAGTAATAGCCTGGCTCTCTCAATCCTTTCCTATAAACAATGGTGTTATAAAGCTGTTTAAAAGAGAAATCTCTTTAAAAAGGTTATGCATCTGTTCTGCAATATGCATCTCTGAAAGCAGACATGAAAGATCTGCTGTAATAAATCTGAAGACAGGTTAGGGTACCAAAAAGGTAAAAATAACTCCTTCAGCCTTAGGCAAATCATTTAATCTCAGACTAAAGTCTCAGCCTTCTAAATGAGGATAATAACAATAACATTGCGTAGGTCAACTTCATTCAGGTGGTGTGAAGATTGCTGAAGCAATTTTCCAAGAGCACTATAGAAAGGGCAAGCGAAGGACAAATTACTGCAGTGCCACCCCAATTAGAAAACCCCAATTAACAAAACCCCAAACCCCGAACAGCAACCCAAAGAATGTCAGTGATTAATCACTGTTTGCTTGTGCTCTCCTTTGCAGTGATTCCTCCTTTGCTTTTCAGCACTCTCAACGTCCAAGTGAGCATAGCTATAACCCCATAAAACTGCTCTGAGTCTCTATGGGCCTCTTCCTCCATCAGCCCAGGGGACACTTGGTCTATAACCAAGGAACCAAATCCATTGAAATCGGAATTTCCTTACATTACATCTCTCTCAGGTTTCTGTTGTTAATTGGAGTTTGAAATCTTCTGAAGCAACTTTTCCTAATGAAGAATCAACTGATGCACCCATTTTCTCAATGAAGAACAAGATCTGAACACTTGTCTTTTCATGAGATAATCAAATAGGAATATCCACTGCTTTTCAGTCCACGTCCTCTCTTATTTCAGGCAGTGGGAATTTCTGTTCTGACTGTGCAATGTAGGTTGAAATATGGTTCTTCCAGATTTAGAGAAACGGAATGCAACCTGATACAAATGTTCTCAAGTTTGTAAGGAAAGTAATGAATGCCATAAATCGCATGAATTTGGATCGAGCAATGGAGCAAGATCAGCTGAGTGAGTTATTTTGTCAAGTGTACACCATGTTGCTCTCCACTGAGGAAATACTGCTGGAGAACCTCCCCTGTTCTGACAGTTCCAATAAGACAGAAATTAGTGGCACAGCCGCCCTCTTTGTTTCTCTGTCTCTAGCTAGTAAAGCACTAGAGCATCCAAAACATTTTTGCCTTGTTGTTTTACTAACCCACAGGGACCTCCAGTTACACAGAGCTGCTCGCTGCACACTGGGCTTTCTGCTCTAAGTTGTTTTTTTTCCCCAAACCTGCATCCAAAAGGCCTTGTTGCTTCAATGGTTTGTATTTTGATATCTTTCTTTTCTCTACCAAGATCTCCCACCTGGAAAAAGCTCTGTTTGTAGTTAAGCAATCTGAATCTGTATCATTCATAGCTGCAAAGGAAGGGAAGGCAGGCAAAGAGAAAAAACACCAGTGGGCTGCATATGGCAAGAACAGCATTCTTGGGATTACATGAGTTGGAGAGGAATAAAAGCTTTCACTGTCAACACCATAGAACAACCAGGAATGCTGTGGCTAGAAAATTCACGCTGTTCTCTCAACCTCCCCCTCTCCAGGGCTCTGCTATTGTTCCAGCTGGGATCTGGAGGATCCCTAACTTCTTTTCCTCTCCTTCCAAATGACTCATTGCAGATGCCATCTTTGTCCTCGAGCCCTTACGTCCTTCGGTTCGTCAGTGTTGTCCTTTCATCAGCTGGAATGGTCACTGCTTCACCATGAGGACCCTCTGCTCCATGGGGTGAAGGGGGCTCGGAGACACAGCTCACATCCCCTGACCTGGAGGAACAAAACCTAAACCAGGCCCACCACTAACCAGAGCTGCTGGGCCAAAGCTGAAAACACATGGTGCTCATTTCTGGCACTGTTGATTCCTAAAACACTATCAAGATATTTAAGCCTGAACTAAAGCTATAAGCATCTCTGACACCACCACTGGAATGTATTTCTGCATTTCAGTTTTACATTCCAGCATGTGTTACCTTCTATATAATCCTTTCCATCCTGGGGAGGTTCAGCAAGTCAAGGTTCTAGCCTGTGATACACAAAGGTGCTGAGAGCTCGCTAATGGCAGTGAGAGCTGACAAGGCTGAGCAGCACACACGATTAGGCTCAGCATTTTCACACTGACTGTGTGAACAAGCAAATCTTTGTAGATAATAATCAGAAGCTCCTTTTACTATCACCATTTCCCCTCTTTCAAGAACAAAAATCTGATCAGCATCTCAACTGGAAAACAAGCTGCCAGGGTGAGAAAGCCTCGCAGTTGGTAAGAGTCTGCTCTGCTTTGGACATGGGTGATGATAAGATACAGGAGACAGCCATGACTGTGCTTCCCGAATGGACTTCTGATGGATGGCATTTGGTGCTGATAAAATTGCAAACAAAGTAACACTTCAGAATTGAAATTATGTTAAAGATCACATAAAGTTGGTCTTTTTTCAGTCTTTTTAGCTCCATCCAAGTACCTCATCACCTAGAAAAAATGAATGGGACAGTGTCCTAATTGAGCCTGCATTGCTGAGAGCCCACACTGGAGATTAGATGTCTCTGCTCTTCTCTGCTGTCATCCGAATGGCTCCTCCCTGCATTCCCATCTCTTCTCCTTTTTTAATTCCCTGCATTAAACACCAGCATTGCTGTCCCCTGCAGTCCTGCTTTAAACACTTCTGAAAGAACAGAATTCCCTTAATAGATAATACACAAGCAAACCACAGACATGCTAAAGTGATGTACTGCTCTCTTGAAAGACCTCTCTCGTTCACTGCTACTTAAGACAAAGAGCTAGAAACTGACACTTTACAATACTCTCTAATTCCTGCAAGCCACCATATGCTTCTAGTCTTTTTTCGTTAAAAATTCTTTTTCCTTTTAGCTATTTATTCTGTAGTTTCTGGTTTAGTGTCTTTCTCCAGCTGGCCACTTCGTTCCAGTAATTCATTCTGTCCTATGAAGTAGGTATATATTTGTGTATTTTCCAGTTGTGCCTGATTACTGAAGCTAACATTTGATCACTGACTTCCACACGTACATCAGCACCATCTACCTCTTTTCCCTTTGACAGCTGCACAGTTGGTGAGAGCCTTCACTCCTGCAGTTCCTGCCATATGGAGCTCCTGAGAACTTTCAACTCCGTTGATTTCCAGCTCCTTTCAAATCCCACCTGCAAATCTGTTTTTCTGTGCTTGAATCTCAGCTTCTATCTCCTTCTGCTAATCTGAAACTTCATGCTATACAGTATAATTTACTATCTTCGATTTAATTCTGCAGTCCTTTCATAGCAGGTTGTTAAAGAAAATGCTGTGCAACTGTAAAATGTCAAATGCAAAGTTATGATACAGTCTATCTCAGCCTTAATTAAAAATTGAAGGGTGCTTTTGTATCAAAGTAATTAACTGATATATCAATAGAATTGCATGTATGGTAGACCCTAACCAACATAAAAGCGGTAGAATAACCAAGAAAAAGTGGTCTACAAATAATGTCAATAGTTGTTTTATGGTACTGAAGTCAAGACTGCCATACACCTATATGGGCACCTCTACCCATGAAAGAACCAGAATCAGTCTGATTCTTCCCCAACAGCCTCTATCGGGAAGTCTGAAAAGAGAATAACACGCTAAGAAGTGGATGCTGTATATGCCGCAGAGCCCAACCAGCGTGCTGCCACTCACATCACATTCTTCACTGCTTCTCCGTGGTTCCTCAGCATCTTCTTTTCAATAAAAATATTTTCAACTTGAAATGTGTTCACCACAAGTATTTTGAAGAGAAATCTTCTATTGTGCTGCCTGCAGCCATGGAACCAGCAGATTTTCAGGTGCCAGCTTGCGGGGAGCTATGCCTGGCTGCTTGTCTCCCGCATTTTGCACAATATATATGCATATATGAAATGGTTTCTGGGAGGAAAACAGCTGAAGTACGTGGTACCCTCCCGAGCCAGTGCTTGTGGTGTCGGCAGAGGGATGGATGGACAGAAGGACCCTCCTTGGCCATGCAGAACTGTGGAAAAACAACGCTCTTCCAATACATCCTCTCCTGTGCCTGTCACATACAGGCACTGGTTTAAAGTGACAGTATGTCTGTTCTCTCAAGTCCCAGTGGAAACTTATTGCAGCTTCTCAGTCCCCCACGGCAGCAAAGACTGCTGAGCCCTGGTGCCTGCCCAAGGGGTTAATTGCCGGCTCTGCAGGCAGTGACAGTGCAGAGGCTGCTCTCTGTTAATCACTTTTGTGGTTAAGATCATTCAAATCCAGACTAAGCTTCCCATTTCTGTGGGAGCAGGCATGGGTCTCTGGGGGGAGACTTTTGGAAGCGTTTCAGTGACGTGGGCTGAAACAACCAGAGCAAATGGCAGAGTATCACCACTAACTCCAGTGCGTGCTGACTGTTTTGTTTCTCAGTCTAAGTGTTCCCCACCTCTGCAAAACAAAGGCGGCCTAAATCCTCCTCACCTGCAGCTGGCCACAAAGCCAACTTCCATTTTTAAATACCTAATCTAGAGCTTATTAGCCTGATTTTGGAGAACTCTAACATGTTCTCCAAGACAACCCTTTGAGAAAGCCTGGGAATTCAAGGCACTGCCTGGCTCTCGCAATCAGCTGGGGCACCTGTGCTAAAAGTCCTGCAACAGGAGAGAGGCTGGGTTTGTACCAAACACTTGCTCATGTGGAGGAAATTCAACTGCTTCCACATGATTTTTGCAAAGGATATATAGCAGGACAGGGTGATGGAAGTGAGGGCAAAGGTTTTCTGTGATTTTATCTGATTGCATTTAAAACTCTGATACCTTAAAAAATGAATCTGAAAAGACATATAGAATCATAGAATAATAGAATCCCAGAGTGGTTTGAGTTGGAAGGAGCCTTAAAACTCATCCAGTTCCACCCTCTGACACAGGCAGGGACACTTTCAACTAGATCAGGTTGCTTCATGCCCCATTCAACCTGGCCATGAACACTGTCAGGGATGGGGCAGCCACAGCTTCTCTGGGCACCCTGTGCCAGCACCTCAGCACCCTCACAGTAATTTTTTTCCTTGTATCTAACCTAAATCTACCCTCTTTCAGTTTAAAGCTCTTCCCCCTTGGACCAAAACTCCTAAAGTAAAGGGATAATATTACTCAAGTCTTCCAGCCATCGTTGCATTAAGAACTACTTGGGACCCACACCCTGGACACAGGCATAGGTTGCTCATCCCTGTCTCACGAAGCCTTGCTCAGAGCTCCACAGATCTGCAGGCAGTGGCACTATTCCCATCGAGCAGAAGGTGTGGCAACTGTTAGAAGCTCTCTGTGCTGCACAGCAACTGAAATTTCAGAGTGATGCATCACAGCGCTCGTCTGAGAACAAATATATTTAGTTGGCATGGAAACAGTAAGTTAGGCTGGATGCGGTAAATATCCAGCAGTCATAAAAAATTGAGCAAGTCAGAATAATAAACATAAAGCACACAAACTCACAGAATGCTTTTGAATTGCAGCTCTTTTACAATTATCACTCCTGTTTGCATTTGAACACGAGTGAAAGCCACTTAACAAACTAAGCCGCCCCATTTTATCCCAAACAGTTCTACAACATCCTTATTCAGATAACTCCTTTCTCCCATTTTTACAAGGGAGATAACTCGCTTATATTCTGATAACTCCCTTTCTATTTAAGGAAAAGAAGAAATTAAAGGGTTGGAAATCCACATTGGTATTCTCCTTCATTTCCGCAGTAATATTCATGCATTGAATGAACATAATTGATTTTCTGTCTTCACAGAATCTCTCTCCTTTAAGACTCTATTTGTGACTTGACTGCTTGGAGGAGTATTCCTATGGTATGAGTATCTATGGTGTTGCTACTTCAGTTGTATGCGAACAGCAGGATCTTTTCCTCCTCTATTAATCCCAATCAGAAATTGTACATCCTACTCAATCCACCTCTATAGTTAAAAACATTAGAACAAGTAAGGAAAAGAATAGGGTCTTCTTCTGAAAAGCTCCTTGCATGTAATTCTCAAAAGAGAGATTTCTGGAGCTTTTCAGTGTCCGGTGCTGGGGTGACTACCTGAAATAAAAAGAGGTGTTCTAAAGAAACCTAGGTAATAAAGCAGAAAGATCACTACCATGGAGTTTTGTAGAGACCCCAGTTCAGCAGAATTTGTTGCCCATGCCTCAGTTCCCAGCTTAAGCGCTCGGTGATGTGCGTCATTTTTAATTGCACCTTCACAGGATGTACAGTCTGCCGCAGGAACAATGAGGATTTTTTACCTATGACTGACAACTGCACAAAGCCGCGTGACTCAAGAAAGAGAAGTGGTTTCAGTGCAACGAAAGCACCTTCTATCAGAACTCTTGTCTTTGATCTAGGTATGTATCAGAGACAAGCAAGTGATACAGTACAAGAGTGTAACGATGCAGGAACAGAACCTAAATGGGATTAGTTGATGGGAAGGTGGTTCCCAGAGTTACAAAATACTGAGATACAAGAAACTTCAAGCACTGCTCTGAAAGGAAAAGGTTTGGACACACCCGAATTTCCTAAGAACCTTCCCAGACTGCTTTTACTGTCATGGAGCTATATATATATAACCTATATATAAACTCCTATATATTAAGTGTGAATTACACTGAATTTACTGCTAGTTTGCCACTTCCCATGAATACAATTATGTATGTCTCAAGAAGGTGGACGTCTAAGTTTTGAAGGAAACATCTAGCATTTAGACATGAAGGAAACTGATACAGTTCTGAGATGCCAATTTAGAAGTGTAGCATTACTGAACACACGGACTGTTGTCCTGGACAGCCACATTTAGCACAGACAGGACAACCTTTATGGAAAAGATAACATTATTTAAGGTCAGTCATAGCGGGAGAGGTTTGCAGGCACTTTTGACAAATGTACATTCATTTGGATTGGAACTCATCATTCAGATAACGCTGCCAGACTGATGAAACAACACAGATACAACACGATTGCATCTGCTCACACTGTAAAGAGGACTGAGAGAGTAAACAGGAGTAAAACCAAGTTCATGCAAGAACATGAAGTACTGGAATGAAAGAGCTCCATAAAAACAACAGCGCCACACTCGCCTCTAGACAGCTCAGGGCTTGCCATCAGACTCCTTCTAACATATTTCTCCCCTCTTCTTTACAGCATAGTTTGTCTCTCTGGGTAATTACAGTAAAGAAAGGTTAACTCCGTGCAATCACTAGAGGGTTATTGTAACAAAGAGTTAAGCTTCGTGGATCTGTCAGTCACTCTTTGAGACTCAAGAGTTATAAGGACATTGCACTGAAAGAAAGACAAACATGGAGCACTAAGATACCACCCAACAAGCCATAACGAGAAACAGCTTCTTACTTTTAATTAAAAGCACAACAAAATGTTTTTTCATGTCTCATTCATTTGTTTGTTGTTGTTACAGAATCAAAACACAAGATTTTTCCTTTTAATGAAAACCAGAAACCGTTTAACCCTCTCTCCTCCTTATTTACAGACACAGAAAAGCTCAGAGCAGTGGCCTTTGTAATAGCCCTAGCACAGATTTTGATGTTTTATGCAATTCTGCTCCAGACAATATTTGGTAGAAACAGAAAGCAAGCTCTCAGTCACAGCCTTAAATATTTCAGCTCCCTGATGGGCTGACAAGTCGTTAGCTACTGTTAATACTTGATGAACATGTTTACAGGTAGCCTGGCCAAGACATAACAACTGGAAATATGTCAGAGCTGTCATTTTCCCATTTTTCTTCTGGAGAGATAAGCATAACTGATGAATTAACCAGGCCCACAGAAGACACACAAACAAATTGCAACATATTTGTCTGCAAAATAGACCAAAGCCCCCTAAACAAAAACATCCTCAATGGCTCCAGCTTCGGAAAGTCCCAACAGATGAATGGCAGAGACAAGACTGTTGACAAACATAGATAGGAGCGTCAGCATAAGTCTGCTAAACATCCACCTTGCAGGAGAAGCTCTAAGCTGGACCATGCAGTGTCATTCAAATAACATTTCTGTTCTATTTATACCGGGGAATGGACCAGCTGAGCCAGTCCTTCAGTAACTTAGTGTGGGCAGGATAGTCCTGTAGGTTGTTTTGGACCATGTGCTCAGAGAAAACCTTCAAGGCAGAAAGCAGGGACCATCCTGCATGTCCAACCTTCTACCTCTGTATTTCACAAGTCATTTTTTGTTTCTTCTTCTGGATACTTTCTCAAAATGGTCAGAAAAAGAAGCAAAATGGAAGTAGCAAAGGTAAAAGAAAACCAGAGATTTGGAAGAGGACCCTCCTAGCGTGCAGGCCAGGGCTGCTCCCTGGGAGGGAGGGACAACCATGCCCCAAATAGCTAATTTTCCTTCTTCTTTTCCAGGAGACTCTTTGAAGCCAAACGCAATGCTTGTGGGCCAACTCACTCATTACACTGAATTCCTTCGATCCTGCAAGCACTGCAGCTAAGGGTGAACCTGGCCCAGCATCTGGATTTGGGAGGCAGAGGGGGAGGAGAGCAGAATCACCAGCTCTCCTGAAGATACATGACCATAAACACCAAGGGTGAATGAAGGTTCCCATGTGCAAGTGGGATGACAACAACCAGCAAAAAAATACTTCAAACTAATGATTATTACTTTCTACAACCACCCCAACTTACTATTCCTGCAGGTATAGATTTAGAAGTGCTTTAGATAGGATGTAAGTTACAGATACTGTTTACTCAGCACCAAATAAGTTCTCAAATGCTGCAGAAACTGACTTACATTACAAATCTGGAAATTCATACGTGATTCAGACAGCCACCACCTGTATATTTTCCAGAATGCTTCAAATCACTCTGTTTTGAATGCAGATCATTGATTTTCAGTTTCAACACTCGTCTGTAAACTACATACACTATTTCGCTTAAAGCACACTAAATCTCTGATTCCACTGAAAGTATCCAGAATAATTTTAGCGCTATTAATCATATGGAACTGTTTACAGACAACATGCTGGGACAATGAGTTCATAAGATCAGGAATAAAGATTATTCTAGCTCAGTTATCATCCAATTATAATTCTCTTCATACAAGCCATTAAACAACAGGTTAGGATACTCTCAGAAACCTCTATTAAAACAGTATAGACAGTTCAGAATAAATGCATCATTTAACAGCTAGGATAGTTGAAATACCAACTTGAAACAGAGAGCATAAGTATTTGCCTGCAGGGTTCAGACAGTTTAATTCTGTTTTATTACATAAAAAACTAGTGGTTTTGCTTTGAAGCAAGATATTGTTTTTAAACATTGAACTCCTTGCCCAAGGGAAGAGGATGGGGGGACAGCACTGGGTACCTGCTCATGGGTCTCCAGCTCCCTGCATTGCAGCTTCTTCTCTGCAGCCCGTGCCAGACTGCGGTAACTTTCCACTTCATCTTCTAAGGCCTGAAACAATACCAAGGGATGCAGAACACACGTGAGAAATGTGGGCTGGCAGAAAAACTTGTAGGTAATGTCTTTCAATGAGCTGATTAAGAAAGCAGTGCAGAATCAGTGCAGCTCTTTAGCTGCTGTTGCTTCCAGCTGTACGTGATAGCTGCTGAGATGCGACAGACGCAGTTGACCCTTGTTGAGTAAAGCTATTCTGCACAGGTAGAACCATCGAACAGGATGAGTGAAATCTTAGTAGTTCTATGTCATTAGAGGCCACAAGTATTCACACTAAAAATGTAATAAATACCCTCAAAGCTTGAAAGGGAAATGGAAATGTTGCACTTGCAAATGCCTCTGACTTTTGTTATCATCATATTTGTACAATCCAGGCTTCCTAGGAACACTTTTGCTGTGTACCAATAACTTTTCCTTTAAGCCAGAAGAATAATCCTCTCTCTGGAAAACCATGTCTGGAATCTGCAGTGAAAATGTATTCCATATTATTGAAATGGGATGTTTGTGGGATGAGGGGCTCCCCTCCCGCTCATATAAAGTCGAGCATGTGATCTACAAATGAAGTATAAATGGCAATAAATAAAAGGAATATTATGATCATGTCACTTTACCACAACTATCCAGCCTTTATTTAGTTCAGAAATAATCACTTCTAAACCCAAGCTCATAAAACGCACTGACAAATTTCTTTTGTCATTATTGTTCTTCTTATATATTTATTTTTATTACGGCAGGCCCTCAGAGCCTTGATCTTTTTGTTATACCCTTAACAAAAGAACAGTCATGCCCCAAGGAACTGATAGTCTATGTTATTTCTAACAGATAGACACCAAACAAACAATACAAAGTTTCAAAGATTTCTTTTTTCAAGTTTCCTACTCATTGTTAATGTTTGAATACACACTTAACATTTACTTACACATTTACTAAAAGCTTAGTTCTGTTGTCAGCGTGAATAAAGGCATTGTTAACTGCAAGTGCTGACTCGAAGCAAAGTGCACAATGTGGATGTGAGATTGACATCGACACAGAGGCGGCTGTGGCAGCAGAAAGGGAATATTTTGAGTTATCTTTTGTATGCCAGGAAACCAGGGCACTGCTACCCATCAGCTGGAAAGCGCGGTGCGGGGCAGGACCTGGGAAGGGACTTGTACTGGGGATATGCTATAAATGACATTGAAGGTGCCTCCAGTGTTGCCTGAGCTGCACAGAGACCTTCTGCAGAGCACCCTTAAAAGGAGTCCAGCGAGCCCATGAACTCAGTGCACTTCACAGAACATGCAATACTGTTTGCGTTTGCTTCCTCCAAGTAGAATACCTATACATAAACCAGGATCACTAAAAGTACTCACAGTGCAAAGTTTTAACAGAGAAAAACACCCCTTTGCTCTTTTCCACAGCACTGAAATACTGTACTCTCAAATAATTTACAGGATAAAATTGCTATTGAGATAAGAGGACTACTTATGATAGATCTTGAACATTGTTTTGAAGTGATGCCAGGCATTAACTTTAAAGTCTTAGAGCTATAAGACTATTACATGTTCTCATGCCAAAAAATGTAACCAGACCCAAGCATGAACTTCAAGTCTGCCCAGGGACTTTCATGCTATCACTGCTTCTGAGAAATGTTGAAATCCAGGCTTGGAATATGTAACCGGTCTTCAATAGTCAACAACTCTTGACGTATTAGGAATTTGCATTAATATAATGAAATATATGTGAGAATTGGAGGCTTTTTGTTTTCTTTTTGTACATCTAATTTTATAAGGGAAAACTCATGCATGCTTCGATTTAAAACCTAAAATGATCAGGTCATGCAATGTAGGAATGTAATAGAGATCAGGGATGTTCCACGTATCACGGAGATCACCAAAGACCCAATTAGTCTGACACAAGTCCTGCCATGACTCCAGACATAATGAGTACTGGACGACTCACAGGAACATTCGGAGAGCACGTTTTGGATGAACTGCAACGTGTGACCCGTCTTCTCCTGCTGTTTCCACACGATCAGTCCAAATACCTTGGCATAGTGAAAAATAAGGAGGGAGGAAACCTCACTACACATCAGTCGCCCTACTCGGACTCCCTCCTTGTGCTCAAAAGCAAACTTCACTACTTCACAGGACTCTGAAGATGGTCAAGAGGTAACACATATATATAGGGATGTATAAGTGTATATGTATGTACAAACTTCGCTCAGGGAACAGATTTATATCACGCTCCACCACACAAACCTGCAAGTACTGAATACAAAATAGGATCTCAAATTTTCTTGGTAAAGAAAGCAACCACATGGAGGTAAAGAAGAGAACTGGGCACTGCCATTTTCTCCCTTAATTTCTCTATTTTACTTTCCTTATTTACAGCAGAAGAACATACACAGAGCATAAAATGAGAGGTTCCTTTAAATGTTAAAGTAACTGAATTTGTGAAAGTCAGATAACAGAGTTTTTGTTAGATCCACCTACTCCAGATAGCGTTTACCAGCATATCAAGTCTTATAATTATCCATTCACCAACTGTCCAAACCAGAACACACTGAATGACTTTACAGACTTTTCCAATCACATCCTAACTGGTTGTTGGTATGTTTTGTATTGGGATGGCAGAAAAAAAGACTGACTCCTCTGATCAATCATGAATTCCTCCCGCTTGACTCTTTTTGGCCTGTTGCTGTGTGCACACCAGCTCTCCCACTGGTCACTCTGTAGAATCTAGTTTTGCAGATAAAGGATGTTCCACGAGTAATTAATATTAATTTGGGTATTTCAGCTTTCCTATGAGTATGAGGACAAAAGAGTAAAACATCAGGATTTGATCGAATCCATGCCAAAAGAGAAAGTAACATCAAATCTCATGGTTGCTGTACATTCCTGCATACAATTAGCTCTGAAAATAGTAATTAGAAGTAAGCAAGTTTGTTGCCCACAGTTTTCATTTCCTAGGAGGAATCATGAGGAATGTCATGAATAAAGAGCTCTTTTGAAGATCACACCGAAATTTCCCTCTGTTGTCAAAAAGCTTCATATGCAGTGGCCAGAGCCTGAGCATTGATAGCTGCTTCTGAAGCTACCCAGTACCCTCAAATCTTTTTCTGTATCTAACAGAGAAGCTTTTGTCACATGGAACACTCTAAAACCAGGAGATAACTTACCCCAGGTACACACAGAACATGTCTTTTGTAAAATTAATGGGTTTGGTTTTGTTTAGAAAAGCAGTTTTTATTTTACAGCTTCAAAGTGTCGGATTTTGCACAAAGAAAACAGAATTTATGTTTAAGAACTGTAGAGATGAAGAAAAAGACCTTAAAAATACAACAAAACCCAACCAGGACAATTTTTAAGTGGCGGAAGCTTTTTTCCCCTGAAAGGAAAACAAAGCCTAACTGCTGTAGTTAAATTTTTCCAGGTACAGATTTAATCCCTGTCCCTTGGCTTTGCTGAGCTGACTTGCATCACTGTTATAGAGACAGTATTTTTCAGTTCAACTGGCTTTCAAATGCCATGTAAACATGTTTGCTGTTGAATGTCTACACCATACCTGACCTTGGAAGTGCTTTGTGTTGGCCTGAGAACAAAGAAATGAAATGTTTTGCTTTCCAGCCCAGATATCCTACACTTTGAAAAGCACTTAAAAATGTAAATGAGATAATAAGCTCGACTGCAACAATGTGGTTGAATTACAGCCATATAAAAGGAACACTCAGTTCATTTATTTATAAAAATGGAAAGGATCCTAAAATAAATTCATATTGGAAATGATTTGGTCACATACAACATTCAGAGGCACGAGAAGGACAGAAGAGAAAAGTAATGGCTTTGAGAATACATCGCTGAAATATTACAGTCAGATTTTGGGACCTCAACTGGAGCTGGTGGACGAGCCCATCACTGTGTCTATGATACAGGAAACATTTGGGTATCAGCTGATATGGAAGGAGAAAGGAACATCTGAACCACGTTTCTAGGTAGGCACTTCTTTTTTTCCTATTATTTTATTGTGGCTTCATTATCACCAGGAAAATGTTGAATGAAGTTTACTTCAATCCCAACTCTGCTCATGGTAACAGAGAACTTCTGGAGACAAGAGAGCAGCACATGGGGAGACAGTGTGGGGTTTGGCCTGAGCAGCTCGCAGAGATGGGCTGATGCATGAGAGCAGAGGAATTCAGTCTGACTTGTGGGTGCCAGGCTGAGGCTGCAGAAGAGGGGTCTCTAAAAACGAAACAACTTGTAAAGCATATAGTTTTAACAAGGAATCACAGAGAGACACAAAGGAATGCTGCCAGCATCACACAGTCCTTTTTCAAGGCAGGAGTAAATTTCTGGCATTAGTTTCAGGGCTTTAATCTATATCAACTAAAAGCTGGTAGAGAAGAGTTCTAGGAATCACATAAGCAAGTATGACATGGGAATATATGAAGGATTTAGTCTTTAATATATGAAAACTGATTTGATTATCCTTTGACCACAGGATACTTTCAAAAATAAGCGTTCGATTTCCTGAAATAAAATTAATTTCTGGGAGAATTGCATAAACAAGTAATTATTATTTTGAATGGATTATTACGATGGAAATACTGTATTTACAAAGGTGGGATGTTTTGCTTCCTCAACCTGAAATAACTTCCTACTTTTGGTGTGCTCCTGCGAGCAGACAGGGCTTGATTCCTGCTCCCACGCCACCAATGGCAAGTTTGGGATCACAATGATTTGTCTCTCTAATACCAAGCATTGAATAAATAACAATTAGAAAGAAAATCATCTAAAAATGTTAAATAACAATGTATTTTGAAACACAAAGTGTCAGTAGGGAAGTCACCGCTCATCCTGATCAAATGATGCCAGATAATGGCAGAGTCTTTTGTGATACACATATGTAATTCTTATTAGCTGTGCCAGAATACAGCTGGAATCCTGTATCAAGAAAAGACCTCACTATTTATGACCAGTGCAGAGTAATACTGTAACTAAAGGTAGTAATAGTTGGCACTTTTCATCTTCAAAGAATTTTTCAAACATTACCAAATTAAGATAATTAGTTAATGAAAGATGCAGTAATAAAAGCCACCATAATTACCTACTGTAGTTTTAATTATCTCCTTACTAATGCCCACAGAAGGCGGCTTCCACTTCACATCCTCAAAACATGTGCCAACAATAATTCTGAATACAGGCCCCTCTTTAAATGTCTTCTAAATTCAAATTACATCCATTGATGTGTTTTCTCTCCCCGGTCATGAGAAGAAAACCCAGCTCTGGAACTTTAAAGAAAATCCATGCAGACATTAACAAAAATTAAAGCTAATTTTGTTCCAGGAATATATGTGGAGATGCTTTAAAATTTTGCCCTTAAAATGCTCAGTCCTGAGTCCACGAAGCTGGAAGTATGGGCTATCTGGGCAAAACCTCCTTATTATTATTACTGTAAATAAATGGGGAAGCCATATCTATGAAGATCACTGATGTAATGCCATGAGTCAGAGCAAAACAAGTGTCTTTGGAAAGTGAAATACTGATGTCTGAGCCAAACTGTTGGTGCATCCTCAATGCTTTTGAGGTTTTCATAGAGCTTTAGTCCACTGTCACTGCTCCAACCCTCAGACACTGCTTGCTCTCTATGCACATTCCAGTGCACGACTCTTTGAAAATCTTTGTAGTCAAGTTGTCTCTTGTTTTTGGTGTAAAGCAAAGGAAATCTTATGGTTTTAACCTAATACATATGTTTGCTGCTCACATATGGCAAAATTCCTTTCTGGTGGGAACTTTTTCGCTGTTGTTGCAACACACTATATATCCAAGAAGTCTCCTTTGATGTTGAACTATTGCTCCACTACTCATTATGCTACTGATTCAATATGAAAGGCAAAAATTCTGTGGTTTTTGTTAAGACAATAGCTTTGTTTTTGCAAACAAACTTTTCCACAACCTATAGACAGGGGCCAACATTACTGCAGCCAAAAAGAAATCCATTCTTTTATATTGAAAATTGTTATGGTGCTTAATAACACAAATTATTCTTCCATCCTATAGGTAACATTACAATTACTATTATGACTGTGCAGAGAATTTATGCTTTATTGCTCCTCAGGAACAGAAATTAAACCACCTTAAGCGATATTTTACATCTCTAACATTTTACTTCCACTGACCTCCTTGCCTTTTACAATCAGTTCAACTTCATTCCTTGGGTGAAGTTGCCAACAACTACATATGGATGGGGGAAAAGAGAAGTCCTGCAAAGACCCATCTTCACAGTGTCCTAGCATGCAAAGACAGAACAGCAAATCTGGGAATCTTCATGCCTAATACATGATTTTAACCACTAACCGCTATTTCATGAAG
Organism: Neopsephotus bourkii; assembly: GCF_033783945.1. NCBI lineage: Eukaryota > Metazoa > Chordata > Aves > Psittaciformes > Psittacidae > Neopsephotus > Neopsephotus bourkii. The sequence continues at coordinate 2,911,203 of NW_026902223.1, forward strand.
AGCAAACATAAATTACAATATAAAATGAAAATGCAAATGGTAATACCTTTTAAAATGCACCCCTAAAAGAGCTGGTTGCCCATTTTCTCCTATCATTATGAAGAAAAAAGGTTTATTTGGTTAAGAATTAGATAAAAGGGCTAATTTCCAAAGGCACAGAATTCATTAACTCCCACACGGAATAATGTGAACTCCCATATACTGGGCGCATTTGGAAGTCTGGCCCACTTTGCTGACATCTCAGAATGGGAGTGGAGATCACACACCACCACCACCACACAAGTCAAGCAGCTCTTTTTTGCACCATCCCATATTGCTTCTGAGATTTGCCAATAGGAGATGCCAGTGTTGAAGCACAACAAATTCTCCCCTTGAGGGACTTTGGGAAGAAAGAAAGGGGCTTGGGAAGGAAGGGGATAATTTGAGTCTAAGAACAAAATCAAGCCTCTTTAGTAGTAGTGAAAACATTTAAAGTAGGTAACTTACCATAAAAGAAACGTATATGCAAACATTTTCCCAGCGTGGTAGGCTCTAATGCTATACTAATTTCATTTTTCACAATTCATAGGCAAGAGACTGACAGTATATTATACACTCTGGCTCTGGAGTGGATCATCAGCAATAATTCCTAAGCAGTCTCTTAACACTTTCGGACTTCATTGGGGTGGTGTTTTCTGGAGATGCCCTGAGCACTGTTAGGGCTGTCAACATGCATATTTTTTCCTGCTTCGCTCCTATAAAATATTGGTGAGTTTTCAGCACTTTCTGTAACACCATTTTTCTGCACAGTCTTTTAGCAATATATCCCTAAAACCTTGATAGCACCAGCAGAGCTATTCATAGGCTCAAAATTAGGCAAGGGCCTAGGCATTTTGCTGAGTCAGGGCTTCACCGCATGACACTGTAAACTCCATTCTTTTGAACCGTAAAGGATGTCATGAGGCAGAGCAAGTCCTGCAAAGATAAAAATTCAAAGAAAACAGCAGCAGGAATTGTAAAGTCAGGCTCTTTCTTCAAGGGGAGCCAAGGAAGGAATTGGTTTTGCTTTGTTTTCGTGGCTCAGGTGATAGGAGAGGGGGAGGGAGGCAAGGTTCAAAGAGCAGTAATAAACTTGCTTTCATCTGCTTTTCTCAATGAACCACAAAACCCAACAAGCAGTTGCCATGTGCAAGCACTGCTTTGTCTATGAGCAGGACGTTTTAGCGTTGTTGCGATGAAGTCATTCGGAAAGCTTGTCAGCTCGGGAGATTTACTGTGTTATTTACCTGGAGTATCTTGTTAGTATGCTTTGAAACTGGCTTTTCCTTTTTCCTGCATGAGTTTCATGGTCAAGAGCAATGGCAGAGGTTGCCCAAAGGAGAAAACTGCTGAACTTTTTCCCCCTTTCACTCTCGGAGGTGTAGACAGAAACACCAATGGCTCACATACACCAGATAAACCGAGTCTTTTAAACCTCAAGATACCCTGACATCTTAAGCATACACTTATGAAGGAAAAGTTCAAAACTCCATTTTAAACCACTTATGAGAGGATTTACCAAGATTCTGCCTAATGTTCAGCTGACGCATTGTCAAAAACATTTATCAGGAGCCTTTTGAAGTTTCTTAGCTCCCCCCTAGTTATTAAAACTTGAACTGCAGAGTTCGTTATCAGCCTCAGAGCACACACAAAATACATCAGGTATTTTTTAAGTCAACCCTTCAGTTTGATTTTGAGGTTCTTACACAAAGTAAACCATCCCCAATCAGGTTAATGTCTGACAGATAATGCAGAACAGGCGTAGCTGCTGCACCTGATTGATCCACGAGACTATTTTCATTTCCTAATTTGCTTTTTATTAAACACTTTGCAATCAAAGGGAACAGCACGGAGTCTGCCACTCTCAGAGCAGGTTTCCTGTGAAGACCTGATGTTGGCTTCGACATTTTCAGACAACTTCTTGAATTTTTGATGCTATGTTGTAAGAATATCTAAACCATCATGTCAATGGATGCGCTGCGCTAGTGAAAAATTGCTATTGTGAATCTAAATTAACTGGTAAAACATCTGGTTTTGCTGCTTGCTCTATTCTATACCAACAGCTCTGCAAAAACAAACATCAAGGGCTTGAGCAGAATTTCCTGCACTGACTTAGAGAATGCCTGACTCATGATAAAGCATATTTATCAATCACTTGCTGAACAAGGCAGGCTTCTCACCGCCTGGGGCTTCATTCCCAACTAAGTTTATCACCAAACTGCCACTTTAAGTGGGTGCTTGGAAACTTTACACCTGGAGACAGAGCAGAGGTTCCAGCAGACCCCTGGTGTTCTACAAATGTCTCCTTAAAATGCATTCCTTGTCACAGATACATGAAGACCTGGAAAACTAAACATTTCTAACAGGCTGTACAAGGTATCTTATTTTGCTATGCTCTTTTAAAAGCAAATATGAAAGGCTCAGATATTTCTAATCAATAGACTAATCTGATTCCCAGTAAGAACAAAAGAAAAGCTATTTATTTTGTGCAATGAACTAGCAGACTGCCCAATATTTCTGGAATTCTCCTGTTACATAAAAGAGCACACATTCTCTTACACATATGCACTCAAAAAGAATACTAGTAATGTCTTTATACCTTTCAAAGTAACCTTAATCATCAATATTAACTCACAAGGGAAACCACTGCTTTTTGAACTGCACAAGAGCAAGCTTGACTCTACAGTGCCTGCACACTCAATGCATGTGAGATGTGAGAGAAGCAAAGAAATATCTTCTAACGCTATGTCTGCAAGCCAAAAGTGGGATGATTCTCAACAGGGGAGGATGCTCACTTGGAAACTTGGAAATTCTTTCATTCAAAGTCTTTAATGACCTCTGATCCGATTACATTTGCAAGAGACATGACAATGCCATTGCTCCTATCTAAAAGTATGTGTGAAAACTGAGCATTTTTGAAGCTTGATTCTTTTTTTTTTTGTTTTAATCATGTTGAGATAAAACTCATTTACTTAAAAAGACAAAATGAAACAGACTGTGCTCTGCAGCTGGTCAAACAGATTACGAAACTCTAATCTCACTAGCCTGAGGAAAACCAAAACTGTTTTTCAAGTATCTATTTTATAGAGCACTGGCTTTATACTTTTTAAAAGACACATTACCATAACTGATGAGAACATCCCAGACTGTTTCTGGCCTAGTTAATCGTATGCTGTTATGACAGACACCATGTCCCAGAAGACAGACACATGGACTACAGTTTGACCCAGCACAGCTACTTCTATTCTCCTTGAGCCAAACCAAACCAAAATAAGCTTTGCAGTTTATCTTCTAGAGGACATTCAGGGTTCTGAACGACCAGTGTCAAATCTCGACACCCACAAAACACTTCTGTTACCATCCCAAATGCTCTGAACAAAAAAAGAATGCAATTGGTGTCTTCTGGTTTCAGAAATGCTTGGTGAGAATGGCTCTGCACAGGTAGAAAATGCTACAAGAGTTCAGCTGGCTGAGGACCTCTTGATCAGTGCTAAGTGAAACACTGCCAAACCTGCTTGGCACATCTAAAAGGAAGGCAGGCTCCTTTCATTTTCTCTTATGTTTTTTATATGTAAGTAGTTCCAAATATTCTTATATGAATGACATTTTTAAAATGCAAGAGCATTAAAAATAACAGAAAACAGATCGAGTTCTGAAGCGCCACCGGTTTCTCATTTGTGCAGCTACATCTGAACGTCTCTCATTAGACCTGTGCAGCACAGAGCAGAGCCTTCCAGCTACTTATGCACACTCCAAAACTTTTCCTTATCACAGAACAAGCCATAAACTGCAGGAAAAACAATACATGGTGCAGGTGAAAGCACTAAAAATTCCGGTATTGTTAAAGTTGCATAAATCTCAATCCAGTTTCAGGATCTGATAAGGCAGCACAAATAAACTTGTCCTCTGCAGAGACAGGTTTCACAAACAGCAAGTTAGAGAGGAGAAGGGACAGAAGCCTTCTGACATACACCATGGAGGCTGGATTATTAAAGGCAGGTGCTAGCAAATGAGTCCACAACAATGCCAAGCTCGACTTGCAAATGCACATTTCCACGATTCAGGACAGAGGGGAGACCTGGTAAAGGACAGCTAAAAGGAAAAAGCAGCATTTAACACTTAAGGCATGTATAAATGTTAACAGGGACAGCAAAGACCTCACTGTATCCTTTGGCCATCAACTGTGCTGGTTTTCACTGGGATAGAGTTAACTTTCTTCACAGTAGCTGGTGTGGGCTGTGTTTTGGATTTGTGCTGGAAGCAGTGTTGATAACACAGGGATGTTTTAGTTACTGCTGAGCTGCTTACACAGAGTCAAGGCCTTTCTGCTCCTCACCCCACCAGTGAGGAGGCTGGGTGTGCACGAGAAGTTGGAAGGAGACACAGCCAGGATAGCTGATCCCAGGGATATTCCACACCATATGATGTCATGCTTGGCACATAAAGCTGGGAGAAGAGGAAGGAAGGGTGTTCAAAGTGATGGTGTTTGTCTTCCCAAGTCACTGTCACATGTGATGGAGCCCTGCTTGCCTGGGGATGGCTGAACACCTGCCTGCCAATGGACAGTGGTGGGTGGATTCCCTGTTTTGCTTTGCTCATGTGCAAGGCTTTTGCTTTCTCTGTTAAACTGCCATTATCGCAACCCACGAGTTTTCTCACTTTCACCCCTCTGACTCTCTCCCCCGTTGCACTGGGAGGAGGGTTGAGCAAGTGGCTGTGTGGGGCTCAGCTGCTGGCTGGGGTTACACCCAGACACCACCACTTCACATTTCCCTGTGTCCTCACTTGTCAGATTGACACAAACATAACTAGAAGTGATGGGTTATTCTGGTAGGAGGAAGAAAACAAGACATCAGGTATTAGCTGCTCCTTGGAGCTTAGAGCACAGCTGTGGTCAAAGGTGTTTCCAGGTATGCAGACAAATAAAACCCACTGATATGATTCAAACTGTTACTTAGCTTTCAGTAATTGCTGTTTTACCTTGCCAAATAACAAGTGCAAAACTGTAAAGGATACAAATGATATTAACATTAGGAACTAAAAGATAAGGAATTTAAATATCGCCATATTGAGAAAAGCAATGCTTGTTTTCTGAAGCCAGAGAGAGCCAACACACATCAGCTTTCTCCTTTGAGCTGCCTGCAGAGTTCTGGCTTGGTCCCATGTGCAGGTGTTCCTGCAGGTATCTAACCTTTGGTAGCCTCAATATTTATTTATGCAGTTTCATTCTGCCACTCCCCAGCTCCTCGGGAAGCAAACAAACTCACTTTTCATGTTTAGTTTTCTCTGGTTTGTACTTTCACCCTCTCTTACATAATAAACTTGGAAGAGCAGCAGTGTGGAGAGCACCCGAGGCTCCTGGCACGGGTGCAACGGGTCGGGCACTCGCCAGCGGGCACCATCCTTCCCTGGATAAGCACATCCTCTTCCCATAGCTCCTCCGGGTTAGATCCTGCTGGTAAGGGTGGATGATGGGTGAGAAGGGAGTCACGCTGGCAATAGGAATAAAGAGGCCAAGCTGGACCATGGTGCCACACATGGGTAGCCCCGGCAGCCCCAGGGCAGTAGAAAATACAAAGGAAAGCATTAGAGCAGTTCAGGATCTGATCACTTTTCAGCAGTTCTCACACAGAGCTAGTGCAACCTTCGACTGGAATTAAAATGCTGCACTCCTGAGACAGAGACTCTCAGGAGCCCGGATGAATTCTGGACTAGCACTGCTGCCCATTTGGCAAGAGCACAAATGCTGTGCTTTCCTAAACCACAGTGTATCTGGATGTACTGTGCATCCAGATATGGTGCTGACATGTCCTAACTAATTACTTCCCAGGAAAACGGTCTGGTTTTTTTTCCCCTGATCTCCTTCTAGAAGAACTTGCATTCAGTCATTTTTGTTTCACAAAGGATCTGATTTGTTTTCAAGACATGACCAAGTGATGCTCTCCTTCCTCCCCACACAGCAAGCATTAATCCTTTGTGATAGTCTGAACTGTAAGAGAGCAAACCCCAAAGCAAAACTGAGCTGTGACTTCACCACAGGTCTCAAAAGGGGAAGTGAATGGTGCATTGCATGTTCTGTCTTCTAAGGCCAACATGGACAGGTGTGAAAGCCATGATCTCATGTCATGCTGCGCCAGGAAAATGGCATATTCAGGGCATAGGTTTCCAGCATAAAAATACTCACGGGGTGATCTGATGTGACTCTATTCACCTGCCAACAGGCCTGGCAGAAAAATAAACAGGTTCTGGAGATGAGCTGCTGCTGGAGGCAAAGCAGGAACCATTAAAAGAGCTGCCCTGACCTGTGAGGAACTGGCCTTTTTGCTTTGAACTTCAGCAGATCTTAATGAATTCTTCATAATTGGCAATCTGGGGCTTTCACTGAGGATATACTGCTCTTTAGGTGACAAATGCAGGAGAAATATTCACCATTAAAAGTGCAAATGTTGGGTCTCCTGGTTGGCTGGCCAAGCTGGTGAAGGCAGTTCCAACAGGCATCTTCACCACACTGCAGATAACTGTTCTATCAGAGATCAGATTCATCCATGAGCATACATCAGTGCTGAAGGATTTGGTTTCATAATCATTAACATATTGACTTAACTGAAGTTATTGACTTCAGGGCTGTGAAAGCTTGAACTAAAAATAAGCTGAGACAGTTTTAGTAACAGAAGTTTAAAAGTGGTTGTGTCAGAGGAGTAAGGTTTTTGTTGTGCTTGACTAATCTCTGCTTTACTGCTCTTCCAGTCCTCTGTTATCTGGCAGTTTTGAAGGGGATGCTGCCAAGAAGCTCATTTAAAGTCCTGAATTTTATCCTGTAGGCAACACTTACTCCAGTTTCCTGAGAATAAATTGCATGGACAGACCCCTGAAGAAGAAAACAGGAGAACTCTTTTTGCTCCATAAAATAATCTCCTCACTGGAGGACCTCAGGCTTTCTGAAGAGGCCAAAGATACAAAACTCTTGATGCCTGCACAGAAGAGCTTAAGAAAAAGCTTCAGCCTTGAGGCTCCCAGTCTTCCCTATGAGCTTCAGCTTCAAGTGCTCAGTCTTCTTCATGCATGTTCTCAAGGGTAAACAAATAAAATAATGCTGTATCAAATCCTGTTCATCAGTGATAAGAATCAACACAGTATAGATGCTGCATGAATAAGCAACAACAAACATTCTCAGGGAAGGCATCTCAAACTCCAGTGCAAGATGGAGTGTGCATATTATGCATGTGAAAAAGGCTTAAAGAAGAATGTGTATTTTCAATAAAATTCACCTAGTTTTTCACCTTCTTATGAACATATGTACTGTATGAACACATGGAGGTGCTTCAACTGAACTGCACAGCAGCAAGGTGTACAGGGCCTAATGGAAAACGGTTACAATACAGACTTAATGGGAAAAGGAGCAATGCATGAGATACAAGAACAGCATTTCTTCTGTTTCTGGTCTCTAGTGCTACTTTGGCTGCCAACAGGACGCTAAATTTCCAGTGAAGGGCAAGTCAAACCAACTTCCCTTAGGATGGAAGCATCCAAAAACTGACTGAGGTTATATTAGTGCCTACGCGTTCTCCAAGCAGATGAACTGCTTCATCTGGAATCCACGTCAAACCACAAGAACTGGCTGATAATAACATTCAATTAAAATGATCCTGTTCTCGAAAAAAAATTGGCTAAGAGCTACACCTCACATTTTCTAGCTGGGCACAATGGGGTGATTGATGCTCGAAGGAAACAGGATAGGGCTGTACCAAGGATCCGAAGGGTCGGGTTTGGTGACAGTATTTGTAGGTTTAACTGCTTACACAAAGTTGTGTGATGAAAAAGCCACTTCTGCTGAGCAGGCAACTATGAGAAAGTCAGAGCTAGAACTCACAAATATACGAGCTGTGCTAATTAGACAGAGGTTTTGAAACCCCCAAACTTTACACTCGATGCATATTTGTAGCTTTTGATGTTGTACTTGGTGCTGCTTCACACCACTCGGGGCTTACTGAGAAAAGCAGAAGCTGCTCCCCTGCTAGGCTGTCTGGGGGAGTTTGCCATCTGATCTACTGAATACACAGATAAAAGTCACCGCATACTTTTTTCCTTTTCAAGTACAGTACTGGAACTTGGAAAGTTCCTTCTCAACTCCACTGATGCAAGAAAGTGGCAGAAATATGGCAGCTTTGGCTGCTTTCCTTTAGTAGCTCTTTGTAACTGAGCTTTTAATGCTAACGAAACAATTGGTATTTTCATTTTATACGGAAAAAACCCACTCTAATTAGAGAAAATAAGGCAATGCCTTCCAAAAACTGAGAGCTAACTGACCACTTGGTTCTACTGCTACTCTGCCTTTAAATATGAGTAGTTAACTTGTAGAGTTATTGGATTCACCAGGTTTCTCTCGTTACACTTAAGAAAAGCCCAACTATGATGAAAATGGGAAGTTTAACAAAGATATTTCTATTTCACTGTGATCTGCCATTCAGAAAGTGTTAGCCAGTCGTTTTGTAAAAAACACTCTGATATTTGATCTGCTTGAGTTTCAGTTACACAGAAAGCAGGAGAGCCAGCTGAAAATTCTAAATGGAATCTGAAGATTTCTAAAGTCAACACTCAGTTTGGCAGAAGCATTTTAATGCATAAAGCTGAAATCCTCAGTGACTCTCTCCTGCTGATAGCCCTGGAGCAGCCAGCACCATGAATAGTACAAAATCAAAAGCAAACCTGTATTAGAACATATAGTTTTGCAAATAAAAGGTTTACACAAATACTGGAAATGTGTGGGCATGAGCAACCTGATGCTATTTGGGACGAGCCATGCGATAAGATAGATACCTAAAGGAAATACATGTTGATAAGTAGACCGGGTCCACATCCCTAAATCTCCATTCACCAAACCCAGCACTTGTGTTATTGTGCCAGGCTTTAAAAATCTTTACTACAAAGTAATAAATGTTTGTGGACTACAGAAGGTTTGCTTTGAAGATGTCATTTTCTCCAGCAATCTTTTGTTGGTCGAATATATAGTTCACACATATTGTGTTTCCACCTACACGGCTGGAGAAGCCCTGCAGTCAAGGCTGTTCCAGGAGCAGGGAAGGAGGCTGTGTTCCAGGAACTCACTGGAACTGGAACAAAGAACAGGCCTTGGAAAGTCTACACAGTCCTATGCACAGACTGTTTTACAGATGCCCTGTGTTTGGAGGACATTAGAAACTTGGTTTTATCTTCATCTTTTTCATTCCCCTCTCCAGTAAAATCCCAGACTTTGGAGCACAGGTTCTTCCTCCCAGGCAGTCTGCCTTGTACCTCCTGGGTATCACCTCAGCTCTGCCTTTCTAAGCACTACTTTCTCTTCCACATAAAAGTCCCTGTGCTCTTTGGAGAGTAAAAAGCCTTTGAAATGCAACAGTAAACTGTAACCATCACAGCAGCCTTAAAAAAGCCAATTCTCATTTTCTTCTATCGTTGTGATACACATTGTCTGCCCTTCTTAATTGGCTGTGTAGGCTTAAGTCTGCATTACTTAAAGTTACTGCTAACGGAGTTTTCTCTGTACTTTTCTGACAACTTTGGACTCCACTCAGTCTTATTACTCCTGTCTTGTCAGTTAAAAGCAGTGAATTTTATGGCTTGTTTTGCATCCTTTTCCACCATTTTTTCAGTGCAAAATCAGTGTAGCCTACTCATTAAAATAAACCAATAGCTTAGCTATATAAGACTTGAGATTTTGTTATGCAGCAAAGTGCCTTGTGGGGGGAAAGCAAAACACTGAAGACAACAATGACAATGTGGGAAAAAGTGAAAATACAAACTCTAAAACCTGCCAGATAAATCTGGCCTGCAGTTCAGAGGACTAGGCAAGCACTAGTTCTAGTCTTTTATAAAACTTGTAAGTATGATTTTGCTGTTGGCCATGGTAAGTTCTTCAATGTGTTGAGACATGAAAAGTCAAGAAAAATGCCAGAGTGCAAAGCTCGCTGCAGGAAAAAGAAAGATGACTCAATTCTTTGTCTCACAAAGCATGTCAAAGATATTATAAAGTACTTACAGATGCTCAGCCACTTGGATTGCCTGATTGGCCAAACATCTGAAACCCTGTAATTCTGAAGAGAAGGTACTATGCTGCAGACAATGAAATAATTTCTGTGGCAACAGAAAAAGATACAATTTTGAAAGGGAGAGAGGGCTTTTTAAACCCAAAATTTCAGTTGTGATCAATATTTATCTAACCTGAACAGGGAAATCAGCCTATTTTCATGATCATTTATAATAAGTGTGCCAAGAGAGCTTTCTAAAGATAACCACATAATGGAATCAAGAGACAGAGCATGAGCACAGCTGAAAAGCTTGGGGCTAAACCCTCATCTCTTTAACAGACAAATTTTGGGTGAAACTAGTATTCACATAAACAAAGACCATGAAAAACAGGTGCCTCAGAGTTTGGACCCCATGTAAAAGAGAAAGCAAAACCAGAAAAGACCTGCAGATTTCATTTACCTATTCTTCTGGAAGACATAACTTCTTTTGCTGATCAAACAGAATATAGCAAATTAGGAGCAAGATAATGTTTATTTGCCTGGTAAATTTTAATGCCTGCTTTACAATGCTAAGGTACAAATGTTGGTGCCTTGTAATTCCCCACTAATAAAAGACAGTGCAGAGTTGTTAGTATTATTATAGACTAAAGTCATCAACAAAGAAAGAGATCCATGAAAAATGACTCCATGTATTTTACATCAAGATGGTCCCTTAAAACTCTTTACTTCACCATGCCAAATGGTTTATCATGGTAATGTTCAGTGACAAAGGCAATTAGATGGATTTCAGATCCCTCTGGAGAACTGTGTGACACACACAGCTCTGAAGATCTTCAATGATTGACAGAATCCTGCATGTCTGTCGCCACTGAACCATCACAAACAGCAATACATCTTCTGACCACATGTCCTGGAAGTGTCAGCTTCAGCAGTGAAATGCTGACCTCCTTTTTACAGGTAGTGTTAGCTGAAAAAAACACCACCTCACCTTCAGCCAAGTTAAAATAAATAATATAATATTTTAAAAAGCTTATAAATAATGTGGGTCTTATTAGCAGAAGTCTATTGTGCAGCTATTCAACAGTAGTCTAGATTATAACAGCTTACCCTACTGAACCAGTGTATGCTGGAGAAGAGAGCAAGTCAAGACTCACTTAACAAAACATCCTTGACATAACATATGTCTTCACTTTACCCTACAGTTTAGATTATAATTTTTAGCTTATACTAAGCTTTCAGGGTTTTTTTCCCCCAATGAATGTCCTCAATGCTGTCAGTTATACATGGTCATCGCCTTCCAAGCAACCATTACAGTCTTCATGCTTTAAATACAGACAAAATACTCAATATGTAAATTGCTCCTCCTTTACTTGCCATGGCTTGGAAACTTGTCAGCAGCCTTCCCAACCAGGTAAAGAACTGAACCTGCCCAGCTTCATCAAAAGGGTCTGATGAGCACAAACGCACTTGTCAGACATGGCTTTAACATGGGGAAATCTCACCTCTAGAATCACTCTAACCATCCAGCACTGCACAGTTTTGTTACTGATTGGCTCCAAAAACCGACAAATTAAAATTATTAAGTTCCTACTAAATCCAACATTAGGTATTGCAGAGTATGACGGTAGTGTTCCAAAAGGTATTTTGAGGACAATAGCCTAAATACTTCTGCAGGACTCTAGTCATTTAGTTAATGTTCTCATAGCTCTGACATGTTTGTTCTTTTAATACAAAATATTATTTGTAATTACAAATGGAATTTGCTAATAAACATGGCTGATAATGAAACGTAACTACACACAAACTTTGCTTTTTCACTGTATTTTAGAGATGTCTGTAAATACCATCCGTATATTTTGACAACTGCTTTCTGGAAACAAAAATATAAGGTGCCCTTAAAGAAATTTTCTGAATGCTTTCAAGCATCCCAAGGTTTAAAATAATTTGTTTTACTTTTAGCAGGAACCAAACATGAAGGGAAGAGGATAATGCAAACCAAACAAGGACACATGGACCTGGCACAGCAGGACATGGGCAGACCGGAGAGGTGGGCTGTGTGGAAAAGGGGTGCTTCAAGCAACAAGCCCAAGACACCATGTTCTCTCTTTGTGATGTGCTAAAATAGAGGAATATCAGTATAAACCCCCCTGTGGAAATAGTATTCCAGAACAAAAAGAAATAGAGACCCCATACAAGGACTGACCCAAGCACAACTACAGCGGGGTAAGGATTTTGTTATAGTTGCATCGAGAAATCTCACTGTGTTGCTAAAATCTCCAGTCCAGCCCCTCCACAGAGGAAATGATCTTTTTGCTCCAAGATACAACAGCATCTAAGAATACATGATGATGTTGAGAATGCTCAATGCCCACATAAGCCCAGACAACTTAAAACCAGAAGTTTTCTCCTTTGTTCTGCTCTGGTTATAAAATCCACTTCTGATTTTTTTCTGCCCTCTCAACATGTTTAAACACAACAAAGAAAAACAACTGTTTCAAAATTGTTCACACAAAGTGAAACATTATTATATGACATTCTTTCCTAGAAATCTTTTAAGTCTTATTTATTAACAGAATTAGTCTGATCATAAGCTGGCTGACACACAAAGTGTTGAAATATGTCATCTTCAAACCATGCTTTGCAAATGAAATTTTGGTGTTAATTCAGGGGATATAACAGAATCCTAGAATCTGGAATGAGAGCCAAACAACAAATGTGGTTCCTCTGGCAAAAAAGCATCATTTTCTCCCTTTTCTGTTGTGGGTTTGTCACTGCATGCTCTCCATCATCCTTTGCTTTCCAGAATCTACTTTTTGATGTGGAGTCCCCACTTGGCCATCAACTTCTTCATTAAAATGCTCTAAACATGTTTTGCAGTTCCAATCCCAGGAACTGTTTTGCACTTTAAATGCCAGAATCCAAAAGGATTTCATACATAAAATAAAAATCCTAAGGCTGGGATTTCATAAACAACCTCAAGGTATCTCTACAATTCAATCAGCCTTATGTTAGTGCCAAATCCAGCCAGCAACCACTGCCCAAAGCAGCAGCACAGTTAGGTAAATGCTCTGACCATTTGTCTGTGTTAAACTCGGGGTTGTTGTGGCTGGATTGCTATTGGGATGCCAGCACACTCTTAAATTTAACCTTAATAAGTTTCTATTACACCTCAGTGACCAGCATAGCTCCTGCACTGCATTCAGAGCAGTTCAGCACCCAAACCCTAACTGGAAGGTGCCTTCTGAAACCTCAGCTTGAAGCATCACAAATGGGTTAATAGACATGGCAATTTAAGCAGCTTTTCCAAGCATCTGCAGGGCATTAATATAATTGTGCTCTCAACTAATCCTATGGTCTAAACCAATGGTTCCTGATCTTTGAAGTGTAAGCACATCACAGGAGAGGCATGGCACAGAGACCAGGTGAGCTTTGCTGGATTTGCCCCATGCCAGGCCAATTCCAGTGTCCTTGTACTCTGCTCCAAAGAATACAAGTGCTGGTAAGTTCAAAGCAAAGATATCTACTGAAGGGTGAGCTGTACTTTTGGGATTATTCTGCGCCAACAGTGTTGTAATCCCAACAAGCTCAAACTCAACAGCAGAGGAAAGGCAATGACAGGAGTCCATCAGTTGCTCAGCACTGTGTCAGACCACTGCTGCTCAGCTCTTTGTTATTAGACATCGCAACTCCATGGCATCCAAACTGGTTACCTTATAACCCACAAGAAAGGAATGCAGTGAGCCAAGATTTTATCCTGATTTTATGACTCTGACAGCAGAAAGTCTGACTTGCCTTTAGGCCAGATAAATCACCATATAATACAGAATGGCAAGTACTCCAAGCATTTGCTTCAAACTGACCCAAAATGAGGCCATCTGAAACCAAAAAACATTGCTCAGATTGGGGTTTTTAGGTTGCGAAAAGTGGCCAAATGATCTTAAAAGTTTCATTTATTCTTTTTTCACTAATGTTTAAGATACTATCTTAAAAAGTAATCAATATTAAGGAGCTAGATACAACTGTGAAATATCAATGTAGAAATCTAACTAGCAAAGCAAGTCAGAAATATGAATTAACATCGACATCATGTGTTATGGCATCCACATCTGGATATCGCTTTACTGACTACATCCAAAATTTCTTGGAGAGCTACTTGGGTTCTGTAAAAGTGGATTTCTCCCTTTGAAAGGAAATAATAATTGGAAGGTCTTACAGGAAGTCACTCAATACCATAGAAAGGAAATTGCAATGTGTTCCTCAATGTTAGTTTAAATCAATGTTATATTTAGCAAATGCCTGTATTTTAACCATAGTCTTTTTAATAGGTTCTACTATATTAAGTCTTCTCAAAGGCTTATGCTATATTAAGAGTTACTTTGTTTTTAGAATGTTTTTAATCACCCCTCAAAGTCTTCAGCTTGCCCTAGGATAGATGCTGTTCCCCATCTCCAGCGCATCTAGGATTCTGTTTCCATGAAAACCAGTGTTTTTTGCCCCAAGCTAATAAAAGCAAAGTATTTGTACACATGCTCATCTAGAAGTACGTGTGGTTCTTAAAAATACAAAGTGATTGAGTATTAAAACCACCTCTTTCTGTTTCCAGAAGTATACACAGCAGTTTACCTTCCTAAGAATTTTCTGTTTGGGTACCTGGCTTTCAGTAATTCCATTAAATCAGTGGTTTCAAAGGAATATTTTTTAGCAGTACAATAGTAGTGATACTAAACAAAGTTCAAGAGCTCCAAGGATAACATTTCCTCTAACTTCTTCCCCAGGCTGACCAAATCTGACAAAACATACTTGAGCCCCAGTGCTGAGCCTGCTCAGAAACCCTGTGCAGAAACCATGAGTTTCTGGATTCAACACCACCATTCATTGTTTGGCACTAGCAAATGCCTTTACAAAGAAAAAAGAAGGAATTTCCTTCTTCTATACAACTTTTAATGAAGTGTTTTTGTTGTCAGCCCTTACAGATTGCATAGTTTTAACTTTTTCCATTGCACTTTACTAGTCTGAAAGGAAAAGTGTTTAAAAACTGATTCTGCTTGCTTCTGCAGGTGGGATTCTCTGCAGTCGCTTTGTATCAAGATGTCAAAGAAGCAAGAAGCAGAGCCCAAATATTCAGAACACAGTCTCTTAAAGCTTCTTTAGCACAGGATAGACAATGCAACTCTGATGCAATCAGAAATCTAATGAAAAAAAGAAGTTGTGCATGAAAATACTTCATTCCATTCATATCTAGCACAGATTTTGCATAGTTTTCAATGGAACCTAAGAACATAATTTCTTTCATTGTAGCCTTAAATGTGAAAGTTAAGAAAGTGTTGTGAAAACCAAGCTAAAGCCTGTGCCCATGTGGGCTCTCCTATTTTCACCTTTTTTTTTTCCAAGTACTAAAAGCACTCATGTAAAGGTGCTGAAAATACGTTAAAATATCTGAGTCAATATTAGAAGAAAGAGAACAGGAAAGTCTGAAGTATTTGACTGAAGTGGATGGATTAGACTCGCCAAACCCAAAGGTTTTATGCAGGCGTATGATCAGCTAGAGGAAAGCGAACCTGAGTCATCAGATACATCAAAGTCAAGGTCCAGTGAATGGAATTAGTGTGCGCTGTGTGAACAGGAATGATACCTGCATTCATCTGCCCACTGCAGAACTTTTAATTACACTCAAACAGCCAGTAGCATCAGTGACTGAAATCCCCGGATTACCTTGATTGCTCTGTCATTATCTGTAATCAGCTGCTGCTTCTTATCTTCAAACTTTTGTACAACTTCCTGGAGCCGCTGCTCTCCGGCAAGCTGCTGCCGGTTGCTCTCCTCTGTCAGAGAGGAAATGGTTGTCTTAAGTTCAGCTATGATCTAAAAAGAAAACAGCATGCTAAATCTCCCTTCAGTTAAAGGCATGTACTTTGCATGTTTCTATGCTTGCTACAAGCATGGCACTGGCAAACTCTGCTGCGCAAGCTAAATAGTTTAAATTAACATATGACACACTAGCAAGCATGAAATTCCATGCAGAGAAAAGGAATAAAGCTGCAAATGACAAAAACTGCTGAACACAAAATATTTGGAAGGGTTTTCCACTATGACATTCCAAAATATTTACTCATGAGAACAAAGCACATCTGTGAGCTTTAGAACAGAGCATGCTTCCAGCCTGCCACTGCACTGAAACCAGCAGTGCAAATTCACATGGTGGTTGTGGTGTTTGGATACTTTATAGCTTGAGACTTGATACTGCAGGGAAGAAAAAAACCCCACATTTACATACTGGAGTGAAATTTAAACTTGATAGTGAAAACTTCTGAGCTGCTGGAAGGAGCATATTCTGCTTAGCAATACAGTGGGGACCTGATTCATTGTCCAGGACCCTTAAACCAGCCCTTGCACATGATTTGCTTGTGATTTGTTGAAATGTACTTGTTTCACCTTTTTTATCACTGGGAAAAGTCATAACTAAACCTGATCCTTTCGGCATATTTACAGAATTTTATGCTGACATGTCATCACCCAGCAAAGCACTTAAACATATGGGAGAGTACCTGACTTCAATGTATATATGCAAGCTTAAGGTTAAGCTGCCGTAGCAGCATGATATAGTCTAAGAACACTTCAGCACACAGGCAGGTCAGGGAGGAACTAGAGTGCTTGGACCTGTGTGTCTGCAAGGCCTCCTCTTTGGTAGAGAAACAGATATATTAAGGATACAGTTCTTTAGGAAAAAAAAAAAGGCTTTTAAACACTCCTACTAGGATAGGACTAACATAATAAGAAAGATGCGAGAAATGAAGGTACTAAAATCACAGAGGAAGGGAAACAGGACTGATTGAAGCTCTACAGAAAACTTAATTCTCTGTTTTACTAGCTAAAAATCTAAGAGAGGAATACAGAGTAAAACCTACATGGATATCCCTGTATTTCTTTTTTAAAACCAAATACCTATTAAATAATACAATACACCAATTAAAAGCAAGGCTATTAATAAGATCAGTGTGCCAAAGTGTAGAGATTATCTGGGTGGGTGTAACTCTGCAGGAAGAATTAAGCAGCGTCACTGGGTTTGCAATTCAGGCCATCATTCAGCTGCCACAATTTGCATAAATTTGGCTTTTTTGGTATGTACCCACTTATAAGGATCATACAAAACCATATGAAATATTAAGATAACAACTTGAAGCCATGCAAACCTGTAACAAACCCTTTCATATAACACAAAAATGAGATTTAAAGCTTTGACTAGGTTAAGTCCCTGGGCTCGCACAGGAGTTCTGAAATGCATGCAAGGGAATTTCAGCATGAACTGATGGAGAAAGATGTGCTTTGTGCAGTGCTTTTCAGAGGAAAAAAATATCTGTTTACTTTGTATAAACTTCAGAGGAAATGTCTTGAAATCTCTCCTCTGTGTGGGTGTTAAAAGTGAATGTTCCAAGAGGCCACAGAGAGTAGGATTAGACAGATGTTGTCAGCAACACGACCACAAGGAAAGTTGCAACTGACCTATTATTAATACTGAGCTACAAACCCTCCTATGTCCAAGTAACTTTGGGGGTTTGATTCAAGCCAACTAAAGTAAAGACATTCAGACATCAGGGCGAAACTCCTTTATTGTGCCAAATAGCCCTGATGCATGACGTACGTCTTGTGTCTGCCACTGAGAGCACGGAGGGATGCCAGTTCTGGCCACTGAGCCCATCTCTCCCCAGTAAGAGAACAGTGTGGTAGGTACAGCAATGCCTAGCTTGAAGAAGAAAGAAAGCCTCAAATTTTCCCTTTTGAGACTATTCTACAGGGCAAACAATTTCAGTCTGACAAAATTCATTATGACATTGAGGTTAAATAGTCATTGCCTTGCATCTAGGTGTTCCCACTGCAACAATTACAGCCATTTCCCTCAGCCCTTGTTTAAAACATCCAGAAAGGCTCAAATTATTAAATGCTTCTATTCCATCTCCCTTCAACAAATGGACCAAGACCCATTTTTGTATTGACAGTAAACTGTGTCTGGCACAGAGGGGCTGACTGATTACATTCACTAGGCATGACAAAAGCATAAAAATGACAAGAGGTGAAATAGAATCAGCAATGAAAGGGATCTCTTCCTTCAGGTCTGGCATGCAATAAATGTTACTTTTTGAGCTTTATCATTTCTCTGCTCTTCAGGTTCAGGTGGCAAGATAAAAAAATGAAGGGTGTTGGGATTTGTTTGTTTCTTGCTTTCTATATAAGGCCCTCAACAAATTATTAAAAGACATTTAGGAGAGCATCTTCTCTGATGTATCACAGAATCATGGAACCAGTGAGAGAAGAAGGGTCACCAGAGCTGGTTGCTGAGTCAGGTTTTGAGTGTCTCCAAGGATGGAGATTTCACAATCCCTCTGTATGCAAATACATGTGCATAAAATATAAATCAGGATTTAGAAATATAATGTAAAAACTTATTTACCAATGATTCTGATAAATGCAGTGAAATAAATGTAGCATGTAACAGCGATAGCCCTATAAACTTCAGCGAAACAACTAAAGTCACAATTTGGACAAGTGCTACAGAGACTCAAAGGTAGCCAAAAAGCTTAGATCTTGTGTTTTAATAAGTGTAGGTAAACCAGTAAATTCTGCAGCTTCTTATTGTCTCACTGATCACTTCTGCCCAGCTTAGAGGCCTCTCAACTATTCTTTGCAGTGTTTCTATTGATTTGTAAAGAGATCATTAGACTATTATTACTACTGCTGAAAACACACTTGCAAGTGCAGGCATCCTGCTGTGGTTGGGAGGAATGAGAAGAATGACACCTTCACATAAAACCTCGTGGCAGTTTTCTTACTATTAAAAGCTTAACTTCTGGTTGCATCTCCATCAGTTTTCACACTTCAGTATTACCTGTCAATCAAACTGACAGCTGGAATATTTCAAAATCATCCTGTCTTCTCATTTTTAAGTATATATGTAAATTCAGCACACATCTTCATCTTCCATGTTCAAAGGACTACTCTGAAGAACAACAACTCACGTCAAACCCACTTTGTTTTCAGGACACTGACACTCTTCAAAGTGCTATTCTGGGCAGAAATGCTGAAGGGCCTAGGAGCAATGATGAACACGGAGATGGCAGAACTGGGAATGCCGTTCTGCCATTGGCTGCGCTGGCAACCATCACCTTGTAACATTAAATGCAAGCCCTGGTTGTGTGAATGTCCCTGATTTTATGAGATGAGCTGGTTAACACGGCACCTCACCTTTCCTTCCCACTGACTGGGGGAGGATTTGGACCTCTTGAGTGCTCAGGAGATGAAAAAGTAGGTGACTGGAGCACCTCTCCTGTGAAGACAGGCTGAAAGCTGGGCTTGTTCAGCCTGGAGAGGCTCCAGGGAGACCTTAGAGCAGCTTCAGTGCCTAAAGGGGCTACAGGAAACCCTTTAGACAAGGGCCTGTAGGGACAGGATGAGGGGAATGGCTTTAACCTGCCAGAGGGGAGATAGAGATGAGCTCTTAGGCAGAAGCTCTTCCCTGTGAGGGTGCTGAGGCGCTGGCACAGGGTGCCCAGAGAAGCTGTGGCTGCCCCATCCCTGGCAGTGTTTAAGGCCAGGCTTGGAGCACCCTACTCTAGTGGAAGGTGTCCGTGGCAGAGGTTGGAACTGGATGAGCTTTAAGGTCCCTTCCACCAAAAAACAGGTTGGGATTCTATAAGATTTCAAACTCAAAAAACCCCCACCCATATTTTCTAGTCAGCTTTAATGCTCTTTGTTATTTGAAAGGTTAAAATCAGTAAGATAGACACTGGATTGGAAATGATTATGGCTTCTCTTTCTCATCAAGACCTACAGTTCAGAGCAGAAATAATTACACTTCTCATCAAGTTTCCAAATCAAATGCATTCACCTGAGGTTCCTGTCTTCTCGCTACCTACCTGCGAGGATTTAGCCAGCTTCTGACTGTACTCCTTTTCAGCCTGCTTTAGCCGGCAGTTTGCCTGAAACACACACAAAAGGCAACCAGATTAGCTCAGATGAAGAACGTGTACAGACACTTTGCCACCGACCCCTCCGCTTGGCACCTCATCCACATGCCTATCGCGGAGCGGCTGGGACCCGCGCCAACTCCAACGCCCTTTTGTGGCAGCCAAAAAACCGCGAGGGCTTGTCTTTGATCTCGGGCCAACTATTCATCACTTGAAAGAGGGGAGAAATTGTACCTCTGCTGCCAATTATTAGAAAAACATAAAGACTTCTGCAGATTAAAAACCAGAGAGTGAGTGAGTGAGTGTGTGTGGGGGGCAGGAGGCAACGCACACAGGAGTTTATTGGGGTGACTTCGTTTCTGAATGCAGGGAAAAGCGAAGGAGAAAGTCCCAGGCATGGGGACATGAAGGACACAGCTTCATGTCTCAGCCTGGTGCCTGCAACTGCCTTTTGTCCCATTGCACGTCCTTTCCTGTTTAAAGGTGGCGATTGCACTGAAAATCGACCCGACACACAGCTGAACCAACTGGGAGCTCCTGGACACCCAGTTCTTTCCTGCTCCTAGCATTTTTTTTCCCAACTTGAAGATAAAGAAGAGAACAAACTGAAAACAAGGCGGCTTTGTCACACTGGAACCCAATGAGCAAATATTTCTGTAACTCTGGGGAAAGTAGCTCTTTTTTTTTTTCTCACAGAATTTAATTTCAAAAATAATTCAATAATACTAACAATTTAAAGCAAATTCAATTTCATTTCAGAGCACAACTCTGATTTGTATTTTCCCTGCAAAATGCCATAGCATTATATCAATAGAGCAGCCTCAAAACACTGTCCTCGGATGAACTGCTGAACACTCGCATGTTCTTGGCTCTAAAGTTTGAGGACAGGTGTCTAAGAGAACTATTTTCTGAGGGGGGCAGGATATTACAAAAGCAAATTTAAGCTGATTAAGTTTTCAAAATCTATCTGACCTTATGTTCAAATCTTTGATCTGTCATCTTTAGTTTTACGGCGCAGCATCCAGCACACAAACACATGCTCTATCAGTTGCTCATGTGCCAGTGTGTGTTTTGGGGGACCACAGAAGCCAAGGAGACCCCCACCCCAAAGCCTCTGAACCCTGCTTGGATCCAGCTGCAGGACTGAAACTCCATGTCTGCAAACACCAGGGATTTCAGTCAAGCAAACACGCTTATTGATTTTACTGGACTATAAATTGAGGAGCTTAAAGTTGCAGAGTGTGTTTGCGAATCACCACCGGGGTTGATAGGGCTCAAATCATCCTGTGCAATCCAGGCAGTTCTGTATGGTGCAGCTTAATATAAGTATATTACAGCCAGTTAAAAATAATCTTAAAGCTGCACATGATACTACAATTTAAGATTCTGAATCCCTTCAAATTCTGAGATTATGAAGCTCTTTGAGGTCCATATGTCATCTGTTTGTTGGTACTAAGAAATCTACTAAGAATCAAACCCAATTCTTATCAAAGCCAGTTAATCAAACCCAATCAAAACTGTCTATGCATGATTTCTGAGAACACATGCTTTTGGTTATTTTTTGTTATAAATAAAGATAATGGCACTACTTATTGTTTGAAAACAGCATATACAAGAATTCTGGAGCACCAACCAAATGCAATTCCACTTCTACATTTATCACCTGAAGTGTGCCACAAACACTGCAAAGGCATATTATGGGGTTGCAGAAATGAAAAGAGAGCAGTAACACAAAAGGGGTTATGCCAGAGGACTCTGTGTGTGTTACATTTCCCTTTGTATTCAGGCTGACCCATGTTAACACTCCTTCCCCTATTGTCTAGGTTCAGATTACGTTTTACCACCACTGCATATCATCAAGTGCCTGAATCTGCCAGTTTATCTTTAGGGAAAGTAAAAATATAAATTACAGTAATAATATAAATTGCTGTTACTCCCAGAAAGGGAGAGATACCAGTCAGCAAGCACCGCAGAGAAGATCACATTACAGCTGCTCTCACTCAACTTGCCTGGGGTAAAAGTCTTCATCTTTCATAGAAGCAGCTTTATAACCTCCTGAACCCATAGAAGAAATCCCAATAAATAATAAGAAACCACTCATAAGTTCCATAAACAAATTGGAAATGGTTTGTGCACACCAAGTAGAACCAGAATGACCTCTGATAGACATGACAGAGGCCAGCCAAAAGAAAGATACGCCAAATTCCTGTGCTTTAGTCCTAACTGAAGGCAAAGAAAGTACATCCTACCAGTTTATTTAAAGGCAATTATGACATTTTATTTTATAATGCCTTTAACAAATACCAATTAGCAAAATATATATGCACGTTGTCTCCCAGTCATCAACCAACCACAAATTAGTGCATTCACTGCAGTCCCAAACATCTTTATTTGAGGGGTCTGATTTTCAGAAGTACTGAGCTACCAAAGCTGCCACTGGAGATGGTGACAACACATTTAGAACATCTCTAGCTGTCTAAAACTGACTGTATCCCGACCCTGTGGCACTAACAACTACTGCCCCATGATGACTTCAGCTTTTCTTTTGGATCTGTAACACCGCACAGGTCTTGCATCATCACAAACTGCACAGGTAGCACCAGGGAAGCTTTGCAGAAGCAGTGACCATATGTGACCACATACTGGCCAGCTGAGAAGAGCTAATTCATGGCAATGCACAGGAGCACTCTTTTCCCTCATCTTTTTTTACTGCAGACATAAAAAAATTTCCCTTTTTAAAGCCTGCAACTAAACTAATTTAATACCTCTCGCCTATAGGCTGCTGCTTTGCAGCCTAGGGAGGCACAAACCTCCTCCCCTGGGGCACATACAGCACTGCTACACACAAAAAAGCACCTTTTTACCTTCTTTTTTTTTGAAGGAATGACTTACAGCAAAGTAAATACACATAGCTGCATACTGTGAACATCACAGGGGATTTATATTACATTTATCTTGACAAGTGAGCAGGTTCAAAATGGCCTGGTATACACAAGCAGCAGTTTCCTTTTATAACAGGCTGCTCTGCTCACGCATTGTATGAAGCACAAGCTGCTTCTGTATTATTTTAAGGGCATTCCCTCACTTGCAGGTTACATGCTATTTCAGAAACATAATGAATAAGAATCCAACTGGAAGGTGAACATTTGTAGGGTCAGCCAGTATTCATTAAAGTCTAACTCTTTTTATAGGGATGGGCAGCGCTGCAAATAGAGTTAATGGTCTTAAACTAGTTTTCCGTGTGCGAGAGGCAGCTGTTGGAATTCACACTTGGCAACAACTTGTCAGAAATATCAATTGTAATATCCATTCTTAGGATAAAAAGGTTTCAATTGGATAAGCCATAGAGGAATTCCACCGATTCAAAAATTAACTTCTGTTTAGTTTCACACAGTTAATACATATTTTAGCTGAATTATCTGATTAGGACAATTTTACATGCAGTTATTCTATATTACAGAGTGAGGACTTTTGCATTAAAAAGATTATGTCCTTGTTACAGTTAATTGGGTTTAAAAACCAACTATAATTCTATAACAAGCCTCAAAGCATCATATTGTGGTTGCTGAGCAAAACTGCACCGGCTTCAACAAAACATTTCACGTGAATATTAAAGCTGGTTTTAGCACTGGAGACGTGGTATCTGAATTAGTGTCTGCTATTCTAACACGAGCTGAGCATCAGTGTTTCCTTTCATGAAACAGAACAGCAGTGCTAAGAATAAAAGAGCAAAGGATCTATGGTGGGATCACACCATGAAAGCATACCATGTCCTACCCGAATTGCAAAGTTTCTATATGCTATTTTTAAGGTATATGATGTATTAAAGGGGACTTTTCTAGTTCTACTTGATGGATTGCATGCTCTGAACAGCCCCAGGGGCTGCTCACCAGCACAATGTCAATAGTAGCTCTGGCTGCACTGTGGGGTTGGCAGGCACACGGACAACTTCATCCTCCACCAACATCCATGAAGGCGTTGAAGACGGCTTGAATGCTTATCAAAAATACAGCTGTTGAGAATTTTCTGGAGCAGCCCAAATCTGTACACAGGGACATGGTTTTAGTGGGACTTGGCAGTGTCTGGTTTACAGTTGGACTCAATGATCTTAAAGGTCTTTTCCAACCTAAACGATTCCATGACTCTCTATCTTCCAGCTTTGGAATGGTGATTTTTGGATGGAAAGTTAGACTGCAATTGTGCACAAAATTAACAGGAAAACTAATTCCTGCAACCCAAATGCATACAGATCTGTAGGAGTTAAGGATGCATAGGGAAATCCTGTTCATCTATCTATGAATTACAGTTTGTGACTGGTTCAGTGGTGTTTCAGTTTGATTGCAATCTCCCAATACAGAAAACCCTCACAAACATAACTCTCATAAAATAGAGGGTTACATACATAAAATAGAGGGTTACATACGTATAGATACACACACTCATATTCACTAACAGAAAAGCAGCTTTAAGAAAACTGCTTAGGGTACTAGCTATGAAAGAGTAATTCTTTCAAAATGCCTGCAACTAGCTAAATGATGGCTGATCCTCCATAATTAGTTAGATAAAAGTGTAAGCAAACTGGGGGGAAAAAAAGAAGAAGGAAAAAAAAATCAAAGGGTGGGGGAAGGAGAAGAAAGAAAACTTGCTCCAGGGAAGAAGCAACTGTTCTCTGATGTGCAGCAAAGAATTTAACATCAAAGAACTAATGTAAATGGGGCCCATTTACCTTAAAAAACAACACACCACTCCGCATTCTGGAATATTTCTATTTAAGTTTGACAGTATTATGCTTTGTACTAAAATTCAGGATTGTGTAATTTGACAGATGTCAAACGAAAATGACCTTCAGGATGGCGAACTGGAGCAATTTTTGTTATTAAGCATGTTAAACGGCTCTGTACACTATCTGTTTAAACTCCAGAGATTAGCAGAGCACCTTTTAAGTTCATCTGATTGTACACAGAAATTTCATTTCAACCTCAAAGCCTGAAACATGTATTTTCCTTATGTACCTCTAAAACCAGCAGTGGGGGCTCCCTATGCCAGTATCTTGCTCTTTCTACTGCTGTTCCCACCAACCAGATACCAAAAGGAAAGCTGAATCTTTGTGTAACAGAGGAAATAGCATACCAGCTCAAATATGTAATTTGAGCCACCCAAAAGACCATTAAAAATAGTTCAATATCCAAAATGATGTTAAGGGAACAATTAGCCAAGTACCAAATGACTTCAAGGGTTTTGAAAATGAATGATAGAAATCCCAAAATCCTATTAATATTCTATTTTCCATTTCACTTTTGTAGGGCTATAAATCTTTCTTTTCTCTTTTTTTCTTTAAACATATATCTTTAGGACAAAAAAACCTACAACCCTGTCATTCATGTGCTGAGTACTTCTCACTGGGAAAAGAACAAGAATGAATAGAAATGAATTTGACACTCTACCTGTATGGAGAATTGCCTTTCTGCAGTGTATTGCAATTCTCTACTTAACGGGGGCCTGCTGAAGAGCTGCTTCTGCAATTTGTGCCTTAGGAAATCTCTGATTTCCAGTCTTTCCATTTAAACCAACAGTGTATTTCTAATTATCCCCAAATTCTGTAGAGGAATTAAATACAGACATTTGTCTTCTATGAGACTTAACTGCATGGGGTCTGATGACAGTTCCACCATCCTTACCCTCATATGTAATTACTCACTTCATCTAAACGGATGTACTGAGCACCTAAATATTTCCCAGCATCATTAATACTGATTTTTATTCAATATTGTAGTGAGCCAGGCACCTTATTTAACACCAACTACAAAATTTAGCCTAAAACACAAGCCTTGTATACAATACAAGGTTTTACAACCAGGCTAATAGTGCGGGTTTGCCACATGAAATTGTTCAATGCCTTAACTATACTTTATACAAGATAGTACTGATGCAAGCAGCAGGCATTTAAAGGACAGACAGGGAATTACAGATTAACCTGAAGATGTACTGTGACATTTTGCCAAAAGATTGCTTCATTTGATAAGCATCAGGCTGGGGGATCTTGGGCTGCAAGAGCAAAGCAGGCCAGTTTCCCTTTGATTTATTCTCATCAATCATCTATGACTATCGGGGAAATCAATGTTGTATTTTGTGATGACAGAGATTCCTAAAATGAAAAGATTCCAATTATCAATGTACTCTATCATAATATATGTAACTGTTCCTCATCTACCATCTATCACGCCAGACAGTTTTGCTTGGGATTTCTTGTTAACTTCCCATTGATACTAACTTTTTTGTCAGTTCAGAGGCAGGTGGCTTTTACATTATGGCACGACTCCTTCTCTTGCTCAACAAATAAGATGAACTGAGTAAACCTAGTGAAGATGTTGAGACTGCAACACTCTCCACATCAGGGTACTAAAGCCCAGCTTTCCCATGGCTACATGCCTCAATCTGGTACAGCATAAACACATTTCTGTATTACAATTTTTAGTATTTACTGGTTTTCTTCTGTCCTTTCCAACTCAGTTAAGATGGTTATTTAAAGTGGACTTAAGATATTATATCACAAGTGGTAGCATTTTCCTTTTCAGAGCCTTAACAAGTGAAATATGCACCCAAAGAGAATTATTTGAGCTTCTACAAGCTGCCTTTATTCATCAGCAATACTGGGCACCTCACTTGCTCATGTGCACTCTGTCTTTCTCTCCAACTCTAACACAAAGAAGTTTACAGAATAGCTTGTATCACTCAGGCCCAGATGGTTTTGGTACCCAAGCAGCTGACACCCCGTAGAATCACAAAGGGAAAGGCTATTAAATATCTTTGAAGATGCAAGTCAAAGCTAAAGTTGCCTCCCCAGATAGAAGGCGATGGTACCAAGATGTGGCACTGATCCAGGATTTGAGTAGTCTCAGTTAAAGACTAGTAAGTATAAGCTTTACAATACATGATTCTTTCAGGAATCAGAGATTTCTGAGACCCATGCACTTTAGCATTACACCAGCCAAGTTTATATGCCTTGATTTTTGTCAAGAAGAGACTAAAGCTCCTGAAAGGACTGTAAAGGGATAAAAATATGAGTTTTATTCTTTAGATTCTCCATTGCTGTTTTAAGTTGAATTTTGTGGCAATAACAAGCAAGTGTTAAGAAGATAATGACTGGGAAAAAAATCCTACATATGTATCATTTTGAGACAGAACCTTTTTTAGTAGATAGAAGGAAAACTGGAAATGAAAGGACAGACTCAGTATTACTAAGTTAACTTGGTATTACTAAGTTACATCATTAAATGAGAGCCAAACAGAAGTTAAGCTTTGACAGTTGGAAAGACAAACACTGAAATACAACAAAATCCCCTAACAAATCTCTGATCTAAAGCAATCAGTGTTCCTTAGCAAGATTATGCTGCATTACTTTTTGTAGTTTTAAATACAACAAAGCTTCCCCAAAAGAACGCCAACTTCACGGAGCCAGAAGGCATTACCATCCCGATGACTAACTGTGCACAAGTCCAGCACAGTCCCAATTAAAAGAGAATGGAATATATTGCTCAATCATGAAAGCATTTAAAAACATAAATAAGACACTGAGAGACTCTTAACATTCCCAATGTTTAATTATTTATCCGTTCTCCATCCTGCAGCTCTAGGTCAGAATTAACTCCTCCGAACTAAATACAGGAGAACTCTTGTGGGGATTTGTACCTTACTCATTTCCAAGCAAACACTCAAATTCATTTCAAATTCACACAAGAACTGCAACAGTTTCACCTAAATCAGATTTTCTACAAGTTAAACACCCCTCCTACACTCAGATGTGATTGTGAAACTACTTTGATCTCTGTTCCCAAATTTATTGCTCTGTGTAATCCATGACAAAATATAATGTGATTTACTGTATCTCTATATGACAGCCCAGCAGCTGACAGAACTTAATAATTTAGCATAAGAAAAAAACCTTCTGGCACCAAAATATACAAATCATAATTGAGGCACTTTAGTATCACATTACAATGAAGCATTCGCAGCCTGATCATAAGAACTTCAAAACAATTAGAATTCTTTCTCACTCATTTAATGAAGGTGGGTTTTACTCCGTGACATGTTCTGCAGCTGTAAGGCAGTCGTTTTGGAACACTTTTGTTTCTTCACATTAAAGACTCTGAAGGACTAATAATATCATTTTACCCCTTCCCTATTTCCCAAACACTCCTTCCCCTTCAAAAAAGGAGGGGGAGAAAAAGACACCTGCAGCTTTTCTCTATTATAAAGATATGAAGAAAGAGCAAATAAGTATAAACAATGTTTTCAAATTGTGCCAGAACTCAAACATGCAATAAAGGTGTTTTATATTAGTTTGTAATCTATTAGTTTGGTCTTGATAACTGAGCATTTTTTCTAGATAAAGCTATAGTAAAAGAATCAGATACCCGAATACTGACCTAAGCAGGGATGTGATGGACACGTTCCATGAGGCAGCTTTTGCTTTGGCTTGTGCTGACTCAGGTTTGGGGGAAATTTCCACTTAGTACTTACTGACTCCAGGCAACAAACACCAGTTACTGTTGTTTGCACAAACAAAAGCATGAACCAGCTCCACTAAAGTCAGCAGTGATGGCTGCAGGTAACAGTATCTGGCACTAGGGCATCAGTGTAGGACCTGTTCTCTCACCCCTGGCTGGGCACCCAGAGCAGATGGTGCTCATTCAACAGTTTGCAAAGAATCTAAGAATGAATTGGCCAAGTTGTTAAAAAATAAAAATAAATAAAAAGTAATCTCTCATTACAACCAGCTGGAATTACTGAAAAATAGCCAGTGTTTTTCCTAGCGTTATAGCATACCCTGGGATGTAAAGATAAGTAAAATTAGTGAATTAGAGAAAACTGAGCCTACATGCAATCAGCCTTCTTCAAAACACATAGTATGGTGAAAAAAAAGGGAGGGAATGAGATAATGATTCAATTGGGCTTCAATTTGCTATAGATTAAACAATCTACACTTCTTGTTCTAATTCTTCTCGGTAAGAATTAGAGGCTCTTCAGCTTATTCATAGCTAAGGCTCAAGCAAAAGAATCTATGTAATAAATTCAAATTAACTTTTGAGAATTTTAGTCAAAAAACATGGCACATATACAACAACTGGTAGAGATCCTGGATGTGTTCAGTAAGGAGAAAAACATACATCTACATTATAATTAGATACCAATTTAATGGTATCATTATACTCAGGAAGAATACGTGTCCACATTTTATGGTTGACCTATTTGCCCCCATGTAAATAACCAGGGTATCACCACAATGAATGTGGAAATAGTTCATCTGGATGCTCACACAGATGAAGCTGTCTGTCCTATGGCTATTATTGTTCAAGTTAATGAAGTGAAAGGTGTCACTCAGATCAAAGGCTCCTTTATGCTCAGAAGTCTACACAAGAACCTATGGAATTGTTGCAGAGATGGTCCCCTTCCCAGAACGTCTTAATACAAAGATGAAATCATTTTTGGTAGTTAATGAAACAAAGAGTTGGCAGAGAAGAACAAGAGCTACAGAGACAGTATTGAATAATGTAAGCTAATGGAAAGCATGCAATGCTTATTCTTTATAAGCAGAAGTAACTTAATCGCTTAGGGGAAACTCAATACTTTATTAGTATCTCTTGAATCTCTGAAGATGTCATATTCTTTCCCTTCATCTTCTATTTCTTCGCCAGTGTTGAACAGTGTGACATCATCTATATGAGTCCAGTGCCAGAACAGATACTGTGAATAAAGGTATTCCTACATATGCAGTATGAAAATATGCCCAGTGAATATGTCCAACTGGACCCCATCCTAGGGCTGTACTAGTTAATTAATCCAGCATCGCAAAGCTTGACGCTAAAGGAAGGACTAACTTGCTGTCTGGAACATATTATTAGTACCTTATTTGCCAACTGCATGCAAGTAGAAGCTGCTCAAAAATGAAGCAGCTTCCAGTTATAGGCCACTGTCTTCCAATCTTTGAAAAAGGCCCTGTTACAAAGCCATGATATTAAACCATACCTATTAAACAGAATACTTATTCTTAATTAGGGAAGTGGTCACTTACAAGTGATCTTTGAATTCCCTTGGCATTTCAGTTTTGACTTCCCACCAGACATTGGTGGAGTGATTGCAACAGGTATAGACTATAAAACATTGTAAATGTCCATACTTACTTAAAATAATAGAAATCTCAGACTACAACTAACTGCTCCATCATTAAAGTCTTCAGGCATGACTTGCCTTGCTCTGGGCAGGCTGCACTGCCATTCTGGAGTCCTATCTCTCCAGATTGAAGTATGTTACCACTGTCCTGATATCAGAAGAGCTGCAGCCCAGAAACTAAAGTGTTTGACTTTTTTGACTACAGCTTCATCCTGTAATCAAATCTCATCTGTGTTCAGTACAGTCAATACGCAAAAATGTCTATTATTTCTCCACAAGAAAAGCAGCACTGGAAGAGAATTAGCTGTTCCTGGAACCTACGTAAAGATTTAACATGATGACTCAAGATACCTATTTAAGCACAGAAAAGAAGTCAATAAAAAGCTAAATGTTGAAAATTATTTAGAGAAGAAAAAAAACCTCACCACACCTTTTTGTCCCACTCTAATTTACTCATGTGTGCTGCTCAAAGAGCTTTTCTATGGGATACTATCATTGTTCCAAGGTTGCTTCCTTGGAGCATCGTTAGCTGATCTGCTCGGGTCGTGCTTTCTGAACACTCATCTTCTTTGCCAAGAAAATACCACAGTTGAATGTTACAAACAGTGGTGTTAGCCAAGCCTCACATCTGCACACACTTAGAAATGCAGTTTGTCTCTTGCTTTTAGCAATTTCTGGCAAACCTGAAAACGCTCATCAGCTCTGTGCAGTCCATTACACCTGGCTGATTCGTGTTTGTGCCATAAATGCTGCTGATGCAACGTACAACACACCTGCCTCCTGCTGAAATCAGTCATTAGTGGAATCCAACTACAGTACTCTGTATACTCTAATATGTTTATTTCTTAAACAATTTATGTTTTGTTTCATTATAATGAGATATAGAGTCAAATAAAAGAAATAAAATTACCATCATATCAGAAAATGTGATAATCATTTGATACCACACAATGCAAGTGTATTAAATCTATTATTTAAATGTAAATCAAAATCATTATGCTTGAATACAAGTCTGCTTCTGAAATGATACTTAAGATTTCTGAACTAATAGTCAAGAAATAAATTGGAGCTATTCTGAAGTCATTTTTATGTTAGAGACAGATAACAGATATTATGGAAGTACTGAAGTCCTCAGAACATGATAAGTGCAGTTTCAATTTCTCCATGCTATCAGCTTTGTCTCATTTATGTCTGGCATGGCTTACCCGACCTTAAGGACATTAACATTTGTTATCCTTACCCTAGAAGGTGGGTATGTGTTCTAATATAACTACCATGTTACATCTCAAAAGGTGAGCAATAAGATGATTACATGTGACTGAACTGCAGCAAAAACCCAAGGCTGCGGACGAATTCCTGCCCTGCCCCAGCAAGAGCAGAGTAGCTACTGGGGGTGTCACAAGCAAACCAGACTCGACTTCAGTTTAAATTATTACCAATCAAATCAGCAGGATAGTGAGGGAAGAAACCAAATCTTAAAACACCTTCCTCCCACCCCTCCTTTCTTTCCAGGTATCCTGGTTTTGTCTGGGATACTTTTTTTCCACAACACCTAGCTTAACTTCACTCCTGATTTCTCTACAGCCTTCCCACTTATCATTCCCTAGGGACTGGGAGATGCAGTAACTGTCAAAAGATACTTGCTTTTAAAATCACAGGTTCAAAAACATTACTGTAGTATGCTTGTTGAGCAACTTTCTAGCATCATATGCTGGAATCACTAACAAAATCAAATACACACTACAATAAGCAATGTACTACCTTTAAAGTTGAGATTTTTAAGCAAGAGAAAACTAAAGACCTCAGTAAATTATGTGTCCCTAAGATTGAAAAGCTGTCTAAAAATACCAACAGCTATTTAAGTGTCCAGTGTGCTTACAATGAAAACTGTTCCTCCCTCTCTGCTCCCCTCTCCCCCTTCACATCCCCACTGAAGCAGGGATATGGGGAGGGCAATGCCATCGGAATTCTCTATCTCCTTCTACTCATTTTTACCTTTCAGTTAAGTGCCAGCCATTTCATTTCCATTTAATCATGTTCATGTGCACAACAGTGCACAATTACACAAAGCAATCCACACAGAAATCACTGTTCTAACTCACAAAACAGACCACAAGGATGAGATCCTTCACTTGGGAATGGCCTGACCTTCAGAAAATATGGACAGTCAGATGTTCCAACCGTAACAGTAAAATTCAGCTTCCCCTTGGATTTTTAAGCAATCTTTAAAGAACTGGCAAGGGAAAAAAGTAAATTCAGAGGAGAATTTTTTCTCCCAGATTATCTTAAATTTCAGGACAAGAAGATTCGCTAGAAAAATAAAAGGAGACTCATGCTGCAAAAAAGATGCTTTCCCTCCCCCCCCCCCCTTTGATGAAGGAGATTTTATCCGAGTGCTGTGGACTTTAATAGGATCAAGATTTGAACTAGGTTAGCTGAAACTGTAACTTTTGAGCTGTAAATGGAGCTTGCTCTCTAAGCTACTTTGACTTTTGGACTTTGCAGCCAATTTCCACAGCTCTACATACAGAAGACAGAAATGAAACAGAAGGGTAAATGAAGATTTGAAGGTACTGCAGGGTATTTTCACGTGTCTGTGAGAGACTTTCCATCAAAGATACCTTTTTCCCCTCCTCCTCTCTTTTACTCAACATGTGCTCTTCTCATTAGAAGTAAAAATAGGGAAGTAGGTTAAATAATAAAAAATAATTCAATAGCAGCTAATACAGCTTCAAATTAGCAATTTCTTTGGAAAAATAGGAAAAAAATCCACCAAATTAAAAAAAATAGTATTTCTGACAGAACTGACAATTCAAGACTATTAAAGATATTGCCCTATGAAGGATTATTTGTAACTTTAATTTGAGGATGTAAAGAAGTTAACTTTTCTTTTGCTATACTACACATGTAAGAAAAGATCAAAGAAAGAAAAGAATTGAGATTCAAATTCCATTTTTAAGCAAAAATGACAATGTCTTCCTGAGTTAAAATTAATCCTTTAATGATGAATTTCAAAGGTTTAAATACTTTCTGTGACCTTGGCTTTAAATAATTATGCCAAGCGGAGCTTTCCTTACATTCAGAAAAGATTGTGAATTGTTGATCACAGCCATTTTAATGGCTTCAGGCTGGGTGATTTCCAACATAATCCTCCAAACGCTGCTTAAAATTACAGACCAAGAACCTGACGCAGGTAAATGAAATGTCACTTTCACAAAGGCTGTTCAAACACTCTCTGTAGATTGTTAATTTGTGCCACTGTACATCGCTTTGCAATGAAATGTATTATTTATTACATTAATGCATATAAAAGATACCTCAACAACTCCCTGCTTATATATACACAGTGTCTACCATAAATATTAAGTAAGGAGTTTTTTTAGTTTAGCTTTTGAAAGAAAACTCACATGGTTTAGCTCATATCATCCTGAATGTAGGGAAATACTTGAATTCAGACCCCATTACAAGGGGATGCGCACTCAGTGACCCCAGTGAACAGAGAAGGCTTGATATATTTGTTATCTGATGTAACATTAATCTGTATTCTCAAGCCTTTCACAAAGGCCTTGCTCACCCCATGCACACAGGCAGAAGTAGACCAACCATTGTTACCAGCTCCCAATTTCCTTGCCTGAAATTTTTCCTCCTTAAGAATTTCTCCTCTTTTTACAGGAGGAAAAAGCTCGGTTAGATGGAACTGCCCTTTCTACTCCATCTATTCCAGCAAAGGACAAGTGACCAGCCTAGTCCTTGGCTGGCTTTGCCTTTGAAATCATGTAGATTTTTCAATCCCGTCAGCTCCTAAGTGCTGTGGTCGTTCCTGTTCTGCACTCCACATGGCTTGAAGGGGCTGCCCTAGCTCTGCTCACAGGGAGAACAGATACAGCAGCCACTGCTGCCCTTCACAGGCAGGGAGAAGCCATGCCTGTGGCATCCAAGATCAGATCTAAAGTACACATCTGTTCTTCCAACTCAAGTGACCCCTAAACAGTTTTCCTCAGTGAAACTTCACTTGTCTGGCTTTTGGGGTGATTCCTCCCCTTTGGCCAGACCACAAGAAGCAAAGCTATATGAACCTCTCACCTTATCTAAAGCCTTCTCCATTTCTGCTGTATGTATCCTTTTCAGGTCTAACATCCTTTTTTCTGCCTCCACTTTCAACTTGTTCAGTGCCACCTCATGGTCTCGAGCTGCCCTCTGCTTCTCCTCTTCCCACTGATGGCCCAGTTCCAGCAGCTGCTGCTTCCGCTGAGTGTTCACCTGAATAAGCTCTTCCTTCAGTTTGTGGATTTGGTTCTCCATATCACAGATAACCTGAAACAAAGAACAAACAAAGTGGAAATAAACCCCACACCTCCAAAACAAAACCCACTCGATTTTCTCAGGCTGCCAGCTGGGGTAGGGAGCAGACTCAAAGGATTCTCTATCCTTTTTCTTGGCTTCTCTTACTGCTCTTCCCCTTCTCTTCATACATGTAGATGAATACAGATCCTCCCTGCCTAAAGCATACATAGAGCAAGATTTACTGTTTTGGAGGAGGTGCCCCATAGTTTGTGGCATATAATCACTACATACACCGTCCATTATGTAATGTCCTAACCCTAACCCTAAGCATGGGGTTTTTTCCCTTAAGAAATGAC
This sequence comes from Neopsephotus bourkii, assembly GCF_033783945.1. Lineage (NCBI taxonomy): Eukaryota > Metazoa > Chordata > Aves > Psittaciformes > Psittacidae > Neopsephotus > Neopsephotus bourkii. Next base: position 2,946,012 of record NW_026902223.1, read on the forward strand.
CTGCTGCCTTCTAAGAAGATACCAGCGTACTGCCAATCATTGCTACAGATTATAGGCTGTATTTCATCATAATGTACACCAGGATTGTATCAAAAAATGTCCTCCTCTGGGTGAGGAACCAGAACACACTGAGAGAGGATGACACCAGTGCAGGGAACCGTTCAATCTCTGCAAACACAATAGAGATAAGATATCCGACCTTCAAAATGCAAGAGACAGGCTTCAGAATCCACAACTCTCTTTTACATTACCCTTCAGCTCTTGGGAGCAAACTATGTTGTGGGATGCAGAAGGTGGAGCTGTAGAGCGGCAGCAGAATAGTATCTCACTGCCTGCCTTCCATGGGGGACCTCAGGAGGGTGAAGAATGAAATCTATCTCCAGTAAAGCTGTGTTACTCCTGGATTATATAGAATACACATAGCTGCTGTCCAGTAGCAGTAGAGTATACATTTATTACTTCAGATATACACTTCCAAGTAACTCTTCCTGGTCACTTTTCGAAGTGTATGTCTTCTGTAGCTTCTCAAATGCAGTATAAGAGCATTGCATCTGGATGTTGCAGATGTCCTTACAGGTAAGTGGAATGTGTGATGTTGCAAGCACATGTATGTTTTCATTCATAAATTCGGAAAATGAGCATCTTCCTTAAAAGCCTCACACAGCATTATCCCCTTTCCCTCCCTGCTTCACAAGTAACTTTGCAGCTCCCTGGAATTCCTTCCTAAAGGATGTGACAATATAGAGATGAGAGACTGATGTTCTAGCAAACAAATGTAGGCGGCTCAGCTCCAGTTTATTACAGGTTTCACAAGAAAGTCTGATGAAAATTACTGTATATTTAAAGATCCCATTGCCCTGGAATGTCAGTTACTGATGATAGAGCCCTGATCTCTCCAACTACTATTTTTCTTGTTCAGACATTTTTAATATACTGCCTGTATCCAGCTAAACCGCCTATTTGCCATCTCTGAGAATGACGTTACTACAAAGCTTTGAAAAAGAAACATTCATTTCTGACCAAAGTTGGGAAGTGAATGACTATCAGATATATCACCTTGTACATTAATATCCCAAGACAGATTGTTATAAATACTGTGATCTGAGAGAGGAAAATCCAGGCTTGAAAGTCTGCCTGTTTTTTTCCAACTATTTGAACTCTATGGTGCAATAAAAGTCATGTTGGTTCCCCTCAAACCTTCAGCTGTGTCCTTCAACTATCACAGCTGTAATATGTATTAAATAATATCAACCATCTCAGAAACTTAGCACAGGACTGACTTTTGCTTCCATGCTTTCCTAATTACTCACTGGCATTATTCCCTACTATGTCCAAGGTAAAATTGCGTGTGTGCATGCGTGGAGTAGGAATGAGCACATCATTTGTATACAGAAGTATAACACAGGCCACATATTTCAGCTCTATCAACATCATCTCAAACATATGTTTCATATAGTATAATCTGCACTAGATCCTTTCCTTCCTTTCCTGATCTTTTCCTCTACATATGTTTAATTGTTTTATTAAATCTGTATACAGATTAAAAATGTAAAGTGCATTTTAGTTTGCAATTATAATCTATAATGTACTTTTGTAATTCTTTCAGAAAATGATTTAACCTCAAGAGCATAAAAGGACAGCCTAACTGGCTTTTACTAAACCTAAGCAATGCTAAGTCAATGCGGTTAATAACTCCAGTTTCCATGGGATGATACAGTCCAAGTTCTAACCTGACATACACAGACTTTGGCTTTTTTAAGAGCTGTTCCAACTCAAGTCCTGCCTGGAACAGTAACAACTATCTTTTCATCTGAGAGCGCTCTTTTGGAGACCTCATTCCCCCTCCACCACTGCTTTCTTTTGGTTTTCATTCCTTCTTTTTTAAAACAAAATACTTCTTAAACTTTGTTTCTCCCTGTATAAGTTAAACTGAGGTATTATTTTCCCAAAAAGTTTGATTAAATATATAGGATATGGAGTTAAGGCTAATTTCTTATAATACAGGGTAAATCCATTTATAAATCATATTACAAGCCATAGAGACATGAATTCTTAACTCAGCTGTTCCATCTTTCTCCTTTACTTTGTTCTATAATCAGTAACTCTTATACAAAGCTGTTAGAAAAGTGAAATAGCACAATATAGTGTTTTCTACTGCCACATGGAAAAAGTAACAAATCCAAGTCTTTGGATTCAAAATGGGAGTAAATAGCTAGGGGGCTGAAGTAGGGTAAAGTAACAGTAATTAACATGCAAAGGAGCATTAATGTTGGACCTCATAGATGGCAAAAGGAGATTTGGTTCTATTAGGAAAGAAGAAAGAATCTGAAGACGGGGTGATGGCAGTGAAACTAATATGATTAAAGGAGTCCTTTAGGAGCAACTTCACTGCTAGTAAGATGATGTTAAGAGACATCTAATCTCTCCAAAGTGACTGGAAAAAGCTTATATTGGGGATCAGAGACATAGTTCTTGTCCATTACTTTGAAATAAGTCTAGTTCTCACAGCCAGATTACTTTTTCCCATAAACAAAGTCTCTGGCAGAAGCAGCTTACAACCGAACAACTTGCTGCATAAGACAACTTAGTATGACATGGATATCTTCAAACTGCTAATGGAAACGAATCCCAAACTTTCCATCACTAAGATTCTGCTTTGCCACATGCCAGGTTTAATAAACTATTATTAGATTCAAATGTAGGCAAATTAGTATTACTAGGAAAAAAAACAACCCAAGATGACATAATCCTCAGTTGTGAAAAATCCATGAAATATAAAACTTGGGAGCAGCTGTCTGTTCCTAATGATTCTGTGGAAAAACAAAAGAAGCAATTACAAAATCACACTTCTCATGCTGGAGATCTGAAGGCATGATGCTTGCTTGGTTTCTTTGTAAAACTGAGTTCTCCTTCTCACTATTGGTTTCTTAAACTTTTCCTGGCTGCTGAGCTCTGTGTTTGTGAACCAGGCCTCCCAAATTGTTTGCATGGTCCAAACAATAAACTGAGTACAAAAGCTGGTTTGAGAAATATACATCTTAAACACTCCACCAGAGCAACTCATTCTAGTGCCAAACATAAGGCTTAAGCGTAAGAAATGAAGACTTCATAATGTACAATAGATCCAAAATGTTATTGTTAGTTACTGCCTTTTATGGATCAAAATGTTATAATCTTTATTTTGGTTGTATAGATACGAGTAAATGAAACAAAAGAGATCTGTATCTTTTTTACCAAGAATGCAGAAGTCCACAGCAATTCCATGGGACAGCAATTTAGAAGAGGTTCTGGTTTGAGACCATCTTAAGAATCGGAACATCCACGAGACCTGATGAAATCCATCCACAGGTCTTGAAGCAGCTGGTGAATGAAGCTGCTAAGCCACTGTCCATCATATTTGAAAAAACATGGCAGTCAGGTGAAGTTCCCGATGAAAGGGAAATATAACCCCCATTTCCAAGAAGGGGAAAATGGGTGACCCAGGGAATTACAGACCACTCAGTCTCAACCCTGTGCCTGGCATAATCTTGGAGCAGATTCTCCTGGAAGGCATGCTAAGGCACATGAAAAACAACAAGGTGCTTGGTGACAGCCAGCATGGCTTCACTAAGGGGAAATCCTGCCTCACCAATTTGGTCACCTTCTATGATGGTGCTATGGAACTGATGGACAGGGGTAGAGCAGTTGATGTCATCTACCTGGATTTGTGTAAAGCGTTCGACACTGCCCCACACGACATTCTTGTCTCTAATTGGAGAGACATCAATTTGATGAATGGACCACTCGGTGGATAAAGAATTGGCTGTGGTCAATGGCTCAATGTCCGGCTGGAGACCAGTAACGAGTGGTGTCCCTCAGGGATCGGTGTTGGGACCGGTCTTGTTCAACATCTTTGTTGCTGACAGGGACAGTGGGATTGAGTGCGCCCTCAGCAAGTTTGCCGATGACACCAAGCTGTGTGGTTCAGTTGATCCACTGGAGGGAAGGAATGCCATTCAGAGGGGCCTTGACACGCTTGTGAGGTGGGCTTATGCCAACCTCATGAAGTTTAACCATGACAAGTGCAAGGTCCTACACCTGGGTTGGAGCAATCCCAGACACAGCTACAGGCTGGGCAGAGAAGAGATTCAGAGCAGCCCTGCGGAGAAGGACTTGGGGGTGCTGCTCGATGAGAAAATGAACATGAGCTGGCTTCAGTGTGCGCTTGCAGCCCAGAAAGCAACCGTATCCTGGGCTGCATCAAAAGGAGTGTGACCAGCAGGTTGAAGGAGGTGATCCTGCCTCTCTACTCTGCTCCCATGAGACCTTACTTGGAGCACTGTGTGCAGTTCTCATGTCCTCAACACAGAAAGGACACGGAACTGTTGGAACAAGTCCAGAGGAGGGCCACGAGGATGATCAGGGGCTGGAGCACCTCCCATATGAAGATAGGCTGAGAAAGTTGGGGCTGTTCAGCCTGGAGAAGAGTAGGCTGCGTGGAGACCTCATAGCAGGCTTCCAGTATCTGAAGGGGGCCTATAGGGATGCTGGGGAGGGACTCTTCATTAGGGACTGTAGTGACAGAACAAGGGGTAATGGGTTAAAACTTAAACAGGGGAAGTTTAGATTTGACATAAGGAAGAAGTTCTTTACTGTAAGAGTGGTGAGGCACTGGAATGGGCTGCCCAAGGAAGTTGAGAACGCTCCATCCCTGGCAGTGTTCAAGGACAGGCTGGAGAGAGCCTTGGGTGACATGGTTTAGTGTGAGGTGTCCCTGCCCATGGCAGGGGGGTTGAAACTAGATGATCTTAAGGTCCTTTCCAACCCTAACTATTCTGTGATCCTGTGCCAAGGCAGCATACCCCAACCAAGAAATCATCTTGTAAAATGACTCTTAATCCACATACAAGAAAGCAAATAGAAAGAAAACACTAATTCACAGTGTATAAAACAAAAATACAAAATATGTAAACTGTGCGACAAGATAGTGTTTGCATATGAACTTGTACGGAATACTTGTATGTGTGTGTGTGCACGTATGACAGCCCCACGGCTGAAGAAACTACTGGCTGATATGGTGATTTCTATTTCTGTTTCAAAGGAATAACTCAGAATTCTAACTAAGAATATCTGTGCTGAAATAGTGTCATAAAAAGGGTGGGTCATAAGCCCACAGCAATTTGCCTGTAGGGAAAAAATAGACTTGAAAGAAAAAAAAGAAGGTTGCTCACTCACTTTGGCCTATTTAAAATGCCAATAAATGTACTGCATGTTATTTGGAAGGAAAACATGTGCTCTTAATTTTAAAAAGTAAATTGCATAAGAAAATATAAAGTTGGCAAAAAGTTTCAATTAAAATCTGGTGCTGATGGCTGAAGCTTTGCTACAGTTACAGGCAACAGAGATGAGAAAAGGGCCCAATGAGTACAGTCTAATTAAAAACAATAAAAACCTTCCCTTTATTTTTCAGGAGCTCCTACTTCAACCCAATGAAGCATTTACTTGGATCAGTTTCTAAGGAAGAGGCTGGAGTATGACTGCATCTTTTAGACCTACAGTGGTGGAATACATGGACTCCACTGTCTCAGTGCATTACACACCAAACCACATCCACCCATCGTTCAGCTTCAGTGTTGAGGGCATTTTAAAGTCACAAAAACAAGCAATGAAGAGTTAAGATCAAATCCAACTCAATTTATTCCCTGAGGCTCAGATCTAGACTAATTTAGGTGTTGCTTCAGCAGTTCGTACAGTGACTAACATCTTCCAGCAGATGAAGTTGCAATAACCCTTCACTGCTGAGTGTACTCAGGCTGCTGAAACAGGGCATCACTTTAAAAGACCACTGCATTGCTCAAGTGGTCATGACAACCCTTCAAACAGAGTTTCAAAAGTTTTCCATGTTGGGCTGACTTGGCTGCAGTTGCAGATGACTCTGTAAGTCCCAGTTTGCTGTGTTTAATTTTGCTTGCGTGTAACATTTGAAACACCCAACGAAGCCACCCAAAACCTCTGAGCAATTCCATGGACTTCACTCAGACATGAACTGTTGGGCTCAGATGATCACAATGATACTTTCTAGGATAATCTAAAATATTAGACTGTAAGTAACTGCCCCATTTGAACCACTGATACCTAGCATCTGCCTCTCTGTGCCAATACTCATCTCAGCATTTTCTCAACTGGAAGAGCATTAAAATCAGTGCATATATTTGAAGACAGCACAATGTGAAACCATCAGCTGAACCCTTCTGAAAGGGAGATTTGTTCCTTTGTGTCCTGGGTGTGATGTGACAGAGATGGATGAGGTACACATAACATTTGTTATTGGGTAGTGGATTATTTTTGAAAGGAGATCAGTCCAGTCAAGGGAAAGGAAGTCTGGAGTAAAAACAAACCTTGCTTTGATGATGGAGAATTAAAAGGAAAATGAGGAACAAAGTAGAAGCACCCAGTGAGCCACTGGTGACAATGACTCCCTTTTAACCCATGATCAGTGCAATGTCCCAGAAGATGTGGATGAATATCCCATCCTAGTCACACAGCAACTCATGGCACATGTACTGTAAAATACCTCAGAAGGGATTATCTGTTGAAAGTGGGAATGTGAACTAGTTTAGCTTACTTACTAATAAACAAAGCTTTATCAAGTGCTGAGAAACAGATAATGCAAGTTTCTCCACCATCACAAAAGTAAGCAATGAGTCCTAAAAAGCAAACAAATATTATTTTTTTGCAGCTCGATGCTTAGAAAAAAATACAGCTGTTAAGAACTTCAAAGATGTATAATACTGATTTCTGTTTAAAACAAAATTGGTTTATATTAATAAATCTTACTACTGCAGATTTGGCAAGTCACAACAATTGGTCTGGCACTTGATCTCATTGTGGTCTAAGGGAACTATCACAGTGATTTTTACCCTTAAAACATAAGAGTTAGGCAACCAAGCACAGGACTAAGGGCCAGGCAGTCCTAAGGGCTCTCAGATACTTTTGTCCACAGAGTATCGTACCCAGCTGGACTCACTGGGCCCAGTATACCTGTTTTCTCCATGTCAGATGAATCTCAGCTGGCCAGTTCAGCCCACTGGCAGCTCTATTTGTAGCTCCCTTTTAACATGACAAAGATAAAAAGGACACACAGCAGTGCTGAAAGAGGAATTTTTCTGTTTAAGCTACAACCTAAACCTGAAGAGATATCACACCTCAACCAACACTTTAAAAGATTTATGAATTAGCAAGAGTCACTGAAATTTAATAGCTCAAGCTTCTTGTCATCTTTAAATAAAGCTTTGTAATTAACTTTATTATGACCATTTTAACCAACTCTACTAAAATATTTGCTATATCATATTAATTTCAATTAAAATATGTTAAGAATTTAGAATCCAGTTGCTGGTAAAATCAGCAATTTGTTGATATTATGAATCCTTTAAAAGATAGAATTGATTTGCAAAGGAAACTTTTACAAATGTCACACACATATTATCACATGGGTAATGATGTGGCAAAGCACAACTTAACAGGGATAAGTAATAAACAGCTATTTAGCTCTCACACCACCATACATTACACTGTCAAATTTAAATGCCTTTTGGGTAAGAACACATAGGCCCATAAATATGGTAATTAAGGGAGCAGATAAATGAAATGGTGTGAAATGAAGTGAAAATGAGCAACAGTTCAAGGACCAACAGGTTGGTCTCACCTCCTCAGAGCCCTCCCAAAAAGCACAGGGCTGTGCAGGCTTTTCCAGAGGAAATCATGGAAGTGCAGGAGCCCTGCTAGCACCTCCAGAATTAGAAGTAATCCTGATCAGTAGTCTAGTACTTATTAGAAACACTTAAATATCAGCAAAGCTGAAACTCCAATACTCAGAGGTGCATTTTATTGTATGCTTATGCAGTATTTTGTGCATACTTAAGTGTTCTTATTCTTGAGGGGAAAAATTATGTCCCTAACATTGGTGATAATACATAACTTCTGAACTAGAAGAGATCTTTATCCTCTATATAACTACACTGCAGTGATGGGATGAAGTTATTAATACACACATAAATCAAATGTTCAGAGTTTAGAAATCACGCTGTAGAATACTAGAATCATGGTATGGTTTGGGTTGGAAGGGATCTTAAAGATAATCTAATTCCAAACACCCCTGCCATGGGCAGGGAATAATAGCAAGTTTAGGAATTCTTTTGTACTGCTACAAACACTAACTTTGCCATATATATTTCTGCAGGCTGAAAAGAAACACACAATACACAGGTATCAAAATGCAAATTACACAGAAAAAACTGGCACCATCCTTGTTCCTACATCTATGCCTACATGCCAGAAAGGGGCAGCAAATTTTCATGGTGTGCAGTACCATTAAGGAAAACAGAAGTTTTGATCATTTTTTTTCTCCAAAAGGAGTGCACCTAAAGAGATCCGGACTTTCAAAGCAGCCAGTTAGCTGCTTAAATCCCAGTTAATGTAAATGACAGTTAAGCTACAAACTGGGCTTTAAAAAAATGAAGGGGTGGAGAGAGGGGGAGAAAGAAAATCAGACATCCATGTGAACAGCTCCACAAAGAACTTCAAATTAGCGGAGCTTATTTTGATTTCTTAATTTACATAAGTCCATTTGATTCCAATTTAGTTAACAGCAGCTAGAAAGCAGAACTTCATATAGGTTGGTTATTGTCACGGCCTTCCTAATAAAACGACTTTTAGTCAAACAGAAGAACCTCAAGCCTACATGTGTAACTAAACAATACGGTGTCCTGGAGAGTGAAAGGACGACTTGCCAAGTTGAAATGGAGATAAATGTAAATACATTTTCCATTTAACAGTTCTAAGACCTGTAAAAGACTTGGCCCTCTTGCCTGGAAGACAGCTCCAGAACAGTTTCTTATTACCTGATTTACTGTATTTGCTTTGAAATAGATTAGTGAGTCAAAAATTAAACCATCCAGCCTTCCTTCTCTCTGATGAAAGCAATGTTTACAGCTATAGTTTTCTTTGTACAAAGCAAGCGATTTGAATTCAAATGCTAAGAGACCTACCTGGAAAGGACTAGGGGGAGGAGACATTTCCTTCTGTTGTTCTACTAAGGAATTCAATGGAGACATTCAACTGGCACCTAACAATCCACATAACTGCACTAACAGAACTTAAATATGATGGAGAGAAGAAAAAATCAGCCATAAATGCCTGCTTAATACAGTGACTTTTGAAAGCAGAATATAGATAAAATATGGAGTGGCTAAATAAAAATAAATAGTAATCTATATCCCAAACCAGGTTTACTGTATCATAAAACCATAACAACCTATCCCTAAATGATGATTGATGAAAATTACTATGAATACATGTTTAGTCTTCCCTGTTTTCCTTTATGAAAGTTGTAGCTTTATTTTCTGTATTTCGGGATATGAAATGAAAATATTCCTTTTGGATGAATGTTGAGATATATTCAGTTCTGAAATAACACTGGACCAAAGCTTGTTCTGAAAGTGAAGAAAAGCTACTGCTGTTTAAGGAAGGACTTTCCTTCAATGGATTACAGAAATGGAGGCTAAAAATCTCTGCAGTGGATGGGAAAAAATACCCATCAATCTGAAAGTGTTTCTGTGTCCAGCACCCCCTAAATCAAAGCTTTTAAAAAACATTTGCATTTAAATTTTCCATGTATTAAATTTAAAAGCATTAACGTTTCCTGAACAACATGTAATACTGACTTAAATACAGACATGATGTATTACAGATTTAAGGATTACTACAGACATTCATCTCTATGAGGCAGCAAAATTAAATGTATTATAATTCCTAATTTGCCCCCAGAAGAGGTACAGGCTGTATTGTCTGTGAGAAATGTCTTTGCCTGTCAACTAATGAAAAGTCTTCACTGTAAGTAGAATTGCTAAAACAACCCCCCAGAAAAACACCCCAAAAAGCATCACACACTTCATTTTTGGATGTATTTGTTTAATGCATCCAAATGACTCCTGCTCAAGTCATCTGCCATGACTATCTCTTCAATAGACAGTTGAGGGACTTAAGGAAGAGGGAAGTTCATGCTACTGCTCAAGCTCTGCCCTGACTCTTAATCAAGGTGAAACAGAATTTTTCAGAACTCCAGATAACCACAGGAAGCCAACTAAGGCACCTGATGCTGTTATTCTCTGTGCTGGTGACTAAAGATGACTTAAATGCATTAGCGTGTGTGTACTGTTCTGCTCTACTAAAGAATCTAATACACCAGGAAACTCTCTCGTTACTGACATCATGCTGCTACTTCAAAGATAACAGACTTTAACCAAGCACAAAGTCCTCATTCCTGGTCTCCTGAATGGCACATGTGTGAGCAGAAATCCTGAAATCCAGCAGGTTCAGCAATAAAAATGGTGTCATTTGCAGGTTTAGACTTTAAAGAAATAATCACTTTCTAACTTTCAAAAGAAGCCTCATTTCTGTGAGGCAGGAACAATGGTTCCAGTATTTCTGTTAATAAATCAGTTGTGGAACATTGCTATGTGTACATTAGCTGCTTACACGAGGAAGATGCAGAATTACACAGACATACAACTTTTGACTTTCTCCTTTTTGAAATCAACTCCTAATTGGAAGAAGCATATTCTGATTGACTACCTTTAGTATCAATCCTTATATCAAATCAGATAAATTAGTCACCTCCATCCAAGGATGAAAATCCTAGAGAAGGAAGCCTTTAGCCTAACCTGGCTATAAGGCTGGAGGCAGAGGCATCGATTATGGCACCTATTGTCACACACATAGAGCTGACACCATTTCTAGTCTCCCTTTCTGCACCTTCATCCTCCAGTGCTGGTTGCACTCTTCCCATCATCTTGGCAGTGGCTCTTCCAAGTTCAGAGACCTTTTGGAAGCATCAAGCTCTACAGCTACTAGTTCAGAAAGACAAGATCAATCAGAGGATGATCTGTACAAAATATATGAAAAGTGTGTGCATAACATTTCTTTTCTTGGAATAGAGAAGGGTTGGGTTTTTTTGGTCAGTATCTTCTTCTGGCACCTTTACATTGATCTCTATCCTTTTCATCCTTCTTGGGTTTGTCCTTGAATGCAGTTGACGCCACTTCATTTTCTGAATGACAAATAGGCCACTGCATCCTGGGGCAGGAATTTCTTCAGATTTATTTATGCAACTGTTTTGAATCTACTGTGCACTTTGAATAAATACTAATATATAGTTTAAATGTAAAATCTAAACAATAAACATGCAAATTCTATGAAATAAGAGTAAAATAACCCATTATATGTATATCCATTTATATGGGTCCAGGTTTATATTTACTAATCACACCCTGTGGAAAAAACAAACAACCCCACTCCCCCCCAGAAATGCATTTGGAGATTAGGAACTATGTATTATCCCTAAACTGAATACTCTGGAAAGGAACAACAGTTGTGGGAAGGGCCTGAAGGAGAAACTGTTGGCTAGAGGCAGAGCAGCAAGTGGAGTAGTCTCCTTTCGGTACAACAATGAAGCAGTCTTCTCAGAGGACATAAATTATAGGACACAAAGTTTGAAATCTACTGCTTTTACTTTTGTGGCAAGCATCACTGTTTTGAAGGACACGATCTTACTGTGTAGAAGTAAGGAATCATGACTGTGTACCACATTTCACTAACATGAAGCACAAAGATCAGGGAACTATTAGATTATTTTTGCGTACCATGAGGCGGCATTTTTGACAAATGGCATCTGATGCCTTTTTGAGGCAGAGATTTCAGCTTTCTCCCTCTGCATGCCTAATTACCACAGTAATGAAAGCTATTGCGATAAAGGAATAGCAAGGCAGTCTCTGTTAAACCTCCTTGAAACTCATGCACTGAAAAACAAACATTGCCTTCCATATAAATGGCTGCATTAGAAGCCATTATTGATTAATGCTGTGCATTTTCTCTCAGCCTCAGATGAAAAAGATGCCAAAGACACGTTATCACAAGGTTTTGTTTGCACAGCTTTAGAAATGATAGCAATCTACTAAGTATCCACTGAGATACTTGGGTAGCACAGGTAAGAATTAATTGGTACCTTCTCCCACCCCCCCCGAATTTCAGATGCTGAAACTGTTTTTCCCTTTATTGAACCAGCTCGGCCTAGACTAGCTTGTCCCGCAGTGACATGTATATTGAATACAAATCAGACAGCAGAGCTTTAAACCTGTGTTGCAGCTCTCATTTCCAATTCGAGAACTGTACTATAATCATAAGCTTCTGGTGGATGAAAGGAAATCAGCTCTCTGAATATTAGCTAATGCCACATTTGCAAGTCCTGAAGAGATCTGTGCTGTTTAAAAAAAAAAAAAAATAGATCATTTCTCGTGAACCTATATATATGAATCGCTTTGTACTGCTCGACTGATAGAAGCGATGCCTGTGCTGGGATTAAACCCTTTTCATCATAAAACCTCATCTGGTTCGGAGTCCAAGTCCATCAAACCTTTTCCCTTTAAAGTCCCGCCTTTGATTCTACATCAATTTATTCAAACCGCAGCTGGGTGGCTGAAAACGAAAGGACAGCATCATTTAAACCAACCATGTTCCCAACTTGAAAGAAGGGCTATAATTAAAAAAATGGGCATAAAAGAATGGAAATGGGATAATATTTTTTAATGGCAGTTCAAAGGCCGACAGATGTCAGAGCCTTTGAAGATGTCAGTACACTGAGCAAGAAGTTGCCATTAAATAGTTTGCCTGAGAGGTGAAGCAGCTTTTTAATGACTGAAAAAGCCCTTGCAGACACATCCTTGTGTTTTTAATTTGTCAGAGTTTCTGCAGTATTTTCTGATTAATGACACATGATTATAACTGCATAGCATACATATTTTTATACTCTGTTAAATGAATACTTTATTCCATATTCCTTCAGTGCCAGATAAAAACAGGAAAGCTTTACTAGAGTCCAAAACTATTCAGATTGCTCAAATATTTATGGTAATTTGAGGGGATTGGCCAGATACAGAGCTACTATGCTTGCTACCTTTTGTTCTTTAATGGTGCTATTACTACTGCCATCAAAATGTGCATGCATTAAGGGAACATGTGACCCAGTAATGTATTGTACCCTTCCTGTGCCCTAAACAATCAGAGCTTTCATAATCCACTGATGAACAAGGTCATCACATCAAAATAACAGTTCGAAAAATTCCTCAACTGATCCTAAACAATACAAACAATGGCAGCCAATGTATTGTAAGTGGAAAATAACACTTCTCAGAAAAAAAAAAAACACCAAACAACATATTGCTAGGAAACACCATGTTTTGAAGAAAAAAACCACCAATATTTATAAATGCAAAGGAAGTTCCCATCATCACTCTGTTAAATGTAGTTTTTTTCTGTTTTCACCATGAATGGAAAACGCAGTACCCCCAAACCCAGAGACAATCTCTTTGCTCCCAGGAGTAAGCTCTCAGATCACTACAATAGTCTTTTGTGAAAGTAGCTGTCAAGATGAGCAGGTAGAGCACAGGGAAGCAGCCCAGCCCTGGGAGGGCCATGAGAAGCAAGCACTGCACCCCTTGTGCTGTACCACGCCTTGGAGAAGTCATTCATACAAACACACAGTCATTAAAAGGGAATTTCATTAATGTACTGTTCCTTCTGCTCTTCCAACCTAGAGTCAGCTTGTTAATTGCATCATAAACAGAAACACGATGGGCTTGGCTATAACTTAACATACAGAGATTGGAGGTGCCTTAACAGAGCTCTGTGAAATCAGTTGCTGGTCTCCCCAGCTCATTTATATGATTTCATAATTATGCATATTTGGTTTGCTGCAATCTGTACCTATTAGGAACCATATTCCCATGTAATAACCATGCTGCCTACCACCACCATCATGAACCTCCTCTAGGGAAGGAAGAGAACTGTTGCATGCTCATTGCTGCTCTGAAATTGCATGCACCTACAGCTGGAGATGAAGAAAGCTGTTAGCAACAGATGTCCTGTTACATGTTCACAGCACTGTATAGTTATCCAACTGCAAACACAGGAACTGTAAATTTTGAAAAGGAATAGTCTATAGCTGCAGAGAAAAGAAATGTAATTCTGAAATCTAATTCTCCCAAAGGTATTTACTGAATGGAAACGGAATCCTGCTAGGAAAAAATACAACTATGTTAGGATTTCACTATAACAAACATGTAGAAGTGGAGTACTTTCAGTACAAACAGTTGTAAATCCAGTTTACAACTAACCTGCAGCTTTCCTTGTCAGGTTATTCTAAAGTTACCTTCAAAGATAGCTATATTTAGAAGCTATTATACCATTCATCACTGCAACATTTTACTTTATCACAATTCTCATGAAGATTTGAACCTTAAACTATGAATGTTCCATTACCCACTCTCACCACTTTTCCTGGAAAACAAACCATGCATGTGAGCAGCCAGGAAGCTGCTCAGCAGGATGGGGTGGAAGTGGCTGCAGGGAACAACCACTACAGTTAGGGTGGCAAACAGAGAAACAAGATGAAGATCTCACTCCCTCTTCCAACCACATCTCAGGAGCATGCAAGATCCTGGTTATGTGGAGCTCTCAGCAGGAGTGTTGAGACAGGGGTAAGCTTTGGATGAAATAAAGCAAGGGGAGAAAGCTCTGCTCATCTACTTCTAATTGTTTTTGAAGAGAAAACATTGCCATGAAAATGTTGCTGCTGCTGTTGCACAGAGATCTGGCGCTTTCTGTTCATATTCAGTTACTTTAGCACTATGGTGAAATAGGAAAATAAAATTTTAAGCAGTTCTAATTTAGCTGAAATAAACTGGCAGGGAACAAAGAAAAGTCTGTGGGACTCTAAACTGCAGGACTTGCTACTGCATTTCAAATTCATGTTACAAACTTAAGGCACATTATGCACAAAAGATGTATCAGACACGAATAAACATTGCAAGATTCTTCTATAATATCAGACACCCTGAAAAGAATGTTTTGCTGCAGACACCCCATATAAGCATGTGAAGCTGAGCCATTCAGGTTCTATCCATTAGAGGGCAATAATACACACACACACATGCTCATACATATACACACATAAACACACACTGACTTTAGAAGGAAAACAAGTATTTTCTCTTTAATATTAGCAGCAGCATACAGACAACTTGGGTCTTGTTTCATTCTCTTCCCCTCCATTCCCCAACAACAGTATCCATCAGAACAAATGGTACAGTAACAAATTGTTCTTTAAATTTGCTTTTCTACAAGGAAATCAATACAAGATACAGTTTTGGAAAGCTTACAGTTAGTGGTTATTAAGCGTAGGTTGAATAGATGGAACAACCAGCATTTATGTAAGCATGTAAATCGTTATAGGGTTCCCAAACTTTGAAGAGACAAACATGTTCTTCCTGCGCTCATCTCCCTCCTAACATCAAACACTCTTCCTTTTCTATTCAGTCACATAAGAAACCTCTGATAACAGCAGCAACTGCAGACATGGCACACATCCAATATACTTTAGATTCCTGCTAATGCTACAGACAAACCATGGAAAGGCATTTTCCCTGTGTCATTAGTAGAGCCACTTGAGGGAACCACCTCATGTACTGCATCTTCTGCTTGCTTGTTCAAACCATGTCAACCTACCGGTAAACCTCATTGGGTATCACAGGTCCTCAACCTCCTGTTTGCTGCCCCCACTTCTAATAGCCTGTGAGCACATTTATGTTATGAGCTTATGTTATGGGACAGGAACTATATGTTACTCCATATTTTCACTAACTCAGGGTAGACTTCAGACCCCTGAGAGAATTCCAGCAATACAAATAATTACCATCAGCCCCTTGTCAACATCTTATTAGTTACAGAATTGTTGGAGTCTACAGTAGTACACAGGCAGCTGTATCAGTGCCATAATGACCAGTAATTCCTATCAGCACCCAGACTACACTGATTTGTGTTGGGGGTTTATTTATTTATTTATTTGTAATTTTAAATACATTACTTACAATCTGTATTTCATTAGAAATCATTCAGGTGATGATTTCAACTATCAACTAGTAGCTTTCATTGACTGTTGAATAAATATATATGTTATACTAGAGGTTTAATCGAGATCTGAATTCAACCTCATAAGTTCCAAGATGAAGATGTAGGACAACACAGTGGCCATGTGTGCTACCCAGACAGGACGCACACGTGCCCAGGAGAGGGGTTAGCACCTCGAGCTCGGACATCCCCAATGATACCAAACACAGCAAGACAAAACACAGCTATTTTCCAGTATTCCAGCCTCCTCTGTGTTTGCAGCAGCTGCCTTTCCAAAACCCACTTTCCTCGCTATCTCTCTTTTCTAAACTCATTTTACAGATGCCAATACAGCAGAAAGCACAGACTACAAAAGGATTCAAGCTGTCAGAGACAACTTTAGAAGAATTGTATCACCCATGCGAGAAATGGAGTTCACTCTTCGTGGGATTTGTCAGATCCGTTTCAAGTAAAAACACTGTGTCAGGGGTTTTTGTCTCTCTCATTCTTTATTTTCTTTTTCAAACTACATCAGTGCTGTTTTTATGAACTCTGAAGAGCAACTCTCAAACCTAAAATGGAATATTCACAATCAGGCCAATAGTTTAGGGGGCGAACAGTTCAGAATAGTTGCAATAGTTCAGGACTTTCATCCATATGAATATAAATTATTGTGAGATATGTAATTGCAGTTTGAAATATATTGTTTTTCTCCATTAAACAGAAATCTACAGCACCCTTGACATCGATTTCTGTCATTTTGTCATGATAAACATTCGGGTATTAAGTACCTTCCACATCATGCACCCAGGCATGATTCCAATTAGTGCTGAATAGAAGACAAAATGTCAGCCTAATAAGCTTCAATTTGCAAAGGCTTTGAACATTTGATGATATCATCACTTTGCCAATCATTCCTTGTACTTTGGCTTCTTTTTTTTTTCCACATCACCTTCCTTGTCAAAAGAAAGTCTTTCAAATCTACAGAAACGGAGACATGAACAATGTCAGTCATTGGTCTGACTGAGCTAAAAGATCCAAAACTGACTCTCCAGCACATCAACAGAGAACTGTGATGTGCACAATGCTCCCTCAAAGCTAATTTGCTGCCAACATGTAAAGTAATTGGGGAAAAAAAGTCGACTTTAAAGTCATACTGTGAAAAATAACTTCTTCACATGAAATCCACACTAAAGACCTCGCATCACTGTCAGAGGCTGTGCCACTCCTTCAGAATGAAGAAACAGTATTTGTTCAAGTGAGATGACAATCATTTCTTCAAAGGTGACTGGACCAAAGAGCAGCTCTGCTGCCTGACTTCATATTGAAAAGACTCACTGTAGAAAACCAATGTATTTTCTTTCTAATTTGTTTCTTTAAAAAAGTTTTCCAAGGAGAAAAAAGACAAATTGCAAAAAAGGTATATATGGTTCTGCAAGCTTAAATGTATGAAGCTAGCACACGTCCAAAGCCTAGAGCTGAGGACACACAGTGACTTCTCTACCAGGAATTTCCCCAAATGCAGAGCCTAAAATCCCCGCTGTTATCTGGGTGTGAGGAAAAACAGGAACACAAAATGGCAGCAGAAAAGACAAGAAGATAGTGAATCAGGATGGGAAATGTGGATGACCATGTGGACTCTCCAATGCTCTGCAGGGCAGCCAGTGCTGCCTGAGGACCAAACAGAGCCCAGTTCTGAAGAGAGGACATAGGTGATGGTCTCTCTGAGCTGACTCCCTGGAGGAGCTTGGGCACAGCAGGGCTGACCAAACCAACAGGCTCCACCACCTAGGTCCAACATGATTCCTTGCACTGAGCAGAGTTCCCCCATTTCTTCGGTCTGCATGTCTCACAGAGCTCAGTCAGGGTTGCTTCACTGGCACATAGTTGTTACTCACCGCCAAGAACTGGCAGGAGACAAAACCCAGCCTAAACTGTGTATGGCATGCCAAGAGTTGGTGCATTGGTATGAAAGGAGATTGAGCAGCATGGAAGGGGTGGATCTGGAACTGCTTCCAAGCCAAAGCAAGGGGAGGGAGCTGGGAGCACACACCAAGCACAGCAGTGTGAGGAGCAGTACTGAAAGAGAAGAGCGCAGAGCACTTGGCTATCCCTCCAGCTGATGGGTTAGCAAATTCCTAACATCTGAGGCAGAAAATGAGACCTCGAAGAGTTGCTACAGACACCAGGGCTGGGCCTGCGAGGAAACAGCTGCAGAGATGTTTAACAGTGAAGCACTCAGCCTGGTGTCTGTGCCAGTAACATCATCTTCAGATCCACAGAAAACCCATCAGGGGGTGCGTGTTTTTTTCCTTTCATAGCTCTTGTCTATGAAAAGCAAAACCAGAGAAGCTTTCCGGTTTTCTTCCTGACTAAAGCAACATACGGAGGAGGAAGCAGTTCATGGTGGGGTACCCAGGACAGTGTAGCACAACATAACCATCTCAGCTGCAATTTGTTACTGGTTTTCCACTTGAAGGTTTCTCTATAATACTTTAATGTGGGAGCGTGCAGAGCTTTATGGATGGTCTCATATTTCTCAACTGACATATCTTCAGCCAAAGCATGTCAGCTACAGGAGAGGGCAAAGCTTTTCACTGGCTTTGTGATTTCTTCTTCCCCCATCACAAACCACATGAAAGAAAAATACAAATAAATTAGCTCTCCAAAATTGCTATTTATTACCTCATCATGAAATCGTCTACTGGACCCTGCAGTGGTATTGAGTAACATCATTACTTAAACCATAAAGAGGTTGTATTTATTACCTAAAATTGGGAAAATTAGCATCCATATGGATCTTATTGTTTTAAGACCAGTCATGCTGCCAAAACAAGTGGTGTTAACATTCCAAACTACAGATTGTCATAATTTCTTGTCCAGTGTTTCATTCTTTCATTTGGTATTTATAATACCTTTGAATTGAGGAACTGAATGGATCATAAAATCTCTCCTATCAGATAAATCATTTAACAGCTAGACTACTGTTCGAACCCTGATTTATGGTGGCAGTGAGTGAATGGAATTAACATCTGCTGACCTAAGGAAGAGAGACTAAACTGATTTTGGATCATCTTTCTCTAGAAAAGGGCAAGAGAAAAAGCACACTCTAAGAAAATTAACTATTTAATCTGCAATACAAAGCATGTTAGTAGGTAGTCACAGACAGGATACCCTAATGTCCATCACTGGAAAAATGATGGAGTAAAACTCCATGAAATTAATTTCCAGGCACATGAGGAATAAAAGAGTCACTGGCAACGGCCAACCTGGATATACCAAGGGCAAATCATGCTTGATCAAGCTGATGGTCTTCTACAGTGAAATGAATGACTCTGTGGAAAGGGAACTGTCAACAACTTTCATCTTTACTTTGGCAAGGCTTTTGATACAGACTTTTATGGCATTTGTCACTTGATAGGACCTTCAAGAAGCTCATCAAACTCAGTTTATTCAGCCTGGAGAACAGAAAGCTAAGGAAAAACCCACTTGCTGTCTTCAACCAAGTGTAAGGAATTGTAGAGAAGACAGAGGCAGACTTTTCTTGAGGGTGGCGGTGAAAGGATGAGAAGCTACAGATCCAAATAGTAACAATAGATGTTCCAACTGGATATAAAGGAAAATAAGTTTCACAATGGATTAGTAAAGCCCTGCAGTAGGCTGCTCAGGGAGGTTGTGAAATCTCCATCATTGCAGATTTCAGGACTCAGCTGGACTTGGCCCTGAGGAGCATGATACTGTTTTGAAGTTAGACCTGCTTTGAGCAGGAGGTTGGACACTGTGACCTCCAGAGGTCCTTCCAACCCAAAACATTCTATGATGCTGTGAAAAATCTTCAGTATGAATCCTCATCTCCTATTAGAGGATGTCCCTTCAGCCATCCAGGGGAATATCTGAAGTAGATATCGCTGCTGTTTTCTAAATTGCTGTACTTGTTCTATGGACTAAGAGAAGTCAACTTCCTTCTACTCAACAACTCTGTCAAGCACACTATAATATGACACTATCTTATTCACAAAAGAACTAAAAACCATTAATAATGTTGTGAGGAAGCATTCCCTTATCTGTACAGCAGACATTTACCAAACAAGTTTACCTGTAACATTTGGAACAATCAAATATAAAAGAGACTCATTCAAAAGCAAAGATTTAGACTCTTACACTTGGCAGTAGTATCAATAAACAACTTCAGAGTCTGGCTTTGCACACTGAACTTTACATACAAGAGCTTATATTGTAAGTTGACCATTTCTGCAGAGTAACACAGTATTTCTGCCTCTCTGCTTAAGGAATCATGTTACCCCATCTCAAATCCACAGTTACTATCACCTCTTTTGTGTTTACTGATGTACTCGATCATTTATTACTTCAATATTCCTTTATATCATTTCACTTTTAAAAATAATTTTACACCATGTATAGCTTACTGTCTGTTAGTGGCAATCGTTCATTGCAGGCATCACACACAAACCCTATCTGCAAAGCCACACCTAGTGCATATGTTTAAACCTTGGCATAAAGCTCCTTTACCCCGCTGATGAACAAGACTGGTCTCATTTTTTGTCTCAGAGAAATTATTCTATATTTATTCTAGTCAGGAAAGAATCATTTTTTCCTAAACAGGGAGTACTGGCAAAAAAAGAAAATTACTGCCATATGATATACGCCCTGTCCCTACACAAGTGAAATAATGCATTCCACCTTTTCAGCTGCCAATATTTAAAATTAAACCAAGAAATAATAGAAAAGTGTTGATTACAATGCAATAATAATTACCATATATTCAATTTCATATTACACAAACAGAAAGTCCATTTTGCTGAAAAGAACTCCATCTCAGAATCAGAGTTCCTGTTCTGTGATGAGCCAGTTTCTATGGCAACTGCCTTCTCTTTTACCTACACTGTAGACAGCACAAAATGTCAGTTCTTTCCTAAGCTAACTTAACATTTTTAATCAGCAAATGATAATTTATGCACCATTATGTATGGTTTCCAAAAACATCTTTAGTAAATATTTCAAATGCTGAGCAGCCTGAAGTATAAAAGGACAGGGTATCAGGTAAAGTGCCACCTCCTGCACCTAATTCCTCACTAATTTGAGTCCTAGGTTAAAAAGCAAGAGGCAAGGAAAAATGTGGAAGAGATCACAGATGATCACCCAGTACAGCACAAAAGTGCTTTGATGGTTCCATTAAGCAAGGAAGTGGCAGATGTTTATAGCTTGTTCAAGTCTTTTGAAAGGCAGCTCAAACAGAAGCAACAGCTTAGAACTGAGGACCAGAAGCAGAGTGGTTGATGTGAAACTACAAACGTGGCAAGGTGGCTTTGTCAGGGTGGGAAGTGGAAGGTGCGCCCAAGGCCCAGACTCTCAGCTTGATGGGGGTGCTCCTGAAGGGAACTCTGAGCCTCAAATGTGTGCTTCAGCTTTAGAGCAAAAGTTCATTTTTTCCTCTAGTCTCAAAGATTATCTGTGCTGCAGCCCAGATTCTTCCCACAGCTCCTCTGCATTTACACAAGTACAGCTTAAACCAGCTGTGTTGATTACTTGAGCCCAGCACAGTATAGCATCTGAATACTTCCCCAGGAGACTGGTGCATTTGGCCCTTTTATTGAACACTCCACAGCAACACTGTTAGTTAAAGCCCAGTTTGAACATCTGTATAGGACTCATCACAAGATCCTTGATTTTAGTTCAGCTTCACCATCAGAAGGATCCATCCCAACCCTGAGTCAGCAGAATATGAACCACGCAACCAAGGAAAACCACGGAAGTGTTGCAACAAATATTTGGTACTTTAAATATTTTGCATCAACAGTCAACATTCATTTTCCTGGGTTGATTGGTGGCAATTTAAACATGCTGCAATATAGACAAAAGCTTTTGTTTAGGAAAGGCTAAAAGGGAACGGCTGTGTGTCTACAGAAGCCTGACTGTCAGCCCAACAGCCACTTTCCAAGTCAAATATAACAAACAAATATTTAGATTGCAAGTCCATGATTTAAATTGTCTGCAGAGCAAGGCTGTATAGCCAACAATGCATTTCTTCTCATGCCAAACACATCTTTCATTAAGAAAAGAAAAAGGAGTCAAAGGAAAAAAGTGAGTCATAGAATCTATTTACTCAGGATTGTATACAGAAGTGACTTCAGTAGCACCACCAACATCTGAATGTTTCACAAGCTACATCTATCTGTACCCTCCAGACACGATTAGGCAAACTGCTTCCACTGATACCAGAATAACAACCCTGTGGAAACTGGTGTTTGGAGATACAGAACAATTACATGAAGCAGAGGAGCTCATCAGTGATTTATCTGTATGGTAACAATAGGCTCTTTGAGATCAAAGTTTGAGAAAGTCCTATTGTGGAACAAATACTCCCCAAATTCTTCTGTATTAGTATTATAATACAGAAAAGTTAACTGCTACAGCAATATTTACACGCAGACACATGTGTTGGGGTATTTAGTTATCATTGAGCAAGTATATGGTGTTTCTATTGATTTTTTTTCTGTATTTTCTCTTGTCAATAGTTAATAAGGCTCTCCATCTCTCCATCAAACATATTAGTAACACTTCAGGCTGACTATGTACAGGAAGGTAAGATAAATCTGTTCCCTCCACTCTGTAGATATAGTAATTATCTCTACAGAACTATAAACATATACCAAGGACTTGTTGGAACAAAAATAACTATCATGCTGGTATGAAATTAGTGATCATTATTGGGTTGTTTTTTTATTGTTAACAGGTTCAAACAGCTCAGAATTAATTCAGACAAAACCAGGTGCAAAACACCAGTTGCGGAAAGATCACCATTTACAAGTGGGAAGAAGCAAATTTTCAAAGAGGAGAAGCCAGAAAAAAGTCAAAGAATTGCCTGTACATTGGGCACCAGGGGAGGAGCCACTGAGTTCTGAGAAGATAAAGCAAACCAGGATGGTAAAGGCCAAGGGGATCAGGGGAAATGCAAAAAGCAAAAGAGGAAAAAGAAAACGGATACTTCAGCCATGGGAAAATACCTCATTAACTCTTCTCACCACCTTCAGCCTGCCCCTTTTCCGTAACAACCTCCATTCTCAATGTGCGTGTTCGCCTGAGTTCAGAACTGTTCAAGGTTCTCCTTTCCCCATGAATAATGGTTTACTGAGAGCCCTAAGACACCCCCAAAGAGCAGCAATCTTCTCTTCAAGAAGCCTCATTTCCCAGATCAGACATCAGTGACACATTCTGGCAAAACGTGCCTCTGCATTTGCGCTACTCTTGACCGATTTACAAATGGATGAAAACATTGGACTTGCCAATTATCTCACGAGAGAACCTGGAAAGGGAATTCAGCTTCCTCACGGAAACTTTCTCCTCTTGCTGTAGTGCCAAGTGCCACATTTGAAGTTACAGGGGTATATTTTTTCCCCTTCTTCTTGCCCGAAGGTC
Source organism: Neopsephotus bourkii (assembly GCF_033783945.1). NCBI lineage: Eukaryota > Metazoa > Chordata > Aves > Psittaciformes > Psittacidae > Neopsephotus > Neopsephotus bourkii. The sequence continues at coordinate 2,969,430 of NW_026902223.1, forward strand.
AACGTCAAAGAACAAGCACAAAAATGATCCAAATCGGTACAGCAGCTGGAACTTGAAAATCTTTGAGCTGTTTGAGGGCACATTTCAGATGCTGAGGAGACAATGACATTCACAGGACAAAGGGACAATGTAAGGGCACAACTGGTACCACAGCCCACTTGGCATTGGTTATTAGGATTTCCTAACCTCTCTACCTCATTTCACAGAAGCAAATTAGATGTATTATTCTATGTAATCATAAGTCTTGCTTCAGAAAAATCACCAATTCAGTAGCCAGGCTGGTTTTATTAAAACAAAGGAAGATCTCTGTCATGTAAGGAGCTCCCTGGTTTGTGAACTAACGTATAAACTAAAATTATTTAGGGATGTCGGGAACGAATGAGCAAAAAAACTGCTCCTAAAGAAAGTAGTGATTCAAAACTACCCTTTAAAAGAAAAAGAATCCTGTATTATTAGCTACTTCTTCAAGAATAACAATATTATGGCAGTTCATAGAAAACGCATAGCATTTAAAAGACTACAAGAACACAGCATGGTATAAAAGCCTTTGTACTGCTTTGACTTTTATTGACCTACATGTCAATTTACTCCTCCCCAAGCATTATAACCCTAGGTGAAAAACATCTAAGCAAGCCTCCTAGAAATGGAGAAATCCAAGACCTAAAGTGGAATGAAACTGTTACCCAGAAATTCACCAGCAACACAAAAGGTAATTCATGTGTATCAAGTTCCTTTCCTGAAAATATATTACAGTTGTATTTCAAAAAAGCAGTAACATTATTTTATATTTCATTAAAATCTGGTAGTGCACTGAAATCTTAATTTTTATACTTTAGCTGTGATTGAAGCAGTAATATATTCGTATTTGAATAAAATCTACCCGCTTTGTATACTATCATTTACAGTAGCTGAAGATCTATGTGCAAGTAGAGACCTTGGATAGGCAATATAAGAATAAATTAATCTTTTCAGTAACAGTGTAATAAACTGTTCTGCAATACTCAATCACAGCTGTCTTCAGGAATATACTAAGAAATATGTAATCTAAACATTCGCTACTCTTTCATATGGAAAAGGATTTAAGGAAGAATAAATACCTTTAATAACGGTGCTTTCACATCCTTCGCTAAACATTGAACAAATAGGTCCTTCAAAACACGCTGCTCTATGTGAATAACTCTAATTATTATTTAAATTTTTTTAAATGCCCAGCAAATCTACTTTTCATTCAGCGAAGCAAAATGGCCTCTTCTCCTGTTTCATTGCACCTCGACTGTCACATAGAGCAGTCCTAAAGCATACTGCTGCCAAACATGGTTCAAAATAAACAGGCTTTTCAAAGCCCTGTTTAGATACACTCATTAAACCACTGATACCTTTGTTAGAGACTGCCAAATGTTTCATAAAGGACATTGGCCATTAGCACATGCAATGGCCAAACATGCTTCTTGGAGAATATATGCAAATATTAAAAAAAAATATTAAAAATACGTGCCATAATTCCATAAGGAACACCAGTATTGTCTGTTGAGCTCATTGCAAAGACAAAGTGAATCCTAACACAAAGACTAGAGGAAGGAACGAAGAACAATTTATTTCCCCAAACGGAAAAAAATCTGCATCCTTGAAAGCTGATAGATTCTTACTAGAATTTAAATAAACAGCTCTTCTAATCAAAGGCAACCGCGCTTCCCTCCCTGATTTACATGACATTCTCATGGCAGCAATGTTCAAGTGACTGTACAGGGATATTCAAAGAAAAGCCCTGTAAAAAGGCCAAAGTTTTTTGCTATTAAGACTGTTAGGGTTTCCCTAATAGCTGCGATAATTTCTAGCTTTCTGTGTAGCACCTGTAGTAGCATTATACATCCCATTGCAAAGAGAAAGCACAATCCAACTTCGGGCTTCAACCTTTGCCAGAAATGACCCCCAACAGAATGAAATAGATACGCTTACAAGAAACCTCCCAGATTCTCTGAATTTGCTTAAGATAGTCTCTTCGTCTTTGTATTCAGGGCTATGCAGAGCAATATGCAGAATGCTGGCGTGTAGACAAAATAATTCTGTATCATTTTAAACCTTTTTTTTTTTTTTTAACTTGAGTGCCACGCAAACACAACATCAGGAATGTGGGTGAGAGGGTGATACAACTTTGACAAGGTACTCTCAAAGATCTCTATAGTTAAGATGCATCTATGTTGGGCCAAAGCAAAACATGCAAAGATAAAACCCTTCAACGATTTCAGTCTTTGTTCACTCTTACAATAAAGTGGAGAATAAAGGGCGAGGTTCACTTTTTCAGACGCTACCTGAATATCCTCTTCGAAAGCGTTCTCACAAAAGTCTCTCTCATTTTCTTTGGAAAACCATAATGGTGGAAATGGAGAAATAAGTCCTCGCTCTGCAATGTATCCCTCATCCTCCCCCAACCAGCCGTTTGTTTTCCAATAGACTTACTTAAGCCACACTTCCGTAGTCTGAGTCATCCAAAGGTAAAAGAAAAAATTAATTTAAATTTAACACTCAATTTCGTTAAGCTACGTTAAAGTTGCCAGTGAAAGACACAGCCCACTAGTCTACAGGAAAGTAAAGTGAAAACGCCTCAATGTCAGAGTCGTATATCTTGTAGGGAAGGCGGTGGTGAGCGGAAAACATACATCGTTACAGACGCCTTCCCAAAATGTCCAGTTTTGGGGTAAAATAATCCGTGCATGATAAGTAATTCTAAAGCTGATTAGTAAAGATTATTTTCTGAATACTCTTTCAACTACAAAATCACCTCCATTTTTTTTAACATTGCCATTGCAGGCCCTTTTTTATATAGGTTCTTAGGAAAATACATGCCATCCTCACAAAATACGTTGAAAAAAATGCTATCAGATGGGTTTTGAACTGAAAACTCATAAAGATCATTTTCCATGCTGACAGTGTGCATTTCATCCAGAAGTTTGAAGAGTCAAATACTACCCCAGCTGGGGGTTATTCTGCCAAATGGCTTCCAACAGTGACCAGAGATGGAGGATGGGAGGGGTGCGTGTGTGTGTAGGAAAATAAACGTGATGGTGAGCAAGCCCAAAGCCACATCATCTTATCAAACACCCGACATACGGAGGCACACAATGCAAATCTAGAATACCAAACTGAAACAAAAGGACATGAACAGAATGAAATAAAGGCATTTGTGAGTTACCTGCAGAGATTTCAAAACAAAAATAAAAGCATCCGAATGAAGCAGATATAATTCACATGGATTTGCCCAGGAAGGAGAAAAGGAGGGGGTGAGTGTGAGGGCTGGGGGGGGGGGGGGGGGAGAAGAACAGATACCTTTTTTTTCTTAAACAAATCCATCATGAAAGAAAATGAGACAAGATTATAAATAGGCCGAGTTATAGCGCACCATGGGATTTTTAATCTGGCTACCTGTGGTTTTTGCAGTTAAAGCCCCTATTCAGCAGTGGGAAAGGAGGGGGGAAAGCGGAAAAAAAAAAAAAGAAGGAAAAAGAAAAAACTAAATCACGTCTATGTGCCAGTTTCGCAAATGCTCACCCAGGGTGCAGCACCAACAATGCTGCCAACGGGAACCACTAATTATCAGCATTTCCTAATAAGCGGCCGCCTTTCAAGCATTATTGATCATTACCTGCCCGTCTCGCTTCCTGCATTCTTGAGTTTTACTCTCGTGCTCTGCCATGGCAGCGCGAAGCTGCTTCTCCAGTTTCTCGATTTCCCGTTCGTGGTCTCGGACCAGGCAGTCCTTCTCTGCGTTGTGCTGCTGGAATAGGTGCGTCTTCTCCTGTTCATGCTCCAGCTTCAGCTCCACTATCTGATTGGACAGTGAGGAGTACAGTTCATCAATAGAACATCCTTGTCGTCATGACAACTCGTCTACAGCTTAATTTCCCCCTTAATTTCATCAAGTTGGCAATTTTATTTTTACGTCACTATTACCTCACCTTTTAAAAAGCCACCGCTAGCGTGACAGGATTCCTCCAGACAATCCCAACAATGGAGACAACCGAGCAAATCCAGCGCATCCTTTAACCAATGTGTTAGTACAAATGTCGGAGCGGACAAAAAGAGAAAAGATAGGGGGGAAAAAAAATATGGCATTGTCGCCTTCTGTGCACGGTCCCCCTGGATCCTGCTGCTGCTCATCAGCAGGGCTGAGGATCCTAAATGGTTAATAGGCAGCCTGCTCTCCCCTTCGCTTAAGTATACACACACAACCCCCCACCCCAGCAATTAAACCTTTTAAAGATTTCTTTATGATTTCCAAAGCCAGTGCTCTTCCCGCCAACACTCAACGCTGTCGTATATAGAGTTGTAGTTCTTTAAAATAAATAAATAATAAAAAAGGGGAAAATTATAAAAAACAAAGCTCTATTATCCCGTTGTCAGCTACGCTATCCCAACATAAACAGATGTATGTGTTCCAGAAGGGCACCTGCTGTGCCGCAAGCTTGCGCCATGATTTCATAAGAAGTCCCTCTATTCTCAGGATCCTTTCCCAGTCCGCACCACACTGGATGCTGTGACCTTGGCCAGTCTTAGCCTCTCCCCGCTAGACTGAATGGCAGCCCGAGACCAAGGGCCTGGTTGCCGCAGCTTTGATACTAATCCTCCCCGCCTGCGCACAATGGCACCCTACCTGGCCTGCACACTGGAGCAGCCAGGCTGCCTTTGAAGCAGGTGATGAATAGGGACGGCAGGAAGCCGCTTCCCCACTGAACTCCGGGCCACACAGCTGCTAAGAACAGTCACTTGGATTTTTCTTCAGTTTTGGTGGATTTCGGAAAGGGGGGGAAGTATAAAAAAAAAAAATAAACGCTGTTATCATGAATATGGTGGGGTATTTTCAGCATGAGAAAAAAAAACAAGGGAATGGGAGGAGGCGGCTGTGTGTGCGCTGAGAGCGCCCCGGCACCTTATCTTAAAGCTGTAGCATTCAATTCTGGGATAATATTAGCTGTTTGTATGGTTTCAAACCTTGAACCTGAAAGCCAAGTGAAACAGAAAAAGATATAAGCAGTTTTTCAAACTACAGATGAGCATATTCAGGGTTTAAAAGTAAAATAAATCACCCATGCTGTGGCCGGGAGCATCTTCCAAGAACGAAGCGAGTAGAACAGATGTAATATTCTACGGTTTAACATATCTACATTATTTAATATTGCTAAAGAGCTCATCAGCAGATGTCTGAAGTCCCCAAAGGCATCAGCCCCCCAGGAGGCACACATTATCTATGCTGGGCCTGGGATCCTTAAAAGAAGTTCTTTAAGTCAAGGGTTTTGCCCAAAGTTTGTGTACAAACCAGTACAAAACTGGTTTCTTTTCAGATGCCAGCAGTGTCCTTAGTACGCCTACATGAAAGGCTTCTTACCTCTAAAATAATTGTATGGGCTTTGCCTGAGTTACAGGAAAAAACGTCTAGTGTTTTTTCATAAATCAGACCTCATTAAAGAAGATTCAATAAGAAGGGAGGTCTTTCTATCCAGAGTTTACCTAATTACTGGATTTTCAGCTGGGTGTGCCATGTAAGGTCTGGGATAAGACAGTTTGTTGTGGGAACTCCAATCTTGAGGTTTTAACTTTCAAAACTGAAGACAAGAAACAGCAGCAGGCAGGGAACCGTTGCCTAAAAGGAGGAAGGGTCAGAACCTGCTCTTCAACCAGTTGCACTGGATACAACCACCACCAGTTTACCCAACCAAAGAGGTTACAGGTTTTTTTAATAAAATCTTCACAGCATTTATATTATAGACACAACATTTCTGAAGTTAAGAGGTGGAAAGAGCAAAAAGAGACTGGTCCTTCTGCATGCAGGCAGGGTGTCCCCCACTCTGCCCCATGTGAAGAGGAAGGATGGTGGTGTGAAGGAAGATGTTTTATAATAGGAAAATCTGTTGAAGAATAAAACCCCTCATCACTTGATGCAAATTAGAATCATAGAATCATAGAATAGTTAGGGTTGGAAAGGACCTTAAGATCATCAAGTTCCAACCCCCCTGCCATGGGCAGGGACACCTCGCTCTAAATCATATTACCCAAGGCCTCGTCCAACCTGGCCTTGAACACTGCCAGGGATGGAGCATTCACAACCTCCCTGGGCAACCTATTCCAGTGCCAACTACTCCCCATGTTGGTTTTGTTTTGCCTTTTAGATGTTACAGATGGATTAGAGACGGAGAGAACGACAGGGACCACAGCGTTTTCTTCCCTCAAAGACTACAAAACCCATCTTCCCTAATAAATATTAACAAGTACTCCACATCTGCAACCAATAAAACATCCTTTCCTGTAAAAATAACTTGAAGTGCCTGAGTAGCTGTTGGACTGTACTGGTGAGCACCCACCGAACCTCCTGTTCTCCACAGAACTGCTGCCAAGCTCTACAGTTTCTCTTCCACACCCTCTCTCATTCTTGTATTGTTGGTGGACTATATTTTAATGGAAAAAAAAATAACGTATACTAACAAAAGGAAATAATAAACCCATGCTGGTTTTCAGCAACAGGAAGCTGCATGAAAATTATACTTCATAAATCATTATGGGTTCCGTCTCCAGTTTGGGATAGATAGTGTCTTTATGAATGAGATAACAAAACCCTGTCCTTCTGGTTGAGATCTTTTTGCATCTACCCTTAGGCGCTTAAGACTTCATCAAGTGACATTAAAATGTCTGCTCAACTCCAGCATATAAGCATCTAGAAGGCAGTTTTAGGTGCTATACATTGCAGCCATGCAAGCAACACAATATTCACAATGGGAATTAGGAGTGATGCTGAAAAGAAACATTCATTAAATAATAGTGTGTGCCCCATTACCATAATCAGATCATCTTCATTGTGGCTTAGATGTTCCCTCATTTTGCCCTCCCAAAGACAAAAATCTCTTATTCTCTTCTCTGTACATCTGTTCCTATCTCCAACCATGGCATGGGCGTTAAAACAAGCAGGACTGAGCTCACATATCTGTTCTTACCCTCACTTACTCCCAAGTAACATGATATTTTAAAACTATGATCTCCTCTTACATGAAATCTTAATTTTTTTTAATTCTTTCTGCACCAGCATGATAAAACCTTATTCAAGGCAACAGTCAACAGCCCGTTTAATAAACCACCACCAGAATTACACCATTTATTTTTACATTTCTGCTTTTGACTGAAATGTAATATTTCCTTACTCTTGCAGAGGAAAAAAAAATCCAAAACTTTAAAAGATGACAAAATTTTTTACAAAAAAAAAAAACAAAAAAACAAAAAAATATTAATTCATGACAGTCCTCTGCTATTCACTCACATAAATACACACAAACTGCCAAAAAGATCTGGCAGTGTGGTTCATGCCCATCTTACACAGGACACCAACATCCACAGCTGCTGAAGAATGATGGGCTTCTAATGCTGGCAGACCTAATGGCACCCAAATGTGGAGATGCTTTAGCATAACTTGCTAACACAAGGCACAACCTAATAAAGACCTAAAGTAAAATCAAGCTGCTGTTAGTGCTTGTCCACTTTGCACATCAGAAGAACAAAGCTCTACAGTAAATAGCCTGCTGGTTGCAGAAGATATTTTCAGAAGCCAAATAGTTGTAACATAATCAACATCAGCAAATACCTTTTTTAAGTCCCTCATATAGACAAGACCTTCTACTATCCAGTTTGTGCTTTTGCATCACGTGCTAATTTTAGGCTTTTCAATTTTAGAACAATTTTGACTTGTTCGTAGGAACAAGCATGCCTTTGAAATTCTCTTTATAGTCCCCAAAGGAGGGAAAGGAAATTAGTTAGCTCACAGCCTCTTTGAAAAATGTAACTGCTACAATAAATATCTGACACCAAAGTATGAAAATTCATGTAAATTTATGTCCCCAATTCCAGAAATATTGTAAGTAACACCTATATAAAATATGGGTTTGCATGGCAGGATGATTTTATGAGCACTATTTTGGCATGACTGAACTTCTGAGGGCAGAAGAAGCCACCAGAAAGTTATACATGCCAGTTCTTTAACTGAACACACTCAGTACAGCACATCTGTTTTTCAGTGATCCTATTTTACAAGCATTTAAGAGTGTAAATCAGGTGTCTTCATTATCATTACTCTGTTCAAAACCAGCCCTAACCTCTGCCCAGCACAGCACACAACACATGAGCTATCTCCACACAACAACTCTGGTTAAATCCAGCATTTTCTGTCTCCTAAGCCTATAAATAAATGTGCATGTTTCATGAGGATATGGGGATTACCCATCTCCACAAATACATTGCTTCTAAAAGTAATCTGATATAACAGGCTGCAGGATCGAGTATTAACCATGCTGGGCTCTGGCTTAGCATAACTTTGGGCAGAAAAGAGGAATCTTCACTGCAAAGAGGGAGTGCACCAGAACTATTTTGCAGCACAAAAATTAAATGGATTTTAAAAGTACACTTCTTTTGAGATTTTGCTATAATTTGGAACTCAAAGTATTCCCAAGATACAAGGGTTGTAATAAGCCGCGGGCAAATGGGACAGTGGAAAATACATCAGTGCAGAACCACATATTACAACTGAAGTAGCAAATACATCTAGGGTAATGTACATGCATAGCGAATGCATTTTACTTTATACCTCATTGCAGGCTGCAATAATTTAATGGGCATGACTGTGTTTCCTGTTATACTTCACCTTATAATCAACCACTAATAACTCTATTTCAGCTGCAAACTAAGAACTGCAAGAAATTCTCTAAAAGAGATGAGCTGGCCTTCAGCCAAACCGCAGTTTGATTTATTCTCCCCTCTACTACAACATACCTGCATGGTCTCACTGTGCTTATAAAATGATATACCTGAGCTGTACATTTTTACTTAGAAAAGCATTTCAGAACTGTAATGTTTGTAAAGCATGGGCAGCACAAACCTCACCTCAGTCCTATCTTCCCGCCATGAGTAAAGTTAAATCAACAGTGTATTGGAAATGAAGCTGCATCGGGGTCATTAAATCATGCTTAGCGCCATGGTCACCATCAGCAGGTCCCACTCCCCTCCCCAGCCATGCTCCAGTAAACCCAATGTGCTCTGCAAACAGAAATATTTCTTTCAAACTAATATACTTTGAGTCACTGCAAATCCCTGCTTGTAGCAGGCTCTGGTACACAATTTACTGTACACAGTCTTTGTTTAGGGATTCGGAGTTTATCCAAGGACCTCCTTTAAACACTGAGAACCGACTTCAGAGGCGCTCGCAGCCTGACTTGCCATTTACTGCAGGCACCAATTTATGTTCCTGGAATCATCTTCTCCTATCCCTCCTCCCCCACCCCAAGTTGATTCTGTTGACTATACAGGGAGCTCAGGCTTTTAACTCTGAATCACACACATGTTAGATGCCTGCAGGAGACAGTGTAAATACTCGTCCGTCTCGTTAACAATTCGGTAAACAGCAATGGTACAGAGAGATTTCCACCCACTCTTTACTTGCAGGTTAAATTCATATCCTTTTCCCATCTGTGAGTTTTACCTCTATCATCAAGTGAAAAGTTGATACTGGTGACTGCAGAAACTATTCCTCAGATACTCAGCGCAAATGGCATTCATCTGCATGTTAGGATGGCTCAAAGGAAAACATTTATGCATCCTAGATTAATTTATTAAGTGAAATTTATGCAGCTTGTTGCTGATGACATGAAAAATTTAGAGCCTCTGCTATCGTGCTCATTTGGCCTCCATGCAAGAACAGGCTGGATTTCAATTAGACTATAGACAAAGAGGACAGGAACAAAGCTTTCAACAAAGCCTCTCCCTAGAACCAAACTAGCATACTAAAAATGGATAATATATAAGGTAATATACCAAAGAACAACAGGACTATAAACTCACCATGTCCAGTGTAGAAGTATCGTTTCACCCTTCCTTAGAAAGGCAGAGTGGCCTCGGTTAAAGCAGGAGGTACTGAGGAACGCTGGCTCCCGAGGAGCCAAGCTCATGCTCAATGGACTCTTCAGCCCACACCAAGCCTCTGACTGACCCCTTCTGCAGGACTTGCCTCTCCAGGGCTCCTGGTCCATGAGACCAAATAACATTTCCAGCCTAAATAGCTCTAGGCTCCATTGCAATGCCTTTTCACAGCTACTCAAATTCTTTTCATGAACAGAACTTATTTTTCCCTTAGGAGCTTCCTTTCCAGGTCCCATCCCCAGTCACAGCAGTTTCTTGGTTTTTAATGCTTAATCCCCACATATGCTGTTGCTTCTCCTGTTTTCTCACCAGATCACAGCCTTTACACCACTCTCTCCTAGAATCACAGAATCAACTGGGTTGGAAAAGCCCTTTAAGCTCATCCAGCCCAACCGTCCCCCAGCCCTGTCAAGGCCACCACTAACCATGGCACTGAGGCCTCGTCTCCATGGTGTGTGAACACTTGCAGGGATGGTGCCTGCAGCCCTGCCCTGGGCAGCCTGTTCCAATGCCTGAGCACCCTCTGGGGCAGGAATTGTTCCTCAGCTCCATCTAAACCTGCCCTGGTGCAGCTTGAGGCCGGTTCCTCTTCTTCTGTCACTTGTTCACTGGGAGATGACACTGACCCCACATCACTGCATCCTCCTGTCAGGCAGTTGTAGGCAGCCATCAGGTCCCCCCTGAACCTTCTCTTCTCCACACTGAACCCCCCAGGTCCCTCAGCCCTTCCCCATCACCCTTGTGCTCCAGGCCTGCACCAGCTCCATTCCCTTCTCCGGCACCGCTCCAGCACCTCAAAGTCTCTCTTGCAGTGAGGGGCGCAGAAATGGCGCCTGAGGGGGCACAAAATGGCGGCTGTCAGATGAGGGGGTAAATACCACCCCCGGGGGGCATATAGTGACTGCAGTGGCTCCATTTCCATTCCCAATGCGGCTCTTTGGAACACTCAGCTGCTGAGCTCCTGTACATCTGAATTAAACACTGTTTCTTACCTAAATACCTTTGAGTAAATCCTCAAGGCAAATCTATAAAATAACCCCCAGGTCCAAAATGCCGGTAACACCTCCAGCATTTCAAGGAACCATCACCAGAGTCATAACCAACAGCAAAACATCATCACAGACTTGATCATCCAAACACTGGAGACATCTTTTGGCACGGAGTTAAAGAGCTAAAAGTTAACAGGAGAGATGCCCAACCATTAAACGTTAATCTAAATAAACTTCAGCACGTGAGATTGTGCTTGGATCCTTAATATTAAACGGCGCTGCTACCACTGTGAGAGATGTTTGGTTTTAAACATATACTATTCTGTATAAAACCAATGGTTGTGATTACAACATTCATATTTTACTTGAGAGAACTTCACTTGTTTCTTTAAATTAACCCCATTAAAAAGTTATAAAACACACAGAAAGATCTAAAGAACATTCTTCCTCTCAATAGTGTTTTGCTCTGCTCCAGCACCCCGCTGAAGTAAGACATTTCCAACACTACCTCAGGTACTTGTCCTTGCTGTTGGCAGCTAAGATTACAGACATGCTTTCTTCTCTTTTAACCAGCTGATTCTGCACTTCTTTACTTCCCCTTCAATACAAAAGGCATCTTTAAGCTCAACCAGACCTCTGCCTTGCTCCCAACTTAAAAGCGCAGACTATTTTCTCATCTTTAACGTGATTTCAAAGCGATTTTGTTAAATACCCAGTGAAATGTTTCTGAAGGTGTCCCGTTTCTTGGCTAAATAGGGCAAGACAACTCTAATTATTCCCTCACAAGTTTTACAGAAGTCGGAACCCAACAATAAATGTCTCAGAAAAGGATTTCCTGAGAGAGGGGGAGATTCTTCAGCTATCACGCACCAGCTTTCCACTTTGCTATGGAAGCATGGAGAATTACTGTTTTAAAATGGAAGAAACAGTTAAAGAGGAACTAAAACAAGAGGCTTATTTATACATTCAGCTTGGCATCTTATCTCGGGAATGATGTGTCTGTAACTCAGCAAAGTAACACCATCCTGCTATCACAGTAAGTCATCAAGTGTTTTGTAGGGCGTTTTACCTGCTGGGAAAATGAAGGTTCATAGACTTTGTCTTTCTTGCTCATCTTACATCTCTTTTTCAAGCTCAGTCATAGCTCTTCAGCAACAATTCATAGCAAAAAAGGGGGTATAATAGTGATGTATTACTGTATTTCTTTATTGAAAAACAGACAGCCTAATGCTATTTAAACATCAAGATCTCTAAAAGTTCACTGGAAATGTTCCATTCATGGCAATTTATGAAAATCAGCTTGAAACAAAGGTGAGGACATCCATAACTCTACTGCGATATGGCCCTGAGCAAAGCCCTGTTCCACCATGAGCTCCCCCGGGTACCATAAGAGATGTGCTTTCAGAAAGTGCCCAACTGATGTGGGTGTGAGAAAACCAAGCAAATTCATTCACTTTTCAGTCAAATCTGCCGGTCTAAAAAATCTTACTTTAAAGTTTGGGCATGTGTTCTTGCAAACGTGGGCTTGTGGAAAAGGATTTCAGCAGAAACGCTTCCCAGGTATTCTGAGCCGAACTGAGGATGTAATTAAAAAGTAGGCAAAAAAAAAAAAAAAAAGGGGGAAAAAAAGAAAAAAGGGAAAAAAAGAAAAAAGGGAGGGGGTGCAACAAACCAAACAGGGTTTTTTTTTCCTGTGCTGACGGTGCCATAAAGCCCCACTCCAGCTACTGCAACCATTTCAAAGGCAGGAAAGGCTGAGGCCTTCGCTGTGGTGTCCACTGGCTTTGAAGTGCCGAGAGCAGCTGCTCCCAGCAGATAGGAACTGTGGTGCTGCTGGAGTTATTTTTTTTCCCCTTCAAAATATACTTTCAAATCTAGCAGCTGCGAGGAGAACAAAGTTGAGCTAAAGGATATTTAAAGAAGAAAAAAGCCACTGGTTTCTCTCTAAGAGTGTTCTCACTGGATACTTCAAAAGGAAGTGGCACTGAATCAGATGAAGCTGGAACCAGGAGTGACAATGTGACAGCTGAAACCAAATAGTGCGAGATCCTCAATCTCTGCTTTGCTTTACGAACGGATTCCAGTGCGTTTGAAAAGTTGACAAAATATTGACTGCCATGGTTTGTATGGCTTTTTTCCTAATTCTTTTTCCAGAAAAATAGATAAAATATACATATATCAATATATATTGATCTAAATATCAGATAAAGATCAACAGCAGGGGGGCTGGAACTGGATGATCTTAAGGTCCTTTCCAACCCTAACTATTCTATGATTATGAATACATATCAGTATGCCTAACCTGCAGGCAATCTTTCAGTCCCACAACCAACAGCCCATGTTCACACTGGTGTTATCTCTGAAATCAGACTTCAAGGACAGTCCTGTGAAGCACAGGCAACCATTCATATGACGCAGCTCTCAAGTTCCCACACTTCCAAGATGCTTCTCAGAGTGGTAGTACATTAGTTAATTTGGTTCTTCATTACCAACGTGACTTAATTTACTGAATTGTCCAGTATGCCAAAAGTGCCATTTCTGACATTCACCACACCAACCTACACAAAATATACCTGAAGGTCAACTTCCCTTCCCTTTGTGTGTAAATTCCATTTGCCAATTAGATTCAGGCACTTGAAGCAGAACATCCCAAAGTAATTACTACATTTCTTAGGTAGCTAAAGTATTCTTTGTTTTGGTTGGGTGTCTGTTTCAGCACTGGATGTCTGCTGGAGCCCTGCTGAAATGCACCACCAGTTCCAACTTACTGCTCTATTTAAACAGTTTAAATCAGTCTATTCCTCCCCAAGAAACAACCAAAGAAATACGAAGTAAAACAAGGCAAGGAAAAATCTGTTTTAAAAACAGTTTAGAAGTTCTGAAGCATAAACAGAGACTGATACAGAGAAACAGAAGTTGGAACTACTGGAAGGAAATATTAAGAGTGGAAGAACTGAGCTCATACCGCTTTGTAGGTGGGCTGAAGGAGCTTTGTGCTGCAGGAATGACAATACAAAAAGAACCTGGTGGAAATGTAAATCCACACAAAAAACATTGATAAGAGAACTTTAAGCTTAAGACTAAGAGTATCACTGCTATAAGTTACAAATTCAGTCCTTTACCAGGCATTACCCAAACTGATGCCACATCACTTCCATGAGCAAGTACCTTCCTTACGCAAGTGTTTCACGGGCTGTTTCAGATGTGTAGCTCTCAAGCCTGTATCACACAATAATTCGTCTACTTCTCTCTCTTTCTGGTTTTCCATTTCCACTTCACAACAGTACTGAATTGGGCTTTCTTGTCTCCACCCAAATGTTTCCTGAATATTTCCCAACCCTGAAATTATACTACAATACAGAAAACTCACTATCAGTGGGCCAAAACAAGCATTCGTATGAACACTCCCCATGCTAAAAGATGATAAAAAGAGTAAAACGCTGTTTCTAGACAAGAAGAAAAACAGATAACACATTGAATAATTTCATCTGGCCACTATGAAAATAGGTGTTGCCACCTGTAAGCCTGGGAAATGATTTGAAAGAGGTACAAAGATCACAACAGGGAAACAAAAATATTTTCTATGTAGACTTTTTCCCCTTCCATTCTCCATCACATAAACTGTGCCCACTATAAATTGTGTCTTTATACAAAGCACAGAAATGCGCAGCAGGAACAGGATCTGACCTACATCTGTGTGGGAATGTGTCCCTCCTCCCCTCCACGTGAAGGAGCAAACCGACTGACCTGTTGCTCGTATCTCTGCTTCAGCTCTTCCAATTGCCAGGAGAATTCTTTGGATTGCTTTTCCCGGAGCGATTTTGATCTGCTTAGATCTGCTTCAACCTTTTCCATCTACATGGTAAAAGAAAGGGAATATTTAATTTTTTGTTTTAAAAAGGCATAGCTTGAAACGTTCTGATGTTTCTACAGTTGTTCACAGACCATCAAAGCAGAATATAACTTGCTGAGAATGATAATGACACTATTTGTGTGTAGTGGAAATGAATATTCAGTTACTAGAGGATTATTAGTTATTTAAGGACACAGTGACCACCTATACAATGCCACTCCCTGATTACAAAATACTGGCTCTGTTTTCCACTCAACAGTGGGAAACATCCCATCAAAATTAAGTGAATGTTTTTTCTAGTCATATTTAAGACTCAAATATATTTCACTCAAAAATACATTGCCTGTGGAAATTCAAGGGAAATCATATGTGAGTCAGTGCACAAACTCCACATTTAAAGTAAGCTTATATTAAATCAGTAAAATAACTTAAAAGAGAATTATTTGGCTGCAAGTAAAGTACTCTGAAGATAGTCATCGCCTGTGAATAATGAGTCCCACCGATTCCAGCACACAGCATCAAGGAAGCAATTTCATAACTCAATTAACAAAGGCTTTTGTATCAAAAGCACAACCGCAGATGCACATCAGGCATGGTTCCAGAGGAAAATACATATATACATATACAAATATATATATGCACACAGAAGGTACTATGCTGCCATGCATACTCATCGACGACTTTTCGATCTAGGTCCCAACACAAGCAGCAAATAAACCATCTCCCTAAAAATGGGAGCGAAGGGGTGTCGCTGTCAGGAGGACCAGTGCAGCCACAAGTCCATCTGCTGTACCAAAAGAATAAAAGCCCAAATTCCTGAACCATGAGCCAAAAGCCTGTTTGGCCTAAGGGAGTGCTCAGTCTTCCACAGATGTCTTTGCCAATCGGCCTGGACATCACTTCTAAGCCAGGGAAAGAGGAGAAAAGGCAGTACTTGGAATGGGAAAAGCATTATATTGGAAAACACTGCAGCAAGAGAAAGCTACAGGACAAGGAATAGTTGGCCAGATAGAAAGCTGAAAAATAGAACAGAAAGGAACAAGTTATCCTTCCAGTAGCTCCCAAACCTCACTGCTACTATGTGCTAATAAAAAGAAGGGACTTCAATGAATATTTTAGGACTAATTTCTTCTGCACCTAAACTTACTCAAACTGCATGGCCACGGCCAATTTTATTGAGATCAATAAAGAAAGAAATCCAGGAAATACTAGACCTAAAGTCTCATGACACAGCCATTGCCTTTTTTTTGTCTAATTATTACTAGAAAAAAGCATATTTTGGAGTTTATAATGTACTACTCACCTATCAGTGGGCATCAGGTGACTCTTAACAATCTCAGCTTGACAAAATAGGAAGCAGATGGCAAAAAAAAAAATACCAGAGCTAAACTAATGAATCAAATATTGATTATGAGAACTGAAAATGCCAGGCCCCATCCTTCTTATCTCCATTATTAACTTTACCACACGCCAAAACATTGTTTTAGAAGCCCAATGTTTCTAGAGTAGTTAAAAGCAGTGTTGCTATAGCTACCACAGCTTCTGCATTAGGAGTAACACATTCCACCTAACAAAAAAAAGAAAATAGAATTTGCCACGACGTTACAGTCTAATGGATGATTTATCTAAAGAGGATGTGTGTGCAGAAGAATGAGAAAGGACAAAGCTATGAAGACAGCTTCAGTAGTGTTTCTTTGATGTATTTCCTTGAACCTCAGTTCCTGTAGAACAGAACTGCTCAATGGTACAATATCACTGACTGCTTCTAGATTTTAGCATTCAAGTAGGGAGAGAATAAAGCCATGGCTGATTCATGGAGTACAAGAAAATTTGCTTTCAAAACTTCCCAGAACACAGCAATATTCTAAAAGAAATTTGCAGTCACTTGTAAATAAGAATTGACTTCAAGTTTTCCTAATTCTTTTCCACATCTTTGTGGTTTGGACTGGTTTTATTTGCTGGCCTTTTTTTAAAGTGAATAAACTATTATTAGTCTTTCTAAAATTAGATTATATCTCTTTCAGAGCAGAAGAAAGACATTATTTTAAGTCATTGTGAAGAACTTGGAGGAGAGTCTCAGCACAGAAAAGGTCAGATGAGAACTGTAGGATTTGTTGTGTTGCCCATGGATCTAGTCTGCAGAACAAATCTTGGGTTTATGAATTTGTTCTTGCTTGTTTTGTATTTCCAAACACTATCATTTGCTGTCTGCACAGATCTTAAAAATATCAGCAATGTGTCAATGTCTCACTTCTGTTGAAGATTTTCAGGAAGAAAAAATTTCATGAGAACAAGAAGGGAATTTGTTAAATTATAACCCAACATTGTTAGAAATCCATTACCGTATCAGACTGCAGCATCCTACTGTCAACAGCGAGGTTTGGTTGCTATAGGTGAGATTGGAGAACTGAGTATATGGTCAGGAAGAATTACATGGTTGACTTATGCACTGAGATTTTGACCATCCAGGTAGGTTCAGGGAATATTCCCTTCTCTTCCCTTCTTTTTGATCACCTGTTGCTTTTTCTTTCTTTCACCCATTGCGCTGCATTTGTAATATCCCAGGAACAATGGTTTAACTATTATTTATTCCATAAGGAACTTAAACCACTAAAATCTTTATATAGAAATACCTGCTACTAATTTTCAGGACTAGAAAATGGGATTTTTCTGCCCTGTGCACAGGACTGCCAGCAGCCACAATGGCTCTGCCCCTGTTTAGGCTCAAACTGATTACAAGACCTCATTAACGGAAGACAGAGTCCTCCCAAAAAGAGTAGGAAGAAACACGCATTTAAGTGGAAAATTACAACCGTTGTTCCATAGGGGTGTATAAACTAACACTTTATACTCTCACTCCTGAAAAATCCCTAATCAGTATCATAACCGCAGCTATCTTTGTAACAATGACAATTCTGGCTTTGTTAGAAAGATGAAACATCCGCTAACATCCCTTTCTGACTTGCTAGCAAAGACACTACATTGTGAAAGATTTTGATGTCGCACTCTCAAGTGAAGCATGTTTCTGGCATTATAAGATCAGAATATGCTATCCTACTGAGACAGAGTTTCAGAAAGGCTGGCATTGTGACCTCCTCACCTGCTGTTTCATTTCAGCATAGACTTTTTCTGACTTCAGCTCCACCTGCCGCTTAAACTCCTCCAGGGCAGCATCTGCCTGCTGGGCCTGCAGCCTCTGTACCTCTGTCACCCGAGTCAGCTGCTCCTCCTTCTCCCTAGAAAGTCACAGAAAATTTTCAGAGTTCAAGTATCAAATAAAAGAACAAGTGTGCGAGTGTAAAAGAGAGGCCTTTAACCCCATCAGTTTAAAATAGTATTCAGATTTCAATTTCCTGTCCCAGCTTCTGCCAAACTTCCCTTTGCAAGACTTTGAAGAAGGGAATAGAAGGCTGGAGTTATTTTCGCTTTCTCTGATTGAATTTCGCACGCCTAAACACGGCGTTCGGGGCTTACGACAATACCTCCAGCTTCAAAGTCTGCGTTGACTTGAATGGGTCAGTGCCCGCTGAATAACCCCCTTTTTTAGGCTCACCTTTAAAAGTGCATTGCCCCCTCCCATTTAAATTAATTCCTTTTAGCATTATCATCATCTCCAATTAAAAAAAACACAAAATTATCCCAGTGCCATCTTTGCTCAGACAAGATGCGGGATTATTCACTGCTTGACGTATATCAAAATGCAAAGCAGGGTAACATGTGACATATGGTACCTTCTTAATCTATTAGAAACCCATAATGCTGCAATGCCTATTCAGCCTTTAAAGTAATGACAGATGTTAAATCTTTATGCAATGATATTTCATATTAACAGCCTATACTATCTGACATATTAGACTTGAGACATCAGTTTGGGTTTCTCAAGACATCCAGTTTATCAATAGTAAAGCATGTATAACCTTTTCTGTACATGCACATATATATATCTACAACACATATAGAGACATATATAAACACACATCTGAAAAATGGACACAATCACCACACTGGCACATCACAGATAAAAATCCTGATAGCCTGTAAATACTTAAGGAATCCCATTGTGATTCCTCACATAGAAAACAATCAGGCAGCGATATTAGCTTTCTACTACACGTTTCTATTACCACAGGTCAGTGGAGTTGCCTGACTTTGAGTCAAAACACAGGGGAACCCAACGGTGGTATGGACAATGCTGGTTTGGTACAGAAGACACACTCAAGCAGACCTGTGGCTGACATTTCCATTTTACAGGCAGAGGAAGTACCTTATGCTGAATTTCCCATTTTGACAGAAATTATTTCCATATAAAACAATCTGACACACAAGAGATGGAAAAGACCTGTTAATTCATCTAGTCTGTCACGCTGCCAGCACTGAACCAGCTATTACAGCACTGAGCAAGCCTTTTATAAAGGTCAGGAAGCTGCCAAGCCCAAAGTTACAGCATTCACATCCTCTTCTGTGGTTTTCATACTAGACTTGGACAATGGGACAAAGAATCTTCCATCTTCACAAGGCGTCTGCTTGCAGTGTAGGAAAGCGGGGCAATTCTGTTAGCAAAGAGATCAAAGAGATGCCACAAGCCCTGAGTAAGGATATTACTGTTTACTTTTAGAGCTTTTTCATCATGTGTACTTGAAAAAAATACTTGATTTTGGTACCTTACTCACCGCTGACGGAATAACCGAGACAGGAGGAGACTGCTGGTTTTCTTATAGAAAAAGGGAAATACCTTTCTTACTCAGCAGAAACTGGGGCAAAACAGAACAAAATCCTGCACCACAGTTTTGGTGGTAATTGTTCAGGGGTTTGGGGTTTGCATTCATAGAACACCATCAACAGATTTTCTTCAAATATAGCATCCATCACTCCTCTGCAGACATGCTTTACTTCTACTGCCTCAGCAATGTTATTTTCTAAACTCCTTTGGGGGGGACGCATATCTGTATATTAATTTACCATATTCCCCACTCATTTACGAGACCATAAAAATTATACAGCAAAAATCCAACACCACTAAAATCAACAATGGAAGAATGACCATTTAGGGTTGAAATTTCTACTTTATAGGCCCCGGAAGATCAAAATTGCAAATATAAAAATCCTCAGACATTTCTCAGCATGGGCACACCAACAATGCCCCTAGAGCTAAAAATGAGATGAACTATCCAGTGAGTTAGTTATGCAGCAGCTCCAGCTACAAAGGCATCTGGCTCAATTATTCCCCTGAAACCCATGTACCTGGGAGCTGCTGAACACAGATATGTTTAGGTTTGATACTGTATTACACCGAGCACACCATTCCCATCTCCAACAAAATCTACCACAGGAAAGAATATAGAAACTGGTTCAGCTTCTTATAAGACCTGTGTTACAGCTCAACACCCTGAAAAGAGAAGATGGGATCAGGTTCCCCTGCAGAGCACTGTCCCCATGTGTTACCTTGGAGGGAACACAGAGAGAGGAAATCCTCAGCCTCTCCTCCCCAACATCCTTCATTCAGTTATGAGCACCAGGCAACAAACCTCCCTCCCCACAAACTACAGCTAAGACTTCCAACTCCACACTGGAAACAAAACCTAAAACCTGAAGCTTGTTCAAACATATCCACCCTGGTGTCAAGAGACCTTGGAACGTGTTAGGTTGAGTCAGATGGAAACGCAACAGATCTAAATGTAAAAGGACAATATGTCAGTCCTCGTGCTGTTAGTGAGCCTCCGAATGTATGCATCTTCTTCCTTAGGAATATATGTTTATTTGGAAATATTATGCTGCAAACCTTTAGGAATCGGGTTTTATGCACCTTCCTTTAAGGACTTAATCCCATGAATAAATGCAACATCTCATTATAACCAGGAATAAAACTTCACTTTTCAAGGATGTGGGAGCTCTACTTTCTGTGCAGTCAAGATTTGTACAGAAGCTTAGAAACCACGTACAACAATGGACCCCAGCTCACAAATGTAAGAAAAGCTTTACTTTTTTCCCCAAGACACTCAGCAATGTGCCTTGCATGAAGCACTAAAATATTCACTTTGAAGATTATTTTTTTCAGTTGGACTAGTTGTGGGGCTGAATACAATACAATTACATCACTCAAATCCCCTCAAGCTGAGCCGGCTTGAATATAAAAATAGGGTGAATTTACTCTTTGGCCCCAATTTAAAAAGCAGCAAATTCCCTTTGTTTCAGTGTATAAAGGATATGGCAGCAGAACGAGCAATCTTACACAGCACAAACCATCGCAGTGGAAGTTGACTGTGAAGTCCAGAATTGCAATTTCAGAGAGCAGCACTCTGAAGTGTAGTGATAAATGGAAAATATAAACATCTTACATACTTCCTCTTCATGCTTAATCATAAATATTTTCCTTGCTTCATAAAATGCCTTCCAAGAGATAACAACTAAACCCAGTAAGACATTACACCACTGCGAGTCAAGTTAACGAAACGCAGGGCAGTGCAGTGATTTACAGGAGAGGCTAAATAAACTCAAGCTGTCGCAGCAAATGTGGGATGAACCAGCACTGCTACTCACAGGGTCCTCACTGCTCCCACTATGAAAACAAGGCTTCACCAACAGCCCACAAGAGCAGGGGATGCACCTGCCTTGGTCTCAGCTGCTTTCAACACTTTAGGTTGCATGTAAGCACACACATGCACAAAACGCGTACCTCCGCGAGCTACATGTGGCTAACTTCTGTGGACAGAGTTCCACATCCCATTAGCAAATGCACATCCAGGCTCCCTGTGTGTAGTTTAAAGAGCTTTTGAATGATATTAAAAACAACCAACCGTGAAACTCCTGAGGTTTCCTTGTAAAAATCATACCAGGCTCTAACTCATGAATATGCAAATTCTTTGCCAGGTTTTCCAGTGCTGCTGGCAACAGTGAAAGCCCGCTCATGTCCAAGCAGACTGTTGTTTGCATTGGAGCACAAAAGCAAAGCTTTTCTGGTGAGGATAAGGATAATTTCCAAGGTAAGGATACATTTTGCCACTCAAGAAACTTCTGGAGCTTGTGTTCTGATGGACTCTACATGAGCAAGAGGCTTCAGCTCTTGTCTGGCACTGGTTAGGATAACTCTGGGTTTATCCCTGTAGATAACAATCTTGCTCTATAAGGTTGAAGTATAGGCAAAGAAATGGCTGAGCCTTCAGCCCCACGGATGAAGTGGAGATCTTCAAATAGCAGTCTGCTTTGAAAGGCCAGGCTCTCCTGCAGAATACCCTGACGACCCCGCATTACGTATATGCACTGATCCTATGCATTTAGATTTGCTGCAGTAACATACATCTTTGCCCATTCCCTCCTCTCCTTTCCACATATTAATACTCCTGAGGGAAAATGGCTCACTACCCACCAATCTGCAATCTATTCACTTGCTGGGAGGCAGCTGAAGGAGAATCTTGCTGGGTTTGTTTCTAAACAGCTTTCTGCTTCATTTGTTGACACAAGAAATGGAAAACTGACTTTTTTACTAGTCTGTGTTGAAACAAAATCTGTTATCACCATTTATGTAGTCCACTTAGATTTAAAAGAACACAAAACTGTACAGACATGTGTTCCCAAGGGGGAATACAACTTGATATACAACATCATATGCAGCAATTCGAGTAGCTAAACACAACCTTCACCCAAACATGCACACTCCTCTGATGCAAAAGCAAAACAGTGACAGTTAAGTAACGTCTTCACGTGTAAATTACATATTGTGCCTAAATGCACCCATCTTAGCTGTGGTTAGAGTATCTTACTACAGAGGCAGTTATTACCAGCAAGCAATGAGGAACAACAAGGGCTCTCCTACAACGCGAGCACCCAAACATATGGGGTATGTGCAGAACACTTCTTTTTGGTGTGGAGAGGAAGAAAGACAGTGTGAAGTCATTCAAGCGGAATGATAACTAAACCAAAGCCAGATCAAAGGAACAAAGAAGAAAGACTGAAATGTGAAGCTGAAATATTTATTGCCTTCAAAACATCATCCCTATCCTGTTTGGGCCTTTAATATTTCGAAGTTGTTAGAAAGCATTCTAACTTGTTTCATCATTTCAAAGAAATAAAGGCAAATACATGAAGTAGAGAACAATTTTATCTTTCATACCCCGATTTTAAGTATAAGATGAGCTCGTCTTTATGGGAAAAAGCACAAATCCACAGTTTACAGTTTGCATAACTTGACATCAAAGAGCTGGTCTGCATTCTTTCCAGTAAGCTATAAGGATATTTACAATGCAATTATTAAACTATATGCTTATGTTTAAAATAAATCACAAGATAACATTATTGAAACCACTACTTAAAGCTGTTAATGAATATGGAGTAAATAATGTTCCACGTGTGTAGTTTCACACTTCTGTGAAGTAAGAAGAATAATGCACTACCTTCAAAATTAATGGGTGGCAAATTACCTAGACATTGGTTAAACACACTAATAATTATTATAACTATTTCTCATTATAATAATGACGGGGTACTGTTGTGCTAGGTGCTATGCAAACAGAATAAAACCAGCAACTGCAGAATGATGAATGAGATGCGGGTTAAAAGGCTGGGTGAGTGATGTAAATGTGGCTGGAAAGGAAAACGTTATGATTTTGCTCAGCGCTGCAGAAACTGCCTCCAAGATTTAGATATACCACATACATGAAAGGCCACAGAGGCTCAGTTATCAAGAGAGGAGGATTAGAACAGAGATTAATAGTCATGGCTTTCACATGATGAGATGAGCTAAACTGCAACAAGGAGAACATGGGGGGAGAGAGACAGCTACAGATGATGGGTCAGAAAGGAGGAGACAAGATGGTCATTAAAAGGTGGATCAGAAAGTCAGCAGCACATTTACTGAGTAGATTCATGAGATACCCAGAGAAGAGGTGCAAAGAAAAAAGAGGGATCACAGAGCACTGCCCCGGCACAGAAAGCTGGAGGGAGACTAAAATAAACCATCTGAAGGGCAAACTATGGGAGAGATCACCAGGCAGAAGAGAGCCAGGCAAGAAGAATCACATCACACTAACAAAAACCAGCCCAAGATGAGTGACAGAGCCAACAGCAGTTGCAAATCAAAGACAAAGAGGTTGAAATAAGACTAGTGAGATTGTTAAGGAGGTACAAGGCTACAGTCTTCATTCTGTCACTCTATATATTTAAGGTAACTATTTTTATGGCTAAAATAATTGTACCGTTATAGTTTAGGATTCAGAATAATAATATCCAAGCTGTAATGGATAATAGAGTAACTCAGTGCTGAGGAATGATGGGTGAGCTTATCATCTCTTTCTAGGAGGCCGGCATGGCCTTTAAATGTACTGCACTGAAGTTAAAAGATACTCGAATGTGAAAGGGCAGCCTTTTGGAGCAATGAGGGAACAATTCCAATTAACTGAAGCCCCTAACTACATTAATTATTAGGATAGAAATTTACAGCAGTGAAGTTTTACATGATACACTGCTGCTGTTCATCTCACAAGGCAATGCTTTCCATTTCATGAAGCTATATACGTTCTATCGAGCCATTTTCCTAGCTGATATCATTAAGAAGATGTCAAATGACATCTCTATAACCATCTTGAGGGACTTAACGATCCCATAGACATGGATTAAAAATCAACTGTTACTTTTCTTGTTACCGCTGGGGCTTTCCTTTGAATACATATTTCATTATTGCCAGGAGGTCTCCAGAGAAACTGGTGAAAGAAAATGAAAGGCTGTAAATAGTTAATAGAACACTTTATTTGTTCTTTTAAGTGAGACTATTAAATAAAGCTACCGCATTTTTTGGTCCTCTGTTCATGCTTTACGTCGTGCCCCCCGGAGTGAGGGTTATGTCAGCATGGTCACCACTGCTCAAGGAATGTTCACAATATGCTGGAAACTTTGACTGGTTTTGCCCTAAAAGGTTTCAGATGCTGGAGCCGAGCACCAAGTGGGGAACAGCTGGGTGTTTTTCCACTGATTCTTACAGGAGGGGGAAAGAAAACCCAACCAAAACCACACAACTCTGCTTTAAAGAGTCAAACGACATCCACATTCCTCAGCCACTTAACGCTACCCCTGGTTTCAAATCACAAAGTTTGCTTTCTTCATCATGCTGCAACTGTTCTAACGAGACAACACTGAGCGTTTTACTGAAAGAGAAGGATGAACACAACGAACATGAGCATAAGCTCTTAACAGTGTTCTTTATTGCAACATTTGGAATTAAAGACAATGCCTTCTCGTATTTCTTTAAGTATTTCCGGCTTTAAATAGTAATAGCTTTTCCATTCCTACAAGAATTCCTCCACACACAAATACCTCATTTTCAAGGAAAAATGGAAGTAACTAAAGGACAAAACAGCTCCACTTGGGCAATTATCCTAAAAATATTAACAACAGCAGTTCTTCAGAATCTGGATGCAGCTTCGAGGAACAAGGAAGGAAAAAAAGACATTAATGAATTAGCTTGTGGTTCAAGCTATGACTCCATTTAGTTACTTATTGTTGTATTGATGATTATCATGCAGTTGTATTTTTCACTGTGCATGGCCTTCATGACATACATCACTACAAGAAGTCCATACAATACAACCCATGCAATAGGATTCTGAAGAAGCAGCTGTTTAAAAATAAAGCTCTCACAGGGTTTGGTAAAACCAAATTCCCCAGGTCCACTGTAAATCAAAGGGTTTCAAAAATATAACCTCCGTATATCCTGAAAAGTCCAAATTTAACTTTATTAAAAATGTTGGGATCCAACAATTATGCAGCTCTAAGCTGCAAAACAAAATGAAGTTTTATTCACTTCTGCTTATTCTATCTCCTTCTGCCATCTATCTTCACACTTTATCCTTGCCTTCATCTGTTTCCATCTTTATTAGCTCAGAAGCACCATATGCACCATTTATTTCCCTCAAATTCACATACCCTTACTTCTTTTAAATTGCCCCTTTTATGATCTAAACTTGAGACCGCTTCCTATTGTCCTGTCTCTTGTTAGCTGGGAGAAGATACAGACCCTCTCCTGGCTCCATCCTCCTGTCAAGGCACTTGTAGGGAGCAATAAGGCCACCCCGAGCCTCCTCTTCTCCAGACTGAACCCCCCAGGTCCCTCAGCCGTTCCCCATCACACTTGTGCTCCAGGCCCTGCACCAGCTCTGCTGCCCTTCTCCAGCCCCTCAATGTCTCTCTTGTAGTGAGTGGCCCAGAACTGAACACAGGATTCGAGGTGCAGCCTCACCAGTGCTGTGAAAGCTGTATTTTTAGGAACTGCTGTAAAAATACAGGTCTGGTAACAGACAGGAGCAGCTTTGCTGGTTTCTGGGAAGTTTCGCCCCTCTTTCTTCCCCAGAAGAGTTTGAAACAAGTTCAGATGAGGAGCAATGGGGAAAAGGAGCGGTGCTGCCAGCTTCTTATGGAAACAAACAATTTTATTAAGTGACTTTCGATAAAGCAGCTGCTAAACATTTGCTCTGTCTCATCACCACTTGCAAAGGGCTCAGAGTTGGCTGCATGGGCAGGTTTAAAAGGCAAAGATTGAGAGGAAGAAGGCTGTGAAGTATTTAACTGTAGATAGTGCACCCGCACTCCTTGATGCTTCAGTGGTCCACTACAACATCTGCACCTGCAGATGTAGCATTTCATTTCTCCTAACATGGCTTTTTGAAAAGGTGTTTCCTTCAATCACACTACAGACTAGAAGAGTGTGAACTCAGGAAAGCTGTATTTCAGTAGCACACATCAATGAATACTTCATTACAACACATGCAAACCAAAAAGCTTTAAATCAGATCCCATCATTATTCCCAGCATGTTAGAACCATCACAACCATTATCCTGAGCAACCAGCAGAGGCAGCAAGGTCTGTGCTTCCCTGCAGGTGACAGATAAGAGCCTCAACTTTTACATATGTTTATAATTTAGTCCAAAATCTCCATCTCAAGATGGACAAACTTCATACTTCTATGCAGTCATAAAGGTATTATGGACTCCAGAATGGAAGTGGCAAAACTAAACCACATTACAACTGAGGTGGTCTAAATATATGCTGTATTAACACTTCAAAACCTATTTATTTCTACAACCAAGTCTTCCCTTCTTTATTGTTTCATCTCTAGTTTTTTATATATTATTACTAATAACATATAAATGGACTTCAAACTAACTGCTGTAAACCAAATGTTTCCTCCTGTACACCCGATACCCTCCCTGCTGTAGGTCAGGCTGGCAGCTATACCTCGAACACTGATGGTGTACATAAGTGCTAATAATGTACATGGCCATTCTGCTCTTTCTTGGGATTGTAAAAGAGATTTTTACCTCTGATCTTAAGCAGCAATGGTCTAAGTCTCTCTGTTAACCAGCAAATAAAGGAGGCCAGCCTTAAAGTACACACACTTCTGCTGTCTGCAGATAATGCCACAGAACTGTGATGCTTCCATGGGAAGCTTTGGGATCATTGCTGTGAACACCACCCCAACATTAACTTCTGAATGTTGAAATTGTGAATGCATTAGAGACTTATCTCCAGGATACTTACGGAACAGGTACTGTCATTGGTGTTTCATGAAACTACTGCTGTTTTCACAGTGACAAGGAAGACTGTTCTCTGTGCCTTACTATGCTATTTTGGAACCCAAAGAAACAGTAAAAAAGGAAAGATATTATTCTCATGAAAATAGAACCTTCAATATGCCTTCAAACCGTTCTATAGTCAGAGAGCTGGAGGTCATCGTCTGTATTTTGAAGGCTAATGGCAACAAAGGTCAGTTTTTAATGCTACATCTGTTGAAGAGAGACAATTAATACTGTGATCTACATCAAACTGAATAAGGCATTAGCAGCTCAGAACATTTGCATCTTTTTATGACAAGTTAAATGCCCCTTTTGTTTAGTAATCAAGACAGATATTTACTAAATCCTCCTACTTACAGACACAGCAGGTGTCTTGATAGCCAGAGATCAAGCAAAGCAGGTCTAAACTGAAGGGAGCTTACCCACTGAGACATTTTAAGCTTGATAGAATTATTGCTAAGTGATAAACACTACAGTCTAACCTGATTTTTATTCTTAACACAGTTCTTTATTGTCAAAAGCAGCCATTTGTTAAGTCTTTAGGAAAACTGCATAAATCTGCTGCCTGCAATACAACAGTTGGGAACAACACTCGAGTTTGGATCAGGTAAGTAAAGCTGTTTCCACGATGATCACTGAAATGGAAACGAGTAAAAATGGTTAAAGAGCCTCTAACATACATGTCCTTGCCTTATTTTTAAACCACATCAAGACCATACCTATTTGCAGTTCCTTAAATAAAGCCACAGGTCTCTAAGCGCCTACACTTCAGTTCTTCCATAACATGGGAAATATTTCCCTACAGCTCAGTAAATAAAATTATGAAAAATCAGATATTAAAAATACAAGCAACTTAAACATATTTAATAAACAGGTGTCCACATTTCACAGAGCAAGACACAACAGCTCATGCTGAGAGCTACTCCGCGTAACAGTGATGTATCATGTCAACTAGGGCTTTTCTTTCTCTTCCATGCAGTTTCTTCTGCAACAAACGGGTACAGGGTTTCTTTTTCTTACTGTCTTTTCCTGTTGCATTCAACCCACTCTGCACAACTACAATGAATCGCACACATTGTAATGTAACTATACCTCTTCATTTCCTACACCCCTAACTTAAAGTAGAAGGGAGAAGAACCACAGAGATGCAGCCTATTTGTAACCCACATTAAAACTCTCATTGACCATTTTATGCAACCAAACTAGAGGGATCAGAGAAACAACCTTCCCCTCCCAATAATTGCACAGAAACATTTTAGGAACACTTTGTTAGTACATAAATGCAGTTTAAATGACATTCTAGAAAAATCCTTGCAGCACTTCTAGTAACTTCTGTTATTAGGCACTGCCTATGACATGCATTGCTCAACTAAACAGGAAACTTATACCTACAAGTCACCCCCAACAGTCATGAGGATTAGAGCAATTCTTTCACAAACGATGTGTTTTTGACAGCTTTTCTACCATAAACTTCAGAAGAAGAAAAAGAAACCCTTCCATAAACTATGGAAACCACTATTCAGCATTAAAACTCTGGCAACACTGGGGCTTTTCTGAAGTGAAAGATACTTTCAGAAATAGGGATTTTACTATTCCACACGATGTCTCAAATCACTTTCATTATGCATCTCTGTGGAGATGTTTGAAACTGCAACAGCGCTGTTTGCTGTCACACCACTGGAAAATAATGATAATAACAAAAAAGCCAACCCACTAAAATACCTGCCACTTCCCTTTCTGTGTGCTTGCAGCTGACTAGCTGCTCAAGATAGAATCCTGTGGCCATTTCAGAATCAAAGTGCATTCAGATCAAAGTGGTTTATGAGAAATCACTGATGCACCTACTGGGTTCTGAGCTGCAATTCCACAAGGCATCGTTTCTATTGAAGATGGTGAACCATATTTTCACCCACGTCAAGGAAGATGAGGTTGTTTTATTTTCACCCATGTCGAGAAGAGAAGGTTGTGTTCTAAAGGTTTACTGCATCTGCCTCAGCTTGTAATTACTTAATTCCATTCCACAAACAGGGAAAGAAATACAGCAAAACAAAGCATTTTCACATAAAACACTGGGTCTTATGAATTCATATTCATAGCAAGAGACTGTTAAAAGGACTAATTTTGTAGTAATGGGGAAAAAGAAGCCATACGGAAGTCATCCATTTCTGACACTAAAATACTACACTTGTTATCTATTATATATATCCTATATAAGCATATATAAAATCTTAATGTTGTCCAGAACTGTTGGTACTAAATTAATGCCTTGGTTTCCAGAAAGTGTGCCTTGCAGGATTAGCAGTTCCCCTGTACTGGGCACACGAGTCTCTTCTTAAGTCCTGTGTGCTGACAGATCAGAACTGTACAGATGCAAGACCCCAGGGGTTCTGCACCAGAGTTGAAATGTGAAAGAACCAGACAGCTGAATATATGCTGGGCTTAGACTAGGGCACTACACCTCTATAAATACAGTAGTTTTCAGCTTCAGGAACACAAATCCACCGTGATGAGTCTGACAGCTTCTGCCTCCATCCAGACAAAAACACATGAAGCTATTTTTTATCTATTCAATTACAAAATGATTACTTATTAGCATTACTAATTCCATTACTAATCTTAAAACTAATCCCAAATCAATGCTAGAAAACCAATCAAAAGAACAGTAGTATAGATTCACTATTTACAAGTAACTCCAAAATTAAAACATTTTCCATTTTAAATTAGGAGAGTGATATATCATTTAATATCAGAAATCACTACAATATTTCCAACACCTTGAATCAGTAAAATAAAGTAAGCCTAAAACTGCCATAGGACATGGAAGCAGAGATGGGAAAGTACTCTACAATATGAGTGGAAGCAGCTCATATTAGAAGACACTTTGAAAACTGGGAATTCACATTAATCACTTGCTTCAGGAACCATTCTAGACACAGCTTTAACCTGTCACAAAGCCTCCAGGACTGACCCATCCCCAGTTTTGGCCAAAGGACCCACTCACACCAAGCACAAGGGCTGGCCTCTGCCAACATCGTCTTCATATGTGGAACCTGAAGCACCCACCAGGAAACTGGGCTCTTGAAACTTTAATGTTTCAAATCCTTTTCTAACCCATACATTAAAAGTATGCTTATTTATACCTCAGGAGTATCTGAAATGCATGTGGACCTCCTCAGCTGTCTACAACAGCTTCTCAGTGTGGTGCTGTTAACTGAAACTAAGTTCAAATCCACAGCGCACTAACGCACTTCACAGCTACTTGACTGATGAGGAGTAGAACCATGTTCATCCTGCACTGAGAGCACCCACATGAGGAATAAATTCTGAGCAGCCAATGGATTGTAAAGTCAGACTTACTTTATTAACTGAAGTGCAAACTGACATGTTATTGGAAAGATGTGGAAGGTAATTTATGTGACTATTATCAACAAATCAGACATTAAAATACTAAAAGATTAAGTTCAGCTGATAACAATTCAATTTCCCTAAAATTATAAATAATTGTCAGTGTAAAGAATTTACAGATTAAAAGCTAGAGATTTTATTAATGTCTGCAGTGATTTAAGATAGCCTCTATTTATGCCAAATACCTAAGAGATTATAGAAATAAAGGAATACAGACTTCAGCCCTGTGACTTTTATTGAATAAAAGTATCTTCGCAGTGCCTCTATCAGCCTAGATAAGATACAGCCTAATACTCAGCTGAATAGTTCTAGCAAATCACTTCTGGTTCCTTTCAGAATAATCTGTTTTCCCTAAAAATTATTTCTGTAACTTTGAATTTAAACTGGCTGAACATATGGAAATAATATTTTACATAATCGAAATGGAAGCAGCGTAACAAGAGTGGATCTTGTTGTAAGTGCATCTGCTGGATGTAAACCACTCCTCCGCTCAGAAAACATCAGGCTTGTTGTGTCCTGATTAGATTTTTAATGTACAAGGTCAGCAAAAGAGCTGTTCCAAGTTACTTAATGAAAAGTGTCTTCTGTTTGCTGCGGAACGTTTTTGAGGCCGAGCCACATTTGAAACACAAGTTTTCACACACAAAGTGGATATTGCAGAGGAAAAATCTACTTTAAAGGTCTAATTTATGGATATAAAAAACACCCCCCCCAACATAAAATACTAAACCAAATTAAAATATAACTGAAATAAATACATCTTTAACATTTCCCTTCCTCTAAAATCATCCAAAGCACCAAGTCTTCAGTTTGGATTCTTTGCCTACTCTGTATCTACTCTCAATCGAAGCTGGCTTCATTCATCTGATAAGGCAAGACCCACTGACACCACCGACTCCCATTCTGGTTTACTGCTACCACTTGAGAGCCCATAAATCTGGGTGCCTCGGTTCTTGCTTTACTCTGTTAATTTTTATGGCTGACTAGAACCCTGAAGATGCAGCTTTACGATGGGACAAGAACCCAGACAAATCCCAGGCAGGCTGTTGGGTAAGACAGAGCACAAGTTTAGGTAATAGATTGGATTAAAAAGTTGGGGATAGTTCAACAACTATTCCATATTCACTTACTTCAACGTCTCTTCCAGTTTGCGGATTTTCTTCTGAGCATCCCCTCTTTCTTTATCCAGATCATTCCGGATGCCATGAATCTACCATTGAAAGGAAAAAAACCCCGTATTTTAGCTAAAACACAGTCAGATCTGAAAATGAAGTTATTTTAAATTACAAAAACCTATTTATTTTTGATATTTTTTTGCATGGATGCAGACAACCACGCTTACATTCCTAACATAAAATGCACAAATAAGAATTAACAGAGACGAAGCATGAAAATACAGCAAATACAATTGTTCTTGTCAAAGTGAGTATTATCCTCTACAATAAAGAAATACCAGTAATGACATAAAACAGATACGTATAGGAAAGCACATAGAAAAATGCCTAAAAATAATGACATGTATTCCTTATGGTGCAGAGTTCCTACCTACCAATTTGTGAATACCCAAAGCAAAGTACTTTTTCTCCATTGTTTCCACAATAAGAGTACCAAACATAATGACAGTAATTAACTTTGCTTTAGAGTCATACTCAAGCATTAACTATCTGAGGGTAGATACTCTAAGAAAAGTAACACTCTGAGGAAAAGTGGTTTACTACTAATGAAGTCCTGCCCCACTGAAATCAACCCAGAGTGCTGGAATCATTATATAAAGCCTTTAATTCTGTGTAGTCAGAAGTGTCAGAGTACAGTCATCCACTGCAAAACCAAATGTAGAGATTCTTTGCTAT
This sequence comes from Neopsephotus bourkii, assembly GCF_033783945.1. NCBI lineage: Eukaryota > Metazoa > Chordata > Aves > Psittaciformes > Psittacidae > Neopsephotus > Neopsephotus bourkii. Next base: position 3,002,030 of record NW_026902223.1, read on the forward strand.
GAGCAGCTCCCTGTAGGTGTTTATTACACAGAATACTTGGTTTGAAAGAGCTTTGAGCCCGATGGGCTGCCTATAAGTAAAGAAGGTACTGCCAAACCTGGTATAATCCTATATATTCAACAGCTGGCTCGAGAAGGGCTCTCAGGAATAACGTGTCCCTGTTCTTATCCTTAGCTCAGTGTTTGGAAAACAAGTGGTAGATTATTTATAAAAAGCAGGTGTTTCCTTGGCTTGTAAAACCATTCAGTTTAACTGGTTCCTGATTCAGCAGATAAGGACACTGAATCAAACAGTGACATTTAGGGTTACTACCTAGTTTTTGTTTGATGTTTAAATATCCTAGCAGGCAATAGCCACTGTAGACTAATAAAGATTATTAGATAATGGGTAGGTTCTTAAGCGAACAGATTGCACCAGAGACTTCACTACTCCTTTACTTGAGGGCAAGCTTGTTTTAGTATTTTATGGGCCAATCCACATTATTTTATGGATTTATATCCCTAGATTCTTCCCATGTATTTTTTTCTCCTCCTTTCTCAAAGATTTGCTTTAGAAAACACAGTTGCATCACAGTTGCAACTCGGTACCTGTCCTTACTGCTGTAGAAGGATCACTGACATGCTCTTAGCCCATGCTATGTACCATCCTTCCAAATGATCCTCAAACCTCAGTCAAGATTCACACGGGACAGGCAGCACTGCAGCAGGTAGCATGGATGCCTCCACCTCACTGCCCAGAACTGTGAAGTTTAATAGTCTAGATGTGAGCAATTTGATAGCATTTGGACTTGGTGCCTGCAAATATCACCAGTCACTTTTAGTCTGTACTTATCTGCAGTGGAAGTGATGTATTGCAATAAACCAGTATCTACTAAACTACAATAGCCAGAAGATATCAAAATTATACTACTATATCTTTATTTTGACCTGCAATATTATTAAATCCTAGGCTTTTAGTGAGCCAACACTCATAAAAAAACCTGACTTATCTAAAAAGACAAATGAAGGCTAAGACCAGACCAAAACATATCTTGGAATGAAAAAGTATTTGAATTCAAGTAAGCAGAAAGCACTAACTCAAACCAAAATCTCACAATTCATGCTGCAAATGCTATTACCAAATGATGAGTAATGACCACAATTCATTATTTTATGTTATAAAATTACATTTGGAAATGATATGTTTGTGTAACATCCTTTCAATTAAACAGGCATCCAACGCACCCTCTTTTGCACGAGTTCAATGTCACTAAAATGGAAGTTTAATTTGAAACCTATTGATGTTTGAAGTCTAAAAGAGTACACAGTATTTGTAAAGTGCATTAAGATGAAGTGGGTTTGATGAAAATTCAGTTTCTTAGTTTCAGCTTCTGATGTTAAAACAATGCATGTTGACAGTACTTAGGGAACACATTCAAATCATGGAGGAGTATGGAAGAAAGATATATTGTGGAAAGGACATAGGAATACCCACAACAGGTCAGGCTAAGTTCAACGTAGTTCATTATCTTTCCTCTAGCAGCAGTTAACATCAGCTGCCAAAATGAGTGTGTACAAACAGGCCAGGCTCACAGTGGCACATCTTTGGTAAGGTTCTCCCAGCCTCCAGTGGTTGACAGCAGACTCCCAGCCTCAGAGGCGATACCTCTGTCTTTAGAGAGCTCGACTTAAAATCCTCCTTGAATTACTCCAATTATCTTTCCAACCCATGTAAAATGTTTAGATTCCAAAATGTACTTCTTGAGGCATTTCAGAATTTCAACCTTCAGCTTCCGTATACCAAAAGAAAATGGAAATATGGCTAAGATGGTGTATTTTCCTGATAACATTACCTGTTTTTCATACACACGCTCCAAGTGAAGTTTCTCCTGTTGAAGCTTGTATTCTTGATCCTGCAAGGGAAGAGATATGATTTGTCTATTTAGAATACACACTTTCCTTTCATTTCAAAGTAGTCATTAAACACACACATATTTGCTATTGTATAGAACTGTCCATAAAAATTCATAAGCCACTTTATATCATTAAAGACTTTTGACATACAAATTAAAACAACAGCAAAAATATCCACATGTAACAAAACTATCTTGAAAGTCGTGATTCATGTTTTCTAAGGAGAAACAGCAACTTGCTCTCCTGAGCTATTAAAATGACATTCTGTACTACAGCTGTGAAACGAAAGGCACGGGAGGAAAAGTAGATGCCAAACTGAAACAGGATGGATACATGATATGGATGTGGAACTCATTAGCCTGAGATAGAAGGATTCATTTAAAAGCCTATAGGAAGAATGAATATTGAAGTGAACTGTTAAATAGCAAACAAAAAGTTAAACTATTTTGAGACTTACTTTAAAAATGTTTAAAGTTTAGGAAAAAAAAAGAGATATGCAATTCTTTGATATGCTTCCCTATAATATTTATATACCTTGATATTGATTTAATATGTGCATGAAGACCTCATAGCAGCCTTCTGGTATCTGAAGGGGGCCTACAAGGGTGCTGGGGAGGGACTCTTCACTAGGGACTGTAGTGACAGGACAAAGGGTAATGGGTTCAACCTTAAACAGGGGAAGTTTAGATTGGATATAAGGAAGAAGTTATTTACTGTTAGGGTGGTGAGGCACTGGAATGGGTTGCCCAGGGAGGTTGTGAATGCTCCATCCCTGGCAGTGTTCAAGGCCAGGTTGGACAGAGCCTTGGGTGACATGGTTTAAAGTGAGGTGTCCCTGCCCATGGCAGGGGGTTGGAACTGGATGATCTTAAGGTCCTTTCCAACCCGAACTATTTTATGATTTTATTCTATGAATTACAACAAGTAGTTAAAAAGTTCTCTGCTTTTACACACAGAGTGACGTCTTAGTCATACTTTTTATATCAACTTTTAAGCATGAGGTGGCACTTTATCTATTTCTTTGAATTAAACACATGAAGATGCATGTTATATATAAGTGCATTTTAGTAAGGCCATCTCAGCATTCAAATCACTGGGACAAGTGAAAAAGAGTTTTTCATTCCTGAGGAAGAAATTCAGGACTCACCCTCAGCTGTTGCTGTCTTTGATGTTCTGAATCTTGTAGCTGTTGTTTTAATAGAGCTACACTACGCTGTAATTCTTCAATTGCATCGGATGCCTGCAGGGATTTAACAAAACCAGGAACTTGTGTTGCATTCCTCATTGGCCTCACAGATACATCTTTAATGAGCTTACATTTATTTCTCAAAGGTGCCTGGAAACTGGAAAAAAGTATCAAATTGGGAAAAACCCCACATGTACGAGTTTACATCTCTGGATATGTCACTTGTGGCCACCTGGTTAACTTAGAAATGTGAACAAAACCACTAGAAATAGACAATAATAAAACACCCTTGGCACTAACAACTGAAAGAAGGAAAGAAAAATACCTTGGAAATGAAATGGAGTAAAGTAGCATCGAAGCTCCCAGAATTCCAGTAAAAAAATGCAAAAGGCCCCATCTGTCCTAGGGCTCTGAGGATTGGCAGATTTAAAACACGAGCCTTTTCTACAAGCATTTACCTTGAAAATCGCATTAAATATACACCATATATCTACCTGTGCATATTGGTGGATATCTGGACTTTCTAAAGAAGCACACAAACAAACCCAGTGCATTAACTGTCCCTTATCTGAATCAGCTATGGAAATATCACCTGTATGTAGTTATACACACACCAGAATTGTCAGACAACTTCAGATGATTTTTCAGTCACATTTGGGAATAAAAAAGTAAATCACAATTTGTTATTTAAACTTACGCCCATGAATAACTTCGGGAACTGAAGAGTTCCTTGGATTTATTCATAAGCATCACATTTCTATTGAAGAGACCACTTCAACAACATTTTAATGCCTGTTACATGTGGAAGCATACCTTAGCTGCAGAGAGAGCATGTTCCTGCTTTATAAAATTTATATCAACATCATATTTACTTTGTAGTTGCTGAATGTTCTTCTCGTATTCCTGTATAATATGGTCCTTGTCTTTCTGAAGGGAGCTGTGCCTACAAGTAGTGAGCAAACAGAATATGGAAATTGCTTTCATATTTTGGCATTTTACCTGCTCAGTATGAATTCTAGAGTATGTGAGCCTGCCTGCAACTGCTTGTTGTAGCAGAATGGAACACTTATAAATAACGGAAGGATAACATCCTCCTTCCAGTGGTCACTTGGGTCAGTTCCTAAATGAGTTTTACATCAACTAATACAAAGTTAAAACCAGCAACAGTCAATGAATTACCTTGCTTTTGCTTCCTGAAGTTCAGAGCACAGCACCTGGTAACGCTGTTCTGCATCAGCCTTTTCTTGAGATAACTTTTGACGCTGCACATTACTATTTTCAGCCTCCACAGTCAACTGCTGGACACGAGCCTCCAGTTCTTTGACAGTCTGGTTCTGAAAGAGCAGGTTGAGAACACCAGAACAAATTAGGGGATGCTCCTGTTGTTATTCAGTAGCCTAAAGCAAGAAGGTTCTTTGGTGGTCCAGAGGCACAAGAGTTACAACAGCAGGAGTGTCATCAATCACGACCATAAATTCCATGTTGTATATAAATACATAAATCTTCAAAATACGGAGGTCTATTCCCCCCTGTAAAGTAAAAAATCTTCCTCCCCAAGCAGAAGAATGTGTGCAATTGATTTCTATATTCCTACTCTTTTAAAATGGGAGGCACAACAGACATTTCTAAGGAAAAACCGCAACGGATGCACATAAAGCATTCTTAGACCTCCCATGAACCACAGAGTGTGTTATCACTAGCACACCCTAACACAACCTGCATGTGGGAAGGGGTACTTGAGGAAAAATATATATATATAAGTTTTTACTGATTGTTATGGTGATGAGCAGCTATAAAAGTCACCTAGGAAACATATTAAACTGTTAAAGTCAGTTAAAACTAAAGTCAGTTATTAAACTAAGTCAGTGAAATCTGTAGCTTTCGTGCTGAAATATTCTTCAGAGTACTTTTACAACTACTGTAGGTTTATAGACATAAAAATAACATATCTTAAATTCCTAAACTAAAACAAGGAGCAATGCACTCAGGTTGCTGAAGAATGATAGATTTTAAACAACTGCATTTATGTGCACACTTTGGAAAAACCACATCCAAGGACGTAAACTAAAAGATACTGTAATATCTGCTGTGGATTCGGAGGATGTAAGAAGGTTGTAATACAAATGCTGCATTCACAGTGCAAATGTTACCGAGTAGTGTTTGAAATCAATTAACAAATATTAACTATATCCACTGATCATCTTGTAAGGTAAGTGTATTGCCTCCATTTCATTACTAGAAAACAAGTGTTGTGCATAATCTGCATCAGGACTGGGAGTGCATTCCCTCAAGTGTCTGCTGGTTTACCTTTCCCTAAGCTACTTCTTCCCATCATTTGTTCAATTACAGTGATTTCCTTATGATGATTTAAAAACATCTGTTAAAATGTGCATTTTTTCCCCAGAACTTCATCCTGTAACATAAACCATTTCAACATGAGCAGAATGAGGACAGGCAGGTAGCATGAGGTTACTACTTCCCATTCTTCCCTACATTTATGTTAATAAGCATGGAAGTGAAAGAACTCCAGAGCTGGAGTCAAAAACTAAGATGCAGCTGCCCTTCCAGGATGTGTCATAGTTATTTTTACATCAACAAAGGTCCAAAGGGAAGTGGGACAGTGTTTTCACCCTCTGTTAAAGTAAAATCAAAACTCAGTGCCTCAATTGTCACATAGCATCACAGAATGGTTTGGGTTGGAAAGGACCTTGAGACCACCCAGTTCCAAACCCCAATAAGCACGGAACTGTTAAATGAGCTTGGGCTAATGCAAGAACCTCACACAGCCAGAAAGGTCACCTGAACTTCACCAACTGGCTTAAGATACTTCAGAAACAGTGCAGCAAAGTTTTCCATCACTGCAAAGCCAGCTGCAGGGTGGGGGTTTGGCTGGGATTTTTTTGCGGTTTGGGGGCTTTTTTTGTCTATTTTGGGGGTGGGGGGTTGTTTGGTTTTTTTTTTTTTTTTAGAACAAATAAAAAAAAGCAAGCAAGTAAGAAAAGTTATACCTAACACGTTACCAAACATCATAATTCCTTCCCAGCCCCCAGCCCTCGAGGAAGTTAATACATGTTCAACGCACAAACCCCTGCTTATCACTCCTATGGTATTAAATAGTTCAGGCAATTTCAGTTGCTAACAGCACTGGCATTCTCAACAATGTGAAACTCTGAACAACGGAACTCTGAAATACCAACAAAACCACCAAAAATCAGGAGAGAGAAAGAAAGAGAAGAGAGAAAAAAGAAAACTAATTTCCAGTGACAGACTCGTCTTTCATCTTAAGCCCTGCCTTGAACTCTACCTTGTTTAATTATTAAATCAGAAGCTGCTCAGCAAGATCTGTCTACTTTTGATGGTTCTTAAATTCAATCCTGCTGACAGACTGTGTCCATTTTCCCTCTGTATTTACTGTTACCTATGCCATGATCTGAATGCTAATTTTTGAATACAACATTCATTAATAAAGGAATAAATTTTATTTGACATCGTCTTTCCGCTCATCCCATTTTCTTCGTACCTCATCCTCATAAAAAGTACAGGATGCTTTCTTGAGGATACCTGTTAATTTTTTGCCTTTTTACAACATTTATAGACCAGGCAGAAAATCCTGCTTACACATTTCTAATTATTCTAGGAAAGAAATGCAATAAATTGGAATAATGCAATAATTATTAAAATATGGTTTATTTGCTCTTTAATCTACCAGAAGCATTTGATCACTCAAAGAGGAGGTCATAAGTAAGAAGTCACATGTACTTACGAAAACAGCCGTACTATCTACATCCTTATTTATAACTTGAATCGAAGCCAGTAAGAAATGCTAGTCCCTCAGCACAAACACATATCTGAGCAACATTCACTGAAGGGCTGTACTTCAATGAGTTTTACCTGGGAGAAAATCATTGGTTGGATCAGCTTCCAGGCCACTGCTCTCTCCCAACAGAGAACAACTGCACTGCACTACCAAAACCACTCTCAGCCCAACAGTACTTACATACACAAGTCATGAAATGTGCACATTGCACAAGACACTTGCTATTGTGACATATTTACTTACAGTTGACTTTATCTGTTCCAAATAATCTTCCTCCATCTTGTCAAGACGAGTGTTGGTGTCCTCCAGCAGCTCCTGCATATCTTCTGTGTGCTTCTTCTGGATATTGAACTTCTCCTTTTCCATTTCAGCCACTGCATTGTGAAGCTGCATCACAAAAAATGTTAGGAAATAAGGGGTATATAAAACCAGCATTCATAAATATTGTATTATTATAGTATAGAAACAGAATAACGGAGAAGCAGAGTCTACAACAAAACTAGATCATTGTCTCACTAAATAGGTCTATTATGACTCTACGAAGCAGTTATTTAGGAGTATGAGCAAGTCATAGAATCATAGAATAGCTTGGGTTGGAAGGGACCCTCAAAGGTCACCTAGTCCATACCCTCTGCAATGAGCAGGGACATCTTCCACTAGATTAGGTTGCTCAGAACCACATCCAGCCTGGCCTTGAATGTCATTTAAACGTGTAAGTAATATTCAAATGCATAACTTAATCCATACAGAATGCTAAGCCACATTTTTGCCACTCTGATACACAGTTTGCTTGCATATTTTAAACTGAACACCAATGGGTGTTGCACAAAATTAACGACTTTCTATTACAGAAACACTAATACTCTCCCCACTTACTCACATTGGTGGTTTATCTGCCTCTCAATTTGTAAGAAGCTGGAGAGCCCTGGCCATCTACTTGTCTAATAAAAGGATTATTTTTGTCATTACTAATGCTTGGTTTATATTCTAAACACCAGTGGCCTCTCTTTCTAGTTAAGCAGCCTTAAATCAAAGTTGTCTGTCTAAACAATAGTAAAGAATAATGTCACGTGAAATTAGCATACAAAACTTGTCTGGGCATTGGTTGTGTAACAGCTACTGTGTGTTTCTCAAGTTCCTAACAAATCCATTTCAGAGCTGAAGGCAAAAACTGCAATATGGACTCTAAAAGCATCTTTCTAAATGCACTGCTAAAGTCAGGTTAATTTGCACAAATATAGAGGTTTCCCTCCAACACATGGAGAAGCAGAAAGTTACTCATTACCCTGCCTACTGCCAGAGCAAAGGATTTTCATCATGTAGAGTTCTGGAGGTGTCTGTGAAGCTGGACCATGATTTAACAGACTTCAACAGCGTGAACTGAACATAGAAGCTTTCATCCAGAAACTCGTGAGGGTTTTCTATTCTATGATTGTATCATTCTATGCTTCATCCAAAGGAGAAGAATGCTAATAAATTATGGTAAATACCATGCATACACTGTGGGGTTCAGAAGATCTGTTGAATCCCAGATCCTTTTAAAAACAATCAAGGAAAACAAATAAATCACCATTTCATCTCCAGGTGCATGAGCTATAAACAAACCCCAAAATCCCGAGAATGTCTCAACCTCCTGTACACCAGACTACAATAATATTTGCCTTATTGTCAGCAACATCTATTCAAACAGCTTGTATCTATATACAGAAGGAAGTAATTATAAAGCTATTAAAATATTGCATTGTTACTGTAAAAGTTAAAGCTTTTACTTTATTTCCACCATAATTCCCACTATCTCCACTTTTTTCCATTAGATACATGCTCTGATTTCACTTCTGTAATTCCATGAAGTTAATACTAGCATTTCAATTTGCCCTCTTGTTTGCACACTGGCATCACTGATGACAGTTGCAGCTGAAGGAACAGCACTTGCCAGGTAACTGCAAAAAGGGGAATGACCTCGGGCTGAAAGTAATGTTCCTCTAAAACAAGAAAACCCCACCTCATGGTGAAGCCTCAAGGACTTAAGCACAAAGGACAAGATTTATGACTTAGCTCTTACAAGGCATGAATTAAAACCAACATCACTTCCACACACAGAGCTGCAAAACCCCATCTATGAGGGAGGTGGTTTTACCCTTTTGGTGACCCTTCCTCTCCTGAGAGGGGCAAGAAAGAAAAAGCCAACAGTAATCAGGAGAAAGGTGAAGCTGTCTCACCATAAAGATGCTTTTCCCTCTGCTTTGCTGCTGGCTTGAGTGTAACAATACATAAAAACACATTGATGAATTCATGACCCATTGCAAAAGGAAGAGTTCAAAGGGAGCACTGTGGCAGCAGGTAGCAGCAGGTTTACCGAGATTAAAAATCCATGTCAGGTCAACCAGAAACAAACAGCTCTCTAATACGTCCCAGGACTTGCCAAGAGGGCCAGATGAACCCCAAGAATAGAGTGCCCAGCTGCGGGGTGCAGGGGTGTGGGCATCAGCAAAGAGTCTGGCAACATGACTCCAGTAACAAAAATAAGATCAGCAGAAGAAAACAGCCCTAAAAGTATTCCTTCTATTTCAATTTTAAAGCAACAAAATGCATTTTCCCACAAATACACTGTAGGAATCTTTCAAAGAAAGCAAGTTATTCCTTACCCTTTTCTCCCACTCATTTTTCAAAGACTCATTGCTTTGCTCACACATCTTCTTTAACTCCACAATCTGCTTCTCCTTTGCTTCTCTGATGACTTGCAACTCACGAAGAAGGGTCTGAACTGTCAAAGACAGGGAAATAAAACAACCATTCAAGACATAACTTTGGGATTTACCAGTGTTGTCAACAGATGCAATTGGATTATATCAGTTTTCCAATTGACCTGGCTTTCTGATGGTTGTTTCGCTCTTAAAAATACTTAATGCACATGCTCCTGGAAAATGTAGCACTTGAATTCTGTATTCCTCTTCTCTATTTACAAAATATTTCATAGTGAGTTTTCCTTATTGAAGTAGTATGTATACATCAAAATTCCGTATAACCTAAAGAAAATGGGCATTTCTACCCTGAGCTTACGTGCATCCTTAGGAGAGAAAGTTCTTGTGAAGGTTGAATGCCCAAGATACACAAGGAAATTAAGTTCCCCAATTTAAATTGCAAGTGATTGCATCACGAATTCAGCCTGACAAATTCTATGGAAAACAAAGCAGGTACATATCCACTTTTCAAAAGTCACTGATTATTTTCACTCTGACATGAGTGTAGGCGACTTGAACACAACCTGTTATAGCCGAGCGCAACCAACGGAAGCGCCAGATCCCTTCCTGGACAATTTACTTTGACAAGGAGCAGGAAACAATATACATGGAATTCACTTGCTTTTAGTACGTAGATTGCCAAACTTGTGGATTATTTTACATTGTGGTTTAGTCCATAGAGTAAATGGACTCCAAGGAATTCTAAAAGAAAATAACATTTGAAAACTGCTGACAAGCCACACTCAGGCCAAGTTTGTGCTTATGACATATTCAGGATGACTACTCCTGTTTGAACACTTGCTGTAACAGTCCTAAATATGTTGTGGTTTGATTAAAATGTACTGAACATATAAATAAATCAACCTTGAGCCGGAGATTCCAGAAGGTTTGAAATAAGTGGTCAAACTACTTGGGAATCATCAAAGAAACTTTTTCTGGTGACGCTCATGAAACTTGTGAGTATGAAATAGAACAGCATCACTCTGCCTCTTGGAAAATATGGTTTGGAAACTGGACAGCAAAGATCCAGGCAAACCTCTAAAAACGTAAAGGGAAGAGGTCAAGATCTGCAGATGAAGAGGAAAGGGACATCTGCACCTAGAAGGAACACGTAAGCCCATAGCCACAAGAAGGATGCAGCACAATACCACCATGCAGAAATCCATCACCATGAAGATAAAAAGCACCTTTAGTCTCCAGTTTTCTAATGGTCTCCTCAGCTTCATTTTGTTTGGTTTTGTAGAGGGACTTCAAGGTTTCTATTTCATCATTCTTTCTATCCAAAATCTGTAGGGAAAATTCATAATACCTTATAAGAAATCCAAAAAACTCCATAACTACAATGAGTACATAAATAATAGACACTGATCTCTGTCAATGGAGTGCTTAGGTCAAGCAGGACGAGGTGATCAGATCTTCACAGCTAAGTCTGCCAAGTCCTAAACAAAGGATTGATTTAGATGAATGTAGTCAGCAATGCTGATTTAAAAGGACACCCATGTTTTAGGTTGGTGTTTTTTCTTTTCTTTTAAATTTGGGCAAACCCAATGTTACTTTTGTTGAGTTTGGAAGTTTCATGGTGCTACTACTGCAAACACAAAGGATTTGTTTCCTTTTTCATTCTTATGTTCCCTAATACTATTTAATAGCATCTGCAATTCCACCAGCTTTAAGAAATGAGTAACTGGTGAACTGCATTACACTCACCAAGTGCAAATCTTTGCATGTATTCCATGAAGCAATGACTGGGAATACAGCAAGTAGATGAGGTGTAACTACATCATCCACTGTTCCGTACACGCTGATTTGGGGGGATAAAAAACGCTGGAATATTTGCACACTTTGAGATAGAATTTTAATTTAAACTTCATGTTTAAGATAAACATTAAAGTCAGAAATTTTATAACAGTGCCCCAAATCTCGCATCAGCAGAAGCTTTCATCTTAAAACAATATTACCCCATCTGCATTAAATGTTTTGTGTCTTGCAAGATTAATATGACACTATTTAACCTCTTCAAAAATATCCAGTGTTATTAAACAACTTCAAAAGATTGAATTTTAACATCAGTTAAGGAAGGGCTGACAACTCCAGGGATGAGAAAGCATTGAAAACTCTTTCTTATTCTCAAAAAGCCATTTCCTTTAAGCTCTCGGCTTTGCTAGCCAGTTGTGCTTGCAGACTTTGAGACCAGATGAGCCAAATATGCACCTGACCAAATATTAACATCCTTTCAGGAGGCTTTGATGTGTCATAGTGTTGTGTCAACTCACTTCCTCCAAGTCTGTGACTCAGCCTTAAGAAACAACACAAGAGGTACTCCGTAATGCAAAGCTTACAGTAGGATCAGTCAGCACAACCCTGATGCTGAGCATCTAACAGGGATCTCAGTGCTCAGGAGGTGCTTAGGACCTGGCTGAATTTTATCCCACATGTATAAAACATGGCATTAAAAGTAACAGTATGGTCTTTGAGAGGCTTTCTATAATCTTTCCTAAAGTGGTGTTACCCAACACAATAAAGACAAATCCAGCCTAACCCAAAGGAAGTGTATCTGGTGTCACTTTATTGCTGTGAAGAATTAAAAGCCACATAGAGCTTTTACAATGCAATAACATAAATAACGAACTGTTTATTGACCAGCCCATGCTTTAAGATACAGTGTCAAATGAAGACATAAGAACAAGCCCTACTCTGTATTAAAAGGAACACATGGGATACACTTGTGGATTTTCCTACTGTTATTTTTTGCATTCTGTCCATAAAAATTTAATTAAGTGGTTTTGTTCCCATTTCTCTGTAATACAAGCGCTAGAAGAGAAATCAGGGGCTTACATTTCATCAGCACAGGAACCCACAGAAGCTGTTAGGCTGGTACAATAGGCTGTCTTGTTCAAACAAATAAACAAATCACCTTGTATTTTCATCTGCTTTCTGCACGTGTTTCTCTTTTCCTAAGTTTATGTTTGCATAGAATATTCGGCATTCCTATCAGCTTATGAAACCTTTCCCTACAATCTTACTTTCAAGGGACATTAACTGCAACTGTGAAGAAGTTAAACTACAAGTGTTAATTCTTTATTATAGTCAGATTCCCCATTGTCTTAATACAGTAACTTGGGAAAAAGATACCAGCATTTCTTACCTTTTGAACATCAGCATCATGCTTCTGCTGTAATTTAAGTTTGTCTTCATGAAATTTACCTTCTGCTATTTTCATTTTAATGTCCAGCTTTAAAAGCAAAAGGGAGATATATAACTGCATTAAAATAAAGAGCAAATTACACTAATGACCTTTATATAACTTCTGGATTATTCATGTACGTATTGAGAACAGGAAGTCACTAACAAATAAGTGCTATGAAAAACTTTACATTCAGTTTCTTGGTATGTTCACATTTATTTGCTAAGAGTGTTAGAAAAGATGTCAACCTAAATGTAGATGTTTTACTTGGCAATAAAACCAACTGCTACTGCCCAGAAAAAGCTATTGTCCTTTATTTAAATAAACACTTCAGAATGAAGCTTTTAATACTTCTGTTAATACACCAAGTACGGTAAACTTGCTTTTATTCTAGAGGCAGGTGTCACATTTATATAAAGACTGTCCTTTAGCCCAGATGCGTGTTTATTTGTGTTTGTTTTCTATTATTCATCTACATCATCAACACATTTCCTTTTCAAGGTTACTTATAATGGAATTAAGGATATCACTGCTGGATTTGATTGCCAACATGCATTTCCTGCTTTTGCTTGTGTTTCTTCCAAGTAGTGTACTTGAACCCTCCGACACAATAACACACTGCCACTTCTTAGAGACCCAGTTTTCCCTTTAAGGTGTTAAATCTGCTGCATATTTTCACTATGCCTGTCCTCAGCACTGCAGACATGACAGGTATTTCGTGCTTCTGTCTTCTAGAAAACCCAAGCGACAGCTCAAGTTCAGATTCAGGCTATTCCTCTTCTACATTTAATCACTGCTTCTGTTCCCAAAGCAAAGTGGACAGAAAAGCCTCCTCAGAGTGACCGATCCCAACAACCTCCCTTGCTTGCAGAGAGCATTATTCATTCTGACTTCTTTTTTATTCCTTTGGCTTCTCAAAAGTAGCCATTCAAGAATGAATCTTCATCTAACACATACAAACAATAAACACGCTGCAAGTTCTTAAGCTCTTCCATACGATTACTTTGTGTTATATTTGCTTATTGTGACTTAGAAGTGAGCTACAGAATCCAAGTCAACTTGGAAATGCAAAACGCTGTGCAGTAACTATAGGATACTCCTCAAGAACTGAGAACAGAAGCAGGAAGAGCAGCAAATTCTTTCCATTTCCAGACTTTACATCCACTGATACCCAAAGCATACGCCTGCTTATTACACTGCATGCAAAGAGGCCACCTCTCTTCCCAGACTAAATAGGTACACAGTCTTATGCAAAGTAGCAGGGGGGAAGAAGTTAGCTTGACAATTAATCCGAAGAAAACAGATCATATTCTGAGCTGTCAACTGTCTCTTTTATCATCCAGAAATAAGCATCACAATAAAGCGTGTGTTCTATTCATGAAATAGACTCCTATGTATATACGAAAAGAAATGTATGCATATATCCCCCTAACAAAGTGACATTATAGAAGAAAACCTTAGTACCAGCTGATAAATAAATGTTGATTTTAAAGAAGAGCACAGCAATCCACTTCCACATAGACAGTTTGTGAACATTCCATAAATAAACATGAAGGTGTTGTAAAAACACAGATACTAGAAACTAAACATGAAAGACTCCAATCTACCTGAATTACATTAAAAGCTTATGAATTACTGATGTATAGCTATTGTATTCACACAGCTATTAAATCCACACAAGCACATAACATTTAAAACTCATTAATAAAGTGATGAGGTTTTGGCTGATGTAAATTAGTCCTCAGTGGTTTGCATCAGCTGAAATCCGGTCCACATACTATTATTCAACAGGTTGAAGGAACATAAAGATCAATCAAAAGCTAAAATTTGCCTTGCATTAAATATAGACATGGATTTCCAAGTGATGGTGACTGGTCTCAGCCATGTGGCTGTTTTGCCACAGGTTGACAGCAGAAAACCCTGCACTTGAAGTTGGCTCCCACTCCTGGTCATTAACCTCCCACTTAGCACCAGTCTTGCACTTGTACTTGTTCTCATCAATTTTAATTCGTTCATCCCAATGCTCCCAGTAGAGCAGCCATGCCCTAGGATTTGGGACTACTTTCTAAAAAGGAGAGGAAGCTGCAACCAAGCAATGTGAAAAACATGTCCAAGATGCGCAAGTCAGCTCTGAAGGAAGGCAAACGCTGTAACAACAAAACAATTACTTCTTTCTTTAAATATTAAAAACAAGATTAAAGAAAATAAATCTCTTTCTTCTCTTGAAAAATGCCAAGGACCAACTCCTCACCAGCTGAGGGCTCTGAAGGTGACACCTTCAAAAGCGCCCATGGTCCTCAGCTTCTATAAACTCAATGAAATTCTGAAGTTTCAGTGCTGTTTTTACTGCCCTCTTTGCTTCATCCACAGCTTCCATTTTGTCCCTTTAGGGAACTCCTCACATTTACTTGTGTGTTTGAAATCCAGGAGTTGATGTGCACACAGGTTTCTAGCCTTAAGAGGAAAGTTGTATTCGTAATGAGTAATTGGTCAAAAAACAGAATAAAATAGGAGACTCTCCAACATCATTTCAAGTTCATAATGGTCCACAGCTCCATGACACAAACGTACCTTCACGTATCAACTTCTGGAAGTGTTCATTTGAGCATGTGCTGTCAAAATAAAGATATATCGGTTTAAAAACCCTACACTTCAGATTTTCCCTGTGGAAAAGTGCAGGAAAAGCTGGAAACATCCATACAGCAAAACAGCGTCCTACAGCAGAGCCTGGAATACTGGCTTCCTGTCAAAATCTGCTTTTTGACCCACCCTTTGCATAAGATGGAATTCCAACCTCACCACATAAGGAGATAAAGAAATAGAGTCACGTAAACACATTTTTCACAGTGCTCTCATGAAGTCTGGGGATGAAGTAAATGTGCTCATCACAAGTGGGAGTGAAGCTTCTCCCCTTCCATTTTGAAGTTTAAACACGTTATTAAATGCTGATTTCAATAAAGGAGTTATCCTTCAAATGAAAACCATACCACGTATCTGTAGTTACCAAACATCAAACCTCATTTGCAAAGTTAGTCTCAGTGTCCTATGCAACAGCACCCTGTAACTTTTGTGCTACCTTTCTATACGGCACCCTTTCCACTTCAGCTGTTATTTCATTTATTAAACACATATTGAGAAACAAAATAACCTACAACAGCATCAAAACCCTTTGTGAGTTTTAGAGAAAACAGATAAAAACCACTTAGTAAAGTCATTCACCTTGTTAGAAGCAATTAACTGCGCTCATGCTCATCAGGTTTAATAGCTTTTATTACTAGTTAAGAGGCAGCAGAGAACATTGAGTTTCTGGCATGGTACCATTCAGACAAAACCCCAAAACAAAACTAAAACAAGAATATTTAGCTATCGTTGAGGAGTTTGCAACTATGTATGAAATGCAGCCATTGCTGCTGCCTGCACATCATTCCTTTGGATTTCTGTCATTGTTTATTCTCCTTACAAAGAGTATGAGGCAATTAAACCCTAAGGCCATGTAAACAACACTGATGTCAAACATCTGTGCTGTCCCTGTTATTTAAAGCCATGGAGGGTGGTATCAACAGAACTGCTTTTAAGTGCCTAGTCACACTTTCTTCCTAATTTAAAACAACAAAACACCACCAAAAGCAGTAAATAGTTACCGAAAACAGGGTTTCATCATATCACTGTCCTGTACTTCATAGCACGGGTTAGGTGCTATGAAAAAGGACATAACAACTGTCAGACTTAAACTGATAGAGTCTGATCTGCAACTACCATAAATCTGGGGGGGGTGAAGGTGATATCTCAGATTTTCATGACAGAAGAGAACCGTTTACCTTGTCACCAGTTACAAGAACCTGTAGAAATGCTTAAATACCCAATTCGAAACTACGGCAATCATTAGATTTACAACATCAACCCGAGATAACTTTGAACTCCTCACTGTTCACTTGTCCCTCTTACAGGGAATGCCCTTAGGCCAGAGGTGGCATCCTGAAGGTTTCACATCCATCAGAGATCTTCTCTGGCTATTTGACAAAACAGTACTTGTGGCTTGCCAGGGCTATTTCCAAGCCTATGAATACATGGGGGAGGGAGGGAGGAAGCCAGGAAGGGGGAGAAGGATGTAAACAATAAATGAGAACTTCAAAGTAAGAACTAACAATGTGGAACAATGGCTTGTGTATCTTACAATATAGGACAAAACTTATTTGTCTTGGTGTTAGGCAGCTGCTAAAAGAAATCAGCGCACAACACAAAGCTTTGATATTTCCACAGAAGAAAAACGTTTCTTAAGCAAACAGCCACAAAACCAACAAACCACCAGGACTTTCTACTGGGTTGTGTTTGCTCCATTTTCACATCCAGGGTTATAAAAATAAATACTGATAATGTATACAGAGGTTTAAACTATACAGGCAGACCAAGGCAGGAGATACTGTCCTGGCAAAGCAGTCAAGATTTATTCCACATAAAGACACGCTGACTTCAGGCAAAAGTAATTTAGGACAATGCATTTCACATCATAAATAACAAGCTATATTTTCTCAGTGTTATTTATATAGCTTATATTGGATCCACAAAAATATTTAAGATTAACTTTGAAGTGTATTAATATTTTAAACATTTAGAGCAAGTGAAGAGTCAGAATAACCACCTAAATACCTAAGTCACTGTTGTGGAATAATAAAGGAAGCAAATTCATCCTTTATAACAACTGATTTTAATAGAAACTTCTATAGTACATATAAAGTTTAAATCATATTGGACTAATCTTCCAGTTTCAAAACTGAACTGCTGAAGAGCTTGCACTGAGTTTACAGCATGCAGAAAAACACTCCCCACTTCCAACTTCATTGCACTCAGATGTCTGTAACCATCACGCTTGTCACATGATGAATAACTTAATATCGCATCTTATATTTAATGAGCAACTTCTACCTACTTGCTTAAGCAATTCTGCAGATCAATATCTGCTCTTGAAGTGGTTTGAAGTGAAGAGGGGCACACATTATAGTATGAAAAGAAAGTGGGAAGGGTCAAATATGTCAGATGCACATTGAAATACACCCCAGCTTTCAGCCATGGGATACACGTAGTGATCATATTCCTTCTCATGACTGCCAAGAGCTGGAAAACCTCCACAATTAAAACAGGCAAAGTGCATTAGGAGAGAAGCTTCACCAATGTGCCGTGTCTACAGCAAAGTGAAATGTTCACATCATGACCAAAGTATCAAATATGACCACAGGTCTTAAAAGCACAAAGAGATTTGTAGCATCACACAAGTGAAACCCGCAAGCCAGAAACGGGAATGTAAAAAGGCCCTTTATAAACATGGCATTTTGCCCAGATGCAAAGGCCCCTCCACAAAAGTCTATGTTTATGATCTGGACTATATTATTTGACCTAACAAACACTTCCACTTCTCTCCACAAATCTAACCTTCTTTGTATCTTTGCTCTTTAAAAACACTACAGCTGCTGCTTCCAGTTTGAATAAGTTTTACAGAGTACTGTGAAGAGAAACTGGATATTCACTAAAGGAAAAAATTAATATGACATTGCCCCATTTTTACAGCCACTAAAAATTACAGGCTTTGTCCTAAATCAAATCACACCAGCTTTTAAATGACACTGAACATTAATACATGTTTGCTGTATACAGAAAAATAATTGGACAATTGTTCTTATTCATATGTAAATGTCATCAGTCTCTTGGAGGAGAGAACAATGTGTTTTTGCACAGATTTCCAAGTTGGGAATGGTGGGAATGGGGAGAAAAGCGTACAGCTTTTTATCCCAACAACTACAATAACTTGAAATGGTACTTTTACTCTGAAGGATGTTTTATATAACTAATAAACAAAACATGCATATTAGCACCACACCATGTCAACTAACTTAACAGCTTTATTTGCAGTGGCAGTAGCAGTAGTGCCTCTGACATCAGGAGTACCAAAAAAAGCTTAGAATGTTTGGAAATTGTGAAAGCTTATACATGGTAATAACTTCTCCGACGCAGTTTCATCAGTGACAGCTCAAAATGGCAACAAACCGTATCTTCAATCGCCAGCACTGAAAACTGAACCCAGCTGAACCTTGTGGACATGCAGAAATCACACCCATCTCAAAGGGAGTTAGTAAAACCTGAGTATAATAGGAGATAGCTCCCTCTAATTCTGCACAGTGCAGAGTCCAGTGAAGCAGATGAGTCTCTATACACTGAGTCAGCAACACTTTTTACTCCCACTGTTATTCCTTTTCATTTTTAACACGCCGTATTTCAGCAGCTGCTGGACATTTTACACTCATTTCAGGATCTCCTAAAGCAGTCCTTAAAACTGTGCTCCTACCTTCATTTCACAAGTGCAACGTATCAGCAAGAGGCTGTAGTACCTACTTTTAACAGTCAATGGCTTTTCTGCCTTAAAAAACAGAATCCATACATGTGACGACGAAAAACAATCAAACTTTCTTCTTTTCTTACTAAGAGAGACACACTTTGAGGTAGAGATTAATCATGCGGGGAAAGATTAATTCCCAGCTGCTTGGCAACCATCTGGACATTCTACTGGTTAAAACACTAGTTTGAATTGCTAACCTACCTCTTTGATCTTTCCCAATGTCTCCAGCACATATGTGCAATAATTAAAGACACAGTTCACAAACTACTGAGAAAAAAAATAAGGAACTGTACATGTCCATATAGAGCTGCACGACCACACCAATTAGCAACAGGAATTATAAATCACAAGTACGTTTATGGAAGCATGTCTCATCCTGACACACTGTATGTCTCACACCAGGCTAGCAGTACAATAAGGTTTGGGGTTTATGATATTACATTCCGAAGAGTTATCAAAGCAAGGCAGGATGTGATTTCCTCACACAGAAGACAATGGACAACTTGCATATGTTTTTAGGAAGAGGACATTAATCAGGCAGGAATCATGTTAACAGAAGTCAGGATTGCTGTGTTTTTAAGCACGAACTAGCAGATCACTACTCAGAATGATTAGTTGGTGGTGAGAATCAGTTTACAAGTGAATTGTCAATATAAATCAGACACTGCATTCGGAACAGACATCAGGTTTGCGGATAAAAGAACGTTCAGATGAACCAGAGACTATTTGAAGTCACAATACACGCTGCCTGGAATATGTTTAAGGGGAATAAACCGTTACATGCCTACATAGGTTCCTTTAGCTGTATTCAGCTCTCCCAACTCCATACACATACTTGTCTGTAGCCATCCACCAAGCAGATACACAACATACATATGCATGAGCACACAAACACTTTTATTTCATTATAATATACAAGAGAACAAGACTGATAGATTTTGTTACCAAATATCTGTTTTCAATGGGGAAAAAAAAAATAATCAAATCCACGACGTAGCTCAAATCACAATAATGTTATTTTTACATTGGTAAAAGCTCAGTTTAATTACAAGAATCCTTCTTTCAGTATACTGACTCCATACCATTTTTATTTATTGCTTTTAATTTGGCTTGCAGTAAACATTTAATTCATGTATTTAAATACTTTGCAACAGAACAGAGCAATTAAAGAGGAAGAAATCAAAACCAAAAGGACAGTGCTCACTGCACACCATCTCCAACTGCAAGGAAACATCTTTTTATCTTCAAGTGTGTATTTCCTTCTCCTAAAACCCCATCTCTTTCCCATGATAACACCTGCAAGTGTTACTCACCCTCCCTCCCACTTGCTTTCCTCCCTGCATTCTTTCCTTTATATCCTATGTATAGTCCCTTTTGGGGAAAATCTGTATTGCAGCCCTTATGCAATTCTCCCCATTTCAAGTCATAATCTCTTGCCAGATAAGCGAGAAGCACAGTAAATCTGCTGCTTTCAACACCTTAAATTCAGAACACTTTGAGCCAGACCAAGACTCAACCATAACATCATCACTGCAGCGTGCTGATTTTATCTTAACATAAACACATTGCTAGATCCCAACGCTTTTGGTGCAGTAATACTATATACACAGCTTGATGGTCTTTACAAAGAAAATCTGTGTAATGCAACAAATGGAGTGCTCATTCATCAGAAAAAAAGGGAGAAAAACATAAATAATGATTACAAAGGTAAAGGTTCTATATAGCTTTTTTTTTTTTAAAGGCTGCATCTTAAAGATACAATTGTTGAATACATAATAAAAATCAACTAAAACCTCTTCATTTTCATCTTACTTCTGGTCCTTGACCCATGAAAATGCATTTTCAGGGGAAAAAAAATAAATGTCTTTTTCCCATTCCCTACACTCTAAGTCACCATTCACTATCCAGCTCATCTCTCCTTTCCCCTGAGCACATGTTCCCTCTTCACAGTCCTCACTCCACGTGACAAAGCAATGCAAGTTGTCCTGCAGGTATTCCATATCTTCTTGCAAAGCTACCCATTGCCTCCTCCAGAATTATTCCTCCCTCCAATTGCACTGCAGCAACTACTCCTCCAGCTGACATTAGGAAATCAACCATTTCTGCCTGACTGCTTTAGGACACGAGAACCTGGAAAAGCAGCCGCTGCTTCAGTGTCCAAAGACTTTATCACTGGATTTCCAAAAAGCAAAACAGAGAAGTGACAGGAGCAGTGATAAAGTTGACAAAATCATTGTTAATACTCCATGTTCTCAGTTATTAGATGAAACTTCATAATACACTTACTGCACAAAGCATCAAGCTTGGCATTTGTCTAAAGCAACATGATTTAGGAGTTGCTATACAGCTCAGTACAAATGTGCTCCTGGTATTAATTACAACCTTTAATTTAGAAGGATAAAAAGAGAAAATTATTTCCAATGTTCTTGCCTCAGGTTTGTTCACGTTCCTTTTGCTGAGTCCACACAGATAAATATCTTTGCTTACAGAAAGAAAACAGAAGGAAGTGGAGAAAAATGGAAAGAAAAATTAAGGCTGACAAAATGAAAAATGAAGAGAACTTTATAAAGAAACCCCCAAACTCCTTTAAAGGATACATCGGTTGCTTGAGAAAGGTTAAACAAGCATCATGTTTTATTAATAGAGACAAATCTAGGCTTTAATTCCAGAACAATGTCAAGCCCATACTGGAGCAACAGTTATGTTCTGTTGTTCTGAACAATCACAACTACAACCTTTTTCTCTCCCCCTCCTCTGCTCTGTGCAGTATCGGGTGGCATTCAGGATGACCAAAGGTGAAGTTCAAAGAGACACTTCTTCCTATTTATCTAGATAAGGCATTCAGCCTGTCTGTTCTGGTCTGCTGTACTGCTGAAAGCCAACATAGTCCTGTTTTACTGCATCTTCCTCGTTTGAGCACATGATTTTTCAGTAATGACAAAGTTTCCCAAATGGTTTAATCCATGTCAGAAGGATTTGGGGAAAATATGACTAAACCCCACTGCTTGATGATATTCCCATTTTCATAAATCTGGGATGCGGTTATCATTGAAAATGGCCATGTGTTCAGCATTACAGAGTCAAAACAGGTGCAGGAATGGTTTATGAACAAAGGTCTAAAGGTTAAAAGCAAAAAACCCACAGTTATCCTACTTTATGTTCTCGAGTTCTACTACAAAGAGGTTGAAAACAGTTAAAGGTTTACCCAAACCTTTGGTACAGCGCTATTTTTCTCTTTATACATTCACATTTTAATAAGTGAAAAGGCTTTATTCTTAATTGAGCTTCACAAACCAAACAAGACGAAAACACATTGAAGTTTTCTACTTAACAGCACACACATGGCATTGTGAAATACTGTCTATAACGTTTCCAGTTTAAACTAGCCCACAGTCAAGTACCATTAGCAAAAAGGACAGGGTTTTTTACTGTGTGGTTTCGAGGATTTTTCCACTGACCCAGCAAAGTATTTGCTGTATTTTATGTAGCTGCTTGGCATGTGTTCCTGTTTGTTTCATTTGAAAATAGTACTTACATGACAGCATTGTGCTTTCAATTTACTTTATTTTTTGCTCTATTTTCACATCTTATGAAACCTTGCCTCATCCCAAGACAATGGTGGTTTCAATATTGTTAATACAAAAGAACAGCCAATATTATACCAGAGAAAGTGAAAGGCACATGTATTATGCAAGTGCCACAGCAGGCTGCTTGGGTAAGTGTTGAATTAGACCAACAGCTATCAACACAAAGCTTTCATATACGTTGTGAAGGCCAGGTTGGATAGGGCTTGGGGCAAGCTGGTCTAGTGGAAGGTGTCCCTGCCCATGGCACGGGGTTGGAGCTGGATGAGTTTTAAGGACTCTTCTGACCCAAACCAGTCTGGGATTCTGTGATTACTTTATTAACAATGGAAGTACCTGCAAAACAAATTTAGCCTCCCCTGCATCCCAGTTAAAGACGTATCCTAAAGTGTCTTGAAAATAACCTTAGGAAGGTTACAATTCAAGCATCCTTATAAGATACCATGTAAAAGGAGGGATAATTTAATGGTTGAGAAATGATGTCACTTCCTTTCTAACTCCTACTTAATGGAAATAAGGCCTAGATCTGGAGATTTTTAAAGGTATATAGAAAGTTACAAAAACTGTCACTAAATCAAGGCTTCCACTGCTTCTGTTAAAAGGTAGTTTGGAAAACTCCTAGAATTCAAAACTGTTCTACATTGAGAATTCCTTCAAAGGAAAACTAAATATGTTCCAAAAGTCTTCTTTATTCTCTAAGTAATTGGGAAATACATTCCGTATTTAATGACAAGTCCTGGCACTTCAGCAAAAGCTCTCTTCCACGAGCTCTTCTGCCACAACAAACTGTTTTGCAAATACCCGATTTCCCAAGAAAATGTCCTAATTTACTGATTTGGGTGTAATTTTCTTTTTCCCGAAAGACGAAAAAGGACCTTACCTCTCTTCGAAACAGCGCCTGCTCATCACGTACAGGGCTGCTTCTTCCTCGGCCCATTTTGGGTGTCATCTGTTGAATGCAAAAGAGTTCAAAACAACTTAATTCAAAGCAGTAACTCCAAATACAATCCACCCTAACCAGAAATGAAGAATATTAAGCATGTTGTTCCCCCTTATAAAACATTATGGGAATATAGATACATACCAAAGACACTGGCATTGGTTTTTCTCGCAAGTATCTTGGATTTTCTAACTGAAAAACAAGTCAGAGAGAAAGTAATCACGTCAACAATGTCTTCTTATTTCTTCTATAAAGTACAAAATATCTCCAATTACTCAATAAAGTTTGCAATGACAACTTCTAGTGGTCTGTACCAGGGTGGGAATACTTAACCGGGTAACTCTATCACAAGAGTAGAACAGATTTAAGCGTGCCTCTGGTTATAAACTCCAGTTCAACAACTGCTTTCCACTAAGATTTGATTATCTACTAAAACACAGCTTATCTGCAAATCATCATGTCTCTAGGCACATGGCTATAACATAGAAGTAACACATACATTCGTTTTCCTGTGCATAATTCCCTCTCCTTTAGAACACTTCAATGACCCCTAAGAAATTAACTCCATGGAATGCAAACGTCCATCTTTTACAAGTTACAGAAATAGGAAATCTTCATAAGGGATCATTCTGCTGGACATGATCTACTCAGCAAGTTTTACAGTTTTAGTGTTTCCTAATGGAAATGGTTCAAAAATTGCACTTTATTTTTCTCCCCCAACCCCCTGTGGTTGTAAAAATTCCATCAGTGCATGTTTTAAAGGAATTTGGCAGCTGAATACCTGGCTTATGCAAAAGATCCCAACTTTATTGGATAAACTTGCATTTAAATCAGTCAAATTGGAATAAATTTATGGATTACAATGATTTTCATCTAGTGTTTTTGAGAAATTACAGTCGAGTGCATTGAAACTATACCCACACATGTAAGCCATAGAGACAAAACATAAGGAAATCATTCATTAACACCACTGTATAATTAAAGCAGCTCTTTTAATCACTATTTTTAAGTACTGAATACAAAACACTGTTCACAACCCACTTCCTCTATCAGACAGCTCTATCTTTTTCATTTACTCTGACAATGAGGCTCAAATATCACATCACAGAGAATGCATAACACCCAAGAAAAGCTTTCAAGGGTATAATCTTGGAAAACCTGGCAGTGAGATCTGGAATGTGAATGTGATTGCAATGCACATCTTACAACATTCGGTGCATTTTAGTTTATTTTATTTAAGATCAAATTGATCTCTGAGGCATGGTAAGCGTATCAAATGCTTGCACTTTCTCCAGTACTATTAAATAAAGTTTTACATTGGATTTATCAGTGAAAGGAAGGCTTAAACCCTCTGAAATTTCAATTTGATATAGTATTATTCATTTCCTATCCTAAAAGGTTATGTAGGATTTCTATATGGTGTTAAGAGTCGTCCTATTTCCCCCAGAAGTAGTTGTAGATATTCACATTTAACATATCCACTCTATTTCATATGATCTAATATTTTAATGCTGTAATTGAAAGTACATGAAAACCAATAATTTAACAGATACCCCATTTCCCTATATTGTCAATGAGTTTACCAAAACAGATACATTATACTTTCCTTCATATAAAGCATCCTGGGTTGGTTTTATTTTGGGGTTTTGCGCATGCAAAACACATGGGCAGACATCAGTCAATATAGGAATCCTGCACGCACCTACTGCAAAACCAAACTCAATGCTTTTGGACACAGGAGATTGGCGAGGAGGGGAATACAGGAGGGAGAACATCACGGGGCATTAACCACAGCAGACAGATAACAGTGATTAGAAAATAATAATAATGAAGAGATAGAAATGAGAAGCACAGAAATTCTAAGCCAGAAAATTTTTTGAGGGGTCTCTTTATTCTACACAGTTGTATGTGCAATAGTTATTTTCTGTCTAAAAGGTCTCTAGTTTTACCACTATTATATTCTTCCTTCCAGCTTATTTCACCAGCATCCCCATCCATCATACACCTCTAATCACCACCTGTACAGATACCCAGGACCAAAGGCCTGAAGCCAGAAGCTCAAGGCAAACCCTGATCCGATTCCCTGAACCAACAGCAGCCAATAGCACTGAAAGCCTTCCCCAATCAAATTTCAAAGGCTTAACCATTTTCCAGAAGCCCTCTCTCTCATGTAAAAGAACATAATCATTCACTTTTCCTTTTTTAAAGCTGAAAATGATGGTAAATATTTACAGTTAATTCCAATCCTTTATCTGACCATGAAATTAAGCCATTTAGTCTTCATTTCAAAACCAAACACTAAGGTATATACTACTTGCTTACAAGAAAGGAAATGCATCTCTAATACTTTGTATGGCTCAAGTCTTGCATTTTTTGATTTGGTAACAGCAGCCATATGTGCTTTGAAGTTAAATGTTCCCACTTTGTTACTTGTTGTGGATTATATCCACTTAAACTGATCTGTAAACATTTAATGCCTCAACGTTCATTCTTTTCATGCTGGTCTTCTGCAAAACTTCTTGTTCTCAGAATTCTACCACATTAAAGAGGGAGTATCACAATAAAGAATGCCCCAAAAAAGAAAAAAGCAGCTTGTATTTATGAGAAACATGCAAATTTAAAAATAATAACCAAAAGGTCAAAGACAAACCAAAATACATATGCATGAAACTGAAGGACTGCCATGAGAAGAACAGTAAATCACATGCCTTTTTTAAGAGTATGAACCAAATAAATGTCATCATGAAAGACATCTTTATTTGAACTGGAATTGAACTCTAATTTGTAAATACCACTTCTTCACAAAATGGCATTTTGAGTTTCTTTGTAGGAAAGCTTTTGGATCCTCCTGCTCCGTGAGGCAGTTCAACAGACAACAAACCGTGTCGCAATCGAGGGGGACTGACACGGTCACCTTGTAGCACTTGAGTCCTCATAAACCAGAGTTGGGAAGGCTCAGGATGATCAGATCATTACTGCACAGAAATAATCTACTTTATGAAAATATACCCGTTCTCCTTAAATTGGAAGAAGTCTGCATAAAAACCCACATATTCCAAAACGGAATTTGAGGGAAATTAGCCATAATCTTTAACTTCAATATTTTCAATTTCTGTTTATTGTAACACCACCTGAAGCAGTCAAAACTAAGCATTTTTGAAGTAAACATTTTAGAGCTACCATCACAAGCAATGAATGCAGCACTGACAGAAACAAACTGAGCTGAAATGGTCTCACCCAAAAGCAATGACGGCACAGAAAGAGCACAGTTTTGAGCACTAAATACTTCTGCAAGACTCATCCTCAGGACATCAACTACATTTCATCCTTGGGCTGGAAATACCGTACAGGCTTTATATCTGTCATAGCTCAGAAACTTAGACCAAAGCTTCTGCTTTTTGGACACAGTAAATACCACGATGATGACATTAATGCTTCCAAAGTCACATTTCATTCTTTGGAAGATATTTATCAAGGTATATTTATCTTCAATAATGCACAACTGTAGCTTATTACAGCTCAATAACAGAGTCAGAAGGGGGGTGGGATATATTAAGATTCGGGGGGGGGAAAAACCCAAACCAACACAACTGGACCATCAGGCTTGCTGCAAATTCTCCCTTAAGCATCTTTAAAGACAAAATGAGACTGTTTTCAAAACAAGGATGGAAAAACCACACATGAAAGAGTTAAGAACACTTAAGATTTTGAAATGGTAAACAACTAAACTGAACCTTGCCCTAAATTCTTACTTTAATCTAACAAACCCAGCCAGCCAGCATGCTCCCTACAGAAATAACTGCTGAGTAGCTTCAGGAAATTTGAGTAAGGACATTCTTATCTAACATCATAATTCGTAGGGAAGCTCACTTTAATGCTGCTTCTGCAGTCTTAGTGGAAGGACATTAAAGCACATGAAGACTGTTTGTCAGCATGGAAGTTGAATTGAGTTTTTGAAGTCACACCACCACTTGGAGTTCACTGTGGGAAAGTTTTTACAGCGCTGGTGCCCTCAGAGGCCACAACATATCCAGTAGGTATGTTTACTGTAAGCAGAGAGACTAAGAAACCAAACAAAAGATAATGAGATGGCTTGTACAGAAATGGGTGGGCTTAACTAGACTGGAAAGACACAGGCAGATGTGAGCCAAGTACACAAAACAGGCACAAGGTACACTGCTGCTGTAGCCATCCAGGAATCCTCTGTGCTCACATCTACATTAACCCTGTGTGGTAGAAAACTTCTTCAAAAAGAAGAATGTAATGTAAGCCACTTGTAGTGTAATGTAATGTTAAGGCAATTCTTTGGTCTTAGACTTTGGTCTTCTTAAACCTTTATTAGGCAGTAACATTTCCCATATTAAGAGATGAGCATCCCAGTTCTTTGTGCTGAAGATCCTCCATTACTTGTGGTAAAGGCTAAAGAGTTAATTCTCGTCCTGGCTGAATTCCAGTGATGAAAAACCGTGTTCTCACTGATTAAAAACCCCTTTGCTGTTTCTGAGGGTACAATGTCTTTGGATGCTTTCAACCTAAAATGAAGTGCTGAATTTCCTGGGATGTTTAAACGAGTTGCTTTGTCACACCTCAAATGGGCTACAATTCAGTGACAAGTGAAAACGTATCGGAAGCATCATGAAAAAGTGTGTATATATATATATACATATATATATATAGGCAGGTCAGTTAAGAACATGCAGGGATTAAATTCTTTAATGTTCCTTTACATTACTTTAATTTTCTACCCCAAAATTGTGTTTGTCTACAGTCAAAAAAGCTTAACAAGAGGAAAGAAAGAAAAGGAAGAAAAAAAAAAGCCAGTTTAATTCCATTTTCCAGTAACTTCTTTTCCTGATACTGCAATATTTAATTATTTCTTGAGACATAACAAAAGGAAAGGTGAGAATGGCCCATTAATGAAATGTACTAAATCTGCAACAACATATACAAGTCTACTGACAGCTGTTAATAAAATCAGCTACCCGAGTTGTATTATGTTCTGAAATAGCTAAATCATGACAAAAAGTGGAAAGCAACAACACAACTAAAGCTGACTTGTGTCTGTCTAAACTCCTGGCTCTGAAACTTTCCCCTTCAAATGGTAATACAAAAGGATGTCTTTTCTACACTGCAAATGCAGCCTCAAGGCATGAACACTTACTAAAGGATAGTCCCCACATCAGTTTAGATAAGAGTCAATAAGGGCTAAGAAAAGCACATTGTTATAATTTATTTAAAATTAGTATTCCATGTATAAAAGACAAATTTATCACAATCAAAGCTTAGCTTTTTTTTTTTCTTTTCTTTTAAACATTTATTCATGCATGACTAGAATCTAAAGAACTTGAACAATAAAATGTTTGAGAGATAATCAGGAATGCTGCAAGGCAACTGGGAAAGTTCTTTTATTACTCATGAGAAGCAACAATATTAGCAAAGTTTTACTTCTCGTGTAGCAAAAGTTATTACTAGTAGCAACAAGTATCTGAATCCTCCATATTACTCTCTTTAAGCTCTGACCTCCCTGCTTAGTAGAGAAACCATAAAATTATTTACCCAAACATTTCACAATACTTTTAATAGTTGTAATAGTAATAATAATAATAATAGTAATAATATCTCAGCCACTGCTGTAAGCGTATCATAAACAGTGGAAACACATTCATATGTAACCTTAAAACCACACCATCTTTGAAGAAGAGGAAATCTAGAATACATCAAAGTCAAAGCCCAAGAGATAAGGGTAAACATAAATTAACAGTGTGTAACTGGTCATTATAATCCAGACAAGCCTGTAGTGGAACAGTGAAGGCTTAGCAAGAACTCACGGTTGGAAGATGCTAAGGTTTTTCTCACCTTTATATACAGCACCTACCTAGATGTTTGCAGATTCTTAACCAAAATCTACATTTGCTTGAAATAAGAAGAGCTTCCTAAAATTTCAAGGACTTACTGAGAAAATCCTTGTATAAAGACTTGTCCAAAATTCCCAGGATCAGGTCTGTCCCCATCACTGCAAGAACACACAGCAGCACACATCCCTTGCCAGATCAGCAACCCTGATTCACCATCTATTCCTCAAGACAAGGAAAACTCAAACAAAAACCCCAAGGAACTCTTGAAAGCTTTTTTAAAACAACTGGATTTATATTAGGCCATCCAAAGCAAAAGCCATTCTGTATTTCCTCCCCTAACTTTCCCCCAGTACTGAAGTATCCTTTTAGGTCAAGGGTCTCCTGTATCTGAGGTGGCATCGCTTGTAAGTTAAGCTTCTCAAATGGTCTGCAAATGTGGCTAGCTGTCAAAGGATAGTTAGGTGCTCCTATGACAATGTAAACGCTTACAAGTAACAGCAGTCACATCTTGAACTCAAACCCTACAGAATCTGAAGTGCTGCCATCATTTAGTAAGTTTCCATCTTTAATAATCAAATATCCTTCTTTAAGTATGTAACCCTACTTAAAACACCTCAACCCTTTAAGAGCCCACTGCAGGCCGTGATCCATAGCAAGGGAACACTGTACAAGAACAACCACTTACAGACCTCCCTTTTACAACCCCGAATCCTAACTCCCAACAAGTCTTATCAAGCAATCAAAGTCTCTCACTAGCGACTTGTTTAATTACGATCCCTGGAGAGGAGACTTGAAAAACTGATTTATGTGTCACGGTAGCCAATTTGTTATCCAAGATTGCTCCCATATCAGTGGAGGATCATCCCAGTTTAATAACCATCCATTATCAACACAACATGATTGCAAACTGGAATTTCAATTAGAAAAAGAAACAAACCCCAAATAAAAGTAGAGAGATAAGCAAGCAGGCAGATCAACACTGATATAAAAATGCTGGATATAAAGAGATTCTTTGTCAACATCAACTGGAACAATTTGTAATATGGCCATGAGCAAGTTTCCTTTTTACATCAGCTTTAAAAGCTCAAGGTATTACAACTACCTGCTCATATAATCCAGGTATTTATACAGTCCAAATATCCCAAAACCTGCAAGTGATTGCTTGCACATTTGTTTCAGACACCTGCGCAGAGCTTTCGCAAACCAGAGTTGGCTGCTATTGAAAAGCTTTCAGTGCAGAGAGTGGGTCTCCAGAAGAGAACTACAATGCCCAAAAAATACATTCATCTAAATCAAGAAGTGCTAGAAATGGTTCTCATATTACTCTATCAAATACAAGAAGCATCAAGGAGCAACACCATGCACCCAGGCTAACATCTTCACTAATCTCAATCTTTAGTTCAGACAAAGTGGTTGGGCAGCTCCTGCAGCATCTTAAGGTCAAGACTTCTTCTCCCTCACAAGTAAAGCAAGCAACTTGCATTTAGAATGCTAACAGGCACCACAGCAGCACAAGAAACACCAAGAAGGACACAAAAATGTTAACATTCTCTCATCATTTATGTTTTCAACTGCAAACTTAACACTCAATGCAAAACAGTGAGTGTAATAGGCAAGGTTTTTAAATGCTGTCATATCCCTCTGGACTGACACTAGTGTAGGAAGAATAAGGATAATTTGGCAGCTGATGAAAATGACAACATGAAAATACATAACCATTACAAAAACCAAAGCTGAAGTATTTCATTAGAAACTCATCCCTCCTAACTTCACCTCCCTCCCAAAAACAATGGAGCTTTGAAACTATGAGACTATGCACAAAATGACAGAGAAAAAAAACAACTCTCTTTATTAAAAGTGATCTCAATAAAACTAAGTTGTTATGAGGACATCAATCCTAATCAAATAGGGTAAAGATTTGGAGGTACAGGTAAAAAGTTTTAAGAGACAAAACACAACAGAATAGCAGGATACAGCTAAAGAGAGAAGGAACTTACATTATGATCTTAACAGTTGTTGTGGGCTAATAAAACAGAAAATACAACCAAGGGAATAAAGTCTTATTATAACAGTAGCCTTAAATCAAAATTTAAATGCATCACAGATTCTTCCCTCGATAAAGACATGCTACTCTGTCCAGGAATCAGAGCCACAGCATTGGTTTAAAGCTTCTAATTGTTGAAAGGGGAGGAAAGACTTTAACACACTGAAAAGCACCTTGGACACTACCAAAGAAAGGCAAACTCTGGCAAAAAAACACTAAGTTGTATTAATGGCTTACAAACTCTGTATTCCTTAGAAAAAAAAACAGTAATACAAACAGCCAAACTCTTCTGTCATATATATATATATGCACAGATCTAAAATAACATTATCAAGTTATAAGAAAGAGTCTGAGTTTTGTCCAGGGTAAGACACTTGGTCTTGACCAGCAGGTAGCATTATTCTGCTTAATTTATCAGTAAGACTATTAAATACAATCAGATTATTATTGCCTTAAAATAAGGCATTTTTAACGTTTTCTTCTCAAGATGAGATGTGTTCATAATTAACCTTCCCAAGTTTACCAACTCCTGTCTAAAAGCCTGATTCCTACGTCAAGTTTTGTTGACTAAATTCCCAGATGCAAACTACATCACTAAGGAGTTTTTATCCCTAAAGTAATGTACTCTGTTTATTTTACCCCAAGATTCCAACTATTGAGGCGTGCTTCGAGGTCGCTGTCATCCAAAGAACTGGGTTTTTTATGACGATGGTCCTGGAACATAAAAAAAGTCAAAACAACAGATCAGAAGAGCTGGCAGATACATAGGCAAGAAAATAAGCTACTCATTGCCTTGGCTATGCCTACACCTTGCTTCCTAACACCTCTGGCAGCTTTAATCTAAATAGCTCCATTACCAGTAGGATACTGTACTAAGAAAGGAATTCAAAGGATAAATTAGCTGTCTCCTCACTTTAATGTTGTTCTTTATTTTACTTATTTCCAAAGCAACGGCCTCCTTTACAAAGGGTGAGTTTACTAAACAAAAACCAAACTACTCTGTTCTTCAGGCAACAAGCTAGGAATGATCCCTCTCCACAGGACTTTCTATGTGGCTAATCCAGAAACCACCCCCTAAGCCTCCAAATAAATGAAAAGTAATAGTAATTAAAGGAAACCGCAGCAAGGCAGGGATAGTTATAGTGGGCAGATATAACCAGAAAATCAGAACGTTGAAGCCTGGATTACTTTGTCACATTAAGTTTTGCTAGCAAGAGGTCTGCATATTGGCGTGCAAGCAAATCTTTCTTAAATCTGCTCATTCACTGTAAACATACAGTGAATGGTGCTTTGACTTCAATTAATCAACACTTGGTTGAGGCAGCTCTTAATGTTTCTTAAAAGACTCCCTGTTCCTCTACCTGGGCCTGAATTATGCCAGAACATCTGTGCATCCCTGACAACAGAACAAGATACTATTTGTTCCAGCCAGCCAAACGTTCATCAAACTGTTTGGCAACGCAAGAGAGAATTATTTCATTTAAAGGCCCTTTTAAAACTGTAATCACAGTAGAATCCAATATATGGAGCTGAAGAACAATGATGTGCACTGACTTGTCTAACATTGCCCTGGAAGCCTGTGGCAGAGCCAAGAACAAAAAGCATAAACAAAACAACAAAAATCAGACACTTTAAAGCCCCAGATCCAGGTTTCAATTGAAGAAAACCCTTTTCTTTACAAAAGCTGCTCCATAAAAGCTATTTCTTTAAGTCAAGTAAAATAAACAGGAAACCAATGAGGAGAAATTTAGTAAATCCAGCATCTGGTTTTTATTTTTTATCATGTCATTTCTTTCTTAAATCACACTTGTATATACACAATTAGCACACACATAAGTACACTCATACCAGCCAGAGCATAGAGCAGACACTCATTTTTTGCCCACAGGCCACTTGTAGCCTGCCATGGTAAAGCATCCTTTGCTAGTCCTCTATTCCAAACACGTATTAGAACACAAATTTCCTCACAAAGGCCTCAGAAGCAAGCTGCCAGTTTATCCACTCACATGTCACATTGTCATAAGCCCAGTAAAGAAGGGTAAGAACAGTCTGTATGAACTGCTCGGGTGTCAACAGCCCACTTCCAGCTTCATGCTCTCTAAACTGTTCCTCTGATACCATCAAAACAATAACTGTGGGCAAGCCCACAATACACATACAGCAAATTCAGTGTTTCATGGAGGAATGAAAGCTATTATAGAAGCACTGGCTATGGCAAAGGAACTGTGTCAGACAGACCTCTTCAGTAATAATACTATATTAATAAAGACTATAATAAAGATTAATAAAGACTATATTAATAAGACTGTATTAATAAAGACTGGACACTGCAAGGCTACAGAGTACATTCACGATGCTTGTCGATAACATGTAGTTGTCAGGAGGAATTTTCAGTTTAAATGCTTGCAATTATACAAACAATACCATTCGATATTTTGGACTAAAAGGGTTTTACGTGAAGTCTGTTTAGTGTCCTTCTATCAGCCACAATGCTGCCTGTGGAAAGACTGATAAAACAAACTGTCCAAAATTCACTCCTTCAGAGGTCAACCATCACTAAAGAGAGCCAAAGACGTCTATGCAGCCTTCTTTAATCTACTATTGCAAAATACAAAATGATGTCAATATAGTCAGCTTGCCAAGCCTAGGGAAAACAATGCAGCAGACGTTAATCACACTACACTAAACAGAGGTCAACTGTTAGGATTAATGGAGAGCATCCTGCAACTGCTTTCCCCCTGCACTTGCAGAGGGCACATTTTGATGAGCATTAGTCCTTTCTATCACTCCTTCCCAAATGTCTGCACTTGTACACATGGATAGTGCTTCATGCAATTAGAAATAACAGCTTTATGGGGATATACAGAAACAATACATTGAAACTAGAGCAAGTCTGATGACAAAAAGGAGAAGCATCTTACCGACTGTGGTGTGGCTGGGTTGTCTTCAGCTGTCCGGTGAGGAGGACTCATAGAATGCGATCTTAATGCTGGCTTCTCATTGTACTTGAATCTTTCCCTTTTATTAACAAAAACAGTAAGCAGAGAGAGAATTCATTTTCAGCAACTGGTGGCACACAAAGGAAGTTAATGTTAAAACCTTTTAAAATTTACAAAATAATTGTCAAGATGCAAAGATCAAAAATAGAACAAAAAAGGGGAAAATTTCTTATTAAAGGCAAACAAAAGCCTTCAGCATTCCATTAAAAACACAACACCAAAACCTCCCACACCAACTAAAATACCAGAAATATCATGTACATCACAGTATATTAAAAGGTGTTCTCTACATTTCTGTTACCAAATGACCCAGCATCTGCCAACAGATTTTTAGACTAAATCCAAGCTAACTGAGAAGGCTGATCTAGAAGAATGTTTTTAAAACAAAATCACTGAGCATCTGAGACTGTGCAGGATAAAGTCCAGCATCTAGGGGAAGAAAAAGGGATTAAGGTGATGGTTGGCTGCACCAAAGGGGAGAAGACTTTTAAGACCAAAAATACATGAGGTTAGATCAAGGTATGTTTTGTAGGACATACACACCTGAAGACAAGGGCAAGCACTACACAGAGCTCAACAGGAAGGCAATGACTTGTAAGTGGAGAGCAACATGGCAAAGAAAAGTCCTAAAGATTGTATTTGTTGCATTTCCATTTTATCGACTCAAGTGGTTTGGTTGCACAGGGACAGGGATTTTCTGGAAAACCTTTAGTTAAAGGCCTATTGTTTAGTCATAAGCAACAGCAAATTAAGAACAGCAGATAGGTGCTGATAACCTTCACTAATGTAACCTGGGCAACAGATATTTCTCAATCATAGAACAACGAAAGAAAAGAACTGCCTAGGACAAAAATAAAATGAAAGTTATATGAGTTTATTAGATAGGCTGATAAAGCAAAAGATCCAAAACAGTAGTGAAACACCCTTCAGCATATACTCCACTGTCAAATCCACACGTCTTAATGTAATTAAAAACTCCTGTTAAGTCACAGGAAGGTGAAATGAACTAACTGTGTTATATTAAAATCAAATCAGACCACTAAAATACCTTTCTTTCCATCTGGCAGCAAATTATACAGTATGTGATGCCAAAAAAACACAGACAAATTAAGTGTTTGTGAACAGAAAGACAACTGTTGCATGTACAATATAAACTAGTCACTTCTAGGAAGACAAACCCAGACGAACTTCTCATGAAGCATAGCCCCAGCTTTCAACAAAACAGCAGGGAACAGTGAGACAGAACAACTGGGAGCATACCTTCCCTTCCAGCACCACTAAATACCAACAACGGGTAGGGATGCAAAATTATTGCAAAGCTGTAAATAGTTTAGATAAGCACAGTAATAGAGGCGAAAAAACCCAAATGAAATATAAGAATACAATGACTGTCTTCAGCATGTTCCAAATCATGCATTTCTTACCCAGATTTCATTTGACACAAAATTATCAATCATTAAAAGAAAACAAAGCTTTGCATGTCAGTAGATGTTCACTTGTATCAGGCTTCTTTCCTGAACAGTATTCAGGTTACTTAACAACTCAATACAGCCCCAATTGTTTAAAATGACAGAAAACAGATTTCATGCCCATATCATTAAAAGATTAAGGAATATCAATAAATATGCAAACCAATCCAAGTTACCTGTAGTATTTTAAACTGACAAAATGGGGAAGAGAAGACTAGATGCATTCTTGGTTCTTTATTTGCTATTTTGAAGAGGAGCTGAAAAGAAAGTTGCTGTAATTGATTCTATAAACTGTATTTGAAGAGATCCTTAAGGATGGACTGCAAGTTTGCTTCTATCAACCACATACTACCCATTCACTCCCTTTTCCAGCCTTCTGCTAACACAGGTCAGGCTCCAGAAATCACAAGATGATTTCTTTTTCCTCCCATGGCAGATGAGTAGAGCATGGTCTTGACACCAGCCCTGTGACCTCCTGCTTCAGCCAAAACAGTGAGCTAGCATGGGAGAAGGAAGCAATTTGCTGCTAATAAAGGAGATCAGTAAATAATTTCCTACTAGGAACAAAGTAAGGGAAACTCACTGGTTCCTCCTGGTATACAGCACTAACCTTGAACAATGTTTTCCAGGCATGATCTATAAACATACATATATTTATTTCCTATGGGGTCAGAAAGCCCAGGTTTCTCTTCAAACCAAGCCACACATTGCTGAACCCAATCCTCTCATGTTTCAAAATAAAGATGCACCTTTCTAGCTCCAGCTGGCTTGGTCTTACTCATTTACACCCTGCAAGCAAGGTTTGTCTATCTGCTTTTTCTTGAGCCAGATAAACAATTCTGTATAGAAAAGCCAGACTCTTCACACATAGAAGTATATGTATTGCAAGATAAGAATGACTATGAAAAGAAGTTCTCCATTTGTTTGCTTCTTTTAAAGGAGGGAATCTTGAGATAAACAAACATCAAAACATTACTCAAATATTTCTCACTGACATTATCTATTTCGCCTTGAGAAAACGTTGTGGTCTATCTGTAAGAACACAGACACGGCTGGAATGCGTAATGTTCATCCAACTACAGAGATTACATGCCTATGGAGATGGAGACAGCTTGCTTGATACAAGTTCTGAATAGACACACAAGTGTAATGTAACAAGACCACCATCTGCTGGCTCTCCGTGCAAATTGCAGAGCCCAGAAAAAACGCTTCACATCGCATGAACGGCCCATTCCAAACTGCAAATACAAAGACGGGATCTGTATGTTGAGTATGGCGAACATCATAACATAAACACATGTGGATATGTATTACATAAGCTATTTCTACAAAACATAACAGACGAAACGTTTGCCTTCAGTAATTCTTCCTGCTTAACTCACACATTTAACCCAAGTTTCTCATTGCTATGTGGATTAATTTATGTAATCTACAAAGCTATCACGATTTCTAGTTGCCAACACAAACTCAGATTTCCTTAGACACAGCTGCACTCTCGGTGTGAGCATCATTAGCAGAGCCATGCCTACACAGCTAAGTTTCACTTCCAGATTTCTTTAAACCCATAACTGACCCCATAACATTTACTTGCTTCTCCTGACATGAAATAATACGTAACACAGGTCTCCAAAGACCTCACCAGAGCCTTGGGAACTGTCTGACCATCACCCGTGGAGGGATTGCTACAGTCCCACAGGACAAAAAAGGAAAAGTAAACGAAATAGATGAAATAAAACTTCACCACCCTGCCCATGATTTTGGGAACTTTGCAAGACCGAGCTGAATCTTAGGGCCAGCTAAGGGATAAAGGGGTCAGATCTCCAATATTCTACTATATCTACTATCTCCTACCTCTAGATAGGAGAGTTGTGCTGATACTGCTTTACTGCTCCTAATACCTAAACTGATGCTGCATCATGCTGGCACTACTCCAGCGACCAAGACAACCTCATCAGATCTATGCCAGCTATCTTTACATGGCACAATGCTAACACAGATTCAGCTGAGGCCTCTAAAAGCATTTCTAAAGCATAACACATTGCTTGTTTTCATAAGCTTAAACCTACTTTATTTTTAATTGAGGGTATTTGAACAGCTCTTCCCAACTGTTCTTTGTATCATTGAGCCTAAAGCAGCAATAGGGTAACACAGCTAGGAGTTCCTCTGTTCTCCACCTTCGTCTTAAACCACAAGTCTGCTACCAAAATTACAGGTTCATGTCCGAGCATTTGAGTGCAAGCAATCAGACCACCCCACAGTACAGACAGTAGGACTCAGAAAGAGGAGATGCATCAGTCCTTAGAGCAACATTTTGAATGACTGTGAGGAATTACATAGTTAATGGATACACAAAAGGAAGTTTCATGATACTCAATATCAACATGATGTAACTTGCAAGAGGGCCTGTCTGTAATCTACCCAAATCACAGCTGAGTAACTAAGAAACCCAAGAGACTGCACTGTGATACACAGCATAAACCTAAGTGTGCCTGAAAACTAGGAAGAACAACAAACAATAACCACTTACGAACAATATGAGTGAACACTTAAAAAAGCATTAGACTTTTGAAACAAAACCTGGGTGCATATTTATAATGCAATGAAACCAAGCCAGGAGTTTCATATAGAAGCAGAGCAAACACTTACTTCCTCTTGCACAGTACCAACTGGGTTTCAAGTAATAGTCACACTCTGCCTCTAAGAACGCTTTTTTTCTCCAGGGATTTCAGAGTGTTTCAACATTAACTAAACATCAAAATGAGCAAACAAGAGGCAGCTCCATCCATGCCTGAAATGCAGCCACATAAAAAAAAATGCAATCATCATGCATCAAAATGTGCATCATGCAGTCAAAAAGTCTCAATCATCAGCACAGAGTTGCACTGCGTAGGAAAAACTAGAAAGTCAAGATTTAAGAACAGAATGTAGATTAAACTAAAATTTGCTTCAGATTCACACCAAATAGGGCAGAAAAAAGCCTGTGATTTCCAACAGCATCCAACCAGCCAGCTTGGCACAACTTCAGTACTGTGGGGATATTTTTCTTGGCCACCAGAAGGAGAAGCCTGATACATTTCATCCCTTTACCTGCTCTGTGAACAGCTCTGCATGCAATTCATTGGATCTAAGGATGCAGCTCAAACTTACTGGCTCCTGCAAACCTACAAAATGATACTACCGGATGGATTACCATAATAAGGGGCAGCTACAGGTATTCGGGGCTCTGCTGTACAGCTGCAAATAAGCAGAACTGAAATTTCTGTGTTACCCTAATGACAAACATGCAGGATCTAGACATAGAGGGTGCCAGTCACCAACAAAGTACATGTATGCATGCAGACAGCATGATACAAATCAGAACACTTGAAATCAAACTCAGAGAGATTGTTGAGACAAGGATGAAGTCAATGCAAACAATCTTCCACACACAAAAGAACACAACATGGCTGAGTACCTCACAGGCAGCAGCTCTGATTTTTAGCCTCCTAAGTTTTAACAAGTAGAGCTGGTCCAGTTTGACCTTCTGCAATCCAAGATCCATGAAGCTTATGGGAAATACAAAGAAATCTTGCTATTTCATAATAAAGCCACGATGAGAAACAAGACAAACAGGTGTTTAATACAAACTAACTTGCTCACAAAAAGATGGATCAAATCCCTTTCTTTGTATGCATTTAAATTTTTTTCTTGGCACAGAACAGCAACACTTGCTTATCTGCTGAGAGCCACTATTTTGTGTCTTCTATAAAACCTGTGAGCAACAACAGAACTTCCTTCAAAGCTATCACCTGTATGCTTGTTTATATTTCTATTCCCTACAGAAAAAAAAGCCATTTAAAATCTTTGATGCAAATGATCCTTTCAGCATTATGACTTCAGATTACAATTGCTTTTTAATGTCATACATTTACTCTTCCCACATTTTTGGTCACTTGCTTACTGTACATTCCTTATATTTTGAACTGTACAGAAACAGTGAAGATTAATCCACCTCAGCTTCCTTCATTAACACCACTTTCCAGTTTCCATACATCAGCATGCAGAAAACAGGACTGTGCAAGAACTCCAAAGACAGCAACTGTTTTGACCTACAGTAAGAAAAAATCTGAGTCTTCTGCATCTATACAGTCTTTAACCACATCACTTCTTCCTTACTGCCTGTCCACATTTGTCTGTGCTAACCTCTCCAAGTAATTCTGTATGAATTCTCTTTCCTTTTGACTAGTATGCTTTGCCACCATAATATCCAAGGTCTGAGAAACATAACCAGGGTAGCAGCTTATTTGATATGAATGTCAGAATAGCAGCTATTATCTACTTCTGAAGTCTACAGAGTACGTTACCAGTCTACAGAAAGTATTGACATAGAGATAATGGTGCAAAAAAAGCAGACCATGACTATTTTCTATATGAGCAAACAGTCTCTTTTTGCAAGTCACCATTAGTCCAAATCACTATAAACATCTATTAAACATGAATCGAATACTGAATAAAGCAAATACAGAAATCTTACCCATATGCAGGTGGTGTCGCTAAAGAAAATTCCTCTGTAGAAGATGTACTCCATGACACCTCATGCTTAGAGCCATTGTTTCCCAGTTCTCCCATTACCCAGTCAGGTAAACAGTCTGGGGTACTACTCCGAACGCTTCTTGAATTTGGTTCATCAAAATAAATCGACTACAATTAAAATAAACATAAGATTAACACTAGAATATATTTACAGAAATATATTCTTACACCTCTAAGGTCATTACTTGCAGGAATAGCTGCAGTATAAATATCCTTTTTCCACTGCAGTCAGTGAGGCTTGCACATATTACCTTCCCAACCCATGGAACTCAGTACAACAGGCAATGGTTTCAGTGTTTTCCAGTGTTTCAATATGAGCAATTTTCACATAGATTAGGCCTGTTATCTCACTTAAGATGGCTACTAGTCACCTCATTTAAGCATATTTTTCCTTTCACAAGAACTATCTGCTGATTAAGACAAAATACAGCCTTGAGTCTTTTATTCCATCTTTTCAAATCACACAAATTACTTTTCTGATCCTTCAGACCAGTTATTTTTAAATGCCTTCCTAGAACCTGAAGCTTTAAGAAGGTTCTTCAAAATAAAAGATTCTGCACATTGAAAGATTTGACCAACACCAGTTACAAGATATACAACGTAAATGCCTAAATTCATTCAGGACTAGTTTTCACATTTATGCCAAAGCAAAGACTCAAAAGCATTTACAGAGTTATGTTTAAGCAAGCTTGTCTGATAAAGAAACTACACTCACCATGTACGAAGGTAAAGTTTTCAGCATTCCTGGTTCTGGTTTATGTGTAAAAGGACCTTCTAGCACACCTCGCTTTAGCATGTGGAGCAGGAGTTTCGCATATAGGTTCCGATTCTTCCTGCCCACTATTCCTGTGCCCGCTCCAGAGGGTTCACATAGTTTTTTAATCCACAGTGCACATCTCTGTCGTTCTAGGAATATAAATACACATAAATCACTGCACATGTCCAGAGCAAATCAAACACATAGGGAAAACAGAAACCAGGCACCTATTTTGTAGCTGGTTCCCTTCTAATGTAAAACAAACACCCCCCCCAACGACCGAACCAAAGGCAAAAGTTGTTAAATACCTAGACTAAAGTCTCTAACAATAGTTGAAATTTAAATCATCCACATTTTCTATAAATCACGTTTACCAGAGGTTTATGACTTCTACAAACAGCATGCTCAGAATCAATCTCTAGTAAGCACAGAACACACAAGTCACCAGGAGCTCTGAACTCACTGCAAGAGCCCCATTAACTACCACACACAGCTTACATGAGCGTTTCTGTTTGAAATACACAATAAATATTCATCCATTTTAAAAGTCTTTACTGATGCACATTTTACCACATTTACCTGACCTATGCTGTAGTTTTAGAACATGAGGCTTCATATCCACAACACAGTGATCGAATTCTGCATCGAGTTTTCCCCATACTTCCTCTTCACTGTTCATTTTGAAAGAGCACAAAGTAACCTGCAAAAGTATTCACATTGGAATAGAAAAGATCAAACCCCACTACGCTTCAGTCTCTGTATCTTAGCCCATGCAAAGACGTGTTTTTAACTGTAAGGAAAATAAACCTAAATACTTCACTATGTTTAAACAAGCACAGGAATAAGAGAGATTAATGGCAAACGGAAGAAACTGAATGACATTTACAAGAGCGTGCTAGTTTAGATTGGAAAAGGAGCACTCAACCACACAAAACCGCATTCAATTACATACAGTTTGCATAAAACACCTACAGGCATTTATGTCATAGCCACATTGGTAAGTTTTCCCTTCTTAGAAGCAGCTTTGGGGCTGTTGGCTTTGGGAACGAAAACCAATGACAAACCTATGGGTTAAAAGCAACAGAACCAACAAACGTTGTCAGAACTGGTTTATTAACGAAGGAGCACTGAAACTGAGCACCGAGAGCTCCTGAACCCAGATCCATGTCCTTTTTATGTTGAGGACACCAGAACTGCAAACAATACTCCAAGTGAGCTCTCACGAGAGCAGAGTAAAGGGGCAGGATCCCCTCCTTCGACCTGCTGGTCACGCTCCTTTTGATGCAGCCCAGGATACATCTCTGTATGCCCCAGCTCACCGCTGGCACACTTCCTTGTCAATCTCGGCAGAGCACAGCAGCCGCTGCGGCTCTTCCCTTGGGGCACACAACCCCGACACACCCGGTCCCGCTTCCATGTACAGCCCCGGGGCCCTCTGAGCTTCAGCAGGGGGGAAACCAACCGCGTTCCTACTTCCCTTCCCTCAGAATGACGCTGGGAGCCACAAACCACCCCCAGCTCCCGCACCCCGGCCCCGCACTGCCCCCGGGACACGCCGCCCCCTTCACCTCGCTCTCCGCAACGCACAGCCCCGGCTCCGCGGGGGAAGCGAGCCGGGCCGCCGGGTCCCGGCTCCCCTCGGCGGGGGAAGGCAGAGCCGGCCGGGCCGGCAGTTCAAACCGGCCGCACCCCCGCTCCCGGCAGCCCCCGCGGGCACCACGTGTTTCCGCTTCCGCTTCCGCGGCCTCCCGCGGGTTGCCAGGAGACGCGGCCAAGCCCCAGGCGGTTGCCCTGGTGCCGCTGTGAGGAGCGCTGAGGGGCTGCGTTTGGGCCCGGAAGCCGGTACGGAAACAACTTCTTGTGTCTGAGAGAGGACACCGGGATGGAGGACAACAGTCAGAGCCTGTGCTTGTTCATTACAGCCTGAAGTGATTGATACCCCTCGCACACGGTCAGCGCGGCTGGCCCAGCCGGGCCCAGCACGCTGAAT
Organism: Neopsephotus bourkii; assembly: GCF_033783945.1. NCBI lineage: Eukaryota > Metazoa > Chordata > Aves > Psittaciformes > Psittacidae > Neopsephotus > Neopsephotus bourkii. The sequence goes on from NW_026902223.1 coordinate 3,045,448, forward strand.
GGTGAAATCATCACCCAATGCTTCCCCCAAATATGTGTATAGAACTAAATATTTTATGCACACACATTAAAACCCTTAGAAGGGAGCCTGAGGGAGCACCAAGGGAGAAAAGGGAGATGCCAAAAATATAATGGAATTGACTTAGGTCCCTTACACAGGGACAGACCCAGTGTTCAGCACCACAGGAGAGCCTGGGCTAGAGCAGTGAGGGTGCAGAAGCAGCGGGAGAGAACTCCTCCGGGTTCTCTGGGATGTGTTTCTTTGGCTTAATTGCTACCGGTTGGGAACCAGCTCTATGGTGAAGACATGAGGCAGAGCAGAATGGGGACCAGTATTCCAGGAGACATTTCCTGATGGAATAGATCCCGTTTCTGGCACTGTTTACTAAGCAGAACAGGGTGGCCAGAGAGGTCGAAGCCTACCTGCATTGATTTAACAATTGCATAGCTTCTGTCTAAAAGAGAAAGAAAAACTAAAGATGCAAGAAATAGCTGAGGTCTTGTCGCCAGCCAACGCTGCAGCCGGGACATGCTGAGTTCTGATGCACAGTGGCCTTCCTGAGGAAATCCCTGTAGACACACCACTATAGAACACATAGATGTCCCAACCAGAATACAGATCAAGTTCCCAATTTGAATTGTAAAAAGATGTTCATATAAGCAAAGCACGTTCAGTACTTTTCTGTTTTCATCTCATTTTACCATGTTCTCTTATCTCTGTAACTGTCTCAGCAGGTTGCCACAAGTAACGCAAGCACAGCTTAAGGCATTCTTTCAAACATCTTTTTGGCAGATTTCACTCACTCATACCAGCCTTTGGAACACCTTTACTTGTGAGACATTACTTTTTAGACCTTGGAAGCTAAGCTTTCATGTCTGTAAAGTTTTGATTCACAAACACCTCCCTGCTTCAAAGACTTAGCAGGTCACAGATTTATTTTCCCTCCCTCTTCTTGCTGCAGGAGACTAAATAATAAATTCAGCATAAGAACACTGGCTCCTAAGGGTGATTCTTTCAAGTATTCAAATACTGCGTATCCAGCTAGGAAGCAGAGCCAGCTGACGCCATCAGTTGTTATCCTGCTGCACAGGTAAGAAAAACTGGGGAAATTCACTTGGAAAAATCTTAAAGTTCCTGAGGGAAGTGGTTTTGTGCAAAATACAAATCATTTCGGGGGAAAAATAGCATTTCAGCTGTGTTTCATGTTAACTTCACTCATGGCAACTTCCCAGTGTTCTGCTGTGAAAGACAAGTTAATATTAAACTGTGTTGGGTATCTCAGCTCCGTCCTGAACATCCCGATCCCAGCGATGTACCCACACAACATTTAGACTAGATGTCCACACAGATAGGCTCCTGCCAGCTGGTTTAGGTATGTGTTAAAAGTAGTTATGAATATCTTGGCCTGTAAGTCAAATGGCATTCCAGGATTCACTTAAACATGCTAGGAAGCAAAACACAGCTCGCATGCTACCAATAAAACACTTTCTTCAGCTTCTATCATGAATTTATCTATCTGTGCATTAGAGAATTAAGTTGCTGATAAGGACAAAGTATGAAATACTTAATAAAAGCTCCCTCAATCTCTCCTTAAAATTAGGAAGCATAAGGCTTCTACTAAACTACTACTATACTGCTAAACTGCCACTACTACTATACTAATAAAATATGCACATGCAGGCTTCAATAGTAAAATAATTCCAGTATGTTCAGATTAGCTGTAGCATCTTACAAGTACTTTAATTGTAATGGTAAATGGTCCTTTTGGAAAGTTCAACAGTAGCTTGCTTACTGTATCGCTTACTGCTGCTGGGAACCACATACACAATTTATTATCACATACACAATTTATGGTAAGTGCACAATGAAGATTTCTCTTATCACTTTCTAGTATGTAGAAATCATAATTTTTTTTTATGAATGGAATTACTTTCATACAATGTAAGACAATGGAAATACAATGGAAATACTGTGGAAATGCAATGGAAATAGACATAAGCATAAAACTTGCCAGACTGGATCATACCAATGATCTACCTGTATCATAAATGAAATTAGAAGTGCAGCTTACTTCAAAGCTACTTAATGACCAGAAATCATTGCTATTGCTCAATGGTGTACGATTATCTTTTTTTTTAAGGAGTCAGTTACCTTGTGTAATATTGAAACAGTGGTAAAAATTAACAGCTGTTTAAATCACTAGTTTCAGGTTAGAATCTCAAAAGCATAAATAGAGATTCAAGTTATGCTTTGCAGATTCAAGTTAACATCTCAAAAGCATAAATAATCCTGCTAACTTTTTACCTTTTTAACAAAATAGGGGGATTTTTTAAGTGTAAAAGAAGCCTTTACCTGATGCTATTGACATTTAAACCACAGTGGATACATTTGGAAATCTCAGTCTTTCTACTTGGGTACATTCTGGAAAATCCTTGCCTGATGACCCTCTGTCCATCTATATTAAAGGTCCACACCCTACCACAGGGGAGCAGTAATGGAATCTGAGCCCAGCTAATAACTAATGATGGCCTTTCTGTATAAAGCAGCTAAGAGCTACAGGATTTGATTGATGATTAGTTAATATTAAAAAAGGACACACTATTGGCTGAAAATTACTTTATTGTAAAGGGACTACTACTGAGAAAGTCATTTACAGTTTACGTAAATGTTGGAAGTGTGGAAAGAGAAGCAGCACTGCAGAGTTTTTGAGGAAGGCAAAGAGAAGAGAATGAGAATTAATGGCTGGAATAATGTGGCATAGCTTGTGAGAGAGGCTGGTAGAGATGGTGGAAGGGAAAAGAGCTGAGCATACATTGCAAAGAGTCTGGAGTTCACTTGACAATTTACACTCACAGGACCTAAGTTTTCCTCTCTTATGTTTTGTCTCAGTAAGGCAGAAAATTCATACTGTATTGCTTCTCTCAGATTTATTCTTGATCTTCACATGGTTTCATGTCTGATGGGTCCTTTTTCACAAGAGTTGAAAAAAAGCCACGTTCTGTTGAAAACAAGTTAAGAACTTGTGTTATACTCTTGAAATGTGATAGCTGAAAACAGCAGGTCTCATGGACCCTCCTAGGTGAGCAATCGACCTTTGCATCCGAGTAGAACCACTAGAAGAAGTACACTATTGCAGTTTCTATTTTAATGAAGGCTAAGTTACATCCACCAGAAGCCATGCCAAATGTGAGGTGTTTTCATTATACATAAGCTGTGCTTCTCCTTCACTTTAAAATGAAAATAAAACTTACAAGGGCTATTCTATGCTAGGAATATTGACAAAAGAAATGCCAAGCATTTCCTCTTGCTAATGGACTTCACTATTTAGTCTGTTCATTTATTCTAAACAACTGCATGCCCCTGAATCAATTCCTCCAGCAACAATTCCTCACTACGGCTCTTAGCTGCTTTGTAACACTCTTGGTCTAGAGTCAGACCAGTGTGTTACCAATCAGCATAATGTGGGAATTATGCACGTAGTCATATGTCACCAGAATAGGAGTGAATATGGCAGATTCTCAAGGCAGCAGCAGTGTTCAGGCTCTTTATCCCTAGAGAAGTTGTTGATCCAAGGCTTCGTGAAAACCCATAATACTTTATATATTTTACTTTAGGCTAGACCTAAAATATAGGTCCTAAAATATAGACCTCCAAATATAACACCTTCTGAGAACAGAACAGGAATTAAAGCAGGGCTCTGATTTATCCAAAAGAAGTCTTGCTGTGCATTCTCTCCTTCACTCAGGCCACTTCTTCCAAAATACCCAATAGCTCTAGTACAAGACAGATGAATTAGCCAAATAGGGCTTGAGGATAATTATGACTTTGCCCCCCATACTGAAGTGCTTGTTACTCTACCAATAGAAGTTCTTCTGTGATCAGCCTAGCTCATACCTTTGAAACAGGCAGGGAGAGTAAGGTTGCCATCCACACATGGGACTGGTACAGTATAGGCACAGGATTTTTCTTTATTCTTGCAGAAGAAGGATACAGTTTCACCATGCTGAATACCATCCTTAAGGTCATTCTGAACTCTTTTCTTCTCACCATTGTATAATACTACAGCTTTCTTCACTGGTATTTTACATGGTCCTGTAAAATAATCCAGATATAAGCAGCATGTAAGGATAATTAGAATTCTATTTTGAAAAGTGGGTAGGTTAGATCCCATCAGAACTCTGTACAAGTGATATTTGGGAATAGAAAATAATGTGTTTGACACATAGATGGTACTTCTGCTGGTTTTACAATTCTAAAGAAATTCGGACACTCAAGTATGTGGTCAAAAGTATCCAGAGAAAATCCAGCCTCAGTAAAATTTCTAATTATACTAAGTAGGAAAAGGAGAGGAAACACTCAGGTAAAATACAGGTACATTGCTGGTTGTTGAAGTTAATTCAAATTCATCATGTCATACAACATTCAATGTTAGCAGTGGTCTTAGATTATCAGGGCCTTGAAATTACTATCTCAGTTTCCTTTTGAGGGCAGCTCTTGCACAAAGGAGTAGTTGCTTACTAACCATCAGTGTGGTGGTCTTTTAGTGGTCTTTATATATATGTAAGTTGTTTGATAATGGTTTCTAACAGACAGTATATGTTTACCTTTACAGGTTGGCTTTGTGGACCAGTTTCCAGTATTTTCACACCGGGAATGCTTAGGTCCTTCCAGCACGTAGCTGGGCTGGCAGCCGAAGCTGACACTTTCATTATAGTGGTATGTTCTACGAACAACAAACTCCAAGAATCCATTTTCTATTCCTGTTGGCGTGGGGCATGTGACAACTGGGGTACAAAGACAAAGCTTTATCAGTGTTGCAGTTCCAAAAGACACACAATATACTTCAAAAACTACATAAAACTGTCATGGTGGTTCATTTCAGCCTCTTGCACAGGAAAACACAGCCAGAGGAAGATGGTTTAAACCCCATGATCAATAAATATTATTTGTTTTAAATATACATCTATAGCAGTCTGTGGTTATGACCAAAAACTATGCATATCCAAAAACTTCAGCTTCACTGAAAGCAGTGAAGTTCTTAGGACTAAAGGTGAGGTTTTCTGTTTCTTATGTAATTCCACTTCATAGAACAAAACATTCCCTGCGCTCTGTAGCCAGGCTCCTGTTCCCCTGTGGACTACATTTAGCAGGTTTTGTTTATATAACCTTTATACCTGCAGCAAATATTTTGTCAATCCCACATTGCATGTAATCTCGCTAGCAATCACCTTGTGTGCACGAACCTGACTTCCAGAATAATTCTATATTTGAAATCACAATTGTAAGACAAAAATCATACAGTTTTATCTCTACAATTCTAGGGAATATTGTTAGGTGTTGATAAAAGTACATCACTTACCCTTGCACTCTGGAATGCTGCTCCAGTTCCCATTGGCCATGCAGGTGGCTGTCTCATTCCCAATAAGTGCGAGAGGAGGTACACATTCAAAAGTAATTGTGTCCATGAAATGAGAAACGTTTCCAGGTTTTGAGCGACGGTAAGAAAGGACTGAAAATTCAGGCAGCGAGGGAGGTGCACAAGTCACCGCTGGAGAAACACATAGGAATAAAAGTTTAAAGATCAAATTATTACTAGAGTAACAGCAGCAACATGCTTATAACCAAATTAACACACACTGCCCGTTGTGGAAGTGTAGCTATGAAAAAAATCAGATTAAAAGTCTTAAAGGATGCAATTCATTATTTTTGCTATATTTTTTCAGGCAATATTATGCAGTATATTGCTTTTTCAGTGAAGTCTTTATGAAGGGCAGGTTATATACAAAACCACTTGTAACAGTTGGAAAGTAGCGACAATATCCTCTTTTTATACACTGGGAGAATGAATTTGAGTGGATAAGCATCTTATGTTTGGCTGTAAATAGCATCCCTGATCCTGTCTTTTGTACAGACCTTTAAACCCTATTTCTCTAAAACCAGAATCCACACATCTGAAACCAAACACACAGAGTTCTTGATTTTTCCTAATCATTTTTTGCATGGCTCTGTAGGAGGCCTCTAAATATGAGTATATGTAATTCTGAGCAACATAAAGGAATCTTTCTGTAATGATAGAGAAGTTCTTTAGTATTTCAACACATACGTTGACACTGTGGAAGACTTCCACTCCACTTCCCATCTGCCATGCATTGGCTCATTCTTGTCCCGACAAGGTTGTAACTGAAAACAAGAAGAACTGATTCTCAGAAAGCTTAATGACCACAGAGAGGAATCAAGTTGTTCTTTGCAAGAAACGTTACCTTTTCTCATAAACAGAGCTAAGAGTCAGTTTAAATCCTTCTCTAGTTCTAGTACTTACTGGCCTCAAAGGAAGTTTAGATTCAAAATTGTTAGTATTCGAGTATCCAGACACAAGCCTTGATACAAGATGCTTTGCTGTCTCAACTATGTATTCCACCTTGTGTATTAATTTCTACAATGGATTAGTACTGTGGATATATGTAAGTAGTGAATGTTGATCTGTGATTGCTATTGTATGGTTTCGTATGGTATTGTATGGTTTCTTGGGAGGAATTCCTAGCTAATTATGGCAATTCAGATCAAGCTATTGTAAAGACCTAAGCACTCTTAAGAACTAAAGTCACCGAGGTGCATTATTTTATTTTAATGCCAGATAGCCCCATTTAATTTCCATATGCACTCTGAATGCTTCTCTCCCATCCTCTGTACTTACATTAGTTGCACTCATTCTGAGTTTTAAATGTGCACTGTGAATCTACCATTTCAATATCATACAGCTAAAACCCAGTGAATTACAATTAGCAAAACCGAATCAAGTCCCATTGCTATATTTTGTGTCATACTTGAATTTATTTATTCCTTACCTTGCTCATCTTTTGCAGGAGAAAGAGGCAGTTGAGGCTGTTGATACTGTTCAGTGAACTATGTCTCACCTATGGCCTTCTCAGGTAAGCACTATTTATTCATTCATTACCCAAGTAAAAGGCACTGCATGCTACTATCAAATATTTCCCTGCATTTATCAGAACTGTTTTTCTTTAAATGCTTCCTCATTTCTAAAGCTGACAAGTAGCCTTGAGTACAAGTGCAATTGCTCCAGGGACTGAAGTAGGATTAACCTCGTGTTTTCGTGTATTGAGCTCAGAAAGGATAGAAATAAAATTCTCAGTCTCCAGAGCCTAACAGCATAACAATTTAGATGGAGATTATCTTCTCTCTGCTCTAGGATTTCATCTTATGATGTAAGAGGATTTCAAAAGCAGGGAAAGCAGTCCAGAATAAATCTTTGCCTAAAAACTCTGCTATGTTAGTGTTTTCCATATCTGTAAGACACTGCTTTGGAGTAGCAAAGCTTCAGGATATTACAGCCAAGACCAAACAGAGGAGGATCACCAGATACGCTTCATTTTTTAATATGTGAAGTGGAGGTGGGGTTTTATGTGTGGTTCTCCAAGTTCCCTGGTTTGCAATACTGCAGCAGGTGACACTAGAATGTAATACTGTGATTTAGGTTATTTGTTCAACACAGCACGAGGAAGGGAACTCTTACCCTGGTTCACAGGAAAAATTTATAGAACTCTGATAGTGGAGGTCTACAAAATCAATTTTCCCATGCGGCAAGGGTCCAAGAGTGGGACATCTCTTTGCTGTTAATTAAAGATGAAAAAAAGGATAATATTATTTCATGAGTGTGAGGATAATGAAAACAAGATGATAAGGAAGGGGTCCTGGTGTAATTTCACATTTCTGCACTTCTGTGTACCATGTTTCATAAGTCCAGTTGTTCTACATTTCTGTCAAAATACAGCAGGTTCAAAGTGTTTATGACTAAATAATTTTTATCATTTGAGGAAAATAAATCCTGTGCAATGAAATGATAAAAATGAACACTGAGGGATACAGTAAATGCAGGTGTTATCAACTGGCATATGTCATTAGAGTATAAGAACTGCTGGGCTGAGTCAGATCAAGGTTCACCTTGTCCGCGTCCAACCTTCATCATCATCAGGGAGCAGAGGCGTAAGGGACAGCGTGGGACATGCATGGGAAGAGCCTTCCCCTGTTACTTGTAGAGTTGATTTGGTTTTACTTACGTAGGCACAGCAGTGTGTTGAGAGGCCACTTGCCAGTTGGGAGGCAGGTGTACTTCCTCTGGCCATTGTTGGGGATGAACCCAGGCCTACAGGTATATTCTACTTCCTCACCCACTTCATACACGCTTTTATCTACATCAATGGTGGCAAATAGCACTTGTGGTGGTCTGGAACAGACTGGAGAAAAGGAGACACTTTACAAGAGATTGGGCAGAAAATTGGAGTTGGTTTTATTTCTCAACTGGAAGCACAGATTTCTGTGTTATATGTTCCTGCACTGAGCTATACTGTCCTTCTGTAATCTATAGGTATATAACATTTTGACATGGCTCATGGCTGCTGTAAGCATTTACAGAAAGAAATGTGTTATCCCTCTTCTCCTCAGTAGCTCTATCAATGGCCTCAGTGAGATTTTGTGTCACTTTTTTCATGCTGAATTTTACTTTTGCTTCAAAATGGATTTCTGAAGGTATTCTACAAAGTGAGTCAGTTATGGTAAATTATAACGGGTAAAAGAAGGTGAGAGTGACTTAGAACAAACTAATGCATTTCATTTCTTATCTATCTTAGTTTGGTGGGGTCAGCCCAAAATGAGACATTTTTCTTAATTAAATTTCTTTTTCTCTGGTTCCCCTGAGATTTCTATTCTTGGGGCAGTCGGTTACATTAGACAGTTCTGATTCCAAAACAGCTTTCACATGTTGACAGCATGAACAACTCATCACCCAGAGAGTGCGAACAAGAGGGGAGCCGCGAGGGAGGAATGGAGGGTGCAGACTGTTCTGCAGAAGACATGGAGAGATGTTCCTGCTGAGATTGTGGGGAGAGAACACAGGGACACAAAGCTCATGCTGTAGAAATGAATGGCAAAGAGAGGGAGAGAGAACATGAAACAGTGCCCAGAGCCTTTGGTATGGGGGAAGAAGGAGAAAAGCAAGGCAGGAGCTGTGCGAGGCCACCCCTGTAGTGAAGGGGAAAACAAGGTGAGCTGGGCATAGGAACAGCGCAAGGGTTAACTCCTGGCACACACAGTGCCCCTCAGCCTGAAGGCAGCCTGGTTTCTACAACCTATGTCAATACTTCTTCATTTTCCTTCATTTTGTTCTTTTGTATACAGCATCCCACCTCACCATAGGAAGGGGTGGAGGAAGGAATGGAAGGGAGGGGAAACCCAGAGGTTACAGCTTTCAGAGAAAATTCCTATTCAAACAAGTCGACCAGAATTGTCTAAAGTTAGCTTTTAAATCCTGTTGCTTTTTCCAGCTTCCATCATTTACACTTGAGAATAGCATTCCCCTTAGAAAGTGTAAGACTCTTACCTTTCACTGCAAGAGAACAGTGGCTCAGAGCCACGGCGCACACAACCAGTGCCAGGGAGTACATTGCTGCCCGCGTCCCAAATGACCCTCAGGCCAGTGTTTCTTCCCTTAAAAATAAAGGCACCCACAAAAGGATGGTTACATATTAACTCTTTGTATTTATTCCCATCCTGGTAAACAGAAGATAAAAGGTTCTTTGTATTGCTTGTAATTAAGGATGAAACAACCATCACATGTTGCATTGGTACATAATGCAGGGATTCAAAAAGCCATCTCTGCTGAAAACGTCTCCTCGCTGGTTGTTTCTACAGAGCATCTCCTGTTGGGACTGCAGAGCATCTCCTGTTGGGACTGCAGAGCATCTCCTGTTTTCAAAACCATCAGGTTTTGAAAAAAACAGTATTATCTTCCCAATATCTTTAGAGAATGAGGATATTTGGAATATGACATTGGATCAGATAGAACTGTCACCAAGAAACTCTTGTTTTATCCTTTGAGCGTGTATTTCTATGATTCCTGAGGGTTTTAACAAAATCTATTTAAGGCAAAATGATAATTGTTGGAGTGACACTTGTATTGTCATATGCCTCATCATAACTGATGATACCAGCTTCATGCCAGTTTACATTACATTAGATCTGGCCTGAAATTTCAGGCTTCAGGGGCCTGTTTGAACAGACTTACATCATCAATGAGCATGTTTCAACTAGCAGATAGCTAAAAACAGCAGAGACAGTGCTCACAACACCAGCACTGCAGGAAAAGTGAAGTAAGGATTCTGGACAGTGCTTATGTGTGACAAGGCAATCAGACTTCAATCATATTTTTGGGTATTAGGTTTGGCGCTGCAATTTGGGATCATCGAGTCAAAACTGCACAGGTACCAGCTGAGGTTCTGATCACTGCAGTTCTCCTAATTTAGCAGATTTTAACTGCAGGAGCTTCTGAAGTGCAACCAAAATAACATTTGTGTAATCATTGTTCCACAGTTTGGTGTTTCTAATCTCAGTATCCTCCTCCCCTGCTGACTCACAGCCTGTGAGGGGGAGTAAGGGACATTTGAAGCTCTAACGAGCAGCTAGGTTATGTCAAACTCTTACTGCTGTGAACTGAAATAGTTTGTTTATTTTTGTTTTAGAAAGTTTCTCTGTTTCCACTTAAAACACACTTTTAAGGAACATTATTAAGCCTCAGGAACATGCTAATCTTCTCTGAAAGTTAATGCTGCAATGTCCTGCTCAGGCTATTTACCAGAGTCCCAAAGGGCAGAGTTCCACTGCTAAATCAGCAGAAAAAAGTCCTGATTTCATTTTCTGTATCTACATCTGATTATTTTCCCATTTGTCCCAGCCTGCTTCTTCCTCTTCTCTTTCTCTACAAAATTTCACAACTATCTTTTCCCTTCCCAACAGACTGCAGTTCTGTAATGAACTTTCTTGCCTCTGGTTTAAATCCATCCTCAGATCCACCTGCTACTTTGATTATATTCTTTTCTATGTTTAAAATAGCCCAGGAATAAATGGGCACAAATTTATCCATTTCAACATTGATCATACGAGCATTTCTCACTGTGCTCAGCAGATGGCAGAACGTACTCTACCATATATCGTACAGGTGTAAACGTGAACTGAAAAGTTTTCTATTGTACTTTAAGAAGAGGAGGGGAAAAAGGGTTAAATTACATACACATGAATTTTTCCATAGATTTTTGTGTGTGATAACTTTACTGCTGTTAAAATTGGAAGCAAAACTGAGTAATTGCATGTGGATTTGAGAGGAATGAATATTTAAGTATGCATTTCACATAACTGCATAATAACTGCCAATATTATGATTCTTTCTGCAAATGTATTTCTCTGCAATGCAAACATGAAAGTGTATATTACAAATAGCTGTGTCTTTTCCATTAACTGGAGAAGACATAATTATTATTGCATGGAATCACCCTGGCAAAGCATGAGCAAACCAACCCAGTTCTTTCTGTATTTGGTGATAATATGCAATTATATATATCATCTAATTTTCCATCAAATCCAACCCACTCCTTTAGCACATGCACTATTTAGTATTATAGCTCCTATAAAACCAAATCATGAAGCAAATTTTGTTTCATTAGTGAACACATAAATACTATCACGAGAAATGGTAGCTACAAGCAGAGCACATAGTGTGAGAACACCCTGAGATGATGTCAGCTAGGGCGATACACAGAGTATCAGTTTCACAGCAGTCTAGTTGTTACTTGGGTTTGTGCTAGCATCACCTGAAAGGAGAATATGCAGGAGGGATGTGAACAAACTGGCTTTGCAGAATGGTCCTGCCCACACAAAAATACAAAGGGCAGCATAGCAGAGATCAGGAGAGTGTGTTTGCAAAGATAGCAATTAAATGATGAAGACCAGCATCACTGGCCAGTCGGCATGGTTTCACTAAGGAATAAGAGAGAGGAAGAGGATAACCCAGCAAAAGCCTTATGAGTGAAGTGAAAGTGTCATAGGGAAGAGAAGGACGAAAAGGGATGCTAAAAGAAAAGTTATGATGAAAACCCGTCTATTCGGCAGCAGCATTCATTGACACTGGGGTCACCTGGAGCTGTCGTGGCAATAGGAAAAGTCATTGAATAGTCAGAACTCAAAATAATGTAGACAAAGACTTTCAGACAGGAATTGGTCTCTCCAGGAGATATTATGCAAAAAGTGTGCAAGACTAGACAGCCTGAAGGTCAGTGCGAGGTAACAGTTCCTCAGCTAATGAGCCAGACCTTATGTCCTTCCTCTAATCTGTTTTTCTGCTCCTCCAGTTGATGCTGTAATTTTCCTGATAGCATAGGGTAGGTGACACCTCCTGTCCTGCCGCAGGCCTCCTGCAGCCTGTCCTTCCAAAAACAAGTGTCAGGGCTGCATTACTCGCCATTCTCAAGATTTTGTGGCTGTTCTCCAACCAGAAAATGTACGACACAGGCATTTTAAGGTGCAGGTGTTTCTCAAATCCACTGGAATGTATTAGTGAGGGACACTGAGGTAGAATATTGAAGAGAGGCCTGAATGCATTTCTCCCTTATGTGCCAGCACCTGCTTGCTGAGGCACTCTTTCTGACATGAAAGCTGGCCTTGGGACTGTACTTGGACCAACAATCATGTCTTTTTACTGCAAAGATAAGATATTCAGATTCCTTTTGTTCCTTCTGTTTCACATGTCAGCTGCTGGGTTTTCATGTGTACGCCCATTTCTCCTCGGGAGTATGAAGAGGTGATGGCCAGATGGTGAACGGACGTATCCGTGTTCCTCTGCGGGAGCAGGTGTTAAGTCATGGGTCCAATCATTACCCTTCATGTTGCCAAGATAGTTCCATTAATATTTGTTCAAAGTTCATTTATGCACTGCACAAATATTTTTATCACCTCTACTCAACACATCCAATATTGAAGTGAGTGCTCCATTGCACCAAAAAGATAACAAAAAGTAAGAAGGTAAACTGAGTCATTTTTAGCCTCCAATGAAAAGAATTGCTTTTGGTTCTGGACAAGTTGAGACCATTCTGACTTGTTTTATATCACTTGCATTTCATGTTTAATGCATGGATAGTTTGCAGGTATATTATAATTAGCAAAATAATAATAGCCAGCCAGAAGCCAAGATCCATTTGCAGTGTATTATTTTCCAATGAAAGTTTCTATATCATGTGTTTGGAGATGTATGAAGTAAACACACAGTAACAAGACAGTGACCTGAAAGAACCTTATGTCTTGGTGACATAAGTAAAGATTATTTTCACTTAGGAACATATTTTAGGGGCAAACTGCAGTGCTTGTTGGCACTGATGTTTCAGGATGTCTTATCTGAAGTTAGTAAAATAATTCTCATTTTAGTCCTAGACTTTAAATCACTTTTAAGCACCCACCAGTTTACAGGAAGCGTAGTATGAAAATACCCAATCCTGCATTAATCTGAGATATCAGAGGGCTGGCATTAACAAATTCTCTGGGTGATAGCAGGCCTAGATTCTCTCGCAGAGAGAGGCATGAAGGTGTTCTGGTTTTCACACACATTAAACTCACAGTGTACAAAACCAGAGAGCACTTGAAAGCTACTTCCCCCTCTCCGCCTTCTCATTTCCTGCACAGAAAATCCGGAGAATCTCTCTTGCAGTCCTACTGCGACCTAAATATTGTGAAACAGTCTGTTCCTCTGGTAAATTTATCAAAACCCCATCTAAAAAATCCTCTGGTAGATTTCTTCATGGGGAATGTTAAATTATGAAGCCTTGGGGGAAAATTATTCTCTCTGAGAGTTTGAATCCGCAGTGAACAGATCTGCAAGGGACAACTTTGGAGATGCCAACATAAAAGAAGAGTAAGGACACAGACCTTCTCACCCTTCTTTGCCTTGTCCCACCTTTTTTGCCTTTTCCCTCAGAGATGTGGAGATAAACAACTGCACTCAAGGAAGCAGCCAGCCAGCATAATGGCAAGGTCAGAAAAGACAGGGTGCTCTCCAGGCTCAAGCTAAACTGTTCCTTTTCTCATCAAGCTGGAAACAAACTTTTCAGGATTATCTTCATTATTATTCTTCTGCTTTCTGTTAAAGCAAATGCCACATGCTGTGAAAGCAGCATCTGGCCTTGGGGTTTTTAATTTCTATGTATGTATATGTATTGCCTCAGGTTGTCATCTTGTTTACAAGCTGGGGAGAGTTCAGAGCTGGTCAGGAGCTGATGCAGGCTCTCCAAGGAAAGTGTGTGCTGCAGGAATGCACTTTACACTTTCAGCACATCAGAACTGTCACTGGCATTTTACCACTTTGTGATCCAGCCGAGCAATCCTTGCTAGCTGTCATCCTAGAATGATTCCATCCCTCATAATAAAGGATTTCTCAGGGAAAATGAGAACACTCTTCACTTGCCTGTGCCTCCCTTGGCATGTGCCCATGATGCTGTCAGAAAGCCCAGCTACCACCAGATTTATTCACTGCCTTCTTCGGTTTTCCCAAATGATGGATAAGAGGATTAACAATCAAGAAAGTGTTTGGTGTATTCATCCACGTTAAAAACTTCATTGAGAAGTGTATGTGTCTAAAATCAGCTTAGAATTGATGTATTTGGCTGTGTCAGAGGCATCCATTGGGATCATCTAACAAATCGACAGCGTTGATTTAGATAGGTCCTATGATCTCTATTAACCCATGGATATCATCTGTTAAATTCTTTCTGGGCAGAAGTCCAGAGTGTTCCAGATGAATACATTTACGTTCTTTGTGATTCAGCTCTTGTACAGTGAAATCAAACGGTAGATACTGATCTCCCTTATGGTCTAACCCAAAACCTTCCCAAGCCAGCGCAAGTATTGTCACCGGCTTCATTTGGGGCTTTCTTAAATGGGATTTTATCAGTGTTTTTATACATGATTTGAATCCATTTATATGCAGTTAACAAAGTGAGAGGATCAGGATTTTTTCCCCAGTCTTTATTACTCAACACAAATAGTTGATTCTTACTTTTCCTCATGTCTTTTTAATCTGCTGTTCTTAGCAAGTGTACTCCAACAAGAGGAATTCCTCACTTCACTGTTGATTGACAAGCCTGAAAAAGCTAAAAATGTAGCTTCAGGACTAAAAATGTCACAAAATGTGGGATCCAGAAGGAAGGCCATTGACTTTTACAGGCTGATTTTTGGAGTGTTCTTGAATATTTAAACAGAAGTGGATGAGCTTAGATCTAATGCAATAGGGAAGATCGGTTTGTCTTGAGTGATTTTGCTAGAAAAATCACACTGCTGCTGAAGCTTCTCATAAAATCATAGAATCATAGAATAGTTAGGGTTGGAAAGGACCTTAAGATCATTCAGTTCCAAGCCCCCTGCCATGGGCAGGGACACCTCACACTAAACCATCTCACCCAAGGCTTTGTTCAACCTGGCCTTGAAATACACCTCTGCTGAGGTGGCCTGTGGCTGATGCTCATGACATAGCATTATTCTGCATCTGGATCCTGTTAATAGACTCCTACTGTACCACAAAATATGGTACTTTTATAGTGGGGACCATTAGAGAGCAGGAAGATCTCAGTAAACTGATTTCCCTTTGTGACAGCCTCTAATCTCCAGCAATAAATCCAGGGCAAAGCCTTTCTAAGAGGAAGCAGATTTTGAAGGGGCCAGTATCAATAACTGGAATCAGATTTTCAGAAGAGCTCAAATTCTATTTAGACAACTAAATGAAGGCCATGCTTTTCAAAGAGCTCACTTTATTAAACTACATTTTTGGTATATTGGGTTCTTTGGAAAATGCAGCTTGCTCTTTCAGTTTCCAGAAGGCCACTCAGCTGCTTTGACCATCTCCACATGTGTGTGTACCTCTGAAAGTTCTGATTCTAGTGTTGTAATCTTCATCGTGACCCAGACAGGTTTTTGTTGGAGCTTTGCATTTATTTCGTAATTTTATGTAAAAATAACAAAAATAGATCTCACAGGTCCCTGTACTCATGGCACATGGAGATTTTCCACTGCACAGGGAGACACAAAGATGCTGCCAGCATTTTGGCAACAGAACGAAATAGGATTGCAATCATTCAAGCACTGCCAGAACTGGTATCAGTGACATTCTCATAAATCTAAGTTTTGAAAAGAGAAGCCCAGATGTTTTGGAAAGAACAGATCCCAAGTGCTCTACAAAGTGCAAAATATTTATGATACAAGTTGAAAATGTGCAGAAAGCAAGCTGCCTAGCTCTTGTCTCACAGACGTGACACAGTCAAGGAATCCCACACTGGTTTCGGTTGGAAGGGACCTTAAAGCTCATCCAGTTCCAACCCCCTGCCACGGGCAGGGACCCCTTCCACTAGAGCAGGATGCTCCAAGCCCCTGTGTCCATCCTGGCCTTGAACACTGACAGGGATGGGGCAGCCACAACTTCTCTGGGCACCCTGTGCCAGCGCCTCAGCACCCTCACAGGGAAGAGGCACATATCTTCCTTGTATATAATCTAAATCTCTCCTCTTTCAGTATCAGACACAATACCTCTGGAGCAAATTCCATTGGCATTTGCACATGCCAGATGTTGCCCCAGGTTTTTTTCCTTAGCAGCATTGCAGGGGAAATGTCTTAGTGTTAAAATTATGTTTTCTGGAACAAAAGCATTTTAAACATCTGTGGCATTTTCTTCACATACAAACAGCAGTTTGGGCTATTAAGGTCATCATGCCTTGTGAAACGGAATGGGAACATGAGACTTCTTAGTGCAACCTAAGGAGATGTTCCCTTGTTATGATATGTATTAGTCTGATAATCTTTCCAGTCTTTAATCCACAATACTGGATTAAAGGACCAAAAATAGTCACTACTGTCATTAAAGGACAGATTCTTGGGATTTTTGGAAAATGAAAATTCCGATGGGGAGTTGAATGACTTAAATGCTAAGAAACAGAATCCTTCCTTGTGTTACGTCTCTGTGGCAGAGAGGTTTTCCAGGCTTCATCTTTCAGTTAACTGCCACTTTGGGGTTTTGAAATGGTGTCTGTGAAATTATTGTCAGCTTGGTTTGTGCGTCAGTGTTTTCTCTTCTCAGTTCTAAAGCAAACAAACATTTTAAAGCTGTGTTTGTCCAGCCAAACTCTTGTCATTTCAGTTATTAGTGTTTCCATAAGTGTAAACACTTGTGTAGAGCACAGACGGACGTGGTGTAATTGGAAATCAGACCACTGAAAATGGTGCTCTGCTTTCTCTGCGTCAACATGTCATAATATAATGGTGGCACAGAAGGAGGAGTGAATATCCCGTATATTCCAGTTGATATGATTTTGTTTGCCTCTCTCATTTATTCTCTAGAATAATTCAAATGCAACATGAAAGTTACTATTTCTTGTATCTGTGGTAAATGGTATTCAGCTGTCAGAAGTAATTTCAAGTACAATGTACATAATGCCTATTTACACTTCAGTTTCACATGGCAGAATTCTACTCAGCTTACTCTTGCAAAACTATCATCCCTTTCAATAGAAGATATGTGGGAATATGGTAGATAAAAGATACCACTTTCTGTTCATACTGCAGTGGTGGGAAATTCCACTTTGATTTCAGTGCCAGTGGGATGACATGGCCCATGACTGTGTTGTTCTGCTATGCCAGAAGCTACCTGGTGCTAAACATGCTGATATTCCAAAATGGATGTTTTCCAGCAAACAAGCAGTATAAAGTAATTTACTCTTTGTCAGTTTAGTGTCAGAAAAGCGCACTGGAAAATCCATCAGGCTGTCAGGAAAAGGCTTCACAATGGCATAGTGACTCTGCTATCCCAAACGGTTTTTGGTGGACATATTTTATTCTTCTGGGGATCGCCTCTATACGTGCGTATGCAGTTCCTTTTACCTGCAGAATTAAACCCTCCATGTTTAGCTCATCCTTTTAATGCAAAAAGACCGGGAAAATAGTGTTTGGAGGGTAATTTTTCATCAACTGGCAGTGATACATCACATACACCAAAAAATACAGATACTCATACACATATACACACCAAAAAAGGAAGGCCACAGAAGTGGTAGTGCTGGTTCAGGCAGGGCCCATCTAACCCATCTCAAGCAGTTTGTCTGTAACAGGGACCACAGGCACACACCTAAGAAGTGAGGAAAGGGCAAGCAGGTATGGTACTTCCTTCTAAGAATCTCTCACTTTCTGAGCACTGTCTGTGGTCTGTGCTTAGTAACACCCACTGTTGGTCTCTCCCAGGCCTCCTCACTGCCCTGAGCCAGTGGAACCATCCTGCACCAGCACTGGTTTCCTGTGTTTGGTTCTCCTGGGATTCAGTTGGCCCTGGCAAAACCCACCTACTTTGTTTCTTACAAATCTGTGTGCCATGTTTCTCTAAATAAACAATAAAGGCTTCCTTGTTCAGTTGGTACAAGAGAGGTTTGTTCTTTCTTCTGCGTCCTTTGAGTCCTTCATTTGTATTTCAGGGTTTGAGTCTGCTTTTTTTCCATATACAGCTAAAGACTGAAAATTTGCCTACACAAGAGAATTGTTCTGATGCACTCAAAAGAATGCGAATTGCTTTTTGGTAGAGATGTTCAAAAGTTTCCAAAGTGATTGCTGGTGGGAAGGACAAAAGCTGCAAAACAACAATGATAGCAAATCCTCCAGCTGAGGCAGAGATGTTTATTTATACAGTCTAGAAAGAGAAAAAACCTCATGAAACATCCCAAAGGACCCCCATGGCATTTCAGTGCAGAACAGCATTCAAGCTCTGATCCAGCTCTATAACTAGGAAATAGTTTACCATGCTCCTGATACACCTGAAACATGAGAAAAGAAAGCAATAGGTTGTCACTCACTACACTGATACTGAAAAATGATGTATTTACATGCAATGTTCTGTATATCATCAGCCATTTATTTCCAGTTCTATGGAGAGATGCTGTGAGGATAATTCACAGGCACCTACAAGCTGTCTGCAGGAGGAATGGGATTGGCACCACTTTCCAGGAAACTCGAGCTGGAATAATGGCATCATTTACATGACACAAAGGGAGACAGGATTGTTCTGATTAGGACATCTCAGTGATCTGCAATTTCACCCCTGGCAAATGATCAGTTATTATTAGATGTTTAGTTATTACAGTATTAGTTATTAGTAAGATACCAGTTTTTTCCAGCAGGTTTTCTCAGAAATGTATTTTTCTGTGATATTTATTTTCTTATAGGGCTTTTCTTCTGCACTTAGTCTTCTTTTTGACCATAGTTTAATACATACATTCAGGCTTTCACATTAGCAGTACTGTGTGTAAGCAAGCTGTCTGCGGGATAATTTACTAATCAAATCTAATGACCCAGTATTTCCCAACCTGCAATCTGGGTAACTTTGAGGGGAAAAGGGCAGAGAATCAATGTGAATACAGAGACACAGGTAGAGTTGTGCAGACTGTAAGCGCGCAGATGCAGAAAGACACAAAAAGATGCAGAAATTGGTGTTGATACACACAGACAAAACATTTCTACCTCCTTCTCACCACTGGGATAGCAGACATGCAAATACACAAGTCTATTTATTTATAATACTATACATTATAATATGTATATATTTAGGACATCCTACCTTTTTCTGAGGGAAACCTTCACAAAACATTGTTGCCAAAGTGTCTGGGTAAAAACAATAAACAGTGTGATTAATAAGGCGTGGTAGGACCAGGAAAACCCATAGGAGTAGTGGACATTATCCCATAATTACTGGTCAAAACATGACAAACTTATGAACGAGAGCTTCAGTGCTGAACGTGATTTCAAACAAAGTATGTGCTGCGTGGCCAAGGGCATCAGGAAAACCTGGCTTCTGCATTCTTACTCTGAAGTCCTTCTATTAGTGGAAGCTGATAGCTCCTTTTGACTTCCTTATGGCAAGTTCATTCCATGGTAGTTCCTGGTAGAAATGCCTCATAACCCGACTGTGTGGAAATTCCTTTGGAAAATGAGACTGAGTGAAGCAGATCATTTTCAGGCAGCAGGTTTGCAATGAATACATTATCCTTCCTAAAGGGGATTTGGGAAGCATCTATTTGCTCTGATAACTCTCTAGAAAAGGAAGTGGTTGTAATTTGCTTTGAAATGTGAGGAGAAATTAGGCTGTGGACTTCCTTATAGGTCTCAAGCAGGAAGTGACTCCTGTTTGTTGAGTATTTCTCACAAGCAGGAAATAATCAAAGAGGGCCACAACTGCCAAAGAACTTGATAAAGGTGTTCTCCTTGGCTTTGTCTTTGAGTTGGTGCAGTGCAGCACATGTGAACAGGGCCAGAACAATCCAGACGCTTTTCCTTTAGGAAGGAGACACTTTTTTATTGCTTTTTTGATCCAAAAATGATACAAGCTGTAACATGCTGACCCAGCAGATGAGTAAAAAGAGAAGGCATTTCACAGGCAGCAGAACGACTGAGAAGCCTCTTTCAGAATGAACACAGATGCTTGCACTTACAGACCTGGCATGGTATTGATGCAAATATAGAAAGGGCTTGAGAAGTTATGCTTGTCACAGCAGTAATCAGATTCTTCAGAGAAGAAACCTCATTAGCCATCCAATGGGAATTTCTGTGGGGGAAGAACTCTCTAGGAGATCATCCAAATATTCATATAGGAGTAAATTTATCATCAGAAGACCCTGCAAACGGCACTTTGGAGTCGGGAATACTGAAGCTGCTTGCCAGGAGACTGGAAAAGCTGGTGCTCTGATTTAATAACCTGAACACAAACAACGATCATGCTGACTCCTTGTCCACATGGCCCGAATCAGAAACAAATTGCAAACACTACCCTGCGCTAAAGAACAAGTCATGGGCTGATGGTGGGAATGTGTGTGCTCAGGAAGAGGTGGCAGACATCTTTCACAGTAATGTGCAGAGGAAGGATCAGCATCACCCACAGGACCTGAGTGCAGAGTAGGAAAAATGGGAGGCTAAGCAATTAAAAGCCTCCCAGCAAGAGGGTGCTAATATTACAATAGCATGTACCAGAAGGGCCTGGTGAATGGAACACAGAATCTCCTTGTAGTATCCTGGTCATCGTGACAATTCTTGACATTTGAATATAAGGATATAAGACAAGATTAATATATATATACCTACAAAAAAGCACTGTGTAAGTGGTACGTATTCAAAATACAGCAGTAAGAGGAGTTATATACTGTTGGGGATGACCGTGTGGCAGTGGTTTACATGCTCATCAGAGCACTGATGCAGACATAACAGATTTTTTCTCTTGGCTGATGTGTATAATCACAATGCACAAATAATCATTAGGTTTGAGAAAAAATGGTTGCTTTACAGAGGCAAAATGATCCTAATGTGATTGTGCTATGTCACGACTGGTGTTGGCTGGCTCTTCCCTGAGGCCTAACAATTTACTGGTGCTGGAACGAAGAGCCTGGAACTGACAACTCGACTACATTTCAGTGGATGAATCTTGGGCAGGGTCACTCTCAGGAAAGAAACAGGAATCCAAGATGATTCAGCAGGTTTGTGAGATTTGAAGGAACAACCAAATACACAGATTAGCCCAAATCTGATGTAGCGCGAGTTGTGTGCGGTTCAGAATCTCCAGTTTCGATGGCTGTTTGTAATCCAGCACTAAAGGAATGGAACAAAATACATTCCATATTTCTCGATAGAACACTTAATGAGAGAACAAAATGTTTCTTAGTGCTCTTCATGCTTTGGCATAAGTTAATCCATTTCCTCAGAAGGGGAATAAGAGATTTGAAGTGTGTAGAATAGGTAGAAACCAAATAAAAAATGTTTCTATTTTGTTGATTTTCAGATAAAATTTAAAAGCAGTTGCTTGTAAAATAATAGTCCATGAATACAGGCATATGGAAACAGTTTATAGGGTACCTGCTTTGATTCTATAGGTTAAGAATAAAGCTTAAAGGGGTTAACCCTGTCATCAGTTATTTGATGAAATACCATGGACATGCCTGTTCAGCGGGGCTGGCACCTAGGTTTTAAAAGCAAGAGTAAGATAGCGTGTAACAAGTTGTTTCTGTTCTGTGGTAAATATCCACGTGCACTTCTCCCATCAGCAAAAAAAGACTTAATTTGACTTAATTAGCTTGCTCTCATTCTTGTGAAATAAAACACACTACATGTGCTTACACAGACTTGTGAGTCTATTGCTGTGATATATAGGGGCAGAGAAGCTTTTAATGTGAATGCTTCCCATAGGTAAAGACTTGTAGCCATGGGAATAACACTTATTAAAAACATGATTAAAATATATGATTAGCCTTTGTTTATTTAAGGCAGATATTGTGGTTTTATGTTAATACAGTCATGTTTTATGTGGTGTTCTTCTGAACCTATAGAGATCCTGTAGAGATTGCTGTATGAGGATGTAGGTGTGCCAGACAGATGTTTCTGTCCCCAGAGACTTGTGACCATTTCATGTGTAATGTGAATAGACAAAGATGAATACTAGACCTCATGAGCTATTATCTTATAGAAAACTTTATTACATTGTTGGTGTGATGCACAAAAACACAGTAAAGGCCTTTTGTGCTTGTGTTGGGTGGATGAACTGGTGAGAAAGTCTTGCTGTGTGTTTCCTACACATTTAATCGAGGGTAAATTACAGGTAAGTGGGGTGCGAGGGTGAGGCCACTCTTCCGCGGACCGCCTGGTGGTGGTGTGTGATGTGCGGCTGTTGGGAGCGGCCCCGGACACCGTTTGCCCGCGTGCTTTTGGGTTTGGAGGTGCAGGAAGCGGAAAGGTTTGAGGGGGAGCGCGCCTGGGCTGCAGCGCTGCCTGTTGTGGTGCCACAGCCGCCCGACGGTGGCTGCAGGAAGCCGGTGGCAGGCGGGGTGCCAGGGGCCCGGCGCAGCAGCTGCACGGAGGGAAGGCGGCCGGAGGCGCTGCTGCAGCGGCGAGGGGCACCGGGCCGGCGGCTGCCGAGGGCCGCGGTGTCAGTTTCCATGGCCGGAGCTGGGGAAACTCTGCGCAGGGGGGTGTGTGTGAAGGGAGGCAGCTGCTGCCTGCGGGCGAGGCACGGGACGGAGCCGCTCCGTGTGAATGCGTGCGAGGAACCCGTGTGCGCGGAGACCCGGGGCGGTGCGGGCAGCGCTGCGGCCCCGCTGAACCCATGCCGCGGGGCGGGGACCGCTGACGGGAGGCGGCAGGTGTTGACGCCCCCCCTCTCCTCTCCTCTCCCCAGGCTCGAGGGGCGGGCCCGGAGCGGGGCCGCTCCGCTCTGCTCCGCCCCGCCGGCGGCCCGGGGCTCGCTCACCCCGCGGGCGGAGCAGCCGGCGCGGGCCCGGGATCCTCCTCCCGCTCTCACGTCAGGCGCGGGAGCCGGAGGCAGCGCCCAGCGCCGCCGCTCGCCAGAGCCTCGGCGGCCGCCGGACGGGGCGGACTGTGCGGGGCGGTGACTGCCGGCTGCCGGCAGGAGAGGAGGGGGGGCGGCGGCCGTGGAGGAGAGGAGGGCGCTATGGCCGACGTGTTCCCGGGCTCCGAGCCCGGCGCGGCCCCGGACGCGGCGCGGCGCTTCGCTCGCAAGGGAGCCCTGAGGCAGAAGAACGTGCACGAGGTGAAGGAGCACAAATTCATCGCGCGCTTCTTCAAGCAGCCCACGTTCTGCAGCCACTGCACGGACTTCATATGGTGAGCGACCCCGCCGGCGCCTTCCCCTCCCCGCTCCTCCGCCCGGGCCCGCGCTGCTCTAAGGGATTCCCCCTCCGGGGGCAGCCGCTGTGTCCCGGTCCCGGTGACCGCCCGTCCCCTCCGCTCTCCCCCCGGGGCGGGCAGGTGAGCCCTGGCTTGGCACAGCCCATATCGCCTCGCTGCCCCCGGCTCTATCGCATCCTTCGAGGGGCCACCCCGGGTTCGGGGAGCCCCTGACCTCGCCGGGGGCAGCGCCGGTGCCGCAGGGATCAGCGGGGTGTGAGGACCCGCGCTGGGGACACCGCTCCCCGAACAGCCCGTGCGGGTATTGCTGTGCCTCTTGTGTCCCACCCGCCGGACCCGGGTCCTGTTCGGCTTCCCCCCGCGAAACCCCGTCCCGGTGCCCGCCTCCCGGTAGCGCTACAGCTGCCGCGGTGGGGACGGAGGGTTTTCTGTTTCAGGCTGTGGGTGTTGCTGTGTGGCACAACTTCAGCAGCCCTGCCTTTAAACTTTGAGATCAGTGCCGGCTTTATTTCCTTCTGCTGCAGAGGGGAGGGCAGGGAGGTCGGGAATGCACAGGGACACTGTTGCTACATTACGTGTTGAGTGAAGGGAGGGGTTTTTGTTTTACAAGAGAGGGGAGGAAGGGAGGAAAACTTCCTACCAACACCCTTATTACTAAGCTGTTAGGGAGCAAATGCACCTCTCGGTTGGTGCCGTGCCCTCCCTGGGCAGGACTGCGGCGCCGGAGCAGGCCGAGCCGCTCTCCTCGGCCGTGGGGCAGGAGGAGCGGGCGTGTGCCCTTGTGTTTCGGTGACTGTTGGTACATTCAGCGGGTGTGCAACGTAAACAGCCCCGGCTTCCTCACCTTTACCCGAGCCGTGGCTCAGCCCCAGCCCTGCTCTGCTGCTGGAGCTCTCGCTGCAGGTTTCCGAGCTGAAAACGAGCTGTGATTTGCTTCAGACAAAGTTGTGAAGGCTCTCGGGGGCTCTGCGCCCGGCTGGCTCTGTGCCTGCCGCTGGTCTCTTGCCCTTCTCACACGTGTTAACGTGTCTGGGTACAGACCTTTGCCTTCCTTATTGAGTGTCCCTCGGTTTGCATGGTGAAGGAAAGACCGTGATTACTCCAGAAGTGATCGAAATCTATCTGCAGAGTCAGGGAGGACAATGAGATGGTAGGGAACAGGAAGAAACAAGCCAACTTCTTGGTTTCTCTCTATTATGTTTTCCTATTCTAAAAAGAAAAACAAACCACCAAAGTCTGGTATTGTAAAAGTGAGAGACCTTTAGAAACTGCTTCAAAGTTAATCTAAACCAGGATGAACTGAGAGGTGTGAACCTGCTGCAGGCTTATTGTCAGGCTGTGTTTGTGCACAGAAGTAGCACAGTCAAAAAATGAAGTGGAAGCATGAGGTGAAGGGATGGATTTGGAAGTGAGAGGGTGTCCTCTCTCTGGTGGTGGGCAGAGTGGCTCTGCTCTTCTGTCCTGTCTTGCTGGTGAGCCTAAGGAAGCTCTCAGCATTCGTCAGATGAGCATCTGACAACTCAAACTTCGGTTTCATTTCTGCATTTGGAGATGCGCAGCTCCTGAATAAGCATCATACACCATAAAAAGTGCTTCATCTATTTTCAGCGTGACATGTGGCAATTAACATATGCTTTAAGGTATAAGGAATAGTAAATACAGCCCTGCAGTGAACTGTGCAAGTAGAGTCTCTTTCTTAGATTACATTAGACTGCGTGAGATTTGCCAAAATAGTTCAGTTCCTCCTTATCTCCTTAAACACCTTTTCTCTTTGTTCCTGAAATGCTGATATTTTAAAGACCTTTTCCTTAAAATACACTGTAAGTGATCAGGGGGTGGACTGCAGCTGGTTCGCGTATGAATTCAGCTCAAACCCTGAAGGCTGGCTCAGCTTGCAGAGCAGATAATACAGGAACGTTCTTTACAAAGAAGTCTGTTTAAAAGGCTGAACATTTATCTAAAGTCTGCTTCATGTTCTTGGTCCTGCTGTCAGCTTCCCTGCAGTTACGTTCGCACACTTCCAGTGCGTGCTGCTTACTTTTGTGAAGACAAGAGATAACAACAGCAGAGCAGCAGTATGGTACAGTCATGGGTGCTGCCAAGTAAACAGAACTAATCTACATTTCTTCTGGTTTTGTTAGATTAGGACTTTTCTAGGTAGGTTTTTTACAAGGGCATGTAGGGATGGAGCAAGGCGGAATGGATTTAAGCT
This sequence comes from Neopsephotus bourkii, assembly GCF_033783945.1. Taxonomy (NCBI): domain Eukaryota; kingdom Metazoa; phylum Chordata; class Aves; order Psittaciformes; family Psittacidae; genus Neopsephotus; species Neopsephotus bourkii. The sequence goes on from NW_026902223.1 coordinate 3,071,201, forward strand.
GAAAGATTTACATTCAGTATAAGGCAGAAGCTCTTCCCTGTGAGGGTGCTGAGGCGCTGGCACAGGGTGCCCAGAGAAGCTGTGGCTGCCCCATCCCTGGCAGTGCTCAAGGCCAGGTTGGACACAGGGGCTTGGAGCAAGCTGCTGCAGTGGAAGGTGTCCCTGTCTGTGGCAGGGGTTGGAGCTGGAGGAGATTTAAGGTCCTTTCCAACCCAGATCATTCAATGATTAGGCCTACTTCTAGCACATAGAGACTTTTGTGTAGAAATTGATGGAGGTGCTCAAACCTGTGTAATTTCAGCTTTCGCCTGAAGTAAATAAACAAAAAGTGGGAAAAACATTGAGATAATGTTTTTAAAAGCAATTTCCACAGTTGATAATTAATCTTCATGCTGTTAATTGCATAGAGCCTGCTGGCTGGCTCTTCCAGTCCGTGCCTCTTGTTCATTTGCCTTTGAGTTTAAGCGGTTCCAGCTCTCCAGATGAAAAACATCCTGCAAAGAAGGGAGAATGCAGAGAAATGTTGAATAGGGAGGCTACTCAAAATATTTATTCTTGTGGAAAGAGAATGCTGAATGTTTAAAGAAATAAATACACCAACAACAGTGCAACTTGCCAGAGGTATAATACGTGTTGGAGCTCTGGATACCACATACAAGGCTTGTGTGTCACTGTCTTCATTGGTATAGTATCACATGCACATTTGTGTTTTGTTATGGAAATAAAGAAAGGAAGCTGGAAGTATAATCAGTGTGAAACCACTGGGCCTGTCCTCTCCTCATTCATAGTGAAACAAGCAAAACCTTGCCACACAACAAACAACTGGTATCTCGCTGGGGCACGTAACACCGTTGGCATGCAGTCGCCAAATCTGGCTGCAGAACCAAGTCTGCTTTGTTGTAGATGCCTTTCCTAGAACTTGGAGTGTTTTGCATTGCTGTTAAGTATACGTGTGGCATGAAATGAGTTGAAATATTATGCAGCAGTCACAGATGATTATAATTGTAGATCCAAAATAGCTTGTAAAATAATAATAATAAAAACAGAGTTGCCAGCAGCTGGAATTGCAGAGCTGGTGACAGCTATTGTTCTGTGCTCTGAAATGGGTGGGCTGCTGTGTGTTTGAGGTTTTCAGATCTGTTGCTGTCTTAGCAAAATGTGAAGTAATTGAATATGAAGCTATTTTCATGTTGTTACAGATCATTGAGAAGAAATTGTGACTGAACATACTAAGACTTTTCTGTTTTCCTTGTTTTATACAGGGGATTTGGGAAGCAAGGATTTCAGTGCCAAGGTAAGCCACAAACTCTTTGCTGTCTAACACACATTGTTGTACCTTATTTTAAAGGTAGATAAAACTAGCCTGGAAAAATCAAGCATCTCTGCTGTGTAAATGTGAAAGGAAGATGATTATTGAGTTAAACAACGCTTGGTATTTGTCTCGTAATGTTGATCAAGTCATTGTTCATACTGTAATAATGCAGAATAATGTGGGGTTTTTCAACCTCGTCACAGTAAACGTCATATAATCTGCATGTGGTGCAGATTCTGTCTCCTCCTGAAAATAATCTGTGCAATTGAGCTTTTGCAGAGACCATTTTTCACATCAGAAGCTCTTGTCTGTGTGGGCGTCTTGGAAAATGGATTCACTTTTTAGTCATATGGCTTCTTTTCATAACCCAGACTCCCTGTTTTTAATGCTCATACGCAGTATGTTTAGGAGGACCTTTGGTTTGAACTCCCACTTTAGGACAAGCAGCATTTTTCTGCCTTATGTAATACTCAATTACAAAAAAAATCCACTTGTACAGAATCACCAGTTTAATACATTCTGCTAACCTTGGGAAATGGAAAGCTGCTGTTGTGGAGGATAACTGTGCATGAAAGCCAGAGCGTGACGTGCTGCATTCTCACGTACCCTGTATTTTCAGTAAATTCTTACTGTTATTTAGCATTTAATCACCACACCCAACTGTTATTTTCCTATGTCGTATGCTTACTGAAGGATGAGGCTTGTTGTTGTTCTCTTCCCCCACTTTCTTCCCTCTCATTTCACCTGCAGATGTACCTTGTGCACTCATTAGCAAGCCTTTTGGTTGTTTAGTTCATTACGTTCTTAATGGTTATTTGCTAATGCTTCAGAGCATATTTGACTATCCTGAATGTTGCTTTTACTTGGAGAAATGATGGATTCTGTGGTATTCTTGTGAAAATTGATGTTAGTTGGTTCTTCTTGCAGTTAAAGCGCTGAGAAACTGAATGTAAAAGAATGTTGCCTTTTAAAGGTGTTGCAATAAATGTTTTCCTTTCTGCAAGCAGAAACTTGCAGGCACACACATCTAGTGAAAACATTGCACACCTTATGAAGGTAAGCATGCAACCAGGGTTTTAGTCCTTGGTTGCTAATGAAATGGCATTTCCTAAATCCCATTCAGGCTAGCTCAGTGGATCTGACTTCAGGAATTATTTAGGTGTTTATTACAGATTTCCATTGGTATAAAGAAACTAATTGGAGCTGCTTTTAAATTATACAGTATCTATCTCAAGTCTTGCAGTTCGCACAGTGTTGGCTTTCTACTGTCTTCCAGCCAGGCAGCTAGAGCCTCAGGTTGGATGGGATCCAAATTTGGTATTCCAGTTCATTTTCAGCATTTTGGGTTCTGTGGACAGAATCCCTTCTACCATTGCCATTCTACTTAGCCACAGATAGTTTTGTTTGATAAGGATTGATCTTTATAAAGGTAGCTAAAAATTGGAGTTCAGTCTCATTTTCTCTCCAAAAGCCATGCATGAACATAACCCACAGTAGAAGCAGTAGAGCAGCTTGATTTATTTTTAAGTGCTTCAGAAGTGATAACTTTCTAGGAATCTAAATGTGTTCAAACTTGACTTTTGTCTGCATCAGACCAAGATTCTGCTGTTCCTCTTTGATGGAGACTTGTCCTTGCCTGTTTTCTTACACAGGCAAAAGTCTCTTAAGCAATACTTGAATTTTAGATAGTTCATAAGGAGTTGGTGCACTGATAAGTTGAAGTAGTGGGATTGTTGCCATCGTTCATTCGATTTGTTTGTGATCAAAATCAGAGCTCATTCTCTAGGGACAGTGGATTTGAAAAATGAAACTTCTGTGATAAAGTTAAGCAGCTGAATCACATTTCTTGCAGATCAACTTTCTGAAGCTTCCATCTAAATCCACCAGCTGAAGCTGGAAAGACAAATTAGTGATGGGAGTTAGTGAGAACAGGAAGAATTAAAGTGTGAAACTAGGAGGTAGGTTGCAAAACCTCTAGTTTCTGTAATTAAGCAACTATCTTTACAGAGGAGAATGACAAAAGATTTCAGTATGACCTGAAGGGAAGGAAAGACTATTACAGTGTCAGCTCTTACTATAGCTCTTGGTCTGTCAGAATTTCCATTATAAGAGGCTGGTTTAGCTCTCTTTTCAAGGTGGTGTAAAATCTCCTGCTGGGCAGAAACTTGATGTCAGGCAGGTTTCAGAGTGGGGTGGGTTTATTATTTCCAAAGTTGTTTTAAATTCCTCTGGCCTTTGTTACCAAAGAGAAGAGGAAAGGTCTGTAATAGTAATGCATCAAACTCAAACGATGCTTCTACTCTAAGAAACTGCAGTTATTCCATGAGTGTTTGTGTTAGTAATTCTTCAGGTAAACAGGAGCCCTGAGTGTTTCTGCACTATTCAACACTGCAGCCTGCACAGTATTCTCTGTATTTTTAAAGATTCCTTTAAAAGTGTCACACAAAATGCAGTTCTAGTTCTTTTTTTAAGAGATGCCCCCGAAAGGCATTATTTTGTGCTTACATTCTTTTAAAATTAAAGCTTAATGCTGTATTGTAATGATCTTCTTTTGACCATTAATACCTGTTCTTTGAGCTTTGGAACATGTTTTCAGTTGCCTGTAATCATTTTTGTTTTCTGATTTTGATGCCTGTAATGTTTCAGCGTTGCATAAACTCATTTAGATGAGTTATTTCTCATTGAAATTACTCATTTCAGTGAGGTCAGACATAATCTCATTCAGAATTGAAGAGAAATAGTGTCATTTATTTTGTTTAAAAACCTTTGCAGAATTCCCTCCCCTTATTTTTATGGGATCCCTATGAATTAGCAAAAGACAAATTCAATTTTGGTATGACTTTAAATCCCCTTGATGCAGCAGAGGTTCAGGGTGCAATTGCATTACTCCTGTGCAAATGCTTAGCAAGAGACAGTCCACATCTTAAGTAGTCTGTCACTCTTAATGCATGTATCATAAAGTAGCTACCTACTGTATATACTACCAAATAATTACTCAGAATGGCAACTTAGGTTTCCACGTGTGAGCTGTGATATGTTATTTGATGGAGAGGCTGTAGAATTCTGCTGCATTATCAGAAATGAGTTTTTCAGAGAGAGGGCTTGGGGTTAAAATCTAGCAGAGGGAGAAGTCTGGGCCTGTCTGTAGTAGTATATGAATTTGAAAATGAACTTGGAAGAGTTCAGTGGATTAACTTTCTCCTAAGGGATCTATTTCTTACTGCCTCCTGCATGTAGCTGTTGGATATTTGTGTTTTACTGTTCAGTTACAGAGCCATGAACTGTTCTAAAACACAGTGCTTTTGAAGCAGGAGTTCTGGTTTTGCTGTTTTCTGTTGACTCGCTTTGTGGCAGTGAAAACACAATGGTAAAATTAGTTAAGGGAGCTGCAGCTTTGTCTTGTTTCCTTACGTTGTCGAGCAGGACAGCAGGCTGGCTGCAGTGCTGAAAGCTTTGCTCTGATGCGCACCTGAAATACTGCAAGAGGAATGTGGAAAAATGGAATAACTGAAATCATTTTCAATCTGCCACAATATGAAAGCTCCTCTTTTAAGAAAGCAGGCTTTAAATTAAGGAAGCTTTTCAGTGCAATTTTGGCTTCATCATTCTTTTGATACCATTTCTTAATACTCCGAGTATGCCCTGTGCTCGTGTCTTTGATTTGTGAGCAAAGCTTTTCTGGTGAACAGAGCAAAACCAATAGTGGTTCACCAAGACGTGAAGCATGTCCGTTGGAGAATGTGTATTTACATGTGTTTAGGGGTTGTCTTCAGCTCAGCACTGCAGGCTCCATGAGTTCCTTGAGGTGAACGTATTTTTAGGTACAGTAGCATAAGCGTGATCAACTCCAGGCCCTTAACCTGGAGCATTTGTTCTCTCCCAGATGGTCAAAGCCTGTAGTTAACTGCAAGTTTTCCCTCTTTCCCATGGTTTCTGCAGGGTCTGCTGGAGTGGATAAAGGGGATCCTTGGCTTAAGGATAAGAGCTAGCTAGGGCAGTGTTTCACCTTTGTTTTCTACTTAACGTAAAACCAAAAAATCAATTAAAGCAGACTGTTACGTTAGTTAATCTGTGCAGCTGTTGCTCTTTCCACTTTTCCCCTGTCTTCCCTCTATTTCTTTTCAGGCTGTTTTTTGCTGTATGTTGAATTTTATCTTAAGTCGACATGGTGAGCTTTTTGGAATAGCTTGTGTCACTCCAGTGGCACTTCCTAATGCTGCTGGTTCTCTGCTAGCTGGGTATCTCTGGTAAACCCTTCACTAAAACTGGAAATGGTTGAATTTGATTGTTTTATACCATCACTGATGATATCATAACAATGGCACAGTAAACCATCACTTCATTTCCTCAGTGTTATCTTTTATCTGCTAGTTCTTAACCCATGTTCTACAGTGAAAAGAGCAAAGAACCCACTGATGCTTGCTGCCTTTTTAAATCATGTATCTTCATTTAAGATGCTGTATTGAAGTTCTCTGTAGGGAGGTGGTCAAAAAACTAATTTGTTTTGCTATATCTGTGATCTGAAGATTTGAACCAGTGAACCCTCTGAACACTTGTGGCCTGCTTGACACGTGCAGTTTTTATTAACCCCCAGTTCTAACATGTTCATAGAAGCAGCAGCACAATTAATTCTTTCTTGTGTATGGATCAAGGCTTCCTGCTTGGGTTTCCATCCTGATAATTGCTTCCTCTACCAACAGCTTCTTGTTCGTTTTCCCATCTTCATCCTCCTTTGTACCCCTCAAAAAAACTAATAAAGAAAAATGCATTACATTGCTGTGTTGCTTCTCATAAAAAGCTTTTCTGTCTCCCTTTGTTGGAAATGTTATTGCCAAAGGGCGGATAAGATAGGAAGTGAGATCCCCTCTGCATGCCAGAGCTGCCTCTCTTGTATCATTATGATTTTTGTGGCGAGATCGGATATTACAGACCACTGTTTGAACAATGTATGCATTTTTCTTTGTGCTTTTTATGTTACTTCTTAGTCATGGGCTACAGTTTACATTAATGTTTCTAAAAGCCTGAGAAATGAATTCCTTGGGAGTCGCTGTCTGTTACTCTTGGTGCTTCCTATGTAACTGAACCATCAGCTTTTGAAATGGAAACTTTGTATGGACATACTTAAAGCAGCTGACTCCTGAATAGAGTTTCATGCATATGAGTTGGAGATATCTGTACTAGAAAGAAAACAAAAACCCCATCTGAGATCATATATTCTACCTGTACACAGTACACACAGACAGCTGCCATGCTTCCTCTAGCCAGCTTTGTCCTCTCCATCAGCCTGTTGCCCTCAGCTTAATCTGTGGTCTCTGTGCCTGTGGGCTCCCCAAAGGAACTTCTAATGCAGATAATCTGACACGCAGATTAAACCCATGCAGATAGGATGCTTGTTGTGTGTTTGTCTTGTCAGTTTTTGTTTATTTGTTCCTCCCCTCCTTCGGCTGTCCCTTTCCTTCCCTTTGCAACATATGTGCTATAGTATGAGGAAATATGGTCCTGTTAATTGCCTGATAATATGTTGAGATTCTATTCCTATCCCTGCAGTTGAACTCGGAGATCTTGGAAAAATTACCAAGTTTGAACTGAGAACAGCACTGATACAGATGAAAACTCCTCAGTCTTAGTGAGTGCAAATTGAGTTCTTGGTTCAGACCAGGAAAGCCCTTTGGAATATGTCCCCCAGTCATCCCTGCTTTCATAGTGCTTTGGTTTGCATTGCTGGGTGGTTGTGGAACATGCAAAGTGGATTCCTTTGGCTCGTACCAGAGAGAGCTGAGTTAGATCAGCACAGTGATCTTTGGTTCATGGATCACGCTGCAGCTCATCAAACAGAAAGCCCTTGAAATGCGGGCTGTGTGGGTTCTGAACACTTTCGTTGATAATGTGGACATGCAGGTTATGCTGTCAATAATTGTCTTCTGTGCAGGGGAGGGGGATATGTTGTTTCTGACATCATTGCATATAGAAGGGACAAAAGGACATCCCCGTCAGAAGAGGGAGGGTATGGTTTAGTGCGAGGTGTCCCTGCCCATGGCAGGGGGGTTGGAACTGGATGATCTTAAGGTCCTTTCCATCCCTAGCTATTCTGTGATTCTGTGATTCTCTTCTATGATTTAGATTGGATATAAGGAGGAAATTCTTTCCTGTTAGGGTGGTGAGGCAATGGAATGGGTTGCCCAGGGAGGTTGTGAATGCTCCATCCCTGGCAGTGTTCAAGGCCAGGTTGGACAAGGCCTTGGGTGATATGGTTTAGAGCGAGGTGTCCCTGCCCATGGCAGGGGGGTTGGAACTTGATGATCTTAAGGTCCTTTCCGACCCTAACTATTCTATGATTCTATGATGTTGGTGAGGATTTTCTGTTACTACGATGATGTGCATCACAGAAAAATTCTGTACCTCAGACAGGGATGAGTCACCACCCCTGGAGGTATTTAAGACTTACTAGATGTGGTGCTCAGACATGGTTTAGGGGTGGGCTTGGCAGTGCTGGTTTCAGTTGGGCTCAGTGATCTTAAAGGTCTTTTCCAACCTAAATGATTCTGTGATTCTAGATGCGCAATACCCAATTCACTCAACACAGAACATGACAGTACAATAGAGGAAGATGCCATTGTGCTTCTGTTTCTCTAGATTTCCTGGTTGATATTGTGCTTATCAACGCTGGAATAGAAATAAATCTTATCTTGCAGCAAAAGTTTGTTGGCTTTTTTCTTGTATTCAGTTTCAAGGACAAAACCATTTTCACCCTTCCCACACTTAGAACATGTTAAGTTCTGCTTTGTTTACTGGAAGTCACTCAGACATCCCAGCAGTGTGTTCCAGTTAAAAGAAACTGACTGTTCCAGTGCCCTGGTTGGAGTTCTGTGAAGCTTTTCAGCTTCTAATTAAACATGTGGGAGTGACAGCACATTCCGAGTTGACAGATAAACCAGTGTGCGTCCTGGGCAAGATAAAGTTTGGCATATTCTTTGTTTTCCCCTCTGTTTTGGTGTGATGCTGCTGATATGCAGGCACATATGGTGTTAATTTTATACAAGATCTTCACGGATGTGATTTATGCCATGAGTGGAATTTAATGAAACGTTGGAGAGAAAGATGCAGAAAGATAAAGGGCACAGATTTCCCTGCTGGGATGCACTGATAATGATTTCTTTTAAGCTTGTCTTTATGGCTTGTTTCTCTTTAGGGTGAAAGGTAAAAAAAAATAAGTTGCTTAAATATTTTGGGTTAATTTCCTCAGCTTTTACATCTGCAGTAGAAAACATGAAAGTTTAGGAGCAAAGGAGTCTCTTGTGTATAATTAATAACAGGAATTACCCTTTAAGTGTTTTTAAGTTCTTGTAGATGCTGAATATTCTAATTCAAACTGGTTTCAGCAGTGCTGGTTGAAGGCTGGAGGTTGGGAGTGCTGGGGAGTTGGTTTTCCACTGTTAATTTTCCAGTTGCAGCTATATATGAGCACTGCCTTCCATCAATGTGTTTCTATTAGCTACCTTGTAAGTCAGGCAGCCAAACCCATGTGTATGTATCCTTCTGTGGGTTTCATCATCACTCACCCAGATCTCATGGTTATAATGTGACTTACATGAAGTTTTTGGGTTCCTTTCTCCTATTTATATAAGTTGGACTGTAAGATGCTGCAGATGCACAGGCCTTTTTTTTCAGGTTACCTTCTAGTGACTTTGTGCAGGTTTTGAAATGACATTGCTGTCTTTAGTAATAAAAATCTTTCCATCAAATGAGCTTTATTAGGTGGCTGGGATGTGTCCCTGGAAATGTAAAAGCTTACTGGAATTACTATTGTTGTCTGTCTCCTTTTGCTTGGAAAAGTTTTTAATTGTATTTAACATTTCCATAGACTGATACAGAAACAAGACTTTTTAAACTGAAAATAAGATTTTGGTCATTATTACTCTCAATTTGTTAGTTTTTAAAAGGAAGCTGTGAAATTCTGATCAGCACTTCTTTTTATATGATGGCCAATCAAGATTTAGGAGAATATTTGCTTTTCATTTACAGCCACATAGGCAGGTTTTGACACTGTCAGGAGCATCTATGACTGGACAATGATCTATAAAAATAGCTGGGATGACACATTCAAGGCTTTATTACCTTGTGTAATAATTGTCAAGTTGTTTTCTTTTTACTTTTTGCTAAGGAAATGGCCCATATTTGGAAACCAACATTGTAATTTTTAAGTGGAATTGCAGCAATTGCCCCTTTTATTTCTTTAGCTTCAATCAAAAGAATTCAATATAAAGCTAATAATATTGTGTACATTCAAGCATTTGCATATAGGTAAATGAAGCTTGTAATTGTTAAAAAAGAAAAGATTAGTGACTCAAAAGTGGATTAGGTGCTGTCCTTCCTTATTTTACCATTAAATGTAGGAAACGTACACATTACAAAGTACAGACTGAAGAGAGATGCTCTCATTTTGAAGAGTGTTAAGATTTATTCCCAATGTAGCTCTCTTTTTGAAGCACAGGTATTTCACTCATTTAAAATGACTAGCATCTCTAACTGGACCTCTGTGCTAAATGTGCTATTTTAGTTCCTCAGTAAACAAAACATTACTCATGTACGAGGATGAGTTGGAAGAATAGTTAATCTTCTTCTTTCAGCTCCTGTTCTGTGTTGGGTTTTAATTTGTTGTTTTACTCACCAGAACATCAACCAGAACCTGCTTCAAAGTAGTTTTGTTCTCAAATAATTGGTCATTAATCTTAAGAAAAAGGTGAATCTTCCTGCTTTAGCACAGAGTACTGGAATACGCCTTTCTTTATGGAATGCTGTTGTGTATGTGAGTGTGTTAGTGGGTTGATTTTAAAGGCTTCTTTGTTTCCCAAAGCGCTGTTGTTAGTAATCATGGTCTGCGTTCTTACCAGTTCCCTCTGCAGAGAAGCTGAAACAAACTTTTGGGAAGTGCAGGATGATTCCCCTTGTAATTGCTTGTGCAATCTCTGCAGTGCTGTTCTTTCTGCTTCTGCATCCCGCTGTGTGTATTTCCATGGCATCCCCGAGTCTCTGGGTGAAGACCCACTCTCTGCTCTCCTAAGTCTTACCTGAACTAGTTTTCCATTTTCTATATGCAGGCTTTGCTCCAGGCAGCCTGTCTGTGTGTCTGGAGGTGACATCCTGCCAGATGTCACCAAGGTGCTGACAGGTTCTGGGCATCTCGAGCTTCTCCTGTTCCGATTTTCATAATATGACTAGATGAAGCCTGACAATTCCCTGAACTTGGTTGGAAGTGTTAAAAACCAATCATGTTCCAATAAATATGGACATAGACTAATGCACCAGAAGTGATTTTTTTTTAAGGGCATATATATCTTTTTCCAAGGTTTTCCTTAATGCCAGGTTAGCTGATGTGTGATGTGCCCTAAAATGAGTCAGAGTTTGGACTGCTCTTACCTTGTTTGCTGACTTTTACATGAAATGAATTAAATTTGAAGGCATTCCCAGTATGTCAGTTCTATCTTTCTTCCTTGTCGTCAGCTTTTACAAATTGCATCTGTTGGATGTATTTTTGCAAAATGGGATTTCTCTTTAATACCAGTGGATGTGAACACAGCAGAAAGCAGTAGGTGCACTCCTGGGGGTGCATGTTTTCCAGCTCTTCTGTATGCGTATGGGCCAATTGAGACAAATGTTGCAAGATTACAGAAAAAAGGGAGAAAAATGGACTTTTTTGGGCATTCTCTTTCAAATATTGTGGTGCTTGGATATTGCTCAGAATTCCTTTTGCTGTTATTGAGGGATCCTCAGGTGTGAGCCTTTACAACTCAATAAAGGCTCAATAAATCTAGTTGTGCAGTGGTGTCTCCATTGCATTGTGCATCCATGACGAATACAACTGTTGCAACTGTCTGAAGACCCTGGGGAGTAAAGTGCATTTAGTTAGGTATGAAGGCTTAATAAAATTCCATTCTTATCCCAGTATATCAGTGGGCAAAAGGTGGTTTTTTTCATGGTAATTTGCTTCTTTGTGTTGCTCTTTGCTTGTCAAAACCTGACCTGTATGTTGGTACAAATAACCCAGGTTCTTCGGTGTTAGTTTCTGAGTTGCCTATGCAGTAATATCCCTGATTTACCTCCTAAACAGAGCATTGAAAACCCGCGTGGATGCCGAGGAGGGTTTTAAAGTGCAAGTGGTGGATATGTTTTATACATATTCACAGAAGCCGTATTGTTTCCTAATAGATCGTTCAGTCATTATGCCAACTGCACAGCGTGCGATCGCATTAGGTGATTTTACGCTCTGGTGTGCTGTATGCTATTGCCAGTTGTTTCACTGAGGAGTACTTTCAAGTGTTTTGTTCTGCCTTAGATATGCAGGTGTGCCTGAGAGACATGAGTTTCACAGCCTACAAGGTTTGCCATTGTTGACACCTAAGTCAGCAAAGCTTATTTCGATGATTTCTGCAAAACTGAAGCCTGGTGGCAGCTTCCTGATGCTGTATAATGAGGAGCAGTTTAGTTGTCAGGTTTGTTCAGTTAATTGAGCTTGAGCCTGGGTTTCTTCAAACACTTTCATGTTGTATGTTATTAAAGCTGGTACAAGGCCAGGCGTCACTTTGATTTTAGGCTATAAATACATCATATTACAAGTGTTTTAGGCTTGTATTTTGTTCATAATTTGGTATATGCTGCATCACCATTTCCTGGCAGCAAATGCTTTATGTAGCTTCTGTGGGTTTGAATACTTGACAAGTATGCTGAAGACACAGTCCACTAGCTTCAGGAGAACTGCTGAATGTCCATCAAAAAGGATATCCCTGGCAGCCTGGGGCTGCTTTAGTATCTGGGACAGATATAATGGAGCAGAAACACCTGACTTTGACTTTTTGCTTAATATGCCTTGTCCTTGTCCAGGTTTCTTTTTTTATAAATAGAAAATGTAATGAGAACACTGTAAAATACTTGATAATAGAGCCGTTTCTATAGTGGGAAGAGGGAGGACAAACCTTCGTCACCATTGCATCCCTTTCCTGGTTTCTGTAGGTCTTTGACTTTAGATTCTTTAGTTTCCTGCCAGTGCCTTAAACTTCTCTCTGGGTCTGAGTTCTTGTATTTATAATCCTGTGCTGCACCTGCAGCTTCAGTTGTTAAGCGACATAATGAGCATATAAGCTCTCAAGATGCTTTAGTGCTACTGTCATCTTAAGTACTTCTGAATCCTGGTACCCCATCACCCACATCTTATTGTTCTGTTAATGTGACTGACAGTGACTGAGGCTTCATGTTAGAAGATACTGAACAAATTCATTGATGCAGGGGCACAAACTTATGGACACGTTGTAATTTGAAGTATTGATTATCTAAGCAAATACATAGCTGAAGATTGAAGGGAATAAAAGACTCCATCATATATCATTAATGTATTAGGCAGGTCTGATCGGGTTTGTGCAGGTATTTATGACAAGCTTTCTGCAAGAAGTATTGATAAATATGCTCAGTTATTATTAACGAGGCCCTAAACACTATCCCTGGAGCTTATTCTGTAATTTAAATCCATACCCCCCAAAGGTGATTGATTGTAGAGCTTCCTGTAGAATTAAATTTTTAATAAATCTCGTTTTTTCTTGGCTTTCATTCAACTCATGCAAATATTGACCTTTGAATTCTTACCCCTGCCTATGTTTCGTTGAGCCTTGCTCTGAAGGAGGGGGATGGCTGTGGTATCATCTTTAAGCTGTTGTAATAATTAAAAGGGCAGTGTCAGACATGGACCATTTGACATTTAACATGGCAAAATGAAAAAGGAAAGGGGTGGTAAAATCAGTAGGGTTAATTTTAGACCCATCAAATGTGAAGTGTACAGAGTAGAAACGAGGCTGGCCAGCAGGTAGCACAACTGATGGATTTCCAGACCTTCTAAACCACAGTTGTGCAGTCAGGGGTCCTCTTTGTGAGAGCGTGGGATTGCATTCATGTTGAGCCAATAAATGTTCTTAATATTTTAAAGCTTGGATCTTGCAAGCTGCTTTATATGAATGGATCAGCATCACGGGCAGTGAACGTCTATCTATTCTGTTGTTCTGTATGGAACAACTGTTGGGGTCTGACCTTAATCTGTAGTTAATAGTATAGAATTTAATACTTGGGTTTATTTACAGTGCAGAGATCCTCTGAATAACTGTAACCTTGTATTATGCAGAATTCTGCATTAATATTTAGTGAAGTGAGATGCCCTTGATGCAGACGGTTTAGTAACCTAGAGAGATGCCAGGCATGCTGATACATGCGCATCTTATCCTATCATTTTCCAAATGGAAATGATTTGCTTGAGCTTGGTATTGAAATTTCAATAGTAGCATGATAATATCTCCTGAAATTTACATAAAGCCACCCTGTGTTATAAACAGTTGATGTAATTTATGTTATATCCATTATGGCTGTAAGGACAGAGCTGTAAACACCATCTGAAACATTCACTGCCTATAAATATATACCTCATCAGGAGAGAGTGGCCAACTTATGGACCATGCATAAAAGATTTCCCATTATACACACATCTCCCATAACAGCAGTTAAGATGCAGTAGTGAGAAGATGCAGCCCTTACTTCATAAGAAACTTGGAGAATAGCTTCATCCCCTGTGCATGTGTAATACATAAGCAAACTGTGTGAAACGAATTGGATGATTTTACTATGCTACGCAGTGTTGATCCTTTTAGGAGAAGCCTCCATCTCTCTCTATTTCTCAACAGAGGTCTGCCAGGCTTAATGATACAGAGATGATTCTTTGCTTTTACCCTACCCCCTTATTTTAAAGCACAATTATCAGTGGAGCAGAACATGATATACTTAAAACTTCATCTCAGCAGATAAATACTCAGTACCCAACTTCCCTGTTGTGCTGCTGTGTGTAAGGACAGCTCAGGTGATGGGTTTGCGTATGAGTGATGTGGTAGGAGAAACTTGCTCCTTGAGCCAAGTTTTGTCTGTAGTTACTACAGAGCTTTAGGGTGATGGGGTCTTCCATCCTGGTTTGCTATATACCATTGATTAAACTGACAGAAATTGGATGGGTGATGAGGAAGAGAATGGTCTCGCTTAAGGATCAAGAGGTATTTTCTGTTGTGCTGTCTATAATATTGATAAGAAAATGCTTAAAATTATCTCTTCCTTCTCCCCCCCCCCCCCTTTTCCAGCATATTTGAAAAAACAGAGCCCTTAATTCTATCCCTCATTGCATGGGCAAATTATTTATCCCTGGGTTGAGGCTTAAAACCAGAGTAATTTATTCTTCCGTGGTATCTCTTTCTGCAGTGAGAAATCCATTCTGACCTGATGGTGAGACGCAGGGTAACAGATGCCATCTTTGGATCAACCAGCTACAGCTTTTGTATTAAGCAGTCATCAGGAAATATCACGAAATTACTGGAGTACAAAACGCATCTGTTGGAAATATGTTTGTGCCTTTTGTGAAGTGGGATGGGAAAAACACTGCTGGACTGGGGAGTGGCCTTGGGAACAGCTGTGCTGGACAACACAGCATGGACCATGTGAATGAGCCCTTTTGAGAAGCACGGGCAGACCCCGTTGGAGTTGGGTTCATGTGGCTCCTCTCCAACTGTTTTGTTTCTCTGACTGTTGCGTAAGTGAACCCTGTGGTTTGTTGGGGTTTTCTGCCTGTGTGCAGGTTGGTGGGCAGTGGCCTAACTGTGGCTTTCTAACAGGTAAAGCTTGCAGGGTTTAGGTGCTTAGTCACAGAGTGGCTTGTGTTGGAAGGGACCCTAAAGCTCATCCAGTTCCAAACCCCTGCCGTGGGCAGGGACGCCTTCCACTAGAGCAGCTAGCTCCAAGCCCCATCCAACCTGCCCTGGATAATAATTCCAGCTTTAGTTTCAACTCCACTAGGTATAGTCTCTGCTTATTTGGGGAACAATGCTGTCTTTGTTTCTGCCTTCAAAAGGCAAGCATTAAGACTTTGAATCAACCCTTTACCATTTGCTCAGCCCTCAACTTTGATATTTTATTAATTTGTTTTAATGGCATAATCCATGTTGCCATGAGGATGCTTTTCAAGGCCACATGTCTGCTCTTAGAAGCTGATGTCCTGCTGTGTTTGTAACAGCATGTCCTAATTCTGAAGTTGCCTACCACATAGCCTGATGGAAGTGCTCCCAGCCTTCTCCCTCCTCACCATTTCACATCCTCTGCACAAGTGCCACAAGCCCCTCTTTACCTGTTCTTGAAAGTGTAGTGCAATTACAGCACCAGGACTTTGCAGAGCATTGATGTGGCACTTGAAGTGGGAGCCCTGAAGGAAGATAATGAGTTCTGTGTTAAGAAGGAACACAGGATGAAATGTCAGCTGCTTGCAGTGCTCTTGGTAATGAAACCTTCACAAATTTCAGACTGAAAATAGAAGACAATCCTTTTGCTAATGTGTACTTTGGACTTAGGGTTTAGGAGAGGTAGGAAATGGTTATTATTTAACACATGTAGTATGTGCAGAATAGTTCTAAAATTAGTCAGTGCTGGTTTTAAATGTGAATTGCTTTCAAGTCAATCTGGGGTGTGGAAACCTCTCTTTGTATGTCATATTTGATAAGTTATCTTGTGCAACCAGTTTACATGGAGATCCTGGTGAACAGTGTGAAATGTCAGAGTTTGAACAGTGTCCAGAATGATCTTTGTGCTGAAGGGAAACTCCAAGCTGTCTCTAGAGGAATGCACTACACCAGTGTGGTTTTGAAAGCTGCGTCTGTGTCTCCAGATTAGCTTTATGAAGAGAGCCATTTGTGAAGGTGGTGTTTTCATTGTAGGGTTAAAAAACCCTGGATGCTGTCTCCTGAGAAAATACTGACATTTCTGGTATCTTTGCACATAGATCACTGATGTGTTTATAAGGCAGAAACTTACCAGACCCAGATGTTCTAGTTTTGCTTATTAACCTGTGTATACATACCCTTAGGCTTTCCCTTCATACAAGGACTTGCAGATCATAACATGCTGATGGTACTCTGAGCTAAGAAGGTCTCTGGTTTTTCTAAGTCTTGTCTTTAGACAGGAGCACTGCATGTCTGTCAGTAATTTAAGGCTCTCCAAGACATTACCAATGTAATTGCATAGTCTCATTTGTATGTTAGACTGATCTTGTCTCCACCTGTAAACCGGTGATATTTAGGTTTAGGTTACACAGGTTGTGTCAGAACCAAGGACACGAGGTGAATCTGTAAGACAGGGAGTTTGTGTGTGTGTTTTCCATCGCTGTGGTACGAAGTCTTGTGCAAAGATGTATTTATGCTTTACAGGAATCCTTGTCCTAGGGAGTTTGACTATTAAAGGGATGAGTCAGAACAGAGCAGTGAGGTTCAGAGCAGTGACACATTGGTCTATAGTGTTGCTTGATCAGAGCATCTCCAGTGTTCGCTCTTTATTCTGCAGAATAAAGTGGGGTTTTTTGGCTGGTGAGAAGCTGTGGGGTGGTTTCTTAAGCAGAACGTTATTGAGGAGGTTATTGTCTAGAAGCAGATTCAGTTAATTTTGGCTTTCAGTGAGGACTCATAACTTGTTATACCTGAAGAGTGAGTTGTGTTATCTTACCCTTCCATTTAGTTTTCTGCTGGGGAGGTGTATTCTCTTCTACACCTCTTTTGCCTTCTTTCTGTAGGATGCTACATGACTCAAGGGTTGTTTAAATAAGAACAAATGTATAATGGATAACTTTCTCAATGGCTGCTTGCTCCCAAGTAATCTGTTCCTAAGGTCATCCATTTAGCTGGCATTAATTCAGTTCTGTGATGAGTTTAAACTGCAGCAACCCTGCCCGTGCCAGACCCGAGCTTGTCACTGCTCCAGTATTGTCATTTTATCACTTGCTTGACAGGTGTAAATTCTGGTTTCATTGTTAAAAGATTTTATGTAGTTAGGTTGCAAAGTCAATGTGCTGCTTCCTCTGGTTCAGTCCATTACAGGATTTTACTTAGGAAATCCATGTGGTCTGGGATCTCTCCACATTATTATGGATACCAACAGTGTCTACTACCCTGGCTTTGTTAAACCACTGTCTGCAGCTGAAGGTTAGGTGTAAGGGATGAAGAGGCTAACATATGTTAAGGTTAGAGAGTGATTTCTACTATACTTCTGAAATTTAGGATCCTTCTAGATCATGACACTGGTTTTGGGTCATGATTAACAGCAAAATGTTACCCAGTCGTGTTATCATCACTGGAGTCTGTTTCTTGAGAAGAAACGTTTTAAAAGCTTGTTGCAGATGGTGTTCCATCTTTAAAGATAATAAGATTAAAATGTGTGGCGAGGGTGTCTTCAGCATAAAATGGGCTGGTGGTGGGATACTGTCACCACCTTTGTGGAACAGGCAATGCAGTAAACCGGTGTCTTAGCGATTTTGATTCTGGTGGAAACTCGGTACAGCTGCATCTTAAAAAGCCTGGAAAAACTATTTATAGTAACTAATTTCTGCAGATAGCAACAACTTCAGCATGCTATCACCATCTTTGGGATGTTTCCTTATTTGAAGCTGGTGGAATGAAGCAGATGTATTAAAAATACAGCTATAAACCCTCTCGGTTCTGGAAGTGCACTTAATGACCTCGTTGCTTTTATCCTGGAACACCTTCTTTTATTTTTCAGCTCCTCCTTTGACCACAATTTGAGTCAGTTTCTTTCTAGTTTAGCAGCTGGAGGGAGAGTGTGTAACGTATCTTGGAGATGGCAAATGTTTGCACATCAGTTTGATTCCCTTTGTATGACTGGATAGAATTCCACTGTGTTAATCACGACCCCAAATCAGTGCCGCAGTCTAGAAGGAGAATTCTGTGTTTCAGAAATAAGAGCAGAAATCACACTCTTAACCTTAGCACAGCAGGGCTGTGCTGGAGCCTGGAGCAGTGCGGCAGAAGAGTTCAATCTGAAATGCCTTGGCTTGCCCTAAGTTGCCTCTGGAGCTCAAGTAGTTCCAGTTTCTGGAGCAGAGCTCGTGTGGGCTCATTCTGTCCCAGCCAGGAAGGGATTTGTGCTTGGCAAGAGGTTACCTGCCCTGAATTTGTGCCATTGAAGTAGTTTTCCATGTGAAAATGTAGAAGGAAAAGAGGAACAGGAAACGGAGAAGAAAGAGCAGGAAGAGCCTTGGCAGGAGGCAGATGCCTCGACCAGGAGAGCTGGGGACCTGGGGTGCACGCACAGCTGGGGTGTGCTTTGGTACAGGGCTCCTATGGTTTTAGAGCACCTTGAGTGTCAAACTCGGAGAAGGAGCAAAGAAACTGAAACTTCCATAGGATGCTGTTTTTCATGGATTTGAAATAAGTCAATTTTATATTTCACCACTTTTTCATTATTCAGGTTTTAGTTGAAGTATTCCCTTCCAGCTCTTATTAAGCCTTTAGGAAGACTTTTTTTTTTTTACTCATGTTTTATTATTAGCAATAAGTGAAGTGCAGTTTGTGCTTTTAAGTCTCCTTAATGCCTTCTGATAGCACTTCCATCAAAAATGCAATTAGTAAGTGGCAGGATCTTCTGGTTTCTATTACCTTGCTTTGCCACTAGCATCCATTTTTGTAGAAATAAAAGTAGTTTAGAAATGTATTCTGAAACAATTTTCTTATTCTTTAAATGTTGTGTAGTTATTTAATATTATAATTACAAATCAATTTATAATGAAATTCTGTGGCCTCAGTCTTTTTTCTTTACTATCAGGTTCCTCTTACTACTCTTAACAAATCGCACTAAACTACAACAGTCCAGCTGGCCTGGGCTAAAAGTAATCAGAACCCCTACCCTGTATATTGTGACATTACAGCCTTTTATTGAGGAATATCTTATGAGGAAGAGTGACTTTTATGATGTGCAGTATAGGAAGAATCTGGTACTCTTATGGCACATTTTAATGTATGGGAGCGTGGTCCAAGTTTAACGTGGATGTTTATCAGAGTAAGGGATTCTGTGAGTATCCTAGTGCTGTGTAACAGTGCTGTAGGTGCTAGATGTAACTGGGATACTTAATAGATTAACGTCATATAAAAGAACCTCCAAAGTTATGGATCCCTTCAAGTCCTACTGATGAAATGCTGTTCTATTATTTCCTGTTTTGCAGTGGAGAGCAGGGAGAGGCATCCATGTGTAAGCACTGCATTTCCTATGGGGATTGCAGCTGGCACAGCTGCACTTTGACCTTATCAGGTAGTGCAGGTTATCAGTATCAGCATAGCTTTGGTAGCACAGTGCTTGGTGCAGCTCCTGGGAAGCTGAGGAGCTGCCCTGCATTCAGTCCTTGCTGAAGGGGTTTGTCAGACCTGTATCAGAGAGCATCCATTCTTAGCACTGCTTTGAGCGCTGCTGCCCTCAGTTGCCTGGGTTTTATCCATTCATGAATGGATAAAAATCTGAAAAATTGGCATTATACTTAAAATTGATTTTTTCCTCCTTTTAATGAAATTATTAAAAGCTTTAAAACCTGACACTTTAGTGTCATGCTGGTTTTAGCTTGTAGGGAGAACTTCTCACTTTTCCCTATGAAGCACCTCTGCCAATGGAAGCATACTTCGTGTTTGAAGTGGTGAGACTTGAAACATCTTGCATAGGAAGATCTAGAGCAAACCACTCCACTTCCCCCAGACATTAATTATTAGTCTTTAGAAATAATTAGCTAAGAAGTATTGATCCTGTCAGCCTCATCTTGGTACCAGATAAGCTGTCCTTGGGACTTGGAATGTTTGTTGCTGTGGAGATAGTTCTGAATGAGCATTAACAGCGTGTGTCATCTTGTACTTCCTCCTCGTTAAAGGTTTCAGTAGGTTGTTTTACAGGGTTACGTGTTCCGTTTATGGGACTGTAAAAGGAATCAGAAAGATGATTTAAACCATGTTGTTTCCCTCCTGTTAAGACTCTTGGAGGTGTTGGTTGGTGGAGATCATTAAATATTTTACTGGGCTGTATGTTCTTGAGGAGGTGTTGTTTGAATGCTACTGCTAGGGTTTTTTTCTCATGGAGATGTTTTCCTTTTGTTCCTTTTTGTCAGTTATCCTGTATGTAGGTTACTTTGATTGTTACAACATTCATGAAGATTTCTTACCCTGAGCCTAACAGTGATGGTAGCAGAAGCTATGCACTGAAGCTTGCTTTGTCTTGAATGCTTGGGGAAACAGATTTTACTTACCAAGAGAATCATTTTAAGTGATGGAAAGAAATTCATTACTTGCACCCTGCTGTGAATGAAGCAAATTGGGGTTTATTTCTGTCATGGTATCACTCTGTGGAAAAGTTCTTAAGGCCTGTTCCTGCTGGGTTTATTTTTCTCTTCTCTTAGTCACTTACATAAGTTTAGGTGCAAGAGAGTTAAACTCAGAACTAAGTATTGCTGAAGCCCACTTTGTCCTCAAAATGTGTCAGAAATTTGCTATGGAACAGCCATTTATACTGGATACTAATCTATACTTAGGAAGAAGAGTCAGCAGTTGGAGTTTTCATTCTGTGCTCAAATTTAGGGGACAAACTCACCAGTTGTCTTTTAAAGTTAAACTGGTTGGACCAAGTGCTGTCATCTCTCATATTCTGTAATCTTTTGGAGCTTATTTATATTCAAGTTGTTGTGCAATTATAGCATTTAAGGCTGAAATAATGCTAATTTGAAATCATGATGTAGTCAAGCTTGAGTCACAATACAAGAAATGTCTTGTATTTCTCCCCAAATATTGTAGTTTTAGTATTTTGGAATGAAATCAATTTATTTCTTGATTCTTTGTTTTAAATAACACCGAAACCTTTGAAATGTGTCTAAGTGAAGATTTCCTTTGTATTTGATTTTGGTGGTTTGACCCTCTGGAACATTGATACATGTGTTTGTAGAATGATTGAATGTAGCTAGATTTATGTTTAGATATAAACGTATTTTTAAGTGTATTTTCTCTCCCTTTTCCATGCTTTTGCTGTGTGGCCTGGAAGGGATACACTTCACAGTTCAAGTGCATGAGAGTTTTGCCATGAGTGATGCCAAAAATAGCGTTGTCTGACCTGGATGCTGTATTCTGGGAAGGTGAGGTGCTACCTACCCCCAGACCCAGCCAGCTCTGACATGGTCCATGCACTTTGTTTTCAACCTTTCCCTTTCCCCGCAAAATGGATTACTCTTTTAACTCCTATGTAAAAGCAAATTTCATTCCTGCTAAAAATAGCTGTGGTTCTCATCCCCTTGACTGCATTTTGTTGAGTATTAGGTATCTCTCCTGGCTGTTCTGGATGATGCTTATTTTTAGGGCCTCTATTAATATCTTTAAATATATGATGTAAGAAGACTTAAGGCAGTGTTAGACTGGAAAAGTTAATTATTGTATCTGTAGTTTTCACTGTTTAAATGTGAACAGAAATCGGTACCTGTGTTTGATACAGGAAGTTTTAACCAGGGAGAGTTAAAGTGTGGGAAACTGAAGTCCTGACAGTGGGTTTGGTATTTGAAAAGCATGAATTTAAATGAGGGGAAGGTGTCTGTGTTGATCACTTACATTGTGTGTATGTTTTGCTGTTTTAGGTAATTTATGTAGGAGCTATGTGGTCAAAGTAATAGTTACTGCCTTCAGCCATCAAATGTCGGTTAACTAAACACTGTAAATGGGGAGGTTTCCAACTGAATACTCTGGGGAGGTTTCCAACTGAATACTCTATAGTGCTCCCTGCATATGCAGTGTAAAGGTTCCTGTAACTATGGTTATTCTGAGCTCTGTGTCTCCTTGACAGTGTTGCAAAACCTGAAGTCTTAGATGATGTGCTCTAGATTTTCACCAGATTCTGCCAT
Organism: Neopsephotus bourkii; assembly: GCF_033783945.1. Classification (NCBI taxonomy): domain Eukaryota; kingdom Metazoa; phylum Chordata; class Aves; order Psittaciformes; family Psittacidae; genus Neopsephotus; species Neopsephotus bourkii. The sequence goes on from NW_026902223.1 coordinate 3,093,277, forward strand.
GCTAAAACCAAAAAGAAAACCTCTCTGTTAATGGCAAGCTTATTGGCCTCTGATTATTTTAAATGAAAGATCTGAAAGTTTTGGTCTTTCTTCAACAACAATTTTAGAATTACAAATTACTTTTGTGATGGAAGCACCATTTTTATCCTGTACTGCTTGTTTACTGCTTCTGCTGTTGTTGTACTCTGTAACTGCTGGAACTGGTTGACAGATACTGAAGATGTTTCTTCATTGAGTACTTGAAGGCTGCTGCTGTACATTTGAAGCAGCCTGCTTCAGCACTGATAGGCTTTTAATTTCTATCATGTACTTTTTGCTTTTAACCTACAGTGCTGCCAGTGACATTTTCATCTCAGAAGTACTTAACATCAGTTGTGACAGTGACTGTGTGTTAATCCAAGAACAGATAAGCATGTATTTCTAGTTAGGATGAGGTTTAGGATGAGAATTGCTGGTCTCCTGACTGTTGGAAGACAGTTGTCCTGGAATAGCTTTCCAAAGAGATTAGCAGACCAAGGAACCAAGTGGTTTTAATATGACCTTCTGAAAAGAATTGTGTCATGGTTGTAGGTAGGAGCAAGGAGCTGGATTCAGTTACCCTTGGAGGTTCTTTTCAGTCCTCTGTTTCTAATTAAGTAGGATTTTCCTATATTCAGCTCATATGTTCCTATTGAGCTGGTAAGTGCTGATGAGATAGGAAAAAAGAAATGAAATAAGAATCCTATTACTGTAATGTATAGAAGCTGCTGTATTAGTGAAAACAGAAAACTATGATGAGATGAAGACTCAAGCATGAGTAAAAGGGCTTCAGAAGTTTTTACTAGATTTCATGTATTTTTCCTCCTTTCAGGCTGTCGCTGTGTTAAAATCTGTTTTGGAGGGTTTTTTTTATATGATGCATTTCAGTAATCTTCTTGTAATCCTATGATAAACTGCTTAGTTTGATGGAAAATGTTAGACATTGTTGGTAAAATGGTTGACTGACCCCTTCAAAATCACTCTCATTTTGCAGCATGCTTTCAAACGATATACCCTTCACAGCTCTGTGGCCATCCTTGCATTAACCTAATCAACCTCTCTTTGAAAAAGAGAGGTATGTCCTGGATTAAATGCTTAAAATCAGGCCATTAGGAGCCATAGCAGACAATCTGCATGATTTTAGAATGTTCACTTTATGCACGTTCTGTCTTATGGCAGACCTGTCTTGTTCATGTCACTTACCTTTCAATGCTGTCTTGCTGTGTAGACTTTTTCTGTAAGGATTGCATTGGGTTTTAAGAGAATGAAAGTCTTTTAGACAGGTAAAAGCTGCATATTCATCTCCTTACTGATTGCTTTCAGATCTTGTAAGCAATATAAATACCTTCCTTAATTTGTAGAAGGAAAAGGTTATGCCTAAATGTGTCATGAGCTTGTAAAAGCCATGTACAGGTGGTGCTGAAAGTCTGTATTCAAAGGTATTTTATATTCATCAGAGCACAGCATGCTCCTTAATTCGGCTTTGATGTTGTCTTGCTGAATTGTTTTCAGTCCTTTCTTATGCCAAATAGCAGTAAAATGGGTATGTCCTCTAGGTATAAAAAAAGGGAGTGCTCTCCTAATCATTCCTAAATGATGAATTAGGGGAGGGAGGAGAGTGGTTGTCTAAAGAGTCTTTTTCTTGTTAAAAAAAACACAGATAGGATTTAAACAGTTTGCTAGAGCCTTTTCCCTGCAATCTTATTTCCTCTGTAACTTGTTTCAAGGAATATATATATATATTGTTTTAAAGAGGTCTGCGTTTAGAGAGATGCCCTCACTCCCATCCGTTGGATGCGTTAGAGATGCAATAGCAAAACTCAGTGCTGGTGTTAAAACGCTCAGATTATGCAGTATTTGAGATAGAATTAGCCTGTATCTTCTCCCACACTGACAGCAAGGTCTCAGGAAGTGGCAACTGCACCTATGTTGGTACAGACTGTTTTCCCTAGACTGAATTGTGCAGCTGGCTTCAGGCAAGCTATTGTCTTTTACTTACCTCCGCTAAAGTTGTCTGAAAATAACGCAGAGTTTGGCAGTGATTTGTAGCGGAAATACCCTTGTGTTATGGCAAAGATGCTCAGGTTCACTGTTGTGAGTAGGTTTGAGCGCTTACCGTGTGCTTAAGGTATTTTAAAGAAACTCAAGGTATATGAGGATTTAACCCTAGTTAGTGTTAAGTCATTGCTTTCAGTGGCTGAGATAGTTTGATGCCAAAGTTGACCTCATTTTGGGTTTATAAACCTGATGAGTGAAGCCCTAGAGAATCTCAAACTTTACATAACCTTAGTGTTTGATTCTGCTTGTGGGAGTCCTGGGAATATGCTTTTTGGAAGCTGCTTGCCTCTGTGTGATGGGTAGCCAAGATAAGTCTTGTTCCTCGAGCGAGGCTGGTATTGATGATGACACCAATGTATGAGCAGGGGCTCAACTGAAAATCCATTTTAATTTCAGGCTCCATTAGTGATACAGAAAGAAATCGTTATTTGTTAAACAGAAAATCAGCACTGATACATTTTGGACCATTCGTGTTTCCAAGCTCCAAGTCAGGGTAACAGAACACAAACATGTTGATTGATCTGCCTTTTTTTCTGTTATTTCTTTAGCTGCTTGAAAAATGGACTGGGGAGAAAACAAGTTGGCTGTCTTTAAAATAAGGAACTGTAGGTAGTGCAGTGTGAGATGGGGAGGTCAGAGATGTGAATTCAGTTCATTGTTCAACCCATGCACATAGCTGTGTAATCATAGCTGCATTTGGAGCCTGAAGTAATGGCTAATCGAATCAGAAAAGTTTGGAGTGAGCAAACCCAGTTCTTAAAAGTTTTTAGTGTTCTGCAGTTATGTATTCATTAATATTGTATTATTATTAATATTATTACTAATATTATTATAATAGTATTCTCTAATTGTTGAAGGTAACGTTGCCTATTTAAACCCAGTATTGGATGCAACCTTGGTTCTTGTCTGCCGTTTGACTTTCCTCAGAAACATTAACATCTCTTTGGACTCAGCAGGTTTTTATTACTGCTGCCATAACTTGTTTAATTGGAACAGTATAGGACTGGCTTTTCAAGCTATTGAGATAAAATGGAAGTGGGTTTTTTTCTGAAGTAATTGTTTCAATGTTTGGACCAGATCTTAAATAACAGAATCCAAAATACTTCAATCCAAACACTTCTGGCTTAGCAAAAGTGCTTAAAGGGGAGCAGTTTTGCTGACAGAAGAACATTTAAGTAAGGCAAGTAACCATTCAGGTGCATTGGATCATGTAACTGAAGTTTTCCATTATATATCACCTTTTCTCTTGAGAGAAATCTTCCAGGGGACACTGTCCTGTCTCTTTACATTCACTTCTTGTTGACTTCAGGAACCTCTGGGTTTTGTTTCATTCAACTTGCACAGCTTCTCATGAGTTGCTGGATTCCTGGTTCTGAGCTCAGGTCTGTCAGATACTGAACATCGTGCCTGGGGTCTAGCACACTGATTTAGTATGTGCCTAACAGCAGGATTATGAAAAGTCCCAGTCTTGCTTGGAATTCCTCATGTGTTGAGAACTGGGAGCATGTGGAAGTAATTACATGCAGTGTTCATTGACCTTTAGATGTTGCAGTGACTCCAAATAGTAGAAGTACCCAAGGATTAAACTACCTCTACCAATAAAGTTGTGGTGACATAGGGTGAGTCAGCCAAGTACTTATTCAGCCTCTCAAGTAGGTTTTACAGCTTCAACTGAGTTACCCTCTTCAGCAGAAACAAATATGCTGCTCCTTGAGCGTGCCAGTTTAAAGGTGAATTTGGTATTGCTGAGTGAGCTGCAGTCACTTCAGTACGTGGCAAGGTGCATTTTGCTCAGGTTCCTTTGCAGCAGGGTTCTCACAATCAGTTATGGTAGCATCTACACTCCTTACATGTATTAATTTTCCCCGGTGCACTTTTTATAGCACAATTAAGACCTTTCTTTGCAGACATAGGCACAGGAAACTGAACCAGGAGGATGCTCTTGCATGTACTTTTAATTGCAAGCAGGTTTTGCATTTGCTTTAATATAATTGCTGTCGTTTCTAACGTAGTTCTGTTGTCAGGAACACGGTGTTTTCCCCTCCTGGTTCTATCAGGCAGCTTTTACTGCCTTAGGACTGTTTTTACAGTTTGTTATGCTTGAATTACAACTGTGTGTATATTTGCAGCTGGTAATATCTCTTCAATGTAAATGTTGTGGTGAAGGTAATGGGAGGCACAGACAAAAACAAACAAAGCAATTATGTTGCTTGCAGCCCTTGCAAATGGCATCAGACCATGCCCTGCTCAGCTGGAATGTCAGTAATACATGAAGGAATGCGTAAAGGCACTTTTTCTGTATGGAACTTGTAGCGTATAGACATCTACGTGCAACAAGAATAAACCCTTTAGTTCACTGTTGCCATACAGTTGATGTAGCAGCATTATTGCTTTATCCTATAGCTAAGCTTTTGTCAGTGGTCACAAAAGAAATCGCCTTTTTGAGCTGATCCAGACTGATCGTGCTATGAGGGTGTTTTTACCTTTATGCTTTGGCAGTTCTTGTAAGTGCTGAATGTGTGACTGTTTTATAGCAGCTTAGGGGTTTATAGCAGCTTAAGCCTGTGGCTTATGGGTGACATGCTGCCCTACTTTCGACTAATGATAGAAATTAGGAAGTTAAAACTGAGGCCACCAATGAGGACAAAATACAGCATTCTCCTGCTAGCTGACAAGTGTTGCTGCCCCAAAGCCAGGCAGGCGCCCTGCTAGTGGCCTCAGGCCTTGCTGCTTGGAGGTCTTAGTCCAGTTATCCTCTAAGATAATGTACCACAGCATTTCTGTGATCCTGCATTAAAATCAGCAGCAACAATAAGAACTCTTCACTGTATCCTGTCACTAATTTTGTCTGACATTTTGACACTAACATCGGCGACACTGATACACACTGGTAATGTGTTTAATACTAAGTACGTAAAGGAAGGGAGATGGTGAATGATCTGAGATTGTTATTGTGCTATTACCATCTTCTCTAGTTAATAGATGAGCTTCTGCTGACAGTGTTGCCTTTACTACTTGCTTAAGATTAAGCTTAATCTAACTCTTCATATTCTTTGTGAGTATCACTCAACTGTAAAGTTACAGTGGGCGGTAATGAAAGTAGAACATGACATTTCTTTCCCCAACTAATAATCTGACCTTTTGAATCACTAAAGCTGCAGAGTATTTTGAGAGTGAACTGTTTCCCCTCACCCCCACCTCTCACTTTCCATGAGGCTGTGATACGGAATAGAAATGCAGAGTAAACAGAGATGGAAGGGAACTCCTGAAGTCATTTGGTCTGCTCAAAGCAGCACCAACCTCAAACTTAGATCAGCTTTGAGGTGTTGCTGGTTTGGTCAGGTTGTGTCTGGCTGAAGTTGGGATATCCCCAAGGACAGAGATTTCTCAGCCTCTCTGGGCAGCAGAGCATCACTGTTCCGGTGTTTGATCACTGTTGTCATGAACATAGTTTTCCTATCATCCAGCTGGAATTTCCCTGGGTGCAAGGTGTGTACCCCTGAGGCTGGTTGACTTGCGTGGCTGACAGACCCTGGCCCAGTCTCATCTACTACTTCTCATTTAGTGAACCTGGGCTGATGGTGTGGGTTAGTGGTGATGCCATGGGCTGGGCTCTGGGGTGATGCAGTGCTTCTGTTTCGTACCATGGATAAAGTTGATGTTTTTCAGTGTAATGCATTGCATGGGTCCTTGGGTGATACACAAAAATACAGGCCCTGGTCTTGAGGAAATCATTTGCATGAGGAGGTCTCCAGGGTGCATGATTAGGATCTTTATTGCTTCTGCAGACCTGGCTATATGGTCAGTCAAATATATTACTTCCTCAATGTGTCTGGGGATCTAAAAACAACCAGTTGAGAACTATATATTAGTCCCAGTCGTGCTTTATCTACACTAACAGATTTAAAAGTTCATTTGGATTCCTAATGTCCCATTTTCTTTAAGTGTAATATTTGGTAGTTATATTCCTCTTTACTTTTAATGCTTTATTTTTTTATTAAAGTATTATTTTATTACTCTGTTACGCTAAATGATGAGGTTTTTGTAGCTTTCTGTGACTTTGTAATTGCAGAAATCAGGACCTGTCTTGATAAAACAGAGTTGTGTTTGCTTCTAAGCTCTCTGGCTTCTGCCTGCGTCTTGTGTGTCCTATGAGCTGTGACTTTCCTTGTAGCTTAAATAGGGATGTGACTCGATATTCTGGGTTATGTGTCCCATGTGCTGCCCCCCCCCGCCACCCCAGCTTGTGTTGCATTATTATGCATTCAGATTTCATGGGGGTTTGGTGCTGGCTTGGTGGTTGAGAAGAAGGTGATACCCTTTGGTCACTTGTTTCTAATAGAAATTAAGAGTGGGGTGTAACTAGAAATGGGCTTTTACTATGGAAGAGTTTTCTAGGAGATAGTGCCAGCAAACTTGGGAATTGCCAGAACTTGTATAAATGTGTCAAAGTCCTGGTTTAGCTAGAAATCTTATTATCTGAAAACTTAAGTATAAATCTGTGGTCTTTGTGTATGAAGAAGTGTGTTGATAGTGTTTCTTTTTGCATTAGCTGTCACTGTGTTCTATGAAGTTGAACAAACATACTGTCCTGGGTGGATGGAGCTGGGCTGGAGGCTGCTGCTTCTTCATTAAAAGTCCTGTGTAAGCTCTGTAAGCTGCTTTTTCGGCTGCAGCTGTATCCCTCACCACTGCTTTTACATGCAGCATTTCTCATAGCTCTGTGGGAATATTCCCTCCTCCCTGTTTACTCATGTGCTGAATTTCAAAGTGCAGAAGTCCTTGCATGCAGCATCGTGATTTCTGTCTTACAACGCACGAGCTGCAGCAGACAAAGGAGCTGCCTGCTCGGAAGGCAGGTGACTCATGGCTCGGTATTTGGGTTCAAAATACGCCGTAAAGGCTCTCTCTTTGGCGCATCCATTAAAAATACAGGTTTATGAGTAAAACTTTATTCAGCCTTTTTTCTTTCCCTCGAATAATTTTTTAGATGCCACTTGATCACATTTTTTTGCTGGTGTTTTCCTTGGAAATGCATCAAGTTTTCAATAAGTTCATTTGTTCTCCCTTATCTCTCCTGTCTCTTTCTAAATAGTTCCCTATTTTGCTCAGCTCTGACTTTCCCATTGCACAGTGTCAGTTGGGGTTTTTGATGTCCAAAATGATCAATACAGACTGCGTTTGCAAAATCATTTCTTTAATGGAATTAGATGGACATGCCTTCCATCTCTTGAACACAAACTTGAAGCGATACACTGAAGCTGAAGTTAGTAGAAATTAGAAGTAATGAAACCATTGTTCATGTTTTCCCGGTAGGAGGTACTTCAGACAGTTTGTTTTCGTTTGTCTTGATGGTTAAAATCTATGATTCAAAGTTCATTTATTTTTATTAAATAAATATGCTACAGAATCTTTCCTTAAGGGAAAGAAACTTTTTCTCGTGTTGTCCTCAGCTCTTTAAAGTTTACTTGGAGAGGAATGCTTCCATTCTATGATTCTGAAGTGCCCAAATCACCCTTAACTATTGAGCTGCCTTAAAATCAAGGCAGCATGAAATTTCCATCCTTCTTGTCTTCCATGGTATGCAATGCTTATATGTCGGTATCTGCAGCTAAAGTACTGGTGTTATTTTTAGTGCAGAGACATGGTCTTTCTCATTCGCAGCCATTTTTCTTTCTTTTTTAATGTATTATACGTGAGCAGCAATTGTTTTGCCTCCCTGCATCAGGCAGGAATAATTCCATTTAGTGTCCAGCAGGAGTTTGTATAGTACAGTTCAGGAAATTTTGGCTTATTAATCCACTTGCATATTAAATATTCATAAGGATGTAATTAGAGATCTTTATTAATTTATTACTATAAATATTTAATTGAATTTCATAATAATTAAACTAGCAATAATGTATTAGCTATCCTGTGATCTATCTGCCAGCACTAAAGCTTGCTGCTCCTTGATCTCTTTTAGTCTGTTCAAACTAAGCTTTGCAGGCTTAATTGGTAGTGAAGAAGTGGCTGTCCCCTTGCTTAGCAGATGAGTTTGCACATGGACATGTCTCCTTCTGGTTCCACCCTTCCCATTTTAGTACATATAAGCAGCTGTAGATACAGATTTTGGGGGTTGTTTTTAAGAATACATGGTGCTGAGGCTGCTGCTGTTTTCTGCAGTGATAACCTGAGTCCAGTGTCGGGTTCATACTTCTTTTGGTTTCATTTTTGAAGATATAAAGCAGAGAGAAAATTCTTCAGAAGCAGAGTAGGTCCAGTAGGGATTTACACTGCAGCAGTAATGATGACTGGAAATACGACTGCTGGAAATGTAGTTAAAGTTAATATTGGAATTAGGCGTGCAGGAGGATAATGTTCTTTGGCATCAAACATGTCAGTCGAATTTTGGCCAAGTAAGTTGTCTGCACGTTTGTCAGCACGTTTTACTGTGTGTGACCAATCTGCATAAATGATAAAAAGGTTATTTATTGTGGAGCACAAATACTTCTCAGCATTAAAAATAAAAATATTCTGAAACTATATCTTCTTGGCTCTTGTTATATTGAGCTAAAAGCCTTGGCAGAACTATTTCTAAGGTATTCGCATCACTGATTTTCAGATACGGACATGCCTGCTGTTCACTTACAGCTCTCTTTAATGACAAACACTACTTGGAAATGGCTTAATTGGATTGTCTGCTTAATAGCATTAGGATTGTTGTGCTGGTTTAGCTGAGCTCTAATGGTCCTTTGCTGGTTAAGAGATCAGTAAAGCAGCAAAATGGAAACTTCGGGTTTTAGAGTCTTTGCTCCTCAGAATCCTGCTGCTCTTAAAAGGAGGGGGGGCTGTTGAAGAAATTACTATTACCTATGTTGTTTGACTAAATTTAGTCAGAATGCTTTATTATTCCTTTCTGACTGGTCCAACAACTGTGTGTGTTTCCATTTCTAGTCAGCCCTGTGGCTTGGCATGGAGGTTAGTGCCATCACAGAGAAGAGTTTTTGGTTCTGTTTACGGTCTTGGTCCTACAGCTGTAAAAAGGGATCACTGATATTTAGAGCCCCCCCCTGTGAAATGGGCAAACTAAGTTCTTATTGCTCTTTGGCACTTTTAACAAATACATTCTGGAAATGCAAATGTTTGTGTAATTTGGTGTTCCAAGTCCTAATGCCTTGAGAGGAGAATTGAAAGACCTAAAGAACTAGCTAAGTGTCATCGTGGAGTAAAGACTGTGGTGTACAGGCTTTCTTTTTAATGATGAAAAAGACTATGGGTGGTTGAATTTGGGTTGAATTTGGGTTTATTTGATGTTTCTTCTTGGCTTTCAGAAGTTGTTACAGATTGAGATGTCTGGCTTCCCATTAGCTCAGAGAAGACTTCATTGTTATGTGCTTTAATATGCTTAGAGAAGACTACATGGGTTGGTAAAATACTCTTTTGTTAGAGGTATATAATACATATTTAACAATTTCAAGAAGCAGATGGCTAATGAGGTAGTTTGGTGATGCTGGGCTGATCATATGTTCTAGCTCTAAATACAAATTTAACAAAACTTCATTTGAATATTTCAAACAGCCTTACATAATGTTTTCTGGTTGGCATTGTTGGGATTGTCCATGTTAATGTGGAAAGACAAAATCAGTATTCTGCTCCCAACTGAATTGCTTTATCCGGGCGTTGACTGCAGTTCTGTTTCTTGAGGCAACACAAACTAAATGGGGACTGTGGCTCTCATTTCAGCCTGTGCAATCTTTTCAAAACCACATCCAAAATGAAATTAGGTAAATACTAAACATACGTGGAAAACTTTGTTATTTTTAATAACATTTCCATCTGCTGAAATTTGGAGGAGTTGCATCATTAGAATGACTTAATTTTGTGTGGTGTTTTTCTAGCTGTATGTCAAGTTGTTTTCTCTGTTAAACACAGGAAAAGAAAATACCACAGGAAAATGATGGAAAAAAAATACTTAGTTATAAAATTATTTAGGGAAGGGGGGAAGAGGAGATGGAAAAAGTGTTTGAAATTCTTTCTTGAAAGTAGGATGAACATGAGGCAGTTCACTATGGAAATTTCAGAGGCACAGTTGTTTCCCAACAGTGACAGTGTTGTTGGAGAGATGGAGTCATAGAAGAGATGTGTGTAAATGGGAAGAAAAGAAAACCCAGTTGGACAAATAGGGAAAAGGAGTTTTGAAAGTGATGAAGGGCAGCTTCCTAATTGGATCTGGGAATGGAGAAGACATTTACCTGCTCATAAACTTGCTGTTCTGAGACTTTTTTTTCCAGAAGCTCATCACATGTTGTACTAGATATGACTGTTTTGATTAAATACTATTGTATTTGTTGAACAAGTGAAACCGAGCACACTTCCCACACAGTATCATGTACCACATACGTAGTTCCATATGGAGGCCAGAATTGGGTAATGCTTTTTCTTCTGTAGTGTGCAGCAATCAGCACGTGTTTCCCCTCCATTTCCCTTCCCTCCTTTTCCTGATTGTGCCCTTTTCTTTTTAGTCTCTTGATAAGCTAAATGGAAGTGGTGAATTGCTTTGTTTCCAGTCTGTGCAAAGGCAAAAACCTGAAATACTTGGTGCTCTCTTTGTGTTCTTCACCTTCTGCAGAGGTTTTCAAGGCTTTTTATGAGATTAATTAAAACTTCTAAAACAACCTCAGAGCAAAACCGAGTTCCTGCGCACTTGCAGCCCAGTTGCTTGTCTGCTTCTCTACAGGAGGTTTTCTAAGTTCAGTCTCAAAGGAACTGAGCACTGTTGGCAGACAAATTAGTGCTGTGCTAACATTTTGTTTTTATTTCAAGTAATCTATCTAGGCAGGGTCAGGAGTGTTATTTGCAATAACCTTTCAGCCTTGCTTTTTGGTGCCAGATGACTGAACGGGGCTGTTGCCATCATGTTCAGTGTAGCATGGCTCTTCTCAATGATGGAGGAGGAGGAAGAGAAGATATTTGCCTATCTCTTGTAATTGATTTCCTCTATCCTTCTCCAGCAAGCTGTCAAATTGAATGTTTGCCCCAGTTTTCTTTGTCATATGTAGAGATGGTGGGTTGGTTGTTCAAAGCTGGCAGGAATCAACAGATACTCTGCCAGTGAGGAGAACTCAAATGCAATAGATGCCTTAGAATATTGGGGGAATTGGTGGGATTCAGGCAGTGAATTGCATTTATAGGGCTGTTGCCACTGAAGTACCTGAAAAATGTGTTTTCCCATATGGAACTTTTCACAGTATTGCTCTTTGTAACTTTGCAGCCTGTAGCTGTGTCAACTTCAGTTCTAGTTGTGTAATTCATTGACTTCGATTTTTAGCTATCATCTAGGAATGATTGAAATAAATTCCCTTACCATTTGAAGAGACTCTTGTATCCTGATTTTATGTGAAAGGAACACTGGTATTTTTGCACAAAAGAACAGATTGGAGTTTGAGGAATAACGTGAGTCCATACAAAACATACAGGATCAGCTCACTACTCATTCCTGTTTGCTCTTGCTGCCTTGGAAACAAAGGATGGCATGACAACAAAAGCAGTTCAGGAAGAAAGGTTAAAACTCACAAACATTTGACATGTATTCTTGTGGGGAAACTACCTATTACTATTTCAGAATGGAGTTTCAAGTTCTAGCATAAGAATTGTCTGAACCTCATTTTTGGTTGAAATCAAGGTTGGTAACTGGAAAATATCAAAGTGACATTTTGATGTTCAATATTTTAGAAATGTTCAGTTTTTAAGAACAAAAAATGTCTGAGGTCTTGCTGCAGCTCAAAGTAATTTTTAGTGTGAAACATCCACGTTCTCTTAGAAACTTTTGGTTAAAAGGATTCTACAAAGAATATGTGGCACAGCTTGTGCTTCACCTTGTAAACGGTTGTGGAGACGGTCTTAATCCTTTTGGTCCTTCTTCTGTGTCCTGATGAGTCTTCTAACAGAAGTTGAGGACAGCAGCACATATTGTACTACCCTGCCCATGAGCAACAACGTGAATATTCTTCAAGTGGGATTCTTTCTTAAATTACTAGTTTCATGTATTGCTCCCTGTTTTGCTGTTCATGTTTCTATTCTGCAACTCTGTGTCTTGGATTTCCCTAATAACCTGGTTTAGCCTGAGTAAGGATATTAAAGGCAAACGTCCAAACGTGTCAAGAATAGTATGCTTGAGCTCACATTCAAAACAGTTTATCTGTAGAAGGGTAACAGCAACATAACAGCTTTCCAGACTAATGTAATTTTAGACATTTCTTTTTATAAGAAGCAAATGTACATAGATGTAAGTTCTCAAATTCATTAATGCTGTGTTTTACTGTTCAGTGAGGTTGGTTGAGGGCTGTGCCAAAAACGAAAGAAAGAAGGTATTTATGTTTTGAATAAACACTTTGGTTTAGTTTGAAGGTCTCTTTATTCGGGCTGGGGCAGCAGTGAGGTGAACAAATAGTGTTTGCTTCCCTTTTCAGTTCATCTTCAAGAAGGGCTTTTCTTATTTGGTTAGACTTTTCCAGCTCAGTCACCTAGCAACTTCTAAGGGCCTTTGATTCAAACATTAATCTCTAAATGCAAAACCAGTAAGAAAACAAGGGCCCACAGAAAGGCTAAACTGAAAAACTGTGAGCGTTGAAGTGAGCTACTCTAACTCAATAACAAGCCATTGGAATTACACACTGATTCTTAAATATACTTTTCCAGTAAGGACCAAAGACTTTAGCATTTATTTTTTAAAGCCATTTTCAAGTTACTGTGGTACTGACGGTAGTTTGGGTATTTGAAGATGTTATAATACTATGGTTTTTTACGTGTCCTGATTTTCCCTGAATTAAGCTAATCTGATCCCCAAATACATGTTTAACTTCTTAAGGCCAAGCTAGGGAAGTTTGCAGCAAGAATTTAAGCGTTTGTCCCATGTTGCCTATTTCAGAAACAGCTGCATTAGTTTGGTTCCGATTTTAACTACATCTTCAGGCTTACACAGGCTTTTCTGCAACTGTCAGAAAGAAATTATCCTTCTTCTTGCCACACAGCACTGAAGTACTATAATTCAACAGATTACAAAATGTATTAGAAGCTGGTTCTGGCAGACATCAGCCTACATTTAGTAAAGTACATGAAGAGTAAGAAAAGGGCATGGGATGTCAAAAGCTAAAGAGAAAATGTAGAGAACTATTATGGTGCATAGGCTCTATCCTGGAACTGTCACACGCTGCCTTCTACCATACTAGTTCATTTTAAAAATGAGACATGATCATCACTTGGACATTATTGTCAGTAGTTATTTTTAAAAGCATAGTGAATGTGTCTATTCTGTCCATTTGTCCTTATTTCAGTACATTTGAATGTTATTTCTCCAAAGTATCATAATATGCATAATAGAAAAGGGTGCTTGTTGTGGCCTTGGTATAAATGTGAAACTCCGAATTGATGAAGAAAATGAGACAGAATTTGATTGAACTCCTCCAGTTTGCATCAAGGCAGTTCTCACATAAGGAGTTTCCAGTGCAAGAAGCTTGGGTTTGTCTTCTCTGGTTGTAGCTGTCTCAGCAAGTTGGGGTATTGCACTGAACTAATAATGAAAATGGCATCCTGCCGGAGTCTGTCTGCTCGACTCAGCAGACACGTTCATTGCTTCAAGTCCATTGCTTCAAATGCATCTTTGTTGTTTTGAAATGAAACCTGCCTGCATGGTCTTCTGCTCTGGAATAAATGTTAAGCTACATGGGGTTTTTCCCCCTACTGTCAATGCTACAGACCATCACAATTTGGGGAGATGACAGTGGTTTCATCCCCTGAGCTAACAAAATTCACTTAGGGTTTAGAAATACTTTATTAACTGCCTCTGCAAAGCCATGACTTTGTGACCAGAAGTAAGAAAATGCTTAAAAATGTCCTTCAGTAGAACTTGTAATGGTTGTTCCCTATGAATCACTGAAGCGTTTTATGTATTAGTGAAAGGGGAGAACTCTGCAGTTATTTCAGCCTGCTCTCCCCACTGCTGGGTAACATCACACCAGAAAAAAATCCTTACGTTATTTTGATCTCCTTTAGGTCCTTTCTTATTGAACTATTGAAACTTTTAAACATTTCATGTTTGTGGTGCAACTTCTTTAGAAAGATGTTTAGAGTGAGTTTGGCACTGGGAAAAATAAGGTACCATGCTTAGAATGAATGTGCACTTAGCAATCTATAGTGGAAATTGGAGACTGGTTAAAAGGGGACAAAATGAATCATTCATTATAACTTTATTTTACAAAAATACAGGTTTGTTTTTTTTTTTTATTTTCATACATTTCTTCACAACACCTACCACTGGAATTGTTCTATTAAAATGCTTTAAAAGAAGTATTTTAGGATTTAGGTTGTTAGGCCCAACCCAAGAATCCCTCAAACTCCTTTACTATCTAGCACCTAGAATCTGGCTGTAGCATTTGCTGCCTACAAACTTCCTGCTGCCTGGCGTTCAACTGAAGTGGATGGAAACTGCATCCAGAGAGCTCCGTGGCAGGATACAGCTGTCAGCAGAAGCCGTTCTTGTATTGCGTGACAAGATTCAGGCTGGCACATTAAAATGATCCGCACCAACTCCTTCAGAGACCACAAGGAAGTCGTTTTGTGTTTCAGTTACAGCCTTCTAGTTTGTGTGTATTTCCCCTGGAACATTCTTAAGACTAAATTATTAAGGCAGAAAATGAAGTTGAGTGTTTATCCCTAACCCATTTCAGTATCCAGTTTAAGGAGCTGGCTGCTGTTCAGCAGATAAGCAAATTACCTGGACAATATAGAACTAATCTTAGATATAGAACCTGCTCTGGTATAATCCCTTTGGATACACTGATATGAAAGGAGTGTGATCAGCCACAACAAGAAAGGATTTGCTGCCTTAGCATTGAATACATTTTTTGAGCACATGGTAAGGGAAAAACCACAAATACGAAGAGCCAAAGGATTGCAGTCATCATATTTTTCCAGGAAATCACTTAAACTAGTGTGAAAGAGTGTTATTCATGATGGGACTCGGGTGGAGGAAAATACACAATTATATATTCCTGCAGTAAAATTCTCTTTTGGGGCTGTCAGAGGCCATGAATGAAACATTCATCCTTTCAATGAGCGTGTTGTCCCTGAAGACAGTCATGTTTTGAGCAGAATAAAAATAGGCGTTGAAAGAATGGAAAAGGGTGTTAATGTATTAAGTAAAGGAAGAAAAAAATCATTTTACAAAGCAGGCTTATTTCAAGTTTTTATTATAATACAGCTTTGGGATGTTGTTTTATTGCACCTTTGGTGCGCGCGTATGTGCTAGAATGGGCCCATGAAGTCCTAAAATGCCATTGCTGGATCAGAGGTCTAAAGAATGTTTTGGCAGTGAAGGCATTCTGCTCCCACAAGGGAAGCACAGACGGAGAGAACGCATCCCTGTGGATTCCTATGCCTTAAATTGAGGTGAGCTGTTTGTGCATCCTGGATGACACAGGGTACTTCTTCACGTTGTTGCCCAGACTTTGCGATGGTAAAGTCCTCATGCTTTATTTGAGTTTGGAAACCTGGGAGACTATTTAAAAGCAGTCTCCAATTACTGTTCCTGTTGGGTATTACACAGAGAAAGAGTTGGGATAAAAGAGGTTAACATCAGAAACTGATGGCTTTTGTACAAAAACCTGTTATTCAAACTGGAAATTCCATAGAGGTGAAAGTATCGTGTAAGTAGCACCTGATACACAGTGCACACAATAGCTCTTTCTTACGTTCTTGATACAAAGGATACATTAATAGTTTAAATGATTAAAACAAAATTTCATTAGCAGGAAGTAATCAGTGAAATGCATCCTCGCTTAAGTCTGCTAAATCTACTAATACTTTTTGGCTTTTAGTGCTCACTGACGCAGCAGAGTCAATTTGATGCAGCATCCAGTCCAAAAGCTTCTTAGGCTCTTCTAATCTTAAAATCATGAAATAATGCATCCACCCAATGCGTGGCTTCATCTGAGGGACAGATTCCTTGCTGCAAAACAAAATCCATGCACATGGGTTTGCACCTAGAGATTCCAGTTTTTTGTCAGTTAATCTAAAAAAGGCATTGGTAATCTGTGTAGTGGCTGCACTCGGGCATTTGGTGAGCTGTGCAAAGAGAAAGGATGTTAATTCTCCACTTGAAAAATGATAGCAGAAGTTACACCGCAGCCTCTGGCTTTATTTTGTTCTCATCTTGTCATTGCTATGCAGAGTGTGGTTTGAGGGTACAGCCTGGTTTGTAAACCTGTAAGTTTATGAGGAGTTTGTACAGTTGAACACATCTGGAATAGGTTTCTTTCCATAGCATGAAAATGTGCTGATAAAAGCATACACATAAATTCAGCTTTTTGTCTTATTCAGTCTAACCTCATATGTTGCAAAAGGCGATAAGATCCAGAGGTAGCACCACTGCTTTGTCTAATAGCCAAGAGCCAAAAAATCTGGTCCTGAAAACAGACATTTAAAGGGACAGAGGTTTCCTGTGGATCATATTAAGTGTTCCACATAACTCAATTTCAGAGAACATGGAGTGTAACTGCTTTTCAGTAAATTTGGTGATTTCAGTTAGAAAACTTAATGACAAAGGTTGCAGTCAGGAAAAGTTAGAGTATATTTTCCCCATCAGATAGAAAAGATGCAATTAAGGCATCATCTAGGTCAATGAATGAGTCTAGACGCACTAATAGCCACCAGGGAATTAGCATCTATTCTTCCAGCTTGCATAATATATCCAGAAATTGGTCCAAAAAGGGAAGGAATGAACTGAAAATGATGAAAGTCAATGTGCTCTATTTATAGGGGACTGGTTTGACTGTCCTTACACATATGCTGCTTGGGCCTAAATGAGCTTTCTGCTGCACTTCCTGTATATGGAATGAGATAGAAAAGTTGATATGATCAAATGCCTAAGCGCTCACTAGGTAGAAGGAGGGTAGCACTTAGACACCAGAATGAAGATAAAAGAGTTTTTATCCTGAAATCCCTAGGAAAGAGATCTTCAGTAAGTGTCCTACTAATGGAAACCAGAAGGCATGAGGCAGTGCATCAGTTCTCCTTTGGTCCCACTACACAGGGAATTCTCATTATTTGAGGCAGTGCTCTTGGAGAAACGAGGCAGATGCATCAGCTTCTACAGGAGTTGGCTTTAAGCACAGTGCACACCCAGATTATCCTATTACTTTAAACCTTATTTTGCTTTAGCCAACGTATAGGATGAGTTTAATCTGTTCACATTTAAATGCCAACATAAATTTTAAATGCGTTGTCTTGAATCCTTTCATAGCCTATGGAGAGAAATGGGCTCTCCTCAGATGTGATTAATCTCATCCTAAAGCATTTTTTAAGAGTGGTATCTATCGTTTCTAATAGGGGACCTTTCCACATGATGCAAGCAATTTACATCATGGTGTGATAAAGCACTTCTTTGAAGAGAAAGAAGTGCCTGCTTCCCTTGATTGATTATAAAGCAGTGATCTCAAACAGATCTGATCCCTGTAAATGTCTAAACATGTGGATGAGATAAATCCCACTCGCATTCATTTATAAATCTGTAATCATCGGGAAACCCAACACAACCCCCCTCCTACTGTAACTGGATGAATCATCCTGCTTCAGTCAGGAAGAAGGATAACAGTTTTATTGACAAAGAGAAGTCAGCTGGAAATGAGAGTAGCCAAGTCAAGTGTCACTCAGCAAAAGTGAAGACCTGGATTTCTGTGGCTGTTAACTTAACAGGTAGGAGAGCTCTGCTGACTCCGGGATTGGAGGAAGCCAAGGGGGGCATTAACATGAGTATATTAACACAAATGTAAGCACTAGGCACAAGAAGCCATCACATGTACATAAATGTGTTTTCCTCTTAAAGCAAAATAGACTTCAGTGTAAATTCCTCTCTAACAGAATGATAAATGTGTAGAGCATTGCTGGAAGTAGAATTTAAATGGACAAAGTATGTCTGAAAGGAGAGCCATTCACTGAAAATGCTGAAAGCCTTTTGAGTATCCTGAGGTTTCAGTAATTCTTATATGAAATCAAATAGCTACCCTGAAGTAGGAGTAATTTTCCACATTAAAAAAGACATGGGGTTTCATTTCTTTCTTCTTTTACCATAGGCCATTTTTAAACCCATTTAACAAAGCCTCACATGTAACATCTTGACGTGAAGAGGCCAACATAAAGCATGGCAGAGCCATTTCCGTTGTGCAAAAACTAGAATGTGCATCCCTGTAAATCAGAGCAGCATGTGCCAGCTGCTGTCAAAACACCACGAGTATAATGGAAGTTTGTCAGGTTTCGGTTGCCTCTTACTCCAAATAAAATGAGCTGGTTGATGTAAAACACAGACTGTTAGAAAGCTACTTTGCAGCAGTCTATGTTTGTTTGGTTTAGTTTCCATTTACATTGAATGACTGAATATTGTTTCATGTGAAGAGCTGGTATTTTGATCCACATAGAGGGGTTTTTGGAAGGTGTAGGACTAGCGGTTTTCATGAAACACATTCTTTCTTTATCAACCATTCTAGTGAATTCGCAGTACCTTATTTGTCCTTGCTCAGTAGATACCAGCCTCCTGTTTTGCCTATCTGTGGGGTTTGGTGATGCACTGTCTCTTCCAAAGGGAGCAAAACAATGGCAGGCAATGTCTTCCTTCATCAAGCTGTTGGTCTAATCAATATTCTTCCGTATTCCTCATGTTCAACATGTTTTATATTTATCAAACCTATTAATAACATCACTAAATGAATTTCATGATGCAGCTGTGTTTAACAGTATGGCTGAAAGGCAATACAGCTTTCCTGTTAGGATTTGGGGAATAGCATCTTACTTGGCAGCCTTCTAATTTAGGGGCACCTCAGGTCCATGCAGTGGTGGTTTTTCTGTTGTTACCCATGGTCTCATCTCTATTGAAGTATCAATTGAGCATGTGCCTTGTCCTGTGGAAAGGCTTTCCTTACCCTGTTAAACATTCTGAATGCTGAAGTACTTGAAGTTGTTCTGAGCATCTTGCCAGGAAAATAGCTTAGTTTTGTCTTATTCTTGACAGCACAAGTGGAATTACGAAAGAACTAAAAAGGGGCTGAATAAGAGATTTAGCCAGAATTTCTTAGTAGTGTAGTATGTTCTTATTAGATTAAAGTATTAGGAAAAAAAAGGAATAAAAGCTTGGAGATTTGCATATTCTGTTAATGGGTTATTTTGAGCTTTCATTGAAGCAGATACACTTTTAGCAGATTGACTTAAATGCCAGTTGGGTAATAGAGCAAGAAGCAAAGCCCTAATCATTTCTTTCGAGCAGAGAGTCATTTCAATCTGAAATATGACTAATTAGCACAACTGAACTCGTGAAACCCCTTGCGTTTGTTCATAGATGCACTGTGTTAATGTCTCTATGAATGGATGTAAAATCCAAACCAAAACTCCTAACCCTTGTGTACTTTTAAGACATAAGTCCAGTCTTTGTCCTAGCTCACAAATAAAAATGAATGAAATACCAGTGTAGAAATAGTGTAACAGAAAAGTTTACAATTTTGGTGGCTTTTCTACAAAAGCTTAAAGCAGTTGCAATTGTATTTTGTAAAACAAGATGTTTTATGTAAGTATGGAAGTTCTGTGATAAGAATGAAGTTCCATTATGCAGCAGGGAAATTAACTGACTTCCTGATTATAGTAATACCTGGTATTACTATTTTCAGTAGTAACAGTGTTAGCTGTTGCTTAGCAGAAGTATGTCCAAGAAGAAAACCTTAAAACCCCCTTTTAGTTCTCCATTGCACTCTTAAGGCAGCACAGGGAAGGAAACAAATACAAAGGCACTGAAATGAAGAGCCCAGGGCTCTGTCCTCAGCAGCCTCAATGCACATTGTCAGCCCTGCACATCTTTGAAATAATAGAACACATCTTTTTCTCTTCCCCTTTTTTGTGTTACTCATCCTCAGTTTGTTCCAAATTCTGAGTCACTTTCATAAAGCTGTTCGTAACGAGTTTTATCCAGTCAGTGAGTTTCAGAACAACTACATCCATTGGCTTTCCAGCTGCAGAAATTCTCACCCATCACATCGAACATAACTCTGCAGCCTCTGTAATTCTTTTCCTGGAATTTAACAATTAGTATTTTGGAGGGCAGTCTTCGGCTTTAGAGGTATGTAGTGTTAAAATAAAGGGGTTGTGGATGGCTGGGGATAGGGGACGAAACCCAAAACAGGAGTTTTCCTGCCTGATCTCTGTCGTGAAGATGCTGAGCCTTTCTCAGTGATAACTGTGATGCCGTTCCACAACCCAGGTACACTGCTCCAAGTTGAAAGCAGTCTGGTTCTGCCCTAGAGATGCTGTTCAGGCAGTTGCCTGACTAATTGTCTGTGTACCAGCCCATCCAAAGGCTTTTCACTGCATCAGCATATAAGCACCAGTAATGTGCCAAGGAGGGGATCCTTGACTGAAGCCCTATGTGCCCACTCAGCTACAAGCACCAGTAAAAAGAAGGATCTGATCCAGGTCAGGACTAGTCAGCTGGGGAGAGAGGCAGGTAACAGAAGTGTTTCTTTAAGCAGTGATGCTGGTTTAAGCTTATGTGAAGCAGATAGGAAAGTACAGACTAATGTTCCTTTCTCTAGTGAAGTATTTGACAGGTTGAGGTTGTTTAGCTTGTTTCCTTCCCATCAAGCACAGCCAGCCTGTGTCACAAGAGGATTCGTGCTGCGCTGAAACTGTAGACTGTAGTTGTTGTAGGTTTGCCCTCCAATTTGGAGGGATGTTTTTACCCAGACTAGTGAAAAAACTCATTTCCCAAAGAAACAATCTATGGCAAGGCTCTAGCTGGGGTGTTTTGTGACCAGCCCTGGCCATTTGCCTATGACACAATTTAGTCCCATTTTAATTGAATTGATGATTGACCTATTTGCAGATTAATCATGACAGCTTTAAAGCAAAGTTCCTGCCACACTGAAAGTTCTTGTTGCATCCAGGCACTAATGGGAGTTTGATTCCTTATGTAAGAGTTTGTTGATGTATGATGCTATTCTGTATGTGGGATGCACTTTTTCAGCCTTTGGAGCCTGAAATTAGTTCTACACGTATTACGACACTTCAGTGTAACTCATGTAGAACTCATCTCTTTGCATGCCAATTGGAGTCCACTGGGATGTGTTATTTTGCATTCATGTCTGTAATAGTTTCACATTGTTTACAGAGAGAACATGCAGTTTTATAGAAATCGCTTGCTTTCATACAGTTTTACTGCATTATTTTACTCACCTCACAAAGGATTTAAGCACACTGCAGTGTGCAGCATTACAAGGCATATAATGATTGAAAATAAAGACTATTTTTGGCTGAAATAATGGAATATTCACAGTCAGAAATATTAAACAGCATTTAAGGAGTGTGGGTGAGATGCAATGCATGAGCTGCATTATATAAAAGGGGCATTATTCAGCCTATTGATTGTAGGGACTTAAATCCAAATCTTGCAAGGGAAAAAGTGGCTTTTTTCTTGCTTCAAACTAGCTATGGGTTAACTTTTGTTACTAAACTGAGGCCTAAGGAGAAACATTGCCAAGTGCAAATCCATTAGAACTTGCAGGCAACACTGAATGTCTGAATTACGCGACTTGGGGAGCAAAAGATGCATAAACATAGATTGTAGCACTGGGGAAGCTACTTAAGTGAGGTGGCTTGCCACAAGCTTTCTAGATCATGTACTCTGCTTAATAAACCTTGAGGTGTTGTTACCAGTTCTCAGCTTTTACCATTTCCACCATCATTGTATGGGCATCACAGCATGCGAAGAAATCTTGTCCTGTTGAAATGCTTTGGTTTTGGTATCTATGTCTTACCTCTATATGGGCTTATGGAAACTACTCAGTGGCACTCCTTGCTCTGGTTGTGTTTTGCTTGTATTCATGGATGCATGGGGTTTCATTCTTATGCCAGTGTGGTTTGGAAATGGGGACCTGAATGTCAACCAACTGCTGTGCTACCCTGTGAATGCAGGTCTGTGCTTCATCCATTATGTATCTAGTGACAGACTGCTCCCAGATGTCCCTTTGGGGCTGGATGCCAAACGGCGTGTCTGGGTTTTGTTGGTTGGGGTTTCTACCTCTTCCCCCTACACCTCTGACTCACTGGAGTGCTGGGAGTGTTACAGTTATGCAGATTAATGTTAAATTTGTTTAATATATTAATAATATAAATTATATTTCTGGCCTATCTTAATACTTCCTGGAAAAAAAGTCTGTTTTAATTCATCCATATCACTGGTGGGGTGATCTGTACGACGCCTCTAGCAGTAAATTGTCTTTTAGAATGGATAGAACACCAGTACTTCTACTCGATTTGGAATAACACAGCATCCCAGGTAGCCAGAAGCACATTGCGCGCACTTTGTAAAAGCCGGGTTTCTGATGATGTTAAATGCTTACTATCATAGAATCATAGAATAGTTAGGGTTGGAAAGGACCTTAAGATCATCAAGTTCCAATCCCCCTGCCATGGGCAGGGACACCTCGCTCTAAACCATATTACCCAAGGCCTCGTCCAGCTTGGCCTTGAACACCGCCAGGGATGGAGCATTCACAACCTCCCTGGGCAACCCATTCCAGTGCCTCACCACCCTAACAGGAAAGAATTTCCTCCTTATATCCAATCTTTATTATGAAAATGCTGAATTGCTTTGTTGTGCTTTATATAAGAAGGGGGACAGTTAGGGAGGGAAAATAGTTATTATTTATGTCAGAGAATCTTTAAAGCTCAGAAGAAAGTGGTTTCGGTGGTTTCTTCTCAAGAAATATTCATAAAGGCTGTATTATTTTTTAACACACATGAAAAAGAGATTTCTTATTTTACCTGTTAATCTGTGCTTTTAAAACCTGTCAACTGAGAGCTCAAATCTTGGTGGTTGTTTTCCTTAACAAGTTATAGATTTGATGTGCGATTACAGAATGCTTTAATTCTTTCCAGTGGCCTTTATGATCTCTTCTAAAGTGCTAACATGGCCTACAGTAAAGCCTTGAACAAAAATAGGCTGAAAAGGCAGCAATGACAGAAATTAATTTCCTTCCCTTCTGGACTGCAGACCCTTTGTGCGTGTTCCATGGCGAGCAGGAATGAGTTGCAATCTCTGAGGGGTTGTTTTGGGGGGTTGAGTCATGGGTTACTGAATTCCAGTCCCTTATTGCTGCTTGAAAATTCTTGGCCTGTTGTAAGCAATATTCTGGGATGGATCTCAGCTAACACATCACTGACAGCCCTGCCTCATTTTTTCACTTGCGCTAATGTATTGCTTTTAGTAAATATATGGGAGAGGAAATCGTGTTTATCTTTCCACATCATGAGAATACGACTCATTCTGTCTGACAGAAAGTAAGAAATACTGCTTCTATTGCTGCTTCAGGGAGCCAGGAAAAACCGCACAAATCTGTCATCACCATACAGTGGAAAACGCTTGTATGCTACTTTCAGAGTCAACGTTCTATATGACTTAATAACAAGGATTGCAATTATTCAAAGAACTTAGAACTCAGATGTAGGTTAAATTTTGGGGAGCATTTTGAGACAAAGATTAAAGTTCAGGAATGTTGCCTATACTTGAAAAATGATTTGAAATCTTTGTCAGCCACTTAGATAAACCAAAGAAATCTCAGTTCTTTGACTTAACTGTGCACGATGGATTGCATTTTAACATTCATATAGGTTGTTATCCTGTCTGCTTTATCTAGCATGAATCTAGGCTACTGTGGGGGTCTTGTAGTTGTTCTATTTTTGTGCTTCATGAACTTTCATGCTCTGTGTATTGAGCTAGCTCGGGGAATTAGTCCAGCTAAAACCCAGCCTTGCCAGAAAAAATTGACTGCATAAATGTTAAGACATAGAAGCAAGTGGATGGGGCCAGTGGTTTTGACAGCAATGTGCCATATGTCAAATTAAAGTGGTCGCTTAACCATGACTTAGGAAGTCATCACTATGTCAGCTCTGCATGCTGATGAGGTGTTTCCCTGAGAGTGAAAATGTTTGAGCTGGCAAAGCACTAGAACCAAGCTGGGTAAGCTAAGAAGGGCTGTATGTGAAAGCCTGGTGCTGAATTAGTAGACTGAGGGGGGTACAATTAGTTAAATCTTCCTGAATGCATGCTCAACATACACCTTTAAAAGTTAGTGACTGTATGGTGACACATTCCACTGCCTCTTGCCATGCAGGTTTTCTTGCTGCAGATCTCCCATCTCAACTACTTATTTGTTTCAGTTATTTTCTTCTTTAAATGCCTTACTGCAAATGTAAATAATTCATTCGTAATTAAATGACATGTTTCCATGGTTTCATATTTAGCTGTGTATATACTGCCTACTTCTGAGTCCGCAGGTATTTCCTCTAAATGCCACTTTTGCTATTTGGAATGAATTACTATAACTTGTGTTATTCACTCAACCATGTAATTTTGATATCTGCCAGACCTTAGAAGTTAATGTGCCTGTTACGAGTAAGCAATGTACCCTTCTAACATACTGCAGATAAAAACCGTCTTCTGCCTATTGGCTTCAATGTGTGTATGTTGTCTTACATGGGCAATAAATTTCTAACTGATTAGGGATGTAATGCAGAGCTTTGGGGTTTCGTTTGTTGTTTTTCTGTCTGAGAACTTGCAGTTACTTTGGGAAGAAACTATGTGTTCAGTGATTGATGAACTCAGGAAAGTGATACTGAAGTTCCTAACAGATGACCCTTTAATAAGATGTATGTAATTGGATAAGAGTTGCAAAAAACATTGGGAATCTTGATTGTGTGAAAGTTCAGGTCAAAGACTTCTATCATCTTTTTAGTGACTTTTGCATATGTAAATAAATGCAGAATTATGTGATTGTCCCTGTTGTATTAGCAATTGTGAAACAATTCTCTTACCCAGGTTATACCCGAACAGGTATCATAGGAGGTTCATTTCTTGCAGTTTAGTACTTGGGATATGGCTCTGTTCGTATTTCAAACAGCTTGTTCAGTGTCATCCTGGCCTCACTTCTTTCCATCATGAAGAAAATAAATACTGTCTTTTGGCAACAGTGGAATTAGTGCGTGGATTGAGTTTACTGGCAAATAAGGCTCATTAGTTTCATTAGTATGTGTAAGGTTTCTCAAACACAACAGAAAGCCTAGTCTTAAATCCAAAATATACTAAAATACCTAATGTGCAGCTCTTGGCATTCAGATCTGGCATTTCACTTGTTGTATTTATTGTGTCCATACAGATCACACTGAAGGAAGGAAATGTTTTGGTTTACAGCCACCACTAGCTCAGTATCATTAAATTATGAAGTAAAGTGAGGAGCAAAACAAGCTATAACATTAGTACCAAAATACTCTATTTCTAAAATGGTAAAACCTTGCAGCTGTACGAGCATGCCTGCTGTATTCCATCAGTTTTCCATGCTCACGGTGGAGCATGGCGCAGGCTGTGTTAAATCGGCCATGGGGGTGATTTAATGCGAGATGAAAGATTAAGGAATCACATAAATCTCCCAGACGTTTGTCTTTGGTGCATTAGGCACCTCATGACTGAACAATCAAGTTTTCAGCTTGGTTGGCAGCGAGGAGCAGCGGTGCCCACAGCAGCATCCAGGGCTGGCACTCCCTCAAGCCAGCCCTGGGCTTGGTGGTGAAG
This sequence comes from Neopsephotus bourkii, assembly GCF_033783945.1. Lineage (NCBI taxonomy): Eukaryota > Metazoa > Chordata > Aves > Psittaciformes > Psittacidae > Neopsephotus > Neopsephotus bourkii. The sequence goes on from NW_026902223.1 coordinate 3,118,994, forward strand.
AGGCAGAATGGGAAGAATGTGGCTTGGGATGGCCATTGTGATTGCTGTTAGTGTTGGAGGAGGTTTACTCGTTGAGGACCTCGTTCTTTTTCCATGCTAGATGTGATGCTCATGTCTTGTAGCATCAGTAGAGGCAGTCACCATGATTTTCCAAAAGCTCTGTTTTCTGCTGGTGTCCAGGATTCCAGCTGTGTTAGAAAACAGAATCCAACAGCTGCATTCCCGAGATCCGTTTCATCTTGTATCCCATTGTTTCCTAGTCTTAAATGTGTACAGCCTGTGCTGCTCCGCAGTGCTGCCTCTCTTGGCCCTTTATTTTTGCAGTAGGTAATACATCAAACTGGAGGCAGCAGCTTCGTTTAAGGCATCCCAGTTCTGCAATTAGGGTCGCTGTGGAGTTAGTTGGAAAATCAAGAACTAATGTTCAGTGTTCACGAGAACCGTTTGCGGGCTTTCATATTGTGTCAGGTCTTTAATTGAAAGAGCTGTGCTGTTCCTTGCTGATACGCTTGTACACAGCTCCAAAGCAGGTTACAGCAGGCACCCAGAGTGTCTTTGTTGCTGGCATACAACACGTTCAGATCAGCAGATTTTTAAACTAAAGAGAATTCAAACTCCAGAAGCGATGTAAAGAGGCTGATTGTGGGTCATCTCTTTTGCTGTTACAGGTTCTTGAAATAGCTGTTCCAGCACTGGTTTTGACAGATGACTTCTAGGTTATTATTCATTTGTAAAATGGGACACTTCAAAGGAGAGAGATTAATAGCTTGTGGAATCTTAGCAAGGACTTTACATAGAAATGGTGATCTCAGTCTTTTTGAAAGTGTATAATTAACAAGTAGATAGTGTTGAATGTTTCATATTTCATTAAATACTTCAATACTTTGAAGCTCTTCCTCAGTTTTGCAAGCATCGTGCTACAGTTGTAGGGGAAAAAGCAGGATTATGAACATTCTTTTCCCTGTAATGGAAGACAGAAATGGCGAAAGGGGTATGTATCTGAATATAGTGTTCAGACAAACCAGAATGTGTTGGTTACTTTACTGAATGCAGCCTGTTTGACAATGTGTGACATGTCACTGCAGGTATATGGTGATAATTTTATCCCACAGAACTACCAGGTTGGCCAGAGTTGTTTGGGTAGATGCAAATATATCTGTGTGTCCTCTGCCAGGCATACAGGCTGTATTTGCACGCTGTTGTAGTTCTGGCAAAGCCAGCTTACCGGCAGCATCCATCTGCTTTATAGTTAGTGTAAAGGAGTTAATGACCTGAGTAGTTAAGACTCTCCTGACGATCCGTGTAATCCTTTCACACAAATAAGATGATGTTGCAGTTAACTGTTACTTTCTCTTTCAAAAATACATAGTAGAGATCTTACTTGTGTCCTCCCCAACCTGTTTAGCCTGATTGAACTTGCCAGAATTGACAACCTGTGCAGCAAGGTCAGAAGGATGAGGATACACAAGCCAATTATTGAGTGCTAGGCTTGGCGCTTAGAAGTAGGAATCAGCCCTAATTTATCAGTATTGATTTCGTGTAGTCTCTGTACGTTGACTTGAGGGTAGGTGTTTGATGCTGCTTTGAGCAGGTAGTTTGAGCTTTGCAGAAATAGCAAGGGAAATAAAGATAACCCATGGAGCAAGCAGTGTGTAGCACTATGCAGATTAGTGCCATGAAGGTGCTGTGTGGCCTCATGCTGTTATAACAGAGCTTTAAGCAGCTTAGTAACAGGTTAAGGTGGTGGGGAGAGACAGTTTCTTATTAACTATGTTATCCTGGAACAGGCTGTATCTCACTGTGCTGCAGGCTGTTTCAGTGAGAAGAGTTGTAAATGCCAAGTGGAAAGATAGCATATAGCAGTTGTGAGTGTTAGCCTGGGCACTCTCGTGAGATAGCACTCTCTTCTAGATGGGGTGAAACACCAGCAGAAAAACTAGCTGACGTGTTATGAATTATATATGTTGAAAAAGTTAGAGAAATGGAATTCTAGTAGAATTCCCTGTGGATTCAGTATGCTCATAGCAGCCAAAGGTAGTGCTCCTTCTGACTTGTGTTTGGTTTAGAATCTACAGCCTTGAAAGGGATTTCCATTATTACTTCCTTGCAGGTTATAATCGTAATCAGAAAAGGAGAAAGACAAGTTTTACTAAATCCTGTTTCTTAATTGCTACTCTTCTTGCTCTGGAAATATTTCCTGAGTTTAATCTATTCCTAGTAAATTTATTTAAACAGTAATGCTTAATTAAATAACAAATGCAGTTGGTATTTAAGTGATTTGTCTATTTTGAAGTAGTACCCTATTTCCGTTTAATGTAATTGCTGTATTTAATCTTAGATCTAACTAATGCGTGCCATGTGCCAAATTCATTCATTGCTTGGTGTCGTGCAGAAGACACAAGGCAGGCAGTAATATGGGCCCCTTGGGGAAATTCTGTGGCCTCACTGGAAATGCAAAGTATGTGAAACAGCAACATAAAATTACGCAGTGCTCCAAGCTACTGTAGAGGCCCTTGAAGTTCTCCAGTGTACTCTGAGGGTAATGGCAGAGAGTGATTTTCATGCCTTATTATAGTTACGTTGCAACTGCTTTGTCCAGTTCACAATCAATTCTTATTCAAAATCTAACAACAAATATTGAGTATACACAAGAGTTATTTCCCTGTTGTGGCCAACCAGTCCGCTTCTACTGCTTCCTTGGGAAGAAACACTACCAGAAACAAATGATGTATGCAAGAATATGTATAGGAATTGTTGTTGTGAACTAATAATCTCATAACAGTGGAGCCACAGCTTTAAAGTTTGCTTAAATAGGAAGCTAATACATTATTTTTACAGTAGTTAAAGTTTCATAAATTCATCATTAAAATTGGGAGAATACTCGACTATTGAAAAACAAGTCAAAGATTACTTGGGAAAACCTCACTAATTTCTCTATAGCAAATAACTGACAGTTCAGTTTGTCTCTTAGAAATGAATTCCCTTTGCCCCTTAGGTTTGCAGCTTAATTCGTTTTACTTGAATAAATAGATGGTGTGGTAGCAATATTCATGTCTGTTTGGAAGAGCTCATCTGACCTGCTGTTTCCCTCCCAGCAGTGGGAGGATAAAAATGGTATATATTTTTAAAGTATCTGTTGGACTTTTCTGATAACTCCAAATTATGAACTCTGTGACTTTTGACTTGATGTTTTTGGAGTGTTTGTGGTAGTGGAGCTCTTCGGACATAAGCCTGAAGGATGTGTGGGGGACTGGGGCTCCACAATGGCTTTTCTCCTTTATAGAGCATCTAATAGAGATGATTGCTTCTGTTATTTACTACTGTAATATTTTGTTTCTCTCATCAGCCTCGTGTCATATCTGAAAGCTACAATTAACAGTGGTTTTCAGCAGATAACTCTCACCCAACAATATATATCATGATAACCTTCGCACATCACAATTGAGAAAACAGTTGGAAATTTACAGCAGTGCCTTGTAACTCTGACTGATGACAGTATATGTATTATTAACATGTTTTTCTCAGTATTTTGCATGCACAGAGAAGTGCTGGATAGAATGAATTGCCCTCCCATTACATATCATAAATCCCAGCTACCATGTACTCCATCTCCTGTTTGTTTGCTTTGAGAATGCACCCAGTGCTCTGTAGCACATTCTTCCTTGTTTTCGTGTTACCCCTTTAGCATTCTCTGCTCTCTGCTGGGAGGATGGAGGGCAAGGGATCAGCATGCTGGTGGAGAACTAGCAGCTACTCTGGTTTTGCAACACAAGGCCTGTTTTGTTCTCTCCCTTCCTCCCCGTGCCCCCTCCCTGGGCTGCTGAGAGATTATTTGTCTCTAGCAAGCTCAGAGCTGGAAAGGGTGGATGTCTGCAACCATCTTCTATATACCACAGATCAAAATCACGCTGTCAAAACATGAAAATACCTCAATAATTTTCTTTTTCATCGTAACTGTCAGCCTCAAGATACCACTTGCTCTCGAGCTACTATGCATAATGTGTGCCAGCTCACTTCCACTCTTGTTAAAACATAAAGCAACAAATTCCCTGGCAGTCTCTGCAAAGCAGAGTAATAACTTTCATTGCAAGAAGGTGGTGAACATAATGTGACTTCTTAACAGCTGCAGTAAGTGATGTGAAGCTATTAACGTCTTTTCAAAACAAGTAACAAGTGAGGGGTTATTTTTCATCTCTATTCCTGAAAAAAATGGCATGTTATTTAAAGCAGATAACATTTTATTTGCACTTCTGTGGATTAAGAATGTTTTACGTGAGTTCTCTAGCTCGGTATTGCCTTGTGAAAGTAAGAAGACTTTAAAACTGAAGCTGAAATGCACTCTAATGGCTGAATTTCAAAATGAGAATTTGGGTGTTAAATTTTATGTATGGAAATGACCAGTGCTAACAAGAGATTTTAGTTCACCCTCACTCTTTTCCCTTCGGATTTATGGTTCCAGGAGAGGTGCTCATTCCATTGTCTGGTTTGTGTCAGTCTATTTGGGTATTCACAAAAGGTGAGATAGGTCTGATGCTTTTGAATTGCTCCCTAAGGAAACAAGTTCTTTGGAGAGAGTTAACACATTACAGATAGAAATAGGAAATAAAGGCAAAAGAATTGAGGCTGCCCCTGCCGATGTGCACACAACAGTCAGTCTATTGGCTGAACAGAAAGGGTTTTAAAAGTTCAGTAGTCAGTACTGATAACTGAAACCTGAATGACTCTTCTGAGGTGTAGCTACAAGTCCCAAAGGACAAATGCTCTCTGGTCTATGTGTTTTGGCAGCTGGAGTTTCCATTGTAGTGTGATTCGCATTGTTTTCATGCAGCTAAAGTTGATAACCATGGTCTGAGGCTGTAGCAAAGAGTGGTGATGGTTTTCCTACGTATCTATCCTGACACTTAGAATATATCATATTAAAAACAAGGTTGACATTTTCTCTAGCTAAATGCATTTTTTAACACGCTGTGTGAGGCTGTCAGCTCAGAGGTGGGATGCGACTATGCTATTTCATAAATACTGCCCAAAATAGATACCCAGAAATGCAGTTCTTGTAACACAGACTCCTGCTGAATAAAGGCAGAGCTGGAGTAGCCAGTGTAAGATCCTGATTTGAAAGGCAGGCATTGGTAGAGCCGCTCAGTCCTACAACTTCCCAGAAGTGTTTCTAAGATCTTTTGCGTGTGGTGTCGTTTCCAACTGTATGATCACTGCCTACAAAAGGAACGAGTGAACTTCTCTGTTTCCTGAAGGGTGTAATGAGGATGTTATTTTTTTTTTCATGAGATTTATTCGGGCTTTTGTCTTCAAGAGTTCAAGGTTTGGAACCAAAAACACAATTTGGAAGTGAAACGTTTTTCAGCTGCAAGTAGTATTAATAGTAATTGCCACTTAGTGATCTTCCAGTTGGTAGAAACAAACCATGGAAATTATAATTGTAGGATTCATTGGGCTTGAGATTGATGAACAAACTAGGCAACCAAGTGGGCAGCATACATTGAGCCAGAGCTCTGGCTCATGTGAAGACGACAGAGCTTATCTGGAATCAGTAGAGCAAAGCCCATTTTATTCCATTTGCCCAAAGAATTAACATATGCCGTGTCAGAAATAGAACTGTTGGAAACAATTGCTGCTTGGGATGAGGATGAAAAATAGCTGGAGAAAGATATGAGGGTGATTAGACTTCTTTAAAGCCAGACGGCTGACTTAAGGATGTAAATGAGGCCAGTCTGGCATTATGGAGGAGTCATCATTGTGTGCTGCACTGACATGAAGCTGCACTTGATAACATCTTTCTCAGCTCTCTTGATTAGGTGAAAGAAATTTGTATACATATTAAATGGGGGAAAAGAACTGTTAAAGATGCCTCAGGAAATGAATTGTTTGGAAAACCAGAGATAATTTAATTTGGTTTCCACTGAAGTTGAGGAAATTCAGTGTTTGCAAGTGCCATTCGAATGAAATCTATTTTATTCTTTAGAAGCATCCTATGAAATAGTGTCTTTTTATGTACTGCAAATGCAAAATTTGAAGTCTTTAGGGAATGTATTATATGTAAAGAAATAGTGAATTACCTTTGAATCATTTCATTATCATCTCCTGACTCACTGCTTGCTGGTGTGTGTTTGTTTCAAGGTATTTGCACAGCCTCAAATATAAATTGTTCCGTTTTGTTAAAATGTGGAGCAATTCTGGAGTAGCTGAACAAAGCTTAATATTAAAAATAACCTGTAGTGAGGGTGAAAAGCAAAAACCCCTGCTTCTCAAAGTAAGCACACTCAAGAGCAATCAAATTGTTCTTATGTGGTTTGGGGGGACACGCGTGCCCTGTGTTGTGTGACAGCCTAAAGCCTTGCTCACATGAGGTAATGAAATTAAAAGAAGCTTTCCTTATCTGAGAAAGAAAAATTCCTTTCAGATCATAAATGTTAAATGGGAGGCATATTGTAATCGGGAGATCATTTTCTTTGCCCATTATCTCCTGCTATTCTGTGATATGAGAACACTTTGTTCTCAACAGAAGTCTCCAGACTTTGCTTTCTCACAGAAGTAATTAAGCAGTAAAGACATTGGATGTCATAGACCTCTTCACCAAGGCATACAGGTGAACGCATCCCATACCCAAGCACGGGTTTCATTCCTTATTTATGCCTCCTGCTCTTGTCTGCATGCACTTTGACAGTTCTTGTTACAGATATGGATTTAGACTCAGGAAACATGGCTTTATGGAACTGCTCATCCCACACTGTATTTTAACACTTAACTATTCAGTGTTGTGTAGAGTGTTTTGATTTTTCTAATATCCATCTTTAATTAAATTGTTCACTTGATGTCTGCCTTTCTTGTGTGTCTTTATTTAATATTAGGCTCTCTTTTCTTTCACTGACCTACAGGTGAAATATTTGACGACAAGTTTTATTTCCACTGTTGTTGTATTTGTTGCAATAGGAAAAAAATTAACATGTGCCATTCTAATTGTTGGTTTCCCTTTTCTTACTAGTTTGCTGCTTTGTGGTTCATAAGAGATGCCATGAGTTTGTTACCTTTTCCTGTCCTGGGGCTGACAAGGGACCTGATACTGATGTAAGTACATTAACATTTAATATGTTGCTTTTACACACGGTTTTATGTTGTTTGCACCTAACTGGGAGAATTAATTGTAAGCACTGTCACTAGGCTTTTTATAATAAATATTCACTTCAGAACTTTTAAAAACCACTTAGACTACAAATATCTATCATAAAGAGCTTGTTGATACTCTTTGTATCCATGTTATCTCAAGGTGCATCTTCAGAGTTGACCCTGGTCCTTATCATTTGCACACAATGATCTCTAGCTCAATGAGATAACAGTTTAATCGTGATCCAAGTGACTTACCTGAGATAGGTTTTTGAAGCAATTACAGCGATGCTTGAGCTTGTATTCCAGTCAGGATACACTCATTCTATCTTGCTGTGTCAATACTTCTGCACACCCGTAGCATTTTCGGTCAACAACCCGTTTTTACTTTGGGCACATCTGCTTACATGGTGAGACACATGGACTAGAATTGTGTGTCACCCTGCTGAAATAATAAGCTAATCTTGTTTGTTCACATAAAGATACCATTCATTTGGGGTTTATAAATTCTGCTTTACAGTGAAGTAATTTAACATCTGCTTATGGGAACAGTGCATTCCAAGAGTTCTTTGTCTGAATGGCTCTGTTTTGTTTCTTACGACATATTCATGCCCTAGATTGTAGGCTATTATCTCTTTTGACGAAATGCACCCAAAGACTTTTCTTGCTAGGTTTTAATGAGCTCCTCATGAGTTGCTTTAATATGCCAGCCATACGATCAATGAACAGTACATGGGCAGAAGCCAAAAGGGGTTTTGGAAAATTTGGGATGTTAAAAAGTTATCTTGTTTTTACATTTAAATACAGTTGTTATTGCTGATTGACACTGTTAGTGGTGGCACGAGTAGCTCTTCTGCACCTATGGATGTTTGACTTTTGAAAGTGTTCTTGATTATTTTTTCGTTTGAAAGGTGACTTCTTTAGGGTTTTTTCCAAAAGTTCATAAATGAGAACAAACATTTATGAGTGAGACGGTTGAATTTTATCGAGAATCAATTCATGGCTATAGAATGTGTTGTGTGGCACGTTGTTAATAGTCCTTAATGTTGCTGACTGCATTTCCTGATTCAATTTTTGGGGCATTGGTGATTAAATAAATCAGTCTAATGCCTTCTTTTGGTATTTGGGTTACCAAATAATCATTTTCAGTATTTACACAGAAGCAATATCTCAAAACCACTTTGAGGATTAAAAGCAAACAGAAAATAAATATGGTTTATTAAAATTTGCTACATTAGTGGGTCTTATTATGTGAAGAGGATTTTAGAGTGTTATACTTTAATTCACTGAAATGTTTGACTGTAATGTCTACCCTTTTTCAGTTCAGTAACTTATCCCTGTCTGAGTTACTGGAAGCTTTGTTCTGAAATGCAGCATGTTAAAAAAGGTTATCATAATATTTAGCAGATTTTTAAATACAAAAAAGTCCTTTTCTACAGTATTTCATGCAGGTGCACAATTAATTTGCATACTCACATTCTCCAGTACCTTCGCCTGACTCAGCCTTTCTGTTAATTTTAAGAGTAATACTGTCATTAATAAAATGAAAATTCCCAGAGTAATAATTACAAATTATAATTATATGTTATAATATTTATTGCATGTTATAAAAAATCTAAATTAGCATGCACTGCGCATTTAGCATAAATGAGGCAATCCTTACAAATACATCTTTAGAGTGGTTATCACTTAAATTTGTTGTATTTACTAAGGAGAATCCAAAGTCTGGCAGTCAGATGGGTGCCCTGCAATGGGTGATGGTCAAGGTTAGACTGCAGAACAATAGGCAAAGCATTTCCCACTCGGAAGCCAAGCTGCCTTTCACAGCCAAGGGAGACGTTTCCTGCAGGTGAGTGTTCCCAGTCCTCCCTGCTGAGGTCGGAGGTATCTGGGACACGATGGCAAGGACTTATTTATAGATGTGTCTTGAGGTGCGATAGTCTGGCACTGACACTGCCTGCCTCGGGGCATGGCAGGTCTCTATGGTGGGGTTATTAGTCGGTTGGGAAGGGGAAAAAACCCTTAATGTTTAGACATTTCATTCTGGTTTCCATGAAAGCTAAACCTGTGGTTGTGGCTGAAGGGCAAGGTCACAGTAATGTCCTTAAAATAATGCTCTTTTGAAAGAGAGAATTGAGCTACTTTAAATTGTGTACAGAGAGATTTGTATCACTGAGTTTCCAAACTCTTGTTTTCTGGCTTCAGCATCCTCCTCAGAAAGGGGGGCTCCACGGATAGCTTCAGTAGACTCTAAATATCTTTAACATCTGTAACAAAAGTTGTTTTTTAACTTCTAGATATATAAACAGGAATACACACTAGATATAAATACACTAGCTAGCTAAATTCAGGAAACAAAAGGGGTTTCAGGCTCTGCAAACCTATTCTCTAGGCTCTCCTATATCTCAAGTATTTAATAAACTGACTACTCAGTTGTATAGAAGTCCTGTGGTCTGTGTCATGCTAAAAATAGTGGTGTACACGTATTGTCTCCTCGTGTAACGATTTTATTTGCGTCAGTATTCTATTGCTGTAGAAAAGGGAATCTCTTCTTTTTATTCCTTCAAAGTTTTAAATGCCTTAATAAAGGTGAGCGTAAAAGAGGCAAAAGCTTAAAATCACCTTGGTTTTGCTTTATTCTGATTAGCTGCAATACAAGGTTGAAAGGTCTGTGTTTGTGCCAAAAGGAAGATAAGACTTGCAAATAAAGTGGTCGTCCTTGACTAGCACTGAAATGATGGTGTCTGGGGAACAATATCCTGTTTCAGATGAAATAAAGATTCACACCACCAGAAAACTTTATGTTTCCTTTATGCTTGGCAGGGTGTTATTTTGCTGCTATCTGATGTCTCTCTGTAGTTTGAGTAGAGATTTTTCATCTTCTCTTCATGGCCAGCTCTTTTATGGTGATGCTATTGAGTACAGTTTAGCAGCTCCTGCTGCTATTATACTCTTAAGTTGCACAAAGCATCATCTCTAATTTAGCTGCTTGCTTTTGGGAGATTGCTTGGTGTTCATAAAAAACTATTTTAAGTCATTGATTAAACGCTTTAAAACTTGAGGAAATTACTATAAAAATCTAAGAGCAACCTCAGGAATTGACTGCTGCTTTGTTAAGAGGTGTTTAATGGTAAGGAGTAAATTGTCAGGTTTCTTTCAGAAAGGGTACTTTAAAATTGAGAGTTAGATCTTTCCTCCCTTTGTTAATGGAATATAGTGACCAGAAAGTGTTTCAAACTGTGTGTGATTTGTTAAATGTTCCCAATTCCACATCACATAGAATTAAACAAAAATCACTTTTAGTTTAAAAAGTGAAAAGAACCTAAATGAGAGGAAGTGACTGTACTGTCCAGTGAGGTTAACTCTGACTTTGCTACTCAAAACTGCAGTGAGTTCGTAGTATTTAAGCACCTAGAAGAGAATCAGTTGATAAGATACAGATGTATCTTATGTATATGTATTATAGAATCATAGAGTTGTTTAGGTTGGAAAGGACCTTAAGATCAAGTTGAACTGTGAGCCACCAAGGGGGGAGAACATTACTGCTAATCTGAATTTTGGATAAAAGGCAGTCTTGTCCTAGAAATATCTTCTTTTTAATTAAAATAAAACCCTTCTCACTTCCTCACAAAAGATACACAAAGGCAGGAGGAAGATCTGGCAAGGTACAGTTTACTGCTTGCCAGATTAGCAATAAATGCTCGCTTGAATTCATACAGGCTGCATGGGTTCCTTGAAGCGATTCTTAAACTGCTCTGATGCAATAAATGCATTAGTTTTCCATTGTCTATCCTAAACAAAGAAAATACAGAGCCCCCTCAGTTTAAAAATGGAGATACCAACTCAGTGTGTTTGTCTGTTTTCTAATTAAGTGATTAATCACACTAGCTGTGTTTACAATGGGCATTATTAGATGAGGATGGTAGATAATACTCTTACATAAAACCATCACAATGCAAGCATACTTTTGTCAAAATATGCTATTCCTTACTATATTACAACTCCCCCTTCCCAAAAGCCTAGTCCTAGGTTCCCAAAATGAGCAAGGTCACAGTTGATGCAGTACTTTAAAACATGTATTTCGGAACAGCAAGGATGTTTTTATTACCCGGACTTTTGAATCTCTGCAGAGTGTCCAAAGTAGTTTATGGAGAAATAAAGGTTTCATGCTTATGGGTTTGACCTCAAAGCCCTAAAAATTAACTACATGGAGAAAAAAATAGCTTTTACAACTTTTATAATTTATTTAAATAATTCTTAAATGGTGCTGTGCACGGCTGTAATGGCTCGGTAGGAAATGTGGGCAGTTGAGTATATTGACAATGAGATTTCACTTTGAACAGAATCAGTCTGGAGGTAAGACTCCTTCTAATGGAAGAGAGAGAATTACAGAAGGAAATCTGCCACAAAGGGCTCTGTATATTGAGTAGATATTCTGCTCATATTCAGCTGGCATCTGAAGAGGATGTGCCTCAGTTTCCCCCATCAATTGCTTTTAAACTGCAGCAGCATCTTACGGCCCTTGACATTCCTCTCCCATTACTGGATACTTCAGAATCCAAGTGCTATTTTCCCCACCCATCTCAAACAATAAAATCCAGCCATATGTCACCCTTTCCACCTTATGTTCATCACCCGTTGGCAGGCACTGCCTGTGTCAGAGCTTTGCTGCTCACCTGCCTGTGGGAGTTTTACCACCACTTGGTACCCAGGCACAGCTTATGCACTGATCAACTGTTCAGTGCCCTCCAGAGACAGGTTTTAATTGCTCTTAGCTGGCTGTACAGAGGTGTTCATTGCACTGCTCACCTGAATGCCTTTGTTTAGGTGGTTGGAAGCAGCCTCTGCTTGAAAGCTGTTCATGTACTGGCACTTGTTTTATCATTACTGAGATGTACCTTCTATTTCCTGATTTAAAGCTCCGGCTATTTTTATGGCAACTGAAACGGCTTTTGAGCTGGAGTGAATGATCCACATGAAGCAGAATGAAACTGCAAAGGAGCAGGTTCACAAACTTTTATCACTACGTCTATAATTCCTACTCCTTCCCTCTGCCTACGGCTCAATCCCGGAATTGACGCTCGTAGTTTGTCCCTCTGCAGAAGATGCATGGAATAATTTTACTGCAGTATTGCCAGGAGCTGTGTGAAGCCTCTCTTAGACACCCCCCACTTGCAGGAAATATGTGACGGGTGACTGCCTACACACAGCGTGTGACTCCAGTGGCACATCTACCGAGGTCTTCCATTGCAGCCCTTCCCTCTTTCAGCTCATGGAGCTTGGACCTGAGACACACAGGGCATGTCGTTTAGCTAGTATTTATGCTAGTCTGTGAGCTTTGAAAGTCCATAGCTTTTTAAAGCTTTTTATTTATAAAGATTATTGTTATTTTCCCAATACAGAACAATGCAGAATAACTGCATAATAAAAACCAGAATTTATCTTTTTATTTTCTATGCTTTTGCTGTGCAGTGTACAGTATAACACACATAGCCTTGTAAGAGTTAATAGCTAAACAGAGGCAGTACTGCAGAGAGAGTTAGGAAATATATATAAATGATGGCTCTAAAAATACCAGTGATTTTCATACGTTAGCACTGGAGAACAATTAGGCAGTGATATTATAAAAGGAGAACTCTCAGCAAAGTTATTCCCAATAGTAGAAAGAAATCTTGTTGATAGGGTTGCATTTTTGTGGCTGTAGCTACAACTGATGAAGCAATCTGCTGGGTGCTGGTTTCACAATCAAAACTTTCTGTAATTCCCCAAATTGAAGTTGATGTTTATTCCTTATTTTCCAATTGTTAGCTCTGCGGTTTGAGTTGAATTTGATTATTTCCTTGTCATCTTATATTTACTCTTTATAAATATGCTGACATGATATTGGGGTTTAAGGGGGAAGAGTGCTTAAGACTTCCTTCATGCATGAGATGTCACGTGTCAGATGTGCCATGGGCGTTTCTAGCAGGTACCATCCCCACAATGGGGATTTGGGGGTTCTTTAAGGAAAAGCCTGATTATGGCACACTGAACTTACTAGCTCAAGAGAACATACACAGACCACTGAGAAAACCTTGCAGAATGCCACATGCTCTTAGCACGGGCTGTTTTTTGAGGTGGCAGCTCTTACACCAAAATTAGATGAAATCTCAATTTGGAATAAAACGAGTGGGCTGATTTGAAAAGCCCTGTAGATCCCATATGCCACAAATAAATCTCAGATGTGTCACCAGAGAGCATACCCATCTTTGTAAATTATTGGTAGCTGTTTCCTTGGGGTGCTGGCAGAACAGTGCTGATGGGGCCCACTGAAACTGCTACAGCCTCAGTTTCTTAATATAAAACAGCCAGCTCCAGGAAACCACCCATGGTGCTGGGGGGGAAAGAGCAACTTGTGCTTTGCAGGAGAGAACAAGTTTCTTTTATCAAGGTGTTTTGACCCTGGGAAAAAGAGATGACAAAGAGAGGAAGAGCAGGGAGGGGAAGTTTGAGACACATCATGTCTGGCAGGAGAGCAGCCGTCATCCTTTTCCATTTGTGTTCCATTTATCTGGTCCTGGTAAAGCATCTGGGTAGCTTTAATTAAACAGGAGCAGTTTGGTTTCATTCTTGGACATGCTTTTGTTACCTTGTTTGTTTCCTCTTCATTTTTGCTGTTGTTGAGGTGATGCTCTTAAGAGATCCAGGCAGTTCATAGAAATTTCTTCAGCTTTTGGAAAAAGATTGGATTTATCATGAAACATCCAGGGCACACTTATTAGGTAATAACAACCTGATGAAACTGGATGCACACAGATCTTAAACCAACTGCCTATTACCTGCCTCGAAAAAATAAATCGTGATGCTTCTGTGGCAGTAACATCACGGCAATCGTGATTCCTTTTGTGATTTGATTTCCATTATTCCCCTGCAAATAAATAAGCTGTAGTGTGGCCCATGTAATTAATGAAACTTAATCCTTAAAGTACCAGTGATCATAGGCTGAGCTCATAAACTAAAAGGAAAAGCATGTAATAAATTCCATTAATGCGAACTTAATAGAGAGTAGAGTCACTGATTGATTTCTCCTTTCTTCTGTCTGTCCCCCTGAGAAGGTACCTGCTGAACTAAGGTATGAAAGAAACGTCTCTGTGTTGGGAAAACCATTGTGATCTGTAACAAAGCTCCCTTCAGGTCTGTTTCTATGGCAACAGGAGCATCAGACCAGCAAAGAATGGACCAGAAAGGAGAGAAAACCCTCTATAAAAATAGTTATAAAATACATATAAAATGCATATAGCCCCAAACCTGGAGGTTTTTGGAACCTACTTATTATAGTAACTATTTAGGGTACACCCTATTGTACTGGACAAGTAGTAGAGTAATAGCAAATTGTTAACTTCACAGACATTAAATCTAAACTTACTAGAAGCAGTATAATTTATAAAGTGATTTTTATGTAAGCCCTCTTTAAAAAGCATCTTTTGAATCTGAGGGTGTTAATTCTCTTTAATGAACGTTATCGTGAGGTGGGAAATGATAGGTGTTTGGTCTGCAACCTGGGATTATCCCAAATTACAGTTTTCTTCCCGAGAAAATTCTTTGCATTTTGTTGAAGACAATTTGAGCCCTATAATCCTACATGCAACAGGAAGAAGACCTGGCTATCTCTTCTTATAAATAGATTTATGAAATCCTTCCTTAGTCAAAATCCACTTTTATTTCCCAAGGTCTGTATTAGTTACCTACAGATTGACCTACTTACAAGTCAATGAGCCATGTTGTATTGAATCTGAAACCTAAAATCCTGTTCTTCAGCACACATGAATAACATTCTTTTTTTCTTTTTTACAATATTAAAAAGCTTTTTACTTAATTTAATTAAATAAGAATTTTAATAACCAGAGCCTTTATGTAGTTGTTACCAAAGTTTATTCATTTTGTCATGTTGATCTTGTTCTATTTGTTCTATCTGTTTGATTCTAAATCTTAATGAAGTCAGTACTCTGGATTAATAGTGGCAATTAGAATAAGGGAATTAAACATTCTCCGTTGATGGCTCCTGAATGGTTCTGGGCTCTAAAGGGTGCAAGAAGGAACATGCTTTTGGAGAAGCAGAAGCGAAGAGATAGAAGGAAGGTGAAAAACCCAACAGTAGAAATGAAAGCAGTCCTATAACTTTTATGGGAAACATATAATCCCTCAGAGTTTTGTTTAACATCTGTTACTTGTATCTTCATGTGCCAAGAGTGTGATTGGACCATTCATGAGGAGAGAAAGAACTGTGCAATCAGCAGACTTTGTTCACTATTCCTGCAGAAAGGGGGGTGCAATAAACAATATGAAAGACTTCAGTCAAACACAAATGGGTTTATATTTAACGTGCTTAATTTAGAAGCAGGCTACATAGAGGTAGAATTAAGAGAAATAGAAATACACATCTTTTTTTTATCATTATTATTTGCTTGAAGCACATTGTATAATGAGAGGAGCAGAAAAGTTTCTACCCTACCATTGTAGCCTAATCCTTTGCTCCTCTGTGAGGAGGTGCAGCTGTTTACTGATCTTGTAAGCTCAAATCAAATCAAAGTGTTTCCTAGTGCTTTATATTGGGTAACAAGAAAGCCCTTGGGTCAGATGAGGAGACTGCTGCTGCACCAGAACATGCGCCTGAACTACTGCAGGCACCCTGGTGAGGAGATATTGTGTCTATCTAGATTAAATCACTGACATAATAGTCCAGAAATGGCTATTATAATAAAAGCTTATTTTCCAATAGTTCTAAAATAAATGATGAAAAAGTGCCATTTTGGGGGTTTTTCCCATTCGCTGTCACCGCATTGCATTCTATTCTTTTTAATCTATCTGCTCCTGTCGCTGCATTCCAGTCGCTCAGGTTCATTACTGCTTGTTTTGCCAATACTGTTGGGATACACTCCAAGAATTTGGGTTATTAGTCACTGCAATAAAAGACCAATGCATCTTAATCAATGCAGACTTCCAAAAATGAAGCATTTCCTGAAGCTGTGGTTCAAAATGATCACATTTGAAAATCAGGTTCCTCCTTAATAAGTAGAAGATTGTTTGTCTTCTGAGAGCACGTTGTTGGAGGTGTGTTTAACAGGAGATTTTTAGGTTTTAATTTTAAGCAAGGCCTTTGGCAAAATCTGCCCTGCTTTCAAGAGGATATTAAATTCCTCATCCATGGACACACGTCTGACATGTACACACAGGTAGTGTTCATTCCGCATGTTCATTAGTGCCTGTGTTCGCCAGCAGAGTCAACAGGAGCTGCAGGTAGGCACTTGATGCCTGGAAAATTAGACTAATAAATCATAACATCTAAGCTGGGAGTGTGTGCGTGTGTTAAAATCATCTGTTTAATCAGATACATGCTGTTTGCAGTGGCCTCTTTTAGGCAGTTGTGTGCCTCTTTGTGCATAAACGTTATCACCATATATTATAAAGCATTTGTGGTACTTGCACGTTTAAAAAGCATCAGATATATCCGAATGGAAGGAAAACCCTCAGGACCGCAGGTAATGCTGGCTCAGCATACTAGGTTTAAGAAACCACTTATGTTTCAAGGAAAAGCTCTCTACATAAGTGAGAGCTTAAATGAATTGAATGGGCAAAGAGTTGAGTTCTGTAAAATGTACTGAATGCAAAATGCTGCTTTGGAAATCATGATGGTGAAGACAAATTCAGGAAAAGGTCTCAGAAACAGTGGGTTTCTGGGCATTTCTAACATTAGTACAGAATCTGCATCCAAGTCAGTGGGAGTCTTTTCAGTGCTTAATGAACTGTGCTTGATTTACAAACTTGGTATTTAAACTGTTTCTTTAACACAAAAATAAAGACTGTAAGATTGCAACTATAATAAAAGCTGAAATGACACAAAATATACTGCGTTGCCCCTACTCCCTTCAGAGAGCTGAGGAAAATGTTGATTATATAGAGGGGTTCAGTGCATCTACAAACTCCCAGGCAGAAATACCTTTGGCTGTAGTGATGATGGAATAAACACTCTGCTGCCATTGTAATGATGTTGAATGATACCTGTAAAATCAGATTTAAAATGTTGAATCTGTTCAGTAGGGAATGGAATAAGGAATGATGCCATAGGTATTATATGGTGTACTCCTGCAGCCCTCCTGTTCTAGGAGACTCAAGTGTCAGGAGACATTTCTTCTGCAGGTGGATGTCTCCATCTCCCTGCACAGGGTCACGATGGTAGGCTGTGCAGCTTCTGCAGAGTTTGTGGAAGTAAATGTGCCCATAAGCACCATGTATTTTGCCTAAAATAGCATTTACACTGTCACCTCCATCTTTTTCTGTAAGCCTTGCAGCTTTTATATGCATTTTATTCATTGTGATAAAAAGAGGTGAGGTATAAATAAGGCCACGGGGAAGAAAACTGTTGGTTCCAAAGTCTTGCTAGAATAATAATGGAAGAAAATAGACCAGGAAGAGCATTCTTCTCCAATAGCCCCAGCCTTGTGCAAAATCATCCATGTATAGCCAGTCTGTTAATGCTATTCTGCCTTAAAAGATAACAACTTAAAAGTGAAGTCTGTCAGTAAAGGGAGAAAACTAATAGGTAGTAATCAAAAAGCAAAGAAAAAGATTGAATTAAGCCCTTGCTAATGATATTCCATAATTAGATCTGCTTAATGGAAGGGTAGAATAATCTATTTAATTGTAACTATAGTTTATGGTAGAGCACTGTGCCTTATTGTATCATGTCTCTATAATGAAAGAACTAGCATTACTTTTGGAATAAATATGGTTTTCTCAAAATGCTCTCTTTTCTTAATTTACTAGACATTTGTATATTGCCTTCTGTAGTTTTTCCTTACTATTCCTGATGGGATTTTCCGGTCTCTTTCTGCTGATCCTTTGATGGAAAGGGATACTGCACCAGTGTCCTCAGTTACACAGCAAGCTTTTTGGCCTTAAGTGTTTTCAAGTATATGCTGCTATTTAATGATTTATCCTTGACTGGCATGCCTTATGTGGAGATGTTCTTTATCTAAATCCTAATTAAATGAAATCATATACCATCTGTGTCTAGTTCAATTAAAATGGATTGGGCAGATTGACCTCCTTAATACTCTTCAAAGCATGTTATTTGTCTGTACAGTCCCTTTAAGACAGCTTATTTCTTGAGACAACATTTACTGCCTGCTTGAAAAAAGTTAGGAAAAGATACCAGTCTGCTTTACTAAAATGAGGTGAAAATGTGTCTCTTTCCACTTACAACAGAAACTTAAAAGTAAAGAGTAAGCCCCTGGGAAGTTTGTCATGGTTTTCAACTCAGATCCCATCCTCAGGTGTTATTATCGGAGCTGGAATTTTTGGCATGGTTTGCACTAAGTTCATGATCATGTTCTCTGCAGCTGATGTTTTCCTGATGCTCACAAGTTTGTCTGCAGAGTTCTTTGGGGAAGTGAGGGTCTCTTGTACCAGGTGTGAAAGGACCAGTTGTCTACAGACAGTATGCAAGGGTGCTCTTACTATGGGTATGGTATTTTACTTACAGAACCAGCTACAGTGGTTCATGTATGATGACTTGGCAGATGTTCCATGTTTAATCCTTACAATGAGGAGACATGAAAAATCTGTCAGCATTTTTGCATTTCCTATGTAACTTTTCTAATGATAATTAATAGCACTGATTTATTCCATTAAATCTGTGCTTCGGGTGATATCTTAAGTTTCAGCCCTCTTCAAGAGCTTTTTGGGCATTTCTTCTTGAAGAGATGGCAAAAGATACAATCAGTAAAGAATATGAACTGCTGATAGGTTTGTAAGTTATGACCTTACATGTCATATGACGATGGCAGTCAGATGTAATAGTTACTTTATAATAAGGTAAACTATGTTTTTTTATTCTGATGCTATTATTGAAGGGATTTCACTTGCCTGGACATTGGTAGTGGTATATTCCTTAACTTCAGTGTTTGCTATCTTTAATTAATTAATCACATTTTGAACACACAAATTTAGCCTTTTATTACTTTATCAATCCCTAATTCTCCTCTCATATTGGACAGCTGATCAGAAACTCATCTTTAATACAAAGCCACTATTTTTCCCTTCTCTATGCATGCAGATGGTGTTTCATTTCTTGCTGGAAGTAGTCTCTGCAGAAGATGCTGCCAAAGCATCTTCATTAACTGACTGGCAGAAGTGTTGAGCAGTTGCCCACCTTTCCTTCAGATGATAAAATCATTTTGTCTTGCTGTCCTTTAAGATTTTCTTTGTGGCCTTCAGATTTCACTTGGAGCTGCCTTTGGAAGAGTGAGAATTGGTGAACGAAGCAGCATGCTACAGGTCTTGTCAGTGAGAATCAATTCTTAGATTCTACTGGTAAAAATGGAAAAGACAATGAAACATAAAACCAGTTTTTACTCTACAGATTAATCTGTTGTAAATAACTGTCCAGCAGACTTAAACCACTCTGTTTAAAGCAGACACTTCATTAACAGCATGTTTGAAGCTAAAGCGCTTCGTAACTGTGTTTCTTTACTGTGTGGGGTTTTCCTTTGGGATATTTCACTGCCCTGACCTTGCATATGCCTGCTGCATCCAGAATATCCTCCGTGAATACATCTTGAGATGCTGTGACTGCAATAGGATTCCATGATTTTCCTTAAAACCTATTTAAGGAATTTTAAAAGAAATTGTATTATTTTGCAGAGAAGAAAAATGACTTTTTGTCTTCTCTGTTGTTCTGTATCACAAGCAAACTAATCTTGCTGTTTGTGTCATTCAGGGAAGACTGACGGAGTAGCTGTTAGCACTTAAAGTTCGAGATTTAGCCACAAAATTCATCATCCTGCACTAAAGAGGGAAATTTAATTTCATTGTCAATATGTAAGATGAAAATTTACTAAAGCTGGATGTTACTGGGAGTAAATTGAGTTTGAATTCATTAAGAACCTAGAAACAATCACCGAGTTAGTAATGAAACAGTGGCAAATGTGAAAGCAGGCTTTTAATATTAGCGTAGATCTGCTGAGTTTGCTGCACGCTTCTTACTGCCACCAGGTTCTTTCTCAGTTTTTAGGTTGATTTCATAAGGAAATCATATATTGCTTGTCAGGACACTTCTTCCATCCCACCACGCTTTGTGGTCTTTGTGACTTAATGTGCGTGCCATGGGTTAATTCATCCGACAGCTTCTTCCTCCTGATGGTTTCCCCACCAGTTAGGAATTCAGTTGTCTGATTTTGTGCTGAGGCATCCCTGGTGCTCCTCACCGTGTGCCTGCTCTGCTGCAGCACAGCAAGGAGTGGGTGTCAGCCTGACACTCCGTTCTTACAGCACCTCTCGCAAGCCTTCAGGCACTCCACAACCATCTCGATGTCTCTGCAAGATAAGGGCCTCTGAAAACAGGGATCTTAGAAACTGATATTTAGCTGCAGGGAAAATGAGTCCTGCCTGGATCATGGGGTGACCGGGTCAGAATTCCCATTCTCCTGACCTTACATACATCCTACACCCCCCATGTTGCAGAGCGTGCATGTCTGTAGCTCTCTGCCTTCCCAAAGCACTATGAAAATACATGGTATGTGCATCTCATGATCATGGGGAGAACATTTTTCCTTTTAGAGGGGAGGGGATTGGAGATTGAGAGTTTTGTAATCAAGAAACTGAATGCCTCCTTTAACAAGAGCTCCATTTGGGTTATTATAGTGCGGTATTTCAGGCATTTATTGTAAGGCCATGTGAGAAGATTGTATCTTTGAAAGATATTGAATATTTAAAACCACTGTTCTAACATGTTCTGAATTCTTGGGGGACAGATTAATAACTTCAAGCTAAAATATTTCAAAATAAGAAAGTTATATTCCAATGAGGGTTTTTGCCTGCTTAAAATAACCCAGCTGTGAAACTGGAAGTATGTGGTACTGAGTGTTCTTTGTTCAGAGTTTAAAAATACTTCAAAACCCCAGAGATCGGGAAGCAGATGTCTGTGCTTCAGGATTCATGAGGCCCCAACAATGGGAGTATCTCATTGTCAGCATACTGATTTCATGTTTATGTGGCACCCATTTATTCAAGGAGAAGTTGCTTTTTCCCACTGGTTAAAGAACAGTTTTTAGAGATTGGGAGGTTGGTGGTAGGGGTTTTGTTCTTTGTGCTTGGCATCATCACTGCTCCGTTCTTAGATACATAACAGGCTTCTCAACCTTTGTATGTTAAGGTTGTTTCCAAACATTAAAACCAGTGGAAATCATTTTGAGATCTGCCTGGAGTCACACAAGATCCATGGAGGTTCACTAGCAGGCCCAGTATGTGTTAGGCTCTGCTGCTGACTCAGTGTGCACTAGAAATGGTAGTTGCCTGATCTGATGTTGGACTTTGTGCCCATGAGCCTGATCCGAGCCCGGTGCATTCCCTGTATGTGTTGCATATCCACCATCACGCAGCATAAGGAGCTCAAGAAATGGCTCTACCCAAACCACTCTTCACAGTGTTCCATTAGTGTGACATCTCCAGGTTTTGTGTTTTTAATTTCACTGCCTTTACTGTTCTTTGTTCCTTTGTCACATATTTTCTCTACCAGTTCTAACGCTTCCAGTGACTCCATACAGATACCCCCTTTTTGAAGGAAGAGTTAGGTTTTCAAGTCGATATTGCAATTGTAACCTGCAGGGGATTGAGTTATTTATTACAAAATATAATCTATATTATAAATAATTACAGAATTATTACAGAATAATTTATTTATTTATTACAAAAATAAATTACCATTTCACTGGATTGACTTCTTATTCTAAGCGCTTCATGATGCTGTGGGCATGATAACTGGAAGGTAACATCTAAACACAAACACATGTTTAATTAAGGAGAGGTGTAGAAAGCTTTAGGGTAAAGATTTAACATTTAATGTTTCTTTTTCATTAACACCAGCATAATTAATACTTTCCTGTAGTGTTTTTCATCCATGGCTTTTGTTATTGTTCATTTATTAACATGCAGTTTGTGTAAAGAGAGTTATAATTGTGTGCATTAGCCTCTGGAGAGGAGGTTTTTAAACATGTAATCTCAAGAAACATCCAGTGTTAGTATTTCAGGCATTACTTCAGTCTGTGCATCCAACATTTCTTTATTTAACAGAGAATGCTTTGATTCGCAGTGTCTTTGCTTAGACAGAAGGGAGAATGTTATTCTGTTGTTTTTAATAGTTACTTGGTACAGTCTTGGAGCAGGATGAAAATAAATTATTATTTGTGTTAAATTAATGAGATGTAAATTTTTTCAGGGAAAGACTTGAGTGAATCTCAAGGAAAAGCAAGTAGTTGGGCATAAAGCAGTCTTGCTCATCTTCTGGTTCAGATCCCTTCCGCATGTTGGATGATGGGGCTGGTGGAGACCCCAGGGCAAAGCTGGTATCTCCTTCGCTGAGGTCTGGTGGCTGGTGGGGTCACAGATGAATGGGTACAGGTAGGGCATAGATGGGGGCTCGTGCTATAAACTGCAGGGTGGAAGCTGCAGCTTTATCCCGAGCACTGCTCAGGTATCTTTTAATCCCAAGGGGACCTGAGGGTATGTCATTTTTACCTACTGTTTGTTTTTGGGAAGGAAGCTTTTTCTGGGAATCAGCACAACATGTCCTAGAGGAGTAGGAGTGCACAAATATATGTCTCACTGAATACATGGTAGATTGACTTTATGTATTTGGCTCTGTGCTTTTGGGGGGTAATAATTTTACAGGAAGTGGATTGCTCATTCTCTGTACTGTGAAATCAGAGCTTTGTGTGAGTTACTGGCTCAGGAGGGAGCCTGCTTTCTGAACTCTTCCCAATATTGGCTATCAAATAAATACATTATATTGGGTGCTGATATTGTTTAAAACAGAAAACCCAGTCCTGCAATGTTTTATGTTTTAGGAGACACAAGAATATATCTACTGATAGCGCATGTTGGGTCTGAGACCTGTTGGCACACTAAAAAAGAAAGTATAAATGTTCAGGCCAGCAAGAAGGTTGAGCTGCATCTAGAGGAGAAATCAGACATGTGGTACGTATATTGACAGAGTAGCTGGTAGTAGAGGAAAAATGATAGGCTAAATGATGGGATAAGTCACTCATGCAGTTTTAAATCCATACTTGATTAGCTTCTGTCACCATCCATAGGCCAGCAGCACAGATGAATGTGAGACATCTGAAGCACTGGCCAGAAGATGAAGTGCAGCAACATAGGCAGGTCATACATAATGGGAAAAAATAAGTGCAGAGCTGTTGGACTTGAAGTTAATATCTCACAACTGGGCATACTGCTTGAATTTTACTGTTGGAGCACTTGAGAATTGCTGCTGTTGCAGTGATTTGTTGGGTGAGACTTCAGTTGTTTGTTCTGTGTTACATAAAACGCAGTATAATACAAAAAGTAATAATGAGAGAGGAGAAAATCTAGTTTCTATATTTAGTCTGTGAAATCAGTAGCTCAGTGGGCTTAGTTGCACAGATCAATCTCTTACTTGATCAGACCTGTTGTGATTCTTTCTCTTCTCTTAGTTGTAGGTATTTAGTAGTTTGCTGATGGACAGGACTGCCAATTGCATATGGTAAAATCTCTGGACAGTAGTTCCATGCCTTTGGAATGAAATTATTTTGTAATTGATTAAGAAAAGAAAGTGGGAAACCATTTTTTTTTTTTGCATTTATTAAATTTATTTCTGGGGTTCTAGAACAGCAGTTACTTGAAAAACCCTAAAAACCCCTCCTGGCACTGCTGGGAAAGCTTCTGCTCAGAGAATCAGATGTGGCATGTCAAAAACCAGGTTTATTGCAACCTCTGAAGCTGCCCAGATGACACTAAGGAAGGTTTGCACCATGTCTGGCATTAGCTAATGAGTTAACTGAATTGTGCTGAACTGAGTTGTGCTGCTTTCTGTAGGACAATAGATTTTGGAGCATCATGTGGTCGACAGGCTCAAAACTTACTCAATCTCCAAAAACCCTATTTAGAAAAATGTTATTACTCGGATAGTGAAAATCGCTAAATACTTGAATATAACTTTACAAATAGATCATCTAATACAGGGATGAGAAGGGTCTGGTTGTTTTGGGTGCTGGTCCGTTGTAAGGAAGAATATGAGCTCAGCATAGAGCTGTGTTTCTACTCTGGGTACTTAAATTGGTATTAAGCTGTGCTAAAAGCTTTCCTTTTAGCGCTGTGCTGCTCCTGCAGAGCAGCCTCATTTGTTGTGCCTGACATGAGCTATGGAAAACATAAAAATAATACAACAAGACCTTGCTCTGTCATGCTTAAAGGAGCCGTGGGAGTTGAATGGAATGAGACTTGATAAATTAATGATGTTAAGTGCTGCGGGAAAATGGAGAAGTGATGAATGTAAGTAGAGAGGTGCCAATCTTTAATACTGTGATTGACGAGCGGGGCACACAGGTAATTGCAGAAACTCTGGGCAAGGATATAAGGCAATGAATGAGTTTAAAGCTGTTGGTGAATTTGGGACTAACAGTAACTGTGGATAATAGAGACATATATTTTAAGAGCATGTTTACTTTAGGGAAGATCATAGTATTTTATAAATATTTAACACATTATTATTGCAGGTTTTTATCTTGTAACCATGGGTTTTGTTTTACTTCACGTCCAATTTGATTTTATTTTTCTAACTGACATATTTCTGGTTTTCAATTAATATTTTTTTTTTCCTAAATAATGCATTTTTATAGATTTCTGTGTCGGATTCAGTCAGTCAATCAGCTCTGGGTTTTTTTGTGGAGTCTTTCACCTTGCTCATGATAACCAGGGGCAAGTTGTTTAATGTTAAGTTGAAGCCTATTGCAGTGCTGCATGTTGATGGGGGGAGAGTGTTAAGGCATAGCTTTGTCATTGCCCATTGCAACACACTGTTACGAGGCATTATAGCTGGGCATTAATCTCATAAAGGGCAATGTAAAGTGTTCCAACTAAAATGTAAGTAGCATTAGCACTCAGACAGGCTCTTAACTTAACATTATGTCCAGAATATGGGGAAGAGGTTAAGATGTTCATTTTATCTGAGAAAGTGTAATATATTTTTGTGCTATGTGCGTTTTATTTGCACAACTGCTCCATGAATTTGGTGGAAGTGCTGTATTTCAGATTAGGATTTTAGGAGCTGTATGAGGCTTTTCCTGTATCTTCATCTGTTCTGTCCCCTCCACTTGATGAAGTTTACAGATTTCCTGCAGATAAAGCATTTAGTGTAAATCTGAATTGCTTTCTATCAAAATCAAAGGCCCAGTGAAGAGCAGAGTACGAAAGATGGTTTTTCCTGAGTGTAAAGTCCTCAGTGTAAACTGTAGCAGAGGCATTTGTTTTTTGTATTAAGCAACTCCATACTAATTGCATGATATTGCCATCTAGTAACTTAGATTATAGCCATTGTAAAAGCATTATCTGAAACCATTTGTTTTCTTTTAAATGTGAAAGTTCATCTGGAGGACATCAGTTATTGTCCTCTTGGCTTTGTTGCGTTTCATGGTGAGGAGAGGTTTTCTGTGATTTCTTAAGGAGCCATAATGTAATTTCTGGCTGCCAATTCATAAATACTTGGTTTGCAATCAAGTTGTTCCATGTTTTGCACTTGGCGTAGTCCATTATGGAAGGATTTTTCTTCCTAAATTTTATGTTTTGATTTATCTTCAAGTAAAAAAAACACTTTGAATGTCATTCAGCTTCTTCTTGATAGACTACAAGCGCCTAAATCATTGCCAAGATGGCCACAACAGAGGAAAGACATGCATCTCACTGACAGCATTAATTTTGGTGTGATTCTGCAGGCCCATCGCTTGACCAGTGCCAGCAAAACTGGGTTTCAGAGATTTATTTTTCCTTCCTTTCTTTGCTCCTCGTGTCAATCCTCAGCATGTTTATCATATCAGGTCTTTCAGCAGGATTAATATTGTGCAATTCCATTTGTTCCTGGGATTAATTTTAATGATTGCTTTTGTTGCAGCCTTACAAAGGCTTAGCCTACCAGCCTATGTTAGTAAAAGCCTATGCTAATATGTGTACTGGGATTACAGGGGAAGAGTGGTTTCTCTTCTTTTTCTTTATGAACATTGCATTACTTGCAGATGAGGAAAAATGCACTTATTCTGCTGCAGTTTTCATAGATGCCTGGTTGGTAATCCCTGACTAAACATAGCACTGTAATACCTTTTACAAATACATCTGTATCTCTCCAATTGTTCCATTTCCCCCATAGCAGTCTCAGTCTGCAGAGCTCCTGGCTAAAGAGTGTGGCTCAGTGGTACATGATGCAGTGAGCAGACAAGGATCCAGCCTGACTTGCCTCATGTTGGCACGTTAATTACAGTGTAATCATTGCAGGGAAGTGCCAGTACGTGATTTTGACTGCATTTTGTAAAACCAGGATAGAGCCAAAAGGGCACAAATTTTATCCCTTTGTTAAGAGAATGAAAAAAAAAACAAAAACCTATTTATTTAATTTTTGCTCCTTCCTTTTTGTCTGTTGCTCTCAGATACACATTTTCTGTATAAAATGGAACTAGTATTACTCAAGAGGATGAACCTGACTAGCAATATGTAAGATACCATTAATTTATACTGTCTGGGAACTTTCATGCCAAAGGACAGAGGAAAGAGGAATGTATGCAGAAGAAACCTGTAAATTGAAGAACACTTACAATCAGTGCCATAGAGTAGGCTTGTTTGAAAGTTTGGCCTTGGTTTGTTAGTTTAGGTACCAGTTACAAGGAGGACATAATATTTACAGGTCTTCTCATTGTCTAGTATAGATATTGACTGCAGTGCTTTCTATGGCTATGAAATCTTCATAGTTGGAGGCTTTACTAAGGAATGTTCTTGCCCACAAGTGATTTTGGAGAAATAAAAGGTAGGAGTCTGAACTCATCTTCCCTTCGTTGGGAGTGCTCTGCCAGCAGAACACTTCTGTGCAGGCTTTCTTCCAAATGCAGAGCCTTCAGTGTAATCTGGGAAGCTCTTTTGCCATCAGCAGCCTTGGGGAAAATGCTCATTAAAGAAGAAGGAAAAATGCTTGTCACTGAAGCTGGTGTGCATGGATGGTCTCAGGGTGGGCATAGCAAGGAGATGGTGTTGCAGTCGTACTGAATGGTTTGGTGAGGGCTTTCTGTGTTTTTTCCTTGATTTGAACAGTGCAGAGTTAATTGCCAGATATTAAATATTTATGGATTTTATTATTATGCATTGCTAAATGTTGTAAGGACTTTTCCTGATGCTGCAAAGCAGCTGAGACTCATTCAGCCTTAGGACAAAGCGGAGGTGGCTGTCATGGGGAAATTCTCCTTTCAGGGCTTCAAGCACTGGAGCTCACCCTTCTAATGCGATTCCAACAGTCCTTACCGTGTTCAGATTCTTTGATTAGCAAACCTCAAAAGGGTCAAATTCTCCCCAAGGGACAGAGAATTTGTGTCAGTTCTTGTTTTTAACCTAAGTGTGCTCTCAACTGTGGTCGCAATGAAGCACCTTTCTCTGCAAGTAGTTCTCATTTTAAATGGCAAATAGCACTGCCAAATGTTGGAGGATCAGGAGGCAGTGCTAAAAGCCTGGCATTCTTTCAGGGGTTTATTGTGTGCCACTAACTTTTCCTTCGAGTTTCACTATTGTTTTCTGAATTTTTGATCAGCTAATAAATAACAGCCGTGGAAAAACAGTGTGGATCAGACAGCTTGGCTGTGATCTCCACCATTGTAAGGTCAGGGTTTGAGCACAAAAGCTATTGTCAGAACATACTGCACATTCAGTCTTAGCTGCCTATTTATATGGTTTTTAGCTTTGCTTGGAGGAGTAGGATTGGTGACTTTTCCAAAAGAGAAGATACTTCACTATAGAAAAGATACCAAATACCCTATCAATACTAATGAGTCCAATGTCTTTATATTCCTTAGTCTGCAAAATTTAATGTGTTTGAATTACTTTATAGTTATTACAGAAAGTTATTACTGTATAGAAGGGTTATATAGACATATGGAAAAACATCTGTTCAAGGCATAAATAGTGTTTCAGAGGTTATATGTAAATGTAAAAGACCATTCAATGACACTGTGAATTAGTATCTACTGTGATATGATTCTGGCTGTGATTTCTTAAAAGCAGCGTTCTTCACCTTGAGGTGTAGATCTTGAGATAAACATATTTCAATCAAATCCTTCAGTTGTTAATAGAATTTATACCTGCAGTCATTCATGGAGTTTTTGTCTCTGGAGAACAAAACCCTGCCCATGTTGTGCAGTGACAGCCTGGTTCACAGGTACAAGCTTCCATCCTTCTGGAAAGACAGAGCTGAGATGGAGAACAAAAATGAAAGGGTATGTTTAAATTATGCATATTTTGCCTTCCTGCCTGCCTTTCTTTTTTTTGTGTGTGGTTAACCACTGTATAAAATATCAGGCAAAAATGAATTATTCAGTGAGGAACTTTGAAGACAATTTGCTTGGGTGTTTCAGATTCGTGTCTGTCTCTAATAAAGTTGTCAAATGAGGAGCAGGAGGACACCCCGCAAGTTCTTGCACGAGGAAGCTGTTGAGTGATGAAATTCTGACTGAGTTTGAACCCAAAACTTCTCTGACTTTTCAGAAATCACCGTTCCTGGTTTTGTGCACCGTCAGCACAGTTTTGCCGTGGAATCATAGAATAGTTAGGGTTGGAAAAGGGTCTTAAGATCATCTAGTTCCAGCCCCCATTATAGCAAAATAAGCAGATACCCAATTCTGTAATGGATAGCATAGTATATTAATGTATTTATTAGCATGTATGTGATTTTTTAAAATGTAGGTAAAGAAAAGGAACAAAAGGTTGTTCTTTACAAATTACAGAATGCAAGTATACCATTGGCCTGGCATTTAAGTGAGCTCTTGAGCTGTGACACAAGGAACTGAATAAAGCGATGACAAGTACATACTTCTTGCACTGTGGCTTTTGTCATGGCTGCAAGGCTTCGTTGCAACTCTGATTTTCCTCCTATATGTATGTGCCTTTCCACAGCTGTTGAGCTTCATCGTGCCATCTTTCTTGAAGTGATATTCCATAGGTTTATAGATATCTATAGAATGCTGCCCTGGATTGCAGTATTCTGCATGTGAACTGGTTTTGCGTTGGAGATTTTGGGGTCTGTGATGAGAGGGACACACAGATGTTAGCATTTAAATTAAATCCCTTTTAAACTCTGTAGAGAATACAGAAAACTCTTCCAAAGGATGACTGAGCGTATACAAGAGGTATCTTTTACTTTGCCAGTACTTAACCTGAAGGTAAAGATAGAGATGCAGCTCTAGAATGTGTGATAACCCAGGACAGACAAACTTCTCCTTGGATTTCTTTTTCACCATTCAGGAAACACCCTCCTGCAGTGCCTGGTGTTGAACAAATCTGTACAGAAGTTAGTGGGGTTGGCCTTAGATTTTGAAGCATATGTTAATGTATATGGATGTTACATTTTCCGTTTGGTAGCAGTACATCCAGACATACAAATGTCTTTACTTAGAAGTAGACTGAAGTGTACAGATGCTGCAGTGGGAGGTGGGAAGGAGACACGGTGCCGTGTAAATAAGGGTAAGGGTTTGGTGCCGCCGTGCAAGGTGTGCATTCATGAATTGGTGGGTTCTTCTGGTAGCATTCACCATTTTAGACGGGAAAGCAGAGTTCTGCTCTGTGAGGAGGAGTGGGAAATGGAAACCAGTTATTATCCAGGGCCTCGCATATTGAAGAAGCTTAGAGGCAAGAATAGTAGCTTCCAAGCTGCGTTCATCACCTACGCTCGCAGTGCCGCCGCTACTTTACTCTGAGCCATTTGCAAATCAGTGTATCTTTCTGGGCTCAGATCTGTCACTTAATAGTTGCAGAGACCTTCATTCAAACCACGTTAGCCAGAACTAACTGTGGGCACATCTGGCTTTACACATAAAAGCTTGAGTTTGTTTCGGTTTTGCAGTTGTCAGCAGCCAAGAAGTTTGGGCTCATGAAGATGCTCCCTTAATTCTTACCGTGCTAACAGTGAACTTGACTTATGGCTGCCTTAGCTTCTGAAAGGGGGTTTGTTGTTGCCATTTTCCCCTTTATTCTTGGATAAATATGTACCCCTCTCCTGCTTTTACAGCAAAGCCAGGGCACGTTAGATGAGATTAATTTTCAGCCTTTATCTCATCTCATCTCTCTTTAATGAGTGAAGTGATAGTGTAAGCTTCAGCTGAGGATAATGGGAAAACAGATTTAATTCTATCATTTTATTGTGCACAAATGTATTAATGTAGAATAATCGTTGTGCAACCTGGTGTCACACGGTCCAGTGACAATGACATCCTGTATCACGGTCATGATGCACTACATCCAGCCACATTTCAGCTCCATTGAAAGGCACAGAAACTGCCGTGTAACTTTAATACTAAACAATTCAGCATATTGTACTTATCAGGAAGTAGCAAAATTCTTTTATATAACAGGAAATTATTTAAATTACTTCCATTTGATCAATGTTAAACTATATATTGTAAAATGTATTCTAGGTGTAAAGAATACTGTGCATTGAAAAGTGTCTGTCTTCCAAATCAATAAATGTCTAAATAATAAAAGTAATACATGATACGAGGTTTTTAAGCTGTGCCTCTGTCTTTCTAGTACTCGTTTTGAATCCAGATCCCTGGATTCAGTCTTTATTGAAATGATTCATTCACTGTAACATGGAGTTGTATCTGAAAGAGAATCTTGCTCCATTTTTTCCTAGTCATGAATCAGTTTCCGACAGGATCTTTCGTTTATGTGCTTTCTGTAATTATACTGCAGTTTCTTCATTAAAAAGCAATGAAGAAAAAATTGCCAGTAAACAGCAAGCCCCTCTGGAATTTAACTGTTCTTACAGTAATTAGGAAATCACAAATCCCTGGGAGTTCAGGCATGCAGACCTTTCTCCATTTGCCGACTCAAATCAGTCCTCTTCTATACAAGCAGAACATGAACAAAAGGCAGCAATCAGAATCAGTTGATTCAATGGCCACCTGTTTTGTTTAATTAAAGCTAGTAATTCAGTGTGAATTCCAGGAGGGGACTGAAAACTCTGCCTTGGAATCATTTCTGATTGTGGTCAAGTTGTCCCCTTCAGTAGAAGCATAGGGAAGGAAAATGTTCATTGATAAGCATCAATATTAAATATGATTTTTTTCTGTCTGTGCACTTTCTTATTTCTCTTCAGAGTAATAAAGAATAACAGTGGTTTTAGTACCAGTGATGGGAAAACAGATTATTGCTGTTGTTACTTTTGGTTGGGGTTTGTCATTTGTTATCATGAAAGACTTTTGTTTTACAGAGCCTGAGAATCAGTCTTCATTTCAGAATGCAGTTCCAGCCCTTGAACCCATAGATGAATTGGCTGTGTTTGGAACTCGCTGTTCTGCTGCTGCTTTCCGCTGTGCTTGCATGGGTCTGAAGCAGCACAGCAGGGTTTGCACAGCACTCTGTGGTGTCTGTGCAGCAGCTCAGGGCTCTCCTTACCACTGAAATCCATAATGAAAAGAGCCTGCGTCTTCTCTTCTCCATCGCCTCCTTGTACAGTCTTAGAGCCTAATTTACATACATTTTATTACCTATATTTTTGCTTAGTCTTTGTTTTCTTATCTCACCACTTCTTTTGTTACTATAGAGTTGAATGCAGCTCTGTGGCATTCTCTTAACAGCTACTAGTATGTTAAGATGTGCATATGGTTTCTCATTCTGCAGATGCTGGTGGGTGAATGCTTTCTCAGAGTTGTTCCTCAGAGTCACTCCAGACAGTCAAACTCCAAATCCTGCCTGGAGGGTGGGAATCCTGGAAAGAGTCAGTCTGTAATTCCTTGCCAAGTGGGAAAGCTGGGTTGGGTCATTCCTCTGCTTAATTGCAGGAAGGCACGTTTAGCAGCTATATGTCAACATGTAGAAGGCTTTTGGAGTGCTTGGCAGGTAGATTTGGAGCTCAACGGAGTCTTGGGATGGGGAGGAGTAACCCATGAGTCGCTGCAGAACGCAGCCCATCAGTAGTTGGCCCTGCTTTAAGCCAAGCATTGGGCTCGCTGGTCTCCAGAGGTCCTGCCAGCCTCAGCCCTTGTGGTGTGTTTTTGATTCCTCAGGCAGTAGAAGTCTCACCTGTTATTGTACTTTACTCAAAGCAATAAAAGGTCCCCACATTGGCAGCTGTGGGACAGGAAAAGTCAAACAAACTTTAAGCATTTGTACATTTTGTAATAAAAAGTGATATGATCTTAGTCATTCCCAAGAGTCTCAGATTCTCTTTGCTTTCCCTTTCCCATGTATGCAGCTTCATTCAGTCAGGGAAGAGCAAAGCTGGTGAGCAGTTAAACAATGACTTTTTGCTGTTTCTTACTTCTGGGCTCATAGAAGCTATACTTTAAGCCCTGGAAGTTATTTCAGTGCAAGCATTCCTCGAGGTTGAAGCTGCTTTCTCAAATGAAGATGCACATTACCAACCAATTTTTGTTATCTCTACAGGAAAATGAATAGGAAAGTGAAGAAAGTTGCTCAGACATGGTATCTGAATGGGGACTTAGATATTGTAGTTGCTGTTTGGAAGGTGTTTAGAAAAGCTAAAGTCTGAAGTGGAGTGTGAAGGCTTTGATAAATGAAATGGAAGTTTGCCTGAGGACAGCGTGGGTTGAATGTGGGGTTTGGCTTCATACAGAGAAAAACATGCTAGGTTCTTAACTGTGTTTTATTAACTTGGTATTCACTTGGGGAAATTAAAGCTGTTTTAAGGAAAATACACGTGGCACAAATTGCAGTGGTTTCATTGATCTGCTAGAGCAGCACCCCTCACAATCAATACTTTAAAGACATCTGGAGGGGAACTAAGAAAGATGCAGGATTCAGTGTTTCCATCACAGTAGGAAATGTCTAAAGGTTGTTGTGTATTAACGCGAGGCAAACAGACCTGCCAGTCTTCCAGGGCTTTTCTGTTCGTAAAGAGGGATGTTGATCTCATCTCTCGTATAACAATTTGTATATGGTTTTTGCATATATTTAAGGTATTGCCTCCCTTTCTGTTTTCAGCAGAAGTTCAAAGTTCATACCATAATTTATGCCAGAAATTACTTTTTCTTTCACCTAAGTGAAGGGATTAGGGATGTTTTCACTTTATTTTTCCTTTCCACCTTTTCAACTAGTAAATAAATGTATTTGTAAGCATTTGGTTGGGGATGAAGAACACTCCTGTGATTCTGTCATGGAGGTAGGAAATGGAAAACTGGATGTATTTGCATTTATTTACACAGGATTGTTCTTTGCTGTTGTAAGCCCTGCTGCAACCTTTGGACCTTCCGGGTCATCTGCTGCAGAACTCCTCCAAGTTATTTTTGTAATGGAAAATAGAATTTTCTGTTTCTCCCAGCATATTTTTGCACTCGCGCTTCTGCATTTTCTGCTTCTCAGTGCTCCCCAGAAGAGCTCAGAAATGAAAAAACCCAAACGAACACCTTTCACCAACTATAGGCAGTTTAATAAGAAAACCAATCTTACATCCTAATGCCTTGTTAATGTATGTGCGTTGCATTAATGACTGAAAACAGTCATTATTTCCCCTACCTTTATCGCTGGCACAGACTCTGGCACTGACAGATCAGCTTTGCAATGTTGATTTAAATCCCTTCCAAAAACCCCACCAGTTCTGGCTGTGTCACCCTGAAGTTGCTGAATTAAAGACAAGATCTGTACAGTTTCAGAGGATTTGGTCTCAGCTACATGGGTCTGGTGACAGTTACTGGTACTATCAAGGTGCACACTATTGATGGGACTTTAACAAGTCATAATATGATGCTGCTTTGTATATCAAATCTCCGCTAATGCAACCTCACACAAAGTGAGCGTTTGGATATGTTATACTTCAAAGCAACGTGATGATTTAATGCCTGCAAAATTATAGCCGGTTCAATGTTGCTATCAAGAGGAATAAAATTATAACCCAAAGAGAGCTTTTAGAAGCTATTCAGCAGTATAACACTCATAAGCTGTTTTGTAGCGTGTTAAAGCACAGTTTGACGTGTGCTGGTGGTTAACCATGCACTTTCAATTACTGAACACCCCCGTCTTTGAGCCAGAAAAATGATGGAATGGTTCCTCGCAGGGGGGTGCTTTCTATTGCTGCTCAATAAAGGAAATGGATTCATTTTAGCTAAACAAAGACAAAAAGCAGGGGTGGTGGCACTGCTGCTGCAGGGGGGCAAGATGGAGTTGGATGGGAAGGCATGGAGTGACAAACGTTTGGGTCTGGTGAGATGCCTCTGTGTTCTTCTGCTTCCCTCTGCTGGAGTGTGGCAGGATTCCTGCCCATCTCCTGGCCAGGCTCTGGAGCAAATCTGAACCTCTTTTAATGGGTGCAGAGCCCATTAACTGAGCCAGTCACTTCTGCAAACTCATTTATTTATGTTTTAAAGCTTTCTGCTCTGTTTTCAGTGTTCTTTCTATAGGTCCATGTAGCACAAGTCTGTGCAACACAGATCTGGTCCGTGCAATTGTGTGGCCGCCTCTCTCTGCATGAGCATGTCTCAGCTTTGAGGCTAATGACTAATATTTTGATTTTTCCAGAGCTGATGGGGTTTAGAAGACTGTTTGCTATTCATCTTTATAGGGATGCTGCACCCATGCATGTCACTACAGGCTCTGAAAACTCTGTTGTACTGCAGGCAAATTGCAGAGCACTGGCTAGATTTCTGCCAATTTAAAGGTTTTCCAAAGGCAAATATTTAAATGTCTGTAATACTGATTTGCTCCTTTCCCATTTAATGGTATATTGCGTTCAATTCTGCACACAAAAATGGGGGGTTGTCTTCATAACAGCAAAGAATTCACATTTTAGCATGAAAATAACATGCATTTTAATAGAACATATCATTCATCACTTAACAAGTGCTTCCCCATTGCTTTCCCATTGCCACTTCTCCCTTCATAATTTTGATGGATTTTGGAAACAGAAGTGGGTTTTCCCTTTAGAGTTTCACGATTAATCTATGCCAAGTTTAGTGCAAAGTTCAGTTCTCTTGCAAATAGCAGCCACTATTTGGCAGTTCATCTGTCATATCCTGGCTTGGCTCCCTGTGTTTACTATGAAATATGACTGCCAGCAATGCTGAGGGAACTATTGAAAGTTTACATTGATTAAAAGGGGATATATGAAGACAATTTACAGGAGCTTACCTCTAACTCAGTTTACGACTAGCTGAAAAATACTAATGTCAAAGCTATTTCCTCAATAATCTGTGTAAGTCACTTATTGCATATTTAACACTGGGAAGTATTAAAACTACATTAACAACTAATAACTTAATTGCTGCTAATAATACAGGTGATTAGTACTGGCAGTGTAGTAATTATTAGTAATATAGTTATTTAAAGTGTAACCTATATGTTCAAAGGTAGTACTGTGTGTGAATAGCCCATGTTAATATAGAGAATGAGATGAAAAGGTTTTAACATCTCTGATGGATGTATAGCTATCTTTCTCTGTATGTTCTCAGACTTGCTTGCAAAATAACAATTGTTTTGTGTGCTTCAATTTACCAAAACAAAAAAAAAATCATAGGACTGAAGCAGAAAATAGGATTGATCCAACCCGATTTATTTATTCACATGCCTGGTT
This sequence comes from Neopsephotus bourkii, assembly GCF_033783945.1. Lineage (NCBI taxonomy): Eukaryota > Metazoa > Chordata > Aves > Psittaciformes > Psittacidae > Neopsephotus > Neopsephotus bourkii. The sequence goes on from NW_026902223.1 coordinate 3,154,734, forward strand.
TTGCTTCATTGCTTTAGAATAATGCTCTTCCTGGTGTTTTGTGTTTACGTAGAGCTAAGTGCAGGAGTACATGGGCCCTTGCTTGCTGTTCTGGAGCGGGTACGATAGAGCTCTCCTTACATGTCACAACATTTTTAAGCCACAGGCACACCCCTGCTTAACTTAATGCCATGTATATTCCATTGATGGAAATGGAATTATCTGGAAGTGCTTGATACAATTTCAGTATAATACACAGGTTCCATGGATTTAGTAGACATTCATTATAATAATTTCCCATAGTTCTTTCCCCTCTGTGTCATTACTTCATAAATACCACTTATGTCAGATGTTAAACACAACTACAAAAGTCTGTTTATTCAGTATCACTCTTAGAAGCTGGGGGTCTGTCCTTCTCATCAGCAGCTGTGCTCACCAAATACTGGTTAAGTGTCTGTATTTATAAGGCAACAAGTCCCCTTATGTCTTCTAAATAAAACAATTTAAGGCAGAATTAACTTTGAAAATGGGTTCTGATTTGTCTGGAAGGCATATAGTCCGAGGCAATCCATCAGATAATCCTTCAGCAAAGCAATGTTCCCATGACCTGCACCACAAGACCCATTAGATACATCTTTAATAAATAACGAAACAGATGTTCTCCGGAGCATTGAATGTCATTCCATTTAGGTTAACTGTGTTTACAAAAGCAATATGGTTGTTACTAGTTTGCATGTCATATCTCAAGCTGCATAACCAACAGAGCTAGTGAAATAGTCTCCAATTGAATTCTTAATGTGAAGTGTTTACTTGCTCTCCTCTATACTGTATGTCTAATTTCTGGCTGTGCAGTGAAAAGCAATGCTCATAGCTTCCTCATTGCCAAAAAAAGTCACACAAAGAATACTGTCTGAAACAAGCAGAAAACCTTCACAAAGCATAATATGGCAAAATAGCAAATTCTGGAGGTAAGATTTTGCCTTCTTAGTCATATTTTTATGATAATTACTAGGAGAAGTTCCTAAATTTCTTGAGGAAGTTCTTATCCTAGAGGAATCTTTTCTGTGTGCAGAAAGAGTTGGCAGATTTTCCACTTTGTGTGACAGTCCCAATGCTTTGGATTTTTTGGAAAGCTTTTCTCAGCAGATGCAACTTGAAAAGTTACTTAATTTTTTAAGGCCATTTGATAATTCTGATATGAAGGTATATTAATATAAAATGTAAATAGAAGAAAAACCTTTTGATGTCTTGTTTTGAGGTTGTGGTTTTGTTCAAGATGTTTTAATGCAAGAAAGACCCAGCATTTCTTAATTTGCATGGTCTTTTCTGAAAAGAATGTGAGCAAGAATTGCTTTTAGTCCCCTATGAATGTTTTCTAATGAAGAAAAATGACTGCTCTTCCCAGCTCCTGATTGAGATTGTGCAGTGAGAGCTTGGACTAAAGTAGAGTTGGGGCTGAAATCGGTCATAATGGATACCAAAGTACAGCTGATGTGCCCAGGAGGACAGAGCTGTTGCACCCTGTGTTTGTGCAGTGTGCATCTCCGAGTGTTGGGAACAGGCTGTGGGAATCTGGTGTATGTGAAGTTCTGTGGCTGTGTATACATGGAATGAGGCTGCCATGGGTGAAGATACTGAAGATGTGATTTCTTCCTTTTATATAAATTTTAGCTTTCCAAAGGGGACCTCTATCACTGGAGAAAGAACAGATGTGTTTGGACATGTGGTACATATAAGTGATTTGGGTGTATTCCCTTTCACTGGTCCTAAATTAGAAACCATTTCCAAGCTGCTGGTGGCCTTAAAATGTCACTTTCAGTTGCCTTATTCAAAAATCAGATGGGAATAGCAGTCTGTAAGATACTTACTACAAATACTGGAATTTGTTCACTTTCATTTACAATAATATAGATTATAAATTGCAACATTTCAGATTGATCCCATCTTCCAGGTCCTGATTTGACAGCCACTTGACTGTATTTCTGATTAGCCCCTTGGCAGTTACTTCCCTCCTCTTCTGGTACAATTGGTGTCATCATTTCAGAATGGTGACAATGTCCAGTCAGTAAATGGGCGAATTTTAGTGAAGATGAATCACAGGACCAAGCCTGATGCAGTTCTGACATAGTCTTTCTTACAACACCAAAGCAAAGGAATCCCTTTCTGTTTTTTTCCCCTACAGGATCCCAGAAGCAAGCACAAATTTAAGATCCACACCTATGGGAGCCCGACCTTCTGTGACCATTGTGGGTCACTGCTTTATGGGCTTCTGCACCAAGGGATGAAATGTGACAGTAAGTGAAGATTTTTTGTGTTATCAAAAGGGTGTTTTAGAAAGTAAGTGGAAACAGTGGGTAACAGCTTCTCAGCTCTTTTCTGTGGAAAATACCATTTCAAATGTCAGCTATTTATAGTAATGTTACATTTCAAGTGGGTATTTCAGTACTGTAATAATACATTGATGAAAATCACCTGTGTTACTGAGAACACTGTGTATTCACTTTGATGTGGCTGAAGAGCCTTTGCCGTTCCCGTTTTGAGATAGCCTCTTTTTAGACTGGTCAGGGTGAATGTGCTGTTGAAGACTGAAATTGGAGTTCAGTTGGTAGCCAAGGTCCAATATTTCACTTTTGTTTCGTTCTTCTTGGAAGTCTCCTGCTAGAAAAATCAAATAATCAATTTAAACCTAGCTCCCATTGTTGCTGATGCTGGCACGAGTGCTCTGTTGTCTTAATTGTATTCCCAGCAAATCTTTATTCCATTTTCACTCATTTCCCTTGCGCTCCATTAAAGATACCTTTAGTTTTCTAAAGTAGATTATTTAATTCTCTGTTTCATTCGCTGTCTGCAAAGCCTAAGATGCGAACTAGCCATGTCCTTCAGTTGAAAATGTACAGCTGTAACCTGAAAGTCTTGCCAACAGTTAAGCACTGTAATCTTAACTTTCTCTTTGCTCGGTGTTTGCAGTGTAGTCATATTATTAGCTTCTCATGACTGTCTGAACTGCTTTTATATCCACAGCCTGTGATATGAACGTTCATAAGCAATGTGTAATAAACGTCCCAAGCCTCTGTGGCATGGATCACACAGAGAAACGAGGAAGGATTTATCTGAAAGCTGAAGTCAATGGTGACAAACTGGAAGTAACAGGTACACAACTTACTTGGGAATTTTGCAGATTTTTAAGTGTATAATACACAATATGGGCTTATGCACCTTTGTCACACCTCTGTGTATTAAAGCCAGTGATGGAGTATCTCCATTCAGAAGTGTGAGGATTTCATTCGACGTGGCCTTGAATCAAGAAGCTATGAACTGGTGTTCACAAAGGTAGACAAATGGAAGCTGTAGCAATAGCTTTAAAAACATAGGAATATTCATTAGAAATTAACTGGGATGTTGGTTTTCATGTAGAGAGCAGCCCAGTAGGATGGCTGCAGCTGGTCAGGAAGTTAGCCATCATCTTCAGAAGTACTCTGGGCTTTCATCAGCTGAGGAGTTGCTTCCTGCATTTCAGAGTATTTAATAAACAAAGGCAGCTTGGATTCAATCCCAAATATTACTGACAGTGAGTTATGATATGAAAAAAGAAATCGCCACATTCTGTAAAGTGAAGGTTACCCAGGTGGGAAGGAGGAAGAGAGGGGAGGAAAGAGAGGGTGGCAGTTCATTTCTCCCAGGATTTAGGAGTGAGCTTTGGTTGTGCACATCCCAGTGACCCATTCCAGCTCTGGAGTTCCAGAAGAAAGCTCTGGAAAATGTATTTTGTGAGATGAAGGATTGTTCTGTCCCCTAAAGAGACACGTGAAATGTTGTTTAACTCCAACAGGACTTCTTGTTCTGTGTCAGAAAGCGAAGTTCATTGCTCAGGGTCTGCATGAGGATTTGTATTTACAGCGTGTTACATTTGTTCTGTGTGTGCCTGCTTGTTTAGGTGGGGTCAGCTTCTAATGAATGTATCTGATACCTGAAATGTAAAGTTGGGAGTGAACTTTGTTTGATTTTACCTTTCTGTTGGACACAAATAATGCAAACAGTTTTCTTTGCCAGTCACATTGCAGTGTATTTACTCAAAGGGAGGCCACAGGGCAGGAGTTAGGATGGACAGAAGTTAAATAAGAGAGGCAATAACAACAAAATCTTCATTATTATTATTTTTTATAAGTGTAGGAGTAAGCCTGCAAAACAAATTCTAAAAGAGAAACCTGATTTTATTATGGCTCAAAATTTTAAGGACACATAAAATATGTGCTGTAGTAACTAGAACCAAAGTAAGTATGATCTTATGTAGGAAATGGACTAGAAGATGCTCATAAAACACAAATCATCAAAAGCTTTTACCTCAGGAGAGTGTGCTGGTTAGTGTGTGACCAGCACTGAAGGCCACAAACCTACATGTACACTGACACGTCTGCAAAACTGGTGCTGCAAGAGACTGAATTCAGTGTCCACACTGAAACAAGAGCAGGGTACCACTCCTGCATTTCTTCTGTGGGGAATGAGTCTCAATAGAGACCATAGCCATTGTAGCCAACAGAAAGGAAATCAGACCATCACAGTGAATTCTCAGAGCTCACAGAACCAGCACACTCCATGGCTTAGTTGTCTCTAAATCCAAACAGCTCCGCATTCTCCTGCCAGCCCTTGTAAAATGTAGAAATAGGATGCATGTTAGTTAGGGTCAGAGCAGATCCCAAATGGTACCTAATTGTAGCTTGACTTTCCTGATCGCTTCCTGTTGACGTAGGAGGGGTAAAGTTGTCCAAGGTACTGACTCTAACAGAAAGGTGGTTTCTGGAAGTAGCGAGGCATTTCATAGATGCTGATGCAGATTCTAAAAGTAATTGTACCATGATAGATGCTAATTCGAAACTCATCCACGTGACTAAATTTAGTGTTTGCATTATTTTAGGCTGCTTTGCAGCAAGGTTCTTAAATATGGCTTAAACTTCCTGCCATAATGCACATAATTTGACAAATAACACGTATTTATTTTCTGATGATTCCACAGGTTTATAGTCGGTTTAGGGGCAAAAACGTTTGTCACAAGTGTGTGGTACCAAGGCACTATAAAGCAATTACAGAAATAGGTATTCTTTCAGTTCACAGTTTTATTAGAGAAGATATTGGGTCGCATGGTTTACCCTTGGGTGCCATGGTTTAGTGTGAGGTATCCCTGCCCATGGCAGAGGGTTGGAACTGGATGATCTTAAGGTCCTTTCCAACCCTAACTATTCTATGATTCTATGTGAATGTGGTAAAATGGTTACAGGTATTTGGTAGGTTTCCTCCTGGAGCTCTTTTTGGTGCAGTTGGACTTGGCAAATGCTGTTACTTGTGTGCTTATAAATAAAGCATTTCCATCCTACAGTGAAGTAGGTTTCTGGACAACAAGAAAAACCATTTACTAGAACCTTGTTGTGTGTATAACCATTACAGTGCTCTTAAGTTCTTTTGGTTGAGGCTCGCCAGCTTTTCCAAGCTTTCAGAAAACTCCTTTAAATAAGAATGACAGTTGCCCTGAAAGGCAGATCCTTTTCTCCAACGAAAAACATATATACAGACTAAACCCACACAGGGGGAAGTTTCGGATACCTTTTGTGCATGTTTCACAGCAAATAAAATCAGTAGTTGGCAAGTAGTTCATGGACATATTCCTGTGCAAAGCATTTGAACTCCTTTTCTCCTAGTATGGGACTGCTAGAATAGGCTGTTCCCTGAGCTGCCAAGCACGACACCACTGCATTTAGCTTTGAGAAAGGAGGTGAATTAAACACCCAGGAGGGTGTATGAACAGCAGGAAAAATAATCAATGATTGGCTGTTTAGTTTGAGCCTTTGCCTGTATCTTTATCAAAGGAATTACTCTGTAGGTGTTGAAATCCTTCGGCTGAATTCCTTAATATCTGCTCTGCATCCTGTTTTGGTTGTTAATTAGCTCCTGCTGATTCAATCCTAGCCAGCCTTGATTGCATGCAAAACATTTGTGCTGCTAAATGGAGACCTGCCATTCTGGTTGGCATCTTGCAAATCACTTTGATGGGCAACTCAACCATCGCAGTCCCAGCCAGGGCACGCATCAGTGATGCAGCACCCATAACACCGCCTGCAAGATGTGCTCATTTAAGGAACACTTGCTTAATGCGTCATAATTTGGTTTCACTTCTGATTAATTGCTTTGAGGGTTTTGTGGCAGCTTTTGTTTCCAAAAAGGCCACAATAAACACACACAGAGTAAAACTGAGTGTTTTACTGATAAAATATTGGAAATAGGACTTGGTTTTTTCCTAGTGAATACTAGGGGAAAATCAAAATGGAGCACTGTCGAATGGAGCTGGCTATTGGTTCAGTCAGATTATCTGAAATACCCAAGTATTTAGGTAAGATTTGAATTGAGCTAATAGTGGGAATGATTCAGTCCTAGATGAAAACATAATGATTTCCAGTTTATAAGGGCAAATCCTCAATCTGGGTGCTTGAAGGTAGACATTCAGTCTTTTCTGTGTGAGAGTTACAGACTGCAGTGCTCTTCACAAGTATGAATTTTGTACAGGCACACTTTGCCAAACTTCATCATTCCAGGGCTAGTCAGTGTGCCTCATTCAGTGCTCATTTGTGTTGCAGTTCTTAAATAGCAGTGGTTTATTTTATAGCTGCTAGCTTGAGAGATACAGTGACTGTTAATAATTCATTGCACTTGCAGTAAATCAACATGGTGGTTCTCTTTTTATAGGAACACTCCTAAATGGCTTTTTTCTGAAATCACTGCATTCGTGACCCTTTCATGGGTTGGACTGAGTTGGGGATTTTGCTTTTAGGCAGAGTAAAGCAGTTTGGGGTATTTTTAGTCTATGCTTTTGCACTGAATTTTCTTCCTCCTCGTGTGCATTAGAAGTGTTGTCACTCTTCCATTTACTTCTTGACCCATCTGATAATTCAGAGCTCTTCCAATGAGTTGGCAGGTGGCTGAATCACAGTTTTGATTTCTCTTTTTTTAGTGAGTAAACAGTAACCTTTGTGAGAAAATAACCCCATCTGGCACTTGATGGGGATCCTAAAACTGTGACCTGGGAGCTGCTGGGAGTTGGATTTGGCAGGAGCTGACACTAAGGAGCTGGCCTCCTGACACAGGCACTGGTTTAGAGGCAGGGTGTTAGGGACTCACTGTCAGCTAATGCACCCTGCTTTTACATAAATGTTATTAAAATACATATATACACAGCCCAGAGTTTTTAGGGTTTTCAAAGTGTGTTTTCCCTAGCTGGAAGAATACAGAAGACCTGGTTTTATTCTTCACTGATGCTTCCGTTCTTTAAAAGAAGAGGAAACCTGGCAGCGACCCCGGCAGAGGTTGGGAGCACCGAACAGGCTCTCCGACAGTCATCTCCCTAGGAGTTCTGTGCTCCTCTCCATACATTTTTCACATCATTTGTGACTGCCTGGCTGCTGAGCTACCCTATGGCACTGCATGTTAATGTCCTGTCACACTGGTCACTGCAGGCAGCAGAGTGAAGAGCCTCTGCCCAAACAAGCTTGAGGGGAATTTGGGCACATTGCTGAATGCTTGTAAAGATGTTTCCTCAAAGGATCCCACACCACACACACAGACATAATTCTACTTATGATTGTCTAGGTCAGTATTAGTCTGTCTTTGTTAGCATTAATTTCATAATGTCCACAACTTTAAAAGGGAACATAGATGAATGTGCTGGCTGTTTGACCGGCTTTTAGTACCAAATACCTATAAAGTGGTCCCAAATAATGACTTGCATGAGGGAGGCATTTTTCACATCTCAAAAGTACAAATCTCATGGTTTATCTCACCAGTATCTGATCTCTTTTCTGGCATTCCCAGAACCTGCAGGGTCACTGCATTCATTACGGAAAGAGCTTTGCCTTTTACAAATGCCAACCCCGGCAGCAGCTAAAATCTTCCTGTTTCATTCATTAAATTCAATTTACCATAAAGAAATAGGCAGTGCGTAGCATTTAAAAGGAAGATTAGCATTTCAGAAATGGCCATCTGCATGCATAGAACAGATCTAACTAAAATGCTACATACTTATGTAGGAGTATAAACAGATAAGAGTTAAAATTTAATAGTCCAAATCCCTTTTCAGATGATTAGATATATCTTGTGTTAAGACTTGTGTTTTATTAAGTACCTGTCCTACCCAGTAGTACATTTTCTTTTATGGTGGTTAATTCTTGTAAAGGTAATCTTATAAAATACAGTTGCTCCTATGGGATTTCCAGTTGAAATCAAAGCTTGAGAGCCTTTTGCAGGCATCAAGTACTTATAAAGTACCATTAGAGATGGCTGTACGTTATTTTGTTAGTAAGAATCTGAATAAATACAGGGGAGTGAAGGATCCTGTAACATTGGTTCATTTCTCATCTTGTTCTAGGAAGGAAATTAATCACCTACTCTTGTGTGTAAATCACCTATGAAGGGCAGGAGTTCCAGTCATCTACATTCATTAGGCGATGGTCTCAGGAGGGATATTAAAAGACATTTTAGCTGCTAGGGGAGTAGTTATGGAATAGAGAAAAGTCTCATCTCTGAAGGGTCTCTTCTTGATGAAAACTGTATAGAAATTGGACACTGCCTGAAAAGCAGGATCTGTTTTGGAGCCAGTTGTACCAGAGTCACAGCCAGCTCCAGCAGGCAAGCATTCAGTCTGGATAAAATCAGATCACCTTAATAAAATCTTATAATAAATCTTCAGTGAAAGCTGAGCAGTTTTGGAGGCACCTTTGGATTTTGTGTTGGAAGAGTACAAGTGCACAGATAGGGAGATAGAGTATTTTCTGTAGTGGGTGAATCTTTTAAACTGTGTGTAAGGGGAGTGTGGTGGTGTACTGGGGAGAAAGTTCCTTGGTTGGGAATACTGTTATCCACCTAAGCAGTGCATGTAGTGGGCAGGTCACTGCAATCTGTGTCAAATTACTTAAGTAGTAAGACGTATGGAATAATTTACTAATGCTTTATTGTGGGAAGGCAGGAACTGCAGGATGTACTGGAGCTAACAGCCATCTCCATTGCTTTCATTTTGCTGGATAGTTTGCCAGAGAGACCATTCGAGATTTGAATCATCTTTTAAAAGCAGCTATTCATGTGTGATTGAGAGATTTCTGCTCATCTAAGTTGCCTGCAGGGAGTTAAAGGTTGGCAAGAAGTGGTTGCTGTGATTAGTAAACTGGTTTATTATCAACATTTGGGAATTCAGGAGAAAGGTAGCTGTGACTCACTTGAACTGAATAAACTCACGCTGTTGATAGTTCAGCTTTGTTATAGGGACAATAGCATTTATTTATTCATTCCCATGACTAAATTTGTTTGCTGGTATCACCAAAAGTTATAAACCCATAACTGCATGGGGCTCGCAACTTGTAACCTATAAGATCTCATGAAGGAAGTTCTGGGTTTGTCATCTGCACTCTGAGCTCCTCAAAATGCTGCCTGAATTTCTTCTCTGTACATAAAATGTCAGTTGTTCTCTACCAGCCCACTCTGTCTTATTTAGGTATTTATTTAAAGTACGGATGCCTAAGAACCAGCTCTGTATTTGCTTATGGCTTTAGACTATTCCTGGAAAAGTGGGCGTCCCAGTTTCAGGCATGGCTTCTGGACGGATACTGCTGGATATAAGTAGCACATACATAAGAACAGCCATAGGACAGTCATCAAATATTCTACATTTTCTGCTGAATCACCATCATGATGATGTCTTCTTTGGCCATGAGGAGGAAAATGGCACATTTTTCTCTATGACAAGTTGACAAATATTTCTGGTTTTCAGAAGGAAAACCTGGGCAATGTTGGATGTGTTCAAAACTTCAACATATACTTCTCTTTAATGTATTTTCATGAATGCTTTCTCAGTCCCTCTTAAGAGTAATCCGAGCAAAACGTTGGGAAATGTATCTTGTGCCAGCTACTTTGCTCAGTCATGGATAGTTATAACTTAATAGTTGTGACAGAAGACTGTCAAGTAGTAGTTTAAGTTTCACCCAAGTTACACTCCAAGTGATGCTGAACTGTATCTCACTTCAGCCATCTGCAAATTAGAGTGACATCTCTATCACAGTGTTGAGTTTAATTAACTGGTAATTATAGAGCAGTATGAGATTGCTTGCCATCATTACAGCTATAGCAGAATCCAGCCACAGTAAGTTGATGTATTTTCTTGGTGTTATTTTTCATTTCACTTTAAATGTCTTTATTTCTCATTTCACTTTTTGTGTTTCAACCACACACAAGAAGTAGTGCCTTTGGTGGGGAGGGGAAATCTCCTTCTCAGTCCTCTTAGAGAAGCCTGACCTATCCTGTTAAAAATAGGGTGCTCTTAAAGAGGTGGACCACATAGATGCTAATTCTTTATAAGCACTCTTTAGCACAAGTATCATCATGCTGTTTCCTCAAGAAAAGAAGTGCTAAGTCAGTTGAAGAAAGATGTCTAAGGGTACTAATTATGCAGACAAAAGTGCAAATGGGCCAGATAGTTTAAAACAAGGAGTGAGATAATGACTTCTTTGGCAGCCTGTATTTAGTAGATGTTGCTTCTTTCTTCCCAGTTCATTTCTGAGCTTCTTTTCTGGTATTTGGAGGGCTTTTTTTCCTTTTATGTGTTTGCTGTGAAAAGAAGAAGTCTTACACATGCTGCCACCTCCTCCTGCTGTCAGGGCTCGTTTCTAGGCATGGATCAAGGCTAATCAGGGCTGGCTTTCTCCAGGAGCAATCCGTAGCACAGCCTCAAGAAGGGCTCTGCATCCACCCAGCCAGTTCCTCAGAACTGTGCTTGGTTTCACACTGAGAATCTCCAGGTAAAATTTAACCATGAAGGCACCATGTTAAGTAATTTTGTTCAAGGAATTTTAATGGAAAACTTACTAGTGTGTATTCCTGGGAAGCTGGAGAACACGTGGAGCGTTCTGCTCCTTACTTATGCCCAACTACAGCATAGAAATAATAATAGAGAATAAAAATGCAAAGGTGGATTTTGAAGCAATAGTTCATGTGCCAAACCTGGCAGCGCAGTCCCAAGTGCTGTGTACAAGAAGACAAAAATAAAACCCCAAACCCCAAAATAAAACCACATCTAAGATGAGAGAGCGAGCAATTTGCATTGAAAGCTGTCACTTCATCCTTCACTCACTTATGGTTCTTAATCCCTTTGGGACTGTAAATATTCAACTGAAGCAAGTTATTTAATCGTGATGTTATTCCTCAAAAGCATTTGACAGTCCCTTTCAGTGTGCTTAATTTTAATATTGGATGAAGGTTTCTTTAGCGTGGGTTGAGAACAGAAGAGGTTTTCCAGCTGACCTCTGCATGCAGAGACCCTCAAAAGGCAAACTCAGAGTGAAATGAGAGTGGAGGCTGAAAGCTATCATTTCCCCAATTGCAAAGCACTGTCAGCTTCATACAGGGATTGTGGAAAACTGCAGATGAAACACTGCAAGAAAAATGCATGTTTCTGTTTTGTTCTTTTAAATCTGGTACAATTACTTGAGTAACACAAGAAATACATTTCATCTTAAGATTGTAGCCCATACACATTTTCTGCCTCATTTTAAAAGCTCGGACTTAAGAAACGAAACTTAATCATTATTAACAGTTGGTTCAGGTTAATGTGATTCCTTTCCAAACAGGATCTAATGTCAATAATTAATCTACATCAGGGTATCTGTTCTGCATGAGAATTATCTTGACAAATAAACTAGCGTGTTCCAAACAAGTAGCTTCATTCCTGTGCTCTACCTGCTGTCTACAGCCATTTTGGATATAAGGTGCCGGTTATATCTGGTATTTCTCTCTTCCAACTTCTTCCACCACATCAAATCCTCTCTTATTAAATGGAGCAGGTTGAACTGTGGCTGTTTTCCCCCAGTTTTTTCCCTCTACAGCTTGAATCAAATGACACAACAGCTAAGCAGTAGACTTGCACTAAATCATTACTTAGCAGTTATGTCATTTGAAAGAACACAGTCTTTGCCAGTACTGGAACACTCTTTCCATCATGTAAAAGGAGTCTGTCAGCCTAGAGCTACTTACATCAGCGTGTGAATACATACCTGTCCTGTGCTTTACATGCATTGTCCATCTCTTTCTGTTTTAGTAGCACAGTTGTCAGTCCACCACAGCCCTGCCTTTATTTCTAAAGGGAGAACAAAAGGCACTTTGAAAAGACATACTTCAGCTGGTTTACACGTCATCAGTGTCCCCTCCTCTAACTCTATAAATAATGAGAGAAGATGAGACTATAAAATATCTGTGTTGCTTGGATGCCATTCAGTCCCCATTCTGGGAAATAACAGGTTGAAATCCTGGGAAGGTCTGTAATTTTCATTCATAATATGAAATGCTATTTAAATCTGGGGGAAAGAAGGAGAGAGCCTTGGGCAAACCATAACTGTCTTTTGCTGAAGATCTGCTGTGATTGAGTTCTTAAGTGACTCGAAGGCTCAACCTTTTGTAGGAAATGTTTTCCATGAAGAGCTGTTGGGTAACTTAAGGGTTGATCTCTCCTACATTTCCTTTCAGATCTCTTCAGTTAAGTAGGTAAATTTAAGAAGCCCTCCTGAGGTTGACTCTGTGAAAGCAGTAGCTGAGGACACAGTCAGTAGAAGTTTAGTGACTCCTAAATGCTGGTGTTCCTTCCTTCCCTGGGAACCGTGTCACCCTCAAAGCTTCTTGTTATTTTCCTTCCAGGGACAATTCTAATCTTGAACTATGAATCTCACAAAAGAATTCCTGAATGAAAGCTGCTTTCTGCCCAAAACAAGCCCAGGGGATTGCTGCTCCCTGTAGGTTTTGAGATGCCCTGTTGTGATCACTGAATTCCCCACCCCAACTCAACCACTGCAGTTCCTCCCAGCACAACAGGGTGGGATGGGGTTTGCACAGCATGAGGAAAACTCACCTCTTCTGCTGAGGTTCAGCAGGAGCTGATGGCTCAATCTGTTAATGCAGAATAAAACCTTATTGTAGTAAAGTGTTATGGGGGTGTTCTGCTGGTCCTCTGCAAGAGTGGGATGGCAGAGCTGCCTTTGCTCATCCACTGGGATACTTAACTCCCCTTCAGTGACTCCTGAGCTGCTGCTTAATGAACCTCACAAGTGCTGCAGGAACTCCAGCCAGGCTGAAACCCCAAAGCTGCCAAGCCCCCAGTAAGAGCCATTTTGTAACCCATCATCCCTGCCTTGTTCCAGGGATGTGTCTTTGCAGGGAATGGTACCCCTTGCAGATTGCGGACTATTCTTGTCTCTCTTTGGGGATCAGTAGCAACAAGAGATATATTAACTCACTTCATGCCTTCTTTTGACATTGCAAAAATAGAAGCTACATTAGCATTTTTTGTGAAGCTGAATTTAAACTTGTCTTCTCTGCACTTTTACTTTGGTTTCTGTCATGATAAAATGCTTACAGTGATTCCATCTGACAACGAAAGAACCAGGAATCTGAGAGACATTTAGTGTTAGATACCTTCAAAGGAAGGATTGTAGCAAATTAGCAGTCTTCTGACATCTATTATGATCTAGCTATATCACCTTTATAGTATTTGGCTGATAGTCCTGTATTTGTAATAACCTGAGACTGATGAGGAAATAAAAGATCTGCACTTAAAAATGTATAGTGATGGATTTGGGCATTCAGTCATTCCATTGCAGGAAAAGAGCTGCCTGAAAGGTGCTTCTTGTTTGTGAATTGCTCTTCTCTCCTGTCATTTCTCTCTACCGTCCTTATAAATAGTGCTAAGTGCAGCCTTACTTTACAGCAAGTAGCTTCTTCCATGCCAAGTCTGACAAATGGGTTTCATGTCTTGCTTGTTTTATTTTCCAGCATGTTTCAGTATCTGGTTTGACATATAACTGCTTTCTTTATGTTGATCTGTAGTCCTATACAAATCAGCTATGTTTTATGTTGACAGTGCGAGAAGCAAAAAACCTAATTCCCATGGATCCAAATGGACTTTCAGATCCTTACGTTAAACTGAAGCTCATCCCAGATCCTAAGAATGAAAGCAAACAAAAAACAAAAACCATCCGTTCTACTCTGAATCCAGACTGGAATGAATCATTCACATTGTAAGTTTAACGCCTTCTAATGAAGTACCTGTGTATGGACTGATTCTTTTATTTCAGTGTTGCATTGAAAATTCCTCTGTTTCTGTCCTTTTTAGTAAATTAAAACCTACAGACAAAGATCGACGGTTATCAGTAGAGGTCTGGGACTGGGATCGAACAACCAGAAACGATTTCATGGGATCCCTTTCGTTTGGAGTGTCAGAGCTTATGAAAATGCCCGCCAGTGGATGGTGAGAGTTCTGAAAAGAGAGGAGAGAATATAACACATTCCAGTATTTTTCTTCAACATAATCGATCTGGTTTGGAGTTTTGCGCTGTATTTCAGGTTATGAATTCACTGAAAACGCAACTAAACCTAAGAAAAAGATTATTTATAACAAAGGAGGATAAGAAAAGGAATGCTTTTCTTTGGTGGTGTTCTTGAAGCTTCTGCTGTACACTCAGTTCTGTGTACATGCTCTTGTGATAAGACTTTTATTTTTATCATGAATATGATATATTCATTACAAAGTGTATTATGTTATATATAGCTCTGCAGATTCAAAGTACATGGGAACTGATTTTGTAAAGTACCATCTTATGTCCTAACAAGTAAAATAGGCATAGAACTCATCACGTCGACTCAGAAAGTACCTTTTGTCAATTGTCTATGGCTATAGAAGCACTGGAGATAAAGGTTCTTCAAGGTTGATGTCTCCCATCATACCCCAGGATGGTGGAATTTCCTTGTCCCTTAAACTGCCTTGGCAGATAGTTTTGGATTAAAGTTCTAATGTTCGGTTAAATATCTTCTGTTTCTGAGTTTGCTTTAGATCTTTCAGAGCAGTTCTTCACATATCTGTGACACTGATACAAACCACACTTAATGCAGTTAAATCCCATGTTAAATGTAGCAGCACTTAAACTGTGCAGTCACTGTTGTTTTCTCAAATGTTCCCCAGGTACAAGCTGCTGAATCAAGAGGAAGGTGAATATTACAATGTTCCAATTCCAGATGCTGATGAAGATGGAAACGCAGAGCTCAGGCAGAAGTTTGAGGTGAGGATTAAACACAAATGGATGCAACTGTATATTACATGCACTTTTCACTTTATTACCAAAGAAACCCACGTATTACAAGACACCTTTTAGAGTACTGCTGTTTCTGTTGCCTGTGACAGCACTATGTGCCTTTGGGTTTCTTGGAGGTTGGACCACATGGTGTAACTCTGTAGTTGTACCATTTTTTCTGACGGTTCAGCTTCTCTCCCCTGACACTTGTAAGTTGGTATTTGAAAACCTTTTTTGTCAAGAATATGTAATAATTTCAGTGTCTTTTAATCCTTGCTGCAAAATCTGCCAGCCCTTATCACTCTTATCTCCATTAGTTGACAAATTAGACTATCAGAAACAAAAGTATTTTAATAGTTAGAACGTTTCACACTAAATGCTTTTTCTTCTAAAGAAAATATTTACAGTGTTAATTACTGATTATTTGGAGCCTCCAAACCTTTGTAGATGTGAGATTCTGACAGCTTTTATGTGGGTATGGAATTTTGAAGGGCTGGAAGTATTTCTGGCTGCATACAGAAAAGAAATACTGGAGAAAAGCGATACTTCCCGCAGTCTTCCTGCCTCCTGTGGTGCAGAATGGAGTGGTTGGTAGTCACAAGCATGGTCTCACTGTGCCACGCAAAGGAATTGCTTCTTAATGAACAGACTTAGCCAGCAACTGCCTCTTCTGGCATCTATAGCCAGTATTACAGCAGAACACTTGCTGGCCATTAAAACCAGCAACAGGAAAGGTAGGGTTTGGGAAGCGACGTGTGTTGCTAATGTCTGTACTGGATTCAGCTCATCTGACTTGACTGCTTTTCCCAGCTGCATACACAGCATTGAGTTTGAAATCTTCCAGTCTACACTACTGTTTCCTTTTTTCTGGTTGAACATTTACAACTCTGGTATGACTGTTAATCCAGAAAGTAATTAATGTACCTGTTGTGCATAAACAACCACACCTGGACCTTTCAACCTGAAATGGCCATTTCTTATGTTCACCATCAGGCAGAATTCTACATTGTTATTATAAAAGATGGGTTAACCCAAGAAAGTGAGGAAAAACGGCACATGTTCAACTTTCAAGAAAGAAAAAGAAAAGGTGCATCAATTTCTTCTGAACACATTTGGATCAGCTACCATATTTTTGCCTGCAGCATGAACTATGATTTTTGTTACACATTTGAGAAGTATTTGAATCTCCATTCCATTTTCTTTTCTTTACAATTGTGATCTGACCAGTGTGATTTTATTTTGCTGCACTAGGTCATTTTCTAGTCAAGATCATCTTTACTTTTTATCCTCCCGAAAATAAGAATAGCTTCAAAAGTAATTCTTTTCACCTCTTCCATGTCTCTGTGCAATAGATACAGAGTCTGGGAATGGGTGGATATGTGTATGTTGGTGATACAAGTATAGAAATCTATCTGTTTTTTTCAGGACAGAGCACAAAGACAAATCACTAAAATGGTCTATTTGAAAATGTCAGCTATTATATGCAGTATGTTTGCATATGGAATTTACAATCTCTTAGGTTATTTTCTTAAGCCTACTGTAAATACATTGGTTGCAGAATAAACAGTCAGGGTTTATCCGTGTCCTGCAGTGAACTAAAGTAGAAATCATGAGAGGTTGCATTGTGTAAAGCTGCCGGACTGGGTCCCGGAAATGGCAGCTTCACATGGGGTCAGCTCTGCCCCAGAACTAATTAGTCTGTCTCAAAGTCTAATTAGTTCAGCTTCAGCACTGTGTATTTGAAGCTTTCTCTCTCCTGCAGGTAGCCTGGTTGGTGCTATTTTAATGGTCTGAATTAATCAAGGAAAGGGAATAGGTTTTCCGTGAACACACTGTCTCCAGCAGTATCATTTAGAGTTGCATAATGAACAGTTCTAAAACTTAGTGATGATTTATGGGAATACGTGATTATAGCTATACCGAAGCTAGTATAATGCAGTGTTACATGGTAAAAGGGTTTAGGTTCAGCCCCATACTCTCAACATACACCACTGTAAGAAGGAAGAGGGGGAAGTAGCACTTCCAAGTAATGTTCATATTTGGTTTTGAGGGGGATTACTGTTATAGCTTGTAAAAATAATCATCACAGATGTCTGAATGGTGGTATTTAACTTATTAGCTATTCTGGTATGGCACATAAGTGGTGCTGACTGATCATCTCTTACATTATTTTTCTTATCATATATATCTTGGTTTAAATAGTCATTTTATTTTAGGTACCCTGTACTAAGGAACAAGTAGATAGTGCAGAGAAACGTGCTGCTATTTGTGATTTAGTCATAGAATTGCTTAGGTTGGTAAAGACCTTTAAGAGTCCAGCCACTGACCCAGCACTGCCAAGTCCACCACTAAGCCATGATGGTGGCTTTAAGTACTCTAAGATATCTACATGTCTTTTCAATCCCTCCAGGGATGGTGACACAACCACTGCCCTGGGCAGGCTGAAATTTCTGAAACCAGTTTCTGGTCTTAAAGTAGATAAATCTAAAGCATTCTTAAACCTGACTTCGCCCTTTTGACTCAAGTTTAGAAACTTACTTAGTATCTTTCCAAGAGCACTTAGGAGCTAGCTACCTCTCATTTAAATCATATTTAAAGTACCTGCCTGTGTCTGCTGTTCAATAGGCATCTTTAAGATTCGGCCTCAAGCTCTCACTGATTTCAGACTATTTACACAACCCTATTGAATCCCTCTCGCTCCACTTTAACAACCCAGACTTCTTATTTAAATGTGCTTTTTAGTCACACAGATCTCACTGATATGCTGTTTTACTGACTGGATCTTGTGGCACAGATGCTTTAAGTCATTTATTCTGTGTAAATCTACCATCAAATAACTATACAGGATTATAAACGAGAAATAAATAAGAGATTGAAACATCCTCTTCATTACATTTGTAATTGAACACTAGAAGCTATTTGTGATGAGAAGTTTTCTCATGGCTCATCCTGACAGTTCCAAACCAGATGAAGAATTTACACCTGACTTGCACCCAGTAGTTAGAGACCCTAGCCAACAAATGGGACCGAATTTGGAAAAGAAATAGGAGGATTAAGTAGGACGGTGGTTTCATTAATGGAATCACAGAGAGACCTCACTAAGTAGATTTTTATGTATTGTTATGTATTACCATACGAAGTTGTTACATTACCTGTAGGTGCAGTGCCCTGTTTTCTCTACAGCAAATTGTAATGAATCTGTTTTCTGGGTCTTGCCCTACAAATCAATTATCTGCTCATTTAGCAGTACGATCAAATCTGTCTTCAGTGATTTATAGATGATACATCATTATTAATAGTTAGAGATAAAAATATACTCCTGCAGGAAGTGGAGGCAGGATAAAATCTGTCACTGTTTTTCGCTTAGTTTCAACCTTTGGGTGTGACTGTTCTCTCCGGAATGGCATTATTTGTGGCCATCTGAAAACGAAACTCTGCTCTCAACAGGCATATTCAGAGTAATTGTAGCTGCTCCATAATTGTCCGTGCTGAGGTTGCCATGGGAACTCCCAACATTCCCAGGTGGCTCCGTGGACCCAAACCAGCAAGTCTTTTAACCACAATATCTACTATTTGTTATATACTTCTTATAGTATTTTGCCAGTCAAAAAAGCAGAATATTGACACAATGCAACCTTATTGTAGTTTTCATACCCGGCTCTGATTTGAGCAGTAATTTTTGCCATTTAGGGCATTATTTCGTTATTTTATTTGGGGAAATGTGCAAATTCTAAAACTTCTGTTGTAAAAAGGTTTTTTTTAGTGTGCCAAGCCCCGTTTCCTGTAATTTGCTGCTTAGCAAAGCACTTCTTGGTACTTAAATAGCACCTTAAAATAATAATAGAATGACGCTGGTTTAAAAGTAGGCTGGTTAATTATTCTGTCTGTCCCCTTCTTTCCACATCACCATCATGGAAAATGCTATTACAAATAAAGCAGCTGTTGTGGTCCATAGCAGTGATTTTTTTTACTTAGAAAAAAGAGCAGAGTAGCTGCAATTCATACATATGGATACATTTACCAAGTACAAGGTATATTAAGTGATAGGAGCAATCTGAATTGCCTCAGTCAGCTTTAGTATTTAAGGTGACCCAAGCACGTTGTTATGAGGGAATAGGTTAGTGTTCATATAATCTTAAGGCATTCCATGGGGAAGGTACGTAATGGTTCTCCTGGTACACACTCCAGAGATGTCAGGCATGTTCCTTTGCTCTGGTTATTTCCTTTACTGTAGCTCTCTGTGTGGGTTTCAGTAGAACAAAATCGTTCCCTTAGTTTCTGTGGGAGGGCTCAGACTGCTGTCCCCACTGTCGGGATCCATATGGGACCATTCTGGTGGACCTCAGGAAGTGCTTCTTGGGCACGTCCATCCACACCTACTGCTGCGGCGGCTAGCTTGATTAGGATTCCAGCTGAGACATCAAGTGCACATGGCTTTTCCTGGCAGTTAGTTTTGTACCATTCCATTTAATTAAATGAATAACAATGAAATCCCTCCACAATACAGTGACATTGTTGTTCTGATAAGTATGTTTTCTGCAAAATAATTAACAGCGAGTGTTTGTAAAATCAGGTACCATTTCCATCTATTAGTTGACATCATGGGCCAGATCTGTGAGCCTGTGTGTGGTAGGCAGGCCAGGCAGGGTACCCAGCGAAAGTGGCCATACTGGTTGTACACTCTATTTCCAGTCTCCCCTTTCTGGAATTGATTCAGCTACTGGATAAACCATCCAGGAGCAGCTCTTGTTTATTATTAGGAAGAGGCTCTTCCCTGTGAGGGTGCTGAGGCACTGGCACAGGGTGCCCAGAGAAGCCGTGGCTGCCCCATCCCTGGCAGTGTTCAAGGCCAGGTTGGACACAGGGGCTTGGAGCAAGCTGCTCTAGTGGAAGATGTCCCTGCCCGTGGCAGGGGTTGGAATTGGATGAACTTAAAGGTCCTTTCCAATCCAAACCATTCTGTGGTTATCCCAGTTGCCTGATGGGATAATTTTGCTGCCAAGAAGTGACAAGACCCAGCTTTGCAGTGCTTCTGGACACCCCGCAGTCTTGCTTTGGCTGTTTTCAGGTTATGCTTTCAGAGGCTTTGTGCAGTGGAATCACTCATGAAAGCTGTACAGAAGCTAGACCTGTACTTTCCTTTTGCAGACTAAACGGATCAAAACATAACAAGAGAAGGAACAGAGATCAGAACAGGGTAGATACATCTGATAATTGGAAGTGTACAGTCAGTGGTGACATTTGGTTGACATCTCAGTGCTTCTAAACAGAATTATTATTATGATCCGAAAGAAAATGTCTTCTAAAATGCCTTAATATTGTAAATAGAAGAACAGGGACAATGTGCTTATAAATGCCTGTAATTTCTCCAGTGAGGCAGGAGCTGTAGGTGTTTCCACTTCTGATGTGCTATAAACTCTTCTAGAAGCAGGGCAGCATTTTGCTCAACCAAACTTGTGTGTTAATCCTTATGCAGACTTGAACAAGTAGCTTATCTCAGTCTGTATATAAAGCCTATCTCAGCCTGTTACATAGGAAGCTAACATGTATTTACACCATCACGGCCCTCTTCATGGCAGTACAGCCAGTGTTAAACGATACTAGAAAATTGCCACAGATTTCAAGGCACAATTAAGGCTTTATGATGTCTTTCAATGTTAATAGTCTAACACTAGAGAAACCTCTTCCATTTGAACATCAGTGCATCATTTCAGTTTATTTCTCTGCAGGTGCTGCATTTCTTAGATCTTTGACACTCCCTGTAGTATTATTTCCTTTAAAGCAGTTTTGGGTGGCTTTGTTAGAAAGGAGCAGGTCAGCGCTTCCTCATTAATCTGGCATTTTTCTGGTAATTCACAACAGTTACAGGTCAGAAGGACGCTTTCTTCCTTTAATCAGTGTCGGTGACATCCTAGAGCAGTTTCAATTCTGAGCTGGAGGCTGGGTGGAAGTGCTGCAGGTCCATAGCCAGGGCTTTGGCAAACAACTCTAGGGACTCTTGCAGTAGCCTCTGAAGAACCCAGTGAATTTTCTGATTAAATATGACATTTTCACTCAGTCCTGTAGAGGAGCTTGTGGTTTTGTTAATGTGTGAGTTAAGTTCTTCAGGTCTCTGCCTAAAGCCTTAGCAAGGGCTGTGAAAAACATTTCTTTTAAGTCTTTGAAGGCTGGCGATGTTTTTTGTCCATATCTAACCAATAGCATTCCCATTGGGAAGCAATCCCTGTAACTTCAGGCAGTTCAGCAAAGGTGACATGGAAAAGAGAACTAACATTGCTGACACTTCAGACTGTAAACAGAAGGATTCAATTTACTTTTCAGGAAACAGGCACTAAGCTGCACTGAAATCATGACCAGCCAAAATATCACTGGCACATCGAGACACACTCATTATGTATATAGAGAGAGAAAAAGAAGAGTTGCTTTTTTTGGCCATGGCACTCATTCCTATTTTTAAATTGTGCATATTTAATCATTAGAGAATACTTTGCAGCAGCATAGAGATGCTGTTAGATGACTCCATCTGTTCTATGCTATAGTTTGGCACGGGGAATTCCCATATGCACTTATCTGGAGGTTTCCCATTGACTCATCATATCTGAAACTAGAGAACTTGAAATTTCCTAACCAGATGACATACATCTCTGGTCTCAGTTTGTATGAGCTTGTGATTTCTGTAAGGCTTTTCTCAGCCTGTATGTTGTGATTTAAGGTGAAGAATGTAGAAGATCATACTGACAGCAGGGATTTCTTTATCCCATACATAAAGGTTAAATGTGCATCTCAAAACAAGGCCAAAAATAATCAAACCTAACTTTCATGCTGCCATGCTTCTGCAGTGCTCGTTCGTTGTGAAGAGCCCAGCCTGCACACATCTGCACATACATGTAGCTTTATGCATTGCAGTGGTTTAACACATTGCGGGGTGTTCCATGCATGAAGCCTATGTATGTACACGACTGAGGCTCACACTGAAGAGCAGCTGCGTGCAGACCACGGCTGCATCATGCTCTGTACTGGCAGGGTATTAACACCATGGTTTCTTTTCTGTGATTTTTCTGTGTAGCAGATGTGTCCATTTCTGTATTCTGGCTGCTTTGATTTTGCTTACTTCTGCGACTAATTGTTGCTGTTTTGCTTTGCAAGCCCTTTACTAACCAAGCAGTGTTTCTCCCTTTCCTGTCTCTTCCAGGACTGTCATGTAAATATCCACTTCTTCAAGGTAGTTTTCTCCTTGGTGTTCTCCCACACCTTCCTCTCCACACAATCCTCTTTACCAGTGTTTGAAGTTTATTACATTCACTTTCATTCTCACCTTATTTTAAGGATGCACTTGTTATTTCCCCAGTTTAAGCCCTTCTAATGGATAAAAAAAAATGAAATATGCATCTTCTATGATGTCATAAAGTACTCCCTGGATCCAAATTTTTCTTACTCAAACCTCAGCAGATGCCTTTCCTTCTGAAGGAATTAGTTAAACGAATGCCACCTTCTCATGGAAAATGGAAAATGGTGCATCTTTAATTTGAAAGACACTCATGGAACTTTAGCTTCCACAAATCTGATAATGCTCATGTTCACTGTATATTTCAATAGATAAATTTACATAATATAGCATGCATGTTTTATGATATAATATACTACATAATGTACTACATATATTGCTGTATCTTGGTTGGAGTATACTATATCATAAGATATTACACATTTGCTCTGATACCTGAAATACCAATTCACCTGTTTACTTCCCATTTTATTTCTTTCACTAATCACCACATCACTGAATTAGTGCCATAAAAGACCCACATCAGCATCGAGAACATACATGTGTGAACTTTTTGTTGCATGTATCTCTAACAAATCCTCTTGCTTTATTAAGGCAAAAAGGTTACAGACACAAATCCTGCTTTCAGTTTCAAACATTGGTTAATTACAATTTAAATGTCATTTGATGTTCTGTGATGTAAACTGTTTCAAGAATCTGATAATTGAACCCATTATCATCTTCAGATAGTGGTTTTGCAATTTAAGTTGACCTGAAGCAGTTGGCATCTTACAGCTCAAAGCTTAAAATACTTAAAGACACATTTTATTATTGAAGACTTGCTGATATCATTAATGCATGTTTTTACCAAATGCTTTAATGCTGAACCAGAAAAACAAAGAGTATTTGTCATTACCAAGTATTTCCTAATGCAGTAATCATTTGCCATGCAATCAGTAACTTATTTTTTCTTAACCTTGATTCTTTATCTGGTATCTTTATCTCAGAAAAGCCTGTACAGAAGAGGACTGCCTTCCCTCAATGCTTTACACCTCTTCTTACTTGAAAGTAAAATCACATGGTGGTTTCATTGATGAAACTTGTTTAATGCAGGGAAGTTACAAGTTTCTCTGTGTAAATGTATTTTAAACCAGAGCAACTCTACCTTGAAATAAGACCTCTGGGATAAATGTGAAGTTACGTCTAACATGGTGTTAATTGCTTTGTTGTAAAATACAGACCTTGAAGTGCACTGATACAACTAACAGGATCCTTGATCAATTTGTGTTGTCACCAAAGAAGTGTTGCTAAGAAAAGAGCAGACCAGTTTCCTACAGCTGCTTCCTAGGCAAAATTCATGTTTAGTCCTTGCAAATCATAAATGTGAATACAAACAAAGTTGTTCTGATGTGAAGAGGAGACTTCCATGGGATAAAATGCTGCTTCTTTATTGTCTTGTCTTTTCTCTCTACTTTATTACCAATCCCTGTTCTGCTTGCTGCTGGCAGTGACTTAGCATCACTAACCTGAGCTCAGAAGCGTCACTGCATGCTGCATTCTGCAGGCTAATCACCACTGACGTTAGCATGTCCATGGAAATAATTTTGTAAGTAATCAGTTTATGTGGGACGTCTGGGGAGGTTGTGTTCCCAGGATTGGAATTGAAAGGAAGCAGCAGGAGCCGATGAAGGAGGCAGGCTGTGTTCCTGAGGATAATGTAACCCTTTGGAGCTAGAAGCCAGTAAAATGTGCAAACATGATTTTATAATATCACAGCAAATGTGAGAATGCTGTGAACGAGGTCCAAGAGCAGCAACTCTTGTTTATGGAATTACCAGACGCTGGGAAGCATCACGCATTTCTGCTGCTTTTGTTCCACCAGCAACGCGTATATTTAATCAGATTATTTTCTTAGCATCATGCAGAAAACACCTCCAGCTTTGTGTGTGTGCTTGTGTGTGCTAAATAGTTTCACTGGATACAGAATCCCAAGGCTTTAAAGTTGGTCCTGGTCTGCAGCCTCTCATGGCTATGGTGGTCAGTGGCCGAGATTTGCCCTAAGTTCAGGTAGAACTGAAGTTGTTAATGATTATTTTATATCAGAATTTTACTCTTTTTAGCTATATAAAAATGAGTTTTATGCTTAAAAGCAAATTCTGCACTCCAGGCTTTTGTATTACTGAAACTTAGCAGTAATGAGCATAATTAAAGGATGAGGGAGCATGTATAAAAGCAATTCTCTTTCTGTCACTTAGGGATTTGCTGTTCTAGCATCGTATTTGTTGTCTGGGGTTTTTATTACTGCTACTGCAGGGTATTTCTGCAAGAATTCTTGAATATTATTCCTAGGCAGCCTCTTTAATTACATTTCATCCCGTTAGACAGTGCTCTGTTGCAGGGGATGGCGTGTTTGGCAATAAAAGCAGAAAACAAAGTAGACTCAGGTGGCCACAGGATTATTAAACAGATTAAACATGTTGACAGTGCCAAATAGGAACCTGGAAGCTCTTCCCTGTCTTCATTTCACTGCTCACAGCCAGATATCCGCTGTCCAGGGCAGTATCATCTGAAAATCCTATTCTTAAGGTAGATAAATCCCTTTTCATCTTACTCTTTTTCATAGTCATTTGACTTCATTGTCTACATTTTCTAGGGGATATAGTCACCTTAGTCTTGAGCCTGGCAGATTTGGGCATCACTTGGAAATCATCTATTCAAGTACCTCATACAGTTTTAACTTCTATATAGCAATATAAATAACATTAAACAAAGAGATGAATAGGGAATGAGGTTATAAACCCCCCAGAATAAGCAGCTCTGAATGGCATATTAAACTGTTGTCATTTAGGAGTCTCTTACTGCTTTTATCGTAAGTAAACTCCCATTGAACATGACGTTGAGCTTGAGAAAGTAATTTTTGCTTGGAGCAAGAAACCACACGGGGTCAGTAAAGAACATGGAATAGCTCCCAAAGCAAGCGGCTGGCAAGCAAGAGTCCGGAAAGAAATGAAATCATGAAAGTGATTGCAGGTATATATTTAGAAAGATGCAAAGCCATTAAATTAAACTGCTGTTTGGATAAAATGCAGCATTCTCATACTTAAGATTTCTAACTGGAACTGATGACTTTTTCACTAATCAAAGTACTTAGTCACTTGCTGCTGTACTGGCGAGCACTGCCTCTGCTCACCTTTACAGTGCTCAGTTCATCTCTACCTTTGGGTGCCTCAGGAATTCCATGATTCCCTGTCTTTCTGCCTCCGTCATGCTCATCTCTATATGCTATCTGCAAGTAATGCACCTCAGTGGAAATCTGTGAGTCACTGAGTAGAACAAGCTCATCAGTTTTGTGAGCCTGCAGGGTGTTAATAGAGGCATGGGATCCAAGTACCCAGCTCCTGCTAGGATTAGGAAACATAATTCTGTTTTACTAATTGCCTAGGACTCTTTGTTTGACACACCACTTCTGTTATCTGTAACCCAAATTAATTCAGGAGCACCCTGATACCATCGTTCCTATGTGATGAGCAAAGCAGTTTAGCACAAGAGCGGGCTTCAGGAGTGGGTTTCCTGTGTTCTTCCACATGATTTCTGCAGAAAGGCATTTCTAATCCTTTTTGTATATGGCACAATTATTTTTTTCAGGAATATCCTTTAAATGAATTTACTATTATTAACCCAAAGGGTCAATATGGCACAAGTTCAAGGGGAGGAGGAGAGGAAATGAGGGGAAAAGTAAACTAAAGACATAAAATAGTCCATATTTAACTCCCAGGTAGAGCGTTATCACCCTCCCCATTTATATTTTTATGAAACATCCTGTTTGCCTCCATGCCTTTTTAGTAGCAATGAGAATGATGAGAACTCTTTTCCTAGCTACTTTTTCAATAACTACTTTAGCTTTTGAAGTAAAAAAGGCATTTCCATTTTTATATATTGCATTATGTCACAGTTCACCATAGTGACATGGCTGTCATGAAAATAAATGATAAATGAGTACATATAAACAGCATTCTGCTTCTTTGCCTATATTCAGTGTTCTTGCTGCTAGGAAGTCTTGCTAGGATGTAACTTCACCAAGGAATACATGGCTGAAAAATGATCTGTATAGACCTTGTGAATCCTCAGTAATGCCTGTGGTCCAGCCCATTACTCCAGCACTGGTGGCTCTTGCGATGTTTTGTGTAGGCATCCCAGTCTGCACCAGTCTAATCCAAGTGTGCTCCTTTCTATATGGACAAATATGTGTGTGTATACATTGAGTGCAGTATGTTCCTGTAGTTTAGTTCATTAGTTAGTTTGTTCTTGAAAGGAGCAAAGAAGAACCAGTGAGAGTGCACAGCAGGATGGGACAAGCCACATGTTGCTGTCTTCTGTATGAGCATTTGTTAAGCCAAGGAAAGAAGCAGAAGAGTCTGAGAATGCGTCTTTTGTTCTGTTTCATGGGAAATTTAATGCAAAAGCATCTCCCCTGATGCTCAGCGCGTGTTTTGTAGGGAAACAGCTAAAGTGGCCAAGGAAGTTAATTCCCCCTTGTTGACGTGTAACAGCAATGACATCAGCTCAGGCTGGAGCAAGGTGTAGTGCTTGTGCTGTCCCCACCCTCATTCGAGCTGATGGGCTGCTAAATCATCCAGAGTTTAGGCTCTAACTTTCTCTTTTCTGTTGTTTCCATGACTACAAAACTCTCCACTAATGAATTATAAGCTTGCATTAGGTTATGGTATTAAGCTTAAAACTCTGGTGAAGTATTAGGTCTTGCTGGGGCTTAGAAGTGGGCTTTCTCATTTCAAATTCTCAGCATCCTGATAATTAAGTTGTATAAACTAGGAAATTGATAGTCCTTCATAGCATCTATAATTACATGGAATTGGAAATGCAATAATCTAAGAAACAAGCTGCCACTATGATGGAGAACATTTGGTAAATGGGAGGTTTTTTCCTCCAGATTTGACTTGTAATTTATTGTGTTTATTTACTTTATTAAAGGCTTGCTGATAGCTCAATGTGTTGATCAAAATCCCCAGTGAGGTTTCATGACTGGAAACCTGAATAGGGCTTTTCATCCTACCTTGAGAGTTGAGTAGATTATTTCAGTTTCTCCCTTTTACATCCTTGGTATGAGTTTTGCCAGTTCTATCAGTGACAGTATCTACAGTTCATCTGAGATCTGAGCTGCTCTGATGCTTCTGGTGTGAAGTCCAGCTACTGACAGACATAACTGAGCATTGGTTTCATACTTGCAGCGGAAGCCTCCTGGGCTGTAGTAGTGAAACTGGGATGTTGCTGTTGAGACTGTTCTTTCCTTCCTTCTCACCACCCATTTTGCCATTTCTTCAGGTGGTACACAGAGTGTTGCTGCAGCTTTGTTACGGGTTTGGGTTAATATAAGAATTAGGAAGAGAAACATTGGGAGCAATGTGGGCTATGGTTGTTCCATCAGCCGGTGACATCCGAAGAGTGTGCTGGGGTCTGTTAAAGAACTGGTGAGAACTTGTTGCAGTGTGAGAAGCTGTGATTTTTGTTGGTTTCGCAGAGGAATTGGTTGAATTGTGTCCAGAGGACAGAGATCTTGGGACCCCAGATAAAACCTGCTCAGTCAGGCCTTAGACTGCTGACCCTCATGCTATCAAAACTGATTTTCTGGAATGGACACTGAAGCCAGTGCTGCTCTGTTGTTGCATCCTTCATTTGCTATTTACAGCTGAATGGCAAAGCAGCCAGTGCTAGGTGGAGTCTGCTATAGAGAAGGGGAGGGGATGCTGATGTGTGATGCAGAGCAGAGCTATGAGTCCCCGGGAGGCTCAGCTGCCGGGAGCAAAGCTTTCCCATTTCTTTTCCCAGTAGGTGTCAGTGGAGTGAATCGGTAATGATGAACTGTGGCTGTTTCCACGTGGAAGTTGTGTGTGCTCTATGTGTGGTACCTCCACACACAGGATGGGAAGTCAGCAGCGTTGTCAAATGTTTTCTCTTTGTCACTTCCTCCTCTGGAGAATTTACCAGAGATCTCCCCATTGGGCATCTTGGGCTTGCAAAGAGCAAGTTGCCTTGACAACCGAGAAGTGCATCCTCTGGTGAACCGCTGATTCCCTGCCTTTTGTTGGCTGGAATACTTTTCCATGGGAAATGACAAGCGTTTCTCCCTTCTGGAGCTGTGTTTGAAGTGTGCTGGGGTGTGGCAGCAGGTCTGGGCTGTTCTGGAACCCCACGTTGGTTTTCCGTATGGGAACAAATCCAGTGTTAGTGAGCTGACCACAAGAGATAAGGAATAATGAAGTTGAACGATACAGGGTGTTAAAGCACTAG
This sequence comes from Neopsephotus bourkii, assembly GCF_033783945.1. NCBI lineage: Eukaryota > Metazoa > Chordata > Aves > Psittaciformes > Psittacidae > Neopsephotus > Neopsephotus bourkii. The sequence continues at coordinate 3,183,423 of NW_026902223.1, forward strand.
CACTGTGATATGTAGCTCGTTGCCCTAAAGAGACTGAAAGCCAGAATGTGGTTTCTAAATTCTTCATGAATTTTATTCATTTATTGGCTAAAGGGAAGAATGACCAATTCAATCTTTTTGCTCTGGAGTCTTAATTTTCTGAACTAGAGATAATAACCGGAGGGCAGAGGAGCCACAGTGCAGATTTATTGTTTTGCCCCATTACGTTGTCTTCACAGCAGAGAATCAGACAGAAAGTTTTGAAGAGACTCAATGAGAATTTGCAGTTGAAAGTTTAATGCAATAGTAAATTACTATTCCCTAAATCACTTGTTTTGCTTCTTTGCACCACACTTCTCATTAGGTGTTAGAGAAGCCTTTTTTTTTTTCTTCTCATATAGAATCATAGAATAGTTAGGGTTGGAAAGGACCTTAAGATCATCCAGTTCCAACCCCCTGCCATGGGCAGGGACATCTCACACTAAACCATATCACCTAAGGCTTCATCCAGCCTGACCTTGAACACTGCCAGGGATGGAGCATTCACAGCTTCCCTGGGCAGCCCATTCCAGTGCCTCACCACCCTAACAGGAAAGAATTTCCTCCTTATATCCAATCTAAACTTCCCCTGTTTAAGTTTTAACCCATTACCCCTTGTCCTATCACTACAGTCCCTGATGAAGAATCTCTCCCCAGCACCCCTATAGGCCCCCTTCAGATACTGACACCTGTATCTAGATACAGATATCTAGAAAAATTGCTACACTTGAATTAAATGTGCAGTAAAAAACCAGTTTTACTGCACAACCTGAAGTATCATTTCCAAAAAGCACATACCAAATGAGAGACTCTGCAGTGTAACACACTGCACCTTCGTAACACTCCATGGAGGAGTGAACTTGGACTCAATATGTGAAGTGTGTCTCACCTGTGGTTTCAGGGTAAACGAACTGGCCAAGATAAGGTGCGTCCAAACCAGAGGAAGTAAGATGATGTGCATGTCTTGTTTTCTTCTTAGATTAACTCTGCTGCTACCGTGCAAACTAACTTACCTTTAACATACAGTTTTCCTGGTTGGTTTGCTGCAAGCTGGCTTCAGTGTAATGATGTTGTGGGTTCATCAAATATATTAACCAAGCAGTTGGAAATTGAAAATTAATCCAGGGCTGGGAATGCCATCTTCAACGTCAGCAAGTTTTGATATCCATAAAAAGAAAAGGTGGATTCAAGTAGGATTCTGCTCTTTTCAACTTCAGTCATGGTACAAGAGGCAAAATACCATTGCTCTTTTCCAGTCAGCTTTTATGAATCATTTGCATTACGTCCCTTCTGTAGCTGCAGAACTGGTTTTGCTCCAGGAATCTGGAAGAGTGTGTTGGTTGCATGGCATTTTCTCTCCACACTATCCAAGGCGTATCAGATACAGCTCACTGAGAGCATGTTAAAACATTCCCTGTTCCTGACCTTATGAGAACACACATGTACTGCAGCTGGCTATGGATCCACAGAAACTGGAATACCCCCTGGGTCTCCTTATCCCTCTGTGATTGGTCATGTTGGTGCATCAGCATTCCCAGGAGCTCTGGAAATCACCTCTAGCCACAGTCTGTCCTGGTCTTAGTGCTTAAGTTAGCCTTAACAGTGCATAAGCCTCAAATAGATTCTTTTGCTTTCTAATAAACAGTAAAGGTCTTCATCATGGGCAGTCGTGGCTGCAGAGGTGACAGTAAACGTAATGGTGTGTGCTTTTGCATGTAATTTATGTGAATTAAAATGCATCAGTAATGTAATGTTTTGCCTGTTATATATATTTTCCTTGTGCTCCTCTCCCTGGCTGTATTTTAACAGTAGTTTGGAAATACCTGAAATACATCAATTGTTTTTTATGTGAAAAGACAGTGTCCCTGTTGAGAGATATTATTGAGGTGTTCAAAAACCTGAGGGAAATATCTGCTCAGCAAGTTATTTCCCAGGCAGGTCATAGGAAGAGATGAACATTTCTCTGTATGAAGAAAGTTTGCCAGTCAACACCCTGTGTATAACTTGTATAAGGCACAACATTCATTCAGTTTGTAGGTTTTCTGTAAAGAAAATGTTGTAGATTTGCTGGTTTTAATGTAAAGCAGTTTTAATACTTGGAAGACATTTTCCTGATCCTTTGGTCATAACCAGACATCATTAGCTGAGTTTCTGGCATACTTTTGTCTTGCCCCCTATTCTGCATTAAGTTCTGTAATGAAGGGCAAGGTTAAAGGCTTTCCTTATACCCATCAATGTCAGTTATTACTGATGAGTTCTGACATCTCTGCTGAGTATAGAAACTTCCATGAGGCTCATAAGAGATGTTTTGGTTTAGGGTTGTGCTTCAGGGTGAACTTAATAACATGGGATATACACAGCAGATAATTCTCAAAGACAGGTAATAAGTAATAGATCTTTCAGGGTTTCTTTCTGCCCCCTCACAAACTTGGTGGCACAGGTAGCATCTGTAATGGCTTCCCTATGTTTATCTAACTTTATTTCCATGCCTGTAGCTTAATTTTGCTCCAGTATCTCTGTAAATTCTTTTAAACAGTACTAAGAAGATGATAAAGTGGTATGCCTGAAGCTAAGTCATAATTGAAACATGTTGCTGTAGTGTCTTGGGAAGCTCTTAATGCATCATCTACGAAATGCTTTGATTTGGTTTATTATTGTATCCTGTATTGTATTGTATCCTCCTGTTACATGCTTGCCAGTGTTGAAATTCCCAGTATACTTTTACTAGGACCTTAAGCCAGAAAGGAGTTACAGGAATTCACATTGAAATGTGAAGAACTTTCCTCAGCACGCTCATGAGCAGTGTCCTGGCGGAAGGGAAATACGGACCTTTGATACGGGTCTGAGAATTTAATAATTTAATAATAATGTTGTTCCGAATTACACATTTTTTGACCAAGCTGTCAACAACCTACCCCAGTGGGTTTAAAGTATAAGAAATAAAGCTGGTGTTTTCCATTCAGTGCCTGATTTGGAACTCAGTTCTTCAGCGGAAAGGCGGATATTGAAATTGCTTCTTGTTTCTGAGGAGCAGGATCTTTTTTCTGATATCCCATCACAGAGGCATGGCCAGCAAAGCTCTTTCTTTAAACTATGTCTTTATCTTGTTCAAATAAAGGATATTGGGAGTTTTCTTCCTTTTTTTGTGCTGCTTTCATGCAAGCAAGTAATAATGGTGATGGAAGAAATTGCACATTTTAAGCTGTATTGCAGTTTAAAAAAGAGAGATCACAATTGCCAGAATTCATATCCCAGGTATCAGAGTCTGCATTTATAAAGTTGAAGGAAGAATCATCCAATTTGATTATGCTTTTCGAGTGACACGTGGTTATTCTATCAGAGGATTACTTGACATTATTGCCTGCAGTAGAAGAGTACTGGAGTCCATGGATCGAGTCTCCCCTTTCAATCTTAATGGTTTTAAACTTGTCTGTGGAGGGGAAAGTTTGTATCTCCCAGTTTCCAGCAAGGCTGCCAAAGGTATACACGAGGCCAGGCTTCTGAGATGATTTATTGCATGACTTTGAATAAACTTTTATTTCTGTGAGTTTCTTTGTAAAACAGTGAGAATGCACAAATACTATACTTCTGCAGTGAGAAAAGTAGTTCTTAAACATGGAACATATATCAGTGGCACAAAGTAAATTGACTGTATTAAAAGTGATTTACCAGACTCACTAGATAGATGGGGGGAAAACGCTTCTATCCCAAAGGCTTTACTTCTGCAGGTATATGGGATTGTTTTGAGAAAAAGAGGGATATTATGTTGTAGCCTGCATTGGCTTTTGGTGAGTCTTTCTTTTTCTCTTCTATTAACGTTGAGATTTGAAATGCAATTTACTTGAACAATTATATGGTGTCTCTTATGAAATACTGAGACTGTTGCAACCTTCCACAAACCAGACTCTGTTGCCGAGGCAGAGCCTTTGTATGTAATATTTCCCTTCCTCCCTTTTCCAGATCAACACTTGATTGAAAATCAAAGTTGATCGTGTTGCTGGTTTGAAAGTGGCCATGTTCATCTGCATTAATTCTCATGTGTGGGTTTTTTTCCTAATGTAGGTAATATTTCGTAATGCATGTCAAAGATTTCCTAACTCTTGCTGTGCAATGATGTGAAGAATTACATTTTAAAAGAGAATGTATTGAAGAGTCTGTTTATGCCCTAAAATACCCTCTGTAGATCGTAGCATGACATTTTTGAAAAGCATTTTTTGTATTTTCAAACAAAAACACCAGATAAGGCTGCGTTTGGCATGAAAATGAGTGATTTCTTTCTTCCTTTGGCTTTGGTTTTTGCTTTGGTTTTGCTCTTCTAAGCAGATATCTGCCTTTATCTGGTTATACATGAACACAGTTTCCTACTTCATTTGGTGATGTCAAAAGTATTGTTGGAATGAGTCTTTGAAGTTGTGTCTGTGTAGCTTTTGTTATGCAGCCTTTCTCCTGGGAATGCCACCTCAGATCCGGTGATCTTCAATTCTAACCTTCACCCGGTGATCCGTTCTGCCAAGGAAACTGGCAGCTCTTCTTACTTTCCTGTTTTTGTGTGTGTATGTGTGTGTATGTTCTTCAGAAAGCCAAACTTGGGCCAGCTGGTAACAAAGTCATTACTCCAACAGAAGACAGGATCTCAAGTGTGCCATCCAACAATCTGGACAGGGTGAAGCTGACAGACTTCAACTTTCTCATGGTTCTTGGAAAGGGGAGCTTCGGGAAGGTAGGAATGAATTCTCAATAACTCTTCCAGTCACATTCTTCTTTTTTCCTTTCTGTCCTTGAGGAAGGCTGAATTTACAGATCTGTAAGAAGCAAAATCGAGAGCCAAAAGGATGTGCATTTTTAGGGAGGATTTTTTAACATGGAAAAGGGTGATTCCTTAAGGACTAGCAGGCTTCAGTTAGGATTGGCAGTATAAAAATAAAAGCACTCAGGCTGTTGGGCAGGATGTAAGAAACATCCTTTTAGATCCTCACTTCTTGGCAGTTTCGATGAAATCAAGTCTACTTTTCTGGCTTTGCCACCTAGGTCACTGCTGCTTCTGGAAGTCATCAACATTGGTAAGGCTGAATAGTGGGGGAAAAGCAGGAGTAGCATATACGTATTTGAAATCTGGTAGTTCAGAGAAAGGGCTGCTGGTTTCCTCCCTATTTCAGCAAGTACTTCTGTGATAAAGTGCCCTTTACTGAAGAAGTCCCTAGGGACCTAACATTTTATCGGCCCTTTGGCAATGTGCCTGCGATTAACCAGAGGGGTTTGGCACAGGCTTTGTCTGAAATGACTGGTACAGCTCATTGCAGTGGGTGAGCAATGGTGGTATTTTTGGAGTTTTGATCAAGTTAGTCTATACCATTAAAAGGAAAAGCTGGATTGCTGTCTATACAAATCTTCGGGCATATAAGTCACCTTTTCTCCTTGGCAGGTAAGGAAGATTTTCACCCTTTTGCCTCTCTTTGTGCAGGTGATGCTGGCAGACAGGAAGGGGACAGAGGAGCTCTATGCAATCAAAATACTGAAAAAAGATGTGGTGATTCAGGATGATGATGTTGAATGTACAATGGTTGAAAAGCGAGTCCTGGCGTTGCAAGACAAACCACCGTTCCTGACACAGCTTCACTCTTGTTTCCAAACAGTTGTACGTACAAGAGCTCTGTCCTTCTTGCAACCCTGATGTTTTCCATGCTGTGTGACCATGGATTTTATGAGTTCGGTAACATTTACTATCATCCAACCTATATATCATAGATTCTGTACACAGAATTTGGTGAAGAAATAGGTACTGCATGTAGTTACACTTTGTGTGTTAAATACAAAACCTAGGTTTAATTGCGTCTTTTCATACAGTAATTCAGGCAGACCAGTGTGACAATTCATAACTTAATAATGTGTGCTTTGCTAAGGCAGAGCCTTGAGCCCAGATCCCCAAAGGTTCCTGAATGCTCCTAAGGATCTGAGAATATAACTTGAAAAGTCTCAGTGGTTGTTATTATATCACGAGGTGATAGTCATGAATCAGTGTTGTAGGTTTTAATTCAGTTTTCAGGTACATCAGCACAGAGGGAAAACACTGGGGTTTTTCCTTCCTTCTTTATGAATATTTGAAGTGGACATTGCCCCACCACCCTGCAAAACATCTCCCAGGGACAGACTGCAGGATGGATGTGAGGGTCCAGTGACACCATGCCAGTCTATTGGATGATATGGAAAGCTGCATGGTAGAGAGTTGGCATTTAGTGTGCTTTTGATTTCCAGTGGGCATGGGTGCACAGCGCACCACTAGTGAACTGGCTCCAAATGTTCCAGACTGCTTAGAGGTCTTTATTCAGAAGAAACCAAGGCTCTTCTTGTCTCACTTGTAGCCATCTTATGATGGTTATGACAGTGACATTGACCTGGTGCCTCAGGGCTGTGTTGTCACTTGATGGGGTGATGGAAGGACACATGGTTGTTTTTCCACTTGAATATTCCTTATCTTTTACTTCTTACATTGTTGATGGCTTTTAATCTAAAAACAAATGAACAAGCAACAGACAGTTTGGATTAATAACATTGTAATGTTCCACAAGCAAGCCATGCCATCCTATCACCATTTCATAGCATAATTGTTGGTCTTGTTAGAGGCATTTTCAAACTCTTTTCAATGTCTACAAATCTCTGAGCAGAAAATGGCCTGAATGCAGCAGATTGGTAGACATAATTAATCACAGTAAAACATGAATGTGGGAAATATTGCACTTGGTAATTCTTGCTTGCTTTCTTCTGTTTTTGCTGCCTCTACTTACAATATGAAGATACTTATAAGAAGTCCTAGTCAGAAATAGATTTATATCTATATCTCCCTCTGGTTCTGTATATAACTTTATTAGTAGCCAAAAGGCTACTACTATTTTCATCAGTAAATGAAAAAATCAGTTTGTTTGGTCCTATTTTTCTTTTGAGCAACTATGTTTTAAATGAAAAATCTTAAAAGTATAGATGTCTGGTGTTTTCTGGCAAAGGGAAATGAAGGAAAAATAGTGGGGGTTTAGTATTGACGGTATCATTTTTTGTCTTACCATGTACAAGAGCAGTGGAGCTATGTAAGGCCTAGATAAATCGTTAACACCTTTGCCTAATTTATTTCATGTTTTCCAAAGTGTTGAGTAGTTTGCACTGGGTGTTATGAAATATTCTGGGGGCTTAATATTAGCTGTAAAAATGAGAAATTGTGTGTGAAGGCAAAGGCATAAACTGTGCTCGTAGGAAAATTGATGATTTTGGTTAGTGCTTGTAGATGTGGGCTCCTGTTTTGCAATAACACAATTCCTACAAAAATCTGAATTTTATAAATCAGATCTAGCCAGTGAAACACTTTGCTCATGGGTCTGTTGGACTCAGCTTAGGAAATCACAGTTTTGAAATGTATGTTAATAATCTGAAATCCTAGTTACTGGATGATGGGAGACTATCAATCAATGAAGGAAAGAGATTGAACAAAAGCATCTTACTAATGAATCTCTTTCGCATCAGAATATTGGACCCAGACTTTCCTACAAATACTTCAGGATAGTGATTCTGTCCAAAATAGCTGAAGGGAAATGAGAGGAAGCCAACAATCTGTCTTCCATAAGTGGGAGGAAGACTGTTAATGTATCTCATCTGCTGTCAGGATCATGGTATAACTGCAGAGGGTAGCGTTAGGTGGTCAGAGTCACCCACTCTAAATCACACATGTTTGTAAACAGTGTAGTCTTACAAAGTCACTTGGAAGAGCTCAGTTTTAGTCCTCTGAAAGCTGGTGAGCAGACCTACTGCTTGAAGTCTTACTGTCTGAAGGTCACTGTGGGAAAATACGACTGAAGTGCACTCAAGTATGTTATGGTTGTGTTTGATTTGAGATACCTGGATATGGCCTTTAGGAGTCCTCACTGGGCAAGAAAAATCTCCCTCCAAAATACTTTACTGCCATTTTCCTCTAGCTGAAATATGTGCCTGCAAGAGATTAATATAGAGTCACTTGTAAACGTTCCAGATACTTTTGTAAACCCTAAACAACTTTCTTCTTGCCTCTTTTTAATCATAAAAGAAGTATATATGAATACCTCTCATCTTCAAAGGAAAACTTACTAGATGGATTAGAAATGGCCTCAAAGCAAGAATTTTCAACCATCCTTATTTTTTTTATATATATATTTTTATTTTTAGAGAGCCAGATTTTTCATACAGAGCTGCATGTGAGTAGTTATGGGAACCATTGTAGATTAGTATTATATAAAAGTACATCACTAAAATTGGCAAGATCAAGACAGATCTCATCAGTCCATATACTCTTGCTGGTTTTACAAGACATTCCGCTTCCATTTCCTGACCATTGTGCCAGAATGTACAACCAGTCCTAATAATCTTATAAAGCGTTATAATGATGTATTAGTGACTTTTTTTTTTTTGCTGATTAATGTTTATCTAATATTTTTTGTAATGTATTTATGTGCATCTTTAATACTTTATCCTAGGACCGTCTCTATTTTGTTATGGAGTATGTGAATGGAGGTGATCTCATGTATCACATTCAGCAAGTAGGAAAATTTAAGGAGCCACAAGCAGTGTGAGTGTTCATGTTTATATATTTAAATCGTGTCATCATCTTAATTCTACCCTGTAAGAGGATTAGGTTTCTTCTGCCTCCCAGGTTCACTATGAAGTCAAGGCTGGCATTTTGAATTGTGTTTTTTAGGCCCAAAAGCTGAAATTTATGTTAAAAATTGCACACATAGACCAAGGTTAGCTGTGCCTTTCTATTGAAAAATAGAGCACGAGCAAAGGCATGCAATGCCTACTTTAAAAGTGACAAGAATTTAAACAAGGCATCAGGAAATTAAAGATGTTACTTGTTATGCTGGTGTTGTTTTTAAAGACAAATATAAAATAAACTGATTAGAATGTTTCAGACTGAATTAATGTTACAGGGAAAGGCAATACAAATAGACTCAGAACTGCAATATAAATCATAGTTTATACAAGATAAATTCAATGTATAGCTTGTGAGAATATCTGTGATGTCATTATTGAATGGGTTTTGTGAGGAGCTAATAAATAGAAGTTGTTTATATACATGATCCCTTTTAGGTAATTGTACATCTGGCATATCAGTGAGCAACTGATAATGATCTGTAGCATATCAAATGTGAATACATCCATCAGTACCATTTTAGTCATGCTTCTATCATCTCATCATCATTTATTAGTGTTTCATAAATCATTTACCAGTGAAACTTTAAAATCAAGTGTGACCAACTGTTTCAAGAATTAAGCTGAAATAATTTCTCATTTTGATGTGAGTAATCAGTGCTTCTTTAAATGAGAGGCCTTCTAAATATAAGTATCTGGGATAGAGAACAAGATTTCACAACTTGCTGAATAAAAACTAGAAGGTGTCAGATCCTCCTTGACTCCCAACTAATGTAACTTGCCAACACCCGTTGAAAGCTATGGTACTTTATGACAGTTTATGCCTGTGGAGCATCTTCCAGCACACGCATTCACAGACACCTCTGATCAAGTGTTTGAGCCGAGCTTCCCTTTCCCTTATGCTAGCCTAAAAATTAATCTCATCTTTAAATAATCCTCTTGCATATAATTCGCACAGTTCCACAGCAACTGGCTTCAAACATCCATCAATGTTACATATCTTTTAACTGCATTCAGCAATTATAGTTTATATGGTAATCATTTTAATTAGCTTTATGTAATTAATCTATTAACAGCCTGTATAAAGGAATACCACTTCTGCAGCTTATTTCAGGGCATATGAATAGCGATGTAAATTGAGCAGCATCCTGCATTCAGCCTTGATATGTGATTACAGATAATGACCTTTGCAGGCAGAGTTAGATCAAAGCAGTAAAATGCTGTGCTCCTGCACCATTTTCTTCTGGTCTGGGGAGATATTTTCATACTTTTTTCTGAATTCTACATAATTTTATCATCAAATACTCAAAATGTTTCTGTTAAAGTCAGATTGAAGTATCTTTTATGTCATCCAACTGCAATATGTATTTTTTTACTTTATGTATATACCCCATGTATCTTATATACTTTATATGCTCTTATGCCATCATTCTTTACCATGATTCATTTCCAGGCTGTTTTGCCTGCAGGAAATCATGAGGCAATAAGAAATCTGTTGTTTTTTTTTCATACAGGTTCTATGCAGCTGAGATCTCAATCGGGTTATTCTTTCTCCATAACAGAGGGATTATTTATAGGTGAGTATTATCTGACATAAATCATTTCCAAACTGAATTTCTGAACGGAAAGGATCCATTTCTTTAACATTTCTGTGCATTTTTAAAGCCTTTTTTTGTAAGAAGGAATCACTGCAGTGTTCTTTTTGTTGTGTCGCTGCTTGACCTGAGCTTTTCCAATATCTGTGCTCTGCCCAGTGCAAATGAAAATTCTTGAAAATGAAAAAACATCATGTAGTGCATTCCTATGTGTTGCTGAACAGTTTCACACCCTCGGAAGTCTCAGTGTGAGTGTGCTTGTGGTCATACACAGCCATCTCTTCATTGATTTTTCCATTTTCAGGGCTTATGGTCCTTCTTATGTGTCTGCAGTGCAGTGTCCAGGCTGCTGTGCATGTGCAGCCCTGTTCCCTCCACCCCTCAGAAGAGCCACACGTTCCTCACCTAGACTCAGAAGTAGATAAGTTGGCCCTGGTTGATCCTAAACATTAACATTAAATTACTGTGATTCTTCATAGAGATCTGAAATTAGATAATGTGATGTTGGATTCAGAAGGACACATTAAAATTGCTGATTTTGGAATGTGCAAAGAACATATGTTAGATGGAGTAACAACCAGGACCTTCTGTGGCACTCCAGACTACATTGCACCAGAGGTAAATATTTACCATTTCAAGAACCTTTTAGTTTCTCAGATGAAAATTGTCCCTACACGAGTTTCACACCACCAAGTCCGGATTGCTGTCACTCTGGATACTGTGTGGATGGTACCTTTTATACTTCTGCAGGTATATCGAATGACTTTGTGAATTAATACAATACTATCAGTAAGACAGCACTGTTCTAAAAAATACCTAATTGATTGAAAACCTGACTTCTTATTAAATCAGAGCTTCAGATTTTGTTGCTAAGGTTGTTGATGAGGTCAGCACACATTTTATCGGGAGCAAACACAGCTTCTTTAATGTATTTTTCCTTACGGCTGCCAAAATCCGTCATTTAAAGGGTTGTTTGGCATTTTCCGGACATCACAAACTATTTGTTACTTTTTGGGAGGGGTCTCATGAGGTCTTGAAGCCTTTTCTGCCCTCCCTGCAAAGCTACTTTGTCTTTTCCGGGCCATGTCTTACAAATGGTACACAGGTATCTTGAGTTATTGCTCTTGATCTCAGGAAAGCTCCAGTCATTGAAAGCCTGAGCAAAGCTAAAAGATAAATCAGGGCTTGAACGGAGTTGACATAAGAAATCCATAATTTGCCTTGAGTTCTGTGTGACTTGGTGATCCTTGTGCTGCATTCAAGCCACTGAAAATCACATTGAAACATGAACATAACTGAAATGGGTCCAAAGTGAAAATGTGATGGTGAGAAGCACAGTTCTCCTTTCAAGCACTGTGATCAATACGAGCTTAGGGTTAAGATTTTGACTCTGGATATGATTTGTGTTTTAATAGTTTAGGTATAAAACATTAAAAACAAGCACATGTGGTGATGTGGAAATGATTCAAATATATGAATATTAAAATCTGGTGTTTGGCCATACTGAGCTTTCAAGAGTCTTGATTTGTTTGGCTGCAAATTCAGTGCAAGAGGCTGGATCCTCATCCAAGATACTCAGTTTTTTCACTTGAGTGCTGGGCAAGAGGCAGCTCTGGCTGGAACATTTCTGGCTGTAATTGAATGTTTGCTGGAATAGGGGAGATTTATACACAGACAAATAAATTAGTATCTAAGGTAAATTTCATCATTTCTGTGAAACTGGGATGAAAAATAGTTTGGTTATTTCTACTTGCTTATTTACAATTTTCAGAGTGAAATATTATGTATTCTAAAACCTTGTTTTTCCCAAATTGCTGTTGCTTGCATAAGGATATCGGAACAACCAAAGCAGTATTTCATTTTCTCCTGTCAAAATATAAATGAAGCCAATATTACACATTTAGAAAGTGTCCTTTCTGTGGCAATAGTCTTGTGCCAGATAATACCAAAGAACATGTTGTCAGTGCCAAAATGCTCAATATGGGTCAGCGTTGGAATGATTTATTTCACTTTATTGGGAAATATCATATGAAGAAATAAGCCTTTGACCAAAACATTCACTAACTGGGAGGAAATCAGTCTTTCTATTACATTACAAACAGATAGACTTATTTTTCTTCAGTTGGCTGATTTTCTTTCATTTCTGAGCACATTATTGTGGCTGACAAACTGCTAACTAGGTCCGTGGCAAAAGTAAAGTTCATGTGTTGCTTGCAGGAGCATTTCAGCATGTTTCCATGGGCTTAAATTTATAATAGGTTATAATGAGGAGGCATTTGCACGGTACCATTCCCTACTGAGTGGAGATAAATGAGCTAAATCTAAATGAACCACGGAAGGTATCTAAAGTAGACTTGTCCTGTGAGTGTGTTGCACTCAGATATAGAGAATTGGCTCTTTTAATTAGTATCTGGGAAATAATGTGACAGCAGTGGGGTCTGGAGGAGCTCATGCTGCCTGTATATGAGCTATCCACAGACACAGTTCAGAGATAACGTGGCTGGAAGGACCATACAGGGACATCTCAGCAGGCTTCACATCTACAGTCTCCAGACAGAAAAACAGAGGAATGTGATGCTGCATTCAGCAAAGTGGACTTGCACACTTTGGAGTACTGTAAAATGATACTTTTCTTATTTAATGATTGGGAAAGCTTGTATTTGTTGTTACTTAGGTGTGTAGCACACTGGAATTAATACTCCTTTTGTTATGCTATGCAATTCGAGAGATGTGCAGAGGTTAAACTGCACAGGAATCCCAGGTCTGACCACTTCTGTCAGGCAGAAAGTGGTTATCTCTTTATTGATGTGCTGAACTAAAATATTTATGGTTGGATTGATAAAATAGCTGTGAAATCAATTAAGTCTTTGTATTTCCTTGACCAGTCAAGAGAGAAAGGAGATGAATGTCAAAAGGATTAGCTGGAAGGGATTCTGCCAGCACAGCCTGCTGCCTGTGGTGTGGTGCTGAACCATCAGCATCCCTGCAGCAGCTGGGGCACTGATTTTAACTTTACAAAGAACTTAAATTAAAAGCTCAGTTTCCTTTCTCCTCCATCCAATAGCCTCAAAATCTCAAGTTCTAACTTGCATTTGCCAGGATGCTGGGAGGCTGATAGGTATTACAAAGGCTTGGAGAGCGTACCTTTGACTGTTTCTTGTGCTAGTAATATTTATTCTTTTAATAACTGAGTTTTAACTTCTCCAGTAGACATTAGGTACATTCACACAAGACATTCTCTTGCCGCTGGGATATAATCTTTTCATCCCAACTGGCTACCAGCTGCAAGCTGCAATGATCTGAGCATTCCTCCAAATTGCTGGTATTAATCTCTGTGTCCTGCTCTTAACTGTGCCTTCCTTGGAGGAAAAACAGAAAATAAAAAGGAAAAAAGCAATCCACATTCCTCTGCCAGTTTGGCTTGATGAAAGCAATTCCTCCTGAGCTCTCAAATCCACAGACCCAGGAAAGGCAGAGCTCCTTAACAGATAGGTAAGATGGGCCATGTGACATGGAAAAGGAGATGAAAAAGGCAGTAATTTAAATTAATGATGGAGAAGGAGGGGAAGGGAAGCATCCTGTCAACTTTCCACTCCTCCCTGGCCAGTAAAGGCAGAGATCATATCTGGAGGAGGGTACAGATCTTCGCTTCTAGACAGCTGAGCTCCCTCACTGCACTGGGTCTGCTCTGCACACTGCGCTGAGACAGGAGTCATGTTAATGTACCCCTATGTGTTCTAACAGGTATCAAAGTTGTTCCGTGAAGACAGGATTATTTTGGCAGCTGCTGCAAAGCCAGTGATGGCTCCGAGTGCAGCAGCTGGGAGGTAATATGTGATGATTTCTGGATGAGGAGGAGGGAACTACTGCAGATACGACATTTAGAATTTGCTGACTTTGTACCAGTGCATGTTTGACTGTATATTGAAAACTCATCTACTTCCTCCCACATGTAACTCCTTCCTTGAAGTGAGCATTCTTTCCTCTCATTTACATTTTCCGATGAACACTTTGAATAGCTCCCGATAGTACGAATAAGCACCAGTTCCCATGCACTCCATGCAGGTTGGTGAATGAGCGTGGCAGATGGCTTTTGTGTGTTTCACTTGTGTCATATCCTTGCCAGGACAAAGCTGGTGATTCAGATTGGATGTATTTGGTTAGGATTAAAGGAAAAAGACTTCCAGTGTACAGCAGCAGACATGGACAGTACCACCTTTCCCTACTGCAATAGGTTCAGTGACAAAGGTGTCTTCATTGCATTTGGAGTGGCACCTTTCCAGCCTTGATGTCGGTATTTATTTCTCAATCCCACTCTTTCATCATGCAGCTGGTTCAGGCAAGGGAAGTGTGTGCCAGCTCAGAGGGGGCACTGGTCTCTTTGTCAGATGCTTCAGCTGATGTTGACATGTGGCATCAAATAGGACACAAATTTTAGTGACTCTGACCATATGTTAGGTTAAATGTAGGAGCTTTTTCATGTTGATTCTGTCTCTCTCAATGATTCTGCTTGATACTCTCTCACACAGGCAGATTTACTTAGAGCAGATTACATTTGCTGATGACGATGCTATTCAGAGAACAGCCTCATCTTGACTCACCTCTTGCTGGGTAAACAAACACTGAGTCCGTGCTTTGTCACATCTTCAGTGTTATGACATTGCATTGCCATATTTGAAAGCTTTCCTCTCCTCAATGATCCCATCAAACTCTCTCACAGTAGGAAGAGGAGCAGACTGCTCCTGGACAGACCCAACTGCCAGGTTGGGAACTGTTGGTGATGTAGCAGCATTTTCGTTCTCGCTGCTATGGGTCCATCTTTTTCTCATTTGCTAATTGAAATAAACTGTTCCTATCAAAACCACTTTCCCGAAGTGCATTTATTGTACAAAATGTTCTGCCTTGATAAATTAATGACCTTCTGAAAAATACCCCTTTTATTTGATAAAATGCTCATTTCCATAAAGCATGGAGAGATTGTCAGAGAAGGGCTGAGGATAAAATGGTTTTTATCATTTTCTGTATACAAAGACCAGTCTTTTTTCTGGATGAGATTTTGAAAGTATTCGGTCTTTCAAGAAGCAGCACTGATTCCAGCTAGCCTCTGGGAACTTACTGGTGATAGAAATTGGAGGGAGAGTAACCAAGTATGTGAACCACAATAATATGAAATGAATGTCCCAAATATATATTTTAAAGCCCATATTACTGCTAAAAGACAAGTAATAAAGATTGCCTTTATGTAGGGCCTTCCACCTGGGAATCTTGTTATTACCTCTGGATGTGTAATGTATTTCAAAGTACAATTGATTTTGAAATGCTTTGCTTAGAAACATAGCAGTAATTTTTAATTCATGTACTGCTGTTATCCCCAGGAAGAGCATATATTCTCCCAGAGACTGTAATCTTATTTAGTAGCCAGGCAGTCCTGCTTTATTGAACTGGTGACTCACTGTTTTCCTGAGAAACTGTAGAACTTGCCAGTTAAACTTCTCTTGCAGGCAGCTAAAAGGTCTAGGATATGTGATATGTGTCTTAGCAATTCGTTTCATAAAGAATAGAAAAGCATGTAAACAGGGAAATAAATGCAAGCCCATCTGCAGTCATGACTGCCTCAGTTCTCTGCTTATCCTAGTGCAGCAGTAGCGTTGGGGCTGGAGGCTGTGATACTGCCTTGTCCATTGTGGATGGACAGTGGTCAGGACATCCTGCATCTCTTCGCGATTCATGGTATCCCTTCACAGTGGTTTAGAAAGAGAGCTGAGAGAAACCTGCACCTCAGAACTCCTCTCTAGCATGCCCAGTGCATCTCTTAAATACATTAACACTCACCTCTGAAGAAGCCTCGATTAAAGAAAATGACACGAGGGGACCTGCGCGCTCTTGGCACACACAGCCTGTTAGTGTGTCAGAACTCAATTTGTGCTTCAATTTGAGGCAGGTGTGAACCCAGAGGATGCAAAATACTTGATAGTTCCATTAGGCTGAACAGCAGAAACCCCTTCCTTTTTGGTGTTGCTGGTATCTGGCTTTGTACTGAGAATTTTAATCATGCAACTTGGGAAAATGTAGCTGAGCTTTTCAGGGTTTTGCACGTTTCTTAAATTTGGATCCCTTTTATAGCAGAACAAAAGCATGAATATTGAAAAGAAGGGCTTAATTATTGATAGCCTGTAAGTTAAGTGAGCCTCCTCTCCTGCTTTCAAGCTGTGACACAAATGGATGGATAATACTTTTGCCTTGTCTCCTACACCGTGCTGCCATACTTCCTCCTTTGCCTTCAAGTGCACATCCCAGGGTTTCCCAAGAGCCACATTTTCCAGGATATCCGAGTACCGAAGGATGTGGGTGGTTTGCAGAACAATCCAACTCCGACTAAAACCAGTGATTACCTGGAGTGAGGATGTCAGAATTGGTGTTTTTTGGAAGGAAATATGTTTGTCTCTGCGTGTCTCTCTAATGTGTCTCTGGGTGTTGGTTAACATAGGGGTTTTCTCTTTGGTTTGTTTTTGTGATTATACAGATTATTGCTTACCAGCCCTATGGGAAGTCTGTGGATTGGTGGGCATATGGAGTGCTGCTCTATGAGATGTTGGCTGGTCAGGTAAGAGTTACCCTTTAGTGCTCACTGTGACTTCCTCCCGCAGCTGCTGTCTTTCAAGGCTCCCTAAAAGCCTAGGCTATTAGAGGACAATACTGGGGCATTTCGCACATTATCTCCTTCTACTCTTGACTGACTGAACTGAGAATGTATTTATGCTTTAAGCGTTTTCCATTGCACCCACATAATCAAGCCCTGCCTTTGAATACGGCTTCTTTGTACTGTAATAATGTTATAAATAGCCATCTTCAAAATTGAATGGGAGACACTTGAGCAGAAAAATGCGTGTCAAGTTGAAGAAATGCCATTTAGTAGTTTGAAAGCACGGGGAAACATTATGAGAGTGTGTACATGCTCTGCATGGCAGTTAAGTCACAATAATACAGTTTTGTGTTGTATGTAAGAGCAGTAAAGTAGGGGTCTTGCTACTTGAAATGTGCTCAACTACAGACCCCTTATTCTGCACAGTTAATGAGATGCTGCTCTCTGAGTCACTCAAGTAGAAAAGCAACACCGTACAGCAGTGAATGGCAGATAACTACCAACTTTAAGGAATTCTATTAGTCTTGAGTTGGAAAACATTTCTGCAGTTGGCTTTCAATGGGTGTTAGCTAGAGGCATGCATTTCCTAAGCTTAAAACATACATTTTTAACAAGTGCCTGTAATAGTTTCTCAACTAAATTCCAGTTGGCATTTTTAAAGTTTCTAAAGTGTAGCAATTGCGGTTGTTAACATTTACAGTCTACACTGCAAATATTAGGCATCTGAATGCTTTTCAGAAAATGAGATCTACCATTAGCTGAGTCCTGCTCCTAGTCTGTCCCCCATGGGCACTTCCTTCATCACCTATCTTTAAACATAAAATGCAGCCCTGTCTTGTGATTAGTTTCCCTTTCACAGAAGCAGAACCTACAGCCATGTTTTATGAAACAAACTGGAGCATAACTGGAATTAAGTGGGGAATGGATCAAGGTAATTAAAAGTCAGTCTCCAGAGTTCACCCTTTTAAAGTATTTTGACTGTTGAGTGTGCAGTAGCTTTAAAAACTGATAAAAGATGAACACAAAGATAATCCTGCACACATTTCATTAACCTGGCTGCCGTGTGGGGGCAGAAATGAACTTTTCTCCTCAATTTCTACCTGAGGCTGATAAACCCTTCTGGGTCAGAATATACCCAAGCTGCAGATGGCGGGGAGTTTGGTGTGTATTCCTGGGTAAGGACCACTGCTGTGTACTGATGTCTTTGGGCATCTGTGATTGACAGGAGGCAGGTCGCTGGGCTGGATGCACTCTTGTTTGACCCAGTGTGGCCACAGGATTGTTATGCCATTTATAAAAAGTGGAGGATTATTACAAAAAGGAAATAACTTGCTTTGATTTATTTTCAACAGCCTCCATTTGATGGAGAAGATGAGGATGAGCTTTTCCAGTCCATAATGGAGCATAATGTTTCCTATCCAAAGTCACTGTCCAAAGAAGCTGTCTCCATCTGCAAGGGGGTGAGATAGATGCTTTTTTATCTTTTAAGTTCCTTTCTGGCAGTCCTTGTGAATAACTAAATTTGTCTGGCTTTGATAAGGCACTACTGATTTTTAAGTGCAACTTCTGTCAAGGCAGTGCTAAGCTAAATTGTCATGAAGCGCCAATCGCTTGGTGTCACTGGTGAGTATTGAGCTCTTCCTGTGTTGCAGCTTTTTTTATGGTAAGAGCAAATGTCAGGATCAGTAGCTGCCAAATTCAAAATCGAAATCCAAAGCAGAATTTATAAACCAAATCCAAAATCCAAAGCAGAATTTATAAACCAAATCCAAAGTGTGGAATATCTCCACCCACCTCACCTCTCAGCCCTCTGCAGCACAACCCCTGTTTTGCAGGTGAGATTTCCAAGCTTGAATGAATACCAAATAGCCTAGCGAGTCTTCAGCCCAGTGTGCCCAATGACAGCAGCAGAGCTAAAGAGTTAATAAGAATAATACTTAAATGTAGGTAAAGATGAGCTTATATGAAAGTCTTTAGTGTAAATGCAAGAAAACCATGGGGAAATGCTGACCCAGTGGTAACCTGTGTGGCCTAAAATTGATCTTAAATTCTTAGGTAATTTAATTTGCTTTCAGGTTTGGGGATTTTTGACTTCAGGGGATGAGCTCAGGGAAAAGAAGAATTCATTTGACTTTTGCTTTGGCTCCATGTGATTCCCTGTAGTACTGTCAGTGTGTGGCTTTTTCAAACCACCCTCTATAAAGCATTCTCTGATGTCTTATTTGCACTGATAAAATATCACCGCACTTAGTGCCAGTTAATTTGGTGTTTACTTTCTTCCTTTCCTTTGCAACCATTTATGAAGCATTGTACATCGGCTGGATATTAATCCCTTAAGGAAAACTCATTAAGGAATAGAAAAGCTGTTTAGAAAAAACAAAGGAAAAGGAAAGACCATTCTACTTGTGGAATCCGTCCCAGTGTAGATGTGCTGGCCAACAAAAACTAAACATGATGATTTTGTAAAGTACATTCATATTGATGCCTTCCCATGAAAATCATATATTCAGACAGCATGGTTTGAACTTGATCTGATTACCCTGCTTTCAGCTCTCCTGCTTGCTGCTGTTCTGCTAGGGAGGTCAGAAAGCTAAAATTACATTGCCTCCTAGGTTTAAGGTCAAGTCTCTGTGATATTAATATGTTCATCATCTGTATTAAACTAACAAATTAATCCCAAATTTCAGTAAGCATTATGCCTGATCTAGCAAGTCAATATGAGAAAGCTTCTGAACCTTGTAGGCAGCAGTAGCTCAGCAACCCTGGGACCGTGCACCATTGGGCAAGGCAAATCTGCTCTCTGTGCTCTTGAAGCTGAATTGTCTGCTTGACATCTATTCCCACTGATTCAGTTTGTTGGGTTTGGTGAATGCAGTGACTTTGGGAAAAAATTAAACTCCTGCAACCACTTCTCACATTTTCCTCTGTCACCTACTGTTTGTTAAGGGGTTTAGAAAAGGTAACAGAAATGGGAAGCTTGCAGAAGGATGTGATTCCCAGCCTGGTGCACAGCTGAATTCCCAAAGTCTGCTTAGAGTTACTTTTATTTTAGGTTCAAAATTGGACTGTGATCAACTCAGCATTTGGAGGGAGGCTAAAGCAGAACAGCTGAGGTTTTAAAAAGATATGTTGAGGTATCACTCCCAGCAATGTATCAATCATATAGAATTTCTAAAGGAGCTTCAAACAGTCCCCACAACACTGAAACTGAGAAGTGAAGGCTGCCTTGCTCAATTCCTCATGTTATCAGTTGAAAAGATTTTGAGGAGCTTGTTAATGAAGGGAGCACATTATTGTTTCCAAGCACGCAAAGCTGGTGGCTTTTTGTTTTGGGCTTTTTTCCCCATGTCTGCTTATCTGTGCAACTGAGTATAGTATTGACCAAGATGTCATTAAGGATGCAAGGGAGGAAACGCAGATTAGATATTGTCAGCCGGGTGCCAAGAAACTGTAGGCTCTGTAATGAGATGTCTTGAACAAGCCCAGAAAAATGAATCAGGGGGAGTTGTACTTTGTACAGCTTTAGTATATTGGCATTTATTGAGTTTAATTGATCGTTGAGGTAGGGCAGGAGCTGTCCTAGAGATTTATAAGGCTGAACTAGAAGACCAAAGGGGAAATTCGGGAGTGAGTTGTGAACGAACCAGATGGCAATGTGCCCCAGGCACTGCCTGCCCCCCCACACCCCCAGCAGCTCAAGTACAGACCTTCATTTTCGTGCTGATGTGCTGTCTCCAGTGATCAAACAAGAAAAGTAACCTTCAAAATATGAATATTAGCTTTTCAAAGCAATTTTATCAGCACCTTGGATCTTCAGGAGACGAGCAAGAGCACTGCGGTCTGGGGAAAGTCCATCTCACTTTCATTCGTGCCTTGAGTTTAATCACTTGGTGTTTTCTTCCTAACAGCTAATGACTAAACACCCTGCAAAACGCCTTGGCTGTGGCCTCGAAGGTGAAAGAGACATCAGGGAACATGCTTTCTTCAGAAGAATCGACTGGGAAAAACTGGAAAACAGAGAGATTCAGCCACCTTTCAAACCTAAAGTGGTGAGTGAGATGCCAAGTACTTCCCTCGCTAATGGTGTCTGCATTCATGCTTTCCCGCGGGGTGAGATTAATGTTGGCTTGATGGTGCTGCAAATCTGGGACACTGCTAAAATAAGGCAATTTGATTATGGCAGACCAGTCAGAAAATCTGCTCGTGTTTTGGCACTGGGTGATATAACCCTGTGTACTCTGTCCTTGTGAAGAAGTCTCTCAATGGTTTGAGTCTGGACATGCTACATGAGAAGTTAAAACAGGGAAAATTAGCATATTCACATCAGCCACTGTAATAAAGGTAGCTCCCAACTGTCTCCTCTGAATAACATATGAAGCTAGTGATTAAAGGTATCTGAATTACCGGGGTACACAGCACATGGGGTTTGGATTCCCCATCCCAGAGTGACATCTGCTGAGTTTGCAAGAATGATCCCTGGTTTATTATTGATGTTTATTACATGGTTTGCACACGTATCTGCAGGAGTATTTTAGAAATCCAAACAAGTGAAAGATGTGGAGACCTCATAGCAGCCTTCCAGTATCTGAAGGGGGCATATAGGGATGCTGGGGAGGGACTCTTCATTAGGGACTGCAGTGATAGGACAAGGGGTAATGGGTTAAAACTTAAACAGGGGAAGTTTAGATTGGATATAAGGAGGAAATTCTTTCCTGTTAGGGTGGTCAGGCACTGGAATGGGTTGCCCAGGGAGGCTGTGAATGCTCCATCCCTGGCAGTGTTCAAGGCCAGGTTGGACGAGGCCTTGGGTGATACAGTTTAGAGCGAGGTGTCCCTGCCCATGGCAGGGGGGTTGGAACTGGATGATCTTAAGGTCCTTTCCAACCCTAACTATTCTGTGATTCTATGTTCTTAGAATGAGGGCTGTTTGCATAATGGAATTTGAAGATCTGTATTTGTTGATGCAGGATTTCTTTCAGTGGGCACTGTGTGCTGTATTGACAGGCAAAGAAAAGCATTGCACACTAGAGTACAAACATCCAGGAACAGCTGTAAACTGTTTTGCACTGACATTGGCTCTTTCTTCTCCAACACTTTCTTTGTTTCAATTGAGATGTGTAGCTGGCTGTAGCACTGCAGGCAGAGGATCCTTGCTCTGTACATTTACCCATACAGACACGCTGGTGTGGTATCACAAGAATACATTCCCCTACAAATGATTTTTTCACATCACCAGGACAGCTGCATGCTGAGAAGGGTGTTTTGTGCCAGGGAAAACACCTCTTTCATACACTGTGGATTTTGCACACAGGGAAGGGTGTAAATAGGTAAAGAACACGTGTGGTGCTGTCAAGCCTCCCCAACTGGTCTCCAGGGCTCTCTGTTGAAGGGGAGCTGCACCTCTTGAAAGCACGTTTTATGAAAGATTTTCATTGCGTGCTTCTTGAGTCAAAGATAATCGTAAAGGAAATCTACCTTCACATCTTTTAAGTTTTATTAGCTCAGGAGCTGAGTCCATGGAGCCTCCTTCAAGTTAAAAGTAACACCAGCATGCAGGTCCTAAAATCTTGAAGTATGGTCTGCTTTCATAATAGCACGCTTTGTGGCAGATCCTGGCTCCTGTTTAGAGCAGCTGTGCTCTGTCTCCCTAGTTATCATGACCTGATTTGTTTATACAGGCTGCTATTAAACACACCAAAGCATATTCACATAGAGCCTAACTTTCCCAGATGAAAAGAACTTGAAATCCAAGTCCGATCTTTACATACCCTGTGTTTAACTTTTTTATTGTGGTTGCTGATTCTGTTTGCATTAGAATCACAGAATCATTCATTAACTTGGCACTGCCAAGTCCACCACTAAACCATGTCCCTCAGTGCCACATCTGCATGTCTCCTAAATACCTCCAGGGATGGATATTGGTTCTAGAAAGCAAAAAAATCACACAACCCTTAATCTGTTTGAAGATATGGATGTATTTGTAAGGTTTGTTTGTAGGTGCATCTCTAGGAAGCACATTGCTGCGGGAATAATCCTGCTGCCTTTGCACACAGGAACAGTTCTCATTCAAACACAGAGCTGCAGATTCCGGGTCAGCAGTTGGTCAGTTTAAATAATGTGTTCCCTTCCAGACTGACATTTCACAGGCGATAGATATAGAGTGGTTATTTGGCAAGGACATTTTACTTGTATTTGTAAGTTTAGGAGTTGTAGGAGTCCTTGTTTTCAGTTTTGGTTTAATACTGCATTAACACATTGCTGATCTTTAATGTGAAGACAGATAAGTATATGAAGATGCAAAATTATATTGAAAATATAATTTTTATAATATAATTGATAAATTATTATATTTGCACACACAAAAAAATACCCAAATTTCACATGAGTTATTTCTTAGCCTCTACTAATGTAAGCAATAGTGAGAGACCTAATGGAGTCAGGGATTTTGGTTTCAATATACAGTTTGTTTGAATAGCTTCCACTTGCTGAAAAAAGAAGAGGAAAAAAGAAGAATAAAAGACAAAAAAGCATTATTCTGTAGAAGGGTGATGCATATGTTTAGAACATCTTTTTAGCATAAGGTCTTCCCTGTATAAATAGCACTTCTTTGCTGCTGAGGTGACTGTACTGCCTCCAAATAAATTTGACTGTTAATTCAGGGATACATCGACTTTCATTCCACTGATGCAGAGATTTCCTTTTGTCAAAGTTGAGCTCTGTCCATTCTTGTTCTCCAGAGATTCTGTACCAAAATGCATTGGCTTCAGTGGGCACCAGGGTACTCGGTGAGTGAGAATCCTCGGTGAAAAAGCAGATTACTTTTAGCCTTTAACCTCTTGAAGTGTCCCTCTGCTTGTGTCCTTCTAAGACTGAACAAGTGTCCTTCTGTGAGCACTGCAGTCCAGTACCTGAGCATGCATTTTTCATCTGAAATATAAACCAGCTTGTGCCTCAGGCAGCAAAAGTTCTTTGCAGCTCAGATCAGATGGCATGTGCCAGTCCAGGATGTGCCAGGTGCTTTGTAAGAAGACTGGCAACTGTGCTATTTTCAAGACAGCCAAACATCTCACCCTCGAATTCCCTTGAAACGGGCCCCTCTTCAGTTGGTTTCTCCTATAAATACACAGATTTATGTTGCTTTAGTTCAGAAAAATCGATGTTTAATATTGGTCTGTTTATGAACCATATTCTACCCTTTCCAAGTTATCCTTTAAGGCTGAAGATAATAGTGTCATGTTATAACCTCTAAATCCACATATAGATATACTGTAGGGATGGATAGAGAGGAAAGAGGGACAAGAAGAAGAAACGTTCAGGGCTTTATCATACAACCACATTTTGCTTGAGTATCTGTTACAGTAGATAGTTTTTGAGATGAGGTTTACCGGTTTCCTTTAGACCTCTCCACAATATTCAATGCGTAGTTTTCCCCAAACATGCATTTTTTCTTGCACCCAAGCTAATTTTGTTCTGGTCCCACCTTCATCCTTTTTAACTTGCTTCTAATGATACTGCGCTGCCTTTCAAGTGTTCTCTGCATTACTCAAAACTACCCTTTCTGCAAACCTGGTTTCTTTTGTTTTCTATTCTGAATGGGTTGTGTTCATGCGTAGCTATATATAACCCCCTTCTTAGCTGAGCTTCATGAGATGATGTGTCTCTTCTCTTAGACAAAAAAAGGAGGAAACCTGTGATAGCGCATTATGGGATGAGGATCCCAGGATGTGCTCCCTGCCCCAGCTCCCTCCTGCAGTCCCCAGGACTGAAGCTCTGCTGTTGTTTATGAATTTACCAGCTTTTATATGCTGTACAATGGAGAACCAGAGCATATGGATGAATTACATTTAGCTTTCTGCAGATTGTGGAGGAAACGGAGACTAAGAGGAAAATTCAGTTCTGCATCATAAAGGTTTTAAGAAGAATTAAAAGACTTCACAGATAAAGTCTCTCTTTGCCAATACATGTCCATAAAAATACTTTCTCCTTTTATATCCCAGTAATTCTGAATATTTAACCCTTTTTACCTCGTCAGTTTATTCTGTTAGGTGGGAATTTCTCAGACTGGTTTTCGTCAGAATTTGTCTGTTAAAAACTTCTCTGTTTGCCTGGATTTTTGTTAAAATAGCTAAAAAGAAGATTTTCTCTTAACTACAGAGGAGAAACAAGGGAAAGGCTTACATGTGTCCTGAGAAACTCACAAAAAGCTGGAACTGACGATATATTGCCGATGCTTTTTCAGCCCTTTTCCTGTTTCTGTTTGTTTCCTTGCAGTGTGGCAAAGGTGCCGAAAACTTCGACAAGTTCTTCACCCGAGGACAGCCGGTGTTAACGCCTCCGGATCAGCTGGTCATTGCTAACATAGACCAAACAGATTTTGAAGGGTTCTCTTACGTCAACCCCCAGTTCATACACCCCCTTTTACAAAATGTAGCATGAAGCAGCAGAACGGGAACAAATCCTGCAGCAGGGAATGATCTTTAACCCTACAATGTTTAGGCTTTTGCCTTGTTTGATTCCATTTGGGCCTGGAAATTGTAGGGTTAGAAAGTGTAAGATGGGGGGGAAAGGCCACTAATTCAGGATTTTGGCTTTGCAACAGCGGTGTTGTCTTAATGGGAGATAAATCAGTGTATGGTGCCCACTTACCCTTCTAGAAGGCGCCACTGACTTGGCAAAACTTACCCAGTTTTTAGTACGTTTGATCTTTTTGTAACTTCCCGCTGTCCTTTTGCTCCCTTTTCCACTCTGCTGTGTTAGAATTCCTCTAACATGTGGTCTGAAAGAATAAAACCACCTCGAATATTGAGTCCTTCTGTACAGATGCTGGGAGACAAACGCACTGATTCCCGAGGGACCGCTCCTTCCGGTGACTTCAGGGAGATGGGCAGCACAAGAGGCTGGAATGGAGGCATCACTGAGAGGGAGAGGCATTGCAAAGGAAATGTTGAAAGCACTTGTTATGAAAATAGGACAAAAACAAGTTGGGAGAGGGTGGGAGGGGGGGATAAAATCCAATTAGACCTTTGTGGCTATGATCCTATAAGCAACTCCAAGTTTAAACGCACTTCAGTGGTGGCCAGATCACTAGGATCTTTGCTAAGTAGCATGTGATAAACTCAAGGGTGAATTTTTGTCTTTAATAATAATAATAATAGTAATAATTTTAATAATATTTCTGTGAATTTTAATCTCCATGAGATTATTCTGTGATCCAGGGTGCCATTGTTTGTTCGGTTAATTTAATTTACTCCTCAAGTTTACTGCTAACCGGTTCTAATACCAGTATTTTACTATGGGATTTGTTTAACCTGGAATGTAAAAGAAAACTTGTTTTATTTACTTATTTACTTGTGTTTATTTATAGTCTGCAGTATAGGGCAGTAAATGGAAGGAAGCGTTACATATCCTAAATTCACAACACATACAGCCCCAAGTGACTTCCTGATTTCTTCAGAATAACTCATGAAAATTAAGTGTGATATAAAAATAATCAGTTTTAATTCAGGAAACTTTGGGCTGTCGAATAATAAAGCCTGAAAAAAGAAGCACCTAGAACCTGTTTTATTGATAGAATGGGATTTAATACATTTTACATAGGCTTCATGCAATGAATTTTGCATGTTTAGTAATAACTCTTAATAATAAGGGTTAATAATAAGCAGATCTATAATATCGACATAATCATATCCAGCATAAAGAGTATTATAAAGATTTTATAAAACAAATTGTGCTTTATTTGTGAACCTTCTTGTTCTGAATGACATCCTTTAGACTTAGCTAAATGTTTTACTGCTGTTGTTTTGATTTTTACTTTAGGGTTTGGATATTCTAATGGCTTAGGGAATAATCTCTTTTTTTAAAAGTAGAAATACTTTTAAACTATAATGGCTACCTGCAGGTTTTATACAAGGTTCAATTAGGCTTTCATTTTACGTCTGCTTATCACTTACAGGGAAGGAAATGGACTTTATTTGCAATGATGAACACTGTAATTAATGCAATCTTCTCCTCTCCTATCACTTAGATGAAACATTTTGATAGATCTTCTTACAACTCACCAGAAGATATTAATTCAAATATCAGTGAATTCTTTTTGTGCATATTTGGGTTTTGTTACAGCATGTAAAATAGTAGTTGGTGCATTTTCCTTCTTTTTTTCTCCCTTCTGCCTTGTTCCTGTTAGCAGCCATAGGCACTTTTTGTCTGTCAGATGTGCATGACGATGCCAGAAGCATGATGTCTCTGTTGCTGCATGCAGACTGATTACAGTTTTTCCAGCATGTAAACATATTCCAAAAGTAAGGTATTTGCCATAAAAGACTTAAATTTATACTAGAACATGTAACGGGGGGGGTGGGAGGGGAATCTACTTTCTAATCATCTTTTATGACAATAAAACATGGAACCTGTGCCAAAGATTCTGTTAGAGCTATCCAGTCCTGCACATTGGTATCCAAGTGGATGGGTTTGACTAACGGGGGTGACCCCTGGTGGAGTGGGACAGTTTGTGTGCGAAACACAACTGGATTTGAATGGTCACTGATGTGTTTCTGCTCCTGGGGCATGCTCGGAAGCTGTATTCTTGGTGCCTAGGAGAAATGATTCACAACACTCCAAGAGTCTCACTTCTTCCTGGTGATAGTCCTTTTGCAGACCCAGCTTGAAGCAAGGAGCATCTCCCTGGGTAAGAGTGAACAGCAGGCTTTAATGGGTGAACCGAACCATTCCAAGGGGTGGGAGAACACACAGCTAATGAGGGGCATTGACCAACTAGCAAGAACTCGGGTTGTTGCCTAAATAAACAGAACTTACCATTTTTAAAACATTTTAGGAGTCAAATTTTTAAGTCTTTCTGTGTCAAATAAGTTATCAGCCAGGTCTGGGAGTTCATTATCCTCTTTGTGTGTTATATATGGTACTCACCATAAAGCACGTGGACTAATGCTGCGTTCATGACTATTTATGTTTTTCTGAATACTATTAGTCTGCCATAGCTTAGAAGATGCAGAAGCATCACACTGTAGAAGATAATAGATGCAACAGATTACTGAGGCTCAGATGTGAATAAAGAAGGGGCTCTCGAGTAACTCAATCTGCTGAGAGGCAGCATTAGGTGTGTTTTAAGAATGTGAAGTGAAAAAGACACTTAAGAAAAAGGAAAATACTGGGAGAAATAGCAGCACACAGGTTTGGGAAGGAGGAAAAGCATTGTAGGGGCAGAACTGAACTGTGCCAGGAGCAAGCAGGATATTGCATGGGTAGACATGCCCAAACAGTTCTGGTTTTCCTGGTGAAATATGCATTGGACAGGGAAGCCCCATTGCAGGCAGATGTTTCTGGCACAGCTGTGATGGTCGGTGATGGTCTCACCAGAACATGGCATTAAAGATGTGGTCCAGCATCTGAACAGAGCTGCTCATTTTTTGGCTGCTTCTCAAAACCACTTTCTTGGGCATTTGTTCACCAGTTTTCCTGATGTAGAAGCAGAAATTCCTCTTTATTATTGTTACTTCAAGTCCCTGCGCTTGCTATGGCTCATGTCACCTTCTGTAGGTTTCTGAAAGGTTGTGAAAGGTACTGTGAACTCAGGGCTCCCACAGGAACAAGACAGGGTTGTGTTAAGCAGGGATTGAGTATTTGTGCTCCTTCTCACTGCTCTGCCTAATGCCCTCGTATGTGAGTGTTCATGCTTGGAATCTTTAATGAGAACTCTATGTGGCTTTCTTACCATCCAGGAATTTATAATGGCAAGTAGAACTGAAGTATCCAGCCAGTCTTTTCATATCTTTTTAAATACAGATCTTATTTATATGCTGTTTTTCATTAGATTTGGATTTCTAGAGAACAGGCATCAACAGGGGGATAGGCATTGGAACTGCTTTTCTTTCACTTGTTTTCAATAGCAACCATAGTCTGAAAACACACGTTGCAAGTCAAATTGAGAATTACAGTACACTCAAGCTGGGGTGGAAGTTCTGGGAGCTGTGTTTCCATCCCACATGCACTTGAATCCCAAGGGGCTCTGGAGCAGCCCCGTTCCTGTTGGGGGGAAGCACAGGTATGCAGTGTAAACTTCCAAGCTGTGTTCTCAGGGATTAAATAGAATTTAACTGTCTCCTAGGTAAATTTCTTCATTATTCAAGCATCTGGGTGTTCTTATGCACCTTTGAGTCAGCTGAGCAGGGTGGTGGGTTTCCAGCACAGCCACTTCACCACCAGCCAGTCTCGGATTGCACATAGATGAGGAGGAGAGAGCACGTTCCCATAACAAAATACTCCCCCTTAATCCAGTTTAGAGGAGAAATGCAATTTAGCTTTCTGATCCTTTATTCTTTCCAGAAATACAGTTGGATTTCCTTTTACACAGTGAAGAAAGTTCTTCTGGAAATCAGCTGTTTAGAAAGAAAGAAACTCGTGTTACACTGTTGGCCTTTACAATCCATTCTGTCTTTTGGGGTGAATTTGATTGAATAATGCTGTAAAATTAGTAAGGTAAAGAGAGAGGAGCTTGCCTTCTAGATGGGAGGGTGACATGCTCAGGGGCCAGGATGGAGTGATACAACTTCAAAGCCTCTTTCTCAGCCAGTCCATCCAGATGCAGTCCCAGTTAGATGCCACAGGAGACACATGCATTTAGCAGAGGGGGAAGACCCTCCTTACTAAGCAAAACACATCACTGGAAATAATAGTAATTCAATAGTAAAGCTTTGATATGAGTAGAAACATATTGACAGTATTGAGTTTACAGTGAGCTTTTGGGCCTGCCATGTAACTTCTGGAAACATCTAATGTGATTTTCAGTTCTCTTGGTCAGTACCATGAACTACTGTACATAGGTTTTATCTTTTCACAAACATGGGTGTCAGCTCTAGGCGATGGTACCCCTGTGCACTAAATGGCCAAGTAGAAAAGCAGACAAGCTAAAGCACCTTTTTACTCAGCTCCATACTTTTAAATGGGATCTGAAATAGTTCAGTTAAAGAACTAAAGACCTGACTCCATAAGTATATGTGATTTCCTCTCAGCCAGTAACTGTGCCAGTAATGACTGGTAATTAAATAGCCTTATAATGAATAATCATCATGCACTACAGCCCTCCTGTTCCTAAGAAAACTAAGAGAGAGAGCAAGTTATTAACCTCTCTGCCTCAGTTACCTCATCTGTAAAATGGGGATAATAATACTTACATATCTCACAAGGAGGTGTGAGGACTTCATAGGTAATGTTTCTAATACACTTTTAACCTGAAAAGAGTTGTGTAAGTATTATTATAATTTTTAATATTAAATCAGCTTATTCCCGTGGTATTGCTGGATATATCATGCTATTTCTACTTTTTATAGAACTTTAGTAATTCAGCTGAAAACATGTGAAGAGAAATAAAAGGCAATCTGATGCCTTTCTTAAGAGAACCTGGGGTCCAGCTTTCGTTAACCAGAGTCAGGGTACAGTGGGAGGTGATGCTTGCGGATGGTATGGGTGAGCAGTATTCACCTCTTTCCCAGTTATTGAGATTTCTTTTGCAATTGACCAATTCCATGTAGATGAAAGCCTTAGCAGAACTGATTCTCGGAAGGTGAGATTCCCTATGGGTGAATAAAGACAGCACAGCAGTTTTCTGGTAGTTTATACTGACTCCTATTGAAGGAGAAGTGAAGTTCTTCATGCAGCTGGGCCATCCATGAGAGGTTGATTCCATTGATATATTAATGTGTCTGTTTGTCGTGTATCTTCATGCTTTTCCTTGCGTGTGACACCATCATTCAAATTTAAAAGAAAACTGCCCTAAAAGCAATGTTTTTTCTTCCATTAATGTCAATTGACCAAAAAAAAAATAAAATCGGGAGTCTCTTAATGATTTTAAACAGTGATGTGCAGTCAGAGTAGCAATAGCACTGATAACCAGCCCCAGCCTGCCGCCGTTGAAGCTCATTTCTGACTATGGGATACATTGGGAAGTCTAAAGCTGACAGTACATTTGTTTTATAATTGTAACCTGGTGACAGAAATGTGTTCATAGAAAGGAAAATGATGTTTCTAATCTTTGTAAACCTTTTCCTAAGGACTGGTTGAAGGCCAAGTTGGACACAGGGGCTTGGAAACCTGCTCTAGTGGAAGGTGTCCCTGCCCATGACAGCGGTTGGAACTGGATGAGCTTTAAAGTCCCTTCCAACCCAAACCATTCCATGATTCTATGACTTTGAAATCTATTGTATTTATTTATTTCCCTTCTGTTTGAACCAATAAGTGCCAATGGCTCCATCCTCCCAGAGGTTTGTGTGCCCGTCTTGGCCTTCCAGGGCACCCTGTAGTGGAATCACCATGTGCTTGGAGCTCGCTGCATACTCAGTGCATTGAGTACACAATGCGCAGTACACTGGAGCTTATAAACCCCAGTTTGTAAAACTACTGTGGAAGTGTTTGTGCCCAATGCTAGTCAGCAGAGCACAGCCATTGGGGCTTCACATCCCATAGAAGTCAGTGGAGTTTGCACACTGGGATGACTTGCTGACTTAAAAGCAGAAAAAAACCAATCTTGCTGTAATAATACCAATTTAATCTGACAGTTCCCCACAAAGCCTTTCATTTATCCTCTCCTGTGCTATTAAAATGAATGTAAGGAAAATAGTTTCAATGAAATGAAGCTCTTTGTATCTTTTAAAAACATGCATTTCCCACGTTTGGTTTAGTACACAGAGCACACCTGAAACCTTTGAAATGATTGTATGTTACCGTAATACTACCTTTTTAAACAAGGAGTAATCCCACCTTGGACTCATTCATGGGTTTTAGTGTTACTTTCAGACCCGGATTTTGTGCTTATAAAAAGGAGAGCTTTATATCCCATCATTTATGTGCGAGATTCTACCAGAAGATTTGGAGAGGCCATTCATTTTTCAAAAAGTAATTAAAAAATCACTGTCATTGGCAGTGCAGTGGGCACGACCGATGTATAAATCACAGCATCGGGTTGTTTCTCAGTTTGCTAGATCTTCAATCCTCGTTTGCATGAAATGCTTCTGTTAAATATTAATTGTAGTTTCAAAGCAAGTTGTGTATGAATAAACAATCCTGATCATTACTTGGGTGAGAGTTTGGGCTGGCTTTATGAAATGCCATTTCAAAATGGACCCCACGCAGCCCAGAGGATGCACAGATTGCGGTGGGATCAGCCGCAGAGGTTGGCCAGACCCAGACCTGGATTCTCCATCCATACATGGAATTTTAACCTGGGTTCTTTGTTAATTCATGTTAATTAGAGGGGAAAGAGGCTTAACTTGGGGTTAGATGTGTCTGTGAGAGGATTTCTGCATGCTGAAAGGGGAGCAGTGGCTCTTTGGACCAGCAGGTCCCTGGCTAACCTGCTTGTTGGACTCTATTAGAAGCATTGAGCTGCTTTGCGTGCTTGTGCCCCAGGGAAACGCAGCCCTAGGATGAAGTGAGATCTGAGGCTGGAGGGTCTGATTCAATGCTTGATGTGAGATGTGATGGAGGAGGGATGTGCCCTCCTTCCTAGCAGTTAGACCCTGGGAAACCTCAAACTTCTCTTCTTCACATCCCTGTGTGTGAGCCCCAGGTGGTTCCTTCCACCCTCTGCCACTTCCCGGGGAGAGGGCTTAGTTTTAATGTGATTAAGGATGCCCAGGGGCCCCCTTTTGCCATGAAATGCTTGTTTTAACGCTCCTGGAGGAAGGGATCCCGATCTCCCAGCCCCACCAGCTGTGCTCACCCCCAGTCCAAGCACTTGCCTCGTTGAGGCTGACAATGTACAAATATTGTGACAACTTGATAAACGACTTCTTTTTTCTGCCTGATCTCAAACGTATTGAATCCCATGCTAACGCATTAATTGGGTTAGCTTAATTTGCAGAAAAGCCTGGCTGAGTTTGCCCAAAGGAACGGTTGAAATTCATTTCCCTTTTTCGCAGAGACAGTGTTTCCAGGCTGCTGCGTGCTGCTCAGCCTTCATCTGATGTGCTCAGCTGCTCCTGAAGCCATAAACACGTCTGCTCTCAGGCCTTGAGAGTTTCCTGCAGAGCAGGAGTTAAAGGAGACATTGGCTGAGTCTCTGCATGCAGGGCAAGAGGAAAGGGTTCCTTGGCACTCAGTACTGCTAGACCTGCTTCTCCCATCACCTTGGCTGTCCCGACAGGAGCTGGGTGGGATTTCATCCCTAGTTGTGCCCTTCAGGGTGGACTGAGGAATCTCTCCACGCCACCCACATCCCATACATGAGAGCCTCCATCAGATCTGCTCCCAGCTCTAAGTAAATCACGGCAGTTACTCGTGGTTGCCTTTCCCAGCCCCAGATTCTCTTTAGGGATTTGGGTGTTTGACTGACAAATATCAGAACATCTTTACAGAGCTGGTTCCTGAGCCACAAATACAACCATCTCCTCTGAGAGCTGCTAGGGCAGCTGAACTGATAGCTGCGTTAATTACCACGAGGTGATTACAATCTCACCTGCTCTGGCAAAGGCAACTCTCACTGCTGGGCTGAAAAAACCCTGAGTAAGCCCTGGGGAGCTGTGTTAAAGCAAAGACAAATCAATGAGGAGCCCAAAACAGGAAA
Source organism: Neopsephotus bourkii (assembly GCF_033783945.1). Classification (NCBI taxonomy): domain Eukaryota; kingdom Metazoa; phylum Chordata; class Aves; order Psittaciformes; family Psittacidae; genus Neopsephotus; species Neopsephotus bourkii. The sequence continues at coordinate 3,216,919 of NW_026902223.1, forward strand.
ACTCCTGCCTCTTGTGGGCATCTTGTCCTCAAAGGGATGTTTTTCCAAACTGCATCTGTCAAGTGTCACCTTCCCAAAGTGATGCTAAACCCAAAGAAGTGGGAATCGGACCAGGAGAACAGTCAGTGGCAAGTCTGGGCCCACGGAGTTACCTTCAAGGGTTTCTTTTTTGCTTGCTTCTCCTGCTTTTCCCAAAGGAGGAGCACAAAATGAGGGCAGATCTCATGGGAAATGAGTCAGTGCTGTCGCTTTCTCAGGGGACTTGTCGCATTTGCTGCCAGGGTGACAGTGTCAGACACCAGCTGCCACTTCCAGTGTTCATTACTGGTCCCTGAGTCAGCACCCAGCATCCTACCTCAGGAGATGTCATTGCACGATGTAATGAAGGAGAGGAAAACATTCCAGAAGCAATTCAAAGCACAATACCTGGGTGAGAAAAAAAAACCCAACCCTGCATTGGCAGTTTGCTTGGAGGTGTTTTAGATCCTATTCTCACCCAACCAGGCTGGCACAAATCACCCATCTCTTTCCTCTGTGCTGTGATTCATGTGCTGGGAATGAATTTCCTGCTCCTTGGAGGGCTCAGACCCTCCCCATAGCACAAGGGCTCAGCTGGGAGCAAGAGTTCGGCTGCTCCCATAAGGTAACAGCAGCCTGGCTGTTGGCTAGTGATGGGGCTTTCAATGTCACATGAAGTGTGTTGCCCCTGTGCCTGGGTATTGCAGCAGATGCAGTGGAGGCCCTCAGGAGCATGGGAGGCACGTGCTGCAGTTACCAGTGAGTATTCGGGTTCGTGCAAATTTCCTGTTCCAACTGGTTTTAAAGGAGCTGGGTTTCGGGAGGCACATTCTGGTGCTCCCTGCATTAGTTGAAGGAAAACTAATCCACCTCTGACACCCCGTCATGAGGCCAAGCCAGAGCTGCTCAGAGCGGTCTGCAGTGCTCCACAGAGGTGCTTGGAAAGCTCCTTGTTTCTACCAAGGTCAATGGCTTCATCCTCATTCCCATTGGCTTTTCCCCACCCGAGCCGTTTGGCTGTTGCAAGCTCCAGGGCTCTGTATTACAGGCACCCAGGGGAGTGGGAATGCTCAGGATGCTCAGTTGTCTGTAGCAGGATTTCAGCTGCTGGTTTGCCCAGCAAAGTCTGGTTTTCAGGGATGAGCCTTCGATCCATCACCCCTTACCCTGCTCCTCTATGCAGAGGGCTTGATAAAACTGCCCATAACAGGGAGACTTCCTAATCCTCATGAAACACTCCGCAACCATCCACATAAAACTTCATTAAAGCTTCAACACTTTCAGTGACACCTCCAGAAACACTCTTCTTTTAACAGGATTCTTTTACTTCTCCTACAAGTGTAACCACGTCTCAGACACTGCTTAGGTGTGATTTTGGGACAAATCCATCAAAAATGGTTATACAAGGAACCAGCAATGAGTGCAAGTGCCAGAAGGAGGGGAAGAGCACAAGCCAGGGATGAGAGCATCCCAAAACTCTCTGGATCAGTTCCTGGTCCTTTTAGGATAAGTCATTTAGCATTCTTGTGCCTGATTGACCATAACATTATTAAGAGATTGGTAATGAATTTCAGTGGTCTATAAATCACATGGGAAACTATTACTCTTAATACAAGTGTTATGAGGCTTTAATAATTAATGCCATCTAAACTGCTTCCCAGAGATGACTATTTCAATCTGATTGCTGTGGCCAGAGCCATCCCTCATCCTGTAAGGAGCCTGTTTTCCAGCTGATGTGGAACCCAGATTGGTCCCCACCCCAGAGACTACTCACGAAAGGGGTTGTATTACTGGTACATCCACTCCTTCAACAGAGGGTTAACAGAACACCAGCAGTGAGAGCAGACTTACTGCCACATCTCTTCTAGCTTGTCTCATGGAAGGGCACTGCCCTCTTGTAGGATCAAGTGGTGGGATGTGGGCACTTCATGCCCTTTCAATGCTGCCTGCTGACCCAGGCCACCACAGGGGCTGAAGGATGCTCCTGGCCAAGCTGTGAAGGTGAAACCCCTCAACTGGCACATCCTAAGCTTTGCTTAGCTCCATTTAGACCCATATGATGGCAGAAGGTATTACTTCTTGAATGAGGTACATAGCTTGGCTCACAGGTGCACCGTTGTTACCCCTGAGGCAGAGCCTCTCGGGGATGCTGGCTGCGAAAGGCTCTGCGCTGCTCTTCAGGCTTTCACAGAGCGTGTGGGTGCAGAGACAGAAATAGAGTTACACCTCTCCTTGTGCTTCCTCCCAAGCAGCAGCTCCAGGAGTAGGGATGTGCAGGAGAAACCGCAAACGGAGCTTCAGCTCCAGCGGCCCACAGGGGTCCATCCCTTTCACTTAGTCATGGTGCCAGCGGGATATGAAAACCAGTCCCTGGTGGTCTTCGGTGCCAGGAGTTTTCCCTCTTTTCCTACTTTCACTGTTTGAAAGCTAAGAAAATAATGATGTTGCTGCTGAGATAAGAAGCAGCCATTGGCTGAGGGTGTGCTGACTGCTGCCATGTAACCAGACCTGGTTAGAACTACCCGTCCTAAGGCTGCATCCCACCTGCACAGCAGCCATGGGTGCTGCTGCTGCGGATCCCAAACCCAGGCTGCTGGTGCCAGTTTTGCTGTCAGTGTGATCCCTGTCCTACAAAAACCCTCTCATGGAAAGAGAAAGTCTCCGAGGTCTCCAACAAGTGGTTCCCAACCTTGGGAAGCTGCATGGGGACAGCAGCGGGGTGGCAGCGGGGTCCCCCAAGCATCGTGCCAAGGCTGCTGTGCATCTCTGCAGTGGTCCAGTGTCTGCCCAAGCCTCCCTCCAGCCGTGCTGCCCACGAGATGACAAAAACAGCAAGCACCAAGGCAGCTGGCATGGAGCAGCCGTCACCTCCCACACAAGCCACAGCAGCTTCAGCATCACATCGCCAAATCACTGCATCTGCCTGCTCCCCTCTTTCCCTGGCCAAACAGTGCGATCTCTGCCTAGCGCAGATTTTCCCTTCCTGGGTCCAAAATGCTCCTTTACAGCCTGGTGTACAGTTAAAATTGGGTGATAGCTGTTGTCTGATGCCAGAGCAGAGCCACACGTGGGCTTGAGGGGTGGCTGCCTGTGGGCACCTCATCCCAGCCACTTTGCTGGGCAGGTTTGGTGTCTGAATAACTCAGTGTAAATTGGAGGGAGTGGGATGGGAGGCAAACCTGAGGGGTTCTATCAGCTTCTAGCCCAGGCCTTCTATTGTGTAATGTCCTGAGAGCCTTCTGCTGGAAGGGAAAAGGCTCCCTGCAGGTGCCACCTGCAGAAATAAAACACTTGTGACTGAAAGGAGATGGGTTCTCAACATCCCAGAGCCAGGGAGAGCTGCTGTAAAGGATTGCATCTGATCTGGGCCATTAATGAAGCTCAGATCCCTCTTCACTAATAAGATTTGATCTTGAGTGCATCATAAAGCTGCCTGATCAGGCATCTCTAGAACTTCATGCATCCATGCTAGTTTTGGACATGGTGTTCAAGGGAGCTCCGCCAGCACAAGGATCAAACTCAGCCCTGCTGGCACAGCTGTGTAACACCCTGTGAGGTGCAAGGTCCCACCCAGCTTCACTGGCCCCACATGTAGCTCTGGTGAGAGATCCTCACTCTTGGGGAGGAGGCAGCAAGGCAGGAAATAGTGAAAAGTGGGGTGGTTGAAGTGATGCTGCTTTGGAGATGCAACACAAGATGGTGTCACATCATTCAAAAAGCAGGATGTGGCAAAGCTGTTCCCCAAGTTTTGGAGGATGCTGAGAAGATGCTAAGTAATAATTGTCCTGCCTGGAGCAGCCACACCAAGCTTCTGGCCAGGAGAAGGGGTTTCTGTTTCACATTCACCATCTTTTGCTGTCAGCAGGAGGTAGGTGTTATGGGGAAGGAATTATGGATAGCTGCTAACGAGGTAGGAAAACTCAGCTGTGTTCCTGAAGTTTTGGGAGGCATCACTGGTACCATCCTGCAGCCGGGCCCTGCCATGCTGGTGGGAGACTCCTGGTGTTAGTGCTGGCATCATGCATGTGCTTTGCCGTGACAGAAGTTGCTGTGTGAGACAAACAGCGATGGAAAATCCATCCGAGTGTTTTAGCCCAGGCACATTTGTACAGAAGCAAAGAGGGGGGAGGCTGAAGCCCAAAATGTGTATTTCTAATTGATTATATGCATGGCTGCTGGGGGCCTCTCACACTGTAATGGTTAATTATGTCACTGGCTGTATGAGCTGCAGCCTTTATTCATGCTGTATTCAAATAACCTCACTCAGGGCCCAAGCAGCTAATACAGCAGATTGCCTGGCTGGAGGAAGTGAAGGTCTGCTTTGTTTTGCTGGGTTTTTTTTACCAATATAGAGCAAAGAAAAGTGATGGAGCAGCCAATTACTGTATTAAATAATGCACCCTGACAGAACATGATGAACATCCAGGTCTAGCCTGCCTCTTGTAACTTGACTTTATTGGTAATTCCCTGCTGATTAGCTTGATCCCAGGGAAGCTGCCTCCTCTCTGGAGCTGCATGGGGCTGGGGTACCAGAGGGCATCACCTCTTTTTCCCTCCATGTTCCAGTGCAGAATCCATTCTGTTGACCCAATCCCTGCTCTGTCCTTACTGTCCACCCCCTGATGGATTTGCTGCCTTCTGTTCTTCCCCAAATGCGAATGAGAGGTACCAAATACCTTTAGGGATTGTTTTGAGAGCTCCAGCTGCAAGGAAGGATATGGTGAAGGATGCATCTTTGCAAGGCCAGCCAATTCTTCCTTAGGGGGCCGAGACATGAGCCCAGGAAAACATGCTGAATTTGCTGTAACTTAAGTATTGCTGTAATTTAGGGCAAAAGAACATATGTGGAGGTGCAGTCCCTCAAATCAAATAACCACTATGCCCTGGCTGCCAGCTGCGGCCCTACTGGGAGGCAGGTTTCCACCAGCCTGCATCTCACTGGGGGCTCCACTGTGTTCTCGTTGGAGAAATCAAATCTTGCACATCTGCATCATTTTCCATTATCTCTATCAATCAAGGCAGAGCTCAACAAGCCAGAGCACTGACTTCAAACAAGCCATCCAACCAACACCTCCTCTGCATCTCATATCTCACTTTGCTTTGAATTATTCCATCTAGGATTGTCATGTTTTGCTAACTGAGGATGCCTCCAGCAGAGATGCAGCACGTTTTAGCCAGACCACTGGGAACTGGTGCCCTAAGTGCTTATTAGAAACTGAATTTATCAGACTTGTAATTAACAGATTGCTTTTGTTGCTTTCCTGCTGGGAGGTGTCAGAGGTGCCCCACTGCTGCTGCTGCCCAGCTCCCCACTGCAGGAGCCACCCTGGCACATGCAAAGCCCTTGCACAGAATAAGCTCTCACTGCAGAAATCACTGCACAAATCTGAGCTTCTGGCACTGCAATGGTGCTGTGAGCTGCCCTTGGCCCTGCTGCTGGGACTGGCAGCTCACATAGCAGGAGTCACCTGCATGGTGTGTGACCCTTTCCTCGTCCTTCCTGCTGTATCCAGTGAAGTGTCCCATTGCTGGACGCACTGGTAGAGCTGTCTGCTTATTCTTGGCTCTGCTGCTAATATTCTGTGTGTTTTGGCTGAATCACTTCTGAACGTGGCTTCCAGAGCCCACAGCATCTGCCCCTGTGTCCCTCTCCTTTAGCCCTGGCTTTCTCCCTGCCCTGGTCCCAGCCCTGCCAAGCTGGCTTTCTCCAGCACCCTGGCTTGCTGCCCTCAGCCCTCCCCGCTGTCTGCTCTGTCCTTAGCTGTGGGTGTGTTTAACCCACAGAGCCAGTTTTCCTTTCCCCAGCTCCCAGATGTGTTGTGTCCCAGGGTGCATCACCCACTCAGCGCTGCCACCCCAGAGGGGACCATGGTTTTCCAGGTTAGGGGGTGCAGGGGGGCTGTGGAGGTGCTTGGAAGGGAGGATGTACAGAGGGGCAGTGCTGGCTGCTACCCCTGCCCCGTGGTGAACTGGAGCCACCAGCTACAGCCGAGGGGCTGGGGAAAGCAGGGAGCTAGAGGAAAAGAGCACAGAATAGAGGGAAAGTGAGGGAATAAAGGGAAAAGGGTGGAAGGGGAGGGAGGAATGGGGAAAGGAGGGATAAAGAGAAGTGAGAGGGAGGTAGGAGGGGTGGATGGAGAAAAAGGGAGGGGGAGACGGGGAGGACGGAGAAAGGGAAGGAGGGATGGAGGGAGGGAAAGGGGGATGGATGAAGGGAGGGAGGGAGAGGTGGGCTGTCCCCGCCGGCGCCATGTGATGCCCTCCCCTCCCCGCCGCGGCGCGGAGCATCCCCGAGGCCGACGGCCGCGTCCCGCTGCCGGAGCAGCGCCCGCGGGGCCGGTGGGTGCCGGGGACCGAGCGGAGCGGGGCGGGGGGAGGCGGGTGCCGGTGCCGCTTCTCGTGTCGGGGCCGGGCTGCTCCCGGGACCGGGGAGGGGGGTCCCGAATTGGATGTGAAGCCCTGGAAGTTTAAAGCGGGGGGGGGGGTGTCTGGGAGGTGCCGCCGGGCGCGGAGGGGCACGGGCTGAGGGATCAATGGATCCATTTGTACACGTTCCATATCCCCCCGAGCCGGAGCCGGCCCTGCCCTCGGTAGCGCCCGGGGGGAGCGGGCACCGCCCCGGGCAGCAGCTGCCGCTCGGGCTCCGATGCGCGGAGCCGGTCCCAGTGCCGAGAGCAAGGCAGGACCCGGGTACCGGTGCCCGTGTGGCCGTGGGGAAGCGGTTTCGGTACCTGCCCGGCTGCTCCGGCCCCGCTCCAACGGCACCGCCCGGGCGCTGGGAGCCGGGGTTTGCCGGAGCCCCGAGTCCTCCCGGTCAGACCTCAGAGCACCGGGATCCGGTAAATCCCGGGTTCTACACCCAGGGGTGTTCCTCCACCAGGCTGCTCGGACACAGAGGCCATCGCTTGGGCGCTGTGAGCATCCATCCCTCTCCTCATCAGTGACTTTGGCACGTTGAGCCTCGGAAAGGAAGTGTATTTTCATAAAGACTGGTTTGGGTTGGAAAACACCTTAAAGCTCATCCAGTTCCAACCGCCTGCCACGGGCAGGGACACCTTCCGCTAGAGCAGCTTGCTCCAAGCCTCCCATCCAACACAGGGAATGTAAAATTTGCTGGAAGTCAGGGGCTACCAGTGCTTTTCACTGTTGCAAACCCTTTGGAGAGAGGAGTGTGAATCCAGGTGAAGCCACCTGAGAAAAACCTCACCCGGTTGTTAAGTAAAGTAGAGAAGAAAATAACCCAAACCAGCTGGTTCATGTGTTACCATAGGACCAGGCAAACAGGGACGTGGAGCCTGTCTGCACTTCTCCATGCACTATTCATATCCCGTGAAAGGTGGTGAAATGGGAAGTGTGGTACCTCACCACCACGGCTGTGAGCAGGGAGGGCATCCGACACATCCTTCGACTGTTGGTTTATCACTTGGCATGTTGTAAAACTTCATCAGCCCCTGACAGGTGATGTTTTTTGCAGCTCTTAGGTTGGGTCTCCCAAGCAGAGCAGCAGGAGGCTCCTTGGTGGTGACCAGAGAGGACTCTGACCTGCAGCATTGCCACCCCCATCGTGTCCCTTGCACCCCCTGAACCCACACAGGGGAGACGGCAACAAGGAGGAGGCCCCACTGGAGCTGGTAGGTGCCCTGCATGGTGCAGGTGAGCCTTTGGGAAGGGCAGCAAGGGCATTGCACCCACTGAAAACAGCACTGCTCCAGCAGGAACGCTGAAAAAGAGCATTTCCATTGAGTTCTGTGCAGTAGCAGCAGCACTGGTGGTGTGACCTGGGCAGGAGGGGCATTCCTGTGTTTCCATCACTGCTGCCCTTTGGTTTCACAAGTGTATTTGGGCTCCCTCCTGTCAGAGGCTCATCAGCTGCTGGATCTCAGGGACACCCTTTCATTTTGTCACAGCACAACCATGTAAAAAGGCAAAGGGCTCTCTGCAGCCCACCCTGCTGCCATCATGCCTTCCCCTCAGCAGCCCTGCGGCTGCCCCACGTGGCATCCAGGAGACAGAAATGCTTCTGTGTGTTTATTGCTCCGATCCCTTGCTGGATTGCTGTAGCTGTTGAATATATTCATTGAGCTGAATGAATCCCCACCTGGCAGCATCCATACCACAGCTTTTGCAGCTTCAGCTTCATTTATGGAGAGGGAAGCGAATATAAAACTCTAAAGGGAAATAATGCACAAGCCTGCAGAGGCTTCAGCAGTATCTGTAAGCTGTGAGCTATGCAAGGGTACAGTGCTGGGAGGTTTCTGTAAGTCAGATGGGAAGATTTAAAGCCCTGGGTTTAAGATGGCATTTTGAAAACAGCTGGATGATGGAGTCTAGGTCAAAAGTTACCTGGGAGCCTTAATCTGATTGAAATTAAAGGGAGTTTGAGCTTCAGGTGTGTTCTAGAGAGAGGATTGGGAATCAAAGTCATACCAGTTTATTCTTTTCAGCCACAAACTTCTGACATTTGTAGTGAAATATTTACTAGGAGAATGGAATTTGTAACAGGACAACACTGATGCACCATCAGGCTCGGAAAACGGGCTGTTAAGCAGAGTGGAGTTTATGTCTGGTCCCTTTGGAAGTTGGGAGTTGCAGTTTTTCCTTTATTACAAGGAAGGTATCACTGCTCATCAGTGAGAAACCTCGTTAGAGCGGTGCTGAGGGCCGCACCGAGGGGGCTGTTTGAGCAGCACAGCAGATGGCATCCACTGACCCAAGAGAACCTGCATTTTCCCCCTCGGTGCCCATCCAGTGCTGCTGGGTGACATCCGCAGGGAGCAGAGGCTCGGGTCTGCCTGGGGAGGACTTCGTTCACCCTCAAAGCCCTACACATGGGCAGCCCCATGGCCCTGGCTTCCCACGAGACATTAAACACTTGGTTACAGTAAATGTTCCTTTTCCCTGCACAGCTCTGGCTGGGAATAGCTCTGATTGCTCAAAGAGGTCTGTTTGGCAGATGTGGCCCGAGTGTGGGACTGCAGAGGGGTTCTGGATGGGCATCTGTGTCCTCCAGTGCTCTGCAGCCTGCAGGACAGTGGGGATAGCAGAGCTGTGAGCAGGGTGCGGAGAAACCTCAGTGTTTGCAGCAGTCACAAAGTTGGGTGTAGGCAGGAGGAGTGATTTGGTAAGCATTTGGTTATAAAAAATCCATCAGCAGAGGTTGATACCATAATGCCAAGCCTGGGTGAGCCATTGCAACCACTGCTTGGATGGGTGCAGACAGGAAGGTTTCCAGTCCTTCCTCTGTCAGGACTCCCTGGGTGCCATGTCCCAGGCTAAAGGTGAGCTGTTTGTTTGTAAGGGTTAGCATTTGGGGGACTGAGATACAGTCTATCACAGAAGAAAAACATTGAACTATTTGCAAAGTGCTGACCTGAGGTGATGCTCAAGTCAGACACTGGAGCAAATGGAAGGTGCCAATGGGGATCCTGCAGCAGGTGCTGGCACAAGGCAGATGGGGGAATCTCGGAGCATCCTCCATTGGAAGGATGGACTACGAACATCCTGCTTGTCTCATAGCTGGAAGCCTGTTATCCAAGAGCTCTTCCCAGGACTGTGGCAGGGTCTAGATGAAGCTGTGAGGGACTGGCAGCTGCTCTGCCTTCATCTCCTGCCACCATGCCTCTTACCTGAGTGAGGGTGGATGTCATCGCTTTCTACAGGAACAGAAAGCTTTGCCTGTGACATTCCCAAAACACCTGATCCAAGCTGGGGCCCTGCTTTCTTTTGTCACCATCCCCAGTTTCCCTCGTGCCTCTGTGAGGATGCTCAGAGCTGCACTGACTTGTATTCAACAGAAAATGGTCCTCTCCTGGATGCTGCTGGGAGACCCTGGAAGATGCAGATGGCCAGAGGCAACACAGCAAACCCAAGCTAGGAAACTGGGTGATTTGGGAAGTTGTGTTAAATCCTGCTGAAGCTTGAGTTGCTGCTTGGGAAGCAGCACATCTCTCCTGAAACACGGAAAAGGTGACTACAGGCAAACTGGGACAGAGGTGCCCTTTTCTGTACAATGTACAGGTAAAGACATATGAAGAGGAAAGCAACATCAGCATCATGTGTGTCAGCTGCTTTACAGCTCTTACTGTAAAATATCTTCCAGACCACATGGAGAAGAAAATATCAGGTCATTATAAAGGTGGCAGGAGAGGTACTGCTGGGGGGGATGCTGCAGATGCAAGCACATGGTGGTACCAAGGAACTGTGTGGATAGGAGAGGGGTGCTGGTGAAGACCAGGTACACCAGGCAGGCCAAGTTTCACCTGGTAATTGGTGCTGGCCTGGGGGAAGGATGGAAACTGGGTGAGACCCAGTCTATTCCCTTCCCCATGATGTGGCTGTGCTGCTGGGCTGTGCTCCTCTGACCAGGTCATGCTGCCTCTGCCTGGCTCAGGCTGCTCCGTGTCCCGCGTGGCTTTTCCTGCCCTGTTTGCTGAGGCATTTACTGTTAAACCCTGGAATTAGCAATGAGCCTTGCTAAAATCTGGGTGATGATAGGAAGTTTGATATCTCCAATGGTGTGAAAATGCTTATTATGTACTTCAGTATTCCTGACTACTGAACCCAGCAAGTTACACAAAGCAAAGGCCTTTCCTACACGAAGATGGGACAAAACTGTGGCTGCTCAGCATCAGACCTGGGGAGCTTTTGTATGATGACCTCTGCTATCTGAGGAGCTGTGTCCCAAACTGCTCAAGCAAAGCTGGATGGAGCTGCCATTGTGTTTGGTAACAGGGCTTCACGACAGCCACGAATGGCGCTTGGGTTATTAAGATGTTTGCCTGACGTGTGGGCGACACAGCCCTTCTCCACTTTATTTATGCCATTGTTTTGGTACTCAGAGGCTGGTTTCTAAGCACGTCTCCTGTCTAACAAGGCATCTGCTTCATGCTAGCAATCATGTTTAATCACACCAAAGGGACAGGGGTCTTGGCAGCCACGTGCAACCTCCCCACCGTGCTGCTTTGCAGCCTTCATCGCTCAGAGATGCCGGCGGCGCTCGGGGGATTTCTTGCTTTCCCTCATTTATCACACTGAAAGTGCTCATAAAAGCACTCCAGCTGCCAGTGCTGGTGAGAGGAGCTGCAGCAGGCAGGGATGAGCCGTGGTGGGCTGCCCTGCCTCCATGGCACGGGTACCTGCGGCTCGCTTCTCCCCACTGCTGACACGGGGGAGGTGGAAGAGTTTTAATTAGCTCTTGATGCTATTTTTTGTCTCCCAGTGCTTCATTTAGCTCAGGCTGTCATACACTGGTGGGTAAGGGGAAATAAGGAAACAGAGGTGTTGGCCACGCTCTGTGGAGCAGCCTCATCTCTCGGAACCTGGGCTGGGAATGGGGCTTTTCTTAGACCTGTAGCAGTAGGAGTTTATAGCCCAGAGAAATCTCATGTGCTGGCGTTCAAAACACACAGCTCCTGCAGGGCTTGCACTGCATTTGTGGGCTGTGTTCATATCCACTTCGTTTTCAAACAGCATCAGTGTCTTTAGGAAAAGGTACCCGAGATGTTCAGTCGTGCCGTGACCTGCCTTGCTGCTGGAAGGACATACAGAAAAGCTATTGTGCAAAGAAGCTAATTCTCCTCTTTATAATATACAAGGTCATTGCAGGACTTTGTGGCATCTTGAATGTTGAAGTGAAGAGCCAACTGTTAAAGATTTAATATTCCACTAGACCAGCCAGTCTTGGTCCTGTTGGAAAGCAGATGCCTGCAGCTGAGGGTTACATTGCCTTCACTCCTTCTTCTTGCTGGGCTTGCTCAGGCTTCCTCTGTGCCAGCCAAGTTGAGCAGAGGGAAGCACTGCACCGAAGCCAGAAGAGGGTCACTGGATCGTTGGGTTACTGGAGTTTATATATTTAGGGTATAAAATATAGCTTGTAATGTACCGCAGGCAGAGATTAATGGGCAGGTCCTGCTCTCCGCAGCACACAGCACTGAGATCTCTGCAGCTTTTACAGCCAAGTCCCCAGCTGGATTGCTCTGCAGCTCTAGATATCCCCCTTTTATTCTGCTTTTACAGCTCTTTGTAGGGTATTGAAATGAGCAGTTTGAGTCATGCCCCTGGCTGCGAGCACTCTGACACACTGCAAGGAGGGGAATACTGTACGTTAGCTTTGATATGCAGAAGGTGAGAGGGCGTTGGGAAGGGCTCTGCAGAGGAAAGGGCTCAGCTATTGTTACTGGTGTAAACCTTGAACGTACATATATATAGTTCAGACCTAGGGAACTGGACTTGGGTGCGTGGGCAAGCTGCAAGCTCAGAGCTTCAGCTCTCATTTTGCTCTTGAGTGATACACTTTGTGTAATGCTTTCCTACAAACCCACAGGGTAGGAGCTGCTGGCACGTGGATGCAGAGACCTGACTGCTGCACCCCTGTCCCCGTGTCCCCACAGCGTGCAGCCCTCCTGTGAGTCAACTGGAGAAGCAGAAGCAAGGCTGTGTCCTCTCCTATGGTCCAGGAGCTCTTTCCTATGATCCAGGAACACTTCCCTATGGTCTGGGAGCTCTTTCCTATGGTCCAGGAGCTCTCCCCTGCCCACTGCTAAAGCCACATCGCTCCCAGCTCCTCCCAGAGCCACCCTGCAGCCAAAGCATCCATCAAGGACCCTTTGGAACCCGAGCTTCCCATCTTTGCAACCAGTGCCGCAGGTTTTCTGCTTGCCAAAGCATTGCTTCAGCTGGGGTTAAGCAAGGTAAGAGCCTTCACCACCAAGGAGAAAGGAGATGCGCGCGTGGGATGTGCTGCATAAAAGGTTTGGGAAGGGATATTTGCGGATGCAGAAAGCCCATGTGAATGAGCACTGGCTGTACACACATGGGCTGTGCCAGCAGCGTGTGAGCCGGGACCAGGGGGCTGCTGAGTTGATTGCTGAATGTTACTGGCATCATTCAAAGCCATTAGTGTGAGCGAGCTGGAGCAGAGCCATCGCCTCGGCACGGGCACAGCAGAGATGGCCTATTTGGGAAAGTGTCTGCTTCCAGGGCTGGGGTGGGGAAATAAACCTCAATTGCTGCTCCTTTGACCTTGGGAACATCATTTGATATTGAACCGAGCCGAAGGAGCGCTCAGTTAACCAGTAACAACCTCCTCTGCAAACCAGACCTAGGCAAAAAGGGCAGGCTTTGAGCAGTCCACAGCAAAAAGGCTGGTGTGTGGTTAAAGGAGAGGGAAGAGCAGCTGAGGGTCAGCCTTGAGGGCTCGCTAAGCAGGCAGTGGGGTCAGCAGTAAAATATGGTACTTTCTATGCAACATTTCCTTCACTCTTGCACTACCATGAATGGATTTTTGATCAAGCATAAAAAGATAACTCGGACAAGAAATAAAGTATGGGAAGTGCTAGGGAATAGGGGAATTTCTCAGGAAAAATATGGAAGTCAGTTATAAGAGAAAACTGCCAAGTAATCCCACTCACAAAATGAGTGGTGAGCATTTCAGCGGGTAGCTTCTTCCTATTGTTTCTCAGGTGTTCCTTATGTCTGATGACAAGCAAAAACTTAACAGGTTTATCATTGCTGTGGCTCAATCTAAGTGTAAATAACTCACAACCAGCCTTCTGGGGGTTGTTTTAAACCCTCTCTGGAGAGCCTGTGAGCCCTGCGTGCTCGATAGAGTCAATGCTGCTGTTTCTACCCGGCTGTAATGGCACTGCAAGGGAAAGCTTTCAAGTCCAGTATTGATCCTTTTGAAGTTTATGGCTCATAGTCACAGTTACTAGTGCCATTCAAACACCCATGAGATGGACTGTTTGGTTTCTTAGTATCAGGCTAAACCTCCTCCACTCAAAAAGATTTATTTCTGTACTTGATTTTACCAATACATGATTTCTCTCCCAGAAACTGAGCTGTTTATGACACTAATGCAGCTCTATAAAGCTGCCTTATATATTTCTGTCTTCCTATGTGCCACGTGAGATGGCATGTGCCAGCAGCCCAGGACAGTGCTCCTGGGAACCCTATGGACCAGCATCCCACATCCCCTTCAACCATTTCCCATTAAGTGGACCAGCACAGGAGATACTGCTTTTCTCTGCAGCCATTCCTGCTCCCCTTCAGCTGGTGTATGGAGGCAGAGCAATCTTGTGCTTCTCTCCTACCTGCAGTACACCTTTGCCAAGCTTCAGGAGGGACTGTTGCTTCCCATGCAGTAATTTCCCAATCACCAAGTATTCAGGTTTGTGGAGCTGCTTCTCCTGGGTTTCCAGATGGAGCAGCAGGCACTGCACACACCATCTCCTCCTCTTCCCCCTCTCTGATGAGATGCGTACACTTGGCTGTGGCCAAAGTCACCTCACTACATGCTCCTCACATTGATAAAACCCTTTGTAAACTGACAGCATCAGTTCAATTCAGCAGGATGCAAGCTGCATCTTGCACAGGCTGCTTTAGGACCAAAGCATTTACACCCTTCGGGTGCTCCGTTAGCTCAGTGGGAACCACTATGTCCTTTCACAACCACCTTTCTATTGCACTGGAGGTATTAATGGCCAAATTAGGCTTTTCTGGATTTGCCCATGAGGGAGCCAGGGTGATGATGTGCTGTCTGAAGGGAGTGACAATGTGGCAGTGGCCTTAGCCAGCCCCCAGCATGGTCCTGCCTGCCTAAGCCCTACCAGCTCGGGGAAGTTTAGTTCTGAAATAGCCCCTCTCCTTGACCTATTTACTTCTGCCCACGGCTGTGGCTTGCATTGTGTCCTGAGGAAGAGATCGTGCTGCTTGAAGGCCCTTTATTTTTAGCCAGCCCAGTTTTCTTGTTCCAGCTTAGTGGGAGCTGGTCCTTTCAGCTCAGCTCCATCACAGCTCTTGCTCTCCTGCATTTGCCAGCCCTTACCCATGTCCCTGATGCTCTTGGTATATCGGTTGCTCACTCAGTGGGTTTTCTACCCCTTCTTCCACCAGGCTTCATTCCCTCTCCTTTATCTTCTGCTCAGTTTCTCGCACTGCTCCACGTCCATGGCTTAACCTCTGATTTCTCCCTGCCCTTGGCAGGGATCAGGCTTTCACAAGCACAGGTTGCCAGGCTTGTCCTGGATACCAGCACCCCTCCACAAACAAAACCTTCCCTCCCGTCTGCTCCAGTAACCTTGGCAGTGCTTCCCCTCTTCACAAATGTCAGGAAATTGGAAATGATGCTGTAGCCACATAAAAACCAATCACTGCCTCTTTGGCCTGCTTGGCCCTGCTCTTTCTACCTTTACCCAGGGCAGGAGGTGCTGTTGTTTTCTGCTGAATATGGAGTAGTGATTTATTGATACAACCACCCTCTCCAGACCAGTGATATACCTGTTTTTCTCAGCTCATCCACACAGCCCAGAGTGGTGGCAGCTTGTGCTTGGTGTTCTGTCATAGAGCAGTGGGCTCAGGAATCTGGACCACGATAATATTTCCTTTCTGTGGCTGTGGAGCAATAGGCAAGGACTTGAGCTCGCTCCTCATCTGAGTGAACTGCCTTAGGAACACCACCAATTTCGTTTCATTTTCTGAAGGGATCAGTTCTGCATGGGCTGTGTGCAGCTTCCATCAGAAGCTGTGGCTCCAGGACAAGAAGAAATTCATTACAAGGACCGCAGATTACATTGCAGACTGCCTGTATTGTTCCCTGGACTCCTACCAGAAGGCACAGTGTGATTGAAGGAGCAGGAGCTGTTATAAGGTCCTATTTCTTGGAAATCTTTGGGGCTATATTCACTTAATTTAAAATACAGCTACTGTTGGAAGCCGACCAGCATCACCTTTACCAGCTGTAGGAAGCAGAACACAGCTGGTAAAGGTTACTGGGGACTAAATCCTTGCTGAACATCAAGCCAGCTCCTGCTGGTGTCCTTGAAAACTATTTCTCTTGGGAGCCCTGCTAATTCTCCAGGCACTGGACATGGGGAAGGTTTGATCCAAGCGGCTGCACCATCCCTGCCTCCTGTTCCCCACCAGGTCAGCTCAGTTTTATGTGCCAGCAAGGCAGTAATAGGGATCAGTCTCTAATGCATTCGTGATTACATGGAAATTGAAGTGTGAGAGAGAAAAGAAATGAGGCAATTGAGAGGCGTGACTCTGCCTCCCAACCCCTCTCCCTGCTGCTGGCGTCACCCCAATGGCCAATATAAATGATGCTAAATGAGTATATTTTCCAGTGTCTGGTGTTGATGGGTAGCAAATCATAGGCGATACTTAGCTATTTCCCTCCAAATGGCTCTATCTAGACCTCCATATACTCCCTACTTTGATTTTTTTGGCTCCTCATTAAGTAGAAATGTGCAAGGAGGATGGTTGTCAATGATACATGAGCCAAGAATAGACTCCAGCTCCTTTTACCATCTTGGCACCAAACTGCCAAGAGGGATGAGACTCCCTGTAGTAACCACTGCTCATTTTGAGGCAGCAACTAGAAAATACAGCTCTAACTGAGTTAGGGGGAAGAAGGGGTGAGCCAGATGATCTGTGCTTTCCCTGCTTATATTGCTGGATCAAATGGGATCTATAAGAAATGGAAATGGCATATTCCTATCTAGTGAAGGAGTAGAGCAGCGTGCTAATGTCTATAGCTCTGTGCTAGTCTCTCCCCTTGACAAGGTCATCCTCAGGCAGCCAAGATGCAAGGCTACCTTTGCAGGATGTGCTTCTTTCCCCCATAGCTTCCAGTTTCTTTAGCTGCTGCCTCCTAATTCCTCAGGGAAAACAAACCTGAACATCTCCTCTATACATCTCACTCCTCACATCCCTAGCAGGGAGATGTTCCTCCTGGGAACACATCCTGCTTTTCTTGGGCTGAGGGAAGCATTAAACGAGAACGTTAAAAATGAGGCTTGTTAGCAAAGCCAAAGGTGGAAAGCTTTCAGTACTGAGCTGGAGCTCCTGCTTGGGCTGCCTGTGAGCGACAGCGCTCCTCTTCCTGTAGGTCGGTACCTTCTGGGAAATGGCTCAATGTGAACGTAGCAAAAGCCAAATCCTCAATTTCATGTGGAAGAGAATTGTCAGAGCTGCTGCAGCGCTTGAGGGTGCAAGTACATCTGCTTCCAACCAAGATGTACTTGCCTGCTTTGGACTCGGGATAGGATGTGATACTAAAAGTCTCTCTCCCCCTTTTTCTCTTTACACAAGAGTTTGCAACTCTTCCAGCAGCATTAGCTGCTCTTCTCATTGCTGCCTGGAGCAGCAAGCTGGAGGTGCAGATGGCCTTTGGGTATTGCATCTGTTCAGTAAATGCACTTATTTGGAGTCCATGGTAGCTACAAGTTTCCTTCGTATCAGTCTTGTTATGACATTTGCTGCAGGATCAGCCCAGGACCGGGCTGTCAGGAGCTTGGTGCTCTTCACTGTGCTATAGATGTGCTGGGGATAGGCACTGCAAGAGCACAGAGCTCCCAAGAGAGCAGCCATTCAGCAGCAAGAAATAACTATCAGCCTTGTCTGCTCTTATTAATCATAAGTGAACTATGGCAGAACACTGTCTTTGGAGACTTCTGAGTGTAAAAGTGCAAGCTGTGGGGACTTTTGGCATCTCTGAGAGTCACAGGAAGCAAGTAAGGATTAATAAGTTTATATCAGAGGTGCAAGAAAAAAGCCCTCCTCTGGTCTGCTCGCCTGCCCTGATGTGTCAGAACAGCAAGTTCTGATCTCCCAGCCCTGGAAGGAGCCACATCCGATTTAATCACTAAACCCAACCACTTTTGCTGTGATAACAGCAATGAGTTTCCCTTCCAAAGATCCTGTTCACCAACACGTGCTGCTATAGCCAGCACCGGCTGTGAATACAGGCATGGTGGAGTTATTCCTGCGTGGGTTCAAAAGCTGACACCTAGGGACATACATGACATACCTGCCCTGGCTCTATTGCTTATCCATCACTATTTTGGGAATAGGTGTTTTAAATGAGATATGTGTTTAGGAGGATGCTGCCCTCCTTCCCAGGCAGTGGGATGCAGCTGTGCTGCGCAGCTCCCTCCCATTTGTTGTCCCTTGAAACTTCAAGCAGCGCAAACACAGCTTGTGCACTTTCAAAGGGAGCCCAAGGGAGATGCATCCCGCTGCTGCTGCGTTAAATTGGGCAGATTTTGTCATCTAGCTGGATTATTTTTAATTTTGTCCCATATTGTTTGCACTGCTGAACAACAGCAAAATGTGCCTTGGAAAACACACATTACACTGCACTTTGTGATTCATACTGCTTTTATAGCAGCAGTCAGTGCTATCTGCCTCATTCCCACTCCCCAGAAGACCGTCACTCGCACGTATATTTCCCTTCTTGCTCTTGTTCCTCTCATCTTTCATTTCTGTGGCTTTTTCCCCCTATACAAATTGCACTTTTTCTCTGCCGCACCAAGAACTCCGGTTTCTGGTGATGTTTTGTCAGCCTGCAGGGCACCGTGAGAGCCGCAAAACTCCTCATGTCAGCAAAAATAGAAGGAAATAAACTAAGAAGATTCCATCCATAAGCGACATGGGGATGAGGGAAGTTTTTGCCTCCTTCTTTAATGTTTGCCCAGGGCCTGACTGCAGCTCTCTGGCCCAGTTTCCCTGCCTCCCCCTGAAGCACAAGCTGAGTTTGGACCAATTCAGTCTGTGCGTTCAGTCAACACCAGTACTGATCAGCAAGCACAGTAAAAAGCAAAAGAAGGCAAGATTGCATCATGCTCTGCTCTAAGGTGTTTGATGATGTTCAGTGTCCATAGACATAGCATGGTTTTTGCAAAACAGGGACCTTGATCCCCTAGTGGGTAAATCTGCACTGGAAGAGGTAAAATGGCACTGTTGGTAGTGGCTGGAGCTGCACTGGAGGTGGTTTTGGTCCAGCAGCTGAAAGCATCTTTGTTGACCCGTTAATGGGTCCATGAGTCTCAACAGGCTCCTGTGCCAAGGGGATACAGCTCGTGCTGCCACCCTTCATGGATAAGGCTCTGAGGATGGCAGATGCTGTGGTTTGGCTACGTCCTTGGGGAGACAAGCACCAGGTTTGGCCAGAGCAGCAGGAATTCACCTGCAGCAAACAAAATGGGAGCCAATGAGCTGCTCCTGGACAGCTATTCTGACACTGCTCCCTCCCAGTGCTGGCACCCAGCATTCAGCACATTCCCAAGCCCTGGGCCAGCATGGGGCAGCAGTCGGGTGGGATTTAGTTCAAACTCTCCATCTGTCAAGGCTCACTGTGATTGTTTTAATGGCTTCTTTCAGCTCGACCTATATAAGAACAGAGGGCAGAGGGCACAGCTTTGACACATCCATCCCTCCAAGGAGCTGTAGACGGCTCCGTGCCGACGGCTGCATCCCCGCTCCCGGCAGCCGCTGCCTCGGCCCCCTATGCTGTTGGGGATGAGTGCCTGCAGCAGGAAGGCGCTGACCCTGCTCAGCAGTGTGTTTGCTGTCTGCGGCCTCGGCCTCCTGGGCATCTCCGTCAGCACCGACTACTGGCTCTACCTGGAGGAGGGCATCGTCCAGCCCCAAAACCAGACGGCTGAGATCAAACTGTCGCTGCACTCGGGGCTCTGGAGGGTCTGCTTCCTGGCAGGTATGGTCTCATCCCGAAAGCACCCCTCAGTAAGGTGATGTCTGGTGGGTGTCAGGGTCATACTGTGGGAAAGGGATGGGGAAAACCAGGATTTTTGGAGGCTTTGCGCATCTTTGTTTCCAAGCTCAGGCAGAACCTTTGACAAGTAGCACCATGTCCTGGGTTTAGCAGTAGCAGTCATTTTTCTCCTTCTTGGTAGCTGGTACAGTGCTGTGTTTTGACTTTTAAAGGGTCTGCCCTGTGCCCAGCTTTAATAGTCAGATGGATAAATGTGCCTTTGCAAACAGGCTTTGGGTGAGTTTGCTGCTGCCATGCCAGACCCCACTGCTGTCCCTCTCCATGCCACAGTGCCTCAGGCACCAGCTCAAAGCTTTCATCTTTTTTCCTCTAAAATTCAGATTCAGGTCAGCTGGACCATTCCCTCCATCCATGCCAAGATGGATGAAGTGGCTTGGCTGCAGGAGCTGAATAAAATCCAAGGGGATGGGAATCTCAAAGTGACCAACCTGAAATGCCATGAAGTTTCAAGGCTGCTTTGGAAAAGTTGGGGGAGTGAAAAGCTCTGATAACACCCCTGGGGTGACCTTAAACCCTCTGCCTTGACATGTTTTTGTGTACAAGGGGAGCCCTTCAGCACAAGAGAGATGGTAGTTAAGAGATGTCTGTAGTTATGGTCTGTGTTGCCGCAGGTGAAGAGCATGGCCGGTGTTTCACTATTGAATACATCATGCCCATGAACATCCAGCTGACGTCTGAGTCCACGGTCAATGTCCTGAGTAAGTGATTCAGTGGGGTCTTACCTGTTGCATCCCACAAAGGGTCACTAGAGGTCCCCTCAAGAATCCTCTGCGTCCTTGCTGAAGAAGCTCCTACTTCCTTGGCAGTGCTACCATGCAAGGATGCAACTACATTTTTTACTCCATGAATCACCCAATATGCGCCTAAGCTTTTGGGAACATCACTTTCTAATGGGAGGATGCTCACAGAGGCTCTAAGCTGCACAATTTCCTGTCACTGGCTATTCAGCACTGATGTTTATGGAAGTGTTTGGCTTTATAAGTCTCCTCTGTAATTTGCAGCTGTACTTATTCTGTAACAGTCAATTTCACACATTACACAGTTGGGTGAATTAAGGATGGGGTGTCACGGCTCTCACAATGAATTCTGTGGTCATTTCTTATTTAGTAGCTAAGCGTTCAGCAAACAGTTTTATAGCAAAGCTAGAGAGGAATGCAGGTTCTGATGGCTTTCTCCTATGTCAGACTTCACACAGACCCTCAGAAATGCCAACATTAGCAGCCATTCCCACAGCAGCCAGAGTCACCTCTTTACTAAGCTCATCAGCAAAGAGGGGAAGCCCTGCCAGGGGCCAGGGAGCAGCACAGAGGCACTCACATTAACCAGGAGCAAGGAAGGATGCAGGGTGTTCAGAGAGCAGGAGGGATGGAGCCACCTCACAGCCAAGCCTGTTTCTCACAATGTGGGGAGGATTGAGCCATTGTCCCTTTGCTCTGCTCCTCTCCCATCAGAGATGATTCGCTCTGCCACCCCCTTCCCTCTGGTCAGTCTCTTCTTCATGTTCATCGGCTTCATCCTGAGCAACATCGGTCACATTCGGCCCCACAGGACCATCCTCGCCTTCGTCTCGGGGATATTCTTCATCCTCTCCGGTGAGTTCTTCTGTCCAGGTTTAATCCTGAAAACCCTTGAGCATGGAGCACGTTTGCTTTCACAGGTGCTGGTGCTCTCCTAACATACTGGGGTGGCTCCTCATTGCAGTCATCACCCACAGGGGCTTCTGGCTCAGCCCTGCAGCCTGATTGGGCTTTGCAGGGTGGGCAATCACTTGGTTGAAAACTCCTTTTTGGCAGTGGTGAGGAGATGCAGGAGAAAGCACCCAGCACTCGTGCAGAAGGAGGTGCTGGGGGAGAGGAGGCCTCTCATGGCACGTCAGTCTCACATCAGGAGAGGTCTGAAACTTCTCCATGAGTTTCACACTTTCACCCACAAGTCAGGTCTTAAACGAAGGTGCTTCTTCAGCGGCTTCATCCCTGAAGCACTTCCCACTGTCCTTCTCCTTGGTTTCTCCCCAGGTCTGTCCTTGGTGGTGGGGCTGGTCCTCTACATATCCAGCATTAACGACGAGATGCTGAACAGGACCAAGGACTCGGACACGTTCTTCAATTACAAATATGGGTGGTCGTTTGCCTTCTCTGCCATCTCATTCCTTCTCACAGAGGTAGGTAGCAGCCCTCACATCCCTGTAAGGAGTATATCCTGTTCTTAGGACAGGGGGGTATTGAGGCTGTTAGCAAAAAGAGGACTCAGACAGGGTTTAAGGGTAGGATGTGCAGGCAGAAGGGTAATATACAGTAGTATTAGATATATGTATAATACTATTATTATATCTATTATTATATATATAAAACACTACATAGATACATAGGTAGGAGACATACAGCAGGGTCAGACTCCAAGCCTGGAGCACTAATGGGGTGTTTGATCACCATTTGATGCCAAGTATGAAATGCAGAGGAGGAGGAGATGTGGTTGTGTGGATCTGAGGCACAGGGCAGCGAAGTGACTGTTCTTAGGAGCCCTCGTGCACTGTCGGCAGTGCAAAAAAGAACAGCTTGTATTCTTGTCCTGTACTGGTGGTGGTGAAGAAGGCAGCTGTGAGCATCAGGCCGTGTCTGTCTATCCCTGCAGAGCGCCGGGGTGATGTCCGTTTACCTCTTCATGAAGCGATACATGGCCGAGGACATCTACAGACCTCACCCCAGCTTCTACCGTCCCCGTCTGAGCAACTGCTCCGACTACTCGGGGCAGTTCTTGCACCCGGACGCATGGGCACGGGGACGGAGCCCTTCGGATATCTCCAGCGAGGCCTCCCTGCAGATGAACAGTAGCTACCCTGCTCTGCTCAAGTGCCCCGACTATGACCAGATGTCCTCGTCCCCGTGCTGAGCCCCACCAGCCCTGCGCCCGCTCCCACCCAAGCGC
This sequence comes from Neopsephotus bourkii, assembly GCF_033783945.1. NCBI lineage: Eukaryota > Metazoa > Chordata > Aves > Psittaciformes > Psittacidae > Neopsephotus > Neopsephotus bourkii. The sequence continues at coordinate 3,239,432 of NW_026902223.1, forward strand.
CGATGGTCGCTGACTCCGTTTGTCATTGGTTTTTAGGCCACTCTTTCAGAGCAATTCTCTATTTATAGGAGTGTAAATATAACCAGGGAGATCGGTTATATAACCAACCATGAAACACAGAGAATTGGGATATTTTCCTTTGGTTTTGTGGCTTGTTTTTCTTTTCCTTTTAATTCTTCCCTGCATAACTAAAACCTTTCCAAAGTCCTTTTCCTTCAGCTCATCCTGCTGAGCAAACAGCAGTTCTGCCTGCGGGATAAATCCACGGCTGGACTCAAGCAGAAAAAGGAAATAGAGTAGAACGAAAGGAGGGAAAAAGTGTAGTTTTTGGTTTAGGTAGGCTGCAGAAGTTTGTGCATTTACCGTATCATTTATTCTAGATTCAGTGGCCTAAGTGCTAGCAGGCATCAAAGATTGGTGTAAATCTCCAAGAAAGAGCCATCATTAGAAAAAGACAATCTTCACTGATTGTATCTCTCATTGCCAGACACCACTATTAACCAGGCTGTAATGGGAAATAGCCATCCTTCTCAACTATACCTCAGCAGGCTTAGACACAAGCAGGCTGTTGTTTCTCTATGGCCACTTGCAACCTGTTGCTTAAATATCCCATGTTAGACTGGAGGCACTACAGCCCTGCGGTGTTCAGGCTCCTGCAGTGGCTCAGGCACCCACTTTCTTCCACTATCCCATAGTCTAGAGGTCTGAAGAGCAATAGGGAGAATTTCAGTGCAGCATCAAGTGAAGAACTACTTAAAACCTTCCCACAGGAAACATCAGCAGTTTAGGAGAAATTACAGCCTGAAGTGCGAGTTATTTCAATGAAAGAGATCCCAAACCAGTGTAAAGTGATGTAGCTGAAATTAATGGCACTAGTAGTGCAAAGTAGTTGGCTTATAGTTCATTTTGGCAAGAAAATTGTATTTTAGTTGCTTTTTCTGTCTGTGTATAAACCTTATTTTGAGGTTTTAAGTTGTAAATTTCATATGACGCCTTGGCGTTTTGGTCTTGGACGGCTGGCAGAGTGAGAGCATCACTGATTCAAAATGAAGGGCAGGGAAAAGGCTGGGCTCCCTCGTGTATTCCTGTGCAAGCCATGAGCTTGTCACCTGCAGGAGAAAGAGCTTTGTCCCAACTTTATTTCTATTCTTGTTATTTTAAGCATTTCTGAAAAAGAAAACCCTTCTTTGGGGATTCTTGGTATATCTGAGCTTGTTTCGTCTTACTGTAATTAAAACAATAGAATATACACACTTTTAACCTCATTTGTAGCATACTGTGTAATGGGCACTGCACCTCTTTGTTAATATTTAATGTTTCATATTTAATATTTATAAGCTACTCCAAAGGAGGGTCCAAGCCCTGGCACTGTTTGCATCGACTCTGACACCCATCCCATGGGACCTCACTGCAGGCATATATCCAGCCAACTCTTTAACAGGATTATTTCCTCTCCAGTTGCTTCAGATAAACAAGTAATGCATATGTAGTGTCACTGACTCCTAATTTGCTAAGTTTTAAAAACAGGGCATCTTCTTGTAGACCCAGTTGTATTTACCCTTACTTTTCCTATTACATACAAGCATCTGTGTTCTCATTTTAAAACCCCGTTTGTAAGTGCTTATGAATGAGACAGGTTTGTTGCTGGGAAGGTTCAAGCAGTGAAGTACAGCCCAGGCACATCATCCAGCAACAAAGCATGTTGATCCTCATCTGTTTGCCCCAGCCAGATTAATCATGAGTTTTCCACTGGGATCTCTAAGTTTGGTGTGAATTGGGCTTCAAGAAAGCCCTGAAGTTCACAGGTGATGATCTTGCATTTCCCAGAGCCCAATACAGTTTGTTGGGCTTGATGTTAGCGGTTTCTGGTGGCTTAGGAATGATTGCCTTTGTATTCTTCATAAGTACAGGATTGCCAAAAGAAATCTGTCAAAATAAGCATTTGCTGTTCATTCAGTAAAGGCTGATTTGGGGCAGGAAAATGTGGTGCTTTATCAAGCCCAGGCAACAGTGATGTTGCAGTCCCTCTAACAGTGCCTGGCATGGCAGCAGCTCTCAACATGGATGGTTATGGGCCTCTAATTGCAAGTATCACACCTTCATTGACTGTGGAGAAACTTCTCCAGAGTTTCTGAGGAGTGGACACATGAACGTGGTGGTGGTGGTGTAAGTGAGGTAATGGGGTGAGCTGCAGAGCCCAGCCAACACTGGGAGGTCCTTCTTCCCTGAGCATCACTCCGAGGTTGACATTCTCCACAGCAATAAATGCTCAGTAAATAGATGTAGTACCCCCTTAGGGCACCTACTCATTATTTAAACACCTCTCATAGTCGTCTGCTGTGGTTTCACACAGGTTGTGCCACATCCTTCTCCCCTTGAGTAACCTCCCTGTTGCCTCCTTTGGCCCGTCTCCCACCCCTCTTTCAGTGCTGGCCTCCTGCTATGTTCTTTCTGAGCCTGTTGCTTGGATTGTGATAAATAAAAAGTAGAGTTTGAGGATTAAGTAGCAATTAAATTAGGGTCCTTGCATTCGCCCAACAGGCTGAGTCAAGCTGCTCATGGACCCATAGGAAGGTAATTGCTCATCAGACACTTCCCAGAAAGTTGTTTGTGCTTAAAAGCAAAATCCTCTTGCTTTGCATGAATGAGTGATTGATGCCAGGCTCTTTGTGCATGTGGCTGTGCCTGCTTGAACCATAGTGCTAGAGCAAATTACTGGGATTAAGGGTTAAATAAAAACCTGCCATGCACAGTTCACTGCTCAGGATTGCAGCAGGATGAAGCTGCTTCTGTCCCTGCCATCAGCCTCCCACCCAGCGCAAACATCCATTCTTCAGCCCTAGTGCCACATGGGTTTTACAGCACCAGGAGAGATGGATGGTAACTGAAGCAGCTGCACACGGGAGGTGAGTGAGCCACCAGCACGCACTGGTTGGGAAGACAGCGTTCTGAGACCTTCTTGGGAATCACTTGGGGGCCAGCCTCCCCCCACATTGTGTGGTTGGGGCTGTTTAAATCAAATTCTCTTTCTGTAAGCCCAGGGAAGCATCCTGTGGTCTGTAAGTCCCAGGATAGGAAAGCTCCTCTCTTCCAGCATCTCCCTCCCATCCCCAGGGTATGCTTTCCTTACTGCACCTTACACCTTGTCATTCCCATGGCCCCAGCTGTGATGGGACCCTGGTGGGAATAGGCTCCATTTGCTCATTAGTTAGGATTGTCCTGAAACCCTTAATTGAATCATGATGTATGGATGCATTAGATTCATTAGAGACCAATCATGAGCAGTAATTAAGTAGCTAGGAATAATAAGGCTGTACTGGGTCATGTTCTCTCTCAGTTGCTGCTGGAGCAACTTGTGGCTCCAGAGTCCTTTCTTGCACTGGGGAAAATGTATCACTTTATGTATATATAAATCATATATATATATGTATATATAAATCTTATTCCCTGCAGGGATGCAGAATAAGAGCATTGATGAGCTGTTTTGGCTGCTGGTGAAGCTGCTGCTGTGGTGATTTGAGGTTTGGGCAGATGTTCTGGGACAACCTGGTTCTGCTCTTGCCTAGGAGGATGACATGGAGCACAGGAGGGCAGGGGGAGAGCACATCCCTACAGCTGGGAATGAGCCATATGAAGCTTACTGTTGCCTCTCATGGACACAGGACTGAGGACCTGTGCCCTTTCATCAGCTTTGAGCAGGCAAGACTCACAGGTATTTTGTAAGGATGGGTTTCAGCCACTTATCACAGTCTAAAGAACTGACTCAGGAACAGTGTGTGCAGTTTGGGGGTTTCTGGTACACAGTGCTCTGCTTGCAAGTCCTTGTGCTGCATTATTAACACTATTTGTCAGGGTTGTGTATTCATTTTCCCAAATGTGAGCCCCATGGGCTATTCAAGGTGTGCTAAGAAATTAAACAGCCTTATTCCTACCTGCTGGCAGCTTGTTAGCTGTGCAGAGCTGGCATGCCCATGGTGAGGATGCTGTATGAGAAGGCAAAATATTCACCCAAGTAAACACTCTTCCACTAATGAGAAGTAGCTGAGAGATCTTTATTCTCTTCTTGCTCCTTCCTTATGAGGTGTATTTATTTACTTCCAATTCTTTTTCCCCACCACAAAAGGCCAATATTCAAACCTAACTAGAAAAAACAGCATTATCCCTCCTCACTTTTCTTGCCCAATTTCAGGGCCTTTTTTAGGGGTCCCCTTCACCCTGCTGCAGCATCCCTTGCTGCATGGGCCAGGTTATTTTGCCAGCTCTTTCTCACTAAGAACCATGTTATGTCTTTGCATTTTCTCTGCAAATAGGCTGCACCATGGCTGTCCTGCACACATTAAAGCTGTGGCTCCTTGCATGGGGAGCAGGGTGTTCACAGCACCCCAGTGTGTGCCAGCACACGTGCCCTGCCATGGTGAGGGTCCTCAGCTGACCTGTCCTTCATGCAGTGCAGGGTTTCTGTCTGTCATTGCTATGTAGATATCAAATTGCTGTTCCCATGGATACAGAAGATTACAGGAAAGGAAGAGCTGCCTCTTTGCTTTATCTTTATGTAAGGTTTTGTGTACCTTAGATGTTGGTTTGTGGCGGTTATAATGAGTAGGTGATGGCTGCAGCGATTACCCTGTGTATCTTCAATTGCAAACCAGACCCCTAGATGTAACACTTGAAAGGAAAGGAGAGGTGGCTCTGGGTAGTGTGGGACTATCCATCACCAGGCCCTTCACATGGCTGCAGAGTGTGGGATTAGCAAAATATATGCCCAGGTCACCACACTGATTTTGGTTATGGGCACTGTGATGCTGAATACACTGATATGCTGTGCCCTCATGTACCTGCAGGTGAGTCATGAAGGGCTTGTAGCCAGTCAGTCCCACTGGCTTGTGTCACAGATGATTGTACTGGCAACAGAGATGGATGAAAAGGAGATGACACTGTCAGCATTGCTGTGTTGTAGCCTGGTGCCCATTACTGCAGCAGCTGTGCTAAGTGTATAGCACCACTGTGCCAACATCCCTTTCGTTTTCACATCTCTTCTCCTCTGAGTCTGGTCAATTCAGTCTTCTAGCAAACTTTGTAGGGGAAAGATTCTTTATTATTATTATTATTATCATCATCATCATCATTTACAACCCAGAAAAGCAGTATTTCAATCAGAAGTTTAGTCCCACTCCTCTGTGTTTGCAGACTCCTATCCCAGGGGCTGTGTTTGAAGAACACATTGGCTCTACCTGGATGTTTTCAAGCCCAGAGCAGTTTGTACTGCAGTTTTCTTCAGGCTCTGTCTGGCATTTTTAATCAAAACATCTCAGAAATCCCCAAGCCCCACTCCTCTCTCCATTCCCAGGGATGCAGCTCGGTTTGCCCACGGGGCTGCAAGAGCCAGCACATTTGGGTTCTATTTAAACTGCTCATTTTGGAACAAGGTACCTGTCACCACCCAGCACCTGTAACTGTGCACATAGACAAATCAGACCTGAGATTCAGCTCTCCATTGCTAATCAACAAAGTGTGGAGGCAGATGTTGAAATCTCTTAGACCCCAGCAGGATCCAAACCAGAGCCAAAGTAAGGGGAAATGAAGTTCTGCTGGACCAGATCTCTCGTTGTGGGGATGTTTAAAAGCACCTGGTAGTGGGTTTCTGTGATAGAGGAGCATACATTTCTTATTTTCCTATAGTGATAACACCTTTAATGAGGTGCATGCCCATGAAAATCTAACCCCAAGGTTCTCACATCTGCCTGGCATCTTGACGCTCACCAGCTTCCCGCTGCAGCTTCAGGGGGAAAGCTGCTGAGAGCACTGAAAGGTGTTATTTAATTAATAACAGCTAATTTGAGTAAGTGCTGAAATGTCACTCGGCTGCTCTGGAGGTGATTTCACCTCTGTGAGGATGCTCCTGAAGCCAGGGGACACTGTCAGTGCCATGCACATGACAAGGAGCAGCGGTGTCTTAAGTCTCAGTGTGCTGTCATGTCAGCGCAGGTCAGGCCCTGCTCATTTCTCTGTATTTAATAAGTAAGTCTATGGTATTTAGATTTAGCATAACTGAGTGCTGTGTGGGCCTTAATGCTGGTTTAATCTGTCTCCAACTCAGCTCATCAAAGGCTGCTGAAGTGAGGGGATAAGAGAGGCGTCCCTGGCAATTACCAAGGCTGCGCAGTGCCCAGCCAACATCTTGTATGGAAATAATACATCTTTGAAAGCTGCCTTGCTTCATACTAGACAAGTTCAAACATCTGAGTAAAAGCTCTTCTTCACCCTTAAAACCAAACTGTGGTTTATTTCAGCAGGAATTACAGGATCTGTTTCTTGAGAGAGCATCGCCATTTCCTGCTGCGCTTAATGAACTTTGGAATGATCCATGTTTGTCCAGGACAATAGGATTATATATTATTTAGTATTATTATTCATAATTTAGATAAACAGAGAAGGTCTCTCTAGTGCAGAACATGTACATGTAAAATCCCCATCAAATTATTTATTTCCATATAAATTATGTACTGCCAAAACTGTTCTGCTGATCTGAAGGTTAGAGGCTTCACCATGGAAATGGAGCAGCTCCCCATCACTTCCATCAGAATGTGATTATTTACAGAAAAAAGCATTGTGGATTTCCTATTGATCTGCTTTCAGCAACTCTGTCTAACTTAGAACAGCTGAAATAAATGGAATCAAAAGACAAACCTACTATTGGTTTATCATCCCATGGAAAGTAGGTCATATCCCCAACTGAGCTGTGTTTTATTCATGTAAATTCATTTCTACAATTAAAAATGCAACAAAAAACCATGTTCATGTCGACAGAGCTGAGTCTGGTGAAACTGGGTTAGGGCTGATGCCTGTCTGTGGACCAGCAGGTCCATTGCTCCTCTGCCATGGGCACAGAGACCCAAGCCACTGGCCTGGGAGCAGGAAAGCAGAGTGAAGCAAGAGAGGAGTGAAAGAAAATGCTTAGAGCTCTCCAGATTGAGCTCCATATAGGAATAATTATGGCTGCTATTTTAAGAAGTTATTTAATAACATTAAACCAATGACAGCCTGAGATTATAACGCTGCCACCTCCACACTCCTGGGGGCTTTTTCTTTCCTGCCCCCTGCCATCAGCTCTGGTATAGCTGCATTTTCCAAGCCCAATCTACCAATTATCCTTCTTCAAAGGCTCTTGAGCAAGATGGGAATCACTTGCACAAGGGGAGGTGTTGAAGTACAATGGCAAAGCCATTAGCTGCTCTCCTGGTGTGTACCTAAAGCATGTGCAAATGTGTTAATCAGCAATATCCAGGCTTTCATCTGGTCCAGACTGGTTTTGGGGGTGCAAATCAGAGCAGCTTCTGATGGGGCTGAGAGGCACTACCCTGCACAGCAACCCACTGCTTGTGTGGAGCTGCAGCCTGCGGCTACCTCAGTTTGTCTGTCTCAGTTTCCCTATTTATAAAAGAGAAACTGTATTCTTGATTGGCACGTTGGTACTTTGGGAACTTTGGAGGAAACGAGTTGCCTTTAGTATGCATACAGATCATTAATAATGTGGTCTTCTGGAGGTTTAATGTTTGGTTCACACTGCATGGTGATGAGCGCTGAGCTCCTCTTCGCAGGATGCTCCCTCCCCACTGCGGGGCTGTGTGTTACCACTGCAACAGAAACTGGAGCTGCTTATAGAAACTGCTGCTAAGAGGGATGTCAGGGCTGCCTTAGGGACCAGCACCACCTAGAAATGAGGAGCTTGAAACAGACAGAAGGAAAAAAGGAGAGCTAGGGAAATTTGGGGTTTCTACTGCATTTTCCTGTTTTTCTGGTGCTTCATTTGTAATAAAAGGGGGAAAATGGAATTAGGTCCAGCTGGCCTTTGTTTAAGAAGGAAGGGTGGAAGGTGATGCTTAAGCTCCTGAAGAGGGGTGTGCAAGGAGGGTTTCATAGCACCAAACCCAGCCCAAGCTGCACCAAAGATGGAATCTGACCTCCTCTATAGGCAAGTGGGTCATTAATGGGTGGGAAGAAACTCTATTTCCTCTCTTTAACCAGGTCTGTCCTTATTCCAGGTGATGCCATTCAGCCGGGACATTCAGTTGGTTATTTCTCATTGTGTTAGGGGTAGAATTGTCCTTTCCATGCACAGCACCCTTTTCCAGCCTGCAAGGAACAACTGTCTTCCTGCTCCGTGCTGGAGCTGCACAGGAAACAAGGGGTTAGGAAGATTCAAATGCAGTTTAAAGTACTGTGGAAATAGATCTGGCAACCTGTCCTATTTGCTTGAGGGTCTTTGGGTTTTGTTTGGTTGGGTTCTTAAATGTCAGGAAAGATGCTTGAAAATAAACCAGGTTTCATTTGGCTGAGTAACAATTAAAACTTGGAATGGTCAGGGCTGGTTTAGGCAAATCAATTAAAAGGCTGGCACATAAATGATGTTATCTGTGTCTTTCACTGTCCTATTTGGGCTGAGAGACCTTCAGACTGGGATGTTTGAAGGTGGAGCCATTAATTCAACTCATGTTTCCATCAGCCAACCCTATAACTGTCCTGTATGACCTTCTGGCTGGTCTCTAACCTGTGACACTGTGGGCTTCTTGCTGAGGAGGTTTTCCCATCACCTGCTCTTCCAGCCTGTTTCATTTAAAGCCATTTCATTCTGCATCTCCAAATTCTTCCCAGGATTTCAAAGGAGCAGGCACCTCTCTCTGTCTGCTCATAGCACTCATATGTGTTGAAGGGAATCCTCACATCTCACCCTAGGGGCAATGGCTTTCCATCAGTGGGGTAACCCATGGGAAGGGTGGAAGGTAAGACACCTTAGGAAGTATGGTTCTTATTTCATACTCCCAAAGTAACAATTTTCACAATTCATAATGAAATTGGAGCAAAGCACCACCCATTTAAAACACCAGAGACCATGGGTCACAGCACGGAGGACACTGGACACAAGAGGACTCCACATGGGGGTCTTCATGGTAGGCCTGGAGGTCTGCAGGAGGCTGGAACAGGACAGGATTCAACCAAAATTTGCGACTGTTAAAGAGAAGCTCCTGGTCTCAGCTTTGGCACTGCAGCAGTGCTGGCATTAAGGCTCCTGGGCTGCTCACCATGTCCTGGGCACACAGTGAGGCTCGGCAGCAGCTTCTGCGGCATCCCAGCTGCAGCACTCATTGCATCAAATATTCATGATCCAAATGGAAGCAGAGAGCTCCCCAGCCCACAGACCACCTCGGCAGCAGGTCACACTCCTGACAGCCAGCACCAGATCTAGACCAGCTCAAGTGCTCATCCGGAGGGATGTGAGGGATCCTCAATAACAGGGCTGAGGGAAGCCACATGGATTGAAATATTTAAGACAGGATGGTTCCCCAGTAACTACAGCAAGGAGATCAGTCCCACAGTGGTGGTTCTGTGTGTGCTCACACCCGCAGCTGCAGGAGCTCAGCAGCTCCCAACGGTGATGGGTAGCGCTCACTGAGCCATCTGTAGTGTGGTTATCCTGGTGCTGTGTGACAGCACCTAGCATCGCTGAACAGCTGCTGGGGCCTCCCTCCCCTAACATCACAAAGGATTTCTTTCTCCAGACAGGTTCTGTGCAAGAGCTACAGTAAAAATTGGGATAAAACGAGCCTTTCCTCTGGTTTCAGGGCACGCAGTCTCCTGCCTGCCCCTGCCCCATGCATCTCACTGCCTGTGGGCTCACCAGCAGCTGGGTGCTGTGCACAAAGCAGGGTTTCAGCATGATCTGGTGCTCCCTGCCCAACTTATGCTGGTTTTCAGCACTAAAAATGCATTACATTTGTTTTCACCCTCACAAACTGCATCACAGTACCTGGATGCCAAGGGCCCAGCTCACAGCTGGGACAACAGGGGAAAGGCTCATCACCAGGCAGCAGCCTGAGCGAGCCTGGCACCAGTGTGAATAGCATTTCCAGCTCCACTGCTTGCATTGGCTCCAGGCAGGGACTGAGAATAACAAAATACATTAAATAACAGCCACAGGAGAATCCCCACCCATTTGTCCTTCATGAAAAATACAAAAGGTTGTAAATTCATTGCTAATCCCAGAGACTGAAACGCTGAAAACCAGAGGATCTGAAACGTGGGTTTCTGAACAGTTTCATGTTTGTTGGGTTTGGGAGGGGGGTGGCTTGGTTTGGGTTGGGTTTTTGGTTTTTGTTGGGTGAGTTATTTTGGGGCAGAAGGGGAGTGGTTTGGGGGTTTTGAGTTAAGAATCTTGCAGGAGGAGGGTGTGCAGCAGTTTCCAGCCTCACCTGCTCATCCTTGGGATGATGAAGTGCTGTTCCAGAGGCTTTCCAACCGTCCTCCCTTCTCTAGGAGAAAGGGGCTCCCCGGGAGCCGGCCCCGCCGCTGGCTGCGCACGCCCTCTCCTGCTCCTCTGGTGAAACAGCAGCCTGGGAAGGCTGGAAGCGGATCGCAGAGCTGCCTTTTCCATCGCCAGCGATGCTGTAAAGGCTCCTCAGTGACACCGAGCCCCGCTGTTAGCTCCTGTGAACGGAGGCTGCTGAAACCCCCCCTGGAGAGGAGCGATGCTCCTCTAGAAAGCATCTAGAGGACAGCGGTGATGCTCTCCTCTAGAAACTGTGCTGCTTCTGGCAAAGTGTTTTCCTTTTCCAAAGGGTGAAAGCAGAGCTCAGAGTCCTTGTTCTGATGTAGCTCCCAGAAACTATTAGGACTTTGCCAGAGCAAAAATACTTTTAATATTAAGGAAAATCCTCAAAGGCCGGGGTAGGCTCAGCTAAAAAAATACATATGGAAAATACTGTTTGAGAGTAGAAAGGAATTAACATAACTGAGAATGCAAAGCCCAAGTGAAGGTTGAATCACTGATGGTGCCAGCATGATCCCCATCTGTAGGATCTCAAGGCCAGGTTGGACGCAGCTTGGAGCAACCTGCTCTAGCAGGAGGTGTCCCTGCCCATGGCAGGGGCTGGAACTGGATGAGCTTTAAGAGATCTCATTCAACCTCTGAGCAGACAAAGCCAAACAAGAGTGTGGACAAGGGAAGCAGAAAGTGCAGATGCAAAGGAGCCGTTTAAACCAGCACAGAGGAGCAGGAGGGAAGGGACAGCAACAGTGCTGTGCTGGCGGGGCCAGAAAAGAGAAATCAAAGCTTTCTGGAAAGCAGCAGCTAAAACATGTAAATACACACGTTAAAGCTTTCCTGCAAGCCTGATAACCCACTGCATGTGTGGTCTCACCAACACCAGCACATCTTCCCTTCTGTCCCAAACACAGTGGAGAGCACCTTGGGGCTAAATAATGGATTTTGTACTGTGTTTTCCATCCCTCATTGGCTCTGAGGACCAGGTCTGGCCACAAACCCAGGCTGACACACTGATGTCAGGCTCCAGATGCCAGATGCTGTCATATGTGATTCCTGAAGGCTTCAGTGTACCTGTACTGTCTGCTCTGGAGAAATGCTGCTTTTGTGATATTCAAGAAGTTATCACACCCCTGCCTTTGCTTAGACATCAAGGATGCTCAGTGTTTGCACCGCTGGATATGGGAAAGCAGAATGGGAGCAAATGCCCCAAAGGTGAAAGAGCTTGCCGTGAGGAATATCCTGTCCTTCTCTAGGTCCATAGCTCCAGGACAAGCACTTTATCACCTAGTAATGGAGCAATTTTTAATCTGGCAAAAGAGATGTGTCAATAAACACCTCTTTGGTGTGATTTCTGACAGCTGAGATTTGATTTGCATGGTCTCTGCAACTACCTCGGGGATACAGCTACACATCACACATGGATTTTTGCTGATAAGAATTGAATGCCTCGGTGTGGACAGAATTGACCCCTCAGTAAATACTGCCCTAATAAAAGCTGCCTTGCATCAGCCAGGCTGCAACACTAGGTAGCTAAATGTGAGATACTCCTGCTTAAACACGGACAGCCTGGGACAGGGGGAATGAAGGGAAATGACCTGGTTCAGTTATCTGACAAAGGCTGGAGGAGGGCAGATGGGACAGAAAATGTCCATCATGTTCAAGGGCAGATGAGTGCATCCTCCCACATTCACCAGCGGCTCACTGAGAGGTGAGCGCTCAAACTGCTCCTTAGAAGCTGAGGATGTGGGAGACCAAGAATCTCCCTGGGGTTTTCCTGTTATTATTTTGAAGAGAAAACAAATGAAAATGGTTTTTGTTATTAAAAGAGCCTGTCTCAGGAAGCTGAAGACCTCTTCAATATCTGCTTGCATTATTCAAGGGAATGAATCATTAAATGCACTTTGAGATGCAGTCATAGGTATCAGGATAAATCAATCTCCAGGAAAGAGAAGCATCAGTTGAGGCTCTTATTTGTAACTCATCTTCAGAGCAGCTCTGAGGTGTACAGGCTCCTGGTGCAGGATAGCACCCAGTTCCCTTAATATTAACAACCCCTGTGCAGCACACAGATCTCGGGCTATGGGGAAAGCTGCTCTTTTCTGTACAGAGGCCATCATCCATGGAGGAGACATAGCACTGGCTCTTAATAATGGTGCTAAAGGAAGATAAACCAAGCATCAACTCTCAGCAATAAGGTACATTAGCATGACAGATGGCTTGCAGAGAAAGAAAAACCATCTCGGGTTTTGAGATTTGTGCTGACTGTGCCTCAGAAAGGAACTATTCCAATTAGCAGTTGTACAGAGTAATTGAGAAGCACAGAGAGTGTCAACCCAATTTGCTGCCATTGTTGAGCTGTCATTGTTCTTGATTTTCCTCATTTATCCCTTCAGTCACAAGTCTGGGGACAGAGAAAATGCCACTTTGGGTTTTGCCTTCCTGGGAAGGCACACGGAGCCATGTGGAGCAGCTCTCCAGGCTGCAGCTCACGTCCCCATGGCAAACATAACACAGCTTTCCTGGGTACCTGAGGTTATTCCTGCCTGGTGAAGCAAGTCCGTCGTGAAGCAAACATTGTGATTCATCAATATGGCTAAAGGCAACTGAGTCCCTAGCCATGCAGCCATGTGCAGCTGTCATTTTGCATTGCCACAGTGCAAACCTAGCCTGGGCTTTCTCTGGAAGGAAATTCCTATCACCATCAAAGATACCTGGGGGAAATGCCTCTCGTGCTAGAAGCCACGGCGCTGGCACCCATCATTTATCTGTCTCCTTCTGTTTGTAAATGAGCCTTGAAGTGCAAGTGCTTTTCCTGCTTTCCATATCTATATGCTAGGCTGCACCCGAGGCTCCTGTGCTGGGAGTGCGGGAGCCAGAAATGAGCCCCTAATTGCACAAACTCCTCTCCCAGGTTCCCTACCTACCAGGCCTGCCCAAAGGAAAACAGGACCATATTCTTCCATGGAAGTTATATCCTTTCAGGAACAGAAGGTGGCAGACGAGGTTGCTCGGAGTGCCTGGCACAAGCAGCTGTGCTATTACTCAGAAGTTTAAAGGCATTTAATTTCTCGGTACAGGCATGGCAGTGGTGCATCCACCCTGAGCCCTGCAGTGAGGGATGAGCTCTTGCGTTTATGGGTGCTTGGCACAGGATCTGTTATGGCACTGCTGGGAAAACTGCACTTTACCCATAGATGCGCTTGCTAAGCTTGGAAGCAGCCCTGTGTTTGTTAAACACTGTGAATTTCTATTGTTATATATATATATATATATATACACAGTCTGTTTGTCAGCTTTTAGTGTTTGAGTCACAGGCATAGCAAAGAACTGGGAAAATAGGACATAATAAACCCTTTCAATTTAAGGTATTTTTTCTCAGTGATTGCTGTTTTTTGTAAGATGCTCATATAGCCAGCACCTAATGCACATGTGAGAACAGAGTGATGGAGCTAACCCTGACACAGTCCATGCAAGTGGCAGGATTCCAAAGCAGGCAGAAGGAAACTACTTTGGGGGATTTTAGAGGGTTTTGCAATGCATGTGTGCAGGACAGCAATTTTTCCCAGTGCTGAAGAAGAGAAGACAGCACTTCCTTATGGAGAGCCTTGTCCCTGTAGGTTGCCACAGGCTCTGCCCTAGGTACCCACAGCAGTGGGTCTCATTAGTGAGGAAAAGGCAAAGCAAAGGCAGCACAGGCGGGTGCCTTAGCCTGCTGCATCCTCCCAGCTCGGAGCTTATCCCTGCTCTGGGCTGCCCTCACCTCTTCTGGTCCCCCTGGGCTGCTGAGTTTGCTTGCAGGCTCCACTGGGTTTTGGCCCCTTTAATGCATATTGGGGAGGTGGGAGGTGGGAGGTGATGGGGCTATAAAAGGTCTGCAGTGATCAATGAGGCACCTGTGAAGGTTTCTGCTCTGGTCAGGTGGAGCTGCACCAGCCTTTGCTGGGTGGGGTTGTTCAGGTAAGAGTTCTCTCTGCTTACCCATTATTGCTGTGTTTCAACTGAGTTATCCCAGTCTGAAACCTGATTTTCTTAGGTAGGCATCAGCAGCAGTCTCTTGCTGTGCCCAGTGGTGCAGTAGAACCTGCTGGGGCTGCAGGTTGAACCCCCACAGAACAGCTTCCTGTCTAGAAAATAAGAGGTTAAACTGAGGTAGCAAACCCTGTGTCTTGTGGTCCAGGCTTGTTCAGGTAGCTGAGGTCCTCAGTGTGCTGGACTGTGTATTGGGCCCAGTGGAAGGAAGAGGGTTTGTTGATGTGAAGGGCTTTATGTGAAATGAAAGCTTCTCTCTGATAGCTTTGAGGGCTGTTTTTGGTGTTCCTGTCTTCACAAAAGAAAAGCTCTTCTGGTACATATATACCTGAGGGTGAAAATTGGAGGTGTAGAGGAAAATCAAAGGTGTTGCCCCCTAAGCAGGAGCAGGGTGAGGGAGTTGGTCCATTGAAAATAATAATGGTCCTGCTGAGGAATACCTTGATTAAAAATACTAATGAGTTCCTCCAACCTTCAACTAGAGACTACTGTAATCAGGTGGTAAACTCCTGAGGGGATAAACCACGCTGCTAATTCCTCTATCCATCTTCCACTGCAGCAAAGCTTATGTTAAAGAGGGGGTTTTCAGTTTTCACCTAGTCATTAGGCTATAGTTTGATGTTTCTCTTCACCCATTAATAGTAGCTTTAACGAGAAGAGATGGTAAAAAATTGATGTCCCAAGAAACTAATTCCTTAGCTTTAGCAAAGTCTCCTCAAACTTTGCATTGTGGAGGTAAGTAACAAGTTCTCCCTGCCCACTTTACTGGTTACTGGTAGTTCAAACCTTGCAGATAGAAGATAACTTTCCTGCCCTGAATCTTTGGAAAACTGGTGGGCTATGCTCCATCTAGAGATGAGCAGCACAGCTAATATCCAATTTATAAGGAGCACCTTTAGCTGGGAATTGTTTCCAACCGAGGTGCGTGGGTACCAGCAAAATGAGCTGTATTGCATTAATGTTCTCTTAAAGATTCAAAAATGTTATGCAACAAAAAATTGGCAATTCACACCGTTTCTTTAATAGACTTCCTAATGTATACTTTAAAATATAATAAAACAGCCTGGCTTGCAGAGTTTTCTTCTCGAGCTGTCTAGGCTTGCCATCAGGAGCAGCTTCAAAGCCAGTTTTCTTTTCATATGCTTGTCTGGTGTGTCTAACTGAGCATGATTACTTTTTCCTAAATGAATAGATAATTTTGCCTTATAAATAAGTAGAACACCAGGATTTTTCATCTTTGATGCTATTGGGTTGAATCTCAGGATGGCTTTGTGTAGTGTGTGTTCATTATTGAAGGGAATTTGTTTTGTGGGGTTTTTTTTTCCTTCTACCTGAATTTGTTTCCAAGCAATATATTTTTGCCATAATGCATTCAAACACACCTCAAATATTAATGAGGCAAGTAATGGCCCATTTCCATTGAAGTTTGCCATAATATGCAAGTAATCCTTCACAGGTCTCTGTTTTAATAACGATGATGATAGAAATGTCTCATTTTCTCTCCAGCCAAGTGTTCTGGTTGGGTTTCAGTGTGTGTGACAGTCATTAGCTATGCAGTGGCTGAACTCATTACAACAACTGCCAGGAAAAGGGCTCTTGCTTGGTGCATGAGTTCTTGATGCAAAGCTGCTTTTCAGGCCACGTGTTGCTTTTGTCACATTTCCAAGGCCCTTGTTGAAAGGTTAGCTGTGAGAAAAGCCAGGCTGGTGGAATGCTTTTAAGGCCATAATGAATGACTTCTAGTCCAAAGCTTGAAGCTTTGCCACCCCAGCTTGGGTGTATCTCTGAGCTTTTCCCAGGAATAGAAGGGAGATGGAAGATGAGGCTTTGACTTGATGTGCCAAAGAAGTGCTGGCTGGGATGTGTTGACCTCCCAGTCTCACCATGCACTGCCTTGTCCAGCTGCTGCCAGTTTGACATCATTAGTAGAAGGTCCCTGAGATGATGCTGCCTGAAAGGTCAAGATGGAAAACCTGGAGCATGGAAGTTGCGCATGGTGTTCAGTGTCACTGGTGGGATGTCTCCTCCCTGCAGTGGCCAGCTCAGAAACAAGGGCAATCAGATAAAAGGAGGATAAATGCACTCATGAAAGCTGAATCTCTTGATTTTACAAGTGATTGCGCAGGACCTTTGCTAATGTCATGGCTCTCCTGGAGTCTTAAACCTTTCAAAGCTGCTATCTAGGAAGCAGCCACCTTTTGAAACACTGCCACACCAGAGGAGAAAATAGGTTTTGAAGATGTTAAGAGGCTCAGCAGCTTCAGAGAGAAACTGTGAGAGCTCTGCATCACCTATAAACCCATTTTCCTTAGATCACTGACTCTTTTCAGGACTGCCAGGCTGTTCTGTGCTGAAGCTTTATTCAGACATTGCAATGAGAGATCCACGTGCCTGGGTGTAGCTGGGAACTTGGAGCAAAAGCTGTTTGTGCTGAGCTTGCAATGGACACACAAACCTATTTCTGCAGCCCTGCCCAGGGCTTGGTCTGGCAAGGGTTATAGTGAGTGGGGTCCCAGGCAGTGCTGGGTTACCTATTGGCACAATTGAAGGAGAAGTAAATAAGATTGACTGGAAGCTGCAAGTAAAGACACTGACAGCCTGAGCTGTTTGGGCTGCTTGAATTATGTATCATGCCAGAGTCATTCTGCATTTTGTGTGTTTTATGAAGGCAGTGATCCCACTGGGATCAAGGTGTATGGCTCTACTCTGCTCTATGTAACACCTAGTCCCTTCCCCTGCTCTCTGCAGGGATGGAAAGCCAATGGGAAGAAAAGCAAGATGTGGATATCCCTTCTCCATCAGGTAAATCAGTTCTGAAAGTAGACACCTACCCCAGGGAGGCAGGAATATGACCAAATCCTGGAAGCACAAATCACTGCAGCAAGTGTTTATATGTAAGCCCCACTGGGTAGAGACAGGAATGTCTACTAATTCCCGGTTCTGCTGCTGCTTTGCAATGAAAGTTTGAGCCTCAAGAAGGTACCTGGAGAGGAATGATTATGGGAGAAGCTCCAGGGCTGAGGGGTCTGCACCAAGACTTGGAAAACTCATACCCTTACACCAGAGATCAGCAGCAATCCTGGCAGCCACCAGTCTCTGGGTCAAGGGAGCTGCCATGTTTCTTGCTTCTCTTTCTTGTTTTCCATTAGTCACTGCTGGCTGACTATTCTGGAAATCATCATGGTCCTGTTAGTACTGTGGATGTGTGGTACATGCATTGCTGGGCTTGTGGAATTACCACAGGGATGAGCTGGCAAGTCACTGGCATGTTTGAGCTGGTAGTCTGGCTCCAGAAATTGTTGCTTCTTAAGCTGTCATATAAGAGATGGTCTGAATGTACTCATGGCAGAGATGCAAACAATCCACCTCCTTTCTCAGTATGCCCAGCACATGGACCTGGTTAAGGGATGTTTCTATATTCCCTTATACAAAACTTGCTTTGCCTTCCTGCTGGCGGGCATGGGTCTTATTCTGGTCTCATTTACACTGCTGTCAACTGGAAGTAACCCTTCTGAAGCCAGAATTTAAAAAGAAGCTTCTTGCCACGTTTACATATTCTACTTCTTACAGCATAATTTGTCCTAGTTTAAGTACCAAATGCTTTGTAGGGATTTCATTATAGAGCACAAGTTTTGTCAAACGCATTCTGCTCGTTTTGCTGGAGGTTGCTAAGCATAGTCTATTCCTTCTGAATCCTTTGTACTGATCAGTATATTTGCCCATGCTACAAGAAGAAATTAAAAATACAGCATGTAAGAAAATACAGCTTTGTCTCATGTTCCTGGGGAAAAAAAAAGACAGGGGAAGGACTTTCTGTACCTGGAAAACTATCTCCAGTGGCTCTTTGGGATGCAGATATGGACAACCCGAGGGTAATTTGGAGGATCTCAAACTTCTTGCCCAATGGCACAGCAGTCAGTGCTGATAATTGATTTCAACCCATCTGTGAGATGAACACCTGCTATGCAATATGGTTCTGGTAGGATTATTTCTCCCTGCATAGCTGGAGCAAAATCTCTGTCGTTGACCGCAAGATTGGGTCCCTATTTGCTAAAACCTGAACTGCATCCCAGTGCATTGTTACTATGCTACAACCGGTTCTGCTGCAGTATGGTTTAAATACCTTGCCTTGACACTTAGGCATTTTTGTGGATTTTAATGGGCTTCTTTCTTTCAAAGCGAATTTAATTCCGTTACTAAATAATGCATTTGGCCTCCAACCTGACTTGTGCTAATTACTCACATGCTGAATGGGTTTTAAATCTTGTTTGGAAATGCTGTAGAGTTTATTGTCTTATTAAAAGCACCTAATGTGAGCTTTCCTTTTTCTTTAAGACTGCAATTGGTCTCTAGTGAAACTGAACAGATAATGCAATAATTTTTCACTAAACTAATTATCAGAGCGGAAGATGCTAATGTGTGTTGCCAACTGTGTCTCATGTCTCCTCAGTTAACATGCTGCATGGTCACGGCTGTTCAGCAAGACTTTACATCTCTGGAAGCAGAAAAGAGGCTGAATTAAGCTTACCCATTGCTCACTCCCTTTTGCAGTCATGTTAACGTGCTCAAGCCGTGCTACCTCTGCCTGCACTTAGTGTTAATCAAATGGGGTTTCTCCCACAGAGGACTAGCAGGGAATGAGCTTATCTGAGTTCTATAGGTATAGGATTTATGGGTCTCCTGCTTGCAAAGATCCCAAGCACCTGACCTTCAACCATTGTTCTTCAGCTGTGCTGGAAATCAAGGTAACCAAAGTCAATGACCACTTCTGAAAGCGTTCATGAAATGTTTCTTCAAGCACTGAAATAGGTCTCTGTGCACAAACATGTGTGATCCTGACCAAATGCATGTGCTGGGGCTGACATTTATTACCAAGAATGAGTTCTCGTTTTCAGTTTATTGCAGCGTGCAACAAGGGTGGGCTTTGAAAAGCAACAAAACAAACCAAGAGTCTGCAGGAACCCTGTCCTAGATGTGCAAAGCCTGCAAAAGCCCTGAGTGCTGAGAGACGTGTCCTGTTGTGGAAAGAAGAAAGAAATTAAGAGTGAAAGAAGAAACGTGAGGTTTCGCCTTGAGCAAACGCGGTGTGTGCTTCTCCAGCTTCCCTCGGAGCAGGCTACGTTTGAAAGCAGAATTGCAGCTTCAGTGAGGACTGGGATTTGCCTGTCTGATTGCTGTTACTCCCCCAAACAAATAAACAGAACAATTATCTTTGAATGTTACCCAGGCTAATGTGTAGAACTGGCACTGGGGAGTAAAGAGAGGCGAGGACACCAGGCTAAAAGCATTAATCGGTAATGGGGTTTGCATATTTGACAACAAGGCGCTCGGCTTGGAGAGCTGAACAGAAAGGAAGCAAGCTGCAGGAAAACAAATGCATTCCAAGCCTTGCCACTGATATTTGTTTAACAGCCTGTCACAAGCAGAAAATGTGGATCAAAGGTAGGAAAGGCAACGAAGGAGCGGTTTCAGTCCAAGGCATCCATTCTGCATTGCATCAGGGTTCACTTCTGGATCAGGGTGCATTCTGCCACAGTGTGTTACATCAAGCGAGTTGTGAAATGATGGAGCCTAATGCAGAGTGAGTGTTGGGAATGGGAAGTAAAACAACAACCCGTTGTTTTTGTATTCATTAATCGCCATGGGTTTGGGGGTTATACAGGAACAGAGATGCTGTTTTAAGTGAGGCGGAGAGCTAAGATTGCCAGGCTGTGCTTTGTAAGAGAGCACTGCAAATTGCTTGTGGGATTTGATGTTGTCTTACCCTGCCTCCAGAACAAATCACACTGGTGGGGGTTTGGGTTTTCCTTTTTTTAATGGTTGGGAAAAACCTTTGTAAAAGAACCCATCACACTAAGTTAAAGAAAAGTAATTGTCTTTCTTCTTCTATCTATATTCTCTTTCTTAGATAATTTTACTGGCTTTCCACTTAGTTACAGATATTGATCCTGCCCCCTCAGCATGAACATGCAGGGTAAGGCTCCTTGATTTTTTTGGTGATGGAGGTTGTAGTACATCGCTTCTCTGCTGGGATGCTCCTGGAGAGATGCACATTTCCCCTTTGGCCACCTGAGCAGAGGTGATTCCTGGCCCCAGAGGACCTGCAGAGTATCTGCCCTCAGTTTTCTGCCAAGCAGCCCAAACATGAAGCTTACCTGGGTAAGAGATGAAGAAGATGGTGGTGGGAACAGCTGAGGGTGCAGAAAGACAAAATGCCAGTTGAAAAAAGCAGTGTTGTTTAACTATCAAAGAACAAAATGAACTGGAAATTCAACTCCTAATTTTTCATACCTTTGCATCAGAAAACAATCTGGGGAGGGATTTTAATTAAATTATTGGAGTTTCTTCAGAAGTTTTACTGGCAAATGCTGCTCTTCCCAGCCAACCCCAATGCTAAGACAAATCATCAGTTAGAGGAATTGCAGCAAATACTGGAAACAACTGATATATGGTATTTTTTTTTTTGTTCTGCCAAACAAAACCACTTTCTATACTGAGCAGTGTTCCTTAAATTTAGCTCATATTCCCCCCCCCCAAAGATGACTGCAGATCCGTCTCTAGCAGCAACAAGCTGGCTTGGTGACTTTCCACTGCCAGTTGCAGCGCTGATGGAAGCACCGACCACCTTAGCTGCTGAAGCCATCGCAATTAATCACGTCCTCCAGCTGCAGAACGTGCACCTCCTGGCCATGCTCACGTGCAGATGTCACCTCCAGGATTAATTGGCATTGATGAACTTGCTTAGCAACCATACGCCAACTGGCACTGATCCCTGGGGATGCGCAGCTTCCCCATCCTCAGCCAAGAAGACTGACCTTGTGGCAGAGTAACGCTGGAGAGCAAGAGACAAATGAGTAAGGGCTTGTGCCAGCTCCTCCCCAGCTACCACGACATGGTGGTGGCCATGTGGGCTGCCTGGGTGTGCAGCAGCAGTGCCATGTTACATGTTTGAGCCCTGTTTATCCTCTGCCTAAGCCTAGACTGGCAGCTCCAATATCCAGCTGTTGGCTAACAAGAGAAAGCATCTTTGGTTTCGAAAATGTTTCTCATGTTTCATTAAGCTGATGGCTTTGGATGGGAGTCACAGTAGTATAATCCATGTGCTGACAGTGCCCCTCGAGACTTGGGCTGGGGATAATCACATCCTTTTTATGCTGCTAATAATTAACTATTGAAACAATTTACTAATGGATGTAGTGGCTTCTTTAAATGATGAATTGGTATGGTTTAGCACAGCTATGTGGTATGGGCTTGATGCAAATATTACTTGAGTGGAAAGCCAGTCTGCATTATAGCCTGTTGAGGTCAGAATCTATTAGCCATAATTCCTCTTAGCCTAAATTCTCTTCATCTTTAGAAATAAGTTTTCATACAGAAATTATTCCAAACCTTCAAAACCAGAGCTGCTTGTGCTCTATCATATAGCGATGTATGACCTTATTCACTAAGTGGAGGAGATGGATGTTTATATAAACTGCAGCCAAAAATATAGTAGTATTGCCAAAAAAGAGTAAGTTTATCAGCTATTTTAGTTAAAAATGGGTAGGATCCATGTGCATGAATAGATTAAATTATATTTATTGGCATGTATTGAATGGGTCTAATCAGAGTAATGGCTGTTGAATGGGTGTAACATCTATTAATTGAATATGGAGACTGGTTTCACCTGATTTTTGTTTTTAATGGTTTCCAGTATTTACAAAACAACTGTCACAGAGAGCTTCACATCCGAGATCTCTCACTTCTTGTCAAATTAATTTCTGAACTCTTGACACTTCTGCACCAACTGTCCTAATTCTTCTCGTAGCATTTGCTTAAGACGACTCTAATAACTAAGTCATGTCTGACAGCATAAAGATAAGCTGTTATTTCTCTCAAAGAGATGACAGTTCCCGTTTTCAAAAGTGAAGGAAAGGTTGCTCACTGTTTTACTTCCTGCAGCAGCAAAATTATCAGGCGTGGGACTGGCAAAGCAAAGAGTTACTTGCTGCAGGTAAAGGGTTTTTGCTTTGCCTCTCACCATTGCGCTTGGATGGAAAGGTCAGGTGTGTCAGAGATGGTTAAGGCTTTGAAGAAGACAGATGTGTGTATGCAGAAAGAACATAAAGGGGATTGGAATAGCTTAAAGGAATAAGCGGAATTGGAAAGATCTGGGCTTTAAACTTCGTTCTGCAATTGAAGTCATTGTTAGCTCTCTTCCCCACTGAGGAAAAAATGTCTTGGAGGGGAAAAAAGGCAGAAAAATGAAATATTAAATGTATATTTCTAGCTAGTTATCTCAACTGCTGGAATTACAGCAGTGCAGATTACTGCAAGCTTTTAGCAATTGAGCAGAATCCACTTCACCTTTCCTCTCCAACTTTGTTTCTTCTTCAGCCCTGGGTTGGGACTGTGAGAACAAGCTCTGGCTATGCTATAAAAGAGGGGAAGGAAAAAAGGTATCCTGCAGGCTACAAGCCTGGAGAAGGTAGGAGTGCGTGTGTGCAGCCTGGACCCAGCTGTTCTCTTATTCTCAGTAAGGCAGATATCTGTACAATAATTGGTCAGGTTTGCTTAGAAGTTGAGCAATCACATCTTCTGTCTTTAGCTTCCTGCCCATCCCAGAAGGGAGTGAGTCCCTATGGTCCCCACAACCTGTCCCATGCCATGTGGCAACTGCTACCCCTCCTGGCACTATGATGCTCTTTCAGTATGGCAGAACCCTGTGCATCCCCAGCCCAGTGTGCGTGCAGTATTTCATCTCATTTTAAAATATCATCTTGGGAGAATGGTGTTGGTTCACTTGCTCTCATTCATTACTGAAAACCCATGAGGTGAATCTGTTATTTGCTATATTTAAGACCCTCTGATAAGGTGGGTGCTGCCCAGCACTCTCCAGCATCTCATGGCATCACGGCTGCCATCCGGGAGCTCCGTGCACCCTTTCCCACCTCCACAAGGCTGCAAAGAACTGTAAATAAAATGGTGTGGTTTGTCTAAACAAGAAGAAAATCCCTGATACGTAGTTAGCTTATTGCAAATGGGAATGGCTTCTGGCACTTTCCTTTGCAAGGCTGCAGGCTGGGATGTCTGTAGGTGTCTTGCACCAGCCGATACTCATTAAGTAATCCTTTCCGCCCATGCTGCCCTGTTTGGTTTGTCTGCCTCGGTGATGTTCCATAAGGGACTGATTCTGGAGATTGAAAAGCTTCTGCATCTTCTCATTACCCCTGCAATGTCCCTTCTGAGAGGGGATTTGAATTTCAGGTCCCTCACAGGTAATCTTCGGTGTGCCATAGTCACCACTTCTATTTATTTTCCATTTTAATGCTTGTAAGACTGGAATGCTCCTTTTTATAGAGGCATTACAGTTACGGGTAGAAAGCAAACATCTGCCAGGTTTTTCCATAGAGAAGCTGTGGGTTTACGGTGCTTTTTTCCTTGCTACCTAGAAACCATTATATTAATAGAGATCTTATTGCAATGCTTTTCTGTGACAAATGTAAAACTTCCAGTAGAAAAGCAGAAACATTTTTACTAGAATCATTCACCTAAATAATGAAAAAAAAAAAAAAAAGACCAGAGGGGGCTTAGGATGGGGAAGGATCCAATGTTCATATTGTGGATATTCCAGTTCCATGTAGGAACATGAACAAAAATAACTCTCATTTGAAAGCAAATTCAATAGGACAGTTTTAATGAGCCTAATCATGAGGTTTGACAGTAGATGTTGACCTTGTAATGGGTCTCTGCTATGAGAAAAGAGGTTATTTCAACCAGAATAGCTGTTGTTATTTTTCATTCTAGTAAGTAAATTGTAGTAGAATTGCTCAGATGATACTGTTGTCTTGTGGAGCTCAGTGGAAAGCCAATTCCTTTCAGGGTTTTTGCAACCTCATCCTCATTCTTTAGCAGTTTCTCCATGATAGATTGAGAAAAATCTGGATGCCTCAACATACATGTGATGAACCTAAAACCTAAGGATTTATCTACTGAATTTTCTAGGCACATATTCACTGGCTACAGCACAAAATCACACATTACCTATTTGCGAACCAAATTGAATAGTTATTCAACTGAGTCTCATAGGAGAGGATTTTTTTTTTCTCTACTAGCAAAGCTAAAAGAACATGGGAAACCTGTAGGTGTGTTCCAGCCCTTCTCTGCATAGATCACTCAGAAAACAGTGTCTCTTTAATAGTAGTGGCAGTAACCATCTAATACCCTGAATTAGGAAGGCTTTAGCAATTGGTAAGCGCTCTCTTTTTCTCCGTGCTAAATATTTTGTCAAGGCTTTTCACGACTCTGGCTGCTGCAGTTTCACATCTATCTCCAAAAGCTGGTTTTCTTTTGAGCAGATGAGACTTTGTGCTCTCTTGGGCAGAGCCTCCTGTTTCTTGAATGCTCTCTAAGAGCAGTGTTGTGCCAGTGCAGCCCCAACACAGCACTGTGAGTTGTGGTGGGTACAGCCTGGCATTGCTCTTGTGTGTATCCATGAAGAGGAAACCAAATGGGGATCTCAGGGCTTGGAAGCATGTAGTTTTGCCCACTCCACCATGGGGATGACTCTGCTGCTCCTCAGGTAAATCCTAGCTACTTGCACTTCCCAAACTGAGCCCCTCTCCAGCATCCTTGTAACCCCTTTCAGACACTGGAAGCTGCTCTGAGGTCTTCACGCAGCTTCTCTTCTCCAGGCTGAACAGCCCAAACTTTCTGAGCCTGTCTCCATACAGGAAGTGCTCCAGCCCCTGATTGTCCTCGTGGCATCCTCTGGACTTGCCCCAACAGCTCCATGTCCTTACATTGAGGACACCAGAACCGCACACAGCGCTCCAAGTGCGGTCTCATGGGAGCAGAGGGGCAGGTTGTGTTGGCTGGTGATCTTACTCTTCCAAAGGTTCTGACTTATTTTTTGACAGTTTCAGGTGTAAGGGGGCTGAGTTTTTTCCTTCTGCTTTGCCTTTGATTTGGTTCATATTTACAGTAGATTGACTACATTAGCAAAACACCTTTTACAAAATGACCTGCAGGTCTCTCTGGGAGAAGAAGGAGAGGAAAGGAAACACTTGGTACCTTAGGCTGAGTAAATACGGTCTTTTCCCCAAAGAGCTTATGGTTCAGCCATGGAGTAGGTGTTTGCTGAATAAGTAAGTGAGCTGTGACCTGGCCTTGAGCAGACGGGCAGCATCTGAGGTGTGAAGAGAGATAAAAATCAATAAATACACCATTTACCATTTGCTCAGCCCAAACAAAATACTTCATCGAGACACTGGTGTAGCTTTCAAGCAGATAGCACAAATTACAGCTCTTGTGCACTGTGTATGGCAAGGGTTTATGGCATTCTGCTGGCCTTATTTACAGCTCATTTAAAACACTGTGTCAGGGTGTTTTGATGTTACTACCACAGCTTTTCTCCCTCTCCTCATCACTGCTACTATCACATAATAGTCTGTGGAAAGGGGTTGCTGTCATTCCATGTGCAGTTGCTAAATAAGGAAGAGGTGCATGGACACTTCCAGCATTTATTCCACCTAAACTAGCTCATGAATTGGGAGTAGGTTTGAAGTTTTGCTCCTCTTGGCAGATCTCCGCCTTGGGTTTCCCTGTTTCTCACCTACCATCTCCCCTTGCTGCTGATCTCCGTCTGAAAAACTGATTGCATTGAAAGTGGAAAAGAGCAATGAAATGAGAAATCCTTTACAGAAACAGATTTAAGCTTCTCAGTTTGAATAATCTCAGTGGAGTTAGGAGGCTCCCGGTAAAGCTTTGATTATCTGCTTCAAGATCCATCATCCCAAGTGTGATTCTATGGAAAAGCAGCTCTTCAGACCCATTAAGTGTTACAAAGGTGATCATGAGCATGTTTTTGGTAACTTGGGCTTGGCACCAGAGACTGCAGCCCCTGCCATCTCAGGAGGCTGATCTAAAGGGATTTCCTGGTCTCTTGTGTAGAAATAACAGGTCCAGAGCACAGGGAAGATGAGATAAACCTTGTTTTGGCTGATGGTTCTATCACTGACCTATCAGAAGTAAAGGCTAGCTTTGATTTTACCTTTCAATTTCCTTCCTTAGCAGACTGAGTGCTTATGAAACTTTTCCAAGGGAGCTGCCAGGGTGTGCTCCCAAAAGACCAACTTGCTGGTGAATAATCAGCTGAAATTCTAATGAGAAAAATCCCCTCACTGGGCAACAGCCTTCCTACTTGAATGCTGCATTATCAGCTCAAAATGATTCAGCCAGATCTGAGGAATTTACTTTAGGCAGCTTAGGAGATAAATTCAGTGCAGCAAGTTATCGTGATTAAGTATTTAAGACTTATCCTAAAAACCTGGTTTGCTCAATCCACCTCCTGAGACGTCCCCATTGAAACCCTTCTTTTCAGGTTAAAATGCAGTCAGAGTGCAGCAAGCCATTTCCATTTCTCTGGCCATGGGTAATTCTTCTCTATCCTCCGGATGTGTGGGTGATGCAATGTTTCAGAAGCAATAAGCTTCCCTACAGATTGCCTCATTTTACACTTCATGTGACTTCAGCGAGCATCACCATGCTGCTCTGCTACAGCACCTTCTCTCTTAGGTCTGGGAGAGATATCTGTTTGCAAAAGGATTGAGTTTTGGGGTTTGGTATTTTTTTAAAGGATATTAGAGAGATTAATGCTGCTTTGTGGAGCAGTTAGGGGCTGGTGCTCAGGAGTCCTGGCAGTGATCAGCAGGATGCACACAAGCACATGTGTGCTTCAGAGAGCCCTCAAGTGCAATCCATCACAGTGACATTCAGCTCCCTATTTCATCTTTAGTTTGTCTGAAGTCCATGTGGAGTAGCTCTGTGTGTGTGTGTGTCTGTACAGCACAAATAGCCTGTTGCTGGGCTGTTTGCAGGTACATACTTCTTAGAACTGACTGATAAAGGATGGAATAGGGAAAACCTCACAGCCTTTTTTTTTTTTCCTCTTTTCCCCCATCATTGTACTGTATTCCCATGGAGACTTCGCATTTCCCTCTGGATGCTGCGCTGAGAACGAACACAGCTCATTCCAGTAGTGCCTTGTCGGGATGAATTCTCAGTCAGCGTATCTGTTACCCCACTACAAGAAAGGTAAAGATTGTTTCACTGAACTTCTAGCAGGTCTGTTGTGCTAGAAGTTGTGTCTCATCACAACAGGAACTGTAGCGACAGGACAAGGGGTAATGGGTTAAAACTTAAACAGGGGAAGTTTAGATTGGATATAAGGAGGAAGTTCTTTGCTGTTAGGGTGGTGAGGCACTGGAATGGGGTGCCCAGGGAGGTTGTGAAATCTCCATCCCTGGCAGTGTTCAAGGCCAGGTTGGACAAAGCCTTGGGTGAGATGGTTTAGTGTGAGGTGTCCCTGCCCATGGGAGGGGGCTTGGAACTTGATGATCTTAAGGTCCTTTCCAGCCCTAACTATTCTATGATTCGATAACTTTTACCTCTCTAAATCCTTGGAAACACAATGCAAAACCAAGGTTTAGTCCTATTAACCCCCCATTCTTTCTCCCACTCCCTTTTTAACACTTTAAACTCACGAGTGACCACTACTCACAGATGTAACACATACTCCAGATAATCTTTATGGTGGTATTTACCACTGTAATGAATTTCCCAGGTCTTAGGGCATGGACAAAAGGTAGGACTTAAGAGATGAAAGCAGATAACAGGCACAGTGAACTTTAGATCTGGGAGATGTGTACAATATTAGTTCATCCTGTAGCAGAATGTGAACACTATTGATATTTAATATCTTACCAGGAGGGATGAGTATTTGAAGGACAAGCATTCATAATTTGCTTTGACATTTGATATGATCAAGCAAGTAAAGGAATAATATTCCATTTCTCCCTTGTCAAAAAGATAATGAGCTTCATAACTATTGGTATTATGGGAAAATGCAGCCTATGTAGTGTAAAATATGTGAGGAGCTGCTATAAATTGTGTATATTGTGGGTTTGTGATGGCCCTATTCAAACACAGCAGGCCTATCCTTTTTAATTTTCTGGTTTGCTGTGCAAGTCTCTAGCAAAAGAGATTTCCTTTTTTAATGAAAAAAAGAAAGTTTTTTTCAAATTATTTATAGAAAGAGCATTGCTGTCATCGAGTCTGTCTCATCATATCATCCTTGAGTATCAATTTCTAGGCTCAGATGACAAACCATAGCAGCTACTTTTCCAATAGCAGCATCTGGCTTCCTGACAAACTCGAAATGCAGTTATCTGGAAAGCTTCAGAGTTGCTTCTGAGCACATTTTATTTATTAGAAAGCAGTTGTGTTGCTTTGCTTCCCATGACTAAGCCAAGGAATATTTAATACATTAAAAGGAATAATAGAACCGAGGCCAAGCTGTTGTCTACCGAGTGGCAAGAGAACGACAATATTTTTCCTTTAAGACGACCAATTCTTCAGCTCTGAGGGACAAAGTGAAACTATTCATGTTGACTTCAGATGGCCTTTTAATAGGACTAAAGAATAAATTCAGCCTCATAACTCCTCAAATAAAAATCAAGTTCACCCTTTTTTAGATTTAACTCTCTGAAATGTGATGGTGACTTCTTCTTGCTGGAAGAAGACGACCCTCCACAGGGTGTAGGGTCCCCAGAGGTGAAAGATGCCATGCCATTCCAATATATGATGAATGATAATAGAAGGGATCAGTAGTTCAGGTACTGTATTAGACCTCAGAAGTTAATTCAGCCTTTGTTTTGCTGTAGAATTTATGAGCTTGGCAAGTCATTTGGATCCATCTCTACAAAGGTCTCCTAGTGCAGTTCAGTAGGTGTCACACTGATCTGCAAGGTGTATGGAAAATATAGTTCCATGAACAACTTCAGTATTATTCCTCTTACATATACCTGTGACATAACTGATACCTCCTGCCACATCCCATAGTCTTGCAAGGTTCTTTCTTCAGGCTGGAGATCTTTGTGCTTGTGAAGCTCTGCTGCTAATCTGATGAGTTGAATCAAATCCCACCATTGCTCTGTGTATAAAAGGAGATTATCTGACACTGTACAAAATGTATGAGGCCTTTCTCCCATTCGTCATGGGTAGATAATCTGAAGGAAATTAAGGAGTTTTTCCCTAATATTAGCATTGAAATAAATAGGAAAGATATTAAGACCCACAGGAGATAATAGTTAATTATATAGATGTTCTTATAGCTTTAGGACATTCCTAGATGCTAAACTTCATTCTCACATGTGTAAAGCCAAAAGCTGAGAAAGAACAAGGGAGGACAGAGTATCTG
The DNA here is from genome assembly GCF_033783945.1 of Neopsephotus bourkii. NCBI lineage: Eukaryota > Metazoa > Chordata > Aves > Psittaciformes > Psittacidae > Neopsephotus > Neopsephotus bourkii. The sequence goes on from NW_026902223.1 coordinate 3,269,020, forward strand.
TTCCAGGCTTGGCTGATGGTTAGGCTGTATTCAGATCAAAAGGGCTATTTCATTGAAATGATTATTTCATTCTGAGAAAGAACTCTCTTGAATTTTTCTTGAGCAACTCCCAAAAAGTTTCTCTTGGTGAAATTCTGATGTAATTTTTCTAGATGATAGATTAAAAAAAGGGAAAAGACTAATCTGTTAAAGTCAATGTGTTTCAATGTGTTTGACACTTGGCAGCAGAAGCAGTAGTGTTAAATGGTAACATCTTGAGTTTTTTCGGCTATCAGTGGTGTCTCTGGGGCAGGATTTTATTAGTGACAGCTCTTGCTGAATTTGGTTAAAGCTCAAGTTTCATCTCCAAAGTAACTGTTATTCAGTTCGGAAATAAAATGATCAGGCACGGGATTTCATTTAAAGCTTTGAACATTGACATCAAGGAATCAAAACAATTCTGCTTCAAGTTTCTGTTTCTCCAATGTAAGAAGTATTGCTGGGTTTGGATACTTGCTCTTGCATGGTGTCCTCTGGGGGCTAAATCAGAGGGGGAAGCTGTGGGGCTTTCTCTTGTCATTGTCATGAGCTTTTCTCTCTGGTCTGAGCTTGGAACAATTGGGTCTTTAATTCTGATTGAGGACAGGATGCTACTGCAGTGCAAAACACCCCACCAAGGCTGCTCTACTGCTACTTTCAACAGTGCGTTATAAGGCTGTATCATAAGCCAAGTCTGCAAATCAGAAGTTTTATGATGGCCAACCTCTACTACATATAGCAGGTCAGATAGCTTTTGCATGTAAGAAAAGACTACATGATTTTTTTGCTACTGAGGAGTTCAAGCATTTTTGCCTTCCTTTTGCCACAAATGGAGATTATTCAATGGTTGGATTTAATGAATTCAAAATCCTTAGAAAATCACTAAAGCCAGACATCAATGTAAAATACTCCAGCTTTCAGTAGTGGAATATAATATTAGCTCTCCCACGATCTACTTCATGCATTTCAAAAGAACAGAGAAAAATTCTAAACTGAAAAAGACAGCTTGGGCAGAAAATGATTGTCTGCCTTGGATGCTGCTCTGTAACCCTTTAGGAACCTGAGTTACTTCTCACAAGGCAGTCGAAACAGACACTTCCTTTGCAAAATGCAGGGGGAGGATGAGGAGCAGAGATTTGTATTAATGAATTCTGTGAATGTCCTGTTACCTTGCACAATCAGTAGGGCTATGTGGGAGGGTTGCTGCAGGGCTGGTGGCTCGGAGCCCATGGAAGCCATGTGTCTGTTTTCTGCTGGCAGAGGCTGCTGAGAGCCCACCAGACCATTCATCCTGCCTCTTGCTGCACGTCTGGACTGGGAGCACCTGAGAAGGGTATTTCCATGCCATGTTGGAGTCCTGCCCCGTGATGGCCCTTCCCCTTTCCTCGCTATGGAGAACCAGCCAGGAGCAGCTCTCTCAGGCAATGCAGTAATACAAATAAATAATATTAATTAAGGCTCGATGGGTTTAAAAAGCTATGGAAATGGCTTCTCTCCCGCTGTTTCAGTATCTCATTTTCCCACTCTGTCCAAACCCCCAAAGCCCAGAGGTACAAACATATATTTTAACCGAGAAGTTTGTTGAACCTCATTAAACTTAAATGCTCGATCCAGTTTTCCTGAACGAGGCTTCACCCTGCTTTTGAGTTTACCTGACTTCATTCTTCCATCCCTAATGGAGCCATTCATTTAGAAGGTGATTTTGCAAAGGCAGTGATAGCCCTACAAGCTACAGCTGAAAAGAAAAGCATAATTGACATGCTTAAACCAAACACCTCATGTAGAGCTCTTCTGTGCTTACAGGCTTCACGTCTGAGCAATTTGCTAAGGTCTCTGTGAAATAAATACCAGCTTTTAATCTGCATTTTGCTTTTTGCCTTCCCAGTTTTTATGGCAAGGAGAAGCAGCTGAAAAGCATCTCTGCGTTGGAATACTGAGCAGCGGAGTCACACAAGCACCTGCAGCCATCCACGCACTGCTCGGGAAGAGCGCTGTATTTCTCGAGGTTTGTAGCTCTTGTCCTCCCACTCCCTAATTCATATACATAAAGCTGGTGTGCTGCCACGCTCCCTCCACACAAATGCATTAGCTGATCAGGAAGGCTTCCCATTCATCTGGCTTGTCACTTGGATGAGGTGGAGGCAGGACAGACTTGTCAACTCGCAGTGATGAGAGTCAGGGGTGGGAAGCAGAGTAACATGATAAAAAATGGTGTAGATATTTCTCCCTTCGGTTTTCCAACAGAAAATTGCCGAATTCTCTCCATCCCTTTCCAAACAGGAGGAAACCAGCAGCCCAAATAGTTGCCTACCACCTCCTTGCGCTGCGTGGGGCTGCAGGAGATGATGGCTAACACACCCACCCCGTTTGCTCTGCCTGTGGCTCCCCACAACCCGGGCACCCTTCTTGGGACTGCGGCACTTTGCGCCCCGGTTTTGGCACCATCCCTGCGGTGATTCCCAGGGCAGGGGCAGATGTGCGGACCCGACAGACATCAGATTTGCACCCTCAGCTGGGCAGCGGCTCCAGGCACGTCCTGCCGTGCGCGGGGTGCGGAGCCGGCACCGCTCGCCCCTTTGCCCCCTTCCAACTTCCCCCTTCAGACGGGGCACCGCGGTCCGGCCGCCGACAGAGCGCTCCGCGCCCGCGCAGCAAAGCGATGCTCGGGGCCGCGGGTCGGGGCTCTCCTAGCACCGCGGGGTCGAGCGCAGCTCCCGGTGCTCCACGGCCGGGCGGCCCCTCCCTCGCTCCCACCCTCCCGGGGCGGGGCGGGGCGCGGCTGGCGGTGGAGCCCGGCCCCGCGGCGGCGGAGAGCGGTTCCCCCCCGCCCCGCTCTGCCCCCGCCGCCGCCTCCGCCCCCCGCCCCGTGACTCGGCTGCCTCCCGCGGGCGGCGGCGGCGGCTGCCGGGCGGTGTCGTGCGGCCCCCCGCGCCCGTGCGGGGACTATGAAGCACCATGGTGTGGTGTGACCGTGGCGTCCAGATGCTGCTGACCACGGTGGGAGCCTTCGCCGCCTTCAGCCTCATGGCCATCGCCATCGGCACCGATTACTGGCTCTACTCCAGCGCTCACATCTGCAACGGCACCAACATCACGACGGACGAGGCGCAGGGACCGCCGCGGCGGGCGAGGGGAGATCTCACGCACTCGGGGCTCTGGAGGATCTGCTGCCTCGAAGGTACCGAGGGTTAACGGGAGAGCAACTTCCCGGGGGGACCGGCTGCGCGCCCGGAGCCGCCGGGCAGAGCCGGAGCCGCGCCGCTGCCTCGGACACGGCCGAGGAGGAGGATGGCGTTACCGTGGCAACCGGCATCTCCGAGATTGCCATGGGAACCGGGCGGCGGGATGCGGAGCTCTGCCCGGGGGAGCACTGCCCAAGGGAGCGACCTCGCTTCGTGGCCCCCGACGGGGCTGCAGCGCTTTGAGGGGTTCTGGCGGGTTCGGGGCTTTGGGGTGCATCGGAGCCCTACAGGCTTCGGGGCCAGGGACCCCCTAGGGTTTTGGCCTCAGCGGCTCTGGGGCTTGGCCACAGCTCTCGGGCGGGACAGTGGAAATCCAAGTTCGTCCCTGTGTACCCTCCGATACACATACCGAGAGCCTGGTTGAAGATGATGTTGCTACTGTTCAAGTGCTTTGGTTTGGACTCGCGGTTACTTAGTACAGAGCCAAGGGTCAGGCTGAATAAGATTAACAAAGGGAAGGGTATGTGTTTTAGTGGCTGAGATGGGTAGCAGGGCACCCCACTCCCCGCAGAAGCCAAACATGTGGCATTACCTCTGAAAATGGAGTTGTAGCGAAGGCGCGGTGGGTAACTGCCGGGACAAAGAAACACATGGGTGTTCCGAGGGTTCGGCGTAGCAGATCGGGAAGTCCAGATGGGAAAACACATCTGTTAGCCGTGTGCACGGAGCTCTGACCGTGGGAAATCGGCATGTCCCAAGGAAAGGGACACACGCTGAGGGCTGGTGCTGGCAGTGGGACCAGTGCCATGGGGCTCTGAACCCCCTCATCTACTGTGTCTGTTTCCTCTGTGTGAACGTCTTCCAGAGCACCAGTGATGCTGTGTGAAAGGGAGAGCGTGGAGGAAAGCTGTTGACTTTTGCTGCTCTGGGGCTCGTGGGGGTAGAGGGTATGCCGGAGTCTTTCTTCCCACAGTAATGTGCTTGGCATAGTGGCTGCATTGCGCCCAATTCCATCAGCTCAACTTAGCACACATGAACTTTATAAGCCTGGTTTTGCGGTTTATTCTGACGGCTCAGCCCAGATGAGCCCAGCTATAGTTCAGTCTAGCAGCTGTGTTCAGAGGTGGCTTTTCTCCCCAGGAAAGGCTGTGGTGTCGTAGGAGCACCTCATCCTCACGTCTATTCTCATCTTCTCCTTTCCCTAACAATTAAAGGCTACAGTGTAATGTAATTTTCCTTCTAAATTACCAGCTTTGCTACCTAGTGATAGGATGCATACGTAGAATAGCTGTGGGACAAGAAAATATTTTTAGACAATAAAGAGAAAAAGGATTACTGAAATGTAAAGATTTATGGGTAATAATAATGCTTGGCTTTATGACTCCTAAAGGAAATCTAACTCTCGGTGTGGGCTATCATGATACTTGGAAAATAAGGGCTTGCATCTGAGAGCTCCTGAGTTTTCTTGAGAGATGCTGAGCATCTTCTGCTTGAACCAAATCTTGTCATCTTCACTGAGCTTGTTCTAGTGCCTTCAGTCTTCCTTTTCCATAGAAAGTAAGTTTTTTTGCATCTTACGGGAGTTGCTCTGCTAGGCTGGGCCCATCATCTCCAGGAGAAATCCCCGAGTTTCCTGAAGTCAGGATCTCTGTATGGTCTTCCAGGAATCTCATTCATTGAAATGAAGTGCAGCTTTGACTGAAACTGCTGGAATTTTTGCCTTGATTTTAGCTTAAGTCAAAACTTTACTCAAAAGAAAGATGTCAGGGAAAGGGGCAGCATTGCAACCAGTGCCCGGTAATGCCGGCTGGTCTGTGATCCCATTGCATCCCTGGGGCAGTGCCTCTGCCTTCCTGGGCATGTTTTATTTCCAAGGGTGTTTGCTGGAAAACTGCATGCAGCACTTGTGTGCAAGTGAACCTTGAATCCTCATCAACTCAGGGGAGAAAAAAGCATTTCATGGGCCCCATCTATCCACCAGCAGCTGAGCTGTTCTGCTCAAAATTCAAATGCTCATAATGCAATTGCAAACTTACAAATTTCAAAGTTGTCAAATATGTGCTAAGAATGGACAATTTTGAGAAAGCTGTCATCTGTTCACAGATATTCTCTCCTACATTTTCGGTATGTTCTGCCTTTGTAAGATAAAATCTATAGATGCATTACATTATTCATGTTTTAAGCCATATCGTGGGACTTTGATTTCCACGTGGAAAGGTTCTTTTGTTCCATAAAATAATAAAACTAGAAGCTGGTTTAAAGCAACACCCCCTTGACTGCTTCAGAGCATCACTCATTCGGAGTGGATGAGTCTCTAATAAAATCAACATCACAGCTGCAACTCTGAGGAGATGCACGGCAAGAAGATGATTTCAGGTATAGATTTTTGCATGTGATGAAAAAGTCTGGCCTCAAACCTATTTTTAGAACTCTTTCTGTGTTTTGAACTAATAATTATAAAAAACAACTTAATTTATTTTAATGGTCTTAAGCACCAGCTGACTCATCTCGAAAGACAAATCAAAGACACCAATGTACAAAGCTGAAAATACCTTAAATGGCCTCCCAAGTTGCTTTTGACATGAATAAAGCATTTCACCAAGTAAATTCAGGTCAATTGAAATTTTCCATTGAAATGCGTCTCAACTATATCCATAAAACAACCTCTAAGCCCGGTTTTGAACAATGACCTCTATTCCCAGTTTCAAGATTTCAAACCAAATTGTTGAAACAGAATGGAAAAGAATAATCTTCTAATCAAATTATTACATGTTCCTTGATGTTTTCCTGGTTTTCTTCTTTGAGACAGCATTTTACCACAAATGAACATCATAATGATAACTGGAGAGAAATAGTTTAGCGATCCAGCCTATTATCTTTGTTTGGAGCTGCAGTTGTCTTGGGGATGAAATCATATTCAGTACTAGTAGGCGATACTACTATGGAGCTTAGTCACTCAAGAAGTAGCATTAATGATATATCAGTCAAGCTCTTGCCTATATAATCCCAATTTTGTTCTTTTAGTGTGTTTGTCAGAGGTGGAGGTAGGAGGCTCATTGAGTGAATTTTAAATAATAGCAGTATTTCTGCATGGAGTTTTAAGATTTTGATCCAAGGTAATTGCCTTAAGTAGGAAACTGTTTAAAATAATTCTTGGTGTGAATGTGAGCATAGCAGAAGTGGATGCGATTCGCCTGAGCCTCTGCAGTAAAATGGCCCAGGGGCTCCCTGGCAAAGCTGGTTTCTGGTTTTCTGGGGACACAGCATCTGTGATAACTGCAGTTTTGACAGCTACAGTTAAGCTGTCGCTGGAGTAAGAAGTTTCGGATGAAGTCCCATGCAGCAATGCAGCTGATCACACCTGAAATTTCCATCCCAATCCACAAGTTAATAATAGAAGCAAATCAGACCCATTTCAATGGCTGCTGTTCTGACCTGTGTACACACTTGTGCTATGGTGCTGTGTATTTAATGAATAATCTTTTCGTGGTCAAGCTAACCCAAGAAAGAGAGGTTAAGCCACCATAATTTTCCAGCAACCCCTATTCCTGTAGTAAATGCTCAGCACAACTATGAAAGCCTTGCACAGTCTTACAAGGAGGATGTGCTGTTAAATATTTGCCTAGAAGAAATGAAAAGATTTAAAAAACACCACTTTATCTGCTGAAACTGCTTATCTTGGTGGACAATCATGCTGAAGTTAATAGGACAGCTCACAACAGGGAGCTCTGCTCGCAACATCAAGATACAAAATCAAGTAATGTACTTGTAATTTAAATTTAAATGTATTCAAAGAGTGTTTTATTAAACACTTCAGCATATGAATCTCTTTGAAGCCATTGTGTCTCCTGCTTTTAGTATTCCCTGTTTGCCATTTACTTTTCAAGTGGTGCAATTGGTTATTTAATTCTCATGTCCTTCCTGACTGGGTGGTTGGAACCTTTATAACTGGGAGGAAGAAGAGAGTAAATCATTTATGACTTGAAAACTTGCACAAATGCACATTTGCACCATTATTTGCGAGACTTCCAGCTTGGATGAATGCGCACGAATGTGGGAACTGCAGCACACGCATGCGCTGCTTCCATGGATACTCTGGAAAACAAAATAAAAATGCTTATACAAATCCAAATGCTGCTATCCATCAATACTGCAAATTCATGGCTTTTCCAAACAGAATGAATATTCTTTGGTATTCTCAGAGCAAAGCTATGAAGTCCTAGCACCACCGCTGTTTGTAATGAACGAAGCACAATGCAGACTTTGTATTCAGGTGTTATTGCCAAAGTTTTATTTGTCAAAGAATAAATGTTGTATCACTTTAATATCAGACACGACCTGACCTGGAGGGTGTATCCACAGGCATATTTAGAGATGGCTGGTTGGTTGGTCTTCTCAGTCTTTGTTAAGCGTGTGAGTCTTTCATTATGAGAGAAAGTAGCTGCAAATGGAGAATGCACAAGTGGGTGTACAAGCGATGAAAAACTTACCCTGTGCATGCAGTAGCCTATTTCTAGGACAATCTATATGTATTTTGTACGTGTATTATAGGTCCTGAAGAGTGAATTTGCATCCACGAATCTTTCAAAACAAATATAAACATGTTAGAGAGAGACTTTTCTGAGATTCAGACCATGTTTTCATTCTTTCTTTCCATACATCCTACTCATACCTTCTCCGTTTCCTTGGTAAAACCCGTGCTGTTGAGAAAGTGCCTGTGCTTTGCTCACTGTTTTTAAAAGGAATTCTTAGAGCTCTAACGTCACCTTTGAAGCAGTGTTTGAAGCAGTGCAGTTTTGCCAGCAATTGATGGAGTGATTTTTGACAGCCTTTTTAGGTTGAGTTTTTGAAAGAGCATTCTGTTTGCTACAGAGAGTTTCTGAATTTGGAGCAATCTTTAGGGATGCAGAGTTAACCCCTTTGAAATACTGCCCATAGGATAACATAGTTTAAAATAGTGAGGAATTTTGTGCTGGAGGAACTGTCAGCAGAAGATGGATCGAGGCTTTATCTGTTCTTGAATAAAGAAAAGCACAGATCTCCTAAATGCACCTCTTTGAACGTTTGTAACAGAGGTTCTCAGATGACTGTATTGATGTAACAAAACATCCATTCTTCCTGAGGTGCTCTGTGAAACAGGGATCTGAAGCTAATTGACTGAATATACGTTGCTTTAATGAATTAATTTGCTTTCTTGAACTCGATCTACTATATAGCCAGTAGGGAGCTATCAGGCTACACGAAGGTTTTGGTTTTTTCTCCGTGGCTATCAGCATGTCAGATATCCCAGTGCAAAACTTAGAACCCAAAGACTTTCTGTGCATTAGCGATACTCCCCGGAGGCTGCAAACCAATGAGAGCACATTTGTAATCCAGCTGTAAAGTTTCTTCATCTGTGCAAGATGTAATGTGGAGAATAATCCTACCTAGGTTCCAGAAATGTTTTGTGAAGGGTCAAGGAGACGTTGGGTTGTACAAATGGAATACCTGTGGCTGCGTTGTGCTATAGTTACGTTTTTATTCTGTATATAATTATACTGCATATTGTAGGCGGTTGACAGATGGCATTTGTGGTAATATCTGTCAGAGCCATAGTAAGTCATTTTGGGGTTCATGGGGAACCTTTGCAATGTAATGTAATGTAGTCTTTGGGCTTCTTCCAACAGCCATTACCTTTAACTGACCTTCTGCCATGGGCTTTATTACTCTTCTTAGATACTGGCAGGAGCCCATGGCCGTTGTGCCTCATCAGGGCTTGCCCTGCTTTCTGGCAGCTCTACTAACCCTCACCAGTGTGAACTGATAAAACAGGCAAATATGTATATTTTTTGCTCCTGTAAAATTTCCACACAGTCGTTATTTCCCTGGTGAATCCTGTCCCATTGCCTGGGTCACTCTGTGTTAACTTCAGCCCAGATTGTGCTGTGGTTGACCTGTAGCTTTGGTCAGTCTTGCCAGGTGCAAACACATGAATCACCTTAAAAAGCTGAGGAGAAGGGGAATATATCCAATATCTCCATTCTGTGGCCCTGTGTATCTTTACAGGCAAAGAAAAGAAAGAATATTAGGCAGGGAAGCCAGTGCTTTCATCTAATTTTTACTCTTTTGGGAAGGTGAGCACTTAGGTACTGAGTATAATATGAAGTCTGTTATTGATACCACTCCACACCCAGATATTTAGTTGGTGTCTGTGTGGTTTGTGTGTCAAAGAGCTGAGCAGTAATTTCTATATCCCCAAACTGGAAATGGAGAGGGAGTAGGAGGATGGATGGGCTTGTGGGTCTGGGCTTAGCTAGGTTTCTTGCCTTTTTTGGGGCCAGTTACTTCCTCTTTCTGCTCCTGACTAAGAGGGAGAACTGTGCTTCCTTCCCACCCACTTTCCTCTCATACTAGTAATAAAAGGGAAAAGAAGATGCGGAGAAACTGGGACACGGCAATAGGGCTGCCCAGCTTTGAGAAGGTGCAGGAACATTAACTGGGTTTGAAGCATTTTGCGCGCAACTTATGTTTTATACATGCAATATTTTGTGTTTCAGCATGTGTTCCTTGAGGAACAGGATTAGGTCTGATTCTCCACCTACATAAATTTAAATGCTTTCTAGGAAGGCGGTGGAATTATGCCAATATGAAGCCAATATAAGAGGCCGGATTGTAGATCTGTCCCTTCAATTGGACCTTTTCCTGCCGGTCCTTGTTTTCTGAGCCAAGACTCATCTCGGGAAATAAATCATACTTCCAAACTGAAAAACTGATCCTGCTTCCAAACATTACTTTGTGCTTATCTTCATTTTCGATTTCTGTTTACTGGTATTTATTATGTCACAGACTTACGGTTCAGCATCCAAATTCTTACCAACAGATGGCAAGGCAGGATGCACAGGAGTAGTAAAATAAACAGGATAAATACACAACTGCCCATATGTCTGAGAGGCTGATACACATTTATGACTTCAGAATAAAAAGATGTCTTCAGTGCTGTGCAGGGCTTCTCGCTGTTTTCTGCCTTGACCTAAAGCCTCTCACTTCATCACATTTTGCTCAGTTAAATTACAGTATATTTTGTCCTCTCTCTTCTGTTCCTGGATAGTTGTTTCCTTTAGTTATTTGCCTCCACTCCTGAAGTACATCAGTTCATTTTACCTTCAAAATGTTACAGTGGAAGGTGACTCTCTTCTGGGCTTTGGCTCACATTTTTTTCTTTCAGAGCGGTTGTTTTGGCTGGTTTGAGGGATACAGAGAGGACCTGGGGACCACAGCAACATTTGAGATGGTGGCTTTCTCTGTATTGGAATTTATTATCATATTAATGACAAGTGGCCTCTCTGATACCTCAAAATAGCAAGCCTCAGGGCAAGCTGCCTGCAGGATGGATAGCCCAGCCTAGACAGACTTTAGCTAGATTTCCCTTCAAATCCATGAGCATTTTTGCCAGCTGTTGCCTGCTGCAGGTCAGATGCAGTAAAAGTGTTGAAGCAGTTCTTGATTTAGCCTGGCAGATAGTCCAGCCCCTCCTTCTGCTCCTTCCTGTGGCATCCTGTGGCCTTAACATCTTTGCTCTTGTTCTCTTTTGTCCGCTCCTTGCTGAAATGTTGTAACTTTCCTTCTGCTAAAAAGATACTTGGAACTTGATGATCTTAAGGTCCTTTCCAACCCTAACTATTCTATTCTATTCTATACATTCTTTATTAGCTTTTCGATGACCATGCAAGAGTCTTCCTTTAGAAAACAGGTAGATACAGCCCCAGGGAGAAATTTAAGATTTCTAATTTCTTTTCTTAACTCTTGAGCACCTCCGTGCCATCCTGCCGATGAATATACTTGACAAAAGGCATGAAGTTTGGGTTCTCTTTTCCCTATCTGTTTTACTTTGTTTCCCATGGGTTTATCCAGGCTCCTGCTTAAAATACAAGTAGCACTGTAAGTTCTTCTTCAATCTGCTTGCAAATGGTATATGTGAAGAAATGCTAGATAATAAACATGGTCACGACACAGAGAGACAGATGAAAGGAGAGCGCGTTATGGAATTACAGTATTTCCTGTGCAGATTGCCAGGCCCTGATACTAATTAACCTTTTTTATTGTTCTTTTTCAAGCATTCCGCCTTTTAATTGCTGTTTTGGAATTGTGCCACTTAGTTATGCCCTTTGAATGCTTCTCATTTAGCCAGTCCCATTAGCTTCATAATGCCAAATATTTCAAAGATACTGAGAAGCAATGAGCATCCCTTGTTTGAGTGGGAGAGGTACCCAGTTCAGCGAGGAATTACCACCCTTGTTTAGCTGCCAGGGGTGTTTTTTCAGATTTAGTTAATAACCATTTTTAAGTTACTGCCAATTCTTTACTGGAGGTTTCATATCAATTTTCTCCCATTTATACATTTCAAATAATGCAATTTTGTGTACAATATGGATGACTGATTATTTTCTCCTGTCCAAATATATAGCTTTCAATAATGTTAGGATTGTTATTGTTTTATTTGCATCCCAGAGGCATAGTTTATCTGCTGTAGCTGCAAGGCATTAAAAGGGAACCATGGCATGTTGCAATTATGACTTGAAATAGGATCTTGCCGAAGCGACATTGCCTTAATATAATCAAATCTAAAATAGAACTTATTGCATACACCTATCTTAGAGCTGTGCATACCTATCTCATGGCTCACTGAGCATCAGTGATGGCTATTAGCAAGACACGGGATAATTTTGTTGTAAGAACTGCCATGCTGTTGGGTTGTTTTCTTTAAAGGTCAGCCCCCAGCATTCAGCTGCCTGCAAGCAAATGGAATAGCAAGCTCTTAATGCTGGAATACCTTGTGACTATTTAGGCTGAGTTTTCAAAGGTAGCCAGATATGAAAGCTAGTAATATTCCTATCTGACTCACTAATGGCAATGGTGGGCTGTAATCATGTTTGTCTAGCGGATCTTCTAAACTCAGGTAAACCATAGCAGTGCTCCTTCTCATACTTGCATACATTTTAATGCAAAACTGGCTGGAGTTGGTTGCGTTGTGTGTGTGTTTGTTTTTAGCAAGCTGATGAAGCAGCAAGTTGCATTATGTCGCATCGCATTTTTATCCACATGGATCTTGAACAGGGTCAAAGCCCTCAGAGTCACTGAACAGAGCTCAGTTATTTGAGCTCTGCAGATACACCTCTGCTGATGGAGGGTAGGTTATTTGTTGGCAATTATGAACTGCCAAAACTTTGGGAACCCAGTTTCCAGGCTGGGCTGCAGAGGGAGAGCTCCAGACTCTTCATTTATTTCCTCCTCAGTTTACTGTCCCATGTTCCCACTCTGCCACCTGACATATGCCTGGCTGGCAGCAGTTTATTCTGTACAATTAAATCTCAGCAACACTGTTAACAATTTCAATCAGGTTTTATTTGAGGAACGGTTGGGAAACATCCGTATCAAGCAAAGCTCTCCTAGACATGGCAAAATATCAATTAATAAATCAGGAAGCTAAGTAACTCTTTGGAAATGGCTTCTTAAACCGACGGTTGCTAACCGTAACCAGTTGGGTGCTTATCCTCACCCTCCTGCCAGCAGGCAGCAGAGCATCAATTATTTGCCATTACAGCAATTTTGGGTTCACCAGTGTGCTCTTTGCAGACAGACCAGCTTCTTCCCGACGGACCGGTAGGATGCAGACGGCCTCAATCCAAAGAGCCCCTCTACATTTATGCATGTGCTGAACCTCAGCCAATAAACCTGGCAAGAGGCTGAGTTTCTTGGCTCAGGCTTCGTGCTGCTTGGATCTGCCCACCCTGCATTTGGATCAGAGCTGGTCCACGTCCCCCCAGCTCTGCCTGCTGCGAAAACACGTTTTTGTCTGTCGACAAAAGATGCTCTGAGATGACGAGTGGCTGTTTCAAAAGCTGTGGCTTATGAACTCATATTTCCAGTGAAGTTTTGTCTTTGAACGTTGCATTGGGAGTCAACAAGATTCAATTTTTTAGGTTACTTAGGTGTTTTCCAAAAATATTCACCCAAGACTATCTGCTAATCATGAGATTTAACATCCTGTGGCTGTCCTCAGTAGACAGAAGGTTTGCTACAGAGGTTGGTAAGCATTTCTCCTTCGCTCGGCATGTTTTGCTGTACTCTTGCCCTTGCCTTTAGCACTGGCAAATGCAGACAGTTTTGGAGATGCTTTGGGATCCTTAAAGATGCAAGACCTGGAAAAAAAATCCAGTATTTAGGAATAATGCTAAGGCTGTATTCACAGTATCACTTCTAATTATAGCCTTTCAAACAAATCATTTGCAAAGTCCCGCTATGGTAGTGCTATTAAAATAGAATCCTCTTTATAGTTTGGTAGAAAATTAAGAGGGGAAAAACATAGCTATCCCATTCCATCTGGTGGCTTTGAAAGAGGTTTACCCTCACAACTTGATTTCTGGGGATATTCGCCTTGTTTTTGCTTGTACTCCTGGTCTGATTTTTAATACCTTACTTTGTGTCTCTCAGTAGCCAATTCCCAGTGACATTTTTCCTCATTTTATTTTAATTCCTGTTTATAAATGGCAGCATTCTAGTTGGACACAGTCTTTGGACACAGCAGCAAAACCCTACCGGGAAGGAAAACGGGCCAGAAATTGTCCACCTGAATTCTAAGTCTTACCCACGGCTTCAACCACACAAAGAGCCAACACACTCAACTTTGCAGCATCAGAGGAGCACTCACAAGCTGGATGAAGGGCAAGTGGTTCAGGATCAGGGCCAGACCCAGGCAGCCAGAACCTCACTGTTGGCACCTCCAAGCATCAGTGCTGGATGCAGTCACTCTCACAGGTTATCCCTTTTTCTGGCATGACCACTTTGCCCTAGGAGGGCTGAGCAAGTGGTTGCAGCTGGCCAGAACATGGGTACGCAGTTCCTAATGCTGATTTTATAGCATTTAAGTGTGTACCTGTTTTGGTGGCCAGCTGGCACGGTGTTCAGCCTAAAATGTGTGTGTAAGCCCTGTATTAAAAGAGGCATGAGAATTAGCGCGTATCAAACATGTCATTAGGCACGTGCCCGGTAGACATAATGTAGGATAATGAGTATGATCACAAGAATAAATTAATAACTGAAAATATTTCTTTATGTGTATGCACACTTAAAACAGGGTAAGAACTAAGTGACACTTGTGTCACCAGTTTATAATTAAAATGCAGTGCTTGAATGAAAATGTAAGCTTCAATTAGCCAGCATGACCCTGCTTCCGGCTTTACTTCCCACTGAAAAGCAACGATAACAAGCTCACATTTATTATCAGAGTTTTTTCCTGGAGCTGTGCACTGAAACATGCTCACATCTGAGCCCTTTCACTGAAGACATTTTTTCGCTTCAGCAGTTTGGCATGCCATACAAAGGCTCTCTGATTTTTAGTGATGTTCACCTCCTCTTACATAAAAATGTTTTCTGTGCATATTATTTGGTTTTTAGTTAAAGTCCAGGTGCACGGGTTACTGAAGAACCAAAAGGATGCCTCATCACATAGCACAATGGGTAATTATTGCTGAGCTTCACTGTATTGCACAGACAAATCCTTTCTGGGAGCTCAGCATTGTAGCTGTGAGAGGGAGAAAATACCTACTATCTAGCCCAAAGTCTTGCAAGGGTAAGAATAGATCCTTGGGTATATGCTTTGCTCATGTAATTTTTAACTATCTCAAGGGACAGAGCTTCATAATTTTGTTTAGAGATACTATTTTGCATTTTAATTTCTCCAGTGGGAGAATTATGAGGTTTTGTGTTCCTGTTTTCAACCAAAAATCTTTTTAGTTAGGATTTTGGTAGGAAGGATAAATAATTCTTTGGGTTTGGCCCCAATTTAAGCCAAGATTTATCTTGATTTATGCATGATCCATGCAAAGTTTGATGCTGCATTGCCTAAGAATTAAGGTTCTGATTTCTTCAAGACAGGGCAGGGTCCCTGGCTGGGCAGCTGCATTCCTTGTGGAGGCAGGGGTTAAACCCAGGTGCCTTGAAAGAGCAATTCTGGATATGTGTGTGCTAGGTGGGGACCTGGCTATGTCAACACGCAGGAAGGTCAATGCTGTGCTGCTACACGTTGGCTCCTACCCACCTACGCAGTTTGGGTACTGGCTTAGCACTGCATGCGATGGGCAATGCCATCCACTTGGGACCCAGATCCTTAAGGTGCCTTTTGAGAGCCGCTGACAACAACGGTGCCTTCCCACACACAAATCTTGCCAATGCCAAAAAGAATAGGAACTTTTTAGTCTGGGGCTTACTGAGCCTGAAGATGTCTGTTATGTCTTGAGGACATGCGGTAGGCCCTCGGTTGGCCATTTTTTGCACCTTTCAAATTGGTCCATGTGCTTATAAGGCTACAGAAATCAGAGTCCAATCTGATTTTTATTTGAAGTCATTGTTTTAATCTTATCCTTATTTTAAGTCCTTCTTCTTTTAGATAGGGAATGCCCTTCTCAGCCAGTGCTTAGGACTGCTGGTGAAAGGGATACAAACCCTCACCAGCCCCAAAATGTCAACATTGAGCAGTTGAGCCTCAGAAAGCATACTTAAGGAATACGTCCTCTCTGACAGAGACGGGACCAAATGTCCACATGGATATCTTCTGCAATGCCCTCTCCAATATTTCAAGCAATTTCTACAGGCAGAATTCTTGTGATGTAGGAGTGGATGTCAAGCCAGGATATCTCAACTCAGCACAGATATGTGCTCTTAGCTTTGGGTCAGGCAGTGATGTGTGGTGTAGTGAGAGCCCCCAGGGACTCTTCAAGTTGTAAAAACTACAAACCTTCTTCTGGTTTTTCACTGGTGCTATTCAGATGGGACAGAGTGACCTCTCCAGAAAGCCTGTCCAACAGCAGCAGCAATCGCTCTCAATAACATTTAATAACTACCCATGGAGGAAATTACACTCTATTTAAAAAAGCCAGAAAAATCATCCTCAGTTTAACTCTGCTGACTTTGTTAGAATTACACCAAAACTGAGGGGTTTTTTCTATCTCCTTTCCCACACTAATATTCAGGAGCTGGGCTGAAAAAGCCTTTCAGAGGCAGATTAAACAAGTCCAAATGGTGAAATATACTTTTAATTTTCCTTTGCACACGTTATTTTAGGTGTAGCTTGGAACTCTGCCCTTAAGAGAGGCATCCCTTTAAATATGTATACAGCATCAATATGTAGCCACCTTCATACGTTTTTAATGCTATGTTCCTTTCTAAATTAACCATTAAATAACCCTGTTCTATAGCGTTCCATATTTTGCACTGCTTTTACAGTACCCCTGGCTTTTTATTTATTTATTTTGCTGTGGAACAATGAAGATGTCAAGGCAAGGCCCAGGGGCACCATGGAAATTGAATTCTTGGAGCACCACTGCTGTTGCCATGGTGGACAGGCACTCAATAGCACACTGTGCTGCTCTGCAAGCCAAGGGGATTAAAACCCTATCTCTGCTGCTGGGCCATGTCAGTTCACTGCTGTTACAATGACAGTTCTTCCTTTCCACAATCATCGTTCCGAGGATCAGGGGTAAAAAGGTACTGAAGCAAACCTGAGCAAGGCAGTGAGGGTGCTGTGAAGGGGCAGGAGGCGATGTCTCTGTTCTGGGAACCACAGTTGTGTCAGGCTGGTTTCTGGCTTTTCCAGAGGCTTTTCTCTTTTATCTTCTCATTTCATGTTGCTTAGCACGATGCTACAGTACGCCAAGGTGAATAGTGCGAAGAGCAGTGCTGTTAACTGAGTCAAGGATCTCTACTATTTCCTCAGCCCTGATCCAGGCTGAAAACTCACAGATGAGTAGAAGTGTTGGCGCAAGCCATGGCTTTTTATAACAGTGGGATTTACGAGTCTTGTTTAATTGTACCGCATTGTCATAGCAAAATGATTTCTGCAGAAGCTGCTCATGGCTTATTTCCATTCTGATTTCCCTCTCTCCTAAGGGGACCATAGGAGAAGGCTGCACCATGAGATCACAGCTGCATAACCAAAAAGTTAGCAAAAGCCTCGGCAGATTGACAGGCAGCACACATGTCCCAGGCTTCTTAGGGAGATTATTCCCCTGACAAAGAAAAAGAGACATCAGAGTTTGTTCCATGCCCTGTTATACTGAAAACAAGAGCAAAGTATTCCTGCATGCTGCTTCGCAAGGAAGAGTTGCATCCTTCAGGGCTGAAATCCAACCTCACCTTCTTTTGCTTGCTGAAGCAGCCTTATCCTGTGCTTGTTTTGTAAGTAAGGGCTTCAGCTAAGTCAGTAGAGATTTTGTTTGAGGATAATGGGCTCAAGGAAATACCGAAATGCAATTTCCCTGAGTTGCAGCGTATTGAAGAAAGAGATTGAGTCACAAGCAATCCCCTTGCAGCAACAGAGCTCAGTTCCTGCTGTACACGTTGCTGAATCAGTCCGGGAAGGATGTCACTGTCTTATGCCGGCAGATACGGTAGTTTGTAAGAAGCACGGGGGTATTTTTGCATCTTCCCTCCAATGAACTGAATTGTGTACGGTTTGGTTCCAGCAGTAACTTGGTTTAATTGGGTTTTTAAATGTACTGTTAAAGGAACATTTTTCTCTCCAAACAAATGCTGCCTCAACTTGGCATTCCTGATGTATTCCTCGCTAAAAGAAGCCAGGCAGCAGCTGAAACACAATGAACTGCTCTCTTCCTCTGCGGGAAAGGCAAGGTATGGTCAGGCTTAAATTGCACTGTTATTTGAGCCTCTTCTTTGGGTTGCAAAGGCAATTTTTTTCTCAGTGTTTGCTGCAAATATGTTTAAATTCACTCTGTTTTGAAGGCAAGTAGTCAATGCATCTGAAGTGCATGCTTGACATATGTTTCTTTTCACATGCTGTCCTCCATCCGTTTCATGTAGCAGATGCTCAGTTTACCGCTTTAAATGTATTCTTATTTACTAGAAATTAGTTTGGAAAATAGCTGTTTGGAACTAAGCATTTCCAGCCCTTCTTCTGGGTGCTGGGAGCTCCTTTCTGCAGCTGTCCTGTGTGGCTGCATGCAGATGTTGACAGGTTAATTTGCATTTGAAGAGCTGGATGCAGTGAGCTAAGCAAGGGTTTTTCTTCCCTGCCTCCCAAGGCAGTCACTTAAACACTCCTTGCCAAATTTATCCCTGATGCTACTCTTCTTAATTAACTACAGCAGCATCCAAGCTGAGTTTGGCCCATTGTTAGCTGCCCATTTATTCCAGGGTTGAATTAAGCCCCCTGAGCACGTAAAAGAAAGGATATTATCCTGAATATTGATCGTACAACACTGAAAGGCAGGGACAGTCCTAATTCACAGCAAGGTGGTATGTACAAGCTGCTTTATTTGATTTCCACTATATTATCCCATTGCTAGAACCTGCAGGTCCAAACCTTCCAGCTGAGGTTTCTGATTTACCTGACTTCTGCATATTACTGGAGTCAGAAATCCTGCTACCAAGAAAAATGACTGATTTCCCTTCCTGGAAAGTGCTCTTTTTTGTTCTTGTTGTATGGGGTTTTTTCCCCTTAAAATAAGATTGCATAAAGACATTCAGCACAAAGACCCAAATTTAGACTTCAGTCCCTCCCATCAATAAAGTAAAAGGCAGAAGTCTTGATCCGCAGCCACGCTGTCAGCCTCTAGAAACTCTTGCTGCTGGTCTTTCATGTACATGATCCATCCACATTGACTCAAAGTGCAGTTTAGCAGAGACCAAAAACTTTCATGCTGTAGCAGGGAGAAAAGCTGACGATCAAAGAGCTGCAGCCCTGTCACAATCAAGGCCCATACGTTTTGCTTCCTCTTCATTTTCCTTTCTTTCCTTTAGATGTTACAGAACTGTCAAGGAAAGCTGCATCCAGCAGGCATTAGAGCACTGAACTGAACCTGCAGGAACATGGGAAGGTGTAATTAAGGTTGTCCTTTATTCACGTACCTTCATTTCACCATGTTTCTGTGCTTCCCTGCCATGTCACTGCTATGATCAGCTGTGGGCAGATGCTGGTCTGACTTCTCCCCTGTAATCTGGATTTCAGCAATCTTCCAGTTTCCTCACGTGGGTCTAGTTTGCTGTGCATCCACTATGGGGACAGTTACCCATCTGAACGATGGCGGTTTTGATGTCTACATGTAGGCATTATGATGAACACTAATAACACATTGCACACAGTCTGTGTTTTTGGAGCATTTATGGCAAAATTCATACTGGTCGTAGTCAAATACAAACCAATTCATCACCTCAACTGTGCATGGGTGCGGTAGGAGAGACCGCTGGCTCGGTGAGCTTTCTTAAAGTGTTTCCTCCAATCCATTATTTGCATCACACATAAAGCTTTCCTTGTAGGTGGCTCTTTTTTTCCTATCTAAGAACTTAATGGGAGGGGATAGGAATGAAGAATGTTGCTGTTAGACAGGCATGATTCAGGTACCCATGGCGACATGAGATCACTCCGCACTGTCACCAACACAAGAAGATTACCTTATACAACTAAGAACAGAATGTTTGACCTTCAAGACTTCCTTATCTGTAAACATTAGAACTGTACAGCAATGCAACCCAACTTGTCAACAGCAAGAAATGAAAGAAAAAGAAAACTAATTTAAAAGCCAGCAGCGGCAGTGGAATAAATTCAGACATTTATCATTTCAGAGGTTCCCTTCGCTCCTGCCTCTTTTCCTGCAAGGTTTAAATTATTAGATTTTCTTTTTAATGTTATGCTTACTCTCCTAAGAATAGAACACAATTTACAGAAGCTCATATGGATGAAAAAGCATTTTCCTTTTGTGCTGTTTCTCACACAGTTCACACACCCACAGACCTGCACCTTCCAGCTTCCCAAAAGCTCGGGTTAAATGAAGTGACTCAATATTCAGAAATCGATTTTGAAATCCTTAAAAGAAGAAGGTTTATTACTTGAACTTTCACTTCAGAAATATCATGCAGCTCAGTGTTTGGCGCAGGACTTTTTATCTGGTCCAGGTAAAGGGGCAGATTCTTCACAACACTTACATGTGTGGCTGGTCCTGTCAGTGTTGGAGTTGAAGCTATTTGCATGAGAAAAGACCCTTAGAGTGAAGAAGTGCAGGATGAGGATCTAAGCTTACCATAACAGCTGGAAAGAACACGGTAAAATGAAATCCAATATCCGCTGCTGTAGATCTCCCAGGTTTTAAGCTTCTGAGGCAGGGAGTGATTTTTAAGCAGAATTTTAACTTGCACGTACATGAATTATTTCTAGTGACTTGCTCAAAAATAGCAGTTTGAGCCTGACTTGCAATGTACTCACACAGGGCTGGAGCATGGCCAGGCAGCCTGCTCATGCCTAGGAAGGCAAGACTTCCTGCACACACCTGAACCAAATACCCCTCCTTAGGTATATATATATGTTTATAAAACTCCCCAACACTGTGGGTCGGGGGCATGCTCTTTGTCCGTCCCCTGATACAGTTCAACAGGGAATGGCCAGAGTTTGGGGTCCAAGCATCTCACTAAGGTCTGAACCAGTGAGACAGAGCCAGAGTTTGTTGCCTGTAGAGGTTAATGGGGAAGTGCTGTCCCCCGAGAGCAGGGGAGCATCATGCTGCATGAGTCAGAGTGTAGCTGAGTCACAGCCTCCTGTGGCTTCACCTGTGATGGGAAGGGCTTAGGCACCGTATTCAACATTGTGCTTGAAGTCACGATGCAAATCATTGTGTTCAAGCTCCTCATTTGCTTCACAGGGGGGAAAGTATGTTGTGCTTCTTGGAGAAGAAAAAGGGGTTGGTGGTGTGGGAAAGCGAGCTCCTGGGTTCCCACTCAGGAGCGTGCTGTTAGGAAAGAAAAAAATCCAGCAAAAAACACCTTAATAGCATAAGGGACTGATAATCTCTCTGCTGGAGCCCCTTGGAAGGCAGTGAAGGCACACCTGGCATATAGAGTATTGCTGGTTAGCAGGACACATCAGCTAAGATCGCCTGAGGCATGTGGAGCTGCTGCAGAAAAGCACCCATGTCTCATGAGGATACAGCTCTCCTTCTCAAGAGCACTTAGGAAGAGATCTGCAAAGGGGCTTAGGTATCACTGTTCCTAAAAAGTAGCTCAGCCTACCAGCCCCAGCACCCTGGACAAGAAATGACACTGAAGAGTAGAACTCAGGAGCTGGGCACTAACGGTGAGCAGGCTGGCATCAGACAGCTTTGCAAACCCACAGGGCTGGTGTTTGAGGCTGTGCTCATCCTGAGGGACAGACAGCACATTTATGAGTCCCTGGATGGAGGCAGAGCAAAGCAGAGCAGGTATGCATCGCTGCATCCCCCTTGGATGCTGGCACCTCCCTTGCAGCACCATTAAGAGTTAAATGACAAGGCAGATGCTCACTTTGCAGTAGGTATTTGCTGGCACACAACCTGGTGAATCCAGTCGATAGAGCGTAAGTGATTTATAGTCACTACGCAAACTTTCTCAAGAGCTTATTTAGAAGAGAAAGCCCTAATGCATCAGCAGCGCTGTGTGCAGGAGAGCTGCTGGAGCCGCTGATACTTCGACATGATTGAGTATTTTTAGAGCCATCCTATGGTGCAGGATTTTTAACTTCCATTTCACAGCCCCTGAAGCCTGGCAAACTTTCATTAACATTTGATGCCTTGAAGTCATGCAAGGTCTGGGGGAAAAGGGAGGGGAAAGAGGAAAAAGAAATATACCTTTTTGGAGCATGCTGTTTGCAAAGTTGCCTTGAAGGTTAGAAAAAGCCTTCAAACCCTCCTCTTTGTGCCATGTGCTTTTAAAGTACCCAAATCATTCCGAGAGCATAGCTAGAATCCCAAACCATGGCTGTGTGGGCTGTGTCTTGCTTAATTGAAAGTTAAGTAAGTTAACATGTGAAATACCTGAAGTCTCTCTGGCCCTTGGGGAAATTGAAGCACTACTTAAGCAGAGAGCTCCCACCTTAGAAAGATGATGTCTCTCTTCTTCATGCATTATTAGGAGACTTTGCTAATATATAGCTTTTTGACCCATAAATCCCCAAATTATTTATAAGCCATCATGCCTGCATTCTAAAAAGGAGACCCTGGGACCTGGAGCAGTTAAAGGATTTGCTCCCAATTCCCACTGCACACACTGCCATTTCTGCTGAGCACAAAGTAAGGCTTTTCTGCCCAAATTTATACATGGTGAAAACAGTGCTTCCCTGGCTACAAGGCAGACTTTCAACTGGGAGATAAATTAACAAAACCTCTATTTTCCCCTCCCCTAAATATACACATGTATACAGACAGAGTCTCTTTGCACACAACTGAGATTTTTCATAGGCTGAGGGAGTAGGAAGAAGAGACGTATTTTTGTCTCCTTGGCAAAAATACATTGGCAGCATATCACTGAGTTGTAAAGACTGAGTAAGTACCAGAGCGTGGCCCTGTTAGGAGAAGCGGGTTTTGGAAAGCTGCCCTTTGGCTGCCAGTGCCTGTCTGCCAGGACCGTTTCAGGGATGCTGTCTTAGGGGGCACTCAGCTTGTGGGACCCCGAACAGCCTGTACAGGCTCCTGTGGAGGAAGAGGAGTTTGCAGTACCTGGAAATGAGGAGCTGTCAGCTCTGCATCGCCTCAGATGAAGTGTCTGAAGGGGAAAGGAGCCGTAAATCTCCCCCTGTGCATGGCACCGTTCCCAGGCGGTCGGAGCCGCTGCCTGCCTCCCGAGCTGCATACCTTTCAGGAGGTCTCGCCAAGGTGGTGACAAACTCAGGTCCTGTCCTGCTTTCAGAACTCAGGAGGAAATATGGTCCCCGAGATGCTGTTGTACAAGGGCAGGGAGAAGGATGAAGGACTGATGAGGGAGAGCTGTGAGGGAGTCAATGGCCTGGGGGCTCCTGCCTTTTGTCCAGTCTTCCCAGCACAATGAAAATGTATTGGTTTTCTTCTCCCAGCTGTAAATCTTCACAGATGCTTCCATGTCATCCTAGGACAACAAAACGCAATAAGCATTTGTAACCATTACAAAGGCAGAGGTGCCTGATGCTACTAAGGGCTGGGAGTCTAAGACACATTTAAATCTAATTCTGAGATCTCAGGTTGGACTGCTCAAAGCTATTACCACCATCATCCTTCCCCCATGCAGGCAGAGACATTTCATAGTAAAATGCACTTCTGAAATACTGAAAGTAAACTCCATAATAAAATATTTAAGCATCTGTGCTTTAGTGCATTGTTATTTTGCATGATCTGCTTTGCTTTTCAAGACTGACTAGATTGAGGCACTTCTGATACATTAAACACATTTTCCCAAATCCTGTTTCTACAGGTATTGCTGGGCCATTGTGCTTAGTTGTATTTATTAGATGGCATAACAAGAAAGCTACATCTTCCATAAACCTGAGAGGAACCTGCTTCAATGTGTTGCTCTGAATCTCAGCAGAGAAGGAAACTAATGAATAATTAAAGCTTAAAGAGGTCATGCTGCGTTCGCAGTCTCATTTTTATTTGTCACTGTTTAGTTTGCATTAGGAAATAGAAAGTTTCAGGTGCAGGAGCCAAAAGAAATCTCTTCTGCATGTGTTCATATAAACAGATCTGTTTAGTATGCGTCCCATTTTGATGTATTAGATCATTTGTTAACTGCAGTCATTTAAATCAGTCCTGGGAATTATAAGTTTCAGGCTCTTTATTTTCATCAGGCACTGGCTCTGTGCATCCCCTCGCCTTCTGTCAACAGCACAGACACCGACTCTTTGGCTGGGCAGGGCTGTGGATGCAGGCAGAGCTGCTCAGGGAGGACCCAGGTCGCCATCTGGTCCCTGTCTCCACAGGCACCACCAATCTGCCAGGCTGCTGCTCTCCTCCTAAGCCCTCTCCTTGCCTCCAGCCACCCACTGCCCACCTTGTCGTCTTCTCCTCCTCTAATAACTCAGATTCAAGCTAAGGGCCTTCGTATTTCTGTTGTATTTTCTTCCAGGATACGTTTCAGCTGCAAAATACATTTGTTCCTTTCATTTACTTTTCACACTAGAACCTATTCTTTGTAACCAGCAGCTCTGTTGTCTGTTTCCAAGGTTAGACATCAGCCCTGGGTATTCAAGTAATCTCTCCTACTGAAATGTCTTTTCCACTAATACGTCACCCAGATGACTTTAGAAACCTTTGCCTTGCATTTCCCAGTTCCAGCCATCAGCAGGGTTTGGCAGTTACACCCCTTTCTCCTAACCTTTAGATTCCCTATTGTCATCTGCCTTGTTTCAGTCCCGCATCACTGATTGTGCATGATCAATCTCTAGAGGTTTAGCTTCTATGTATAACTCAACAAGCTGGCATAGAAACGAGGAAGACATGATCCAAAATGAATGCAGATCCCACTCAAGGTCACAGCATTACGAAGATAGACATATTGCAAGCATTCCCTTCAATTAAAATGATTTATGGAGTGAAATTTCCCCATTGCTTCTTCAATATCCAACTATTTTTCTAACTGCCATCATTTTAAGATGAATCACCATGGATTAAAGAGATACGGAATCATTACAAGATTCCAGGAGTGTCCAAATGTTCCTAATCAGTTAACTAGCAAGGTCCTAAAAACTTTGTGGTGTGTGAATGAGCCAAAAGAAGGTTTGTAAAGAAAGAGTTCAGTTTTAGATGTCAGATTAGAGATCTTCCCTGCTATTAGAGCAGACAATAATTCATTTTATGTAGAGAGGTAATTATGTGATGCCTTGTAAGCTTCAGCTACACCAAGAGCTCTCACAAGGAGTATCAATAATATGAACCATTTTTCTACTCACTTGATCTGGAGGGGTTTTTGCATTACAGAAGGCACTAGGGCCATCCTGTGCATGTTACCCCAGATATCCCTGAGGAACCTTGCCTGGTGTGAAATGATGCTTCAGGAGCCTCAAGAAATGGCAATTTAAGAGGGTTGAAAAGTTGAAGTTAAGACTGAGAAGGTACTAGCTCAAGTCTGCACATGTATGAAAGTCGAAGTGGCAGAAGGTACAGGGGACAAAGCAGCACATGTTGTACTGGGTATATTTCATCTAGCTCAAGAGCAGCATTCATTCCCCAGATGTGACCATGACTGTCTCAAATTATAAAGTCCATGGGGACTTTGAAGAGATGTGAGTGTCCATTTCCTTAGATTTCCTATCCCAGGTAGTGATGAGCCATGATACAGGCTTTATAGACATGCTGTGATCGTAAGAGGTGAAACCATCAAGCCCTGGTTGATCATGATGTTAATGAGGGAGAACTGATGACTTACTGAAGTAAGGCAAACCATATGGATAAAACCCAAGCTATCCCTGAAGGAAAACTTGATTCCAATTGTGCCAACACAGGAAAAAAAGCAGTTTGACAATGTGAAAATAAACATGATTTGTCATTTTGCAGCATACGAACGCTTCGTCAGACAAAATGACTATCTGTTCTCCAAATTGCATCCGGTACAATTTGGCATTTGAGCCCTCTCATAATGATTGATGGACTGGCAGCAAGCTGCTTGAATGAGCAGTCTTCGTACCAGTGAATGTATGTCAGGGTCAAGAATACTGGGGGGAGGAAAAGCTGGATTTTGGTCCAAATCAAGATATACCTGAATCCTGGCTTAGCACACATGCCATCACAGCTTATTTCCTGCTAGTCTGTGGGGTGTTGGAGTGATGATGGCCACAGTGTAGTGAGAGTTGCGAATAAAAAGTTAGTCTCTGACACATTGTGCCAAAAGCACTGCTTGGTACCAAAGTACCTCTTTAAATTAAGACATTTTAGACCAGAATGTATGAAAGAGCTGGAAAGTCATTGGAGAATGACTTTCAGTTAAAAGCTCTGATAGGGGAAGAAGCCAGCACCAACCCCTCAAGTGTTAGACCAATTTTAGCTAAGGTAGAAAAGACAACTACGTAACTCCAATGGAGGTTTCTATCCAAGCTCCAAATCCATTTTAAAAGGATGAAAACAATGATATCACCCACCCAGAAACAGCTTTGGCAGAGCAGCAGCAGAGCAAAGTATGGAAATGAGTGGTGAGACAAACTTCTGGGCTGCTGGGATAAAGGACTGCAGCATGAGACGCAGGACGAGATGAGGTGTGAAGGCAGAACACAGCAAGCGTGGGTCGTGGTGGTAGGTAGGAGAGCAGACACAGAAAAGTGAGTTAGCAACCCCATGACAACGAGGAATGTTGACAGTTTCTTGGGACTGAGCCAGGAATGGGAATGCTTGCCACGGCAGGGCTATCTTATCTCTGACTTTAAAATGTTCCTCAAGCAGTATCACCATCATTGCCCCCCTCTCCATCATGTCGTACTCAGGTTGAGGAATTGAACCTATCTCCCCATGCAAACTGAACGTCATGACTGGAAGTACGTGTTTCTTCCTAGAAAACACAAAGTCATTCCCTCAATAAGCTCCATAAAAAGGAGGAACAAAAAAACCCCACTAAACAAAGTCACAGAACCCCCTTGAAATTTCCCCCATTTTGCCATCCAAACAGCAGCACAAGAGGACGTCGTTACTAAAGAGCAAACTGTAGATGGTAATAGAAAGGCTGTCAGCAATACACAGAGGGGCTACTGGGGATGCCTGAACAGTGGAATAATCCAGCACAGGACTTTATCTGCCGTTTGGCTAAGGAAAGGCAGCTGGGAAAGTGATAGGAGCATTGCTGAATAAACCTCAGTCATTACTTCTGTGGTCAAAATGCTGATTTATGAGAGGAACATTAGAAAAAATGGAAATTAAGTAGCTCAAAACAATATTTAACATACAGTCAACTCTTACCTACTTCACTGCTGTCCTGCGTTTCCCCGGTACTATTGGTATTCACTGTGGTAGCACAAGGACACTTAGTACTTCTGGCAGCAGTTTTGTAATGACTAAAGAGAATTCAAAGGACAGCAGCCAGACACTGTGATGTGTTTTATTAGCTCCCAGATGTGCAGGTGAGGTGAATCTTCGGTAAATGAGTTTCGCTGCCATGGATTTTCTAACATCACTCAAGGTCTCATATAAAACCTTATAATGGAGGGGAAAGGCTGTCACAGAATTTTAAATTCATCTTTGGCAAAGCATCTTTTCTGCATGTGTTCGTTTCTTACACAGAAATACAAATGTACAACATCTTTGATGATATTTGCCCAGCTGAAAAGAGAAGGTTGCTGTAAAGGCTGTAGATACCCACGTGAATTAGAACTGACTGAGCCTCTGTAGGCGTTTCCCTGGATGCCTTCTGGTGTAGGTGATCCAGAAGCTGGAGATGCTTTACCAAGCTGTACAAAACCGCATTCAGGTGTTACATCCTGATTGCAGCATGCCAAAATAATATTGTTCAGAGTAAAATTGTTCAAGCCAAAACTAGAACTCACCACCCAACAGGAGACCTCTTCACCACCTAAGGGAGATATGTCTTCTCTGTAGCTAACTTCTTTGGGTAACGGTGAGCACCCATTGGTACCTGGGGGAAGATCAGCTAAGGCACCACATCTGGGTCACAGGAAACTCAAGACTGTTAGAAGAGAATAGGCTAGTTCATGACATGAAGGTCAAACTGCCCAAATGGGAACCTTGGCAGTCTCTATGGCTGTGAAATTGGCACTCAGGTCAGTGGAGATGGCTCCTCTGCAATGCAGCGCGTGAGCTCCACTGCAGTTTGAGACCACTGTAGAAGGAAGCTATGCAAGGACTGGAGCAACACAACCTTCATTCTGCGGGGATATGGTGAGGGGAGAAGCTGTGAACTGCCTCTGCTTCCAACAGAGAGGGCTTTGTAGAAGAGCACCAAGGAGAGGCTGCAGACAGCAGAAAGCAATCAGATCAGACACTGCCACAGTGCTGGCAAGTTGGGGAAAGCAGATCATAATATCCTAAATACTTGAAAGTGGCGGTATAAGACAGTATCTTCTCATAGAAAGGAGAGAGGAGGGAGCATTAACTACTATATGAAGGTAAGAGAAGTGAAGTGAGGTTAATGGTGGGACTAGCATGTCAAATGACGAGATAAACTGAGACCTGTTCCTAGAGAAAAAGTGCTTTTGCCAGGGGTGAGGGGAATGGCAAGCGCTAAGAATAAAGGGGGAGGATGAGAGCAGAGATGATCCTCTGCCAACAGCAGCTCATTTGCAAGTGCATGGGCAGAAGCAGCTGCAAGCTGCTCCGGTGCCCGTCTCCTCTAGCATCGCTGCCACCAGGGCAGTCTGAGCCCTTGTGAGGTGTGAAACACACCAGGAACGTGATTTGTGTTTAAAAACCTTAAAGAGGAGCAAGATGGAGCAGACAGCAAAAGCAACCAGTAGTTATTCACGTGGCACCAAGGGCATGGCTGAAAAGCTCTGAGCAGCAGAGGGTCTGTAGGCAGCGGAAGGGGAGGACTGGAAAAGGGGGAAATTCATGTCACAGCAGAAGATAAGAAAATCAGGG
Organism: Neopsephotus bourkii; assembly: GCF_033783945.1. NCBI lineage: Eukaryota > Metazoa > Chordata > Aves > Psittaciformes > Psittacidae > Neopsephotus > Neopsephotus bourkii. The sequence goes on from NW_026902223.1 coordinate 3,297,560, forward strand.
ATTTGAGGAGGAGTTTTGCTTTGCCCACCAGACAATTGAAAATAGATCAAAAGAAGAACCCAAAGGGTTTCTTAGAGATGACAGCTCCTAAGGAAGAAATTGGGGCAAATTTCATACATTTCAACATTTTAAAAGCATTTCCTTTTTGCCCGGGAAGTAGAAGGGGAGCTAACAAAGGAACAAGACCAAATTCTGCTATCACTGTTACTTAGGGAGACAGATTTGAGCCCACTGCACTGAAAGCAGAATCTGGCCCTTAAGTAGGCAGTTCAGCTCCCTGAAATGAGAAACATGAATTCTGAGTTACCGGAGGAAGGACAGAATGAAGGAAAGGACTTTAATGAAGAAAAATAAAGGATTACTGTTCCACTTTCTCAACACCCACAGAGAAACACGGTTAAGGTTCAGGATAAATCCCTTTTAAAGACTCAGCTGAGCTGCATTTGCTTTAGCCCAACCATGGCACGCATGGAAGCTCGTGATGGTCAGCTGTTTTATTACCATGCTAGCCCACAGTTCTGGGAATGGACTTCTGATTCTTTTAGATCCTAAACATTTTCTGAAAACAGGACCTACCCTGGAAAAAGCACGACAATAACTCCTGGTACTTCCAGTGCTCATCAAACTCACCTTCGGGATGAAACAAAAATACATCATATGGACATGTATTTGTCATATGGACAAATAATTCCTGGCCTGGCAGGACTCAGGGTGCCAGACAGCATCCGTCTCAAAAACCTATGCTTTAACGTTCCCAGCTTTGCAAGACTCTCACAACAGCCAAACTTTTCTCAAAGGCAGACACCCAATAAATGGGTATTTAACTTCCCAAGGCTTCTTTCTCTGCTGGCTCCATCCTCCACGGTGATGAAGGCGGCGTTACAGCAGCAATGTGGGGTAGCAAATTCACATGGGATGTGTTTTGCACACGACCTACATCAATACTTCATGATTTCTTTTATAATGACAGCATTAAACATCCTCTGGCAGAGGCTCACAGGCTCTGTGCTCATTCGAGTAACTTAAGGACAGGCTTGTGAAACTCTCTGCAAACAGCGGGAGACAAATAATCAAACTTGGGACAATTTGACATATAAAGTGCCAAGAAACAGAAAAACATCTAATGCTGTTCCTTGTTTCCTGAATGGAGAGCTCAGGACCACAATAGTACCTGTTTGAGCTGCAGCACCACTGTAGGTTCTGAACAAAACTGTTCTAGAACAGTAGGTTCTGAATGCAAAAGGAGGCATACCGCTTATTCCTCTTCAAGAGTGATTTTATGATGAGAGGAATGAAGAGGAAAGAAAGTTAACTGGGCAGCTGCATCCACTGTTGTGTGTCAATGCAGTGAGACAGGGCAGTTGTGCCAGTGGAAAATCAAAGAAATGAACACAGTGCACAGATAGACTCCATGCTATGAATTGTGCAGAGAGGGACATTTTTGGGCATGTCTGATCTCCTTTGCTCACTATTGCTCAAATCACGCGGCAGAGGATTTCAGGACTTGTCAGCAAAGAAACTTTCCTATAGAAAAAATACATAACTGTTTCTTTCCTCCCCTGGCAGAGTCCAGTGCTGACACTCACTCACTATAAATAGAGGCTCTCCACTGTCGTCTGAGGGAAGTGCAAAGCCATGCCACTCAGGAAACCCAGTCTCACACAGCATGTTTGGATGGACACTGTGTTCAGGCAACTTCTGTTACAACAGCCCCACTCTGCACATCACGTTTTTCTTGCTGTCTGTGATGTTGTCTGTCAGTCAGCCTTCTCTGTGCTGACAGAGTCAGAAAACTTGTCATTTGAACATTCGGATATTCAAGTGTTGTTGCAGTAAATCAGGCTAATGGTTGGCTCTGGAACTGAAGCACAACATTCGATCACAAGATAGATGCAAGCAGCAGAACCATTGGGTCCAAATTCCCAATGGCTCCATACTAATTGCCTGATTCTTAATATACAGTCAGCTCCTTACAACTTGCATTCCCTGTATTTGCAAGCAAAGATCATTTCGTTCCACATCTTTGTACCATCCCAGAAGGCCCATATTTGCCAGAAAGAAATCCGCTGGTTAGTGGGATGTTAGGCTATAGTTATTGGGTGTATTTACCTGCCTGCAGGTAATTGCTCTAGCCATGCAACTACTTCTGCAGCTGACATTTGTAGCCCTCATTCCACCAGTATAACCCCTCTCAGGAGAAAACTCTGTTTAACTCTATTAATAGTGTGCACGTGTGCTCACTAAGTATCTATAGCTGCTCAAGAATTACAAGAACGTGGTGTGCTGGCAGGGGAGAGTTTGATCCAAGGAGGTTGCAAATGTCTCATGAGAAAACAAGAAAGGTTTCCCAGCCAAGTCCTAAACCTGATATTTTACTGCATAGATTCACTACCAAGGGCAGGTGAGAGGGTTGGAAGATGAAATAGTTAATCTAGCAACAGCTCTGTAGAAGCTGTTGATGGAGAAAGAGGCAGCAGCTTGACCCATCTATCCTCATGTGTCTCCCACTGCTATCAGATATCGCCTCCCGTAAGCTCGTGCTCAGAGCAAGGAGACGAAAATTGCTATTGACAGAAGTACCCTGCAGACAAGGTCCTCTGCTGCAAAGCTGCTAGCTTCTTGCATGGTGGAAACCTATTTTAAATCAGAACACAACACTAACGTTATGGAAAGATCTTGTTGTATGTAGGTTTCAGGATAAGGGAGGGAGAAAACAAAAGTACAGCCTGCCTTGACAAATACTGCCAGACATTTAAAGGCTCTATCTTCCAGAGCTGATTTGTGCAAACACTTCCAGGACATCAAGGAATGTTGTCATTGATAAATATTAACCATGGGAAAAGGCTGATGGTATGGCCAATAACAACGTGAACATGTAACACATGGCCACAAACAAAGTTAATAAGCACTTGCATCCTACAGCATTAACCATCAGTTGTCAAGAAATAAAACCCCAGTGAGCCATTCTGCAATGGTACAGGCAAGATTATTGAAGGATTATTTGAGAAAGAGCAAGGAGGTGGCAGTATGTCATCAGAATTTGGGATCACTACTTTGATTTACTGTTGAAAACTCTTTGTACTTTGAGATCTCAAACCCCAAAACAAAGCTAAATCTTCACTTAGGCACTACGATTCCCTCCCTTATCACATTATTGGAATACATCACACTCTAATTACAGTTATCTGAACAACACTTAGTGAGCTTGGGAAGTACTAACCTTTTTGGAGGAGCCCTTGAACACAGAGTAAGGCCGAGTCAGAACCAATTTTAAGGTTCTAAATGCCAGCTATGTATGCTGCAACCAGTGGGAAAAAAGTACTCTTACACCACCAGCAACACTTGAGGAAATTTGCCTCTTCATTATCATTAACTCAGATCCTGAACTCCTAGCTCAAAATTCAGAACAAAGTTGTTATTATTATTATGAGAAAGAAAAAAGCATTATATTTGTATTTCTAAAAGCATCATTAAAACATATCAGTAATCATTCAAAGAAAAGAGTAATACTTACAGCATCTCAGTGGGGTATTACATCTTACTCTCAAGAGGCATCCAGAAGTGCTGCTCAATATTTTAGTATCTGTTAGGCAGTGAGTGCAGTTTATTTATCTCTCTCTAGTGGGTACATCAGTAGAAGTTAAATATTCCATCTCCCTCTCCAAAGGATATAAGGGACTGTATCCCCGTACTCAAGCAAAGAACATCTCTCTTCATATCACATTCTGGTGTGGGAAATGGCCCGTGTGTGCCTGAGTGAGCATGGACCAGCGACCACATCTGTCTGCACATTTCCTTGAGGCAGCCTCTGTGAAGCCTTTGAGGAGAGCTTCAATGAGTTCAGATCTGGTGCAGATGCTGCAGAATGGTTGTTACTGAATTTAATTGAGGTGTTTCCACCTCTTCTATTTCCTGACTTTTATTCTTTGGTGTTGCTTTACACACTAGGGCACGGAGCCAGGTATTTCACTAGATCTGTTTTGGTTTGGTTTGATTTGTTGTGTTTAAGTACAAGTCAGGCTCTGCTGTTGTGCTGTTAAAGCTGATCATGCTCCAGTAGCTTCCACCCTGCTAGTTTTAGTATTTCTCCAATCTAAGTTTCAAAAAGTCCATCATGATGAAAAAAAGAAAGGCACTGCTGTACTTCTCAGCAAGCCTTTGTTTCTGATACTTTATGGATTAAAAAAGCCCTCAGTACCCTGCAGATCACCAGAGTTCATGATAGCACCTTCAAGCCTCACTGAAAGTTTAATAAGCTGCTGCAGCTATATGATACCTGTTAAGTTTATGGAAAAATTTACCCAGTCTGCTGCTGTTATTAGGTATCAAATACCACAGACACCAGAGAGGACCCTGAGCCAGCATCTATGACCTGATCTATAGCAAAAATATTGGGAAGAATATTTTGGATTCCCAGGCTTTGATACAGGTCCAAATTTCACTGTAATTTGCTGTTTCTGCATAAAGTTGGCCAGAACGATCAACCACAGCATTCCTAAAAACTGGAAATAGAAGAGAAACCTCACGCTCATCTGCAATTTTCTGTTTGGGGCTAATTAAACTCTTTGTTCATCTCTGCTAGGCTTATATAAGCATCAGGAAATGAAGGTCTCGAACCATAAGAGAGGAATAGCCCAGACACTGCTAATACCAGCCCATCCTGTCCTGCTGATGCATTTCAGTCCTGTGGAGGAAGGGATGGCTTCATGGCCTCCGCGTAAGAGAAACTTCTGCTGAGGGGCCCATTTCATCCAGCAGTTTAATAATGTAAGGCCATTTCACAGAGACCAGAACCCTCCATCAATCCATCAGTGCTGCAAACAGAAGGGGCTTAGGGAACATTTCAGTCTTGCAGACTTCTTGCCTCTTAACTGAGCTTCTGGAAGTAGAACGTTTATTTGGGCTGTAGCTCATGTCCATGCTGTGAATGCGCAAGTTCACAAAGCAGCTTTCAATGGACAGAGTTTTCTCGTTCGTGTATCATCCTGTTGTGGGAGCTCAGTTACCTGTGATACTTCTACTTTTTTATCAGCTGTAGATAAATACAACCAACTACCTTAAAAGTTATTGGAGAAGTACATACAGACTGTATGTATATAAAGTACACACAGAAGTACATACAGATGGCCCCACCAGACACACACAAGCACGGAGTCATTGAAAAGCCTATTTCATGGGAAATCGGGGTGAGAACATGATTCAGATTTGTTTTTTCCTTACTGAATACAAGAGGATAAAAATCATACTCTGAATGTCTTCCCTCTAAACCAGCACACCATAATGAAGAGGCTCAAACAAATGACCATCCAACCTCACAGGCCCTGTTAAGCTGGGAGCGATTTAATTTCATTGTGTGAACTGCCATAAAAACAAGCAGTGGGATCTTTAAAACCTGGGGTTTGGATTGCCTTGCTGGAGAGCCGTAGCGAGTGACAAACCAGCTGATGGCAGAGGGATGCACGGACCAATGCGCCTAGCAGGAGCAGCCCCAGCTGAAGGGCTCTCCTCCGCCTGCAGACGGGGCAGGTGTGTCGCTTCCAGATGTGACATGAGCCACTCACTTCTTGTGCACAGCCTTTGAAGTGCTGTGCAGAGAAAGCCTGAGCCGTTACCGCAATTAGAGTAGATACATCTTTTACTGGAAGAATTAAAACGCGCTGTAGTAGCAAACCTGCAGTTGACACTCGCAGGGTGCAATTTAAATCCTCTGGATTAGTAATTCTTTTGAGATCTTTGTAATCATTGGTAATAGGTAGTGAAATAAATCCACATTTATATCCTCCAGACTGCAGCTGTGCTTCTGTTAAAGCGGTATTAACTGAAGGTTTTTAAATCCTTCTGCCAGCTCGAGCTGTAAGCACCGAAACCCCTGTGCAGAGGATAACTCATCCTGGGTGATGTATGTTCCTGGGCATGAAAGTGCTGGTTAATGAATAATGAAAGCACCAAGGCAGAATCACACCTTGGGGCTTCACTCCTGCAATAAGCTCTCTGGGGAGAGGTCCCCGTGCAGCTTGCAGTGCAACTACCCAACAGCAGCTAAGACTGGATGTGGCCATGGATAACTGTGATAGAAGATAATGCAAAATACTAATGTAAAGCTTTATCCAGATGGACAAAGTGCTGAACCTTATCTTGTTCAGTTGAGCGAGGGGTTCATCCAACCAACTCTGGTATTGTTCCTTCAGGTATCAGGAGTGCACACCTGACTTGCTGCACAGGCTACCAGTTAACTAAACAAATACACCATTAAAAGCTGAGCCAATGTTGAGGGGGACGTACGGGTTTAAATTGGAGCAGGAAGAGATTTATGGACTTGTTTTCCAAGCTGAGAGAGTAACTGAAGAGTCCTCAGACAGTTCAACAATTGCCAGTTCTGATAAGGGAAGCCAGCACTTCCCTGGGGATGAGACAGGAGAGGTGATGTGTGCTAGACTGGTACTTGGCTTTGCTGTGGACACCATCCCAGAGCAGGGACCCAGAGCGACAGTCACTCTAGGAACAGAAAGAAGCTTTGCAAACTCAGTGTGCTTGTTAAGATAAGCACAGTGCTGATAAAGCACAGAGAGATTTCACATCTCAAGAGAACTATATTAGGGGCAGACTGAAGAAAAGAGCCCAGAAATCCTGGCTCTCCCGTTCTTCAGTGAGGCTTCAGCCCAATCTGACCTGAGAGATGGTTTGTGACCAACACTACAGGAGAAAAATTCACTAACATAACTTGGGAGGAAAAGGGAACAAAGCAGAGCTGGCAGAAGCACATTTACCTGGTTCTATTCCTCATGTGTTACATTTGCTTTCTTTTCATTTAGGAATCTACAAAGGACATTGCTTCCGAATCAACCATTTCCCTGAAGACAATGACTATGACCATGACAGCTCAGAATACCTTCTCCGTAAGTGAAAAGTAATACCTAATACAGAGGCCAGAGAGATGTTTCTGGGTTTCTATTGTGTAGAGTGGAATCAAGCAAGTCTTATTCACTGCAAGAGACTGGCCCAAACTGGGTGGTACAGAGCAGTGGTGATGGATGCCCAGTTCACACTGCCCCTGACACAACCATGACAATGGGGACCCCATTTCAAGGGTTTCCTTCCACTGGTAGTGCCCATTCTCTAAATATATGGAAAATTTCCAAATGAAAACTACAGCCATCATTCCCAGACTGGTAAGGGCATTTTACAGAGGGATTATTTATCTGATTAGGGTATCAAAACTAGTTTGAGGAGTAGGTTAAGCATTTCCTAATGCTTAAGCCCAACCCTCATGCAAGCCTCATCCTTTCCAGCTGCTGAGCCACCTCCCCCTGCAGTGAAATTACTGCATTGTAGGAAGGAAGCTGAAATTTCTGCAGTTAACAGCAAAATCTCAGCATGAGCATGGGCTGTGGCTTCCTTGCATGGACAGCCAGCCATTGCTGCTCTGTGCATGGAATTACTATGGAAGTCATTTCATCCACCAGCCTGGTGTTTGAAATAAGGGCAATCATTTCAGCTCCTCCAGATGACCACTCACTCAGCTGATGGGAAGTCTTGGAACCTGCAGAGTTTGAGTTGGATTTCCCACTCCCCAGATGATGCCCAGCCTCACTGTTCCCTTTGAGCTGGCCAGCCAAGCTGAAAGCAGTGCCCTTTACCAAGAAAGTTCACAAGGCATTGGGAAAGCTTTAGGGAGCAATGAATGAGCTGATGGCTGAGACACCCAGCAAGTCAAAACACTTCTCAATTACACTGCTATTAATTACCTGAAACACCACTGAGAGAACCACTCTGCCCTTCTGCTCCCTTCTGGGAAACAAATCCTAGTTACAACAAGAGAAGAAAATCAATCTCCAAAAGGGACACTTTACCAGAAAACCCAGAGTTTTTGCTCTTTACTCTTGTCGATTTAGATCAGTCATAGCGCTTGGGTGTCATGATTTCAGTGATCAGGCGAAGGCAGCAGCACAGTGTGAGCACAGCTGCATTCATCATTCATAGAAAGACTTGGAATTAATGTTAAATGGATGCCAAGTCAGCTTTAAGAAACAAACATCATTAGTAAAAGGCCTGTAAAGGAAAGAGGAATTAAGTAGCATCTTGATAAAAGTGTATTATGCCTTCTTGATTTGGAGAGAAGGGAGAACTGGGAAAAGCAGTCTACAGCTCTGCAGTAAGACATGAGATTGGTAAATTGGTTGTAAGTGTGCTTGTGACGGGTGTTCCTAAAAGCTGTTTTCCAAAGTGACTCAGTACAGATCTTAAAAACAAGTTGGTCCAACCTTTTATGTCTTCTGCAAAATGAGCCCCACAGAGGAGAGCTCATCCTCACATCATCTGCACAGATAACAGGGCCCCTCTGCTTAACTCTTGTAGGAAAAACCGAAGCACCACTTAAAATGCATACAGCTGATTTAGAGATTACTAAAAGGCTATGTATCTAAATCCAGAAGAGATGAGCTCATATGTACATGTAATAGGGATCGAATCATTGTCTAAGACAAGAGGATATTTGCATCCTGTTTCAAAGGAGACGTGAGACGTTCCGTCCTGTTTTTGCCCTCTGTGCAACACCTTTGCAGTCTCTGTATCATTCACCATGTTCTTCAGCCATTTTTGGCACAAGTTTCTCAGAGGGCCACGGTGAGGGTAATCCTTATTGCTCCTGTCTGGCTTAGATAAATGGTCTAATGCCATGTTCATCTGGTGCTCCTGAAAGAGCAGCATGAGAGGTCTCAGCCTGCTCCACAGTGACCACTCTAATAGAGGCTTGAGATAAATGTAAACATCATGGTGCTAGCAGAATCAGGCACTGGTTCAAAAGCCTATTGAAATCAGTGAAAAAGTCCAATTTTAGGAGACTTTGGTCCAGGGTATGGATAGGAGCAGGAGTTTAGATTTTACCCTTTGGCATTCAGGCTAAACTAAGTGAGCAGCAGCCACAGTGGCCACCAACACGTGCAAAAGAGCTCACATAAGACCCCTCCTGTTGAACCTTCCTTACGACAACACACACCAACTGGGATGTCTAAAAAAATCCCATTTTGGATTTCAGCCATACTCATCCTCACTGCTGCGATGCAAAAGTGAGGAGAGGGACCCCATTTCCAGGGCATGTCCACACTTCTTTCCCATATGCTATAGAATCCCCTTTTTAAAGCTGCTTGCTTGGCTCCTGCCTTTTGGAGGAGAATAAAAGCATGAGCAGAGCACGGGGGCTCACAGCCCCATGGGGAGGAGCAGCACAGCACGCTGCAGCGCACCACTGAAGGAGGTGTCACAAGGCATAGCAGTGCAGAGCAGCCGATGTAAACAGACAGGATGGTAAACAAGAGGAAAAGAAAGCAGGGGAGAAAGCAAACATCAGACTGCCTTAATGGGTTTTGGTGTGTTGTCGTTTTATTGCCAGTATCAGGAGCCATATGCAAATTCTACATGGTACCTATGAGCTTCCTTTTAAATACCAGAGCTACACATTGTAGGAAAAAATATACAGTAGAGTTCTACAAGAAGAGAACACTGGGCATTCTCTTTCTCTCCATATCAATTAATTACAAATAAATATGAATAAAATTAATTCATATTGATTTTCTTTCTCTTCATATTCATTCTACTGTAGAAAAATCATCTCTGGAGATTATTGCTACAAGTAGAACAGCCCTCTCCCTATATTTGGCATGTCTGGCAAGTTCCTGCTGATGATATCACTGAAGCATTTTAGGAAAGCTCTTTGATTTAATTGAAACCATTATAAATAGCATGACCATAAAACAGGGGAAACAACAGCCAGAAAGGGTGGGCCACAGTAGATTTTAAAGCCATGCTGTCCTTTGCCAGGATACTAACAGACAGTGATTTGGGGTGCCTTCATGTCCAGCAGCACAGAGATGACATTGAATCTGTTTCTAATAATTGACTTTAAAAACTGACCCAAAGGTCAAAGCACCATTACTTCATACCACACACGTGGGAATACACCCAGGACAACAGAACAGGCTCTCACCACTCAACAGGCTTTGATTAGAAACCTTACACCCTCATTGCTTGGATTTGCCAGTTATTGCAAGACACTGTCTGAATAGTAATGCATCGACTGAATTGGGTTTAGATCCGGTTAGAAAATGCCCTGTCTGTAAAGGACACGTGCAGCGACATTGCCGGGTTTGGTAGGAGACAGACCTTTCTCACTGGTGCAGATCGATACAGGCATAAGCTTCCCAGGCTGGGACTGTCCTTTTGGCTTTACGTTTGCACCATCCTAATGAGGGCTGGGACCGTAGCTGGGGTTCCCGGGGGGGGGCTTTGCATCACTCACAAAAGCACTTTAAATGCCCAGCCCTGTCCCTTTTGCAGTCAGTGGGAGTTTTGCCACCGGTTACCAGGGGAATCGTTAGGAAGCAGTTCACTGAACTGGGAACGCCGCGGCCATCAAAAGTAAAATGGGAAAGCATCAGCTGTAACATCTGGCTGATTCTCCTTGGGAAGCGGGCACTGCTTGCGAATGGCACCCGGGAAAGCACACGCTGGGAATGGCACCACAGCAGCAGATCCAGCCAGATGGAGGTTTGCTCCTGTCCGTGCACCCAGCCCTGTGGCAGCAGCCTCTGGCCCCGTGCCCATGCACCCGCTCACCCTGATGGGACTCCCCTCTGCGCCTTTGCCTCTCCACTGTCCTCAGCTTTGGGGCAATCGTGTTTTCCACAGCAGTATTCAGCACCTTATCTCCCATTCTTCAACAAAATCCTCTCTCTCTACAACAATATAACTCATTTCCTCGCTCTGCCTTTCAGGGACGCCTACCAGGCTTCACCCCTTTGGTTTTACAATACAGACATCTCTCTCCTTGTGCTTGTTTATTTTTCTCTCAGCCTTTTTGTTCCCTCCCTGCCACTTCCCTTGCGATCGCTGCTTGGTCTTGCAGTGACCCCGACTTTGAAAGCTGGCTTGAAGTGGTGTTTTAAATCTTTTTTTCCAGGGGTTTTATAGCCCATTCTGGTGAATGGGCTGAAGCACACGGAATTTTAAATGGCTCTACTTAGCTGTCAGGAAACTAAACACAAACATCCGAGACACACTTGTTGAAATGTCTCCCTTAACAATCTGAAAGGTTCCAACAGCCTCGGTATTCAACTACAGAAAAAGGGGTTATTAGCTGCGCTCGCTGGCAATGCCAACGCTGCAGACTTCAAGAGCTGTAATTTGCTCACCTTGTGCATGTATCACGGAAGGGATCTGTCTGCTGAAGCCAGCCCCAGATGTAGGGTTCGTAGCCAGCTCATGAATTTTTCACTGCTGCTCCCTGCGTGATGCTGTCGCTTACCTCATGCGTTGCCAGAGATGCTCTGTACATGGTGGCTTCAAATAATGGTGGTAACTCTGGATGTTCTAGGAGAAAGAGATTTAAGCTATTTAGTGAAGAGTGTCTGTGCCACATTGACCACGTACCCATGGCCTTGGCTCCCAAAAATGTGCCCAGAAATGCAGAATCAGTGATAATTCCAGCAAAAGGAAAAGGCTTTGAGACTTTGTAAGCTCTGTACTTGCACTCGAGGAGGCATCTGAAATGATTACTGTCTGTCTTGGTTTTCCCCCTATCTATCTCCCCTCCAGGCATTGTCCGTGCCTCCAGTGTGTTCCCCATCCTGAGCACAATATTGCTGTTGCTGGGAGGACTCTGTGTCGGAGCAGGAAGGATTTACAACAGCAAAAACAACATTATTCTCAGTGCTGGGATTCTCTTTGTTGCAGCAGGTATGTTCCCTTAAATTGAGTCCTTAAGTGCCGCCTTTTTAAACTGAAAAGGACTGTGGAAAACCTTGTTGGTAGTTCTCTCCCTGCCATATAAAATATAAACCCCTTTTCTGGACTGGGGGCACTAACAGCATCACACTGGGCAAATTGTTCAAGACGAAATCATGTTTTGAAGCTCTAGAATAAGTATATTCTAGAAAAGCTTTTCGCTTTCCTGCAAAAGAAGGCTCAATTCAGTAACAAGCAGGTTTTGCACTATTAAAAACGTATTAAACATTAGATGAATCAGGCACCTCTTACATCCAGGGCCTTCTTCTTTCCTATGATGGCAGAAAATATTCACCTGTGATAGGTGAGCCCATTTTTCACATTAGAAACATCGGAGAGAGTCATCCACATTGCTAATAGCTTTCCCTGAAGCTGGGATTAAGCACGCTGCATATAGATGAAAATTCAGCAAGGTGGAAGACAACTTATCTTGATCAAGGTGAACAGCCATAGCCTTGAGCTCCAAATGTATTCTTATTATTATCCTGAATGTTAGAATCCCACTAACAGTATTAGCGAGCTCCCATAGGCTACTTCTTTCCCACGGTGGCAATGAAGAGGTGGGAACAAATCCTGATGAGCATTTTGGGATCCATGCAAGCGTATGTGACCAAGATGTGGATCTGTTCTTTGTTTTTCAAGAATAATTAAAATCTTGAGATAAATGGAAGAGTGAATAAATGTAATAAAATTTCTTTGAACTATTCAGGTCCAGAAAGTACCGTGGCTTGAGTTTTCTCTTCCCAGGCGCATAACCACTGATTTATGTTTTTCTGTCTCTAGGACTAAGTAATATCATAGGGATCATTGTCTACATATCAAGCAACACAGGTGACCCGAGTGACAAGCGAGATGAGGACAAAAAGAACCATTACAACTATGGTTGGTCTTTTTATTTTGGAGCCTTGTCTTTCATCGTGGCTGAAACCATAGGTGTTCTGGCTGTGAACATTTATATTGAGAAGAACAAAGAGCTGAGGTTTAAGACCAGGAGGGAATTCCTTAAGACTTCTTCCAGTTCTCCTTATGCCAGGATGCCAAGTTACAGGTACAGGAGGCGGAGGTCCAGATCCAGTTCTCGGTCTACAGAACCTTCTCCATCTAGAGACATTTCTCCAGTTGGCATGAAGATAGCAAGCACCATTCCCATGAATGAGATTTCCATGTACACTCTTTCCAGAGAGCCTTTGAAGGTTACAACCGCTGCCAGCTACAACGCAGACCAAGAAGCCAGTTTTCTGCAGGTTCACAACTTCCTTCAGAAGGAGTTTAAGGAAGGACTCCATGTCAACATGGTCAACAGGAGAACAACGCCTGTTTGAAGCACCCTCCTTTCCCATGCTATTTGAAGAAATACCGAAACAGAATGGATCGGTCATGAGCGAGAAGGAGCGATGTTAAAATACCCTCTCACCTCTAGAATTGTGGCATGTGTTGAGGTAGCAAGTGGAGATCCTCTGGACCAACATAATGATATCACACGCTCGTAGCTTTTTTTGAAGCTATTTGGAGTTCATTTCTTTCAGTTCTTGGTGTCACAAGATGAAGGTGGTTCATGTTGCTGCACTTCTGTAGTGTGTACAAAGTCGTGGAGAAACTGCAAAGGACTGGCCACCAGTGTGTTTTAAAGGATTACAGAGAAATTGTCGTACTTCTTCTTTTTTTCTAATGTTGAGATCCCTTAGTACGAACTTGCAAATGTAATTTATAACCAAGCCCAAGGATGAATATGAACTGCTCCTCAAGTGAGCCACTTCCCTTTGATGCAGCGTAAGCTTTGCCTCTTTCCAATAAAAAAGAAAAAAAAGAAAAAAAAAAGAAAAAAAAAGAAAAAAAAGGGAATATTTTTGAAGGCAACACTTTCTAAAACTGACCTGTGCTACTGAAGCCGCAGAGCACCCGCATGCTGAGCATTACAGACTCCCTGATGGGGTGTAAGGGGGTCTCCCATTTCTGGTGTAAGTCGTCCCTCGGGGCAATGCAGGTAGGGGAGAAGAGGGTGGGTGCATCCTGAAACACCTAAAAGGGGAAGGATTGAAGTAGGTGGGACTTGAGCATATTTGCAAATATCATTTCTTGCCTAACATTTAGAAAACTTGAATTCTCATTTCGACTAGCCCTAGTGCCTGATCTGGCAAGGTGCTGAGTGCTGTCTGTCAGGAGCCCCTATAGACTACTTACAGCAAGAGTGAGAAGCAGAGCTGAGCCAGGGTGGCCGGTTCCCTGCGACTGCATTCCTGTTTTCCTTACTGCTTCACAAGTGCAACACTAACGCTACTGGAAACTAAGATACCTAAGCAATGTGCGTGAGAAAACGAGAAGCTAATATGTTCGGACTAGCAAAACTTCCTGCAGCAATGGGGACTGAGTGTTAACAGAACGGATGACAACTTTGTATTTTTTAAACCAGAACAAAAATAATCACCGTTTATGAGATATTTATTAAACTCTTTTTATTATGAATAAGTGCCGCATGGTGCAAGGTATAGTTACTTTTAGATGGAAATGATGGTCTGGTTTGGTCTAATTTTATTTATTTTGTAATGGTGAATCTACTGACGTGCAGAGAGCCCACAGACAACTCTATGCATCACCTAAGGGGGAACTGATTTGTACCCTTCGCTTCTGTATGTTTCTAAAAAAGTCTGAAATATCCTTTTTCTTTCAAATTCCTGCTTTCATGTTTTTTACACATAGGCTTGGAATCTCAAAGCTCAAGGGCCTGACTCAAAGGTAATTTAATTTAATAGTACTCATGTTAATTTTAGTGACCACTCAACCAAGCCATATGAGAATGAGGTGCCCAATTCCCCTTGGATGAATTAGGTGCAGTGAGAGAGGAGCATCTAATTCCTGTAGATTATATACCCATCGTCTTTGGCCAGAAGACCAGAGAAGTGACAAGAAAAAAAAGTCATGATTTGGAAAACGTGGCTCACTGATAGTGGGAGAGCTCAGCCAAACTGTTAAAACCTCTTTAGTCTTAATTCATCTTGCAATGGCCACAGCATCAGTGACTACGTGGTGTTTTGGATATGAGGCTTTCAGCTAGTGGAACCAAGTGCTCCAGGGAAATCCCGGAGGAGCTGCCTTAACAACCTAAAAAGCAAGTTGAATCCCTTCTCCCCTCCAGGTAAACCCTGCTTAAGCCTCTCTCCTTGCAAGAACCAAGACACAAGTCTCAAATGTAAGCTAAAGTCTTCCCTTAGTAGCTGTTAAGCTCTGCCTCGCCCTCAGCCTGGCAGAGCAACATGGTTATTTTGGCTGAGGTGGGTTGGAGCCTTCATCCCTGCTTATTAAGAGTTTCCATTCAGGTTAAAACTCTGCTGGGATCCTTTTTCAAACCTCTGAACTCTGAGACCTGAAGTGAATGGAGGGATGGGAACAATTGAAAAGTAGAAAATGTTGTGCTACTTTCTGTATCAACACACGATGGAGAGAGATGTTACACAAGCTTTTTAAAGAAAAAAATCAGAAGCAGACAAGAAAACTTTTTTACCTACTTTTCGGCTAGGACAACAAAAAAGAGTTCTAAAATTATTAAAGTTCTTGATGAAAGGTTTTTTTTACAAGAATCTTTATGCTTTCAAACAATAAATTATTTCCTACTTTTTGAGACTTCGTAATGTTCAAATACTTTGATTAGCTATGATAGAAGTAGAAGTTTGCAATGAAAACAAAACACCAACCTTCTGTCTCATTAGTGTGTCATACTAAGTGCTAATTAATTTACATCTAATTATAGTCGATGTATTTTTCAAGTGCAATTTCCCAGAACTATTTGTTTCCCACTGTGTTAATAAAACTAATAGTTAGAAATAAGTCCTCATTCGTGTTTACTGTAATTAAGAATAAAACCATTCCCTTTAAAACCAGGAGTTAGATATAGGCTGTTTTTCTAAGCTCATGTCCATTGAACTGGAAGTTGACAGTGTGAGGTTTGCTTCGCGCGTTGGTTTTGTTCTTTTAATCATCATTCTCCAGTGAATGTGTTTAAAACCAACCATCTGATTCCAGCCAAAGGCCAAGGCTTCCCTACAGCCCGGGTTGGACCTGCAGAGGCACATGCAGTATTTTTACACCATGACAACAAAAGAGTCTTACCAAGTGTTTTGGGATGTTCCTCTTTGCCAGAGCCTCCTCCTCAGAGCAGGGCTGGTTTCAGCAGCTCTCTGAGAACGATGCCCTGCTTCAGTCTGAGTCCCTCTCCAGAAACCACCTTTGAAAATGGAGATGGAGTGAGCAAGTATTCATGGGATGCTCATGGGATACAGCGCACAGACAGGGAGCAAAGGTACAGGGACCAGAGCTTTCCTCCTGTGGGAGAATGGGGGCTGAGATTTAAAACCCATGGTCTATGTCAACTTTCGGCACAGTAATAATAATTAAATATTTAACAATAATTTAGCTAATAATAGTAATTTAATCAAAGCAAAAAGAAAGTTGTTTCATTGAACAATTCCAGTTAAAAAAAAATCCCCCCCCCAAATCAGTCTTTTCCAGTGGAAAACTGTGATTCTGACGCCACTGAAAAAGTCACATCATTCCTGCCCATGAGCAGTGTCTTGCTCCATGGCTGATCTGTCTAAGCAGAAGATTGTGCTCAGAGTTCGGAACCACTCAGTGATAGTTAGATATGAATAAAAATCATCTGTTCTTCCACATCTCTCTGGTTTCCCCGGACAGCATCGAACAAATTAGCCCCCTTTTCTCAACAAGGCCTGCAGATATCATCACATCATTAACACAAAAGTCAGCCTTTTGGCATTATCCTGTAACATACTGCAAGAGCAGACCTAAATAATAAATGCTATGGGATCAGGCTCTATTTTCCAGGAAACAAAGTTTCAGGTATATCATCAGCTCTCTTCCTAGTTTCTCATATACAATAGGAGTAAAAGGAGAAATCACTTCATGTGCCCGTACATCTAACAGTAAACTATTTTTATAGTTCCTTTTCTTTCTGTATGGATCACATATCCACAAGGGCTAATATATCACGTCCCTTGAGGTTACCTTTCTGTCTGCAGTTTGAAAGTGTTATTTCCACTGTGTTTCAGTTCTACTGGTATAATCACAACCATGTATAATGTACTTAATCCTTACTTTTTAAATAAACCATTTTAAATGTATGCATTTTTTGTGTGGAGAAAGGTATATAGACTTTGAACTTCCAGATTCTCTGAGCTGAGATTTCTGTGTTTATTGTTTCCACATTTCTATTTTGATTGCAGCTGGGAATGTTATTAGAAGCCAATATATTAAAGGAGAGAAAACTGTTCTTGTGGTCCCCCAGACCACCAAGATAAGCTATCTTCACAGTATTTGGGTTAGAAACTAAGAAAAACCTTCTGTTTCCAGCTTAAGCTTGGACCATATGTGACACACTCTGGTTTCAGTGCCTGTTTTGGGAGTGGTATAGTGGCCAGAGGCACTGCAAACCACCATCAAGAAGAATAAGCCAGTGTCTCCTGAAATGCCAGCCCTAACCCTGTGCTTTGCCTCCACTTTTTATATGAATTCACTTCCAAGCATCCTCCTCTCCCTGATCTTGTCCATTTTTGCCTTAAGAAAGCTCAACCCTGTGTGCTGAAGCTCCACAAAAGCCTTTATCTGATCACCACCATAAAACCAGCAGTACAGCAACTCCCGGCTGCTCCCAGACATTCCAAACCATCCCTGTATTACAGACACTATTTCTTCTTAAAATACTTCATTTAACTTTACCTTCCAAGTTCCTAAGCCTCCAGATTGTTGTTACAGATGAACACTGTCTGTGTATATCAGCATCTCCCCATGCATATGATCAACCAGCGTGTCTGGAGGGAGGCAGGGATTCACCTTTCCAAATGCCTCTGAACCCCAGGAGCCATTTAAAGCTCAAGCCCAAAGCTGGTTCCCTTGAACTAAAATAAAGGTTTATCCCACATTGCTGAGCAAGTCTGTGGGTAAATAGTGACCCAAGAGCTGCGGCTGCCTTGCTGTGAACGGGGATGTATCAAAGCATCGTGTTGTTTGAGGGGGAAGCAAAATGCAGGGCTTCAGTAAGTGGTAAAATAGCCCGGTGAGGAGGATGTGGCATTTCCTTGGAATGAGAAAACTAACAGACATGGGAGGTGCTGAAAATAAAAGGGAATGAGGAGTGTTCTGCACCTGTCTGCAAAGGAGCTCATCTTACAGCTTCTCCGCAGTGAAAGGGATCACTTACCGAGCCAGCACGCTGGGCACGGTGCTCCGTACTGGAAGAGAACTGTGGGTCAGACACAGTGCAGGCAGTGGTGGGGTGCTCAACGGGCTGCGGGGATGGCACATCGAGAGGCTGTGCTCGGGGGTGCGGGATTTTGTCTCTTCTTCATGCACGTGGGTGTCTATTGACAAATGAAAACAAAACCAACTGAAACACACACGTTTTGCTGTTGCCTCCAGTGGCAGCAAGATTTCAGCCCCAGAATTAGGGAGCTTTCAGGATCATAGAAGAGTTTGGGTTGGAAGGGACCTTCAAAGTTCATCTGCTCCAACCCCCTTGCAATGAGCAGGGATGTCTTCAACTAGACCAGGTTGCTCAGAACCACATCCAGCCTGGTCTTGAATGTCTCCAGGGATGGCGCATCCATCACCTCCCTTTGGAAGGTGCCATTGGTGGTACTCTGAGGTATCCTCTATGCAGAGATGACTGCAGTTATGGTGGTCTCTGCACACTGGAGCAATTCAGGCCCAGGAGCTCAAACAGTGCCAAGGAGCTCCCATTTGAAGGAAGCTGTTTGCTGTAAATACTTGAGCTGAGAACAGACGGGGAGTAATCGGCTCTGGGTTCTCACCTGGGAAGGGTCTTCTGCAGAACATCATTCTGCAAGGAGGAACCATAGAGTTTGGTTAACCTGGTTGTGGTAAATACTGAGGCTGGTCTGGAAGAAACACAGAAAAGGGCAAATTCTGGGGAGCAGAGCCTCTGCTAGGGAAGAAATAACACAAGAGTTGGTCTTGAGACACCTCCAGTAGAGCAACATTATTGTGTCTCTCACTGCTGATAAAGTGCAACTAATTACACCCCTCCTTGCTTCCCAACAGGTCCTCGTTAATAGACTATTTATATTTCATGGGATATTGATTTTTAGATGCGAATGCTTGCCGCCTGACACAGGGAGGCTGCAGGAACCATTCCTAGAGGATTAGGTATCCTGATCTGGACATGCAGAAGAATTTTGGGGTTTCTCTTGGTCCTTTGCTCCCCAGAAATCAGGTTTGCTTCTGTATTTGTCAGGTGCCCACCTGAGGCACAGAGCCCACCAGCCCCAGGGAGAGCATCTTCACCTCCACACAGGGACAGAGGCTGGGGACACAGGTTGAGGACAGAGGCTTAGCCCATCGGCAGAGGAACCTTTTGGCTCTCACCACAGCAGCTACAGGGGCCACAAGCACTGATCACCTACAACATTCCCCAAAACCACATGGAGCCCATGCTGGGAAGAGGAGGCAGCAGCATCCCTGTGATGCAGCTACATCAGCTCGTGTAGCAAACCCACGGAGCCCATGGGGAGCAATAACCATACAAAATACTTTCTGTCCCATAGGCTGGTGGCTGCAGGCCACTTTATTTGGGCTGGGGACAGTGTTTCACCTCCACTGCAGTAATGGGAGTTTTCAGCCTGCTGCTCAGGTAGAAGCTCATCACAGCTCATTCACACCCCCCGCTCTGCCCTGCAGGGTTGGGGAGGATGAGCTCTTCCCTTCTGGTCCCACTTCAGTTGCTTCCTGGACTTCCGAAACAAAACCCGAGGAACTTACCCAGATCTAAGGACCTAAATGAGACCAAAAAGCGCGATTCTTGCCGATACTGGAAGAGACACAAAGACCAGCACCGACAAAACAAATCAGTGAGCTCCCACCCCTGCAGTGCTCGCAGGCTGTAATGAGTCTAAAGTGGGATCGTTAGCACTTGCTTCCTCAGCAACCAGAACCTCGCTTTGTGCCCACATTGGCAAGCGCACACCGGCTTTCCTCCGCTCAGCTTGCGAGGACCTGCGGTTCGTAGCAGCAAGGAAGCAGAGTCAGGCTGCAGCTCCTAAGATCGACTGATGTCTAAGTGATATCTAACAAGAGTACTTCAAAAGAGAAAGCATTACATTTTTAATGCGCTCTGTTTCTGGAGTAAAGGCTGCTCCCTTTGGGCTTTTCCACTTTATGGGAACTCTTGGTTCTGATTTAAAAGTAAGCCTGTAATCTTTCTCCCAGCCCCAACACAGCACATCACAGTCCTGCGCAAGGCTGTGAGCAATTCCCTTCGGACATGCCGGTGGTCGATAGGCACTGCCTTGCCCCATGGCCCCACTGCCCTCCCCGGTCCCTTTCCCCTCCGTTTTGCACCACACACCTTCTCTCCTGCCCACGGCTCCACATCCCCAGCAGGACCAGGTTACCAGATGCTATCCTGGGTTCAGACACATCCCCCTGCTCCCCAGGGGTGTCCACATCAAACCCTGCCACACATCAAATACAGCAATGTTAACCCCTTGAAATCCTATTTCAATACAGTTAGTTTGGGTCAATCTGTTTCAACTTATTCCTTATTTCTTACCCTTTTCCCACACTCCTCTTCCTACTTAACTCCTTGCTTCACAGATTGTCCTCTTTAATTTGAGCTAACACCACTGCACCTTAATTTTGACATCAAACTGGGGTGTTCATAAAACAGGACTGGAGGAGCTTTGACCTTATCTTGACACGATCACATGGTATTTGCAGCATTCCACTGTCATTTCTTTAACACTGAGGTACTGTAACCCTCCTCTGTTTGACACCGCAATGGTAACATCACCTCCATAGTGGCCTCTGCACTGATATTATCATCAAATTAGCTTTGTGATCAGCTGAAATACCAAAGGGAAGGAGAGAGGTTGGGTTCAGGGGGGCAGAAGCCACTTCTCAAAGAAGGAAAGGATGTGCTGGGTGGGTGCTGGAGTTACTATAGGCATTGCAGGCAGACCTGGCTGGCGTGAAAGCGAGTGCTGGAGAGGTTTTGCATTAGGAAATAAAAGCAAGAATAAATAAAAAAACAAACACAAACCCCCCCAACTACTCAGAATACTTCAGGTTAGTAAAAAAATTATAAGGAAAATAAGAGAACTAATAAAAATTAAAATAATTAAAATTGTAAAAATAAAAAGCAATTCAAATAGTAATAATAATAGTAATAAAGGTAATAATAAAAATACAGTACTCAGAGATGAAAATGAAGCTATTTGCTTATTTTGCTGCTTCCTTTACACTGCAGTGCTGGGCTCCGGAGGGACATCCAGCTCAGGGCTGCTTGCAGGGGCCGTCCCAAGCTGAAGGCACGGGTGTGCAGGGAGCGGGCTCCCGGGCTATTAAACTGTTCAGGATGAGGCTGAGCTCGGGCCCGGCCCTCGCATAAACACAGATGTTTGTGTAACCTCGCTCACAAGTTAATGGTCCTCTTAATGCCTATTTCTGGGCATGCTGCAAGTCCAGAGTTTACGGCCTTTGAGCAGCGGCTGAAAGCGACTGGGAGCGAGCGCCCGCCCCGCCGGCTCGTGGGAATCCAAAGCAATCCCGGTGGGACGGGGCAGAAAGCCGAGCTCCGCCGGCACTGCTCTCCCCATGTGCATTAATAGCCTCCTCCCTGCGCAGCTGACACAGCCCGGCAGCTGCCGGTGGCCATCCCGCTCTCCCTGCTGACACTTCCCAGCGCTCGGATGAGCCGGGGTTTGGGGAGCGCTCGTGAATCAGCCGCTGGGAGCACCGCTGTGGAGCGGGATGGATGAGAGCAAACCCCTGAAGGTCCGGCTGACGTTCCTCGTGATCCTGGTGGGCATCTCGCTGCTGTTTGCAGCCGTAGTGACGGACCACTGGGCTGTGCTGAGCCCCAAAGTGGAGAACTTCAACACCACCTGCGAAGCGGCTCATTTTGGGCTATGGCGGCTCTGTACAAAGAGGATTTTTGTGCACAATCAAGACCCCAAAGAGAAGGCCTGCGGGCCAATCAGCCTGCCAGGAGGTACGTGAGCAATGCACCAACGCATGGGAGAAAGCACTTTAGATCACACCAGGCTTTGCTTAGGAGGTTGCAGGACATAGCAGAAGGAAAACGGGGTCCATATCCCACAGCACTTAGTTTGGCATGGGGCTGTTTTCATGTTGGTCTGCGATCACACCTTGTTGTCACCACTCTTGCTGTAAGTGTGCCTTGTGTTGCCTTGCACGTCTGCTTGTGACCATATTTGAACCTTCTGTGCAATGATGACCGCAGCGGGGAGAAGGGGAGGAGGATCGGACATGGTGGAAATCACAGAGGGAAATTGTCCCATGGGATGGAGGAAATTCTGCTGAACACGAGCCAAGGGTCCCACAGCACCCAGGGACGCTGATGGCAGCAGGCAAGAAACAGGATTTATGAGTCCATCATGCATATATGGACCTGGAAATCCTAAAGATCCAACTTCCCAGAGGAACCTCCAGTCTCTGGCTGGCATTAAGATGCCTTTAAGCTATTTTAATAACAACCATTGCTCAGGGCAGGGAGGAAGCGGGACCTGCAGGATGCTTTGCCAGCATCCAAAAGAAACAAAGAGTCATAAACTGGCTTCGAAGCAGTTTCTCAGCAGAGAAACTCCTCACTCAGTGCTGGCAGGCTGGTTCCACACATCGCCACCACACGGGTCCCTCCAGTGCTACTGATAAGGAGGGCTTGCAGGGCTGCTTTCCGGGAAGACCATTCCATTCCCATGGTAAAAGGAGCTCATTATGGTTTTGCTGATCGCAAAGTCAGCAACATTCACGCCGCTTGCGCTAATACACTGCCTCCATGGCTGAGCTCCACTGCTTTTTTAGAAGGCTGATCAGGTACTGGATGCTTTCCAGAACAGAAATAACAGGATTGCCTTCATGTCGGACTCCCTGCTTGAAATGAAATATCGATGTGAAGGCATAGTTGAGAATTGCCTGTGAAAAACCTGACTGCCTGGGCTTGCTGCATATTCCCTGCATCACTGCAATTCTTTATCTCCTTGGCCAAATTGCGTGTTCTGAAGAGAGGAGCTCAGCCTCAGCGTGCAGATCTGCCTCTAACCAAACTTGGGAGTGTGTCATCCATATGCTTAATGTCTCACGCGAAGGTACCTAACGTGCCTAGAAACCCATTTGTCACTGTACGCCTTCCCGTCGCGTGCGGAGGAAAGCGCCCACAAACGGGGAAAAACAATAGAAATGGGTGCATAAACAGGGGAATTGCACAACCATGGGTAAATATAAACCTCATAAAGAGCCAGCTGTCTGCAAAACCCAGATTCACAGGGCAGGGCAGCACGAAAGCAGCCACTATCTTTGACAGACATCAGCATGTGCTTGCACAGGCGTTGAATCACGGCCCAGCGCTGCTGTTCTGCTGGGCACAGCGAATAACCAGGGGGACAGTGAAGGGGCTGAGCCACCCATCCCACCACAGAGGTCTTTTCCCAGGTTTTTAGGATATTTGGGGATTTAGGTGATATCCTGTAATCGACATCTGAGGTTTCAAAGGGCAAAATTTGCATTTATAATATGTTTATATTATATATATAATATAGATAATACATTTAAATACATATTTATATACTATATCTATGCATTTTTGTATATAAATATATATTTAAAATCTATTTTAAAAAAGTAATATATAATGATATAAATTTGTATCTATATATATAAATATATATACACAAATCCCTGTTTTACTCAGGCAGGGAACACAGCAAGGGGAGGGGAGGGGAGGGGAGGGGAGGGAGTGCAGCCGCAGTGGATCCAGGCTGCTAAACGATGTTGCGTCCCCACTGCTCGTGTTAGAATGATTTCACACTTCTGGGAAGAGATGTCAGCAGGGAAACCCCAGGGTTGTGAAACCTGCAGCAGCCGAGACAATGTGAATGAACGAACATGCGGTTAAAGAGCAGATGTGGGCACTGGTCTTCCTGCAGATCGTGAGGCATAACCAGGCATTACTGCCAGGGCTGCAAAAGAAACATAAGAATTCATCACTGCATTAATAACCATTCACCAGTGGCTCCCCGAGGAGGAAATGGATGGCACAATTAACGTTATTTACTAGGGTTTGGGCTCAGCACGGTGGAAATGGGGAGGGTGCCCTGGCTCGCAGAGCACAAAGCAGGGCTGTGATTTAGGCAGGGCTTTGAAGTTTCGCAGCATGCTTCTGGGGATATTGACAAACTGGAAGGGGTTCAGCATCCTGCTGCAGAGATGCTGCTAAAACAAGGTAAATTCAGGTTAACACTGGGACATTTTAACTGTGACCGGTGGGCATCAGGGCTATTTACTACTGGTTGTAAACCAAGATCACTGTCACTGTTAGTAACTCTGGTGTAGCTGCTATCCTACAAAGTGGGCTCTGGTGCATTGGATGCTCTACAGCCTGCATGCACTGCTGGCATGTTAAATAGGTCCTTGTAAACACGGTAACCTCAGTTCAGGGAATTGCAGAGCAGAAGGGCTTGAGCAGATGGGTTTCAGCAGGGCTGCCTCCATACAAGAGATTCACTCTGCAATACTGGTGTGAGTTTAAACTATGTGGAGACACCATCTCCATAACTCGGTGTGTATCAAAGGCCTTCCCCTGGCTTGCTGGCCAGGTCAGAGCCTGAGGTCTGGCCCTCTCCACCACACAGCCCTCACCTTAACACCTCTTCTAGTTAGAGCAGCAGGTCCTGTCTCCCAAACTTAACGCAGGTAGAAACCTCACATTAAAATCTATGGTTTTAACATGGATTTACCCACCCAGCCTGCAACAAACCCATCTCATGTTCAAGTGCAAGGTGGCTTCATCCCCTTCCCAACCTGTCACTGCACTGCACATGAATGACAGCAGCTACCTGAAGCTGTGCATCGCTCCAGCATCTCATGGTCTTTCTGCCCTTTCTTCCCCCATGAGGTCTCCTTCTTGCAGACCCCCAGGGTTCAACCACAGTTCTGATTGACTGTTCCCATCAGCACACTGAGGTGACCTCCTGGCAAAGATAATGCAGTTAGGGGTGGAGAGAAGCAAAGATTGCCACACAGTTTGCATCCATTATAAAACCCATTTTAAATCCTATCCATTATGCAAACATGGTGTGACACAAATGGGCTTTTCTCTTATTCATGATGGCACCAGGGAGGCATTGAAGTCCCTCAGTTCTCCTGAATAACAGGGAGCCTTGTTGAAACAGGTATTCCCAGCTCAGCAGAGCACCGAAGCCTCTTTAAACAATGCATCATTTCACCCCAAACAATCTAATTGTGTTTTCCCACAATAAATGTCATTTACATAAAACCACCTCCCCTAGATCTAGCCCCCTTCTGTGATAACCCTATTTATTGTGCCTTGGCAGAGCTTTGCTATAAGTCACAAGACAGAAGCAGCTCGTTTTCCTGCATCTCCAGAAGGGTTTGTGTGTCATAGAATCATAGAACAGTTAGGGTTGGAAAGGACCTTAAGACCATCCAGTTCCAACCCCCTGCCATGGGCAGGGACACCATGGGCAGTGTCCCCCTCTGATGAGCCTTCACAGACTGAGGAGGGGATTGGTTTGGTTCACCTGCAATGGACACAAAGCTGTGCTGTGCCCTCAGCCACACTGCATCCGGATGGTGTCACCCTGGGATTCATACAGTCACCACATGTGGGGCCTCCTTTGAGTTCAGGCTTTTCAGAGAATTAATCAAAAGACAAACCAAACAACACCAAAGCATCCCCATTTCATCCCATTCCTTCCTCTTTAGCACAGGAGCCAAAGGATCCCGAAACCGGGATCACCAGACATGATGCTCAGCCTCAGCTACCACTTAGTCCCTGGCAGAGGCACGCAGCCTTCCTCTAGGGCTCAGAATCTGCAATTTCAGTGATAGAGGTCTGAGTTCAACTGTTTCCTCCAGTTGTTTGCAACGATAATAAAGAGCAGGTCAGAAGATGCCAGGGCTGAACATTAACCCAGTCTCCAGCAAGAAGCTCCACATTAAATAAAGTCAGCTTTTACAAGTAAGTAGATAAGAGCATCTCAAAGGAATCTTCCACTTAACGGGCCCAAAATTGCTGCTTTGCAATTGCCTGTCTCTTGGGAGAGAGAAAATAAATCTTCTTTGAATCAGTAACTCCAACATCTGCCATTTACATGACAGAAAAGTAGCACAGAACCCAACAGGTAACATACAGTGTGCTGGTGTCTTCTTGCCACTAGAAATTAAAGCTGAAAACAACCACCAAAATGCACCACGTGCCCACAGGCAAAATGTAGCACACCCTGCATGGTCCTGCACCCAGGACCTGGCTCAGATTTACCCCACAACCTACACTGGAGCAGCCTGACCCAGCCTGGATGCTGGAGAGGACCCCAAAGCATCTCCTGGAAACTGGTGCTGACTCTACCATTCAATGGACAAAGATGCTGATGTTCACCAGGCGTGCCCTTGCTGCAGGCAGTGCCTGTATTTCGTGCAGTCTTGGCATGGTTTACCAGGAGGAAGCCCAGCCTGGGGTGCAGGAGGGATGCTGGGGCCAGCGCTGTGTCCTCTCCATCCCTGCTCAGCAGAATAGAGCAATCAGAGCTGGCACTGCTCAGCACGATTGCACCTCCCAGCCAACCTCCTGGCGAGCAACTGCTCCCCCAGCTCCACATCCCTTCAGTTAAATGGGTTATAAATAGTGAGAGCACCCTCCACCATCTCATGCTTCCAGGCAGCGGGTCCTCACCAGACCCTCCTCCATCCCATTGAGGTGCTGAGGTTGAAGCTGGAGCTGGTGGCCTGGCTTGGTGCGCCACCCATCTGCTCCTTAACACAGCAGATCCAACTCCAGTTTCCTGGTATCACTGAGGGTAGGGAACCGTAAGAACAGTGCATGTTTGATACACCAGTAAAAAGCAAATCCAGTTTTACTACGTTTAATCCAAGGTTTACACAAAATTGCATTTCCTTTTCTCTTCCAGAACACAACTGCTCCTACTTCAAGCACTTCACTCCAGGACAGAGCTCAGAGATATTTGAAGTAACCACGCAGAAAGGTAAGAATAAGCCTGAAATATATTCCCCTAACGTTGTATGAGCTGAGCTGTACATAAGGTCTAATGTAAAGGGGTCCCCAAAGTGAGGGTTCAACCCTGGTCCCACTGAAAGCAGTAGAGGAATTCCTATCAGATTCCATCAGCTGGAAAAAAGTGGAGAATGCTCTGAATGAGTTCAAATGCCAGCTTCATGGGAAGAGCTTTTATGTACGTTCACACTCGTAAGTGTGATTTGACTGAAAGCTGTCCCACAAACATATAACACTGTCAATACACAGGAAAACTGCAGAAAGTCTTTCCAGCATCAAAATGATGTTAGAACATAGCCATGATCCACGATCCCCGAGCCTTTGCCATGGAAGGAAGAAAACATTAATGAAATCGAAATGAATAAATCATACCCCAGACAGCATCCTGACCCTGAAAAGAAGCACAGAGACCCTGTGAAGACCCTCAGGGATGTTACGCTTTGGATTGATTTTATATGGAAGCCATGTGAAAAACAGAGCAATCGGTGGAAGGAAGGAACAGAAATCCTACAAAGCCACAATCAGTGTTCTCAGAGCGTGGGTTTGGAAAAGTTGGATACATTTCACATTTCCAATAAGTCCCTGATAAAGCCAATATTTAGAGCACTTGCCTAACACACTTCTCTCTCTTCCTCATGCTCTCATTAAGGACGAATTCCTCTCTAGCTCGCCACACGACGTGTTTGACAGTGCAGTACATGAGCAGATGATTGCATGACACTTATTAAACAATCTGCTTTTCTTGCAGAGAGATTATAACAGTGGAAAACCCTGCAGATGGGTTTGCTAAATGAGCACTTTCCTAAGGCAGGAAGGAATAGGAATTTTAAGTGGATAGAAGAGCATATATGGGCACTACCTGCTTTTGCTCTGTGTATTATCAGATCTAGCTATCTGGTCTAAAAACACAGCCAATGCCTTCTTGCTCATGTCAGGAAAAGAGTCAGGAAGAACTCCTTTTCTTTGAAGCAAAAAGAAAAGCCTAAGCCCAGCAAAAGATTTCACATGGAAACAAACTGTTTCAGGCACTTCCAGCACCTAGGAAAGAGAAACATGAAGGAAATCACACTGAAACAGTGGTATGAAAAGCAGGGAGAACAAAGAGTGATCTGCTGTCCCCCCCTGCAGAAATAGCTACGTTTTGATGGGAGCTAATTAGTAACAGGCAAAACCTTCATGATTTTGCCTAGGAGATCTATATTTTAATGGCTTGAAAGGCAAATATCACCAGGGCTGTGATGCTCACGCATGGCTGCATGTGTTAAATATTAAATCCATCTGAAAACGAAAGCAAGATGTAAATGAAGGCCTGAATTATTCAATTAGCAATTCGTCCCCTCCATTCAGGCACTGAAGTCAGCTGGGGGAAGTGTCCAGCACACATCTTAGCTGGCTTAGCAAAAACCAAGATGCTTTATGGAGGGTTTAATCCTATGCCCTGAAGAAGCTGGGTTCCACAGACCTGGAAATCATTGGCTTAAGGGAGAAATAAACAGAAGAAATGCCATGCAAACACCTCACCTCTGGCCTCCTGCCTGCTTTGCCAGCTCAGGCTTTGAGCCCATGGAGGACACAGCTGTCCTTCTGCATCGCACAACATCAGCACCATGCGCAGGGGCCTCGTCAGGGCTCTGCCGTACAGGCACGGGGTAAAAATAGCATGAGGCTGCCTATTTACTGTGCGAGCAGAGTGTGGGGTGATGGAGGAAGCGAAAGCACAGAGTCCAGAAAGGCTTCAACAGTAACATCTATGCAGCAGAGCTAAAACAGCTCCAGCCCAGAGCTTCTTCAGCCCAATTGTGGTGCCATTTGCTCTTTCAGTAAGTGTTCATAAAGTGATTACAAGGGGTAATGGGTTAAAACTTAAACAGGGGAAGTTTAGATTGGATATAAGGAGGAAATTCTTTCCTGTTAGGGTGCTGAGGCACTGGAATGGGTTGCCCAGGGAGGTTGCGAATGCTCCATCCCTGGCAGTGTTCAAGGCCAGGTTGGACGAGGCCTTGGGTGATATGGTTTAGTGTGAGGTGTCCCTGCTCATGGCAGGGGGGTTGGAACTTGATGATCTTAAGGTCCTTCCCAACCCTAACTATTCTATGATTCTATGATTCCTCCTCCTGCTCTGTTTTTGTACCCTTCACGTTCAGCAGATGCATGGTCAACACTTGCCCCTGCTTTTATTTGAGGGAAAAACTCAGTTCACCAGAGTCACCTTGCTAGGTATACCTATTTCTCAAAGCGACCTACTGCAGTCACCACAGCTGATGGGAGCATGCTCCGAGTTCACATCCGTTCTCACTGTTTGGTGTTTGTTTTGCTTTGGCAGAGTACAGCATTTCAGCTGCAGCCATTGCCATCTTCAGCGTTGGCTTTGCGATCATCGGCACAATCTGCGTCCTCCTATCCTTCAGGAAGAAGAGGGACTATCTGCTGAAGCCAGCATCCATGTTCTACACCTTCGCAGGTAGGAGGCTCGGTGCTCCCACGCTTGCACTCGGTTCATAGGACAACAGAGGCATTTAGATCCTGGGAGGATGGAGACACTTCTAAAACACCCTGAAACTGGCATTTCTTCCCAGCCAGTCAGACTGCAGGTCCCTATGTGTTGCTCCAGCTGAAGAGCTCTGAGAGCATCCTGCTCAACAAGCATTACCCAGCAGCGTGTCTGTTCCAGCTACCTTTAAAAGGGGTATTTCTAGCATATTCAGTGCCAGCCCCAGTCTAAATGAGGGATGTTCACTATTCCACCTCATTTATTAAGACTCATGCCAAAGAAAGAGCCTATTCAGGCCCAAAATACACAGCTGTCTCCCAAACCCATGAAGACTGCAGTTTTACATGAGATAGTAATACCCTGACATGTCACAATGAGTGAAAGACAGAGGTGCAAACTGTGCCCTCAGTAACAATCTTATTCAACCTTTGGACAAGCTCCCTAGGGAATGCAGTTATTCCTCCACCACTGATAAAGATCACACTCAACAAGTCATCGGCTCACTTGGATGGCCTGTGTGATAGCAGAGCTCCTTCAAACACTGCACTCAATGCCTCACCTGTGAATCTCACTGCAGCTCCTGTAGGCAAATAGATGAAGTGGTTAATTACGGATGCAGAACCTGCAGCTGGTCGTTCACCCCCGTGCTCCTGTCTTCCTTCAGGTCTCTGCATCATCATCTCTGTTGAAGTCATGAGGCAATCCGTGAAGAGGATGATCGACAGCGAGGAGACGCTCTGGATCGAGTACAGTTACTCCTGGTCCTTCGCCTGCGCCTGTGCCTCCTTTGTCCTGCTTTTCATCTGTGGCATTGCCCTCCTCCTGATCGCGCTGCCTCGGTTCCCCCAGAACCCCTGGGAGACCTGCATGGATGCGGAACCGGAGCACTGATGCTCCCAGCACCCATAGGAAAATAAGGAAAGTGTTGTGAAAAGATTTGTATTTTTTAATGTATCCGGGTCCCGCTGTACAATGTGGGCTCCAGTAATGAGGTCATTACTGAACCAAGGCATGGTCAATGTAATTATTGCTTTGTTTCCTTATTCTCCCCCCCTCTTTTTTAAAGAGAGCAGAAAAAGGAGTTAGCACACGGTGAGCGGGGGGTGAATGGCATTGCTCTGTGACCAGCTGGGGATCCCCGTCCTAATGCAGTTGGGAGAAAATCTCTGTGTGAGACATAGAGAAGACAGCTTTCTTAGGGAGATGATGTTTGGTGCAGATCCATGAGGAATACTGGGCTTAGACACCTCACTTAGAAATAGACAGTGGGAAATTGCAGCTCCGCGGGGTGTCCGTTTCCCTGCTCATGCTGTACTCCTCTTCCTCCCTAAGAAGACTGAGCTCACCACTGCGGAATAACTTGGGCATCCTTATGCTGTTCTATTAAACTGTTAAAATATGGGATTAAAAAAAACCCAAACCAAACCAAAAACGTTGCCTTGCATTGGGATAAAATTTTCTCCTACCAACTTACACCCTGCAGTTCCATTCTTTTGAATTAAGCACAAACCCCCTGCAAGATAGGGTTTTTGTTCTGCTTCAACTTTGATAGCGGAGCCAGGAAGTACTGAACACTAAGAGTGATATTTTCCTTTAATAAAAAGCATAATCTTCCAGTAGCATGATTTTCTGGAAAAATGACTGATGGATGAATCACTTGGCCCATCATTCTGCTCTGTCCAGGATGACAGTGTGATTCGGGATGGTATTTACTGCATGGAGCTCTCATTTGCTCCTTGTGAATGGGTTTTTTAAGACTACTATGCTTTGCTCACTGCATACATACCTAAAACCACATTTGAGGTAAAATCCTTCAAGGTAGCCACCAAGAAAGAAGGATTTAGGCTGAAACACCCAGGAGGGTGCAATGAAAACACTACAGAAGTGCATGGCTCTCTATGCATGCCTGAAAAAATGTACCCCCGAGGCACTGCTGCTGGGATGCTGCAGGGCCGGTTGTGCTGCAGAGCCCCTGTGGTGCTGTGCCATGGCTGTCCCTAAACCCCATGTGCTCACCCAGCCGCTTGCACCATCACAGTCCTCCAGCACCAGGAGGAAAAGTGTATGTTTTACATGTAGTTTTACACCCAATAATTCAAAAAGCAGGAGGGAAGGGGACTGCAGCATCCTTCCCACTGCATTCAGCTGTCCACAGTCCTGAAGAAAAGCAGACTTCGGAACAGAAAAACATCAATTTGAAGAGATCTGAAATCATGACATATCCAAGCAGTTCAAAAAGCTACAGAGCAATTCTGTGCTGGTACAAGGGGCTGCCCATGCCCTGCCATCAGCCAGACCCCATGCAGGCACACTGAGCCCAAGCAACTCCCCACCAGACTCAGGCACGTCTCCATTTCCCCCCCCCCCATAGAGTGGCAGCAAGAACAGAAGCCTTTTGTGCTCTTGCATTAATAGTTTTCAAGCTCTTTGAAGTTGAAAAGCACTACAAATAACACATATATTATAAAGTTTGGGATAAATCAGTCGCTAGTGCTCAGATCTGAGTGTGAGCTGGGGACCTCTGCCTGTCTCTCATCATGAGAGACAAGTGCGAGTCTTCAAGCTGTCACTGTGAAATGCTAAATGGTTTTGAAATCTTATTTTTGGGTACAGAGCTGACATCCTTCATTTGCATTTCCATTGTTCAGGAAAACAGAGGTTAGTTTCTAGGGAGATCCTTTACATGTGACAACAGAAAAGAAAGGAGTTGGTGTGACCCCTGCGGCAGCTGAACCCAGGTTGGGATCTATCCAAACATGCACAACGCAGATTGATCTAAGCAAAACATTCCCAGCTCAGCCATCATCATCAAAATGGCCCCAACGTGGACATGCAATGCGTTGAGATAAGCAAGGCTTGGGGACATGGGTCCAAGGTTATCACCCATGCAGACCAATGGAAGCCCACAGGAAGGCCTTCATCCACACCTTTTCATCCACACCATCCCTCTCGTGCAATGCTGCTTCTGGGATGAAGTCATTTCTAGGTGGCTTCTTACCCTGATGGACCAACTTGCTGCCCAGCCAAGGAGCTGCTCTCTCCGTTGTGATACTCGAGAGCAAGGCACACGTATTTCAGACAAACACACCCCAGGAGGTCTCACCCATCTCATGCATGCTCCAGCTTGGGTCCGTGCTGAACTGCCTCAGCCAAACCCCAGTGAGGGCAATGGAAAGATCCCCAGTGGGTGCCGTGGTTTGGCCTGGATCTGGAGGTTTTCCAGGCTCTCTGGGCTCACTCGACTCACAAGCCAGAGAAAACACAGAGCTTGTAGCAGTGAGACCTTACACCCACAGGCAGCAACAGAGGCGGCAGAGCTTGGTGCCTCCTAAAGCTCTTAAACCCACTGAGCTTTATCCTCTGTCTGCTTTGGGGCTTTTTCATCACTCACTACTTCATATGGTCCCTGCAAGACTGAGAAGCATGTGGATGACTTCATTTTCTTTCCCCAGGTATTAAGAAATGCTGATGAGGAACCTGTCCATTAAATTGGTCATTGGTATTCACAGTGGGAAAGGCACTGCTCCTGCAGCAGGTTTGTGCTGCCATACCGAAATCTGTCTGCCAGGGAGAGGGTAAAGTGTTTGGAGAGAGTTAATAAAAGTAATTGGCCTTTCTAAAGGAAGAAAAAGAACAGAACATCGAGGGGGAGCTGTAACCAGTGTCAGTTTTCATTCCCTGAGCTAACAGCAAGGAATGGCCAGCAAAACTTTGGGAAAGTAGCATGAAAACGTGCAAGAAACTTCCTTGTTGGCAGGAGTCAAATAGGGATGGGAACCCAGATGCTACACAACCAACAGGATCACACACAGGCTTGGGACACAAAGAACCAAGTGGGAAAAGCATTAGAGAGAAGAAGAGAGGCAAATAAATTCACAGAACAAGTAACTACCACCAGACACTATAAAACCCTAAGCCTTGGTCCTGCCACTACCAAACCCATGGACACCTTCGGTCATGGCTCCAGTGGGTACATGCCATTTGCCACTCCATAAGCCAACATCCATGCCCATCCCTTCCTTGGGGCTCACACACCAGGGTGCCCCAGGGCATCACATGCCACACAGTACTGTGAGATTTCTCTTGCTGGTATCTGCCCACCACACTGCAAAGCCCAAGTGTTAAATCCCAGAGCAAGAGGAGGCATGGAGAGTTTTGTTTATGTAAGAGCAAGATCTGCTGTTAGGCACAAGGCGTGGAGAGAATCTGCTTCCCTTATTGTGAAATGCTCTGTGGTGTGAATCTAATGTGCAGAAAAGGTGCCAGACTCACAACTCTGAAGAACAGAACTGCCTGCTTAGCACGCAGCTAGCTGAGCTCTCGGCACAGCATCCATCTGCAGCGCCTGGATCTGCAGCAGCAACAACCTGGCCCCGGCCACACACGGGACAAGGAGCTCCTGACCCTATTCCACTCCCACTTCCTTGTGGCCATCACCTCTTTTTTGTCCTTAGTTTTGTTGTGGAAATGATTTCCAGACAGTCCCAAAGATAGGAGAATTGCCCCCCCTCTCCCTGCAATGAGATCCTTGGCCCCATTGCACAGGGACCCTTTCTCCCCTGGCCTTGATAGCTCTTGAGGAACATACCTGATACAAGAGGTCATCGATGTCAATGGATGGCTGTTCACAGAACTGTGTTCTGCCAGCCCCAAGGAGGGCCCTGGGGATTAACACTGAGCTCTTGGGCTCCATCCAGAGTGTGGGAGTCAGATACTTGCATGCCAGGAACCTGACCCATGTGCAGAAACTGTTTATAGAATGAACCTCAGTTTAAACTCCATTTAAAAGAAGCTTCAACTTCCCATGGTGGGACAGTGCCCCTCTGAATGATGGTTATAGTTTAATTATTTGTATTACTTCTGTAACTTAAATACTGGAGTATTGGCTGCTCTGTACCATAAACTACACACACACCACAGTACCTGTTTTAAATGCATCCATTTAAATTATTTCCCCTTTCTATTATCACCAAAGGGCAAGAAAAGAGCGTCATGGCTTTGTTTTGACTGTAGTAGAGGATGAGATTGTTCTTGCTTTGTCATACTTGATGGGTGTTCTGGCTCCGGTGGAGCTATTGAACATAAATTGAAGCTATACAGACATCACATATGCACACTCTGCAGCTAGACAGGCAGTGAGCAGCTTCCCTGCTTTCTACAAGAAAATGCAAAGAAGGAAATGAACTTGGGTTTCTATTTCATTTTAACAAGCCTGTTTTGGTAGGGCTGCACCCCAGAGTTTGAGTCCAGCTTTACATCCACCATTACTAGTATCACTGGCAGCACCGTGATGGCTTGTGCTGGTCATGAAAGCATCTGCCCTTCGGGAGTGAGCAAGAGCTATGGAAAATGGACTGACACCATCTAACTAGCCTGGGAGAATTCAGATCACAGAGCAGCTTCTGTCATGTATCAGAAGCATCTATTAATCCTTAATGAGATAAAAACTTCTCATGAAAACATTTCTCAACTAAAGTTACCAAACCCACCCCCCTCCCAGCCTGACATTTCCATTGCACTTGCTGTAGATCTTTTTCCTTTCCTTGAATGAAAGAGCTAAGAAAGAATTGAACTATTGAATCCTTGCTCCTGACACAGCTCACAAAAAGATGTTGGAGCAAGTACTGCTATACCAACACAAACAGCCCATATTTCATGTCAAGGAATATGATGTGCAAATTTTATAGGCACCATAAATCATCCCCACCCGCCTTGACAAGTTAATTGTCTGCAGTGTTTCCAGGAAAACCAGGAAGTTAAAAAACTAACAAAACAAATGAAATGAGTTCAACGATGATAAGGGCAGAGCATGAAGCATCCTGGCCTGATGGCTCTGGAAACGTGCGGATTCTCATATGCTTGAGTTCACTCCAAAGAAAAGTCAGAGTGGGCAGGCACAGTGTCCTCAGTGCTACTTACAGTCGAGATATCACACACATAGCAAAAGAATTGCTTATAAAGCATGATCTCTGCAAAAAAAAAAAAAGCACCAAAACAGCTGAACTTGACAAATCTGGGAACAAAACACTAATTAATCAAAGCAGGGAATGGTACTTGCAGGGTTTGGAAAGCCAAGGGCAGCGTTCACGTTCTGCTCAGAGGCAGGAAGGCCTATAGAATTAAGTAAAACAGCACAAACTATACTTGAGGACATCTTCCAGCAGAAAATATGTCTGAGGATTGCTGCCACCCCATCCTCAGATTCCTGGGTGAGAGCACTTAGGAAAACTTAGAACCAAAACCGGCAGGGATTTTCATCAAGGTTTAAGTCAGAGAGAAAAAGCTCCTTCAACCACAGCATTTTCAGTGCAGGCAAAAATGCCAGTGTAAAACATGAATAAAATGTGGTGAGATGCAACCATCTCCCCCTTAACTAATCGACAGATAGCAGTAAATTAACAAGTGACGTTTATTAGTTTTAATATTCAAATATGGTGAACAGAATCAAAAGACTGCTCCATATAAATGAGTGATTTTGAAGCCCCTGAAATTACAATGCCGACTCGGCGAAGTGAAGTGCATTTGAACCCTACCTCTCCTCTGTCATAGTCTCGCACATCTCATCAAGAACTCTTCACAGACTACAACGCTCAGGCACACAGATTCTTCTCTCAGAGCAGTGCCAGTCACTCCGTTGAGGAGAACTGGCACTGTTCCGGGGAAATAAAAAGACTGAGGCTAACTTAGACTGAGCACACACCCGGCCCTTGCAAATGAATTTCCCATGGACCTATTTCTGCACCCGTCAGCTTGACAAAAAACCCATTGAACAGTAGTTTTGCTGGATTCAAGGTTGCAGAATTTGGCCTCTCCTCATTTTTGGGTCCTCTTGATTTGATGCCATATGCTGAAGTGCATAACTTGGCAAGGGGCTTCCCCCTCCCTATCTTTTGTTTGGTATAGACATATAGGAAATAAATTAAGGAGTTACGCGTGCTCTTCTTTTTACAGCAAAAAGTTTTTTCAGGTAAGTTTCTGAATCATAAACCAGCAAAGATTTATAATAAAAAATTTATATGCAAACCTCTGCAGTGTACTGAGTTTAAATCAACCCCATTACATAAAGACCCTTGCCTTAAAACATGAAGTCAAATGCAAAAGAAATAATAACCCTGATTGTAACCAGAGCAAAAATCTGATTGAATACAGCAGCAGCCACTGCTCATTAGTCAGGTGTCCCATGGACAGCTGTAGAAATCTGAAATCACCCCCACGCAGCTCTACAACTTTAATTCGTGCATGTTATTAAGTGGAGGAATACTGCAGCTACACCCAGCTCAGTCCCTGTAATGCATTTCCCAGATTTAAAGTTACTTCAAGTGTAAAAGGAGGACTATGGATCTGGGGAAACTACACCCCCTCGCTAGCTCCCCAGCTGCTAAAGTACGAACAGTGTGCAAGACCTGAAATCTTCAGCGACAAATTTCATCTTCCGAGTTTTCATTCACACTTATCTCTTCAGTTTTTAAATATCCCATCATTAGAATTAATCTTCTTTTCCGTTTGTTCTCCTAAGGGGCCAGGTTTGTGGAGAACTTGGCAGAACTCATATATAGATAAAATAACCTGGGAACCGTCCTCATCCCCCAAAGGTTTCGATTAATTTGGATACAGCTTTGACAAACATTAAATCTCTTCTTTAATGATGTTCCTCAAACAAAACAGTTAGCAAAATATCTGAATTTCCTTGTATAATGTCACATTTTAATGTAAACATCAAATAATGTACCAAAAGTTTTACCGGAGAGAGAAAAAAAAAAGATAAGAAAGGAAAAAAAAGAATTCAAGCGGCACAATTCTTTATACCACTGGAGAGGGGGGAGAAGCCAGATTACAAACATTTACACATGCAGAGTGGAAAAAAAAATTTGAAACAAACCAACAAAACAAAACAAAAAAAAGAGTAGTTTTACTAAAATCACGCTCTTTTTTTTTGTCCTTTTTAAAATAGTTATTAAATCTACTAAGCACCAACATACCTAAAAATTTATTTTCAGCTTCATGATTCATTTAAAAAACCTATCAAATTAACTTTTCAAACAAGCTTCTATTACCAGCTTGTCCAAAAATAAAATGTAGAGTTTCTTTGTTGGGTTGTTTTTTTTTTTTTGTTAGGGTTTTTTTTTTCTCTTTTTTTTTTTTTTTGCCTTTTTATATATATTTTTTTTAATATTTTAAAGTATACCAATACTTTTTTTATCTGAATGTTTCCAAACAATGGCAAAGGTGTCTGCAAAGAATGCCTTCACTTTACCCTACGGTGGATGGAAAATACAATACCACATCATACAGAATCTAAAACTAGAAAAGTCTGAGAATGCAGCATCCCTTCACAAAAAAGCTGATAAAACTGAAAGGATTTAGAAGATGCTGCACCTTTATTAAAAAAAAAAAAAAAAAAAAAGAAAAGAAAGAAAATTAAATGAATTTAAGCAGAAATAACATACATTTTTACATTAACTGGCCATTTCTGGTACAGAAACCCAGCATAGTATGCTAATGTTATTGAATAAATGTAAATGCTACTTACAATCTTCTTAAATACAATTTAGACAAACTTTTTTTTTTGCCTTTTTTCCTTTTTTTTTTCCTTTTTTTTTTTCCTTTTTTTTCCTTTTTTTGTTGGACAGGTAAGAACCTCTCAGCTGCTAGTTTAATGCAACAGATCAGTAATGTTACACAACTTAAAAAATAACAGGTGTTTTCCTACTGAAAAGCTTCCAAAAAAACCCCGACCCACATCCAAAAAAAAAAAAAGCAAAATAATGGAATATAATTAAAAAAAAACAACAACCAAAAAACCAACCCCCAAAATTAGTTGCAAGTCTAGCAGCAAAGCAATTAAGTGAGGCTATAGTTACTAATATAAACAAAGGGAATAGTTGCAACTACAGGTGAAGCCCCAACTATCTTAGACCTACGGACACAAATAAAAATTAAATTCTCTCTAAAAAAAATAATCTGGTTATTTAAAATAGGAGTAAAAGCCATTGCTACCTGATGAACTACCTAGGCTAAGTTCCTGAAACAAAGACAAAGGGTCGCTATTCTTTTTTGTCTGCTCAGGAGGAGGTTTGGGCTTTGGCGGAGCCCGCAGAGCACTTGCGTAGGACATGACCGGCTTGCTCCCACCAGCGTTCTGCTGGCTGTTGCTGTTCGACTCGACGATCTGCTTGTTGGGCATCAGAGGTGGGAACTGGCCGAGATGCTGCAGCACGCTGTAGTTGAAGGAGTTGGATAGCTGGATGTTCTCGGCCTTCAGGTGTTCCTCTGGCGGCTTGACCGTCTTCGGTGGAGCTGTGAAAGGAGTAAACCACAGCTTGTCTAAATGAACAGCTCACACTTAGGAAAACACAGAATCAATTCGGTTGGAAAAGACCTTTAGGATCATCAAGCCCAACCTTTACCTCAGGACTGCCAAGTCCACCACTAAACCATGTCACTAAGGGCATCTAAATGTTTCTTTGAACACTTCCAGGGATGGTGATTCCACCACTTCCCAGCAAAACCTTGTTCCAATACCTGGCCACCCTTTCAGTGAAGAAATTTATCCTAATATTCAGTGGAAATCTTTCTATAGTAACACCAAAGTACTAAGGGATACTGCAACCACCAATTTTCTGTGTTTAGTCACTCTAGGTCCTAGGAAATTTCTGCTTATTATGCTATCTAGCTTCATTCCCAACTATTGGCTCATGTATTATCCTTGTCAGCAATGCCAAGACGACAGGCGTTATCAGAGAGATTGTCCAGGTGCGCGTACCCGCAGAGTTCGTAACACTGAACCTGCAATTCTGCACAGGTGGATTTAGCAGGGGCACTGAAGGTAAGCTGCTTCAGGAAGGGATATATTCTAATTTAAACACTTTATCCACTGAGACAGCACAATGAGCATTTCATTCTTCTTGCTTTAGAGCTTAATAGGCTAAAATTAAACTTTACAGCACCATATATAATTCATTCTCAAACAGCAATTCTGACTCCTGAATGGCATCCAAATAATTATTGACATTTTAGTCTGAATGCATTCCTGCTAATTGATAGGTTTTTGCCCCATGTTTAACTACCCTTGTAACTATCAGAAAGAAATGGTGCTTTAAACCATAGGTATAAAACTGCTTTCAAGTGAGTTTCCTAAATCCTAATGTGGCATCTTACTTTTATCTGGAGAATTCTGCTATCTTACATGGCCAGAGATTGAAATACAGGTCTACATTCTATCTAGCTAAGGAGCTGGGCAACAGATATCCTGTAATTATTTCAATCTTTAAATGTATAATGTTATTTTTAAAGTGCACAAACCCCCCAAAAATACCACCAAATGAGTATAAAACTAGAAAAACCAGAAGTATATAGTTAAGTTTCCCACTGGAGGGGTCATACACAGGCTTTTGTTTTTAATAAAGTAATAAAAAAGTATCTGTAGAAGAATGAATATAGAAAGAACATAAGCAAAACAATTTTGCTACGGTTGCTATGATCCAAAAAATAAAACCCCAGAACACAAGCAGAAAAACCTCCCCAAAATAACCACAGCACTCAAGAGAAGACAAGTAATAACAAGCAAAGCCAGAGGTGAAAGCTATGTGTGGTAAAGGTGTCTAACAGGAGAAAAAACCCCAAATAAACATCTTGTTCAAGAACTTCAAACATTTTCTTGCTATCAACAGAAAAAGCAATGCGAAACAAGCTCTCAAATTGCAATTTTGGAAAGTGGTTGCATACAACACTACTGAGCATTTCATGGCAGCTCTCCTTGCACTCTGTAAATCCACGTTGAGATAACCGAGCACTTGTGCCACAGCCATCTCTCATGTACGGGAAATACAAGCCCTTGAACAGCCTGGCATGATTTCTCACTCTCAAGCAATGAACACAGGACTAGTTCATAGCATCTCATTCTCATGGGTTTTAATTTCATGGATAAAAATCAATAGTAACCAGAAACGCTGTAGTTACTGGTCATTAACCCTCAGCACTATAAAACACTTCTGGGCTTTAAATATGATCATCATAGCCAGTGAGCTGTAAAGCAGGAAAGCACAACAGCCATAAAAATGGTGATTTGTTTGCACAAACTATCAGATACAGGGCAATGTTGAATATACATTTATTTATAAACCAGAAATGTTTAACTGCAACATGAAACATTTTCACTGCAAATGCTGATACTAATCTAAACTTGCCCCTTTTGTTTAGGATTAACTGTTTGACAGCAAACAGATAGATATGGTGCTTTTACAGACACATATTTCCTCTGAAGAATTTAGTCACAAACATGTTCTCAACCTTTACGCTAAAGCAAGGAGATGTGGTATCAACTGATCCCAACATAATCTTGTTAGGGCTCCTGAGCAACTATCAGATAACCACAGAGTCTAGAGAGCAACTGCAGAGATGGGTGTCACTCTTGATGAGATGTATCATGCATTCAACAACTTGATTATCAGTGAAAATACAGACTGAAGAAGGTGCCTTGAACTTGAAGTTTGAAATTAGCCCAAAAGATGCTGCCCTAAATATGGTTTTGTAAAATAACATCTGCACACTTTGGCAATGAAAATGCACATGAGGAACTTAACACTTGTGTGTTGTTGCTAACAGAAAGCATTTTTTCATTCATTCTACGATGCATGTTTCTACTTCACAATTACTACACTATGAAATTACAGGATGTTTGAGGTTTATAAAATCTGACTCAAAGTAATTAGACCTTTAAGGACAATAAGCCCAGCTTATAAAAATTTTTACACATTATTAAATGTTTTTAATATTCACACCAAAGATTGCTCTTTTTTAGTATTATTTTTTAATTATCACTGGAGATCCTCAAAGCAAAATCATGGAGAAGAAACTGCACTATGCTGGTAATTTTGTTTTTCACAAACATCAAAAATACAGAGAACAGATGAATAGCTGCACTGCTCCAACTCTCTACTTGCAGGTTTTTTTAATCACTGAAAAGTTAATTTCGCTTCCTTCTGCTAAATCAATCAGCACTGCTACTGCCAGCAGGAAAGCCAGGTTCCTGTGTGATTCTTCCATGGTGAGAGTTTAAAATTCATCATTACTTAGATGAAGTACTAGAATTTACTAGAAAATACAATGAAATTACTAATTCAGTTTATGTTGTTTCTCCTCCAGACTGTAGTATCAACAAGAAACATCATTTATTCTGGAAACAATCTCTCTTGCAAATGAAGCCCACCAGTTACCTTAGCTTCATTTAGCAACAACTGAGTCGCACTTGAACCCACTGTAAGAGAACATGTGGGTTTACTGTAACTTTTGTAAGAAGGCAAGAATCTGTATTGTAGATGAACGCTCGACAGTATTCCTCAGACACCAGCAATGTACTGGAACATAAACAAGACAGCAAGTGAAAATAGGATTACTCTGAGCATACCTTTAACTACTAAAGGAATACTTCAAAAAATCTTTGCTGAAGTTGGCCTCAGGATTTGAAGAGATGGCAGAAAAGATTTTGTGAAAAAGGAAAAACCCAACCAAACCAACAACCCTTCTATTCACACTTGCTTATTCCAGCCTAAACGGTCTACTTGATAGAGCAGAGAGAGAAGCAGAAAAACAAAGATAAGACTGTACCTACCTAACAACTCCCGGGGTGGAACTGCTCTGTTGGCTCCATTGCATGGAATGTTTGGGTATGGGGCAGATGAGGAGGAGTTTACCCACAACTCAGGTGATGAATAGTTGAAAGATGACTGGTTACTGTGGTCCTGAAGCTCTTTACACTGACCAAGACTGTCTTGAGGAGTGCTTAATTCTTCAGAACAAGCCTGGACTGAACTAGAGGAAATTCTTCTTTGGTACAACGGCCTGCCTGGTCCTCTTGGTTCATACTGCAAACAAGAAAACAACAAAAAAAGGCCTTTTGCTCCTTTTATTCAACTGTATCAAATACTGGTTTTCCATCCAGATTTTCCACTGCAATGTCTTATTGAAAAAAAACCCAAAACCACCTCCTTTGCATTTAGAAAAAAAATCTAATATATTTCAAATTCCATGTTGTATATTGCAGTCACTGATAATGTATTTTAATCGCACGAAAGAGACACAGAATTTTAAAGGAAGTGCAAAAAGTGTCAACTGAGATTCCTTAATTCTTATCAACCTTTACATCTCACACTCCTACGTGGGAGGTGTATCTCAGTATGAGGAGGAAGATACCCAGCATTTACAGAAACAGAGCAAGAGAGAACATTCAATTAAAGTGTAGAAAGGAATAAAATGGAGCTTAGTTTCCAAAGGACAAATAAGTGACTTGCGTACCAGGATTTGGGGAAGCACCATACATTTGTATGCTGGATTTTATGTATGTACACACAAAACAAATGCTCTGGAGAAGTGTATGCCCTCAGGAGAAATAATGCAGAGAATTTTATCTGAAACCACAGAGCTTACTTGTTTCCATAAACCCTGTAGATCATGCAGATGAAAATGCCAGGAGCTCCATCTATCAACCTGTTGGCTTCAAGAGTTCAGATTTAAGGACTCTAAACTTCTCAAGATTCAAAGCAAATCTGTTATATTATAGTTTATTTTGGGGAAGAAGCATAGTATTTGCTCCCTTCTGCGCTTTACTAATAAGAGGACAAATACCAAAGTCATAGTAGTAAATCTATACTTAATAAAGGAAAAAACTAAACATCCTAAAAAAATTAGCTAACTAAATATCAAATCACTAACTTGCAATGCCCCAATATTGTTATTCTATCTTCCACAAAAAATAAGGCAGGGGAAAAAAAAGAGTGCATGAAAGAAAACTGT
This sequence comes from Neopsephotus bourkii, assembly GCF_033783945.1. NCBI lineage: Eukaryota > Metazoa > Chordata > Aves > Psittaciformes > Psittacidae > Neopsephotus > Neopsephotus bourkii. The sequence continues at coordinate 3,340,693 of NW_026902223.1, forward strand.
AATATGTCATTATAGCTGCCACACTATCATGATATATGAAGGGAACAGCACTTTGATATCCTGTCACTCTTCTCTCTTGAGGATATCCAACAACAAAAAGTCCATTAAGTTACTGCCTGAATGACACCCAGAAGTTGTGATATCCAACAACAACAAAAAGCCCGTAAGTTACTGCCTGAATCACACGCAGAAGGTGTATGTCTTATTGAGTTTAATGGGCAATTTGGTAAGCAGTCAGGAAGTTATCAAAGTTCTGGACGCTTCCAAGTATAGGACCACACATTGTAACTTAAGGATTGCCTTTGATACACAGTTCAAATGTGGTTTGATTAAACACATGCAAGAGCTTTTAAGTATCAAGTTTTATGAATAGTGATTAAGAAAACTCTTTAGTAAAGATACCGAAAGTCAAGACATCTCTCCTGACACCTGCCTTGTATGAGGGGTTTGTTAAAAATACAGCATTGTGTATTCAGGCTGTGTATTCAGTCCTACCTACCAGCTGAACTAGCAGTCCTGGAAACTTTACAAGCAAGTCTCTGTCTTGAAACATTTTTACTGGACTTGGCATTTCTGTCACATGCTTTGAAAGGAAGAAGAAATAAGACCAAAACCGAATTTGTACTAATTACATAAAGGCTCACTCTATTTGCCTTCGGATAGCAGGAGCTGTCACAAACTCTACAGGAATATTTATTAGTTTATTTCTGCTGAAAAGCCATTGTTCTCTTGTCTGGCTCTACTGACAGCATTAACTGTTGTCACACAGTGTTAGATTTTATACAAGGTGGTATGGCTTAATGGACCAAGACACAGAATTTCTATAAACCCAAACCTTACTACAGCTCTGGCTGGGCCTGAGGGCTCCAGTGACTTCTCTGTATCTATGACAGAAATCTGTAAAATGCACTGGAATTAAGCTTTAGTTATTCTGCTCAGGCACATAAATGAAGTATTTTCTATTTTCACAAGTCAAAAGGCAATTAAGTATGTGGGATAGCGCTAAGGGGGGATACCCCCACAGCTCCTGTAAGAACCTTGACAGAAATGCATCACAGAACACGCCACTTAACTTGAGGTACCAATATTGGATTACAAGCAGTCAGTGCAAGATTATCTGAGAATATCAATTCTGACATTCCTGGCATACAACCTGGCTTCCAGCATACGCCATGTCTACATGTCATACACTCCTTGGCACTCCAAATTCCAACAGGGATTAAAAACTGTTCAGAACATGACCTGTCCTAGTTTTATGTGCTTGCATAGTCTGCATCCCTTAATACACATCCTTAAAAGTCCAGAACAGAAAAGATCGAGACGGGCAGAGCCAGCTGTGATGTGGCAGCATCTGTGCTAGATGTGGATTCATGAAGCACATCTGGATCTCTCTGCACTGATTTCCAACACTCTGAGCCCCCAGATACATAGGGTGGCTTTGCACAGAATTAGCTCAGGGTAGGTGGGATTTATTAAATCGGGTTTTGCGCCATGCTGAAACAACTGTATTGTTCAAGCTCTTATGAAAACTAACTCAAACACAGTTTAATACTGAGCAGCTGGCTGGCTTATAAAGCTGACTTTCCAGAGAGCCATTTCATGAGTTTTCACCCAGGTGGGATGTGGTTAATTTGCACTCCAGACAAATGACATGCAGCTAATACAGCAGTGATGGCAAGAAAACTCTGAGTAACAGTCAACAGGCCAAGACCTCCCGTTTAGGAGCGAAAACATTTTACCTGCAGTGATGAGAAGCACGAATACGCACAGGGTGAACAGAGAAGACGCAGAGAAAATTTTTACCTCAGAAATTCCCAGTGTGAGCTTTTAACACACGAGATATTTTTCATTCATGACCACTTGAACATATAATTTGATATTAAAATGACACACCAACTTCAGCTACAGACAAAAATGCTTACCTCTTCTAAGCTGTGGAGCGAAGAAGCAGATACTGCTCGAGATGCGAGTGGATGAAATGGCTCCTGACCGACTGCATGCTGATGATTCTGTATCTGTATAAAAGGGTTTTGTTGTGACCTATGGGGCAATGGAGGTATACCATAATGAAAGCCCTGCCCCATAAGGTGATTCTGCTGTAGGTTAGCATAAGTCCATGATCCATCAGGTTGCAGGTATTTCAAGGGAGATGGGGTTATATGTTCAGATGGCATTGAGAAAGGGGGATTGTATATTTGGGGTAAATGCTGCTGAAATGCTGGGTTACTGGGTATTTCAATGTCTCTGTTGTTTTCAGTGAAGTTAGGGAAGTGACCGCTGTGGTTAGAGTTGCAGGAAGGAGAAGGGAGTGCTGGTGGGCTTCTGGGCTGAACTTGTCTGTATTGCAACAGTCTTGACTGAGGGGGTGGCATTTCAGCTAAGTCCCGACTTTCGCTTTGATCACGGTGTGACAGTTCTCTGAGCAAATCCTGGAATCTGTATTGACAGAACAAACGTATCAAGAAAAAGAACAGATGTTTTGCTGAAATCCCACTCTGTCTGAGGTGGAGAAAACTCAAAAGCACAAAACACTGAATTTAAATATACTCATTTTTGCACTTACTGACCCTAACTTCAAAGGCTTTGGCTGAGCAAGCAGAAATTAGGCACAGGAGGATTAATTGGATGAAATACCTACCTCATCTCAAAGTTTTAATAATTCTTGAGATTTCCTTTTCAGTCAGAAGAATCATTTTTTGTTATCTCTTAAGAGGCAACTAAGGATTTCCTGCTTTACTATACAAAGTAAAAGACTCCACATAGTTACAGAAAATTTTAACCCTTTAAAAGGCAAAACCTAGAACAATCAGGGATTCCCCTCACTTGGACAACAGACTTCCAAACTTCTTCAAAAGGTCAAGAATATTCAATTCAGCACTTCACAGAGTCAGGTAAGAGAGCATTTAGATGCTTTACTATAACAAATCAGATGGAAAATAAAGCATAGTGGGAGATGACAGTAAACCGAGGCAATTTAAAAATCCAGCCTTTACAATACACATGATTAAAGCTGATGACCACTGGAACCATTTTTCTGTTTATGTTCAACAGCTTCCTTTCTTGCCCCCTAATGCTTCATCTCAAAGGTAAGCATTATTTTTACATCTGCTTTTAAAAGCAAAGGCTTTCTGAAAAGGAAGAAAAGATCAGGTTTTACTGGGGAACCGTGTCTGTGGAAGGGTTGGATTGTTTCTTTTCAAGCATATAAATCTGAGGCTACTAATTCACTTTGAAGAATTGGCAACTTTAATAGGATTTAACTACACTCAGACACCTCTCTTATAAACACAAGGTTGTTACTCTCTAGCCATTCCTTATGCCATAAATACAGCACTGAAAAGCTCCACAGAAGTATTTTTTCCACTACAGCTTTACTACCCAATATGCTAACAGAACAACACATAACACACAATAAAAGCATAGTTGTAAGTCAGCCTGTCAGCTACTTTCACCTTCATAATACCAGCAGCAAAAAGCAGTACTTTTACGTGTCTTGCACTTATCACAGTGTTACAGCAGTGCCCACTGCTCAATTTTATACAAGCTCTGATGACTCAGTAAACAAATACCTTGAATATGTTGCCTCTGTTTCATCTTCTGTATTACTGGCAAGTTTCCAGTTTGCCCTAACTTGCTGCTGTTGATGCAATCCAATTGGCTGCTGAGGAAGATGTGGTAGATGAGGATGGTGATGGTGTTGATATGGAATAGTGCCTTGACTGAGATAGGCATTATGTTCATTCCATTGCTGTAACCTGGCTTGTTGTTGCTGCCTTATTGTTTCCAAAGCTACATTTCCATGCATGCGATCTATAAAAATAGTTTTAAAAACAAAAATTTTATCTACTGCCCCTTTTTAAAGATCTTTATGTCAAAAAAAAAAGAATACTTTTTATACAGTATATTCCAGGGCCTATTATATACTAACTGCATTGCAGTGTATAACCTGGTTATTTAAATCATATGGAAAATCATATAAACATGGATCTTCTAATAAAGTGCTGAATATTCAAACATGCCTCAAGCAGCAAATTATGCTCAATGACATTACTTATGGAAACTAACCCAACAATGACCCAATTCAGGGCAATATGCCTGAAAAGGTAAATACCTCCTTCATTTTCACTTCAATGTAGTTATAATTGCACACTCTGAATTTAAATAAAGTCACCTACCTAAAGTGTCCCCTAAGGGCATTCCTGATGGATTCTCTTCAATGAAGTTGTTCAAGTGGGTTGGCAGAACAGGGTTGTGCTGGGCAATAGGCCTCAAAGGATTATTGACTTCTTGTAACATAGGTGGGGGGTGTTGTTCTGAAATCACAGCATCTACAGCAGGAGAATGTGGTCGGTGGGGAATGGGATTATTAAAAAAAGATTGGCTGGGGCCTGCCTGGTAAGCAGGGGAAAGCTGCGAAGGTTGTGGAGGCTGCTGATTCAAATGATTATGCTGCTGAACTACCTGGCTTTGCTGGGGTGGCATTTGGTTTTGTTGTTCAGGCAAATGATTTTGCTGTTGACTTAAAAGGTTTTGCTGTTGCTGCAGAGGATATGGCTGCCTTGGGATCTGTGCCAGGTGCTGGAAGTGGCGACTGGGAACTGCGTACTGTGAGTGGGGTGGAGTGAGATGGAGGTTCAGCTGCCTGGGGTTAAGGTTCTCTTTGCGATGAAACTTAGCATTAGGATAACCAACACTGGAACGGGACTCGGGGCTTCTATTCTGAGAATTTGCTTCTAAGTCAACCTAGAAAAACAGAATGAAAAGCCTTGAAAATTCACATTAACCAAATCAAACAAAAACGTGTCAGTAATGAAGAAATTCATTAAAAATAGAGAATATCAAAAAGCAAGCAAACCAACCCCACAACCCCAAATAAGACAAACCCACCTGCTTGGATTCTACAGGTTTCTTCTCAGGTGTTCGAATTTTAGTGATTTCAGGTCCAGCAGTGTTTTCACTTTTACCTACGCACATTCAAGGAATTAATTAGTTTCAATGGAAAATTGATTATTTTGTGTTGCTTTTTCTTCCCAGACACAGGAAAATTTAGACTTATTTGTACAGCATTTACAGCATCATAAACATTTAATACAATTTACACAAATAACGCTTTCGCTTTAATCTCTGTGCTTTGTTCATTAATCATCACTAAGTAGTTGTTCCAGCTTAATTGTAAACAACATCAGCAGTCGTTACTACTGGATTGCAGAACAGAGACAGATCAATTATACCCTCAACACCACCCCCAAATTTGATTACTTCCTCTTCTGAATCTCACGGTATCTTAGTTATTCTATTTGTAATGGCAAGTCACAGGTTATTTCCCTAATTCTGTAGATCCCTCAATGTCACTTGAAAGAAATGAAAAAAAGCCCTTTCCACAATACCCCATTTAAAGCACAGACTCCCTCAAACCAAAACCAATTTGCAATGCAATTTCGATAACTAACCGTTTCGATTTTGTTCATGTTGCTCCTTGTCTTGATGCTGAAGCTGTTGCTGCTGTCCTATGTTAACTGGTGAATGATGTCCCAGGCCATAAGGTATAGGAGACCCACGCCCATGTGCCTGTAACAGGTTCATATTATATGCCATAGCTGCTTGATGAGTAATGATTCGAGGGTCAACTGCAAACCTACCCTGATACCCCGTCCATGGTACCTACATCATTAAAAGAACAAGAAAAAAAATGCAATCTGTTAAGGTATGCTACACAACATAAAGTAACAAGCGCACTGATAGGTCAGTTTTCCGTACATCAGATGACCTGACACACTAATGTAATCACACAAGTACAGATGGTGTGGAAAGGGAGAGCACTCAGGGCAGGCCTAGCAGCAAAGGGCAAAAAGCAAAGATTCTCAAAGACTACCCCGGGCAAAACATTGTGTATCCACACTCGTTCTTTTTTCTGCACCCACAGACACTTAGTGAAGTTAACAGGACTACTGGTACCATCAAGAGACTGTTAGACACGGCCACTCCAAAATGTCTATACTATCTGACACATATATTACAGATCACCTTCCTAAATATTTGAAGTAAAATTCACCTCCTGAAAGCATGTAAAACAGTCAAGATTTTTTACAATTTAGAAGTTATTCCTAAAAGGAATGCAAAAGAAGACAGCACTGGATCAAATCAGTTCAATCTCACCCTGTGGGGAATTTATTAAAAGGAGGAAAACACATGAATAAGAGGAGAGTGCAACGAAAGCAATCATCAACACTCAGGCTGAAAAAGCATCCTTTACTCATGACAGCAGACAACCTCCTCAGGTTTTTACCTTGGATACGGAAACTGCCTTAAACAAAGCAAAGAGATCATTTTATCTCACATGAACAAACACATTTTACTTCAGTCCCTACTTGTTTTAAGTGTAACAACTTCCATGCAATTCTTCTTTGAAAATTAGTATTTGCCCTTGAAATGTGCACTTTGAACTTTAGCTTTAGGCTACTGCTGCATCTGTACAACCTCAAATCATCTCCAAGAAGCTTCTTTTCAACAGTAACTATCTCATTAGTACCTCGGTCTTGCCACTTCATTATTTAAAAATCCATCCTCAGGGAAGGTGAGCTCAAAATACTTTTTAATATATTTCTTTTGATTAGAAATACATTAAAAAAATATATTAACCTTGGAACAATAAGACAGATTTCTAAATTACCTTGGTTTGATATTAATAAAATGTGAGCGAGCATGACAAAGGTACAGCTGCTAGCCTTCTCATTGCATTTAGATTTATCCATCAAATGCAGACTTCTAATAAGCTAGGAAAAAGGGAAATCCCTTGACCTAGCAAAGAAAATATATAGCTATGACCTGAGACATGCAACTGAAACTAGAGAACCTACAGCAAGTCTCCTATATAGCATCCATAACCTGAATTATAATAGAGGACTCATAATTATTAATAAAACAAATTAACCATATGCCAACATTTAGTATTGTCTGCATGTGTGGGTTCCATGTCCTTCCCACAGGCTTCAGGAGTTGTGTACGACACATACATAATACTCCACAATATTCCTTCTGCAGCCTTTGTTCTTTCCTCCCTATTTTCCTCCTGGAATATGTGTGAAGGTTAGAAATAAAGCAGAGACTGCTTCTTTCACTTGTGGAAATTTTAGTGGGATAGTTTTATTTGTAATGCAAAATCCCATACATAAAGGCAGCCTAAAAGACCTGATTAGGGATCTTCACTATGAGGTTCTGGAAGTGGAAAATATCCCACTACGCTTATTTTTCTTATCACTTCAGACACCTTGCACTGCAGACGTCCAAAGCTGGTAATTTAAACTGTATGAAGCCAATAAAGAGAAACAAGTTCCACCTGAATCACCAGTGTCTCTCCAATGATTAAGAACTGAACTAAGCAATTAATGATTTCTTAGATGTAGGTATCTCAAGTCAGATGAGACAGATTCCACTGGTGAGCTCTAAACCTAGTGCTGAGAAAACACCCCAAATTATATGGACAAGAAACTGCTTTTAGGCTGCCTGGAGTTGTTTGTGGAAGAAATGTTTTTAAGTCCTCATTATCTGATCATCCTCTGCATAGTCACTCCTAAAGCCAAGCAAAGCCCACATATTTGTGGGCTGAAGAAACCTGCAAAATATTCATCAAGTGATTTTGCCATTCATTTTCGTACATACAATAAATGAGGGGGAAAAAAACAGGAACTGAATTCTTACAGGCAAAGGCACAGACATGACCATATTTCCTCCATAGACAGCAGGTACATATAGAATACTTGTCCCAGTGTGTGGATCTATCCTTTGAACAGGACTTGGAGATTTCCCCAGATTGGGGTGAGGTCCCAGAGGAGGAGGGGGAGGAGTATATGCTCGGATAGGATTTCCGATTAGAACAGAAGGATTGGGCTGAACTGAAAAGAAAGAAAGAAAATACAAATATATATACATACAAAAACAGAACACGAAGAAGACTATTTCTTTCTTCTCTCATCCTAATAGCATCTGTCTTTATAAACCATGCATGCAACTCTCTAGCAGCACAGGTCTGGTACACCAAGAGAAAGCATTAATCAATTCCTGTATCCCATTTCAAAAACTTGAAGAGGCAGAAAACACCAGCTGAAATACAGAGAAACAGGTATCTGGTAACTGCATCAATGAAAAATATCCCATTAAATACGCTGACAGTCAGAGTAGCTGTTAAACACCACATCAAAAACTAGAACCATCCTCCTTTAAATTAATACTTTTTCCAATTAATAATAAGATTATTAAACTGTTGCATGCTACACTGCAGAAGTATGATCAGTAATATCTGGATACATGACAGAACAATTTTAATTTCGAAGTACTTCATAAAAGAATGCATGCAATATAATGTTATAACTCCTCTAGTGCAAATACACTGGTAGGGTATTTTACATCATGAATTTCAAACACAGTTATTCTTAAGGGGTCAACAACCATGCTCTGTTAAGGCTCTGAAGTCAGCGTGCACAACACCCGTAAAGGGACAGCCTCTGAAATACCTAATGTCTAGTTAACAGTCCATAACCTGTTTCCCAAATGCACTTAAGTAGTAAAAGGCTTTCAAAGAGAGAGAAGACTAGATACACAATTTATGTCACATAACTATCAACTTCACTGAAGGCAAATCAGTGTGAGCTCAGAGGAACTCCTTCAGTAACAGCAGATTCTTACCAATTCCATCAGGTGGGAAATGGTCATTCTGGTTGTGATGATGGACCTTGCCCTTTAAAGGGAAAGAAAACCACAATAATAGTAATGCTTTGCGTTCTTACATAAACCAAAGCTTTTTATTTCAAGTGAACATATATAATTAAGTACAAAATAGAGCTGGAAATACCAGCCCAACATTTCAGCCTTACACATTCAACTCTCTAGCACTTCCATCACCTGACTATGAATTCACAGTGTTGGACTTTAAATCCCACTAACTGAATTAACCAGTGGGTCAGTCATTACCAGTCCTTCTCCAAGGGCTGTTTTCAGATGCACAGAGAGTTACAGCAGCTGCTTGAGAGCTTCCTATCTCAGCATTTCATGTCCTGCTGTCTCACTTATTTTAGGAGCAGCACCCAGCACTAATATAACACTCAGTATTCCTCTTTCATGCCAGCTCTTACTGGAAGTATGTTGCATTTTCTTCTCCAGGTTTCTGCTCAAGAACCCTGGAGACAAAGTAGCTGCCACCAGTTTTACTCAACTGCTCACCCAGCATCAACAGACATTGCCTCCCTACCCTTCATGTATCTGCTTCTGAACTTCAGGCCCACAGTGACTGCTCCCTCAAAAGGACATATAGTAGAGTCCTTAGAAACAGAAGTTAGAAAATTGAGTTATCCCTCCTATATACCCGTGAGTTTACAGCATCAACTAATTAGTTAACATTCATAAACATTCATGAGCACATATTCAAATACGGTAGCTCTTCAGTCTTTTGCAGGATAGGAAGAACTTATTTAATCTGGACCTAACTACATTCATAAATGTAAAATAGATCTAAAACCCCTTTGATGCTGCAAAACTTTTCTTGCTCAGGAGATAAGTCTAGGCAGTGTTCCAGCAGTCTGAGCAAATTAGTCAGGGTACAAAGACGGGTTGTTTGACAATGTTGACTCATGCATAAACCAGATGAAAGATCTGGTCTCTGAATTCTCCTCTCCTTTTAAAAATGAATTATTGAAAACAAAAATAATAATTGCTTTTCATTGCAGTACTTAAACAAAAGAAACCTGTTTATTCACTAAAGAGAGCAAGAGTCTAAAAATGTAGGGGAGCTACAAGTCTTAATCACTTTTGGTTAGTACAAGGCATTTCTTGATCTGTTCTGCTGTCAGTTAGCATCAACTTGCATGTCTAACAAATCTCTGTTCTACCTGCCACACTTGTATTTCATGGATGCCATGTTTTTAAAACTGAAATAGCAAATAATTACATGAATTCTTAAGAAAAGCTGTCCTGTTGAACAGGAGCTTCAGCATGTAACAGCATTCAGTTGGTGAATATAAGTCAGCTGGGGTCATTTGTAAATTGGGGAAGGTGCTGGCTTTCTTTTGTCCTTTACTTACATAGTTTTGATGACTTAATGACTCTATAGCAGTCTATTATTAACTTAACCGTTATAATTTCTCAAAGATTCCCACACCAAGGTTCATTTCCCCACTCATCTACAAACTACCTAAATCTACACTTCAACTGATGGCAACTGAGAGCGCTCTCCAAACTCAAATACATTGAGGCTCCCCTAAAAAACTTGTTCCACCTTCAGAGTATAAAAATCCACACTACATGGAGGCACTTAAGGCACACTCAGACCAAGATTTAGGTGACTTCAGGCAGTGAACAGCCCTGTAACTCCTAGGACCCCTCTCTAATCAACAGGAGACAAGACTATTCTCCAGAGACTTAATCAGACCTGTGGTCCTCACTGAGTGTATAAAATGTTCAGGATGATGCTTCATCCTGATTAAGTGCCTGAATTCAGAGATAGTGCTGTAAAATCCAGAGCCTAATTCAGTGCACACTAACTGCCCTGCGGGAAGCTCCGAGTTCAGAAAACTTTGTTTCCACAACATCACCTTTAATAAAGGCTGTGCCTATCCAACTGCTTCTCCTTCCACGCTTCCTCCATCGCCAGCCAAGCCACACTAACACAGGTAAAGGCAGATGCCCTGACAGACAGGGCTGCCATGAAGCATAGCAGCTCACAGATATCCAGCTCCAAACCAGCCGTGTCCTCAGAGGCAGGATTTAAAGTTTCTTTCTTATTAAAAAAAAAAAAAAATAGCAAAGAGGCTTTTCATGTCCTTACATTAAAGAGGGGAGATTTAGATTAGAAATCAGGAAGCTCTTCCCTATGAGGGTGCTAGGGTGCTGGCACAAGTTGCCCAGAGAAGCCGTGGCTGCCCCATCCCTGGCAGTGTTCAAGGCCAGGTTGGGCACAGGGGCTTAGAGCAAGCTGCTTTAGTGGAAGGTGTCCCTGCCTGTGGTAGGGGGTTGGAGCTGGAGGAGCTTTAAGGTCATCAGGTTCAACCAGTTGGACCACTTCAACTGGTCCAACCCACACCAGGCTGTGATTCTGATTCTACATAAGTCCAAGAGTAATTCTGAGGAGTAAGAAGGTGCTGTTTTCACAAAGTCCCTTTCACTGCACAGATGTTCATACACCACAAAGCACTGTACTGGGTGGGGGCTGTTGTCATTTTTTCACTAGAAAATACACCAGCACTAGGTTTTAATTTTTCAGCTTTTAATGTTAAATATTGTACTTAGGAGGTCTAAAATAAGCAAAGCTAACCATCTGCTTTTAGAACTTGAGCAAAGGGAAATGTATTGCTTATCACAACCATTTTCTGTGTACGAAATATTGAGCATTACCTGCTTGCTTTACTTCTGTTACTGCACATGCTAGCTGAAAACTGTATTCAGAAGGAAGGGATTTTATTATAATTACTATATAGATGGTTAAAGCACTTAAGATTTTAGACTGAAAATATAGGGCTGGCAGTTTGAAAGTGTCTCTTTTGACTTCTTCTGCTCTAGTTCTTAGTTTACTAACAAACCAGAAGAAAACTAAACAGAGCAGTCTATTCACCAGCCTCTCACTTCCCCCTTTATTTTTAATGTACAATACCTGTATTGGCAAATACTTTTATTTCATTTAGGAATCAAAAAATATAAATATTGATGCTTTACTATTAAAGAAAATGCACTCAAAGCTGAAGCATTCATGAAAAATGGGAGTGCAGCACTGGCTTTTTCAAGACAATTCTTTAATTTACCATTTTCTGTAAGCCTACTGTTTTGACACATGACTGGATGCTTTAGAAATCTGGTGTTTGTTTCAGAAAGAAATGCATCTTGATGAAGAAAACCAAATGTTCTCACTTACAAACTCTCTTTTGGGAAAGACTGCTAAAGGGAAAGCTTTCATTTTTGTACTGTTTAAGCTCAAAATGCTGTTGTAAAAATGTCACTTAAATGATACAGCCTGCAACAAAAATGCAAAGCTATGGAAAATACACAGGTTCCTTCCTTGTACAACAGAATACATCACAAGGCGGACACCCTGCATTTTAGTTGTATTTCTAAACCAAAATTAATTGAATTGTAACTCAAATGATTTTGAACTAAATTACGAAGAACCATTAAAATAGAATTAATTACCAATATATCAACCCCCCAAAAGCTCCAACATGTAGTGTTCTTCATCATCTTAAGGAAGTTATGTATTTTTATCACTTCTTTACCTGCTCTTACAAAACCAGGTAATTTAATCTCTCTGCCTGCTTGAGGCTAACTAATGAAATCTGGTCTACTGAAGGACATTATCATGAGTTAATCTAGGCAATCCACTCTTTTAAAACATACATTCAATTAAATCCAATAATTATCTTACATAAGTCCCTAAATTTTAAATGTGATTTTTCTAGATTAAACCAAATCACTTTGGGCTGTTAATCTGTTTTTTCCTTATACACCTTGTCACAGTTTGTATCAACCTACTGCTTGTCAGGGTACAGGCAGAGCACAAGCCATGCAAGATAGAGACTGTTTCTTGTTCAGAGGCTTTCATTTGACTTCTCTGAACACTGAGGCCAAGATCCACGAATGAAGTTTGTCAGGGTCATTACAACAGGCAATGAACATGCCAGAGTGACCCAAGGGATACGTTTTAGTAAAGAAACCAGGCTTGGACAATCCCAAGCTGTATTGCTAAATACTGTGTTATAAATGCAAGCCTAGAGCTTTCACTTGCAAATGCTGTGGATCCCCCTGGGACAGGCATTCATATGTGATGGTATTGATGCCAATTTAAAACAAACAGCTTGTTCCATAAACCTTTTCTATCATTTCTCAAAAGGCATTTCCACATTCACTTCCACTTTCGGACAAAATTCATCATGAATTAAACCTTACCTTTGGTGGTGACTGCTGCTGTTTGGTGGTATTGGCTGAATGCTGATGCCGAAGAGCTCGTGGGATAAACTCAGGAGCCAGTGGGTTCAACACGTAAGTTTTCTTTAACTCCAAAGCTTCCAGCTGAGCTTTGATCTGTTCAAATGTGATACCGTGGAGACTTTCATTCTCGTGACACAGGGCAATAAACCTTTCCCAAAATTTCCTATGGAAACAATTTTTAGAAACAATAAAAAGGAGTAAGACTCGATGGCTGTTGTTAAAATTGAAACATTTAATGTAACTGTGTGGCATTTTTACTTCTCATGTATACACATTTTATACACCAAGCAACCTGATCCATGCATCTGAACCCCACAGCATTATGCAAAGCTCCCCAGTCATTTAAAATGGACATTTGGATTTGGACATGCATATCAGATTGCAGCACTGGCTGTGTATCACATATACGATTAATAGCACGGACAGGTCTAACTTAGAATTTCATCCTAGAAAACCAAAGGCAGAAAACACGATGCTTAAAATTCTGCAAAGCGTGTGATTTATGGAACCTATTAAGGCTCAAAGAGTCACAGGGATTACACAGATTCTCATTCCCAGAAATGCCAAAAAGATTCTATGAATTTAGGCAGGTCATTCAACTCCAATGTCACAAATACCAAAGTTGAGATATACTCTGAAAACTACTGTTGTAAAGCACTTCAGGGTCATGTAAAGATTAATGTATCAGGAGTACTCAGAGAGTCTCTGAAATCCTCTGGTGGAAAACAAACAGAAGCCTCAAATTTTACACATAGAAGACATTTCAAGCAAGAAATTCAACCACCAAATGACACATGGTTATCTCTATGTCTTCTGTATCCAGCTTTTTGGAGGGTGATTTTTAAACCAGGTAATAAAAGAACATTCCTACCTGCCTCCTTCTGCTTTCTCATGACATTCTATTGCTTATAAAAGTCTTTATATTTTTAACATCCACCTTAGGATTTATACAAAAACTTGATACTTTTAATGCTTTTGATTTTTTTTAACCTCAAAGAAAGTTTGTGAGTGAAGTTACTTAAGACTAAAAGATATTTAAATAGGGTCTGAAGATGTTACTTAAGAAAACCAAACCAAACAACCCCCCCCCAAAACACCTGATTTCTTTAAAAAAAAAAATCATCAATAATGAAAATTACTGAAAAAAGTATTAAAAATTATCTTAAAGTTGTGTTTGACCATAACTCATTCTACTTGACCCTTCAAACATAAGGCCTGATCTGTAAGAAAGCACCGTTATTTCCTACAACCTGTAAAATGAGAGATGGCTGCACACTGATTTTAACAGCAGTGCCACATTTTGTTGAGTAGCTAGCTTTATGGGACATAATGAATGTCTTTCTTGCAAGAATACTATAATGTTACTGATGTATTTCAGAAGTCAAAACGGCTTTCCCTAAAAGCCCATCTTCTGTCATGATTGTATAGACACAAGAACTGCTGTTTTAAAATGCAGGATGCAAGATGGCTCTTTTCTGCATCGTGCTGTAAGGCAAACCTATCTTGCAAGGTTTTAAGTGAGGATTAAAAACCAAACTGAAATACTTCACTAAGATGCTTTAATGATGGAACTCCCTCTGATTAATCAATTCAGTCACCAAACCTACTGCCAAGAACCACAAATCCACTGAGACCCATCCACTTTTGCTTAAAATGCCCTGAGCAGTCTCTCTACACATGGAGCACTTGTACTGGGGTGTAAGAACAGAGAATAAAACGCTGCTGCTTCTCTCTTACAGTGTGCTCTGGAGTTTAAAGGGAGTGTCTGCCACAACAGCCCTGTCTAGTCTCATTGTAACACACAGAAATGTAATGATTACCCTGGGCATACTTCACAAAGCTCTCTACAACTATCATTACAGAGTCTTGACTCATTTTGACAGGTATTAGAATATTTATAAAATTCAAGTACTCTCTAAACTTTTTTGAGGTCTGCTTTTCCTAACGAAATGTCACTTCTTGCAGACTTCTCTACTCCTGCTGTACTAAAAAAGAACCATCTTTCTAGCAGCACGCCTGAGCCCCTCCAGCACTGTTTTCAAAGGGTGAATGTTCAATTATTCAGTGAAACAAGACAATGGTGTATTAAAGGGAAAGCTTGAGATACATCTTAATAAAGCTCCACTGCTCCTTGTTTCTTAATTATCTTTTTGTTTCATAATTTGGAACAGCTATACATATATAAACAGCTGCTGGCCTTCAAAAGGCAAACTCAATCCCTAAGTGCCAACACTATAACGCATGTACCATGCTGATAGCCTACGTTTTCATGTAATAAGTTTTTGCATGCCCTATTTTGGATATTTTGAAGGAGCCATATTTGGAGAAATTGCTGAGCCCCCACATTTGAAAACTGGGTCCCCTTTGGGTATCTAAATTAAAACCTCAACACTCAGGCTTATGTGAAAATTCAAGAGATTATCTTCCTCACTGGGGTTTAGAGAGAGTAAGACATTCTCCAACAGAAGCTGTATTTAGACAGATAGTTGGAGAGCCAGTAATGGTCCTAGGTGCTAAGTGAATTAACTAGGGATTAACTAACTCTCTGACTTAGGCAACACTGCACATCCTGAACCCCAGTGTCAGCAAGAGAAGCAAAATTTATCAACTGAGAGTAATTTCTGAGGAAGCAGTAAGAGAAATCTCAGCCAGCACAGCATGGCAACCTCTACAGCTAAGTTATGCATCTCTGCAGAGAAAGCCAATGAACTAGAGACTGCACCAGCAGACTGTAACAGATGCTCATCATTTGTGGATCAAGTGTTTGGGAGGCGCAGAGCTTTCTCATCAGTTAGTTACATAAACCAAGTATGTCTAAAAAAACCCAAGCAGGTAATGGGAAAAGGGAAATAAAACCACAACCATTATTTCTCTTTCAGTAAGACGTTAGTAGTCATTTAAAGATCACTTTATTATGTATGGAAATGTCTCTAACAGAGAATAGGTTAAAATTCAGGTTATCGTTCATAAATGCAGTAAACAAAGGTTCGGTTTTCATTTGGGGTTTTTCAATTCTAATACTTGAAAACCATCCATTTTCAATACAGTAGGAGAACGCTGCTCAGGAAAGTGGAACACAACACAGATGTAACAACTGCCTAATACGTATTTTTAGCTTTATTTTAATAATGTAGTCAGTGCAGTGTTTCCTCTCTTCGAGAAATAAGCCTCAGGGTTTATCTCTAATCATCTCAAAATTTCAGCTCTTCCATCGGAAAGGAAACCTTTGAAAAACAAGAACTTGGTATCCTTAGCATCAGTGTTCACATCTCTTAACATTTTTCACATTTCTTCATTTAGGTCTGTAAAAAGCAAATTCATTCAAATCTTAATGAGGTTTTTCCTGGTGTCATAAAGACATACAAAAACGTAACTAGCAGTTTTCAAGCCTCCTACCTTCATATGACTGCCATGATATTCAATCTTAAAATACTACATTACATCTAATTTTTAACTCTAGATATTAATTTTATATATAAAATTGTAGTAGGTATTGAAAAACAGAAAAAAAAAATGAAGCATTTTCAATTGTTACTGCCAAGTAAAAATTAAAGGAACTACAAATACATTAAAGGCAGTTTATCAATGAGCAAGTGATAGGTCTCTCATACTTTTTCTCCATAGGCTGTTACACATGGTGACACTACGACACTGGATAAGAAGGTAAGGTCAGAACATAACAAGAACAAAATAAAACCAACAAAAAAAGCCAGACTTGGCCACCCATAGAGGAGATTAGATGGAATGCAGTTATGTTGACGGTTTAAATACAGAGTGTCTTATTTGGCACCTGAAAGAACATCCATAATTTTCCCAAATCCATCAGCCATAACAAACACATTTCCCAGTATCCTTACCCCTGATGAACTAAGGAACATGTATAAGTACCTGCATCTTCCAATGGAACATAAAGCAATAGGATCTCCCACCACAGCTACTAAGGATTGTGCTCTTGTAATGGCAGTGTTGAGAAGTTTGTAATTAGACAGAAAACCATAATCCAAGTCTTCTGTTGAATCCTCCAGTAACTGCTCTTTCCTTTTAATTGGTGTTTGCTTATGTTTGCAAGTATGTCGTGTTCGTACTGTGCTGAGAAACAAGACTCTGAACTGTTTTCCTAAAATGAAGCAAAAAACAAATACCTGAGATAACAGCAGTTATTTCAGCTAGTAACACAGAGCCAGACTTCACACGTAGATACTCTGAACAACTGATAGCTACCCTTCACATGAAGAGCTTTATGCAAGAATAATAAGATTTAAAAATTTTAGAAGATGCACTATAAATAGCATATTCTATTACCAGAATACTTCCCCTTTAAAAATCTTATTTTTCACCTTAATATTAATCACTCCAGAACTTTCTGAAATGCTGATTATCTTTACAGTGTTGCCAGTCAAACAATTATAACTCTTAGATGTATTTATTCTACCTGAAAAAAGTTCTGGACATTCTTGTTGCATATGTAAGAACTTCTCAACCATACAAATATCTACCATGAAACAATAGAACTCCCAACAGTAACTCGCTTTCACTCAGTCACTTGATTATCTTCCTTTGTTTACTGCTGACTAAAAGTGCAACCTAGCAACAGGCTATGCCTACACAAAATTCTTGCTATCCATGTGATTCCAGGAACAAATACCAAAATATGTGGACCTCTTTTTACAGTCACAAATGCAAAAAAAAATAAAAATCAGTAAAACATTTTGAGGCTAAAGCCTTCTCACAATTTTATTTGGAGCTCTGTTTTTCCCACTGGGATAAAAGTTTTCACATTTTTCACCAAATCCATTTATTTTTTTTACATAAGCTTGAACTTAAGTTTTGAAGAAAGGTAATTCTCACATCCAGGTGTTTATTGCTTTGGTATTCAGTGTTGGAATAACATCTAATCAGCACACTTGCCAGTTTCACTTTGATACATCAGGGTTTATGGGCTGTATCACAGCTCTCCTTTTGTTCTGACTGTTTTAAAGAGGATTTCAGTACATCTTACTTAGCTTCACCAGTTACATTTCTCACTTCCTTAGCATATCTTCAAGACACACAACTATTACTTACCCTGAACGTTTAGCACTCTCTCCACACTGACATCAGACAGTCTTTTTTTCCGTAGTTCAGCCCGGATTCTGAACACTTGATCAGCGTAAGGCGTTACGACACCTATACTGCCATCATCCAACTTGCCCCAGGCAACAGGCCATTTTCTTCTTAATTCTTCAACACGCTCCACTACTTCAAACACCTTAAAAGAAAGTCAGAATTCTTAAAAGCACGCTCCACTGAAGATTCTTCTTTGCCATGGCAAGATAATATGAATTTTAAAGCTCTAGAACATGACACAGCATTACACAGCCTTTCTGAACAAGCAGTAATATCACATCTTAATGATACTCTGAAATATTATGTATTAAAACAACTTATTTACTATATAGTGCCCCTTTTTAATCTTGAAGTAACAGTTTGACCACAAAAATGTCACCTTTAAAGTACAAGCTGGGAAATTATATTATTTTCATTTTCACGCTTATGTTTTCCTTAAGAAAATGGACATTTCTTATCATACTTTACCTGATTTCCAGATGTAAATATACTGCCTAAGTAGAGTTTATTTTTTATACTGGATTTTATATATATCAGAGCTTGTTAACTCTAAAAAGCAAGCACATATACCAGAGCACAATCGCTTCCCATTCCAAAGGATACCAACAGGAATTTCAGTTTATTCATCAACTGCTAATTCATCTCTATTAAATACTATTACATGTGCTACCTGGGGAGACTAATGAGTAATAAAAACTGAAAACCACCTCCTGTGAGGGGAGAGGCTCAAAGTAACCTCCTGCCAAAAAGCACCAGGCATAGCAGCTTCTGTTTAAACACACTGAACAGAGATAACTGCACTATGGAAGGTAGTTGTGAACAACTTGATGGATGGGTTGTGGCTCCTTTTTTAATTTATTTATTGACATTGTGTTTTTTAAACATTGCTGTGTCATTCAAAAAATCTCAATATAAGTCAATAAATATTTATCCAGTTATCTAAAGCAGAAGAACTGATGAATGCAGTTTTCCTATAGCATTACAAAAGCAAGTTCAGCCTCTTAATGGACGCAAGGCAGAGAATCTTTCCTACAAGAACCTTAAGTATTCTTAACTTTCTTCTCTTCCTGACTCACCCAGTCATCTGGCGGCATTAAAAGGATATTTAATGCTCTTAGCTTTTATATTATCTCTTCTTCAAATTAGTAAGCAGGAATTCTAGGGACTTTTATGACACTTGAGGAACATGGAGAGTGATATAAATCACAATGGGTATATACAATAATATAAACCACAATAGTTCTTCAATGCTTAAAGTCTCTTGTTTCATGCTGACTTCTTAGCATCCAAGATCTGACTGCATGACATAGGTTCTCATGTATATAGCCTTAAAAAATTAACAGAAACTGGAACAGTTTATTGAAAAACTCAGGAATAAAAAGAGTATCAGGAGAAAACAAATAAAGCAAAGAAAGCCCTCTTAATGCTTTAAAAGTCTAAGCTTATTTTGAACCATTTCAGATTTTCAAAGGGCAGTAAAATACGTGGCTGGTTTTGAGCAAGCCCTGACTATAACTTTTTGGAACACAAATTCTTGTATTTAAAAGCCAGTTCCACTGACAAAGGATATGAGAATAAACTTTGATATCTATAAAAAAACGTAGCACACATATAATTATCTTTTGCAGGTATTTTGGCAAGCTTCCCTGTAAGCCTACAGCTTCTGGCTATGTATTCAGAAATAGCACCATATAGGGAAATTACAGAATTAAGACCGAAAAGGGAAAGCACATTTTCCAGATTAATACTTAATAGAGACACCAATGAACCATAAGATGCCCCAATGCAAATGTCCATTAAGAGTCAAACGGCAAAAAACTCTCTCATCATCTGAATTTCAGCTTTTCATGTTGGTGTTTAAGCAGCTGTTGTCCTTCATTCCTGCCTGTAGCTATTAATGACTCATAACTTTCAGGCAGTTACTTGGCCACTGAAGATATTTTTAGGGTTTTCCCAACTTTTGTTTAAATGGCAAAGCAATCCAAGTAGATTAATCAAAGCAGTCAGGTGCCTTCAGGTTTTTTTTCACTGATGTGTCCACAAGTCATTGGAGCTTCTTGTTTAAGTGGATATTTTAATACATCAAAGAATGCATAACAAGTGCAGCATAACAACAAAAAGCTTTAAGATCATGCATCAGATGAACTGCACCATGATCAACGAGGGGAAACAGACAGCTCTGCAGTGCTTCATAACAAACACTGCTGCTAAACTGCAGCCTAAATTCTGTAATAATGCTCAATTTAAGAAAATTAATGGTATTTCTTGGGTTGTCTTTAAATGTCAAGGATATTTCTCAAGACATCTTTTTGGTGGGGGGAAAAAAGGAATTGAGTCAATCCTCCCCTAACTTGAGGTGACTGGAAAAAGTGATTCGAAATCTTCCACTACAACAAGTATTACCAAGTCAGGGTGGGATGAGTTGAGGTGCATGTGTATTGTTTCTTATGGGGGTTTGTTGGGTTTAATTCAAGAGAAGGAATGAGAATGTAAGTGATTTTTGAAGAATACATATACATTTATGTGAAACAAATATACTGAGAATAAGTTCTCACCTAAAAAAATAAATCCTATTTGCACATGATCGGTTAGACACTGATCCTAAATATATTAAAGCAAACATGAAACGTTACTCCAGAGGACTCTGAGTGGGAACATTTCTACAACAAAGAAATCTAAGTTTCACTTCAAATTGCAGTTACTCTCAGTTGCTAAGATACATCCACCAGAATGTCACCAAAAATTATGAGGAAAGACATGCTGAAGAATGAGCCTGAGAGAACTATATGCAGCTTACAATTTGCAAAGAAAAAGAAGATAAATTAGTGGAAATATTTACTACAATTGTAATGTTCACTCCTTCATGTTTAGCCTGCTCCATGTTCCCCTCTCCTAGGAGAGGACAATTTATGTCTTCCACCTACACTGATCATAAACCAATATATCTGGGAGGAGCGGAGCTTTAAGAAAACAATCATGAATAAAGCCAAAGAAGAGTTACCTCTGCATTGTTGTAAAAAGCTGTACTATTTTTTTCTTGCACATCTTCTCCACGTGCTGTGAAGAAAGTCAAAGGGTAGAAATCTTTGTGGGCTGGCTGCTTTCCACTTGCCATCAATTTGCCTTCATAGAAAAGTTCAGATGTATAACTGCAACAAGACCAAACAGAATAAAATGTGGAGTCTACATATGAGCTCACTAATAAAAGATGCACATCTCACTGATAAATATATACAATCACATGTACCTGAAGAATATAACACTGTTCTGTGGATTGAGTTGCATAACAGTTCCTTCTGCAAATTAATTCTTAGTTATGAGTTCTCATGAAACAATAAAACAGTCTTTCTACAAGGGAAGTTTTCTCCAATAGAAAAAATAGTTCAGGCTGAACTAATGGCTTGCTCTTTCCTTTATTTCTCTTGGTCTCTTTACTTAGGTAGGTATGATTAATGAGTCCAACATGAACCATCTTCCTTCACTTACTTCTGTCTTATATGCCATGGCCCCATTTATCAGGGTAAATTCCACTTTATTAAAAAGTAGAGTTGAGAATGAACTAAATGCACCACCATCGGAGTATTTAGCAGGTTTCACATCACACAGCAACACTTTCAAGTGGAATTAGGCACACTGGACTTCCCCTAGACAGCCGACTAGCCCCAGTGGTACTTCTGCAATCAGTGTTCACACAGTGGATCTTTCTAGGAACTCGCTGTCTGAACTCCAACTGCTGAAGTGAATTTCCATGAGGTAAACTTCATGGAAGTGATCTCTAACTAAAAGCTGAAACAATCCCTTCCTTTTCAGATCCGCTCTCATTTTGAACTTACAATTTCAAGAAATGTGTAAAATATTTAGCACCACTCAGTCCATAATGACAAAGTCCATGAAATGAAGACAGATCAAGCTGTGTAACCAAATATGTTACATTCTCACTTCTGATTTCCTAGAGCACTTAAATGCTTCTGCTTTGAGCACAGTCATAACCTAATTAGCATGACTGCATACCAACATAACATTCCTCAGTATACATTTGAGCCAGGATTTCAACTTTAGCATTTTTCCCCATGATTGCACTTATTCTTTCCAGCAGAGCTCATGGATGAGCTCATTACACTAGCAGCCATTAGTTTACCATAGCATAAAAATGCAAACTCACTGATTAATGTGTCTTGAAAGAAGTAATAAAAGAAGACAACAGGGCAGAAACATGCTCAAAATTTGACCTATTTTTTCTGTTCATGGCTGTACATCCTTACAGTGCACACAGCTTACCATTCCAATATAATCCACCCCAGTAATTCTACAATTCTAGACCAGTTCAAAGGTAAACAGACCCTATACAACATACTGCTTAACAGTTACATGGGGGAAGTTAACTGTTCTTTGGCTTAGCATGCACATCTTGCAGCCAAAGCACCCCCACCTGAATGAGGGGTCTGTAATACAACTGATTGAACCCCTGGCATCTGTTCTAGGAGACTGAATTTCAACCTAGTTACAAAAATTACTCTAGTAATTAACTTTGAAACAACTTAGGCTACACTACAGAAACATTTAATGCTTCTCTCTTTATTCAGCTCTGCTGGGCTCAAGAGTTGCTTTGTTCACTCACAGTCAAAGGAACACATGATACAGTGAAAAAGTTCACACCTACTTGATGATAGCTTCATGGGAGCGATAGTTCTCACACAGCAAGATCCTGCATGGAAATTCTGCAGGGTAGTGCTCATAGAGCCGGTCAAGCAATGAGACATGAAGGTTTCTCTCCCTGGCAAATTCACTGTAGACAAAAGGACTGAGCTGTAATAGACACACACATACAAAGAAAACGTAACTAAATATGTGGACTTGGAATTTCATGCTCCCAACACGCCTATTTTGCACCAAAAAAAAGAAAACTTACTTTAACTGTACATTCATAGTTGGAAGACATATACCATGGCTAGGTACATCGCAGTAACATAAATGTACTGGTTAGCTTCAGTTTCCTATTTCTTACTTGTTCAAATCCTTACCAGATGATGATGCTTCTGGTAAAAAAAGGTTGCCTAAATCATACTACATATTCTCTGTGTTCTACAATTCTTGCAAATATCAACAGGAAATACCAGTCATAAAGAGTAGGAGAACTCTTACCCTGACTATAATAATAACTTCCTCACATCTTTATGGAAGTAACACCCCTTGGATTTTCCTTGGCTTCCCCATCTATTATATGGCTGGTAAAACATACGCATCTCCCTCTCTAAAATGAAATTTTACTTGCATACAGATCAGCACTTGAATGGGCTCAGGTCTATTCTATACAGATTTCCTATGTAACCTTGGACAACTCACTCACTTTTTGCCTCAGTTCCCTTACTGTAAAATGGAGACAACAGCATAGTCTCACTTTGCAGAAATACCGTGAGTCTATGTTACACACCACAGAAATTTAGAGCAGATTAACTTACGTATATAAATAGAAATACATACATATATATACTTGGCATTCAACAGTTCTACAGCTCTTACCTGCATATGGTCTCCAGCCAAGACAATTCTGGTGTTTTTATTAGCTAATGCTAGAGGCATAATAGTTTCACACTCCATAGCTTGTGCAGCTTCGTCTAACAGAATGTGTGTAAAAAAACCTGCAAACCAGAGATATCAGCAAATAAATGGAACTTGAAATATGATAAAATAAACAGCGATAATAATACAAGAAATTGGACTTGAAGTTCTGTATTCCAAAACTAACCAAAACTAGAAAAAAAATCCAGTGTGTCTTACACAATTCTAGCAACTACTAGAAACCACACAAACAATTCTCAAACACATCAAATGACCAGGGGTCAACTGATTGCCAGTGACATTAGCAGTAGCCCACAGTTCTGCCTCTTTCTTCTGATACACATGAAGTTAAATCGGTGTTTTATCTGAGCTCCCCTTATACCAAAAGGAACTGTCTCTTGGCAGACCTCCTTCAGTAGGTTTCTCAACTCTGATATCATCACTACGAGGCATGAAGAGCTTCGGATGATGATGATGAAACAGATTTCCTCATATACTTCAGTCCTATTAGCTATTTTATGTACTATAGTTCCCATGAAATTTGCACACACACACCTGAGCACTTTGCTGGTTTAAGGGGCTTTAAAGGGAGAAAAAGAAAACAGAAATTAAAGGAAAATTTAAATTCAGTCTTATGGTAATAATGGACCAAAAGTTTTGCTGGGTGGGTGGGAATCTATGCACTGGATAACGTGCACTCAAAAAAAACTGGGCCACAGTAGACTTATACTTTATGGAATGTAAATTCAGGATAGCTATAGAAGAGACGTGGTTTTATACACTGCTCTATATTAAGGTTTAAAACCAAGTATTAGAGGACTTAGTGTACCAACCAATTAAGATTATATACATAGAAACGTAGCAATTTTCTTTGGAAAACATGTATTTCATGCAGCTGCACACACATTACTGTGGAATGACTGTACACAGCTTACTGACAAAGGACTTACTTCCATCTAAAGACCTGAAAATATTTACCATAAATTATGTATTAGTTTTCTCTGTTGCAACAAATGCAGCCATAAAAAGCCAACCATAACAACTTCTGTAAGGAAATGCCACCTTCTCCAAAAAGCAGATGGATTTCATTTGGAGATCAAGAAAACAATGAACCCTAAGGAGCCTCTGCCCCTCAAAAACCAGCCTAAGACATTTCAGTTTGGGAAACAACCCTGGAAGAATCACATTAATAACACATGGGTCTGTATGTGCAGGAGTTCTTTGCAGAGCTGAACAATTCAGAAAACAAGCTCTCCGTGTGTATATATGGTTACATGCTCCACTGAGTAATGACATCACTGAGCATTATATTCAAAGTCAGAATCTCAAACAGAATTCTCTATCTTGGATCTCAGAAACACCAGATCATAGATCATGCTTCTTTATTTTTAAATCAGGTAAAAACCAGATTAAGCCAAAGGTTGATTTGATGCCAGAGTTTTAGCACTGTAATAAACATTCACTCATTAAAAGACAAGACAAGAACATTTTAAGATGATCACTGCTTATTTTTTAACATTGGGTAACAAACTGACACTGGTAAGAGGAATGTAATTCTTAAGCATGGACACTTCTGGCTTAGAAGTTATCTCACCTGGTTCAAGATCCAGTTGACATAGATACTGTGATGTATTTAAAGTAACGACCACTACTCGTTGCTTAAGAATGTCTTCTTTCTGTGGCATCTGAAAGGTGGAATGTGTGCTTGAAATCAAACAGTACTGATGCACAACTGGGTGGACAGTCTTTACCCAGCGATTTCTGAAATATACCCTAGAAAAGAAAAAGGGGACTTATTTTCTATACGATTTGAACATGGTGACAGCCTAATATTTCAAATGTTAATATTCTGTTTTCTGGTAATTAAATGTAATCTTCAGGACGGAAAACATCACAACTATGCAGAATAACATGCGAAAATATGCTAAAATGCCTTGGATTTAGCTTCCATTATTTGCTGCAGTGCAATACCACATACATGAAGAGCTACCAAGGATTAGTTCAGATATGGAAATCTGTAATTTCTTCATACATTTAAGTTCTGCAACACCCACATCAACGTCTATTTCATTTTAAGCTGTCAATAAACCTATTGTAAAGAAGTATGTCCTCAGCTGAAATATAAATACAGCCCATAGTCTTGCTGCAGTGCTCTCCACATTTCAGCAACTGCAGCCATAGGATCTTAAAAAAAAACAATTCAAACAACATTAATAAAATCCTGTACTTCCTTTTACACACAGTAAATGTCTTCAGGGATCTAAGAAGCAAACAGTATATTCATTCTGTATACAAGTAAATTCATCTTGGCCCATCACACAGGGGCATAATTATGATACACTCTATAAAAGAATGAGAAAACAGTGCCAAAAAGGATGGCTGGAGTCTTAAGACTAATCTGGACATTGCCAGCAAAGCACTGGACTTAATCTTTCCATGACACAAGATAATTTTAATCACCATATCATGAGATCAATGATGAATACTTCTTAAAAAGTGATGAAATGTTACAGCCAGTCTAGATAAATGGAAGAGGAACAAGGAAGACAAAAAGGCTATGCCCTAGAAAATGGAGTAGAAGTAACTCCACAGAGGGATACAGGAATATGCCAAAGCCCACCAGCAGAGGATCTGGATAAAGATTTCAAAGGGCTTCTCTATGGGGTGCTCCTCAAGGATATAATCTCTGTCTAGTAGGAACTGTATCTAAAGCAGAATCTTTAAACTACAATAAACTATTGCAGAAATATTAATACACAGAATTAAAGTTATTTAATTCTAAGTCAAATTAAGATGCTATTACTTAATTTCACTTCTAAATATGGAATTTAGTGCTGTTTGGTTTATCTATTCATCGTTTATTTTCACCTGCACTATTTCAAATTCCAAATTCTTAATCAAGTATTTGGAAAAGTGTAATTATGCACCTAAATGCACTTCACTGGCTGGAGGTTGGATTTCACATGTCCACCCACGTTTGCAAATTACAGCTCAGTTCCATACAACGTGAGAGAAACAATTATTAGGATTATTATAAGTTTGGCTTGTGAAAATACAATGTCCATTCTGAACGATAAGAACAAAATGAAATGCAGAGAGGTGCAAAGGCTCCTGCATATTCTGAAGGGCTTTTTAATTTGACAACAAAATCAACCAAAATTGACACTTTGTGACCAAAGCTAACTCTAGTTAAGCCTGGGCTCAGGGAGGGAGCAAACACCACACTCCTGAGACATTCCTAGAACAAGCATCTTCTAATGTTATGCCTTATCAGCCACTGAACTGCTAAGCCTTATTTGATAGACTGTTATTACATCAGCATAACAACACAGCCTAATAGGTAGCAGGAGCAAAATAACCCTGCTCTATTTATCCCAGCCTTCAACCAGCTTTCGTATGATTTCATTTCTCAGTCTTAACTGAGGGCAATACTTACCTACCCTCTCACAGGAGCACTGTGAGGATTAATGAGTTTATTGTGAGTTTATGTTTGTAAAGCACTTTGAGATTCTTGGATGAAAGCTGCTATTGAAATGCAAAATATTATGGTTATTAGACATTATTATAGCATGCACTGTCTTTTATTACCAAAATTCAACTATGTGTGACTCACAGATTGGCTGACAGCATCTCAAACTGCATTGCTGCTTACCCATTAATTTCTTTTATTTTGATGTCAGATCAAAAAGGTATCCCAGAGCTATTATTCACCCCTGGCACAAAACCACCTGACAGATGTGACTACTTCGAAAACGTCGGGGTGTAAGTAAGCCACGCTGAAGAAGGGACTGCTTTCTCAGGTGCAATTTGGGCTAACAAAGTCTCCTGTAATTTCATTATTAAGACTTCTTCTTTCTTGAAGTTAGATGAACCCATTACTGGGTTTTACCAGCTTACCAAAAACCAGAACGTTTCTCCCTGCAATCTACCCTTAACTTCTGATTAAACAAGCAACCAATCTTCTAATATTAATACCTGCATCAGCAAAGTACCTAAATGCCAGCACAGTCCGGCATTAGCAGTTACTAATTTAATTAGTAGTTACTAATCAAATAAGCAAAAACTGCAGCTACAAAACCAAAACCCAGCCATAGCTCACGTGAGTGTGCACTTTCTCACATCATGTGCCTCACATCAAGACTTCAGTTCTGGAGAAAATAAAACTTCGAAGGCTATGGTTTACCCAAACCACAGGCAGGGAAATTACTATTGGAAATGAAGGTGATTATAGGTTAAGGACTCAATCCTCTGCAAACAAAAGTACTGAATATATCTACTCCCTAATACTCAGTAACATGCACAGAACCTGCATCTCGCATGTAAATTCATACCACCTTTATTTCGAAATGTGGCATCTGGATATCTACAACAAAAGCCTTCATTTCTGTGGGTCTCTAGCCAATGAGTCAAAGAATGGGACAACCTGGCAGCTAACCTATTTGTCCATCAACTTTCCAGCCATTACATTAAGTTTGCCCTAGTATTTCTATTAAATGTCAGTGAAATTGAGTATTTCCCAGTATTTCCTGTTTTGCTCCCATTGGTAAAGTTCTATCATCAAAGTATCAATTTGTACAACAGACTATTTGCAAAAGTAGTGACTTTACATCAGTAATTTAGATTCACAATCATGTCTTTGTTCATGTTTCAGGCTGGGATTGCTCCTAAATCACTTAAAATACAGCTCTGTAAGTTAGTAAAGCAGGAGCCTGAATCAGAACCTCTGAGGGAGGCTAAGCAAGTGTTTCATGTCACTCCTGTCCTACAAAAGCAACTTCTGCTTCTTATGTCTCCTTACAAGAATGAACAGGGACTAAATTAAAGTTCTTCAGAACTTTTTTCCCTGTTCTGAACTGGAAAACACAATTCCTCCCAGCTCTTGATATAAATACCAGGATTCTCCCTTCAGGCTGTGCTCCAAAGAACTCTTCTTGGAAAAACTCCAATCCCAGCTCCTTAGATTTTGTGCACTTATTTCTCACCTGAAATCCCTCAAGCAAAAAGAACACAGAAGCTCAGAGGAGCAAGAATCCAGCAGTTTGATTTTATGCCTCAGTTAAAAGTCTATTAAAAACCCCCCAGAATCTCTAAGTAGACCCAAAAAGTCTAAAGAAAACTTGAAAAGCACCTGATTTCCCTCTTCCATTTCTTTTGCTCTACCTCCAAAGACAGGCTCATTCTCACAAACAAGCATGTTCCCAGGGATACAGAAAACATGTGAAGAACTTGTCTTGGAACCTGACAGTTACCTCCTGAAATCAATCTTCTTCTGAGAATGGCATAAGATAAAAGCTAGAGTTTCAAGAAAATAAGCAAATGGCCAAAGAGTGATTTCTTTCTTTTTCAAACTAGCATTTGGTAAGATGCATTAACACCAGTTTCAGCACAAGAACTACTCCAGCCAATTTGGAAAAGAGGGCAACGGTTCTTTAAATCCTGTTGGGTTTTTGGTTTGGGTTGTGGTTTTTGTTTGTTTTGTTTCAATTCAAACTCTGGTTTGCTCCCATTGATTAATTTTTACAGTTGGGGTATCTCCTGAATCTCGCAGCCACATGCTAGAGGTACCTGGTTTCAGGCTATAGCCATATTTACACATATACATTAAGACTTAAGTATTTAAAAGGTTAACCAAAGAGGTTTCAGCTGAGAGATTTTAAATAGAATCAATTTATTTTCCGACATTGCTGAATTAATAGTCAGCAATGACATGTTAGGCATAAATTGAAATTAAAGTATTAAAATTAGAGATAAAAGCAGTATCAACCTCTTTCCTTTCCCCCTAATACTACACACAAAAACCAGCATATGGATGCAACTACATTTGAAATATGCAAGTAAAATAACAGAAACGAACAGCAGATACCTCAACCACTATATGCCCAGGAACATACAGAGAAACTGCTACTATCTGCTCCCTAGGTCTTGACTGAGGTTTTTAGGAGGGTATGTATGCACACTTCCTTATCCCTGGAAGTGTGCAAGGCCAGGATGGACAACCTGGTCTAGTGGAAGGTACCCCTGCCCCTGGCTCTGACTCACCATCTAAAAGCCCCTGCTTCTCCACACTGAAAACCAAGCATTTAGCACCTAAAAGAAGCACTTACTTGAAGGCTCTTTTCTCCTAACTGTAGGTTATGATTGGGGTTTGTTTCTTTCAGAAACACATCTGCATTAATTTACATAAGTAGAACAAAATCGTTTCAGTGTCAAGTTTCTCCAGCAAGAGTCAGGGTTTGGAGTGTGCCCCTAATACAGTTGAATCATCTCATCAAACCCAAGGGCATTTTTTTTTTCTGGGTACAAATTTGTTTATGGGCAGCAGCACTATGAGAATTTGGCCTTCAGGCTTCACTGGTATTTTATTTAGGTGCAGAACTTAGACTCGACATAAATTCTCAGTGTTCGTTCTGACTTTGTATTTTCTAAAGGGCACAGAAAGTTATTTTGTTAGGAAAAAAAATACAAATTTATAATATGATATTTACACAAAAATACCCAAACTCCAGGCTTCAAACATTTATGTCGCATCACTGACAGGGTAATTTATTTAGTGTACATCTTATCCACAGAAACATACAGAAATATTTACACAGTTCTCTGTACTCAGTGGGTGTTAGATAATTTAGTTTTCCTTCTTTAAAAACAACATAAATATTATGGTGCTCCCCACTAAGCTACGGAAACATTTTTATCCAGGATACTATTAAGCCAACTCATCACTTGTAGAGTAAATAAGGAAAAACTCTAAAGCAAACTGTTCAGCCATTTAGAAACACAAACTCTGCGAGTAGCACATCCAGCTTTGATAATCAACTGCTGCTGCTCCACTTCATGTTTCCTTCAGAATACTGCAGGAGCTCTGTTTACACTAATAGTAATGATGGTAATTTGAAAATATATCTTAAGAGTCAAAAAACAAGGTAACAGATCCAACATTCATTTCATGCTAGGAGTCTTTCATAGCTCTTGCTTTCAATTCAGATAAATTAATCCTTTAACTCCTGCCAAGATCAGGTCAATACGTGTTTACCTTTCAAACATCTGCCTTTCAATTAGACGTAGTATTATTTGAAGACATATGTATTTGTGGATCCATGAATACATATACCCAGAAATGTAGATATGCCTCCATTGCAGAGAACATTTTATAGAGGTATCACGACTATTTAAGCAAGATCATGCAAATCCACAGCAGCACTTTCTGAAGGCTTCATATCAACTGCTATGACAATCACGCTTAAATGCAAGCATTCAGTGGCTTTTAAATAATATGTTGTGATTTCCTTGGCAAACATATTTTAACCATAAGGAAAATACCACTTTCATGTATGTTTTTCATAAGTATTTCTGAGACTGGACTATGTAGTTGAATGCAGCACATAAAAAAAGTAGCAAAAGCCTGGCAACCACAAAAAAAAAAAAAAGCATTTTACTTTAACTCCTTGCTCTGTTAAATCACAATTCAGTATTCCCAAAAGTGTCAGTTACACACATATTTTCCCACCACAGAATTAAGACACTATAATGCTTTTCATCACAAAGTGCTTTACAAATCACCTTAAGACAATCTGTGTTGAAATGCAAGCAAAAGTAACTATTCAAAATAAGCTGCCTTCTTTTCCTTGGCCAGATCCTCAGTGTCTGTAAAATGTTATAAGGCAATTTAAGCCATCAAATTTAAGACAATTTACAGCTGTTGTAAATTTATCCCTTTCACATAACTTCATTGGCTTTACTAACACTGCATAAACTATATGTCCCGAATGGCTTTTAATAGCTAACAAGTAAACATAAAGAGGCATTTCCTTAGTAATATATTCAACTCACAGACTGGCATTCAGAAAATTATGCCTATAGTTTAAAAAAGATACATCCCAACCTAGCATTATACTGCATATATTGTGATTACTGCACAAAATATTCACAGGAGCTGGTTTCTGCCTTTAAATAAACCCTCCTTAGCTGTTTCTATGCAAGTTTACCCCCCTTGCTTCTCAGGTTTCCACCTCTTCATTTTTTTCCCCCCTCACTTCCCCAAAATCCCCACGGTAAGTATATTTAACCACACACACAATGACTTCAACCTGACTTAGCAGAAGAGGCCAAACTACTTTCACATGATTCTCTAAATATGTAGCTCCTATGACATCAAAGTTACTCTTCAAGAAGCCAGGTGGGTAGCCCCCAGTTTCCAAACTCTCATTGGAAGTGTGAGTCAAAATGTTCTGGAATTAAAATACAATTAAAGCGCATTTGATTTTATCATTTTAGAGGAGCATATCGAAAGTTTGCTCATTAGGAAAGACACATTTATCAGTAGAATAATAAAAGCTTAAAAAAGGATGTCTTTATGTTTATTTAACAAATGACCCAAAATTACGTCGACAATGTTTCACGGTCCTTTTAGTCTATGTTTTTAAAAGCACTGCTGGTAATGCCAATATGCTTTTATGTTTCAGAAGTTCTTTAACCTTTTTTTATAGACACCTTTTCTTAAGAATAGTATTTTATAGATACATAATAAGCCTTAAAAAAATACCTGAGAGGTCTTGCCTGGGGATTGCCTGCTTCTACATATGGATGTAAATAATCCTTTATGTAGAGATCAGCAGCACTATTAGAATGGGTGCAAATGAGAATCCTGCTGGAATAAATGGTGCAAATAAAAAAGCAATGAAGAAACAGAAAACAATTCAAAGCAGTAGAATACAAAAAAAAGGAAACAGTGGCCATCTTCCTGCACATTTCTCTTAATGAAACTAGCTGCTAACCTGCCATAGTTGGCATGATTGAGCCCTTTAACACAAATTCTTCAGTTAGGAAAAATTCAAACCGTTTTCCAATAATTATTTTGTGATTAACAATCTAGACTTTTTTTAGATTTTAAGCACGGAACAGCTCTTATTATCTAACATACTGCCAAACTTTCCATGTCAAGCAAATCACAGTCATCTACACATCATCCATTTTAAACAGTTTCATTCCAAAAGGAAACTACAGGCTACAACTATAAAATTACTTTCTCATTCAAAACAATGACGGATGGCTTGGGGTTTGTTTGTTTTTAAGCTGGATGGAAATTCTACATTTCTGCCTTTTAAGTAAAAAACTACATCTCTGCTAATCAAGTATCACCCTGTATTTAGTGCCCCATCTCACCTAGTATCCTGTTGTTGAAGTATGTGCTTGACTGCCTGAGCCAGAGTGAAGGTTTTTCCTGTCCCATAGGGACCGATGATAAGAACAGGAGGCAGTTGTGTTGAAAGTGGAGTAGTGATAGCCAGAACAGCCTCTTTCTGCTTAGCGTTTAGCCGAGGGTCCAACTGCTCATCCCATTGTCTGTACAAAAGGAGACAACAGAGTTTAAAAACAGAAGCTATGGCAATGCACTGTCAGCCAGAAATGAAATGCAGTATAATTTCTAAAAGCTATAAATAGCTTATACGCTACTGTATTGATTGTGGCATTGAGTCACAATGAAACAAATCAACAAATCCAACAAAACAATCACATGCTGTAATCACACAGATTTGGTATTTGCAATAAATAACTTGGGGTTTTGTTTTTTTCATAAGGAATCTATTTCTCAATTTACATTATCTCACCTAACAGTAATTAACTTGCATAGAACACATAGCACAAAAAGTAGATGCTGCACCATCACCTGATAACAAAGGGAAGTAGACATACAATTTTCTACTATTAATATGCAAAATGTGACTTCAGTTACAGTTCT
Source organism: Neopsephotus bourkii (assembly GCF_033783945.1). Taxonomy (NCBI): domain Eukaryota; kingdom Metazoa; phylum Chordata; class Aves; order Psittaciformes; family Psittacidae; genus Neopsephotus; species Neopsephotus bourkii. Next base: position 3,374,060 of record NW_026902223.1, read on the forward strand.
TTCCTGCAGTATTTACATTGTCAACTTTAAAAGTCAACAGGTAAACAACCCCAGGGCTTGATAAAACTTATCCATGATGAAATTAAAAAACAACTACAAAACTTAATAGCCACCAATAACCACAACCTTCTCTTTGCGTTTTGTTTTTTAAATCACTAATGCACATACCTCTAATGGGAAAGCAGCCTAAAAGAGTGGATTTTGCTGTAACCAGCTAGTGAAACTAGCATTAAGAGGAAGATACTTTCAGAAAATTCCAATGAGCATAAGAGGTTAAAGCTCTGTAGACACAGTTTTAATATTCCCACTGACAGATTTAGAAGTAGACATGCATTGTAAAAACCACCTGTTACTGCTGCACATATGGCCATACTTTAGAAATGTGATCTGCTTTGGTACAAGGACTGTGCTTCTTACAGACTGGGAAAAGTAGCAGTTAGTAACAAGGAGTAAAATCAAGAGGGAATTGACCAAATTCCCAATTTTTAAGACAGCTATAAACAACAAGCTGGCAGGAGACTCTAAGAAATAATGGAAAGTAACAGGGACATGAAACCAAGAAGAACAGGGAAAGACAGTTTTCAGTCAGAAGTACTGATTCTCCACGTAGGACAAACCAAGCTACCAGATGGAAAAAACATGCTTATTACACTGAATGAAACTGAACTACAACCATTACAATTTACATATATAAAAATCATCAAACATTACACAAATGATATTAACTAAAGATAAAATAACAGTTCTCATTTTCTTGACTTACCCTCTTTTTAGTGAAAACACTGCTAACTTCCAAACTATTCTTTAACACCATTCCCTTGAGATTCACCCAAAACTTTACTAAGCCAGGGGATTGTCACTGACCACCACTAGTTTTGTACTAATAACTCTATATAAAACCTATTCCCTTCTTTCTGCCCGTCCTGTCAAAGCTTTGATGCAAGCAGCAATCATCCCCACCCAGAACGCTGCTCCCACCCTTTTATTGTCTCTGTTTTTCCTACACTTCCAAAGACAAACTAAAATTTTCCAGTAATTTTTGTCTCACATTATCTCACAGTCTCAGGTTTCTAACCTGATCCCTTTCCTTTTAATCCTTGAGCTATCATCTGATTAGTACTGTATCACAATTGCTCTTAATTCTCACCTTCAAGACACCACACAACTCCTCTCATGCTGTACAGGATATCAGTTCCACATACCTCTCATTTCCCTGGTTTCTAAGTACAGAAACCTCATGCCCCTTTTATCCTTCCCCATGCAGCAACACAGCCCATATTCCCTGAGCAACACAGCCTCGGATTTCTCTTCCCTAAGTTTCCTCTTCGAGACAAACTATTTTCACTGCATCATTGCACCAGCTTTAAGTTTCCTTATAAGTATTTATAGAACATAGGGGTTTAGAGTTTCATAAAGGAAACTGTAAGATATGTATACAAAGAATCTCAGGACTGCTTGCAAGTGCAGTGCTGGTCCTAATGCTCCTTCCCACACCTTTCTTAGTCATACCCTCAGTGATATGTCCAAATTTGGGCTCACTGCACCACACTCCAGAAGTACTAATGGACCACTCTTTGAGATCCTGCACAGCAAACTCCTTGGAACTGGCATTTTCATTCCTATAAAGCATCATGCATATTTTCAGTGAAGAACAGAAGAGTAAGCAACAATAGCAGATTTGCTTTCTACAGCTGCAATGCAACTGCAATGCCTATAAAACCACAGCTCAATCGCAGGGAAAACCAATCAACAGATTCTAGTCCTCAGAGAATCACTTTTCTTGTTTTCTTTAGAACAGCTTCACTCCCTTCTCTGAACCATCCTCACCATTAAAGAGCAGCAAGGCAGGTTTCTTGTTCCAGGGCAGGTTTCAGCCATCTGTTATGAGAAAATCAGTACACATCACCATACAATCTTTGATATTGAAGTGTTTGCATTCTCATACCTGTTGGGACTCCAGGGGATGGTGGGAGTCATGCTGACATCTGGAAATAAAATACTGTTGTCCTTAATCCTGTCCAAAGCATAATGCATTTCACAGAGGGGTAAGCGATTTAACTGAAACTGAAGTTCAACCTGCAGCACAAAATGAATGAAGAAATGAAGAGGTGAACCAAAACCAACTAATTTAGAAAACACTCTTCAGACTTTGCTGCATATGCTACATTTTTATCTTCCTGCGAACTACAGACTCTCAAGAAGAGAGCCAAAAATATCATTCAATCAAAAGATGTGTGGTAAAATTAACTTGCTCCTTTTTATTGTTGTTGTGAAGCAAAGATAAATACAGCATTTTCTCTAATGCAATTCTGTTGTTTGACTTTTAAGATTAGATTCTACTGTACTTTCAGAAAAAAAAATTAAAGGGAAAACACTCTTGGAATTAATTAATATAAAAAATACAGCAGAAAATATTCTTGTCCTAAACCACTGGTTTTGCAAACAGAAGCTTCCATCCCTTATTGTAAGAACAACCTCAGAAAAGCAATAGACCAGAAATTTTCACGGCTCAACAGACGACATATATCAGATGTGTGACCAGCAGAGATAAACCCTAAACACTATTTCTAGTCAAACATTCTGCAACAATATAACTTGTTATTTATGTTCAATTATTAGGACTCTCTGAAAGTTAATTTCTAACAATTCATTGCTTATCAATACATTCATGTCTTTGTTCTCTCAATTACCTATGTTATAATGCTAGTAAATAAAAGATAATGCCAACAAAACTCTGGTACAAAGCCAGGAACAACATGAAGAGCACGTTAACATCCCTGATTAAATTCAGAACTGAACAATGGAGAGTGAATCAGTTTATACATACATATGCTAAAAGAGCACAGAGAAAAATACATTGTAAATGTGAACATGGGATAAAAGCAGCTCCTGGGGAAACAGTTCATAAAAACAGTTCATTCAAATTATCATTTACACATATTTAAATTTGCATTTATTAATCTATCCAAGCCCAAATGCATCTGAGCAGAGCATTATGCCCGAGATCTACATGTTAACAACCAACACAGAAGCCTTTATACAAAATTTGGCATATATTTACACTAATATAAAGCAGCATAAAACCACCTAAAGGTGCTGAAGAATTTCAAGTCACTGACATATTTTTAGTTGTTGGTTGGTTTCGGGCTGGGTTTTTTTTGTCAAATCATTGTTATCTATCACTAAAGGATTTGCAAAACACAGCTCTCAGTGTTTACCTTCTAGTATATTTAAATATCACATTATTATGTAGCACGTAAAATCACCACTAGCTTTGCCATAAATAAACAATGTTTGCTTGTATCAGTGCAGAACGTAGCCATTAGCTTTCAGTCCCTGGCAGATACAAAGATATTAAATATTTATCTTGACTAACATATTTTAAAGCAAGATGTAGAACCGTAATGCTGGAGAAAAGGGCAGTAACAAATCTGTACAATGCTAAGCATGGAGTTCACTGAAGTGACTGTAACTGCTAGAAGTTTTGTAAATAGGACATATGAACGTTTAAGAATCTTTTTCCTCATTGTTCCACTGTGTAGTTTTGAATGTGCCTAATTTGGATGTGGATACGCCTATCCATTACCTTAGTAAATACAGTGGTCTTCAGAGCAGTGGGGTTCAGCACTTGTCAGGAATGACAGCACCCGCTCATCCTGCACAAGGGGGATCTCAAGCTTCCTTTCCTTCCAAAGCTCTGTCCTACCCAACCTTACTCAGAGCCAATTTGTCCACTCAATCACATCCCACAGATGTTTGGAAGAGACCTCCCCAGGAATGGCAATGGTCCCAACCTCACAGTTTGATCTATACAGGAAAGACATCTATGCTCAATTAGGCCCGAGGCTGACAAAAGAACACCCAACATAACAATAATTTAAATGCAGAAAACCTGTGATGCTCATCTGAGTGACACTTCAATAGTCCCTTCTGGGAGTCCAAGCAAGGTGCCTCGCATTAAATACCTCTCATTATCTACCTGCATTCACCATCTGCTTTTGATTTGTTTAGTTTTGATGGAATCAAGTAAGTTACATTTGCAGTTGCAGAGTACTGAATGAGGCCATCTGTGAAGGAGAGGCATGTAACCTGCTTTAATATACAGTCCACAATAAGAAAACAGTGGGAAAGGAAGTTAACTCCATTGCCAGTTTCACAGAAGAAGACACAAAACAAACACTCCAAAAATAAAACTGTTGCCTGTTAGTTTGGTGCCCAAGCAGAGCAGCAGCCAGGGGGTTTTAAAGCATCCACTCACTCCATCCTACCTTCATGAATGGGGCACTTGATAAAAGCTGAACTGTGTATTTATTATAGTCAAGCCAACAATGGGAAAACAAGGGATGAGAAAGTTTCCAAAATGAATTATTACATGAGGAAAGAAAGCAACCCACCCAACTTACCCAAAACCTACCACAAGGAAAGCAGTTCTGTCAGTGCCTGAGAATCCCATGGGGAATATGCTAACTCTGCTAAGCAAAGTTCCCAACACCTTTAATAAAAAGGCTATACATCCAAATTACAACATCCTTAGTTCTAACCTGAGGATCCCTTTCCAAATTTTCAGTTACTACTTAATCAGAAAATGTTTTCTCACAATTAGAATTCCCTTAAAACATAGATAACAGTTTAAGGATTTGACCACCAGTTCACTGACCCACGTATGATGTACTAAATGATTCTACAAGCAACTTTAAGACCCAACTCTTCATGCAGAACAGATTGTCTTATAAAACTTCACCTGAGGCAGCAACTCAAAGCAAAACGAGCCATTTCTGAAGCCCCAGCTCATTTTGCATTCCAGAGGAGTTTCTGATAGAATCAATTACTAAGTTTAATTATTGTTTTAAGAAAACAAACACAAAACCAAGAGCCCAGAACCACCCAAGTCTTCCCAGACCAATTATCCATGCTAAATTAAGACATTAGGATGCTCGCATATGTTTCTCCAAAACAAAATGAATAGGAGGAGATAATCCTTTGGTGAAAACGCATTCCTTTCCAACAATTTTAGTGGCCTTAATTTGAGGTTCTTTCTGCTTGGTAACAAGATCAATCATAAGCTCCACAGCAGACACATTGGGGATGGGTGAGGAGTTTAAGTATTTAACTTCATTAGAGCTTTGTCTTCCTTTATATGCAGTTACATCTAATTCATTGTTTGCAACCCACACAGTACTTAATATTTAAAGTATCCTCACCCATGTCATGTTAACTGCAAAGTAATCAAAAGCCTGATCTTCCTGCCAACACCACTTTCTCTAGCAAAAATGTTACAAATCCTCATTTTGTGACAGAATGCCTCCAAGATAGGTAAGCATCTGTCCTGGATAGAAGTGTTAGTGGAGCAAGAGCCATGGAGGCAAGTATTATCATTCTGAAACACAGGATATACATAATAAAACTATTTATTCACCTTCCTTGTGGCTCTTACCTACCAACCCTCACTATCTCCATCAAGGAAATACTGTAAGTTAAAGACCCTTCCACTGAAGGACAATATTCCCTTGTTCCCATACGGGTACAGAAAGCAGCATAAGGCCCAGCTGTAACCTCAAGAAACCTTATTAAAATTTAATCTCACCTCAGGCCTAGGAACAAATAATGGAATCGACAATGTCACAAACATAAAGACTGAAAAGATATAAAGAGTCCGAGATGCAAGTTGTCAAAGACCAAACTGGCTATGTCAAGAGCAGCAGAGGTTTTCGGTTTGGTTTTGCTGGGGTTTGGGTTAGGGTTTGTTTGTTGATAAAAATCACAGAAATAGAAAACTCCCTCCTTTGACTTCATTAAGAAAAGGCTCCTGAGGTCTCCGGTGAAAATAGCATTGACAGACATAATGATGGAAGCCACATTAGAGAGATTAAGCCAGCGAAAAGTCCAGGCAGCAGCAGTAAGCAATATATTCAGTGGGTTTAGGTGAGAGGGGAGAGATTAGGCAGGTCTGGTGGAGAAAAGCCCATGAGCTACCCACAAACACCTACCTGCAGGAAAATAAATTAAGACAAAGCTTTCCTCTGCAAGTCCACAGAGGGCTTTGTACTTGAACCAGAAATATAAAACAACGTCCAAGTTAACTTACAAACCAAACTCTGAAAACCATGAGATAAACGAGCAAAAATCTAAAAGCAGGCCGAATCTATCAGAAGACTTTTGTCAGAAATTACATTTAATAAAACATGTTTTTACACCATAACAGTTCTAAAGTACTAATTTTCAAATAGTAAGACTCATCTGTACAAACCATACATGTGTATGTGTATATTTATGTATAGAAAGATTTCACCTATCTGAAATTCTCCTCCGTGCTCTGCTTTCTGTGTATGATGACAATAAAATTCCTTTTCATATCTTAAAGCAATTGGCTTGGGTGAAGCCAAACCAGACACAATGCAAACAGTTCCCACACCAAAAGCACTTCCACTCAGACTTACCTGCATTTCACAATCTGCCCGAAGATTGAGTTCTTCGCAGCATTCCCTGGATACCCTCAAGAAGATATAATCTTTTGTTTTCTCCTCAATAGCTGCTTCATAAACCTTCTCTTTGGTTCCTTGGGTCTGTGCTGACTTCTCTTTAGTGACAGGCAATAAATAAACAGCGTTGACTTTGGTCATCACCAGCCGTCCAGCCAAAGTGTCTTCCGAAAGCGTTTCAGTGAGCTTGAAGCGGCCAAAAAGTTGTCCGTTTTGGGCGTACTTTGCACCTCCAGAAACACCAGTGAGCATGAAACTTGCTACTATCTGCAATTGCACTTTTATGTTGAACCTAAGTAAGAAAGCATCGAGTCAGTGCAGGGAAGTCCTCTCACATTCAGAAATTTCATGTACTCAGGCTGAAGACTCAGTCACTGCCTTACATTCTGAAGGTGTAACTCCTGAACATGAAGAATAGCAAATCTGGCCCTCCCTAAGTATATAGCTGCTGGGTGTCCACACGTCTTCCTTTTGACTATAGCCTATAAAACATACATTCGAAAGAATTAACATCTTAGAAGCTTAGAGAAAGGACCCTCACAGGAAAAAAAATCAAAATACTAGATAGTATCTGAGACCAAAAGAAGTTTAGGGTGAATTAAGAGTTGTTGTGCATGTCCCAAAGCAGACAATTTCTATTTAAATAGTTTGTAGGCTTATGTTAGGTATTCAAGGAGAGACATGCAGGCTAAGAACAGAGGAAGATCCTATTTATTTCACTTATCCCTTCCAGGCTGCACACCACAGAGGGTAATTTACATCTCAAAAGGTAAATGGTATTATTATACCTATAATAGAGAAGGACTGATTAAAATTTTTGGGGAAAAAATAAATCAGAACGTATGCACTACAAGAAAAATTTATGTGGAATTGGGGAATAGCATCCCATCAGCCATATAAATCATCTGTCCACAGAATTCCTACTAGCAGCAAGTTCCTCCTGCAATCACAGATGTAACAAATTCATTCTTAGAAGTCACATGCAGAACACACTTCATTGACCTCTCACCAATACACAGCAATCTCTTCCTAGAGTGCTGGAGTTTGTTTTAAACAGATTGCTTCAACCTGGTTTTAGAATAAAGAGGTAAAAGGTCTGACACACTAACAACATTCAGCTCTCTTCTCAGTAACTATTTCCTGAATTTGCAACAAATTACGGTGGGGGGGAGGTGAAAACCAAAGGTTTTCAGAAATGCAAAAAAAAAAATAACATAATGGGGAAAAAGTAATTCTATTACAATAATTTTCAAACTGTTTTTATTTTATCTGTTCTTATAATATTATTTTAACCTACTAGACTGGTTATTTATCGTTTAGCTCCTTTAATACCAATCAAAAGCCTGTAACAATAAAAATCCAACATTTGAGCTCACTTGATAATTAAAGATCTACCAAACCAAAGCTATTGTTTTCATATCTGGCAAATCATGGCTGTTGCACAAAAACTGCAAGTTTGCCCCCTCGTGGTACCTGCTTCTCTACATAATATGGGCAGCAAATGAAATCCAAATTTCACACTCCTCCACTCAAAAAGCACAGGATGTTTCTTATGAGCATGGATTTGTTTAGTCCATCCCTAACCACAAATGTTACTGCCCAGGCTACAGTTAATCACTGAAAAGCATGTACTGCGTTAGAATTAGGTGCAACCCAATCTCCACATGTGCTTAAAAAATATAAACCCAAAACTAAACAAAAACCCAAGCTTTCTTCTATATGAGTGCTGAACTATTCCAAAGGAGCTATCAGCAAGATAGCAACATCTAAACCAGCTCATACCTCATTCAGATGACAGTTAAAATACTATATAAAATGTTGAACACAAAAACCAAGAGCTTGGTATTACTATTAAGATATAATCACTTGCAATTGTAAACTGATTTTGTTAAAACTTTCCTAAAGTTGAATTCCTCTGCTGCTGAACGTGTTTCAGCTTGTTCTCAAAGTCAGATTTATAAACATGTGCTGGAACAAGTACTACCATTCTGAGACAAGGCGCAAGTTAGTGTCTTCATGACTGAACTGCCTCTGCTGTGCTAAAGGGAGTCTAAGGTTTAGAGAGTATAAAGCAATTTCCAGTGAGCAAGCTGACACCTTCTGGCAAATCGTTAAACTACAAAAAGCTCTAAGAATTAGATTTTTAAAAAATCAGAAGTTGCTTCTTTCATCCATTCCTCACCCCTATTTTACTGGTTTATAAAAAAAGAGGGTTTCAGTCAGGCTTACACAAACCAAATACTTATGTTTTCTCTTAAGCACCGCAAAAATCCAGCCTAACTGCAGTGCTAATGAAACCAGCTAAAAAAACCAAGCCCGTTGTTCATATTTAAAACCACAGAAATTAAAGAAAGACTTCATAAATCCATCCAGTACCAATGCAAACAATTAAAAAAAGGCAATTAAACCCATTCTGAACAAAGCCTCATGTAACACAGTTCTTAAAAGTGCATTTAACACATTTGCTCGCACATTCACACATATGGAGCTAAGACTGGGCATGCAGTGTGACACTTCACTATGTGTTGATAAATGTAATATACAGTAATGACAAAAGCAAAGTTCCATCAAAGCCAGTGCTTTAAGTTTTCACAACCTTTAGGATAAATCTGCTTTATAATTCTGCATGGAAGGAGCTGTATGTGACACCACGCAATCTTTAATATCCATACGAGAAAATACACACAGAGTTCTAGCCACTCCAACATTTACATGCTTTTCTTTTCAATGTGCAAGAGAGAGAGAAAGGAAGGGCTTTAAAACCGTCACGTAGGGCAACCCCTTCCCAAACCAGTATCAAGATCAACATTGGTTTGTTTTCCCTTTAGAGTATGCTTGCATTCAGAAATAAGACAGCACTGGCTCCCTTATTACTCTACTTTATGATGTCCTAATGTGGAGTAATTTTTATAAACACCTCCTGAAATATTAAAATAACCAAGGACAAGGGGTAATGGGTACAAATTGGAGCACAAGAGGTTCCACTTAAACCTGAGAAGAAACTTCTTCTCAGTGAGGGTGACGGAACACTGGAACAGGCTGCCCAGGGAGGTTGTGGAATCTCCTTCTTTGGAGACATTCAAAACCCGCCTGGACACATTCCTGTGTAACCTTATCTAGGTGTTCCTGCTCCGGCAGGGGGATTGGACTAGATGATCTTTTGAGGTCCCTTCCAATCTCTAACATACTGTGTAAAGTAAAGCTCTCTAAGCCTATCCAGAATGAGCTCCCCTATCACTGAGTTCAAGACTTTTAAAGCCACTGCAACCTTCCTCCCACGATTTTCAGTCATTCCACTCAAATGATCCCACATGAAGGCTGAGACTGTGTTTTCCTAGAAAGTGAGAAATCATCAACATTCTTAAAACCCAACACTGCACTCCAGCCTGAACTGCAGACACTAGTATTATTCCAGTCTCATCTTACGAGGCCACGCTGACAACCCTACTTACAACTGTTACAATACACATGCACAAACCCATCAGAGAGGAGCAGCTCATCCACATTTTCAATTGTAGCAAAACGTCAGAGGTACCACAACCCACTTGCGTTTGTATTTCTGGGCCCATTTCTAGGCTTGCAACCCTGACACTTCACTAGAGAATACCAAGTGTGTGTGATCTTAGCCGCAGAGGATCAGAAGAGTGTGCTAGTTTGAGCCTCGTTGCGATAAAGTGGGTCAGCTACAAGATCAAAAGAGTATTTCTGTCATCAACACCATCAAAACAAGATTACAAGAACATTATTCAAACTTACTTCTATTAATCTGCTAGGCAGAAAAAGAAGAGCAACAACTTATCACTGCACCAAACTGTCCAAAGGAGAAGCATTACACACAGGATACACTAGCTTGTCTTTCATTTCTACAGGCACGCTACTTTCTGGTTTCCTATGAGGCATGAGTGTAATTCTCAATATGAACATTCACTCAGTAAATATATTGTTTACTCCTTTGCCATATTTCATAAAGTTTCCTTTAAAAACACTACCGTTTAAAAAGCCTTAGAAAAGTCAACCTGATTATAAATATGTATGACGGAGAACGTTTCTGTATGCTGAAAACAGTGTTCAAGCATGGTTCTTCCATATGTTAGATTGCAGCTCACGAGCAGAGCACAGCAGCGATGAAAGATATGAAGAAAAATAGTTCAAATACACTGCCCTCCATCTGAGATAGAAAAAAGAAACTGAAGCATTTTTCTGCTTTCAAAGCATGAGAAATACAACTACTCATAGTATTTTCTTCCTGAATTCTAGAGAAGTGGTTCAGCTGAACCTCTGTAGCTCCAAGACTGACACACTTCTGATTTCGGACTTAGCTCATGGATAGAACTAATTCTGCTACCGAGTTAGGTTAAAGGGAAGTTATACCCTTTGTTCATTCTGAGTACTGCAACACTTTAAAACTCTTTTGCACCACATGAGTGCAGGCAAAATTTTGAACCACAAATATCAAACTGCAGAAAAAAAAAAACTGTGAGGGTCTATACCTGGGAAATACACATCCTTTTCCTAACTCTGTATTTTGTTTCTGCAGCTAATCCAGTTGGGTACTATGTACATAGTACCTAAAGACAGAACAACACAAACAAGGTATGCTATAAGCCTTTTATTAGGGACTTTTATTCAGAAGCTCAGTTTCAGCCTATTTAGAGAATAAATATAATGAAGTCAGCTGCCACATCATTGTAAGATGAGCTTGATCCACACACAATTCAACCCTTTATACAAAGACTGCATACTTCTTTGCTATAACCTACTTTCACCAAGGAACAAATATATGGCTCTTATTATTAATATCTTTTTGTATAGAGACACAAAAAAACTCTAAACAAAAATAATTATCCAGACATTAACACAATATTCCTGTTTAGTGCCTCCACAGAAGCACTAATACATACTACTTGTTTTAAATTAGTTACTATTTCCAGACTCAGACTCAAATTCATTTCAAAGAAACAGGAAAACTCAGTATCTTAATCAAGCACGTAGTTTTAATGACAAAAGTTGCCATCCTCATTTCAATAGGAAACCAAGAAATATTGAAGAAATATGTTATAAAGGTATCACTTACTTGCTAACTTCCTTATACTGTGCTATTTCCTCAATATAAAGGAGGTCATGGAGCCGTGACTGATAGTTGGTCTTGGTCAATGATTTGTCCAGGACAGATTGTGTAAATAACTGGTCAGCAGACAGAGGGATTTGGTATCTGGAAAGAAGGCTCTTCTCCAATTCAGTAGTTTCATTAGGCTCAAATTCTACAATAGTCTTAGAAGTAGAATCCCAACGCTTAGCTGTGGTTAGTAGCTGTTGCCGTGCATGCATCAGGTATTCAAGATCTAGATGTAGATACATAACAGGAAAAGGAAGTAAGTTCAAACTCCATTTGTGCTTGGGTTTTATTTAAAAATAAGCAAGCTTTACTGAAAACAATCCTATTAGAGACAATGAACGAAATGTAGGTAAGAGTCTTCCTCTGCCTACAACAGCTTTAGTAAGTTCATTGTGGGTACTTACCATCCCTGTTTTTCAGGTATATACAAAGAAGCAGGCTCTCAAACAGTATCATAAAATATTTTATAGATAGGAAATTAAATTAATACAGACAAAGAAGGAAAGCACTTATATTTTAATAATCACACGCTACTTTGAAGGACTTGGCATCACAATGTGCTTTCAAAGCCTAATGGCAACAACATCTCACTTCAAAAATATGAAGGAGTGAAGAACCTTACAATATATACTATAAAATTTAGAAGGTAATAAAACCAAATTGATAAAACTAGCTGGTCAGGGATCATTACATTTGCAAGAGTGTGAAAGCCTTTAAAAAAAGGCTGTAGACAGCTTTGTTCTATAGCTGAATTGAGTTTCCTAGGCAAAACTTTGGAAATGTAACCTAACATATATATATATAGTTAAATACAAAGTTAGTAAAATAAAAGAAAAATAATTTTTCAGTATATCCTCATTTCAGAGACCACATAGCTTAAATGAGAAGCAGACAACCAAGCATTGTCTACAGCCACCCAAAATATATCCATTAACACCACAAAAACACTATGATAACAGTGCATCAGTTAACAAAATTGCAGTTAAATTGCAGAGCTGAAAATATTTGGCATTTATAGTGAAGCTATGATATCTTAATGTATTATGTCTGAGTAAGATTTAAGATGGGTATCCAGGATATCACACCAACACTGAAAAATGTGCAAAAAAGACATTTTCAAATTCAAATTAGATATTTAACATAATCTTGGCTGTCATTATTCTAAGTAGAAGGAAACCAGCTTTTTAGGCAAAGAAATCTCAGTTCAGCTTGACTACAGCTACAGGAATGTAGTTTATTTTACTAATCTCATGTGTTCATCAACAAGCCACACTTAAATATCTACCTCGAGCTTGAACCGTGTTAGTTGTACGGCAAGAAAAAGTCTGTGTTTGTGTGGCTTCTGTGTTTGAAATCATTTCACCGTAACTGATTTCTCGTACTAACCATACCACAGATCAAAAAGCTCAGTAATTATGCTGGGATGGAGTCCTTGTTTGCTGGAAAGACAGCCATTTAATTCCCAGTACTTGAGAGGCTTCCACTGGAAGCCTGACACAAACAGTTCCTGGCACAGATTGCGCATACCGTGACCCTTTCTTAAAGAGCATTTTGTACAGTCTCAGTGCACAGAAAGCTTCTCTTGGTTCATTGTCGGGTTTTTTTTCCCTGGCAAATAAAGATTTCAAAATGCATAAAGGAAGCTCCTCCATTAAAATATTTTAACATTGACCTTTCTTTTCTGTTCAGGTAACTGGACAGGACCCTGAATTACATGGAAATTCAGAGACTTCTTCTTCTGTTTGAAAAGCACTTCCGTGCGATCCCAATTCATATATACTAAAAGAAACAATGGAATTGGACACACATCCAACAGTTATCCCTTTCACTTGCCTGCTTACACGCTTCTTAGATAAGCTTAGCAAAAAGCCCAGAATATTCTCCCTACATTTATCTGTAAAGCACCCAGCACTCTTTTCATTTGAAACAAACATTAGTAAGAACCTGCTTGAAGACTTCAGTATCCTCTGCACACAGACAAGCAACATGTGAAAAGGAAGTATCAGTATCTAATGCTAGAGAGTGCTACTTCAACTTCATCCACCACTTTCATAAGGACTTGACTATTCCTTGTATCTCTGGTTAGTAATTTAAGCCAACAAGGACCCAGACCATAGACTGGTTTGACAGTAACTCTGACTTTGCAAGTAAGTTATGGCTTGGTTCTCTTGATCTTAAACAGGTTTACAATAAAAGGACACGTATTCTCCACAAACTCAATGTCTTTGGAAGCCTGTCAGCTGTGGTTACCCACATCTTTAAATGGAGACCATATAATAGTTCCCGAAAAGACCACAGCCTTGCTTCTAAGCAGTTTCTCATTCGCAATGCAATGTCCTCAGCTTCAAGAGACATTACAGCTTGTACGGTCTTCCTGCTCTTGGCTACAAGCACTTGGGTCATCTGAAAGATCAGTTCATGATCTTTGGTATTTGCTATTTATAGTTTCTTTTTGTTAATGTTGCAAATGTTAGCCTGTTCTTGAAAACAGACGCCAACAGAAAACCGCTGTTTTCTTAGTTACATCTTTTTTCCTTCTTTTTCCTGCTTAGACCCCAGTGCTACAGTTCTGCTTCTTTTGTGTTTTTATCTCTCAGGATCTCATTAAAAACCACCACACTATCCCACCCCCTTGCTTGCTGCCAAGTGACACAGTGACCTATATTTAGCTCTCTTTACCTTTTAACCATAAATCAAAGTACTTCATTCTCTTTTGCACCCCTTCAAACATCTTTCAATTCACTGACATCTTCCTGATAATAAGAGCTATTTCAGGTTTGAACTGAGACGCACTCAGTTTCATAAACAGAATACAACCCTTACAGTAACATATAGTTCAGGGTTTTTTTTTCTGGCAACACATGCAAAAATAAAGTTACACTTCCTTTATATTTTCAACATTTATGTCAACAGCAACTCATTGAGTTACAAGTCTACACTTTGCCTCTTGCTTTTGACAACCCTAGTCAGACATCAGAAGGGGAGGAAAATAAACCAAACAAAAACCCCACACACAACTCAAATAGTCTGCTTAAACTAATGAGTTACCAGGTGTATTCTTACACAGAAACACTTCATCTCTTTAGTGACCTTTTTCTATGTTTTTAACATTTTCATCAGTACAAGAACAATTATAAACCCATAAATACTTAAACTTCCAGTGCTGCCTACAGACACAGAATCACAGAATAGTTAGGGTTGGAAAGGACCTTAAGATCATCTAGTTCCAACCCCTCTGCCATGGGCAGGGATACATCAAAATGGTTTATAAAATACACCAAACCAGAAATTCCCAGCATTTTGTCAAGATTTAGGAGCCATAATAGTCATACTCCAGTCATCCGCTTTATTTACACCCTCTGAAGCTTTTGTCTACTATTTATATTCACACACATGATGAACATAACATACAGTGAAACATATTCATTAGCTGTTAATACAGATGCTGTTCTGACCATAACTGCAAAAGAGAAGACAACAGCATGAAATGTTTCCACTATTCCAAACAGAATTTTTAATACATTACCTTCAGTTGAAGCAGCATCAATCATTACTCGTTGCATGAGGACTGGCTCTAATCCAAAGTCAAACACAACAGTTTGGCGAAAAGTTCCAAAGATTTCTGTGTTAAATGCTATACTGACTTTGTATATATAATGATCTATTCCATTCTGGACCATCTTTCCTCCTATCCATTCCTGACAGTTTTCTGGAACTTCCTGGGATACCTGGGTAGTGCTGTCTCCAGCAGATATTGCAACGATACTAAAATGTGGGCGATGGGCATCATAAAGCAATGCCACTCGATACAGCATTCTTGCAGGCTATAAAAAAAAAAAGGCAGAGGTTGAAATGACAGCACATGGGAAACCTGAAATTACTTCAGGACTATAATCACATGCAATCAGATAAGAAGAGCTTATAAGAACTTCAGATTCTCAGAGCAGATAGGAGTCCTGCCTGCTTTCCAGAAACCTGGCCAGTCAATACATGATCAACAGAGTTGCTGGGAAGACAGAGAGAAGGGATGGTGCTAGGACGTTTCTCTGTTTTAAGAAGAATTAAGCAATTGGAATCTTAATAACAAAGTTTGTGGGTTGCATTCTAGTTATTACAGACTCATTTTCAAAAGATAAGTAGTCCTACCTTGCAAGTGAGAGCAAATGTCCATGTCTGATGTGACTTTTTGGTTGTGACAGTTACCGATAGCTCAGGATTATGTTCTACTCTCACTCCTTCTACACATTCACTAAGCTAGATTAAAACAAAAGAAAATAATGTCAAACTTCTACAGGTAGTATCAAAATAAAAATAAGTAGAGAAAGGTAGTAATTCTTAACAGGAAATGAAAAAAAAAATGGTTTCCTACCTATCTACTTGCAGGATTGATGCAAGTTCTGTAAAGTGACTTTCACATTAATGAAAATACGTGCTAATTCAGAGAGACAAGCAAGCTAAATCTGCTAGGTCATACTAGGTAAGTGAAGAATGTAACCATTCAAGGACAACTAACTGCAGGACTTGACTTTCAAAACCCAGCTTAATTGTAAACGTTTAAAGTAGAACAAGAAAGAAAGAAGGATCTAATAAAACAAGGCCCAAATACCCCATTTCCAGAAGACCCCAGATCTCATGACATCAATGAGACTACTAGAAACACCAGGAAACTAGAATGAGGCTTTCTACTCATTAATGAACTTTGCAGAAAGTCTACTCTTCCTGGATTTTAATCAACAATAGATGGCCTGAAAACTCCTTAGGGTCACTGGTGAGTAGAGCTGGTCGAATGCCACAAAAACTTCCTTTGGTATTCCAATTGGCTGCTAAGTCTGATCATATACATACCCCATACTCTGGTATACAAACTGCTTTAAACATTTTGGGGATTGGCTGCTCTACATACAAGTGCCTGCAGCTGCATGCAAAGAAAAGGAGCCATGCCCAAGCAAGAGTATTCTCCACTAAGCTTTGCCATTTATTGTTCCCAGTTTAGTAAATTCTGCCATCTAGTCAAGGAACAGGAACAATACCGTGAGACTTGGCTGACCCACCCTGCACTGGAAAGAGTAAATATGCAAAATTAATGAGCTGTGATTAACCTTCAAGCTGTAATTCACAAACTCTATTGAATTCCTGAAAAGAATGAGTACACTTGCAGATACCAGCTTAAGTCTCTGGTATCTCTGCAAAAAGACATAGGGCAGGATGGAAAGGGAAGCAAATTGGTTGGACACTTTCTTGGTAAGGAGACATTCAACCAGCTCTGATATTAAGCGCCAAAACAGGGCACATCTGTTAGCTTTAAATATGAGCCCATAGGGAAGCAGTGTATTTTCCTTACCACTTTCTCAGGAGATAATGAGTTCATCCATTTCTCAATCAAGGTTTCCATATAACTGCCCGAACACTGCTTGTTTTCCTTCTGCTGTTTTAATCTGATCAAGCGGGAAGCGTATCGTTTCTGCCATTCTGTTAGCTCTTCCTGGGAATGTGCTGAAGTACACTGTGCACCGTACCTGCAGATCCCTTGCTCTAAAAATCTACATAAAACAGCAAACACGATTATGTCTTAAAACTTTTTGGTCTCCAATTAAAAAAAACAAACAAAATGACCAAAATTATACTTTTCAAGCTTCGTTAAGTCTCTCTCGCAGAACTGAAGGCAGTTTAGTTCACATGAACTAATCTGGATATATATATATATGTAACCAGCATTTTGGAAGAGAGGCAGCAGCCTCTCGTGCACTGAAGCCTGGAAGAGTATATCAGATTTCTTTTAGATGTAGGGGACAGAAGTCTTCTTAAGAAATCTCCAGCTTCAAAGAGGAAAGAATCAAGGGCACAGCAATTAACACAATGAGATCATGGACTATCCCTGAAATGACTAGACCCTGTATTAGTATGAATAAAACACTGTTCATCAGGAGCAAAGGGAAGATACAACATGAGTTCCTCCAATAGTTACGTTATTAGCTGATAAATACTCATTCAGCAGTTTTTCCTAGAGCAATAGTGACATCACATGGTCCTTTCTACTAAATACACCTACACACACATCACCTCTCAAGGGAAAGGTTTAATCCTCTTCTTTCCAAAGGGTATATCAGACCAAAAGGATCTATTTTTTTCAGAGGTAAAGGATTTGTTCAAGTATTACATTTTTAATTTAATGGCATGTGCTAATGCATCATTCCAAGCACCTATACACATTTAAGCATTCCAGTTCCCAGGATTTATTGCAAGTCTGGGCAAATGCCTCTAACTTGGGAACTATTGTTCTAATTAAAATTATAAAACAGCAGTAGCTGCACCTTCAGCATTCTTCAAAACTGAACCACTTAAAAAATAGATGACAAAATGAAGAATAAAATGGGAGGGGTAAGTTCTGACAGTTCTAAGAAAGCAGTGGATATACAGAATAAACACCAGGCCAGGAGTCCGATTTGTTTGTTTTGCATAAGGAGACTATAAAGAATTAACTTAAGCATCACCTTTATTACAAATAAAGTCAGGCAGGATGGCCTCTGTCAGGATGTTAAGTTTATAGAAACTTGGTAGACATAGCTGTACTTAAATTTCATGTGGATATCTATGTATATAATTACACTAAGAATCTCTTCCTACAGTGATGAGTTACTATACAAAAAGAAAGGATGCACCAAGAACAGAAACATACAGCAAGTCAGGACGCTACATCATTGATGAAGACAGCAAAAGGGGACCAGTGAGTGAATAACCTTTCCATAGTAAATGCATTATGTAATGTAACGTGAATTAGAATGTGAACTTTGCGCTGTGCTGACAAAAACACCACCTGACTATGGCGTGAAAACCTTGCAGCAAAAGTACCTGGATATCTAGGCCACCCTTGTATCAGCAGTTATAATTTGGCATACACTCTTCCTTTAAGAACTGTTTAAGTATTTAAAGGCTTGCATGCCCAAATTGCTAGTAAAATAAGCATGATATATATCATGATGTCACTAAAGATGTTCTAAAGGTATACTCCTTATTCTGAATTTAAATGTTTTTCTTGGCAGTCATTTTCAGTATTTTTATTGTAAATTTTCCAATTCACCACTGCATTAGTATGCTAAAGTACAATTATGATTTTCATGGCCCAAAGTAAATAGAGCGCAAGCATAAAAAATTGTTGACCTGTTCTTATTATCAGGTTTAAAATCAAGTGGTTTTCCTTTTCATTATTTAACTGGAAAGCATATTACCTTAACATTTGTCATCATTATGCAAGTTTTCCACATTCTCATTGTTCACATTTTTAACAGGCACTATTTTTTCCTCATTTTTAGTTTCTTATTTAATACCTCCTGCAATTCCATAGCTTCATTATCTAGAATAAATATGATGTACTCCTACGGCTTTACAGCACACAGGGGGAAAACAAAGCATAGCTTCGAGAATTCTTATTCAGTATCTCTAACTGCCTCCTTATAAGGAACTAAAATCTTTAGTCTGTGGTCAGAATGATACTGTCCACATGGATTTGCTGAGGAAGGCACAACCTTCTCACTGCAAGGGTTAACAGTGTGCATAAAGCTAATTGCAGCTTCAGTGGAAAAACGTTTCAGTGCAAGGGCTGGAAATATGGTATAGATGTTACTCAACAGAAACATGGTATAGATGCTACTCAACAGACATTCACCAAGAACTAAACACTGTAAATATTTGCTTTTTCAAAATTGCTCAATATGCACCAGATATGATAAAAGCCAGGAAGAGATGCCAACACTTTAACATCTCTAGAAAATCATGCCAAAAAATAGCCCAAATTCAGCAATTCAGTTGTGTCATTTAAAAAGCAGGTCAGATTCCTGCTGATGTTTCTAAAATAACTTATTTGCATCAGTTATATATATTGCAGAATCAAGTGCATACTGATGGTTCCTCCCCATCTATATTAATACAGTTTTATTCAAATATTGACAATTAATAACACAAACTACAGGCAATATTGACTTGACAACTGAAAAAGACAAGAAGCAGAAACTCCAATAGAAGCCACTGGATTTTGAGCGAGGCAATTCTATGTATTTCAGCTTATGCAGAATGGAAATAATGAGATCTGGAGGAAAGTTCTACAGACACTTTTTTCATCTGGAGACATGCACATCTATCAAAAAGCCTACTTATTTTATCACAAATAAGAAAAGGGAAGGGAAGAAGACACGTGCTGACCTGTCACTAGAAAAATGGCCCTCAAACCACACTCTCCCGTTTTATAAACTGAAGCACTTCCAGATAAACTGATCCTTCAAAAAATATCTGTGAACACATCAACTCTTGTTCTAACAAGTACCTTCATTTTCCTGACCTCTTAATCATTCTGTCAGCAGCTAAATACCAGAAGAAACGTTAGGGTCCCTTGGAGAATGGTGATATAAAGCAATGACTTTACCTTTTACATAGCGTATATTCTTCACTGCTTGTGACTCCCCGGGGTGGAGGGCGAAAGTGCCAGCCATCCCGGGACCCTGCACAGGAGGCAAAACTTTGGTTACTTCTCTACTTGCCAGTGAGTCAGATAGTAACAGCCCAGGGAATTCTATCTCTAAACTCCAACGCAAAGTGTATTTGTCCACAAGGCAAAATTATCCACCAACAATTAAGTTTCAATCCTAACAAATTAATGTAGATTAAGGTCCAAAGGTTATGAAGGCAAGTTTCTAACAATGCGCAGAATAGAGCATGCTGTGATACAGCACTTCTAGCAATAAACAGAAACTTCTGCCTCCAAATTCAGTCAGTGATGAGGTAATTCTACCTCAACCCCGAGGGCTCACCATGATAGTCAAGCCCCCTTCTTGTTTTCTGACTACTATGCAGCGCTGAGTACTCAGCAGAATCCAAGTCTTCTCACTACAAAATAAAGGAGCTTTAGAACTGAGTTACATACCTTCTTCTAAATCTTCTACATGATATCCTGATGGTACTTTACCAGCTGCCTACAATTATATAAAAAAAAACCCAGAGTTATAAAGGAACACAGAAAAATATCATCAACAAGAACCACTCTGGCTTCTCTGCTGTCAAAGTGTGTTTCAGAACAACCAATACAAAAATATTATCAGAAGTCTGAAATCACTTTCAGTCAAAAACATAAATTTCATATTAACCTGATTGGATTGCAGCCACTGATAAAAGGAATTGTGACAGGAACACCAAGTGTAGTCATTGCTGTGTGAAAATCTGAGAGATTTTTACAAGTCTAAATTCCACCCTGTGATCATTTCAGTGGACTGCAGTGAAGCTTTTAAAAGGCCACAAGTCTGAACTGTATTAAGATGTCTTTCAGCTTTGAATCTACACTAAAAATAAAGCCCATATCAATGACAAAGCATTGGGGGGGCTGAGGGGAGAGGAAGTGGCAATTTAATCAGTAGAAATGACAGATTAACCCCTAATACAAAAAAAAGGTGACTGAGAGGGCATTGATACGTGTCATGTTTATTATTTCAGAATCATTTCCAACATAGAAAAATACAATAAATACATAAATAATGCAGATCTAAATGCTTTGAATTCTTTCTACTTTCTACTTCAAGAAAGTCAACAACATATTAGCAACTTCCTCTACTTTCTCACAGATCATGCAAGATTGTGATAGGTAGGTGGTAAAGTCCAACAGACCAGTGGAAACACTGATGTTTGAACCAGTATGTTCACAGTGAGCCTGCATCTCCTGGGGCTTTCAGCTCTGTCAGTACTGCTCATTATTTTTCCACTAATATGCTCATTATTACCTCTGTTTCAGCAAGAAGTGTTTTCAGTCGTGTCAGATCTTTAGTTACCATCCCGTTCTGGGGGGGAGAAAGAATATTAATACTTCAAACAAACCTTAACATGCATTAAACCACAGCAACTAAGTTCATTTCCCCCCCACACCACCACCACAGAGAAGGGCAAGAAGGAAAAATGTGTTTGACTTGGAAAGCACAATTATAAATGACCTACTACATAACACTGAGCAAACATGAGAGTGAAAAAGGGGATTCTACAATGGCCAAAACCAGCACTAGACTTACAGGAAGTATCAATACAGGTCCATGTAGGAGAGCAGAGTGTTCAGAACAACTTGGGAGAATAAAAAATTTCTCAGGAAGCTTAGCTGCCACTCAAGACAAGTATTAATAGCTACAGTATTTATTGATTGCTACCTTGCAGAGCAGTACTCTACATGCAGAGTAGCCATGGACAAGGTCTCAAGAGATCTGTGCTCTGTCACCAGGTTGAGCTGCTGGCCTGCTGGGTGACCTTAGGCAGGTCACTTCACCTTGCCATGCCCCACTTTCCAATCTGCAAAATGGGGACAGTGATACTGACTGTCTTCACAGAGCACTTTGTAAGCTACTACTGAAAAGCACTGTACATGAACTGTGTGCTACAGTTACTGAAACGCTTTGGCTCTAACGTAATATGTTAAAGTTTCACTGTAGTTGCAGTGATGGATCCCTTTCTTCTTAAGGACCCACTTTAGAAACTACTAGTTTCTACAGTTTCATAACTCTTTCTGCTCTGATGTAGACTACATGATTTTCAGAGTTTTCACTAAAAAGCAAGGATTAGCCGTGTAACTAAAAGTAACTGCATATTCATATTGCATGTGAAGCAAAATTCCTTCAAAACGGAATTTATCTGAAATATGTTGCTAAGTGTAATGACTTCACACACAAGTAAGCCAAAACTTTGATTAAAGGAAGGCAGACCTGTGGTTTTTATTTCAATCATCTCTTACAGAAACTTAATTAAGTGCTAGCACATTTGTTAGACTTCACATTTTGACTGTGCTACTGAGGAGTAGAAATTACTCTTTGCTGAAAACTTACAAACTCAACAATTCTCACACTTAGGCTTCTTTCAAACTGATTTTTCACTTCTTCAGCAGACGGCTGCAAATTCAGCTTAAACATATTAGAGGATAAAATGTTACCACGAATCACTCTCTTAAGTCACTGGGGAGGAAACTGGATGGATTCCAACCCTTCAATAAATTCATTTCAAAGCTGACTTTCATTTCTTCTCTCATACAATGGCACAAGTCAGTAAATCAGTTGCTGATTTTAATATTCCTACTGAAAACAACTGCGTCTTACAACCTAAAGCTTGTAAAAACCTCTCAAACTCTGCTTTGGGACAACACTCTGGAATTAAGAGACTGAGTAACTTTATTTGCACAAGAGCTCAAAACAAGGGCACTATACACTTCCTGTGATAGGGAGCTTCTGGCTATTTTACTGGGTTTTCCCTGCAGGCAAGTTTCTTTTGACCTCACCAGGAATTTTTCAATGAAGCATTTTTTCATTAGAAAACATGAGCTAGACAAAGTAAAAACCCTTTTCTTGATGTAAAAATAGCCAATGGCGGGGGGAAGGGAATTCAGGATACATACCAGACAGCCAAACAGAACTGCCTCTCAGAAACAACCTCCTGATTAAGTTAAACACCAAGGTATAAGAGACATGATCCAATTTCAAGGTAATAGGCTTTCCTACCACAGCTTCTGATGTCACTTAGACATTCCTCATGGTCTGACCAGAGGAATGCTCTTGTCTGTGCTATGACCACATTTCTGGATTTAGCATCACCAGGAGGTCATGGTGACAAACTGCATGCTATTTAATCTAGATTACAGAAATAAAAAGGACACTTATTCCTGTGAAAACTTACTGTCCCTAATTGTTCCCATAGGAGTAGTCACATATGAGTCACAACAGTTACTAACTGAACGGGGTTAAAAGCATCTTAAAAGGTTTTAACAGTTGAAGGGTGAGATAGAAGCTTTGAACTCAAACCTTTATCTTCCTCTGGAAATACACAGGTTTGGGGTATGTTTCTGAAAGGCTTTTCATGCTCTCTTACAACTTATCATGTGCTAGTTATTTAAAAGTCCTATCAATCATTTTTCTGCTTAAAACCATATGATGTTAGGTGCAACTTTAACAAAGTAAGCAAAAGTTTGAGACTTACATTATTTTAGTCAATCCCATAAATATGAAAATTCTTTTGTATTCCCTGAGGATTCAGGCCAGCAACCAAGAATCAACACCTCTGAAACACTGCTAATGCAACAACCGAGGTATCCTGCTGAAATATGTGTGCCCATATACTTAATCTTTGGGGTTTTCATACAATTCATTTTAGTTGCAGCCTTACAGAAGTTCATTATTACACACATTTTTTAAAAAAGGAAATACAAAACTGCTTTTTAAATTATATAGATTGCAACAAACCCACTTACCAGTGATTCACCCATCAGTGATTTGGAAAGAACATTAGACACAATTTGCAGCTTCCCTTTAAGATGCATGCAGCAGAGCACTGCACGGAAAGATCCATCTCCCTTGGCCAGCCCCTCTCCCAGCACTGCAACACAAATCAGCAGCTATTAGCTTCATCACAGTATACATTTAATTAAACTACATACAATTTTCCTTCATCTTTAACATGAAAATAAAGTCTGAAACTTGGGTTGACCTATGGCTTCTTGGGAAGACATGTCTTGGATTAAAGTAAGTATTACTTGTTCTTGTCTAATATTAACTTGAAACTTGTCTCCCACTATCTAAGAAAAGCTGTACAAGCTGTACATGAGCTCAAAAAAGGCTGTCATGTTTACATGCTAAAATAGACAAAAATTAAATATGGGAAGGTTAAATTCAAATATCTGACACAGACACAAAGAACCTCCTCTTCACAGAAAGGGTAAAAAATAAATCGCAACCAACAACCTCTCAGTAACACAAACATGCTCAGGAAGATCCATTCATGCTCACAAGAAAACATGCCCTGTCGTTTCCAAATATAGCTAACCTCCTCGTGGTCAATTCCTGCGACTTTAAAAGGGCTTTTATTCATTTACACTGTAAAGTGCAGGATATAGGAACGATTGTTTGAGTCCAGAAATTTACAGGCTCTGTGTAACAGAAAACTTTCCTAATGCTTTCTAGCACTGGATCAGATAGCTGCCAAACAGACACTTTCATTGACACTTCCAACAGTGAAAGGATTTATTTCACAATATAGACGTGCTTCAGACAAGCAGGAATAACACTTAACCATATGTATTACCTGTCCAGAAAATGAAATGCCAGAGTGACTAAAAAGCTAGTAAGCTAAGCATGTGAGTTGAAAAGAAGGCTGGACAGTTGTTTAAAATTACAGAATTATAACATATATTACTGTTATTGCAGGCAACATCAATGTCTGTGTTTATACCACTATTCATGCAGATGCAAACAGCTCCTGTCAATGCTAACAGGAATTTTACATTCACCATAACTTCAGGATTACATTTGAGAATAATAAATCAAAACTCCTCACTCAGCAGCCGCTTGCACCATTAACACAAAGTGCAAGAAAAACCAGTCCCACAAAACAGTTACATAAAAACAACTCAGCATCTCTTCAGAATGACATGGTAACTAAATCCTGTCTCTAAAGTTCCTCAAAGATCAGTCTGAATTCACCACTCTGACGATACTGACCACGTTTCCAGAAATAGAGCTTACTTCCCAAATCAGAAGGAGCTGTGCCAGAAATAGCTTTAACATGTCTGACAGTTTGCTATTTTAACCTCGAAGACTGGATGTCCAATTACGATCTTTCATATCATTAACTGCACAGGATCACCAAGCTAAAACATAATAAAAACCTCACACAACACCATCAGCCAGTATCTTTTGGTAAAGATTTGTGTTATAATTTAATAGATTACAAAGTACCATCATTCCTTGTAACGCTACAAGCAGCACACTGTAAAGAACTTTCATTTCTCCAGTTATTTCAAATCTACTTATCATGCAGGTTAAAATAAAACACTGTCATAGGTATGCAACATGTCAAGTCTTGTAAAAAGACAGAACAGCAGCTTGAATAAAACTGTCTATCTAAGAAAAAAAAGAGTATCAAGGAAGTGTGAGTATCAAGTAGTCCATGCTAAGGTTGTTTTTAACCAAGGATATTTCAAACATGAAACTAAAACTAAGACCCTCCAGGATCACAAATGCAGATACTCTGAACTGTCAGATGCTGGGCTACAATTGCTAACAGCACATCCTACGGAACCCCAACCAACTAGTTCATTCATATTGTCATAAAAATACAACGTGTGTTTATACAAAAATACACACACAAACCATTTTCATACACATACATAAATAAGACATTAATAAGCTGAAAAATGTCCTCTGGTTTGGATCTGGAAAAAATATTTGCAGAACATGCTGGCATGAATTAAAGAAATTAACATTAAAGCGGATGATATTCCTTTGTTACCTGCTATATTTGAAAGTTCTTTACTTAATGGGAAAAAAAAAGCAGACATCAGTGCTGCTCTTCCACCCACTTCTATGCCCATCCAGCGAGAGAAGAAAAATAGTTAACATGACAGTTTCTTTGATATCCTGATAACTGACACATATGCCAAGAAAAAGTTTCACAGATGGATGTCACCGATCTATCCCTATGACAAACCCATCAGACCTCATCAATGAGAATCCTATTCATTAAACAGAATCCTCCCTCCTACCTCCTTTCACCTTCATTCATCTTTCCATGTGTGTGTCTCACTTTGATTTGCCATCGCGAAAGACAACTGTGAGGTTAGTCAGAATATTACACCCTTGGCAGAGATCAGCAGTTAAAAGCAGCAGCTTAAAATACAAAAACCTCCGGACTATTTTAAGCATGATACTGATTAAGTGACATTCAGCCTTTTTAAATCTGTTGAACTTTAATTCCACACCTACAGAAGCAAGAAGCAAGTTTACTTTTCTTAGTTATATTTTGTGGGCCTTCACAAGCAGCTTCAGAGCCACACAAATTCCCCAGACTTGAGCGTCAATGAAGACAAATGTATTTAAAACAACCAAGCAAGCCACAAAAAAAAACAACCCCACACAACAAAACCCACACAAAACCAGAAAGAACAATTGAAAGATCATCACTGCTAGCACAGGAATGGCAGAACAGTGTATCAGTCTATGTAACAAAGATGTGGTTACTCTTTAAAATTCAAGGGTAGTTAAGGAACTAACAACTGAAAGGTGAGATCTACCCACCTTCTCTTTACCAATCCAACTGATAAGCTGGGTTCCAACGCTTACCAAACTCTGCAGAGAGTTCTCAGTGAGTTTTGAGTCACTTGCATTATACATGGATAACAGAACATTAGGCAGGATGGTTAATTCCTTTAAAAATACCCTGACTGCACAAAGCAGTGAAATATGAAAGGCTCAACTTCAATGTGCCATATGCACATTCAGAAGCTTTAACAAATACAAATCAATGCAAGTACATCATCTTGATTTTCTCTGAATCAAGTCCCAAAATGCAAACCAAAATATCAACCATGTCGCCAGGAAGAAAGACGGAACCATCATCTGTCTTTAACTTTACATGAATCCTAACACTCTTCGTTCATCCTACTAAGTTACCTAATATATAATAGTATACTAAGTTATCTATTAGCCAAACACACCACTGTGCCAAAGACATGCATTTGAGTTCTGGTACTTCAATATGAGTTAGAAAATAGTGAGAACTCTCTAAAAAAGAAGAAAAAAAAAAAAGGAGGAAAAAAAAAGTAGAAAAAGTCTTAGAAAGCAGACACATAATTTTAACTAGGAAAAAAAGAATCACTGTTAGCAAACTAACAAATCTGGGCATCAGTTTTCAAAATGCAGACAACTGAGTGCAATTTATAACACTATGTAATGAAAAAAAAGAAATAAGCATACCATGCCTACAGTCTTCATCTGCTTGCCCATACTTTTTCTGAAAGGTAAAACATGACAAGTTTAAAGATGGCATCATTCCAGTTAGCACAAACAACGACATGCTTGAATTACAAGTGTCTTAAAGCGTTTTAGAATCCATTACCTCATCTTTTCCTGGGTGCAACATGTAAAGAACAGCAGTCACATGTCAAATGTAATATAATTAATTCTTAGAATGCTGACTTTTTCTGTTTCTCAGCAAATGGACATGTTAAGAGAGGAACACAAGTAGGCAAAGTATATAGAATCATAGCATACTTAGGGTTGGAAAGGACCTTAATATCATCTAGTGCCAACCCCCCATGTTTTATACGTGTTTGTAGGTGGCTAACAACACCTAGGAAAACTGAACTTTCTTTTCTGGCCGCTGCAATCAATTCTTCTTTTAAACTTGCACCAACATGATGCTGCTGAAAACTGTAGGTGTTTTATTTTACTGTCCTATCAGTGGTGCTTTTAAATAATTGTTTCATTTAGTAAAACAAGGGAAAAAAACACTGAATTATTCTTTTTAGGCCTTCAAATACCTGTAGAAACTCAAGTCTTTAAGAGGAAAGTTTTAATTACAAGTACCTTTCTAAAGCCCCTGAAGACTTACTGCAATAATGTCACTATGACGAACATCCAGATGGGTGCCTACAGGATCTTCCAAGGCATCAAGTTCAGAAATGTCTTATATACTGCTCAGCATGTATCTGCATATTGGCCTATGCAAATGATTTTGAGAAGTGAAGTCCAAAGTAACTTCCATTAAAAAAACAACTTTAGTCATTTCTGAATCTCTTCCCCAATGGAGATAGGTGACCTCTCAATTTAAGAAGTTTTCCAGCTCTTGCATAGTCCAATTCAGCTGTATATTTAAAATACTCTCACATCAGATGGGCAAGATTTATTTTAAAGCTGCCCAGCAAGGTCTTACAACTTGGCCAAACTTTTTCCACTTGGGATGAAACTGTTCATATCCAGTACCTGAATATTGGGGTGGACAAAGCTCCTGTAAATTCGTAATAATATTTCCAAAACACAAAGGAAAGGAAAAATGTAGGTTCATTAAGCAGCTTGTAAGTTTATTCTTAAGCATTTTATTGTCCTTTCCCTTAAGAAACTGTGTCTGATGCTTTAAAGGAAGGACACCAATTTGGCAATAGGATCACCTATAATTCAAGGTTAAGCCCCTTACCTTACATTTACAAACCTTTACAAAGACTCCAGTTTTCACACTTCCATTAAAACCTGCCAGAGCCTAAAAGTTACATCTTTCACAAGACATGCTCTAGTCTAGCAATGGAAAGCTGGTACATGATCAAGTATTAAAAGGCTAAAGTCAGGTCTGTGTAAATGAAGCTAAATTAGGCGAGAACTGGCTACCTGAATTCTGGCATTCCTAACTTTGTTTTTTTGGGTGTTCAGGTTTGCAACCTTAAGTTCAGTCTTTAAAGATAAGGTCATTGGTATGTAATTCAGCATAACTGCACAAACATAATACCCTAAACCCAGACATTTTGCCTTCCTGGAATATATTTTTAGTTTAAGTATTTTTCTTCATTCTTTTAGAGAACTGTGATTCACACCCAAACTACTTAGAGGCCCCAGTCCTGAAAAATAAACAGGTCAAGGAAAACTACAAGACAGAAGCCTCATATATGCTTTAGCAAGAGGGGTTCGTGGCAAACCAACATGCCAATCACAGGAAAAGTCTGAATTTTATTTAAATGTTGACGGTACAAGGTTTTTGACGTTATTTCCAGTTCACTAAATACTGTTAAAGAGTCACACTCACAAGTTGTAAAAAGGAAGCAATTCTATACAGAAGAGTCTCGATTTTGATGCGGTCGATTTCTGCCTGGCATGCCTCCGGGAGGTGAGCTGGGGGGTACTGGCTGAGGGAAAGGAGAGCCTCTGTGCAATGCTTCACTGCCACTTCATAATCCTGCTGCTTAAGAGATTCACATGCTTGTTCACATGACTTCTCTGGTCTTCTGTCTGCCATGACTCAGGGACAGAAATCCTAGAGTGGGGGCAGAGGGGACGATAAAATGTTGGTTAGCTGTATAATGGCAGTGACAACTTGCCAACCAACTTCCATTCCCATCTCAAGGTGCTGTATCACATCCCCTTCCTTTTATGCCACTCACATTTCCTATCCCAAGTTTTCTCACTAACTAATCTCTTCCCAGACTTTTCTCCATTGCTCCCAGCTTTCAGTTTTGATTCTATTTCAAGAAGGCATTTAAACCCACTACCGATAGAGGCTTTTGGGTCTTTGCTGACAACATGATCTTTGCTTTGAAAGTTACACAACTCATCCAAACTGCTCTTTCTCCAAGCCTGCAGCCATTTACTCCAAGACACCTTTCTCACCACCAAGACAAGCACTTCTCACCTACACTCAGGGAAGGAACCAGGCTCTCTGGCTGGGTGAAGCACAATGGGGATAGATGAGGATGAATGAGAAAGAACAGGATCTCAACAGGAAATTGCTTTCCTCTTCCTTCAGCTGGTTTATTTCCATTTGTGTCTGAGAAAGACCTAGGTACCCCTGTCACACCAACACCTTTGTGCACAACTTCTTAAATAATCTTAAAGCACTTATTTTTAGACAGGAAAAAACCTGAAAAGTTGTGATAAAGATCTGTATTCAAGGCAGACATTATCTACCAATAAACAGAGACAAATGGTTATCCACAATCTAATCCACGAGTAGAAAAGCAAAGCACTTCAATAATCCCTGTCTCCATTTTCCCTTCATTGATTTAAATATACAATACACATCCTTAGAGACATTGTACTTTAAAGCTGACTTCACAAAACTACATTATTATAACTGAAAAAGAAAAAAAATGGTAGAGTTCTCATTTTCAGTTTTCGGAAGCAGCAAGCTAGCAGTATTTGTGATTATACATCAACTATCACAACTGTGTCAAATAACTATCTTTAGCCCACTTTAAAAACTTGCTGCTAAAAAGTTCCCTTATACTTGACATTTTTAGGTTTTTAACCAAACTAAGAGAAAGTCAGGAAGTTAATCTGAAGATCAGATAAATGTAATTTCCTTATATGAAAAATCCCACCTCCTCATTAACAGATGCCAGAGCCAACAGACAGTAGAAATATAAATGAGACTTTACATATTTTAAACAACATAGAAGGGATGAACGTATTCCCTTCCATTCTTAAAATCTGATTCAGTATCAATATGGAAACATAAAGGCATATTGATTTTTTTTCCAAGACAATTTTGGTTTAAACCACCTTCCCTTTTACAACTTTTATACAGATTTCTTATATAACACAATGCCTCTTCCCAAAAAATGGAGGAAGACAAGCATGAACATTTTGCAGTTCTCCTGATACAAATCTGTGACATATGCCTCTTCCTTAATAATGGCCTTGCAAAATATTACCTCATTCATCCAGATATTTCTTTTTCTGCTAAAAATAAGCCCCCATTTTCAATCCGAATAGGAACAGGCAAGTAGGTTTTGCATTTCCATACGTATGAGTAATTCATTCATGGAGTAATTCCATTAACATCAAAGACACTCAGCTGGATCACTTAAGCACATATTTTCAATTATACAAATGTTAGGTATAAAAGCTGTTTATGTAAGGATGCTTTCTAGATACAACTAAAAATTACACTGATTTCCACTTCAGTAATATTTTAGGCCACAGTGAATTTTACAAATCTAGGATTTGCTTCAACAGCAATACAACAGTTAATTGATGTTTTTCTCATGTACATTCTGTTTTCCTCCTAAGGGACTGAAAAGAGAGGGTTTCATGAACTCTGTTGTACTTTTGATTTCTTCACTTCCTGGCTGACATAAAACCAAAATTCCTTTGACCAAAAGTCTGAGCAGAGCTGCTGTGTGTTTATTCCCATGGAACTGATTGTACACAGATCCCATCCTAACTGACCTGGCCAGCATAACTGAAGGCATTTGAAAGTGAAGTTACCCAGTCCTTTTCCAACATGGCACTAAGTAAAAGAAACCCATGTTACATCAATTGGCTTATGCTGGCTGTTTTAATAAATATTGAACTAGGCTGTCTGAGGAGAAGCTGGATTTCACCCCCCAGCAGGACTGCAAAGACCACATAATGCCTTTGGTCAACTTGAAGACTTAGAAAGCACTTCATAGGAGGTAACTGATCCTAAGCAAAAACCTGTGGATTAAGTTAAGTGGAGCCAAGGAAAGTCAGGACCAGGCTGTTTGGGTAACTGGTTAAACCGACTCACGCTATTAGTATTTCTTAGTGTAATTACAAAACCCACTGAAGTCACGGTGCATGGGACACAGTGACAGAGAAGGAGCCACTGCAGTCTAATTTTGGTTTGGTTTGCTTTAAAGAAAATCTAATCATAACAAAGAAAACCAGTATGTGGACAACATATGGAAAATTACACACTCCAGCTCTCAGATTTAATTTCAATTGTATTTGTATCCATACATGCAGACAAAAACATGCATATTTATTGCGTATTTGCACCACCTACTTCAGGCTCCAATCCAGGTGCTCCAAACTGCTCTGTGGACACAGTTGGATCTTCCTAATGACTCTTTAAAAACCTGTGCTCCTAGTTCTGCTCCCCTGAGCTGTGCCAAAGTCAGCAGCTGAGAGTAGTTTAGGTAAATGTGAATTACAAATACGCTTTCTTAAAATCTAGCTATTGTAGTATCTGACCTACCCATGCTTAAAATCATTTCAAAACAGTTAATATTTTAACAGCGAATGCCCGTACACTTGTCAAAGGAAATCTAAGTACTGTGTTTATTTTCCAAGAGATTTCAAATATAAAACAGGAATTTCTACATGCATTCCAAGAGTAAAAATTATTACAGATTAGAATGGAAAGCTGAAGAGTCACAACATCTGTGCTGTGCTCCTGAATCCCTCCAGAAAACTGAGCAAATCACTTACGCACTTCACTTTTTCTGTCTGTAAAATGGAGATTAAAATACTAAGCATGTAACAGAACAAATGCCAAGATTGTTCATCTTCTCAAAACGGCCTGCAGAACAACATGCCACAAATTCCTAAATTCAAATTTGAGTAACAATTTATTCTAGTAGCAAAGTTGAGTACATCTGCAAAATTCCACGGAAGAGTAAATGGGCTTATTCCCACCATCTGAAGTTACACATCTAAAATAGATGGATCTATCTTAGAAACACAGGCACAATGTTGTACTGTACTATCAGTAGCCAATACAAAGCTTTGAATCCCAGCAGCACCGCTGCCTAGAGAAGAACTCTTGATTTACACACTCAAGTGAAGTATTTAAACCCAAGAGCCTGTGATTCCCACCCCATATGGCAGTAGGCATCACGTTGAGTAGAGCATGGACAGAAGATTGCACAACACTTCTTCACTAAGTAATCCACAAATTTAACCCTGGCATTACAGTTTGTACCTCCAAAAAACTCCTGCCTTTAAGTAGAAGAAAACTTACTGGCCTTCAAAGACATCTGTGCTCAGCTCAGTTTCCACCAAATATCATTGAAAAGCTCTTAACTTAAGCCTTGGTGGTTTTTTCAATGAACTATGAGGGTGTTTTTTTCCTCCCTACAACTAATGATTTTCAGGCTCAATATTCCTAATGAGTATTTTGCCTTCTTTCCAAAGGGATTTTGTAAACAAACATAAAGGGAGTAACTACAATCTAATCTCCAAATAAAAGCACACATTTCCCCTGCAGAACTGCAGAGGGGGCTGGGAAAGGCAGAAGGGACAGCAGCTTGAGGAGGAAGAGCCATAAACAACGTGATCTACACAGTCATTTATTTTCAAGTAAACACTACGCCTGCTTGGTGCACAGGAGGCTGTTGAAGAACTACTCCACAGTCTGATGAGTCCAACTTCAAATTAAAAACCAATGTAGGAGGAGAGAACATCGTGAACTAAAATTTGAGTGTTTCACAGCAGTTTAACTCATGACTGTGCACTTTCATGCTTCACAGCTTAGAGATGTATTTTATGCAATCAAAGGGTCCATACATTAAGATAATAAGTTAAAGCATGTGATGGTTCCTAAAAAAATTTCAAACAGATGCTTTCTCAATTCACTGTAAAGCATCTAGCCAGATAACTCTCACTGTACTTCATAAACAAACAGATTAGAGGGCACAATGCTGTTCCTATTAATGTTATTGGCAAAATTCCCAATGTCTGCCAAGACAGAAGGATCAGATCCAAGGTCTTGCATGCCAAGCTGACAAACAGTAGACAAGTCAGTAAATATTTGCATATTTTAACCAGACATTAACATCTCTTATAAAGATTTATGCTAAAGCAATGATGTTCAACTTGCAGTCCTACAGTGAGACTGGTAGGAACTTACTCTCAATTGAATATACTTCAAGAGCCACATCCTGGGATTCGCCAAAGGAAGCAAATGAATGAGACCTATTGCCATGGGGAACATGCAGGGGAAGAGCCTCTCCAGCTGCCTCCCATTACACTCCATAACCCTTCAAACAGTTCTGCTCTGAGAAATAAGCACCCAACTGCTCCTTGCCAAAGCTATTCAGCTGTGTCCTCCTGTTAACAGCTCACTGTATTGCAGGAAAGGAGAGGAGGAGAAGGGTTTGCCCTTCCTTTGCCTAGTGCGGTCAAGCTGGCACGGGCTCAGAGAAAGCAGGGCAGGAATTCAACTCACTCTGTCCCTCTCTAAGGAAACACGTGCAGAGACCACACTGTTTCCTAACCCTCTGTGATTTCTCAGCCCTTCTCACAAATGGGAAGGGCTGGCCACCCAACTGGACAGAAGTTTTACACACCTAAGGTCAGGTAATACATCAAGCAGAGACAGCTGGTTCATTGTACCTTCCCAGCAATTCCTTGTAAGAAGCAAAAAGCGATTTTTGAGGCTGATTGCTCTGTCCTTCCTTAGTAACTTTTGAAGTCAACTGGAACTGAATTGCACTGAAGGCTAAAGGATCTCAAAGATGCTGCAAGTTTCATAAAACACGTAACAAGACAGGTAACAGACCCAGACTTAAGCCCACCAAGGAAAGGGTAAGTTGTAATTCAGCCTCTTGCTGGTACCAAGACATCCATTACCCCATCAATTACTGCCATATGCTGCCAACAGAGTGAGCGCTGTACCATGGTATCATTCATCAGTAAAAGAAAACTCTTACTTATTTTTTGTGCCCATTAATGATAAAAGACATAAGCTACATTCATTAACTGCTCAATAATCCATGTAGTAGCTTCCAGGTTTCACTAAAGCACAGTTTCCAACCTTTTTTCGCTACAGACACTAGCAGTACATACCTCACAGCTTAATTCACATATGAAGGCCTCAAAAATTTGTTCTTTCATAATGCTGAAAAGTAGTATTTGGGAAGTCAGAAAGCTGGCACAGACACAATCTCTGTGACTGCTGAGTCCTCCAGCTCCCTCTCACTCAAAATCATCAGGAAAACACTGACAAGATACTTAAATTTACACAGGTACAGAAAGATCTGTTTAATAATCTGGATGAATTACAACACATTTCATATACTACACAATAAAAATGTTAGCTATTGTGAACATGCCAATGTTAGAGTTAAAAATGATGGGTCACTGGAATTCAACTACTTAGACCGCAACCAAACTGCATTTGTCAGACCACATACTACAACACGGAATAAGACATCTACCTACTGTTATATTATAGTTGCACTGGCACCTCTAGGGATCCCACCTTAAAGCATGCTTACACCTCTAGGTGTTAAGGCATTGTTTTTGTAGTACTCCAAAATACCATGCAAGTACCCTCAGATTAGTAACATAAAATTAAATATCTATTTATTTTCCTTACCTGTAACAATAAAATACACTTATCTTTGCCGTAAGACAAAAAAAAAGCATTTCACTCAAGCCTCCAGGAAGGAATAAAATACAGCTGCACAAAATACAGACACCACTTACACACAGAAGTAAATGCACTTTCCTAGTGTCATGACATACACATCACAAATAATCTCACCCTCAGAAATCATTTAATAAAGTAAGAATAGATAATGATAGTGCACTATATCAATGTGAAAGACCTAACAGAACAGAGGATAAGGATGGAGTATCTTTCATCCACAGGGTGGAAGAAAAAAAAAAAAAACAAAAGGTATAAAAGGTGCTTTTGCCTTTTATTTTAAGAAAAATATAATGGCATAGAAACTACACCCTTATTTATTGCAATTCTGGCTGAAGTCAGTAATATTAGTTATACACAGTGCTCAGAAACGTACTGCACACCTTACAGAACAAATACAAAAGTCTCCACCCTTGAGAGAGGACAATCTAATCAGCTTTCTGAAATAACTGAATTACTCTGCTTAATGTTGTACAACTCCAGGCAAAATGACCCTACTTGAAATTCCAAAAATGATGTTAAATCTGAAATGGAGCATACAGAATGAGGAAAGCTCATTTTGAGGTTTTATTATATAGCATAACAGCAGCAAGAACTTCTGATACATGGGCTCTACGGAACACGATATGCTTGATTTTGGAAAGGGAGAAGAAGGAATTAAGAGGTTCATGATGCCCCCCTACCATGAAATACTTAGATTATCCTTCCTCATTGAAAAAAACAAAGAGAGCACCATAAATTAAGGGGACAAGTGATCTCTGGCCACATAACTAGAGCCTTGAGTCTGATCCAGAAACTTAATGGAATAAACACATCCACATTTACCAAAAAAGGAACAAGTGCCTGTGGGTGGTTTACTATTCACATAACAACAGTAAAAAAATATATCCGCAATTGAGATTAAGAGCAAATGTCTTCCACATCTGGATCCTCTGTGTTCTTTACACCACTTAACATACATCACAGTAACGAGTCAGATTTGATTGCATGCCAGTTACTACTGCAGTACAGACACTTCATTAAGTGATTATTAACACTATATTACCTTTACTGATCTCATTTTCATTTTGGAAATAGCAGCAGAAAGGACATCTATACAGCCAGTGGCAGCAACATTTACACACGGATGAAGCGGCCATCTTTAGCTCAAAGTCCGGAAAGAACTCATGACCTCAGCACTTGTAACCACTACATCCACCATGTAAGTATCCTAAATATCCTCATCACCTGCCTTAGAAGGACCCTTTTTCACACCACTGTCTGAAAACATGGCCTATCTTGACGAAACTAAGTAAAATAGATGGTAAGTCAAAGCACATCATCAATGTGGTGTGTACTCCCTTTGTCTGAACGCCATTCATTACTGAAAAATTAAAGCTACACAAAGCAAATACATATACACATTGCATTCATTATAATTAGAGTATAAATACTAGATTGCAAAGGTCAATCCTCAAGGGTTGTGTAATGACAAAAGTATCTGTACAAGCTTATGTTGGTCCCTCTGTGTGCCTGCATTATGATATTGCCTTTCACTGTATTAGTCACATACTACATTTTCCAAGGCTACCTGGCGGAATGAGCAGGCAGAACAGAGGCTGCCTGCTTAATGGACATTGAGTTAAATACTTAGCACAGGGCCTAAGGCCTTATTTACTGCATGCTACTCAAATCTGGTTCTCAAGACTGCATTTTAATGTTTTCCTTAATTTCCCAATAATGCTTACAAACACTGTGACTGAGCACTTTACAAGTATTAAGAAAATACCTTTATCCATTATTCCCGTTTTACAAAGAATTAAGACATTACAACACATACGCTTCTTAAGATTCAGATTAAGACAATTTAAAGTGATTTTTCCCCATTATGCTCTGCCCTGTACTATACAACCCTTTATATGATCAAAGGCAAACACCCAGAGTCTGTAGAGTGACTTATGAGCACTCAGCATTTCTCTACATCACAACATGAGAACGTTCATTAGAAATACAGAAAATGAACTGTAGCAAAGACGGGGCTTAAGTATGATTTGCCTTTTATTTGTTATTCCCTACGCCATTTCTGAAACACTTTCTAATTTATGCAAATAGTGAAAATGTATTCCAACAAACAACTGCATTAGCATTATAAAATAAATTGTATGTAGCCAGACAGTGTAGCCTCCCTTCTATTTCTTTCTAACACTAGTGTTTTTCAGCCTCTTTGTTCAGTCACTCCCATCTCCACATTTACTCTACATATTCTGCATATTCTGCGAAAATCTCCATTTTGCACCTTCTGTTTAAATCCAGTCGCTGCTTCCTCTGTGCTAAATGAAGGTAGAGCTGGTAGGAAAGAGGAACTGGGTGTCAGCAGTACGGGAGGGGAATTCTCTCTGTTCTCATTTTTGTCCAAAATCATACTAAGGGAGGAGTGTGGAAGCCCTAGCCTGCAAATTGTACAGAAATCCCATAACACAAGATGAAGTATGTTCACTGCAGGGATTAATTATCTTTTAGACTTGTACTAAATGCTAATTTGACCGACGCTGAGCAGATTTTCACAGGGTTGATAACAACTATATCCTTGGCAGAAACATCTCACTATAGCTCAATCTCAACATTGTACAAAGCAGCTCTACAGGTCATTAGATTATTTTTTTTTCCCTATTTTACTGTGAACATAAGAACACATTTTTTTGCCCTGTTTTTAAAAAAAAAGACTGGATCATGTAGGCAAAACCCTTCACTCCCCTCCACTGCACCCAAAAAGTCAGCCTGCGACAGACACCTACCATGGGAAATTTCAACCCAAATAATTAACATCTGGCAAGCAGTAACCGACTGAAAGGAGGAGCATGGCATAGTAAGCATCAGGTAACATAATAATAGGTGGTGCTTCTGCCCCACCTAAAGTTCCTTTTGGCTCCTTCATAGAAAATCTCCACGTAAACAGTCTTTCATAATAACCGGTTAAAAGCAGCAGTCTGTATCCCATCTACCTGTACATTCTTACTGCTTTTTGAGAGTA
Organism: Neopsephotus bourkii; assembly: GCF_033783945.1. Lineage (NCBI taxonomy): Eukaryota > Metazoa > Chordata > Aves > Psittaciformes > Psittacidae > Neopsephotus > Neopsephotus bourkii. Next base: position 3,412,326 of record NW_026902223.1, read on the forward strand.
AAGTTTCTCACACTTAACCAAGATGAGGGCATTTTAATCGAAATACTGTCCCATGGTTACCATTTTATCCCCATAACAACATCACCAATTACTTACTTTTAAAAAAATGCATTAGAAAAGTAATTTAATCTTTGCTTCTCTTAATGAAATTTGCCAGAGAAAAACAAAGGGAAAAAACCAGCACTGCACAACGAGCAGTTCTCCATGGAGAAGCACCAACCTGCAAGTCTCAAACTCAAACAAGAATACAGTGTTCATATCCTAAGAGCTGTTTTAAACATCATTAATCTACAGCTCTTCAAACTATAACCTGCTTGTGCCTGAACCTCTCTTTTAAGCACCTGGCTAACAGAACACGGCCCTGCTCCTGAGTGTCTCTGCACATTTCACCTTCTAATGTCTAGCAGTAATTTTGACTGAAAAAAGCGAACATCATTAATCTTAAGGACTTCCACAGTCATGCAATTACCAATATTCTTCTCCATTGAGTCATAAGATAATGCCAAAAGTCCCTTTTGAGAAGTGCCCGCTGTATGATATATAGGTACATCTGTGTATATGTGACTAAACATCTGTCACCTCATTTGGAAAATGCCAAGTACAAAACTGTGTTCCCAAGGAATAGAAAGGGGAATCAAAGAAGATTCCCAAGCGTCATTTCAATGCAAAACACATCAGGATATTTACAAATGTATTTCAGATGTTTAAAGGCAAAACCATGTCATGAAGTTTTCCACAACACTCTCTGAACTTGCCATTCATACAGAGAGCACTTGACCACATTTCATTTCCTAAAGTTCATCAGTTTAACCAGCCACAGAGAATCAAAACTAGCAGTCCCTCACTTCCAGTCTTGTGTTCAGTTTGCTGCTCCCTCTAACACTGGTATAGATGGATTCCAGCAATAAAAGTTATTTTTAAAATTAGGAAATTATTTATCACAGCATACCCCCTTTTGGGAAACCCCATGCAAACTCTTCTTCCCCCACCAGCTAAGCAGCTCCGAAGCACAGTGATTCAATCTACGCTTTCTCTTCTCAACAGGGCTATTGTAGTGATGATGAAACAGTCTTTCCTCACATGCCAAACTCCATTTTCATAAAAGAACTTAATCCACTCTTGACTTATCCCAGTACTGCAAAGCAACATACACCTATGGCCAGGGGATCAACCGGAAGAACACAGCGTATGGATCACAGTTTGAGAGATGGACGGGGGGGGGAAGCCCTAAATTCATTTTTTGAGATGCAAAATCCGAATCTCACTATCAATCTATTCAAGAGGCAAAAGAAAGTAAGAGTTTTCACGCTCAGGGTCAGTTATATCACACAGTTCATAGTGCACAGTTCACAAACTGAGCACAGAACTAAGGCAGAAAGCTGCAAAACCAGGAAAATTTTCTTCCAATATACCTCAGTCTTCACTGCAGCATTATAATGAACTTAAATTTATTATAGTAGTGAATAATAGTGTGACTGAGTTTTTTGTTACGCATTTATACAGTGCTTAGCACAAAAAGGGTCCTACCATAACAGATTTAATAACACAATCATGCCACCCACAGATACTCCAAACACATCTTTCCCAAAACCATGCCTATTATGTAACTGTACATGATATTTTTGTGTGCTGTTTTGAAAGTTCAAAGCAATAACTAACCTCCACCACTAAAAATTGCTATCTGTATTGTAAATAACCTTTGAAATCCATTTTTACATGACTGTGCTTCAAACAGTTCAGCATAATAAAGCTAAGCTTGGTTTGGGGAGTTGTCTTCTAACTCTGTATTTTAATGATATTAACCCTTCTGCAACTGGATAATGCTTTTATAACATCCCTGTTTCCTCTCCTCAAACGCATGAATGTGATACTACCAACAGGCTCAATTTTTACACCTCTCCTGAGAATAGAACATGGATTCCCAAGTTCTTCTCACACAGCAAACCCTATGGGGAACACCATCACTTGTATCCAAAGCACAAGCTTCCCAGTGTCATTCACCCTACTCATTCCTTTTGAAATGAACATTAGCGATTCAGTCACGTATTTCCAACCCCACTCAAAGAGCAGACATCAGCAGGAATGAGTAACAACCCTAGTGTGGTTAATGGCATCATTCTGACAGAACTTCGGAGGAAGAAAAGCAGTGTCTAGCCTAGCCAAACAAACATTAACAACACTACCAGCAAGCAAGATCAGTCAGTTCAAACAACAAATGTCCTACACCATTCCAAAAGTGACTGTTTTAAGACACAGCCAGTGTACGGTTACCTCAAAACCATCAGCACAGACAGCTACCATCAAAAGCATCACTTCAATAAAATACCTACAGCACTCAGCTACAGCTTAGTGCAGATTCAGAAGGATGCTTAAAAACCCACTTCTCTCAACGACCGCACTGTGCAGACAGTGAGAAAAGTGCAACAAATTCTAGCTCCCACAATGACAGAGAAGCAGATACAAGGCAGCTAGCATGGCTGGTCCACAGCATTTGGGAATCCCATCCTGCTGACAGGAGCTGAGTTCAGAGCCGTGAAGGAACACTGCTTGGGAACAGAAGCACACTGCCTGTCCCCAGCCCCCCAAAGTTATCCCACCATAAAATGCAAACCTCACTTACAAAAATACAGATTATCTTATATTAAGTGAGAAGATATATAAACAAGAATAATAATTCTATATGCTGCCAAAACAACTATGCTTTTCATTTGTGGCATTCTCCATTTATTATGTCCACAAAGATTTGCTACTTTCTTGGTTTACTGAACCACTAAATATCTCCCAACAAATTAAACTCTCGTGCCACATTAGCCAATAAGCAAGATTCTCAGAAGCAGCTTGTGTGGCGCTACCTATTACCCTCTTGCCATGGGGTCTGAAGGGCTCTGAAAGATCTCCTAAGCTTATTTAAGCTGTCATTTTTAGTGTTTTGATGAACATTGTATTCTGATATATAGAACCATGAAAAAACAACTTCAATCCTGTGAAATTCACAGACTGAGAGATCATTTCTAAATAACACTCACCCTATCTACCATAAAACCAGCTCAGCTGAATGCACACACTGCTGACATTTCTGTCCTTCACTTCCTGCCACTTCAAAATTCAAACTTCATACCAAACATAAGTCTACTATTCTTTTTCTTCCGATGTTTAGTCATTACAGCTCTGAGAATCATCAGCCTTCCTACTGCTTACAAACAGAGAACATCATGAAATTTATTTCCCCAAACCACATACACACCAAAGATTTAAAACATCCACCTCAGACACATCATTCTTCATGCAAGTGGTACTTCCTAACAGAAACAAATCGCACAACAGTTTACAGTAACATCTCCAAAACATCTCTTTACATAAAATCACTTACAAAAACTCTTGCTACCAACTCAGCAGCACTGTGTATCTACTGCTTCCTGGAAAAGCAGCTCAGTTCAGTGTTGTTAATTCTCTTGCTCAAGTACAAGTCTCCTAACAGCTGACAAAGACTCCATGCCACTTAGAAAATCTTATAGCTTGCATTCATTCAGAAGCAGGTTGGGGCCACAGTAACCACTCAAACTTTTTATATCATAAAATGGAACCCTTCAGTGTAGTAAAATTACATTTAAGAAGGAAAAAGACTGAAATCTATGACTTCTTATCTGGCTTTCCTGTAATAAGTCTGTAATTTGATAATTTGAAGGACTCTGAGAAAAGACTGTGTAAATAACCAGTGCACTTTTATTAAATTTATGACAATGAATTTGCATAGAAAATTGTGGAGAAATATTTGGATATTATGTTATAGCCACATTAAGTACCCTTTAACTTCATCTAGCAGTGCAATAGAAATGCAACAGAGAAACAAATTCTCACCCATGGGTAATTACAATCTCCCTACTTAAATTCCTAATCACTTCTTTTCCTACAGTAATATTCACTTTTCTGTTTTTCTCAGACATGAGTGATTGCTTCTGGTTGCAGCCTCATGTTGTAAACATCTGTGTGAAGAGAAGATGAAAGCTCAGTAAGCAAGACTGGCTTTGAATAAGGAACTTGAGTTACATATCAATACCACCATCATAAAATCATCAGAAGCTGGGCTGTTTCTGTGGAGGGATCTGACCTTGCAGACTCATTTCACTATCTATAAAGTTTAGTTATTTTCTCCCTCCCCCCCCCCCCCCAATAAATACCAGGATAAAACAAGTGTTACTTTCACAGTCAAAATCTCCAGACCAAGCATTCCTTCAGGGTTTTTACTCCTTAATGCTCAGTTCAAACTTTTGTAAAAGCTCTCTCTATCAATATTCTCTTTTCTTCCTTGCTGAAACAAGAGTGACCATCACAGAAGTCAACCAAAGGGAGTGAAATCAAACATAGAGCATGATGTCTCTAAATATGTCATTGATATGCATAAATGCAAGTGCTGACTGCTGCCAAAGACCACAGAAGAAATATTAAGCCAAACAAGATCAAAAAAAGGAAGGCCTTCTTTGTTCTGATTATCTAGCCCATCAGACTTTTATTTAAAGGGGAAAAACACCATGCAGTGATAATGGGATCTTGCCTTAGCATCTCAAGAAAAGCAGTGAGAAATTATTAAACAGCTATAACACAGAAGCAGGAGGGAAGATGGGGAATACAAAATTTGCTGGTTTCTCCCTGATGATAAGCCACCAGCACCCTTGAACCAAGAGGAATATGAGGGATCTGCTTCCAGGAAGAAGCCTTTAACAATGCCAGGAAAAACACAGGGACGGGATTCGCATTCACTAGGACTCTTGGCCTACTGATCCCACACGCAGGGGGAACGCCAGCTGTCCACCTACTCCATCTCTAAGCTAGAGCAGACTGACACCATCCTTCCCTCTTGTCCTCCCTGCCAGCTCCCACAGCTTTCCCTGGTTATTCAGGCTGTGCACAGGGGACAGGATTTAAATTATTACAAAACACTTTCCTAATTTAAATTTCACTCCTGCTACTAGACCTATTGGGTACCACTGACCTCAGGAGGGAACATCAGTGAGGTGAAAGATTCAAGGGCTTTGAACTAATAATCTGAATTGCTCCAGCAATTGCTTCTGTCATTGCTGAAATGAAAACACCTAGAATAAAGTGCAGAAGCAAATGTAGGGTGGTAGTAAACAATGAAGAAACAGAAAAGAACCACGGTATTGAGAGAATATCCAGCCATAATTGCAAAGGGGATTTTAGTAACAAAAATAATTGCCGACAATGGAGAAAATATTTCATCACACTACTAAATTAACACAAGTTGGAAAACATTACTAGTAATATTGCCTGGCTCCTACACAGCCTCTTTCATCCACAGGCGTCAAGACTCCTTACAGGTTGGTAGGATTCACTATTCCTATTTTTAATTCCTTCAAAAGAAAGCATAAACAGGTGAAGTGATTTGCATCAGGCTGTCCAGATCGCTCAAGCACTAGGCCTGAATCCTACCCAGTTGGAAATACCACCTCTTCAAAGTTTCTAGACACTGCCACTTACATTTGTAATAGAACCTTCAATGAGAAGTTCTCCCCACACTGCAGCCCTTCTCCTGTAACCGGATCTACTCGTACAGAGCCCAAAGCCCAGGAACCACTCCTCTGAAACCAGTGAGATTTCACAAAGGGAAAGGCTCCTCCATGACAGATCAAGAAGAACTGGGACAAATCAGATTAAGATATTGCTTCCACATCTCTCCTTAATTTTTAGTCTGCTGAGGAGAGGCAAAAAAAAGCCCACACCTTCCCCCAAATAAAACAAAACCCAAAATCCCCCAACATAACCAGCTATGACAACCTTTCAAGTCCTAGAGCTATCACTTCAATAAGCCTCTTTCATTGAAAAATTCATCTGGCTCACTCAAAAAGGCACAGCGTGTGTGAACTAAAGGAGGGGAAATACACACACAGTACATTTCATAACTTAAAAGAACTCTCAGAGATGAGGAGTGATAATAGAAATGTGACTTCAGCTAGGAAAAAATAAAGTAAGTTCCGCTTTCATAACAAATTACAAAGAGAACTCAATTCTATCAGCAATAACACAGAAAATGGTCCTTCACTTACCAATAAAGAAAAATTGTTCTGCTAATTAAAGTTCAACACAAAAACCAGCATAACTCAGCTTTCACCACTCACAATTTCTGTGCTGTCAAAGCTAAGCCTACCAAAGCCTGATTCATCTAAGAGTGAATCCCTCGGTTTGTATCCTGAGGAGAGTGAGGGAATGTGATGGTCACTTGTACACATCCCCCTCCTCTCAGTTTCAACTGCATGTTCTAAATCAGCTCCTGGCTGCACAGGACCAGCGAGCTGCCCGGCATCCTCAGACTGTCCCCATTAAACAAGCTTTGCCCCCTGAAAACAACAAATCCACCAGAGTTTTCATTCACAAGCTGCTATAACCCAAACATACTGAAAGAACTGAGTTTAAAACACATTATTTTAAAACCTGTCCATTCTATCAATCAGTCCTGGAAAATCATGCACACTTACCAAGTATCACTTCTTTTAACTCAGGGGTTTTTTCATCTCTACAAAGGACTACGTATTTTTAAACATAAATAAAGGAGGGAGAACTATGTTATCCTTCACCTTGTTTCAATTATTTATTAAGAATGACAACATTAGAAGACCCCAACAACTCAAACCATCCCAACAAGACTACCCATGATGCACTCAATTTGTCAATGGGGATGTTCATTCTCAGGAGATTTGTGTGTCTTACAACTGACTTCTTTTATTTCTTCAATGGAAAGTGAAATATACTCTGTTACTTTAAACCTCCATCTCAAGCTCACTGTACCGCCGATACTGCAAAAATCCAGCTGCCTTGTCACCTCTCGCTCATTTTGTCATTCACTGGAAAGCAACCTTGCAACTGCCTCCCCGCAGTCAGCTCTTCATTTCCATCAATGATGTGTTTAATCACGTTACTATAATCAAACAACAGTTTGACTAACAATGCACTGAAGCCAAACGACTTCACTCATTTGGAAACTGATAATAAAAGGACATGACCCACCCTAGGAGGAGTAACATATATCCTTTCCCTACTTGTAGATCTGCCCTATATATACATGTATATAGCCTCTGTTGGGAGGGCTGTATGGCAACCTGCGGTAGGAACTCCCCTATTTCCAGTTTCAGGACAGTTGCATCATGTGAAAGGTGCTCTCGGGCTCTGTGTTAGACCTCCCAACTTGTAGCCACTCGGCCCTGACAAAGCCTGCTGCAGAAAACAAAAATGAAAGCTCCTCTGCCAACCCTTCAGTCGCTCCGAGGGTTAATTTTACAGCAGCTGTTAAATTCTCTCAATTTGTTTTTTCCATCCTTCAACAAACCCTACCTAAAAACGCTTCCCTACTTGTATTTTATGGTGGTGATTTCCTGGCTGTCGCCAGCAGTTCCCTCCCGCCCCGCCCGGCACAAAAACAAAGCTGACTCCCACCCCCTGCCTCCCGCCACCCTCCTCCCTGACGGAGCACCCCCGGAGCCCGGGCAAGCCGGGCTTCTGAGAGGCATCCCCCGCTCCCCACACCGGCCCCTCCGCCTGCCCCCGCCGCACCGGGCTTAGGGCCGCGCCGACCCGCCCGCCGGCAGCCGCGGGCCCACGGGAGAGCGCGGCAGCCCCCGGCGCTCCGGCAGAGCCCGCCCGTAAACAGCCCCGGAGCGGCTGCCGCTGCAGGCCCCTCCGCAGACACAGGGCCCTCTCCAGCCGGCACCGCTCAGCCCCCGGCCCGGCCGGCACTCCTCGCTCGGCCGCTCGGTCGAGCTGCGGGTCACCGAAGGTCCCCTGAGGCCTCCCCGGAGCCCCCCGCCAGCCGGGCCCGGCCGGCCTCGGCCCCCGCGGAGGGGGTGAACGGGGAAGTCCTGACTTACCTGTCATTACTTTCTACGCCATCTTGGATCCACTTGTCAACGTCCCCACAAAGCATTGTGGGAAAGCCCTCCCCCGCCCTGCGCCCGGCCCGGCCTGGCCCGGCGGCCAGCGGGGCAAGGCGGCGGGCGGCGGGGTGCTGCGACCGGGGACACAACCGGGACCGGAACCGGGACCGGAACCGGGGGCAGGACCCGGACCCGCGGCTCTATTAGCGGCACGATGGGGCAGGCGGCGGCTGGCGGCGGACAGCCGCGGACCCCGGCCCACAGGTCTTCCCCTCAGGCAGCGGCGTGAGGAGGCACTGCCGCGCCGCTGGGGCTGGGAAACGGCAACACCGGGATGGGGTTTTTATTCGTTTCTTTCTTTCTCTTTATTTTTGTCACCCCCTCCCCTTCCTTGGGAATCGTGTCGCTGCCTCTGCACCCACGCAGCAGCCCCTCAGCGCGGGGTAGAGCTGCGCACACGCGTAGAGTCCCGCCGGTAAGCTGTGAGACAGGGTCCTCCTGTGCTGAAACGCGTGTTTGTCGGGGGTTTTGTACTGGTCTGATGGGTTTGGGCTTAGTCTGGCTGTGGGGTTTTAGTTGATTGGTTGTTAGCTGGTTGGTTGCTTAGTTTCTGCCCTTGCAAACACTCGCAGCCCCCCGGGGCCCACAGGCAGAGGGTGCAGGCAGGCGATGGAGCAGCGCCTGTTGTACAGGGTGTTCTGCAGACCCACCTGCTCCTGCCCAAGGACTGATGGTAACGTGGGTCTGGCTGCGCAGGAGTTCCAGAAACTGCTTTGCGTAACAGTTGTATTTTCAGAGGGTAATCTTCCCTGTTAGCTGTGCGCTCCAGGTGTTTGGCAATCGATTGTTCGTACCTACACGGTTGTGCAAACTGCCTTCTCCAAGGCAAGGCTGTTGGGGATGGTGTCTCTTCGCCATGCAGAGGCCATCGCGCTTCAGGGCAAAGTGAGTGAGGAATCTGGGGGGAAACGGCCTACTTCAGGCTTTTAATAAAGGTTATCAACAGACCAGGATTGCGATGTCTTTAAAAACACTTTTCCTTCTACTTTAATTAAAATAATTACAAGATCCAGATCATTTTAGTATTGGATTTTCCTAAATACATTTATATTTAAATTTACATGTTACGCCTCCCAGCTCTTTGAAGAATAACCACCAGCCAAACCTCTGATGCATTGCCACTGCAAGAAGATACTTGTGCCCGAGATTATTTTCAATATTCATCAGTAATGCATTTATAGAGAGCTCCTTGCAAAAAAAAAAAAATGTAAATGCAGAAGGAAGTAAATGTAAAGAAATCCCTTGCATTTGCAGCACAGACTTAAATCAGTCCACTTTTAATTCGACTTTATAAATACAGTTGGGAGTGTAGTTAACTGTTCCAGTGCCCTGCCTGAGGCTGTGCTGTAGGGAGGTGTGGTTGATCCCAGTCTTAACCCAGGAGACTCCATTGCGAGAGGACAAGTGTTTCTGCAGCCATCAGCCATCCCTGCTGGTCTGTGGGAGCCCAAAGGACATGATCCAACATGATCCAGAGCTGCTTCCATGGGCACTGCACAAGGACCAGGGAGTTAAGTGAATCAGCTAAAGGTGAAACCATGTTTAGGATGTAACTTTGTGTCTCCTTCAGTCCAGGTTGTTGGAGTGGAATTAGTTCTGTGATTTTGGAGGTTGGATGTTTGGTTTCTCGTGAGCTTCTGTATTACTGGTGACATTTTCTGTTACAAAATGAAGATTTTCCTTAATTTTCTCTTTTAAAGCAGTGGAAAATAGGATGAGTTTTATGTGTGCATGTATCTAAAAATATGCATACATCCTCTGGAGTTCTGTTTGGGGTGAGGCACAAATTTGCTGAGTTTGTTTTTGATGTAAGCTCTCATTAACTTTTAAATCCATTTGTTCTGACAGTATTTCTTTATGCTGCACTAGGAAAAAAATTGTGGAGCTGGTGACCAAGTTATACAAGGAAGGATTTGTTCAATGGCAGACACCATTTTCATTGCTGCCGGTGTCTGTTGTGTTAAAAAGCCTAGATTGAAAGTACTGAAAGGCAAAGCCTGCTGTCAAAGGAGGGCAGAAACAGCCCAGAAAGAAGCAGGGGAAAGACCACAGCAGCAGGGGAATCCCCTGACTCCAAAAAGTGCTGTGTATAAAACACAGCATTATGGAGTCTGTGCCCTTCCACCCACTGCTTTTTATGACGTTACTTAAACTAAACCTCTTAGCCTCCATATGAAGTAGGTTTTACTTTATTTTGTAGACTGGTTAACTGTACTGCATAAACCCCAAGTGGACATGCCAGAGGCTAGAGAGCCAGCTGCTCTAGCTGGGACTTGCTGGCAAGCACTACTTTGTTCAAGTACTGCTACTGAGCCTGCAAGATGGGAGTAACTGTGTTGTTTGCTTCAAGCTCTTTCAGTCTTTTTGTACCAGACAGAAAGAGGAAGAATGTTGGTCCAAAACAAATTTGGGCTCTGAGCACTCATTAACTTTGGAAATTCTGCTTAAAGTTCAAATCATACAGCAACTGGCCTAAGAGATGAGATCCCAAATCCAAAGAGCTGTAATGCAATGAAACTGCTTTCAGGGACCCTTCTATTAGAACAGCACAGGGGGCAGAATATGCCACTAGCAATGAGTCACACACCACATGGGAAAAAAAAAGACTTCTTGTGGCTTTTATTGACATGTTTCAATATAGTGTTAAAGGATAATTTAAGGAAATAAGCTTATATTAGGTGCTACTGTGGGGGTAACTCCATGAGATGTCACTTTCTCGCTCATTGAATTGTATTACCCAGTGGAAACTGTAATTTGGGCTTCCAACTGCAATCAGACACATCATTCACAACTCCACAGGCTGAGATGACAAGCTAGGCCTTCACTCAGCACTGGGCTAGACACAGAAACACGTGTTACGTGCTGACTGCACTTCCAGGACTATTCAGGCTTTCTTAAGTTCCTGGAATCCCCATGTGCTGTGCTCACTAATGGGATTTCATGACAAGAAGAGCTCACAGCACTAGGCTTCTGACCAAGGAGACCAAGTCACATGGAGTCTGGGAGCAGAAGAAAAGCAACAGTATGTTGCAAATGTAAGAAATGCCCAAGGCATAATGGAGAGGCATGAGATAGGAACAAAACAACCTCTGCTCAGCATCATGAGACTTGACAGAACTCAGATCTTCAATAGCCAAACAGTGGTATTTCTAGGGACTCGTTATAATGGTAAGATTAAAACAGAACAACAAAACAAACACACACACACCCCCCAACAACTGCAGCAACACCAAATTCAATCCCACTTCTACATTTTTTAAGATTTCAAAACCTTTCATATCTGAAAATTGCAATTTCCTGCTGAAAAAAACATTTAGAAAGCCCCACCTCCCAGTGACCAAAACTGCAAGGAAGTCCTGTACAGAAGGCACCAACACATCCAGTCTCCCTACCCCTAAGCTGGGATTCTGTAAATGCCTGTTCACAGGGCTTCTCCCTATTCTGTGAAGCTAGGAGCCATTCCCAGGTCCTTGGAGAATGTAGGCTCCTTGCCAGAAAAACAGGAGTTTGAAAACCTGGGGCCACTTGGGGCTGCTAGGCTCCCTGCCATGAAGCTCAGATCTGAGCAGAGCTCCGAGAGGTGTGGCACGGATCCTGGAAGAGTTGGGAACTCCGAAACCCTCACTTGCTTCGGGGCTAATGGAGAGCTGGTAGCCAAAAAGCCCTAGAGTCCTGGCTCACGCGTGAGCTGCGCACTTGGAATCACAGCAAGAGCTTGGTTTCTGCATTTTCAAAACAAAACTGTTACTGCAGACTTACACTGCTGCTTTGTTTCTTTCTCCTCAGCCTTTTGCCTTCCCAGGAAATTGAGAAAATAATTTTTCATTCTGTGATAAAGTTCACTCCTGTTCCTGGGAACTGGAATTTCTTGAATTCCAATACAGAAAACTCAAGTTTTCAATCAGTCTACTCATGATATCTAACTACAGAATACAGGAAAAAAAACATTACAATTGACATGTAAAAGCAGTAAGCTTATAATAGAACACATTGAGCAGGGAATTGCCTCCCTGACCCTACAGCCTAACATCCCAGCAGGCATCCTGAGCAGTTTTCACCTCTGAGAAACAGAACAACAGGAGGCCTTTCTCAACAGAAGTTCCAGGCTGATTGCAGTACTAGAAGCAATGTTTTTATTGTCTTTGCACACTGGAGTTTATAAGTTTTTGAACTCCTTCAGAAGCAGCAATCATGGGAAATGAACAGAAGTGGTGTGACTTACCCTCTGCTGCAGACAAGCCAGTGGCAGACCTGAGGTTAGATAGCAACAGTAATTCTTAGTCTTACTAAACAATAAAGCAAACTGTTTTTCCAGGCAGCCATGAATGCCTGGTTATTAAGCTGAAGAGTAGCAAGTTGTGATTTTCCAACATGAAAATTCCCCTGGCATTCCTCCAGAGTCCTCTAATGAATAAATGATCTCAACTTTAATCTTACTTTGCAATTATCCAAGGATAACATTTCTCCAACGTGGACTCTTTTAAACACATGTATTTTCTAGAACAAGTAATATTCAAACTAATTCATTCTTCCTTTGATCCACAAAAGGAGACTGTTGAGACGCAAACAGCAATAAGGGGATATTGAGAGTACATTGAGGAGATGGGAACTACAAAGTTCAGGTTAATGCAATGGTTTGATCCCACATTGTCAAGATCAAAGATCTTCAGTCTCAATGCTTTTTTAAGAAGCCAGCATGCCTTTTGACCTTTAAATTGCTCCTGGAGGAGTTGTATCTGACATACATCTGCTTTCTTGAGTTGAACTAGCACCAGAAGTTTACAGCTCGTCTTCTTTCCTAGCAAGCTCATTGTGGCAACCTTTTCCACACTAAAGATACACTCCTTTTGCTTGCATTAACAGTATTCCGCCAGAAAAAGAAAACCAATCAAAAAACCCCAACCCCTAAACTCCATGCTAAATAAGTTACTGGATTCTTTTCCACTCACTTGGGCTTAGTGCACAGCTTAATCATTCTACAATGTTTTTACACTCCTCTTTTAACTTTGTGATGTGTGGGGAGGGAGGGAAACCCTGAGGGATTCTTGCTTCTGGCACCAAGTACTAGGTACACACCAGGTCTGTCTCACTCTTGAGGACAGTTAGGTAGGGAGCTTGCCTTGGGCAGTATGTTGCCAAGGCAAGACAACCAAGTCAAACCAAGTGAACTCTGTGAGGACAAAAATCTGTTTCAGACCAAAAAGCAAAAAGGTTGATCACTGCGGATCTTTGCTATGAACACAGGCCGTGAAAGTGAATCGTCATAATCCTTCTAAACTGAATTTTAAGGAGATACCTGGACCATGCTCACAGCAAAAGGTATTTGTGAGGAGAGAAACCATCTCTGCTCTCCATCCAGCTTGTGCTCTAAATGCAAACAAAGGCAGCAGAAAGGAATATAGCCAGGCCAGAGAGATTCAAAGATCCACAAGAACCCCAGTAAGCAGGGTCAGGAAACCACCGAACTATTCCACTCTAGGATAAAAAGGGAAAAGAGAGTCCAGTATCTCTCATCTGGTAGAAGTGTCACAGAGCCATAAGCTTAAATACCTGGGGTTGAAGATTCTGGTCCAGACTTGCAACAGAAGAAAAAGGTTTATGATAAGAATAGGGAGATGCAAGTTCTCACTTCCCCTGATGATCCACTGCTCCCCTTTCTGATCCCACTAGCCTCTTCTTCCAGACTGATTATTTTCCAGTTGAGAAGGTCAAAACTGAAATTAATTTGCTCATCACCCCAGCAACAGCCAGTTTTGCTCATGCTAAGCCTAACCTTGCACAGACCAGTACATCCCCTTCTTGGACACGGTTGTGACGTGATTTTACACAGCTCATGCAGCTGGGAACATAGTACAGTTTAGGAAGTTAAGATGCATCCTAGGCATTGTAAACAGTCTGCTCCTCCTTCTCCCCTCACTGATAGTTCAGCTTCTTTTTTTTGTTACTTAAATGCAGTGAGCTGGATTGGTATGGCTTGATAAGGTTACAGTCCTCCCAAAAGACATGCCCAAGTTTCCCTTAAACTATGTCTACATTTCAAACTGAAATCACTGCTTAGAAGCTTCCACCTTTTCCTGTCCCTCCACAAACCTTCCTCACTCAAAATCACTGTCTGAAGTTCCCTGGTTTCCTATGTGTTCATACGGTAATTACCTGTACTAAGAGTGGTGGTGTCAATGAAGTTCAGTGTGCTTTAAAAGAGGATTTATAAACACCTCAGTACATCATTTACAATTACAGTCTCTGCCTAATTAATTATGAGCAGAATAGTTAGTTATGGCTAGCAGGAACAATCATTACAAACCAGAGCAAACTCAGTAAGTCCCATTGATTCTTACTATACATTCATGCTACGATTTTACTTCCTTAAAAAGACAGAACAGGCACAAGGGGAAAAGTCTACAGCTTCCCTCCGTTACAAGTAGGTTAGAGCAAATAACAGGACATTAGGTTCTCCAAATGTAACACATTCAATGATGAGAAGCAGCAGCTCTGAAGTACTACCCTAACTAACTGCACAATTGCTTTTGTATCCATAATAAACTCTTACCAAAGAAACTGAAAATCAGTGCCTTGCACCAAGCAAAGTTCAGGTAGATTTCTCAGTCAGTTTAGAATTGAAGTCTATCTGTAGTCTCAAATCACAAAAAATAGCACTATTCTTGAGCATGAACATCCAGAATTTTGCTCAAAAATTATCTTGACATAACATTAAAATACTTTAAGTTACCTCAATGCATGCTACTGCAAAACCCTAGGATTTTATTATATACAGTGTATCTTCTCAATCACAGCCTCACAAATAGTCCTGTAATGAAATAACCACAGAATTATGTGTTAGATACAGGTATACATGAAAAAGAAATCACAAGACTGCTATTATACAGGCAATACAGTTTTATTATGCTCTTTCACCAACTGTAGCAAAAACATTTAACAACTGAAAGAATAATCAAGGGAACTTAATTGTCAACAGGAATTTCAGAATTATGTTCTAAACTTTAGACCAGGAAGGCCTGACAAGGAGAAAACAAACCATACACACATGAATAATAGTCTCTATTATGAAAATTTTATGCTTTCTTTAAAAGCACTGAGATTACTGAGGCATCTTACTGCAGGTTATGTATCATCTCCTCTTTGGCAATGAGATGCGTGGTTTTGTTAACTAGGGCCATGAGTGAGTTGAGCTTGTGAGACCAGTCATTGAGTATATTGTTTGGGTCCTTCGGCCTCTGAAAATTGATAATTCCTGCCAGCCTGTCTACTTTAGCAAAGATGGTCTTATTAACTACCAGGTTAGACAGGAACTCCTCCGATTCCTGTAATGACAAACAACACTAGGTCAGGAAAAAAGCTTTTTTATCTATAAAACATCAGAAGTCCTCCCAAGCATTAAAGCAGGGAACAAGATTTTCTTTACACTTAACAGAAATACAGCTATAGTAATATTGTACTTAAAAGCCCACGCAATTAATATTACACACGTTGGCACTGCAAGGTAATTACCTTTCTTGAAATGAGAAGTTAAATATACAATACCAACAGACTTTTACACTTTGGAACACTTGGCTACACGGATACCAGATCAAGCCATCTGACAAGAGAGGCATAGGAAAATCTGTGAATTACTGAATACTGCCAAACAAGGTTTATTTGTGGAAAAGAGCAGATTTAATTAGAAGGAAGTAAGGTAAACCTTTTCATTTGCACTTGAAACACCAGTATGACATGATGTATAAACTCCCTTAGAAAGCTCTTGAGAACACAAAGGGGGGCAACAGAAAAACTACTCCTGCCCATGTCCCCAAAGTACAATCATCTATGAACAGGGACATTTAAAGGTGAGAAACCAAAACCCTGTTATATCTTCAGTCAGTTTTAATTACTCATTGACAAAAACCTTTTAACACGGAAAAACAAGACACAAAGCTCCAGCATTTAAATGAGATGTCGAATATAAGTGAATTTTTAAGAGCAGCTTTTGCCGTATGGGCACGTGCATCATGAAACCAAGTTCTGCCTGGATTAAAAAAAACCATAAGTTTTCTAACTCCCAGAAAGGCATGAAAATACACTCAGGTCTTCATGTTGCCTAGCAAAGCAACAAATAATCGGATTAATATTATTACTGACTTTTATACTCCTTCTCATAAGAAGAACCCAATGAAGTTCAGTTAATGCTCCCTATCTATTAGTATAGCACACTTCGTTCTGCCTGTTAAGACCTGAAAAGCACTGGTAACACAAACAGGGGATGAAGGACAGACTAAGGACAAAGGCAGGAGAGCTGCAAGAATAATACAAAGGCAGAATATAGAGGTACAGTAACAGCTACTATATCCATAGCCACACAAGTGTAAAACCTGAGAATTGTGAACCAAGCACTGTACTTCGTCCTGCATTGTCTGTAAAACAATACCATGATGATCCATGGCATCACTTATACAGCTTTCTAAGCAAAAAAAGAGAACTCAAAGAGAACATAACTTTGCTTATATTTTTGCCACAAACACATGCACACATACACTTCCAAACCCTTTATGAAAGAAGGATAAGGAAAGTAACACTTACATCAACAGACAGATCCAGGAGCTGTGCCATTCTCTTCATTGTAATTCTGGTGTAATATTTAGCCATTATTCTAATATTCTGGAATAAAAGTTTTCAGGGTAGAGAGTTATGTGCAAAAAATAACTGAATCAGGCTGCAGAAATACAAGAGCCGATGTTAAAAGCAGATTAGGAGCTGTGTAAGGTACAGAAGGTACATGAGGAAATTATGAACATGAGTTCCTTTGTTTGTAAAAGGCAGAAAAGTCTCTACGTGACAAATTATTAGGTAATATAATCAATTAATTACAAATCCAATGCAAAACAAGACTTTCAAGTTTCTGCTCCATTGAAACGTGAATGCTAAATCTCACAATTTGAATGCACTATAATCTTTGTGTTCTGGCAACTGTGCCAAATACCTATCAATAATAAAGACAGATGAGCAAATGTTGAAAATGGAACACAATGGACAAGGCAACTATCTGCTGCTTTACTACATGCTTCTTTTGTTTCTCTTTGTAACTGAAATATGGCAAGTGAAAAGCATTTTTACTTGAGGCACTGAATACATAGCTAGTGCTTAGAAACTGCCAGACTTACGTGTTCCACAACTCTGTTCTTTAAATCTTTCCATCTCTTTTCACCTTCCTCTGTGCAGCCAAAAACATCTGTTGCAGGACTGTCGAGGGATCCTTCTCTCAATTCTTTCCCATATTCTTCAACTAGGGCAGTCCATCGCATCAATTCCATGGTGGTAAATAGTTTTAGGAGGTCTCTAAATGATGTAGTAAAGTTGGCTTAAAATGCTGTATTAATAAGCCTCATTTCATACTTAAATAGATCAAAGCAGTACTTCAATATGCTTTCATTTTATTTCTATTAGCATTTATTGTTCTTCATGAATGTAATACTTCACGCTATCAGGGCAGCTCAAGTCAGACTGTGTTTCTAATAAAGATCTCTCTCTCATTAAGGGACATTTACTTTAATGTAGAACTTGCACAATCATGAATATTGCATTATTTTTCATACAGCATTAAATTCTGAGATGCTGACAGCAGACTCAGCACAGTTTCCACTTGCACAGCCAGCTTGAGAGAAACATTCTTTGTTTTAATTAAGAACTATGTGTTAAAAAGAATACTTACTTATACTTGGGGATTTCTTCTAGCTTTTTGTCACTACTAATTCTGTGCACCAAATCAGACTGTTCGTTGTCATAGGGTGAAAGGATTACATAAAGAACAACGCTCTTCAGTGCCTGTTTAAGAGGAAAGAGTGTGAGTTTTCTCCCATAATTAAACAAAGGAATTGAAAACACTTCCCACAGACCTAAGAGTTTAACATGTAAAAGGCTTAGGCCCAGTGTATTAAGTTTACGTGAAACTGATGTCATCTTGCAGTAAATTAGAGCTGTTTTCAACTAACCAATTTGTTAAGACAGCCACTAAAATAACCCCAAGAACAACAGACTAATGAGCTACATCAACTGCTGTAAATTGATCTGGTATTGAAATGGGTATTTGCCACATTAAAATAGAAACACTTTGTATGTAATACTTCTTTACCTGCTGCCACTTTTCGCTTTCAGCCTGGATACATGGAGTATCATAAATGGCTCTGTAGTGCTTGCAGATAGAGAGGTAGGAGCCTTCATGTTGATCCAGCTGGATCATTAAGTTGTAATATTTCAGCTTTAGTTTCTGAAACAGTAGCAAACAGCAAAAGTAATGCAGCTCCATGGATTATACTGGATCCCAGAAAACAAAAGGGATTCAAATACGCTTGGACCTGAAGACAGGCATATCAGATTAAAATTGGGAAGGGCAGAAGGAGAGGAAAAAGTCCTCCAGTGACTTACTTCTGTGTTTTCTTCTTGGAAGAATTTTGTGTTAATTTTTTTGCTGATAATTTGAGTCCGAATATAGTCTTTTACAGCTAGACAAAGTCTCATCTGCTCCAAGATAAATTCTACACGTTCTTTCTTTTCCATTGAACCATAGGTTTCCACCTAAAATGGAAATGTAACTCTTTATCACTGTCAAAGTCAAATCAAATGAAGTCTTAATTGTGCAAGGAGAGTGGGAGTTTGTCAGGGTGGAGAGGGGGGAACAAAACAGAAAAAGCAAGTGAAAATGGAGAAAAGAATCATTAGAATCCATTAACACTGAACTCAATGCACCACCTGCAGAACTGAAATCTGTTTTCCAAGTAGGAAATATTCTAAGTAACCTAACTATGAGACTAACAAAACCAGTTAAGACTGAATTACACTTTCACTAATAACAGTTAATCTCACTCCAGGCATTTCTGCAGATGTACCTGATGAAGTTTCTAAAGGATAATCTAAGAGATGACAGGATTTTGAGTGACAAGGCACGTTACCTGCAGCTCCTGCAGAATAGAGGCAGCCTCTTTCACTTCACCATTCTGTTCTTTTATTGTTGCAAGTGTCTTTGTCAGGCGAGCACGTTCAATTTCCACATATATCTAAAAGCAGAAGGCATAGTTTAAACACTGGAATTTTCTAAAGTGTGCAACTCTTAAGTCTGCAACCCCACTAAGACATTTATTTGATGTTGTCATACAACCGATTAATTCCTTGTGTTTCCATCCTCTAGACTGACACCATCTACAACACACACAGATAAAATGTGATGGATAGTTGATGCACCAGAAGCACTTGGGCCAAATTCATCTAGAAGTAATATCTAATACCATTCTTTAAGTAAAGATAACAGGATGTGCTCTGTGAATGACATATTCAATATTTTGACTAAAATACACCAAAACAGATACAAAGTTAAGACTTCCATGGTTAATGGGTAGTACCGTTTGCGCTGTTTTACTCACTCCTAAACCAGGTGTACATCAACAATACTTGATTACTAACAATGTAGACCTTGAACAAACAAAAGCCGTAACACAAATTTGCCTTATTCCAGAATTATTTTCTTAAAGCAAAAGGAATATTATGTGAACAATTAGCTTGGTATAATGTTGCGATACCACCTTCTGGTTACCGTAACTGTATGTAACACCTTGCTGAGTGCAGAGGAAATTAAACTAAACCTGCCCATTTCTCTTAGAAATTCAAATGCATAATGTTTCCAAGTGAAAAATGAATGCCATTTTAGAACTCTGAAATGTATTATTTTGTTAATAATACATCCAAACATCTGCATCCTGGAAATATGACCAGTGTTTTAGCACATTACTTGAATGTGATTGCTGTCTTTTGGAAAGAAATACACTACTTGGTTTCTTGGGTTAACTTAAATATTACTTTCGCTCTTCTTTGTACGAGATTAAGAAATAACATTAAGAAGCTATGCTTTTAGAGAAGGTGAACATTTTTATTCTACCTTTTAGACATTCAGTCTTAAAACAAAATCTTACTTTTCCTTCTGTAACCATACGCAATGTGTCAATTAAGCGCAGTTTGACTGGTAAGTCTGTGATTTCGTCAACGTAAGTGCAGCACTGCTGGACCATTTTAGCAACTGCCTAGAACAACAGAACAGACAGCATACCATGGGGTTAGATTTTGCAAAGGTATTCAAACTGTGACACTCAGAGATAAGTACTAAATAGTTTCATATCAAACTAAAGACACTTGTTTCAATAAGAATGTAAGATACATCATTGCTTTGACTCATAAAATTGTGTGCAATGCTGCTAGCAACTGATGCTACAAGTCAAACATGATGCTGTTCTGTCACTTCTTACATCTCAGTTTTTCCAGTGATACTTGGTTCATCCCACATGGTTCTTGCCTTAAAAGTAGCGCTCCTGCCAAATCCACATGGCTCTCACATGGACTGACAAAACTTATCTGTTTGCTCTAAGACCTGCATAGTTGAAGGAAAGTGTATCTTCTTTTAAGGGTGTGCACTAGCCCTTCTCTTTAGGACACCTGCAGATTTTTCAGGAAGGAAAGGAAGAGGGGCAATTATTTCTGACTGATGCTTTTCCATCTCTGCATATTCCCAAACAGGCACCAATAAGCAAGCATCCTTCAGTGGCAAGCACAGGTACTGGAATATGTTCTCCTGTTAACAGTGCTGGCAAAGCTGTTAGAATTATTACCAAAATACATACTTCTAAAAACCAGAAAGCAGGATGAAACTTCTAGAAACTTCTTCCCCAAAAAGAAAATTCAGCCAACAAATTGAAAGCTGAAATGATCAAAGTCTTTGGCCCGTCTGAGCAAGTTAGAGAACTAAACTGTACTGGACTTTCACACAAACTCCTAATCTTTCTGTACATTAAGTATGTGACCTTTTTCTTCCTAAAGCAATGATGCCATTAAAATTACCTGTTGCTGATTTCTAATTGTCAAACTAAACACACAGTGCAATAAACTTTGTACCCTCTTAAGTGCAAGGGCTTTCAGCTATCCTGATGGCTGATTTCCGAGACAAAACTGAATTCCAGAGTGTGAGTTTCAGAAGCAAGTATGTAAACCATATACCTTATTTGAGCACAGCAAACTGCAGTAATTCTGTTTAATGGACACCTCATGTAAACATAAAAATTAACAACAGAGAATTCAGACTTCATGCAGAAGAGCATAAAGATGAATCACCATCTAAAAGCATCAATATGCATGAAAGCAGAAAGCCACAGCTGTGTTGCCAAGAATGACAAGCTGGACCGCATGGCACTGAGGCACCACATGAAGACAGACAAACTCCAGACATCAGTTTCATTACTGGCTTTCATATGTCTACCAGAAAACATCAGAAGCTAAGAAGAATACACTGAGGCAGGCGCTACAAAGCGAGGAAAGTCCCTAGACACAAGGGGAAATCAGATCCATAATACATGATCCAAATGTAAGGTTTGTTTCAAAGGATTAAATTCACCTGTTTTAACTGACTTCTTCTCTTTGATAGAAGAATAATGTTTTCATTAAGGGCATCCCAGTCCTTAGCTTCGTAACACATTTTCACTATAGCAACTAAGATACGGGATGTGGAGACCATGTCAGATGCCTGTAAAACACAATGAGCATATTAGTGATGGACTGAACAAGTTGCAGACCTCCATCCCTTGCATTTCAATTCTATGAAGGGAAAAAAACCTGGTTATTCCTGGCCTCACTGATTTTCTTTTTAAAGAAAAGAACAGCAGAAGAGAAACACTATACTGCAATTTCCCACATGACTTGAATGCAGTGGAACAGGAGGGTTGTAGGAGAGCATATGCTGCTTACCGTTCGCGTTTGTTTTTCCAAGGAGAGAAGGTTTTCAATTACTTCTTGCAATCTTCCTTCCTAATGTGATAGGGAAAGAATTATCACAGTGAGAAGAACACATTTCAATTTAAATGGAGAGTAGCTCCAATACTCATGTAAGTAGAAGCCAGAGCAGTCTGAACGCTTATTTATGTTTGGGGTGTACTATAAAGGTTTTTTCCCCTTAACAAAAGAAACATACACAGTATTAAGGTTCTACACACAGATGAAACTGGAAAGGTACGAGTTCCATTTCTGCCCAACACATGCCATAAGTTGCTATGTTTCTCCTTCAAGACAGACAGGTATCAGGCAGGTTAGGTCAGCTCACATTCACCCAGACAGAAGACTAATTTCTTTCTAGCCAAAACAAAGCTTTCAGTGAGAACAGAGATGCAATTAGATACCTTGGCCAAAAAATTGTTCTACTATTACTTTCATCCACATTCATCATATCTTAATTACAGGGTATTACAGAAAGTATAAACTACATGTTTTACTGTCTAAGCACGGAACTGGGCCTTTCCAACCCTAACTATTCCATGATTCTATATTCTATAATTATAACAGTGTTGCTTTTGGGGGCTTGAGAACTGTATTTGCCTTTCTTTAGAGAACCTAAAGATGCCACAATGTACTTCTAGTCTTAAATTGTAATTCCTACCAATACCTTCTAAAAAAGAAAGTTAATGTTTTACACTGGATTTAAAATGGCAAAGCTGGACAGGGCTTGGAGCAGCAGCAGGGGGCTGGAACTGGATGAGCTTTAAGGTCACTTCCAAACCAAACCAGTCTGGGATCCTGTGAATATGGGGGAATCTGGGCAACTGTGGGGCTGCAAAAAAATGGTTAGAAACTAGAGAATTAATAACAGAAGAAGAGAAAATTTATTTCTAAAACACACCCACCCTAGTGACACCTTTCAAACCAGATGTAATGTTTTGTCAAGGATGAGTTCTTACTGCCACAAAGCAATATGTGTTACACAGCAGTGACCATGGTCGTGGTGTCCATACTCACGCAGAGCTGTGCCTATGGAACACCTGTGCCTACTCTCCATACAACACAGTCTTAAGATAATGTAAAATGCATTTTACTCATTTTAAGGCTACTGCCTTCAGAATCCTACATACGCTATACAGAGTAACGTGTCTACCACAACAAGACGTGGATCAAGCAGGGTATTTGTGGCACAGAAAGAATCTGATGCCATCCTACCACGCCGGAACCTAACAGCAAATCCCCTCTGACTGTTATGAGGCCTGAGATGCACAAGAATCTCTACATTACAGAATCAGACCATTACAAAATGTCCTTAACACACACCCTATGTGTGATTACTTCTATGAACCCGTCGAAAAGACATCCTGAGGTGGCCTATGGCTGGGTGCACACACGTTTGCTGAGCAGATGCCAAGCACCCCATCAGCCTGCCACGGCTCTGGCCCTTCATGCCAGCCTTCTGGGGCGCGTACACAGCCGAGTAAGCAGCAAAGCGCTGCCTGCCCAACCTGGCAGGATCGGCTGCACTCTGCTCGCGTACGCTGCCAGTGAAGCAATGGAGCAGCCCCGACTTCTCCCTTTCTCCAAGGCAAGGCCCGACAAAGGGACCGGGTGTCAAGAAGCAGCCGCACATACCCTGGCCCTCCCCGAGCGCGGCCTAGCGCTCCCCGCGCCATGACTCAGCCCATCCGCCCCGCCGGGCCGCCCCGTCCGGCTCACCTGCGCCAGCCGCTCGCACTCGGGCAGCCGCTGGTCCACCGTCGCGCTGTAATCCACCTCCATTTTCACGATGCGGCCATCGGCCCGCTCCGCGCCGCCCTCTGCCATGGCCCCGGCTGCGCTCCGCGTCCCCCGCCGGCACACACACAACACACCGGAAGCAGGCAGGACCCGCACAAAGACGCACGCTCGGCAGGCGCTGACGGAGCCACCCCCGGCCGCCTCAGGACCCGAGGCGGGGCGTAAGGGGCGGGCACACGCCGAAATGGGCGGGGACACGCCGAAGGGGGCGGAGCTTGCCGTATCTCTTGGCGCGCCCGGGAAGACGTGGTCTCCCGGTACCGGGGAATGGGGCACCAGGCCCGGGGCACTGGCTCCACAATGGAGCCCATCTCTCGGCTCTCTGCTGCCCTGCGGCATCAGCACTGGTGTGGGGTCTCGGCACAGCTGCTACAGCCACGGTGTTGCTCGTAGCCGGTGTCAAGAGCTCCAGATCTTGATGGGGCTGCGGGGGGGTCAGGAGGACCGTGCTGTTGCGCTGTTCCTCTGTGTGTTGGGACAGGCACACCGCGTTCATGTGGCGGGCGGCCCCACGGTGCGATCTCGGTGGAGGAGACGGGGTGCAGTAGCTTGTCACCGTGAGGATTTGAGTGTGTATCGTGGTCCAGCCTTGAGCCATTGAATCAACTTCCGTTGCTGGAGAGGGGAGGAGAAGGTAGGAGATGCCATGATTTTTAAGAGTGCAAGCATCCTGGTTTCAGACAGTTGCACCATTCATGTCTTTGATAGATGTCGGTACAAGTACACGTGGCGGTAGATTGTTGTCATCTCCCATCCCAGCAGAGGATTCCATGCACTACAGGAACTGCATTCACGGGAGGAATTCAGCACTCAGAAGCTCTTCCCTGTGAGGGTGCGGAGGCTGTGGCTGCCCCATCCCTGGCAGTGCTCAAGGCCAGGTTGGACACAGGGGCTTGGAGCAAGCTGCTCTAGTGGAAGGTGTCCTTGCCCGTGGCAGGGGTTGGAGCTGGATGAGCTTTAAGGTCCTTTCCAACACAAACCAGGCTGGGATTGCACGTTTGCAAGAAAGCGACTCCTAAATCCTGATCAATGAATGCCTTTTCTGTAGGGTTTTTCTCCCAGGGGAAACAGGTTACTATAACATTACACCTCGTGTTGTGTTACTTTATGCTGCGTATGTACCAACATGTTAATGTTGCAAAAGGGTATTTCAGATAACTGTGCTACATCTTTTGCTTACAGAATGAAGACTGAGTTACTGCACCTGGTGTAAACTCAGAGTAATTCAGTTAAAGGAGTTCAGAGCTAATACTGTATTTTGCAGCTGTGTCTGGTACTTGGTTTCCAGCCAGCACAGCACAGGCCATGAACTTGAGTCACCTTCTCTCTGAACCCAGACTTAAAGAAGTCCAGTATCATAATTTATCCTTCATCCGGAATGATTTTTAGTTATTAATTGACCTAAATACCAAAACTACATGCCTGCGTCATAGACAGCGAGTTCTTCTCTCCTAACTGTGGCCATTCATGGGGTTTTACAGAGCTTTGGCTACTTATTTTGAGTGCTAAAATCTCCATAGTAGTGTAATTTTACAGTTGATGGATAAGGAGCAATGGCTTTCAGGGAAGCAAAACATCGCATGTAATGTCATTGAACGTGTTCCTGTACACAGTCATGTTGGCTCAGGCAGCGAAAGGGTAAGGAGATGAATGCATAACTGCAACTGTTATCTTCCCTCGCCTGCATGGGTGTGCTGGGAGATGAGGAGGCAGCTTTTGCCTTCAACATAGACCTCCTGAATGGCTCAAAACCCCCTCAGTTCTTACTCAAAACTCTCTGGTAAAATGCCTCAAGGAACAGTTGCCTTTTGTTGCCTCATTAAGAAGCCACGTTTTGCTGACACAAATCCACGTGGACTTACTGCTCAGCATGGTTCAATATGGGCTTTTCCCCCCAGGTCGAAATGAGTGATGAGTGAAGAATGTCTCATTGTCACAAGTGGCCACAGAGAACACGATGCAGAGGTAAGAGATTCGTTTCTTAGAGCACACAGGGAACAGACACTGAGGTGGGCTCGCTTGGCAGAAATCCTGCCTAGCTGGAGCCAGACATGACCTGAAATGAAAGCATTTGGTGAGCAGTGTTTATAAAGGGTGGTGTTGGGGTCCCTGCTTTGTTCCCCACGTGCAGACAGCACTAGAATGGGCTGTTCCCCTGCGGGTGAGTGTGGGGAGACTGAAGAGCGCTTCACTGTAGGTAGGGGAAGTGATTTTGGTTTCTGGTTGAAGCAGCTCCTGGATCAGACACTACTTTCTGCAGACATCATGCTTTGATGCTTTAAATAGAGCTATAATGGTCTATTATAGACAGCTATAGAGCTGAAATCA
This sequence comes from Neopsephotus bourkii, assembly GCF_033783945.1. NCBI lineage: Eukaryota > Metazoa > Chordata > Aves > Psittaciformes > Psittacidae > Neopsephotus > Neopsephotus bourkii. The sequence goes on from NW_026902223.1 coordinate 3,438,194, forward strand.
GGTAACAGGAGATAAACTAGTTAAGTCTTTGCCTGTGTTTATAGAAATCAGTGTCTTTACCTGCAGCTGAGTAGCATCAAGGCCTTATGCAAATAAGTTCCACTTGTTTACACTGCTTTCCAGCAGTAATCCAGATACATTGTCTTCAGTGAACGAACCCATTAGCAAATCACTTAAACTGAAGCAGATGGTTTAGATCTGAATTTGCATTACCTGTAATCTATAGGTAATATCATACCATAGCATCATGGAATGGTTTGGGTTGGAAGGGACCTTAAAGACCATCTAGTTCCAACCCCTCTGCCACGGGCAGGGACAACTTCACCTAGACCAGGTTGCTCCAAGCTCCATCCAACCCGGCCTAGCACAGTTTATTGCCTTGTTTTGGCTATTTTGCATGGAAGTTTCAGGAACACATAGGACAAACATCAGGAATTACAGCTCCAGGTTTGCTATGTAATAGCTGTTGTCAGGTCTGAGATATGAGTCTCGTTAAGGACATTGTTTGTAGCTCAGCTGAAAATCCAGGCTGTTCCCAGAGCTCCCAGGTTTTCCATGCCTTTGTGTAGGTGTTTGCACTTCATGGGAAAGGCAGAGCATGTGAAATATTGTGCCGTTATTGCAATGGGATGGGAAAGTTCTGTCGTTAGCTCCAGGAGATGGCACTGTGTCCTCTCCGGGCTAAAAACCATATATATGGCTTGGAAATGTACATCCAGGACCAATGGGATTCTGAGGGGGTTTGTGCTCGCTCTTGTTATGAAACACACGTTTCACTGTAGACCTCCATTCATCTTTAACCGGCCTCAATACGGCCTTTCATCATTCCGGTTTTGTAGCTGGTGTCTGTTTAAGTGCAGGTGCGTGTTTGCCATTATCTATGCAGTGCCTTATGTTCCCACGTTACTGGCTCAGTGCTTCTCAGTGATCCATGCTTTATACCCGTTTGGAAAGCAGGGACAAGCAGCAATGCAAGGTTTTATCATTGACCTGCGGGTGTGTGACAGCGAGGGGATGCCCCCTCGTTCCAGAACTGGGCTCCTGTGCTATCAAGTGGTAACTTCATACGGGGTAAATCCCTCTCGACCCACGGACCCAAGCCCATTACAACCCGGTGTAACTGGGAATCTGCCTACTCGGGGTCGGGGTCAGCCCTCCTGAAACGGCTCCATTGTTCACCGGGGGGGGTCCTCTTCCACCCAACTTTCTGCGTGCCTTTGAAAGTAAATAGGAGCAAGCCGATAGGAGCACACGGGTTTTGTCTGCGCTGCAGAACCCGCTGGCTGATAACGCAGGGCTGACCGAAAGGGAAATGGGTGAGGCCTTCACATCCTGTGCCCCGGCTCCCCCGCCGCCGGTAACGAGCGGCGGCTGCGGAGACCCGCGGCCCTGACGGGGCTCTCTCTGCCCCTCTTACCCCGCGTTGTGAGCGCTTTGTCCCCCGCAGGACCAAGCCCTCCCCCCTTGCATCCGCGTTGGGATCAACTGGAGCCGGGGCTCGTCCCGCTCCAGCGCTGCCTCCCCGGGGGCACCGCCGGCCGACACCCGGAGCTCCGCGGCCCGGCCGCGCTCTCAAACCCGCCCCTCGCTGATGTCACCCGCTCCCCCCCCTCCCTCCCTCCGGGGCCGCTGTAGCCGCTCCGAGCCCGCGGCCACCGGATCGCTGCTTGCCCCCCCCCCCGCCCTTCCACCGCCAGCACCACCTCCGGCCCCCCGGGCACAGCGGGAGCCGCGTTCGAGCGGCGGGGGAAGGAGGCGTTCGAGCAGCCTTTGTCTGGGTAACCCGCACCCGTCCTTCCTGCCGCCGGCGGGGGGGGGGGCTCAGTGGTTCCGCGGCCGCCCCAGGCATGCCGCGCCGGGGCTGCGGGAGGCGGCCGGTTGCGCACGCTTCCGACGGATGCCTCAGGCTGTAGCGGCGGCGTTTGGGGCGCGGGACTCGGCGGTGGCTGCCGGTGCGAGCGGGTGCGGAATTCCCGTGAGCGCGGTCTGGAAGAGGAGGAACTGGAAGCCGGGAGCAGCGGTGTTGGCTCTCCTCCGCCGGGGTCAGCCCTCCTCCTGCATGGTCGCGTTACTCTCGTGTGGACGCATTGTCAAGCGCGCACAGGGAAAGGGACTCGCTTGTTTCCCCCCTTCCCGTGCTTGGTTTTCGTCGTGATCATCGTGCCGAAATAACCACTTTTCTCCCAGTTTGCTGGTCCGCACCGAGGCAGGGGGAATATGCTCATGAAGGAGTACCGGATCTGCATGCCTTTGACAGTTGAGGAGGTAAGCTCTGCCTCGGGGAACGGCTCTGACTTAGCGAGGGTCTGCTCCTTGCAGGCGAGTTGAGGCTGTGTTTGTTTTACTGACTCGTTCTTCGTGCGATGAACTTGGTCGGAGGTGGCTGGGCAGAGAGGAATGTTTTGATTGGAAATGAAGGGAATCCTGCAGGAGCGAAGGTAACTGAAGTCCTCCAAGTGTTGGTTATGACGATTTTCCAGGCGGACTTCAGAGCTGTTTGCAAGGGAGCGCTTTGTGCTGCAATCTCCCATCTGATAACGCGCCCGTCCAAACCCAGATTCTAAAGATATCCTCACCTTTGCTTAAAATACCCTTGCAGCCGAACGTGGCCTGAAACTGCAGCACAGGTAGGGCAGGGAGGTGGTAATTTGTTAGTGAAACTTTGTCATTTAGAGAAGCGGTTGGAAGTCAGCGCGCTCTTTGTGACCGTTCCAAACTCCGAGTTAGGGTTCTGTTTATCTGCGAACACCCTACCTGCTCTTTGTTTTAACGAAGGCAGCAGCGCCTGCATGCAGTGCCCGTACTATGGGGTTACTGGTGCGTGTAAACTGTAAACTGTGGTCGTTTACAGGCGCGATAGGTGCGGATGTAAATGAGGTGGTCATTTCAGGTTGATAGCAAGAAGGTAGCGCTGCTCCGCTCAGCCGCTTGCGCTACGCGACCGGACGTGGCCGCTTTTGCGCGCACGCCCTACGCGAGCCGGCTGCGCACCGCGCATCTTGCGCCTGAGCTGCGCGGAGAAGTTTCTTCTTCTGCGGGAGCCAGCGGGGCCGCCAGGGGGCGCATTCCCCGCGGCCGCCGGAGGGCGCTCTTCCCCTCGGGGCAGCCCCGGGCCGGTTCGGCTCGGCTCGGTTCGGTTCGGCTCTACTCGGGGCAGCGCATCGCCCTTCTGGACCCGGCTTCCCCCGGGCAGTAACGAAATGCGGTGATTCCACCCATTAATTGAAGCGGGTTTTGTTGAAGTAGAGCCTGCGGGTGTTCTCTGCACCGTTCTGGTTTGGTTCGTTCGCAGTGTGCCCGGAGGAGTCCTCGCGAGTGTGACCAAGCGCTCATTTCAATGGGCTTTTTGTCCCTGTCTGAAAATTTGGCAAATTATCGGTGTTCTAAACCTGAGAATTGGAACTGCCAAATATTGACTTGAAGCTGCTCCGGAAGTCCCTTTTTCTGGGAGCAGGACCTAGCTCCACCGTGTACGTGTAGGAAAACAGGCACAGGGTTAATGTGCAGGTTTAATTACGAACTTCCTACATAATTTAACTAACAGAATACTTAAATCTGTGATTTGATTGCAGCACACTGTGAGGGTGCTGAGGCGCTGGCGCGGGGTGCCCAGAGAAGCTGTGGCTGCCCCATCCCTGGCAGTGCTCAAGGCCAGGTTGGACACAGGGGCTTGGAGCAAGCTGCTCCACTGGAAGGTGTCCTTCCCAACACAAACTATTCTCTGTTTCCCAGCCAAGTTCCTTAGCATGCTGTGATGCTGGCTGGCATTATTCTTTCAGTGCATCATTTCATGTGTTTATTGTGTTATCCTAATGCGGACAACGTTTTATCCAAGCCAGTTCCTGATGTCCTCAGACTGCCACGCTCCGTTAACAACGGCTCGTTGCCTTATCAGAAGGGAGCAGATCTGATTTCTTTTGGAAAATTATTGTTAAACAAGATTTCCAGGTACAGAAAAGGCCAAAACCCTCCCAGAGTGGGCGTGGTTGATGCATGATGAGGTCTTTTATTCCCTACAATGCAACAGAATTAGTCAAGATACTCATGCATCTTGTAGGTTCTCTCATGTTGAATTATCCATTATTTAGGCCAAGAGCTGCAGCTGAGATGTCTTGAACCTAGAACATATCTGATATTTAGCATGAATTTCATTATTAATTATAAAATGAGCTAGGAAATAATGTGCAATTGGCAGGTATCTTATTTTTGTTATAGTGGTTTACATACTAAATAAAGTCCCACACTGTATTTCTCATAATGTTCATCTTTCTGACATCTACAGTCTATTAAGGTGGTGTTATCTTATTTTTATCCTTAGTTGCACATTAACTACCAATAATGCGTGGTATTTTTGGCATCTCTGTAGACTAAGGTGATGCTCCATGCAGCCATTAGGAGAACATCATGCAGCAATGCTCACCCTTTAAAAAACAAGAGCATTTTGGTTCTAAGAGGTCCAAACTGCCTTCTGCCAGGTGCTGAGTCTCTGTAGCTCAATGGGCTTTGTTGGAAATGCAATTTCCAGAGGATATGCAGTTCCTCACAGGGTTGGGATGTTGGACTCTGCTCTACAAGCGGCATTTGGGGTACCTAATGTGCGTTGATGTTTCTGGGGCTTGAGCACTGAAGTGTTTGTAAGGCTGTAGGTTTCAATGGGTATGTGGAAAAGGCTGTTATTTCTCACACAGCTGCATGGCTTCTCTTTTTGTGCTGTTTTTCTCACTCTGACTTTACAACTCTGCTTTTTCAACTGTGTGGAAGTTCTGGCTTTCGGCCTGTGCGCTTTATACACACATTCAAAAGCATTTCCATGAGCAGTTTTCTTGTTTAGCACTGACTTGCTGGTTATCCACCCGTGGAAGTCTCACAGCACAAAGGAGGAAGAATTCCATCTTTACTCAGTGGTGTGTTGTAATTGAAACCAGAGTGGCTTCCCATGCCATCCCTGTGAAGGTAATCAGTACAGGAGGCAAAAGGGAGTGTGAACTGTGTTAGCCAAGCACGTGCGCCCCATCTTCTGTAGTCAGATTGTGTGTGTAATGTGGGGAAATGTACATTGAAGTGTTGTGTAATGGCCAGTTGGGTAACAAGGAGTCATGGCTCTGTGTGTAAATACACACATGCACAGTACAGCAATTAGCACTGTGCTGGTTGGCAGCTGTGACCTTAACTTGCCTCTGAAGAGTAAAAAGCTGATAGATGTCACAGCAGCCCTGCCTCCAGGTTTAGAGGGTTTCTGGCAGGGTGGTGGACTGGAGATTCTGCAGAGCTGGTCTTCATGAGCTGCAGCAGATCCTGTTCTTGAGGCATGCTTTCATTGATCCCCTTAGCAGATAAGAAACCCCAGTATTTATGGGAGTTGTGTTTCATACCTGCCAGCGTGGAGCCCAAATGCTTTCTTGCAAATAGAACACTTCCTGAGATATGCTGATTGCTGCAGACTGAGCTGTTCTTGTGTCTTTTGAGCTAGGATACAGCAGTGAGAGGTGCATCTTTGTTCCTGTTCCATAGGCACCAGGAAAGACAGGCTGTTCCAAGAGTGCTTGCTGTGGCACCACACCAGGGTTCTTATTCAAGGCTGAGGCAAACTCATTAAAGTGAGTTTTTATTGGCAGTTATTTAGGGCTGTTACATGTATATTGTTGCAAACTGCCTGCTCAGCTTGGAAATTATTTAAGAAAGGAAATACTATGTTCATTTCTAAACAAAGATAGTACCAACAGCTCTGTTAGGTCAGAATATAGCTCTTGGTTGAGAAAGCCAATCCAATTGCCAGTTAGAAGTTCATTCTTTATCCCATTTGCGGTACTTCTGGGGGGCATGCACACAAAATCAGTCCTTTTCTTAGCACTGAGACCTCACAAAAGCCATTTCTTTCAGTTATTCCATAGAGCAAGTAAAATCTGGTGCAGTCATTGCTTAGGGTATGTTACCAGCCCTCATCCCAGCTGCAGTCAGCAGTCAACTTTGCCTCTTGGTTATTTTTTCCCTTGCATTTTCATGTGTTAATTCATTCTTACAGATAGTTTGTTCCATCATATCGGAGAACATGACAATGGGCTGCATTGTGGTGGTTTAAATATCATCAGTTAAAACCCACATTCCTAAAAAAGGGAAAAGAACACCAAGCAATTGAAAAGAGCAGAGAAGCTAAAGAATGCTCAGCCGTGAGTCTCATTGCAAGCCATAATTCCAGAGGAAGGATGGCATGGCTTTTATGTGAAAATGAAAACCAAACCTGGTAGCTTAGCATGGCACTGAACTTGTAGTTTGGAAGAGGCAAAGTACATTCAAGTTTGATTTGTGTGGGAAGTGATTATTCCTTAGGGGAATGGGTAGAAAGACAGTTTTGCTGGATCCTGTTGAGAATGGAGCTATTGCTGTAAGATGCTAATAAAGATGTGAAGTTAGGTTGGGTATATTTAAAAGCTGAATATCAAATATAAATACAGCAGTCATCATAGGGTTTTTCTCCTAGGAAACAGGGATGTCCATTAGCATTTACTTCTGTTAGTTCTGAGCTATATGTGTGTGGCCAGACCTACAGTCCAAACAGGTTTTCCTTTGTTCTTTATTTCAGCCGAGAGTGTCTCTGCTGAAGCCGGGGGGTTGCTCCTGTTCTCGGCTATAGATGAAAGCTGGGTTTGATCTGTGGGGAGCACTGCCTGCATGAGGTGTGTAGGAACAGCTGTATTGTCATGAATACAAACAAGCAGAGACCTGCAGAATGGCTGTCAATGTGGATCGTGAGTTTTCAACATGACCAACTTCTGCATTTAGAGGTGGTGTGCCTGTTCCTTTATCGAAATGGCTATTGTTTAGCTCTTGGTTTGGACATTATCAGTTCTCCCCGTGTGGATTCTGTCCATAAATGATTTCAACACCATATGTGTGAACACTATTTGCGTTCTTCTCATCTTGTGTACATTTCTTCTTTAAAAGGTGTCATAGTCTACTGTTTCGTGTACAAAGGGCACTTGTTATAACATGTTTTATTCAGGCAGATTGGAAAGTCAACGAAAGCATTTGAGAAAGTGTTTTTATACTCTGAAAGTTAGCAGGTGTTGTGATATTTAGACATAACGATATGTATATAGAACAGAAAAGCCTTTAGTAGGGTATAAAGCGTAAAATACACTTTTTCCCCCTAAACCACAGTGGTCTATTGCAGGACAAACTGCATCCACTCATCTTTCGGTTAATACAGATAGGTTAAATAATGACTGATTATGGATGCTGTTCTCATTTCCCAGCTATAATCACAGAACATATTTTCAGGAATATGGGAACATGTGGAACATTTGAAAAAGCAATATGTTGGTTGTAAGCAGGAGGGCTATCAGCAAACATAAGGGGAAGTCAGCTTTTCAAATCGAATTAAATGGGATTAGTTATAAATAAAATGCTAACTGGACCATGTCATGGCCATGAGCTCTGCAGAAGTTTCTCTGGTAGCTTTGGGTTGAAGTTGTCCAGCAAAAAAGGAGCCTTATTGTTCAATTGAACCTATCAACGGCTATAATGCATCCTTGGTTTTACACCTATTCCTTTATAAGGTAATAAAGTGCTATGAAAAGTAAAGGCTGTTTTACTTGGTTAATCATTCTTTCTGGATATGCCTTATGAGACCCTCAGCAGCCTTGCCTTCTTTTTGCAGTTAATACTGGGGGACCACTGCTAGATTTGTTTGAGGACTATTCAGAGTTAATTATTGATCTGGAAAAGCTCCTTACACCATTAGGAGCATCCCTTTACCCTTCAAAAGAAAGCGAACAGATCCAATCTGGTCTTTGTGGGCGGTCATGTCTACTCACATCACAAGACCTTTGCTACATGCAGTGTGACCTTAAATTGACCTTAAAGCTTATGGATTGGGAAGACTCATTATAATGATACAAGAGACAAAATAGGAGAGGGAAAGCATCAGAAGTGAAGTTTTAGTACCAAATAAGAACAGCTATTTTAGTCTTCTTTCAGTGCACAACCTACTTGTAAGAATGATCAGAAGAAAGGGAGAGCTGTGTTTTACCATGGGAAGAAAATAAGCACCTTTGTTTAGGCTGACCTTCCTGTACTCGTTGTAGTCACCTAGAGAGCTATAAAAGCAAAGCAGTACAGATGTCAACTCTTCATTGCACACCACTGCAAACAAAAGACCAAAAATACCCCATTTTCTTCTTTACTCCCGTTTACACATTTCAATACAGCTCTGTGAAAGAATCAAGACAACCTTTGTGCTTCAAGTTTTGGGGTAAATCATTAAAAAAAACCTCTCAGTGGAAAGGATTAGATATTATCTAAGGAACTCCAGACTGACATAGATGTCTCTTCATCTCCCTTGGCCTGTCTCTCCATGTCAACGCTTGTTTTCTCCAAGGTGTGTGTATATATATGTAAACTAATGCTACACATTTGCTTTGAAGGCTTTGTTGGCAAAATAGAAGGCCCAGGTTTGCATTTCCCGCATTAGAAAATGCAGCTTGTCAGTATTTTAGGACGTTTTCTAGCTACAGCACTCTACAGAGCTTTAATGCTGTCAAGAACTCCGTGGAGTGTGTTTGCCTTGAAAGCACAATGTAGGTTCAGAAACAAAAGAAGAGGGAAAGGAAGGCACAGAATGTCAATACTGGCTCATAAAACAGTGCTTTCTGGGGTTTTATTTTGGGGATGAACTTTGGGTTGCTGAGAGCATGCAGTTCATGTAGGAGCTGATGGGAACACTAAATCATATCAGCCCTATTGAAATTGTGGCCAACTGTTTATGTACCTGGTAGTGGATGCAGATGGCTATATTAGCACCTTGAATCTGATAACTCTGACATGTCGAATACATTTTCTCTTAGTCCAACCTGTTTAATTTCTTCATCTGTCTAATTGTAAGGTTAGGAATAATATAATTATACTAATTTTCATGTGCTCTTTGCCTGACTGCACATATTAAGGAAAGATATTCGGTGATTTATAGAATAATAGAATGGTTATGGTTGGAAAGGACCTTAAGATCATTTAGTTCCAGCTCTAATCCTTAACATATATAAAGCCCTTTAGCTTATGGGAAGGTAAGTATTTCTATGATAACTATGGAAGGTTAAAAATGATGTTTTCCTTCATGAATATTCAGTTGATAGGCATTTGTATTGTTAAAATCTGTTAGAAATCATATTCTTTTATACAAAAGTCTGCCTAGTCAGGTAATGGAACACCCATAGTGTATAACAATGATTCATTCACAATATTCTTTGTGACTAGTGAGCTGACAAATATGTTCCCCAGGCTGTCCTTATAGAACCCAGTCACTTGTGGATGCTGAAATACAGGCAGGCTTTCCATCTTGAATGTCTAACTGAACACAAGCAACCATTAAATACTATAAGGGAGGAGATAGATAATACACATGCAAACAATTAAAGGATACTCATTTATTGTGAGTGAGGAATAATTCTTTGTAGTCTTGCTCATGGAAAACTGGTTTGTCACTTAAAATGATGATTTTTTTTTTTTCCCAAAAAAATCATTGTAATTTTCCCTATATTCCATCCTTATCTCCTTTGGTTCATAGAGCATCTGTCATGGTGAAGTATATTTTGTAAGGCTCGATACCTAAATAAAATGAATAGTGACATTTCATGCAGATTTGCAGTGATAGCTCTCCAGTGCAGCCTGAAGAGCTTTGTGTAGGCACATTGTAGGCATATTTAAGTGACATTACCAGTGTGCATGTTGTCAGAAAGCAAGGAGCTAGGTACTGCCGAGGATTATTGTCTAGGTTTAGAAAGGACTGAAGACAAGGTAATTGAGATTTGAAGTTGGGTTAACAGATGGGTTTACAGTCTGTAGGTGGGGGAAACTAGGCTTGAACTTGGCCTGTATTCATATATGATGTTTTTAGTCTGCCTTGGTCTTGTTTCTCTCCTCATTTCATCGTTTCTTCCCAATTTTGGTTATAAGTGATCAGCCAATTCGGAATCCTTGGATATGTATTAAAATGCTATTTTTATAAACCATAACCCAGGGTGCTAACTTGTAGGAAAGACATTTTCATGGCTTTTCTTGGGAAAAAAAAAAAGAAGTGTATCTTCCCTCTTTTTCCTATTTGTGGTCAGCAGTTTTGGATTCTATTAGTTTTGTACTTTTACAGTTTTGAAGCTGGTTTTACAGGCGCGCTCCTGGCTTTGCATGCGCTCCGCTTGCGCACATACTTAATTTAAAGCACAAGCAGCCACATGCTATGAGTCACGTGCAGCAATGTTTGTAGACTGGGTTTAGTGAAAACCTGTTCATGTGCTCTCCAGAAAAATCCCGGTCTCTGTTTAGGGCTTTTTACGTGTCTGTTCTGAGATTAGTCTTGCCTAAGTGATTTAGGAATACTTAAGCTCTGTGGGAATTGTTGTCTGTGAGCATGCTGAGTGTGCCTTCTTTTCCATTCCATCCCCCTGAATGTGACATTGGGTTCAATGCATTGCTCCGTTAATGACTATGTTTGAATTGCTTTCAGTAAAAATATTATTGTAATGCATGGCAAAATAATTATGTGCTAATGACACTTCAGTGTAACACATAGTGTTGCTCAATTACTTGATTAACAATCAGTCACTGATGGCAGTCAGAAACACAACTCATTGTGGAAAGTACTTTCAGAGTTTGGTCTCATTTTCTATACAAGTTACTAAAACATATCAAGATAACCTTTTGTGTTCATTTCACGAAGGTACGTGAAAGGTTACCAAATCCCACAGTCCGCTCTGAAACAAAACCATGTATTTATCAGAAGAAGACAAAGGTAATTCTGTTGATAAGCATGAAGTTCTTACACAGGCCAAGCTTGTGTTTCTCCTGATTAAATATAGATGGTTCTGTTGAAGCAGTCTCACTTGTAAGGCCCATTGAATATACTGGTCCTAGTGTATAATCTTATCTTCTGAATGACAGATTTGCCAGCTATTTATCTGACGTTGTCAGGTTTTCTTTGAAAGTGCCTATTAGCTGACCTTTAAGTAGTATTTTCATCTAATAAATGGTTTGTGCAGTGACTTGAAATAAGCTGAATGAAACATCTGACTTACACATGATTCACTCTGCAGTAAACTGCCTGCTTCTGTTCTCACACAGGCTTGATCTGAAGTCTTTAAATCTTACTTCAATGGACCAGGTTTTGTTTTGCTTCACTCTCTGTGAAAGGAAAGCCATTCAGTGGAATTCAGACCGCAATAATACCAATGAGTTCTGCTGCTGATGTCAGAGAGGCCGAGATTTCACCAAATATGTATGACAAAACCCAGCATATTTTTAGACGAGAAACATTGGGAATTTAAATTCCATTTTAGTCGCATGATGCGAATCTGAAATCGTTCCATTGACCTCAGTAGATCCATTCCAGATTTCTATCAGTCTCATCAGAAGCAGACTTTAACCAATGGCTGTAAACCAGAAGAAAATGTAGATGTTTCAGATCTCTTGTTCTTAACAAGAAAGAAACCGAGCTGACGTCTCTCAATCGCTCGCCTTCTTGCCTGACCTAAAAGATGTTTTCACACGGTTAGATCAAGCCCCAGGTTTGTGTCAAACTCACGCTAACACCTTTAAGCCTACATAGAATTGTACAGTTGCTGTCCTCACACCGCCAGACTTGGCAGGAAGCTCTTCACGCTCAGTTTTCAGTCCTCACTCTGTAGAAACTCGGATTCTCTGTTCTTTCTCCCATTTTTGAGTCCTTGGTCATACTCCCAAAGAAGAAAGCCTGGCCAACCCCAGCAGGCGCCCGGCCAGATGGCAGAAAGCTGCTGCTCTGAACAACAGCCTGCTGCTCCTGCTCTGCCTCAGTCTTGCAGAGGATAAGGAACTGTACAGCACACTGAAACAATTGATAATTCAGGTCCCTGCTGAGTGCGGAGCTCAGGCTTGAATCTCCCTATTCCCCCAGTTACCATGGATCTCTGCACCCAGACTGAAGTGGAAGAGAGCACCGAGTTCCGAAAGCTCTCAAGTATTTTGGAGGGTTGCTAAGTTTATTTGCATTTCCAAATGTTTGCTATTTTGTTAAGCCCAAGGGGGTTTGTTTGGTTTGTCTTTTATTTTCCTGTTTTCTTTTTTTTTTTCACCACAGGGATGATTCAGTATAAAAACGTGTTCTATATAACATGGAGACTCATACATTTGGGATAGGTTGGGTTTGAGGGGTTTTTTTTCCCCATCAGCTTCAATGGAAGCAGAATAATCCCTACTACAGGGATTATTTCTTTCTTGTTACTAGTTTTCCACTGGTTTGCTCTAGCTGATTTTCTCCACTCTCTCTGCTCTTTTCATGTCTGCACATGAGCTCAGTCAAGTGATGCCCAACTCCTAAATCTATTCCAAGTGGGTTTGAGATGAGGCAAACAGCATTTTAGTGGAAATGTTATGTCATAGTTACAAATGCCTATGGATTAGTTAGTTTATTTCCAGGACCTCATGGACTATACATTGCTATTTATAATTTAACTTTCTCAAGCAGCCACGACTGTGTTTATGTTACCATGGTGTTCCTTGCCATACTTGAGGGTGGATAGTAAATGCTATAATTGAAAATAGATACTCCCACTGAAATAAGCCTAACAGGTGGTTATGTTTGTATTTAATCGTGCTGTGAGAATGGTACAAGTTAAATGTGGATGCCTCTGACCCTGCCTTTTCACTAGGACATTTTCAGACATGCCAACTGGCCTTTAGTGGCCAGAACTGGAGTAAACAACATGAGCGATTTGTCTTGTGACAGTCCAAGGAATGTCAGTGGCAATCAATGAGTATCCTCCGCCTCAGACTGTAGAAAGCGAATGTTCTTATGTGGGGCAAAAGGAGATGCTGTGGTGCAGGGGGAGGTCTGTAGCTCATCTTTCTTCTGCAGACCATAGTCTGTGTAAAGCTGAAGCTCCTCAAGAGCATTTGAGGAACAGCAATTGCTGTTTCCTTGTGATTTCCTCATATTAACCCTCTTACCTCATCTCATCTCTTAGTTTCCTTCAGTTACCCACCACAAGGAGTTGCACATCTGTTTTGAGGTCTGCCCTATCTTAATATTATGTGGTTTAGTTTGGCGTTAGCTTACACCTACCTTCCTGGTGCTGGCAGCACACATCCTACTGGCAGAGCTGTTCAAACCGTCCCCCTCTCACAACCATACGAATAGCTTTAGATATGATTTTGTCAACTCCCATAAAACCAGTTAAATATGGTTTATATATATATATAACCAGTTAAATGTTATAAATAATGCATATATATAAATATATATAAACCATTTTTATATATAATACTTAAATAACAATTTATGTGTTTTGTATACAAATACATATTTTTCCATTCTTCAAAGTAAAAGGATGGAAACATAGGGATATTATTCTGAGTTCTCCCAAATATCTAGGGAGGAAAAAAAGGATTTTAGATTTTTCTCTCTGAAATATTCTAGAAAGTGAAGTCAAAAATAACTAATTCAAAAGAGCAGGGTTGTTTCGCACTCTGACTTACCGCACAAAGTCATATGCCCAAGAGTATTAGGTAACCAAGTACTAACACTTCAGTCAGGATAGTATGATTATTAACAAAGGCATTTGTAAAATACATTTTAATAGAACCATGCAAAAGATGCCTGATTGGTGCCATTTTATGAACAGCAAAGTGCAGAGCAGAGATTCTTGCATGAGTTTTGCACAGCAGTGTCCTTTTGAGGATTGTTGTACCCTTTTCTGAGGTAGCTGCCAGCGTTCCATCTTTCCTCTGTTGAGGTTTGTATCAACCAAAGGCTGATTGGCTCCTCCAGCTTTTCCTATAGCTGTCGGATATACAATTAATTTGCAGCAGCAGCAGATGTTGTGTGCCTACAGAGATTTTTCTCTTGAACTCAGTACAAGGTTGTTTCTCAGTTTTCCTTTTGCATTTTGCCCAATGAATAAAGCAAAGCCAGAAAACCCCAGCACAGTGGTTCAGAAGGCAGTATGATTTGTCATGGTGTGCTTTCAAGCTGATTTACATTGGCTTGAAATATTTGTGTTATTTAAACCAGTATCACGTCCTGTGTACACGGGAGCAAGAGTCAGAGTTTACATCTTAGAGTTTTCCAAGGAGGTCCTTAAGGCCTTTTACAAGCTTCTGGCAATTGCATTCCTCTCCACAGGTTGTTGTATTTCACGTGTTTGGTTGCAGACCTTTTCCACATGTTTTGGGAGTTAGACCTGCAGATTAAGTGAGCTACTTCAGCTTTCCAGGCTTACCTTATAGGTAGCAGTTGAGTGACTTTATTATTGCAGAAAAGCTGAGGACATTCCCTAGGGCCACTAAGAAACTCCCATGTAACAGTACACATGCAGTAAAGGACTAGTCTTGAAAGTATTCATGCATATTTAATGGTAAGGAACAAGACCCAGGTTCAGCCTTGCAGTCAATCCAAACCTCTGACAAGAACAAGGAGTTCAGAAAAAAGGCACCAAGTTTGCAACATGTTCTGGATCAAATTAAAAACAGAGTTTCTGAAGGTGATGAATATAGATGAGAATCTCGTGTCTGTTGAGAATTGTGCCATAGATCCATGCATCCAAATGGAAGTTCGCTGTCAAGCTTGGGTGTTTTGCTGCCCATGTCTCTGTGTAGCTGTAGCAGCTCTGCTTTCTTTTGGGGCTGAAACTGGGTTTGAAAGGCCCAGAATCCTTGTGTAAACCTGTGGTATCCTGGAGCTGCCTAAGTCTTAACTAAAATAGGCTGTTGACAGCTAGCATTTCCAACCAGTATAACCCACATGGATACAAGAGTAGGAGGCTTGAGTCAAACTGGTGTTTTGGCAAAGCCTTCAGCAGTTACAGACCAGAATTTTGTCTCAATGTTTATGAGATTTGCCATTGTGTTCTACCAAGCTTCGTTCTGTTGAGTTTATATCTGGTAATTTCATGCTCTGCTTTAGCAGTTATCTATTAATATTCATTCTTAACAGTCACGATTCTATGTGTGAAATTGTAGCCTGAATTTTTGTGTTAGCGTTGATAGATGGTTCCTGATGTTGTCCTGAGTGTTCGCGTCTCTTCCCTCTTAACTCCAGGTTAGACAATGCAGTGCAAATGCTCCACGACTTTTGGACTGAAACAAGATTTAACACATTTTGTCAGCTAAAAGAAAGAAAGTGAAACGTAAGAGAAGAAGGATGTATACAGGAGGCATTTCTCAGAGAAAGGACCCGAATAAACAACATGTATAGCAATAGGCAGAATTAACTTGCTCTATCAGGTGACAGTTGAAAGTGTTTTCCATTTCGCTGCAACTGGAACTATAAGGCAGCTATGTAGGAAAAGAAGCAGACTCACTGAATAATGAAAGCTTTGCCATTCTTTAAATATTTTGTCACGTAATCACTGACATGCAAATAATTTCAGAGCTGCCAGGGTTTTTGCCTTTCTTATTTTGCAAACCCTTATTTTTCTTCTGCACTTCTGACACCTTCCAGTCAAGAGTTCCAAAGAAAAAGGACTTTCTTTCCAGTTCATCTGCATAACAGTTTATCACCCTCTGATTTCTGTGTGCAAAGGATTTGCATGTGTCAGCTTTAAACATGCACTTGTTCGGAGGCACAGTGAACTTTGCAAGTTGACACACAAAGTTAGCCTCAATAAGTCAGCTGAAGGTTTGTTCCCTACTGCCCTTTCTGTACCAGATTAGTGCGCTGCATGTGCTTACGCTATTCTAGAAAGCAGGGAAAGACAAATGCTATCAAAGTTTAAAAGGTGTGGAGCATCTGTTTTGCTTTTTGACCATGTCCCTTACTGCAGATTGATACTAGCTTAAAACTACTTTTCTTAGGGTTCAAATATCAAATATTTCTTCGTATTTTGCATTTCTGATGAGATGAAAGGTTCAGAACTGGTGAAGTGAAGAGTTACTGGGTTTGTCCCTGTTAAACCTTCAACATTTTTTGATAAATCCCAAAAATATATAACTCTTCTGTGAATCATTTCTTGACAAGAAGCACTGCTTCAGTCTGTCTAATGAAGTTGCTGAGGAGGTTCACGTTGGGGAGTTGCTGTCGTGCAAGTGCGAAGACTTGTGGGTGACATAAAGCCGTTCTAACATACTAAGTACGGGATCTTTCTTAGGCAAGCTCTGAACAACTTTACAAATTACTCATTACCTTAAGGTGGGATGGCACTGGTGCTGTGTGCCATTATCAAGAATGAGAAATAACTAGCCCAAGATGGAATGCTGGTGTACTGTGTTCCTAAGGAACCATATGCTGGTAAAATGGGAGGTCTTGTTTCCTGTGGGTCACCCTTTTGAGATGTTACTCTGTGATTTCACACTGTTAAGTCTTGTGTCCCTACCAGTACATCTATATGTTTCCTAAAGTAGAAGCAATAGCTGCATGATATGTACTAAGAAGTGGTAAACTGTGGGCTGTGTGGTTCCTCTGTCTGTTGAAAACCATGGTGAAGCCTAAATTTGCATCCCTGAATTTTTCCATCTGTCGTGCACTGAGGTGACCCTGTGGTGAATTAGGACTGACAAATGCTAAGCTGATGTTCCAGGTGTCCATTGCCACTGGGGTCAAGGAGATAAAGTTACTCAGCTTTTCATCTAATCAAGAGTTGCTCCCTAAGCATCACAGGCTGCAAGTGATCACTGTAACTCTGTATCCTCTCTGCTCATGTTCTCTCCTTTGTTCTCTTTGTACTCTCTATAATAGGCCTCCCACTCCCTTGTTTAAATCCTTTTTGTAGGAGGTTAATTACAAAAATGTAGCTTTCCATCCTTGTTGGGTTCAAGTCATCACTTGTTCCTTTTATATATTGTTCACTGGGGATTTGTTTTTTTTAGTAAGTTGTGGATGAATGTGCTGCCACCATTAATGAGTGTGTTGAACACTTCGAGACCTGTGCATGTTCCTCTGGGACTCCACCGATGTCCTCTTCTCCAGTGATAAAAGTCACCTGTCTGTTTATGTTACCTTTTCTTCTGTCTTTTAAAGAATGGTTTATCTTTTTGAGGACCTTTCTGCTTATCTCATGGCAAATACTTTTCTTTTAGAATATCTGCAGAGTGACCTTGGCAAAATGGGCTTTTGATACTGAATTGGCCCATATCAGGTAGGTCTCTTGTGTCTGCGTTACCCATTGGCCCCTTTCAGAGACAGATTAAGAAATGACTTCTCTTCACTAGAGCTGTGTTAACTTTTCCCTCTATATTTATACATCCAAGCTGTGCTATTCACACTTCTCTTTTTTTCCCTTGAGTAATAGGAATCGCCCTCATCCGCTCTTTCACAGCTTTCTGTTCAATCCATTGAATCGATGACAGCAAATAAAAAGCATATGAAAAGCAAATTAATACAACTCCTGTCCTACTGGGTGAAAGTACAGAGTTTTTGCTTAATGCCAACACAATATATTGAATTAATTATGAGTGCAAAGAGACAGAATTCCAATTAGAATTACCAGCTGATACTCTTTTTAGCATGGTTATCTGCTGCATTTAAGCACAAAACTTTGGTAGAGGATTCTCTTTTTAATACTTATTGATTGAAATCATTGACTGTTTAGGGACTTCTTCTTGCAGGGAACCAGGGGTAGCAATAATGCTAACAACTAGAATTTCAGGGGGTTTATTAATCTTTTTGGCAGTGGTGTACAACAGTATTTCCATATTATATTAGAAGTTGTTTTGCCAAGTGCTGGCTGGCAGTATGTCATGTTCCTTAGTTTCCATTTGGAGCTGAATACTCTTCTGATCATTTTATCTCTGAAAGGAATTAACATTTGCTTTATTTTAGATACTAGCTCCTGTAGGATGCATATCATTTAAACTAATAGGGTACTGTGTTATGAGGCATGATTCTCTTGTTTATCCAGGCTTTGTTATTGCCAGTAGCAAACACTGTTCTGCTGCCATTCCATCACCATGCTCCTAGTTCATGCCCAGTGCACACAGAATTGGCAGTCTTGAAAACAGAGATAAATTTCCATGTCCATGTTTAACTTTGATTTGCTCTTACACTTTTGCTCTAACCTCCTCCCACTGACTGTAAATCAGTAAGTGAAAAGCACACCATGTAGACTATCTGCAGCCAAGCGTTTGATATGGTTGTAATTAATTGACAGCATTCATATAGTGTGCTGATAAGTGAGATTAGTGCCCTTCTCAGGTCCACTTGTACTCCCAGTGAAGTCAGTGGGAGTTTCCCTTGTTTTGTATTAAGAATACCAAAATAGAATCCTGAGAGAACTCACTGGATGAGGAGCTGTGTGTGAAACACAAGACAGATTCTGTACGGAACTGCACTCTGAAGAATTCCATTGCCTTTAGGTAAAGTAGAAGACACTCCAGTAACTTACCTGTCTGCAGGCTTGTGAGTTTTGAATTAAAGATTTACCTCAATTGTGGTGTCATCAGATTGTAATAATACATTAAACACATTTGTAATATAATTAATGGACCAAGTTAATACCAACTATGTTAAAAATGATAATGAAGACAGCAGGTAGGTCTGTAGTAGGAAGGTACTAACTTGAAAATGAGTTTTCTAAGGTAAGATCTAACATAGAAAGAAAGTAGTATTTCTGACTATCACCTACTGTCATGTCAAAATCTTATGGCCTTTGAAAACCAAATAAGTCACTGCAGAACATGCTCTGACATATTTCCATCTTTCACCCTTGCACAGGAGGTGTGTCTTAGGTATAATGGTCAGAAGGAAGCAGGATCAGGAAAACCAAAAGCACATAATGAAATGCTGACGGCAGCATAATAGCTGCCCAGCATTTGAACAGCGCATTAAATTTGCATTAAGAAGATATACTTTTAGGTTGCACATATTTATACTTAGTTCCTGGAATGCCAAAGAGCTCCCTGTTACTATTTGTATAACACAATGCCAGAAAAAATCACACCTAGTTTCATGATTCAAGAAAGTGCTCTTTGTCTTACCCTCCCACAAAGTACTACAAGTCACTTTTCATGACATTCACATTTGTGTGTTCTTTTAACTCTCTTCTATCAGAGGGCCCCATTATGTTTGAAAGTTCAAACAGTAGGGACTGTTATCAAGATTGTGGAACATAGGATTTGATAAATGTTATATAATATGGACAAAATGGCACAGGTTGAAGCAGATTTTTGTCTGGTCAATAGACTTCTAGGGGAGATGAGCCTCACTTGGTAAACACTAATATATTGTCTGGCACTTAATACTTTGCTGCCTCACCTTCTTTACCAAGTGAGTTAATAGTAAAGAACATCTTTATGTAGACCTCTGTTCTTCAGCTTGGGCGATTCCATTGTCTTCTGTGGATATAAAATCTTAAAACCTCTCCTTTTCAGGAGAAAACCTGTTTTCCTCATCAGAAAATGAAAACCTCCCATGACACAAAGGCAGGAGTCCCAGCAGTCTCTGCTGTGCTCCACATTCAAATAGGAATAACATCAATAGATGTTGGGACCTTTTTGGTTTGTTGGTCATGCTGTCCTGCAGTGGCTGTAGTCCTGAGACTGGTGGCCCACGGAAGCCTTCACTGTCAGTAATAGGGAAATGTGCAAATATAATAATCTTATGAATCATCTTTTATAAGGTGTTACTGTAGTCTGAGACTGAATTACAAGCCACCAAACATGCAAATCACGTTTGTGTGAGTGACAGAGTGAGGGTGTCCCTGTGTTTAAGTAGGGCATTACTCAAAATAGTACTATTCCAGCTTTCCATGGGAAAGTACTTTCTGTTCAGCGAGATGTTTTCTTTCTTTACCTAGTCATCAAAACCACCATCAATCCCATTTCCAGTGAGGCAAGCTTCTGTGGAATGTGACATTTGTTAGTTCCCTTACCTGATAAGAGCTGTATACCTGGATTTGTACAGAATGTAATTCCTTTTTTTTCCCCTTAATGTATTTTTCATGCTTGAAAAAGGGCTTGTTCAGGAGAACTTACCCCCAAAATTTTATTTTCTGGCTAGATGCAGGAAAGGCAAATTCAATCTTTCTGTTGTTTTCAATCACCTTAATGCAGAGGAGGAAATAGGAGTGGGTTTGTTGGAGTCGTGAAATAGAGCATGTGGTTGGAAATAATTCAAAGGTAACCTCCTGCGGTATTTCTGCATCTGTTGGAAAAAAGAACATGATTATAGCACACAACCCTCAGGTGAAATTACAGAATTTACATACTACAGGCCTAGAATCTACAGTGCAGGTTATGATCGTGCTACCAGTTTAGTGAATGGGTTTGGTGGGATTAACAATGTAAGATTAAAGTCTATATTGTCTGTAAACATCTTATTCAACCCTCCTGGATCTTCAGGCTTGATCTTCTTTTTTCTGCATGCATGGAATTTGCACAGGCATCAAGAATTTCATTCTGATATATAAATCTGACAGTTGTCTTGGTCATACAACAAACAAGAACCCATTGAACAAAGAATAAAACTCCCCCTCCATCCCTCCCCCCTTCCCCGTATCCAGAAGTGTAATTACATCACAGATATATCATTGCATATTTGGGTATAAGAAGAAGCTTTAAGATGTCACAGAACACAGGAAATAATGTGTTTTATATTGCTTTAAATGGCTTCAGTTTGTCCTGTCAAATGAAATGTTCTTATTATTCATTTTTTTGCATTTTCTATGAGTTTAAACAGTTAGGATGATGCTTCAATTTAGTTTGAAGTACTAAAGGGGATGTATTAATTGCAAGTGTTAGTACCATTGTCTGTGTCTTTCTGAACATCAAATTCGTGGTTTGAGTTAATGGAGGTTAAAAGGAATTTTAAGTGCTGCTTTAATGAGGACAGACACTGACATCTTTTGATACCTTGTATCGCATTTAAGTCCTATGCCTATCTGATATACTATTATAGTGGTGCCCGCTAGTGCTTCCGTAATTATGGGCCTGTCAGCATTTCCATTACAAACCCCTATATTACAGCCAAAAATATCACTCCAGGATGAAGTTTGTACAAAGCCTTTCAGCCTCCAACGAAGAAGCTTTCAAAATTCATTTGGCTGCTTCTCCAATTTAAAACATGAAGTTTTGCTGTTGCTTACTGTACCCTGTATCGATGTCTTGTGGGTTTTTTTGCTATTGCTTACTCTACTCTGAATTAATGTCTTCTTTAGAGAAAGAAACCGAAATGCTGCTGTTTGTTTCCTGTAGCACGAATATAACACATCCAAAAGATAAGAATTGAAAGCTGAATGCTTTTATTGAACCACAAAAGAAAAGAGAAAAAAGGGGCAGCAAAAGCAGGAAGAAGGAAAAAGCACCTCTGCAAGCTGCCACCCAGTTTCGGTGTTCATAGGCAACCTGTCTACAAAGATTTCAGTAGCCTGTGTATTTTATCATAGATTCCAGTAATCAAATTATAATTTCATTTTTTTATTGACATAGACTGGTTTAATAATTATTATTTAAGGGTTCAAGGACAAGCACTTAGAAATAGGAGGTGCCAAAATTAATATTACCCATACAGTTTTGCTGTTTGAATCTCTTTTTCATAAAGCTGGTTCCTGGCAAGGCTGGGCAGTGCTCAAGTTGACACCATTGTCTCATTATAGAATTCTGTTGTCTTTTTCAGTGATTTACTACCCATCTCTGAAGTTGGAATCACTCTCTCATAGGTCTGAGTGCTGCTTATCATTTAAGTGTCTGAATGTTTTACTAAACATTAATCAATTTATTTTCATTACACTTTCATAAAATGAGCAAACTTTCTAATTTTACAGATTATGAACATCTGCATTGAGACTTTGAGTTGAAAATATTAGCTTATTTTGAATATTTAACACTTGGAGACTGATTTTTCAAGTGGAATTATATAGCCCATTCAAAACACAGTTCTCATTTACTTTAGCTATCTGGTAAATATTTAGCATTTGTTTGAATCAGATCTGTGTCACGTGGGGTACCTAGATGGTGAGGAACAAGGGGTTAGCAATTGCTTGTGAAGAATTTGGGTTTAAGCAATTTGCCTTACTTAGGTTTCTTCATTTCTGTCATTTCTCATCCTTATGCATCACAACTGGGAGCTGTTGTGCTGGTGATGCCCAGAGGACATGCGCTGATGTGGATTCTTCAGTTCATATGACCTTGAGCTGGCACAGTTCTCCTTTCCCAGTATGTTTTTCAGCTCTTCAGCAAATGAAGCAGAAGCCCTATGTAAAATCATCTACATTAGTATGCAGCGACTTCAGAGGGGAAGGAAAAGTGGTACATGATTATTTAATTGTGCCATGGTGTTTATGTACACAAGGGCACCAATATCCACTAAGCCATCCATCACTGTACCCGTAAGTTGGTAAGATTTCCTTAAGCATAGCTTTTGTTTGTAATTATTTGGGGGCTTTTAGAACATTCTGAGGGGAAAAAAAAAGCTTGGCTACATAGAATGGTTTGGGTTGGAAGGGACCTTTAAAGGTCATCTAATGCAGCCCCCCTGCAAGAAGCAGGGGCACCATGTGATGCAGGGTCATATGGCCTAATGTGAGTGCCCATCTGTATTATCAGTATTAGAAACTTGAGATGCACTGCACAGACTTCTGCCCTTGAGGTAATGGAGTAGTAGATAAAATAATCATTTTAAAGGTACGTAATAGCATATGATAGAAGAGAATAAGCAATAGGGAAAAAAAGTGTGGTAACATATAAGGAAACTATGTATCCTATATATAGTAGGATCTGTGAGAGGCTTGAGAGTGTGCAAGAAAAAACCTGTATTTTGATAATTCTCCTGGAAAGCTCTAAAGAGCTTCTGTTGAGAATATGGACTGTATTTGCAAAAGCTTGAATTTGAAGGTTTATATTTAGCCAAGGGGCTAAATATGAGTAGATTTTCATGAGAATAGCAGAAGTATTTATGCTTAGACTACATGTCTGCTGAATTTCAAGTCCTTTTTCTAGCCCACTCAAGGCATGAGAGCTTTTCAAAGGAAAAAAATTACAGCACTTATTTCCAATACAATAAATATTATGTTTAATTTAATAATTACTATTATTCTTGCACATTCCAGAACCATTCTAATTGTGGCTTTCTGAGCCTAAAGTAGATGCATGCAGCTAAAATTTAGCAGAGTGGTTACCAACAAGAGAACAATCTCTTCTAAGGGAAGTTGTCAGCAAGCTTAATGATAGGTAATCTGTTACTTTCTCCGCTTATGCTTTAGATATAAATCTCTTCAGTGTGAGTGGTTCATTTTCACATTACCATTGCTGGTGGCATAAACTTTAAATACAGTTCTGTTAACAGGAAAACACTGCTACTTATTTACACAATATCTGCCCATGTCAATTGTAAAATAAATAGTTGATGGTAACATAAACTTGAGTTTTACTTAACTGGCAATGACCTGCTACAGTATCAACATCGTTGATAGCAATATAAACAGTAGAGCTGGTAAATACACAACGCATTCACTAACCTGCTTCACTGGAGTTACTGTCAGGGCAACACTAAGTGAAACTGCCAGCTGCCTATGGTATTTTAGGCCAGACTCATAAAGACAGCGACTATCTTCAAGTCAAATTCAGAGTAGGAGATAAGAGTAGTTATCTGGCTTCAGTTATAAGCTCATTTATCTTTCATTCAAAACAATACTAATACAACAGAAGTCAAAGTTACCAAAAGTTAAGGAGGAGCTAAGAATGCAGGCACACTTGGGAGTGCAGTATTGCAGTCTGTTATCTACACCTGCAAGTGTGAGGCTGCAGTCTAGCCATGGTATTGCAGAGCAAGTGACCCAAACAAATCAGCCCATGCTGAGCTTGCACTGCAGTAAACGTCTGTATTTTTATTACTTTCATACTGTTTCATAGATTAACTATTTGCTCCCCCTCAAATATCACCTTTAAATGTCATCCTCATATAACCTTCTAAAAACACATCTTTCATTTCAAGAAAATCTTAAGGTTGTTCCACTTCTTTGAGCTTCTCACTGGTTATTTTTACAGATCTTTAAGCTGATGGTGTTATCTGAGAGATTTCAGATTAATTTCTTCTATGTTTTAGTGTATTTCTGGAAGGATTAAATACTGCATGTTGCTCATGGTTTTGTATTCTTTAGTGGGAATTGCAGTTCTAGGAGTTTCCATGAGCTTGATGTGACATCTAGAAAACTATTTTGAAGCCAATATCCAATGGCAACCCAAGAATTTGTTTAATGTCACTTTTTCTTGTCATTGGAAGGAGAAATGTCAGTCAGATGGCTTCAGTGAAACATTTGATCTGCGGATGAGTGGAGAGGCAAGCGTGTCTCTGCAAGCTTCCCTTTGGGACTGCTTGCATTGCTAGGCTTGTAAAAGTGCATATTGTGCTTTGTTGTTGCCCTCGATGCATGTCTTCACAGAGATGAAATAGAAATACCACAGTGGCATCTTCCAGTTAATCACGTGGCAAATGTACTCTAACGTAGGAAACTCTTTCTCGTCACCCTGACTTCACAACCATCTCAGCTGCAGAGATAAAAGCATCCATTTTGTAAAGGCTGATGGTTTTGTGATACAAATCTCACCAATAGATAGAAAGGGGAAGAAAATAATCTAAAAATGGAACGGCAGAGGAGCACAGTATTTCAGCCCTGCTTGATTACCTTTAATAGTAAGTGGAAAACCAGTGCTGGTTTTATGTTCCTGATGTAATGAAATTACTGAATTATCCTTTCATGTCTACAGGTGCAAAATAAAAGGAAACTAGTAAACTTGATCCTTCACAGGTATTTATTCATATGAATGAATCTTTAGTCATTCCTGGGGAAGTCAGTTCTCAGGTAGTTGGGGTTGTCAGGTCTTTGTTGCAGAGTGAAGTTATAGTATAAATATCAGCAGCAAGCCTCAAACCTTGCAGCTGCAGAAGAGTGTGCTGTGTCTCTGGTGTTTAAGGCAGTATAGCCAGGTAATACAGGAAAAGCTAGCAAAGACAAACCCAAGGCTGAAACTCTGACTTTCATTTCCTCCCTTCCACATATTATAATCTATTTCTGTAATACAAATCTATTTGTTCTCGGCATCCTCTGAGATGTAAGAGCAGCTCTGACCCTTCACTGAATTAAATTGAATTAAACACTCTGCCCTTTTGGAAGGCTTATTTGGTTGTCAGATCTCAGCTTTTGTCTTCTGTTGATGGTTGTTACGTGTTTATGTGCTAGAAATTATTGAAGGACTAAGAAAATAAAGCAACAATCAGTCATGCTTCCTGGCCTCTGTAGCTTTGATATCGCTGAGTGCCATGGGAAAATGACATGAAAACACTGTATTGTCATCCAGCAGCCTTGAATGCAGTCTTGCATCTTTCTTTTCCTTAAGTGAACTTAACTTTGCTTTGCAACAGTAAGTCCTCTTTTGTGTGTAGGCCTCACTTTAAGCTTCTTAGATGTTTTTAAATAGTATTTACTGGGTTTGGCAATTGAAATTTAAAGAAACAAATTACAATCAAAAAGTTTGGTTTGATTTTTTTCCCCCTTTTTGGCACTAGATATGATTTTTAAGGTCAATGCATTATCTGCTCTATTTTATTGTAACACTGTGGGTATGTTTTTCTTTATTAAGTAATTTAACTTGTGTATCTTGGTTGCTTTATTGGTGTGACTTGTTTGGACATCCAGTTTATATCAGGTAGAGCTATTGAGCTATTCAGGATCATGGTAAGTGAATGGGCACATGACAGGTTTAGTGGAGTCAACTAGAGGATACACTTCCAGTATACAAACCCATAACTGCTTGTGTGCACACGCACATCCCACTGGAAGTGCCAGATTTCTTCCCACATATTGCCCTACTTGTCAGCATTTGTGCTCACAGCAAGACAACCATTTGGCTCCAACAGAAGTAACACTGCAAGCTTCCCACAGAGCCAAACTGATAGCTGGCTCTCAGTGACAGTTGTGACCAATTAAGACAGCAAATTTCTCATTACCATGCTTTCAATCAAAGAGTAGAATTTTAGACACTAATTTACTTGGGTTTAAGTACTTGTATGCAGCCTGGATAGAGGAGAAGATTCAAGAAGTCCTGTGTAGCCTGGTTGTCTGCAGTGGCAGGGACTGGCTTTGATAATCCAACATTGGAAGCAGGTATATGAGATCCTAATGAGAAAGATGAAACTAAGAATATGCCTGCTCTGCTGTGTAGCTTTAATTTGTCTGTCTGAGGTGCTGGATGGCAGTTCAGCCATGGCAGTGAGGAATTCACAGCCTGCCCAGATGGTTATCTGCTTCTCAGGAGAATTGTGCAGTCCACGCTGAGCACAGGGCAAAACAACAACAACAGAAAAAGAGAAATAAGAGAATTTAGGTTTCAGAGTTGGGTAATTAACCATTAACATTCCATGTGTGTATTCATTCTGTGCAGTGAATGCAAGAGAGGAATGGGGGATTAAAGAGTGGTGGAAAGTGGATCCTGCAATAACAATTTGCCAGGAGCTCTCATTAAAACTCTTCTCTGACCTGTCTAAAATACTCCTAGACAAGCTCCAGACCCCAGGCCCAGCTTAAAGTATTTCATTCCATATTTCCCTGTTTGGGAACACTTTGTAGGTGCTGTGACATCCCCTCCCCCTCTTCCTGCCCCAAAAGTTTTCAAACGGAAGAGATTTCCATTAAAACAGCCTGAGAAGCTGAGCACTAGAGCACTTAAGTGTGTTAGGAAATGCTTCAGCATGTGTTTGCTCAGCTTTGAGTTATAGAATGAAGCACTGAGTATTCACATGTAGGTTTAGCATTATCTGCTTAAGAAAACTGGTAGTTCATAAAGATTTGAGAATAAAATATGCTTTCCTAAAAATGTTTCACTGTCACACGCCTGTAGAAATAAAGAACATCTTAAAGCAGTATAAAAGTGACATTTGCACTTAGAAGTAATGCTGTTATATACTGTTAGGAACGTTTGATTGAACCACATCCATTTAAAGGCATGCTAGACTACATTTTTATTACTGACTGACCTGGGAGACCAGTTTGTAGTGAGATTCATTCATGTTTTAATCTTTTCTTCCATCTTTTCCCTTAATTATACCTTTTTGTGTTCCCTGAGGAATAATTCACCGCCACAGAACGTATGTCAAAGCATTCTATAAACTTCTCTGAATACTTTATTTTTGTGAGAAGTAGGAAGTTTATCAAACAAGGAGATGATGAACTAGGGGAAGCTATGTCTGTGTTCTTGCTATCTGCTCTTTCTGCATGCTATAAAAAGTGTATTAGACAAAGAGCTTTCGTTGGGTTGCCATTGTGGCAACCACTTCCTCTCTCTGAGCCTGAACCAGTGACTTGGTGAGAGTTTGTTTGGGTAGCAGGAAAGGAAGCAATGACATCTTTTAACTGTATTTTTAGGCTATGCTGAGAGGAGTTGATTTTGTTTAGCTCTTGGGGGGGGGAGGTTTGGTTTGGGGTTTTGAGTGTTTTTTCAGTTATTGGGGTTTACAGCAGAATGCTCCAGATTAATTCTTCTTTTGTACAAAACCAGCTTTTTTCTAAGTCTTATGCATTTGAGCTCTATGTTTTCCACTTTAAACACATGTCTATACTAGCAGGTTATAGCCCTGGCTGTAACCTTACAGTACTTGCACGAACTGTAATCATGTGAGTATCTCGGAGCACTCTGCTGTAATTTGAAGTCCTGGAGGCAGAAAACCAGGTCCTCTATAGAGAGATCTTATCTATTTATACATTCTGTTGTTATGGTTTTCAGCTTTATTCCCTGGTGCTACTGTACACCATGAACTCTTATACCCAAAGGACTGGTTCCAAATGACGCAGCTGGCTCTAACTAATGAGGAAGTGGTTAACTTGGGAGTAGCAAGTGCAGAAAAGCTGTTTGTTCACTTACGTTCAAAGCTATCTGGAGTCAACAGGAGTCTTTCCACTGAACGCAACAGGATCTGTTCCAGCTGAAGTGGCCTTTTAGAAACTTCCCTGTTGGAGGAGGTTTGAACACCAGAGAACATTCTTTGCAGTAAAAAGATATTCCCACTTGCAATTACTGAGAAACTGTTTTCTACTTCAGAAGGGTGCTCAGTCCAGCACAGAACCAGGAGCTGCTCGTTCGTTTGCTGTTGCTAATGTCAGTTACTGCAATTGCTGGTTTCCAGCAGAGGTAGAGCAGCAATATCTATCCTAGAAGTTTTTTAGTTCCCTGGTATATTGTCAAGGCTTGGATTCTATTACAGGCTGCATATCTTCACTGATAGATTGCCAGCCATGGCTTACAGCTCCTGTGCAAAAAGATTGTAGGCAGAATATAGGTATTTATTTGCAGTATAAGCCCAAGAAATTCTGTCCCACTTACCCCAACCATCATAACTTTAACTCCGTTAGTATGTGTAACTTCCTTAGGGAAAGGTGGTTACCTCCCTGTGTGTATGCTGGAATGATGTATTTTTGACCGTGTGAAGTTTTGAGGGATTGTGTCTGGGTCCTTATAAATGTCTAAGTTTTTCATGAAATTGGTAAGTTGGTTTGCAGTCCTTCAGTTGACTGGATTCCTCAGAATAATGCTGTTGTATTATATATCGTGTGTTATGGCAGACAGGATGCATTGCTTTCATACCGGCTTTAAAGTTTTCACTGGCATTTTGCAGATATAACAGTTAAAAGTGGACATGAAAGATTACTGCATTTGAGATTTCAGTAGCAGGATTTTTTAAATCCGTGTACTATAAAGATACAACGTATTGTAAAAGGTTTTATTTCTCTAATCTTTGTAAGTACCACGAACCTTTGTAATTCTGTTGTGTTAGTTAAAATCTGCAGCTTTGCTGTTGTTTTCTGTATCTCCCCCTGTACCGTTTCCAAGTTCAGTTCCAGAGGAGGTGCTGGTAGTGTTTTGTTATGTCCACATCTTTCCTGACAGGATTTGTTTGGGATCTGACACTGGTCAGTAAAACCAGACAAGCACTGGTAAAATGCTTAATGCCGTGACACCATCTGTCAAAAACATCTGGACACCACATAGCTTTGCGTTTCTGGGTTATGATAAACTTGAATTAAGCATATAGAGTCCTTGGCAGGAATTCCTTGCCTTCATCCTCCTTTTATTCTTCATGTGGTATTGAAAGAATGTCTGATCTGGAGGCTTTGGAGTCTGTCAGTTAGTCAGGAATGTGCTTCTTCCTGGAAATCGTACTTACGTAAGAGCTTCCGTCCTCTGTTGTGCTGGAAAGCAGGAATTCTGCTCATCTGTGTATTGCAAAAGAATTTGTACCTTCAAGGGGGAAAAGTTTTAAGTGGAAGGCTCTGTATTCTCTGATTAGCCCAGGCACAGACATTAGATGACACATCTTGTCCCGAGCATCCTCCCTTTGCTGGCATGTGCACTCACAGATGTCACAGTCGCATTGCGTTCTGCAGCAAACTTCAAGTTTCTTGCCTGGGAGTTTATTTGGCTGCAGTTTTGTTTTTCCATAAACCAATAGCAAGCAGACAGATTTCTACCCTAAATGTACTTGCTGCATTATATTATGCAAAAAACAAAAGGCATCAGTGCAAAAGGAGTAAGTTGCTACGGTAGTGACTTATTTCAGCGTGTTTGGGGGTGGTTTTGTCACTTGCAGACTTAGAGGGTAGGTTCTTAACTTCAAAATGTTTCTTCTAATGAACTAAAATGGGAACAATATATCTTCTTTTAGTATTAGCTCTGAGATTTCAGAGTGTTTTATAAATCTGGGGATGGGGAGGAAAGTATGTCTTCATTTCCTTCTTATATAACTCAAGCCTTGCTCTCATGTACTTCCTTTCATCAGATGACTTTCGATAACCATAATGTCTTCATCACCCTGATCTCTAGGCTAGGCGCAGAGATGTAGGAGTGACCTCAGCTATTTGCAGACACAGGGTTGTGTTTAACATTATTTTTATCTTCAGGATGCAGGCATAAAGCAAGTGTGTTGTAAAATCGAATTGAGGTCAGTTTTATTTTAGAAGATCAGAAAGTAAGATGAAGCATTTGTGATAACGATGTGAAGTGTTCTGGACTGTGAATATATTTTTGTTTCACTGGAAGCAGCAAACAGTTTCACTTCTGGCTAAGGTATCAGAAGGCAGGGTGGGTTTGTCTGGTTCAGCTTGTAAATTCTAAATTCTGATGCACGAGTTTTCTCATTGTAGGTTGTGTACCCTAAGAAAGTTCTTTTTTCATATCTATAAGCAGAGTTCTACTGCCTAAAATGCATCATAAGGAACTTGCTTGCCAAAAAATGTAATTGCAGGATTATTCCCCTCTGTGATTCTGACAAAGTTTATGGAATCCTTTGTAGTCTCTTTGGTGCTTCTAAACTCAAAGTTGACAGGCAGAATTTTTTTCTGAGAGCATCATATTCTCTGCACTGGAAAGTTGATGGTTTTGCTATGGGAGAGATTATTCCAAGTCACAAAATGAGTAATTACTGAAGAAGAGTAATTAGAGAGAAGAAGCCTGAGGGGAAAGAAGTTCTACTTAAACATTAAGCAAATGCCATATGCCATGCAAAGAGAGAGAAATGATTTCTGAAGGTATGAGTAGATGCACATTTGTTTGGTCTGTTTATGGTTAGAGAGAACCTGAACTCCCAAGTCCATTTCTGCACTTGTTTGAATGGGTCAAAGGATATTTGCAACTCTGAATACTCCCGGCTTAAACTGACCTGAATTAAAAGAAATAATTTAAGCATAATTTAAGCATGCAGATATTTAAACATCCTGCACTTGAGAGGAGTTAACCTTTATGTTCAAGCTCTGCTTTGAGGCTCAAGCTCTGTGAGGTATTGCATGGTCGGGCTGTCCACAGCGCTTCCTTTCTCTAGGCAACAAAAATGTGTTTAATGTATATGCACACTAGTTTCTTCTCTGATCCCCCCCCCCCCCCCCGATCTTATTTATTTTAACAGAAAGCCACATCAGAGCTTTTGCTGTCTTTCACAAGCTTCTCCATCACCATCACTAATCCATGGAGAATGTCACTGCAAGGGAACAGATTCACATGTCACCCTGTGTATAGAGTAGGTGCATGTGACTACAATCTAATGAATGAATAGTGGCTAACAAATAAAATATGCTTTGGTGTTGACTTAGGAAAACCATCAATAGTATTTGATAGATATCAGTCCAGTTTTGCACTGTAAGGCTATGTAAATTGTGCCTGAGAAGCAATAAGCTGTAGATAAGGCATGAAGTGTTTGTGGCTTAACCAAAGGCGGGTTCCTGTAAGTAGGGAACAGTAGATGAGAAGTGTTTCAGGATGTGTTACTGACAGACTGTAAGTGGTCAAGCCACACAGTAAGTCCCTTTTAGCTGTTCTTTCTGGTTTTGTGAACAGAGGGCATTTTAGCCTAATGAAAATGTATATGCATCCTTTGTAGGAAATCCATGTATCTTCATAAATCTGAATAATAGAATATTACTGGTATTTATGTAGGAAGCACACAGTGTAAACGGTTGAAAAATGTAACCAGCTGACTCACTGTAAAATATTGTTAATAAAAACTGATTCTTCAGAATTGTATGAGCTTGTAAACAGCTGGCTTTTTTCAATAGCACAGCTGGGGTGGAAACATGAAATTACTGCCATTGGAGCAGGACATGAGCTATATTTGGCAAAGCATTTGCATGAAAGCTGAAAATGTGCAACTTAATTTTCATTTATTTTAATTTTCATTGCACACCTATTAACCACAGATCTGGACCTGCTCCTCTTGATTTCAGTATCACTCCTGCACGTTGCAAGCCATCATGTACCAGGAAGCTGTGAATTTATAGAGCAGGCCATGCTGCTTTAGCTGAAGATGCTAGGGGAGGATACTGTCTTTATGAACGTGCAGTGTGTTGTTGCTGAGCTGTCACTCACAGGAATTGAAGCAGATGAAGTATCTGAAGGATGTAATTTCTCCCTTGAAAAGGCAAAGCAAACGTGAAAGCAGGAAGACTTGCACTTCACAGCATGCGAGCTGTTCCTGCCGCAACTGTTTGTTTGTGAGGCTACAAAAGCATGTTCCCATGGGTGTGGGCAATGCTGAAGAGGACTGCTGATGCAAGTCAGCAGATGCGTAGTGCATTGTGAACCACGGGTGCAGGCAGGAATTAATGAAAAGAAAACTTTCAAGCCTAAACTTTAACTAGTCAGATTCTTTACTAGGGTAAAGTGACTTTATACCACTAAATGACTTGCGTGATTTTCTAGGGCCTCAAATCACAGCAGTGCATCACGCTTCCATGCAGATTTTAGAACCTAGATGTTTATAGTTGCTACTGTAGCCTTCCTGCTTCAGCTTTCTATAGACCTTGTTAATCTGGCTTGTTTTTAAATGACTTTAAACCATTCGTTGTCTGCTAGCTCAGAAAGTGGTGTTGCCTTCCTGACAGCTCATTCTGTGCTTTCCCATCCTAGCTTTAATTTAGTCTGAGGCCTACTAGACAGGCAAATTACTACACAGGCAAGGTCAGTTCCCTCATTTGTGCTGTGCTGAAGCAATGGAAATCCTGTAATAGGGAGAGCATTTTGCCAGAAATTTAATCTTTACTATTTATTTGGCATAGGAGGTTTTACACAGATCACTGTCCTGAGCAGTAATGGCATAAATCCCATAAAATCATCTGTAGACAAAATAACCCTTTGAAATACTTCACTTTAATTCTCTTGCATCTATTATTTATCCTGCCATCTTGATTTCTCATATGGCTTCTCTTTCCTCTGTGCACGTTTTTCTCACTGCTGGGTTTTTCTCTGTTGCCTTGCTCCATTCAGATTCTTCCTACAACTGGTTTTCAAGAGCAGCTACACCTTTAAGAGGTTTAAACTCAAAGATAAAATCACATTTGGAACTATGGCACTCACGTAACTGTGACACCTCACTAATAATCTGTAATTAGACAAAGTCACTCATGTAGTTTTTGGGTGTTATTCCTTCTTGTAACGTGTCAATTCTATTGTTTCAGAAGGTTGATTGATCTTTTGTGTGTGTCAAAATAGATCTGCAATTGAAGACAACTTAAAAGGCTACCCTTGTTTCTGGAGCTGCTGTTTTTGTGCCTCAGGGACAACCATTTTAACATAACAGTTCATAAATCTATTTTGCACTTGAGATATTTGTACATGGCAAAGAGCACACAGTGCAAAGGTGCCTGGTTTGCTCTATGCAGCTTGGAAACTAGTAAGTCAAGCAATGTGTTAGTGTAGACTGCACGCTGCTAGTCAGGCAGGCTAAAGGGGGTTTAATAGCAGTTCAGTGGTAGTTAAGTATCTCCACAAGGCACTGCACTGGAGCAGAACATCCCTTCTGCATCTTCTGTTTATATTCATGCTTTCCTTGCAGATTTTCCCATCAGTCAAACCCAGCAGTACTCTTTCACATGACCCTAGCCCACGTTGTAGTTATTTTACCAGGAACATCACTCTTTTAGATATACAAACTGCTGCCTTCCCACCGGTAAATTGTGCTACATAAGCGAGGCTCCTAAGCTTGAATTTACACTGAGTTTATTTTCCTCCTGCACTGGTTATCCAGGCAAAGAGAATGATTATTTGAATAGCAGAAAGTTTTCTAACTCTGCAATGATTACAAGTCTGACTAATTTCCCTTCATAGCCATGTCCTACAGTAGAACCTTGAGGTGGTGGTTTATAGGAGACACTTCTATTGCTTACAAAGTAATAGTTCTGAAAGCCAAGTCCATCTGAAACAAAACCGAAAGACAAAAACCTGATTCAATACAAATCCACCAATACATGAAACATCAACTGCCACCCCATTGTACACTCCTGGATGCTAGTTAAAACCAATCTAGGAATGTTAGTAACAAGGAAAACTGATCACCTTGTCAGAACCTGGAGCTTGTCATAGAAACGATTTTACTGAATTACTCTTAATAGCTGTGAGTCATCCTTTGCCCAAGTGAGGGGGTCAGAGGCACAGTCCTGCTGCTCTCCCAGCCATGCTGTGAGTGCCCAAGGGTGAGGGATCTGCCTCAACCTCCCGATGAACACGAGGATATGTGAGGCTTCCCCATTTCAGAATAACAATGATAGGATGAAGGATTTATAGTCAGTGAGTGCAGTAAGAGAAACCACTTCTGTGTAATTACTGTTTAGAACGTCAAAAACGTTACAGGTGTGTCTTGTGGTAAAAGCACTGAACTGGAATCACTAGATTGAGGCTAAATTCCCTGTTCTGTCACAAACATGTTTTTTAAGGTTGAGGTATTGATTTCTGTTTTGATTAATCAAATATAAAGTAAAATTAATGCTTTCTTTGCCTGTCTTCAATATCTAACTGTAAACTTCTCATATTTATGGCAGTGTGGGGCTTAGGTCTTCATTAAGACCTGAAAATAATACTCTCTAACAGAGTCCTCCAAAGACCATGACTTGAAAATAAATCAGAAGCATATCAGTCAGTTTGAAGATTGTTTCTGTTAATGAGGTAGCATTCCCTAAATCAGAATTCCTTAATCAAATTACTACTGTTTTGCCGTAATCAATGTCCTTGTATTCAGTGTAGCTAGGCAGATGCAACTGATGATGAAGTCGAGTCATTATATTTTCTTGCTAGAAGTAAATCTTTACTAAATGGAGGTCAGTGGTAGAGCTCCTATTGCCATCAGTAGAGACAGGGTTTTGCTGTTTATAGCTTCCTCTGTGAAGGAGCACATTTGTGCGTAAGCACAGATCTGTTTCACTTTAGTTGGTGATGGTTTTCTTCTTTTTTCCTGTTTTACCTTTGCAGTTTTCTGAGGTCAGGACTAGAAGCCACTGACATGTTTAAGCATGAATCACTGTGTGAGAAATACTTTCCATTGTCAAAATGCAGTGTGCTGAACAGCCATTACCTTGAATAGGTATAAACCACATCTGGCATCTTCTGGACTCCAGCTTCTAACTGCAGGCAGGGATCTCGCTACTGACCTAGGACAGTAAATTGCACAAATGGAAATGGCATCACCATCCCTGATGGTTCAGTTTAGTTATAGAAAAGTAAATGTAGATGAAAAGGTGCAACAACTCTTTTGAATATGAGAATTGCCATATAAGATGAAGTCAACAAGAAATCTGTTACATTTTCTGTGAGCATTCATAGAATAGTTAGGGTTGGAAAGGACCTTAAGATCATCAAGTCCCAACCCCCTGCCATGGGCAGGGACACCTCGCTCTAAACTGTATCACCCAAGGCCTCGTCCAACCTGGTCTTGAACACTGCCAGGGATGGAGCATTCACAACCTCCTTGGGCAACCCATTCCAGTGCCTCACCACCCTAACAGGAAAGAATTTCCTCCTTATATCCAATCTAAACTTCCCCTGTTTAAGTTTTAACCCATTACCCCTTGTCCTATCACTACAGTCCCTAATGAAGAGTCCCTCCCCAGCATCCCTATAGGCCCCCTTCAGATACTGGAAGGCTGCTATGAGGTCTCCACGCAGCCTTCTCTTCTCCAGGCTGAACAGCCCCAACTTTCTCAGCCGATCTTCATATGGGAGGTGCTCCAGTCCCTGATCATTCTCATGGCCTCCTCTGGACTTGTTCCAACAGTTCCATGTCCTTTTCATGTTGAGGACACCAGAACTGCACACAATACTCCCAAGTGAGGTCTCACGAGAGCAGAATAAAGGGGCAGGATCACCTCCTTCAACCTGCTGGTCACACTCCTTTTGATGCAGCCCAGGATACGGTTCAGATAAGAACATCAAGGAATGGTATAAAAATTTCAGGTTATGAATAGCTTTGGAGTAATTTCTCCTTTGAGAGAATGTTACTTTTACATTCCACATAAAGTTGCAAAGGTTGTACTCCAAGACTAGCATTAGATGAAAAACTCAGCAATAATCAGTCAGGCTGAAAAATATTCAGACATGTCTCTACAAAGCTTTCGTGTGCAGCTTCTGCTGAAGACAGTGGGAGTTCCACAAATAAAGGGTGTGCAGGGTGGACTCCCTGTTATTTTCTTTTCCTTTTTTTCCCCTCCTATGTCAAGAGCACTAAAAAAGTGCCTCTGGTCTCATTTATAATTTTAAACAAAAGCAGGCTGTCCATCATTATGCTGTTGCAAACATAAACCTCAGGGTTTGTATGAATAAACCCCCGATAGGCAAACACCATCTGCCTGTTGAAGGAAGAGAGAAGTCAGCACTGAGACAGTGTCTACTCATTAGGAGTTGAGAAGCATCAAGTCTGCTAGGTAGCAACGTCTTCAGAACTCCACATGCAGTGCAGTTTCATAGAATCATAGAATAGTTAAGGTTGGAAAGGACCTTAAGATCATCAAGTTCCAACCCCCCTGCTTCCTTTGATATTAAGGTCATTTCCCCATATTAAATGGAAGTAGTTTTAAACAAAGAGCTTTTCTCCAGAGCCAAATTCAGATCAGGTGCCACTGCATGAAATTTTACTGATTTCCTTGAAACAGTATCTTACAGCTAAGAACACAGGAATTCGGATTGTGATAGAGCAACATCAGTAATAGTGGCATGTCAGCTCATCCTTATAGGAATAACAAGTAGCGTTTACTGCTGTAAAGTGATATTTTTCCACTTAGAAAAATCTGTGACTTTCTTTTTCAGGCATTTAAATTTCAGGAATTTCTGAAAGATAGATTAAAATTTCATGAAGCAGATAAAACCAAATGACCAGCACACAAGAGAGCTGAGTTAGCTGCTTTAAAGGACATGTAAAAGTATGTTTCTTTTGCAAAAAGAACTGCTTTCAAGCAGACAGTGCAGTCATTTCACTAGTTATGAAAGGTGGGTATTTCGACTTGGCTGGTGTTGGATCTGTCATTGGAAAGTCATTGCCTAGGGAGGGGTGGGCACCAGTAGGTTCCTACAGAAGAGCTGTCCAGCGCTAGTGGTGGTGCCTTCTGTTTTCCCCAGCATCTTCCAAGTGAGAAGCACCACACTGAGCTGCCTTGGGTACCTTCTGTCAGATCTTAGGTATAATTGAGGTGTGTGTGATTTTGAGTCACATCACAAAAGTAGAACCTTTCTTTAAGCACTGGTTGTGCAACATCTGTAAAATAATTCCCATTTGACAGCACTGATCATCATCTGAGGAGTGCAGTGGGTGTGCAGCTACCCACTCTTAACCAGGTGCTCAGGTGGATTTACAGCCTTTGTGATTTTATGGTAGTGTGCGTCTGTGAAAGAACAACAATCTGTGTTAGCAGAACATGATGTTGTTATAGGTGGATATCTCTGATTCATGATGCTGGAGCAAATGAATGCTTTAATAAAGCCCCATTATTAGGTGTCAGCGTGACCGTACACTCTTATTGATTCTTCTGAGCCAGCATTTCCAGCAGAAACCAAGATGTCTGTATTTGGCCCTTAAAACTGAGAGCAAAATTGCAAAGGACTACACAGAAGTAAGAAATCAAAGCATGCAGTGATATGTGCAGTTATGAAGTGCTTTCCGGAGATGTCCATGGCAACTAGAAGTCATAACTTCATGGCACAGCAAAATCTCAATAGGTGGTATCTCAAAAGAAATACTGGCTTTATGGCAAATTGTAGTTCCTCTCCCCTCTCCTCACCTACCCTTTTCATATTCCACAGGCTATAAATTACCGATCTCTTTCTTTCCATTAGCAGATAAGCACCTTATCACCTTTCCTGTTTTCTAACATCCTTATCACTCCACAGGCAGTATCTTTACTGTCAGGTCTAATTGATAACATACCTAATTAAAGGGGAAGCATGTTTTCTCAGCTTGCATTCAGCTTTGAAGTACGTTGCTTTGATTTCAGACCTGAAGAACAGCTTAATAGGCCTGAAAGTTACCCTTTTCTCAACTGTACTAGTTGATCAAATAAAATACACTACCTTTTGTCCAGAAACTTTGCATGTGTACCAATGCATTCACTTACTGTTAGGGAAAAAGAGAAGACGAATTCTCATGGAACTAGTTAAAAGGTGTGTGTGAGGACTTGTGCTCTTCAGAGCCTCGAAGTCTAAGACAAAATACTCAAATATGATGAGACGGAGAAGAAAAGGATTCAGTAGAGACTAAGGTAGATAACTGCATTAGCAAGAAAAAGAGTTTTTGGATTTATCACTTAACTGAGGACATTTTGTGTGAAAGAGGTGCCAGGGATGAGAAAGCTGAATATATAGACATGAGATTGTGCCAGCAGCAAATTGTTTAAATAGCATTATTCCATTTACCATTTTACTGAATATCATAGGAACATTTCTGGTAGTGAAAGAGTAGATTCTCCAAAGTTACATAGGATGTAAAGAGAAAGAATGATCATTCTAATTAAAAAAAAAATAAATCAGTTCTCTCTCATGAGAAGAAAGCAGAGGAAGAAACACTCTGAGCATAAGTAACACTGAAATTTCCAGGCACTTCCAATGTGCATAGATGTAGAGATTTACTGATCTGTTGCAAATGTTACAGGGGTCACACAATTAATAGGCCTGACCTATATGACATTTGACAGCTTTATGACAACTGTATCTTTTCTCATGTTTCCCTCTAGTCCTCTTTTTCACTAGTTCAAACAAGTTTTCAGAGTGGGTTTTGGTCTTCACTGTGAGGAGATGTTTGAGGAAAAATAGTGGAAAGAAACCCACTGAAATTACCTTATTAGATAAGAGGAAAAGAAAATAGATCCAAGCTACATCACCATTCTCCTAGAGCAACCTTTTGCCCTTAAAGAACCTTTATATAAACTTGAGGCATTCTTAGTACTTTGGAATTCTCAGCTGAAAGAGACTTTTTAGATGCAAATCATTTGCTTTTCTGTCCCAGTGTGTGGCTGGTGAGGAAGGAGGTGTCCATTCAGTGCTTAGGAGAAGGGGAAATCCCTGTCCGATTAGAATGGTCCTTGTTGTGGCCTGCCTGCAGCAGGGGAATGAAGTGGAGTTATGTGGAATTCCAGAACTCCTTATTATTTTGTTTAGTCAGTCTGGCTTGTTGGCAGTTGTTAATAGGAGCTGTATGGTTTGGGGTTCTTTTCCCAGCTAATTGCTCTTTTGATTTGAGCTTTTGGGGCTTTTTTAAGTATGTGATAGGATTGCTGTTTACAACATGTAATAACCACAAGAATCTCCTCGTTTTCTGAGGTCCAACTGTTAGTATGCGTTTGTTTGCTTATGCTGAGCTAGCACTTGGCAGCTTGAGCAGTAGCTCAGCCATTTTCTAGATTAACAGGTTGTTCTTTGTATTTGATGTGACTGATGTGATTGAAGTGATCAGCATATATATATGATACATATATGCGGAAACATATTACTCTGGGAGAGAGAAGGATCCAAATGGAGAAATTAGGTTCAAGGACAGTTGTAAGAACTGTGGTACATTCAAGAATGTAGAAGGGACTTAAGCACTAAATATCTGACCAGAACATGTATGGAAAAGGTACAGTTTTACCCTGAAATCTTTGCTAATGAAGGTTCAAGGATGTACTTTTTGTTATATTTCTCTGAAGACCAGAGCCCTGCTGTAGATGCAGATATACTGAGAGAAAAATCAATTGCCCATACAAGTTTATTTTCCTATGATAGCAGCATTGGGTCAACTCTCCTAGGGTTTGGCTTCCTAAGTGAGCGGAGAGTCTATAGAAAAAGGATCATTTAAGTGCTTAAATTAATCTTAATAATATTGCCAAATCATTCATCTCCAACTTCTTTTTCGAACAGCCTGGCGTCTACGTGTGTTTTTTCTAGCACTCCAGTTTCTGTGGACTAGCAGTACTTATCACGTATCTTTTTGCAGGGCTTCATTATTTAGCATCCTGTTGGCATGACAGGAGAATCCCGTGTCCCACAGACCTATTAGAGTTCACCCAGTGGTTAAAATCCACTGACAGGTCAGCACACGGAAGCAGCAGATGGTTTATTCTTAACTTATATGCTTACAAATGCAGTCTAAAATAAAGGACTGTCCTGACTCTTTATGTCTGTATACACATGGGGTTTGTTATTTATTCACAAGTGACACCTTGGACTTAATAAGCTAATGGGGAGACTCCTGTATAGGTCTAAATGGAGCTGCAAAATACTGGGTTTTGCCCTTGAGCTTCCTTTTATTTGCACGTACCACTGTGTCATTGTATGACATTGGCTTTTGAGTACACGTGTATTACATAAAGCCAATACATTGTTCTTGCTTTTGATTTACAGTACAGAATTGGCCAGCTGTACATGATAAGCAAGCATAGCCATGAGCAGAGCGACCGAGGTGAAGGTGTGGAAGTGGTGCAGAATGAACCCTATGAAGATCCAAACCATGGCAATGGTCAGCTAACAGAAAAACGCGTCTATCTCAACAGGCAAGTGCAATAAAGCTGTTTCTCTTGGCATGAGCTGTTATAAAAATTAGCAAGGGATACCCCTTCCAGGCAACAGCCTTCCTGTTTCTTTTACACTTAACTGTCTGTCATTTTGTTTCCCAAAACTGGGGGTAAAAAGCCTGAAACCAGAACCAATGAACACCCTACCCCTCAAAAAAACCCCAACAAAACCAAGCCATTAAAACGGTTTAGGGGTTTCTATCCTTACAGTAATGTCACAAAGTCAGTATCCCATTTTTTTGGTGACAAGAGATTTGCCTCAGCAGAGTTATTTGCGCTTATGAATGACCACTAGGCTGGTACAATGATGGTCTTCTGTACCAAAATAATAGGGTTGAAGACATGATGGAAGAAAGCACTTTTGTTTCCCCAAAGTTCCATCATTTCTTAAAGTGAAATGTGTCTCTTCCTATGGTGAAATTATACTGCTGAGGATCAATGCCTCCAAACTCACAGGCCAGAGATTTTTTATTTTCACATATATATGAAAAAAAAGTATATATATATTTGTGTCCTATGAAATATATTGCTCAATCTGTTGCTGGTTGTGCTACTGCTGATCAAATTGAATATCTCTGCTTTTCTGAAGTTCTTCTTTCCCTCTGGGCCTGTTTTGTTTTATTAAACTTATGCTCTGCAGCATTTCATAGTGAGCAGGGAAACACTACAGCTATTGCTTCTGTATTATAAGTTACTTCTCCGCTGCAAACCTGACATATCTAGTGGGCTAGACTGAATCAGCAGTAATGTTGTATGCACGCACACATGTCCAGTAATGTGCATCTTGCCAACATTTAATCTGCTCTCTCACAGGCTAGATACAGGACTTGGGAGAAATCAATAAATGTGTTCATGTTGTAGAGCTCACAGAAATTGTAGGAGTTTTTTGATATTTCTGGATATTTCTTTCCTTCATGTTAGAGAGCAGGGTTTAAGCACTGAAGAGCATGGTCAGAATTACACTTTGGGGTAATTCACAATAACTGGAGGACTGTATCCTAGAAGGCATGTACAGGACATGCTGAGGAAGCCTGAAGTTTCTGGCAGGCAATGGAACAAAGGATCTCTTACCCAAAGACAGGTACCAACACCAACAAAGATGTGTGTGGCTACAACAGCTTAGGAAGTTTACCTAAGGCTATGGTGGATGTTTGAAGTCAGGCTCCCTGGGTTTCATGATGATTATGAACATTCCTTGATAATCCTGACCAGATTTGCTATTTGCATCTGGTTCTGGTGTCATAATACCACCAGATATTGCAGTACTGTTAAAGCTTTGTAGGAAGGATCAGCAGGTTTCCAGGCAACTATGGATTTTGCTGGGAAACCAGGATCTCTCTGGAAGACTTCACTCAAGAAGACATGCCACCAGACAAGATGTGCTGAAAACTTCTCTGCCTGTCTTCCTTGAGCAACAGGACTCCCTAGAGCAGCACTGTTCTCTCCCTTATTATTCTTCTTCCAGGGGCCACTGCTGTGATAAACTTGCTAGCTTTGCTTCGCTTTATTTTCCTCTGAATTGATCTATCCTGGAGAAATTTGAGTTTATATATTTCAGTGATTTTTTTTTTGAAGAATTTGTGCATGATTTTAACTTATCTTTTCTTGCTTGCTAATGCTTCAATTCTTGCAGAGGGGCTTCTTGCTCAACACTTCCTCCCTATATGCTGAAAGCCTGAATTTCATCTGGGGAAGGAGGATATAATAGTAATAATAATAAAAGATAATGTGATCCACAGATACCGGTGCTGCTAAAATAGAAGTATTATATTTTCTTTCTCTGAGTGAGCTCTTGGAACAATTTGTGTGTATCTGTGGCTGTGACTTCCTGGCAACTCCGAGTACAATGTGTGTTTTGCTCATAAAATTATTTGTTTTGGAGATGTGCTGTACCGGTGAAGATAGGTAGAGAGGCAAATACAGTAAAAACAATAACCAAAGAAAGTGCCAAATGAGCAGCAGTATGTTAACAAAGACATTGCCAGTGAAATTTTCTAGTGTCAGTGTGAGCTGGAGTTATATTTAGAATTGTTTACTGCCTCTTCTCTCTGCTGGAGCATTGTTTTCAGAAGCTGAAAGTCTGCATCCTCTGGTATTTATTACTGAGGCATCAGAGTGAAGTGTAGCAGGGGCAAGGGAGGCAGCAGAGAGAGTCAGAAAGAGACAATTGACAGGCTGACAACCTAAATAAAAGAAGTGATACAGTGAAGTCTATTATGCAGTATGTAAAATGCTGCTTGGGAGACTGTACACAAGAAAGGTTTATATAAAGGAAAGAGTCTGGTTTTGAGCAGTGTCATCAAAGAGCAAAAGTCAATGCACTTGACTTTGAATCTTTAGATAATGTACTAACGTCTGCAGTTTGCCTCTGGAATAAATGGAATATTTGTGTGTAGCTAAATCATGGTTAAATAAACCTCAATGATCCAAACTCTATTTTCTGAGAAATTTGCTAATAGGGAAAGTTAACATACTTCCTGCACACAGTTATCTCAACATAACTGTTTCAAGCACTGATGCTTAAAAATTGAAGTTCGAAGGCATTTACTTTAGTTCAGTGAAGATTCAGTCTTAGGCTGACACATCACCAGACTAACAGGGTTTTAATCTGAAATACAGTGATAATTGTGGTCTGCCTTCCTCTGGGGGACTACTTCTGCATCTCTTTTACTGGCAGCTTCAGTGATTATAATTGGTGTCATTAGGAAAGTGTTGAAAGATGAATTATCATGAACTTGCCTTCTTAAAACATGTGTTTGTTCGTCATTTCTTTTGTACTCTGACCAGAGTTTTGGAAATGAGAGACTGAATATCCATGGTAAAGCAAATGCTCCTCCTCTTCCATGGTATCATTTAATTACTCTTTAATGATCTTTGCATGTGCTGTATTGATCTTTCATTTCTTACTCTACTGCTGTTGTACCACTGCATTGGGAAGTTCTCCTGTCAGATTGAGCTCTGAGCTATGAAATCAGTTCTGTTAATTCTCTTCGCTTTTGTGATTTGCTTTTCCCATCAGCAAAATGGGACTAAACCTACCAGCCTCAAGGGGGGGATTTGAGTGACTTGTTAATTTTGATGCAAAAGCTTCCTACTCAGAGTTGGTGTTGGTAATGTGGGAACAACCGCATGCTAGGTGAGGTGAACATAAGGGTTTGTGTGCTGGCAGAGAATATGGAGGAAGAAGAAACACTGTCGAAGAAGAAATAATGGAATCGGGATTGAAGTGGATTAAAATCTCATGTTTACTCATGACCTCTTGTTAGAGAGTGCCTCCCTGTGGTTAGGGATGCTCTGACGCAGTTACACCTTGTATGGGCAAACCTGCTGAGTTCATCCATGACCAAAGGGTTGAAGCCACAGATTCCTGACATCTGCACATGTAACGTTTAATGTGATCAGAGATTATTGCTCTGGCACCATGTCACTCGCTTTGAGAGGGGAGCAGACTGAGTTTCACATCTGCATGTGGGGAAGCTGACACAGAATGCGCAGTCATGAGATGAAAATCCTGAGAAGTCTCAGTATTGCTGTATCCTGTGAAACACCTCTCCAACATGAGGACGTTTGCACCTATCTGCTTTGCTTCAGTACTCATAACTTATCACATACTCTAATTTTATATTTTCTTTCTGTTTTCAGCAAACTGCCTAGCTGGGCTAGAGCCGTTGTTCCCAAAATATTTTATGTTACAGAGAAAGCTTGGAATTACTATCCTTATACAATCACAGGTAAGGACTAAAGAAGTGATTACTGACTTGCGCTTTTGGGAGAGTTTAGCTCATCTTCAGAAGCTCCAAGTTATGTATTGAGCCACAGGTAGCAAGTTTCTTTAATAATTCCTGTTGAAGTGCATATAATTTTATCATTTATAAATTATATAAATTATAAATCTATAATCTTATATTGACTGATACTTGGAAATAAAGATCATAGAATATGGGTGGATAAAAAAGGAGTGTTGTATCTGTGCCATTTCTTCCTGGCAAAGAAAACACCAGAGGCTTTTTTATTATTAATGTATGTTGACTGTAGGGATCTTGTATCATTGTTTTATGTTATAGATTTCATATTTCTCTTTTTTTCTTCCCCTTCATCATGCTTTTATTTACAACTGGACAATTGGGAACCAGAATACACAGTAAGTTCTTCTT
Source organism: Neopsephotus bourkii (assembly GCF_033783945.1). NCBI lineage: Eukaryota > Metazoa > Chordata > Aves > Psittaciformes > Psittacidae > Neopsephotus > Neopsephotus bourkii. The sequence goes on from NW_026902223.1 coordinate 3,482,580, forward strand.
CCTCTTTTTGTTCTAAAAATAGAGTGAAATGTAAGAGTAGAATCCAAGCTGATCCCTTCTTATTGTAATGAATACATAACGCATTCAGTAGTGGAACTTCATTTTAGCTATTTGCTTAAGAAATTTAAGGTTAAATTTGAAGTGTTGCTGTAGGATTATTTATCTTTAGGGGGTTTTATCACTTTAATTTGAGATATTTTTAGTGACTGTCTGTACTAAAGAGAAGCTTCTATAAAACAGGGCAAGGCTTTTAAGGTTCCACTTATTACGTGGAGACAGAAGAACAGATTTTATTTTATTTATTGTTTCATTAACTTATAAAATGCTCGTCTCTGGTATAGTATCTGGGAAACTGTACAATCTGTAGACAAAATTAAACATAATCTGGGCACAGTGCCCAGAAAAATCAACTATTCCCTGTAGCAGAGCTAAGGCAAAATATAGCAATTAAATCATGAGAAAAATTGTTTTAAATGTGCTGGCCTCAATAATACACAGTAGGTTTGCAGCAACTTTTGGAAGATGAGGAGGAAGGATGATGAGGAAGTTGCAGGTAAAGAGACCTGTCAGAAACTCCTGCCTTGATTTTTCTTAACTCTGCAATGCTCAAACTGTAGTGGAGCACACAGAGGGGAAAAAGGTTTTAATGTGATGAATGAGAAAAAAATAGAGATTTAAAGGCTTGGACCTGAAAGCTGGAGACTTTTCAATATGCACTGTAGATACTGATTACATATTCTGCTTTGTTTAAATGTCATTGTCAAAGGAAACCCAAATGTCCCCTAATGGGCAGTAGTAATGAGGGGACAGATTCTCAGCTACTTCTGCCAGAAGATATCTTCAATAGGGCCTATCAGAATTTACATTCATTAAGGTTTTACCCTTTGATAGCAGGTTTAACCTTAGGCTGGGAAGATGACACGTGCTCTGTTGGGTCGATGGCTTTTACTTCTGCTCTGTTGCATAATTTTTCTTTAACTGAAAGTCAGAATTTTGATGTGTTTTTTTTTTTCCTCACCTGGAAGAGACAAGTCAGAATGATTAACGGGATGGTAGCAGACAGACAGAAATGTCTGGATTTGACATGCAATGCATTATCAAAAGCAAACAGCAATGCTGTACTGATGGGATTTGAATCAGGAGGTGATCTTTATCTAACCTGAGGAAACAACACCTGGAACATGATCTGGGGAAGGCCTGTGCAAGGGGTACGGCTACAGAGATTGCAGGGGTGAAGAGACTTGTAAAGAAAAAAATTGGGTCTACAGATGTAGAAGGTAGGCAAAACAGTCACTGACAGTATAACTGCCTGTGGGAGCTGGGGACTAATTACTCACCATGGTGCAAGGAAACACAACTAGAAACACTGGGTTGAGATTAAGGAAGCTACTTCAGACAGAAAGCTAAAATGTATTTTAATGGAGCTGATAGACTATGAAATTATCTTAAAGGGAAATTGAGAAAGTGCCTTTGCCTCAAACTGTTTAATCTAGGACAAAAATGTTAAAGACACCGCTGGGAATAATTCCTGTCCTTATCTGGAATATTTCTCTAAATTTTGATCTTCTGTATTTATTACAGAATTCTGAGGGAAAGAGTAAACCCCCAGGCATTGCCCAAAATACATAAGATAGCTTGGAAACCCTGTTCTTAAAGACAGTAAAATCCCTTCAAAGGGTCTGTGAGACATTCTAAGCATTAAATTGAGCCTCATTTCAAGGAAAACTCATTCTAAAGGCAGGCCAATAATTGGATAAATAAAGCACAATCTTATCAAGTATGTACTGCTATGTAGTATGTTCATGCCTTAGTTAACTTCCTGAATTCCACTCTAAACAAAGAGCAAGGACTTAAAGGCTCAGTAGTGTTGTTTCAGTGTCTGTTGGTGAACAACAGGCTGAATCTTACTTATAGTCTTCAGGTTTTTCAGTTATAAAATATGAAGGCTTTTGGGAAATTGCATTCAAGCACATCCACTAACACTGAAAAATTCAATGCAGAATAATAGAATAGAATCATAGAATAATGTCATCACTCTGGTTTTCCTGTGAAATATTATGTATTTCATAAATATGACCTTCTTAAGGACATGAAGTTAGGACATCTTTGAAGAAAAAAGGCTCAGCAGTCATGGAAAATGATTTCCTGAATATTGCTCCGTGCAATGCTTGTATAAAAAGCCAAGAGTGACAAGCTCCATGAAAACAGGGATGGAAATTAGGTTGTCCTGAGATTAGTACTGGGTCCAGTTATGATGGTTATCTGCTTTAAGGAATGGTATTTGATACACAGCAAACAGCAGGTCAACTACCAACTCTCAGCAACCATTTTGATTTATAAAGCAAATAACGCACTTAAGATAATGAGTTTAACAGAACTGTTGCACAAGTGATGCGTTTGTGGTAATATGCGAAATCCTGTAATGTCAGGAGAGCATTTTCAAGTGTACGCTACACTGGTTGTGGAGGAGGGCCTCATTAAAACTGCAGTACAAAAGACTTCCTATCAGGAAGAAGAGACGTGGGTGATGTCTTCCTGCTGACATTGAAAGGGAGGAGGAAGTAGAAAAAATACCTCCAAAGTTGATGCCAAAGGAAGTAATCCACATCCGGGGGTATTATTTAAAGAGTAGGGTACTTCTATCAAGTTCAAACCCTTGGTTTAGGAGCTGGGCATTACTGAAGAACTGTGTGTGAGCAAGTCTCTCAACAGGAGTTGCTTTGGTTTTGATCTTGTAATCAGAAAACAAGACATCATGCTAAAATAATTGGTTTTTTTTATTTATAAGTTCATTTAATATAGTGATTAGATTGATGTTAAGCTCTTAAATTTGGGATAATGTATTTGAGATACAGCTGAAAGGGAGCCTCTATAGAACTAATGCTTAGGGATTCTGCTCTGTGAGTGATTACAGGACGTGGGTGCTGGTGAGTGCCTCCTGTCAAGCTGCACATGCAATTGAGAAATGGGTGTTGCTAGCTACTAGCTTTTAGTTCCTAGCTACTAGCTTTTAGAAAGCATTCCTGTCCTAGTCACAGACTGAAGCCTTTCTCACTTGGAGGATGGAGGAAAGCAGCTCTCAACAGCCCTTATGTGCCCACTTATCACAGCATTTGCAAATACGTGTTCTTAGTGTATAATATTTATGCTATTCTTAGCTATGTGGACAAGAATGAGTGAACTTTCAGGAGGCTTTCTTATTTTTCTTTCTTTGTCCAGCTGGATTAGAAATAATTAACTAGAAGGCAAACCTGTCTGTATTGCAAACCAAACACAAAAAGGGTTGCATAGAACTAAGTTTCTTTACCTGTCTCTGGTTATTGTTAGACAATAAGCATCACAGAGCAAATATCTATTTGACCTGTTCAAGTGACAGCTAAAATTCTGGGCAAAAAGAGAGGAGTCTCAAACAAGCAAATAATCAGATCACAAATGTATGGGGACAAAACTATGGTACAAAAAAAAACATATGATCCAAGTACACCGAAAATGAGCCTAACGAAGTTCAGCTATTGAATTGGAGTACAGAGAGGTTAGGAGAAATATAAAGAGAATGGAAACAAACTCTGCTGAGTTTGAAGGTGCAGTTGAGGTGTTTGCCAGGGCTAATTTCAGATAGTTTTGCTGTCTGATCCAAACAGCTTCAGTGTTGTAACAGTATTTCAGTTCTGGGGTTGAAATTTAAAAGCTGGATAATGTTTTGTTATGGATCATTTATGGCCAATTGTTAGTTCCACAATTATAAGTATATAAAGCAAAGTAAACACTAAAACTGATGTGTTTTACTCTCTGCAAGAAGAAAAAGCATTCTTTCAACCTGCTGATGTCTCCAATTAACTTAGGAATAGGACATAAATTCAGAATATTTATGAAAAACAGTTATGGAACACAAAGCAGGAGATAATGGTTCCTTTAACGATGTCTCCCAGTGCCAGTAATTCTTATGCAGCAAATGACTGAAGCAAATAAAATGATTTCATCTGGTATGTGTCAAGGCCCCAAAGTGATAGCTGGTAAATGTTGGTTACTGACCTGCTGGTTTCTGATTACTTTTGAGAACAAGCATGTTTTGTGCTTCGCTTCGTTGCCAGTTTATCCATGAAGTAAATTATCTGGAAGGAATGTTTTTGTAAGTGTTATTTTCATGATGAGATGGCTTGAGAAGGACAAAACCTTGTTTCAGATAAACACTGTGAGGAATCTGTAGAGCTTTTTCCTGTGTTCTCTTTATCTGATTATCAGCGCTTCAAATCTGGATATGACCTATCAGTCTTCAGTGCACAAGCTTTTCTTCAGCTTGAGTACATGAAGAGTCTGCATCAAAAATGCAATGGAATCTATATTACAAGATCAGAGCCTAATGCACAGTTACTACCAAAAATCCACCTCTTTCACCCCCAACGTGGAAAGTGGGCTAACTGGGGACATTACTGTAGTAGAACACACATTTTGCTCCCTTAGAGATTCTAGCAAAAGGAAAGACCTCTGTAGTATTTATAAGAAACAAATAATGTATTTTTAGAAAGCTGCAAATGTGTGTTCTCATTTAATCACTTCATCCCATTGAAACAGCAAATCAAACTGCTTGGGAAAACTCCCTTTTTCCACCACTGGCTTACTGTAAAACAATCCAATCACTTGTGCACGCTGTTTCTTGCTTCCCTTCCGTGCTTCCTCAATAAACAGTTACTGTTCCCATGTAAGGAAGAGACCCTAAGGGAAGGGAAAACCAGGGATAAGTGCTGAGTTTCATTGTGGTTGGAGGCAAGTTGATAGTTGACTGTTTCATCTTACTGTATGTAACATAAACAAATAGTGTTTTTCTTTCTGAGCTCCTTTATGAGAGTTTAACTCCCTTGCTTATTTTCAAGCCCTTTTTTTACATTGTTCTGACTCTTTCCACCCAAGAGCACTTTTTCTGCTCTTTACCACCTTCCTGTGCTTATCTTGCTTTCCAAATTCTCCTCCCTCACACTGAGTCACACCTTCCAAATGCTGCCATCGCCCTTCCCAGCCCTTTCTGCCTATTCTCTTCCGACTTTGTCATCCTGATGGATGCTAGCTTGTGTAGTAAGTAACCCGCATCACACAGCATCTCTGAGCAATGTGCAGTGCTGCCCTGAGTATTCTGAAGACAGTTAATAACATGATGACCAGTTTCCAAAACATTTTGAATATCCAGTTAAAGAAACTGTCTTCATTCTTTCTGCAAACAGCTGAAGGAATGTTGTAGTTTGGAATATGCTGTAGAGCCATCACTCTTCACATATCTTCTTGCATGTAAACTGTAGAGGTGATGTCTTGTTTATCCATAACCAGGTGTGGTTTTGATTCTTTCTCTTTCATCCAGCTCTCTGTTCTGTCCTTGCCATCATCCACTGGCATTGCCAATCTCCCATGTTACACCCTCCTTCCAGTCCATCTATCCTTGTTTATAAATGCCCTCTGTTGCTCTGGGGCTGCTTTGTGTCTGTCTGCCTGTTTTTCCACTGTTCCCCTTGCTATATGCCAGGCATTCCTCCTGCCTCAGTAAGTCTGGGGACCTTCCATCCAGGTCTGAATCACAGACTGAGGTTCCTATTAAGGAGAAGCAGGTACTCCATTTGTCTTTCCCAGGTTTTTGATCTTCAATGACGAATTGCTGTTTTGTCCCACTGACTACCCAAACAGTGCCCCAAAATTCTGAATTCAAAGGATGTGGTGTCTATCATATCTATAAGTTACCTTATTAAAACACTCTAATTTTGCTTGGCCATACTCAGCCCATTTTAGCAGTTACTGTGTTCTTTACCTCTAGGCTCCACGGCGATTGCTCTATAAAGGCTCTGGTTCCACCTGTGTTGACAAAATAATGTATATGTTATCATATTAAATAAGGAATCATCAGTCTGCAAAGTGGCAGGAGATGAGAGCACAGTTACATGAAATGTCTGCCTCTCCTGGCATTTATGTTAAGATTTAAGGGGATATGCTTCTGCTGCTTAAAGAAAAAGTGGGATTAGTTTTTACTGTACAGAAATAACTTCCAAGGATTGTGGATTAATATTCAGCGAGATTGTGGATTAATATTCAGAGAAGGGCAACGATGAGGTCTCCGGCAGTTCTTTGAACACTGCAGAAAGAAGCCCAATGGAAAATGAAGGCAGCTGAAGCTGTATTGAGGAAATAGCAGGTTATGGAGGGTGAAGAAACCTGTCTCAGTTACCCTTTATCCAACTTACTTACTGGCAACTATGGTAATTCCTGCAGCCACGTGAGGTGTAGCTGCTATGCCAAGGCTATTTTACAGTCCTTTCCATAAAGCAATTTTAAACCACTGTATGTGTTTGACTGTCTCTTTAAGACTTTGGCAAGTGTTTTGGCATACTTAGGTTCTTGTAAGTGTTCTTCTAAGTGTTGCTTATTGCTATGGCAACACTAATCAATCATCATGCTAAAAATAGGCCTTTCATTTTTCAAGAGGTTATCTGTAGTGAATTGAAAATGCAAGTGCAGTCTGTGTTTTCCGTATGCTGCTTTCATTTCACTTCATTTTGATCTGGAAATACCCGTGTGGTAATTACTATTACAGACTCCAGTTATCTCACTGGTTACTCTCCTGAGCCTTAAACCTCTTCCAAAAGGGGTGCCAGATATAGAAAGTTTAAGAAAGCAAACTAACAAAAACCCCAGAGTATTCTCTTACTTGCTTTTGAGTGTCACCGGTATACTGGATTAGAACAGATTTCTAAGGAGTTTATAATACATCTAAAAATCCTGGCAGTGACAATATAAAAGACTCCTCCTTTTAGAGCTTCTCACAAAGGAATGTGTTTTATTGAAGACACGAGGACTCTGAAGACGTTGCCCTGTTATGTAGAATTTAAGCCTAATTTCACATTCAAGATTCAGTTTGCCACTGTTTTCTCCAAAAGGAACCTTTTGGGCTGTAGAGACACTGAAATGGGAAATTGGAAGTGGTGCCCAGTGCTTGTGCTCAGCGCATCGATCACCACCAGGCTTGGGCTGGAAGAACGCACACCCCAGGAGGCAGAGCAGAAAGGGAGTGGTGCTCTGAAAGGAAAGGTTTATTACCTGCCATTCACTCTCAAGTTTGACTCTGGCTCTTGCATAAGACTTCTAATCCCCAGCTAAGTAAATACAGAGGCACTTAAGGAGGGGGGGGAAAACCCGACAACTTTTTGCATGATGAATAATAAAGTCTTTTGAATGATGCATAAACAGTTTTCTGGTGCTGCCAGAGCCCTCTGCCAATTAGTCAGAGTGCAGCTGATGAATCATGAGACACATTCTGTGAAATGTTCAAAAATCTGGACCCAGCTCCATGTTCCTGAAAGCCAGTGAGACCCCCCACAGCTGCTGGAGCAGTGGTTGCCAGTCAGTTGAGTTTCTGAGAGAGATACTTGCAATGGAATACTTTTTTGGTGGATTTTAGTTTGGGTAAATTCATGTTTCCATTTAGAAACTCAAATTAAATGGTTATGGTCCTGGCCTTCATACTGAATACGCAGAGAAGTTGGCTTTTGATAGCTGTGTGCAGAAAATTACTCTCTGCTCTCCAGTGAGGTGGCTTTAAGTAAATGGCACTTACAATTCTTCTATAATACTCTGAAGATCCTTGGTCTTTTCTTAATGTTTCTTTTCTCTTAAATACAAGGTTAGAAGATCTCTTTTTTAATTAGAGTGTAGTTTCTGGGTCACAGGAAACAACAACCAGATTCAAGCAGGGGCTTGCTGAACTGCTACAGGCAGCCTAATGCAGTTCGAGTTCAATTGATGAAATGGCTGCATTTCAAAGTATCACGATCTGACTCATTGCTGGTATAGTCTAGACTGTGACTGAAAATAGTAGAGATTTTTTAATAGCAAGGTGAAAAGGAAATCTGGCATTTGGCTTTATTCAGAATTTCCTCTGAAACTGTAGCCATGCTTTAAATACACAAGTTTTTCTTATTTCTATTCCTATCCTCCACTGTACCTGGAACTGGAACCCAAAAGCAACTATTTTAATCAAGAAAAATGGTTTTAAGTGTTGAAAAATGTGCTCCTGCTGCATCCCTGTGTCTCCTGGGTCATTCCCCATTTTTTTGTAACCACGTTTAGAACTTTTCTTACTTTAGGAACATTTGATCATAGAATTCTTTATCAATCCCTTTTATCCATCTCTTCTTCCAGCTAGTATTAAGATAGTTCAGGGATGTTCATTCCACCTTTTGGTTCCTTTTTGAGACCCAAATTAGAACCTTATGACAAACCTTGGTGCTGGTTTTCTTTTTTCTTTTCCCCCAACTTCTTTCCCTGTAGTGCCTATTGTGTGCCAAGGCTTTTGTTTGCAGATGCCTGTGATGTCTGCCAGAATAGGAGCAACATGCTGAGGGTACACAATGAAACCTGAACTGAGAGAATATCTGGATGGGTTTTTGGTGTTACAAGATCCCCAGTTCTGACAGATCGCTTATAAATACTGTATATTATCAGCTGGCACTGTCTGATATACATGCATAGGAAATGCTTAACTGCCCATAACAGACAGGTCATAGGAGCAGATCTGTCACTGAACTTGCCCCATCCTGCACTCCACGTAACTGCTGATATTTTACTGTATTTTTCCTCTCACATATTCACTCAGTGAACAAGTTCCATAGCTGAGAGCTTGTCACAGCTGAGGTTGGACTGAAACTCGTAAATGTGCTACTCCACAGACATCTAAGAAAAGGCAAAACCTTTGTGAGATCTGAAGAGAAGCCTGTGGGGTCTGGGCATCTGCAGCACCAACATGTCACAGGGAGGATTTCATTATGTTAATGGGAAGACAGTTTGACCAGACGCCTTCTGTGGCACCAGAACCCTATGCTGGCAAAACTCACTCCTTTTTTTCAACAGGGATTTATTCTAGATGTGCTTGTTGAATACTGGATTTCCTGTGAGCAGAAGACTGAATGATGATGTGTTGGGTGATATCCATGGAAATACGAATGCGTTTTCTGCTGTCTCAAAGGAGATGGCTTCTCATTTCCATTCTGTTGCACCACAGCTGGCCTTCTAATTCACCTCTGTTCTTAGTCACCAGCCCCTCCCTTAGATAAACTCTTCAAATTTGATCAAGTCCAAACTTGGACCAACAGCAATGTGAACTCTGAGGCATCAACATCCTTGTTGTATAATCTGTACATACAGCACATTCAATAGTCATGGTCTTTACAAAGATACTTTGCCACAGGGTATTAGCGATGCATCACACAAAGAGCTGGCACTTCTGTTTCACTGGCAATTGGTGCAAGAAAAGACTTGCTGACTGGTAGTAAAGATGCTGAACTAGTACCCTTAAGAGTCTGTGAGACAGCTACTCTGCCTGTGTGAAAACTTGAGTTGAAAGAACTGTGAAATGCTAAAGAAAAGATATTTGAAATATTTTTTCCACTGGAACCATGTTGCCTGATATTAGAAATTCTAGTCTTGATAAGCCAACTTAAGCAGTATGCTTTTTCTTGAGGTTATGTGAGTAAAATGAGAAAGCTGATACCAAACAGGATATACTGAGCATGTCAGTGCTTGAAACAAAGCTTTTTTTTTATGTCAAACATATTTTTGTTTTGTTGCAGTGTTCATTTTTGCCTAAATTCTCCATTCACATAGAGACAAAATACGAGGACAACAAAGGAAGCAATGACAGTGTAAGTATGATGATGGCTTGATGTAATCCTTGTAGTTAAAGCATGGCTGTATGTGGGAGCCACGGGTCTTTCAATCTGGAAGAAAGGCCTCACCAGGTTTGTACCTTTGCACCCACCAGGGTGTCCTGTCTGTGAGCAGCAACTCAGCTGGGTGTCCTCTGACTCCTTTATCTGAGGAGATAAAAGATTCAGGTACATGACTTCCCTTCTGCCTCTGTTTTCTACTTGTTACTTCTCTAAACACAATGTAATTTACATATGTGAATTTAGTCCTGATGAACATTTACTGAGAGTAAACAAAAGATTACTCTTTTTTTGGGGTGCAGTTGCATTCCACATTATCTGTTCACATTATTCTCTCTGAGTAAAGGGGGTTGAATTCAAAGGCACTGTTAGGAAGAGCAAACAGGAAGCTAAACAATAGAGATGAGAGACCTCAGTAAACAACTTCAAGGGAACAGTAGCTAGACTACTGAAGTGATGCTTTTGGCAACCACTTACCAAAAGTTAAGATGTTCTCAGAGTTAGAGCTTAGAGATGAAAAGGGTAATTAACCATGCAGAATCCTCTCTAGAGGGAGGGTGGGAGTGAGTAGCCAGCAGCTGCTGATGGGGGGGGATGCTCAGGGATAGAAGGCAGGAGATCACTCTGTGGCCTTGACAGGGAGCAAAGCAAAGTTGTACAACTTGCAAGAAAAGAGTGACATTCAGTAAAGCCAGGCATGTAGAGATTCAGCCCTCAGATTAATACACAAATACATTTCTACATGTTTCATTTTGGTATGCTTTAAACAGTTGTTTGCTGCAGACTTAAGAAGTTTCTTACAGGTATGAAATGCAGGTTAAAATGTAACCCAGAGACCTAAAGAAGGAGTCTTTGAACTCATTCTGGAGAAAGAAGAAGGCAGAAAAGCGTATCTTAAGGGATGTGCGACACTAAGCTGTTCAGTTTCCAGGGGTGTCCCTCCAGCAGCCTTGCAGAGGTGGAAGTGTGCTGCTCTCCATATGGGAGGTGTGCTTCCCCACCCGTCCTGGGCTGGTGTACTGATGGGGCTGACAGCTGTGCACTGCTTATGGCAGAGTAATTACATGTAAAAGAACAAGGTATCATTTTGAATAATGCTTTTGGCATACAGATACTTTCCCAGTGGGAACATGACAGAGATCAGGTATTAGCCACCAGATACCAACAACTTTCAGTCACTGCTAGTCTAAGCAGGGGAAGGAGGGGAAAAAGAAGGGTATTACATTACCAACTAGATGAGCATTATGTAATTTGTGCACTTGTTAATGTTCACTTTTGGTTTTTGGCAGCACTTTAATTTAGAGCAAGCCCACACCTTTGCTTTTGGGAGGTACAGACTAGTTTTCTGGTACATTATAATACCAGCAGTGAGAAGACACATTCTGTACTGATGCCTAACAGAGGAAGAACTGAGGGTATTTCTTTTGTGGCTAAAATATTATGACTCAAGCTCCGATTAGTACTCAAGTACCCAGCCAGTGAATTTAAGATGAATGTAACACAGAGGTAGGATACCCAGATGATGTAAATCAAAGAATCTCAACTCTGCTTGAATCCAGCTCTTCAAATGTCATTTTTACCAGAGTGTCAGTGGGGTAATATTGTATTACCTTTATACTGCAGTACCTGAGTCACAGAGACTAGGCAAGTATTTACCAAGATTAACAGATTTAATTTGACCCTTACTTGAACTAAGGAGGAAAAAGAGAAGAGGGCTGCACTCCAGCCCTGATTTCCATGTCCTTCTGAGAGCTGGGCTATTGACTAGTATGACCACAATAAACCAGCGGAAGATAGACATTTTTTGCTGCTGATCCAGTGATGCTGATGTGGTGACACAGATGTGGCTGATACAGCCCCAAAATGCTGGAATGCTGGTAAATGTGGAGGGATGTGATTGAGCCTGTGGAGAGATTTTTGTTAAACCAAACACCTAGGACTCAGTTGGTCTGGTTTCTGTTTCTCAGTGTGTAAGCTTAAATCTCACTTAAGCGAATGCGAAGTGTTTCTCCTTTGTATCATACAAGTTTAGGTTAAATTTCACTGTTTTCCTGGTCAGAAAACAACAGGAAACACTCATTCCTAGAGATTTCTACATTTCTGTATTTCTCAGCTATTTCTAGATACATTTTTGAGATCGTACAGGTTTTTTTTAAATTCTTGGTCTGTTCTTCATTTCCATCCTAGCTAATAGATTAGATACTGATTGTGAAAAGCAATAATTAGATCTTAGATATAAAACTAATTCCATTGCTTAGTGGAAGAAAGCAATATAAATGCTCTTGGGTTCCTGTTGTCATTTAGCAGGCTGCTGTGCTATTAGAATTATTTTATTTAACATGTTGCACTGTCTGGTAAAATTCTACCTAATTACTGCAATATATCTTGATGCAAAAGTCCTTCTGATTTTTCTTGCCAGTTGTCATCATAGAAGGAACTAGTGCAACATAATGGTACCTGCTTTGGAACTTGATTTTTCCATGTCTCCAGCTTTGTCATCATTTTAACCTATTTTAAATGTGCTTAAAGCACTGTTGTTCCAACCTGTTCGAGTTTGCACAAATGTAAACCTTGCCAGAAAGAACAACGGAAAATAAACCCCTGTATTTAGATAAAACATTGTGTAGATGGTGATAGTGCAGCACCATAAATCCATCCAGTTGTGATTTGTAGTGCTCCAGCACAGCTGTTGTTATATCATATCTAGAAGCTCACGTGGCAGGTCTTTCCTTAGAAAAACAGAGTCATTGTTGGGTGAACATGTTAGTACATTAAATATTGTCACTGCTACCTTGAAGCTTTATAGCTTCATTAGTAGTGCTAGAAACCAGATCAGTGAGTTGGGGGTCATTCAGGGTTTCCTCTAAATGGTCTTTTTAAAAGTAAACTTCTTAGTTTAAAGAGAAATTTCATTTTTATTTTACTTTTATTTTAAATTACAGAATGGACTTTCTAAAACTTAGAATGATTTGTAAAATGTAAATGACACTGTAGGTGGTATCTGTGGAGTACGTGAAAATGCTGCTTCCCTCCTGCATCTTCAGCTGCTTATGTAAGGCAGGGTGGCAGCAGAACCTGCTGGAAGAGGGAAGCGCAGGTTCCTACACAGCCAGCCCAGCAGCAGTGAGCACAGACAAGCTAGAAGAGTGCCCATTAATCACTCAGTACACACTTTTTTGCCCATAAGGAAAATGAGCAAATAGGGAATTTGAATCTAGATGCACAAAGTCTGTATTTTGCATGTTAAAACCGTAAGTTAAACAGAAGAGAGTTCTTAAGGTATAATAATGAAATGGTTAGAAGTGACAGCAGGAGTGGTGTAAGTTGCTGGTTGTTTCTGAAGAAATGGTTAGTCTGTGGTTTTCATGAGCACGTAAAATCCCCTTTTTTATTTTATTTGGACAGATATGTTTTTCTTTTAACAATTTATTGAATGGTCAGTATTTATGTATAATTTAATTATAACAGTGTATTGCTCTCACTTTTCTCGCATCTCTTACCATTTCAGACTACAAACTACAGACATACATTTTGGTTTTAATTTTAATGGGGAATGCACCAGCTTGAGCTTTGTTGATTACAGAGGATTCACCACATGGCTCTAGATGCTGTAATCAATGCACAGTGATCTCACGTGCTACAGCTCCGTGTCTGTTCTTGCATGCCACAGTCTAGTCCTGTGAACGTTACTGCCTGGTGAAGGCAGACATGCTGTCAAGGTTCAAGCAAATCCCTGGCTTTCAGACACGTGTCAGTTTTGCTGTTTGTTGCAGAAGGATCATTATGTTTGACTGGGGTTTGTTGGGGTTTTTTTTGTTGTTTGTTTTTTAGTCACAGAATTAATTTCTGCTGATATTTGGGCAGTGAATTTTTGCCATCTGATACCATCTGGGGAAGTAAAGTACAGCTTGTAAAAATAATCCAGTAGTTGTCAATAATGGAAATTCAGTGTGTGCAAAACAGTGCCTTGTTCTTTGCAGCATAACATTTGCTCTGGAAAACTCAATGGTTAGATCTTGAATATTAAGGAATAACATGCAAGACCTTACAGTAACCTAGTCTTCCTTATTCCTAAAGGACTATGATATTTATTAGCAAGAATAACATTATTCTTAAGGGCAATATAAGGATTCTGAGGCAAAGTTACATTTCAAGATGACAAATTATGAGTCTCATTGGGCAAGTTCTCATGAGAGTATGTTGCAGTAATGCTGACAGAGTCATCAGGACTGCTGCACTAATTCTTTCTCAATCAAGAGAAAAATAGATTATCAGCATGTGTCTTACCTTTCAAAGATAATATAGTGTTGAATGACCACTGCCAAATGAAACCAGGAGGTTTCTGTATTCCCTATAGTTATAAATTAACACTGGTATCATCTGACACATTAATAGCTTGAGCACACCAAAGCTGATAGCAGATGCTATTTAATACACAACCTAAGTAAATTGCAGTGCCATCAGTTAAAGTCAGAAAATCCTTTCTTGACAGTGAGTTCTCATTCTGCATCCCCACAAGTGACCATGTACACAGTAGTGAATTGCTCATCGTGCTTCATCCTTAATCTGTATTTCTGAAGTGTGTATTCTGATTGTGAAGTCTTTGACAAAAGTGAGATCAATTTTAGATATGGCCAGCTAAGAAGAAAAACCATTTTTAGTGCTGCTGGTTTTAGGATGGTTTATCCCCCTATTTTTGTCTCCTATCTTGGTAACACAGAGCTAGGTTATAATGAACTTAATATAGAACATGTAAATTAAATGTAAATTCCCTATTTAAGGAAATTGCCATAAAAAAACTATTGTCAGCTGCAATGGAGTCAGCTGTGCCCTGGCTTGGCCTCATCGCACTACAGGATATCATGGTGTAAATTGGCTAAAGGACTGCCAGGCACCACTGCAAGTATGTCAAAATCAAGGTTCAGTTTTAGGGATGATTTTATTTGCACCTGGACATTTTCTGTATGATGCTGTTCAGTATCTGTTTGTTTCATGATTTGCAATGAAAAATCTTGGTTTTGTGAGGCTTTTCCCCCTCTAAGAAGGATTTCAAAGGATACAGACCAATAAATGGTGAGGTTAGCTGAAAGTTCCTTCTGTGCCAAGAGCTCTCCTTCTGGTGAATATCATTACAAATAGTGAGTCCCTAACACATATGGCTACTGCAAAACTAAGATAAGGCCCATACTGACAGAATGTGAGCAAGTAATATGGTTGTGCCTCTACGTTTTGATTTTTCTAACTGAACGACTGAAGTGAATTAGTAAATGTAGCCCTTGAAATGGATGTGGCTTTAAAAAACCTAATCCCTGTTAATATTATTGATAGTCTGTTATGGCCTTGGAGTTACTTTGACATAATTACATGAAAATACAATTCTCTCTTCAGAAAGTACAAATCTAAATGAGATATTTTGTGAGAGATGGAATAATAGAGGAGTCGTGACATAGAGAAAAAAGAGAGCAGGAAACAAGGCTGCTGATAAAGATGTGGCTGCTCTTCCTCTCTGCAGCAGTGATATTCCCGTGCTGATCAATGAGCCAAGTTTACTGCTCCCAGGGAGGGATTCAGTCTTTTTCCATTGAATTGCTCCCAGTTATGTATGTCCACATGAATAGTTTTAGCCAGTGAACAGGTTTGAAATTGGGCAATTCCCGTAATCTTTGCCCAAGTAAATCTCAAAAGCATATTAATGGACTTTGGGGGTAAGGGAGGTTGGAGCATGACTTAGTGAAAAGTTACACACTGAATAAAACTCCAGGGTTCAATTTCTGAGGAGGTGGCCTTTTGTTCTAGACCAGATTTTCCTCCAGGAAAATGAGAGTTAAAGTGGAGCAGATGACACAACCTGCTAAAGGATGCTATAATACGAAATTGGAGACTAGCCAGTAGTTCTGACGATGGCAATTTAAAGGGATTAGAATTTCAAGGTGGAGAGCAGGTTTTGTACCTTTTTTAATAGGAAAAAACTATTCTTGCAGGCCTTACTGCAATTACACCTCTAAATTTTTCATACTATTAAATCTAGATTTAAACCATCCTACAAATGATGAATCCATATATATTCTGCTCTTGATGATAGGAAAGAAACATCACAAGATATATTCATGTATTATGAAACAAAGCCAAGGCAAACAAGCACCGGTCTGACCCTCAGAGTCCTACTAGCATAGGAGAATGAACTCGGCAGGGTCTGACTTTATACCTGTTTCCATCCAAACCAGGCTGGCTGTGGGGATTTTCCATAGACGTTACATTTGGGATTAGCTACATCTGAACAAGGGCAAAGCCAGCAACTTCACCTGAAGATAAAAGGAAAAAGAAGAAAAATAGGAAAGGAGCTTGTAGAAAAAGATATTAAATCTGTTGTTGACTTACTGTCGTCTCATAACCTGACTTTCTGTTCTGGCTTTGGCTACAAAGACAAGTCTCTAACAAAGTATGTGCTAGGATATGTCATTGTAGGTCATGAGGAAAATGAAGGAAAGAATTCTAAATACAGCAGCACTTGGATTGCTGCAGTACCCTCTGTGATCTTCCTTTCCTGAGGCACTAGAATCATCTGCCAGGGTCTGAAAATTTTCCCCAAAAGACA
Organism: Neopsephotus bourkii; assembly: GCF_033783945.1. Lineage (NCBI taxonomy): Eukaryota > Metazoa > Chordata > Aves > Psittaciformes > Psittacidae > Neopsephotus > Neopsephotus bourkii. The sequence continues at coordinate 3,498,873 of NW_026902223.1, forward strand.
CTACTGGCAATTGTAAAGATGACCCAACTGAAGTCTTTCTTCCATTTTTCCTGTGGGTGAGTTTGTCTATGTAATGATGAGGTTTCAGTCCTCTTCGAAAGTGGAAGTGTATAAATGTTTGTCCGTTGTAAAAAAGCTGTCACAAACCCCACCCCTAAGAAAAGCCAAACCCCAATGCAGAAAGGACTCTCCAGCCTGAATATTACTCTTTGTTTTCCATTTGATTGTGTATTTAAATCTCAATTAATTACTTGGTTTCTAACTGTAAAGCCTGTCCAGCTCTTTCCAATATAATATTTAATATTCTGCCTTTCTACATCATCTTCTTAAGGATACAGATTGTTCTCACCATTCATTTTCTGCACATTTGTGAATACAGTTGCACAGATTGGGAGCCTTATGCTTCTTTTTGTGGCCTTTAATCTCTTCCTTTAAAACTTCTAAATTTTAGTCTCTTTGATCACAAACACAATAAACCCATCCTTCCTACAGGTTTTAAGGCAATCACAGATTATGGGGTTAGGAGAGGAAATAAGAGAATTAGAGCTAGGAAAGAAATCAGTCTTGTTCTCTAATGACTTCTTACTTTCTTCTGCTGATAGAATGAGAAGATTAAATCTCTATCTGTAAATGTTGTGAGGACAATCTAAGAAGGGGAAAAGCATAAATGATTAGACAGCAACTTGTGCCAGTAAAGGGAAGCAAGAATGTCAGCAAACTTCTGGAATGGAGGAAATGGTCAGAGGTAGCTGAAGCAGCAAATAAGGCACAGTTGAAATGGTTGAAAAATTCCTCCTGTTTTTGACAGATTGGCAAAGGCATCTGTCATCCCCACTTCTAGCAAAGCATTTGAAAGAGAAAAAGAATGTAAAACTGTATTACTTAGAGGTGCAATATGTGGATCAAGCCTGTGACAGAGCAGGGCACATTTTTTCAGATAAGATGTTGGGTAATAGTTCCAATTTAGGTCCTTGCAAATGTGCAGATTTGTGTGTGCTTAAATTCATTAGGTTTGTACTTAAACCATACACTGGCTAATTCAGGGCCTCAGCTGACCTGGTAATGGCCATTTAAGAGAATTCTCCATTATTTTATTTAAAGCTCAGAGATTATAGTGAAAAGCATCTTGTTCCAGAAATAGCTCAGCTGATTTCATCAAGGGACTGCTCTGTGTATCTGAATTTGCTTAGGAGAAAAGCAAGCAAGGAAGCTTGTAAAAAGTGACCTGTATTATACATATCAAACACAACAGCTACTTAAAAAATGTATTTCAAGAAAGGGCATGATGGGGAAAGGACCCCTCAGCTCACATTTGTTCAAATAATCACCATGTTTTGCAAAACAAGGACTGGAGAAGGATAATAAGTACACAGATAAAAGCAGACTGGAGTTTCCCTTTGTTTTGTTCTTCTGCAGTTTCAGACACATCAACATTTTATATCCAGTTCACAAAGCATTCAGCATTGCTTATTTTACTCCAGTGCCGTTAATGACCAAGACAAGTTAAAATGGTAGAGTCACACTTCAGCTTTTCATATATTTCCTGAGCAGTGTTCTCCTTACCAGCTGGTAAACTGGTTCATCATAGTTCATTGCTCACTTTGAATGCTTTAAATGGGTAGCCGCATCTTCCAGAACTACTAAAGTAGCATTCTTGTTACTGAAGAGTTGCTGGCATTTTGTATTTTTAACTGTTCCTTTAGGATGAAGGGAAATTAACAGGTAGCGTTCACTGCATTTATTTAACAACAACAAAAAAAGAAAACAACAGTATTTATTCTTGCTGGAAACATTCGCTATAGAACATTGTGCCCCAAAGGGAAAAACACATCCTTGGCTTGTTACTGATCTTGACAGTGTCTGCAGAGCTTCCCTGAATTTGATGGTTCACGATAGCCTTTTAGCTAGTCACTATTTCCAAGTCCCAGAATCACAAGTAGAATTATATTGCAGAGATAGGATCAGTCACATGGGTCACCAAGATGCCTCAATCGTTAAATTCTGGGCACAGGCACAGATGCAAATGACCTGCATTTCAAATATAGCCATCGTTTGCCTTGCAAAAACAAGAGACTTGAGGTTCAAAACCAGCTCCTAAAGGACTGAGATGAAAATAAGCTCTGAGTGTGCTCAAATGGATGGAAGTTTCCAGCTTCCACTGAGGACAGTTCAACCAGACTTTTGATTCTCAGTAAAACAGCACCTTAGCCTGAGTTGTTCACACAAAATATCTGTATTTCGTTCTTGTCCCTAGAGTGAAAAGGTTAGAAACAGCCAGAGTCCAGAAACTCCAGTTTTTTACACAGTAAAAATTCCAGTTTTACACAGGAATCCAGCTCAAAGAGTAGAGAACACAATAAACCCCATCCTAGATGTTGACTTTACTATTTGTGACCAAAGTCTCCCTTCCAAAAAGTACAAGGAAGGCCTGCAGTGTGAGCAGTTAAGTGCTGAACACGATGTGTTAACGTCTAACAGTCCTCTGTTGATCTGACACAGTGGATTGTTCCCGAAAAAGTCTGTGGGATAATTCATTCAAACTGTCATAAATCTTGCTTAGGAACACCTTGTTTATGTATGATCTTGAGAACACCAATTTTCTTCCCTTTGACATCTGCTAGAGAACGTGACTGTGTCCCTGCAAAAACTTCAGTATCTTACGTCAGAAGATGTTCAGATGCAAGCCAAAAATACATTATGTTGCACAAGTCATTGAAATTGCTTGTAACGGTTATTCCAGGTGGATTTTGTAAGGGTGGTGTTCTGAACAGTGCTGAATCTCTTTAACTCTTGCAGATTTTTGACAAAGAAGCTAAAGACCTGGAGCGAGAAGTCTGCTTTATTGATATTGCCAGTGATGAAATTCCTGAGCGCTATTACAAGGAATCAGAGGTAAGAGACAACTTGGTTGTGAATTGGTGAAGAAGGGAATGTAAGAGGCTGCAGGAAAGCCTTGATAGTAATCAAAGCAAAGGGTTTTTTTGTATGAAATCTTGCTGGTCAGTAGTATTTAAGAAGCTTTCAATTTGAGGGGAAGCTGATAGCAACCTCCTTATCTAGATTGCCTGACACTTCCTTTTGCAGATGGTTCCTCCAACCTTTTGAAATGCTTTCATACCCTTATCGGAACATATCCTGTACCACCTGAATGTTGATGTTCATCTGAATTTATTCAAAATAGAAAAAAACTTTTCTTTGAATCATGAAGCTCAGTTAAGTGTTTGCAGGTCTGAGGGGTATTAAATGTTCCTGTCATCCTTATTTTCATCCTGCCATGATTAATAAGTCGTGCGAAGTGTCTGAGCCCAGGCAAAGGACAGATGAGAACAGGGTTGATGCACAAGGTAACTCATTGGTGACCATGACACAAGACAAGAGGGACTGAAGTAGACTACATGCTGCAGTGAATCTCCCAGGAAGCATCAATGGCAGCAGACACATTCGCTCCCTTAGAATTCCCTTGGAAATCACTCCATGTATATTTGATAGCTCACATCTCTAAAGAGCACTCTTCTTTTAGGTCAGTGCAATTCACTGGTTTGAAATCAGCAGCCATCATGCAAATGAAGATGAGGTCTCAGTAGTTTAACCTCAGACTTGAAAAATGATGGTTCACAACAAGTAGCTAGAGAGGAAAGATCAGATCTCTGCTTGCATTTAATTTTGGAGATATGATTTTCCTCTGGAGCCAAGTATATATTCATAGCTGGCAATGAGTATGGCAGCTGTTTGACTATACAAAACGAGACTACATAATCATTTTTAGGGCAGAAAATGAAGACTTGCCAATGAATTTATTTCTATACCACAGGAGACATGATTTTCAGACTAAAAAAGTCGGGTACTTGTTATCTTCCATTTATAGATCCTATTTCAAATTTTATGTATGGGTCATAAAACCAAATTGGGTCTACAGTAGAATGAAAAGTAATTTTATTAGTTCCCTTAGATAATGAAACCCATCTGGTTAGTACCAAAATTGTATAACACCTCATGAAACAGCTTATTGGTCCCATCATCTTATCTGAACTCCATAGTCTTCTGGTTCCATTTCGACTGCTGCTATTGAATGGGTCAGCATTTGACTGGGCTTTAAAGAAATCATGTCAGATTTTCCATGTCGATGTGTGCACTTCCAAGAAATGGTAAACATGGAGGTTTAACACCAGGCTTTTCAGTTTTCCTTCCCATTTTTAATAGCCAACTATTAAGTATAATTTCCACATGGTTACTCTTATGATAGAGAAAACCAGCCTCATGTTAAGCAAGAAAGAATTTCAGTCTTTGTGTTGTTATTTCAAACACTAGAGACCTGATTCCAAGCAAAATGGAATTTTACATGGGTTTAAACAACAAAAATAGCCCAGCATCTGTTGTTTTTTTCTGTACTGATGGATGATGTGTATGTGCCTACCAAATTCTGTTTCAGAATTTGTACAAAATAGTAAGAACACCTTAGCATTTAACTGCACATACTGTAACTGACACTGAATTAAAAATAGCTGAATTAAGTATCTTCCAAAGTTTACTAGCTATGGGGTTTTATGCTACCCTATGATGAATGTGAAGCCAAATTCCCATTTCTGATGAAGCCTCATACATCATTTAGGGACTATAAAAAGATTTTTAATGTTGTAAATGTAGTTTCTGTCTGTCTTCAATCAGAACAGGATAAAAAGTAAGTCTGTGTGAATGAGAAACGGTCTGTGTTTTCCAAATAACAGTTTTAGAGATAACTAAAACCCATTTACCGAAAGCTTTTGAAAGGCATTTTAGTTCTGATAATAATTTGGCTGCTTTTAGTTCATTTAGCTGAATTGATACTAAGATTAAAGATTAAAAGTGATTTAAGAATTAGATCCCGCAGGGTAGTGTTCTGACTCCCATCTGGAAAGACCACTGAGAATGATTTTAACTTCAGGCATGTTAGTAATCTCTTCAGCTCAGTTGAGCTTCTACATGATTACAGTTAAGTGAGTTCTGGATCAGGGTCAGCATATGTAGCAGCTTTTAGACATGAGCTTTAAACTTCTTTCATATCCTGATGAAAGTGCATCCCTCTTCAATTAAAAATATACTTCATTTTTTAACAGCAAATGTCATTATTTAGTTGTATTACTGCATATTAAAGGGGTAACTTACATAATTTAAACAATTCACACACTACTTCAACTGCTTGTAGATGGATGTTTGCTGATATGATCAGACAGCACTAATTGTATAGTTGCTATTAAGCTAGTATTTGTGATTTCCATTATTTTGAACTTTGAAGTGCTCAGTTACCCTTCACAGGCTGTTTGGGTCAAAACCATAAGTTTTTCAGAGCCCTGTGTATGAAAAAGCCCCTTCCTGCAATTTGGCTGTGACCCGTCTTTGGACTACTCCATGAAATAACATTGATTGTAACAGAATGAGCCTGGGCAGCTTTAGTGTTGTTTTTCTCATTTCTATAAATGGAAGATGTGACTGTGCAATATCGGTATCATCAATAGAGGTGATAATAGTGCAGCAACCACAGGAGTGCAGCAACCCACAGCAACAAACTCCATACAAAGTGAAGCAACCCATCTCTTCTTCCTAGCACCTGGGATCTAAAACATGGCTTTTCGCTTGCCCTGACATGAATCCTATAAACAGATCCATATTCTACCTTCCATTGTAACTTACATAATAATGATTCACGCATAAAAAAGCAACATGTATAAAGCATCATACATAAACGTATACTCCATTTGAATTGCACAGCTCATTTTAACTTGTGCTGGTGCTGATGAGAAAGGAGAAGTGTTCCACAAAAATGTCATGGTGGTTAAAGGGAAAATGATTGAATTCAGCTTTGTGCATATCTGTTTTTTCTCTCCTTCTAAGTATTAACTGAAATGGAAAAGTGAAAAATATAGTTAGCTGGAGGCTTCAGGAGAGCTGTTGTTTCACTGAGGAGGAACCTCTGCCAATAATACTGGGTGATCTCTTGTCCAGAGGCCTGCAAGTGATTTGAATTCCCTTCAGAATGGAGAGCTTATCTGTCAGTGTGTGCAGAGAAGGACTTAAATCACCAAGTAAATAGTGAATCAGAGACAATTTGTGGCTATTACAAACATGCACCGAGTCCAAGTCTGCCTTCCATGGAGGTGTACTGGTTTCTGCTATCCAAAAAGTTGTCCTTGCAGAAGCCTGGAGGGGATGTAACTGCAGCAATCTTGGGCCTCCCAAAGCAGGTGACTTAATTTTAACTTAATGACCATCTACAACCTTCATTGTGCAGTAGCCACCAGAACACTCCACAGTGCTGCCATATCTTAAATAAAGCAGGGTTTTTTTACAAGCATGGGCCTAAAAATCCTTAAACTTCAGAAGTTTAAAATGTGAGTTTCCAAATGGAGAAAGCTTGAATCTAGGCTAAGAAGTTTGCTGTTTTTCTGTAAGGACTCACATATGTGTCCAAATCTGAATGTGTGTATTACATCAAATACAGAGTTTTCTATATCTATATAAAGAACTTGCAAGCCTACAGGTAAGAGTAGTTGCACATTTTGTAAATTCATTTCCTTGTGACTTTACCATCAATGAATATGTATCACCAGCCATCATGTATTCCCCATATAGACATACGTATTTATCTGAGCTATAGAAAAGAATAAAACTGAGCTATGCTGAAGAGTGAGGGCCTCAAGTGAATCATTCACTGAAATGAAACATCTACTGTAGATGGGAGCTACTGAGCAAAATGTTCTTTGCAAACATATTCAAGTTCTCAAAATTAACAGCGTTTCATTTCCTGTTTATAACAAAGCAGTTGAGAGTTGGACAAATGGAATAAACTTTTTAAGTTTACCTCCACACTGAAAGATTTCATGCAGCTGCTGCAGTTTTCCTCAGTTGCTGGCTGCTTTTACTTTAACACAGCTGCACTGTACTAGGTCCAGCTTACTACTGTCCAGGTGCTTTCGGAATAACAAAACCTCTATCACATTACAGAGCCAGAGAATTATGTTAGTTGAGATAACACAGCTGCCTTGCCCCCCCCCCCCGTGAACATGTACAACATGTTGGTGCAGAGGATCAGAACAGGGCATGGCAAAAGGAGGTGAAAATTTCCTTTTCCTTCTGACTAACTTCCATTTGTGAGCTTATGTAAAGCCTGGCTGCATTATCATATCTTAACACCTCAGGACTGTCCCAGTATTTACAGTTCTGAAGTATTTAGCTGTCTCTTCCAGAAAATACATTCTGTTGGAAACTCAAGAAGAAGGGGGGAAAGAAAGTCTTTTAAAAATGCCTCCACATATATGTCTATAGTAGTAGCATTTTTACATCAACAAATCTTTCCAGAGCCCTCGCTAAGCTGAAATCCAAGCCCTAGCAGCTACAGCTGATGGTGAAAGGCCAGACCACATGTAAGTATTGACTTAAGCACAGTGGTGGAACATATTGCAATAGGGGTCTGAAAAAACTAATCCATGCATTAAAAGGAAGGAAGAGAGGAAGAATCTGCTTTAGATCTATGTGCCTCCAGTAACAGAACAGCATGCGTGGCATACACATATTGCACCTTCACCTCTGGAGAGCACATTCACCCTGGGGATCTCTTTCCATGCTATAATGGCTGTGCAAACAGTAAGAAATTTTTGAGATAGATCAGTAACGAGGTAACAAGATGTTCCACACTGGCTTCCAGCACGCAGGCAAAGTAGGTGGTGACAGCTGCACCAGAGTATGGCATCTGCAACTCCTGCTGATCCCATGGTGAAGCTCAGGGAAAGGATGTCTATTCAGATTTGGAAGGTCTCTGTAAACCACAAATGTATCTTATTATTTAACTTTAAGTAAAACATAACATTTCAGAATAAAATCTGAAAAGGCACTGCAACAGCCCAGTGCTATATTGTCAATACAGTGGTGTTCCCTCCTGGAAAGGAGGTTGTGGTTCCACACTGATGCCTGGTAATGTCTGTGGTCCATGGGGAAAGTTAAGTAAATAAATGCTAAATTATATGCATGTTGAGCCATGACCAACCATACATGGCCTTAGAAACACTGGGAGAGTGCTGTGTTTAAAACCATATCCATCACAGCAGGGCTTTTGTTTTATTTCATTATAATTTTACATTTTACTCTCAAATAAGCCCAGCTCACGGGTCATGTTGTTTCTGCTTTGTTAGCAGAAGAGCTATTTTTAAATCACTCTGCACCTGGCAATAATGTATTGCAAATACAGAGTAGGTTTTGCTCCTCTGCAAAAGGATTTGCCAGATGGGCTTTCCTAATAAATTGTGTCTGATAAAAGGACGAGAAGGTTATTTAAACAAAAAGATTTTAGCTATGCCATTACATTTAAAATGGATTGAGGATTCTGCCAGTAGATAAATTAAGGGGGAACAGTGAATAGAGGCAGTATTCTTTGGCTGATGGCTCCTCTAGAAAGAAGGCATGGGTGGCTGAAGCAAAAATAAGGCACACACAGTTAATGATGTAAATAACAACATAAAAAGGGGGTCAGAGCAAAGATTAGCTCTCCCAGTTTGTAGTCACAGACAGAAGTGTTTCAAGCACATGTGCCACAATTCCTGCCTGTAGAACTTGCTGCTTCACTGCAGCCTCGTGCTTCTGGTATCTGTTTGGGAAATTGCCATGCCTTTCACAGGAGGAACAAGGAATGGCCATGGTTCGGTACAGGCAGGTGCTCAGCACTTCCTCCTAGGACTTGCAGAGATGTGAGTGTGGCCCATGAGTCTAATTTGTTCTGACTGACCTAATCAGTGAGCTACATCATGAGAGGCAGGAGCAGCAGTGCTGTGTACCAGTGCTATTTCTACTTGTATTTAATAGAAAATCATCCTTCTAATTATTTTTTTAGAAGGACCTTATATACTGATTGCAGAAAGGACTCCAGGCTGGGAGCCTGAACCTGGCAATTTGAAGTCATGAGTCAGGCACATGAATCGGTCTGGGTTGTGGCTTTCATACCAAAGTTCTCACCTTCAACACCCTTTGAATTGATGGCCCAGGGATTCAGTTCTCAAATTCACTTTGTTTAATGTTGCTGTGTATCTTATGACCTACTACTCTTATCCTAAATCTGACTGAACTTATATGCAGTCTTCGAGTTTTAGCTTGCCTGATCAAGCAGTCAGTAAAATCTTTATCATCTTCATCCATTCTGAATTCTTTCTGTTTCTTGGCTTCCACTCATCAGTTAATGTTTTCAGAAAGGCAGGAATTTCCATAAAACCTATTGAATACAAGTTGCCCATGCTGTCCATCATTGCCTGGCTCTCTGCTTGGAACTGTCCAGCCAATTTGTGACTAAACAGCATGTCCTCCAAGAGAAAGGGACGTGATTAAGGGAAACAAAGGTGCCATCCCTGGGTGCCATTAAAGGAATCTGCAGCTAGGAGTGATGTGGTGGATGAATTGCATTGCAGTAGGTGGATTATTTGTGGGACACCAATTTAAGAACCCCCTTGTCCACTTGGCTGGACATCACAAAGCCAAACCGAAGCAAAACACTTTCATAGCATCCAGGGGGTTCTGACAGTTTGACACAAGTTCCATGCAGGACTGGGCAGTCATGCAGCATAGTTGCTTGTAATTTGATTTTTATTTGTGACTTCTGAATAGTTGATATTGATTCAAAATCATTGCAGTAAATGCCTTTGGACTGCACTGAAGTTATTCCATTACAGATGTGGTTATCACTGAAGGGCTGTGAAGTGTAACACTCAGTATTACTAATGTGCATATCCAAAATGCTTCATCAAGACGCTGGCTCCATCACACTAGCCCCGTATGTGTATGTCAGAAACAGCAGACACTTCCTTACTGGTTTCCTTTCTAGAAATGCTTATTTAACACTGGAATATTTTGCAGGAATATTTGAAATCATATTTCCTAGTTATTTCTTTATTCACAGAACAATCTACTAGAATTTTGCATCTTGCTGAATATTACATCTTAGTTCTTCCCTTTTTTGCTTTTCTTATTTTTATTATATTGATGGATTCAAGCAGAAAACATCTAGATCAATCTGAGGTCAAGTTGTATTGAGTTAGAAGATTGGCAGCAGCATGAGACTGTGAGATGTGATGTACGGTGGTATATTCCTCTGATAAATGATGACACTGAATTGTTTCTCATTGTGATTTAACATTGGAACCTTATTATGCTGCAAGCTTCACGTTTCTATTTAGAAAAGAGTATGTCAGCAATAAAAGCAATGACTTTCACAGAGCAGCAGCAAGACTATCACCTCATTAGAGCTTTGTAGAGAGGCTTTAATGACAGAGCTTCAGTTTATGGATAAAATCAGAAGCTGAGTCAGGAGATAGCTGAACATTAGAAAAAGGAATAGTGAAAGATATATAAGCTCACAATGAATGAAAGAAAATTAATAACAGAATAGTTGTATCAAATTTTTGTTAGTTTTTCTCCTGATTGTTTTCCATTTAATTCATAATTTAAGCACATATGTGAATGCATGTTTAATGCTTTGCTTTTATAACAAAGGATGGATTCAAAAGATCTTCCCAGATCTCAGCTTTGGTGAAGACAGCACAGGCAAGCATGGGTGCTTACTCTTCAAGAGAGATTTTAGAAGCTCCACTACAAATTTACTAGAAGTACATTATTTTTAAGCTTTGAAAATCAATGCTTAACTGTAAATTATTTCTATTTACAAGATGTAATTATCAGGATTGGACATAAAGTGAAATGGAATTATACCAATATGGGAAATTACTCTTTGACAGATAAAACTGTATGATTAACTAATGTCATTATTGGGTTTTTGGCCTTGCTTTTGTAATTTCCACACCAATTTATTTGATTTTCCATTTTTTAAAAGAGAAACAGGGTTCAATTGTTTAGTGTATTGTCTGTAACTCACTTGTAACCAGGGGTGGCTGAATTGAAGGAGTTTCATGCTTAACTGCCCACCTGGATATACAAGATACTTAACACTGAAAATGGCATTGTGAGGGTCCGTGCGACCAATTGGACATGATTTCAGCAAGAAGGACATGGGTAGACAGTACTAGTAAGTCATCCTGAGGGAGCAGTGGGAAAGCAGCTCTGAAGAAGCCATGGGTTTGGTTCTTTTCCAAAGGCCATAAATAACATTTGGAGTGCATTGTGTTGTAATTACTTGCAATAATCTATTTTGCTATAGCAGAAATGCCCTAGATGATAGGATTGTCAGAGCATCTCCAAGAATATGCTGCCATTGATTCACTGGCTGCTGGACAAAAGACAGATTGGATTTTAGTGTATCCTGGTGCTTATTTAAGTCAGTTTCATGTTACTTTTTCACAATGTTTATTAGCACATGGTAATATTTTATCTCTTATCAAAACATTTACTTTCATACACTAACAAACAGGACTTCCTCTCCTGCATTTACCAGCGTGTTTTCTTTGTTTTGCAGGATCCTAAATATTTCAAGTCACAGAAGACTGGGAGAGGCCAATTAAAAGAAGGCTGGAGAGAGACACATCAGCCCATCATGTGTTCCTACAAGCTTGTGACTGTGAAATTTGAAGTCTGGGGGCTTCAAACCAGAGTAGAGCAATTTGTACACAAGGTCAGTGAAACACAAGCTGGTTTTTTACCTTCACATAAGCAGAACTTGAGTACTGTCCTGCACAGGAATGTAACTGTGACTGTGTAGAAGCTGGGGAGCCCAGCTGAATGTGCACTCAGAACTGTCTCCAGGGGCTGGAAGATCTGGAGCAGAGCCAGAGAGTTCTAAGGTTGAGAAAAACTATCAATATTTTCAATACTGTAGTAAATGTATGAGCTGAAGCATTTGTGAGTACATGTGGGTACATGTAGCAGTGATGTGCAGCATTTCTTACAAACAGGTAGTGGGAAAGTCTTCCAATCAGTCTACTAAAAAACTAATGGATGAACGGCATAACAGCCAAATGATAGTATTTGTCAGAGTATTAAAACTATTCTGTTTATCCACAGATAAATGTGTTTTATCCACGTGTTTAAAAAACTAACAAGGAAAAAGGAAGAGTTCCAGAAGGTCTAATCGTCTAAAGATTAATAAATGCTGAACACATTCCCAAATGGTCTCCCATGCAGGTCACAGCCACACTGATGTGATCCAGTGTGGGCAATAGATCCACTTGAGGTGGGAGGTTGGGCCACAAGCCCTTCAGAGACAGTATGTCTGACTCTCTAGGACATGTCTCCTTAGACATAAAACTGACAGAGTATTTTTCACTTTCAGTCATGTTGAAAGACAAGTGTTACTTCTCTAACACTTTCCTGTGTAGTTGCTGCAGAGGTATTTAACCTTTCCCTTGTTCCACAGGTCGTCAGAGATATACTATTGATTGGTCACCGGCAGGCGTTTGCCTGGGTTGATGAGTGGTACGGTAAGTATGCTCCAAAACCAGCCCATTTAAAAGGCCTAATGCAAGGCTAATGGCAGCTCACAAAAGATTTCCGTTTACTTTCATGGATCATCAGGTTCTAATATAAGTTGTTCGTGAGAGAACTATGTGCAGCTTCTGAGGAACACAGGGAGCTCATTCACAGCAGGTTTTTGTAACAAAAGGAGGCTGTATGGTTGGCAAGCAGCACACAGGGACACCATTACCTCGCTCACCAGACAGACATCAGACTCATCACCCTGCGTTGGAGGCAGGTAGAAGCTGCCCCCACCAAGAGACCAAGAACCACATGCAGGTTTGAATAAAGCTTCTTATTAAGACTGCATTAACCTGCAGTCATTTCCAGGCAGCAAGCTCCTAAGGCCTCTCATCCAACACCATTTCAGCTTTTTAGGAAAGTTTTAAACTGTTAGTGTGGATTGCAGTAAAGAAAAGATGGAGCTCAAAGTCCTTTCTGAAAAAGGGATATAAATATTATGTAGCCTCCTGGGTCTGGTTCAGCAGCAGCTGCATGCAAAAACTGTGCTAAGTCCATGCCCCAGCTGTAGGAACAGGCACTTCCAATAGTACTGAGTAATCTGAATATCAAAGAGCCAATTACACTGCAGAAAATAAGCTCAAAGGGTTTGTACTTTTTCCATGTGTTTTCAGTAAGATGTGTCCATAACCACAGTTACTTGGAGAACCGTTTCTAAGATGCTTTTGTAACATACAGTACAACTGCGGAATATATTTACAACGTTTATTTAGACCCTCCTTAACCTTCAGGAAACACCCTCTTGGGCATTTCATGGGCTAGTGCAAACACACACGTCTCCAGTGTCCTCCGAAATCCACACAGTTTTACATCAGAGTCTAGCAAGATGTAAAGAAATGTTAATGGGAAGCAAAGAGTCATCTGTACTTTAGCAGAGTTACTGATGATAACAGTGAGTAATCATGAAGTTAAACAAATGGAACAGCTTTAGCCACAAAACCATTAACCACAAATTTTCCCATCTTAAATCTGAATGCACCCTGACAAAAATACTCTGTCCCCAAATGGAATGTTGTGATACACAATTATGTCATGGATTTCTGTAATGGTGAGTCTTTTTCCTAAACGACATAGTGTGCTTTTGGAACCTAATTGTCAGGCTAAGTGCAAAACCTAAAAAATCTGGTCTAACTAAAAAAAAAAATATGAATAAAGGCTTAAGAACATAGTAAGATTTATAATAGAAAGTGCAGGAAGTTAGTTTAAGTAACTCTGCTGTGTGCAGCCCTTCTGCCACTGCATTCCTCTGAAGTATAGCTCTTGGTAAGACTTGCTGACTAGAAAGTGAGTATTTCATTGTTCAAAAATGAGTGAGATCCAAGTTGTATCCACCCAGTTCAGTTTAACAACTCTTGTGGTTTGTGTACGGAGGCAGAGGTTTTAAAAACACAGAATTTTTAAAGCATCTGTATGTCATCAGTGTGTCTGTTATCAGCTTTTAAAAGTTTGAGAAAGACTTAAAGATGATTATAGTCAGTAAAGCAGAATCGAATTATCATGTCATAGAATCAGTTATTAAAGAACATGTTATGTTATGGATATTACTGACTGATTACTGATACTGTAAGTATGAATGTGTCATGTTGTTAAATTTACTAAACTGTACTTAGCATTATTATTAAGAATATTTCTTTTCACAGCATTATTTACAAATGAAGAGCATGTTCTCTGCTTGGCAAAGTGCATGCTTAGCATGGCTCATGAGCTTGTTTTTCATTCCAGATAACAGTAAAAGACTAAAGGAGTAGGATTTTGAGTTATTCTATGTTTACTTTTGATCACAATTCTAGACTGCATTTCATTTTCACTGATGAAGCACTGCATTGCACTACTAATGTAACAGCTGAAGTTATATCTTTGCTTAAAAGCTGTCTCATAAAACGCAGCAAGAGCCTCATCTCACATAACAAGGAGTGGTGTGATACAAGAATTCACAAATCCAAGTGGCACATAATAAACTTGAGAAAAATTACAGCCTCAAGAAGAAAACCACCATGTACATTACCAAAAGGGGAGCACATTTGCAAGTTTCTCATGTTAATAAAATGCCAATTAGGCTTTGTGAGTAAAAAGTTGATGGCTATTTTCATGAAGCTCTGAAGTTATCAAACTGTTGTAAAGAGCAGACCAAAATCCTTACAGCCTTCATGTTTTCTTACACCTTACTATCAGGTACATTTATTGAAAGCATGGGAATACTCATCAGAGTAAGGTCACAAGTCAATGAACTGGTTTCTTCATAGGTTTACTGGAAGTGTGGTTTATGATAAATCTTGAAAACCTGTAATGCTTGCCTGGAGTTACATAGCAGGCACCTAGCAGGTTATGTGCTACTTTGACAACGCCAGGCATGCCTAGACAGTGATAAATGATCCTACCCCTAGAATCAGCCTGATCTGTAGAATATTTCTAATTCTTATAGTCTTGTCAATTGCTTCAGACTCCAAAACTGTTCACATATTCACTATTCATTCACTTACCTGCATAATTGTTAGTTTCTGGAATCTAAGCTGACATGTGCTCTAACTGTAAGAATGTTTGCTGGTTATGAGATGTACTGTGCAAAAAATAACATAAAATCTTTTTGAAAGTGCCTGGAAAGGTAAGTAAATATTTACAATATTTCTGTCCCTGTCCTTTATTCCAAGGGATCTTCTAAAACCTTTTTAGAAGATCTTGGCCTTTGCCAGGGCCTGCACATCAATACTTTCTGCCTACTTTGTGTTACACGGATACTCCTAAACAGTTTCCACTCCTTCCTGTTCTCTGACTCCCTTTGACTTAACCTTCTTATACCTTCCTTGGCTGATATAACTACCTTTATGAGTCAGTTTTCATAAAGCTAGTTGCTCCATGCTCTTTTTTTTTAATCCGTTTTTGGCTTCTGCTCAAAGACTGTTCCTAGAACCTTCTCCTTAAGAAAAAAAATGAAGTTTGCACTGAATCAATGGAAAATGCCAACAATTTTGAACTTTTTACAGATATGACTATGGATGATGTTCGAGAATACGAGAAAAACATGCATGAAAAAACCAACATTAAAGTTTGCAACCAACATTCATCTACTGTGGATGAAATAGAGAGCCATGCCAAAGCAAGAGTATGTCTGTTTTTAAAACATATTGCCCATCCTCAGCTAATACACCTGCACAGATCTGAGAAGAGCAACTGGCTGATCTTGCTGACCAGTCAGTGGAACCTGGGGGAGGTTTTGCTTCAGTAGGAAGAGAATCTTTCTCCATGAAGTGGATTTCCAGGAAAACACAATGCTTAAATTTCCATTGGATGCACGAAAAGGAAGTTAAAGACAAGTTTTATTTTCTACTATTTGAATAGTTATAAAATGCAGGAGTTCAGATTGCTTCAGTCAAAAAGCCAGGAACATGGGGAGTGGAAAATTTCTATGGAACTGACAAAATGATTTGCTTTACTAGGGAAAAAAAAAAAGCTAATGAATTTTTCGCTGTTGTCAAACTACTTTTAAAGTTGTCACTGATTAAGGAGATCTTTTTCAGCAGTATGTAACAGCAGTTTGTGGAGAAGGGCAGCTTTCTATGTAGGTTCTTTGATTCAGATTCTGGAAAATTCATTAAGTATTGAAATTCATAATTTGGGCACCTCAAGCAGCGGCCTAGAATCAGAAATTATTACTATTACAAATAGAAAAAATAAGTGATATGAGTGATACTTGCTTTTGAAATGTTATTATTCCTTCATTTCTACTAACTGTGCTGTAGAACTCAGTGATGGTTTTGCTCATGTTACAAATCGGGGGCAAGGCCTGAAGACCTTAAAGTCTTTTCCTTTGTTTTTGCTCAGTAAAAATGCTCACCAGCTGGAGAAAATGTTGTCCAAGTGAAAACTAGCAAGGTAATTTTTGTGTTTGCAATGCTGCAGCTCTGTGAACATCAAGTTAACTCCTCAGCTGAGCAGTAAACTGAGAATCAGTTCTGCCTTTGGCTCTACACTTCAGGATTTGGCTTTGAATGAAGTCTGACGTTCATCCTTAGTTCCCATGTGGAAAACTGAGGTTCTGAGGTCAGAACAGAGTTTGTCATTAATGAAAAGAAAAAGAAAGTCTGAGCCTTCTTAGCTCATGGTAAAGGCTTGTTTTCCTTGACTGTCAGACAGAAGGGAATTTAAAGCAAGTATAAGCTAAAAAGCAAATGTCAGCTGAAGGGACAGTACTTCATGTCTGAATTTACAGTGAACAGTCTTGCAGGCTGCCACTTAGCAAGACTTTAATCAGGCTTCACTTAAATGGCAGGTAAACTGAGAAATCTTCCTGACTTCATTCATTTATCCAAGACAGCTTTTATTTCAGACTATACAGAAGTCCTGGATCGAAAACAGCTGAAATGAATGGATGGGCTCCCTTTGATGTGAGGGTGCTTTAAAACCCTTTGAGTTCAGAAACACTACACACATTGGTACAGGGTGTGAAACAAAATGTAAAGCAGGCAAACAGGTTGAAATTTATCTCCAGCACAAGTAGGTACAGATACTCTGAGACCATCTGTTTATTTCCACCACTTACCTCAGATTTGAAAATAGCTTCATCCTCCCTCCTAATAACTGGCAACGTAGGCTGGAAAGGTCTCTGGAATGTTGTCTGCAGCGAAGAGAAAAGGCAGCTGGCAGTATGCATGCTTTTATTGATTGAATATGATCTTACAATGCAACATAAAGCAGCTTCTACACAACATTTGAAGCCAAGGCTACAGATGCATGCAGCTGGCTAATATTAAAGTGTTGATGTATGGGAAATATAGGATTTTGGCATATATATGGTAAGCACCATTGCCAGGCCAGTGGCTTAGAACTTTTAACTGATTAAAATGCTAATGGGGTTATTTCTGGTTTTTGGAGCTTTCGGAGGTAAAAAAAAAAAATCAAGAAAAAAATCTATAAAATGATTTAATGAAATACTTCAAATGAACAAATTTAATATGATTTCAGTGAAAAGCCTCAAATTCATTTCAGTTGGCACCTTGCAGGCAGGGTAGACATGAAGCAGCAGGTTTCAGGTTTGTTCGTTAGTCTGGCGTTTTCCCGAAGTTTTGCAGGGCTCAGCTCAAAGCCCATCCATGCTGGGAGCGCTCTGCCCTCTTGTGGGTTTCCACAGCACTGTGACACCTTTGTCACCTGCGTGACAAGACTTCCCCTTGCAAAGTGGCTTTAACCTCACATCTCATCTTGCCTCTGTCTTGCAGGGCGTTAAGCAGTGGATTTGTTAGTTGGCCATATATGTTTAAGTACAGATTCTGGATGGAAAAGTTGGCAAGCATGTTTTGGCTTTGTCAAATGAGAGGGAATTATTTAGGTTTTGTTAGTAGAAAAGCAAACAAGCCTCAGGTACATGCATGCAGCTGGAAGTCAGTGGAAGCTGCACATGCTGGGAGAGAGAGGTTTTCCTCCCTTGGGAAGTACAGCAGATGAACACCCCAATGACAACCCTTTACCCATTCATGCTTTCATTTAAATGAAAAGAACAAAACCCTGATCAGTTTTATTTTGTTGTAAGTTCTGGAAAATTCTACTTGCTGACTGTGTATCTAAATGTATTCTCCAACTGCCTGTGAAATAGCTTGAGCTTTCCAGCAATCACAGAGGTAGCAATCTTTATTCAGTTCAGACCCAGGCAGAAGGAGAACCATTAGTATGTGATTAATGCACTTAACTTTGTTTCCTTTACATTTGCCACTGATTGTGCTCCGATCAATGTGTTACCATAGGAAGGCGTTCATGTGGAGAATCGTGTAATTATATGAATGATGAGCAGTCATTCCCTGATGACAATTTGGATGGCAGTAATTTAATTGAGTTAATGAAACTATCATTTGAGATTATTCTAACATGTCTTTGTTTTTCTTTCCTTCTTGTTGAAGACATGACAATGGATGAAGTCCGAGAGTTTGAACGAGCAACTCAGGAAGCCACCAACAAGAAGATTGGGATTTTCCCACCTGCAATATCTATCTCTAACACTTCCATGCCTTCTTCAACCCGCAGTGCTCCATCTAGTGCTCCATCAACTCCTCTCTCCACAGATGCTCCTGAATTCCTAACAGTTTCCAGAGAGCGGCCTCGGAAAAAGTCTGCTCCAGAAACTCTCACTCTTCCAGACCCAGCGAAAAAAAACGTTTAAATTCACCCAGCATGTTTCCTCCTGATAAGCCATGTCTACCACAGCAAGAGTGATGTAACTCAGTTTCTACAAAGGTCATGGTGGTTTGTTGTTTCTTTTTTTCGCTTAAAATAATCTTTCTGGTGTGGAAAGATTACTTCTTTCCTCAGACTTGATCCTTAAAACCTTCAGAGAAGTGCATGCAAGAGAACGTAGTCTATATATTCCTAAAGTAGTGTTTCAAGCCATCTGGTGCATCGTCCTGACATACAGTGACATAGTCTGAGGGGAACGCTGTAAACTAAAAGAAATCTTTCTGTAGCAGTATTCTACCTGCAAATATCCTCATCTAGGTCATAGCATTTACAATTAGGAGTAGGTATTTAGTAAAGCTGCCAAGGACTTATGTGGCATATTAGTGCCAATTCGAATGCAGGGTTAACAGGAAAAAAAGCTTCCCATTTTCTTCTTTGATAGCTGATTTTAAAATCCTTCCTGCTCTCAGGCTTTGGTGTATTCATAAACCTTTGACCTGTAACTCATTGTACTTGAACACCAACACTAATCACTCAAGATTCATATTTTGCTTAATATGACTCAGGATTTGGGGCCTAGTTAACAAAGAAAATTTTTCAAACCTAAAATATCACTGTATTGAAGCCCCAATTGTAATTAATTATACTGACTTTGAGGCCATTGAACTATTTCTATCTTGCACAGAATTTGTAAAAGAAACCACCTATTTCTTGTAGATAATGTATTTTAATAGCTCTCCCCTGTCCTTTTGTGATCTCTTAAACCCCTCTTGGCATTCATCAATCGTGTTCCATGTGTAAGATTGCAAAAAAAGCAGCTAAATTGAGCCAGTTGAGAAGCAAACCCAATGAATTCTGTCATTTCCTCACTGGAAGATAAGTGGTAGTTATGCTGTTAAGACCTTGAATGTAAAGGAAAGAAAACTTGAGACTCCTTTTTCTTTTCTGCCTCCCATCTTTCCTAAACAGCCAACAGGAAGCTGTTCCCAGGCTTTGTCATCATCTAGGGGAAGAGGTGAACATCAGTCTTTGAAAAGCAAATGAGTTGTGGGACTGCTCAGTTCTGTGTAGGGTGACATTAAGGAAACAGAAGTGCCCTTCCTGGTCTGTGTGTGAAATCACTCCTCAGGCTCAGGAATTAAAATGTAGAAAAGATGTTTTCCAGTGGAGAAGACTGTGGAAGGAGGAGAAAAATAAAGGGTCTCCTAGGCTCAGTGAGAGACTTTCCCTAGGCTCAGTGAGAGACTTTGGGGCACTTTGGTCCCTTTCATCCAAATTGCTGTCAGTACCCATCATTCTTGCTAGCTGTAGCAGAAGTTAAGTAAGGCTCTGTTCAATTCCAGTGAATGACAGCCATTGCCTGAATCATACAATCAAAGTGAGTGATACTTTGTGCCACCGATGACATGGGACATGGGTTAGAAAAGACAGTCCTTGAGAGCTGAACTATCACTGAGTGTTGGCTGGGGAGGCCTTTTAACCAGGCAGGACCTTTGTGCTGTCTTCTCAGCACAAGACAGTGATTTGACTGGCTTAAATGCACTGAACTTCTCAATGGCTGTCCATCTACAAAGTTATGTTGAGTGCGTGATATTTATAGGGTAGTTTTAGGAGCAGGAGAATTCCACTGCCAACATGCACTGACAACAAGTGTATATTTGTTTGATAGTTCTAATCCTGTAGGTAGCAAAATCCAGGAGCTCTTCGTAGGTTAGCTGTGGCCTGACTACCTGCATTCTCCCACTTACTGTCCATGTTCTGCTTCACTTTTCTTCTCAGAGCTACTAATTCTGCGTGATTAGTAAACTAATGAGTGATGCTTTTTTTGCTTAAAAAGAAGCTGCTGTAATAATGCAAGCAAACTTTCCTACATTAGTTTATGATTTCAGCTTCAAGAGTGTACAGATTATATATTCATGATTATAACTGGTCTAATCTCATTATTATTTATTTAGTAGCAAGATTGGAACATTGGCAGAGAAGGGAAACCTTTGAAAACATTAAGCATTGTTTGGTTGCGGTTTTATTTCCTGAATTTGACCTATATAGAAATAGCTTAGGTCTGCTCCACCGGAAAGTCTGGTTTTCAGTGATTTTTTTCTTTGTCGAAGAAAGCCATGATGTTCCTGTGCTTACAGATAAATGTTTCTATGTAAGTTTTGACATCTGAGTTTTACAGAGATGATTAGAGAAAAGCAGTCATACCTTTACTCATATTTAACAGATTGATTTCCAATCCCTTGTGGATATATTGATTATATTCATTTGGTTTGGGGATAGGGCATGTATGAAAATTCTGAACATACCTGTGTAGGGCACATCTTAAGAGCTGTATGACACAGACGTAGGAGAATGACAGGATGCTCAGTGCTATGTCTCTGTGCTGCTGCTGCAGCCCTTCTTCCTGCAGCGCTGCTCTTGAGGAGAGTTCACTGACCCAACAGCCTGAATTCACTGTTGGCCACCACGAGGATCACGATCAGCCACTTTGCCTCCATGGGGCTTCCTAATGAAGGCAAATAAAAGGATCTGTAGTGTTCTGTTGTCCTGGATAAGAAACACGCCAGGCTTTTCACTGCCTATGTAAGTACCCTCTGCTGTGTTCTGCTTTGCTTTTCCCACCAGTCATGACCTGTTTGGTCGATAGGATCTTTAAATAACCTTTTCTATTAGGTTCTTTCTTTCTTTCTTAAGGTAGGACAAGTTTTTCTAGACTATTCCCAGGAAACACTCAAACCCACACAAAACTAAGCAAAAAGAAAGGCCTGAATACTAAAGTGTGTATCTTTCAGCAAAGGGATGGTTTTCATTACTGATTTTTTCACAGTGTTTTCTGTTGTATTTTCAAGCATGTTTATTAGGAGAAAAATAGCATTTTGCAGGTGTTCATCACTTCTGTGAAAGTAAATTATGTGATTATTTAGTGAGTCCATCTTTAGAGTATGGAGCCCTGGGGCAAAGCTGTATAGGCACAATAGCCTGTTCCTGTTCTCCACCACAGTGACAGAAGACTTACATGATGCAGCTCTGCTAGGGCTTGAGGGGAGTTCTTCGCCAAGGAGAATGCAGTTTGGAGCAAATAACAGGATGAGTTTGTTTGGGTTTCTATTAAAACCTCCTCCCAGCTTTATTTTTATGTATTTCATATGGAACAATCATTACAAAATAACTGACAATTCATTCCTGTCTTTAGAGGGGTAGATCCAAGAAAAGGGAGGTATCCATGAAGGCTATGAGGAGCAGCACATTCCTGAAGCACCTACTTACAAGGATTTCTTATGAATGTAATGGTTAATTTTGTAAATGACTGGATAAACCCTAGGGAAAGAAACTATTTGACCTTATTCTTTAGCTTTTTTTTATTATTCTGGAAGGTGATTTTGTGACCATCTAGTAGCCAGTTTGCATTAATTGCTGCTCTAGAGATTTTGAAATGGAAATATTTGTTCCTTGAGTTTCAGTTTGTAACCAGACTGCTGTATTTTGTTAAAACTGCTTTGAAGCTTGCTGCACTGTAACTTCAAACCAACCTGCTATCCTTTGAAACAAGGCACATGTATATGCTTTTTATGAATTAGTGAGTGCAGTAAGAGAGAATTCATGATCTTGTCAATAGGAGCTTTTCTGTTTCCATTGTTTGGTCTTGGGTTTATATGTGTAACTTGAAATTGCTAAATAAGTCTAACAATGTTTTCTTTATAGGAACAGCATGGTCATTGAATTACAATCTCCAGTAGTTTTGTGCTATCACTGAAACAGGTTTCATTGGTTTATTTTGTTTCTGTGATAATTCCACCTGAGATTCAATATCCAGTATTTCTTTTATTTAGAGCTATGGTGGCTGCATTGGTCAATACATCACCACCATCAAAGAAGGACCAAGTTTTGAAACGCTGTGCATGTTAAATAATGCAAGGCTCAGCAGGAGAATTTGATCGTCATATTTCTCACTCATATCATTTAGTTTCTGATTTTTCCAAGTTATTTATTATTTTTAATATTGTATTTTTTCCTTGCATTTTGTTGTAAATAAACTACCAACAATTATTCTTTACAGTTGTGGCTATTTTCTTTCTTTCGGTCTCTTCTAGCAAGGTACATATCCAGTAACATTTCTACCCCCAGCTCTGCAAGTCACTTCCTCAAAACTAAACAGCACAAAGAACTGGATATTTGTAAGGAAAATTTAAACCACTTACAACAACTAAACCTAGTTGTTGTGCTTCAGCTTTTTAAAGATGCTATCTGGGCAGGTGCCCTGTCACTGTGGTGTCACCCATTCATTTGTAAATGAACATTTGGCCCACCAAGAAGTTTTTCAGTAGGGAATCTATTTCTCTATGCAGGATTTGGCAGCCCAGTGTTGCGGTACATACTGGAACAGAGAACATTCAAAACCTCTCAGACTTGTAGACAAGTTATTTAATTTTAGCCAACAGCAATTTTGCATGTTCAAGGATTCTTCAAGCTGTTAAATAAAGGCTTACTCCATAGAAACGAAGCTTTCTCTGCACCAGAGGAACGGTAGTCACATACTCAGTACAGAAATGCTCCACAACAGTGTAGGGCCAGGCACAAGGAACAAATATGGGCACAGAAAGTGTTTTAAGGCAGAAACCACTCAGTCCTCTGTGGCTTTGAGCCTGCAGTAACAGCTTCTCAGATGGCTTAAGTGCATGGAGACCCTTTTGAGGTGAGGGTGCAGGGCTCTGCCCTGTGGACATTGAACTCTGCCCAAGCCTTTGCCACCAATGAGAGGCTGTAACTGAATCCATGAGGAAAAACTGTGGCTCAATCCTCCACAAGAGCCCAGAATCACAGTGCTGGCAAGAGGTGTTCCCAGTAAAGCACCTAATGGTGGGACACAACCTGTTCTGTTTTTCTTTTGGTTTGACTTGATGGTTTTTTACACTTCAGGCTTTTATTGCTATGGCTTCAGTAAAATTTGAGCACAAAGAAATATGAATGCATAAATATACATTACAGATTGGTTAAAAACCTGAACCTACTGCTGTTAAAATTGGTGGAGTTAGGTTACACTCTTACAGGGGGAAAAACACCACCCTGTATTCGTTACATACATAGGGCAAGAATACACATAACTAGTCTTAAAATCAGCAATGTTTTACTGTGTGGATGCAAACCTACAGAAGCCTTGTATCTGATGTCCTCATGCTAATCTCCTTATAAATCACACCTTTATACTGTAGGAAAATGGAAATGGCCCGCTTAAGACCATGCATGAAATGCCCTGGAAACAACTGAACAGTGGAAATCCAAGCTGCTGTTGAGGGTGCTCTAAAATGAATGGCTCTTAACCAAATTGTGGCCGCCCCATCCCTGGCAGTGTTCAAGGCCAGGCTGGACGGGGTTTGGAGCAACCTGTTGTAGTGGAAGGTGTCCCTGCCCGTGGCAGGGGTTGGAACTGGATGAGCTTTAAGACCCTTTCCAACCCAAACCGTTCTGTGACTCTATGATTTAACACGATTTAAAGCAATCAGACCCCGCTGTATCTGTATGTCTTTTGCAAATAACAGCTGTCAAAGCCTCCCTACACCCTCAGAGTAAGTGGCAGGACTGCCAGTCGCGATCTGGCCGAGCACGGCCGCACGACAGCAGTGAACCAAGTCGCGACTCAAAGTTTTCCTGTCGCAGACGCCAACAGACACTCACGCCTCCTCAGCGTCCGGAAACCCCCGAACGGCCTCGACCGTTTCCGCCACCACTCGCAGCCTCGGGCAGCGGCGCGTGCGTCATGCCATGTCTCGCGAGAGGTAGAGGCTCGCGAACATGGCGGCCTTGTGTGAGAGCTTCACGCTGTGCGGTTTGGGTCCCAGCAGCGGTGTCGGCCTCGATGGCGGTCTCCTGGCTCTGGAGCCGGGCCCCGACCGCGACCACGTCCTGCTCACCGACCGCGGCAGGACGGCCACGCTGTTCAAGGTAACCGCCTGGGCCCTCGGGAGGTGCTGCTGCTGCCGGGCAGCCCCGGCCTGTGGGAGGGTCTCCGGGCTGGGCCTCGGAGCCGCTCTCTCTCCTGCCCCGGCCGGCCTGTCACTGGGCGCCCGCTCCCAGCTATCCCGCAGCCGGAGCAGCGGGGACTTGGTGCGCGGCTTCAGCCTGCTCCCTGGGGTCGGGGAGCCCCCCAGACCGGGCCCTGTCCCGCTTCTGTCCATCTCTCCCTGCTATGCCCTGCTCAGCTCACCTCTGCTGTCCCCCAGTGGAGCAGGTGTCAGCCTGGGCTGTTGTTTGTGCATTTCTCCTTTTGCCGATTCTCTCTCTCGGCTCCAAGCAATGCTTCCGTCCCGAAGCAGCAGGGTACGTGACGTTGTTCCCCAGTAGCCAGGGTGACGTGTTTTATCCGGCTGTCAGATTTCTGTCAGCTACCTTTCCTGTTGGTCAGAGGATGAAAGGTTTTAGTTTGCAATTTGAAACCAGAAGTATGCTCTGTTGTCGTTTAATGTATGCATTTATTTCAGTAGACCATAATAAGACTTAAGCAAAACATTTGGCTTTCACATTCAGGGCACTAGGGACTGTGTCTTAGTGGTTTCATGATACAACCTTCTTATGGGTTGGTCAGTCCCACTGGCAAGAACATAGTGAGAACATAAATAAGTTGGTAAACCTGCCCAGTGTGGCTGCAGATGGAGGAGAGGGGATTGAGTACCCTCTAGCAGCAAGATGTAAGTCATATTTAGCGTAAGTTTAGGCAGTGATATTCATTGTTCTTGGTCTTACATTGAAATTGGAAGAGGAAAAAGTGTGGTTCTGTGCTTGATTGTATTAGTGAGTAAAAGTAACTGACTTAAGTGATAAAAAGTAGTGTTTTCACTTTGGAAAAGCTGTGCCTCCTATCTGTGTTTCATGGCATAAACCCATCTGACTGTTACAGCTCAAAGGGATTTCTTATGTGAAAAGAAGTAGTTCAAATTAATGTAGAATTATTTCATGTTATTCTGAGATTTTTGGTATCAAAATCAAGAACAGGGATGCACAAGCAGGTGTTCTGAGTATAGCAGTTTTGTGCTTTAATATGCTCATTCAGTTCAGATGTGGCTGCCTTGCGTTTCCTTGCTGTTGTGAGGAAAATCCCCAGGGTGTACCACAGTAAATTTTAATCATAGTGTCTTTGTTCTGACTCTTCCAGGTCTCAGATCAGAAGCCACTGGGCTGTTGGTCTGCTAAACACGGGCAGATTATCACCTGTCCAGTTGTATGCAACTTTGAGACTCGTGAATATATAGCAGTTCATGATGACAAGGTGAGATCCTTATTCTTTTCTAAAGGGGAAAAAGGATGGGGCTAGTCTTCTGTGGGAATGTAGATAGGGGAGAAGTCAGGGGTGCTGCATTTTTGGTTCAGTGTATATGCGTGGAGCTCTTGCCACCCTCTTGCAGTTCAGGTCCCCTCTTTTCTTTGATGGGATGGGGTGAGCAGTTCTGCAGCTGCACAGTATGTGTTGTGCAACACGAAGATCATCTCTGATGAGCACAGGTTATGCAGTGGCCTCCTGAAAACTGCCTCATTCTTAGGAAGAGATTCTCATGCATGTGTTCCCCAAGGATAGGTTATTTCTGTTCTTGCAGACAGATGGCAATTACAATTGCATGATTACTGTACTGAAGTGGTTGTAATGGTTCATACCTGTGTCCTTGTCTCATGTTTTACAGTTAAACATTTCCTATTCGTGTGTGTAGTATTTGCTCAGCACATGCTGAACTTCTGGATTTTTTGTTATTGATGAAATATCTTTTCCTGACCTTTCATTGTTCTCCTTGAAGGATTCTCTTCCAGGTCAGGTTGTCTATATCTTAATCTGTCTCCATCACTTTGATCTATTAGAATTCTGCTGTATCTTTTTTCCTTAACCTCACTCTTCCCTTTCCTTCCTTTCCAATCTAGGATGTATGAGCTTAGTTTGTATTCATCTTCTTTCTTCTTCAGCTTCTTCCCATGCAAACTTCCCAGTCTCAGTTTCCATTAAGGTTACTGTGAATACTTTCTGTATATTTTCCTCCTATGTTTCAGGGACATGCAATTTCTAGTATTTTGCATCCTGAGATGTGTGTATATTACTGTTTTACAGTGCTTAAAAAATGATGCTTCTCTTAAAGGTTTTAAGAATATGGAAGAACACAGATGTTAACTTGGACAAAGCGTTTAAAGCAACGGTAAGTCTCTCATATGTGTTTACTTTTATGTTAACGTTTTGAATCCTGGTGGAGGGAAGAGATGCTCATTTTCATAGTACTGGTAATATTACAGTTCAGCTGGCCATGGTCTTAACTTGTGCTTCATGATATTCTGGAGTATTGTAAGGAATCCCCTTGGGCTGAGAGACTGTTTATCTTAAAATGACTGGCATCCCAAATTCAGAGTTTCAGAGGACTTTCTTTAAAGATGATGTTCAAATAAAGAGTCATATATATGTTCAGATACAGATTTTTCTGTTCTGCTGTATAGCAGGTGTTTGAACTCCTTGCCCTCAGTTTGAACTCCTTACCCTCAGTTATGGTTCTTCTGATGTGATTCAGAAGTGTGATGCTTTTTGGGATGCTTTTCCTGGCTTTTTGTTGCCTGGAGATTTGCACTGTTTATAGCATTTTGGCAAATTGCAACTACTATTTCAACTACTAGGTATGTTATCAGGCATCTTGCAGACATCATTTGTCTGTTACTCATTTATTGAAGGAACTTAAAAAAATAAAAAAGATGGATAAAACACTTCATGGTAATGTACCAAAGAACATAGAATTATTAGTATTTTCTCTGCAGCTTTCAGCTGATGTGTACAGAATACATTCACTACCCAAAGGAGGGCCAGTGGTACTGTTCAAAGGAGGAGCGGTTCGAACTTTAGATGTCCTTTTGGAAGCCCCTCAACAAGAGATTGAAAACATTATCTCAGATGAAGTCATCAAGTAAGTGATGCAACTTTATGAAGTTTGTTTCTTGCTCAGAGGAATGGACGGTGATGAAAGTTCCCTTTTTTTGAGGGGATAGGGGAGAGATCTGAAGACACAGATCATGGGGGTGGCTGTTTTTTTCTAACACATTATTGTTAAAATCTTAGCACTCTACATAAATACTGAAAAACTAAGAGGCTGCCTAAGGAATGGTGGGTGACACTTTAGGTGTAGGCCTGGAATATGGAAGATGTTCATACAGTTTCTGCTTTTAGGTGGAGTGAAGCCCTTATGGAACGTCAACAACCTGTCTTGATTTTTGCTACTGAGAAAGTGAGTTAAATACTTATTTTAAAGCAACTTTACTAGCAGCAAAATCTAAGTGCGTTTTCTGATATCTATCACCTGTTTCATTGGATTTTAAGAGCTTTTATTGAAATCATTATCCTGATTTAATCAGTATCCCTATACAACAGTTAAATTGCAGTTGTGTTGCTTTCAGGGCTGAGGAGTGTGGCTCTTAAAACTGAAGAGAATAATTAAGATTAAATATAGGAGACATTGTCTTATTCCTTGTTGCCTTCAAATACTTGCTCATTGTGAAGAAGTTATTAAATATGATTTATGTTTTAAGAAAAGAATTACAGATGGATCTGTCTTTATTCATATTCTTCTTTCTTTTAATCTATTTGTTGCATAAAATTAGAATTTTCATGCTTGAGCCTGCAAACTTTTATCAATTAGGCTGTATGTAGAAAAGCCAAATTCCTAACTTTGCATAACATCCCAAGTCAAGCAGTTCTAATACCTGAATTTCTGTTATTTCTTCTTTGTGCAAATTAAAGGAAAACTTTATTTTCTTTTTTGTTTTAGAATGGAGATTGTTTTGTCTACGTACAGAAACTTAAGATGAACAATCTACATAAATATAAGCTTGAACAACAGGAATTATCTAAGGCCCTGAGTTTCACAGCATATATAAAAAATCGAATCATCACACTTCTGTGTTTGTGTAAGTTACGTTTTCTAATGGGGTGTGATAATAAAGCAGAGAATTGTGTGGAATGACATAAAATGTTGATACTTACGAATTATTGTTTACTATTTTCAGCTCTTCAAACTTCCTAAAACAGCCAGTGGTAGAAGTAGTAATTTAACCTTCCTGATGCTTTAATGGCTGTATAAATTCATACGTGTTATGACTTTTATCTTACAGACCTCGTGCTAGCTGTCCTTTCATTTTGTTGCTTTGCATTGTAACATGTCCTAGAAACATGCTGTGTTATTTCTTCTTCCTGCATTCACTGGATTTTGTTCTCCGTGGATGTCCGTTTGCCATATTGTATCAAACAGGTTTTCCACAATAACAGATCATAAAACAGTAATGATTCTTCTTTTTTTTTTTTTTTTTTTTTTTTGACAGCTTCCAATGACTGTGTATACAAATTTCTGATACCTCTGCAGCAAAACACTGAAGAGGAAGAGCAGATTTTGCCCAAGTCACTACTCCTGAACCTTTCGGTATCTGGAAGTGTTCTAAAAGGAACTTCTTTTGTTGTTCTTGATAAAGACCACATTGCAGTGTTAGGAAGTCTAGCTACAGCTGGTGAAGAATCCAAAGGTAACAAGAGTTGAGAAGATGCAGCGAGAGAACTTATGGATGGAGGGGAGTTAAAGGGGCCTGGACGTATGTAAAAGGACCTATGCAGGGAAATAGCTCTGATGTCCTCTAAGGAATCAGTGTCTGCAGTAAGTGAAACAAACACTTCAGTCCCATGCCTAAACTCCTGGAATGTGGGATCACTGAAATTTAAGCAACTGAACATTTTATAGCAGTGTTCTTCCTGACTTGAAGCCGCAGTGGCTGTTGTCTGTTTTGCCACAGCTTCTTGCTTCAGGCTGGTCTGGAAAACTAACCCACCTTTAAATACTTGACTTGAGCTCTAACCAGAATGTTGAATGGTTACTGACTGAGCTATTTTGAAACAATTATTGTTTCAAGTTGTTTGTAGCTGAAAGTAGCAAATGTAAATGAAGCGTTTTTGTTGCACTGTGGCTTTGTAACATCTACCTCCTACTTTCCCTAGAGTGCCTAACCATATGGAATACAAAATTTCAGACATTGCAGACTTCAAAGGAGCTGCCCCTGGGAACGAGTGGACAAGTAAGTGGACAAGTCTTCAGTCTGTGGTCTGTAAGCTTTGTGCATTTGGCATGATAGCAATGAAGAGGCTGACTTTCAGAGTTCTGCTTCTGTCTGGAAGAGCAGGGAATACCAGGTTCTGAGACAAAATTAATACTGACAGTTCATGAGCTGTTTTTGTCAGAATGCTGCCCTGTGGCAATCTCTTTGATAATTCAGTACCTTCTCACTTTTGATGGACTTGATTATTTCTTGAGAATTAAATAGAAAATTAACCAGAAACCCCAGCAGTTTCTATTCTGTTTAGACAATCTGTAACTGATGGTCTAAATGATGCCTGCATCTCCCTAAATAGCATTTCAAGATGTTCAGCTGCCTGTTAATGGTAAGTCAACTGACACCTAAATAACAAACTTACTAGTGCAATAGAGCTGTTGGCTGGTTTTTGTCTTATAATTGCACAAGAGGAAATTAATGTCTTGGAGCAGCTGCTTCTTATTTGTGCATTTAAAATCAACAGTTAAGGAAGGTCTGCTAACAAGTATTAAACCCACCTAAAACAATTTCATCTTACCAGTGACTTGTAGTTGAACTCTGTAGTAAGGAGTTACACATTGGCTTGTGCAGGAACGCACTTCTCTGCTCATCTCATAAAAATATGTTTTCCTATTTTGTAGATATGGTGTTATGAGAAAAAATTCTTTTTTACTCATGGGAAAGTGCTCACAGTGGTTATATACAAGTGTGAAACATCATCCTTGGCAGCTGCTGTGGGAAAGCTCAAGGACAGTCAAGCCCCTGGTAAGAATCTTTCCAATTACGTGAAAAGACCTTGTAAAAGGAAAACTTCTGGAATTGTATAGAAATTATTTTAGTATATGCCCATAAAATCAGTTGACTCAAAACAGCTTGCAGTAACGTCACACTGCCCTGTTTTCTTCACTGTTAAATTTACTGTTGCTGAAAGCACCAAAGTATGCAAATGTCTGAATTACTTGTGCCTTGGTTGTCATTCAAATAACTGGAATTACTGAAAATGCTGGAATGCCAGCTTTGAATACTGAAAGCAAAATGAAGTGCTGTCTGCTATAAATTATTTTCAAAGAGTTGAAAATAATTGATTAGGTCGAGTAACATAAAACTGTAGTTTGTAGACTTTAGTTTTACATTGCACTGTCATAGTGTCTTTAATTTAGCACTGCACTGGTAAAATGCTGTTGCAAGTAATGCTCACAGTAGATTGTGTAATAATTTACTTATCTTCATCCAGGAGGCTAAATGGAGAAACAGTATGTAAAAAGGGCCACAAAATTACTTCCTGCTGAGATAAACCTGGAAACTGTCTTTTCATAAAGTGACTTGGATTATACTTCAGAAAATACTTGTTAGTATGAGAAGCTGAGTAACATTTAAACTTGAATAAATGTGCTTTAAGTGCTACCTTCATATAGTTTTGTTCTGTGTTCGCAGATGTGTCTTCGTTTGTAGACTGGAATACCCTTGGAGATGAAGAGCTCGTGATTTCCTTTCAGTCCCAGCAGTCTGTAGCTCTAAAACCTGAGTCCGGAATGACTGTAAGTTAGCATTAGGAGCATGCAAGGTTTTTGTTTTCATTCTTTTGTCTCTTCCCCAATGCTGCTCCTTTTAGTTTTAGGTGTTGTAGCAGAAAACATTTTCACTTTGTATTTGTTACTCATTATTTCTAACACTATGTCTGGAATTGGACTACCCAGTTATTGATCATAATCTGTGCAGCAAATTGATACACAAAGTTCCTAGTTACCTTGATTGAAATCCTTAAATATATATGAACTTTTTTGAGCTGAATAATAACATTTTTTGTTTCCTTTTTCTTTGTAATAGTTAAGATCAAAAAAGACCA
This sequence comes from Neopsephotus bourkii, assembly GCF_033783945.1. Taxonomy (NCBI): domain Eukaryota; kingdom Metazoa; phylum Chordata; class Aves; order Psittaciformes; family Psittacidae; genus Neopsephotus; species Neopsephotus bourkii. Next base: position 3,530,404 of record NW_026902223.1, read on the forward strand.
CTGTTGCTAAAGTACAGCCAGATACCTTATCAGTTGGGCAGCTCTTACTAAATCTGAAAGTAAGTAAAGCAGATATCCTAAAGTAGTGGTTTAGACACTCTCAGAATATTCTAGTTGTCTCTGAAGCTATTATCTTTTTCCATGTCCTCTTGCAAATATCAGGTTGGCAAAGCTGCCTTCAACAGGTGAGTTGGTGGATATTGTGCAAGAACAGTATTTGAGCATGATGAAATTAAAGTTTTGTCATAGGAGAATGTTTGAGAACTGTACTATACAAAGCTGATATAACCGAGTTCTGAAAACTTGCATGAATTTGTTCATTTTTAATGACAGTCTTCTCTTGCAGCAGATAAGGTGTGAGGATATTTCACCTGAACTCTGGGGGGTTTGAAGTTTTTTTAGATTCTTATTTACGGCTTTAATTTTGTTAAAGATATTTTGGATCTAGAAAGTGGAATTGCTAGGAATTCCACTGCAAATACAGGAGTGAGCTGCTTAGTTCCTTTCTAAAATCTGCTGCAAGTGTTGTGATGCTTGAAGTTGAAGCCTTTCCTGTGTGAATGTACCTATAGTTCAGCTGGGGCTGCACTTCTTGGTAATGTTACTGAAGGAACAGGTGAATAATCCATGAGCCTGAGTTCAGAGTGAGAAATTACCCTGTTTGGCTCTTTCATGCTTGAGAGATACCGAAACACAGAGTGCTAAGGATTTTTTTGTAAATCGTTTTTAGCTTGAATGCCAGTCAGTCTGGTTCTACTTGGTGTAATTAATACCAGTACAGTGTTCAAACCTATTTGTCAACCTCAATTTGTCATTTTCAGGATGCTTCTACAACTGTATTTGAAAATGAGTTGAGACAAGTGATGTCAAAAGAACAGATGCCAGATTTCCAAGCCACTATTGGATGTGTAGTAACTGCCCTTATAAACAGATGCAAAGCAAATCCAAAGTACTACCCTCGAAATCTCTTGTTACAGATAGTTGAAAACCAAGACTTGTCTTACAGGTAATGATGATTCTCAATTTTTTTTTTATTGTAAGGAATAGGCAATAATAATAGTAGTAGTAATAATAATAATAATAATAATAATTATTATTATTATTTTTAGTAGAAATCCAGTTCCTTATAAAGCATTCTTGAATTACCAGAATTTACTATTAAAGTTTCTTATCCTTATTTTCTGTGAAGCTGACACTTCCCGGATGGATTTTTGTGTAAAGTTTAGTACTTCAGTGTTAGTTGTTGATGTAGCTTTCAGTGGGTATGAACTATGCAGCATATTCTTTTCATATTCTTACAGCTTATGTCCAGATTTAATGGTTGTTGCTTTGGAGAAAAAAGATCTCCATCTCTTACAAATCTGCTTACAACGGTTTCCAGATATTCCTGAAGAAATTACTTATGCTTGCTTGAAAGCATTTTTGAGGTAAGTTGGAATCAATCATTATTTTTTTCCCTCCTTCTTCACTAAATCAAACCCCTTACTAAAAGCTGTGTGTCACCAAGAATGGCTTTGATTTTATAGATGAGCAGTGAACACTGTGCATTAAATTCATAATTCTGAGTACAGTTCATGTTGGAGTCTTGCAGACTGACAGACTTTTTACAAGACGCCTGTTGCATATGTTAATTCTAGAAAGTATGTAAATGGTAATTAAAAGAACATGCCTTTTGGTAACACTGCTGGCCTGAATGGCATTTACATTCTTCTACATACGTTGTTAGAATGATCTGTTTACTGTGCAACAGACTTAATTGGGAACTCACCTGGGGTAAGAAGCCCACAAAAAAGTACAACTGTTGTAAGTTCGTGACAAAACCAGCTTTCATATCCCCAAAGGATGAAGTCTTAGGCAGGCACTGTAACCAAAAGAGAAGACTTTGGTTACTGTTGTAACTGTTGCTCTAGGCTTCCAGAGCAAAAAGGATTATTTTTCTATTAGAAACACCAGGTCTTATTAATTTCATACCTTGGTATTGTCAAATATTTTATTACTAAATGAGAAAATCATAACTGATGGGTTGAAGCAGTCTGAACACAACAACAGTCTCAAATGATGTATAACCTTAAAATCAGCCCATGACATAATGTCTAATAATGCAGTAACTAACGTTGAAATAAAAGAACAGTACATGTATTGTTCAAGGTTAATAATTAAAAAATATTAACTGTTCTCTCATGGTATTTATTCATTCCGCAAGACTATATTTTAGTATATTTTTTTTACTTTTATAGTAAACTTCAAAGAGTGTGTACTAATGAGTTGATGGCATTGCTGATTTTAAAGTACATAATTAAAAGTATTAAACATCTGGAATTTTCTTTTACAGCTTTAGTGATGCCTATCTTCAAAGAATAGATCTGAATCTAGAATCTGTTATCTGTTACCTTGATATTGAATTGAACAATAAAGAAGTTAAGGCTGAAATTGTAGAAAATGGTTTCAGTACGGAGCTGGAACAAGACATCTGGGAAACTAAAATCACCAAGAAACACCATGTGACGAGTGATAGTGAATCCTGCCCTGTTGGACCACAGAAGGCAGCGTTACTGTATCCTCTGTGTTTAATGGAGGAAAGTCAGTGCGTTATATGTGACACAGATGTTTAGGTTTAGTATTACTAAAAGATGTATCTTCTGCTATTATTAAAAGTTTCTGAGAAGTTCTGATAAAATAAGTTTTTACTCAGTAGAAAAATTATTTAGGCTATAAATAGAAACAACTTTTAGAAAGCACCTATACCAGGTTAAACTACTATTATTACAAAAGTGTAATAAAACTTCAATCTATTCAAGAGAAAATAGCATCACTGATTTTGATGTTTGTTGAAACAGATTAGCCAGTTACATACTTGTAGTAAACAGAACTGCTCAAGCTAACTGCACTGTGATGATTCAGTTGCTGTATGTATTTCATGATAGAAATAAGGGAGATTCAAAAGGCTCAAATAGGACCTGTCTTAAGAAACTTAGAGAAATATTTTTATTTAGAATTCACTTTGCTTTGTAGAAAGTGGTATTTTTTTTGTGCTGTTATATTTCCTTAATAGTCCTGCACAGAAATGCTATTCTCCATTCATCTTACAGTGAGACATTCCTTTTGCCTCATCTGAAAAACCTTCCAGCTCAGCAAGCTATTGTAAGTATGTTAAAAGTTTTAGAACCTTTATTCTGGGGGAGGAAAGGGAAGAAAGTTTTTCAGTTGCGTATCAGAAACTTGCCGATCTTACTGGAGTCTGAATCACAAACTAAGACATGAAAATGAAATTAAGATGGCTAATAAGATTTAATGTTAACAAATGTTATGTTTTTCCACATGCATATGGAACTGCTAATCTTTTTAGTCCACGCTTACTTTAGAAAATGTAAGAAAGAAACCCTCTTTATGACCCAGTCTACTTGAAAAATGTGGTTTTAGCAACATTTAGCAAGTAGAGTATCCTTTATTGATTTGGATGCTCTCTAAGAAAGGATCAATCCTAAATTAGTCAGATCCATCAGAAACAGAAGTTTAGAAAATCTGAGAAACAAACTGTACACTCCGTAAAAAGCCAATTTCAAAACACATCACACTCCATGATCTCGGACCCATTCAGTTTCAGTATAAAAAAACCTCATCTCCCTGGTCCCTCAGCACCTGAAATATAACTTCCAGAACTGCTTGTACCATAGTACCTGAGCGTATATGTGGTTTTCCAGGGATTCAGAAAAACCATACAGTCAGAAGAAAGTTGATCTTAGCACTGACCTGTCTCCTTGATTTCTCTTTTCAGAAAGAGAAAGAAATCTTTGACTTGTGCTCAGCACAAGATGATGTTGACCTGATTCTCACTGTTAACCAATTTATTGCTGGCTACTGAAAGTGAAGCTGGGACTAAAATTACTAATGTTGACAGAGTTTTTAGCAGAGTTCCTAGAAAAGTCCATGTCTAAATTAAATTGCAGTGAAACAATCAGTGGAACAGTGATTAACCCTGAATGTAATATTAGTGAGAATTTTCAAACATCTGGCTATAGATGATGTAAGAGAACCAGAAAACTTATTTGTAATGTGTAGTATACAGGCATCTCTGTTGCTTTAAAAAATAAACTCAAAAATCCTCATGAGTATTACTGCGTGCAGGACTAAACTCCCTAGCCTAAAAATGTTCTGGCTTTTCTACTTTTAGCTGTTTCTTAGGTATTTATACTACCTGTATGTGAAATGCAGTGAAAAAATAACCACCACTCTTCCCGGAACAAGCCCTCCAACTGTAAATCAGGTGAGAAGCTACTTCTAAGATTTGTATTTCCTTTGGTTTCTGTGGTGTGTAACTTCGTAAGTAGTGAATATGTAACTGAGATCTACATTCATTCTACAAAGTATTGTCTATTAGTGTAACCTCTATGAAGTCAGATGTAACACGACACTTTTTACTGTCAGAAAATAAATGTACTGTCTTAGAATATGAAACCATGCATTTTGCATTGAAAGTTACTGTTGTAGAATTCAGCTTTTAAAGCAAAATCTGCGTCATTTGCATATCATAAAGTGTAAGTGTCCTTTCCTGGTTTGTCTTCAGATTATGGATTGGCTGTGCCTATTACTTGATGCTCACTTCTCAGTTATGGTGATGCTACCAGAAGCGAAAGAGTTACTTTCAAAGCTGCATAAGTTTGTAAGAGCCCAAGTAAGTTGCATTTTACTTCATTTTAGTATAGACTTTGAATGTGGGTGTTAAGGAGGGGGGCAGACAACAAGAAATTATATAGTGAATCAAATAATGACTGTTCTGCTCTGTATATTTCTTCCTTTTTGATTTCAAAAGCTGTTATATTTGCTAGGGTTAAATATCTGAAACTGTGCAGAACCACACATAGTTTCACAGTGTAATGATGTATGAAAAGAATGAAAATTTCTTTTACTGTAAGTATCTGGTTTTTCTTCCTTTTTAGGTGCGGTTCTACTCTGAGCTAAACAAGATTGAAGGAAGTTTACGAGAATTACAAAGACTTAACCACCAGAAGGACCCTCATACGTATTCTGTTGAAGTGCTGGAACTTATTTGAATTTGAAATGAATTATTAACACATTTTTTATTGATTCCTTTTATGATGAGGATGTATTAGCACTCCATATTGGGGATGTGAAAAGTTGTTTTCTACATAGGAGGAGCGCAGTTACTCTGTAACTTCGTGGGAGTTTTAAGCTTGAAACTCATATATTAAAAGCCCTCTTTTTAACTGGATGAGAAGCTGGATGCTTGTTTATATTTTCATGTATAATTTTTATACTTCTACGTAGTGATAAGAACATCCTAAAATACCACGTAACTTCTGGCAAAGAATTAATAGGATATTTGCAGTAAGACTTCAACAGATGTTTCATCAAATGAATTGACATTTTTATTTTACATGCTTCTTTTTTACTTAATAGTTTAAGCCTCTGATTAGATTCTTTGGAGTTCTCTTATCTCCACTCAGGTTGAAGTACAGATGAACTCGAGTTTGCTTCTTCGACTTTTCTGTTTTAAAGTTGGTTTTTACGTTGTCCAGAGATGACTTTGACATTTACAGATTTAGCTTAAACAGGGAAGGGAGCTTAAGTGTAGGTATAGGGTTGTTATCTAACCTTGCTTTCTCTCTCCTGTGTGTCATGGTACCACAGTGTGGTAGTGTACCCTTTCATGCTCTCCTTTCCAGTCAACCATCTCCTCTTACGCTGCTTTATAAAAAACAGAAGGGAGGGAGTTGTGTGGCAGTCAGTTGTTAGTCTTGAATGACAATACTCTAAAGCTGATTTGGTACATCTCATACCTGATGAGACCACCTGCGTCCAGAAGCTGCCTACAGCTAGGGAGGTCGAAGAGGTACACAGCAGGATCTAGATTCCTCTCTCAAGTGAAAGTGCAGCTATTTACTAAGATGTCTTGTTACACTCTATCTCAAAGATTGGCATCAGCTGAAGACAGCTATTTTCTCAAGCAGAGACTGGTCCTCTGGAGCATGCTCTCCTGCACAGACTTGCAGAATGAAGTTCCTGGATTTCAGCATAATCAGCTGTACTTCAAGACTTGTGCTTTAGAAATTTCTGAAGCTTTCTGATGTTGAAAGATTGTATCCAAGATGGTTTCTGCTCTTTAAATATTCATCTCTTGAAATGAAGTTTTGGGGGAAAGGAAGCATAAAAACATTCAGGTAAAATTTAACAGAGTGACCGTGCAACTGATAACTGAAGACCCTCTGGAAGTTGGTATGTTCTAGTTGTATATGGAGTTACTGGAGGTCAGTACCAAATGTTTGTAGAAGTAAATTTAAACCACTGCAATGGGCAGCTGAAGAATCATGTAGGGGTACTTCTGGCACTGGCAGTAGTTGCTTTTTATTTTCTGGACAAGAAAATTCATCTCCAGTTTAAAATAAGAACATTCTTACCTACATCACCATCTGTTTTCTCCAAGTACTTTTTCAAGCACTGAACACCTCAAGTTAACCTCCTGTAGAGTGCTTGCTCTATACAGCTTCAATTCTAGCATTTCAAATGATGTGTTAGCTTTAGATTTAATTTGACTATCTTTAAAAACAAGTAGTGATCTAAAGTTGTATGAAAGCACCAGTCTTTGAAGGTGTTACAGGTATAGGTATCTATTGAATTGCACTACTGATTCACTGAAAACTGACATGTTATAAGGTGCTTGTTGGACTGAGTATTCAGCTAAATGATGGAATAGGGGAGAATGAGGCAGATAAATATGAGGCAGATAAACATAATGCTGAAGTCTAGTATAAAATAAATGGTTTGGGGACAAGCCTTCAGAGAAGATAGGTTGATGTTCAGAACAGCAAATAAGTTGTTAACTTATTTTTCCTAATAATGTGATTGAATATTAGTATAATTCAGTATATCAGTATGTTGATATACTTTGGGTTTCATCATACTAAATAAAATGGTAGTTGGTAATGTACTGAATTACATCAGCGGAAGTCAGCGAGGTTGTGAATGCTCCATCCCTGGCGGTGTTCAAGGCCAGGTTGAACAGAGCCTTGGGTGACATGGTTTAGTGTGAGGTGTCCCTGCCCATGGCAGGGGGGTTGGAACTAGATGATCTTAAGGTCCTTTCCAACCCTAACTATTCTATGACTCTATGTAAGCCCTTGCTTCCTAAGGCTGACTATTTATTTCATAGCTGAGCTCTAGTCTTAACTACTTGGTGTCTTATACATGTAACTGATTCTAGAGCTAAATACCTAAATTCAGTGCCTAATACATGTTATGAAATAATTTGGAGGGATGAGCTGGACGAAAGCAGCTCAGTAATTTAAACAAGAGCATATGTTCATGTGTTATGCATGCCATCCAGCTCTAAGCTCTTAAGTTCTTTCTCTCACCCTTGGAGAAAGGAACCCATCCAGACAACAGCTTGGAACAACTAGGCTATTCATTTTATCCAAAATGCCCTTTGAAAGGAATCTTTCTCTCCATCTGTCTTGAGTATGGAGGCAGTATGGGGCCTCCTAGCAAAAATTCCTCTTCCTGCTGTATTCAAGTCACTTATAAATATGCTCATTTAACTATACGAGCAGACTCAGAACTTCATGTAGAGAGGTTTTGTTCTTGGGAATAGACATGGGTAGGTGAGTAGGTTAAGGGGTTACAGTTGACTTCTTTGTACTGAGCTGTGTGGTGGAAAGGGTTAATTTATAGTCCTGATTTTGAAAGTTAATACAGCTCTCTATGCATCTGTTTCTTCACCTATAAAATTAAAATTCTTTATGTCCTATCCAGTAAACACTTTCACATCAACTGGTAAATACAAGATGGGATTAAGAGATGAGGTATTCTGGTTCATAGTACTCAAATGCAAATTATTCTTCCCACCTTTGGTTTTACTACAAATATAAGAAATAGCAGCCTTCCGGTATCTGAAGGGGGGCTATAGGAATACTGAGGATGGACTATTCATTAGAGACTGTAGTGACAGGACAAGGGGTAACGGGTTAAAACTTAAACAGGGGAAGTTCAGGTTGGATATAAGGAAGACATTCTTTACTGTTAGGGTGGTGAGGCACTGGAATGGGTTGCCCAGGGAGGTTGTGAATGCTCCATCCCTGGTGGTGTTCATGGCCAAGTTGCATGGTTTAGTGTGAGGTCTCCCTGCCCATGTCAGGGGGGTTGGAACTAGATGATTTTAAGGTCCTTTTCAACCCTAACTATTCTATGATTCTATGAAATCTACAATATTTTAGAGAAGCTAATACTCTCATAATGCTACAGGCTGCATGAATATTAGTGCAGTAGATATGCCAGATACCTTTTCTAGATTTTCAGCATGTAGATGGTAGAATTCACAAGTGTTTTTCCTAACATCACAAAGGAAGATAGTGAAATAACCTACCTCCAACCATGGAGCTGTGTATCTATGTGTTTAAAGAGTTATCACAATCCTTTGTAACCTTGTAAGAGGTTGCAAAAATTAGCCTGACATAAGCAATCTAAAGCTAACTTTGAACAATTCAGAATGCAAAAGGGAGGATAAAGGTGTGAATGGGGTTAGGCAATATTGTCTGCTGCTGATGCTGTGTATATTGTACTGTGTGTAGACCACAGCCCTGAGCCTCTGCAGATATAACAGTGAATGTAAGAAGAGTGCAACTGAATATAAAAGAGATGCAGATAAAAAGCTGGATATGAGTGCAAATTGGGTAAACCCTGGTGCCATTGTGACATTGTTGCATGCTTGACACTGCAGCAGGTTTGTGGCTTTAATGAGATGCTCAGCCTGAGCAACAAGTTAATGAACAAAAGGCGCTTCAAAAATTACTGTAGACGAATGCAAATTAAATTACACATTGGACATAGAGCTAGCATGCTTATGCCATGACCAACATTGGGATTTACATCACATGGAAGCATAAGCAAGAGACTGAGAGAAAATGAAAATGCAAACACTTATTTGTTAATGATAAGACACCCTGGGATCCCAAAGCTGTAGATATAGCCGTGAAAAGAAGGTTGGTTGTAAGAAATTCAAGATGTTTGTGTGCCTTGGGCTGGCTTTCAATTTGTACTGCTTTTGCTCAGGAAACCGATACCCTGAATTCAAGTGGTGCCATTAGAAACCCACCAGTGCTATTGGTTTATGTAGATTTTTAGCCCTTTGGGGGCTCTGGCAAATGGGAAAACAAGAGGGAATACGAAATAGATGAAGCCTATCTCTTTTTCATAGTGCTCCAGTGAACTGCAAGCACACAGCAGGCTGGAGAAAGACCGGCAGAAATGCACGTGGTGGGACCTTAGGTGCTCTCCTCGCTTACCTTGCTTTATACCGACCCTGGATCGATAATAGCGAGCTGTGAGAGGGTTTTGCTTTCTGCAGGTGGGTGAAGGTTTACAGCCGAAAGAGGCGCAGTGGTGAAGGGGGTCCTGAGCGCACGGAGGGAGGGCGCCTCTCCTGAGGGGAGACCTGGTTTTGGCGGGCCCATGTGAGAGCCGCTGCCCGGTGCCTAGCTGCGCTCTCAGCTCACCCCTGAGGGGTGCGCGGCCGGCTGAAGCCGAGGGATGGCAGCCCGAGGGGCTCGCATTAGGGCGCGGGTCGAGCTCTGGGAGAGAATCGGTGACGGGAGTCGCTCTTCGGGTGTGGGCAGACGGGGAGCCTGAGGGGTGACACGGGACAGCTCCAGCCGTCGGCGGGGCTGGAGGGAGCCTCGTGGAAGGCGGTGGCGCCGGAGCAGCGCTTGGTGCCCGGTGGCGGTGAGCCGGGTGCGGGGCTCGCTGTGCGCCGGTGAAGGGAAGGCAGCGAGCGGACCGGAGCCGAGCGCGGCGCTGGGGCGCGCAGAGCGGCGGGGGCGGCCGGAGGAGGGCGCGGAGCCGCCTCAGAGCGCCGGCTCCAACATGGCTCTGGCGGCTGAGGGCGGCGGCGCCCCCTGGCGGCGGCTGTCGGGCGCGGCCGGTCACGTGAGGCGCTCGGGGCCTGCTGCCGCCGCCGCTTCCCCCAGTCAGAGCGGAGCGAGCCGAGGCAGAGACGAAGAAACAAGATGGCGGCCGGTGGCGATCCGGAGCGGGACGCCGGCAATTCGGATTGAGCCCTCGGCCCTCACAGCTCGGCGGCCCCCCTCCCCGGCCCGGATCCCTCGCAGGGGGGGGAGCTTCCCTGTAGCCGCCTGTCCGGACTCCGAGCGCCCTCCCGAGCCTTCCTTTCCCCTCCCTTCCCCCCCTCGGCCAGCGCCCAGAGATGCGGGGCCGGCGAGGCAGGCCGCCCAAGCAGCAGCAGCCGGCGGCGGCCACCGCTCAGGCGAGCTCCCCGGCTCCGCCCGCCCCGGCGGGCCCCATCGGGGGGCTGAGGTCCCGGCAGCGGGGCAGCAGCCGTGGCAGGTGGGCGACCTCGGCCCAGGCGGAGACGGCGGGGCCCAAGCAGAAGGGAGCCGCGGCTGCCCAGGCCTCTTCCCCCGCCACCGCCTCCCCCAGGGGGGGCAGCAAGAGGAAGGGAGGCAGCGGCAGCAGCAGCACCCCTGGTGGGGGAGGCAGCAGCGGTAAGGGTAGGGGCAGGGCTGGGGCTGGAGGAGCAGGGGGAGGAGGCGGAGGAGGCAGCTGCAACAGCCAAGGCAGGGCTGCCTCGTCCAGGAGGAGCATCAGCAAAGTGGTGTACGATGATCATGAGAGCGAAGAGGAGGAGGAGAGCATGGTGTCCGAGGAGGAAGAGGAGGCAGACCCCGAGGATAACCAGGACTCTGAGGAGGAAGAGGAGGAGGAGATAATGGAGGAAGAGGACGACGACGACTCTGACTACCCTGAAGAGATGGAGGATGAAGACGATGCCAGTTATTGCACTGAGAGCAGCTTCAGGAGCCACAGCACCTACAGCAGCACCCCAGGTAGAGAGTCAGTGGGATGAACTAAAACAAGTCGAGGGCACCCCACATGCTCCCTCTAGGTTTGCAAATACAGTCCGCACGCATTCTTCCTCCCAGGCGTGTATGTAAGGGATGCCTGCAAGCACTCACAGGGAGAGGGGTATGCAAATTAACGACTGGCAACCCCACGGATGCAGGGAACACTAGAAGATGCTTACCAACACATGTACTGGGAGGAGGGAGGGCGTACTGTAACAAGGGAATGCTGCAACAAGGGGATGCTTTGCAAATATGCATGGAGATTCTGGTGACTGCAGAAATGCATGATACACCAGAACGTCTTGCAAACAGTGTCAAAAGTGTATGGAGCATTCACTTAGAAACAAGGGGAAGGAGATGCATGCCTTGCAAAGAGGTCCTTTCAAATATATGCAGGAAAGGGTGGCTTGTGCTTGCAAATATAACTTGATGTTAAAAGGAGAGGAAGCACATGCAACTTGAAGGGGTCTTAAAAAGAAAAAAAGCCAAAAACCATAAACACTGAAAATTTTCAGGCTCTTGAAGTCAGAGGTCTAACTGGATCCAGCATTTACTGGCTTTAAGACAAAACTCGCTTTCCAAGGAGGGAAATGAGGTGCATTGTTCAAAATGGAGATTGCATTGTTATAGTTTGGGGAAAAGTGCATAGGGCCTCCTTGCAAGGGTGTAAACCTACTTTTAGTTAAACACAAAGATTGCAAGGTGGAGGTTGGGTCAGAAGCCTTGGTGTTAAATACTGCATTTATCTTAAGATATGGCAACCTTTAAAACTCATGTTGGTGTTAAAACTCCTTAAACATCATTGTGATTATTTTATTTTTTTTTAATCTCTAGTGGCAAATTTGGGCTCAGATTTTTCAGGCCTGTGTTTCTGTTTGTGCTTAATTGGCTCTTAACCATGTGGGTTTCAAGCTTCAAATATTCCTTTATCTAAACTTAAGCACTTTAGATTTATTTGAATTCATTCCAGAATGGAGTTCAAGCTTAGGAATTATTTAAGTTTGTTTGGTTCTTTTTAAAGTCTCTGAACCAGGAGAGTAGTTAAACTCAGGGATAACCCAGGAGTGCTTCTGAATTGGGCTACAGGGTCACAGACGCTGCTGTTGTACAAGTATTTGACCAATTTGGAAGGAGGGAGGAACAGGTTGTTGGTGTAAATGCACTGCGTCTTAATTAAAAAAGGAGTGTAGTTCAGAGTAGTTAGCTGACTTTATAAAAGGGGGAAGTACTGGTTACTGTGTCATTTGTTTTTATTTTGGTGAGTTAATGGTATCAGCTCATTATATGACTTCATCATAGTCCTTAAAAATCTCTGTGTGTCTGTCTAATACATATGTATTTAATTCATATCCATATGCTCAGGAACCTAAATGAATCAAAACAAGTACATACAATACTAAATGAATTTGATTTAGAGATAATTTTGAAGGTATTAGTTTACCTGTTGCAGGGATGAACTGCCATCAAATTTATATTTTGTGAATATTTATTGCCTTAAAGATTGAGGTCTGGCTTCACAGAAGGAAAAAGCCTTTCCAGTACTCTCTTGACTTTTAACTCTTTATTCTCTTCTTACTTGTCGTAACTTCAATTTTTAGTACTTTTTGGGGGAGTGCTTTTGTCAGGGAAAGAATATTTTGATTACTTTAATTGGCCTGCTCAGGAAAGTACTTTTTACATGAGCATCCAGGTTTAAAATGAGTTCTGCAGAGTATGGGTGTATTCAATTTTTGAAATGTGCTGAAGAGTTTTGGCAAATAAGATACTTCTGTGTGCATTGTTGTACAAGCATAGACAGGTTTTGTGTGGTATTGAGGTGTATCAGAAACCATTTCGATAATTTATGTGTTTATTTCTCACATGGTCAGGGTAACTTCAGTTAACTTTTATAAGATAAAGCTTAAGTAAGCATTTTCATCCTTATGTGCTTTTTTGGGGTTGTTATATTGAGTGTTTCATAGTTAAAACATCTATGTTGTTATTTTGGCAATTTACTGGCAGTTCTCATTAGCTCAGTATTTGCCTAGAGGTCTTCCTCCTCCTTCCCTCTCTCCCAGAAATGCTGTTGCCCTATTGCAATGAAAGTGCAAAACTTTCTTATTCAGTCAGCTCAGCCTGGCTTATTTCTGCTGAACAAATACCGAAATTGTGAGTGGTGCTACACAGTTGTGGCACTCATTGAAATCTTAGTCTTATTCAGGAAGAGATACATGAATTAGAACAGAATTAATAGGTGAGGAAAAGATTCACCTAACCTCAGCATGTCTTTATCTTACTGTGGCCAGCGCAGAGAAGAGTGCTTAAGGGTAGGGCACGCATGCAGTGATCTGTCTTCAGAGTTCTCTGTGGGCTCTGCTCTTTGATTCAGGTGCATGCTGAGCCAGAACTGGTCTTTAGCTATGTTTAGATACAGGGGTTTTTCTTTCGTATATTTATCATCAAACCAGACAAGTTGTAATACACAGTGGCAAAGTTCCTGTGAGTAACTGGAGAGCTTGAAGAATTGCCTTCTCCAAACTGGCCCCAAACAGAGTCATGCAGTGCCCGCTAGGTTTTTTCTACTAGAAATGATGATGAATGATTATTCTCTACTTAGCTTCCCTAACCATGTGCAGCTGAAGAGATTATTTTTTGCGAGCAGAGTATTGAAAAATTGCAGTTCCAATCAAACTCTCCTACCAAACAAGATTTTACACATAAATCACATCCAGTTAAATGAGTGACAGACTTTTTACAGCTTTTTCAAGCTTACATTGAATAACGAATTAAAAGATCACAGTGCAATGTCTGTAGCCAAGAAAGGCTCAGTTTTTATGCTTATGCTGGGGAGTTTATGATATATCTTGAACTGGAATCCACCAGGAGTGCTTTTTTACTGTATTATTAAAGTATTTAAAGAAACAAAATCCTAGGAATGGTAAAACACCTTTGATATAATGCTTAATAATGGTACAGTAAAAGCTTATTGTGTGAGTGTATATGACATCACTGCTTTTTCTTCTGCTGGACAGAGTTTTGGTAGAGGGACTGTATGTGTGTAATGTCCCTCTTCGTATCCATTTGTATCCCCAGAAGGTAGATGTAGTTTTCGAATAGCTATTGTATATGTCTTGTATCACTAAACATTTTTGCCATTACCTGTCCACTGCAAGTTCTGCTTTAGGCTTGTCATAATTGCGTGTATCAAGTATTTTCCATATGCTGCAGCATTTTAAAAGGAGGACTTAACATGTCTATAAGTCCTTCATTTTCTGTTTCTTGATTTTCTTTGTCAAAAACCAGGAGAACTAGTTTTAGGAAGAGCTGTACATCTAGATTTTGGCTGAGATAATTATCAGACTCTCTAACAAGCAAATGCACAGCAGTGGAGTTGTGAGCCAAAATATTTGTCTTTAAATATATGAATTTTTTTAGATGGCTTTTGCTAGTCTGAGCATTTGCACTGATTGTCCATCACTTCTCTTAACCAATTACTTCACTAGTATGCTTTTGTTTTCATTGTGAATGTATTTAACTGGAAACGAGGTACTGTGTTTTGTGTGTCTGTAGTAATTTTATATCTCTTAACCTGTTTTCATGCTCTTGAAGAATAGTTTAAGTGGAAACACTGAGATAGAACAGTAAGATACGCAGCCTCTTTTGTCTGTCATGTGAGAAGATTTACCAGCCTCCCAACCATATTACCCAGGGTACCCTGTTCTCAAAATCTGTCATGCTCTTATTTTACCATTTAGTAACCTGAACTTGGATTTTACTCTAGAGGAACTATCACCAGTTCATCGTGCCAGTCATGAAAAACATAGAAGAGTCCTAGCAAAGAAATAGTGTAGAAGGAGTAAATTGCTAGCTGATTCTGTTGTATTGACATGCAAATTTCCGGTTTATCTAAGAGCCTTTGTCACTTCAGTCATCTATCTAAGAAACTCTGTGCAGCAATTACCGTGCCATTATCAAAGTTTGTATGTTGTGAAAGGTAGAATATTTTGCTGGGTTTATTGTGCAAACTTTGTAGGGCTGCAGTAAAATTCCATAGCTGACCGTTGTATTGCATAGAACCAGCGTAAGGTGAATTGATGTGGATTTTAGTAGACTGGGGCTGTCTCTCAGAGTTTACTAACTTCTGAAATTAGTTGCAACTTATCCTGAGTGTGTCCCAACTAAGAAATTATCTGTCAGAATGTTCCTGAAGATTGTTATGTTAGTGCTACCTTTTTGCGTTCTGGCCTCTAGGCAAAGAAAAGTTGTTCCTCCAGGTACTTCTTGGAATGCTAGTGTGGGATCTCATCTGCTTCTTGTCTTGCACTAGTTATCCAAATGTTAAAATGATGCATTAGAATATAGGGGGTTTGTATTCCTGGCTCCTACGGAGATTGTACTGATGGCCATGATGCTGAGAAATTAAACTGTTAATGTAAAATGGATTTAGAAGTGTAGTACAGCCAGATGTACAAAGTGAAAAATAAACAGCCAGAAGTTTTAAGATTTTCAGGCAGTTGTTAAAGAACAGGAAGACCTGGTTTTGTACAGTGCAAAGCAGTAGTCAAAGTTAGCAGCATGTGTTGAGAGTTTCTGTGATATGGGTGCTCTCAGGCTCTAGTCTAGTAACCAGTTATTTTTTCATTTTCCCTTTAACTTTTTTGATGCTTGTTTTTAATGTCAGGTTAGGTTTTAAGTTTTATCTGGTTATTTGATTTACAGTGGTTTTTACTTTTCCAGGCAAAATAAATCGATTTGGGCTAGGTATGGATATTACAGAGCAAAACTGTTTGGAGCTGCACTTACAAGTAGCTACAAATGCATCTTATTGTTTCAGAAATTTCTAAGAGATTTAGACTTGTGAATATTAGAAATATGTTGTCATGTTGGCTTTTTAAAAGGCAAAAAAAGTGTTTTCTATAAGTCAGGCCCTTTAATTTTGTCCTGTCCCAAGAAAAAGATTTAAATTTTTCAGGTTTGGTACTGCTTTTCATAATATATTCTTACTTCATGTTAAACTGATTCATTTTACTGCTTTTTCTTCTTTGGTGTAAGCTGAACAAATGTTCTTCCAAGAGGTTGGCTTTTAATTAAGGAACCAGTTTGGGTATTGCTGTGGCAAACAAGTAGCTATATCCAGTTCATGCATTCTGCTGTGAGGGGAAAAAGAAAAGAAAAACACACAGAAAAAAGTTCTCTCATGCATTTTCATCAACTGGTTTCAGTTTTATCAGAGATATTTGACAAGAACTTACGTGTTGCTCTGCAGTCTCATTTGAATCTTGCCTGGTGAAGTGTAGCAATTTGGGACAGCAAATGTCTGATTCTTGTATGTTTATTAAAACCAAACAAAAAAAGGAGAGTCTTAATGAGTTTAGGAGGGTAGTTAAAAGCCAGATTTCCAGGAGGAAGGAAAACCTAGGAGAGGGCATCCTCTATAAGGAGTACTCATGCTTCCAGGACATCATATAATTGCCAGTTGGTCTTTACCTTGAGAAGTTTCAGTAGTGACTCATGATCTGGAAAACAAAACCAACCCACTCCTGTTTTACTAATGGTGGACCTCTGTGTTAGTGTAATTTGACTTGATGAACTTGAAACCAAAAACTGATCTCTTGCTGGGGGAAAATGTGAAGTTTTTTCACTCGCTGGGGTCAGTTTTGTGGAGTTTGCCAGCTGCGGGTTTGTACTATAATTATTTCCTCCCTCCTGACCAAAATACCTGAAACTCCTCCATCTCTCTTTTCCCTCCCCTATATTCTACCAAATGTATCTTCTCCATTGTAGCTGTGAACAGGAGCTCTAAGCTGGAGTCCTAGAGCCCAAATGCTGAGAAATCAAGAGGAAGGGAAAATTTTTAGAGAAATGAGACCAGTTGTGAGCTTTCTAATCAAGAAATACTGGAACCAGTGTTTATTTTTCGGGTCATACCAGTACAGCTACCACTGTCTCCCTGTTTAAACAAGACAGTGGTTCTGGCAGAGTATTTATTATGTAAGACCTCCATCCACCAGTCCATCACCTGAAATATTGGGCTGAAAGGCTGTGTTTACTAGCACTGTACATCTGGAGTAAAGGGATATGTAACAAGTTAAACAAGGCAAAACTGGATTTTTGTCCTTTCTGTTTGGCTACGTGTGTATGGTAATGGGAATACAACTAAAGCACAAAGCATGAAATTCATATTTAGTCATGGTGTAACCTTTTCTGTATTCTGGACACTTACGTAAATAGTTGGTTTAGATACTCTGTTTTAAAACTAAACCACATGAATGTGTAGCTTTAAAATTGAAGCTACATAAACAAGAAGATATTAAAGATGGTTAAAATGTTTTTAAGTTCCATATTCTCCTGTGCTAAACAGTTAAAGAATGGATGTGACTTTCCCCTTTCTTCTTTCAGTCTGTCAGTGAAAACGGAGACAAGCTTTTTGGTTCTTTTATATACTCTATTTCTGAATTTTGAGAGGGTCAGCATAGGGACTGAATAGGTTGAATAGATGGAAATTAAAAAGGAAAAAAAAGCAAGGGTTTGTTGGTTTTGGTTTTTTTTAAGTGCTTCACTAAATTCTGGGTTTGAGTGCTCAGCCTGTTACTTCAGTAACTTTATTTTATTGCAAGTATCATTAGTGTGTTGCTTAAATATTTGTAATATAAATTATTTTAATAGATTATAGTAAGTGTAGACTGTAATTATCAATATCTATAATTAAATGTGCCATGTGAATAAAATTGTTTACTCTTTAATCTTAATTACAGGCAGCTCTTCCATTAGAGAATTCAAAATAGGGACAGGCAGCCATTGCAGACTTCATCACTTTTGGAGACAACTAGTGAGGGAATGTGATTTAAAAGAAGTGTATGCGAGATAGAAGTATAATGCAGAGATGCTCAGGATGATCTGGATCCTGTAAATAGTCCAGTCGTGGCAGCAGGAGGCTCTTGGCAGATGAGTTTTTAGTGCCAAATAAAGCTGTGGAATTTAAATGGTGTAGAGGTGGACGTTTTCTTTCTTTGTAATGGCTCAAACCTGAAGGTGGAATTTGATTAAGGGATTTGGTTAATATGCAGAAACAATCTTAGAAGTATACAATTTACATGTAATAAAGCTGGAGTCCATTTGGGGAATCTTCAGGGTGTAAATTGACTTTCTTTAATTGACAGCAGGTACATCTAGATTCAGTTTGAAGTCTAGTCAGGTGGTTAAAGGTGAAGTACCTGCTGCTTGAACGCTTGCTCTGGAATCCTCTTAATGTTCTTTTGGTTTAGACAAAGTAGTACAGAAGGAAGTTTCATTTTTTACTTAAAAAAAGCCCTGCTGCTATGACATTTCCACAAATGGGAAATTACCCAGGGCACATCATAGAAATGATTTATCCAAAGTTATTTAAACTGTAACAAGAGAAAGTAATGCAGTAGGTGATGTAGTAAAACAAAGTTAAGAGCAGCAATGTAATTCTCTTGCCTCAGTGTGGTCATTGCACTGATTTGTTAAACTAGTTCACTTCTGTATATTATTTTAAGTGCATATTAAGGTACTGGGGTTTGGTTTTTGGTTTGGAGGGTGGATGTGTCTGCCAGTGAATACCAAATTCAGGCCCTGGATGTGTGGCCTTGGGGAGAGGAGAAGATTCTCCTTGAAAGTGAAAAGCTAGCAAAGTTGTATATGTTTATTGTAGGAAGACTGGTTTTCAGAATTTGAGGGTGTGTATGAAGAGCAGTTGGGTAAACATGAACTGTGAGCTTCAAAAACCTTCACAGAAGTTCAGATGGCTTCTAAAGAGCGTGAAGCTGTGCAGGTTGTCAGCGTGCTTCAGATAACTGGCAATGAGGAAGTTGTTATTATCAGAATCACAAGGAAGGCTGGAGTCCTTATTTGGAATACCAAACCGCCTTTCTTCAGCTGTCAAGGCTAGTTGTGAGGGAGAGGGTTATCCACCCAACCAGCAGAATACAAACATTTCAGCCCAAAACAGAGACCATAGGACTTTGTCATTGTTATATTCCATTGGTCTACACTTGTAATTTAAGTTCAACAGCCACTTAGAGTACTTCAAATTTTATGAGCACCTTGGCAGAGGATGTTCATATTTTTCACTGGAGATCAGACTGTTGGTTGTGTTGGTTTGGGGTTTTGGGGTTGTTTTTTTAAAGTTGTTTGGAGTGTTTCTTGAGATTGTACTTGATGCATTGAACAGGGATATGTTTAAGCGCGAATAGGCTTGGAACTTGTGAATTTCTGAATCAGACTTTGTGATTCCCTTCTTGGCTTCAAGTTCTGTTCAAGCTGCATACAGCAAAAATCAATAACAAATTGAAAGTGAAATTTGAAATAAACATGGAAAGATTTTCAATACCATGCCACAAAGCCACTCAAGGAAATATGTCTGGGTACCATTTCTTACATCTTTGAATACTTTCTTTGTTTAGCTCTGGAAAATGGATTCTATGCAGTGCAGAATTGTTCAAAGCAGTTCAGTGTCCAAAAAGAGAAATTATATGAGCTCTTGAAATGTGGTGTGTGATTTACAGTATGGGTTGTGGCAGTGCTGAGTGGTACGATACAGTAACTGGGCTGTGTACCGTGAAATTGCTTACCATGTTCACAAGGCAGTGGGCAAAGGGGCATACATTTTATAATGCAATATGGTTTTCGTTATTGTCTAAACTACCTTTACAATTACTTCAGAAATTTCTGTGCTGTATGCTAAAGCAAACATGAAAATATGTGAATTGATTTAAATTGAAGATGAAGAGTGGTGTGAATAATGCAACCACACCGTTGCACTGTACTTGCGCCAAAAATCAGTTCTTTATGATGGTGGTGTGACAATCTTTGTGTCCCAATAACACATTTATTCTAGACCTCTAACTGTAAAAGTATGCTTCCTCTGTAAGGTGAGATGTTAGAGGGCTTAAACTTTTTCAGAAAATGTTAGGAATGCCCATTTTAAGCTTCCTTTTTGTGCTTCTCCTGTTAATTTGATGTAAGAAATATACCAGTGTTTCTCTCTTGTGAAAGAGATATCAACAAAGATGGTCTAGGGGAAGTCAGGTTTTTGTTTGTTTGTTTGTTTGGGATTTCTTTCAGTGGAGGATAAAAGCAATGCAAAGGACAATAGTAATTTTGTTCTTGGAGTAGGAAATCTCAACAAATGGGAGGAAATAAGGAGTCTTTGCTCTTTGAGCGGTGTTCCTTTATTCTAGCTTATCTTTACTGAGGGGGTTTGTCACTTGTGATTGATTTAGGTAAACCAGGGTTATCATTCTTGCTGCATGCTTTCTTGAAAGGCTGTTTCTTTCATGGCTTTACTGTGTGACAGACATGTTTTTCTGCTGCTGCAATGGCAAACACTGCAGTAAATCCTAGTTTGTAGCCCTGCCACTTTCTGTGATATATGGACTCTGTGAAGACCATCGGTAGTTTCAGAGTATCTGGTTTGTGTTGCAGTTGTATTGCATGATCACCTACTAGGACTGATCCTACACCATCCTGCAATACTGAAGGAAGCTTCAGGACCCTAACAGTTTAATCAGAGCGTGCAAGTGTGTGCTTTGCTTTGGGGTCTTTTAATTAAACCAACTCTGGTTTATGCATGTATCCTGGTGATAGCATTGGATCATGGAGATAGGAAAGTTGAGTTTAATCTAGATGTTTCTTGCTTTGTGTCTGGCTGTGAAACTCCTGTGGTTTTGTGTGTTTGCCATGATTAAACATTTTCCACTTATTTGTGTAAGAGCATCTTGGAAGACAGTCATACAGGCATTCCTTCGCTTTCCACAGGCAGAACTCAAACTTCACTAAACTTGGGAATTTATTTTTATATGCAGATGATGTTGACCCATTACTTCTGTAATGGAAACATCTGGCTGATCATATTTATATTGCTTTAGAGTGTCTAATTTGTTGTGTAAGATTTTATTCTTTAAAGTTTGAGAGGCAGAGATGTATCTGGTGCCATCGTGCCCATCTAACTCAATGATTGATTTATTTATCTTCTGGAATCGTTTGGCAAACTGTCTATTATGTGTCAAGATGTTTCTGAAAGGTAGCTTCTCTTTTTGGTAACTTTTTTCTTTCCTTTTCAGTGCATTAAAGTTTCAGTGATGGTGTATTTAGATTCAGAAGGATCTGTCTTTGGGTGTTTGCCTGCCTTAGCAGGTCTTGCTCCCTATTAGACTTTTTTCCTGTATCTGTGGGAGTATTGGAGGGAGTTGGATGGGTTGAACAAATACCACAGAGAACCATTTCCTCTTCACGGTAACATCCAAGATGACTTGAAACTTGGTTTTAAAACAAGAAGCTGGTTTTATGATTAGTTTATGAGATTGTCTAAACTTGATTTTGTTGGGGTTTTTTTATAAAGGAAGTTTAATGAGTGCATATTAATACTTCAACTGATAGCTGCAAGACAGTTGAGTGTAGCTGGATACTTTGATAGAAGATGGAAATATTTCATCTCTCTGGTAGTGCTGGGTACAGGGGCTTTCGTCTTTTGTTTTGCCTTCTGCTTGGCATCAAGGATAGTGGAATTAAATAGGAGAAGGTGTAGCATCTCATCTGAATTAGCATCTGAGTCTGAATTAATTATGCTTAGTATCTATTCTTTTAGGTAGTGAAACAGCTCTTCAGAAAAGCTTTTTGTGTTAGGCTTTGTCCTTCCCTAAATCTGCCGCCTCCTCATTCTGTGGAGATATCTCCTGGCTTATTGAAGCATGTGGGGGGAGGTTTTTTGTGTGTTTTGTTTTGAAAGATTGGGAGTTCCTGAAGCATTTTCATATAATATCACATTTAACTTTTGTTTCTGGCTTGTAAGTATCCAGGATAAATACTCCAGTTAAAAGGCAGTGGAGAAAGTGATTTAGGTTCTGGTTTATGTTCTAAATTGGTTGAAATTGATGTCCTATGACATCTGCTTGGAATGATCTTTCTGTGTGCTATTGCTGGACAGGAGAACAGCTTGCGGGATTTAAATGCAAAATGTCTATTGTTTGAAGCTGGATGCTTTAAGTTTAAAATTAAATTTCCAGGAAGGAATGATAAACAAGTCATGCTGAGTAAAAATGAGGAAAAAAATCTAAATATTTTGGCTGAGGAAAACGTCTCTTTTAAGTAATTTGAATAATTAAAATTCTAATTGTCATTTTAAAGCTTCATCAGATTACACAGGAAATGCGACTGCTTGCGGTGTCTAAAGCAAAACTTCAGATAGCTTGTGAATTTTATTTTTATACTGTTAAAGGATAAGATTATTAGGTGAATTATCACATTGTGTAACTGAAGATGTAAATTCATAATTTACAGTGGTTTAGAAAGTTTGATGCAGTCATTGTTTATGGATGTTTAAACAAGTTGACCAGTGAATGGCAAAATTCTTATTGTTGCTTTTTATTCCAGGTAGGAGAAGACAAAGAGTGCATCGTCCTCGTTCTCCAATATTGGAAGAAAAAGATATCCCACCCTTGGAGTTTCCTAAATCCTCAGAGGACTTAATGGTGCCTAGTGAGCATATAATGAATGTTATTGCCATCTATGAGGTACTAAGGAACTTTGGCACTGTTTTACGCCTCTCTCCTTTTCGTTTTGAGGACTTCTGTGCTGCTCTGGTAAGTCAAGAGCAGTGCACACTTATGGCAGAGATGCATATAGTGCTTTTAAAAGCAGTTTTACGTGAAGAAGACACTTCAAATACTACCTTTGGACCTGCTGACCTCAAAGATAGCGTTAATTCCACTTTGTATTTCATAGATGGAATGACGTGGCCAGAGGTTCTGCGGGTATATTGTGAGAGTGACAAGGAATACCATCATGTTCTTCCTTACCAAGAGACAGAGGACTATCCTTATGGACCAGTAGAGAATAAAATCAAAGTTCTGCAGTTCTTAGTGGATCAGTTTCTTACAACAAACATTGCACGTGAAGAGTTAATGTCAGAAGGTGTTATTCAGTATGATGATCATTGTAGGGTTTGTCACAAACTTGGGGATTTGCTTTGCTGTGAAACTTGTTCAGCTGTGTACCATTTGGAATGCGTGAAACCACCTCTTGAAGAGGTACCAGAAGACGAATGGCAGTGTGAGGTCTGCGTAGCACATAAGGTGCCTGGAGTAACTGACTGTGTTGCTGAAATCCAAAAAAATAAACCATACATTCGACATGAACCTATTGGATATGACAGGCATAGGCGAAAATATTGGTTCCTGAACAGAAGAATCATTATGTAAGTATAAAGGAATCAGTGTTTTCTGAATAATGATATCGCATTGAATGCATTTTTAGGATATCCTGTAAGTTGCTTTTGCCATCTTGAAGTTGTTCTTTCATTTGGTAAGACTATTGCTTGCTGTTTTGCAAGGAAGTTTCTAAGGACCATGTAATTAATCCATCGATTTTCTCCAAAATAAGTATTTTCATAATCTGTATATAAAAAGGGGAAAAACCCCAGGGTCTCTGGCTTAATATTAGTATGCCTAAAACACATGAATGTGAGGAAAAGAGAGGGAATTTTAATAAGAGCTCTCCATTTTTTGTAAAAGTTACTGAAAAGCAGTTTAACTCTCTTGGTGATCACATGTATAGAATGCTCATTTTGTATACTTTCACCTGCTTAAATAGTATTTGGCTGTTAGCTGCTGGTACTGGTTTGATGGTCTGCCTTTGAAGGTAAGACTTTCAAAGCACTTGAATGTGTTCAGCGTATTAGAAATGCAGCAAATATTGTATGCGAACACTTCTGTAAAGATAAAATCAAAACATTAAGAAATGCCTGTCTTTAAGTGATCTCCTTTATACATTTAACACTTTCCTGTTAGTGGTTGGCCTTGAGATACTAATGTATTTCAATACATTAATAATAATCAGACCCTTGTTAGTGAGGGCGTTGTGCCCTGGTTTCACCTGAAAAGTTGAATCTAAAATTATAAAAATACTTGTACATTTGTCACAGGAAAATAGCTAAAGACTGGGTTTTTTTCATACAAAAAACTGTTCTTATGTAATTGTTCTCATAGTGGCAGAGAAACTGTATTTAAGTGAAATCAGTAGTAGTGTAATTTTGAAGAGATAAAGGTATTTTGCTGGATTTCTTGAAATACAGTTTTCCATTCAGCATTATGGAGAATATAAGCCACCGCTGAGTACCTTGCCAGCAATGCACAAAAAATGTTTCATGGTGAATGTTAAGATGTTACCCAGTGTCTTTAAAAGGAATTGTGATGACTGTTGGTAGTATTACATCTTACAAACAAGACACTTCTAAGGACTCATTTTAGTCTTTTAAAATACAGTGCTCTTTCTTTAATGGTGAATTTCTCTAATGGTGCTTGAAGTATTCATTATCGCCACTTTTTGTTTCCTGTGTGTTCTTTTACACTTGTAAAGAAAGAATCCATGTTGGATTGTTTTTAGTTTCTCTGGGTTATAAATGCCACAGTAGTATCAAGCAGTCTTTTAAAAGGTGCAGGGAATCTTTTCCACTCTTACCTTTGCTTTATACTCAATCACATGCTCTACAATGTGTGGTGTATCATTTATGGTTCAGCAGGACTTGATCGTCAGCCTGAAGCTGTTGAAATCCTAATTCTTCCATTTTCTCATATCTAATTCTCTTCCTTCAGTTTCCAGAAAATGAGTTGGAAGTTTGCTTTTTGCAAAAAGCTTGGTTGTGAAAGACATGTAACTGATACCCTTTTTGTTCTAGTAACCTGTGTTTTAATGACTTATAGGGCATGATTTTTCTCTCTTTTGAGCTCTTGAGGAAAAGGTTGTTCTAAAGAAGAAGTTTTCCTCACTGCCCTACTGTACTGGCAGAACAATTACATTCTGCCTGCCATTAGAGGTCTAGGAAGTAGCATTAAAAAACCCAGTGTCATTCAGGAGCTTATTTTAAGATGAATAGGCCCCCAGTGTGTAGACAGTTTGGTAATTATTTTTGACTAAACTTGATCTATGAAACAATGTTTTTCTTCCTAAT
This sequence comes from Neopsephotus bourkii, assembly GCF_033783945.1. Classification (NCBI taxonomy): domain Eukaryota; kingdom Metazoa; phylum Chordata; class Aves; order Psittaciformes; family Psittacidae; genus Neopsephotus; species Neopsephotus bourkii. The sequence goes on from NW_026902223.1 coordinate 3,555,223, forward strand.
GAAGAGTAATATTTGATGCTCAGGAGGTTTTGATACAGACAGTACTTCAATATAGCTTAAACCAAGTAAATCATGCAGGTGCTTCTTGTTCCTTTGAAATCTGCATGTGTGAAAGTTCTTTGGCATGCTGGTAGTAATTTTAACTGCACTAGAAAAGATACCTTCAAAGGTTGAATGAATTTTTTTTCCCCAGTGATTTTGCATTCCTGCTGGGAGTTCAGTGGGCAAAATACTTGCTTCAAGTTTTATGAATTTAAGTTTTATATCTCACTTGGGATTTATTCAAAGAGACATCAGTATTCCATTTCAAATCAAAACAGATGAGAATTGTAAACAATACAGCAAAAGGAAAACTTTATTGGATTTTCCATTTTACTGAGGTTTTGTTAGTGACCAAAATAGTTCAAAATGTAAATAGAGCAGTATTTTGATGTTTACGAAGGCAAGAAATGCAGTGCAGCCATTGTTTCCTGACTTATTTTTGTATTCTTATGTTGCTCATCAAGGTTGAAATACACTTCCCCTGCTCGTCCCTGTCCTTCTTGCTGTCATTAGGTATCATGCCTTCTGCTAATACAAATGTGTCTGTGCTTGCTTCCAAAACAAGTTCTTCATGAAGTATGTGGTTTGGATTAAAAATATTTCAAATCCTCCTGATGGAATTGGAAGAGCAAACAGATGGTCAGTTGTGCTGGTGGATCTGCAGCAGCAGCAGCTCTCTTTAACAGCAGTGTGGGATGTACAGAACCAAGCAATTCCACTGGACTTTTCACAGAACTTTGATGCATTTAATTATGCATAATTAAATTTATGCATAATGTGCCTTGAAGCTTCTTGCCAAAGCCACTTCATAAGGGCACAAAAGTATTTACTGCATAACTAAATTCCAGGGAAATATAATAATTCACAAAGATATTAAACTCTCAGGTTTTAATGTCCTTTAGGTTCAGTAAGCATGCTGTATTGCAAACCCAACAGTTTCCCACATATATATGTGTGTGTATGTATATATATATGGAACAAGTTTAAACTACACCTGTTTGGATAACAGGTTAAGTTAAAGGAGAACTGCTAAATGCTAAAAGCTGAGATTAATTAATTGATATTATCATATCAACTTTATTAAAATAAATAGAGTGTATTCATCAATACTGTGGGATCAAATTTATCAGAGGAAATTAGTAGATCTAAAACCAGTCTGCACAAACACTGACTGGAATCCTTGCCGTTGGGGACTGGAGGACTGAAATCATAAATTCTTGAATTTTTCTGTTTTTCAGAGGGGTTTTAGGGCTTTTTACTACTTTGCTCCTTATAAATGTTATAAATCCCTCATACCACTGGTTTTCCCATCTTTGAAAGGGTTTTGTAGGTTTCTTCTTGATCACCAATACTTTTATTTCCATACTCATCATCTGCTGAGGGCAGTAAGCCTTGTTTAAGCCCATCGTTGTGGTTCTGTTTTTCTTTTCCACCTCTCCTGTTTTACAGATGGAAAAGCGGGCACTGAGGAGGTCTCCTCCCATACATCCCCAGGAGCAAATAGCAACAAGGTTTAAAAAACTCTTGTGGTCAAGAGAAAGAGAATGTCTGATTTTTTAGTTTCAAGCTGTTAACAAACTTAGGATGATGTCTCTGGGTCAATGCCTTTGTTTTGCTTGTAAAGGTTATTTCTTCAAGTAAAGTCAGGGAATTTAGGACTTTGATTTGCATTCTCCTTGTAAACTGCTGCAGTGTTCTAACAGGTTCTCTTTCTAGAAATGCTGAGACGCTTGGTATTTGTCAGATGTTTATGAAAGCAGATGAAACGTTGTTCGGTTTTCATTTTGATAGCAGAAGACAGACACAAATTGTTATTGCTGAGTTGCATACATCTTCCTTGATGGTCAAAAGAACCAATTTCAGCTTTTTGTCTGCAAGATTTGTTGTCCCTTTATATTCTCAACAAGTCCTGCTCGATTTTCACCTATTAATTAAAAAGGGTTTATATCTTTGTTTGAGTAGGTTACTCTAAACAGGTGACTGAATGCTTGTGTCTAATTGTATCATCATGGAATTCAGGAAGGGGTGTATCTACTTTGTTATTACTTTACTTGAAAGTTTCTAGCATGTTCTGTGTTGTCAGTTTTATCAGTCTTAAAACTTGTCTCAAAAGCCTGCCAGTGAATAGTTCCTGGCAGTGCAGGAGGCTGAAAGAGGTAGGAAATGTTCATGTGATTCTTCTCTCCCTTGCTTGGCCTCACTTGCACGTCCCCTGAAGACAAAGTAGACCTGTCGGGCTTCAAGTCAGCCTCGTCAGAGGAAAACACTGGGAATCGGTCCCTGTGTAAACTTGCATCTTTACATCTTGTTTTTATGATAGCCTCTCAGAGAATGAAAGTAGTGTCCCTTTAGCCAATGGAAGAAGGTGTTCAGGGGAAGTTAGCTCAAATATTTTAATCATTAGTTTAAATCTTAACCAGCTTTGCCAAATGGATTGCATAGAACGATTTCTGCTGTAGCTATTTGGCTGTTAGCAAGTTGGTTATGAGCATTCCAGGGCTTCCACTGGCACACACTTGAATCTTGGGAAGAAGTCTGAGCAAACATGAGTTTTGTATAAAGGTAACAGCAAGCTTCTCCCTTTTCATTTTCTGTCTGTGCTTTTGTTGAAAGAAAACACTAATTCCTGAACTTTGGTTACTAAGGTTGTGATAGCCTTCAGTTCAAGAGAAATTCTGTGCTCAAAACCCTGTATAAATGAAGCAGAAGGGAAATAAAATACTCTTGGATAACTTCATTGTCTATTTCTACAATATTATCTGTGCAAGTCTTTAATGGGTGGGACTTGAATTGCACATAGAAAACTTAGCTGTAGGTGTGTTTTGCAGAATACAGTCTTTGCGGTCTAGTGTTTTGATTCTTCACAATGTGGCTCTGGGATTTTTTGGCCTGTAATACAGCAGACCTTTCCTGGTACTGCAGGCTTTTTCTTGATTATATAGGGAAATTGAAGATAACAGCTAATTGCTTTACAGTCCAATGGAACCTTGTAACACAAGAATAGAAAGAACTGATGGGAAAGGAAAAGGGAGATGCTGCTTGGGATTTTCAGGTGACATACATACATACATATCCTGGAGGCATTAGCATAGCTGCAGTGGTTTCAGGTTTGCTAAAAGGGGGGAGAATGTGGGAAAAGAACATACTTGGATGATCACTGTCAAAAGTTAATCAAGGTGTACAGGGCTCTATGCCTGAACTGCTTGTATATTTATATTATAGTATAAACTTAGCAACAGCATCATATTGTACAGTTGTGTTTGTAAGGAGTAGAGCATCTTTACAATTACTGCTCTGCTAGTGTCTTCCTCTTCCTGCTTCCACTGGATATTTGCCAGGGAAAAATTCAGTAGGCCCTGTCCTTTGTCATTAAGCATTTTGTTTCACCCTATTCTTTCCTCTTGCTGTGTAAAGCTGAATCCTTGCATTCTCATCTCCCCTTCTGACTTATGCTTTAGGCATTTTCCTTTATCTTTTTTAATGGCTTTTGTTGACAATCAGTAATAGAGGTGCTGCCATTCCTGTTATTGTTAGTAGATAACTTCCTTGGTTTAAACATTTTTTCTTGAACACGGAATTCTGCAGGTATGGAATATTCTATAGAGTCCAATGGTTGTCAGTGTTGAGCTGTTACTTTTTGATGTGTAGTATATGGGATGTCTTCCTGAAATGAGCTGTTTTCTCAGAGAACGTGTTGAACTTAACCATGCTAACCTGTTAAAACTAATGGGAAGTTACTGGTAGCCTAGAGGAGTAAATGGTAAGGTAGAATTAGTTGCTTTTCATGAGCAAAGGCCTTTATGGAAGAAAATATGGAAGAAATTGTAGTATTACATTGCAGTACACCAGGTTTTGTTATCAGAAAACAAGTCTGGTTTGTAGTAATGGTTGTGATGAGTTATTAGTTGAATTTTGAGTGGTATTGTAATTATTAACTTCATAACCACTTTATTTTAGTAGTGTTCTGATCGAGTTGCAAGTACAACAGTTGTTCCACAACGGAATGCCCTTTCCTGAAGATGCAGTCAGAAACACTCCCCTTAATGGATTCTGCAGCCATACCTCCTTTGTTGCAAATTGTTTGAGACTCAGTAGTAGATTACTGGTTACAGTGATAGTAAATATAAAGAGAACAAACTTGGTTGCAGATTGGACAAACCAGTTTTAAGGAGACACTTCAAAAGCTTTCTTGAGCACATTGTAATGAGAAATTCTGAGGGGATGGTAATGAGAAAGTATCATTTGTGTATTAAATTGAGTGCATGTGAGTGTCCTCATGTGATTTGTTATTCACACTCAGGTGTTGGCATTTAAGAGTTCTCTGCTGAAAGTAGGCCCATACTAATTTTTGTGATTTATCTAGATATTTGAAAATTCATATTTTTCCAATACTCTTACAGAGAAGAAGATTCAGAAAGTGAGAAAGATAAGAAAATCTGGTACTTTAGCACAAAGATCCAGCTGGCAGAGTTGATCGAATGCCTGGACAAAGATTACTGGGAAGCTGACCTATGCAAAACTCTGGAAGAAATGCGTGAGGAAATTCATCGGCACATGGATGTGACGGAAGACCTCACTAATAAAGCAAGGGGCAACAACAAGTCTTTCCTTTCTGCAGCAAATGGTAAGTGTTTTATGGCAGTAGATGTTGCACTTTGAATTGAATGCTAGTTCATATTTCTTTTATTATAAGAAGCCTATAGAAACTGATGGAGAAGGATCATGCAGGTGTACCAGCATGGCTATTTAGTGCTGACTTATTGTAGGGCTATGTATCATGTATTCTAGGATGTACTGAATGATTTGGATTCTTGATATGGTTAGGGTGTGCCAGACTGTGATTGCTCCAGGTGTTGAGGTGGAGCTGTGTTAGCCATCATATGTTTGTTGGTGTGTGTGTGTGTGTATGTATATATATATATATATATATATATGTATATATAAATCTCTTCATAACCACTTTACAATCCTATGGGAGTTGGAGTAGGAACAGTGTTAGAGCTCCAGTATTTACTACAATATTATGGAAAGCGTGGAAGCGTGTGTATCTGCTCTGCACTTCTTCACCAACTTAATTTATATACCTTGAGGCAATAAATAAATAGCAATATAAATTTGTGAAGGTCTGAACTTTGTTTTTAGGGAAGAGATGAAGATTAGATGTTCAGGTTTAAAATTGGATGTAAGTCATCACTATATAAATGCATTAACTCTGAGGAATGAATTATTAAATCTGTGGAACTGTTTCTTCTAAGTGTGGGGAAAAAAGTGGCAGGAAGATGGATGCTATCTTTTGTCTCATTGAAAAGAAGCAGCATTTATGTCATATTATTTCTGCTCTGTGGCTCTGTAGGTGGTGGTTCCTTTGTTTATTGATGACAATATACTTTCTATTGTAGATGAAATTTTGGACATTATCAGAGCAAGAAAAGGAGAAATAGTGGAAGATAAAACTACAGCAGATGATGAAGCAGAAAAGGCCAAAAGTGATGTCGATAATGACCAGACAGATGCTGAGAGAAGCAAGGAAGAATCTGGAGACCAAGATAAAAATGAGGAGACGCCCACTGAGCAAGATGCAGAAAAAGTGAAAACAGAAGGTAAAGCAACTGCCTGTGCTTTAACAACTTCATTGAAGTGAATCTTTAGTTGAGACCCTCGCATTTCTTTAAGTATTAATGTGAACTGAGAGGTGAGGGGAATGATTCTCTAAGTTACTTTGTAAGTAATAGATTATTTGTCAGTTCTTTTGGGTTGTATATTGTAATTGGTTTTCTTGTTAAGTAATTTCACCAGTCTTCCTACTTTTCAACATACTGCTGGCTTGTAGATACAGGAAGCTTGAGGTACAGGTGACACTTGCACGTTGTGATCAGCATGTTTGTGGTAGGCAATATTACATCATTTTTGACATTATTTTCTGCATCAGAACTGGTTTGTTCTTTGATTTTGAGACAATACTGTCTCATAGAAGAAGGGAGGACAAAAAAAAAGAAGGAGAAAGCTCAATGTTTTTCAGCTTTATCAAACAGACAAACCAAGCTGCTGAAGTTGCTTTCTATGGATGATGCCAAATGACATCCTAAGACATACTAAAGAATATCCCTAAAGTTTTGTTGTGCATTTTACTATAGAGGCAACAGTCGTTGGGGATAAAAGTAACTCTGTGACATCAAGCACTGATGACAACAACACAAATCCTTCTGCAGGAGAGACTAGTTGCTCTGAAGGGAAGAACGCAATGGGGTGTCAGTCAGAAACCCTTGAGAGCAACAACGTGGCAGAGAAGAAGGTGGCATCAGAGCTCCCTCAGGAACTCTCAGGTACAGAAGGCACTGTTACCAATGCCTCTGTAATTTGGGGAATCTGTTAAGTTTTTCTCTCTGATTTGTCCACTAAAACCATTCACAGCGTATATCACCCATGCTGTTTGCTTGCAGTGCCATCCTTTACTGCTACGTTGTCATTAACATTCCAAAGTTAATTTTCTTGCAACTAGTGCTTGAAATTTGTGGTCCTCTGTGACATTAGCATTTGTTTCCATGCCTTCCAAAGATGACTATGGCTAAGCTTTTTATGTTCTATTTTCTGTAGATTTTATTTTTCCATATTGATCCATAATGATTTTTAGCATCCTATCAAGTTGATTTCAAATTCTAATTTGCTGCTGGCTTGTTTATTATTTTAACCTCTCATTTACTGTATGAATTACTAACAAATGAAGCATTTTCATTCAAGTGAATAAAGCATTGCACAGAAATGTCAAGGTCGAAGTTGTCATGCTAGGAATTTTAAACAGATGTCAGAATCATAAGCATAGGGGCTCTTGTGTTTTAATGTGTCTTGTTCTACCATGTCAGCGATTCAAAAATAGTAATATACACTATTTAGTAATATTCTAAAAATCACCAAACTTTTGATTTAGAAATAAATGGGACTTAACTGCATAAGATATCAATGTACTGTTTTAGAATTATAACAAATACATTATAATCCTATAATGTTATCATTCTATAATATCTGTGATGTAGTGATGCTCAGTGTGTTATGTTTCAGAACACAGTAGTAAAGGCTTCCTCTCCTACAGAAATACATCTCCATTCACATACAGATCACAGTTCTTGAACTTGCAAATGTAAATGCATCCAAACCTTGTCATTAACTTTGTTCAAAGGAGGAGATAGTGAATGTTAAGATTAATCCACAATCTGGAAGCTTCATAATACACTTTTTTAATAGATTCCTAGTGCATGGGACAGTAAGCATACATTTTAGATACTTGGCTAAATATATCTCTGTTCTCATATGGTTTTTATTCCATTTTAAAGTTAAAATAACTGCGTAAGGGTTTAATGGAAAAGTTATGTATCCTATAGCTTTGTTCCAGACACGTTCATGGGTTAGTATTTTGTTTTAATGTTTCACTTGTATATTTATCATTATTTCTTTATTATACTTCCACAAGTACTTTTCTCATTCCAAAGCTTCTAGCTTATTTTAAAATGAACGGGCTTTCGGTTTTGGTAGGAAAGTGTATGTGTGTGGAGAAGGTTCTCATTTATGTCTGATTTACCATGTTCATAGTGATAATTCTGTTCCTGTGATGAAATTTCCATTTGAGACTGTCGTTTCAGACGCAGGGAGGGATACTGAACCAGTATCAGTGAGGTAGCTACCCCCAGAGGGGGAGAACTGAAGTAAAATGCAAAGCTACACGAGAATGTCACTTGTCTGTCACCACCTTATTAAATGTAATTTGAGCATTAGTCTTTTATTAAAAGTCTAGATGGGTGCTTCCACTCTCTTCCAGACAACATGCACCACAAATGGTTCCATTTTTTCTCTTAGTTGGAAGGGAAATGGGCTGAACAGTGGTGCATGCAGGTTTGGGATCTTCTAAGAACCCCAGCATACTTTACCGTGTGGTCTTTCTGCTAGGAGTGAGTGTTTCACAAAAGGGAAGTTTTGTTCTGTCACCTTTCTTAAAATCAACAGTGTGAGGTGGCAATGATGTCCATAGCTGTGAAGACAGACAGTAACAAGGACAACTGAGGCCCAAGAACCCATTTGTTTTACTGAGCTTGAAGCAACACTTAGATGGATCAGATTGTAAGAAAGAGGCTGATCTGATGTTTGCAGAGTTTAGATGCAGAGTAGTGCCAGTTGACCTGAAATCTGTTGGATTCCTCAGAATTACTGTGCTAAGGAAGAGACAGTCAAAGTCTTGGTGGAAAACTGGAGGTCAACTGAAAGGTGTAAGCTAAAGAGCAAGAGAATAAGTTAAAGCTGCAGGAAGACCAGATTTCATGAAATCTGCATTCTGAAAGCAAAGCAGACTCTCAGCAGAGAGTTCTCTGTGTGTGCATCTATAGGAAAAAAATTGTCTCCTAGTTAAAACATATTCATACTTCATGTAAATATGAATTTCAGCCCTTCAGAGCCATAGAAGTTGAAACTGCTTGAAGATATTTTCATGGATACAGTGCTCTGGAGGGAATTAATATTTTATAGGTGTTTCCCTCCAGTCCAGCAAAACACGTTCATCTGGCCTTTATTTGATGAAAAATTCAAAACACAAAAAGATTCCCTTGATCTAATTTAAAAGAAGAGCTGAAAATGAAGTTGTTCTCTTGTAGAAGAAACTGGTCAGATGATCCCTAGCAACAGCAGCAGCGCGTCTGCTGCACCTCTACAGTCAGATGTTGAAAACAGCAACGGCAGTGAGCTGGGCTCTGGACAGAATGACTCCATTAGGACACCTGATGATGCTGAAAATGCAGAGAGGGGATCCCAAACTTCAGAGGACATAGGTAATAATAATAATTGTATCTGTAACTTTATGCATCTTTTTACTTTGTAATTCCCATACACAAATAGAAGACTTCCAGGTTTTGTTTTTAACAGCCTTTTTCCCTTGGGCAGGAGAGAAATCTAATGGTGAAAGAAGTGATTCTCCAGGTGCAGGAAGAGGCACACCAGGCTCGACACGAATGCTCACGAGATCACGGAATCCAGATAGCAAGCTGAGCCAGATGAAAAGCCAGCAGGTTGCTGCTGCAGCACACGAAGCAAATAAGTTGCATAAAGAAGGCAGAGAGGTTTGTGCACATCTTGAAGTATGAAAATGTTGTAGAAAACTGATATTTTAAAACTAAAAAAAGTGATTTTGGCAGACTATGAAGATGCTTAAAAAAATGTAGCAATAATAGAAAATTATTTAATCATAGGAAACATTTATCCTCCTCCTTTGTTCTTAGTTACTGTCTACAGAGGTGTGACAGTGACTCAGTGCAGTGGTAAGTTTTTTGTATGGCTGTAGGTTGTTTGTTGGGTTTTGGTGGTTTGGGTTGATTTTTTAAGTAGTTTCTCCAGGAAAGAAGTGTTTGAATGCCAGGAATTCACTGCACTTGGTTTTCTGCATAGTGGTTGGTATACTCACTTTATATTTGTTAGCTGGTTTTCCTTCTAAGTTAGTACTTAGCATATTTATTCACAGAGCTCTCAAATTTGGAACTCAGTTAATGAATCATTACACCAGTGATGTTATCCATGCCATGTTCTCAAAGACACTTGTTTGCTTAGCTGCATGTATGAATGCTATGATTTGCCAACAAGGGGTTTCACAGAAAGCTTCCTTAGTGGAGCTGTTTTCCCAAAGGTGCTTCCCCAGTAGGCGTAATTCAGGGCAACAACTTGAGTTCCTGTTTGACTTCTTGAGGAGCCTGGATGGTGTTTTTTTAATGTTAAAGTTGATCTTTGGGAATATCCAAACTCTATCCATCAGCAATGAAGTACACAGATGTAGTATATCAGATAAACAGTTACTTGCTTCTACAGACTGATGCAAAGGGGCTTTTGTTGTTTTATATATAGACAGTTGAAGCCTAAATCATAAATAAATAAATAGAAATACTTGAAACTTAACCCTTAAAATTATTCTTTGTTTCACAAGGTTATAGTGGTCAACTCTCAAGGTGAAATCTCCCGAATGAACACAAAGAAGGAAGTTGTGATGAAAGGAAATATCAACAATTATTTCAAATTAGGGCAAGAGGGGAAGTATCGTGTTTATCATAATCAGTATGCCACCAACTCATTCGCATTGAACAAGCACCAGCACAGGGAGGACCATGACAAGAGACGACATCTCTCGCATAAATTCTGCCTGACTCCTGCTGGAGAGTTCAAATGGAATGGGTCTGTACATGGGTCCAAAGTTCTTACCATTTCCACTTTGAGGCTAACTATCATTCAGCTAGAAAACAACATCCCGGCATCATTCCTTCACCCTAACTGGGCTTCCCACAGGTAAATTACTAAATGAAAATACATATTCTCTTGTTTTACTTGTATTTTGGCTAACAGAATTAATGAGCAATGGTCTTTATTAGATCGGTGATTTACAAGCACCATGCTTCAGTATGTTAAAATATAAGCTAACGTGCGTGTGTGTTGTGATGGATGGCTGAAAGGATTGCACATTTGAGTGAAGTATTACAATACAAGAGGTTTTCTCCTGCCATTAAATCTTATTAACAGAGCATGCTGTATTAGTGCATGTGTATGTTTCTGGTTTTTAATCTTTGTTTCCAATTTAGGTCTAACTGGATTAAGGCTGTTCAGATGTGCAGCAAACCTAGAGAATTTGCACTAGCGCTGGCTATATTGGAGTGTGCAATTAAACCGGTTGTCATGCTGCCAATCTGGCGAGAGTCCTTGGGGCACACTAGGTAAAATAAATAAACATCACAATATTTTTGACTCTGAGAACTTGCCTTTGTTTTACAATTACTGGTTCCTCCTAAGCCTCTAAGAGTTACAGTTCAGTTTAGTCAGTCATTCAGCACTTGGAAGTGTTTTTTCTCAACCAGAGATACTGAAAATACATGACGAGATTTTTATAGCCTCATTGCTCTTGCAAAGCCAGTTTGTTTTCTTTACCTGAGCCACAGTCCCAAAGTGATAAAGCTCTGGGAGCCTACAAGAGCAAATTTCAACACACCCAGTTCAGTGGAGTCTGTCTTTTGTCTCTCGTTGTGTCATAGCAGCACAGACAAGATATGTCTGATGTCAGACATGGTTGCAGGCAGCTGTGTTTCCTTACCGGAATAGCCAAAAAAAGTTGTGTTTCTGATGCAAGTAATGCATATAACCTGATACTGGGCATTCCTCTTAACTTCAGATGTTTACAGTTATTCAAAGAGGTAGTGTATGCTGCTGTTTGACTTCTTTTATTTGCTTGTAAGATCCTGTCCTTCAATGCACTTCAATCTATATGTATTAGATTACGCAGAATGACAGCAATAGAAAGAGAAGAAAAGGAGAAAGTGAAAAAAAAAGAGAGAAAACAAGAAGAAGAAGAAACAATGCAGCAAGCTACGTGGGTGAAATACACATTTCCTGTCAAGCATCAGGTGAGGTTTTCTTTTGTGTGAGGAACAAACAAAATACAGGCATTGTTGATTACTTATTCTTTCTGCTTTCATTTGAAACTTAGTTTGTTATCATTGCTTTACGCCCTGCCATTAGGATAGGAACCAAACCATGTGTTCAAGCACATTATCTTCATCTGAACTAAACTTGTTATGTGTTATACTCTCAGTGACACTGCCTCAGTTGACAGATGTTTGTCTACCAAATGCAGCCTTTCCTAATGGGGGGATTCTAGATGGTTACTGGAATCTTTGTATGTCTGTCTTTGTCCAGTGCAGCCCTCCCATTCCCACCCCCAAAAAAATCTAGCTTAGCTACCTTTACTTTGGCAAGTTATATAGTATGATGGGAGCACTATAGTAGCCTCTTGGTATTCTCCTACAGTAAATATTAGATACTTTTGTTGGATGGGTTCATTCAAAACCTTGTATAACCTTTTAGCTTTTAGGTAAATAGATTCTCTCAGAGGAAATAAATATGCTTTTAGATGTTACTATGGTGGAATCAATGTAATTATCGTCAGATACTTAATTTTAGATAGCGTATTTCACAAATATACTTCAACTTGCTTTAAAAAGGCTGTAAATAAAAGGTTTTTAATAATGCAGGAAATAGCAAAATTAAAATACTATTTTAAACATATTTGACAGGTTTGGAAGCAAAAAGGAGAGGAATATAGAGTAACAGGGTATGGTGGCTGGAGCTGGATTAGTAAAACACACGTCCACAGGTTTCTGCCCAAACTGCCTGGAAATACTAATGCAAACTACAGGAAGTTGCTACCAAGTAGGTGTCTGCATTGCTTTCATAGACTCTTCTTTTTTAAGCTACATTAAATTGTTTGAATTACAAAGTTGTGTGTAATATTTGTACAGCTTTATAGAGCCTTGTGTAAATTAAAGGTACATAAAACTATGTAGATAATCACAAGCAAAAGTAACATCTAAAATATTGGGGTGTGTACATTATATAGGTACACTTATCTACACCCCATGTTGACAGAAAACTGTTAAGCAATTTTGTCTGGGAACAGTAGTTTCCTAAGGGGAAAGGAATTAATTTCTCTAGGAAATTTGAAATGCATCTTCTCGCTTTTTTGTTCCAAGAATTTATATTTAAAAAGGCAAGTTTTGTACAGTTGACTTTTAGAATACATCCTGAAATGTGCAAGTCTTATTTATAATGAATTTAACCCTAGTTTCCTTTTAAAATTTAGAAAATGGTGGCCCACCCTGTGTTAACACATCAAAATGATTTCTTTCCCCACATATTGATGTAATATTTTCCCTGTTGCTTTTCACTGGCTCAAAGACAAACTGGATGCTGCTGCTTTTAGTGTTTTCCATGATTGATAAATTGGATTTATTTTGCCTTGTGTATTGCAATAAATAGGCACTACTGTGCTAAGCACAAATTCATTTGAATACTAATGTCCATTCTGGTTTCACTGTGGAAATGAAAATTATGATAATTGTGACTTTTCAGAGCCTGAATTAATACGCTGTCAATAGACTGGGGGTTCAGAAAGTGCTATTTATTTTCCTGAAACATGGGTGGGGTTTGGGTTTGGGGTATGTGTTAGTAAGACAGGCTGAGCATAGACTCCCAAAAATCTAAGGTAAATGACACAGTTTTACCTCTGGTGGGCTTTTAGATTGTATGAGGGTTTAATTCAGTAGTGCAGTAAGCGTAATAGTGTTACCATCGTATAATTAACATTACATCTGTTTCTCAGTTTCGCTAATGATGAACGATTTGAGAGGTAAACTATAACATACATTAAAAGGTAGCAGAATAGAAAAGATATTCTGAATCATTGACCCCATTTAATTCATTTATTAATAGCAAAGAGTGAAGATGAAAAATGCAGTTTGGATAAACGAAAAGGTCCAATTAAGGTAAAACTAGAAAAAGACAGAACAAAGGATTCTCATGATCCGCAAGCAAGAGACAAAGCAGACGTTTCAGAAACGTCAGGGAAAGTGCAAGTGAAAGAAGAAAAGTCACGTCAAGAAAAAGTAAAAGTTGATACAATTTCTGAAAGCCTGGATGGTGCAAAAGACAAAGGTAATGCTATATTGAAATTATGTAAAACTATTCATTACAGCACTGCATGTGTAAAAGGATAGGGCCTCATAAATAACTATTGAAAAGCTAACATGTTTTGTCAAGACATTTAAAATGTTTCAGTTAAATGATTGCTGATTGTTCCTTGTAGTAATGTCTGAAGCTTTTGTTCCCTTTTTCTTGAACTCTATTAATATGCTAAAAGGTCCATTTATTTCTTAGTTGTTAATCTAAAAGTATAGCTTGATATTTGTTGTTAAGGGAGATCACTGATGCAGAGTTTGTTCTTCACAGTGGAAAAAGAAATCGATGGTGAAAACGATAAAGTCATCAAGGAAGAACCCATGGATGTAGATGATGTGAAAATTGAATCCCCCGTAAAAGATGAGGATAGTCATTGTAAGCTGGATATAATCAATGTCAGTGAGGGATTTCATTTAAGGACTTGCTACAAAAGGAAAGTAAAATCATCAAAATTAGATGGACTACTTGAGAGGCGAATAAAACAGTTTACACTGGAAGAAAAACAACGACTAGAAAGGATGAAACTGGAGGCTAGTGCTAAAACTGGAGGCATTCGATCTGTAAGCCCCCAGAAAAACACAGATGAGCTACAAATGAGAAAAGTAAAAGAAGGAAGCCAGTTTGACATGTCTTCCCAAAATCAAACCTATATTTCAGATAAGACCCGAACAGAAGATGCAGAACAGGACTGCTTGCCAATCAGCAGCACCTCTTGTTCCAAAACCGGTAAGCTGGATGAACCCTCTTTGCCTTTGACAAACAGGCTGTCAAAAAGAGAAGGCCAGCTACTGGATGAAGACTCACGTCAGTCCTCTGAAGGTGAAAGCTCCATTCAGAATGATAGTAAAGAAAACCCTGAACCTGTGACTGCTGATAAGTGTCAAGGACAAGAGGCTCTTGGAGAATCTGAGGGTTCCTTTGTGGATGGCTTGAAACAAACAAATGCGGAAGGCAGAGTCAAATGGGATATTTCAGAAACCAGCAAAAAACCTTTGAAACAAAACCTACCTATTACCAGAGTGACTCAGTGTGAACGTGAGGACTTGGAGCCGGTGGTAACTGAAAGCAGACGTAGAAAAGATGCTCTGGCCACCCCTGAAAAAACAGATTCAGAGGGAAATTCTGAGCAGCAGAGCAAAGACCCAGAAAGCAATTGTATGCTAAAAAGCCATATTGAACCAGCATCTTCTCAAGAAAGTGAAACGGGGGAAGAAATTACTTCAGTAAAAAGTGAAAGAAAATCTGAAAAGAAGACCATGTTGCACAAAAAATCAGTTAGTAAAGAACCATTTAAAACAGAGCTAATTTCTGAAAGAAACCTTGAAAGTCAAACGCTGGAACACATGGATGGGGTAGAAGATGATGAGGATTTGCTGAGCTCTAAACTAACTGAGGCTAATGGTCAAAAGAAAATGGAGACAAGGACCATAACCAAATACCTCGATCAGACAAATCTAAATAGTGTTACTGACAAAAAGAATAATAAAGATGAAGAAATAGAGACAGAAAAAGAAAAATCAGCATTTCAAATGAATGGAAAAGACAGCAATGTTAAAGCATTACCAAATGATGACTTCTCAGTTAAAGATACTTGTGAAACAAAGGCAGGGGGTGATACTGAACCAAAAGTTAATAATATTAATAAATCCATTCAGGAACATGAAATAAACCCATTGACTTTTAAGGAATCTTCAGTAAAACCCTTCATGAATGGTGACATCACGGTAGAGGGCACAAAGGACAAAAACAACGTGGATGCTAAGTCACGTCTGCAGGGTTCACCTGGGCTGGAATCCGGGGAGGGTCTTCAGCCACCAGATGAAGTTCCCAAGTATGTGCAGAAAACTGAAGAAAAACGTCTTTCTCCAGAGAGATCTGCTTTTGGCACTGCCTGTAAAGAAAATAACCTGAATAGTGAAACAGAATCCATGGAAACTGATGTAACTGAGGAGAAAAAAGTTACTCCGTCGCCTGTAACCTCATGTGAGGAATCTAGCTTGAGGAGTCACTTTGCTGATCAGAATGGTGTACAGACATACAAAATGGAGAATATTAATGGAGAAAGTAAAATAAAAACTGTTATTACTGAGGTGACAACCACAACATCGACTGTGTCTACAGAATCCAAAACTGTGTACAAAGTTGCAGAGACTGTAGCTTCTAATGATGAGAAAACAACAGTAGTGTCATCTACAGAAAATTGTGCCATATCCACTGTCACTACCACCACTACTGTGACCAAGCTCACCACTCCAGCTACAGACAGTAATGTTGATGTTGTTTCTGTGCAGGAGCATAGTAAAACAGTGGTTACAACAACAGTAACTGACTCACTGAGTACCCCAGAAGGCACATTGGTGACTTCCATGACTGTCAGCAAAGAATATTCTACAAAAGACAAAGTGAAGTTAATGAAATTTGCAAGACCCAAAAAAACCCGTTCTGGAACTGCCTTACCATCTTATAGAAAATTTGTTACCAAAAGCAGTAAAAAAAGCATCTTTGTTTTACCCAATGATGACTTGAAAAAGCTGGCCAGGAAAGGAGGGATCAGAGAAGTTCCCTATTTCAATTACAATGCAAAGCCTGCCTTGGATATCTGGCCATATCCATCCCCAAGGCCAACTTTTGGGATCACTTGGAGGTACGTGCTTTATATTTTTGAGGAAGAGTTTAGGATGTGATGAAATTAAGTTTTGCTATTTATTATTCAATAGTTATCTACATTGTTCAGTAATGGTAGAATGGAAAATCTTTGTCCCTTGGGTTTGGTTAGGTGTTTTGAATAGATTTTGATTTGAAAATATAATTCCTGGTCTATTGTTAGGTACCGACTTCAAACAGTGAAATCACTGGCTGGAGTGAGCCTCATGCTGCGGTTGCTGTGGGCATGTCTCAAATGGGATGATATGGCAGCAAAAGCTCCACCTGGGGGAGGAACTACACGTACAGGTATTATTTCCTCAAATGTATGACTATTTCCTTAATGCAGAAATTCTTGCTGTTAGTTTTTAATATCAGACACATTGCAAGCATTTCTGTAAAGGCTTGATGTTAGCTATGGCATCTGAATTTTGTAGTCAACAGTTTGTACTAGTTGCTCTATATTTGCCTTGATTATATTGGGTTGATTGGCGATTTAGCTTTATTTGCTTTCTCTTATTAATGCATTGGGACTAATTTGTTGTAGAAACATCTGAAACTGAAATCACGACAACAGAAATAATAAAGCGAAGAGATGTTGGTCCATATGGAATCCGGTCAGAGTACTGTATAAGAAAAATTATTTGTCCCATTGGTGTACCAGAGGCTCCAAAAGGTATGTTTGTTTATACATTTTTCTCCTTCCCATAAGCTCCTACAGAAATGAAGGTAACTGGATCTTTATGTTAATTCAGACCATTAAGGGAGCAAATACAGCTTGACATGAACTATTCATTCACCTATGGGAAACAAGTGATGCATTTAACAAACTGATCTCTCTCAAGCTGAAAAGCCTGCCTGTCTATAAAATGAGACTGAAAAAGACACTAAATCTTGGCTTACACTTTAATTTTGTTTTACTGTCAAGCTTAATGTGTGTGTTTTGACTGTTCTCTAAAGAAACTCCAACACCTCAGAGGAAGGGACTGCGATCAAGTGCACTAAGGCCAAAAAGGCCGGAAACACCCAAGCAAACGGGCCCTGTTATAATCGAAAGTTGGGTAGCAGAGGAGGAATTGGAACTATGGGAGATCAGGGCATTTGCTGAAAGGTAAACAAACTCAAATGAGCTTTTAAAGAAAGCAGTTTTAATTTGTGTGTGTATGTTAAATCAGAGTTCCTGCTGGAGAACATGAACTTGGTAGCTACAATCGGTGAAAGCGTATCTGTGTTGCATTTTCACTGCACCTTTCGTAATGGTAATCAAGCTCAAAGCTGTAAAGCTAAACTGTTTGCTGGTACCAAAACCATTTTATGCAGATCTTACTGATTTGTTACAACCAATATTAATTTACCATGGTTATGAACCAGTTACTGTCGTATGCTAAAAGGCTATTACGGTAATGCATGGAAAGGCTTTAGGCTACTTTTAGCATGACTTAAAACACTAGGTGTTTAAATACTTCTGTAATACAAAGAAAATGAATGTGTGCAAGTAAAGTAAAGGTAAATTCAGCCTGAAAATATTCAAGTCATATATGAATATTTTCAGTATTACAGGCTTAGAGTTGGAACAACATTTCAGAGTCACTTGGAAAGAATTGTTTTAGATTAATGGTATTGCATAGATTGTTTGCAATCTCAGGTGTAATTATAAATTCCAGTGTTGATTAATAGTTTCCTATAAGGTGACACAGTAGTGCAGCATCCGGATATTTAAGAGATGTTGCATATAACTTCAGTAATTTATTACAAAATACTTGTATAGCCATGGCCAGTTTTTGAATGATTTTCAGTTTTGGTGTTTGTTCTTATAAGAGCGATTAAACTGGATAAAATGAAGTCCAGTTTGAGGGTTGGATTTTATGTGGTGGTTTAACTTACTTTCGGTTGTGTCTTTGGCAGGGTGGAGAAGGAAAAGGCACAGGCAGTTGAACAACAGGCTAAGGTTAGTGAACAGAAGAAGGCAGAGGAATTCAAGGCCCAATTGGAGGCTCAACTAAAACACCAACGATTGGCTGCCCAGCAGGTGGGGGAGCTCTTGGTAGTCCCACCTGTCAGCAGCATGCATTAAAATATGGCAAACACAGTTTATCCCTTATCTTGCACCATTTTTCAAGAGATTTTGCTTCCTGTGCAAACTAAACCATCAAACAGTGCTGCTCACACTGTGTCCATCTGTTATTTTGAAATGGGGTTAAAGTGAAGATTTGCTTTGGGGTTGCCTTTGCGGGTTTTTTTTTTCCCCATCTAATTCATTACACCTTAAAAAGGTTTAGTTTGCTTCCATTTTAAAAGAAGGCTGAGAAGCACCAGTGCCCAGGTAAGGTGTTCCTGTGGTGTAATGGAAAGCTGCCTTGGTATATAGCTGACTTGGGAATACAACTGCATTCGCTTTTCATGCTTCAAATTCAATCTTTTGATTTTATCCTATCTTAAGTTGGTTGAATAAAATTGATAATTTTATGTCATTATATATAGATGTGTGTATGTATGGATAAATGTATGCAATTGGAATTAGGAAACCAAATACCATTTTGGTGTTTCACGTACATTATGAATTTTGCTTTTTTCCCACTTAGTCCATTTTCATTTCATCTTCCCTGAAGAAAATACATTGTTAATCAATAAGTACTTCTGATAGGTGGGCATTACCACAATGTAATGCTTATCAGTCACTGGAATTTAATTTAATGAATACTGAGATGATTCCAGTAGCACGGGGAATAATGCTAGATGTGTTGGAATTTGAAAAGAGCTTACTGACAGTATCCCTTCACAAAGTGGCTCTCTATATTATGTGTTCCTTCTTGACAGTTACAGCCCAGAAGGTTGGTGGGTAAGGTAAAGGATTTTGAACCTAATTTTCTTAAGCAGGCTGCAAAGTGGATTTACAGCTAAAAGAGTGATTTTTAAAATCAGTCTTAGTAGTGAAGTAGAATGATACAGTCTTCTTTCTGTAACTGGCAGGATCTCAGTGCCGGCAGCTCTGAACCTAGGAATGCTAGTAATAAACTATGTTAACAATGATGTACTGCTTACTGGCAGAGACGCAGGCTGCGTGCACACGGTCAAAGCCAAACAGATGGATATTTGTCAAAGTTTTTTAACCTTTCAGATTAATCTGAGACTACTGTTTTGTTTAACGTAAAATATGCACTGAAATTAACATAAACTGAGGATTTTAAAGACGCTATAAAGCAAAATATGTGGCTGTGTCGAGGAGTCTCATGCTGTAGTGTGTGCAAACAGCTTATTCTTCAGCCCTTTACAACCTGAACTAAAATCCTGCCAGAGTTCTTTATTTTCCAATACTGGGAAAGACAGCATTTATTTTCCAAACCCTGAAAATGCTAATTATGCCTTTGTTCATTTTTCTCCTGAATTCCATAGAAACGTCTGGAACAGCAGAAGCAGATACCTACAGTAGGCATGTCCCCTGCAGTCACTACATCCAGCAGCACTGCAACTACTGTCTCAGCACCACAGAAAGTTGTTGTAGGCCCTTTAACGGGCCCAGTCCCCACTGGAACCAAAGTAGTACTTACTACAAAAGTGGGTTCTCCAGCTACAGTAACATTCCAACAGAACAAGAATTTCCATCAGACTTTTGCTACTTGGGTTAAACAAGGCCAATCTTCAACAGGTAAGTAGCCATTTATCATGGAAAGAACACATGCTGGAGTTCATCCTATGTATAGTGCTTACATCTTCAGAATATGTATCATTATTACATTTCTTGTTATCTTTGCTCTTTAATCTCTTGCTAAGTCAGCAGGACACTTCTGAGATATTACCTGTCTAATTTTCCTTTGTTCAGACTTGCTAGGTAGTCTTGTTTCTGACCTGCCTCATTTATTACTCACAGTCGTTGTACTAGCAATCATTGATAATGAAAGCATTCTATGCTGTAATGTACTGTATCCAAAAAAAGACTCTTTACCAAAGAAAGTATGACGCATTCAGAAATGATTGTAAAAATAGTTTGCTGTTTCATACTTGAAAAAGTCATTTCATTGACTGATTATTCTGCTCTAAAACTGACTGTTCTGTGTGCCTCAATAGCCACTAGCACAGCTGCCACTTCAGCCACAACCATTGCCAGCACAGGGCAGACCTTCCAGATCTCAGGCAGTCCAGTAACGATGGCAGGGAAAGTGATAACTAAGCTGCCACTCCCTGCAAACAGCAAGATTGTTGCCGTCAATGTGCCATCAACTCAAGGAGGTAGGGGAAAGGGAACTGAATTAAACATGTGTTCCAGCTTGCTCATTCATTCTCCATTGACACGATTTTCCCACTGAAGTAAACTGTGACTTGAAGGGGGAAAAAATACCTATGTATATATATACACACAAGTTTCTAGAACTTGTTCCCCCAGTGTTGCATATTTGTGTCTGTAAGGGGAAAATGCAAGGGGTTTTTTTGCCTGTAAATTATCCTGCATTTCATAGTGCAAAATTCGGAGTTTTATTTTTAATAATGTGGAATGAAGCATGCTTTTTTGTTAACCT
Source organism: Neopsephotus bourkii (assembly GCF_033783945.1). Lineage (NCBI taxonomy): Eukaryota > Metazoa > Chordata > Aves > Psittaciformes > Psittacidae > Neopsephotus > Neopsephotus bourkii. The sequence goes on from NW_026902223.1 coordinate 3,575,946, forward strand.
AAAACATACATCAACAAAACCACTTTCTTCATGAAAGGAAAAAAAAGGCTGCTGTTCCGAGTGAGTAATACCTGCATCCCCTCTTCAGTGATGAACGAGAGTTTAGCTCCAAACTAAGATCAGGATTTTTCTTCTTGCCTGAAGAAGAGAACTTAATATTTTGAGATTTGTGAATGTACATTGAACAGAAAAGCTTAATTCTCTGTCTCCGTTATACTTAGCATCTTAGCAAATCATGAAGGCTACAAGTTTTGTATTGAAATCTCTTAGGTGAGAGGAAAAGCATTGCCCAGTTTCTTCAGCACCACAAGCTTGTAGGTGAAAGGTGTTTAAAGTGGTCTTCTACATTTTAAATTAATGAGATTATAGCTCTTAATGGTTGTATATTAATTTGTGGCACCATGACAATGCAAGGACTTGTTCGCAGTTACCATCAAACTGATCTGTGTGAAGAGTCACTCTTTCCTTAATCTTGTCTAAAATACCCATTTCTTAACTTAAAATGTAGATGGACTGTCAACAGAGTGTAATGCTGCTGCTTTTTACAATATGACAAAGGCTCTCCCAAGAAATGTTGAAAGGCTCAAAGGTATTCTAGAAACCTGGAGACCGATTTCTAAATGCCATCCTGGAGCTGCATTTACTTCTTTTGCTGCAATCACATCATTAATGAACTCTCCATTTTTCTTTAATTAGGTGTTGTTCAAGTTCAGCAAAAGGTATTGGGTATCATTCCATCAACTACAGGTGCAAGTCAAACATTTACTTCATTCCAGCCAAGGACAGCAACTGTAACCATTAGGCCAAATACCACAGGGACCTTAGGAACAACAAGCACTTCACAAGTAAGACGTTTTTCTGATGATGTAATGCAAAAAAAAAAAATACAGTGCATGTATTTTAAATTTTTTGCAGATATTGAAAGTTCTGTCTGTTACTTTTCAATGTTTTTGGCTCATCTCAGCAGTCCTCTGTTCCAAGGAGGTACAGTTTTCTCCAATTGGAAAAACTGATAGTTTAGAGCTTGGTAAGGTTAATGGTATGGATCTAGATGACAAGATGTTGGATCTGCTTGCATGTTGTCGTTTCTTACTGTATTTAAACAATCAAAGAAACAAAACCACCACCAAACTGGAGGACATATCCCAGTGGCTTGTCTCACATGTCCGTTTTGGTGCACGCAGGTAGTGCAAGGGACACCGCTACGCCCTGGTATGACGGTGATACGAACACCACTGCAGCAGTCAACACTTGGAAAGACCATCATTCGAACGCCTGTGGTGGTGCAACAAGGTATCCTTCCAGCCAGTAGGTTCACTTTAATATTTAAATTTCCAGTGTGAAATCCATGGTTTGTCTCTTCATGCTTTCTGTATCATATGGCCCAATACACACATCCCTCATTTTGATGTTTTTAAGTCCATCCGTCCATTCATTAAAAAAAAAAAGCCAAAAAAGATTAGAATAGTTGTGTGTTAAGTGCATGGATTAAATGAAAATAGAAAACATTTTGCAGACATTTTTCAGTCAACCACACAGACAAATGGTTTGTAAAGAAAATCTGTGTGCAAACGGCGGTGCTTGCTTCACATGTCTGACAATTGCGCGTTACTGTGGTTGGAGGTTTGGAATGCCTGATGGTTACAATATTGGAAACGTGTTTCTTATCGCAGATCATTCCCTTACAGGTCAGACACAGCAAGTGGTGACTCAGATCATCAGGGGTCAGCCTGTCTCAACAGCAGTTTCTAGCACCAGCACAGCTTCTTCCAGCGCTGGCCAGAAAACAATCACAAGTTCTGGAACACCACCTCAACAAACACAGCCACAGACCACACCCCAGCCCACTCGCCCTCAGCAGGGACAAGTGAAGCTTACTATGGCCCAGCTCACACAGTTAACACAAGGACAGGTAAAATGTTTTACAGCCTCTAGGCATGGAAATGTGCTAATACGTACCGAGCCTTTGGGTTTCGGCAGTGTGGTGTATCCGTTCATAACTGTATGGTTTGGCCTTAGCATGGACTGATAGCGTATTTACAGCCTGAAAAGAGCTTAAATATTTAAAGTTTTAAATATTGCTTCCTGTTGTTTTCCCCAATAATGTAACTGTATCAGGGAAGTTTAGCAGTATGGAAAAAAGTCTTTTCATTAATAGCAGTAAGGGATGTAATTATTTTGTATGGCCTTCAGAACGTAATGCTTGTTCCTTGTCTGTTTGACTTTGTGTGAAGGTTTAGTTTTCATTCATATTATCCACAGTCTCAGGAGAAAAATCACAGTATCTGGAACTGGGAGAGGAAAAAGTTCTTGCAGCTTCTGTTCAGATCCTGGAGATCTGTTGACAAAAACAAGTTTAGAATGAAGCATAGGGAAAAACAGACTCCTGTGAGTTACAGATCTGACGCTTGGTTAGGAATTGTTTTCAGTGCATTGGTAGAAGTACTGAATTCTGAAACTCAAAACCCTAATTCTTTCAATTTTTCAGCAAAAATCTGTCTAAGAATTAATCACTAATACATCAATTTTAACTCTTCTTTTAGGGTGGCAGTCAAGGATTAACTGTGGTAATTCAGGGACAAGGTCAAACTACTGGTCAATTGCAATTAATCCCTCAGGGTGTGACTGTAATACCTGGTCCAGGACAACAGCTTATGCAAGCAGCTATGCCAAATGGTACAATTCAGAGATTTCTTTTCACCCCCCTACCAGCAGCTGCTACTACAGCTAGCACAACAACAACAACAGTTTCTACTTCAACCTCAGGTAACCATTGTTCTATTCTACAATAGAAAAAGCTTCAGTATCACTTGCATGGGAGTTTTTTATGCAGTTAGAGATGGTCTGTTAGTAGGGTAAATTGGTTGGAAATGTGTTATAATCCTAGAAATGTGTTATAATCCTAGAAATCTGTTGAATTTCTGCATAGAGCTTTATGGTAGTTCTAAAAGGTTCAAATTAGTAAGGCTCGTAGATGTGTCATTTGAAATTAATGGAATGCATGGTTTTATCTGTTGTAGCTACAGGGGAGCAGAAGCAAGCTCCACAGGCACAGCCAACATCAGCACCGCCACCAGCTCAGCCACAGCCTCAGAGTCAGCAGCAAGCCCAGCCTCAAGTGCAGAATCAGAGTACTCAGCCTGTGCTGCCGGCCCAGCCACAGGCACCGCAGCCAGCCCTTCAGCCTGAAGCACAGCCCCAGCCTGAAGCTCAGACTCCAGCATCCGCTGACTCTCCAGTCACACCTGAAGCACAGTCATCTAAATCTCCAGTTCAGTCTCCAGCACAGACCCAGGCTCAAGGGCAGTCTCCAGTGCAAGTCCAGAGTCAGCCGCAGACTGCAGTCCTTCCACAAGGCCAGTCCCAAGTCCAGCCTCAGCAACCAGCTCAGGTGCAGACTACAACCCAACAACAGATTCAGATGCAGCCCCATGCTCCCATACAAATTCAAGCGCAGCTGCAGCAATCACAACCTCAGGTTCAGACTTCGGTCTCAACCCTTGCAACTACTCAAAGTTTAAATCAGGTTCCTGTGCAATCCCCAGCTCGTCCTCAGCTGCAACTTCAGCAGCCTCCAACAAAACTTATTACAGTGCCTCAGCTTCAGCAACAAGTCCAAGTTCTCTCTCAGCTTCAGTCACATGTTGTGGCTCAGATACAAGCCCAACAAGGCAGTGTGCCCCAGCAGATCAAGCTTCAGTTACCTATTCAGATCCAACAAACTAGCCCAGTACAGGCTCACCAGATTCAGAATGTGGTAACAGTTCAAGCAGCTAGTGTTCAGGAGCAGCTGCAGAGAGTTCAGCAGCTCAGGGAGCAGCAACAGAAGAAAAAGCAGCAACAGATAGAATTTAAACGTGAGCACACCCTTCAGGCTTCTAATCAAAGTGACATTATCCAGAAACAGGTAAAGTTAACAGAAGGAAATTAAAACTTAATGAATGAAAAACAATCTCATTTTAAATGCCTGTTCTTGTTAACCATGTTAATACATTTGATAGGCAGTTAATTTGATTCTGTCCAAGTTGGTGCACGATTGCTTTTGGCAACTTAAGTAAATATTCTAGCTTAATTCAGCACATCAAGTCATTATACCATGTTTGCAGTCTTCTGGCACCTGGATTCAACCTACCACTAGCTGCTGGGACAATCTATTATCAGTTCAGGAAAGACAGGGTGTAGAGAGGAGAACTGATGTTCAGAACACATGTACAAAACTTTCATTGCCTGCTGTAGAAAACTGAGGTTTCAAAGAGGTATCTGAAATGTAATGCTGTTGGATGGCTGCAGGGCTTAAAAATACACATATATAATAGGTTCTTACCATTTTTTAAATGAAACAACCAGTCACTGAAGGAATACTGTCAATTTGCATTTAGTCCCTAGGTTTAAACTTGACATAAACAGAATACCCAACTCTGTGGGGGGGAGGTGGTGTTAGCTTTCAATTCAGTTTTCAAGTAATGGCTTTAAACAAGCGCTTACCCCCCTGATAAAACCAGTTTTCTTTTGTCACTTACTGAACCTCAGAAATGTCCTGCTTCTCCCAGTGACAACATGAAATACTGGCTAAAGCTTTCATGTTTTGTTTTGGGTTCTCCATCATCCTACAGGTGGTTATGAAACAGAATGCTGTCATAGAGCACTTGAAACAGAAGAAGACACTGACTCCAGCTGAGAGGGAAGAAAACCAGAGGTGAATGTGCACTTCAGATGTGACAGTTTTACATTTATAATGTCTTTAAATGATGTCATACTAAGACACCGGCTTGTAAAACCCAGCTTAAAGGAAGTTTGCTATTTTAAAATCAGTTAAAGTAACACTCGGAAGTAACTTTTGTAACGATGTTGTTTAAGTAATTGAATCCTGTATATTCTCAATTTTATGTTTTTAAGTGTATTCCATGTGTTTGGGGCTGGCCACCGGTTTTAAATTCAAGATAAAAACCATCCTTAAAGGAGCACAGAGTGGAGAATTAGTGGTTCTGATGCAAAAAAAGGAGCCTGATTTTTGTTTGTCCTTTATCATAGCCATGTATTTCCATTCTTGTCCACTCTACAGAAGGAATGTAGGAGTTGGAAGGCAGTGCTATTGGGCAAACACTTGAAGCTGCTGAACACAAATTTGGAGTGTGTGGGGTTATTTTGTCTCCTTTTCCCTCATGCGGTTGCTTCAATTGGATAATCACAAGTGTGTGTGTGTTGTCAAATAGCAGGAAAAATAACAGTGTTTTCTATAACATTTTGATCATCAAATCAGAGTACAAGCTCAGCTGATTACAACAGTAACACTAGGTGCTACTTGCTAGTATATTACATATGTCACCAAAATACAAATGTGTATCAAAAGACAGTATGTCTGAGTCCAAGTGCAGAGTTGAAGCAGCTGCTTGTCTCAGCCATTGCTGGTTTGTTGTTTGCTTTCAGCTCATTTGTCAGTGGGAGTTCTTTCCCATGGTCACTCTGGCAACAAGAAGCATTTAGTTTTCTAGTGGGCTTGACATAGAACAGGAACAGAAAAGGAAATTCAGAAGAACTAAAATGCATTCATTGTCTAATTGAAACGTAAAATACATGAAAATTGCAGAATAAGTGAGCAGGAAAAGAGATTTGTAGCTGAGCATACAACAAACAGCAGAAAAATAGATGTTGAGTTGTCATTAGTGAAGAAACTGGAACTGGTTTATAGTGATTTCTGTAAAATGAAATGTATTTGTCAGCCCTTATGCCCAAACACAGAAGCTGGAGCATAGAAATGTATGTTTCAGAAGTTAATAGGCTTCTGACTTGCTTTCATCCTCCATCAGAATAAACAAATCCAGCTCTTTCAGACATGCCTGTGGAAACTGAACTGAATGAAAATATCTCTCATCATGCTAAAGCTTCAGCTTTGTTAGGAGTTTTATAGGGAAAGGGGAGGAATGATCAGTTAAATGAAAATGGGACTGGCCCTCTTGAGCCTAACTAGGGACTTGATCCCTCCCAGTGGTATTCTAGTAACTAAATGTGAGTGGGAGCAATGTGTGTTACTAAATTCACCTTGCGCATCTTGAGAAATGTAATGATTTAACTTGCAGACTGGAGAATTCAATGTTTCTGCATTCTCAACTGGAGATAAATGGGCAGCTCAGCACAATGTCCTTGTTCTCTCTTTCTTCTCCAGGATGATTGTGTGCAACCAAGTGATGAAATATATTCTGGATAAGATAGACAAAGAAGAAAAACAGGCAGCTAAGAAACGAAAGCGAGAAGAGAGTGTGGAACAGAAGCGTAGTAAACAGAATGCTTCTAAGCTCTCGGCTCTGCTTTTCAAGCATAAAGAACAGCTGAAAGCTGAAATATTGAAGAAAAGAGCACTTCTGGACAAAGAACTGCAAATAGAAGTGCAGGTAAGGGCTGTTACTCTCAAAGGTTGTAAGCTGGGGAGACTGTTTCTGTGTTTTATCTCTGCTCAGTGAGAGTTTAAGGGAACACAGCAAGAAGGATGTGGCTGTAGATGCACAGGTCTCTGTGAAACTGGTACATGTCCTTTTTTATGCTTCTTGGTTTTCACCTGGGCTGGAATTACCTTGTTTCCTGGAACAGCTTCTGACAAATTGCAGCCAGTGTGTCATAGTAGGCCAGGAGTGTCATCCCTTACTGTTCTGTGAGTTGTAGGTGAAGCACATTAAAAATCTGTGTATTTAAGTGCTGTTAGTTATTTTCTTGTGGTGAACATGGGGATTTATGTCTAGATTTTGATGCTGTCCTGGAATAATCGTATGAAGTGCCTCCCTCTCTATTTAATACACTTCAGGAGGAGCTAAAGAGAGACTTATCTAAAATTAAGAGAGAAAAGGAAAGAGCCCAGGCAGCTGCTGCTGCTGCAGCCGCCGCCGCTGCTGCAGCCGCTGCCGCCGCTGCGGCACCACCGCCACCTCCACTGCCACCACCGCCACCGCAGCACCACACAGCCAGCGTCACCTCCTCCTCCTCCACCACAGTCCCAATGCCAGTATCCTCCCAGAAGAGAAAGCGAGAGGAGGAGAGAGATTCATCAGTGTCCAAGTCCAAGAAAAAGAAAATGATTTCTACTACCTCAAAGGAAACAAAGAAGGACACGAAGCTTTACTGCATCTGCAAAACGCCTTATGACGAGTCTAAGTGAGTAGTAAACACCACAGCCTTTTACTCTGAATTCTTAGCTGCAGGTTTAGTGTTTAGCTGTTAGTGCAAGGCAGCTCTAGAATTGGAGATAGAGTATCAGGTGTTATTGCAGAGATCACTAAGGTATAAAGAATCAAGTCTCTGTTTCCACTAGCAGTTACAAAGCTATTAACATACTTGATTGATACTCTCCATGTATGTGATTTATATTTCCACTTGTTTGCATGTTTCCATTGTATGACTTTTCTGTCTCACATGCACATACTCTTTTCTTTTTTCCTCCGCTCTGTTCCTTCCTTCTTTTGCTGTTTTGCCTCTGCCTCAGAAGCAAGTGACAACTTGGTTTGAGCAGTTTCTCATGGACAAGTAGCTGATGTTCTTTAGAAGTACCTTTGGTGCCGCCTTTTAATAAATTACCTATTTTTGTGAGTCAGTAGCCAGTAAAGGGGGTTCCGAGTTACTGCAGTTCACTTTGGACAATGTTTCAGGAAGAAACAGTTTCCATGTGTGATAATTTACATCCCAAAGTTGATAAAAAAAGTGAATGTGTAGCATTTGACAAAGTGAAAACTGCAGCTCTGAGTGGTTTAATTCTGACTGTGAAAGAGGAATAAAGCTTATGCTATGTAGAAAATTAGCGAAGACATTTAGTCGGTGATGCAGTGGAAGACTCGGTGGATTGCTTTAGGTGGAAGTGACTAACATCAGTAGTTAACTTCTGTTAGCTGTGTAGAGGTGCATGTAAGTCAAATTTGACTTCAGAGGAATTCCAAGTGAGTATGTATCTGCTTAACAAGTGGCAATAGCAAAAAGTATTAACTGGTGCCATTTGGTGTTGTGGTTTAAGTGCTGGTAACCATAGAAGTGGAGTAGTGCTTTCACTCCAGTAATGGTTCTTTATTGCAAAATTAGGGCCAGGACTAGAGGATCTCTTGAGGTTCCTTCTAGCCTTTTTTGGGTGTTAATTTATTGTTTTCAAGGAGGTTGAGGTCTTTGGTGGTTTTTTTTACCTGGATTGCTCAGTAGGTCTGACCATTACCCCAGTGTGGGATACTGGACTGCTCCCTTTGCTACCGCTACTATAGAAACACCAGAGTTTGATGCCCTGGTTGTTAATTCACTGTTATTTAAGTGAAAGAATTGTCACAAACATAAGACGAGCAAATTTTGTGAGCAAAAGGGTCTGATTGGCAGTTCTGTTGACTCTAGTGGGCATTTGAGTAAGCTGATGACACATAGAGTGAATTTTGGTAGCGTGAACAGAAAACTGTGCTTAAATGCACAGACTAAACCTTGAAGAAAATGGGATGTTAATAACTTAGTAGTATCCTCAGCAATGTGATTGAGTTCTGCTGCTTGCTTTTTGTGAATTCCACGTTTTTATGTTCTTACCAATGATGAGTGTGCCGTTGAGCTCCATTGGCCTTTCACTGTTTGGAAAGGGAATAGTCAAATTCTAACACAGTTTTCTGGTAGACTTTTTTAAATCTTATTTATATATATATGTATATAAACACATACACAGGCATCTTTGTGCTGGTGTCTCTTTTCTACTTCAGAAAAGAGAAAGGTGCTGATTTGTGGTATTTTATGAATACCCTCTGGATTTTTTAGGATGTAATAAATCCTCAGAAGCCGCTCTGTGTTGTGGGAGATGTGCAGTAACACGTGTTTCGTTCTCATTTGCGGTACTCCAGGGTTCTAGGGATTTGCTCAGGTGGTTTTCAAGGATGGTCAGTTAGATTACATTCTTACTAATCTGACTTAGACTCTAACTAATGCGTTAGAATCTAAGTTAAAGCATAATGTGACACCTGTCACACATTCTAGTGGCAGGGTTTAGCATCTACACCTAAACGTGAATGTGGTTCCATGTCACTGGGAGCAAACAGACACTGTCCCTTTTGGGAAGAGGAGGCAGGGTGAATCCCTATTGGTGGCTGTCAGAAGGAGCTGTATCTGTCGGTTCTTTATGGAAGGTTGGGTTCTGTGATTGTTTTCTTTTAAGGATTTGTCTGACTGAAAATTAAGAGAAAAGGCAGGATCTGAGTTTCTGGGGTGTTTGCAGAAGCCCAAGAAATTAGAGGTGCTTGTTTTGTGGGGTATGTACTAGCTACGGTCCTGTTGCTAGTACACCGTGCTGGTTGGTGGTGCTTGCAGACTGATGGACGAGGACAGCAGTAATTCCTACAGCAGCACATGGCAGGCAGTCAGTGCTCTCCAAGAATCCAGGCAGATCAAGGTTCTGAGTCAGCTTGCTTTTGCTCAGGCAGAGAGAATGGATGTGTAACTCCGCCCATCTGGTTGGTTGTCACTAGTCACAGGTATGTTTTGAGCTCTCCATACACAAAATGACAAACATCCTTGCATAATATTTTACAGTTTTGTCACATCATTCTGTGCAAGGTCCCATTCACATGGTTGTGTCCCTGGTTCCCTTCACTTTGTGTCATACCACATCTGGTTCCGTCACATAGCTGTGTCTGAGAGTAGCAGGTGTTATTCTCTGAAGAGTGGTCCCTGTTCCAATTTGTGGCAATTTTGAGCAGTTTAAGATCTGTTTTTCAGCAAGTTCCCCATCCCCAAAAAAGAATTCGATTGTGCCCATATCCTGACCCCATTTTCTTTCATATCATGTTATACCAATATGTATCCTCCACATGGCTGGTATGCATGTTCTTTGTAGCGTACTTGTAACTCCTAGTTGGTGTTTGCGCTTTGCTTTTGTTTTTAAAATTAACTGAGAGCTACATTTTCAAATCTTAAGGAACCGTTGCAGTGGCTTTTGAGCTGCGGTTTTGAAAATGTCAATCTTTTCCTTTGGCCTTGTCTTTTTGTGCCTTTTACAGTTTTCCACACGCAGATTGGAGACAGACCTTTTTAGCCCAGTTTTGCTCAAAAGTCTGGTTACAAATTGCTGTGCATTTAAATGAACTGTCAATTTAAAATTGACCCATGCGACCTTACTGACAGTGTAGCTGCAGCGTGAGATGTTAGTCTGTAAGGATAGAATGCTAGGAAGCAGGGAAAACTGTGACAATTGAAGAAAGTAGGCCAGCAAAGACAGTGCATCAGAGGGAAATGCAGGGAAAAGTGCCATGCCATTTGAAATGACAATTACATTGTCATTTTCATTGTGAATACTTTTAGGTTCTATATTGGCTGTGATCTTTGTACTAACTGGTATCATGGAGAATGTGTTGGCATCACAGAAAAGGAGGCTAAGAAAATGGATGTGTACATCTGTAATGATTGTAAACGGGCACAAGAGGGCAGCAGTGAGGAATTGTACTGTATCTGCAGAACACCTTATGATGAGTCACAGTGAGTTCTGATAAGAACCTCTTATTTAATGTTTAGGTAGCAAACTGTGGTTACCTGTTCTTTGCAAAGAAAAAACACAGAAGTTATTCTGCATATGTTGTATTCGTTTGTAATACAAATTGCTTTTCAGTAACTGTCTTCCTCTCCAAAATGTTTGTGTACCATAAATGTTGAGGGAAAGGGAAGTTTTCAGGGTGGTCACAATGTGTTGGGCTTTAAATAAGTGCTTTAAATGGGGGTTGATTTGGTTTTTCTTTATTTCTTTAACAAGGGATGGTTAGAAAGATTAAAAGACAAATGTATTTAGTGGATTTTGTTGTGCTTTAATCTGATCTGGATGAAAGCATCATTTTCGTATGGGGGTATATGGTTGTATCCTTTACAGTAAGGCTTTGTGGCACAGAATACTCCTTCTGTGTGCAGCTACAAGACTGAAGCTTCCATATGCAAAATGTTTGTACAGAGTGAAATGAGCCCTTGCTATAGTCCAGTTTGTGCAACACGTATCTTGAATCGGTTTGGATACTGGTTGGGTGAGAGTTCTGGCATTACCCTGTTCCTTCCAAAGCAGAGGAATGACTTTTGATATCTTGATTGCTCGAAAGTGCCTAGTGTAAAATGTAGGAACTGATTTTGACGTGGTCTGTGCTTTAGCCTGTTTGTAAATACAAGAGCGGTTTGAATAGCGTAATTAGGATTTGTCTGAAAGATCATTTTACAGTCTTGTGTTTAATCGTGCCAAGTATCTTGCTTGTGTGCAGGGATTGCAGGTTTATGTATTTAAATGTAACCTTTACATTCAGCGGATCAAGTCACTAACATTGGTTCTGATCTCACAGATTTTACATTGGCTGCGACCGATGTCAGAACTGGTATCACGGGCGCTGTGTTGGCATCTTACAAAGTGAGGCAGATCTCATTGATGAGTATGTGTGTCCTCAATGTCAGTCCACAGAAGATGCCATGACTGTCCTCAGTCCACTAACCGATAAAGATTATGAAGGTTTAAGAAGAGTACTGCGTTCCTTACAGGTGAGAATAAGGATTGCAGCAAAGAGGAATGCTTTGGGGTACAGGGCAGCTCTGTGAGTCTTGGAGTCAGTTTGGATTTCTTGTAGCTTTGAGGCTTTATGAAAAGGGGTATTTTTTGTGAGAAACACCCCTGTGTCAGCTGCAAACTTGATGGGCATTATTGTGCTGGGGAATATTTACAACAGCTTATATAGCACTGCTCCTGAGTTAATGAACCTGAACTGTCTCTTCAGTGGAAGGCTCTTAGAGGAAGTGGGTTTACTTAGAATACCAAAAGAGGCAGAGTGGAAGCCCAGCTGTGCAGGATGTAGAAGGTGCAATGTTCAGTTCTCACATTAGTTTTCTATGATTTCTAATCTACACTTCTGTGCTTTAATCTCTGAGGTATCAGATTGCAGTGGTGTTCTCATGGAAAGTAAATGATGGCATCCTGATAGTAAGAATTACATCAATTACATTTCTCATTTATCTGTCACTCCCACATATGCCTGTTCTGCTGGAACTATGAAGAATTTTGGTAAAATAGTTGTGTGGTAACAGAAATCCTCAGCGTTTTGCATTACCTTGCATTTTGCAAATATTCATGAAAACAAAGCAATTTTAGAGCACTTGGAAGTGAAATCAGCAGCTGATTTCTAGGTGTGAAGCGCCAGGCACACTCAGTAAATTCAGTACCCACTTTTCGGTGCAGCCAGGCCAGCACAGTGTCCTATTCTGTCTGAATTTCAGTTTTCTGTTCTGAAGACCAACTACTCCCATTGACGTTGAGCTTTAAGACTTTACTCAGTCATCAGATGAGCACTAGCTAGCGTTTCATACAATGCTGCACTAGTTCCTTAAGTCCAACTCTAGATCCCAACTGATAAAGGTATAATGAAAATATTTAGCTACTAAATAGTGCTCATTTAACTTAATTTTTTACACAGTTGTATTTTGTGTTCCTGACAGGCTCACAAAATGGCATGGCCATTCCTAGAACCAGTAGATCCCAATGATGCACCAGATTATTATGGTGTTATTAAAGAACCAATGGGTAAGTGTTTCTGAGGGAGTGAACTGGGGGGGTTGAATATCAAATGAGTAACCTGCTGACCAGTTCCAGCCAAGGATCTTACAGACATGTTTTGCAGAACACACAGTTCTTGCAGATGAAACAATGTGATTTAGCACTGATTTATTTAGAAGTTCATGAGGGTTGATATCTGCATCTAGGCTGACTCCTTAACCCCAAATACTGCCAGTCTAACATAATAACATGTGAAATTCAGGGGTGCAGTAGGATTGGATTCTTGGGTTTAAATTACTTTATTTCAAGAGGACAATTTTGGTTTTCTTTGCTTGGGGTTCTTCTGTCTTTATGCGTCAGCTCCTCCTATAATTTGCAGAGTATTTGCTCTGCAGTTTGAGGAAGACGTGGTGCAAATACAGTTAAGTGATGGAGTTTAAAACTATCTTCATCTAACTTGATAGTATATTAAATTTCATATTATATGTAATTTGTCTTTAAGGCTGTATGAACAAGAATTGATTCAGATTTTGTGGATTTGGGGGAAAGTGGAAGAGGAGATGCTGCAGCTTTACAGTGTTTAACTCTGACCTCAGCAGGTCTTACCAGTTAGCTAGGAATATGCTAGATAAACACTTAAATGTGAAACCTCTTGGGAATATCTACCTCCTGCCAGAAATGGTGTTACTAAATATTATTCCTTTACACTTACGGAACCAATACCTTTACATATGTCTGAATGAGAGCTGTATCATTTGAGTTTTCCCACCTACTCCTTACTGAGCCTAGAAATAGGAAAGTTAAATTTAGTATCCTGGCAAAGTCAGAGTGTGTTGACTGAAAAGAATGTTTTGCTTAGAAATTGTGTCCTTCTCTGTTCCAGAGTTTTGGGTTGGGCTGTTAGGAAAATGCTGAACAGCTCCTATTGCATCATTTGTAAGGAAAGTTCAAATAATAATGTAATGAAGCATATGATGTTTGAATGAAGTAAATGAAAGTGCATTGAGTCCTTTCTGGCTTAACCAGAGGGAAAATAGACTTGTTAAGTATACAAGTAAATACCTGTAAAATACACTTGGTGGTCCAGGCCCATCTACATTTGTTTTCATGCATTATGGCATTACTGGCATTTCAAAATAAGCACTTTAAGGGCATTTTCCAAGGGCAGGTCACTGTTTTTCCAGCTAAAAGTGCCACTATACATTTAGACAGCTATATTTATAACTGGCAGATCTTGTTCCTCTCCCTCATTTGCATTAAAATAGGACAATGACTGCTTACTTCACCATTCTGGTCCTGCTAACGTGTCTAGTTAGTAAGAATGAGAGCCCTAGCATTTTGCATGATCCAGCACTTGAATCTCCTTCATCTGGGACATGATAATGTGCATATGCCCTTGCAAATTGATAATTCATTCAAAACAAGTCATGATCAGAAGGTTTAGAGAGCTCTTACATGCACACATACGACTCTTGGTCTCAGTGAGGACTGTCAATAAAGTACAAGTAACTGAATCCAGATTGCCTGACCTTTCCTCCTGCTCCTCCATTAATTTCTTCAGAAACAGCAAATAGCTCCTGCAGAAGACCCCAGCTTTCCAAGGTCATTTTGATACTTGCATTTCAATTCAGCTGCACTTATCGTACTCATGCGTGTTTGGTTATACTGAAGGAGACCTCATAGTGTCACCTCGTCACAAGCAGCATTCCTGGAAAAGCAGCTAACCCCGATGGGTTTTGTTTCCCCCTCGCTTGACGACGTAAGCTTGTGTTGAGGATGACAATGTGCCATTTTAACCAGCTTTGCTTTCCTTCAAGATCTTGCCACTATGGAGGAGAGGATCCTGAAGCGTTACTACAAGAAAGTCACGGAGTTTGTGGCAGATATGACCAAAATTTTTGATAACTGTCGTTATTACAATCCAAGTGACTCCCCTTTTTACCAATGTGCAGAAGTTCTCGAATCATTCTTTGTACAGAAACTAAAAGGATTTAAGGCAAGCAGGTAAGCTGAAGTGTTCCTATTCACAAATGTCCTGTTGTCCCCTCCAATCTCCTCAATGCTTTTATAAGCTTACCTTGCACTGATGCAGGGATTTGTGTCTCTGTGCACAGAAAACTGAATGGGGATAATTTCTGCTCAGGACCAGTCCTGAGTTGTGATAATGTTCTAATGTGCAGTAAATACTTTTCATTGCTAAAAAGAGACAACCCTTCCATGACATTTATAATCCAATGAGAGAAATTAAAATACTTTAGGTTTTGCTACTTCTCTCACCTTTTAATGACTTACTTGAAATGGGTGGAATAAGTAAGGTTTAATGTAGGATATGGAAAACAAAGCACAATGCAAAATTGCTATTTAAAATTAAACTTCCTTTTTTAACATTTTTCTATGGAAGGATGGATGTAGGTTTTTCCTTAACATAGACATGCCTGAAAAAGAACATGCAACTCCACTACACACTTTCCCATTGTTGCATGTTCTGTCTAGTGGCACGTACATGGGAGTTGTACAGCACTAGTCAAATTCTGATGTGGTATTTACTACAGCTGTTCCTAAACCCAGCTTACTCCAAACACTAACAGATTTCCCCTGGATCACTGCTGTATTCCAACACAAGCCAGCTGTGACTGAGTCACAAATGTTGGATGCCTTTCAGCATTACTTGGAAACTGTGTATGTAGTAGTTAACTTTGTCCATCCAGCTGTAGCAGCCAAAACCACGGCAGAGTGCTAGTCTAAGGTACTAATGCAGGATTACATCCCTCTGTAATTAACGAAGTTGAAAGCCTCACTGCTTCTACACCCCTTGTTGTGAAGCTGTTTGGTTTTCTATACACAATGAAGGTAGGGTTGGTAAGAAGTGATGAGTTCAAATCCATCACTCCACCGTTTTTCTTTCCCATTTATTACTGCATTAATGGTTTTATCAGGTAGCTTTCACTTCATGTTTTGGTCACCTTGTTTTAGCTGGTTACCCAGCATCCACTACCTTCATTGCTGCATCTGATTTGTTATTGTTTTTCATTTATACCATCCGTGTTCTTTCTTTTCTTGCAGATTGTGATATCTTTAGTCTGAACTTTTTAACTGGAATCAGAACTGGATGTTGGGGTCACTTTCTTTCCTTGTCCAATTCAATGACATTAAAACTGCCCTAAAAATCCAGATCCTTTGTCTAAAAAAGTAAATGCTGTTGGGCTTTTGTTACCAGCAGTCATACTGGTGAGCAGAACTGTATTAACAAAAACTAATGTCCCATTCCTCAAATACTGTATTGAAAAAAGTGGAAAATTCATCTTGAAACCATGTATTTTATTGTTTTATTTTCAGTCACTAATAAAACTGTGAATGTCCAAGAGGAGTTTTGCTGAGCTCTGATTAGCAAAGATGTGATTTTTAACAGGCCTCTTCAGTTCTTTCTATTAAGTTAATCCAAAGACTTCCTGAATAAATTTAACAATACACTGTTATATATATTCCCAATTAGCAATGGTCTTTTTGCCTTCCCTTTCGATGAACTACTATTGTGGAAATATGAGAGGAAAACTGATTTCAGGCATTTTGGAGTATTCCAAAACTGCATTTTACAAGTACTGAAATAGTTGTATACTGGAGGAAAAATTGTGCTTAAAATTCAGAGAGAACTATTTGCAGTGTTCCCTTTTTTCTGAAGGGGAAAAAACCAAATGGAAGCAGCACGGTGGTAATCCCCTCATTGTGCTTTGCCCATGGTGACACCTTGCAGCAACTGTGTTCTCCAAACCGAAGGGTGCTTAATTCTTCGCTTTCTTCTGCATTCTGCAGGTCCCATAACAACAAACTGCAGTCTACAGCTTCTTAGAGTTCAGCGTGTTTAACCTAACACACCCAAGCAAGAATCTGGTTGTCTGAAAGGTTTTAATTAAGAAGCCAGATGTTTTTAGTCAGGTTATCCTGACGAGACTTGATGTAAACTGCGTTTTTATTGCTCACAACAGTCAGATTATATTCTCGGCTTATTTTTGTCCAAAGGACAAAGAGATAAAAATCAGCAGCACCACTTTCTTGTCAAGATCAAATTGTTGTACTATTGTGGCAGAAGCAGGAAAACTTGGTTTTGGTGAAGGAGAGAGAGAAAGAGAGCAAGAAAAAAAGATACAGTAAATGGGGTCACGTTTAACTCCATGGAAATGCCACGTCTGTTCTTCAGTGAAGAAGCTGGTTTAAAGTCCACACAGAAAACTTTGACTGTATTTATTTATTGTTGCAAAAAAGACGCTTTTTTATTGCTGCCCTCATTTGTCAGCTAATTATTTTTTCTTATAAAATCCAGCCCCGGTTACATGTAATCCATTCTGTATCTTAACATGATTCCTGTAGGTAAAAGTACAAGAAGACCTCTAGATGTCTTTTCTTTCTATGAAAGGAGCTGCTATGTACACATGTGCACACACACAGAACTGGGAATCAACAAGGAGTTTATCGTTCATGGTAGATAAAAACAATTAAGCTTGCATAAAAGTTGGGCTAAGTGGTCATGGACTACAGACTCTGTTGCCTTGAATATAACAGTACAATTTGTCATTTACTCTGCACCAGACTGAAATGAGTAAAATCTATTTGAAGGTATCTTGTTTGTAAACATTTGTCAGATTCTAATTTTTTTTTCTTTTGTATTAAAATTCAAAATATGGATGTATATGAAACAAAATAAATGGAGATCGTTGTTCTCCCCACAGACGTAGGTGTCTTTGCGTGTGCACTAATGTGGTTGTAATGCTTCGGGGATGTGTTCGGAAGCGTAGACACTGCGAAGTGGTAGGGGTGGGGGTGACCAGGGAGATCTCGACTTTATTCTGCTCCAAGGGGGAGCGTTCACTACGTCTGCATTCCAAAGCAGCTGTCATCCCGCTAGCAGATCTCTAGTGGTGCTGAAATTCCTGTAACAGATCACATGGGAGGAAGTGCTTTGTGAAATGCCACTGCCCACCACTGCACTGGTGGTGCTTTGCCAAGTGCTGTAGGAAGGTGAAGCACCATGTGTAATTGTATCTCCTTCGGGGCTGCTCCACCGAGAGGGGCAGAGGGAAGGCAGCACAAGATGCAAACTACTGCTGATGTCTGCACATTTGGCCTGTCTGTAGTTACCAGCCACGGTTTGTATGAAGTTCTTGGACCATTCGACTAGCTTTTGCACTAATTCACAGCTGACTTCTGTTCTACAGTGACATGGGATTTGCCTGATGTATGGATAAGCTCCTTTTGGGTTTAACCTCACACCTTGCTATGCAAGAACCTCTTCTGTTATCTTTCTTAAAAAGACATTGCTACTGACCACACTTTCTTAGACGTCCAGGCTCAGGTGTACAGGTTCTTCTGGGTAATTTTATCTACTAAAAACCCACATGGTTTTGTACATACAAATGTTGTCATTTAACCTCTGTGTGGAAAATGGAAACTAACTGTTCAATGTGAAAACAAGAATCCATTTATGCGTCCTGGAGTTAAAGAAGAGTAGTTGCATTTAGGCTCTGTTGTCCTTTGGCATTTTAACAGAAATGGTGCATATTGTATGCATTGTGGGTTTAATGCAACAAGGGGAATTCTCCACTTTGAACAGCATTTGAACGTAACCCTGCATCTCATCACAACATCACAGTATTTCTGTACTATTTATTCACCTATAAAGCTCTATGACATGATTTGAAACTTTCCTACCTGTAGGCATTAAATGGCTGTTTTTAACAAATTGTGGCAAACTGAAGAGTACTTTTTTTGTACCTTACAGGACACGTCATCCTAGACAAATAAAGTGATGTGTTTGACATGGATTTGGTGGCATTTCTAATGAAACATTTGATAACGATATCGTATATAGGTCTTGGCTTTGCCAAATGATGTACAGCTTCCAGTGAATCAGGTTGATTAGAGAAGTAATCCATACATACAATGTAATTGTGCCAAGAGCCTGGTTTTAGTGTTTTCAATTGCCAGTGTGTGGAGTTACATTTTTTGATTTATTAATTATGATCTTTGATGGTGGTGTCACTGAAAATACATCATTTGTCATTAATAGCCACTTCCCTAAAAGCATGGTAAGTTCCAAAGTTTTGTCATCTCTGTTCTGTAATACTCCTCTTTGTATTGTTATGAATTACTGCAACAGTCGTTTCAAATGGTCACATATATAACAGAGATTTTGATAATATGAACTATTCCAGCTTGGGGTTTTGTTTATTGGATAGTGGTGCAGACAATGTGTCAGTTACTGGCATTTTACTGAGGCTTTGGATGTCGTTAGCCCTGATCTATTTATCTCTTCCAAGAGACAATCAAAATGAGATACAGCCGTGGATGTTATTCTTGTACCCACGCTTTGCCTGTTTTAGATTACAGTAATGTCTCAGGGGTGGGGAGTGGTGCCTAATGGCTGTTCAGGGCAAAGGGATGTCTGTAGGACTCGCTGGTTAGTCCCTGGACTTCAGTGGAAAACAGAAACAGAGAAACTTGAGATGCGCACATAACCCTTCCTCCTTCCTTCTCCTGTCCCTCCCAGCCCACTCCAGCGCTTTGATTCACTGCCAGGGACAGTTGTTCTGCCAAGCAGAGCCCCCTCAAAGTCTCTCAGGAACATTCCATCTATGTACACTGCGCGCCATGCAAAATCTTTCATGTAATAAAAGTGAGAGTGTATTTTTTCGATAGACACAAGCTACGAGTAAACTTCTGTCCTAACAGCTTCTTGGGTCCCAAAATCTATAGCGCTTGCTCTTGGTATTTGTCTTGCATAGAAACACACAGTGTGACTTGTCACGCATGCAGTGCTCCATAGCTTTTCAGCAATGTTAAATCAAGCTGCAGATGTGTGTTAACGGGTAGAATTGTTAGAGCTACCTTTGCTTCAAAACAAAATGCTTGCAGAAGCCACTGCTTCCTCTTCAAGGTCACATCATATATAGCACTATATGGTTAGGGTTTGGTTTAGCTAGACTGCATCTTCCCATTTGTATAAATAAATACATATCTCAAAATCCCCAGCCAACTTGCAAAGTGAGGAGATGCCTTTGTTTAATATCATTACATAAATTTTTTGGATCTTCGAGAACCCCAAGAACATCTTACTGTTTCTTTTAAAGACTTCACTATTTGTGAATAGTGACTCTTGGGACAGCAAACGTCACGATCCCCTTTGCAGCGGTTTCATAGGTTCTAACATCCCTCCACGTTAAAGGCCCTAAAAGATCGTTTCTTTGATTCAAAATGTAACTTTAGTGACATGAAAGTACAAACTCAGCAATACTTCTCATGGGAAAAGGACATTCAGTGCATGGCTCTAGGACTGAGATTTTAAGGAACTGACAGCGTAACCAGGCGTGCAGTTGGGCTCATTTTGCTTTCCTTGGCATGAACTAACGCTGTTAATTGTAAGCCTAATTGGGCATTTGTGTTGGGCAGTTGCTTGATTTGCTTTCAGTTAGTGTATTCATACAGTTACATAGCTATTTTGTATGCTACATGTGAAAATCCAGCTCTGTTTGAAGAACTAATGTGGGGTTTACAAGTAGCATGGACATTTAGGGATACCAAAACAATACAAGTGGTACTTGGTTTTGTTGGTTTCTTCTGGCTCAAATGCTTGTAATACTTCAGGCAGAGTTGTGTGAAAACACTATGGGCATCCTCTACAGCTAAAGGTGTGGTATCATCTAACATTTGTTCAAGGTTAAGGGTTTCAAAGTGCAGTTACTTCTGGTGTACCTCCAGAATTTTACTTTACAATTACTACAGGTTATTTAGGGGTACATCAGAGTGGGGGAGGCAGTAACACCCTGTGGCTCTGAAAACAGATGGAGCAAATGAATGTTCCCTAAATGGAGTTTTGTGCTAAACTTCACAATATATGGGTACCTAGTCAAGATAATCCATTAGTGTCTGCTAAAGCACAAGAGCAAGTGTCCCATCACAACCAGCTTCGTATATAACTACCTTCTGCTGTTGCTAAACCACGGCCTGGTGTAGTCTGGTTGGTGAATTCTGCTGCTGCCTGTCAGAGGGATGTTACTGAAGCCTTATCTGCACTTGGTGTGAGCCGCCAGCACCCTGTGGTTCCTCTTCCTGTTGAATCTCTTCACGTAGCTGCTGCCGCTCCGAAGCAAACCATCCCCCGGGCTCAGGCGCCCTCGCAGGAAAGGCAGCAGCTCTGCAGAGATCTGTCGTCTCTTGTGGTAGATCTGACCCATCACAATGTACCTGCTGCCTGCAAAACAAACGAGACTTCTGTGCCCTGGAGAAAGCATGGATTCCATCACTGGACTGGTGCTAAGGGCAGCAGATTTAGGAATAGATGTGAAGTTGTACCCTGCAGAAATAGATCCTGGATGTGTGGCTTAGGACAGCAGCACCTGAACACCAGCGTGGCTCATGGGTTGTGCTTGCATGGAAATAATGATTTGCTGTCTTGTACTGCAACTAGAAGCTTTTGGGGGGAAAATACTGGTATTTGATAAACTTGCATTTAGGAGGAAAACTGGGCTACTTAGATGTCAATCCTGAAATCTCTTGCAATCATTTTGCAACTGGATAAAGTTAAGAAAGGACTCTGCTGTTGACCTGACTTCTTCACACAGCTGCTTCTCTTCTGAAAGTTTAGAAGGGAAAATGCCCTCCAGTTTAAGAGTAAATACTTTCTCTTCCCAAATTTTCAGAACAAGCTAGGTTAAGCCTATTAAACCAGGGCAGGCTCAAACTGCCCCGCATGCAGGAGGAATAGTGCAATGGATTTAGCTGGAATTATTTACCAATTTTCAAGTCCAGACAGGGTTTACTGCAGCTGAAAGTATCCACAACTAGAATGTGAACTCGAAAGAAGAAGGCGTCAGGAGTAGTATAGAGGCGACTCATCTTGTAGAGTCCATCATTGTTAACCAACAGTGTGATCAGGTGGATGCCGTTCCCCAGTTTTTCCATGTTATGAACAATCCCGTTCACTGCTGGTTTGTGGAAGGGAGGGAAAAAAGGAAGCATCAGGTTATGTATCTTGGTAGTAACTCAGAGCACATGTGAAGGCTGTCATTTAAAACACTGTAAAGTGTCAGGAATTCTCTGGCTCAGTAGTGGGGAGTCTTGAAAACAGGAGTTGCTTCAAATCAGCCCATTCAGTGAGATCATCACCTTAGTTCTTGGTGAGTTACTAACCTTGTGCTTTACAGGTCTGAGATGTTTCTTAGTGGAATTTATAAGATGTTTCAAAGGAAGTGATGTTTTTAGTACATTTTTTCAAACAAAAATTGCATGTATTTACCTAACAAAGTAAAATATTCAAATGTAAAACTCAACAACCTGCTAATGAAACACTTCAGCTTTTGAAAGAACAGACCCTTGTCATACCAGGAGGCCACGGCACCAAGCAGGCCATGTTCTACCTTCAATCACATCATGCTCTCCACCCAGTTCCTGGTTTTGACAAGTGCTGAGCTGACTACAGGAGTCAGAAAACAACAAACGTGTTAGGCAGGTAAGGCACACAGGGCTTCTGGTGTTACACCCGCCTCACTGAGCAGGAACTTCAGTCATATTTACTCTTTAATCTGCACTGTAAATGTAAGGAAATGAAAAGCTCCTTTTGATCACTCCTATGACAGTGTGGCTGACCTGTATTTTTCCAACCTGGCCTTCTCAGTTTAAGAGACATGAGACAGCCATGTGTTGAAGGCTGAATACACACAGGCCAGGTCACTGTCAGACCTGTGTTTGACAGGAATGCATGAGAGTGGTAAAAATACAGAATGTAGCAGTTGTAGATAGCACTTCCTGACTTCTCCATTTAGGGAAAACAGATGTCCCATAACGTGTTTATATTCTACAAATGGAAACATCTGTTACCACTAGGCATGTATTTTGCTTATCTCTTAAAATGCTGTGAGAAAAAGTTGGTATCTCTTTCACAACTTCGGAAGCACAAGGAAAGATTTCAGTCAGAACATGCTTCTTACACAGTACAGCAATGCCAGGCTGTTTTCTACCATCTTCAACTACGTCAACTTAGACACAAGGACTACAAGGACTAAAGACATGGAATCCTAACAAACTTTAAGGTGGACCCTTTATACAGAGAGGATCTCAGTTTTATTTTTGTTTGGTTTACCGTTTTATTGTCATTTGAAACTTCAGCCCCCAAAATCAGAAACTCATTCTCAATAGTAAGAGGTAAGTAACATGGCTACAATGCTTAATCTTAGAGTATCTAAAGCAATTGGTCTTTTTAGTTCTGTTGACCAGCAGCAAGAACACTGTCTTCCTCCTGGGAGTGGAAAGGGAGGAAACACTGAAAGAGCAATACTAGTCTAAGGTGGGGAAAGGGCAATGTAAGACTGCGTTTGTCTTAGTACATCTGCAAAGAGCTCTGATGGGTCCTTTTAGTGTATTTAGTCATTATTTAACAGTCAGTGAAACAGTGTCTTAAAAGCAGAAGTGAAATGTCAGCAATAGATGAGCAAAGACGGCCTGTGTTTTGTTTTGTGTGGTTTGTGGAGGACACAACTTACCAAATTCACTCGTGCAGTAGGCCTCTACTTCATCTCTCTCTTTCCTGCACTCAGTCAGACATGCCTTCTCCTTATCACCATCTAGAACAGGCACATGGGCTGAGGGACAGGGTATTTCATCCAAGTTATGCCCCCCAACCTTCATAAAGTTCACGATATCCCTTGCCAAAGCACTCTATCCTCTTACCTTTCTTTAGCGCACTGAGGTGGTACAGCAAGCTGGATGACTGGCGGTTGGTGACCCAGGAGGGTTTGGTGATCTTTTGGAAGGGATCAGTATGTTTGTAGGGGATGATCTTGCCTGGTCGGTTGAAGTGGTCCAGTGCATTAGGATCACCTGCTTCCACTGCTCCAGAGTCTGGAAAGAGATGAGCCTCCACTAAGGATGTCATCTTGTGATAGGAAGACGCTGCGTGGTGGAAGTGAGCCGAGACACTGTTGGCAGCCTCAGCCAGCCGCCTGTCCGCGTGCTTTCTGTTGGCATGGTTGGAGTCAAAGGAGGCAGGAGCAGGCCCCTCAGTCGTGCTCTCCAGTGGCAGGGCCCCTCCATACTGCAGGAGGTGTTTCCTCAGCCCCGTGCTGTTCTCTAGAGCAGGTTTGGTGCGTTTCTTTTTCTCTGAGGAGAGGAAGGTGATTTCAGGAGGTTTTGGCCGCTGCAGGTCAGCGGGAGGCAGGAGCCAGTGTTCTGTGTGGTTCTCTCTGGTGCTGCTGCTGCTGCCCCAGGCTGGCAGTTTGACGTGGCCTGGTGCAGTGCCTGCTGAGCTATAAGCATCTTTGCTGAGAGTCTGATGCTGTTTCTCAGCGTAGGGCAGGGATCCTACACATGAAAAAATTGAGACAGAGAATTAGCACTTTAAATTTTCTATTCCATGTGCTTATGAATGGGAAGTGCCTGGTGGATTGGAGGCTCTAGTCTATGAGACCTTCAACAATAAGACAATACAACTGATAAATAGTTCAACAGATAAAATATAGTAGAGCTCCTTGTTGTTCTGTGCTCAGAAATGGAAAGCCCAGCACAGAGAATGCAGCTGCGTGAGCAAAACACAGATTTGCATTTTTACTTTATTATTGTTGCAAATTAAAAACAAACCCTTTTCTCAAAAGCCTGAATCTCCAGGGAGCATCTGAGGAAACAAGGTTCACATTGCCATTTGGGATGCTTGTTTAAAAGACCATGACAACAGAACTATTTGGTTTTCCCATCCATGGGATGCCTTATTGACAATGTCATCTGGTCTCTTCAGTGGCTTTGAACACTACTGAAAAGATCTTTATCCACAGTTTTGGATCTCTGACTTTTCCACTACGGAGCTGTGCAGCAGCAGTACTGGTAGCTAGGCTATTGCTGCTGAGTAACCATTATTGTAAGGCTTTTCTTAAGTTGAGAGGACAAAGGTTGAGAAAGAGAGGAAGTGTCTGAATCTAGTGAGAGATGGAAAGGCATAATGACACTCTTCACACAAGCTGGGCAGTCATCTAGGCCTTCATTTATACCTTCACCTTGATCACTTGGATCTCACAAAGCAAAATGACTTTCCACCTAGCCTGGGAAGAGAGAAATTCCCTCTTGCAGTTCATTTTCCTTTTACTTCAGTCCTCCACTGCATGCCTTTAGTTAGCCAGAGAGTTTTAAAACCATTCACCCACACACAGCCACTGTCTGGGTGTTCACTGTCTGTGGTTAACATCATGTGGGAGGCTGATCCTAACTCCTTATGTGAAAAGAGATATTTGACATACACAGATGAACAACGTCCTGGTTTATCTTCTATAACTGACTCAACTGCTGACCTTGCCACTTCTCCCCCTTTGCTCTCACCAGCTGCTGTCATGGGAAAGATTCTCTGATATCTGGGCTGGCCACACATAAAGTCAAAAGAATGTTCATGAAGAACGGGGTGGAAGAAGTCCAAGCTAAAGAAAGCAATAGGCAAGGGTGTTTTGGAGATGGTTCAACATGAAGCTGTGATCTCTGAACAGGTGTTTTGGATTTGGTGTTATCAGTATACTTCTCTACCAGCTTATCATGCCTTCTCGTACGATCATAGAATAGTTAGGGTTGGAAAGGACCTTAAGATCATCCAGTTCCAACCCTCCTGCCATAGAGTGTAACAAAAAATAGTTCATTTTTCTCTACTCAATCTATTCAGAACCTTGAGGATCATTCTCCTGCACCAGCATACTCCTGTCTAGGTCTTGCAACCTAAGCAATACAACTGCAACATAATCAGCTCTTTCCCACTGGAATAGATGGATATTTCTATTCTACCAATGTGGTACTTAAATAATCTCTTTAGGACAGGTACTTAAATAATCTCTTTAGGACAGGTTGCTGCAGACATGCATAAGCACAGAGCATGTAGAAATAAATTAGAAACCTGGAGTTTACAGATGAGGGGAGGGAAGCTTAAAAGGGAAAAGTCAAATACACATCAAAATCCCCAAAGCAGAAGCAAGTCAAACTCCAGCTGCTGACTGATGGCTAGCAGGCTTCATGGCATTGGCTGCCTGCCTGCTTTTGGCAGGTGTTCTTAATTCTTTCAAACACAAATCAAACATTGCAATTTACATTCCCACCCCACAAACACATTGAAATGTTTCTCTCTTGAGCCCTTACCTTATTACTTCTACCACTTGCTGAAAAGACCACAGCTATAGACGGCTGCTTGGGCAAGAAATGTAGTAACGTATTCAGCCTTCCCTGATCCCAAAGGCAAATATGCCCCAGCCCTGCTTCGAATGTTAGCAGACTTACCGGCCACAAAGCTGGAAGATGATCTAATGGCAAAGCAGAGGAGCCAGAACACTTTGGTTGTCATTTTGAAGTAAAGATTTTCCAGACTCCAAATGAACTGGAGTCTTTTATGCCCTTCCCCCGATTCATGCTAATGAGAGGCAGCCTTAGGGGAAACAGGAATCACTCACTGGACAACCCACTGGAGCAAAACCAAGCTGCTGCCTCCCTGCTAGCCTCCCACTGCCCCTGCCTAGGACATCCCCTTTCCCATAGACACACCGCTCCATACTGCCTGCAGTCACCTGTATCTCTGGGAATAACATATGGATGGATGTTTTTAGCAGCAGATTTTTATCTGCTTCCTTTGGCATTTTGTAAAGGGAATCATACAGAACAAATACAGTTTTACTGGATATGGAGAACTACATTATGAAGTGGAAATAAGAGATGCTGGAACATGCATCACCTCTGCGATTCAGCGTATGCAAAAGGTGTGCATTACAATGGAACCGATTCAGGAATTTCTGGCCACCTCCAATTATGCAGCTGGTAATGTCTTTTAGTTTAAGGACCCAGTTTCAGTGATTCCCTTCAGCCTGGAAAATGCATTAGTTACTGTCCAGTCCAAGGGAAAGCTCTGCTGACCTTAGATACAGCTTTATTTTTAAATCTGTATTTGCTAACATAAAGAATTTGGCAAATTTTCACACTCCAAGCCACCCGATTTGGATTACTGAACTAAGTAGGCTTATTTCTGTGCTCCCAGTTGAAAGGGGTGATGTTATTGCTGGAAAAGGTGTCCATTCTGACAGTTTATCTCACTAGCTGCTACTGGATGTCATGAAAGTTGTGAAGTCCTTCATGCCTTTAAGGTGCAGTGAACAATTTAAAACCCATGTAAAAGCACTATATCCCAGCTCTGAAAACCACCAACAGAAAACCTGCCCCTCACTAATGCCTGCGCCATGTGGCCCTGCTACTGCTTAAACACCGTTTGTTTTGTGCTGCTTTAGTTAAGCAGTTTAATAGAATCCTTAGAAGTTCAGGGCTTTTCCTCAAGTAGCTATGGGGGAAAATACAGAAAATTGGCCAGAACGATGTGCAAAATGAGTGAAATTTTAACACATCTGTTACTCGGTGTGTTATGATTCTATTGCAGCATTTATTGATCCTTATTTCCTGTTATTTTGAACATGCTCATTGCAGAAGTATCCCAAGACAGCTATAAAGGAAATAGGAATTTAAAGTAAGGATGAGCTCGTATGTTCCTGCTGTCCCTCATCTCCCGCTCAACCAGTCCATGTACCTGTGTACCTGCAGCAAGGGAGAGCTGTCAGGAGTGTGACAGGCTCGCTGCTGAGGGCTGTGCTGAGGACGGGCGGATACCTCAGTGTCCTGAAAGCCTGTGCTCCAGGGAGTTTGCTGTTTAACTTAAGCTGGTAGTGTAATCGAATATATTCACGTATGGCTGTGCCTGTTAATGAGTTTCTGCAGACTGCACTTGGACAGGATCCTGTTCAAAGGGACAGCAGTGGTGTTTGGGGTATTTCTGCTTCTCCAGAAGCTACAGGTCCGCTGACAGCAGCGGAGAGGCGGAAGTTTTGCGGACCGGATTCCCTGGGTGAGGAAAACTGGGACCGACGGCACAATGGCCGTGTCCAGGACGCTGCGGGCAACTCCGCTGGCAGCCGGAGCTCTCCGGGCTCCGGTTCCCCCGGCTCCGGTTCCCCCGCGCTTTTACCACAACGGCTGTGGAGGGCCCGCGGCTGGACACGGCCCAGCCCGCCCTCAGGCCCGCCCGCCGGGGACGCTCACCCTCACCTCTGCTCCGATCGCCTGACGCCTCATCCTCCCGCCGCAGCCGGGCATACGCGCTCCACGGCCGCAGTACCCCCGCGGGAAGGAGGAAGGCGGCGGCGGCACCACCAGGTTCGGTGGCGCCGGGGAACGGCCACGGTGCCGGCGGGCAGGGCAGGCGCCCCGCTGACAGGGCGGCGGTTGCTGCGGCCGCAGGAGGGCGCGGCTGAGGGAATCTAAGGCAGCTCCAGGGCTTCTGGCTCCGCTCCGAGGCTTCCCCACCGGCCTCGGATAAAAGTGTTAGACGAGATACTCACAGAGCGCCCGCGCATCCTTTGTGCTGAATCTACCGCAGCGCCACAAAACATCTGCGGCACGACCCAGATGGGACTCGAACCCACAATCCCCAGCTCCGGAGGCTGATGCCTTATCCATTAGGCCACTGGGTCACCCAGCAAAAGCTCCGAGCGCTGCATGGTAAGAGCCCCGCCCGGCCGGCGCTGGCTCCGCCCCTGAGGGGGCTTCCATGTTCTACCTGCTCTTGACAGGGAGGCCCCGCCCACCCGCTCATTTACCAAAGCCCCGCCCCAGACGCTCCCTTCTTGCAGCCCATTGGGCAGGGCGATCCTTTTGCCACGCCTCCTTGCAGCACATTGGTCAGGGAGCAACCCTTCCTCCACGAGCCTCGTGGCCCCGCCTTTTAGGGTCGCGCGAGCGCCGGCAGGGGCTGGGCTCGTGCCGTCAGCCCCGCCCCCCCCCCTCCCGTCTCGCGCGCAGGGCCCGTCACGCGCGGCGGCAGCCTCCTTCAGCGCGGCGCGAGGGCGGTGTCCTGCGCGCGTGCTCGCCTGAGGAGACCCGCGTCGGGGCTGCATCGCCTCAGCAGCAGCTTAGCCTCGGTGGGGCCATTCGCACCCTTTTCCTTCACCTCCTTATCGCTTTCCTGCATTGATAACAGCCTTTCAAGTTGTGGCACCTCCCACCCCAAACCATGTGCAGCCCATATCGGCCCACAGACACCTCGAGTTTCCAGATCGGGGACAGCTCTCTCCCTGCCCTGGAACACCCATCCCAGCGCACTCCTTCGCCCAGGTTCGCTGCTCCGGACCGCAGATTTTCCAGACATTTATGGACTTTCTTCACAGAGGCCCTTCAGTCCTTCTGTATAGCAGGTGTTTTACCTCAGTTTCTACTCTTGAGCTGCCTTTTTCGTTTTAAACTAGGCCTTTTCAGTATCTCTACTTGTGACGCACTTTCTCCTCTCATGACTTCTCTGCTCTTGCTTAAATGTTTTCCTGATCTTTATTTCATTTTTACAAAACTCAGAACTGTAAGGCCCAACAACAGCAATGTAAAAAGACACTGACAATTCCTCCTCCTCTGCATACATCTTTGTCAGCCTGTGTGCGTCTGCAGATCAGCATAAACGGTTTAATGCAGTGTTTTACCACACGCAAGTGTCAAAAGTGTATCTCTGACGCTTCTCTGAATTGTCTATTATGGATGTTGAAATGACGGTTCCTGACAGAGTCATGTTTTCCCCCAGGTTTTATGGTTTGAATTTTATCTGTGAGACAAAGTGTGCTTTTGTATTCCATCCCTTGGAATTGGAAAACAATCCCAGATCTGCTGATTTTCTGGGCATGACACAAGGGCGGGTATAGGGCTTTTTTGTTGTTCAGATTTATTTTTAGATATGTTTAGCAAATGATTTACTTTCGATCCGCCCTGATCGCTGTTGAATTGCCTTCAATTGCAATCTTAACGTTAAATTCTTAGCACCGCGTTTATGGAGACAAAGGCGGGGGCGGGGGGGGGGCTCAAGAAAAGCCTGAGGTGACTTGATGGTTGCTGAGGTAGAAATTGGGCTGTATGTGAGGAAACAGCACGCTAACGCCGCAAACCCCTCAAGAGCGTGAAAACTTCCCTTTTCGCACCCATCCAGGGGTACAGCACCCCCCGGCCGTCTGGTTCTTGGTCCCCGGTGCCCCCCCGCCCCCCGGACTCCCGGCTGTAGGTCCCCGCTACTCGCTCAGCACCGGGCTCTGTGTAACTACAACTCCCAGCATGCCGTGCGCCGTCCGCAGGCCCCAGCCGCGCTCATGCAGCTGCCGCCTTTCCGCGCGTTGGATGCTGGGAGTTGTAGTGCTGAGGCGGGGACGGGTGCCCTCCTACGTGACGTCGGGTCAATCCTTCCGGGAGCACGGTGGAGATTCGTTCCCCTTCGTCGCGTTATGAGCTTCATTTCAAACTGGCCAATCGAGAACTTGCTATGGCTCGAACTAGCCAATGGTAGGGCGAGGGCGCGGGAAATTTAAATCCCGCCTGGCGAGGTCGTGGGCAGTACAGCGTGCTCGCAGGCGGGGAGCGGTGCTTTGCTGTGCAGTAGCGGATTGTGTGCGGACTCTGCGGTGGAGGTGCCCGGGGACGGGAGCGGAGCGAGAAGCCGGGTGGGGCGGCGGGGGTGCAGGCTGTGCGCTGGTCTGTCAGAGGGGCCTGAGCTCTGTTGCCGGTAGGGCAGGCTGGTGGTCCCTACGGACCTTATCAGGTCTCCGTGGTCACAGACTGCCGCCTGGCAGTGCCTCTCAGAGCGGGTTGTGTGTGCCGAGTTGTGACTAAAGCGAAGCTAGGTCTTTATGCAGTGGGTCACGGTGGAACCGGCCCATGGTGCACGGACCTGAGTCGTTACCGGCATAGCTGGTGCTATATGGTGCTGGCTGCAAGCCCTCCCCGGTGGGGACTTGCTTAGTGAGGGATCTTGCAGCTGCCATAAAAAAGGCTCGAGGTGGGATTGG
The DNA here is from genome assembly GCF_033783945.1 of Neopsephotus bourkii. Taxonomy (NCBI): domain Eukaryota; kingdom Metazoa; phylum Chordata; class Aves; order Psittaciformes; family Psittacidae; genus Neopsephotus; species Neopsephotus bourkii. The sequence goes on from NW_026902223.1 coordinate 3,606,312, forward strand.
ATGGGGTTCCTGTGCACTGTAGATATACAACACAGTGAAAATAGTGCTTAAAAGTATGTGTGCTGTCTGCGGGAGGCAATAGCAATCTTGCTTCTAACAGTGATTCTGTTAGTGTTTGTGGCTGTGTCTTAAAACAATGTATGTGGGTCTACTGCTTTTTTTGTTAGTGCTTATTGTGACATCTAGGTGTTTAAGTCAGAGGCTGCTATTATATCTAATATGGAAAAGTGTCTCATTATCAAGTACTGATCCTGGTTTTTAAATTCACTTCTTATGGAGTAAACTTGCTGTTTATTTGCTCTGTTTCTAGGCTTGGTTTTACTTGTTTCTCTCAAAAATCTAATAAGCAAGATGTCTACTAATGAAAACGCCAATACACCATCAGCTCGACTGAACAGATTCAAGAACAAAGGAAAGGATGCTACAGTGAGTATTTTGATGCCATTAATACTTCAGCTAGCCATTATCTCTTTAAACATGAGTTGTAAAAGCCGAGAACTTATTATGAACATATATCCTCTAGGAAATGAGAAGGCGGCGTATTGAAGTCAATGTAGAGCTGAGGAAAGCTAAAAAAGATGACCAGATGCTTAAAAGAAGAAATGTTAGCACTTTTCCAGATGAAGCTACTTCTCCCCTTCAGGAAAACAGAAGCAATCAGGTAAGTGGGTATGTGGAACAGGTATGCTTAAGACACATGCCTCTCTCAACAAAGCATTCATGTATCTTTTTATTGTACAGGTTTCAGCACACTGGTCAGTTGAAGAAATAGTCAAAGGAGTTAATAATAATAATACAGAGATTCAGCTACAGGCTACTCAAGCTGCCAGGTAAGGAGTTTAGAGGTAACCTATTCAGCTGCACAAGCCAGTTTTGGGCAACATAAAAGAATTGGCTTATGATCAACAAATACCTGAGTCAGCTTTATGTACAATGTATAGGTATGCTTACCTTAGTCGTAGCCTTATTGAAGCCATACGGCTTTTGAGTGTTAAAAGAGCCAGAATATTTTACTAGGAAATAGAAATTCTTTCTAGTGGTTTTGAAGTGTCAAAATAAATAGTAGTCCATCTTGGAGTTATAGGAGTTACAATAATAAATCCCTTGTTATAGCAAAGATATTTTTAAACTGTCTTAACACTTGACTATGATGTTTGAGTGCAGTGATACACCTTAGAATTACATGAACAGGATGATGACAGAGGTTTGAAGAATGCAAACTTTTCTTTCTCTTTCCAAATCTAAAACTTAACTTTAGCAAGCTTATATACTGTTGCAGTGCTGCTTCTGGCAGTCGTTAAGTTTTCTGCTGTGCAATCTCTAGCAATTCAGATGTTTTATGACTCTTGTAAGTCTGCTTTATTTCAGAGTCTCAGCAGAACCTCTCATTTAGTGAGGACATGCCAAAACCAATGTTAACACAGATTTAGGAACCTAGCACTCAGCTTGTCTGTATTTCTTCATATCATGCTGTGTTGCCTTCCTGAATGTTAGGACAATGTTAAACTTTTTCCTTTTTAAAATATAGATCTTTATACTGTTTAATCTGTTATTCAGATCTTTGCAGCAAAAATAATGCTTTGTTTTCCTCCTTAGGAAACTCCTCTCAAGAGAGCAGCAGCCCCCAATTGACAGCATAATTCGGGCTGGTCTGATTCCAAAGTTGGTCTCCTTCTTGGGTAGAGCAGACTGTATTCCTATTCAGTTTGAATCTGCCTGGGCGCTTACCAACATTGCTTCTGGCACATCAGAACAAACAAAGGCAGTGGTAGATGGAGGGGCTATTCCAGCCTTTATCTCACTGCTGGCCTCTCCACATACTCACATCAGTGAACAGGCTGTGTGGGCACTGGGAAATATTGCAGGTATGTCAGTATGCTACACAACTGCATTTCAGACGTGTTCCCTTATTTAAAATAGGAGGACATTACTACTGACATGTCATGCAGCATGCTGAGTGTCTGAGAAACTGCCTTAATGGTGTTCAAGGCATGCTCTGCAATGTGGAGTATGCTACAGACAGTAGTTTATCTTCAGACCTGGTATAAGATGTCTCAGACAATGCCTGGCAACCTATGGGTTGTGCTGTGTTGTGTGGGCTGCTTCCACACTTCAGTTCAGTTTTGATAGAGCTGTATAGCCATGCTACAACATAGGGCTTTGTCCCTTATCTTGTTGGCTTTGTGTCTTGCCAGTCAGCTCTGGTCTGTATGTTGACTAGAAGGAGGAAGGGAGGAACCAGATGGCACACATAATTGTGTATGTGATGGCCAATATTCCATGCTTTGAAACAGCTACTTACTGATGTGAGAGTATTAATATTGAAGTTCCTCATACACCTTTCAGGATTACTTCATCTGCCAGTATTGGCTCCCAGCCTTTTTTTAAAAAAGTAAATAATAATATAGTTAAATATGTTTGGTGTATGATGATGTTTTCTAACATCTGTGCCTTAAAGAGAATAGCGAATCTTCAACACAGAGGAAATGAGCTCATAGAAGTCTTGTTTGATTGAAGCTTTAAAGTTTCTCCTTAGAGTTCTTAAACTTAATTACAAGGTACTTTTTTGTACCTTGCAATAGAAGAGTTCAGTCAAACTTTGGCATTCCATGAGCATTATGCTATAGACCCCAATCATGCAACCAATGATTATCATGGATTCTAAGTTCCATATTATGGGAAAAGCTCTGTTCTAGTGGTAGGACTTAGATATATTTTCAAAGAAATGCCTAAATCCCTGCTTAGTTAAAAACTCCAAGAAAAGCTGTATAGAGAACGTATGCTAAACTACCTCTTTTTCCAACAGAGAAAAAAGTCAAGCCACTGAGGCTAGAAAAACATGTGATTGGCATATGACTTAACCATGGCAATTGTCATTTTTCCCTCCTATTTCTTCTTATCTAGCAGTAGAATAATTCATTCTTTAACACACAACCATGTGCACATGTCCCTCTATTTTGGTATTCATCTGTCTCTTTTTCTGTTTTTCCCAGGGGATGGTTCTACCTATAGAGATCTAGTTATTAAATTTGGTGCAATAGAGCCACTGCTGAGTCTACTTGCTGTTCCTGATCTTTCTTCCTTAGCTGTAAGTGTGCAGTATGATTGAAGTTACAGTTACTAATAAGTGGGTAAAATAGCTCAGGTAACTGAACAGTTGCTAACCATTTATTTCAACCCTTGCAGTCTGGATATTTACGCAATGTTACCTGGACCCTCTCAAACCTGTGTCGTAATAAGAATCCTGCACCACCCATAGAAGCCATTCAGCAGATTCTTCCAACTCTTGTTCGGCTCTTGCACCATGATGACCATGAGGTGTTAGCAGACACTTGCTGGGCGCTTTCCTATCTAACAGATGGTTCCAATGACAGGATAGAAGTTGTAGTGAAAACTGGATTGGTGCCACAACTTGTGAAGCTCCTGGGATGTAGTGAACTGCCAATAATGGTAAGCTATCAGGCATGCAGATTGCTCTTGCTTGATTTGGGTAATGGATAAGGCTGCAGTTAGACTAGCATTCATGTGACTGAATGCTTCTTTTTATACATAAATCAGATGCTTGGTTCTAGGCTTTGTGTAGGTAAGACTTGAACTGTTATTTTTCCTGGAGACTGCCCTGCATGAGACAAACTACTGCTGTTGATGCCTATTGAGCTTCTTTACATAATCATTGGATTTAACACACAAATCAGCACAATTGCCATCCTTTAAAGCTTGCTTTTAACTCTAAACTGCTGTTACAAATCCAGATTCTAGGGACTGTATTTGGAAGTGGGTTTGAACACTAAAACTGTCATACAGTAAAGCTGCATTAATACTTGGAAGATAATTTTCCTAAGCTCTATAATTAGTAGTTGTTTGTAGATTGGCCTTGGAAGGTTTGCAATTCTAGTATGCTTAATGTCTGCCTATAGTATGCTAAAGGAGGTTAAAACTCATCAGTAATAACATATTGTGCTGTTAAATCAGCAGGCTTGAGCATAGGGACATCAAGTATGGCTGTATTCAAACATGGATTCAATGATCCCAATTTTCCTATTTTCATGTTTGTTTCAGACTCCTTCATTAAGAGCCATAGGAAATATTGTCACTGGTACTGATGAGCAGACACAGATTGTTATTGACTCGGGAGCACTGTCTGTCTTCCCAAGTCTCCTCTCTCATCATAAAAACAACATTCAGAAAGAAGCAGCATGGACGATGTCCAACATCACTGCTGGGCGCCAGGATCAGATTCAGCGAGTTATAGACCATGGTCTTGTGCCTTATCTCATTGGTATTCTGAGGAAGGTAAACAAAGACTGTATTTATTACTCTGAAGCTTTTGCTATTGCTACTACTATCTGTGTTCAAATACACTGCATTTATCTTCACAGGGGGATTTCAAATCTCAAAAAGAAGCTGTGTGGGCTGTGGCGAACTACACAAGTGGTGGAACAATTGAGCAGATCGTGTACCTTGTTCAGGCTGGTGTTGTTGAACCACTATTGAATCTCCTGTCAGCTAAAGACAGCAAAATTGTGCTGGTTATCCTGGATGCTATTTCTAATGTCTTCTTGGTAAGTGGATGCAGTATACTCAATCACTGTTCAAGCTGTTGCTAATAGTTCCCCAGTAGCTGATGCCATACATCTTTCCTGAGGTTATTCCATGTTTGTCTTGCAGGCTGCTGAGAAGATTAACGAGACTGAAAAACTTTGCCTCATGATTGAGGAGTGTGGGGGTCTAGACAAAATTGAAGCTCTCCAGTCACATGAAAATGAACAAGTATACAAAGCCTCGTCCACCCTGATTGAGAAATATTTCTCAGCAGAGGTAAGTGTCTGCAGGACAATTTTTTCTTCTCTATTGTAGCAGTGATTACTAGGTTAATATGCTACTGCTATTTCAAAACTCTTTTCCCTTTCTTCTAGGAGGAGGAAGACCAAAATGTTGTACCAGAGTCTACTGCTGCTAGCTACACTTTCCAAGTTCAGGGCAATGCTCCGGATACTTTCAACTTCTAGATTGTGTGTATGTTGCAACCACCTAAAACTTGTTTGGCACACAAGTGACTGCCTCCTCTTTGTCTTAATAGTTCCTCTTTTTACTGTGGTTTTTTTGTGGCCTGTAGCACTTTGTCCAACTGAAACATACTTGAACAGTTCAAAACTGTACATATGTGAATCTCTAACTGTAAACTTCATTCTTTCTGATATATACTTGTAAATACTTGTTCTCTTTTTGTCTTACTGTTCCTGTTGGGGAGAAGAATGCAAGTGAGTGGGCAATATAGGCTTCTTGCAAAGCACAAGCCACTACTGTGCAAACCTTTTGTTATGTTTTACATAACCCGTTATTGTAATCAATACACTGAGTAGGCTTTTAAAGAGGGTTTATATTTGAAGTTCAATAAAGTGATATCAAAACATTAAATTTAACTGGCAATTGCTTTCTCAGAAGGTGACTTATAGGGTAAGTATTCTTCATCAAAAACTTAGAATTGCAAAAATGCAGGTCTGAACCATTCAGCTCTCAAGACTGGTTTTAACCTTGGTCACTCCAAGCTCCCACTTATGTATATAGCAGTCATCTATTACTGCAGAACAAACAAACTGCTGCTTCTCTCAAGATATCTCTTACAGAACTCTGATTTGTTCTACCATGTTCATAACTGAGCTAAACTATTTTCTGCCTTTTAAAGACTGTAGTAGTACTAAACTGTAAGTAATAGTGTGGAGGAGAGGTAAGTACAGCAGTTATCCAACTGTAAGGATGCTCACGTAGTCTTAGCATAGAGCATAGTAAACGCTTTGAAGCAGTTGCCTGTTCTAGGGGGCAAAAATTAAGGCTTTGTCCTGTTACTTCTGAAACCTTTAATTGCAGTAACTTTGATTTTAAGTATGGTTGTGCACAGTAGGGGTTTGGGAGAGAGGAAGGTAGTGCAGGGAGAGGAAGGACTGTAGTAGTCCTGGTTTTCAGCTTTTTGGGAAACCTTAGATAGAGATCTTGTTAACTGGAACCTCCCCAGAGTCCATGTGTCTAACTATATTGACTCGGCTTGTTGAGGTCCTCTAGCTGTTATGGTGCTGCAGGAGAAGTCAATGTCACCTTTATAAAACTGAAGGCAGGGCATAAAACTATGGAGTAGGTAATTCTCCCAGAGTTCCCCCAGGCTTTGTTTCTGCTTTTATAGAGGGGGAATTAAAAGAAAACCAAAAAAACCCTTATATTCTGCATAGTGAATCTAATGAAGGAATCTGGTGGTGTGCATTAATCTGCTTATTGTGTGCTTTCAAGTCTGTTTTAAAGTGCATATGCATATAATAAGTGGATTTTGGTGTCCTTTTAAGATCAGGTATTCTTAATGAAGAATTTAAATTTACATCCTTCTCCCATACTGTTACCAAAGACTTCTTTAAGTTATTGCTAGTGTCAAAGATGTTGCTCTAGCCTCCATTATCATGGTGCAAGTCTACTACACTTGCTGGCAAAAATGGTGCCTTCCCTCACTGGAGGCTGATAATTACATCTGCACCCACATAACTTCTCTGTGCAAGCAACTTGCTTGGGTCTTAGGTGCTGCTAGGTGATGATAATGTCACAAAAGGTAGCAGATAACTTGTCTGCATGTATATTCTGATCTCTTCTTTAGGTAAGCAGCAATAATGCTTCCTGCAGAGCAATCACTTGTGAACGCACTAGCACAAGCACATTTCTGCCGAGTTCTTTAAGCTGTATGAGTCCAGGTATTTCCTCTGTCCAGGTTGGAAAACTGCCTTGAAGCTGCTCATGTTGCTGTTAATAGTGTGGTACCTGCCACTAAAGATAGCATCTTGCAACAATCACTGATTAATGATGACTTTATACTTTTGACTATACTATTTGAACTAAGCTGCAATAAGTAATAAGTTTTACTATAGGAATCTCTAAAGATAATTGGACCATTAGCTGTTGTAACCCTACTGCATCTTCTGGTTGAGCAGATGATATCAGTGAGACTAACCTTCTGTCTTTGTGCCTGTGCTGCCAAATGAAGGGTGAGACTGAACTGTGGCTGTGGCATGTTCCCAGCCCTGCCTGCCTTTTCTGTATTAATGGGAGAGATTGCAGGTGGCATCAGCACCTGCAGAAAAAGCTGTAGACGGTGCCAGACTGAGAAGCAGACCTCAAGTCTGACACCACAGTCTCTGCAACACCCTTGGGGCCACATTCTGGTATTAGCACTACCCCTGCAAAGAGGAAAGAACCATCTGCCTTGCACTGCCAAAGCCTTTGATTGATGTTCTGGGGCAAAAAACGAACCAAATAGGGCTTTTAAGCCATCTCCAGTGAGGTTGTGTGTGCCCTTTAACTTCAAAGCATCAGCTCTAACATAATGATTTTTCGGTGTCTGTAAAGAACTGAGAGAATTAACCTATACAAATGCAAATATGTAAATTCAGCTTTCACAAATGAAACCTCTGATTCCACATACTTTGTTTGTGGGTCTATAAGGGTAAAGACTTGTGAAACAATTCTTGAGTCATTTCTTCACTTTGTAAAATATGGCATTTTCCGGTAGAGGGTGCTACAGGCAGCCTCAAGGTCTCCCTTGGTTCTAGGCGGTTGATGCAGAGTTTCAGCCAGCCTGCACTGTTCAGGTATGATGTACTTAATTTTCCTATTAAACAAATAGTGAGGTAAAATCTATTGGGGCACCTCTTATACTAACAGGAAACGTCTATGTGCTAATTTCTGATTAAATATTCAATATAAGGCATAGTATGTGATAATTTCTGATTAAATACTGAATATAAGGTATATGACAATATATAAAAGTGATATGTCAGGGTACTATTACCTTAAACTTGCTTTAATTGCTTTTTGGCATATATGCAGTTAATTTGACTTTCTGTAGGGATAAGAATGCATAACACTTGTTTAATAGTGTTATTTCCACCTTTTTTTTTTTTTTTTTGTTCTGAAGTAGTTGTTTCAGAATTTAATACCTTAGAGTTAACAGTAGAACACTGCACATTCTTCTGTAGATGCCTGACAGCTCAGTGGCTTAATAATTAACTTTCTGGGGACTGAGACTTTGTTTTTATCCAAGAAAAATGTGTTCAGCCTATCCACCAATGAGCCCTGTTCTTGGCAGCATGTATTTCCACAAGCAACAATCTACAGTGATTATGAGTAAGTGACTGGAGTGAGTCACTCCTTATTCTAAGAAAATGCAAACTATTTCTGAGGTTAGGATCACAGTCACCCATTGGGCTGCATTTCTAGCTTTAAAAAAGTGGTAGAAGCAAAAAGGGAGAGAATTGTTGTTGCTCCTGGTTCTTGGTTTGTTGTTTGGGGTTTTGTTTTGTGGTTTTGTGTGTGTGTTGCCCAGCCTGATTTAAGAGCTAGCCTTTGTTATTTGGCAAACGCCTAATTCAGGACAAGGGCTGGAATAAATGTCTGGTGGTCTATGTGTCAGTCTGCCAACTCCTCTGTGCTGAGAGCAACAATAACAGACCCCTGCTGACATCAACTGGCTTGGAATGCAGTTGTTGCTAATGCCATTTTATCTGTAGAGTGATGGCAAGATTTCAGTATAAGATCTCAGCAAACATAACCACCTCTGCAATTCTGCTGCTAGGAGATGCTGCCTGTGTGCTTGCTTCTACCTGCTCTTCCCAGATGTGCTGTAAAAAGAATAGAGGCTTTGCAGTCCTGTTCAATAGCATGTCTGCTCACTTTCTTCTACAGAAAGAACTTTAGAAAAGCTAGAAATGGTTAAATTAAGAGAAACCTACTCTTTATTTCCCTGTGATTTAGATTGAAATATTCTTTTAAGCGAAGCTGCTTCCTGCTGCTCTATACAGAATGATTTAAATTGCACAGAACTGCAGTGGTATATGAACAAAAAGGAACAGCTGTAAGTGTACAGGAAAAGAAACTCTCTAGCCAACGATATTTTACTGATCTCTTATGTTTCTAAATCTATTTTACAGCAAAGCTAACTGGGATACAAGAATGTTATCCATAGATGTTCAAAAAGTAGCTGGCGCAATTAGCTTGAAGCCTGGGAATCCTGATCTCCATTCCTGTAGTTAACCTATGGCACCTCTGGTCATGATAACCCTATATTCAGCGAAAGGATAATCTCAGGATTATTGAGTCTCTTTTGTGATAAGGTATGATATAACATTTAAGCACAAGTCTAAATGTTGGGAGTGTGTACAATTTGTTGAAAACACTGTTATTCAAAACAGAAGTAATTAAGGAAGGTTCATTGACAGGTGATATTTGGCCTATAGAGAAAAATGTTGCGACTTTCACTTAAAACCTGATTAAGAAATACATTAACCCTTTGGCCTGAGTGAAAAGCTTATTCTTGACTCTTCTTCAGGGCAAGTGTGCCTTTTGTGCTAAGAGAAGAGTCTAAGAGGGAATTGGGTAACCCCTCCTGAGATTGGGAGGGATGTACCAAACCCAATTGCAAATTTCAGGGGGAAAAAGCATTCACAAGAACACTCAAGCTACAATGTTGTTCATTGTGCTCGGAAAACACTTCCTCATCGATCCACAGCATGGCACTGATAAGAGTCGGGCAGGAACTCAGCATGTAGACAGCTAAGAAAGAATTGATTTGCTGTGAGTTTCGTAGCACTTCATATGGACTAAGGGTCACTGGATTCCAGTCCTGTTTTTGACTGCAGAGCACTGTCTGTCTCCGACTGGCTCCAGGAAATGGATGCTCTTCCGCAGAAGCCAGAAGATTTCGTGGAAGAGCCATGGCCTGTTTCCAGGTTGCAGTTCACCCACTGCCCTAGGGAGTGTCATTAGTGGGAGGGAAGTGGAGTTGAGATTTAAAGGGGTGAGGAGAGGAAAAATTAAAGCAGGGTGGAAAAGAATCTTTTTAATTCTTATTAAGCAGAACTTGCTTGACAATATTAAAATGTTGTGCTAATCATTTAAATAAAACAATGGCACTAATCCAGAAGTGATGTATAAATCATACATATATCAGGAAGAGAGTTTCAACTGACTGACATATTAAAAGCAAAATCAGTGGCACCTATTTCACTGTGGAAGAGGTTGGATGCGCTCAACAGAAGAGACAGCCTTCTACTTTACTTCATAACTTAATTTGCATTGCAATGTGAAATGAATATCATGGGATCATCTTCTGAAGGAGTGATTTGATATGAAAAATAGTGGAAAGCTGCCTCATTTAGCTGCAGCAGATTGCTTTGTATACAGGTTCAGAGTAGTAAAATAGCTATAATATCAAGAGTATGTAATACTGCTCTCTGGGCATGTGGAAGATTTGAGGTATAGAATTATCAGAAAATCTTGAATAATCTCCAAGGCACATTTCCACCACCCAAATCACTTCATTTTACCCACTATATGAAACAGATGTAAAAATAGCTCTTTCATCAGTGGATTGCTACACATACTTGGGCTGCAGACATTCAATTCTGTTCAAAGCAATGCTGTGAAATCATTTGCAGAATGTTGCTGTTAATCAGAAGCAGCAATTTAATGTTACGTATCCATTTCTCCTCCCACCCCCAGCTCCCCTTCCCAATTGTGAGCAGGAAACGACACTTGGATGGAGCTCTGCATACTAACTTTCTGGATAGACTCTCTAGGAATGAGGAGGGACTTGAATTCTCTCCATATGTCATTTCCTTTCCCCTAATGGCTAAAAGAAAAAAAGCCCATTACTGCAATCATATAGCTTACAATAGAGAGAACATTACCAATCTATGAAAATAAAGGCGGGGGGATGGGACAGACAGGACATCCACATTCCATTGCTGAATAACTGCTTGGCAAAATTTGACGTGGATTAAGCAGAACTCTTTCTTCTTGTATAGTTCCTAAAATTTAAGTTATTTCCCCATCTGTACTGTAGTGTAGATCAACACCTGCATTCTGGGGCCAGACATAGATTAGAAAAGGAGAGCGTAAGTAGAGGAGGAATAGTAACAACTCTGCAAGATTTAAATTGGGTTAGAAAGGAAAAACAGAGATGACTGAGGAAGACTCACAATGGGAATCTAAGAAAACCAATTTTAATAGCATATAATCCTAGAAATTACATAAGAAAAAAATAGATTAATCCCAGTCTGCAACCAGCTTTTGTCCAGACTACCTTTAAAAAGTTTCTGTTCAGTATAACCTATAGCATATGCAGATATCTTACACTGCTGCTTATGTACAACATTTGATCTACTGTATTGCACAGTGGATTTGCAGCTGTCAGCAGAATCCAGTGTGCTCCAGTTCCAAAAATATAAATAAACAAGACAAAAACCCCCAAAGAACATTTTAACTAAAGCAAAAGCTTTCTTCCTCATAGCTAACAACTGTGTATTAGATTCAAACTGGAACATAATGTCTCTCTAGCAGTATAATCCAAACTGCTAGATTTGTAGCAACCAAACTGCACAAGGCACTGCAGAACAAATGAGATGTCACATTTGCTCAAAAAAACCCCTATAATTTTGCAGTTGATAAATCAGTACATATGCAAATAGGGGCTGGATGTATCTGCTTGCAGGATGATTACCTCTGATGGCATCTTTTATTAGCTATATTGCCCCTGAATTCTGCTGCTAAAAAGAAAAGAAAGAAAACCCATCACCTTTCCTATGGTTCTATTTTTAAAGGGTTTCAAGAGTGGAATAGAGGAATGATTCAAGACACATGGTGACAGATTTTGCTTCAGGTTACTTTCAGCACTTCACTAGACCCACTAACCTACTTAAATATCTGTGCTGTTCTGGTCTGGCATGCAACCTTGCTGTAAAATTTTTGGGATGAAATTATTTTAGAGATAACTTTCTCTTAAATCCTCTCAAATTGATTTCACAGTGAAGTTGTGGGTGATTCTGTTAAAGCATGACAAAGCTAGTGCAGATTGTGGATGAGTATTTCTGCAGTTCAGAAAATGTTAGGAATTGGATTATTAAAAAAAGATTATTGTTTTTATTGAATCTACAAATGCTTTTGTGTCATGATTGATCTTATTTATAGATTTAGTTTTCATGGGGCGTTTTTATAAATCTCCACAGGCTTGTTAATGTAAGACACAGCAGAGAGCTTCTAAAGCCAGTTAGCCAGGGTTCTCTTTAGTAATCCACAAAACTGTATGTGCTATGCACATCTTGCAACAGCTCATTCTGAATCAGTCATTGCTTCCCCATGGCAGAAAATAATAATCTCATGGGGTTAAGGCTTTTTAGCTATTTTTGTCTATGAAACTTACAGACTGAATTACTGTAAAAGTACACAATAACTGTTAGAATTCGATAAATCTCCTGGAATTAATTTTATCTTTTGAATTACAATCTTTGGAAGTGATTTGTTTGAGATACATGGAAAAAACTTCCACCTGCTTGAAGAAACATAGAAAATCAGAACTATCCAGTGAGGGCTGGTTTAAGTATCTAAGGGGTGAATTTATAGCAGCAGGACTGAGTCAGCTTTTAGCATCGTTGTCAGTGGCACCCCGCTCTCAGCATCAGCATAATTAAGACTCAGAGAGACTTAAAATATGTATTTTGCAGCTCATCTTTTGCAGGCAACAAAATGCTTATTTGAGATTGATGCTGGGCCACAGGGGATAAGAAAAATTAGAGAAAGTTTGGTTTTTCTTGAGTGGCTAAATAATACGATATGGTCAAAACTAATGCTGTATGTCAACTCTTTTAGATACTTGTTTGGGCTGACAGTCTTCCTATTAACACTTCATTTGTCTAAGCTGAATACCACTGGGACAAATACACACTGTCAAGTTGAATCAGACAATATCTAGAGACAGATGTTGTAGTACAGCAGTAAATTCCTGAAACATGTCACTCAGAGGAGACTGTTTCTAACTGTCTGATTCTGTAAGGTCTTTTATGAACCTATTTATAGCAACCAAATAAATTAAGGATGAGTTTCTTCATTCACCAAGTAACGTCAGAAAGTCCTGCAGAGCAGTTGCACAAGGGAACATGTAGTTCTTCAGGAAACCTTTGTAATTTCAATTGGATTACTTAGTATGTAGCTCTCAAAGCACTTGACAAAGCCAGTTCTCCAAGAGTCTGGTAAAGAAATTGTATCATCAGTAATATTTCATAGATAAATAAGCAGAAATCATGGAAGAATAAAGGAAATATTTTTCAGAAAGACACCTTTTTGGTCCAGGACTTTTGAAGACCTAGTTTGTACTTTGCCTCAGCAGCCTAAGCTACTTCTCTATGCTTGAAGACCAAAGCTCAGCTCTGCCCTTTGTGCTGGGCTGTTAAAAATGCTCTGTGAAGTCTGTCCTTAGGTTACGGCTTGTGAGACACTGTACATCCAACAAGAGGGAACAGTTGACTTGAACTAGACAACGGAATATACTAGACATGGAATACCTGTGCTGGGGCTGGAACAGGGATGTAATCTCCATTTTTTTACCCAAGTGCCAGGACATTGCTTTTCATGACAGATTTAACTCTTCCAGAAAGTAAGTTTTAGCCTCTGATAGCTGTGATAAAATGCAATGTATCTATTGATCTGTGTTCAATGCCTGTCTCTTTTAAATCTGCCTTTTTTTCCTTTTTCTTCTAAAGTCACATTAGGAAGTGCTGTCCTGCAGGACACAATGAGGAAACAGCATGGCTAAAGAATTATGGAATATCTGTGCATCAGTTACTAATCTGTTCTGGATGGATGGACTTAGAAGTTATCTTAGTGACTAACCACTGGAAAATCCTGTGATATGGGAGCTCATGCATTTTTCTGTAGCCACAGCTGCAGTCATTTCCCTTCAGAGACACATCATTTCCCCAAGACACATCCTGTCTCAGAGGGCTACGGTGTCTGCTGCTCCAGGCTCCTGTCCCCCTTCTCAGTAGTCAGCATATGGGTGGAGATTTCCTTCCTAGTTTTTTTCTCCTGAAAAGCTTCATTTCAAGCTCCAGCATGAGAAATGGATTGAATTTTGACCTCTTGCATATACTTTGTCTCTCCATGCCAAAGGTTGTCTCATGAGAACCAGAGCCACTGACATGTTTCTTCATCATATAACTCTGATAGGTATGTCTTCTATCGCTGGGTTAACTCTCTGTCTCTGAGTAGTAATACTGACACTATTAAACGAGCATGTGCATCTGAATACTTTAATGTAGTCTGTCCAGTTCACAGCAATGCAAACAATGCTTTGGTCTGGTAATTTTCATACTCTGCAAAGGGAAATTAGGAATCTTTCACAAAATGAGACTATTCACTTCTAATCTTTCTTCCTGAAATGCAGAAGAACTTTATACATGTCTTCAGTGGAGATTGATCCTTCTATACAGAAGAGTGGCAGGGACGGTAACAGAAAGCCTCATAGAGGACACAATTCCATGCAGGAACAGGACAAAAACGTGATGGAGCTGCAATGAATTTAGGAAGTGCTTTTACTACAATAAGAAGTAATGATTGCTTACAGAAGGATTAGAAGAAAAACCTGTGCCAAAGAGGCAGACTACGAGAATGATGCCCATTGCAAGGGAAGATGATGGAACAGGTCAAGGCTGCTAATCCTGTCTAATGACTAGATTTTACTGAGTTCTGTGTTGGGACATCAGCTTAGGTGAGGCCTACTTGTTACAAGGCACTGTTTTAACATGGTAAGAGGAAGTTCTTTCTTTGAAGCTCCTTGCTGTTAATGGTAGAAATCAGCTTGGGACAGATAGTACAGTCTAATGAAAAGTACACATCAGGCAAGAGAGCTAAGGCTTCTTTAGAGTGATGTTTAGCCAAGTGACAATGGGAATGCTTTGAAAGGGGATGAGTTATCAGGCAAATTAAGAAAGAGGCAGGGAACACTGGTGGTGTGATTATTGCCTAGGTATCTACTGCTGTAATACTATTCTTCTCAATACTACACCATTAGGTGGCAAAACCAGGCATTTTATTTTAACAGTTGCACATACAATGGCAATATATCATAGAGAAAAAGGAAATGGATGTGTAATCCTCTTCTGATCAACTCTGTCTTTAACTCCATGATCTCTGTGGGTGGTGTCTATAATTCAACTATGACAGGCTCTAGGAAATTTAGTAAATGACAACTAGTAGAAAGAAATACAATCCAGATAATTTAAAATATCTTTATTTAAAAAAAAAGTCATGAAAATAGCTTTTAATTTACTTACAAAAGCTTAGTAATAGGGGCTGAACTGTCTTGCTCTCTTGAGATCATCACAAAAGCTGGGGAAGAATGCGGTATCACACCAGCCAGCTCTCATTACTGCTGAAAGAATGGTGTGATTAAACCTCTATAAAGAAAGAGAAAGAGATGGAATGTAATTTTTAAATGTTGATTTGCTTTGAGCACAAACCACATGCTGAGGAAGGAGTTTCCAGTGTGCTCCTCTGTTCCAAAGATGGAGAGGACCTCACCTCCAAAAACAAATTAACTAAACTGTCCTCTTCTGAAAATGAATACTATTTGGCTAAAAACTTTTGTTCACAATTCCCAGTGTCAAAACCCACAATATCCTTTGAGAAATATCTGTGAATGCAAAGTTTTCTTTTTCTTCCCATTGGGAAATTCAAGCAACCAAAGTCCTTTTTTATGCATCCATACAACAAAGGAAGTTCTTGTATTTACAAATGCTTCTTCAAAAGTTTCACTAATATGATACCAACTATTAAATTATTTTGTCCTTATGTACTCCTCTACAACGTTGTCAGTGTCCTAAAGATGCCTGAGCTTACCCATTCTCTATATATTTCCTCCAACCCTTGAGATTGTGCCTCAGCTGCAAACTTCTGGCTGAAGACAACTGGATAGGACTCCCTCCTGAGTCCAGCAGCAAGGCTGTCATCCAAAAGTGAGTTGCAGGGTGATGCAAGGCACTCCCTTCCCTCCGGATCTGAGCTAGCTACCTCATCTTGAAAGGATTTGTTGCTCAGTGATATCAGCCTAGAGTGAAACATGGATCACTTGTCAGCAGTTAATGATGATATTTGCTTGCTTATCTCACAAGATCAGCGCTGAAGCATGAAACCTCTTCTCACCCTTGAAATGGAACTGCATAAAAACAACATTTACTGTAAACTGTTGGCTTCCAAACCTAATGCACAATCTACGAGCTATCTGTTCCATTAATCTGAGAATATTTTGAGAATTTGGGGGATAGCACTGGCACCAGAAACTCTGGATCATAACATCTGTGTGGAATTCTTCTGTTGGCAAAATAGTACTTTCAATCATCAGGCACTGTCAGTATCTTTAGTGTCTTGCATTCACTGCAGTTCTTGGCGCTTTTGCAAGGCATCCTGACCTCTGCTCACTGCAGATCTTGCACAGATCCCTCATGGAGCAGCTTGTCTTAAATTGTGCTTGGCAGTTCTACTCTGTGAAGGAGAGCAATAAATAAAATTCCTGATTTCCTTACAGAATTGGGAGATACGATGGGACAGAAACATCTGTAGAACATCCAAAGTGCAGTCATCGTTATGCTTATACAAAGCCAAAAAGGCAGAAGTGAGCAGTTTGCAGCTGGTGCATTTGTCTATCCAAGTGCAACCTGATCTAGGTCATTTCTACCTATGTTAGTCAAGGGAGGACATAGTCCTCACCTAAATGGGACACGTACCGTGCCTGCAGGTGATAACAAGGGCTAAAGCCTCTCTTCTTTCACTCTGTGAAATACATTCCTACCATATAGGACTTTCTTACATGTCACGGATGCATTTTTGGATGTATTAGTAAGCCATATAGGTTATTTAAAAAACAATAAATAAATACAATCAAATATTGCACCTATTAAAATGCGTAGCAGCAGCAACAATCCTGCAGACAGTGCATTTTATACAGTGACCCAAATGTGCAAACTGTCAGTGAATGCTCTAACACTTGCAATCTATTGTAGTATTTCCACTGAAAGGTGAGCAGCCTATCCAAAAATCTCAGACTTTAAAGCTGCAAAGCAGCATGAAACTACTTATACTTCAAGATCTTAGAGAAACTTGTAATGAAAGCATTAAAATGTTCATATACCTACTGAGCAATGAGATACCATATTTAATCCCAATAGGTTTTGTTTTAAATACTAGCAATGCAATTAATGCCTGACACACTTGTTACCCATTAGAAAACAGATTGTGTAGCAAGAGCACTATGTTTAACATAACATTAAATACTAAATTGTATCAGATTTATTGAACACTGGGTCCAGAGTGCACTGCAGGGCCCAGAAACAAAGCACCATCATGTCAGGAAAAAATATAAAGTAACTTAGAGATCTGTTATGTATGTGAGAAGTAACTTTATATTTTGATATCCTCTTCAGCTTAGCAGTGGCTTGAATGTTGCAATATTTGCACAGCATCAGCCATTTGCTTTATATAGTTTGTTTTAGAAAAGGATAATGACTTGCCTGTGTGAATTTGAAACTTCAATAGTATGACCTTCAGTTATGCAGGCTGCTTTTTTCTTCTCTTTTTTTTTTTTAATGCAGGAATCAGGACACATGGAATGTCTTTGAGGTACGTGTGAATTTATGTAACCATTATAAAGGAACTTTTTAACTGTTTTGGTGCCACATATAAGACATCAAATGAGCAGGTATATAGTTTTGTTTTGTAGTAAGTGAAATTTAGACTTGTTTCAAATTCTCTTTCCTTGAAAGAGTGACTAAGCCATGAATCAGCATTTTTTTTCTTGTGCTCTGTCTATCCTGTAAGGAAAGGGTCGTTTCTAACCCTTGGTGGTTTTGTGTTGAACAGGGAATTGCACAGGCAGTGTAGTCTCGTGTGAGGAAGGGATCCCAGGTCCTGATCCCAGCGCTTGCCTGCTCCCAGGTGAAGTGACATTTGGAACAGCAGTGCCACCACAGCAGGAAACACTGAAAATTTCCGCCTGGAAGAAGAGACACTCTGGGAGGAAAGAGATGTGAGTGCACACGAACCCGCGGTGGGGAGAGGTCTTGTTTTAAGGGAGGAAAGCTTTAGGAGCCACATAGCACTTCCAAGGCCTTCATTGGGAAAAACATCAGTTCCTTGCCCGAGATATGGTTTAATGAGGCCCACGTTCTGAGCTCTGCCAGTATGGGAACTCTAGACACACTTACCACTGTTCTGTGTGTAACTTCAGACAGTCAACCTCCTGGGCTGCACTGAAGCTACATCATAAACTCTGTGAAGCTCATGTCATCTTTTCATCACACATTTGGATCTTAATCCACTGGCCGGATCCTGATCTATGACTACCCATATGATAACACTTTACAGGTTGCCTCAACAGGAAGAAGCCACTGCAATGATATGACCAAATGAGTACAGAATATTAGTAAGGTTGTTAGTAAGCACAGGTGTGCAATTTATTAGCTCGATCATCCAAAGTTAACTTCACTGTGGCAACCTTCATAGCTTTTGTGGGAGCTTCTCCCACCCTCTAGAAAGAAGCTCCTTTGCCCTGACACATGGAGCTGCCCTCATGGGAAAACTCTGGAAAGGGTCACCTTTTCTTTGGGATGGGTGTTAAATTAGGCCACATAGCATCGAGGCAAGGCTTTTATTATTTTATTCTTTTTAATCTTGACAATGGCAGCCCACAGAACTGGGCCGATGTTTTCTATAAACTGCAGATAAGGAGTGAATTGGTCCAAAGCTTAAGAGTTTCTGTGACCCTGTCTGTCACACCCTTCCCATGCAAAATACTGCCCTGCATCAGCAGCACTCCTCCGTGTGACTACATCTGAGCCTGGCTTCACGTTCTCACCCGCAGTCTTGGGTTCACTCCCATTTGTACCTTTAATTCTCCTGCCCCAATGTCCCCACAACTTCACTGTCACCTTCCCCCGCGTCCCTCCCCTCACCCCGGCGCTCCCGGCCCCAGTTCTCCCGAGGAGGACCCCAAGCATCGCCGCCACCTGATGCGGTTCCCCCTCGACATCCCCGAGCGGACCGAGGCGAGGGGGGGCGGGCTCCCCCGAGGGCAGGCCGGGCCGGGGGAGGGGAGGCGCGGCGCGGCGGCGGCCGTCTGTCTGTCTGTCTGTTCGCCCGCCGTGTGGCTCCGTCCCCGGCTTTGTTGTGCTCGCCGCCCGGGCTCCGGGTGAGGGGGCGGGGAAGCGGAGGGAAGGGAAGCGGGGAAGGCGGCCGTGTCTCCTCCTCCGCGGCCCCGGCCCCGCTCATGGCGACGCTGGGCACATCCGGGCTTCTCCTCCTCCTCCGGCGGCCGCCGCTGCCCTGAGCGCCCGGCCCGACTCCATTAGCGCCTCCCCTCCCCCTCGTCTCCCTTCCCGGACCCAGAGGCAGGGGGAGCCCCGGGCAAGGCAGCGCCGAGCCCGTGGAGCGGCCGGGGACATGTCCAACCAAGGGGCCCGGCGGAACGGGCCCGTCAAGCTGCGACTGACAGGTGAGGCTGAGCGGGCAGGCTCCGACGGGGCCTGCCGCCGCCCGCCCGCCGCCGGCGGGGCTGCTCGGGAGCCGGCCGGGCAGGGGGCAGGAAGGGAGGGAAGGGACGGCGGAAGCGAGGAGCGGCGGGGTCTTGGGGGGGCTCGGGGCTCGGCCTCCCGCGGGCGCGGGGAGAGCGGAGCCCGGCCGGAGGGGTGGGCGCGGGCTCCTTCCATGTGTCTTTGAGGTTGAACCTGGGACTGGGGGAGTCCCTCGGGCCTCGGGAGGAGCGCGGGGTCAAGGAGAGAAGGAGACGGGGAGCTCGTCCTTCCCCTCGCCTCCCTGCCCCGCCGCGGGCTCCGCGCCTCCGAACAACGCGGCGCTGCGGGGCGGTGGTGCCGGCCGGGCCGGGCCCCGCAGCCGCCGGGGTCCCCGGGCGGGGGCCGGTGTGAGGCTCAGGCACTGGGCAGCTTCCCTTGCCCCGCCGCATCCCCGCTCGAAATAAACTGTCACCCTCTTTGTTTTGATCTCTTTGTTTGTTTGGGCTTTTTCTCTTCTTTTCTCTTTGAAACCAACTTCCTCAGTTGGGATTGTGCACGGTTGGTTTGATAAAGTGCCTTGTGCTGCCCTCTTTCAGAAGACCACTTGACCTCTAATATTTTAAAATATCGTAAAAATTGTTCACCTGCATGCTGGGAAGGAAAATAAGTTGCTTTTAAATACTTAAAAGTATGTTCTTTTCTGTATAAGAGCCAGGTAAATAGAGAAAAGAACTTTGCAAGTTCTGCTAGTTTTCTTAACAAAATACAGGAGACACTCAAGAAAAGAGTTAGTTCAGAGTGGTATAAGTCTCTCCACAGATAAACGGTATTTTGTATCACTGCATGCAGGTAAGAGATTAGAAAATAATAAATAGATAACACTGTAAATACTCTTCTCTGCATGCAGTGTGTTTAACCAGGTTGCAAAACAGATGGTTTTAAAAATACGAAAAGAGTTGATACATTTACTGTAAGTGCATGATGGCCAGTAAAGAGAGGTGTTTTCATATTTCTTTTTCAAAGTGTGTTATTTTTACGAGGAAAGTTAAATGTATCTACTTATGTTTTACTTTGGAAATAGACTACATTTGTAATCTAGTTTTCGTGGAGCTTTGTGTCTGTATATTACGCTTAGAAATAAAACTCTCTAAGTGTAGCATGGAACAGTGCTGCCTTAGTTTTATACAGTGTTTTGTAGCTTTCTCTTCAGGTTATCGTTTTATTGATGCAGTGCTTTAATACTTCTTTTCCTGAGCAGTGAGTGCTCAGACTTGCTTATCTCCGAAACGGTCTCTAGCCGTGTGTAAAAACATGGAAAGTACTGTTTAGGGAGTTGTCTTTCTCACCTTTGGATTCTGTGTTCTATTTTGTTCCATATTTATTTTACTTTTAATGAGGATTAAGCACATAAAGAGACTGTCTTTGACAATAGAAATATGTTAACGGCAGTGTTACTGTGAGCAAGAAGTAGGCAGTAGTTTTACATACAAGTTTTAGCTGTGCGATCTAACCCCCAAAAGAAGCAGGTACAATCTTGAGGAATGTTCCTAAGTTTTTCTGTCACCTTGTATTTTAGGAAGGGAATATGCAGAGCACAGGACACAGGCAAAGTTGTCTTTCTAGGGACCCTTCCAGGATTAGCAGCTCTTGCAAAGTACCTGCCGATTCTGGTACTTGATGTGAAACAATGTCTTATTTCTCGAGTTAAAAATGCTTGAGGTGTTTTATGCATTAGCTAAGTGTGAGTTGTTTCATGTAAGGTCATTTGTTGTAAGGAAGCTTTGTATGTTAAACACTGAATTTTGCTCATTCAGCTGATATATTGTTAGTTCTTGCCTAGGAATAGTTTTAAGTGTTCTACGTGGTTTTGATTACCCTTTTTGATTGGAAAAGCAGTTTGAGGGCTCTTGAATTCTAAAACTGTTTGGAATTAAAAGAATCTGTATATCCAGTGTTTTTCAAAGTTTATTCTTGAACTGACAAATGCAGTTTAATCTTAATTTTCTTTGGCTATATGAAACCAGCAGTCTTCTGTTTTGGCTTTAATATTTATAGGATTAATTCTGCAATCATTGTATAATGCTTATCTTTGCTGTTCATTATCTCTAAATTAGATGATATAGATTAAAAAACGCATGTCAAGAACTGGATTCAGTTTGCAGTTTTTCAGGACATAAACATTAAAGGTTTAGATGGAAAACATTGTTTTGACTGACTGGATAAATGACAGGGTAATGTTTGATGTGAGTCCAAGAACTGATCTGGAGCTGGTGCCCAACTTCTCAGGCCATCTTGAGGAGCCAAATAAAATATTTAACCTAGGCCTCATTTTGCAAAAAAGGTTGATTCTTTGTTGGGACCTTAAGAAAGTTCTGAGAAATGTTTGGCATACCTTTACACTAAGTGTTTAACAGTTTATTTAGGTCTGGGTTCCATAACAGAGAAAAACCACAGCGGTGGCATACTTCTAGTAAGTTTTTATTTAGCTTACCGTGCATCTGTGTAATAAATTTCTTACAAAATGTTATTCTTTTGCTCCTGAGTTTAGTTGTGTGAAGTAAATATCAGTTGGATCTTTAGTGATACGTATGTCAATGCATTTTTCACAATATTGAGTTAGAAAACCACTGGATAATTGTTTACATCCAGAGGTGATGCCTTCTGATGATACCTCACTTCAAGTATGCTTGTTTCTGATTAATACAGGGAGTGTACTTTAAACTTGTTAAAGTCTAGAGCTGCACTAGTCTTCTTCAAAATCTATCTTAGCAGCTTGGAATAACGTTATCCAAGGAAGCTGTAACATAAGGAAAGTTCCTTCAACTCTGACATTTTTACCACTATTTCATCTAGTCCTATGCTGAGTACACTTGACTTCTACGGAGGCTGTAAGTGCAATCATCCCCTTCTGTTCTCACTGTGATTTTCCTCAGTGTTTTGTTGAATTTGTGGATTTGGACGTACTAGATACGGTGACAGAATGAACTATTCTTACACCCCCATTCTGAATTGCATTGATCTTATAGTCTTAAAAAAAAAATACCATTGCTTTCAGTTCCTCATTTAATATTTTATGTCCTAATCTGTGACTTTTCTACCATTAAGATGGTTACATTTGATGCTTTCACCTATGAGATCAATGTCGGTTATCTGAGTGAAGTCATAAAGCTCTTTTTATCTATGAGAAAGATAGATACTTTTTAAAATAGCTTGAAGCCTGCAAAGCTACATGAGCACTAGAATATACGGAGTTGAATACAGGTTAGCACATCAGTTTTAGTGCATGTGTTACAGTGAGTGAGTGTTTCAGAGTAGTTAATGAGTAAAGACACTTTGGTAGCCCCAAAGCACAGTTACAATGTACCGTGAATGGTGGTAATAAATATAAATATAAAACTGGAATGAGCTGGAAGAGTTTTGTTGGTAAAGAATCAGAGGTAGGCCTGAGGAGTTCTTAGATCTGGTCTTCCTCCTCCTTACTGTAGGCTTTCAGGTTTCCTGCAGGGTTTGCTAATCAGGGAAATGAAAGCACTGGGTCCTGTATTGCAGAAGATGGACAACATCTCATCTGTCCTACTCGCTTTCTTGCTGATTTTGCTGTCTAGTCACTCCTTACAGTACAAAGGTGGTACTGTACTAAAAGGTTAGAGTGTTGAAGGAAGACAGTGCTACTCTTTCTAACCAGTTCATAGAAACTCTTGCTGTGATGCTACTATTTCTCAAGAAAGATACATATTATGTAGAAAAAGGGAGAATGTTCTCGAGTTTTGCAAAACAATGTGGAATCTTCACACCTGTTTTTTGCAGTGGGTAGGTGTACCAGTGAAATTATTACAATTAAAACCAGTGGTTAACTGAAATCCTAAATCCTCATTAGTGCTGTTGGAAGCAGGACCGAAACGTATGGATAGCAGAACCTCATTGTGTGAACAGCATTAATGATTGATTGGTGAAGTAGCTACCTCCATTGTTAAGTAGCAAGGCTACGGTTTCATAGGCGACTTAAATCACGGTGCAATTTTAGCTCAGTTTAAAATTTGAATGCTGTTTCTCTTTTCTGTTTGTAGTCCCTGGCTTCACTTTTCTGGGTCCTCCCTTACAATGACTACAGCAACTGAGTAGCTGTGATGAGCTGAAAGTTAATCCTCCCAAGAAAAAAACGGGGTTTTGCGTTGAAGGAAAGGGATGCACACAGGAAGCCAAAAAGAAGGCAGGACTGCCTCTTTTAATAGCAGCCCGTAGTTAGGTAGGCTTTCATCAACAATAAAACAATGGGGTTCCTTCATGCAAGGTGTATTTGACTTAATGAGACATGACTTACCAAAAATTAGTACCTAAGAAATCAGATTCAATAAATTACATAGTAGGTGGATTAAACTGGTGCAGTCATAACAAAGTCAATAGGCATGTGTCTAATCAGATTGTACAGAGACTGATGGATGCTTGGCCCTCAATATTTCCATCAAAGTATGAAGTGTTCATATATATGTATGCTTTTTATATATACAGTATATAGTTATATACATATAAATCAGTTGTGGATTGCACAGACGCCAGAGAATGGTAATAAACAACTGAGGAGCTGTATGGAGCTTGTTTTAATGGGATCAACTTACGTGACAAAGTTTTATTCATCTGAGTATAAAATTAAGTGTTTGTGTTCAAGGATATGTAATGGGTTATTGTGGTAAGGAAAACAAAGATCAGAAAGGATTTGGAAAAGGAAATCATAGTAGAAAGACAGTTCTATTAAATGAGCAAAAAGGCCCAATATTCATCTCTGGTTGCAGAATCAGTAAAGCATTGAGTACAGGATTTATGTGTGTAGGTAACATATGGGACATATGTAGGAGATGTCTGGGAAATCTGCTGACAGTCCTAATGTTAATGTTTAAAAAAATAAAACTGTTGGGGGGGAAAATAGAAGATAAATCTTGGGGGTGGAAAAATGATGATTAATTTTTAGAATTGCACTTTTTGGTTACATTTAAAGCATTTAAGCTGTTCCATAACGTCTCTCTGTGTAGCTGAACTCAGCTGAGTAACTCAGCTAGTAGTGACATTACTTTCTATTTTCTTTTTCCTTTTTTGTTTGCTAATCACACTGCAAACCTGATCAGGCCCCAGATGAAGACATTTTGTCTTAATGTCCTTAAGGTGAATGTGTTGATCCCTAAAAGAAGGTGGCTTTGAATGTTTTGTTCTGTTTTATCTCATGGCCTTTGAAGTGTGTCCTTGCTTTGCTATCTTACTTAAAATGACATCTCACCATTGGGCCAGACCTTTCTTGCGGGTGTTTAAAAAGGTGGATGATTTGTTTGGGTGTCTTCCCTTCTCTCATCGTAATAATGAGATGGCCTGATTCTGACTTAGCTTAGTGGCATGAGTGCGTTGCTACCCAGGCTATTACATGCATGTTTTAATGTATAAAAGGTAAACGCTCACAACACGTGTACTATCTGAGATCATTCTTGTGAGTTTGGAGAGGCTGGTAAGGATTAATCTCAATAATGTTAGACAATGCATATAAAAGTAGCTACTGTGTGTGTCTGCTATTAGCAAAGCACGGTTCCTATCTGGGAAAGAGGATCAGGATCTTGAGGGACATTTACTAATAGCATATCCAAGGAAACAAACTGTTTACTGTCTTGCTACTTAAACTTTAAATGCATTAAATGAAGGCATAGATAAGAATGCTTGTAACTCTAAAGAAAACTTAATGTGTAGATAACAAAGCTCAGGACAAAATTGGCTAAACTTTATCATCTGAGTTTACATGGAGAGACTGATACAGAATAGAGAATAGACATGCTCAAGATCATAAAAAGGATAAACCAGGTAAAGCTGGGATTTAGAGCCACTATCTTTTGATTTTTCTGCCCATGGCCATTGTTTCTGCTGATTTTAAATCCACAGAAAACATGGTTATGTTTTGGGCCTTCTGAGACAGCATGGAGTGATTTGGGTTCAGTTCTCTCTTATATACCATGTTTGTGTTGCACTGTCAGCTGTATTTTAGGACCCTGCAGATTCTTGTCAGTCAGAGTTTTTCTACTCCAGAATACTTTTTTTGCTGTTGCTCAGGCAAATCAGGAGGGCTGAGACTGCCCAAAGTGAGTAAGAAGTATTGCTTACATGAAGTGTTAGTCACATTGTCAAAATTCTGAAAGTGAAAGAAAAGTAGCATTATGTGAGTTTATGTGGCTGTATCCTGTTCATTTTGTGGAATGACTCTTGGCCAGTACTTATTTAACACAACTTTCAGGGGTTGTTTTCTTGCAGAAAGGGAGAGTCACTGCAACTGTGGCTTTGGTATTGTTAGTGTAATCTGGTTCAATGCGTCCTTTCTGTAATGAATCCATTCAACTTGTTTCAGATATGCAGAGCATGTACAGACTATGTAATTTACAGATCACAATAAAAATACATACCCAGATTCTACCATTCATGTTTAAATTGGCCTGAGTGATGCCATCTTGCCACTAACATTAAGAGCAACATTGCCATAGTGAAGCTTTCCAACCTGCAGCACTGTTTTTTGGGATGCATGCATCTCTCTGCTCCTTCCTGTGCTGTCAGATGGGTTGACTGAGCAATATATCTAAGTTTAAATCAACCTCTTCCTCTCATTTCTCTTTTTCTTTTAACTGGGTGTAGAGGAGGACTGGTATAGGTTGGACTCTGTGTGTTTGAGTTTGTAGTGGTGGCTTAAGTCAGCCGTGTGTTTGCAGGGGTGTATCTTGTTTGATCATATGAAATAGTTTTAACCATAAGTGACATGTGCTCGTTTTCATTCTGCCTTGACCCACATTTTAGTATTACCGATGGAGTTAAATGGAGTCATAACTAATTATATCTGTAATGGTACTCCTTTTTAGCATACCTAACTACCTGATTTGGAGTTTATATATAGATACATACATAAATTCAATTATAGATGCAGTTGTGCTGCTATTTAATTGAAGGTGGGAATCTGCATTGGTAATCCTAGAGGCATTTTATGACAACTTGAGCCAATTTGGTGATTCCTTTATAATACAAATAAAGACCAGGCTGTGCACTTCTGAAAATACACATGGTAAAACTGCTGCTTTGTGCATGTTGTAAGACATGAAGGCAGTATGTGGAGTGTACTCAGTAAGATTGCTGTTTCATTTTAGTAAAAGGTAGTCTACTATATGCGGGTATTTTTCATGTAAAATATATAAATGTACTAAAATGAATCCTCTTTAATTCTTAGTGGTGGAAGAAAGATGTATCTATGTTAGAGTACTTATAAACATGGCTGATTAAGTCCTTAAACATGCAAAGGAACCAAACATGTCTAGATAAAATGCATAGAATTACATTCATGCTTAACTGCCTGCATAGAAATTCATAACATTAATTGTGCTGAGCATTCAGGTATCCTTATGACAGACAATTATGCAATCTAACTCTTAACAGAAAAGTTTCACCTTGTATTCTTCTGAAATGATTCATTTATAATGTGTATAAATACTTAATTTCAAGGGGAAAAAAAGAAAAAAACAAGCTCTTGCTCATTGTTTTCCCTGATGGATTCATTAATGGTGTATAGCTCTGTATAGCAGACTCTATGCAAGACTAAATGAGCGGTAGCACTGTGCTTAGGTAATGTTAAGGTATCGTGTTTTTTTGTTTAGCAGTACAGTAAGTACTTCTGGCTTCATTTATAAGAAGTGATATCATAGAATCATAGAACAGTTAGGGTTGGAAAGGACCTTAAGATAATCAGGTTCCAACCCCCCTGCCATGGGCAGGGACACCTTGCTCTAAACCATATTACCCAAGGCCTCATCCAGCTCTGTAGGATGAAGCTGGTGTAGGCAGTGGCATATGGGGCAAAAGGGGTTGTTTATAAAGGTGAAACAGGACAGAGTGCATCAGAAGTGTTGAAGAGCTGGCTGAAGGAGCAGAGCTGACACAGGAATGTGAAGGGACTAGAAGTATATGAGGTTTTGTGTCACTTCATAGTAGAAGCAGAAAATGAACATGGGTTCCTGTATTTGGGCTAAAAGATACAGAAATCTCCTTTACTTCATCCTGCTGATCACAATACTGTCCTTAGCCAAGGAGTAATGATTGCATTTCAATGTGAAAATAGGAGGATACTGAGCATTTCTCTTCCTTATCTTAATATTAATACATATATTTTAAGAGACATAAAATATGTGTTGCTAAGCACTTAAATGGGCATGAAGGACCTCATCCTCATGTATGCTGGAGAGCAGTTGCTCAGCATTACTAATTATGAAATTAAAAATGACTGGTTTATTTAAGCCTGGGTTCACAGTATATGACACATTAATGGACCAAACTTTAAAGAAAGGGTATAATGCATGTTAAGGTAGAATTTTTCTAGGACTTTTATCTAGAGGATTCTAGGAGAAAGTTCAATAATATTTTATACTGCTATCATGGAAGCTTTTGGCGATTGAAGCCTGTGAATAACAGTAATTTTAAGTTCCATCTTTCATAATTTCAAATAGGTCATGTATGTGGCATTTCAGAACGTCTAGCTATCAATTTTGGATGTTTGGTAAAGCACCAGGTGTTGGTGAGCAGAATCTTCAGATGCCTACATAACATTATTGTAATAAACTGTATGGAATGGGGAGAACTTGCTGTTGACCTCTGTTCAAGTGAATTAATGCTGCCTAGGGGCAGCCCCTGTGCTCTTACCAGAAGGAAATGCTGTCTGTAAATTCGAGATGCCATGCAGTAATTCTGGTTTGCCTGAAGTAGCTGGGTATGTGCTTTTTGTCAAGTTAAATCTTCGTGCTGGTACTAGTGCAGGGGTGGCCAAGATTTATCCTGAAATTGTGATGTCATTTTATCCCTTTTGTGAACATCTTTCATGTTTGGGATTTCTCCTTCAGAACTGGGCTGAAGAATGATTTTAAATGTTGTTGGATTCTGCTTTCTTCTGCGACAGGAGAAGAGAGAGCCTTTAAGGAAAAAGTGACTTAGAGTAATTTTCAGCAGTACATGTGTCGTGCTTCGCTTGGCATAGAGTAAAAATATTTGTGTAGTCTTCCCTCCCTTCCTTACGCAGTTCCCACAGTTCATAATGTTCTCTCAATACCTTTCTTACAAGGAGGTGGTAAAAGGAGGTCCAAATTTTTGTAGGACAAGGGCAGACAATAAAGTTTTGGTTCCCTGATTAACAGCAAGCGGTTGTTCTGCTGCGGGAAGTCCTATATATTTGTATTTGCTGCATCTCGCCTCTTTGGCCAAGAGATCATGAAGAAATTAGTGTTCATTTGTGAACTGTGAATGCTGCATTGTGAATACGTGCCTCGGATTTCCTCATTACAATATTTATCATTTTTCCTGAAAGTTCCTTTCCTCTGGTGAATTGTTCATCCTGTAGAATAAGTCAGCTATTTCCTGTGCATCAGCATAATGTAACTTAATCTACACTGGGTGATACTTTGGACCTATTCAAAAGCTTTATATTTTTTGTAAGTTTATTGAAATTTAGAAACTTCACTCTCCACGTTTTAAACAGCTCTTCCTAGTGCTGTCCAGGTCTGTAATGCACTTGTTTTGCATGCACTCTCCATCACTGCGGTGGAGGAGTGGTAAATGAAAAGTACTGTCCGTTGTCAACCTGACCCCTTTAAGTGTTACATTCACACATCAGCAGCATGGTGAGTAGGAGCACTCATTCCTGCAGTTGCTTCTACTTCATGTGATTTGAACACGATTACTTTGTCTGAACACCTTTGCTTTTTAGTCGCTGTCAGTGGAATTTATAGTTGAACTTGAACTATCAAGTTGGAGCTGGTAGCAGCAGCTATAGTTAGTGCTTCCCGTTGCAAGACTGTCTTTTCGGTTGCTGTTAAACAGCCTGTTAATGTGGAAATTTTTCATGCTGAGTAGCTAAATCAGGCTGAATTTATTTTGGGGAGATTCTGTTAAAATTCAACCAGTTTCAAGAAGGAGATTGAAAATCCTTTGTTCTTGTGAATCCTTTCATTCTTGGGCAGGAGTGAGCAGGGCCATGGCAATAGGCAGGTGCCTCTGTATCAGCTGGGTAAGAATGAGTGCATGGTTTAACAAATGGCTGGGGACAAGAGTTGATCTCATCCTGTAGATGCTGACCAGGCTGTGCGCTCCTGGTGTGAAGAGAGGCGTTAACTAGAATGCAGAGGGCGCAACAGTTGGATGAGGGTGGAGAAGAAGGGAATGACCTGGAACAAGGAACTCTCCAGGACAAATGGGTGGGTGGTGGAGGCTGAATTTTGGCAGGACAATGCAGTGCAGATCTTTCAGTGGCCAGACTGTGGTGGTGTAGCAATGAACGTGACACAGGGTCACACGGGCAGCCCAGATTCTCGTGTTTCCAAACTTTTTAACACTTGGCTTTGTAAACCAGGGAATGCTATTGCTGCATGTGTTATGTTACTGTCTGTGAGTTGAGTATGTTACTTGGAGGAAGTCATCATCTACGGCAAAGGTGTTTTATAAGATGTATAACAAATGCAAAGAGTGTAAGTGCTTACTGTTGGATAAAGAACAGAAGTTTAAAAACAAATAGGAAAAAACACCCCAGAATTTCTCCTGTCTGTTCCTTTGGCCCACCTTGATCCTAAGTAGAAGGAATAGGGAATTAAGGGCTGGCTTCTAAGTGGCTGTGATTCATAACAGAATTCTAAATAAAGCTTGTAGATAAGATTGGGATTACTCCTTACATGTAGAGCAAAAGGAATTCTTCAGCTTTTAACAAACTTGAAATTACATTATTTTTTTAAGTATTTTATTCTGTGATGCTGTGATGATATCATCAGTGCTAGTATTTTTCTTGCTTTAAAAGGATCAGAAGACTTTCTGTTAAGTAATATGTGATAATAATTGAATTACATAGTTTTAAATGTTTCCTTGGCTAATTCACATGCCATCTGTTCACAAAGGTTTTGGAGTTAATACTTGTTTCAGATAAGTAGTATTGGCTACTGGTGAGTTAGTTGCATGAAAGATTTGATTTGTTTTAGGTAGGATTGATACAAATATGTTTAATAGAAATGGACGGAGAGGGCATTGGCAGTTATCATTTGTGTGCTCTGATCTTTCATTGTATGTAAAGATGTTCTTATAGCAGATGGGAGTCCCTAATTTCACACAGTTTGTCACCACTGGATTTGTGCAGGAACACTTCACTGGGTTAGTGGAGTGATATGGTGTACTATGCTTTGTTTATACTGAATTGCCTGTGCTGTGAAAAGCTTTGATTTTTCACTCTACTTATTAAACACACACACATGAGTCTGCAGAGGAGTTTAACCAGTGAAAAAACAAATCAGAAATCACATGTGGTCACAGGTGTATCTCCAGCAAGAGAATGGCATCATGTTCTGTTGGAAGTTTCTTTTAGAGTCCCATTCAGCAAGTGGCTCTATGTATGAGTACTGTCAGATGTATGATTTAATTTGTGAACTAAAAGTAAATGAATGATGCAGTGTGAAACTGCAGGGTTTCATTTTAAGTAAGCTTACACTTAATATTGTTTAACCAGGAGGAAAACTGAGCTTTTAAACCTGTTTTCATATTTGTATAGTGTTCCTTGTTCGTGCTTCACAGTGCTTCTCTTTCCCCCCCATATTTGATACAAGGCTGAAACAAGTCTGCTCCTATGAAGACTTTTCCAAAAAGCTGCTCATTTTCACACCTTCTTGAGCTTTGGGCCATTATAAAGCTATTACATGCCTGATTTTTATATTTTTTTTTTCAGTTGATCCCCTTGTTTGTGATTTAAGGTGTGTGAAAGCCCTGACGATATCCAAGGGAGTTGTTAGGGAGTCCCTGTGATGTTCCTGAGCTGAACTTTCCAGAGCCAGCAGTATGTTGCTGTTTCAGATGTACACTTAAATGCATCAGCTTTGGGCTGAAATAAAGATTTGTTTATCAGCTTTATAGTGAGCTGTCAAAGTTTGGGAGGTGGGCTGTATGTTTGTTGTTTTAAGACTATTAAATAGCTGAAGAATAGAGTACAATTTCCATCAGATATGGTGTTAACTGTATTTCATGGAATTACTTATTCCTAGCAAGATGTTTTTGTTATTTGCACACACAGGCATGTTGGTTGCTTGGGGTTTTTTTAAGGGCATGCATTCTTCATTGTAGTTGGCTGGTTTTTAACTTTCAAATTGAGGCATGTACAGTACAGTTATTTTTGTTATAGTGAACCATTTTATTGTTTCAGAAGTGGATTGTGAATGAATCATTTTTCCTGGCAAATATTTGTCTTTAATGATTACTCAGGGCTAGCTTGAATTGCACAGATGAATAATAATTGAAATAAAGTATCTGATTCTTCATTTCAAATAATACAATGAAAAACCTTGTGTGTGTGTGTATGTGTGTATATGTATATATATACACATAGGTCTTTTAGTTGCAGTAACACCTAAAAGGCGTAGGCTGGCTCTGTAGCTGTTGTAGGGCAATGAAATAATACTGCTTCTCAGTTCTCTTATTTGTTCTCCATTTCCCAAGATCTTGTTCCATTTCCCAGGTTCCTTTCCCCTGTCCCACCTGGAAGAAAAGGTACTGGTTCTGTAGCTGAGGTTGCAGCAGGCAGCTCTGCTTTCAGTGCTCCCTTTGCAAGGGCAGGGTGGTTGCAGTAGATGAGCAGTTACTGGGGTGAGGAAAGGATGCTCTGCAAAGCCCCAGAGAGTTGCTCTGGTTGCCTGTGTGTAACTACACCATAGCAGTGTTCTCACGGAGGTTTGCTATGTCACTATCAACTGCTTTAAGTTGTTTTTTTTGCTGCACTCATTAATTTATTGTGTTTCACTTCCTCTTATTTTAGGAACTTGCTACAACTTTCTCATTCATACCATGTGTCAGCAATGCTGTTTGTGCCTTTCATGCAGTCCTCCCTATATCTAAATTCTCAAAGCAGTCTGTGCTACCTATTGCATAAACAGTCTCCAGCTTCTTCCTATGAGGAGTTTGTGCTCTTAATTTGTTTATTGTACAGTTACTTAATTTTTATTCCTACCTGAAGCCAGTCAAGGCATCAGCCTGTTTGGAATATTATATGGGTATTGTCAGGAAGAAAGACAGGGATCCTGTGCTCATCTACAAGTAGGCAAATACAGTTAAACTCAATTTTGGAAAAAGATATAGCAGAAGATAACCATAGGGTGGTGTACAGCAGGCTCACAGTGAATGGCCTTTGCATGTTGAATCACAGTTTCTGACTGGCCTTCCAAATCAGTCCCAAGTTAAAGAGCCCAGGTGTGCTGCCTTGGCTGCTCAGCATGAATTAAAGCCAGGTTTGAATGCTAGTGGTAAGCAGCTCCACAGTCCCCCAGAACTGGCAGAAAGGAAGAGAGGAATATACATATTCCATAGTTTTTGTTAGCGGGGTGGATGCGCTTTATGTTGATTATATTGAGTTTTAAAATACATGGAAGAGTAAAAGTTATCAAAAGAGCATCTCGTGTGAGGATGTGTTTCTTGTGACTACAGTGGGCTTTTTGAAGTGCAGGAGGAGTTCTGGACAGTGTATAAAACCAAGGAACAGCAAGTCTGCTTTCTTGCATCCATATAACTGATTTCTGTAATCTGAAATGTAAGAAATTAAGTTCTGGTAGATTTTGTTTAGGAGTAAAAATGTCAGACATAAATCGGTTTTTCCATATGTTTCCCACATTCTTGTAGGTAGGTTAAAAAAAACCACCAAAACCTAACCAAAAACCTACACCAAACTAAAAAAAGCCCACGTATTTTCTTTGTTGCCCCTACCCTTTTAAGCTGCTGTCCAGACAAATATTTATAAACAGAAAGTAAAGCAGTTTCTTTTGCATGCACAAAGCCCTGGGGAAAATGAGGAAATGTTTTAGTGTGTGTGAGGCGTTTAATACTTTGTTTTGCTCTGATTTATCTTTCAAAGAGCTGTGGAGGCCTGCTGAAAAAACTAGAATACACTCCCTGTGTGCTTATATTACCTTTGTTTAAAATAGTCAGACCTCTACTGCTGAAACTCAGGAATTCGTGGACAGAATGACTAGAACAGCAAATATGACTTCAAAAAAAATGTGGTTATTGGATAAACTGGTATGAGCCCAGATGCTGTGGATAAATTGATTTTGCTGTTGCTTTAAATCTATGATGTATTGGTATTTTGGCAGAGTAAGAAAAACAAGGATATTAGAAAGTAATTTACTGAGCTGGGATTAGTGAAGAGTGTTCTGTTTCTATGACTGGGGCAGAACAGGATGGTTTAGATGTGTCTGATAAACAGGACGAGGTCTAGTCTGACAGCTGGCAACAATAGCTTTTGCTCAAAGTCAGGTGTACTAAATTAGCAAATCTATTACAGGGATACAGGAGAAATCTCACAGAAGACAGCCTTGTAGGCAGAAGTGTTGCCAAATGGGAAATGATTCATCGTCTCTGAATGGGATGAGCACTGAGCAGAAGCAGTTTAAACCTCAGACTGCTTTGGCTCATAAACCACCAAATATGCGATTAACACTTTATCTTCTCCAATGCCGTGTTTTTTATTGTCTCCTGAACAGCAGTCTACATTTAGGATCAGAATCTGTGAGACTCACTTCTTTGTTCTAATTTCTCTTCTGCAAATTTAAATGTGTTTAGGCACTTTTTTGACTTTTAGCTAAGTCCTAAAATGTTTGCTTGCAATCCTAAAATCGCTCCTGTCTTGTGACCCTTTGGCAATATCACCTCTTAGTGAGACCTGTTACGTGTCTGGAATGCAAGCCTGACACGAGTGATGCTGGCAGGACCTGGTGAACTGACTCAGTGTAGTTCATTTTCTTGTATTTAGTGAAAATACATGATCAGCTGAAGGTGGAGTTGAATGTAGCATGCCAGTTCCAAGGCAATCATTATGGTTTGACTTCGAGTATTTTTAAAACTTGTATACTTTTATTATTGACAATGCCATTCAGAGTCTATAGCACACAGACATAAATGGGAAATGTATTTGTAACTTCTTAAATTTAGTTAATAATCAATGCCTAAAAGAGAGCTACAGCTTGCAAAGCTCATTGAAGGAATATAAGGGGGGAAAAAGGCTTGTGTCCTTGTTCCGTTGTATAGCTGATGAGAGTTTTAGCATGTTTCTGGTCTAGTTTTAATATAAGTTGTTGAATTGGCTCTAGGATACATAGATGATAGAGAAACTAAAGGAATTAGGTCATAGGAAGGAAGGTGTTTAATAATTGAGGTGCAAGAGGATAGTTGTGAGAGGAAAATGCGATTTCACTTGGTAAGCTAGTATGTTGTTTAGCGAATAATTGTATTGGGGGGGAGCTGGGGTGGCACTCAGCATTTGAGATATCCAGGGAATAGTGTGCGTAGGAAATTAATATAAAGATTCCTCTGGAAAACCGGGTCTGCTCTTACCTCGTATGTGCAACCATGTAAGAAATGGTAGAAATCAGAAGTGATATTTAGTATAATGCTTTGTGAGCAGAATTGCAAGAGGCTGAGAGTTCCCAGAGTGAAAGGCACCAGCGTAAATGGGGCTTTTCATTTCTGTGTCCCCTCAAAATCCCTGTTGTGTCCACTCAGACTTTCTGAAGCTCATAACTTGGTATTTGAGATCAATGGAAATACTTGCATGCTCATGATGCTTGAAAGCTGCTCTGCCTTTGTAGGTGCCTGGTAACAAAATATCCTCTTCAGTTCTTGGAAATACCTTCCTGATTTTTTATTCATCTGCTGTACTGCTGGGGGTGTTGATTCACAGTGTTATACTTTTTACATTAATATCATCAGCTTTATGCTCCTCCTTTCAGCCTCACCTGCTTCCCATTATCTATCCTAGTCTTCAGTCTCTGCTGCTTATTGTCTTCTGCCATGTGCTACTCTTTGTAGAAAAAACCTTCACTTTTCACTGCTTGAACATTTCATCTTCCCAAAGGATTTCTGATGTAGTATTTTAAATTGCATGGTAAGCTGCTTTTTTTTGGCAAGATTTTTTATTTTCACATATTTGCAAGCTGTTTCATTGGAATCTCTTGATGTTTTGTTTCTTTAAAACCCCTTTTATATTAATTCTTTCAGTAGTATATAAGTCATACTGATTGGACTAAATAATTTAAGCAACTTGTGTAAAAATAAAGCAAAATGAGAAAAATGAGGCTTTAATATAAGTTGCTTTCCTTCTGTGGAAATAAATAGGATTGCTCATGCAATTAGCTCATCTCTGTTTAACAGCAGCAGCTTCAACTGTTTGGATTTGTTCCGTAGAGCACATCTGTTTATACAGAGAAACTAAACTGAATCTGTTCATCTTAAAGGACTGCAATAACTTAACTAAATTAGTTTATAAATTGTATAGTCTATTGATATACTTACCTCCTGCAGATGAGGCTTTGTGGCTGTCTGATGGGGGAAAAAAGACTGGACTGAGGTACATGAGAAATTTAATAATGTGTAAATGGTGACGTTGTCTTGCTTTCCATATGTACTCTCTTTAACAGCTGGCATTTTCCCTGTTTCTGTGGTATTGCATTTCTGCAGGTAGAGGCATCATTAGAGGCATAAGCATAGTAACCAGGTAAAGGTGTGTATAGAGACCACACATCTTTCTGCTGACCCTGTTTTTTTTGGCAAAAGCCCAACTGTCAAGTTCCAGAGAGAGGCAGTTTCCAGGGCTGAAAGCGTTCCCCGAAAAAACAATTTCCCCCCCAAAAATCAATGTAGGAACATTGTGCTGAAGTATTTCAACTACATTAAAGGAGGAAAAGGCAGGATGGATATCCACATGTTATCAGGGAGACAGATCAGAATCCATGTGTGAAGTTGCAGATATTGATGATAATGCAGAAGTGTATAAAGAGTGCATCACTCATCCATGTTCCCCCATATAATGTGATTTCAGTACATCAGGTGGAGTAGTAAAACAAAATTGTGCTGAACTAAGCATTTAGTTTAAGGGTGGAGGATGCTTAATTAGTGATTTTTGCTGGTGATAGTATAAAAATCGTGATCCTTATAAACTCTTTTAAAGTTTTATTAACTAGGGAATACTCTATGTAAAATTACTCAAATACTTCAGTTGCATATTTGAGATGCTAGAATTTACTTTTCCCCCTAACAAAAGTTGCCACCCTAGCAGTTGTGGTTTAGGAACTGTTTTTTATAAAGCACCTGACAATCCTTTTGGCAGTGATGATCGAATTAATACTTACAGCATTTGGCTGGAGGGTGGCATGAGAGTTACCCATGAAGAGTAAATGATGTGCATGCTTTTGCTCTTTATGTGTGTTTGTGTTTCTCCCTTCCACCTCGTCCCAGAGCAGCCCCAGCAATAGCAGTGTCCCCCCATCATCATGTCTGCAGCGGAGACAGAATTTTGAAGACTTCCTGTTTAAATCAAGTGTGTGGCTGTGGCCTGACAGAGATGGCAGCGGTCCTGCAGGCTGGAAAGCTGCTGGTATCTACAGTTCCTTACACCCAGGAGTCTGGGTTAGTTGCAGGTGCCTCTTGTCTAGAGCCCTTTTTAAAATTCAAGGCATTTTTGTTGGTAATTAGGTAATGAATTTCTTTTGTTATTTCACCTACTCTGGATCATTCAGAGGGTGAAGAGGTTCTCTGCAGTGAAACAAGTCTGAGGGCTCTGCTTCTTGTTAGTGTGTTTTCCCCAGAATGGTTTCAGAAGTGCATCAAATACACCAGGCAGAACAGAGCTGTAATTTGTTTCTTGTGTTAGCTTTTTTCCTGTCCACTGTTGCTGTCAAAACAAGCTGAGAATTACATGGGTAAGTTTCCATGTTACCTTGTTTTATTTACCCATCCTCACAGGAAGAATCCTGTGCTCTCTTAGTATATTGCAACTTTATCAAGTTGAACTAATCACTTCTGTCTAAATTGGGTCTTGATTAAAGACTACCTGCTGGGATTTCAGAGTTTGAGATAAGAGCACCCCCTTTTCTTTGCCTGAGCTCTTAAATACTATTTTATTCCAGTGTCTCTAGGATAATTGAGTTAATGCTCATAACAGAGTTTATGTCCCTCACACTTGCATATAATAACCACCCCTGTAGGTTTGAGATTAGTTAATCCTGGTAATGCTACTTTAAATGTCAACTTTTTAAATTGTAATTATGTTTTTAATATTGCAGGAAGACTAAAAAAAATAGCATCGTACAGCAAAGATAACAGTGACGGTGATGGGTTCATTTCTCTTTAATAGAGTTCTGTTTCCCACCCTGATTTTGCTTACTGACATACAATTTTACGCTTACTCCAAGTGTGAGAAACAGAAGTGAGAACTTTGAAATTGGCCTGAAAATTGGTCTTTGACTGCTGACCTTTAAGCATTCTAATAGCTATTAATTTACAGCTATGTTGTTTCTCCCCACCCCAACTGACCAGAATAGTATTCAATAGTCTTTGTAAGTGGTGTATGTATGATGACTTCATGGTACAATAGTGGTTTTTCAGATGCTGGAAAATGGACAAGATGTAAGGCCATTTTGGAGTAGGGTGGAGAAGTGAAGTGGAATTTCTAGTGTATGAAAGTTATGCATTAGAAACATCCTGGCTGGTCTGAGAGGCTCCATCCACACTAAACCAGGAAATGCAAATATTCGCAATAGCCTTTGTTTCCTTAAAATTTCCCATATGTTACTTCTGCTTCTTTTGCACTGTTTGAGCTGTGAGTGATACCCTCGCTTACACAGAGCCCTGGTGGGGATGGTTTCATCCTGTATCATTCAGGCTTCGCTTACATATTTGGTACATAGCTAAAATAAAGGCAAAGCAAAAAACACCTGAAGCTTTTGCATGTACATATTCAACTTCAGTGGTTCCAACAGGAATCTCCATTAAAATACACTTGTAAACTTTCATGGTAAGATGTGAAATGCTTGGGGAGCAGTTTCTTTCCTTTACCTTGACAGGCATATCAAATAAACTGAACACATGAATAGAGCTGGTGACGTGTGTGGCAGTAAGCCCATCGCTGAATGAATCTAGGAAATGTGAATGCATTGGTTGCTTGAAGGAAGAATTCAGTGGTGTGGAGGGTTTTGTGTTTTGTTTTACTTTTGGCTTGGAGTGGAATAAGGGAGGAGAAGTGGAAAAGGAAGCCTTTTGTTTACAGTAAAACAATACTGTGAAGTAGACATCATGATGTTAAACAGGAGTCTAAACATGGCAAATCTAGTCAGACTCCATCTGGCTGTGTCCACAAGTCGGTCAGATCAGACATCCCCAGCACAGGCTGCTGGAGTCTTGAGTCACTGTCGTGTTGTCCTCCCCTTGCAGGAATTCAGAACAGCCTTGGAGACTCTGTCCCAGAATTTTATTGTTGCATGAGATGAATGATTTAGTGCCTTGACTGCTATTCAGTGATGCAGTGCCTCTTCATTAACATTTCTTCCTTGATAAATGTTTGATGTTTTCATTTTGAATGTTAATCTCTATGAGTTATATTACATACAAATAATACGAGTCTAGAATTCTAAATCCAGTCAAAGCACAACCTCCTCTTAGAGGCAGAATTTAATGCAGTGAATCTGTCGGAAAGAAAAATGTGTTGTTGCTGTGTTAGTTTCTGGCATATTTTGTAGTGGTTTAAAGTATATTGCATTATTAGGACATTCTTCATTTCTGGGTAATCCATATTGCTGTTTGGTGTTTGAACACAGGTTATTGTGGTTTGGTTTGTTTAGTCCCAGAGGAGTAGTTGTGATTTGTTGAGGCACAGATTTCTAACTGACAATGGTTACAAGCAGGTGCACGTGACCCTTAGAAATGGGTTTCATTTTACATGCAGTGTATTGAGGATTTAGCATCTGGCTTGTGTTGGAAGTTAAACTTGGAGAAATGTGTTTATGGGACAATTTAGGATTTTAACCATTATTAAAGGAAATTCTTGTTCAAAGTGCTTTCCTAGTGCTGAGGTTATCCTAATACTTACTTTAAAAGAGTTTATTTTAAAGCTGTCAGCCTTGTGTTTGGATGGCAGCCTTAGCAATAATGCTTTTATATGTCACTTCGAACTACTGCAGAACACTGTTTTTCTTTTTTCCAACCTGACAGGAATTTAGTATTTAACAGCACTTTAGCACTTAAAAAAATTCTGGCTGCTCCAGAGGGCAGTGCTTATGCTGCAGCTCTCTCCTGTGGCAGAGCCATGGATGCAGGGGATGGTGAAGAGTGTTTAGGTTTAATCTAATTGAGCAGAGTATGTCTGAAATGAGCATCAGTTTGTCCCGTGTCCTTGGGTGAACTGAGCTTGCTTTTGTATGTCATATGGCACCTGCATCTCTGTGTGTGCTGCAAATATACTGGTCCTGGAAGAGGATGGTGTTTGGACTTTCAATTTGGGTAGCACTGAATTTTCACAGTGAAGAATTGGGGGAAATTATCGAACCTTTTAAAGAAGCGCATGGCAGCCTCTGTGTGTGTGCGTGTTTGGGACTAACTCTAGTTTAGAGCTCAGTAGGTTACTCCAGATTTCTAGTGCTTGGTGAGACTCAGCAGCTGTCAGTAACAGAGCAGTCTGAAAGCAGTTGTGTATACTTGCAAGAGAGATTCTTTTTTCAGTGTTTTTATTCTGTGCTTCTGAGTATGCTTTGGGAAATAGGAAATAAAAACTCCATCCCAGTGTTTAAGGGTTAAGACTCTGAAAACCTGAAGGGTGTTAGCCTAGTTACTTTGGTGTCCTGATGGCAAAATCTGCTTTTATTTTCATATGTATTATATATATGGAAAATTTTTAGTTTTAATAAAATAAATACCTGGAACTGCAAAACAGAAGGAAAACTACCTGTCTGCATTAAAATTAAACATTGTGGGGTGTGTTTTGTTTTTAGAGCTGAAAAAGTCTCAGGTATGGGGTGCACTTTTCCAATGCAGCTGCAGGTTGCCATCAGAACAGGAGTCTGGCTCATGCTCCCTCCTTTGCAGCCATGTGCTTCTGCCACTTTGCATTACATCTATGGATGGTGTGACTGCAGGATAAGTCAGCGCAGATCTTGGAGCCAGTGGCAAACTAATCCATGTCCCCAGAAGGTTAATTTTCTGTTAAGCCAGTTGAGCTTCCTGGTCTACCACGCATCCATCTGATTGCTAGACCTGATTTGAGAGAGGAACAGCTGCAGGCCTCTTATTGTTAGGTGCAATATGAAACCTTCCAGCTCGCATTGATCAGCGACTGTGGTGTATAATGGTGCTGCTGCTTTCTTCCCCATTTCACGTTTCAATACCTTCCTCACTCAAAACCCTGCACACCTGTAAAACATACGTTTGTTGGGTTTACCTGCCTTTGTGTGTCCCTTCTTGACGATAATCGTTGCAATGTTCTAAAACTTATACATTTCATTAACTGAAAGTAAATTCTTAGTTTATGATCATGTTCTGTCACTTTGTTTATCTGCAGAAAAAACACCTTCAGAGGAAATGAAAATTGGAAGGAAATGAAAGCTTTAAAAAAAAAATAATCCTGAGAGAGATTAATTGGAAAATAAAATTTAACGTGAGTAGTTGGGATAAAGAAATTTATTCCAAACCCTTGATTGAGGAAGTTATTACCTCAACAGCTGTATCTGCAAATGTGCATGGTGTTATTTACAGCTTTTTGTTCGATGAATAGTTGAGGACCTCCTGTTTTATATCTTTCCATGTGGGAATTAGGCAGGTCCAAGGAGGGAATGCAAGCCGAAAAATACACGTTTCTCTGTAGCGTGCCAACAATGGAAGAAAACAGTAGGAATTTGTTAGAAAGGTTGAAAGTACTGAGCTCTCCTGCTGGAACCTGTGCATGGTGTGCTGCCTGCCTGTCGTAAATGTTTTTCTCAACCAAATAGATAAATTTAGGAAGAGTTTTATACAAGGTGGACAAAAGTACGTCATGTCAGCGCTGGGTTCAAACACCCCAAATGATTCCTGGGTCCCAGGGGCAGCCAGCCGAAGGCGAGGAGGGGCGTGTGTGTGGGTTCATTTGTCTCCCTCCCTCTCCCTCCCCCAAGCAGGCTCATTCCAATCAGCAGTGTAATTGGAATGCAACCACAGTCTGGAGGAGGAAGGGGAATTTTTGG
This sequence comes from Neopsephotus bourkii, assembly GCF_033783945.1. Lineage (NCBI taxonomy): Eukaryota > Metazoa > Chordata > Aves > Psittaciformes > Psittacidae > Neopsephotus > Neopsephotus bourkii. The sequence goes on from NW_026902223.1 coordinate 3,647,734, forward strand.
CAAGGAGAGGCAGAGCAGTTGGGAGCTTTATTCAGATTAAAGCATAGACGACCATTCATTATCAGTACAACACACATTAGCAACAGCATAGCATTGTGTTTCTACAGCTGGGACTTATTTTAGTGATTGTATTGCACTGTGTGTTACATGCAAACAACTGGGATCTGATCACAAAAAGCAACGCTAATGGCTTTCATTAAAAGATGGTGTTTCTGTAGGGGGAAGAAAGACTTGTCTTCAAAATGAACTGTTGTGGTAAAAATTGATAGGCAGCCTGTTTTTCTCCTCGCTATCCCATGTGCTACATATGTTCTGGAACAAGCACTCTTTCTGGAGAGAACCCCTTGGGGAAAGTAAAGAACAACAGGAATTATAATGTTCAAACTGTTGGTTGGATGCAGAAGGCTGAGCTAGTTCTATAGTGATGACACATGAAAAGCTAGAAGATTAGAAAACATAATCTTAGCTTTGGACCAGTCCTCTTCCCCCCCTATGAACTCCGGGCTATCTGTTGATTCAGTACTGGTTCCTTATGGATGTGGGACATGAGATGGCTGGGTGTTTTCTTAAGTCACTTACTGAATTTTAATGTGTTGGTTATGTGTTTGATATAGATTGAATAAACAGTTTGATATAGGTTGGAAATCACTACCCTTAAATTCCTTAAATTAAGTTCCTTAAATTGAGGTAACGTTTTCTTTTTTTTAAAGTTGCCTTCCTCAGCACTCACTCTAGGTCTGTTATCCAACAGTTGAAGGTGAATCATTGAAGTCTCTTACACATACTTAAGATGTGGTGAATCCGTGAAATCTCATGGGTCTTTATCACTTTTTATTTGTTTTCATCGCAGGCCTCCTACAATTATGTTCTGCTTTATTTCATATTCTTTGCGTTCTTCTTCCCTTTAGAATGCAGACCTTATGTTATAGATACACTTGTTAGTCTGAACTAAACATACTCGTTTAACACTTACATAAATAGTGGCAATGTGTAACCTGGAATACCTTCGATGACAACAGTCTGATGTCATAAAAAGTTTGATTTTTCTGTAAAAAATGATTCCAAAGTAAGAAGCAGTTGTAGTGAGTTCTTCAGTAGCCAGCAAAGAGTCGGAAAAGTTCAGAAAATGAGAGAAATATTTATCTTCCTATAAAAATTCACATTTTCAGCAATCACATTCCCTTCACTTTATGGGTTCAACTGATTATTTCATACCGCTCTCTAATTGCGTGTAAATTTCAATAGCTAACACATAAATTAGATTACAGGAGTTGGAGGATAGTAAATATTTAGCATTTACTTGCAATGGTCAAATCATTTTTCATTCTGTGTCAGTCACTGGAGTAGTAAATCAGAAAAAGGAACTTGGCAAATGTGGTTCACTTCATTCCTAGTTTTGAGTATTTGAGAACTATGTGAGCAAAGCTGTCAAGGAAGGAGACTAGGAAGCTTTATAACGTTATGCTCTTTTCATGTTTCTGTGGCCTGACTTGAGTAGCATATGTTTGAATGAGATCATGAGGCACAGTGAAGAGATTTAATGAACGTATAGTATGTAAAAGTGATGTGCGTGTTTGTCTTGGCACGTATATATTGTTCTTTCATATTGGAATATTAATGTTCTCTTCTGTGTAGACTACCCAGGAAGTCTGTAACAAATACAAAACATAGCTATCCACTGACTCAGTGATACTTTGTAACAAGTACTTAATCTACATATCTGTACTAGAAGCCATTGATGTATTTTGATGATGCACTTATGGTACAATGCTCCCCACCCCTTTTTTTGTTCCAAACCAGTGTTGATACATGCCAGGCACTGGTTTGTATTCTTGTTTCTGAAAATCTTTTGTGCAAATTCACCTTAAGAGTTTTTGTTTTCAGAACAATTTAAATTAAAAAAAGTTTTAAGGCAAGCACATACAAATAACAAATAACCTTTGTCAGTGCCCTTGTGCCTCTAGAGGATCTATTAATGGTGCAACTGCGTAGATCTGATAGTGATGTGGGTTTGGGGCCAGAACCATTAACGTTTCAACTTGGCTTTGTCAAGGGAAATAAATCTTGCCACGGTTCTTTCTGGTTTTTGACTTTAGCTCAAATTTGACATAGGATAGAGGCCTCAGAGATAATTAGGTCCCGTGAGTTTTCTGAGAATCATTGCCTGGATAGAGAGGAGACCCCTAGCAGTGACCTGAAATGGGAGGAAAAAGCTGCAGCAAGAAACCCCATGTTGCAAGACCACTGGAGAGTCCGCGTTGGAGAGTGTCTGTCTGAAGGCCCTACGAGTGGGAAAAGCCTCAGCTATAGCTTTCAGTCAACCATAAAACATAAATCCATAGGAAACCAAACTTCCTTAGTTTTTATTCTCAAGGAACTATTAATCAGTTGGTTATCAGAATATTCAGAATAGGTTATAATACAGTGTTGAAACTGTTAGAAAAGTGGAGCATAAACTCTGGTACTTTTTGCACCAGTGGGAAAAGTTTTGTAACCAAAAAAGAGTCTTGAGATAGATCAGAGTTCCGTGCATGGACAAGATTGTTTCCCTTTGAACGGAGCTGATGCCCCTGGGACCTGGGCTTTTTCACCTAGAAATACCTGGCAGAGAGGGTGTTGTTAATGGAAGATTTTTCAGCATCTCTCCTGTTTTGTTAACCTGACAAAGCCAGAGTAGGTTGACATCTGACTTCCCTTAAATGCGGTTACTAGAGAAGAAATCTTGAGCCAAAAATACTAGTTTGTTCACTCGTGGCTAATTGTTGGGGAAACGGTTATTAGTCTGTATGCGGTGTGTGTGCCCAGGCTTATAAAAATGAGACTTTGGCTAAATCCCACTGGCAGGCTTGCTTTCTATTTTGAAAATAAGTGTTTATAATTAGTTAACCTTGCAATTTGTTTCTCAAAAGATTAGTCAAACCTCTTTATTTTGGACATGATACAGTTTCAAAACATGCTGTATGAATTCTGACTTAACTATTGGATTTAAAGCCTTCAGCTTCACTTGACGCTTCCTGTTTCTTATAATGGGTGAAATTGTGCAAATAATTACATCTTTAGGGATCTTTCAAACAGTGGCCATCTATGTAAGCATCCATTTTACTCTTAAGTTTCTCACCACTAGATGACAGTTGGCTGATGAGCTGTAACCTGTTTCAGTTCTTGGGCTGAGTGGTGCATGTTGACAGCTCAGGCTGAGCATATTCTTGGTATAATAAAATCTTAACTGCAGAAGCATTTTTCTAAGTTTATCTTATTATCTGTTTCTGTAATGTACTCTAAGCTGGTATCAATTGTATGGGTAGGGTAGACTTTCAAATGCTGGGCACATGGAAGTTTTCAGTAGCTGTGGATTTTTATTACACCATTCTAAGGACCTTATTTGAATGTTTTGTGGAGTAGGCAATGATGTGACAGTCTGTTTCCTGTACATGCTTGAACTCCAGGTATCAGAAATACCTGAGATGTTTCGCTCTCTATAAGTCACGAATGGGTGTCCCTTTCTGTTTTACAGAGGACTAAAACTCATTACAGTTTTAAATAGGTTTTACAGTGCTGCATTCCTGTGGAAAGCAATTTCACTAAAATCAACATCTTTATGAACATAAAAATTGGGGAAGTAATCCAATTGATTTTTAGGACAATATGCAGCTTTGTGCTAGCGTGCAGAACGATGCAGGGTGGTGCCTTCTGCCCTGATCCTGGAAATCTCCATCAGAGTGCTCACGGACAACCTCTGCTCTACTTCTCATTTGGGCAGATGCTGTAAAAGAAACTGGAGAATGTGCAGCACTGCAGGATTGCTGTGAGGATGTTCTATGGAGAAAGCATGAGCAGTTTTGTCTGGTTTGAGGCGGTGTCTGTGGGATGCGGTTATTGGATGCACTTTTCTGTCCTTGCATTTCCTGGTAGTAATAAATACTGGCAATCTCATAGAAAAAAAATATCCACAGGGATCCTACAGTGAGGAGCCTTTTGCAGCATTGATCCCAACCAGATTCCTTTTCCTCCTTCCCTTCTTTTCCTTTTTGTGCTAGCTGTGGGAATTCATGCTTCACTCAATACGCAAGAATCCTTGTGTGTTATCAGTAAATATTTTAATGTTTCACAGGGGAGTCTGGTATTTCCTACTTACTAAACCTGTGATAATAGATAAGCATATGTAGTCGAACAGTGGTGTGTTTTGTGAGAAGTCTTCAATGTGTACCTTGGCATCCTTGTATCAAAGTTGTCCTTTTGACCTCTTATTTATTGATTTATTTTATTTTATTTCTTTATTACTTACTGTGTTCTCATAGAGATGGTTTTCCCCTTGGTATTTTTAGTTGACAAATACAAATGTTCCTCCCTTTTTATTGTAAACAAAAAAGACTGAAATAGTTACTAGCTTCTACAAATAAAACATTATCTTCAGGGCCATCAAACCTCTCACATTGGAAGTTAGTCTGCTCCACCCAAATGTTTTTCAGGTAAAAATGTTTATTTAGTCACCACTCAGGGGAACAGAAAAGCCTGAACTGCCTGATGCACTGTTTCTTATGGTCAAGGAAGCTTTTGCTGGTCTGTAGAACTGAACATAATATCCTGCTTGTGTAATGCCATTAATTTTTCTAGCACAATGTTTTGTGCCACTGTTTGCTGGGCTAGTTAGACATGGTCCAGTTCCCTCACTTGGTGTAAACACAGAGTTGGCAAAAGAATTGAGGGGGGGGAGAATTGTGTGTGAAACTATTGCCTGAGGATAGCACCACCATATCACTTGTACTGTAATCTACCTGAAGGTGAGCTGCCAAAAGAGGACCATTCTGGCTCAGCTTCTAGGGCTTATTTTACATGACAATATTAATGATGTAGGAGCACAATTCGTTCATGTTCAGTCATTTTGGACAGGATTTTCTGGAATGCTGGACAGGTAAAGTCATTTTTAAAGTTGGGAATCAGTGGCTTAATCTTGTATTTCTGTTTTTCTTGCAGTACTGTGTGCAAAAAACTTGGTGAAAAAGGATTTTTTCCGTAAGTAGCTGTTAAAGTTTTTGTATACAGGATATATATTCTGCAGGTTCTGTACATAAGTGTTTGCACGTGATCATTGTATTAAGATATCTGCATTAAGGGGGTGGGAGCTTTCAAGTTTTCACATCATTTTATTTTAGGGCTTCTGATTTTTTCTTAGGTGACAATTGTCACAGATTCATAATAATAATTAAAACCCTGACACACTCTCCCTGGTTTTGGTGGGAGTGGGAAACAAATTTGCTCTCTCAGGCAAATTACATGTTTTTCAATTACACATATTTATCAAAATGTCTTTCATACAAGAACTTTTTGTCCAGCAGACAGAGGTACATCTTAAATATTATGTCATAATACTTACCTCCTCTGACATTATGTTTTAATTAATTTTAATAATGTTTTGAAAGAAGTGCTAAGAGGTGGATGAAGGAGGCAGAAAGGAATGTTATTGGCTGTGTGAGCATGCACACACACATCACCTGCCTGCTGCCTCCCACTTGGGATCGGGCAAAATTCAGAACATCAGACCAGAATATGGAAAAGAACTTGAAGAAGGGATGATACAGATTTATATTGGAGTTTGTGATACTTCTAAAACTTGCTTTATATCTGGATTTTTGTACTGGTGTAAGTTTCCAGGTGTTTAACAGTTTAATATTACCTAAAAAACCCTCTCAAGATTTGGAATCTGTGATGCATTTCTGTACTGAAGCACAAATCACAAGGTCCTGTTCCTCCCCTTCCCCACATGCTTTTTTGGCTTCATCCCCACATGCTTTGTCTGACACTTGTCTTGAGCCACTGCTGCTTGACTGACTCCATCTGAGTCACCTGAGGAAGCGGAACTGGTGCAAAACTTGTGCTGCAGAAAGTGTGAATAATGTTTCACCACCTTAGTTCTTTCAGCTGACTCATTGGGCACTCGGGTAAGGAATTAGGATGAGGGGAAAAAAGGATAGGACCAAATGACTTAGGGGCATTAGTGTTGGGACCATCCCTTTTGGTGTCAGTTAATGGGTCGGTTAGAATAGCAGTTGCAGTCAAGCTCATTGTAGGCTGTTCTGGTCCTGCTTCTTTCCCTCCCTCAGTTGCCTAGTTTGTCACCATCTTTACACCAATTTTTGTTGAACCTGTGTTCCATGTTTCCAAGGTACTAAGGTGGCAGAAAAAGAAGTAGAAAGCAAAGTGGACCTCAAAAGCAAGAATAACCTGTTATAGGTGATTTTCTGTAGTACTAGTAACAACCCAAAATCATGATTTTAATTCATCTTAGAAACAAGAAGAGCATAAATCTGTTTTCTCTGCCTTTGTGTGCTGAGAATTTACTCAGTCCTAAATCACAAAGATTAAGGTGTTCAGACTGTTTTTTCCTTCATGCTTGACTTGCACAGCTTACTCTGTATCAGCAAAATAAGTTGCTAATTTAGTAATTTCCTGTGTTAATACGTTACATTATTCCCATTCATTAAACATGGCCCTCATTTAGGAATAAACGCAATTTCAAATAAAATATTTTACTTTTTTCGAAGTAGTGCAGTGATACGAGACTTTAAAGCATCCTGATCCATTTGCTAATTTTCTTCTTTTCCTCCTCTTAGGACTTCCTGATCCATTTGCTAAGGTTGTGGTGGACGGATCTGGCCAATGCCATTCTACAGATACTGTGAAGAATACACTTGATCCAAAATGGAATCAGCATTATGACCTGTAGGTGGTAACAGTGATAACCAAAGGTTTGAAGTGAAATCCTCTAAAGTACACAGAAATTGTCAGATATTCATAATAATGTCCTATTTACAGCTAGGAAAATATCCCAGTTTATTAAAAATTATTTATTAAAAATAATCCTTTCCCTCTCAAAATTTTCTTCATAGTAATTTAACCTTTATTATTGTCTTGCATGTTACTCATTACTCTGTGGAAATGTATTTCCATTGATAAACATCACTCACTTAGTCTTCAGTTCCTATTTAAAACAGCAGTAAAATATTAGATCTCTTTGATACAACAACTCACTGCCTGACGCATAAGGTAGCTTTTTACTGCAGTCTACCTGATGTCAGGTCTCAGGTTTTCATATGCACAAGATATTAAGATAATCAAATTTTATGGGGGGAAGAGGAATAAAATAAGCACCTGATGGCAGACCTCGTAGATTACAGAAGTTGGTCTTCTCATCAAACCTAGGAACCACTAGGGTTTTAAAGTTCTTAGTGTTTACCCTAACAACACACCATTGCATGGGAACTCTGGTCTCTGCCTTATGACGCTTCCACCGTTACAGGAAATGCTTTGCACACCAAGCATGACAGATGGAGTCTCAGTGGCAGTGTGCCTGCTCCTGCCATCACACAGCGTAGGAAAGCAACCAGAGGAAGGTGCAGTTATGTGAATTTTATTAAAAGAAAAATCCTGCTTGGTTTTTTCCTACCATGAAGATTTCTGTCAGCTTTTAAATAACTGACAGGCCTGTGTGCAGTAAAACTGTCTCTTGGTTGTGTGGGGCTGCTTGAAATGTCCCCCAGCCTGGAATTTGTACAGCAGGTTAACACTGCTGCTAATTAAGTGTCTCATGTATCATGTGATAACATATGCAAATGGCACACTATGATGGATCTGTTGTGATGTATTTATGCAATGATGTCTGAATGAAGTTGCTAATTCCAAAGGAATTTTGTGGTTTACTACCTTGATTCAGCATAATAGATAGTCTGTTGTATAAGATTTTTTTAAAGACTTCTGCAGTTACAAAGAACAAAAAAAGGTTTTGCTTTTGCCTTACGTGGTTCTGAGTTCAGATCGTAGTGTGAAAGGAAGCAGTTGAATTAGTTGCTCAGATTCTTCAGCCTAGATGGGTGTGTGAAGGGGAGTGGGAATCTGGGAGGCTTTCCAGAAAGAAATTGCCAAATAGTTGCTGTCTGGATGCAGTTTAATGTCAGAATACCATGCTTGCCCTGGATGTATTCCCCTTCCTTATTTTCAGTCCTGTTTGTGTTTTCCCTGTTGTTCAGGCTTTTCCTCAAAGCTCTGGATAACCAGACTTAACACATTTACAGACTTTCTCATGTTCAGAGCATTTAAACACTACCTAACCGTCAGTTCTGAAACTTAATAGGTACCTTTTTTCTCTTCTTTCCCTTTCCTTTTGTTCTGATATCCTAGATCTGCTTCAGCCTTCCCAGGCTTACCTATGCCCTCAGGCCTACTCGGGTCCTCCCCAGCACCCTCTGCCCTTAAGGCACAGCAAGTCATTTGGTCTATTTATTTTTAAAAGATGTTTGTACCATGAGCTCCACCAAAACCTGGTCCTGGTCCTGTCTTGACTCTGTGCCCTTCAGATCTGCACCCCACGCTCTGGCATTTCCTGCTGTGTTATACCTCTCACACATAATCTCACGCAACTCCTATAACTCCTCCTCTTCCCAGAATCTCACTGCAGGTTCTAGTGCTGCTTGGTACCTTCACATTCTCAAGTCCCTGTGCTGCCCTGGCAGAATCACCTTTCTCCCCTAACCTTCCAGCTCTACGTTGCCTAGCTTTGCTAATGATCCTGGATTTTTCTCAGGGAGAGGAGGCAACAGCTCTGCTTAGTGCTGGATTAGACAATCCCATCCTAGATTTGACTCTTAAATTGCTGTCAGGCAGCTCTTTGCAACAGCTTTGCCTTCTTGACATGATTGTTTAAACCAGTTTGATGATGCCCTTTGCATTTAGGTTGAAAGCATTACTGGGTTATGTTTGTAGATCTGGCCATGCCAGCTCAAGCACATCGGACATACAAGTCTCTCCTGAACTTCTTAGGTGGGTCTGTTAGGAGCATCTGGTGTAGAAGCCTGCTTTGCTTGCCATTTGCTTGATGCAGCTGCTTTTACAGTGTCTTGTAGGCCCAGCTCAGCATTGGACTGTGTAGCACTGGAGAAAGGAGCAGCCAGTCAGTGCCACATGTCTATGCTGTGTTCCTGTCCAAGCCACACCTCTGGCTGGTTCTCTTGTGACTGTCCAAATGCTCCAGCACTCTTCAGTTGCTACCAGAGATGAGAGCCATGGCAGGGTGAAGGAAGAGAAAGAAGAGAAAAAAATTGGGGTGGTATTTTTTGTTGTCTCTTCACACCCTCTTCCCCTTCAGACTGAAGAGCTCATCTCTCAAAGCATAACCGTTATATTATAAACCTTCAGAAATGGGAGTATGTAGAAACAAATGAAGTAATTTGCCCAGGTTGTGAAGAGAGTCTGTGGGACAGCATGGGTTAGAAATAGGGAATTCCTGGCATCCAAGCCTGCGTTCATACCTCTTGATGTTGCATTTTTCTCTCTTTCTGGAGGGAGTACATCTGGCTTGGGATCAAGAAGAGGTGTGTTTTTTCAGGAATATTTTTTTCCACTTTCTTCATTCCACTTTTCTTGTATATAATGCATGTATAATGCCATGGGGATGAAAAGTCACTCGATATCAAACCTTCCTGAGTGGTACATTGGCTCAGGAGGAAATACCACCTTGGCAAAGATAATTTTAGTTAGACAAAGTACCAGTTGTCTCTATGCTTTAAATTTTGATTGAAGTTTTAGGGGGTTCCCGTATGGCATGTACTTGATTCTTGTTTAAAAGTGCTAAGAGTGCTAATTTTCCTTAAGATTTCCAAACACACAGTTCTTATTCAAAGTCAAATGTTATAGATTCAGGATATATGTGAGTTCAAAAAACACATATGGAAATGGAATTTCCAGGTTTCCATTTCATTAATCCAGTTCCTGTTATCTCTGAAGTAACAAAGCTGTGAAATAGACATTGCTGATAGGGTTGAGTAAAAGAAAAAGCTCCAAGAACTTTAATTGTGAGGAGGAATTATGAGAGAGCATCCATCAGAATGAGGGGGATGTGATTTTTGTTTCTGTTTGGTTTCTTTTTTCTAAACTCATTTTATTTTTTGGAACATTCTTTTTTAATAACAAACACAATTCCTAGTGCAGGCTTTTATGTTGGAGCTTTATTGCCAGATGATGTAAAACAAATGTAACTTCTCCAGCGAATGAATTGAAAATGACAGCTTGTCCTACCGTCACTCTTGAAATGCAACCATGTATTTTCATGCCTGAAATTATGCAGATGAAACATGCTGCTATAAAGCCAACCAGCAGTTACTGAGCTATTTCTTTTCTTCCTTTGGAAAAAAACCCCAAGACATCTTTATTTGGAAAATGTAGCTTGTCTTCCTTATTTCTTTTAAATGCATGAACCAGTCAGGTTTTCTGGTGCAAAAATCATAGCAGCTTATAGTAGTCATATAGAAGTCCTCACCTGTTTGGTATGGATGGCTTACTGTCTGCATCTCAACCATGAGAACCTCACCCTGAAATGTTACAGTAATTCTTGGAAACTGTGTTGTATATTCAGCTGTTCTGCATATTATTCAGATTGTTCTGTTATGAAATTGTGTTTAACCATATACCTTTGACTTTTTTAAAGCAACAAGGAAAACTGGAAAATTCAAGACAGGTCATAAGTCTTTATTTTTAAGTGCACCTAACTTGTTCTCATAAGAATTTATTTTAATTACATAAAACATTGTAGACTGCGACTGTGCACGTGAATTCCCATCTTCATCTTTCGTTTCTTTATGCAAAACTGGCATTGTCAAGGTTGTAAGGCCAAAAATCTGACCTATATAATGCAATCAGTCTACTGTTACAAAACTTGGGGGGGTGGGGTGTGATGTTTGTGGTTTGCTTGGGTTTGTTTTACATGTGCACTGGTTATTTTAAACTATGCTCATGGGTATGTGCCTACAGTTAGGCTTTTCTCTCTTCTTGGGTCAGTCCCTGTCTGCAGGTGGGAAAAAGAAGCTAAGTTCTGCTTTTTGAAACAGGAAAAAGGGGAGAAGTGTTAATTGAGAACTTACCTCATCACAGCTGCAATTTTAAACCATGAGAGTTAGTTCACTTGTTTGGTTTGCCAACCTTGACAGTATCATTTCTATCTTTATGAAACTATTAAGATGTCTTAAAGCCGATCAAGCCTCAGTCAATTGGGGAGTTGTTTTTAGATGTTGGTTGAGTGAGTTTGATCAGTTTTGCTTCAAAACCAAGAAAACCCACTTGGAACTATACTGCAGAATGTCAAAATTTGCGGTCTGGGAAGGGAGAACTAAAAGCATTTCTTGGGATCTAATCCATAGTTACAAATTCATTTTCCTCGGTTCGAAATAACTGTAATAATTCAGTATTGACAATAGCTCCTTTATTTTGTGTGTTTTGAAGCTGTCCTCTGGAAGTTTTGAAAATAAAAACTACCTCACACACTAATTCTTTGTGAAGATCAAAGCTTCAAACAAAAAAGCAAAGATAAAATAGCCTGCAGTGTCCAGGTGTCCCAAGGTCCATGCAAGGCACATCCAGGTTTTGCAAAGCCTTTCCATAGTGATGCTGCGAGGAGACAGCCCACATGTGAGCAGGGGCCAGGAGGGGAATGTGGCACATCTCACCTAAAATACTATATGAACTTGTTGTCATGGGTCACATTCTTAATATAATGTATGTTACAAACAGGGCCTTTCTGAGGCTTTCTTAATAGCAAATTAGCTTCCCAAAGATTCCTTAACTGCAGATGTGTGACTAGGTTTGCCTTATATTTTCCCTGAGTGCTCAGAATAGCTCTAAAAGAGAGTGACTTGCATTGCTAGTGGTTGGAAGAGTAGCCTGAAAAGCAGCAGTAGATGAAGTACTGCACAAGAATCCTGAACTGATAGTTTCTGTCCTGGCATTTGAACTGCTCTGCCTGCTAGTGCTGCTCACAAACATGCTGCCATGAGCATTGCTGTTCTCTGTGGTTAGGCTGAGCATAGGCATGAACCTAAGCATGTTTTTAGCTGCTTGAAGAGATACGGTCACTGGGCCAGCCCACGGTCTGTTCATGTTACTGTTTTAAACAGATTTAAGTAGACTTTGGATTCATGTGAATGCCTTCTTCCAGAATCAGGATTTTAGATTAGCTTGTATTCAAGTAAACTCCTTCATAAGACATGCTTTCATTCAAGTGTAGTGTGTACATCTTATCTGAAGATGACTTGCTCTCTCTGCCAATACAGTGTGTGTTAAATTTTAATGTCATGGTGGATTATCTTTTTTCCCCCTAAGGTGATTTCTGGAGCATCTTCAAAGTATTCAGTAAGTACCATTCACAGTTCTGTTTTTCCACGTTTTTCAGATACATTGGGAAGTCAGATTCAATAACAATCAGCGTGTGGAATCACAAGAAAATTCATAAAAAGCAGGGAGCTGGTTTTCTGGGTTGTGTGAGACTTCTTTCAAATGCAATCAACCGCCTTAAAGACACTGGTTGTAAGTAAGCTAAAGACTAGAGTTTGTTCTCTTTCAGCCCAAACTTTCATACTACACAGGCTTTTGAAGAGTGACACTTACTTGGGTTTTTTATAAAGCTTGTATATTCTGATGGGTTTGGTAGTTTGTAATGGTGTTTTGTGTCCAAGGATAATACAAGTAGGATAGAGAAGGTAAATCACTACTGGCTTTTCAGTGCCTTTGCCCTGTTACGTAGACATTGGTAACGTCAGTGCCACAGTCTGGTTGTGGATTGTCAACACTGAACTTAGTGTGTTGAAATTCCAAAGGAAGACAGATTCTAATTGGCTTCAAATTATCTTTTTTATTACCTTCAAAAATGCAAGTCTTAAGGGATAAGCAAAAGGACAAATTTATATTAAAGCCATATTTGTAGTTTAAAAATTAATGTGCCTTCAAAATTAATTAGTAAATGTTATCATATTAAGTGTTTTATAATACTTTGAGCACTTTGTATCTACTTTTCAAAAGTTAATTAACATGTAAGATGCTGTTTTCTCATTATCTGAATGGGTGCCATTTAGTGCTGAACAAAATTTGGTGCTCTGTGATGGAAACGTAGTGCTTGGCTATCTAGATAATCAAAACAGAAGAAAGTGACGTTCTGGTAGAGAAGCATTGGGATTTTTACCTTCTGTAACAGGTTCTTAACTATCTTACACTAGGCTGAATTTTGTTCTGATGGTACTTCAGTGAGCCTTTCAAAAGCAGCAAAAGGCTGTGTGATTTACACTGTGTGTCCTTGTTCCGTAGATCAGAGATTGGATCTGTGCAAGCTTGGGCCAAATGACAATGATACTGTTAGAGGACAGATAGTAGGTGAGTAAGGGGTTTGTCTTTTTGTTCTCTTGCAGCTTAATAGTAGCTATAGAGATACCCTTCCTAGATGTCAATTCTGTGTGCTGGATTTCCCCCCTCCAAGTTCAGTGTCTAGTGCCAGAGCCGTTTGGACCTCAGGCTAGAAGTGTGTATGTAGAGAATGAAAACAAACAACAAAACACCCCAAACCACTAAAAAAACCCAAACAACCCACTCCCCCCCTCACCCCATATCATAAGTGTTGAGACAGATAAGGCTATAGATAATGTGAAATTTATTTAGAAAGTTTTTAATTTCACTGTAAATAATGGTGAGAGTTTGAGCCTGAACTCCCTGTGAAAAACTGACTACAAATTCTTGGCCATGGAGAGTTCCAGCAAAGCTGTGCTTCCTGTAGGTTTTGCGAAAGGATGAAACATCTTGCTGCAACAGGAGTGAATTGCCGTCTGGGATGACTTGCTCAATTTATTTTGTGTTTTCACGGGTTATTAACAAGTCTGTCACCAGCCTCAGTGGCTGTTCTTTGTCATTCTGCAAACTCATAAACCTTAAATAACTTAAGAATTTAAAAGAAGCTGGCAAATTGAAAAACAAGTATCCACAAACAGCTTCATAAGCACTCTCTTTTTGGTGCATTGTAAGTTGTTTCAGAAGGCAGCTTAGGAAGTAAAAGAAAAAACAAATATAGCTGATCAGGATGAGGAGGTCTTTATTTTTATGACAAGATGTTAATGAGAGTATTTGGACTTGGGGAGGGGAAGAAAAGTCAATTTGCATGCTCAGCTTTATATTCAGTTCCTAGTTCAAATAATATCCAAGCAGCATTCTTGTTTTGTCAGCCAGGGAAACTGTTGAAATACCAGTCAGCAAATAAGGGCTTCAGTGCATTTCTTTGCTGTCCTCAATATGTTCTGTTGAATAATACCTAGGACTTCACCTCTTCATGTTGCTTTAACCATCTGTCTAGCATCTGATCTTCAAGTGTTATATTAAGTTAGGTGGCACAGGAGAGTCAAATGATGGTAAAAATGTGGAATCCTAAGTGCATTGCTGACACTTCAGACTGTTCTTGAATATTAAATTTTCCATGTGAGTTTGCACAGAAGAGTAAAGGATAAAAGTCATTTTTCTAGGGTGCATATATAGGAGGTGTGGTTTGCTTTCTGGTTTTTCTCCAGTATACCAGTCCCTTCTCATCGTACAATCTTGTTGGTGGAGTTCCTTTTAAGAGGAGCTTGTTGAAGGTCTCCTCCAGCAGCAGACATCCCCTGCCCACAGCAGCCCTTCAGACATGACACTGCAGGGACTGTACCCTCACACCATGACATGCTCTCATGCTGCCCTCCAGAGTATGCAACACGCATCCTTGTCATCATGGCTTGAGAATGTTGGTGTTAATTAAACAAGCAAAAGAAACCCCAGAGTAGAAAGGTCTCCAAGCAATTGGGATGCCAGTTGGGAAGCCTGGGGCAAATACAGAGCAGTGTGGGCATGGCAGATACTCTTCAGGTTGTCAAAGATAACTAGTCAGCAGTGTGGGCATAAACTAGACTGACCAGTTGGCTTAACCTGATGTTATCCTGAAAAGTTGTGTAGCCACAGCAGCATCAGCTCTGTTGGCATGCTGCTGGGGCTGTCCCTCATTAGCAGGAGCTGCTGGATTGTGTGTTGTACCTAGCTTACAGTAGAGGCTGAAAACAAATCTGTATGTTCTGCTTTCTGGGGTTACTATTAGAAAGGTCAGGTTTTCTCAGTCATGGCCTTGATTTAATTTAATGCATCCTTGGTAAGATTCTGGAGACTCCTGTCTCTATTAATCTCTTTATATTTTAATCTTTCTTCACTAGTCCAGTGTTGCTGAATGGATGAATGAGCCTGAATAAAACTAGAAAATTCCACTGCAGTAGTTACATAGTGGAGAAATCTTGATGAAAAGTAAGCAAGAAGATAGAATAAGTTAGAAATACACTCTCAGTCCTTCTAATGATAAACTGGCTTAAATTAAGAGGCTGTGGAAGATTGGAAAACAATATTAAAATGTAATTGATACCTTCAGCAGTTGATAACCTTACAGCTCAAGTGCACAGTGGGTATGCCCTTTTAACTTGGGCCAGGGAGCAAGGGGAGCTTCAACTTAAATATCTGGGGTTCTCTTCAAAGGAGGGAAGAAAAGGGGATGCTTGTGAGTAGTAGATGCAGAGGGCACCTGAACAGTGTCTTAATCTTGCAGCTCTCTTCTGTGCCACCATTTTATTGCTGATGTGGCAGTGCAGAAAAAAACAAGCCCTTACTCATTACAGAATGAAACCATACACAAATTTTGGGCCTTACATAGCTTTGTAATGTTAATCTTCATGGAAGACAAGGAGTTAATACTGATAAGGAATAAGGCAAACAGGTACTGCAGTACTTCCTGGGTTGCTCTGTTGAAGACTCAAAATCCAAAGCTTCAAAACATGCTGTTGTCGAACATTTGGCCACTGGCAAAAACTGCCAGCACTACTACACCTTTTAAACTGTGATCTTGGCAAAAGGTGTGATTGTGTCTAGGTTAAGGTCTGTAGGTTTATTTCACTGCATACATAAATAGGACTTGAAGACAGTTGTCCAGAGGTGCAGAAATGCCACCCCAAGAAATGTGTGCCATGGCACGTATTTAGCTTTTTAAGCAATCGTTTTATTGTTAAAGGCAAACCAGAACATCAAAAAAACCCCAACAAGCCCACAGAGGCACAAGTGTCATAAACTATCAGATTGGACACTTGCAAATTATGACACTGGGAACAAAAGCTGCCTAAAAAAGATTTTAATCTTTGATTTCATAATTTTAGTACAACAGCTTCAGGCATAAATATCCTTTCCAATGAAACATGTAAAAAATAAAAATGAAATTTAAAAAGCAGTAATACAGTTTTGCTGAGGGCAGTAAAGGCTTTTCAGGGTGCTGAGAACTGCTTTGTGTGAGAGTTGCGTTTGACTTCTTACCACCAGTGTTTCCAAGTAGTCAATAAATCAGATGTGTAGTGCTTCTAGCAGTTACATTTTGCCTGGTTTTATGTGTGTACATGTGTGTTGAATCCCATGTTCACAGAAAATACATAAGGAGGAGTCAAAACCAGACAGGAATTTCTTTGTTTACCTCTATTAGCAGTTCTCCTGTAGTAGTGGCAGTAGCGCTGTCCCTGTCACCCTGCTGCCGCCAGATGAGTGTCACACTCTATCTCATGTAGAGAAAAGTTAATTACAGCATCGGAAAGAACTTCCTTTTTCTGCCTTAACTTGTGTTCATGTTATAGAATCATAGAATCATAGAATAGTTAGGGTTGGAAAGGACCTTAAGATCATCAAGTTCCAACCCCCCTGCCATGGGCAGGGACACCTCGCTCTAAACCTACTACCCAAGGCCTCGTCCAACCTAGCCTTGAACACTGCCAGGGATGGAGCATTCACAACCTCCCTGGGCAACCCATTCCAGTGCCTCACTACCCTAACAGGAAAGAATAATATTCTTGAAGTAAGATGTAGAGAATTAAGTGTATGAGAATATACACCTTGTCTGTGTAACTCTTTGATTTTTGGGAAGGATAAAATACCCAGAACATGGCTCAGCTTTGTCCTCCAAGATGTACCATTTCTATCTCGAATGTAACTGCAATTTGCATTCAGATGTCATATAATTAATAATTCTTTTATTATCTTAATAGTAAGTCTTCAGTCCAGAGACCGAATAGGCACAGGAGGACAGGTGGTGGATTGCAGCCGGTTATTCGACAATGATTTACCGGATGGGTAAGCTGACATCACTGTGATGTAAATACAGACACAGCTCATGCAACAGACTGCTGCAGTAGTGAGAAGTCAGTGTACAAATAGGTTAACTTACTTTTATTCTTGTACTCAGAGTTCTGCAATTTTGGATTTAGGAGCAGGAGATAAGCCAGCTGGGATACACAGGAGCAGTTAATAATACAACCCTTGCGTTGTCTCTTCTTGGAAAATGGGAGGTGGCGTATGTGGCATATATGAGTAAATTCATTAAAAAGATACTTTTCTAAGAAAACATACGTCAAATTATAGAACTGCTAAACTAATCCAGTGTTAAAGCACAGCAAACTGACTTCCTCCAGCAGTAGTTCTGTAGCAAGGTAAGAGCTTGGTTGCCTTCTACGGTGCCACTTTTTCTTCTGTGCAAACTATAGTGAAGCAAACATGGTTGGAAAAGGCAGTGGAGCCTGAGTTCTTGCTGTATTTACCTGCCAGATGCTGGGTTTAGGATTTTGGTTTGTCCCTGTGAGAGTTAATGACATCATTAACACCTAAACCAGTTTTGTGTGTACAGAAAAATGTTCTGTTTTAGGTTCTAGTGCTGTCATCAACTTTTTCAGAGCAAACACAGACCTTCTGAGTGTGATTCTTGGCAGGTAAAGACAGGAGAAACTGATTTTTCAGATTATGAATTTCGAAATACCAATTACCATCTGAAGTCCTAAACAGCATTCTTCTGTTAATTGGGAGTCTGAAGAAGTCAGAAACACTTCTGACAATGCTTTTAAGTTTTCACTTCAGAACGTTCCTTGTATAAATATTGCTTACTTATTTGTGTAACTGCAAAACTAGCTGAATAGCCTGATGTAATTTGGAATGCAAAAGTAATAATAATTAAAAAGTCATGTTATTTGGTGACTTTTTAATGAAAGCCAGTAGTGCATGAAGATGCTATGAAAGCACTTACTAGATTGGTGGCCAAAAGAGGTTAAATGCGTTATTAAATATGATGTTTTCAAGAAGTTTCTTTATGTGGCTGTTGGGATTTAATTAGAATTCAAATAGGTATCAAACACAAAGGTGTGATATTGTTAATGATATGCCTGGTTCCAAGGGAAGAATGTGTAAAATCAATTCTGAGTTAACTTTCAGTTGTTTCCTGTTACCTCGTTCAGCTAACACGATTCATAATAGTGTAAGTCTTCCTGAGTTGGCATTTATGTTGGAAACATTTTGTGCCCTGGTTTCCTGGAAATACCACTCACTGCCTTATCTCTCCATGTCTAAATTCTAGGTGGGAGGAACGGAGGACTGCTTCTGGAAGGATCCAGTATTTAAATCATATTACACGAACAACTCAGTGGGAGCGACCAACGCGGTAAGAAATTGTTTAGAAGACTGTGCATATGATGAAGTTTGTATGCTGAGCAGGAGTGCTGAGCACAAGCCGTTCTACGTGGCTCTAACACAGGGGTATTCAGTGTTCCTCTGAGTCACTCCACAAATGCAATATGCTTTTCTTAACATCCTACTCCTTCAGTCTGCCTAATATTAAACTTGAAAGAATTGTTCTGATTAGAATTTTTTCCACCCCAAATACTAGCATCGTTGTTTTCTTGTTGAGCTGCTATGGTAGAGCTCTCTAAGTACAGACATTGAAAGGGATGAGGAGATCAAGAACAGCTGACAGGCATTGTCTATGTACATGCTATGACTGTGTAATCCAGAACTTTTAAAGCTGATTGTTACAGAGCATGTTTTGAAGTCATTACAATCACCTTTTCTAATAACTGTAATAACTGTGTTGTGAAGCTGTTCCTTAAACCAGCTTTGCTGTTACCTGAATTGCAGACACTGTCATGGCATATTTTTCAGTCTTCTGCAGACTGTGCCTGCAGACTGTCTCTTCCATCCCCAATAAATATTATTCCAGTCTCTGTAAGGTTGTATTTGACTTAATGTGTACCATTAACACTGCCAGCTCTGATAGATTTTTTTCAAGTGAGCAAAGGTACTGAACAGCTTTGTAACTTCTTTATCCATATTTTTTGTGGTGTGTTAAAATACCTGTTCTAAGCTCTAGGCACGTGTACAGTAGAGAAACAAATACAAAATATATAATTTGTTTCAGGGGTTTCCTCTGCCCTTGTCAGCCCCCCTTTAGCCCCTTTTTAAATCCTTTTGAAAACAGTATTGAGAACACGAAACCACATAATTCAGTATTTCCTCTTGCAGTGAAGCTCTCAAGAGCGACTGTTTTTATCTTGCTTAGCCCTTTTTCACAATCCTTGCATAATAACCTTCCCTAAAAATTAGAAGGAATGACAGGTTGACTAGTTGCTCTGGGATGAACCAGTGAGCACAGGACACACAAGCAGAAGCTTTGTGTCCATTGTTGAGTTACCCTGCATGACAAGTCAGTTCTGCCATCCACAAAGGCATCCCAAGAGCCCTAAGGTGAAGAAGCTACTACAAAGTGACTCTCATGTAACCCCATGTCTAGTCAGCAATACATTGTTCACATTTTTCCCCACAGGCCAGCGTGTGAATACTCCAGCCCGGGCAGACCTCTGAGCTGTTTTGCAGATGAGAACACTCCGATTACAGGAACCAATGGTGCGACCTGCGGGCAGTCGTCAGATCCCCGGCTGGCAGAGAGGAGAGTCAGGTCACAGAGGCACAGAAACTACATGAGCAGGACACACTTGCACACTCCTCCCGATTTACCTGAAGGATATGGTATGCAAATTAATGTGGTTTTTTAGTTGGGGGTTTCCCAATAAACTGGGGAAATGGGTTGTGTCGCCTTGTATGTAAGATCCTTTTGATCCCTTAGTTTGGGAAAAGCAGTCTTTCTGAGGTTTTGTATTGCGGGTTTCTATGTTCTTATTAATTTATCTTGATTTCACAGAGCAAAGGACAACTCAGCAAGGTCAGGTCTATTTTCTGCATACTCAGACTGGTGTTAGCACGTGGCACGATCCAAGAGTACCTAGGTAAGAAATAATGGAAGTATCCTTAAAGTGTCAAAACAAAAGAGTTTAAGTAGTACTTTCCTCAGAGTTTTCTCTGCCTAATATTATATTTCTGACTCTTGGTCCCTAATGTATTACTTTAACAAGTTATCAAAATAAATTAGGCTCTTCCTCAGTTCTTCAAGATGTTATTTTAATGCAAAGACGGAAAACGGGTGTAGTTAACTCATTCAAGATCCTGCATAGGAGTTATAACCAAGTCCAGCTTTTAATACTGTGCAAAATAATGAAACAGAAAAAGCAGGATCTGAGCACTTCCAAAAATTCAGATTTATCCAAAATGCTTCAGTGAAAACTGGATTGGTTTTGGTTTTTAATTCAGGCTTTGGAAGTTAACAGGACCTGGAAAATCGGCAGTATGTATTTATGAAGAACAAACTTGGTGACAAATAGACTAGACATATGTGATCGTTTTTGGAGGAGCAGACAAAGAAGAAACCTGGAAAATCTTGCCGATGCCCCTTGTATGTGTAGATACACTATAGTGAACTACAGCCTCATCATTGAATTAGCTTGAATATACTTGTTTGTGAGAATTATTGTCCCATGTTCAGACTACCAAACACAGCGTTCAAGTCCAGGTTGGACGGGGCTTGGAGCAGCTTGCTCTAGTGGAAGGTGTCCCTGCCTGTTTCAGGCAGTTGCAACTGGATGAGCTTTAAGATCCTTTGCAACCCAAACAAGTCTATGATTCAATGATACAAGTCTGTTTACATGATGCATGTGTGTACATACTGTGCATGATTTTACACATGATTATTTCTAATGTATTTAAAGAAGCATAATGAAAATTATTGTTAGCTTCCGATTGTTCTTTAAAACACCTCAGGAAATCCTATTGAAAGTGATTGCCTGCTACAGTCTGTGTATGATGTTGTAAAATCGTGTGTGGAGTTTGAAATTGGCATTTATGAGAACTATAGCAACTTTATCGGTTGCTGGTGCTAATTCCCATGGAAACGGTTATCCAAGGAAAGATAAAGTGCCTTATGCACTTCACTGCATTTTCAAATGATTTGGTTTTTTTACTTTTGTGTTACAAGAATATACTTTGCTTTGATTATCTGTATACATGAGGGTGTGATCCAGCTGGCCATTGTGCATTAGGAAGCCTGAGGCTTGTCTGTTATACAAAGCTACAAACTAGATTTCTCTAAAATATGTATTTATTTACTTTAAGATCTAATCTTTAAGTTGGTGGTGTACTGGTGTTGTATGAAACCTAAGTTAGCACTGCTCTTAGGTGTGGCAGCAGAAACTTGCACAACTGTGTCTCAGAACAAAATCTAGCTCTTTGCATGAGGATGGAGTTCATGTCATTTCTAAGGAAATTGTATTTTTATGCTAATACACCACAGTAATTTAATAAAAGCAAGCCCTCCAGTTCAGCAACAGTGTGTGTATGGGTAATAGCAGCACAAGTTCAGTCCCAGAGCCTGGTTTTTCCATTAGTGGCTTCTCAGCCTTTTGAGTCTCTGCAGATGCATCTTTTTAAGCCAATCTGTCCCTCAGCTCTTTCGTCCCCTCAGCTCTCACGATACTGTGAGATCTGGAGACTCAACACTGGTAAAGAGAACTGCACTTGACAGAGTGAAGTATCTCAGGTGTGAATTGTATACGTGAAAAATCATGTACACATAAGAACATTTTTAAACACCAGTGTTTGCTTTCAGTGAACCTCTGGAATGAATCTGCAGCTTCCTAATATCAACTCGATTTTCTTGAGACCCACTATCCCTGCATTGCTCAGTGCAGAGCTTGAGTCATCCTTCATCTTATTTTAGTTGAAATATTTTGTTAGAGAGCTGTTTGCTTCCCACCAGCGCTTGGGGTTTGGGGCAAACCCGCCTGTGCCATACACACATATCCCATGCGTAATTCTTCATGGAAAGTATAACTCCTCAGAAGTATAGTTTTGTTTTGTAGGAGTTTATAAAGCGTGATTCAGAGTTCCTTACATGACTAATGTTGTTTTTAAAATGTTTTCTGTCAGAAGTGGTGTAGAACTGCACTTCCATTCTGGCAAATAATGGCAAGGGCCTTTATTTTTGTTTTAAGCCTGTATTAATTTAACATCTGAAGTTAGTCTGTAAAAGGGAAGGTTATTTGATAAGAACTTTTCCCCCCACGGCATGTGTTCTGGGGTGTGTGTTTTTTTTCTTTGGTGGGCTAGCACCTTGGGAGTAGAGATTCCAGCTGAATAGATCAAGTTTCTGAAACAATACATTTTCTCAGACTTCATGGAATTGTTCTGTTACATTTATGCTTGTTTGGCTCCGAGGCCAAATGCTGAGGTATTTTTCATTTTATATTTGTTTTCATAGGGATCTTAGCAACATCAATTGTGAAGAGCTTGGTCCACTGCCTCCTGGATGGGAGATCCGAAATACAGCAACAGGGAGAGTTTATTTTGTTGACCATAACAACAGGACAACGCAGTTTACAGATCCACGGCTATCTGCTAACTTGCATTTAGTCTTAAAGTAAGTTAAAGTCTCCAGCGCATGTTGAGTGTAATAGAGGAAAGAGAGTGACTCTTGAGGGCTGCTGGGTTTTATATCAAGACATATGCTGCCTTTAAATACATAGTATTTAAAGGATAGTATGGGTGTTCTTTACCAAACTCTCACCTTACTCTGTTACATAACAAAGAAGACAGGCTTGATTGTTCTTGGAAGTGGGGGGAACAAATCTTTAGCAGCATTTAGGCAGGAATGTGGCTATTGTGATGCTGGAGTTGGGGACAGCAAGTGCAAGAGAGGCAATTTCTTTTCTGTTCTTTATACTTCATATTACTTTTAGTTATGGGGAACTTGTTTTACAATATGAGGTTGCATTCATTAGCCAGTGGTGTGAAATACTGACAAGTTAGGCAAGGGTGCACAAGTACCCAACTGTTCTCCTGGAATAAAGGAGAAATAATCCAGCTCCTACCTGCAGTTTTAGAGTAAGACCAGTTGAGATGTTCTCAGAGTAAGACTCCAATAATTTAACTCTGATATTTAACAAAATGAATAAAATAAAATACTTTGCCTTTTGATACCACTTTTTTATACTGCATTTCTAAAAAGGGGAAACTGAAAAGAATTCTGGCTCTTGTTTTTATTCCCTTGGCACTCATTTCACACTGGGAGATTTTCTACTAAAAATGGAAACCAAAAAGCAAACAAACATTTCTTTTTGCCTAGACATGGCTATTGCTTTGTCCAGCCTGTTTGGGAGTTTGACTCTATTGTTTCTCCTACTAACACCTTTTAATACTCTTGGGAAACACCTGTAAAGTATTGAGTAGGTGTTAAGTGGGAGAAACAATGAAGAGTTGCTTAGGTAGAAAGCCATGCAGCCCTGGGCAAGGAGTAAGTAGGAGCAATAGTCCTTTTAAGGAAATGAGTCATTGGGAAGAAAAGCTGAAGGAAATAATGGGAACAAGCACTGAAAAGACAAAACCAGGGAATGGAAAGCAGGATCCAGGAGGTCAACATATATTTGTGTAATAGGTACAAGCTGGCTAGCCTTTGTCTGCCCAATATACATTTGAACTTAACACCCCAAGAGGAGAGTCTGTAAATATTGACAAATATGTATTTTGTTTAGATAAATCATTAGTTATAAACTGTGTATACTACAGGACTTAAGTAAGCTCCCCTTGTCCAGACACTTCTAGTTCTTGTATTTATTATTAGAAATAATAATAATATTTTTAATTTTAAATAAATCGCTGCTAATTTTAGCTGCATTTAGATTGGTAGTTTCAAGTGAACATGATCTTGGAAAAAAAAAAATCTTGCCAGTGGAGGAGCATTTTCATGTTTGAAACACAGGAAAGTTCTTTAAATTAATTCAGATTTAGATGTTTTACCCAAAGGAAAACTTAAGACCTTCTTAGCTACAACGGTGCAATTCCTAAACTGTACAAAATTGAGTTAATTTGACTATATTTGAATAATTGTCCTTCACAGATAGGTTTCTTCTTAAATGGCAGTAGGGTCATAGTGGCTAGTTCTGCATGTATCTGTGGAGGACAAATCCATATCTAGCTTTGTTACCTGTAAAATCCAATTGGACTTTCAAGTTCCAGAATCACAGAACCATTCCTGCATTTCGTTAAAGTACTGCTAGAGTGTGTTGAAGATTTGTACATCTGTCTTTCATTAGGGAAGGATTTCAGAAATTCAACCAACAGTGTCATCAGCAAAGCCTGCTCCCTGATAAATCTTTTCTGGTATCTGTTCTTTTACTGCACTAAACAGGATATGTGAAAGCTTCACCCACCACCCCCTTAAGCCCACCTCCTTATTTGTTCTTTCAGAAAGAGAAAACCAGTTTGATTTAGGCCCCTCATTTTGTAAATTATCAGATAAATAAGTTCAGTGTTTGGGTGGGATAGTGGTTGAGGTTCAAAGGCATAATAAAAAGTTCACTCTCAGTGTTACTGGTTTTCCTATAGAGCTGGGTAGAGCAGTTTGTTTCTCCAGTGGTGACATTATAGGTTATGAAAACAATCAGGTTGTTACCCAGTTCTGTTTAAAATACTAGCCAAGAGTTTGTGATAGGTTTTGATGGTTATGGCACCTGAAAAGTACTTAGCTGCTTCCTTAAAGCACTGTACAGTGGAGTGGAATCTTTCAGCTGTGAAAACAAACTAAGAAATTAGATTTAATCACTCTTAAGCACTGCAGATAATTTTGCTAATGCTACGCTGATTATTTTTAGTCTAATATGGAGGAAGGCATTTTATTTTTGTCCTTCTAGTACTGCCCTGTTTAGATTGGTTTCATTTGATGCATAGATCTTAAATTCGTCCTCCTTTCAGGGATTACATTTTCTTTAAGCCTGAGCTTTGTGCTTTTGGGACTGTGCCTTTTTTACCCCTAAAGGTAATATGAACGTGTGCACACTTCAGTATATAGTTCTGACCTTCCCTGATAGGCATATACAGGGGCTATTTTCACATGCTCGTTGTTGTGGAATTTGAAAGTTCAGAAGATAAAACAATTATTTTTGCTTTAGTTTGTATATCAAGTAAATACTTTAAGGGATTTTTATATTTACAGCTAATCACAAGTGGAATGAAATTACCGTGCACGTAGCACGAATGACATAGAGTCCTATTCTAGAACCACATCGCGTATGTGTCTCTAAATTACTAAAATGACTTCGTTTCTCAGGAATGACTTAAAATAACTAGTTTATTGTAAGACCAATGTGGTCAGCTTGCAACTAACATTGAGGTATCCTTGTTTTGGGCTTTCTTATTTTTTAAATAACAGAAGCAAACAACAAGACACTATGGAACTAACAACTTTGTTTAAGCTAACTTCTGAAGTTCTGCATCCTAGGACATAGTAACCAAATAGGATTTCTGTACATTATTTCTTCTCTAAAGACTAGGAGTAAAGAGGTATTATTAATCTTCAGCTTTGAGTTGTTGCTGAAGTGATGTACAGTGTGTGCCATTGCAGGGGTTTCTAAATATGAGGCTTGTAAGACTACTGATAAAGATTTCCTGGTCACCTGCTTTAGTTTCCTTTCAGTTTGTGCAAAATTGCTTTAAATAGAAGGTTTGCAAATAAGGGAATAGCTGTTCAGAACCACAGGCAAACTGGGAACACCCCCACCCCTTTTAATTGCCAATTCTGAATGCCCCTGTGGGGAAAGCCTGCTGGAGGTGAGTTGTGGTTGGCCAGGAGAGCTTTCTGGTAGACCTTGTTTCAAAGCAGACAATAGCCTGAAATGTTAAAATACATTAAAACTGCATTTGCTTCCATATTTTTGGTCTTTGTAGAAAAACCAATTTATTAACATCCCACTGGAAGACATTCTGAATTGTAACCTTTCTTATTTATCCAGTAAATTCAGGGTATTCTCGTGTGTTCCACAGGGAGATATTCTCCTTGTGGTTTAGGTAAAAGACAGCTTTTATCCTGCGGTGTTTGGAAATGCCATACTAAAAAGCTATAAAAATATCCACAAGAAACGACACAAGAGGACATCTCTGCAACACTGTTCATTTACTTTTCCTGGTCAGAAGCTAGATTTACAAAATCTCTTAGACTTGCTAGTAAAAATACTTGTTTATCTGTGCCAATTAGTTACATGTGAACTCCCACATTCCTGTGGTCCAGACTAGGCCAGGTACAAGGGACAAGGTCCTTGCCAAGCTGCCAGTACAAACATCTTTTTGTAAGCTTACTCTTTTTCAGACAAGCCATTTCAAACAGACTATGGTATTGACTGTAGATTAGAGGCATGGTGTTTGGCAGATCCCTGGATTTTAAAATGGAGGAAGGCAAAACACGCAAAGGAAATATGGAAATGGTATCTGAGAAATTCAGAGTCAGCAGCTTAGTAGTAAAATTGTATGGATAATACCTTATTATACAGTGCCGTAACCTTTTACATACTTTGTAGAGTAGTACTAATAGAAATAACAAACCCTAAAACCAACCTGATAGTTGCCAAGAAAGACAGAAGCGTATGTCTTTGGTCAGGGTAAAATCTCTCTGAATTTATTTTTTACTGGGCCCAGATTTTTTTTTTTTAGTGTAATCACAGTAATAATCATAGTAAATGGAAAGTAGTTTAATTACAAAGACCTAACATCTAAGAAACATCAGAAGAAAATAGGGGATGTTTGACTTGAATATCTGCAAACAGCTGTGTTTGTTTCTAGCCGCCAGAATCAACTTAAAGATCAGCAGCACCAGCAGCAGCAGCAGGTAGTGTCCCTGTGTCAGCTTCCAGATGAGGCAGAGTGTCTGACTGTGCCCAAGTACAAGCGAGACCTAGTGCAGAAGCTCAAGATCCTGAGGCAAGAGCTGTCACAGCAGCAACCTCAAGCTGGCCATTGTCGTATTGAGGTCTCTAGGGAAGAGATCTTTGAGGTAATTTGAGAATTTGACCCATTTCTTAGCTTTGAGGGAAGGGGAGGAGGGTTGTTCATAACCATCTAAAGAAGTCATTCAGTTAGATGAAATCTTGAATTCTGGAGTTAAAACTGGAGTTTTACCAGTGACGAATGGGAAGAGGAAAAGCTTTCCCTGTGGCTGGAAATGTGACTGTGTCAGGACTGAGGAATGAGTTCAAGCACTTCACGTATTTGAAGATACTGTCTCACTTCTTCCTAGAATAGAAGAACACAAATGTCTGTTACAGAGGGACTGTTACAAATGGAAAACCAAACAATTCTTAATGATCTTTGATCTATTGTAATTCAAGTAAAATGACTGTTGAATAGCAGTCATCTTTGGAGTTTGGATTACTTGGCATGTCTCAATTCTGCTTGATTGTTTTCAATTAATCCCCCCAAATCAGACCAATTTTATGCATTTCCTAGGCTACTGAATGCCAGGGGTGTCCACAGTGGGATATCTGCATTTTATTTGGTGTCATTATTCAGCAGAATAATTCTGCTGAATTGATTGAACATAGTTATAATACATTGGCTCTTTCTGGAGAACAGTTTGTCCTCCTGAGAACTTTATCACCCATCCCACCCATCCCTGTTGAATTTTCACCCCACCCACAAACCGGATAGTCCCGCTGTGTTGTCACACTTTTTCCAGCCAAGAAAGATCTGTGTTGGTCTTCCCTTTGGAGGCAGTCAAATCAGTTCATAATCAGCGAGAGAAAGAAAGGAAAGGCTGCTCTACAGCAGTGAAAATCATTATGTTCTTGTTCTGAAAACTGAATTGAGTGCATTGGGCCCCCAGCACACCTACCTCTTCTGTTCTACAAAGCCAGAGATTGGGGCACGAACATTAAACGTAAATGAAAAGTAACATGTTTTGTTTAATTCCATTTTAAAAATTAGCATTTGTTTTGCCTCTTTCAGCTTTCTCTTTGTGTTTTGGTGAAGTTTTACTGATGGAGGAATAATTCTGTAGACTTACTGGGATGGCATTAATGCCTCTGTTCTAAAGATGCTTCTTGAAGGTTTGCACATGGGTTATACCCAGAGTAGAAGCTCCACTGTTGGCTTTTCTTATGGCAAAACAAAAGTATACTGACCCAGATTTTACCTTTTTGTAAGTTATGTGGGAATGAAGGAGCTTGTTCTGATCACTGTGCACCTCTGGAAATCTAACAGGAGGTGCTTCTACTCATGTCCTCATCAGTTTTATTTGACAAGTTTTATCACGGTTGTAGAAATCTAAGTAGCAGTCTGATTTGAGAAACTGGTTAGTGTCTTGGAAAATAGCATCCTCTTTGACAGTATCAGACTCAGAGTCTGAGAGTCCATTTCTAATAAACAACAGTAGTTTCTTGTCTATAAATAGAAGTTAATAAAATGAATGTTGTGTTTACAGGAATCCTACAGGCAAGTCATGAAGATGAGGCCGAAAGACCTGTGGAAACGATTAATGATAAAGTTTCGTGGGGAGGAAGGCCTTGATTATGGAGGTGTTGCCAGGTAAACAGTCAGTCCTCTGTCTCTTCCCCTGCACCCCAACCCCATCCTTTGAATCCTAAACCAACCTTGTATGAGCAAGTAAGAATAATTCAGGTTTCAGTCTTATCTCAGCATGTTCAGAGAGAACTTCCTCCACATTTGTGTTTAACAGTAAGATCAGAAAAATCATACGGTTTTGAAAAAACTCAGTGTAAGAATGCGTTTGCAGAAAGTACACAATACATTGTTTTATTTTCTTCAGGGAGTGGCTCTACCTATTGTCACATGAAATGTTGAATCCATATTATGGTCTCTTCCAATACTCCCGAGATGATATCTATACGCTGCAAATCAACCCGGACTCTGCAGTCAACCCGGTACGACTGGTGACATGAGTTCTGTAATGATCATTTTATGACTAGAAATTCAATACAACTGGAGAGTGTTCTAGGCTTAGGAACCCAGTTCTCACATTAGTGTTGCTAGAGACTGAATTTGTGCAATAATACGATAATTTCTATTTAATACTGATCAAAGAAACTTCTGAAATGTGTTGTTAATTTTGTGTAAGATGTCAGTTTATGTTTCCTTTGGGAGAAATTAAGCTTACTTTGATTCTTCCTCTTTGATTCTGGGCTGGAAGCAGTATCTTCAATGGGTGCATAAAACAAAACAAACCAAAAAGCTCTGGTTATGTTTTCTTGGTTGGTTGTTTTTTTAGTTCTTTTTTGTCTTTTCTTTGTATTGAAATTACATTTCATATTCAGCAGCTATAACCTGGAGGTCTTATTTAGCTGAATGGCTCAGTCTCTTCTTTCTGTTCTAGGAACACTTATCCTATTTCCATTTTGTTGGACGGATCATGGGGATGGCTGTGTTTCATGGACACTATATCGATGGGGGCTTCACGTTGCCTTTCTATAAACAATTGCTAGGGAAGCCAATTACTTTGGATGACATGGAATTGGTTGACCCTGATCTTCATAACAGCTTAGTCTGGATACTGTATGTACTATCTGTTATGTCCTACAATGTTAGAGTTGTGTCTTGATTAACCATGTGATAATGTTCCTAAATCTACTTGAAAAGAAATCTGAGTGTTTTGTCATCTCCTGCTCAGGCAGATTTAAGAAATGTATTTCTTGCACAATTCAGCTTCTTTAAGTCTTAACATGCTCAAGGCTTTTGAGGGCACAGGGGGAAGTTAATAAATCTTATTTTATTAATTTTGCCTATTATTAACATAAAGTTTATTAAAATATAAATTTGAAACCTTGATACTGGTTTAAAGAATACACCATAGTGAAAATGTACGTTCACCTTTTGCTTCCAAGCAGTAAATTGAAATGCTATTGAAAAAACTAAGTCTGACAGATAAATTATGGCTGTAATATGTTTGCAGAATATGTTCACTGAGTCACTTGCTTACTTCTGTCCACCAGTGAGAATGATATCACAGGAGTCTTGGACCATACATTTTGTGTAGAACACAATGCATATGGAGAAATTATTCAGCATGAACTGAAACCCAATGGCAAAAGCATCCCTGTGACAGAGGACAACAAAAAGGAATATGTCAGGTACATTTGTGCCTTTCCCAAAGTTTTTTATGTTTTATCTATTTTTAACTTATTTGAAGTAATTGACAGTTTCTGGTTGGCTCTTTTCTAAGTGGTGGTGCAGGTGTGGTGGTTGGTTTATTCCTGTCAGCAAGGCCATTTTTAGGGGCTGGGTAAATTGTTGGGTTTATTGTATTTGAACACATTTCTCACAAAACCACTTTGCACTTGCTTGCAGGCTTTATGTAAACTGGCGTTTTTTACGAGGAATTGAAGCTCAGTTTCTGGCTCTACAGAAGGGATTTAATGAAGTAATCCCACAACATCTGCTGAAGACATTTGATGAGAAGGAGTTAGAGGTCAGTCCACTAATGTTACGTTATGTCGTCAAGTGTAACAATAAAAGCCTGAGGCATTCTTCAGAGACTGAGTAACATGCAGAGTTGGGTCCCCAGTGCTTTAGGGGGCTGCAGGTGTGCTGTTGCAAGACATACAATTAGCATAAGAGGTTACCAGGTCAGGCCATCACTGAGCCTGAGTGTGCCTTCCACTGCAAGCTGCGAGGGTGTTTCTCAAGGTGACATTTCATAGCAACTGCAGAAGTGATAGGAGAGGAGACCCTCTCGTGTCCCTGGAAGCCCAGCTGAACCTGCACAGGAGTGTCTGCAGTGACCTCTGGGAGTGCTGCTCCAGCAGAGGTGGTGGATGTGCTTCTCACAGTGCAGTTTCACGACGCTAAATTCAGTGCTGCCAGGAAAATAATCTGTCAGTGCCTTCCACCTCCCACCGCTCGCTCCCAGCCCTTCCAGCACTCTGCACTGCCTCTGCTGTCAGGCAGCTCTGTGGTTTTGCAGAGCCGAGTTATGCCAGACTAAATTTGCCCTGTAAATACAGCAAGAGGAAAGGTGCTGTCTGGTGCTGTCTCTGACAAATGTGCTACATCATGTCAAGATCCACAGCATCCAAACAATATCCTCTGAAGGCAAATCCTAAACTTGTTAAAATGGAAATCTGTTACATAGTCTGTTAGCTGTGGGGGTGAGGCATTTGCCATATAAAATGTCCACAAAATAAATTATTCAGGCTTCTGCACTAGAATGTCAGTGATTGCTCTTCTTTTATTCTTGATATTCACATTCAAGTACAGAGAACCAGCCATACTGTTAACCCAGAATCATTTTGCAGATGCAAAATAAGAAAGGGGAAGGTCCAATGTTCTTAGTCACGAGAAAATGTCTTCATAATCACATCCCTGTTTGAGCTTGAACTGATCCATTGTGGGTTTCCATTTTAGAAGCGCTGAAAGCTCTTCATCAGGAAAGAAGTGATTTGTAATAAGCGTATGGTATGAAAAGAACAAGATTACTTTTGGGGTTGGACCAGCCAAACTATGCCCTTAGCTATGCTCCAGAAAGAAATACTGAGTTCAAATAGGAATTATGCATGTACTTTCACACTTGAGTAGAATCTGTGCTTCTTATTTAATTGACAGATAAAGACATTTTCATATAAAGCTTATGAAATTGTTAAATTTTAATTGAGGCCATTTGAAAAATCATTTTGTAGAAAGGTGAGATTAAAATAAAGTTATATTCCAGCATTGCTTAAGCTTAGTGGGAGGTTATAATTTGCCTTTGGTATAAAATCTGTTGATGTTTCAAAATGCATCATTTGGCAAATTCCAAACCCAGTTTTACATTGATCAATGGTGAAATACTTGATTATATTTTAAACTTCCAGCTCATCATTTGTGGACTGGGGAAAATCGATGTGAATGACTGGAAGGCAAATACCAGGTTAAAACACTGTACCCCAGACAGCAACATCGTGAAATGGTTCTGGAAAGCTGTGGAGTTCTTTGATGAAGAGAGGAGAGCACGACTGCTTCAGTTTGTGACTGGCTCATCCCGAGTGCCTCTGCAAGGCTTCAAGGCACTACAAGGTAACTGCTCCGGAAGCAACTGCAAATGCCTGAACTTGGAGGGAGCAATAGGACACATCCCAGAAACATCAGCTGCAAAAGAGGCTGGTTGGCTTTTTAAGGGTGAATAACAATCACAAATAGTGGGGTTTGTGTGCTTGTTATCACCTTGTCATTCAGCTGTTAATGGCTCTTTTATTTCAATTATGCACTTCGTTCTCTGGCAGGAAATTCTGATCGGTGGAGATCTTGGTGCTGTTCTCCTTCTGTTTTTTCTAGAAGCCTGGTTTTTAATTTCAGGCTTTTAAAAGTCCTTGTCACCAGTACAGCTCTGGGACCAGAACACACCAACATGCAGAGTGCTTGTGATTCTGGCAGCAGAGGCACTTCAATTCTGACTGCTTTTGTTGTAAGAGACATAACCAAGGGCAGCCCAGGCATCAGAAGCAGTCACCTTAATTACTTACCTGGCTTCTGAATGTCCTGTGGGTCTCTGTTGTAGCAGCTCTGTCTGTAACCCATGCTGCTCTATTAACACTGCAGTTACCCTGTTTCACCCTCTCACTAGGTGAGAGAAAATGGGCCAGGGAAAACATTGATCATAACCCAGAAGAGTCCATCAGAACACAAATACTATGGTAACACCTGTAACGTGCAAAAACCAGTTGCTCTAGAAACCTGTTTCCTCTTAATAATCCCTTCATTATCAGATAGAAGCCCTCATTTTCTGTCTCCTCTGTCCTGAGCTCTAAAATGTTCAGGAGCATTGGAAGCTTAGGAATGTTGAGGTTTTTAAGCAAAGTGTGGTACTCGTGGTGATAAGTGTTTGGACTTGTGTCAAACTGTGTACCTGTTTACCCTTGTCAGAACAGTTACAAGTAATATTCACCCTACTAATGTTGTGTGTGCTGTTTACTGTGTGGAGTGAGCTCTTTGGAGAAGGGTAATCGAAGTAATACCAGTTTAACATCGTCTGACCTGTAAATTTGGATATGGCTTTTCTAGTATAACTATTTCTGTGGGCAAACAAAGCCTGAACACAAAAGTTGCCAAAGTTGGTATTGTGACTCCTTCATGGAATTTGAATGGAATTGGCCACTCCTCAAGACCTGCTGTAAAATGGGGACAGATACAGCTGCATACGTTTTGTTCTCAAGGAAGGGTGAGAGAAGCTATATGGAAAACTGTTAGAATTACATAGTGCACTGAGTAAACCAGGTGTTTTATTCCTCCTTATGGGTGCTTTGTTGCTGTTTATCTTTCAGTGGTTGCAGTAGCTGCATGGTTACCGTGGGTGGGTGGAGGGGAGGAATCTCTGATAAACATAGCAAGTTTAAGGGGTTTTCCTGCCTGTTTATGATTTCAATTTGTAGCTTCTCCTTTTTTTGTGTGTGGTTTTAGTTACTTTGATGCTGCACTGCAGCAAAGACATTGCATATTCTCCAACACAGTAGCAGTAGAGCTCTTTTCTGGATTTTCAGGTGCTGCAGGCCCACGACTGTTCACAATACACCAGATTGATGCCAGCACTAACAATTTGCCGAAAGCTCACACCTGGTAAGACTTTTTCAAGGCTCTCTTGTGATCTGTAGAGTAGGGCCAGTTTGCTGTCTCCATGAATTTCTTTCCTCCCTTCCTTTTCTGACATAATAAATGCTCTCCATTAGAGTAGTAAAGATGTGAAAAGTAGAGATTGCTTTTATTTAGATGAAGCTCTGCTGGCCTTGCTAAGTGTTGCTTTGCCATCACTTCCAGTGTAACAGAACTTTCTAGGTGATGCTTTAAGTTGCCAGCAGCTGAACCTTTCCTGCTGTCTCTCCACAGCTTTAACCGAATAGACATTCCTCCTTATGAAAGCTACGACAAGCTGTACGAGAAGCTGCTAACTGCCATTGAAGAAACATGTGGGTTCGCTGTGGAATGACCCTTCCCAGCCTTACCCGAGACTATTTATACTCCTGTCAGCCAGAAAGCCCTTCCCTCAGCCAAGACTCAAGAAATGCTTGAAATACAGGAAACCTTTCCCTTTTCTACACTCGGACACTGGGAGGGAAAGGACAACTTTGGAATTTTTGTTTTTATTTTTAATTTTTGAGGTTGTTTTTTATTCAAGAAAATAGGTTCTGTGGCTCCTGCCATAGGATCATTCAGCTGCTATTAAAAACTAATATCTTGAACATACAGAATGCTGACTTTTCCTACATTTCAACAGTTAAGCAGTATTCTATACTTAAAGACTACTACTATTTTTGTAAAAGGTAATCTATTATATTTGCCTACCTGATTTCTATTCTCAGATACCAAGACACAACTTCAGCAGTCGGTACAAGTCACGTTTCAGCCTGTTTTAAATGTATGATACTGAACAGCATCTATACCTGCTATTTTTGGAGAAAAAAACCCTATTTTGGATTATTCTAACTTTGCATAAAATTGGCTGAAAGAATCATTACTCTTTTTAATTAAAGCCACTTACGTGTTAACTGCATTTTCTTATAGTAAAACCATTATATTCTGCAATGTAAATTCAACGTAAATGTTACCACAGGGGGCTTTTTTATATTTTTCAAGCATGAATTACAAATATGATGTTTTGGGGTCCTATTTATATCACTTGTCAGATTCCTTAAACAAAGTTTCTAGTGTGAGTGACACATGCTGGATCTGGTACAGCCCTTGTGTTGCCATGTGGGATAGACCTTTTTTAATGAACAGTAGATGTTTTGATTTTTTTAAACCAGCATTTTTCTAACAAGTCTGTCAAGAGGATTTTTTGTTGCTTTTGACTTTAAACACTGCGTTTTTCAACCTTTAAAGCATGCTGATGAGGTGGTATTTGACAGCAGGAGCCTGTCAGCAGTTCGCTTCAGAACCCATCCTGTCCAGTCAACCAAAGTTTGTTTGAATGCAGCCAAATTGCATTATGTATTTGTTGATGCTAAAGATTTATCAGGTAAAACATGTTGTAATCTTTGTCCAGCTGCTCATGACACGTGGGTTTAAGTTACAACTAAGGAAAAATGGTGTTTTAACTGAAATGTATGTAATGTGCTTCAGAAAATGAGGTTTTAAAAGCACATAATTTATTGATTGTAGGGATGGAAGTAAGTATATATATGAATTATAACATGGGTTGATCTCTTCAAAGGGGAATAAAATGCACTACCAGTAGAGGGAACTGAACTTTGAAGTTAGTGTGGAAATTCTCAGTTAAGATGTGTATGATCTGCTCATGGTCTGTAGATAAATCAGTCTGCTTAAGAGATGGTGGCATTCTCCTCTCAGCGGTGCGAGCATCTGGAGTAAGTAGCGTGGGTTTTTTTCCCAATCAGTGTTGTGTTTTTGTAACTTAGGTTACAATTAATCATCAGACCTGCACTATTTTTACACTGCCAATGAGAAGAAAGTCGAGGGTATTGAAAATGCTGAAAGAATGGGATGTAAACAGCTGTTCCATTTTTGCAGTGGAAGTCACAGAGTGAACTGGCTAATTTGCTGTCTGTTCTATGGAGCTTGAACTTAATTTTGTTCTGCCAAATCTGACTGCCACAGTGAGTAAACTACTACTGGATGTTGTGTGTTGGAATAGCAGGCAATGGACTGCTTTTGTAGAATTGTGGTAAGAGCCAAATCCACATATTCATTTGATTATTTTATATTTTGTTTTATACAGCTGTTGCTGGAAGGTTTGTTCTAAGAGACTTGCTTCCCATTTGGGGCTGGCTGCAGAGATGAGGCTACTTAGGGATGCAGACATAAAGCCAAGAAACTTGTTTTGACAGCCAGGTTTGAAATACATCAGATCCCTTTTTATCTTCAAGGGACTCTTGCACTCGTGTAAAATGGCTGGTACTTTGGCACCTGCAGCTGGGGTCCCTTCAGGTAACGCTGTCACTAGAGAAGCTACAACTACATCTTCAGGGTTGCCAGGGAGAGCAAAGGAGGTTGTTGAGCAGCGCATTCCTTACTTGGAACTGCTGCTGGTGGTTGGGGACCACTGTTTTACACACTCCCATCATCTTTACCCACCTCCCAGGAACCTGCTCCCTGTCAGCCTGCTTAGGCTGGTAAATGTATTGAATGACCGGTTATGGCCACCCTTATATCATAAAAGCATTTGTGAGGAGGGAGGAGATGAGCTCTGCAGAATATGGACTCTAGATCAGCTGATGGACACCATTCACTTTCACAGCAGCCTTAGCAGTACATCTGTCTGTTCTACCAAACGTTTTGGTTTGGTATAGGGAATTATTTTTAACTGCCACATCTAAATATTGTAAATTTAATATATTACAGGCAAAACTAGACAAATCTACATTTGACTTCCATAGCTGACAGATGAGGATGAACATACCAAGTATTTTGAGTGCCTTTCTACCTTCATGATAACTTGAGAGCTTTAAGCACCTCATCACCTAGTCAGATGTTTATCTGAAAACCTTCAAGGGTTGAACATCCTTTGCAAAATTTATTTTAAGGTCATGTCAGCTACTTTCCCCTCAAAAAGGTGCTAAGCCTAATACAGCATTTTAACCTTGGACTTTCACCCCATGATTAATGTGAATATTTATTTCCGTGTGTCCCTCTTACTGGGTTTTACTTTATCCAGTCTTTAGTTGTTTTAGAGAGATGTCACATCATGGTTTTATGCTGTTGCTTTTCATGATGAATGTTTAATTATGAACAGTGACTTTTGTAGATTTCAAATATACAGTTACACAGGTGAGTTTCAGAGGATTTAATTTCTCGGTGTAAAGAGTTTTGTAATGGTGCTTTGTACAGTATGTATTCTAATCTTTTTCCTTTTTTGCACATAGTTTCAGTTTCCTTGAACTGATTTTATTTGTACCAAATTTTTGTGTTGTACTAAAGTCCAGAGCACACAACCTGTTTTTAAATCCTTGTTCTACAACACTACATCTGTATTCAACTTCTGGTGCGTTTAAACTGGCTGCATTGATGGAAGTAAAGCTTTGCTTCTATATCATAAGTATGCATCATACAGCTAAATGTAGCATGCTCTGACTGCTTCAGATTTTAAACAGCACCATATAGTTAACAGGTGCCATTTGTTGTACTTTACACTATATAGTAGGTTTCTGGCTCTGCCTCATCCTCAGAGCTTTGTCTGTAGTTGTAATTAGTTTATACAAGTGTAATTACTCCTCCACAAACTGACAGTTCTTAGTTTATCATTTCCATTGTATTTATTACAGAGTGTTTTAGCATTGGTATCATTGTATTTTCACCCAGCTGTTACATGAGCTTTAACAAAAAACAATCTGTATAAAATGGTTTTTAAGTACTTAATGTATGTACCCATGCAGAAGTTGAGCAATAAATTGTATGCTGTTTGCACTGTCACAGCATCAATGGTTTTAAAAGTTTTAAGTTCTTCTTAATTATTTACTTTAAAATGTAACAACATCATTTTTAAGTAACTCAGTATTTGCTTCAGAAGAAAATACTTAAAACTTGGTGCCTTGCTGTGTGCTGTTACCTGCAGTAAGAATTGTACTAAGCGTCCTGGTTGAGCAAGAAGATCTTACTTTTGGCTTTTATGTAGTGGTAAGGACTTTATCTCAGCTTTGGTGAATAGATGTCTCTTCAGCAAAGCTAAACCATCTTCCTTAAGGGAAGAAAAAAGGTAAATACTTGTTACATTTGATTAACTTAGCTGATAAACATTGTCTCTTAGACAAAGACTTCAACTTAGCTTAGAGCAGCTCCCTGGAAGGGGTTGTTAGGAAAGTCAGTTCGTGGGTTGCTGGAGGATTTTCATTGTGTGGTTTTTAACTGCTGCCTGTTTTATTGCCTGTTTTATTTAATCTGAAAAGGAAGCACCTCCAGCTGCTGGGGGCTTTTTTTCCGGCTTAACATTTCTTCTTCCAATGCCTGAGTCTTAATGCACCATGTATCTTATGAATTCATAAGAGACACCATCTCATGGTAAGCTTTAAATATTATATATATGAGGCAATTAATTCAAGTCTTTTTATATCACTTCTCACACCTGCAATTTTAAGCAAGAACTCTTCACTCCATTCTGAAAGAGATCATTTGAAACAAAACTTCACTTGTTTATAGATGTGTTGATGTGGTTTTGCAACCGCTGTGTGAAATTCAGCAACTGAAAAGCATACAGAGCCTACCCCTACTTGTATATCCCTGCTGAAACTAATTAGGAATGCTGTCCACAGGTTGTTCCCAGGGTTCAGTTCTCACAGACACTTGTATTTTACCGCTTTAGAAGAATTTGCATTGTTTTCTCTTTCAGACCTTTTCAATACATGTGGAGCATACACACAGTACTTCATGTGCTTTACCATTAACAAGCCAGCAACACCAAAACTGCAAACATAGTTTTGTGTATACTGAATGGCCCTGTATTTAAATTACTGATGTTTAGAGCAGATTTATGGCAGACATTCACTAAGTTGTCCTGGCACAGGACACTTGAATCACTGATACTCTTTTAAGGATCTCCTTGTTCTTTCAAATCCAGTAATTTGTGGCTAATGGAATTAATGTGGCTTTTTAACTCCAGCAGCAATAGAACCAGCACAAGCCTAGAGGAGACATAGCATTCAACTGTTCCACTACGAGAATTTCACTAAAGCACACTGACTTCATTCCAATTCCTTTGTGTGGAGCCCAATATTAGTTCAGCCTTGCCAAGAAGGTAGAAAGTAGTTAAAAAACTTTATTTGTGATCATAAAAGTGCTGTCAACATCCCAGATATGAGCAGCTACATCTCTGACATGTCAAAATGACAGAGCAGGTACTTTAGAGACCACCACACCATCTTCCTGTTACAGCAGCTCTCAGATTTACATCCCCTTTGCCAGAAAGAACTGCAGTGACAGTTTCCATAAGTTTCACAAGAAATGGCTTTTGCTGTACTGAAAGGAAACCATCTGAAGTCTAGATTTCAGTCTGTCTGCTTCCAGTTCTT
The DNA here is from genome assembly GCF_033783945.1 of Neopsephotus bourkii. NCBI lineage: Eukaryota > Metazoa > Chordata > Aves > Psittaciformes > Psittacidae > Neopsephotus > Neopsephotus bourkii. The sequence goes on from NW_026902223.1 coordinate 3,686,550, forward strand.
GAAAAAAGGTGTCATCATCACTTTGCATTATTGCTGCTTGCAGCTGCTGTATTTCCTTTTCCATCTTTGATCTCAGTTCTCTTTTTGTTTTCTGTAGCATCTAAAGAAAATACAGACATTAGCTACAGCATGTGAAAAGAACAGATCATTATAGAAAATTCCATATACTTACTTGTGCTTGTGCTTTCTCTCTGGTTTGGATTTCTTGGCGTTCTTGAGATAAAGCTTCTGCTAGCATGGAGAACTAAACATAACATGTGTTTGAGTTGAAGCAATTAAGGGAAAGACTTTTAATGTAAAAAATACTGTCTTTGAGGCAGGTCAAGCTTTACCTGATCCTTGTAATAGTTCTCCATAGACTCCAATTCATTTTGATGCTCTTGCCTTTGCTCAGCACGCTTCTCTTTAGCGTACGCTCTCAGGTCCTTCAGCCTTTGCCTCTGAATTTCTAAGCCTTCTTCAAATAAGTTTTTGAATATCTGTCAGCAATTTAAAAAATGAAACCTAAGACTTTTACCAGAAATTGCTAAGTATACACTTACATACATTATATACATTTATAGTTGCTTTATCTCCTGACAGAAGGGTGGTCACATGAAGGTAGGTCCCTGCCCATGAAGTACAGTTACATACCTAGTAATGGTCAGACAGATACAGCTCAGCTCTATTTGTATAACTCACTTAACTGAAATTGATAGATAAAATAGTTTTTTCATGACAGTTTAGTCATATGACTAAGAAGGGGGCTAGAACAGCAAATGTACGTTACATTTATAAAATCATTTCAGACAACCCAGCAATGCAAGCCAGGATCTTACCCTGCATTATATTATCTCACATCATGATCTTCATCCAGATTTCCAACAGCAAAAACTCTAGCCTGTACTCAGGCTTTCCATTTATACACAAGAACACTTCCCAGCTACAGTGCAACTTGAGGCAAACAGTTCTCAAATCACTAATAGTGGATTATGCACTAAACTTCTGGCCTTCTTTTTTAAAAGGCAAGAATTGTGTATCTACTCTTGCAGTCTAATCTTAGCTCTGATGTCCAACCCTAATTAGAGACAGTATCTGTCAAAGGCCACTTCAGTTAAAGAACATAACTGGATAACAAAGTTTTTTTTATCAGTTTTCTTAACTGAAGATTTAGATTGTTTTCTTTGGATAGTAACTGTAGGAACAACTTCTTAATCCTGCTGTTTCTGAAAACTCATTTCCCTAATTTCTCATGTTACCAGCCCTGTTTTTCCATACTTCACCCTTTCTCTCCTTCTCTTAACCGCTAAAGCATCCTCTCTTGTTTTACAGTGGTTTGCCCTAAACTGTACAAGTGTTTCCAGACAACGAGCCTTTTCCTCTGTGGCCTTAACTGACCAACCATTTAATCCTGGTTCACTTCACTGGCTCTCCACCTACTTGTACAATTCTGTGAACTACCAAGACTATAGATCCTCAGCACGGGAAGTTGAACAAAAACAATTCCGCACTAGCAGAGCAAGACATCTTGTACTTACCCTTTCTTCCCGTGTCCTAGCCCGCATCATCTTGGCACGCAGCTGAACCCGGTAATCTTCATAGTATTTCCTGGCTCGAGCAACTTGCTGGCGTTTCTCTCTCACTTTATTCTGAGCCCACTTCTGCCTGTAGATACGTTGCTTAAGTTCTTGCTAAATGGAGAACAGTAGCTGTAAGACCAAGCTTCCAATAGATACTGCTGCAGGCAAGGCTGTTAATAATTGATAAATAAATAGGGGCCTTTACTAATGACTTTCTCCCTACCACTGCATTTACAGTTTAAAGCTTTAGTCACTGCTGATTTAGCAGAGTGCATCAAGAGCACTATGTAATTAAGGAGTCAGCATTGCCATGGTAGCTGGTGGTGTTACCAGCAACACCAGGAGCCTCAAGTTTCTCCTTGCACATTCTTAGGATTTGCTTGCACTTTTAAAGCAACAGCACAGTGTAATCATAATAATATTCCATTCCCATGACCTCAGCAGCCTCAGAGCAAACACATTACATGGCTTTTGAGACCACAGCTACTCAAGAGGCATAAAATCGTCATAAGGTAAAAAGCCATTTTCTTGGGCAAGAAAATAGGCAGTACCCAGCACAACATGAGATTCTTGTGTAACGAATACCCTTCAAAGAACATACCAGTCTCTTGTTATGGTCTTGATCTTTTTTAATAATTGCAACAAGAAGCTGGTGCTTCTTCAGGGCTTGTTGAACCTGGAGGTTTAAAACAAGTTCATTACTTCATCCATCTGCAGGACAGGCATTGTGTGTAGGAGTTCTAAACATTGCTGTGATTTGGTTTTTATGTTTAGTTACCATGCATAAGTTAATCAGGTTTTGTATCTTACAACTGTTTTAAACTAAGACTGTTCAGAAATAGCTCTCAAAACTACAGAATGCTTACATAAAAAGCAATAGCAATCCCAGCTAGCACTAGACAATCTAGTATATAAAAGAACTTTATATTCAAGTAGCTGATAAAAAGTTCTGCTCACAAGTCTAGATATGTACATCCCTATTTAATTAACTAAGCTCAGGTATACATCTTTTCATACTGTGCTTTGAATGTGTATGCACCCCCATCTATGCTGCATACAAAGAGTCAGGATGATTTTATTATTGTTTTATTATGCAGCACACACTGATGACACTTTGAGGTAAGAATAAGAATGCTCACTTCATTTTGGAGTGTTGCTCTGTTTCTGTCAGAAGCTGCCTTAAGTTGTCCAGTATGTGCAAGCTGCTGCTGCCACATTTTATTCATAGTATGGTGGGAAATATGCAGGTGGGGAAGCTCTTCCAGTAGCTGATGTAGGAGGTCACCACCCCTTCCTTTTACTACAAGGTAAAGACAGATGTAAGCAATAAATTCCTGGAAAATACATTTAGTGGTAAATTCTTCCAGACAGTGTCAGGCTAAATTACAAAACATTCTCAACTGAACACCATATAAAGCTACCATGCTGTTGCTATGATGTCAAGCTAAACCCAGCAGGACACAAGATCTCTCTGTCAGTACAGCAGCAGAGAAATCCCATGGTTTTATTGGTGGGGTTTTATTTCCCCTGCTGAAAATTGCTTTTATAGCCCAGGCATTATTTCTTTCCCTCCACCACATCCCATGAAGATGGGTATCCCCTTCTTCCCTCAAATGCTTCTGACCATCGCTAACCAGTGACTTTTCTTACCTCTCTCTCACTGGTTGCAACAGCTTAAGATAATATAGCAGTAGCAATGACACATCCAGGTTGTTACTAAACAAACAGGTGTAAAACTGGTTTGCAGCCACCTCATTACCTGTACATCTCTGATCTCATCACTTGCTCAGCAAAACCAGTGTCAGTGTTAATACCCTAATGGCAGGGTCTTGAAAGGCCATTGACATTTTCTGCTCTATGACCTGTACATGCCTCTCCACCAGCCCACTCCCACTAAAGGCCCAATTTTAAGTCTGATACATGCTCAGGAAAAAATAACCACCACCAAAGAACCTGAGCTCAGACTATACTGGAGCAGACACAGGAGTAGCAGTAATGGAAACAAGCACTGAAAATATCCCAGGGGATTTTAAGGTAGCAGCAAGTGGGTCACATTTCGATTGTGCAGTGGTGATTTACATTTACTTAAAGCATTATCTTCCCTAACAAAAATCCAGACATATAGAGGTCAAAAGAAGGGGAAAATGCAACAGCTGACTGGTATATGTTGGACTGATGCCTCTATTCTTGGAGTTCAACACATGCTTTCAAAAGATGCCAGTTTTCCACCAAGTACAGTTTTGCAGTTCTTACTTGGAGCTGCTTTCTTTGGCTTCCCAGTCCCTCGTTTTGGAATCCACTGGCTGTATTTGGGATTCCGAGGTGTGGTTTTTCTAGAATAACCTTTCACTGGCTGAGGCATTTTTGGAGGTTCTTTAAAGATGTTTTCTTTGTATTCTTGTTCCTTAGGAGCAGATGTAAAACAGATGGAGAACAGGTATGAGAAGGGAAAGACTGACAGATCACAGAGTGTGGCTATCAGAAGTTAAAGGTCTTTGAAACTTCAAGAGGAGAATTTGGACATACTGCACTGGATTCTCCAGGACAGAATTCACCCAATGCAGGTCAGGGTTCAGAGAAAGGTTAAATTTTGCTATTGCATAACCTCAGCTCTTTTGCAGCACTTAACACTCCTGCAGCAGCCTATGGACTGCTTCTGCAAAGGCTGTGGAAAGGGCCAGTGCAGCCTACATTGTTGTGACATTGATGTGACAAAGCTTTTCAGTTTAGGTCCTTTGCTGATCCAGTAGCATGTAAGAGAGTAGCAAAAACCCCTCTGTCTTATTCATAGCATTAGGGAATCATCCTTGCACAAACCCAAGGAGTTTTTGTACCCAAAACTACCTCAGATCATCTAGACACATCACCATGAGCAGAGTATATCAAATACCATTTTCTTGGTGACTTCTCTGAGCTTGGAAAGTCTGAGCCTCTCCCTGGCTTTGTAAATTCTTAGTTCATCTTCATAAGCTTTAGCAACCATCTAGAAAACAGAAATAAGAGGACTTTACAGATATAATAATCAGTCCATGTGACCACCTTATTTGCTTGTTTGGGTCAAAGTAGCTTCTTGCACTTTGAATTCTTTTCTTTGCAAAATCTGGGGTTTAAGTCTTTTCCTCAGTAGTCAACAGCTATAACAGTACAAAACTACTAAAGCAGGCCAGGTGCCCCCATTAAGTAAGAGCATTCAGTTTTAATGTTTCCAGTATAACTGTTGGTAAGAATGACCAAAATGCCTGACTGAGAAATTACCTTTGCATTTTTTGTTCTTTCATCCCATTCCTTTTGCAGCTGGCTGCGGATTTTCCCTATTGGGCTTGTTCCCTTTATGGAAGGTTTACCTCCCAAATCAGAAAAGAGTTGATGCTGAGATGAGGGTGAGGCTGGAGAAAGGGATCGTGGCCTGCTTAAATGTGGTGTGTCTGTAAGGAAAGGTGATTCATTGAGTATCTAACTTGAAAGAAGAAAAGCCAAACATCCCCCAACACACCCATAGAATAGGCAAATCTTTCCACAGCCTAAGAGTCAACAAGTTTAGCACCAATTAATCATGAAGTCTAAAGGTGAGAGACTGTCTATATGCCAGTCACAAACAGCTTCATCTTGCAATGTAATGCACATGCGAATTAGATCAAGCTACTTGATAGCTTTATAGCCTGGTGTACATATATGGTGGCTGCACCATGTTTGTAAGTCACCTAGACATACATGCTGTGTTCAGCCCTCATTTCAGAGTCACAGTCCTGCCCATGAGCGGGTATTCTGTCCCTCTGCCACTTCCTGTACAGTTTACTGCAGCTGTGTCTGCCTTGTGTTTTTAGTAAGGTTTTACCATAGGTATTTAAGTATTAAATAAGAACTTAATTGTAATTGTTACTGTTGCTCAGGTTTAGATCTAAGACATAACTTAGTGACTATGAGTAGTTCAGTGTAGCAGCTTTACATGAGAAGGTATTTCTTACATATATTTTTTCATCCTATTACTCAGTTGGCCTAAGAATCATTATTACCTCGCTCAGCTTTCCTCCGGCGATAATCCATGACACTGTCACTGTGCTGAGATAGGTTGTCTTCATCTGTCAACACTTCTTCCCTCGTGTGCCCACCCAAAGCTCTCTTTAACATCTGTTGGACAGGTTTTTTGGGAGGTCAGGTTCAATAATTCAAAGTTAAGAAATGTCTTAAAGTCAGGTGTTAGTTGCAGATTTTATCAATATTATGTTTATATTCTTGTTCCCTCCACTCCCACAACTCAGATACAGCAAAGAATAGCTTTCACTTACTAGATCTAGTTCATTTAGCCTGCGGGAGATGTTTTCTGACACTTGATGAAGCTCTTGCTCAGATAGCTTTTCCTTTGTTGTTCTGTGGGAAAGAGACTCTTCAAGCGAATCTGTAGTAGAATTTTCACATCTGCTAAAACAGAAAACAGGTTTTGTTTCTATTCTAAAAGCCTTGAAGATAAGAATTACCTCATACAAACCATCCCAGGTCACTTATTGTGTGAGCACATTTTTATAGGATTAAGTAGAAGCTGAATGTATAAATACCTGTGTTCAAGAAAATGCATCCATGCCAGGAGAAACAGGAAATCTCTGTCAAGATTAATCTTACACTGATGTGCAGTAAAGGAAGAAGAGATCTTATTTAAGGGTGGCAGATGGGGGGCCTGGGTGGCCACATAGACAAAAGTTCTTGCTTAGCTCAGTACTGAAAAATGCACTTGCCTTTTGCTTCTAGGCAGGTACCAAGGTTCAGGGGCATGCTCTACTTGTTCAGCACATAGTGAGAGGGTTTGATGTGAAGAGGAAGCAGATGCAGAAGTCTCATATATGTGAGGAACCTAAGAAAATACAAGTAAATTGAGATTTAAGATCTTCACAGTAATGCTCAAAAATCATGTAAGTAGAAAGATCCTACAAGAGCTTTTATAGAGCAATTTAAACCCCTATGTTTATATAGATATAAAATTAGTTACAGGTCCAGACCCCTGACTGAAGATAATGTGCTTTAAGAGAATTAGATGCTTAAAGAAATAAGCTAGCAAAAATATAACCAGTTCACAAGAATCATCTGCAGCTAAACCACAGAATCAGAAGAACAAGATCTAGGTTAAGTTACATGACTACATGTAGCAGTAGTATAAATACTACCTCATTAGCCTGGGACTAATGCCAAGTAATGCAAGTAAGGTGAACCTCACTGAATATGGACTAAGCTGCAAGTCACAGCAAACAAAGATGAAACACTAATGTCCCTATGCCATTTAGTTACATTTCTTTAGTACTGCCTGGTAATGTGTCTGTTCAAAGAGCAATAATTCAGGGTTGGCATGCACATACTTGCAAATACACCAATGGAAAACGAGCTTTAAGCAATGTTTTAAACAGACAATGTAGAAGTAAAGGCTGTTGAAACTTGGAACAAATGAAGCCTGCGAGTACCTCTTGTGGTTGCAGAAGGGAAAAAAAAGTGTTTTCTAGAGTGAAGAACTTCCCATTCAGACTTGTTTCTACAAGTGCAGAATGGCATCTGCTGATCAGTCCCTGGGGTTTGCATGATTCAGTTTTTGAAAAGCCAAGGGCAGTGAAAGGAAATAAAATCAAATAAAGTAGCCAAGCAGCTCCGTGATCTTTAGGAAGGAGCAAAATCTGAATCTTATTGGAGTCTGAACAACCCCAGAAACCCAAAATTCTTCCTAATTTAGAATATTGATACATTTCAGAGAAGGTACATGACTGTATTCTTGTGTTTGATTAAATGTATCCTGGTTTGATTAAAAGCAGTATAACTGGTAACTGCTTGGTTGTAATGAATCAGAACTCCATAGCTACTGGCACTTACGCTTCTTGGAGCAAGCACTTCTGGAAAGAAATGACATGAACTATAAACTGTACATGGTCTAACAACATTCCATCACTGATTTTATATTGACCAAAGCAAGCCAAAGGCAGGTTTGGAACAAAGCCCAGAAGTGCCACAAGGCATCAGGAGAATTAAGCAGAAATCCAAAAATACTGACTTAACTTGCACAGAGAAAGTAAAGATGGAACTTCTACCTTTGCCACATTGTCCTCAGCATCACTTGGTACCACTTCTCCCACTGCAGAAGCAGATGACAGGTGTTAGTGGATGGTACAGACTGCACCATGCCTACTAATGGGGAGAACAACTGAAAAAAGATGTGATCCATGGCTGTTGAATCCAAATTATTCCAAGAGAACAGAATGACAAAGCAACTGTGGTTACACAGTTGTGACATTCATTCTGGTAATTTCTCAAGGTTTGAATGTGTCATGGGAATGCTATGGAAACTAGCAAGGTAAGCAGGGTTGCCCTGGCAACAGGAACACTCAGTACTGAAAACTGGTTTGTAAACCTTTTCTACAAAAGCAGTTAATGGCTTTCTCCTAGAGATGAAGCTGGCTGGTTTGGTCCATGTTTCTCTGCTCAGAATGCTCAGCCATGGGAGTTACGTGCCAGAAGGGATTTCTGAAGCACAGGCCCATCTTAAATGGATTCAGACAGGAGCTGAACTGGGAACACAGATTATTTTTCTGCAGCACAATGAACAGCTCAAAAGTAACTCCTTTTTATTTCTCTATATGACAGAAATATTAACTGGTGGCTGTATTTGAAAAAATGCACCCATAGTTTCAAACCCATGGTCCTTGTAGTGCCAATAAAAATAATGCAACATTTGACACTTAAGAGTTACCCTGTAGAAAGCAAAACTCTCTCTCACCAGGGATCTTCCTTGACAGAGAAGGACTACCAGAAACATCATCAGCTTTTTCTGTAAGTGACTTTTCAAGCTGAAATAAAAAGATGTTTTCTATAAATTCACAGGAGAGTGGTTACATGAAGGGTCATATATTAGGTTAGTCTCCATATGATATGACATATAGATATGACATACACTATATGTCATATCCATATGACATACAGATAAGTAAGAATTGATACAGGTATTTTGTTTACTGTATTGCAAACTGTGCATGTAACTGTTACATTGATGATGGTGATGCATATGCACAGCTATAAAGGAAACACACTCTTCAAATTAACTTCCTCTCTGGACATTCAGTGAGGAATGAATCCACAATCCAAAATTCTTTGTACTGAAGATAAAATCTGACACACTCAGAAGTGTTCACAGTGTTCAAGTGTTCAGCTTCTCCCACTCAGCAAGTATACTAGAAGGTTTTAAAATGAAAGCAATATTGATTACTAAAATACATATGTATATAAAAATACATATATATAAATCAAATGTTAGGTTTTTACTTACAGTAGAAGCTGTCACTCCTTGACTCTCAGCCAAAGCAGCTGACTGGCTGGCTGAGCTGTCAAGATCTTTCCATCTAGGATAATGAGGTCTGCCTTCTGAAGGCTGAAATGGTGGTAGCAGAGGAATAGCTTGTTGTATTGGCTCCCCAAGTTTTGTAGCACTGACACTCAAAATCTCTGTTTGAGGTTCAGTAGCATGAACAGACTCCATTGATCCTTGAGAGACAAATAGGAAGAACTTAACAGTAATGTTGGGTTTTTCACATTGTCCATATATGTTAAAGGGCAATATTTAAATATCACCTGTTAGCCATCCTCTGTTGGTTTGCTTAGAAGAGCACTGTAACATTTTTATGCCTGATGTTACTTCTGCTTACAGATACATCCTGCAGCCCCTCCCTGTCTCAATACTTCTCTAAGAGCACCACATTTTTCATGGCTGTATGTATGCTATGTATGTATATGAATACATTGCATGGTGCATACACAGTAAATAGCTCTCAGTTAGCTGTTATTTTCCCCACAGTCATTTTAGCCACATGCTGGGAATGTTTGCTCATGTGCAAGAATTCTAAGGAGTGACAGAGCCACAGCCAGCAGAGGCCGGGGACAACTGGAAAAGATGGCTGCTGCTTGTCAGAATGATTCACCCAATACACAATCTGGCCATAAGAACAGCATGAAAACCCTCTTGAGAACATGATTCCTTAGTATTTTGTTTACTGAACTACAAAAGGAAAAAACCTAGCTGAAACTCAATCCTGGCTAAGCAGAAATACCCCAGAAACGGAGTCTGCATACTCTGAAACACTGAGTTTCTGAAAAGGATTTATTCACTTGAAAACATAGCTGAAGTATTTCCTTCAGTGATAAGGTTCTTCACACTACCTTAGTACTCTGCACCTCTTAGCTCATCTACCCGATTTTAACTATCAGTTAAATATCACCATCTTCCACATCCAATACTTACCATCTTCCTTTTCCTTTACAGTCACACTTTCAGAGAACTGTCTAGGAAATGTTGTAAAAGCTTCTGAGCGTTTAGATGCCTCTTTTCCCTTGTCCTTTCCTGCTGGTAACAATTCAGGCCACTTGAATTCTAGAAGTGGGGTTTGAAAAAAGACCAAATTAAGAATTACAAAGCATCTTGCTATGAACTGCTTAGATGGACAGTTTTCATGTTTGGTAGGTTATTAACCAAGCAATCCATACTATGATCAAAATAGATCTGGAATTCTTACTCATAATTTTATTATATATAAATTTCATAATTCTTAACTTTATGCCTCTACTTGGAGAGGTAGGAATATTTTCATAGGAAAATAAGAATGGACTCCATTTAAGTAATCTGCACATTTCTCGTTCCAGAGCTACCCAAAATGGTTTTAAGTGGCACAGGCTCCTAACAAGTCTTCTGTAAGAATGAACTTAGTAGTCTTTTTACAGCTTAAATGATACATTTTACACTGCAGTAAATGAAATAAATTAAAGTCTCCCAAATTCTCATATTCTGTTGGACAGAATAACATGCTTTTGTAGGGAGAACTGAATCAGAAGTCAAACAACAAACTTTTATCCAAATGACAGAGATCAAGAGTCACAAAAAACAACACCTGGACCAGTTACATTCAGAAATGTGAACTTCAGGAAGATCAGCTACAGGTACATTCACTTATGGGGGGCCTGGGGTATCGCTTATTTTATAAAAAAAGTTTAAAAGTATTTGTCTGAAATAACTTTTTTTTTTTAAAAAGAAACAACAACAAAACCAGCCTGGAAATGTTACTCCAGAGTAGTCTGCATTCCTCCCTCCCCAAAACACTCACCTTCCTCTCTCCTGGAAAACGAATAAGCTGTATCTCCAAGTTTAATTAATTCACTGGTAGCTTCTGATCCATCTACATCACAAGATGGAACAGAACATTCTGACTGGGACCTAAGAGGAACATAAAGCATGAAATACTGGTCTTTTCCAACCCTAACCATTCCAGGATTTACTTTAAAACGCTTTGCCACTTCAGTCCACAAGATGGAGCTGCAGAAGAGTGGCAACTCTGCTTCTGAGAGCTGGCTATTACAGCATAGGGCGTGAAAGACAAGCTTTTACAAAACAAACCAATGTAGAAGTCACCAAGATAAACCGAATCCCATTTAACTAAAACACAATCATTTAACTAAAACACAAAGACAAAGTTTTCAACTTGTTTCATTCCACATGCAAAGTAAATTTAAGGGAAACAAAATGTCATCAGCACTCCTCAAGAGCAAAGAAGTACTGGATCTAATTTTAGCCCTCTTGCTGCTTGCCTATAGGAGTAAGTCACCTCACATTCCATCTGACATACGTAATCAGTATGTTTCCTACTTGCACACTGTTAAAAACCTGTTAGTTTCTCTACAGATCGCCACAGTCACTATCTTTGTGTCTATGTAAATACTCAGAATTGTTCTTACCCTTCATCTGATGAGAATATTGAAGGTGGTGTGAGTTGAGCAGCATTGCTTCCCAGCCGCTCCTGAGGTGCAGTTTGAATTTCATGACTGGATAGCACATTGGCCTCTTCTGTTAATAATCAAGAGGAAAATTACTTCTACCTATTAACAGGTATTATTGCCAATATCATCAAAACAGTTTAAGTGGGATAGAACACTTGGAGGGGGGAACTTTTATGGTAGGTTTTCACAGTGCTACAACTATCATATATTCTGTTTCAATTATAAATAGCTCTTTCCTCCTCAAAATAATTAAATCCTGTACTTCTAACTAGAAAATTGCAGCCACTAGCACCTGCTGGGTTAGCAGCAGCAGTCCGAGAGAAGGAAAAAGTAGAAAGCACTGAAAATTGCTACTGCTTTTTCTGCCATTCACAGCAAACCAGGACAGGAGGCCATTGTCTCTGCCACCAAGTGCTCTCCCCTTTATTCACAGGGTGCCACAGCCAGTGATGACAGTTCTTATCAGCTTTAAGATAGTAAGAGGGATACTCAGTCTGCACTAATGATGATGTCTCTGGAGGGCTGAGTAAATTCTCTTTTGTTTAGCATTTTCCTCAAAATAGCCCCTGCTATAGATCTGCTCAGAACCGCTTCATAGGAAAGCTTAAGTCACACACACACACACCCCATTTGTCTCCTAGTAAGTAAAAGGCACATTTGCTCATTGTTCTAATTAAGGTCAGTATTCCCCTCCCTGAATCCTAACCATGTCATCTGACAAGTCAAAAAGCAACATACTAACAGAGGATGAATTGTCTGGAGGTTTCTGCCACAAGAATGAAGCAGAAGGATTACATTCCACAATTCTTCCCCTTTAACAAGTGTTGGAGAAAATAAATTATCTATTTTATGAATATTGTTTATGAAAATAAGGAATGTAAATACCCAATCTGGCCACTGAAGTTACCTCCTCACCCCCCCCTCACGCACCCCTCCATGGCCAGTTTCAGTCTCTCTCTTCTGCACTGTCAAGGTTACAAATAAGGCAACCACACGAATTAAATCTTTGCTACATTGGAAATACTTTGGGTATCCCAATAAAAGTTTTCACATAGCTTACATCTTTCAACAGATATCATTCCTTAGAACTACTAGGGAGGAGAACAGCACAGAAAACAGTTTCTGCCTATTATGGGAGTTCTTTTCCAGCCATGAATACCAAGGTCATGAGAACCTAAGCTCTCAGCAGGATAACTTGATAGCAGACAAACAGAAAAAGTAAGCTGTCCATAATACAACAGTAGCAGAACATAACAACTAGGATATTCTTCTACTCACCTCCATCTTGAGATTCACTGTCTTCTTCTGTAAGATACTCTAACAAGCCATCAAATATTTCCAGGAGGTTTCTGATAGATTCCTTTTTTCCTTTCACAATGTTCTCACCTTAAGAGAAGGCATTGCCACATTTAGTACTTCACAGAACAAAAATTCTCAAAAGCAGGTGTGTTCCAGAAAAGAATGTTTGGAAATCCTTGTGTATTTTCTTATATGTTGGAGCTGCAGCATGAACTAAGTCTATAGGCTGACAGGCAGGATTACAAACGCTAGCCATGCTGTGTAGGTACCAAATTAGAAAGAGATGCTTGGTATCAGGCAAGCAGTTTTCATTCTTTGCCGGCTACGTTATGTGAAGCTGTACCTGTGAACACTCAGTGAAAGCTTTTATCTGTGTACAAAGGACAGACACAACACGGTTCAAGACTTCACTCACCAGCTTTTTAAAATGCAGTAACAAGTTTGGAACTCAAGGCTCATGTCAAACCCAGCCTCCAAACTTTAACTGAACACAGAAAAACACTGAGCCAGTCAGTAACAGACTTTGGGTAACACTTTAGCACATGAGTGAAGTGTGACTGATCATTAACTTCAACATTTCTTACAGGTCTGTCTCATAAAAGACAGGTCCTATTTACTCTCTGCTTCCTGTTTAAACTTATTACCTGATATCCAACACAGGGGTTCAGTGTTTTGATGACATTCACTACAGGAAAAAGACCTTTCATGTAAGTTTGAAAGTATGCTTTATAACGTGGCTCTTATAAGTTGTTAAAATCAATATATTCAGCTGGTGTTTGTCTACATTAAAATATGTACTTACCAGTGATGTGTGACAAGCTGACCTGCAAATAGTCCAATGCCAGGGAATCTATTACTGCTTGCACATTATGTGCATCATCCTCTTGGCTTCTAGGAGTAGCTATGAGATCTATTCAAAATAAGTAATAGGTTTTAGGCTAAGTGGACAGCTTATTGCAGATGTTTAACTACTAAACTACTTTATCAATACCTTGTCTACTTGGTGGAAAGCCCAAATATCATACAGTTGTATGAATTTTTATACAGACTGAGTACAAGCTTAGAACACTCCTGGGAGATGTGAGGATTTTATCAGCTGAAGCATTGGATTCAAGAATAGAGACCAACACAGCATTTTTCTTCCTTCACTCCCAGCACACACGTCTAGTTCAGCTCATTACACTAGAACTGCAGTTTGTGTTAAGGTCACTTCTTCCCCTGTCAGAGACTAGCTGGACTGCCATGTATTCTACTTAATTGGGAGCAGCATTATTTTTAGTTCCAGGCTTATATTTAACAGGACTTCTACCTCCAGTAGCTGCCAGTTACCTCAGTGCTATTAAAATCCTCTGCAAGGAGCAGTCTTGACACTTCCCAAACAAAATAGTTTGCCATAAAGCAAACACAGATAATTGTGTAGCCCTTGCTTAACCATTGTCACTGAAGTGCAATGGAGTTGGGTTAAATCACAGCTCTCAGCAGACTATAAGTACTAAACATAAGCACAGACTTCAGTGTTAACACTGAAGTGTTAATAATGAGCCAACTCCCACCCTTCCAAGGCATTGTGCCTATGTATGTCTTTCAAGGCCTAATTTACACTAGAAAAAGTGTTGCTGTAGCCATGCCAGTGAACTCCCCTCACAGCTGCCATTCCTACCAGATAAAAAAGCAAGAGTACTTAAACCTTCTTACACAATGACAGTCTTATGTGTTTGTCTTTAGAAGCCTCATCTGCAGCAGGGTTTTGCAAGCTTGAATTTGTAAAATATAAAGGGACAAGGAAAATTAAAAAAAAAAAGAAAACGGGGGGAAGAAAGAAAAGCAGGGTTAGAAATGACTGATTATTGGTCCCACCTGGTACTTTTTCTCTCAGGATGGACTCATAAAGATGAACAAACACATCAGCACCACATTCTGAGAGATTCTTTATGTGCTGGTTTATGTGACAGCTCCTTAGAAGATCATTGGCAACACTGACCCAATCTATTAAGAAGTAAAACATAATAATGTCAGAACAGAAAGAGACAGGAACAAAGACATGGTCAGAGTGCAGGATGGAACCTGTTTAAATGTCTTTGATGCCAGCATAGGTGGTCACTCCCAATTGTCCAAAATACCGAACATGTTGTATGTTTCCTGCTCTGTGCCATGTTTACTTCAGCTAGAATTTAGGTTGAGGTTGGAAGAGACCTGCAAGGTCAACTCCAAGCCTTAACCAAGCACTGCCAACTCCCACTAAACCATGTTGCTAAGTACCACATTTACACAGCTTTTGAACACCTGCGGGGGGGGGGGACCTCAACCACCCCCTTGGGCTGCTCTTCCAGTGCTTGACAACCCTTTTGGTGAAAAAATTTTATCCTAATATTCAATCTAAACCTCCCCTGGCCCAACTAGAGGCCACTTCCTCTTGTCCTATCACTTGCTACTTGGGCAAAGAGACTGCCCACACCTCACTGCAACCTCCTTTCAGGAAACCTTTCCTTTCAGATGAAAACATAGAGAGTGAGGAATAATAAATGCAAGCATCTCGCACAGTTGGACATGAGACCTGAAGGATACCAACGTACCACAGGTTGGGCAGATTGCTGGTTTTTCTTCCACATAATGGAAAGCAAATTTGGCCTGGCTGCATAGCCAGCAATTCCAAACCTTAATAGACTTGTAAAATAAACTTTGATACATCTTTTTATCAAGAATCAGAAATGACATATACTTTTTTGAAATAAATGAGCTCCTCTCTTTACAAACCCCATTTCTCTTACACTCTCACACAATCACAACACTGCTAATGTAAGCATAGAATCATAGAATAGTGAGGGATGGAAAGGACCTTAAGATCATCCAGTTCCAACCCCCCTGCCATGGGCAGAGACACCTCACACTAGACCATATTACCCAAGGCTCTGTCCAGCCTGGTCTTGAACACTGCCAGCGATGGAGCATTCACAACCTCCTTGGGCAACCCATTCCAGTGCCTCACCACTCTTACAGTAAAGAATTTCCTCCTTTTATCCAATCTAAACTTCCCCTGTTTAAGTTTGAACCCATTACCCCTTGTCCTATCACTACAGTCCCTAATGAAGAGTCCATCCCCAGCATCCCTATAGCCCCCCTTCAGATACTGGAAGGCTGCTATGAGGTCTCCACACAGCCTTCTCTTCTCCAGGCTGAACAGCCTCCATGAAAAGTAAAATTTAAGGACTACTTTCACTAACTTGATCTTTATGGAACACAAGAATATGCAGCTGGTCCCATCAGCTTCTCTGCACGTTGAACATAGCGAGATGCATCTATAAACAGCCTGATTCTCCCAAAACTTTGAGTCCCAAATTCAAAGTGCTTTGAAGTACGTGTATTTCTGGTCTTCCTGGTCACCCAATTTTCCAATTTGGTAAAGCAAACGCCTTTATCTTTGTTACACTCTTGGAGGTCAGATTTCCCCCCTACACATTGCTTTTGCAAATAAAGCAGCATTTTAACAGTTACTATCAAGGGCTTCAAGTTTCATATAGAACGGACTAGCCATCTTTAGAAGGAACAGAGTACATAACTGCTACAACAGAAACCAATTTGTGCAGTTTTTACACTTCTGTACAGAGGCAGTATTACTTTTCCATCACTCTTCCCTTCGTTCCAGAAATCACTTTAACATTTTAATAGCTTCACATGCACGAGAAGCTAAAAGGAGCATCTCCTATATTTGAGACTAATGTCTTAAAAAACGTAAGTTCACATTTATCTCCAGCTTTATCAGTGTAAAAGTGTCACGGGAGGGGGGTGGGGATGGGGAGATTAACATAAAGAGCTTAGAAAGCCACAACACGAGGAACAGCTTTAAGGAGAAGCACGCCTGAAACAGATGGACGGTGTCAGCGATGAGCACCAAGAGGACGACAAGGCAGAGAGAGCAAAAGCAGCTCTGTGCACCTCGCCCCCTCCGCCCTACAGCGCACGAAGGCTGGCGGCTGCTCCGCGGCTCGCACGGCCCCACAGGACGGCGGGGACCCACCAGCACCGCGCCGGGAAGGGCACGTTCTCAGGAGGAAGAGGCGCCTGGGGCCCGGAGAGGGACCCTCGCCCCCCGCAGCACCGCCCCTACCTCTATCCTCGGCAGTGCCCATGGTGCGGCGCCTCAGGCAACAACGGACCCGGGAGATTTAAACATCACCTCGCGGGGTCCTGCTCGCTGATTGGGCACCTGCGCCGGAACGGGCGGGGCTGTCCCATCAGGGACGGTCTGCTTCCGCCATCCGCCGCCGGTCGCCATGGAAACCGGGAGGGGGCGAGAGAAAAGAGCCTGAGCCTCAAAGCCACGCCACAGAGTGGATCACGTGGTGTTTCTCGCTTCCTGTCATGTGATGGTTTCCCCTCCCGTGTAGGCCCCTCCCCACCCTCAGGGATCGCCTCAGTAGCGCCGTGAGGGGCCGGCCCGGGTCCTCCTCACCACAGCCCGGGCCCCGCGGGCCGAGCTCCCCCGGGCAGCACCGGGGTGCAGCCGGGCAGTGTGTCCGCTGTGGAGCACGGCTGCTGGCGGAAAATGGCGGCGGTGGCGTTGGGGTGGTTCCGCCTTCGTCACCTAAAGGAGGCGGTTCACGGTTCCTCAAGCAGGGTTAGCGGGCGGAGGGCTGGCCTCCGGAGGGAGGGCGGAGCGGGAATGTTCTAGCACTTGACCTTGCGGGCCGGCCAGGGGGTGTCTGCTGGAAATGGCGTTTGTCAACGGGGTGGAGGGTGCGTGTTAAGCTGGAGGGCGGGGTAGGGCAGATAGGCGGGTGACGTGATAGCTTTGTGCGGGAAAACAGCATTGGAACCTTTATTAAGAGACTTAAAAGGTTTTGTTTAGTGAAGCTTACTGATTGATTAGCTGCTAGTGAAGAGGGTTTTGGAGACACTGGATGGTGAAAGTGAATCCTCTTCCTTACAGAGCAACAAACAGTATTCATGCTCTTCAGGAATTCTGGAATTCCCATGCAATATCAAGTTACACAAAACTAGAAAAAAAATGGTGCTGCTTATCCTTGAACCTCTGGAGCAGCTGAGATCCCAGTTATTACTGTAAGAACAATGCTGGCAGCAAGTAAACATCAGCAGTGATGTTTGCTCTAACAGCCTGCAAACACAGTTTGTGGATACATAATCCAAATGCACACACAATGCTCGTTAAACCAGCTTTTGTGCATATAAGCAAGCACACATCAGTACTATGGAAACTGATACAAGAACATGGGTTTTGGTTTCACAGATAACGCAGCTCTGCAAAGCTTCACATATGTTGGCTCAAAGTAAGAAAACAGGAAAACATCGATATTTAATAGGGTGGAACGCAGAAATGCGGAAGTTTGTCTCAGGAAATAAAAGGAGTTACTTGCAGAGTACATGTGTGTGCTGGCGAGACTGAGGGGTTTGTTCAGTCTTTTCAGTTCTTCACAACCTTAGCAATGGTAAACCCCAAAACAGGAAGCGCTAAGTTATGCACAAACAATAAAATCAAGCTGTGTTAAGCTCAGTGTAACAGGCAAGAGCAAGGGAGGATCGACTTGCTCTTTTCACAACCTTTGCAAACACCTTTCTCAGACTCATCAGAAGCAGGAGGTTGACCGGGTCACTTCATATAGAGCATTAAAAGGATTATTTTGGGAGAAAAAATCTTTTAACAAGCTGTACTAAACTAGTAACCCCATACTAAGAAATCTGAGGAGGATCCTGTATCAGAAACTTGCAGGGATTGTATTAACAAACATGGTCAGATTGAAGTGCTACTAAAGCAACAGATTAATAATAAGGTGACTGATGGAGGTGCTGTTCCAAATTGCTGAGGGGGGAACAGCTGTGTCGACTCATAAACACAGATAATCCTGACTGAGGTGTTATTTTTGAGGAAGAGGCCATAGAAACATGTAGTAATAGTCTCTGAAACCCTGGCTGCATTCCTGGCAACAATCCAAGGGGAAAAAAAGAGGGGGCTGGAATCAGTAGGAAATAATACACAACAGATCAAAACCATCTTTGTGCCTTCCGTATGTGAGTCTGTGTGGGGCCCAGCTCGGGAATACTGTACATTCCTTGTCAAGAGAGAGAAAATGGAAAGGATAATTAGAAGTGTGGAACTGCTTTTAAACCAGAAAGAATTACACAGACTACAGCTTCCATTAACAAAGGTGACTTAGAAGATGCTCGTGTCTGTAAAAGGGTGTAAATAAACATGGTTATTACTCACCATTTCTAATAGCTCTTTCTGTGCCCTTTGTTCTCACCAGGCAGTGTGTGGAAAGTGAAAAGTTGTTCAGGTAGCATACAATTAAACTGCAGAACACATCGCTATGGTATTTTAGAAGCTATGAGCATAAATAGAACAAGAATGGGAAGAAATGGCCATCAAATACAGTTATTTTTGTCTCAGAAAAGCCTTAAAGCTGAGATTGCTGGGAGGTGGGAGGATATAAGCAGAGTGGTGTTACGGCATTTCCTCTTCCTTATGTTGTTTTCATTTGTGTTCACCACTGCATGAAACAGGTGGTGTGGCAATATGGCTGCGTGGCTTTGTGCTTCCAGCTTCACCTTTCCTGTTGTGTGCTTAAAGGCTCATGTAGCAGCACGTTCAGGTTACTCCTCACCCCACCAAAGCAAGGCAACACAGCACCCACTGCAGGTATTTGATGTTTATTATAACTGCTTTCTGGACAGCCCTGGCCTTCCCTGAGCTGCTGTGACCTTTGCATTGCTGAACTGGCCCTGTGGTGGAATTTGAAAGGAGCAGCAACTGTTTCCAGTCGTGTGTTTATAAAAAGCAGTGGATAGCAGTTTGAAAGCATTGGTGAAAGTAGCATTTAACAGTCTGCTGTTGTGACCATGTCCAACAGTTGTGAGCATGAGGGTTTGCACATCTCAGCTGCTCTGGTCTTTGTAGCGTTCCAGGGCAGTGTGTGCCTCAATGTACCCTTCCTTCCAGTACCGGTCATTAGTTTAAACGTGGCAACTCCGCCTGAGCCCGGGCTGCACCCGTGGGCGCGCTCGGAGACGCTCTCCATGCACCACTCACCAGTGTGTGTGTGAGCTGCCGAGCTCGGGGGACGTGGCTGCAAGCAGCCGGGTGCTCCCACAGCGCTGCCCGCCAGTCCCCGCACGTGCGGCAGCGCGGGCAAACGGAGAGACACCGGGAATGGGTAACGGGAAACGGCGCTACCCTCACGCCGGGGGGTCAAGGGTGGGCGCCGCTAGGCCGCGGCCTGGGGCTCAGCCAGCAGCTCTGCGCAGGCGCGGCCGCTAGCGCCCTGCTTCGCGCGGGCGGGCCGCTGCGGGCAGTGACGCAACTGAGGCCACACCCCAAAAGGGGGCGGTAACTTCCGGCCCTCGAGCGCAGCAGCCGGTCAGGCGGCAGAGCCGTGGTCGCGCCCACGCAGCTGTGGGCGGGGCCTAGGGGCAGCTCAGGCCGTTACATAACGCGAGGGGCAGGCCTTGCGCTTGCGTCACGGCCGGCTCCCAGCAGCCCCCGCGGCTCCCCTATATAACCGGCATCCGGGCGGCCGCGCGCCCCACAGTCAGTGGCCCCCCATCATCCGCGCCGGAGCCTGCGCTACCTTTCGTTACTCCTCTTTAAGTGACCGGGACCGTCTCGCCCACCGCCACCATCGCTATGCCAGGGTATTCCAGCGACAGGGATAGAGGGTGAGTCCGGGGGCCCGGCTGGCGCTAGCGCCGCCAGCGTCCGGACTCTTCATACCGAGCGTGGGGTTGTGGTGGTTGTTTTTCAGCACCTAAAATGGCGGCGAGTCGCGGGGCTTGAGCCCTTCTCCTCAGCTCCTGCTATGTGGGGCTTGGTGAGGGGAAGCCGAGGGAGGGGAAATGGCTTCAGGAACTCTCAGCAGCGGTGAAGGCGGTCACCGCCCGTGCAGTGCGGGACGGGGCTGGATCCATCCGCCTCGGTGCAGCCCCCGCTTGCGTTTGACCGCCTAAAGATGGGCACGGATGGGGTTTTATTTCTTGGGAGAAAGGGACTCGTTCCCTAGCCCTCCGGGGACGTACCCCGAGGAGCGGATGGCTCCCGCAGAGCTTGATTCTCCCCTCTCCGTCTTCGGGGGTGGGCTGGGAGTGGCGGGCTGGTGGAGGTTTGTGGGTCAGTGGGTTGGCCGGGCGCTTCGTCGATGGCGGAGCGTTGGGGAGCTCTCGGTAGGGCGGTTCCCTCTTCGTCCCTTCCCCCTCACAAGGGACGGCGGCTCTAGCTGCTGCTGGTAGAAGCCGGCCGGCTCCCGCTTTGTGTTGTGTAAGCGGATGTTAATGGCCGGCCCCGCCATGCGGTGACTGAGGGGAAATCAAAATGCCGGCTGCTGCTGCTGCCTTTGTTCCTCCTCCTCCTCCCCCCGCCCAGCTCAAGCTCTAAAATGGCAGCGGCTGGAAAATGTGGCGTAGACAGAAATGAGAGACAAAGGAAACAGCGCTGGCAGGAAGCAGCGGCCACTCTGAGCGCGCTGTGTTGTGCGGGGAGGATCGCTCCCAGCGCCCGGCCAAAACTGGGAAGCAGTCGGCGGGGGAGGGAGCCCTGCGCTCAGATCCAGTTTAGCGGTCCTTGGAGCGAGGCTTGGCGGCGCTTCGAGCTGCGCCTCAGGGCGGCCTGTTGAAGGCTGTCGAGATAAGCCGTTTCTGAGCGGAGGGACTGAACCTAAAGCGCTCACGTAAAATGCGTGGCCTTATAAAACCTCCTTATTTAGAAAAACCTGTTTTATAGGATACAAAAAAACGGCTTATGGGAAAGTTACCCCAAGGTTTCATAACCTCTCCTGCTCACTTTCTGCAGGCGGATACAAAATGGGAGTGTCTCTTGGGTGGGAAACCATTTTAGTCATGGGGCAATACAAAGATGTTAATGCCTTACTTCGTTGTAATTTGCTAAGAGAAAATTCCAGCATTTCCAAAGGCATGTTACCTTAGCTTCTGCATGTTACATGTAGCTCCGTGGATTGTGGCATCTGCAACTTGAGTATGGTTTTTGAAGTTTCTGTATCCTGTAGGTGGGGTTTATACACTTGAATTGTAAAGTTACAGGGTGGATCCTCAAGTGTAATGATTCAGTTATGTAAGAGAAAGACCAGAATGTTTCTTTGGGATTCTATATTACCATTGTCTTCTCTAGGTTTGGAGCCCCGCGTTTTGGAGGAAGTAGAGGTGGACCTCTCTCTGGGAAGAAATTTGGAAACCCTGGGGAAAAACTCACAAAAAAGAAATGGAATTTAGATGAATTGCCCAAATTTGAGAAGAACTTTTATCAAGAACATCCTGATGTAGTTAGGCGTACTGTGGTATGTACCCTATTTAACTCCTGCAAAAGTAAATAGATAAGTGCAAACATGCTGAGGGTCATGGGGCCCAGCACACATGGATGGGGGTAACTTAAAGGGTGGCTTTGGTATCATGAGTTTATTTCTAATAATGGGGGGGGTTTGTGTCTTACAGCAAGAAGTTGAACAGTACAGAGCAAGCAAAGAAGTCACAGTCAGGGGCCATAACTGTCCAAAACCAATCATTAATTTCTATGAAGCTAACTTTCCTGGTAAGTGAAGACTTGGCACATTGGCTCTTCTCCCAGGCTTGAGTAAGACAAAGTCCAAGTTAATAAGTTTCAATTTTCTCTTCAAGCAAATGTTATGGAGGTAATTCAGAGGCAGAACTTCACTGAACCAACTGCCATTCAAGCACAAGGTTGGCCTGTTGCATTGAGTGGTTTGGATATGGTCGGAGTGGCACAGACTGGATCAGGGAAAACGCTGTCTGTAAGTTTTGATTGTAGCCTGGAATATGGCTACATTGCAGCAGTTGAAAGAACTGCCTGGCTTGATGCAGGCTGAGTGCTTCTAAGTAGAGGTTATAATGAGATTTTTCTTTCTTCCAAACAGTACTTACTGCCTGCCATTGTGCATATAAATCACCAGCCATTCCTGGAGCGAGGAGATGGACCTATTGTGAGTATTTCTTAAAGGAAAGGGGATCTTAATTTCTAAAGTGCTTTGCTTTACAGTCCAATTGTCCATGTTCCCAAGAGTGCATGGCTCTGCTGTATTTCTCTCTGAGTAAAGTGGTTCTATGTTTTGGTAGTGTTTGAAGAACATTCTGTAAGCTTTGATTGGATTGTACAGAGCTTATACATTTTGGATTATTGCTGTACCATGAAAGCAAGTAGCTTTTGGTTCTCTTACTGCACTGCATAGGCCTGTATTAGGTTTAATTTAGTTTGCTGGTTTGAGCTACTTAAAATCAATTTTAGTCATTCTGGCACTTAAAATCAGTGTCAGACTACAAGCTTCAAATAGGTATTGAAATAAAAGCTGGGCATTTTTATTTCTAGTGTCTTGTGCTGGCACCAACTCGTGAACTGGCTCAGCAAGTGCAGCAGGTAGCTGCAGAATACAGCAGAGCATGCCGCTTGAAGTCTACATGCATTTATGGAGGTGCTCCAAAGGGACCACAAATTCGTGACTTGGAAAGAGGTATGGATGAGCCTTGATGCATCTCTGCATCAAATGAAAACTACTTGAGCTGACTTGATTGCTTGGTTTTTAGGTGTGGAAATATGCATTGCAACACCTGGAAGACTTATAGACTTCTTAGAAGCTGGAAAGACCAATCTCAGGAGGTGTACTTACCTTGTCCTTGATGAAGCTGACAGGATGCTTGACATGGGATTTGAACCTCAGATCAGAAAAATTGTGGATCAGATAAGAGTGAGTATAAATGGTTCATTCATTTCTTACTGCTGCAGACGCAAATGTCACAGTGCTCATCAAAGCAAGGACTGTGCAGTTAATTTCTAGGCTTGCCTGGGTCAGGTTGGGCATTTTACTATCTATTAGTGTTGTACTGATGTAATCTCCTCCCGCAGCCTGACAGGCAGACTCTGATGTGGAGTGCCACATGGCCAAAGGAGGTACGGCAGCTGGCTGAAGACTTCTTGAAAGAATATGTACACATCAACATTGGTGCATTAGAGCTTAGTGCAAACCACAACATTCTTCAGATTGTGGATGTGTGTCACGATGTGGAGAAAGATGACAAGTAAGTCCCTGGAGGCAAAGCATTTGGTGGTGGTTTTACTGGGTTTAGTTTATGAATTATGAAATGAAATTGGATGGATTTTTGACAGCAGTCTGAGACCACTAAAAGTAGTGGAAAATGGGACTGCTAAAATGGTGTGCTACAAATCAATCCCACCTCTTACCAGCATCTCTTTACAACAGGCTTATTCGTTTGATGGAAGAAATAATGAGCGAGAAGGAAAACAAAACTATTGTCTTTGTGGAAACCAAAAGACGATGTGATGATCTTACCAGGAAAATGAGGAGAGATGGGTGAGTAACAGCTGGAACTCGAGGGCCACCCCAGGGTTTGCTCTTGATTCTTCATGGGCGACCACTTAACTGTGGTGTCAGAACTGTCAAATCAGTGACACCATGTAGCCCTGTCTTTTGCCTAATAAAACTACTAGAGGAATGGGGTTGTGTTAATAAAGTTCTTACTTGCAGGTGGCCAGCAATGGGTATTCATGGTGATAAAAGTCAGCAGGAGCGGGACTGGGTTCTAAATGGTGAGTTCTTCAGCAGTTTCTGGAAGGGTGAGTGGCCTGTGTTAGCTTGTGAAGAAACTGAGTGGCTCATGTTGCTTGTGTTACAGAATTCAAACACGGAAAGGCACCAATCCTGATTGCTACAGATGTTGCATCCAGAGGTCTAGGTTAGTACAACTCGTAATGCCAGTTGCCCAAAGCTATTTAAAGAAAGTCTATTGCTTTCTTTAACCTCTGCATTTTTCTAAGTTTTCTTCACATAAAGGTGCAGTCTTTGTGGCAAGGCCTAGGCATGACAATCGGAGGACTCGAGGGGGATGGAGGACTAGTGGAAGTGATCGGCTGGCTGCTTCCAGTCAAATAGAGAGGTGAAAGCTGAGAGCATTGTGTGCCAGTAA
Source organism: Neopsephotus bourkii (assembly GCF_033783945.1). Lineage (NCBI taxonomy): Eukaryota > Metazoa > Chordata > Aves > Psittaciformes > Psittacidae > Neopsephotus > Neopsephotus bourkii. The sequence goes on from NW_026902223.1 coordinate 3,711,149, forward strand.
TCTTCAAAAGGCAAAGACCATCCTTTAAAGTACTACCCCATAAACTGTTCTCTCATGAAATAAGCAGTTTCATTCACAGTTCACTTTGCCCTGGTATTTCTCTTCTCTCCATGCTTTGCATGATTTGCCATGGTGCAGTACTGTTAGTTTTGTGCATAGTGTCTGCTGTGATCTGTGGGTCTTTGAATTTCAGTGAGTTTGCTGAAATGTCGAAGAAAATAATTTCAAACTTCAATGAAAATTTTTTTTTCAACCATGAAATGGAGAGAGCAGCTTTAAAATGCACTAAAGCCTTGTACAAATTGGTGAGTACTGGCACATGAAATCTGAGAAAAAGCCCACCTCTCACTTTAGCAAGTGGGGCAGGAAAGCGAAGGCTTTTCAAATGCCTTCCAAAGTTGGAGTTCCTCCACCTATACATAGTCGTCATGTCGAGACCTGCCAGAGAGAGACACATTCTCAAGTGAACCCTGGCTTCTTGGCAGCGCTTGCCTAGACGAGACACAGTGCATAAAAACAACTTGGTGACTTTGGGGGGACAGGTATGTTTTTCTTGCAGCTGCGATTCAAAGGTCTTGGCAAGACGAGCAGTGTGGCCCCTTTTTTTTTGAGCTTCTAATGAGTGTGTATGTGAAGGACCTTGTATGTTTTTACTCTAAGGTCCTCAAATGAGCACATGAAGAGGCTGCTGTGAGCTTTAGTGGCCCTACTGCAAGAAGCATTCAGATGTCACTTGATGATTTGTAAAGGGGACTCTTGAGTTGGGAATGACAAGCAAATGCATACTCCTTATGGTAAGGTTTTGGATCACAGGGTGGGTGATAAGCCGGGAACAGACGGAGTGTGCATAACTTTCTCTTCCACAATACTCATGCAGAAATGGATGACTCTAACACTGTTCTTTGCAGCCATTATTTTCTTTAAAGTACAATTGTCTAATGTTTATCTTCGATTTGGCTGTTGTGGTGTGCAAAACCTCGTACCTTGCTTTTTGCCACACTGCAACACTTTACAGATGTGGAAGATGTGAAATTTGTCATCAATTATGACTACCCTAACTCCTCAGAGGACTATATCCACCGAATTGGACGAACTGCCCGCAGTACCAAAACAGGCACAGCATACACATTCTTTACTCCTAACAATATTAAGCAAGTAAATGACCTCATCTCTGTGCTTCGGGAGGCTAATCAAGCCATCAACCCCAAATTGCTTCAGCTCATTGAAGACAGAGGTTCAGGTAAGTACTGTTCTTGACCAAAGTGCATAGCTTTTTCTCTCAGAACAAAGTGGAAACTTAAATTTCACATCCAACCTCTCCAAAATGGATATGAAAGGTGGTTTAGCTACCAGTTATGGTGATCTGAAAAGGTATTAACACCAGTAACAAAACCCAACAGTCCCCTCAATGCTCCCCACATGTCCTGTGGCACACCTGTGGTTCATGCTGGCCAGTGATGCACTTCTTGCCTTGAAACAGAACACAAAATAGGGCTTGGTTTTGTTGCCTTCTCTTGACAGCTGGGGAAGGTGGATGTAAGTGTCCTCTTGGCAAGATGAAGGTGGCTTTTTGCCTTGATGCCACTTTGTTACAGAAGAGAGTAGATGACTCTCCTTGTAGATTAGATTTGAAAACACTCTTCATCTCACCAAGACTCCAGTTAGCAACAGGGAAGAATAAGTTTGCACTGCTGGGTCAGGGAAAGAATTTTTCTCTTGATTAGGTGAGCTCATATGGTGGTAAGTAAAATGCAGTCTTTATGATACATAACTATGTCTTGTCTCTTTCAATAGGTCGTTCCCGAGGTGATCGACGTGACAGATATTCTGCGGGCAAAAGGGGTGGATTTAGTAGTTTTAGAGAGAGGGAGAACTTTGAGAGAACCTATGGTGCTCTAGGCAAGAGAGACTTTGGAGCAAAAACCCAAAACGGGGCCTACAGCGCCCAGAGTTTCAGTAATGGAACTCCTTTTGGGAATGGCTTTGCAGCTGCAGGCATGCAAGCCAGCTTCAGGGCTGGGAACCCTGCAGGAGCTTACCAGAATGGCTATGAGCAGCAGTATGGGAGTAACATTGCAAATATGCACAATGGCATGAACCAGCAGCAGTACGCGTACCCCGCCACTGGTGCTGCTCCGATGATAGGTTACCCAATGCCCACAAGTTATTCTCAATAACTTAGTGTATTTAAATGTCTCAGATTTTTTTTTGTTTTTTTTTTTCATAATTGCTCTTTATATTGTGTGTTATCAGAACAGGATAGTTATTTAAGAAATGGGAAATGCAGAAATGACTGCAGTGCAGCAGTAATTATGGTGCACTTTTTCGCTATTTAAGTTGAATATTTCTCTACATTCCTGAAACAATTTTTAGTTTTTTGTACTAGAAAATGCAGACAGTGTTTTCCAAGTCAATGTACAGTGATTTGAAATACAGTACCAGGAGGCAGTGCATGGCCTTCCAATAAAGATATTTGAAGACCGAATTTTCTTTCAGATGGCAATTTTCTCAACATGTGCACAACTTTACATTAATGGAATGTCAAATGTTTTTATATGAAATTCTAGAAAGGTTTCTCAACTGTGTCTGATTAAAACATTTAAGCTTACACAAAAACCAGCCTTGCCTTGATTGGGCTAGATTGCTTAGCACGGCAGGCTCTGCTCCGATGAGGAAGACAACTAAAGCTGGCTTCTAAGTATCCCTTGGAAACAGCAGTGCTCTTCCTCATCTTGCTAGCGTAGGGCCAGTTTTTGGAGAAGATCCACTGGAGTAATGGTATAGCTAAAAGTCTTTGCTGTGGTGTTGCTGATGAGCTGCTACAAGCGTAGGAAGCTATTGCAGCACCGTAACTGTCGCCTTCACATAAGCATATGTGCAGACTAGGCTTGAGTGTGATGTATCTACAGCTGTCGGGCCTTGTGAGTTAGCATGCAGGCTTACTATGAGCTTCAGAGAAATGGGAAGATCTTAGTATTAAAATTTCAAATTATACTTAAACTGGTATTGAGCGGTGATTTCTTTATGGAAGGGAGGGGAGGGAAATGGGCTGTTGATCCATGGGCATCCTGCATGGAGTTATTCAAGACTTGGAGTACATGCAAATGGTTCTGTAACCTCGGAAGTGAAGCAAACATTTCCTTGACAGTTATAATTGGAACAGCACTTGATCCTGGGGTTAAAATACATGATCCTTCCAAGTATAGTGTATTAGAATTCCAGTTAATACTGACTCAGTTCCTTCCTCTCACTTGTTTATCAGTTTCAAGTTTAATAATGCCTAGTTAAGAGTTGACTGCAAGAATCACGGCTAGATTCTGTCTGGGTTATTTTGAACCCAAGTCAGATGATTTCCGTGCTTAGGTCTTTGGTGACTTGTTTTCCTTTGAGGCTCAGCTTGTGATGTTCTTAACCACAGTCTACTCTCAATTACGTATTTCTGCCTTCTGAGTTCCATCAGCTGACAGTACTTGTGTGAGCATTCACTGATGCTATGAGAACTGCATGTTGGAGGCCTGCAGTCCTGCAACTCTGGAGTCCAAAAGGTGCAGTTGGCCATGGGGAAGACATTTTTAATTGGCATTGCAGTATTCCCAGTGGAAAATGAGGAAGCAGATGGTAATTTACCTTCTAACTTTGGCATGTTAACTGCAGTGCTTCCAGGTGAATTACCTGAAACAAAAGGCATTGGAAAACAGTTCTAAAACCTTGAGTATAAAGGGGGTTGAGTATAAAAAGGGTGCATGTAGAAAACTTAAGTTTGTGAATTAAGACAGAGTGGAGGTCTTTAATAGTGAAGGAAAGGCGAATGGCCTTTCCCAATAGCCCCGTTCTGGGGAATGGCACCAACCAGGTTTGTTAAAGTGAAACCCAGACAGAAGCTTGTGAGTTAAAAGTGGTTGAAAATGCTTTGGAAGCTTAATCAGGAGATCAGGGGAGGTTTATCTTGTGACTCCTGAGGTTTCTCAGGGTGGTGGATTGTTGCACTTTAGTGTAATTATATGGCCAAATCTGTGCCTTTAAAATATGGAGTGAGTTTAAACTTGGGCTCCACAGTTGTTTCTAGGAACGGGATGCATGTGACGGGAGTGCTGTTGCTCAGGTCATTAACCAAGTAAGGCACAGACCTGAGCTTCCACCAGGCCAGTTTTGAGGGGTTTTTGCCCAGGGGTGTTTATCCGGCGCCTGAGGGAGGTGTTCCCTGAGGGAGAAGGGTCTTGTTCAGTGTAAGGCGCGTGCTCAACATCGCACTTAAAATGATGATAAAAGACAGCTTTGACAGGATTCTCTTGGCAGATCCGAGCTCATGGCGAATCTGCCTTAGCAGTGAACTCGTACCAAGGAGCAGCAGCTCCTCCAGCTGACCCAGCGCCCTACTAGGGCGTGGGTCTCAATTCTCGCAGGCCCCTGGGCTGAGGCTGGGGCCGGGGGTCGCGAAGCACTGAGCTCCCGCTGGGATCATCCCGGCTCGCAGGGGTTTGTCTCAGTTCTCTCTTGCAGGATGGTTCCTCTCCAGCTCCACCTCCCGGCACCGCCGCGGTGAAGCGCGCATGGAAATTTCCACTGCAGCTGTGGGCGGTATCGCGCTCACCCGAGCTCCTCTCGGAGACCCTTTACGGTGCTTCAGGCCCTCCAGACCACCACAGAGCCGTCCCCATGAGCTCTGCACGGACTTTGCCCCCAGCAGTGTCCCTGTGCCGCCGCCATGGGGGTCGGGTCTGCTCCAACACTGCACAACACAGCACAGAATGGTGCCGCCGAGCTCCGGGCTCCCGGGTCCGATAGGGCAGGGCCGGGCCAGGCGCTGCCCCCCGGAGCGGGGCCGCGGGCACACTGAGGGGGATGTTGCCTCCCCCCCTCCCGACGAGTGTCAGTGCGCATGCGCAGCCGCTGCGTCTCGCTCCGCTTCCTGCGCACGCGGGACGCTACGCATGCGTAGTGCTGGCGCCGCCATGAGGCAGGAGGCGGGAAGGGAAGATGGCGCTGAGGTGCCGCCGCGGCGGGCGGTTCTGCGGCCGCCCTCCCGTGGGCCGGACCGTGCTCAGGCGGCGGCCGCCCGCCGCGGGGGTCGTGGGGTGGGTGGAGGCCGCGTCCTCGGCGCGGCTCTACTCTGTGGTGGCGGGTAGCGGCGGCGGCCATGAGGTGAATGGGGAGGAGCTGCTGGAGGTGTGCTGGCGGCGGCACTTCCTGCGGGGCGGCGCGGAGTCGCGGCCGGCGCTGCCATGGCGCGATTACCTCAGCGGCTGTCACCGGGGCTTCGGGCCTTTGGGCGCTGCGCTGCGCGGAAACCTCGTGTCCCAGTGGTGGGAAGCGGCCCTGCCCTTCCGCGAGCAGATACTGGCGGTGGATGCCCCACTGCACGGCCCGCCCGCCGACGCTGCTCCGCAGGGCCTGCGGCTGCTGCGCTCTGAGGCGCTGCATGAAGCGCTCCAGGGCCCCTGTAGCCAGGAGCAGGGCGGCCTGTCGCTGGAAGAAGTGCTGCGGGCCGCAGGGATGCTCCGTGAGAGTCTGCTCCCCGGTAGGTGCTTTATCCGTCACCGCACGCGTGCGAGCGAAGCAGCTGTGTTTAAGGGGAGTTTGCAGTTGTGTCAGCGCGCTGGGCATGGTTCTTTCCAAGGATCTCAGCGGTGTGAATGGCGGGGTGCACATCGGGTGTTTTCCCTTTAATTAGGGAAAAAGGCACGTTAAGATCACAGTTGTGAAGCTACCCGGAGGAACTGGGCTGCAGACTGCTCAGATCACCTCAGCGAAACAGGACCTCTAGTGGGGCTTCACACATGAGCAGCGTGTGTTGTGTGCGCTACATTCACTCTTAGTTAAAAAATAAACGCTTTTCCTGCGGCTGCTGAACGTGGTGGTTTGTCCTTTGACAGGTGCCTTGGCACAATACGCTAGCTGCTTAGAGCTGGTGAACAGAAGACTGCCTTGTGGCCTTGCTCAAACTGGAGTGTGCTTTCACTCTGTTCCAGACAGCGAACAACACAACAAAAACCGTGTAAGGTAGAGTATGAAAGAGATTGATCCTTTTCCAGCCTTAAACCAACTATTTTGTACTTGTTTCACTCTTTAATTATTTTTGAATACTGTTTCTTGTTTCTTCCCTGTTATTTTTGAAGGAGTTAACTTGCTGACCTTACTATTGTTTAAAGAATAGGCGAAAGGACCACGTCTTTGCTTGCATGGTTTAGTTCTCCCAGAACTACAGGACAGTGGCTGGATTACTGGTTACGCCAGAGGCTTCAATGGTGGAGAAAGGTAACAGTAGCAGGGGGGAATCTTGGTTGGCTCCTCTGTATCTTAGGGAGAGATACATAAACACCCTGCTCAGCATTATATTGCTAGCCTGGTTTTGTGTCTGATGTACATGTATTTCTTGTGAGAAACTGCAAAACTGCTTAAGTTGACGACAAACCTGTGAAGTAGTTTATAACTTGACTTGCAGAAAGGCAAATGTTTTGTGTCTGTAAGTGATTTGAGATCAAGATGCTGTGAAATGGCAAAGCGATTTGGCAGTAATCCCCTCTTCTGTCTTCTCAGTTTGCTGTAGCCCCATCTAACTTCAGCAGCAGCGACTTTCAGGATGAAAAAGGAAGAAAAGGATTTAATTTGCATTACAGATTTCCTTGGGGGACAGAAACAATAGAAACATTGAAGAACCTTGGAGATACTGAACTGTTACAGATGTATCCAGGAGATAATTCAAAATTACTTGTAAGCTTTATTCTATTAAAAGTCATTTCTGATAAAGATGACTGTGTGAGAGAAATGGTTTCTTTGGTGGTCCAGTTGCTTAGCATGTACCAGCAGTGCAGCTGATACTCTGCCTGTCTCTCCTGGTTTTGTAGTCTGTTTCTATGCAGAAATGGTTACATAGGGATTTCTTAACGTGGGGACACACTCTTGTGGTCACTCAAGTAATCTACAAAGCTGCAAAAGAAAATGCAGTTTCAAGTGCATTTGCTGTAGATTTAAAATTACAGTCAGAGCAGCAGGACAAGGACGTAATCCCATCCTGCTCCATCCCCTTCTTCCCCTGGTGTTACAGTCTTACCTGGTTGCTGTTACACTTTTAAGATGGCTGGTAACTTTAAAACATGTCTGAGTGTATTTTACATGTAGCAAAGGTGCTCAAGCTCAGTGCCTCCTTAGACATTAAAGTAAGCAAAAGGCTTTTCTGGACAGTCTTTGAGGTATTGCTTTGTGGGTTTTTTCTCTTCAGGGTCGAGATGGAAGGAAGAATGTTATTCCCCATGTTCTGTCTGTGAGTGGAAACCTGGACCGAGGAGTGTTAGCATATCTGTTTGATTCCCTGCAGCTAGCTGAGAATCCTTTAACAAAAAAGAAAATTGCACAGAGAAAGGTAACTTTCTGTAGAAAGTGTAAGGGAAGGTTAAGTACAAACCCCACAGATGGTGTAGTAAATTCAAGGATGGGGGGATACTTCCGTTTTCCAAATCACATCCTCTGATCCCAAACAGCCACACTCAGAACACTCCTCACTGGTATAAGATGGCCCCATGGGACTGCCTCTGCCATCCTTCTCACCCACATAAGCAACTTCTCTCTCATTCTGAGGTCACCTTTCCTGTTTTACCTTCTTTTCCTCTTAAGAGTAGATAGGCCCTTGTCATGCAGGTGATGGTGATAAGAGTGGTTGGAATGACGCTGTTGTGGTTGGAGAGAGGAGTTTATCTCTTGCAGCAGCATTTGAAGGTTGCTGAGATGAGCAGAAAAGTGGGTGCCAAGTGGTAGTGGGGCATTCCCCTAAGGACCGTCACTTTTCCCACTTTTACTCTGGTTTTCTGGCTTTCACACAGCCAGAAATCAGTCTGATCTATTAGGTTGGATGATAACTGTCTGCTGGGCTTTCTGATCATTTCCTCCATTAAAGATGACTGAGCTCCGCTAAGAAAGCTTTATGTCTTTTCCATGGCTCAGAGAAAATGGAGTAGTTTCTGCCATGCTCACCTAGCTGCCCTGTGTGCTACTTTAGATGTAACATACAGCATGCTTCTAATCAGGATTTTGTGCTGTGACAAAATTCAGGCATGTTTAGAACCTTAATTTCAGTGAAAAAATAGTACAATTTCCTCGTTCTGTTTAGAATGTCACACTAAGCATATGTAGTAATCTGTTGCTTTTTGTAATATTATTAGGTACTTAAGCTTCATCCTTGTTTAGCACCTCTGAAAGTGGCCTTGGATGTAGGAAAAGGTCCAACAACAGAGCTGAGACAGGTATGTTGTAAGAAAGTATTTTAATTCTGAACACTGACTCCACATAACATTCTGTTACCATTCAGACACTGTTTACACTGGGGAAAATCATGCTGCTGCTTTGGATCATGGAGGTTTGTGGTCGTAGAGGTTTCACAGAGCAGGTTGTGAGTTGTAGCTGGAGGATACTGCAGATAATGAGTAGCAGATGCCTTCCTTACATTAACATGCTGCTTTTACTGTTGTTAGAGGGTTGATACTTATTCCATGCAAAATTAAGGAAAATAAATAACACAATCCCTCTCAAATTCCTGATCTTTCAGGGTTATCTTAACGTGTGGGTCACAGCTTCAGAAGGGTTTTTTAAAGGTCTTTATTTCAGTCAGTCATTAAGTTGGTCCCCACAGAAGGGAGGGACCTTGCACTGGCATGTTTTCAGATAGAAACAGAGATGTATTTACTGGGCTGCTTTCTGATTTGAGGTTATTTTAGCCAGAGAATTAACACCAGCTGGGAATGCTAATACCTCACATACTAGAGCTTTAATGGGTTTTTGTTCAGAGTTTCAAGCCCTCAAATCTGTCTTTTAATTCCTGTTTTTCAATAAACACAGGTTTGTCAAGGATTGTTCAATGAACTGTCAGAAAACAGAATTTCTGTATGGCCGGGCTACCTTGAAACTGTGCAGGTATCTCTGGAACAGCTTTATACAAAGTAAGGAGAAACAGTCTTTTATAAATTAAACTATGAAGGTGACAGATGACTTTCTGTGGACTAGAGAAAATAAGCCTGTTTTCAGTAAGTCATCGAGTGCAGTAACCAAGTGGCTGAAGGCATGCATCCAAACCATGAACCTGGCATCAATGAGTTTTATTACAGAAAGCAATGTCAGTTCATTTCTAAAATTAAGTATAAGCCTTCACATGGTGTTTTCGTTTCTCTGGAACTGTGAAATGCCCTTTAGAGACTCTCCAGTTGAAAATAAACTTCTTGAGATGAGTTACAAGCCCGAGAAGTGTTTCCTACCCTCAACCCCCACTTTTGCATCTGGGCTGGTTCTGCATTTCATTCTTAAGTACTATTTCAAATGGCACCGTGTGTCTAGTCTTTGAGCTTAAAAATTCTTCCAAGTCTGGAACCATTAGTGTATGTGATGGAATTATTTGTGGAGATAAATCTGCTATTCCATTTCAGGACATCATATGCGATTTGTTGATCAGGAGTGAACTTTGAGCATATTGGTGAATATTTTAGGCTGAGAGAAAATAAATACAACTCTTCGTTCATGTGCAGTAGTCTTCAAAGCAAGTCAGAAAGATATATTCTGCTTTTACAAAAATACTCTTGTAGTAGGTCACTAAATAACATTCTTTATGTACTAAAGTAAATAATTTAAAGAACCATAGTCAGGAAAGCAAGGAAGGGCAACAGGAGACTGGTGTCTTCATCCTGGACTTCGTGCAGTATTGCAGGAATAAATACTTACAGATGATGGTCATTTGTACATAATTTATCTGAATTTCTCATACACCAGAAGCAGTAACAGGAGTGCTCTTTTCTCTGCAGGTATGATGAGATGGGTGTTCTCTTCGTGATCTTGATAACTGATGCCACTCTAGAGAATGGAGTGATCCAGCTGAGAAGCAGAGATACAACCATGAAGGAAATGATGCATATTTCTAGGCTGACGGACTTTTTAACTAAGTATGTAACATCAGCCAAAAATGTGTGAATTTATATGTGTTGAATAAAAGGAATTTCTTAAACATCTGTGCCTGAACTGGCTTCTGCAGTGTCATGGACCTGTAAAACTTGGCAGTGCATCTCTTTTCTATCAACTCCAGACCATCTGGGTCTTCCAGCTTACCTTGAGAAGAGACAAACTTGTCCCTCATTAGCAGGGCTAACTGTATTCTTTGTCATGTCTCTAGTTATACTATCTTATTGAAAATACTCCATCTTAACCTAAAAATCTTTAATTCGTGTGTTGCCATCACACTTAAGGTCTCTGCTGGAAAATTGTGTTCTATAAAAAAGACCTCCAAATTCTGAATGTTCCAATAACATCAGTAAATGTCTTTGTAATGTCTGTTTGTAGGGGTGTATTTTAATCACATGGCATCAGTTCCTCAGCATTTAAGCTACTTCGTCTTCCCCTTAATAAACATCAAAATCAAAAATACATTATCAGGAGTAAGAGAGGAAATAGATTGTAAACAGTTTTTGACAAGCACTCTTTTTTGGACAAAAATGTATGTACCTAGAAAATGGTGGAAAAAGATTAATTAATCTGTGATAATATTTATCTATGCTGAAGTGTTGTAGTTAGATATGAGTGTTTGCATAGATATGAAATTATTCTGATCTTCAGTAATTTCCAATGTGTGTATAGCTTAAGTCACTTTAATAAAGTCCTTTAAGGTGTATGCAGCAACGCATGTGGCCCCCGGTGGTCATCAATGCCATGAAGCAAAATAACTTGCCTTAAACGTTTCTTCTATTGACATGGTGCTCATTTAACTATAAATGGGTTATTTGTAACTGCCAGATATAAAGCAAGATTAGCATCCTATGGATCTGTGCCTTACTGAACTCATGAAGTTCAATGTAAATGGCCATAGAACAACATGAAAACAACCCAGAAACATCTATGAAACAGCCTGTTGTGGGATGCAGAATTTGTTTTGGAATTAGCTGTCCCAAAAAGTTAATTTTAGCATCCTTTCCCTACTCTGAGAGCTGAAGTAACGTTGAACTGAGAAATTGCCACCCTTGCTGCTAGGTGACAGCAGGTAGAGGCCACATATGGATGGATGTTCTAGTATGTGCCTAAGAGAACAGCACACTTTGGATATATATATATATATATATGTTAAATACTTAACTAGAGCCTTTTGATTATCTTACATTTTTATACAGTCCAGTTTCTGCTGCAGGAGGGTTGTTAAATGTACAGAACTTGGGTCTGGGTGAACAGTTTATATCATTTATTCCTTTCTGGTTATTCAGCAGATGCATATAATGCCAGACTATATCTTGTGTCCAGCAGGATCTTACCTGACTGATTGCATTGAGTCGGTTTGGGTTTATGGTGCTATTTGGGCAATAAGCTACTGTTTGTCTAATGGGATTGTTATGTAGCTCTTTGTTAATTCCAATTTTTATCTGTTTGTTTTCTGCTTGTTCTTTAAGTTCAAGTCCTTAGAGGTGATGACTTTGGGGTGTTTGTAAAGAGCAAGCAATATTGTCTGTACCAAATCATTAGGCCAGGAAACTAGTATCTCAATACCATCTCTTTCTGTGTAGCCTTGGTGATACTTAACCACACCCAGGGACTGAAAGATTATTTCAAAATACACAATTAAGTTAATCACAAAAGAGATCTTACCTTATACTCAGTCTCTGCTCAACACACTTGAGTAGACGGTGGCACACACCCTCTTGTCTGCAAAAAGGCAGAATAACAGAATTCTTAGTGGCTTTTTCTGGGTACATATACACAGCAGAAGAATTAATATTCATGCCATCAGCAGTTTGGTCACTACTAACATCCCCTGCGTGGTTTCATAATGGGCTGGTGAGTTTTTACAATTAGGATGGTGATAAGCTTTCTATTTGGGGTTTGCTTTTTTAACCCCTTCAGAAGAATCTCAGTTACTTTTAATTTCTCCACAGAAAGTAAGCAATTCCAGTATTGTAACTGCTGCTGGGTAAACCCTGCCTTTCCCCCCCAGAAAACACCAGTATTATAGCTTGAGGTTTTCACCTTTTTCATCTTCTCTTCTTAAAACAGAAAAGTTGACGTATTCTTCTTCTGGTTTAACAGGCACTGGATTAGAGGATGAACAGCAGTTAACTTGAGACCGACCAGACTTTGTTTCTTTAAATAATCTTGAAATAAAGCAGTGAGATTCTGTATTGAGTGTAAATCTGCCATGATTTCTGCAGTGTTCATGGGCCTTAATAGAGCTCCTGTCACTGTCCTTGCAGGCTATGCTGATGGGTATCTTGCACTGCACTCAGCTAGCACAGCAGAGCAGCTGGAGTTCTACCTATCTACTCATGAGCAGGAAGGCAGATTTCTTTGGTGAGAATGATTCCTTTTGTGATACTTAGAAACAGGAAGCATGACACCTTTGCTGTTTGTTGGGGGGGGGTTCATTTTCCCTTGAAAATACTGACATTCACATAGAACTCAAATGTAGAAAACTGTAAGTTAATACCACTGTGGCTTTCATGTAATGTCTTCATTATTGTGTATTTTCTGCAACTGAAGTAGTACAATCTCTTAACATTGGTCAGTTGCTTTGTTATCTGGCATTACATCATTTCAGTTTGAACTAACTCTGACTCATGTCAAAGTTAGGAAACATGGAACGGGGAATTATTGTGCACTGAGCAATTTTGAACAGTATGCAGGAGACACATTGTTTTGCTATAACTTGCATCCAGGCCACTGTTGTCTCTTAGTAAATGGGCACTGCACCTCTGACCTACTTACTGTCTTTTAGTTTGCTTTTCCTCTGTAATGGCTATTTGAACCCTCACCATGAGTTGCCAAATGCAATTCTTCATTTTACTTCTGTTTACGGTAGATTTTTATATAAAACTTCAGTTTGTTTAAACAGTTGTGGTTTTGGCTGCGTGGCTGACACACAGGAAGTGCCAAATATGTATCGTATCCTGTGCGACTTCGAATTGTGCCTCTGGCAGGCAGAGTCAGCAGCAGAGTTATTTTACTCCCTGAGTAGTAGTAGGTGTCTCCTTCCACAGCTTTTGCAGTATCTGAAGAAATTTGCCCATACTAGCTACAAACAGCGTAACAGCATTCTTCTACCAAACTCCAACAATTAAGTTTCATGACCGCTTGGGGAGTGACATGAACTTACCAATTTCTGAGTATATGACCTCGTCTTCAGGCTCTTCTACATTTGGTGTTGAAGTAAAGCCAGTTGAGGGTCTAGTACACTTAAATTTTTCTGCAAATTGGAGAAGAAAACCAAACACATGCCTATATAAGTATATGAGAGTTTCTCAGAGGGAAATAAACAGCCTCATGATATTTTTTGGTTCCCGATAATGCTCTTTTCATGATAAAAATTACACCCTTAACCAAGGGCATTTTAATAGTATTTCCTTTCTTTACTAAGAACAATGAGGTCAATTCCTTCCAGTGAATTTATGAGTTTATGTGTATTAAATTAGATGTTGTTTTGCTTTTCCCATCCCAGACTTGCCATCTAGAACATAGCTCAGAGGTTTTGCCTTATCAGTGTCTTGTTACATTGCCTGTGCTGGTTAAGACCACATCTTAAAATACCAAGAGCTTAACTCCACTTGTAACATGATATTTACACACTAAAATGTATTGACAGCATAAACGAGCACCTCTGGAAAATGAAACAGACATTTAAATAACTCACTTGCTTTATATGAAGGAATTACGAAAAACGGAATTGCCAAAGCAAGTCCTATTGCGAATAGTAGCAGGATCAGCCCAAGAGAAATTATCAGGGGCTGAGAAAGTCTTCTCTCTTCTGCCAAAAAGAAAGAAATAAAAAGGTGTTTATGCTTTCATATTCTAAGTACCTTCTGTAAATTAAAATCAACACTTTGCATTTCTTTCAGCTTTTGGATTTAACTGTGGTTAATCGTCAGGAGAGTCCCAGGTGCACACTGCCACAGCAGAAGGAAAGGACCTTGCTGGTGCCAGTGGACTCTTTCATAAGACCAGAGAGAAAATGAAACTGGACTCTACACAGGGCAGGCCAGCGGTTTCTTGTAAAGGTGAATCTTTTACAGTCATCCGTAATGGTCACTTCAACTTCTGATGCTGTCTCAGCTGCATGGAATTCTGTCTTTTTGCATTCACTTTAAAAGCTTCTTTTTAAATGTAAAAAATTGTATTTTGAACATTAAATTGCAGGAACAAAATTTCTGGCTATAAACTTGCAGTGTTATAACATTGAGTTTTGCGTGGTCCCTGTTTACCGACAGTGGCAAATAGTTTCACACGGGCTTACCTGCTAACGTGAAGTTGAAAGCGTTGCTGTATTTTGCATTTCTGCGAAAACCATTTTCAGCTCTGCATTTATAGGTTCCAAAGTCACTAGAGGAATTGATGAATAGAACAATCTCAGCTGCTTCCTTCTGCATCATCACCTGGGAAGAGATGCTTTGTATTCCTTTGAAGAATATGTACGTGATAGGAAGAGAGCCATTCTCCGAGAGACAAGACAGGGTCACATTCTGGCCTTTCTTTGCTTGAGAGGTGGGTGAACTCAGCACTGGTTTGGAAATGGGCTCTGTAAAAAGAAAACTGAAAAGACTGCATCATTGAGTACAGGACAAGCTCCAAAGCAAGGCTTGGAGTTAAGCAGCAACATTGGCAAATGAGATGAGTTTGAAGGATGGGGGTCTTGGTGAGCCAGATGAGAATAGCACTGCCAACTCCTAAGACAGTAACAGCGATCTACAGTAGAGTTCAGCTCTACAGTCAAGGCAGGCACATGTTGCAGTCTAAAACAGTACCTGTTGCAAGCAAAATCCTGACTCCTGCTGCTGCAGATCCATGCCTCTGTGCCCCTAAAATGAAAGTGCTGAGAAGGAATACAGCAAGACATACCTAGAAGGGTGAAGCTGAGACTGTTGCTGTATTTTCCGCCACTGGTGTTGTTGTTCTCAGCTTTGCATTTGTATTCACCCAGATCACTGGCAGAGTTGATAGTCAAGTTAAACAAACTGGGGGTCAGGTCTGGCCTATTTAAGGTGGATACCTTCTGATTATGTTTAAACAATGTATATCTGACAGGTGGAGATCCAGAATCTGAGTTGCAGGAGAGGGTCACGTTCTGGTTCATCACTACATTCAAAGTCCCCTGAACAGGTTTGAGCCTGGGATTGGACAGCATCTCTGGAAAGAAGAAACTCCTGAGTGAGTTCACTGCACCATTCATCCAAGAAACCCAGATTTTTCCCAAAATATGCTGAAGACCACTCTATACTCATTTCTGTTGAAATAGGGGGTTATAGGGTCTTTCTCATCTTCTGGTCGCAGGCAACACAGCTTTGTGTGCTTCAAAATCAGTCTAGAGCTTCAAACACCTGATGACTCATAGAAATAATGACAAGTGCATGTCTTCATGCAAGAGAGCGCATATACATACAAAGCCAAGAGATGTATCCCGATGAAACAACAAAAATACTTTTGAACCACAGAAGGAATTCAAATAATACAAGTATAAAAGATAAATATAAATTTTATGGGATGTTAATTGTAGGAGAAGGTAACCCTATGGGATAGTTGAGAGGTAGCATGTGAACCCACAAGTAAAAGCAGTATTTTATATGTGGCTGTATCAGGCAGAAATTACGTTGTGTAAGTAGATTGAACTTTTGGATAGTAGCAGCAGGAGCCTTGACAGTCTGTCAAATTATTTTGCTTTTATGATATTATACAAGTAAATTTGAATGAAAACTTGTGTTTTCATTACAAAACAGTAATAAACTAGTCATGAATAAGATAAATTATGACATTTCTAGAGAGGAAAAATATGTTTTAATTTTATATGAAGGTTTTGGACATTTTAAAATCCCCTGCTCCCTGTATTTTTTAAGTTAATTTCAGCCCATATCCCAATCCCCCCCCAAAGAAAACCTACCTTTGCTGTTTACCATAGTTTTCTGAATCTGCTGAGACATTTGAACTAAGAGAAGGGAAAAAAGCTTTCAGTCAAGAAACACTTGTTCTTGTTCAGAAGGATTTGTAATATGTAAGAAGTATGTCCTTGGCTTACGGTAGGCAAACAGCAGAATCATGAGAAAAAGCATTTTCTTGATCCTGAGCAAGCTGGCTGGTGGAGTTACAGGAGTGAGGTCTTTGCCGAGTGACTCTAGGGGTTGAGGAAGTCCTCAATACGGAAATGGTCTGATTTGTGCTGATTGTGTAAACACTTGTCATATTCCACTTCCATTTATCTGATGGGAGACAGAGCAGCGGTAGAAGAAAAAGCTGTGGAGGGAGAAACAGCAGTTTAGGATAGAACTAAATGTTACATAGTGGTGGTGTAGCTGGCATAAGGAGCAGTTTTCCATAGGGAGAGATGTGTGACAGAACCATGCAGCTATGCACTATACAAAACTGTATCGTTTTTCTAGCGTTGTTCTATAAGGGAGTGAGATCACTGATTCCTATCAGCTAGCCAGGTTTGCTGGAGATAATACAAGTGATCATATGGCTGAGACCGAGGGGGTTTGGGGTACTGCGTTTATTTTAGCAGTAATATAATTAAGAAAAAATGTCCAAAAAGAGAGTATGAAATCTAGAGACTTTTTCAGACACTAATAACTATTTAGAGCTAGGCAGCTCATTAAGGACATTAAGGCCAAACTTCAAATACTGAAGCTGTGAGGAAGACCTTGTACTTGAAGGTACAAATTTCATCATGAACTTGAGTTCAGCACCCCTGCAGGAACACATTTGATGACTAAGTTGATGATCTAATCAGTAACACATAATGACAGCAAGTAGATGTTCTTTACTTGTCATCCTCTGGGCAAAGTAGATGTAATCTTTAGCTATACATGGACAGTGTCTTTTGAAGAACTCCAGGGCCTGCTCTGCTTGAGGCAGTAACTCCCTATACAGAGAATAGCTTGAAAGTGTTGTGATCTTGATCTTACTTCTTCGCAGTTTATGAACGTGACAAGGCTGTACGTGGTCTGTGCTGCTGTGTCACAAAATCCCTCCCAAAGCATGTCCTGTCGCACCAGGGCTGTTTCCTCACAGAATTCCATGCACAACTTTCCTCCTTTCTTCCCCCCCCCCAGTTTATTCTTGCTCAATGTAAGCCAGCCTCCAGCCTCCCCTCGCAACCGTGTCCGATGTCGAAACACCGCTAACGAACCGCAGGGGCGGGACAGGGCTGCAGTGCAGCTGGCAGGAAGCACGTGTAGGAGCGCACATGAGGAGCAGAACCGGGAGCGTTTGCGCCACTTCCTGTGGTGGGAAACAAACAAACGCACACACCCGGCCCTCCCTCGCAGGCCGATGATGGCGGCGGGGCCGAGCCGCACTCCTGTCAGCCCAGCGGGAGGATGCTGAGGGCAGAGGTGGGAAGCGTGCTCGCAGCCGCCCGCCGGTGGCTCCGGTGCCTCAGCAGCGCTCCGGTTGTGCGGGCGGGCAGGAACAGGAGCAGGAGCAGGCCCAGGCAGCTTGCCCGGCACACGGAGCCCGCTCCTAGGCCGATGAAGGCGGCAGGGCTGTGGGTAACCGGCTGTGGAGAGTGCGTGGGGCCATTGGACCGCTTGCAGTCTGTCACTCCCGCCCTGTGGAGACACTGAGGGACAGGTCGATGTCGCTCACCACAAGCGAGCACTTTTCTGTTGCCAATGAGCTGGTTCGTGTTGCGTGTGGGGATTGGTGAATTGTTGCTGTGAGCTGTGCATTTGTATGTGCCCTGTAAAAAAGAAGAGGTCAGTTGTCACCAAGAGCCCTCCTTTACAGCAGCTTTAAATGGCCTGTGTGCAGAAGAGCTTGCTTGCTTCCCTCAGGGTGTGTGGCCTAAGGGGTATCTAGGGAACAAAAGTGCTGGTTCAAAGCACTGGTTCCTATTTGGGAAGTGAGAAGAGCTCTTCCAGAACTGTTTGTGCCTTTCTTGGCTCTTGGCTGTCTTGTTTTGGACTCTCCTAAGCAACGCTGCTCTGTCTCTTCCCCTGGGTGGAGGTCCTGTAGTTCAGTGCATCTGTGCCCTCAGGGGTTTGGGTTCTGCTTTGCTTGTTTTGCTTTCACTGAAATCTGATTTTAGTGTCTGCAATAGGGAACATGTTTTCTTTGACCTGTTTCATCCATCTCAATTCTACATGTAGATTACCGAGAAGAGCAGTGTTTCTTTCAGCTGTCCCATACTTCCATCTGCTCACGTATCTGCTTACTTTCCCACTCTACAATTGCTTTGCAGAGCATTAATAGCGACACTTACCACGTGGAAGGATTTTCTTTAACTATTATGATAGCATTTGGTAGCTGAGTGATGAAGTTTGTATAAAAGCCAGGCTGCAATTGCTACATCACCACGAGGGGAGTAATAAGGTGGTGGTTAGATTGTCCCTTAGATGGCGCTCATCATTTAAATGATTAAGTTAGGTTGATATAAAGAAGCTTCTGGAAAAAATTGACTGCTTGATCCTACATGGCAAGGTAGTCCTGGAGGTGATCCTGCCCCTCTACTCTGCTCTTGTGAGACCTCACCTGGAGCATTGTATGCAGTTCTGGTGTCCTCAACATAAAAAGGACATGGAACTGTTGGAACAAGTCCAGAGGAGGGCCACGAGGATAATCAGGGACTGGAGCACCTCCCATATCAAGATAGGCTGAGAAAGTTGGGGCTGTTCAGCCTGGAGAAGAGAAGACTGCTTGGAGACCTCATAGCAGCCTTCCAGTATCTGAAGGGGATACTGGGGAGGGACTCTTCATTAGGGACTGTAGTGATAGGACAAGGGGTAATGGGTTAAAACTTAGGGGAAGTTTAGATTGGATATAAGGAGGAAATTCTTTCCTGTTAGGGTGCTGAGGCACTGGAATGGGTTGCCCAGGGAGGTTGTGAATGCTCCATCACTGGCAGTGTTCAAGGCCAGGTTGGACGAAGCCTTGGGTGAGATGATTTAGAGCGAGGTGTCCCTGCCCGTGGCAGGGGGTTGGAACTTAAGGTCCTTTCCAACCCTAACTATTCTATGATTCTATGATGTGCAAGAATTTGGTCAAACCATAATCCGATGGACTCTCTACTCATGGGAGCTGTGTGTGCCAATGGTGCATTATTATTCTCAAGCACTACTCTTGGAATACCACTTTCTGCTGGTTTATGTGGATGTCATTGTGATGAGTATTCAACAGATCCGAAGGTGGACAGCATGCTTATGGCAGCTTTGTAATAGGCTTTAGGGCAGTATATTTCTACGTGTGCTGGAAGTAATTCCTAAATGATGAGAATGAGCTTCATTAAATCCTGTTGTATTGCTCTGAGAAAAAAATGTTACTGTCTTGTTTTGCCCTTCAGCAAGTAGATCAGCATCCATATTGTCCATATGGCATCCAGTTGGCCATATTGTCAATGTGAAACAGGGAAAAAAAGCAGCACTAGCCCTTGGCACTACCTTTCTGTGATGTTTTGAATACTGACTTTAACTTTGAATGCTGAGTAGTTCATTAGTCTCTTCAAGAGTGTCCTGAATAGTAGTAAACGAAGTTTACTTCCGTGATGATTGTTTTTGCTGGCAAAGTTGGCTATTGACTTTGGACTAGCGTGATGTTGATTTGTTCAGCATATATACCTAGAGTTTTGTAGCATCAGTAAGATACTGTGCAAGCCTGGAGTTCTCTTTTGATTAGATTTACAAATGTGCTGCCCAGACTTAATGTGGTTGTACATGGAAAAAGAACTGAATAAATTTAACAAGGAGCAATGAACAGAAGGCCTCCAGCCAAACAAGTAAGTTAAAAAGCCTGAAAGGGAGATGTGTATCTCTTGCTGCTGTGATGATATTCTGCCTCAAGCAAGCAGGTGAAGACAATAAAAACCAAACTGAGCTTTTGTTCACAAGGTTCATTCTTTGACTTGAGAATGAAAATAGTGTGGGATAGCATTCTGTAGGAAGGCTGTGAAGACTTCACACTGTATCTGCCCTGCCAGAGGCTTCCAGGGATATCTGCATGGTTCAGCAGGATTACAAAAGTTATTCCCAGTCCCTGTTTCTCATCCCAGAGGTCCTTCTTTCTGGAAGACCATCTGCTATAGTAAGTGTCTGCAGAAGGTTTGCTAGAAATCACCATATACTGACAGTTATGTCTGGTGATGAATTAAATTAAGCACTTGTGTTTTGTCTGCAAAAAGCTTTTGCTGATATAGCTAGATCATCACTGAACACCAGATTTTAACACTCCTACTCAAAATGGCTGTGGTGGCAAGTCTGCTCTTTATTTTATCTACTTGGTGTTTGTGAGAAGATTGTTTTTTCTGGAGGATAAGTAACAGTACAGGAGGAAAGGATCTCTTCTATAGGCACATTTAAGATATCTTTACATTTCTGGTAATGATCCTCAGATCCTGAATGAGAATTTGAATGTAATGAATGCTTTTCAATGAACTGCAAATTGCCAGGGCATGTCAGCAGGTGAAAGGAGATTTTAGGTACCCAATTTGAGTAACCTAGCAGCTCCTAAACCCCAAGGATGGAATGTTTTAAATGTTCTGTATTCCCTTTGACTCCTCTTGCCCTCTCCCCAAAAGTAAAGGAAAAAGAAAGAAAAAATTTTGGTGAGACCCCAAAGACTGGGGTTACTGATGCATTTCTCTTGGGACGAATTCTGACGTCACTGTCTGAAAAGTGCTCCAGACAAATGTGTTCAAGAATTGCTGTAAGAATATCATAGGTTGAAAAATACAGAGTACTCTCTTAATCAGCCTTCATTAAAAATTGATGTAATTTTCACTTTTTCTGCTTTTTAACCTCTGATAAAAATTAATATTTATGGTTTCAATTTTGAGTATTTAAGATACTGGATGGAAAGTGTTTAAAAATACACCTGTCAGGATTATGCCTGGTTTTTAGCCCTTTTCAAACTGCTGTTTGTGTACTCTGAGAAGTATCTGCCCCTTTGTGCATCCTACCCAGAAGTTACAGCAGTGATGTCCATGTGTGGACACCAGCTGCAGATCAGGAAGCAGATAAATTCCTCTTGGTTTGTGTAAAGTCTGCTGAAAGATTTTCTGTCAATTTGGATCAGCTTGTTGAGTTACTACCAACTGAATTTCACTTATGAAACTGGTGTGGGATAGTGCTTGGAGAATCATCAAGCAGTACAGAAACAATGGGAATGTACAGAGAAGGAAAAACATTTCAGGAATTGATTCCCTCTCCAGCCAGAAGGTTCTGACCTTTTCTCTGGCACAGGCCATACTCTGCGACGAATATTGTTGCAGAGCTTGAGGCTGTTTTTCTGCTGCATGCAGAAATGGTGGATGCTAAGCAAAATGAGTGCAAATTCTGATGTATTGCTAGATAATCGCTGTGTGATAGTGACAGTCTGTGATGTTTGTTTCTAACTTGAGGACCTTGTTAACCCAGGAAATGAAAGCAGCTAAAAATGCCCTCAGTGTGTAGAATCAGTCACTTAATGCCCACTATTGAAGTAGAGAAAGCTTGAGAGGTGCTATCAGAAACCATGATCCTAGTGTAAACCAACAAATAGATTTCACACCTCTGAAAGAAGGAGTTTATTACTTTTTGTCTGAATTAACACACACGGGTATGTGTGCTACATAAAATACAAGCCAAGACTTCAGATTCCTGGTGTTTGGTAAGGAAGCGTAAAGCCAAACAGCAACAATCAGCTCTTGCTGTATTCAAAAGAAGAATGTCTGTGTGAAAGCCTTGGTGATCTTTCATTATCAGCTTCTTGTTTTTTTCAGTTACTTTTCCAGATCTTATTTATATTGCCAATTAGAGGAGGTGTTGGGGATCAGGAATCACACGAAAGAGAAGTGCGGGAACCACATGTGCTTTGCTCCAGTGCTCATCTCCCAGTAGATGGTGCCATTGTGAAATGCAGTTTATTCCGATATGAACAAACTTTCTGCAGTGTAGTGCTTCTGTTAACTGTGGAATTTATAGACTTCTAAACCCCCCTCAATGTTCATTTCTTTGATGTTCTTTATAAATATTCAAATCCAGGGATAAAATTCATGTTCATTCTTCTCTGGGGAGGCATAAAGACACACTTCTAAAATACAGGCAAATGATACAGATGTCCCACGTTCCAGAGAAGACAATATAGCCTGAAAACATATGTAGTAAAAAGTCAGTTCATTCCTAGTTTACCAGGGATTTGGCTAGACTTGTGAAAGCAGCAGTGCTTACTGCAGTTCCATTATCTATGAGTAGACTGAAACGGGAAGTGATAATTAAGCAAAATATTTTTGGGATTGGGGAATTAGAAATCAGAGCTGCTTTTCTATCCTTGCTTTAGTTACTGGGAAGCTCATGTTGAGATCAGTGTAGGTAAACACAGAGCTCTGAATTTTTATCACTTTTAAAATGAAACGAAGAAAATCCCAAGCATTTGTAGATCCACCTTTATAGCCATTAACTGGTTTTAAAATCAATGAACTTATACAAGAAGTTATGGTGAGTCTCTATTCTCAGGATCAAGATTTGATGACCCCAGAACATCACGTTAAATGTTTTGTCAGTAGATCAGCACGGTGGAATTTGAAGGCAACACATGCAGAGACTTCTTTTCTGAAGAAAGTGAAACTCCCATCAGGAATGGGCATTTGAGATCAGGAGACAAAGTTTAGATTTGCTAGAATCAGCGTGTGCTCTGTGAGGAAGTAAGATGACAGTCCTAGAGACTGCCTCTGTGCTGCGCTCTACACTGTCCTGCCAGCCAGCTGGAGAGCAAATGAAAACAAACAGCTCAAGCATGCTGTGAACTCCCAGCTTCCTCCCCTGCCATAAGGGACTGGCTGGAAACACTGTATTTGCAGAGGGAAAAAGCTGAAAATCTTATTCAGCATTTTGCCCTCAATTCCAAGAATAGGCCTTTGGCTGTAGGCAAAGCTCTGCTCAGATGACAGAGCCGGTGGGTTTTAGGAAATGTCATATGTGAGCAAGTAGCTAGGGACACAGCTGGTAGGAACAGCATTGTGAATTCCCAGATGACCACAGCTTTAATGTTTAAGGGTCTGATTCAAGGGGCAGTAGATTAAATGTAATTATTCCCATAGGTCTCCAAGGGCATTGTGTCACATTATAATGACTATTCTGTCTGCTTCAGAAAGTGTGTTGCATTTTTGAGGTCAATCCTACTTTTCCCACAAATAGAAGGGATTTCTTTATACACTGTGTATCAGAATAACTTTGGTCTTGCATATTTCAGAAAAATTCCTGCAGTTGAATTTATTTCTTGGAATTTGGTTGATACCAGCTAGATTTTCTTCTCCAGGGCAATGCTGAGGGCTTACCAAGAACATGCCAGTGTAATTGGCCTGTGACATCTTATGGCACGTACTTTCCTTGGAGTGACGTCTCACAACAGCCTCAGGTTTTTGGCACCATTAAACCTTACTCCTGACCTAGTTCATCCTAAAAGCTGGCCTTTCCACCACAGTCTGAAACTAGCCTGGTTCCGTATTGGCTCGCTCTGAAGGATACTGACCCACACTCACTTTCCCCTTCCCTCGCAGTGGCTCAGAGCAGAACCTTTGTCCCCTGTGGGAAAGACTGGTGTGGCTTTGCTGAGCTTTGTATGTCCTGCTTAATTCTTTTATGGGGGAGAGGGGAAGGGGGAAATCGCCTTCCTTCCTATTTTTTGTTATCAATAGCAAAAGTTAGTCTACCTTTGTTCTCCACCTGCCATATGTCCTCCTTCTCTTTTCCTTTACCTGGCTCTGGAGACCATTGCTGGCAACCAGCCAGGCCACCAGTCTTTTGTTGGTGGTGTATTTCAAACAAACTGGATTAAGCAGAACAAATACTACTGCTAGTCAAACAGCTTACTTCTTGGTCATTAGTTACTCTGACTATTGTGCTTCCTCCCTGCGAAACAGCTATGTAGATGCTTGTTCATATTGCCTATACATTGTTAAACAGATGAGTGTTTCCCTTCTGTTTCCTTTTGCAAAACACCCTGCTTGTGTGTAATACAAGTGTTAAGATACACATGCAGCTTTAAACTATTGTTTTTGGGGGAAAAAATACATTTTTCATTGACCTCCGAAGAAAAAAAAAGGGAGAAACACAGAAGCTTATGAGAACTGTAAGTCTCGTTTATAGGCTTCTGTGAATGTATTTAGTATTGTTTTCAGCAGTGTTTTAACAAGCTTGGAAAATGCTGCTGCAAGTAAAGGAAAGCACTGAGTGTGTCTACAAAGGAAAGAAACTAAGTGATTAAGTGCTGAGCACTCAATTTTCAAGAACAACTAAGTCACTATTTAGGGAGTTCTGGACACACAACTTGAGAAGCACTTTTTGAAGGGGCATGATTTCAAATCACTCTATCAAGAGTATAAACCAAGTCAGTATTAGGTCTTAAGTGGAATGACTTTAAGTCTGATTTGACAGTGGACTGATAAACCTCAGTGGAAACTGAGGGCTGAATGCTAAAGTAGAATGTTTTGCAACTTTTCTTCCTCCTCTGATCACATTTGCTCAATTTCTGCTTTCGGTGTTCTGGATGTGGATTTAATCATCCCTGATTTCAGGCTGGCTCTCTTATTGCCCCATTGCAAAAGAATTAAGACAGAAAAGGTCAGATCTCTCAGGAATGCCTGCTAGCAGATTTAATTCTTGCTCCAGAGTATTCTCTGTTTCAGGTTGTGCCACTGCTGCTGCAGATTTCTGCTGAAGAATAAACCTCCAACCGGTTCTTTTCTTGTTTTACACTGTTCTAACTAACTACATCAAAGAAAAACTTGTGCAGTTCCATGTTTTTGATATATACTGGTTGCATGAAAGTCTGCCTGTCAATATTCTAGTCTAATACAACAGTAGCTGTGGTTCCTGATATAATTTGAATTAATTGTGCACCCTATGGTAAAGCTGTTCTTTGCCATAGCAAAAATGAGAGACCTGGAAACAGAGGTAAAGAGGAAAAATGAGTAATTCTGTACATCTGTGCTCTAAAAGAGTTCTCTGTGTCAGGAAGAAGGGAAATATTTACTCAAGGATCCGCTGAGGTGAAATAGCAAAGGTAATTTGTCTTTGTAAATGGTTAATCGTGATTTAAAAGCCCCCATATTGACAGGAACTGCAGGATAGATGTCATTGGAACTTCTTGTTTTTTTAATACACCTTAAGAAATTAAACAAAGCAAATGCATTTGGTGGCGCCCTCAGGAAAAGTCCAGTCACTTCCTGAACAGTAATCTGCCTGTGAGCAGCAGATAGATTCTCATTGTTTGCCATTTCCAGTTTCCAGTAATGGGAACGATTACTTGATCCAGCCAGTTTTTGAAGATCTGGGAATATTTATGCATTTTAATGGCAAAATTTTATCAGTTTCCATAAAACAGCCACAGAAAAACCCATAACCTGTTTTTGGTACCTGAAGGCATCACCTCTGATGATGAATATTGTTTTATTTTGGAATTAAGCGTGTGTGTTCTTCAGGAACGAGATGTATCTTGCTCTTCTGGTGATTTTCTTGCAGTGTAAGTTTGATAACTAAATATCTGGGTGGGTACATGTGTTTGTGGTTTGTTGGGGGTTTCTTGGGGCTTTTTACTGTTTCCCATTACTGTCTGAATCTGTAAGCATTGAAAATACCACGTCTCTCCTTTTTTTTTTCCCCAGGTTCAGAACTTTACACTCAGGACAGAGGTAGGTCATGAGTTTTCCTCCTACAACATGTAAATAAGTAATTTAACTAATGGTTCAGTGGTTGGTGTGTATCCATAGCAGAGTTGATCTGAATTTGCTGTACTGTAGCTCAGTACAAAACTTGGCCATGTGAATAGCTGAACAAGGTGTTATTGGGGATGTTCTTGCTGTAGTGTTTAAATGAGAGATGTGCTGCTCATACTTTAAAAATGTACTTTGTGATATTTTTCCTGGAGTGATTTGCTTTACTCTGAGGAGAGATGGGAGAGGATATTTAGTTACTAGCATTTTGGTTTGGTCTTTGAAAAAACCCCTCTCATGCCCGCAGGCAAGGAGGTAGGATAAAATTACAGACTGTAAGTTAAGAGAATTCTCTCTTGCTCCTTTTTCTTGCAAAAGAAAAGGCTGTGTGTGAGCAGAGTACAGAACTTGTGTTCTGAAACTAATGCCTTTACTTTGTGCTTTATCATCTTGCTGACTTCCAGCATGTACATTCTGCATACTTCCTTTTTCCATCACTAGAGAGAAAAGCTGGTTCTTGTTGTCATGTAGTCTATTCACATGCAAAAAAAATGTACTATTTTTGCATTGGTTTTATGCCCAAAACTCTCTCTAGCAAGGACAGTTTATAAATAGCTGTTACATGGCAAGGGACTCCTTTAGATGCGGGAGTTTTCCTGTTTTAGAAGCAAATTTCCAGTACAAATCCTGACTGAAATGGGCATACCCAAAAGCTGTGGGTTCTCTTTCTCTATTTCTTGTTGTGTGAATAAAAATATTAATTATAGCAGGATTCTAATAATTATAAAAACTGAAGCTACAAATTCATTATTATTGATGTGGTCTAAACACAGAAGCACTATGTATATATATTAATGCTATTCTAAACATTATTTCATAAGGTGCTTATCTATGTTATTATTTTTTGAATAGGAATGCTGTATTCGGTATATTTTTGTTTTATAGGGACTAACACATCTAAATTCTGAATTAATTGAAAGCATTGCTTCTGGCTATGACTCTGGGTTTGAATTAATCAGGGTATTGCTAAGGACTCTTCAGAGTATGATTGCTGGACTTCCAACAGCATCAAGTTAGGCACGTACATGTTTGCTTGCAGCACTTGAGCCCAAGTATCTTCTGTTGTGCTGTAGTTATCCTAAACTAGAGATTTAAGATGATCCCAAGCTTGTGAGCTACATTTAAAGTGAAATTTGCTGCATGACATACCCCTAACCTTATTTTAAAGGGAAAAATACTGAGATAATGCTAACTGGGGATGAATTGGCTTGTGGTTTAATACAGCTCTAAGCAGTTCGTTATTAAAATGCATCAGTTTGAGATAGCAGTATTATGTTGGATTAATTGAAAATAAAGATAAATCTTATTTCTTTTTTTTAATTTTCCATCAAGTTTTTACTTTCAACACAGTTGAAATCGATGTTCAGCCGTCTGTCAAAGTCAAGAATGGAGCTCCCATGTCAATTATCTGCCATGCTGATATTAGCAAAAGTGCTGATTTCCAGCTGAAGCATAACTTTACAATTTTTAAGGATGGCAAGCTTGTGTTCATGACTGTATCAGACAAAGATGATGCTCAATATGAAGTACCTATGGCTAGATCTTCAGATACAGGAGAGTATGAATGTACTGTGGAAGCAGGCGGGAAGACAAAATCAAGTAACTCCTTACATGTCTGGGTAAAAGGTGAGTATTCCTTCAAACATGGCAGTTGTCTTAAGATACAAAAAGAGAACCTGGAAAGTAATAATAGTGCTAAATAGGATATCTTGCAAAGTGGTTTTTATCCATAGACTTCATAGTACTTTACAAGACTTTAGTACTAAATCCTCATGGTAAGGCACAGAAATGAAATAACGATCCCAAGGCTACATGGCAGAGCAGTGATAGTCAGGAACGCAACCTGTGCTCTCTGCCCTGAACCTGTTACTAAACTAGAGAAAGTGTTATGTGTGAAAGCTTGTGCCCACAGATCATGAACATGATGGAGGGCTGGGTAGTTTGCTGGAAAAGCTGGAAATGTATTAAGATGCATTGAGATTCTCACCTTGTGACAGCCATTGCCAAAGCTATTATCAACTCTGGACTAATGTAGTAATGTTATATCAGTCTTGTCCTTTCATCTCTTATAAAAACAGGGACCAGCTCCATCTATACTATTTCCAGCCATGTGTTCTTGACTGCAAATGACATTTTTCCCCATGGAAAAGCAACACAGAAAGAACTCGCTCAGCATTAGTTATAGGGTTGTGGAGGGCTTGTAACCTTTTTTTTCAGAGGCCTGTACTTTTAGGTACAGGAGCTCGGATGGCATTTAGTTTCTTTGCTTGCTCATTTCTTAATAGCAATAGGAAACACTGAGGAAGTGGTCTTACCTTCAAAACACCAACTTTCATACTTTCATGCATTGTATGGAGATTGTATTGCCCTCTTGAAGAGACATTTTGTTCTTCTGAAGGTGCCTTGGCATATACCCACACATCAAAGGAACTGTCTTCAAAAGCTCAGTTCTTACAAATTATTTGCACGTCTTCATTAGCATAGATCACTACCAGAGTCATCAGACGTAGTGTTTATTTCATGATTATGCAATGTTCTGTTTTGTTTTTCTTCTTTTCTGTTCTAAGGAATGACCAAGCCAATCCTCACTGCTGAGAAAAAAGAAGTTTTAGAGGGTGAAGTTGTGAAATTACGTTGTGAGCTGCCAGAAGAAGTTCCTCCTTTATACTTCTATTTCCGAAAGATAAAGATGAATTCAACACCTAAAGAAAAATATGTCTTTGAAGCATACAAAAATTATTCTGAAGTGGAATTTTCTGTTGAAGAAGGAGATAATATTTTACAATTTGACTGCTTTGGTAAGAGACATGTACAACGGGAATTTGACAGCTCAGAACACAGCAACAAAACACTTGTTACAGTCAGGGGTAAGTTGCTTAGCTTTTCTTTTTACAAGTCTTTGCTTGCTATAATTAAGAAGTTGGGTTATGAGTTTCTATGTATTCTCTTGCAGAACCATTTATAAAGCCTACTCTGAGTGTCAGGCCCTCACGTAATATTACAGAAGGAGACAGAATACAGCTTGAATGCTCAACTGTGGTAGCCCGAATGCGTGACATCGAAATCATACTCCAGAAAAACAAAACAATACTGAACAGTGTACGAGATGAGAAAGTTTTGAAGTACTCTGCAGTAGCTACTCTAGAGGACAGTGGTGAATACCTGTGTAAAGTGGAGCAAGGGAGAGCATCTAAGTCCACCAAAGTGAATGTTGTTGTGTCAGGTAACACCTCTATTCACTCAGTGGATTAACATTTAAGTTTAAATTCAGTAGAACTCAAAAACTGAAATAATATTCTCAAATAACACATACAAAAAGTGGTTTCAAGTGATTGCTAAGTTATGTTTTCCTGAAAATATTATTAAATTAAAATAACATGATTATTTTTCCCCTAATTCTAAACTTTCACTATGTCCTTGATTCTGTATACTTTGACATAGGTAGTCATATTCTTTTAGGCTCAATTTGAAAGAATAAATTATTTTTTCTATCTTACAGAGTTATTCCCCAAGCCAACACTGGCTGCTTCTATGAATAAGCTGGATGAAAACAAAGAGTTAACTCTGAGCTGCAGCATTAGTGGCTTTCAGAAAGCCAACTTCTCCATGCTGCGGAGGAATTCAAATGGAGATGTCTTGTTGGAAACTTCTAGAAACTTAACAATGAGAGTTAGTGTGAATGATACTGGATCCTACATCTGTAAAGCTGAAGTAAAAGGAATAGTCAAGGAGAGCAAACCTGTAAGGATAAATGTTTATGGTGAGTTGATACAGAGGTTTAGAACCCAATGGTATGGGGGGAAACCAAAACTATAAGCTTATTTATAAGCACATCAATTGACAGAATCAGTCTGTAATCCATGAACTAGCAGGGTGTCTATTTGTTCTGGAAGTATTAACTTCTGTGAGATGTGCTTGTCATCTGTAACTGTAAAGGATTTGGCTTATCATGATCTAATCAAGTCAGACTTTTCCAGGTCTTCTTTCTCTTCCCTTGATTATGCTAGGTGCCAAATAAGCTGGCATTCATTACCATTTGCAGGAGCTGGGAATGTTCTTCAAACCTTTCACTCATCAGTTTGATCTGAAACTCTGTCAGTGTCTGCCTTGAATCCCTCCCCATGACCCTCCAGGTAGAAAGCCGTGAGAGCCAGAGGTCATCTGGAGAGTTCTACTCCAGAAAAGCCAAGGTTTTTGCTATCAATACAACCCCCTCACCAGCACACTTAATTACAAACACCCTAGTTTCCTTCCCTCTCATGGAACAAGCACAGTTAGTTCTCAAGTCTAAAGGGGGTTTAATTTCCCCATTCAGTTGTGATTTGCTGTGCTGCAGAAGCAGAGGTCCCTGATTAGGTGCTGCAGGATCTATCTCAGGTAATACATGTACTGATACTTACATGTATTTTTGCTCTACAGACTTACTCCTTGGGTCAGAGCTAGTTCTGGAGTTTGGATGATCCATAGCTGTGTCACTGATCCTCTTGTCTTCCTTTATGTTCTCCTCGTATGCTATTTTATTCTGTTACATATATTCTATTATCTATATTCTTGTTTTGTTCAAGTTACCCCGTGCTTCCATTCTAGCAATGAAGAAGAGCTTCCCAATATAAACTGTGTGCGCAGACTAGCTAAATATTGTGTATTTATATGTTTTCTATAAAATAATGTTGTGTATCTTTCAGCTTTATGCAGTGTAATTTGCAACCTTTTTTTCTGTTATTCCCCTTTTAGCTCCAGTCTCCAAGCCAACTCTTTCTGTTGTCAGTGGTTTACCAGAGGTGGTGTTAGGGAAGCCTCTGCAGTT
Source organism: Neopsephotus bourkii (assembly GCF_033783945.1). Taxonomy (NCBI): domain Eukaryota; kingdom Metazoa; phylum Chordata; class Aves; order Psittaciformes; family Psittacidae; genus Neopsephotus; species Neopsephotus bourkii. The sequence goes on from NW_026902223.1 coordinate 3,741,631, forward strand.
AATCTGTCGTTCAGCCAGGGGAACACCACCAATAACATTCAAATTCTACAAAGGAAACGTAATTAAGGAAACAGTCATTAACGATACATATGCTATGTTCTTGGATGAAAATGTTGGACAAAATGACAAAAAGGGATACAAATGTGATGCTAGAAATAATCACTCCAGTGGTGTGAAAACCAGCAATATTCTAAACGTCACAGTAGTAGGTAAATCTGTTTAATTCTTATTCTGTCTAATGCCATTTTTTGAGTTTTGAAATTGTAGCAGAAAATGATGGACTAAACATAATGGATGTGAAATGTTTACAAATTTTTGCTCACTTGAATAAAAAATAGTTGGAGTTTGGTATCTCCAACCGTTTGTTGCTGGAGTAAAAACCTTGATAGTGGTCTGAATCAAGTTAACTACAACTGAGGTTATGTTAATGCTAAAACCAGCTCTGACTTGAAATCTTACAGAAGCTGTTTTAGTAAAATGAATGATTCAGAATTTCAGAGCAGATGTTTCCTCATGTTTGATTTTCATAGGACTGGATTAAATATATGCCTAATGATATTAGAGACAGTCTGATTTCAGTCACTGAAATAACTGATGTAAATTCCTAAATGCCTCTGTTAATAGCTGCTCTTTTCAGAGGCACTGAGCATGTGTTTGACGCCAGAAGCTGCAGTGGCAAAGTAGCTCTGAAAGTCAGTTTATTACTGTGCCTATTAGTAGCTTATAGTTACTATATGTGAGCAAGGTCTCTGATCTGCAAATATGTGTGAAGCAGAAAAGGAACATTCCTCTATGAGGGAAGTTGGTAGTTGAAGCTTTAAAAAGAAGATGATAGTGAGGTTTCATGTGACAGTTAAAGCACATAACACTTACAAGCATTAAAGCAACTATTTCTACAATACTGCATTTTATCATCAGGGTTATTCCTAATAGTGCTAATATTTGTTTCCTTTGTGCCTTCCTCTGTAGTGCCAATCAGGAATGCCAGCCTGGGCAGTATTCCGTATGGAGAAGTGGAGGAAGGCAGTGAGACCGCTTTCCTCTGCTCTGTGAAAGAAGGATCTTGGCCAATCCACTTCAGGATTTTTAGAAAAGCTGATCGTGATGTTCTTGTATTTGAGCAAAGTGAACACGCTGACAGAGTCATGTGGCGCAAAGGCACGATGAGCAGGCAGGACACTGGGACATACTACTGCGTGGCTTCTAATCGAGCTAATGTGGATGTGAAAAGCCATCCAATAACCATCAATGGTAAGCTGACTTTTAGGGTAAGCTGCATGCTATGTCATCATAACGGTTGAGGTTATGTTGTCTGGTATGTTACTAAGTGTAACTCCGTTACTTTTGTTCCACCATTGTCAGAAGTTAAAACAGATCTATTTATAAACAGAGGTTGCCTAACTTGCGTAGGAAAGTTTAAAGGAAGCTCAAAAGTTGAAGGAGACAGATACAAGCTGAAAGCAACCCGTTGTACTGAGGTTTCAGTCACAAAGGGGTGGCTGACTAATGAATTTTGCATGCAAATCTCTGTAAAGTTCTTCCCCAGTGTGTAAGAAGGCCAATTTGTAGGAAAATGAAAGGTCAGGAACTGCAGAAGTTGGCCATGGTGACCTGTCACTGTACATACTCTCTTCAACGTGTCTTTCTTATTTCCAGTCATCTTAGCATCTTGGCAGAAAGGAGTCATTGTTGCGTTTGTCCTGATACCCATCGCAGGAGCCGTGACTCTCGCTTTATGGTGGTTTTTGTGTAAGAAGAAAAAGGGTAATGAATGGTTCCCTTCTATTTGTGACACATGTATTACAGCCAAACTTGCATTTGTTCCAGGAGCAAAGGCTGTGGGGTGAGGCTTTGGAGATGTCTAAATACAATTTTCACTTAACTTAGAATCTGTTTCAAAGTGCTGGGTGGGCTGAGTTCAGCTACAAGTGTGCTGAAGCTTTCCAAGTGTATTGGGCAAAATGGGAGCATCTAACTAATGGTACTGGGAAGTCACTAGTAAAGCAAAGGCTATTGGAGACAGGCCAGTATTGCATTGTTCTGATGCAGTTCTAGGTCTGGAATTCAGTCCTGTGCAATGTAGAAACAGAAGGGGCCTGAGGGATTTTTGGGTTTAGATCCCTTATAGAGCTGTGACAATTTGATTTGGGGTCCTAGCTCAGGTGTTACTGCAGTGCTTCTCTGATCCTCGGGAAACAAATTTGAGAATATTGGGTTGTGGAGTCCATTTTTGGTTGGGGTTTTGTTTGCTTGTTGTTTTGTTGGGTTTTTTCTCCTTACAACTGCAATACATTCTCACATAGGGATTTGTCTTTTATCATTAAGGTGTTCTTTCAGATCTTGTTCTGTCAAAAACCAAGTAAATCTTGTTAATCCTGTGATACACAGTACATTGCAAAATATTAGGGAAAATTTGGGGTTTCTGGATCTCCCAGACTGCTTAAATTGGCCAGGCTAAAGTCTCAGGTTTGGGATCTCAGGTTCTCTGTGCAAGAGACATTTAAGGGACTGGGTAATAAATGGGATGTAAGCCACTGTGTAATTAATTCTGTGATAGTCAAGAGAAATGATTCTGACTTAGGTAGATAATCACTATACTTTTGCTTTTTACTTTTAGATTATTTTAGTTGTACAGTCTATTAATAGATGCTTTTATTTTTCTCTTGTCAAGCTAAAGGACCATCCGTGGAGATGTCTGGGTAAGACGGCTTGCTGTCCTGGTTTCAGCTGGGATAGACTTAATTTTCTTCCTAGTAGCTGGTACAGTGCTGTGTTTTGGATTTAGTATGAGAATAATGTTGATAGCAACAACTAAACCATCAGTGTGTTAAGTAGTGCTTACTCTCAGTCAAGTACTTTACAGTTGCTTGTCATCTGTCAGTGAGGAGGGGTACAAAAGGCTGGGGGGGAGCAGAGTCAGGGCCACAGGGATATTCCATACAGAGCAGTATAGAAACTGACCAGAAAGGTGATGGTGGTTAACTGGGATATACTGGAAAGTGTGGAACCTGAGCATGTAAATGGTGCATACCCCCCTGGTTTTGGCTGGGATAGACTTAATTTTCTTCCTAGTGCTGGTACAGTGATGTGTTTTGGATTTAGTACTAGAATCATGTTGATAACACACTGCTGGTTTAATTGTTGCTCTGTGGTGCTTACTCTGAGTCAAATACTTTTCAGTTGCTTGTGGTCTGTCAGGGAGGAGGGGCACAAGAAGCCAAGGGGGGAGCAGAGCCAGGACAGTGAGCTGAACTAGCCACAGGGACATTCCATAACATAGAGCATCATGCCCAGTATAGAAACTGGGGGGGGTGGCCAGGAGGTGCTGATCACTGCTCGGGGATGGGCCGGGCATCAGTCAGGGGGTGGTGAGCAATTGTATGGAGCATCACTTGTTTTACTTGGGCTTTATCCCTCTCTCCCTCCCTTTCTCTCCTTTTTTCATTACTATTATTGTTATTATATTTTATTTCAATTATTAAACTGGTCTTATCTCAACCCATGGGTTTTACCCTTTCCTGATTCTCCTCCCCACACCCACCTGGGGAAGGTGGGAGAACTGAGTGAGCCTGTGTGGTACTTAGTTGCTGGCTGGTTAAGCGACACCACTTACTATATAGTAATGGTGAAGTATTTCTGTTTAAAGGGCTGGAGGCCTTCCGCCATATGAATATAGATTATTATGGCACACACCTGCAAACAATAGATGGTTGTGCTTCATGTACCACCTGCTAACAACAACAACAGGATGAGGAAATACTCTAAAAATAGGTGAAAAAAAAATCCCCAAACAGCTTAGAGAAATAGAAGAATATCAGGCTTGCATTTGAATGCATTTAGGTATGGAATTATAAATGCAGAGCTCTTAAGAGTAATGGAAGAGGGAACATTTTTGGCCTTAAAATTTGCTTGTGCTTCTCTTAAAGAGAAAGGCAAAATTTTAATTAGGTTTAATAGTTAAGACTATGTGGTAGTTAGCATAGACAATGACTGATCTTTGCTTAGCATCATGTTTTTGTTGACTGCTGTTGGATAATTCCATAAACTTTCATTTGCTTTTCAGTCCTGCCTTGGCTACTAACTCGGCAAGTGAAAAACTGACGAGACAGCATAATGATGGAGACTACTATTCAGGTGAGATATTTTGCTGTAAGACTATTAGTGGGTTGGCTTAATTAAACACTTATTTGAAGTTTTGGACATACATGGTTGCTGTTTGGATAGGACCCAGTGTTTTGGGATTACCTGGCAGAAAGTTACTGATATTCCTCTGTATCTTGTATCATTTTGTACAGTTTTTTATGAGCATGTCTTATACAAGATTGGTTTATAAGTCTGCTCAGGCACTTCTACCAGGCAGTCAGTTCAGAATATTTCAGATGAAGGGCTCAAGGTTCTGTTATCAACAGTTTTAACACAGCTGCAAGAAAATGATTTCAGAGAGGAAATCTAAGTTGTGGCACACGGACCTGTGATGTGGCCACAGTACAGTGATATCAACTTGCCATGACTGGGCAACTCTCATTACAGTGCACTTCACAAAGATGGGTGGACATGTTGCAGAGCACCTGATAGAAACACAATTCCCCCTGGGTGTTTTTTAGCTGATTGCTTAAAACCCCCTATTCTTCTCACTTGTGTTTATTAATGTCTTGGGTGTGAATCTAGAACTAGAATTTCTCATATATAAATAACCATAATGACAATAGGAATTGCAGCTGTGTAACTCATTAATTTGACTGGCTACAGTAAATGTTTTGCCAGCTCAACTTTTGATTATTTTAGGTTCAGGTTACACTAAGATATTGAAAATTATATGAAATCAACAGATGAGAGTAAAGCTAATTTTATACTTAAAGAGAAAACAGAAGAGAGGAGCTGGAGCAGAACTATGGGAAAATCTCAGATAATTCCCTGCTCCATTCATGTTGCACCGCTTCTGAAGGTGTTAAATTGAAAGTAAGAGTTTTAGGCACAATTTGCATGTCCCACAGTTTCAGAAATCTGGCTTGAGTTGGTCTACTGCCTTTGGGATTGGAATGACCTAGGAGTGGGTTGGTCTTACAACTCTTAGCAGAGTAACTTACATCTGCCATAAGTAGGGCCTGATCCTGCACCTATCAAAGTCAATGAGGACTTGTCCATTAATTTCAGCAGCAGCAGGATCAGGCCCACAGCTCAAATGAAGTATGCAGTCCTGCAAAGAAACATCTTCTTGATATTTTTGGGGCAGGACCTGACCTTGAGAGTGCTGAGGTGGAGTACACTGAAGTTGAAGTATCAACGCTTGATCCTCACAAAGGTAATAAACATTCTGGCCTCTATGGTTATGTTTTGGGAGCAACTATGGGCATACTGTTATTCTCTGACTCTGGTCTGGTACTGGCACTTGTGAATGTAAAAGCAGGTTGTGTTTTCTGTGTGACAGTTTCATGTTAAGTAGTGCTTCTCAATGCTGTGGCAACCAAGCTATTGTTCACTGCAGCCCTTCTTCCCCTGGGATTCTCTTGTGAACTTGCCCTTTTCACCTGCATGAGGCTGTGCAGAGCAGGGCTCCCAGCTGGAACTCCTAGTAGAAGGCAGCTTGCTGTGAATCGTCATGTTATAGAACCCAAATTCATTGGGAGCCATTTGAAGTTAGCCATGGGGTAGGATAATGGAGAGAACAGAAAGCAGCGGAATTTCCTCCTTTATAAAGGAACCGGTTGAAGGGTGAAAGCTGTAATTCACTTGTGACAGAGAAGGAAGATAGACCAGTGTAGATTTAGTCCCTCCATTTGGAAAGGCCTGGATTTTGTGGCACATTAAACACAGAAATGAGAATACTGATGTCCAGACCACTTTGGATCTTACCTGTAGTTCTTTGGTAACAGTAATGACACCTCATAGCATGAGGCTAAGGTATGTGTCTCTGCAACCTTGATGGAGGAATGTCCACTGACATTTATTCTCAACACCCAAATGCACACTTCAGTCATCCTCTGTCATGTACCATTGTGTTGAAAACTGTTGAATATTTCCAAAACTTATAAAAGGTTTCAAGTAGCTGTGAGTGACTAAAACCCGTGAGGGGGATTTATGCTGTGCTCTGGCTTTTTTGCCTTAGCCAAATGAGAAGCAGACTGAGGAAGAAATAGAAAAAGTAGCTTTTTCCTGGTAGGAAGGAGACCACTCACTTATTTCAGAGACCAAAGGCATGATTGCTTAGTTAGTAATAGAGATGTTTGGGCAGAAGCGCTCACTCTTGCTTGGCAGCAAAGCTGTGCCAAAACTGCCAGTCCTATTCTTTCTCTGTTTATACTCGCTGTTATCATTCATCACAGAGTTTTCCCTATGTTCTGAGCGTGCTATTTTTCCACCTCTGCTAAATTCTACACTGAGATGCCATAGTTGTTGTACTCTTTTTCAGAAAAGGGCTAATACTGAATTGTTCCAACTGTTTCTGAGGAGGCACTATACAATACAGTGGTGTAGAATGGTAAAGATACGCTACTTCATGATTATTTAAATTAAAAGCCCTATAAAATATAAGATCAGCATCTCTAAAAATAGCCTTTTCATCCCATCCCTGATACGTAACACCATTCCACTATGCCAGCCTAATAAGATAGCATCTATACTATGTAGCCTGAACCCTGTTAAGATGCAAAATAATGTTTATTAGACAGTGTGTAAATGATATCAGATTATTTTAGCTGAATGCTGCCTCATGTTACAGACCTATGTCTGACACACAGAACATTAATTGATTCTGTAAGACTCAAGTATATTGAGATATGATAGCTCCCTCATCTATTCCTTTGTGGCACCCAGGACACAAGTGAATGCTTGGCAGATGCATGCTTTGGATATGTAAATAGCAACTGCACTGCAAGTATTTAATGTGTTAATCTCTCAGAGCATCTTGAGGGTGCTGTTTAAATGACAGGAGTTGTATGAGACCAATTTGCAAGATTAATTCTTTCAGCTCTGCACTGCCTATCACAATGAGAACGCGGTGAGATTTAGTCTTGAGAAAAGAGAAGCAAAGCCAAGTTCCTTTATATACCTGTGTAATAATCGTGTGTACCCAGAAAAAGAATTCAGCCATAGGACTGCCTCCGGTCCTGCTGCCACATTGTTGTGACTGTGCAAGTTTTGTTTAAAATCATCATAATCTTTCATGTCTGTCTGTGGGTTACGACCAACCCTTCTTAGGGAATAGGTCTGTCAAATTGTCACCCTCTCACACCTCTTTAGATTGCACTTACTTTCTGAATGAAGACAAAGTATATCACGCTTACCTTTTCTCTAAGCATTCATCTCTCCCCTGGCAGGCTGCACATACATTCTGATTCCTTCTGCCTTTTGAGGAACTCCAGATTTCCTTGGTCTCTCAGGACTAACTTAATTTATCTTCGCAGTCATTTGTTCCTCCTGCCACTGTTGTCAAAGTTAATACAAATGTTCATCTCAGGAGTCCTATTTTGTGTGTTGTGAAAGACTACTGCAATAAATGCTGCAGTATCTAAGCTATTACCGTAGCCTTTATGTCACTTTTGGGAATCAGGAATAATTGAATGTCACCTCAAAACAAGTTTACAATAATTGCAGAAGGGTGAACATCTTGGTTTTGACAGTAAAGAACTACTTACATTTGAAAACAGTGTTTTCACCCCGATTTTCCAGCCATGTCTGCATTACCTGCTCATTTCTGAAGTACCTTTTTAAGACAGTGTAATGGTGAACAGGCTATTGCATCAAGAACTTTATATATACTATGCTTCTTCACTGTCAGGGTTCCTTACAGTGTTACAGATAGTGAGTGGTAAGCTTGGTAGAAACAAAGTTTTACTGTTTCATTTTAAAACTTCCATGTGGGAATAACTTGATACCTATTGTTTGAAGTAGGGGTGAAGATGCCACACAAATCCAAGGCCACTCAGTCTAGCTCTTATTTGGGGTAGTCATAGTGGAATGTTAGCTTGATATTTAGAAGAGTGGCAATTCTAGAGAATGGTTAACTGAATACTTCAGGAGATTATATGCTAGCCAAAAAATATAGTGCTTATCTTTTCTAAAACCTAGTTGTGCAAAAAGTGATTTAGACCATTTATTGTTAATCCAAGCAAAACCAAAGGCCGGTGCTAAAGTAAGATCAGGAAACATCCCTGAAGTGAGAAGGGAGAGAAACTGCTCATCAGGGCTGAGTAAGAACATGCTCCTTCTTTTACTTCATGGCTGGTTACTTACCTGCAGGGTGGCAACACTGTAAAGTTAGTGGAAACAAAATGTCAAATCAGCCAAGTAATTTCTCCAAGCTCATTTTTTTCGGTGCTGAGGCACCGTGTGGAAAATTAACAAAGAAAATACCGTGGGCAATGGCATTTTATCACAACTTAATGAAATGGTCTGGAAAAAAAACAAAACAGGCAGGCTGAGGAAATTCCTCCTACCGCTTCCCACAGAGCCAATAGGAGCAGATTTAGGACTGTCATCTGCTAACAAATGTATTCCAAACAAAATGAGCTGTTAACATTCTGAGAAGATTTCTTCTTCCTTCACTGGGAAGTGAACTGATGACTTAAGGAATAGCCCATAAGCACATGAAATGTGCTGCAAGTTCTTAAGACTAATCTGCAAAGAAAGTCAGTGCCAAAACTGAGTTTGGGAGCTGTGATTAGGCCCGCAGTGAAGTGTAACTGCTGCTGTCATTGAAATTAATCACAGGTTTGCAACTCAGTTCTGATGTGTGAGCTCCCAGCATTTAACGATGCTTAACCGAATTAAAACAAATGGAATTAGCTTCAGGAAATCAGAATGTTGGGTTCTTCAGCAAGATGCAGAGCAGTAACAGTCCTGATTCTGGAACCGGCTGCAGATCAGTTTGCCTGAATTGTTTAAATGTTTTTTTAATAGCTAAAGTACAGGGCTCTGTCTCCAGAAATGTGAATTTTCTCTCCAGTTTCTTGCAGTTTTTCTAGTTCTCACTTTAACTAGAAAAATCTCACCTCTTGGTTTATTGAAGAGCCACAGAAACTGGAGATGATATTGATAGAATTCTGAGGTTGTCTAAGATACTCAGTTTAACTGAAATGAATGAACATGGCTAAACTGCTTTGAGATCCTTGAACAGCAAGCTCCTAGACCCTGCCTGCACAGGCTTTATACCAAATGGAGAAAATGATTTTAAATGCACAGAGTTCTATAGCACTTTGCTTTACAATGCTGGCCCAGGGATTCTGTACCTGGAAACATGCAAGAAATCAAGGAAATTGTTCTAATCTCGTACCAGCCAGAGCTGTGTTTAGAATGACATAGATAAACTGACACACAGCTCTGCACCTTCCCTGCTGGGGTAAGTGCCTGCAGTTTGGAATTAAAACTCAGATAGCAAAAAGGGAACAGCTTTTGGCTTTCTGTCTCATACAAAAGCAGAGGTTTACAGGGGTCTATTCGTAAACCTAAGGGATGGAAAAGTAGTGTCTGACACTAACATTACATTTGTATCTCAGCTGTGTCCTTGGAGGCACAAATCCTCCCTGTCTGCTTTTTCTCCTTAATTTCTATCTTTCTGTTTTTCCAAAAGCCTTCTTAGCCTTCAGTCTTGCTATGTCCGCTTGATCTTAGTGCACTAAGGGAATAGTCTACCACCTGAGGAACTGAGAGGAGACCTTTCCCAGATAGCACCTAAACAGAAGCTGCACAGTGTGAAATCTGCTAACATTCTTCTGAGACACTTCACAGAGAACAGCAGATTCGACTTTTGTGTGTGGGTGCCCAGGCTAGTTGTCAAAAGTGTATATAGTTAGTGTTCCAAATGGTAGATCTCCTCAGGTATAGGATCCCTAAATCCCTAGATCAAAATAAAGGTCTTCCAAGTGATCCAGAGGAACTCTTCTCTAGTAGCAGATGTCTCAGTAAAATTAAGGCAGTATCAATTTGAGAAGATGATAAGAATGTTAAAGTCAAATGTAGAAAAGGAAGCCAATTTTCATTGTCATTTTTATGCAGAGGGAAAGACATCTCCCTCTCAGAACCTTACAGGCTGGGTTTGGGGAGGGGGTGTGGTTGCTTTTAATACAGACTCCACAGGCTTGTTGCTGCTTGTGTAACTACTTCCTCTGAAAGTAAACCAGTGTGTTCTGTTTGTGTAAGGAGCTTTTCATAAGGCAAACAAAAAAAGAAAGTTAAAAAAGGACAAAAAAGGAAAATAAATTGATTCTGTGCCAATACATTTTCCAGCTCCTGTACAGAAGGGGACTGAAACAGTTTATAGTGAAATCAGAAAAGCTAATAATGGTAAGTAAGCTAGTGAAAAATTAAACACATAAAGGAAGTATTTGTATAGAGATAGGGGTAAAATTGTGAGTTTAGAAGATATGTGCCATAAAACAGAGATGCAGGTCACATAGGAACATGCTGAAATGCAGCTACAAAACCACAGGTGCTGATTAATTGTACGCCACTTCCATGGTTTCCCATAAACCAATCATAATTAATGCAGTGAGATTAATATTTGTAACATCTAGTTCAGCACCCCATCTGTACTGTATCTGACATGTAGTTAGGCCATACATCTGGTCTGAGTCCAAAGCTGAACATGCCCTCTTAGGGAATAAGATGCTATGCTGTGTTACTCAAACTGCTCAAGAACAACACTTCCCCTCTTAGCTGAGCATATTTGCCATGAGTTATAAAATATTACACTGCTTTTGGTATAGCCCCAGCAAATATCTATAAAGCCTCTCACAACAAACTCTAAAACCCTTTAAAGCAATCTGATCACTTCAGCAGGGTGGATTGTTTGTTTTAAGAGCCATGAAAAATTGTCTGAGCTCTATGTGCCAGCTACTCTGCCCTTCCACCTCCTGTAACACAGACTTTGTTTAAGGGCATTAGCAGCTTACTAGCAATTATTGACTATAAATGTTCTGGCACTAATGAGTTCAGAGACAGTAGGTTAAAAGCGTTTCTTCGTAGTTTGACAGAGACTAAATCAGAAAGGATTTCCTTTCCTCTCATTGTGTTAGGAAGTCTAGATTTGTAAATATTAGGGCTGCAAACTGTTGAGGTTTTGTCCCCATCCACGTTACCAAGTGGCTTTGTTGTGTGCCATTTTTAATTCAGGATCATTGTGGTTTAATTTGCTATTTTTCCAAGGGCTTTCCCACCTGCTCTGACACAGTTTCTAGGGAATCTTCCATGTGAGGGTCTCCAACTACTTCAGAAAACATTACTTAATTTTCCCTTGTGGGGACTTATAAAGCAGTTTTTATCTCAATTTTGCAGCTGAATAAACAGATTAGGTCATTCAGTTAAGGCAATGTGTTTAGAATGTGACAACACTGGGAACAGAAATTCAGAATCCCCACTCCTGGCTTGGTGCTGAGCCTGTGCCTTGGGCTCATTTGTAACAGCCTTGCAGCTAAAAGCAGAATACCCTTTACACTAAAGAATAGGACACAGCACTTCATGCAGGGTAACCTGGCAGCATCATGAGGAAAATCCAGCTCATGTTAGGGCTGAGCCCAAAGGTCACCAGTGTTCTGAAACATTTCCCAGTGAGTGTGAAATGCACCTACAGCAAATGGCAGAATCTGGCTGTATAACCCCCCCTTGCTTTCTGCCAGGGTGTGAAGCTGGTTATTACACCTTTCATCACTCCTATTTTTGACATGATGGAAAGTGCTATGCACCAGAAGCATGTTTTGTGAGTTGTAGTGTAAACTCAGGGTTGGTACAGCAGAGATAGAATTCAAAGCACTTACAAGACTGTACTTGCCTAAAGTGGGAACTGCAATAAAATGAGATACGATTGAAAGAGTGAGGTGAATTAGCCAAATGATATGCAAACACCCCTTAATCTTGCAGTCCACCTGCTCTTTTATGCATAAAGTTCTACCGTTTCAGTTATTCTTGGAAACACAGTAACAGTTTATTGTTTTAATCACGTCTGTTTTTCCTGACTGATACACAGGAAAAGTGTTTCAATTAGATAAGCAGTGCATCACATAACTGTGCAGTTGCTTTGGATAGCTACATCACAGGCTATTTAAATGTAACATTTACTTTGATTTTTGATAGGCTGTGTGATTGCAAGGTGGGAAAGTATAAATGCAGTGGAGAATCCCTAGGAAATAGATCTAACTTCTTCAGTACTTTCATATATATTAATGTAAGTATACCAAAGGCCTGTTGTGAAAGATGTTGAACATTACTAGTGGGTGAAGAAGTTGGTTTACCATTATGATCTTTGCTGTGTTTGAATATTCTTTAAGGTTTTTGAGCAAATGCCCAAGAGTACCATCTGCTTTGGGAAGTTAATGGTTCAGACAAATGTGTCCTCTGGGGTAACTACCTGAATTTGGGAATTGTTGTTAGCTACGGTTTGACAGAGTTAACACCTAAGACCTATGTAACATTTTATTATGATTTGTTTCTGGGTAACTGCTGTGGTTTGGGTTTGTTAACTAGAATTGAGTGCCTCATGAACAATTTTGTCTGTGCATTCTAGAAGTTGTGTCCATTAGGGAGGAAGCTGAAGAGCTCTCAGTAGCTGTTATGTCTGATGCAGTTCTTTGTGACTGAGCTAGAATACTTTTCCTCTTCATTTTCTGATGGGTCTGACTGCTGTCCCCATTAAGGCAGATGCCATGTCAGCAACCAGCTTCTCTTGTATTTTGAGTTCTACAGCAATTGCTTGTCCTTATCCCAAATCATGAACCCATAATGCAGATAATGCTTTGACCTTTCCCAAGCTCCAGGCCTTTGGCAGTGTGCTGAGCATCTGCTGTTACTCCTTTTCTTCTTATTTTCCTCGTATGTTATCTCCTGTCACTGTCATTTCAGTCTCTCCATCACACTATGGTAAGACTTTCCATCCTGTCTGCTGCACCGCTTTCTTTATTCTGAGCACCAGACCTAAAGAGTTCTTCCAGTAAAGACAGAGAAAAACAAACTGTCAAATGCACATTTCAGACCCCAGAAGACCTGCATGTGGTTAAGTACAGTTAACCTGTTAACAGTAGGAAAAGCAGGATATTTGCAACATTCAAGTCTAGTCAGGTGTATTTTGATTGCAAATAAAATACAGATAGAGAATATCAGCCTCTTTATTTGGACACTAGATTTCCTCTGATACAACGAGAGGTTTAAGGAGGATGCTGGTCACTAGCATTGTCTCTGGAAGCAGATCAAGGACATGAAGCTGTCCTTGCATTGTTAGTGAAAGGTTAGTTGAATTCAGAGAAAGGTTTAGTGTTTGGGAAGCTCACCCCCATACTGATTTAAAACCTTTTCTTGACCAGTAGGCTGCTACTTCAATAGTTTACATAAAATACCTAAAGCTTCAAGCCTCAGCTTTAACTCAAACCTTATATTCAAATGGCAGTTTGGGGGATGGTTTCAGTTGGTACTGGTAAGGTCTATAACAGCTTTACCTAAATGTCCTTCACACCTACCAGGATGAACCAGTTTCCTTAAATACTGCTTTCTCCAGTTGCTCTATGAAAAGGCCAGAGTATACTGGAGTTCAGGAATATCCAGCCAGTCCCAGAGTTGTTGCTTTTTGTTCAGAAAGAACTGAGACAGTCCAAAACTTAAGCAAAACAGGCAATTGTCTAAATCAACAGACTGCCAAGAATGATAAAGTGTCTGTGGCTCTGCTGCCTACTTTGCCTGTGCTGGAGTCCCAACAGGCCAGGCTGGCAGCTGATGCTCTTCCTGAGGGAAGGGTCAGGATGTGTCAGATACTAAGTTCAGCTGCATGGGTGGAGGCTCTTTTAGATGCATGATTTACTTCCATGACAACTTTCATCTTCCCAAGAGGCAGTAGGGGCAGGAGGACCAAGCATCTCCGTACTGGTTCTTTATCTTAACTCCATCCCTTCCCTCAGCATTGATGTGAGTTCTTGGGGCAGCACATTTCCGTTGATATTGCTGAGAAGCCTAGAGACAACTCCAGTTCACAGATTTCCCTACTTTTTTCTCAGGGCACTCATCATGGAAGACAACGTATTAGTGCATTCTTGCTCCTTCAGTGAACTCTGCCTTTGGTCCGTATCAGATCCAGAGCTCACAGAAGCTAGTGACAGGCTTTGCACTGATCTTGATGTGCACTGAATTGAACTCATAGTGGCTTATTGCAAGATAGCTACTTCTGATTTCTTATTAGGAAAATGAAAATCTAGTGAACAAAATGCAGAGCCAGCCTCTATGCTGCTAAGTTTGGCAAAATGAATTGGTCACTTGCAAGCAACTGCAGTGGTGAGACAGGAAATTGTAAGAATCCTATTGCAACCAACAATGTACTATGGAAAAATAAATATATCCCAGTGGAAAGAGGCATGAGAAATCCCCATTGCATTCAGTGGTTTGGAACAAACTATCAGAAATCAGCTCTAGCAATCAGGAAATCTGCTCAAATACTTTCCTGCTGCTGAGCCTCAGGCTTAGCACCTCTGTACTGAGCCAGAGTTCCCCACTGAAAGCCTTTTCCAGCATAAAGAAAACTCACAGGGTCTGAGGATTCGTTACGTTATTCAAAACTCAGGCCTTATAAGCACATGCTAATTGCAAGCAGTCTGAAGTCATACCAATAACCTGTTCCTTCCCCAAAATAAAACCTCTTTGGATCTTTAGATTTCAAGACATATTCTAGACCAAAGCCTGGATCTGTGAGACATTGACTACAGACTAAAATGCTTAAAATAGCCAAATAGCCTCAGCCAAAAATTAGGCAAAACCAGATGGCTTCAGTAAAGCACAAATATGCAGGGAGCTTCTGACCTTGCCTGAACCTCAGATTCAAAGCTGAATTGCGTGCATGCCTCTGTGTAAGATCTGTTCCCAAGCTGCCTGCCAAGATTCTCTGTTAAAAGCTACTGCTCCAGTCAAAGGCTTGGCAGAATGTAGTATGTGTTTGTAGTTCAGCATCTTCAGCTGATGATCTAGCATCTCACCTTTCACTGGTGCTGGAGTTGGGTTTGAGGTGGATTATGTCTTGCAACTGGTTTTAGGCACATACTCTTTCCTCTATAACCTCCAGCAGGAAGAAGGGGCAGAGCAGGTGGGATGACAGTGTCTTAAATTCCTGCCATTAATATATTCTTTTGTAAAAATGTGTTCCTTGAATTTAAACCCTCACCAACTAAAAGCAATAGCAAGAGTTTCAATGCATCAGGGATCCAGAAAAACACCTACCATTATCACACTTGGGGACCTTTTAGAAATCACCAGCACAAAACCTTCATCTCTAATTCCTTTCATGAAACCTGCAGCTTCTCAGTTGCCCTGCCATGAAAGCCTGACCAATTTTTCTATATATGACTAGAATCCAGAATATCCCATTTACCTGGTTTTGAAAGGGAATTACGTGAAAATCTCTCTGTTCTCTTTCATCACAAGAAAACCAGTGTGTTTCAGGTAAAAAAAAAACCTCATATTTTTAACAGGAATGAACTAAAAAGGTTGAGAAAAGATCTACGTAGCAAAGAATGAGCAAAAGCACCATACACTGTGCTTTCATCGGGGTCTGTGTGCTGGCTGGCTTGATTGGTTCCTTTTAGAAGTCATACAGTCTTTCAGCAGCACTTTCAAAGGACACAGATTATGAGATTCTCCTGGTAGAGATCTGACACTTAGCTAGAAAGCCACACTAGTTTGGATCTGGGTGACAGATAACAAGGAGGCGGGATATCTGTTATTGTAACCTAGTGGCTTTGGGGTAGCAAACATCCCGTTGTTTGAAGTTTGGAATTTATACAGAATTCCTCATTTCCTCCTTCCTGTAAGCACAATACATTGTGACAGAGGACTTAACTACAGCTAATTAATACCTCACTTCATAAACCTTATACAGAGTTTTGTCCACTTAAAGTCAAGCTTTGATGTAGCACTGGGTCAGCAGGGGTTTTGTTCACTTCTGTCAGCTTTCAGGACTCACAAAGCTTTTATATGTTTCCCATGTAGTTTTTTGTTTCTTAGCAAACTGGCTAATTTTGCCAAACAGTGAGATCAATTTTATACTGAAGTTTATGCACTGGTATAAGGTGCTTTAATCATAGAGGAAGGAGAGAAACAGACTTTGGCATTATCATCTGCAAAGTGACATTCACCTGTGTCCAGCTTCTCATTACTTCTGCTGCCTGGCAAAGGGGTTTCTAAAAGACCTTATTAGCATCTATTTATGGTAGAAGTACTTTTTATGATATCCTTCATTTAATGATTTCAGAGAACTTTTGAATGCACACAGGTGGTGTGTGTATAAGAAAAAACAGATTCAGAAACTATCCCACATTTATAGGAAAAAATGCTAGCAAATTAACCCAGAATCCCAATCCAAATGCTCTGCACTGAGCATTAGATGAATTTCCTTGACACAATCTCTCTGCACTGAATTTGAGGTACTCTTCCTTCAAGAATCGGCACTTATTTGTGTCACATATGAAATATCTTTAATAGACCGGACAAAAGAGCACTTTAAACAAGACTTGAAGTCCTCTTCTAAAAGCAGAGTTACTTTCCTCATGTCTCTAGATTGCCTTACTTTCAGAGGGTGAAGAAATAGTTATGTTTTAGTATTCCGTGAAACATCTGAATAGATAAATTACTTCACCCCAGCTCCCAAAATACTAAGATCCAATCTTAAGGTTCACTGATCCTAAATGGAAACAGCTCAGCAGCTCTCAGGCTTTCACTGGGAACAAGCTCTTTTTTAGTAATAAAACTTCAGGTGTCTTTGCAGGCTCTCACTTGGCTCTGAAGATTGTATCCTATACCGGATTTCTGCAGTATGTTATTTTCCTGGCAAGGAATTGGAAGGGGAAATATAATGCTCATGAGAACTTGCCTCTAAAAGGAAGACTTTTTTCTTGTCCAGTAACAGCTTGTCCTCTCTGTAGAGACTTCTGCTCTAAACCATAATCAGGAAAGCTGTCGAACATGTACTGTTCTATGTGGTCATTGCAAGGACACTGGTCCCACCCATGTACTGGAATTAAGCTAGTGCTTGGATACTTCTTGGGACCAGAGCTTGAACCTTAGTTGCAGGCAGCAATTTTACATCATTGCAAGGTGAACCAAAAATGTTAGATTAAACATAAAAGTTTATTTTCTGGACCATAGAACCAATGACTCTGCAATGGGCCATTTCGTAATTTATATGTTGTAGTTTATTTTGCAAGCAGTCAAATATAGGGAAATTGAATCAAGGTTATTGTGTATCTAGTGAGATAATGTTCAACTGTTGCTACCTTTTAATGGTTTATTTGTTGTTGAGTACCTTTACTGGACAGCTACTGGGCAATCCCTTCATATAGGTTCTTACTGATGAGGCTTTCAGTGTGACATTTATAGAATGGTCAGCTTGAAAAGTCCATGGAATGACTGATATTTGGTAGTGCTGGTACAGGAGGCAGATGATAAATAATAATCTTCAAGCATTTGTGCTGAACACCTGCACAGCTCTGGACACATGCCACAGATATTCATGCTGATGGAATGGTACAAGGCTGGGGATGGCTGCTGCTTGCTGCAGGTCCTCATGGACCTGGGGCAGTCAAGATTTGCACCTGTTAAGCTGATTGATGTATCACTGGGGACAGAGCTGAGTTCCAGTCCCATCTGTAAAGTCTGCACTGAATCTCCTTGGGATGTGCCTGCTCTCTTGCACACACACACACATTCTGTGATTGGAATATCCAGAGAAGTGAGATCCTTCCTAAGATGTGAAATGAAGTTTTTACCTTGGAGTACGCAGCTATGCCAGTTGTACTGCTGTAACCAGGAGATGAGAATAAAACCATCCATCCATGGAGGATCTCAACTAAACAATGAGGAGTTTTGTGAGGGTTCTGTAGGTGGTGACCAGCTTTATAGGGCTAAGAAGCCAATGAAAAAAGATGGATTTAAAGAAAAAAAGAATAAATGTCCTGAATGAGCTGTTAGTCTTCTCTCAAAAGATCTAAGAGGCAGGGAACTTACAATTCAGGCATACTTTTATGAATGTTAGGTGTCTAACCCAACCTAAAACCATGCAGACAGGGTGTTTTTCTGCCATCCACTTTGGGACTTTGGAACTTGTACTTAAACAGAAAAAGACAGATTCATAAATAAGAATCACAATAGCACAGTCTACGTCAGCTTATGGCATCCATTTGAGTTTTGAAAGGCTCCATCAACACTCACATCCCCATGGGATAAAAAGGCAGCCCATTGTATTATTTACAGACACTGGCAGTGCACTGAAGGTCACAGATTCTGTTACGATAAACAGACGTATGTTAACAGGCCAGTCAGGTTTATGGTGTCATTGTCTCTCTTAGTTTAACGGTTTGTTTTTAGTCTTTGCTCTCTATTTTCTAAATGTAATTGGAGCTGGACCCTCTTGTGGGTTGCACCAGGCATTCCTCGGGGAGACCCAGAGAAGAAAGTGTGTCCCTGTCCTGCACAAAGGGGAAAATGGTCAAGAGTGGCTGTGATAGATGTCTGGTGTATGCTCAGGGAGGAGGTTTTGTCCTTTTCCCCCCCACCCTACGTATTTTATAATGGACATTGGATAAAGACTAAAATTTTGTGAAGATTTTGTTGTTGTTTTTTTTTCCTGTGGCCAAAAATGAGAAAAGAAATCTCTTCATGGAAGTATAATGAGGCTGCTTGAGAGAAAACACACTGACTGCCCCATGTGGATCACTTTCATCATAATTAATTGGGCTGTTAAAGCTTATAAACCAGACAATCTATGAAGTAATAATGTTAGATTCAAGGGAGAAAAGTGTCAGCTGAGGGCAGTGTTAACAATAGGAGAGTAATAAAACCAGTTATTCTGTAAAACTAATCCCATTTGCAGAACCACCCCAAAGAGAAGTCACCTTTATAACACTTGCACTTCTTACTTGAATTTTCCTAGAATTAGCCTTACTCAGTTCACATCCGTGACACTAGCCACTCCTTAGATGCTGTTCTTCATGTGATAACTATTCCTTTTTCTGAATTATTAGTGCTTTAAAGGACATAGCAAAAAACCCAAACCCATATCCCCATCTTCTGCTTTTTAAATTCTCCCTTCTGTTCCCAATAAAGCCTGTGACAAAAAGATCCCTCTTTTGAACTTTCCAGAAAAGTGACCTGAAGTTGGACTGGACAGATAAAGTTCTTTACGGATTTTCTATACCCCCTATTTGCCTCTCAGCTCTTTTCAGGCATCATAGAATCACAGAATAGTTAGGGCTGGAAAGGACCTTAAGATCATCAAGTTCCAATCCCCCTGCCATGGGCAGGGACACCTCACACTAAACCATATCACCCAAGGCCTCATCCAGCCTGGCCTTGAACACTGCCAGGGATGGAGCATTCACAACCTCCCTGGGCAACCCATTCCAGTGCCTCACCACCCTTAAGGAAAGAATTTCCTCCTTACATCCAATCTAAACTGAGTTCAGAAGATAACAGGGAGCTACTAAGGTGCTTTCTATCATTATTTTCTTGCAACTGTGTTTTTTCTGCAGTTCATTTTGACACAGTGATTAACTGTGATGTGTCTCAGAGGTTTAGTCCAAATGAGGAGTTGTTGATCCCACTCTTGGAAAGGAAAATGCTCCTTATAAAGTGATCAAGAGGTTTAAGCTTCCTCCCAGCTGTTCTGCTTCTTTATAGCCAAATGAAAGATTTGGCTCACAGGTGACGTTGCTTTTGATCTGCCACTCCCTTAACTTGTGAGGAAAAGGCCTTCAGGAGCCAGGCCGGTCAGCTGGCATCTTAACCACACGAAATGCCAGATGGATCACTTAGCTATAGTGACTGTCAAAAAAAATCATAGAATCTGACTCTGGGAAGTAATAGGTATTCCAGAAGGGTGGAACAAAGGGGGCACCACAGCAGAGAGGAGTGTTTGGCTAAGACCTGTGTTTTCAGAGACAGGAGGACATGCAACCTTTACAACTACTTCAGTAATGATGGTGGAGGCTTGATGTCAGATCCTGATGTCGTTTTAGCTCTCTGAATTCTGCATTGATCTTCCAGAAGTCAGGCAAAACCGAGTACTATGCTGTGGAGAAAGACTGAAGGAAATTTTAGTGAGTGCTAGCACTGCTCCTGTGCATTTGCCCCTGCATAAATTCTGTCAGAATAAAAACAATCCTTCATCTTCACTAAGACACCATTACAAAATTGGGCTCAGGGCTTTAGTAACACTGTGTACTGACAATAAACGTTGTGTTACACAGAGGCATTGAAAGCGTTTGTATTATGTCAAGAAAGGTGGTGCATTAGAAAAACAATCAGTTCAAGCTTGAATTACTTGAATTGTATGAAGACCCAATAGCAGTATAGGTTCTGACTGATTTGCAGTCCAGAGCACCTTGAACCTGAATGTCTTTTAGGTCATTTAGTAAGGAGCCTAAAGTTTTGAGGTTGGGGGTTGCTTCCTTCTTTCTCCTCTGTTTCAGAAATCTGTATCTCAAATGCCATCCATAGGAAGTATTTGCAAAAAGAAATGAATTGCTTAGAGAGGAACTGGGAGGAGGTTTCCTTCCTGAAATCAGAGCTGGCAATCTTTCTAAGTTATTTAATGGTCCCAGTTTCTGAAAACATATTGAAGGAAATATCTTAACAATGAGATAGCCCCTTCGCCAAATACTAATTGGTATTGTGTCAAATTTACCTCAGCAGTATGTTCTGACTTCGTACCTCCTCCTCTCCTGTTACCTCTCAGATGGGTGTTTGTTTGTTTGTTTGATTCTGTTTTAGGGGTACACGGAAGGCTGGCAGCCTCGGTCAGA
Organism: Neopsephotus bourkii; assembly: GCF_033783945.1. Lineage (NCBI taxonomy): Eukaryota > Metazoa > Chordata > Aves > Psittaciformes > Psittacidae > Neopsephotus > Neopsephotus bourkii. The sequence goes on from NW_026902223.1 coordinate 3,762,390, forward strand.
ACACAGAGTACTTTTAGCTGTCTATTTGTTCAGCCTGAGAACGCACCCTCTGAGACAGAAACCTGTGCAATTTAAATCTATTTGGAGAAATTTCTGGGTTTTTTTCAGCTATTTTTTCATCTTACTCAATTGACCTCAGAAGTATTTCATTAAGTTCTCAGTGGTGTTATTTCAGATTGCCGGTACAACATACCCAGTTCTGAAGGGGGACCTGGCATGTGTTTAACTGTGCACAGCACCATGGCACAATAGTTTCAGACAGGAAATGAAGATGAAGGATGTGTCCATTTAAAATGGGGGGGGGGGGATTTCAGGCAGTCAGGATATGAAAAAACAAGGTGAAATAAACACTGAATTATAAACCAGGAATTCCTGCCTCTGACTCATGGGGCAAATCCTTTGGGGGTAAGTCCACAAAAGGAATGAGGCGCCTCGGTGCTGACAGTCTAAACTATTAGGTTAGAGGCCACCGTGTACCCTTAGCAGGTATTTGTTGGGGGAAGACTTGCTTTGACAACTGATGTCAGGAAAAACTTGACAGTTGTGAATTCTCGGTGGACAGAATTATTTCTGTCACATAATGGAAAGACAAGGAAGTTTGGAATCTCTCTCTGCCCTTCCCATTAGCTAGCATAGAGGACTCCTCTGTCTTCACACTGCCTTTTGTGGTTCTCAGTGCCAGCTTTCTATGTCCCTGCTGTGTACTGAAAATAACCTACTCGAAGGAGCAGTCTCTTGCAGAAACATGGTGTCTCAAAGATGAACACTGCATTGCTCACTGTTGAGATACCCAAGTGCTTCTTAGGAAAAGGTTTTCATTCTTGTGAGACTGAAGTTGAGCATCGGTTAGTAAATAGGGGATCTGACTTTCAGATTTGTTGAGTGCCAGCAATTCCTTAAGAATCCAACTTTTATCAGTAAGTGCCCAGTTGCAGATGTTGGTGATTAACAGTATTGCATTGTAGCCTGTAATTGTTAACCTGACTCTCCCACTGTCTTATTTCCTTTTTTGTCAGATGCAGATAATACTAATATCTCCCCAGGGAACTGAGGGTATTTATTAGTTCATTGTACAGTGCTCTAAGGAATATGTTACTATATTTAATGTTTTTGTATTGATCAAAAAGGACAGGAGAGGGCAGGCAGACATGTATACTCATATTTTTTCTTTCTTTCTTTTTTTTGGTCTTGTCATCAACAGAGAATACAAGGGCATCGTGATGCTACTTAGAACTGTCATCTCAAAGATCAGCTGGGAGAAGAAAACAAGCCAAGATGGAAAATGTCGTGAAAGTTTCAAAAGCTCTGCAGCACTTATTTATGAGTTTACCAGGCTCTTCTCTTCAGAGTTGATTTCCTTAGAGGGAACAATAGAGATGTCCCTAAAGCATTTAATGGAAAAAATGACAAATAAAAATTCTAACAGGAAAGTGGCTCTAGAAACCACTGACCTAGGTTCTCATCTTTAATTTCTCCTGCTAATGCGATTTTTCCTTTCTAGCCTCCAATTCATCATGCTCTGAGGAAATAAAAGGGGAAGCTACATCTGAGGAAGTACCTTTACAGTGCAGTAACTACTGTGATGCCAGTAGGATGTAGAAATGTTTAAACTTGCTTTAAACTAGCTAACTTGGTTATCAGTAACACCCTACTGTGGCAGAACAGAGCTCAGCATAGCTTGCCCAACCATGTATGTGCTTTGACATGATCCTGCAGCTTGCGCTGAACTCCCTGTGCTGCAGCAGCTGGACTGCTGGACCAGTCTTGGATGTAACATTGCCATGAGGGCCTAATGGAAGAGCGAGCTCTGGGCTCTCTTAAAAACTTGAATAACTGTTCAGAGGTTCAGTACTTTACCAACTGCTTCTCTCAGTAGAGGCATAAATATTCTTTATTCTTCACTAAATAACTTTTCCCCTTTAGATGTTCTGATGCTTGTTGATTAGTTTGTGTGACGGGCCTTCGAGGAATGATTGCCCATCACAGTTATTTTGGATGATGCAAAATATCAGTCTTCAGATGGGTGGATGTGCTACACCCAGGTCAGTGAGTTTGTACCTGAAAATCCTGTTACGTGTAATCCTTATTCCTTTGATTTTAGGAGAGATTTGAAGTCATATTTGTGTCCAGTTTGTCTAGTATGGAACTCCATACCTATCCTTTTTCTGTATGGTATGATAAACCACTAACATGGATCCAGTTTGAACCTGGATCTAATCTTTGCAGGTCGTGTTTATCTCAGTTGCTTTAGTTTATAAAAAGAATACAGAACAAAACAGAAAGAAGTACTGTCCCCAGCCCCTAACCAGCTGGTCTTTGACACTACAATTGCTCTCCTTTTCTTACTGCTGATTAAATCACTACAAGATCTGGGCCACAGGTAAGAAGGTTCTCATTTTAATTAGAAAATAGTGAAAGAGAGGATGTGGATTTGTGTATACTTACATAGTTACTGCTTTCAGCATTGCATCAAAGGCACAGAACCAGCAAGAAATACAAAAGGGTTTTATATCCTCATTTCAAACGTTTAAATTTTCAAGCTCCAGTTACTGGCTAATAGCTCTAATTTATTGTTCCTATGCAAATGTTGTTTGTATCATAAGCCTTTGACAAATGACTGACTCTTCTGTTGACAAATGTTCTTTCCAGCATCCCATGAGTGTCCATACAAAATGCATTAGTATAAGGAATGTGAAAAGGTATTTTAATAAAGAAAACTTTGAATTGAACTTTGCACTGGATGTGGCATGTTCATGTTGGTGACAGCTCGCAAATGAGTGCCTGTGAAATTTTTGATAGTGACGAACTTTATAGATATGTTGTGTAAATTAACATATGGAAGATGTCATCTCTGCAACAAGTGATTGCAGGCACTTATCTGTGCTGTCAGGAACCAGTTTAGCAGCAGGTAAATGCACTCACTTGGTTTAAGAGCTGAGCATGGGAGTGCTTGTGTTCATGTAAGTGTGCTAAAGTTCTTCCACAAACCTTTCTACAGCTCAAGGAAGTGCTTGCTCACACTAAGCAGGTTCAGGAAGAGGCTTACTCACCCCGCAGCCTTGCTTGCTTAACTTTACGCTATCTTTATGCTATCTTTACCGTTACAGGTCTTAGGGATGAGATACAGAAATGCTGTAAATCAGCAGACTCTTTCTCCTTGCCACTGTTAATTTTGTTTTGTTTTTCATTTCCAGCAAACTAACTGCTGCTTATTTTCTTGTCTAACTTATCTCTGTGTGCCATTTCGTGGACATATCAGTGATGATGATGATGTACTGTCTGGTTCGTGCTGGAAACTGCTTGAGGGTACTGAGCAGCGTGGCCGTCTGTCTGCTCCTGCTTTGGTGTCACCAGGCGAAAGGGATCCTGCCCGGAGCCCATCCTTACTGCTACTGATCCGGTGCTGACCCCTGGTGGCAACTGACCTTGGCTTCTTTCCCTCTTAGGTTAGTGAATAGTTCATAAATGCTGGGGGACTACTTCTGTGCAGAGTAAATATCCTGCTCACCGGTGAGTGAATAAACCTTAGAGATTATTTACTTTTCTGGGCTGTTATGTGCTTGTTCTAACTGCTGCTTTGTGAGCGTGGTTCAGTTCAAGTTCTTAATGTTGCAATTCATCACTAAGCTGTCTTGCATCATAAACCCCCAGCTTTTGGGGGCAGGGGTAGTAATGCTGTCAGACTGGCTACAGCCGATCTGTTGAGAGGGAGAGGTCAGCTACAGGGAAAAGAAACAGAGTTTGAGAAAAACAGAGGTATTGAGTGAAAAAAAAAACCCACCAATCAAACTAGAAATCAAACAGAGTAATAAAGTATCAGCACAGAGTTAAAATGCTAGCACATTCTGTTATTTGGTATTTGAAGGCCTTTCTGAATAGGCTGGTGAAAGCAGAAAAAGCATCACTTTTACTGTTATTTGGGAGGTAATAGCAAGTTGTCATGTCTGAAGAATGACAAAGAATGGGGCTTATTGCTTTTGAAATCTCCACTCTAAATCACAGGTGCTCCCATTAAAAAAAGCTTAGAGTCTAGCAATCAGGAGAAGGTGGATTGCCTGGGAGGCTTCAATTAAATGCATTTATATTTATACAGGTAATTTGTTTTCTCAGCAGCCACAGACCTGCTGAGTGGGAAGGCTGAAAGAATTCTCACCACTGCAGGAAATAATCACTGTAGTTAAATTTTAAATTTAATAGCAAAAGAAATGACAGTTTTCTCGGGGAGGGAGTCACCTGCAAAGTCTGATGACAGGCAAACAGAAGAGCAGCATGGAGCTGAAATGAAAGATGTAGCCCAAATCAGCAAAGGTCTCAGCAGCCACTGCAAAGGCGCTCAGAATACGCTCCAGTCGACCTGGGGTCTGCAGTAGCACTGATCTGTCCAAGAAGACAGTCGGTTAATTTCAAGTGCTGCTGCCAGCGCATCCATCCTGCACAGGAACATCTAGTCGTGAGGCACTGAGGAGCCTGTCTGATACCCACCTGGTCTAACAGACTGTGATACCGACACTGGGAATGCGCATCTCCAAAAAAACCATCATATTAAACTGTTGGCATAATCCAAGCCCTGTTCGGTGTTTGCAGAGGAGCTGTGGCTGCTGAAATAGCCTGTTTCCACAAAGCACTTATCAACACTCACACAGGGAGAGCTCAGCTTTAAATCCTCTGCACTGGCTTTTTGTTTATTCATTTTTTAACTCCATGCAGAGCCAAGTCTCTACCGCAACTGACACAGTTTCACTTTGCAAATCAATGAGACAGTGCTACAAGGGCCTCACCTGTGAGCTTCATGTTGTTCAGAGCAGCCAAACTGATGGCCCTGACTGACTGTGGTACTCGTGGAACCAACCTGTGGCTCTCACCACCCACCCAGGCTGTTCCCTAGAGGGACCTTCTGTGGTAGCTCAGGCTCCAGACAGCAGTAAGTTGTGGAAATGTCCTCTCCCAAGTGCAATCCCCACTTTCCAGCCCTCGCTTTTCCTTAGGGAACTCTCTGCTCTGTTTGGGGTAAATGCTTCCAAGGCAGTGAAAATGAGAGCTGCTAGTCAGTCCTCAGGGGTGGTGGGGACAGGGAGGTTGACATCAGTGGGACAGAGGTGAAGGCTTTGTCTTAAGTGGGCTGAGTCATGGTATTACTGGAAGGGGTGAACTTTGCTTGATGGTGGGCTGTGAGAGCTAATGGAAGAAAAAATTGTCAAGTGTATTAAGATGCGGTCAGAGTGTAAGTCAGTTAATGATAATTACAGCCACCAGGTTATTAAATTAACATGAGATTGTCAATAAGAAATATAGATTGCTTTGGAATCATTTTAAATTATTTAAAGCATGGCAATAGTGCAAATGTCAGTCTCCATTAATTCAAAACTTGGTTTTGATTTTACTACTGTTTCAGTTGGTATTTTATATTTTTGTTTCAACTTCATGATCATTAAAGGAACAGGAGCTTTAGGGAGCAAGATGTTCTTATTTAGGAATGCCAAAAGCTGGTATGAGGCCAAAGCTCAGAGGTGGCTGGAGATGAGCTGTGATTCTGCAGTGTGATCCATGGCAGGGCTGAAATCAGGTAAAGGCAAGAGTGTGTCTAAATGCAGTCCTTGCATGCAAAATGACAGATCAAATTTTCCAGGCACCGGTTGTGTCCCTGTCACACTGTCAGGTGATCAGCAGTGGACAGCCTGAATTGCTTCAATTACTTAGGCCACTACTTGTCACAAGCAAACTGGACCTGCTGTGCCTGATGATACTTCTGTAACTCTCACCAAGTGGCCTCTAGGTAAGGATTTACCATTTTGCACTGCTCTGGACTCCTGGCAGTGCCTGTGTGTAGACCAAAGGAGCAGCAATGAGCTAACTCCCTCTGCAGTTTCCAGACAAATTTGGTGAGCAGAGCTCAGCCTGATTCAGGGCATTCCTCAGGACTGGAAGGACAAATCTGAATGTACTTACAGCATGTGTTGGCACTCTTGAAGAACTGGTTCCACCTGTGGGTGCTGAGCCTGTAACACCCTCTAGACAATCTGTCCTCCTTGGCTGGAAGTCAGAGACCTTAAGGGAGCAGAGACGGGAAATATGCAGGCTTATGAAGAGAGATTCACGTTCCTCCCAGGGACCCTGGGGACTAGCTGATCTCTACACAAGGATGGTATGTTCAGCATGACTGAAAGTATTAGCTGGCTCAGCCCTGGAGCCTCAGAACATTGTGTGCACTGCTTAAATCCAGTTTAGTCATTGCTGGAAGCAAGGCTGCCCCGCTGGAAAACAACCCTGACACACACCTGTGCTTTGTCAAACAAGAATCCTGGAAGGGTTTGCTTTAACTAGCTTTACTTCCTTTCCCCTTCCTTTTCTTTCTTTTCTATTTTGTTTTCTGAAGCTGATCCTTTCCCATTGACTTGATTTCTTTCTGGCTGCTCCAGGATGAATCACTGTCCCACATGTCTCTATTCTGAATGGGACTGTGGAAAGCAGACCTGACCTCCCCTACAAGCCAAGAATGAGGATTGATGCTTTTTAATTACAAGTTTCCTGCATATGGTCTAGTTTTTCAGCTTATAATCATGAGCAGTGTAATAGAGACTTAAGTAAATTGCTGCCTTTTCCTCATCTGTAGCATATATAGGTCAGATTTTAATGTTTAACGGTTATTATCTCTGACACTAATTAGTGCACCGGGTGGCTGACAAAGGTCACATCTGTGTTTTCTTCATCACATACAAACATGGATAGGGCTGTATGCTCACACCAACTGATTCTCCTAATTGCTGCGTTTTCTGGAGCCATTTCCACCATCACAAAAATCACGGGTTTTACTTGGTGGCTGCTTCATGCCTACTTTGTACTTGTGTCTGTGAAAGGCAAGGTTGAGGGCAAAGGGGTGTGAGCAGCCATCATGCCCACAGCACATGTTCCCTGTGCTGTGGACATGCACCTTGTAAATCAGAGCAATCACACTTCATGCATCCTTGACTTTTCAAGTGCTGTGCCATTGCAAAAGGATGAATTTGTTCCCTTTCCATGAGGAAATGAATGGAGCTTTTATACCCTGTCTTTGACCAAAGCACTTAGGTGGTTTTAGGCCCAGTAGATGGTTTCTAATAGCAGGCAAATTGATCACTCAGGTGCTCTGATGCAGCCCTTTTATTTACAAAGAAAGTACAAAATTCTGTTTCCTTGAAGCGAGGAGGATTCAGACAATAGGAGACACTTTGCATGCAATTTCAGGCCTTTCAGCCTGCACTTTCCTCAGAAGCACTCCACCAGCCTTTTTTCTCAAGGTCATTCTTGCAGAGTTTACCTGGTTCTGCCTGGTTTTGAGAGCAGGCTGCTCCTGTCAGACCACAGGAGCACACAGTTGCTCCGAGCACTGCCCTCCCCCCCACATCTTCAAAGCTCAACATTTTTCAGCAGGAAGAAACCTTGAATGCATCAGCTTCTCCAGGTTTGCCCTTTTGCCTGTTTCAGCTGCCTGCTTCTGCACGAGAGTGTGTTTGTTCCTTATACAAAAGAATATCCAGTGAAAGCCAACATTAATCCTGTTGGGGTCATATGCTTTTGTCTGAGCACTGTCTGGATGGCATTGGGGTTGGATACTCTGCATGTGTCCCTGTGCTGATGAAGAGTAAGACTTTGCACACAAATTGTCTGTGAGGAACAGCAATATGTGATGGAATTGGGGCCTGGTGAGATTCTCACTGCCCAAATTCCAGAGTGCCTGCCCCTGCCTCTCTGTTGCGCATTTTCACAGATGGAGTTTTGGGTGGCAAAGCAAGGGTGAATTGCCATGTTGGTGGCACCGTTCCGGAGCTCACCGTGTGTAGGTGATGCCTAGCACCAGCTTTCTGTCCTGGGACCTCAGGTGTGGGATCAGGGGCTGGATGTTTGCACGCTGTGAAATACCCTGTTGATCAATAAGCTGTATGCATTGCTAATACTGGTTGAATTTCTCTGTGTTCCTTGCCCTACTTATCATATTTAACCTTGGATTTATTTGTAGAGAACTGTACAGAAAGTCCTGCTTAAGAAAGGAAGAAATAGAGAGAAATCCCGGAGATGGTGTGTTTTCTTGCAATATTTTCCTGGATAGTTTCCAGGCTCTTAATGAATGAATACTGACATCTAAACCGTCCCCAGGGGAGATTCAGGATCCATCTGAGTTCAGTAAGAGGTTCCTAAATAGCTGCAGCAAGCCTATCCTTCAAAAGAAATAAATTTTGCTATTTTTAAAACATGCAAGTTTTGGAAGGCTTTGAATATCCAGATGAATTCTCTGTCTCAATGCAGTAGAAGGCAGCAGTGACTGGTGAGTCGCACTCAGATCTGGAAGGTTTTAATATTGTCTGGAATCTGGATTTGATGTTCTAAAACCTTAAGACTGGGTTTAGTTTACTTTTTTTTCCCAGAGCAGACTGTGCATGTACTTATCAGATTCCTTACTGAATCTCACTGGATTTATGTGAAAAATATATGACGTTATCTATCAGTACTTGGAATTTTGACTCGGGGATTCTGGTGTGAAAGATTACTGAGCAATGTTTAGTTGAAAGATTTAATGATACTCTGAACAGGACATGACTCATTCTTAAACCAACAGGGAGCAGCTCCTCTATGTGAAGGAAACCAAGGTCATATGAAGACAGATGTTGCCCTGCACAGTGTGATTCTATCTGCAGTAGGTAGCAATGTAAGATGACTCTGGAAGCTGAGCAGAAGGGTCAGGGCTTATTTGGAGACTGAATTATGCACCTGGTCACTAAAATCACAAAGTGAGGCTGAGCAGAGGATTCTTAATGCCTGATGTTAGACATCTGCCTTGGATGTCTGAGCTAAGAGGCTACCCTGCTCTCTAGTACTGAGAGTCCTATTAGGAACTGCCCTTTGGAGCTGCCTGGTCCTTTTCACTACCTATAATTACATAGTCTAAGGAGCATAGATACCTTATTTAGCCACCTGAATGATTATCGCAGTGAGATTGTATTTAATACATCTCTGAGCTGAGATCTTATCCTAGAGTGGTGTACAGTTAATATTATTGGAGGGAAGGAAATTACGAAGTCCAGAACAAGAATTCAGTTGGGGGGGGGGGGCACTGAGAACGTTTGGCTTTGGAGGCTGGGTCCAAATCTGGTACAGAAATGGGCCAGCATGGAGCTGTCACTGGTGTTTGCTTGGTTGTAGGGAGAGGAAGGCAGGGTTGAATCTTGGCTGTGATTGTTCTGTGTGAACAGACAAGCAGTTAATGCTCTGTCAGAGGCAGTTCTTTAACATGGGAAAATGTCAGTCCTGTGTTTGCTTTCAGAGTTGTGCTCTTGTTTGTTCCAGGGTGTAACTGCACCTTTGTGTTCCCATTGTTTAAGCCTGGTCTCCTCAGCAAAGCTCAGTGTCTGACTTGCCCTGTTTAAAAGTAGACATTGCCACTTGTTTTATTCCAAAGTGTTGGACTGACTGGCATAGACACTTGGGTTTGTTTATTCTATGACATGTGGATATGGGCCACAGTGATGCTGCTGCTCAGTTAAAGGTTACTAATTACTGTTACAGAGATTGCAGTTCCTGACACCATGGCAAAGTTCATGTAAATGAAGGTTTTAGCAAAGTCCAGATTTTAAATTACACTGTCTATATCTGCACAACAGCCTAAATGGGATCAGCCTTATGAAAACAATGCATGTTGCACCTTCAGAACATGGGAAAGGGCATCCATCTATGCCAGTTCTCCATCTCAGTTGAGAAAGCAAAGTCTCTTCGGTGTTCTATCCCTCTTTTGTAACTAAGAATTCACTTCATGCTGCAATTTCTGATTCTGTTTTACCAGGTATACATTCAGCTCTGGATCAAATGTTAACCCTCTCAGAACAAGGACACCCGAGCAAGATTGCTATTTTTATGGTGGTGATGTTTAGACCTCATGCCAGCATGATCCAGGAACGATTCCCATTAAATCTATTGATGTGAGTCTTTCCTCAAAGGGGGACATTCAGGAAACCCTACCTGAATTATCTCTTAAAATAGATTAGTTAAATCCTGTTAAACCCCACGCAGATATTTATATTCAGAATTAAGTGCTGTTAATTGGGTTTAGAGTACTTCACTCTGAAACTGAAGAAAGCTAAATCAAATGAAGACCACTTTAATTCTGAGTAACAGCACTCATGCAGGACTCCAGTGTAACTTCACTAACCACTCTCAAGTCACACTTGTCATTAATATTTCTGACTTCCCCTGTGAAGGGAAAGTAAAATCATTATAGATGACCTGCTTCTCCCCTCAGAAGAACTTTATGGACCTAGCTCCTGCTGAATGTTGGACAGTTGGAGTTCTGGATCTGAAGGTTGCTGTTTGGTTCTAGTCTATAGTCAATGCTCTTTTCACCTTACTAACCAGTTAAATTAGGAACATCCGTGTGGAACCTTAGCATCTGTCCAGGCAAGAGCAGATGGGTACTGCTGGCTGGTGTTAACGTTCCTGTGGTAGAGCTGTGCATGTGGAAAAGTTGCAGTGTATGTGCCTCGTTTAAATATGTAGCTTCAGCTGTTCTGTATCATGAGTACTAAATTTACTTGCAGATTTAAAATAGGTGAATGAGTTCGCAGCTGAAAGGTCAGGATGTGGTGTTTATTTTGTCCTTTGCTTTTCCTGATTAATAGAAAGTTGTCTGTAGCATCTGATGTTATTGTCAAGGACTTCTGGTGTAATGCATGCGGAGACAAAATGTAGACTAGTGCCAGTGTATCCCCAGTACCTTCCCCCAGCTTTGTATTTTGTCACAGTTGTGGTCTGAAGTACTCCAGCACTCAGCCAGCACATATTCTAACTCACAGAGGTCTCTGTGGAGCGAGGGGTATTGACTTCTCCATCATGTGCAGATCAGATTTCAGGCTTTTAGAGTTTTGTGCCTTTGCCAGGTACACTGAAATACAGACACCAGCTCTCACAACCTTCATGTGACTTTGGCAGCGTGCACGTGGCTGTTCTGCAGGGCAGACAGACTTACCTCTTCCTCAGGGATGGATGGCATCGCTGCTGTAGGTATGCAGCAGCCATTTTCCCTATGTGGGTTCAGTGCTGGGGGGGGGGAGATGGGCCTGTGTGAGAAGCATCAGGAAGGTTTTTTGCAGGTATGGGGAAACCAGTGTGAATTCACAGCATTCAGTGTTTGACCTAGGCTGCATTGCAAAGCACCTTCCCTGGGAACAGGTCTGCCTCTGGGTGACACCTCAGCAGCACGGCTCTAGCTCTGCATGCCCTGCTGACCTTGCTTTAGCGTGTTCTGTGAAACCACTTGACAGCCACTTGGGCAGCCACAAGAGAGGCTGTGCTGCTGCCCAGCAGCTCAGCCCACAGCTGCAGAGAGATAGGTGGAAGTTAGAACCTCCCCAGCTCTAGAAATGTGTCTTTTCTGAGTAGCGTGTAGCTGTTTCTCCACAGATACTTGGCAATCTAGAAACCTTTAGTAAATTAAAAATAAAATAAAGGACAAAGGGAAAGAGGAAGATCACAAGGACAATTGAGGAGGAGAGGATCTATCTTCAGCTCAGCTTTAAAAATGAAGCAGCAATACAAAAAAACCCCCCCCACAGAATCATGTGCTTTAGCACAGGAAGCAACAAATGCTCAGAGCTTCTTGTGTATTCTGGGCAGTGCTGTGCTTTACAGAATCACAGAATCACAGAATCCCAAGGGTTGGAAGGGACCTGAAGAGATCATCTAGTCCAACCCCTTGAAGGTCCCAGGGGCTTTTAGAAGTCAAGCTGAAGCTAGGCCCATATACCCAAGGAGAGTATGACCTGGCTGTGCTCCTTTGTGCCAGCGAGAAGCCATGCAGAAGCACTGCTGATCAGCAACTGGGCTCAGCTGGTGGGGAGAAGTGATGGGTTGGAGGCCAAGATGTGCAACTTACTGAACTCAGGTCCAAAGGCAGCAGTGAACCATTGGGCAGGGGAAGAACTGGGAGGTGCTGGGGATACTATTGCTGCAGTGTCTGATAAGCAGAAGGTAGGCACACAAGCACAGGAAGGAGTGTGGCATTCAAGAAGCTCATGCTCTCCTCGGTACCCATAGTCAGAACCAGCTGGAGCCCACTGGGAAACGCTGGCCATGCAAGTGCTTGCTGGGTTGCTGCACGCATTGAGTGGCCTGGGGGACTTGTTTTTTTGTTTTTTTTTTGTGGTAAGCATCTTTCCATTGCGTTTAATATTATACAGATAAGAAACAAACAACAGTAAAGCTGTTCTCAGACATGCACACAGGACCACGTATGCCAGGATTCACACGTTCAGGCACAGCTGCTGCCTCATTCATTCTAAAGCTTCTCAGCATTAAATTGCAAGCAGGTCTGTCCTGCAGTTCTCAGGTCTTCCCCAGGAGATCTGATGGCAATGAGAGGTTTGTGGAAATTATTTGGAAGCCCAAATCTTGTGTAATATTCTCTACCCACAAAAGCACAAGCTTTAAACTGTCCTGAGCTGTGAAATTCTGATGGGGGCATTAGAGAGAAATGAACTGAGCCTCACAGCAGCTCTGGGAGAGAAATATTACTTTTTATTTTACAGCCTGCTTTTAAAAGGCATTTAAATGTCTGCCTCACATATTCCAAGTGATTAAAGTAATTTTTTTCAAAAGCAGCTCCTGACTACAGATACCTATTTCTAGAACCTGCAGGCCTGTTGTTCCTCAGAATGACTGCATATTTATGTTGGATCCTGAAATGTTAAAAGTAAACATGCATTACTTTATTCTCTTGTCTTTTTTGTAGGATGGGTGGAAGAGATTCTCTCAAAAATGCAGAGATTTTTCCTTTTTCCATCTTCCATCTGACTGAGACTTGCCTTTAGAAGAGGATTCCCGTATGTGCCACAAAGCTCAGAGGCAGGTAACCTGGTCAGTCACAGCTTGTGCCCAGTTTTTCCCAGTGGCTGGCTCCAGCCTCTGCTCAGCACATACCCCTCTATGGAAGAAGCTTCTGCTGAGCACCTAAATTTAGGTGCAAAAATATTCCTCTTGAGGTCAAGCCTTTAAGGCCACATGTTGTCCAAGTCAGGTGCAAATGCAGGGCAGGAAGAGCTTCAGAAATTCCAGTGAATTGTTTATGGTTTAACACAGCTAAAACCAAATCATCAGCCACAGTCCCTGTTCCTGTAGGGAAAACCTGTTGTTAAGAAACCAGTCGTTATCTTATCCTCAGCCTTTGGAAACACTAACATCATCTTTGTGTAATGATTCAAAGGTCTGCCTATATACAGTGACAGCTAGGAAAAGAAGCCTGTGCTAGATGATTGAATACACTTTCATATATATTTTAATTATGTTCTTTTTAATTAAAAGATTGCAGGATAAATAAAGGTGATGCAGTGATGCTCACACAGTGCAGCTTCTTGTTGGGTTCCTTCAGGTTGTAGAGACTCAAGGCTGCCAAGTTTACGGCTTGGATATCCAACGGCTTGAATGTTCTGGCACTCCATTTGGTGAGCTCAGACCTTTCCTTGCTGGAGCAGGTTGTGGTGGGTGCTGGCCACTGTCAGTACCTCTGGTTTTACAGCCACAGGCAGGAATCCTGGTTTTAAAACCAGCCAGCTAGGGGCCTTGAAGAACTCCAAGATGCCGTCTGATAAAACAGCACTGAATTGTCCCTGAAATGTAAAGAGAAAAGCAGGATGAGTGCTACTTGCACCTACTTCTGAACTAGACAGCAAAACCTACTACCTACCACCTATACAATGCTTAGAGTAACAGGGCCCCTGCCTGAGCTGTAGCTCTATATTTAACTTTTAACATTAGCTAGTTTGGAGCAATTTGAATGCTGCACACACATCCCACTAAATGTCAGCTAGTAAATAAATTAATTTTTGTCTCATCACCGCATAAAGTGTCATAAACCTGAACACTGGTGTGAAATGAAGGGAGCCTGAAAGGTTTTGAGGGATTCGTTGTGTTTTAATTTGAACTGAAGTTGTTAAAGAGGAACAAAGTGACATGGCCAAATTAATCCATGGGGTGGCTGAAGAAACCTGCCTAGCTAAGGCCAACATCCATCTAACCCAGTGCAAATGTTGTAATCTCGTTATTAACCGTTTTAGGAAGCAAGAGCAATTAAGTGAAGGGTGAAAGCAGTGGTAAGGCTGTAATTTATTGCACAGACCATTAATGGGGAACCAACCTTTTGACAGAGATATTTCTTTTCTTTCTCAGTCTGCTGCAAATTGGGAAACGAGGATAAAATAAGAGTTCCTCTGGCACGGTGTGTTTCCTGGCCTCGCTGGTTCGGTAGCAGGTAATTTTTGGCTATTTGTATGACGTTTTGCTACCAAACAGCTGTATGTTGTGTGCTCGCACACACATCTGCAGGCAGCAGCACCTTCCACCACACGAGATAGTCAGGGATGACAGCGGTCAACGTCTGCCTTGGCGAGACAACCCAGCCAAAGGCAACGCTTCCTAGAACCGGCTGCTGCCGAACGCGGTCAGAGCAGACGCGGGGAATGGGGAGGTTGAACACCGCTGCCGTTCCACCGCGTTATTACCCGCGGCCGTTCTCAAGGCTCGGGAGCTGTACGTGTTACCAGCACGGCTCCCTACCGGACCGTTACCGTTTCCGCGAGCGTTTTGGGGAGCGTTTCCTTGTGTCAACTTCGGCAGCGGGAGGCCGCCGGACGGAACGGGCGATTCCCCCCTCACGGAGCGACCCCTGCCCGGCCAGGCCGCGCCCTCCGCACACCTCCCGCCTCCCGCCCGCCGCGGGCCCCGCCCTCCCCTCCGTCCGGCGCTGCGGCGGCTCCGGCAGGCCCTGCCCACCGCGGGCCCCGGATTGGCGGTGCCGGGCAGCCCCGCCGCTTCTCCTCCCCCTGCCGCCGCCCGGCGCGGCGCTGGTGGCGCGGGCCGGGGGACGGCGGGGCCGCGCCGGGCAGTGCCATGAGCTGCGGGTAAGGTAAGCGAGGCAGGGCGGGCCCCGCCGCGCCGCCTTGGCCCGCTCCGGCCAGCGCCCGCGCTCCGTGCCGCACCCGGCGGGGCGGGAAGCGCCGCTGCAGCAGCGCCCGGCGTGAGGCGCCGGAGCCTGGCGGGCTCCGCGGCGCTGGCGGCAGGAGAGAAGGAACGGGTGTGCGGCGGCGAAGGGAAGCGGGCCGGGCCGGGCCTAGGGCGGCCGGGGCGCCCCGGGGGGGGCTGGTCCGGTAGGGTCTGGTGGCGGCCGTGAGGGGCCGGCGGGCGCTGCCGTGGGTCCGGCCGCGGGGACCCGGGCGGGTTGTGGTGCTGCGGGGCCGCCGGCGGTGCGGAGCCGTGCCCGGGCCGGGGCTGGCGCGGCTGGGTGCGGGGTTCTTACCCTGGGCAAGGTCCGGCGGGATGGAGTTACTTCCCCCTGCCATCAGGGTAACTGAGCTGGAGGGGTGGCTGAGGGGGTATGCGGTCTGGCAGGAGCGCTGCTGGAGTAGAAGCGATCCCTTAAACACAAGCAGCAGGAGCAGCGATAACGTTTGTTCTCGGTGGAACCGGGGAGAGGATTTCCAATTAGCTTTTTGTATCTGGCTCCTAAAATCCTTTCCGTCTCTTCTTAGGTGTCAGCTCTTTAGCGTCTGTTTCCCTTCATTCTCACCATCGTTTGTAATTTACCTCTCTTGCAGTTCAGTGTCTAAGTGCGTTTAACGTGTTCTCTTAAGCATGGGCTAAAGTTCCTTCTAAACGGGTGCGCTCAGCTTCTTGATGATGTTTATCAGCAGATATCTGACGGAGCTCCTGCCCGTAATTTAGAGGAGTTAAGTGTACAGCTGAGTTTAAGTTAAACTTTCATGTTGTAACTTTCGTGTGTGTAACTTTCATGTTGTAACTCCAAGATAGATCTGTATAAGACTTCAGTGCTCTAAGGTTATCTTCTGTTAAGATGCTTTGTCATACTCCTCTGTCTTCACACAACTCTTTCAAGATGATCTTGCCTGCATAGCTGTGAAAACAAGGCAGGCTTGCAGTCTCAGGGGTGTATTTTGTTTACAAAAAGATGTAGGTTTTTTTTTCTTTAATTTTGAAATAACTTCATATTCCTAACCTGAATAAAATTTAGGCACCATTTCCATATTTTCTTAGTTGAAAACGTGCTAAATCAGAGGTAAAAGCACTGTAACTTAAGCAAAAGAAAGTAAGCTAACGTGTTTGATGTTAGAATAGACGTTTAAGGACTGACATCATGTTTTTTTATGATATGAGTGGTTACTGTTCTGATTGACTTCAAAGCTGATCTGGCAAGGCTGATCTAGCAAGCTGCTCTGATGTGGGTGACATATTAATAAGACTCCAGGTAGGTGCTGAGGTTTGAGGCAGTGTTTCTAAGGCAGGGCAGAGTAAGGTGCTTGAGCAAAAGACCAAGAAGGTAATTTTGTATTCAAAGATGTGTTATATTAGACTCTCCCAGCATATGGTATCCTCTGTGAACTGTGTTGGTAAGCCAAGTACTTATCTAGTGAACTTTACTTTGATCCATGCAAGGAACTTCCTTAAATGACCTATATTGCTTTTATTTCAGAAAAGAAAGTAAGTTAATGAAATCCAAAGTAAAAACTTGAAGGACATGGCCCAATAAAGCACATATGGTAATCACATACTTCTTTTTGCATGAGAAGAACACTTAGTAGTTTGAGATCTTAATAGCAAATGCTTAGTTGTTTCTAACTGAAGAACTTCTAATACAGCTGTTTTACAAAGTAAAGAATGAGGAGCAGGACAGCTAGAGAATGTATAATGCCAGCAATTTCCTTGATGTGTTTGTGCAAAACAAAGCAGTGGGAGATAGGGAAATTTACCTAGTAAATAAAAGGTTAATGTAGCTGAAATTTAAAGTGATGTAGCTAGAGGACTGAAGGTATGTTCTAACAGCTTCCTAGTTGATAGATTTGTGGATTGTGCTGCTCTTGCCTCGCCTTTCTGTGCAAACTGGACCAAATCCATTAGATGAAATCAGAAGGCTTCTCTTGTAGCATGTCAGAAAGGCTGCCAGCCGTATGTTGTGTGAGTGTGCAGGTGACGAGTTGCAAGCATGGCAGTGAACATATGTAAGCGTATGTTTCATGTGCTGTTCTTCCCCTGTCCTGTTCTGAGCTTCAACTTGCTATGGCCCACAAAATGAGTAGATTGTGGTGCTGGGTGCACAGAGTGTAGCTGATACCTGCCCAGGAGCTGAAAAAAATTAAGGCTGTTTATTAGGATAAATTGTAGGTTTCAAAAGAGTGAAGAGCATGGTAATTAAATTCTGGTCTTAAACACAGTCTCGGAGCTTGGAAAAGCCCCTTGAACCTCTGGATTTTTATTCTTTTCCTTTGGTAAGCTAGAAATTGTGGTATCAGATGTCCATAGTAAGTAGTAGTGTTAATTGTGTAAGCTAAAGCACTTACCCTTGAATAAAGGCATCATATTCTAGAAGCCTTTGCTGCCCTAAATGAAACAATCAGATGACAATGTATGCTGGAAAATAAGAGTGTAGTGTAGGCTTAGAGATTAGAGAAATAAAAGATAAGCGTTAATATTGTGAGTCTTTGTGAGTACGTACTTGGTATTAGAAGAGATGTATTCAAAGTAGAAATCAACTCTGGAAATGCATAAGGTTGCCACATGTACCCAATAAATTGGAAGATGAATGACTTTTCTTACTGTAGCTAATGTAAAGCAGACACTGGAAAGGATGTGTTGTGATTTCAAGGGGGAGGATGGTAGAACAGTGAAATAATGAGAACGTAGCCTGTGTGTCAGGACTGCTGAAGAATGCAGCACTTGAGGGGCAAATGAGCGAGTTAAGTAAGGCAGTGTTGGCTTTGTGCCTGCTGGGTCATGAGAGACCTGTTCAGGGAAAAGCCTTCATGCAGAGTTGTCTAAACTGTGATAGACTGCCTCAAGTTGATGGCCCAAGATCTCTGATGCTCAGAGCAACACTTGCAATACTGCGTACAGCTGACCTTAGTCCTGGTGTCCTCTCCTTGGTATAAAGCAAGAAGTTGACCATGTGTTGCGCAAGATGTTGCACCAGACTATCTCCAGAGGTCTCTTTCAACCTAAACTTACATTGTGATGCCACAACAGTTACAGAGGAGAAATGACAAGCATAACAGTAACTCCTGAGCTACTTGTAGGGCAATGTAGTTGTCAGATTTTGAAATTCCAGATAATAAGCAGATAAATTGGTTAATGTATTTTAAATTTGCACTTAGTTTTTTGGGGAAAACAACCTATCTGCACTGGCATGTGACATCTAGGAACCCTATTCATGGAACACTTCTGGTTTTCCAAGGTGTTGTACAATGATGGGAAAATATGTTCTCTAAAGTGCTTGGATCTCAAGAGACAACAGATGACTAAATTAAGCAAACAGTGAGACAATACAAGCAGGCAATGATTTCAGTACATTACTAATACTATTATTAAGCTTTTTTTAAGGCATCATGACAAAGGAGATACTTAAAAGAGAATTTGATAGAGAGCAGTTTAGTAGCTTTATTGATTTTTATTAGATTCCTACAGTCTAATTTTCTTCTCCACTACTTTTTATGTGCAGAAAAACCTTTTATTCCAAGTCCTCTTTTGATTATTAGTGTTTTTCAGCTATTTTAACCTCTTCCTGAATTTTACTAAGTCAGTCTAATGTGAAGGCTTGCCCTCACTGAGCAGTCTCTTCTTTCTTGCCCTGTGAACATCTGCAGCTCTTATGGCTATAGAATCATAGAATAGTTAGCGTTGGAAAGGACCTTAAGATCGTCAAGTGCCAAACCCCTGCCATGGGCAGGGACATCTCACACTAAACCATGCCACCCAAGGCTCTGTCCAGCTATAGTTCATAGCTTTGTGTAGCTCACCAAAGTCTTGTTAAGAAAATACAGTTTGCAGCTTTAGATGCAAATTACCACATTCACAGTGTGATGTAGTGCAGAAGTCTTCATATGAAAAAAGTAGTACTTACATGAACTAATTCTGTTGAAGTATGTTGTTTGTAAGATAGCATTTACTTTCATTATGTATGTGTGAGACCTTGACATAGGTGTTTATCTCTGTAGTTATCTACTCAAGCACCCCGCCTGTGTATTTACAGAAACCAGTCAATCAGCTCTTCAAGAGGAATATGTATTCTGTAAAGAAATACCTTATATGGGCTTTTAGATTTTATTTTTAGCAGTGTACTTTGAAGACAGAAAATGCTCCATGTTCAGTGTACTAGATAAGTGCTTTAATTACCTTAGTTCCGTCTTCATCTCCCTTTTGTTTTCTGATAGAGAACTGTCAGTTAGTATGCTGTGTAAAGTCCTTTCATGCTGGAGTTTACGGGAATAAATTGCTCAGTGTGGTGGGAGAAAGGACAGCAGCAAAGTGATGGAACAAGCAGAGTGGTGCATCTTCATAGTTCTTGAGCCATCCTGACATGAAGGCTTCGATGTCTTGCACTATTTATTCCTAGTGCCAGACTAGGCCTGTGTGCTGAGAAGTAAGCAAGCGACTGCGTATACTGTGGAAATAAGCATTAGTGTTGAGGGAAGGAAGGGATATGAAGGAGAGGAGGAGAAATGAGATTGCTTAACTAGGGTAGGTGGGAGGCTGTTGTAATTATTTTTTAAAGAGATCCTCTGGAAAACTCTGCTGAGACTCAACTGGTGGGAAATGATGCATAAGCTGCACGTGTGCAGGCTTTTTGGTGCTTGGGATCTTCTCACTGATGTCTCTTGGTGTCTCAGATATGCCCTTTCCTGTCTGGATGTTGTATTATTTGGAAACTGGTAAAATTTGTAACACAGAGACAGTTGTCAAAATATTTTCTATTGTTGCCTCCCTAGTTCTAAGTGTTTTCTTTTGTTGCTCTGTCTCTATTGTGCAGGTCTGTAGGGAAGGCAGCATCTTCATTAGGCTTCCTGGAAAAGGACATGGAATACAAAAACAGGCTTGTGTTTGCAAAGTCTCTTTCTTGTTGCAGACTGGAATGGAAACAGAAAATGTGAAGATTTCCTGAAAGATTCAGAACTGTTTTTTCTGAATTGAGCTGAGTAACACCATCATGGGTACCTTGAGGAAGAGCAGCGTTTAACAGCTACGGAGCAAAGGCAGAACTGCAAAATAAAGTGGTGTCTGTCCCTCAGACATCTCACTCTAGCATAAGAGCAAGATTTAAGACCTCCAGAGGCACCATGGTAAATAGTGAAAGCTTTAGGATTATTAGTTAGTATTCCCCATTCTGAGTTTATTCCTTCAGTGCATATCATTATGGTATGTGTAAAGCTGTTGTTGATGGTTGGTTTAAAAACCAAGAAGTGTACTGCTTGTCTCATTATTGTAGAGGAAATGGTTGAGATCCACAAAGTAAAGAGTTTGTGAGATTTTTTTTTTGTACTGTGGGTGGTTGAATTCAGCTTGTTTTCTGGATGTGTGGGACAGAATCCCGAATACCGTGTCATAAAAATGTATGACCTGTTTTTGTCAGAATTGTGAATTATCTGTTCTTGGACAGCTTAACATTTTTTAAGCTTCTGTTAACATGGCAAGCCCAGAAGTTTGAAGGCAGAAGGTTAACAGTTACTGCCCAAGACCCTGTTTCCAGCCTGAGCCAACAAAATGTGAAGTTTGCATGTTGGTTAGGAGCTTCACCCAACAGCCTTAGCCTCTGTGTGTCTCTTCAGACAGGAGCATTGGGAGGACTGAGATGTAACCACCTGCAGAGTTAGTATGGTTTTCTTCAGAAGAACTGAAAGTGAATGGAGTTGCTTGGATCTGGGACCAGCTTTGTGTATTGTAGTTCCAAAAGCACCTACCTGCTTGGCAAATGAAATTTTAAGGCTTTTAAAGTGATACTCGGGGTCTTTCACACACGTCCTTTACTGGAGTAATTTTGCACTGGAGGCTGCCACGTGCTAACTTTGTTTCATGAGTTTTGAGCAAATCCCCTCTGGCAAGTAGTGTAAGACTTCCAATAAGAGCAGTTCTGTAGTGCAGTATTTGCCTGCATCACCATTTAATGGGGTCCTTGATGACAATATCTTTGTAAAATAGAAGGTGAGTGCCTTAAGTTGTAATTACTCAAATAAGGCATCGGAGTTGCTTAAAAACTTCCTGTTGTGTTAGCCAAGACCAGTCCTGCACCCATTGGAAATCCTGGGAGATAGGAAGCAGAGGAGGAAGTTTTCACAACAGGGTGGCTGAAATATCTGCAGTGTTCAGTCATCCATGTAGGGATTTTTCTTCCTGCTTGAGAGTTCTGAGGTGTCAGGTTATTTACCAATCATCTTTATTCTCTGGGTACTCAGAGCTGTTGCCTCTGAAGCGGATTGTTGGTGTCTTTGGAGAGACATGAGAACATAATGGCAATAAAGGGTTTATTCTCTGATCTTGCCTGTCTTTCCTTCCTGCTTTTCAAAATTCCTAGCTCATTGTTTTTCTCTCCTGTTTAACTTGCTCCTTTATGATCAGCAAGGTGTGTTGTTCTGCTGTGCAAAGTCCTAATCGATACATAGTGCAGCAGTTAAGTTGGTGTTCTAAAAGACAAGACAACTGATGGACAAAAGATAGGAGAAGATCAATAAGACCTAGTAAATAGCAGTGTTTTCCCATAAAGGCCAGGAGGGTAGTGCAAATGAATTGTCATATGAACTGGGCTTTAATATTCATTATCGTGTGTCTCAGTGGTTTATAAACTGTTATGCTCTCTGACCCTACTGGTGTTGGATGACAGGAACATTGCAGAAGAATGTCCCTTAGTGCTGGTGACCGTATGGCACATCATGGACCACTTACCCTGTCAGTGCAGAATTGTTATCCTGAAGCTGTGAGGAGATGTAATGGTCAAGCTTAAAAAAGGATCTCTTAAAAAAGAGTGAAAATTCAGGAATTGGGATGCTCTTCTAAAGGCTCTGCTTGAGTTTGAAAAACTGCTATATTGGGTTTTAGTAGCTTCTGCAGAGGTCTGAGAGCTGTAAGACTCTAGATCTTACCCTGGATTTCATGTGTTTTGTTTAAATTAACTTCAGTCATAAAACAGGACTGCAAAATATATAAGCACAAACCAAGCCACTATATCCTTTGATAATGGTAATGTCAAACCAGGTGACAGGACTGAAACCTGTCATGAGCTGAAGTGAAGTTCTGATCTGAAATCAAATAGAGAGCTGCAGAAATAATTTTGTTTCACTGGAAGTCAGGATTAAGCCTGAGGAAATAAAAATGTCTGGTTTATGAGTTCAGACAGGCTCAAAGAATAAGGCTTCTTTGTGAGGCAGGGAGATAGTCATGCTCACACACTTGTGATTGGAAATACTGCTTAACATGTGATGCTAAAAGCAGACAGTGGAAGTTGTCTAAGTTTGGAGCTGTCTCTTGGCTTCTAGTTGCAGTGTGTTGCGTTACCTTCTCTGAAACTCCGGGGCATGGAGAACCTGCCTGCACAGAGCTCTGCCAGGTTTCCGAGAACATCCTCTGGCTGAGGCCAGGAATGGTAATCTCACAATAGCTGAGCATTGCAGAGCATTCCCACCTCTTGTTCCCCTCTCCCTGCCCCAAAGTGGCCAATGCTCTGGGTGCCTTCCAAGCTGGGTATTTCCATTCTGCTTGCTTAATACATATCTGTCATTTCTGTTGCCTGGAGGGGCTTCACTTTCTTTCCTAATACACTTGTGTAATGTTCAGTGTTGCACACATAAATAAATGTACTTTGGTGGTAAATGAAAGTGATCCGTATGTTTCTTCTCTTGTTTGTAGCTGCTGTGAAGTTTGATAAGGCTTATCTTTGTAAGACTTTCTCAGTAGCAGTTCTTTTTGTCTAATCACTTTCACACTTCTTCCTTTTCAACTTGAGTTGAAGTATTAAACATATGAACTAGGTAGGAGAAGGGGGAAATAGTCCTGAATGTCAGCTCAAAAATGTACCAGTTAATACAGGCTTTGCCAGGTCTAATGAACCTTCTGAGCAAATACGTGACAACTTTACAGAAGTATTTTTATGAGGGGTTGGGGGAGAAATAATTGCTGTTATTCTATTTATGTGTTGTTCTTGTGAATAAGAAGAGATGTGGGTAGAGAAGGGACCAGCTGTGCATGCAGACTGTCTCCTGCTTTGTAATTCCAGTTATTATTCCCTTTATAATAACAGGCTGAGTTTTCCAGGATGTCTTAACACTGTCTAGAGGTTACAGGCAAGCTGAAGATCTGTGCCTAACAGTTCTAGAAAACTCTTGAGTGTCTGAAAAGATGAATTTGGAGGCGTGTTGTATTTAAGAACATAAACACTTGGTTGTATGCATCTCCACTTCTTTTGCCATGTGACTGTGAGGTGTGGATGGGTAACTGGTTTTGATTATTGAACAGGTTTTATGAACCCTTGCTTTTCTAATGAGTTGGGACAACTTTTCCATTCCATTTTTATTGGCCAGGTCTTACCAGTTCTAGCTATATATTTATTATTCCTTCTATCAAGCTAAGGCTTCACAATTACAATGGTAACAAGTCATTGTGCTGCACCATGAGTGGTGTTTCAGTACTTTACTTTCTCAGGATCTCTTTTAAAAATTCTGTTTCTTGCATCCGGATGCCCAGTGGTGTATTCAGCAATGAAAATTCTATGGGTTCACTGTCCTGCAAACTTCTTTCTAGTCACAAAACAGATATGATGTGAACAGTGGCTTTTCAGGCCTCCTCGTCCACTACCCCAAGCCAGATAAATGCTGTGTGATCCGTTCAGATCTCACACTGTTAAAGAATCCTTGTCTGTTATGATCAGAGTTCTGACTCTTTTGTGTTGCTCAGGAGAAATCTGAGAGGTTGTAGAGGCTGTTCCATGTTGTAACAGAGGAATGTGTCTCACAGTGTGGTGGTGAATACGAGGTGATGAGATTTCCATCCAATGTCTAGTTTTCCATGTGTACTGGAGAGTTTTTTTATAGTTTCCCCAAAAGATGAACCAATCTTGTCTCTAAAGCCTTCATTACAGGTGGCATGGCAGAGAGAGCTCCTCAGGGATGTGTGCAGCTTCCTCACACTTCAGTCATCACTGTTTTGTCACCTTATCCTGGAAGACAGCTGTAGCTGCCACCCATGCTTGGCTTCTCTGACTTGACCTCTCTGCAATTAAAAGCCTTGCTGAAACAGTCACACCCCTGATGTGTGGTGATGGATGAGGAAGTACTCACAAACGTAGTGTATGTAACTCAGAGCTTGTGTAGCTGCTTGACTGTTTGATAAACAAATGCGTGGTGGATTTATTAAGCATGTGTATAAGAACGTTGCCATCTGCCTGAAATGAGAATTGCCTGTGTACTGCTGTAATTGAACAAGGCAGGATATGGCTCAAAGATGCCTATTTCCTGTTGCCCTTTTGAATCAATCTGATGGCTTTTGCTGTTCTTTTATCTCCCAGCAAATCAAGACCTGAAAATTGATGACCTAAAATTAATTTCCTTGAAGCTACTTTAATGACACTTCTCTTTCTGTGCATGTGTGTGAACGAAATGTAACCCACATATGGTGGAGTGCATTTGTTCTTGCCAGTTTTATCAAGTAGTTGAGGCTGTAGATATTATTTCTGCCTACAACAGTAGAAACTTTTACAGTGCTGAAGGCATTTGCTGGACAAACATAAACCTGATAATACCTGGTTATTGAATAGCAAATATCATAGGGTGAGAAATAAAAGATGTTAGCCCTTTTTTACAGGGAAGTAATTGCAAAGAATGACAGTAGAGAGCTTGCATGGATACTACTTGAATTTAAAGTAGAACTGGGGTTCTTAATTAATTTGAAAACAAATTTAAGCGCTTTTCTTCCTATTTGGGGTTGGATTAAATGGCCTTTGGGGGGGGTCCCTTCCAACCAGAATTATTCTATGATTCTGTTGTGCTATGGATTCAGCAGGCAGCTGGGGAATTGGGGTATGTATTGCCACAAGGCACCACTTTCTGACCTTTTAATTTCCGGCCTGTGGGGTTTGTCATATGAAATTCCTGGAGACAACTGCATTGATCAACATTTGCAAAAGGGAGATGTGTTTTACAGCTCTGTGTGTAGCTACTCAGTGTTTAGTATGTGCATCTCTGAAATAAACAGGCCTGGAGGAATAACTTAATTTACAGATGTTGCCCCATCTTATTCTTCTACCTGAGATCTACTTTCCACTAAGATAAGGTCTGTATGTCTGTGTCTGCATGCTGTGAGAGTAAATTATACCATATAGGAACAAGTAATTGCTCTCTGAGCAGAGAGAATGAGTAATTCTGGTGCTGTGTGTTGCTTCGTGCATTATTGATCTTTGGGAACTAGTTTTTACCAGAGGCAGTGAGAGCACTTTTGAAGGAGTGCTGGGAAGTTCAGAAAACTGTTCAGTAACTTAAGCCTTTGAGAGATACTTTTTGCTTTACATTTTCTTTTACATCTGTGGCCTGATTCATGCAGTGGAAGACTGTTGGGGTAGATCCATGCTGCTGCAAACAAAGAGAGGAGAGCACTGTTTGCGTTCTTCCCAATCTTGTTTATGTTTTTGGATGTATTCACATGACAGATTACCCTTCTAGGCATGTTAACAGTACCCACCTTGTGAGAGAGAAAAACGGACTAAGAGGGATTCTCTGATTGCCCAGGGGTGTTTACGAAAGGGCTTTAAGATGTGTAAGGACCCCACTTTGTCATCACAGTATACTGATTTTCTTTCTCCTTATGAGAAATATGTGTTTCTATTTACTTCTGTGTGAAATGATTCTGCTAATTCACATTGCCAGCAAAGTTGTTTTTCTTTTGTGTATCGACCTGCCATAGTTTCTTAGCAATTAGGACTGAAAAATATGTTGTGGGAGGTGCTCATCATTTTCTGACTCAGTTGGTTTCAATAGGAGTCAAGCCTGTAAAGCAGCTGCTAAGGTCAGGCAATCTGTAATTGACCTATCATATGTTGTAATTAAAATGTATCACAGCTGCTAGAAGTAGGAGTTACCTCTATTGCTCTCGGGGGAAAAAAGAGAACAAACCACACACCAAAAAAATCTCCAACCCGAAAGAAAACCCCCAAACCACCAGAAGGGTTTAATACATTAAACTAATTCATTAACTATTGCTGTCTTCCGTGTCTAATGCAAGGGATGGAGAGGAATGCAAATCAAGCTGGTGGCTTTGATTTTTTTAGTAGACTTCTTTCATGTTCTGGATAACCAAGTGCAGGGAAGGTTCTTGCCAACATCTGTCAGTTAATAAGTTTACACCTTGAAACACTGAGTTATAAATACTATGTGGAAAAAATAAGAAAAAACATATTTAAATGAGAACACACATGTGGATGCTTTTTGCCACATATTTCTACTTATTTTACTTTAATACTTTGTGGATTGTATAAAATATTTCTATGTACAGTAATAGAATGACTGGGAATTTTACGGGTTTTGTGGTTTTTTTTGGCTGTTTTTCATAGTCCAGTATTTTTTAATCATTAAATGCTTAAATCATTCTAATGCAAAATTAATCTTTGAGATATTATACTGAATTGTATATGACAGTTGTGAGGCTTGAGAAGCTTTTTGACAAGCTGAGAAAACCCCAAGGCCCCTTATGTCTTGATAGTTGGGAAGCTGGGAAAGTCTGGGGTGTCTGTCACAATGTTTTTGATTGAGCCTCACTTCGTATCTTTGCTCCTTGGGGTTTGACAGTGCTTGTATGGTGGGGTTTTTTGTTTGTTGGTTTGGTTTGCTTTTTAATAAGTTAAATCTTTGTCTTTAGCATGGGGAAAATTGTCAGGGACCGTTTGGTTCCATTTCAGTCTTGGGGAGAATTTCAGTATCTTGAATGTTCTTCTGTCCTCATTACTGTGCTGCATCCTCCAGCTGGAAAGCTCCCGTGCTGCTGAACTTCTGCATTTTAGTTTCTAGGTATTTCAGTTGAACATAAATCTGACTGAAACGAGATGAATGTTGCCGTAAGCAGAGAGAGATGTCTGGTACTTGTCAGTTGAGAGTTTGGCATTTTGTT
Organism: Neopsephotus bourkii; assembly: GCF_033783945.1. Lineage (NCBI taxonomy): Eukaryota > Metazoa > Chordata > Aves > Psittaciformes > Psittacidae > Neopsephotus > Neopsephotus bourkii. The sequence continues at coordinate 3,789,330 of NW_026902223.1, forward strand.
TTCCTGCTGTCCTTAGGACACGCTTCTTCAGAATTGACTTTATGTTTTGTTAACCTTCAGTGGATCCTTCTATGAATTAGAAGGAATTGAAAGGAATTTAAAGCATAGAAGCTGTTATTAGCAGTTTATGATCTCTGCATGCTTCTTGCATGGTTACATGGTTCTTCAGCTGCTGCAGCTTGGCTCTTTGTTGTTGTTTTAAGAAGTTAATGATTCTGGATGATCTTAACTTGCTCGAAGGGCTGTGTGAACACTGCTTAGATTCACCTCACTGAAAAGTAACATTTTTCTCACCCTCCAAATAATACTGAAACTCAAAATAACACGGTTTGTTATTTTGATGCACATTTGAATTGTGTGGGGGGAAAATGAGCCTGTGGTGCAATTCTAGCAAGCCGTTTTTCATTTAGGATTTAAGGCAGATTATTGTACTTAAGTTTGGAAACATGCTTCTCTGTAAATGAGTCCAAATTTCATCCCAAGATTTTACAGTGACCTGTAATTTAATCAGTGATGGGGGCAGCATTTCCAGCTGTGGCCTAATCTGCAGAGGTTTTAGATAATCTTTCATCAGATTAATGGGAAATTGATTCTTTTTTCGTTTCCACTGAGATAAGAGGGAGTTCCAGCGCTGCAAAGTTTTATATTCTACCTCACCATTCACCCTCTCAATAGGACGTAGTTTTTTTTATGCATAAGCTTTTGATTTCTGTAATAATAAAACATCTTTTGTCAAGATGCAGACCTTTTGCAGCACCAGCAAATTCTGATTTAGTCTCTCCTCTCTTTTGGAAGAGAACAAATGCAGCAGTTAAGTATTTATTGCTCAAGACCAGTGTTTTTTTAACTCTCTTTTGGCGTATCAGGGTGATCTAAGAGAGTGCTTAAGCCAGGTAGTGCAGCAGCTTTAGAAAAGTGGAAAATGTTGGCTTTAGACTGTGACAAAGTTTGCCTCTCTGTGTGTATACTCTGGTTTTAATGTGTTTATTTCTAAATCCCTTGCTGCAGGAGTTTCAGATCTAGGTCTGGAAACCCTTGTTTCTCACTCATGACCAAATTAGTTTTTTGGGTAATTTTGGTGCCAGCAGCTAGTTACCTGGAAAAGTAAGTATTTGAATGTATTTTCAAGAGACAGCAATATGTGATACAGGAAATTACTAAATCTTCCAAATCCATGATGGAGGCAGAGAGGGGGGACTTGGTTCGTGTTTTGTTATTACTTTGTTTTGTTCTGTTGTGGAAATCAGGGATGTAGTGAACAGTCCCTTTGAAGTGTTTAATGCTGAGTGTTTTGGAAAGAAAAGATGCTACCTGCTGCTTGCAGTTATGAATAATAAACAAGAATAAATAGGTCATAGGAGGAGAGGAATGGAGCAAGTATAATGTGCTAGAGCTTCTGTTTCCATTGTGCAAATGGGAGTAAGTATTCTTTAATGAAATTACACTGGTGCAGTTTGAATCTCTGCAAAGAGAAGAGGAATGTTATGCATCATTTTGTGAATGTCCTTTCGGATACAGGCCAAAGGGATGAGGAGTGTGTCCTGTAACTGTGCTTCGTTCCCTTTGCAGAAACTCCTGTTCCTGTGTTTGTGTATGTGTTCTTGTTTTTAAAGGAGTCAGTGTCACAATATGTAGCAAAATGAAGTGGCTCTTCTCTAGCCACCGTTCACTGTTCTTCCATGAGTTATTGCATGTTTTGTTTTAAGCTTTGATTTATCTTCTTTTATTTTTTTCTCTGAGGGGAGTTCAATTTCTCACAAATACTGCTTCACTTCAGGCTTTAGAACAGCACGAAATAGGAAGAAGTTCAGTTTTTCTGAGTTTCTGGACATCCTTTGCTTCGCTTTCTGTGGTTGTCAGAATCAGTCTGTAGTGTAGCTTTATGAAGTTTTTTGGTGGAAGTGATGTGTCATGGAGGAAGAGGAAAGAATACTAATGAATCTTTTATCAGTGAAGGCAGAGAAACTAATGTGGTAGCTGACCTTTCTGAGATCTGTGGAGAAAATATTAATGTAGACTAGACTCGCTTAGCTAATACTAAACAATTTGTATTTGGTTGGTTTTGAAGCACTGTAAATACAAGCTTGTATTGAGGATGTGATTAGCAACGCCTGTCTTTGAAAGAAAAGAATCCCAGTAACTTTGAAGACTCCTTATTTGCCATTGCAATTTTATTTGACCTTTCTTTCTTAGACTTCACTAAACAACCTCCCTTATTTGCCTCTGGTAGGTTCATCTTTTTCATTAAAAGTATAGTCTTATTGGCAGCACTTTAAAGTCTTGCTTAGGATCTTTCATTTAAGTATCCCTAAGCATCCCTGAACAGTGGTTATTTAACTGGGTTGGTCTTACCTTAAAAGCATATGCACAAAAAAATAGAATTTATTGATTTTTAATGAGGTTCAGAAAAGTCCTAGTGAAGGTATTTGAGCCCTTCACCAGCTTAGCTGTGATAACCTGGTTGACGTCTGTTTGAGGTATATGCTGTGTGTGTTTTATAGTCCATAGGCATCATCTAATTTGTCTGTGATCCCAGTGTTGGCTTCTGTTGAGCACACTGGACTACATTCTCTTAATAGTACTCAACATAGAAGATTTCATTTCTGTGCTTGGATTTAAAACAGGTTTTATTCAGGTTTTTCCTCTTTTTCCCTCCTCTGTATCTCAAATCCAGTTGCGTGAACTTGAAAGGTGAAGCAAAACTTCTGTCTTACTCCTTTTGGAAAGTGAGTTTTGAAGTATTGTCTTCAGGCTGGGTAACTAGATCTCTGATACAAAGATTTTACAGGGCTGTTGTATGATGATACCAACACTTGCTATGTAGTTCATTTAAAAGTAATGACTAGTGGATGTAAAAGGAATAATAGATGTTAACCATGGAATACATTAACTCGTGCACATGTCAGGGGAATTTAATTTGTCCTAATTAGGAATTTCAATGGGATAGGAAAGGATGTTGAAAGTTGGGGGTTGTATCCTTATTTTGTCTTTTATGGAATAAATCTGATGAATGAGATTATATTTATGTGACAGAGAATGTCCGAGCAGCTGTGATCTCTCTTCAGTGAGGTCATTCTAGGCTAAATGGAACCTGGCTTTCTTGACTACTTTTGTGGCAGAGTAGTGGTAATGGATTATGGGAGATGTAAATTTCTGATGATTTAAAATGTTGCTTAAATAAAGGCTGTATCCAGTAAGGATCACTAGTACTGTGCTTTGTTTTGAAGGCCCTGAAATGAAGGCTTCTAGCTCTTAGCAGAAGGAATTTTGTCTGCTGAGACCTCTGTTACTTGTTTCAAATAAATATCAAGCATAGCAGCAGTCCTGTATTTCTTGGTGTTGGAAGGAAGATACTGGCCGAGTCTCCAGTATATCGAGCGGACTCTGAGTTCCGAGAGCAAATAGCAGTGTCGGATCACATTGGCTTGTGCAGGTTTTCCCAAACTGGGAAAGATTCAGCATGCTTCTAACCTGGTCTGAAAAGAGGGGCTGAATGCATTAGGGTGGTCCTGTCTGTGGTAACATAAGATCTTCTGTAGCTCTTGTCACACCATGTAGACGTTGCAAAGATAGTCTAAAACCAAATATGTTGTTTCTCCTTCCTACCAAATAGGGCATAGAGTGCGACACATATATCTATCTTCAGTCTGAGACTTGGAAATGATTACTGAGTAACCCAAAATAATGAAAATGAGCCCCACCACTCTGGAAGTACAACTACTTCTTTCCTAGTCCTGGTGGTGGCTTTGCCAAATAGGAGGTTCCTGTTGAAAAGGGTGACAGGAAAGAAGGATCACTGGGGAAAGCAGAGATGTAACCAGTTAGAAACATCTTTCCATTTGAACAGTGATATCAGTCCTCAGGAAGTCAAGTTGTGGCATTATCAACAATCAGATCGGTGGCTTCCTGAATAGCATTTAGGGCTTGTTCTTCTGATGCAACTGACAGATGAAGGGGAAAGTATTACTGTGCTTTTAATAACATGTAAGACTTTTTCTGTGCTTAGCAGGAAAGGAGTTTTTGTTTCGTGGAAAACATTTGTTTAGGTCTGTGTTTAGTAGCAACGAGCAGGGAAAGTACTCTTGACAAGTTTTGAACCTTGCTGCTGATTCTTGTGAAAGTATTTTACGGCATACCCTTTCCCCCTTTTGTAGATGTTGCATTAAGTAATAGCAATATGACTGGAGTAGCTGGTTGCTGTAGTTTAGTTACCCAATCTGTCCTGCTTCTCCAACTGGCTGATTATGAAAAGCACTGAATTGCTCTACTAAGTATCCCTTATTTAATTAGTAAATGTGGCAAAGTTGAACTGTGTGGATGAAATAAGGGGGGGTGTATGCCGCTTTGACCTGTTCTTTTAAGTTAGTTCCTACTTTGATGCTTCGTCTACTGGCTGAAGCACTTCCTAAATTGTTAATGTGAAAATGTTGGTTTCTCTATACTGTTGATAGTGTAATTGTCTCAACCAGGCACTTGAGTGCACCTTGTGTTTTCTCAGTGCCATGAAGTAGATGGTTTCTGGGGCTCAGCTGAGGAAGGGTGGGGTGTTTGCTGCAGGGAAAAGGAAGAGGGTTTGTCAGTACTGGAGAAGGCTGTTTATGCTGTTGAGCAGAAGGATGGAGTGCTTGGGTTCCTGTAAACACTCCCCATTAGTCATTCGCAGTGTAGGTAAGAGCACGTGTTCCTGTAGCAACGCTTATGGAAGGTGCCGTGGCCAAACGTGACCCACTGCTGCCCAACACCTGGTCTCTCCCTGGGTGTCTCTGTTCATCAGCGGGTGAGTCATGGCATGGTGGAGATGTGTTGTCACCTCCATAATGGCACATCCTCAGCTCCTGACCATGCTTCCTCACTGCTCAGTTGTGAAGGGCTGGGCAAGGAATATTTGCCTGGCTTGCTGTTTCCTGTTATAGCACTTTAAAAGCAGTGCCTGTAGGTGAGGATTAGAAACTGCTGTTATGTGGGTAATGGGGGTGCCATGCCTTAACATAAAAAGTGGAAGTTAGTTGGCAGCTTTCTCATTCCACCCTACAAAAGCAACCAAAGTTCAAACCTTTGGGGGAAAGCAGTTGTTTTCTGAGCAGCCTCCTTCCCTTCCAGGTAAAAGTTAATGTTTTGAATCATTTGAAGCCTGAAGATCTAAGATTATTATTCAGGCCTGCCAGCCACATAAATAAAACTCATAACTCACGTCTTCAGAATCAGCAACAACAAAAAACCAACGAGGCAGCCAGCAAAGGTGAAGACAATGTGGCTTTCAAAAGAAGGGTCCAGTGTAAAGACACCTACATCTCTGCAGGTATTGATGTAATCTGCAATTTCTTCAGATTCATTCCCTTCAAATGGGGAGGTCAGGAATGCCACATCTTCAAACAGCTGGGAGAGGAGTCGAGTAGGAAAAAGATGGGGAAATGAGAGGAAAACATAGCTGCGAATCAGTAAGAAGTCAATCTGTTAGAATGATTTAAGGGGTCAAAATGTATGTTCTTCAAGAACGTGAAGAAATATCTTTATCAAAACTGAACACCTAGTGGGAGAGCTGTCAGTAGTGGGAGCAGGGGAGGAATCAGGGATTTTATTGTTGTATTCACTGTGGAAAAGCTTCCCAACATCTACTTCTAAAACAAAAACCTCCCCAACCAAATCCTTCGCAACAAAAAAGAGGAATTGTTCTCAGGAATGGATTGGAAACATGGGCCTGCCCAGAGAAGGGGAAAATCCCCTATCCTGTGTTTGTAGGGAGAAATTACTCTCAGTAGGGTATCTGGTGTGTTGAGAGGGGTTAGAGTTGTTAAAAGCTTGGAATAATCCAGAAAGCATCTAGAATAGCATCTAGAAAACATGCTATTGTTGTAATCCAAATTGATATTCAGAATGCCTGCAATGAAATACCCGCTGTTGGCCAAAACACATATGCTCTGTTAAGTAAATAGCATTGAATGTATTTCTCCTGTTTTGTACACTGATTTGCTTTGTTTTTTACACACCAATTGCTTGAAAATTTGATACAAGATGCAGCTCTGTGAAGCTATGTTTGGGAGAAGCCTTTTAGCAAAACCAGCCTATAAACAGGGTTGATGTAGAAACTTTCAGCAAGGTCATTGCCCCAATAAAAATAGTTATTCCTGGAAACCAGGCCCCTCAACTGAAATATCACTTCGGCCAGATGTTGTGGGCTTTGGATACTCTTGAGTTATCTTGTAAGTCATGAACTGAGGATGCAAGTGCAAGCAGTTGGATTATGTTGATATTCCACTGCTGCTCTGTTGATAGTGTGGATTTAAGAATGCACTTCTGTAAAACATAATTCATGGTATGGTAACATGTTTGGGTAGGCAAATACTGGCTAATGAAGAATTTCCTTCCTTTCTGTGTTATCTACTTAGTCCTGATGTAAAAAAACTCCACACATTGCTTGTTCAGTAAGCAGTAACATCTTTTTTCAGTACATTTAGTGTGTGCAAGTAAAGTTCATCTGTTTCAGGCAATTAGCATTGCATTAGCACAACATGGCAACTGGTGTTTAAACACAAGGTAATTAACTTGTGCTAATAGTGTGCTAAAGAGCTAACTCAACCTATGAATTTCTAGAGGGAGACTAGCACACTGGAAATGTTATTAGGGGGTGGAAGGAGTAGTTAATGTTTTCCTCTTGTGTTGCTGGATTATTGATACACCCTTAGTGCTGGGTAGGCAGAAGGGAAGGGGTCAGATGTTTCAAGCTGATGCCAACAGCATTGTGTGCAAGTACAGCTCTTGTGTGGGTTTTTCCTTCCTTAGTGTATATAGTGTTTTAAAGGCTCATTGACCTGAAAGATAGGAGGGTTTTCTTTGTACTTTCAAATTTTGGTGTTCTGGTCTTGCAGTTTCACAGCTGGCACAAAATGGTAGGGATGTGTTATGGCTGATGGGTCAGGACTAGGGTTGGATGCATTTTCCCTCTCCAAAATATATTTGGGTGCATTTGTCTAAAAAATAGGGAAATTTCCAGTTTCAACTGTGAAATGGAACTGTGGAGAAAACATTCTCTATGCTGGTGGTTTCCCTAGTGTGCTAATCCAACAGGGAACTGAGAGACCAAGTTTCTTACCAATGATAACTCTCACCAAGTTACATATGCAGATATGACTGATTAGAAATCACACAAATGCTAGAAAAAGCAAGGAATAAACTACTCAACAATTTGGGAGCCATAAAATGGACAACTATAGTGAGTAGGAAGCTGTGGATAGATACTTGTTTCTGTTCCAGCTTTAGCCAGCTACTGATGAGCCGGGTACCAAAGACCTGCTACTTTGAAATGTTTAACCCAGCTCATTTTATTGACAAGTTAAATGTTTCTGTGACCAGCTCCATCAGCAAGTATGAAGGGCTGCAACCTTTAGTAGGGAGACGATGACACGCAGGTGGTACTGGCTTGCTCGATAATACAATCTGATATCACAACTGTTTGTGAAGTGCACATTTGTTCACCGCCACATAATCATTCCTCCGACCTGCTCTTTAAAGGTCAGCAAAGGCCTCTCATTAATTCAGCCTGACAGTTTGATTACAGCATTTTAACAGCTTCTGAAAAATAATTCAGTTACTGAAGTGGTAAACTTGCTGTCCTGGCAATGAAGACGGAATGCTGCCTTGCAGCCGGAAAGGCAGAGCTGATCGTATAATTGTTGATCCATCTTTGTGTATGATCCTGGGTACCTTGCTTTAAACATGTGATATTTCCTCTCCATGTAAACATATGCTAAGCCCACTTTCGTGGGTCCATAGAATGCTTGAAATAATGCATAGTTGATGTAGAAGGCAGGTGTGTGAGTGTATCCATAAGTGGTGTGTGTGCACTGATCTGATCAGAGATTAGTATTTTCAAACATAGTGTTGCTGTATCAGTGAGAACAGTTTCTTCAATTGAAGTGTCCTTACACATTCTTACAGCAAAACTGTTCAAGAAACACGGAATCATAGAATAATTTAGGTTGGAAGAGCCCCTTATGATCGAGTCCAACCATAAACCATGATAACACATATGATAAAATGCAGTTGAAATTTCTACTTCCTACAGATCAGTTCACACATGTATACAAGAAGTCGTACTGACCCCACACATGAAGACTTACATATTTCTGACTTTATTTATTTAAAAGACATGGAAATTAATTAATTATTGTGTGTAGAAGGAGCTGAGAGTTAGGAGTGAAGAATTTCAGTCTGCTGGGATGGGATGGGGTTTCTTTGAACCTGTTCTTGCATTCAGTGATACTAAGAATGAGGTAGTTAAGCAGATCAGAAGTGGGTATTAACTAAAATGTAGGTATGTTTTGTGCAATGAAATACATCTACAGTCAGTTTCATAGTACCAGTCCATAATTTGACAAGACAGCTTTAAATCCAGTCAGATGAAGAATGTCCAGAGCGTTTTAATTTTCAACTGACTGACCTGTTGTGTATAACTCTTGCGTTTGGCTTAGCACTTGAAAATAAGGGCGTTTTGGAAGAAAGGGGAGGAAAAAGCATTTAACATAGTATTATGTTTTCTTTACAGACTCTGACACGTCTCTGGGACCTGCAATGACAAGTCAGAACAGTAGCCATGCAGAGAAAACTGGTGAAATGTCCTCAAAGCAGTCAACACCAAAAGTGCAGGTCCAACGATCTGTCTCCCGAGAAACCATCACTATTCATTTCTCTGCATTTGGGAAGGAGGAAGAAGAGGAGGAAGAAGAGTTTAAGGAATTTCTTGATGAGGAACTAGATGACCAAAGCATTGTAACAGCACTTGAAGCCAAGGAAGACCTCTGCTTTGAGCATACTGGCCATGAATTTTCTGGTCCAGCTACCTCGCTTAACATGGCCAACTCTGCATCACTACTGTCCTCATCGCCTGCAGTTCTGCCAACTGCAGAGACTGTAAAGCTGTTGGATTCTCCTTCCACATCCCAAGTATTCAGTGCAGTGCCACTAGTCCTGTCTCCTTCATCACACTCATGTCATACAGTTAGCTCATCAGGTGCACCACCTGTGGAACAGAAATCCAGCCTGTCATCCTCCCCATCCTCATCCCCTTCCAGATCAGTTGTCTGCTCTAGTGGATCATCCACAGTTTCTAGTTCAAAGCCTTTTAAGGGTTTAGTCAAGTCCCTTTCAACAGATGTGGAACCAAAAGAACCCACCCCACCGATGCGACATAGACAGCTAATGAAAACCTTAGTGAAATCTCTGTCTACAGACACTTCCAAACAGGAATCTGAAACTGTGTCTTACAGGCCACCTGACTCAAAACTGAACTTGCATCTATTCAAACAGTTCACTCAACCTCGAGCTACAGGTGGTGATTCAAAAACTGCCCCCTCATCTCCGTTAACATCTCCCTCTGACACCCGTTCCTTTTTTAAAGTACCTGAAATGGAGGCTAAAATTGAAGATACTAAAAGACGCCTTTCGGAAGTAATCTATGAGCCTTTTCAGCTGCTCAGTAAAATAATGGGTGATGAAAGTAGTAGCCACAGGCCCAAAGCCTTATCTTCAAGTGCTTCAGAACTCTCAAACCTTTCCAGTTTGAATGGCCATTTGGAAAGCAATAACAACTACAGCATTAAGGAAGAAGAATGTGATTCTGAAGGGGACTTCTATGGAAGTGATTCTAACCTGAGTAAGAACGATCAGTCAAAAGTGGCTGAAGAACATGCAAAAGAGACAGAGACCAAAAGCTCTCAGTCTGCAAGCACAAAGGACGTGAGTTCGAAAACGTCACTCGTACTTGAAAAATGTTCATTGTCTGCGCTAGCAAGCAGAGAGGATGAGGAGTTTTGTGAACTGTATTCTGAAGACTTTTCCTTGCTAGAGGACGAAAGCAAAACTGATAAACCTGCTGAAACTTCGCTCGATCCCGAGATAACTGAGGAAAATGGTACTTTGCTCAGTAGTGAAGATGAAAATAATCCATATGAGCAACAGCCTAAAATACCAGTGAAAACGTTATACTTCTTAACGCTGTTAGTTTATGCTTACTTTATTATCCCTCTCCCTGGCTACTTAAGTGGACTTTTATTTGGAATGGCCCTTGGATTTATGATAGCTATCTGTGTGATTTGGCTTCTTACTCCACGTACTCATGAATATCTCAAATTTCATAAAAGTATGAAAAAGCAATGGAATACAGGAGCTCTAGACATCAAAGAACCTGAAATACTGAAGGTGAGGTCATAACATTTCTTATGTATGTATCTGTGTGCATTATTTTGGGTAGAAGTAGTAAACTAGATCTATTCTGAAGGTGTAAATGAGCTGAATTATCCCTGCTTATAAACAGTATTGTTTTAGAGTCAGGCAGCTTTGGCAGGGGCACAAATGGTTTAGTATCCAAGAATATGTAATACTTCAGTGTCCTTAAGGACTAGTAGAAAACCAGAATTGCTTCAAAAGTAGAAGGGCTAATTGTTTTGCTGATGGCTTTCAAATGATCCAGGGGAACTACTGAGAGCAAGTAGTGTCAAAGTTTACTGTGTAAAGTAACATTTGTGCTTGAAGCTGCGTTTTGGGAGATGTATTTTGTTTCTGTGGTATTTTACTGTCTACGCAGTGATTAGTCTGTCTTGTCCAGTCCAAGCAGATTGAAAAGCATTGTGTTCAAGTAAAGCATAAGTAGTTGGAAAGCATATGAATTTTCCTCCAACATTGCTCATTTCTCCTCCTGTTGTAATTAGGTAATGAAGGGGATGTGCTTATGGGTTATGATGTCAGTGGTGCTGACAGTGGTGTGTGCTGCTGTCTTAAATATTGCATTGTATAGTATGGATTACATCTCAATAAAACGAGTGCCTGAAAGCTGGGTTTGAAATCAAGCTCTCAGGCTCTCTTTTTGATATGTAAAAGAAGCATTTCAGAATGATGGTGGTACAACCTTCACATCACTTATCAGAATTTTTATGAATGCTTTCTTGTATTTCTCTAAGTATTAAATCCATCCTGAGCTTTCTGAAGGTACATCTGCAGATGTGTAGGAACACAAAGGTTGCGTGAATTCAAATTAAGATGGTGTTGATTACATGCTGTAGAATCTGTAGTGTATTGCTAGCTAATCTCATGTATCTTTAGGTAACTGGAAAGTTGGAAAAATGGATATAAAAGCCAACTTAGGTTGAATTCAGGCAGCAGTTGTAGGCTCGGCCCTGATTTTACCTTTGTGTTCCCTTTTTTTTCTTGAATGGTATGAGCTGTGGTCTTTGCTGTTGTGAATGTAGACAACACTCCTGTCTGCCCAGCTGATTTACCTGCTGCTTACATGTACAAATCCTGACAAACTTCCAGGTCTGTCCTTCTTAACTGGGTGCTGAGACCCTGTGTATAGATTTGCCTTGATACTTGAAAGCTGTTAAAGATCCTGCTATTCATTATTGGATAGTGGTAAACTGTCTTTTTGAGATCTTAGGTGTTATTCAGGAACCTTTAAACTATATTTTAATCCTTTTATCCGGGAGATATATTTTATGAGAATGGCTGCAGGCAAGAAATAAACTGCATGGAGAAGTCTGTATTGATGTAGATTATTGTTTTGTATGATTTGGTAAGTATTTATTTCGTTCAGTAGCACACAAAGTAATTGCCATTAATATGTAAAGCCCTGTAAAAGGGCTTTTTAATGCTTCAGAAATTTAAAAACCAGCTCAGTGCCCATATTGTAGTGGAACATAATGTAATATGATTTAGCAGATTGCAAGTTACTATTCCTACCTCGTACAACTATTTGCTATTTGCATCTGTCTGAATGAGCACTGGACAGTTTAAATCCTCTGAAAAATGAGATAAAGACTTAATTTGTAAAAACATTCACTTGAATATGAGAAAATCAAACTTGATGCTCTTGTGTAAAGATGTTATCTTCAGAACTTGTTGGTCCTGTATTTTGGCTTGGTCTACTTCCATGCCACTATGATAAATGCTATGAGTAAGATCTCTTTATGAGGCTGTAGGAGTTGGGATTCTGCCAAACTACTGTCTGGCTATTTTTGTACCAGTACGTGTGCCTTCTCCCCCATGTAAATACTGTTTAAGAAGTTTGCATTTGCCTGATTTCAAGAACTAGTGGAGAATTCCCCTCAGCAATTGCTGAAATATCTGACCATTAATATTGTCTCCTCAAAATTGTTCCTTTGCAATGTGACAGAATAAACCACTGCTGGGCAGGTTAGTGTGTGCTTCTGTAGATTTCTGTGCTTAGTTCACTCAAACATCTTTTGTTGTGGAGGAAGAACGTGCCCCAACCAGAAGATGCACACAGCCCCCCTGCATCTTCAGTGTGTGTTTTCTTGTCTTCTATTTCTGTAGCTTCAGTTATCTGGCTTCCTTTTCCGTTTTTTTTTCTCTTCTGCCTACATCTTTTTTTTCTTCCTCTTGAACACATTGCTTTTCTAACTTCCTTATTGGCCTTCTCAGTTGTTCATTCCGTTGTGTTTTGATGGCTGATACAAAAGGTTTTAAGTAACAGCTGAAATGGAAGTGATAAATTTACACTTTCCATTAGAAAGAACTTGTATAAGAAGACCATTTTGGCAGTGCCTGCTCGAGAAATTAAGCTTTTTGAGCCACAACTATACACCATTAGGAGGCTTTTTACCAGTGTGCTGTTCCTGGAAGTCACCCAAGGGATATCGGATTTGCTAGCGGCCTCTGGCAAAAGAAAGCAGTTTTTTTCCCAGTTCAGGTGATGATTACTTTTGCCCATCTTGGATCTTTTCTGTGTCTTTATATTCCCTGTCAATAAAAGCTCAAAATACTGCATTAGTTTTCCTTGTTCATCAAGCAAAATACTATTGAAGTGTTATAAAATAGTGGTAATGAGAGGGATACTAATACAGTCAGTGTGATTTGGGTGATCAGCAGTCTCTTGATGAAGCATTTGACTGTATTATTTAATGATAGTGGATAATAATCAACCTGTTAATATCACTAATAAACTCTGGTACTAGTTTTAATCCAGATCTGGGTTTAGATTGAAGTTGACTTGCTAATTCCTTTATTTATGTATTTGAAAATATCGTAGAAGTTATGATCTTTTATTTAAAATAAAAGATTTGGAGCCCAGAACCACGAAAGGGGAAAAATAAACCAGGGTGTGCCTTTTAAAGCCATTTTATGCAGGTGCCTGTTTTCCACGGACCTGTTTGTTCCTGTTGGTAGCACTGCTGTGACAGAGGTGATGTGCTGCACTCTGAAAGCCAGCTCCATCTCTGCCACCTAACAGACAGGCCAGATCCTGTTAGCGCAGGTAGGGGTTCATGAATAGTAACTGTGCTCTTTGCTGTACCAGCCATGCTGCCCAGTATCCTCACCAGAGGCTTTGCCAGGTTACCAGTCTGATGGTGAGGCACTTTCTCCTGATTTCAGCTGTGAATCCAGAGCAACTGCTGACCTTTATAAATGGAGATCACAGGATCAGTGTAAATGGCAAGCAGCTGCAGAGTGGCTTATGACTATGGTCATTGTCCTCCCTGAATTACTAAATTTCTTATTTTAACAACTTTGCTAGCACAAGAAAGACCCATCATACAGTCACTGCTCTCCTACACAAGGAAATCCATTGTTGTTTCAGTAGTTTGGGAAAATGTATCTGTTTCTAGGACGTTATGGTAACGTAACTTCTCTGTTTAGATGCATTGCAAAACTATTTCCGTAGGCTGTAAATCTTTTGTTCCAACTTGTTTTTTGCCGAGAGAGGGGGCAGAGGTATTTCTGCTAAAATTGTTTGTAAAATGCAGGAACTTTGGCTTAATTTTTGGTCTTGTTTTCAATCCTGTTTAAGCTAAACAAAACAATTTACAAACCTGAAAATTGCTGAGGTGAGAAGGCAGAGGTGTCATCCTCCCCTTGAACAGCACTGGGGATATGAGGGGAAGAAATTCCTGCAGCTGGCACATATTTTCAGGTGCATATTTTCAGTGAAGAATCATTATTTGGTGAAGCATTAACACATATTATTTGCTCTCAGTCACACAGTGTTTCTCTGGGTTACAAAAGAACTTGAAAGTTGAGTGCAAAACCAAACAGTGCATCCTTAGAAATAAGGAAACAAAAAAGTTATGTCCAAGGAAGGCTTGTAGTAATGTGGTATATATATCTCTTTTCATCCTGACTGGTGGGTAGGTTTGAAATAAAACACCAAATATTTGAATTTAAACTTCTCTGTCTTTTGGGGTTTGGGCTATGCCTCAAATACATGAAGTGGCTGATCTTTTCCTTGTCTAGAAATCACTGTGTAGGCAGCAAATGCATTTGTCTTCTGTTGGTCTTAAATTTTGAATGTTCAGTACCTTAAGCAGCCAGAAATCGTTGTTAAAAGTCTTAAACAGATTCTTCAGTTGCTAAAAACCTGATGGTTGAACTATGAGAGGCAGTGTTTGCGCTTCTGTTGGGTTTGTTAGGTACAGTGGGCAAGGGAGGCAGCAGTCCAGGATTTGAGAATTGTGTGTTTGGCAGATTATACAGCTAATCCTTTGTTTGAAGTGGAAAGCCTGGGCACATGGTAGGGATCAGAAAAGCAGGTGGGACTTTGCAGGGCTCCTGAAAGCCTAAGGAGAAGAGAGAATGTAGAACCTGGAGAAGCAGAGTTTCAGTTTAGTTTATTTTTGTCCTTTAAATTCGCCATGTCTTGCTCCTGCTGGGAAGAAGGTGTCAGTCTTCAAAAGGACTTTTACTGTTGTTTAGTTGTGTAGGACAAGGAAATACGGCAGAAAGGCTGGTACTGGCACTGTTACAGAAGACATGGGATAGGAAAGGTTCTGGTCTAGTGCATGACGTGAAGGATGAATTCAGTTCCCTGTGTTAATAGAGATTCACTGGGCTTAAATCAGTTAATGTAGGCTGGACCTGGCTCCTTTTTATTGCAGCTGTGGCTAGCTCAGTATGCGCTGGAGAGATAAAATTAAACATGACTGTAAGGGTGTTGGGTAACAGTCTTACAGCTATTGGGAAGTTACAGCAAAACTTGTGCATCTGATGTGTGTCCTGAGCACTTGTTCATGGATTTTGACTCGTTACTATGGTACATAGCAGCCAAGAGAATGCTGTGTAAATCACTCCTTGTTCTCATCAGTACGTGTCACCTGGTCAGCTGAAGTGCTTGTGTTAGAAAACTCCATCTGAACGCTGGTTCCGTCTCAAGCAGGAACTTAAAGAAACTTCAAGTGTATTCTGACCTTCCTTCTTGGGCACTGTATATACCCGTGGGTTGCTAACCCTCCTACTGGAAATAACATCATAGCTTATTACAGTTACAAAAAGGGCTCATGTGGATATCCAAGTACCCCTTTTCTCTTTGTACAGCTTGTGTGGTCTTCAGCCTGAAAGACGTCAATGAACTTTTGAGGCAGCGCATTTTATCTGTGTGTTTGCCTGGCTGCAGTGTCCAGACTTTGGTGTCTGAGCTACAAATAGCTCAGAGATCTGATCCAGAGGCAGGTGGGAGTCTCTCCAGAGACCTGTGGGCCATATGGATATTCCAGTTCTGCACAGAGTGAGTGGCTCACAGTGGCTTTAGGTGACTCATGTGATGTCCTTGTGCTTCACTAAGTCCTGCTGGAGTTCCTGGCTGAAAATTAATTGCTGTCTGCTCAAAGATATCTTGGCTTAATAATTTTGAGGAAGGAAATGGGGTGTGCTCAAACATACATCAACCCTGCTGTGCAGAGCCTTGGAGAGGTTTCTAGAAAACCTGCCCTCATGCATTGTATTTCCTATATGGTAGTTGTCTATAACCCAGTGTAAGCAAAAAACCTAAATGCAAGTGGCTTCTTCAAAGAGCATATGTGGGTATAGGTATTTCTGTTAATAAAAGAGATAGTCTGCTTTGGAACTGAGCAAAGGTGAGTGACTTAATCTTTCTGAACATTAAAGAAATGCTGGGTTTTTTTTTTCTTCAGTTTCTACTGAAAATGGAGCTAGATGTTGGAGTAAGCGAAACATCACTGTTACTATGGCACCTAAGACAGTGTATGCTGTCTACTTTGAGAAATTATATGGCACTGAAGGAAATAAGTGTTAAAATACATTTTACATTTCTGTGTGTGGGTGGAAACTCCTTTAAGTCAAAATGTTGCAGTAAATTCTGGGATGTTTTGCATAAGGTAGTTATAACTTCTTTGTTTTGAAGAATACTATGGATACTCCTTCAGCTCTCCTGACTTCCCAGCAATGGATGCTCTCCCTCGTCTATACACACCTAGGTATTTGTAAAGGTGCCATTTTACCTTACGCTCTAGGGCATGGCTGTTTTCTCTCTCCTTTGCTTTCTGTTGACATTAGTGAATATTGAGTGTGCTGAATGAAGGTTTTGATGTGCAGGTAGGAGTCATTATCAAAGAATGTTGTATGGCAGGTCAAGAGAAGGAAAACTTGTCATCCTTGAATGAGTATTCTGGCTTGTCTTCTGCCCCATTTATTATCTTGCATTTTCTGTAACCAGATGCTAGAGAAGAGGAGTAACATCACCCCCACGGATAGAGTCAGCACTTGCAGGCTTGTTATAGCAGGGCTGATTTGTTTTTCTGCTTCTTTAACTGCACAGAAACAAATGCACATGTATGACTCCTGTGTTGTAACTGGGCAGTTACACAACATGTTAAATGATCTTGAGCAATGATGGTGCATTAAAACAAACTCCAGTGTGGTTTTCCACTTGGTTCTTAACTGTGAGTGATTAAAATGCCAGTGTTGTCTATAAGCAGGTGCACTGTTTGCTCTGCCTTGTCTGTTGGTGATTGAAAAGTCCATGCTTGCTTGCAAGTAGATGGGTTACCCTGCAGTGTCCCCTTTGCTGGCTGCCCTTTGGGTTGTCCCAGCAAGGTGCATCTGCAGATCTCGCAGTGTTTCTTGAAGATGAGGTGAGAACTCACCGTGCTACATAGACAAAATTATTTAGTCAGAGAAACAAATTATGTGCTCAGAATACAGTCCTCATCTCATGCTCTGTCACTGTGGTGCGACTTCGTTTAGAACATTTACTGTTTTGTTGTATTTGTGCAGTAGCAAAAGCATAGGTGATTTAAAACTTTCGTGTGCGTGCTGGACCTGATTTTTCCATCCTTTTAAAAGCCTGTTAACAAGTGTTTTCTTCTCTAGGGATGGATGAACGAAATCTATAACTATGATCCAGAAACATACCATGCTACACTGACTCACTCTGTCTATGTGCGACTCGAAGGAAGCACCTTACGACTTTCAAAACCCAATAAAAATATCTCTAGAAGGGCCATCTACAATGAGCCAAAGCCTGAAGTCACATATGTCAGCCAGAAAATTTATGAACTTACAGAGAGCAAGGTGAGTGCTTGGGAGTGTGCCCTTGCTGGGGTCTGATTTGAACAAAAAACACTGAAACTTCTTTTAAAATGGTGAATTTTCTTTCCCTCCTCTAGTTTCATGTTGTGTCATTATGTGAACAGAAGTGGTGGTGTGACTAACCAGCAAAAGATTGTGCTGGGGAGGGAGATTGAGCATGGTTTAATAGCAATTACGTATTTGCACAGCAAGAGAAAAGCATGATTTTCCTCTGCAGTTCAGAGCAGAAGTCACCACATGGGAGTTTTGAGAACTGATATATTAGATTACTGCGTGAGTGTTCTGAAGCTTACAGCAAAATGCATAATCTTAGGTTGTCTCTATTCCATTTCAAGAGGGAACATACATTGTATATGAATGTAAAAGGGGAGAGTGAGAGGCGGCTGGAACAAACATGACTTGCAGTTGGTACCCACTGGCTAGGGAAGGAGGCAGGGGTTTTTGCAGCTGCAAGAATGCATCAAGAGTAATGATGGGACAGTTTTCCTGCATGTTATGTGCCTCCCTCAAATCTGTGAAGAGTTGCCATGTGAAGTTGATTCCATTGTCATTGTATTAAGTAATACATCAATACCTCATTAATAAAATAATGGATTTTTTTTTTTAATGTGCTGCATCAAGAGAGGGCCTTGGCAGTACAGATGTATGAGGAAACTGCTTCAATTGACTATGGAAATCAGAGGGAGAGGGGGACCAAGGCAATGGGAAGGAAAACCTCTCTTCGTTTCCCTCAGTCAGTGTGGGAAAGGAGCCTGTTGTCAGCTCTGCTTTCCATTAAAGGGAGATAGTGAAAAAGATACAGCAAAAAATTAGATTCTTGGCTATTGCAGACTCATTTTTCTCATAACGAAGACAAGCAAAGCTCTCACATGCTACAGGAGCGCTTGACTGACAACTGTTCCCCATGGTATCTTAGAAAAACTTCCAGTGCTTTCCCCCACAACCCAGCCCCATTTGGTTACACAAGTGCCAAGTGCCCTGACTGTAGTAATCAGATGAGTGACTATTCTCCAGCGTATTTACCCATAGTTTTTGGAGAACACTGGTAAGTTCAGCCCCAAGATAACTTTTAACTCTTATCACTCTTCTCATCGCTTGCATTGTCTCAATTCTCTCTGAATGTACTGAATTTTCAATATAGTTATCTGCAAATTGCTTCTTTGGCTTAAGTCCTACATACTTACTATGCCCATTGCCAAATTTGAATACTTAAGTTTCATGAGGTGGGCCTGAAAAGTTGAGTTTGAAACTCAGTTTGGATTTTCATTATCTATCCTGTAGTCACATAAATAAGTTTATCTTTTTTTCTTTCTATTTTCTTCATATCTATGAGGATAAGACATTCTAAATGAAAACAGTTCCTAATCCACATGACTGTAGATGTGTAAGCCACTTAAATGGTCTTTGTTTTAATTCCAAAGCTATGGCTCACCAAAGACTGTTGATATTGATAGCAGTAGGTTGGACATCAGGCAGCTATAAGTTAAGTCACTTAAACCCAGCATATCCAATGTAGGATCTGTATCTCTTGCATTCCTGTGTTCCTTATGAGAGTATAGAAGCACAGAAGATATAACTAAAAGATGTTAATTTAACCCTTTCATTTATCCTTCAGATTTCCCTGGTTCCTAAAAGTCTGGCACGAAAACGGGTTTGGAATAAGAAGTACCCTATTTGCATAGAACTCGCTAAACAGGACGACTTTATGGCTAAGGCCCAGACTGATAAAGAGAACGCAGAGGAAAAGTTATCTGCGGAAAAAGCAGATGTGAACAACGAAGAGTCCAAGAAATCTCAGGGTGGAGCAAAGTACACCAGCCAAAAGGATCAAGTGCTTTATCTCTTTGGAAGGACCGGTAGGGAGAAGGAGGAATGGTTCAGAAGGTTCCTTCTTGCATCCAAGCTGAAGTCTGAAGCAAAGAAGCTATCCAGTTTATGTGGGAGCAAGCCAGGTATTCAAATTTCATATTCTAGTAAAAGTTTCTATTAAAAGAAACAAACCAAAGTTCTGTTTTCACAAAGGCAGTTTGTAGCAACTGTGGAGCCATAGTGATCTCTATAGACGAATAATACTAAAGACACTTTTCTGCTCCTTATCTTGGCCTCTCATTCCCACCTTCCCACCCTGCCTTTTCCTCTCCTGGCTATACACTTGGCTATATGCCCTCAACTGTTCTTACTATTTTTAGGCTGGTTTATGTGCATATGCTGTTTTCAGTAACTGTAACAGCTCCTGTAATTTTTGTAAGGATTAATTGTTCAGGCTTTGTACTGCTGGAACTGACATCAACATTTGCAGTATTTAGACTCAGTCCTCTTACTATCCATTCTTCCTCCTCCATCTTTCCTTCTACTCTAGTCTCTTGAAAGCAACAGAGCTTTCTCATGGGTTAATGTCACAAGAAAACACATTTTTCTGTTTAAGTGAAAGTCCTGAGCTAATATATATTTATGTATCTAAATCAACAAACATGTTAGTCTGCAGTATTCATTGAATGTTTGAAATGCTAATCCTCTGATACGGTTTTAAATTTGAATGACTCAGGCTCTTCTGTCTTTATTCTCTGAGATGCTTTTAAAAATTAGTTAACATCATTATTTCTGGCACATAACTTCTTGAAATGCAAATGTAAAATTACTGGCTAATTAAAACTCTAATAGTTACATGCTGTTGACAGCCCTTCTAATTGTAACAGCCTAGAATTACATTGAAAAAAAAAGTTATAGGTACATTTTAATCACCTGACTTTTATTTTAGGCCTTCCCCAGCAGGGCTGTTGGGAATTCTGCCATATGTTATACATATGTGAGTGTCCATATTTAAACCTGCTATTGATCAGCTGACTTTTCCAGTCCCACACCCTGCTGAGTGTTGACTAATATGGGTTTACGACCACCTAAGCACGCAGTAGTGTAATTTACCCTTCAAAATGAGAAAGCACTACTCTTGAATGGTCTTTTTTCAAAATAAATTGTACCTGCAAGCTGAATTTGTTCCTTGAAGTGTTTGATCATACACTCTGTATTTGGCTGTCAGGTTCCTTTTCTGTTCAATAGATATTGTTCCTTTTAATTTGAATTTAGGGATCTTGCCAACACAAAGTAGAACTGATAGTCAATCTGGAGTTCTCACACACAGCCGAAGCAGCAGCAAGGGAAGTGCAGAAGAGATTGCATCTCAGCCAAAGCACAAGGATCTGGCTGGCAATGTACGGCAGAAGATGCTTCTGGACTACAGTATCTATATGGCAAAGTGTGTTCCACAGGAGAAGAAAAGCCCTGCAGGGAGTCCAGTCCTCAGTGCAGAAAGCAGCCCTACAGCTGTGAAAAAGGTAATGCTTTTCTCCCAAAAGATGCATCAGAGGTGGGGAGGTATTTTTTCTTGTTAACTACTATTTTAAAAACTAGTTATGTAGAAAGAAAAATTAACTTCTGTAACTGTACATTGGACCTAAACTTTTTATAAAGCCAGCGTGAGTTTTCATGTTTGCCAGTTCCCTATTGGCCATAGTTTCTTCTTAATGTAACAGATAAGTTTTTCCTTGATTTAGTTCGATTTCTTATCTCCCAAGAATGTCTGTGCTTTTGCAGTGTCTTATACCTGAAAGATTGTACAGCTGAAGGCAATATGGCTGTAGATTTCCTTCATTTGGGAATGCACAGATGTGTCCTAAAGAACACTGGTCCCAAAATAACTTAATAAACAAAAATCAAACTGCCACAAACCTCACTTCCCAGTAAAATTAAAAAGTTATTTTTTCCTTTGTATATTCTAAAGTAGATTGAACAAAAAGCATATTTTTGAGGTGCTGGCATGTTGACACAAAATTCGTGTTGCGTATACATAGCATAAGAGTGAACAGTGTCTATAGCTCTTGACTAATCCTTTGGCCTCTTGGACTGCTTTGAATCACTCTTAATAAACAAAACCTTAATACTTTAAGTATGACACTCTTAATAAGGGGATCCTTAATGTTAAGTATGATCATCATTCGTTTAAAAGATGTAATTAGCATCATGCATCTTTACTGCCAGACTTTCATACAATGTCCAGAAAGGAGGAGGAGGCCTTAGTATAGCGTATGAATAAACACGTCTTTCCCCAGGGAAAAAGATATTCTAGCCTGTGGCAGCCCCTGAAGCAGTGCTGAATTTGCTGCTGAATCTGGCATGTGTTGGAGATCATTCTATAAATAGATGAACAGGGCTGGCAGGAATCTTGCGTCACAGCAGAAGCTACTAACCCAGCAATTCTGCTTGTGTGAGGCTGCAGCCATTGGGTGCAGTCACTGCCAAGAAATGATGTTCAGAGCATCTGCCTGAGTGCTCTTAGAAAGCACTGTGTTTCTCCTGGCTTCAGGATTTCTGTCTGTAGTAATGAGAGGTGGGGAATTCTCCTTTCATTGCAGCCATTTGAAAGACCTTTAATGTATTTCCCTGTACTGTGTTTATCATCTATTTGTAATGGTTTTTAGCTGGATTTAAGGGTGTAAGATTTGGTCTTGCTTTCAAATTTTCTGATAAAGCAAGGGAAGAGTAGAGCAGTTGCTCTTCTAGAGCCTATTGGGAAAAGAGAGCGTGTTTCTACTACAGACACACTTCTAAGTCTACCCACTTTGGGTTTATCTGCTTTTTCTGCTAATGGTTCAATTACATACAACTTTCTCATTTCATTGCCAGAGGTCAATCTGTATCTAAGTGATCTTGTTCATTCTGTTGTATGTCAGGATGATGACAAGCAAGCTCATGTCAAGCCAGTTGATGTGGTTGTAAAGCTGCTGTCTATGCTGAGCATTCAGTGTTCTTGACTAACTTGGGCTATAACACAGAACTTCACAGTGTAAATGCAACCTTTTCTAACCTTAGTTTTTAGAGTTTATATAGCTGAATAAGTTGCTCTGTGTTTTCAGTTACCAGATGCCCATATGGAAGCTGAAGAGGAAGAACAGGAGGCCTGGGTGAATGCTTTGCTTGGAAGAATATTTTGGGATTTTTTAGGAGAAAAGTATTGGTCTGATCTAGTGTCAAAGAAGATCCAAATGAAACTTAGCAAAATAAAGGTAATCAGTGTGGAGACTTGCACTACATGTCCTCACTGGAGAAAAACAAGCACATAGTCTTTGAGTTTTAAAACAGTAGAAGAGACACTTACTTTACACTTACATGTAAAAGACAAGAAAATAAATGTGCTACAAAGTTCCAGTTCAGCTTTGCTATCCTTTTCACAGTAGATTAATTTTGGTGCTTCAGTTTCAAATGAACTACTGCTGGATTAACTATTTCTGTATGTGAAGTTTTATGTAAAAACTAGAGGTATATCGTATTTACTTTAGGGCTAAATAGAGCTGCTTTTAAATGATGAAATCTGCTTTGGGAAATAGTAGATTGCCTTTAAGATGGAGGACATCAGGGAACCACGATTCTAATGTGTTCCTGTTAACTTCAGACATATGCTACTTGCAGGAGAGGTCAGTAAGGGTAATAGTCAGGGAAAGAGCTGTCTGGGGGTGATAGGGTGTAATTGTGCATCAACTGCAGAAGCTCAAAGGGTGAAGGGAGGAGTGGTGCTTTTGAATGACTTTTGGATCTTCCCTTTGCATTCTGTAGCTCTGCTGAACAGCAGCAGTTAATCACAGGCCTGCTTAGCTCCTGATGTTTGGGGAGGAGTTTGCCTGTTCCTAAAGGCAAAGGAAGATGAAGTCTTGCTGACAAAAGCTCTGAAATTTAGCTGCCATCACCAGCTGTGAGATAGTGCTTTCTGTGCTTTGGGTAATAAGCAGTAACCTAATTCTGCCCTAGCTGTTTCCACAATTATGACAGCAGGGTACCCAAACATCTCATTGGAAGCAGTTTAAGTGGAAAGACTGGGAATGGGGAATGGATGTGTTTTTGATAGGTTGAAGCTCTGTCTGTTCACAGGAGATAGGATTTGTATAATTTAGAAATCCTTACAGTAAATAGATACCCAAATCATCATGATTCTGTGCTTCTATTATATTAAAATCGAGATATTTAAAAGTTAATGTGCTATGAAAGAATTTGCCAAAGATAAAAATAGCTGAGACACTGCAACTATAAAATATGTGATTGAATTTAAAACCCAAAGAAGTCTGTGAGTTTTATTCACAGTAAAATAGGATTTACACTTCATTCTTAAGCTTTTACATGCTTTGACTTAAAAGCATGCTGGAGTTTTGTGGTTAGCATCTGAACTTCAGCATAGTTTTTAAAACAGTCCAAGTTCAGCTGCTGAATCTTTCCCAAAAATAATATTTAGAAACTAACTGCAAAATCCTGCCATTAGAAGAAACCTGTGTAATTGTGTTCTTTCACTGGTGGCTTTTCAGCTCAACCTATTCCTTAAATTTAATCACTTTTCTTCTCTTAGGCAGCCATGTTTAGTTCAATAACACGGATTTGATTTTTGCATTCTGTTCTTTTAGCTGCCATACTTCATGAATGAGCTAACTCTAACTGAACTTGACATGGGGATAGCAGTGCCGAAGATCCTTCAAGCCTTCAAACCTTCTATTGATCACAGAGGTAAACCCATGCTTCCTCTTTCTGCTTGTGCCAGGTTCACTCTTTTGTACCTGTGGAGAATATTATGATCTGTTTATCTTGTGGTAGTTTCAATCAGAGGTAAGTGCTCTTAATAAGAGTTTATTCTGAAGAGACACAGAGTGGTCTCTATCTTAATAGTAGTAACAACAAGCTTGGTATAAACATAATTCTGTAGATATGGAAATATGAACATGTCTTTCCATTGGTAATAATGTCTAAACTAAACAAAAATTTGCATGCAACAGAGCCACAGACCTGTATCTGATATTCTGACATGGACTACAGAGAGCAGTGCACATCTCCTCAAGACAGATCTGGTTCTGTACAATACCAGAAAACAAATCCGGCTGTCTTCAAGGGTAGTTTCTCTGTTCTGAAAACAGTGGTTCAGCAAATACAATTGTAATAAATCAAAAAATAAGACTACAGTGTTGCTTGGCAAAGAACCTCCAAAATGCAGCATCCCTTTATGCCCTTAATATTGAATAGGAGTTTGGTCTTTTTTTAAGCTGAATGACTTTCCTCCTGCTGCTTTATTAATCATTAATCAGAACTTTTTCTTTCTTTTCTGTTCTTTTGGGCTTGCACATGGCTGCAAGAGTATATTTGAGGATACTTTTATCACTTCCGTTTCACAGAAACACAAACTTGGATTAATGCTATGTTGTTTATTTTAGCTTATTAATGCTATGTTGTTTATTTCTACATGCTGAGAGGTGGACGCTGTGTTTCTTCTTAGACATGTAAAAAGAGCAGTTTTTAGTTTCAAATTGTTTCTGAGTTTATTAAGGATTTCTTAGCTTGTCTCCTCTCACTCTGTTCATCTTTTTAGTTACTGTATTGTTACACTGGGGTGGAAAAGTTTCTAATTGGCCTAAAGGGAAATATTTCCTTGGAGAACTTGCTGCGGTGCAGCTATGGGTTGCATGGCAGACAGCTTAGTTTTATTTTAAACTTCTCTTTCAACTCTTAGATGAAGATATCAAAATCATTTCTGGATGGTGCTAAACCAAATGAACTGGTAGTGAGTTGAATGAATTTGCAATACTTTTTAAGAACATTAAGAGCCTCTGGAGAAGCTCTAAATTAGAGGCCAGCCATGAGCCAAACCTCAGCAGGTCAGTTGTGTGTTTAGAACAGTAACAACAGACAGGGACAGAGAGAAGTTTGAACAGATAATTAGCTGTAGATTGTAACAGGATTAATCTTCACTAGCTCTCCTGTGCACAATATTTCTAGCTAAGGAACAGACTGTTACATTCTTTATGTAGTATCTTCTCAGAGCGTGAGGGTATTGAACACACAGCAGGTGTATAGTGGTTGGAGGAGATTGCAGCATGAACTCAGGGGTTTGAGGGGGTTTCTGTTCACTGGGGTGGTTTGTCTCTACAAGATCTCAGTTCTGCTCATTGTTCTTAAAGGTCAAGCAGCAGTGGTTCCCCAGGATGGAGAATTTATCATACATTCAGCTGTGTGCACAGTATGAGATAAGGAGCCAGTTTTCTGCTTAGCAGCAATTTAGGCTTTGTCTTTGCTCATATTACATAGTTTGGACCTGGTATTTTTAAGGTATATTTAACTGTAGTTTTGAAGTAAGACTCATTTGTCTGCCACTCTTACTACAGTGCTCTTCTCTCAGATGAACAGTTATCATCAGACCTTTGCAAGACTACCAGATGCAAGATATTTAGGAGGAAATAAGTAAACTTTATCACCAACACTACAAGTGTTATGCCATGCAAATCACTGACTGAAAACATGATGTTAGTGAGTGCTGACCTTTCCCTCATAAAAGTGTGAATAAAACAGACTTTGAGGAATTATTAAAATTCTGTTGGGCATACATGTTAACTAATGCTGCCTGTTGTATCCAAATGCCATTGTTTGCCCTTATCTCACTTGAGACTTGCAGCTCTTTGAGGAAAAGCCTTATCTGTAAAACACTGAGTACTTTGCTCTCAACTTCTGGAAAGAATGTTTTCCTTTGAGCTTTATAAAGAAAGCATGGTGGATAAAAGTGGATTGTTTTGTTGTCACAAGGAACAAAACCTGTCTTTTAAGAGAAATAAAAATTGAGTAGATGGAATAAGCTCATGCACAATCAGTATTTGGGGAACTAAAACACGCTGCTGTTGCTTGTCATATGCTTCCTGCGTTCTCCACAGTACCTATGACATCCTCCTGTGCTCCCAGTAGCAAAGTGGCTTTGCCATTGGTAGAAATTTTGAGTTAAAGAAAACAAAGTGAAAACTCTTTGAAATCATGATATGTATGACGCTGGCAAAGTTGTGTCATGGTTTGTAAATAAACTTGCACTTTGGGGTTCTTGTCAGAGTGTTTCCCTATGCTTGGATTTAAACAGTTTTTGAATTCTTTTCTCTGTTCTCATAACTTTAGTTGTAACCAAATGCTGTAGTTCTAAGTCATGAGATGGGATTTAGGAGACTGCTGAACACTTGGCTTCAATGAATTGCCAACAAGGGCAGTGAGAACAATTAACTCCTTCAGTTTCTTGTTTAGTTAAACTGTGTCAAGCAAATATTTATGGTAGCATTTGTAATCCTTGTGACATCTTTCATATTGTCGAAGCACACATGAACTCTCAGGATCCGAGTTTTTAAGAGCTTCCAGTGAATAATTACTGAAAGAATGTGGTTTGCTGTTGTACTTAAAAGGACATAAATAGGGGTAACTTCCAGATAACTGGAAGTGCTTGTTTTCATAAGGATAAATTTTGGTAAGTTGACCTAGGAGTAAACCACATATGGCGTAAAAGCAAATATCAAATTTCAGGCCAGTATCCAGTACAAATACTTCTTAAGAATTTTGTTTAGGTGTTTGAGACAGTCAATCATTTGAGGTCGCCTTTTCTGAGGTGTTAAAATGCAGTGAGTGATTGTGATGTGCTTTGTTTCATCCAGACTGTTTAACCAGTGCAGGAAGACATTTTTTTATTATGTGGCTCCTCCAAGTAACTAAATTTGTTAACAGACAATGTTAGGGAAAATAATCTTGTTTCCGTTAATACACTCGTGTTTGGGTGACAGCATATGCTGTAGTATTTACTGTATTTCTGTCAAGGCTAGGGAACTGGATAACTCTGAATAAATTGTACCATCTGCCTAATTTCCCCTCCTATTCCTTCTCACCTCCCTTTTCCCCTCTGGAAGATGCATATGAAGGTTTTCTAGCCAGGAGAAATTTTCCCTCTCAGTAATGGCATCATTGGCTCAGTTTGAACTACTGTTAAAACAGCATTGATGCTTGAAGCATGCTGATTCATTTTGTCCAAAAGTCTGTTTAGCTGTTTTCTTGTTTCTCATGATCTTACTGCTACTTTGCTACTCTGCAGAGGAAGAATCTGTGTAAGCTTGTGCTTGAGTTCCTGTCTTTGCTTTTAGAACAGTATGATGGAAAAGAGTAATTTGGGTTAGTAAAGCAGCAGCTTGCCTTCAGTACTGCTTCCAACATGTAATCTCATAGTCTATCAGTGACCTGGTCCTTGGGAGCTGTGTGTCCTTCTGCTGATATAAATGTGTGGAACTGGGGACAGTGCCTTTCTGATACATTTGCCAAGTAGAAAATAGTTCTTCTTTAACTGGAAAGGTAATTTCTAGATCAGTGAAACCCAAAGGATAGTTACCATTGCTTGCTTCTGAATGAGTAAATAAAAGTAGGATGTGTTAATGGTTGATGCGCCAGATACTGGTAGGGCATATTGTGTGCAGATGCAAGGTCTGGAAAAGGAAGATGCATAATCTATGCTTAGGGGCTTCTGATTTCTAATCTCTGGATCACAAATACCCCACAGCTCTTTTTAATCGGTGGAGCAGCAGGGTGTCACTTAAGAGGCAGGACCTAATCATGCAGTTATTCCCAAAACAATTCTCCTGCAGATTGAGATAAACAAATACTCTGCCCAGACAACAGGATGTAACTTAATACTAAACATCTAGAGTTGTTGTAAGTAATGACCCTGTTTGCTGAGAGTCACAAGGGTGCCTATAGCTGAGTTACTGAGCAAACCTTTTCATACTTCAATACAGCATTGCTGAAAGCAAAAGATACTGCAGGTTGTGATGTGAGACAAGCAATATTGCTCTGGGATTTCAAGAGCTGCTTCATTTGCACAGGTTAAGTAATATAAAGGATCATCCCCATTACTGCTTGGCTTGGACCATTACTGTAAATAGTTTTGAAGTGAATCCCTGATTGTATTCTATTTTCTTGATCTTCATTCAGATCTCTTAAGCAGTTTAAGTGTGCGTAAATCACGCGCCTTTTTTTAGATCATTGGCAGTACTCACTGATCTGTCTTTCAGCATGTCTTTGATATATGTCTGAACATCCACTTTGTTCCATAAGCTTACTGTGAACAGAAAGCTTTGATAAGCCGTTAATTATTTGTGAGTTAATGAAATAATGAGTTGATGCAAAAGTAGTTCTTCTATTTGGAAGAAAGTGTGAAGTACAGACTTTTTGTAAGAGTTTTGGCGTGGCATGAAGATGAAATTATTGTGATTGGTCTTAAAGTGAAATCTTTTATTGTTTTTAATTTTAGGACTTTGGATTGATCTGGAAATGTCCTACAATGGTTCTTTTCTAATGACCCTGGAGACCAAGATGAACTTGACCAAACTTGGTAAAGAGCCGCTTGGTGAAGCGCTTAAAGTTGGAGAGATTGGCAAAGAAGGGTAAGGTGTTACAATCATACAGAAAAGTAAAAGCTTTCATAGTGGAAAAAGTGGATTTTTCCTTGTATATGCAGCTCTGGCTTTGTAATAGACTGAAAGGAGCTGTGGGGGATGCATACCCATGAGAGCAGAATCTGGCCATTCCGTGCAACCATAATGTTTGATTACACCACTGATAATTGCCTTCGGCTTTGCAGTACAGTCAGTATTTTTAAATATATTTTTGTAGGATTTTGAAATGTTCTGTGACTAAGTTTAGTTCTGTCTTGTGCTTGAGTTGGGGCTTTAGCCAGTAAGACTTGAATATTGGTGGTAAACACATGTAGATACAGAGACATACATATGGAACATGCTGTTACAGCTACAGTTGTAAACCATGTAACAGTAAACAGTGGTGGAAGGTAAATAGGCTGTAATTGTTGTGTAAAGACTTTTTCCAATAGCTTTATTGCATCATGAGAATAATCACACCCCTGCTTTAGTCTCCAGTTTCCTCATATCTGACTTCCATTCACCTGCCATGTCTAAGTGAAATGCCTTATAGATGAGCTAATTGGGTAACACACGTACTGCAACTTGCCTAACTTGCACTTGTGCTTTCCCTGTCACTTTTATGATATTGCCTGAATCTCATCAGTGTGTCTGTTTGTGTTAATCTTGTGGCAGTTGTCAAACATCCATCCCATCAGCTGTGGAGCGCTGATTCTCTTTTTGTACATAAGAAATCTGCAGTCCCTAAGCAGCGATCTCTGATTTATTGTACAACCACTGCCAACAAATCAAGAAAATATTCTCTAAATCTGGCCATGTGTTTAGATAAAATGTTGTGTTCTTTCAGAATTAAGACACAAGATGCTTTGTATACTCATGTCGTAGCTCTGACCATTTATTCTGAGATATCTTGAAGTAATGGTTACAGCAGCACTATATTATGGTGCAGGCAGGATGAGAAAATAAATGTGAAAAACCTGATGGCTGAGTGATCTCATACACTGGTAGAAATGCAGAGGATTTAAAATCAACCTAGATTTGTTGTCACTGCTTGAAGTAAATATTTCTGAATTTACATCAGTATAGTTGATAGGTGTGATTTTCCTTGGAAAATCCCTTTAATTTTGTCCACCCAAAAAATGGGGGCAGAGGAGGAAATGTCTGCACAAACAAAATTCTTGTTTTCTTTCCCATTCCTTCAGGATTCTCTGTGTGTATTTTCATAACTGTCCAGTGCAAGAATGGCCTCAGAAACTATTAGTGAACACATTGATTTAATATTTAAAAATCAGCTTGATCCTAGCTGAGCAATAGGACCCCAGCAGTGCAAATGTAAATGTCTGTAGCTAAGCAACCAATTACTTGAAGGTATAACCATTAACTGCACTGCTCCTGCACATGCCTGTGATGTTTCAAATGCTAAGGGCCAAGTACCATGCCAGCCTTATGTAGGGCAGTCTCATGCATTCTAGTTGTGAATGAAGGCTTTTTGCTTGCTGGGTTGTTTTTTCCTTAAAGACAATGGATATTATAAACAAACAAATCAAAGATGGAGAAGTGTAGAACAGTTTGCTTCACATCTATGCTTTCCATTATGTTAGTTAATTCTATTGGGCTTTTTAATTACCAGTTGACAGCTGCTGTAACAAATCAAACTATTCTGCATGCCCTTGCATCCACAGTGGTGTCATCTGTAAGTGATGCATGTTGGGTGCTTACACTCATTTCTGTCTCTCAAGAGCCTAGAACAAACACACCTCTTGTAATGCAGCAACCAACTCATCCAGAAAGAGGAAGGTGGGGAAAGCAGCGCTGAGTTTTAACTGACCTTGGATATTGTCAGTATAAAGTGAGACAAATGATTCAGTGTTTGCAGTCCAGTTCTATCATTGCTGCTGGTTTATTGTTTGAAATAGGAGTGTGGTGTTACACAGTTTGATAATGGTGTCTTGCATACACTCATAGGAAAATGCAGCTCTCAAAAAGGGTGGAAAATGAATTAATTGTCAATTTCATAAAATTAATAGAGTAGCAGGTTCTACCATACTGGAGATCAGGCAAATGCAGGCAGGCTAACCCAAGTTACTGCAGTGTCTTACTTTGCTATGTTGTACCATGTAAAAACAAACCCACAAATGGCAATTCAAAAAATAGTGTGCAGTCTGCTCAGGAACAATACTATAGCCCCAAAGTGTTTTTCTGCCAATGCTTGTGTCGTATAAATGGTCCATTGTATGCAGAGATCCCCTGAAATCTCACTCAAGCTTATTTATTGTGGCTTTGTTTAATGCAAGATCTTGTGATCTTAGCCAGTCAGGGCACGCTTGTGGAGGCACTTCGCAGGGCCCCATTGCCCAGGCAAGTAGAACACCTTCTTGTAAGAAGGTGACACCTTTGAGAGCCTTGAAAATGCACTGGGCATGCTTCAAACTGGGTGGTGTGTTGTGCTCAGGAAAGTGAAGTGAGGTCACACGCAGGTAGAAAATGTGTAGTTTGAAACTGACCTAAAACTACAAATTTCTCTCTGATAAACTGCTCCAGCACTGCTATTTGGGCCAGTGACGTGAGCCATCCACCACCTGCAGTGTCCTCAGGGAGGTGGTTCAGTTTGGTGTGCTGTTTCACACTTCTGCAGGTATAATCTGCATCTCTGGGTGAGGTTTTTGAGTCTGATCCCTTAGCCTGGGTAGCAAATTACTGAGTGTAGAGAGGCCAAGGAATTACTGCTCCAGTTCTTAAACAGGCAGTTAGGAAGGAGTGTTGTGCACTGGGAGCTGTACTTGGACTGTCCTTTTACGTTAGGACTTCATGAAGCAATGAACAGTTCATTCTATGTACAGAGCAGCAGACAGTAGCCTCAGTCTATGCTCTGTGTGATGTTATTAAATGCTTCAAATAAATCTCCAAGAACATACAAAAAAAACAGGAAAGAAACTGCAGCTATAGACCTGCATTCTGAAAGTGTGGAATGTTACAGTCCTGGGTATAGTCCTTAGGGCTAAAACTATGTGCTTTTGAAGCTTGTGTTGTGTAACTCTTTCAAGCGCTTGCGTTTGGTAGAGATCTGTTGGTACTGAAGTGTATTCGCTGTATCCTTCCCTCATTTCAATCCATTTAAAAGATTTGATTTTTTTTTTTGTCTGTGATTGTGCACATGAATTCTTCCATAGTTCAAGTTCCTACTCTGTGATATTTTGTATCTTAAGAGCAGCACTTGTTTGATTTTATTACTTTCCCTTCTTTCCCCCATGACATTCTTTGCCTTATCCCATCTTGGAGTCTTCTTGGAAAAAACTAAACAAAACCTTAAATGTTAAAACCACCATTCACTGTGTCACAGGAGTTTAAATATTCACAAGCCAGAAGATCAATTTCCCCACAAATAGAGTAAAGAAAGGAGTATTTCCAGCAAAGGTACTAAAGGGAGATTATAGCTTCAATTTGTATGGGACAAAAGTATCTGTGCAAAACATCTAAGAAATATTCCTTCCCAGGGTAATGCTGGACTTGTGTTAATAAAATTGCCTTTTTCTACACAAAATTGGTTAGTGATGGCACACAGTGTAGCTACAAAAAGGTGAATTGCTGATGTATATTGTGAAGATAAGGTACACAGTAGCACCTCAGTTACCATCTCTGAGGGATTCTGGGGTTCAGTTCGTAGATGATGTCATTTTAAGTTGGGGAGTCCTATGTTTGCTTTTAGTATAAGCCAGAATTGCATGTTTTCACCTTTCAGTGTAAAAGCATGTCTTCGAGTTTTAAAAAGAAACAAAACCCCCTCTCCAGCCTATATACTGCTCAACTTCCGTGGAAAGCCATGAGCAACAACAAATGTTTCAGATGCATTTTGAATAACGTCTGAATTGGATTTGAGTATGGAGAATAGCCGTTCCCCATCCTCTTCTGTGCAGGATTACGTTCCACTGGAGCAAACAAATTCCCTCTTCTGAAAATAGTTCTGACAGACCGGCTTCAGAGTGCCTTCAGTTTTGTTCTTTTAGACAAGTTTATAAAAAAGAGGAGGGGACATTTCAGTCTCCAGTAGAAATACATGTAATGTCAGCCAAAGCTGTAGATAATGAATAACTATTTAAGAATATTACATTTGACCTGGAAATTGCATTGTTTCAGTTTCAGGCCAAGGGCGTATTGTCTTGCAGACAGTGATGAGGAATCCTCCAGTGCTGGGTCTTCAGAAGAGGATGATGCTCCAGAACTGGCAGGAGAGAAGCAGGTGACTCCAGGAGCAGAAGGGTGAGCATTTGTTAATCCTTTTTTCCTCCCCACGTTTCCAGACTTTGTACAACTGGTATCTTGTTCCTGCCCTGTAACTCTCATTGTCACACAGGACGTCAGAGTGTGAGTATATCCAAGCAATTAAGCAAACACAACCCACCCATTTCTAGAGCAAAGAGCAGCAATCAAGCCATGTACTACAAACTGAAAGGAAGCTGATCTGCTGAGTGTTTTACCGTGCTGGGAGCACTGTTCACTATACAGCACTTCTGCAGAGTGACCTATACAGAGCTATTAGAGCACCTAATTTCTTCACCAGTAGATTACAGAGAGAGCCAAGTCTTTGGGCCACATAGCCTATGGGGCCTTCCCCAGTGTGTCTTGTCTGGTACCAGAGGGAAGAACAGGATATTGTATATAAAATTGGAAGCACTCTGGTCTTGAAAATACTGTTTGTATAAAGTATTATACCCATGCTGATCCTGCTGATCCCCTCTTTCCAGTGTGTTCCGTTCTTTAAGAAAACAGCCACTATTCAATCCTGGCTTTCTTGCTCAGAGTTTTGTGTTGGGTTTTTTTCCTTGTTTTTTTCACCTTGCAGAGCTTTGTGTGCCTGAGCTGTGCAATGCTGCCCTCTGATGCTGTGCAAGAATTAAAAAGAAAATTTCCTAATAGCAGTTTTGCCACGTCATTCCCTGCTTTGGCTGCTGTTCTATTTTTCTATGCTTTCTGTATCTGATTGAAACTATGCCATGCAATGAGAAAGCTGTAGCCAGCCTGACATGGCTCAGGCAATCACAATGTTTCCTATGTCTGAACCTATCTCAGTGGTTTTGCAGTGACATACCAAGAGAATCTGTGACATTCAGAATGTTCCAGGGAGTTTCCTTAGTGTTTTACTCCTAAACAGTTTTGAAAACGATGTTAAAAATTGTTGGAATTATCTCAATAGATGCATTTAATTATCTTTTTAAAATACATGGATGATTGAATTGTATTTGCAATATTAATGTTGTTTCCAATGCTGTCTGGGAAGGAGTGTTCAGACTAGAGAGAATTTCTGCCAGGCACATGTAGCTGAAAGAATACAGCTGCTGTGCAAGACTGTGGTAGGTAGTGCTTGGATATATGTATATGTATCTGTTTAGAATTTTAATATCAAGACTTCTAATGATTTAACAGGAAATTGATGGGTGTCTTAGCAAACAATAGGTTCAAGAAAATTATCTGGATGTACTCTTTTTCTGTTATCTGTGTAAAGGTATGTTGGAGGACATCGGACAAGTAAGATCATGAGAATTGTGGATAAAATTACTAAGTCGAAGTACTTTCAGAAAGCAACAGAGACTGAGTTTATTAAGAAGAAAATCGAAGAGGTCTCCAATACTCCGTTGCTGCTAACAGTTGAAGTACAGGAGTGCAGAGGAACACTAGTAATTAACATTCCACCTCCACCTACCGACAGAATATGGTAAGAGGAACTTAACTGCAGAACTCTGCAATGTTTCGGGTGTGTGATTGCAACTAGGAATGAAAGATAAAGTGTAGCTTAAATGGGTTCTGGAAGAGATGGGATACAAAGCAGTTGTAAATGAGGTAGAAGTCGCTGTTAAGAGAAAATTGAGAGTTAATGCATTCAAGTATGTGCTTTGGAGTGTTTATAATAAAACCTGTTCTGTGTTCTCTCTTAAGGTATGGCTTTCGAAGACCTCCCTACCTGGAGTTAAAAGCTCGGCCAAAACTTGGTGAGAGAGAAGTGACTCTGGTTCATGTAACTGACTGGATAGAGAGGAAACTGGAACAAGAATTTCAGGTCAGTTCCCTTTACATTTTCCTTTCATTAATTATAGTTTTGGTCTATTAGAGGGGCTGGGATTTTACGTTTTGCATGTCCCCTATTTCGTTCAAAACTAGTTGGTATCCTCCACTGCTTCTGTTCAGTGGAAAGGATGTTAAGAACTGAAGTTAAGAAGTGAAACTGAATTCTGGCATATGAAACATAACTTCATTTAATTGCATCTTTTTCACAGAAAATCTTTGTCATGCCAAACATGGATGATGTTTATATCCCTTTAATGCACTCAGCCATGGATCCCCGCTCCTCTACGTGCCCTCCTAAAGATCTGAGCACGGAGGCCCCCGATCAACCATGACATGTGAAGACTCTTGTAGTTTACAGTATTATGAAAGTTATTCTCATGGTTTTATAAACTGTGCTGTAGTTCTCATCCTTAACTTGTGCCACTTCCCCCCCCCAAAGGACTGCCTATAACCATACCTTTGTGCTCACTTGCCTGGTTATTGTTCCTGTGTACTTCAGCTATGTGAAGTTTCATTCCATTAAGCAGGTATTTTTGTACTGGCTGCCATCAGGATTTTAACTCGGAGGCTGAGATGACCTGTTCTTTGGGGGAGGGAGGAGGAACCTAGCTGTAATAGATCAAGGAGCTTGTTGACACACCTTTTGTTCAGCTTATGTTTTCATGCTACGTTAATGTGCATTGAAGCATTGAAAGGTTGTTTGGCAGCAAAGGAACTGCATGCCAAATGGAAAAAATCCTAAATAAGGAATGAATTTGTAAAACTGGAAGAATATTTTTATTTCTCAGGCAGTTGGAGGTGTAGAATGAACTGTTTTATGTTCTTTCACTTCTGCAGTCAATAGCTTGTGTCAAGCAATCGAAATATGAAATGCTTTCAGGATAAAAGAATGTAAATCGGATGTATGATGTATTGTGATTCAGTGTGGTATATACATACAACTTTTTTCATACAGAACTCATGCTTTTTTGGGGGGAAGCAAGTAGCCATAAAACACACATCAGTGAAGGTGGGACTCACATTTTTGTAAATGAGGAGATAAAAGTTGGTAAAGCCATGAGACCAAACCATAGCAAGCCGCCTTACAGTGAGTTACAATCACCTTGGTTCATGATTAATTCTGAATGTTTATAAAGACATGAGCACACACATAAAATGTCAATACTGCACATTACCAGAAGTACTTAGTTACCCTACTGTGTATAGAGCCTCTTGCTATGATGAAACACAGGTTTTTTTTCTTCTAGGAGTTCGTTGCTGTCTTTTCCATTGCACTGTGTTTACATGCAAAGCAGGGGGCCAAATTCTCAGGTTACAGCCGTGCAACTCCAGACATCAAATCACTTGATGTTTGTGGAACAGCCGTGACTGGAAGATTTTGCCTCCCATGCATAATGGTTTTTTGGACTTTGTGGAATAGGAATTCAGGCATTGCAATTATTCAAGCTGATTGTGATTAGAGACTGTTTCTGCTCATTAATGGCCAAAACAAAGGGGGGAGGGGGAAAATGCCTTTTATTTCTCGCTGGTATAATGATTCAAGATGAAATGTATGCAGTAAATTCAGTATTTGAACACTACATATCCACTCTTTTAACACGTGATATTTTTCTGATAGTGTTGCCAACTGTTCATGGATGTCAGAAAACATTTTCAGTTTACAAAGGTGAGTTTTGGCTCTCCTTTTATAACATTTTTTTTTTTTAAGGAGTAATTTTTTAAGAACTTTTTTGTATGTTGTGTTGTCACATTTGATGTAAATCGAGATTTCCATGTGTAACTTGATGATTTACCATCTCTAAATGAAGCTATTATATTGAAGGTTTTTTAAACAGCACCTTGCCTGAAACATAAAAAAACCCTAGCATTTAATATATTTAAAATTCTATATTTGAACACCTATTTTTGGTTACCTTTAATTGAAATATTAGTGGGTTATATTTGTTACCTGAACACCTCCTTGACCATTCCAGGCTGTGTATATTCTGGGGTTTGCTCTGATCATATAGGCATTATTTGCCTCTAATGAAGTCTGCATGTCTTGTACGCAGTCTTTTATATGATTTAATTTCTATGTGCAATAACTAAAGTCAAAGGACTAGATGCACTAATGTGTAAACAAATTTAGACTTATTACACAAGATTGTCATATTGCACTTCATAAACTGTGGGTAACTACAATCTGCTTGCTTTGTTTTATTAAATAAATTTATCCCATGTCAAACAATTACTCAGTTAAATTTCATTCCTACATTGTGCTTAGTCACTGTCCCCTGCACGTTGTTTCAAAAACCTCATTAAAGGCAGGTTGCCAAGATGCCTGCTAGGTGCTTTTCAGGTACTTTTATGTATACCCAGAGCTGTCTGTATGTGGTGGTTATAATTTTAGGGTTAACCAATGCTGACTTTTCTGGCTCTAAAAGGAAAAGCTTAAATTGAATTTTAATGTAGTGAAAACTGAATTGCCCTGCAGCAGTTAGCGTTCACATCAGGAACATGCTTTAAAAACGTTTCTCTGTGAACCTTGAAATGGAGAACCAGGAATTACAAAACTTGAGGCGGCACACATTACCCTCTGAACACACAGTTTTAGTCTTCCTAGACTCAACTATTACTCTTTTGCATGTTGCAACTTTTCCATCTAAAGCAAGCACTATCCGTAACTTCCAGCCTCTGTGTGTGCACAACAGTGCAAGCACAGCTGTTAAGCTGGAAGCACTTTAAATAGCTGCAGCTTAGAACCCTGGAGTCAACTTCCCATTTTGTCTCCAGTTCCTTGCTGTACACATGAAGGACCCCTCTGGATGCTCAACTGCTAGCTCACCTTCACCCACGTGCTGCTAGACAGGAATGCCAGGACTGCTGCTGCTTTTTCAAAGTCCCCTTTACAAACAGATCTCTGACCTACTTTAGGAAAATGCTGGTGCACGTGGTCTAAGTGGGTAAAACTCTTGAGTCAATCACCGATAGATGATGGGTAACCCGGCCCCTTTTCACCCAGCTACCGCTCTTTCCAGGTCAAACACGGTCCCCCCGCGCCGTGCACCGCCTCCCGTCGGGCTGCGGCGCCATTTTGTGCGGTGCTGCCCGGCTCCCTTGAAAGGGGACGAGCTGTCACTTGCTTTTAAAAGCGCCACCCGGGTCGGGCCGAGCAGCTCCAGTTATGAACAAGCGCTTCACTCTAGCACTACAGCTTGGCCGACGGCGCCGCGGACAGGGCACCCCGCCGGGTCAAAGGCAGTGCGGGGGAACGAGGGGACACGGGCTCAAGAACCAGCCGGACACGTTTTCGCGGTGCACTCAACTTTATTTGTTTACCGGCCCGTTCGCCGCCGCTCGCCACACGGGCCCTACAAGACACAGAAGGAAAAGGGAGAGGTTACACAAGCGGATCACCGCAGCCCGCGGCCGGCTGAGCAGCAGCCTGGGCGCTCAGTAATAGGTTTGCTTCATGCACATCAGCAGTCTAACACGTGTCAAGAGACATCATCGCGGCCCGGCCCAGCCCGCCCGCCCTGCACCCACAGCCCGCCATGCTGCTCTCACCTCACACCACCGACACACGCAGAAAGAACGAAAACGCCTAGCGCCCCGCTTTATATAGCGACCGCCCCGCCCTTCCGGGCCTCGGCCAATCGCGTTCAACCCCGGGGGCACGCGCCGATCCGCGTGTGGCTGCACGAGAGGGTGGGTGGAGCTGCGGCTCCTCAGCGGTGAGGCGGGAAGCGCTGAGGCGGCGCTGGGAGGAGGAGGTAAGGCTCTGGGAGAGCCTGGCTCTGCCCCGGCGCGGCGGGCAGCTTTCCCGGTCCTCTCAAGAGCAGTGTGCTCGTTTAGTTAGTGGTGTGTTCTGGTATTCCAATGCTGTTAAAGTGGTAGTTCTTAATGGTAGAAAAGTATAACCTTTGGGCCCCGCTCGGACCTCAGAGGAGGTTCCTCGGTTTCTGAGGAGAGGTGCCCGAGAAGCGGGAGGGTGCGCGGTGGTCTCCTACGGCCTCAGCTCTGGTTTTTGCCTTTTTGTATTTCCTGTGAGGCCGCTGGGAGGGATTTGTGTTAAATGACTGTAGTTTGTTAGTATACACGTGGTGCTCGTGTAGCACGGCATGGAACTCAGGTAAAGATAATAAACGGTACCTTAACGCTCGCCCGCCGGTTTTCATGCTGGGAACGTGCCCTCCCGGGCTGTGGCTAAAGTGCTGCCGCCCTGCGGCACCTGTACCGCCGGGAGCTGAGCTGCGGCAGCTGGGCAAAACCAGTAGTCTCCTGTGTGCCTTTCGTGTGTGCTTTTTACACGGGCACAGCTGCCCGCGTTGGTTGCCGTTGTGTGTGGTTACGAGCACTTTAGATAGATTAGGTGGATCGAGATTAGATACAAGGAAGCTCTTCCCTGTGAGGGTGCTGAGGCGCTGGCACAGGGTGCCCAGAGAAATTATAGCTGCCCCATCCCTGGCAGTGTTCAAGGCCAGGTTGGACACAGGGGCTTGGAGCAAGCTGCTCTAGTGGAAGGTGTCCCTGCCCGTGGCAGGGGTTGGAACTAAATGATTTTTAAGGTCCCTTCAACCCAAACCACTATGTGATTCTGTGACTTCCTCTGTGTGTGGTAGAGGCCTAGATGTGTTCCTTGTGTGTGCTGTTGCCCTGGCACGCACAAAGCAGCATGTGATATGGTCTGCTTGTTCTCAAATAGTGCGAATGCTTAATATCGAAGACCTCCATAAGTAAACCTATCTGTCAATATTGGAGAACTGCAATCACAGTGCGGTTTGTAGCTCCAGCATAGAATCATAGAATGGTTTCAACCTGGCCTAGAACACTTCCAGGGATGGGTCAGCCACAGCTTCATGGTTTTATATATTAAAACTTGCAGGTTAGATCATAATTATGTGTCCTGCCCATATCATCAAAGGCACACTCATTAGAAGAGAGAGCTGCCAGAGCTGATTTGCTATGTGCATATTGTACACTTAGTACTTGGTGTGCTCTGCAGCTCCATTAGCGATATCAGTATTAAAAAGCAAACAATATGTAACAAGGACAAAGCGGCTTTGTTATATAAATACACATCTGAAAGCTAGACCTTTGCCAAGCAGTGTAAATTTACTTTCTGCTTCTTAAAGCCACTTCAGTTTGATCCAATATATTTTTTTATGCGTGTGTTTAATCTGTTCAGAGCTGCTTAGACCCGGGTTTTGGTTCAAAAAAAGCATGTTTTTGTGGTTTGGTTTTTTTTGCATTTATTTAAGATACTGCAAGGCACAGCCGGGTCAGAACAGGAGCTGTGCCAAGTAAACTTGTCATGATCTGCTTTGAAAGTGAAAAATCAATCAGGAAACTGAGCGGGGTGGGGTGGTGCTGGAGGAATGAGGCTATGCCGAACCCCTGGATTTACCAATAGTGTACTGTCTTTGCCCAGCTCAGTGCACCCCGCGGTTTAGGGGTGGCTCTCGGCCGAAACCCCCCCGCCCCCCGGGCACGCTGCCGTTTTTCCGGGGCTCCGCACAAACGGGGCTGCTCCGGCCGCAGCACGAAGCCGCGGGCGCTTCGCCGGCCGTTCCTGCACGACCCTCCTGGCGCCGCGGGGAGCGCGAAGGCGGCCGTAGGAGGGAGGTGCCCGGGGGGGGCCGGGCGGTACCTGAGTTCGCTGGGGGCCGCCCGCGGCTGACGTCGCTGGCCCAGTCCGGGACGGCCCCGCCCCGCCGCGCGGGGAGCGCCGGACACGCTGTGCCCGGCAGCCAGCGCCTGGCCGGTGGGAGCCGGCCGGGGCCCCGCGGGTGGCAGCCATGGAGCCGCGACGCTGCTGCCGCCTTGTCCTCCTCAGCCTCGGTGCGCTGTTGGTGCTGCTCGCTCCGAGACCCGGGGTAAGTGAGGTGCGGCCCGGTCTGAGCCTCCCCCCTGGGCCTGGGCATGGGGGGCTGCCCCCGCGGCGGGGAGGGCAGCGGCAGCCGTGGTGCCCCCTGCCCGGCCGCGGCGGGGAAGGGCGGGCACGGCTCGCCAGGGGTCGGTGGAGGGCCGAGGAGGCCTTGCCCTGTGCAGGCCAGGGCCTCTGCTCGCAGAAAGGGGAGCCGGGGCTGGGGTGGCACGCACGCCCCGGCGGGCTCCTACCGGGGCTTTGCCGAAAGTTTGCCGTAGGTGTCTGTAGCTCGGGGCATCGGCGGTGTTTGCGAAGGCAGCACACTGGCCGTTTGGCTATCGTTAATGCCGTGTGCCTGTCGGTGTGCGCAGGGGTGAGGGGCTGCGGTGTACCAGCTTTATCAACAGCTGTGTGCCTGCCCACGTAGCACCATACCTAAGCATGTAACATATATAATAATCCTTGAAATATAAAAATACAGTTAATTTCCCATAAGGTAATTGGTGAAAATAGGACAAAGAAACTTTTGGAAGCTGAAACTGTAGGTGGATAGGTGAACTAGTATGACATGCAAGAAGATCTTTGCTCTGTCCCTTCAGAGGTGAGGGGGCTTGAGTTTTTTGGTTTGGGGATTTTTTTTTGAACAAACAAGCACCCCCAAATGTTGTATATATGTTGACATCCAAATACAGATGACTAAGTAAATGCCCTCTATGCTGTCTTACGGCATTTTGATTTCCAGAGTAAAGATAGCCATGTGCACTAAGTGTACATACAGTTGGTTGGTATCCAAAAGAGACTACAGTTCTAAATTCAAAGGTGAGAGACAAAGTGCACAAGTCGCTGCCCTACAAAACCTCTTAAAAAATAACCAGGCAGGTTATAAGGCATTACGTGGAGCAATAAAAGCACAGGGAACAGTGAAACTGGTGCAAAGCAGATGGAATGCTGAGCAGATTATTTTTATGGAGGTAATAATTTTAAACAGTGTACTTTAAAATGGGTGCTCTCAGCTGTGTGTGTACTTACATGGAAAACCAAATCTTCGAAAATTCAGTTCTGAAAGGTGCTCTTCTTTTTAAGCTCTCAGAATCAGAGGACAATGAAAAGGGCAGCTGGCATTTACTGTTTCCATTATACTGAACTGTAGCAGGGGAAAGTTTTAGGTTATGTGCTTAAATGGATTGTTCATTGTTACCTGAAAATGCTGGTGTGATAAATGGGGTTATAGTTAAGTTTAAGCAGAGCTGAAGGCTTTGTTTTTCACCTGGGTTATAATGGCTCCACTCCCCTTCTTTAAAAGTAAACACATTTAATAATGAAGCTGTGCAATAATACTTAGTGGTGTTACTTCGTTAGGAAACTGGAAAAAATTAAATGCAGGCTGCTAACAAAAATTACTTTAAAAATCTTTATTGTTAAAGTGCTGACGTCTTTGTCTTAGTCTGGACTATAAGGTTGGACTGAGATCTCCTCAGGGTCCTGACAGGTTTGAGGTTCAGATTTTGCAAGTAAAATGGTGGTTTGCAAGTTCCCAAGTTTTTAAAACAGTTCTCAATGAGAATACTAAATATACTAAAAGCACTTTTCAAATCAACAGGTTATTACTAAATTGTGTGTAATTTTACCTTTGTAGTTGCAAAGAGCTGGACTTGAGCCCTGGTGGGATTAACCCCCCCCCCCTTTTTTTTTGTCCTCTGAATTTTTCCTTCCCCTTGGTCTCTCTGTGCTGCCATCATACCTCGGATTAGCACCTGATCACAGGTTCTCCATTTCTTTCTTTTCTTAGTCCCAGTCATTTTACCTGTGATTAATACATTTA
Organism: Neopsephotus bourkii; assembly: GCF_033783945.1. Lineage (NCBI taxonomy): Eukaryota > Metazoa > Chordata > Aves > Psittaciformes > Psittacidae > Neopsephotus > Neopsephotus bourkii. Next base: position 3,831,640 of record NW_026902223.1, read on the forward strand.
ACTGGGAAGGCTCATTTAGAACTATTAATGTCACTTGAGTAATAAATTTCCCAGGAAGGAGACTGGCAAATGAGTCTTGGTACTGAGATAATGTGAAAAACATGAGATTGCCTGAAGATTTTGCAGGTTGTTTTTTCTGGAGCTTTAAGACTATTGGCGGTGTACTCCTATTTTTTTGCTAGATGTACTCTTGTTACTTTATATCCCAACTTTAATATTTTTTTACTACAATTTATATGTTCATACAAGGACTTCCTTTCCTGTCTTTTCTTTACAAGATGAAATGGTAGCTCTTGTTATTTAAGTGATACAATGTATAGCTCTTGGAATTGCCTTAGCAAGGTATTGGAACACATTATGAAATGTTCCCATAAAAAAAGAACACATCTCGGCTACAGCAATGCAAAATGTGGTAGAGCTGTCAGTACAGTGTCAGTGGTCACTGTAAATGTTATATAATGATGTCGTTTGAAATGTATATACAATATATAGTTTTTAAAAAAAAACCCAACACCTTGGTTTTATGAGCCATAGACATTTCAAACTATGCCTGTTTCTCTTATAACATGAAGCTGGTGAAAATCTAACCCAACAACCTCTCTGGGGTTCAGCTGATGTTTAGAGCATTGGTCTGTCCCCCTGCAGCCTGTGGGGCTGGTTTCAGTGCTGTGGTTGTGTGCAGGCAGCACATGTGGGAAACCCCCCAGCCTTTCCAGGTGTCTTTACTTTGCAATGTGTTCTTTATCTCAGCATGAGGTGTTTGGCCAATTAATTAGCTGATAGGCATGAAAACCTGTGAGACAGGAGAAGGGTTTAAAAAGGACACTTTCGATCACTATGTTAACTAACATGTATGTGTCTTATTTGAGTTGTAGATCATCTTAGTCACTCAGAAAATAGTATTTTAGGATTGGGGGGGATGCAAACTTGTCTAGCACACCTAAAATTGTCATGGAAAGCTCTGTCCTGGAGTGTAAATTCATGTGTTTATAACTGACCTTCTGCTCATTTTGTTTATCGCTGTTCTTGTAAATATTGACATAAGTTTTGGTCAGAACTTATTGACATAAGTTCTAAAACTTAGCTGTGAGTTCATGGTGAGGAGCACCACTCAAAGCTTGGTCAAGTCAGGTGACAGGTGGAGTTCTCCCATACTTTTCTGTTTTTTCTGTCATGGTGTGTCTGATCAGATGAATGAAGTCACCAGAACTGGGCTACAGTGTTAATGAGAAATAGCTAACAAAGACATGCTGGAATTAGTTTAAAATATCTGTAGATTTGATTTCACTTTCTAAAAAAAAGGTATAACTTTTTTTTTGTCCACTCTTTCATATATTAATTTCATTATTAGTGGTATTGAAAAATTTACCCCAGTAGTTTCCTCAGTTTTACAAAGAGTTTTTTCATGGCATGTTTTTTTTTAATGCGTAGTGAGTGTTAGCATGTAGGCTGGAAGTGTGATGAGACAGTTGTTGGAACCTGGGTAATGAAGCATAGGCTATCTGTGAGGAATATGCCAAGTGCTTGCAGAGTGCCCTAATGTCTAAAAATATTTTGCTTTGCATCATTATTGGTTTATTGATTGTGGTTCTAGTAGCATAAATTATGGTACAGGCCTGTTCTTCGTGTGAGGAAAGTGCCTGGTAATATTAATGCTGAGGTTGTTTTTTAATAGTTTCTTGGTAAATTAAGCTAATTATGGTGTGAGGAATAGACTCAAGTGGTTATGCCTTTTGTCAACTTTTTTGCTTGGTAAACCAGACATTATCAAAGAAATTATGAGGATGTAGATTACAGTTAGCAAGCCATCCATCCTTTGTCATCCATCAGACCTTACAAAAAAAGTTCAGTGCATATGTATTCCTACTTAAGACTCAGAAAACAGAATATTATTACCTGGTAACATGTGGCACTGTGGGTGGCTTACAAGTGAGCACTCAATTTTTGTGAAATCAGTAACACTTCTCAGACTCAGCAACATACCATCACACATCTAGTGTCACTATGAAGTGCTTTCCTATTCTTTATTCCTACTTGAAGAACCCTGTGTGGTATCACCCCCATAGCAAAACATACTGTAGGTTACGGAATGATAACCTCAAGGGACCAAGTGGCCTGGTCTTCTGTCTGCTGTTTCCACTGACTTCAGTGGGCTTTGTGCATACTTGGTGATCTGCATTTCAAAAGTACTGTTTTAAAGCAGATAAATTAATGGAAGAAATTTTTCCTGTGGGGATCATTTTCCTTCTAACACAATAAAACAGTGCATTGCCCTGCTAACCCTTAAAAACAATTGCAATGTTGCGATGAACGAAGATAATGTCATCTTTGACACTGAACTGTGCCACAGACATACACAAACACACCAGAACTTGTTCTACAGCTTTCACTGACCTTCATTTGACTCTGTGGGTCCTTCAGAATTGTTTTGAGTCATTTTGATACTTTGATTTCTAAAATGTTTCATCTAAAGATGTAGTAGATCTGGACTGAGGGGAAGATTCTTATGCGAAGATTAACCAATATTTATAAAGTGCATTTAAATGCTATTTCTATTATATAGTCTATTTCTGTTCTAGCTTAAAAATGCTGTTTTCTACTTAGTCCCAAATTTTAGGCTGTTTTGGATTGGTAGTAGTCAACACTTGAGAGAATTTGTCAAAGTTGAATTCAGTGAGAGCTTGAAAATTTATCTTTCGTAGTTCTAAAGCAGTCCCCAAGTAATTTCAAAATCTTGTAAATCCTTCACCTAACATCACTGTTGATGTGGAAGATTATTATGGTTACAGACTGTCAAGGCAGCAGAAACTCACTGAATCCCAATGAGGGTAGTTGTAAAAATAGTAGTTATTGCGTTTCAGATAAATGACCCAAACCAGGTTTTTCTTTGTCTCACATTCTCTGTTCACTAATTTAAGTACTGCTTGCTTAGCTGTTTCATGTCCTGACAGATTTTTCTCATATTCAGTTGTTTTATTTCCTCAGAAATAAAATTGCAATATGAAATAAAAATCTGTTGCAAGAATTTGCATTGCATCATAATAGCTCAGTCTGACCCTTGCAGGAAGGGCAATATCCCTGTATGCCAGAATGTATAAAGAGTCTGCCTCAGGACTTAGGTTGTTGCGGGGTTCTGTGGCAGAGAATCCTCTTACATACTTCACAAAGAAATGAAAACAAGATTGGCTTGTACGTACATGTTGTTAATAATTTTCATAGCTTTTCATAACAAAGCTAATTCTAGGCTTTGATAAATCCATTAGTCAATTAATTATAAAACTCTGTGTTCAAAATGAAGTCTGGTATTTGCAACCTTGACACTGCAGTCTGTAGCCACTCGTAAAAGCCACTGATAAAATCAAGAGACAGTGGATTTTATTTGTGAGTCTCGGTGAAACACAGCTGATTGTTTAAATATAATCTGTTGGGGTTTTTTCTTTCTGTTGTTTTATGCAATTTGCAAGAGTAAATCCTTGTTTCCATGCTGTTACACTAAATCCCTGGCCTTTTCTGCAAGTGATTACTTGAGATTTTGGTCAAAATAAATTAGCAACATTGCATTGCAAAGTATACCAGCTCATCTGTTTGTTTTTGAATTTAGGTCATAAGCTTCAGCAGTGTCAGTGTATTACTCAGCTGGTTAATCTCAACTGCATGATATCATACTTTGAAAAGTATGAGTGAATGGAAGGTTTTAAATTTGTTATTTTATGTATTTGGTCTGTTTGCAAATACAACTTTAGAAGTAAAGAAAGAACTAATGAAATTTGCCCTATATTCAGTCTTTCATCCAGAGAAGATGGTGTCTTTGACACACAGGGTTGCAGTGACCCCATAAATGTAATCTTAATGGCTGAATATAGGAAAGCTCTTCAAAAGCAGTAAAACTTACAAGCTTAATGTGGAAGTTAAGGAAGGCGTTAGAAAAAAAGCGGTGTTAAGACAAAGCCAGTTAGAGTGGAGAGCATGAGCAGAACTGGGCCCAGAGGCCTCAGGAGGTGATTTCTCTGGCTCGATAGACCTATCTGCCTTTCAGAGAACTGTTCCATTCTGTTCCCTTGATGCTGGCGAGTGCCATAAGAATCACTTGCCATCCTAGGCAGATTTCACATCTCCCTGGTAATCACAAAGTGGTGGTAGACACCATAAGAATCGGAGTTGCTTTTCCCCCACTCACAACAATGATACTACACTGAAAAGCTTAAAAAAAAAAAGCTATTGTAATTTCATGACCTTAGTTAGATCTGGGACGTTTCTAGGTAGTTCTGCCTGTGGGCAATGTTCAGGTGTTCATCTGGTTTCCAACAGCAACTCATGTGAATAGCTTCTTCAGCTATGGTTTTCTTTCTTTATTGTTCAGTGTGTAAATTATCTGGAGGGGAGATGTATGGTAAAGTTTTCATATTCCTGTGACTGCAAAATGTGCAGAGGAACATTTTTCCCATTAGTACGTTTTTGGTTTGTCCTAAGCACTGGCAACCTTCTAAAATATCCATAATCTGGAGGGCAGTATTAGTTACTGATGTTTTGCAGAGAATTTCAGAGCTCTCACTTAATTCCATGATTTCTATAATTTTGGGGCCACAACAAATGGATATTCCAGTATTAAATATGAAAATGTTAAATCTACAGATCTACAACAAGTAGTTTTCCAAATATTGTATATTACTGGTACTTAATATAAACCATAAATAAGGATGGTGGTTATTTTAGAGAGGCACATTTTTTGTGATAAATGCTTTATTCGCTTTTCAGTAAGACAACAGGAAGAGAACATGCTTTGTGGTGAATATACTGATTCTGTAAGATAAGAAGATAAAAAGATAAGAAAAACTTGTGCAGAGAGTAAAAAGTAATCTAGAAAAACAGGTTTAGTCTTCATACATGGAAGATGTGGTGGATTTGCTGTACATTGTAACTATAACACTAGTCATTGCATTCTGGGTGTCAAATTCTCACCTGCACTTTAAAAGAACCTCAATAATTTTCACTTCCTGCCTTCAACAGTTGTATGTTCTTGCTTAGTTTACTGTGTTTTGCTCTAGATGCAGTTTCATTGTGTCTTTACAGTAAAATGATCAGGTTTGAGTAATGGGTGGTTTTGGTTTATCTCTTTTGGTAGAAGGGCAGAGTTGTTCCTGGTTTTTAAATGAAATCTTTTTGTTCATGGAGTAGGTATTTCTTGTGTTCCTGGTGGTGTTTAATGTGCAGGATTTATACTGTATACATTGTTGTGTTGAAATAGTGCCTAAAAATGTTTTCTGCCTTATCTATGATTCTGATGGAAGAAGAATTAAACTCCTTGGAATAGGGATTTTTAGTGAGAAGAGCTGCAGTGAAAACACACATTTGCTTGGGTTGAGGAAGCAGAAATGTTCTTGTCCAACGTCTGTGTAAAAATAGTTTATAAGAAGTGGTTCAAATTTGGCAGTTGTGATTTCTTCTTTAAACTTGCACAGATGTGCAGTGCACACTCTATAAACAGCTGCCTGCAACATCTGACACTTGAGAATGATGTTTAATTAAATGCAATTCACCTGATGGGCATTGTTTGTGCAATTACTTGTAATTCAAAGCTGGGCTATTAATTCAGTGTCTTTGGTTCATGTTTTGTGTTGTGTTTTGTTTCTATTTTGTAAGCCCAGAGCTCTGCAGATAGCTTTGTGCAGCTGAGGCTTTCAAGTTATTTCATTTGTTACAGAGGTTCTCAGGTAATATTTAAAGAAACTGAATAACAGTTGCATCTTATCTAAAACAATAGCCTGGAAATATATATATATTTGTGCATTAAATGTAGATTAACTTAACGTGAAACTGACTTTAACCTTTTTGCATATAGGAGGAAGAAATTCCTCGCCTATTATGAATGACTGTTAACCAGAATTGTTCAGCTTAGCTTTTTTTGTAAAATGGGTTGAGATGCTCAATTGAAAGTGAGTATGAGTGCAAAATGTTACTGCTCAAAGGATAAGTTGGAATAAATTTTGACCATTGTTGGTTGCTTGTTTTCATCACAACTGTTTCCAGTATATTTTGAAATTTTGAAAATCTTGGAAGTGAGGAACACTGACGTGGCTCAGTCAGTGCCCCACTTGTTCATCACTGTTCCACATGAGGAAGATTATACATCTGTACTTCTTAGATTATTAAGGTGTTGTACAGGAAGCAGTTCTTCTTTTTTTTTTCTGCTAAGAAGCCTTATCTTTTGCGTAAGATCAGCTACAAAGATAACTAGAATTCAACCCCAAGCTTCCCTTCCCTTCTTCTTTTTGTCCCAAGGTAGTTTTATGAGGGTAGGTTGAGCCTCACAGTTCAATGGCTTTTAGCCCCAAATGGATGTGACAGTGGAGTGTGGGTTGTGTCTTCCCTTTCTGCTTGCAGAATCTGTGGATCTGGCTTGTTAAATGCTTATTTAAGGAAGGTGGGAAGACTGGACTACGTGTTTATAAATCAACTAAGTCCTAAGTTGTTTTGGGAGTTCATGCACAGAAAGACCTAAAGCACAAGATTTTCATTAATTACTTTGATACAGTGGCTGCAGTAGTTTGCTTTAACAAAAGTTCTAATACAAAAGAGCGGGAACTTGTAATTCTGCAGTACAGCATACACTTTCATTTCATGAACTGTGGTAGGTTAAGAATTATATTTAACTGTGAAACTTCCTACACGTAGCAGGTGGCATGCAGATGAGCAATGCAGAAACACTCTACAAATATCAAGTTATTTGAACAATAATGTGAGATTTGGTAGATGGAAATGTGTGGGTGGGTCTTAGGGTTTATGGGATCATCTTTAGGCAGGAAGAGTAGACATTAAGTTAACATGTGTTTTCTGCTTTGTGTGTTGAAACACCTTGGACTTAGCTCCACTACTCCTGTTTGTATGATGTCCTTTTAAATAAAAGCACGTGCTCTCCAATAACCAGGCTCAAAAGTTGCTTGTGCTGTAGGAATGACAGCAGGCACCAAATAGCTCTGTACCCATATGCATAAATATGTTGTGTGTATGTGTTCCCAGTGGCAGAATGTTTAGAACTCAAATTGAGGCTTGAATCCTGTAATTAACTGCTTTCTGCCTGTGGATGTGTTAATATTTACAGACCTTAAACAGTTCTAGAATGTTGACAGAGAAAAAAAAAAATACATAAATCAGTGAATTCTAAGGGAAAAGAATGTTGTCCAGTCTGTACAATTGAAATAAGTGATGTCTAGACTGTGTACTGCATGACAGTTACAAGTAAACTCTGTAATAAGTAATTACATTTAGCATATGTTTGTTTGGGTTCTTTTTTTTTTTCCAGAACACCAGCTCAGTAACTCTGCCAGAAACACTGTTGTTTGTTTCAACCCTTGATGGAAGTTTGCATGCTGTCAGCAAGAGGACAGGAGCGATCAAGTGGACTTTAAAAGAAGGTGAGCAGGAGGTGTTCTCATGCCCTCTACTCAGTAACAGTAAGAACAGTCAAATCAATTGATGATTCAAACTGTCGTAGGGCCTGGTAAATACTTTCTTTTCTTTCCTATTTTTGCTCTTCTTCCAGAATTAAGCTACAGTGTTTCTGGAGTCATGTTCATCTTCATATTTTCACTTGCAGATTTTTTTCTGGGTTTATGGTTGGGTGGTTTTTGCCAGAATGTTTAAGCTGTAGTGGTGTAATTGGTAGGTATGGAGCTTTATGAGCATGAGTGCACTATAATCAAGCATAAACAGAATAGATGTCAAATGAGTGTCAGCTGGTGGAAGTGGTGGCAAAAGGCTTGCATGATTGTGTCTCTGGACACCTTCATTCACTGGTGCAGTGGATATCGTGCAAACCTCAGGTCTTTTTTCTATAATAGACATTTAGGAACAGCACAGCTTTTAAAAAAAGAACTGTACTTGTGTAAAAAAATCTAACATTGCTCAGTGACTGGAAGTGATTTTGTAATTGTAGTTACTGAGCAGCAAGAGCTCTTTCTGTCTTCATGAAAAGAATCAATATTTAATACAAATTTGTTTTAGTGAGACTGTGATTACATATGGTAGAAGTGATAGTAGCACTTTCTTGTCACTTCTGAAAATAAACTGGAAAGCAGGTCAAATGGGAAGGAGTCATAGAAATTGCATCATTTTGTCCTTTATTTTTAAACCTGCTGTCAGTTTAGTAGCTGAGCTGAAATGGTAGGAAATGGATTGTGCATATCCATACAGTGCAAACCAGTCGTTCATATTTATGAAGCCATTCATATTTGAATGCAGATCTACCAGACAAAAAGTTAACTTCATGAATGAGCAAAGAATGCTTTTGTAGCTCCTTTTGGAGTGAAAAGGGGTGAGCAAGTATTTTCTCAAAGGATCTTGATTAATAGGTGTGATTTCTCTCCTCTTTAAATTTAGACCTCTCCTTTCCCTGAACAGGCTTGAATAAAAAAAATTACCAGCCTCCTCCTTCATTGTTGCTATAGGCTACCATGGTGTTAAAAGAAGCTTTCTGGTTTTTGCTTGTCATTCAACTGACATGAACATACACTGCTTAGTCCTGTCCTAGAAGGATATAGTAACAGGCTTTTGCTTGCAGCAAGACTTAGTAACTGGGAAGAGGTTTTCTGAGGAAGAAGTGAACACGCTTTGGCAATGAAAGATCTTGGTCACAGTGTATTGCTCAAGGAACTTCCCTTGTTTAAAAAAAAAGTTGTTGCAAGACTATTGTTGGTACAGTAGAACTGCCAGACTGGGCTGTCTAATTTTGTAGGACTTACTCTCTGTTGCTAACTATGTGTTACTCTGTATCTTATGTACATGAGGTATGTTCACTTGCTTTTTGTAAAGCACTTACTGCCCATTAGTTTATATCTGTGTAATAGAACACGCATGGGTCAATGTAAAAAACAAAAGTGATAGTTGTTACTGTTACAAAGTGCTTCAGGAGTTGACTTAGTTCTGTGTCCGTGGGACAAGGGCCTCTACGTATGAATTGATGAATTAATTTGTAATTGGAGGGGTTTAATTTGTAATTGGGGGTTTCTGCAAAACTGTGGTGTTTATTGGGAAGCCCAATAAAGACACAACAGTGCTGGAACCGAACACCTGATGACAGTCCTGGGCTTATTCATATCCTGCAGAATTCACTATTAATGTTAGTATATAAGCACAGTTTTACACTCTTGATGTCAACAATATGCTTGTATTGCTGCAGAGAATTACCTGGTGGGAAGTTGCAAGCAGTGTTCTTGCAGGTGCCATTTTACCTTGGTTGTCTGCCAGTGAGCCATGTGTTTTAGTTCATATGCTTTGAGAAGCTGTGGAGGTCATCTGAAGTACTGCAGTGGCATTCAACAGGAAGGGAGGGTTTTATTACTGCAATTAAGCAGCAAGCTATTTAACAAAGGACAATCCATATACTTTTTATTTTCACTGGGGGGAAAAACCCAAGGCAGGGTTCTTTAAACAGATGAAAATCTTGGCATGTGTGGTTTGTTTTAATTTGGTACTGAAGCTTATCTTAGGTATGCAGAGTAAATGAGCGAGTGGTTGTCACCACAATAGTGCGTTTGGGTTTCCTGCCTTCATGTAGTGTTGGTGAGAAAGGCAGTCTGAATACTTGTGCTCCCCATAAAGTAAGCAAAAAAAATGGGTCAGTTAGTAACAGGACTCTCCGTTAGTTCAGAAATAAAGTTTTCTCTGCAGTTACATGTGCTGAGATTGTTGACTTATTTATTGAGGGCACTTAATACCTTAATTTCCTGTTGGCTTCAATGGATCCTACTGTTTGACAACTCTAGGGATTTTTCCAGTAGCCAGGTGACTGATGCTGCTTGTTCCCTGGGTCTTGGAAAGCTGGAATGAAATTGAAAAATATGCATATAGAAAGATGCCACACTTGTTTTTTCCCCATGTTTCTGAGAGGCACCTTTGCTCCTGCTGTGACCCCATGTCCTGGGTTCAGCAGTAGCAGTCATTTTTTCTCCTTCTTAGTAGCTGGTGCAGTGCTGTGTTTTTGACTTTCGGCCTGGGAACAGTGCTGATAGCACTAATGTTTTTAGTTACTGCTCAAATGTTTGGTCTGGCCAAGGACTTTGTGGGCCTCGTGCTCTGCCAGGGAGGAGGGGAAGATGGGAGGAAGCAGAGACAGGACACCTGACCCAAACTGACCAAAGAGGTATTCCATACCACAGCACGTCATGCCCGGGATGTAACTGGAAGTTACCCAGAAGTGCTAGGGACTGCAGGGTTGGACGAGGTATCGGTCGGTGCTTGGTTGGGCTGGGAGGGTGAGTTATTGGTCAGCAGGTTATGAGGTGTTGTATTCTCTTCCATTGTTATTTCCTTTATCATTATTATCATTGGTGGTAGCAGTAGTGATTTGTGTTATACCTTAGTTACTAAACTGTTCTTATCTCAACCTGTGGGACCTCTCTGTCCCTCTGGGAGTAGGGGGAGGTAAAGAAGGGGGGAAGTGAGTGAACAAGCTGTCTGACTGGTTTTAAGCCACGATACCCCACAAGACCACAATGTATTGAAATGCATTCATTTGGAAGAACTTTGGAAAAGTGTGGCACATATTTAAGACTAAGGTTCTTTGTGCCATCTCTGATCAATAAAGGAGCTGTAAGTTCCAAATGATAGTTTGATAGGCTCTCTTGTTTTTTGCACTAGCCACTAGCAAGATACATAGTGAGCATCCTCAGTAAGATTACTCAGGGTGAAATCTCTTCCCCAAAACTGCTGGAAATGAAACTTCCTTTGTAATTTCATACAGACCTTTTTGAAAAGTGCAGGGGCACAGCACTTCAGGATTGCTTTTACATACAGGTAAAAAAGTAGACTGTGATATAAATGGTATTAAGAAACTTGTTAGCAAGGCAGAATCTGGAGAATGCTCTTCTTAATGTCAAACTTTGTATCCTCAATTCTGATTTTGGTGTGAGCTTTAAGAATTTGATTTGGAGACTGTCCTGCTCCTTCGCATCTTTGTGAAACTCATCCTATATGTCTTTGTTAACTCAAGAGCTTGGGTTAATAAGCAAAATGTTGAGGTTTGAGAGGTTAAGAATGTAGTGTTTCAAAACTACTATTGGAAAACGTTTTTCTCTGTTCTTCTGCAGTCGCTTCTGTGTGCTCTTCTGTATTGTTCAAAGTGATCTTTTTTTTCGTTTACCAGCTTCTTTAAAGCTTTTTCCCCAAAAACTAATTCCAAGTAATTTGTCAGAAGAACATAGTGAGAAATTTGGGTCTAGATTTAGAGCCAGCAGAATTTTTGTTACGACCTTCAGTTTGCTGTAGCAATCAAAAAACCAGTGTCCCACAATTAGTTTAAACCACTTTGATTTCTAATACCTTACTCATAACCAATGGACTTCAGTGGGCTAGTCATGGTAATACAAAGATGATTAAAGACTGTATCTATTAATGGCATGCAATATGCATATTTTGAAGGGCAAATCTGAGATCTGTAGGTCCTGCTCTAATAACAGTGGTTATTCACAGGAAAGAAGAAATATCTTTGTGTGTAGCTGTAAATAAGGATTGTTAAAGCACTTGTAGACCTATACTGTTTTCAGTGAATTCTGTAAGATAGTTTTTTAGTATCTCTAACCTCATTTACTGTAACTGCAACAGCAGGCAAAGATGACATGACCTTCAACTGTCCCATTAGCCCAAATCTGATGGTGGGGCCTCAGGTCAGGAAACCGTTTTTTCCAGCTCATTCCAGTGGGGCAGCAACTCCTTTGCTGTTTCAGAATCCCCCACTTCTCCTTTTCAGTCATCAGTTCTACCTAAGGGCACATTACAGCAATGAAAATATGCAGCTCTGTCTTCTGCAGAAGACCTGGCGCTTGGTCAAAGGGCTAATTTTATCTTGTCATGTGTTTGTGAAACATGAAGAAAAGTCAAACACATATTTAGCATTATGGTTATAGTTTCAAATATTGTAAATATATATATGGGGCTTTTTCCCATGTATGTATGCAAAATATGGGTTAGCATTATTTCAGAATAACCTGAAACATTTATAATTCTGCCCACTCAGAAGCAAATGATAGAGGCACAAATATTTTCTGGCCATGATGCAACTGAAACTGTTCTGGGGCATCTGCCTGCTGGCAGGTCAAATGGGAATTTCAGGGAAGCATGTGTGCCAAATAATTTACTAAATGACTGGACAATCATTATATTAACAGATTTCTGATAGCTGTTTTGCTTGTGAATAAACTCTTGGACGTCTAGAATAAATCTTTACAATCTAGGGTCAATGCCCTTTTAATTCTCTTTTTCTTGATACGGTTATTTTACAAATCTTTTTATTAGCTTGTAAAACTGAAAGCTTTTCAGTTCTCGCAGGATAAAGTTTTTGACGTTCTACAGTAACATGGAGAGGTATCAGCAGTCTTTTTAATGGTATTTCTGTTCTCCTGGTGCCCTTAAACTTCCTGTGCTTGGGGGCATTGATGTACTTTGCTGAATTAATTGAAGGAAGAGTACCAGTGACAGTAATGTTACTCATAGTGTGTGCATGTGCTTGTTTATGTACAGATGTGTATTACCATATCAGAAAGCTAAAGCTAGTTTGTATTGAGTTGTAGGGTTTTAATGTAGAAATCATTAACATGATCTACCTTAGTGGAGGCTTTAGGAAAAACAAATTGCAAATCCATGGAAATATTTATAGAAGACTTGGTCTTCCCTCCAGCATTGCAGGTTATTTACAGGATGGTGTCCTGCTTCCGAACTCATTCTCCCACATACTCCATAATTTTTTTTTCTATACCTTTTCTTAGTCTAGAAAGTGGAAAGTTTTTTGGACAGGATATCATTCTGAAAGCTTTATGTAGGGCATTGCAAGAAGTTGGCTTTTTCCTCTGCTGCAGCAAATGGAAGCTTAAGGGAGGGACAGATGTATTTTTATCACATTTTCTCTGTAAGGTTTTTGTTCTGATAGAGAATACTTACTGCTTTGTTCAGTGGTTATTATCACTGTTGGTATTGGAACAGATTGGGCCTATTAGAATGACTTACCTAATTACAGGGAACTGCAATTCAGGGAAGTTTTGAAAGCAGCATTAGTGTTTCCAGGCTTAGCATGTTAACACTGGAGATAAGGCCTCTGCTCTCTGACTTTTGCAAGAGCTTTTTCTGTTTGCCCATTGTGCAGCAAAAGGTGACTTCAGTTATGACTTGTTCCTTTACTAGTCTGTAATCATGCATACGAAAACTATTGTAAAACCTGACAACAATAAATTAAACTCAAGCTTCTCTTTTTATCTCCAAGTGGGTTCTTATTTCAAAACAGACTTTGAAATGAAGTTAGAATATGTCCCAAACCACATCAAAGTGGATGTGAAGAGTTCACTGTCTGTCTTCTAAGTGTCTTTGCAGAACTAAAAGCTTAGTTCAAGATCATGGAAGTGTTAAGAAAATGAGAAAACTTACATCACCTCAGTAGCTAAAAGTAGAGAAATGGCTCTCCACAGCCTGGTTCTCCAGGCGGATGGTGCTGGTAGTGAAAGGATAATTCCTTTTGTTTCAGAAAATAAACTTCACCATTAGTTTGTGTTCATTGTGAGTAGCCTCATGCCTAGAAATGGATCAGATATTGATACTAACTGCTTCTAACAGCTCATGTACACTATATACACTCACATACACTAAAGTGTTTCTGGAAGCCATCAAAATTATCACTGTTTTGGTTCATGTGCCAGTAAGTACTAAAAAAAAAATCCTGCCACTTTGTAACAACATTTTGATCTGTTCTATCTGCCTCTTCTTTATCTGTGTTAGTAAATCACATTTCAGTTACTGAGAAAAGAAGTAAAAGCAGGGTATTTTTATTTTTTATTTTTTTTTCCGTTCTGATAAAGTGCCATTGTTCTTGGTAGTGAAGACATGATGCCAAACAAATGTTGATGGGCTTTTTCATGAGCATGATGCTTCTGTACAGCACATGCTGAACAGCTTGGAACTTGTCATAAGGCTTTCATTCATGTCTTGTGATAGGTAAGAATGCTTCAGAAGTTGCAGAGGCATTCATGGGATTTCCAGCATCATTTACTGAATTGTAGGCTAACTGTGTTGATAAAGTTGTTCTAAGTTGGGTTTTTTTAAGTAGATTACTCAGTTTTAGTAAATTAAGTGAAAATAAGTTATTAGTCCAGAAATGCTGTGCTGTGTTAATGTCATTCACTATATTTTGGGGGCAGAAGGGGAGCTGTAGGGAAGTGTTACTAACCAGACTCTCCTGCAAGTGTCATGGACAAACCAGGATCAGTTGCTAGAAAACAGAATTTGTCTTTTGAAATTTCCTGTCATTCTTCAAGTTTTCCTGAGCATTCTTTGAAAGCCACCTGAAATACCAGTATGTTTGAGGAAATCTCATTGTGCTGTTCTGCTGTAAAGCCCATCTGTGTTACATCAGTAACAGTGCAGTTAGGCAATTTGGAGCTTGATTCAGGCAGTACTAGTTTTATATTGTCATTTCATATAGCAACTTCACACTTCCATTTAATTCAGACAATAACTTGTCCTTTTATTAAAATTAAGTTTAAAGGCTTCAGAGGATAATGTGGACATGAAGCTATTTTCTTATGCTTTGCCTAGGCTGACTGATAAGTGATGTTAAAGAAAAGCTACATTACTATGCTGTATACTTAACAATGTGTATGCAGTCAGTTACCACTTCAAAAACAAGTTGTGTGGCTTTGTTATCAGTAAGACTCGTTTGAGGAGATGTTTGTAGATAGGACAGAGTTGCTCAAGCCTGTTGAAGATTGCTGTTGTCAAGCAATAGTCATCATCACCACAGGTGACAGTTTATTTCTTTACCAAGTGAAACACTGTGTAATCAGTTCATCAGAAGACTTGCAGAGTTTATCTGGCTTTTGCCTTTAGCAATGCTTGTAGCATTTGCATTGAATCTTGCTTCAACTGAGGTGGGTGCCATTGTCTGCTGATTTGTGATGCTGTTTCTTTTGCAAAACTGAGCTTCCCTTCCCATAAAGCATTTATTAATATCAGAAGTCTATCTAGCCTGTATTCTTTGATGTCTCTTTATTCTTTTAGCTCATTTCACTTAGAGAAATATTTGAGTCTCTTTGCTTTTAAGTAGTTCAACCTAGCAGTTCAACTGCAGAGGCTGAGCTAACTTTCAGTGGTCATTTTTATGGCCATTGAAAGTATATAAAGTTTCACATATATATTATGCTCAGCTAATGCTTTTTCTTGCTTGCCTTATTTTAGTAATGGAGAGATGATGTAAGTTCGCATGTGTTGCATTAGATATCATAAAGCTCATGGAATACTTGAAGCAAACACTGAGAAATAATTAGCATATAATCAACTGAAAGTCTGGAGCAGGGGCTTCCTCCCAACGTGTCCTGAAACCAGGGTCTTCACAGAAGGAATAGAAGTTAGTTGCTTGATGTAGTTAATAGAATAAAGGTCTGGCTAAGCAGCATGATCTATAAAAACAGATACGTAATGATGAATCACTTATCTCCTTTGTTTCAGTGTTAATTATTCTTAGGCCTTTTGATGTGTACTTGGGTTCTCAATAAATTAAATGGAGTTTATGCGATGATGTGGAGCTCTGCACTTGCATAGCATTCCCATCTTACAGCAGTGAACAGTGGTAATCGTGATAATTCATCATTAGGAGAAAAATTGCTCAAGATAAGTATTCTTGCCATCCATCGTCTATGACTGTCAGTGCCTAGGACTATCAGCTAAATTATCTTGGCAGTTTTGGTGCCCTATGTAGGAAGCTCTGAGTATAAGGCAGCATGATTAGGCTGTGTCTGGTGTCCAGTGGGTTTCTTCCCACAGCTGTCCCTCAGCTCTGCAGGATCCCTGCATTAGAGGAAAGTTGCTGTGATGTGGAGGGAGACTGGTATTTGACACAGTCTTTGCCAGTGTGGGAGAGGCCAGTGCAGTGGTGGGTAACCATGTGATGAGGAAAATAGGTAAAGCAGGAACTTGACATGTCTGCACCCTGAGCAGTGAGTTTGCTAGGTGCAGTATGGTTCAGTGCTTGAGTAGAGCACTGCTCCCTCTCTGGTTAGTTGGTTTGTTCCCAGAAACTTAAAATGCTTTTGAACACAAATGTGTTGGAATCTAGAGCTTTTATGAACACGTGTATAGGCAGTTCTCTGTCCAAGTTAGAAGGGGAACACTCAAGGTACAATACAGTACTGCTACAGTACAGGCTTCTTGAAGCCTCCCCCCAGGGGTAGCTGGGGAGTAGTGTGAATAAAATTGAGTGAGTAACTTCAAGAAGGTTTAAAACTTCTCAGGTGCTTTGTACTTTCCCATTTTATAAACCCAGTTGCATGATCAAACAGGGGATTGCTGAGGCTGCTGAGATGGCCATGTTCAAACTCCATGCATCATCCTCAAACATGAGCAAGTTGTTGCAGGCCTGACCTAATCCTGTATCTGGTGGGTTCAAGGAATTGAATTGCCAGTATTATGACTTTTTTTTTTCCCTTCTGTTTGTGCAGATCCTGTACTCCAGGTGCCAATACACGTGGAAGAGTGAGTCTGTTGCTTTATCTTATTTACAGCTTGATTAATTATCATGATGTCTTGAAATTGGTTTAATTTGAACCAAAACTATCTGTGTTCTAGAAAAGCTGCATACTTTACAAAAGTCAGTTTAAGGTGCAGATACAGAAAGGATATAATTAGCTATATATAATTCTGTTATTTGTAGGGCTAAAAAGAAACATTTTGTCTGCAGACTGTTGCCTCAAACCCTTGCTCAGGTTCTGAGATCAAGGGTGCCGACTGTGCCACAGTCTTTACCGAGCAGCTGTGAAAATGACAGAAACAGCTCGGGAGTGATCTGTGCTCATTCCTTCAAATAAAAAACTAACAGTGATAAAGCATAGGAAACTCCAGCCATTACCACTACCAGAATTTTCAGATGAAACCCTCTAGCTGTTACTTGAGAGCACTTCCTCCAGCGTAGCAATCTCACATTTAACTGGAAAATGTGGGGCTTTACCTTTGTCTCTGAAGTCAGTGATAACATTCTTTCTTTTTTGTGGTCTCTTTTTGATGCTGGGGTTTGGGTTTGAAGTGTGTTTTTTGTAGTTTGGGATTTAGAGGGGATTGCTTTCTCAAAGTTAACACGGTTCTGGCAACTCTTTTACTGTTCCTTGCCTGCCTTATGCTGGTTTTGTTGATTTATTTGCTTTGTTTTTAATTCTGTGGCATTTTAAAAGCATATAGATCTCTTTTAAAAGCCTTCACCCTGTTTGCCTGTGTATTTGCCTGCCATGTTGGGATCTTTGCATTTTCAAATGTATCAGTAATCAGTTGATTCATTTCAGAACTGATACGTTGTTTCATTTTCACAGTTAATAAATGAAACGTCAAAAAAAGGATAATATAAAGTAAAAAATCTAGTGTCAGATGAACTTCTCTGTGCAAGCAGTTCTACCCATAGGTGCTTTCCTGTTCTCTGAGAAAGCACAGTACTTTATCATTTGTAATTGCTGCTTAAATCTTAGGCCAGCATTTCTTCCTGACCCAAATGATGGCAGTTTGTACACACTTGGTGGCAAGAATAACGAAGGCTTGACTGTAAGTATATTTTTGTCTTCTATAATAACTTTTCTAAAAGTGCCCCAATCAGACTGACAGGATGGATACCCCCTGAGGGAGCCTGGTGCTTTCTTGCCAGTACTGGAAAGTTTTTCAGGCTTCTGTGCTGTTTCATACAAGTGTACCAGTTTCTTGATCAGAAAAAGCTTGATCAGAGCAGCCAAAACCCGGCCTGTGCCAGTGTTAGGATACAAGTTTTTGGAATGAGAGTGCCCTGTTTTGTGTTGCTAGCACTTCTGCAGGGTGAAAACATACTTCGTTAGAGTAGAAGGTTGCCACCTTTCTTGTGATCATCAGGACATAAATTTGGCTTGAAAATATCAACACTGCTCATGTGTTTTCCTCTTGTATTATTTTCTGTAGCTTGCTAAAATAATGATGATGACAAATGAATGTTTTGCAGTATTACCTAAATACTGGATAATCTCTGCATGATTTCATGGGAAGGGTGCACCCAGTATAATACAAATATGTGCCATTTTCACCCAAATGCTTAATTCTTTAAACCCATCTGCCACAAGGCAGGATTAACATATGTATGTTCTGTGCTGGCACCTTTAGATGTCCTTATAAGATTTAGTAAGCACACACAAATGCTGAACCCTTTCAGAAGAGTCACCAGTCCCTGTAACCCATGGATAGTAGCTCACATTTGCCTCTTATTTATATAACTTTGTGGGGATACTGGGATAAAATACTTGACTTCTCACAAGTCTCTCTTCTCTGATTTCTGTTAAGAACTTAAATAAAGTATTTTAGTATTTACTGAACCACTCCCCTTATCTCTGGGTTTGCAAAGCACGGCCTTGACCTGAAATTCTGCATTCTCAAGCACTGCAATAATACAAACAATAAAAACCTGTCACTTGAGATTTCTGAAGTATCCTGGCTGTCCCTTTCTGTGAACAAACATGATGACTATCGCACCAATGTGAATGAGCTTTTATTGTGGTTGATTGTTGTTTGCTTTTTTCCCCCTAGAAACTTCCATTTACTATCCCAGAGCTGGTGCAGGCATCTCCCTGTCGCAGTTCAGATGGGATCCTGTACATGGGTGAGCTCAAATTTTATCTCTCTTAGACTCTTAAGATGTTCAGCAACTAAAAAATGTAGATTCCCAGATAGACTGCATGGAAAAAAGCTTTATTTTGGGTATTAATTATGGTTTTTCATGAACCTTTCTAATGACAAAATCTGATTAATACAGAATTCCATTACTGTTTGAAGATCAAAAACCAGCTACTTTTCCTTTAGGACAAAATAGCTTTTCTAAGCAGTGGTTAGCCTGTAAGGGTGGTTTTTTTGTTTCCCAAGATGCTATCTCTCAACAAAATGTGACTTCTAATTAAAATCATCTTAAGCTTATAAATATGATTGACTGCCTGACAATTATAACTACATTAGAAATTCCATTGCAATACAGTTACACATCTTCCATTATCTGAGATACAGTCAGCTCAATTATACCACAAATAGCAACAAATTTATGGCTTATTGTCCTGACTAATTCTAATTGCAGATGGATTTGCAGTTCTTACTTATCAGAGCAGTAAAATGTGTGAAGGATAAGGATGAACTTAGTATTGGGTTGGGTTTTTTTTTTAATCTGAAAGGCTAATACCTACTTGTGCTTCTCCACTTTGTGTCTCTACAGTAAAGGAGTGAAAAATGTTTATTTAAAGCTTCTAAACACAATACATGTTTTAGCATCAGAGAAATGTTTAAGGCCATGGCTCATGTGGTCTTGAATGGGATGTTAGGGTTACAGTCCTTAACTAACTCCATGTCTAGACCCTCTTAATTTTTTCTACTTACTGTCCTTCAGCATTAGCACTTCAGTTTCCTCCTCTGCTATCTCACTCAGAACTCTATCAGAGTTTATCAGTGTGAAGAAATAATATGGCCAATAGTACTTACTTTTCTAAATATTGTATTTGGAATTTCTTGTCAATACTTGGGATTTGGCCAGTAGTGCTAAGTGCTGAAACTGAGCCTGGCTATGAGAACTGTTTTATTAAAAATGCTTTATTCATGCTAAGTTTGAGCCTACGAAAGAAAAGAGAAGTGTGAGAAGCTTGGTGGAAGTGCAGTTTTTCCAACTGAATGTTAATGTGGCTTGAACTCTGATTCTAGGTAAAAAGCAGGATATTTGGTATGTGATTGACCTCATGACTGGGGAGAAACAGCAAACCTTGACTTCCTCATTTGCAGAAAGTCTTTGCCCGTCAACATCCCTCCTGTATCTTGGCAGAACAGGTCATACGCTTTTTTATTCTACAGCTTAGAATAAAATGTGGTGTTGTCATTGCACTTAAAGGTCAGGCTCATAATAAAGAACCTTGTGATCAGGTCAGGTTTTCAAGTTTATTTTTTAAAAGAAGCTTTGTAATTTACAGTTTTAGGCTGCACACAGCATTATGAACTCTCCATAGCACAGAAAGATACTGGATCTTTTTAAACTTTCTCAGTAGGCATGGTCCATGATTCTTGTTGACTGAGTGGCATTTATATTCTGTTTAACAGCACATTCCAGTAGCAGCTGGGAGCCCAAGTTTGCTCTGTAACATACAGCTTTTATCAAAACCATTTAAAGAAAATGGAGATCCGGCATTTCCACTGAAACTTCAAATGTGGCATTCTAGATAACTGTTAAAATCAGACCCACACCATGTAGGTGTTGACTAGTAAAAAAGAGGAGGTGTTACAGACTTGTTCTTGTACCTCTGTATTAATGTGTTCTTTAAGTGTGATGGCTCAGTTACACAACATTGTATGCTGAAATTTAGAATGCAGGGTTTGGAAATGTGTAAGTAAAACAAAGTACAGCAGAAGAAGCTGTGCAGTAAAACCAAAATGCTGGTAACAAGGGCAGTAACTGTCTGGAGGGGATTGTTCTGAGGTTCCTGTAGATTAGGATGAGTGGATCGGGTGTTGTGGCCTTTAAGAGCTGTGAAATGTTTGTTTATGTGTTGGGAAGATGAAATGCAGGGAGCAGGAAGTGGTGTGTGGTGTTCTGAAGAGTGTCTCAGATTGGAGATGATTGATTCTATTCTCTCATAGGTTTTTTTGCTTCACAGACTGTATATTTTTTAACAGAGTACACGATCACAATGTATGACACCAAGAAGAAGGAGCTGCGATGGAATGCCACCTATTTTGATTATGCAGCTACTCTGCCTGATGAAGACATAAAATACAGTAAGAATTTCATTGCTGTCTTTCCACAGACACCCAAATTGGGCTCTGGGGTTTACATGCAGGCACGAGTATTGATTTATCTATTTTCTATAATTAGTAGGTCAAGCTGTCTGGTTGATTCTTGTGCAGTTGATGTGCATCTTCCAGGCTTTATCCTTTACGTGCCATAATATCTAGGGCTGTTAGGTAGCTTGAGGTACACTGAATCAATGAAGATACAACTCTTTAAAACAGTGAAAGGAGTTTGCAGGAGAGGAAGCAAACCTAGCTGTGGTGCACACTTGGAGAAAGCTATTGCAATGCTATTGCACTGTATGGAGATGCTGCTGCATTGCAACTGCGCTTTTATCAGCCTAATTCTGATGACTGAGTCACTGATCAGCTATTCTTTCGCAATACAAAGTGAAATGGGCTTATAGTTAACATAAGGCTTGAACTGTGACTATGTATTATCAACACTGCATGTCTGCAGTAATTCAGATAATCTCCTGTATATTTGTATATTGTAGAAATGTCCCACTTTGTGTCTAATGGAGATGGACTGGTGGTGACCGTAGACAGCGAGTCTGGGGACGTGCTGTGGATTCAGAATTACGCTTCTCCTGTGGTAGCTTTTTACATCTGGCAACGTGAAGGATTGCGGAAAGTTATGCACACTAATGTAGGGATTGAAACACTGCGGTACCTGACGTTCATGTCTGGGGAGGTTGGACACATTACCAAGTGGAAATATCCTTTCCCAAAGGAAACGGAGACCAAGAGCAAACTGACGTGAGCATGAATATTCCTTTTGTTCTCACTGTCTATTTGCATGAGCTTTGTCATTAAAACCTTATTTGTATACATGCAGTTAAGAATTATTCTACAAGTTTCAAATGGTGAAAAGAATACATAAAAGCAGCTCTAGTAGTTCTCCAGCTGCTATTTTATATCATATTTTGATCTTTTACTGTCCAAATTCAGAGACAAAAAACCCCCACCCATCATAAACTTAGAATATGTTCATAAAAAAGGTATGTTCATAACTTCTGTTGATGTTCTCTGTTGAACAGTTTGTTATAATGTGGAACAGAATTGTTTTTTATAATGTGAAGCCCTTCATGTTATAAGAAATGTGCACAGCATTTTGGCAAGCATCAGTGATTGAATAATGCAGAAATAGGACTTGAGTTGCATCAAATGAGTAGCTGTGAATAATGAACTAATAATGCAGTCATAATAACAAGAATGGCTTCATAGTGCAGCAGTATGTAAAACAATTTTACAGATCCAGGCTTTTCAAGTTAAAAACACTGATGATTTGAAAAACTGCTGCATTGGTTTTGTGGGATTGTGTCGCTGAGGGTTTAGCTCAGATGGGAAAACATCCATTTGTCTGCTTCTTTCTAACACTTACTGGTTGGGGGTTTTTTTACAGACCAACCCTATATGTAGGGAAATACTCCACAAGCTTGTACGCATCGCCATCGATGGTGCATGAAGGAGTAACTGTTGTGGTAAGTTGGGACCTGCAGGAGTTGAATTGACACCTGCTGAAAAGTGCCTTTGCAGAATTAGTGCTGTCCTGGCTTTGAAAAATTGCTGAAATGGAAACATACCTAAAAATATATTAAAAAAGGACAACTTTCCCATAATAAAATATGATTAAAATAGAAGATAAACCACTGAAGGCTGTACATCTACGAGAAATTTGGTTTTAAATTGCAGATTGCTATCAAGAAATGCATAGAGAATTCAATATTTCATGAAACAGTTACCATTAGGCCTTGGAAAGCATGCCCATGTTTCAGAAATCATTTCAAATGCTGCAATGCAGAGAAGTAACTGCAGCTCACCAGGACTTGTGCCAGGCAAGTCTAGCAGGAGCGGAGCAGAGGTTTCCATGTGTTATTGTTGGTGTGTTGTGGTTCATGTTAAAATTGCTGGGGGTTTGTACTGAAGTAGCTCCCTGTAGAAGGGAAACTGCATCATAGTTTTGTTTTGCTCACACTGTGGCTGCCCAGTAGGATATAGAGATCCTGTTTAACTTTTCAAACGAAAGAGTAATCTCATCTCCTAGGCAACACATAACTTAGAAGGTCTAATGACCAAGGCTGTTGGAGCAGTTACCAAGGAAGGGTGCAGTGGCAATATGTACTTAGAGTGGCTTTGCTGCCAGTGATTTTTGTGTGCCCACCAATCTTGACCTCCTTTTTTATTTAGTTGCCTATTTGAATATTGTAGGGACAACGTGCTTCCTTAATGGTAACACCAGTCTCTGTTTCTAGCCCCGTGGCAGCGCCATACCCTTACTGGAGGGTCCAAAAACAGAAGGAGTCACAATTGAAGACAATGGGGAGTGTGTTATCACCCCCAGTACGGATGTGAAGTTTTCAGGCAGGCTGAAAGGGAAGAACAAGCTCCACTATTGGAACGACTGGCTGTTAATAGGTACCTCTGTCCCCTTGGTTTGTGTTGCTGTCTGGCAGTCTGTTCTAATCCAAACCTCAGAGCTGGTTTTCAGCTGCTTTAAATCAGTCACAATGACTGCCTGAACTCAGGCAATAATTACAGAATTGTGGCAATCGTTTCTAATTTGTCTTCATTTGCATATGAATTAATGTCTTCAGGTATACCCTGCATACTCTTGTTTCTCAAGGCCCCAGCTTTATTCAGTGCATAGGATGAAGAGTGCTTAGCTCAGTATCTGAAACATTGTTTATTGTTTACTTGCCCCCTCCTTCAGTGAGGTAACTTGTTACCTACTGTAAATGTTGTATTCTGGTTCCTTTGGGTTTGTTTATTGTGCGTAATGTTACTTTACTTCTTATCATATGGATGAGGTGGTCTTGCATCCCTGTTTTACATCGGAGGGTTAAAGCACAGAGGTTGAAGATAACATTAATAGTGTCAGCCTGTCCTGTATGTCCCAAATCCCAAAACTGGGAATTGACTTTTCAGGGCATTTACAATTTTGCTTTGAAGATGAAGAACTGAGTTCAGTTTTAAGTAACGCAAGTTTATAATTGGGTGATATATGCCATTGGATCTCTCTGGCAGGAGCAGGGTTTCTTTAACAGCCACCTTTCTCTTCCTGTGATCCCTTTCTTCGTTAATGGTTCCCCTTCCCTTCAGAACCATTTCATATCTAGAACATGATCTTTACCTCAAGGCCACATCACAAAGCAAAACTGCCTGAGTGAGCCAGCTAGGAGGAGTAATGTGTGTTCCTCTAATGGCTGGGAACCAAATCCACAGCTGGTGCTTGAGGATTGTGGTCACTATACTTGTGTCTGCTTGGGAAGGACAGAGGGGAAAATGTTCTAATTTGAGCTTTTGTTCTGTGGTGTTCTCAAGCTGTTTGTAAATCAACTTTACAGATGCTTGTCAGCAGAGATGCTGAAATCAAGGATATCTTTCTGAAAAAGGGACAACTTTTTATTTCACCAAATGTGTTCTATTTAAAGGGCACCATGAAACACCATTATCTGCCCCTACAAAGATCCTGGAGAAATTCCCAAGTAACTTACCTAAGAGGCCTGAAAATGTGATTCCAGCTGACTCTGAAAAAGCCACTATTGAAAAGGTTTGTGTTGAGAATAATCATCTTACTGGATGGCAGAAGAATATAGAGGAGTAGAAAGAAAGGACTTTGCAGAAGGGAAGGACTCAGAAGGAATTTCATGCACTTAGCACATAGAATAACTGATAGGATGACGTGTCATTCCTTATTTCACAGTTAGAGCTTTCAGCTGCTTTATTTTCTTTCTCATGCAAAACTTTGACTTTGGTAGGGTTAGAAATCATTAAAAATGATTTAACAGAAAGACTGGCATGTAAATACTCCATTACCCATGAAGATACTGAGCTAACAGTGCTTCCTTTGCCTTTTAGGTGATTGATATCGTTGAAAGTTCATCCACAGAAATACCTCCTGATGTTCCAAAGGATATTGAGGAGAAACCTGCTCGGCCTGCCCCTCGGCCAGAGGCTCCTGTGGACTCCATGTTAAAAGACATGGCCACCATCATCCTCAGCACCTTCTTGCTTGTGGGCTGGGTGGCTTTTATCATCACTTACCCAATGGTAATGCTGATTTAGCTTGATGAGCTTTTGAGTTTGGGGAGTCAGTAACATTTCACAGCCCAAGAAATGGCACAGGAGTTAGAAAGCAACACACTGCAGGGTTTTTTATCCCTGCCCACAGAGGCTACAAATTTTTATGTGTTACTCTTTTCCTGAAGATGATCTTAATACTCTTCGCTTCACTCCTCTCTTCCTCACCTGAACCACCATCAGGTTTTCTGGCTTTTGGATCAAAGCCTTTATTCATCTGTGGTTTAAAGTCACTCTAGTAACAGCGTTTCCCAAGCAGTGCAGTTTCTCAGCTTTGCAGTGGACATGCAGAATGAGACTGAAAACATGTCTGTGAAAGCTCCCCAGTCTGCTTGGCTGATAGTGTCATAGCAAGTTCCCCCCTTACCTTTTGGATGTAGCTACCTCAATAGCTATAGAATTCCCTCTTGTGCCATTACTGTAAAATCTTCCTTTCGCTTACATGACTGAGGTCCTTTCTTACAGAGTGTCCATCAGCAGCAACAGAGGCAGCATCAGCTGGAAGAGAAGATACAGCTCTTGCAGCAACAGTCGCTGCCCTTCCGTGGTCCCAGTGAGATGCCCCCAGAAGCAGATTTCTTGGACACCTCCAATGGGCGCACAGAGAGCTCAGCTGCCAGCACACCGAATGTGTCCCCCAGAGCATCAAACCATTCTGCCTATTCCAACATCTCCACATCCGATGTTGGGAGCTGCCTCTCCACTGAGCAAGAAGATGGAGGTAAAGTTGATCCAGTGTCTTTTATTGTGAGTCTCCGATTGCCCAGACTGTATGACACTGCAGCACAACACTTAAAACAGTGATGATACTTCTTACAACAGAAAGCTGGAAAGGACCAGCAGTCTCATGTAGTCTGACCGCTTGTACACAGGGTGCTGGTGTGCTGTGCCATGCCACGCCCTGCTCTGACCTTTAGTGGGATTATTTGCTTTAGGAGCTAAACACCCAGGTCATAACTACCAGCTGAGGGATTATATTGTCCATGGCAGTTCAGTTTTATAAGATGTAGCCACTCCAGAGAGCATCATTTAAACAAAAATATGTACTATTATTATTAACTGGAATCAAGAATTGTGCAGCAGGACCTGCCTTCCTGCCTGATCTTCCAGGGTACTCTCCAGGCTCATCAGGGGAACTGCTGGTAAACCCACTTCCATAATGGTCAGCAGCATTTCCTACACTTGACAAGACAGGTGTAAAGCTTCCTAGAGTTTGTCTGCTGAGAACCACCCATCTCTTACACTGTCTTGAGACATTTGTCTTTCAGACCTTACGTCAGGTGCTGTGTACAGTGTGTTTGATACTGGATGTTAGTCATTTGGTCACCACAGTATTTGCCTGCTCTGTGCGAGTACCAAAATGGAGATGTTTAATCTGTGTTGATCATCTGTGCTGTTAATTTAGATATGAGCCAAAAGATTGTTACATTCTGGTCCTGAAGGATGTGCAGTTGTAAAAGCCTGAGTTGACCCATATGAAACCAATTCCTGTTTCTTGTTTTTTTGTTCAGATGCAGATGCGAACAGGGTGATGGTTGGCAAGATCTCATTTAACCCCAAAGATGTATTGGGACATGGAGCTGAAGGGACAATTGTTTACCGGTAGGAGACAATACGTGCATTCAGCATTAAACAGACCAATAAATGTCTTATGTGCATTAGGTCTTTATTTTAAATAAAATATCCCTACATATCTAATAGGAACAAATATGAAACTTTTAAAAAAGTATTTTCTGTGTGTCTGGAATACTTCCCTGCAGTGTTTCTTCATGAGCAAAAAAGATTGTTCTTCCCTTAGAAATGTTTAATGACCAATCGCATCTGTTTCCAGCATGAGAAATGCTGTAATGTGCCTCTGTAAACATCTGTTGTCACTTCCTTTGAGCTTGCCATGTCTACAGAAAGTGCAAAGGGTGCTGTGGCTTTCCTTCCTGCTGCAGGGGGACGTTTGATAACCGTGATGTTGCAGTGAAAAGGATTCTTCCGGAGTGCTTCAGCTTTGCAGACCGTGAAGTGCAGCTGCTGCGAGAGTCGGATGAGCATCCCAATGTGATCCGCTACTTCTGCACGGAGAAGGACCGGCAGTTCCAGTACATCGCCATTGAGCTGTGTGCTGCCACCTTACAGGAGGTAAGAATTTGTGACAGCCTCTTCCTGGTGCCTGCTGCAGGAGATGTTCCAGTTACTCCCACCATCACCTCTGTGACAAGTACATGTTCCTGCACCAGGGTTGTTTTCAGACCTGTAGAAAATTCACCTTTCTACTCATCCTCCCCCTCCTATCAGCTGGACTTTGAAAACTCTTGCTTTTGGAGCACAGGGCTATACAGAATTGTAGTGCTGAATCACAGTTTAGAGAGCGTCACCTTCAGCCAGAAAGGAAAGGGTCTTTTCCACGTGTTACCAGCTAGCTTGCTTTTTAGGGGTGTGAGGGGTGCAGACTTACTACTAGTGCAGAGGGTAATGATAAACAAGTCTGTGGCTCTATCTCCTGTTTTTCTGTTGTCATGTATAGTACGTTGAGCAGAAGGCCTTCAGTCACCATGGCTTGCAACCCATCACTCTCCTGCAGCAGACAACATCTGGTCTTGCGTACCTGCACTCCCTCAGCATCGGTAAGAATGCCTCTTGTTACAGTATTGGATGGGGAGCGTTGTCTTTCTTGAACTTACTTAGAAAAGAGAAGCTGATCTGGCGCTGGGAGCTTGTTTATTCAAGCCCAAAGAGTATTGTAGAAACTCCACTTAGTGCTGGCAGCAGTCGTGTCTGTCCTCAGATACTGCCTTTGTCTGCAGCATTCTGCTGCGCAGCCACTTCCATTTGTTCAGGGCACTGCATTTTTTGGATCATGTAAAACACAGTGACTGGTGGTGATGGTATAAAAAAGTGATGATCTTCTACCAAAGAGAGTAGTTTGAGGTCAGGAGTTTGGTTTAATGAATGGTGGCTCAGCCTTGTTTTCAATGCAAACACATCAAAAATTTACAAATGTTGTTGGGTTTGCCTGGAGTGGGTAAATGGTGTTTGTAATAGTCCACAGGGACCTGAAGCCCCATAACATCCTCATCTCGATGCCTAATGCCCATGGGAAAGTCAAAGCCATGATCTCAGACTTTGGCCTCTGCAAGAAGCTGGCAGTGGGCAGGCACAGCTTCAGCCGCCGGTCGGGTGTGCCAGGCACCGAAGGGTGGATTGCCCCAGAGATGCTGAGTGAAGACTGCAAGGAGAACCCTGTAAGTGTCCATCTTTCTAAGAGGTACCCTGGGAGAAGGCAGCACAACCAACGGGTGGCACATGGTTGCATTCAGACTTTATACACACAGTACTTGACATCTGGGCATTCATGCTGGCTTGCAGCTGAATATGTCATTCTGGAAAGTTTTCTTCTGCTCTTAGATGCAAAATGATCAATGATCAAAGTCTTCAGGGGGAAAACAATGTATTATTGCTATTAAAGGTTGTTTATTTGCAGACATATACCGTGGACATCTTTTCAGCTGGCTGTGTCTTTTATTATGTGATATCTGAAGGCAGCCATCCCTTTGGCAAATCTCTGCAGCGGCAAGCCAACATTCTGCTGGGTGCATACAGCCTGGAGTCTTTAAATGCAGGGAGACATGGTAAGAAAAGCTCGGTAACCGTAAAGCACTGCTGCTTTAGTGAACTTCCCCTGGGTGCTTCAATGCCATCAGAAAGGACAGAGCTACGCCCACAGTGATTCCCAGATTTGGCAGTACTGAAAGTTGTGCAGCTAATGTACGCTTCAAGTAAAGCTCTTAAAGTTCATACTCCACAGCACCTCTAGGGTACACAGTCTGGAACCCTGTGAGCTTTACTGTACAGTTATTTAATGCATTTTAAGGGTAAGAAAGAGCTGAACTTTGATTGTCATAATCACACTGACATTGTTGGCTGCACAGCACATGTATGCAGGCAGTGCTTGAGTTAGTGGCGCTAGTGCTCAGGGAGTAGAGAGCATACTTTTCTAAAGTACAGAACATTTCCCTACAGCCTGTTGTCACCCTTTTCCTTGCAGAAGACATAGTCGCTCGTGATTTAATAGAGCAGATGATAAGCATGGACCCTCAGAAACGTCCGTCTGCCAGCTGTGTGCTGAAACACCCCTTCTTTTGGAGTCTAGAAAAGCAGCTCCAGTTTTTTCAGGTTTGTTTTGAGCTTTTCCATCTTTTCAGTCATAAAGATGCCTAAAGATGTTCTACTCTGTGATGCTTTAGTAGCATCATCCCAGAAACTTTTGTGTCCCAGTCTCAAGCATAACATTACATGTTACCATGAAGTAGAATCATAACCCCATTATCAGAACAATTTAAAATTGTTTGGGAAAAGCTGGAAATAAAACAAAAACTAACCTGAATGTCTCTTCTAGGATGTTAGTGACCGGATAGAGAAAGAAACTTTAGATGGGCCTATAGTCAAGCAGCTGGAAAGAGGTGGAAGAGAGGTGGTGAAACTGGACTGGAGAGAGCACATCACTGTCCCTCTTCAGACAGGTAATGACCCTTTAATCTGAAGTAGCACTTCGCTGACGATAAAGTATGTGTTTATGTGTCAAAACACATCCAGGTGTGCACATGACTGTGAGCAGACAGACCTGACTTGAAGCCAGCAACTAAAACTGCACCAAAGCACAAGCAGAAATCCTGTCATTTCTCTTGCAGATCTTCGAAAATTCAGATCCTACAAAGGAGGCTCCGTGCGGGATCTTCTGAGGGCGATGAGGAATAAGGTAAAGAACTTTGTTCCCTAAGCAACATGCACACTACACTTCTGCCTCCATTTCCTGTCAGTCTGCTTGTCTTACCTTGATTGAGGAACTGAGCTCCTTTACAGCCAGCTAGCAGGCGGTTACTTTGTCCATGGAAGACAGCTTTGTTTAAAGAGGATCTGTGAACAGACCCTCTCTGATTGAGCATTTCCCTGTTCTTTTTCCTATACAGAAGCACCATTACAGAGAACTGCCTCCTGAAGTGCAAGAGACCCTGGGCTCCATTCCAGATGACTTTGTATGTTACTTTACAGCTCGTTTCCCTCAGCTGCTCCTACACACCTACCACGCTATGCACATCTGCTGCCACGAAAGACTCTTTCAGCATTACTATGATGAGGACTCTGCGGAGCTGAGCCTTGCGGGAGACACTGTTTGAGACGAGGGGGATGGAATTTCCTTCTCTAGGACCAACATTCCAAGCACAGGGCTGTGACACAGGCCTACCTTCAGCAGGGAAAAGAGGGACCAAAGAGCTGAATTCTCTCTTTGAAGAAACCAAGCTTCCAAAAAGTGCCTTGTACCTCTGCCTGCGCTGGACCAGGAGATGGTGGGAGCCCAGGGAGCAAGTGGTAACTTCAGAAAAGCAATGAACCCTGGTGATGGAGTTATTCTCAAGATGGTAGAAATGGAGAGCAAAAGCTGGATATACCCATCACCCAATATCCCTGTACTGTTGTGATATTATAACTGATGTGTTTTACTGCGAAGAATCAAATACAGTGATTGAAATCATAGCATTGCTAGGGACTGGGATCTGCAAAAGGAGCCTTCTAGTTGTAGCAAATCGCCAGAACCTGCCATTGCACTACTGCCAAGTTACACATTAGGCACACCACAGTGATCAGAAAGGGGTTTATGATTATCCAAAACCAGTAGAGAGAGTACAATTTCTGCTTTATCAGTACTAACCTGGAAAGTCCCTTATAGCTGAGCAGAAAGGATGAAGTTCTAAAACATACTGACTTTAGAAAGCCGTTAAAGGTTTACCTTTGAAAATAAGCCCCATTGTTTAATTATCAACCAGTATTTACAGAACAGCTTGAACTTGACTTAAATCACAGTATCAGATCTAGGCAGTGACATTAGAGCATACACTGCTGCCAGCTGTGAGCTGCTTACGGTGGCTAACCATGGTTTACCTACAGCGAGTGTCCTGGGCCTGTGAAGCAGGAGCACCAGAGCCAGAGGTAAGATGAGTCCTGGGGAAAAAGGAGCTAAATAGGAGACAAGGAGAGGCCCTGGTTTTAATGGGTGTGATAAAGCTGTAAAAGAACTCACTCACCCACATACCCACACACACACCCCATTTCTTGCTTGCAGGTTGCAGATTACATCAAGCCTCTGGGTTTAAAGATGCAGTATTTCTTTTCACTGGCCCAAAAGCTGTGACAAAACATTGATCGTGTGCAAAGGAGGAAGAAATGCTGAATTCTAATGGAAGTGGGGTGTTCTTTTACAAGATATTTATTTAACATATTTATATTTATTTAATTTTTATTACAAAGTGGTATTGGATCCAAGTGGTACAAGTACAAAGCATGCCAAATCAGTCTTAATCTGTTGATTACTTAATCATGTTATAACTGGAAGAGGAAAGCGATACTGCATCTTTCAGTGGAATTCATTAAAGGATAAATTACAAAGTGGGAATCTGTATGACAGAGCCATTGTGTCTTAAACTTATCAATAATCGACAGTACTGTATGTACTGTACATATGGACAGTATGACTGGGTACGTACAGCTACTTTATGGGAAGTTTTCTTTCCTCATTTTACAATGTCCAAGATGCCAATGGTGTGAATTGCCTAAGTTTGAAGCAAACCAATGGTAGTTTTACCTAGGAAGAGTCAAAGCCTATTTCATATTTTTGTACTCCTCGTGTAAAGCTCTTTTGTAAGCCTACTAAATAAAGACTTGTACTCAGGTTGGACAACAGTCCTGCTGCTGTCAGCGCTGGGGTGTGCCCATGGCAATGAGCCACTGGTGCACGTGCGGCCAGCACAGCTTTGGAACCAGGCCTGGACAGAGCCACAGAGGAAGGAGGTAAGAATGTGCCACTGCTGTGCAGGGCTTGCAGCCACCATGTCCTGTTCCAGAACGGGCTGCTGCAGGAAACCACACACACACACACAGGGACAAATGGACAGAGACACAGAGACAACACATGGACCAAAACAGACAACGGACAGAAGGAGGGATGGAGGGACAATGGTCAGGCAATAAACTGATGAACAGATGGAGAGAGACAGAATGACAGGTGGTGGGAAAAAGAGAGGGACAAGCAGACTAAAGGGCAGACGGACTGACTGACTGTTGATCTCTCAACCCATCTGTCTGCCTGTCCTGTCCATCCCTCTGTGGGTGGCCTTCAGTCTGTCCATCCGTCAGTCCAGTCCATCTGTCTGCCTGTCATTCTGTGTCCATCTGCCAGTCTGTTTGTCCAGCTCTCTCCCCTATCCCTCTGTTCTCTCCATCTTTGTCCTCTCTGTCAGTCTGTCCGTCAGTCCATCCATTTGTATATCTGTCTCCGTCTGTCTGTCCTTCCGTCATTCTGTTTGTCCAGTTGTCTGTCCATCTGTCTGACCATTGTCTGGCCATCTCTCTGGCTATCTGTTGGACAGACAGATAGACAGACACATGGACTAACAGAAGGACAGACAGATGGGCTGACAGACAAATTGACATACAGACGGACAGACTGACAGGGAGGACGATGGACAGACAGTGGACAGGATGGAGGGACGGAGAGATAGAAGGACAAACAGATGAAAGCACAAAGATGGACAAAGGACATACAGATGGATAGACAAGAGGGCAAAGACAATGGACAGGAATGAAAACATGGATGGACCAACAGAAGGACATACAGACAGAATGACAGATACTGGACATACAGATGAACTGATGAACCAGTAGACAGAGGGACAGACAGATGGAGAGATGGACTGACAGGCAAAAAGATGGATGGAAGGATGGACAGACAGATGGGACAGATGGAGAGATGGACAGATGGATGAACAAACAGATGGGCGGAGGACAGACAGACACATGAATGGACAAACCAATGGACAGATGGAAGGACGGCTGGAAAGACAGATGGACATAGAAGGACAGAAAGACAGATGGACAAATAGACTGACAGACAAACCAACCAAGAGAAGGGCCAAAGAGACCGACTGACAGATGGAAGGATGGACAGGACTGATGGACAGACAAACCACAGAAAGACAAAGACCGATGGACAAATGGCCAGACTGACAGACAAACCAACACAGAGAAGGACACACAGCAAGATGGATGGACAGGCAGACCAACAGATGGATGAAAAGGCAAACTGACTGATGGACAGAGAGATGGATAAATGGACGGAAAGATGGACAGGCAGACGAATGGACAGACTGATGGACAAACCAACAGCGAGGACAGACAGAAAAATGGATGAATGGACAGATGGACTGACGGGCCCACAGACAAATGGCCAGGCTGACAGAAGGATGGACAGAGTGACACAAGTATGGACAGATGGGTGGATGGACAGAGAAAAGGATGAACACAGTGACAGAGAGACAAGTGAATGACAGGCAGAAGGATGGAGAGATGGAGGAACGGGCAGAGAGAGACAAATGGACAGGCTGATACGCAGATGGAGAGCAGACAGAGGGACAGAGAGATGGATGGACAGACTGACAGATGGACGGGGGCAGACACAGACATGTATAAACAAAGACGGAGGGATGGACACACGAGACACACAGGCACAGATGCACATCTGGACATGGGCACCCAGGTATGGACAGACACACGCACACCCCTACATTCTTGTTCTGGGAGCACTGACCCTGCAGGGCCAGGATCCTCATTTCCTTGTTGACAGGCCCGAGGCAGGCAACCAGACCAGATGAATGCACCAGAACAATGCCCCTCTGTGACCAGGAGCAGGGATGCACTCTGATCAAATACCAGCATGTTGTGAAACAGCGGTGCTAAATGACCACGTGATTTACAGGAAAGCTAAAGCCTCTGAGCCTGTGTCACCAGCTCTGCCGATCTATTCCTGCCTGTGTGCTGCTGATAGCGCAGCGAGGGGTTGGATGTGCCTGACCAACCAATCCAAACCAACCGCACCCTTCCCAGCACAGGAACCCAGGCTGGGGGCAAGGATGAGTGAAGAAGGCAGCACCACCCAGCCACAGCACTGCTGAGGAGTGGAGACCTGGCAGTGGAACAAGAATGTTCCTATAAAGCTGCTCCCCTATCTACTGCCAGGTAGCAGCAGCACTATTCCAGACCCACAGAGCACTGCAGCCAGCCACAGGGCTCAGACTCCTTTTCCTACGGTGCACTGAAGCAGGTTGGAGCATCTTTCCTCCCTCCCTCGCCTCCTCTGGAACAATTTCCCTGCAGGCAGGGGCAGTCCAGAGCACTGGAGACAGTCCTGCTACCTGCAGGCTCAGCAAGGTAAGCCCTGGGTCCTGCTTCATGGGGAGGTGAGGGGGGTGATGGGTTATTCTCAGCCTGGCAGCAAGCCTCAGAAAGGCAAGGATCTCCCCACAAAGCCACCTCCCCGGCACCACACGCCCCCCCAGCACCTCCGGCTCCGTCCCCTCTGGAAAAGCACTGCTTAGCAGTAGGCAATGGGACTGCCCGAGCTGCTTGGGTGGTTGCTGGGCCATGTGGACACCACTGTCCCCACACATCCATGGCTCCATCTCTGCCCAGCCACAGAGCCTGGCCCCACTGGAGTGCATGCAGGCTGCAGGGACACCACCCCTCCCCAAGCTGCTCTTACAACCATGTGGGAGCAGAAGCCATGGGCGCATTCCCCCCCCTCCCCCCCCCAGTTTCTGTTTCCCCACCAGTTTCGTTTTCCCACAAAGCACCACCCCAGCATCCGCTGTCATAGCAGGAGCTGGCAGAAGACAAGCGCTGGGAGGGGGGATTCTTCACAAGCCCCATCACTGCGAGCACAGCCCCAGAAGGCCACTACTGCAGGGATGTTCCTTGTTCAGTTTCACGGCGAAGGCTGCAACAGGAGCCAGGACTCCGTTTCCTGCCCTTCTTGTTTACCTTACCTCAGAGAGTGCCACTGACGCCTCCAGCACATCAGAGCAGCCCCATAGCAGGCTCCCTGAAAGCCACTTGCTGAAACCAAAGCCTTTGGCTATGCTGGTGCCACAGTCAGCCCACAAGCCGTCTACCCTGTAAGCACTGGGTCAGCACTGTAAATACACACTTGCTCCAGTTTTCTGTAGCACCCCCCATTCTCCTGGACCCCACATCTCCCACCACCTCCCGCTGAACTCACCTCTTGCCAAGAGGCCCTGGCCAGCGCCTGCTCACTGCATTCTCTCAGTTACAACTTCTGTACTTTGACCTTGTAAGGAGCTTACACAGAGCCACACAACTTTTACACTGGCTGTGCTGGTCACTGCTCTTCCTGCACCTTAAGTCAGTCAGTGAGTGGCACTCTCGCACCACAAGCTGTAAGGATGGAACTGGCTGTTCTATAGCCAGCTACTGAGCCTGCACAGAGGTGAGCTTTCACTGCAGTAAGAGAAACCACCACCACACTTTTCACCGTGACCCTTGTTACCTAGTCCATAGCTCAGGGATGGCTACTGCTGACTACGTCAATCAGACACTCCTGGTGTGATGCTGAAGGCGAATGTAACATGGTCCCTCCTGCAGTACGGTCCAGCTCTGTATCCCTATAACCAGAGCCTGAGCAAGGCAGAGGATGTCATGTATCAGGCAAGGAGATCCTACTAAAAAGTAAAATCTTGTGTGGTTGGGCAGCAATCTAAACTGCTTATTGGTAAATTCAGTGAGCATCAGAGCTGGGGGGGGAGGGGGGTGGTTGGGAAAAAAGAGCAAGTAACATCAGCTTTAACACAGGAATGTTAACTGTAAATCTGAACACAGGTTGTTTTTCCTTCCCCTCTAG
This sequence comes from Neopsephotus bourkii, assembly GCF_033783945.1. Taxonomy (NCBI): domain Eukaryota; kingdom Metazoa; phylum Chordata; class Aves; order Psittaciformes; family Psittacidae; genus Neopsephotus; species Neopsephotus bourkii. Next base: position 3,867,248 of record NW_026902223.1, read on the forward strand.
GGTTCTGTTCGCTAACAGCAGGACCTCCCTCAAAGGCAATGGGTATGTGATGCTCTTGAAAAATGTCTACTTCATATGTAGCAGTCTGCTTTTTAGCATCTGCATTTTAAGGGTTTATCATCTCTAGTGGGGAAACGGATCAGTATCTTCATAAAAACAGACTCAAGTGGGTAAATGACCTACCCCAAAAGTCTCAAGAACTCATTCCTGTCAGTTCTGATAACCTTATCCCATCATTCCCTTCAAAAAAAACCAACATTCTGGGTTATTCCCATGACTCCCTTTGAGGATCACTTCCAAGTCCTCCTCATGGTTTCCCACTTCACTGATTTATTAGTCTTGCACCACTGCCCAAGACTGCCTTTAGTTAATGTTAAGTTGGTTTTAGTCATCAGAACTGACATACCTGAGAAGACAAAGTCTTTCACTGTGACTGGCAGGAAGAAAAGAATCTTGCATTCAATATGGCTGGTCTTGCAAAAATCATGCTGCCTGTGACGTGTGTTGACCCGCTTTTAGCTTGCATTACTAATACACAACTCTAACTTCTAGATTACAGAACATTACCTGTGAGCGAATGGGACGAGAACCACGTCCGATGTTGGCTGGAATCTACTGGAATCAAGAAAGAGTACATAGAAAAACTACATGCGGAAGAAGTGACAGGCCCAGCACTAATGGTACTGAATGACTCTTTCCTCAAAGACATAGGTATGAAGGCAGGCCAAATCCACATGCTAATCCGCAAGAGGAATGAACTTCTGCAGCCCCAGGAAAAAGCACAGCAAGGCAAGAACTCCAGCAGCAAAGCACCCAACAGAACTGAAGTGCAGACAGAGCCGGTAAGCTCCACAGATGCCCCTGCTCAGGATAAACCCAGCGGAGACCACATAGCTGCTGCTTCTAGCAAGAAGCAAAGGAGAAGGCACTCCCAGCTTAAACATGGTGATGATGACTTTTTAGAGCTCAGCAACTGTCGACCATTTAAAAGTCAGGATACCAATTTCAAATATGTGAAAGACAGAGTTCTTGCTCCAGAATCAGGAGTCAGTGATCTGATCACTCCGTGCCACGAATACAAATCTTTTGCCATTGCTGCAGAACTGAACAAAAATCAACTTCAATCAAAGTTTGCCTGTGAAGTAATACGATTTGCTTCAGCCTGCATGAACATTCGAACAAACGGCACCATCCATTTTGGCATCATGGACAGCATTGAGGACAAGGGCTACAAACACGGGCAGATTGTTGGTGTAAAGGTCAAAGAGCAGGAATGCTACGTTGATGCATTAGATCATATAGAAAAGTGTTTTCAAGAAAGCAAACAAGAAATTGCAAGGAAATGTATTCATGCACCTGTTTTTGTTGAAGTGATTTCGAAAGACTCTCAGGACCAAAGATTTGTGGTGGAGGTTGACATTGAACCCACAGCCAGTTTAGTAAAGAACAGCTTTTTTGAAGTATACTTGCCAAAATACAATGAAGAGAGCCAGAAGGTGACTCTGACAAAAGAGAAAGCTATCTATCAGAGGCTGGGAGCCAAGTCTGAACCAGTAAAACCCAACAATCTTGCTACTTTTATTCAGGGTATACAAGACAGGGATGCTCAAAGAGAAAAAGCTGAGCTCTCCAGCACAGAAGTACATACAGAAGTACCTCAAAATTTAGGAAGGAAGTTAGCCATTCTACTGAATGATGGCAAAAGCTACATGGATGATTCCCTGCGGTACATCCTTGTCACAAACAGATGCGAAAAGGATAATCTGACCTATATCAACTTCTTAATGCGCTTGAACATCTTCTGCGTCTTTGACTTTGACGAACATTCCAACGTGTCAGGGCTGTACAGCAAGTACAAGGAACACCACGCAACAAGGTCTTATTTTTTACAGGACTTTTCCAAAGAAAGCAAGACTGGCAACCCTGCTGCTCAGAAACATCTGTGCCTGTTTGACCAGACCAGCTGGGTATTCTGCAACGGGCGCAGCGACTTCCTCGGGGATGAAAAACCTTGTGATGAAAATACATGGATTAGAACAAGGAAAAAATACCTGAAGAAAGCCATTACTCGTATCTGTGACGAGATCCTGCCGAAGCGGTCTTTCATTGTGCTCTTCCTATTGCTATCACCAGTGCAGAAACCACTTGTGGATACTTTTCAGGAATTCTACACGGAGATGAATGGCACAGAGTACATTGTTTGCATTGCAGAGTCCAAAGAAAATTATGGGAAGTGGGCTAATCTAGCTCAGGCATCCTGCAGCATTGAGACACTGGAACAATGCAGCATTGTGGGCATGAAGCTAAGTCACGTGGATGCCACCATTCAAGCAATGCTGCCTTCAACAGCACAACCCAGACACCTGCCAGTTTCTACTAGAGGGCTATGCACTCTTCCCTTGCTGGAAGAAGAGAAACTCTTTTCCCTAGAAATCCTTTGTGTTGACCAATGTGATGATATCAAATTAGATCTTTTGACTGAAAAAGAAATACAAGAAATAGAACAAAACTTTTACAAAGGAAGAAAAATCATCTGGGAAAACTTCTGGCTTGCTGACAAAAGGCGCTGTGGGGAAATCATTGAACGTGAAGCGTGCAAAGATGCCAGCAAACTGCTGGATGACATTTTACGAGGAAGCGGACTCAACTGTTCGGTGCCTAAACTGAAGGTATTTCACCACCCTGGAAGTGGTGGAAGCACAATAGCACGGCAAGTTCTGTGGAAAAGAAGAAAGGACTTAAGATGTGCTGTTATCAAAACCTCATATTCACCTGCAACTGTCTGCGAGCATGCACTTGTATTCAGAGACTATGAAGAAAAAGACATCAGTCATTGTCTTCCTGTGCTTCTCCTGATTGAAGATTATGAAGAAGAGTATCTAGAAGAACTAAGGAATGAATTAATGGATGCTGTAACAACGACTAGGAAGATTATTTCCCCCAGACCTTACTTCATCCTCATGTGCTGCAGACGATCCAATGATCCCGAAAGGCTTTGCAAGGCTTCTCCACTGGACACAGTTGCTGTCACTCACAAGCTGACAGACTCAGAGAAAAGTCTGTTCAGAACCAAACTTGAAAAACTGAAGCAGAAAGACGTCAAGCCTGAATTCATACTTACATTTGTCCTGATGTGCGAGGAGTTCAATGAAACATACGTGAGAGACTTTGTAGGGCACATACTGCAAGACATAGACCGTTCTTCTCGTGATACGCACCTGATGCGCTATGTGGCTTTGCTTAATTTTTATGTACCTAATTCATATATTTCACTGTCACACTGTGAGGCTTTTCTGGGACTGGGAGCATATGCAGAGAGGAAATTAAGAGCACACGATTTTAAAAGTCACTTGAGTGAACAGGTAAGAATGATTTTTATCGAGCTAAGGGAAAGCACCACCTATATTTCATCTGTTCGGATAATACACTGTCTGGTTGCAAAAGAAATTCTGTATCAGCTTTCAGGGAATGAACCTCAGAGTCAACTTGCAATGACTCTTCTTCAGGAAAAGCCACTCTTTGAAAACAGATTTGGACGAGATGAATTCATAAAGTTCATCAGAGATCTGTTTATTCGACGTGATAAAAGAAGCAGGGGTGATGCTACTGACACTCTGTTCTCCCCGTTCATTGAACATGTCTGTAAAGCTGAGGACTGTGAAAAAGCAATAGCTATTTTGAAAGCTGCCTATGAACTCCTTGGAAAAGATCCCTTTTTTGCCCAGCAGCTTGCCAGACTACATTACAACAATGAAAAGTTTGAAGATGCAGAACGCTGGGCAGGGGTTGCAAAAACTCGTATGCCAAATGATTCCTATATTTTAGATACAGAAGGTCAAGTCTACAGGAAATGGTTTAATTTCACTGTGGACAAAATGACACACGACGACACTCCCCAAAGCATCATTCAAAAGATAGAAATTGCTCTTAAAGCTATGAAATGCTTCAGGGCTGCACAACAGGCTGCAAAAGCAGAACACGACAGCATGAACAACGCTGGCTATTTTGGAGAAGTAGAAGTTGGATGCCGCCTTCTTAAATTCCTGTCCACACTTGATGTATTTCACAGAGATCCACAGGGGGAATACTCGGAGCTTGTGAAATACCTGATCACAGATTACATTCCTAAAGACATTGAAAAAACGTGGGCAAAGCTTCACTCCCGCTTAAAAGGCTTACGCCAGAACCTGTACAACTCTCTGGAATGGATTTCAGAAGACCTAAGTTATTTCCAAACAGATAAAAACCAAGAGAAGGACGAGGAGGATGGAAGAGATGAAAAGGAAGAACAAATTTATAACCCCAGAAAATGGCTAAAAAGGCAGGCTGAGGTATATGCCAAGTTCTTCATTTCAACATCACTTATGGAGGGCAGCAACAGTGCCCTCGAGACCCAGCTGATGAGACGCATGAGTATTTATAAAAGCGGTGGAGGTAATGTCACCAATATCCTGTCATTCTTAACAGATAAGAAAGAGGCCAGGTCAGCTGAAAAGCTAGAAAACATCCTTAGTTTCTATACCGAAAATATACTTCGGGACAGGCTGGAGGACAACGACCTGATCAATTACATTTTGTGCCACATCACGTTATCATGCTTAGCACCAGGATCAGCCAAACTTCTTTCAGCACAAACCCTTCGTGACCTCAGTGCAAGATTCTTTAAGGGAAAAAGACCCTTTCCAGCAAGTGCCCATTTTCTGCTCACCTTGTTGTACTGGCCAGATGAGGCCTTAGACAAAGAGCCTAACCCAGACAAAGATGAAATTCTAAACTCAGCCCTTCAAACCCTGAAACGCTTATACGACATTAAGATGAAGGATGTTCCTACCAGGAAAAAAAGAATCTACACCCCCTTTTTTCTGGGAAAGGGTTATGGCTTAGCTAAGATTGTGCACAAAAATAAAATTGATAAATTAATTAGTGGGTCTTTAGATGAGAAGAGAATGAAATGGCTCCATGGAACTGTATGGAACATTGCCAAGATCCGTGACATTCTCAAAAGAGTTTCTGGCTGGACCAAGGACCGAAATTTATTTATACGTGGTCATGTGAAGGAGCTTTCTATCTTGCCGCTCCATCGTGATTCAGTGCCCCCTGGAAATGAAAATGTGACCTTCTATTTAGGCTTTTCATTTAAGGGTCTTGTTGCTTTCAATATTGAGGTTGAAGACAATGCAGTCGTCAGCAGAGCACAAAGTATTTAGTATGTTTATGGTGCCTACTACACCGCTGGAATATACAGCTCTGTCTGTTGTCACATTTAAACCAAGTGGGCTGCACTGGCTGAATACCAGGTAGCAAAGCAATCACACCTGATTACTACAATTATGACCAAATACCTAAAGACATCTGAAACCTACTAGTAAAAATACATCTTGAAACAAAAGACTTTGATGGTTCTGGAGTCCCCAAAAGCAACATACTTTGCTCAGTAACATGTACCATGTATGAAATCTATCAATTGCCACTACAGGAACACAGAGGGTAAGTAAGCAATTTTTAAGCCAACTCTGCACACATGACAAGTCTAAAATTTTGCATCACTGTTACACTGCTTTTCCATGTAAATATTACAAACCATACCTGTATCTGGAGAGAGGTGTAGACACATTCCAGCAGTGAAACAATCACGGCAAACAAAGATTGTATCTAAGCACTGTTATGATTTCGTAGACCAAACAACTCCTGCACTTAATATTTAAGTGTATACACAGTACAGGACCAAATCTAACTGCAAACAGAGCTATGCTTGAAAATATTATCTGGCCTGATTTAATAATGTGAAAAATGCAAAAGAGTTTTTGTGAGCACTGTGTCTGCAACCATCATGTTCCATTAAGCTTCTCATAATAAAGGTGCTGACTCTTTCTGGAGTTTTACACTGTTGCCAATATTGTGACTAAAATTTCCTGAAAACCTGCCATGTGGCTTAAGTTTTACTCCAATAAATATTCTTTATAAAGAATTACTCTTTCTATGTGAGCTTAAATTACCCTACCTGAAGATGCAGTTCTAACAGGAGCAAGGTATGATTTGGTTTTTCCAACTTCAGCCAAGATCTGGGGCACAGCAAGAAACTGTAGGCAGGACTGCAAGCCACTGCAAATTCAGAACAAACAGGATCAACCCAAAGATTATTCTATCTAGGCAAAACATTCACACTTTGGCCTCACGAAGCACAAAGTTTGCCACTGCTGGCCAGGCCATACCAGTCTCTTCCCCTTACCTTCCATGTGGGAGACTCCACAACAAAGCAAACCCTTGCAGAGCTTGGCCAAGAGGGTTCATCTTGCAACTTGTTTTCTGCCCTCAGACACCCGATTCAATACTGTAACTAGCCTTTGCCCTGCAGCCCACACCACTGTCAACTCTCCAGTCTTTCCTTTTGAGGTGTAAGTAGGGATCTTGCTTTGCAAATATACCCATTTCTACCCTCTTACAAGCTAAACACTTAGATCCAAATGCTTCACCTCATCAGGTGAAGATCCTCCCCCTGTGCCCTGCAGAAAACAAGTAAGATTAAGAGAAAAAGCATAAACATACAGAGTAGCACTCAGGCTTCCATGGTGCAAAACAAGCTGCTGGGACTTAACAGGGCAGACAGTAGAAACCCGTTCTTCTTACTCTTTACCCAGTCATACTCAAACTCCCCAGGTCTGGTAAGTGAAACCTGGGAGTACTTCAGCCAGAAACACACAACTCCCCTTACTCCAGGCAGCTTTTAGGACAAAGCAATTCTCCTGTTTTTCAAATACCCAAATTTCCACAGAGCCAAAAGGGCCAGAGGTCAAACTCCAGTGAAGAGCTCATGCAAAGCAGTCTTCCCTAAAGGGTCCTCTACTTGCTCCTCATTAAATATATTCAAAACACCACAAATTGTTCCAGGTGGTGCAGCAGTAAAATAATGGGTTTAGCTTCCACCACCTCTTAGAAATTAACCTGTGAGTGAACAGTGGTAGCTAAGTGAGACCAACCAGCCTAGCAGTCTGTTCATCCTGTAGGCAGAAGTTACACACACACACTCAACTTCAAGGCCACCTCATCTTGCCAGCCTATCATTCCAAATGAGTTTAGAACAGACCACGTAACAGCACACTATCAAGTTTTATAAAAACACTTTTAGATACTTTTCCTTCATATTCCCTGACTCTTACAACTTAAATAGTCAAATTTTCTGCATAGACAGTTCAGCCGAAGGACAGCAGACCAGCAGCAAATGGAAGTAACAGGCTGAGAAGTCAGAATGCATTTACTGTCTCTGGCTATAAAACACTTTAAGATAAAGCTCATGTCAATGAGTTTTTGCAGTTTATAGACAATGACATATAGTACTAAGTTATTCAAACCACAGCAGGAGAGAAGGTAGATTTTATACTTACACACACTTTGGATGATCTAACATTTGTTGCAATAATACTTTGGAAAGGTTTGCAAGAGGAGAAAAAAAAAATAGACAGAAACAGTGGTTCACTTCTGTTTAATCAGAGACTGTTACAAAGCGGCAGACACACATTACAGACTTGCATATCTGCAGTGATCCATTCCTGGAGCATACAGTTCATAGAAGGTTCCCCATGGATGCAAATGAAGTCAGCTCCGTATTTTCTTTGAATCTTCTTTGTAAACTGAATGCTATAAAATTAAGCTAGTTACTGTTACTATTACTTGCATGCATTAAAATGATGCACATATACTTACCAGTCTCACTTCTCAAATTAGATTCAACATCAGTATTTTGCCACCTGTCTTTTGAAAAAGGTCAATGAGCCCATCCCTTTCACACTACTTACGCAAAAGCAGTATCAAGTTACAGAAAACACCTTCACGACACAACTCAATCACGTGCTTTAAGGTACTTCAAGAAGGTAGGAAAAACAAGCTGGAGTCTGGGTTCGGCACACAGTGACCAGAATCTGAAGGTGACTTGGTGTTATTAAGCAGAAGTCTAAAGGAAATAGTGTGAAATGACTCACTGTTCCATGTATTCCTTATCAGAACTGGGAAGGAAAACTCCTGAACCACATTAGACTGGACAGCTGCTGTAACGGTGGATCAGAAGTTGATCTACAACTTAAGACTGGTCACCTGGATATGAAAGCTCTGATTCCTGCATTGTTTTGGTCCCATCTCAAAAGAAAATAAACTTAATTCTAGCAAGAAGTACTATAATTAATTGCCATAAAAAGTTTCACAAAGAGACGATGTTCTACCAGAGCTCATATTAGGATCTACCATGGACAAATGCACTTTTTGTTGAAAAAATACTAGAAAACACCACTATCCTTTAGTTATCCCCACTGATTGCCAAGCTGGTGTACAAGTAGTGCAGGTCAGCATCCAACCACTGCCAAAACTGAGACTTCACAAAGTAATTCAGCAGCCAAAGCAATCAGTTACTTATTCCAATTTAGCATAGAGCATTGCATTAAGTATCAACTAGGGCCAACCACAGAAGTTAAAAAGAAGATGCATACATTCTGTTAATAGAACAATGACCTCACAGCAAGGTATCCCTGTTTTTCATGCATAAGATTTAGGGAATATAGGCAAAGATAAGTTATACAGTTTTATTGTACAACTTGCCTTCTTTTTCTAGGGAGAAACACCTATGCAACATTAGTAAAAAATCTGCACGTAGCTAGTTTTGCAAAGCAATTTAGTGTGAGTAACGGAACTGATGCAGAGATGATGCCACAAGATGGGCTTCAAGTGCAATTATTCTAAAGCCTGGGAAGATACAATCCCCTTGAAAAGTTTTATGTTAGCAGCATGAATTCTGCAGTGTCAGGTAATACTTCAAAATTCAAAAATAAGCAATACTGATGGAAGCATCAAGTCTCTCATGAAGCCACTCTACGCCATTCACATGTGCTGACAAACTGAAGTGTGTTCAACTGCCACACTAGTGTGATCTTCCCAACACCTAGTTTCTATATAATTAGCCACTAATGATGTCAAAAGCCCCTCAAATTCACCATGTGATAACATGCCCTTGAGAAGTGAATTATTACAGATCATCGATCTGTGAAACTATACTATGTACTACAGCATAGCAAGTTGTCATCTCCTGTGCTGATATGTAAGTATGAGGTACACAAAGCTTAACTAAAAACATGTGCAGCTATTCTGGAGAAGGCTGCATTTTTTTAGCCAATCACAAAGGATCTCTCCTATTTTAAGGTGTAAAATACTCCATAAAATAAACAAAATTAAAAAAAAAAGCCAAAATTTCCAAGAATATGGAATAGGGCAGAAGAAAAACAAAATAGGCAGAGCAGTAACTCTGGAGTAAGATAAAACAGCTGGGCAAAACCACATTTGCAAGAAGCCTCTGAAGTGCTGAAATGGGCTAACAAAAACCAAACAATAAAAGCAGAGAACAAGCAGATCCTGGCTTACCAGCCTAACGAAGTAAAATCTGTTGTTAGGAGACAATATTAACAATGACTAAAGAAAATAAAAATTGCTGCTATGGATTCTTACCAACACAAATGCTTATTCCCCAACACATCAAATACAGTATCGTGTAACTGGTTCACTGGTAAAACAGCCTCTTTTTTAATAAGCGTGTTACTGAAAAAATAACTTCAACTTTAGATCTTCATGCTTTTCAGTAACACCAATGGCTGTCTGTTAAGTTTCTGTATTAAGTTTTCCTTCTGAGTGGTTGCAGATGTTACCAACAAGTGTAGTTAAAACCACTGCAGATATTCAAAAAAAAAATAAAAATCTAGCTGTTCACTCACTACTGGGAACAGTGGTAGATAACAGATACATTCACATTGCAGAGACCAAAAATCCCCTCATGTATTTAAGTGGTATCATTTGAACAAATTATTTCAAATAGGAACATCAGGTACTTACAGATTAAACTAACCTGTACTGGCAGTGCTGTGGAATTTTTCTTCTCTACCAGTAAGTAGCAAATGCTGAAATTCTGCTGCTAGTTAACAAAAACACAAATTGTATTAAACCAAGAAGTTTCACCCAGAATTTAGTTTTTCATTTAAAAAGCTGCCAAACTTCAATTACCACAATTTGTTGCTTAAGAAAAGCATATGAAGTAAAGGCAACCATAAAACTACTTTCAATTTGCCCTTACTTTTCTGCCATAAGTTTAACAAGGTAATCCTGTTGCCTACCACAAACGAAAGAAAACACAATACTTACATTGCCAGGTTCCTTCATTAAACAGTCTCAAAGTGTGTTTTCTTATTCTAGACTTTACAAATGAAAGAGCAAAATGTATTTTCTTCCACTAAAATTTAGGGGAAAGAAGCTGAAGAATTCAGTGCAAGTAACATATATGCAATTAATTCAAAGAAAAAAAAAAAAAGGAGTAAAAAGCTCTGCATGACATCTTTATCTCAAAGGATTATGTAATTTCCTAAAATGGAAGACAGCGAATTAGCTACCTTTGGCCGTATGGGATTAATTTCTGATAATGTTGGCAACAACCATTTATACACATTGGCTACTAAGGGCAGCAGAAGCCAAAATTCTCCACACAGCCCCTTTCTGAATAGCACTCGAGAACACAGTTAAGATTTAAATAGAAGAACTAAGAGTTGAGGTGTCAGAAGTAAGAATAAGTCAAGCTATTGTGAACTTGCTCAAAAGGTGCAAGCACCTCACCATTCACAACAGCCAACAGATGAGTAAACACCGACCCTCACATCCAGTTCATACCACGGATGGTCAATACCGACTCATCAGATGCTATGAAAAAACGACCAAGAACAACATCCTGGATCCTTGGGTACAAGACTCAAACTGTGTTTTCTTCTACTAGAGCCTTAATGAGACTCTGCACTCTGGCAGTCAAGAGTCTGCATAAAGCTGCTGCTCACAGCGTGTAAGAAAACTCTCACAAAGGTTTTCCTAAAGCTTCAAAAAAGAATCTTATGCACATTACACTGTAGAATCACTTCAACTCTATCTTGATCCCTTGGAAGGCTGCCTCAAAGCTTTTGTTGAACTAGTATTTACCTACCCCCACCATTACAGCAAAATACGGTAGTCACCAATAGCTACATTTTACAGAACCTGGTCACTACCATCATTTCACTGTCTGATTATTTTGACTCCAAATGTACAGACTTTTTAAAACATTCTTCTGGAAATAGCCTATTCCTCAGTTAGGCTACAATCTAAGGGCTACAACCTTCATTAGGCAAGGCACAGAACACATTATAAACTCATCACACAATTCTAAAGCAAACCAAAATCTCATGCGTGTTACACACTTTATTTGCCCCACGTCCCCTTTGCTTCTCTCGTTAAAAACAGTGGGTGCAAATTCACTCCATTTAGCAGAGTATCAGTAATTCCTGCCCTTAACAAAAAACCATAAAAGGTCATGTACCTCTACTTAAGCTTAAACCCCACTCCAAACTCTAAGACCAACTTCCATTAGTACCTATAAAAGTCACTAAAACACAGTCATCCATAGAAAAGAAATTCCACAACCAGTGAGACGTATGACTTCGTGATACGCAGACTGCTGCTATCCTGAGAGCTGCAATACTGGCATGTCAGTAAAAACACACCACTGGGCTTCAAAATAGAGATCTCTTTTACAGTGTCAATTTTTTTTGGTCAGCTATCCCCCTTAGATCCACACAAGGAGGCAGGGAGGAAAACATCGCTAACAGAACTTTACAAAAAGAGCAAAATGTGAACCATGTGCACTGGATGAGGATTCCACAAATTGTTTTCAAGATGTCAGGCCAGCTGGTCTAATAGCTGAGGAGATACTCCCAGCGAAGAGCACAGAGCCAATATGCCATCCTTGTGAATTGAAAGACTTCAGCACTTAATTAACTGCACATGGATCTTGAAGGACAAAACAAAAATTAAAAAAAAATATAAAAAATCACATCATGACTTGCTACAAATTTAGGGACAAACATTAATGTGTAGTAATAGATCGGAGTAACACAAATGTAATCTGCCCAAGCTACCAACTCCCAAAGAGGGAAAACAAGACCAAAACCTGGTCCTGTCCAATCCTTTAATGACTTACAAGAAAGGAGAGGAATGTAAAGGATGGAAGTGAAGCGTGTGTGAAGTACCCACCAGAAATTACAAGTGCTACCTGCAGTGCAGCAGGAAAACTCAGGAGTCAAAACCCCTGTGATTCATACAATGACACACTGTGGAGTTGTCTTAATGTCAAATGCATCTTTCCCAAATAGAGAGCACGAAATTTATCTTGGAATTGTCTATAAGCATCTTCAAGAAAAAAATATCCACAGCAATGTTGTGTGGAGAAATGCTGTTTTGCTCACAAAACATGCCAAAACACAAATAAATGGTTCATTTGCTCCTAAGTATTAGTACACAGAGCTTAAACACAGTGAAAACAGGAACTGCATCTGGAGACATTCCTTCCATGAGTTTATCAAACCTAGATGTCATCAACAAAAACAGATAGTTGTCTCTGAACTGGAAACTTTTAGCTCTCACGAGGGTATCAATTTATAAAATATAACCCAAGTGTGGATCCAAGCAGGGTACTCTACTGTACACAATATGCATGTGAATTTCAGCTTTCTGGGTTTGACAGAAAGCTGATTATGAGAAGTCAGATAAAAATTACCTAATGCTGCATCAGTCTTAAACGGAAACTGATAACAAGGTTCAGCATCAGACATCTGAGATTTGCCCGTGTTTCTTTTTGAGTGTCCAAGAGATTCAGATAATTAAAGCAAGAAGTACAAGCCATACAGCTTTTTTTGTTAGTTTCATCAGACTTTCTAGGGAGATAAGAACTAAGCCAAATTCTCCCACAGACTACATACGTGAAACAAATACTAGCTGCAGTAGTGCATCTTCAAGTGTTGTTCTCATCTTCACTGTGATCAAGGGTAGCACCACAACAAGAATTAGAAAAGCAACACCACACTCAATAATCATTTTGAAACCATTAACAGACGACATGCCAGTTTTCCAGTCAGACTGGACCATTTAGGGGGGCTTCTACAGGGAAAATGCAAAGGGCAGAGTACAAACAGGAATGTGAAATACACTCCTGTAACTATAAATCTCAACTCTATCTTTTAATTAAAGTCACTGGAAATCACACTGGGGTCGTTACTTAGTCTCTCCTCATCAAAAAACACTACACATTTTAAAAGTACCTCAAAAAAAAAAAAAGTTACCAAACCAGACCCCAAATTTGTTAAGTTTTCTATTTCACTGCTGACAGGCTGCATGACCTCTGTGGACGAAACTTGTTCTTCTGAAGCTGAAGCTGTCTTTAAGCAACTTCAAGCGTTCAAAGCTAATACATCTGAATGAATGAGCAGCAACACTAAAGCTCATTTTTCTCCACAAAGGGTAAAAGGTTTTGCTAGTCACTGTGTGAAAGAAGGAAGTTCACATAAGCATATATGGAAGCAAATTTTGAACATGCAGTAAAATTTCACAAGGTTTCAAAAAAGCACGACTTTCTGTATTGCTGCAATAGACAAAATGTTGTGACGTTTGGTGTCTTTGAGAGACTAAGGAAGAGATTTTTCCTGTAATTGATGAACTGAAGAATCTGCACCATTTCTCATTTTTCTATTCTACTTTACCAGCTTGAATCTCTTACTTCTTCACAGGGCTCTACATTAATATTTGTTGGGGTGCAGTTCACATATGCAGCCGTATTAAACCTCCTCCAAAGAAACTATATTCTATAATTTAGGCTATGCAATTTTGTGACTATAAATGTCACTTACTAGCTTAAACCTCAGTATTTTAAGCACTTCGACAGATACATCTCCTCAGAAGAGGAAACATTAGTAATTGCTATTTACATGACACTAGTTCAGAGACTACACAAAGTCACATTACCAAACCCAAAAACGAATACCGCACAAATGCAATGCAGGGGAAGAGGGAGAGGGGGCAGTGTGGCTGAAGGACTACCTGAGCAGCTGCGAAGGAACCGTGCTCCGGAAAGAGAAAAGGTACCCAAACATCTTAAAACATGTTCCCTCCCCCTAAGACTCTTAAAAACACAACAATAATAAAAAGATAAATATTAATATAGAGCCCATCTACCAAAAGAGAATAAAAAACCTAAATTAAAATAAATTTAGGGGCCTTCACCAAACTTGCTGCAAGTTTGGGGACATAAATATCCAACAGCCATAAAGCTGTGAAAGCCCCCAGAATGAATAAAATAAATCCCACTTGCCTCAGACTGAACAGGGCAACACTGAGACTCTGCCTCAGCCTGTCCTATGGCAGGGCTATAGGAAGAAGAAAAATTTAAATTTTAGAAAAAACATCACCCAATTAAGTGAAAGACATGCATTCAAAGTCAACAGAATTCCAGTGATCAAGCAAACAAAATGATTGCTATAGCACCTATTTTGGCAGGCCCCAATTTACAGCCCGTAGCTATATCTGAATTGGACTGGCTTGCTTTGTATCTTGATCAATGGAACTAAAGTCAGTTGTCTAGGGGCATTTTTCCCATAACTGACAGTATTTACTGTACTAGTTCACAAAAAGTAGAGTTAAAGATCCCACCAGCCACTGGAAATGTTCACCCTCACCTTAGTACTTATGTAGAAGCTAGACCAGTACAATTATTAAGATGTTTACTATTACTTTTAAGTGTCTTTAATTGCCACTTTAAATTGCAGCGCCAGCTCATGGACTGGTATATCAGAGTCCCAATTTAACTGAAGTCATAATACCCTTCTTGCTCTTTATAAAACTGAAGTAATCTTGTTTGCAGAATTCTTTGATTCCTATCAAGTAACTGCAGGTTATACATTCTTTTCAATTTTATCCAAGCTTTAAGAAAATAAGTTATATGGTTCTATGTAAGTACTGTTCAAGAGCTCCATATGCTAAAATAATTGAAGAAACCATAGAGGGCACATGCAGCTAAATGTTTCTAGAAGCTTGTGTATATTCTCTCATGCATGCACAGAGCGAGGAGTAGTTATCCACTGAAATAACATATATATCCCAGCCTCAAATTTATTATCAGCACCTAAAAATCTCCTCTGTAGAAGAATCAGAAGCCCTTTTTAGTCTATACCAGCCAGCTAAATCTTACAGATTTTACTTAAAGCAACCTTTGCCAAAGGCAGGAAGATATTCCACAGGGAAGCACAGGACAGTCTTATCAAGACTCCTGAAGCCTGGGCTTTCCGAAGATTCCTTCATGCCAGTATCATCCCTTTTGCTCTAAAACTCAGATGTGAGATCAACTTCTCATAATGATATTGAGAGACCATGCATAAAATAATTTAGAACCTTTTAAACAAGTCCTGGATGCCATAAACTCCAAGTATTTTGCTAAACATTTTCCCGCCTAAACATTTTCTTCCAGCCTGTTTTTTTGTATTCAGTGTTTGCATTATATTCCAATTTAAGGATCAATCAAAGTCCACTTGCAAGTTTTAGCTCTACTGTAATATCTGCCATGGCAAATTTTGGCAACAACTAAAAAAGAAAGGTTCTGCCTATGAATTGTATCACTAAGGGTCCTGCAACAGGTATGACAAATGCTTTTCTGTAATCAGAAAGACTCCTGCAATTTCTTTCCAGGGAGAGATTAACTGAAGCAAAAAACCTGCTTGCATGGCTGCATTACATCAGGGATTTTGCTGGCACAATCATGTTGACTGAACTTTGTACTATAAATCAAGACTTAGTCTTTACGCAAGCAATTACAACATTCCAATTAGCTTTCCTCTTTTTGGGAAAATGCACCATAAATCCAACTCTCTGAAGATTAAGAAGCAGTATCCAAAGAAATGAAGGCAGAGACCAATAGACAACATATGCAGTGAAATACCTGCCTGCTTACAGAAGAGCTCACACAAGAGACAAGAGGAATTAAAGATAGCCACATTACAGCTCTTACAGCACAGGAATGACAGGAGCAGAAAAGTACATATCCACATGAAAAAGCATGGAAAAAATCCTCCACCTGCTTGTTAAAAGATTTATTAGAGTCCCATGTAAATAATATGTGGCAGTACTTGGTTGAGGAATTATCATAACATTACTACGAAGGAAAGTTCAATCTTAAAATGCATCCAAGCTCTAAGTCTATGTAGTATTACTGGCTACAAAATGGTGCTATTATTGGAACAATGAGACATTCACTATTTAAAAGACAGGAACTCTTAATACAACTTGCAGAATATGCTGAGTTAACAGTACATGCAGTAAGGTTTTAAAGTATTTATCCCAGGAAAAGTAGGGGTCTGAAAACAACATACAGAAAGTTAGGGAAAGACACCAAGAGAGGGTATTTACTTTACTAGGGACAGGAGGAGAAATAGCATTACAGCAGCAATGTGATCGTCAGAAAAAAGCAAGTTCTACAGGTTTAAAAGCAGAAGTTAAGATCAATTTATAATCCATTCATTTAATGAGTACTGTTACAAAAAGGATGAATGCAAGACATTGTAAAAATCTCTTCAGTGTTTTGTAATTGTCCTTATTAGAAAACCAGAAGAAAATTAAGAGTATAAAAGCACTGCTTAAGCAAAACAGGTTTATCTGTTAAGACTTCTGTATAAAGCAAGATGAAGAGCTAATGAAAGATCTGACATCAAGGTCCACTCAGCACATTTGCAAGCCAAATGCTGCACATCTGACAGGTGATCAGCAGACATCAGTGATCAGAGAGAACTGCTTCTCAATAGAGGCTTGGAGTTATGGTCTTAAAACTGCTAAACACTTCAGAAAGAGCACTTCACACTAAGGCCATTCAGCTGCAATGGGACTGCAGAAAACGTTCTAATGGTTTCATTAGCCATTCCATGACCCCAGATTTGAAACTGAGATGTATTAGTATAATGTACTATTTTAGCTGCACTGTATTTCTGGATTATTAAGGGACAGTACAGATTTAAGCCACATGAGGTACTTCAGTGCAGTTAAAAGCCCAGACTTTCAAGAAAAAGAGCCATAATGCTCTGTATTATAATTAAGTAAAAACTCCATCTATAAAACATCCATGAAATATTAACTGACACAAAAAGACTGATAATCTTCCTAACCTACCCTAGAAGAAGAGATATCCCCATAAATTAAAGTGCACAGATAAGGCTTGAGGCTGGAACATGTATTTAAAGTTGACCTGCAAATGACAAATTCATCACTCCTTTTTTTGCCCCCTGCTGTGAGGAGACCAGGGAGCCTCTTGCTTTCCCTCCAAAAAGTCTGGCTCTACATTTTCATTCTCATCAGAAATACAACGCACTAACATAGTGATGTTACACATTCAGAGAATTACAACCATGACAGTAACTTATCACTACTCTTGCAGAGGGGAAGACCTCTCCAATAGCTGTTATTAGGACTGATGAAAAGGTCTCTTAGACACTTCTGTTAAATGGCTCCAGAAACTCAGGTGTCATCTGATCACAGTATGCAACTGATGGTTCATCTTTCAGACTGTTGAGAGCTGAAATTCTGAACATATAAAGTAAAAATATACCATATAACACATTACTCTTGTCCCTCTGTCTTCTATACACTGGGAAGGTCAAGCTACTCTTTCTCTTTTGCAGGTCAACTTCAATACAGAAACTGGAAGTCACTCACCCATGTGACATGCACCTAAGCTTCTAGAAACCTTCATCTAAAAGACTCCTGAAACTCATTTGTGTTTGCACATTAAAAAGAGTCAGTTGAAGAGTGAACTAAGAAGACACACCTGGCACTAGGATGCATCTTAGAGCAATCACTTATACATCCTACAAGTAAGTGCCAGGACTAGAAATCATTTAAAATTTATTAAGGACAAGAAAGCACAAATGAACAACCATATTCATTAAGAGACGTTACAACCAAGACTTAAGATATGCCTGCTGCAGCCTCATTTTTGAGGAGTCAGTTAATAAGTGTACAGGTCTTTGTCTACTAAGAAGTGCAGCTAAGGAGTGACTTAATTTTAGAACAAGGAATTCAGATTTTACTAAAACAGCACCAATAACTGCGTTCACTACACCAACAGCTACGATGGCATGCATCTGTACAAACCTTTCAGGCAGTTGTCCACAGCTGGTCATGAATAAAAAGGCATATAAATTTTTCTCTTCTTTTATTACAATGAAGTTTGTAACAATACAGAAAAGTCACACGACCTTAGTGGGTCAGTTTACTTAAACCCTGAAACAGGAGGAACTCTAAATACATTAAATATTGTTACAAGTTCAGACTTAAATGTACAAGTAGTTGGGAACAGTTACAGCCCTCACCAAACTATGTTGGGGACATGAAGTCCAACAGCACTTGAAGTGCTGTGAAGGCATCATTTCACAAATAGCAACATAATGTTACAGAACTTGCCTTTAAGGTGGTATGTTCATGTAATTCCAGCGCCTTCACAATTTAACGAACCATATTTACTATACTTCACTTCTAAAAACCTAGATGAAACATGAAAAAGAAGCCATACAGTATAAATTGCAACATCAGGAAAAGTTCCTGTTATTATTCCAAATAATTTTTTCCCATGTAAAATAAGAATGTCCAATAGCTCCTTGCATGTGGGAAGATACTTATTTTTTAAAGTCACAATGAAGCCTTAATTGACGGAAGCTCGGCTATATTAACAGCACAAGATGAGAAAAGGTTTAATCTCCAAACCTATTAGAGCGTGTGTAGTAGCATCAGTAGCGGCCACCCTGCGACATTACAGGAGGTCTCATTCCCATTGGAGGTCGAGGAGGTCCACTTTGGTAAGGGGGCACCATCGGAGGTCCCTGACCATATGGAGGCATCGCTCCAGGAAGATATCCTGGCATGCCCTGGTGATGAGCACCATACTGACCTACAGACAGAACATTTAAGATGCAAAGAAGATTTTAACTAAATAATGGGCAGAAGCTGCATTTTGTGAAAAGCTTCACCCACCTCCCCCTGACAGCAGAGTTTCTAGCATAGACAAATCTTTACAAGAAAACAAAGCTGGGAAACTTATGATTACCATGAGGTGGCATGGGAGGTCTCATTCCTTGTTGTTGTGGAGGAATTCCCGGCTGTGGTGGCATCATACCTCCTATTGGTCCAACTTGGGGATTACCCAAAGCAGCCTGTCCCGGTCGAGGAAGATTTCGCTGATACTTGGGCAACTGTGCCCTTCTCTCTTCCTAAAACCAGGAACAGACAACTGTTAACACACTGCAAACCCAGAACTCACCAAAAGCAAAGTAAAAGTGTTAACAAAGTAGATTACCAGCACTAAACTATTTCAGCTAGGAGTTCAAAGACCGCTACTAGTAACACTACACAGTAACATTTGGATTTTTCTCCCTTCCTTCAAAGTTACTGTTTTATTACCAGCCAATCTAGCATTTTGCACACAAGTTCTCTTCCTCCCTCAGCTGAAGAAAGCCCTTTCCCCACAAGCTGAGACAAAAAAGCCAAACAAATCTAAAGATATATAAACAGAAATTAAGGTTCATTTGTTTAATCCATAAATTCCATATTTCTAACTGCTGTAATAGCACCAAACCACCTCAACTCTTAAGTCTTCTGTCCTACACTCATTACCTGTATCTATTTAACTTTACGCTTAAGTCACAAGCGGAAAAAGTCCATATTATATTTTGGGTTGAGTAATTTCTTATCATTTAGATCTACAGCAAGATCATTGCAATATGCCAGTGAGCACTTTGCAACTGAAGTTTTCTCAGTGCATGGTTCTATGACATTCATTCTGCACAGCTTGTACTCTCACCATTAATAAAATACACGTAACACAGACTGCAGAAGAAAATGTATTTAACCAGCCATATCGGCATAAATAGCATGTTCCAGTAAGACAATGAAAGTATTTTAACTTACCAGTGATATATCCTCATCTGGATGGATCAACTTACTGGTTGCACTGGTGGTTGTGAGGGTAGCAGGCTTACTTGTTATAGATGTAGCTGGTTTAGCTGCAGTACTGTTTGTCGTGCTAGTGGTTGAGGCTGTAGACTGTGTGTAAGCAGGGAATGTAGGTTTTGGGGGTTCTGTTGTTGTTGCAGGTGTAGAATTCAAAGGTTTGAAATCAGTACCAACTGGACCTGGAACAGCTGCTGCAGCCTGTGAAACAGAGAGATCAGTATTTATTTCTCAAAGCACAAGAACTGAAGAGATGTCTGTTAGACCTCTGAAACCTTCCAGTGAGATACATAATTATAACAAGATTGACAAAAGAAAAGTTCAGCTTGATTGCATACTAGTGCAACTGAAAACATGACAAAATAAAACCCAGTATATACACATATACATAAATACACACTGGAAAGCCTAAGACTTGCAGGTCAAAACCCACGACTAGAAAGAAAAGAAACAATAACAAAAAGACCCCCCCACTATCAAATTTTTTACCTCAAATACCAAGTTCTGTAAATGTCTAAATCTTTCCTGAATCACTGTTCTATTAAGAGGCCCTAAGGATAAATTCACTGTTCTCTCACTAAACGAGCATACTTTAGCAACCATTAGTGTACAGTACAGCTCAAAGTGTTAGTATTCATTAAAATTAGGTATTTAAGAAATGTTCAAATTAAATATTTAAGAAAGCTCTATTGTGTCAGGGTTTTTAAGCGTTCTCTCTATAAAAACTCTGCGGTATGGTCACAAACTTACTACGTCTCTCTACAGATCTTTAATCTCATTTGGGAATGAATAATTGCTGAAGGCAGGTATGAGGCTCACTACAGATTCCAACATTTCATCTTTCCTACTTTTTCCTCAATAAAACTTAGACAAGGAAAGTGTGCTTTACCACGCTTTCTGTGGAGACACAGCAATCTCCAAAGCAAGCTTTAGTTATGAGAGAATGCTTTTGTTTCCAGTCACAATTATCTGACCTTTCCAATCAAAGTATGTCAACTTTATGCACGTAACTCAAATTACAGAATTCCCTACATTATGATGTACCATAAACAACATAAACTAAAAAAGCCTTCACCATGCATCAAGCTAATCACTGCCCACTAAAATGCATTTAACTGCTTTCATGCTTTTTTAACCCTTTAGAACCAGGATGTAACATTTCATTCTTTCATTCTAAGAAAAATTGGGCACTTTGACATTGCTTATTAAGATGTAACTCTCAATCCAGGACTCTGCAGTTTTACCAGCTAAACATAATCAGGAATATACCAAGAGATTATCTGAAGATGTTTAGTCAATTTTAGATTTTACAGAACGGTCCAAAGGGTTAAGTTGCAAAGCAATTTGTTTTTAACTGTGACTTCCTGCGTACTTGTGCTGTGCTAGGAAACAGAGCGTTAGAAGATGCTGACAGACTTTCTGAATTGGAGGAAGCTGCACTTGAGCTTGTGACAGGTGTCCCCATCTGTAGCATAAAAGAAAGGAAATAGTGAAAAGTCTCCAAACAAATGGGTGGAAAGTATCCAGATGAAAGGATTTCTTATGCTAAGTCTTTTCTTACAAAAGGATTGTGGGTTTGCAAATAAGTATTTTCCCTGCAGAAGTCCAAAATGCAAACAGCACACTATAAAGGCTTCTGCAACACACTTGAAAGCTAGTAAAAACTTCAGGACTTATACACAACAAGCGCAATCGAAGCTCAGAGGTCACAAGCTACTCCCCACTTCCCTCCCCAAAACATTTAAATGAATTTTTGCTACCTTAACTTACTCCTAAACCTTTTAAAGTAAAAAACCACCTAATTCAGGCAATGTTTAATCAATTTAACAAAGCTACAAAATATATTAGTCCATCTATGGGTAGAGAGCCCATTATGAAAAGAACAGGAGAGAACAAGTCATGTCAAGATTTATACTTGGGAAATTTTAGGTAAAGTTCTATGCAATCAGGTTCCGGTAGCTGACTAACACAACCCTTTGCCCACCCAAAACACCCTTAGAAATGACAAACTAAAGGGATTAAAGAAAGAAGTGTTTTGCCTACTCCTTTCTTCCCCACGTGCTTACAGAACTTCTGTTTGGTTTCATGGCTGTTGTAAGACAAACAAAAGAATCTTTTAAAATTCATTCAAGCACTACACTGAATTAAAACTTTGAATCAAGACAAGCAAGAGACTTAACCAGTCTCTTGGGCCTCCTAAATAATAAAGGAGAGACATTGTTGACACAGTGGCAATCTGAAGACTGTAACAGCAGATTCCAAGCTGTGAGGTACCTTACCTGCCCTGCACTTGGGAAGAGTGGTTTAGTAACTGGAGGCTGGGGAGCAGGTGCAGATGCAGCAGGAGCTGGAGGCCTGTTAAGAATTCCTGGTGCTGTAACAGGCTGCGCTTGTGTCATTGGAGGCATCCCAGGACGAGGACCAACAGGTGGTGGCATACCTACAAACAACAAAGAATTCGTAACATCAGGCTGAAGGAGATTTAGAGAATTCTTTTCACAGTATTTTTAGAACAAAGTCTACCCAAAGAAAACGTATTTTTAAGGCAACAGCAAAATAAAACATGACAAAGGGTAATGCCAGCAGTCACCTACTGACATCCATTCATAGGCAATAACCTCAAACACTTCAGACAATACTGAAGTTTTGTTTTCAACTAGAGCTTCAGTGATGTTTATGCAAAGAAGTTTAAATCAATGCAATTAATGCAGTCGCTGCTGACAACACACCATGCCTATGCTGCCAAGTGCAGGGATAAGACTGCCACAAAATGCAGCAGATGCAGCCATTATGAACAGTACGAGAACCTTGATCGAAACACACATCGGCTTTGCTGTGAGTCACAGTGCAACAGCATACAGAAGGCTACTTTTGTAGATGACTATGATCACAATACACGCACTTTGCATGCACAGGGCTCTAGAAGAGGTTCAAACATTGTAAATCAACAGCTCACATCATTTCCATCACGTTACTGTGCGGTATAACTAGGCTGTAACTAGTGAGAAATGTGGGTGAATTAGCAAATCTCAAGCCACCCAGCATAGCTGCTGGTCAGGTGGAAGGAACACTGAGAACTTAAGACTGCTTAAGAGCTACACAAGCTCAAGTAACATCTCTTCTAGCTATGGCAAAAGACCAAATTCCAGTTAGTTCCTTCACACAGCAGGTTCAAGACTTGGGTGTATTACCAACATTATTTCTCATTTCCCACAACATTTTCAATCATTACAATTTTCCAGCTGCAGCCATACTAAAAGGAGAGATGGAAACCAGGCAACACGAAAGTCACAAGTGCGTGCAGTAAGAAGAATATATTCTGCTTTTTTTCTTCATAGTGGCAATAAACACTTTTTTTTTATAATCAAAACCTATAAACTAAGCCCTTCATCTGTGCACAAGCGTTGCTTCTGTGGCAATCAATTCACATCAAGGTAATAGCATAAGTCTGTATATTCTTTATACAAATCCTAAATCTCAGTTAAAAGAAAGAAATACAATTTAGCTCTCACCATAGTACGAGTTTGACAGCCCCGACCTACCTGGTGGCATACCAGGCATAAGAGGTGGTATTCCTGGCCCAGGAGGCATCATTCCACCCATCGGCATCATCCTATTGAACAGAAAATAAGCACTGGTATGAACACCAATGATAAACTGTTAAGACAACTGGCATACCTGTATTAGATAAAAATTTATGGTAGATAAATCTTTCCAAGAACCTCTCAGCAGAAGAGATTCAAAACCAGCTTACTCCACAGTTAGAAATGTCTTTCCACAAGAAAGACCATAAACACTGAAAATCTTCCAAGCACCTGAGCTTATTGCAACTTCATTCCTCAAGCTTTTAGTATTGTATTTCCAGAATATGTCCCTCTTGACATCCATTTCAGACTACTAGTTTTATCAGTGTTCCAAGAACCTGATCTCAGTACACTCAGAAACACTGAAAATAGAAACAGCAGCTAACTCCAACCAAATCGCTGTACATCTGCTATTGCTCCCTCCTGACACCACAAGTCTACTTGTGGATATAGCACCCTCATGCTATGTAAACATATTCTAGCTCCTTTAGTGAACAGCAGACAATCCAAATGTGTAAAACTATACACAAAATACTGATAAAAGGAGCAGAGAGTACAGGGTAAGAAAGTCTAAGTTTCAATTACAGTAAGTATTCCCTATACTAATGACAAAAAAGTGGACTTACTTAACAAGTCCTTATTATGGCATATTTTCCATTCATATTAAAAACAGGTTTAGGTTTTCCTTTGGTCTTGGGGTTTTTCCTGCCTCTCCCCCACACCTCCAATTTTGGTTTTTAGGTTTGGGGGTTTTACTGATACCTGGAGGAAAAAGATTGGTCTGTATTTCCTAACAAAGGTAGCATCTAGAAGACTCCTTTTATCTTATCTACTAAGCCACACTGCACATTAATAATGTTCCCCATACATACAACCCTTACTATAAGCTAATTTCTTCTGCACAGGGCTGCAAAAGTGTCTAAAACACTATGCTTTTAAACTGGCAAGTTATAGACAAGTATGTACAATTTCTCTACAAGAAATACACCACGTGCAGCTTAAGTTTGATGAAAATTTCCAAGGCACTAGACGCTGGATTAGGGAAAGAAATTAAGGAATACTTATTACTTAAGTTAGCAAGATAAGCAGCCAAGTGCAGACCAAAACCCCACTGAGAAGCAGTTTGTCTGATGGTGTCAAGCCACCTTCACCACTGCTGTTTCAAAACTGAAAAGATCACCATAACAGGTGAGCATTAATTCTTCAAAGCAAACTGGTGCCCAGGCTCTACTTTTAGTCTCATCTGCCACCGATACAAAGGAACCACCAATGCAAAAAAAAGCAGTAATGATTGGTAACGTAGCACCATCACCCCTTTATTAGGTTAATGGCTGGAGAAAGTTAGTCTTGCCACCCACTCTGACAACTGTTAGATCCCTGCAAAAGCAATGGATGCTCACTGCCTGCTGCCACCAGAAAGAGCACTGAAA
Organism: Neopsephotus bourkii; assembly: GCF_033783945.1. NCBI lineage: Eukaryota > Metazoa > Chordata > Aves > Psittaciformes > Psittacidae > Neopsephotus > Neopsephotus bourkii. The sequence goes on from NW_026902223.1 coordinate 3,892,125, forward strand.
ATATGCAGCAATAGTGCTAGAACCTGAGTGTCACAGAATTTTTGGCAAGCTAATGTGCGTCTTTTCCTACATGACATCACAGTCACCTGAATGTTAACATGGAGATTAAGGAGGCCAAGGCACCAGCAAGACTGAGATGATTTTGTACTGTTTCTACACAGAAAAGCTGCAGTCATGATGAGCATTCACATGATGGTCAACTATATCATGGTATTTTAACTCATTCAACAACATTTATGTCTCAGGAGAGAATTATCTTTCATCTCAGTGAGCTTTCAAACTTAGAAACAAAGTTCCTGCGGTATGCCCTACAGCATAAAGAATTAAGCACATGGAACTCAAGAGAGGTTGCAAGCCCTTAAGGGTGTATTCTGCTAATATTTTGTAGAATATGTTTCTCCGAGATTTGTAATATTCATTTAGATAGAGCATAAAAACTTCACATATTACATAACAGCAAAACCCAACCATTTTTCCCCAATTCTTAGGAAATATTCAGAGGTTTTCAGTAAGACAATTTCAAGCTTATCAAAAACATGACATAAAATGGCATAATGAATGTACCTAAGAATTACATTAATGAGATGCTTACATGTTTCCACCACAAAATGACTGCATGTATTTTCTCTGTTGATGTAATCTGTGAAAATTTATGACAAAATCAAAAATCTAACTGTGATTTTCCAAACACATTGTGACAGGGGATGGTGTCAACCCCAAACAAGCACAAAAAACACAACATCTTACTTTTGCCCAAAATACAAGAAAAATAAAACCATCCAGTATCTTTATGCAGTTAAGTTGATGACCGGAACCAGATGTACAACATACGTGCAACACACAAAAGAAGAGTGTTTCACAGAAGGCTCTAAATCAACACACCAAGACCATACATGATTATACTACCACCCAATAAAGTTAGGAGAAAGGCAACATACTTTATACACAGAGTTTGGCCGTATTTTTAATGTTGGTTTAGAGCCATCCACTTCTTTGGTTAATCTTAAGGTTACAGTGCACACAGGTTCCTATGTGCATTTCTCTGATTATCTTAATTTTTTTCCCACAGTTTAAAAAGCATGGTATGAACATGTAATTGCAATATTAAGTCTTTCTTGCTACTCACCCAGGTGGCATTCCAGGCATAACTGGAGGCATTCCAGGCATCATAGGTGGAACACCTGCCATTAATGGTGGTATACCTAAAAAGAAAAACACATTTTGAACAACTCTAGCAATACCCAGTCACTAACAAATATCACTTAAGAAATTCAGATGGGATTAAATGCTTTATAGGAAGCTCTACAAGACTGGGAGTTTCCTGGAATAGCACTGCTTACAAACAATGCAATATAAAATATTATCTGCAAATCTAATTTAGACTAATTTTTCTCAGTCCTGCAAGACTTTTTCATAGCAGTCTCCAAAGAACATGTGCTAAAATGGGCAGATTATCCTTCCAGCATACAAGCAGCAAGTCTTTCTACTCAGCTTTTCAGTGATTAGCTAAGACATCTCACCTGGAGGCATCCCTGGTGCACCTGGCACAGGAGGCAAACCTGGCTGTGCCATTGGGGGAATGTATCCCTGCTGGGGCTGAACTTGCTGGGGTTGAAATGAAGTTGAAGCTGCAGATTCATCATCTTCATATTCATCAGAGTCATCCTGTTGTTTCTTTTTCTGGCTCTCTGCTGAAGAATACAAATGACAGTTAAATAATGGTCAAACTGAAGGCAAATTATATTCTGTGAAATTCATTTTCTCTGGGTTATTCTAGTTGGAACAAAACAGTAAATTCAAATCTTACGAGCATGTTCAAAAATCCACTGAATTACAAAGAAGAAAAACTAACGTAAGCCTACCTATATGTTCAAACAATAAAGGGAACAGAAATGACTCGCACCATAACGATCCCCAACATACCTGGGGACCTTCATTCATGCTGTCCAGAACAAACCAAAGCAGTTCAAAGAAAGGTACACTTAAGTAACAAATAAATATAAGTATTTGAGCATCATCAGGCATGTAGCACCCCGCCCTTCAAAATTAAAATCACCATCTTCATATTCATTAGGTAATTGTCAGAGCTGCACAGGCAAATGCAGCTACTTCTGAACAGGAAAGGAAAAACATCCTCAACTTTCTACATGACTGGCAAATGTGTCAGAGAATGCACTAAATCCAACCCTTACTCTTCTGAGAAGTGAGAACTGTGTAACACAGATACAGCTTAGTATCAGTAAGAAACAGACTAGGAAATACCAGATAGCTAGCTAGATTATACTTTACCCTGAGTTTTTTGTTCAAGTAACCTCCTCCGTTCCTCCATGTCTTTTTCTGGAATGCCCTCCATACCATAGATTTCCAGTTCAATGTCTGTTCTTCCAGGAATCGCATTTGGAACAGCATCTATTGTTTCCTTATGTACCTAAAGAAACAAAGAAAAAACGTCCTCCTGACCACTATTCAAATAAATTGCACATGTTCATCAGCCAGTTTCAAGACAAACAGGAAGATCCTTCATGGGAAGGATCCCTCTGGCCAAACATGTTATTGACATGTACTTCCTGATCACTGTTAATTATTAGTTTCTAAAATTAGTTTATATGAACTTGTCTTCTGAACACCAATACAATTCCTTCACTCCTACACCCCCAAAATGACAGCAGAGACCTCTACTGCACACTTCGTGACTGCTGACACAGCAGGACTCCTGCTCTGGAAACACACCATTGCTGTCTTTTTCTCATTGATTTCTAAAACTCCGGAAGCTCCAAACCCCCATCTTTATAAGTCCACTATTAATTCCAATTCAAGATACTGTTCAGAAAAGTTCATGTAAGTCTAAAACTTCTTACCTGCATGCAGTGGATAGCTAATCCAGGTCCTGTATACAGTTTCTTATGACATATATGGCATTTAAAGTGCTTTGCTTTTTGATGCTGTATAAGGATTTTTTCATCATCAAAATCCCTGTTACAATACCTATTGAAGACTGTTAAGGAAACATTTAATCCTGAAAGTGACCTTCTATCTAACACTAATTAGCATCTCTATGATTAAAGAAAAAAATAATAAACTCCACAACAGGAAGCATCTCTGAGCATTCAAAGCATGACAAATATTTCATGGATGTCTGTAACCAGACATACCATTGAACAGTTCCCTCTTCAGAGTGGTACAAAACTGGTAAGACCTCTGCACATAATCAGAATCATCATTTGATTCCATATTCTATTTGACAACGTGCTTTTCAAATGCTACTTATTTCTAAGTAGATTCATTCTTTCTCTACATACCTATAGATTAAAATTGCTGAAGCACTAAAGCAGAAATAAACTTGAAATCTACAAAAGTGATGCTAAATACTTAGAAATGCCTATTTAATAACAAGCCTCAATAGCCAATGGTTGTAAAAGAGAACACAGGTTTTCAGTAAAATTCCTTTCTTTCTCCAGCTATCCAACTATCAATTTTTGTGACGCTGCATAATTCACTGCAGACATTAAAGAATTCTGGTTTTAAACAAATATTTTAAGCAAAGAACTATGTGGACACCTATGTGACAGAAGAGTCAAAATGTAACTTCCTTTCTGCAGGTCAGCATTAATATTTCAGCAAACGCTTCACACGTATCTTACTACACAAGACAAATACACATTTGTTATTTACTGGCTGCTCCTCATTCACACAACGTGTTCATCACCTCCACCAAAACCTTAAATATGTTAATATCTAAAATGGAAACACAAATGCCTTCCAACATAAGCTGGTAAAAGATCTCAAAGCTTAGAAATTACTTTATTAAAAAGTTGTAGACTGGGCAGAAGCACCACCACCACCCCAGCCCCCACAACAAAAAGGAGATTGCAAAGGACTGATCGAATACACCAGTATTTCTAGATACCGAGAAATTATACATGACTCTGATGCAACAATTACAAGTATAAAACCCCTCCACCCCCAAAAAAAATGAAGTTTTTGCAAGTCTCTGTTAACCACATCCGCCCCACTTCTCGAGTGTTTACGAGAGGCAGCTTTCTTCCATTAAGGTCCTTCCCCCAGTGAATAAAGAAGGTTCTCCATTTTCCCCACGACCCCAGCCACCCGGAGGGACCTGGGCGCAGGAGCGCCAAGGACAGAGGCCCGGGCGGCTGCGGCCTGCCCTGGCTTCATAAGTCGGACATGAGACCGCGGCCGAGGCCTCAAGCAACGGAGGCGGGAGCGGGCGGACTAGGCCGCGGGGTGGGGAGCAGAGGAAGGACACTGACCAAGCCCCATTCCCGCTCTGAAAAGCTCGGAAATGAAACAAGACCAAGCACAGAACCAAATCGTAACGGGGCAGAGAGAAAGCAAGCGCCCTATCCCGACAGTAAGGAACCGGGGGAAGAACGGGGTAAGTCGCAAAGAGACCCGACCGGGCCAGGCCGTTCCCCCACCCGCTCCCCACATCCGCCTCGTCCCACAGCGAAGGATACCAGCACCAAGGCTTCAGTTGCTTCTTCTTCTTACGGCCCATGGCGGCGGCGCCTCTGACCTACACGGAAAGAAAACAGACGAACTTTTCCCTCCGGAGCCGCAATGCCCGCAACAACCCCTCACAGAAACGAGCGAGGCAGCCACAAAATGGCCGCCACGCTCCCTCCTGGCGCTACCGCCCCCGAGCTCCCAGCCTGCACCGCAGCGCTGAAGGCGGGGTGCCCGCTGACGCGCTCCCTCCTCCTCCTCTCGGGTTGCCCGATGGCGTCTCGCTGTGGCCCTCGGCGCCATTTTAGCACAGGGGTCGTCCTGGGGGGGGCTGTGGTTAATGTGGAGGGGAAACTGGCTTTTCCCTGTGGAATCAGGCGGGCAAGGAGCCGCTGTCTGCTAACGTGGCCGGTTAACACGGTATTTTGGTGGCGGTTAAGTGTGCCCACATAGCTGGCTCTTGGTAGGGAAGCCTAGGGGTGTGAGGGAGCTCGGTCCCTCGAGAACCCCTTGAACTGACGCGGAGCGCCCGCTGCCTGGCCGGGGGCTGGTCCCCCAGGCAGGTACATCCCGTTAGGATGTGCCAAGTGTCCCCGCGGCTTCCTGCGGTGGCCCTGCCGCAGACTGGAGGCGAGAGCAGCCTGTTAGTCATGAGGCTGAGCTAACGAATGTGCTGTTGAACACAGCTGTTGCAGAAGCAGAATAGGCTTTACAAACCAGGCAGCGCAGCTCAGCCTGCCAGCGCTGATGTGAGCAGGTCCAGCCGCGCTCCTCACCCCACTCGCCCTTCCTCCATCTGCCGGGCCCGGCCACTGCCTGCCCGCTGCCGTGGGTACACCCACTGTGGGGGAGCAGCCGTCGCGGTGCTCCCGCCCCCTCCCGCACAGCCCAGTCTCCGCGGGGGAGAGCAGCGGGCGGCGAGCGCCTGGCCCTGGAGCGGGTGAAGGCGGCGGCAGGGCCCGCGGCACAGGCGGCTGCTCGGGATGCTGCCGGCGCTGCCGGTCGGTGACGAGCGGGAGCTGGAGAGCAGCGAGGAGGGCGGCGGCGCGGGCGAGGAGCGGCGGCCGGAGCGGCACGGCAGCACCTACCACAGCCTCTACAGCTACCGGAGCTGCAGGTGAGGGTGCCGCTGGCCGCCGCCGAGGCCTGGCGGGCCGGGTGCGGGCCGTTTGCGGGCCTTGTCAGTTCCCGGCTGCTTGAATTCGCGTTATTTCCCTCCCCGAAGGGATTATTTTCATCCCTTAGTGTCCAGATACTCTGCCCCTTTAAAACGCCCTCATGCCGTACCTTTCCTGCTGCAGCCCCTGTTCCCCGTTGTGTGAGTTAAGGCTGTGAAATGAATCAAAGGGATGGCTTGATTTTCAGATCCTCGCAGCAGGGAGCAGACGGCGGGGATGGCAGTCCCAGCAGTGCTGCGGCACAGACACCCTCCAGCGAAGACTTCAGGTAAACCCCATCTGCAGAACATCATAACCAACTGTAACACCCCGTTTTTATGTCTTTGTTGTATTGCAAATAGTAAGCAAGTACATTGAAGTCACTTCAAAGGAGAAACCTCAGTGAAACCACGGTATTTCGTTTCTGGAATACGTAGGGATTGGACACAACTACAGACCTCAAATAACATACTAAACACAAACTCATATTTGAATTTGAACTCTGTTTTCTTTCCTACTAATAGTTGACATTTCTGTATTGACTTAAGTCTTCACGTAGATAAAACATAATTAAAACGTATTAAGCAATCTTAAATGGACATCTTATCTTTCCAAAAGCTCTGTAATGGGGTTGTTGCTCCATGTTATAACTGGGGAAACATAAGAAGAAAGAGTGACTTGTTCATAGCTGCTGAGAAATTCAGCATCAGCTGACACCATGACTCCAGACTTCTGGTCTAGTGGCCAAACCACTGAATGTTTCTAATGGGCCAGAAGTCACAGAGTGAGTTACCTGTAAGCCAGAAAGCTCACAGTAGAACCCTTATTGCAGCAGGGGGTTCTATACTTGTTGCTTTTCACTAATGATTTCTTCTTGTTTTTTTAAAGCCTGTCCTTGCTGGACACTAATTTACCAGCAGAAGCAGAGACTGAACTGCGCAGTTTTATCTCTAAGCGTCTTACTAAAGGAGCTCTGTTTGAAGGAATGGGGAATTTAGCATCAGTGGGGCTGAGGTAAACTTCAAATGTTATTTGTAAAGGAGAAACTGTAAGAACCAGGGGCAGCATTGCACATCTTGCCATCTGCTGCTGCGCTTGGGCTTAATCCTGATTCCATGTCTATTGATGCTGTTTGTAACAGCTTTATGCAATGGCACTTCCATTATTTTTGAGAAAAATGTTGTAGTAAATAACTTGCTCTTTGAATGCTAAAAAATACTACGTTTATTGCTCCTTTATTTTAAACTACTCTGATCACACCACAGAGGAAAAAAGTGAAAGTCTGAGAGCTCTATATTTGATCATAGGAGCCACCAGTTCTACCCAGAGAAAATTGTTTCTATAAGTCATGTATGTCAGCTTTTTTCATGTAATGTATGTGTAATTGTGTATGTGTATGTATGTGTAATATGTGTAATCACATGTAATTGTGATGTATCTGTAACAAAATAATTCTTCTTTTTTTTTCCTACATAGCATACCAGAATATAAAGTTGGTTGTTATTACTGTCGTTTCCAACAAGAAAATATTCTAGAAATGGCAACACTAGAATCAGACATCACTGTTCCAGAATACGTGGTTTGTTTCATAGGTGGCTCAGAGAAAGGTCTAGAACTATATCCTTACCTTTGACTTTATCTGCGTGGAGAGGGAGAGGATGTAAAAATTATGTTCCCATTTTGTCTGTTTCTTGCTTGAAATCAGCTCATTTGTGCACACCTTCCAGTAACTGAAAATGTCAATATCAGCCATTACTGAAAGGGAAAAACGCAGGTCTTAAATGATGCATCTCATTTTCCTTAAGAAGATACTTTCAGACTTGAGCTGGACAAATATATTCAAAGTCTGAAGATAAACCTTGATTTGGAGGTGAGGCCTAACTTTTTTTCTTGAAGTGGTAAAAATTACTATTTACACAAATTAATTATTACCATAATATTACAGTTTTGTCCGTTTCCTGAGATGCCCTTCATTGCTGGTCAAGTGTGGCTTAAAAAGTCAAACTCATTATTTTGGTTTACTGTGGTTTAAAATCAAGAAGATTCTGACATCCAAACATCTCAGGTTGAATAATAAGTAGTATTCTGTTTGTGTAGAAATCTTATTTGTAGCTAAAGTTTTTATGTTTCAACTTGTTACAGCAAAAATCTTTGGAGACTTACGTTAACCCCTACTTGAGAAGCTGGTTTGAGAATGCCATATGCCCTATTCAGAGAGTGGTACAGCTCTTCCAGGAGAAACTTGCCTTTTTGTTGCATGCTGTAAGTGTATTCAAACTGGATCACTAAAAGAGGTTCAGAAGCAATCTCAGTGACTCCAGCACGTTTAAAATGTCTTTGCTTTTCCAGCCAGGCGTAAATGAGGAACCATTCTTCTATGCTTTTTTAATTCAGTGCAAGTACTTTTTCTCTGCTTTATTACTAAGGAAGCACATACCAATTTCTTCTGTCATTTTTTTATAGTTAACTCATTTTAAATTATATAGTACTATGTGAGTTGAAATTAGAATGAGAAAATTGGAAACAGCATGAGAAAGCTGTCACTGCTATAATTCCTCTGAACCAAAAGGGATGTTACATTGTGGATGTGCCTCATGTAATTCACTGGGAACAGAAAATAAATCACTCCTAGCTTTAGTCCCTGAGTCTGAGGCAGCTTTGGATGGAATAGCTAATAGAGTATAACTGCTGTATGTCTTCTGAATGCAAAACCAGCTGCAATGACTGCAACTTTGACTTCTTTTTTTTTCTTTTAAGGCTTTGAGTTATACTCCTGTAGAAGTAAAAAATGCAGATGAAAGAACAGAAAAAGACATCAGCAGGTAAAGATACTTTGAGACCAAGGAACCTGTGAGTAACTTGGCTTTTGTCTATGACAGCTTGCTGTCCAGGAGCTGTAAAGAAGCAAGCAGTTCACAAGAGCTTTTTTTGTCAGGTTTCTGGCTGCTGCCAGCCTCCAAGGACTCGTTCAGGAAGGCACCATGACCTCCTTGTGTATTGCCATGACTGAGGAACAGCACAAGTCAATGATTATAGACTGTAGTGGACCTCTGCCTCAACTACATAATGCAGGTAAGATTACAGCTATGAATACTTCATGGTACTTGCTTGTATCCACTAGCTGCTGAGAGATGTGGACGTTAGAGGTAGTTGAGGATATTCAGAAGCTCAGAGGTTCATTCCCAAAGGTTGTATTCTGGCTGGAAATAAGAAAATCTCTTTTCCGGTGAGGTAGCAGTTTGTTTTACACTGGAACTCTAGTTTGAAAATGGTTGATAATAAAATCCAGGGTGCATTTAACTTGCAGATCATTTAATTAAGACTTGTACACTTCTGGGAAGCTGCAAAACTTTGTTTCCTATTGTATAGACAAATGTTCTAAAAAGGAATTCAACAATCAGAACAGACTTTCACATAATCGCTGTAGCTGTGTTTGCTTTTCTTTCCATATGTAAGACTTCTTTCCCAGCCCAGGTATACTATTATCAGTTGTTATGTGAGAGTGATTAAACCAGGTGAATGCAGCTACGTAGTCTATGTTGAGCTCATTTACCTTTTCTCATCTCTGTGTTTGTGAACCTGTAACAGGAAGCAACAGATTCTGTGAGGAATGGATGCACGCTTTTGTGAATGGTGCTGAAGGTGGAAATCCATTTCTCTTCCGCCAGATTTTGGAAAGCTTTAAATTGAAGGTACGTGTTTGTGTATGTTGAAGACACCAGGGTTACTGAGGGAGCAAATACTCCTTTTGCAGCAAACCTTTAGGTTATTTATGATCATTAATCATTAAATGATTAACTCTGATGTTGAAGTTGAGGACTGGCTTACTGTAGTTGACAAGACCAGACTGTAAAGTAGCGTTAAAGTTTCTTCAGTGAACACTCCAAAGGTGTTTTCTCATATCTAAAATAAAGCCCATTTCTTATGTGATTTGTTGCAATAGGAGAACCCTTGCTACAAGTGTGGACTTACCAGGTTTTGATGACCACACGTTTTGCATTGTTACAGTAACAGTGGTAATAGGTACCAAAGACAACTCTATTTTTACATTACTTTTGAGTAGTAGAATGAAATTCCTATTGGAAATGCTTTTGCTTCTCCTGCTATTCTTCTTCCTCTTTTCCACATGATAGTATGATTTATTTCCATGTAGAAGGATAAGAAAATGCTCTGTTACTCTTTTCCCAGGCTATACAAGACATTAACAACCTGAAGAGGTTTATCCGCCAGGCTGAAATGAACCACTATGCCTTGTTCAAGTGCTACCTGTTCCTGAGGAACTGTGGCAGTGGAGACGTCCTTCTGAAGATTGTGAAAGTGGAACATGCAGAAATGCCAGAAGCCAGAAACGTAGTGACAGTCCTTGAGGAATTCATGAGAGAAACATCAGTAGCTTAGAACTATCGTAATTATTCTGTACTTGTTTGAGGGCATTGTATAAATCATTAATTTCTTCTGTGCAGCTTAGTTTCACTATTGTAGGATTTTTAATTTGTATTTAAAAGTATTACCTAAGTCAAATCTAAGTTGCAGTTTCATCTGCCTTTTCTCTTCTTTAGAGAAAGCAGTATGAGCTTTTTTTAATGTGTAGGTATCAGATCATACCAACTCTTGCAGTTTTCAGTGCTTACCAGATTTCCAAATGATTTGCTCCTTCTATGAGGAAATCATGACATTTGGTTTTTACATTGCACAAAAAAAGCAATCCCTGGCCTGGCAAGCATTGTGGTATTTTAAATATTTTAAGTATCTTTAAAATGATTGTTTCTAATCAGTAAGATTTGGACTTTTGTTTTACTATGTAAAGAAGCACAAACATCTGGATAAATTGTACAAAATGAATTAATCATATTTGTTTATGTAAAAGAATACAGGTAACAAGTCTGTAGCTGGTTTCAACATTCTACTTTCAAATTGGCAGCTTGTTCTGCTGGCACTAGATACACAAGTTGTTAACTGGTATGAAACAGAACTGCCTTAAGACTGAACAGAGCTTTAGGAATCTGTATGTGCTTGTATGTACGTATACATACACTGGCCAGATCTGTTAAATCCCCAGGCTGTTTGATGAATCCCCTTCCTCGCTCGTTTCTGTTGTGATCAAGACCACCTTTGTGTGCTCTCAGTACTTGTGCATAAATATAAATACATGTTTTTCAATTATGGAGAATTAAACCTGAACATTTTACAGATCAAATATTAACTTTATATCAATCGAAGCTTCTTCAGGAACTCAAGTAAACTAAGTTGTTTCATGAATTATTCAGACTTTAAAACATTTCACTGTATTTCAGCAATGAATTCTTACCTACATCATAGGACATGTAGGCAGCAGAATACGTGAAGGAGGTCTTTGGCTACAGCTGAAATCAGAATTCCTGAGGCCTGAGTAACCACATAAACAAGGACTATTTCTGCAGATGTGATAGAAGCAAAAATCTCCGTTGCTTTCCTTTGTAGTAGAAGGTATTCGAATGCCTGACTTCAGACATTTGGACAACTCTCCCTCAAACAGTAACAGTCCTACTCATGCAGTTTGTTCTGCCAGTGCTCTGTGCTGTGATGACAGAAGTTGAGTGCTTTCCTGTGACACCGCTGTCTTGAACCTAAAATAAGGTTTACAATAAAACACATTAAAATCCTCAATAGTGTGCCTACATTATATTATAAATTAGTGTTGACCTTGATGTCTCCTGTTTAAAACCCTTTTTGACACAATGCAGAGGAGCTGCTAGTGTCAGTGACAGCTAAGGTGACACATGACATATGGGCAAGGCAGAGAAGAACACAAAAGTAGTCTGAAAGAAAACAAACCCCTTATTCTCTCATTTGTAGGAGCTCTGAGATGTTAACATTTTTTTTCCTTGAGAATACTTTATGCATAAGTCTGTATAGCAGCACCACTCAAAAAAATGTGTCACGTTTGTTGGTCTTACACATTTTTAACAAAGTTGGAGCACTGACTGTAGTATTTTGTCTGCTCAGGAGCTAGGGAAGAGCTCAGTGCTAAAATAAACACCAACAAAATAGAAGTTGGGTTGGAGAACAGGTAGCTATGATCTGGTATAAGAAATCGTTGCACTAGTCCTGTCCTGTGCTCGGTGGAGAGTGGGGCCAGAGCTGCTTGGGACCCAGTGTTCTATGTGCTAGACTTCATATTTACAGAGAGCAATGCTGTGGTGATAAACTGCTCCTGAGATGCAGCCACTATTGCTTTGCCCAGTCTTAATCCCTGGAATTTTTCAAGAATAAACTGGCTGAAGTGCTGATCAACCTGCACTACCTCTCACAGCTGACCCTGTCCCGAGCAGGAGATTGGACTAGAAATCATCTGAGGTTCCTTACAACCTCAATTATCCTGTGATCTGTACTATGCTCACTTAAATAAGGTTTGATTTGTTTGCTAGGTAAATGATCATAAACCACTCATCAAACTCCAGATGTTTTCAACCTTAAGTGTAAAACTTTGCTTAGTCTTGTTGCAGCTTCTCCTCTCCAAGGTAGTGCATTGCTCAGTGTCAGTCCCACTGAATTTGTCCTTCATTACATGTGGACAGCTTCAGTCAGCTTTCTCTGTTGCGAATTGTTTATCCTTAATTTTCTCAGCACTGCACATGGCTGGCATAATGAAAAACATAACTTCTTTCTTTCTTTCTGCAGCCTTTGTTTAAACATCATCTCACTTCTGCCAGCTCTGCAGAGACTTTGCAGTTACCTGACTACTAAACTCAAGAAGCTCACAGGTACACACGCACACTGAAATGCACCCTGGTAGTTCATGAAGTTGCAGGGTTTTACTGGCATCATCCCATTATAAATTCTACTTTCAAAAACAGAACTAAAGGAAATTAAAGAAAAGCATAATAAATAATGCAGAAGCAGCTGGTTTAGCTGCATGAATACCTGGAGAGTATTACACACTTCCTCCTGCAATCAGCTATTCAAGGCTCAGGATGAAGCACACAAAAGGACACAAGATGCTGAGATGTGCACTTAATTTGCAAGCCTGAAAGATTTGTACTGTACATCTAAGAGTCTCATTTAAAACCCTTGAGGGGGGAATAACAGAAAAACCAAAACACCAACAAACAAATGAACAAACAAAAACGCCCAAAACACTCAAACCCAACCAAACACAACCCTCCCCAGGCCTAGGAATGCAAGCTTAGATTTGACTCTTACAGACCTCTTGCAGTTTGAAAGATCAGGGGCTGGTTTGGGTTTGGAGGTTTCTCCCCACTTTGCTCCCAAGAGCAGTACCATGTACAATCAGTATTTCACTTTCCAACATTTATGAGCAATGTTTACGATACAGAATATGATTTGAGCTACAGCAATAAAATTATAGTGTCTTTTACGAGTCTGTGTGATCAAGGATGAGTATCAAGGATGCAAGCTTTCGGCTCCTCCTCTGCCACAGAGATCCTCGAATTGACAGTATTTATGTCCTTTCTAAAGTTATTTTAGCCAGCAAGAAAAAGTTGTAGTGCTAGCAGACAGTAACACATCCTGTTTTAACTGCCAAAACCCCACAAACTCACCTTACTTTCTTGCTGAAAGTCTTCAACTAGTGAATAAGGAAGTTTAAGCGTCTGGAAGCACAGGTAAGTGCAGAAAACTAACATCAAGAGCTGAGTCCCACATGAGGTAGCAATGATACACCTCCCCTTAGGAGAAACAAATCTGACAGCAACTACTGCTAGCTGCATCTTCATTTCTTTAGGTTAAACTTTAACCCAATGTTTGCCAACAAAACCACAAAATATTCTCCAAAATAAGCCTCCCTGTCCATGCGGATGGAAGGATTTTTACTTCAGTTATCTCAAAATAACTAAACCAGTTGGAGGTTTGCTGCAGAACTTCCTGGATATCTTATTCCCACCTCTGATTAAAGAGACAAGAATTTCAGTGTTGGCTCTGAGATTTAAAGACATTCAGTAGAGACTGATGTTAAAAAAAGACCAACCCTCCACCCCAATAAAGCATTTTAAACAGTCTAATGTACTTGCTCACCAACTTCCCTACAGTTCTGAGATCACTACTGCACTAACACAGCAGTTATCAAATGGTGAGAAATACAAGTCCCAAGCCAGTTATCCTTGTTGTATCTCACGGAGAAATAAAGCAGCAGCTCACCCTCCCCTTCACCTTTTAGACAAATACTCTTAGAAAGATATAAAAAAGAGTTATCAATGCCATTATTAAAAGATTACATTGCAGAGCTTGAAACCCATCACTCTTCTGTTAAATACTGAGTTAAGTGTAGACAAACATACAAATTTGTCTTTGAAATACTTCCTGGTTGGGTTTTGGCACATAGAACAGCTCCATTTTATATAAAACAAGAAAAAAGGAAACAGAAAACAAACAAACAAAACCCACCAGCAAAAAAATTTAATGGATTCTGCGCTCAAATAATATTGTTACAACAAAAATATACAGAATGTGCACGATACAAAAATATTTGGAAACATACCATAGCCTCTTACCTTGCAAATATCATTTTGTTTTACTAGCCCTTAACGGGAAAGTATCATTTCTTCAGTATTTTAAGGCAGAAAATTACATTGCTTAGTGCTCTGTGTTTAACACTTGGCTGTGTTGGTAGCATTATAGTGTAAGCAGAAGAAAAGCTGCATAAATCTAGCTTTATTTGCAAACTAAACAGACACTGTGGGGGAGTCAGAAGACAGTCAGTGACTAACCTATCTATTAAGCTTACTGGAAATTTAAGGTACTTTTGCTTCTTAAGTCAGGCCTAGGGAGTATTTTGTGCTCTGTGGTGTAAAGTACCCTGAAACATAAATTTTTCTGTACTACTACTGGCATTTCAGAAATACTTCATTAGAAAGCTTTTTCCAATTAAAAGCCAATGATTAATGGTGATATTAAAAATACATTTACCTTTAACCAAGCTTGGTTTCTGCCTTATGTGTGATTCTTTCTTTATAGAGCTGAAAAATGCACTGTTTTCCTTTATAACCAGCTCTCAGCATCAGTGATTGCAGAAGGAATTTTTGAGTCGTATCACAGAGCACTGCAGAGCAGCCACTGCTATAAAAGAAACACAACAGCAGCAATATTCAAAGAGGCTGAAACCCCAGAGGTGCTGGCCTTTGCTCTCCAGATCCCAGCTTACCTCCAGAGGTTGCCGGTGTTGAACTACATCCATATCCTCCAGTTTGACTTTGGGTAAAGCCAGTGGGTGGGGTTTCCAAAGCAATTGAGCTGAGCTTGGATCTATGTAAACAGACTTTGAGCTCTTTACCCACTGAAGTAGGTGTGAAAGTCCCACTGAAGTGAGTGTGAAAGTCCTACCCACCATCCTGTGAGACTAAATATTGGCACAAAACAGCAGCAGTCTTGTGAGGTCAGCAGATAGCTGTCATTTTAGCACCAGCTCTAAAGGTGTCAGATTCCATTCTTCATACCCCAATTCAAATTGAAACTATCTCATCTAGGCAGTATAACCCATCAGAAGGAGCAAGGTCCTGCGATACAGAATCTCTGTGCTTTATTTCTAGTCCAGCAACCTCAGACAGTAATTTCCCTGGCCTCCCCCTCTCCCATTGATAAAATACTTCCTACTGCTAAAGGAGCAAGTAGTGAAGAATCACAGTATGCCACGTAAGTGCTAAGATTCCTCATCGACTGATGTGAAAAGAGTGAGTTGTTTTAAGAATTCCAAGTAAACTCAAAAGTAAATTCATCAGCATTTTACAGCTCCTCTACACCTCACTCAGAGATGGTTTCTGGTAACCTCCTTTCCCATCACTCCGAGCCTCCCCCTCCTCCTTACCAATGTGTGCAAAATTAATCTCTGCCTGTCTCCAAGCATCTAGGAATCAAAGGTGCAATTGGCAAGCCCCGTCTTGTGCTGTGCTGTGCCGCGCTGCCGGCAGATGTCCCTGAAGGAGCTCTACAGCCAGCACCCCGGCTCTCCCAGTCTGCACTACTGCTCCCTGCACTCATCCTGAACCGGTGCTGCAATATTCTTACTAAAAGGGAAGTCCAGCACAGGTGTGTCCTCACTCAAGGACACAAGCATAAAATAACTTCCTCTAACGTGCACTGTTCAAATCCATCTGTCGGTAACAGTCCTTGCCTTCTGCTCCAGCACTGCACATCCGTAAGGTTCAATAGATTCACATTTTCTCTGACTGACGTAAAATCCTGGCAGCAGCTGAAATAAGACCAAAAGAATCACCAAAACCAGACCCTCAGTGGACGGCTCCTTCAGGAACAAGCTGTTGGCTGAGACAAGTTGGAACCACAAATGAGCAGGATGGAGAATATTACATCTCTGATATAAGCCAGCAGCTTCAAGGACATCTGGAGGTAAAGGAAAAGCCTGGCTGCTATTAGCTCTCTGGTGCTGCAGCACCATGGCACTCTGGGTGCATTAGAAAACAACATAACTGGATTACCTGATACTCTGTAAGAACATATCAAGTTTTCACAGTGTCATTTTAATGATGAAAGAAATAAAATTATAAAAGCTTAAGCACTTTGTGCTCCTCCTGACTCCTTGAGCTGATAGGTTCTTAGCAGACAACAGGTTTTGTGTACAACTTGCTCTATGTATGGGTGGGGAATTCAGCTCTGATGAGCAGGAATGTGAGAGGGTTTCATATCTTCACCCACAATATATCTAATACAGCTTTGAAGTCTGGCCTTTCTGATCCCCAGGGCTGCTTGTAGACTTGCTCAGATAGGATATGGGGACACCGAATTGAAGTCAGAAAGATGAATAACAGTTTAAAAGAACAAGTTGTAAGCTCAACCTCAGAGCTGTTTTCAACCAGTTCATGTCAACTATGTTCATCTATGGACAGAGAACTAAAAAATGGTGCCTGGATTACTCTGCTCAGCTCTCTCCTACTCCTGAGCAGAGGCAAAGATATGTTGGCCAAAGTCAGGCTGATGAAGAAGCTGGTGGCCCTTGAATTTGTAGCTTGCTGCTACACCCTAGAGCACACCACTGACAGGAACAGAAATCTTTACTGGAGAGAAACTGATGGTCATTAAGTAGCTTTCAGCTGAGAAACCAAAAATACAAGTCAATTGGTACATACTGCACACTGGTTGATTACAGGTAAAATACTCTGGGATTTGTTGCAGTAGAAATTTTCTCCAAAATTTTCAAAGTTTTCCCAAAACTTCCAAGAATTTCCATTTCTGCTCACATCTGTTTTAAAGGCATGTGTAATCAGAAGGCTTAGCAATAGGTAAGGAAAGAAATATCCTCCTTACGTGTTAACCATGCTCCTGTCAATACTGTCCTAGCTCTCCTACTTGCCTGCTGCTCCCCGGGGAGATGATCTCCACTGCTACAGAACTCACAGGGCCAGCACCTGAAATGATGCACATGTAAACTGTCATGACTGCTTTGATCTGGACTCAGACTGCAGAGATGAAATGGCACAGGAACCAACCCCTTTCCCCAAAACAAACAGAACTGTGACCCTTATGGCCTCCTCTTGTTCCTTGATCTGATAACCCGTGAACACTGTAGCACTACAACAAAGGTGCAGTTGCCCTCAGAGATCCCATTCCTGTGCACAAAAGTGCCCAGATTGTTTCTTTTGCAGGTAAGGCTTATTCCAGGCTGTAGAAATACTTATTTTCTGCCCCCTTACTTCCCCCAGGGCAACAGGAGTTGTACTATGCATACCCTGGGAGCAGAACTTCACCCTTCCAGACCAGAGATATTTCTCCAGTAAGAGGCAAAAAAGGGGGCAGCTGATAAACACTTGTGAATGCCCCCTCTAGAAGGAGGCTCCTCCTAGTTTGAGATATCTGGCAGCACTCATTGAACAACTGGGAGAATAAAGCCCATGGTACAGAGACTTTTTGCTACAGAGCAAACGCAACTGCTACAGTGCCTGTGAGATACGCTGTGGAAGGCTCTGGTGGCTAGTGCCTGGGCACCAGTATGCAAATAGTAAAACGGAAGAGAGAAACTAGTCTAGAGAAACTCCTATGGCTGTTTTATCCAGGGCATTGAACTAGGTGGGTAAATGGGAGAGAAAAGGAGGGCATTCACAGTCCTGGACTGTAGTTTGGCAGCTCTCTAAAGTGAGATGAAAAATAACATAAGCACCTTACAGAGAACAGTCCCTACAAGCACTGTGTGTGCCACGGAAGTTGCGGTCTGATCCCCAGATCTGGGCAGGCAACCGGGGCTGTGCTACAGACCAGACACAGATTGCTAAAACCTGGCTTGGTCAATGTTAAGAAAAAGGCATCACTGAAACTGTTGCCTGGAGCCCCTGAACCACTTTTATCAATTTCACAATGATCACTGCAACACAGTAACACCCTGTCCACTTCAGTGGGAAACTAGTGCTGTGCACAACCTGATGTAACTCCAGTGACTTCCGTGGACAGGTATGGTCCCAAATGGACTGTATGGCTGTAAAGACTAGACTGTTCCTACCCTGTGCTGCTATAGGTGATTCTGGTCCCACTTTTCTGGTAGGAGCCTGCTGGAAGAGTTGAGAACCTTGCTAGGAGCTCACTGCAGGCTAGGTGTTAAATCAATGTGTCCAGGAATAAAGTAAGAAGAAAACAGCACCTGATTGTCAGCTGATAAAAACACAATTGAACATTTGCCCTCCTTTTGCTCCATCCCAAAACAGAACCCCCAACTACACCCTCTGCCATAGCAAGTTGGGGGGGGGGGGGAGGAATAATGAATTAAAATCAGGTGAAACATGCACAGCAAAAGTCACCTCTGGCTGGGTGTCCACAACACTCTAAGATTCCCAAGGTTTATAGTGCAATTTCGTTTGACCTGTAGTTGAAGACCAGTCTCCATCACTTTGGGTGATCGAGTTCTGCTGATTCCTTTGAAAGGTGCATAATACAGGTTTCACCATAGGCTAAAATATCCTAGAAAGCATTCAAGTAATTAGACAGTGGCACTGGTATGGCTGAACAGTCAAATGTGTCCACAGAAACCAAACCCAATGTCTTGTGGGTACCATACAAGTCTCTCGTGAGCAAATGTCTGCTTGCTTCCCTTTTAGTGTTCAGTAACATTGAGGAGATTCCTTCAACCACTGGCCATAATTCCAGCACTGACCTGGAAAATACAAATACCTTGTACAAAATCCTGATGTGTGCTAACAAACCAAGTGCTCAGTGCCCGGGTGTAAGCTGCCCCATGGGAGCCCTGCCAGTGGAGCAGGGCCAGGCCAGCCAGTTTTACAGTAGCTGCTAGACTTGTGAACAAACTGACCAGCCCATTCTTTCATGAGATCTTCAAGCATCTCCTCCAGCACACACCTGTGTTTGAAAGAATCATCCTCCCCTAAGTTAAATATAAAAATAGATCCTCCATCTTCATTCACTTAACATAGCTGACAGATGACTTCTGTTCTCGAGTTTCTGTCCCATGTTATCAAGGAGGGGGAGGTAGCTTTAGATCCAACAGGCTGTAGGCAAAAATGTTCCAGAAGATGGCAAACAAGACAAAAATGACATAAATAGAAAGGAAGATCCACCATAAAGTCTGATCTTGGAGTCTCTGCTCATAGTTCCTCAGGATGATGACACCAAGGGTGATTCCAACCATCACACCTCCCAGGTGAGCCATGAAGCTGGGGTGTGGGCATGGGGGGTAAGCAGAGGGGTGGAATCGCAGCCACACGGCTCTTCCAAATTCAAAACTCACTGGAACAAAGAAGGAAAAAGCAATTAATTATCTAGGCCCATCCTTTCTTAAGTCCATCTTGCAGACAGCATGCATCCCTGAAGAGATGGAGGGGGAGAAACTGCCCTGTATGGTGAGAATAGGGAAGCTGGAAAGCTATGGCTATGTAAGGATTGTGGTGCATGCACATGAGGTCTGGGTCTGTGGGAGTGTAGACAGGAGGGGGAATAGTCCCCTCCCATAATTTATACAAAATCACAAAAAAAAAAAAGTTAGACTTTGAAGGCAATTGGCAAGATGCATTATATACACATTCTGTTGCCATCCCATATGTGAAGTGCTCCAGGAAATGTAGGTATTATCATTGCAAAAGTATTCCTTGTTTGCAGATTCAAAGACAAGACAGTTTATGTCCCAGAGCTTCCCAAATGCCACAAGCAACAGTTGTTGGCTAACAACAAATCCTCATTTACAAATGCTTGTGTTGAAAGCCCAAACCCGCATTTGAGAGTGCTGCAGTTTCTGGTTCCAGAAGGTCCAGCTCCAGGTTCCTACCAAAACTGCTGCAAAAGTCAAACCCCTCTGAATCAGAATGAGCTCTTCTGACAAGGACAAACAAGCCAGGATTGTGTGTGTGCCAAGTATTGCATGATACTTACTACAGATCAAGGCAACAGCCATGCGCAGCAGTTTGAACTGGCACTTCATTCCTGACCAGTTCTGGAAAAGAGACAAGGAAAACAACGTGATGCTGCATGCAAACCTGGAGGAGTTTTATATCCAGAACTACAGTGGAAGAGCATCGAGGATAACTATCCCTGAAACAAACCCCTTTCACAGCCTTTGTCACCTGGCTGTGAACTCTCCACTCACCACATCAAGCACAGACCTGTCAATGCCAGAGGACATAACCGTAATGGATATATTGCAGATATGTCCAAGTTACGGACAGTTCAGAACTTCTTTTCCTGGCAGTCTTACTGACTTTCCTTGCCTGACATCCAGCTGCGTGGCATGGTCCTTGTCTGTCCTTGCCATTCTCTGTTCTTCAGACAGACTCATTTTTAGCATGTTAGTATGATGTTTCACCTTAAAGTCTGACTTCTGAAAATACCTGAATTTACCTACCCTGTTGAATTAGACTGCATCAAATAAAATTATATCAAGAAGTTAATACGGCACAGCTCATCATGAATCATGTGGAGGCACAACACTGTCCCTGTCAGGCAATTCCTCAGTGCATTCAAGCCCTGCTACTGCCTGTACCTCAGGCTCCCTGACATTCTGCAACTCAGATATGCAGCAGAGACACACAAATAATAAAGACCTCAATAAAAGCATACTAAGGGAACAGTGCCATAAGAAAGCACGGAGTTAGCCTCCTCTGTCTTCAGGCTTGGCCATTAACCTATACAGTGGAATAAGAATCTCTGAATGATAGTCAGAAACCATGGGAGAAATGTTTAAATTTCTCCTTTTCCACTTGCACAGACTTCCAAACAGGAAATAGAGATCATGTCCTGGGGAACTCAGATGTATTATTATGCACACTATAATTATTAAGTGTTTAAGTGAAATGCTGCCTGTTGGAGGTGGTGTGAGATAGCAAGCTAGCTAAGCTGCTTGTGAAAAACTCCCTGCTCATCACACCAAAGGAATAAAAAAAATGCTTGTAAACTTTAATGGCACCCAGTGACTTTCAGCCTGCTGAATATTCTGCAATACATATTACATATCTTCAAGTTTTATGTGGGATCTGTCTGTAAATCACTTCTGTGACTGCAAAAATGCAATCTCTACAAAATAAGTAACTCATTTTCTCTCTCCACAGAGACACCTAACCCAGTCAGAAGGCTCTGAACTCATGCTGATTAATGCTGTGCTGCTTCCATCAGTTTTCATTTCCATGTAACTGTTCTGAAGTCCTCCCCTCACTCTTTTCCTTTGGGTGACACACTTTATTGCTTCCCCATTGGTTATTTTATGTATTTAATTCACAGAATCACAGAATGGTTTAGGTTGGAAAGGACCTTAGAGCTCATCCAGTTCCAACCCCCTGCCACGGGCAGGGACACCTTCCACTAGAGCAGCTTGCTCAAAGCCCCATCCAACCTGTCCTTTCGTTTCTTTCCTAGTCATGCCACTGAAGGTCCAGCAATGGTGCACACTATCAGCATCCTGACATACCCTAAATGTGAGCAAACCAGATGTTCCATGCTATCACATGCGCTGCAGAGCGGGAGAATGAGCAAGACCGGAGGGATTCACATCTACTCAGTATATCCAAGACAAACTGTACCAGTATCTGAGCTTTTTCCAATATACTGCTATTGGTTTCACGTCCCTCCTGTTGTTCATTTTCCCATTCAATCTCCAGAGGAAGAAATGAGTGCAAGGAGTGTCATGTTCTGGTGGGTATCTCTTCAAAAAATATGTATTTACTTATCTTGCACAAAGCAAGATTTAAAACTCAACCTCACTGGTCTGGGACCAGAAATGAGTGGAGTGGATCATGGCCCCCAGGTCCTGAGGAAGCTCATTTTGCAGTCTCAGCTCAGGTCCAAAAAAGGCTCTGCTGTCTCCCACCCAGTCAAGCTTTACCCCTTATTGCAGGCAAGCCGTTGTGCTGTGCCAGGAGTAGAAGCTGTTCGCTCTTGATTTCACTGCTGGCACTGTGCTGCCTTTTACTGTATGTCCACACTGCAATGAAAAGTGTGGCCATAAGTTCTGTCAACCTTTCTTGCATTTCTGAGAAGGAATTAAGCTGCAGTCCATGGCCACCCTCAAGTCCTGCTGTTGTGGTGAGAGCTGTGTCTATGGGCACCGTGCTGAAAGGAGCAGTTCCACAGCAACAGGAATAGATGCTTATCTGGATCCAGTTCATGGCCACCCCGCATCTTCTCTCATGGTCTTCCCTCCCCTCATGGACGTCCGCCCTCTCCTCTCCCTTCATCATCTTTCCTCATGGCTGACCCTCATCTCCCCTCATGATCTCCAAGACTATTTCTTATTACAGGAGGAATGTTTTCATGCCTTTGGGTACCAGGAGGCACAAGGGAAGAGAAGATTCAAGGGACCCTCCTTCAACAGTCTTGTGTCTTCCCAGCATGCCCAAAGCACCTGCTCAGGACTGTGCTTTACCAGCAAATGGCCAGCATGTCTTTCAGCATGAGGGAATAGCACATCTAGAGACTAAGGAAGCAGAGAGAGAGGAGAGAGGGAAAGAAAAGCAAAAACTCCACCAGAATGGAAAGGCAGTAGAAGTAATTTCAGATGAGAAGAGAGGCAGCAGATAATGAAGACATATAGGTGCTAGGGTAGCAATTCCTAAGTAGATTTGGAGAAGACCAGTGAGCAGTGAAATAACAGGACATTTGGCAATGTTTTGTCAGCCTCTGCAAGTAGAGATGATAGCGTGGAGCACACTGCTAAGTCTTGGGTTACCAGCATCTTTGGCTTCTGGCAAGCTACCAGTCATCAGGGTACCAAGCCACCAACTGCAGTGTAACATTTCCACCCCAGGACCACACCACTGAGAAGACTTTTAACTGGGGCAAGCTCTGAATGACCAACAGCTGGGTCAGGCTCTACTGCCAAACCCTTTGGGGCACCAGACATGGGTCACTTCTGAAGAGGTTAGACAGTCATTCTGATACTCACCATGACTATGTTGGCCAAGTGGGCTGAGACAAGAGCATACACGCCTCCAGAGGAGCCCACCACAGGTGCAGTCATATCAGCTACTGACACTGCCAGGGACCCTGGGAGAAGGAATAAGGGCTTGTGACAATTGTCAGCCAAATAAACACACTTTCTCCTGCTCTACATCCCTGCTACTGCCAGTTTAGTGCTAATTGCTGCAGGTCTCTAAAAGAGGAGGGGGGAAATCAATTGCCTCGTGGAGCTAATTCAGTCCTGTAAAAATGCCAAGACAGTGACTGATTCTTCTGTACCTAAAGCAGCCAAGCAAGGTAGCAAAGTATTTTCAAACCTATACTGTAAAAAAGCACTTTCACCCTGGTTAACACAACTAAGAAGCAGGAGACAGATGTCTATATCTTGTTCCTCACCTGATGGTAAAATACAATTAGCTCTGGTGCTGGCAAGACAAATATTTGCACTGTGAGAAAGAACAGGGGACTTGTTACTTGGCACAGGCCTCTGATCAAAGCACAGCCTGTTACGTATTAAACTTTAGAGTAAAACTAGCTACAAATAACCTGGGTGGAGGCAGTCAACACAACATAGCAAATGACAGGTCAATCACATAAACGCCCCACTAAAAACAATACATAGTCCAAACATAGACACTGCTTCTCCTTATCCCAATTGGAGGCTGGGATATGCTCAAAGCTCCTTTCATTGCAAACCTGAAGAGTAATTTAAGAGATAGACAAAGGCAGACAAGGTAGGGAGAATGAAGGTCTTAGTGATAAGCAGGAATGAGAAACAGATTCCGGGTCAAGAAAAGCGCTGAGGTTCTACCAGCCAACTCTGCTCATAGCTCCCTCCTTTGCTTTACGGCCCTAAGACTTCTCAGCTCTAAGGAAAAAATCAATGAGAAGAAAGGAGTAATGAGAACTTGGAGTTAAGTCCTCAGACACTGACTGCACTGAGTCTTGCAATCTCAGCGTCAACATGTCTTAGTAAAGCCAGGTAAATGAGATTAAATGCATAAAAGTAGGGAGTGGCCATTGTGACCCATGTCAACATTTTACTGCTTCTTCCTGATTGTTTAGGAGCTGTGCTACCTTTATATTGCCAGATCCTCAGCATAAGTATGCCTCTTTCTCTTCTGACACATGTCAAAGGACAAAGCATGTTTAATAATTGGCTAACAAATCAAACAGGTAAGCCTATCACGGGATGATTTTCTGTGTGGGACTGTCTGGTCATATTTGTAGTTCCAACCTGCATCAAGAAAGGAAGTTTTCCCTTTCCATTGGCACTTTCTTCCACAATTTATAGATTATAAGGCGTGAAAGGCTAGTCTGTGAGGATGTGGCAGCTTGTCTGAGAAAAAAAAGGGGTCATTTGTATAGCATAAAGGAACCAGTAGTGCTGGGTGGGCTAGTGAGATTCATTCGGGCACTGGCTACAAGCTTCCAGAGCTCTGTGTATTCAGCCCAGCCTAACCCTTGGTAAAGCCTGCCTCTGTCCCTGTGAACCATGGCCACAGGCAACTCACAGCGCTCACCTGGGCTCAAGTGCAGCAGATTCAGTGCTCACCATACCCTGCACAGATGTGCTATGTTTATTTATTTACATGTATACAAATGAAGCCTCAGGGTTGGTAGGTGGATCTATATAGAAAAGTTATCTCTGAGAAGCTGCAGACTGGGGACCACTTTAGTCAGCGCTTACTAAAATAACAAGCTAGATGGTGGAGCTGGTCTGCTAACTCCTTTCTCTACATTAAATAGTGCTGTGTGTGTACCATCCCTAGTCCTGCCTGCTAGTCTATTTATTCTTTCTGCAGTGTCTCTTCTGGAATGTAGGATTTATCAGTACCTGATGCTGCCCATTTTACAAAGGCTTTATCTGCTCATTATGGAAAATGATAAGATTATGTAGCTGGAAAAAAGAACACCACAAATCTTCAACTAAAGCAGTCAGTTGTTGTCAGAGTTCCCCTGTGAAGATGTTGATTGTTCTCACACCCTCCTCCTGTTTTAATTAGATGTTGATCTATTGTCAGCTAACCTCCATCACCTCCAAACTGCTGGAAATGCCAAACACAAATAAAAGCAATACAGCACAAACTAAAAATCAATCAAAGCCCATGGCTTATGATTAAATTAATTTCCAGATTCCTGTGCACTGCTCACAACCTACAACCAAATACTTCTTGCTTACTCAGGCTGCAGAAAGCTGTAGCATATTTCCCACTTCCAGCCTCCAAAACAATTTCAACACACAGATCAGTGGACTGCTCCTCTTCTGCACCCCAATGTCACAAAACATTTCCTACACAAAAGACCATTTTCAGATTACTTCTCCATCCGGGCCACCCAGAAGCATCACCTACCTGCCACAACTCCAGCGACGTACACAAAACTGATTCGCGCAGCTCCATGCACCATTTCCAGGGGAACTCCAACCAAGAGCTGGAGGACAACGTTGAGTCCAAGGTGTTCTATCCTGCGGCAAGGAAAAACAACAGTTGTCCTCTTTTCTAAACTCTTTTGTCTCCCTTCTCTAGCCTCGAAACAAAGGTATCTTGGAAAGGAAATCAATGAGCATCTGCTTCATGGAAGTAGATTATAACACTGGGTAAAACCTAAAAAAATCAGACTGAGAGCTGCAATGCTTCTTCCCTCCTTGCTGCTCATTGTCTTTCACATCCATCCAGGTCCATTCAGACAAAGACCTCACAGCAAGTTTGAGCCTTAGTGAGACTTCTTTTTTTTATTTTTTTTTGTTTTT
The DNA here is from genome assembly GCF_033783945.1 of Neopsephotus bourkii. Taxonomy (NCBI): domain Eukaryota; kingdom Metazoa; phylum Chordata; class Aves; order Psittaciformes; family Psittacidae; genus Neopsephotus; species Neopsephotus bourkii. The sequence continues at coordinate 3,917,832 of NW_026902223.1, forward strand.
ATTTTTATTTTATTTTTGTTGTTGTTTGAAGAAACCAAATGATTTGTCCAAAAAAAGGCAGCAAGATGGCAGCAGAGCCTGGAACAGAAGCCCAGAACTTGCCCTGGTCTTCCCTTCTCCCCTCCTAATGATAGAGCCTTTCCCTGAACATACTGCACTGCTATGATGGGGAGCAGATATTAAGTCAAGAGCAAAGATAAACCTAATATCCAAGACAGTTGCCATTTCCTTGTGACACGTAATGCTGCTTTACTGTTTGTGCTACCTGATCACAACCCTTTTCTGATATGCGTGCTTCAGTATGGTCATGGTCAGAATGGGAAGCAGAGGGCATTTTTATCTCTGGTTAGATGAGACACAAGGTGTATGCACTGAAGCTTTCTGTTCACCTTCCATCATATTCAATGGCAAAACTCCTGCTGAACACAATGGGGAAAGCTGAGCTGAGACTGGACCTGTAGAAAACCCCACTATGCACATTGTGCAGGACCACTTGCAGCCTAGAGGTACAGTGTGACAGCTAAGATTAAATCTAAGCATATTTGGTGCAGACTCCAGTGCAGCAGTTTTCTCCTGTGCTGAATCAATAGTTTCAAAGCAAGCTCTTTGTTGCTCTAATAAATAGCACTTAACAAAACTGTCCTGCTACTTTGCAAAGCTCTGTATAAATATTTACCTGTGCTTTTGCTATCTACAGGATCTTCCAGTGAGGTGACAAAACCACGAGGCTCCCAAACAGGGCCTTTCTCAACATTGTGCTAGTGTCTGAGATATACCCTGGGCCCACAGGGCTGTGACCTTGCTGAATGACAAGGTCACACTGGACCCAGGGGTAGATTGTTCTGTATGAAGGGTGCCTGAGTCTGCTTACAAAGTAGGGGACCTAAATGACACAGTGATACCCTTAACAGAGATGGGGCATCTTTTGGGGTAAAGAGTGCAAAGTAGCTAATGCACTGGAAATCTACATCCTGTTTTATACAAGAAAAGAATTGCTCACAGCCAGCTACCAGCAATCTTTGGTTTAAGTTATATGGATTTTCACTGTTTTGGTCTTGCTTCATGTTACCATAGCAATTTCCCATATACATCAGAGATCAACACTATCAGGGAAAAACACTGATGGTGAGACGCAGTAATGACAGAACAGTCTCGTAAATGAGATTTTAAAGTTGGACCGGAAAGAACTGCTGGAAATGATACAGCAGGAAACACTCCTTTCTGCATAGCTTAATAGGTTTGTTTTCAGTGAATGCCTCTCCAAGGATAAATTTCTCCCCTGCATGAGCCACTCAGCACTTCAATTTGTCATTATGGGAAACTGCTGCATGTAACCGAGGGTTTTTTTATTGCCTTGCTCAAGACTAGAAGCCACCAGGCATGGGCATATTCTGGCACTTGTTCTGATCCTGCATGTTCACAGCACTTAGGAACAAGCAGCAAAGGTCAAACTGAGATCATAGAAGAGTCAAAGCATCCAAGTACCCTTTCACAGAGGGGAGGGCAGAAGCTTTGGCTGGCACATAGTCAACAAGGTGGCATCTGACACTTTCACACAAAGCACTGGGTCTTATTTTTTTCATGGGAAGCTTTTGTAAGAGCTTGGCAAAGTTTGTCCCACACTCTGAAGTGACTGCTCTGATCCACAGCTCTTCTTAAGACTTTGCAGGAGCAATCCCATTCACTTCTCCTCCCCATCACACTAAAAGCTCTGAAGGCTCCACAGTCGATGAGCACCCATAAAATATAATTAGCCTTTGCCAGTGCTGAATGCGTCATTCTTGAAATGACAATTTCATTGATTTATTAAAGACCTTCTCCTTCCCTGGGACCAAACAAATGGGACCGAGCATCAATGCAAGTCATTAGTTATGGCAGTGTTACAAATGCCTGGGCCCCACATAGTCAACGCCTGCTTTCCATGAAAGCAGAAGGGCAGAATTTACAACTTTGCCTTTTCAGCCCTGGACAAAGCTCACTCCATCAGGACCAACACACAGCCCAGGCATTTTTGGCACCTTCCTAGAGGCACAGGCAGCCAAGCCTTAGCAACTGCTGTCTTCTTGGACACCTTCTGGCTGTCACTTGCTCTTCGAAACCCAGACCCAGTGCACTAAATTAAGGAGCATTCCACATTACCATTTTAATGTCTCAGCTGGAAGCAGGATAACAATAGAGCTCATGGCATTGTGTTAGCCTTTCATTTGAAAGCAAGAGGAGAATGATGGGCTTCCACAAACAAATGTTATTACCTTTCCAAGATTTATCTGTTCTCTTGATATGAAAGCAGCTTAACACCGAGAAGTTAGCATTAAATGAACATTTAACATTAACTCCAGATACTGTGGATAAATCATGAGCTTTATTGTTCCAGTAGGACTCTCCATTGTTCTGAAGGCTACATAGCTAAAGAACTTGGAATTCCTCACAAAGACAGTGAGTCTCCTGCACCCCACCTTCCCCACTGGTCGTCTCTGAGCCTGCCACAGATGTGAAATAAACATGAGCTATTTTTCAGGCAGTGAATGTGAAGAATGCCAGAGTACTGCCTGCCACAGGAAAGGAAAGGGTGAGGAAGGTTGCTCAGGTTAGGAAAGCAGGCCACAATGATACAGGAAGACATTAAATGCTCCACAAATTGTCCTCATGCAGGTGCTCCTCTTCAGATGTATTCCAAAGCTATCTGCAGTTACCCAAGTGATACAGTAGAACATCACCATCACCAGAAGAATACCCAGGCACAAATTAGCTGATATTAGTTAAAAATGAAGTATTTCATCCTTTTACAAGCCAGTTTTCCCCACATCCTCAGTGATGAAAATTTCCAATTCTCTTTTTACCTAACCAGTCCCACATCTAAGCCCAATAGTCTCTACTGGCAGATTGATACCTATATACAGTGGACTCCGGAGGGGGATGTAGCACACAAAGTACAGATGTTGCCCTTCCAGAAGTTTCATCTATAACTTTTTTCCTACTCTCCCCTTGGAGGGAGTCTGTTCTGCCCTACAGTTTTTAGTCAGAGATCTGAGGCACATCTTGTTCTCAAAGGCAATTATACACTGAGGCACTTATTCCATGGCAGAGAAGAGACATCAGCACGTCTTCCATCAGAGACATGGAAAAGGGAAAAGATCAGTGTGATCTTTCTGGCCTTTCATAGAACATTGACTGATGGGAATATAGGCTTTCTATTTCAGAACAAAGGGTCTTTATCCAGTTTCGAACTATAAACTACTGCTAGAAAGCTTGTTTCTGTGGTTTTTCAATGACAGAATTAAAGAAAATTGCAATTATCTGCCAGGAATGTGTGAAGATAATGATCTGAGAAACCACGCAGAGGGTGGAGTGTTTTGTACAGGGATGAACTTTCCTGTGCCACTCACTCATCACCATGGCATCACAAACATCACACAATTAAGTCTCTGACTCTTGGGAAGACTAGCACAGTTGAGAAGCACAGTTAGAATCCCCATGCCTTTTATTCTCTTCCCAAGTCAGCTACATACCTCTCATGGGAAGAAGGAGGATTCATTTTACTGTGCACCTTCATTTTGTATTTTGCATTAGATGGACCGTTCTTTGCCCATCTGGTCAGTCAAGACTGGCAGCTCTTCAGGAACACTGGTGTTGGTACAGTGTGTACAAAATGGGAGTTCAGTCTTGACTTGGGCTTCTAGGCATTATCTCAGTCCCTACAGAAGGGACAACATCACCAAGTGATGACATAACAGAGGCACAGGGAAATTAATTGACTTTTCCAGCCTCAGCCAGGAAGCCTAGCAACAACCCACCATGTTCAACATCTTTGCAGATTTATTCTACCACTTGCACAGTTTCTCTGGAGGGACACTGGGCTTTGACATGGTGAGTTTTAGGAAGCACACACTGGGAAGTGCACAGTAAGAGGAAGGTGTGGTCCCAGCACTGCTGGGGAGAAGAGCAGCATCTGTTAAGTTCTTTATGCTGCTTCCTCCCTTCAGAGAGCTGCAAAGGATCGCCCCTCATTGCCCAACACTCCAGAAGAGCTTTAGACTTTTATACACAATTCAGAATTGGTTTTAAAACATTTATTTCTGAACTGAATCTGTTGCTTTCTCCTCCCTCTCTCTGGGGAACCTGAGCTGTGGTAAATCTCTGCAGTTTGTAAGTACTCACCCTGCATGCATGAATATGTAGGTTAGGTACCTCCAAGCCTGAGCACGGAGTTGAGGATGATAAAGTAATGCATTCTTCAGGTATAAGGGATGGCTGACTTGTAGCACAAATCTGTCTAATACGACTCCGTTGTAAAGAAAAAAGGCAACCTAGAAAATCAGGGAGATTCCTCGGTTAGGAAATGCCTTCTCTCACTGAAAAGCACTACTTTGCAGCTCATAACCATGGAGAAAAAAGTCAAATGTACAATATTTTTCTCCCAGTTGACAGCTTTGCACAGCAGGAAAGTTCCCCATTTGAGGAATCTGCAACACATTGGTATAATTCTATATGCAACTTTCTGTAACACACCAGCCACTGAGTCAGAAGAACTCGGCACCCTACTGATCAGTGCCATATTATACCCTTCTCTGTGCTCGAGTGCATCACCCAGCAGCTGTGCAAAGATCTCATTTTGGCAACAGATGAGTAGGTCATAATATTTAACCCAGTTTTAATTCTCCCCTTTTTCTCTCCCTTCACAGAACAGAGGTAACCATATAGGATTTTTTCTTCTAATTTCATTACTTATATTACCAGTTTCCCTAGAACTGTCCAGATTTTCACTCCTCAAAAAGTTTTGTTATAGTTTCCCAAATTTTGTAGTTTCATATACAAATCATTTCACAGAATAATAACCATCTTTGGAGACACACAGGATCATAGTCTCCCCTTACACGCATCTACAGATAAGCCAAAACAGCCATCAGCTTTGTGTTTCTCCTTGTCCGAGTCCAAATTAGTCCCAATCCAGCCCTTGTTCATGCCCCAGCAAAGCCTTTGGCAGTAGGAGGTGGTTTTCCAGAGAGACAGCATGAAGGTACTTGCCTCTACAATAGTGATGGTTATCATGAACCAGGGTGGAGGGCAGAAGGTGTAGCTGTCATAGTACCACTTGCGGTCTATCTCTCGGGGCAAGGTTTCATATGCAACATGCCGGATGAGCCTCTGAGAAAGGCTCAGCCCTGTCTCCTCCAGCAGCGCCTTGCTGCACAGCCTCCGGTTCCCCTGCAGGATGGCTTGCCGGAAGCTGTTCGACCTTTTGTTGCTCATCTGGGTAAAAAGAAAAGGAAGAAACCATGAGGACAAAGCAAGGCCTGGCACAACCATCCTGGGAGATTACTGCCAGATCCAGGCAGACAGGAGAACCACCACTGGGCTGGTGCTTTAGGAGCCACATCTCAGGATGATCACAGGGTGACCTACACGGGGTGCAAGCAAACCAAGTACCAGGGTCTGCTATTAAGATGCCAATAAATTAAGTCAGGGCAGAGAGGAGGCTGCTGATGCACCTGGCTGAGCTCTGTAGCCCATTCTTCAATCTTCCATCTACTATCTTCACCATCAGTTACCATGATCCACACTCCTGTATCCTCCTTCCCTCAGCTCCCCCTGCTTTACAACACTTCCCTGAACTTGTCATCTCTTGGGGCAGAAAATTTATTGAATGTAGCAGCAGGTACAATCACAGCATCTAACCCTTGTTGGCAGGAATTAGCTCTGGGCAAAGAAAATTATCCCTTTGTGTAAAACAAAGCTGCATGAGCAACAGCAACAAACTAAACTGGTGTACAGGCTGCCTTACCTGCTGTAAACTTGCAAGAGGGAAGGATTTCTTCTTTTAAAACAGCTATCCTCAGAGGGGGCAGGTTTTGGGATGGTGCAGGCTTTGGAGGATACAGCCGATGTGTATGTGCATTATCATCTTACATGCATAGGATGAGCTGTCTCTCTTTCTGAGCATACACTTTCTTAATTTGGATCCATAATTAAAGAAACGCATTTGCAAATCAGGCAGATGGGGTTTTCTGCCTTGCCTGCGGCAGGGAGGGAACAACAGGTCTGAGAGAGCTTGCTCCAAGATTGGGATAATTGCTAATTAGCCCTGATGACAAACAAACCTGCTACATCGGAGTCACTGGCTGCATCCTTGGCAGGGAGGTTTAAAAGGTTTACTATGCAGAAAGACCACTGTAGGGGTGCCTTTTACAGTAAAAGGCAGCAAAGCAAACATAGCAGCCTGGTCCTCCTTCTGAATGAGCTGATAACTCATCTCGGAAACCACTGGCATCTTCAGCCTGCCAGAACCAAACAGGAGATGACTTCCAACAGCACTGCCTTACAGTTGTCTTGGATCACACTGATTTCAGCCAATATCCCAAAGTCAGCAAAGCCCAGAGCTTGTGCTGTCAGTGCCCAGCAGCCGGTTAATTGTTTCAAGCTGGACCAAGCTGCTTAAAACACAGTAATCACTGCAGGGAGCCACCTCCTGTTAATCACTGGAGGAAGGCAAAGGGGCATCTGGGGTGACAGCACTGTGACCCATTCTCCCAGCAGCTGCCCATCCCTCCTCAGCCTTCCCTTTGCAGCCTGTCCCTCCAATGCAGAAATTAACCAACGTGAGCAACACTGACACCAACTGATCTATTTCCAGTTTTTTAACACTGGGGAAAAATCTGGTGTTGATCTTTTTTAATTGTTCTAGTGAGGAAAAAAGGCTCACCCTAAAAGCTCTTTCCTTACTTGGTATCTCTCCTTTGCTCTCTGTTTCCTTTGCTCATTCATAAAACATTTGTAAAAGAAAACTCCTGGCAAAAGAAGCAAAAAAGGTAGAGAAGGAAAAAAATATCTGTCCACAAAAATCTTTCTTCCAGTTCTCTCAAGTCAGCTTCCAGAGGCTGGAATCCTGTCCCAGGATAGAGGGTCTACTGGGTATCCAAATTCATCAGCTCTTTAGCAACGAGGCAATAAGAAAACTGCCTGCAAGTTAAATGCAGCAGGTTGTGAACTGCTCCAGTCTTGCAGAACATATGGAGATATCCAGATAGCCCTGCAGAGAAGGACCTGGGGGTACTGGTTGATGAGAAACTGAACATGAGCCAGCTTCAGTGTGCACTCGCAGCCCAGAAAGCCAGCCATATCCTGAGCATGACCAGCAGGTCGAAAGAGGTGATCCTGCCCCTCTGCTCTCATGAGACCCCACTTGGAGCACTGTGTGAGGTTCTGGTGTCCTCAGCATAAGAAGGACATGGAACTGTTGGAGCAAGTCCAAAGGAGACCACAAGGATGATCAGGGGCTGGAGCACCTCCAGTATGAAGACAGGCTGAGAAAGATAGGAGGTAACATGCATGAAGAGAGATGGAGGATTGTCACTACTGCTGCTGTCACCAACTCTTGATAAGAACACTATTTTGTTCCTCAGATGGACTTTGAAAGATTCAAATCTTCCCAAACAGAGTCTCTCACGTATGGTCACAGTTTGAATGACTGGATTTCAGAGTTCCATAATATTGGCATTTATGAGTCAAGTATTTAATCATCAGCTGAAAGAACACTGGGCCCATTGTTGGCCTGCACATTATTGCAGCACCAGAAGCTCAGGGCAGTCCATCCCATTTCTCTTCATGCAATTGATCTGGGACTTCTTTATTGAGCATGATATTAAAATTTCATGCAGATGGGTACAGCAAACAGTACTTGGAGAGCCAAGGCAGCATTGGGGAATAACACATTCCCTTAGTCTTTCGTGCCTTCGGAAAGTTATTATGCAGAGAGAAAGAAATTTCCCTTGTAAAACAGCCAAGCTGACATGACTGGTAACCATGTGCTGCCACCTCTGCCCTTTGGTATTACCACACCAAAACAAAACAAAGCTTGGTGCTAGAGCTCTACTCTGAGGGTGGGTTTGATACATCTACCAGAAAGGAAAAGTTTTTCCTATTTAGATTATTTGAACCTGTCTTCAACATTGAAAATGTCAAACTTTAGGACAAGAGTCCTTACCATCTAGTGGGACTGTGCCAGACTTTGGTGAAGTACAAAGCCCTGCTTTTGTTCAGCATAGATACCACTATAGAACTAGTGTCAGATAATCTGCAGCTTGCAATGGAAGCTGTCCATTCCCACTGGCAAGCCCATTTCTCTATGTTTCTTGGCCATCTGTACTACTGTTGCTGCCCCAGATAATCAATAGCCAAGTAAGTCATGTTAGCATTTCCACATCTCCAGTTTCATGGCCTGTGTGGGGCACATAACCCTTTTTATGGTTTTTATTCAGCCTCACTTAGGAGGTTTTGAAAAACATGGATTTCTGCCCATTACATGCTGGCATCTTTGAGGCTGCTCTATGGCTATTTTTAAACACATACAACACTGTGACAGGCAATACGTTCAGCTCTCCAGCTCTGATCCTCCAAGACACAGAACACTAAATCAGAAGTTAGCACAAGATTTTTAAAAGCCTCTGTCAGCTCCAATTTTATAACCCACTTTACTCACAAATGCAGCCTCTCCAATCAATTTTGCTTTCAAGATTCACATTTATTTCCTTCCCTCGCTCCCCACTTCTACAAAATGCTAATGTGGGTAAAGACAGTTCCTCACAACATGCATAACTCAGCATCGAGCTCATCTGCAACAGATGTTCACATCCTCCGAGCCAACCTGGTGGCACTTTAACAAACAGCATCAAATGGGAAAACAAAAAGCAAACACCAACATCCTGTTTTGTTCTGACCAAGCAGTGGTTTACTCTGGGGATTGGAGAAAAGTTAGAGGCAGGAGAGACCAAATGAATTATGATGGTTGCTGACTGGGGTTTTCCCTGCTCAAGGTTTTGACTGTTACATGTGCCAGGCTTAGACCTTCCAGCTCTTCCATTAGAAAAGGTAAAATAACAGTCAGGTTGCAAGGTTAATTGCAAGAAAGTAGCTTGCAGGACAAGATTAACATTGTGGTTCAAATATCATTGTGTCAAAACACAGTAAGCTTGAAACTTCAAACCCCCCAATACACATTCTACTTTCCATTGATGCTGAGAAGGATTCTGCAACTGAAATTAATCCATATTTAATCTTCTGAAGCATTGTTTTAAATACCTTAATAACATTTCCAACTCGTGTGTATTTTAGATACGCACACAATTAAAATAACCATTTCAGCTGACATCATGCTTCTCAAGTTTCAACTGCATTTGACTGAACACAGCTGAGGAATCATGGTTAAGGATGGGAATTTCTATGCCTAGTTCCCTTTTAAATGGCATAAAGATTATTTGCCAGACGAGTTCTCTCAGAAGAAAGTTCCTTCTGCTGCTGCTACATGTAGCCAGTATCTAATGGACTCGAATCAATGTATTAGCTGAACACACTCCAAAAATCAGCTCTTGCATCCCAGTTACCAAATTCCAAGATACTCATCTGGCCCTCTGACAGGTTCCCCCCTCCCCCCCAAGAGATACACGTGGCTCTTGGAACATCAAAAATCACCAGTTTCCTCCAAAATGGGAAGAAGAACAACAGGAAGGCAGTGTGAGGCACATTTATCACGAGGGGTATGCAGGTCCTGGAAATGCTCCCTGGAGTAATGACTTTGCACCTCAATACACTTTAACGCACTGAGAGGCCAGAGATGGATATGACCAAAAGGCCACTCCTTCTGTTGAGAAAACTTCCTCCTTACTTACAGTAGGATAATATTAGATCAAATACTGCATAATTTTAATAATTTTAAATAATTTAAAATTAAATATTTATTATTATACCTCTGAGTAAAAGCCAAGAAGAGAGCTCAGGACACAAGTTTCACTTTCAGCCAAGACAGTCAATCAGGAACAAGGGAAGCACTTAAAGGGGTGTCCTACTGGAAACTGAAGGACATCCCAGAGGACTCTAAATAGGAGTCCCCTTGATGTTTGGCAGAGGATCTGCCCTGGTTCAACAGCACAGCTAATTGGAAGCACATAGGGGAAGAAAGAGAGCTATAAAACCTGCAGCTTTGCCTGCAAAGACCCTTCCAGATTAGCAACAGTAAGAACAAAACTACAACCAGCACACAAAACCACTAGAACTGAGGTTCTGGGTTATTCTGTGATAGCCTTTGAAGCGTAAAACACTAGAAAGGGAAGAAGGATTTAGCAGAAAGAGGAGATACTCATTTGGGCAAACTTTTGTCTTGCCTGGGGATTTCAAGGATTGGAGATTTCAGCTTTATTGCTTATCTTTGCAGTGGCTCAGGTAATAAGGAATTATATCCAGTGTCTGCAAAGCCTTGTTCACCTCAGCGTTCTGCACAGGCTGTCAGCTGGTGCAATAAAGGACATGCAAGTGGAATTTATAGCTACTTTATGGCTGTGCTACAAAGTACCTCTAAGTACCATTAAAAAAATATTAAGCAAACCATGGTTTAAAGGACTCCCTCCCCTCCAAGAATACAGTATGTAACTTCTTAAAGCTCACCTTCATGAAGAGAACAGAGCCCTCCTGGTGCAGTCACATACACACTCACAAAGCCAAAAGATAAAACTCAACATTTTCACTTTTAAAGAGTTCTCACTCCGTAGCTACAGCTCTTGCTTCATTGCTCCCCTCATTGCAGCTCAAGCCAGGCTGGAGGCGATATTCCAAGCGAAAGTGTTACCATTGCAAGCACTGGCAAGAGTTACCTTTCAAAGCAGAAAGTATACCCATGAAATATCTACAGGCAAATGCAGTGTCCTCACAAGGGACAGAACCAAGCCTTGCTTCTATCACTGAAGTGGCTAATAAGAATAAATGGCCTCCGGCCATGGAGCATTGAAGAATGTCTTAAGATGGAGTGGATTTTGCTTTAGTCTCAGTATAAGCTGTGATTTACTTTTCTAGCAAAAGCTGCTTTATTAAATACAAGGTACTGTAAAAGTTTTCCTTGTCCAGAGCAAGTTCCCTACCTGATTTTTCACAGCAAAAGAATATAAGCTCTCACCACAGCTGAACTGGCTTCATATTGCCCCTCCATCAAACAAAGTAACATCTTAGAAGCTCCATTGCACCCCTTCCCTTCTACTCACATTGTCTGAAGAGCAACACATCAATAGGGTGAGAAGGGAGTAGTGCCATGATCCAGCCTGTCCAAAGCAATAATGCATGTTCTCAGGCAGAGAATACAAGGAACGTTTAGCCAGAGAATAGGTAACCGAGTTTCTCCAGGGAATCACTGGTCTGCTTTTCAGCTCTGTTATAGTTCACAGGATATCATGTGAAACAGTCCAGGACTGCCAGCAGCAAGTGCTGTTCAGCAAGGATCCCAGCAAATAACAACTCAGCTATATCACCTCCTGGCTCATCTCCTCTCTAAAAGCAGCAAAGTTAGTTAAACATCTTTGTTCATTATCTCCTCTTGTGGCTTATGCTGTTCAGAGCCAGAATTTCCACTGTGCATTTTTAGCATGTCTCTTCACACTCAGAAGAGCAACCAGACAACAGACATGCACAAGATGTCTCCACTTGTACAGGAAACACTTATTATTCTGCACTGTTTCAGACGCAGGATAAGCATCTGAAACTGCTTTCTGCCATTCTTACAAGCTCCAGTGTACAAACAGAAATGGATATGATTGCAGCATTGTGTTTTACAACTGCATGCAAGGAATCTCATACATATCTGATTTTTTTTCAGCCCTTTCTGTTTGCAGATCATACCAGGAGTCTTCAGCTTCCCTAAATGTATTCATTACTTAAGTTGTTTACTGAAAGATTTCTAGGATCTATTCTCATCCTGTAAAATTTGTCATTGCAGGAATTTCAGTTGCTTTGCTGAGAACAGGCGTATGTTTTGTGTAGGTCTCCTTTTTGAGGTAAGAATTCCTAGAATTATATTTCTGGTGCATCCAGAAGTTTATAACATACTTTTGACATCAGAGGATAAAGCAGTCCTTTAGTTTAGTTAGGGGATCACAGTGTTTTAAGAGAGCAGAGCGTGTTCTTGGTGGTCCTGATGCTGTTGGAGTACATGGGTGTGAGCATAATTTTTACTGCCTTCTTTGGGACATGCTGTAACTTGGGGGAAACAAAGTGTTAATACTATTGCTCTGTGCAGTTTGTGGCCTGTAGTGCCTTCTGGAAATAATAATTTCATAGAGTCACAGCTGCTTCTGTGGTCACAAATAGCATCTCGCAACATCAGACTCTCTAGTAAGTAGCCAAGCACCCTGCAGAAGAAACAGCATCACATTCTGTCACAGTTCCAGGGAACCCATCAAAGACCAAGGGTTCTACAAGGCTGAAAAAAGAGCAGACTCTTTGTGCTCAATTTTTATCAACGTTAGTAAATCTGTGAGAAAACTCGGACAGAACAGCGTATCTCAGGAACTGACCATTGAAGACAGACTTCTCCTGATGCTCAGTGGTTAAACCCTGCTTTGGGCTGGGTTCTGCGAATCTGAGCCTGCTTCTACTGGTTTTAGCTGGAACACAGTTAATTTGTTTCATAGTAGCTTGAGCAGACGGCTCAGCAGCTCCTTACATCCCCGTGCTTGGAAAGAAACCAAAAGAGCTGCTTGTGAGACACACAGAGGAGTCTGTTTCCTTTCACACACCTCTGCTCTGTACTTTGCATTATAACTGCGTTGTAATGCATCTCTGATACCCAACCCCACTCCTGCTTCAAGGACCTTCCAGTGGCCAGAGCTTTATTAATGCCATTTTACCTCTTACTCAAAGTTTCAGTACCTTAAACACATTTGGGAGGCCATGAGATTCTCTGATCATGTCAGAGTGCTTGTTCATGAATATTGATGGAGAAAAGGAAAACAAACAACAAAGAGCCATGCTTGAAAAACCTCCGTGGATTCCATAAAAGATCAGCCTTTCCCTTCCCCACATCCAGCACCATCATTTCTGGGAGCAGATCAGTTCTTGCTAAGCTACTGAAACAGACAATTTAACCTGAGCAAAAAGCAGAGATGGCTGATGATCATCAAGCACAAGCATGCACTTCAACATCACCACACATAGCTTCAGGACTGACAGCTATAAAGTGAAGGAAATCACTGATTTCACAGTGATTCTGTGCCAACTGTTCTGTTTCTTTCCATCAGGAAGTTCAAAAGGTAGGTTTGGGAGCAGGAAACTAGGGAAAAGAGAAGGAGCCACAGAAAGTTTGGATGTTGAAAATCAATAGCAAGTAGAGGAGGAATCAGGAGATGCCATTTGTAAGTAGTTTAATGTTCTGGCATTCGCACTGCCTATCGATTAGAAAGTGCAAAAATATGCAGATGAGGATAGAGGAACAGAAAAATCAATGGCTTCTTTACAGGAGTCATTCAGTAGTAGTGAAGGAAATTTGCCATTTTGCAGAAATCACATCAGGTGGGTGTGAGCTGGCACCATCCCCTATTCCCCAAAGAAGGAGGATGCCCAAACCTTCCACCTCCCACTTGCCTCTCTGCAGCTTGTGCTGCTCCCCAGCTCATGGAGCAAGGAAAGAGGAGAGAAAAAAGCCCAGGTCTGTTCCTGAGCCTGTTGCCAACACATTGGCTGGCCCTAGGCCATCATTTCTGTAAAAGAAATTAGATGATACCTGTTCCTGCTAGCTAAGTGTTGTGCAGCTCAATTAGTGAATGCTGGCATGGTACTTTGAGTATACCAAACTGTAGAACAAGCAGCTGTTACTATAAATACCTTGACCACACTGTTTATTAAGCTGAAGCTGAGGGAAGCCTCACAGTAGTTGTGATCTGCTTAATAGTGGCTACATCTGTTTTGCTGTGTACCTAAACACATGCAAGGGACTAACAAGACAGCTTGATTAGATACAGCAGATCTGTGTCACTGCATCACAGTAATTTCACCTTCACACTGCCCATGGCCTAAGTGAGGTTGTGGCCTGGATCCTTGACAGCAGTGCCCTGCTATCACACTTTTCTGATTCATGTGAAGACAGGACATATGGAAGACACTTTCTTCCCACCCCCAAACCACATGTGTAAGTGACCATGATAAATGGAAGGATCAAATCCCCATGTTGACTGTAAGAACAGAGATGCAAGTAATTACACTCTGCATCAAGAACATATCCAGCTTTCCAGTGAAACCTTGGAGATAGCATGACCTTGTCACCCAGGTTTCTCTTACTGCTGCACTAATTCTGCTGGGATTCAGGTGTGGAATGCCAGAGCAAGAACAGGGTGAAGTCCCTGAAATGTCCACTGTTCAAGATACCTGTCTTGCAAACAGCATTTCTAGGCCACCCTAAGCATGTAATAATACATGTCTACATCTGTGTTGACTCGCCAAACTGCCTTGACAAGAAACAGAGAGATCCTTTCACTAATTGACTCATTAGCAGAGATAGAGGCATCAGCTCATGACTCACGCAGTCTGAGACATCTCACCTGGGATAAAATGAACATGACCTAGAAACACTTTATTCCTGTTGCTGTTGATGCCTACAGCAGTGCAATATGACTCCACCCAGCAAGTCAACACAAAGTTATCTATATATTTTTGTCTAGAAGTGGTGAAATCTCTAGACAACACAGGAGACATCCAGACTGACAGACCTCTGCTTGCAAACTAATGGGTCCTTAGGACAGCTATGAACTGATACTGAAAGCAAAAGCCTCTGAACAAGCAGTAGCCATTGCTTCATATTGGTCTTCAGACAGCTCCCACCATTTCTTCCCATGCAAACTTGTTTCTCTGGAAAACCCGGCAGCAACTTGACTCTTGGCTTGAGAGCTCAGTCACCACTGAATGCTTCAGCAAACCCATACAGAGTGTGATGCAGGGACACAGCAAACACCCGTGCCAAAGGAGGGAGAAAGGGAGAGAGAGAAGGATGGAGACTGTCCCTCAACAGCCAATGCTTTAAGCAGAACCAAGGACTGATAGGCTCTGCCAGCCAGAGCACTCACCAGGTTGACGAAGTCCTGGTAGCAGATCCTCCCCTCAGAGTTGCTGTCTGCCAGGGCCAGCAGGACCTCCAGTTTGTGGGGGTCCAGCTCTGAGCCGTGCCTCTGGAGAAGGGAGCGGAACTTCTCAGTGCTGATGTAGCCGGTGTTGTCAGGATCAAACTGGGATAGGAGGGGAAAATGCCAGAATTAAATATTCCACATTACACACAACTGCCCTCCTATGCATTCATCACCTGCTGCAGACAAACAGGGACCCAGGGGCTGCTCTAGGTTTTGTTGACATATTCCCCTGTAATAACCCCATCTCAAGCTTCCTTTCACTGCCCAAAGCAACCTGCTGCAAAGAGGGTGAACCAGGCACCATCATCCATACCATCATTCCGTCTCCACCCAAGCTTCAGCTAAGTCAACTCCCTTCAACTTCCTTCCCTCTGCATCATCATTTCTCTTGGCTGTTTTTCATATCCCTACCTGGGCTATCAAGCAAGCCAGAGATGCAGTCTGTGAGATAATACATGCTGAAAACAGTTTTACTCCTGTATTTCCAAACACAATTGTAACAGAGGAATATGCCATCCCTCCTCAAGCCCTTTCTGTGCTCAGTGGTTCTTTCAGTCACCTTTCCAGGTGCCTTCGAATTGTTACATGCTTTCACTGCTGAAGAGCTCTCTATCTTAAGATGGATTGGAAAGAAAGTCTTTGAATAGGGAACAAACCAGATGAACATCACTTCAAACCAGAAGTGGCAAGGCAGCAACACGCCATTTTCAGAACATAAACTAAAGTCATTAACAGGAAAGTCCCAGGTGAGATTTGGAGTGAATCCCACTCTGACCAATAACGTCACCATTTTCCCCTCAGACTAAATGGTTAATCTAAAAACACCACTGAGCAAAAGGAGACAGCTTTGCAAGGCTGCTCTAACTCACAACTGCTTCCAGCAGCCTCTGTCCCCCACTGAGCTCCCCAGGGCACTTTGTGAGGGGCTGCCAGCTCAGTGGCGGGCTCAGCCCCAGCCCCAGCCCCAGCCAAGCCAGTGCTGGCACCACGCCAAGCACATTGCTTTTGTGCTTTGAAAACCAGCAGAGGAAGCTGCCAGACCAGCCCGCACTGGATGTGGTGCAGTCTGATCTCTGCCAGCTCTCTGTTGCTGGGAGATTTGCCTTTGATTTCCCAAACTTGGCTGTGAGGACGCTGGTGCTCACTGGCCTCCTTTTGTAGATAATGATATCAAGCTTGTTGGCTGGTTTGAATGGCTGTCAGGGGACAGGGTGGTCAGGAGGGAGTCTTTTCATGGAAATATTTGGGACATAAAAGGCCTTGGCAGAGCCAAAGAGGTCCTGACAGTCCTCGTTCTATCCTAATGGAGAACAAAAGCTGAACAGGCGCCGGGCCTCGGATCATATGCAGCAGAGTAAAGGCTGCTTTGGCAAGGGAGGAGGTGAGAAGGGGGATGTGGCAGAGGCTGCAGTCTGCCAGCAGCAGGGCTGGCACTGCTCCGCTGTTAAACAGACCAGCCTCAGGCACGGGCAGCTTGTTTTGGGGGATGCAGTGCCCATGTGAGAGGATCTGGCTCTGTCCTCTTCCAGCCGGAGCACCTTTGTCCTGCTGCTCCTGGGGACTCTGCTACCACCGCTGCTTTGCTGAGCCTAAGCTGAGGAGAAGAGGTCACAGGCCCTGGCTAGAGCAGAGCTGGTTTCCTGTTCTGGCCAAGCAGCAGTCCCTCAGTGAAGAAGCTGCTGGGGCAATTGGATTACACAAAACAAGATAAACCAAGTGACCTGTGGGCTGTCAGAGCTGGGCACTCTCCTCCACCCTTGGCCAAGAGCTGCTCTGTCCTTGAAAGGTGGCCTGGATGTACCTTCCTGGACAGCTGGCACTCCGAGCCAAAGGTGGATTTCATCAGCTGTTAAACAAGGGCTTAATATTAATCCCTGGGTAAGTTTAACTCCCCTACTCCACCCCACTCTAAAGTTAACAGATCACATTCTAAAACCAACCACAGAATCAGAGCTTCTGCACTCAGGCTCAGCTCTGATGCTTTTTTTGGTTCTTGATGGGACTCCCAAGCCAGCCTGATTGGAAGTTTTGCAGTGCTCAATCCCAGAGGCACAGATACCCAGGAAATAAAGTATTATTAGCATAATACCTGAGATGACCTTTCTAAGGGGAATTTGCAGAAGCTGGGAGATGAGTCATTCAGTGAATGGATCTAACACCTGCAATCCCATAGATACTGCTGTGTTCACTCTTGTTTCCCTGAAAACAGTTGACCTAACCAACATCTTACTTAACTGCACCACTTTATCTTGACATTTAAGATGTTAGAATCTATCTTGTCTAGGACAAATCCATTTGCTCCCTGAGGGCTTTGAGGGCTAGGTTCAGTGACTGAAGCATAGGATTCTCCCCATGTTGCGTGCTCATTGTTTTGTAGGAAAGACCAATGGCCACAGCCATAGGGAAGGTGGCTATTACTTATTCCTTCAAAGGGCAAGAAAAGACAGAGCTGAAGCACACAAGAGCTGCTATGATCACAAACCACTTTTCTAGACTTTGTTCTGCTTTAAAGCATTCCAAAAAGAAACATTTTGTAACCAAGAACAAAAATGACACAATCAGCTTCTAACCAGCCCAGAAGGACACACTGACTCCAGACTCACCACCACTGCTAGAGTTGATACAATCCCATTATTCAAGACTGTACTGTCCATACCTGCTGCTGGCTTTGCAAATGGACAGAGCTGAAGCCTGTCTGGTGGCTACAAATGAGCCTCTGCTCCAAAGATTCTTCTCTCTCATACCAAAGGGCACCAGCATTCCTCCTTCAGCTCACTGCCTTGCTGCTTGTGCCACCAAAATCAAAGCAGTAGCAGAAGGTAGCTAGTATTTTCAGAATTGTAAACAGGCCAGGGGACCTGTTCTCCTCTTTCATGTTACCATGTACAACTTGGGGTTTGGCACTAAGTTAGAAATGGGTTTGAATTAAAACAGTGGATCTGAACAGCATGAAAGAGTAAGAGAACAATGAACAAGTAACATCTGAACTAAAAAGGCCCGCCTCAGAGCAGGACCAGAGCATTGTTCCACAACTTGTTTTACCCTAAACTCCAGCTATGAGGGAGTTCTCTTATTTATGTTTAAATATAAAATCTCATCTGTCATCACAACACTCAAAATCCACACCAACACCCCCAACTGCCTCACACCTTGTTTCTGGTATCACAGCTAGCCATAAAAAATCAAGGGGTTGAGATAGTCCTGCAGAACATATGTCCCCACACATGGCAAAACCAACATGCAATGGCACACACAAAACACTTGGGTCCATCAGTTATAAAAGAGACAACTGACCTGTGCTAGACGCTTCATGTATTTATCCATGGTGATCTCACTGAAGGTCAGTTGTCCCACAGGCACCTGTGTGTCACCGTGAGCCCAGAGGCTGACTGGCAGCCAGCAGTGTGGCTGTGCTGAGCCTCACAGCTCCCCAGCAGCTAAGTCAGCACAGTGCCTTCCTGCAGCAGTTCTGCCTTTGCCCATCTACTTGGGCTGACAAGCCCAACACAAGGGGTGCAGGGATGAAGAAAGCCACTTGCCCCCCCTCAGCCTCCAAGACAATAGGACACTAACGGCAATTTCATGCAAGGTTTCCTCCGCATTTCAATGACAATCATCCTTAACTCCCCTGATCCTCAGCTAGGCTCTTCAGCAAAAGTGTAAATATGCTAATGACCATAGCAGCCATCTGACCCAGCATCTTAATTCCCTGTCCCAAATCAAGCTATTTTTGCCTATTTCTCTCTTATTTTAGAGCAGACATGCCATAAACTGAAGGCCCCCCAGTAAAACTACAAGACAAAAATAAGGGCAGGAGAGGCCTGCAAGCTCTGATGGAAATAGGAAATATGGTTAAGAAAACAAAAGAAAATCTCAAATTGCTTCTCCTCTTTAATTAAAGACACATCAGGCACGGCTGAGTGAGCAAGTAGGGTGGAGGCTGGTGCTGCAGACAGACAACGGGTGTCTTGGGAAAACACAGACATCTCACACAGTGCAGCCAGCTGCTCCTCTGCTCCATGGCAAACAGCTCTCTGGGGCACCAGAGCAGCTGAACTGGGCACAACGTGAGGCTCCTTTGGCTGCCTTGAGGATTGCAGATGTTGCAGGAACAGAGGATTTGTTACCATCCATGGTTTCCTCACTGAGGGGCTTTGTCTTGGCATCACCCAAGCCATAAGTTGTCGTCAACGGGCAAGGCTCCAAGCAACTACGTCTATTTTGGGAGCTGGCTTTGAGATGGATCAGTCCCTTGAAATCCCAATCATCTATGGTCCAGTGGTGTCTTCACTCCTGGAAGAGCCTGGCCTGGCAGTCAGGCCTCCTGGCACTGTCCCAGCTCTGATCCAGACCAGGAGAAAGATTCTGGAAATAAATAGCCCTGAGCTTCAGCTTCACCTCCTGCTGTACGGAAATGACAACTCCTGCCTTATTTCCCACCAGAAAGGAGCTATCAGTAGTATGCCTGTGTCTGGTTCACGTGTAGGCCCTTTCCCACTGGAAGCAGGGACTCAACTACATGCAAAAATCTCCGAGGCTTTAAGAAACCACTCTGAGCTTTGCTGGACTTGAACTCAGGCCGTTTGATGGCACAGTCTCCACAATCTAGGGATGCCAGCAAGCTTTGGAATCGACCAGACCAGCTCTAAGGGCCATGCTGTAGTTAAGTCAAGAACCTCCAAGTCAATACATGGAATTGACAGATTCCAAGATGAAGCTGTGAAAAGACATTTAAGACAGGCATTGAAAGTCTTCTCAACATGGTCACACATTTATCAGAGCCCATTCATTCTCTATCTTTCCTCAGCCTTTGGGGTCATGCTGTGAGATGATGAGTGGGTTTGGGTTTTGTTTTGTGTTTGGTTTCTGATTTTGGTTTTTGATAAAACAGTGTGGCATCAGTATATGTAGCATTTGCTCCTTTGATGAAGATAAAAGGAATAACAAAACAGAAAGAAAGTCTGCCTTGCAATCCAAATGAGAGGGCAGAAAGCAGGGGCTGTTATAACAGGAGTTTCATCACAGCCTGGTGGTGATGATCTTCCAAGCAGTTCAGTGATCCTGCTTTCTTCCAACAGTGAGAAGTGCATGTGAGAGGAGAAACCCTGATCCAGAAGAGAGGAAAGCAAGGGAAAGTTAAGTGCATACCCCTCCACCTTGAAATCCAGCTCCTCATCACTGAACGTCACCTAATCTGAGTTGCCTGAACACCTATGGTAAACCATTAGTGATGGCTTCAGTGATGCACACTCTCTTCCCCTGTAAATAATGAATTTACCCACCACTGCACGGACAATATAAAGTGATGAAGTGCAGCAGTACTTTACTCCATGTTGGATTGCTTTGACCTGAGGTGAACCTGAGGGCTGGAAACATCACCCAGCTCTCAAAAGCCAGATTGCATTTAACACACAGGATATACCCTCACTGACTCCCCAAGCAGGGTCCCCAGACAAGGGCTGTGTAGCACTGACAGTGTGACTCAATGAGGACTGCAATGGCAAAGGGCCATTAGAAAGCCATAAGGCCAAGCAGCACAGGGACAATATGAACAGGGCTGACCTTCTGCCAAGGTTTCATACATAGAAGCATAGCAAATTTATAAAGCCCATGACAGCTGGACATCACACTAAACACCTTGACTCCATAGAGATTTGGACCCCTTGTCCAAGCCACCATAGACCAAGCAAATCCTGCTTTTAGAGACTCCAGGAATTTGGGGCTTACTGGGGAAGCCTATCTGTCATACTTGGCCACCTACCTAAATCCACATTTCTGTCTCTATACACTTTTTAATGCAACTCTCTCCCCTGTCCTCCCCCTGCCTGTGGGTTTCTTGCTGCAAGCCCTTGCTAAGGCACTGAGAGGATAGAGCTAAGTTGCACTCACAAAGCCTGTTAAGCTAGCTTCCAGTCCTCTGCCACCTGGACAACCCACCATGCTGAGCCACCCCACTGTGTCTCTCCATATCAGCCTCCTGGCAGAATACCCACAGGAATCAGCTCCAGTCTCAGCTGGGGAACTACTCACAGTGTTCAAGCCACCCAGAACTAAATTATTCAAAATATGCCACTGTGCTGGCTTTGAAACCAAAGCTGCTCCCCAGAAAGAAGCCGGGGTAAATAGGAGCTCCATTATCAGCAGCACTGACAGGGAAGGAGATGCAGCACTGGAAGTGAGGGAGGATAATGACCTGATTAAGAAGACAGCATGGATGGCAGGAGATGCCCTCCATTATGCCACAAAGCTTAATGCAAAGAGACATGTTTATAGCCTGAGCCTTCTTCAGCTCTGTTCCTTCCTGTTTTATTATTTATGCAAGTGCATTAAGACTAATGGGAAGAACCTGAGGCACTCTAAAAAGCAGCATTTGTTTTGGTTTTTAATGTGAAAATACAATATTTAATCTTGACCCAGCACTGGGCACCTTGTATGTTTCACTGGATAGGTGTCCTCAGCTGCAGCAACAGGCTGGGCAGGCTGTGGCCTAGACTAAGTCACATATATGACAGCACCAGCCTATCCGCACCTTCCTGAGATTGTGGACAAGATGAAGCCTACAAGTTATCGGTCCCCAAATGACTGCCATGACCAAACCCACTCTAACAGTTAAAACCTTTTCTTAAATCCTCAGGGAAAGAGGTTTAACACTTTTTCAAGATCTACTTGTCAGTACTGGCCCAGACATTGCAAACTGTACAAATGCCCCATCTCTTGCTCTCCCTTTTGAATTCCTCTAGTTTTTAGGGCTCCACAATCCCTTAAGGCAATGAGTTCTTCAGTCTAATTAAAGTAAAGCCCATTTTTCATCTGGATGGTATAAGGCATCAAATATCAAAAGCTGAAAACAGCAATATCCATATCAGCATGACACATGATATTCTCATTTACCACCACATAATTATCTTTTATGTCTTTTTAGTTATCTCTTATTGGAGAATCTCAAAACCCTGTATCAATATTAATTACATCTCTCAGGGCTTTTGCATTATGAGGGGACAATAATGAAAGTAAGCTTCTTCATTCAGAGCTGAAATGCGATACACTTTGGGTGGGATGCTGCATTTATTTGGACTACCTAAGTCAATAGAAGGCATGGCATGGGCATGCACAGTCAACCTCCCAGCCAGGAGACAGCCAGGCCCCAATCACTATTGCTATGAGGAAAATAAAAACCAAACAAACAGAAACCAACACTCGACAGAGTATTCAGCTGTATTCCAGGCCAAGTTCCTGCAGTCAGCTCCCTGCTTACCCCATGTTAACTAAACACACAAAAGCATTTCTGTAAAATTCACTGCTATTGACAAAGTCTCCTATCACAGCAGCGTGTCTGCTGGTACATGTGAGGCAGAGGAGTCTTCTCATGCAAAACAGGGGTTTGGTCTGATGTTATCTGGAAAAAGTAGCACAGGTGATCCCATGGTGCTTGAAATGTTGAAATGTTTCGGGTCTGCATAGGGACAAAAGGTGGTGAATTATCTCTGTCGTACAATGACAATGCACTTTCTGTCTGTCCCAGCAGTAACTCCGGAGAATGGAACATAGCAGCTGCTGGAGTGGGATGGTTTGAGTCAGCAGGTCAAGGTAACTTTCACCCAAAAGATCTTAAAAAGACAGTACTTACACTGATTTTCTGCAAGTCTGGGAATGCTGGAGGAATGTCAAGACCTGCTTTTTACCCTCCCTCCACCTTTGAATCAGCATTACAGCCCTTCGAACCATGGCTTAAAAACTCCTGTCCAAACATGGTAGGAGGCACCTACACCACTCCCAAAACTTCAGGGCTGTGACAAGAATTTAACAGGACAAAGCAGGTCTGTTGGCTAAAAACAACCCACAGCAAACAAACAGATGACTGATACTGAGTAGTGCATAAATGAAGGAGGACCAGTATAACATCAATCAGAATAAGCTACAGAAAATAGATTAGGTTCAGCTGATATTAGCTGGAAGAGAATATAAACTTGGTGCCAATCATAAGAAAAGATTGCTGCTATGACTGATTTCTGCAGAGCATCTGACATCACCAGACAGCTCTGTGTTTGAGGCCTTACTGTGACACAAACTCAGGCTGTCACACATTCAACATGTTAAAGTCTGGCTATTTGACAGGTCTCAAAAATAACATTAAGCCAGAGAGCCACCATCCTATGGAGATGCCACTAATGAGGTCCCCTGAGAATTCATTCTCACCCACAGAATTAGCATTAGTGACTTAGGAGAAAGTGTAACTTAAGTCGGCATCATGCTCACCAATGAGGTAAAGCAGCAAGTTACTAAGGGTGAGCTGGGTCTTCTGGTAAAGCTGGGTGCTTACAAACAATACATATTACAGTAAAAACAAAGAGGAAGACAGATGGCCAGGAGCCAAGAATGCCAGTTTACAGGATGGGGACTGCCATCTTCAGAAGAAGCTATTCTAAGGTGGGGGAAACCCCTTGCTTTGTTACACTCAGTAACAACTCAGCGCTCTCAACATAGCACTGCCTTCAAAAAAGGAAATGTGAGCTGCAGATTTGTAAATGAGGTGACATTACCTCTTCCTTTGGCACTTTGTTACTCCTATAGTCTGACTGGCTCTACTACAGGCTCAATTCATTAGCTTATGAAAAGGAAGGTTAAGCAATGACTTGATCATTGTCCAGAGGAACCACAAAGGGAACAGGAATTTGGCAGCAGAGGATTCTCCACTATGACAAAGGTATAATCACATCTGCAGGCTAGAGGTCAAAGCTGAGCAGCTTCAGATTAGAATAAGTTGATTATTTTTACTGTTAACGAGTGAAATGTCTCAGTAACTTCACCAGAAGCTTTACAACTATATTGCAGGTTTTCCTGGGAAATGAGATATGGCCAAGGTCAAGCAGAAAACCACTTACAAAATCTTACGGACTTCATTATGAGACACCACATGATCCCAGCAGTTCCCTTCTGACCTGACTGCAAGTTATAAGGTCTCATTAAAATCTAAGCCAAGCATACACATTTACAGCCCCAACTAACAACTGCCGTAACACACATAACCTGAATAACCCCCCGATAGTGGGAATTCAAACTACACTTCTGGTTAGAACCACCACCACAGAGCAAAACTCCTACTAAACAGACTGGGAAGCATATTTAACTTACACTGATTTTACATTCAGCTTTACTCAGTCAAGGGGACTAGAAGCTACCAAAGAAACTTCTCTGCTTTCCAAGCTAAACTGGAGCAGAAGATGTCAGCCTTGTGAAGAGGAGACAGAGGTATCACATGATTCCTTGCAACTCCTTGTAGGCACCTGGCATTACACTGCAAGGACATAACCATCTCAAAGGTATTCCAGAGAAGCTGGTTCCAAATGGAGCCAGAGCTGGGAGTAGCAATTATTACTCATCTCTGTCATTTAAACACTTGAGAGCAAGAGATTCTCCCTTGCATCTTTCCAGGGTTATAACTGCAGTAAGGAAAAAGACTGCTGGAACCTGTGGTAGTTCCCACTGTTTCTTAGGAGATACATCCAAATCAGTCCTGGATGACACCCAGACTGCAGGTTCCCTGTATGGAGGACTACAAGATCTGCAGCGTTTCCACTTTCACAGTGTCTGCTGTGTCAAATACACTTTGGTTTAAGGGTAAAAGAGATTTGTCCAAGTGCCAAAGATGCACAACAATGAAACGGAGAAATCGAGCTTCATTTTGACTTCTTGTATGCCCTTATTGGGCACGAGGTACAAACACAAGGCAAGGCACAGTGTTTCTAGTGTTTCTATTCTCTTTGCAACAGACTTCAAGCAGACACAAAACCTGTCTGA
This sequence comes from Neopsephotus bourkii, assembly GCF_033783945.1. NCBI lineage: Eukaryota > Metazoa > Chordata > Aves > Psittaciformes > Psittacidae > Neopsephotus > Neopsephotus bourkii. The sequence continues at coordinate 3,942,560 of NW_026902223.1, forward strand.
AGTTTTAAAGCAAATCATGACTTAATAAAGATTCCACAACAGGAATGCAACTGCTCGCGTATCACTCTTGCAGATCACAAAATGCAGGGCCTCCTGCAAGGTGTAATGTCTCTGTAGGGCCCAAACACAATGAACAGGGAATCACTTTAAAACATTTGCCATCCTGACACCAAACTACCGCAGCATGCTTTGAAATCCCTCTTTAAGAGTCTTACCAGGGAAAAGTGTCATTTTCACAGCACTGACAAGCCCTCACAGAACCTGGCCCTGCCTGAGCCATATCAAGGGCTCCTGACTGCCTCAGGAGACAGCAGCAATGCTGCTTTCCAGCCTCCCACACAGCAGAGAGCTTGTCCTGGCAGTCAAACCTGCACTCACTCACAGAGCCCCTCTACTTCCGTGCCTCCACTTCATTTCTGCCTATTTTACTGATCAGCTCTCTCTTGTGTCCGGGATCACCCATGCTTTAGAGAGCTCCTGCTTCCTCTAACAAGCCTGTCCCAAGCTGTAATATTTCCTCTTTTCCTTGAACAGACTGGTTTGAATGCAGTTTAACCATTCCAAGCTGAAGCCCCCTCATGGGCACCCACAGGCAAGCAGACCTCCCACTTAGTTTTCCTGCCACACTGCAGCAGGGAGACCTGCTCCTTCAAAAGGCTGGGGTGATGTCTGCATGCTGCTGGCACAGGTGCAGGGGATCAAGTGAGCAGCAGGCTGGGAGATCTTTGGCAGAAGTCTGTGGTCCATATTTGCTATGTCTGCATCACAAACACGGGGTTGTGGCTGCACTGAGACTGAGAAACAAACCCTGGCTACTACAGTTCACAAGCTCTATTTCCTTAAACACACACACAAGTGCACAGATGGCTTTCCAAAACTGGTATGACCCCATTGTAGATGATTAGAAGAAGGAAGCAGAGAAGGCACAGTTAACAACCACAGTAAGGGAGCCAGAACAATTACAGAATGCATGTCATGCTCTTCAGGAATGAGGAAATCAAAACAGCCTCCTGAAGAGTCACCTAAGAGTTGAAACCACTGCAAAGGAGAAACAAGCCAGTAGGAGAGACAGAAAGACCAGACTGAAAAGGAAGGTTAGGAAATGGCAATATTCTTCCTATTCATGGGTCATGCCACATCTCTGGGAAGTGGGAAGGGAGCGGGAGAAAGAAAATCTTCTCACCTGCAGGTTAGCTAGAGAGGCCAATTCACCCCAAAGAATCCCAGCAGGCTTCCACTGGGATTAACCAGCCCGTCCAGTGGGGCCAACCTCTAGGAGAGCATCCTCACAGAGCACACTGCAGACTGCTGTGCTTCGGATGATCACGGAGAGGGGAGTGCAAAGGCACAAAAGGAGGGCTGCGGAGGGGCAGGAGGAGAGAGCAGCCCAGCCTGGCTGAGAGGAAGCCCAGCTGAATGGGGAAAGGCAAGCGGGATGTGAATGAGCAAGATGTGATGAATGGTGGGGAGGGCATGGCAGTTGTACACAGGGCAGAGAGCAAAGGCAGACTGAATGGGTAAGACTGAAAGATGCCGCTTGAATGGAGGGGAGAGAGGGAGGAGAAATTAGGCAGAGAGAGAGCTGAGCAGCACAAAGTGAAACAGTGCAGGCAGAATAGCTTCCCACATGGACTTGACAAGGCCTTAGAGAGAAAGACAAGTAACACAGCGTGAACTTTAATCCAGGAGCAGAAAAGCTGCCTGAAGCAGACAGTGTTACCATCGTCTGCCCCTGTATAATCCCTCCACTTTCAGGCACCTTCTTTGCTCCCAGCCAGCAAATTCTCATGAACCCAGAGCAAATCCAACAGCAGCTACCAAAAGCCACATCACCCCAGCAAAGGGAGGTGTAGCAAAACTGGGCTAGTGACATGGAAACACCAAGATAATTGCAAGCAGCAGCCCAGGAGATGCAAGTGTAACACTGCCCTAAAGATGGGACAAGATACAGTGGGTATGTATGACACAGAAATAGTGGTTATTATTGGTGCTATTTGCAAGCCTTTCTTCCCATTTCTAAAGACAGGATGAACTTTTTACAAAACAAATCTTTTCGAAGCAAAAACATGGAGATTTCAGTCATGCCAAGACTTTCTTGACAATTTGCTTTAGTTTTGAACACTGACGATTTAGAAGAAGTTCCCTCAGATTCTACAAGGCCAAAACACAGGACATTACCATTTTCAAAATGCTTCAGTAAATAGTTATCATTTATGTTCATATTCATATGGTTCAGCTCAAGTCAAATATTTTGCTCAAGAAGAAACAAAAAGCATTTTTCCCAGTCCTTTGGGGAACTGCAAACAAAACCATACATGTCATTATTCACCCACCTCCACACCATTCACAACTGGGGCACATAAAGCATTTAGAAAGGACACATCATACTACTCAGTGACAGAGCTGAAAACTGAATACTCTCCCATCCCTTTTAGATGTGCAGGTTTAGACAGGCCAAGGTATCTGTTATCTTCATAGATCCATCAGTCACCCCCAGCATGATCCTGTGCCAATCCTATTTTCCCAACTGCAAAGCAAAAAGGTCCAGTGACTCACTCCAAAAGGGATAATGTAAGGCCTTAAATCATAGCCTTTTAGTTCGTATTTGTCAGGAACAACCATTTAAAAGCTAATTGTGTCTGTAGTCATGTTTTGCTTGCTCATAAATAGACCCCACAGTCATACAGGCTAAAATGAGAGGTCATAGAAAGCCAGTAGAAGGTGGGACACAACCCTCAAAACCAAATACCATGGAAAGGAAAACAAATTTAAATTGAAGACTTGACCCTACTTTCCCTTTTCATCAGGGAAGTCAAACATATCAGCTCGCTTCTATAGTGTTGCTAGAGGAACTACAAGGGGCCCATGTGTACCTCAGCCTGAGACTGTTCTGCTCCCTTGATTTTGGATGTTTCTTGCACCAAGCAAACACAACAAATCAATGCAGTTAATTTCAGGCAAAAAACATGAGTGTCCTGGAGTCAGAGCACAGGCAGCAAATCACGGCAGAAAAGACATGAGGATTTCTCCCATTTACTCCTCCCCCTTCAGAGAAATAACAAAGTAATTCCTGAGAAAACTGGGCCAGATCATCAATCCCCCTCAGAGAGGTCCAAAAATATAGGGCAGGGATTTGGGATCAGGTCATTAGCAATCAGGTTTCTAGCACATAGTGCTTTTTTAAATGATAATTTGTTCTCTTTATGATTCACAGTGGTACCACCTCATAGAGTCCCACTTTAGGAACTAGGAGAGGCAAAATAATTCACCCAAGGATGCAAGGGGCCTAAAATGCTGATGTAGTTGAGATGAGCTTCCTGTGATCCCCACCACCACGAAGCATTACGTATTGCCACCTAATAACTTACTAGTGAAAACTGTTAATTGCCAAATATTAGAGTGAAGATTTTTAACCAGGGTTTAAGAGAAAACAAGTCAAAGCACCTCCAAGAAGTACACCAAGCTTGGTGATACCCACAAACAAGAAAAGATGTCCAAGTGTAAGAGTCTTTCCTAGAAGCAGCAGCAAGCTGAAGGTGCCTTTGTGCAGACATGCACAGCCACACAGCAGCAGCAAAGGGAGCATAAGGGTTTGCCAGAGCAGAAAAGCTTTAACGTCGCAACTTCCCAGGCCAGTTGAGCCCATGAAGAACCATTACTGCAAAGAGAATACTGTCTTGCTTTTCCATCTGCCTGGGCACAAGCAGATGATGTTACATATGGCACTGGGGGGAAGGGAAATAGAGTATGAATAATTCTCAATCCAGTGAAAGGAGTGCAAGCTCTGCAGCTGCTGCAGGGTGAGCACACCCTAACAACATCAGCTATTGCTTTGGGTCAAGAGATCATACCATTTCAGCCTGCTTCCTGACTTGTGCTTCATTCCAGCTGCTTTTCTCTGCCTTTAGTGCCTGCCTGCAGGAACAGCTATCTCTCTGGAAGAAATTAAAACACAAGGAGAGGTTACATGTGCCTGAGGAAAGTGACAACACAAGGCAGGTCAATGCTTAGTCTAAAAGCATTCAAGCAGGGTCAACACCTACTAAAAATAAAGACATAAATGCACACATACACACAATACAGGAGAAGGATTTACTCTGATGAGACAGCAGGAGCTCAGGTATGCTTGGGCTTTCTTGAACCTGCATCCCTAGGAAACTGGCAGCTCTTACAACTGTATCAGACAGCCTTGTGCTGCCAATGCTGGAAGCTGACAAGTCATCCTTCCAGCCTGGGCTCCTGGAGCACCCATGCTGTTAGGAACCCAAACTGTCACACCCCCCATCCCACACCCAGCCTGGGAACTCTCGTTCTTTCTTGCTCCCCAAATCTATGTGTCCCCTATCAGGCAGCCGAGGCAAACCCACTGCCACAGGCTGCTCAATCTTCTTATGCAAATGAACTCAGGGTAATTGGGACAGTTACAATGAGTCCCTGACAATGTTTGCCTTTGTGCACACCAGTAGTAAATATAGACTGAGCTGCTCACTAAGGATGGGGGGTGAGGGGAGAGCTGCACTAAGGGACAGCAGGAAGTAAGCACTGTTTAAATGCAAGAACGGTCTCAGAGGTGTGGAGCTGATGGGCAAAGGAGGAGCCAGATGCTACAAACATAAGTCTCAAAAACATTCAGGGAAGCACAGCCATGAGACATCTGTGGAGCTGTCCTCCCGCATTACAGCCTTCATTCCAGGGACAGCAAACTTCCACAGCATTCATCCAGCTAAGGGTATTAGCCCACAGGATTCAGCCACCAGAGCAAAGACTGAACAGAGCACAAATACCCCACCCAGAGCTATTGGTGACACTGTCCAGGGTGCCAGCATGCAGTGGCTGGCTCTGGCTCAGTCACTCCTGCACCGACAGCTCTGCCTCTTGGTTATCTCAGCACGCTTCAGCCCATGAACCTCATAGATATGCTCTACTTTTGTTGTAGCCCATGCAGCAGCTGTGGAAGAAACCTAAACAAAAAGCAATGGCCCCCTGAAATCCTGTCATGCAAACAAGACTCTTCCCACCCATGGCCACAAGGACTGAATGGAGAGGGACCAAAACCCCCCGCCCAGCCCTGCCTGGTGGTCTTTTTGTCTCGTGACCTTCCCCACACAAACACAACCCCACAACAATCAGACAGGAGACACAATGCGCCAGCGCCGGCTTTCCCAGCCCTTCAAGGCAAGCTGGGGAGGGAAGGGGGGAGAGCTGGGGAGAGCTGAAAGGAGCTGGGGGTGATGAACAGATAGGATGGGCAAGGAAATACCAGCAGTGTTTTAATTTTGACTTTTACAGTCCCATAAGCCAGGATAAAAATAAGTTTTAATGAAAGAAACAAAAGAAATGTTATCTCAAATGGCTTAAAGGGACATGGGAATACCAGCCACTGGGATTCTCATACCTAAATAAATAAATAAAGCCAACAATGCTTCTAAACCCTGTGGACATCTTTTAACATCCCCTCCAAGAGGCCCCCAAAACTGAGCCCTTTGGTGCAAACTCTGCTGGCTTTACTGGGCTATCTTTGAGACTTAAAGTCTGAGATGGATTAAATATAAAGGTTTTCCTTTAGTCTGAGAGAACAGCTGTAGCTGAAGCATCACCACACATGGAAGAATGTGCTATAGATTCAAAGCACAGAAAGTTTCTGCCAGTCTGTCCTAACTATGGAACAAGAGAGTCATGACCTGTGCTACTGACAGCAAGGAATAAATGTGTCTCCAGGCCCCAGACTGTCCTCACAAGGTAACAGATGCCTTTTGGTTACTGCAGGACACATCACCTTTGGGAAAGAGCAAGGAGGGTCCCCCAGGACTTAGTTGCAGATCAGCAGACCAACAAAGCAAGAGGACGCTCCTACCTTCTGAAATGCCAAGGGATTCTTCCCTGCTCCCCATGCATGTACAGGAAAGAATACACACTCCACAGGAAAGCAACCCAAATAAAGCAGAAAGAAATATCACCTCTCAGGACCTGGCTTCAGTGAGCTTACCACAGCCCTCAGCTATGCTTCAGGGCACTGGAAATACTAAGTACCTTTACAAGGAAGGAGGCCGTGCTTTTGCCAAAATCTAAGATCTGAATGCCATGACATCCTGGCAGCTGAAGCAGTAACAGAAAGCAGAGCTACCGGAAAGCATTTGTGTGATTTACAGACACATTAGCCACCTAGGGAGCATGGTACAGCAAGAAACAACATCTCAACTTCTCCTGCCATCACCCCCCTAAAGCTGTTCTCATCATCCACATCCTCCATGAACACACTGTGACTGCACAGTGGAACACACCTGAGGAGCCAGGGATGAAACCACCTCTGTGGGATGGTGCAGCTGATGGAGAGACAGAAAGTCCCAACAAAGGCCTTGTGCAGCAGCTGGGTGCAGAAGGCCTCTCCCAACCCCAGCACGCAGTGCACCAGGACACATCTGGCCAGCAGGTCCCAGTAAGGGAGCATGGACGTGCAACTGACCCTTGCTTATGTCCTGACATGAACTGAAGTAACTGGAAGAGCAGCAGCACTGAGCCCACACACAACTGGCAAACTTCCCACAACAAGGATACTGTCTCCTGTCAATCCAATCCAGTCTTAATCCTCTGTGGAAAGATCCCATCAGCACTGTGCTAAGAGGCAATCTTTCAACCAGATGTTAACAATAGTGAAGATGACAGAGAGACAGATGGAGAACAGATAGAACCAGGCCCTGCTCATCACAGAGTGACTTAGAGGAACAGGACAGGAGATACACAGGCAGCCTTGCAGCAAGGTGCTACACATAAGTATCCATGGGACAGCAAATCTATTGCACCTGCAGGCAGCTGTAAGCCAGTGAGTGTCTCACTGCAAAGGAAGTAGCTGTGGCCAAGCTGTGGAGCTGCTTTGAGCTCTGTAAGATTTCTGTCCCATGTAGGATAGGCACAAACTTGCTGCTGGTTCGAGGATTTGTCCCCTGAGACTGGGTATTTCCCCAGCATGGAGAGGAAACCAGAGTATTGCCTCAACTCATTCCACAAAGATTTCAGCAGAATTCCTCTTCAGCAAAGAGATTTCTCAGGCAACAGCAGGATCTTCAGCACAGTTATCATGTGAGCTAGCAAAATAACTGTGTGACTGGAAGCTGGCCATCAGCCTCTTCAGCCATCAACCGAGGGAGGGAACACAGTCAAAAAGCAAGTGTCTAACTCCCATGGCCTCTTAACATTTCTATACTAGAAAACCTCTCTGCATAGATAAATGTTTGTTGTATCAAGTAGGGAAGTAAAACAGACTGGGTTGCTTAGCTGAGATCAATTCCTGTCCTTAAAACTTAAAATAATTAATTTTATTTTACATTAGTCTTTATTATGGCAATGAAAATTATATGGCCATTCTAACTGACTGGTGTTGCTCTTCCCAGGCCTTGTGGACCTGGTCTCAGACAAGCTGAAGTGAGAATCCGTCCTACACCAAGGAAACGGGACAGTCCAGATAACTTCAATCTGTGGTCAGGGGCTGAGGAGGAAAGGGGGATTTTCTTGAGGTCATTTTCAGCCCTACACAACTTCCCATTCCTTCACCCTTGAGCCACATGAGCTGCTGTGTGCAGAGCTGTGTGCTGCACTGAGCCCAAGCAAAGAACCCCAGAGCTCTCTGATAGGGAGCTGGTGGTTGCAGTGGCCTGGCCAAAGCATCCACAGTGCAATGCTGCCTTCCACAGCCCCAGAGACTGACTGATACCAAAAGATGCCAAATACCTTCAGCTGCCACTGAATTCACTGACATGAGATTCCCAAGAACCCTGGACATTATTTGAGACCAAACCTCCAGAAGAAAAGCAGCTGCTTTGCTCGAATACATTGCCGGATGCCTTTCAAGCAAAGAAAGAAAATAAAATAAACCACAGAAACCTCAAGGAAAAAGATCATTTGAGCCTTGATTTTCCTTTCTACTAGGCACAACTTTATAGTGTGTATCACAATATTCTCCCTGCGTATTTGTTAGTGCCTCTTCAGCCAGGCTTGCGTAAGTGATGAATAGCTGAGGTATTTGTCTCACAGAGCTAAAGGGAAAAGCAAGAAATGTTCTCATAGAGCCGCCTCTGAGTATCTGAGGGATCATCACAACCTCATGTGCTTGAAAACATGACATTTACAACACAAATGTTCTCCCATAGAAGGGGTGCACGTTTTGTGAGCTTCCTTTAATAAAACTCTCAGCAAAAGAACTGGAATATGCCCATGTCTTCATGCTTAAAGAAATACCATAAAATTGGGAAAAGTCCTTACCTCCCTGCAATCAGTAATGAAATTAGCCCAAAGGGGCCCAAAGGAAGCAAATAAGGCCTCTTCAGAGGGGCCAGGATTTCATCTCATGTTTAAAACCCCACAGTGGCAGTTCTGTACTCATTTTAATGACCCACCAAATCCTTTTAGTCCTCTACATCCCTCTATGAAAGCCTAATAATGAAAAATTGTCTACTAAAACTCAGCTTTTCCTGAAAAATAATATCTGGACAGATCTTCAAAGACAGATATTCCTGTGGACACAGTGAATTTGGGCTGCAATGCTTTGTTTTCAGATATCATTGCAGTTCACATTTTCACAGCTTCCTTGGAATAACATTTGATATGGAAAAAGTGTAAGTGATACTCACAGACAAAAGAGTAGCCAACCCTCTGGAACCACAGGGCCTCGCTATTTGTATTGCTTTTGTAATAAATACAGCCTGAGCCACAGCATTCCAAGTAAGAGATCCTGAGGCAACTTCAACATTCAAGCAAACCATTGCCATGCAATATTAAATGCATTCATTTTTTATGAGCATCAAATTCCACCTATTAACAGATCGGCCATGCTCTGCAGCTACCAATTCACATACCCAGCCTGCAAGCTGCTGAGGGCAAATGGCCACAAGATACAGGAATACATACCATCTGAAAAAGGAAACTAACATCCATCATAATTCAACTTAATGGTCACATTTTCTTTACAAGCAGCAGCAGAGTCCATGCCTGACAACCACACACCACAGATGCAATGAAGCACTGAGCCCTCTACTTCAAGACTGGAACTGTGATGCATGCAGTGTTCACCAAGTGAATCACATTCAAGTCCTGTGCAAAGAGGAAATTCCTTGGAATTACTTTTTCACCAAGTCACTAAACTCCACACTATTGTACATGGACTAAATTCAAAGGCCTGATCCTCACTGTGGAAGGCAGCTTATCTGAACACAGTTTATGTGAACATACATCAAAACCCTGGAACAGTTTCTCAGCCCTTTTGCCAAGTGAGGCCATATTGCCAGCTTTAATGTAACAGCACTTTTGATCTTATAGCAGCTAGAGTGGTGCTGGTACATCTATTATTCCTCCTGGAACAGAGCTGTGCTCCTATATCACACCTACAATTCACTCTTTTTGTGCATAGCTATCTAGAAAGAGATGTAAGAAAGAGCTTCTTAGCAGTACATACCCCTTCTGTCATCTCAGGGAGGTGAATGACCCTCTCCACTGCCCAATCCAGGACCAATTCCAGCTATGGCAAGGAGAAAGGCTTCTATTTTAAGCTTGTTGAAGAGGTAACTGGGTGCTGCAGACAGAAGGATGGACAAAGGGTAAAGTCTCCTGTAAACCGGTTCTCTTTTTTCTCTAGTGAGCACCATGCAGGTTGTCAGCAGTTTGGGGAATGAGAGACAAACTCATGATCAAATAGATTCCATTCCTTTTATAGGTCTGAGCAGCCTGTCCCCCATTGTAACAGGATATGATCACTGTTCTCCTTATTCCATGTTCCCACCTGTGAAACTAAATGAACTGATACTGGAGAATGAGCTTTGAAGTCCTTGAAGAGGAAGAGGTATTGCAGTGCTGAATAAGGCCAATTCCCTACAGCCAACAGCCACTGCAGTGATACAAGCAAAAACCCTAAAGTGCAGAATAATCAGGCTCTGAAGGAAACTAAAAACAGAGAGAAAACATAAAAGAAACTGAACATGGAAAGTTAATGCTGCTTTGAACATAGACTGAGCAAAAATCCTTCCCCAAAGTGACAGAACTGCAGTCAGCAATCAGAAACTCTTGGTCCCACATCCAGGCTGTTAGGTGAGATTCACAGCTCCCAGGAGGTCCCTCTGCAGGGCTTTACTCAGACCTATCTCACAGGCATCAGCTACAGCAGCTTCGCAGAAAGGAAGGGCAGGAGCTGTTGGTTAAGCAGTGGGGAAGAACCAAACACCACTTGTTTATTCACAGATCTTGCTGCTCTAACTTGTTGCCTGCATTAGATGTCACAGTGGTAAGTACCTGTTTAAGAAAAAACTCCAACGAAGAAGAACAATAGGAAACCCACCCCCCTGCAACTAATCCAATTAAGACACAGGATAAAGTTGTAGAGGTTAATCAGATCTGAGCCGCTGGGTCTGTCTTTGCTGCTGCTTAGTGACATATCTGGTGAGCAACACCAGCAAGACGAAGGCCAAGCAGAAACTCCCATGAGCCAGGAGACAAACGCTATTTCCCTGCTGCATCAGGCAGAAAAGAGAGAAGCACACTGCAGCTCAGGACTGGGGGTGGTCTGCTGTGCTCAGAGCTTGGCTGTCCCATTAAGTCTTATTAGGTGCCAGGATGCTGTGGCTGATGGGCTGCATGAGACAGTCCTTGCAGCAAAGACCAAGGCTGGGCCTGCAGGGTGCTTCTGGGTTGATAACTAGGGAGAAAATTTACTCAGCAAGGAAAAATTCTGCCCATACATTGAGGGAAGCTCCTCCTATCTTGGGTTTCAACAGCTACAACTCTGTTCTTACCAAGGCTGCAGCAGGGCAAGTGAAGGCTATTCCAGCCCAAAAGGCCACCCGCATAGAGACCATGTGGACTGTCTCAGGTAGGTTTTTCAGCACTGGGAGCCAGAAGAAAGCTGAGCTGGGGTTTGCAATGAAACAGCTCCACCAGTGCTGGGGGCACAGGATTCAGCACTGGCATAGGAAACATTGCTCCTGTCACACTCAAACAGCCAGTCTGCAGCCCAGCCTGAAGTCCTGACCTAAAGCTACCTTGCAAGCCGAGCATGCTGCTTTCCCCAGCTCAAGCTTTCCTCTACAATCAGATCTGCTTTGCCTCTCTCTCCTCCTCCCATAAAGGGAGAAAGAAGACAGAACAACTTAAACAAAAAGGGAAATGTTTCATAATCCAGTGACCATCATTTCTCCTCCTAGAGAGGAACTGGGTCTCTTGATACCTCTGTACCACACTGGGCTTTGCTAGACTCCTTTGTAAATTGTTCTTCCTTCTTTGTAAATTCTTTAATCCAAGGACAGCAATTGCCACTGTGTTTCAGTTTCCCAAAGGAGCTAAGATCCACAGCCCCCAAAATCAGAACTTTTGTCCTTCCTGTAGGAAGTTTCATCCTTCCTTTAAAGATATAGAGTTTTATAGCAATCAGCCATAAAACTTGTCAGGAGAAAAAACTACATTTTATACTCTGGACTTGAAACACAGAACATTTCAGATTAAAAATAGCTCCCTTTTTCACTGTCTGCCAGATCTGGGAGGGAGGTGAAAATCCACAGAGACTTGATTTGATGCGTGAGAAAGTAGAATTCTATAGCAGGGAGTATGCACACACACTTATTTGAGTTCTAATAATAGTTCTGCAATAATATTTAGCTTAGTGGAGAAAACCAAAGCTTTGGATAGACCCATGCTAGCTGGTACTCTGATACTGAGTACCATGACAAGTCAAGTACGTCCATCAGAGAGAGGGGAAAACTCTAAAATAAACAAACAGTTCTAATAAAAACCTCATCACAGCACAGTTTTCCTTCCTTTAAGATGGTTTTTCTTTCAAATTTCAAATACCTGCTCCTGTATCAGCAATCATTACAGGTACCTTGCCAAGATACGAGATGCTTTGTCTGAATGACCCAGGTGTGGGCATAGCCCTGACCAGCACACAATGCTCCCCCCCTACAGCAGGTAGCTCCAGATCAGGCTCCCCCACTCCACAGTGGGGCAATATTCAACCCCCCTCCCCAGCAGAGGACAGGCCATCAACTGCCTGCAGCTTTCTGAGGAACTGTAGCTCAAACCTGTGCAAATCTAACATAGCAAAATCTGCAGTTTACTCCAGAGCACCCTATGTCCTGCAAAAGGGCCAGCGCTGCTCTTTGGGGCGATGAGTGGTCAGAAAAGAACAGCAAAGCAGCATCACATGTCCCAGTGAGGAAAGGCTCCACACAAAGCTCCGCCACCAGCTAAATTGATAGAGCCTAGCACATGAGAACAGGAATCAGCAGGCACAGCTTTGACTAACAATGCAGGCAGTTAAACATCCGGTATTAAAGGCTACTGAGTAATGCAGGAGCAATGGGACACAAGGAGGGATACACCTTAGAAAGCGAGAATAGCCAGTCATTCCCTCCCTCCAAATTGGTGTAGGATGACAGAGGCTGTATCACCTATACACTGTCAATAAGCATCTTGTCATTGGCAAGGAACACAACCCAGGGCACTCTAACATCCCTTCTCTGATGTCACCGTCACAGCAGGCACACATAGAGCATCTTCATCACAGGAGGCAGGTCCTGAACCTGCTAACATCAGGAAAACACCTTGGTATTCCCACTGGGAAAGAACTTATTCAGCTACATTCATGAGGAGCAGTAAGCAGAGAATGACCTCAGAAAGACTACAGCACTTACACTGCAGAGAGCATCTTTCCTTGAATGAACTGCTTTGGCTTGGGTTGGGTGTGCATAATTCAGTCTGGTTTAGACTACAAGAAACCATCCAATGCAGCTTTGTGTCAAGCCTCCACCCACACATCGGCTACATAATTAATAAGGATGAAAGAGAACATTACTCCAAGCTGGTGTTCAGATTCTCAGTGATCGGTAAAGCTTGTTATATTCCATTTGGCCTTAGAAGTCAGCAAGAGGAACATACTTCGTACATCATAATCCATTAAAGACAGGCTTGTAAGCCCATAACATCACTGTTGCTGCAAATGTGGAGTCAATTTTTTTGCATGAACCAGTTTGTTTTGCAGTACGTCTAAAAGTTAATTAGTTTTCACATTTTTATTACTCCACATGGTCAAGTAACAGCCTGGAGCTTCCAGTCAGCTGGAACCATGAAAGGTCCAGAAAATTCTCACTATGCTTTTCAGGACTATTTACTAGGGCCATAAATCAGGAGCTGGCAAATGACTTTGTGCCCAAGCTCCTTTTGGCCACCGGTACCAACACTAAAAGATCGCATAAATCAATACAGCAATGGCAGCTCTTAGCTCATGGGACTCATAGGGAATAAGGCTGGAAGATACTGTTTCAGACAAATGGGACAGTTCTTTGGGAGACATCTCACCACCTTGAGAGAAGTCACTTGATGGACCTGTCTTGTTGAACAGGATTGTCCAGCATTTATACCCCCTCCAGCTTCAGCCCTCACATAAAGCTATGAAGCTGTACTGCTGCTCTCTCCACCAGAAGAGTTGCTTCCTGTCATGCCCAACAGGTAAATGGCCAGGAGAAATGGGCCACTGTGCTCATTCATAAAAACACATGGCTTTGGCCTCTCCAAATGCTGTAGCAGACAATGAATGCAGGCAGGAACTTTCCACCAGGTGAAGAGCACACAAGCAAACCTGCACACTACAGCTTCTGGGATACAGGCTGACTGAAAAACACTGCAATAGCAAAAGCCTCTGGTGGGGATGCCCAACACTAGAGAATCCTCTAAAAAGCCAACATACCCTCTAGCTTATAGGATTCTAGAGGAGACAACACCAGAACATTTAACATGTTGAAGGCACAAGAGCAATCCTGCACCCATACACATACACAAAAGACATAGAATCATAGAATCAGCTAGGTTGGAAACGACCTTTAAGATCATCAAGTCCAACATGTACCCCAGGACTGCTAAGCCCACCACTAAACAATGTCACATCCCTAAACCATTCCCAGGGCTGGCAAGTGTGAAGTGTGATAAAGCAAATGTGCAATCCAATAAAGATTTTTCAGACACTTCATTTAGGTTGGAAGGAAGTTACTGTTCCAGCCATGGTCTCCAGGCACAGCTCAGAGACCACAGATAGCAGCAGCAGGACCACCTCCCATGCTCTTCACAGCAGTCTCCCCCAAAAGGGCTGCCTAAATGCACAAAGTAATGCAAAATAAATGTTTCTGCAAACCCCAAATACTATTGTCAGAGGACACATGAAGGAAAACTGTGCCTTCCCTGCTGATGGGGAGGAGAACAACCCAGAGACATAAATCCAGTGATAACAAGACTGTGCAAAAGCAACTCCTCAATTAGCAACCAAGAGGGAGTAGCTGAGAGAAGAGGCAACAGTTCAAATGGAAGAAGGAACCACAATAAACACTTTCAGTTTCCTCCCCAGTGCAAATGACAAGGCTAAAAAGCAACATGCTTCCATGGAGGCCACTACCTGAAGTGAGGAAAGATGCTTAAGGCCCACTTCCCATTATTTCTCAGCATGAAGGTAAAGAAATGTGTGAGAGGAGTGGCAGGAAGCCAGCGGAGGGAAACAGCATATGGCTGTGTTTCAGAGCCAAGGGGCAGAACTAAAGCCCCACTCTGCTCTCCAAACCCCTCAGGGCACATGCCATTCTGGTGCTAGCCCCAGCAAAACATCCAGTTGATGTTAGACATATAATGAGTCAGGACAATTGTCACACTTGTTTGCAAGTGCTTTGCTAGACAAAGTCAGAGCAACAGGATCAAGTCTTCCAGTAGTTTTTGTGAAACTTTCTATTTTTCAGCTTTTATAATATTGATCCTTTCTGTGCCAAGAGGTGATGAGTATGGCTGTGTCTCACTGTCTGTAGGCTGTCATCAACAAGCACTTCCACTACAATCATACAACACAAAAGGATGCTCACAAAGCAGGGTACCATCACCACTGGTACCTTGTTGTAAAGGATCACAGAGGCAAAGAGATGCTTCCTTAGGGAACATTGACCCGAAGAAGTGCAGGAGATCAGAGGTTTGACAATAATCACAAAGAGCTTTGCCTCCAGCCTCATTTATTTTTTTCCTCATGCAACCTGGAAAACTCCAGAGTATGAGCTACCTACAGAGTATGACAAGTATCAAAGAACATGAAAAACAAGTCCTAGGGGTAAGATCGATCTTGGTTGTTTAACATTGGTTTTATACATTGTTCCTCTTTTCACCACAACACAGGGTCACTGCAGACAGCCGTTCCTAAGCAACAGAAGCCTATACTAAGAATACATATATCTCTGTCTTGCTAGTGCTGGGGGTTTAGTTTTAAAGTTGAAGGAATTCAAGATGCAAGTGAGACCTGGTGTGATCACAAACATCCAGGACTTTCACTACACATTTCACCAAGGTACATCATCTCTGGTGGCAGAATATGTCCAATATCACCATGAGCAGCTGAATGAGGAGGGATGCCACCACTCAGGAGACTGGGGGAGGAGAAGGAATGAAGTGACTGTCCCAAGTGCTACAGTTTCAACAGGCTACAAGGTTTGAATCTCATAAAAATCCTGACCATTCAGAGATGAGTTTTCCTCAGCAGCTTGTATGTACAACAGTGCAGGAAAACAGCCCATCATCTGAACCCAAACAACTTTGTCTCATGGTGTTGGTACCAAGCTGATTTCAGACCAACACACTGTACAATGCCTACTGAGGAGGCAGAAAGAGATCACAGCTTCCTTGGCTGCCGCCAAACTCAAACACACCCACTGCTGCATTTAATTTGCAAACGTGCCCCAGTACATTTGCACTGACTGGAAATACCAGAAAGCAACAGCAACATGATACTTCCTACCACAGAGAAGAAACATTTATTTCCAGGTTCTGATGGAGTGTAACTTTAAAAGTCCTGTAAATGTTACAGACACAACTGGTGCTGGTGTAGAAAAGCACCTCCAAACTGTCTGCACTCGCTAAGCAGCTGGCTTGTTCCTCTGGAGACAGGATGATCTCTTCCCCTTCTCTGTCGTAACAGAGCACACAGCCACAGAGGACAATGCACCAGCTGATTTGCAGAACAGCATCAATCCACCCTATGTTTACAGCTTCACCCCCCCCCTTTTCTTTTTAAACATGCAGGCTTAAATGCTTTTATTGCTTCAGTGATTTTCTGTGTGCGAGACAGGATTTGGGAACAATGCATTAGCAAGGATCTATGTATCTAAAACTCATCCTGCACATTGAGCTGAAAAGCAGAGTGGACGCTACCAAAGCCATCGCTGCAGCTGGGATCAGGGGGCAGCAGACACCACAGTGTGAATCCAGCCTGTTGTCCCTCGGAGCCAGCACTCCAACGTGCAGGTTTCAGGCAGCTCAGACGTGGAAGGTACATAAATGTGTAATGAGTAGGAAGCCTCCTGAAGCTTTTACAAATCTAGAGACACCAAGCTGCCAGTAACTCACGAGCTGTGTAAGACTGACTCAGCCTCCATGTGCTTTTTGGTGCGTTTGTTATGATTCCTTGAAGCATTTGAGGAGATGCTTGCTTCTACCAGCACCAGTTTACAGTGCTGTTTGTGCTACACTGCTGATGTCTGGTTCATACTGAAGGCTTCCTCTCCCAACTTTTCCCAGAAGGCAAAGCCAACAATCTGTGTACAGGTCAGTGGGATTGGACAGAGGAGCATCCAGGGAAAAGGGACAGGGGGGAGCTGATCCCAAACCTTTCATGCTGCAGGGAAGGTGTAAATATAATCTCAGACAACCTCAGAGACCTGCTACTGGTATTCAGCATACAGAGGTATTAGAAGATTAAGGAGGAACTTAGGGAATTTTTGCTGTCATCCTTCAAGAGGCAGGAAGATCATTAATGACCTCCATGTAGCTTTTTCATGCTGAGCCATCACTCCAGGGTATCATGGCTAAAAGCCAAATCTGGGTATAAGCCTTGAAGTGCTGGGAGATTGCCATCCACTGTAACAACACTGGGGATAGACACAGGCTAATCGAAGCATGGTGAAAGACAGTACCCTGAAGAGGGAATACTCTGTTAGACATCTATTTGCTGCTCAATGCCTCAGTTTCCCTTCTTGACTGAAAGAAAGATGAATTCGCCTCCCCTCTTTTCCAAGGGCTGCTGTATTTAAAAGATACTCTGGCAGAAGGCAGTGAGGGGTTGATAATCCAGACAGCATCGGCAAAACAATCTCCTTCAGCAAAACCAGATCCTCTCTAAGCAGCCCATTCTACCCTTCAAGTCTGTCCACAGAGCAATGAATTTGAAGGGACCCCATAACCCGAAGTGGAAGAGTCAAAGGGTTAATGCTGCATGACAAAGGTCAGCCCAGTTTGGGGAGAGAGGAGAAAGGGAAGCATTGTGGCCACAGACAGCAGCTCCCTGCGACCAACGCCACTTGAGAAATGTAAAGTGATGGCACTGCTCAGAAGAAAGGCCAGAGAGCTCTGCCTAAATCCCAGGGCTTTATCGCTCACAAAAGCCCAGCCCCCTGAATCATTAATCGTGTGCTCCATGGCTGGGTGCCTCAAAGAGCAGCAGATGACACATGCCCAGCTGCCGCTGCCGCCCCTCTGCAAGGTAGTGGGGCAGAGGCAGGTGCACTCCCAGTGCCCTCTGCTCAAGACTAATCTATTCTTCCTTCTTGTCCTCTGCCTTTCATCTCCTCCAGCAGCCCACGCTGACAAGTGTAAATGAGATTAGACTTCTAGGCATGGGGCAGATGCTGAACCCCCTCTGTGCATTGCCAAGAGACCCTTGTAGCTTTTAAAGTGTCTTTCCACTTTACAATGTGCAGTGTGGTAGAGGGGGAGAAGGGGGCAAATTGCTTGTCACGCTTACAGAAATGTCGAATATAGCAGACAAGACAGACCCTGGTTTTAGGGCCTGGGTGCTAATCTGTTGGCACTGTGGACAGTCTTCCCACCAGCACCTCTGATGCTGCAGTTCACCTTAGGAGATGAAGTAACAAGACTACAACTATTTCCTAATAACAGTTCCTATAACATCCTCTTTGCAGCACCCCACCACTTAAATGCGGGCATATGTCCTGAGAAACACTAAATTAAAAAGTCAGTGACGGTCCAAGATTCAGGCAAGGACTTGAAGGTTGCATACAAGCCTGTGCTCAAGCCCCTGCCTGTACTGCTGCTCTCACTGCCATTGCTTTCTGTTCCTCACCTTGCAGCTTCTGCTTCTCCTGCTCCCAGTGACCCGCGCAAACCAGTGGTAAGACACAAGCAATTTGTCAGAGAAAGTGGTAAAACCACTGCCCCAGGCTCAGAGACCTGCCTGACAAGGTGCTGCAGCCACAGCCAGTAGTGGTTAGCCAGCAACAATAGCCAGGGAACCTTTCCACAGTGAAGTGATGTTTAGCTTCACAGTGCCCCAGTAAACAAACTGGAATGTCTTTTCCAGTATGGGAAATAGCTCGTCCTGCCTGTGTTAAAGGCTATCCAGAGAAAAGGGACACAGTTAACATAAAAGATCATTGACTTCAAAATAATTCCCTTTCCCAGTTACCACCAACCATCACAATAGATGGCCTGATTTTATGGATTGTTTTGTAATTTAAGTTGTGCAGGAACCAGCCCTGGATTTAAGGCAGCTGCAAAGTCAGCATATTTTCAAGCATAATTTAATGTTTTATGAGACCATGGCAGAGCAGGTTCAGCTGCACCCACTGCTGGTAGTGTCAGCATCCGAACTCTTCCTGGCAAGTGCATGTCTGGTCCAGGATATTTCTACAACCTTGTTTCTGAGCTCAAGTTTTCCATTAGCTGCCTACACAGACTGGCTAACTTGGCATCTCTCTGCATTCCCAATAAACTCTGTTCATCTGCTGCCATCACACCCACATACAAGTCTCAGGAAGGAATCCAGGATTTCTAAAGCAGCTGCAACAAAAACACAGCCTGGATTGACAAGCAATAGCATCAAGGTGCTGAGCCAGTGAGGAGGGTCTTTTTGAGAGTTTTCTCTATGTCTATTTAAAACAAGTTTGTTGTCATGACTACAAACCAGGGTATGGGTGAGAAGAAGTGAGAACTCTGAGATGAGGGCTGATAATGTTAATTCACCCCTGAAATCTCTGCAGCCATGAGGATGGAAAAACAGGGAAGATGGTATCTTGGTATCTAACAAGGCTAAAAGCCACCTTCAGAAGGCAGGTCTGTCCTAATAATGAACATTTGCCTCCTAGGTAGCCCCTTTACCAAGCACAGCCAAGGCTGGATGATACTCATTAGCTGCAGTCATCTCTAAAGCAGGGGCACTGGAGACATGGAGGTGAAGTTGGACACCCAAGGCCCTAGAAAGGACAGAGCAAAGCAGGGAGAGCCTCTCAGGAAACTCATCTGCAGATGCACTCTAATGATCAGACAACTTGCCTTCAACAAGGACAGCAAGATGTTCTTATATTAGTGTGCAAGGCAATGAACAAGGTATCTTATTAGCAGAGAGAAGTGTGAAACTGTCAGGACTTGCTCCTGGGATTGTGGCATTTTTACCTTTACCAGAAGATTAAGGAAGAAAAGGGGTATTTTTGGCCAATGAAGAAAAAAAAGAATAAGAAAACCCCAAGTGATTGGGGACGGATGGAGAGGCAATGCCTTGCTCTGCTCAGAGCTTGGATTCCACAAGGAGACAGCATGGAGTGCTCAGCAATGGTGCAGGCTCTGCAAAAGGCAGCAGATGCGGAGCTAATGTGTGTATGTGGGTGGAGGGTGTTTATGAGCACAATAAATAAATGTATGAATCCCTATAAAAGTTCCCATATAAAAGTGAGTTAGAGCTGCCCAAGGGCCATGGCCTTGTAATAAAAAACACATCTTCTAAGCACAGCATGAAGCAGCAGCTGTACTGTAACTGCCTGGCTGCAGCACTGAAAAGCTGTGAGTCTGCCTGCTCCAAAAGTCCTGGGTGAAGTGCTGACCCTACTAAATGCAGGAGGAATTTTGGTACTTACTTCAGTGTAGTCAGGATTTTGCCCTGGGAAGGGCTTTTTGAACCTCAATGCCTAGGATGCATTTCTGGGTCTGACTTTTTGCCAAATTTCTTTTACTACTCAAAAATAAGCAATCTGCAATTGACTGGAGATACTGGCTTGAGTCACTGACAGTTTCCTGTGTGACAGATTAGAGTTAGATCAGAACAAACGAATTCTTTCAGAAAGCATTGTCAATCACTTCTCTCCCCCAAAGCAAATAAGCAAAAAGCCAAGGCGGGGAAGTGCTGACCCCTCACTTGCACTGTTTGCTGTCATACTCCGTCACCCCAGAAACAAGAGACTTGGAGACTCCCAGCCTGTGAATTCCCAACTGCTCTAACACTTTCTCCAAAGTCTTCTCCTGCTCTGCTGCTCTCCTAGGACACGGTGAACGCAGGAGCCCATGTGCCTCAGCAGGAGAGGGTGGCCAGCAAACTTCAGTCCCAGCCTAGGAGTCACAAATGCACAGGGTACATTAATCTCTGGCCACCCATTTTCACTGTAAGTAACCATAAGGCCAGGTCACATCTCCTAGGGAGAGCTGCAACTGTTGAGTTTCAAAACATGGGTTTACTCTAGTTATTAAGCCAGTCCTCATGTTGCACATGAGTGCCAATCAGTGCTAAACAAAACATTCCCCTCTCCTCTCGATACAGAGCTGCTGGGAATAGCAACCTTATTCCATGACAAACAGCATCTTGCAATTCACTGCAGGGCTAATTGCATTGCATTGCTGACATAATGCTCAAGGAAGACATCAGCTCCTTGGCTTTGCCCATGGGCAACAAGGACGTTATTGATTTATTCAGGACTTACAATTAGTTGTCACAGGTTGCATTCTCTTTGATAATAAAGCCTTACTGACTAGGCTTAAATTTCAGCTGCAGCCTAATTGAAACATAGCTAATTACTAAAAGCCTGCCTTTTCAGCCCATTCCCTTGTTACTGAGCTAGTGTTCTGTAAATTCCAACAGTCAAATTCTTCCCTCCCTCAAAAAGAAAAAAAAGAAGGAAAAAAACCCCATCTACTATTCAAGCAAATCCAGTGGGAAATTACAGATTCCTCTCTTTGAGCCCGAGGTAGCTATCAGCCAAGAGCCCCATCCCACAAGGCCTCAGTGACTTCAAAGGATGTTTGTAGAATAAGACTCCAAATTAAGGCCAACGTTTCAGATGGGAGAACTCAAAGTGGCTGAAAACATTCAGCCCAGACCACAAGCAATTTATCTTGCATCCACCTTTTTGAGTGGCAGTGAATTCAAATACACCACAGAACTTAGGCATGATCAACAGTTATAGTAACCTAATTCCCAGCTGCCAGCTTGCTTACTATACAACAACAAATGTACTGCAGTCCAGATCCATGGATTCTTAGCCCGTCACGGCTAAGTGGGTATAAATGAGTGCTCATCAGAACAGGCAGTCCAGTTATTAGCTGAATGATAACGGGACCCCCAGGGTACCAAGGACATCCTTTTGCAGAGACTGCACTGTAGTTTTTGGCTCTGCAGTTCAGCCAGACACAGAAGCAAGATTATCGCCTCATAAAGCAGGGACAAAGTCCTATCTGAACTTTAGCATTGCCAGGACGATGCCAGCATCAGAATAAGCTCCCTTACAGAAGGTGACATTTACACGCACACACAACAGCACAAAAGTTTATGACATCAAGAGAGTGCTGCAGTTTAGAAGCAAGTCAACCCCAAAAAAACTCTTTGGTTTATGATTGCTTCACATTTCAACCTGGCAGATGGAAGGAACACCACAAAGCAAACATGTCAGTTAAAGCAGCTAAAAGCATAATTTACAAACTAGAATCCCCAGTCCAAATTCTCAGTAGCTATAACTCAGAGCTCTACAGTGTTGTGCTGATTTCAGCTGGCTACAGATCTGACCCAAGGCATTCACCTGATACAACCAGTCTTTGGTACAGAAGCAGGTATTTTGCTTATTCTGTGCAAGTTTAAAGCAGCAGGTCCTCCCTGGGAGGATGCAACCCCCCAGCAGTCAGTTTAGCAGCTGAAATGGGGGGGGGGGGGGGCATTTAAAAGAATACAGTGCTTGTTTTACAGGTCCTAGTTTGCCTGCCTCAATCAGTAGAAGATCTTTTAATCCACAGAGCAAGGATGGTACAACTGGGTACAAACAGAGCACCTGCTGTGGGCCCTCAGCTCAGCCCTTGTGCTAGAAGGGGTGGCCAGGCTGGGCCCATCTCTTACCCTGGCTGCTCAGAAGAGAAATTGAGAGAAAGGCCCAAAGCAGTAGTGACTTGCAAACCAGCATCCTGGGAACTAGGAGCATGAAGCACATTACTTCTAAGCTGTATTCTAAAAGCAGGGAAATCTAGTACAGAGGAAATTAACTGGGGGTTGGAATCTTTGCTCACAAGACAGAGACAATACATCAGTTGTTCACATACCTGATCAAATAGGGCTTTCCAGTGCTGAGAGGCAATGCATAAGGGAGGAAAAGAAGAAAAAGAAGGTATAAGAGCAAGGACATTAACATGCAGTAAACTGCAGAAGTATATTCTAACACAGAGAAATAACCAAATGATTTAGTGCCATTTCCAGCATCCTTCTTCATCCCAGAATCACCTACCCTTCCGGGGGAGGAGGCAGGGGGAATCTACCAACCACAGGGAGAACAGTTTTCATTTACAAATCCAAATTAGGATGAACTCAGAACATTCATGTGTTAATTCTGTTTTCTCCCACTTTGTCTACTTGCAGGCAAGCAAGGAATAAAAGGCTTTTTTACTCACAGGGATCAAGAAAGCTTGGTGTATATTGAGGGGAGGGAGGAATTAGCAATGGGGTTTCAGATCACTTTCTGAGATCCTGCCTTGCTGGGTTGTCTGCTGCCTGCTCGTAACTCGGGTAGGGACTTGCTGCAAGGTCTCTGATAACCCACCAATTCTTTGAACCTCGCATGTCCATGTCTGAAAAACAGGTAATTCCTCTCAGGCAAAGTGGGAGCGTGTATGGCTGAAGAGAGCCCATTACAAGAATTTACCCCACACACTTCTGTTCTAGCAGATCTGCCTTAACAGCTCTGTGCAGGAGGAAGCTGCATTTCAACACTGTTGATCATGTGAACAGTCCACAAGTCCTTGTTACTTGGGAACAGAAAAAACAAGCTGGCGACCAGCTCCAATTTATGCTTTGCATAAAGACCAACATCAAGTCACCACCCGGACCCAGGCTTGCTGCCTTGCTGTCCCACAGTACAGAGGGGATTCCTAATGAATTTTTCCCGTCTCTCTTGGATTTGGGAGCCAGCTAAGAAGAGAACAACTTTCATGGTACAACAGTGTGGTAACCACTGGCTTGGAGTCCCCAGACAAAAACCTTGCTGTCCTGGGTTCAGCAGTAGCAGTCATTTTTTTTCCTTCTTGGTAGCTGGTGCAGTGCTGTGTTTTGACTTTTGGGCTGGGAACAGAGCTGATAACAATGATGCTTTGGTTTGGCCAAGGACTTTGTGGGCCTCATGCTCTGCCAGGGAGGAGGGGAAGCTGGGAGGAAGCAGAGACAGGACAGCTGATCCAAAATGACCGAAGAGGTATTCCATACCACAGCACATCATGCCCAGGATGTAACTGGGAGTTACCCGGAAGGGGTAGGGACTGCGGGGTTGGACGAGGTATCGGTCGGTGCTTGGTCGGGCGGGGGGGGGGGAGTTATCGGTCGGCAGGTGGTGAGGTGTTGTATTCTCTTCCCTTGTTATTTTCTTTATCATTATTATCATTGGTGGTAGCAGTAGTGATTTGTGTTATACCTCAGTTACTAAACTGTTCTTGCCGCAACCCGGGGGAGTTGCATTCTTTTCGATTCTCCTCTCCGTCTCTCCGGGAGTAGGGGGAGGGCAAGAAGGGGGGGAGTGAGTGAACAAGTTGTCTGGCTGGGTTTAAACCACGACTCTTGCGTATTCCCATTTCTCCAGCACAGCACTTTGTTTCTGCCCCATTCACCCTGACAGAGAGGCAAAATGAGTAAACCAACAAACACCAGGCTGAGAGAAACAAATCTCTCTGTGCTATATGCAAAGCAGGACTCTGGTGAGAGTCTTATCTAGTCCTGGAAGAACATTTCCTTTCATAGGGTAGGCAGATCTAAAGCACAATTGACTGGAGAGACAGTGGGATATGAGGCCACTGAATTCCATTTAATCAGTTAAGTTGTTGGCTCCCCTCCTCCCCATGCCTCTACCCATTTATAAACTCCCATTTATCATCATAAATCAGCCCACCACTTTAAACAGAGCATTTGGGGACTGCCTGAATCCTGGCTTTGTGGAAGGCTGCTCCCAGAGCTGTAATGACATCATAGCTGAGCTGTTGCACACTGACAAGGCTGTGACAGCCAAACTGCCACTCTGTAACATTTTTATTGTTAATAACACATAAAGAACTGACCTTGAGTCAGTTCTTGCTGGCCAAGCCCAAGAGCTCACATCAAGCTTTCCAATGTAATAACAACAGAAACTCAACCCCCAGTGAGGTCTCAGGAGGGCACTCAAGTCCTAGCACAGAGCAGTTTGAATGTTCAGAGATGATGCTCTGTAGCCTGTTTCAGCAGGAAATCTTGGCCAAGGAGGAGGGCATTTACACCACTTCCTGCTCCTCACTTGCAGATGATATCCGATACCTCAGGTTTCTACCACATCATCTATTGCCAAGTCTCAGCAGCTTCCCATAACCAATGCAACTGCAGGCTCTAGCCCAATTTTGTTGATTGAAGAAAACAAGGTACCAGAGTCAAATAACAATGCAGATCCCAGCAAGACACTGCAAGCTGGATCAGACCCGAGCTGTCCTACCTCAAGGTCAAGCAGCAAGTCAGTAGCAGAACTAGGATGAAAATCTAGATTTCACTGAGGAAAGCTCATGGTCTCTCTGCTGTCTCAGGAGCCCAGTCCTGTCAGGCACTCAGCACTTCAGCATCTCCTGTGCCCCTGGCAGGATTAAATAGCTAATAGCTGCACTCATGTAGAGGCTGGAGTAACTCCAAGGGGTCCATGTGTATCACATCAGGAAACCTTTCTTGTAGACCATCCAGACAACCACAGAAATTGCCAGGGAAAGAAAGGTCACAGTATGAGGTAAGCAAGCACTGGGATTTGGAAACCTCGCCTGTGAAAGCTCCTGGAAAGCCATCCTTTCCGAGTGAAAGCTACACATACCCCAGGGTCAGGCATGCTTCTCTTAGGGCTGTCTGGCAGTGCTGTAGCAGAGGTCAAACTGCATCATCACACGTTCTTAAGAGCTCAGGATACAGCCTAGGGAATGCAGCTCTGCCAGGCAATTGCACTTCCTCTGCTACCCTCTGGGAGGAAAATCCAACAGCATCCGAATTCTAGGTGATTCAGAAAGAAGGGCTAGGGGATGAAGAGCTGACACGGCCCCTAAGCAGCCCCAGTGTCGTAAAAGTAGAGGGAAAGGGGGATGCACCATTGCTGGAAGCTTAGTTCATAAGTGTCCCTCTTAAACTGGGGCAAGACCCGAGACAGAGCCCGCTGCAGAAAGACATTTAGTATCACCGCTTCATGCCTTCACACGCAGAGGCAGACTCTGCACTTTCCTCTGCAGGCTGAGCAGACAGTTTGCCTAGTCCTCAACCCAGCACAGTTTGCTGGGAAGGAGAGCTGCGAGCAGTGCTAGGATGCACCAGGACCGCAGGATCCGCTTACGTTCGCGACCTCACAGACAGGTGCATAGCGAGCTCCTGCCTCTGGGACCGGCAGATGCAGAACTACCGCCTCAGCTCTGCAGGCTTTGCTGCTCAGCCCGGCAGGAGCAGATTCAAAGCACGCAGGACCACATGGTGTCCTTCTAGGCTGGATGAGCAGAGGCAGAGACCGGTGCCAAGTTTTCCCACCCTCAGGTGCAATCAGAGCTCAGAGGGTGGAGAGAAGCATCAGCCCAGCCGCGTCGGGGAGAAAACTTCCTCGGCTGTTTGTTGCTCGGGGGCTGGAAGAAGGAACAGGCTCCCGAGAGCGTTTCATATCTGTCACCCTCCGAGTGGCTGGCTCTCTGGAAAAGCTCTCTGTCCCTTGGAGGCGGCTCAAGCCGAGGCGTCAGCCCCTCTCCAGCCTCCAGGGACAGCTCCTTGCGCAGCCCCGCCGCTCCTGCCCAGCCGCCGCTCGCGGGGACCCAGCATCCCACCAAACGGACCCGCAACCCGTCCGGGCCGCTGCCGCCAGAGCTCTCCGAGCTGGGGCAAGGAGAAGGGAGCTGCGTTCCCGGGGACGGAAACAGCCGCAGGCACCAGCGGCGGGAGGGCGGCGGGGACGGCGGCTTTCCCCGGCCCCAGAGGGTCACCAGCCCCATTCCTCCCCCCATCCCGGACTTCATGTATAAATAGCTCGAGCCGATTAACCCGGCCCTGAGGAAAGGTGGGAAGACACCGAGCAAAGGAAACTTACATCCTCTGCAGCCATAGGTAGGACATCCTCTGAGTCCAGCACCTCGATTTCTTCCGCCTCTGAGCTGGCAGCCACAGCAGGGGAAGAGCTGGCGTGAGGCTCCGGCAGCCTGTCTCCCATGCTTGGAAACAGTCCCCTTCCAGCCCCCGCCCCCCCCGCCCCCTTTCCCTTCTCCCCAGATCCTTAAAGAAATTAAACCTAGCTGCTGCTTGGCAAACTTTCAAGCGCAAGCGAGCCTGCCTCCGTGACTCCCGCAGCCGGGAGGGGAGGAAATCCTCCATCCAGGGAATATCCAATTAGCGCGAGCAGCGCTGGCGGGCGGCATCCCGGCGGCCGGCTCCGGACGGGGCAGGTGACCCCTCCCCGGGCACTGCCGGCGCCTCCCCCGAGCCCTGCGGCCGGCGGCCCGCCCTTCCCAGCGCGGGGGAGGCAGAGCCCGGAGCAGCAGCACGTCGGAGGATGCGGCGGGGGAGCCGAGGGTCGCCCCTGCCCTCCCGGAGCGATCCTCGCGGCAGGGCCCGGGCGAGCGGAACCGGCGGGTCTCAGCCCGCTCTTCTCCGGTGCCACGCTCTGGCACCTGCTATTGCGGTCCTGAGGGTCCCGGCGGGCAGGTGGCCAGACTTGCCGCGCTATCTGGGCTCTCTGAAGGTAACCTCTCTGTCCTGGAAAGCCCCACGGCTAGGGCCCAGTGTGGGGTTTTAAGTGTTTTGCCATAATTATTTGTTCCTCTATGTCAAGATGCGTATCTTGACCATCTGGAGCCTGGATTAGGAACTTGAGGAATGCCCTGACCAAAGGCAAAGATTCAGCAGTTTTAACTTCATCCAATGAAGTAGAGATATAGCAGGTTGGCAAGGGGGAAGGGCAAGCAAGCCAGGCTGATCCATGCGTTGCCAGTGCCTCTGCTTTCTGCTTCACCAACAGCCAACGCCAGTCAGGGCCAGAGTCAGAGCAGACAGTCCAGCACCGCAGGGCACGTTTTCTTAATGCAGGAGCTCCAGTACCAGATCAGACACACCTCAGCCACAAGGACAGAGCCAAGCTAGAAGTCTCTCTTTTCTCTACAAATTTGTTTGGAACAACAGCAACAAACCCCCAACATCCAGCTAGAATACCACTAGAACAGGAATGGGATCTTCCGTCTGGCAGTACTGGAGCAGGCAGCAGAGATTGTCTCTCTGATCCACAGCTACCATGAGCTCCATACTGTGAATTACTTTTGATCCATATTAGATTTGTCCCACACAGTGATGGGGAAACACACAGTCCATGCTCTTAACCATTGGGTCCTAGCTTATTAGTTGCTAAAAGATTTTTCCGCAAGAAGAAGGAAACAGTGCTAAGCCCTTTCCATACACCCACACAAGCTACAGCCACCAGAGAAGAGCAGGTTTCCACATCTCAGCATCCTGCATGGCTGGCACTAATTTAGGGTCAGGACCAGAGGCTAAAATATCATCCCACGCAGTTGAGCAAGATCAACTAAAGGGAATGATATTCTCTGTTACCTGATCTGATCCCTTGGCCAAACCAGCAGAAGACCTCAATCCTGCAAATAATCCATATTTTGGGAACAAATAAAAGAGTTAAGATGATAATCTCATCCTATAGTGCTGCTTGAGATGCCCCACCCTGAGCAAATATTAGGAAGGAATCTGTTATCTTCAAGGAGTGTTCAGGTAAAAAGCTTCCCTCTGTTGGTGGCTCTGTGCCCAGCAGATCACAATCCAAGCTAGGAGATATTTTTTAAAGAAATGTCCTTTCCAGTAGTTTGAAGATTTTAGGTAAACTTTTTAAGCATGTGCAAGAAGTAAACTCCAGAACTTTGGACCTGAAGAGCAGAACAAAATAAAAGCTCTTCAGGGGTTTCCAGTGCACCGATGAACAAGAGGGCTTCTCTCCCCTTTTATGGCCAACACTCAGTTAAACAGAACAAACCTTCTTCAGGTTTAAAGGTGATTCCCTGAGCACAGCATTCACGTCTTGATTGTCTAGAGCCTGTCCAGCCTGCTCTCTCAAAGTGTAAAAACAGCCTACCAGATCTAGCACTTCTGAGAAGCACAAACCCACTGTACTCATACACCAGCACCACTGCCAAAACATTCCAGGCACTAAACAGCTATTATAAAAACAATCTCTTTTTGATTGAAAAACTAAACCTCATCAAAACTTCAAAACAGATGGATAAGCAAAAATATGCTATGCCAACAGAAAGAAACAGCAGTCACTTAAAGATGTCTGTAGGGAGGAGGGAAGCACATTTTTAAAGTGAAGGGAGAATAATGAGCTGAATTTCAGGGGTAACAGGTTCCACCCAGTTGGGGACTGCCACGTCAAGAGCTCTGTATCACCTCTGATTCCAGATGCTAGTGGGAAAATGCTAACCATGAAGTCTAGCATAAATATAATACACAACAGGGAGAACTCCCAAAACCTTAACACCAAACTCCCACTAAGCTGGAAAACTGCTGCTAAATTACAAGTTCATTTTTCACCCTAAGGAATATTTTTCACTAGTGGTAATGATAGGGGTGTGTTGGTTTGGTTTTTTTTTTTCCCAGGGAAATATCTCTGCACATTGCACATATGAGCTAGTGCTGTGCTATAATTGCCACAGAAAGGAAATTAACAGTATTCTAATGAGGAGTTTTGTTACTGACAAATTATCATCTTCCAAGTCTGTGAGAGCCTCTTAATTTAGGCTGTCATTTTTCCCCACTGCATCCCCTGGTGACTGTACCTTGGAAAACAGTAATTGCTAGAGAAACTAGGGAACTGTGGGCCACCACAGGGCAGATGCAGACAGAACACACAAAGGCTTCAGAAGAAACTTAGGTAGAAGAACTTGAGATAATAAATCCCAATCCATTTTCACATTCAGTCATGGAGGCAACCTTTTATATGCCTAATGCTGTGGACAAAATGTAGATACATGTCCCTCCTGCACTGGAAGTGGCTGTAAAGGTCAGCTCATGAATATGCAATAGAAAGCCCTCAAAGTAGGGACCCAGCCAACATCTGTTAGCTAAGCCTCCTGGAGCAAATAAAACAGTTTGTTCAAGGGTCCTTTTTTCCACCCAAAGTAGCCCCAAAGGGCTTTTACAAAACTGCCCAGCTCTCATAATTGGAACTAAATGGAGCAACCACCCCAGCTTGATTACTGTACTGGAGTCAGCCAGCAGCCAGCCCTGGAAGGCAACTGATGAGGCAAAACACAGTATTTTGGGTCAGAAGCCAAAACCACTGCACCCAAACTCAACCCTAGCAAGAAATTAGTTGGGACTGGATCAAACCACTCAGATTAACCCCTTCACACTCATGAAAATAGCAAAAAAATCTTTAAGGACCACACATGGTATGAGATGGGTTTAAACTGTGCCCAAAAGGTAACAGCAGCAAAGTGCTCTCCCAGTATCAGTGATACTTATCATGGCTGGGACAATGCAAGTTCAACTTCTAGGGTCAATATGAATTAGTCTGTATGTGCTGCCTTTTGGATTCTCCCTGATTCATGGATACTTTACTTCCTGAAGAGAACAGTGGGAAAAAAATAAGGTCCAATCTCTTCTCTGTTTTCTAACTTGCATTGAAAGACTGTCCTCCTAACCCTCCCTGTTCCCCATGTTATACTTAGGACTTTTTCAAAAAGTACAGTACTGAAAAAGTAGACTAGTCTTTCCACCTCCAGCTCTCTCCTGCCCCAGAGGCTGCAATTGGTTGCAGTTAGATCTAATGGTCTTTTTGGTTGTAGCTGGGGAAGTAATTAAATCCTCTATTAATCATTTTTTTGGGGTGGTTGTCTTAAGAGTGAGCTCTTCTATCAGGCCAGCCCTCATCATGTTCAAAATGTGTTTCTGCTCCTTTTTAACTGTCACGTGATGGGATCACAGCACACAGTGGTAGGTTCATTCCAAATTAAAAGAATTGTTTGGAATGGAGACCAGTTAGTAACTCAAGGCTCATTTCTAACATAAAGTAAGTCATGCTTACAGTTAACCCAGAATTGACAAGCTTTCAAGCAGTTAAAGCCGAGGGGTGAATGAAGGATGCATCTCCAAGAAGAGGAATTGAGACCTTTGTCCTCTCAGTGACTTGACACCATGGCAAGGTGATCCACACATCAGATCGAACAGGAAGAGGAGGTAGAGTCTGGTTTTGGAAAATACAGTGCAAGTTGTTAGGAAACTGATGGGACCAGAGAAGATAAACCAATTCACTGTTAAGAGAGCCAGTGGTGGAGCTGACTGGGCTGTGCCTCCTCTCTGCCAACCAGCACTCAACAGGGAGAGCTCAGAGTTTTGCATTTTGTCTTTCTTTGCTTCACAAATAGAACACTTTTCCCTCCCAGTGACTGTAATCCTCCCCGTGACTATAACCCTCACAGGATCCAGGAGGTGAACATGGCAACTCTTACCGAGGTGGCACATCTATGCAGGTTTCCACGGTGAACACCAGACAGCTGCCCAGAGTTGGGTACCAGGACTTGTGTTCGCTTCCAGGTCTCAGTCCAAGCAAATTCCTCTCTAAACCACTGGAGAAGGTCTGGTTTTACATCAGTTCGTAGCTATCCAGTCTGCTCTGTACGCCGGCGGCCTTGCCGTGGGGGCAGCCAGCACCTCACCTCAGGGCACGACCCGCCTCAGCGCAGCCGGCTGCACGGGCACTACCTCAGGGGCGGACGGGCAGGCGGCGGCCGTGTGGGACGGCCCGGGAGCGCACTGTAGCTCTCCCCTACCGGGCCCCGAGTGCTGCAGAGCTGATGGAGCCGTTTCATACCTCGAACCCGCTGCGCACCGGACCCGGACTTGGATCTGGACCCAGCACCGACCCTCGCTGCTCAGCTCCGCGCCGCCAGCCGCGGCCCCGACAGCCCGGCGGCAGCGCGCCCCCTGGCGGCCGCTCCCGCCTCATGAGGTGCTGCCCTCGTTTTTCCACAGAAACCTCTCTTTCAGTTGGGTGATGGCTCCATTAACAAGGAAATACTCACCGAACACGACATACTTCCATAAAGGACAGCAATCCCTCAACCCTGGCTGCAGCCCTGTGCAGAAAACAGTTATATTGAACCCGGAAATCACCCCATGTTTGGCTGGTGTCAAAGGTCCACATCAGCACACCAAGACCAGCATATCCTGCATGCCCAGCACAGGGAGATGTGCTGCTGAGGGGGCCAGAGCACGGTAGCAGATATTTAGGAGTGTTTTGGAGCTAAAAGCCACCGACTGGTTTAAACCAGCAGACCCTCCTCAGGCCAGGCCATGCTGCAGGGCCGTCAGACTCTCAAAAGCCACTTTAGCATCAGTACAATGTCAGTCTGAGATAAACCTGTGAGAAATGAAGTCCTGAAGTATCCTCTGGGGGTAGGGGGTGCGCTGAGGGTGGGGGGTGGGAATAACCAGCAGTGTTCTGATCTATGAGGGTAGAATTATCCATTAGGAAAACAAAGTCTCAAGGCATGTAAATACCCAGTGTTCCCTGCTGGCTTTGATGTTAAAAGATCAACAGGCCCAGATGAATCCTCCAGATTCAGTTACACTATCACAGTGGTCTTCCTTATTTCCTGTAACAACCCGGTTTCCCTCTACCAAGGCAGGGGTGTTGTACCCAAAGAAAACAAAACGACCACAAAAGAAGGGATCCATCAGCGCCATCCATCGTGCACTTCTCAGCTTTCATGTGCCATTGCTGCATGGCACCACAAGCACACAAGGAGTACTGTACAAGTCCAGGGACAGGGAACCATTCAGTTGTGCAGGTCAATTCAAAAGCTCTGTATCACATGAATGCGTTTATTTTCTGCATCATGGATGTCAGATCTAACAGAAAAAAGAGTAGGAAATAGTTCAGCTGACAAAGCTCCCACAAGCACTATCCATGGTGCCACTCAGTAACTGGCACTTGTGAGACTGCACCGTACACATCCAGTTCCAGGCTTCCCAATACAAAACAGACAGTGACACAGTGGAGGGAGACCACTAACAGGACTGGGATGGGTAGGGACCTGGAACAGGGAATGAGGAAAGAGGCTGAGAGCAGCTCCTGTCCTGTTGTAAGAAAAGGTTAATGTGGAGGAATCTAATCTCTGCAGTCCCCAGTTACCTAATGGGAGGAGGATACACAGAAAGTCTCTAATGGTCATTTTCCCAGGGAACATGGTATACACACGTCCGCAGAAAAGTATTAGACTTCTTCAGAAACGTTTAGACAACTAATAGTTTTCTAGATAGAGGTAATAGTTTACTATTGGGAGCTTTCTAATCTTCTGTTGACAGAACTTTCTCACCTCACTTTTCTGGAAGGTCAATGTAACACACAGGCATCAGCTTTCCCAAAGAACCCAGAACTCTCTGCTTTCTTGTCCTGTTCTGTTTTGTCCCTGAGAGTAAACAAAGTTCATGGTTGAGTATGCATTTGTGTTTCTGCTTTAAACAGCAGAGAAGTCACTTCTGTCTTCCACTATAAATCAGAAATAAACCTCTAATGGATGCAGCACAGTCGTAAGAAATCAAAGAAACTACATGGCCAACTACATAAGCTCCAACTACTGAAGGCACTGACAGTATTCTCTCCGATAAAGAACAAGGTTTCATAAGGACCATCCTTCAGGGCACGGGAAGGGGAAAAAATAAACACAAACACAGTACACAGTTATTTTATTGAAATACTTGAAAAGGCCAGCAATGGAAAAATAGGTTTGTCATGAGGAATTAACGTTTGATTTACTTGATATTAAAAAAAGCTGTGTCTATAGGTAATTCTAGCCAGTTACAGAATGCACTGTGATCCATGCAACTAATATACTACAGTAGAATAGGCACTGTGTACTATTTTAGTTTTACCTTATACACAGCTTTCAACAGGTATGATTGACAGATGTAAGAAATTAAACAGCAACACTTTTTGAATTATAAACATTTATAATGTACAAATTTGCTCATCTGATCTGTAGGGGTTATAAAACACATAGTGGAAAATGAAAACATGAATTGCACACAGTGTATGAACTCAATCTGGAAGGTCTTTAAGTTTCATGTTTTTCCCTTTAAAAGCAAAATCAGACTAAATGTGTCACTTGTCACGTAACATACAAAGTCATTGGCCTGGACAGCAACAGGGGCTCTCCTGAAATACAGTCAGTGGGGAAATTTGTTCATCAGTTAAAAAGAACAGAGAAGGATGAAAATCACAATTCTACCTGGTATAGCTTGTAGTCCAGAAAGATAAAAGTCACTTCAGATGAATGTGAAATAAATAAGCAATCCTTGAGGAAGTACGATCCTTGAGTTGAGCCTACTCAATTTCAGCTATACAACTAGTATGTCACCATGGTGAAACATCCAAGAACAGTATTCTGAATTGCCTTTTGGGAAGCAATGTCTTACTGCTTTAATATGTACAGGTTATTTACAACAAATTCCCTTTCGGCCTCACAAGTTAAGCCATTTGAGCTGGCTGTTAAGATGCAATTCTTTTTTTTTCACACATTATGCAATACTGTAGTTAGAGCTATAATTTAAAATAATCTTATGCATGAATTACAAATATTAATAAAGTAACTCTGCATATATAAATATTTCTAGCAGAATTTAAAGCATTCAGAATGTACATAAAAGTGGGGGGATTATTTGGTAGGGCCAGATGTGCTTCTTCTCAGATCATCGCTGCTTTAGTAATGCTTTGTACATAGCAAACCCCAAAACTGCAAAGACAGTAGCACCAAAACTTGCTCGGAGCCAGAATGTAGAGCACTTGAGGTCTGCTTGCGTCACA
Source organism: Neopsephotus bourkii (assembly GCF_033783945.1). Taxonomy (NCBI): domain Eukaryota; kingdom Metazoa; phylum Chordata; class Aves; order Psittaciformes; family Psittacidae; genus Neopsephotus; species Neopsephotus bourkii. Next base: position 3,976,693 of record NW_026902223.1, read on the forward strand.
TGCCTGAAATTTAACACACATACAAAACCAGGTTAATTCCATGACAAGAATTCATCAGACAACTTGTGCTAAACTACTCTGCTTTTGGAAATTCATCACTACACTTGTCACAGGCAAGCAGTTTACAACTCGGCCTTCTGAGGCCTTACACAGCCATTTTACTTTTCTTAAAGGCTTAGGATTTGATCTGCAGCCCTGATCACATCAGTAGATCTCACTAAAGTCAGAGAGCTCACACAGCTGAAGAGAAATGGAGGAGCAGATCATTAGTCATGAATGTGGGGAGGACAGTGTGTCTTCTTTGAAAGCACCAGCAAGCATTTGGAAAACAAAAATAGCCAGCAAATAATTAATACCCCATAGCGAGAACTGTGCCCAGCAAAATAGCTTTTAAATGTTGACTTTGCATAGTTCTGCTTTTCATGAAAAACTTCCCAGTCCTATTGGATAACTACTTATTCTTCTTCCCTTCAGAAAAGTTTACTGACAAGTAGCAAGTAATATTTTTCCAAAAGCTAGAATCAAAAGGACCATTTGTAAATCCCTTTCTTCCCAGTACAGTCACAAGAACAGCAATAGAAACAGTCATCCAATACCAAGCTGAAAGCTAAGAGAAAGTGCTAGTGAATCAAGCAGTGACAATGGCATCAACAGAAAAAGACGAGATGTAACAACAGTATGAAGTGACTGTATGACATAAAAAGCCACATCTTGCATGACAGTAGAGACAGCCAATGACCCAACTCGCCCAAATACTGCAAGAAGTCTGTGAGCATGCTCAGTTAAACACAGCTAGCCATCCTCACAAGTAGTCTCAAGTATGACAGCTTACCATAAAGCAGGAGCTACCATTTAAAACAAGTTACCATAAATGCCGTAATTCAAAGCATAAGAAGTTCCTAAATAATAGTGAAGGTTTTCTCATTGTTTGTTTTCGTTTTAGAACTTTGAACAGAACTTCACTAGCCTGAGTATTTTAGCCTGTATTAATCATCACAGGTTATTCAGTGAAAGCTGCAGGAGTATTAAGTATAAGGAGCATACAGAGATCCTAAGCATACATGGTGCATGAGAGAGTTCATATAGTGTGAACTGCAGAGTTATAGCATACAAGCTGTTTAATAAAGCAGGAATTGTTACTTGCTATCAAAATACACAAAACCAGTTTAGGGTATTCTTTAGTAGATGTTTGCAGGAGCAATATAAGCCATATAGATCATGAGTGTACTGTCATATCACATGCTGAAGAACAGCCTCTTTGGTATACAAACAGCAAAACACAGCTGGTCTCTAAGAAATCCTCATCTTATTTAAGAATATCTTGCTAGGTTATGAAACAGATCAAATTCATTATATCCTGCAAGCATTAGTCCTTCTATAGCTAGTTTTGACAAACTCTCTGCAAACTAGGTGTCAAGTGGTTTGCTGAGAGGAAGAAAGGGAAAGGCAATGGCAAGGTCACCTTAGTTTGGGTGTTGTTACCTGTCTTCAAGTAAACGTGGACCAAGAGATGACTCCATGAAGATGGAATCTTCTATAGAGTTGACGGCGTGCACCTGCTGCATAATACTGCTCTCCTCGTCTGCTAACAGCATGGCCCCCAACTCATCTATGTAGGCTCTTAACCTTTTTACACACATGCACAGTTTGCAGTTCATAGCATGGCTCAACAACAGCAGTGTCTCAAATATGCTCAAATAACAAAGCCCAGAGAACTTGTCATTTTTAGCCATCTAGCCCCTGATTTGCGTGCAGTTGTTAAAAACTTAGAAGTAAACGGGGTTTGTACTTCTGATGAGCTGAGAAAAATAAATGATTTCATGTAGCTAAATGCATTCCTTTAAGGACAAAAAACTGAGTAAGGAACTGAATCTCTTTCCACTCCATCCCCAAAGCCTCAACTTCCATGTGCCCACAGATCCTGCAATACTCCAGCATCATAGGCATGAGCTAGAGGACCTGTGCTAAACACACTGGAATGACTCCAACACATCAGCCCTAAAACCAACAAGATCCCATTAATGTCAATAATTCAATTAAAGACTGCGTTTTATCACTACACCTGGTGAGGTTTTTTTAGTAAAAGACTATAACCCCCTTGTCTGCAGATCTGTAAAGGATGAAACTTATCTACGTAAAATAAATTGCTTGTATGTAACATGATTTTAACAAGCTCTGTTGGGTATTTGTATAACTAACAACTTTTGGGTTTAATTTGGTTAATTCAAACACCCAACTATTTGTATAATTTAAATACATCCCTTTAAATGTGCAAATCACTGTTAAGGCTGCAGATGAATGCTTTTGCATTGCCTCATAAAGCATTAGTTCTCACATCTAGATTTTCTGATTCCTATCTATGATTTGCCTTGTTTTAAGTTTTGCACGTCTGTATTTAATATATGCAAGAAACTTGCTCAGCATGCTTCACCCTTTAAAAAACAATTAAGATATTCTCAGTCATGATAAAAATCCTCTTTTCATGTCTAAAGGGAGAGTAAATTGACTCTGATCCCTTTTCTAAGCCTAACAGAATCTTTCATTTAAATAAAGGAAATAAGTCAAGGCAGGGATTTGTCTTATAACCTCAAGGAAATCTATTGACTTCAGTAAGAAATCATTAGGGCCCTCTGAACATAGCCCAAAAGTCCAAAGGCCAAAAATGCTTACTGAAATCCAGAGCATTAAGAATGTCTAATTGCTTTACACCTTTGAAAAAAATTCCAGTGCTTCTTCCTGAAATATTCCTTATGCTGCCATAAATCCATTTTCTGCAATTTTGACTCCTAATACTGTTTAGCTGCCATTAAGGAGGGGAAAAAAATAGTATCTGTCTGAAATGATAAAGCAAATCTATGTTTGTTTCCAACACATGAAGGTGGCTGTAATGCAGAAAACATTTCTCAATACAGACTGAAAATTTCTACCTCTTCAATAAATAATATCCTAATTTTATTTCAGTGTAGTGGTGCTATAAAACTAATTTTCACCAGTGGCAGGAATTATTACTGCCTTGCTAGTATGAGAGTAACTCCGAGTTAGAAAAACTATCCTCTCCAAGGGTAAAATATGCATACGGATGTGCACATATATACACATACAGTAGCAGTTAGGACTCCAGAAATGAAGCTGGTTTTGAAGCTCTTGCTTATTAGTAATAATAACCCACTTTCAAACTTCCCAAATAGTTTGGGGGGTGTACTTAATCATACAATTAGTTCCACATACTTAATAAGCAAGCCTAAACATTTTGCCTTTAGTATAAAACTCAGATTTTAATGCATGTTTAGGAAAAAAAAAAAAAGATTTTTGTTCAGCCTACCCTGAACAGCATGTCAATCACCTGCTCACTTGTTGAGTAACATCTTTGAGATCTGTACGGTCTTTCTCTTAAGAGGCTTTAACAACTCACAAGAAGTTTTATAACATGCACTTACCAAGAGGTTAACTGAGCATGCCTGTCATGGTTACACACAGAAAACTGCTGAGTTATGGGCCAATACTGACATTTTCCCCTATGCCAGCAGCAGGAGAATCCCAAGTCTGGGAAGGTTTAACCTGAACTACAAAAGTTCAAAACCATTCCTTTATTAACTGAAACAGCATCTTAAAAAGCACAGTGGTGAGGCCAACAGGCTTGTCACATGGCTACTCACACCAACACTAGAGGCATGTTACTGCAGCCAGTAAGCAGCAGCAGCAGCAGCCTGCTCCACAGACAATAGGTTCTAACAAAATACAAGCAACTGAATTCCAAACTATCGTGTTAACATGCACAAGCTGCTGCAGCTTCCCTTCAGGCATGGGTTTTCCTCAGATGCAAGCCACCCCCAGCAGTTAGTTTTCTTCCATGCATTCGTCATCTAAAATGTGAAAAGCTCCAAGTGCATCTTAATATCTGCAAAGCCTAAAAAGAATGTACAATGCCAATTCAATTTATTCTATTTGGAAAGAAATCAGGGGATGCACCTTTGCAAGTTTCTACTCGATATGGGGCATCAAACAGTTTAGAGAAGGAGGAAAAAGATAAGTAAAATACAGTTACACTGTTCCAATTTGGGGATGGGCAAGGACAGGGATAGATTCTGCCATTAGATTTAATGGCAATACACTGTATTTTGGAGAAATACTTGCATATATGACAAGTAAAAAATAAATCCTGGGTTATTGCCTTAAAGCCTTCCCACTATTGCAGGAAAATGAAACTATTGTTTTAATTTCATAGAAGGAAAGTTTTCATAGAAAAAGGAATCATCTTACAAATAATTTTTGAATCATCCATTTTTTATATGCAAGTAGAACTTCACTTGTACTCCACAATATTTAATAACCTTAGATGGGAGAAAAACTTGCTCTGAGAAGTCTCCCTCAGCCAAAACCCCAATTCTCATGCATTAGAACCATTTTACTTTGAAATTAACTTAGCTTAGACAGAAAAATGCCACTACTGTACAAGCAAAAGGCAACACGTGAATGATTTAAAACCAAGAAAGCAGAAAAACACACTTAGAATGGATGCTCTGCAGTTAAACAAAAAAGCAGCCAAAAAATCCAAGCTCATCATTAAAGAAAGGATTAGAATGACACCAGCAGAAACCTTGCTTTAAAAAGAGGTAAAACAATGTAGTAAAAAGAGATTAAGTGCCAGCCAGACAAATACAAATGAACACCTAAAGGAAAGAACAAATTAAAAATATAAAAATACTACAGGATAGTAACAGGTCTCATACATGCATGTCTAGTGCTTTGAATGCAGTGCCTTTTCCTCTAGGAATGAACAAAGCGTGCTCCTGGGTAGTTCAAACCAACAATCCTGTTCCTGCACAAAAAACACTTCCAAACTGAGCTTCCTTGTGTGTTGCATTTGCCTCTCTGACACAAATCCTTGTGAGAGTCTCCAACTTTGTCCATAGAGAAACTGAAGGTGGGCCTGAATAGGTTTTTCAGTTGGCATGGAGGCAATGTTCTTCCTTTAATTACTAAGGTGGGAATAGTCAAATGTGATACAAATGCTTTGCCTTGGTAACAGTGTTTAAGCATTATTTAGCAACAAACAATACAGGAAAGGGTCCAATGTGAGAAATTTCAGTTTACCTATTTCCACTGTGTTAAGCTTCAGCATAGGAAGGGATCAGAAAAATAAAGTACTCTTGAGAAACCTCCTTCACCCATCAGTTATCTAACTTTTGCCCAACTATCTGACCTAATGGTAAGCACATGTAAAGGCAAAATAAGAGAAGTTCTATAAACTAACTACAACAGAAAAGTCTTCTTGATTCAGATGCTTTCTCTAATCTAATCACAAATCGTTAAGAGTAAAAATGCTTATAAGGAGCTTACATTTTTAAACAGGAAACCCATCTCCACCCTCGTAAGTCTACAATTAGCAGCTATTCCCTTGCGTTTACAGGTCTCTGGGCTTCACTAGGTGCAGTTTTGCAGTAGTTCACACACTGAGTTTCAAAAAGGAAACGCCTCTGAGGAGCTGACTAGGAAGTGAACATGCTGGAAACCTGCAACAAACCCCGAGGGAGTGACTACAGACAAAGGGATTCTAGCAAATAATTCTTCCTTTTTGTAGGGTCAGTGGAAAAGTCTATGAGGAATTCTCTTTACCTTGAATTACAGATGGTTTTCAGGCAGTAGTAGATTCCTATGTTTATTCCACACTACCTAGTGACAAGGTGTGGAATAACAACATCCCCAGATTTCTAATTAAAAGATTTTAATACCTCGAGTGTTTGAAAGTATTTCAGATGAACAAAGTGCAATGTCAGAAAAGCCACAGCCCCACAGAAGAGAGAAACAAGCCATGACAGCTAATGCAGCAACCCATAACCATTCAAAAAAATGGAGATGTGTTAGAGGCGACTTCAGCCTCAATAGCAAAGAGTTGGGATTTTCTAGTGGTGACTGCTGAATGAAGTTTTAAAGTGACAATATGCAAAGTTGTTGCTGTTGCAAGGGTTATTTTCCTAAGGGATGACACTGTAGAAGAGATGCAGCACGATCAGTCTCACTCATTCACAGTCTCTTCCTAAGCCAATGAGTTTTTCAACCTCCTCTGAATTCTCACTCTGTGGTTAACACTTTTAGCTTGGATTAAAGTGGTATTTCACAAGGATGCTCAGTACCGTAGGTGGGTATATTAATCAGGCCTCCTATGTGTAACTTGCATTTAAAGGAGACAATCACTCTTACCTGGTGCAGCTACATCTGAAACCAGTAAAACCTTGTAACACACATGGACCAGCAGCATGTCAGGATGTTCTAACCATGGCCTTCAAATAAACACATTTATCACAGCTGCCTCCAAGAATCACATTTATCATACAAGCCCCCAAGAAGGCTATGAACAATGACATCACTGTGCTACTAAAATTGTTCGGTTTGAACTCCCATTCACTGGGGTGTGATGAAAGTGCTGAGGTGTTAGTAAATCAACGTGTGTCAAAAACTGCCTGCAGTACACACAGGACAAGGTATAGCACTGTTTTCAATGCTGAAAACCAGGTTTTTTTTCCGCAAAGCATCTGCAAATGCAAATGTTTAACCATTTACCACTTTTTACATGTTGCATTCTATTCAGGGAGGAATTGGATGTTACAAGATCTAGATTTTTTTAAGGTTTACACAAAATACCCACTCTTTGTGTAAACTAAGCATAGCACACACACAGAAATTCTACGAATTCCCAAATATCAAAGTAGCAGTTATTATAAACACATAGTATGTTACACGATGCTGCTACAAGACAAGCTGTGCCTTTATGAAAATACCCGTGTAACTGATAGCTAAGAGGCACTACCTCTAGTCAATACTAAACAAACCTATAATGTCTCAAGTGAGACACATTAAAAACTTACAGACACTACTTCATGTCCATTACCATTTGGCTAAAAACACAGTCCTAATTCCTCCAGAGTATTTTTATAATCACTTAAGTGCCTGAATCATCTACCACACTGGTAATATTTCAAAGAAATCATGAGGCTAAGCTTGAAAGACCAAAAGTAGCTTCGAGTTAAACAAAGTTTGACAATTCTGTGACAATTATTAACGTAATTATCTGCCTATGGAGTGGATATGGAGTGAGAAATCTGCGGTATATAAGGTTACCACTCTTTCAAAAACCCTTTATTTTAAAAGCACACCTGGTACCTAGTAAATAAAGTTAAGGACCTGTTAAGAACTGCAGTGAAGAGTTTGTTCTTTACAGATTGCAGCAAGTCTGAGTTGAGGAAGTTCTGACAGATGCAAAATGTACACCTGTTGCAGGCGCACATACAGCGTAACCGGGCATGGCTGCGAAAACACACAGAAGGACAGGAGTTGAAATCTTGCTCATCAAATCAGGTGCACATTAGGACTGTGCCACAACCAAGAGAGATTCAGGAATAAAAAGGTACATTTGAATGAGTAAGGAGAGGAGGGGAAAAAAAAATACACTGGGGAAGCAAGGGTACAACTACAGCTGTGCAGAGTTTTAAGGTCAGATGTTCTACGTCTTGGACATTTTGGCATTACCACCATACACAGATCTTAATAGTAAAGCACAAACATGAATGAAAATGTTGGCTGAATTTATTTGCGTTTGTAAGGTATGCCTATAAGTTTGTATGTCTGCACAGCAATAGGTAACACCCCTTTTTCAAAGGAAAGTAAGCCACATTTTCTACCAGTCTGAATGCACACTTTATGAAGTGACAGTTGCCTCTACTTTTCCCACCCTAACACATACACATGCTTGAAAACTAAGGGAGAAGCAGGAATATTGATATGACAGACATTTGGTCAGTGCTACACTATAGTGGTTTCCCAGTATTCCAGCGCTACAAAATAAATACAAGAGACCAAAACCAAACAAAAGCTTAACAAATCTAATGCAATAAATTGTTTCAAATATTGAGAAAATCTATTATTTTGGGTGAAAGTGACATTATTTCTGTGTAATTTAAGGCAAATGTCAGCTGTCATACTAGACTCCATCTGCTGTAATATTTATGTAATCCATCACCATATTAAAAGCTCCACCCACCAAAAGAGAGATGCAAAGTGAGCTTAGCAACAACGAGATGTGAAGAAGAAAGTGAACTTAAGTATCTTATTGTATCTGAAGCTCAAAAGGTGTTTATACAGAAATTCCATTAAAAAAATATATAAGATCTATTAGATTAATGAACTGAAGCACAAAGTAATCACTGAACCATAGAATGGTTTCTGTTGGAAGGGACCTTAAAGCTCAACCAGTTCCAATGCCCTGTCACAGGCAGGGACACTTTCCACTCCAAGCCCCATCCAGCCTGGCCTTGAACACTGACAGGAGCAGGGCTAGCAACAAGCTCAAGTTGAGCTATACAAGGACTATGGTACAACATTCACAAGTATCTCAAAAATACCAAGATATGAATACTGAGATACTGAGTTATGCATCTGTAATAAGGGCTGAACAGAACCCTACATATTCATTGGAATTTGCAACATGAGCTGGATGAAGTAGTGTACTCTTTAAAAATATATTACAACAATAGCTGATGCTGATTTGTATGTTGGATATACACCAACTTGCTCAGTTTGAAGTAATTTGAGGATTCTACTCAGGTCACTTCTGTCTCTCTGTTGCTAAATCTCAGTGAGGCAGTTCCATCCTCATGGCTAACAATGACATGCAGTGGTATTGTGCGTGACTCATGCAATATGAAGAACGTAACAGTTCAAGTACTTACGGATACATTGCCATAGTTGTCAGTTTAACAAAGATATCCTTACTCGGCACATCAACAGTGTTACAAGTAAAGGCTTGAGGTGGAGGCATTTTGTGTTTTTTGCAGAATTCAGCAGGAGAAATACTATATTCCTGTCTAACTTCATGCAAGTCAGACTTTGCAGCTACCACCAAGCATGGTATTCTGCTATCCATGAAGTGCTGCTGCAAGTTTAAAAGAAAAGAAGAAACAGTATATGAAACATGGCAACCTGGAATAGCCTGAATTGAACTGGTTGCAGCAGCATTAAGATATATTCATTACACTGAAGTCAGGCTTTTCTAGAAGCAGAATATTTTAAATAGACAACTAAACATTAACTTTGAATAATTAAAACTGCACTTTTAAATCATGAGCCATATTTAACCAGCATTCTGAAATAAAGTGTCTTTTAAGCACCAGAACTTGTGTACAGGATCAGTAACTGACACTGAATATTTTGTCAGTGAGAAGATACATAAATGTGAAGGCTTGTGTATATATAAACTGTACAAACCTTAAAAATCCTGGCACAGTACTCAAAGGACTTAGGGTTACTGACATCATATACCAGGCAGACGACATCACATATGGTCTCAGCATCAGTTAAAAAGTCATCATCACTGACATCATGTAGCTAGGAAAAAGATGGTCAGAGAGGGGAAAAGCTTTGTCATTATGTAGTTAAAGGAATTTCATAACTTTCTTTTTCTCATAATTTTTATGGCTCATTTTTATATATCCTTAGAACTAATGGACAGGCAATAGGCAGAATTAATGATAAAGAAATAGTAGGAATTTACCACACAGACAGCATATGTGAGCTGTTAACATCATGGTGCAGGCAATGACAACATCAGCATAAAAGTAAACATTTACTTTAACACAAAGTCATAGATTCACACGGAAACTACATTCAACCTACAGAGGAAAACCTCAGAGCAGAGGACCAGATCTTGGAAAACAAAGAAAGATACCTTATTTCTATAAAGAAAAACTACATCAGAACAAGCTTTAAAGAACATACTTCACTCACAGAAGATTAACTTTAGCCACCCTAACCACCCTACATGACAGATTCTTCTTTAATGAACAGAAGGCCTGCTTGCTGGTAACTTATCACATGTTATAATTTTATGCCCTGCAGGATAAGCCTAATGGGCTGGGTTCTGTACCTCTTAGGTCAAGGTTTCAAAAATAACAGGTCCAGTTTAGAGTATTAGCAACATGTTAAACCAGAAGTTACTTGAGCCAAGAAAGGGAAGGGAAGAGGGAAACACAGACGCACACAGATTTATGGAGACCATTAAAACAGAAATTTGTTTGCAGAAGGCTCCCAGTACTTCACTGAATTTTAACATTAACAAGCCTGATGCAAACAATAATGAAGCAACCTTACCAGCAAGTATTTTTCCTGTCCATACACATAGACTGTATGAATGGCATAGTAAGATTTGTGTTCTGCACGTATTTGCCTCTGTCTCTGAAAAGGCAGAAATTCATGTTAGACCACAGCAACTTCTTCCCTTTAAGTTAGATCTGAACAGCTGTTTTACTGCATTTATTAATGAATGAAAATTTCTGCAGTCTTTGGTTTATATGCACGGCTATAATCTGCGATATACAATTACTGCATGCAACAGCCATTTGTCTATTTACTTCAAATCCCAAAACCAATCAGAACAAAACCCACCCTCCCCAATAATTCTGTATTCCGCCATACAATTCTCCAAACTCAGTAATAATCAGTAAAGGTCTAAGATCAATTGGGTTTGCTGTCCAACTTTAACTCAAAAGCATATATAGGTGAATATAAGCAAAAGGTTTCTTACAAATAGATTTCTTCCAAGAAGAGCCTGAAGAACTCCACTTTTCCCACAGCCTTTCATTCCAACAACATTGCATAGGAAGACATTTCTCTGAGTCTGTTTTTTCTGCAGGTCTATCTTTTTATCTCTTGTCACTTTTGAAAAACACATATACATTATTCACAAGATATACGTGAGAACATGAAATAACTGCCTACTTGCATTAAAATGCATGCAAAACCATCTCGCACAAATATTAAAGCAAAGATTTGACTTGAGCAGAAAATTAAAGAGAATAAAAGTGAAGAAAAGACCATTATTTTAAACAATTTACTCTTGAGCAGATTTCTAAATTTAAATTTCTAAGCTGTAACAAATTTTTTATTACCTGTAATTGCTGATGCTTGAGATTCTTGTTCTGCAAGTATCGAGTAGCCCAAATAACCCAGGTACTCCAGGCAACGCTGTACATCTAAGTATGTGGTCAGTCTTGTAGAGGGAACAAAAAGAAGTTTCTAAATGGCTAGCATCTGTGATACCAATTCCTACAGTACTGAAACAACTTTCCCCTCCTATCTCCAGGCTGACATGACAGAAGCGTTCCTGGCACTATGTAGTACTGAAGGACAAAAGCACTCTGAAGGTAAACGGTGGCAACTTTACCAGCCTTAATAGTCCGGAGACCACCATGAAAGCACACTTGCTGGGGCTGACCAACCCATACCGTATTGTTTTCCCCCCTCAGCAAATAATGCTTTTCCTCATTTTCCATAGGAAAAACCCTTCATTGTTTGAACACGATTATTCATACCAGCTCTGAAGATTAGAACAACTGAAATAAATATTTCAACAAGTTTCAGAGAAATTTCCACATTCTGAAGAAACAGTTCTTCAGAGTTAGCACTAAATACTGGCCAAATCCTGAACAGGCTATAACAATTGAAGATTAGGTCAATTGTTATACTTGTGTCAATTTCCAACTATTAAACTTCCAACCTTTCTACTAGATTTTAAAGAAGAATCTACAGACACATAGTAGTTCTCAACTACTAAAACATCATACTTACGTCCACTGAGAGAGAAACCCTTGGTATGTAATCCACCCCCTTTCATTTGTACAAACAGTGTTGTTAACATCAGGTCCCCATGGCATATAAGGGAAGACTTTGAACAAATCTTTCAATTCATCAGGAGACAAAGCACAGTCTCTGTCCTGAAAACAAGCACACAAAATCAGACCTAAATCACTTAATTGATGTCTATTCTAAACTGGTATTTTCTTGCTGTATGCTCGCAAGATTCAACGAACTGGCTATAAAAATCCCTAAGCTGCTTTCTTTTCTAATCGTCATTCTTTTCTTGGGTTTAAGTAGGACTAAATATATAAGCTAGTTAAAAACAAATGGTAGTACTTCTGTAACTGCCAGCTCTGCTTGTAGACAGAAATACAAGCAGCTGGATAGTTCTGACTGCATAGTTTAAGCCACAGTTTCTGAATGAAATGACATGGCAAAACCACACTTTGCTAGTAAAATTACTAGCAAACTAAGGCTCTTAAGTAGAAGGGGACACATGCACTCAAATTAAAAGCTTACCAAATCATGCTTATCAAAAATACTTTGAAGAAACAAGTATGCATGATGATTTAATTCTGTTGTGCAGTCCTGAGGAATCTTTAGCCTGTTCATTGAAAACAAAACAAACGAAGAAAACAAATACAAGAAGTGTGAAATGTTTTTATGAAATATGGAATACCAAAACTCAAAATACAGACTTTTTTAATGACAACATTTAGCAACTGACCTTTACACTTAAGCTTTAATAATGTATCTTTAAAGAGATCATAACTAACCATATACTTTTTATTAAGACTTCTAAAATTATGAATGTCTTTATATGACATGATATATTGTTATCTAGTTCCCAGAGTTTTCATTGATTGGTTTGGTTTTTGTGGTTGGTTTTGGGTTTGCTTAATTGAAAATTATGCACTTATATTTTTGAAAAGAAGCCACAGAATTGGTCAATCTCAACTTTTTAATCTGAGGATTTACAAGGATCTCAAGTGCTATGAAAAATCTGACGAGCTTTTTCTAGTCTGTTGCCATATACAATAAGCAACTGCTCAAATTTACATTCCAGTTTTCTATTAAGTCTCTCTTGGCATGTTTCTTACAAAGAGAGAGCAGTACATGATTTGGCACAAGAGACAGGAGTTCTTCCTTCGTCATTTTCAGTCACATGCAGATTTTGGCTGGCAGGTCATGAAGTAAGGCAGATATTGATGTAACAATGTGTTACATAAACACGCTACATAACCCTTTCCTCCTGCCAACACAGGAGGCAGCATAAATTAAATGCATGCAAGTTAAAAAAAGGTAAAGTGATACATACGGAGGAAACAAGTACTCTGGTGTAAGCTCTAAGTCATCATCATATCCAAAGCGACGTAAAACAGTCCAAGTTGTTTCATGCCTTCCTCGCTGAATGAAAAGTGTGTGTAGAAAAAGAAAACCTAAAAATCAAATGATGAAATCTTAAGGCCCTGAAACGCTTTATCTGCTACAACTATTTTTAATGGAATCAATATCAGACTGAAAACAAAAAGCTTGAAACAGGCATTCAGATTTTAAACCTCCTGGGTGACATTAGAGCATTTTCGACACAGACTGAAGGTTTCAGAAGTCATCTTATTTGCAAAACTGCCCTCCAAAGAACTGTTTCCTTAAAAGAAGCCACTTGGTTTTCTGTTGTTGCTTCTTTCAGTATCAATGTTTTACAAGAACTTAGCTGTATGAAAATAAAGACAATATTTTCAATAATTTAAAGTAGGAAGCCTGGAGGGTAGTCTCATGGCCTTTTGTTTCCCTGTATCAAAATGACAGGGTGGGATTTTTCTTTAGGACTTTCCAGAGCTTAATGAACACTGAGACTGAACTGGTTTGTAAATCAATGCCTTACGATTCCCACTCCTCACAACGTCTCCCAAGTTCTATTACATATGTAAGCTCCATGAGGAAAGCTGTGGAGCTCAAAAAGAAAACCTTTTTTCTCCTTCTCCTTTTGCCATATGCTCTGAGCCAATCTGTCCAACATAGCTGTTAAAATGTTAACAGACACCACACCTCGCTGACAAGTGCTGCAGTCAGTGAGCCCAGAGATAGGACACAGATTTATCTAGCAGACAACGGCTTTTGAACCAGTATGCTTGTCTGGACTTCAAGCTCTGTAACTATAAGTAAGAAATACCCTATTTTATTCACCCCATTATTCCTCAGTTTAATCATCCTTTGGTATCATACTGCCACTGCACCCAGCTCTTGTAGTGTAAACAAACCAAGACAGAGATCATATTTCAAAAGAGCAGCTTTTTATGTAAGAATGACTATCAACTGTATAAAGATACATCTTTTAAGAGTGAAGTAAGGCTTACCTTTTAATGTTAATCCATTATCTGCAACTCCATCACTTAGGTTTTTCCTGACTACATTCTTTACATCTTCTAAAGCCTGAGGTGCCAATGGTGTATTAAAACAAATTCTCTAATAAAACCCAAAAAGAGCGTGTTAGAACCACTGGCTATTAAGCTGGAAAAACAGCATGTCCTGTATGAAATACAGCCTTAAACATTCTGATGTCAAATGACAATCCAAATTTTTAGTGAAAACAAAGGTCTACAAGCTTTATTTTAAGTGCAAGCATTGAGGCTTGTACTTCTAATAGTATTTTTTTTAAGTTTTGCTGTTGAATTAAAACTTGAACAATGGTTAAAATTAAACTAACATCATTTCCACTTTTACAGATCCATTCTTCTACACTGCACTTGAGACTTAATATTTAGATCTGATTCACCTTACTACTACTCCTTCAAAACCAATCACTTTGTTTTTCTAGAATTACACAGTTCAACTATCAAGCATGGCGAAAAGCTAAGCAAGAGTTACCTGAAAGAAGTTGAGCTCTGCATCATTCAGAGTGCCATCATTATCCTGATCAGAAATCCTAAAAATGCGAGTGAGTGCTTTAATACAGGCAGGTTTCATCTACGGAATGAAAGAAAGTTTAGTATCTTTCTAGGCTTGAACATAAAAAGATTACACTGAGTAACACCAAGCAGCTCAAACAAACACTGGTCTTCAGTTTACTTTTTATAACAGACACATTCATACACAAAAATAAAAAGCAAGAGGAGACAAAATCCTGATCTAGCAAATTTATACCCATAAATTTAAAGCAATTAATCCATGTTAAATGACCTTCTATTCAATTATTAGAAGACCCCAAGCTCTTCACAAGCTGAAGGTGGCACTATATAGTTATTAAAAAAAAAATAAAATAATCAGTTCCCTAAATTCAGTCTTGTTGTTACAGAAAGCTTTAAAAACCAACCGATTCCACCCCCAACATTTTTTGGAGGGGGAGGAAGGCTTTTGAATCCCAGTGCCTTGCAAATATAAATGACTCTAGAACTACAGCCAACTCTTTCTAAGCAAGCACATTATTCACCACTACAACTAGGGCTTCAGAAGGTTTCAAACACCAAATAGTGAAAACCTTCACAGGGCTCATTCATCTACCAGGCAAAGCATTGATCATATGGACTATCTCTATCACAGAGGAATTGCTAGGATACCTTCCAAGTGAAGGAAACCAGACACTGGTAACTCTCTCCCAACAACTATAGTGATGATGGACTCTTCTCTTCACAGAGGTCACACAGATTGCATAGTGATTAGTTTTGGAAAACCAAAAAGATTTCAGCACAACAATTTTATCACAACATTACTAACTCATAAAGGTGATTCTGATGGAAGAAATCAAAACAGAGTTATTATCTGGTTCTCTACTTAAAGTACGACTGAAGCAACCTTCCTACTGTCCAATACTACAAAGTGGTTATGTTTAGAGATTTTATTTGTATTTGCCCATGAAATTAATGTTTGGTTTGCTAAGCTAACTACCTGCAATGCTTAACAACCAGCCACATCGCTTGTTTCTTATCTCTTCAGACAAAGTCTCACAAGATGCTTAGAAAAGTTCTTTCCCTTAAATCAGGCCAAGGCTGGAGTATTTTTCCTGAAATAAATGGGGCTACTGTGAAATGCACATCTGCAGATGAACTGAACGCATTATTTGCTCACATTACATCTGGCTTAAAGCCAATTCCAAAGCTTCTCATTTTACTTCACAGTTCACATGGGCAACAGAAAACTGTCTTCACTGCTTTGAATGAAGAGGAAAGACAGATCAGATTAATACACCACCAATCAGCCTGGCTCTGGCATATAACGCTTGACATTTGGGGTGGGGTTTTGGTAATAGAACACACCAAGAAATGCAAAATCCACTGAAAAGGAAAGAACAGGAAAGCGATTAACTTCAGCCTTCCCCCTCCCACCCTTTTATTTGTTCTTTGAATCTATGTATAAATACCTCTTTCTCCTCTGGACAATAAAGAGGACCTGTAGGATGTAGAACAGCTTTCTGTGCATAATAAAATAGCTCAGATATATTCTTCAAGTTTTTGGCTGAACACTGAAAGAGAAATCCTTGTATCGATTAGTTTGTGCCTTGGCTGCTTGGCAACTTCTGACATTTAAGCAAGCATCAAACTTTTAATGATCTAGTAAAGATCTAGCCCCCTCTTGTGGGTGCAGGGCTGTTTGGAAACAAGACATCTAGCCCCTGTCCTGTCCAGTAATTACTAAAGGAAGTCTCACTACAATTGGCTGTCATACCAAGAATAGAATATTAATTCTATTTTTGATACTCTGCAGACATCTGTCTACCTTATTATATTATAATAATATTATAGTATTAGATTTTAAACACTTGCTAAAGGCACGGATGTGAGAAGGCTCTAAGGATTAGAAGAATTTGAGAGTAACATTTGATTATCCAATAGTGTACTTTCCCTACAGAAAATAACATATAAACTCACCAGGATGATTTACATTTGAAATATTTTATTTTGAACAAAAATAAAAAAAATCACCTTTTCTATTAAAAGTTGCCACACATGCTTGGCAAGAATGTATTTTTTGTTACTCATTCTAACTTCAGAAAGTCTTGCATACCTCTACACATGTTTCTATCTCTGTATATTGATTCATAATGGGAAGGATAGTTTCCATACTGCTATATTCCACTAGATCAGACTTGTTTCCAACTAATATAAGAGGCAGCCTGAAACCAAAAATAAAACCCGTTAAGAGCTTTAAGACAGAGGGATAAAAAGATCCATCTCAATTTAGCATTCCACCTCCCACCAGGAGCCATTATATTATTTTCATGATGTAATTAAACATCACTGCAGCCGATAGGCAAAATTAAATGACAGCAGTTCTAAGTAAATGGTTTTGACACACACTTCAGACAATGTTCTTCTTGTTGATACTACAACAAAAACCACACAGTGAAATGCAAAAGTAACTGATCAGATTGTTATGCAAAACCAGCAGCAGTAGAAAATAGAGACCATGTAGCCAAAACTAGCTAGACCATAACAAACACACACACCTGGTAAAAGCTGCCCATGAAACTGAAAATAAATAGAATTGCTGGCATATGTAACAGACCTACATACGTTAAATCTCTTGTTGCTTGGACTTCTTACATAAACTTTAAGTTTAATTTGATTTTCTCAAACAAATAACATCCTCAACACTGTCCATTGACACCCATCGATGTGCAGCCTAATTCACACTTCTCATCTTTACTTATGCACCTGCTATCTTTGTCTGTCCTTTCATTGATGAGAGGAATCCATCGACTTGTTACCTAAAGTGGGATTAAAAACAAACATGAAAAACACATTTTCAAACCCAATCTGACTGATCTGTGCACAAGTTTGACTATAACTGCTACTGTTCCTTTCCCAAGAAGGCACGTATTTACCCACAAAAGAGAAATAAATTAAAACTGCAGAAACTGGAGCTGATTAATGAGCAACTTTCTCAGATGACTGAAAGGACTGAAAACCCAGATGCTGAAATGGACCAGAATCAATCATACATCTGTACATTCTCTTAACAACTTCGTCCCAAATACCACCTTCCACATTTTAAATGTGCAGTACAGTTTTTAGCTTGCCAACAATTAACAGTGCACAAGTTACATCTCAAGCAATAATTGGATAAAATGTGTTACTATACCTTATCAATAGAATTCTTGTTGTTAACAGCATATACTATACAAATCACGTTTGCCTAAAATGAAAACAAAGGAAAGGGATGGAATTCGACTGTTTAGGATTTCTAGAGCAACAGAGACATTAAGAACCATATGTAACAACATCAGAGTAAGAACAGTTCCACCATCAGCCAAACACCGTCTCTGGCTTGTGTAAGCTATTTGTAGCCTGTAAAACAGCTTAAACCAAATAATACGTATGTTGAGAAGTGCCAAAAAGCCTCTCTTGCAGCATGACATTCACAGCTTATGCCTACAAAGAGACCTATGCTACCAAGAAAACTAAACTGAAGAATCCCAGTTTGCAGCCCCCACTCAAGTACTGAACTAAATGCTAGAAATGGAACACAACATCGTGACAGACCTTACAGCAAATGCGCAAAGGTGCTCAGAAAGAAGTTAAAATAGGAAACTGAAGGAATGAGAAAATTACCAAAAATCCCATGCTATTCATAAATGCAATAGTACCACATGACAGGAGGAAGCAAAATGGAGCTGTCCAGGGTAGGACTGTTTCTTCACAAAATCTGTCAATCCCTTCATCTACTGATTAAAAGGTATTTACTGAGGTTCTGTCCCTTTATTTGGAAGAGCCAAAGCTAAAGTTCAATTCACCAACACAGTGGCAGTACTTACTCTTCTTCAACAGAGGAAGGTTTACACAGGGCACGAAACAAAATGCCAAGAAAGAAAAAGCAAGAGGGTTTTTTTCTTCAGTTCAAACTGAAGCCCTTCTAATGCAGAGAACTTAGAGGAAAGACTTCTGCAAAAGCAGAAGCTATCTTCTAGTAAACATGCAAATACACTTACCTGTGATATTTCGTGGTAAAGCTGCTCATCACTTTGCTCAGCTTCTGCATTCAACAGAATAAGCCATTCATTAATAGTACACACTTTCACCAACAAAACTGAGTAACTTACAGAACTCAGGTGGTGTATTTCACAATGCTGGTCAGAGACTTTTGAAACCTCTTCTTAGTTAAACATCTTTTGGTAAAATGCACTACAGAGTGCTTCTGCTGTAACAACAATGAACTGATCCATTAACTCACAGTCTGTTGCACACAACTCAGATAACCTGAAGCTTAAGTCCAACAAAAAAACCTAACGTGCTATTTGTTTCAAATAAGCAAACACACCAAAGATACTTTCTCAGCAACAGTGAGAGAAAGAAAACAGGAAGGTGTCTGCTAACATGGCCTAATACTTGGCTTCCATTATAAATGGCAGAAGGGTTTTGGTAGCTGTAGAACAGCTGAATGTATTTCTGATAGCATATGAACCTCAATACTGTGCCTATATATTTGTTCAGTAAGGTCAGGGAGATCAGAATGTATCAAAAAAGAAAATACAAAATAAGAAACTGACACAAAAGGATAAGGTGTCCAAACTCAGAAATTCAGACAGACGTAGAACGTCAGGTATGTAAAGTCTCCTGTGCTTTAATAAATTCTTCACTTGAAAGAAAGAAATATAGTTTTGAACTCTGAAAGTACCCACCTCTGTCTGAACCTGTAAATATGTCTGTCACATAACGAACACTAACTTCACTGGAATATCGCTACGACTATCGCTCAGGGAAGTACCAAGAGCGGTTAATGTCAAGCTTTGAATCAATAGGAGCAGCCACCACCATCTGATTTAATTTTATCCCATGAGTTTCTACTTCAGTCTAGCTGTTTCCTATATGTTAGCTTTGGTCCCATACCTGTATGACTGTTAAAGAGGCTACAGAGTTAGACAACTCCATTTTAAACCAGTCACACTACAGTGTTGTGTAGTCCTCACCTGAATAATCCACTATGTGGGTTGGCACTCTTTCAGGGGTGACATCAGCTGGAATGGTGATTTCTTCAGCTCGTGGTGGAACCTTGGATTGGAAAGAAACAGCAAGAAAAGGCCTTTAAAGATAATCCAGAAAATCCAGATGGTCAAAAGAAGTTGCATACTATAATAAACCTGCCAATCAGTCAGCTTGAAATAGAACAACTTAGCAGAAGCTTTGTTTCTTTTTGTCACTGCTACTTTCTCATTCTTTGCTTATACTTACTAAGGAACTTCCTGCATACTTTGCAAGAAAGGAACATTGTTAAAGAGATTCAGTGAACGCTTCAGTAAAACTCAAATCCACTATAGCTAACCACTGTAAAGAACAACTACCATAGTGCAATCTGTGAACAAAACCTGAATTACAATGTACTTGAAACAAAAATGTCATAGAAATAAAACTTCTAAAATTTGGGGGAATGATCAAATTCAACCAATTGCTTTAAAGGGCTACAAATTCCTTACTAGGAGAGTAACACTGGCATTAACAATGCTATTATTGCCAAATTGTATACTGTTTAACCTATGTTTAAACATTTAATTTTTTGCACTAGATACCCATATTCTACTTTTGCTACAATTAGTACAAGAACTACCCCATAAAATCAAGATGTGGCAAAAAAGCCTGAGACAAAATATAGTCTCAGTTTTTATACAGTCATAACCTGACAACTTCCTTACTTCTGACAGAGTGCTAACATTAAGTTCAGAGGAGCCTGCATACTAATAAAAATAATGATACTAATAAAGTGTGTGTTCTGCAAGATACTGTAACCTAGCTGTGACTGCTGACTAGTCTTCCAGAGAACACTATTCTATATTCAGGTAGGACCAACTTAAACCTGATTTTAATGAATCTAATGCCTTTTACCTGCTGACACTGAACTTCCATAATGCTTTGTTTTCTTTTAGTAAAAAAAGGGGAAAAAAGAAAAGGCAATCACCAGAAGAACAGCTTTGTGTAAAGCTTCAAGCTCTACCTGCGTCTCATCAGGAACACTTACTGACAATACCCAGTATATTAAACATTATTTCAAAGTCTGAAATATCTGTTATACACCCCCACAGCTCTGATCTGCACGACTGACTTGCAGGAATTGTACATCTTTTTCAGCAGTTTATATAGGATGCAGTATAAAGTTATTTCTGTAATTTCAGGCAGATTTGGTGTCACATATAGATTATGCTTTTTCTCTTAAGAGGAATTTAGAGAAATATCCCACATTATACTGCAGGAAGAAACAAATAAGAAGCAAATAGAGGCCAGCAATTCACTAAATACATCAACAACCAACCTGCCAACAGAACAGCAGTTTAAGAACAAACAGAAATTGGAGCTCCTTTTTACCTGCAAGGTTGGGATCTAAATTCAATTACGTGAGCAATCAAATGTTGACTC
The DNA here is from genome assembly GCF_033783945.1 of Neopsephotus bourkii. Classification (NCBI taxonomy): domain Eukaryota; kingdom Metazoa; phylum Chordata; class Aves; order Psittaciformes; family Psittacidae; genus Neopsephotus; species Neopsephotus bourkii. The sequence goes on from NW_026902223.1 coordinate 3,997,662, forward strand.
ATGAGCTGCGGTAACCCACTGATTTGCATTAAACACAGCGCAGTGTAGATTCACAGAGAGCACATGATGTCTATTTTAAGACTTGTGACCAGAAGAAATAAACATTCATGTTTATATGTAAAAAGCTTAACTATTTGTAGCAGCTACAGTTCTTTTTATGGTATAAAGGGAACTATGTGCTGCTTTTTTTAAAGGGATAAAAGGTAGAAGTAGCTTTACTTTTACTCTGGACGAAAGCAGTAAGAGTTTTCAGCGGTTTTTGCTTCAAAAGCATCAGTAAAGCATTCTTCAAAAAATAAAAGCAAAGGCAATGCCTCACTTAGTCACAAAAATTGGCTAAATTATAGATACACGATGTGACTTTTTAATCCTTCATTCTCATTCATTTTGAAATCTACTTGCTCTTTTAAAACAACACAAAAAAGGTCTTGCCTTTTTCAGCACCTTCCCATTTATGAATCTCTAATGTTGAAATATGCTGTCAGTTATGCCCAGTTTCAACTGCTTAAAAAAAACTTAACATTTCTCAAAAATTAATAAAATAGTTTAATTCACCATGTGAAAAACAAGAAAGGAATTTAGATGCAATTTAAATTCCTAATCTTCATAGAGGGGTATATTTAAACCAATCTACATCACTCTTACAGAAGTCATCTTTGCAGTCTGAGACTTTATTCTTTCTAAATAGGAAACATTATTTTATTTTAAAGCAGAGCCTATTAACTTACTCTTTGAATGAAATAATACAACAACACGATAGAAATAAAACTTAGCAAACAACAAAGGATGCTCTACCTCTTCTGGAAATTCTTCACTGACAAGAGACATAATTAGTGACGTCTTCCCAACTCTGGCTGCAAAAGCATTAGAAACAGAGATTAGATAACTTGGTTTTGTTACACTCAGCAGTTGCATCCCATCTCTAAAATGAGAAGTATTTTTAAAATACTTTCCAACTGACTATGTTGAAGGCTTTTCATCTGTTGTTTAAACATACTAAATATGGATGACAGCAATTCTCTCCCAATTCTTTTACCGTAAAACGTTAGGATCCATTTCACACTTCTGCATTTCATCCAGATGGGAATCAAATCCTACTCTTTCTTAAATAAAAGAATTAGCAGCCTTTATACCTTAATATAGAACACTTAAGCAAACAAACAAAAATGCAAAACAAATTAGAAATGCTTTAATACAATTCAATAAATAGAAAAAAAAAGAAAATACACAAAAAGGAATTTAGGAATTAAATATTTTCATAGTATTCTTGATATGATGGCCCTGCTTCAGTCCTGAACCATCAAGGATAAGAGCTGGACAAGACACAGCTCTACCATTAAGGACAAAGTCTCCAGAAACTATTCTGACTGCTTTGAAAGTGCAAGAGCATAATCTTGATACAAAGGGGCTGGACCTAGAGCATTTTTTCTAGCATGCAACCTAACATGCATCTAGCAACCAAGACATTCCTCACAGTCAGAGCCTGTATCACTACTCCTACTCAAACCAAAATTAAATGTCACCAATTACAGAGGCTGTTTTGCTGATATCACTTCATTTACACTTGTCTATTTATTGTATATAACTCTGAATAGGAGAGGAAGAGATTAAATTGCACATCTGTTTTTGTGCAGGAAATAATATTACTGAACTGGTGACTCAAAGTATGTTCAACTTATCCAAGTCTATTTTTGATATAATAACCAAGAGCCTTCTGACATCCAGAAATAAAAGCTTCTCTTTGTCATGGTGAGTTAAACAGTAGCTACTACAAAACTATGTAAAGCAAAGAAAACACTACCGTGGAAAGAAAGACTTTTGTTTTCCATGGGGAGAATAGTTGTTCATTTTCCCTGGTGGGATTGACTGGAGACAAGTGAGATGCAGGCTTCTTCACAGCAATGTGGTTGTGTTTTCATCAGTGATACTCATACGAGCTAAAACTGAAATTTACACTGCCACATGCCTTCTTGCAACTACATCTTAAGTTTCATCCTGGCAGAATCAAGAGCTTTAAAAGCTCTCCTACTTCTTTTAGACCATGCAGCATACAATAATTTACTGAACATACTCCAAAAATTATTTGCCATTAAAAATTGATGTTTGCTCTGTGGATACTAGGACTAAAACAACCTTAAACCTAAAATGTAGATGCTGGGCATTAGAAGGGCTGTGTTTTGGAACAGGCTTAAGACAGGTCTTCATATATTTCAGAATCTGAGCCTGATGCTTTACTGTTATCATCTAACAAGAATCAGACGGTCTGGATAAACCTGTGGTTTAATAATAAAAAAATAGATACAAAACAGCACTGACAGCGTCACTGACACCTTACCAGTTTGTAAAACAAATTTCTCCCTTCTGTGTGTTACACATCCATCAAAAACATACTATAAAAATGCTCAGAGTCTCTGATGTGTGCCATGTACTACACACTGCTGTACTGAAGAGACCTGTATGTTTGACATTTTCAGTCGGACACACTGTGAATCTTTGCCGCATCAAAGTACCTGTTACACCTGTCCTTAAACCACTATACAGAGCCTGTTCCGTTGCCAAAGGCAGTAAAGGAGAATTAGACACATATTCTGAAGAGGAATTCAAAGGTGTATTCAAATGCACAAATACATTTCTAAATAAACTGAGTCTTGCCAAACTAGCCACAAACAAGCTTAATGAGTTAAATCCTTCTGCATAGTACCATCTCCTGAAGATTCCTCTCTGAAGAAGTCATAGAGGATCTTTCTAGGCAGTAGAGACAGAGCCAACCTGCACTATAAAATAGCTGCATAAACTGTACTATAAATATATAAGGGGGACTCAGTTCTCAGGAAAGCCGTACACTCTTAATGTAATTCGGTAATTTTACTAATAACACCTGGTAATTACTCTGCATTCTTTTCTTGTGAGGAGCTTACACGCACTTTACAAACTAACAAAACAGAACCTCCTTGCTGCCATTTACATCGGTGAGAAGCTGTGCCTTTGAAAGCCAGCCAGTTATTTAGGTACCTAAGCCTGAACTTCAGGACACCGTTTTAGGAACATCTAAAAAAACACAGACCCACCGTAACTCTGTCACGCACTTAAGTACGTGCTGTTTATTCAAGGTCATACAGTAAGTTCGTTGCAGAAGCAGGAATCTGGACTCCCTGGCTCTCCCACAAACCCACAACACCCAGCTGATAACGGCTGGAGCACACCTGGCCACTGATGTCCAAACTCATCAATAGGTTTAAGTTTGGTTTCCACAAAAAAACAACTAAAGCACAGGGCAGGAATGTCATCCCAGTTTCATCTCCAGGGACGTCCAAGAAGCACAACTCCACAAGCTGACTTCCACGCTGCCCGCTCAGCAGCCAGCGAAGGGACGCGAGCAGCCGGCAGCTCCCGGCCAACCCCTACACGCAGGCGCCCGGGCCCGCCGGCGCGTCCCTGCCGCCGCGATAACCGGGCACGGAGCGGGCACGGAGCACCCGAGCCCGACCTCTGACAGCCGCGCAGGGTCGGGGCTCCGCTCCGCGCCCGGGAGGGCCAAGGCGAATGATCCCGGGCAGGGTGCGATACCCGCCTCCCCGCAGCACCAGAGCGCTCTGACAGCCGGAGGCGCGGCAGCTCCCCCTCAGCCCAGCGGTCCCCGCCCTGCCCCGGTGCCGGCCCCTCCCGCACTCACGTTCTCCCACCAGCAGGATCCTCACGTCCTTCTTCATGGCCCCGCTGCCTGGCCCCGCCGCGGGGCGGCTCACATCGGGCTCGGCGGGGCAAGCGGAGCCGCTGCGGCCTGGGCTCCCCTCACGCCGCGGAGAGGGGGCAGGCTACGGCGGCGCGCGAGGGACACACCAGGGAGCGGCGGGCCCGCGCGCCTGCGTGCAGCTGCGCGGGGAGCCCGCGGCCGCGCGCCGCCCTGAGGCGACGGAGGGTCGCCGCTTCCCTCAGGGCAGAACCGGGCGTCGGTCCCCGCGGAGGAGAGCGCAGCTCCGCGCTTCCCTGGCACCATCGCTCCTTGGGTTTCTGCCGTTAAGGAGCAGATTTCGTGCACCGGGATGAAACGGTGCTGGCTGCTGTGCTGCGCCGGCCACGTCAGTGCGTCCGACACACGGGAACGCATCAGAGTGAGGCAACGCATCCCCTTTCAAAGTGGCGGGTAGCTTATGGGCCAAACAGTAACAAATCGCTGCTCCTGGCGGAGCTCGGATGTGGAAAATGCGAGGTGCCCAGTGAGCCCGTTGTGCTGTCGCTGTTCTGCTTCCAGGTGGAGAAAAAGCCACCTCCGTGCTACAAGAGGCAGCGGCACGAGCAATGCATTACGCTGATGGCAGAGCTACCCCTGGTCCTGCAGAAGCTGATGCAAACACCTCCGGGACCTCATCAGTGTGTATTTAGTCCAAAGTGCTTTCAGAGTGTTCAGGGACAGCAAAGGAGGGTAACGTTGAAGATTAGCAGCAGTTCTGTCAATGACTTAAAAAGACTTGGTTAAATGAGCTGGTTGAATCCAAACATGCTTTATTCACATTAAAATCCTTATTTTGTTCTGGAATGCTGAATTTCTTCTAAAAAAGCTTTCGCTTCCTGGGAGCTGTTCTCAGTTTGCCTGCATGAAGCAGTGGTCCTCTCAGAAGTTCAACTGCCAGGAGGTTTTGCAGGATCTCCCTGCAGCTAGGAAGGTGTGACAAACCAGGGCAGAAACACTGCTGTATGCTGGCAAGGAAACTCGTAGAACCTCTTGGTTCTTTGGGCTTTCTGGCAAGAAAAGGTTGTGCTTTCCATGACACAGTGCTGGTTGCTGGCTCTGTAAAAGTGCAGTAACATGATTTATTAGCTGGTACAAACACATTTGAAAACATCTGCAATGGTGGTGTAATCATTCCTGTGGTCACACACCACCAGGACTGACAACCTTTTGGCCTGAGCAGGGCTAAAAACTAATGCTAGTGAGACAATGTTGTTCTAGGACAGCTCCCTGGAATGTCAGGTCCTCAAATACAAAGTGTGTTTCCTGGAGTTTAGTACCTACCCCTACAGAGAAAGATTTTCATGCATGGGATCAATAACAGTCATTCCTTTCAGCATTCCTTACTCAATCAGATCTCTCTAAAGAAAGCGCACTTGACAGAATGCCATAGCATCGTCTGTTCTCTTGTAATTTATTTGGATCAATGTAGGAAAACAAAGTCCATGGGAAAAGCTTATCCTCAGCCTCAGAGCTTCCTTGGTGCATTCCTTCCTAGAAATACCCTGGGAGTACTTAAAGCCGCTTAAGAAATCCACTTGGCTCCCACAGGGATGGTTACTACTTTTAGCATACATTGGAACTGTTTTGATGAAGTATCATTAGATCTGAGCATGGCATGAAGAAGAACAGAGCAGAGAATGGATCAGTTGCTAATTCCCAGCAAAACCTTGGTGGCTACACACTCCTTAGTAAATTCCTGTGCTAAACATTGAAGCCTGTAGAGAAGCTCTGCAGTAAGAGGCAAAACTGCCACTTTTCTGAACAGGTTTTTATGTCCCATTTGTGTGACATATAGTTAAAGATCCATTTATTTCTAGGCCATATAGCCAGAAAGCAGGGTAAAGAGGATTTGAGGTACTGATTTCAAAAGTATGCAAAAGCATTTCTTCATCAGTGATGGAGTAAAATGACACGGTCTTCTTCTGTAGCTCCAGAAAAACTCCAACCTTCAGTGGTTTATCCTTGTCTAACAACGTTTCTTGATTCCTATGCCATGCTGACAGCTGCTTTCTGGGACCTAGCCATTCCACACACCAGGAATGCTCCGTTCTCCCTAGTTTTTCCCTTTTACCAATCATTTTATGAGCAACTCCAACAGCCCATCCATCACTGTCCTTGGTAATTACTTCCCAGTAGTGGCACCCAGTAGAGAAGCTCTGTGAACACATCACTTGGCTGATGCAGAATCTATTGGGCGATGGTCCATAGTCAGTTGGGTGGCTGGAAACCATGACTTTTCTGTTCTGGGCTGTGATTGCTAAGCGCTCATAGACTCTTCTGAGATCAAAAGTCACATCATCTGCCCCTAGAAGACAGAAAGTAAAATATCCTCAGTTACAGGCAACAGGAAGGCAGATCCCCTCTATTTACACGCATTCTAAATGACAGTGGATGTGGCTCCCTACTCAGGAACAGAAATGAAAACCAATAATTATACAATACACATTAATCAAAGTTCAATACTGCAAATCAGCAGTATTGCAAATATATGCAAATGAGCATACTGAAACATTTAACGGGCACAATTGTGTAAACATCCATGATAGACTCATCCACTCCAGTGGGAGGGTGGAGGTACTATTCACAATCTCATAAAAAGATGACCCTTTTGCCAATAATAAATGGGATGCTTAATAAAACTCACAGTTATCTGTTCACTGGGACATGCTCTTGCATATTTTATCAGCAAAATCATTTGTTTTGTGTTTTAAGCTACAGCTGCACTACTGTAAAAATGATGCAGAATTCAGACAACTGGAATCATTACAGCTTAACACAGTAAACAGCAGTAAGGTGCAGTAAGTGCCTGTGTTACCAACTCAGACTCTGCAGCCAGCATAATCTACAACACAGCTTATATACCTCCAGGAAGCAAGTTTCTTATCCTTTTTATCTTGCATACACAGGCAGGTATAATATTGCCTTATGCTACAGTCACTGATTCATTTATGGCAACCTCATTGTTTTCCTATGCTTCAGGTAAACAACCAGATCTCCTGTTTATAAGAGCAGTTTTCTTTAGCAAATCCACAGTCTCACAGTCACTTGAATATCGTTATGGAACAGTCACGCTGACTTGCATACTTACACTGGGAAAAACGGCTTGAATTCACTGGTTCTGGACTTTTAACTGTGGACTCTGGAGATAAGGAGCAGGCACTTGCCTCTTGATACAAGTCTGGGGGTTCCACTACATATGGAAAAATTGAAGTGTTAAGGCACTTCTTCAAAATGTAAATAGAAAATATTCATGCTTCTAAAGGAAAATATATGTTAAATAGCCTAGGTAATGGTCAAAGTACAAAACTAAGAGTTGCTTTTTTTGATTCTATAAAATAACTATAGACTATTTTTATCCATAATCAACAAAACACTGTATGCTGCTATCCTGAGTGTGGTCAGAATAGAGTAGTCAGAAGAGTTAGATGGGCAAAGCAGTTGGATTTTCCTATGCACATAAGCCAGTTTCTATCATAGAAGTTTTAAGTGTTCATTTATTTTGAGTATCATGCATTTCTTGCGTTACTTGCATGTGCAAAGTCATTACTTACTCTAACTCTGACTCTGACTGAAAAGCCTGACATTCAGCCCTAAAGCTTCAAAGGCTGTTTCTCATTTTCTGTGACATTGTAGTGTACATTCACAAGACTCATTTGCAGAGCTTTTCTGGTATAGTTACATAATACATTGGCTTCATCATGAAAGCTGTCCTCAAGAGTTCCTTCCACACACCTCTGCCCTCGTGAGTCCTCAGGTTTGCTGCTAAAAAATGATTGTGGAGCAAGGCTGTAAACTCAGTTGCTGAAATGATTGAAATAAGAAAAATGCTGAGTTAAAAATATGAATAAGAATCTGGGGGGTTTTTTTTGAGGACCAGTGCTTGGAAAAGGCAGGGAGTATTGGAAAGGGTAGGAAAGGGAGGACTGCCCCTTGGTGACAGTGGGATTTTAAGTCAGTCTTGATTTGCTCTCAAAAACACTTGGTGGTCTTTCTCCAGCAGACAGGTAGTGCTGGGAGGAGAATTCTGTAGCAAAGGCCACACCTCATGTAAAGGTGTGACTTTGCTTAGTCACAGCTTTCTGTGGGATGGAATTTTATGTCTGCTTTTAGCAAAAACTTTACTGTTACATTACTCTCTGTTTAGAAAAAAAAAAATTTAAATAGATTGTGTCTCATTCTCCACTTCTGATCTGCATGTCAGTCAGTTCTCTCCTTTTGGGCTCCCATGAAAGTATAAAGTAATGATGCTGTCTCCAAAGCTGCAAGGGGTTTTATAATAATCACACAGATACAGAGCTGCTTTCTCTGAAGGACCCTGCTAGATCCACTCCCTCTAAAAAAGATCTTTCAAACTAAGGAAAACTCACCTGGTGGGAACTGCTCAGGGTATTTCTCCAAAAGCAAAATTTCCAACTTTCTCTTAAGAACTTCTACAGCACTTTTGACAACATTCAGTTTCTCATCAAGTGTAATTTTATCCATTATTGAAGGCAAGTCTCTGTACCTATGTCTCTCTGTTAGGGTGCTCTAGTAATGACATGAAAGAATCAAGGGGAAGGTGTAAACAATAGCAGTTATTTCATCTAGCATATCAGGTTATACTATAAAGCCAGAGTGCAAGAAAAGCAGTTATTCCTCAAAAATCTTATTCTGTGTATCAAGAGCTTCCTGTATAGTATAGTTATCTGAGAACTAACCTGAAATCTTACAGAAAATAAGAAAGGATAGTTTATTCTTAATGAAAAATTAAATACCTTGTTTTCCCCAAGAAAACTAAGAATGGAACTCATTTTTTCTTATATCTATATATATGTTTTACAATTTCCTTAAGTATACATATGTGTACACAAACTTTCTCTTGTTAAACCTTATTCTTGTTTCAGAAAGTATACCAAAAGTTTTAACATGTATTAGTATGAGATCTAGGATAAAATACCTACAAAAGGATAAGCCTTATTTGACTAAATTTAGGAATTGTAGAAATTCACATCTGAGGTTTTTCTCTTAGCTTGCCTTTACAGCCTCCAAAAAGAAACAGGCCTTCTGAAGGCTGGATTAGTCTCATTTGCAGGTAGGAGACTCAAGCAGGCCAGATGACTCATGCTCTCAAAGTTCCCATTTCTCTTTATTGTCTATAGCAGGACTCTGGACCACATACAAATACGTAGTTACATCAGATGAATCCCAATGTAGGACCTTGTGCCTTGGCCTGGGAAGTCCACTTCTGTCTCCTGGCACTGTAACACACAGCAAGCCCCACTCCAAATTCCTGCTAGCTAATTTGCATCACAGGTGTTTTTGTTTTCAACATCAAAATGGGCTCTGCAAACTTTAAAGTGTTTTAACTGCCTCTTTTGAAAGGCCTTGACATGTTTTCCCCAGAAATTGTTAGAGAGTACTTGACTTTGTGAGATCTTTAATATGTGTATATACTTATTCTGGAAAATAAGAAGATAATAAAGGATCTTACATTAACCTCAGATTTGACTCAGGACTGGATTTAAGCCACGCAGTCCTTACTCCACTCCATCTTACCAATATCCTTGGAACAAATCTAGTTCTAGATTGCATTCCTGGACTATGCCTTTTCTAGTATTTTTTCCCTCTGAATATCTCACTCCAAACTCTCCCCGGTAACAGCAATGTCTGTGGATCACTGTCTCTACTGAGAATACTGCAGTGGCGACCTGGAAGTACTCTGTACATATTCAGTTATCCAAGACATTTAGCCTAAGTTTCTACTCATATTCTGCCACTTCATAACTTACTGTTTCAGCTGTGATGTCTGTGAGCCTGTTTACTTCAATACAGAGCTGCTGAATAGTCTCTTCAATTTTCTCCTCAGCTGCCTTTTGCTCTTGTTCAATGAACACCAGTGTGTGTCTCTCCTGTCTTTCAACATATTCCTTCATGCAACTGAAATCTCTTGTAATCTTGTTTTTGATCTGAGATGTATATTCCTGAAAGGCAGAAAACGTGGAGTTCATTGTTTCATCAGGACAGAAGTGTGGAATATGAGAAACTACTGCCCCACCTAACATGCTCTTTGAGTGACCCTTGCAGAGAAGAAACAGCCACCTTTATTCAAAGGAATAAAATATATTTGACACTATCCTGCAATACCTGAAATCAGATTTTGGGCATGTTAAGGATTTGATTGTTTTATGGCCAGCAGTATTGGCTAGACAGCTCATAAAAATCACAGTTCCCTCTTTATGATTTCCATTTTGCATCTAACAGCACTGGAAACATTCAGGTTACTCCTGGGGTAGGCAGGAAAAGGCAACATGCACAATTCCAGCAGCCTTTGTGCTAGCCAAGGCAGCAGTTAATGCAGCTGGTGCCATTGCTCATCCTCATCAATAACAACAGAGGTGTGACAGCAAAAGAAGGAAACAAAAAGGCAGATTCCTGCTCTGGGCTGAAAGACTGCAATGGAGTCAGCCTCTCCAGGAGGCAGTGGAAACAAAAGCTAACTGCAGGTAATGAATGTACAATGTGTACCTTTGTTTTATTGAGCTCTTCTCTCAAGAGGTGGATGGTCTCTATAGTTGCTTCCAGTTCCTTCGAGATGTCCTGTATCTCTTCCTCCTTTAAAGGGACACATTGGACCATTTATCCATATACCCCTCTCAAAGAAAGCATGTCTGTGTTAAGTAGCAGAATAATAAAAATCCCTACATCATAGCTAAGCACTGGACTGGTTGAGGGGTCTGAAGACACAACTAATTCTGAGGGGAAATTGTAACAATGAAGTCAATATGCAACAGTCACCAATGATATGTTCAAATACAAGTAAGCTCCAGACTGCAGAGACTTAAGATTACATTTTAGATACATATGTGCTAACATAATTAGAGTCAACAGGTTTTTCTCATCTCTTTCTTTCAAGTTTGGGAGTTATTTCAAGCAGAGATATAGATAATGAACCAGTCCCATTTTGTGCCATTCAGCTGGGTGGAGCTGTAGTACTGTATAATTATGTGTTCTTTCAGCAGTCTCCAACGCTATACTGATGCAATAACTAACACCCAGCACAGTTAACTATTACTATTGTGCATCATCTGAACACACACAGCTATTAGTTCTTTCAGTTCAGCTCTGCAGTCCTCAGTGTATCAGATGCCGCCCAGACACTGCTTTAGCTAAACCCGTCTGCTCAACATACTCGATATTGTTACGACAGCGCTAATATTAGCACAGGGAATGCAAAGCATCCGGAGTGGAAAGCAAAAAGATAAAGTCCCCTGAGTCGTGGCCATGTCCCCATGTTCACGACACCATGGGTTGTCCCAGGGTGTCCCGGGGAGGAGCCCCGCGCTGCCTCCGTCCCTACCTTGTCCCCATGCCGTCCCGCCGAGCTCTGGTCGTTGCAGGCAACAGCTGCAGACGGCTTCGGTTCATTCTGTGCTTCCAGCTCTTCTTGCGCTACCTCTTGCTGGACCAGGTTCACCAAAGCGGCCAGCTCCCGGTTGGGCCGCAGGTCCTTCCGCTCGAAGCCCTCCCGGCAGAGCGGGCAGAATGCGCGCTGCTTCCCCTTGCAGTACTGGAGGATGCAGGGCCGGCAGAAGCTGTGGCCGCAGCCCGGGAGCCGCACCGGGTCCGCGAAGTGCTGCAGGCAGCAGGCGCAGCTCAGCTCCACCGCGCGCAGCAGCCGCCCCAGGGGCACCGCGGCAGCCATGGCCCGGCCCGCGGCGGAGCGCAGCCGAGCGGCCGCTGACTTTCGGTTTCCCCGGCGCCTCTTGCAGTGCTCCAGGCGAGCGCCGCGCGGGCGGGCTCTGCCCCCGTACCTGCTGCGCTGGAGACCTCTGGGTTCCACCGGGACCGGGAAGTCCCGCTCCGGCCAGGAAACCCGGTGCCAGCCCAGCTCTTCCTCTACCGGCAGCCTGGTCCGAGGACTCGGGTTGACTGCAGACATGAACTGTCGCCATGACTGTAGCCATGTGCCGCAGAGCGATCCATGACCCGGCCATGACTTTTATTGATGCTCAAAGAAAGTTGCTGTTATCTGCACAATTTCATTTTCACAGGGAAGTTCCCGGTTTTGTAACCATCACAGTTGCTGACAGGGCTGGTCTGGGGAGCAAGCAGCATGGCACAGCACCACTTACAGAGCCCCATCTGTGTGAAGTTTGGCTACTGGATGGCCAGAGCTCTCCTGAGGTCATCCTGGGTTAGCCAGTTCATCTCAAAATAACAGTTAATCTGCATTAAAGCAAACGAAGACATTGTTCCTCATACAAGCAAGGAGGTGCTTTGCTATTCATTTTGAGGGCTGCAGGATTAGGTTGTTAAAAATATTTGCTGAACCAGCATGTGAACTAGGATGAATCATGTTGCACAGGGAGAGAGTGGGAATACAGGGAAGTTCATGGGAGCATATCCACGAGCAAAACTGCTGTTGATTGCTCAGAGTTGGGGGGCGATGAGCTCACTGAGACAGACAGAATGGTGATCCCACTTAAGCTATTCTTCTGCCCTATTGGGGGGGGGGTGGGAGGGAGAGAAGAGAGAGGGAAATGAAACCAACCCCAAAGAGTTAATCTTGCTAATCCCTGCAAGTATTAGCACTTCCTCATTTCTGCAGAAGAGAACTATTCCGGGTATCTAAGATTGGCTGGCAACTGTCAGCAAAAGGTGGAAAACCAGAAACTTAGTCTGCAAGACTTCCTCTTGATTTGCAAACTAAGGCTATTTGAAAAGAAGAATTAAATATCTGAATGACTGGCTGCTTGGTAGAACCAAATCTCAGACTTTATATTGAGGAAGAAAATAGTGTACACTATCAGTGCACATCTTCATCAGTTCCTGCACAGAATGGATGTGAATGGTACCTGATCAGGAAGTATCCTCCACTTCAGTGCTTGTCCTCATTCATCAAGTGTCTCCGAGCAAGCCATTGGAGATAACACTTTCAAAACCAGTTTCTGCTTTTCAATTCTCAGACTAATCAAGCTCATTAAGCTTCAGCTGCTTTTTAGGTGGTGAGGAAGATCAGCATATGTTGATCCTGTGCTCATCTGGGTTTGCTGGGGCACTATATGGTGTTGCTCTGGAAATATTTGGTATTCACATGTTGGATTTGCAAATCATTAAAAAGTCAAGCAATAGAGATTGTTGAAAGCAAGGAGCAACGAATGTTTGTCATTAGAGCGAGTCCATTACAGTACATCCACAATTCTTGAGTTTTATTTTTTACAGTGCTGAACACAACACTGTAAAAGACACTGAACCCACTTGTTTGAAAACCACTATGTTCCTGTCTGGAACAGCCAGATGGAACGCAGCTGCCTGAATCTGCTCCTCCCTGAGAAAGACATCCAGTGACTCCAGCATGAATTGGTATCTCAAATCTATCCAACAGATCCCGCTGCATCATCCTTATAGCCCCTTGGTCACTATGTACCCATGTGACCAGTGACCCCCCATCACTGGCAGGATACATGCCACTGCCTGGATTGTCAGGTATGTCCTTCAGGATGTACAGGAGTCCTTCTGACATCAGATCAAGTCAAGAAAAGGAGGAGCTGACATAGCACCTGCAGGAGTCCTCAAGGAAATGCATGCCAGTCCTTCTGGGGTCAGACTTTCTCCATTGACTTGGTGGTTTTTTCCATGAGACAACACTGGATGATTCATCCCTGTCAGGCTGGGAAGGCCTCCTCTGCTCAAAAGCAGCAGAGGGTAGGAAGAAAGAAGGCACTTCAAGTGAGGTTCTGCAGGGGCACAGATCATTTCTGAATAACTGCACTCCCCCTTATCCATTTCTCTGTTGCCACCCTTCCTGTGCCTGTGGTTTTTGAAGAAGCAGCCCCTTGTACTAGAGTCACTAGGGCCTTGAGCACCATCCTTGCCAACAGAAAGAGGCCACAGAGCAACACCAAATAGAGCCCAAGAAGTGCAGTTCACCGGAACTTAGTGCTAGTCTTAACCAGTCAAAGGCTGGGCAATGATTCCATTTAAGGCATCTATCCACTCCGTCTGCTCCCTTTCATTCTCACATATAAACACAAACTCTCTCATTGGCGTGACCACAGTGATCGCTGGTTTCTTCTTCACCCGGACTCCCTGGGGCACACCAGCTCGCACTTCATATCCCTCATCCATGGTTCCAATTAAAACCTCGCCCTGTGCAAATGCATCCTGGAAAGAAGGAAGCAGAAGACAGCCATTAGCTCCAGCAGACTCTGTGCTATCCAAACAGCTCAGCTTCAAAGAGATCTACTGACAAGGGAGATGAGCTCTTGGGACTGAGCCTGCTTCAGTCTTGTACAGCCACTGGAAAAGCTGGATGAGAAGAGACCCTTCCTCCCCACCCACCTTCATGTGGAATAGAAAATAACACTCCTCTTACCAGTGGTTTTTTAAAGTACATCAGGGTCCTTTCTTGTGAATCCAGGCAGAACCAGCGCACCTTAAAGGGCTCCTTCTGCTGCAAGGAGATGGTACAAGTTCTTTAAAGACCCAAGTCCCAAAGGGGAGTTCCACCTATTCAAGGCAGATCCCTGGAGTGATTGAATGTCTCAGAGACTGAGTTCAGTTTAATTCATCCCCGTAACAGGTAATGGGCAAGCCACTGCTGTGTGCAGCCCTCATCCTGCCTTCTCTCTGGGTTCACACTAGAGATGTGCATTTAGTGACAATCATTTGGGTAAGACAGGTAAGTTTGTTTCTATCAGTGATCAAATTGTAGAGATTAAGAAAGTTGCAGCAAATGGATCAATTGAAAGCACTGCAGAGAATGATTCCTGGGCCAGTGGTGCTAATGTACAACCAGTTTCAACTTTTTGGTTGGGGGTGTGCCTAGGCAAGAAGTGGCACTGTTCAAACAAGACCTCCAATCTTCATCTTCTCCTTCACCATGCCTGAAATCTCCCCCTCCTGTTCCAAAGAGGCAGTGGCCCAAATACTTCCATACAAAATCCCAAATGAAACCACAGGCTTCACTGTGGAGAATTTCTCAGTCACACTTTGCTGCTATAGGCAGATGTGATTTATGTGCTACAGACTTTAAGAGAAATGGGGAAGTAGGGGAGTCAGCATGTGATGTTCTGTTCTAGCAGGAGCTGCAGTTAGCAGATAACAGCAATCCATTCTGTGTTGCACCACAGGACTTTGCATGTCCACTTCCAGCTAATCCATCTTGCTTATTCCTCAAGGAGGATTCTCCTTCCTAGTCTTATTTTCCACACAAAATAAAACATTATCCCTAAGAACATGACAGGCTTGAATATAAAGTCTGTTATCAACCCAGGAAGCATACAGTCACTCAGCAAATCATTTACTAGCGAACATCACAGAATTATCAAATACTCTCCATCTGGAATAATCTTGTTTGTGTACTGCTAATTATGCACTTACTTTTGGTCCCGTTTTCTCCATGTATCCTTCCTTGATATAATTTCTTGTGATCCTGGGTATGAGCTGGAAGAATACAAACACAAAAACGTCTATGCCTATCCCAGCCCAAACCAGGACAGCATGTTTCATTCAAGCTTGCTTTGCTGTTCTGTTTCTGTCAAAACTAATCACCGTCAATTTTGGCTTTTAGGGTCTGAGGTTTTTTTGGCTGCTCGGTAAAGGGAAGTCTGAAATAAGAAGGAACATAAGATTTTTAAAAGATTACACTTTATAAGGACTACATAAAGACTTTTAGGCCTTAAAAGTTCACAGTGGTTTTGCATGTTATGCAGCGTGCCCTTTCTTTCTCCCTCTTCTGGCCGTTCCAAGACCCATACTCTGCTGTTTGAGCACCTGACTCTGACAGTAGTGAGAAAATGTTTCCCCATGCTATGTTTGCATAGACTGCTTCAAGCCCTGTTCAGTTCTCACCTCAGGCTCAGGGACATTTGGGAAGGTTGTTCTGAGATAATGGTAGCGTGCTGCCCGAATGGCATTGAACCAGTCAACAATCTCCTAGGGAAAACAGCAAACACAAACACAAATACAAGAAAAGCAAGTAACAGTGCTGCCTCTCCAAAATGTTTTTCTCCTTTCTTACAGCCTCTGTGCAAGGATGTACTTTTGTACCACAAAAACCTTTGTGGTTTGTGGTACTCACCTTTCCACTTTCGTGATAGACAAAAAGGTTCCTTCTTTGACCATCTGTGTTGTATGTGATCTGCAGCCCATGAGCATGTTGGATTTTATCCGTCTGGAACATTGCATTCAGATTCTCAATGCTGATAATGGCTTTTGGACCTCCAAACTGTGAAATGAAAAACATCACTGTATTAAAGTGCTCTCAGGGAAGGTAATGGAGGACAGATTTAGCTGTATGAGAACTAGCTCATACATGTATGAAGAAAAAGCAGACATCCTAAAATACCTGAATATTGGATATGCCCAAAATATTAAGCCTTAATTATCTGCTACATAAAATCACTTTCAAAGTGATCAAAGAGTGATTCCCTTGCCTTGACAAATGCTGAGCTGCTATTGGAAAGGGATGTGTCTGAATTGCAAGAGGTGGGTCTATCTACCTCCAGCCCCAGAGCTGGAAAACAATTAGCTACACCTCCTGCCAAAGGGAGACACCTTGAGGATGATGCTGCAGTAGTTGATGAGAGAATATTTTGGTAACAGCTGCTAACAGATCTCTTCTTCATCTTGCTGTTCAAGTGCCAGTATCCATTTCCTTTGTTCACTAAGCAAAAGGGGGCTGCATGGTTAAGATAAAGGATGAGGAAAAGTGCTGAATCTAAAAGAGCAATTGCTTAAGATAGCACATATGTTAATGGGAAGACATCTGGGCTACTGCAAACACAGGCTGGCCTGGCTGTAAAACTAGAGACAAAGCTACTTATGCTGGGTTCTGCTGGTGAAGATCAATCAGGGTTTGAGGTTGGATGTTGACCAGCTACCTGCAGCAAACTCTGACTGAGGAACTCACTTCTTTGGTGTAGTACTTCATCACTCCTTCCCTTGCTGATAGGAGAAATCGTCTCTTACGGAAGTGCCTGTTTTCCCGTCCACGCTTCCAGAGGAATCCTTCCCGGCTGCCTACATATCGGATCAAGGAAAGTGTCAGAGAAGGGCAGCACAACAGCAGGTCTGTTTATCTAAATGGGGAGGTGGCACAGAGTATCAAGTCTCTTCTCCAGCTAAGAATTTTTACCTCATATGAAAAAAATCAGTGGAGAACAAGAGAACTCATCTGAGTACACCCTTGCACTTGTCTGGGTGCCTTTTCTCAGGATCTTCTTCTCAAAGTTAGAGTCAAAGCAAGGCCTGCACATCCAAGAGTTCAAACACGACAAGCCAACCTTAAAGATCTTCACAGTTGTGCACAGAACACTGCGCTGCTGGCTTTAACACTAACACCTTTTCCCTGACAATCCTAACTTTTACCTGCAGAACAAGGATCTTGGCAGACTCGGGTGGCAACAAATTCCTCACGCTCATATTTAGCTCTAATCCATTGCTCTTTTAAAACCCTGAAAGAGGAAAACATGGATAAAGCTGATCTGTCTCTACTCTATTTTCACCAGTCAACCAAAGAGACCTGTAGAGGGAAGTAGTAGTTCAATAGCTGTGAAAGACTGCAACAGTGAACACCCCATCTACTTACAAGCAATCACAGAACTGGGGGATGTAATAGTAAGGAGGGACTTTTGCCTCATATTTAGCTTTGGCACAGAGGTTCCCATGCTTCTTCATAAACTGAAACACAGAAGAAGTTATGGTTAGGTATGCAACTATAAAATCAATGCCATGTCATTAATATAAAATGAGAATTGTGTTAAAGGGAGCACTGCACTTTTTTGCTCAGTCTTGGTCTAACTCTCAGTGCATCTCTACATACATCTACAAATTCCTTTTGACACTATAGACTGCACTTTTTAGGTGGGAGCCTTTTTCAGTATTGACAGTTCTGAACCAGATGGGAAGGAACAAGGGACTGCAGTTGTTGATTAAAAGAACAAAATAAAATAAAGAGATAAATTAGTTATGATCTCCCTGTACCTTATTCTCCTAGATGTCAACCATGATATTATTAATAAAATTCAATTGAAAGATGGGAGGCTGAGCCAATATTTTAAGAAGAATATGTTGATTTCTGAAAATAACATAGTATCTGGAAATATCTGTGGGCTTCTAAACCACAGTGAGGAGTTACCGTGTGCTATAGAAAAATATACGCTGCAGGTTGTCAGAAACACAATCATTCACCAATGCAATTTGATCAAGTAAGTCATTAAAAACCCCCTAAATTTACCCATGGAGTTAACTTGACTCTGTTTGGCTTTGTTCCTCTGTCCATGGTGGACAACAGGAATTGCAAGGTGAAGGAGGCTATGATGAAATGCGGAGGAAAGCAAGTTAATTACCACTTTTTCCTCTGTACCTCTATCAGATCATTCTCCCAGAAATCAAGCCGAAGGGATTTGACCCTGCTGATCTGAGGAAGATTGCGATGGATTCCAGAGCAGTTCAGACAAATGAATATTCCAAGTTTGTAAGAAGCCCACTCTGGATCTAGACACAAACACGAAGAATGAACTGACACATGAGAAAAGACACAGCCACTGGCAAGGGTGAAAAAGCTCATCTGATGCACAGCCCAAGCTTCACACATAATACATCAATCCCATGCTATTGTTTGTGGCTGTCACTTCACTGTATTCAGCGCAACAGCACCTGCCTTCCCCAGCACCCCTGCATGTGTAGGCTCTGTCAAGGATTATTTGTTTAAAAATGAATGTGACTGTGCAGGCAGCCGAGGAGCCACAAAAAAGCTCAGCTAATTATTAGTTCTACATGGAAAGCTGCTGTTCCTGAATTAACATCGGAAGGATGTTGCAGACAGCGAGCACTACTGAGTACAACTGAGTACAACCACTTAGTGCAAGGACTTGTGTCTGCTGCCCACAGGAGCTCTTGCCTCCTGCTGCCTCCCCTGATGCTCAGAGGCATCCGAGTGCTCTGGCAAACCCATTTCCTTGGACAGCCGCGTTCCTTATGTCAGCCTCTTCTTTCCCCTTATCACATTAAACAGAAGCTCCTTGTTGTCTTCTTCCAGCTGCTGTAAGCTGAGTGACTTCTCACTTTGAGGAGGGTGACTCCCGCCTCGACCAAGTGCAGAGTGCCGGCCCGCAGCGGGCTTTCCAGCGGGCTTTCCAGCAGTCTTTCGGGAGCCCTTCTCCACACCAACCCCACTGCGCAGCCATTCCCATGGAGCTGGAACACCGCCTCATGCACTGCCTACAAATACCCCCGGCGAAGCTGCCGCTGCCCCGAGGCCACTTCCTGCCCCTCGCTGTCCCCCTCCGGGCTGAGGGGAGCCATGTCCCGTCCCCCCGGAGCGCGGCCGCCCCTTAGGGCCCGCCGATGCGGCCACCTCCGAGGCGGGACCCCGCCTGCTCCCGCCGGCTGCCTGTGGTACGCGAAGTGTGAGGGGACGACGGCCCCGCTGTGGGGAGCCGGCTCGCCGGGAGGTGAATGGGCATTGCCCGGCCGGCGGAACGGCCAGGGGAGCCCGCGGGCCGCTCGCTTATGGCCACTTTCCTGTCAGGAACACGGAGGGAAGGGAGCCGGGGCGCTGCCGGGAGGAGCCCCCTCACCTGGCATCCCGCAGTCGGCGCAGCGGCTGTTCCCGGTGCCGGCAGCCCTCTGCAGCTCCAGCAGCACCGTCTTGTTGCTGTCGCGGTCCATCATCACCGCTCGGTGCCCGGCGCAGCCCCGGCAGAATGAGGAACTGGGGCGCGGCCCCGGCCAGGCGCTGCAGGGCTGAGCCGCCCCTTCGGGCCGCCTCCTGCGACGGGTGGAGTGGGGAGAACGGCGGGGCCCGGCCCGGAGCCAGGGCCCGCGGTGGCAACGGCTCCGGAGGAGCTGCGCGGCACCGAGGGGGCGAGAAGGGAAAGGCTGTGAGCGAAACTCGGTGCAGGGCTCAGGACTGCCAATGTGAGTGAAAATGTGCCTTGTTCGGGGTAAAGCCGGTGCCCAACAGCCCGTGACTTGGTACTCGGTTTAGCTGAGGAGAAAAAAGTGAACAAATTAAGGATTTCCCAAGTTAATAAAATCAGAAATGGTGTAAGAGATATTCAAATATTTCTCATTTTATTAGTTTCAGATAAAAATTTGCAGTTAACTGGCATTACTGTACTGCACTGTAATATGCAGTTCTTCAGTAAGGTTTAGGTATAACCTGGTAAAACCACAGTGTAGTGTGCAGATGACACAACTCTATACCAGAGATGTATCATCAATTGAAAGTACTGACACGTTTTTTCCATCTTTTTAGGTACTGAAGAGCATCGTACCTTTGATTCATTTTTAAACAGTGTGAAGCCATGAAATAAACAGCAGCAGAGTACTGAGGAGTTGAGTTGTTCACCTCCCTACATAACAATGTCTTTTCAGCACTTACCCTTTAAGAACGGTTTTATACTCCAATGTAGAAATGGGCTTCATTTTCCCCAGAGATCATTGTTGTGCAAGCCATACAACACAGGTATTGTGCTAGCTGTTGTGGTGCCCTTACAAGTCCTGTCAAATAAAAAAGAGAAATCTCTATGACATTTGCACAGTAGTTATTTATATTCAAGACAACATAGAAACACACCAAAACAACCCTCAGCTGCTGGTCAGTACCCAACTGTGGCACACTCACAAGCTGAGCTTCAGTGTCTTTCTGCACGTCCTTCCCAGGCTCAGCCGTCAAGATTCAGTCCTCATAAAAGCCCTCAAGCAGGGCAAGAAGTGATAGTCTTGCTTGGAAAGGGATCCTTCCATCCCACTTTATAGTATTAACAGAATATGCTTGCAAGAACATGCCGAAGCTTAACTGCTCTTTTTCTGTATTACTCATGGGATTGTAGAATAACGTCACCTTCATTTATGTTCTAGAAAGCAATAGTGGAATGATAGTAAAAAGAAAGCTTGAAACTTGACTGAGATGTCAACAAGAACATGTTTGTTGCTCTTAAAATTGTTGTACCCTTAGTAATAAGGGCTGCTTAAATAAGGTGCAGTCATTGTGAAACTCCAGGGGGTTTTTTTACTTCTGGTTTCACTGAATTCTGTTACTCAGTTTGCAGACATAGGTTGTGTCTTTCGCCTTTCCGGGTATCTGCAGTCATTTGCAAGGTACTCAACGCTGATTTTTAGGCTTTTTCTTACACTTTCACACCATGGAAGCAATTGTTGCCATACTCAGGCAGCATAAAGTACCTAGCAGGGCTCAAAGCATCAAAGGTGGGTGACTTCTGCGGCACTGGAATGGATCTTGTGAAGCATTCCCTTTTCAGCGGAGTTAATTCAAAACCAGCCCCAGATCTCTCTTCCTCAAGAGCAACTTGTCCTTCACAGAAACGTGTGTTGTTCTAGCACGCAAAAGGTGCTGATGCAGAAAAATGCAAGGTTGGTAGTGTACCAGAGTTCAAATAAATCCTCACAAGTGGATTATGCTTCATTCAAACCACCTTGAGTTGTCTTTATGTGGTAATTACAAACAAGTATCTTATCATAGAATCACAGAATAGTTAGGGTTGGAAAGGACCTTAAGATCTTAGGGTTGGAAAGGACCTTAAGATCATCCAGTTTCAACCCCCCCAGCCATGGGCAGGGACACCTCACACTAAACCATACCACCCAAGGCTTCGTCCAACCTGATCAACAAATGAAAGACTTGAATTCCACCTACCTTTTGGATACCAGAGCCTGGAAGTTCTATCAAAACCCCAAAAAACCTAGGGCAATCATTACAACCACAGAGCTGACTTCAAAAGGAGGTCTCCCATGGCTTTCTCCTTTATGGCTTTTAAACTACCCATGAATTTCCTGAAATAGTAATACTTTCTAAAGCTTGTTTCCAATTTATGCAGGTCCCTGCTGTAATGTAGTTAGTAGGAGAATGTCATTATAAAGCAGTTATCAGGTATATTTACTTCTTTTATTTAAGAAACTAAAAAATTATTTATGTATTTTTACAAAAATGGACAGGAGTTGCTTAGACCATTGGCACATCACCACAGCCCAGGCAGATTTCAACATCTGAAAATTCAGATTGAGCTATGGACAGAGTAAGCTATAAAGATGATTATCTACAATGTGAAAGCTTGAAATAATTTAATGTTTTCATAAGTACTTCTCATTCTTGATCATCTTTAAGACATTAAAAATATAAAATGAGAACAGAATGTATTAGACCCTGTTATTACAGAGACATTGAGGTAAGGGGAGTACCACTTTATGGCAGCAGCCTGACTCAGGTTGAGGAAGAACAGCCCAACTGCAATATAAAGGCAGAAAAGTACATGGTTGAAGTATTTCCAGTTAAAAACCCCTTAAACACCATTTTATGAACTGAAAACTTTAAGTTTCAGGAGTCTTACATTTCATACAACAGAAATATTCAGAATTGTAGCAAAGTCTTACAAATTTATTGTTGTACAAAACAGGTTCAATCACAAATAATCAGGCTGAAGTCTTGTCAAGTACAAAATGAAGGATAAAATAGAACACAATATACAAGACTAGAAGTAGTTAAATATTACTGAAACCAAAGGAACACTGGAATTAATTGTTATTTACAAAATCTAATCTCTGAGACCGTCTTGAGCTACAGTAATAATTTCTTTACCCCAGTGGGAGATTAACATGCAGATCTGACAACTGGAAATAATGAAATTAATGTATACAAACATATGTACATTGAGGCACAGTGATTTGTAAAGACTTTGATACCCAGTCCTTATTGCAAAGAGTTGGTTTTAGTCATTTACACTTCTGACAGACTTGTCACATCCTCTCCCTGCTCCCTCCCACCCCAAGTTATTTAACATTTTGCTGCAAATTCAGACAGAAACAAGCTTATTTTAATAAAACCGTCTCTTCTGAAAGAAGCAACTTTGCTATGGAAGTAGTGGTGGTCGGTTGTTACAAATGGACTTCTTGCCATGTGATACACAGAGAAAGACAGTGTGAAGGAGTCCCCATTGACTAGTTTGTGCATTTCCCATTATAAATGCACTGGACAAGCACCAAACAAGGCCACGTTTCCATGTGGAGAGCAGTATCATGACAATAGATATATACATTATTTTAAATACTTATAGAAATTTAATATACAAATGGCTCTGAATATACAATAAAATAATGTGGTAAAAAAAAAAGTTAAAAATCAAACCATGGTGACAATACCACCATTAGGCACGAAGTATTCCTGGTGTTTGCAATTTTAAGGGAAGTCCAAAGACAGACCTTTTATCATTTGTCTGGGTATTTCGAGATGAATCCCTTCAAGATAATGCAAGAACCTAGAAAAAGAAAAGTGACTATAAGGGGACAAAGTTATTTCCAATTACAAGGCAACATCATTTAGAGCGACAAAGGTTCACCTTTCCTGTCTAGAATTATTTGACAAGATATTTTACTATTGAAATTCTTCACTACCTTGTAAATGGAAATGCAGCAAGATGTCGGAAACCCCAAACTTACCTTCTTTTAGTCTTCCCTTGCTCTTTTAGCTTCTCAAACCTACAGATACTGCGAAGAGTGGGGAGGTATTCCAGTATGCTGGCTTGCTTATTACCCAGGTTTAAAGGACTTCTGGAAAATACTGTTCTGACAACTGCCAGCCTCTTCTCTGCTTTTCTGTGAATGCTAAAAAGAAGAGTGAAGCTTTACTGTTTCTTGTTCAAGAATGTACAATCCTTATTTTGTTCCCTTAGGATCAGATCCACTGGTTTAAAACTGCTAAACATACAGATGTCCAAAACTGCATCCCAATGGATCAGATCCTGCAACTTCTGATCGTGTGCTGCACTCGGAGAGAAACATGAGTGACAGTAGTTTGCTTGGCCAATGCTCTTAGCTTAATTATGAGTCTAATCCAGGGAGGTCTTTACAATCTCACAATGTAGGTGAGATCTAGTACATCCATCAGACAATGCAATCAAAAGCATCTGTTGTCTTCACAAATAAGTAGTTGTGAATGGTATTTGCCAGAATGTCACTATCAGATCCAATGTACAACTCATGATATACTGGCCAAATCCCACCACAGGTTAGATGGTTAGATCCATTTTGATACTGTTCCCCTAGGTACTGACTTAGAGAAGTACAAATCTAACCTGTTTTCCTGTTCAGACATGTGAATAGGTTTTATTTGCCTATTATGCAATTTCACATGACTACTTATGGTAAAACCAATCTTTCCTATCCACACTTGCTAGTAGCAATGTGTTCTTTGGTCTTTTACAACATATTAAAGGTTACTCTTTGTTAGCATAAGTTATTACAAAAAACTGCAGTAATTTTGCTCTGACTTTTGTTAGGTCTTCACCAGGCAACCGCCATGCATTTAACAGCCTCAGTACGACCAGGCATGGAATGAAGGATTTGCCTGTCTTGTACTTGTAGGATCCATTTCAGTTCATCTGTCTTGAAAAAGCCATTCTTTTGGGGACTCATTTTTAAAGTAAATGGACTAGATTGAGGCTACAACCTTATAGTCAAGCTGTACAAACAAAAAAAGTCACTTTCTGCAGAGACTGCCATGCAATTTAAGCTTAGACAAGCAAAGTGAACATGTTCCAGTGTTGTAAGACATACTGACAACTTTCATAGTGGTATGAATGTGTGTAGATAGTACCCAACACACTCTTAAAGACTGTGAAATGCATTTCTTGACAAATAATTAAATTATGTTCCAGAAATATTAGCAAAGTCTTACCTTGAATCAGCCGACTGACAGAAGGATACACAATTTCTTGTGTTTGAAATACGCAAAGTAAGTCCCTCCAGTTCATCATTTTCAGGTGTTTGACTGGTATTCAAAGAGGATTCCAAGTTTTGTGAAATACTAACAGAACATTTGTTAAAACTAAGTGCTTCAATAGCTGCCATTATCTCACTACAGCTCTGGGAACTCCACCAATCAGTATTTTCTATACTGAACTCATCACAAAGACCATTTTTGATTTTGCCATTTGTCCAGTTAAATCCTTCATCTGTAGAAAACTCCAGTGGCTCCTTGGTGTTAGTGTTCACACAGCAATCCAAGAAAGACATGGTCTCCACAAATTCAGTCAGCGCATTCAGACACTGAGAAACAAGAACAGACCTTTTCCCATTTGCTGAGGTTTTAGTTTGCATTTCTTTTTCTTCTTTATTCGTCAACAATTTGGATTCCTCTTCATTCACTTCAGCACATGACACAGGACTATCTGATAGCAAAGTTATGAATTCAGCTGAATAGTTCAGTGCAGTGTCAAATAAGTCACTGTCATCCAATATTTCAAGCCTTTTCTGTCTCTTTGTCTTTCCAGACTTTCTTACAGGGCTTTTTCCAGAGCAATACCTGTTAGTGGACCTGTTTTTTGAAGAAACTATGGTAGTCCTTTCAAGTACAGAGCCAGGGGCTTCAGACTGGTTTGAAAGAACTTGCACAGGTAAGGGAAGAATAAATTCAAGATTACTATACATAAAATCCACTTTCTTCATCTGGAATTCTGTGAGAATCTGCATCCATTTGTTCCATGTGTCCATGGTTGCGATTTTGTGCTGTAAAATAATAATAATGAAAATGTATTAATACATTAGAATATATATATTTTATTAAACTGTTATAACAAAAAATATCTCATATTCCTGGCTTTGTGTTTATGAGGCAAGGGATTGGTTTGCTTGCAAGAGACTGCCCCAGTTCAGAATTTTGCTTAACAACAACAGAATCCCTTAATTTTTACAACAAACCTTTTCAAAGAGATTTGCTTCTAAGATATTATTCATAGTGATGACTACACTCAATTATTCAAAGTGTTAGCTAGTCAACGACAAACATACCGTGAGAAATGTAAACAAGTCTTCTGAAGGCATCAGGATATTCTTAAGGCCAAGCAACGTCTCTACACAGCCTGTATCACATTTTGGAAGTTCCTGAGGGTGCACATCAGCTTGAGAAAAGTCCATCTTGGAATCAGTAGTATTTTCAGAACAAATTACATGATCTGCTTTATTTGTCTCCTCTCCTGCACAAAGATAACATGCTTTACTTGGAAAGAAACAACTGCATCATGAAATTGATTCTTCCCCTTTTTGTCTCAATTCCTTTTATAAAGGATACTTTAACTGCAGCCTCTTGCTGCAATTCTGAGTGAGTATAGCAACTGGAATTGGTTATCTTCATCCCCATTCATCATCCACACTTTAAGTGTGACTAATCTGCTGTCTCCTTTGCAAGTAACCACTTGAAATAGTCTGTTCTTCCTTCTGTGCCCCACTAGTCTCTCTCTGTTGCTCAACTCATATGCTGTCTCACACACCAATGCCTGTTGGGGATGCTCTTCCTCTATGCTTTGCCACCAAGTTCTTTCCCTTGCTGCCTGTTTGCTAGCTGTCCAATTCTTACCTTTTTTCTCTTCTGCTTTCTCTAGGTGAATTACTTATGAACTCAGCTACAGAACTCAGCTAAATAACTGCAAACTTGGAGTAGAAGGGAAAGTACTAATGGCTCTCTGCCCAATTTTTGCACTCAGAAGAGGAAATAGGGATAATAAAGCACATAATGATGAGTAACAGACAGGTGCAATAGGAAAAAAATCAAACTTACAGTTTGAAGCACCTAATAAGCCCCCCAAACCCTACAAAATGTTTAGGGGTCTTCTAGAAAGTTACCATCTATTTCTACGTGTCCAAGAATGGTTTGATTTAATTAAATTCATGCTAAGATGGAGATTTTTAGAAACTTAAATCAACCTACCATGACGTGCCAAAGGTTTGTCTTTCAAGCATCCACCTCCACTTCTAACCCAGAATTGCAAGTAGAGAACACTTTGCCTGATATCACAGTTATTTGTGGCTAACAGGGCAGCCAAGTCTTTCACATCTGTTCGCAGATTCTCAGCCAGACACAGGGCTTGAAGGTA
This sequence comes from Neopsephotus bourkii, assembly GCF_033783945.1. NCBI lineage: Eukaryota > Metazoa > Chordata > Aves > Psittaciformes > Psittacidae > Neopsephotus > Neopsephotus bourkii. Next base: position 4,024,266 of record NW_026902223.1, read on the forward strand.
GCTCGCAGCATTTATCTGAACAAAAATTAGACAAAGGCCACTGAAAGCAACTCCTACCGATCAGACTGCAGTAAGTCACACAGAAGCAAATTGTTTATGCTTGCAATATACTTTTCCTTTAATAGAGAAGATTAGCTCATTAGATTATAGCTACATTAAAACCTCTATAGAAAAGCAGAATATTCCACTAAATGTAAAGAGTCCATGTCAGTGAATTAGGTTCAATTTAGAAATTCAGCTCATGAAAACCAAACCAAACACACATATTCTGCTTATGTTCCTGAAACCACACAAACATTGTTTCTCATCACCACTGAATGGGTTCTAGTGAACTATATGCACTCCAAAGGGTTTTATTTTTCTTGTAATTCTGCAATAGTCTGGTAGCCCAAAAGATTTTTCTATTTCACATTAAAAACATTCCCATTCTCAAGGGTTAGTTCCTTCTTATTCTTATTTGTTTAGATTTTGTATGTAATGCACAGATGCAAGTAAAACTGTTTGCTATACAGCATACCAGTGCTTACATTAAAGGAATAACCATTAAAGGAATGACACTTCTAAAATAGGTGCTATACTTTCAAATGAACAAACCAGTACTGGCATAGTCAGCCTTCACATCAAAACTATTAGATATACCATCTTTGAAATGATTTACTACATCCTACAAACTAAATTAAGTGATGTTCTTCTTGCAATTCTCTGAATTACTCAATGGGTAAGAAAATAAATCTTCCATGCTCATAAAAAAAAAATTCTGCATGTAAAGATACATCCATCCAGCCATCTTCTGATGGAACAGACATAGTACATCAGATAAATATAAACCTACACCAACATTTAAACATCAAATTAGCTGACAATTGCACGTCTGCATTTCTGAACCCAGACTTACCAAGGAAGGGGTTCTAAAGTTGATCTCTTCAAAATAGCCATCAAACATTAAGCTGAATGTGGGATCTATATAGGAAGATAGCAGTGAACTGTCATGACATTATGTTCAAAAGTAATTATTTTCTCTATCAATTAGAGCAGCCAATATCTTTATTAAAACACTAAAATACTCACTTTATAGTCTCTGCTCACTTAATTCTACATTTAGGAGATGTATTCAACCATCACCATTTAAACCACTTCATTAAAAGGAGCTCTTTTGTCTGCAAAGCCTAATTATTGTAACAAACATACCATTGGTAGTAAGAATTACAGGTCTCTTTGCTGTTGCCATGAATGTCTTTATTGCACTTAGAAATCCTGCATCTTCATCAAATATTATATCTACCTATAGAAAACAAAGGAAGTGCAAAACATCAGTAACTTGAACGTAGCTACACGTTGTGAATTTAATGGGGGCTTAGATACTGTAATTGGTGGGGTGTTGATGGTGACTTTGAAAGTGTCTCAGTGCATGTAAATAGTGTAAAATTATAAACCAACACTTTTCACATAATGAGAGGAATTAAATCTGTAGGATCTAAACTGTTTCAACAGTGAACAACTGTTGATAGGTGGCAGTTTCTTTATCTTATACAATAACTTTGTCAAATAATGATCCATGTTTAGGAGGGTTCTCGTGGTGATGAAATCATTAAACATCAAATTCATTTTTAAGAAGCTGGTAATTCTCACACTCGAATCTCCTTAGAAGTTCTCAAGGAAGAAGGGAAAACTAAGTGAAATTCTTTAAACATAAAGAAACAACATACTCCTCACATCAGTACACTTATGTGAATTTTACCTCTTCAAAGAGAATGAGAGATGTTGCACTTTTTCTGTTGTGTTCTCCTCCTTCTACTTCTTTGTTTATTGACTTAATTTGAGCATCTTTCTTTTCTTCAAGCGAATTCTGAGTATTTCCTGCAGATGCTGAAGAATTGAGCAGGAAGTCAAGGAAGACTGAAACCATCCAATATGCATTCTAGACACTGGTTTTAAAAACACCCTTAAGCGTTAAGCTGCTTAAAATCTTCACTGACATAAAACCTCAGAAATCTGACCTACACCCCTTTCTGATGTCTTGTTTAAAAAAATATTGCAACAAATCTGCTGTGAATTCAACATGTTTGGTGAAGGGCTGACTGTTTGTAAAATCAAGCCTGCACTTCACCTGTTTGTGATCTATAATATCTCAGGGGCATGGAGCAGATAGAATTCCTTCAAGACCATGCAGTATGATTGCCTGAAAAGACAAGGACTAGGCTCAACTGCACCACTTCAATCCAGCACTTTGCCTGGACAAACCCACTGGTTGTCCAAATACATTACTTCCTTTCAAAACACTTCTCTTTAAGACTTCCTGATCCCATGAAACGTTTGGAAATGTACCTCTCGATGTTGAGAGACTCACAGATTTCAACATGCCCTTCTATGTATCAAAACCCAGTCTGTAATCAAATTGTCATTGGCTTTACAGGACCTCTTAATTCTGTAGCAGTAATTTTTATACATATATATGTATCTACATTTATATACACAGATACATACCACCTAGTACAAAAAAAGAGAAAACCCCAAAACCCAACAAAACCCACCAAAAAAACCAAACCCTAAAACCAAACAACCAAATTAAGGCAAATCTACTGAGCCTGAGATAATATGTACCCTAGTTAACTCTCCTGTAACAGAGTAAAGACCACTTCCTATGTAGTTAAGTGTATGTGAGATGCATTAAGTAACTCTTGCTGGCAGTTAAGAGTAGAATAAGCGTACTCTATTTTCTCCACACAGCTCCAGGTGGAGTAGTAGTGTAGTAGTACAGTGCAGCATTTCCCTTTCCAGAGGAAGATTATCATCTATCATTAAATATTAACTATCTAATAATTAACTAGAATTAAATAGCAATATTTACCTTGATTTTTTTCTTGAGATGTCCCTGCTCCATCACTTTTACGTTTGGAAGAAATCTTGAAATAGCTTGCAAGTGTTTTAGGGGGCAAGTTCCGTTTTAATCCTGCTCCTTTGGGGGACAGTGGAGGTTTTCTTGGTGAAACAACTTTCTTTGGAGAATACATTTTTTCTGCAAGATATATTTTATATTAAACATAAGCTGAAAATGTAACCTCAAACTTCTGCTTCTGAGGCAAAGTTAGAGCAAATCCTGGTTTTTCTTTTTTTCTGGTACATGACAGGTTTACTGTGCTGGTTTCTGCTTATTTTACTCTTGTCCTGTCACAGGGTATGTTTCTGTTCAGCTTTCTATTCATGTGCTATAGCACTTACGACAGCGCTACAGAAATAACTGAAGATAACTGAGAGTCAGTCATTTTGATGAAATCACTATTTAATTTGGTATGTAGTTGTGTTAACCAGCAGAGCCAAAACCCAACAAACCCCAAACCAACCAACCTTCCACCCCAAAACAAACAGCAAACGCCCCCCCGCATCAACCCCCAATCAAACAAAAACCCCAGATAGAACCATGAAACCTACTTGGTGACTTGGCACTGCCACAACTGTTGAAAAAGCAAGGCTTATGTGCATTAATGCCTTTTTTGTCCACTTGATGAGACTGAGTAGCTTCTTTTAGTTGTGACAGTATCTGTCTCCCACTACGCTGGCAAGAGGCATTGACTTCAAATATCTGCAATGGGATTTCATTTACATTTTAAAAACGTCTTGGACATCTTGTACTACAAATGCTTTCATATCACTAGTTACAAGTAAGACAAATGGCCACGAACCTTAAAACCCAGCTCCTGAGCACAAGCATACACTGCAGCGGTTTTCCCCACTCCCGGTGGGCCAGTTATCAGCACTGTATTGCAGAGGTTTGTCTCTTCCTCAGTGTCAGATTTATTATCTTTAAAGTCAAAGCTGTCCAAAGAATCTGTAGATTTAAAACAAAAGAAAGGATTCATGTAATGGTTGTGCCAACTTTAACAAAGAGAACCTATGCATATTTAATTCCATCAGCACCTTCATGCTCTTTGTCCTTCTCCACTTTCTGATTTCTTTTTTCTTCCCAATCGGCTCTTTTTTTCCATTCTTTTAACCAACTATAAAAGGAAGGAACATAACAGAAAATAATTACTGCTGAATAAAGGGAACCTAAATTCAGATGGAACAGAACATGAAAGTGAGAAACATCAGCCACTTGTTATCCCCCTCAGAAACCTATCACTCCTTTCAGATTTAAGAAGTTCAAGATTTGTTTGATTCTTTTGTAAGAGAGGATTCCCTCTTTATTCTATGTCCTATTAAATGACTGCTATAAAACCAAGTCACTTGGCAAACTAGTTAAACTGTGGAAAAGGCTTTATCATTCATAGTTTCGTGTTGTTTGTCAGATGGATCTTTAATAACTTAAACACATACAGAAAATTTAACTGAAAAAGGATTGTATTAGATGGACTTGAGCGCAGTGCATCAAGATCAGGACCAGACGTGCCTGTAGAGAAGTACAGGTAAGTACTGGTAAGTTACTCTCTCATTCATAGTGTGCAGGCTTGAATAACCTGACAAACCAATAATTCTTACTAAGTACTTCATTCCATCCCACAGCCTAATGTAGCATTTCATGTGTGATTTTGTTTTGCACCATATCACACAAGCTACCAAGGTACGTGTGCAAGAGAAGCTACGACCAAAGAAGATCATTCACACCAAGTGACAATTTGTTTCTGCAGCTTCCTGGAAGTAAACCAAAACAAAAGCCACACCCCCTGTAGGTGTTATTCAAGCACAGTGTAAAAGACTTCACTTCTTTGAGCATCATTAAGCAATATGATGTTCTGAGTTATTTTAAGAATGGATCCATGCTCCCACTTCTGACCTGTGTAGCCTTTCAATTTCTTTCTTGTTCCCTACGAGTTCACTGGAATCTTGAGGCTGGTATTTTTCTGTCCAGAGCATGTCTTCCTTCTCAGCACCTACAGGAAAAGTATCATCCTTTCTTAAACAATTCTTCATACAAAAGAGTTGATCAAGTTCAGTAGAATATTGAGACCAGGTAAGATTTTTGCACTACAGGGGAAAGCTGAGATACATTCTATATACATTCCCTCAAGGCAAAAAGAATGAAAATCAGACAGTTACCTGAAAGTGAATTTGGTGCTGACAAATACTCAGTGTCTTCTATCATAACATCTGGCTTCTGGGTCTTGTTTTTCCCCAAATGCATGGCTTGTTCTGTCTCCCCTTTTTTTTCTCCAGGTGTGCGAAGAAAAAGTTTCTCACAAACTCCTGATTTTATTTCTGCCTCTGAACCTTCAATTTGTTTTCTTCTTTTTGATTTGTGCTCTTCTGTTTCTTTCCTTTTCCTCTTGGTTTCCTTCCAATTGTCAGAATGTTTCTGATTTACCTCAGAATTTGCAGCGCCAGCTTTGCTTTCTAAGGGAAAAATAAATACATAAATAAAAAATGCATCCTTTTACAATTTCAAGCTCTGTCCATTACAACCAAATAGGGGATTTTAAGCTGTATCTGAAGAATTTGGTCAAAATGGCCTAAAATGTGAGGATCAACTTATTTCCAACAGCATGCCTTCACTGACACGTCCCTGGAAATTCCAAATGCCTTTTTATGCCAGAGAGAGTCAGTGTGAGCTTGTTCTTCCCCAGGCAGATCACTAACCATGTGCACTGCTTTCAGAACCCAGCCGTTCCGTCTGCCTCTTCAGAAGCCTGTAGAAGTATTTGCTCACAGGAAACTGGGAATTGGAAGACATGATCTCATCCAGTAAATCTTTCCTGACTGTATCAGGAAAAACTGGTCGGTGGCCAGAAAGCTGCAATACACACACACATATAAATTATTACTGGAAAACATTACACAGAATAACGCAGACAGTTTTGTGTAAGTTAAATTGGTAGCTCTTGATAAAACCAGAGATTAACAGAAAGCCTTGAGAATTATCTAACATTACAACGCAGAGCGGGTAAATCACACGCACACAGACACATAAATATCCAAGACTGAAACAGACTCAAATTACAGAAGTTTTTAAAAACAACAGAAGTCCTAACAAGTAACAAAACAATTCAATTTTATATTCACTTTTAACACAAGCCCTCATTTAAAGAACTAACCTCAGGTGCAGAACAGTTTCCAGTTCGTTTTGAATTCACAGTGGAGAATTCACCAAGCGAGAGATTGATTTTTGTGACATTGGTGACTTCAGTGTTCAGATTCCTTAGCGTAGTTAATAGAGGACACGATGGCGATTGCAATTTCCACATTGGACAACCTACAAAAGAACCCCCACCAAGAACAAAACAAGAGGAAACTTTTATTAACAAAACAGAGATAAAGTCACAGACAAAACCATCCTATAGTAAGGAAGAGTAAATGCTTTTAACCACAGCTTTATCATGTCAAAGCCAAGCTTATTTAACTTATACTGCATCAACTTTTTATCTTTATTAACTCTACCTCCCATGAGAAGAACAAACTTGCACATTTTTACATACATTTCCCAGTGAGCTGCTCCTGGGCTCTGCTTGCTCTAAGTAACAACCCACACCTCTCTGTAGGACAGATGCTCACCAAGGAGTTTGTTTTGCTAATTGGTTGGTTTGCAAATACAAACTGGTAAGTGCTATTCTGCCTTCTGCTCTTCTGCCATGCCCTTCCATAAGGATAATGTAGCACACTCCCTCCCTAGGGCAAGAAATGGTCTTTACTCTTTTGAGAAGCATTTTGCCTTTGTCAGAAAGAATGGTTTCTGCCCCAGTTAGGGCTTTGAGCACCTTGGCCTAGTGGGAGGTGTTCCTGCCCGTCACGGGGGTTTGGAACTGGATGATCTTAAGGTCCTTTCCAACCCAAACCATTCTCTGATTCTATTCCCCAAATAAATCCTCAGAAGTTTGCATCCTAACCCATAAATGCATACATTACTTTAGCATCAATTTAACTTGTAAGTTGTACATTTAAAATCATCACACTGGAAGCTTGTACGTTTTGTTGTCTTACTGTGACACAAACCAAGAAGAAACTACTAGTTCATGTAGTCACATTAGTGAGTTTTGCTTTTCAAGTTCTTTTCTGCACAGATTCACTAGAAGTTGTTATAAAGCACTATAAACACTATAAAAGTTATTATATTATTATATAAGCTGAACAAAAGCTTACAGTCATCCTTTTGCTGTACATGGACAACAGGCTTGAAACATGAACTTGCAAGTGAGTATGCTTCCATTGCTGCTGCTTTCTTTGCAATCTGTCTTTTCAGGGACTCTGGCAATCCACTCCTCAAGAATTCACGTTTTGCTCTGAACTGATCATCATCTTGAGAGTTTTCAGATGCATCTTGGCTTTAATGAAAATAGAAATTAAACCCCAAAGCGTTTGAACTACCAGCCACATAAGGCTTACAACAGAATTTAACCACATTCACTTCTACACAGATTAGAAACAGTCTGGGAGAACTGCTAAAATTAATTTAAATGTAGTAAGTTTGCATTTAATTTTAAATTTTCTGTTACAGATTTTGATAAAAAATGACTCTGGTTTTGTATTTTACATGCAGTTTAGGATTTCTTTTTAACCAGTCATCATCTCGGTTTTCAACCATTTAAAATGGCTCAATAATGGTTGAGGAACTCACAACCCTCCCCCCCCCCCATTTTACAAGCAGTTTAACACTCTAAACCCATAAATATTCATATCACATTTCCATGAGTGCATTTAAATTTGTCAAACGAGAGAATGTTAAAAGTAATCTTCAAATACTTTCTGATTCTTAAGCAATTGCAATCTTGCCAACTGACCTGCTCTCATCAAAGATCACAACTGGTGCACCTGCAGAGTTCTGAGCATTTCTGCCTAGGAAAGAAGGTGGATAGCCCAGTTTTCCTTTACAAAGGAGAAAGGAAAAAATCATTATTACATTAGTGCTAATGTAGGATTCTAACCTTGCTTCTCTGTTCCACTTCATAACATACGGGAATCTCCTGTTCTTAATGGAAACCTAGATATTTTAACAAAATTCATTATAGTTTTATTTCTAGTTATTCCACTGCTATAGGTGTTGGATTTTGTAACATTAAGAAGCAAAACCCTCCACCTTAAATTAGAAGACAACACAACATGATATCATGTTAGCAGGTTTTCAAACAGTTTTTCCTCCTAGCATAATACAAATGAAAGGTATATAATGGAATATTGCACAATAAGTCATAAGAAGAATGCACTGCAAAGGCAGCTTTAGAAAATACAGTTATAATAGTAACTGTAATCAAAACTAAACACATGCAGTAAAAACATTTACCATTTGAGTTCTTTGTAACCTTCATGTTTCTAGGCTTTTTCCCCAAAACATCATTTAAGCTCCGAAGATTCTTTTGCTTCACATTCTGCACTGTAGTAGTGTCGCAACTCAGGCTTGAATCTAAAATTATTACTGATTCCTAGAGGGAAAGCAAATCAAATAAGAAAACCAACTTTTCCTCTTTTATTAATAAGACAACTTAGTGATCAGTAGTGAGGAAACTATAGAAACTGTTAGAAAGCTTTGAAGTTAGCAAACACAATTTGAAGATCATAATTTCACTACTGTTGTCAACACAGAAGTAGTATATAGAATAGGATCTCCAATAAATAGAGGGCAGAACTACTCTCATTTAGAAGTCTAAACCATACACATTTGAAACAGATATGTAGCTGTTCATTGGGAAAGAGAAACAGTCACTTCCAAAGCCTGACCATCTGCTGCATGTTACAGATCTTCACTGGAACAAGCATTCCGGTCTATGCCTAGCAGTTACTTTACTATTTGACAGTCAGCATACCACAGCACAGTATCTACCTTATTTCTTTAAAAGAAGCATTTGCAAGATAAGGAACATTTTTGTTGCTTAAATGAATCACCAAAACATCAAAAGAATGGGCTTTCCCCTACAAAATATTCAGGCTTACTTCACTTTCTTCTAATTTTTTCCTTTCAGCAAGAGCTCGCTGTCGAGACGAGCGCCTCACAGGAGCTGGGAAGTCTTCATGAACCTTTGATCTGTTGTGCTGAATAGCCTTTGCCTTCTCTATCAGTCGTTTTGCTTTGGATAAGTTTTTTGAAGTAGAGCTCATCTGTTAACAATGAACAATTGCAATTCATAGCAATATATTTGGCATTTCACATATTCATATAGTTTTTCACATTCATAAAGACATACCATTTTACTCCAATTTTACCGGTATAAAAAGAAAATGAAAGAATTGAGAGGAGGAGCAAGCCAGGATCATATAAATACTTTTCAAAAGGGAACAAGAGCCCTACATGTTCTGCCAAAGAACAAACGAAGTATGGGCATAAGTATAAGCTGTTCTGCTGTGCCCAAACACTGCGACCCATGCTGAGAACCTGCAGAGCAGGAGAATGCTACTTTATTGGATTTTTCTGTTACGAAAAAGTAGATTTACACAAATAAAACCCATTTAAAAAATCTAAGGTACATTAACCATATGAGAGTGGTGACGTCAAATCCTATCATAAATCACAGTAACACTTTCTTTCCATAGGGCATCTGAGAACTGTCATATCGTATTACATAAGATTATTCATAATACTAATAGGAACAGAATTACATGCATATAACAAATGATATAAGATACGAAACCACAAACTGTTACATAAATTACCTTCATATTTTTGGAGTTAAACTCTTCATTTTTCATTGCTTCAGATTTATTTGATTTTGTAGTCGCATTGATACGTGTGAACTTCATTCTAATTAGGGAAGAAAGTATTACAAAAGTATTACGTTTTAGTAAAGGGAAATGTTACTCTCAATTTCATTTTCAAAAGCTTTCAAAAATACACTGCTGTAAACAGAAGGTTAGGTTTTCCGGGTGGGGAAGGCTGGCTTTGGTTGGTCTTTTTAATGTCTTTAGTGCAACACATTTATAGAGTCAGCTTTGGTTCTTCTGTATTATTCAACTGTATTCATGCACCAGGTATGCCTTCCAGCCAACTTAAAGTTACGTTTTACTCTTAAAATACTTGCAGGAAAACAAAGTACAAAGGTAGAATATACTGTAAAATGTTTACCTGATTGGGCTGCTTCCATCAAAGGGCATGGTAATCACCTCGGCTTTATACACGTTACTTTTCTTCAGGGATTGTTTTCTTGCTTTTGGAGTTGAGGTTAGTAAAAGACAATCACTTGATTCCTCTTCAGAAAAGGTATCCTTAATGTGGGGTTTTTTAGGTGTAACATTTTTTGGTGTTTTGATTTGCTTCTGCCTTAAACTCCTCCTTAACTCATTCACTTTTGGACTCGATGAAATTCTTACATCTAAGGTGTTCTCCTTAGTGAGAACATTAGAACCTGAATCCTTATCTTTGTAACAGCTGCTAGTATCAGAGACATTAGTTTCCTTAGTTTCTGAAGCCTTCCTTCTTCTGTTTCCTTTTTTCTGATTCTTTCTGGGTCTTTTGGGTTTAGTTCTATTGTTTTTAGAACTAGAATCTTCTGGTACTCTGCTTTCTAATCCTTTATTTGAAGCAGTGTCATCTTCAGGTCCTTCTTTTTCTTTTGCAGACTTTCCAATGGCTTGCTTTTGTTTTCCAGGTGCCTTTTTAATACCACTTTTTACTACATCTGATGTCGGTTGTCTGAATGCCTTCATAAACTGATGCCTTTCTTCCAGACTACATTTTGGCTTTAAAGAATCTGACCCTGCAGTCTCTAGTACAGCTAACTCCAGTTCTTCTTCCTCAATAACTACATTAGATCTTCTTTTCTGAGTAACCTGCTCAGTTTGCTCACCGTCCAAGAGGGGTGGGCTACCTTCTTTTCCCCCTACACATCCTTTCTGCTTCAAGAAAATGGAAGCTATTTTTCTAGAGCCTTTCTGCTCCTTATGCAACGGAGCTAATCTGGGGGGAATGGAATGAACTTGTGCAAGGACAGTTACTGTTCTAAGTGGCAACTGTTGAGATTCCTCACACCTTTCTGGGTCACTAACAGCACCACTTCTGTCCACTTCATTTGCTGTAGCAGGATTGTCTGTGGTTGACTTTGTGTCTTCTTCAATGTGATCTATGTTATTTTCTCCCTGACTCTTCAAGAAGTCCTCAAATGACACTGTTATTATACTGTTATTTACCTGTGACGTCGTGTCATCAAAACTGGAATCACTAATAACAACATCATGCTCTGCTACTGTAGGAGATACCAGCTTTTTCTTATCTTCAGTTTCCTTTTTACACTTTTCATTCATCTGGTTTTCAGATGGAAAACTTTCAGACAAATCCATATTTACTTTGTGATTCCTTTTGCTCGATTTTCTTACCTTATTTTTTCTTTCACTTCTTTCAGAACCAGCTTTCTTTGCATTTTTTCTGTACGTAACAGCATTTGAGAAGTTTTCCCTTTGCACATTATCTTCTAGTTCTCTTGCACCTTCTTGGTCAACTAAGGTACACACAGCTGTAAAATCACCACTGTCTTGTTTCAGTCCTGCCGTTTCTCTGCTGCCATCACTACTAATTTCTATTCCATATTTATCCTCTGATTCTTTCATCTCCTTTAGCTTATTATTTAAATTAACTCTCTTCCCTTTCCTCTTCCTCTTTAAAGGTGGTTTAAAAGGCAACTTATACTCTTCATCATCAGCATCAAATGGTGCTCTATTTTCTCCAGCTACAAGTGGCAATGTGGCTTTCTCATCTATAGCTGTCTTCTTGAAGTAATCTAATATGTTGTTGGGTTTTGGTGGCGACAACACTTTATCCCCTGGTTTTGCTAAAGGTGAAAAGTACCTCGTGATTGTCTCCACAGAACTATCTTCCTCGCGCCGTTTCTTGCATGGCTGTGAAAGAGTTCACAATGAATCTTAGTTTTCAAAGAGATAACTCAGTGTGGTGATATAAAGCAGCACAGGATCTATGGTCTGCATTAGTAACAACAGTACTTTCCCAAAGGATAAGCCTCTCATGTCAGTGCGCTGAGATTGTGCGCGCATCAACTCACCCCCATGTTTTCAGCAGCCACCTAACCTTGAAACAACGATTCTGCCATTGCGTGAATAAAAACCCTGTTCTGAAACTTGGAGGCCACCAAAACTGGAAGCGAACCACAAGGTCTGCAGACCTGCAGATACCTCACAATACTGGAGTTCAGAAACCGGCAATTGAGATGATCGACCTAGTGGTTACCTTGAGTTGTTCACCAGAGCATTTGCAGAGCACTTCACAGAGGATTCCAACATCCTTTAAAGATGTACAGTCCCACTGTAAGCCTCTAGTGTATCTTAAGGAGAAACTGTACTTTCTGGAACACTTAAAGGGAATGAATACAGAAGAATTCATATCTCTTATCATAATTTAGAGTGTGGCACTGGCACAGGGTGCCCAGAGAAGCTGTGGCTGCCCCATCCCTGGCAGTGCTCAAGACCAGGTTGGACACAGGGGCTTGGAGCAACCTGCTCTAGTGGAAGGTGTCCCTGCCCGTGGCAGGGGTTGGAACCCTAAGGTCCCTTCCAACCCAAACCGCTCTGTGACCCTATGATGTGCACGACTCCATGCAAGATGACTCACAAAGGCCTCTGTAACTCTCCCACTTTATTAAACCCCGATGTCTCCTGAGAGCCCATCACTTCATCCGGTACCACCGCTTACAGAGCTGCCAGTACCCGCCTGCGGAGCCCCCCAGAGACAGCTCCTGACAGCCCGGCCCGCGCTGACGGACCCCGGGCAGGGCAGCGCCCTCCCCCCGTTACAGCCGCACACCACAAAGGGGCTCTCCCGGCCCGGGCCGCCCCGCTCCGCCCTCACACCGCCACCCCCCCACGTCCCCGTCCCCGTCCCCGTCCCCGTCCCCGTCCCCGTCCCGCCTTCCCATTCGCATTCCCCCGCACCTGAGCGTCGCCGTCTCTGCCGGGGAGGGGGGCGGCCGCCGCGGGCACGGCGACCCTGCCCACCATGCCCCGTGCGCGCGGGAGCGGGGCCTCAGCCGCGGCGGGGGGGGACGGCGCTCGCGATCTCCATGGGCCGCGGCCGCCTGTCAGGAGCGAGCCCGGGCGGGCAGAAAAGCGCGCGCGGGACGGGATTCGGACCTCCGCGGCGCACCACGTGACCCGCCCGCGTTGCCCAACGGCCGCTCGCGAGCCCGCGTCACGTGAGGGCGGTGAGCGGGTCCCCGCTCCGCCCCTTTTCCCTTCTCCCCGCCCTCCCCGGAGAGCCAGGTCACGTGCCCGCGGAGCCACGCCCACACACCTCTGCCTCGCTGTCAGTCCGGTTTTCGCGCCGCGGCGCGGAGACGGGCGGGGCTCGTGACGTCAGGCGGGTTGGGCACGGGGCGCGAAGAGGGACAGTATTTGCCGCGCCGCGGCCGCCCGGGGCCCTGTGGTAGCGCGCGCCTCGCTGGACGCCATGTCACCCGCGGCCCCTCGCAGGCCGCTGCCGCCGCCGCCCGCCCCGCTGGCTCCCCGCTGCGCTCGCAGCTCCGCCCCGCGGGGCACGGCGCCCGGATGTGCGGCCCTTCCGGCGGCGAGGCCCGCCCGCCGTCCTGTACCGCCCCGCCCCGCGGGGTGCCTCGCCGCCGTGGCTACCCATGGAGGCCGACGCGGAGGCCGAGGTGCGGTTCCTCTTGGAAGAGGCTCGGGAGAGCATCGAGGCGGCGCGGAGCTACCGGCGGGAGCTGGAGCAGCGGCTGCGGGGGCTGCACCAGGCGCGGAAGCAGGTGGAGAGGCGGGACGGGACGGGACGGGACTGCCCGGGCGAGCGGTGGCCCCGGGGCTCTCCGGCAGTGCTCACCGCCTGCCCCGCGGGGCGGCCGCGGTCAGTGAGCCTGCCCCGGGCAGCGGCGGGGCCGCTTCTCTCCCGGCGTGTTTATCCGTGTCTGCAGGGTGCCGGAGCTCGCCTCGGGCGTGCAGGGAAGAAGGAGGGCGGGGGCTGGGGCGGGTGGTGCTGCCTTGGCCGCCGCTTGTCGCCTCGGTGAGTGCTGGTGGCGGAGGAAGGACGCGGGGATGGGCAGGTACAGAAAGTGTCGGGAAGAAGCGGTGCGTGTGTTGCTGACCAGAGCCGGGCTTAATGGGGTCACAGGGAGGCGTCCTAGGCAAGAATAGAGGTGCTTTAAGTGAACTGTTTTCCAAGGCAGTTGGGATGCTAGCCTATATTGTAAAGGCAGCACCATGCCTGTCTTCTTCTCACATCTAAAGGACACCCGTCTAGGCAAGTTGCTCTAATCGGTCACTATCCTGAACTCTGCTGTGCCCATGCACCAAGCCCCGTGGCTCACGTACTCTGTGGGTCACGTCCAAGTGTTGCCAGCATTCCAGGTTAGCTTGTTTTTCTGCAGCTGTGCACTGGAACCACAGGAGGGTTTTCACTGGGACTGGTAACCCACCCACCCACCCCATGCTGGAGATGTGTGCTGAGATAGGCTAATGTGGGTAGGGAGATTGCAGGGAGCCCGTGGAGGGCTGGCTTCTCTGCTGAGACATCCTCCAAGGCTTGTAGTTTCTGTAGACTGGAGCCAATGCCTGACTGTCTTCAGTTTCAGTTCTGCAAGGAGTAAATAACCCCCCCAGAACTAAACTCAGAGGATGCATTTGGGGTGACCTGATAATTTTTCTGAAGCAGATTCCATTAGCAGAGAGATCTGCTATAAATCTGCCAGGGTAGTGCCCTGCTGCCGGGTGAATGTGTGCGATCGCTGCACATCAAATTAGTCATCTTGCAAACCACAAGCTACTTAAGAAAATGAACTGGTCATGACTGTCTTTAATCCAAACCTTGTCGTCTCGGAGTGTTTCCTGATAATCAAAATGCACTGGGAGGGAGCCAGTTTGCCTCTCTGCATTGGCTGGGAGTGCTTATTTAGCTTACCTTGCTTTCCTTTTAATCCTTGCTGGAATTGCTTTGCTCGTGTGCGTGTTTCTGTTTTCCCTCTTCCCATCCTCATGACCACGTGCTGTTTTGTCTGCGAAGAATCAGCCAGGCAACACATCCAAGAATTCCCGGTGTGCAGAAGTGCTGGATGTCCTTGACTGGGGTTCAGATAGCGGAAGCTTTATTATTTGGGGGCTGGTGGGCTGATGTAATAGGAAAGGCGGCAAACTTCACACTGCTCTGTGTGCTCAGGGACTTGCATTTCCTCTTCTGCGTAGCCAGTGCTATCTGTAAGCCTGCGGCTTCCTTGTTGAGGTTGTGTGTGCATGCAGTGGAGGTAATGGGCTCAGAGAAGTGCCTGTTCTGTCTCCTTCCACCCCACCCCTTCGTGAAGCTAAATACTTCCTTTTTTCCTAAGCGCTGAAATAACAAGAGAAGGGAAACCGAGCTGGGTGGCAGCTGCGGAGCTTCATGACTATTACTTGAAGAGGAAAATAGTTTTACCTACCCAGAGAGCTTCCTGTGTCAGTTGTCTGTACTTCTAAAGGTCTAGAAATGACGTGTAAGGCCATGCGCATGTTGCGGCGTTTCCCTGTGTCTGTGACTTAGAAGAGTTGTTCACTGGGAGATGCTTGCTTCTGGCTGTTGCATCTTTAGCTCAGGGGTGTTCAAATGCGTTTTCTTCCCTAAAAGTCAGATTCAGCAAGTTCGCAACCATTTTAATAAGCACTTGCAGAAACTTCTGTGGTCTGGCTCTTCCTGAATCAAACCACCCTTGCTGTGCACCCTGCCCTGTGACCCTGGAGCACAGACAAATCAGAGGTGGCTATTTGGAAAAGAAAATGTAAAGAAAGCAGTTTACAAGGATTTTAAAAGTCCAGTAAAATGACAGGACCTGGGGAAGTGCTTCTAGGTCTTCTAAAAGCCTGGTGTCTTCTTTCCAATGAGGATTAGCTGCGTATGATGGCAGAGTGGGGTTTGAGCAGGATTGCAGCAGTTTTTCAGGGTGGGAGGGTGAAGACCTACTTTGGACTTTTCTGACAAGAAGAATTCCTTGATTGAAGTACACAGTTTGTGTTTGCCTTAGTTAATATGCTCTTCTCTTTGTCCAGGCTAGTTTCTTTGCCTCCTTCCCTGCTATATGTGTACTAAAAATGACTACACTGGTTTAACTGCCCATGGTCCTTTTTTAAAGCTGACTTCACACACAGCTTTTCTCCAGCAGATGCAGATGAGGTTGTTCAGAAAAATAGAAGATGTGCATGGCCTTTGCCTCTATCCTGAATCCTTCTTTCCTGTTAACCCGAATTTAGATCAGAGAAAGTGCAACATTGACCAGAGATGTACTTGAGCAACATTTTAATGATTTGAAAGGGACCCTGAAGAAGCTGTTGGATGAGCGCCTGATGTCACTGCTGCAGGAAGTGGATGCTATAGAACAAGAGAGCATCAAACCCTTGGATGAATGCCAGAAGCTAATAGAGCATGGGGTTAATACAGCTGATGATCTGCTCCGGGAAGGTAAGGCAGCACCTAAGCAGTTACCTTCCCTGCTAAGTGTGGTTACGTTCACTGTTGATGGGAAACATGAAGGATGAAATGGCCACTGTATGGGGGGGAAAGAATCTCCAAAAAGTCTGAGGATGAGGCAGACAATAATGGACATTTGGAATATTACTGTAAAGGCCAGTTTGTGCCTTGCTGATGCTAAATACTTAGCCAGAAAAGAATGTCACTCTTGCCTGTTTTCCCCACGCTGGAGAACCTACTGGGAGCATGTCTGAGCCATGAGTATGTTGGCAGTTTCCTTGCATTGTTCTCATGTCTCAACTTTAACTTTCTTTCGACATGATCTCAGTTTTGTGAACTAAAGGGCACTGAGCAGTCTCCCATGAGGAGGAAATGTACCAGCTTCCACTGGGATATGGGCTCTGTGCTGGAAGAGCAGGTTGTGGGAGCTCTGTGCTCCTGTCCACTGCAGTAGTGGCAGCATTTAAGAACTGATCTGGTTGTTTTCCTAGCACCACAACCTCTGGGACAGCTGAGAGTCACCTTGTTCTTGTTTTAAATGTCAAGTTACTGAATCACAGGGTGTTTGCCTGTGTTTTGTATGAGATCTCATGAGAGCCTGACTAGCTGTGCACTTGTATCTCGTGGGTCACTGTTCCCTCTGTAGCAGTACTGTTGCTAAGTCGTCAAACCAAGCAGGCATTGCATCTGAGTCAGAGAGGAGTTAAGCCTCCATGCTTATTAAGCCTCCTGCTGCCAATTATGATGTATGCTTTTCTTCAGAGATCTGTAGCATTTGTAATCCTCCATTTGGAAAAGGACTGAGCTTGCTTATGTTGTAAATTACCCTAAAGCCATCAGATAGGAGAAGGGACCATAAATCTCTGTAAGCTGAAGTGTGGGATGCTACTTTATATGGAAAGCCTATGAAAAGATTTATATTTATCTCTACACTTTAATGCATGGATGATGCCCTTCATTCTGACAATAGTCACAATTAAATTGTAGCAAACAGAACATGCTTGAAGTGATTTTTTGCTTTTAAGCTCCTGCTATTTTATTTTTGATGGGTGAAGGTGCTTTGCTTTTTTCTTCCCTTAAAGCAGGTGGAGGAGGGGATTAATAATCCTCATTTCTGGCATCCGAGCCCAGTTCTGCTACCGTGTGAGACCTGAGGCAAAGTGTTACATCTGCTATGGGTGTGTCTACAGGAAGCTTTGAGAGCTTCAGAAGTTGTTGGATAGGCTTTATATAGTTAACTCTAATTGTGTTTTCTAGCTTAGAGTCTAGCAGGAGTGCTGAGAACGCTTCATGTGTAATTGGTCGTTCGTGTCAGAACTGGTTACTCTTTGAAGCAAAAACTGCCTGTCTTGGACATTGTCTCATTAGGAATGTTTTTATTCCAGGAGAGAGTGCGGTCCATGGAGATGTGGGGCAGCAGAATGAGAAACTTTGCATCTTTACAAAAAAAGCTTTACAGATTCAGCTAGATAGGTAAGATACTGACACACCGAGGGGACCCGAGGCAGTGGCACAAGTGCCCTTCTTGTATAGAGGATCTTTTCTCCTTTGAAACAAAAGCCTTCTGCTCTGTTGCCTTAAAAGGCTCATTAGAGGTGTTACTGTCCTGTTTGTTTCATAGACTTGGATGGGCCTGGCAGTCACAGAATGGAGTGGTATTCAACCTCCATATGTTCTGTAGAAATATAGGCTGTTTATTTGTGAACGATGAAACTGCTCCTTGTGGAACAGCCTGTATTTCAGAGTATTTACTGAGAAACAGTCTGGTTAGGGCTGAAACACAATGTTTTCCGAGTCTTTTCAGTTTGAAATGCACATGCCAATTTCTGCAGCTGTTCTCCCCTTGCAAATCTGCACAAACTCAAGTGTATAGATGAAATATGAATTTGTAGCAGCAGGCCCCTTCCATTACAACAAACTTTCCTTTCTCAGCTTACCAGAAGTGCCCTCCTTGGTCGACGTGCCTTGTTTATCTGCCCAGTTGGATGACTGCCTTCTTACTATATTGAAAAATCAAATATTCAGACATGGAACTGTGGCATCTCGCCCGCCTGTACAGCTGGAGGAATTTGTTGAGAAGCCTGGAGGTATTTTAGTCCGATGGTGTAAGGTGGGTAAAATATCCTCGGTGAAAATCATTCGGAATTCAGTTTTGTTGAAAGATGCTGAAAAAGCCACTTTGATTCTGGGTTCTCTGCTGCCTTTGAAAGAATAATCAACTTCAGTGTAGTTAGAAACCTTAGAAGAGATTTTTGCGGTGGTGGCCCCATTTAAAGGCAAGATTATCTAGTGATGTTGTGGTTGGCACTGGGGTTTGTGCCTGCTTGGCAGGGACACTTGTGTGCGAGACTCTTGCTGTTGGGCTCTACCTGCTCCTATCTGTGGGCAGAAAGGGCTGACACACCAGTGCACCTCTCCCTCGCAGTCTGCTTTCCTGAGTGTGGAAAGTCGGGGAGGACAGCTGAAGGCACTGCTACCCCATGCTTAAGCAAGTGCCAGGTGCTGAACAAGCAGGAAACAACTCCTTCATATACCCTTCTCACTAAACAAACACCAGGGTGTGATCTATCTGTGATGATGATGTACAAACGAGGCCAAGAAACCCTGGTGTGTGTGTTTCTGACAGGTGATTCACAAGTAGCCATTTGTGCTGTGGAAGCAAGTGCTTTGTCTGTGTGGCAATAACAGACTGAACTTCTTTTGCTGGGGTGATGCTTTTGTTCCCTTTGAAGACTCTTTAGCAGACCCAGGATGAGGCTGAGCCTGTTCTGTTCTGTTTTTACCCCTACGCATGTTTGTGTTTTTAGGGTGGTTCAGTAGATAGAAAGAGAAAGTATTTTAATACAGGCATTAGCCAGTCAAGTAGCTTTTCAACACCCAAAAATTATTTTGGGGTAAATCACTGCTGTGCTCTGATGTGGTTTAGTTGTTGTTGGACAGCTCTACACTCCTTGGCAGCATTGTACGAACTTGTTCTAGCAACAGCCAGCGGTTGGTCAGCCGCCCTTACCTTGTGAAGGACGTGGACTGAGACTGTAAAGCCATAGGCACTGTTGTCACATGTGGTCTGATTTTCTGTGCTATAGAGGAGTTCGCTGAAATTGGCCATGTCCATTGGAGAGTAGAGCTGTGGAGGGTTGGTTTTTTGTGGGGGAGGCTATGGGGATGATAATCTTCTGAATTTCTTCTGCAAATTTGTCTTCAGCTTTTGGCTAAAGGATGTTGTTATATCTCTGCTAGATTGAAAAGCCTTCTGTTAAATGCTACTTCTCTACATACTTTTAAACTGTAATTGAATAATTCTTACAGTTCTCTTTGTATTAGTTGGTTGAGACTGATCCTCTTTTCTGTAAGACATGCTTTCTGCTCCTTAACACCTTGTGACTCTGAGTCGCCTTTGATGGCTTCCTGCAGCACTAGCTGAATATGTGCCACTTCGGGGGCAAAAGGAAAGAAAAGAGGGGGTCCTTTACTAATGCAATAAATGTCTCTGTAGGTGGATGAGGACTTCATACCGCAAGATTACCGGCTGCAGTATCGGAAGGGGACTGCCGCTCACTTTGAAGATGTGTATGTTGGCTCGGAGACAGAGTTCGTGGTGCTGCACATTGACCCCAATGTTGATTACCAGTTCAGAGTCTGTGCCCGAAGAGATGGGCGGCAGGAGTGGAGCCCATGGAGTGTTCCTCAGATTGGCTCTACCACGCTAGTGCCCCATGGTACTATTTCCTTGCTGTCCATCTTCATCATAAGCCTGTGTCATCAGTGCAGCACTCCTAAAGCTCTGTAGCTGCATGACTTAAGGAGCTGCTTTGTGTATGGTGGTGGGGTGTCCTTAGCTATTGTGTGTGTGTGTGTGTAAGGTATGATGAACTCCTTTTATCCTACCATTTAGCCTTTGCTTCCTAGTGTGAGGGATAGGTAGTGAGCCTTTGCAGCAGGTAGCTCATTGCTTAGCCTTGGAAAGCATCAGTGAGCCAGAAGCAAAGCATTTTCTTTTCTTTCTCTCTCACCCCTACCTAAGCATGTTTTGATGGCTGCAGTCTCACAACAAGCTTTTGTCCTGGAGAGATAAAACCCCACATTTTGTCTTCATGCAGATTTGGACAGTGGGTAATGAAGGTTTTCCTTTGCCTACAGTACGGCTTCAGGGAGTGCAGCAAAGAGTGAACTTCTGCTGAACTCTGTGAGCTGGGAAATACTTTTTGTAATTGCAAATCGTTTGAAAAAGAGATCTCTCCTTGAGAGGCACCAAATCAGCCCCTGTGCTTACCATAGCTTAAGCTTTGTATGAAGTGATTGAGTGGCCACTGTGACTGACTTGATTCTGCACAGACAGTAGGGAGTTGAGTTGAGGTTCATGCTTCTCATGCCTTTATTCTTTTCCCTGTTTTCTCCTTTGAAGAATGGACAACTGGTTTGGAGGGATACAGCCTGAGCAGCCGGAGAAACATCGCACTTCGAAATGATGCCCAGTCCTGTGGGGTGCTCTACTCCAAAGCTCCTACTTATTTCTGTGGGCAAACATTAACATTCAGGCAAGTACTTCCTGGGGAGCTGTTGTCTGGTGCATCTCCTGTGAGCTGTTACATCTGAAGTGCATGTAAACCTGAGTCATGATGTGTGTGTGAGTTTATATCAGCTCAGCCCCAGCCAAGGTAGTGTGTCTGGGTGAAGTCTGAACTTCCCTCTCTTTATACTTCCTGTCTCTTTAGGAAAACACCTGATGTTTTTGTAGGACCTACACCTGTCTAAAACAGCAAGAAGTGAACTCCAGAGGGATGCTAAAATACAGCCCATGCTGAGCAAATCTGTGGAATGTTGAGCTTCCTTGAGTGTTGCAGCAGCTGTTACTGGCTGGTCAGATGTCAGTGGAGGTTTGCCACTGGTTCTTTTTAACCTTGTGTCAGTGGGTACTTTCCTTCCCAGACTGTCCACAAGCTCTGAAGACTTTGAACTTAAAAGCATTTTATGTGCTGTTGGGACAGATAAGGATGACAGTCTGGCACTGATGTCCTTAACATCTGAGGTAAATAGCGCTGATCAAACTACTGCTTGAAACTGGCATTAGAATATCCTGAGTGGAGAAGGGATCTGGTGAAGTTCAGTTTGACAAAGAACGTGATTTAAAAACCTCAGCAGCTTTGCTGCCTGAGATGCTGCTGTTTAATGGGGTATGAGGAATGTCCTTGTGGCTATGTTAGTTGTAATTACAGACCTCAGAGCCTCTGAAGCTCTATCCCATCTTTCTCTGGTTAAATAAAACTACTTGCTGTACAGTAGGCAAGCCTCAAAGGCAATTTAAGGGGGCTGTTAATGGTATTTTTGTAACTTATTCCATGGTGGTTTATTTTTCCCTTCCTGGTAATGAATTATCCTGGGACGGTTGTAGTATGCGGGTGTATTCGGTTGCCTGTGTGAGAGGGGATAAAAGGATCTAAAGTTTTTATTTGAAATCTGTTGCTGGATTTGACATCTCTTGGCTCTGAAATGCCTGTGAAATTAAAGGCAGAGCTTTGAGGTTTCCCTTGGTTCTGTTTCAGACCAATGCCTTTTATCTGTTTTTATTGGTAGCACATGTAAGTCTTTTGCCGTACATTTTGGTAACGTGGACTCCTCTCGAAGAGGGGATTGTTTTAGGATGGCAGAGCACTGAGAACCCCATGTCCACAAGAACTGTAATGACACAATCTTGAGACTGAAGATGACCTCAAGTATTGGTTGTGCTCCTCGTCCAAGAGTAGCTTCTTGTTTGCAAGTGTGAGGTTTTGCACTACAGGGAGGTGTAGTACTTTGTGTTCGGCTTTCTCCATCTGTTGAAGCAAAAGTGTATTCACAGGGGGGTAAGCGGCTTTTCAGAGCAAACCAAGCAAGCAAGGTTCATGTTACAGATGTTTGTAGAGCAGCTTTGTCTTCTTGTGTGTTCAGGACGTGGGCAGCTCATCAGCAAAAAGTGAAGCTGTGATGAACACAATGCTTTGTATCCGCTCCTTAAAGACAGACTGCTTCAGTTGTTCTCTGAGGGTGAGGCACTTGGATGAGTTGTAGGAAAACATCATTGCTTTAAGTCAAGGCTCATCCTGTTTCTTTGCAGCCTTCAGGGAGCTGCCCTTAGGAAAGGGAATGATTCTCCCCAGTGACCTGCTCTGCAGCTCTCTCTGAAGCTTTTGCTTGTAGCGGGGAGCCAGGCTTCTGGCCAGGCTGGTGACTGGGATCATCCAGCAGCAGCCTTGTGAAGATCACACTGACTGTCAGTAACCCACCCCAGCTCTACTGAGAGCTAATGCAGAGAAAGTGTGTGTGTGATCACCCCCAGCTTTACTTCTGTGTGCCCTGAGACAAATGGAAACTGGTGGTGGTTGAACTGGTTTGGGGTCTGTGTGCAGCAGTGGCAGAGGCAAGGTTTTGCTCTGCAGCATGGGAAGTGGTGAGAAGGGATTTGAACAGCGTAATGTTCTCCTGAGCATTGTTCTACCACACAGTGTGGATACAGATTGATAGAATTCCTACTTTTTAATGGGTTTATAATTAGGTTTTTCTGATCATTCTTGTGACTGTACAATTATTTCCACCCCAAACTCAAGAAAGGCTCCTTTAACTAGGGATGGAATGAATTAATGTTCACATTAGGCACAAAGTTGACAGCTCAGTAACTGCTTATGAAGCCTCCCCAATAACTCAGCAGAGTTTAAAATCTAGACTAAAGTACCAAAATGAATTTGAAATCTCCTTTAAAGTTGTTTTGGGCAAATGCTGTGGATCACTTCCAAAGTGATCCACTTCTTGGATTTTCCTTTTTCCCCACTGCTTTTTAGTACAAGGCTTTTGCTATCCCAGTGACGTTCCCAGGGGACTGAAAAACCTAATGGAGTGCAAAAGTAAAACATGGTTCCAATTTTATCTTCCCTGTTTGCCTTGAAAGAGTTAACCCATTGTGTCCCAGACTGCTGCCCAGTTTAATTTCCAGCTCTGAAAAGCTTCTGCTGAAGTTTTCCTTCATAACCACCATCGGTGCTGTTCTCTCAAGCTGTAATGACATGAAAGAACCAGTTTTACTTTCTAGAAAGGACCGTTCTGAGTTTCCTGAGTCACTCATCTCTCTGCTATGATTTAGCACCTTAGAGAGACAGCAGTACAAGAGGAATGACTCAAACACAGAAGAGCCCTTTAGTGTACAAAGTGCAGCCCTGCTCTGCTGCTAAAGCCCAAAGGGAGCTGCATCCCAGGGCACTTGCACAGCTTGTGTTCAGAAATTCTTTCCCAGGACCAAAATCTGAAGTGCAGCTGAGCAGAAGCCAGGCTCGTAAATGCTCTTCTCGACACTGGCTGGAGTACACGGTTGCCCCAGGCTGATTTAGTAAACCCAAACAACAACAAAAACTTCCCAAACTCAGTAAGCCACCACCACCAGAACACATCAACCTTCCACCTTACCCCTTTGCAGCGGGGCTGAAACACCCCTGTTTCAGTCACGCTCTTAAACACTTGCTGGAACAACAGCTGACTTACCCTTATATGTGATGCTGACCAGCAGTCTGGTGTAGATGATGGTAGATGGCAGTTTTGTGCTTACTGGTTGTTTAAGACAACTGGAAGTTGTTCCAGATGACTCTAAGCTGCAACAGTGGAGAATTTAATTAAATATCAATGGAGGTTTGCAGGAAGCAGACTGATGTTTTGTACAGGTTGACAGTGGAGCTGTTGGGAAAGCTGGTAGGACTTCAGTAGGGATCTCCCCAAGAGGGTGGGTGAATCTGCTGGAAGCCCAGGAGCATGCACAGAGGTCTGGTGTGGCAGGGTGTGACTGGCTGGGTTTCACTGTGTGTTGTCATTCAAAGTTTCAGGGTTTGACTTGCCTTTTTGCTTGGTAGAATTGAAACCGTGGGACAGCCAGACAGACGGGACAGCCTGGGAGTGTGTGTGGAGCAGCAGAACGGCTGCGATTCCCTGCAGCGGGACAAAGCCGTGTGCATTAGCACAAATGGTGAGTGAATTGTGTAATGAAGAATGTGGTACTTTGTATTTCCCAAAACCTGTGGCCCCTGGTTACTTACACCCCTGGGTCACATATGAGCAACTTCATCCAGCTTTTACGTACATACTGCTTGTGCAGTTAAAATCTTCAGTGAGATCTTGGATCAACTTTTCCTGCTTGCAGTTACTGAAACCTGTTTGATGTCACAAAAAGGAGCAGGGCAGGGTTATTTTCCTTTCCTACTTGCCTGCAAAAACCAGGGAGACACAGTTATTACATGTTAGCACGTACACAAAGGGAGCAATAATATTTGCTGTCTGGACTGTTTCAGGGGCAGTGTTTGTAAATGGGAAAGAGATGACAAACCAGCTGCCTGCTGTTACTTCTGGATCGACAGTGACATTTGACATGGAAGTGGTGCACTTGGGGCCTTCCAGCAACGAGGGAGGAAACTTCAAGCTCCGGGTAACCATTAGCTCCAACAACAGAGAAGTGGTCTTTGACTGGGTACTTGATCAGTGCTGTGGCTCTCTGTACTTTGGATGTTCATTTTCATACCCAGGCTGGAAAGTTTTGGTGTTCTAGCAGTGAGTAAAGGGATTTTTGTTCTTGCTGTAATGTGTAATGTTAAAACCTGGGTTTCTAGTTGTTGTTTGGCATCAACAAGTTGTTAACAAAACCCTGTCCTTATACTACTTGAACTCCACTATATTGTACTTCCTACTGGATTGATTCATTTAAACAATTGTGAAACATTGGATTTGTCACTCTAGAAAAAGTTAGAAACAGGCATTTGCATAGGCAGATTAACTTAAGCAGTCCACCAGCCCTTTCCCTTTTCTCCTCCAGACTTGACTTTTGTCAGTATTTTGTTGTACTCTAGTCTCAGGGTACGTGTGTTGTGTAGAATTAACTCTGCTTAATGCTGCTTAATGCTGTGAAATAAGCCTGTAACCATTTAGGAGGTGAAGGGGTGGTAAGGGACCAAAGTTTTATTTATACCACTCAGAACAAGCACAGTATTTAGAGCAGCAATGCCCTGCTATGCTTCCTTGTGCACAATGCTGCCTTAACTGTATGAAGGGACAGTGGGTTCTGCATGCGACAGCCCTTTCTTCCACACACGGTACTGTTCATTCCTCCAGAGCAAGGACTTCTGAGCCATAATGTGTGTTTAAATATGTAGCCAGTCTGTTAATGTCTCACTTAAGTGCCTGATTCCCAGATATTTCTTGAACTGTTGTTCACTTGGAATATAGTTTTCTAGAGTAGTTCCTGGTGATGCTAACATCAGCTTGATGTGGATGCTCGCTTCAGACTAGACCAATACCTAGTGTAGGAATGTTATCCTTATCTGCTCCCAATGTCTTCCCTAGTTAAAGCTACCATCAGAGCAAGTCTTAGCAATTCAGTACTGAGGCATGATGTGCAGATTGGCAGCTGTGATTCCTCACAGAGTCCCTCTAAGACTTGGAGCCAACCTTCTTTCTATTGTCCAACTACAGACACCGTGGAAGTGCTGTTCTGATGTGCAGGATTCCTAGGAATAACTCACGTTTGTGTGCAATAGTGCAGGTTGATGATCTGAGCTGCCCCAGCAAGTTGGAGTTCCTGCTGGAGATCCACCTTGGGAGATAATGGAGATGGGTGCTGGGTATGGGCTTCAGCCAGACCCCGCTGCCACAGGTCTAGCTTGTGGCAGTCAGAATGGAACAGATGATGATAATTTACTCTCTCCTCCATGTAATAAGATGGAATAAGAAACTATGATTGATGAATTGACTTTGAATTCGGAAGTTACATAAAGTTACCACTATTTCCCTTAAGGAGCAACTAAGATTCAGAATGAGTCTAGCAAAGAGAGCCTATTCCTTGTCAAAAGATTGCAGTACTACTGCATTTAAATCCTGTTTCCAAGTGACACTCACTGGGGGTCATCTTACCTCAAGTTCAATTAAAATTAAATATATTTTAATAGGTTAGAATAGTGATATTTTTATACAACCTAGACAATCACTCTGGCCTTTCAGTGTTACCACACTGCATTAGCTTTCTACACTAGCATAAAAAGCCTGAATTTGCATTGGATGAGCATGCCCCATACTCACATTGTCAGTACAAAAAGATAAGTCATCCTGCTGCATATTTTCCCCAGAGGTACAAGAACTTCAGAATGGGGTTGGTATTTATACCAGTTACAGGAAAACAAATCGTGAGTAGATCCAGATGGATGCAAAGAGCTCACAGGACAGAGTGAGGGTGGAATTTCCTTTGAGACACAAAGTGAGGAAGACTGGGCACCTGCAGGTAAGATTATCCAGTGTCAGCAACAAAAAGCTTGCAGTATTATCAGTTCTTCAAGCTTCACTATTTCACTGTTGGGACATACAATACCAGCTGAGCCTGTACTTTCAGGGGGAAGAGTTACCCTGTGAGGACTATTTTCAACTACTTTTAAAATACAGTTCTTTTCCTGTAGCCAGGATCAAACAGTACCAGTCCTGTTCAGAGAGGCTGGCACTCCAGCTTGCAGCCAACCTAAATCTTGCTCCACTTATTAATGCTGGTAATTTCATTTCCTGCTGGTAATGTTACTTACTTCAGGTGTCAGGTACTAGTTGTAACTTAGTACTTCTACCATATGAAAGGAAAATAGTGAATATCTACACTTGGGAGGTACCAGCAGGTCAGGTACCTTTTCATCTGCATTTGGAGGAGCATCAGACTTGATTCTGCAGGATATTTACTTGCATATTAGAAAATAAAGCTTAAGCCTTGAATTCAGGTACTTCCAGAGGTGGTAACACTGTGACAGTTCATTCAGAATATATATATGAAGCAGCCTGACATGACTGTGAAGGGCTGGAGGAGGCCCCTGCTGCTCCCCTGGGGAGCAGAGGATGGCAATAGAAGTAGTTTCTCTGACTTCAGTCTTTAGCTGTTGTGTGTTCACCAAGGGCAGCTGCCACTAGGAGTTGGTTTGGGGTTTCTCTTGGGGTTATTTGTTGTTAACATAGCACAAGCCTAACTGTCCAAACTGCAGATCAGGTACTGCTCAGCCACCCCTTAGTGCTGCACCTTTTAAACCTGTGAGGGGTAAAGACTCAGGGCAAGAGTAATAAAGTACAAAGTACATAAATAAAGAAGCAGAAGAAGCTTGAGTGAGAAGGGGTGAGATTCTGCTCTTCCACAGCAGAGTTCAGCTGGACACAAAACTTGCCCCTTCCTTTAGTTTTCCACCTCTAGCCCTTGGAGCCTTGCAAGGAGCAGAGTGCTGTGTGTGAAATGCAGTCCTGAAAGTGTTCTCTTAAGCTGGTGCATTCACTTACCTCAACCAAGGATTCTGTGTCAAGTGAAAGTTGAGTTTTTTAAATAAAGTTTTATCCCTCAGTGGTGTGGGGTCTGTCTCGTTATTTATGGGGTATGAGCGTTGCTGCATTCTAATAGCATAAACACATGGATTCTGTAGCCCTGCAGGCAGTGTTAAGAGCTTCTGTTCCTCAGAAATCCCACTTACTTTGTTCCAGGTTTTTCACTGTGCACTTCCCTTCCAGCTGCAGTTCAGCTCTTAACTGAGTTTTTGCAGCACTAACTTCCATCATAGCTCATTTTGCTCTTATTTTACTGTTCTATTACATACTGGTTTTTATTTATATATATATACATACTTTTATTACTGTTCCTGTCTCCTTACTGTTGCATTAAATGGTGCAACTCTCATACAATAGCTCATTTTGACCACTGTTACTAAGCAAGCAGGAGAGCTATTCAACCCTCTTTAGATAAAAATCAGTGTTGAATTAAGGCACAGTTCTGCTTTATGCACAACCTCTGCCACTTCGGTCTCTCCTAAAACAGAGCTTGTGAAACCAGTAAGGTTTCTCTCATAAAGACACTGTTCATATAAAGACTTCTTCATAAGGTGCTTTCTCCAGCAGAGTGCACCTTCAGCTCAAACCCAGCAACCTGGGAGCAGCACTTACCCACTTCATCCAGAGCTCTTGTGTCCTCAGCTGTCAGTCACATAGCATCAGATTTATAACCAGCACAACACCTTCACTCAAGCACTGGTCAACGATGGCACCAAGCTGCTCTGTGAATTGAGAAATACTTCACTTTGAACAACATTGCATGCTCAGAGGTAGAATTAAACTGCTGGTTTGGGGGTTAGTGGAGTACTCACAACAGTTCAAGCTATTGGCAGCTGCCGGGCAGTGGATCTTTACCCCACCCTCCGCTTAACTCAAGGACTACACTGAGGACACATTCAAAGCAACATACACTTAAGGTTAACAAATCCATCTAACAGTTTTGAATATCGTATTTAATGCACTGAATTAAATATTCAAGTCAAATGTTAGGTTCCAACCCGGGGTTCACAGACCTGTTGTGTGAAGATGATCACCAAACACAGAACATCATTAAAATCTGCCATGACCACATTAAAGGCAGGATTAGAAGAACCTTGCCAGTTTCACAGACAAAAGCATACCTGAGAACTGTGGCCTGAAGTCAACTTCACAGACTATCATAGCCTGTATTCCAGTATCTGAATTATTTCTTACATGGAAAAAGGTTTTCAGTGGTCACCGTTTAGCAACAGAGCGCAATTCCCGACTCATTTTGTTCTGTTAGCATCCATCCTGCACCATCCCAGAAAAGCACCATTTTAAACTGATGCCAATTTAAACTTAACCCAGTATCTTGTACATTGTTTGAAACATTACCCACTTGCATGTAAAACACACAAGTCTTGACACATCACAAGTGACATGTTTCATTGTCTGTTACACGAATTACAGCTCTCAACAGCTTGCAGGTAGAGCTCAGGTATTCAGCTCTGCCCCCAAGGCAGGAGAATGAAAGGTTTGATAATCTCACTGAAAACCTGGCAGTTTATGGAGACACCTTAAATATAACAAAAAGACTGGACAGAACAGTAAGATTGTAACATCTGGCAAAGGAAGAACCTGCTTCACATTTTAGAACGCATGCAGAAGAGAAGGTTAATACAAGGTGCTGCTTGCGGCCTTTCTGCATGCACACACAATGACTGGACAACCATCATGGCAGATTTTATATTACTGAACTTTATGTACAAAAGCCTCTTTCAAATAAAACATTTAATGTAAAAACAATGTTCCATTTCAACAACTGAACTGGTTTTGATTCTTGTTTTGGGGTTTTACTTTTACATCTCCTGTACCATTCCAATTCTTTTCAACCAGCTTACATGGCATCTTCAAACTCTTATCAAAGGTACATATAGAAAAGGCATCTTTATAAATAGAAAACAAAGGGACTTTTTCAGCTTTTATTATAAATTGACATGACATACAAAGTTTACTGGACAGAAGTAATTTCATTACTATTTTTGGGGGGATCACCAACTTTTTGTGCAAACAATGCTAGCCTTCTTTTAAGCATTAAGAGCATAACTGCTTAAGAAATGACATAAGCAATAATTCTAGAACTACATCTCCCCTAAAATAATCTATTTTTTTTTACATATGTGCACAGCTTTAGCAAATTAAAGCCAGAGAGAAATGCTCGATGGACGATCCAGAGGCATACTTGGAGTTTGCTAAAACTCAAGAGAGCTGGCAAATTCAAGAAGGTTGTAATGAAAGCTGCAGTTTCCCTCCCTCTTTATTTTGTACACAAAAATCAGTGACTAAGAACTTAATACTGGATGACAAATCACATCCACACCATTAGTTAAATAGTCTCACAGTTAAACACATCTTAAGGACCATCAAAATCAGTATTTACATTTTATAAATTTATGAAGACACCATTAGAAAGCTTATTTACCCCTTCAACAACCAGGGAACTGCATCTCATGGTGATGGAATGAAATAAAAAATTAAAAATACCTGTATTTACAGCAGCATTGTTCCTTTATAAATAAAGAATATGAAAAATGCAATATTTTAAAGGATAATAAAAAATTGAGGTGATGTCACTCAACCACAGTGCTTGCTGGAATAAACCCTTCGGTGCTGATACTGTACCAGTAGTGAAACCACTTTCCATTGGAAAAAATCTGTAAACGTATGCATAAAATGTGTTAACAGCAGTGCAAAACTGCTCAAATATAGTTTAGTCAGCATCTTAGTATCTGTATTGAATACAATACATCACAGAATACTTACATAAGAAGTGCAACACATTTTCTGGTCCAATTTTACAGTGCATTTTTCCCTCAAGAGTGGCATCTCGAAAGCCAAAGCTAAACCTTATGGCCTGGACTTGCAGTCTGTGCTCAGGCAAACAGCAGGCATGAACTTCATAGGAAGTTAATCCACGTAATGCCTACGTACTGACTATGGACTCCGGGCTTTAGCATGGCACACTATGATGTGGAACCCTGGTCAAAAGGGTTTTACACATCAAATCCTTTGTGTAGCTGTGTAAATGTGTAATAAAAATATAAAGGAGCTAATGTTCAAGTTTAAAATGGTACACTGGGTGATCAATACATCAGAATTATCCACAAAAACCAAACTGCTGGTAACCTCAAAAAGCCAAGGTGGGACTTCACTGTGTCTGTAACAGGAAAAACCAAGATCTCTCCAAACAGGCACAAGACAAAGGAAGTGCTAAAGTTCACCAACTTTGATAGTTTTAGTGTAAGGAAACATTACTTTGTAATTTATGACCAATTGATAAATGATTTCAAATACAAGGATCAAGGTTAAGCTTTAAATAGTGAGACCTTGTTTTCACAAAAAGATAAGTGAATCTAAAGAAGTAAAGCAGAACCTGTATCCCAATCCCCCTTCCCTGCTGTTCCACAACTTCATGGTAGGAAAAACAGCCAGATACAGATGCAAAAATCTTAATATAAAAACGGTTTTACATATATTTAAATTATGTAAATTCCATAAAGTTCTTAAGACACTAATTACTAAAATTACAAAAAGATTTTCATATTGCTCTTCATGCTCAAACTCTTAGAATATTGTCATTACATCACCAAAACCGATATACATGTAGTACTTGCATAATTAACTGAATAGAAACCCTGTTAAAACAATATCCTTGTTGAAATCATTTATTTCCATCCAGCAGTGCCTGTTTGGAATCTCTGTATTTCTGTGTGTAGTTCTTTATCAAGCTCATACACCCTAGAACGTCACTTCAACGCTTGTCCGTTGAATGGCAATTGACTTCTGACTTCAGAGCTTCTGTTTCTTGCTCTGTTTTGTGACACCTGAGATGCCATCCATTTCCGAAATCCTCTCTCTCAGATTATTTTCACTATATCCATTTGTCGTCCCACTTTGTTCCTCAGAAGATTCCTCATCCGCTGGGGAGGTCGATTCTCCTTTCTCCAACTTCTGCTGCATCTCTCGGAGCCTGGCAACAGCTTTGTCTATGGACATGATGCTGATGAGGTTAAAGTCATGCATGCTGACCAGATGGAGCATAAAGTTTCGACACAAGTTCTTCTTAATTATTTTCTGTCCGTAGTTTTCCACAAACAGCATACAGGCATGATTCATTTGATTGTCAGCAATAAACCTGTCAGACCAGAAAGCCAGCGTTACGCAAGTAGAGCGCTTTCAGACACAAAAAGATGCCCTGTGACATGGTTTATCAATATAACTACACTGACCCTCTATTTCAGTCTCAACATCTGCAGTGTTTTTTCTCTCCACAGGCACAGGGCTATGGGGTACAAGAACAATTAAGAACTTCAAACACTAAGATCTTGCCACTAAATTATCCTTTACTGACCTTTTCCTAACCAACTGAACTGCATTTTAAGTACCTAGAGAACTGCAGTGCAAAATGATAAACCAATTCTATATAATTTATCTGTATCAAAAGTAAGCACAGTAACATACCCGTGCTTCATAACATGAAGATTCCATAGTTTCATCACTTCTTTCTCGCCTTCGTTAACATCAGAAAATTCTTCAATTTGCTGGAGAAAGGACAAAAGGCACAAACACACCCATCAGAACTGCATGTCTGCTGACAAGGAGCCAAGGCACACCTGAAATTCAACTTCTGCCACCTATACATCACAGAACGTACACTTATTTACTTCCATAATCTATGCACACCCCACTGTGTGCTCCTGTGATACCAGCATCTCCTCTCTGAAGGAGAAAACCAGCCAAAACGATGAGAACTTGTTGAGACACGTGACTGAGC
Source organism: Neopsephotus bourkii (assembly GCF_033783945.1). Lineage (NCBI taxonomy): Eukaryota > Metazoa > Chordata > Aves > Psittaciformes > Psittacidae > Neopsephotus > Neopsephotus bourkii. The sequence continues at coordinate 4,056,704 of NW_026902223.1, forward strand.
TGGCTTTGCAACTACAGGCATACTTGAAACTACCAAGAATTTCTATCATCAGTGGCTCAGCATCGCAATATTCTCTTAAAGCTCATTTTCATAATACATCCCTGCTTGTTCCCTGTAACAACTGCAGACCAGCTTTTAAAAACCACAATCCATTTAAAGTAATTAGGTATAAATGGAATAATTACAGTAATGGTTTTCTCCCGCAGCCATTCGGGGTCCTTTTCATCCTCACTGTCTACTTCCATCTCTTGTGGACGCAGAGGTAAACACGTGTCACTATGGAAATACAGCCGGTTGTGCCCACTGCTGTACGTTCGCTGCTGCTCTACTTCTCCATCTTCAGACTCAAGGAACTCTGACATACTTGCTTTCGTACGCTTTGGCCTGGCAGAAGGTAGAACAAGTGACTGCTTTCAACCATTATCTAAAGTATGAAATTACTAAGAACTGTAATTGGTTAATACCAGTTCTAAGCTTCAGCTTGCAAAACTGTCATGGGAGAGGAAATTGCAAACACTGAAATAAAACCCATTAAAACCCCAACACTCTGCTCCAACCCACACTCCATCTTTTGGGGAAGAGAAGTTTTAGGACAAGGCAGTTAAAAAGATAGGTACCTCAACTGAAAAGATGTAGAAAAATCACAAGCAAAGTTATCATCCTTCAATTAGTTTATTTAGTTGTAAAACACTGCACTTAAGAACAGTGATATTTAACACAGTCCATGTGGACCTACAGGTTCACAAATCCCTGGGTTTCACAACTCCAGTCCACACGTCGTATTACACAAATACAGATGGACCTTGCTTTCCACCTCCCTACCTGCAAACCAGTATGTGTGTGATAGGAGTTCTTTTGACTGGTCCATTGCGACTGAAGGCAAACCCAGGCTGGCGATGGATATCCTGGGGATTTCCTGCATAGGAGCCATCGTAGCACTCATTGATGGAAACATCTATTCTAGCACCTTTTGGGTGATACTGGAACAGATAATTGCAAAGGTACTTAGTGAAGAGGAAGGAGAATACATCAGGCAGTTTATACAAGTAGCTTTTTCAATTCTGAATACCTTAAATGTCACCCTATCAATAACCCAACACAGCTCTGGTCTCCTTTTACAACACCCAAATAACTTTAAGCTCTAGAAACAAATTATACTAAAGCTTCCTCACTCTGTACCATTTTATTGTTTTATATACGACAATTCAGAACAGAAATAATTATAAAATTAAGGAAAATATCAGCATAAAATTGCTAACCCTAGAAATTAGAGCATTTCTGGATTTCCTAAAGCTTGGAGACGCTTCCAACCAAATGGAGATGACATTGCTGTCTGCATCACATAAAAGTACATCAATGTACAAGCAGCAGCTGTAGTCAGAACTCATCCTCCAGTGACTGGCATTATTTTTATATATACATGTATTAATACAATCAAACCCACAATTTCCCTCCCCCATGTAGCACACAAACGTCCACAGGAAGCTGCACTTAACCAGTTCTACAACTGAACAGGCTTGCAACAGAATCACTGCATATGTCCTATCTGTGACAGACTGTGTAGTGTTTCACACTGCTGAAGTATGAGGTTACTTACAACATAATTAAAGATAAATCTGCTGTGGCAAAGCTTGAGATGTTTCAGTAAACTATAGAGCTTCCGACAGTTCAGGGTGCACCATGGGCAGTGCAAGTCATCCCGGGCTTCAGTCTGCTGCCTCGTGTTGTTGTTATAGAGGAACTGATGCAAACAAAGCAATTGGTGGTTATTAGCATCAAATGCATTTCATTGATTTACTTCCCAACCCCCAAACCAAAGCTGGACTTAATTTCAGGAGACCCCTACAGTAATAGTTAAGTTCTTGGGAACACTACACCAGCTCAGTGTACTCAGACTCTGGTATCTCAAGAATTTCTCCCCCATAGGGAGACCACCTGTCCCCCTCCAGATGTCCAACAAGAGCTGTCCTTTGTATTTTGGAACAGCAGATGTGCCCCCAGGAAGATTAGTTTTCAAAAACATTTCCTGTAAGAAATAGTATGTGGAATGGTTCCTAATATGTGAATCTGAGACCCCTGAAGGCATCCACTGAAAGGGCAGATGGAAATTTCCACCCAACTCAGAAATGAGCATTTTAATCCCATGAAGTGTTTAGATTCTAGCTCCCCCCTAATGCTTATTTTTAATACCTGGTAAAATATTCTCAACTTTTGTCGAGGTTCATTTAAAACATCTCTCTCTTTTCTTGTTTGAAGGTCTGTTGGCAGCGATTCTTTCACAGCTGAAAACACACAGAGACATACGTTTCTTTGGTGAAAAGGGAAAATAAAGAAGTTATTCTACCCAAGTATGGAAGTTCTGAGCAGGGCACACTGCTGCTGAAGGAAACTGGTTACTCCAGTGTACTTTGACCTAAGTAGCTCCTATCAACAACAAGGAAGTCTTGACACTCAGCTTCCTCCACCAACCTACAGGCAAACCCACCACATCTGAACACCAGATGTAGCTCAGTTTTGGAGAACTCTTCAGGTAACTTAAACACTCAGGTAACAAGCAGCATTTTTCTTACCCCATTTATGCAAATAGAGAATGCTTCAGGTATAGCTAAAAGCAGTGGCTGGGAAATAAAAAAACACCCTACTGCTTTCCAATGGCTGCATTGCAAATAAAGCTCAAGTTCAATGTCAGAAGTTTGCTAAGTAACACAACAGACAACAGTCTGAAATGCAAGTATCACACAAAATATGTAACTGAAACTTTAACCCTTAACTCTTACCCCTCAAACACTTCCTGTTTGTAACAGCAGTGCTCAGTTGCCTCTGAGCCTCTTCCATGTACTTTAATCTCAGTAAGATTATTTGATCCTATACAATTAACAAGAAACCCCACACATCAAAGGAGGTTTAGAAATCTAACCTCAGGAGAAACCAAATAATGACACCTACTTGCTTCTGAGTGGTGAAAAGCTGGCAAAACAACTGTCATCTCTACTGACACAAGGCATTTTAGAAGATGCGCTTATTTCATATGTAATATTTTGGAGAACAAGAGAAATTTCATCCTCTCTCTGTACGAAAAAGAGAGGAGGCCTCACACTTCAGCCTGCACCACATCAGAGCAATTAGAATTCCACAGCTCAGTTACTTTGAGTACTTTGTAATTACAGTAAAGCTTAAGCTGCTACATTTAGAAAGTCTTTGATGTTTTTATTCCACTCCTCTGCCCTGGGAATAATACCAAAGTAAAATGACAACACCAAATTCATGCACCCTTGGGAAAGATGCACTGGATCTTCCTCATTTACTATCAGAACCTCTGACAGAAGTTTCCTACTATTTTCACTCACCTCTTTTCTTGGTATTGACAGACTGAAAGCAGCACAACCATCAAATACTCTACAACACTGCACAATACATTCCTGTATGTTGGAAGGTGGTTCCTGCTGTAACTTTACCATCTGACTAAAATAGTTATCTTCTCTGATTCAAGAAAAAATAGGTTCTATCAGTTCATCAGCAATACAGCCGTGCCACATCCCTAAAGCCTCTGTATCTATTATGTAGATAACTAACACTTTGTAGAGTCAGTCAACATGTTGCCATTTCTTTTGCAAGTCTTAGCACAAAACCTGCCTAACAAATTACAATATAGGTCTCCAAGAAACTAAAATACAAGGAGGCCTGGAACGAGGAAGTAAAGAGGAAACAGAGTAACTTTTACAGTGAAAGTTCAAGTACTTCCCTGCTTCTGTTGCCTTTCTTCTACTGGAAATACTTCCGTGTTCGTGTGTTGTAATCCATTCAGCCTAAGTACCTGCAATCCCTGAGCTCAGGTAAAACACCCCAGGGACTAAGCCTGGAGACACAACTGCTGCAGTCTAGATCATTACTTCTGTAATAGGGACCTAGAAGTTTCCTTAACCACACAGTCCCAGGCTATTGACAAGCCTGGGAATACTGACTACTCTGAAGTGGATCGGGTGCCAGTTGGGCCTAGGTATGTTCATAGGTGTTTAAACAGCAGGAGCAGCCTGTTGTCCTCTGTACAGTTTAAGTTTTCCAGCTGTCCCAGGGCCTTACTTGCCAACACAACATTTCAAGCTGAAGTTATAAACAACCTGGAGCAAGATAAAAGAAAGATAGTATCCAGGCCAGCCCCCCTGCCACTAATTCAGATTAAATATGACAGAAAACTGCTATTAAAGAAAAAGGACACAATGGTCAAAGGTGCCTTTTCTATCTGGTATCAAAAATATCTAGTAGCAGCTTTTTTAAGCTAAGCTGTGGGTAACAAGAAGTAACATAGTAACAAATTTGAAATGAAGCAACTGAACTAAACTGAACAGTAATTAAAATGAGTAGAGCAAAGCAGACAATTCTGTAAGTCGTACTCACAGATTCCACCCCCATGTATTTCACACCAGGCTGTACAAGTGTTGTCTATAATCACCTCAATGTTGTCATGACTTCAAAGATGCCACTTTTTAGCTTTTAAACTTACCTTAAAAATGTTTAAAATATGGACTAAAAAGCCCATTCATTTCTGCTTTTTAATATATAAGATTACCTGAAGTAGCTGCATCTGTGCTTCAGGCTTCCTGACTCCCTGAAGTGCTAACGCAAATCATTATTCAGCAGCAAACCCAAAGTTTGCTTACCTATAGTCTGAGTAGGTTTAACAGAATTGGGCTTGTTTTCTTGAGGGAGGCTCTCAGAATTCCGTGTTGCAAGAGGCTTGGCTATAGGAGCTGTAGACTTATCATTTGTGTCTCCTGTCCAACGAAGAGTAAACTGAAGTGTAGGTCCCTGAGAAAATGTTTCAAATGGAGGCAATCTCTGAGGGGGAAATCAAAAGTAAAACAGCAGAATTGGTGTCTTCCCATGTACAAACACAGGTACAAGAATACACAGAATGGGGGACATGTAATTTTTTAATCACCTGAAGTCCTTGTGTTCTCAACATAAGCATACACACTTAGATATACTAAAAAAACAAGGAAAGAAAAGCTGAAGATGATGACTGTGCAGTTTCCTGCATCATTACCCACCAGCCTGCTGCCCACAGACTTCTTTCTACTCACACCTACTCCTAATTCTGGGGTCCAGTATTGTATATTAATACACAAACTTTAAAAACTGTACCACTACCACTGTCTGAGGAGAAATGCCATTGTTATATTAACCTGTGGTTACACTCTTATATGCCACTCAGTTACCAAGAAATAGAAGAAACCTGAGTGAAGTCCAAACTCCTATTATCAAGTATCACACCTACATTTATCAATGAGGTTACTGGATTCCACCTTAAAAGCTCTTTATTATACTTAAGGTCTCATTAGTTTACAAAAATGCTACTGCAAAGATAGAAAGCCAATGGCAATGCGCGTATCAGATCTGGGTGATAAACACACTGGCCATGACTATTGTCTCTTCTCTTTGGAGTACGAAAACTCTCTTAACTCTCCCAACAACTGACAGCAATCATATCCCTGTCTGAATTGAGCAAAGTTAAAGCAATTTAGATATATATATTTACTATCACATGTGGAGGATCTCTTCCTAGGATCTCCCTAAGAGCCACTTCTAGTTTTTTCAGTTTCGATTTCTGGCTCACAGTTTAACAGAATCAGAAGCAGTATTCCAGGTAAAGGCTGAACAGGACACTAGAGCTTTTAACTATGTTTTTTATCCACTTTGGATCATGTCTTTTTTTGTTTTTCATAATTATACAGTTACGTTGATTCACTACTTTGCAGCCACACAGAATTTTCATATTCTTCTCAGTCATTACAACCAATACAAGGAGATGGGAGCATGTGATTGTGTAAGTGCATTAAATCACCTGCATTCATCTGTGCTTCACCTACATCGCAGCATTGATGCACCTCAGCCAACAATTTCTCTCTGCACACCCCCTTCCCTTCATCACTAAATTTAATCAGCATTCTCTTAAGGTGTGTACAAGATCACACCTATGAAAGCTCTGGTTTCCACTTTCTTTCCTCAAAATATTCTGCTTCTGTAATTTGTTCCTTTTGATTTGTCCAACTTGAATTTATTACAGTAATAAACACTGAATTTGCCTGATTTTATACAACAAATTCACAAGTCATTGAAAGAGGCAGCTGCCACACCTACAGAAGCTAACACTGCTTGTATTAATGACCTAGCACAGCCAAAGCCTTCCTAAACTGAGAGCTAAATTAAAACTTATACCCATACATCCTGAAGAAGTACAATTTCCTGTTCAATTAGATCCTCTTTCAGAGGAACAGTCACTGACTGCATTTTGAATTGTGTTCCACCTTAATTCAGACCATTTTAAGAAGACAGGTCTTTCCGTCACTAAAACAATCCATACCTTCCCATCAAGTATTGTTTCCCATGTTGCTCTTTTCTTGCTAATGGGACACTCTTCCATTTCCTGCATGGCCACTTCATATTCCCCATCCAGAAGCTGCAAGCGTCTGTCACGGCAAATCATGTATTATGAGTAAAGCAGCTCAATTTTATTATTTGCTTATTAAAATGTAGAATATATTTCACAGTATTAAGTTTCCATGAACCTAAGAACACAGATTTTTCAGGCAAATTTATCTGGCATTTCAGTGCAAACCTACAGGTGAACACCACCCATAATGAAAAAGCTGCCTAATGTCAAACACTTGACAAAAAAGCCTCCATCCAAGCCATTCCAAGAGATGTGGGAAAGCTATTGTTAATGAACGATTAATACTGTGATGGGAATCTTCCTGTGAAAACAACAAACCAAAAACAGAATGACACCCTGCCCCGATCATCTCATATTTTTTTCTGCTTTAGCAATAACTGTTCTGTTCTAGCAAACCAATATGATTTTAACTGCTTGTTTGATTTCACCATAGTAATGGACAACTGATCTCTTCTTTACATGCTAGCAGAATAATATCTGTGATTGCACCAGCGGGAATCTGGGCACAGAGAAAATGATGCCACCAGATAGAACGTAAGCAGTAGCATATTTCAGGGACTGTTTGTTTTACTTCTTAATTACACTATGACCGATCTGCAACAGAACCAAGGAATTACATCTGTCAAAAAACTGAGGAGAAAAATCTGATGCGTAAGTTCATAAAAGGGAATTATTTACAAGTGTCACTAAACAGGTCTAAGTATAAAATGTGCATTATGAAACCTGTAGAGTTTTTACTTAAGACAACAATCCTAAGCTCTTACTGTAAATACTAGCTAAAAATGCAGCCAAGGACAGCCAACACTGAAAACAAAGCACAGATTTAAGACTAAACAAATTCCTAACTATTAACAGAAGCAGTATTTATTTTAGATAATATTACCTGTTTTTATCAAATACAGTCATTTGTGCTACAAATGTCTTTTCCCCATCTTCACGATTTGAAGAGTTTCTTTTTCTTCTAGCTGGAAGCTCCTCATTGACATCTGTACACAACAAATATGGTATGCCATTATTACAGAAACACAAATTCAAAAGATCAAACAGCTTCTGTGTGACTGCTGATAATGTCAGATGTGCCAAACCACAGAAAAGGACAGTATTTAATAAACACCTCAATGGCAACAGAAGGAGCACTTAGCTTAACAGTTATCATATTTTTGGTATGTTCATCTATGTTTACAGTTTATTCTTACTACTCTGTCAGCATAAATGATTTGGTATTTGATCTTCCTCCTCTTGTAGCTATAAACAAGTGAGGAAGTTTTCCATTCTACATGCACTCTCCAAGGCTAGAACACATCATGTCTTGATAAGATTAAGAAAACAACAACAAATTTCTAAAAGCTATTTTCTTTATTGGTTAGTCATTTAGTTTTGATGAGACACCATGCCAGCACCTACAGCTGAGTCAGTAGTCATCAGTATTGCTGGAGGTTTAATGATAGTCAGTGACCACAGGGCTCTCTTACATCACCCACCCTCCCAACAGTGTTGCCTCACACCTTCACCAGGAAATATTAGTGAAAATTGGTCTTAAATTTACACAAAAATAGAAGCACAGTTTCTAGCTGCCAACTCTATTTTATCCCCATCTTGAAAAAGACTGAAAACAAGGAAAGCCAATTCAATTCCTCATCTTATTACTGGCCATTCTCAGGGTATGACCTATGCTGCACACCAAGACAACTGAATACACGCCTGCAAGAGAAACCTTTGTAAAAACATATTTAAAGACTCAAGTTACCAATGTTTTCATTAGTTTCGCCATTTATCAGTCCATTAAACTCTCTTCTTCCTGGACGAGTTACTCTGAATAACAATGAGTAAGACTTCACCATATGGCTGTTGCTTGGTTCAAATTCATTGCTGGAAACTGCAAGCGATGGGAAGTTGCCTGGTTTTATTTGGCTGAGGTCTGGGTTTAAAGGCACCTGCTTTTTACCTGTAGGAACCTGTCTTATCGGACAACTGACATCCTGCAGGAAAGAAAGCAAGCTAAGGTTTAGGTCTTTAGAATACAAAGGAGAGATATTAAGTATTAAAATTTACACCATTTTTGGTTTGTACTCATCCTGCCATCTTTTTGAAAACAAGCCTTGTAACAGATGTAAATTAAAAAATCTGGAGTAACAATCCCAGGTTTTAAATGTAAAGCCACAGATTTGAATGTGTAAATAAAACTGGCATTTTATAACCACTTCTGGCAGCAGCCATCTTTCTCTAAGTGATTAAATTAACACTAACATGAGGCACTCAGAAAGATTGCAGAACAGCCATTAATACTAATTTAATTCTGTTTACCTAAAGAAATTACATGTTTTGGTTATATATATATTTCAAGGGCTTCCTAGCTTCTCCTTCCAATATTACAAAGTGCACTTTGTAATATCTGGGAGATAAAGAACCACTTACCTAGGATTTATTATATTCAGTATCTCTTAAATAGATCACTGAACACTGTGTAGTATTGGAAAAACAAGGCAAGATGGCCTAAGCATGCAACTCGCAGCAAAGCATTTCAAATAACCATCAGCATCTCCTGCTTTTACCATATATATCCATACCCTAGCAAGTAACAAAATTGGCCAGAAACAGTATTAACTCTTAAAAATGTGTTAAAACAGCTTAACGTTCTCAGGGGAAATACGCAAAGTTCTGACTGCAAATCTTTCCCTTTTTGGTTAAAAATTACAGCATGTGTTACTGAGCCTTCCATATTCCCCTAGCTGTGAAGATAATTTGCCAACTGGTGTGAAACAAACACAGCTAAAACAGCAAGCAAATTTAAAGACGCCTTGAAAAATTGTTTATGATTCATAGAAGCTAAAATCTGCAATAAATGAGATGATCGATGTAAAAAATCATAGGTACAGAAAAAGCAAGGAAAGAGGCAGGAAATGGCAGATGACAAGAATTCAGAACAACTTATTCCTTTTAATTCAAAAGTGAAAAAGGAATAGAATACAAGGGACAGACTATTTGAAGATTTTTGTGATTGCCTGTTTTACTTTAGCCTCTGGACATAGCAACAGAATTAATAGTTTAATGATTTGATACAAAAAATTGAAGTAAAAATAGAGGTGGCTGAAATTCAGTGACCGAGTCTGACTTCCAAGCAAGCTGAATCCAACGAGCAAAGCTGAATCCTTTGTTAAAACTTCCAGATTTTCCTCATAAAGTACAGAACACCCATATACATATATATATGTATATATATCTGCTTCTTAAGAACCCCTTATCCAGTCAATAGAAAACAACTTTAAGAACTAATTTATTCTAGAGTAAATCTCAGAAGCATCATTTCACCATTACCTTGTTGCATAGCAATGTTCATTACATGTTCCAGAATCAGGTAACCATTTTGCTTTAATGTATATTAGTTGTTTGTCAAATCACCTTTACCTTTCGTTTCTTGTGGCACACTTTCACGAGCAGTACTTCCAGGGTTACAGAATTTTGTTCATTCTCTGAGTTTTGTGATGGCTTATCTAAACAGAAAAATATTTTCAGTTTTGAAAAAGGCAGAGATCTATCTAGTGGTGTAAATCCACCTGCAAATGGTGTAAATCTACTTTTAAACCATAGGTATATCAGGCACAAAGACCTCTAGCCAAAGTCTAAGCTGTAATTCTCCCCAGACTTAGTGCAAATTCCCACTTGAGAATATATGCTACCTACCTACTTTAATATTAGCAGACTCAAAAGTGTAGTTGATCACCAATGTTTAAAGAGTAAGCTTGCTACCTTTGGTATTGCCAAAACTGGTTTATAGCAGAGAAAAAGGGTACTGATAGATTCAAGGCAAGTCAGAATACACTAGTTAGACACGAGTCACATTAGTTCCTGTATTTTCTTTCCTTTGCAGTTTGCAAACCTAGAACTTGGTTTGCATCAAAACTTAAGATCCATATGCTATCAGATAGGAAAAAAACCCCAAAATAATACCCCTTAAATATTATGCAAGGTTAAGTATATGCAGAATAGCTGTTAAAGGACTCCTGAACCTGAAAAAAATGTCTCAGAAAGTAAGACTTGCCTTCACGGTCTCAGCAGTAGGATCAGCAATACCAACTAAGAATTGTCTCACAAAATAAATGTCACTGTATTGTAATAGAACATTTAATCACGTGGATTTGTGCTTATCTGAAAATGGGCCCTCGTATGGAAGAAGTACAAAGATAAAATCAAATTACACATATGGATAAAGAACATTTTCTAGAGGAAATACTGAAATACAATGATTAGCCCAAACTGAATGAGTCCGTAAGAAATCATTTTTGCTCTTTTTGAATCTTAGAAGTATCAGTGTGGGCTTAACTTAAAAAGCACGATGACTTCACCTTAATCCATCTCACATAGAGGGAGGTGCAACCAAAACCACACTTCAGAGTTTCTAGAGTAATTTTTATCCAGACAAATGACTGTATTAATTGCACTAGCTTAATTTAAATATCTTCTGTATTTAATATTCATTACAGCATACACTGCTTATTTTAGTGATATACTTTTCTCTGCTACAAATGACCACCAGGCTCTATTTGTGGTATTCTCTTGAAATGAAAGGTGCAGAGTCACGCAATTTGGACATTCAAAAACACACAGAAAGCACTGAATATATTAACACCTTGAAAATCTACTACAGCCCATGTCTGTGTAATATCACAATGTAGCAGAAAAGGAGTAAGAATCCCAGACCGGTTTGGGTTGGAAGGGACCTTAAAGCTCATTCAGTTCCAAACCCCTGCCATGGGCAGGGACACCTTCCACTAGAGCAGGCTGCTCAAAGAAAAAGGACTACTGGCAAAATTTATGGAACAACCACCCTATCCACTGGGTATTTTAAAACACAACAGCTTACCCTTCCCTCCCCCTTTATTCTATACTTCCCTATTCTTAGCATTAGCTGCCCCAAAAATCTTTTCTGGTTTCCCATCTTAAATACTGAAGGCAACATATAACATGAAGCTCTTGAGAGCAGAGGCAAGATGAATACTATCCATTCAGCCCAGCAATATTCTGAAGATCCAGAAGCAGAATGTTCCTAATCTACAGATTTTAAGAACTTTCTCAGACTATTATTACAGTTTAATACAGAAACAATTCTGAAATCTAGACACTTGCAACTCTAACTTTCAAATATCTTACTGAATAGATCTGGTTAAGCATAAGATACTTTGAGGGTAGCAGCATCCAGAAAAAGGTACAGAACCTGTTACATGAATTGTATTAGCTTGTACGTCCAAAGACTAATTTGCCATTCAGAATATTTTTAACTGAAAAATTAGCAACACTTCTTCATTTTAATAGATAATCATCTATTTTTTTCCTAGGGATGTAAGAAGACAGCGAGTTTACAGCACAAAGCATGTCACCGCTGCTTCCATTAAAGCAACAGAAGCCATCATTCTCTTCTGTGAAGACCAATATTCCAATTTTGAGAGCTAAAGCCTTATGTGCAGAAAAGATACAACTAAATGACTGCAAGTAACACCACCACCATTTCCATTGCTTTTATAACCACTGACATGGCCTTTGCCTCATTTCTAGTCTCTACTTGACAAAATTTATTCTCACACATCTATTTTAAATTAAAACCAACTAAATTTTCTAACTACTTCAAGCCTGGGGTTTGGGGTTTTTTAAAGCTATTTCAAACACCCCAAAGACACTCCCATGGAAGTACTTTCCTCAGGAATTCCTCAAGGCCTATTTCAGTTTGAATGGATGACAACTTCAAGTATTTCTCAATCACTGTTTTGATTAAAACCCCTGAAGCTCATCTGCTTAACATCATAATTACTCTCCAATGTATTTCAAGTGCTACTGAAAGTATTATAACTAATGGGACAGCCTGAGCTTAACTAACTTAAAATCTGTGTCCAAACAGCCAATATGAAAAATATTCAACTATTCCCCTCGCAGATCTACACTAATTTCAAAGGTTCTATACAAAGTAACAATACAATGAAGGAATTAGCAAACATACCATTTTTATGGAAGAACCCAGTAAACGTAAGTTGCAAATGAGCAGATAAGCTAAACAGAAAAAACAAGAAAGGAAATGTTAGAACAAATGAGTATTTTCTTCTCACAGCAGCTGCTCCATTCAATGACGTGTTCAGGACAGACCTAGACAAGAGGCAGAACTATAATGATGTCATACTTCTTTCTAACTTGCAAATTGCCTGGATACAGCAACTGCAACTGATGCAAAGTTGTAGACCAGTTTTCTCTTAAAGACACGGATTGTCTCTGTGTACTCTGTGACTTGATACATAATTAAAATCAGAGGTTTAAACCCCACAGTAGCAGGGAATTGTCAACATGAGCTCTTGCCTTCACAGGCCCGCAAATACATTTCCCAGACATTCTTCAGCAACAGAGAAGAATTTTGGTGTAAACTTTCTAGAACTTCACCCTGAACCATGCACTTGATAATGAATTTTTTTCAGCAAGTACTTTCAGTTTGATGAGGAGAATCTTTACAATGGGGAAGCTATTGCCTTAGAAATAAAGATTGTAAGTCATATCAAGTCCACATCATCCGTGACATACACAATCAAAATATTAACTGCATCTGGTTTGTTTCACAGCACTGCAGCTCAGAGCCTCAAGTATTCTCAAGAGTATTCCACTGACTGCAGACGCATTTCATTTCAGATTGTTAAATTTAGAATACATCACAGCTTAAAGCAAGTATTCATACACCTGGAGTAGAATGGGTTTCAAAACCACTTAAGTGTTTCTGAAGTACACAGTATCAAACAAGGTATCATCTGTTACACTATAACTCCAGATACAACTTTGATCACCTTCACTGACTTCTCAGGAAGATAAAACCTGAGATTCAACACCTATTTTTAAACACAAACATTCCTGAGAGCAAGGACAGGATTAGTCAAAGTGCCAATAGCTTCAGGATTCAAAAGACTGCATCTACAGCAACTTGCATCATTCATCCAGATTATTTATCCAGACCAATTCTAGACTAAAGTACAATTTTAATAGTTTTAAAAGCAGAAAAACAACACACAAATCAATACTCTATTTTATTTCCACATGATCCTTATCCTCAAAGATATTTACCTAGCAAGTACCCACGATATATGCAACAAAAGATAATTAAGAAAAATAAATGTACAACTTCTTAGAACACAAAATTTATGTCTGTTTGACTCTAAACTGTATCTATCATGGCTGCCTCTGAAGCAGTCTATTTGCAAACACTATGGAGAAAGAACACCTGGTTAAAACCCAAGCAAGCACCACAAAAAACCATTTCAACAGGTCTTCACACATTGAAGCAATTTAGGTGAGTCTTTAAAATGTCCAGAATGCTTTACATTTCACCATCTATACAGTACATCAAAGGGTTTTGGCAAATTATCTACAGTTTTTGTACCAAAAGGGATCATAAAGCCAACCTGCAGGACCAAAATGGATCCCTGACTGAATGGTAGACTACCTTATTCTGAAAGTCTAAGAACTGATGGGCTAATTTGGACCATATACACTGTCACAAGGACTTTCAGGCTTCAACTCATACAGAAAGGATGCACTTTAAAAAAACCTGTTATGGTTATCTATCACACTCATCACAAACATTCTGTATACTACACCACTTCTCAGTGAACATACTTCTCATACCCTTTTATTTCAGCACTAGGAAAAGCTACTCGTGGCAAATACCTATTGGAGGCTCCTATACACATTCTAAGAAACAGCATGACAAATACCGAAAGCTTTTCTTGACATTGTTTTTCTTGAAGTTTTTAAGTGATCAATGCACAAACAGCCATTTTACAATTTTGGAAGAACATTTCAAACAGTAAGTACCTTGCTTCTAATAATTACTCTTATCACTTTATCAAAGACTTCTGATTTAGCACATACTCATTTGTACACACACAAACATGTATGCAGGACAGTACCTGTGAGATTCTTGTTCTCCCTTCATTTTCTCTACTTTTGATAACATGTCATCTACTTTGAATGTTTTCCTGTGAAGAAAAAGCAGAAAGAATAGTTTCACACAGCCACTACTCCCATCATATATAACAAGAAAATTCATTTGACTTGGTTTTGAATCTAAAACTCTCTGTACAACGTTAGCTTTCTGTTCAGAAAGCACCTTTTTATACATAGTAGCACACCCGTCTTGTAGGGACACAGCTGCAATACAGCTTCTCAAGCAGCATCAAAAGAATACAAAGAATTAAAACCATGACCATGCCTGACCACATTTCACCTTTGGTCAAAGAAAGTCTTTCTGCTTTAGTGACGCTTACACCTACTAAGAATTTATGTATCAGCTCTTCAGTCATTACTATTTTAAACTTGATACCAACGAAAAAAACTTAAATCCTCATCTGACCAAACCACTTAATTATAAGATAAAGCTACTTCTAGAGCACACACAGGAAACAATGTCACAGAGAATAATCGCTTCAAATTATTTCTCTCCTTTATTCTGACATCAGTCTGCTCACGCTCACATGTTCAGCCTGTTCTACCATACATACAATTTATTGCTCGTTACTAAATAAAGTTCACTCATGAACAGAAGTTGTTCAGTGGTTTCCACAACAGCCTTTATTCTTTAAAGGCAAATAAATGCTTGGACCTGGATGGCAAAAAAATTGCACTAGAGTGACAATGGCAGAGCTGTGAGGGCATCCTTCCATTACATTTATGCCTCAGAAAAATGAAGAAAGAAGAACATAAACTGTTGCCAAATGCTGGATTTCTTGTGAAGGGAACAACGATGACACACTCTGGGGATGTGGGAAGCATCATCTACAGAAATATCCTGACTGAAGAAACATTGATGTCATACGCTGTCTACATGCAGCATGAAATGCATCTGAATGACTAAGTTACCAATCACATGGTGACTAATAGTAGCACTGGACAAGAAACACAAGTACAGGGCTACAGCCAGATAACAAGGCCAAAAATCATTATGATTTGTGTAGTAAACAATCACTGATTCAGAGGTTTACTCAGCCTAAGGTTCACAGAGATGACAGATTCAAGAACTGACTCACCTATGCTAAAACATAGGATTATTAAAATGCACATTGCAAGGCTCAGCTTTGAAGCCAGAGATGTTAGAAACAGGAATTTCTGGAAAGTTTCAGATTCTAAGGTAAAAAAGAAATTACAAATCTCTGCATTCACTTTGTCCAAGCTCATCAAAACCAGCCACTGTTCTCCAGAACAGTAAGTAGCCTTCTTCAGACTAGAGAACTGCTTAAAAGAGCTCTACAGCAAACTTATGTCACGACTGGAATACGAGCCAGAAACCAGCTACAAGACAAACATATTTCAGGAATGGGGGAAAGTTTAACAATCTTTCATAAGATATACTAGTATCTGACACAGCCTGCATTTAATATTTGTGAGCACTATTGATCCAAAAAGAACAATGACACCACCTTTCCTAATTTCAAACTCAGGTTAGCCAACACAAGAAGAGAGTCCTCCTAAAACAAGATCTCTCAGAAAAAAGTAAAAATAGCAACAAAAAATAAATTCACATTAAATCCAAATTGTTGCCTTTAAAGTTAATTTTAAGAAAACTTTAAAATGACAGAAATTCCTCTAAACTAAACTACTATTTTTACGTTCCCACATACATCAGACAAAACAAAGTTACTGTAATAACCATCCCTAACACCCAGGGTTTTTAAGACAGCTTTTGCTTGGGCTACAAGTATGTGCATCTTGCACATTCCTTTCTCCACCCACTCTTATTCCAGCCAAGCACACTAATAATTAGCAAAGTATTAAAAGTCACATCCCAGCATACCATTACCCTGCCAATAAATAAATAAATTATTCATTGCATGGAAATATTTTTTTTATTAAGAGTTAGGAACTTATTTCCAGTGCCATCATTTGGCCTAACAATACAGTAACACCTAAAGACAGACCTATAGGCTGAAAGCCCATTTCAGTTCTCCATCAATTATCACTTGACCAAAGCATATCACCTCTCCAATGATAAGCAGCAACTTCAATACCTTTTTAGACCAAGTTGACACATGTGTATTAACCTACTGCCTACCAATGCTTCTCTATACTCTAAACATTCTAGTCTTTAGACTTTCTCAGTATTAAACATACAGATCAACATCAATGGATAATTTATTGGTAAAAATGCAGTTTTACTTCCCTATGTCTATGTGATAAAATTTGTCTGTCATTTTTCTCAGACTACTGTAGAGATAGAGATAAAAGATGTGGAGCTATAATTACTCTTGTGATAGGTAAGTTCTATAAAGCTTGGAGGTAAATTTTTTATACTTTACGTATGTACGAGGCTGGTTATGGAAATGGCAATTAAAACAATGATCAGCATTTAAAAATGGCAAAATTAACAAGTTCCAGGGAGAATAAATAAGATACATGTATACTCATGGCCCACATAAGCAGGCTAACGATGCAGTTCTGAAAGATACTTCTTTGCAACAAGAACTCTGGTAATACACTTTCACTATACCGAAGCCAGGTAAGTATTTTTCTTTCCTAGTATAAGCCTATAGAAGATCCTTCTACTCTAGTTTGGATATTCAAAGCCCCTTTTCCACCAGAATAACATCATCACATACCTTAATTATTTCTATTGAATAAAGAATGACAGTTAAGGTCTTGCACATATTTGAAAGTGTTTACCAGCAAACAACTACCCTGCTAACCTCCTCTGGAAGTTCAGTTGAGACTGTTTTGCCCCTACATCTAAGTAGTATAAACTAACTTTAAACTACAACTGTTGTGGTTTTAACCAGGCTGAAAGAGAAGGACCACAGTACTGAGAGAGTATGGAAATATGGGAGAGGGGAACAATACACTTCACAAGTATTTTCTGGGGTTTTTAATCCCTCCAATTATGCTATCTCATTTCTGATGCATTAGTTTGTTCTTATAAAGGAACCATACTGAAGTGTTTTACTCAAATCTTCCTAGACCTAATTACCAGAATGATTTCAATATTGTCAGAACTAGTGAGTGAAATGGCTATTAATGTCTGTTATTAGAATACTACCTACCTAGAATCCCAGTTCTAAAACAAAGTGTTAAGGGAACTAGAGAAAAATCAGTACTTTTCAAAGAGAAACGACTTGTGCAGCTGAACCTGAACAGGAATTTGGAACAGCAGACAACACAATGTACATGCAAAAGTACTGTTTCTTGTTTCCGAGCAACTAGAGCAGATAACCAAAGAAACAGATTCAGGTAGAACACACGCATTTCAATCAACTAGAAGTTAATATAAGCTATAAGCAAAAACTTCCTGTTGCACAATTCTAGTTAAGGTAAAAACAAAACAAACCCCAAACCAACCTGAACATTATTCCTTAAAATTTAGCTCTGAGTTATTTTAAAATAAGCAAAACACTCACTTTGGTAACTTTTGAAAGAAAAAGTAAGCAGCAAGTTCAAGTTTAAAAAAGATAAAGCTTATCATTATCTGCCCTAAGTACATGAAGATGTATGTTCTGGATTCAGTTTGAAGGAAAAGTGATATTGGCATTAATAGCTAATGGCAAGAACATTAAATAACATCCAAGAATGCAAAATAAAAGCTATATTTAAACTAAAAAGATGCAAATTCTATCTCTCAACATATCATTCAGAGACTACCTTCCTTAGATACAAAGTTTAAATTAGAATTGTCTGCATAATCAGATTTTATTGCTATTGCTTAAGCATTCATGATTAAGTATTTCAGTCCCACATCAACTGTTCCAAGGCATTAAGAACTTCAATGTTAAAATATTATTTTTAAGTTAAGTTTTCAGGATACAGAAAAATCCAAACTAACAAATGATTTTCAGTGAAGAGGAAGTAATCAAAAGGACTTTGCAATTCTGCTAATAAATAGCACACACTACACTTTTCACTCTGCAGTATTTATATATGTTAATATCAAAACCAATAGTTCTGTGTTTGTTTTTTTGCTGAATAAACACTTAGGTTACCCTTTACAATAAAATG
Organism: Neopsephotus bourkii; assembly: GCF_033783945.1. Lineage (NCBI taxonomy): Eukaryota > Metazoa > Chordata > Aves > Psittaciformes > Psittacidae > Neopsephotus > Neopsephotus bourkii. The sequence goes on from NW_026902223.1 coordinate 4,075,158, forward strand.
TTTCATGTGATTATGATCAAGCACCATTGATTATAAAAGCTGAGATGTTACGTGGGTTGTTTTTTTAAGAAGTTCTCAATGAAAACAGAAAACCAACAGGACAATTATTAAGGATTCTGTAGGTATTTCTCCACATTTGAATACTCCCAGTACTAACAGGAGTCACAAGCATAAAGTCACACACACCCTTCACATTGCAGAAAAGGTTTTAGGTCTCAGAATCAATGGTGAAATGATATATACATTTTTTAAGCTCTTCAAAAATAAAAGGTCATGTCTGATACACCACATGAAAAGAGGAGGTCGCCCTCTGCTATTTTTCGGACTTCTACTGGGTTGACAGTTCAGGATTACTTTTCAGAAACAATGTTACCTTTTGATATTTGTTCGGGAGTTTCTGTGGGACATGTAAGTGAGGGTCCTGTGCAAAAATATTGGCTGTAGGGGGAAAACAAAGAAAAAGGTTATGCTTTAATTAAAACTTCCTACAAGTCCAAAGTAAAGGAGTGATAAAGACCAATTACTCACTGCTATTAGATTCCGGGTACGTAGAAATCTGTATATCTGTGTTGGTTCTGAGAAAAAGAAATAGGTGTTATCCAACATACCTTCTACCTCCAGAAAGAGCCTTACATTCATATAAAAATATCTTCTTTAGCATGTTTTTGCTCTTTAAAATAATTATCACATAAGTCACTGTTTAAATGAAGAACCATGATGACCAAATAACTCCAAGTTAACAAGCTAAAGGTTACTCTACCTACTGTACAACACAAAGCAAGTTCTTGTTTAAGCTACCATAAATCAGTAGTCACAACTCAACTATGACTGCTCTTGCTTTCTACACAGTATGTTTCTTACAGGCTTTATATCATAAAAGCTCAGAAAAAAACTCAACCTATTGCCAAATAGGTAAATTTTCTTCACAAGTTAAGGAACATGTGTGATACAATACCAAAATAGTAGACTGGATTTAGGTAGTCAGACAATTTGGTATCTGATTGTTTTATCCTTCTGGAAAGTACCAAGGTCACTTGCACAAGGTACCAAAGCAAGAAAAGAGACTGTCAGTTGACTATGACACATTACAGATCATTCTACAAGAAGAAATTAATTTCCAAAACCCTTTTACATTCATAGGATCAGAAAAATGTTGATTCTGGTACAGCAATCACTGCTTCAAAGAGCAAACAGAGGGAAGATAATACAGCTGTGTGCAGTACAGACAGGAAAGGGCAGCATCATTCGAAATAGGTGAAACAAGCTAAGTTCAAAAGATCTAGACTTGCCTACAGAAAAGAGGAGCTTCAGTTTAGTTTCAACCAATCCAGTTAAACCAGGACAAAAAAGGTTTTTGTCTGGTTCAGGCTGTATCTAAAAAGAATTCCAATCTAAACTGAAATACACCCTTTTTACACTGAAATAAAATCCTGTTTCATTAGGTAATGTCAGCAAGAAATCAGGAAATGACTTGATAAAACACATTAAACGATGAGAAACAGAATGAAGAACACCTTGATTCCTGTGCTACAGCTGTTAAAACTGCCTCCATTTCCCATATAAAGAAAAACAAACAACTATTTTTTAAGAAACAGAAAACTTTTTATTTTCAGATGACTGCAAAGCGTTTATTTCAAATAGCTGGAAACCTTATTTTAGTTTATGGAATTCTGTGATTAAAAGTGAAGGAGGACAGCATTTTATATCTTTTATCACTTTTTAAAGATACTATTCAGCCTTATGAACACTTACGAATGTTAAAACCCCAAAGAATCTATTATTAGAGAGACATATTATTATTAGAGAACGAAATCTTAGAATTCTCAGTATTTCCTTTCAGAAGTCTGATGAAAACCAGTAAAATTCTGCTTAATGCAAATGATTGTAATGAAATCTGTGTTTTCCACATCAAGATGAAAGATAGGAAAGAAAGAAATCAAGCAACGTGCACTTTGCTAGAAAGTGAAAATGTAAAGTAGTCACAACTTTTAAAGCAGTATCTCGGGGGGTTTTAGTCTCCAAAAAAGCATGACACGATTAGAATTTAGACAGGTATGAAAACATCAAATTACACTCACAAGGATGTAATTTAATTTAAAGACAGCACACTGCTGCTTCAAATTTAGCTTTCCCAAGTAGAAAAGCTCTGAAACACACATTTCATCCTGCAAGTAGACATGTTTCTCAAGTGCTTATTATTCAGCAAAAGCTTAAAACGAATCCTTATCTTTTTCTAGCATATGACCTTGAAAAGGGACAAAAACACGAAGGAAAAATATGATTCGATACTACATTTGTTGGGATTTTTTAATCCATTATGTACTTATTGCAGTTTTCCCATAAAATTCACACTGTGGAGTTAACACACCACGATACATTTACACTGTTAACTTACTCCTGATTGCTACCTGCACAGATCTATCTGACAGACTGAGGCATGGGCAAGGGAATTTTTTCCCCTGCATCTTGGACGCGAACACTGAACAAACCTCTTAGAACTCATTTGCCACTTGACCTATTTGCAGTACAGTATTTACTGAACACAGAGCTTTGTTAACAGGGCTAATTCAAAGGACCCCACGTTAGTAAGGATTTGAGACACCACCAAAAACTCCAATGCTTTCTCAAACACTGTCACTGTCTATAGCAAGCGAGCATATGCGGTGACAGCACCAATCCTAAAACAGGATCATGTACTTAATATGGCATTAAAAATTTCCTTCAAATCCTAGCAGTTGCACAGAAATCTTTCAGTACAACGTAATTCTATTGCTACACTGTGCTTATTTCCATAAACAACTTTCTGGTGCATCCAAGGGGATTCTCCTCTTATCTGGCACTGCCACAGGGTGACGAGTGGGTCGCAAAGGTCAATTTCCAATATGAAATCTCAACTAAGGGACAATTATGGCCAGACAAAGAAAAACCAAGTACAGTGAAGTCTTAATCACATCCTGCCCCTGAAAGGGGTTCCAATGGCAGTCGCCAAAGGGGAAGAAGAGCCTCCAGGTTCTCAACACCCCCGTGCCTCCAAGGGCTTTTAGAGGAGGGAAGGGAACCAGCAGCCACCCCGAAAGCCTGATGGGAGCTACTGAGCAACCAAGTTCATCGGCTGGGCGCAGACACAACCCGCCCTCCGCTCGGCGGGCCCCGGCCCGGGGCGCCTCTCACCACCCTGCCCCACACCGGCCCCCGAACCTCGCGCTTCCGCCCGAGCCCCGGCGGGCCCCCGCCTCCCCGGCCGAGCCCCTTCCTCCCCCAGCCCCGCTCCTCTTCGCCCTCCTCCCCGGTCCCAGCTCCCTCCCTCCCCCGACCATGTTTACCCCCGGAAGCCCCTACTCTCCACAGCCCTCCCCTCCTCCTCCCGCCCTTTCTGCGGCGGCCCCAGTCGGTCCCGCCGGCTCGGGCCCCCACTTCCTCCCCCGGCCCGGTACTCACTCTCGAAGGCCTGAAGAAAGAGCTCGTGGTCGGCCTGGATCTGCTCCATCTTTGGCTTCTTCACGGGGGGCAGCGCCGCCGCCGCTGCCGCCGCCGCCGAGGAGGCCGAGGAACCGCCCGAGTAGCCGCTTCCTCCGCCACCACCGCCGCCGCCTGCGGCACCACCGGATTTGCCGCCGGGAGCCGCCGCCGCCGCCGCGGCGGAGCCTCCGAACCCCCCGCCGCCGCCGCCGCCTCCGCCGCCACCTCCTCCTCCTCCGGCGGCGCCGCCAGCGGAGCCCGAGCTGGGCCCCGCACCTCCACCGTGCTTCTGAGGAGCCATGGGCCTGGCCCCCGAGAGGGCCCCGGCAGGACGGAGACCGAGCGGGGAGGGAGGGGGCGGCTGGGGCGGGTGGGGTGAGGCGGGGGGAGGGGAAGCGCCGAGCTCCAACTCCTCCAAGTCTCCTCCGCTCCGCTCTCCTCAGCGCTACGACCAGCCGAACCCGACGACCACGGCACGCCCGCCTCCCCTACTCTCCCATTGGCTCCGAAGATGGCGCCGCACCGCCCCATTGGCAGGCGCGGGGCCCGCCCCCGCGTGACGCACGGATGGTTCTGGAAGAGTTTGGTTGGTCGGTGCGCTCCGCCGCTTGGCGCTTCTCCCCTCCCCCTCCTTTGAACTGAATTCGCGGGAAAGGGCCGCTCGCCCTCCGGCGCGGGGCATGCTGGGTAGAGCGGGCCGCCCGTCACCGCCGCGCCGCGCCGGGTCCGCCCTCGCACCCCTCCGCCGCTTCACGCGCAGCTCCGCGGCCGCACAGACTGTGGGTCTCCTGTCCCCTGAGGAAAGCCGTTCCCTGCGCGGCGGGGCCGCTGAGGGGCTGCCCGTCGAAGCTGGGGTTTGATCGTTGAAAGAGCCAAAATAGTGGAGATAGAAGCATAAATCGGTTTTGTGGTATAAAAAAAAAAAGATTGTATTGGGTCGGGCGGGAGGTCCTGCTGGTGTCCCGTAGCTTTGACCTTGATGAAGCATGAGGTTTCCTCAGGACAGCAGAAGAAACCACTCACAGGTGCAGGGAGACTTGAAGGCTGAGGTAAAATGTCTCTGTCCAGTCTTATTCTCACCTTTCTCACCTTTCTCACCTTAATGACAACCTCAGAGCCCTCGTGGAAGTGAAAATTGTGCCACTGTGGCCACCTTCAGCACCCTGACAGCTGCCCGCGTGTGGCCAGGCACATGCGCAGCATCAGGCCTTCAAGGTGTGCTCTTGGGCTGCTTCACTGTGCGTGATAAAACATAATAGAGTCCAAGTGCAATGGGGAAATTCAGCACTGGCTTTAGTTAATCAAGTCCTTATCAGTGGTGTGACAAGCTCAATCCATAAAAGGCTTTGACAGCCGTCCTGTTTGATTTGCTTCCTTTCATTAAACTTGAAGAGTAATTGTACAAGGTAAGGTAAAAACAGCCCACGTGTGAAACAGCCTTGAGTTATGATACCAGATACAACTGTGATGCTGGCACTATACCATCTCCTAATTCCTAGTGTTAACCAAAATTAACTCGATAAATATGAAGAGGAAAACAGTATGTCAAAGTCAGCCATGCTGTAAATGTGCCTTACGTTATCAATAGAGGGGGATTCTAATAGGATGTCTCAATTGTCTGTTATTAACCTTCTTCTATTTTAAGAAAATGCATGTATATACACCCTATGTAAATAAGATATATAAGTAAGATAAGTAAGTCTTTATCAGCTACTATTCCCTGCCCGATTTGTTTGATTTTTTACAAATCCTTAACATTTATTCTTATTTAATACCTGAAACATTAATGTTATTTTTCAGTTACATCCCCTTTTAGTGCTGCACCATTTAGCATTCAAGTTCGCTTTGAAAAGGTCTTTTCTTTCCTTAAGCTTTTTTTTTCTTCAAATTATTTGTCTTTCCTTCCATTTTTATCAGACACTGATGTTTTAGATGCCACCTTTTCTGTAATTAGTTTCAACCTTAATTTCCTTACATTTTTAGGAATTCATCTTTGTCACAGTTCACCTACATTCTATTTGTTCTTCCCTCCAAACAGAAACTGTTATTTCTAACATCTCCTGTTACACAATTTGATCCTGTTTATCATAATTCTGCTTATCACAATCCTGCTTATCATAATAATGTCTTTGCTTAGTATTCCAGTTTCTTGATCTTCTATCTCCTATTCAATTTCTCTACCGCATCTCATTTATTGTGGCTGAATATTTCTTTAGTGGTTGATGCACTGCATGGTTCTAAGGACCTTACATGTAGTTCTTCACTTATACCCAGGGACTTCCTGGGATGCATTGGAACAATCTTCTGAACTGAAACTAGATAGCAACAGCAAACCAAATGAAGAGCATTTTACATGATCAGGAGTTGATCTTGAGGCCAGTGATAGCCTGTGTCAAGTGACAGAAGGTAAAAAATATCATATTATGTGTGAGAAAGGCTCCTATATGTTTTATAGCAGCAATTTTGCAATTGGAAGTTGTTCATTGCCTAAAATCTATAACTGTTTCCTCCCTACTGTTTACAAGCTGCTGCTGCTGGTGGTGGCTCATCCTTCTAAATTTCAAAACCAGGAGGAGCCAGAGGGCAACCTTCAAAGGAGGAGTAAGCAAGATAATTAGGCAATTAATCTCTGGCATTGGAGTGGGATCTGCTTGTGAACAGAGGAACTTAAGGTTGAGATTCTAGCCTTGAATGGCACAGGACGGTGCAACACACACCCACACACACAGTGTGCGTATGTGCCCACTGGAAGCACAGGACTGACTGTCAAATAGGGGAGTTTTGACAGTTTGAGAGTGTTTTCCTTATCTGGTAGAGAGACTTGTAATTTTTTAAGCTGTTTGTTTAGATCTGCTGCCCTGGGCTGTTCATGTGTACTTAAAGAGTGTAGAGCATTGATGAGATATGTTCAGCTGAAAAAGCCCCAACGACTTCGAGATGTCATGTGTGGGGCTTCATAGTGCATATGGCTAAAAAGAGCACAGGGCATAACACAGCAAGTAACTTCTACTTATTTTGCACAGAAGCAAGAAAATATATATTTCTTTCTAGAAAGATAGAAAGACGGAAATCGTTATGGTTTCTTCAGAAGAGCTGAGGCGTGAGAATGTTGTGTCCTTGACCTGCCTGGTAAAAGAGACCCTATATATTTTATACATGCATTTATTAAAAAATAGTATCTTGTATATATATACACGAGGTAACAGTAATAAGTTGGCCATAGTTAGCAAAAGACAGGGTTTATGCAAAGCCAATGAAAATGTGTTTCTCATAAAGTATCTAAAAAAGACAAACATTGAAATACAGTGTACCTGACTGAAATTCCTATCAACTCATAACATTTGGGAAGTAAAAGATGATGACAAGTAGTGTCTTTTTTTTTTTGCTATAAAAATAGAAAATCACATAATGCAAAAACCAGTTTAATATGATAAATGGAAGAAACAACCATTTGCAAACCAAGGCTGGAACAAACCCCTGGCAGGGAAAGCAGAAGTAGCTGGCAAAGGTGCCTTTATGATATGTCAGATTTATGTCTCAAGATGGCCAATCCGTTCTTGTTTTCATGTGCCGTTGGTGGGATTTGTGTTTGATATTCAAAAGATCAGATTTGCTTCCTGCAGATTGAAAGCATATGCTACTTCTGGATCCCTTTTTCCTAAGGGATTTTTGCAGCCGGTATGTACCCAATGTTCCTGTCATCTTGACAGGCTAAACTGCAGCAAGTTTTACCTCTTCAGACATACATGAAAAAGTACATAATATGCATGCATAAATAGCACTTTCTGAAATGTTTCTTCATTTCATAGTTACATGCATTTCTTGGTTGCCTGTAGTACCTCTATAACCACAAGTACTTTCCAGCTTCCAGTCCTCCAAATTACTGTATCTCAGCACAGGAGTATTTACAATGTAAATCCTTTTTTTTTAGAGGGGAAGTAAGTACCTGTATACTTGGAGCTCAGTCAAAGGAAAGTTCTATCAGTATCACACTGTTTTCCTCACACCTTTGAACACAGGTCTGTCTATAGAGATTGTTAGTAACTAGAGATTGTTAGTCTCTAGTAACAGAGATTGTTAGTAACTGTCTATAGAGATTGTTAGTAACTAGTAAAGCCTACTACACATCTATCTTAGCTTCTGAGAACTTAAATATAACTTTGGAACAAAAAACTGATGCTGACTAGGTAAATATGAACTTTTGGGCAATCTTTCTTAAAAGTTGCTTACAGATTGAGGCCACCACGGCAGCCAGTGTCACTGTTTATCAGGGAGTGCTATTGTACCACGCTGGGAAGGAGCTGAAGTGTGCTATTCAGGGTGCTGCTGAGCATAACAACCCCACAGCCGGTGTTCTGGGTAGCTGTGGTTCTTTATTTTGGCCTCAAGCTAGTGAGCACATTCAGTGGGATTCAAGGGCATCTGGCATGGAAGAGACCTGCACTTCTATGGTTACATCCAAACTTTATTTCTTTCTTTTTTCATGCTTCCAGGTTCTCCTTCGCACTCTTTGTCCAGCCCATCAAACCCAGGTTTTCCATGAGAGGAGTGAGAGTACACAAATGCTGTAGAACCGAGACAAATAAAACTACTTCTCGCATAGATGGGAAGGTATGGATCCCGCAGCTCTATCACTGTACTCCAAATGCAGATGCAATTTCCTTCACTTACACAAATAAACTCCACTAGATGCTGAGTTAATTTCATCTGCAAGAGTTATTAATTCATTTTCTTCAGTTGATATTCTTTATTTTCAGCCTGATTTGATGTCGATCAGCAGTAACAAGCTATGGAAATTATTAGATAAAGTACTTTTTCCTCCCTACTTGGAAAGCAGAAGTCAACTCCCACTTTGTGTTTTCCCAGTCTCTTATAAACAGAGGCTACATAATATTGCAGCTGGAGAAAGGGAGTAGCTGCAGCTTCCCGAGTAAAGGTGCGAGAGCAGGTCGGAGGAGTACTGAGTATATTTAGGATGGCAGGATCATATTGCTGTTGGGGTAGTAGCTCTCCATTTCCGTTTGGTTTTCTGCATGTTAATATCTAGTGCTGCCCTGTTTTTATAAGCAAGGAACTAAGAAAAGAGAAAATAAACTTTAAGGGAACAACTGTACTGAAGCATGGCAAAGGGAAGAGCTAAGATCCTGTGTAGCAATGCAAGCATTTTGATGTATAGCTGTGAATGCAGTATGTGTGGGAGATTGACAGAGCAGCCACTTGTGATTCTCATTCTTGTGTTTGGCTGGGGACTGCTTTTGTACAGAGCTGTTCAAATGTATTCCAGGAGCACAGCACTCAAGGAACTTGGCCCTCAGGGAATCTTAATGCACCCATAATGCTCAGCTTTCAGCCATCAGGTTGCTTATGTGTCTTGAGTTACTGTAGAGAGTGAAAACTGAGTTCACAGGATGGTTTGCACCAGAGTCACCTATCTTCTGCATTCACATGGTGAACAACAAGTAATAATTATTAGTTGCTATTGCTTAGCAGAAATGTGTGCTCATGAGTTGTTTCCTGGAGTTTTTTTGTGATGTTTTAATATATTTTTCATTACTCTTCTACAATGAAATTTATTTCCTGATTTTCAGTAATGATTTATTTTTGCTTGGTGGCTTTTCAGCAGTCGCATTTCTCCTCAGTGTTTAGACAGTGGACTGAAAATACCAGAATTGTTTTGAAAGCATTATGAAAAGCCTAGGCCCAATATATTGGTTTAGTCTAGAAAGATAGGACATCTCTTAAGATGATTTAACTGCAAGCCCAGAAATGTACTAACAGTAAAAGCATTTATTACAGAAAAAGATATCTCATACAAGGAACTAAAAATAAAGTTTGTAAGGTAAAACCAGTAAGTTCTGCATAATATTCACTTATTTTTAAAGGCGAAGTTTAAAACAAGATTTTTATTCATATAAGATTAGATCAAAACCTGTGTCTGCTGAAAAAAAGCAAGGCAGTGTTATTCCCCTTTGTTGAAACCTGAATAAATTCCATGTAGCACCAAAGACTCCATAGGTAGGAAAAGGACTTGTGGAGTCTCTGGGCAGAAGAAGGACTGTTGTTGCTCAGGAAGCTCACACTTGGAAGAGACCTTATCTGGCTTAATGGTTGGTCTGTGCCCTTCATTTTGAATGTCTTCATCACATTTGTAATTGTTTGAAGAAACGAAGGTGCTTGAGGTGAGCTGTAGAAAAGTTCTTGTCCCTTTTGTCCACAGAGAAACTCCATCTTTGCCATGAGCCCCCTTTTTTAATATGAGCTTCAGAAAACTCTAGCTTTTAATATGTTAATCCAGAGTTGTTGGATTTTTTTTACAGAAAATCTGTAGACCTCCTATATAATAAACTCACAAAACCCCCACCCACACTACAATGTATTTCATGTGTGATTCCAAACAAAACACACAAAAAGCCATGCCAAATCTTGACATTTAAATGCTTAATACATGGAAATAGAATAGGAATCACACAAGATCATGCTGTAATTTCAGAGACACAGCATATGTGGTACTTACTGAAAAACTAATAATTCTAAGTGAACTTTCAGGAATTGTGTTCCCTATACTGAGTCCTGGAAACTGCCACAGATACAGCAACTGAAACACTTTCCATGCAAACTCAATGATTAAACACAGAAATGCAGAGGTCAAAGAGAAACTGCTGGGAAGATATGAGAATTAAGTCAGTTGCAGATGTAAATATAAGTTTCTCACCAAAGGGTCTGTTCACAGTGTAAGAAAAAGAGCTTCAATCAATCAGAAATAAAAATATGGGGAGGATCAAAGAATATGTCAATAAATAGTAAAATGAAACCTCACATTAATTAGCTTGCAGATTAATTTCAACTTTAAGTAAGGGGTAAGTTTTGACAGGGACTGATTCTCTCTTTTGTGGCTAACCCAAGTACAGGTTAACAAGATAAGGAGCTTAAATTTTATCATCAGCAATTACTCAAATGATAAGATCAGGGCAGAGACTTTTTTCCCAGTGTTTTCCATTTAGGTATATGAAAGTCACACACAGGAGAGCTTATCTAAGTGTCATATGCAAGTTAACACATTATCTGTGGGTTTATATGCTAGAGGTTGCTTCAGAAGGCTTTGATAAGAGTTTATCTTGTTTTCAGAATGCTGCTTGGGATATATGATTCTGCACACGATAATCTAAATTATTCTAGTCCCAAGGTAGTTTTACTGGTTGTTGCCATGACTGTGTACTTTTATCATGCTAAACACATCTCCATAGAAGGAGGTAAGAAACATAGCAGGAGGCAAAATGTGAGCAATCCTAGTCCCACTTTTTTGGAAGGAGAAATAAACCTGTATATGGCATATTTTATGCTCTTTGGCATGTCATTTTAATTGATGCTGGAACTGACATCTCTGTGCTTTGCTCTGAGGAAGTTCTATCTCTAGCTGCCTTGTTACTTACGATATTGGTAGGTCACCCAAGGCCATGCCATAATTACACTGCTTTTCATACCTAGACAGGTTAGTGAGATAAATAAAGATTAGCAGGACTCTACTCTCCAGAGCTTTGGCAACAATCCTAAGTACAAATGTACATGCAAGAAATAATATTAAATTAAAGGTACTTAAGCAATGCATTTGACAATTTAAGAGAATGTAGGAAATGACTGATATAGTTTTAAATTGTTGAAATATGACTGATATTCCACTGGATTATGAATTGACAACTAGAATATGATGACTGACCAGTTATAACTGCCCTGCTGCATTTAGACAGACTGACAACTACCTACTAACCAGCCAAATGACAAAATCAAATTAAAAGGCATACTTATAGCCACTACTGTACAAGTCTCTGGAGGCCCTGGATAAACATATGGATTTTGTACTGAGTACCAGATGTGAACTGGCACGGAAGCAATTCCCCGTCGCTGAAAATGCCCTGTGTATAGATGTTCAGATTTTGGGGCAATTGAAAAGAAGCTGAATGCCTCAAAATGAGTAGGAGGAAAAATCTGATTCATAAAACTCCCAAGTTCAGAGCCAAAGCAAAGAAGAATGTAAAGGTCTTGTCTTTTTAGGAGACTACATGTAAGAGTAAATTGTCAGATAATAGTTCTGTTAAGGCATTGAATGAAAATGGTTTTGGATTTTTTAACCAATAATAGCTGAGGAAAAGATAAGTGAATGAAATTCCAGGAATCATTCAGCTCTAATGCTGCAAGAGTAAAGCAATGCATTGACAAAGACAAGCATCTGTCTACCAGAATGATGAAAATAACATTGATATAGGATTGGTACATGTACCAGTGTTAATGTAGGTATGGAACAGCCCAACTGACCAGCTCTATAGTCTGCAACGTAAGTTTTTGGCTCAGAGTGAAACTACAGTGATGATGCGGTGTTGATGCAGATTGACTGCTGGTTTTGGCAGAAGTGAAACCAAATCATCATGTAAATTGCTTTAGTAACAAATTCAGGCAAGTTAATGAAGCCCTAAGTTTGGGTTAGGCTATTTTGTAGAGTAAATTCCAAGCTGCTTTATTATCAGTTGTGTTCATTTTTTTTTTTTAAACCAAAGCCCCACATGCTCAGAAAATGCTTTGAGGGCTTTGTTAACAATGTGTCCCTAAGGCTGAACCCCTGGCTTGGCTTAGCAGAAGTTTCCCTGTTATTTTCATGAGCTCAGAACACCACTCTTGTTTAAAAGGCATATTCATATAGTGCAAGCTAACTGTGAAATACTGTATGTCTGGTGGCATCTTCTAAAGAGTTGTAATTGTGCATTCAGGTAGAAAACCAGCTGAAATAAACAAGATACATCTATATCAATAACCTAAATATGTTTAATATTTAATTAAATATTAAATATGCCCATTAACCATCATGCATTTTAATATTGATAAGACTTAAAGCAAGAACACTGTTGTTATTCCTAATTCACAGTATATCCATTGCTTGCAGACTGTAACCTAGAAATATTAAGCTGTGACAGCCTGCCAGAACTTCTCCTGCAATTGATGGAGTTTCTCTAAAGACACTTCATAAAAGCAGCAGCATCGAACAGAGTGACCCTACAGGTGCAAACTGCAGCAGCTCTCCCTCCAGTCTTCCCAATAAGGTTTGTTGAAACTCTGTGTATCTCAACATCTTTATTGGTAATGGATCCCTCCCTTAATTTGCACTGATGCATTTGGAATGTCAGCTTCCAAAACAAGGCACATGGGCGGCATTTAAAGTAGATTTTTTGAAAGGAAAATGAACAAAGAGCATGTCAGGTTCCATTTTGATTTGCATGACAAATCCTGCATGCAGTGTTCTGGTGGGTCGGGCTGGGCTTGCCTGCCACTCACTGCGTTTGTCACTTTGGTTTGAACACTTCTGACAGTCCGTTATGTTAATTGTTCTAAGGATTGTTTTGCTGGGGAGGAAGAAAAGGAAAGGCATTTGTATTTTTGTACTCGTTCCATTTACAGGAAAGGAGGGATTTCTGAAGGAACACACAATGTTTTCAGTCTGTTTGTGATCTATTTGATTTGTAAATAATCCTGTGAGGTCATCAGCAAGTTCAGTACTTTAAATCTTACTGTTACTCACTTTGTGCCTGTGGTTTTGAGTGGGAAATACTGGGCCCCTAAACTGGAAACTTGGGGAGTCTATTGTTTTGGTGCACACCATTCTTTCTTCCTTTGAGTCCCGCAGTGATGGGTCCTGCAGAGTGGTTTGTGCTGTGCCTATATGCTTCTATGGGATGATATTGTGGTGCTTTGACAAGTGTTAACAAGGGATTTAATGCCCTCAGAGGCATTGCTGGGCACACATTGTTACCAGTGTGGGGGTAGTTTGTGGACAGCTCTCACATGTGTCAAAGACCTGTCGGTAGATATGTGCATACGACTGAATTCTCTCAGCAGCACAACTCAAGGTGGAGGTTGCTGTTGCCCTTTGAGGTACACAGACTTCTCTATCATCTGTGTTAATAAAACAGCCATGGCTTGTTTGTTTGGTGGTGGGGTTTGAATTTCAAAGTTCCCAGTTCACTGGGAGTTGATCACAAAACAGTATTTTAAGACTGATAGAATGATCAACCAGAACATTTCAGAAGACTTGTTCATGTTTGTATGTCACAGTTGCTGCTTTTCAGCTGCAGGAGACATCAGTGTTTAAAGAATGAGAAGAGCAAGAAGTTAGAAATAGAATTTCCCGGAGGTTTCCATGTAATGACTGATACCAACCTTTTAAGATTTGACTGATATCAACCTTTTAAGCTTTGAACTCCTAAACTGCATGCAGTCTGCTTGTGTAACTGTTGTGATCTAAGTGCACTGTGACAAATAAGCTCTAAATAGAGAATGCTTTTACAGTAGAAAATCATGCAGTCAGATGCAGAAATACCCACATAACTGAAGTTAAGCCATCAACTGTAGTAATTCCAATCACATTCTCGCTTAGTGATTCAGTATGCTAATGTAGTTTTTCAGGCCCAGTGTAGTCTTCCTTAAGTACTATTTTAGTAGCCTGTGGACTTACTAAGCAATCTGCTTGAGCTGGTCAACCTCCAAAAAAAGAAACCAAATATATTTAAGAAGTGTTTCTGATGATGATGAATAACATTCTACACTACTGTTTTGGGGAGGATTACCTGTTGTGCTGCTTTACTGGAAGCTGAACTTAAGGGAGGTGAACTCACTGACATTTAGGCCCCAGGAGGTTGAAGGTTGTGGCTCACACATGGAGCTGGCTTATGTCAGGATGGCTGTTCTCACTGTGGGGAGTTCCTCCTTCTGCTGCAGGGATGGCTCTGGGGCACTAACTGAGTTTTGCCAATTCTAGTGTGAATATTCTAAGTATATAAAGTTGGTAGTAAACAGATAGTATATAAAGGCGACAGGCTACCATTGTGATGTGCAGACCCATGGATTATGGCAGTGCAGCGTAGGATGTGGAAGCCTCCAGGGTGGACAGTGGCATTGGGAACTGCTGTTGTTCCTGCACAGTGGGTAAGGGGTCCCTCTGCTCCAGGCAGCTGTGGTTCAGACCTGCTCCAGCCACCATGCTCTGGACGCAGCAGACTGCAGCTCTTGGTCTGGTGGCTGGATGGTGACTTTCCATTTCCTGTTCAATCACTTCTTGGAAACCAGTGTCAACTGTTTCCTGTCAGAGTGAAAAGCTGCTAAACCTCTCCCACTAAGAACTCACTTGTGTTTTAATTGGTACCTAATGTTGACAAGAACCATTACGAATCCAAGTCATGGCAGGTGAAAAAAAATGACCACTATTCTTGGTTGTTCTTATGTTTTGTCTTATGGGTGTTTAACAGAAGTCAGTTGCTCAAGTTCTCGCTCTGTCCTCAGCACCATGCTTGAAGCCATTTTACTATCAGAAAGGGAAGGATCACCCACAGCTTTTTTGGCTCCTAGATATGAAAAGTGCCATGCCAGAAGTCCTCTTGCCCATGTGCTTGCTGTCTGAGAAACAGCTGCTGCCTCTTCCTCTGGGAGGGAGAGATCCTCACCACAGGAACATCATCCTAATGTCTGATCTCACTCTCCCCTCTGTCATTTTAAAGCCATTCCCCCTTGTCCTGTCCCTAGATGTCCCTGTCAAAAGCCCTTCTCCAGATTTATTATCAGCCCCTTTAGGCACTGGAAGCTGCTCTAAGGTCTCCCGGAGCTTTCTCTTCTCAGCTTGTGTCCATAGCAGAGGTATTCCAGCCCCCGTAGCATCTTCGTGGCCTCCTCTGGACTCAATGTTGTTGTTAATCCCAGAATTGAAGTCCGGTGGGAGCCTGGAGAAGCGGTTTATCCCGGCAGCGATCCCACCCAAAGCCATGTGCCCGCCTCAGTGGTGACTGACACCACACACGCCGCTCACCACCCGGACCCGGACCCGGACCCGGACCCGGCGAGAGGGCGGCGCAGCCAGCAGGGGGCGGCAGAGCGGCGCGGCCCCGCCCCGGAAGGCCGGCAGTGGCAGCGGTGTGGGCGCACGCGTGAGGCCTGTGTGGTGCCGCAGCCATGGCGGAGCGTGTGGAGCAGCGGCTGGAGGACCGCATCCCGGAGCTGGAGCAGCTGGAGCGGGTCGGGCTCTTCACGCGGAAGGAGATCAGGTGAGGCGGAAGAAGGCGGCACAGCCTGCACGGAGACCGGTAGCGAGCGCTGGCGGAGCGGCCGGGCTGGGTGCGTTCGCTGATGGCCCCTTCCCGCAGGGCCGTCCTGAGGAAGGCCTCGGCTCTGGAGTACAAGATACAGCGGCGAGCGCTGCGGAAAGAGGACTTCGTTAATTACATTCAGGTAGGCTTTGCTGATAGCAGGGCGGGCTAACCCGCGGTGGAGATCCAGCTCAGAAGTGAAGGAGTCTTGTAGTTATCCACGTAAGAAACGGGGCCCTGGTGTTCCCTTGGAAGTCGTTTATTAACAGAGGCTCTTAATCAGGACACACTAGAGGATGCAGCACAGCCAGTTTGGGGTGAGGGAGTCTTTCTTATTGTGGCTTTTCCCTATAGTTTTGTTTTCTCTGCAGGGATGCAGAAATCCCAGTTCCCTGATGTGATGTGCAGATTGCAGTTCAGTGTAATTAATTTCTTAGAGTGTTACAAGTTTGGCTTGTGCACTGTGACTCGAGGAGTGTGAGATGCTAATAGCTCAAGTCGGAAATGCCGTGCGCAGAACAAGTACTCAGTTTCAGTCAGCCTTAGAAATGTAGTGATCTGGCCAAAAACTTGTAACTTTAGCTTTCCTGGATGGAATTTTATTGCCCACTTGATTAGCTATAAAAATCTTGATCTGTAGTTTTTTGCTTATTCTTATGCATTTCCTCATTTGCTTTTAAATGTTTTGGGTTTTTTCCTCCCCATTCTAGTATGAAGTTAATCTGCTGGAGCTGATCAAGAAGCGAAGAGCAGTAAGTTTGTCAGTTATTCACTGTGCAAAATCCTTTATGTCAAATTTGCTATTGCAGTAAAACTAATACTTCCTTTTTGCCTCCTAGCGCATTGGGTATCCGTTTAAGAAGGATGAAATTGAGAACTCTATTCTGCACAGAGTCCATTGCCTCTTCAAGCGTGCTACAGGAAAATGGAAAGTAAGTTTGTTTATTTGTATTGATAGATTGAAAAATACCTTTTTGATGTGTAAAATGATCACCTTGTTATTGCCACCAATATTTGCAGTAATATAGAACGTAGCAGAAAAGCTAAGTGGATGTTTGGTCTTACAGTTCGCAGTGCCCTAGAAGGAGATAATTTGTTTGGGATAAACATTTTTCATATATAAACAAAATTTTATCATTCCCAAGTCATTATTTCTCAACTGTCTAGAGCACCTGCTGCAGTGTGAGTTTCGTCTGTCTGCTTGTAAGGACTAGAAACAGAATGAGGAAAAACTTTCAGCTGCTTCAGGAAAAGCTTGTCTTGATACATGTGTGTCTCAGGACACGTTACAGTGAGCTCTGTATTGGGTTCAGTGTAACATAGATTTGATTGAAGAGGCTTAGAGGCAGTGTCTTGAGATGCGGAGGTTGTTAGCTTGGGATGTTCTGGAGGAATTTGAAGATCGGTGGGGAAAAAAAGGGGTTTGACATTCAGAATTCCTTCTATCTGTATGCCAAGTCATCAGACCAAGGGCATACTGTTTGCTTGTCAATGTGCAACTGATTTTGTTCTTGCCTTGTTGTAAGGTTGATTCTCTCCCCCTTGCATTTCCAACAGGAAGATATCCAGCTTTGGCTTTCACATGTTGCATTTTGCAAACAGTGGGTGAGTCTTCAAAATGCTGATTTTATCTGAGTGAAGGTGCTGGACTGGTGCTAAATCAGGTGCCTGGAACTTGAATTACATGACACGGGTACAGACTTTACTGCCACATGCTGTAATACTGAAATAATTTTGACAGTAGGTTTGGAGCTGCCTGGATTTTTCACTGGTGTAAGTGTAGAATTTGACTTGGAATGAATTAGTATGAAACTGATGCTTGCAGGTGAAAGGGGTGAAGCTGAGTGCATTGAATCTGGAGTGCTGTTTGGTTTGGGAGAAGCCGAATATTGGATTTATATTTGGATATACTTTTAATATTGGATATACTTTTGCTGGAATGACTGGATCACCTCTCCATGAATGGTGATTTTGTTCCAAACATTTCTTATATTTCTTCTATGCTGAAAAGTATAATTCTGGCATTTCAGTATTTTGTAAACTTACCTGTGCACATCTTCAGGTTATGATTAACATTCTGTTATTGTCTGTCCTGTGCTGAAGAAGGTAACCCTGTCAGAGTAATGCCAAGCTGCCAAAGTAAGAAGTGCAGTCTTTACCTCAAAGGTAGTCATTGAGACTGTATGTTTGTGGCTTAGGGCACATAGGTGTTAGCTATGTAGTTTATAAAGGTTTCAGTTAAGTGTGCTGATCAGGCCTGGTAACGTTTGAAAGCTGGTCAGTACTGAACAAAAATGAGAAACTTGCTACTGAAGATAAAGTGGCAGAGAAGTGTGTTTTCCAGTACAGTTGTAACCTTTCATAATGAAACTTTGGTGCTGGTGGTTGGATGGTACTAGAGTGAGTAAAACAAAACTTCTTTTACAGAATGCAAAACATGAGCTTAGTAAGGTGTTCTCTTCCCTGCTGGCCATTCATCCCAATAAACCAGGTAAAATGAAACACGTGTGGCATAAATGTCTCAATATAGATGGTATGGGGCTGGTTTAAATTCTTATAGGGCTTAATTCAAGCTGCTAGGGTAAAACTTCCTGCTCTGCTTTCTTTGCCTTGCTGCAGCTTCAGAGAAAACGGCTCTGATGGATGTTGTACTGAGCAATTAAAAAGGGATGTGAAGTAGGAGGCTTCATGGTCTGAATGACCATTTCCCAGCTAGACTGAGGTCTAGCTAAATATTTCAGAGGTGGGAGATGTTGAATACTCAAGACTGCTTTTTGGGTTTTGAAGACATCATTATAAATCACTGGATCTGTAGCTATCCAAGAGTAAACTTCCTGTATCCGCCTCGCTGCTTAGATCTGTCCTTTAACTTGGTTTTACATGGGAGATAATCAGTCTTAGTCTGTAGCTAAGATTATGAATTTTCTTGGGGTGGGTGCATCAAACAAAACCAAGCTGGAGAGCAGCTTCAAAAGAGGTTCTTGTGACCAGCCACTTGCTTTGCCTTAGAATGAATTCATTTGTATTACCTATTTCAGCACTGTGGATTATGGCAGCAAAATGGGAAATGGAGACACGACTCTCATCAGAAAGTGCAAGGCACTTGTTCCTTCGTGCTCTGCGCTTCCACCCAGAGTGCCCAAAACTTTACCAAGAGGTGAGTTCTGGTTTTCTTCTACGACCAGTTGTTTGATTAATCAGAGCAAGTGAGGCCACCATATCTGAGATCATTCTGAGAAAACTGGAAAAAACTTGTTCCCTCATCACTTGGGAATGTTGTCAAAAAAAAGGATAAACCAAAGCAACTAACCCCAAACTTTGTACTGGTACCAATTTTCAGTTTAGCAAATCCTATGTTTATATATGCAAAGCGAGGGGTTTACACTGCTTATAGATACATGTGTCAAAATTCCCTTCTTAAAGTGCTGTAAGGTCTGCTAGGAGTTCTCTAGATTAGACCTGCCATCCCCAGCCTTTGTGAGGGAACGTGGGGGGTTTTGAGGGCAAGTTAAGTTTTAAAGAATGACTAAAACGTGTTAGTTTTCTGCATGTGGGAAATTTCAGACTAAATCTGTAGAGCAGATACCTAGATGCACAGACCTTCAAAAACTGGGGCTCTCAGACATATGTGGGGTGTTGCCAAAGTCTGATTTGTACCTCCTCAGAGTCTGCTTTACCCCATTTTCGGGCTCAGATGGTTTATGATTTATTACCACCCCCACAATCGTTTGATTTTCTTCTCTCTTTTGCAGTATTTCAGAATGGAGCTGATGAATGCTGAAAAACAGAGGAAGGAAAAGAAAGTATTTGAACAAGCAAAGATGAACTTGGTAGGTTCACATGTGAATGTGCAGTTCTAAGGAATCCGTATTAATGGCTTCTTTGACAACAGCTCAAGGAAAGCTTTTGTTCCTGTATTGTTCCTGTGTTAAGCGTTTTAAGTATTTGCTGATGCTCAGCTCAAATACTTCATACAGTGATTTTTCTTTACACTTATAAAGTCTTTTATTACATTCCACAGTTGGAACGTTATTAGTAATTTCTCAAAAAGAATAGTTAAATGTACTATCTTGTACTCCTTCACAGTTATGCAAATTAGGTCAAGAAAAACATTAATATCTTCTTCTGATGTTTTTTCCGTGTTTGCAAAAATGGTAACTGAAAGGAAACCAGTTTTTTCAATGATGTTATGCTTGATATTACAGGGGGAATTCAGTTACCCTGAAGAGATTCTCAATGGGGAAATGGCTCGCATAATCTTCAGGGATGCTGCTCAGAAAATTAAAGGTGATTTAATGTTTCTTTTTCATTAGGAAAATTGTCACCTTTAACTCAGCTCTCTAGTGGGTCATACAGATAGACTTAGCTCCAGTGTACACATTAAAATTCATTTTCAAATATCCTGTTTCTTCAGCAGAACCTAGATAATGCCAAAATATAAATTAATAACGCTGACAGTTCTAATTTTCACAGCTTTTCTGCAGGCTTTTGGGCTGAAGTGACATAGGTGCTGGGCTCAGAGCCTCCAAACTTGTTTGTTTAAAAACACCAAGGGGAGGGCAGTTCAGAATTACACCTTTTTTGCTTTGTTACTGCACATTAGATCACAACTTATCAGCGCTTATGACAAAGAGGTAAGAATTCAGACTAAAAACAAACCAGATTAAATCACTTTAAATTAACCAGGCTTGGTAAAATTTCATAATTCTATGTAATAATAATAATTTGATACTATTTTTTTTGTTGTTCCTCTTGAAATGCAGGTGCTGAGTTCCATCTGGCTGTGCTTTCCATTGCAAAGCTCTTTGATTTTACCCAAGATTTGCAAAAAGAAATCCTGGAAAGGTGAGGTTTGGCTTTGTACTGTGGGTGTTTTTATTTCACTTTGTTTGCTTTTTAAGAAACACTTCTCATAACTCCTCCAATTGATAGTGGGTTGACAGGTTAACAACTAAAAGCTGTTCCTTTAGAGAAATAGAATGTTAAGGCCTCTAGGAAATGCTTTAACAAAAACAGAACATGAGGCAAGCATGCTTGTTAGAAAAGGATGCTTGTGTCTAGCTTCAGAAGGGCTTTGAGAAGCTGCTAAGATAAACTTAGATAAAATATAATTGTCACTGAATAACTACTGCACTTCTTTTCTGTGAATTGACAGCAGGAACTGTGGATTTTCCTAGTGTACTTTGTGGTTCTCCTGCATCTTCATTATCTCCACTTGTTCCTCTCTTGAAAGATCTCTCTCAAAAGCTTCTTGTCCAGTTCATGCTATTACTGGAGAACATCCATATTAAATAAAACCCCAGAATAGGCTTATATTTTGTCTGTCTCTTATGGGAAGGTAAAATGTGTTTTTCTCTGGCATGTGGTTACTTGGAATTCAAATACATTCCTATACAAATACATCTGCCCTTCTAAGCAAAAGAAGAATGGTGGTTGAGGGCTGTTCCAGACAAGGTGTGTCGTTTAGTTTGCAGACCAGGTATGCTGATGATCCTCTTACATGGGACTACATGGCCCGTCATGAGCTGGAGGTGGAGTCCAAGCAGTCCACACAAGAAACCACAAAGCAGATGAAAATAACTGAAATGACCCAGAGAGAGGAACGGTGCTCTGCGGTGTTTGAAGAGGCAGTGGGAGCAGTGCCAACAGGTGAGAAGTTCTGACTGCATTTAACATGTTTTCCTGTTACTTGAGCATACTCTATACTGAATCTGCCCTCCTTTAGTTTAAAACCATTACTCCTTGTCCTGTTGCAACAGGCCCTGCTAAAAAGTCTCTCCCCATCTTTCTTATGAGTTTTAAGTACTGAAAGACTGCAACAGGGTGTCCCCAGAGCCTTCTCTTCTCCAGGCTGACAACCCCAACCCTCAGCTTCTCCTCACAGGAGAGGGGCTCCATTCCTCTGATAATACTTGTGGCCCTAAAGTCAGGCAGACAAAGGATTTTTCTCAGCTGCCTGTGAGCATCCTCTCTCTTGCATAGATGCATTGAGAACTACAGGCCTTTGCCTGTGCAATCTGCACTGAGCATCAGTTGTGACAGCCATGTGCTGAAGCCTCATCTCTTTACAAAGAGTTACTGTCTGCAGCTTACACTGGGAAGCCATTTAAAAATGTTCATGTTTTGGATGTGGGGTCTCTGTTTTAAAATGTTGTAAAAATTGGCATTAACACTTAGTGCTTGGATTCTCTGTATTCCTTTTAGACAAACATTTGTGCTTACTCTTGTGATTCTGTAAAGTGTGACATTATGTCTTTGATTCTCTAGAGGACATGTGGAAATGCTACATCACTTTTTGCTTAGAGAGATACAACAGAAAAACCAACAGTCAAGGATTAAAGCAAAAGGTAATAGCTTATTAGGACATTATAGTAACAGATCATCCCTATTTTGAACGACTTCTGTAATCTGTCAGACAAAGCAGATGTATTTTGACATTTTATCAGAAATGCCTGTGGCCATCAGTAAAAATCATTTAGTACCCATCAGAGGGGATCACTTCTACTGTCAGGCTCACATGTGGCCTGCCTGAACATGAATAACCCGATATAAACCAGCCTTGTCAGTAAAGTATAGTGACCTCTTTGGGTGAAAGTTAAGAGTGCAAATGTGTCCCTGTTTGCTGAAAGTGCTGCAAATCTGTGTTGTTCAGAGAAGAGGGTGAATTGAAAGGACTCTTGCAAATGAGTCCAAGCTAAGTTAGATGCTGGCATGTAAGTGCCTTAATTACACATCTGTGCTTGGGTGCAACTCAGTGCATTAACTAATGGTCTTGGGCAGTTTGGTTCCCTTTTAATACAGTAAAAGAACATTGCTATGTTGTTCTTTCACTCCTTAAGGAAGAGATGTAATTCAGATGCTCAGATATCCCCCTTATCTTGGGATGTATGCAGATACCTAAAGCATTAGACATATAACTTACTGTATTTCAGTGATGTGTTGATACATAAAATCTGCTGTGCTGCTTCTAATGCTCGGATCTGGTGTATGCAGGAATAATTATGTTTACTTTATGTTTTCTTCTCTGTTGGTTCTAGAGACTGGAGAGGACACTGAGTGTGTTCAGCAAAGCCCACGAGTCCCATTTGCTGTCAGAAGCTCTTTATAAGCAGTGGGTAAGAGCAGACAGAAAAATAGCTTGTGAGATTGTCCTGCGTTGCTTACATCCCTGTCTTTACCATGTTGAGTAGATAGAAGGGTGGGCAGTATTGCATCCAAGACCTCGTTTTTTAACAAGGTATTGAAAAAGTCTTGTGCTGATCAGCTGTATCCGATGGGTTTTAGGTTCAACTACTGCTGGAGTCCAGCCAGTTTGAGAAGGTCACAGAGGTGGCAGCAGCTGCAACTGAGCGCTTCAGCCAGTCAGTGGAAATGTGGCAGATGAGGCTGCAGGTGCTGATCCAGCTGAAGTGTGACGATGTGACCCAGTGTTTTGAAGAAGCTATTAAGCACGTGAAATCTCAGGTCTGTGCTGGTTTTATTGACTTGCCATGTATTAGTCTTGGGCCAGAACCTCTGATATTTGATTCCTCTCCTGCTTACCTTTCAGGGTGCTTTGCCATTATGGACCCTCTGGGTGGAATGGAGTGAAGGCACAAACAGCAAGGAGGACACAGAAGCCCTCTATCAGGTACTTAGCTAATAGAAGTCTACTTTTTATGTCAGTATGTAAATAATCGGGAACAATGGGTGTGGATGGAACACCTAACAAATTACAGAATTTCAACTGAAAGCTATGTATGTTACCAAAACCCAGTTGGACATAGGCTTACAAGCCTTTTAATTGTAGCTTCTTTTTTCCTTTTAAACTTGCAGAGATCCTTACAGGCCACTAATCCTGCAGAATCTGCAACTATGAAAGAAATGTATCTTGACTGGACTTACAGAAATGGTGGTTATAAGAAAGTGAAAAAAGTCTTTACCAGGTGACAAATAAAATCTTGAAACCTGAATGTTCTAGTGCAGGTGTTAAAAGGCTTGAATTCTAAAGTTACTTGTGTTTCTACTTCAGCCTGTGTGAAAATCGGCCATTTTCACTTGGCTTCTTCAAGAAGATGATCCAAATAGAAAAGGAGCAGGTAACTATCTAATTAATGGCTTGTACTTGTAAAATACGTGTCTAATGTTGGATTTAAATGGGAAATAGAGTGCTTATGAGTTGTGTCATTAGTTTGTGATCAGTTCATATTTGTCTTCTGAAGTTGATTCATAGCATTGAACACAAAGCCAGTTCCATGGTAACTAATCGTTGGCAGTGTGCGTGTGCGCGTGTAATTACCGTGACTCTTTTTCTTTGTACGAGTCTAATCAAGCCGCAGCTTCAGTTCTGTACAAAATAAATGGCCTTTTAATACCTTCCTTTGTTAGGAATCCTGCAAAATGCTCCATCTGAGAGAATACTATGAACGTGCCTTGAGAGAGTTTGGTTCAGCGGGTTCTGGTAAGGGGGTTTTATTTATTTATTTATTCATTCCATGCTGCTGCTTTTATTTTCGTCTATTTCAAAAGTTAGCTGCTTGTTCTGCCCTTGTGATTGCTGCTGTGCAGAGTCGAGCCTGTCGTTTCTGTGCCATTAAGAGCATGACACTCCGCAGTGACCTTCACTTTCAGCCCATGGTCGCTGTTCACAGTGGAATGGCTTCAGCGGAACTGCAGGCAACCAGAGTTTTGACTCTGGCTGGCAGGGAGATGATACCACCTTGAATTCGGGTTTGCAAACACTATGGGGCTGTGTTTTTCTCATCAAGATTTCTGCAGTATTTCTTTTAAGAAAGTAAACAGCTCAATTATTGCAGCATTATTTTTAAGACATCACTGTTGCACTGGAAATAGAACCCAGGCTTTGGTCCTCATGGGCAGGCGGCTGTAGTTTCCCAAAGTAAACCTCACTGCATTAACATCAAGGACACTTAAAGAACATATCTAGGTCAGGTTTGATATGTTTGTTCATACCAATCAAAACATAACCAGAACTTCTTTTTCTGTTAAAGATCTCTGGCTGGATTATATCAAAGAGGAGTTAAATCATCCCCAAGGCAAACCAGAAAACTGCGGGAGCATTCACTGGAGAGCTATGAAGATGTTGCAGGGGGACCTGGTGGAAGACTTTGTTTCCAAATACACTTTACTGCAAACTGGACATTTATGAAAATTATGAAACATTATGAATAGTTACAACATGACAGTGTACATTTTTTTAACAACTTTGTACAAAAAATAAGTATGTTCCAGGATCTCATTAAAATGTAACTTTACATTATTGCATGTGTGAAAAAACAGTCTGTCCCATTGCAGTTGTTTCTGGTGTTGCTTCTGCCAGGGGCAAGTTCAAGTGCACACTGAGAGGAGAAAACAAAGGTGCCTCTGAGGGTGTTCTTCATTGAGAGTTCTGAGAGCAAACTCTTCCTCCTGCCTAAACCTTCAGATGGAACAGTCAGAATGCATCAGCTTTTACATTGCAAAGCTTAATGTGCAGAAAAGTCCAAACCCATGGAAACTGCACCTGTGGGATCTTTGAATTTTATTAAGTTGAATAATGGAAAGTGGAACACTCGAGAAGTGATCTCTGAAATCACAGTGGTGTTTTTGAACCTTGAAGTCATTTGTAATCCTCTTTTCAAAAGGCCATCTTCTATCTCCCCACTATTTCTCAGATGCCTCATGTCTGGCATTCTGCTTTCTCCAGCTCCTTCCCCAGTAATCACTGCTTTTATATCTTGTCTGCCCTTTATTGTGTTATTCCTTCCCGTGAGCCACTTGTCTTCTTTCTTCAGTTGCACAACAATTTTAAGTGCAAAATGTGGGTTTGGAGGAATTGGTTTTGGTTAGTTGGGGTTTTTTGTTTGAAATCCAACAAAGCTGATAACCACCGCTTCTGAAAGCGGGCTCTTGACAGGGGCTGGTTCTGGAGCTTTGCCACTCACTCCACTACCTGCAGCACCCTCGTTGAGCCATGTCTATTCCTAAAAGCATGCCTGTCTGATGCCCGTTGGCGCAGCACCCACCGCCGGGTGCTTTCTCTGCGCACTCTTCCAGCATGAGGCCTGCAGGAGGGGGTTATCTTTTGCCAAGATTAGAAAGGCACGGAGCCTGCAGAGGCATCCATATTTTACCCACACCTTTGTGAGCGCAAAGGCTCTTTCTTACAGGTCCTGCGTATTTCTCCGGTTGTTTTGCCCCCTGGTCAGGCTTTTCCTCGCTGCTCACCGTCTCCAGTAGCAATGCAGTTCTGCACCGTGTGTCTCGGCGGCACAGGAGCGGGGCGCGGAAGGCCGGGGCGCTGCACACCGACCCTAACAGTATGGGGGTCCCGCGGCGCCTCACTTCCAGCGGCCGTCGCGGCCAGCCCGGCCAGCCGGTGCCGAGGCGCAGCCGTCTGTCCTCGCAGGCCGGCCGTGGCCGGGGGCGCAGGTGCTGCTGATGGGACCGACGGGCGGCGCCGGCTCGGCAGGTGTGCTGCGCTGCTGTGGGGCGGGGCGAGCCGGGCTGGCTTCCCTCGCATGACCCGTGTGCGCCTCTCGACGGACACGGTGCTCTGCTCTTATTCGCGGCGGGGAGCCTTGTCAGGTCTCTCGTGGCCGCGGGTCCGGCCTTGGCTTTGGGAGCCCGGCTTCCCGCGCCCTGGGCAGGGGCTGCTCTCCAGCGAATCCACCTTTGCTGCGGTGCGGATAACGCACCTTCCCCTGCCTCCCCTCAGGGGAACGTGAGGTCTTACCTTGTGCTCTCCAGCTGCGCGGCCGCCATTTTTAGCCCCTCAGGAGGCTGCGGGAGGATCGGTCTCTGTCCTGTTTCCTTGGCACGTTGGCTCCTGTAAGGTGGGATTCGTAGGCTTTGGTTCTTGTACCCATTCCACTCCTTGTGTATTATTACCTTTGTAACTTACACAGCGTGCTGTTGTTGGCAAACGGGTGCATTTTGGGTCAGATTTGGGACCCGCTTCCAAAATGGCAGCGCCGTCGTGGCTGTGAGGGAGGAGGCTGCGCCTGAGGTGACCGATGGCAGCAGCGTGAGCCATCCTTCTGCGGGTTTGCTTTGTGAATGGAGAGCCTTTTAAAACCCGGTTTAAACCCTCTGATTCATTAAGGGAACAAACAGCAAGGCTCAAGAGCTCAGAAACATTTAAATGCAATAGAAGCCCACGAGCCTGGGGTGAATCAAAGGTGCTAATCGATTCCTTTCAGCTGTGTTGAAGGTGATGGCTGGTGCCATTGAGTCTGAAAGCTTTGAGGAGGAACGGCTGCAAAATGAGAGAGAAACCATGACCTGGAAGCCCAGAAAAGGTAAGCCTAAAATAGTAGGACAAAACAAAGCAGGTGGGTAGTTAAACTTATACTGTGCTTGAGGAAATACATCTAAAAGAGCATGTGTGAAGCTTCTAGGTGATGCCTGGGAAATGCCTCCTCAGTTACTGCACTACATAATTTACATGTAAATAATCGGTGTATGCCTAGGTGTAAGAGTGATTAATATTGCCAAAAAACCTTTGTATATATCACAAATAAACCCAAACCCACAACCAAAACCCAAGACAACCACAAAATCCAAACCAAACCCAGAGCTCTGTTATTTCAGCATACCTTTGTTTTTGTTTTAACTACCAGAAGGTGAAGGTGGTGAAACAAAGCTGCTGGTTCCTTTGCCCTATTTTAAAGGGTTATATTTCAACCCTGTGGAAAATCCTGACTTAGGCTATTGTTGATGCAGTACATCCAGTGTTCCCAAGCACGTGGAACAGCACTGTGATGATACTCCATATATAAGAAACTGCATGTATTACAATTACATTAGTTAAAAAGTGCATTTATATACCTGTTTGAATTATTGCATGCTAAGCATTTGTTTCTGTTTAATTCCTCTTTCTGTTGGTTTTAGAACGTTTGCTGAAGAATATTCCGGGTGTTCTTGATGGTGAGTCTGAAGAAAGTGAATTCTCTGATACCTCTCACAATGAAAGTGATACCGGTGGCTCTCCTGTTTGCACTGGTCATGCACATTCTGACCTGGAAGACTTGGATGGAGAATTGTCCAATATGTCTGTGGCTGTAACTTACCCAGAGCTGCAAACTGCTGCTGCGCACGAGGTGGAAGACTGGGATAAAGAATTGGAGGATTATGATCCTTACGGTAAGTACAAATTTGTTGGTGCTTCATTTTGAGTTTTCAGTAGTATGTGATCAGCAGAAGGCTCTTTGTGGGAGAATGGTTTAAATAGCACTGCATGTTCTGTTTTAGTAAGCAACCTTTCTTGTTGTTGGCCTCATGGATTTGTAATGCATAATTTTGGTGTCAAATACAGGATTTAAAGGCAGTGCTGTGAAATTAGCTTGAAACCCTTGCTTAAGCAGTTGAATTCTTAGGGAGTAGAATGGGAAGAAGAATTAATTATATATGTGCGTTGAGTTTCTCTGGAGAGGCTAGGTCTCAGTAGTTTATCTTTGTTATTCTGAAGCGAAGGAGAAGGGTACATGGAGTGGTGCATGGAGGAATCTAAATTTGTTTTTTTTTGTGTGTGTAAAAGGAATTCTTCCTTGAAGAAATTCCATCCAGACTCTACACTGTAACATACCTCTGCAGCATGGGTTCTCTGGGGGGAAGTGGTACAAATGCTTAGTCTTTGAGTCTGGCTTCTTGTTGCTTTTGCTGTAGGCTTGGGGAGTTTTTTAGGGTGTTTGTTTGCTTTTACTGTTTCTTGAAGCTTGATGCTCTTAAGTGGTTGTACCTGTGATCAGCCCCATGCACAAAGGTGGCATTGGATGGAGGCAGTTTTATCTGGATCTTCAGGGCTGTATTCCTCCCATTTGTGAACTGGTTTACGGTGACTCGTGTTGAACTGGGAGTCTCAATCTTCCATTTGCCAAGCTGTGTTTCAGGACAGAGCAAGTGAATGGAGTTTAGCCAGCAGCGGCTGATAACCCGCTGTGAGTTTGTTGGCGCAGAATAGTACCATTTCCATTTTCTTCTCATTAATGTGTATCTTTTGTGATTAATACAAACATTCTTTTCTTTACTCAGGAACTATCAATTCTCAGTTTATTTTAAGTCCATAAATGGCTGTTGTGTTCAAGTTCCATTGTTTGATAACAGAAGGAAGTGAGAAAGTTTTTGTAGCCTTCCTTTAAAATCATTCTGATTTTAGAATGGAAACAGTGTTTTTTTCACACTGGATAATCTCAGAAAAAAGACAATTTCTTTTTCAGATGTTTCCCTCTCTTCCATCCTGGCCTTTCCCTGTAATCTCTTATCTGCTCAAATTTGTGGAAGATTTTGGGTTTTTTGTTTTTTGTTTTGTACTGCAGTTATCACGAGTTCTCTTATTTTCCTTTAACTAACTCATCCCTGCCTGTAGCTTGTGCTCTCAAATTGTCACAAACTAAGGCAGCTGTGATGATGGGATCAGGTGCTTGTGAAGGATAATGAGTGCAAGTGCCTGAGTTGTTAACTGCCGCAAATGAAACTGTCCTTGGTTGGCCATTTTCTGGGTTTTTACAGGCTTTTAAAAACTGTTTTCTTTGTGGCTTGTTTGACTGAGCAGCTGAAAGGTGGGCACATGGATATACTGTGGTGGGGCCTCTGCTGCCCCACACTCGGGGCTCTTCGTTTGCTCAGTCCTTTTCAGTGTCTGCTGCCTGGAAATCGTTTGCTTCTGTTGAAGGACTTCACCCTATTTTTGTGCTCAGTTGGTTATTTGGCCTAATTCTAGCAGAGTGGAAATGCTATTCACAGTTAGCTTTTACAGAACCCCACTCTTCCATGCCGTCTAGTGACCCAGTTCTTAAAGGGTTTGGAGGGCTCCTAATTGGAGTGTGGTGATGGAGACATCAGGAGGGAGGAGGGCAAATAGAAGTAGTTATTTTGTGAGCCTTTTATGCCTGGAGAAAATGTAGAACTGCATGCACTGTAAGAGCTGTGGTGGATGTTCTGAAACCAGGTATAACACTGAGCTTTTGGGAAAACTGTGGAAAGAGCTTTCCTTAAAACAAAAATGTTACCAAATTCAGCTGTTTGCTTTCTTTGTAGGTCTAATTCATGAGTGCTGGCAGATCAAATTGAAATGGTTCACTGCAAGGTGCTGCAGACCTGCAAAATAATCTGCTGCACTATACCACCGGTTCTCTTCAGTATCTCGCATGCTTTAAATCTTTTCTTTGATCTTCTTTAGATGCTGGCGATTTCCACTGCGGAAGCTTTCAGGAAAATAATCCTTTGGCCTCGTACTCATGGCAAGAGGATTCGTTTTACGTCCCAAGCTGTCACCATGCAGCTTCTCTTGCTTTTAAGCCACCATTTAGAATGACCGAGACTGGCCAGTTTGATGATGCTGATGAATGAGATTAACTGTGGTCAGAACTAAGTTTGGGTTCCGAGTTGGATTATGTTCTTCACTGATTGAGTCATGTCAAGTCCTTTGGCTTGCTTGCAATGTTCTGCATAAGGCCAGAAATGAACTTACCATCTCTGAAGTTTTGCTTAGACACTCCGAACTGTTTATAAATTGACCACACTTGACCTCTGGAAATGAGAGTGTGGGTGCTAGCTGTAAGGAGTCAGTGCATTTCTGGACTTTTGTTTGTTATATATATGTATCTGTGTTGTTGCTAATTAATTTTTTGAGAGGAAGCATTTAACTTAAAAACTGCAGTTTCTCTGCCAGGCTTTGTCAGTTTTGACATACTGATCCCCGTGTGTCTATGTAACTTGTAGTTTCCATTTGATGCTGTCAGATGGTTTGGATGGCTGATGGCTGTAAAACCTCTTCCTCATTGCAGTTTCTCTGTTGTGTTTCTGTGTTGCAGTTTGTGATTCCCTGTCTACTGCTGATGTTAACAAAACAAACCATGACAAATACAGGATGAGTTGGGATTATTTTTATGTATTCCAGTATAAAGGAATGGCATATATGTGATACGTGTGTGGACAAATGGTAGGGACTGCTGCATCCAGTAGGAATGCTGGGTGCTTAAGACTGCCTCCCAGCAAAGATTTCTCCACATCAGACCTTCTTGTATATGGGCATATTATCCAATCTTACAGTTGTCTATAACATTCTCATGTGACATTAGACATGTAATGAAAAAGAAAATACCTCCACTTATGTAGTGTCTTGCAGTACACAATCTTTGTCCTGCAAGCAGTAGTGCATTAAGGTTCTTGATACTATATGTTTTGTTGTTTGTGGGAATGAAGAGATGGGAACAATATATGTTTTGTTGTTTGTGGGAAATGAAGAGATGGGAACACAAGATGTGTCCAGAAAGTCTCTTAAGACAACAGCTGGGACTAGATCTGTATCCTTTCTGTGTTTGCTCTGGTATTAAAAGAAACATTCTCAAATGAAATGTGAAAGTGGATTGAGTGGCTGGTCACCTGAGTAACAGTAATGTTCAGCTAATGGTCATGTTTCATTACTCACTTCTTTCTCAAGAACTTCTTGACAGCTTTGACACAGACTGATGCTGGAGCACAGCACCCATGTTTGTTTAGTCTCACGTCAGGAGTTAATATTTACCAGTGTATGAGTCCAAAATAATTTACACATCTATTTGGAAGGGGCAAGTGAATGACAGTGATATTTGTTCAATCTTTTCCTAGAGAGCAGATGAGGGCAAGCTCTTGGAAGAGTCTTTTCTTCTGGTGCCTTGCAGTTTCTGGTTATGTTTTAGTACCTAACAAAGAGTGGAAGTCTGGTGTAGAAGTTGCAGGAAATGTTTATGTGTTTTGTGGGCTACTGGCTCTCAGAGAGTATAGCTTTTTGAATCTTGCATTATTTAAAACATGCACTTGACCCTGGAATAGAAGTGAGAATTGACTATGCCCAGTTTACCAGGTTTGGGCATGTAGCGGCTTCTTTATCTGGGAAGACAGACTGTGAGCACGACTATAATAGACTCGTCAAATAGAGTAAAATTGTTGATTTGCATTTATAAATGCAATATTAATAAATATAGATGGAATACGGGTTACTGTTGAAGTAACAACACACCAGTAAATTCTAGAAGTTCCTCTGGAAAAGCACAGGTTGCTTTCAGAGCCTTTTGGGCTCCAGCTGCAGATGTCAATACCCAACGCTACCCTGCAGAGGGCAGCAGAAAATTGTCTACCCCGCTCAGCATCCTCTCATCTGGCACTCAGTTTCATCAGTTAAGTGTGAGATCCCCGGGCTGGATTTCTAATGTTAATAGCAGTTTAGATCCGTGTTCTGCATAGCCTTGTTGTTCCCCAGTGATACTGATTCATGGCCCTGATTCGTTTCTCATTTTTTTTTATTTCACTCTGAAGTTATACTTACTGGACTGAAAAATTTCTCCCATGGCTGAGAAAGAACATCACTTGTCTTCAGGCTTAATATGTTTTTTTTTTTACTGTGCTTGTGGGAGATGTCCCACTGTATTTAATAAAGATGAAACTAGAAGGATTCTGTGGAAGCAAACCTGCCTTTTTAGGAATTGTTTTAGAAGGATAACCAAAAAGTCTTTATAACATCAATCAGGATTATTTTCTTCCCGTTTTGTTCCAAAATTCCATCAGTACCGAAACCGAAATCTTCACACCATTTTGTTGCACTCTATAAATGAAGTTTGTTTTCTCAGCCTGTAATTGCAATCAGCTTTGTCTATCTCCACTGTGGTATTATTAGAGGAGAAATTGTCTGGAATGGCTGCTCCCTGAGCTGTTTGTATTTTACATGACTGTAAACTTCAAAGATTTGTTTTTAGTTTCCCTTTAGGATTAAAACTGACACCACCCCCACCAGCTTTGTTAAAAACCCACGAGGATTTTACAGCAAAGATGCATTGCAATCCCTGGGGATGTGTTGGCAAATGTAACTTCCTTGGTCCTGGCCCTGCTTGTTAGAGAAGGGGCTTAATGTTAAGTTTGATCTGAATACTGTCAAAGTTCAGTGGGATTAGAAAACCAGATGCACGCTTCTCAGACAGCATTTCCCTGGAAGGATTTGAAACCAAGCTCACGGATTCCAGTGTTTCTGCGCTACAGAGTGTTTCAAATTTCGTTGCGAATCTTGCATTGAGCTTGTTTTGTGTTGACACAAGCACGCCATGCTAGGCAAGAATATGTTGCAGTTAAACCCAAGAGAAGGTAACACATGAGCCAGCAATTCAAGCCAAGAGTGTCAGCCCTTCAGCCTTCTTAAATTATTGGAGGAAGAGAGTCCTGTTACAGGACCAAGATGGTAGATACTTTACGCATACAAGAAACACACTAGCAATGTATAAATTGGTTGGGAAATTTATCAGAGGTGTCAGAGATTCCTCAGTTTAAATGCGTATACATCTCTAACAGGATTCTGCCCTTCTGTTCCTACAGTACAAGACAGGCTTCAAAGGACAGAAGGCTTTACTGCATGTTAATGTGCTTGCTGGGTTTATATTTTGGAGGAGGCTTAGTATTGTGGCATAGTAGTATATTACTGTAGTGATAGGACAAAGGGTAATGGGTTAAAACTTAAACAGGGGAGCTTTAGATTGGGTATAAGGAAGAAGTTCTTTACTGTAAGGGTGGTGAGGCACTGGAATGGGGTGCCCAGGGAAGTTGTGAATGCTCCATCCCTGGCGGTGTTCAAGGCCAGGTTGGACAGAACCTTGGGTGAGATGGTTTAATGTGAGGTGTCCCTGCCCATGACAGGGGGGTTGGAACTGGATGATCTTAAGGTCCTTTCCAACCCTAACTGTTCTATGATTCTATAAAACAATGACTTAGTATGGGTACAACTCTAAAGCTGCCTTTACTTCTCAGTTCCCTGTTTTACAGGCAGAGGTGATCATACAGTCTGTTCATAAAGTACTGCAAATACTCTTGAGCAAGAAATCTTTTCTAAATAGTGAGGTATTAAAAACCAAAACCCCAAAAGTTTTTGCATTTTCTTTGAAAAGACCAGCAAATAACAATATAAAAAAAATATTTGGGTGCATCTGTTGTTTCCGTTTAGACCTATAGGGAATGATTTGCAAGAGGAAATAATTGAAGGAAATGTGTTCATATTTCCTGTTGATAAGGTACAGCATTTAATTCATACATCAGATTGAGACAGTGTTTCTTGCTCTTACATAACCGTAAAATCCAGCCCATTTCAGAGCCTTTTAAAGACATAAGTGCTTGACTTGTTTTCTCCCATCTTGTAACTAGTGTGCTTTTGCTCTTAAGCTGAGAAAGTGCCTCTGTTGTTCAGTGGACTCTGTGGATAATTTCACAGGCTAAGGGAAAAATGTGGATGGCAGCATCTCATCCTGACCATCTGCTGCTTCCAAGGACACCAGTATAAATCCTGTTGTAACAAAGGTCATATTGTGAAGCTAGTGGGTAAAAATCTGTAGGCACAGGAAAGGAACTTGTGATACTTACCCTCTGTGGTTCTGTGATGTAAGTGTAGACATTGGATGTTTGAGCATTAGAGGATAAAATTGTGGTGGAGTTACTAGTCCTGGGAGTAGCAGCTACTCATAGTGCAGCTTCCTGGCTTGGCAAAAGAAACCTGCTAAAAAAAGCTGCAGAGCACACAGCCCTAATAACTGGTTTAGTGATGGAAACAGCTTCCTTGAAGCATTTGGAATAGCTCCTCAGCTGGTATGAACTCTTGCAGCTCATTACACAAGCAGAAGCTCTGTCCCTCTGTATCCCCCTGTGCAATATCTGTGTCATCTCTGAACTGAAGTTCAGTGTGTCATTATTGCTGTGGATTTTAGTTCTGAATATAATGGGCTTTCTTTACATTCATTGTAACTTTATTGACTTTCACAGAGCCAAAAATGTGGCTCAGTGTCTCTTTGCAGGTTGTTCTTTTTAATCCCCCATTGGCAATAGGTAATGTCAGGACACATAGCTGAAATCGGCCTAGGAAAGTTGATATCTTGTAATTAACTCTTCTTACAATTCAAGTCATCTTCAAGTCTTCTTATAACTTCTTATAATTCAGCAACTTTTCTTTCTATGACCTGAATTACTTTAATCAAACCTTTCCTGATCTGCCTGCAACTTCTGCATTTAGACCTGGAAAATCTTTCCATTGTATGTTGCAGTAATTTAAGACTGAGTTGTGTACACAAGTTTTATGTATTTGTTTATAAGCCTGATGTCTCAGTATATTGTTTTATTTCTGTCAATGGGAAATGCCAGTTAATTCTGCTCAGTCCTTTTTGAGCTATTGGGTCCTGGCAAAATTTACATTGAGTGTCAGTCTGTGAGATGTGGAGTACCAGAGAATCCCGGTTCTCATAGTGCTGCTTTGAAGTTTTAATCAGTGTAGGTATTGTGGACTGGGGTTCTGACAGTAAGCAGGTTATTTAGTTTTTTTATCTCTACCTCGGGAACTACTCCAGAACTTTTACGCCCTGAGGAGTTCCTTCAGTTACTTAACACATACTAGAAAATATTTTGTTGGGTTTTAATTATTTCATTGCAGGTAAAGTCCTATCATTTCATCTGTAACCTTTGTCCAGTCACAAAGATGGGTTTGTGAGTAAATGTGCAGTGTTATAATATAGTACTGGCTGGCTACAGTTGGCTGGTAGTTGTGTAACTCCGTCTCCAGTGCTAGATGCTCAAATGCTTCTGGGGAAGTTAATAAGTGCGGCAGTGTGATTAAAAAGGACCTACACTCCACAGCAGAGAGTACAACCTCCCTTTATGTAATCGGAATTCCAGAGGGTAGGAAAAAGTAGTTCATCTGAGTGGGTCTTCCTAGTGGTGACAGTAGTATGGTAGGATTGGAGCAGCAAAGTCAGAGAAGCAGCTGATACTGCCAACAGAAGCATAGGCAACAAATCAAAATAATATAGTAGGGGTTGTCTTAGTAACGTTTAGGAGGAATGGGGACAGACTGGAACCTTGGTCAGCACTGGATCTGAAGTAACTTCTAGCCTGGGTAGCCTGAAAGCCAGTGCTCTTTGAAGCCAGTTCGTATTGAGGTATTTGGCAGGAGCTGGTGGTGTCTTATGTGGATTCTCCGCAGGGAATTGGGGACTGAACCAAGTTGCTCCAAAAGCACCCTTTTTATCAGGAGAGAAGCAGATTATGTGTTTGGTCTGGTTTTGATACACCTGAAAGTGGGCAATGTTGAAAAACTGAGGAACCACATCTGATCCATAATAGCATATTTAGTGGAAGTAAAATATCTGCAGAGGACAAAAACTAGGAACGTTTAGATTTTATGCTGTGTGGACCTATTGGATTCGTCTGCTGAAGCCAGCAAGATTTCTGTAAGTCCAGTTACTGTAATTACTGCATTTACACTGGGTTTCATAGAAAAAAACATCTGATAATGCATTGCAATTCAGAGCCCCTCTTAAAATTCCCCTGGGGAGAAGGGGAAGAGTGTAGGGGGGGGAATTAATATAGCTGCTATTTTAAACTTCTAATGGGTATGTGTCATAGGTCACGTTGGTCATGTAGCCTAACCCTCTGTCCTGCAGGATACAGCCAAGGAATTCTTGTGGCAGAAGAAATGCTTCTTCCATATTGGTTTAACACATCTTGTAACCTCTTGCTTCACAGAAAAAAATAGAGCTCAAAGTACAGGTTTCATTAATTAAGTATAAGCACGTGAGGTGATGTGCAAAGTTGTATGGGCAGTGTTGATCTGCTGGAACAAGCCCTTTTCTGTGGCAAGCCTGAGATGGTCTGTGTGGGGGAGCAGGTCTGGTTCAGGAATCTCAGTTGCTGCTTTCTCTTTATGACAGGAGAAGAATATGTAAAGGAAGACTGCAAATTTCGTTTCAGCTATGGTTAGTTCATGATACCACAAACTGCAGCAGGGCAAGTGGTAAGCTGAAATGAATACACAAAGGTGGAGCCTGTATATAGCCACAGTGCTAGTTCAGAAACCACCATTGTTTTGTCTGCTGTCACTACTGTATTTGCTAGAAACTTAGACCCTTCCTTGTTCTCAGTGTCACTGCCTTCGGTGTTACTGCCTATCAGTACCTTCAGTTCTGTATTCTTTAAACAGGCCATTATTTTCCTGGTCTGTAACAGCTTTTACCTTCTGTTTCGTTCATTTTTAGCTTTTCTGCATTTTTCATACTTGATTGATTTGGCCTCTAATGCTGCTGCTTGTAGTTTGCCAGAAATCTGGTCTATTCAGTGGTATTTGTCAGATGTTATAGATAAAACCACTTGGATAAATGTTTCTCGGGCAGAGACTGCCCGTCCACTAGATAAGAACTACATTTAGTTCTATTATCTGCACTTGTGTTAATAGGTGTATTGGATTTAATTTGGTCTTACGGAGAGAAGCAGGCAAACTTCTTCAGACAGGCGTGGGATTTGGTTTAAGGACAGGCTTTCTTATGTGGTCTGTAAAGTGCATCGTAGCCCTATAGGAATACTTTGTGTGTCTGGTTCCTGCCTGCAGTTTTGAATGCTAATGATTGTGCTTCTAATTATGTATTGAGGTAAAATCTCAGATGAAAGAATAGGGAGTTTTATCATCTGTCCCATTAAGTGCAGCAGGGTTTCTGTTGTGAAAGGAGTGACTGCCTAAAACCAAACCTAATACTGACAGTGAGGAGGAAGCCCTTCTCAGGTACACAGGCTTTGCAAGGCACCTTCCATCACTCTGCATCCTGTAACTGGTTAAAGGATGTATCGATTTCTTAAATCAGCCATGTCTTTGTCATTTACTTCCAGTGAAGTTCCTTCTGAAAAGGGGGTTGATATGGACATCTTGCCAGCCTGTAGCAGTGTGGCTGTTTGATATGATAGGACTAGGGAAACAGGTAACACCCAGCCTTTGTGATCCTGACTGCCTGTAAACAAAAGGGCTAAGTTCACTATGCTGTTAATGGACTTAACTGCTCCATAATTGAGACTCCAGGTACTTGGGAAGCAACCTCTTTTGTTACATATCCTTTCAAATTTGGCTTAGTTATTCTTAGCTTACCTTGGTATTGAATCTTGCTGCGGCTTTAATGCTTGCTTCTGCCACAATTCAGTCCTCAAGGCTTGACAATAGGATTTTTCTGGTTTCAGGGCTTGCCTCTATAGTGTGTGTTTCATTTTCTGCTTGAATTTCCCATTTTGGAAGTATTGTTTTCCTTTTTTGCCTTTTTTTTGTACCTAGCGGCTGCTTCTGCCTGGGGTTAAATTTTTAGGTTTTGTTTCTACCTGTTGAAGTAGTTCTGCCTGTAGCACCAACAATGGGTGCTAGCTAAAGAAAAGAAGAAATCTGTTTTCTATTATGGCAGCTTCCACATTGTGTAATGACTTGAAGATTGTATCAACAGTGAGTGTAGGAAGAGGCTGAAATAGGTCAATATGGGAGAATGCAGAGTGTGCAGGAGCTGTGCTCAGTTAAAACTGGAGCA
Source organism: Neopsephotus bourkii (assembly GCF_033783945.1). Classification (NCBI taxonomy): domain Eukaryota; kingdom Metazoa; phylum Chordata; class Aves; order Psittaciformes; family Psittacidae; genus Neopsephotus; species Neopsephotus bourkii. Next base: position 4,113,052 of record NW_026902223.1, read on the forward strand.
TGCTTCAAGGTTGACTTGATTCCTTCGTCTTTAATTGGAGCCTCACCTAATAGAGCTGAGAGCTTTCCCTTCTCTAGTTTATAGTGCCTTGTATCCTTTTTTGCTGTACTTGCCATGTTACCACACACATGACACTGATGTGAGAGGGATATTTATTTTTAGCACTTTTTCCCGTGGTTAATCCATGCAGGTTCTGTTTGACCGTACAGTGCTATTTTAATGATGTAGGAACAGCTGTTTTCTCCATGTCTTATCAAATATCCTCCATGTTCTAATAATAACACAGAGGTTTCTTTATTCCTGGCTATTCCAAATTCCCACCAGAGGGATCTCATTGCATCTCTTCATGGGGCTGCAATCTAGGAATGGGCACTTGTGGCTGGCTAGATAAGATTCTTTGCTGTAAAAACTCAGTCTGATTGAGGATTTAGCATTTATTTTACCTTGAGTTTATCTAGGATGACATTTAGGGCTGATTTTTTTTTTTTACAGCCCGGTTGTTTTAACTTTGTTCTTGTTGCTTTGGTAAAATGACAGGTATATCAATGTGCTTTGCTGTCAGCTGCTGTAGGAATGATTTCATTAGACTGACTTCTGTTTTTGTTAACACTACCATCGACTGTTTTAATGCTGCTGTTTACAGATTCTAATTTTGTGATCTTTTTCATACGTATTTTCTGTCATCCTTTTTGTTGCCTATTTGCTGGCACAGAACTGATACTGTAGCAATTGTCTAATTTTATATGAGATCTGTGAATGATATCTGTCAAAATATGGCATCTGCACCACTGCTAAATGGTGCCTTTTATTTCTTTTTCTGTTGAGGAAGATGCCTGTGATTTAGCTGGTCCTTCAGGTGGTCTAGTGATGCTGTGTTGAGTGAGAGAACATGACATACCTGACCTCTCAGCTCCATGGTCCCACCAACAAGCAGGGTAGCATGAACTAGTGCTCTATTAGACAATGAGTACTCCAGGACAAAATCCTACAGATCATGACAGTGTTGGCATAGCTTGATAGACCAGAACAAAGAATGTAACATATCCTAAATGCCTTCTGACCTTGTATTTTCACTGCTAATATTTTTGAATGGGGGGGTTTAAATCATTACACACTTAAGGTCTGCCAGAGATGTGTGTTTTCACTGGAGAGTCTCTTCTGTGTAAGAGTTGTCCTGATTATCTTGAGAAAGTTCTGGAGTTGCTTGTTTTCAAGCTTTCTTTTAGTCTGCAATATACAATAGAGGAATGCAGGTTATTCTTAGACATGGAAACTTATTCTGCTACTGAAGTGCCTCATCAAATTCACTAGTAGCATGTCTTTTCTTGCTTAGCAGTCTTCTCTTCAGCATTGAATTCCAGAAAGCCTTTTACAGGTGGATTTCATTCTGATATAATGTTCTACTGTAGCTCAGAGCCAGCTTTAGTCATTAACCTATCCATGCAGCTACCTACTTTTAAATTAACTTGGCTATTGAGCAGCATTTGGGAGACACAGTTTCAGCTACTCTTAACTTAGGAGTTAGTCCCCCCAGTACATTGCCTCTGCAGTCTTCTGAAAACTGAACATTTGCAAACACTTCAGTTGGTTTAAAAAAAGAAAAAAGTAATTGTCAAGGGCAGTAACAGCAGAAGTAGAACCCGTTTAGCAAATTCTTTTTGTCAAGGCAGATCTGAAAACTACATTTGGAAGGTAGCTATGTTGTGAGTGCTTCAGAGGCCACTGCTAATAAACATGACTAGTTTCATGTATTGAAGGTATGGGCCTGCTGGAAAAAAAAATGGCTTGAATGCCAGTCTGTGATTTTCCAAATTAAATATCTATTAAAATCAATAATGAACATTACAAGGTTCCTATGGTTACCAAAGCTTCCTTAGTGCCAGGGCTGCAGTACATTTCACTTCAAAGAAGAATCAATTTTTTCCCCCTTCTTTCAGTGTAATCAAATAGAACTTTCAAAACTGCTTTTAATTTGCATGCATTAGTTGGTGGAACTTGTTGCCACGAGGATTTGTTAAAGCTGGCAAATATAGCTGTTCCAGATGCTTTTGTTTCATAACATCTTTGAATGAAATCTCATTAAATCACAGTTCTTCAGCTCTGTACTGTAGGGCAGAGGTGGCCATCCCTTGGCTGGGAGGACAAGTACAACTCTCAGTGACCCACTGAGTGTGGGTGAAGCTCTAACAGATACTACAGCGTGTTACTAAGTGTGTAGTCACACAGTTGTGTTTACATGAGTGACTTACGCTCACTTGGTCTTGAAACTGGTCTTGCACTTCTGAATACTTCTGCTGTAAAGTACAGCCTTGACTAGTAAATGAAAAGGTTAAGAAGGAATGACTCTTATGGTCAAGATATGTCAATATTGTTTCCACTAAAGCTGTAGGTGCTGCCACCATTGGCTGATTGTTGCAGGATGGAAAATCCAACCTGCTACTTGTAATGTGCAGGGATGGACATAAGCCCCATGGTGAGATCCTATTAGACAATTCCTGTGCAGGTTTCCTCACTGAGCTCAATCAATGATAATGTTAGCAAGGTTATAAAAACAATACAGTGAAACTGAGGAAATAAACTAAGGGATTTTGCTCTGGCATCTGGCCTGCACTGACAGCACATCTGCTTAGCAAAGGTCAAAGATCAAGCGCTCCTGACACTGCTTACTGTTGTTAGGAACTGTTCCCTTTATATCAAGCACAAAAGAGTGTATGTTTAGGCATTCCCCAGTGCATCCTCTAGGATTACTGTGCAAAGATTACTCTTGTTTTGACCATATATTTTCTGTATACAATCAAAACTTCTTTATCCAATGTGGAGCTTCTGCTTATGGTTTAAACCTGGTTTTAACATGCACATTTGTTACTGTGTAAATCACTAATGGAGGGAAAGTATTTGCCACATTAAGTCTGTTTGCTTTAGAACTGCAGAAATTTGTCCTTCCGGAAGACAGTCTGACAGGATATGTGATTCCCGGTGACCTGATTCTGTTCTCTTCCTTGCTGTACTGGCTGATGTGGGTTAGGCTGATACAGCTAGACAGATGTACGGTGATGCCTTCTGCCATGCTGCATCCATGAGGAGAAGGGTCTCTAATGCACCTCTGATGGCCAGATTCATCGATTTGTGTGTACTCTGGGAATGCCTAAGGAAAGATGAAAAGCAAGTGATGGGGTAATATTGATTGCAAACTTCTGCTGCAGCTTGGCTGTGTTTACAAAATCTCCTACCCCATATGAAACTACTTGTTTATTTCAGATGAAATATGTAGGTGGTGACTATACCAACCTTCGTGACGTTTATGAGGAGTTAATGGAAGACTTTTCATGTAAGCCTTTAATACCTGTAGGTCCATCTGCTCTGTAAGAGCCTTTATGCACTTTGCATGCTCCTGAGTTGGAGTAAGAAAAATCAATCTAGTTTTGTACATAGAAGAAAGGGATTAAAATTGCCACAGTATCCATATCCCAGTTTTCATATTAAAAAACCAGGGAACTAGGTATTTAGATCCTGCAAACAGTTCTGAAACAGCTGAAAGCCCTCACAGACCTGCCCCATGCAGTCAGGTTAGCTCTGTGTGAAAACAAAAAGGTTCCATGTGCACCTTTACAATCATACCTTACAAGAATGTACTTGGGTACATCAGGGCATGTTTCTGAGTGAGCTTGTTCACCAACACTAGTGTGTTTCACAGTTCAGTTTCTGGTGCTTTTGAATGTGCTGCCTGCACACATTCTGAGGCTTGGCAGCATGGTATGGTTGGAACAAATGTACTGGATTGCCAGGGGAGCAGCTGTGCCCGTGCTGTGCAGGTTGGCTCTTTCCTGGCCTTGAGCCTGATAATTTAAATCGAGTTTTTAATGGGCTTCTGGGCCTTCCCCAGTTTCTGTTCAAGCAGAGTCTGGCACCAGTCTTCCCAAGTCCATAGCAATGAAAAGCTCTATTTTTAGCTTCTGATTGTGGAGAAATGTAGTGACAGGAAAGAAACAAACTGGTCAGGTGAGTGCTAAAATAGCAGGAAGGGGCTATCTAGCGAGTCTGTAACCTGCCTTTTGTCCTGTCAAATTGGGAAGTACAAAGTATAGCAACTGTGGCTCAGACTTCTCTGTAAACTTTTCCAGATTTTGACACACTGACAGTTTTAATTGAGCATGTTTTGTTTAATTCCTTTTGCCCTTTGCATCTGAGAGTGTGCACAGGCCTATGCAGGTTTCGACAGCAATCCTGCAGGGGATTGTTTTGAGATACAATTGTTGGTCGTTTAAAAAATAAAGTAAATATTATGAAGGCTTTTAATTTTCATTCCTCTTCGGGAAGTTTCCAGTCCCCCTCTTACAGAAATTATTTTCAGCAGTTTCTTGGGTTTCAGACCCTTCTTCTTGTAGAATATATGATAAAACTGTAACAGTTGTCAGTTTGCAGTGATCATGGGCTAGTGGTCTCATCTGTTCGAAGTAAAAGGAGCTGTTGTGTCTCTCAGTGTTAGTTTTTTAACAGCAGCTGTTGGAACAGTCGGTAAAGGTTGAAGCACTGTGATTTAAATGGTACAGATATTGGGTTTTGGTAATGAGAAAGGTAGTTAGTACCTTTCTGTGTATCCTTCAAGGAGTTATGAGTATTATTCCTCCATGCAGTAGGTGGAGACAAAGACCTGATGAATTTTATAATGTCTCAGACCGATTTTTATTAGGTATGCTTGGTCTCTCCTGGCTTTTGGTATTACTAAATTCCTTTATAGAAGTAGCAACTATCAAACAATTCTGTTCCAAAGCCTGTTGATTATGTTTACATCGAGTGTCACAATTCTTTTCCTGGCTATTATTGATCAATTGGTTCTTCCAAATATAAGGTCTGATTTGGAGATGGAGGAGGTATCTGTGAAACCTTCCTTGTGCAAGTTGAGATCTGTCTTAGGCCCAAGAAATTCAGAGGTCAAAGCACGCCCAGCATTGACTTCAAGTTTGAACATATCCAGAAATTCCCAGTGGTGTAGGAGTTGGATCTCTGTGCAGGTGGGAGGATTGAGGTGTGTTCTGCCGCTGTTTATAGAGTGAATTTGTGTGTACGGAGGTTTATATAAATCCTGTGTGTTTTCACAGGTTGGTGTTTGTGTGCTTACAGCATGTTTGGCAGCACACAGAATATGGCCTTGGCGTCCTACTTCTGCCTGAATTTATCTGAAACCTGGGTGTAATGTGGAGTAGTGAAAACACTTTATGGTGTAATCCATAAAGTGGGAGAGATGGTTTATTAGCTTTTCAGAAGGAAAACAGTTTCTCAGGTCCATTGGTTGACTGCTTCAAGTAAGAAATAATCGTAGATATATATTTGTTCTTCTCTCCTTGATATCATTTATACTGGCCTGGTAGATGCTTCTTTGATAGAGGAAGTCTCTGCCATATGCATCATATGCATGAACAGAAGTGGATTGAAATAGTCATGGATTTCCAGATATAGAGATGGATTTCCAGGTATATAACAGTGCCTGGGATATTTCTTCTGTTCTGTTGGATGCAAAGCAGGCTGCCTTTGTAGAGAAGGCTTTGTCACATCTGTCCCACATGCTCAGCTGAAGTTACACTTAACATTAACCCCTGTGATTTCAGCAGATGATGGAGGGATTCCCTCACTCCCTGATCCCAGACTGGTCTGTTGAAACTTTCTATGCTTCTTAAGGAGCAGAGTTTAGCTAGTGAGGTGTGTTCATGACTGTGCAGATGCAAGAATGTGGAGTTTAACTTGGCAAGGAGGAAGTGGAGAGGAGCTCACATGTTGGGGTGGATCAGATGACCTGAGCTCAGAAGCCATTTAAGCAAACCCTTTAAGAATGGATTTCTTGCTGCTTTGAGGCTTGAGAAGAATTGCTATCAAGTGCCCTCTGTTCCTCATCTGCCTGTGAGGAAGAATGTTTGCCTTTTGAAAAGTAGTACTTGGGATTAAGTTTAAAGCAAGAGAATGAGCTTTTCTCTGTTTAGTTCCTCATTATGCCACATAGCTTTGTGCCTATGGGACATACCTTTTTAATTTCTCTGGAATCCTTGACTGGAATCCTGACATCTCCCCTATCTCATGCAGAAGAGTTGTGTGTGGCCTGATTTTTAACTCATGGGCAGTATACGCTATAGATGGTCAAAATGTATGTTGTTATTAAATACAGCTCAAATGAAAAGGCAGTGAGCAGAGTAGTTTTCCAGAATCAAGGCAACACAGGCTTTGGGGGTAGCTGATAAAGATGTGTAGAGTCAAAGCCTGCTGCAGTATCATTTCTGTTGCAGTGACGTGGGTGTTTTGTCCCTCATCTATTTGAATAAATCAAAATATCCTCCAGTAAACAGTAGTGGGAAACCTGAGGATGACATACAAGTGGTGGGTATATGGTTCTTGCCACTAGTGATGCACAGAGCCTGTCTCTCCAGTGTCATTCAAGTACAGGCTGAGGGGAATACTGAATTAGAAAGTCTGAACATCTCAACGTTGCTTTAACTCTCAAGGACAGAAGCAGCACTTGGCTCTTCTTCAGTTTTGACCTACTGAGCTAATCACAAGGATTGAACAGAAATCCTGACTTGAGCAATAAATGATGACAGTGAGTGAATATACGGTCAAGCAACAGTGTTACTGTTTGGTTCAAGGATTACTTTTATTGGTCTCAAAGTTATGGTTTATCAGGGTTTTTTGTATGCTTCTTTAAGAGCAGAATGTGATTTAGAATGTCAAGATCTGTGTAATAAACTGAGTTAGATCATTAACAGACCTAAACTCTTATATTCCTGAGGCTTGTGGAACTACTCTCTGTAAATCCAGTACAGTGCGTCTGCCACTAGGAATGCTGCCAGGACTGAGAGCGCTGGAGGAACTGTGCTTTTGATGTACCCATCTGAACTTTACTAGATTGAGGAAAGAAGATTTTGAAGAGCCCAGAGTTGAATGGGGATGTTTAAAGTGATGGACCATTCTCTGGCTCTATCTCCCTGCATCTGTTCTCTGACCACCAGATGCTAATTGAAAGATGAGCTCTCGCTAAGTGAGTTTGTATAAAAGCACCTATATTCATTCAGTGCTCTTCTGGGCTGTGGCAGTACAGATGATGTTATATGAAGCAGGGATGTTTGTAGTTTTTGGATTGAGCATGTGAGACCTCCCCTCTGCTGTACTCCACCTATTTGCTGAGGCTTCCCTTCTGTTTTTCCTTAGCTCTGAAGGAGAATAGGCGGAGTCTGTAGCACATCTTTGCTTGGAACTGTGATCTTCCGCTCCAAAGAGAACTTGTGATTCTTGCACTGGGTTATACACCAGGGAAGCTGGGGAGAGGTGGGTTTGGTGAGGTGTGGATCTGATGGTAGGCTACATGGACTTTGCAGACTCCCTGTGGTACAGGGAGTGCTCAGTCCTGCTGAGCACTGCCAGGGCAGTCAGAGCATTGCCTGGGTACAAAATCTCTTGAACAGGTGAATTTAAAGGGGTGCCTAACTGTATTTCGGATGGATCTTGCCTCCAATCCATTGGATCGTTTAATTAATGTGAGAGAATAAGCTGCCTTTTGTGTATCCTTTCATTCTGTCTGTTGTCTTTGTGCAGATTCAGTGCTTGGCTGGCTTCTGAGACCCCATACAAAGGTGTAAATCCTGGGGTTTGAATGCCTGTGCACTGGAAACAGACATTCACAAGTTATTTAGCTGAACGTACAGCTTTATGTAGGGCTTTCCAATTCAAGCTGGCAGCCTGAAAAGACAGTACATCACTGCTTGAAAGGGTCTTAACTAAACTTAGGGAAGAAATCTTTAACAGTGCACTGTTTGAAATGTGTGAAGTAAACCTAATTAATTTATCCCTCCACTTCCAAACACAATAATACAAGATAAGAACTTAAATTCTGTGTTTGCTTTGGTTTAGGGTTTTTTTGTCCCTTACAGGTGAAGGTAGCTTTTATAATAATTTTTCTGGAATCAGCAAAATAATGGAAACTCTGCTCTTTACATGTATTTACTCATTATTCTAAACTTAATTGTTTGAGTCTTAACAGAAATTACAACTAAAAAGTCAAAAAAAAACAATAGATGTAATGAAACGACATCTAGAGAATTTAAATGACATTCTGTGGTGTTAAATATTTCATACAAAAACATAGAAATGGATCAATATAAATGCCATCCAATTTATTGTTTTTCCATATATGAATTTCCCTTATGTTCTTCTAGAAAGGCATGTACATAATTTATACATTGTATTATTCATATTCTGTATCAATAGCTGAGGAAGAAAGCCCCCAGCAAGTTGGTATGTTTGGTTATCTTGTCACTTGTTAAAAAATGCCCTTGGAAGTGGAAGGATAAGGAATGGTGTGCTGCATTTAATTGCATTTTTAAGGATGGCACGTGGATAATACCTGGTGGGCTTGAAAAGTGAAGCAGTCGTAGCCACAAATGTTATGTGCTGACGGCTGGGGCTGAGAGGTATGACCAGAACACAGAGCTGAGACACTGGGATGGACACAGTCTTTCATCCCAGTGTGTAGTTAAATGTTGCTGTTGGCTTTGCTGTTCCTGCTGGCTTACACTTAAAGGATGCAGACTGCTCTGAAAGAAAGAAAGAAGTGTCTCAAGTGGCTGGAGGGAGGCTTCTTTGAAAGTTACTGGATTTTTTGAGGCAATAGTTATGTGGGCAAATGCAGTGTTAACTTTGAAGGAAGTAAATTTCATTTGTGTGCATTGTTTTATTCCTAAAGGGTCAAATCCTTAGAAATCCTGAGGATTAAGTGATTTTTGATAAAATGTTCTTTTGTAGACTCAACATGAAGCTGCCTTGGGTTTTCTCCTCCAGAGAGGCCTAAGATTTGGCTCTGTCTTTGACAACTGTAGTTTGGCTCAAATTATTTATCAGGCTGCTTTGTAATGTCTGACTCCAGTGTACGTAATGTTTGCCTAAAAAGTGTGTTTTGGTAATGAAAGACCTTGCTTGAGGTCTCTGCTATTAAATCTTTGCTGAGGGGCAGGGAGAGGCTGGGAGGTTTTTGGTGAAGTTAATAAAATGTGTGGATTAGTGAAGTGCTGATGAGTGAGGTTCTATTGTCGGCAGCAGCATTCCTGCCTTAGCTGAAACCCAGATGGAAAGCTGCACTCTCCAATTGTGGAAAATGGTTTATGTAGCTGGTTTGCTGTAGTATGTTGCTGAGGTTGCAGCAAAGTGAAGCTTACCAATGTCTTGAAGTGTAATTAACTCTGTTGTTGGATGTAAATATTTGAATACTGCTCATTCAGTCTCTACAGGGGCCTGTTTAAACCACTTCTTGCCAAAGAGCTTGAAGGCCAGTAGGAATGTGTGTGCATTAATAAACTCCTCTTTGTCCTGGACTTGATCCAGAGCTTATAGAGGGCAAATGGGAAGATCTCATCCTATCTGATGTATTTACAGTAGAGCTCAGAGCACTTGATCAAGGCTTCATTGTGCTGTCACTGTGCCTGGGGTTTAGTTTAGATACGAAACAGAGTGCAGGACATGGACACAACAGTGAAAAGGATCCAGAGCACTGAAAGGTCTGAGGGAGAAAAAACAAATATTCATCAGATGAAAAAGTGGACGCTTATGCTTGTACATTGCATAAAAACAGTGGCTCTTTTTAAGGTATAGAGCTCCCATTTTTTGTTCCCAAGCATCAGCTTAAATGCTCAGAAGTAATGTTGGTCAAACCAAAACTCTTAGGGAAATAAGGTTATTTTTTGTTGCAATCATAGTCTTTTTTTGGGGGTGAAAAAACGTGCTTTCTGCCAAAAGGTTTGTCTGTTTTTAAAAAGAAAATACTATTATTCTGAAAGAAGTATTTCAGATCTCAGAAAGAGTGTGCTTCTGTTAGGAAATGTTAAATTGCTCCCAAGGCGTTTCGTGTTGTAATCTCTGACTGAGCTCCTTCGTACACCTATTTTCATCCTGTTCTCATGTCTGAAGACTCTGGCCCTGCCTGCTTAAGCAAGTAGAACTGTGGCAGGGTAAGAATGCAGCCATTCAGTAGCAGATTGTCAGCTTCATGGGCTCAGGCTACAGCTCCCCTAAGATACACTGGCAGCGTTTCCAAATGAAAATATCTCTTGTGCCAAAGGGGATTTTTCTGTTTGATGGCAGTTTGGATTTCCCCCAGCAATGCCTTTCTGTCTGTCTCCAGCGAGCACTGCTCCTGGGCAGCTTCTGCAGTCATGAACCTGAGCAGGATTCTGCAGTAACTGCACAATGGGGGAAGCAGCAGAGCCCAGACGGTGCCGGGAACTGGGACTCATGCTTACACTGTATTTCTGCCTTGCTCCAGTAATGTTCTTGGTAATTCAGTTCAGCCTGTGTTGATGTTTACCCCTCTGTAAAATAAGCTGTAATAATGACACTTGGCTCCTGTGGATGTTATCCATTTTATTATTTTCTGTCAAAGTACCTTAGATCTTAAACCACTGATTATTCCTGTTAATGGTATTATCCACCTCAGTCTTCAGCTCGGTGGCAAAGCTGCAGACAGAGGTAAGCAGCATGTTGGAGATGTTTGCCTGTAGCTTTGAAACTGCTTATGAATTAACTTCTTGTTTTCTAAGGATGTGTGCTCTATATCTGCAATGAAAACAAACACCGAGATCAAAGAGCAAATAAATGTTCACTCTGAAGAATTACAGTTTAAAAAGTCAAAGTGGACAAGAGGTGGGAAATAATCTTATTCTCGCTTGCAGTTTGACAACTAAGGCACAGGGACAGGAATAACTTGCTCAGTGACACCGAGTGGATGAGTGCAGTTCCAGGTCATTCATCCCAGCGCAGTGGTGTCTTTCCTCTGTAGCCTTGACTAAAAAAAAAAAATCTTACCTTTAAACCCTTTTTAGTTCCATAATAGAGGGTTAAGTGGGGAGAGAGGAGGAAATGTGAGAATTTGTATTAGCTTTAGTTTAGTGTGTAGGGATAGACTTCTGTCCTGTTCTCCATCAGATCACCATGGAGAAGTAGCTAGCTTGGCTGGAGATGAATAGTTGTATGTGTTCAGGTGGTTACTGTATCGTGCCCATAGGGGGCTTTGTGAAAGCAGTCTGAGTGAGTACACTAATCCTCATAGAAAATCCTAGGATTAGGCAGATGATCTTAACAATGTGCCACTGTCTCTTCCAGTGTCTGTATGACTGAAGATGAGAGGGTGCATCTCTTCATTTTGCATACACAGTGTTTGTGAGTTTAAACATTTGGGCAACTTGTCAAATAACTGCTGTTGATGTAAACCGTGTCTGTGCATCAGCAGCAAAGAAAACTGGAGAGATCAGTTCATTTTTAGCACTTCATGTCATGTCAAGAAAAGCAAAAATTGCTCATCCCATAAGGGAAGGAAGCTTTGCTTTAATGAGTGGCGGTTGGTTGGTACACTAGCAAACATGTCTTTCATCTCCTTCCAAGGTGTCACTGGATGCCAGGTACACAGTGTGCTCTTGAGTTGCGTAACTATACACTCCAACTCATTATTGATGTATTTTTTTGCAGCTGTGCTCCTTCACTCATAACTCTGGTGTGAGATAACTTGCTGCCAGAGCTTTGAGCACGGATTTAGTCAAGACTCACAAACCAATGCTTTAAGTACATAGCTGGGGTGGTGCATGTGAGTCTTGGATTGTCTGGTCAGCCTTGCAGTGTCTCTAGGAGACTTTTCAGTCAAGCCACTACAGATTTGGTTGCTCTGTGTTATTACTTTGGTGACGGTGAATTGTCTTTGTTTCCAGTTGAAGGAAAAGTTTTGCTAAACAGACTTGGTTTAAGTCTGAGCTAGAAAGGTGTTGAACCCATGGGTGTTGTCCTTAAGAGCCATTGGGTCATCATCTAATGCAAAATTCTGACCCTGGTGAGTTGGTCTTCTCAATAGATTGTTACCTGTGTCATGCTAAAGCCTAGGAACTGACAATACAGCTTTATCAGCCCTGTAGAAATGAACGTATTAAAGAGCTGTCCTTTCTTAAGCAGACCAGACTGATTTAGTCTGAGAGAAAAGGATGTTGCTTGCAACACAGTGAATGCTGCAAGTGTTGGAAATGGTGACTTAGTGACACTGTTTTGTTTTATAACTCTGTGATGTCTTAGGAAGACAGCAGCTAAGTGGAGCAGTGGTGGAAGAGGGAAGGATGAGTGTAGCTTAGCAGTGTGGGCAAGATGAAAATACGCTGCAAGCGGAAAAGTATCTGGAGGATAGTCTATGACATGGGAGACCCTGGATACAGATCATGCCTTCTGGGGCACCTGAACAGAAATCTCTCTCTAGGGGATCAGTGCAGGGTAAACTCAGCTGAGAATCTGGTGTGGAGCTACTTCATTTGTCTCTGTCTTACTAATTTTTTACTAGGTGCAAAGCATTACAAATAACATTTTATGGGACTGACATGGAAAGGTTCTTTTTGTATTAAATTATATGTCTGACTTTTTCAGGTTCATGCATAAATTCAGCATCAGACTGAAGATAACTGCTTTTTTCCCATAGTAACTTTTTCTGGACAATATGTGCAAAAAGGTTAATGCTTTCAGAAACACTATGAAGAATTCTCCTGTGAGGGTATCTTAAGGTTATGCTGAATTCTGAGAATGCAAGTCCCGGATTAAGAATGAGGATCTCTGAAGTAGGAGTTCTCTATAGGAGTGACTCCCAAAGCTCTCTGAAGGTGTTTATCCTTGTAGTAAGTGTGAGTCTTCACTGTGTACTCTGCCTCTGATCCGTGTGGCTCCACAGCATGAATGTGCTTGAGATCCCTCTGACAACTTCCCCAGATTAACGTAGGTACAGACCTGGTAAATACTAAAAAAAAACCCCAAACCCCAGCAAAACCAAACCACAACACTGTTGTAGTTCACAATCTTGTGGAGTGTTTTATGGGACTAATGTGGATTACATTGCTACATGCCTCTTTCTTCCTGCTTCTGCTAGTAGAAACTGGACCATTAGACTGTGATCTGAGCCTGATGCAGGGCAACCCAGAGCCCAATATTACCTTAATCCGTCAACAGCTGTAGTCTGGGATGCAGTGGCTCACTTCTTGACTGTGGAAATCTGTCCATTTTCTTCTTTGTTCTTAAAATTAAATAAAACAAAGGCTACTGGTAACTCCGTGCAGCTGCAGAGGTGGGGTTTGCACTGCCACAACACTGTGGAGAGCTCCATGGAAAGCTTTTTGTTATTGAGCGTTGCTTTTCTCAGTGCTAATAAAATCAGGTATTCAGGACCCTGCAATCTGCAGTGTGATTTGAGTCTGAATTAAGGGGAAGACTGTCTGTACCACCCCAGCAGTCTAACAGGATATTAAAGCAAATGTAAATGTAATGTCTTTTTAAGCTCCTTTGCTCAGGTAAATGATGGAAGGGGCTGGTTTGTGTAGAAAGGGCTCTAGCCCTTTGAATTTTCAGTTCTTCAGAGTTTGCAATTTTTCCTTTTCACATGAAATTGCATTTTCTGAATACGCATGAGAAATGGCAGAGGAGCAGAGACAGATCCGCTTGTGCTGGCAAACTATTTCTTCTTTTAAATGACATTCTCTAGCCTGCTTCTGCAAGGGTGTGAATCTTTTTTCAATCATACTCATCTGGCAGCTGCTTCATCAGAGTAGAATGTTCATCTGTGTTTTTGGAGGGTGAAAACTTGCTCCTTGCTCTGATTAAGGAAGTATTGCCATTTTCTCTTTGACATGCACTTACTATAATGTCAAGAAGAATGGAGTAGCACTGATGTCTCTGCCGTGCTTTTGAGGGTAATTGCCATGCTCTGCAGTTCAGGTTCACCCATTCATAAGCAAGAAACTTGTAGAGGCTGCAGAGCCTCAGATGCTGCTTCCTGAAGTTTTGCTTGTGCTTGAGCATGCTCCTGGTTCAACACTTGGCACATGTTTGTGGTAGAGCTGCTGACCTTCAAGCACAGGGTAAGTCACTTGAATTGTTCATCACAGCCTTGTCCTGTTTACAGTGGGGCCTGTGTTGCCAACAGCTTAGCCATGGCCAGCTGAGGTGATGCTGTTCTCAAATGGCCACAGATGCATCCTAACTTTCATCTCTGAGATGGATGTTTTCATTCCGTGTTTTCTACCCATAGTTTCAGTACCTCAGGAGATGCTTTGGAGAGAGATTTCTGAGGAATCCTTAGATGACCAGGTAGCTGACGTTTCTGTTTTCAGTCTGAGCCCTTCACTAAGTGCATTATCTCAATGAGATTAAGTGACTTGTCAGCTTTCAAGAACTTGTGTTCAAGTTCCCTCTCTATTCAGCTGAAGCTCCAGCTTCTTTCTTCTACCTATTTTTAAATTACTCTGCATTTACAACTGTTCTGATGACTCTCACATCCTGTTGTGAACTGCTGTGAAACTCCCTTTCATAGGAGGTTGCAACTCAGCCTTTTTCAGGTACTGCATAGTTTTAAAAAATGCTTTGGGTGGTGCAGCTGTGTAAACCAGGATTTCTGCCTCTGCATCTTAACAGAGTTCCTTTATTTATTGCTAATTCTGGGCACATAACCTAAATATACCGTTGCTTTTAGTGAGATGGGGACTGTGCGTTTCAGATTGACACGGGCTTCTCTCGTGGCTCCTCGAGGTCCTGCCGTTTTGTAAACAACTCCATTTCAGTCTGAACGTCTCTGTAAAATGAAAATAAATGAAACCAGTTTCCCACCTGGTTTTGTTTATGAGGTTTGTTGAAATTCCCAGGAGACTGCACATGGCTGGTCAGAAACACACTGTTGGGTGGCTGCGGCTTGTCCAGTAAGCTGTTGTTGTTTGTTGTTGTTATTATTATTATTAATTTATTTATTTTCATTATTTTCCTTTAAGGTCACGGGGGGATGGGGACACTGAAGAGAGATTTAATGCAACTGGCAGGGAGAAGGTTTACTTCTCTTCTATGACAGCTCACATTTTCCTCTACGTTCTTCCAAAATTGTGTTCAAAGTTCTGTTTTGGACTAATCAAGATTTGGTAGCTACAGCAAAGCTCACCCATCATGCGAGATGCCAAATGCTTTCAAATTCATTGATCTCAGTGGAACAGGAGGGAGCTGAGCCATCAGCACTAGCAGTTCAGTTCAGTTAAACATTTTCAGGCTTTAAAATGGGCTATTAATCTTGGCTCTGGCAGAGCACCTGAGGATGTCAGCGGTGTGTGATATGTCCTGTAAAGTGCAACTTCTAGGAATCCTTTTTTTTTCATGTTCAGGATGCATCAAGGCTCATGTTCTTTTTGCATTTAATCCAACGATGGCTCAGAATGCGTTAGTTACAGCACATTTCTTTGCTCACAAAGATTTTGTGAGCACGCAGCCGGTTTCTGGGCTAATGTGATTACCTTGAATCCAAATACAGCTGGGCTCTTAGGTGCAGAGTTGTTCCAAGCTTTTTGCAGGAGATATTTCTTTTGAAATAAAAAGAAAGTTTAGAGCAAAGTCTTCATCTTCACAGTTTACACCATAATTTCATCTGGTTTCATATAAAAACTTGCAATCCTTGTCAGTCTGCCTGACTTTGAGTTGAGAAGATGGCAGGGATGCAGTGTCCTTTGCTTGCTCTTGTCTGGCAAACCAAACCACCACCAGAGCTTGTGGATGCTGGGCAATACATGACCCTATAATAACAAAGGGCTGTGACATGAAATGTGCACAAGGAGGTTATTTTTCAAATCAGCACACGGTACTTTCTAAGGGTTTCAGCAATGTTATAACAATGAGAACTGTGCTTTTTAGAGCCCTGCACGTTCCCATTGCACGTGAAGCACATTTGGCTGTTGTTGGGATGTGCTGCTTTGTAAGAAGTGTAGTTGCTCTACAATTACTTACCTTCAGGCTTGTGCCAAGGATTAACCCATGGGTTAAGGCCAAAGCATCCTGGTCTGTTGCCCATTAAAGTCAGCAGAGAGACTTGCATCGACTTCAGTGGCTCCTGGATCAGAGCTGAGAATCATGATCTGAATGCAGCTCTTAGCCTCTTTTGGGTTTGCACTGTGACCTGGAGGAATATCACTTTCCTCCCACTTGACTTTGAGCAAAGCTGTTACTGTCTCAGTGCCTCACCAAGAAAAGGAGGCTTAAAAACTCATTAGTATTTCGAAAGCTCTCATTCTAGAGAGGAGCTGTGGAAGCAAAGCGGTAAATCCTGCTCTATTGGAGCTGTCCAAATATTATTGCTTGTACTGAAAGCAAGCTCTTAACTGAGAGCTGGTGTTCAGAAGCCAGGACAGCCCAAGAGCCATCACTACAGCACTCACCTTCTGCTAGAAATGAGGAGCTTCAGGCTTCTAATTTAACTGTTTGTGTCTGGAGGAACAGGTTTGTCTCTGGTGGGTATTCTTGTCCCTCTTTAAATGGTGTTGCATTGCAGTCAAGGCAGGTCCAGAGTACAGAACCCTGGAAAGCCTTTTTTAGATTTAAAAATAGATGTCACAGCCTAGTCCCTGTAAAAGTCCCCATTTATCAGTCATTCTGTCACAGTGAAAACACAGTTTATCCTCCCTGCAGATGCATAAAGCTATGTATATAAAACTGGGAGCAATTAGAGCTTTCATTGGATTGATTCAGAAACTCTTGAAGATGTGCAGATTATTTTTCATCAGTTCCTGTTGGTCTTTGGTTCAAGCCCTTCCCTGGTTAAGTACTTCTCAAGGTAATGTTCTGTGAGAAGATCTTATTCACATTCATTGCAACTTGGATTTTTATTGCATCTTTTCAGCTGCAAATTCAAAACAGAAATGAACAGGAAAATATGGCAGGATGATGTGAATTTGTTACTACAAAATATTTGTGTCTTTTCATCTAAAGCTGGTGCTTAGCCATGTATCCTCCATAGAATAAAAGTGAAATAGAAACCTTAAGGCTTCTTTGGCAAATTTAGGAGTAATTTACTTCTAGTCATAGTTTGGCGTTTGAGGCTTGGAGCAGCTGCTTTTCCAGCAGCTCCCACTGGTGGTTAAGCTGCTTTTTAAGAGTTGTTACTGCCTTCAAATAACTGTTAAATGATCCAGCCTTGTTCTGTTCCTATTGAATTGGACCTACCTATAAGAAAGTATGCTGGAAGAGACTTGTCTGTTCAGAGGAGCTTCTTATTAGCATGCTTGTATGAAGGAAAAGGGGAAAAGAACTTCCTTCCCTTTGAAATCCTCCAGACTTAGTTCCACAGTTCTGCCCTGTGGCCAGATGTATTTTGTCTCAGGTGTTCCTTGCTGCACATCAGTACTCTACGGATCTCATGATCTTTGGAGGCGGAGGATGTACTTGTTAGCCCATTAGGAGCATTACAGCACAGAATGAGATCACTGAATACCAGAAACAGGATGTAGGCAAGAGCTTAGGTTCCTGCAACAGCATTGGTTTCCCCAGACATCCTTTGGTTATTCAACTGCCATTAAACCATCTAGGTGTACTCATGGGCATCCTGACTGACATGCGCTGGCACTCCTTTGGAGCTTTTGGCCACACCAAATTATCCGAGAAGGCTGCTCAAGAGGATCCGAATTCTAAAGACTCAATCGAAAAACCAAACCCCAAAACAAACAAACAAACCCAACAAACCAGCGCTGTCAATGAGAGCTCAAATGAGATAGATATTTGGTCAGCTGGATATGTAGAGACCAGTGTCCCACACGTGCTTACATATGCAGGACAGGCTGCGGTGGAGTACAGCATTTAGCCAGATGTTTGACCTGTGGTTTGTGCATGGAAACATTTGAGCATGTGAGTAAGGTTCATTTTGCACTGGGACCACTTAAACTTGAAATTTCCAATGATAAATTGAAGAATACTTCTTTTTAAGTTGCAGCTCAGTAATGGGAGTTAGGATTTATAAGCCCTGCCAAATTCAATAAACTTGTGTTATTGCCTTTTAAAATTGTTATATCGAGCGCTGCTTATAAAGAGCCATCTTCCTTCTATTGTTTCATAATTTATTCAGTGTTTTCTTAACTGGCCCATCAGCAGAACAGTAAAAATGCCACTGAGTAAACTTTGTTTAATGGTGACCAGTTTTTGTCTATGTTACAATAATGTCTGTGGGAAGAAACAATTACCTTGTGATTTGCTGTCAAAGCGGTAAGTGCATTTTCTTTCCAGTTCATTTAGAAAGGACATCGCTTTCAAGCTTTCTCTTGTTCTCTTTGTGGGGTTGCTTCCTCTTCTGCACATTTGGATTTTTTACGATGCACACCACAAAGTCCTGGTTCAGTCCTCAATCCAGGCTTCATAAACAGAGCCTGTGCTATTCCCTGTGCAGTGTTGGTCCTCAGTGCTGCGTTATCAGTACAGCTCAGACTCATTGCTCGGATGTTTACTGACCCCCCTGCAAGAGAACAAAGCTTCCAGTGTCAGTGTTAATGCTAATTTTCTACTAGGTTTGCTGTGTGAACCAACTTGGGTTGCTGTTTGTTTTATTACATTTCCATCCACAGTTCCAGTACAGAGACTCTCAAAGATCCGTTAAGATTGTTTTAATGACCTGCTTTCTTTTCATACGTGTCTTGGGGATGGAACATTTGTGGGGTTTTGGGCACTGCATATTGCAAGAATTTATCATCATTATTATAATAATGCAAGAAGGCAGTTGGAAATGTTTATTGTGGCCTGAAAGCTCTCAAGTGCCTCACAATTCTTCCTTTTAGTGGGTGATGTTTGTGAGGATGGGAGGGTTCAGAAGAACTCTCAGAATCACTAGTGGAAGTCAGAAAGATCCTCTTGCCTTGAAGAGGGGAGGAGCACATCTCGCTGCCCAGCACCACATGCAGAGGCTGTTGCTGAAGATTCAAATACATTAACAGAAAATAGCTCTCAGAGTTGTTTGGAAGGGGACTGTCAGGACTTTGGTGTGCCACCAAGCTATGGATATCTGTAAGCAACATAGAACCTCTTGATTTGTATTATCTAAGATGCACTTCCTGTACCTTTGGCAGAGCTTTCACCCTCAGAAATGCCTTCGAGTCTCAGTTCCCCTATTATACGCTGAAAAGATGGAAAGCTAAATTGACCCCAGGGATTCAGGGTATTTCCAATCTGAAGATTAGGCTGCTGAACATCTTTAGGTTATGAATAACCTAAAATCTATCTTTCAGGCTCTAGGTGAAAGGTTGAGGCATAATTGGAGTAGTTGGTTCCATATATCACATTACTCTGCTTGGATGCCAGAATTCTGTTACAAAACCCATATTTGAAATTCATAAATTTATCTGCACTCTTCTCCAGTGTGCTGGCCATTAACCACTGTAGGGATTAAACAGCTACCATTATGGAAACAGCATCATGTTTATAACAGATTGCTTCCTTATAGCCCACCTGCTGCTTTCAGTAATTTGAAAGCACTGTAAGTTACATCTCAAAAGTTGTATTTTGGAAGATGATGGGGGTTTAAATAAAAGGTTTCATATTACCAGGCCTTAAATAGCTACCTAGAGAGGCAGTGTCTAGCATCTGGGCTGTTACTGGATTACCGTAAGTCTCTTAATCAGCAAGGGAGCCCCCAAACTGAATGGTGATGGGAGTGAAACCTGACACTAAATGGACAGCAACGTAAGAAAGCTTTGTGAGCAGCTCCCAGAGGAGTAGGATGAATAAATACATCTTTAGAGAAAGAAAACCAAAGTTGCCTTATAGGATAGAAAAGCACATTCCCTGCAGTGGTTCCTCCTGGTTTTTTGTGGGTTTTTCTTTTTTTTTTGGGGGGGGGGGGTTATTTTCCATACACAGTTTTTGAATGCCTCCAAACCGGATCTTTTGGTGCTATAAATTGATGTAGCTCCTTTGGTTTCAATAGGGTTATGTTGATTTACTCCAGCTGAAGATCTGCTGTGAGAGTCTATTCTCATACTGCTGGAGTTAGCAAATTCAAGCCCACTTTTTGAGTACTTCATGCATGTACAAGAAATTAATCATGGCAACGATGTGTGCAAAGTATGTGTGAACATTTTTCCATGGGCCATTCTCCAAACTCCTGCCTCTGCTATCTCCATTTAATGTTGACCCTGTCTCTTCTCTCACTTGTGCAGGTTTTACACTGGCTTAAGTTCACTGACTTCAGTAGGTTTGCTGCTGGTTAACACCTGCCTGTAAAAGTAATGTTAAATCATGCCTGTAATGTTGCATCTTCTGTCTCCATGTAAAGCATCATATCCCCAAGGCTCCTAGTTTGGAATTATCATCCCATTCCATTTAAGGTAGTAATGAGTGATGAACCATACAACTCCCATCCAACACTTACTAAAGAACCACATTTCACAGTGTCTCCTTCTTTGGAGACATTCAAAACCCGCCTGGACATGTTCCTGTGTAACTTTATCTAGGTGTTCCTGCTCCGGCAGGGGGATTGGACTAGATGATCTTTTGAGGTCCCTTCCAATCTCTAACATACTGTGATACTTCTGTGGACGTTGGCTCAAACTCAGATACCTTCAGGAGCAATTTAGCATTGCTTATTGCTAACTTTATCTGGCTCTATGCATTGTTTTGTCCGTTGGCTGAGATATGGTGGGCTTGGAAGAGAGAGGACCTTGCTTAAACAGTATTCCTTTTTCATAATGTCCTGAGCTATCATGCCGACAGGGGAGAGAGTTGTACCTAGCAGCTGATACAGGGGAAAAGAAGATGCCATCATCTCCTTTTGCCTGAAGTTATCAGTGACCGTCTGAGCAGCATCAGTCCTGAGGAGAACCTGGCTGGTGTGTTTCCTGGCTAGGATTATCGAATGTACCTCAGTGCCAGTGCGAACTGGTTCTTAATTCCCTCTACCCTTTCCTATTTCTGTTTAATTCCCAGCATAGTACATTGTAGTTCTGATCTGCAGTAAGTTGGATGTGTTGGAGAAAGGCAAAGAGCCTCTAGCAGCATGATGGGGATTGGCCTTTCAAGGGAATGTGTGAGCAAAGAAGGTCTCTTCTTCCACCTGTCCTTACATGACACAGAGAGAGAGAGACCTTCAGGAAGTCTGGAGCTTCTTTCCTGTGCTGTATTTCACTTCTGCTTTCTCTGTAGCAAGGCTTGGCAGGGGTTACCTCACCTCATTTAACAGCCTGGCTCCAGGAGGTGCTAATTCCTGGGCAGCTTCCTTCGACTTTGGAGTAGAAGAGAAACCTGTGTTCAGATAAAATGCAGAAGGAACCTCAAAGCCTGGCAGGTGGAAAGTCCCAAGGAGAGAAAGTGGAGCTGCCAAATAAATGTTTGGCTTCCTTGAAATGCTCCACAACAGAGGGCTTGGTTCAGTTCTGATACCTGAGGTATTTTAAGCTGACGTGGTTGGATTTAAACCTGCTTGCTGTATGCACATTTGCATGTTTGCAATGCACACAGCTGCATGTTTGCACACAGAGCTACTCTGGCCAGCTGCTGAGGCCTCCACAGCTATATTGATTTATTTCTTCTGTTGGCTGCTGAATAATGTGTGCCAAATGCAGAACTTGGATCTGCTTTATGAAAATAATATAAACCAATGTAAGTGCTCTGTAAAAAGGATGTGCTTTTCTTTCGGCTAGAGGAAGATTCATGTCCTGTATTTATGTGCTGGTCTGCATGGTGCATATCTGAGTTCAAACTGAGGGACCAAATGGAGTGAAAAGTATAAAATCTTTTAAAGTCAAGTAGATATGAGAATAAAGAATAGAAGCATGAAAAGCAGAGGTATACATATGGTTTGTAGTCAGAGTCCTCTCCATTCCATCAGTAATGGGAATAACGTGAGCTGAAATCAGTGTGGTCCGTGAGAAGTGCATTTAGCCTGTGATTTCTATACAGTAGCAAGCTGCACACCTAGTGAAGAATTAAAATGGCAACACCTGACCTACGTTAGCTCATTAGTTGAAGATTTGTGTATGCAGGGACTGTGACCGTTCCATCTCTATGCAAACAAGTCTCAGTAACTTCATTCCTGGTGTAGCGAAGTTAAATTCCATTTTCTGCAGTCCTAACGATAGTGTGGGGAAGTTCTGTGTGTGCCTTTTCTTTTAACTAAAGCCTGTATGATTATGCTTAAGAAGAACCCTAAAACCATTGTGTAAATAGTCTTTTCTTGCTCTCCTGGGTAAATAATCTTCCTGCCATCTCATTGCCACCTCAGTCATCTGGTCTTGGAATTTCCTAATCCTGGCTATGAGGCTGCAGCTGCAGTTCAATTTAATTCTCTTTTGGAGACCTCTCCTAAGAACTGAGTTGTGTGTTTGTTCCTTCAGCTGTCTGAAATGTATTTAGAAAGACAAGAGTTGATCCCTCTAACCGAAGCTGTTTGTAAGGGTATCTGTACCGGAGTTAAACTTGATACCCTGTAAAAACGTGCTTGTGTCACATCTCTGACATGTGTGAGCGGCTCTGCCCTCCGGTGGGCAGAAGGAGAACTCGGCTGCATGCCCCGTCCCAGCGCTGCCAGTACATCAGAAACGTTGTTTTCAGTCCAGGATCTCTTTATGGGGCAGCAGAATCTTGAGTCCTGGTTTTGTCTGGGGTTAAACGCGTCTTCACTGCAGCATGAAGCATCACAGCAACCTTGTGGTTCGCTACAGCAGTGTTCTTGCTTGAATCTTGGTCCTATTTTTGGTTCCTTTTTATTTTCTTCTCTCTTTTTTTTTTTTGCCTTTCCCCATCTCCTCTGAGGCAGGGGGCCATGCCTTACCTCTGTACAGTAGTTTCTCAGAGCCAGTGCCATGCTCACTGGCATACTTAATGGTCTTTGAAAGAGGTGATGTTGCAACATGTGGATGTGCATTACTGTTGAGGTGCACTGAGCTGAAAGTGGTAGGTACAGTGTATCAAGGCACACTGTTTGTGCTCATAGCATGTTAATATGATTTATTTTCAGTTCTAATCAGCCACTTAACCAAGTCATTTTAACCTGCCTCCATCTGCCCTTACTTTTCCCCTGATTAGTAGCACTTTTATTTCTTCTTTCTTCCCTTATGACTTTTTGGGAGGTACCAAAGAAACTTTGAACAAATCTCTTATTTCACTAAAACTGTGATTAAAACTAGCATTAACTGATGTTCCAGCCCAGGTGAGCAGTACCATCCAACTGTACTGGTGCTACTGCTGATGGCCAGAGGGTGAGGGGAGGATTCACCAAGGAGGGATCTATGGTTTTTTCCATCATCCTGCTGAGCTACCTCCAAAAGAGCCAAGATCGCTGACATGAGCAGAGGCTTGACCTGCAGGCAGCACTGCCAAGTAATGCCTGCAATGTGTTTTACACAGGGGTGTGCTAACCTCTGCATTTTTCCCGAGCTAGATCATTCCCACAAAACCAGCTCTCTCCCCTCTCAAGCACAGAGAGCTGGAGAGAGCTTGGTTTGCAGGCTCCGATTTGATCAAACACGCCCAGCAGAAGACAGAATGGAACTGCAGCTTTGCAGCTTCCCAATGTGTCTGTTCCCTTTCCAGCCACATAAATCAGAGCTGGTAGATGACTCTTCCTGCTCAGAGGTGCTCTGGTTGCCTGTGATAAATCTCGCGTGGCAGGAGGAACGCGCTGTGTCAGTGTGTCATTAGAGTTGATAATTCACAGATCAGACTCAACAGAAATATTTATTGCCTGGATTTACTTGTCATGAAATTGCCTTAAAATATGGGTGGAAAAAAAAGCAAGTGAGGCAAACAAAAAAAATAAAATAGAAGAAAATGCATTACAGGATTAACAGAATAAAGAGTCTTTTGGAATTGGTATTTTATAACCTCTATTTATGTAGGCAGACTCAGTTTCTTTTAAACGGGTTTATAGTTCATTGATTTATGTATATACCTTAACTCAGAAGGATGCTCTCAGGAATTCCTCCCTGTGGCAGTGGAAGTGCATGGCTCTGAGGAGGAGGAAGAGGAGGAGGGCACCGTTACTGTTTGCACTGTCCCTTCTTATGATGCTGGTGGCTTTTTGTGGGGCTGTGTCAAAGTCCAGATATTAACAGCAAATATATTTTTGAATTTGATAATGCTTTATAATAAAAAGAATGGAAATAAGAGATTCTGTAATAATGAAGATGGAAATTGACAGTCATAAATCCTAATCATAAGGATTTTTAGTGGCTGGTTTTGAATCCTGAATTAATTTTTTTTTAATTAGGTATTCATATTATTATTAATATCTAATTTAGGAAGATCCTATTGAAGAATCAACTGCCAAAGGTTTATTCAGGATATTCCAAAAGAGCCATTTATTTACAATCTTCAATTCAGCTCTTAAGACAAGGTATATCAGAGATGCCATACATTGGGAATTAGGAAGCACAGTTAATGTGATCACTGGAGTGTATATAAAAATGTATGTAAGGCTTAGCTAACACCAGCAGTACCCTTTTATCTCCAAGGTGTCCTCTCAAGTACGCTTTCTGTTTTGTGTGAAGTGCCTGTGAGGAGCTGGAACTCAGCCCCTTTCTAAGAATAAGCCTTATGTCAAGTACCCATTGGCACAGGGACCCTGAGTTTGGTTTTGTATCCTGAGGCACAGCTCTTGTGTGACTGTAGGTGAGTTGTTTCATCTTTCTGTGCCTCACATCTGTGTGGCATTTGCCATGGGGTAAAGACATCATTTTCCTAGCTGTGTGGTGTGAAGAGGCTGAGAAAACTGGAGAGCCACAGGTGCAGTGAGGAGTAATTTAAAGGGTTTTGGCAGAGAGGTGAGCTAGAGCTCATCCTGAAGGCCACTTTTATTCAACCCTCCTGACTCAGCATCCTGAGCTATGTGGATGTGGAGAAGTTTGGGGTTTTGGATCTTTTTTTTTTTGTTGTTAACTCAGTCTTCAAACAAGCAAATAAAACTGCTGGGGTTCAACTCCCCTCTGTGGTTCTTTTTCCTGAAACAAACCTTTTGATGTATCAGTTCAGCGAAGTCCTTGTTTTAATATGTCGCTAGAAAAACAATTAGCTACATTTTTAAGTATGTAATTTCTGAGCAAATATTGGCAACTTTTAATAGCTTAGTAAAGCAGGACTTTTTTTGTTAGCATTCAATGAAGTACTGTGCAATCATTTGCTGGGAAGCGGAGGGTGTATTAAGTAGATGCATCGGGAAAGTGCAGTCCAAATCAAAGCCAGAAAGAGATTCTTCCACAAATGACTGGATTGCACCCAAAAATAAATGGTTGGTGCTCTCCATCCCAGTCTTGCCTAACTGGGAAGTGGCAGGTTACAAAAACCTGCTCTGCCTCCTTGGGGGCCATTGGGCAGTGTCAGGCTGGCACAGGATCACCTCACCCAATTGCTCCAACCTCTGTTTGTGGAACTGCACGTGCTACATCTTGATAGGAAGCCTGGAGGATGTTCATGATTTTCCTTGGCATGGCAGAGTATATCAAAGTATTCCAGAGTGAACCTTCTGTCAAATGCTTTTCTTGATCTGTGTGATTTATCTTCTGTTCAGTTACATCTCTTATGGTAGATCTGGTGAATAACTAAGATGTTCTTTCCCCTTCAGCCTTTTCCTTCATTCTGTTCAGGGTGGAAACAGATGGTCAAGGGACTGCTAGAAGGCACAACTTACTTCAGGCACTTTGGCTGGTATTTTCTCCTGTCAAGCCATTTTCTTATTGTTCTGATGGCTTTTCCTCAGCAACTCCTTGGCCAAAGGGTTTAACTGTGTCAGTCATGCCAGGCTTTTAACTTTTAAACAGCTAGTATTTAAATTATGGGTCTTCTTACACTCCCAGCTTCTCTCTCCATTTTCCACTATTTTGTTTGAAACAGCGATGAACTATTTCAGCAGAAATGCTGAGCCAAATTCTTTGCTGATATAAAACAGAGTTGGAGAACTTTATAATGGCAAAGACCTGGATCATTTGATCTTACCTGTCTGTGCAGAAACCACAGGCTTTTTAAAAGTGAACTGGAAAATGAGGTCCAGGAGAGACCGATGAGTTGTTACAGTCACACACGAAGTTGGTATTATAGCAAAGAACAAAAGCAATGTGTATGTCCTCTCCTGCCTCCTGTGATGCTTACAAGATGATAACTAAACTCTGCAGTTTCTTCAGCTAAGGAAAGTCTCAAAGACCATTATAGGTAGAGAATGCCTCACAGGGCAGCAGCAGAGATTGTTTTCCCTGTTTTATGCAGACTCAAGGCATGAAGGTCTCGATCTATACTTTCTCACTTTGAATTTTATTCCTAAACTGGGGTGGCTGATCAGTAATGAGACCAAAGCAGAACCCAGGGGCATGCTGATGTGGTGCAGAGGAGCAGAGTGCATCCTCACCATACATTCCTCATTAGCCTGGTTGCACATCTGCAGAGGTGACAGTGTAGGAGGGTGGCTCCCTGTGAGCTCACAGTCCCTTCAGCCCTGGCAATCCAGGCTCTTATTCCCGAGGTGCCCCTCCTGGAGAAGCTCTCCAGAGCAGCAAAGGGAACTGGGACAACAGAGTTGCCAACTACCAGGACTTGAATGCTCAAAACTTGTAGATAGAGGGTTTGCACATCTCCTGCCTTCTTTCTGGTTGAGCTGTGGGTTCCTCAGGTGCTGCTCGTGTATGTCTCATTCTGCTAAGTCAGTCCTCATGTTGTTTACCAGAAAGCATTACAGAATGGAGTTTACGGGTAGGCATGGTTTGCTTTTCTTGTGTGCTGGGGTTTGTCGCTCCCCCCTTCTTCCATCCAGCCGTTTACACAGTATTATTCATTAGAAACTTGAGCATCTCCATCCTGAGGAAAGGGGGGGAAAAAAAGCAGTTTCTATTGAGCCAAAACTTACTCATCCTATCCTGTTTTTCTGCCTTCTAAGAAAAATGTATATGGTCTAATCATAATTCCCAAGTGACCCATAAGCTGGGTCTAGCTGTGGTAATCAGAGCCTTGTGCTGGAGGCTGTCTGTCAGAGAGGGTTCTTAGAACAATTGATGCAGCACACATCTGTCTCAGCTGAACTCTGCTTGTACCTCTTGGAAGAAAGTGAGCCTTCATTTGTATACATAGCATGGGAACAGGAGAGACTCCACAATTCCGGTGCCATCTTTCTCTAATGAGCTATCATGATATTTCATTAAAATAACATGCACACTTTGAGCTGTCACATCTCTGCACAAGGTGCTGCTTTAGCAGCTGGAGGAAAAAATGCTTCATTGCACAGGATGCAGTTCTTGAGCAATTCATGGGTCTGGGGCTGAGTGGCAAGTGGGGATAAATCAGTGAGGGACAGAAAGAGATGTTTTGCCGGTATAATTAGGGCTGTTTAAAATTTAAAGCTATAAAACCGCTGTCCCCTCATCTTTCAGAGAGATCTTTCCTGATGCTTTTGGAAACAAGTCATACTCGAACCCTTCCACAAAGATGATGCTTCTGGCATTACAGTGTTTCCAACAAATATAAAGCCCTTGAGTCAAACACCCGGAGGCCATCATGAGATTGAAGAGCACACAAACAGAGGATTGTTCAGATTTGCTGATGCTGCTGGCATTGCCAAGGGGGCATTTCGTTGTTCTTTGCTCATGTGATTGAAAGTAATGAGAAAATTCAGAATGAGACAAATTAGGAGGCAGCTCCTATGAAAGAACCTTCCCCAGTGCCTCTGAGCAGAGTTCAGATGTGGCCACAATGGGGCCTGTCACCAGATGGGCAAATGCATCCTAAATACTTGATAGGAGTAGTAAGGGAATATAAGGTGATACTGGAGGAACTGGGGGGGAGGGGATAGAAGAAAAGGTAATTTCGAAGAACTGGAGCCCCCCAGTTACATTTATGATTTAAATACCAAAGTCCCAGTTGTATAAGCATGAATTGCCTATTTTTCTCAATAAATTATCCCCACAGTCAGCTTGCTCATATGACAGTGAATTGAAAAGTGCATCATTCTGTGCAGCCAGATAATGTTTTCCTCCTCCAAATATATTACACTATTTAAATGAGACTGCATTTTTGTGAACAATGTGTGTATCAATATAAAATGAATCATATTCTTCTGGAGCCTTTATTTAACACCTCCTTTGCTCAACTTTTGAAGTATATTTTTGCCTGTTCTTAGTAGCTAGTCCTTTTACTGTATCAACAAAATAGTTCAAATATCTGGCTAAAGACCTTCAGGATATCAGAAAATCAAGTTTATGAAACATCACATTTCCTTTTTTGAAGACAATAGAACTCTCTTCTGGACTAGAGAAGGTTGGAAAAACTCTGCTAAAAACCATTACGGTTCCATTTCCAAGTGGGTATATACCAAAGTACTATTGCTTCCATTCTGTGGATGAATGACCTGTTATAAATACTTATATATGAATACAGTAGCTGATGTGCACTCAGAGGTGACCAACTGGAGCTGATGCCAAAGGTTTTTGGGACTGGAATGTGTTGGATGCCCCTTGGCCTCACAGTGTGGTGGAGGTGGCAGGACCTGATGGCAAGGTGGACATGTGTATGTGCTGGAGAGGCTGCTGTGATTCTGTAGTGGAAAGGTTGAACTTTGACTCCTCATGTACTTGGAGGGGGCAGATGGCCGTTTACTTCTTCCTGCATAAACCATCTGCAGTGTGATGCCATGTCTGTGTTGGCATAAAAGTGTTAAAATGATTCTTTTCAGTAGTAAAGTAACAGTGTTCTCGGAGTTTCTTCTCCTAATACAAATGTAACATTATTCTCTGCCCTTTAATCCAGGGCTGCTCAGGTCCTACTGAGATGTTCTGTGCACTTAAAAATAGTTTGAATCCAAAGTTAGGTGCATGGCTCACACACCTCAGACTCCTTTTCCTTGTTTTGTTTTCAGTGTTGGTTTATTTTTTCCCAGTCTGACTGATTTCAGTGCCCTGTTCCTATCATAACATACATGGTGTGAGGTTCGGGCACAGCAACCTGAATATTTCAAACTTCAGTCTGGTTCCCTTGTTTTGCCCTTCTCAGCCGTGGCACTGGAGCCTGGTAGCCATGGCAACTCCCTTATCTGTGTTGAGAAATAAACAGTAAAAATTGCTTTTTTTTTTACTATTTATATATAAAAATGCAGAAGCAAATAAAACCTGCAGTATATGACTCACTTCATATTTTAAAGTCTCCACTACTTCTGTTAAATGTGGAACCAAATCATCTGAGAAAATGAAAACAAACTCTGCTCCTTTTCCAGGGATTCCACTGGCAACATGCACAGGAAGGCTTGGGCTGCTTTCAGACAGAGAAACCTCTTGGTTTCTGTTCCCCAAAGAGGTGAGAGTGACTCCCAGAGAGCCTCAGCTTGGGTGTGGGCTGGATGTGAGTGATAGAGACACTCCAAAAGAGCCAGATCTGGGAGAAAGCTTAGGCTGAACTTTGCTGGTTTTCATGTCCTTGTTAATCAGACTTTATCCCACAGAGGGGCCTGTGTTTTCCATACCTCTGTATCAGCTCTCTGCTTTAGAATAGGCTGAGCAATGCACCTGCTCTCAGTTCATTTAACATAAACCTTTCCCAGATGGGATTGCTGCAGGTCTAGAAATCTCTGTTTAATTACTGCACCTCGGTATCTTGAGACTAGAGCGTAATTCAGTGATTCCTTGTAAAGCAAATCAATGTTTTCATTTTGATTCCCCCATTAAAGACCCTGCAAATGGCTTATTAAAGGTTTTCTTTACATTCATTATATGAGATATGGCTGCACAAGCGTATCCAGCTTTTACTGCCTGGGTGCCACGGATGTATTTTAAAGATGATGTGCCATCAGTTCCTCATATTGCCACATACTCTAAAGACCACTGGGATCAGCTACTGGGAAAGTGACTCAGTTTCAAGGAATATCTCCTCTAAGATCTACATTTATTTTCCAGTAACTAGGCTCCAGCTGTTGCTAAACTTGTCTGCCTTTTCTACATAAGGATCTTTCTAGCACATCTTTCAGGCTAATTCATTCTTTCCTCCACCTACCTAGCTAGGGTGGTATGTGCTGCTGGGAGAGGTAATATCTTTTATTGGACCAGCTGGTATAATTGCTGGGAAAAGACACAAGTTTTTGGCCACTACCACATCTATCCGTTCCTCACTATTTGCTGAGTGTCTTCTTTTAATTTCATTAATATCAGCTTCCATGAGAAAAATGGAAAGCAGAGGTTTTCACTGATGACATATGAATGGCTGGAGTTGGCAATATTGTATTTTAAATGCAGACAATATGCTGCTTCACTTTACATGTCTGAGGTTGTTTCTCTTTGTGGGTTGGATGAATGCAGCTGCTAGGATTTCATTGAAAATGCTTTTGCATGTGAATTCTTTGAGTATATGCCAACATAGGATTAAAATGCTCTCGTTTACAACATTCCTACTCAACCTTATTTGCTAGAACAGTTACATAGAGCAAATACAAAAAGAATCATGTGGGCTCAGTAGGAAGAAAATGATGTGAAAATGTTTCTATTCACAGAAATACTTGTTTTGGAGTAGCTCTATTTCAGTCTCGCTTCTGTGTTCTGTACATGATAATGTGTGCATTTAGTTTCCAGTAGGGCTCCTCCACGTGCTGTTCCATTGCTCACTGTCACTCCTTCTATGTCTCTGATTCACTAATAAACTATTTTTGGTTCTTCTCTTCCTCTGCCTGCATTTCCAGCCTTGCTGAGTGGTTGCAGCTTTGTGCTCTCTCTGCAGCATGTGTGAGTGAGCAGCAGTTTCTGATGTGATCTTTTTAGGTTTCCTTTTTAGTTGTTGACATTGTTTTGAGTGGCAGAGTGGCTCTGGAGCTCGCTCCATGGCCATCCCTCTTCCAACAGGCAGTGCTCCAAACTAGGGACCCTGGCATCCAACTGGGACAATTTCTAGGTGTGATGTTGAAGGATAAATGAGGAGCATCTGTTATGCCAGAAATGGGCTGGCTGTATATAGTCTGATTAGGCAAAGGGGGCTCAAGAACTTGTGGAATTGCCTGAGAATTGCAAGGAAAGGCAGGCAGCAGTATCCATGTTTATATGTGTGCATTCAGACACAGACACCTTTGCAAATATGTGAACTTAATAAGGTGTTTGAATCGTTTTGTGCCTGTTGTGTATGAAGGGAGAAACAAGCCACAGAGGACTACCTGTTGGCTTTTGTACTGTTCTAGTAATTGTCCGCTGTTTAAAAAAGAGCTGGTTTCTGTCTGAGCATTAAGAACTTCCCAGCAAAAATGTATTTGATTCTCAGAGCAGTGTCAAGACCTGTTCCACAGGCTGAGACATAGTCCAGGGGAATGGGCAGCTCCAGACACTGCCTTTGGCATCAAAGCTCAGGAGTGCAACCCAAGCACTGACCCAGAGCCCAGCGCTTGTCCAGTTTGCTGTCTGAACGTGACCTTGGCCTCTGAAAACTTCTACTTCAGCTCAAGGTGTTGCTGCTTTATTTGAGCTTCTCCCTTCGTGCAGATGTGAGTTTACATTTCTCTGCAGAGATTCCTGATGTGAATGAGAGCTCAGATGAGCTGCAGAAGGCTCAGCACTGCTCACAGCAGTTGTGAGTGTGTTTAAAACTGTGCAGAGAGGAAAAATTGCTGTAATTCTGTCGAAGCTTCTTTGGCAGTTCTGGAAAAATCTTTGCTCTTCCTGAGCAGCATCTCAAGTCCATTCTCCCAGGGCAGAAGTGCAAAGATGGAAATTCTTGCTTAAATCTCACTCATTTCTTATGAGTACCTTGTCCCTGATATGTGTGATTTCATGCCCTTATGTGGAATCTGCTAGTTGCTGATGCTGACGGATGCAGGATAAAGTGCACTTTCCTTTGGCTGTGCCAAGTGGCTATGCAGCAGCAAGCTGCTGGAAAAGCTAGCAGTAGATTCTGTGGAGAGCCAGGGTTGTCTGAGGGAGAGCTGTTCTTGGAAGTATCAGTTTAAAGGATGTATGTGCTGCTGCCTTGGTGTGCCCTTAAGGATGTGATAGTGGAGCAATAGGGAGTGAGGTGGACGTGCTGAGCCCGTTCCTCCTTTCTGCTTGGGGTTAAGTCCAGAGTGCTTGTTTAAATGATCTCTGTTGTAAATGGGACTACACATACTTAGTTGCCCAGTTCAGTGGCTCTGCAGTCAGGTCTGACGTCAGGGCACACAGGTTTTAGCTGTAGCAGCTAATCCTTGCTACTGAATAAAGGGTGACTTTATATAGCAAATATGTTACAAGGTCTGAGGTCAGTGGTTGAGAATGAGGAGCCAGAAAGAAGTTTTGTCACGTTTCAATACTTGCTGTAACAAGCCAAGCAGCAAGAGCCAAATCTGAGCACCCGTTACAGATCATGTACCTCAGCACTCAGTCTGGTGTGAGAGTTACTGGTGTCAAAGTTCACAGTAAAAGGACTTCTAGGGAGCAGGCAGATACAGGAATTGGGCCAGTAGATGTTGCCCTTCCATTTCTAGTTTTAAATAATGTGTTCACTTACTTCTGTAGTCTTCTAGTACCGGCTATTCTTTTCCTTTTAATGCCACAGTGCTGCTGTTTCCAGCCCGAAGATTGCAGACAGATGGGTTCATCCAGTGGGAATTTGCAAGCAGTATTCAACCTTTACCTTAGTTTGAAATGTCATGGGAAAAATAATCCCTGTTTCTATGTGCTGGTTTTCACATACGCAGTTACAGATGCTGGGTGCTAAGAGTGCAAAGGATCTACAGTAACTAACTAGGTTAGTTACTTGAAATGTTGTCATATGTTAGGGTTTTGGCCTTTTTCTCTCTGGTGAGGCTGTAGAAAGTTCTTTGGGTGTAAGCTTTGACTGTAGTTAAAGCATGTTATGAATATCTGTCTGCCTGCTTCCTTACTTAGTCTTCTCAATCTTCCTACTTGTGCAAAACACTTGTGTGCTTTCATGGGCTGGAAGTTCCAGTAAGCTAATGGATGGAGGAATTGCTTGTGCAGGGCTTTGACAGATGAGGGCTGCCTACCTACTGCAGGGTATCACTCTTGTAACGCTCTTGGGGAAACTAAGGCACGTCCAGGCCCTTTTTTACAGCCTCATCTCCTTGTAAATGCTTCTCTGCCAGTGGTATAGGCTAGAAGACTGAAGGGTGTGTGGTAGTTTAAGATGCAGTAACTGAACCTTCCAGGCAAGGAGCTGAGGGAGATGGGCTGGTGCAGCAGGAAAGGTCTGTACTGCTTTACTTACCTATTGTGTTCTGAAACTCCCACAGATTTATTAAAACAGGCAAGGCAAAGTTGTTCCAGGACCCAAGTTATGAGTATCTCATGTGGGTTTGTCTTGGCAGCATCTGTCAGGGGTCAGTCAGTGGTGAGAGGCACTGTTGTTGTCACTGCAAGATGCTCTGCAACTGCATCTTCAGGCGTTCATGTCCGCAATCATGACCCACAGATCTTCCTGTGGCTCTCTGAGCAGAATAACCTTGAAATGAGAAGACTGTGGGCACTGTTTTCAGCTATTGGTTTGGAGAAGAAACATTTTTGAAATGGTTTTCAGCATGGTCCATTCCAACCCCAATCAATCACATTTAATTATCTGCCCAGGGCACAGGGTATCCATCAAACTGATCAATTCAATGAACATGCAGATTGTATCATCCGTACCGTCTGTTCTTGGCACTCGTGCTATGGGGCTAGACTGTAGATATGTTGATTAGCAGATACGCTGATCACTCATGAAAATTCATTTCCAAAATGAATTTGGATTTGGAATGAATATGGGTTTTTTCCACTTCAGGCAAAGGGAGCCTGAAATCTTGATTACACATAATTATTTATACTCATATTTAGGCCATTTTATATACCCCCAAGGTGCTGTAAACTGGTATGAGTTTAAATATGAGGTTAGATCTGAAATGTTTACGCATTTCACTCACTTACTGGGTACTTGGAAGAGGAGACAGGATGAGAGTTTTTCTTTCTTTCTTTTTTGTTAGCTTTAACATATAAGCTGATTTAGATGTCCTTTTCTATTTTACTTTCTCTTTGTAGGTCTGACTTCATCTGAATCAGAAATAACCCAGCCAGTTCTCCCAAGCTTTTCCTAGAAGGCGCACTTCTCAGTGGTGGTTAAGGAACATACTCTGAGGGGTGCCTGCTCTCCCCACTTCAAAGTTAATGGGAACTCTGCCTGTTATTTCCCAAAAGTCAGTTGTTGTTCTGTGCTTGAAATGCCAGTATGTGAGGCTGCCTTGTGTCTCAGCTGGTGTGGCTGGGAATACCCCCTTCCATCCTTACTGCAGTGTGTCAGAGGGAGGCACCTTTCTTGTCCCCAGTTGTACTGTTATGTTGGAGGTAACAAGGGTCCTCGCTATGGGCTTTCAAAAGCCTTTGCAACACAAGTCACTTGGCATGCAAAGGACATTTTTGCAATGTTTAGGAATGTCAGACTGTAGCATGTGCCAATGCAGCTCAGCCAAAACTGTCCCTGGTGTTTCCACAACAACATGGCCTGCCCAGAGTTCAGTGTCTGCCATTGGAATGCCTTGGGACTACCAATGGCTCAGTGTTCCTTCCAGTCTCAGTTTTTCCATGTAAACCCAGACAGGCCTGGGTGCTAAGCCCAGGTTTCTATTAGTGAAATTTAAGCGATAACAGTGTTTTAAACTACATCTTGAAAAAACAAACAAAATCCCCAAGCACTTGGCTTTCTGCCGAGGCCAAATTTGCAGGATTTTACATACCATAGAAGAGAGACTGATATTTATTCTTTTTTTACCCCCTAATGCTTGTCTGGGAACCTCTTTTCCAGAAAATCCTGTTTGAGATTCCTTATATGTGTCTCCAGCTGTCATTCACACTGAGTGGCAGCAGGGGCTGGCCTTGCTCTTCAGTTTTTAAGTGCATTTATTGTAGAGAGCAGTAAGTATTCAAGGGTGTATTAGCAACCTGGAAATGTGCTGAGGTCCTGGACCTGATGGTGACCCCACTACAGGTTGACCCAGCTGCAATCTCTTGATGCTTACTGTTTGCTTTAGACTGACCCTACCTTATGGTCGGTCTCTGCCTCTCCACATACATGATTCTCAAAGCACTCAAGCTCCAGCCCTGCCTTTAAGTCTATGGGGAGCAGTGAAACATGTTTGGGTGCAGCGGAGGCAGAAGGATCTGGCGGTGTGCTGCATACTTGTGATAAGGACCTATTCTCCAATAGTCTGTATTCTTCTTTCCTTTTTAACAGATTAGTGTTTATTTGATCTTCCCTTGGGTGTGTGTTGTCCTCTTTTAATTGCAGGTTTTTGAGCATTCATACCCCTTTGCTTAGCTCTTAGTTTTGCTAATGAGTTCCTGATGTATGCCAAGATAATGAAGATGATTAATGAAATTGTTACACTCCCAGATTCTTGTTCTAACTCGCTGTCTTTAACTGGTTTCAAACTTGGCTTCTGCACTGTTACCTGCACACAGCCCTTAAGTTCTAGCTGCAGAAGCAGGAGAATGGGATCATGCTGTGCTGTCTTCAGAGACTGTCATTCAGGAATCCCACTGGAAAGTTAAGCAGTGAGGAAGCTGGCAGTGAGCAGCTGCTGATTCAGTCATGAGCTTTACTGGTCTCTTAGGGAGGTGACACAGGTACTAAGAGCTCACTTGTGTATTTGGCAAAAGGCATGTTTCCTTCCTGTGCCAGACTGAGTTATCCCACATGCCATAAAACAGGATGGGCAAAGCTGGTGAAAGAATACATATTAGTACAAAGTGGTTCAAGGGGAATTAATAGATCTCATAATCTGTTATACTGCTTGTTTTTCTAAGTACTTGTACTCTTCCTTCAAGACTAAAATACAGCAATTAAGCTCATTAAAAACACTTTCAGTGATAAACATTGCCATTTTTCATTTCCTTTGCAAACAGCACTGATCTGATAAGTGTGTTTCCTTTTCCAGAGCTGTGAATATTTCCTTGTAGAAGAAAGTTTGCTCTCATAAAAGCAGGTTTAGTAGTGTGTGTGTGATTCTCTTCCCTCTGACAAGTATTTTGCTTCTCACCGTTACTTTCTTTTCCAAAGATCCGCCCTGTACAGGAATTTCAGATGTGGAAAGAAAAGAGCTCTTCACGATGATATCATACCCACTGCGTGTCTTGAAAAGTAATAAATAGTGCTGGGACACTGGTCAGATAATATGTACTAGGGACCACATTCAGTTTGCTTCAACTAACTTTAACTAAAAAGTATGGCAATGTAAAGCAGATTCATCTTTTTCTGGAAATTTGCATGGGTTGCAGTGAGGTTTTAAAATCCTGCCTGGGTTTGAGATGGCTGTTTTCTTCTTGGGATCCTGTTTCAGGAATGGTCTGAAACAGTGTGATGCAAAGCTGGGAATCACCAGAGTTTCACTTCTGTGTTTCCTTTCTGAGCCACTCTTTGCTTTCTTTCATGCTTGTGTGGATCCTTCCTGGAGAAGAGCAAAAGACATAGTGAGGAGGAAGGGGCACACAGTAGGTGGTTTGGCCATAGGACAGTGGTGTCCAGCAGCTCTGGGAGCTAGTTAGTGGATGCAGGTGCAGCTGTGTGTGCCTCTGCCCACCCAGCCTTGTGCTTTCTGAAGTGTGGAGGCTGTTGCAGAATCTTTTCCTTACTGTTTTTCCCTTGGTTGATGCTTCTAGAAGACTTCAAGTGCGCTGGAAGTACAAATCTTAAAGCTTGTGTCTCACTGTAAAGCTTGACGTATTCCAGCCCCATACAAACTTTTCTTGTGCACTCTTCAGTGACCCCACTTGTTATCTGCTTTGTAACAGACCTGGAGAAGAGTCCAGGCACTCGCACTGAAGGAGATTTATGTTTCTCTAGCTCTGAAACGTGCTGAGGTCCATTTGCCAGCAAGGATGTGTTGTGCTGCTGCCTCATCCAGAGCTGTTCTGGGGCCAAATGCGCCCTTAGAAACACCTTGTGTACGAATGATAAACCCAGAATTATTAGTTCTGCTCTTGTTTGAAGAAGCTAACTTTTTCTATAACAAAAACCATGCACTGTAGAGCTAAATGATACTTTTATTTTTAACTCTGGAATGTTTGGAGTCTGTGATTGGAAATGCAATAAGCTCACCATGGTTTATGGACGCATCTTGCACATGCATCATCCTTGTACAAACGAATCAGTTATTATGATAAGGAAACAATTTTATAGCCATAGCCAAGACATCTTTCCCAGAGTAACTCTGAAGTACAAACTCTTGACATTGATCTGAAGTGTTGAAAACGTGTTTGGTTTCTGCTATTCTGCAGCTTTCTTATATGACTTCTGGCAAGTCAATTAATCTCTTGATTCTTCCCTTTAATATCTGTAAAATTGCTATGAATGTATTTTCCACCTTACAACAGTATTGTGGGGGTCAATGTGTCTGGAGGGTATTGCACCACGCAGTAGTGATTAGATGCTGTGTTAAGCAGGGTCAGGCACGTTGTTCAACTGCAGGCACACAGAGGAGCTCCCTGGGTACATGATCTAAATTCTGCTGTTTCCTCTTTAGAAGGGAGCAGCGGTGTGGGCTCTCTCTCTCCATCTGTCTGCACTAGGTTGAACCTCTGTTTCTAGGACGTGTTATTTCTCAACCACTGTGCACTAAGTCTGCATGTAAGAGGGTATCCTCTCGCCTAATTGCAAAACTGCTTAAAACCACTCCAGACAGCCAGTTTCTGAACCATGCTGCTGATGTGCTTGCAACATCCTCTTCTCTGTTTCCTCTGGAAACTCACTAACACTCAAATCAAAGAATTAATGCCAGTGATTTACCATTTAGTTATGTAAAGATTATCCATGTCTGCAAGAGTAGCCTGCAGTTCATTAGCTGGGCCAAGTACATTTAATGCTGCCTCGTATCACTGGTGATGTCACAGCTTAGCCTAACTGTGTACAATTTTTTATTTAGATATTTTTTCTCCTAGCTAACATTGCTTTTTGTCCAAAATCAGTTGTTACTAACTCAGAACTAACATTATGGCTGAAAACCTCCCATGTAGGTAGGGAGGACAAAAGGAGAAAGCTGTTTGTTGGGAAAACTGAGGGGTGGCTGTTCCGGGGCTTTCCACACAGCTCATGTTCGTGTTAAGTACTGTGGGCAGAAAGAGATTCTGCTGAAAGCCTATAAATCCTGCATTCACAGGTGTTCAGGTGCCTTATCTCCCCTTGAGGATTTAACCACAGGCTGTTGATGGTCTCCTTAAATGCAAACTCGGATAGGTTGAATTTCAGCACTAACAGCAGGGATTTCAGCACGTGAAGAAATGTTCAGGATCTCTGGATCTTGCTTTAGAAATGAAATTTTTTGCTTCTTGGAGAAATAGCAACCTTACTGCTTCTGCAGCCAGAGTATGCTCAGACTGGGGAAAGGGTGCCTCATTTGGAGCTGATGGAGATGTGTAAATGAAATGTGAATCCAAATGATTACCATCCAAATTCATTGGCTAATCCTGCCCTTTAGGGCTGGATAGGATGGGTCCTCTGGTGGGGTTAGTGAATTCCCAAGTGCAGCTCTTGCCTGCATTAGGAGAAAGGTGCCTCTGGTTCTTCTAGGTTTTGGCAAGGAGGGAGGACCAGTTCGGAAGCAGAGCAGGAGCCTCCATAAATCTTGTTTGGCAAATTCCGTTTAGAGCATGTGCTGAATCTCCCTCCAAATACTCCTGCGTAAACCTACTGGCTAATTCCCTTCTGCAGCCATATGTAGTCTCTTACTTCTGAATCTAATAATGTATTTACTTTCTCAGTAACATTGTAGGGATTTGAGATTTCAAGACCCATTTTCAGAAGAGATTCTTCAGGCCACATTTGGGGCTCCAAAGTGAGTTATTTTCAGTGATGTAGCAGCACTATGATTGTGTGAACATATTCAAGATGCTCAGGTTGCCTGTGACACTGGGGGATTGGCCATGTTAAATGCTAAATGTGTTTCTGGATTTCAGCATGAGTCTCTGGGGAGTTATCTGCCTCTTACTGCACTAGGCACTGAATATGCAATCAAGTGAAAAAGTATGTCCTGTCCTGGTGTGAAGGACAGAATAGTTCAGGCATGCAGAGAAGGGCACAGGGTATATGGGGGTGTTTGGAATTAATGACAAGACTCTTACAGTTGTGAGATGCTCATGGCTGGGACTAACACATAACAGATAATTGTTTCTGCCCACATCTGCTGTTTTCTAGGCAGTGAGAAGCACTTCTTGCCATCCTGCTATGGTAATTTCTGAATCCCTAATAAAATGCTAAAAGGATGAAATTTGTAGCTTTTGCCAATCAGGAAGTAATGGGTTCTGGTAAATAATAAATAATTTTGCATTTGTGAGTTTGGTTGCCAGCCGTATAGACACACTCTTTCTCTTGCCTTACAGCCAGTCCCATGCTTGTCTTGCTCCTGAAAGGGCTTGGATCACTGGGGCTTTCAAGAGTAGCCTCTCCTTTCAGGCTGAGGCAGAGGGCTCTGGCTGGCTCCTTTCTTTGCATCTAACTGCATGTTAGTGCAAAGAGCTGATGTATACCATCCTGCAGCCAGCCTTAAACATTGCAGCTCTTGCAAATGTTTAAATTGTTCTGTTTGAATGTTGAAAAAGCTATTGTACTGTTTCAGGGGCGCCTGGGCTTTGCTTTGTGTCCCCTGTGGCAGCCAGCTCTAGCTCAGGCTTCAGAAATTTCCTTATTCTAGGGCAAGATTCAACATTCTTAGAGATTTGTGACCCTGTGTCCGAAAGCCAGGAAACTAGTTGAGCCAAAACTGTTGGCATCACTGCTGAGAGTTAATAAATACATTCATTCCTGTAGTACATTTTTATTGGCATGAGCGAGGCTTAATACATACCACCTTGTTTTCCCTGTGCCTGAGCAAGGAAAGTTGTGCAAGTTGGACTTAGCAGTGATTAAGAGACATAAGTGAGTTGGACTGATAAGATCATAAATGTTATGACCACCATGTGTCATTATATCATTGTATCCAAGCTCCTGTGCAGCACAGTCCGTAGAGCTTCATCCTTTATCCTACTTAAGCTAATACATTTTGTTAAGAGACTTTTCTGGAGACTACCAGTCATTCCTTTCTGGCTTTGAGTTCTTGTGGACATGTTGCAGAATCACAAGCAGCTGGCCTGTATCAGAGTTTCTAGACAACTTCTGTCTAGTTCCAGAGGTGGTGTTTCTGACACTTCTGCAGAAAACATGCAGAAGTAGTAAAAATTGCCTATGAATTGTCCTGCAGGAATTCTTTGGAGTGCATTGCTTGTGCATGGAGTGCCTCCTTCCAAGAGCTCATCTCCAGCCCCTTATCTCCTCACCCATCTCTCCCTCTGCGTGCCTCCT
Organism: Neopsephotus bourkii; assembly: GCF_033783945.1. Classification (NCBI taxonomy): domain Eukaryota; kingdom Metazoa; phylum Chordata; class Aves; order Psittaciformes; family Psittacidae; genus Neopsephotus; species Neopsephotus bourkii. Next base: position 4,153,117 of record NW_026902223.1, read on the forward strand.
CTGCTCTCTCTCAAATACGCCTGAGCTGGGATACTGGGAGCTCGTCTGGGTTGGTGCTTTGGGGTGTTTGGGTGTTTCCATCAGTTTCACAGATGGCTGAGCAGTGGCTGTGACCAGCACCTTGCAGAGGCACCACTGCAGCCCCAGCTACCAAAACATGCATGGATGCCCAACACAGTCCTTAAGGTGGGTCAATGGGGTGCTCATGCACAAACTGACTGGGGCTCGCCCATGGAATATTTAAGTCCTGAAGCATGAATTCCCTGGGCATTCATGCATGTACTGATTGGGTGCTCATGCATAAAATACATTCCTCCAGCATAAGTTATTTGGGTGCTCATGCATGAGACACTGGAGTGCTCAAGCATGACCCTAATAGGGCATTCCAGCATATACTGATTAGGCAGTTGTGTATAAACTGATTGGGTGCTCATGCATATACCAGTTGGGCACCCATGCATGAACTGATCATGTGCTCCTACATGAATTAACTGTGCACATATGAATACATTAATGAGCGGTTCATGCACAGCCTGATCAGGCACTTGTGTGTTAATGGGGTGCTCATGCATGATGTACTGTAGCATTCCTGCATAAACTGCCTGGATGCGCATGGGTGAAGTCATTTGGCACTCATGCATGACCTGATGGGGTGCTCGTGTGTATTCTTCTGGCACTCATGCATGAACTAATTGGGTGCTCTTGTGTAAATACTATAAACCCTGCAGTTTATGCTCGATACTCCTATTCCTGTGCCTTCCAAAACCTTCAGCAGTTTGGGTGGTTCAGAATGGAGTTTTAATTGCACAATATAGGCCTAGAGCTGAGTGGGGCAGTAATTATAAACAGATGGCACAAAAGAAGAGCTCCTTCTCTTGCAGAGATTAATGACCATCAGTTATATATTCCGTGCCATCCTAGAACATCCTCCCAGCTCACACAGTTGCTGTTCCTGTCCTTGCCCTTTGTAAACACTAAATTCCCTTAGTTCCAGGTCACTCTGCTGTTCTCCCCAAGCCTCTTTGCTCCTTCATAGCCTGTAGTTTCAGAGCTCACGTTCATTGCTTTCTTTACAGAGAGCAACTTCAATAACTGAGCTGTACCTGTTTCTTTCCCCTTGTGTCCTTGGGTCTTTCCTAGGTAGCAGATGTGTCTCTGTGCTGACTGAAAATTGCTTCTTTTAATCACGAACTGATGTTCAGCTGTTGAGGCCTCATCCCCTATAGGAATACTCATCTATAAAGGGAATCTACACCCCTGAGACAAGTCAACCCAGCACTTATTTTTAGCATGAAACATCAACAACGAAAAATCGGTGGAATTAGATGATGTCCTTAGCAGTGCCCTGCCTCAGGACCACTGCCACAGCTAGGATGAGGTTGAAGAACTAGTTGCAATACAAGCTGTCACAGTAAATGTGTGCTAAATGTGTCCTGTAAGTGCACACATTCAATACGCATGCCTATGGCTCAGGCTGCCAGCACCAGATGGCACTGTTACACCCGCCCCATTCTTCCATCCTTTGTGGTGTTGCTGTAGGGTGGGATGCTCTTTAGGGAGAGCTAACAAACAGCAAAAGAGCTGCTGTTCCCTTAATTTCTCTAAGTGGATTCAGTTCATGTGATAGAGAGCTCCCTGGGGACAGGCAGTCGCGCTTGAGGTTTTCTGCAGCCTCTTTGTGATCATTTCTCTCTATAGACTGAGTTGTAGTGTAACCAAAATCAAGTCAGACTAAAAACCCAACCAACCAGCCCCCCTCCCCAGACATGGTGGCACCACTTTCTTTCCTAAAGACAAACTGATCTGTGGATCACTGGGTGTGAGGGGGAGCTGGTTTGTCTACTTACTCATACAGGCCAGGCATGTGTACGTGCAGGTTGGTTACCAGGTGTATGTTACCTGCACAACCACGTAACTGTAGTTCTGTTGCTGGATGCAAGGTTTTATTTTTTTGATTTCCGGGGGCTATAACTCAGGTTTTGCAACCACACATGAATACAGTTCCTGCTGAAGTCAATAGGTAGGTTTTGTGTAGAAAATGTTGAAGAAATCAGCTTGGTTGGTGGCATACGTCCAACTTCATATTTTATTGGCCTTAAACAAGCAGTGCTGCCCTGCTGGTCGGTATTGCCTATTTCCAAGCGGCTGATATTGTGGTTTTGAGGTTTCAGGCAGGAGCCTGATTGGAAATAAAGCACAAATAAGATACAACAGCTGTCTATAGCCTCTTGTCCTGAGCTCGTGTGGTGCAATTTCATAGAATCATAGAATAGTTAGGGTTGGAAAGGACCTTAAGATCATCAAGTTCCACCCCCCCTGCCATGGGCAGGGACACCTCACACTAAACCATATCACCCAAGGCCTCGTCCAACCTGGCCTTGAACACTGCCAGGGATGGAGCATTCACAACCTCCCTGGGCAACCCATTCCAGTGCCTCAGCACCCTAACAGGAAAGAATTTCTTCGATGGGAAGGTGGCAGCTGCAGTATAACTCTGTGCAGCAACTGGGAGAGACCTGGAGCCCAGTTTGGCTTCCTGGGGCTACTGGGGGCTTGATACACTGCTGGCTGTGAGGGGCAAACTGCAGGGAGGACCTGGCTGCCTTGGTTAGCACAAGGATGGAGCCTTGGCTGTCCCATGTCTGAGATCTTCCCCTCTCTTTGGTTGTTCATTCTTGCCAGCTGCTTCAGGAAAGGCAATGTCCGTGTGGTGGCCTCTTTTATCCACCGCATGTTCTTCTTCCAGATTCAAGTGCCGTGTAATCATGGCCTCTTAGTCTGTGCGATTCTCCTTGTAAAAATCAGAACCCTTGATTGTGTCCAAGGCAGAGCTCGTTACGGTTCAGCTTTGGATGGACACTGCACTGCAAATATCAGTGCATGACTTGTGTGTACGGTGAAGTACATGGAGTAAAATGGGTCAGGGCAAAGCTTCCTTGCTTTTTGTAAAGGGAATTCTTGGAGTCCCTTCCAGGCTTCTTCAGTGACTCATTGGGAAACTTCAGGCAAGTATGTTGGGTTATGCAGATATAAACCAAACATGGAAACATGTACTTATGTGATGAACAAACTCCCACTAGAGAGGGACCCCGGCTTCTGTTTCTGACTCTGCCATTGATCACCACGTCATCTCAGCACGTTGGACCTCAGTTTATGGATTGATAAAAGGGAGATAAAAATATTACCCCCCTAGCAGGTGCATTTTGGAATTAATTACTAGTTGTAAAGCACCTTTAGACTCATCACTGTGAGTAAGTTACCCTGGCAAGCGGGGTGATTCATTCTGGTCCTCTGCAATACCCTAAACTGTGGCCTGGATTCTGCACTGGGGAAGGGACTGTTGATGGAGCTGCAGTGTTAAGGGGGGCAGATGCCTTCACCTTGCCTCCCACCTTGGAAGGTGCTACCTCCTTCTCCAGCTGCATCGCCTGCTGTGTAGGACCAGACTCTTCAGTTACACATGGCATCGTGTGGTGGGGCAAAATCCAGCCCAGGCACCTCTGAGCTCAGCTGAGCCGTTGGTACCCCAGTACCAACAGAGGGCATCTGTGTGCTCTGCAGGGCTGGAGCCTCGGTGTCTACCAGCTTGCTGTCAGGTAACTGGAGAAGTAGTTGAGTAAGAAAATCAAGTGTTGCTTTCATTAGGTAAATATAAAATATGGAGCAGCCCTTCCCACGTTTGTTGCTCCCTGCTCAGATTATTCATTTCCACACCATTAAAACACGAATGTAATTCCTGCCCTTTAAACTAATTCATGTAAAAACTTTTTCTCTAACCGCTGAGTAGTCTTTTAATGAAAGCTGGGGCTGAGCAAGCCAAGGATGGAAATTAAAGCATTACCGAAGTGCTCCACTCAGAGCTGCATTCCTGAGGTGTCTTATCTGATCCTGTACAATTGCCACAGGCCTTTCGGGCTGGATCCTGCTCTGCTCTGTGCTGAGCTAAGGCAGCAGCTCCCTGAGCAGAGGTAGTGGCTTTCACCACTGTAAGGCTGGTGCAAGTGAGAGAGTCGGACCTGCTGCCTCCTTCCTGGCAGGGATGAACTGCACCACTTAAAGAGCAGCCTTAATTGCTGCTTGAATCAGTTAGGCCATCTTTAATCAAATCCTCCTCCCCCCTGCTTTGACATGTGATTTTTATCTTTTTGCCTGTCAACACTATTTAGTTATATTAATGGCTTTCCTGGCATGAGCCAACAAGGTTTTTAATCTGTTTGATTTTTGGTAATTCTTTCTCTTACACTAGGAATAACCCCATCGTATTTGCAAACCAGAACTACCCAATTTTGCCCCAAGCTTGCACAGTGAAAAGGAGTTATTCACACAAGTTATCCCTGGCATGCCTGCAGGGACTGATGCTAAGTGTCAGCTGACTTACAGCAGTGTGAACTCTGAAAGCTGTGTCCCCAGGACTTGTCCCTGAGAGGATGTCTTATGGCCAGAGGGAAGTCAAAAGGGCAAGAACTAGGGGGTGGCCCCACTTCCTTCTTCACTGCTGAGCAGCAGGACAGTGATCATCCTTACTCAGAGCAAAGTGTAAAGTTACAACCAAGGCCAGAGTTAAGTTATTACTCAGCACTGATAAGCCTGTAATGATGTGTCCATCTGCATTTCCAAATAGGAATTTAACATGAAGCTAAACCAATTAAAGTAACTGGAGCTGCTGTTGAGGAGTGACAGCAATGCTGTGTGGAAGCGGGTGCTCCCAGGACACTCAGGCACAAGTGAGAGGAGACAACAGAAACCAGAAGTGAAAAAAGACACAGTGTGGCTGATCCTTCTGGTGATGCGGCTTTGTTTTGCACCGTGTACTTTCTTGTGCTTCATGCAGTTTAATTTGAAGCATCTCAGTTGATGGGGCTTCTGTAGTTTCCCTCGGGAATTTGTTCCTTAGCCTACCCTAAATTTCCCTTCATCTTTATCTTACATCTTCCCTTTTTAAATCACACTAATGAAGTGAAATACTCCTTTCCCTTTTCTCTGTCTTTCTTATGATATTAAAATATATTCTTCCACACCTGGGTTGGCAGGTAAGGATTCAAATTCATTCCACAGCCATGCTGGAGCGCTGAAGCAATGCTTAAGTATGGGAAAGGCTTTGTAATAAAGCCCCCGCAACTGCGGCCAGTTGTAGACTCGGATACGGACTTGCCTTTGTAGGTCTCATCTTTGCTGTTTGCTTTCCTCTCATCTTTGTGTTTCAGTGTATCCTGTGTATAGTAGAACAGTAGAAAAATATGTATTCTCCAGAACCTAGAAACATCACAGGAGCACTGAGAGCAGGGTGGGTTCTGCCAGGACTGTGCTGACAGTGCGCAAGCAGATAGGACTTCATAACCAACCAACACAGGGAACCTCCAGAAATAGGGCTTAGAAAACAACATGCCAGTGGGTATTAGCCTCTTCTAATGGACATCTGCTTCAGTGTTAGATGTTGATTTTACTGGAACTGCACAGAAAAAGGGAGGCTTTCTTCTGATCTTCTGGGCTACCCAAAAAAATTGAAACAAAAAGAAATACAGTTGATTGAAACCAAAGTGGTTTCTTCTGTGACAGTTTAAAGAGACAAAATGTTTCATTTCCAAGCTTTTTAATATTTTTAATAAAAGTGAACTAAGTATTGATCTGGACAGTTTCTTTTCCTATACTTTCTACCACTCTGGAAATGCCTTATACAAGCATTTGCTGAAAAGTTACACCCAGTGTTTCCGAATGAGCTGACCAGATTGAAAAAACAAAAAGCCACACTTCATTTGTCCTTCTCTGATTTTAATAAAAACTTAAATTGAGGTTTTTATTTGCATAGAGATAAAAGACCCAAAGGAATGTTGGTTTTAACATTGCATTTATGCATCTTTCTTTCAAAACATCTCAGAGTGGAAGGGAAACAATGTAGGGAATAAAAGAGAACAAAGGCTCGATGCAGAAATGAGCATGATGACAGTGCAGTGAGGCACTTTATGACCAGAATTGTTCAAACAGCTGGAGATTGTATTACACCGTTTATCATGTTTAAATCCGTGTCAAAATGACATATATTGTGGAAGTTTTTGTGTGAGATTGTGAAGTAGGTATTATATGAAGAAGTCAGCCATATGTTAGAATATCCTTCTGGGGACCAGAAATCTAGCTGAGACTAAAGGGAAGGGTGAGTTCAGTAAAGAAGTCATCTTCTCTCGAGACAGAGGTGGTGATGTGGGCTGCATACAAAATACTTGTGTGGTTTCCAGAGCTCCAGGAATCCTATCCTTTATTTGACTTTTTCCCCCCACTCTTCATCTCTTTGTAGAATATCTTTGCGTTTGAGGTAGGTTTTCCCTTAATATTTTATTTCATTCTATCTTGGGGGGTGCAGATCAGTTCCTTTTCCCATTTTCTTCAGTCTGTGCCAGTCCCAGTGCACATTACCTGTGGCTGCCTGCCTAGGCCTCACATGTGGTGGTTCAGTTTTCCCTAACTCAGAGAGACTTAGTCTTGTCACCACGTTCTGCTTGTGAATGCTTCTAAAATCTGCAAGTCAGCAGCAGCGCGGGGCCTGGCAGAGCCCCCCCGGCCGATGGACAGATTGAGTTTCACCCACTGAATCTGTTTCAAACTGCGAGAATTCAAGCAGCTCACAGTTTCTATGGTCATTTGTGCTAATAAAGTTTGACAGACTGAATGGTAATGGAAAGTAAACAGGAGAGGGGGTGCTAACAAGGTCATAATGAAGCTCACATTTAAATTGAATTGAAGCGACTATATGAACACTCATGAGAAACACTTTGTCTTTCTCCTCTAGGCTCTTGTGCAGCATGGGGTAGCAAATGGGCAGTTTGTGAGTGGCAGATAAAAGGAAGCTATAGCTATTCTGCAAGGACAAATTATAGCTAGCTTATAAAGGAAACTGAAGCTAGAAAGGAGGGAAGCAGGGCAGGATGCCTCTTCGCAGGAGGCCACCGGTGACAGCAGCTCACTCTTGCCCTCTCGTTGCTGTGACTCCCAGCTAACCACACTTAATGTCTCCAGTGTAATTCTCATTGATTTCAATGGCACAAGCCTGCAGGGAAGCGCTGATCTGGGGTCAGATTTTACCAGATGTGAACACTCTCAAGTCCTCTTAACTGCGATTTTGAGCTCGGGACTGCTTCGCTTCTTGCAGGAGAGGGCTCAGCCCTCTGGCGGAGGGCTGACGTTGACTCTGGATCCTTTAATGAAGTCTGTGAATTGCCGTGGTGAATCTTTTAATTTACTCTATTTTAAATAGTGGCTGGGTACAGACAAATGAGTTACTCTCATTCTCTCGTGCATGCATACAGTGACTATGTCATAGCCGAGGAATTGGGCTGACTTATCCAAAGCTGTTGGCTCTTTCTTTCCAGGCGTGCTTTCCTAATTCCAGATGGATAAGAAAACAGTGGTGTGCAAGGAGCCATCCCCCTCCTTCCCCTCCTCCCAACTTTGGCATAGTTGTGTTTATTGCCTGTGACTGAGGGAGTTTCAATATCCTTGCAAAGTTCTGTCTGAGGCGAGCAGAGCATTATTGGTGCAAAACCCTCTGTAACCATCAGATGCTTTTCCGTGACTCAAAACCATTTCAGGCTCTTTTGTAATAAATGTAAATGGCAAACCAGAGGTCAGGGATGGTCTCAAGGGCAAAGGCTTGTGTCTAATCTTTGTTTTCTCTTTATGAGCTGCTGTAACAACTTTGAAGGTATGAAAGAAATCAGCAGAAATGTGAGACGACGCAATCCTATTAGGAAACTGGTACATAGCTCCTCAGACTGTTCCTTGACCTCCTTTGAAACAGCTATGGGGCCAGGATCCTCAGATGGTGCAGAAGCATGAATGTTGCTGCAGGTTCACTTCAGCAGGGATTTAGTGTTTCTGTTCAATGATAACTTCCTTCCCCCTCTGCAAGATGTTGCAGCAGACATTTTCAGCCATTTTAATCTTGATTTTAATATAATGTTTTTCTTTATGTATTTTTTAAATGCTTGTAGAGATGACAAATTGCTTGAGCTTAGTGTTCCTGGATGTCTTTAGGAAATGGAGCCAGTTTGTAAGATAAAGGGTTTTGCCTTGCAGGGATCTTTAAAGCCGATCCTCCTAAGTCTCCTTAGGAATCTGTGTAGATAAGGGCAATTTGGGGTTGGACTCTTGGTTGGGATTATGTTCTTACCTTTACAGAAACAGGGTCTTCACCATTTAAAGATGTTTTGATGCTGTTTGCAAGTGTGGAGGGGTAACAGTGCCAGTTTATTGGTCTGAATGCTGAAGTGGTTTTTAATAGTTTACATATTTCACTAATGCCCTCTATACATGCATGACTCTCTGGCTTGAAAGCCAAGAAATGAAAGAAACCAACCTGAATTCCTTCTTGTCCAATGGGATGTTCCCTTTACCCCTCCACCCCACGCAAGATGTTGCATTTTGGGGCTGTTACACTTGGGGCAAGAGAAGCAAGATTTGCAAAGCTGCCCAAGGCAGAGGAAGTATTGGTGCTTGCTCTGTTTGTGACTGGGTAGGAGGCTCAGATATGGTCTTGGAGCCCCAGCTTTGATCCCTTCCTGTTTAAAAGGCATCCTGATCTCCTCTTACCAGACTGGAAGCTCTTTCAAGGTGATGGGCTTGCTTAGGCTCCCTGCAGTGCTCCACTTTGCAGGGGTGTGAAGAGGAAGGCCTCACAGTCTGATGTAATGGCCAGCCAAAGATGACTGCTGTCCCTGGTCCCCCATGGGTCCAAACTGGGCAGCAGATTGATCCTGCAGCCAGAAACTGTTTCCCAACAAAAATTACCCAACAAGTTTGCTGTGTACCAGGAAGAGATGTCATCCCACTTCTCACTGAGGCGCTGCATGGCTGCTATAGTTGATGCTGTTTCCCAAACCATCCCATGCTGTTCAACCACATTAAATATTATGCTGAAGCTAGTTAAGATGACAGTTTGGGAATGTTTTCATTAACTTTGCTGAATTTCCTTCCCCTTGGGCTCTGGCTTTTGGAGCTTTCAAAAACTGATTTAGAGCATTTTTCCTTTATTGTGTTCACACTGGTGTTAGCCTGTAGGTTGACACTGGACTTGCTGCATGTAAGGGCCATGATGATGCTCTGCAGGCTGGAGCATCTCTCCTGAGAAGGCAGGCTGAGAGAGCTGGGCTTATTCCACCTGGAGAAGAGAAGGCTCTGGGAAGGCCTTATAAATGTCTTCCAATACCTAAAGGGGCCGACAAGAAAGCTGGAGAGGGACATTTTTACAAGGGCCTGTAGGGACAGGACAAGGAGGAATTGCTTTAAACTGACAGAGGAGAGACTGAGATGAGCTCTTAGGCAGAAGCTCTTCCCTGTGAAGGTGCTGAGGCATTGGCACAGGGTGCCCAGGGAAGCTGTGTCTGCCCCATCCCTGGCAGTGTTCAAGGCCAGGTTGGACACAGGGGCTTGGAGCAAGCTGCTCTAGTGGAAGGTGTCCCTGCCTGTGGCAGGTGTTGGAACTGGATGAGCTTTGAAGTCCCTTCCAACATAAACCAATCCATTATTCTGTGATATTAGCACAAAGATGAAGCATTTCTTTATTTTAATGCAGAGGGATGTCACTGACAGGCCTTTAGAACAGAGTATATGACACATTCAATCCTCCTTTACCTGGGGGTCTGTGCAGCACTTCTGCCACTGCTCAGCATCCCCCCTGCTGCAGTGTCACAGCAGCTGTGGTGGTTCCTGCACCCTGTACAGCACCCAAAGAGCCCCTGTGCATGGGGTTGCAGCACAAACGTGCAGCCAGGGCAGGTTTTTGACATGATGGTTTCTGACTTGGAATTTTCATTTGTAGGGTTCTTTGTTTTTAAAAATTCATTTGAGGAAAAGAGCACTGCTGTCAGGCTGCAGGGCTAAGAATTGAATCCTCAGAAACAAGTCAGAGTAGTTCCATAAATACACCTCAGCGACCTGCACCTCCCTTCAGGCTGGTTCCTAAACCAGGAAGAAAAATTGCTTCAGGCCTGAAATGTGATGAAATTCTTCCGTTGCTTCTGTGTGAGAAGTGGTTGAAGTGGCAGAATCTGGTCAGTCTGTTCCAGTTGTTGATGAAGGGCCAATCCTCATGAAATCACTGAGAATTTTCTCTTTCGGGATGATAAATGGGCAAGTCCCTGAAAGAGATATCCCATACTTTAAAAAATGCCCTCTGAGCATCAGAGCGAATACAAGCAAGGGCACAGTGCTGTGAGTCCCCTGGGAGAGCAGAAAGGAGACAAACACATTGGTGGGGGACAGGAAGGGGATCTAAATATGGCATAGTAAGTCCATTTATTTTCTTGTCCCCCCAGACATATTAAGCACTGGCACCTATAGCTGACAGATAAACAAACTGCACTCTCTTTTAGAAAATATGTGAACAGGGTTGCTCATTGTCAGCCTTGCAGGCAAAAAGATAATAAACACAGATGTATACTGGAGAGGGATGGAAATGCTCTGAATTCTCCCAGCTGAGATCCAGGCGCTGAGAGGAGCCAGAGGAGGGACTCTGGATGTCATCGATTGAGGCAGCGCCTGGGCTGTGCTCCTCTTATTTGAGGGCTTGAGGAAGTCAGGAAGATGTGGCTCCTTACTTCATTCACAGGCTTTTCTGTCCCCTAAATGGTACTGATTTCTTTTCCTCTCTCCTCTTTCCTGATCCTTCTAGGGCTGTGGTAGTAGAGGATGCTGGTGGCATGAGCTGCCATCTCTATTTTGCTACCTTCTGTAGTGGTATATAACTGGATTTGATCAAGAAGCTGGTCTGTGAGCTTGGCTGCTGGGAGACTGTGGCTGTTAAAGAAGAATACTGGATATAAATTTAGATTTGGTGAATGCTGTAGATGAAATAACGATTTTCTAAGTGACCAGAGTCTACTAATTATGAATTACTTCATTAAGCAGCAGTTTTAAGAGAACCCATAACACCACTTCAATACATCTAGTAAAGAATGACCTAATTAGCAAAGCCTGCTGTCTGCATAAACTCATCACTGGGCAATGTTAGGGTATTTCAAGTTCGGCTGTTAACTTGGGTTGTTTAACTGTGTGTGCTCCGTACACAGTTCGTGGTGCCCCATCACAGCAACAGTGGAGGATCAGTTCTGCCCAGCCAAACAGGAAGGGGAGAGAAGCTGGATTTGTCCTGTCATTTCTGTCTCACAGTGAGCTGTGTCTGGGATGGCCAACACATTCCTTGGCTAGAGCAGGGCAGCTGGCTCTGGTGCCCTTCTGGGCATGGCCTCAGCCTCCAGTGCCTACTTCCCTTGTCTGTGCCAGAACTCTGTGCCTCCTTGCAGCCCAGATCAAACCTACTTACCCTTTCCTCTAATGGCAGCATCAGCTCTCCACCTACTGCACTATGCTAGCAAAGCTCTGTTATCTCATTACTGGGTTAATTGCTCTTGTGCTAATACTGAGAGGTCCCCATCACAAGTTAGGTCCTATTTTATCTCCACTTTTTTTTTGCCTGAAATGGGGAGAGGCTGTGCAAGAAGAGCCATAAACACCTAGAAAAAGATGTTTGCTTCAAGCATGTTTTTCTAGCTTGTTGCCTGTAAAATCCCAAATGAGAGAGATTGGTTTTGTTTGATCTGTTTGTTTGCAGTGCAAGAATCTTGTTTTGGCTGTTTGCTGATCAGTCCCAAACCTCCAGAAAAAGAAAGTTTTTTCCAATGAAAATAATCAAATGTGCACAATAACTCCTTGATAGTTCTCACCAGGGGACTTCCACCCAGATACAGTTCCCTGCTCACTGGTATTTCTTGGTTTATGTCAATGTTTAGAAGTTTCTAACAGGTTTACTACCCCGATGTGCCAGATGTTGTATAAACAGCAGGGAAAGATTCAGCCCAAGCAAGTTTTCAATCTAAATACAGTCTAAACAAACTGGGATTAAACAAATCTCGGGAGAAGTGAAGGATTCCCATTTACGAGTGAGCGACATGATCTAGTATGAGGCGTCCCTGCCCATGGTATGGCTTTGGAGCTAGATGATCTTAAGGTCCTTTCCAACCCAACCCATTCCGTGGTTCTATGTGTCACTTTTTTTGGGTGAGGTATCCAAAGCCCCACGTCTAGTTATAGCCATAGTAACGATAAATGTTGTTGTTGTTTACCCTGCAAAAATTAAAGGATCAGTTCTCAGGATCTTATCACGGGTGCTGCGTTAATGAGCGTTGTTTGGAAAGTCCCAGCACCTAGAGTTAAGGTGTTGCTTAAGACTCAGCTCTCATACAGAAAAACCCAGTAAGTTTCTGTGTGGTTTTTGAAGGAGCTTGAAAACATGACTGAGATATTGGAAAAGTCTCATAATTTGAGATTTTAAGGAGCCCGGCTCACAACTTTTTAAATGTCTAGTGGTAGAAATAGCGGTCAAACGCTCATGAGAAATCCAGCCTAGCACAAGGCTCATGAATCCTTGTTGCATAATAAGATTTTCATTGTTCTGCCTTCGAGTTTATTTTATACAGAGTCATGCAGAAATGGGAGTCTCCTATTTCAAACCTGGACAACAGTGAAGTGTCAGCAAACAAAGCTGTACTTCATTTCAGCTGCTTTGGGTTCTCGAAGCCTTGCTTATAGAGGAGTGGGACTTCTTGGAGACGTATGTGTTGAGTTTGGAATCTGCTGAGTTCTGAGCCTGGGATCTGGGGGGCTCCTGAACATTGAGCCGTGACACCAGAGGGTCAGGCTTTGCTGGTCGTGCTGCTCCCGTATGGCTCATCCAGCGCTCAGCAGCCGGCCACGTCCCTGCGGGAGGTTCTGACCCCTGGTCTGGACAGGAAGCTGGCAGACAGCTTGCTGCAAGGTGTTGAGGGGAAAATAGATTAGTCTGAGACAGAGCGAGTCTCAGAGCTGTCATGGGGCTTTAAAAACTAAAGTTTGAGGTAAACAAAGCAACACGTCTGTTTCCATGCAGTCTGTGGGACCGCTGCCACCAGCCTTTCTGAGGGGCTCAGGAATTCCACCTATTTCCTACCCATCTCCGCTCTGCCTCTCACTGTTGACCAAGACTCCCAGGCACATGGGGTATGTTAGCTCCTGCCAGGGAAGCAGGCAATGGAGCACAAAGCCTAGAGGAACACCCAGCACTGGGCCTCTGTCCCCCGGCAAGGCAGGGGCAGATAGAGACATGGATCACAGTATCATTAGGGTGGAAGTGATCTCTGGAGATCATCTAGTCCAGTCCCCTGTCAAGGCAGAGCTGCCTTGGTTTCTTGCCTTCATGCTTGACCATGAATCCTTGGTTTATGCATTTTTAGTACCATATGTTCTATATTTCCAGTCCTTATATTCAAATTAATCGAACACCAGATCACTTGCCCTGAGATAACCGAATGGCTTTTGTCTGTTTTGTTGGTGCGGAGACTCTGCCCTAGGCAGGACTCTGCTGCTGAGGAACTGGAAACAGCCACAGCTGCAAAAGACTGAGAAACTTCAGCAAACGTATGACAAAAGGGAAGGAAAACGGCAAAGCTCCCGGGGAGCACCGGTGGGATCACACCAGTGCTTAGTCAGAGACTTCCATGCATGATCATTTCCAACAGCAATCTTTTCCACTTTGCTTTTTGAATTAATATATAATGGGCACCCCTGGTGTGGAGCATGCGTGTGAGTGGCAGTGAGACTGCCCTGCCTGCCTCTCGGAGGTACTGCAAGGAAAGGAGTGTTTGCTGCCTGCTACTCCAGTTGTGCAGTTCTCCGTGAATTGGATTTGACTCAAGTGAGATGAAATTGGAGCTGGCCTGCCACTCATCTCCCCACTAAGCTCTCCAAACAAGGCAGACATGATAGGGATCTAATTTTTTTCACTCCTTTCTTGTTAAAAGGATGGATTTCACCCTGTGTGGCACCCCAAGGCTAATAAAAACCAACTCTCAAACCTAGTCCTCCCGACAAGCTTTCTGGTTTGTGCCCTGTGCCTGTTGCAGGAGGATGTTCCATCCAGTGCTCACTTCCTCAGGTTGGAGAAGAAGCAATTTCTGCCACAAGAACTGTATGAATTAGCATCCTCTTTAATCCCTGGCTCTGATTTCCATCACAAGTGACCATTGGCCATGAAAATACCAGTAAACTTCACTGGTAGTAAAAAAAATATGTATATTATTTGAAAACCAAAAAAGGCAAGAAAACAATGTTATGGGACCATTAAAGGTCCATGAGGAATCCTCATTTCGTGTTTGCTTTGGGAGTTTCAGCTGCTCTGATATGAATGCTGTCTTACTGAATGCCTTGCATGACTTTTTATAGAAGATGAAGCAGTTGCTTCTGGAAAAGTTATTCCTAGAGTCTCTTAAAATACTGTCATTTGGGTGACAGCAGCAATTCAGTAATCATTTTTGCCTTAAAATGGTCATATTCATTTGGTGCTTCTGTTAAAATGATAGGACTTTCTTGCTGGATTTAAGCACTTCATTAGAAGCTACAGAGCTCTATAGCTAAGGTTATGTTTTAGGGTGAATTTCATGTTTTTAAGGTCACCACTATAAATTGGATTGGCTGGAGAACTTGAGATAAATTGATGAGAGTTTATAAAGGGGAGAGAGTTCATTTCCTGTCCAAACTCTTTTTCCTTTGTTCCTTCTTCTCTTGTTTCCAAAGTGGTTTTTAGAAGTTTGAAGTAGTAACACATACACAAAATAGAGTTAATAATGTATTTACTTATATATATATATATATACATTTCTATAATATAGCTTTTAAAAGGAGCAAAGACAAACTGAAAAATCCATCCATTTCATACACTGGACAACTTTGACAATTTTGATTAAATAGTCTTAGGGTTTTGCCCATCCTGACTGTGATACATCCTGAGGCAGTTTAGGGAAAATCAGAGTGTAAAATATGTAACAGAATGCTTCTTGTTTTGTTAGTTTAGCTCCAAAAGGATGTACATGAATTCTGAATTCTTGTTTTTAATTAGCTCACACTGAGGCCTGGTTACTAGGAAAATAAATGACCTGAGCTCTTGCCTGCTTCATTTATGTAGCCAGATTCTTCCTTTGATCCTGAAGCTTTGCTTCAATCACGTGTCACCTGCCATGTAACCAGAGAGGTAACTTAATACTTCATATTATGCTGTGATGAATCATAAGATGATTCAAAGATCTGTTTTGTTGGTATATACTATGTTTAAGAAGCTCAGTTTAGTGCCTGCTTTCCACTCTTACTACCAATTGATGGGGATGACATTCACTTCTGTTTGTTTCTTTATTCTAATACTGACTTGAGACCTGCGTGGGTCATTTTGGTCTTCACTGTTGCACCCACTGATGTTGCAGGGGTTTACATGGGGCACCTCTCTTTGGTTTCAGATGAGAATTCATCCTGGGGGCAAAGCCCAGGGCTGGGGGTGGTGGGAGGTAGGTAGTTTGCAGGTGGGCCACTACTCCACGTTGGAACCTTGGCAGGGAACAGTAGCCATCCTCATCTTGAATACCTGTATTTTGTAGCAGCCTGCATCAATTTTCCTTTGAATTTCCTGTGTGATCACTTTGTCTGATGGGAAGACAGCTGTCTAGACACCCATTGAAAAAAAATGTCTCTATCCTGCAGTCTGAGAGAGCCCAGAGCACAAGTACAGGTGGGTAAATATAGGGCATATGAGATCGATCTGAAACCAATAACTGGGAATGTAAGTACTTGCACTCGACTCTGAAAGAGCTGCAGCTGCGTGGCAGAGTCCTGCATAGCTTTCAGACCTCACCCCTACTCACCTGCTCACTGTTGATGGGACTGGAGTATTCCATTTCTCCAGAGCCTTAATGGATTTGTTTTCTGTAAACAGGCAGCAGTTCCTGGGAGGGGTGCAATATTTTGTTGATTTTATTTTCTTTTGTACTCATTTTCATAGATCATCTTAGCATCCTACAGTTCATTGCAATCAGCTTAAGGAGGGAAGTAGAACGTGTATTGAGCTGGCTGTTTGATTATTTACAGTGTGCCTGGTTTTAGGGTTTCCCCCCAGACTTTATTCTCTTCTGGCTTCACATTTCTTCTGCTGTCCTATAGGGCAGTAATCCTGACTCTCATATCCATGCGTGCAAGAGCTTGTTTTGGCCTTGGAACTTGATTAGTGTACAGCTGAATTTCCCATGCTTCTCATGCAGCCCTTCCTTGATGAGAGTTTATTCTTCAAGGTCTCCATCTCTTCTGAAATATTATTCTCGAACTCAGCAATGGAAAGTAAGTTACAGGCAGCATTTCCCTCTTGTTTTGGACTGAATCAAAACAGCCCCAACCTAATGCTCTGACAGAACATTAAGAGAATGTTAGAAACCTAAAGAGGGCTGTGACAGGGGAGAGGCGATTGTCCAGCTGTGTTACAGGTGGGTAGTGCACAGGGGGAGGCAGCTTGCCCAAACTCACATGGGAAGTCTGCAGGAATATTGGGAAATGAACCCAGATCTGGCGCAGTCCCAAACCACCCTTCCTCTTGGTTATAATTTAGATTCCCCAGTTTCCTACAGTTCTCTTAAATTGAGTTTCAAAGGGACTCTGCCCCTCGAGGAGAGGATGGGGCATTGTGTAGACATTGTAGCATGGAAATATTTTGGTCTTCTTTTCACGGAAAACTCGCTATTTCCTTCAAGTGGATGCTGTTTTCAAAACCCTGAACTTTGAATAAACAAGTTGTTGAGTGTTTTAGGTAGGCAGGAGAAAACCTGTTGACCTTTCTAACCATGATCATTGTTTCGAATTGAGTAGATCCTTATGAAAATATCTGCTGTTGACTTATTAACCCTTTTGAGGAGCAGGGTTTGGAATTTTTCTGTTTGGCTTCAGTGGGTCTTGGATTGGGGCTCTGGCAGTGCGTTTTCCAACTGAAGTGGCTGCAGCCTTTTGAAAACCAGCTTGCATTAGCAAGAGGATTTTTCACGTTAAAGGTGTAGTTAGAAGAGTGAAATCAGTGTTTTTCTATTGCTTGGCTTTGAGAAGAATGAGTAAGGTGAAATCAGGGTTTAGATTAACATAAAACGTTTTGCTGGAATTGCAGGTATTTTTTAGATACAACAGGAAAAATAATATCTAAAAAAAGAGGTTAGAATGAGTAATTGTTTCCATTAAAGCGACTTTGGTGTGTCTGTTGGGTAATTCTGAGCTCCTTGCCATTAATGGTAATTTGCCAGAAAAGAGAGGTACATTACATAAATATTTCAAAGTAACCTGGGCAGCAATTTGAGGATATTAAGCTTTCAACTTGACAGCCCCAAGCACCTTGATTCATCTTAACATCCAGTAAGATCTTAAATGCAAACAAACATTTCACTTGAATGGGACTGACTTCAGAACAGAAATGAGCTTAATTCTACGGGGCTGAATGAATATTAGTGACCAGTCGATATTTCCTCAGGAGTATGAATTATCTCAATTGGAAGAAGAGCACATAGAGATGGCCACATGAAGTAAACCAGAGCTGTTTTTCTGGATGCCCAGTCTGCACACAGCAAACCTGCATTTCATCTGTGCTGATCTCAGAGCAGCACTGTTTGGATCTGATTCTGCTACCACAGGAGCTGGTGTAGCAGCAGGACTGCACCGTGCAAGAGGAAGGGTAGTGCCATGGGTGTACCAGCAGCAGCTCAAATAGGTTTCATAAATCATTAAGGCAAAGAGCTGCTTCTCTATGGCATGAACCAAAGCCTCAAAAAGGGAATGAAAGCTTTTTTGGTGACTCCATTGGCCTTTGGATAAGCAGCTGGGTGGCTGGGTGCGCTGAAGGACTTGACATCCATAACCAGGGGACAGTTCCTGAGGAGAGGTCAGCTAGTGGCAGTGAGGAACCAAACTTCTTTAAAAACAGGGCTTGCAGTGCCCACAGTGCCACTTCTCCTGGAGAACGTACAGGGTGGAAACTTCTCAAGCCAGGGTTTTGTTGGTTAGAAAACACCTGTAACTACAGAATTCAGTTATTAATACAGCTCTAGGACTACGCTAAAGTAATCTGTAGCAGATGAGGGTCTGGGTTTGCCTGGGCTGGGAGATGGTTCACTGCTCGTTTCCTCTCCTCTGCATCCATTGGCACTTCTTTTTGATGCTGCTGCTCACAAAGGAAAAGCAAATGGAAGATGCAGCCTCTGGGTTTAACAGATGTCAATCAGCAAGTCCCTCCCACTCCTGACACCTTGTTCTTTTCCTCCTGCCTTTCCTCCTATCACTTAAAGTCAGCAGCCCAGCCTTGGAGCTCCTACTTGTACTTCAAAGCTCCCAGTTACAAGAGAGTTCTGTCTTAGTTCCTCTGAAGTGCTGTTGAATTTTGCTGTTTCTAGTTACGGGGGTTTTTTGTTTAGTTTTGGGATTTGGGGGTTTGGTTGGGTTTTATTGTTTTGGTTTTAATAGGGTATAAAGAGAAGTGACTTCTCAATTCTCTGTCAAGTGTGCGTCTGCTGGAGGAAAGACGCAGAGTTCCCAGTCTCACAAAGGCTCATTTGCCAGGTCCTCTAGAAAGCAGGTTAAAGCCAAGAATACAGGGATTTGATTCCTAGCTGCATATACTGTACAGAAGCTGACATGGGGAAATAGTGTAGTGTGTGTCACATACCTTGTAATAAGGAGCCTCTTTTTGAACGCCTATTTGACACGCATGTCCTTAGAGGATTCATAAAACAGGGGTCACAGTGATTTGTGGTCATTAAAGATTATTCTAATCATTGCAGTAATCCCTAGGATTGATACATAAACTGTGGATAAACAAATACCAAGAGCCTGTCTCTGCCTTTAAGATCTGACAATCTAAATAGAGAAAAAAGGCAAACAAAGGATTATTATCACCAGGGTCGGGTGGAGCCAGGAATAAAGCCCAAATCTCTTGCATTGCCTTTGCAACGTGTCCCTTCTTGTTCACTCACATCATCTTGACTTTTTTTTTCCCCCAAGTAAAAGGGATTTCATGCCAGAGGTCTGGCTAGATTCCAGGTTGGATAACTCTGGGTGTTTGCACTCTGCATTGGAGTAGTGTTTCCTGAGTGATCAGAGGTTACAGCCAGTAAGTCCAGAGGACACAAACCAGCATTGCTCGGGCCTCCCAGCTCATGCCCAGGAGGCATCTGGCTGCCCTGGCTTTGTGACCACACTGCTACAAGGGCAGCGTAGCTGCTTCCAGGCTCAGCTCACTCACCTCTAGCCAGCAGAGTGTAGCAGTTGCAGCACACCACATAGGTGCAGTTGCATTGTGCTTCCACTTTCCAGGCTATGTAGGAAGACTGTGCTTTAGGCTGTAGGTACTCGGTGCCCACCGGTGTAAGACATGCCCTTTGTTTCCTGGAGTGGGCTCCTATCCTCTCTTTCCTGGGCTAAAATATAAGAAAATACTGCTGTTTGGTGTTACATGCTGCAGCTCAGAAGTGAGTGCAGTCACTGGTGAGCACAGTGAGCCTTTGCAGAGGCTGGGTATCACTTTGTGTATGAACCAAAGGGTTTGGGGAGTTACAAAATGCCAAGTTTGGCTGTTACATTATACCGTGATTATTCCTGAAACATGGAAACCTTCTCCAGTCCATTGTTATGGGGATAACGGGCTGTAGGAAGCCATCCCCTTTCCAAGGCATGAACGGGAGGGATGCTGGTGTCTCTCACACCAAGCAAAGGCTTAAGCAGTCACATGGGCTCAGCTCCAGCACGGCTGCTCAGTCGGAGAGCATGTAGCAAAGCTCCCACAGAGAGCATGTGAGGAGGGCAAAGAGGGAGGTTTGCCTTGTAAGCAAAGGCTGTGTAGGGGACAAGTCTGTATTTCCTGCATCCTTCATGCTGTGGTGGTGCTAGACCCTAGTCATCAATGTGTCTTTCAAATCTATCTCTGCTAGAACAGGTGCAGTTGGTAGATCCTCGTTTGGTGGTGTTGAGCTCACTGGTTGTGTTTGTAAGATGTTGCAGGAAGGCTAGGTGGAACTCTTGAGCTGGATTTTGCCAGTGCTTACCCAAGGTGAAAAGCGCTGTGGAAATCAGTAGAGGCGCTTGCTCTTGAGAGCCAAGTACTCTTATGCATGGTGGGAGGTGGCAGAAGGAGCTCTGTTGGCCCTCAGGTTGTGGTCCAGACTCAATCAGGAAAACACTGAAGCACGTGGTTAATTTGAGGCATGGCTCATTAGCCTTATTGCCATTCAGTGCTTATGTGTTTGCTTTGCTGAGTGGGGATAAACAGAACTGTGTAATGGGCTGACCCCAGAGCTGGGCGAACAGGTCCTGAATTCATGATGCCTGCTCTGGATAAGGTATAAGTGCATTTGATGAAAGGGTTTTCTGTCAGGCTGAGCATCTTGTGCCATCAGTACAATAAGCATTTTTTACACTGTGGGTCAGGGGAACTGCAGAGTGCACAGCATCACCTGCATCATTGCAAAGGACAAAACCACCTCTTACCTTGTAGGCAAAGCCCCAGACACAGTACTTCTCCTCTGGGACCTTTCACACCACTGACACTGGTGGTGCCCACAGTCCTCTCAGTCATTCCTTCTTTTAAAAGTAACTTTACAAACAGTCAAAACCAGTTTAGTTTAGTAAATTTTACTGAGCAGTGGTTGGAGAGCAACTGATGGCCTATAGCTGGGACATCAGGGTTGGAGAGCATCTAGTTGATGATGAGATTCCACAGCACACGACACCTGTAAATGTTCATAGCAGCTGACAAACATGTATAAACCCCTGTTAGCTGTTTATTAGATATCTTTTATTAAAGATATGACCCTAAGGGAGAGGAAGAGGTTGGCGGGTGAGATTCTGGTAGCCCATTTCAGAGGACTTGGGACCATTGAAGCACAGCACCAGCCCAATGCTGGGAAGCAGAGCTGTGGCACTGAGTGCATGTATTGAACTGGAGCTGTTTCAGTGGTCTCTGTGCCCTCCTCTCTCAGGCAGTGTAAACACAGTCTTTGGTTTGTAGCAGCCGGGGTTTGATAGGTGTATAGCCATGTAGGTTAAAACCAGGAACTGCTCTAAATTTTAGATGCCAGTGCAGCTTTGCAGTCTGGCCCTAGGTTACTGTTGAGAATGGGATTTAAGCTTCTGTGTCCTCAAAGTGTCCTTAAAAGGTTTACTCCTGGACAAGTTTATGCTCAGATTTAGCAAGTTTGCCATTCATCGTTTATTTGACCATACTAGGTATTTCACCAAGAAGGAATTAATGTAGGGAACAATGGGAGATGATTTTGAGGAGAAACAGCAAATAACATTGTTCAGGGAACAAACTTGTATGAAGTTAAACTGTGAATTTCTAGGAAGATGCTGTTTGTCACAGTGAAACAGAATGTTATAACAATTAAAAGGTATAGCTGAACTGTGCATTTTGCTTTTAATTACCTTGGCTCAGGAAGCATGGGAGCTTTCTTTCTAGATATTGAAGCTGTGTATATTGTGCTGTAAGCTCCTATGGTCCCTGTTGTAGGTATTCCCAGTGCTGTTGTGGCATGGTGTGTACAGTGCCACAGGCACATCAACGTCCTGTGAAAAGCATCACAGATCATTGATAATAGGATTAAGGTATCTGAGCACTTAATTCTGTCTTCATGTGTTTTCAGGTTGTTCCTAAATAGAAGAAAATTTCAGTGTAAGAAAGAGTATACTTGAAAGAGTGAACTACTCAACCCAACATCAAGAGGGATAAACTGTATTTAAACAATATGTTTAAATAAAGCCTGAATTGATGCTGATTCATTCCAGATGAGAATTTGGGATGTGTAAGATGTGTGGCCTTGCTGTGCTATACTCTAAACATATTATCAGAAAGAGTCACCCACTGCACTGAAACACATATCTGAAGACTTTGACACATGATCTCGATCACAGCAAACAGTGAAGTCCCTGGCCCCAGCTCCTTATCGGCTTCAGTGACCTGGGTGTTGGCTTGGAAACGATTCCTCCCTCCGGTGTTGGTGCAGAGATCAGTGAGTCAGCCACACAGGGGACCTTCCCAGAGCTGATACAGCGTTTTGCAAGCCATGTAGCTGTTCTGTGCCTCAGTTTCTCTCTCTCGGAGGTGAGGATACCAGTTTCTCACTGAATATTGGAGTGAGAAATGCATACAGAAGCAGCATTACATTCCTTTGTACTTATTAGACTATCCAGTATCTCTTTTGTCCCTCTTTTCAGCATAGAGTTTCGTAAATCTCCATGCTCCACAGTCTTCTATCAGTGTGTTTTCTTAGTTTATGTTCACAGCATGACATTACTGTTTAATGATGTCTGGGGTTTTTTGGTCTTCCTTTAAAAGACCTGGCAGGAGGACAAGCATATTGCTTTTCTCTTTGGCTGCACAGTATATTTCCAAGTACCCAGCATAAGAAAGCTCTCAAGTTATGTGCTTAAGACCTTCATTATTCAGGGTGGCATGTAAACACAGGGTAATTTTAAGCATGTTTCTGAGTGCTTTTATGAACAGAGATGTTTTCCCAAATCAGAACAGTACTTTATGGGCTGCTGAGCAAAGCTTAATTTCTTTGGTCACTGAGAGTAATGCCCCTTTCTGGTTTAAATTGCTGGCTCATGTAATTCAGCTGGTAGAATTCCTTGCTGGTGACCTCTGGAAGAGTCTGGAAGAAGGGATGCAAAATGCTCCCTGAGTCCTGGGTCTCAGTTTACTTGATTGGCAGTTTGTCTTTAGTTGTTATGTGGCTGCAAAGCTAAAGCTCTGACTTAACCATCACCTCAGAGCAGGGCATTGGTAGGTAACTGTGCCGTAGTACAGCTGCAAATGCTCCCCGAGATCTTCTTTATCTCTCTGATCCCTTTTCTCTTGTTTTTCTCCATGGTGTCATATAAAAGGGGCATACATATACGTGTGTGTGTGTATTTATATTGCACATATACATCAGACTCTGCTCTGTCTTCAGGCTTAGGTTGCCAAGCAGAACTTCAGAGTACGAGGTGACCAGCTGCACACAGGCTTTCAGCAAAGGAAACCAAAAGTCATCTCCAATTGTGAGAGTGTTTAATTGCTCTCCTCACAGTTCACTGATTTCAAGGCCCAAAGGGACCCCTGTGATTCTTTTGCCTGAACACCTGCACATTACAGCCTGTGGCATTTCATCCAGTGTTTCTGCATTACAGCCATTAACATGGGGCTGAACAGGAACATATCTCTGGGAACACCATCCAGTCTCAATTTAAGCTTCTTTTATCAAAAGGGGCCTCATAGAGTTAGGAGGAAATGAATTTCTAATATTCCAGATATGCACAGGACCCTTGGAGTACTTCAGCTTGAAAGACTCCAGGTGAGGGACCAGCCGCCACGTCCCTCAGCATGCATACACAATTGTTCGTTAGTGTGAAGAGCTGCTGCATTATTCCATGTCTCAATGGGTTTTGATTCAGTTTGTAGTCACTTAAGTTTTTAACGCCTGTTTCTACTCAATGAAGTAGCAGATTAAGGCACAATGTAGTTTATTCCATTTTGGGCCCCTGGATGGTGAACCTTTCCAGTGTCATTCCAGCTGGGAGATGACCAGTTCAGGTCATGGGATGCAGAGCTACTCATGGCTTTCTGTGTGTGCATGGCATGGAGGGTGTTGCTTTTCAGTGCTGTTGTCAAACTCGCAGGCAGTATCCGTGTAGATATCTTTCCTGGTTCTTTCAGATCTGGTTTCATAGTCCTTCCTCTTGTATCTGGCATCATTCCCAAGAAGCTTATTTGCTGTCTGCATCAGCTGAGAAACTTTTGTATAGAATCTTGCCTGTCCTTGCACTTGAGTGAAGTCCAGGATTGCTGTTGTCTGCTCATGAGCATTGTTTCTGTAATGAGGATCTCAGGTAATGCTCGTATTCATGTGGGCTTTCTTTTGACTACTTTTCCAAGGATTTGCAAGCAAGACATTTCTTGTTTGCCTTCTTTGTTTATCGTGTAAGGCTTTCTATCTTGTAATCCTCATGTAAAAGTTGAATAAGTTTCAGTCAACTCCAGCACCTCAGGTTCCACCCATAGGTTTCCACGGTTCAGTCATAGTTTCTGATAACATGCTGTCTTGCTTTTTGCTTCCATTTTGTCCTATAGAACAAGCTGCTCGCTTGGTCCTGAGCCTGCCAGGGGCCAAGTGCTCCGGCTGGAGCCCTCAGATGAACAAAGATCTGTGGACGGGGCCAGGGGGGGGACATCAGAGCTATCTTTTGTATTCATCATGTGTTACATGTAGTGCACAGGGACAGCAGCAACCATCAGGAGCTTGGTTTTCATGGGGTAGGTGTGTGCACTATGAGCATTTGTAATGCACCAGTTCGGAAACATGAAAATCCTATTAAATAGAAACTGTTCTGAACAGCAGAACCCTCCCTTGACTGGGAGGCAAGAGCTTGGGAACTGTGGGCTCGGGGGAGCCCTGGGGAACAGAGCCCGCTGTCAGCACAAGTTGCTGAAAGCAGAAGAGGGAGAACAGAGATCACCTGCTACCAGAGGTACCCAGTCAAGCTGACCTTTCATGGTAGCTGGAGCAAGACATCTCTGTCATGTATTTTTGTCTGTATGTGTTCACAACAGCACCAGTGCCCATTTGTAACTGAACTCATCCCTGTGCTCTCCTGGAATACATTTATTTCCTTCTGTGTTCGTGTCTCCTGTAAGAAATTCCTTGGCTTACTGTGACAAGCAAAAGAGTCATTACTTCTCCAGAAATATGAGGCCTTTTCAGAGTACCACAACCTGTGGCTGTTTTGTGAACAGTAGGATTTATATTGTGCTTCCCAATACAGTGAAGGACCACGGAAAGAGAGACGTCTGTAGGGGACAGATAGCTGCGAGGCAACTCACAGACTTAAAAGCCTACTGTGTTTTTGCAGAGAGAAGACCCAGCTCAGTGTCTTCCCTTCTAGGGTACTATTAGGTCAGATCTTGAAACCTTGGTACTTCTGAGGCGGGTACATTTTGGAAGGTAACATCCTTGCATGGCCATCTCACAGAGGACCAGTTAAAACCCAAGTAATTGCAGTATAAGGGCTTGTGAAATCTCTGCTTTCCTTTGCAAGCTAAGCAACCTGCCATGCCTCCAGACCTTGCAAATAGTGCATGGACCTGTACTGACTATGTAACATTAGTCTGCTCCTTTGATCTTGCAGCACACTGCAAGCCTCCAAGCCTCAACAAGCCCTGCTGAAGCAGGGGAAATGTTCATATTCCTACATTGGCAGGTTTGAAAACGGAGGCATGGAGGTTTGCCTGCATTGTAGCCACAGAGCAGTCAATGGCAAGCAGAGGAATTCCAGCGGCCTCATGCATAAGGCCAGGATTTTGGAGTAAATCCTTTGACTCCCAGTAACAAAACTCAGTCACTTTGCTGCCTATGTCCTTGTCACTGGAATTTAATGTTGGCCTCCCCACCTCTCTCACTCCTTCATTTTCTTCCATGTCAGAGCAGTAGGTGTTGCAAAGCAGATTTGTTTCTAATCTATAGTTGTGTGCAGCATGGGGTAGGATGCTTGTGGTCCTCCTCTCCTTTCCTCTTCCTGCTGCACACCGTAGCCACCCTCCTTGGACAGGTCCTTGGTTTGTTTTTATGAAGGAAACAGGGAATTCCTCATAACCAAACAGAACAGACACATGAAACCTGGATAAAGAAGGGGATATGGGCAAGGACACTTTCCACTTGACACTTTCCACTTTCCTGCTCTAGTGGAAGGTGTCCCTGCCCATGGCAGGGGGTTGGAACTGAATAAACTTTAAGGTCTCTTCCAATCCAAACTGTTCTGTCATGATATATTTTTAATCCCTCCCTCCTCTTCCCGATTTCTGGAGTGCCATCCTCTGTGCTGTGTCTGTACCCATGGGCTGACAGGAGCACTGCAGTGCTGTCCTTTGGGCCAGGATGGGGATAAGACACTTGGGTGGTTGAAGGAGAATTTGCCTCCTGTCTGTTCTGTGTGATAACTGTGTTTTGGTGTGTTGTGACCAGGTGTGTAGCATCATCCAGCACAGTAACCTGACAGCAGAGCCATGCTGAAACAGGCTGTTCCTCCTGTGCATGTGTTCACAGTGGTTGTGAGCACAAAGCAGATTTATGTGTGCATCACTGGCAGTGAGTGCAGAAGGCTTTGTCAGGATTAGCACATGATTTCAGCAGCCCCTGAGAAGCATGAACAAAGGCAGGGTGGGATTTTGCCCTCCCTGTGCAGAGGGTCTCTTGCAGTGAGGGTCTTCTGACAAAACTCGTCCCATTTCTGCCTTTGGGAAGGTGTTTGCTGCTGGTGGAGCTGCTGCCCTGGCTGCAAGTGCTGTTGTGCTGTGCCAGCAACACCTGGCTTTGTGGTGTCATATGAGACATGGCTGCCAGGGCCCCCCACTCCTCTCCTGTGCTTGTGTGACATCTTAACGACATGTTCTGAGCACTGCATTGTCCTCCAGAAGAGGAGGATTGCTCTTAAAAACTGGAGCAAGGGCCCTTCCACAGGCTATTGGGTTGTCTTATTGATTTCTTTATTTTATCCCTCAGGTTATACTGGTCTTGGGACAGAACTGCAGCATGTCAGCCAGTCCCCATAACTAGGCAGCAATGCTGGGTGGGTGGCAGGGGTCCCTGAGGAGTTTTCAGAGCCCTCTCTGTGAAATGAAGATAGTCACCAGATGATTTTCATAGGGCTGGATGTGAAGGTTGTGCTGATTCTTTGTTGTATAATAGTGACTGGGTCAACTTTTCATGTAATGACAGTGGCAGCTTTGATCTGCAAATGAAGTATGTTCACTGCACAGCTTGGAAATCCTGCTTCAGAAGATGCTACAGAAGGACTTTGATATTAGATATGAATCTATAGATTACAAAGATGTAACTGCAGGAACTGTAGATGCCATTTAAAGGGAGGAGACAAAGGACTTGATAGTTAACTGCTGCTTTTCATGGGACAGGAGGGAAGGAGGACAGAGTGCAATGGGAAGTGTCTCTGTCTGAGACCTGAGCTATATAGCCTAGTATGGGAAGAGGATGTAGAAAGTATATTTGAAGATATTCCCTGTCTTCCTCAGCTTTTTGCCCTTCATTCTGTTTAGCAGAGACAAAGTTTGTTTTAGATTGGAAAAGTACTTGGATTTTTGGAGATGGCCTCATAGTTTGGTTCTGTGCTATTATTATGATAGATTTAAGAAACTACTCAAAGTTCCATATAGGCACTTAGGATAAAATGGCCTGTCTCACTGCATGATCTACTCCAAAATGCACTATCATCCTAAGATGGTAATTGCACAGATTTCCAAGCAATGGGTAAAAACGGATAGATAGGCTCTGTAAGTACGCCATCATTTTTAAAGACAAGGCCAAACAATTCCCTTTTTAATGTAACAAACAAATTATGTCTTCCACAAAGGCACTGCAAGGTAGAAGAAAGCTTTTGCCTTCAGAGGAGCCCACTGAACATGGAATGCAGGAGCAGGAGGAGGTGGGATGGCAGATGGCATTCCAGCGCCCGGTGGGAAGGGTGTGCAAGGGCAGAGAAACAATACAGGATAAATGGAATTCTCTAAAGCCTCTTGTAATGGTTTCTTCTTCAAAGCACACAACACAAAACAGCTTTAAATAGTTACGGTCCTATTCACTGAAATGAAATTAAAATAGGATTTTAGAGAAATGGACACATTAAAGTTCGCTGATGGCTTCTAAACCAGGAAACTGAGCACATGGAGAAGGCCTGTGCAGCAGATTCATAGTCTGAGTATGTCTGGAAAATAGTTCTCAGCCAAGGAATGCCAGTCTACCTGTATGAGGTGTGATGGGAGCTGTTACGTGAAGCTAGACCCTGTGAGGGAGGATGATACAGATGCTGGGGAGGAAGGCGTACCGGTGAGCTTACCCAGGGCAACTTAGCCTGACACATACTGTGTATGTCAGGAATTCAACATCGCATGTCTGGGGGAGCTCCATACATCATTGGGCACCTGCAGTGGCTGCTCCTCACTGTGCATCTTCACAGAGCCTGAGGTTTGGCTGTGTAACTCACTGCTCAGGCAGTGTCTCAATACAGGATGGCCACAGTGACACAGCTGAGTATGAGGGTCTGTCCCACTGACATCTGAAACTGGGGATGGCAGAGAAGGCCTGCAGAGAAACTGAGGGAGTTAGGAGTAAACCTCAGAGTAAGCCCTGTCAGCCTTGGATCTTGCTTTTAATCAGTTGTAATCTCCATTTCGCTTAAGAGCTGGCAAATTGAGAGAGGAAAAAATATCTCCAGACTAAAGAGTCCCGAGTTTTGTTCCCATTACCCAAAATACAGAGCATCTTCAGCAAGGTGTTGGGGTTTGGGGGTTAGTTGTTGTATTTTTTCTCTGATCGGTTGTTAAATACTGTTCCCAGCTGTGCAACCTCCATGCTTTTGGAAGAGTTGCTGTGCCTCTTTTTGTCTCTGTGCTTCCTGCCACACCTCCTGTGGGGGTTCTGGTTGTAAATTCTTCAGGACAGGGATTATCTCTCACTAGGATGATGATTTGCAGCATGGAGTTAACTCTGCAGTGGAGTTAATTCTCCTCCAGTGCTCTATACAGGGAAGTGATGGAGGGGTGGCTCCGTGATGATGCCACATTCCTCCTCTGTAGGATAGCTCGCACCCTCCAAAGCTTGTCTATATGAGTGCTGCTTCAAGTGAGGACAAGACTCAGGATATCAGCAGAGATAACTCAGTGGTAGAAACAAGTCCTAAGTAACTGCAGCCCGTGACACATTGCGTCTCCAGTCTAGTCTTGAGCTGAAAGTAGTGTTAATTTGAAGCTGTTCCCTGTGCTCGGGTCCCCTAAAGACTGATGTTCTTATCTGAACAAACGGTTCAACTCTCACATCTACAGCAGGATGTAATGGACCTTCCCATCTTCTCTGAATGGAACTGAAATAGTGTTTGTATATTCTGGGATGGGTTTTGGGGTAGGAGCAGGATAAACCCCTCTGATCGTGCCATTCAGTAGACACAGCTTTGTTTATTTTTTAAGCTGGCACAAAAACGCAGGATACGCTTAGCTGACCACAGGCCATTAAATGTTATGACTTGAATTGAATACTGAACAGTATTGTTAGAGTATGAAGGGAAACTCTGGAATAAATTAACAGGTCATATAATACCTCACATTCCCAGAAACACAACAGTAGTCACTCATCTCTCTTCAACTACTTTCCCAGCTAAGAGTGAGACATTTCTGCTCAAACTCAAAGCATCCAGAAATCAGACATTTGTATTTGAGAGGATCCCAGCTGGAGCCGAGCTCCCTTTGCAGTTGATAAGGAGAAACAGGAACCTCTAGAGAGTGGTGATTCAGCTGATGCTAAGACAGACATCTAAGATGGATCAGATGAATTGCTCTCAGAAGGTGCCACCTTTTCCTCCCAGGTATGGGTGATTGTAGATAGCTTCACTGATGTAAATGCGTAAATGCTGATGTGTAGCTCTGGACTGCTGTGACTGCAGCAGGATGCTGCTGATCACCGTTTCCTTGCACCGTCGGGATATTTGGGAGGAAGAGCATAATTGATACTTACGGACTTCTGTTGCCATTGGCAGGGCTCATGCTGCACATGTCAGATCTGGTTAATCCATGATCCATTTTGTTAGTTTTCCTTGTGTGAGGAATTCTGCACTTTAAGAGAATTGACTTTGTACACTGATGAGTGAACACAGGTACGTTCCTGTGAGAGGGCACACTCGTGCATCTTTTCTCTCTTAACAGGCTTCAGCAGATCTGAGAACAAAATAGCTACTGTCTTCACCCTCAGGGCTGATTATGGGACCTGGCTCCACACTGATGTGCAAAAGCTTGGGAGCTGCCAGAGCTGGCACTGGGGCTGAGCTCAGCCCAAGATACAAATCCAGCTCAAAGTGGAGTCAGTAGCCCTGGCAGAGTGCTTGGCAGCACTGCCTCCTTCGTGTCATGTACACCCTTCAAAAGAGGGATTGTCACTGCACTGGGATATCAGAGCTGCCTTCTGTAGCTGGGCTGTCAAGTCCATTGCTACATGGCAATGGCCATGTCTTCTTGTAGTTGCTATGTTTCTTTGAGGTGGCTTAGGGAAGGGTTTCACACTTGTGTTATGGAGCAATTGTCTTCCATTTGTATTTCAGCTATTTCTAGGAGGTAGGAAGCAAACCGCATCGAGACTGAAACCTTTTTTTTGTCTGCTACAAATTCACATTCATATGTGCGATCCCAGAAACTTTGATTGGAAGTCTGGAGCTTACTGGAGTCGGAACTTCCAGGATTAGACCCTAAAAATATATGTTGTTACACCAAATAATACATAGTATATCTTAAAATAGCATAGCTATAAAGCAGTGGCTGGCATCCAAAGCTTGACATCCAGATTTCTGTTGCCAGAATATTTTCCCACTGAAATGAATTAAAAGCATAAAAATCAATGTCTATTTAGATGGTTCATTATTATTGCTTGGTTAAGTATAAACAATTTGTCAACACATAACAGACACTTGAAGAGGATATTTCCTTGCAATAACACCAATGTGAAGCTCTCCTGGCTGTTCCCTAACCTGGCACTCGCAACCTTGGATCCAACTGCACAGCTTAGAAGTTTTGAAATTAGCTTTCCAAGCTGGGCTTTGGGTAAGGTTTCAGCAGTATGTAATTATTCCCATTATACCTGTCGTCAGTGATTCACTGACCACTGAGGCGTACATACATACGAGCTATTTTTCTCTTTATGACTTTTCAGGGGGATGATTCACTGGTTTTAAGTATACATTATCATATGACTGCAGGAGGAAAAAGTAAAGACAAATGGAGTGAAGTGCCACTGAGATTTTCCACATTAAAAAAGAGTTTGGTCAATAAAATAGTGATGTTTCTCCCCCTAAGGACAGCAAACATCTGTAAAGCTTCAAACCAGCCAGAATCCATACAGCTTTACTTTGGTTTTTACACTTACAGAATTCAATACACTGAAATCAGTGGAGTAAGACAAAGTAAATACAGCTGGGGAAAGACGGGGGTGTTTTAGCTTTTCTTCTGAATGGCTTCACCATTCTCTGTTCACATGTTGGTCTTGGCGAGATGCTCTTTCCCCAGCTGTGCAAGAGGAGACCAGGATGGGTTCTTCCACATAGCCATGGTGGAGGGGATGCCACAGCTCATCTGTTCTGCTGGGTTTGACTATAGGAGATGGGAAAGATCCTGGTCACTGACTCCAGGTGAATGACGTAACTCCTGGGAGACATTCGAGCAGCTCTTGGAGATGAAATAACCAGTGGCAGTGGCAGGTGAAAACCTCAAGCAGTCACAGCCTGACCTTGATTCAGTAGCTTCAAGTGAGTTTTGTAGCCTGCAGGTTGACATGAAGATGGGCAGCAAGTACCATTTAAGTTGCTGACTTAGAAAAAACTCTTCCACGTGAAAATCTGGTCTGTTGAGCAACAGGGAAAAACAGATTTATGTGTCACTTAGCTTCTGCAAACAAGCCAAATTGTTCTGGCACAAAACACACAATATTTATTCACAAAAATGTGGAATTAATTGCTGTCATCCACATTTTTAATGGGAACATGTTTTGTTTTTTGGTTACAATGGTCCTGACCTCAGTCATTGTGAGGAGCAGGACGGCCCTCCCGTGTGAAGGGCCTGGCAGGAAGCGGTGGTGGGTCCAGTGGGGCAGGCAGGGAGTGCCATCACAATGTCCATCCTACCCAGCTTCTCAATGAAGGGAGTTCACTCACATATTTGTGGAAGTCACATTTATGTCCTAATACAAGGGTCTACTTCCATTAGCTTGTTACCAAGAAAATAGCCTCCCGGCTGTTTTACTTGTTTCACTGTCATTACATTCAGTCGATTTTCCTCTTCTCTGGCTTCTCTTTTAAAAGCAAAGGCAGCAAATTCTCCCCTGGGGTAGCAGGAGACATTCCTGCTCTCACCTGAACTGGGACTTGGGTTTTTTACAGTGCTTTTTCACACTGTTTGTACACCACCAGCATGAGCTGTAGTTATCCAGAGATGGATTATCGCCATCGTAATTAACTGCTGGAGACATCGAGCTGGGCTCACTGTGCCATATCCACATGTGCTGTGCTGCCTGGTGTAGACCGGCCAGTTTATGTTGATACGTGGTCTGTAGTCAGCAGCAGCACTAAACTCTTCCCATTTCCATATTCTTATTGTACATTTTAGGGCGTAATTTACCTGTGCTTTGCACTCTTGACAGTTCTGGGTTATCTGCTCCCTCCATTTCCCTGGTTAATGAAGAATTGACTCTGGCCTTACAGTGCTTTAGTACATGTGCAGAAGAAAGAGATTGTTATCTACAGAGACCCAGATCGCAGATACATGAATTATGCGAGGGGTGAGCAGGTCATCCTGATGTAATTCCATGGAAACAAGCAATTACAGTTATAGGCACAGTTCAGTAAGGTAATTTGGAGCACAGCTGGCCAGTAGCAGGGCTTTTCTACTCTCTAATCATTGCCGTGGACCCACAGGCTGGAGGAAAGCCCAGGTTGAAAGGGTCACTCACAGGCCAATAAAGGAATATCTGTTGGCTGGGAACACCAAACTCAGCAGTTTCAAAAACATGTTTTTCTTCATCTTGTTGAAACACAAGATTACACTTAGTCATCACTTATATGGTTGGACTCTTATGATCTCACAACTACAAACCTTTTCCTTCCTCCGTACCTCCCCTTCTTTATTTTCTGTTGGGCTTTTTCCCCTGAAGAACCATTTATTAAACATATGCTTTATTCCTGGCTGGGGATTTCCACTCAGCTTTCTGTGGTTGATATCCCAGTGCCTAGAGAGTTCTCAGAGTAGGGCTGGGGAGATCTTAGTCAACACAACCGGAAAGAAGTCCTGCCTATTCCCTTGCATTAAATAGGTGGGTCAGATTTCCAGCTGGTGTAAATTATCCTGGCCCAGAGATCTGTTTAAATGGTGTTTGCAGCTTCTTCTGGAGACGTGGAGGAAGAAAGCTTTGCTAACAGAGATGCTGAGGGGAGCGTTCAGTACTTGTGAGGACGTGTTCACGTTGCCAGAGCCGTCTCTTGATGTTGTCTCTGGGTTGGCTCTGTTGGAAGGGATGGTGCTACAGTGCCTTGTCCATTCAAGTGAGTGCTGCATGAAAGTTTGTGAGAAATCTGGATGTGTCTGTCTGTGCTTTCCAAACCTTTTTCACCATGTCCTGGAGCTTTGACTCTTGACTACAGTGTCACTGAGCTTTGTACTGCAGCAATTCACTGACTGGGTAAAGCTGTCCTACATTGCTGCCATTGTTTCTGGAGGATTTCCATCAGTTTATCACAGTGATCCACTTTTTGTCATCCCTTTCCAGGCAGAAACTCTGTCAGCTTCTCTCTACTTCCCTCGTGAAATACTGCTACAAGTCACAGCTTCACCCTCTCACCCCAAACTCATTATTTCGACCCATCTTCATTATACAATGTTATTATAACTTTTACTATAGCATCTGAAAGGCTTAAAACGCAGACACACAAAACAGAGTAAAACAATTTGTTCTGCCCTAGTGATCATCTTGGTTGCTAGAGACTACTTTAGCAACCTCCAGCTCCATTTGCTCACCAATTAAACCAAATCCTGTCATTTAATAGCACTATATAAATACTTGTTTGGAAGAAGTTTTGCTATCTGATGTCATACTGTGTTCTACAACTTTAATTGATACAGCTAAAATGCAGCCAAGCTTTGAATGATTTTTCTTGTGACATGTGCTGTGCTAGGATGTTCAAATTGCTATTGTATAATGATGACTAATTCCTTAACTAAAGTCCATCAGTGAAATCTCAGCTTTATAAAAGCTATAAATATCATTATTTCATCTCCATAATGCTGTCTTTTGTCTCTGCTCAGTCCTCCTGCACAATGACTTACCAGCATCTGTAGTATCATGATTTTTAGTGCATATTTAACCAGAACTGAGCCTTAAGTATTGTAGTTGAAGTTGAGCTGTCAGCCTGTGGCTTGCCTGGTTACTGTGTCCTCAGCATAGTGCTGGTATAATGTTAAGGAAGAAGTTTTTCTTGATTTCTGGTGGGGAATCTCCCTGCTCTCAAGATTCATGAACCTGAGAAGGTGGCCAGCAGCTGGCTCAGAGGCGTAGCAGTTGTCTCCCTGCTGTGATTTATACCTGTTTACATTCTGTGAGTGACTCCAATTGTCATTCTTCCATGAAGTTATTCTGACCGCATCCTTGTGACCCTTATAAGTATCCAGTTTTAAAAGTTACCAGAGACAGCTTACTACATCGTGGAAGTGGAAATGACTACAGAGGATGTATTAGCTGTAACCCAGCACTTCCGCCCAGAGGTGGAACCATGCCCGCATCAAATGAGACCACTGCAGCAGGGAACATGTCCCCTCCCCTCTCACATAACTACACCTGGTTACAGTGATGATTTGGCGCAAGGAAAACCACTGCACTTACAGGGATACTGCTGTGTTCCTGAGGCATTTTTCTAGACTTGGTTCTCTTCCAGGTTGTTCTTTAGGTGTGACTTCAGCCTTTTGTTTCAGATCAGCTCAGAAGCAAGCTGGGTTCTCCATTTTCAGCTTGTTCTCTGGCTGGAATAATCCTTGTATTTAGTTTTGGCTTTTCATGACACAGTCTTTACAATTGCTTTTCTCATTTATAATTCAACATACCACAGCACTGCTTCACCTCTGTCTATTGTAGAAGCCTTTTGTTTTTGTTGTCTCTCTGGCCTGAGCTGTGCTCTGTGATGTTCACATACGAGATGCTCATTAAAGAGGTACCTTAGAAAAGCTGAACTGCACCTCTGAAGTTGTATATTCAATCTCCCTTTTTACACTTTGCACCGCAACAGGTGAATCCGTTAGGCTGCTTTGTTTCATTTCACTGGGATTAATTACAGAGTGAGGAGGTATGTGTTATGGCAGAGAAACGGAAGGGAAAAATCTTTGCTTTTAAACTCCCTGGTCTCGTGCTCTGTAGGGAGAGCTCCGTCAGCAGAGACAGAGCCTCCTTTAACTTGAAGTGCATTAATTAGAACTTTTAAACTGGGGTCTGACACTTCAAAGGTTACTCAGTAAACAGAGCCTGTGCTGAAGGGAAACCCCAGGCTAGAACAGACCCTGCTTAACAAGACTGGTACCCCACATTCCTCCTGGCTAGGACAGCTCATCTCATTAAAGCCATAGCTTGGACAGTGTCAGGAAGTATAAAGCCTGGGCAGGAAAGTCAGTAGAAGTAGGGTATGTTTAATAACTTATTATTGCTATCTAATGTATAGAAGCTAAAACATTGTAGCTGCTTCACCAATGCAGATCATGCCTGAATGATGTGGAAATGGCAGATGCACTTGGTTTCCAGTGCCACCACTGAGTACTGGACAGTGTAATACGGACTGTGAAATTGGTGCAGATGTGAAACAACAGGGTTCGGATCAGAGGATGAGGGTAACAGGGGTGTGATAACAATATCCAAGAGTGTGATTCAGGAAATAAACCAGAGAAATTGATAAAGCAAACTTCAGAAGCATACAGCAGTGGTTACAGCGCCTGCAGAAAGCACCACAAAGTGCAGTTGCTGTGATGTATGGGCTTATGAGCAGGACCTTGTTCAGTGCTGCCTCATTCCTCTGTGCCCCTTGATCCCTTAATCTTGTAATGCCTCTGTTGTTCATCTGCGAAGCAAGGATCCAGTATCACCTTTAGAAGGATGTGGATTGTCTTAAATTATTAATGTCTGTAAAGCACTTTGAAATGTTTGGCTGGCTCTTGTTTCAGCAGTACAAGGTATTATCTACACTATCATTGCTGTGTTTGCTCAGGAAGTGTACAATGGGGTTTATTTGCAGCTGTGGTCCCAGTGGAACTCTGCAGTTGGATGCTGGGGAATAGGTGTTCCATTAAAACTGCATGTGGAGAGCTTGGCTGCCTCTAAATGTGATCGCTGCAGGAGTAATGAGAAAGAAGGCTGCAGGATTGATAGATAAATACTAGCTGCAGCTTTTGTTTTATTCTTCCCTTTTTCTTTGTCATTAATCTGGCCAACTAGGAGTAAGAATTTATGTCTGTATCTATTAGAGAAGCATGACTGGAATGTGAGATTTATTGGCACCAATATGAAGAAGCAATTTCAGAAAGAGCTCTGGAAATAAATTCATGTGTTGGGGTTTAACTTACTCTGAACTCTTCCCCTACAAGAACTAATGAGCAGAACTGTGCCAATTCATCAACCTTTGCCCTTCTGTGCCACCTTTAGCAAAGATTCTTAAACCCTCTTGAAGGTTGGCACTTGGTGCCAACTTGGCAGGAATCTTAATACTCTGTTCTGAGCTGGACTGGAGGAATGGAGTGATTGATTCCAAGCCTCACAAAGTCACCGAGAGCTTCAGTAAGACACAGGCATGAGTGACAGCTCTGCCCACATGGCTAGGGCTGAGATCCTACAACATGCAGTGCTGTGGAAAGGAGGAGTGGAGGGGTTCCAGGAGAACTCGGGCTGATGCCCAGGAGTGAAACAGGGAACATCAGTGTGCTTCACTTCACTGTGCAGTGGGAGCACACAGGAAGAGCACCCTGGGGTGAGCCTTTCTGTATCACACAGGGCAAGTGTATGTTGGCCTTTGTGACACCTTCCTGTACGGGATGAACACCAGTACTCACGAGATCTATTAATGGTCCAGGAGTACCACATGGACAATGCCTTTGTGGTAGCATCTGCATTGCGGAATCATCTCATGGGATCACATACAACTGTGCTGTTGCATCTGGGAAAGGGCTGAGCAGTCTCATCACGTGTATTTCAGCCAGCTGGAACAATCCTTTAGCCTGGGTAGTGAAGACAAGGTCTGCAAACACCCTTCTTCTTCCTATGCTTTGCTGATACCAATTCTGTGAGTACCCTTACGGGTTGTCAAGATGGATGTGGGAAGCAGAATGATCTGAAAGGAGGAGAGGAGCAGAAGGGATTAGCATGGTTTTCACAGTAACTACACACCTTGTGCTATAAATTCCCATTCCGATGTGTGGATTGAGCTTTCTGATCACATTATCAAAATGTGATCTGTAGTGATGAGCAGTGATTTAACCAGGGTGTGAACAGAGGTGATTTTTTACCTCATTTGCTTTTCTTGATCCTCTGAATTTAGCAAACAGCCTGGCAGGTGCTGTCCAAAGTTTCTTGCTCCCCACAGAGCTGAGCTGCAGGCAGCAAGGCTTAGTCCTTTGTGTATGAGGAGCCTTCGAGACTGGACACCTTCTTCCCTTAAACTTCCAGGATGCCCAGGAAGTCACAACTTGGAAGTCATTATGAATGGATCATTAGATAAACCATGTTGATGTGTGAGATAGTCAAATTGGCACTGGCTTCTAATTCATGCACAGCTGAGGCTTAACACAGCTCCAAGAGATCAGTGTGTAATGATGCTTTTCCACTTCGGTCCAAGGAATGTTTCTCCTGCCACTTCTGTTCCCCTGCCTGTTTTAGCTCTGGTTAACTGCAGTGGAGAACGTTCACCCACAGAGCTTATTCTGCTTTCTTGCAGCTTTGCAGTTGGTTGCCCAAGGAAAGGCAACTCACTCTGGTTTTTAAAGCATTTTTGTAGGCCTGAGTGGAGTGTGAAGCTTAATGGGGTACGTACAGTGTTACACAGAGCACAGCTCTCGTGCTGTGCACTGAAGATTTACAATTACTTTAATTTAACCCAAATGAAAATGCTGTGAGCCAAGTTATTTTGCAGACATCTTTTCTGGATGGTTATTTGATTCCTTACACTTCATATGGAAGATTTAAGTTGAGGTTTGGCCGCTGTGTTCGTGTGTCCAAATGTATTTTGGGGGTTGGTTGGTTGGTTTTTTTTGCAGGTGCAGTTTTTTTGTCCTTGCAACTAACTTTTGCCTACAAAGTGGCATGTAGAGCGGGTAAAGTGGGACTCTGCAGCGTGCAGAATGGCGCCTGGAAATGTGAGGTGGGTTTGAAATGCTCCTGCAAGTCTGTTTTCAGGGTTGAGAAGAATCAGGTCACTTGTGTTCTCTGGCTGAAGGTTTCAGTGTCAGGCATTGTGGATTGAAGCAGGGACTGTAGTGGCATGGGCCTGAGCTGTAAGGTGGAAATCTATCTGTGCCATGCTTCATCCTCGGCAGCCGGGGACGCCAAAGCTGGTCGTGTGAAAGGCTGCCTTGGGACCACAGGGTGCTCTGGACACAAAAGTGAAGCTCATTTTGTCATTTATGGAGAGAAATAGTTGTTGCTTGGTCCCCCTGAGTGCCTTTGTGAGAGCTAACTGAAATGACCTCTAAAAAGCAAATCTGAAGCTGTTCAGTGCATACAACATGAAGAAAGGGCTATCATGTCCTGGTTACTCTGCACTGGCATCAGTTTCTGCATGGGGTGGCTGTAAAGTCCACTGTGATCCTGGCTCTGTGTTACAAAGATGATTACTGAGATACAGGAGAGGAAGGAAGGCCCAGTGGAGATTTTCTGTGTATTTGGTTTGTATTTGGTGTTTGTGTGTTGGTGTTTGCTTGGCCTTGTGGAAAGTCTGGGGGATTGTTTGAATGGCCACGTCTGCAGAGAGGGAAGGTTTCCAGCAGGCAAATGGGAGACACTTATCCTCCCTTCATTTCTGATGTTAATTGGGAGTTTGGAGCAAGTCACTAATGATTGAGCCAGGCACATTCTTGCTTGGACATGCCTCATTTTGTGTCCTACTCACACAAGCACTCAGGATTAGCACCAGAGAAGAAAAGATCTAAAGAGGAGATCATCCCAGTGTGCTGAGGCTTGGAGCTGGACTGGCTGGGTCTAAATCCTGCTTACCTGAAGGGGAGCCTGAAATAGAGAGCTTTGCACAACAGTTATGGAACTGTGGCTGGCACAGTATGGGTCAAAGCTGTACGGCTGCTGTATCAGGGCAGTGGGAGAGGAGAGGAGAGAGCCTTGGCTGGACAGAGAAATCCTGTTTGTTAGATAACTTCCAGAAGTGTTCTGTCTTCATACTTTATGTTCCAGCATCCTTTTGTGGCACTTAATAATGACTTGGAGATGGTCTAATTGTGTGGAGCTTTGGTTGAGCTAGGATCAACATTTCCTTAATCTCTGTTAAACCCAACATAAAGGTTTTGGTGTTTTGTTTAAGGTCATATTGTTAGCATGATGTGCTTGGCTTCACCTCCTATGAAAGTGCCCAAAAGATACTAACACACACAGAACTGAAGGAAAGAATGAAGATGATGATATGAAGCCCAAGAATTTTAAGTGTGTTTAACTGTAAAACCTTGGTTGCTGGACCATCTGCTTTTAATCTTCCTATTGCTGTGCAGTCTTCTGGGGACTTGGCTTGGCAACAGATTTCCAAATCACTAAATTAATCCTGTCAGCTTCAGGAAGCACCAGAAAACTCTTGGGAATATCCAGACACATTGATCTGCAAACTGAAATCTACCTGGGTTACTTGTCCAAAGCCTTTTACGGCTAGGCGGTCCTGCAGTATTCAGAACAACGTGCATCATCAGGCAGTCTCAACTGTTCATGTGGATAGGGAATAAAAATGCTCAGCAACATTGTGATAGGAAGTCTCTTAGAGCAGTATTTTTCTGGTTGAGCCACTGGTTTATGTGTGGTTGAGCTGTCCTCACAGCAGCCCCATTCCCTCAGCAAGGGCTGTCACTGTGAACGTGGCCTGAGCAAAAGAGCCACACCAAAGCACATAGTCTTTAAAAAAACCCCAAAAGTTGAACCTCCTTCAAGCTCCTTACATTTGGATGGGAAGCAGAGCTGGA
The DNA here is from genome assembly GCF_033783945.1 of Neopsephotus bourkii. Lineage (NCBI taxonomy): Eukaryota > Metazoa > Chordata > Aves > Psittaciformes > Psittacidae > Neopsephotus > Neopsephotus bourkii. The sequence continues at coordinate 4,192,754 of NW_026902223.1, forward strand.
AGCTGGCTTTGGACACCTGTTAGCTTCAGGAAATAACCATGCAGAAACTATAATTCCTTAATGTGCATGTCCAACAGCATGACAAGTGCTCAGCAACTGGTGCAGTGCAGACGGCTGTTGCTGCCGGAGGCATTGCTGGTATTGCACTGTAACAAAAGGTGCCACCTCCACGTCTCTTTCAAAGGCCACACTCAGTGGATAGCACGGAGCAGTGGGAAGAAGCAGCGGTAAAGGTCCAGGGGCCCTTGTGCCTGAGCAGCCGCCTGCTCTGCATTTGTGCTTTGTTTTGCTGCAGGGCATCTCCCCGGAGCATTGTCAGGCTCCCCGCGTCTCATTAGATACAGCAGACCTGCACATCTCCCTTGTGCTGGGAATCTCCTGACACTTGCTGCAGGGCTGGGTCCCTTTGGAGCTGTGGTGGAGCCTCGGCAGCACAAAGGGGGAAGCAGAATATCCACGTTGTTTTTAATTCTCAGTGAAAAGCCTTTAGAAAATTCCTGTCAGTCTCAGTTGTGAAATCTGACGTACAACCTAAAAATAGCATTTTGGTGAGAGCTGAGAGCATCTCCAATGAATTGACAGGAGGAACAGAAGTTGGCAAATCCACACAGCTCAACATTTCCAAAACTAATTTTCCACATCAAGTCTCCTTTTCCTTTTCCCTGTGCTGTTTAAACGGGAATGTAAAAAGAAACTGTTAAGGAAACCCACACATGTAATTGTTAGGGGAAGAAAAAAGGTTTGTGGCTGAGAAACAGGAGAAGAGCCAGATGATCCTGTTCCTTCTCCTGCCACAGACTTACGTGACCTTGGCAAGAGGCATTTCCCAGATCGTTGACTAATGTTGGCTGGTTGTTGCTTGGACACTCGGTGTGGGACAGCTCGGGTGGGTGTTTGCAGAAGTGTTGAACAGCCAGATTTCCACTAGGTTGCTCCAAATCAGAAGATTCATTTTTCAACCGCTGCTCCTCAACTTTCCATTCCTGTATCTGAAGTGATGAAAGTCACTTCCTCCGAGAAGGGAGGGACCAGGAGCTGGGACTGCAGTCAGGCACTGGCCATGGAGCTGTGATCTTTCATACCAGGTGGGCATCTGTCCTTGTTGTCCCACATTTCCTCATCTGTAGGATATTCATTCCTGAAGAGTCAACAGTGAATTCCTGTCTTAAGGGAACCTCTGTGCCCAGAGGAGCGGGGAATAATGAGGCTCCTGGCCTGTACAGTCCCCCTGTGATACTCCTATTTCTCGAGTTCTGTTTCTCAAGCACTGTTTGCTGTCTGGTGTTTGTGTCTAGTTTCTACATGAGTAGATGGAGCCCAGTGCGGAACAACAAGGAAATCTCTGCTTGGTAAAGACAAGCAATACAGGCACCGTTCCCTCGGCAGGCAAAGAAGAGGTTGTTTGTATCCTGCACTTTCCCAAATTACAAGGAAAGACTTTGAAGTACAAAAATAGTTGCTGTATTATACACATATTGTAGGATGTTTACCACTGGAGACTAATGCCTAAACAATGAATTTCCAAGGCACTCCAAATGTGATCCAGCTTTATTCTAAACAGTCATGAAAAAAAAGCCCTGATTACACCAAATGAAACGCTGCTATTTGTTTTCTTTTCACAGTTGGAGTTTCTGTACACACAGAGAAGTTGCTTTGGGGTCTGAAAGTGTTTATCCTGCCAAAAATAAATGCTCTAAAAATGATCACTTAGCATTCCCTGCATCCCTGCATATTTATTTACCATGAAGAATCTGCTTACAGAGCTTATATTGTATTTTCTTTACATTTCAACTTCAGTGAAACAACCCGAGCGTGCTTCTTCACCAACACCCATTTCTGCTCAGAGTCGTAAAACTGTTTGGTAACGATTTTCTGTGGGCTGTGGTTAATCTCCAGGCAAGTTTATTTAGCAACCAAAGGTGATTCTGAGAGCCAGATTTTCAAAGCAGCCTTCTAAATACAGCACAGTGTTTGAAATGGCTTCTGTTTGGATGTGCGAGGGCTTGGGGACTTGCAGGTTTTCATGAATACAGATGGGTTTGTATGCAGTCAATTTAGAAATAAGAGTATTAGGCTGTTGAACAACATCCATATTACAAGAGCAGTGTGTGTATCCGAGCAGCCCATTCCCGGGAAACTGCAGGGTTACTGGGGGAGGCTTCAGATTTGGGATGTTCTCAGCCCCACCCGTGGTTTCTCCTCTCCTACAAATACTGGTTTATTTGTGGATTTGCATATTTACAGAGAACCTTTGCTGTTGTGTTTGAATGAATTGAGCCTCCTGTGAAGTTTTATCACCACTTTACAGGGAGGGAAACTGGGAAAGAGAAGTGACTTACCCGAGGTCTGGGGAGCTTTGGGAAATGCACAGCTCATCCTTGGGAGATGCTGGCTTTTCCCTGTGACCGTCTTCACTCCCTGTGGCTGTGCCAGCTTTGGGGAGTGTGGTAGGCTATTGACCCTATTGCTCTGGGCTTAATGGTGGTCTCTTGGGGAAGTTCCTGCAGTTCCTCCCTCCATCTCTCCAAATGTTAAAGGCTTGTCTGCCTGTTCCCTTTCAGACCTGTAGAAACCACTCCACGAATTGCTAATGTGCAGTGGGAGGAAAAAGCCTCCAGAAGCCTTGCAAGTGCAAGATCACAAAGCACTTAGAAAAGCAGAAAGCACAGTCTCCCCTTCGGCAAGGGCCTTGGAAACCTGGCTGTCTGCCTAAGGCTTATTTGGTGTTGAGAATCCTTTCCCATCTAACTCAGCTGAGCAGGAAGAGCAGAGGACAGGAGCTTCCTCATGGGGGGCAGAGGACACTCTGCAGGTACTGCATCCTGGAGGCGAGAGATGGGAGCAGCCCAGACATTCTCTTCTGCCGTGCAAGCAGATTGTGGTCTCTCAGTGTGGGCTATAGCCTCATGCATGCCTGTTCGGGCTAGCATCTGTGCTCAGCTCTGGAGCGCTCCCCTCCATCAGTGGGAGATGGTTTTGCCATCAAGTGTAATACTCTTGCTGCTGCTCACTGTTCCCCTGTGTGCAGGCTCCTACCCATCTGTGCCTCTGAGTGAGGCTACCCTGAATGACAGTACAGGTACTGTGGGGTCATACCATGCGTTTTCTGGTGCTGCTAACCTGCTCACAGAGCTGAGGGGCAGTCATGCTGCCCATGTGTGAGATGGAGCTGTCTGACAAGGTGTCTCTGTGGCTGGGTAGCACATGCTCTTCCCTCAGGCAGCAGAAGCTTTCTGCTGATGTCTGCAGAGGCTGGAGCTGCTACTGTGGGTTTTTCTTAAAGTAATTTGGAAACAGATAACTTTCAACCCACTTTCCATAAAGCTCTAAGAACTCTTAATTTCTCTTCTGATTGCAGGCGAACACAGATTGCATCCCTTAGTAAGAGAGAGAGATGGGGATATTTCATCTCTTGATAGTTTGGTGCTAGGCCATGAGATTTCAGACACCATCCAAACTGCTGCTGTGAGGGCCAAGACACATGGAGAACAACCTGATTTCCCCTCTGTCCAGGCTGTACAGATGCTGCCATTCAGTGGGATGTGAGTCAGAGATCAGAGTGTGTTGTGCCGCTGGCTGTACAGCCTGTCGTTAGTTATGTTTAACTGTGATGGTCTAGCACATGCTAGCTCTGGCATTACCTTGTTGGTTTAGAGTGCAGGCTGCAAGGACAGTGAGAGGCAACTGTGGAGACAGAAAGGGGAAGGAATATTGTTTTTGCAGTGGGATTCATGTGAGCAGCTTTGCTGAAGACAGCCAGAGAGCTTGGTACCAGTGGCTGAGAAGAGCAGATTGTCCAAAGCAGCATTTCAGAGACCCTGCTCCTTAAAATGGTGCTTAAAATGTGCATGAGAAATGAGCACCAATGATGTCAGAACAGAAAAATAGATGGCAACACTCCCCAAAGTAGCAGCTGCCCTGTCCTGCTGTGGCTTGCCTGCCTCCATGCAACAGGGCCTCTTAACCCCTAAAGCTGTCAGTCAGGGATGAGCTGTCGGGAGGGTGGAGGCACTGTGGCCCTGAGCAGTACCAAGCAGAGGCCTGACCTTGCACGATCCCTGTAGTTACTACTGCCAGTGTGTGCCCACATGCACTGTGGACATAGGTGCTCAGCCGTGTTGCATTTTGCCTCTGAATGCTGCAGCACATTCCCATTCCTCTGAGGACACCATAACCCGTGCCATAACAAACTTTAAGGGCACTTTAATTTGCGTTACTTCCAAAGGGTTTGGCATCTTCCCAGCTGAGCAGGTTCACCTCTATGGCTGCGACTCTCTAGCATGAAGACAAGGGTTTCCCTTTACATGTGCAGGGCATGCTGGTTAATGGCGGTTAAATACATTAATACATTCTATTAGCTTGTCCATCTCAATGGGTGTATATTATTAAGCCAGTGTCATTGTAGCCACTCTTCAATATAGATGACATGATCAACCATAAACGCTCTCTGTGCTCGCAGTGAACACCAGTCTAGCAGCTAAACTCTTTACTGTGCCATTGTCTGATGTCCCTGTCCCCGTGGAAGGATGTAGTGCAGTAAAGTGCTTCTGTTATCATGGCACTGACTGAATGGAGCACATCTAAATAGAAGTCACTTGTCACTTAACCTGAGTGACAGTTGCTATGTCATAGCTCGCAGAGATACCTGATATTGGAGTGTTTAGCAGTTCTCCTGACCCAGTTGTTTTCCAGGCTCTCTGGAGACCACAGCTCCATGTGTTACACATGGCTTGGCATGAGCTGTGACTCCATTAAGGGTGCCCTTGTCTGTTGTCACTGTAACTTGTCTTCTGACAGCTTGTGTTTGAATTGGTGACTTGGTACAAATGGTCTCACATGCAACAGCCGTTTCACCTCCTGCAGCAGGGATGTTTGTTGCAGTTTGGATGCCATTACAGTTCCGTGACCTCAGGAGACGGCTCTGCATTCACACTGCCAGGATGGGAATAGTTGGCATTGAGCAGAAATTGCTATTGTGTCAAGGATTTGGCCTGGCTCCCTACATGATGGGAAATAGGCGCAGAGCCCAGGCAGAATAATGCAGTTGGTTTCTTGCTGATTTTTACCTGCCAAATCCGGAGCAGAATAAGCAGTTATGGCTGATGTCATTCTTTTTTAGGTTCTTATTTATTTTTACAGGCATCTGACTGGCTAGATTAGTGAGATCTAAACTCATCCTCTGTAACTCTGTGCAAATACCTGACATGACTATTTTAACATTTCAGGTTCAGGGAATAAAGTACAGCCTGACCGGCTTGCCTTATAAAATGCCTGTGGTCTAATTGAAGAGCTTATAACTTTTAAATAAGTAGTTGAGATTTTTCTATTTCCACTGCAAAGCAGCTTTTTCCAGCTTTTTTCTCTATTCAGCTAAAATGAACAGCACAAATGCATCCAGAACTCGCTTTTAATGTGGTCCTGGCACCACTGCACACTAGGTTCAGTAATGAAGGCAGGGCAAAGTAATCCACATCCCATTTTGTAATAAAAGAAGGATTTCCCAGTGCTGGAAATACAATGAATTTCCCACGTATCAATATGCTTCTGAGCTCACATGAATTCTGGGTGACATCTTGCATTTCTCAGGATAAGAAAGACTCTGTGCTCCAGCCACAGAAGTAAAATTGAACAGCATTTCGTCCCTTCCTCAGCCTCTTCCCTTCATCCTCAGCAGCAGAGCTCATCTGTGCCCTCCTCCAGCACAGCAAATGTGCTTCAGCTGACGAGCAAAAAGCCTGGTTATTTTGGCATGGAAAGCTCTGTTTCAAGGCAAGGCTGCCTGTACAGGACCATTTCCCTGCTGGCCCCCAGCCTTCCAAGGAAAACAGCACCGCTGGGCTTACGTGCTCCTTTGGGTTGCAGTGGCATCGAGGCAGCAGGCAGAGCTGAACAAGACTGGATCAGTCCCTTTGGTGTTTTGGAGCCCTAGAGACCAGATCCTGAAAGGAGATCCTTGATGAGAAACCTCTGAGCTCATGCAGATCAGTTTGCAGGACTGAGCCTTGAGAACCACAGTAATTAATAACAACTTGGCAAGACCGTCCTGGATTTCAATAGGAGTTTTGCACTAGAGCAGGATGAGAATACAGCATTAAAATAAGGCAGACAGTTCACAGCAGGCTGAGGAGGGAGGCCAAGATCAACAGGATAAAACTCTCCTTTTACAAAAACTGCCCTAAACCTTTTTGTCCACACACAGGGCCTTAATTCAAGGCTCGTTGAAGTCAATGGGGAAAAAAACCTCATTAATTTCAATGGGTTTGAATCAGTTTGAACCCCAGTTCTGGCCAGAACACAAGTATTTATAAACTAGCCATGGATGAGTTTAAGCTGGAAACGAGAGGACATTCTCCAAGTACAGAACAGAGGGGTTCTGGAGCCACCTTCAGCAAAAGGGGAGATGGCAGAAATGTCTTAATAATTAGTTAGATGGAGCTTGATAGAGCTAAAAAGGAGACAAGGTAATGCAGAGGGTGAATGACAGCAGAGAAGAGCTCTCTGGTCCCTTCCCACCCAGTAGCCCTGCACTGGCCTGTCACATTCCTTCTTTTCCTGTAAGTGCTGTGCAGAAAACCCTATTTTAGGCCACTGCTGTGTTATGCTTTCAGCATAGCTTCATTTCAAGGAGATGGTATTTGTCCATATTACTGAGTATTGGGGGGATATTCTATGACAACACTGCTGAGGGGTTTCACACAAGCACCACGCTGTCTGGTATTCTATCTAATGTGCCTTTCTTGTTATCGTACTGATGACATGTGATTTCTAGTCATGCTACTCTTTGTTACAGAACAAATGCCTAAAATATCTTTTCCTTAAGCTGCTTGTGTTTTAGCTGAGCTCTTGTTCCCTCCCCAACATGTGCTCTTCTTCCTGAAAGCCACAGTGGCATGAGTTTGTAGTGGTTGAGCTTCTGTGTTTGGTGTTTCTCAGAGTTTGTGACTGCCTTGCAAATGGCTTTAATGTGGCTGGGATGGCACCCTCAATGCTTTCCCACATTGTCGTCTTCTTCCTCAAAGTTTCTCCTTCTTTGCTGTGTTTTTCTTCACTCTTAAAGTAGGGGTATGTCTGTGTACTACCATGAAGCTGGGTAAGGATTCACTGTGGGCTCTGCAGAGCACTGCAGCATGCCTGTTGGCAAACCCTCTGCCTCCATCCCTGCAAAGGATGCTCAGATCTTGCATCTGAAGTGGGCACAGTTTGCAGCCAGTGTATTATTTGAAAGCATCTAAAGTATAGAACATCCATTTCCTAAAGGTTAGCACAGTTAGTAGGAAACAGGTAATAAGATATTTTTAGGAGGCACGTGTTGGATGTTATTGTGAGGCTGTAGCTGTTCTCTGTTCAGAGTTCCCTCTGCTGTGTAGTGCCATCACTTACTGGCTTGTGTAAAAGTGCAGTATTAGGCCTTTAATATTATATTCAATAAAATATATGTGACTCAAGTAGCATCCAATCCTCACTATTTAAATGAATCAAACTCTAAATAAAATTAAACCTACTTATTGGCTATTGAAGTTAGCCCACTTTAATGGAAGAATGGTAAACTGCCGACTCTAAACATGCCACAGTACTGAACAGAGCTTTGATCCAGGCTTGATTTGTCTTAAAATCCCTTACAGAACAAAACTACTTTGTACTGTCAGATACTTAACTTTTCTTTTATCTGACACTGCAAAATATAACCAGTGAATTTCCAGTCTCTCTCCTCACAAAGCATAACCCATGTTTAAGACAGTGACAGCTTTTCACACATAGTGACTAATATTAAAATAAAATGAATAAAAAATAAAAAAAACCCAAACCACAAATCAAAAAGTAACCCTGGTCCTTGGATGTAAAGTAGAAAATTATCTCAGAGTTAAACCAGATCATGTTCGTTCTTGCTCGTCTTCCCTTAATCCGGAGAGGAGCGTTGCCAGCAGCTGATGAGCTTTTAAAGCAAGAGTGTTAAAACGTTCTGGTACAGAATTTAGCAAAATCAGTAACCCTGCCTAAAAAGTTAATTTGTATGAATAAGATTTTGATGCTGATGACATGGCAAAAATCCCCCTTATCTTGCCTAATTTAATCCTCACTTTGGTCAGATAGAGAGCCACGTTGGGATCAGATACAGACCAGCATAACCCTGGAAGAATCGCAGCCAGTAGCGTTACGCTGGGTTTGCACCAAAGTAAATCAGAGCAGAATCTGTCTCTCCTCCCTTTTATTTTTCCCAAAACCCAAACAGAAATGTGAGTGCTCCGAAGCACGTTCATGATACAGATTTGTTTTTCTTAACAACTGTGAAACGAACTGGCTTAGAGCTTGTGCCAAATTGGGCTGAACTCCTGCCAAGTCTAGTGTGCTGATTTGTATGGCAACATTGGCAGGCGAAGCGAAGGTTTACATTGACTGCTGCGTTACACATTTATACAAGAGCGGGGAAGTGGTTCCAAATTACCTCCTGTTCTGCTGTGTGACCACACCACTCCCAGGGAACAGTCATCTTTTAATGAGCTCCTAATGAAATGCTTGAGCTGAGATTTAGAAGCCATTTACGGGACATACGGTGTATTGCGGCCCTTTATCAACGCTACTGTGAGTGGGACACGTCAGAGACCGTTTTGGTGGTGGGAATTAAGCTATTTGTTTTATGGATAAGTATAGTCCCAGCTATTTCCTGCACATTCCAGGGATGGAGAAGTTGCCTTGCCAATTCGCTCTTGACATATTTACAGACAGAGAAGCCACCTTTGGACTAGTTTTAGCAAACATTGTGTTCCATTATGAAAACGTTCCCAAGGCTGAGGGTGAAGAGTCTGGCTCAGAATATCTCCAGCCCCAGACACCGTGGGCCAGTGTCTAATCTCAGCCATGCTGGGGAGCGTCTGAAGTAATTCCATTAACTTTTTAGCATGTGTTGTGGACAAGCAGTAGAGCAGCTGAGGTTAGAGCCTGACCTTCAGTCTTCAACAGGTCTAAAGTGGACTAAATTGCTGAATTTTGTCTATTTTCTAAGCAGGAAATAGCCCCACTGAGTCCTTTTATGGGTTCTGCTCTCTCAACAGTGAGAGTCTGGAAACTGCAAGGACATCCACATTCCACTGTTAATGATGCATTCGCAGAGTGGAGGGAGATTGCTGTAGTGGAGCCATGAATAATGAACAGAATGGATGCTGTTGATGGGACTAAAGCTCATGCACTGCACTGAGTAGAGCTGGCCTGCTAAGTTTAGGCTTAATTTAGGTAAAATCACGCTTAGCAGAAGAAAGTAAGGAAGTTAAAATTGGGGAGGGAGCTATGCTTTCACAGAGTCCTGGAAGGTGATGAGAAAATTCCCGCTGGCCTTCAGTGAGCCTTAAGTGAGGCCATCGTTCCTGCATGGACCTGTGTCTGGTAGAGCAGATGAAAAGGCACAGGATCTCTCTGGGAACACGGTTAGTTACACTGGTATCACAGTCTGCCCACGTCAGTGTGTGAATGGAGGGGTTTTCAGTTTGCTACCAAAAGGTGTTTGCGTATGAGCCAAGGCAGTGTCTGCTGCATGCTGTTCCAGAGTAAAATTGTCCTGGCCAAGTTCTAATCTCTTGGAAGAAGGCAGTGTAAGAGAGGTGCTAAGCTACTCACGTGGGCCTAAACACAGACCACATTGCTTTACTGAAATAGAACATGGGAGGTTTTATTAAACATAGTCATGAGTAGGCAGTGCAGGTGTTACAGCGATGTGGTGGTTAGGTTGCGTTTTGCAACAGGTAGATTTCCTGGCACTGGAGCTTGACAGCCTGGATTGCAGAATTCCAAAGGTTCTGCCTGCTCTTACATGTCCATGACCACCGCTGGAATCACGGAATGGTTTGGGTTGGAAGGGACCTTAAGGTGATCCAGTTCCAACCCCTGCCACAGGCAGGGACACCTTCCACTGGAGCAGCTTGCTCCAAGCCCCTGTGTCCAACCTGGCCTTGGACACTGCCAGGGACAGGGCAGCCACAGCTCCTCTGGGCACCCTGGCCAGTGTCTCAGTAGCCTGATGTCTGTAGTCCAGTTAGCACTGTGATAAGCTTTGCTGAAACACATCTGCTGAAATTGTTGGATATTTGCCACTGGCTTTGTGACAAGTCAGAATGGGTCCGGAATTAGGTTATCCTGGAAAAGGAAGGGTTTTTAAAAAGACCTCAGCCAAAGCCTGTGGAAACTGTGGACTTCGTTGTGGTTTGGATGAAGCCTTTTCGCAGAGTAACACTGGCAAGAATGTCCTCAGTGTGCATGGACTAGGTGTCTTCTGCAGGGTTTGTTATCTTCCATCATTGGTGCGCCGGGATGGGATTCTGGAGCATCTTCTGGCCTTGTTGGAGCACACCAACAGTATGGGTAGTGCTTGGAGGCAGAGGACCTGCTTGCTGGGTCCTGGTGCTGGGATGGAGCTGCCTGGCTCCCCAGGAGGAGGCAGGGGCAGCCCAACCTGCTCTGTCAAATGGCGTCCTGCCTGCAGCCCTCAGCTTTGAAACCAGGAAGCAATGGGATGTTGCCAGCCCTGGGAATGGCTTGTGGTCTAGGTGGGCAGAGCTGGCTTCCTTCTAACACCAAGCGCCAGGCAGGAGGGCTGTGTTCCCATAGGTCAGAGACAGGAACAAATGTGGAACAAATGGACTTCAGTGAAGTGCTGAATGTATCAGCCCCCTATAAGGAGATTTTCAGTAACAGACATTTTGATCCCAATGGGTCTGTGCTGTCACCTGATGGAGCAAAATATTTGAAATGCAGCAAAACACCTAATTGTGGGATAGGAAACATGGGAACGGATTCATGACACCTTGTGGTTGCAGTGAATGGCAATCTGCATATCATCACCTAAGTGTATTGCACAGGGATTCCTCGGAGATCTTGAGCCTCTTGTTCCTCCAGCTTAGGGGTAACTTTCTCAAGCTCTATAGTATCATCTTGCTGGCTTCTGGAAGTTGATAAGTGAAAAGCAGGAAGGCTGGAGATGTGACTCAGGTCATGAGTCAAAGAATCCTTGGGATTTTTAATTAAATCTCTTTTTCTTTAAGGCTGACAATTCATCTGAGAACTTGACATTTATTTATGAATGCATTCCAGATTTGCACACTGCACATGAAAACCCAGGACAGGCCTAGGGAAGGGTGAGGTACCGTGGCTAGATATTGTATCTGACTTGCCCTCCTGCCTGCAAGTGAAATTCTTTCCATCTGAATCCTCGTGAGGTGGATCTGGGTGAAACGGAGCCCTTGGCAGGAGATGGTCTTGTCCCTGCTCCGGCCCCTGAGTCACTGAGAAGGTTCACTTTGTTTTCATCCTCTTCTGCCTCCTCTCTGGCATCCTGTCTGCGTCTTGAGGGTGGTGCCTTCTCATCTCCTGTTCTCACCAGGGTGGAGAACTTGTCATCTTGCCTGCCTGCTTTTTCTTTCCACTTGTGCTGTTGGAACAGGCCTCTGGGGTTGAACAGGACTCCTCTCTTTCTCAGGTGGCCCAGAGCCACACTGTGTCCTGACACAACTCCTCTGCTTCCCAGAGGTGTCTCTGTGATGTTCTCGGGGACAGCAGGGCAGGGAGGCAGTCCTTGCTCACAGCCTCCTGGAGCTCCCACTCCCCAGGCTCAGTGTACTACATCGTGCAGGTTCAACAGTGGCATCTCAGGGCAGAGCTTCTAACTGAAGTGTTGCTGATGCATAAGCAGAAAGCAGGGATGACTCTCTTCTCCCCAGGGCTGCGCTGACTCTGCGAGCTAACAGGAGTGGCAAGCAGTAAATTCATCCATATGGTTACTGCATCGAGAGGCTTTGAACCCTGCATTCATGTGGTGATCAGGTCTAGTGAGTAAGTAGGCAGTGTTTTTTGATGGCAATCACTTTGATGGCCTTATCTGCTCTTTGAAGCCAAGGAGCCCCTCCCTGCCCTGTACACACGTGATAAACTCCATCAGATTCTGCATACCTTCTCAGCAAAACTAAGGGGCTGAGTTGACTCAGCTGGGATGGAGCCTATGGCTCTGGGTGTGGGAGTGCTGTTTTTCCCACATACATGCACAGGGTGACAGGGCTGGCATCTGCGCCGGGGGCTGCCCAGCACACACAGGCTGAGTTAAATGCCCCAAGAGGGGCAAATTCCCCTCACGGCTGCTGCTGCCCCTTTCTGGCAGTGCAAAAACTGATGCCAGGTCCTCAGTGATCTCTGTTCAGACTTGGAAGTGATCAGTAAATCAGCAGCATGTTTGATCAGGTATCATACATGGCTCTCAGGAGCCCAGCACTGTGGTAGGGCTTGAGGCTGCCAGAACTAGCCCAGGGTAACTCAGCTCATGGTGTTCCTGTGGGAAGAGATCCAGAGGTGGGCTGCGCGCAGGCAGACAGAGACATCAGGGGCTACAAAGCAAAGTTACTTACAAAACAATTGACTGGTTTTCCTCCCTCCCCCTTACATTTTTAACAAGCTTCTCTAACTACTGAAAGCTTCACCCTAGAGGAAATGGGTAAATGCCTGACAGTCAGATGTACACCTCCACCACATTGTTTAATAACAGTGTCCTGATAACAGCTGGTATCTTTTTCTGACCCAAAGAATGTACATTCCACCTTGAGGCAAAAAAGATGATGGCGGGGTGTGGGGGGAAAGGTATTAAGGTTTTGTGTTTGTAAATGCTGATTTGAAGCCAAAGGATTTCGTGTCAGAAGTTTCTCAGATCCCTACAGTAAGTGCAAGCAACACAACACATAGAAGATCTGAACTCAAATAGCTCCCAGTGTTGAAATTCAACCCATTTCAGGTCAAGAAGCCAGTGGGGAAATGTTGTCTTTGTCAGAAGACAGTTGAAGCTAGTTTAGAGCAGATACAGAAAATGACTTGAAGCTGCAAAGTGGAACTGTCAGAAGCGCCATTCACTTCCCAGGCTCAAATGCAGTTAGGGCCTGATTCAGCTCTTAGAAAAATTGCTGGAGGCGCTTCCATCGATTTCTGTGGGTGCTGAGTCACCAGCAGCTGCTGAGTCACCAGCCTCGGGTGCCAGTCAGGACTGTCAGAGCCCTGCTTTGAAGGCAGCTCTGATTCAGCTGGGAATATAAGCTTATTTTGCTGTACAGTATAGTACCGGTTGGTGTTCTCACCTTCCCTGCAGCAGCACTGTGCATAACAGAATTGCCTGACAACTGAAGTGAATATATCTTAAAAATAGCTTCTGAAATGACAGCTGCTTTTTGTCCCTAAAATCTGTAGGAATTTTACAATGTTTCCTCTTTGGCTTCCTCTCCTACCTTCTGTGGCAAAAACGGGAAAAGAAAGTAAAAGGAAAAATGTGTCTTCATAAGAACTAGAAGTGACCTTATTGCCAGTTGCTTTTATCAATGCATCATCAAGTATTTCAGGAACCTGAAAATTACAATATTTTGCACATAATGAAATAAAAGGAAATGAATTGTGCAGAGGAAAGACATTCTATGAACATGAGTCCATCAACAGCAGCTGCTCGGCGGAGGCTAATGCAGGTGGCATCAAAATAAGGAGGAGTCTGAAGCACCCCTGTGTGGTACCCGCAGTGGCCATACCCGGGTGGGTGAAGCAGTGTGAAATGTTAAGAAGTGGGAATCATTTTGTCTCGGGTTGGGTGACAGCACAGGGTGAACAGCAGTACAGAGCAATGGCTCAGGTTTTGTGTGCTTTAATGACTCTTCCATGCATCAGGGGTTTGCTGTGCTTCTTCCTTATCCCTGTCAAAGCTTTCAGGGTATCTTTTAGCTGATTGCTGGCTGAGGTGCTGTGAAGAGTGTGATGGTGGCTTCCCAGAGGTGGACGATGCCAGGAGAGCTCTCAGACTCCTTCCCTCTTCCCCCAAGCTGCTCTGCTTCCCCTGTGGCTGCTCTCTGAAGCTCTGGGGGATGTAGGGAGGCTTCCCTGATGGTTCTTATTTCCCAGTCCTGTGCTTGTGCTTTGTCCCTGCCGAGCTTTGATGGTGGCTAAAAAGCAGGTGGCCCCTGCCCCAGCTGGGTGCCAGGAGGCAGAAAGAGCATACTTCTTCTCTACCTCCCAGTAAATACACAAAGCATTTATAGCACTTCTAAGGCCTTCCCTTTACCTGTTGAACTTTGTCAGCCAGGAGCCGGAGATCTCGTGGTGGGGTGGGTTAGGGACAGGCTCACAGTCACTTCCAGTCTCTGGTTGGAAGCTCCTAACCGCAGGGCAGCTGTGGAGGACCAGCCTCTGCGTGGTCAGTCATAGAGGAAGTGCCAAGGAAAACAAAGAGTACTTGAGGTTAAAAAGCTCGGAGTGTGTTAGTATCACAAAACCCAATCTCTGCGTGTGCGTCTGCCCTTCCAGAATCATGACAGAGAGCAGCAAGTACCAGGAGGTCATGGAGATAAGTGGGACCTGGCTGATGCAATGCCGTGTCTGGTGGGGAAGGCGCCAAGGGGATGTGCTTCCCTTCCCCTTTGCTTGTGCTGCTCCAGACAAAGTTGCTCAACAGCCTACTGACAATGGAAGAATTTTACTAGTAAAACCAATGGACCAGGACCCAGAGCAGCCTGGGTTGGATGTTGGTATTAGATGGGTGGTAGCACATGCTGTGAATGGCATAGCCTTGGGTCCCTATGGCAGACATGGGAAGAGTCCCTGCCTGCCTATGGTAAGAGATGTGTGACATGTACACAGGCAGGAGGAAGCAGAAGGAAATACTGGCAATCACAAGATCAAGCAGTTTCTGGGGCTGACAATAAGCTCAGTTTGAATTGCAAAGATGTATCTGATGTTCACCTACAAGGACATGAAGTACATACACATGGCAGGGCAAGGGGCTGGGACTGAGCTGGTACTGTCTTCCTTGAAGGAGTGGAAGGGGGCATAAAAACATGTTTACATTCTGCTCTGGTACTTCTGGGTACTTGATGGTATTTTCAGTTGCTGTGGTACTTGTAGGTGTAAATGACAGATTCTACATGAAATTTGGGACCTTTTCCAAACGACAACATCAGCCCAGGTACAGACAGTGCTGCGCACAGCTGGAACATGCAGTAGTTGGTAATAGTAGCTTTTGATCTATAACTCCTCAATTTGTCCTTTTCCACCTGTAGCACTTGTGCAGCTCATCCCTGGCATGCCCCGGGATCTGGTATTCACAAGTACATACACTGATCTTACCTGGAAATCGCACCTTAACATCAGATGTGTTTTATCTCCATTCAGCTGATGCCTATCTTGTAATAAAATTTCCCATGGCTTATCAGCACTTGACAATTAGATGCTTGACATCCCACTTAATGCAAAACAGATTACATCCTGGGAATTAACAAAACAATCGAATGCCTTAAGGGGTAATGGAAGATTTTATATAGAGGTGTATATGTGTGGTTTTATATATGTATATATGTTTATACATCCACACACATGCATGCCTAGTTGTGAAACCTGGAGATGCTGATTGGCCTTCACTGTGTGATTGGCTTTCATGACTCATTCCTGTGACTGTTCTATATTTGCGACACCCTTTTTTTTGGTAGAAACTGTGTTGCCTGCTGCAAATGCAGCGTGAGGAACTATTGGAGGTGTGATGAGAGGCCGGAGGGTGGCGGGGGGTCCCCATCCCGGGGGTCCCCATCCCGGGGCTGAGCTCTCCCACCGTGCTCAGCCGGCAGCTTTGCTCCCTCTTGTGGCAAACCAGCTTGGGCTCTTCCCAAGCAGGAGATGGCTTCTCCCACCCGGCAGGTGTCGGTGGAAGTGGTCAGTGATGGAGGATGCAGGAGAGGGCGGGCTGCAGGGATGATCAGTGTGTCCAGCCCCATGCCAGGGCTGTGGGTCCAGGCCCAAGTGCTGATCCTGGGCCAACCATGGCAGAGCCTTTGCCCACTGAGTTTAGATACAGCTGTTCATGGTCATTTTAACCCCAGTTCTTGTACATGCTGAGGCTGGAACGGTTGGGAATAGCTGTGCTTCTGCAGAAAGCTGGGGAGTCCTCCTTCCCGCTGCCAGGATTTCCCTGAGCAGAGTGTTTTGCATGTGTTCTCCAGTCCTGCCATCAGATCATAAAATCCCAGATTTGTTTGGCTTGGAAGAGACCTTAAAGCTCATCCAGTTCTAATCCCCTGCAACGGGCACGGACACCTTCCACTAGAGCAGGTCGCTCCAAGCTCCGTCCAGCCTGGCCTTGAACACTGCCAGGGATGGGGCAGCCACAGCTTCTCTGGGCACCCTGTGCCCGTGTCACACTAGCCTGATGTCTGTACTCTTCCAGTTAGCACTGTGATAAGCTTTGGACACTCTTACAAGGAATGGGGCCAAATCCTGGCCTCAGTGATTCCAGTGTGATCTCTGCAGCTCTGTGTCTCTGAGTGACCTGCATGGGCCCGTCCTGGCCTGCCCGCACTCTGCGTGGTGCTGTGCTTGCCTCAGTGCACACAGGCCGGAGCAGAGGCAGACACTTCCCAGGAGGAATGCTTGGGATGCCCTGTCTGTGTGGTTTGGTAAAGGCTGATCTTTTGGCTGCCTGCCCTCAAAGAGGAAGACATTTCAGTTGCAGTCTGGTCATCCTTCAATAACTGACCAATGCAATGGGTCAGTCCGAATGCATACAGTGTTTATTCATTTCACTGGTGATTTCTGTTGCAGTGGTGCTCTGCAGAGCACAGGCACACAGAAAAAAACATTTGTGTTCTAAAGCATGTAAATAAATGCCAGGCAGTACCAGGCACTGGTACCTCTCCTGAAATACGGGAACATCTCTGCCTGATAGAGCTTTACAAGGGTCGATGCCATTAGCCCAGTTTTACAGAGGGGGAAACTGAGGAATTAAGCTTTCATCCGTGATCATCCAGCAGGCCAGGAATAAAAACCACGTTGTGTGAGCCCTGGCCCTGCTCATCTAGTCCCACATCTCAGATCAGTAACTTGTCTTGTCCACTGGCTTCCGCCACAGAGGCACCTCTGTCAAGTCACTGAGTGTTCACCAGCGTTCACAAGGCTGCTTCAGGCTGGGAAGAGGTGAGGAGCCCAGACTCATCCTGGCCTTAGCTCCACGAGACACAAGCACTCGGGGCACAAGGCAGCCTCTCATGTGCTCCGTGCTGCTGGAGAAAGTCGGGTCCTGGTGCTCCAGCTTCGTGCTGTATTTCATTTGCAGTTTTTGAAGTAGTAAGTGGACTCTTAAAGCCAAATGTCTGGCATTTGTCTGTGCCTGTGTGTTCCTGTGGCCAGGATGACCTTTGTGAACACTAGAGTCACAGCTATGACAGGCAGCTTACTTCTGGGACCTGGGAGGGTTTTGTAATTGCTGGAAGAGCCAAAAAGTCTTTCTTCAGACCCTGATTTTTCCTTAGCAACCAACTTTCCTCCATGATTTCTCTTCTCTTCACCTTTCCCTTCCATGTAACACACAGCTGATACTTGTTCTTGAAACAATCCTTTTATTGATGCTGATGCAATCAGCAGAAATGCCGAGCAGTGGCAGAGTTCAGCCCAAGTCTACGAAATCACTCATAAATGTGCTTAACTTCACTAAAGCTCTCCTTGTGCTCAGTCTTAAGCATGTGCTTAAGACTTTTGCAAGTCCTTGGCCCTCTCACAGTCACAACTGGGTCACGCTGATTACCCAGGTAATCGCAGGAGGAGGAAGAGGCTCTCACTGGGATCTCCGTGAAAGCATTTTCCTGAGCCTATGGTCAGTGGTCTGCTCTGATGGCAGATGAGTGCAATTTGTGGTTGTCCAGTGAAGGAACAGAGCATGAAATCCCCTATTAAGCTCCTCTTAGGTATGTCTGCAAAGTGCTGAGTAGTGAGGAAAGTGCTCAGGGCATGGCTGCCATGTGTTGTGCTGTCCTCGTCACTTGCAGTTACTTGTCTGTCTCTTGTCGGCTGTTTTCTCTAACTTGCTCAGGGTCTTACCAGGTTTCCATATTGCTCAGATATTCAAAGAAAGAAAGAAACAAACCCCCAAAGGTAGCACCATAAGGTCATGACGCGGGGCTTTTAATTTCCGTTTTTATTAGGGTTTTGCTGTCTCTACTTTAGAGTGTGCTCAAGATATTTGCACTTTGCCTTGAAACCATAAGAGCTAAGATACCACGTTCTTTTGGAGTGGATACAGGATGGTCACCTAATGGATTAACTTGAGACATAAAACCAGAATTACATATTCTATTACTGCCATGTATTAAAGTCCCACAGAAACTGTGGTTAACGTGTGAGTTGCTAAACGACTGAGAAGCACATAGATCCATGTGTTAAAACTGTGACTTGACACATACTGCTCACTTCAGTTGTGTGTATTCTCTGTGGTATGAGTGTTCCTTGCCTGTCCTGATCAGCACCTAGCACTTGTGGTGTGGTTCTCAGCACCTGCTGAAAGCAAATAATGATAATTAGTTCTAATAGCTGCTGTGTTTCACACCTCTCCTAGCTAGCCAAGACAGATCCCACCAGATGTCACCAAAGCAAATACTTAATGCCAAACAGCTTAGCACCTTTTCAGTACTTAGCACGAGAGTTTGCCTATGTGATCCATGCAGAAGTGCTGAGGTTTTGTAGCTTTGCCTGCTCAATATTACATGTTTCCGTTCCCAGCCTATGACCTGCGTTGGCCCTAGGTCTTGCCTGTGCTAAAGGCTCTGACATACAGGCGAATTACCACAGTGGAACAAGCTCCTGCATGTCAGATTCTTCACCACAATTGCCTTGTTCGTGCCCTTACCCAGTAACGGCAATGCAGCTATCCCCTTTTTGTGGAAGGGGAAAAGTACTTCGGTTTATTTTGTATTTGCCGGGGGGGGAAGAGCAAGCACAAAGATAATTATTACAGAATAGCTGATGCCTGTGAACTTATTACTCTTGTTCCTAAAGTTACTTTATATGTTGGGGTCATGTTCATCATCTAAGCTATAAACTTGGTACCAAGTAGGCAAACACTTTCACGGATCTCCTCATTATCTTCAGACCATAAGGAATTGCCTCCATTGGATGAGTGTAATAGATGCGCCTGGGGCTGTTCAAGCTAGGGCAAGATATCACAGGCAGAAAAGAATCAACATAGGAATATTAACAATACACTATTTTGCTGGTGCAGTTTTCCCATATGATTACAAGCGATGAGTGCTCCGTGGGAGTGAAGGAAAAAAAAGATCAGGCCAGTACCGATAGGCTGCTCTCAGTTGTTCAGTCATAGGCTGTTCTTTACTGTTAGTTCATTTGTTTGCTCTTATGCTGCTGTATTCTATCCTGAAGGCTAACCACATATCATATATATTTAAAAGAACAGTAGTGTATAACTGGTATAGATCTTAGGGTTTCTTTCCCAAAACATTATGATATTCCTGCTGAGAATATGAAGATAAACGCTTTAATCCTTGGGAACAAAAGGGTGTGAGTAATTCCTTTTCATTGCGTGACCTGGAATCTCCACCCATATAAATACATCAAAGAGTAGCTATGATTTCACTCTTTGACACCCATGGGTTGAGGTTCTCAGCCTGGGAAGCAAACAGCTCCTGTGGTTGGGCTGGAGAGTGCCCATAGGCTGGGTAACATGGATGTTTTCAGTGTTCTTTGATCTTCCTACTGGACCAGAATTTTTCACATCTCCCCAGTGTTGCTGAAAACTTATCCAAGCACTCAGGGCAATTATTTTTAAATGTATGTGTGTTTTGGGCCAAGTCCATGAATCCTGACTCACAACTGACTCAGCCCTTACTTAAGCAAAACTCCACTTGATTTCGTTACAGATGGAGGCAGGAGTTGGTGAGTTAGCCCCCTGCCAATGGGAGCTGGCTGCAGGAGCTCAGCCCCAGCTCTGGGGCCGATGCTCCCTCACACTGCCAGTGCACTGGGGCCCTCTGCACCTCTCAGCATCACTGTCACACAAGATTCAGTCTACCGGGCAAAATGACCTGTTCTGCTTGACCCACTGCCCATGTGGGTGCTGGAGAACCACCCTGTGTTGAATAGCTCAGAGCTAATCTTACCAACTACCTATAGGAAATTGTGACCCATGTTAATCAGGCCATCAGACTAGATGGTTGTGGTAGCCTGACCGCCTGGCTGCAAACTTGCACTGCAGATTGAGTGTAACTCATCGGAGTATTTTAACTTTGTTATAAATCAGTTGCAAACACAGCTCACCATTAGGTAAGCCTGGGGTAGTTAAGGTAAAGAAAGAAACTAGGTAATGTGAGTACTGGGAAGAGTCGTGTAAAATAGTCAGGTGTGACTTTGAAAGTCCCTTCCAACCCAAACTATTCCGTGATTCTGACAGAAGTCTGGCTGGCGCTGATAACCTCTGCTGGATCCGAGCTGCTCTCTGTGCCATGATTCCCAGTGCTCCTGGCTCACGGCGAGGATAGTGCTGCGGTGCGGCGCTGGACCTGACCTGGCTCCCTGCACTCACAACCGCAGGAGTCAGCTCAGGTCTCACCAGCCTTATTAGCTCTGGCTCAGCGCCGGCAATTCCTATTCAGGCTGGCTCCACACAACGTGCCTGGATGTCTGCGCCCTGCACATCCCGGCATGGGAGTGGTGTCCTGGTGTCGGGAATGTGGGACGGAGACGCTGCGGCTGCCTGCTGAGAGCAGCACGGTCACATTCACACAAACCAGGAGGCTCTGCCGAAGCAAGCTGTCCTGCCTGGCGGCAGCCCAAGTGTCTCTCTGCTGGCATGGCTAATCCAGAAGCCACCCAGGGGACTCTGAGAGTGAGAAAATAGTACTAAACAGTACTAAACTGTCCTGAAGTGTCCCTGCTGTCCAGCACTCCCAGGAGAGCCTATTGAAAACCATCCGTTCTCTGCTTAGCAAATGGGACTGACAAGATGTGGCTAGAGCAAGCAAAAATCTGTAATGGAGATGTTATTTATTTACGTGTCATTTAGGGTAATGCCATTGTGCTTTGCATGGCTGCACCTTGACAAATGGCCTGATGGGTTTTATTCCTAACTAGAGCTAGAAATAACAGAGCTGCTGTGTTTATTGCTATCGTTTGTGCTGTTTAGGTTTTTGGCCTCAGAAGAGGAAGCTTTGGCAGGATTGGGCTCAGTGCATTGGCTTGTCAGCTGTTGCTGCACCTTTTGTTGCCCTTAACCATTTCTCTCATCAAAGTAGACAGATCTGATCTCCAGTTTGGGTAACTTACTGTTCTGTCTTTTGTAATGCTGCATTAGTAGGCTTTGAAGAGATACATTTTCTGCCAACGTAAACACTTTGTTGAATGTAACAGAAATGAGTCCTTGCTTGCATTAGTTTGCTGTGAACATTATGAAGTCTATAAAAGAATCCTAAGTAGATGTTCTAGTCTGAATCTCCTTTAGACTAATCCACAGGGCTTCCACAGTATTGACTAAATGGGGGTCTCCTTTCTACAGGCAAGGTTTTTTCCTTGTTTCTTCATTTTTTCTCCATCTTTTTGGAAAAGAGGACAACTGGAAGATGCTTGGCCCAGGAATGTTCCCTGTCCCTCTGTCTCCCCATCCCACCCCAGGCTTCTTGGGAGGACGCATGAAAAGTGATTGTGCCTGACTCCCATGTTCTGTGCGGCACTTTGCATCTTGGATGTTCTTGAGAGGTCAGTGAATTGCACAGAGGGTTTAGTCCTTTGTCCCTGACCATCTCTGAAGTCACAGCTCTGACTTACACTGCCACAGTACCTGCTTCACTGCATAGACTTGAGATCTAAAACCCACTGTAGCCAAAAGTGCTTCCTACTGACCCCACAGGTGTTAGGTCAGCCCTTTATTTTCTTAAAATACAGACAGAAAATGTTGAACTGTTGTTAATATCTTGACCACATTCCCATCAAACATGATTTTGGCTCTCCATGAAGATACAGAAATTAGCAACGTCACTAATAATCTAAGTCAAGTCTAAAGAAAGCTGGTGAGTAAGGAAGTTCTTCAATGTTAGCTCTTTTGTTTTCACATTCTTATGACTTGAATTCAAATCTGCCCCACACTGAAGAGCCTGGAAATAAGATCTTCAGGTCTTTCCTAGTTGTAATGAGAACACACCCAGACAGAGAACATGAGGAGAATTAAAGGAAGGAGATTTGCAAAACCTCTTAAAACAGCAAGCATCTTCATTTTCCCTCAGAATTCAAAGAAGCCCGGCAGCCAAAAATCTGTAAGGGCTGAAGCAGCTAAGCCCCAGCAGAGTGCAAGGCTGGCTTGGTTTGCTCAGGCTTATCTGAATTTTGTCCTGTAATAGCGTGAATTATTGACTCTTCTCTCTGCTTTACAGTCCTCAGGTACCTGGAGGGCATCCCAGAAAAACAGGAGGTTGGGCCAGCCCTCCTAGACGCTGGTGTTTTCTAAGTGCTTCGTGAATCTGACTGGCTAAGCCCAAGTTTGAATATTTAAAGGTCTTTAGGATTCCCATGTAACACCCCAGAATTAAACCCAGCTAAGAGCAGTGCTCCGCTGTAAGCCTAGACCAGGGTAGGGACTGGCACAGCCATCGCCTCGGTGGTGCTGGGAGCCAGAAACTGCTGCAAAGACACACTGTTACTGCAGCCTGGTGATTTCCAGAAGCTGGGCTTTTATTGCTGTGGGAGAAGCAGCAAGGCTGACAGCGTAGTGGGGCTGAATAATGCAGAGACCTTTGCTAGTCCTGTTGCATAGGAATGATTCCCACGTCCTTCAGTCAGAGCAGAGCGAACTGGTTTTGAAGAGCAGTACTGCAGCAAATTAGAGCAAGTATTGCAAAGTGTAAAAGACTTTGGGTGAGATCTTTTCTTTTGGTTGGTCACCTGGCTGTTTCCATGCCTGAAGTTGTGTATTTGCCCTTGCAGCAGCTGGAGTTAACATGCAGCACTCTCTGTCACAAGCTGAGTCCTGCACCATCCTGGACTTGGTGTGTGTTCCACTTGGTCTTCTGCTCTCCAGCCCTACACCATTTGCTGCTGTGTGCAGGACAGGGTTTAACACTCTCCCTTGTAAAACCTTGAATTAAAAAGCGGTCTCTTAGAAGGCTTAGATGGGACTAAGCAGCACAAACCTCTTATACACAGAGCTAATGCTAAAGAAGCTTTTCTAAATTACCAATGCGTGATGTATTAAGATTTCCTATCACTCCCCATCTTTGCGGGGCTGTTTCAAAGGGTATAATGCAAACTGAGCGTATTGACTTCCACCAGGACATGGGCATTTAATACCTTTTTGGTCTTCTGGTGTTCTAGCTATTATTTCTAAAAGCATTTGCCACCTTCCAAGGCCAAAACCAGAACTGGTGTGATCAGATGTAGTTTCAGTTGCTTCAGCAGATCTGTGCCAAACTACAGCAATTGCAAATCTGGAGGCAGCATTTGTTGGCAGGATTTTACCTGCAGAGGACCTTGGCTAATTCTAGCCCTGTCACTGACTTACTATGGGACTTTATCTGCAGCTCTGCTATCCCCTCAACCCTATTTTTACATATTTAGAAGATAAGACCTCTGGATAAGGGTTCCTTTATTACTCCTTTATGCAGAAGTTAATCTAAGGGATTGCAGTCATGTGCCACTTAAATAATGGACCCATAATATCACTTGTGTTGCACAACTCAACATCTGAAAAGCCTTTCTGTCCAATGGAGAAGCAACCTGGAGATGAGAGGAAAGCACCTCTGTCTTCTGCTTCCTTGATGCCTTTCCCTCCCCCACAAACTCCCATTTGGAAGATATTTATTAGGTGGGGAAAGTACAGTAAAGTCGATCTCAGGTTCCTGAAGCCGCATTGCTCTGTGAAGCAGCACCTTCTTTTCACACACGTGCACAGGGTTCTCATTACATCTTTAAAGGATCACAACAAAGGAGCTGACACAATGAATTTTGGTCTGGAAAATGAAATCTGACACAACCAGTAGTTACATTTTTCTTATTCCCTGGTACTTTGCCTAAAGGCAGCTTTTAAATAATTCCTGCTTTTCACCTCCTGAGAAATAATCTGTTTGCTTCTGAATTAATTAGGCAGCATCATAAAAACCTTCCAGACACTTTGAAAGCTGCTGATCTAACTTTTATAATATATAGTGGGCCTGATCCTTAGGCCAGCTGGTGGGAATTCAGCTCTTAGCTTTGACGGGAACAGGAGCAGGCATTTTATGTGTGATGCGACTGAAAAACGAGGGTTCCCAGTAAATAGTAATAGATGTTGCTTTTCTTGACTGCTTTACTGGCATCTCTTTCTATGACATCTTGAGTCTCACAGTATCGAGAGAGTTTGTTCTTTCTTATTTCATCCTCCTTTGGACAATCAGTGTTGGTATTTCCATTGTTTGCTGCCCTCATGAGCAGATGTCTACAGGATCATTAAATTCTCTCCCTCCATTTGCAATGTCCAGAACGTGACTGATACACAGGAGCTGGGTTGTTGTGCAAGGCCAGGAAAATCAGTGGAGCTCTTATGGACATAATAGATCATTTCAAACTTGGCTTTGAGATGCCAGCTATGCTGGCACTTGCTAACTTAAATCAGCATCAATCTGTTAAAGTAATTCTTTAGCAATAACTCAGTTTTCTGTTAATCTGAAAGATGAAAATAGATTGATTTTTGTTTCATTGATATTATTTATTTTTTCTTCAACTGAAAAACCCCCTCCAAATGGACTTTCATTGACCAAATGGAAAATGTCTGCACCAGTCTCGTTTACAGGGTAATGTAAAAGCTTATTTGACAAAGCAGAAGAAGCAGATAGAAGAAACAGGTAAGTTTTATCCAGGCTCATGAGTTGTTCATGTAGTTGGGTTTTATGGCCTGCATGGTCTCTCTCTGTTCTGTGTTTCTTTGTTCTTACATTCCTGACTTTGCCTGTTGCCAGTGGCAATATCACCAATACAAGTCAGGACAAGGATTAGATCAAAAGATGCATGAGGAACCAAAGATGGCTCTGAGTGAGATTTGGAGCTCAGATTAGGAGATCTAAACACCTGTATGTTTTTCAGGTGTAGGTTTGTGTACTGCTGGCAGTATGCTGAGGGGTTTACTCACATAGCTCAAGGAGTTCGTGGTCAGCATGACATCTACTAAGCTGGTCTCATGAAACCATCTCCTGAGTGACAGGGGTTAGAAATGCAGGATTTAGTATGGCCAAGAGAAGAAAGGCTCATTTCAGAGATCACCATTTCAAATCTCATTATTCTGCAGGACTTTCTGCTAGCTTTTAGAAATGTCAGTAGTGTCTTTCCTCACATTCCTGTTGTTTAAAACATGAAACTTCCCTAAACAGAAATGCTGGACCCGTTCTTCTCTTTTTTACCTGACTTGAGAGTGCAGCGATGACTTTCATCATCCCTTCCCCAGGTCAGCACCCAGGCTTGGCCTCACCCAGCAGCTGGGTGGCTCTGACAGTGCTGCTTTGGGAAATGAAACAAGAGAAGAATTTGTCCCAAGAAAGCCAGATTGTGAGTGACAGCAGGAAGGTAGAGCCAACTTCATAGTTATCAGCCTGAGCATCCTCAGCTCTCCCTTGCAAAGCAGGAGATGTGGTGCTGTCTCTGTAAAGGTGTTGAGCATTTGGAAGGTTTCTGGAAACTCCATCAGTCTGGGAGGTGTGGGCTCAGGAGCCAACTCTAAACCCAAGTCAACTCATTTCTAGCAAGATCTCTATGGAAAGCAACGAAAAGCTCTAGGCCCAGGGAGCTGTTGTTATCTGGCATGTTCTTTTTTCCAGCTTATGTCAGAAATTGTACTTCTTTGTTGGGTTTGTGTTGATTTGTGTTTTCTGGAGGCTTTTTTTCTGACCTGCTCATATACATTTTATACACAGGAGCTTTGCAGAGCACAGGTAACAAGATGGAGAGATCAGTTACTTGTGTTCCTGGCATCAGCTTGGTCTTCCATGTCAGGATGCCCTGGGAGATTTGAAAAGTCAGTGTGTTCTCCCTGCTCTGTATCAAGCCTGAATTTCTAGTCAGAACAAACATTGTTGTGGGCAAAGTCCAAAGAGTTACAGCTTTATTTACAGTTTAGTTACCACCTACAGCAACGTGGCTCATCACTGGCGGTGCCTTGGGCATGTTTCCACTTTATGACTTAGTGAGGAGGCCCTTTACGGTGTTGTCAGTGCAAGAAATAAAGGACCAGGGTGGAACTATTGTCCCAGTAAAATCAATGGCAAAACTCCCATGGACTCCAAGGGACCAGCATTTCCCTTAGTGCTGGATGTGAGAAGCACACATTTTATTGTCACCTTGATGTCCGCTTGTTCAGCTGCTTTTCTCAAAGCATATTCAGTTTGTGAGCAGCCTCATGGACCCTGGCAGTACCTGAGGTACCTTTTATGTGCTGATAAATTGCAGGTTGTGTTTTTCTGTCACATCCATCACTTCCTTTTCTGTTTTCTGATCACGGCTCTTTCCCTCTGGCTCTTGGAAATTATTTTGCTTCCTTTTCTGTCGTAGCTCTAGATCTGAATCCATATAATATGGGGAAGAGAGAGCAGAAAGGATGTTTATGGACTTTCCCATGGCTACAGAAGAGGATCAGGAATTGATTACATGGGTTGGGTCAGTAGCTCAGCACTCAGGTAGGGCGAGCATGTAAGTGAGAATTTCCTAGATTAACAAATCATCTGGTTTGTAGAAGAAAGGGATAAAGGGATAGAACATCTTCTGTTCCCTCCCCACAGCCACCTGTGCCCTCCACCCTGTTCGTTTAAGTTGTGAAATTCCAGGCAGATTGTATGTACATACAGCCAGCAAGCCTGCTATGTAAAGATACACACATAGGCATACATAAACCCCCTGTGCAAGTATGCAATTCACATGCTATACAGGTTTGGTGATATTATTTCCAGCTATTAATCTCCCTGTTTCTGAGTTTGAATGGATTCCTGTCTAATCTCCAGAAAGATAATTTCTTTCTATATCCTGAGTGCCAGTGATATGCAAAGGCCAAACTGCACTGCACTTCCCAGTGCCCTTTGGGAAGAGACTCCTGCTTAAAAGCCTTCCAGACCTTGGCTGTCACAGAAGACTATATTTGGAAGGATGGGAAAGCAACATGAGAGGCACATGGAGCAAAAGCTCTGAGCATCAGCAGTTTACTACAAGTAAACAGTTTCACTTCTTAGCCGTTGTGTTCATCAGTCTTGTAAACAGGATCTGACTACAGTTTGATAACAAAGCTGTCAGCCTAAACCTGTCATCCTTTGCAGTTTGAGCTATAAACTGCCAACACATCAGTCACTCATCCCTCTGTGCTCCACCACTGCAACGTTTTAAGTCCATCATTGCATTGTTTAATTCCACCATTGCAGTGTTTAACTTGTCCTTGCAGAGTCCTTTGCTTTGCTGGAAGCAAACAATCCCCCAACTTTGCTCCCTACACTTGCAGGGATTTACAAAAGGACACAGTTAACTGTCTGGGATCAGGCAGCTCCCCAGATCACTCCAAAACTGCCTTCTGCAGTTTGGAGAATAGGATGTTCCTGTCCATTTTTTATCTGGACAGGCAGTGCTGGCAGCTGTTTCTGCTGTCCTCTTCAGAAGAGAACTGTGTGATCTAGGAGCTGATGATGCAGTCTTGTCCGATAGCATCTGCTTTCCCTGAATAATTGTGGACATTCCCACCTCTCCAGTCATCCCTCCAAGCACCTTGGAGTCATAAATTGCAATGCTAGAGCAAATGGAGTAATGCTTAGGGAATGATCTTCCCGTTCAAGGTGAATCCTGATACCTGATGTATGAGAAGACCAAGCACATGCTACAAATTCCTTGCTAATTCGGGTTGCTAGTTCATCAAAAACATCCTCCCAAACACGCACAGGATGTATTAAGTTATGGTATAGTAAGGGATCAGCTTGTCATACTGACATTTCTGCTCCTTGCCAGCGAGTCCTGGGCTTGGTTCTCTCTCTCAAGAAATCAGATCTGTTAGTGTCACCCTGCAAATAAATGTGTGTAACTGGAAACCTCTCTCCAGGCACACAGACACAGAGGACAACCGAGCATTGCTCTTCTCTGAAGACTGATGTATAAATACATACTGGGCTGACTAACACCAGGTCCAGCAGAGCCTTAGACTCCAGATCTTTAGCTTGCTCTTTGAGTCCAGTAGCATTTTGGCTAGGCACATAGTGTGTTATGAGGTGGGGGCTTAGCTTTTAGGGCTAAATGAAGGGATTTACTTTTTGGAGTTACCTTCCCACTTACCATTCTACTTGGAAATGCCCCCTGTGCTGCAGTGCAGGGAGGTTGGCAGGAGTGAGGACACAGCCCCTGTGCATGCTGTCACCGTGGTGACTTACAGACCAGAAAGGAGTACTTCTAAATGTACTTCCTCAGTGTCCTAATCCTGTGGGTAATGTAGTAGATAGCCAGAAAATCTGGAATCCTCAAGCCCTGTCCCTGTGTGTGATCTCTGACCTCTTCTGTTCATTGAGCTCTGCCTCAGTTTCCTTATCTGAGAGGATCTGAGAGATGGGATCATTTCCCCCACTTCTGTAAAGAAGAGCTCCAGGTTAAATACTGTTTGTTTCTTCTCAGAAAGAATCATTGTCCTGTCTAAGAGGGAAGCAGAAAGCCTGTTTTCCTTCAGAAATCCTGCAATGGCACGTTTTACCTTGACTCCACTTTGTGAGCACACTGCCCATTTCACCAGCTGTTGTCAAGGTGGTGGTTGAATGGTTTGAATTAATGAAAATCTAGGTTTCAATTAACAAAAGGTTTCTATTATGTAATGAAGTAAAAATTGCCCTTTTATAATAAAGTGTTGAGACAGCTGTTTGAAAAACCTGCAGCAGAAGCACGGAGGACTATTTTTTGCCCTGTCAATGTAGTATTTGAACCAAGAGAGAAGAACTGAGTATAGGCTTGAGCCTGCACAGCAGTTACAAAAGCACCAGTTTCCCAACTGGTGTAAGTAGTTACGAGCATTATTATTATTATTGAGAATCACCATTAAATGCAAGTGATGGTAAAACCTTCATGCTCTTTAAAGCACGTCCTCAAGTTCTTGTGGGCTGGGAGTGCCTTTAGTCTGTGTCTGTGTTGCTCAGAGCAGCCGAGTCCACCACTGCAGCTCCATGGTGCAGTGCCAGTAGAAAGGAGCAGTGCTAGACCATGGGCGTGTGGTTGGAAAGCATTCCAGTGGGGGTAGGAAGGAGCATCCAGCCTGATCTCTGCAGATGATGAAACTAGTAGTAAGGACTCTCATGGTGTAATATAGTTTTCCACATTAGCTTTCAAATCCAATGTGTCAGGTGATAGTTTACCAGGCGCTCTTTGGCTTCCTTTATGAGGCTGATTTTTGGGATGCTTTCTCAATTTCAACATTTCTTGTTGCTGTTCTTAAGGAAAATCACTATAAACAGTCTGCTGTGTTCTGAGAGATCGTGCCAGTCCATACTCTGTTTTATCTGGTTCTGTACCAAGGCACAAACCCACACGATTATCTTTTCTTCGCAATCTTGGCTCATTAAGGTGATAACTCGATAAAGCAGGTTGTTGTCTTTACCTTGGGGGATCTCTTCTGGGTTGATGTATTGATACTGTGAACAGACCTGTCAATATGCTCCTCTTTGTTCTCAGCAAGTGCCGTGCACGTCCCGCACGGTGATTTATGGGCCCCCGCCTCGTGCATCCTGCCAGCCCCAGCACAGAGCCTGCACTTGGCAGAGGCCTCCAGGGTGTGTCTTGGGAAAAAGCTGGAGATGGGGCATGGGGAAAAGACTGGGGGAGGTTTCTGAGGAGATGTTACATGGCTGTGTCTCTCCCTGATTGCTCTTAGGTGCTGATAGGACCTGAGGGAGGAGTTCATTCAGCTGCTCAGAGGAACAGCCCGTTTCGTCAGTCAGATGTTGCAGTGGGTCGAGGGGGACACAAAGGTCCATAAGCATGTCCCAGATAAATTTCCCTCAGGGAGAAGTCAAGACAACACACAGTGGAGAGGGGTTATTTCACCCGAGCAGCAGGGTAGGGGCTTGGCTGACACCAACCTGCTGCTTCAAATCTTGGTTTATCACTCAGGTGCCTTGAAGGGTAGAAAAGGCTTCATCCCAGCAGCCCTGTGCAGGATTGAGTCCTTGCAGGGACAAGTGTCAGAGACATCCCAAAGGGAGTGGATGGGGATGGTAAAGCTGGTCCTGTGCACGTGGTGGTGATGCAAAGTGCACAGGACTGAGCTCTTTGGGAGCACCTGCAGGGGAGCTCCTGTCCCATCATGTTCTCTTGCCTGCTTGAGAAACATGCATATAATCCTGCTCAGCACCCAGAGCAGTCGTTTCCACACAGGGCCTGCTCAGAGATTAGTTATTAGCATGAAGTGTATATTATTATATATCACTGTTAAAAGTATTTTTGGAGTGCTGATAAAGAGCTATTTTTGGGGGGAGGAGCAGACATTCGGCATTCTCACAGTGCACCAGGTCTGGAGCCTGCCCACCTGTGGGAAAAGGCAGAAATACACCAACATAGTCCATTGCTTTTCTTCGTACTGAAACTTGTTGCCAAAACATTGCCCGTTTCCTCCCCGATGATAAAAGGACAAGTTAAATAAATAATAATCCGAGTCTCAATGTGACTATTAAATAATTTTCAGTTAGACATTATGTAAATTCGAAGTAATTTTTTTACTGGTCATGCATAACAAAATAAGTGCAGTGATTAATTTTTCACCCTCAGAGTTTAATTAAGATCGTTCAAGAGGTTTGGGCTGATACATCATGTTATAAATCACAGTCCAAGCCACTGAAAAATAGCTGCCTAGCTTTCAGATTAGATAATGGTATTTTGGGGGTGGAAATCTTGCTGACAGATAATCACCCAGGTTGTCCTAATCAGCAGGGCCATTTGGTCTTCTGAGCACTGAAATGATACATGCTGGTTATTAATATATGCAATTCAATGTGTGCTTTTCTGGGTTTAATGTTAGGGATGGACTCATTTCATCATCTGTACTCCTGCATAACTCATTGCAGAATAGATTGTGTTGTCCTACGTTAGCCTAATTAGCTTTTAAAGCCAGTGCAACTAAACTACTCAAAGAGATAAAGTGGATAGTTATCAAGTCACATTTTAGTCCAGAATAAATGTGTCCAGGTAGGAGCAGCCACTCTGCTTTGAACACACAACCTGAGTTTGAATTACTGCTCAGGCTTCAACAACCCTGTGTTTCCCAGTCTCAGCAGGAGCCTTGTGAGATCCATAGGGCAGTGTTGATGATGGTTATTACAACTGCAGCCTCTGCAGACACATCAGAGCTGCTCCACAGTGTCCCCAGTCCAACACCAAGGAGCTGCTTTCTAGCACAGTGCAGGTTTCCTGGTGTGAGCAGCATGCTGATACCCTGCGAAACAACTTATTGGGAAGCTGTGTCCTAGCTGCAGCTCCTGGGACTCAGTTTCCTTGCCAGATTCTCTCAGTGTCTTCCATGGGACTGGGCTGTGCGCACCTACAGCTTTGCCCCACAAGTTCATGCAAGCCTGCAGGACGTGTCAGTGCACAGGATGGACCCTGACTCACAGGGAAAGCACGTATGGAAAACATTGCCATACTCCTTCCTACAAGTGCCTGGGTTTCTTCTCTGGGTGATTTTTTTTCTTTTTTTTCCATTTTAAATAAATCAGTTCAGCAAGAAGATCGAATGCCGCAAGAAGTGGTGCAGGTGAGGCCTGTCGGGTTTCACACTGTGCTGGTGGACAGAAACTCTGCTCAGGAGGGGCAACTGGCTTTGGAAAGAAATAAGGTGGAGGGTGGCTTCTCTGATGCCCAGAAGTGAAAGCATAAGTGTCCGTCTTGCTAAACCTTCACTGCTATACTCGTTATTCCAGTGTTACGAAATAACAAGAAGATACTACTGTGGAGTACCTATTTCTAAATCCTACTGTTTTGTTCCAGAACGAAGGGTATCTTGGTTCTAATTCAGCTGTGCTCTGAGGAGCAATTCAGTAATAACTATCGTGCTTTAAATTCCCACCCTGTATTACTCCTACTTAATTCTCAAGCATAGGCAAATTCTAACTTTCCATTTAGTTTCACTGCTGTAAATCCAGAATAACCCTGTTGAAATAAGCCATGGGTTTTCAGTCGTGCCTATGAAACGTGGCATTTCAAAGGTATGGCTCCGGATTTTACCACACAGATCTGGCCCATGGTGTGTGAAAAGAGACCGTCTGTGTTAATCACCCCAAACCCCTCCCTCGACAGAAGCGGCTTCGAGCAGCACCGCAGTAATGCAACAGGCAGCAGTTCTCACTGCGGCATCGGGAAGAGCAGAACATCAAGGGAGTAATTAACATCTAATTTAGCAGTTAGACCGGGACCTAGGTGGGTTCCTGCATTAAGTAGTTGCCTCCAGAAGCAGGCAAGGTTGGGGCTGCTTGCTCTGCTCTGCTCCACGAGGCTGCCAGGCACCCATCCATCTCTCTGCAGCTCCTCCACAGCCGGGGGAGAGCAGCTCCCATAATGATGCGTTTGAGGCTTGTATCTGTGAATGTTAAAAGGAGCCTGTCTCTTCTTCGACATTAAAGGAAACGCAGGGATAGAAGCACACCCTTACACTCACGCATCTTGCTTAAACTTAGGCAGTGTAAATGGCTTTAGGCACATCTTAATTTTCCTTGAAGCTGAGGCTCTCAGTGTATTCCTCCTTAAATATCTGTCAAAGGCTTGTGGTTTGTGTTGGAGACAATGGCCAACGTGTAACAGGTCTCATCTGAAGAAATGTGATTTGCTCTGTTATATTCTTGGTGACTAATTTCTGCATTCTGAAAGTTTGAGTATCCGTGCATAGCAGAGCACTGGCACCTTCCCTGCCCAGGAGCTGCCTTCAGTGTTCCCATCACTGCCTGTCAGCTCATGGTGAAATAGCCAGATCTTAGAAGATCACGATTTTACATCCCCACCCTGTAGCTTGTGGGATTAAAGCTGGTTGGGATGGTTGGACCATAGGAAGAATAAAGTCTGCATCCTTCTCTTTGGAAAGACTTATGATGAAGCTATGTAACCTTTCCTGTTCCCAAAGGTGGGGACAGGCAGGGGCTCAAGCTCCCTCCTGTGCTCCCTGGTGCCTTCATAGTCACCTCTTGTCCGAGGTCCACTTTGTGCTTCTCTTCAGCTCAGACCCCAACAGCTTCAGCTTTCCGTGGCGTTTGGCTCCTCCCCAAGGAGAGTGCAGAGCTTCAACACTTCTGTCTTTGAATCCTAGACGCAGATTCAGGCTTTGATCATTTATTGCTGTTGAAACATCTTAAGTCCTGCAGCCTCTTGCTGCTCCTCTTTCCTCAGCACCAGGCAGGTGAAATCAGCTGGCCAGGAGCCTGGAGGCTGCACAGCCTCTGCTGTCTGCTTACAGGCTGCTGCTTCTGAGAGTTCAATTCCTCCACTGACTTTCCAGTCTCTTTGTTCAGCCTTTTAAATTTCCCTTTATTGTTTTAGCCTGTCTGCAGATCTGTTTGTTTTTCTTCCAGAAAAGCCTTTGCTTGCTCAATTAGCAAGAGAGCTCTTTGCGGAGAGTGCCATGGCTCTATTTCTACCACGGCTAAGTGCTTCTGGAGCATCTGGCTCCTCCCGGGAGAGGGTTTACCCCTGCCACCCTCACACTGGGTACTGCTTGATGTCTTACTGCACATACTGCTGTATGGTGCCTGCAGAGAATGAGCTCTTGTGACAGAGGAGTTTGAATGTGTTGCTGCGGATCAGGCCAGTCCGTGCTGTCCCAAGCATGATTTTAACTGCAGTTTCTGCTCCCTGCCCTATTGGGTGCATCCTGTGTTTTCTCCACACATGGGCTCTTTCACCATCCAGATTTTTAGACTTGCTTTTGTCTTACTTAATGGTTTTGCCACTTTGTTTAGAGCAGAGGTTATGAGGATACAAGCTGAACCTCTCACATATTGGGAGAGGAAGGCGAGTGCTGGCTGGTGTGGGGCTGGAAATACTTTGGAGGTTTGTGTCTTGCCCACCCTGATCCTGGCCTGAGACACCCCCTGGACATGTCCCCAGCAGCTCAAGAGGGGCTTCTAGAAACAAGCCTGGATGTGGAAGGCACCTCCCTGCCTGTCCCCAGGGCAGATCCAGAGGCTGTCCCCAGCCCCATCCCAGCAGGACAGGCTCTCATGGAGAACTGACCTCCTGCCGCTGGGGAACCTGGTGGGAAACCTTGCAGAAGAGGCTGCAGAAGCCTCTGCCACTCCGTGTGCCTTCAGCGTTTGCCCAGACACAGGATGAAGAATTTCTCCCCTTCGGGGGTCTGTGGCACTTTGTGTTGCTGTTTCCCTGGTTTTGCAGTCTGTCTGAATTGTGGGTTTGCCCTTGCAAGCTGTGGGTTAAAGCCTCATAGGAAACTGTTTACCGTGCTGCTTACACAATCTTCATAGAGTTCAGGGGCTATTTCAGCAAGACATTCCAGAACAGTTCTTCATATTGGCCCCAGTCTGTTTCCCACTTACGTGCTCTAGCAGGAGAGCTCAGACTATGCCGACAGACCCACAGGCTTCTGAGGCTCTTTAGGCACCACGTACAAGTTAATGTCATGACTTCAGGAGTGCCCTGTGAGCACAGGTAAATATTGGGACAGCTTCTGGAGCTTTGCAACCTCGCCATGGACATCAGAGCTGCTTTGGTCTGAAACTGTGGCAGAATTTAGTGTGGTTTTCCGGGCAGAAATCATTCCTGCTTAGGACACCTGCTGTCTGGGGATGTGGCATTGGGATGATGTACACCAGGCCCATCTCTCATAGGATCCTATGATCCCTTTGAAGACCCTGCCCCATGTGAGTGGGAAGGCTCTGAGCTCACCGCTGGCACAGGGGTGACATTTGCCCTTGCTGGAACCAAGTAGTTGTTGGAGCTGGTTATTTGCTTTGTGTGATTGATGACATCTGTATGGCACATAACATTGCTTTGCGAAATGGCCCTTTTATGTGTCAAACTGACTCACAGCGTGACCTGATGAGATGGAAGGGGGTATTTAGGGAACAACTGAAATCCAGTTGATTTTTTTCTTCTATTTTTTCATTCCCCTGGAGCAAAATGCCTTTGTCTGCGGATGGGAACAGGGCACAGTGCCCTGCAGGACCAGCCGGGTCCCTTGTGACAGCCGTGTGGGATGTGGGAGCTGTGCCGCTACCTGCTGCAGCTCTCCACCTCAACCTCTGCCTCGCCAAGGGGAGCCTCTGCAGCTCAGTGTAATCTATCTGATGTAGAGGGTGAGGGAGCAGACCTGTGTTTCCCTGCTGTGTTGCACCCCGCTGTGTGATCTCGGGTTAGCATGAGCCACTCCACAAAGGCATTGAGGCCCTGAGTTCACAGTGAATATGCATCTGAAGGAAATCCAGGTGATTTGTCAGTAGGAAATGGGCATCTAAGATGGATCTGACCCCGCATCTCTTCCTCCAACTGCTTTTTGCTGGTTAGCTTGCACATAAGGTATGCCTTTTACTTTATGAACAGCACCCAGCATACAGTGAGGTCTTTGCAGTCCCACTGTGGTCTTTAGTTACTTGCTTATTGTTAATGCTGGGACTGTGGAACAGGGAAAACTAATGCCTGGCTGGCTCACAGCTTGCTATGATTACAGAGATGGAGTTACTGGAAGGGTGGGCTTTGTCCCATCAACACCTTCCTATCACTGCTGAAGCGATGCTACCCATACATGTCAACACTGAAAGCATATCTCTGCTGCACACAGTTTGTCTACTGGCAACAACTGCTGCAGTGAAAGATGCCCTTTAATTAATGTACTTCCTAACAAGTCATCTGAAAATGGATCTGTGCTTGGAGCCAGGTGCTCCTGCATGTGCTGCAGGGCTGCCTGTGTGAGGAAGGGCTCCCTGTGTGCATGACTGGGTCTTGAGCATTTGACACGTGCCTTCGTACATGTATGATACACACGTGCTGGTGTGTGAGTGCCGTGATGGACAAGACAGGCCATGTGAAGGTGCACCCTTGGCTGCATCCCTGTGCACAGCAGGAAAATCAACAACAGCAACATACTTAAGTGAAAGGGATAGACAGGCCTGAAATGAGTTCAGAGCTGGCCCTTTTGTGTGAATTTGGATAAATGTACAGACCTGCCTTCCCTTCCTCTTCCGAAAGCCTTTCCAAAGCCCAGCACCAAAGGGTGGAAGGACTGCAGGTTTGGATCTCCCCATCCCTTTCCTTTGTGTTGGCCCTGGAAGTAATGAGAGAGTGAGATGTACCAGAGTGCATTTCCTATCCCTGGTAAATCATGAAAGAGAGAAGGCAAAAAGGATTTTGTGCTGAAAATTTGGTGTTAAAATGAATTCACAAGTGTCTCAGAAAACTGAAACCAGACTTGCCTGGCGTGGTGAGCAATGTGCTTTGCACATGTAGTGTTTCTCCTGGTGCTGTGAGAACTGACTGTAGGTATCTTGGGCAGAGCCGAGGAGAGGTACTTGGCACCAGGAGTTGTTACTTTAAGTCCTGCCTGAGGTTGGGCTGAACAAGACATGATCCATCATTTAATGCTTGTTTGTCTGTCTTATTGACTACAGTGAAATGCTTTTGTTTTACCAGGGAAGCCCGAGCATTGCATACGCAAGCCCATCCCATGAGCTTTAAGGATTTGGGCAGAGATGGTGGATGGGAATCCAGCCCAGGCCTTCACAAGCTGCCGTCCCTGCAGGAGCCAGTCCTGTGCTGCTGCAGAGGGTATGTTGCCTCTTTCTACCCTTTAACAAACACAATAAGCAAGAAGTCTCCTGTAGAGGTGTGGTAACTCCATGTGATTCTTGTATATAAACCCACAGCAGCACAAAATCGCCTTGTGCAGCTCCGACCCCTTGGTGAGTCCCAGCCATGCAGTGTGGCTTAGTTGAGCACTCACTGACATCAGGCCATTGCCTTTCCTTTATGCAAGTGATGTTTGTCCATGAGAGCTGAACCAGCAAATGGATCTGCAGGATGAGACTTGAAGCACCATAGAGCAGTGAGAACAGCACCTTTCAGAGTAAGAATTGTGCAGAAAAGCTGGGGGGGAGCAGTGCTGCTTTGGACTGTTCAATAACTCCTGGTTTTCAGTGCTTCGTGGAAAATCAAACACATCCAAAGCTGCTAAAGGAAATCATGTTTTAGGTTGAAGCAAACACTTGATGTTATTTTGAAATACTCTTTTCAGCCTGGGGATGCAATTCGGTTTAGTAGCAGAAAGCCTGTCAAGTAGTGAGCTGAAAAGTTGGCATTTTCAAAGGGAAGTAGAGACAAGCAACTGCTGCACGTGTTCACATAAGTTCCTGCTTATTTCTCTGAGGGTTAATAGGGATGAGGATGTGTCAGCCCTATGCCAGGTAGTGGATTTCAGCCTGCAGCAGCACCAGCTTTTGCAATTTTACCACAAATTCTGTTACAGATGTTTTTCAAAGCTTTGGCTCCTCCTATCCTGTAATTACGTGAGAGTTTCAGTGTTCCCTAAAGCTGAAGGTAAATTGACAACTTTAGTGATTGTACAGAGCAGCTTGAAAACAGGCAGAAAGGTTTCAAAGGAAGAAGGGCAAATAGAGGAAACCCAAAATTACGTTTCTTTGAAATCTCCAGATTTGTAAGGCAAGCGCATGATTTTGTGGCCTAGGACAGGACTGCTAAGTGCTGGCTGTTGGCAGTGCTGTGTTTATTTTCCGTGCTTGGATTTCTGCATGGCTTTAGACACGTTATGAAAAATGCAGTATTTCATGTTGTTTTTTAAAAGGCAGCAGAACACTTGGTTGGATGATCTCCAAACCAGACTGTAGCATACAATGAAAACTATAGCACACTGTAACAAACTACAAAAGGCGGAGATGTTACTGCACCAGCACAAACCCCAGGCACACTATGGAGGAAGAGAATTTTATATCGCTTGTATTTATGGCCAAAAGAGAAAGAAAAAATGCACACTGTGTGTGTATGGTGCATATTGAAATTACAGAACAAAATCCAATTAGATCTTTATACATAAAATCCACATATGCTGATTTATGATGGATTTATTTCTCAGCCTTTGAAACGACGGCTGCCCTCACTTTGGAAACCAGTCATTTGCAGACGTCAGGTCTGTAATTCACAAACTGGCACGACCAGAAGTTTGTGGATTTGAGTCTGGCAAATGCCAGTCCTGGTGTATCTGTTTCAGGGGCACATGTTGGGATTCCCAGTGATGGAGGCAGGGGAGGCAGCGCTGCAAAAGGCATTTATAACAGAGTCTTTATTTCCAAATGTGTGGCTATAAAGATTAACTTGTTAGTTTTGGTCATTAAAAACAACACTAATGTGATACGTAATTATAACCGAAAGAGAAAATGTAGGATCCTTGTAGGCTGTATCTAAATGTCCCCTTCTGTAGCGGGAATACTTCCTGCAGTATTTGCAAGAAGTATGAGACTAGTACCCAAGTCATGAGTGAGAACTACAAGCACATGGGACACAGGCCTTTCTCGTGTGAGACAGAGCACTAGCACTAGATCAAGACCTCTTTAAACGTGCATGTTAGAGGCTTTTACTGCTTCTAACTGTCAGTTTTCCTGAATCGCATTCCTATGCCATGGACTTCCACTTCTTTGCTTCCAGTACTGAGAGCAAGTTCGACACCTGGTTTCCTCTCCACCCCTGAGCAGGTTTGGTGGTTAGTGCCTAAATGACTCCTGAGAACAGCAACTCAAGTGTGATTTCTTGATGTGGTTTGAACCATACTATAGTTTGCTGCTCCTGGAAGAGGGAGATCCTGTTCTTCCATCTGCCTCCCAGCTTCTGGCCACATATTCCTGCTAGTCGAGCTCTGTCACTTGAAGCGGTGGCTGGGCACAGGGTCCCAGTGTGAACTCCTCAGCTTCTGCATGGCCCCCTTGGCTGCCAAGCACACACTTTCCCAAGTACCACTGCTTCCTTTTGCACTGTCCCAGAGTTGCCTCCAGCTGGCACAGAGGTCTGCAGGGAATAAATGCATAAGGACTTGCCACCAGCTAACCAGGAGTGTTACCTGGGAGGTTTTGATCAAAGCCTTGGAGAAAGGTGGTGGCTCAGGGTGAGCCTGAGTGCCAGGCTCTCCTTTCAGCCCTCTAAAACTGCATTAACTTCACATAACACATCTGTTGCAGTTGTAGAAAGAGGAGCTCAGCTGGAGACAAAACAAGAGCCACTTCTAACTGAAGGTAAAATTCTATTTAGAACTTCAAAGTAGAATCCGTAAGGGACTGAGCTGTGCAGCAGGAGACCCACTGGAGGGTGCATTTTGCTGCTGACCACGAGGAGCCTGCAGCAACTGACTTCAGAGAAAGAAATCTGGGGCTGTAACCCCTTTAGCCTCTGCTACAGGAGATGTAAAAGGCTGTGATGGGTCAGTTGTTTAGTTTTACCTGCGATCCTAAAGGCAGGTTTATTTCATCTCTTGAGATTGGTTTGTGTCTTTTACTATGGAGCGGAGCCTTCATGTTACGGGGCCCAGCTTTCCTCTCTGAGTGAGTAAGTAGAGGTTGAATGAGGCTGCTCTCCAAAAGTGGGACTGTCAGTAGATGATGGCTCTGTCTCTGCGATACTGAAAACAGACATGAAGGCACCTTTCACTAACACATTCCATCAATGCTAGAGACTTGTCACACAGGGAGCAAACACCGAGTGAAGCAAAGGAAGCATTTTCAGTTTGCTGCCATGAAAGGAGACAAGATAAATCAATAAGGAACTAAATTAGCACAGCCAGCGGCCCTCACACCTACTTTGGAAACTCTATTAAAATCCATGGCCTAGAATTTGCAGGAGGGATTATATGAGTGAGTCAAGATTTGAGAGTGATCTAATGTGACACCCACTTCTCAAACTGCCTAAAACACTGACTGCCAGGATGCACTGCCAAAGACAAGAGTTCTAGTAGGTATTTGCTGGCTGTCATTGGCCTCAGATAAGTATGTTGGGAGGAGAATAGTGGAGGAGTCAATCAAAAGATAACACTGAGTAAAGCTCAGTTGCATAACACAACAAGAAGTCAAATTTAAGCAAAGCTGAACATATGTCTGAGTACCAAGGGCATAGTGAGGACTGTGATGGCCCAATCAGAATCCAGAGACACTCAGATTTGAGAACAACACACAGGAACAAGATTGGCAAATAGCACATGTGATTGAGCTGGTTGTGCTCTTGTGCTGCTCTTGGGTGACCTTTTTAATTCAACTAAAACGGTATCTGTCCTAGGCGTTTGCAGAAGCTTGTAGATGGATGACAGCATCCCACTGACACCCCGAGGCAGAAGAAGACTTGCTGAAAGTCAACCTGAGGTAAATATTTTCTTGCAGAAATCTGATTATTGTCACAGTGAATGTGGCATTTGCAGGAAGCATCCGGTGTGTGTGATCTGTGCAGTTGTTCTCTACATGCATGGTAATACCAGACACTGGGATTATTGCAGAAGCACAGAGCAGCTCTCCAGGGCCTCATGTGTGTTGTAGAGCTGATCCCTGTGTGTGTGAGAAATCAAGGATTGCCGTAAATCCAGCAATTGCTGCCCCTAACCTCTCTGCTGGGTATTTAGGAATCCTAGGCCAGTGTTTAAGTCACTGCTTCTGCCAGGTAGGATTTGTATGAGGAGAACATGGCAGCTCTGTGCAAAGAAAAGATCTTTGTCCTGGCTCCCAGCCT
Source organism: Neopsephotus bourkii (assembly GCF_033783945.1). Taxonomy (NCBI): domain Eukaryota; kingdom Metazoa; phylum Chordata; class Aves; order Psittaciformes; family Psittacidae; genus Neopsephotus; species Neopsephotus bourkii. Next base: position 4,233,248 of record NW_026902223.1, read on the forward strand.
CTTACTGTTTCACAGCACCTTGAGGAGAATTTCCCTTCCCTCTGGTACTGACAGTAGTGTGCTGGTAAAGCCCTCTGGACTTGCAGGGGTAGAAGAGCTGGATTGGGGCTGGCTGCACAGCTGGATTTTTCAGCTCTGAATGTTTCCAGAGCTTCCCAAGGAAACTGATACATTCAGGCCCTGGCTCTGTGTTGTGAAAAGGGTAGAAACCTCAGAGTCACTTACCCTGTGCCTGCCAGAGGAACTGCAGGGATAAACTAGTCCTGTCCTGCACTGGTTTGGCAGCCTTTTGCAGAAGAGCATGGGCTTCATGCAAGAGCAGAAAGGCACCACTCAGTAGTTACAAGACAGCTTAAAGTTGTCCAAGTAGTTACAGAATGGAGGTTCTGCCAGTCTTGGTTTTACAGCTTCATTTACATTTCTAACGTGCATTGAGCCCTTCACCTGGGAGATGCTATAGAAACACAAGGCATTAATAGCATGGAATATACAGTAAAAACTCAACAATGTAAAACACGTTCAATATTAAGTGGGAAGAGAATTCTCTGCATGCTCTGCCTGGATTTTAAGCATGAATTACATTGCAGCAGCTAAAGGCTATGGAGTATGAATCATAAAGTTGAATTCCACTGCAAAACTGACAAGACAGAGATCTGACCAACATTATGAAGTATGAGAAGTGACTTTAGGAGCCCCTGCTTTGATGAGAAGGATTCTGGAATTGCTTTTCAAAGGTCGGCTGCACAGCGTTGTCAGAACATCAGGCGCCAGGACTGCTCTTCTCTTTTATAAGCCCCCTGATGTGTCTTGTGCATTGGCACTGCACCTCGCTGGGGGAGACTTTGTTTCACAATGGGATATTTGGGCACTGTGGTAATGGGAACTAGGAAAAACTCGGAAGGACTTTCATGCTGAATAACAGCTTATCTTCTGCAATAGCACAAGGGAGAATTCCAGATGTTTTCTTCTGCTTTTTACCTTTTAGAGATTTATAGCAAACATCTTTTAAAAAGATCACAGGGAAAGAAATGTCCATCTTCCCTGTATTCTCTGTCTTTCCTACCACAAACCAGTGGGTGATAATTCACTCCTAAGTGGTCAGGTTAGCTGTGCTGCCTTTGGTGGTGTGCGCACACTGGTGATGAGACTGTTCTGATGTGCAAAGTCCCTCTGATCCATTCTCGGGGACCTTGGGGCTGCATGGGAGGTCAAGATGAGGGGGGCAGCTCAGGCAAAGCCTATACAGTTGTGTTTAGAGGTGATTAATAGATGCATTTAGTGCGAAGCAGATTGTCTCTTTTGCCCCTGTGCAGTTTGGTGGGGCCAGGAGAGCCCATGGTGCTGGCACTCTGCCTTGGATGAGTGGAAAGGACTTTGTGGGGCTTCACGCAATGGCTCAGCATCCTGCAGGCTTGGACCTTATTCCCACTCCAGCACACTTCTACAACCACATCTGGTTCAGTGATAGTACCTGCACGTCTCTCATGGACCAGACACTGCATAAACTGAGAGTAGCTGATTTCCCATCCCAGCAGAAAAATGCTTTGGGGGAGCTACGAGCCATAGCAGGACCACGGGGCACTGCAGAGGAATGCCCAGGAGGGAGGCAGGGCAGAAGGTACAAGAATGTTCAGGGAAGATGCTGATGGTCGTGAGAAGTGCTCAGATGCCTGGCCCTGAGCACAGCCCTGGGGAGCACCAGAGCTAGTGTCTGTGGGCTCCAGGGCAGGAGGTGCCAGGGAGCTCCATTGCTGGGCCAGCTCGGGCAGCTCTGCAGCACTCAGCTTCCTCCTGCACATCTTGGGTGCTGAGCACAGCCCGGAGGTGGACAAGGACTTCAGTGTGGGCTTACAGAAATGCATATGGTGCCCTGGCTGAGGAAAAGGTGGTCTGAGGAGCATCAGCCTTGTGCCTTATTTCATCCAGGACACAAACCATCAGAAAGGGAGGGGACTTTATTAGAGCTGGAAGACACTTGGGAAATTTTGGATTCCCGGAGGTATTTGCTGGCTTTTCACATGGATCCAGCACAGGCTTACAAGCATTCAGAGAGGAAGGAGCTGGGAAAGGAGGTGAGGCAGATCCCCAGGCTCCTGTCCCTGCAGGTGACCCAGTGAACAGAAGCACAAGCTCTGCTCTGTCCTGCTGCACGCAGATGTGGCACAGCTCCAGCGCTCCGAGCATCTCCTTGGCGTCCAAGCTAGGTCATTCCTACAGCTCCCCTGCATCTCCAGTTGTTATTAATGGCACACCTGGTGCCAAATAGGATCTTTTCCATTCCTATCTGTGAGTAACAAGATTGTTAAAGTCACTCTCAGCTCTGCTGAAACCAAACAGAATTTTGTATGACATACTGGGCAAAGGCTCTGTTTGAAGTAGTCTTTAATCTTAGTTCTAGGATTAAATCATATGTAAACAGTCACATTTTATCAGCTCAGCTACAAAGTCATTTATTTGTTGGTCTAATTTTAGTAACTTGTAGGTAATTCAATATTATTTGAAAGGTTATATAGTAAGCTGATCTAATTCTCCACCAATAGAGCAAGTAGAGGAGTCCCCTGATCCCGCAGAAGGTGGATAGCTTCCCTGATTTTTGGCAAGCTGTTCCAAATGTGTGGAAGCACAGAGGGACTGGATGGTGGGGCTTTGCAGGACCAAGGCCTGCCATTGTGTTTTTTTGGCAGTGTTGTTTGACATTGCAGTGCAGTTTTTGTAAGTGTTGCATCTGTTTTTACTGCGTTGTGCAATTAGATTTTCAAGACACAGCTATAACTGTTGAGCATTTTGCTGGCTGTCACTGTATCCCAATGGAAAAGATAAGCTGTATTTTCCTTAGAACTAGAGGAGAATGTAACTGTGGTATCCCAGTCTCTGTGGCAAAGAGTTTTAGTGCCATTGCTGTATGTCAGCTCTTTCATGCAGTTAGACTGCATAATCTTTTATCAGCCTTATATATTTAAGGAGCATTCAAAGGTGGGGAGTGATTCCTGTGAACTTCAATATTAGGTTAGATTAGCCTTTACTATAGGACTTGATTTTTCCCATTGGAAAACTCATTCTACACTGGCAATCTGAAAGATGTTCCCATGTGAAATCTGATGTGCAGGATGTGAAACTATTTCCCTTTGCATAAAGGCATTTCAAGATGATTTCTGAATGAACATGGGTATAGTTTTATTGCCGCTTGGCACTAACAGCTGGAGCAGGTTACAGGAGTTGATAGGCAGTGATCTCAAGTAAAACTGAACTCTGTCCAGGAATATTTTACACATTGAAACTCTCCCCTCCTTACAGCACCTGGGTTTTCCAGGTGATTTTGATGGGGACTCTCAACAGCCTCCTGTGAAGCAGTAGGGCTCTGTTTCCTATCCCTGCTTCTAGCTAGACTTTGTAGAGTCTACTTCCAAATGGCCTGACTGTGCGTGCCGTAACTCCTATTTAACAGGCAAGCCTCATTGTGTCATGGGGGAATTTCACCCCTAAGTGCTGATCTTTTGTTTTCCTGTTGGGAAATTCAGGCTGAATAAATGCCAAAGAAAGCTTAAGATTTTCCCCTGATTTTCTGCCCAGCGTCTTGCATGCTTGAGTATTGGTCGTATCCAGATCAGTATTAACACACACTGGTAACTGAAATTCCCCCTGAAGGCACCAAAATTGTGTGATCTAAAGTGAGAATGACTTAATTTGGGGAAAATTGATCTAATTCAGGGTTCTGCAGCGTTTATAACAGCTGACCTGAGTTCTTGGCCATACACATCCCACTCCTTTACAGAGGCAACATTTACAGACAACATTTCCCCCCTTTTTGCATTTCAGCTAACTAAAGATGTTCCATTTTCTGCCTAACTTATGTGTCTGTATTTGGGAAGGATTTGAGTTTAAAACACTTTAAAGAATACACTGAAATCATAATCTGCAGGGCTCTCACTTGGTTCATGTGGTTGGGAAATCTGGATACCAGGGCAGGAAAAGCCAATATGAAAAGAATAATGTGACTCAATTGACTGTGAAATTCTTCTAGGAACAGGTGTAATTGTGATTGTAAACATTTGTGAGACATTTTACTACCAGCTTTAATCCCTGCAGAGGGGATGTTTAGGAGTAGGAGAATAAATGTGAAAGTAACTTCAAAGGCTGAGTTAAAAGATCAGGAACACGAGCCTCAGGTCTGGCCAGCGAGCAGCTGGGCTTTGATCCATCCTTTTCCTCCAGGTCAGTGCATGTGTGACTCTAGGAGACCCCAGTGGGGATCTTTTGGGTGGTGGTCACTCAGCCAGAGTCCTCTCGAGCATGACCTTGCCTTTTTCCATTAGTCCCATTTCTTTAATGAGGTAGCACAAGCTGTAATAGATTGATCACAGGCACCAGAAGGGGAAAACACAAAGGGCAAAGTCTTGCAGCTGTGGCACTGTCTCTGCTGGAGAAAGTGGTGCTGGGTTGGGGTAGCTCTTTGTGGAGGCAGGCACCGAGAAAATAGGTGAAAAAGGTCATATTTCCTCATGGCTTGTGGAGGGCACAAAGCTTTCCTTTAGTGAATGCACAGGAAATGTAAAAGCAGGGAAGGGTCTGAGAACTGCGTAAGGAAGTTTGATAGGGGTTGAAAGTCCTTCCTGTGCTTAGGGCCAGCGTCAGAAGCAAAATGCCATTCACGTTCCACTGGAGCTCAGGTTTGCACGGTTCCTTGCAGAGGCCTCTCTCCCACTGCCATTAAGGAAACACAACTCATTGGTGATTTCAAAGAGGGAAAATGAGAAGCTATAAAGACAAACACGTAGGAAGTGCTATAGAGTGATAAGGAAGCCAGGATGGTAAATCAAAGCCTAAGGAGGAAGGATATGGAGGGGCACACAAGTATAAATCTTTCTAAACCGATCAAGGAGTTGGTGGGGCCTTTAGAGGGATGTGAATGGAGAGTCAGTGGTTGGAGCTGCTGAGAAGCTGAATGAATTCCTTGACTCGATAAGAGCAGCTAAAGGTCACATACTGTAAGGAGGACAGAGAAACACAGTGGTTTTCTATGTGGGGAAAGAGAGAAGGCATATTATTTAGAAGTTTTATGTGTGTAACCCAAGCAGACAGTTGGGAAATTAAAAGCTATTAAAATTGACAAGTCACCAATTTTAGATTCACTGCAACCTACAATTCCTGGACTTGGTTTCTGGTGGTGGTGTTTGAGAGGTCCCTGAGAGAGCGGTGGTGTCTGAGGAAGGAGACACAGAAAGCATTGTCTCCTGATTTTGTTTTGGGGGGAAAAAAAGGAATATAACAACAATTGAAAAAAAAAGAAAACAGGCAAGTTGTAGAGAAAATAGAGTAGATATTACTGAAGAGCAAGCAGCAGGCAGTGTTTGAGAGCCGTTTTGGCAGACAGTGAAGTGGCCTCAGCACCCAGTGGTCTTACATGTCTGAAATCAGTACTTCAAATAAGGCTGAACGTGCAGTAGAAGTACCCTGTACTTGTAGAGCATTAGCTACCACAAAAGTCTCATTTTGGAGAGAGGTGTTGCTGCAGTACAAACTGTAACACAGAGTAATTCAGTGCCTGGGGCCGCACAGGTCACTGTGAGCAGCTCACACACCAACATCTTCCTGATTCCCCATTCAGCTCCAGTGAAAATGGCAAACACGTTCCCATCTTAATGTTTTACATCTGCTCTGCACTACTTGTCACCAGCCATAGCAGTGGCAGATGACAAGTTTGGTCAGATCAGTGCTTCCAGCTGCACTCATCTCTTGAGGCTGATGCTCCCACCACTCAGCTCATGGGGTGCAGTCAGGGTGCAGCTCTGTGCTCACACGTCTCGTTATGGTCAGAACCATTGCACCATGGGTTTGATGGAATTATGGGTCTGAGCCCTCAGACAAACACACTTTCTGCCACTTTTCATCCTGTAGATGCTGTGCTGATGGCAGAAGACCTTTGACTGGCTAAGCCAGTGTTTTCCAACCTTATTTCCAGTTTATGGATCTCTAAACATTTGACACTGCAGGTTTGAACCCTTTTATAGCAAACCTAAGCCTATTTACTATCTCCTTGCTCATGTAAATTAGGAGCTTTTCACAGGCCTATAGAAATAGCCTGGGTGCCTGAAGGGACCACAGCTCAGCCCCCCTGGTTTAATGAAGCTGTTGCTGCTCAGAGCCTTTTATTTTCATAAGCTGTGTGAAGATGGAGAGAAACAAAGAGAGAAGGGTGCAGGACCGCAAGCTCTTCTCACCTTCAAGAAATTAGGAATACTCTTTATGTAGAGGAGAATTTCAATAGGGTTCCCAAGACTCATGTCCCACTAAAGAGAGGAGGCACAAGGCTCCTCTTGTGAGGTGTAAAGTTACCCAGGAGACAGACTGAGCAACTGAGAAATGTTGCAAGTTTTTGGAAGAGAGATTTATATATAAATGTGTTCCAGGAAAAAAATACCTCTGCTCATACACATGGTAATTCTTCTGCCTTACTTTGTTTGGTATCATTCTTTCTTTATTGTTGTCAAAGATTTAAAGGAATTTAATTAAAAAGGCAGTTTAACTACCCTTTTCTTTCCAGATAACAAACACTAAAATAAAATGAAGTGAAATATTGAAGAGCCTGCTTTATACCCCTCTTAAAACTTAACACAAAAGCCAAATGAGATCATAGGGTTTATCGGGTAAGACATTGCCAGAAAAGATGAGGAAGTGCTCCTGCCACTGCACAGGGAATGGCCAAACTTTTATCTGGAAAGGCATGGTTAGTTCTCATCATGAGAAGGATAGGAGGATAAATTCAAAGTGGGACTCAGAAGGTGACTGGGACAACAGGTAGATACTTACAAGGACTAACCAGAGGAGCATGGGTTGTTCAGCATGAGCTGAAGTGAGAACACTGCTTCTTGTGGATGCAACAGAAGGAAGAATGTTGTGTAAATGCAAGGAAATCCTTAGTAGACAGAGTGCCCGTAAGATATCATGGAATACCCTTATACTGTAAATGAGGAGGACTCTGGGCCTTAGAGCAACTGGGTTCTGCAAAAGCTTGCATTGGGGCAGCAGGACCAGGGTCCCATTGTGGAACCCACAGACAAAAGGGATTGCATGTGAAGCTGTGAAAGGGGAGTCTGGCTGCAGTGATCATCTCCAGTCCTCTGTGCTGCCAGCATACCATTAATTTCTTCCATTAGCCTGGTATTCCATAGGCAACTGTCTAGCTGTGACCTTCCAGAGAGCCAAAAGTAGGCTCTATTATTTAGGTTTTAGCTCAGCTGTAATACATCATTTAGAAAAGATCCTGATGTGTTAAGATGCATCCAGTAACGTGGCAACCTCCAGCATATACATCAGTCTGCACTCTGAGCTTCCACGTCAGCAGGTGAGTGATCAGCGGGGCTGAGACTTGCCTGGGGTGGTGCTGAAGGTTTGTCTGGATTTCACATCTTCTGCAGGCCTGGTGCTGCCACATTCCTCCCCAGCACCCCACACACCAGTGTCAATGCATCCCTGCTGGAATGAGCAGAGACTGCTTTGCTCCTGACCAGAGTGTATCTGTGCTCCCTCATTTTCCTCTGTGGCTGTTTGGGCTCCTCTCCTCAAACCACAGCTCCCCCCACCCATGCACACCCTTCCCTTTCCAAAATGCATTTTGAGGCTTTGGCTGTAGTAATCAGGGGGTGGAAATATCCCGGCCCCAGACCCTGTAATGGAGCTCTCAGAGCTGGCTTGGTGATAGGCTCCTGGAGCTGCAGCAGTGGTGCTTAATGGCCAGTAGTGACAGGTTTATAAAACAACATCCGTTGCCTCCAATACACCTTGTAGCCTGGCTTCTGTCCTGGTGGCTGTTGTAGCAATAATCCTGCAGTTTTCTCCAGTGTACACTGCCATCCCTTTCTCTTGAGCAGTTGCATACCTGATCCTCAGCACCCTGCCATTGCTGTGGGCACTCTCACAGCACCTTCTGAGCTTGTGGTAGCTGCAGTTCATCCCACTTGCTAGCAATAGCTGCAGGGGGAGTCTGGAAATGGGGATGCAGGAAGGAAGGGACCTGTGAGGCTGCTTTCATCCTGTCGTTTACTCTGCCCATTGGTACCAAGAGAAGTATGGAGCAGGGCTTTGCCCATTGTGGGTGTTGCCCAGCACACAGGGTCTCTGCTGGTCCCTCCCTGGGCAGAAGGCAGAGGTCAGAGACAGAGCAGCACCCGGGTGTCAGCTCTGTGTCAGCCTCTGACCAGCAGGAAGGTCTCCATCTAAATCAACAAGAGCTCTCTAGACTTCGAACCATGGCGGGTGGGTATTTTTAGAAGCCAATCAATCAGTGGTGACTGTTCAAGTTCAGACAAGTCAAACACAGCCTGCAAAGTTACACAGCAGCACTGTGTGTCGTGGAAAGGTTGGTGGGGCGGCTCATTCAACAAGCTGTGCCAAATCCATGAGCTACCAGAGCTGAGCTCTTTGTAGAGAGATAGCTGTAAGAAGCAGAAATGTACACAGGCTGTGGATTGTAAAACATATGCTTTTTTTAATTGAAGCAGTAAATCACAGTTTGAGCTTCCACAGAAACCTTCTTTCAAGGTGCTAAAAGTGTTTCCCAAACCTGAACACAGCCCTCGGTTGAGGGGTTTTCATCTTGGCCTTTTTTGCAGGTGAGGAAATTGAAGCACAGAAGCATTTATGGGCTACCAAAGTACCACAGAGTCTCTAAAGAATCCAGCTTCTCTCCAGAAGTGCTGCACTGCAGCAGTGCTGGGAGAAGAAAACAAATGCCCTGGCATTCCCCTTCACAGTCTGAGAGCTGAAGTAGCAGTGATGGGGTTAGGTCGTCCTCGGGGCTCTGAGTGCCGTGGTGGTTCTGCTACAAGGTAGGAGCTTCTGAAGCCCTTGTAGCTCCTTTCTCAGAAACATGAGCTGGAGTTTGCTATCACTGAGCACAGGGAAGAACTGATTCTTGCAGGAACCTCCAGATGCTGTTTTAGTATGTAGGGACGAAATAGGTTAATGCATCATCTCACTCCATGAAAAATGCTGGCACAGCCTGGGCTCAGACTGGACCTCTCAACCCAGACAGCAGCAGGTCAGTAGCCAGCTCAGAAAATATTAGTGCTCTGATTTCCAGAACCTCAGCTTGAAAATGGGCCCGATGCTTCCCACTGTTGTTAACCATCGAGGGAAGAACCTGTGGCTGCTCCTGCCTGCTTCCCTGCTACTTCTTGTCCTTCCTGAGACACCACAAGGCATCTGCACCAGAGCTCCTCGCCGGAGTCTTGGCACAGCTGCACAAAATGTAGTGCACGATCTGATTCTCAAATTGGGCTTAACTCCTATGTTCAGTGCCAGCTGGAGGGGCCTGCCGAGTTCTGCTGATGCACCAGAAATGTATTTTTAGGAAGGTTTCTCTATAATTATTACATTATAGCTACTGCAGGATTGCTCAGAGGCTGGTAAACAATTGCTATACTTGTTAGAGGTCATGAATACAGAAAAACATTCCTCTGTGTGAGGTCTGCTGTTAAATAATAACTTGTCGTCTCATGGTGTAGGGGGAGTGAATGCCCTCAAAGGGACGTGCTGACATTGTTGAAGCCAGTGATCCAGTTCCTGTAATTTACACCACTTTCTTGAAGCTGCTTCTCTGAACAGGAACAATGGATGCACCGAGGGACAACGGTTGCCCGCTGCAGCTCTCGTCACCCTGTGCCTTGACCCTCTCGTTGTTCTCTCTGTTACTGATTTTGTGGTAACATTTGGGGACCCTCATGGCCAGAGACTGAGGCCTCAGGGTGACGGGCAGGTTGAGGGGAAGCCTATTAGTGTAATAGGAGTGCAGGATCCAGCTCCAGACAGGGGCAGCGGCAGGAGAAGGTGATCAGGCACAGAGAGATTATTAATGAGTAATTTCATGATCCGCGGGTCTAATGAGCAGTGTTCACCCTTGTGGCGTCTCTGCTGTCTGATGTGGAGGGAGCATTCCCTGCTGCCTTCTCCTCGGGGGATACTAATGGTGTCTGCATCCTCCATCTGTCATCTCCAGTGCACCTCTGGGAGCTTCCGAGCTTTGAGAAATCCTCTGTCTCGCTCAAATTGTCTGTCATGTTCAGGAACTACTCACACACACGCTGTGATCCCATGTAAGGCTTTGTTTCCTTAGGAAGTCCAGGCTTCCCAATAATCACCTTGCCTTTTGCCCAGACATAGTGTGCAGTTGTGGTTTCCATGGTGCAGAAGAAACACAAGGATACAGCTGTTGCTCAGGTCAGTTACAAAACAGTCAAATTAATGATCCCACGGCCTCAGGAGTCCTCTCTGGAGGCCAGAGCAGAGAGCACGAAATGTGACTGAGCAGTGAGCACCGGCCTGGGCAGGTGATAGATGTCTCATTCTCAGTCCCTCCCTGTGGTGGTGGGGATCTGCCCCTTATTTCTATGGTCAAAACAAAATGATGCCTTGGCAAAAGCGTGGCAAGCGAAGGATGCGGTGTGGAAGGAGCTCAGCGGGATCGTGTAGGAGCTGAGCTGCTGTCAGTCTGCACAGTGGGCAGGTGGCTGCTGGGGCATGTCATTGTCCAGGGTGTGATGAGCTGCAAGTGGAGGAAAGGCACTTGTGTGGAACAAGCCTCAAGGTCTGCAGAGGACTGCAGAGATGATCAAGAAGCCGTAAGCAAGCAGTGGAAGAGCTAAAATGTATCTAATGAGCCATAGCAGTGGATGAACATGTGTTGCTGAGCTGAATTAGGATTTGAAGATGATGAATTAAATTCAACATCTGTGACAATCCAGTCAGTACTTGCAGCCTAACACAGGTTGCATACAGCACACAATCCACAGACCTGGAGAGGAAGAACGCTTTAGGTGAGCAGTGGAGCACAGACTTCTCTTAATGATAGTTTACGTAGACTGAAGGGGCAAACGGCTGAGGATGGACATGTGTTTCTCTGGGGAGATTGCACTAAAGCAAAATCTGACAGAGCCTTCAGTTTTGGGAACTCGGTACTTTGGAACTGTCAGCTTGCATCAGAGCTAGATAATGCCCCCACTTTGGACCTCAGCAGCCACGCTGGCACTGGGGGAAGGAGCCAACCTTGGATACAGATCCGACACTGCCCAGCTATGCGGTGACCACCAGCCCTCCACCTCTCCAGAATAACACTCTCCATATTCATGTAGTGGAGGATGATTGAAGGAGGGAATGGCAGCCTCCATACTCAGCCCCCTTGCTTTTCTTGGTTTGGACTGCATGCTCCATGTTGTTTTAATGTAGTTTCCTAGTATTTAATGCGTTCTTATTGCTTTCTCTCATAACACCGACTGAGCACTAAGAGCCAAATCAAACAAGCCATGCCAATAAGCCAAACATTTCACTTCAACCAGCAAAGCGGATGCCTCTTACCCAGCCCAAGCTTAGATATGTAAATCAAGGAGCTCAGTGCTCATCAGGGAGCACAAAGCCAAAGCCAATCCAATGTCAGCAGAGCCCGGCAGTGGCTGTTGGCACAGGGGCTGCCATTTGCCCCCTCCCCATGTGCTGGTGTTACCACGCCATGTCTTGGGGTAGAAGTCAAGACAGGGTGACAAGCTGGTTGTTCTCAAGGTTGTAATGTAGCATCCTGTCTCCTGGGCTTTATCAGGCTGGGTCTTGTTTTTCTGTGGCTGTAAGCACCTCTAAAGCCCTTCAACTTCAGTGGAAGCTGGAGTTCGTGTTCTGTGCTGCTGAAAGGCTTTCCATTCAATTAGAAAACAGCCCCAAACCTCCTCCCCTGGTGCTGATCAGTGTGTGGTGTTGACTGAAGTGTGCTGGAGTTTCACTTACAGCAGCTGGGTAGCTGGCATTTTCATAGGGCTTTTTCTTATTATTCCATGTCTTTTACACAATATTCCTGAAGGTTTTTTTCCCTTTGCTTTTTCCCCAAAAAGCCCCAGCCTTCATCTCTGTCCCCTTAGCACTGCTTCCTGTTGTTCTCTGTGATCTCCCTTGTTCCATCTTTCTTCTCTTCTCTGGTTTCCTCCCTTTCATTGTAGCCCGTTTTTGTTCAGACTGGCTCGGCCCATCCTCCCAAAGGGGAAGCGTATCTGTTTCATTCCCCTGTCTCCATTTCCCTCCCAGCCCCACAGCTGTTCCCTCTCTTTCCCATTCCTCCAGGCCCCTCTCCTGCTCACAGCACTATCCACTGCCTTCTCTTTTTCCTCTCCACCTCCAGCCCCTTTCCTCCATCGCTGGAGGTCAGCAACAGAGAAAACAGAAAACAAACCAGGAGGGGGATGTTGCAGTGAAGAATGATTGTGCCTGTGAGATGCCAAGTATTGTCTCACCAGCATTGGTCTGGACTGCTTTCATCTGGCTGGACAAGTTGGACCCACCAGCTCGAGCACTGACATCCAGTTTTCAATGTTTCATGCCACACAATCTGTCTTTACACCTGGGAAATTTCAGCCTTTGGCTCTGCCCAAGCCTGCAAGCCACAAGCTCTGCAGCAGGGATGCAGTGGGGTGAGAATGTGCACTTCATTCCTAACTTCTTTCCCTCCCGTGTGCTGCACTTCACCAGGTAAGCACCAGGCAGCTGTAGCTGCAGATCTCTGTGCTCTGGCCCATGTACTAACGTGTTTTCTAGTTGTGCTCAGTCAAGGGTCTCACCTGGGACTGAAAACACGCTACAAATTGGCTTGTGTGTGACTACACGAGATACATTCTGCCACTGATTTATTCTGTCACTGTTTCACCTTCCTACGTGAAACCCAACAAATGAACAGGGTCACCTGCGTTACAGGTCTGTTGCCCTGGGGTGAATTAAGCATAGAGCTTAAAGGTGCAAAGAACTTTTCATTCTAGAGGGACTGGACTGCATTTGGGCTGCTCTGTGTGTGCCTCAGAAACCATCTGACCCTGCCTTGGCATCTTTTAATAGATTTAGGGAATATCAAATCTAGGAGGAGAACCTGCATAGGCTGATCTGTCAGCAAGTAAGCAAACCCTTAATGCAGCCCACAAAGTGGACTGAGACTCCAGAGCTGCTGTTTCACTTCTTCCTGCTGCGACTGCATCTCCTGCCCCTTTCCCCTCGCTTCTCCCTGTAATCCCCAATTCGGGCTGTGCCTTCTGCAGCAACAAAGAGAATGTCATCAAAACCCTCCTTACGCTGCTGCAGCGGGAGGCTGATGGGTACAGTCACGGCTAGGGAATGAGCACGGAGCGGTGCCGAGCTCTCTGTGCCATTATTGTTCTCTGCTGCAAACTGGAAGCAACTGAGAGAAGGACAACGCAGTCAGCCCATGTGTAACAACCCCCGGGACCCAAACGACCCTTCTGTGGTGCAGGAACAACAGCCAGGCCTGGCCGTGTGTTGTGTGAGGATTGACAAAACTCCTCACCTGAATTTAGTCTCAGTACCTAGTGCTTCCGTAGTGATCTCTCAACAGTGAGTGACACTTAAACTGAGCTTTAAAAACACAAGTGAAGAAATGAAAGAGGGGAATACGTGAACTTGCAGGGGAAAGGGGGGTGTGCTGAAAGGGAAAACAGTGGCTCCCAGGTCAGTTGTGGGAAGTCTGACCCTCATGGGGGTAGTTAAACAGCTTCTTAAAGGGCTTTTCTTGTTAGGGTTTGGTGCAGTGAGACAGGGCTTCCTCTGCGAGCAGCGATCTGCTCACAGGTTCCCTCTCTCTGATCCCCATTCAGAGCAGCAGCCTGGTACCTCAGAGCAGATGCTGCAAGTGATGACTTTGAAATGACCATCAGCATTTTTAGGGGTGAGTAGATACGGAAGTGAAAATACTATTAGCTTGCATGACCCGTAGCTAATGTAGGTGATGGAATGAAAGAAAAAGTGGAGTTACGCCATGCAAACAGTCCATTTCTGAATATATCATAACAGCATCTGGCAAGCTTCTCAGCCCATAAAAATGCCCACTCTGCTTATAGTATGTAATTGTTTTAGCTTTTGATAAATCATCAGTTACAGCCTGTTGAACATTTTTAAGCATTTCTTGCTAATGGAGTTTCACAATGTGGTTTAAGGGATGTTGTTATTAATAAATGTAACTGCATTGAAGAGTAATTTGATAAAGATGAAAGAGGCATTTATGAATTCCACTTCCCTTTCAACTGTTGCTAGGAATTTTCACTCCTTCAGAACATCCTGAATTGAATCTTGATTTCTTATTGTTAAAACTGGGCTATTATATTCTGATGCTATAAAGAGAATATTAGTGGAGTTGGACCAGCTGTGAAGTCCCACGCGTGATGAAACCCAATTCTGTGCATGTCAGAGAGGTTTCCTTGCTGTGAGGGGAAGCAAGGAAGGGTGGCCCAGTTATCCCATGTAGTACAAGTGGAAAAGTGTGAAGGCAGTTTGTGATCAGGGTAGGGGTTTTTGAAAGATGATGAATGGATCTTAATACAGAGGGAAACATGAAAAGAAAATCATTTGTCCAGTTAGGTATAGTCAGGTTTTGCTAATGGGCTGCTCTCCATTACATTATCATTGCAATGACTGAAGTGCTTCGCTGTGTATAAATTAATCAGGGACTTGCATTTCAGTACTGAGCAGCGTGTGATAGGCTGCAGTGAAACAGGAAATGTGGAACGTCTAAAGGCTGGTGCCTACCACAAAAATGGCTCTGTAAACACTTGTGGCACACAATAATGGGAAGTACTGTGAGTTATGTTGGGACTGCATCATAAAATTATCATAGGGCTAAACAAGGGCAATTGTGAGGAGGAATGTTAGCAGGAGAGATGGAAAACACGTTCTGTTCGAAGAAGAGAGCTTTGCTTTGTTAGGGTTTGATCCATGAGAGACGGATGTCTTCAGCACAGGAGACAGGTACTAATCACGGGAAAGAATTTATTGGCAGAACTAACAGAAAGCTGCTGCTCTTGACAAATAAGAAAAGAAATACTTAACTGAGCTTCTGTCTAAGGTGCATCACATCCACAAGCAGAAACAGGAAAGACCAAAAGGTAACATGGAGCTGGAGAGGCCTGAGAGACAGGGATCTGATCCTGCCCCTGCTATGTGATGTTGTATGGCTACTTCTCTTTTCTGTGGCTCTTCCTTCCCACCCTCTGTGTATTATTTCCCTTGTTAGCTTTTTCAAGAGCTCATACTTGTGTTAGTACTGCATGAACTTCTCCGGATGCTCTGGTAATATCATGAAGACTAACAGCTACCCTGCCACTCAGCTCATTCTGTCAAGTCATTCTTTTGCCAAGCTGCACATCCCTGTGAATAGGCACCTGAGAGATTCATATATAAAGCAGGAATATGGATCTGCCTCTCAGCTTAAGTATAAATCTGGTAACTTCAGTGAAATTCAGCAGGAATAAAATGGTTATTTGCTGCCGAGGAACTGAGACATTCTGTACAAAGTACATGAACAGGAACAATGGGGTTTATAATTAAAGACAAGAAAATGGTGTGATCTTGGCTGCCTGCACCTTGCACTAGACTTCTCCTTTGGAATGACTGTATTACATTCTAATCAGTCAGCTTTTCTGGATGCTTTCCTTGCGTAGTAGGCTATAAATACTCATTATTGGTATTGCAGGGACACTGTGGGTTCCTCGACAACCCTGACTGAATTCTTAATTTGTCAGTTACTGATACAATGCATCTAGTTTTCTAATTATTTTAATGATGTTTTATACGCAAAGGAAAGAATACAAAATCCTTTTTTCTCTCTCTTTCTAGATTCATGGGCTATTTGGAGGACATCCTACATGTGAGTGTCTCTGTGCTTGCAAATCCTGGGTCTGGACTGTGATATTCAGGGGTGTTTGGCATATACAGTTTAGCAGTGTAAGACCCTCGCCCCTTGCTGCTCTCTGCAGACACTACCAGGATATTACCAGCATCCCATGGGACACATCTTAGTACTGGAGGAAGAGTTCAGCAATGAAAATGCAGTTTCATTCTTCTCAAAGTGCCCCTTGTCAAAGTCAGCCAAGCATCCAGAGGCACTTACTCTGAGTGATGTGTCATTAATATTCTGCTAACTTGCTATGTGTGCAAGGCAGACCCAGACTTTCCCAAGGTCTCAGTTTCTGTCATGTCCAAGTGTTGCTACTCCATTTCTTTTGACCCAGGCATGGCCTCATGGACATCCAAAACCTGACAGCTGTAATTTCATGGGAGCCAATAGACCTAAAAGGTAGGTATTGAATGTAGGAGGGAGAGAAATAAGGCCTGTGGCCAGAGTCCTATTGACTTCAGTGAACAGGGCTGTGGTTGCTGTCACTAGGTCTTGAGAGCAGGGTGGTTTAATAACTTTGTTCTCAGGTGCCCAACTCAGTCACTGTGTTATAGAAGGGGAGCACAGCTACTTGGCATGGGATGCTGAATGCTGATGGGTGGCCCAAAATGCAGTTGTTGCTAAACTGAGCTTGTTTCCTCTTGCAGATCCAGTCCAAAGAGTTCCTGATGCAGTCCAGCTCTCCTCCTCTGCCTCTCCCCAAAGGAATGCAGGTCTTGACCACACACACTCTCAGCACAGGACCTCTGCCTTGAACTTTATGCCTCAGACTTCAGCTTCATGAACCCTTCGATGGCCTCTCTGCAGCTGCACTGGGCCACACACAGTTGCAGTTCTCTGCTGGGAGGTGACAGGCATGGAGGTGGCACTGGACCTGTGAGCACTTCTCTGCAAAGTCAAACAGGTGAGTGATAATCCACTGGTAGCCTAAATGCTTTTGTTTGGCTTAGCACTAGCCTTGAGCAGGGAAGGAGTGTGTGCACAGCTGGCACTGGTCTCAGGAGGCAGCCATCACCTGCAGCCCCTCCTAAGCTCTTTCCCACAGCATAAGAAGCCTTGTCCTCTCTCCAGTAGCCAAAAGGGCTGCTGGATCAGTGTAGAGGGGCTCAAAAGGGTGTTTTTCTGATTTGCTGTCATTGATAGGTGATGTTGTAAAGTCTGGGATTGCCAAAGAGTTAGACCCACCACAGAGTGTGACATTATGGAATGTGCTGTCTTGCTCCCCCGAGCAATCCCAAATGGAAGGGCTTTCCAGTACATATGGAAATGTGGCCCATGGACTTGTTAACTGCGAGCACAGTGAAGCCTCAGGCATGCAGGCTCTGGCCTGTTTAACCAGTTGCTCTGAAGATGCCCTGCTGCCTTCTCACTAGAAAGCAAAAGCAGTTTTGTGCCCAACAGGCAATAGATTTTTCTCTTGTATTTTCTGTTGGTCTCCTCCATTGCCTTCCCCTGCAAAGGGGGTGGTGCAGCCTGTGGGTTTAACTGGACACCATCCCTTTAATGTGGAGTTGGGGTTTTCTTTCAGGGCCAAAAATAAATGCTAGTGAAGGAATAAACAGACGTGAAAAGGAGGCTTGGACACTTGGAAGACAAGCCTGCTTTGTGCTTCCCAAAGCAAAGAGCCTGTTCACAAGGAGGTTACTCTTTAGAAAAACATGAGTCCTGTGACACTGTCAAGGTCAGTAGGTGCCCAGCAGAGCAGTGGGCATTCAAGGCAGATGTGCTTTGGGAGAAGGGCACATTTTTCTCCCACTCCAAAGTATTTTCAGGTATATCAGTGGAGCTGAGAGGAGAGAAACGTGCTTTGCTCTTCGTTCACAGGGTCTGAGCAGTGGAAGGTAGCTTCTGCCTGTCTGGAATGGCAGCATGGCCTTAGTGCTGTGGGAATGTCACACTGGTTTGGGAGGCAAGGGCCATGCAGCTGAGAAAGCAGGTGAGGCATGGATGTGTCCTGGGCAGGATCCCAGAGTGATTCCAAGAGAGTGGGGAAAACTGGTGAGTCTGTCGGTGGCCCACTGCTGAGGTTCAAATCCCGCTTTGGATACAGACAGCCTGAGTGGCAGTAAGTGCTGGGGCTTTGGGTGTTTAAATGGGCTTAGGTGAGTAGTATGTTTTAGCAGAGTGTTTTGAGGACACAGCTCCTCTTGTCTGATGTTGGCCTTGTGCAGTCTCAGCTGAGCCTCTGCTGCCTGTCTGGGCTGTGTGTCTGGGATAGGGCGATCTGCAGCCTGGATGTGCTTTGCTTTCTTCAAGAGGTAGACAGAATTCAAAGCAAATAGCTTGGCACAGACACCTGCTTTTCAAGTGAGCAAGGTTGGACTGCTGCAGTGATCTCAGTGGGGTTAGGAAGCTTTGTACTTCACCTTAGGCACTTGGCTAATTCCTTGGACAATGCAGTATCTTCTGAATTGTGATCTTCAAGCTCTTTATGTCTCAGTTGTCTATATAATAAAAATGCTGGTTAATACTGAGAAGTGTTATGGTCGTATGGAGTCTCACACACACAGAAAGGCAAGTGCAGTTCTTTTATTGTCTCTAAAGCACCAAGCTGTGAGTCACCCAGTGCCTCTGAAGACTCTGGTAAGGAAACAGGAGCTTTTAAAGGTACCTCATTAGGGCTGAATCTCCAGCACTGCCTGTAGTCACACACCAAATATATTCATCTTAAAAAGGGCAAGTGTTGAGAAATTAAGGGAACTAATTAATGGAATTGTCTGCACTGAAGGGCTGAGGAGCTGAATGTGTTGGAAACTGGATTCCAAAACTAGCTGGAACATGCAAGAGGACGAACCCTGCAGGGAAACACTCCAAGACTGGTGGGATAGATAACCAGCCCCAAAGGCATGGGGGGAGTTAACTGAGAGCAGGCAAGGAATGGGCAGAAGGTCTGATCAGCAAGAGGATGTTCAGTTCACAGGGCTTGAAACCACTGCAGGGAACCACCACCTGCTTTGCTCTCTGCTGGAGCCCATCACCCTGACACAGGGCTGACTTAAGCAGCTTAGGCAGCAGGTCCTGAGCACTGCAGTGACGTGTTCAGCCCAGCAGTTCTGGACTTGCTTTATGGGCTCTTCTGTCATCCTTGCCACAAGGGCAGCATCAGAGAAGAGTGGTGGGGCATGAGACTGGAGGCAGTTATTTGCCTCAGTCATACAGCTTCAGTTTGCTGAGGCCAGGAGATGTAGGGGTACAATGAGAAATGTCAAAGTTGTGAATCAGACTTTGAAAAGGAAATGAAACAGATGGCAGAAGGTTCAGGTAGATAAATACTACACAGAAAAAGAAGAAATGTGGTCATTATGTAGTGAGAATGGGGTTGAGCTTAGCCCATTCTACATATGGTCTAGAAATGAATTAAAACCCCTTTGCCTGCATTTTCAATAGGGTTGATCATATCAAACAGCGGGGCAAAGACAGGATTTCTAGTAAGAACATACATAAGGGAATAAAAATTATCACATGTAAGATGGAAAGAAAAGCTTAAAGAATTCAGTGTGCTCAGATCAAGGTGCACTGGCAGATTTCCATCCCGGGATTTGGAGAGAACTGGCACATTAAAGGAGCTCAGCTTAACCTCATATTTCTCTTTGATGACTGATCTTTTTTCCTAGACAAATGAAATACAGGTGATTTACTCTATCCAGACTTGAGTCGAGAATCTGATATTACACCACATGGGAAATTACTAGCTGAAGTTGAGAAGATGGGGATTAGTGTGGATGGCAAATGCAGAACTGAAAGCAAATGACAATGAGCTCTGTGGAAAGGAGAAAAGCCGGACAGAGGCAGTTACTAAGTGGAACTCCTCAAGGGTCAGTCTTGAGCCAGGCTTACTTGTTTCGTTAATGACTCTGGCTCAGCAGTAGGAATGTAGTGAAGAATCTTGCTGAGGACACAGGCTTTGTTAATACAGAGGAGGATCAGAAGATCAATCAGCAGTAACTGAAGGACAGAATTTGTCTGAGATTGAATAGACAAAGTAGAAAGGCGTGCAGTTAGAAATGAATAACCAGAATATCACATTACTCACTTGCGAATGACAAAAGCAGGGTGGTGGAAAAAAAACAGAGAATTACTTGCTCCAAGGGATAACTGTGAGCCACTGATCTGATATGGAAAGGCAAACACAATCCTAGAAGATACAGGTTCACTCATGTTCAAGGAAGATTAGCGGGTACAGAGAAGGGCACTGGGGATGATCAGAGGGTTTAGAACAAGAGGAGACTAGAAGAGCTTCATTTGTTTAGTTTCTCAAAACAAAGACTAGAGGAGATAGATAGGATTGTTTTCAGTAAATACATCTGATAGGTAAAGATCAGAGAAAAAAAGAGAATTGTTTAAACTAAATTATTATGCTGGCACAAGAACAAATGGTATTAAGGCTGGAAATTTAAAATGAAGTGCTGGAATAGCTTGCCAAAAAGTGTGATATGATGTAATGGACTGTAATAGTGAGAGACTGGATCGGCAATCCAGAGCCATGTGTTCCTAGATAACTTCTTTACGGGTAGGGTGTCAGCCGTGGTGATGGTTACATGCAGGGTCATGTCACCAAGTTTGGAAATGGGGGGAAAAAGGATGCTGATACCGAGGCTTTTATTTCCACAGCTGAAGTGAGGTCCTTCCCTCCTCCTCCCCTTATGGGAACTGGCAAACTCAGCTCTTTAATGGTACAAGCTCATCTCAGCCTTGCCTATAAATAGATAAATGAGATTCCTCCTGTCCCAGTGAGTAATTCTGACATCCTCCTGCTGCCTCGCAGAGAGCTGAGTCACAGGCACTCTGCACTCCAGTCCCTGCATTACTTACACGGTCTCAAAGGAAATTTTAACACATCCAATGAATCATCAGGGATTGGATCATGTTTAAAGTTATTCCATTGGCATTTCCCTTCCATTGTAGCAAGTCTGCCAACACCTAAAACTTTAGCTAATCTGGACTCAAAATGCATTGAGGAAATAGCATGTAGACATCCACAGCTTCTAATAAAAATAATAGAAAAGGTCGTTCTAAATCTGCATCAGTGAAGAAGTGACCCGTGGTGGATTCCTCTAGCATTTGGACCTGCTAATTCTGTCAGACTCCCTCCTTGTTTTGTAGCTGCTTATTTAAAGGAACTCAGAGTTTGAAATGTTTTAATATTCAGTCACTAGGCCCCTAATTTAATCTCCTGCAGGTTTCCTGCCAAAATATTATTTGCAGTGAGATGAAGCCTGCAGCCCCATGCTCATTCTCTCACAGACACACACATTCCTGCTCTTACCCATGGTAAAAATAAAATGCCTGCAAAGCAGAGACAAAAGCAGAGCAGTGTTAAATACAGAACACAGGGCAGTAATACGCTGCTGTACAAGGCATTGAGCTCCAGCCCGAGGCAATATCTCCTGGTGGGGCATTTTCACTTATTACCTTCCCTTCTCCCAGATGGTGCAGTGTGGTCTGATCAGCTTAGAAGCAGCACAGCATTTGAAATCACTGCATCTCTCTCCCTCTCCCCCAGAAAACATCTGGAAGAGTGGAAAATTTTCCAGCAGAATTTGGGAGCTGTGAAACCGATATAAAACCAGCTCTCTCTGTTGGCTTTCTGGCTTGCCTTTCCTATCTTAGAACTGGTTGGGACATTTCACTCATTATTACCAGACTCTCCATTTCAATGAGTGAGAAATGCTAACATTTGCTGCTTTGCTGCTGCAGTTCAGTATTCATAGACATAAACCCTGGCTTGTTCTTTTGATAACCCGAGGAAATCTGTGTCTTATTTAAATGACATTTTTCCAGCACCTTTTCATCAAGCAATTCTCTGCCTGTGCACAGATTGTTAACAAGCGTTTGTTCAACACATTCCAGCATGAGCTGCAGTTGCTCCATGAGATACTGTGCCTTCTGCTCCGAGGCTCATGGGGTTATTCATCCAGCACAGCCTCGGTTGCCAGTTTTCTGCCAGCTGCTAACTATACAATAGTATTGGGGAAAAAATCAGTTCTGGCTCTGCCAGCACAATTGGATGGAATTCAGCTACCTGTTGACAAATGATGATTTAACAGCAAAAGCTATAATATTTTTATAGCTGACAATTTTCACCCTCCTCTGCAGCTGGAAAAACCTGAGGAATTCCCAGAAGTCCCTCACTTGTGTCATTTTCAAGTTTTCTTATAGTAATGCCTTGTACTGTTTTTCTCTATGCAGGAAAAGAAACACCGTTAATGGGCACATCAGTGGTGTTGGCACGATGCTGGAACAGGGCAGCTGCACTGATGGTGCCGCTCAGCTTCTCGGTTGGCCTCCTTCCTGCAGCGAAACCCCACTGGCCTGGCAGGCCATAGGGATGCTCGAGGACAAGGCAGAGGTACTGAACACCAGCCAGTGTGTCTGTAAGGCATTAATCACCCCGGACAGGGCGAGGAGCAGGGCTGGGGAGAGGGTGTGCTCTCAGCACTCACGTGTTTTCTATCCAAGCTTTGTTTCTGCGGGATCTTTCCCACTAACGCACCCTTCTTTAACACCTTGTACTCATTCATGGTGAGGCTCTTTAGCAGCACAGACCAATTAAGAGCTGCAGAAGCCCACTGGGCCAGAGGGGAGGCTCCTCTCTCTGGTGCAGCCCGGGGTGGGAGGCACACAGAGGTTAAGCCTGGACATTTTTTGCCACACAGCGAGCGCGGGTGGAACGTGAAGCAGCCCCCAGCTCACCTCCTCTTGGGTTTCAGCCTGCACCAGCCCTGTGGAGCTTTCTCTGGCAGCAGATCATCAGGCAGCCAGAGTGCCAGCCTTGCTGCAGTGCTGCAGGCTCTCCTTACCCTGCCGAGACCGGCCTGTGGGGAGTAGGGTTAAAGAATAACCCCCACTTGCAAGATTCTCCATGAGGAGACTGCCTGCTCCTGCTGAGGAAAGGCACTGCTCAGTGGCCACTGGCCGGAGGGACAGGCAGGGGTTAGGAAGCAGCACAGTTACAGACTGTGGGCAAGGACAGTCACAAAAACTGAATGGGTTTGAAACAGTTGTTGGGCTAGTTTGCCCCAGCTGCAGCACCAGGGTTAGCGTATGGTGCAAGCACTCATTGCAGTGTCTTCGGGCTGCTGGCTGTGGGGATACACCACTGCTCACTGGGTCAGGCTGGGTTAGAGCTACTCGTGTACATCACACACTGCAGAAACAGGAGCTAACAATTCAAGACACATGACATAGCTGATCCACAACGTAAAGGAAAATAACCAACCAGTTTGTGCCTTTAAAATGTGCTGGGCCAAACTGTACTTCAGGAGGGCCAGACTCTGTAGGACGTGTCCTCAGCTCACAGAAAGAGATCATTAATCATTAGTGTGCCTTAGTCTCTGGCTATTTTAATCCCTTTTGAAATACACATGCAGTCCCCACTCCTAAAAATGGTATTTGACTCCTATGCACATGATTTCCTTTGGCTTCCTTTCCCCAGTTAAGAGCAAGATGTAACTGCTTGGAAGTCCACATGCTAGAATCCATAGACTTGCTTCTCATCTTGGAGAAAAACACTTGGTACTACAGGTACCATAGATCTGTGCTGCTAGACATAAATACCAGACTATATTGTAACCTGTATGAATGTGTAAGAGCTGTGACCAAAACCTGTCCTATGTACTGGAGCACTGGAGATGTCATTAGACCCTACTTACTTATCATTAGTCCTTTTCTATTCCACCTTGTTAAGTAATGATTAGAAATGCCTCTTGTATATGCTGTATGTATTGGGGGATGTCAGCCTGTTGTGGGAGAATGAATCATCAGCAGTGGATCAGCTCGGAACTGGGAGTATATTTGTAAACCATAGGCTATAGAAACCAGAAATCTATCTTGATTTTTTCCTTTAAAATGGTGAACAAAAGTCACAGGAAGTTGAAGGAGAAAACAAATGGCTCATGCACAGCTTGAGGAGCGCAGTGAAGCCTTGTACTGCTCAGCTTCTCTCATGAGGCGCATGGACAGCCTGAGGAGTCTGGGGGTGTGCAGAGGAAATTTCTTTGCCATCTCTCATTGCAGACTAATAAAGAAACCAATCAATCAGTCATGGCCCTCAATGGGCTTACTGATGCCCTGCTTTACAAACTGGGTTGCCACAACACTGAACTTCTCTGTTTTCATTCTTTGTTTAGCAACGTGCTGCTACCGTGCTTAAAGAACCAGCCCGGGCTTACACAGAGACAGTCAGTGACCTTTAGAGGAATATGAACTTAGAAGGCAGGGAACGTTTTGCAGGTACCTGAGTCATCAGGGATCCCTCCTGTGTTTGTCACACAGGTGATTGATGGGCACCATGAGAAACAGGCAAGAGGATGACTGACAATTACAAGGTGGGATTTAATTCATTACACCTGACATTATTTACCTGGAATACCACAGTGTTTTCTCTTACTAGGCAGAAAAGAGCATGGTTTGGGGTTTTGTTTCTAAAAAACAAACAGCTGCATGCAAGCAGCATCAGTCTCAGTGACAAGAGGCCTTTGTGCCTGCCAGGCTCTAGGTTAGGAACAGCAGTCCTCCTCCAGGGACAGAACAAAGTTTCCAGACTTGATGTTGCAGAGAAAGGCACACATCAGCTCTCCTAAATCAGCTGATGACTTTGTGTGCTTTAGGTGAGGCTCAGGGAAGTCTCTGGTCACTGTGCAGGGGAGGGGTGTGTGTGTGTTTTGGTTTTCCTTTTCAAAAAGTACCACATATTCAGCTCTGAACCCCAGGCAATGCAAGCAGAACAGGGCCCAGCTCTTGTGAAGGCTGGCCCAGCCATCCCACTGGAGAAGGGACTGCTGCTTTCCTGCAAATGTTCCCTTAGTTAAATAGGGCAATTCTGGTCAAACTAAAAAGATAAAGCCCAACAAGGAGCTGCTAAAGCTAAAGGTTCCTTGAGCTTGGATTTCTTCAGGCTTGCTGGAAATGAAATGTTTAAATTATGACCAAACTTTGCCTAAATAACTGTATTTCCTCTGTGAAGCAGTTACTCATGAGGAACTACAGCTAAGTACCAAAGGGCTTCAGTAAAAGAAAGCAACAAATTTGTCTCCAAAATATATTTCCTGCACTGGCTTTATTCCATTTATGTAGCTGACACACAATTTCTCTTTGATTGAGTGTACCCCATTAAACTATTCTGGACAGCAGTTGTGCACTGAAAGCAGCTGATAGTATTACCAGGCAGGACAGAAAGTGTCCCCTGCAGTGAGAGGCTCCTTGCAGCCCGAAACACTGGTGCCTGAAGTGACATTCATAGAATTGCTTGTACTTGAAGGGAAATTTGACTTTTTTCTTTTCCCTGTTGGGATCTCATCCTAAACCCTTTGCTCTTTGCTGCTTCAGGTCTGTTCTTTGTGGACTCTTGTAACACTATTGCCAGGCTAAAGGCTGTGTGCCTTCCAAGGATGTGCAAGTACCATGAATGGTGGCTCAAGTTTAGTTCATCTGCTGTTACCCATTTTTCAGGGAAAGAATTCTGTGCATGTGAGTACCAGGGTGTTTTATTTCAGTAGGGTCTATTTTAATGTTCATACTGCTTAGCCTAGACTAGGGATGGCAACATCATGGAAGGCTGGGTCAGGGGTTAACTGCACTAGAAGCTGATGGCATCACCTGAGACCGAGTCTGAAAAATACCATGAATGCCTGCATGTTCTTTTCACAACACCTTTATTTTAGATATTACTGCATTTTTCCAGGCCAAATTAGAGGTGTGAATTGACACTGAACTTATAAAACCCAAACCTTGACTTGTTCTTGCAGTCTTAATGCAAGGCTTAGCCTGGGCACTGAGAAACACATCATGAGTCTGCTGGAAATGTCCTGAAGTGTTAAAGAGCTGCACTGTGTTATCCCAGTGTGTACCCGTGGGATATGCATGAGGGATCCTGCAGATCAGCCCCTGGCCACGTCCCCAGTGTCCTGCAGAGCTCTGCTCACCCACCCTCCGCTCTGACAGGCAGTGTGGCAACTGGAGGGGGTGCGTGTGACCTGCCTGGCTGGGAGAGCTGTTTTGGGAACAGCTGGGATAAAAATAGCACCAACCCCCTGTGCTGTGCTCTCCTGTTCACCACACGCAGTCACATACATGAAGGGTTTCATCCGCAGGCTGTGTAAGAAACAACTGGAAACTTGCAGCTTGCTGTGAGGTGCAGGGCACAAGGATACAAAGCACTGCAACAGCCTGTCAGACATTTGTATTTGTACAGGCCAGCTTCCCATAGCATGTAAGGAAAAGATCCATTCATCAGGGCCCTGGCTTCAGGATGAGCTGCGGGAGTTACTCTGTGCACATCCAGCGGTAGAGGCTCAGACTCATCCTTCTGGCTTTAAAATCCACAAGTGGGTTCTCTTCACAGGGGCAGAGCTGAGATAGGAAGAAGCTGGGGAGGAGTATTCCAGTATTTCAAAGCAAAAACATGTTTATTTTTACATATATTCTTATTTTGAGTAAGGTGGTGATACTAAAGATAAAAACTGAACCATAGAAACACATCCAAAAAAGTTACAAACCCTCATTCCCGATCTTCCTGTTTTCAGCACAAAATATTCCACTGTAGTAGGTTGTTGCTCAGTAGCCCATTAGCAGTTGAGGTGATTGGCGGATATCAGGATCAGAACAGAAGGAATGAATTCCATCCACCCATCTTGCCAAGGAATATTCAAGCTCTTCAATCTCGTTTCAGCATCAGCTGGACATGAGAGTTGCTAGATGAAGGAATCCTTGTGGAGAAGAGCAGAGGGCCTGGGGCTTCCTGTAATAGGGCAGCCTCAGAAATCAAAGGTCTCAAAGCAGTCATTCCTGAAAGAAACAATTCCAAAACTTCCAAAACGTTCCTGGAATCAGCCACAGGGAAGAGCATTCCAGGACAGTCCTGTGGGGCCTTGAGCAGCCCAAGTTTCTTTGTTCCCAGCTGGTTGATCAGTACACATCCTCAGCTGATAGTAATGTGCCTTTCTTGCGCCCATTGTCTCATCTAGTCACAGTCACTGAGATAAGGATTGTTCTTTAGGGCTTGCTTACACAGAGGAGCTGGGGACTCTGCAACAGCTATGGCAGGATGACTTCATGTGAGCACATTGCACAGCAGCTGGTACAGCCCCTGGTTCATACCGTACCTGCACTGGAGCAGTGTCACCTTGGCAGCATCCTCACAACGTTCAGCGAGACCTGGGACTCACTGCAGGGTTTCATCACTTCTCCTTTACAGAGAATTCAGCTTTAAGGAAAGCAGATGAAATGCTCCTAAGAATAACAAATAACAAATGAGTAAATCTTGCTCCAGAGCCATATAATCCAATTAAAAACAGGCAAGTGCTATGTAAAAGCAAGTCTATGTAGTCACTACAGACAAAACCATGCGTTTCTAATCTATTGGCATAGGCTTATAAAGCAGAATTAATTGATAAACATATTGATTAATTTATAAACTTGATAAAAGTCTGAAACAAAACCTTGCCAAAAAAGTAACAATCCAACCAGACTGTTGGTGCTGTGAGGCCAGACTGGCTATGGACAGGTAACTCCAGGTGGAGTTCCTAAAAGGGAAGAGCTTTGAACACTGTTGCAGAGTTCAGTGAAAATAACAACTTTTACTCAATATATAGAAGCTCTCAGAAATAAAGCATTAAGAGTGCATAAAGATGGCAAATAATTTAATATTATGGTTCTATTTAACAGATTGCTTCTTTGCAGGCAATTGCTGCATTCTGGGCTGATCTGGAAAATTAAGAGTAGAAAATAAAGCTCAGAGAGGGGTGCTCTGGATGAGCAAAGACCTAGAGCAGTTAGCTGAAAGAGGAGTACAACTGTGACTGGAGGTAGGGGTGGTTTGGGCTCTCTTTGGGGTTGGGTTGTGCCTCTCTCCAGTTGCATTTCACGCAGCTGGGGCAGGGAATGCAAGACAGAGCAGGGAGAAAAGCGCTTGGCTTGTTTCACTTCCCCCCTTTGTGTTGCAGCTCCCATGCCCTGAGCTTCATACACAGTACATGCTCCATAACCACAATTCACAACCATGCATCTTTCCAGCTCCACTCCAGCAGAACCTCTTTCTCCAGCCTGAAGCACTGCTCCCACTTGCCATCGCGCCTTCCCAAAGGCAGACCTGCCCCGCCACCCCAGGTGCTTTCCTTTGCAGGCCTCCCCGCACTGAAGGGCACAGTTGACCATTGCAAGAACAATAAGGATTTTTAGGGGCATTATGACTGGGTTAGTAAAACACAGCTGCCCCTGAAAGTCCCTCATTTTTCTTGCTGCCGCTCAGTCTGTCCCCAGGAGGGCAGAGTCTCACAGGGTCCCTTCTCTGCAGCACGGCTGTGCCGGCTCATGCTGGCACACACGGCTGCTGATGTGCCCAGCACCAGCCCCGGTGCCAGCCGTGACACAGTGGAACTGCTTTGTCATCCCCACAGGCTCCTCCTAAGCAAACACCACGCTCTGAGAGCAACGCCAGCTGGTTCGTCTGCCACTGCAGAGATGCCATCAAACACAGCCTGGCACAGCTCGCTGCAGGCAGCCCTGAAATACCCCAGAGCAGCGGCAAAAGGCAGCAGCACCACCTCATCCTGCAGGTCCATGTCGTGCCGGCAGTCAGGTGAGCACTGGCGAAGGGAATGTCCAGGGGAAGCAGAGATCCCAGAGCTGACCAGCTCAATGCAAAGGCAGCGCTGCACATCCTGCTCTTCCGTATCATGCAACCTGCAATGCCCAGGGTGCTTGAGCAGGTCACACACATCTGCCCAGTCTTGCAGCAACTGTTGCTTTTAATCTAGTAAGCAAGCTGGTTTGTTCATTAGGGAATTACTGCTGGCTTCACAACTTGAACCTGAAGTAGTATCTAAAAAAGGTCTGCAAGTTCCCTGCTACAAGGTGCCAAGAAGTTGGCTGGGAATTTTCAGCCCTCATTCATACATCTTCCTGGAGAGCCCAGCCCTGCCTAGCATATCCTTAGGCAGGGAGCAGTGCTTTCCTATTAATTCATCAATACTTTGGATTTTGATGGGGGTGGACTCAACAGAAACCATAGGCAGATTCCCACAGTTCTGCTGTTTCTTCCCATAAATTCTCCACAGGATGCTGGGATGGACCCAGTCTCACCCGTCCTAACAGGGGGTGACCCTCTGGAGCAGCAGGCAAACTGGCATCCAGAAACCCTTGAGAGCCTGTCCTTACTGTACAAAGCCACCTTACCTCCATTTACAATTTCTTCTGAGGCTTGCAAGTCAAATGAAAGCAACCCCTATGCCCTGATTTGGTAATAAAACATGAGCCCTGATTCTGATCCAAATATTATTTGCATTGTTGAAAAAATTACAACAGCACTATAATAATAATAAGGAAAAGCAGCAGCCCTCTGAATGCTAATGACGTTGGTGCCCTAAATGAAGCATAAAAGCCAGAGCCTGAAAGAAGCAAAGCATGACTCAGAGCGTCAGCAGTCCCACACTGAACGCAGCACTCATGACTGCTTCATTCATTTAAGGAATCAATTCCTTTGTAGTGAGCATCAAGTAGTTTTTAGGACTCAGATTAAAATGAGATACATGCTGGTATTATTTTCATAAGTTCTTTTTTTCTCCCCTCCTTTTCCTTAGATTGACATTAAACCACTCTTTGTAGATGGAAGGAGCCCCAGGCAAGGACCAGATCCCCTCAGCACTTGCTGTTATACCAACGCCCCAAGGAGACCACAAGCTCCAGACCCCACCGCAGCAGACAGAGCACACCCAGCGTACAGCAAAGCAGGTAATCAGAGTCGCTGCAGGTGTCAGCCTGGGGAGGGTATTTCACCCCGATTTTATTTTACTGGCATCGTGTCCTTAGCAAACCCAGCAAGGACGGGAATGTGCTGCTCCAGGGAATCCCCTTCATGGAGGCTTTATATGTTCTATGTGTTCCTTCTCAGACTGCGGGTGCTACAAGACAGGATTCCTGCCCAAGCTGCTCTCAGCTCCCTGCTGCCCCAGCTCCACTGCTAGATAAAGCACAACCAGGTTTTAATCATCAGAGCACAGATCTGTCTCTTAAGTTTACACCAATGTTATTCAGGCGATTCGGGATTGAAGTCTTTTGGTGCCTTGAATTTGAAACTCAGAAAATGCAAGAACAGCACAAAACTGAAGGTAGAAAATGACTGCAGTTTCTAGAATTCTTCCAGCTTTAGTCATGGAAGCGGATTGTTAGAAACAGACAAAGGCTGCTTCCCTTCGTTTTTTTAAGTGTGAATTTTGTCTTGACAGTTTCCTTTCAGAAACAAAAATTGAAAACAAATTGTCCTGTACACAAAACAAAGGGATGGATCCTCGGCTGGAATGGACTGGTATTACCAAATGAATAACACCCACTCACAGGAGAAACTCTGGCACATTTAACAGCAGCTGCCATCCAGCTCTGCCCGGACAAGAGCTTCAGCCTCTGGTTTTAGATGGCAGCAGTGTTTGCTCTTGGTAGCTTGAAAAAGATGAAGGGCTGCCTTCAGAGCAGCCAAAACCACACCACAGCTCTATGGACTCTGCACTGTACACTTCCCAGCGCTGCAGCTGACTCCAGGACATCATGGCAAGACAATAACTGATACCAGTGTGGCCCTGAAATTAATGAGCTGCTGTGGAGAAATGGTGGCAAAGGCGGCTTCCAGAGACCACTTCCATGGGGGTTGCCTTCTTAAAGAAGCTTGTTTCAGTTTCTTTCTCTCAAAACCAAGATCGGGCTGATCACCATCTTGAAAATTACAGGAGAGAGAGGTCCCTAAGAAAGTATTAACTGTGAAGTACAGGAGAACAAATCCATGACTGTCAGGATCCATCCCAGCCATCCTGCCCACAAGAGACACTGCGCCATAGCACAGCTGCACCAAGCGTTTGGGAGATGCCATCAGCCACGAACAGGTTGGGAAGAACAGCAGTTCCTGGCTTTACATTTCCACTTGTTTGCAGTGCTCAGCTGAGAGCATCACTTCGTGTCCCTCCCTCCCCCAGCATCAGCAGAGGAGCTGGTAAGACAGGGTTATTTTTAGGAGATGGTACATTCAGGTCCTGTTCATCTTGACTGGGTCCCTTTGAAAATTACAAAGTTTTATAAGCAAACACATTATGTAGACTTTCCACCGAGGCTGCTTTGAAAACGAGCCTCCCACCATTCAGAGAGCTAATAGCAGCTTAATAGTTGGAGTAGTAACATTTGATGCTACACTGACTTGCCTCATTA
Organism: Neopsephotus bourkii; assembly: GCF_033783945.1. Classification (NCBI taxonomy): domain Eukaryota; kingdom Metazoa; phylum Chordata; class Aves; order Psittaciformes; family Psittacidae; genus Neopsephotus; species Neopsephotus bourkii. The sequence continues at coordinate 4,264,146 of NW_026902223.1, forward strand.
TGGTGACCTCAGTAGCATTTATATGCAGAGGCCTTGGAGAACAAGGAAATCAAAGCAGCTAACTGACTTTAAGTATATAAAATAAAACAATTAGTCATTAAAAAGTCTTCTAGAGGCTGCCACATCTCACCCATCTCGAGTGGCAAGAGACCATTCCCTGGCTCAGGCTGGCAGTGAGGAGGATGGCAGCGCTGCCTGGTCAAATCACACAGCCAGACAAGCACGTTGGGAAAACACCCCCAGAGCAACCCAGAAGGGAGCTGGCTGGTGTGACAGCTAACAGTAACCTGGTTGGCACAAGGAAGGGAGAACACCAGGAGAAAAACACCAGGGGAGGGGCTGTGCCTGGAAGAGGTTACATGGCTCCTAGTAAATGAACCATGGCATGGCCAACCAGGCTGTCTGGCCACAGCTGCCCTATTAAAAGTCTCTTAGCCACTAAAAGAATGGGGCTTGCACCCAAACAGCCTATTGATAATGGTCTCCTGCTCATGCTGACTTTCAGACCATAGCCAGGAAGAGCCCGAGACCAGTTCTGCCCAGGAACCCACCATCACCTGGTGAGTTTGCTACTGCAGCTTAGCCCAAGGGTATGGCCCCCAGCACAGAGGGCTGGAGAGAGGGGAGCAGTTGGTAGGTGCAGGGATGGGGAGCAGCAGCGCACAGGGACCAGCAGTCCCGAGGAGTGCGTTACCGCAGCGCTGTGCCCAGACCGATCCCAAGACAGGAAAAGCAGCAGCCGTGCTGCTGGCATCAACCCACCACTGCTGCCTCCAGTTCTGCACGTACCTAAACTTCCACCAGCGACTTAGGAGAGAAGCTGCCAGCCGCAAGCTGCCCGGCTTGGGCTTTCCTGGGACAGAATCTGGTCTGTCCGGCACAGAGGGAAGCAGTTACAGGAGAGCAGCAGGAAATTGCCAAGCAAAGGGATTTTAAAATCATTTCACTTCAGACAAACCTACAGCATTCCCATAAGGTAAATGGCCACACCTTGCTCCTTACGCAGTTCTGCTAACAAGACCAGCTTTTCCATAGCTGTTCAAATCTAACGAGTCCTGGGTGCCTAACAAACTCTTCTAAGCTCATTTCCAAACTCCAGCCAAAAATCACTTTCTGATTCACCACTTTCTCAGGCACACCAGTATTTAGAGAACGCCTGCAGGCTGGTACAGCGCTGTACAAAGTACATAGGCACATGTTTAATTACTCCATGGACCAGGGATGTGATTAATCATATGCTCCAAGTTAAGCATGTGCTTAAGCATGTTACTGACCTGAAGCTTTAAGTAGATCTATCAGGTGTTCTGATGCTCCTCATTTTCCAATTCTTTGAGGTTCAGGAAGTACAAAGAATATAAGACTACTCCTGTGCTCACACGCTCCAAAGGATTCACCCAAAGTTTGGTTTCTGACTTTTTAATCACAACTTCTGTACCTAGTCTTCCCATATTTCACACCAAAACTGATAATGGGTATTAATATAGTGTGTAAATTATAGGAATACATTAGCATTAAAACATCAGCTATTTATTATCATTCAGAAGCTTTTAAAAAGCTTTGGGCTTAATTTTCACTTTGTCTGAGTATGGCTTCAGGCAAGAACTTCATTTGCACACTTTGGGATTAGGTCCCTTATGTCTGAGAAATGCACAAAGTCCTAACAAAAATATGAAGCATGTTATTAAAACTGCTGCTGCTGCTAGCAGTGGACTCATCACACGGAAGCACTCAAGCATGAAATGTGCATCAGCTATGGGTGGTCACGAAAATTCACATTTCATTAGCCAGTGTGCATGATCCGGGCATTTTTTCACTGCGCTTTTCCACCTTTCCAGCAATGGCTTATTCCCAGTTTATAATAATTTCAGGAAGGCCAGACTGCATCCATGGCCCAGGGAGGAGCGAGCGGAGGAGGCTGGGACCTGAAAGCTCCGCTTCTTGTTTTAACACACAACTGCCTCTGATGACTGAGGAGCTCCCTGCTCGGGGACCTGGATGGTCGGGCCAAGAGCAGGCGTGTGACCCACAGGCACTGCCAGCCTGAGCATCGCCATCAGGGAACACCCATGGCCAAGCTCACCCACTGGAATCACTGACTATTGACAAGCCAAGAGCCTTCAGTTAGAGCAAAGCATGTGCAAAGCAACTGTCAGCAACCAAGTGAGGGTGCCCAGGGTGTGATTACAGGAGGAGGCGCATGTCTCTGAAGGAAGCCGCCTTTGAGGAAGAAAACAGATACAATGACTGATAAATGTTTTGGCTGCACCTCCCACCTAATCCCATCACATGCTGTTTGTATCCAGTACATTGATGAAAAGCACCCATTTTGGATACCAGGACACACCAGAGAAGAGGTAAAAGCACAGTCACCATAGAGAGGTTGGCTAAGTCCAGATGCCTTCATGCTTCTCACAGAACTAATATGGGGACCTTGAGCTTTTAAACTATGTCAGTGCTTAAGATGTTGGTCTTTTGCTCTAAGTTTATATGCTTGCTTTTTTATAAAATGCAGTAAAATACCCTACAGAAAAATGCAGTCTATATTAGCAGGAGCCCAGCATTCATGCTCCAGGTTTGGGAGGGTTTCCGTGCCTTTTTCTCTCCTGTCAGTATTACTTCACAGTGGTAACTCCTGAAGTGTTTTTCTAAAGGGAGCAGATTGCCAGATACAGGTTCTGGAACCACTGGGAAAGCCACTGGTTTTGGGTCCAACCTTGTAGACCCAAAAGCTCCCTATAGCAGTAAAAGTCACAGGAGCACCCCCCTCATTTGCTGAATGTAATAAATTAACTAAAAGCTGATTGTTCAAACTCCCTCTGATGAGCATGATGAGAGCTGTACCTCAGAGGGTGCTGCCTCCCACCCTCATGGGTCTGACCCTGGAGCCATCTCTCCTTCCCTCTGCCTTGAGAGGGAACCCAGACCAAGGACCCACTTTAAGCTGATGGAGTTAACTGAGCTCCATTGTAGATGATTTAGTAATCATTTTGCCAGGTGCTCTTAATGACACACTTTAATTAGAATGAGGTGGTGTCAGTTAAAGCTCTACCAATGTCCAGGTTTGTGACTGCAATTCAATACTGCATAGGTTGCACAAGAAATTATTGGGAAAGGGGGAAATCTCTCTGAAAGTGCTGTTAATGAACAAGAGGCTTTGCTCCTACCCTTGCTGTGGTGAGTAAGGTTTTGGTTCATCAGAGTACTTTTCTGTGAGCATATGCAGGTCACTTTCCTTTGGTCTGACAGACTGCAGACATCACAGACCGTAAGCAGCAGGACTGGCTGGCAGGAGTGTGCAGAGTGTGGAAACCCTTTTCTGTCCACTCCCTGGTACTCTTGTTCACTTGACTTCAGGGCTGCCACCACCATCAGTGTACTCAGTTTCACTGTTCCTTTCAGCTCTTCACCTTCCTGGCTGCCAGGTAACCCCAGCACAGCTCAGCACTGCTGTTACGTTCAAAGCCATGGAATAGCGAAGCTGTAGCAAATTTCATTTAAGGGGAAAAATATATTTGGCCATATTTTAGTTGCTGTGGAAATTATGCTTGTGGGTGATGATTTCTGGAAGCTGTATCGGGATGTACTACCTTTTCACACCTGCACTAACCTGTTTTCTTCCAGGTATGGATTAACTCAGAGGGGAAAGCAGAGGGGAGAGGAAGATCTCAGTCACATCAATCCCGTTCATCTCCTGCACAGGCCGCATGAAAGAGGCACAGGAACTCTGATGGAATCCCTGCACAAGCAGGGTCCCTAAAGAAACACTGCTGATTTTGGGAGCCCGTCAGGTCAGGCCTTCAGGGGAATAAACCAGTGCAACTCCATTGCAGTCAACACCAACTTACAGCACAACTACTGCGCTTTGCAATGGCCTCATTAGATACATTTTTAAGCACTTAAACCTGTGCTTGCCGCCTGCGAACAACTGACCATCATCCAGCATTAATGTAACACTGCTAGCAAGCTAGTTACGAAATATTGCCACTTGGAAAACACACTTCGAAGTTAGAAAAGGATTGAAAGCCGCAGAATTCCACGTGTTTCTCAATGTATTGCTCTAAAATAATAGATGTGCTTATGGCTGTTCATCCAAAACCATCACCAGTCCCCAAAATGGGAGTTCAGGACAAATCCTGAGCTGGTGCAGATAGGGATATCTCCACTGGCTTACAGGAGCTGTTTTATTTAGCAACAGGCACACCTGCTGTTTCTTTGGAGAGCTGTAAATTCACTCCCTGATGCAGACAATCTACAAGCCCAGTTTATACTCTAAGATTAAATTCATATCAGATGTTTTGAAATTAAAGTGCAGTTTGTGTTCTTTGTGAAGGCAAGAATCTCTTAAAAGTATAGAGACATCCAAAACTTTATATAACCAGTATTACATAACACCTTAAACTGGCTCATAAGCGTTTTCCTTACTCTGGATTTATTACGTTTTTATTTGGGGCATGTGAAACAACTCTACACAAGTGCAGTTACTCACATGGGGCTGGGCTGGGAGCAGAGGAAGAGTTCACTTCAGTGGAAATTGTAAAGTGAGGAGCTTGTTACTGTGTTTGCAAAGATGTCTGCAAAGAAACACCATGAGGAAGATGTTGTTTCATTGTGTCTCACTGCCCTTAATGGCCATCGATACAGACATCAAATAAAGCCCTGGCAGGAAGGTAGAGACAGTGTTAGTTTAAAGGCTGAATGCCTGCAGAACCTCCGACTGCACACGGCATTAATGTCATAAATGTGTGTGAATGTTCTCATTCAGGCTGTAATTTATTCCCCAGGGAGATGCAAAGCTAGCTCAAATATGCTACAAGCAAACCAAACTCTTCCAGTGAAGTGAGTGCAGTATGTGAATCCCAGAGCTAAATTTAGGCTGGGGCTTGGAGTAATTCTAATCTCAGTGTAGCACTTTGAGTCGCAGCTAACAAATACTGTGAAATGACTCAGTGAAGTTCTGCTCCTTTGCTACAGTCTGGTTTGGATGAGGTTGTGAAAGCTCTTTATTAACTCAGATTTAAGGAATTCAGCTTATGTTACTCAGCTGAATTTTGTTGTTCATGCAGTCGTTTAAAACAATATCATTTGGTTTTAAAATGTAAATTAAGCTGGTTTTGGGGTGTGTGTGATAGTTCACGTGAAACACACACTCTTAATGTACTGAAAGCTCGTTATAAAACACCATTAACTGTGCTGCTGAATAATGCACAGCACTGGAAAAGAAAGGATGCTGAAATATCTACATTTTTTTCACAAATTACATTATCTGGGTTTATGGTCCAAGGTAAATTAAAATGGGCCAAAGCTCTCTTGTTTATTATGCCCCTTCCTGTTTCTTGTTCTGTACAACTGTTGTATTTGCATGGAATGCTGCCCTCCTCCAGAAGTATTTCCTTCAAACTGAACAGATGAAGTCACAATTATCCAAAATATCTTTGTAGTCAAAGCAGATTTTGTAATAGGAAACATTTTAAATGCAGCTGAGACTTCAGGACTACTTTTATGGTGTGTAAAAAGCACCCGTCATGCTGGAACCGAGGAAACTTTTCTCTTTCATAAACTATCCAAACGGCCTTTACAGTTTGAAATGGGGCATATTTTAACAGAACTACATTCAAATTCTTCTTTAGGAAACAATCTCTCTTTTCATACAAGATTTTTCATGCATGTTCTGGCTCCCAAGCTCCAGATCAGTTTGCCACGACTTGTTTCACTGGAATTCATCGGAAGACTCAAAAGCCAAGCGCCAAGGAGCCGAGCTCCTGGGCCCGGCAGAAACTGTCCCACCAATCCCTGCAGCCTGGAAAGTCCCAGTTCTCCGAATTAGCTGCTGCTTTAAATGAGAGATCCTAATCAAAGTCCTGGTTCCTGACACAGTTTCACTCTGTAAACTCTTGATTCATTTTCCAGCCCTGGTAGGTTGCTGTTGGCTCCTCCTGCTCGAGTATCAGCGATCGCTGCTGCGCTTCAAGAGAATTCCGCTTTGGGGAAATGGGATATTTTTCCAGATGTTTCAGCACGCAGCAGTTCTGCCTATCCCAACCTGAGCATCGCTCTGCAACGAAGCTGAGCAGTACACAGCTTCTGGAATTCATTCCTTCAACTGCAGCACTTGCATACTTGAATTTAACCCTGTTGACAGCATCGCGCTCAAAAGCCCTGTTCTCTGTGTAACAGCAGAGCGCCTTCCAGAGAGGGGTTTTCTTCCCCAAAACATAACACCATGACTAATTTTAGCAGCCCTCTGGGCCACTTGTATGTCAGTTCCTACAGGGTGCTGACTGAATTAAATCAGAGTGTTTTAAATGGTATTCCTCACCATATTTTAAAAGCTCTCAATCACACAAAGCCATCTCACTGAGTGAAATCCGCTTTCAAATTTTACTGTGTGAGGAAATTCCATACTTGGATCTGAAAAATGAGGGCATTCCTAGAGATTCAGACCAGCTGTAAGCACTGGAATGTCACGATTCCATTTGATCAAGAGGTCACCGGGAAAAGGATGGGAAGAATTCCTGCCCTACCTCTGGGGAACAGGACTGACCCTTCCATCAGATCAGACAGTTTGGGATAACATTCACTCCTTAACGTAACACCCGAAGCAGAGTGCACTCCTCATGGGCTGCCATCGGCACTGCAACTGGCAGAGCAAGGCTCTAAAGCTGTGCTCAGATGGGATGCTTTGTAATTAGAATAGTCCTAATGAATGTCAACAGTAGCAGGCACAACCTCGGATTCCAGAGTCCAGGCCTGGATCTATAAATGGTGTCACTAACAAATCAGTATTGGGAAAAGACTGAGGTCCTGCATGATGCCATGGAATGTGGGCACATCATCCACCCACATGGGCGTTCAGGACACCGTGAAGGAATTTCTGCCAAAGGAGAGGAAAAACAAAGGCCCATTGCCTGCTGCCACAAAAGGGAAAAACCTGACAGCCTAACCCTGCTAAACCAATAGGGCACTAAGATCCAAGTAAAATCCACACAAAATCACATCCACCAAGCAATGCCTTGGAAATACTTGGTTATTGAGTGCTAAAGAAATAGGCCCTGAATCCGCAGTCCATCAGGCAGGGAAGAGGAAGCTGCCTCCAGACCAGCATCACCCTGGCTCACTTCCTTCAGTCTGCAGCCACATGATTTCTTTTCCACACTGTTGCTGGCTCACACTAAGGTTTGTGTGAATGCACAGGCTGGTGACGGGATATAAAAGACCGATTCTGCCCTTAGCAAGGAAGGGTTTCCTACCCCAGCATCAGACACTCCCCTCCTTGGGATCCTGGCAGTTGTAATCCTGCTGTTGGTACCACCACATGCACACACACCCCTTTCTCAGTTGCTTCCCCAAAGCACATGAACCCAAGCAGAAAGCAGAAATCCCTCTGCTAAGGGATTTCTGCCTTACTAAGCAAAGCTTGTACCTGGCACAGGGGACAGGACTGTGCCTTGGGAAAGCCACGCAGATACCACCAGTCTGTCTCATTTTACGGGGATGTCAGTGACCTGCAGGAAGGGGCTGAGGCCTCAGAGAGGCCGGCAGAAGCCACCCTGCAGCCTCCTGTAGGTGCCCCAGCCCTCCTCCTCTCCCCTCTGGGAGCCACCACTTCTGGGTCCTCAGGAAGGGAAGTGACAAAATCAGCAGGAGCTGGAAGGATTTCCTCAAGCAGGCCCACAGTGGGAAAGGAAAAGCACATTCTCCTCCATGCCTGGTTTGCCTGGGTGTGTTTAAGAGCTGGCCTGCAGCGAGAGCTGGGCCAGGAATGAGAGATGGGCCCAGGAATGGTGAGGAAAGTGTCCCAGCAGGGGGATGCTGGATGTTTCACTCTTAGGGAATTGAGGCCTCACTAGGAGTGCATGGCTCCACCACACACATGTCCAGGCTCCCGTGAAAGGTGTCTATGAACAACAGAGCTGACACAAGCAGGGTCTCAGTCTAACCTGCCCCTCATTACATGGGCCTGTAACCCAGCCACTGTGCTCTGTGCCCTCCTGCAATATAAAATACAACCCTGGCTTGAAGGTCTCGCTCTGCAAACACAGAGGAACAGCGGTTCCTAAATTGCAGGCAAACATTTGACTTCACTCTGGGCAATTCAAAGAATATCCTGCACAAACCCCACCCTTCTGCCCAACAGCTCGAGCCCTTCATGCCCAGAGCGTTTTCTTTCAGGCCTTATCACCGATAAAATACAGCCTTTTTTTTTGTTGTTGAAGGAGCAGAACCTGCCAAATATTTACCAGCTCTTTCAGGAGGCTGCAAATGTCACTGCCACAGTGTAATAAACTGCCCCAGAAAGGCACTGATAAACAGAGAGCCTTGCTGTACTGCCCAGAACTAGCTCAGTGTGGCCTAAGCATTGCCAAGTCTGACTGATGAAGAAAGCATATTTGTACACACAGGAAGATTAGCAAGAGGCATAAAGTTTAGAAGTGAAAATAAAACAAAGCCCCATTATTAACTTGGGGGGGGGGGGGGAAGGAATAACTGAGTCTGCATCTGAGAGAGCAAAGGACATTAGGAAACCTTCAGAGCTAAAACAGTAATTTAACAGCTTTCCACAACTCGCAGCAAAAGCTTGAACCCTCTTCTTTAGCAGCATTTGCCAAGTGCTAAACCATTGCCTGCCCCCAAACCAGCCTGCAGAGCAATATTAGTTCAAAATAAAACAAAGTAGTTTTACTTTGTAATCTGACCCCCCAAAAAAGTCATCAGGGGCATGAGGGAATGTGCCCTTCCAGCCTGAGCTGGAATTCAGAGAGAATGTTTAAACTCAACAGTGTAAAACAGATGCTGGGAAACACATCTGCACTGCACTGGATGTTCTGTTCTATGATGCTACGGTTCTTTGGGGCACCAGCAGAAGTGGGAAGGCGCCCATCAATGCAGTGCATGGGGCAACCATCTAAATATTCACTAGTAATGTAGGTGAATGGAGAAAACAAAGTACATTCCTCCTATCAGAAAGCCTGTCAATTCCAGCAGCTATGAACTGTATCCAGCTAGTGCAAACACATAAATGTTGCTTGGAAATTTGTATCCTTTCCCTCATGGCAAATGCCATTAAGAAAAACAACTCCTAAAAATGACTGGGGAGCTGGAAGCTCAAGTGTACACGTTTAACAAGTCCTGATGACCACAAAACGCTGAGCGCTCTCTCCCCAGGGAAGCCAGGTTTCGACTGAATCCCGAGTGATGCACTCGAATCAAGACAGGAGCTGTAGCTGTGCGAGGCAGCACAGCAAGTTAGATTTTTGGGGGGCAGAAACTTGCCAGAGTTACTTAAAGGCAGGAAGAAACCAATTATTGCTGGGAAAAAACCGTCCAGATTATGTTCGACCTGACAGGAGCCAAACGCAGCCTGCACTCAGCTCCACCAGGCAAACCACAATTAAGATCTATGGAAGAGAAAACTCCAGCTTAGCCTACCGGCTAACCCAAGAGCCTGACGAGCACCACAACCAACCTCGGCACAATCCGCTGCTCGCCAGAGATACCTCAGGAGCTCTACAAGAAGCTGGAAGGCTCATGCTAAAGAGGCACAGAAACCTACCCCTGTCCCCCCTTTCACACCATCGGGTTTTAATGTTAATGATAGGGCCCTGCGTGCCTCAAGTATTTTTACCCTCTGCTCATCTTCTCGCAGCTCCGTCTCGTTCCAGGCAGATGATTAGAATCACATTTCTGTGATTTCACTGCAGATTAATTTCGTTCAGAGCCACAGATCTGCAGGGAGAAGAGGGCTGCAAACAGGCAGCAGCACGGTCCCGAACGGCTGCCTCGCCTCAAAGGCAACACAAGTTTTGCCTTTACTCCTTACTCTCACATACCTTCCCTTCGCGTGGCCACCAGACAGTTCTGTGGGACAATGGGCACACGGGGGAAACAAACAGGCACCAACTTTCCTTTAAATGTGGGTTTCTAAGGAAGCTCCCATCTAGTTCTTACAAACAGGTTTATAAAGAGAACAGGCCCAAGCAAACCTGAGTGCGCCTGCTGTCCCAGAGCCAGGCAGCGCAGGCGCTGCACACGGGCACAGCCTGTGTGCCCCAGCACACATCAGAGGAATAGCTGGTAATGTACATTTCAGTATGCTGTGCACAAGTGCCTGGATACAAAGGGCTGAAGAAAACCCCACAGAGGGCTGCAGTACTGCGTGCAATTCTCTCCTAGCTGAAACACCGATATTGCTGTTTTTACAGGCAAATGCTACAGATTACAGCACTGAAAACGGTTGGTTTGCAAAAATCCCCCGAGATCAGAGCATGAAAGTTGCACCGAGTGTGTAAATCCCTGTGTACACACGTGCAGAACGCAGAGCCCTGCAATGCTCCACAAGGGAGAGAATGAAATTCTAAGTGGCATAAATCGCCCCCCCCCCGAAGATTTTAATTTTCCATTTGCTTGTATAGAGCTCAGCCAGCAGAACACTGTGGCCACTTGGCCTTTTCCCTTGTTCCAGGCCAGCACCATCGACTTCACAAGACAGAAGTAGAAACGGCTCTACATAAATCAAAAGAATTGTGAGGATCCTCAAAATAATTCTAATCCAAGAACTTAAAATGTAACATAACACAGAGGGGCACAGAAGTTATAAATACGATACTATATAAGTAAAAGAGTTGTATCCAGAGTTGCACATACACTGTGCCCAAAGGGGCACAGACCAGTGTCTCCAGCAGTGCAGTGTGCCGAATCGAAATCAAAGACAAACGGTAAGGTACATCGGTAGGAAGGGCAGTAAAAGCACTTGAGTGAAGAGGATGAGAATTACCGGGTGCCAAACCGCTTCTTACGTGACTTGAGTTGTTAATAATAATTGTTTGAAAAGGTAAGAAAAACCACGCATGTTTTCTGAAAGCGAAAGGGGTGAGAAGGACGCACATGGCCTTGAGGGAGCGAAACCGGGCGCTCGCTCCCTGCCAAGGCCGGGCCCGGGCACAGGGTCCCCCGAGCCCGGCACGTCGGGGCCCGGAGTGGAGCCGCAGGCACGGGTCAGACGCGCCCGGTTCAGGCCCTTTTGGAGGTGGAAGAAGTCGAATCGCACTCACGGCTCGCGGAGCGCCAGCTCCGTCCGGTCCCTACGGCACCCACCCGCCCCAGCGCCAGGAAAGCGGCGGCTCCGGGCACGGCGGCACGGCCCGAGCGAGCGATGCCCGCGCCGGGCTGGGCCGGATCCCCGCGGCTCCGGGCAGCAGCGCCGCCGCGCTCCATCTTCGCCCGCTGCGAACCCGGCAGGTCCTGGGAGCCGAGAACTGGGACTTTGTAGGCCAGTTGAAGACACGAACCTCTCATCTCGCCCGCAAAGACCCAGCCCTCAGCTCGCCCATCAGGCGCGGGCTGCGATTTCTCATTACTGCATTGAATCGAACTCCTCGCTCCGGCCGGTGCCCGCTGCCAGCGCCGAGCCCCCCGCACCGGGATCACCCCCTGGGCAGCAGCCACAGCCCCGGCCGGGGGACAGCGGCCAGCGCCGCCCCTTCCCGAACTTGCGAGGGGTCCCGGAGCCAGTCCCACACCTCGGGCCGGGCCCGCAGCCCCCGGGGCCGGGCCCCGACGCGCATCGTGACTCGGCACCGCCGAGCCCGAGCCCGCTCCTGCGGGAACTTCGTACGCGGGGAAGGGGAAGCGAAAACACCCCGAACGGTTCGAACGGCCCCTCCGTTACCTGCTCCGATGGAGGAGGGAGCACGGGAAGAGGGCTCGGGGGGGGGGGCCTGCGGCCGCCACCCTGCCCGGGCCCGCAGGTCCCCGCGACCCCGCACGGAAGGACCCGGGTTAAGCTATCACCGAGTGGGGAGAAGCAGCGGGCGACCGCGGTCCCCGCTCCTGGTCCCCGCAGCCCAGCCGGGTACTGAAACAGGCACCGACCATTCTGAGACTTTTTCCACCCTTTCTCTTTGCCTTTGCCAAAGACACAATTAAAAAATAGAGGAAAAAGGCAAAAAACCAAACCCGCCGCCACAAGGGACATGGCAACGTTTCTCTCGGCTTTTCCAACGCTGCCTTCGCCCAGCGAGCTTCTAAAGTCTCGACCGACAGAGAAGTAGGAACAGAGGAAAAAAGCCCTGAGCCCCCAAAGGCAGAAATCAAGGGGAAAAGGAAAAAAAAAAAAAAAAAAGAAGAAGAAAAAATGAAGAAAATAAAAACAAAACCAGCCCCAAAACGCAGCCGCCCCCACCCCCGGCGCCCTCAAACCGGCAGAGTCGAGCTGCTCGCAGCAGCGTGGGGCGCAGTCCCGGAGCGGCGGAGTTTCTGTCCGGCGGCAGGCACGCATCCCTCGAAAGTTTGCTCCACGTGTTGCGGCCGCGGCCCGGGAGGGTCGGCGCGGCCCAGCGCACCAGGGCGGTGCGGGCCGGCTCCGCCGCTCCCGCGCCGTTTAAGGAAGCGGCCAGTCCCCACCCCTGCGCCGGGCAGCTCCCGCCGCAGCCCCGGCTCCGCTCGGCTTTGGAGGCTCTCCCAGGCTGCCCCCCCCCGCCCCCGGCCCTCCCCGCCGCTGCCGCCGGCCCCGCACCGCGCAGGAAATGCGCTCCGCGGCCCCCGCCGCCGTCCCGCCGCCGCCCGCCCTTCCCCGCGCTCCTCCCGCCGGCGCCTCCGCCGGGGCAGCCCCGCCGTGCCGGCCCGCGCGCCCCGCGGACACCGAGGGCGGACGGCGCCCCCTGGCGGCCGCTCATCGCCGCTGGCGCCGGGCGGGGACCGCACCGGGCCGGGGGTGCCCGGGGCAGCGGGGCCGGATGGAGCCGCCGAAGGAGCTGCGGCTGCGGAGCTGCCCGGGCCGGGCTCCCCGTGCGGCGGTCCGAGCGCCGGGTACCCTCGGCCGCGCTGCAAGCCCCGCGCATCCAGCCATTCATCACCCCGGACACCACCCAGTGGCGGCGGCATCCCCTCCGCACGCCCCGCAGCCCTGACCCGCTCCTCATCTCTCGAGACATCCCCTGTATGCAGCTCTTTCTGTCCACCCTCCTGCATGCCTCCGAGTAGCCGTGTAGAGCCCTTGTCCCTGTCACAGGGATGTCAGAGGACACGCTCTCCCCTCCGCGTCCTCCCTATTTTCATTTACACATCCAGTGAGACTGGGAGAAATGTCTGTAGGACTGAGAAATCCCAAGCGCAAAGTACAGCAATCCAGGGTACACAATCTATAGAGGTTTTGTGCAGACCCATTCATTCATACATATGCTCAGTTTAAAAAGTGCTTTGAGAAAATACTACAAGAGGATTTTCCTTCTTCCTGCTTTTTGGTCTGGCATTATTCCTCTGCACAACCACACCTGGACATTTTGGAATGAAGCTTTTAATGTGCTCTGGGTACCAAACCAGCATGCATGGGCCCTGCCCACAGGTCACAGGGGCTGGACACTAATCGCACCTTCCTTTAATCTTTGCTACAAAAAAGGGGACAGAGCACACACACACAGACACACCACATTGAGCTTCAGCTCCTTGCATGTCCATACCCTGCACAGGTTACTCCAGTGTGGTACAAAGTAATGACCCATCGAACAGCATGCTGAAGCCATCAGAAATATAAGGACTGGCTTCAAGGTTTTGTCCTACAAAGATAGGGGACATCACTCCCTGTTCCTGCAAGATGTTGGCAATCAAGGTGATGTTCACTGATGATCGCAGCAGGAACACAGCTCCAGGGAGCTGAGCAGCAGGCCCATAAGAGATGCAGACTATGGTGAACTTACAGGATAGGATGGGATTACCAACACACTGGAATGTCTCAGTCATACCTTTTGTACCCAGTAGGAAAACCTCAGCTAATCAAGCAGCTCCAAACTGGGCATCAAGAGCTAAAGCTAACAAAAACAAAGCCAGAATCCAGAGGACTCATCTTTTAAATATCTGGGTTCAACAGAACACATGCACATCTCTGCTGTCTACACTGGATTTTTGCCCTGCGACTATACAGAAGACACATAAAACAGCCACGTGTATGCAGGTTGTACTAGAAGATTTTGCATGTTCAGAGCTTTATGATACCAGCATCACTGTGGATGTGGCAAAGGACTCTACCTGTCTTGTGTGGACAGAGCAGAGCAGAGAGAACTTGTACTTGATTGGTCAAGTAACTGCTCTCAATCACCCCTGCGAAGCATCCTCTACACAAAACATGTTCCTTGGCTGGAAGCCTGATGCATATTTAGAGCCAAGGAACATGGTGTTTAAAACCTATAGCAGAATGCAAAGTGAATCATGGGCCATGGGCAAAAAAGTCTGAAAAAGGAAAGAAGTTGTATGAGCAGTTTGGAAATAAGATGATGGAAGGTACAGAAACGAATGGTGACACATAATAACATGTTCTGCAGGGATGATGCCCATTGAGTACTGACAGAAATTAAGATTTCCACATTAAATCACTTGGGTTGAATGAGGAAAGGCCTCAGCTGTTAGAAATTAAGGGACTGTTACACAGACGCACATCACATTCACCAACCTCTTCTACTCATTCTTTTTTAACAGTTTTTGCCCTTTATCTGTATCAAAGAGCTGCTCAGAACACCACAGACCAATGCTGAACACAACACATTCATAGCAAGTGATGTGCCTATGCGTATGGTGAGAGCACGTGAGAGAAGTTTCTTCCTAATTAAGCTGATGGCATCCTGCTTAGTGATCTCCTGACCAACTGTTCCAGTTGCTGCTTTCAGCAGCCTCATACATGTTGCCTCTTGCCCCCGCTGGTACTCATGTGCAGCGCCTCTTAATTTCCATGAGAACAGGGCAAGACTTTCACACAACACCTTTGCCCAGCAGGAGCTCTTACACAGAGAACCCAATCCCATGGGATATGCTCAGCTGCTGGCAGCCCGTACCCACTTCCACTGGCAGCCCTTTGGTGGTAACTGGATATGGCACATTTCAGGCAAGTCTTCCCTTGGCAGGAGGTACTTCTGTACCTGAGAAGGTCAGGTCTTAGGACTTCATCTCCTCTCTCAAATACCTGCTGGCTGCTCTCCATGGTGTGCAGAGCCCCTCTGCTGGGAATGCATGACTACAGCCCCCGCCTGGACGGGAGCTGGGAAGAGGATTAGCTCTGCATTCAGCTCAGATGCAATCGCAAGCGTATCAAGCTGTAAAGCACCACAACTTTCCCAATTCTAAAAATAAGCACATGTAGTTTGTTTCAAGCAGTTTGGCAGCCAAGGGGCTAATACACTAATAACATGGGGCCAACAATAGCCCAGAACAATAACTGCGGAACAATAGATTCTACCACTTCTGAAAATAGCCCTGCTTGGAAAAGGAGAAAACATTTTTACAAGAGCCATGAACAAGATGCAGCAGCTTCTTTATAAGTCTCCACAAAGGCTTCACAAAGCCTTCACTCTGGTGTGTATCTGGACTCTGTGTGGACTCTGGAACTCCCTCCAAAGTCAGGAGGGAAGCTGACCAGGACACCCTTAGACCTTGTGGATGCAGTGTGGGCTAACTGCATGCATGCATTAATCTGAGTTTTTCTTTTTCAACCCTGCCTATGCTTATGCAATACTCTCTCTGCAAGCAGATCCATTGATTTGTTAACTCTCCAGCGTGTGGCACTAAGCAGTTTGTAAGCAAGCAGGGCTTGTAGCCAAGAGCTTGGTATTTCGGCATCAGGCCTTGTTGACAAAGAGACTGGGTTGTCAAAGAAGTTAAACTTGAACATGATGTAGCAAGAGAAGTAACTGAAACTCCATGATGGCACAGCATGAAATTCCCTGGTCTTCACCTGAAAATATGGATTCATGCTGGAGACTCAGAGTCTGACTTCTGTTTAAATCAGAACACTATGAATAACAAGTTTATGATTAAAAGTTTCAAAATGGGCACATATGATCTATGGGAAGGAGCTGGGCTGCCCCCACGTACCTCTGCAGCAACACTGAGCAGCCACGTCTACTAAAGACTTACCAAAACTGCAGTCCTTCCAGGATCTTTACTACAACCTGGCTGCTCAGCTCTGAGCACCCACGTTAACACCGGTGAGCTCCAGCATCTTTCTGGTAACCACTCGGACATGGTCTGGTTCTCTGTTCACTGGCCAGGGCTCTGCCCATTCAAAGAACCTCTGGCACACTGTCACTACAAGATGAATGGGACCTTCACATTTAAAGCATGTGTGCTTGTGCATGTATGGGGGAGAGGAGAAAAATCACAAGACTAACAAGCAATGATTAAGCTCAGAAATAATGGCTTCCTGTTAAAACACAGAGCTATGTCTCTTCTTAGTACAACTACCTCATCCCCAATTGTGTCTATTAAAGACAATTACTGGGGGAGACAGATATGTGTAACCAGATGTGGAATCAACGGTCACGTTATGCACAGGGCCATATGCAGCTGAAATTCTTTAGGGCTGAATGAGTTACAGATAAAGAGATGGTGTGTGTGTTTGTGCACAGGGGAGCAGCTGTCAATGGGGAAATCCCCTTAGCCCACTCTAATCCTATGTTCCACAATCTTCAGGGATTAGACAAATACACTAACATTATTTACTGTAATGCTCCCTCCCTGGGGGGCTTCAGTCCATGAAATCCACTCCAGCATTTGCAAGTTCCAGTTGTGAAATTGTGTGTGCTCTATATTTGGTAGCTCACAAGTACTCTTTTAGTTGGGCCTGGAGTGATGAAAGGACAGGGGTGAGGAATTCGGCTCAAGCAAAGGCTCACAGGGAGCAGGCTCAGGCTTAAAGGGGGAGCTCATTTCTCACTGCATGGGCACCAAAGCACTACAGTGACTGCTGAGGGGGGACCCCGTTCACAGGACTATACAAGACTGTGAATACTGTCACAGTATTACTCCTCCCATTTACACCCTGAGAGTATGAAGCAAGGCTTTAAACCCAGCTATGCCTCATGTGTCTTCTGCTTTCCTTTTTCTATGATGAAATACGTGTTTGAACTTGGGTACAATCCTTGTGAAATTAGTGACAAGGATTCCATGGACCATGCACAGTCCTCACAGTCCCCTCAGGCTCTCGTGACTGTCTGGGTTCAATGAAGGCCACAGTGCCCAGCAGTAAGATATAAAAGTTGCAGGCTGGGACTCCCAAGAACCCTCTAACATACTTGCAATGCTGGCTGATAGCTCCATCTCTTGCTTAAGCTTAAGCTTCCCCTCTAGGTTTGTTATAGCTTCTTCGAAGACAGTGAACATTAAATTCTATATTAGGCTGTCCTTGCCTTGAATTCCTCCACAGTTTAACTTCTTTAACTTACATGATTGCACCAACTCAGCACTAGAGCTTGAATTACCACAGCTACAAAGGAGATGGCGAGCCACAGTCAGAGACCTGAAGAAGCCACTGCTGTTAGTACAGGAGCAGGTTTGGCCTCAGGTCTTTCAGGCAGCAGCAAACAGAACACTTTAAAGGCAGAGGAGTTTAACAGAATCACCGATGGCTGAGGTTGGAAGGGAGCTCTGCAGGTCACCTGGTCCACTCCCTGCTTAAGCATGGTCACCTAAGGAAGGCTGCCTAGGACTGTGTCTAGGTGGCCTCTGAACATCTGCAAGGATGGAGACTCCACAACCTCTGTTCTTTTCATGCGGTTTACAGTTAGGAACGTGAATAAGCACCTGAAAGAGGGAGAGGAGCAGGGCTTCTGTGGGCAGCAGGCCCTGTGCTGCTGAGGTTAAAGAGACAGGAGATGGGATCAGAAATCTTCCATCCATCCCCCTTGCTCCTTCTTCCCTGAATAACTGAAGTTCATTTCAGACACACTGCCTGGAGTGTCAGCTGGCACTTCTGGGCCTCACAGAACCATTCAGTACCCCTTTTTCCATTTGAATTCTGTTTTCAGGGGTTCCCTGGGGAGCCCAAGGCATGGAGCACTGCTCTGCACTACACACACGACAGTCAGGACTCCTGCTCCCTCTCCTGGGTGCCCACAGAGCTCAGTCACAGTCCCACTGCTGCCACTCATGATGTTACACCTTGCTCTCATAGGAGCAGCACCAGTATGCTCTGCTGACCCCTTCATTCATCCTGTCTCCCTGGACCTTGTCATTAGTATCTAATTAGAGATGACAACAACAGCAGCCTCAGCAATTGCTGCTCTAAGAGTTGCCACTCCTGTACCAAAGCAAAAATACAACTGGGATCCTCACAGAGGAACTTAACCACTGCTCCCCTCCTCACGTTTCTAGAGAAGGGGCCTCCAGTAACTGTCCCTTGCACACAGTATGAAGAGACTCACTTTGCCTCTTCTACAGTTGCCATAAACAGAGTTTTCAACAGGGAGGAAGGTCACATTTCCTATCTCACTGTCATTGCTTACATTGTTGGATACTGCAGCATCCAGTGGATTACTATTTGCAAACATGTACCTGCTTCTCCAGCAGAACAAATGGAGTAATTTCTGTTTGTGCCCAAGCCTTCGGCATGCAGACTAAACCATTTTTTATTCATCAGTGGTAAAAGGCTACAGCCATTTGACTTTAAACACAGACATGCTTCTGGGCTCTCTTCCAGGAAGTCTGTGTCACCCCGGCTGTAGATCGATATGTTTGTCTGCAAAGTCACCCTTTTGATCTGTAATTTTTCATTTTGACACAAGAAATGCCTTTTGGTCAAACTTTAGCCATCCATTAAGTTCCAGTCATAATGAAAATGGGAATCACATTGCTGTAGCCATGTGAAGATTTCCACAGTTTGGGGGTTATTTACTCATGGGTTAATTTGCTCAGCCATATAGTTGGGATTCAGATGATACTGCAAATCCTGTTCTCCTGCCTCATACAAGCTCCTGTCTCCTCCCCAGCTCTTGGGTGGGGGGCTCACTGCAGTCATGGCTTTATAAGACACTTTGTACATTTACTGTCTAACCTGCAGGAACTGTTAGTGCAGTTTTGTGCTGCAGGGGCTGAGCATCCTCCCAGCTTGGCCCTGTCCTTTACCATGTACAAAACTAGGGCTCTGGCCAGCACATGGCTCAGGCAGCTCTGCTCACCCCTGGCACACCACGCTCTGTTTGCACAACTCAGCACATGCCTTCTCTTTCGAAGTTCAAGGTTTCAGGGCTTGGAATGTTGGGGGGGGGATTCCTCCCCCCCTTTTTTCTGTTAACCCCCAAAGCCATGCTGTGGAGGGATACCCCCAAAGCAAAGAGGTGGGAAGACAATTTGACACGTTATTAACAGGACAAGCAGGTCTGAGCAGCGTTTGGGAAAATCCCCCTGTCCGTCTCCACACAGCAAGGGCTGAGCAAGGCTTTCGCATGATCTCACCACTCTCTGAGCCAGACACACAGCTCCTCCTGTGTTGCCAGCACACTGGTTTTCAGTTGCTGAAGCTTGACCCTAGGGAGGACGCGACAGACACTCCGGAGAGTTGCAAAGCGCTGGAAACACGATTCTAATCTGAACAAAGAACATCACGCTTTTAGTCCCCATTCACATCTTACCTTTCAAAAGCAAGCGTTTTGAGTCAGCCTCTCACAAATACATGTAATGCACAACTCAGAAACATTGCTGTTATAACTGAGTCATTTTTACTCTTATTTTAAAGGGGTCGTGAAGATGTCTGAAGATGAATAACCGGTTTGTCAAACCAGAATGGTCAGGAAAAGCTGTATCTAAATATGGCCAAGGTTTCCAGCATATCTTTTAAGTACTTTAATTGTAATATATTTTTACTAGATAATTAAAAGGGTTTCATTTTAATCCTCATTTAATAACACCTCATTTAACAGAGGTGTTATATTCAGAGGGAGGCTGCTCAGTGCTTTCTGGAATAAAATCAAAGATCTTAAAGCAACTCAAATGGGGCACCTAAAAATCTGCATGGTTTTGGTCAAGACTTGTGTCCAAAATAAACACCTCTCCCTCACCCCCCAAAAAAAAGACCCAAACCAAAACCATCTCCAGCACAGCTATGACCAGAGCATAAGCATCTTGATTAAAGCTCACTGGCACTTCAGGACTGTAACTACTCAGCTAAAACCAAAATCAAACTTATCACCAGAGTGAGCGTTTCCAGCTTTGCTAACACACCACACAGTGCTCCTGTCCCAGGTAAGGCAGGCCAAGCACAGCATACGCACCTGGTGACAGACACACACGTGGGGCCAGACTTTCACATCCTGAGCTCCTGCTGCAAGAAGTCTCTCCCCTTAAGTAACCACAGCTTCTGTTACTGAGGCAGGGCTGCAGCAGTTTGTCTCCAGGAGGCTCTGCACAGCACCTTGCCTTGGTGTAAACTTGTGAGGCCAAAGGCAGGGCTCCCATCCTTCTGAGCCAATTAGAGCTTTTCAGAGGGGACAAAGTGCTCTGAAAGCTTTACCTGTTGAAATGTGGTATTTATAGCAAGGCCTCCACCCAGTCTTTGCCATACAGGAACAGCTCTGGAATTTCTTGACTACTACAACCAACACATCATTTTTCACGTTACATTATCACACACCAGCAGTGTGCCGAGCAAAACCAACAGCCCTAAAAGATGGGTCCTCAAGACTGGAAAAAAATACCTGTGCCCTGGGATCAGTCTGTCTGTGAAGAGCTGGGAAGGCCTGAAGACAACAATGGGAGCAGGATGGCACACACAGAACTGTGTGTTACTAACCAGAAAGGATTCAGGCAGATGAGCTTGTTCCAAGAGTGAAGATTCACACCAGCAGCCCTGGTACAAAGCTTTCCTGTGGGCCCCTCCCCGAGGAGCTGGGCAAAGAGCCTGCAAAGGACCTTCCCAACAAGACACCCGGGAGTTAGAAGTGAATATTCCAGTTCTTCAGAGACTGAAGTGAAGCAACCGGTAAGCTGCCTGACTGCGTTACAGCCACAGAGAACAGCAATGCCAGAGCTTCATTGAAATACCAGGTTCTTAGTCCTGGGTTCATGGCACAGGTTTGGGCAAGACTCAACTGCTCGGGTTTATAGGGTGGCAAGCCTGTTTCTGGGAAGACCTCTGTTTCACAATTGACTTCAGCCAGAAACAAGCCCACAGAATCCTGAAGTTCTCTGCAAAAGCTGCAAGAGGGCTTTTGAATAATGAGAAACAGTTTAGTTTGACATCCTGATGCGAGACAATATAGAATAAAGAGGAAAAGGTCAAAGCAGGGGGTTTCAAAGCTGAAACTTTCATCCTCAAAAGCTTCCAAATGAGTTGACAGGATTTTGACAGCACTGTAAAGTCCAAGTAAAACTGCAAGTAAAACTGTATTTTTCTAAACAAGTTCTAAATTGCTTTTCCTTTTCTTATATCAAAACGTACTACGGGGGTTTTTTGTGGTTTATTAATAACATACTGCACAACTGTTTTGTATCAACCTCCCCAGGCACCTTACACACTTCTAGTACCTACAGAGAGAGGCAAACAGCCTCCTATCCAGTCAGTCCCAGGCTAAGTGTGACCATTAAACAGCAAACCACAGCTTTTCAAAGCATCAAAGGAAGCAGCTAGTTTTTTCCGAAGGGGCTCCTCAGCTCTTCCCAGTTATCAGCTATTGTGATTTTGCAGTGAAATTATTCTATTCTTTACATATTTTAAGCTGTCTGAAAGCAGCAATAATCAAAGTGGTGTTATAGAGAGCCAGCAGAAACGCCCTTGCACATGTGTAAAGCTTCACACAGCTTTACACATTAAAAATCGAGCAATCAAGGTCAATTCTTGTGTAAACAGTGCACAACTTCACTAAGCTTTTCATAGCTGTATTTGTTTAGTCCAGGAATCGTCCTCCATCTACCATTTAAGGACTCTATGTAGGAGCATTACATCAAACCCAGCACGTACAGAGAAAGTAACAGCAAGACAGATTCATCACGTCCAAGCTCACCCAACGCTTGCCACAGCAGCGCAGAGCAAACATCATCTTTATTTTAACTCCTATTCATCGCATTCAAGACAACTGTCCCGAAGCAGAACACAGAGAAATCACTCCTGCGAGGAAGCCTTTTCCATGCTCCCTCAGCACAGGAACGATGCGCAGGGGACCACGTCCAGCACCAGGACCGTCCCAGGGTGCAGGGCTCTGCCCCCGCCCGATGCCTCCTCCCCACAGCCAGGCTGGTGGAAGCTGCACGGACGGCACTGAAGACACGCGTGAGCTCACCACAGCGCCCACAGCCTCCGCATCAGCGCTGTGGCAGAGACCCACGGACACTGCGGACACCCCACTAGGTGCACGGTGCAGTTCCAGGGGGTACTGCTGCCGCCCACAGCATCTGTTTGCCCCGCTCCTCGGGATCCACAGCCTCCCCGCTGCGCTGGGCTCCGGAGCGGATCTCCCGACATCCGCGATCGAAAGCAAAAAGGGGCCGCAAACGAGGCGGCGTCCGCGGCCTCCCCGCGGCGGGGCTGCCAGCGTAGCGCGCTGCCTCGGCAGGCACGGACGGGGTTCGAACCCGCGATCTTCGGTTTACGAGACCGACGCCTTACCACTTGGCCACCGCGCCCGACGGGCTAGCAGCACCGGCGCGCCGCCAGTGGAACGCAGCGAGCCGCCCGCCCGCCGCCCGCCCCGGGGAGCTGCCGCCGGCGGGGCGGAGCGGGGCCCCCGCCGGCACCGGGAGAGGCGGCGGCACCGGGGGATGGCGAGCGCCGCCCGCCCGGTGCGCGGGGCTCCTGCAGGCGCGGGGCGGGGCACCTGGAACGGGCGTGACCGCCCCGGGCGGCGGAACGGGAGCCCCGCCTGCGGAGCCCGGCTGCCAGCGGCCCCTGCAGGAGATGCCTCAGGACGCCTCCTGCTCCAGCCACCCTTCCCGGTGGCCACCAGCAGCGAGGGCCGCACCGGTGCTCAAAGACCACGAAATTACCGGCGAACATTTGTACTTCTTCCTCCCGGCTGACACCTCCCGATGTTTCCCCTGACAGCAAAGGTGCGCATCGCTACGCTCACGGAGTCCCAAGGGAAAACAACAGCTCTTCTGGATGGAAACAGCCAAGCGCCGAGCTCACAGAGCCCCGTTGCTCTCCCGTGTCGGGCACCTGCTAAGGAGGCAGCACACTGGCCCCAGCTCCCGGGTTCGGGACGGGGGAACACTTCCCGCAAAGCAGGAGCAGTGGGAGCCAGCCCCACTCACGATGTACACGGGCCCAGACTGGTGGCCCCCCGCGCTCTGGGAGCCCAGCAACAGCGTTTCCACCCCTTCCCTTGGGACGGTATCAGGCAGTCTAACGTGGGTTTGTGTCAGGAAGTGTTTCCTGATATTCAGACTCTGTTCTCACATTTTACTTCAATCCCATTATCTTCTGTTTACATAGTAAAATCATAATAGCATAAATCATAAATACAATACTACATTATTAATATTTCCTCCTTTGGGTTTCCAGCTACCAAATATTTAGTCTTATGGCTAATGCTTGGTCAAAATCCAAGAAATGAATCAGCTCTCGTTTTTATCACCACTGGCTGTAGGGCAGGAGGCTGTGGTTCTGAACCATTATTTAGCTTTGCACTGAAACGTTTCCTTCTGGTGTCTAGTTTTCAAACATCACTGGGTGGCAGAAAGTGATTCGGTATTTTTGGACTTTGTAAGCAAAAAACCACAAACCAAACAAAAAGAAAATAAGAAAATCCAGGCACAGTTAGAACCCGCTACCAATTTGACATAATACAAGCCCTATTTTTGCTTTATACCTAGGAATTTGTAACCTGGCACCACCACCTGTCTGATCAGATCTGAGTCACACAACCTCTACTACAAGAACACGTACTGCACTTGCAACATGCTCCTTTCACAAACCAGTAACACACGTCGGGGCTGAACGGCTCATTCCAAAGAGACAGGATTGCTTTCCCAAGAGCAAATCCCACTTTTAGGTGTTAATACATTGCACCCAGTGTTTCCAGGCCGGCCTATGATGCCAAGGTTAGGGTTTGATACCACAACATCCCAGGGCAGCTGGAGGCGGGCCGCAGGAGCTGGTGGGGTTGCGGGACTCACAGCTGGTTTTCAGCCATGTCCCACAGCCTTGGCGGCCCTGGGCTTTGCGGTTCAGGTGGCCGGTGCTGAAGCGCTCCCCCTCGCACAGGCAGCCTGGACGCGCTCCTCCCTGATCCAGCAGCAGCGATGCAAAAGAGCCCAGCTGTCACCTGCTGGGGGAAAGCTCCGCTGCCCCCACCGCCCGGCTTCGGGGCTGCACCTTCAGCCCCCACAGTACTACACAGCGTTCGCACGCTGCTTTTCTGCAGGGCACCCCACTCTGTGCTTTGCACAGAGCTCAGATCGATCCCAAAGGCTGAAGGTTGGGGGCGATTTCTCCGTCACACAGATGGAAGGATGACTGAGGGCCAGGAGCAATCCTGCCTGGTGACCATTCAGGTTTTAAATAAAACCCTGAGCACATAAGGAAAGCCACACAGTGGCCAAGAGAGACTGCGAGGAAACACCTGCAATTTGCTTGTGTTACAGTGCAAGTCTTACACCATACAGCCTGAGCACAGCCTTTCAACAGTATAGTTCCATATACCTCACTTGGTGCCACTGCCCAGCTTTTCTTTCTTTTCAGAAAGTCTGCTCTAGGAGTAGCAACCTTAACATTACATGCTATTGCATCAAACTATTAGCTACCTTGTCTGTAAGCAATCGGAGGCACAAAGATTGTGGTGTGAGGGAATAAGGATTGAAGCACTATGCCAAAAGACACATTATCACTGCAAAATTGTATTAAAATCACCATTAACCCAGGCAGTTATACATCTGGGACAATCTTCAATTTACTCATCATATGTTCTAACCCCTCTTTTGCATCCAAAAAGCAGCTGGCTCCAAGGACAGAATTAACCCTGAGTTATGCAAGCTAGGAGAGTCCCTGCCACATTACATGTGTCAAAAGACATTCAGAGCGAAGTGACACATTCCAGACCCCCATCTGCTATCAGAGATTTGGAAAAACACTGAAACATGGGCCATCAAGAACAGCAAACAGAACAAGGGAAAGCATCAAAGTCACAGCCTTGAGACTGCTATGTGAACAAAACGTGTCTGCCAAGACAACACGAGATCACAGCCTGCTGCCAGACTATAGGAGTTGGCCACTGCACTCACTCGGTGCTCACACGAGATGTGTTTCCCCTCCATAACGGCTTGCTTTGCCACCATCCAAGTCTTCAGGAGTCAAAGCTCCTGCAATCTATTTCCTACTCTGCTACTGCCTCATTTAACCTATGCTACTGCCCATTTAACCTCCTTCCCTCCAAAAGATATGAGCATGATAACAATCACCTCCCAGGGAGTTCTGAGCTTTAATTCCTGGTTGCAAAGTGACCCAAAGCTCTCCCCAGCACAGTAAGAACAGCATAAATTGTGAGCAACCATTGCTGTACACTATCCCCAGCATAACAGCTGATTTACTTTTCCAGTGTGTCTTTCTTGCATACTGGTAACTGATGTGGAAGTAGGTCAGTAGTACAGCACATTAGCCTGGGCTGACAGGGGTTAGCCTGAGATTTGGGAACAGCACTGCTCCTTGCCTCTCTGGTGAAGTGGTTTAGCATACACTGCAGGCAGTTTTCTTTGAGCTTGCTATTATAAATCTGACTATCCAGCACCTCGTTGCCATGAGGAACATGGGAACGGGGAAGCCTGGGAAAGTAACACACAGGTAGGCTGCTCCATTATTCATACACTTTGCTCTGATTCCCCAAACACCTGTAGCTACTAGGGAGAAAAGCTGCCCAGCAACTGCATGGGATGCTATTGTAAAAGATGTACAGCAGGTCCAGAAACTACTGACAGCCAAACCAAAGCAGTCTGTACACTATAATCACTTCAAGATCATCAAAATGCTTTTTAAAGGAAAACATTTGTGCTGCAAAGCCGTAACTCAACAATGAAGTCTCTTCAAAATCCCCTTTCCCTCACTTCGCGCCCAGCTCAGGCAGAGCTTACCACCTTAGACCCCGCTTCAGGTATGAAATAACACACCACAGGCCTAGTTCTGTGGCTTTACATCATAATTCCCACAGGTGCAAAACGGTCACATTTTCACTCATCAAGGACACAAGCAGCACCTGCTGGAGCAGGCTGGGTGTGGGAGCAGCAGCTCTTCAGAAAGCAAACTTCAGCTCCATTAAACCCACCTGTGGAAGCACGACCCTGCGGCCATGTCGGTGTGGTACTTCCAGGCGCACTCTAATGGCTTCCCTCCAACACGCTGCCAGGCAGAGCTGCTTCACCCCAGAAGCCATGCTGTTACCTCACAAAGGCTCCGTTTTCCCCTGTAAGCAGCAGCCAGCACCTCCGTGGTCTGACCGCGGCTACCCTTCCACAAAACAAAGAGCCCCTCTTTTCAGGAGCGGTGCCCACAGACACCTCTGAGGTGCCCACGGCGCCCTCCCCTCACTCCCTTACAGAAAGCAGCCTTGAACCAAAACACCCACTCACTTCGTCGGTCATTTTTCACTCTACGCAGTTAAAACACCCCCGGAGAAGGTGGCAGCGGGCCTGGTACCTCAAACAGGAGGCGATTAAACAAAACGTACCTCAGAGTGCCGGCCGAGGCGGCCCCGCGGGCCCGGCTGTGTCCTCCGCCGTCCTGCCGCGGTGGGGACTCGAAGCCCGAGGGTCTCCGTGGGTCCGCGCTGCCCTGGCGCTGTGCCGCAGCCCCAGCCGCTGCCCGAGGCTCCCCACCGCCCCCAGGCCCCTTCCGGGCACACCTGGGAGCCGCAGCTGGGCCCGGCCATGGCAGAGCTCCCCCTCAGGCCTCTCCCCAGCGCGGCGGGGCAGGGGAGCGCCGGTGCCTTCAGCCTCCTTGCTTCTAAGGCAGCTCTATGTCAAGCAGGTGCCAAGCTCAGTTAAAGATTTCTGCTCCATCAGAATGGAACACAGTATTTTATAGTTCAAAACTTCGTGTTTTGGGACATTTAGGGGATACTGGTGATTTCTTTCCTGTGACTTACCACAATTTATTACCTCTTTGTGCCCAGGGGCTGGTGAGCAGGTATTGATAAACCACGAGATGTGGGAGAGGGAACAATTCAAGCATCTCACCAGATGAGGGGGTCAACACTCAAGAAATGAAAGCAGCAGCTCAGGAGCAGGTTGATGGGAGGGAAGGACACGTCTAGGATGGCCCAGTTTCACAACCACCTACTTAGCTTCCCAAATGCATCAGGAAAGTACTGGGCTACAAACCCCAATGGACCTTTAGTCCCCAGGAGCCAAAATGTGGAAAGTGACACACTGAATTCCTCACATCTGCAAGAGGAAGATCTCCAGTCATGCAGATCCGGGGTTTGGCCTTACAAAAAGCTGCCACAGAAGCCATGGATGGAACAGGAGAAACAATCTAAAGCATTTGCCCCCTCTAAGAAACAGTCTATGACCTGGTAATGCTATTTCTCTTTCCATTTAATAGGCAAAGTAAATCACTTGTCCATTCCCACAAAAATAATCCCAGACTGAAGTTAACCTGAAATGGGCGACGTGTTCAAACGAGGTTTTGGTTTGGTGTCCATTCAAGTATAAACCCCAGCAATTTTGCTTTAGTATGAATAAGAAATATAACTGCCAAGTCAGGACCATAACATTGATTTAGGTGTTTTATTACTTTGAATTAACTAAAACCAGTAAGTGGATAGAATGGATCTCATAATGATATTACAACAATAAATCTGGGGAGTGTGTGAGACACTGCCTTACAAAAGAGACCCGCCATCTGACACAACATTTCTCAAAGACAGAGAACTGCTAATTATGTTGAATTTCATTTGCTACATAATCTCGACCATGACCTAGTGCTTCTAAAAAAACTGTACAAAATGAGTCGTTTTTACATCTCAGAGGCACATGAATACAAATCTGATCTATTATATATATACACATGTACATTACATGGAAACCAGAGATGAAGATCAAATTAAAAAGTGTATATCAAAAGTGCCCAAAACAGGAAATAAAATGTGAAAATGCATCTTCACAACAGAGAAATAAAAGGCACAAGTACTAAAATATGTAACCATGCAAAAAACGTCAGTACAGGCTGTGCACCAAAGCAAACCAAATGACTCCCACAACTGATATTACAGTAATTCCCCAAAATACCTCAGTATTTAAACGTATCATCAGTGCAACATTGGCTGCCCTGTAGTGTATTACAGTGTTCATATGATACGAAATTCTTAGTTCCCCTTCTGACTTCCTTTCTCCAACGCCAGAATAATTTAGCGGTGGATAAAGTATTATACAGAACAGGGCTGATGTTGAGCAGTGCAAGATCATCACTCCTCCAAGATACTCGGTGGAAGAGTAACCACATCCCTCCTGCATCCATCATTGTCTATGTATTATTGACTGTGTGTGTGCCAGAACTAGCACCTCTGCACCCTTTGCCAGGGTGAATGTGGCTCTGCTGAGTGATGTGAGAGCTGACAGCTCAGATGTCATACTTGCACCACTAGAAACAGATTCTTGGAGTAGGTTCCAAACTATACTACAGAAATCCATGTTTGTTAATATATGTTTTCATCGGGTTTAAAGTAAAAAGTAATCTCTTCACAATTACATGTTTGAACAGGTACTCCTCTCGCAGCTGAACAAAACTTTCAGTAAGCATGGACAAGTTTTCAGAACACAATGTAGCCCTGGCAGCTGGCTCCACACTGTGGCAAATGATGGTACAGTGACCTGAGTTGCAGATATTTCTACAACAGTATTTTGAATTGAAAAATACTGAGAAAACCACCCCAAGGATGCTGCAAAGGAACAAGATGCCAGCAGCTCTTGAACTATACCCCTTAAAATCAGCTGTGTTACATCACCTGTCATGCATTCTTAACAATGTTTCTTGAGTAACAAATGAAATAACTGGAATATGAGCACTGCTACTTACACTAGAACCAATCCAGGAACTGCTCAAAGTTTGAGTCAAGTTTTCACTTGAATCAATATAAGCCAAGCCACTGATTTGGCAAGTGTTTGATCAGCTGCTACTTCCTTCCTTCCTTGGAAAACATCCCTCTGACCACACCATGCAGTATTTGTTTGAAGAGAAAACCACTTTATATTCACTGCCATTAAAGAAGGGGAAAAAAGTATTCATTTATTTGTAAATTCTACTTCTTAGATTCATCATTAGCACTAGGATGCAGAGACTGCTGAGCAGTGACTGATGGAGCCGGCCACGGTGTGTGTTTATGTATTAGCTTCCAAGACCTCAATTACTAACCAGACCAGGGAGCCCACATACTGTAGGCCAAGATCCTGCCTGGAAAGTAATGCAGTTCTGCTGAAGTGAACTGGGCATTGCTGTGTTCAGCATTGCAAAGTATTTGATGCACACATCTTTGAGAATTAATAACGCTGTGTTCAACTCCCCCCAGAGCTGGCTGAGAAACATCTGAATTTCTCCCAAGACCATAAAAGGAAAATTGGCAGCAAAAGTATACTGGAGTTTTTTTCCTTTTTGAGGCTTGCTATAAATTAGCATATTAAAAACTTCTTAAAAATAGATGGGATGGTTACAGTTTGTCACTGCTGCACTCCAAAACATGACAAATTCTCAAACAGCTTGCATCTTTAATAGAAGTTATTCAGAAAGCTGAAACATACTCTTTTATGTCAAGGTAATTTTGAATCAATATCGCACTCCAAAACCAGAACTAGGCAGCAGCCTAAGAGTGATGTATGGAGGAAAGCAGCCAGTATGAGAAAAATCTTGAGACCACATTTCAGGTATTCCTAGGTGCAAGTTTTGAAACAGATTATTTTCTGCAGTAGCTTGAGTGTGGGATCAGCTTAAGGATGGACAGCTGCTGGTGAGCAGCAGTCATTTGTTTCACTGTACAAAAACACGTGCAGTGGTTTGCAACTGGTTTGACCAGAATACCACTTAGCTTTTCTGAACCTATACCAGAATGAGCTAAGAAGCAGATCAAGACCCAAGCACCCTGGATTGTATTTGCATCCCCAAGGGTTAAGTGAAAAGCACGGATCTGACACAAGAACGTTTACTGCACTTGAGCAGTACTAGAATGAGATGATACCATGTTTCTCTATCTGAAGTTAATTTACCCAGGGAGGTGAAGCCATTGTTCCACCCACAGTGACACTGACACACAGGCAGGCTGTACTTCCCCAGCTGGGCTGTGGGCACAAAGCAAGCCCACGATAAGGAATTTATCAGAGAACAGACACTGAAACTAGTGCTTCACTATCTCCCACATCTCCTGTCTCCTCTGCCAATGTGGCTGTCTGACACTCTAACCAAAATACGCAACATCAGTATCTGATTACTCTCTGCTCACATGACCCATCAAAATATCCCCTATTATCAAATTACCTGCATGTCATAAAACATGATTTCTTTTCTGGGATAGAAGAGTTCTCCAAGGCTTGAGCTGCAAACAAATTGGTCTAATATGTGTAGTTACTGTAGCTACTCAGTCTAAGAATGCAATTGCTAATTGACATTTTTAGAGGTGGATGTCTTAGAGGAAAGTGTATCTGTCAGTGAAACACCTCTCCCACCTCCAAATCACATTAGTTGTCAAACATATCAAGCATCTGGATATGTATTTGAACATAACAGAAAGCAGTAGCACACCGAGGGCCCCACAGGAGCAAAAGCGTAACTTTTATGCAATAAAACAAAGCTACGAACACCAACATGGTGGTAAGACAACTCTTCAAATGCAAACACTGGAGTAAAAGCTTCTAAATGCTAAAGCAGTTGGGTACAGAGCTGCACAAGAAGTCCTGCAAGCCTTCAGAAAACCCACTGCTGAGTACCACTTTGCCAAATACCACTTTCAGGATTTCAGCCAGACTTAGTGACTATTACTATTAGTGGCTATTCACTTCTTACATATAATTGCCTGCAAATACCTTGACCATCACTACAGTCATGTCTTCTTCTGTTCATGTCCGTGGGTCTGTGTCTCAGTGAAGTAAGCCAGGCTCTCTGCTCCTCAAGTGCTCAGCACCACTTTCAGTGAAATAGTCCTCAACATTTGCTGATGTTCTACCCTAATGGGAATGGGTTTTAGATAATTCCAATTTTGAAGCTAAGTCCAGTTTACTCTAAAAACATTTAGGGGAAAACATTCAGTTACCACTCTGACCTGCAACAGCTTCACTCATACTTAAATCCACTGCATGAGAACAGGACAGAAGTGTAACTTACCAAATACAGTCAGCTCCAGTAGCAGGGATGCTAGCTCACCCAGCCCTGCTCATCACTGCAGGTTAGCAACAGCCACCTGACAACTTGAAATAGCTCTCTGTGAACTATAAGAAGAGTAAAGTCCTTGGCACAACCCACAGACAGCACCACTTAGAGGGAAATGCCATCACTAAAGTGAAAGTGAAGAGTTCTGGCTTAAATGTTCCTCTCTTACCTTCTGGGAAGGGTGCATGCATGTATTGTCCATGACAGAACCTTTTGCAATGTAGCACATCAGAGGTCATCTTACACCATCTCCAGGCAGCAAAAGAGTAGTCTTTAAACCCCTTCCTCACCCTATAGCCTCAGGAAACCAGTCCTGAGACATCATTGTTTAAACAAGACTGCACCATTTCTTCCAGAGGACTGAAGTCTTAACACACTTTGTGCACTGCAGTGTTGTCCCATGGTTATTCCTCTGGTCCCTTTCACTTTCCAGTTACTTTACACCTGCCTGATGCAGGTACATAGAAACAAGTTGGTTTTATTGTCTTGCCTTCAAGAAAGCCTGATTTCATTACTTCCCCTGCTTCCCATCACTCCAGTAACACATCACTGAAGGCAAGAGCACAGCGATTGCAGAAAAATATATATATATTTACATCCATAACTGAATACAGTATTATGTATTCAAATTCAGGAAAAATGCATCACATATACACACCAAGATACATCGAGAGAATACTAGGGGCAAGAAACTGCCAACAGCAAGAAATACACAGAAAAGCACAGTCATTGCTACTGTAACATTCTTCTGGGGAGTGTATTCAATAGAGGAAACATCTCTATGCACTGGGGAAAGCCAGGTATTTGGGCCTGTTTTTCTGTGCCAGTTGGTGTGAATCAAAAATGGTGTTTTTACTTTTTAAAAAGTGCATGGTATAATTTTCTTTTTACCCTTCAACCATCCAAACAATTCCATAAGCTACATTATTCATTAAAATGGTCCTAGCCCGGCAGTACACAGATCCAGCTCAGGAGAACACAGGCACACATTAAAGTCCATCCTATTTAAGGCAGCATTTAAGCATACACTCAACTTTAAAGATTAAGTTCTGTCCAACTGACTTCTATGAGCAGCCACAGTACACATTTAAAGTTAAGCACCTGCACCACTGCTCATTTAAATCAGGATGCATTTCCTATTCAGAGCTTTAAATACATGTGTGTGTACCCAGCCTGGATTGGCAACTGCTGCACCACCAAGCTCTTTTCCTTTTTACTGCCCTAATGATAAAAGTCACTCCATGTTAGACTTCCCTCCACCACTGTGTTGGGACCCAGACAGTCCTCTTCACAGCTTGCCCACAAAATGTCAGTCTCAAAGGAGTGAGGTGTATCTGGGGTGGGAAAGTAACTCAACCAATAATTTCAAGGGCTGCTCCTCCTCCCCCTGATGTGAGCTATTTCATGCAATTTTTCTTTTTTTTTTTTTTTTTTCCTTTTAGTAAGAACTAGAATGTGCTCCTTCTTAAGAGTGAAGGGGCAGGATCCCAGAATTCATCTTAATGGCCCATGATAAACCCCTGAAAATAGGGGAACAGTTTTGAAGAGCTTCTTTGCCTCAATGCTACACAGGGACCCTGGCATAAAAATACACATGCTCACACACACTGAAGAGCAGGCTGGCTCAGAGCATCCCAAAGCAGGCTCCAAAGTGAACTTACATAAAAAGCACTTTGTGCTGACAGTGGCAAACAAGTGGATGGTGATTTTTTCACAAAAAGCAACAATTCTGCAATATTTTCCTCTTCTTCCCTTTTGAGTCCTTCCTTTTCCTCAAAGTGTGATTTTTTGTTTTTTGTTTTTTTTTTTTGTCCTGTGTGTGGTTTAAGTACTAAAACTAAATCAAACAGGAAATACACAGCACCAGTCAGGAACTGAACCTGGGTGTGTTAGTTGGTTTGCGGTACCCAAATTCCTGAAAGAACGAAAGAACAATTCTTGCTCCTAAAGTCAGGGACACATCCATGTGTTTCCATTGTCTTTTTTACCTTTACAACTAGAGGTAGAGTAATTTTGTCCAGTATCTAAAACAGCATGATCCAGTTATATTGTTATTACATTAATATACAGTATCCATCTTACCACAGGTATTGAAAGTGCATGGAAAAAGTCTAACCAAGCCAATTCAATGACAAATAGCAGTGTACCAAACATCATATAAACACACCCGCGCACCCACACTCACACATAGTGTATATATATATTTATAGATTAATTTACAGTATCAGAGTGTTGTTTAGATCCAGTGGCATGTGCAGAAATATCAGGCAGCTGCTGCTTTTCCTTCTCTCATTCTCTTCAATTCTTTATCTCCAAGATAGATGGATTATGGTCTAGGATTGCCAAAATGATCTTGTCCATATACTGTCGCAATCTGTAATTGATTTCTTCCTGCTCTTTAAGGGCTTCCATGAGCTGAAACACAACATTTCAAAGTTACTTTGGAAATAGTTTCACTAGTTTACATAATAGCATGAGGTTCAGGCAGGTGAGAAACTAGTACTGACTCAGTGTCACCTTCTGTGACTGGTATTCTACCTCTAGCTCCTCCCTGTTTCTCTATGAGAGACAATCTGGATGTTAAAGATCTTTACTATTAAGAAAGGTGGTGAACAGTCATCACCAGGAATCTTTTGACAGATTATTTGAAACAAATTCCCTATTTAAAAACACAAATCCATCCTGCATCCACACCATGGGTGAACCTCTTCATCTCAGAATGCAAGAGTTTCATGATACTCTACTGGCCCCTCAAACTCTTCAAAGATGAAGATTGGTGGCTTTTTATACTCTGTGTGTTTAATGCCAAACTGACAAAGCTGTCCAGGAGCATTAGAGCCCTAGATCCACCCTAATGTGATTTGTGCATCCATTTTCATTAGTCCCACCCTGACTCTGCAGTTTCTTAACTTCATTTGATTATACAGGAAAAAAAAAAGGCACAATGAGTAAAGTTTATGTAAGATTTAGGAAGCCTGGGCCATAGCTTGCACTTTCCTCCTTTAGAGGCATAGTGCTGGGTATTCTTTGCATGAGCCAGAGGCATGAGGTAAACAATGAGAAATAATTAGGTAAAAGCAAACTGGACTTCTGCTATTGTCAAGAAAAAATATATTAGAGTTCAACAATTAAACAGCCTTCACAGAGCTCTGATTCAGCAAGAAACTCAAGTATATTCTTCACCTCAAGGCACTGCCCAGGAGCTAAGGCTAACAGGGTCATTCAAATACAGATTAGGTAAAAAAGTCTGTCACACGACACCTCTTGAAAAAGAAATGGGAAGTTCTGTCCAGAACAAATGAAGCATAAAAAGCAAACAATTCCTTTTCATCAACTTCATCACTAACCTGTCTTTTTCCCCTGGGAGCTCTTACATACTCACTGGCCTGATCTCACGATCTGTCCTTGCACGCTACCTACCTTCTTCAAGAATTCAGCTCTGCTACAGGAAATATATACCTCAAACACAGATCTAAGTGAGAGCTTGTTATTGAACTGACAACTGAATCTAGAAGAGAAAGTAAGCATTTATGTAACTATTGTAATTTGTGTGAATTTAATGTCATAGTATCACAATAGCCTGTAAGGTAGCAGATGTTAAAATTGTTAAAATCCATTGTAAAACTTTACTGAGATTCTAGTAATTCCAAAATTGTGAGAGACAAATGGAAGAATTATATTAAAAGGAGCACCCAAAGCCTCTGTTAGATTGAAGGCAATCTTCTAACACTCCTGAACTCCTAGCAAAGCAGATTTTTTCTGCTGTTCATTTGTCAGCTTCAAGTAGTTTAACCTTGACGGCTAATTACATTGAAACCAGCATATTTTTGGATGTAGTACTTGATTAAAAAAATCACATTACCTCATCTCTTGATGCAGAATCAATTTCAGCAGCCAGTGACTGGGCTTTTGTTTGTGTTGCAAAGAGATTTTTAGCTTCATAAAGACTAAGACTTAGGATCTGTCCATTGAGATCATCATTTTGGTCACGAAGTTTCTGATTCTCCTATTTAAGGATAAAAAGACACTGATTTGAGTTCTTCCCATAAGGCTTCATTGAACAATAAATCTTTTGAATCACAGGTAGCTTGGATGACACACGGTAAAGCTGCAAGCTAGCAGCAACACTCTTGTCACCAGACAAGGCTATCCTGACTGCATCACAGGCATTTCCTTTGTGCACAATTTACACTGAATGTGTAAAGTCGTCCTAGACAGATACAACATGGTTCTTGTGCTTGTGTGAGAAAGGGGACACAAAATCTAAAGGCAGTATGCTATGAGTGGCAGCTATAGGCATTTTTCAAAGCAGTCCTGTGTATTTCACATGGACCAAGAGGCCCATCCCTGCTCACCTGCTTCAGCCTTTTTATTTCATGCTCCATTTCCACCTCTCTGGTTTTGGCATTAAATTCACTCACACTGGATGAAGAGCTTCTCCCACGTCCAGGACGCTCACATTCCAGCTTGTACAGCTGCAAGTGCTCCAGTTCCTTCCGCAGGTCTTCAATGAGCTGTGGGCATGCAAGCAGACCATGTCTCTCCAGTCCCTCCACAACCAGCCCTCCCCGTAAGCATCCAGCTCTGTGCTGCACCTCTGTACTCCAACACCAGCAGTCTGTGAACCTGGCTGAGGTCAGACAGCCCTACAATAGAGCCACTTGCTCTTCTATCAAGAACAAGGTCACTTAAACCTCTTCAGAGCTAGAAGTGTCTCTGATCTCTAAGCTTCATGTCTGAGAGGCATAATTCCCCTTGCAAACATAATGAAGGAAATCTTAGGGCACACATTCAAGGCTTCAAGTTCTCAAAAAGTTGGCAATCCCTGACTCAAAGTGGTTACAGTTATTCTTGCAGCATTCATCACCTTATGGATACCCCTCCCACAGAAACACAGTAATAAATTCACTGGATGCTGCACTTTCACTGTTCATTCTGTCTGTTAATTCTTTGCTGAGATGGGCTTCTATGCAGATGAGATGTGGTTGCCTGGTCTTACATCCCTCTTCACACCTACCTCCTGTGTGGCTTCCCTCTCCTTGTTAAACTCCAGCCTGTTCTGCCGCAGCTTGTCCATCATTCTCTTGTACAAATCCATCTCGTCCTTCAGTCGCAGACTAGTGTCTTCCAACCTATCTGACATGCGCTGCCTTTCCTAGAACAAATGGGCAACTTCACAGCTAGTTTGCAAGTGCACGAACCATCTTCAGTTTTACCACACAACTCTAGACACAGCTGGCCATAAGCTGGCATGTGTCTCAGGGCATTCCTGACACTAAAGGTGACCAATGTTCCAATTCCATTAACAGCCTTTTTTAGGGAAGGCAAACTAAAGAAGCTGGGCCAACCACAATACAAAATTTGCTCTTACACAAATCAAGCTGCTGTTAAATTGCTCAAGCACGTGGGTTTTGTTACCTCATCTAATCTCTCCGTTTGTGATTTCAGTCGTGTGACAGTGCATTTCAGCTCACTATTTTCTTCTTCCAGTTGTTGAACCCTGTGTCAATAACAAAAATCTTACAGCAAGTACCTCAAGAATGCAGACATGCACAATAGCATGTTCTAAAAAGCCATTTGACAGAAAGACCAAGCAATATTTCTAATATTACAATTTTTTAGCAAGAGCTATTGAGCACCATTTGTTTGGTTTGGGGGCCAAAATGCTACACTGCCCCTCAGATCCTTATGCTCCTAACAACAAGCATCAAAAAAGAATTAAGTAGAAAGAAACAAATGTAGACACAACTGTATGCTACAGCTGGTCACAACTCCCTCATTGAACCCATGCCAAATATCCAGCTAAGCTGCCTACATCAGCCACGTGGATTAAAGCATTAATGTAAAGCATCCTCTGCACTGTCTGGTTGTGAACAGCCTACGTTTACAAGCGAAGTAAGAAATGGATAAAAAGAACCTGTCCTGTGTTCTGGGTGGCACTAGGATGTTTGTTACCTTGTATTCAGCAGTTCAATTTCAGTGCCTTTCTCTTTCTCGTACTTGATATATGCCTCTCTATGTCTCTTTATCTCTTCTTCCAGGGTCTGTTCTGCTGATGTTTCTTGGTCTTTCAATAGTTCTTCTAGCTCATGAACTCTAAGGAAACCAGAGTGCATTTCAGTAACAGCTTCAACAAGTACTTTAAAAAACCCAACAGTGTGCAACTTCATTGCCTCTCATTTTCCTTCCAATTCCTTTATTTAATTTTACTTTGGGCACTGGAAGCTGCTCTAAGGTTTCCCTGAAGCCTTCTCTTCTCCCACCTAACAAGCCCAACTCTTTCAGCCTGGCTTCATAGGAGAGCTAGTATCAGTTCATCTATTACTCTTTCATTCTTAGTCTTGAGAAGATGGGACTATGACCCAGCCTTCTGCTCTTGCTACATGCAAGAACGAACAATGGTAACCTCTGTCACAACAAAGGACCTTGCTCTATACAAGACAGTAACATCTGTGTACTAAGAAACTCGCTTGGAAGGCCTCTGCTTGCTGAAAATTCAGCAAGGGAGTCCTATTCCAGTTGGGCTTCTCAGTTGAAGCCTTATCTGTTAGCATTAAGGCAGATGACTTGGCCATATTTTACAGGTAGAGATTTTCCTTCCCTACAACTCTATTCCAGCTTTGCTCTGACATAAGAAAACTGGCTCTGTGCTTCATTACCTGTGAACTAGCTGGGTGTTTTCCTGTTTCAGTTTGCTCTTCAGGTCACCATTTGTCAGGCTGTCATTCTCTAGTTCTGTCACCTTTTTTTCTAGGTACGTTACCTGGAAGGGGAAGTGGAAAAGAAGTGAGAGTTTGAATCTCTGTTCGTACATCCCTTCACTGTTCCTAAGTGGCGTTTAGCTATGCTACCTTTTTAAAGGGAGCATACTTGCCTGCAAAGCCAGCAGCAAAATTAAGCTCTGAAATTCTGAGGTTTCCAGACTCTGCATCTTCCTTGAAGGTGATCAGTGCAAACACACAGTAAAGAAGTACTAACACAATGCCTAGATCTGTACTCATACAGTTCTTGCATTTTTGTGAAGCAAAATCATAGTATTAATGGAATAGAAAGGACATTTTGAATAAGCTACTTCCGATTACTGGTAACTGTGAGCAAGAGAACTCGAGAACTTTGCCAGTTTGATGCATGCCTCCAGCAGGATTTTGTTGGGCACATTAACTGCAATGTACTCTGCTTCTCACCTTTTCAGTGATATCATTATCACAGGAGTCTATACTGTCTCTGAACAGGTCTTCTGTGCTGCCATTACTGCTGCTGAAGTTACTGTGGTGGAAGAGCTGTCTGAAAGACCAGAAAGATAATTATTTTGCTTGGTAAGGATGGAGGAGAGACTCTGGGTACTGCCCTATAGCCTGGCTTTGCACTCTGAACATCTGATGCTAAAATCAGTGCAATCATTTCAATGACAATTCCAACTGTTTAAGCACAAGTCCTGCAAGAGACTGGCAGCTAAATGAAGTCACAGTGAGCACAATCAATGGCACGGGTTCTTGGGTGAGAGTTCTTCGTTGCTTTTGATAGCATCTACCACCATTATTAGCATAGGCTAAAGATTGCCTTATTCACATTGTGTATTGAGTTGCATTTGCCTTATTAGAAATTAAGGCTAAGGTCACCATCGTGCACTGGTTGGTACAGTTAATCTAGAACATTTCATACTGTAAGAACTTCCATAAGAAGCAGAAGAAGAGAATCTCAAGCAGTTCCCACTACAGAATAGATAGCCCTCCCCAGCCCAGGGCTGGTTCATTCAACCAAAGGAAGATCACAGTTCTGTGTAACCTTTTTAAAGGGATGTTCTTGCTTTCCTTTGCATTTCAGCAACAACCCCAAATCCTCATTGCATAAGGGTGAAAGCAGCAACAGCTGCAATGCTGCAACAGCAGTATAAAGGAAAACAGTTGGCAGACAAGGAAGCAACTATGTTCTTAACAGAGCTCTTTCCAGTTCATGGGGCTGCTCCAAGACTAG
This sequence comes from Neopsephotus bourkii, assembly GCF_033783945.1. Taxonomy (NCBI): domain Eukaryota; kingdom Metazoa; phylum Chordata; class Aves; order Psittaciformes; family Psittacidae; genus Neopsephotus; species Neopsephotus bourkii. Next base: position 4,303,210 of record NW_026902223.1, read on the forward strand.
CAGTGGCTTCTAGATTCTGTAACATCCCTATCCAAACACAGGCCCCTTCCCCTGAAAACTTGTCTTGGCACATTTCTGTTTTCCTAAACTTATTCCTTCTCTCTCCTCCCACCCCCACATATGGAATTGCCACAGCTGATTCTACATGTATTCATGAGAAAGTTGAAGACTCTTACCTTCCAAAAGCTGTGCTTGATATTTTCCTGTTAGGGCTACATGGATACAGAAGGAATGATACAGGTATTAAACATTTATTTGACCAGTGTTGAATTCAATCTTAACTTAAACTCCAGGTGAATTGCACAATGAAACATAATATTGACTTTTTTAGTGAAGTGAAACAAAAAAGAATCTGAACAATATTCTTGGGCAACTTCATCAAAAGCTGCAGTCACCAACAATGTGAGGATCAATGGAGCCATGAATTACTGTGGTTATTAATAAGTCAATTTGTAAATATTGTTATATTTAGTAGATATTTGTCAGTGTAAATCAGAAACTAACATTAGGAACATCACAAAAGGACACTGAGTTAGTGATGGACATTATTCTGGATCCTCAGTTTTTAGACTATTTTATAAACAGTTAGTTTATCCTTCCCCATGATACTTTCCAGCTCAGCACAGGAACCGAGTTATTTTCCATTTTTACAGTTCTATTTTCCAGTCAGAGACTAGTATTATATAAATGAAGGACTAGACTCCAGACAACAGCACCAGAACCAAATCCAAATACCCAGCTGCATCGCTTGGTAAGGGGACGTTGTACCTCCATGTGCAGAGACACACAGCTCTCTATCACAGTATCACTCTCTTTCATCCAGGTATGTACAGCCTCACTCACACCATTACCAAAGCCCATGCCACTCATGGGCTGGGTGTTCGCAAACTCCTCGCCAGGACAGGAACATTGTTCCTATCAAGTACTATGCTGCTGTGTCAGCCAAGAGAAGCAGCAGTAACACTCTGCCAAGAGTTATGGGGAGAGGCAGGATTTACATTCAGCGTCTAGGGGGAGCTAGAAGCCCATCAAATTATTTCCTTCAAAACCCCCTAAGATGACTGTTGGAAGCACTGTATTCTTTCCAAGTGTTCAGTATAGTTTAGAAGTGAATGGAGTGGCAGAGATAGAATTGCAAGGAGAAAGCTGAAATTGCAAAGAACCCCACAAATAACTTCTGCCACAGGATTAATAATTTCTCTAAGTTCCCTAGAGGAGAAAGGAAAAAAAAAAATCCCACAGGAAAGAAGTACCTCTGCTGACCAATAGCTTTAGGAGAGGTGTAGGTAAAGTTTTACACATTAGATAAGCATCTGTCAGATCATTCCTCCCCAAATGGGGAAAACAGGAGCTCCTGTAGATGTGCACTAGGCAGCACAGCAGACTCCATTTCATGGGAAAGAATCCTGGAAATACCACTCTCCTCTGCAATCAAAGAGCTCATTGGCTACAATATTTGAATTTCCTGATGCTGTCTGCACCTTAAGTCAGAAAATCACTTACTAGCTAATGAAAAACAGCATTTTCCTTCAGGCTAGGTGTCAAGGTCTGAATCTCTTAGCTGATTTGTAAAAGCAAAGGATGTGTAAGACAGAATTGGCTACAGGCATGGAGAGGGCCCTTTCTTCCTCTCCTCCTGCTAGTCCTGTTTGAAGGCGGCATTGCTAAATGCAGTGCAATAGGCTGCTTACCTGTTTGCTTTCAAGTTTTTCAGCCTGGCTTCCAAATCGTTGAGTAGATTTATCTTTTTGCAGCACTGTGAGCAGTAAACATCCAGTAACTCGCTGTTATAAACATGCCTCATTTTTCGGGGTGTTTGGCCAGCACTGTTTGCAGGAAAGGAGAGATGTTACTAGCTATAGTAACCAACTCACAACAGGTTTTCTTCTTGACTGTGTCTGTATGCCAGAATCACAGGCAAGGGGCTTCAGATATCACCTCTAACCACAGCTCATCTAACTTAGAGCTGACGATGGAGAATTATGGTCTTATGGCAAATCTACCTCTCTGGTACAAAAGACATGTTCTGGGTGTCACTGCAAAGAATCAGTTTGGGTGACTGAAAGAGCAGCAAAAGATAAAGAGAATCCATGTAATGCATGTAGCAAAAGCAGCTACATTAGTATGCTCCACCTTAGCAGTGTCCCTCTTGCCCATCTTCTCACTATAACCTGGCATGCAACCTGAAGAGTCTGTTCTCCAAGAGAAAGACAGGAAGATGAAAAACAGAGTGGTCTGGCAAGAATTCATCACACAAACCCCCTCAGATGGTAGGACGGAAGGAACCCTGGAGTGAGGAGAGAGGGAGAAGTGGACATAGGTCTAAAGAGGAAATAAGAGTAGCTTTTGGCATGATAAAGAGAAAATTAACTCAAATGAGAGTAATCATGGCATGAATTGCGCAGAGCCCCAGGAATGAGAATGGAACCTGATAAACCTCAGGAAATAGGGGATGAAAGACACAAGCCATCATCATGAAGAGGCAGCAGAGAAAGGTGCTGGCTCTGCATGCATGACAGAGGTGGCAAGGTTGGATTGCAGGAGTGCTTGAAACACAGGGTAGCTCATGGGGGCTGCATGCAGAACAGAGGGATGCAGTGAGATTGTCCTGTGTTAGCAATGAAGCTCAAGACCTTCATGTGCTATTAATCCAAGCAGATAGATCCTAGAGCATCTCCCTGCTTTTTTTCAACTAAACCCCTGTCGATATATAGCACTTGACCTTACAAGTTGGTGGTAAGGATTTGTAGTACCAGAACTCTAAAGAGAAACAGCTCTCTCACAGGTCTTCTTCCACTGTATCAAGGCTGATGCACAGCAACAAGCTGGTTTCCAGCTTGCAGCAGATAACTTCCAATACTAGCTCTTAACTGTGAAATCTACTGTCTGCAATAGAGAGAAATCTCTACATGCAAAACAGCCCAGTTATTTCAACAGAACCCAACAGAGGTTATCAGAAACATATTTACTATAGCTCTTATTAAATACAGGAGGGCAGAAAATGAACTGATAACACTTTGCTTTTCAGGTGAGTCTACGTAACCAGTGTAAACTCTGGTATGCTCACCCATGCCCAGAGAAGAATAAAATGGAAAAATTGTTCGTTAATGAATAAGGAGCAACCTGGAAGATACAGATGAGCCAAGGTCAGAGTAGGCGTTGGTTCTGGTCTCATCATCAGGGCATGGGCTACTGGGAGTAAAATCCACATCATCTCCTTCCCCATAGTCTTCAAACTGTTCTTCATTACTGATCAGAGAGGCAGTGGAATAAGTTGAGAGGTCAGATGCAGCAGAAGGGTTGTGAGGACTTGACCTGAAACAAGAGGTCAAAATGTCTCGAGGGCCAACTTTGATAGCATCTCACCTCACATGGAATCTTCCACCTTTACAGCTTGTCTCCTCATTTGAAGTTGTGACCCACTTTGTGCTAAAAGCCTGAAGTGTTAAATACATCTGATGTGCATTTGATATGGCACCTTGAAAGACAAGAGCATGAGAACCTATGAACAAGCTACCTATGAGAAAGGTTTGGATCAACACAAACCACTTCACTTTACATAGCACACCTCAACAATCTTCAGTTATCATTTCTACGTAGTGGTGAAAACCACTACTCATGGGACTTCTGTTCTGGATGCAGGATCTGTGCAGACAACTCCAAAATGCATGGGATAGTGAGAGGAAGATGTACAAGACAGAGGCTGTCACTCTTTTCCACATTCAGTTTCCCAGTAGTTCCCATAAGCTCTCTTCCACACCACATGAATTCCAGCCACTCTCTTCTGTGTGGTCAGAAACAAACTTAGCTTGCCACATGCCAGAGAGTCACCAGTAGTACCGCTGGCATCTAACTGAGGCTGGGTTCCTGCCATTCCTCCTATCATGACACAACATGTCTGTCAGAAAAGAAATGGGCCACAAAAAAAGGCTGCTTTATGACCAGAGAAGCACCTAAGATAATGCCAAACAGCTAGGGAACTCTGTGACCTCAGAGAGAAAGGGCATAAATAGATCAGCAGAGGCAGGCACCATAGGAAAGCAGCTGTCAGAGTTCTGAGCACATCACATCTAATACAACAGAGCAAGTTTGCTGCAAAGGGTGCATGGCAATTCTCCTGCCCAGAGCCCAGACCACCCTGCATACGGGCAGTGCACCATCTTGCAGAGGCTGATGTTTAACAGGTTTACTCAGCTCCCATCTCTGTAAAGCATTCAGACAAGCCAGTAAATTCACATACAAGTTCTTACCAACAAACTTATCCCTACAGAAAATGCTCATCTTAGGCCCGAAACACACATTTTACTTGATAAGCCCTGGAGTGGCCCAACATATTAGCGTTCCTACTACAGGCAGAATCCAGTGCTGACAAGGCCCTGATTTCATCTGATGACACTTTGTGCAGACTGGGTTAACTCTTTCACTCCCTCTGTTTCAGTGCACAGCACTCGCATCTTCAACTCCACTAGCTGAGCCACGGGGGAGTAGCTCCCAGTTGATGTTCTCCAGGAACTCAGCAATATTGAATCTACCTTAAGCCTCTTAACCATGCCCAGCACTTTCAGAGACATGGAGATTGCTCTTCCTGTAATACTACACTTGCGAGCTGTAAACAAGAGATGCAACAGTGTTCCTCTGGTGGATGGTGAAAGCATTATTTGCATATCCCTTCCCTCCAAAGCAATTAGTAGAAGAGGAAGCCTGCCAACCTTTCAGATGGATGCTCTTTTGTTTCTCCTGTTTTGATGAGATCCATTTATAACCTACAATTCATTTATCCAATTCACATTAACAGAAATTAGGGCAAGTCAAGCCTGGCACACCATTAAAGGATGAAGATCATGAAGATAGAAATACTCAAAATAGATCAAAACTTATCTAACAAGGCTCCTTGGCTGGAAGGCGGATTAGCGTGAAGCTAAACATATCACATTAACATCTATTCATAAAGAGCTGCTGTGCCACAGACATACTGTGTAGTGGTAAGCTTTTGCGTGGCTCTGATCTGCGTAACTGCAGCTGCTGCTTGAATCTCAATGTTGTTACAGCACGTTAGTTTAGGAAAAGAGTTCCTCATAACACTTCCACCAGGCATGGAGGTAAATGAACAGTCCTCAGCTGGGATGATAACATATACTTGTCCATAAAAATCACTCACCAGCATAATAGCCCTGGAACATTACCACTTGCCAACACACTGGAGCCCAGTACTCCATTATCCCTCATGCATTGCCTGGCTAAGTTTCTCTTGTGGCAGCTCTGCAGTCACTGCTGCTGAACCCACCTGGTGATGTTGCTTAGAACTTTTAAATTTGCTGTTATTTGTAAGCATCATCAAACTTTCAACTGCTTGGGTTGAAACAGTCCTCGCTCAGTGTAGATCATGAGCTCACAATCAGCAACAGGCTGCAGACAGGAAACTCCTCAGCTGGGAGGAAAGATTCATTTCAAACACACTATGGGTAAAAGTCAGTCACAACAAGGATGGGTGTTTTGGAGAACTGAGAACCACAAGGCAAGGAGACAAGTTTGATAAAGAGCTGATAAAGTCTCTGGGATTGCTTGGGCAACTGGGAAAAGGAGAGACCTCAAATCCTGATACATTCAGGAGGAAGGTAGGAATGAGGCTGCACAGAGAGCATCCAAGGAGGCCCAGGAGAAAGAACTGCATTAGCAATGAGAGAAGCTTAAGAAGCATAAATCAAGCTGACAAGCCAAAAATAGGGAAGACAGGGCAGAGTCTTACAGAGCAAGCCCAGCTAAGCTCTGTCCTGTGGTTCTGCATTAACTCAGTTCAAAGCTGGAATAAATCAAGTTGGGTCCTTTCCTCCCCCCAAAGTCAGCTTTTACCAATACCCCCAGGTACTACACACCTGGGAAGAGTCAAGTTAGGATTACAGAGACACTCTTGTGTTAACAGCAAACTATGGTTACACACACACATGCTAGGACACCCTTTGTTAAACACAGTTTACTGCTGCACACTAAAAGCTATGGAAAATTAGAAACACATAGAATTAACTTGGTATATGGAGTAGCAAAGTGAATCTGCAGAGCCCACATCTTCAGGTAACTGGATATGCAAAAGACTAAAGCAGAATTCCTCATATTGCACTACTCTGCAGGGAGTGCTGCTTTTAATTCCAGCACGTGAAGGTTATGGGAACACAAAAGAACCTAAGTTTTGGGGGGATGCTAATGGAGTGATCCATTCTGGAGAGACCAAACACTTTCACCTCACCACACAACATGCAAGTCCCATGAGTGGTCACAAAACATGCCAGAAGGACCCACGGCTGAGACTGTCTAAGCCACTTAGAGGACCGGGTCATCCATCTCCCTTACTGTAAAAGGCTATTTAGTTTCTAAATCCTTCAGGCATCCTCAGCCTCCCGCAGTAGGAATTAGTCACATAAAGGCTCCTTCCTCCTTGGTCCTTTTGCACATGCCTCAGAACAGAGCTGCCATGAGGCACAACCATCACTCACTTGTCACCGGGCAGAAAGAGGCTACTGAGCACAGTGTCCTTCTCCTCGCTCCGACACACATCGGAGGCCTCCGAGCTCTGGGCACTCTCAATAGCACTGTCCATGTCAGACTCATGGTGAAGCTCCTGCTGTGCTAGAGTCATCACGTCCTCATCAGGAAAGAGCTCCAACTCGCCGTAGGTGCTTTCGCTGTCCAAGTAGGCACAGTCCTGGATTTCACCACCCTGTCAAGAGAAAGATTGGGAGTCAATTCAGCTCATCCTTCCAGGCAGTTAAGAGGATGTAGGAGAAGCAACAATGTGCTCTCTGGATGCCCCGGTAAGCAGGAGTGATACTGAATAAAAGCCATAAAACAAAAAGGCTGACCTGCTTTATCAAGCTGGTTCCTGCAAGCCCCTAAGGTAGCTTGCACCTTCCAAAAGGCTCAAATACAGTCTCTTAACTCTTCTACAGGTGAGGGGCACACAACACCCAGGTATAAAACGCAGTCAGTTGTGCCCTAATTTACTATCAAAGTGCACTGGGAGTAATAAATATTCTCAAAGTTTTTACTATAAAAAGAGGCATCCTTTGAATAATACATGAAGTCACAGAGTTTGGCCTGTGGTTAATATTATTAAAGAAAAGCATGCCAGACAAGTCTAACAGTTTACTCTGAGGAGTTAAAATATATAACATTAAAAAGAATTAGCAGGTGTTAAAACATTTATGGTAAGTTTTGGTGATAATCAAAGATATAACAGACCAGGGAAAAAAAAAAAAAAACCACAAAAACAAATCAACAAACCAAAGCCATCTGTTCCTGCCTCCTGGAACCTTGTCTTGATAAAGCATCAACTAAAGTAAGGGAGTAATTCTCATTACTGCAATGCTTTGCTCTTGCTGTTCATCCCCTCCCTTCCCTTCTTGCCCCATGAACACTCACAATAGCCAAGATAAGCTGTTTTCTTTGTGCTTGTCCCTGAGGGACAAATAGAAATTCTTAATTAAATAAATAAAGGCTAAGATTTTACCCTGTTCTTTGATAGGGAGCAACACAATACTGCTTAGACAATTCCCATTCAGCATGGCACAACTCATGACTCCAGTGTGAGTCCTGCAAATGCTCTGACCCAGAGCTCCACTCCAAAGCTCACCTGCAAGCTCCACAGGCAGCTTTACCGCTGAACCACTGCCAGCAAGTTAAGACAATCATGCATTTAAAGCTTAACTTATTGGCACAAGTAATGAAGTGTTTCGTTCACAGATACACCTCATATTCAGGTGCAACTGTCATCCTGCCCAACTCCTTCCCCAGGAATCCCAAGGCATTGGCAGCCTGGCACCAGCACTAGCTGCCCTTCTGGCAAGCATGTTCACAAGGTTGCTGCTACATGGCACTGCTTGCAGAAGCACAGCTTCAAGGATACCCCCATAGCCTCTGGACATTCCCACACTAGAGCCAGAGGCTTAAATCCCCTTTTGCAGAATCAGTGATGTTCTGTCCAATGACACCGGCTTTTCTCAGTGCCTTTTTCACCTGAACATGAGAAGAGTCAGCCAGAAGCTGCAGCTTTTGAAGATTTGCAAAAATTGCTAATAGAAGTGCAGGTCTTGCTTTCCATTTCTTTCTGAAATACCAGTTTCCATGAAAACTCCCAGCATATAGAGCTTTAAGAAATTCTGCTCAAATGTAGCTAACTAATGCACACCTAAGCAGGCAAAAGGACAGCTTTACCTGCAGTGTTTGAATCTCTAGGTACATACTCAGAGAAGGTATCTGGATGCTTCTGTAGCTGAGATTTCAACAGGTCTTCCAGACACACAAGTAACATCAGTAAGACACTTCAGCATTACAAAATAATAAGCACATGTGTATGTGTCTTCTCCCACTTTTCCATGCCAGCCTTATTAAGCCTGAAACTTTCCCTAGGTACTGCTCCAAGACATGTCCAAAAGGATTCATTCCTGGTCTATGCTGTGTAGTATTTGTTGAAGCCACCTTCCTCATGCAATCACATTTATAGCCCTGAGCCACAGCATCTTCAGCATGACCACAACCTCTCATCCATGGGGAGCTGGAGACACCAGCCTTGGAGTCTGCCCTGACCCCGCTAAAGCCCCAGGCTCTTCAGCGCATATTCTGACGTGCATCCTCACAAAAAAGCAGGGATAAAGACACTGTTGCTCTGGGATCTACAAATAGGCAGCACAAGCAGTAAGACCTTTATTAGTAGGAGTTGAAAAGTTAAACATTGCTAAGAGCAATTGAGATGTTTCCAAAGCATGGAGGAGTGTTTATTCAGCTAACATTTTCCCCAAGTTTGCTCCTGCATGCTTAGCCCCACAGGCACAGAGCCCGTGCTCCTCTTAAAAAGTTTAATGCAATAAAGCCCTAACTGATGTTATGGAATTGCACCAGCTGGTAAAAGTCTGATCCAGGAGGAAACGAGAGGCATGGAACACACAGTGGATCCCTGAAATAGGAGTTTCAGGGAGTAAAGGAAGAAACACCTCCTGCCCAGCCCTACCCAGCATATCTTTTTTGGAAGTCTTGGAGAAGTCTCTGCTTCAGCAAGTTTTGATAGCAGGAAAATCTCACTGGTATCAAAAAAAGATTAACACAAGAAAGTAAAGGTCAATATGCTCATGAAAAATTCCCTTTTTATTCCCTGTAGATAACACCACACATTTGCTTTTTCTAATAATAGCAGCCTAAATGCTCTTTAAAAATATTCCATTAGCAATTAAATGTGCAGTGTCATCGCTGAAGGCTGAAGGCTCACTCTTCTTTCCTGTCACTTTCTGGCAACGTAACCATCACACATTTACTTGCATTAGAGCACTGATTTACAGCTACAGTACAGACTGCACCTTACCATGCTGGTCAGTACCATGTATTCATTTTCAATGTGTAACTGCTCTGCTCCTGAACTTTCACTTCTAAGCCCCATTGTAAGAAAAAGAAATGAGCTTTTGGAGGCAATGACCCACCATAAGCTTGAACACCTGCTTTACAGCTTCTGAAATGTTTCACTGCAAGACTTGGAACCCTTCCTGCAAGCTGGTCCTCCCTTCTGCTAATCCCACCCTCAAGCTGTGGGGAGCTCACGGCTGATAGGCACAGGAGAATCGAGAACATCGGTCTGCCAAGCTCCTTTGAAGAGCTCCCTCTCCCTCAGCTGCCCTCTGCTGTTTCCTCACAGCAGGAAAAGCAGGGGCCACACAGCACACCCAATCCCAGGCTGCCAGCCCTGATCTTCTAAACGTATCTGGCACATCCTCACAGATATGTGCAAACAAAGTGGACCTTTAGGTAGGTACATCTCAGCTGCATCAGCTGCTTACTGATGCTTTTAAGTGCTCCAGGTTTCCCTGCAACGAGCGCTAATGATCAGTCTCAGCACGATGTACAGAAACCAGGCCCAATGACCACCCTGTGCTGAAGCCTGCATGACTGTTTTCTGTGGGTAGGAACTGCATGCTTAGCTATTAAGTTTTAAGAGCTTAGGGGTGGGGAATCACTACACCCCTAATAATGTAGTGTTTCCAAAGACAGAATATATCTGATGGGCAGCACAGAAACCCTGCAAAGCATGCAACTTGGATAGCACCTCTTCAGCCTTCAGTGCAACTGTCACAATTACACACTTCAAGTTTTCCTTCTGTAGCTTGAATTACCAATTAAAAGAAAACAGACAAAGCACCTTTGACACAACTTAAGGAAGCTACTACAAGAAGTCAGAATTGGGGCATGTAATTAGTAAACACTATTTAGGCATCCACACCTTACTGACTAAAGCAGTAAGATATTTAAAGCTCAGCGACCAGTTTCTTACAGGACCATACTTTCAGTGGTGCCATGCAGCACAGGGTGCTTACAGACCACCCCTAAGGAAATTAAAACTCTTAATAAATAAAGAAAAATGAAAGTCTGATTGCACAGCCTAACATCTCAAATTATTCCTTCACAGTCCAGGTATCTTAAAGTACTTCATGTACCAAATTTGAGGTTGGCAAGAACAAATGTTATTCAGGCAGCCTTTAAGGAGCCAACTTGATTTTGAATAGTACGTTAAAGATTAGGAGACACTTCTATCCTGAGTCATTTGTTTCCAATATACATGCTATCAGTTGAAACCTCTAAGAGAATGAAGTTCTGACGACATGAATATGAATCACTGTTCTCATTCGGAAGGCAGTTCCCATCTTTGTTGGCTGACTTAAAAGAGATGAAGTTGCTGCTTATGATCTTGGAAGATTCACATTAAAAAAAACAAAACAAAACAACAAAACCAATGAATGATAAAACAGCACCACCACAACATAGCTGCGAGTAGCTTTAAAGCAGTAAGCACTTTGCACTTTATCTAATCGGATGCTCAAGATAACTCCAAGTGCTTCACAGGCAGTCAGCCAGACACTTGTATAGCAACTGTTGAATATTCAGCAACAGTTTGTTCTATAGAAGCACCTGCTGCCCAAAGATCCAAGGCCATTTCACACAAACTAATGAATTCCCTTCCTCAAAAGAGACAATTGTGTGGCTGCATTGAAGCCAAGATGAGTAAGCAGAGCCTGCCTTTGCCCAGCCACCCTAAACAGAAGCAGGAGCCAGAAGACAGCGATTCCCATGGATTTCTTCTGATCCTTATGGAGCAAGAAAGCAGAGTCAGCATTAGGTGGGTATGGGAATACAGCTCTGCCTTGCCCTGCAGTGACCTGGCTGGGCTTTCCCAGGTTGCAAGCAATCACTAAAATATCCACACATAAAGCAGCTGAAAGCTAGCAACTTGGTAGACAGGCTACATGACATGCCTACATCAGTACATTCGTGCTTAAGAGCAAGCACAGTTAAAATTTGCTTCCATCACAGCCAAATCATTAGCACCTCTGACATTTAGACAAACTCCCAGTATTCCAGAAGAGAAAGGGAATTAAAAACAGGATCCAAGTCTCCCGCCACCCAGCAATTTGATTAGTAAGAGCTGGAAGAATCACACATGACCAGAAACAAGAAATGCCACATGCACATCAGCCATGGCACTTCCCTCATCAGGATCATGCCCCTAACCTGCACTCATCCAACAAGCTCAATCTGCTAGCTGTGGGACAGATGTAGTTCTGTCTGGGCACCTTCCCCATCAAGTCTCATCCCAGCAAAACTGCAGTAAACGTCACCTCACCACAACTGGAAGGGAAGGGGTGCCATATGGAGGCATGCCAGGCTTGGCAGGCTCAAATGAAATGTTACTTTTGCACATCCATCACAGAGAAAACCCAGGCACTCTCATCTCTACTTATGCAGCCACTGCATTGGAAGGCAAGTATTCTTGTAATTACTGGGTAATAAAGAAGGGTGTGAAGTGTTTTTCACCAATGTGTTTTAGAAACATGCCACTCCTCTACAAAGATTGCGTATTTACACCAAGTAGGCGATGGTTAAAGCACATTCTCCCCCACCATGTTTCCATTCCTTTTCAGTTGTCAGGCAAAGGTGGGGAGATGCTGATCTACCCTTTGATCTGACTGAGAATGGGAGAAACTCTGTAAGAGGAAAATACAAAAGCATCAAGTGAGACCACACCTCTGCATCTGTATTCGTAAGGAAGCTGAGCAAGCTCTACTTAGCTCAAGGCAGAGCAGGGGCTGCTGCACGCAGCAATGCAGCTGGCAGGTAGGTTGATGGGGGTGGGAGGAAGTCATAGAAACTGCTTCCACCTCCTGCTGCAGCATGCAAGACCAAGTCTCCCCGCATAGCTGGGAATTTAATGTCTCGCCAAGTTCGAGATGAATGTGCAGAGCATGGCTATTTTACTAAGCTGTCCAAATAAGAAGCTGGTTTAGGGCCATAAGTTAGTTTGTTCAATGCAATAGCTTCTTCTGACTGTTTAATTACTCAAATCTCGTATCTGAAGCCCAGTTTTTGCCAATGCTTCACACACTGCTGCTGTGGGTATTGGAAGGGACTTCTAGGGGCAAGTTTAATCCCAAGATCCATATCTATAGTCAAGTGCTAGACAGCATCCTGGAAAACTGGTGAGGAGTCCCCAGACAGAGGGTGAGCTATGCCTGTGCTGAAGTGCCCTGCCAGTCACGTTTCCTTCCCTCAAGGCAACATTCGTATCTGATACAATTGTGCAATTCAAGGACAACAGGTCTTGACTGAAAGACCAAGCTTCAGCTTCTGGGCTGTTCACACTGAACCACAGGAGCAGAGGGCACAGAGGTTCTGAAAGGCTGCTTTGTGCTCTGGATAGGAAGTTCAAAGTGACGGGCCTTTTCCAAGGCAGAGGAGAAAGGCAGTGTGCAGCCTGGAGCCCGCCAGGGAGCGGCAGGAGTCAGGAGTGTTTACACTCTTACCTGTCACTCTAATTGGCCATAATAGACATGCCAGACCTCATCAGGCACAGGGGCTAGATCCAAGCACTCCTTTTCACAGGTCATTGTTTATGCTCTGAAAGTTTTAACATTAAAAGACTTTAGCAGGCTGCTAATTTGATAATCTGAAGGGCGTGGGGGGGGGGGGGGGGGAGGGGAGAGATTCTTTCCAATTACTTTGAAGTTGTGTCCTGTCACTCCCTGCGCTGCTTCCCACTAACTACTGTCACACACATACATGTCTATGACGGGCTATCATACCCATCACTGAAGGCTCAACGCAAAGAGCAGCAGAAGAAAACATCCCAGCCTGCGGCATTAGCAACAAGTATATTCCCTTCACCTTCAACATGGACAGGCCCAGCACATCAACCACTTGAGTTCAGAGTAAAACCCAACAGATTGTTTCGCACCTTGTTCCGACACTGAGCTACAAGACTGTTTCCGTTCTCTTTCACATACCTAGAAGAAGAGGTGAGAAGTGGCACCATGCTGGTATATCATGATGTGTCACAAATGTCACTCCCAAGGAGTCCACTCCAGTAATAGCAGGAACTAATTACGTGAAAAAGTTTCTGCCAACAGTGCAAAATGCTTTTGACTGTGCAAGCTGCTAGACCTCTGCAGACTGGTACCACAGCCCTTCCCATACAGTGAACTGCCCACAGCAGGCACCTGGCACCCACATCAGGCAGCTGCATGTTGAAAGGAGCTGTGGTCAGCTCAGCATCACCTTTGTGGTATGCAAAGGGGTGCTGCAGTTCTTGGTTTAAAAAAGCTGGTATGCAACCAATGAAAATGATTTGCCTAAAAAGATCTGCACAGCAGATAACAAATATGACATAATTAACCCTCTTGAGAAGCCTTTGCCTTGAGATGAGACAACCTCTTTCTATTTTTAAAAACAGAACAGCAGTGACAGGGAAGAAACCAGAAAATGGCAAACTCTCCCCAGGGATCCTTTCCTGGGACTGCCGCTATTAAACCAGCCCCTTTGGGCAACGGGGCCAGTGAAGGCACTGCTGGTACATCACAAGCAGCGGCATTTACTGTCATACTGGCGTGGTTGGTAACACATTATTAAGACTGCTGGACACCATAGAGGCAACCACAGGCCAGATGTCACCATGTCCCTCACACAAAAGAAACACACCTGCAGTTCATAGTCACAGGCACTCCAAAGACACCCTGGTATGGACCACCCTTAGGACCAAGATGAGGTCAGATTATTTTGAAGCAACATTACAACCTGGTCTAGTGGAAGGTGTCCCTGCCTGTGGCAAGGCAAATGGAACTAGCTGATCTTTAAGGTCCCTTCCAACCCAAACCATTCTGTGGTTCTGTACCATGTCAAAGAAAGCTGGAGGCTGCTTGTGAAGGAATGTCTTTAACCCTAAAGCATAGTCCACTACACTTCTCAGTCCAGCTTCTTAATTAAGGAAGCCTGTAAGTTACAGGATTCTCTTTGCAACTGGTGCTTGCTGCTCAGGAGACAGTGAGCTCACATACCAACTTGTTTTCTTTGACAAGCTTCAAGGTCACCCAAGCAGGTACTCAGTACATAGCAAAAGCTTGCTTAATTCTTGCTCATGGGTGCCGCAAGCACATGAGTGAAGAGCTCCCTGAGCAGACTTAAGAGCTGCTCCAGCCTGAGGCTAGGTGAAGAGGAGGGTACTGCTGGTACTTCCAGAGTAACACTAGGCACAAACAGCCTGAAGAACAAGAAGCTGCTCCAGGGAGGAACAGTTCTAAGCTAATTGTTTACAGGAACCCTGGTCAAACTCCATTTCCCCTAAGAATCTGTAAGGTATAATATTTGCATTTCTTCTCTGTACTACTGCAAGCGAGGCCTCCAATAAACACAAGGAAATAAAAGGCATTTAAAGAAAGGCAAAGAAAGTAAAATTTTTGCCTCGCAAATCATACTTGCGTCTTCCCACCCACCCAGGTTAGATTACACTGCAGCCTCCAGAGGGGAGGCATGATTGGAGAATAGGAGCAATTTCAGACCCTAAGAGGCACAGAAACGTCTCGAGTTTCTTCAGCACAGTAAGAAATCCAGCCATGCTTGATGAGCAGTTTATGTTGGCAAGCAGAGGAAAAGTATTAAGGATGTGGCTTTGCTCTAGTTTATGTGGAAACACTTCCAAGAGCTCATTGGTCACACTGAATGCAGACAAGCCTATAAACTAATTTACTTAATGTTTAAGAAATACTGAAGTATCTCTGAAGAGCTCTTCATTAGGAGGACGAAGGAGCTCCAGGACCTTGGCTGCTCTTCAGCTGGTGGTGGGGCAAACCACAAGTTAAGGCGTCTCTGCTGCAGGAATAACTGGAATTGCAGCCTTTAGCCATCAAAGTTTGCAAGCACTGATTTTTAGACATTTTCACTGCCCCTGTCTATTTATAAAAGGCATTGATTTATTTTTTTTTTAAGAAAGGCTCTCACATACCTGCTCTTTTTATTTTCTTATAATGAAGTGAGAGCACTTAATTGCAGAAAGGCTGCCAAGCACATCATAGTGTTTGGCACATGACAAACATAGATTAAAGACCCAGTGATCATAAACTCTGGCACAGCCAACAAACCATGTTTTTCACTTACATGGTAAAATACAAAGCACGGCTTATTTTAGAGTTTACAGCTATGTGTAGGCAGGAGTTATTTCTACCCTTAACATGTGCACACACAAAACAGAAAGGGACCAAGCAGAAATCACAACAACGTTAGTGTGCACACTGAAAACAAGAATCAAACGGATCCATATCCAGAGACCCCCTACTAACAACCAGCAGTATTAGCTACAACACAGTGCCCAAAGCGCTGTTTTATGTTGTCAGGAAGCACTTACAGAGCCTGACTTACGGTCAGTGCAGCAATAAACCTAAATGACTATAGAAAGAACAAAAGGAATTACATTATTTCACTGCAATTCAGAATTTAAGGGGTCAAACACCGAAAAATGGCAAGCATTTGAGATTATTAATGTTTGGATAATGGTTGATCCAGCAGCAACCCACGATTAGTTTTGTAAGCATTAAAGGTATTTCACTAGGACACTTACTCAAAAGACTTAAAGAGTTAAGACCAAGGTATACTCAACACATGTTTCACGACTGGTTAATCAATAACTGAAGCAAAGCTATTTCATTCTCCTCGCTATTTTGGCATAGTGTTTTGTTTTGCAGCCTTAGCCCATGGCAAAGATCCCCCAACCACCATGCGGGTGAGAGCCCTGACAGGGCAATCACAGCTGAGAAACATCTGCACATCATGTGGCTCCTGGGACACTCGCTGCTGTGCGCAGTAATTCTTCAGATAACAAAGTTAAATGCAACCCATTAAAAGAGGTCTTAAAACTGCTCAAAGGCTACCACATCTAACATTGGGAACAACTAAGGCTCCTTATCAGGTCCTCATCTTAGGCAGATGCTGCCAAACAGGCAACAGAAATTGCACTGTCTTAGTTTGTACCCAGTTGCGTGAATAATATATCCCCTTCCCCTAACATCAGAAGGGCCACATGCAGAAAAATCACTCATCTCACCAGCGAGTTCACACTTCATACTGAGAACAGAGAACTTATTAGGGAATGGCAATCAAGTCCCATCACTGGGGAGCAACCCAACCATTCAGCACACCATCTGACTGGAATAATGCTATTTTGAACATGAGCAGCCATGAGAGCACATCAAAAGGGATTGAAAGAATCACAGATTATGCTGGCATAAGGGCTTGAATACAGGTACCATGAAGCCCACGTTCAGGGAGCCTAATCTGAACCTACTTCAGAAGTGTTCACTCATCTGTCTCTCCTCAACATGAGCAGTTAAATCAGACAAGTAACACAAGGATAAATTCTTATCTGTGCCCCCAAAAGCCACTAACCTTATAAATCTGCCAGAAATCATGAAGATTATTCCTATTATCCACGCAGCAATGTTAAACTGCCACCCAGAAATCAGCACTAGCACGGCACAGCGCAAGGACAGCATTTGCCTGCCGTGGGATCTCTGCCATAAGGTCACTTCTATGTAACAGAACAGCACAAGTTGTGTCCGTTTCAGGGACATGACAAACAGCTCCAGACCAAGAACCCTTAATACCTCTACCACTGAAAGCTTCAGAGGAAGATCTCTGCTATAAACTGCCTTTTGCTGCTGCCAAGCACATAACACAGGCCCATCAGAACCCAGTACACCAGCGGCAGGACCACTTCACTGATCACATCAGGGTGACATGGGTCCCACACACGGGCTGCTGTTACAGAATACACTGTGTGACAGCAAATCATTTCTTCCTGGCTATGTCACCAGCACCCCAGAGCTGGCAAATGCATTCATAACTCCAGCTGGGTATTAAAAGCACACAACAATGAGCAATAGCAGTCCAAACACATCACCAGTGCCACAGAAGATAATTGCTGAACACACCCCTTGCTTGCATTCGACCTTAAAAAGTAGTCTTTGCTCCTCTGAGCCTATTAAAGATTTAAAGCCCAGATACTTGGGCATCTCCATGTGCTGCAGGAGGCTCGGCGAGGCAAGAAGACTCCTTCTTTCCTCCCAAACCCCCCCATAGCCGAATTCGCCTTTCCCCCCACGTAAAAGCATTACCAGAGCCCTCCAAGCAACACCAAGCCCAACCCCTCAGCCTACATAACCCCGGCGCGATCAACCCCTCCCTCGGCAAACAAAAAACAGCAAACCCGGAGTAACAGGAAGGTTTCAGCGATGCTTTTCACCCGCCCAGCACCGGGGGAGCGGGCCCACGAACCCGACTTCCCTCACGTCGCAGCCCCGGCGCAGGGGATGCCCGGGGCAGAGCGGGATCCCGGGCGCGGGGGCTGCGACGTGGAAGACCCCAACCCCGAAGCAAAGCTTCCGCCCTCACCACACACACGAAGGTACCGACAGGTTCCCGCCTTCTCCTCCCGTACCTGCCCCGGCGCCGGGTCCCCACAGCCCGGCCCTGCCCCTCATGGAGGGGGCGGTGGGCGGAGCCACGCCGCCGTTGGGCGGGAACTTGTGCCGCCCCGCGGTTGCTAAGCGACGCTATGGCGGGGGGGAGTGTGTGGGGGGTGTCCGGTGTTAGGCACTGAATAGAGAGGTTCAGCGGGATGCAATGAAATGTGGATTAAACGACGAATAATTATATATATGGATAATATATATATATCAATATGAGGGTAGGTTTTCACTGTGAGAAAGATCCAGGGAGGCCTTAAAGCAGCTTCAAGTGCGTAAAGAAGCTACAAGAGACCTGGAGAGGGGCTTTTGATGAGGGCCTGTAAGGACAGGACAAGGGGGAATGGCTTTAGGATGAGCTCTCAGGCAGAAGTTCTTCACTGGGAGGGTGGAAGAGAAGCTGTGGCTGCCCCATCCTTAGCAGCGTTCAAGGCCAGGTTGGACACAGGGGCTTGGAGCAACCTGCTCTAGTGGAAGGTGTCCCTGCCCGTGGCACTGGTTAGAGCTGGAAGAGCTTTAAGGTCCCCCCAACACAAACCGTGAATGAAAGGAAATGAAATTAAATGAAATCAATGAAACGGAAGGAAAAGTGGTGGGAGGCAACAAGAAAGTAGAGATTGAAATGGGGTGGGAAGGCCTCGAGAGCAGCAGGAATATCAGGTCCCAGATGGGGACAGCCTCTGGGGACACCAGGGTTCACTCTCATTCCTGCAGCTGAGTGATGATCAACCGCATGTACAGCCTCCCCATGCTGATGGTGCCAGTCTAAAACACCCTCAGTGTGCTACAGAGCAAAAGAGAAGGATTCTGTTAGGAAGCAATGTCTGGTTTGTCCTTGATTCTAATCCCTTCAGTTACAAGATAAAGGAAGGCAAAACAAAAAGGCTGAGAACATTCACACTTGCCTTCATTAATTTGAATTCACTTCACTTCTTAGAAGTTGTGTAACTTCCCTTCTTGCAACACCTCATAAGGCTCGTGTTTACTGTGCTGTCTGTGCTAATAAAGAAAAGAGTAACAAAATAAAATCTGCTTCTGTGGCCCTGCAGTAGGGTAGTAAAGGCAGATGGGGGCATTCAAACAAACGCTTTCTGCAGAACTCCTGCCCAGGAGCCAAATGCTGCCCTTACAGACTGTCAGTCTTCTCTGCAGTGTTACACAGGGAAGGAAGCACCAGAGGATAAGGAAATTATGAGAAAACAGACCAAAGTGAGCACTGACAAGCCCACCAGCTCATACTTCACTCAAACCAGCTCAGCGTCGCACGTCCCAGGTCTTGCCAGAGCCTGTTCTCATTTTCACCACAGCCAGAGACTTCTAACTGTAAAATATTGCTATTCAAAAAGGGAAATAAAATACAAATAATTTCATAAGCCTCAATTCTTCTATGCAAAGCTCAAAGCACTTCATTGAACTTGACCCTTCGCCCAGTTAATTGAAAGAAAAGGAGAATTCGGTCTCTACCGAACAGAGAAGCATGGGAAGGGTGGGGGTGCCTTAGGTTTAGTGTAATGAAGTACAAGAGCAGCAGATGAAAGTCACATGCAGCTTCAGCCAACACCCCCTGCTCTCCTCATGTGTGTGAGGGGTCCCCTGGACTCGGTGGGGCGGGTCCCTGCAGATGCTGGGCTCCCTGCTGTGGCACTGGGGCTCCAGAGCTTTCGTGTTCAGGAGCTCTGCGGGGAAGCTGAGCAGAAGCTGATACTGAGCAGTGTACCAGAGATCAAACCCACCTCCCAGACATCCTCCTATTCACTAACCTGAATGCACGGGAAAGCCATTTTACTAGACAGATGTGGGGACAGACAACTTCACTGCCCACTGAATAGGACACTTCTAAAACCTGAGTTTCCTTTTAGTAATCATTTTGAAAGAGACAGTTGTATATGAGGGGTTCATTGCAGAGGAAATAACAATCACACATAGAATAATTACTTGCACAGTATGTCTTTTAATGGTTTCCTGAAAGACGCAAGCAAGGAGTTTGTATTGTTACACAGAGCAGGCAATATTGCGGCACATTGTAAATGGTTCCTGATACTTGCAGGATGATTAGCCAACAACTTTCAATGGCTTGTGGTGAGCAAAGTGTAAAATAAATGTTTGACAGATAAAGCAGAAACAGCCAAAACGGATATTATAATAGAGATGTTAAGAACAAGCATAACTGTTTGTTTCACCTGATGAATGTATTACTGAGTATGCCACTCAGGACTGTGCCATTTACTACACAGTAACAATTAAGAAGGCATAAATGTCTCATTGATAGAAGTGTTCCTCAATAAAGGTCCTAGAAAATGTACAGGTTTTAGGCAATCACTTCTTATTAAGAAATGACTGCATAAAAAATGTATTAAATAGTAATCATAGCTATAATAGAGGTCCACTTCTCACTTCATTAAAGCTAAGCCTTAAGTGGAGATTGTTACAGGCTGACTTTGATCTCCACTGAGATCAAAACCTTATTTTTCACATATTTCACAGTAAAGCGATAATTTCCTGTGTAATATGATTTGTTTCCTACAAAAGGAAAAGCTGTGCATGCTGTCAGCATGGCAGGTGGCCATCACTGCCTTCTGGAGGCCATCACTGTATCTGGAGTGACACAGACCTTTAGCTGCTTCATCTGTAAGAGCAGTGAGGTGAGGAGGAAGGGCTGCATGTCTGTGTGAAGGAAGATAGCAGCTTCCACTTAGTAACGCTGGCAGCTGCAACTCAAGTGAGTCAGTGCCACAGGAGATGCTGCATGATCTGTGTTTCCCAGGTGAGACTGGCGGGCTCTCCTCTCATCATGACTGCAGGCAGCTGAGGAATCTCTGCAGGTCAGTCATAGCTCAGATGACCACAGAGATTGAAATATGCTCCAGGCTTCACGCACAGTTTGCATGAATGGGATCTGCACACCAAGAGCCTCACTTGCATGGTGTTTTCTGCCTCCATCGATAGCAGACTTTCTGCTTTCCAAAGGAATGTTGAACAATGGCAGGTAGGTTCTACAGTACTAGAACAGCTGGCCCTTGGAAATGACAGGGCATTGCCACATGCACAGTTTCCATCTTAATTCATTTTGGCTTTTCCTATCCTGTCTGCCATACACCTACTTGTACACAGTTTTATTTGTAAAGTACGTGTAAGCTTAAGTCCTATCCAGAGTTTGAGGCTAGGATACAGACAACTAGCTTTCTGTTAATGGAGAGTAGGCTTTTAGCTTCATTACCACAGGAAAGAAAAGAGATGGCTACACTGGCAAAATGATGCTTGGTACTGCCAGATCCCACAGATAAATGATGCTAAGCATCCCGAAAAAGGTGCTTGCAGAAGCATGCCAGAGGAGATCTGGGCCAAATATTTGTATTTGGGTGCTTAAAGGAACACTAAGTACAGAGCTGAGTGCCCACATCACAATCACTGCTGACTTCTTCCCTGTGAGGGTGCTGAGGCGCTGGCACAGGGTGCCCAGAGAAGCTGTGGCTGCCCCATCCCTGGCAGTGTTCAAGGCCAGGTTGGACACAGGGGCTTGGAGCAAGCTGCTCTAGTGGAAGGTGTCCCTGCCCATGGCAGGTGGGCTAGAACTGGATGAGCTTTAAGGTCCTTTCCAACCCAAACCAATTTGTGATTCTATGACCTGCAGTAGCAGCCAGAGTGCCCGCTGAAACCAGGGAAATGCCAGGCAGGGTATGTTGTTAAAAGGGTTTTTGGCAGAACAACCTGCTGATCTTGTACAAAACACTGCAATTTCTTCTGCAGCAATTCTGAACAAAGGCTGGCACCTCCTCTGCTGTTCCAGAGGCAGAATCCTTCCTCTGAATCTCACTAAAGCATCGCTCACAGGCTAGTCACCCTAATGACAAGAAACTGGAGCTGAAATGTGAAGAACACAGACTAATTAATAATGAAGATAATGAGATCACCAGAATGTATATACCAAACCCGCATCTTCATTATCTCATGAAAACTAGCAACTCCAATCATGCTTTAAGGGCCTTTAATCATGCTCTCTCTGATGAATATTGGTGGCTACTCTGCACAGATACTTACGTAGAAATACCTTTTGTGTGGGTTTTCCCCCTACAATAATAGCTGGCCGAGTTTCTACTGCACGTTACTGCTCTGCTTCAAAATGAGATAGTGCAGACTACTAATTACAGCTGGTCTGATCTTCATCTCATCTACTCTCATCTTACTTTGGAGTGCCTCCTTTGAAGCAAAGGCAGTGAGACTGGTGTGAATTACTTACTGCAGTATTAGTACGAATCCCTTTTATTATGACAGAACAAACCAAGAATGATCCCTAATTAAACTAGTTTCTGCAGAAACACAGGGAGCACATAGTCCCTGCCCCAAGGATCTTACAATCAGAACAGAGGTAAGGAAAAGAGCACAGAAGGAAGTCAGACTACAATTTGTTCCCCTGACTTGTCTGAAGGGGAGGTCAGGAGGAGACTAAGATAGGATGAACAGAGGAAAAGTGTGGAGCTGCTGCGGGAAGCAGCAGGCTGCATTTACAGCTAATGGAGCCTTTTCAGAGTATTCTGCGGTTTCTTCTCTGCCCTCCCCATCCCTGCATCCCTGGACAGGGTGAGGAGGTCAACTCCAAACTACAGCTTCACGGAACATTGCTGTAGGTGGAGTAGGCTCAGCTCAAATCCTGCTCTCACTCCCAAAAACAAGACCCAAAGTGTCTGCAGAGAGGCTTATTTTAGCAAGTAGGGAAGCAGCTCTTTCACCTCTCCACCATCGGGTAGACCATGGGGGCTTGCTCTCCCCATGATCCCCTTTAACATTAATCAGAGCAGAATGCTTGCTTGTGTACTGTCCTCAGGAATACAGCAGCCAGCGCGGCAGATCAAAAAGCACGGGTCAGATGAAGGGTTCACAACAGAAGGTCTGACTGCTGAGGGCAGGATGGAGCTGGCTGGGAGCCCATTAGCATCAACTCCTTGGGCCTATAATGAAGCTGGACCCAACTCTATGATGTGCAATTATAGCATAAAGACATTTCAGGGAACTTACCCATTGCCCTCTCTACAGATGAGCTACTTGTAACCTCTTTGCCATCAGCAGGTTACCCTTTGGTTGCTTAATGAGGCTGCATTTGGAAAGACTTTCTGTGTTCCTCTCCAAAAGGGACAGTAAGTCATGAACTGTGAATCCAAAGGTCAGATAATAGAGCAGGGTATGCACCCTGCTTGGAAAAGCAGTTTATTTTTTGCTCATCACTGCAATGGTACTATTAGGTCTTCCCTATCATGCTCTGAAGGTGTCTCATAATCATAGCTGTGAATCCACAATCAAAGCATCTTTGTCAAAAACATGCCAGGCACAAAATCTATTCTATTTGGTCTTTGTCAATATGACCAATAATAAAAATTAAGATAAAACAACAGGTTATACGAGCAAATTCAAGTGAAAAATATGTAACTTGTCCTATAGAGATGGGCTGGGAGGACCGTGCAGACAGAGGACACATTTGCACTGCAGCTAAGTGCACAGAAGACAGCAAAGAAAGTGTGAACATCCCTCAACCACCTCAGAGCTTCAACCAAGGTGGAGTCAAGCAACTCCACGCTTTACCAAAAAGATGCAAATGCACTTCCTCAGCTCTCTGCTGTGACATATGAACTCAGCTCCGCTGTGGCTGCAGGGTCAGTTTGCTTTATTGGTGGGTTTACTGGCCAGGAGTTAGGTGAGCCTGGAGACCTGGATGGAGCAGTACGGGGTTCTGACAGCCCCTCTTATGGATGTGAAGCTCTACTGGATTTGGCTTTGCATGGTCTGTAAAAGACAGGCTGTTGCCTGAAGAACACACCTTTTGGTACTTTCAACTCTAAGCATGCTTGCATGACATGGTTTAAAGCTTTTAGCCCATACTCTTTATAACATCACTTGTTACCACAGGAAAGGAAAAGAATCAGCTGTCCAGGACAGGAATAATTCATGCTCATGAGTGGCTAATATTTCTCACATGGCTAAGAGAAAGGTTGCTGTACAGAGCATCCTAAAGCCTGTGCTGAGCTCATGGGTGCAACGTCACATCGGTCCTATTGCTTGTTTGCATTAATACATCTCTTTAATCACACAGTCACACGGTATTTCCCACTGGTCTGGACTTGTCCAGGACACAGGCTGGATGGTGCTCAGTTTATCAGCAAGCATTCAATATCTGCTTTAGTCTCCTTGATCAAAGTGTAGCTTCACGTCTTATTTACAGCTACTACTAACAGCCTCTATAGACAGAACTATTTATTTTCCCCCAAGCTTTGTGCTCATCACACTGACATCTGAGTGCCTTGCGAAGATTAATTTACCTTCATAAAGCCTCTTCAAAATGAGAGAAGATGGTATTCCCATGATTTTACACATCAGGAGCTGCTGCAGAGACAGATTGAGGTCAAACATTTCCATTCATGATAGGTCCTAATAGGAAACATCTCAGATCTAAAATTTTTTAGATATCTTCAAATATAATGCCAAAACAAAGATCTGCTGGTTTGTGTGTTAAACAGAGCTCTGACTGGCTCCTTATGAAGCCAGGTATTACAAGAACAGGAGAGGAGTAGGAACTGTAAATACTGGTCACTGGAAATACAGGATGAAAGCTTTCTCACTGCAACACTAAAACCCAATACAGATAACCCATGTCAGTATAAAACACATTACGAGCCTGCAATGAAGCAGCAAAATATACTTTGAGAAAGTATGGGATTTTTCTCTGCAGTTTGCAACACAGGACCAACTCCTGAGAGCACAGCTGGAGGTGGGAGCAGGTTCTCTCCACTTCTTGGGGTCTGGCCCATTAAGCATGGACAAACCCAGAAAGCTTTGTAGTGTAGAGGACTACCCTGAGAAGGAAGGCCTTTGTTTTATTAGTGTGTTAAAAGCATCTGTGGCTCAAATGTGCCAGTATCACTTTACAGCATGAAAACGCTGCCCAGGGGACTCTCAAGACTCATCTTTTCAAACGCTGCTACCTCTTTGTCAGTTTTAATAAAAGACAGCTACAAAAACAAAGTGGGCCATGTGGTCTCAATAAAGCAGAGACTGGCAATCAATAACAGAAACAATCTGCACTTGCGTGCTGGGAGAATTTGCTTTTAGCAGCAACATCTATATAGCAAGACATCACTCAAGACCTCCCTTTGATTTTTTTCAGGACAATAAGCCCACTGTGCCCAAAGCATATCTGTGCTTATAGAGATTTGCAAATCCAGGTCAGAGTTTAGACCGATAACATGACCATGCAACATATGATGATGGATCAGAGCTTACAGGATGTTTGATCCTTCTTCTCTCCTAAAATGGACACTTTTCTGTCTCAAAAGAAAACCCATCTGATAAAAATCTGATATTTTAATACAACATATGTATTTGCTGCTGCACTTCTTGATCTTTCATAGTAGTACCCTCCCAGCTCTGCACATGACTCTGCCTAATACAAGCCCCTGTCTCCAGCCACAGTCTTTAGCAGTTGATTGAGGTAGGTGTAGAGTTAGGAAAGGCAACAAAACATGGGGACAGACATGGAAGCTAACAAGAAGTCTTTGTCATTTGTTATGCTGAAAGACACCAAACTGTGCCATAGCAGGCTTTTTAGATGAGACTCCAGACACATTTTGTCCCTGCCCTCCTGTATGTAATTTGTATGAACTGGTCCATTCCCTGTGACTATGCACTTAGGTGACAGGGTGGCACTCAGCTGCTGGGCTCCTTCTCTTTCACTTTCGGGCAGACCCCTGGCTCTTTCCTTCACCAAAGGAGGAACCAGATGTTTTCAGTTCCTTCTGACTGAGGCACCACAGCACTGGGGAGCAGAGGAACCAGCTTGTCGGGTTCAGCATGCTTCAGTAACTAACGTTAATAAAATCGTTTTAAGTTGCAACTGCTGCAAATTTGTATGTGCCTTGTTCAGGATTACTTTAGGTTTAGGATGTTGGGTCATACAGAAAGTCAGGAATGGGCTCAACCATCGGTTCTATCCAGAAACAGAATTTCCATTCTTGGATATGCAAGTGGATACAAAATATTAACATGTGGATGGAAAAACCTCACTACTTTCTGTAAGTAGTTCCTACAAAGCATTTCAGAGGCACGGCTGGATATTACAGAGGAGAGTCCAATCTCAGTAAGAAACCTACAGATTTTAATTCACAAGTCACACACAGTCTTATCAGCTGAGACATGAATTACATTCCAGCCTAAAGACTTGGTGGTATAGACATCAAAACCACCCGATTTTCACCTGCACCATCCCTAGGACATTCCTTTACCTCTGTGATTTGTGGCTCCCGTTTGCATTCATATTGAAACCTAGCAAGCCAGGTACTTCCACCAGCTCTGCACAGCAGCAGGAATATACAGCAAGTCAATTTCCTATGGCACCAGAGAATGACAACTCAATACTTTCATGACATTTCATTAGGGAGGATTTTAATCTTGTCCCTAAGAGACAGCAGCTGCTTTGCCACTGCTGGATTGAGGTTTTTGGCAACTCACAGATAATAAGGAGCCAGTGGAAAGAGAGGAAGAAAACAAGATCTTTGCATGGTGAAAGCAGTGCTTTGGGAAATAACCTTCCACACCTCCAGCAGGCAAAACCAGAGAATAAAAAAGATACATGCAGAAAGCCTCTTTGCCAAATCTTGTAACCAGAATTCTGCCCTTTTCCTCCACAGCACCCGTGTCCAGTCATCAAATCCGTTTCTCAGTATTTTGTTCTGGTATAAGCCAAGACCCAGATCAAGGCTCCCCGGGGGCATAGCACTGTACTGTGGTAAGCCAGCAGCATGAAAGTCAGAGCTAAATCAACAGAGTTCAGTGAACACTGAGAGGGTGAGCAGCAAAGGGGATTTACTTAGAAATGGAGCACCTATGAACAACTAGGAGTTTCAGGACTAATGCACTTGTTTTGTTCCCCAGGTATTTTCACTGCAAAGGTACATAAAGAGGCTTAGAAAATTCTCATCTTGCTACTACAGTGAACAAGAGCTATTGCCAACTAACCACCTAACACAGAGAAAGCAACAGTGATTTTTCTTTTGCAGTCATTTCATGTTCTGCCCTTTGCTCTGGCCCAGCCAACTAGAGACAGAGCCTCTCAGGACACAAAAAGCCCAAGATCCCAGACCACAAGACATAAAAACATTTCTGTGCACACACTGCCTCCTCACAATAACCTCATTATCACAGCTGTCAATCAACAGCACAAACCAGTCACTAGCATGGGAACTACTGATAAGAGATGCTCACCCTCAAATGCATTCATTTGCTGCCTGGAACAACACAAGTGATAGCAGCTTTAACACAGCAACAGGCTCCTCAAAGCTGGAGTGTGAGTATCCTGTCTGTTCACTGCAAGAGACTGGATGGGTCACACAAAGAGATTCCCTTCGGCTCTGTGTTACACTGCTGGGGCCACAGTGTACAGCCCCTTCAATTCCATACCAAACTATCACTCGTATGGAGATAATTGTTTAATAACCAGAAGCACACACTGTCTTTCAGATTTATGTCCCGCAACCATGATGTGCTGTGATCAGGATGAAAAATCTAAGGGCCTTTTTCCTTACAGATTTCCCAGCGCGTCAATCTTGTATCCACTTGCTATCCCTCATCATAAGTGGCTATTCAAAACCTGAGTATCATCAGTCATTCACCTGGTACGATATCCCTCTGTCATTTCTGCAAGCCCTTGATTTACCGATAAAGGATGGTTATATTCCTCACCATGCCAATACAAGGCTGGGTTCAACACTCATGCTCAGTTCTGATCTCAGTGCTCCTCAGCCACCCTTCAAGACAGTGTCATAACAGTGAGAACTGGGTCCTGATTCAGTTTTAACAAATTCCAGAAAAATTCTGTCATCATTTTAAAATTAGCTAAAAAATAATCTTTCCCAAGGCAGAGATGTTCCAAACCCCACCAAATACCCTGAACATTCAGCTCCTGACTCAGAAACTGTAGCAGATGGGCTCAGAAGGCTTTTTTAATATTGGCTATTAATAAGTGCAAACGTTCACAATGACAAATGCAATGTATTTTTAGTCTGTGCTGGGATATTAGCCTGGTTTCATCAGCACTTTTGTCAAACTTCCTGCTTTGACTCAAACCCACAATATTCTGGCTGCGAGGCTGGTGTTTGTTTAAATACACACACTCACAAGCTCTTTCCAGCCTCATGCTCCTGTTTCAGAGTAAAGTCTGCAAGCATCTGCACTGGCCTGACTACCTGCAAGGTGTGTCTATCCATACATCTTCCCTTAGTTCTCTCCCAGCACCCAGGAATATTCTTGTAACTGGGATTGTTCAATCACTGCAGCTGGAATTACTCTAGTGGAAATCAGCTCAGAATCAGGCTTTGCTATTGAAATGAATGGACTAACTCACAATACAGTTAACTAGGAAGACGTGGCTCTTGTACTATAAAGATCATAAATGTCTTTATTCAAGTCTTTCACTGTTATTTTTCAGAGAGTAAAAACTAGGCAGCAGTGAGGAGGGAAGACGTGTAGCAAATGCACAGGGTCTCAGTCACCTTCTGTCTCTGCCATGTCTTTACTTCCCAGCTCAATACCTGTAGCACAGCCACACCAACACCTCCCAATGCCCAACACAGTGGAACAACCTTGCAGTGCTGTGAACCTTGGCTGTAAGCAATGCAAATATTTTGACTCTGATTCCTGTAGCCATTTCCCTAGGTTACACATGCAATCGTTCCCAAAGGAACACTGTGGTAAACATAAACTGTGATAACGGTTTGAGGAATGCCAGCTGCCATAAAATGGACCCTATTGTTTGTGTTTATCTGGGAGCAGACAGGATTTCATGGCTGCACTTTGTGGTTTCTTCTGGGATCATTGCAGTAGTTTTTACATATGGCAAGTTTGTTCCAGTGGGAGCTCACTGTTAGATGGAAAGCACCAGAAAGGACATGGGGAAACCCAGGGTGATTGCACAGGGAGCCTGCAGAGAAGGCTCTGTGCTGCTCACCTGCAAGGGTGATGCTTTGTGAACAGACTGATCTCCCCAGGAGAAGCTTTGCTCAGTAACCAGCCCTTTGGAGGTTCTGTCTGGATCTGCAGGGCAAACACAGAAGAACAAGGAAGGATGTTCCAGGGCAACACAGCCTGGATAGTATCATCCTAATGCTTGCATGAAAAGAAAGAGTGGCTACTGCCATTTCACTGCCAAGAAACCTGACATGGAGACGGTGTGGCTTTTAAAGGCGTTCAGACACCTACTTCTCACTCTTTAATTGCTTCTGTTCCATATTCATGTGATAAAAGCTCAAAGAAACACTGCAAGGCTTTGCTAAACAGCAGGAATACAGCTGAGGTGGTCTCCAGCCCTAAAACTACTTTCAAGTGACTTCTCCAAGCTCAGACAAGAAAACCATCGCAAAGTTAGGACTTAGGACACTCATTTCACTCGTGCAATGCCACCCTCAGGGCTCTGATGAAGGACCTTGCTAGGATGGATGCTGCACAGGACTAAGGTTCTTTTCCTCACAAATTTAGCTCCAGTCCTTCCCTCCTCCTTGAGCAATGGGCAGCTATGGGGAAGGAGTATTTCACATGATTCATTTTCTGCTGTGGCAGAGGATGCGTTTCCTTGTGCATCTGTGTTTTTGTTCAGACAAATGACTAAGCCGTGGGCAGTGCTCTGGAGCGACAGCAGCGCCCAGGCTCCCCAGCTCAGCAGTTATCTGTGAGGGTGGCTGACTGCACCAATTGTCTTGCCTTCCCAAGTGATATTAGCATTTTATCATTAAATCACAGTTAACATCAAAACTGGAAGCCTCCCTAAGGCCTGAATGAAGCAGATCATAGAGCTCCTCAGCTGAAACCAATTTTTCATCTCCTGCTCCTGGGAAAAGTGATGATTTTTTGACATCCACATATGCTAAAGCAAGCTGGCCACCAGATACAGGCAGCCCACAGTGAACCACTGAACACAAGCACTCCTGCCAAAGCCTGGTCTAAAAGCTACTGACATCCTGCAGACACAACTGCTCTGCCTGGAAACAACATGGAAACTGCAAGCCTGGTGTAAGACCTCATGCAAGTCTTAGGGGCACAATGCCCTTCACTCCAGAGATAAACCTGCCCTCCCTCTTCAAGCTGGCTCTGAGGACACTCAGACCAGCCTCACATGTCTGTCTTCCACTTCTTCCAAGTTTTAATTGCTTCTAGTTTACATTTGGGTGACCAAAGCTCAAAAGAAACAAGTTCAAAGGCTTTCCCAAATAGCAGTGTAACAGTAGGTGGTCCCCCCTATGGCAATTACCCATCTTACAATTACACAAAAGGAAAATGAAGGAAATAATTGCAGTGTCCATATAGGGCCTCTGCTGTCAATTATCCCTAATGTGGGGTGTCTGCCCTCTGTTTCCTTCCTGGTGGCTCAGCCCCAGGGAGGCAGGGACAGCACTGAAAGCCCAAGGATGGATCAGCATCATCGGTCACCCTTATCTAATGTCCAGCATGACTGAAGAGTGGCTTCAGTTGCCTGAACACAGACATTTAATGCCACTCTGTAGCCCTCAGTTATTCAAGGCATTCACACAGATATGGCAGGAGACAGAGGCTACAGGTGAGAAGACACACAGCCCCTAAGGGTGCTGCAGCACAGGGTCCTAATGGGCACAGGGCTCCAGAGGATCCCAACCCACCACCCCTGCTGCAGCTTGCTGGGTGTGTTCAGATGCCTATGTAGCTGGTGCTAAAGGTACCCCACAGTGAGAGCCATCACTCTTTAATAACCTAAGCATGCTCTCAGCTGTGCGCTATGTAAGTGGAACAGCAACAACTGAATTCCTGAAACCCAGAGGAATGCAGGAGACTCTCCTTGGAGGCTGCAGACACTGCCATCACCTGGGAACTCCTCCCATGGCCACCCAGCTCTGCATAAGACAGCTATTGGATTGCCACTTCAGGCTCGGCGCTTTATGCTTCAGGCTCTGCCAGACCTGTTTAATCAGCTGTAATGTGACACTTACTTCTATAAAGACCTGAGATCTTCCCTGGCAGCATGCCTTTCCTCCAGGAGGTCAGCCTGGATCCCTGATTTCTGACGTGCTGCTGCTACCAGCAGGGACACGAAGCAATAAAATACAAAATGAAGAAAAGAGAAATAAAAGTCTGGATGGTGGAAATTGTTATTTCCACCTAAACCTGAGAGGCCATCCTGCTCAAAAAGGATGCTTCAATGATCTCCTGCAGCTGACCCATTGCAGCCCCAGAGAGCAGGAGAGGCTGAGCTCAAAAACTCATCTTCCTCCAAATTCCCACTGGGTTTAAGTGCTTGAGGTGAGCAAGGAATGAGAAGTGAATCTCCAAGGAATCAGAGGTGGCACAACAAACCTGGGATACAAATTTGAGCAAAAATGTACCACAAAAGAGTCATTACATACTGGTGCAGAGAGTTTACTGAATAATGTACCTTGAAATCCTTGACATAGGAGTGGCATTCAGCTCTGGGACACTCTAACTGCACTGAAGAACTGCTCCCCAGCTCTTATCTCCTTTACATGCAGTTTGCCTCCCTCATTGATTTCGCATCTTCCAGCATCTTTCCACTCTTTTGCTAAGCCACACTTAGCAAACAATGTGAAAAATGTCACAGGAAAAAGCCAGCCAAGGTGGTCCCTCCACAGCCATATGTGACCTTCAGTGTCATGAAACATCCCAGGTGAAATATCTTCACCAAGGATAGGAATTTAGACATCACAATCTCCCCTGGATGCACTGGTACCTTGCTTGATGAAGAAGCTGGAAGCACCTCCTGCCCTTCCTTTATACAGCAGGCCTCAGGATGAAAAGTCAGTGCAGTCTCTTACGCAGCAGCTACCAGGCAAAGCCAAATTTTCAGCGTACAGACTCCACTGCCACTGACTGCTATGAAAAGACAGCTTTAGTCGGGCAGGAATGAAAGGTGATGACTAGCACATCATATTAAATTGATGTGTTAAAGTTCAGTGATTGAAACAGGGAAGATTTCCCTTAACAATTTGTTACAGGACAGATTCAGCCACTGCAACCAGCTCTGCTGTCAGCCTAATTGAAACCATAATTCACAACCATAACTTGGGACCGTGTATTAAACTGCATGTTTCAAAGATAGGGTTAGAGAACAGAGGACAATTAGTATTTTGTTCCAAGGGAAGCAGGTAGGAATCTCCTACAAATACTCAGTGCAAGGTGTAGTCCCAGCCCACCCTGTCACAGACTTGTGGCTGCAGATTGAATTGGATGTATCTGGCGTTTCCCAGGTTTTGGTTACAGACACAAAAAATCAAGTTCTTCC
Organism: Neopsephotus bourkii; assembly: GCF_033783945.1. Taxonomy (NCBI): domain Eukaryota; kingdom Metazoa; phylum Chordata; class Aves; order Psittaciformes; family Psittacidae; genus Neopsephotus; species Neopsephotus bourkii. The sequence continues at coordinate 4,335,328 of NW_026902223.1, forward strand.
ATTCTTGCTTATGCAAGTATAAACTGACCATCTCCTCCTTCAGAATTACTCCTTATGGCTTAACTGAACTTGTTTATAGGGAAAAATAACACCTCATGGTAGCTAAATGAGACCTTTGAGTCTGGATACAGTAAAGTTTGGGGCCAAACAGAGCTTGGATTAGGTCTGTTTCGTATAATCTAAAGGCCACATTCCAAAGTCTCAACACGACCCCTCGCTTGGCTGGTATTGCCCTGAAAGCAGCAATGTGTGTGTCCTTACCCAAATTTGGTCCCCAACAGCCTGTGCAAACAAGAGGCAGTGCTTGGGCTCCAGGGAGGAGCAGCAGCTGAAGCTGCAGAAGGCTTCATGTGAGAATCTTCTCATGAAAACAGCCCTATTAATAAAACAGGAGGGAATGCAGAAAAGCAGATTTATCTCAGAGTAAAATGTTTCTTCGGGAGCTCCCCGAGGAGTCAGTAGCAGCTTGTTATGGAGCTAACACGTCTTTTACTGCCGCAGCCACATGAGCAAGAAATATTTCAGTGTTAGGAGCAGCTGAGAGAGGCACAAAGCAGGAAAGCTGGGCAAGCAGAACAAGTGCCTTTGAGTAACAAAGCCCACAGCTACTGGAAACCCTCCTGAAAGGTTCTGAGTTTGAAACAATCCATGACCTAATTAGATGGCACTGTTACTGGAGAATAGGGGAAGGAGCAGAAAGAAAGGAGAGGGAAGATAAAGGTAGGAGAGACAGAGGCCTAAATACTAGCAGATGAGTCCAAGCCAGAGGTGACCAAGGCTGATGTTTTATTTAACAGACACGATCACCCTCCATGAGGATAAGGGAGGTGCAGATGAAAGGGGACTTGCTCCATGCTTATGGATAGTCTCGTGGAGAACGTTTTACACACTGAGATGAATGAGGGAAACAGACAGGAAACATCACAGTTTGTGGGGATCTGGAATGAACAATACCCACGCTGGTTTCTGATACTAAAATATCACTTTTTTCCCTAAGGGGAAAAAATGGGTTAGGAATCCCTAAGCAGCCTTGTAGGAAACATGTATTACACAAATTGGGCCAAGACATGATAAGGACGTGATCTGCTCCCCACCTTTCCCAGAATGATTCCCTGTCACAGCAGAAGCACTGCTCAAAGGCAGCTGACCCCTCTGAGCCAGAAAGAGCATGGCTCACACGCACAGGTTACTTGGGTGACATATAGCAGCTCTCTGAAGGAACAAGCCCAGCAACTCAAAATCAAGCAATAGTATGCTCTTGAGGTCATCGTAAGAGGCTGCAAGGGAGTAATCGGGAATATCCACATGAATACTACCATGCAATGCACAGACACGGCCCAAACCATCTAATCAGCAACACACTACATGCAAGGAGCTCCCCATTCATGACCTGAACCACCCTCTGCCCGAGGAGCAAAGGGACACGCCTCTTACTTGCCAAGGCTGTTACATTCTTTCTGAAACAATGTCAGGCCAGACTCTTAACTAGGATGTTCTATCCCAGTGCTGGCTTCAGTTAGCTCTGCTGATTTAAATGGAAGATTCTGGTCAGGTATCTCCCAAATGACAGTGGAAGCTGAGAAGAGCCAGGCCAGCCAAATCCTTGCCACTTGTCAGGCAGAGAGGTCACAGACTGAGGCACAGCTGGCTTCCAGCAGACACCCTGCTGTGCGCAGCGCTGGACAGCAAGAGAGCTGATGAGGTGCAGCAGCCTCATCTGGCCGCCACTCAAGTACGACAGCCCTTACTTGGACTACACATTCATTCAAACAAGGAACCACAGATAAAGGGATCCGGCCTGATGATCAGATGTGTGAAGCCTTTGAACTGAGTTTCTTTAAACTCACAGTCCCCCCCACAAAAAGCGTGTGTATGATCACCCGATCAAAGAGCATCGCTAAATCGAGTTCTGACTTCTCTTCCTCCCACTGCAGCATTCACTGTTCCCAAAGGAGCAGATCTGAATTCTTCACTCACTGTACTCTGTGACTAATCTCCTTCATCCCCACAAAAGCAGCTGCTGAGAAGTGCAGCCGTTTCAGGATGGGTGGCACAGCCCCATGAATGACAACCAGGCACAGTCATCTCAAGGCAGCAGCATGAGTCACAGCACGCAGGGGCTCTCCTCTCCGCATTGCCGCAAGCTGTCTTCCTGAGGATAGTTTTAGGCAACTGAGCTGTGAAGGAACTGCAGATGAGGGAGCCACGCCGCTGCCCTGGCCTTTCTTTAGAGGACCACAGCCTGCATGGAGCAAGGCCAGCCCAGCCCAACGCTGTGCCTGCAAACCCCCAGCTCTACGCTAACACGGACTTCATGTAAACACACTTCTTTACAGGATGCACCACTGCCTGTGCACGTCTCTGCCCTGCGATGCTTAAACCAGGAGCACAGACACACCCGCAGTGATTGCAGTTTGCACCACAGGTATGGGAAGAGGTTGCCATGAGCACGGAGCCAGCCATACCCCCCCACCCCACACAGGCACAACACGCCAGTGAGTGAAGGCTGCAATGGGCCCACTTTAACGTGGAACCGGGATTACCTCTTTCCCTGAGGTCACACTGTGAAGATAGTAATTCACACACCCCTCTCCTGAACCAGCCATGCAACCACAATCGTGCCCTCTCCTCTGGTTTTGGATACCTCTCCAGGGCCTATGTTTCCACCATCACTTTTTACTCCATTAAAAGCAAACCCAAACACTTCAGAAAGAGAAAAAGCTCAAAGGGAACAAGAGCTCACTGCACATTCTAGTTCTGTGTCAGAAAACAGACAGAGAGCAGAGTTCAGCCCAGCTGAAGTTCTCATCTTCAGAACAACAGAACTGCTTTATCACAGTGTCTGCCTTTGGTGCATGACTGGAAACGGCTCGCTGCCCGCCACAGCGCCAGGCTCCTGTTGCATCAGCAGTGCAGGAAGAGATCTGCAGAGCCCACAACAGGCCCTGGGACTCCCCCCCCAACACAGACAGCTTTGCTGTAGGTAGCTGCACACACAATGAACCAGCTCGCTCCTGAAAAGAACAAGCTGACAGAGGGGGAAGGGTCAGGCTCTGCTTTCCCGATCTGTAAGGTTTTCTAAGGCTCATCTCCTTCACCTCACACCATTCGCTTAATGGTGAGTTAGAGCAGTTCACAGTAATTGAAAGCAGACTTCTGTGCAATTTAACTGTGGCTTTTAGCCTGATTTACATCCCTGATCTACAGCACACTTAACAAAAGATGACTTCTGGGGAGAGAAAATTTATCATTCCTTAAAGTTATACTTACTGAGAATGGCAGTGGAAGCCTCTGTAGGGAATTGCAGGGTCTTTAAACCTGTCTTGGTAGCAGCTAAGTTTTCTCTCTTGCCTTTGCACGAGTGGGATGTGAAGGCAGACCTGGGACACACTCTGTGTGTGTGCTGATGAGGGCTCTCAACTGTGCATCGTTGCCAAGACACCCGGGGCAGGCTCCAAAGCTTCCAGAACTCGCCCTGGCTAAGGCATTCCTAATCAAATCCTCCTTTCAGCAGGAGATTCCAGCACAGGCATCACACAGAGCTGTAAACAGCATCATTTTCTTTGGTTCAGGTAAAGCTAAACTTCAATGCAGTGATTTCACCAGTCCATAACACTGCTTACTAACAAAACATTTCTATCTGGAACTGTTCACAAGCTCTCTGTGTTCATCTTAGTTTCAAAACAAATGAATGTCAAGACTGAAGTCTGCCTTCATGTCTGATGCTGAAGTCTGCAGTGGCATCAGTTACCCCGAACAGCTACAGGAATCTGCTATGCCAAAATTTGATGACCTGCAGTTACAAGATGCTTGACCCTGGAAACACAGGGAGCTCAGAAAGTCAGCTGCTGTGGTAACACGATTGCACTTCTGCATTATGGCAGCAGACCCGAGCAGTCAGGTCTCATGGTGCCAGATGCTGGTACAAATTCACAGGGTTTACCTCAAAGATCTCCGAGTCCAAATAAAAGATGAATGAAGCTGCAGAGAGCAAGACATAGGCAGATGAAAGGAAAACAAGTCTGAAATGCAGAAGCCAAACTGCCTGTCTGAAAAAATACCACCTCTCTGCTGCCCCTCACAGCAGTACTATAGTGTCAGTTTGGGCCCCTACCCTTTTCAATTTGTTGTCCCTTCTATAACATGTTAATTGTGTTAATGGCTATCCCATATCTTAGCTATGCTAAGATGGAAAAGATTCACAGAGCTCTGTGTGGAAGACTGTACAAAGCCAGGACTGATGAACAGGCATTCAAGAATCCCATTGTTCATTGCTCCTACGTTACAGCTAATCCTAAATTCACTCTGGCTTTCCCATTCAACATGAATCTCTGTTTCTACAGGTAAATTACAATAAGAATGCTGGCACTATCAAAGTCAGGTCAAAGCATTTAAAAATTATCAGTGTGACTGCTCTGACAGGGCTTTTTTTTTCTCTTATGGGTTACAAACATCTAAAAATGAACTCTTGTCTTGAGTTAGGATGGGTGGTTTTCAGTATCTTTCAATCTTTAAGGGTATAGAAAAGGCATTTCCTGCCCTTTCCTGTTAGTCAATCATAACCCAGGTGAACTCCTAACACAGAGATTTCTGCAGCAATGGAAACTCTGAACCCTTAATTTTGCTGATGAGGGTTGCTCAAAGCAGGAAGGGTCAAACATTTGAAGATCAGAGTTCTCGGGGAGGATACACTTTAACCCTCTTCTTTCCTCTTGCAGTTACCATTATGTGTAAGTAACTTAAAATTAACTCTGTGTACAAAACCACGTGTCGTGTGGCTAAAGCAAACAACTTAAATATACCTTTCCAGTAAAACAGTTCCTGATGTCAAATAACAGTGTTGTAAAGGAGGGTAGGAAGCAAAAGGAGGCAATAAAGTCAAGGAAACACCAAGGAAGATAACTCTGGTTTTGCATATGAGTTTTCACACTTCTTCATACTCCCAGAGACATGTTTTGAAAGGAAAAGAACAAAACTGTTCTTCTGCCTGCTCCTGGCACTGCGTTTGCACTGAGCCCTGCTGTGTGCAGCCTTCAACCAGCTTCATCATTCAGCCCAAAAGAGATTAAGCATTAAACATTCTGCAGAAAGGATGTTAATCCGTTAATAACACTAGTTATGGACACACCAGGGAGTGAGACACCTGAGACAGTTCATGCTTTTTACACACAGATCTGAAGACTCTCACTCTCCAGCAGTCAAGCCTCAGCTTCTAGGTCAAATCACTGCATAGCTGGGCCTGATGCAGCACCCTCTCCATAAAATTTAGGAAGCCAGTAAGTCTGTATAGCTTCCAAATCCAGTGGCTCTCCATTGGGAGCTTGCCTGGTGATGTCCCAACAGAAAGAAATGTTAGTCATTTGGAAGCCCCACTGCAGACTGAGCTGAGGATGGGTCTGATCAGCTCCTCGGTAAGGCCAACATCGGAGCACCCCCACAACCCAGCTACAAGGCAGGGGATGAAGCCAGTTCTCTCCTCAGAGTTAGGATGTACCTGGGATGTGCAGTGTGAACTGAGAGGGAAGGGCTCCACACTCCACAGCAAAGACTGGCAAAGATCACAATGGAGTAAGCTGAGCATAGGTAAAAATGTACCTCCCCCATTCACAGTTCCCATGAATCTTTCAGAAGGTCTCAATCTGAGAAGGTAAATTAACTCCTTGTGTGTTCACACTTGATGCTGTTTCAACAGCAGGCTTGAAGCCTGGAATAAATCCAGCGGGCAGCAATCTTTTTAGCCTTACATGAGAAAATTTGCCTAATAAACCACTATGATTTTATCAGACTGTTTCCTTCTGTTTCCTCTCTGGTGGGTAATGGAAGTTTACACCCACTACTTAGTTTTGACATGTGCAACCCAGAAAAGCCTCAGTTTGCTGTAGAAACACCAAGGGATACGTTGCTTTGTTAGGAGATGCCTTAGGGCTCTTGTCGCATTCTTCTAATCACATCAGGAAAAACTAGCTGCATTGTTAACAGCCAGTAGACAAGCAGCTTGCATTAGCCATTCTCCTGAATGGAAAAGAACCATTTCTGATGGAATATAGCTCCTGTTACACTCCTACATAGCTTCACTGGATACCTACCCTGGCCTTCACCAGCCTCAGGCTGAAAATGGGAATTCTGAAAGCCAGATTCTGATCCTCTTGAAAAGAATTAAAGGGAAATGTGAAGGTTTTTACTAAAAGATGTTTTTAAAAAATGAGGCAAATCAGTTTCTTAAAATTTTTCTTTAAAATGTTTATGCAATTAAACAGATTTGTTAAAAATCCAGTCAAAATGGAACTGAAATTCCCTACTCTGAAAGACGCCAAAACGAGATGCTCTGAAGTTTAGACATAATTTCCTTTCTCCTCAGCCAAAACGTTGTGAAAAATCAGTATTTTACTGACATTTCAACTTGGACAGGAAACAGGTTTACCATTGGACTTGGCTCTTTACCCAGTGTCTCAGCTAGAAATGCCATCACAAGAGAGAGAAGTTGAAAGATACCCAGACTAAAGACGCTCCAGGCTGGAATGCAGCGGCATTCCAACAGTGTCTGAAGGATGAGGCTTCTTCCTGCAGCTGTGCCACAGGTCAGTACCTGCTCCTGGCACAGCACAGCGGCCGTGGGACCTCATCTCCTCCTGTTACTCCTTAGAGAAGCCATGCATGGTGTGTGCTGCTCTGGAAAGCCAAGGCTGCCCCGCATGCTATGGTATGCATCTGCGATCAGCTACTCCCGCCTTGCAAGGACTGCTCGCTGTAATGCTGCTTTTGTAGCCCAGTATTGTATAGCAGAAAGGCTTCACTCTGCCTCCTCAATGCCTGTCAGAACACACTATAGCTGCACTATAGCTGAAGTTTCTTCTGGTGCTACAGCAAAACCACAGCTATTTATAAGCTATTTTATTTCCAGATCGCACTTCTTCCTAGTAGGAGATACAAAGACATATAAATGGTGAGTAAATAAACCACAATAGACTGTGTTAACTACTGGTAACTAAGAAGCCACCTTGATCCCTTTCTGCATCTAAGATATTCACCACATGACACTGAGGCCCCAGCTCACAATGACTTTTCAATTTCGGATTAAGCATGTTGCATTGGAAATAGCTCTGGTAACCCACAGCCGCAGATTATGGCTGTCAAAGAGAGATGAATGAATGAATGAATGGCAGGGGGAAGGCAGGAGGGGATGAGCATTTGCACTGGGAGAAAGGGTACAAAGGGAAAACACTGCTTTAAAAGAAGTTTTACCACCCTGCCATGTTCCTGAGCCCTGGGAATTGCCTGACCATGGAGCAAGAGAGAAATTCCATGGACAGGCTGCTCTCACTAAGCCTGACTCCACTCGCTGGAGCTCCAGTTTCTGAAACATGATCAAAATCCCATCCTGAGAGAGACTTCACTGCAAACCACACCACTAAGAATCAGATTGAGCCTCAGCACAACTGGGCAAGGCAGACCTGGGGAAGAATATGAGGTCTCCTCCCCAGCGTACGTTGGAGGTGGCAGTTTTTCATAGGAAGGCTTTATTTGCTTCCAGCTTGCATGACTGCTTCTGAAAACATGGCTTCTTCCTTTGGGGATTTTCTTGGAGAAACTTTGGCTCGTTACTCTCCAGATGATTCACATTTAGTCTTAGAGACTATTTTTAGCTACTTTTATTTCAGCACATGTTCTTGGAGAGTCCCAGCTATTAATGTGGTCTCTATTCCCCTTCTCTTGGCTTCTCTGGGGACAAGCGCCAGCTATTGAGAGCAGAGCTTGCACATCATTCCTCCTTGTGTGTCTTCCACACAGCAAAGCTCAGTCAGAGCTCTGAGGTCAACAGCAGCAATCTTTATCACCATAAAGACAGATAACGGAAAGAAAACAAGCCAAGGAAAATCTAAACACATGCCAGTTCCTCAGAGTGTTTTCAAGGCCATCCTGAGATTGGGCTGAGCAAAGGTCTGACAATCTGGACACATGAACAGAGATGCAAAACTGAAGGTATAATCATGCAGCAAATACATACAGAGGTACCTGGGTACACCTGAGCACTAAAAGGCATAAGAAAATTGCTGCAATTTGTCTGGGACAAATCTGTCACCAAGACATGAAGTCACCTCTTTGTTAGGGTCACACAGCTTTAAGGTAGCAGGCGATCCTAAGTGACCGGTGTGTCCATGGCCAGCATCGTGGTAGGTGTACGTATGCTGTTTGAGCTGGGCTCTGACATCTTAGGGCTCAGTTTCATAACTGTGGCACATAACGTGCACACAGTTAACAACAACCCAAAACACATGCACCTACATGATGTTACCAGCCCAAGAGACCGCTCTACAAGTGGGGAAGTGCCTTGTATCAGCCTCCATTTTCTTTCACAGATGGGAATAATGATGTATTAAATCATTTTACACTGGTGAGGTCACAGGCATGAAGGCCTGTCTGTATTTAACTGTACCCATACAAAAGCCTATTTTTATGGAGCATAAGAGTTTAATATTGTTGAGGTTCCTGCCTCTCTTCCAAATGTGGTTAGAATTTTTGAATGAGTCTATGGTTTTTGATGGAGAGAAGTGGGACTTGTGTGCATGCACACACACCCTCAAGACATCACAAATATTGGAAAACCTAAGATAGAAGCGAATCAGCTGGAGACAGGTGAAAACACTCTCAAGGTGTTTTGTCAATGTTAAGTAAGCTTTGACTGGAGATTGTAATTTTTATCTTTGTGGTCTTCCCTGGCTTACAAGTAAATTTCTCCTCTACCATGGAGGCATTCAGCACTCTAATACATAACCTCACCTTTTAAGAGCATCTTGTATATTGATTCCCAAAGTATGGCTCTAGTTCATTAGCTTTTAATCTGCTAGGTTAGCAAGACCTCAAGGCCAGCCAACACACGGATGTACTTCTGAGCATGTTATGAGCTGCAGATTAGCAGCTAAACCTATTACCCTGAGCAATGGAGTTGGTCTTAGTCTTTCTTGTTGCCAATATGGCAATAACTAGGGCTGCTCTGTGGTTCAGTAGACTAAAAGAACTGGAGGACCAAATTAATCCCAGGCTTAATTCAAGGAAAACAGAGGAGTTACACCAGGAGTCACAGACCCACTGTGTTTCTCTCCTTAGAGCCCTCGCTTGAAAGTATTCCTTACCTGCAGGCTGAAGTCTGGGATACTAAACGGTGATTAGACAGCTACATGGGAAATAATTACCTGGTTATGAGATGATTAATTAGGATGCTGTCAAGATACAATTATCCTGGCATCTAGGGAATTCCCTGCATTTCTTCTTTGCTCTTTACAAGCTGATGATGGCAGCATGAAGCACTTGTGGCCTAAATCCCTACAGAAATGAGCAGCAACAGAGCACAGACAGTAACTCAGTACCCAGGGGTTTGATGAAGCTAGAAATATGCAGTGCAGACTGACACAGAAGAGACAAGGAAAGAGCTTCACAAAGAGCAAGAACCAAGAAAGACCCTACCTGCACCATCCCTCAAATACACTGAACACACCCCTCCTGGCAAGTGTGTAACCTTGCAGTGTGAGAGAAGCAGTTTCTGCCACCTGCGTATGGCAGTGTAGGCACCACACTTCATGGCCATCACCTCCGAATCAAGCCTTGCAAACTTTTACAGATGCCTGAAGGGATTGAAGGGTAACAGCACATATACCTCTGGCCCCTGAGACACCAGGAAAAGGCAGGAAAGCTGATACAAAAGGGAGAGAAGATTTCCAATACTAGTTCCTTCTAGCAGAATACAGCCTGACCCAATTAGAATATGCCTGTTTGTACAAGGGTGCAGCAAACTTGTAATGCCACCCTTGCCTCTTTTTATAAAGTAGATTTGACACCTGCTAATCTTGCTAGGCTAGTGGCTTCATAAGTACTGTAGAAAGACATATGCCTGCAGCACCATCACCACCAGAGCTTTGATCTGTTCCCCAGCTGAGGGAAGGCAGCCCTGCTTTGCTCTCTGCCTTTCATTTGGGCAGGCTCTGCAGACAGAGGATCAAGGAAAAGCATTCTGGAAAATTATTAGCCCATGAAATTTAGTATCAAATTCCACCTACATGCACCAAAGTACTGCTGAACGTTATACATGCTCAGATACAAAAACTGGAGCAGCAGACAGGGCACCAGCTGAGATACAGGTATAGGTTCCCACTCGGTGATGGGACATCTTCAATGACTGCAGTGGTATGTAGTCACCTGGCTCTTCTGGAAACCAGTCTGACTCTGCCACCTACCTGGGCCTTATCACTGAACAGCTCCATTTATCATCATCAAACCAAGACGGGTGAATAGCAATTTTCTAGCTCCCAGAGAAGCTAAGACATGAATTCATTAGAGCCTCTGAAGCACTTCAATAGCATAATAATAGAATAAGTATTGTAGATTGTTTAAATGCTAATTCCTTCATCTACATATCTGTGTCCGCCTCCAGGAATTTCACAGGTATATGGTATGCAGAATACACTTCTCAGAAGCAACAAGCCTCTGCACCAAGTTTGCAGATCATCTCCACACCCTGCCGCCAGTGCAGGGCCACCCTACACTTGTCCCTCCAGGCCAACTGAGAGCAGCCTACTGTGAGATGATGGTGAATGACAGCCTGTAAACTGTGCTGCTGTTTTGCCTTAGGGGGAAGCAACCAGGGTGGCAACCCCTTTAAAATGCACTAATGACAAAGGCCAAGTTCACCAGCTCTCTGGGATGGAGATATGGGGGCACTGTTTCCCTGCCTGGTCCATTGTTCCAACTAGGGCTTTCCTCCTCCTGTATGTAAATCCCATTAGCACTTCTCACATTCAAACCCTTCTCCTGGGCCAGATCCTGTCAAATCCTTAATTTCAGATAAAGCAAAGTGCCCAGGTGACCAGTCCCTTTGGGAGCAGCAGGAAGCAAGTCCCTGTGCAAAACAGGGAGTCAAAAGGTCTCTGGGGCCTCCTGGCCATCACTCCACTGTGAATGTTCAACACTGCAGCCAGGGGCTGAGCACGTTGAATTTTGCCTCTGTGCTACCCCTTAGCTAGACAGCTCCCAATTAACAAGTTGGTGTGAGCCCAACCAGCTCTAGACAGTAGTTTCAAATGTGACCACTGTGAAAAGCAAAAACAAAGAGGATTATGCAGGGTGAGTACTGATTGCTGCACACTGGACTGAGATATGAAGTCTGGCAGGGTTGTCAAAGGTGCATAATAATATGTCCTTGTGTGACCTGTGGTGCTGTTGACACTTCTGAGTCGATGCCTTCTCACAAACCCCCATTAGGCTGGAAGCTTGAATGGCCACCGGGAATGATGCCAGTGCACTGGAAGGGCTACCAAACTTTGTAGAATTCCCATTTAAGTTTCACTTCATTTCTTAAAAGCCAGGCAGCAACTATTTAAGTGTCAGACCCTTTTGGAGTTGTTTGCTGAGGGATGTGGCTGCTGTTCTCAGGCTGTGGGGCACAACATGTTAATTCACTGACAGGTCCCTGGAGCCAGTCAACAGGAAAAGAAGCTACTCTGCTCAGCAGCCAGCACATATAGTGGGAAAAACGCTCTGCCAGCCAGCCTGCCATTCACTAACAGTTTTATCTCTAATTTACTGATAGGGAGGACAGCACTGTATGATGGAGGGCAGGTTTCAGCTGCCCTGCCCAAATACCACAGGAGGTATGTAGCAATAGGAAAATTAATTCAGCTATTCTCCCTCCTGGTCCTGTGTTTAGCATTAGAATCCCTCCAAGTACATCTTCTGTTAACAGTGAAGCTAGAGTTGATTTTCCTTATCTGACAAATGTTCATTAGCCAAGTATTTGTATCAGTCTGGCCACAGAAATGTGTCCCTTTCTAGCTACAGAAATTGGAAGAGAAGGCAACTCAGCCATAGCTGAGCCAAACCTATAGGAACTCCAGAGCAAGAAGTGATGCAGCAGCCTCAGAGAGACACAGAAAACAGCCTTTTGTTTCTCTTACAGTGCCTCCAGGGATTAGAGTATAAATATAACCATAGAAAAGTTTCCTCAACAAACACAGGCATACCAGGAAAAACATAACCTCTGGTTCAGCTGAACTGTGAGGAAGATCTGAGAGACATCTCATCTCAGACAGCAGGGACCAGCCCTTGCATATGGGCTGTTGGCAGCCTGGCATGCTGATGCTAGACTGGGTGATGCTGGGCCCGAGATGTGGAGCAGGGAACAGCAGGTGCAGATCTGTGGTAGGAGGCAAGATACCTTCAACTCATGTAGTGGTTCTGTTTCAGAATGCCGGAGGGAAAACTCCAGCTTTAGGGGAAGCACAGAGCAGTGCAATAACGCTCTTGAGTGTGGGCAAAGCTGTGACAGTATCAGCACTGTTGAGATCTTTCAGAGGCACCATCACATTGATTTTCTATAGCTCTGGGGCAATGTTCACATTTACACAAGGATGGGGGAGCACAGCACATGCATACATCCCATAGTTGCTTTTGAAAGAAGATCAGTTTTAATTCCCAGGCAATTCCACACTGGCAAAAGAACAGAAAGTCCTTGCTATAGCAAGAGCCATGCTCTGTGACTAAAAAGGTGCAGAGCCCAGGCCAAGCCTTTCAATACAAGTCCCAGTAAGGCACTGAGAACTCCAGGCTCACAGAGGGCCTGCCCTCCCTCCCTGAGGTACCACTCAGAATTTAACAGGGGATGATTTCTGCCCCACTGTCAGCTCTCTGCAATCAAAGCCTGAATAGATTTTGCCCAACCTCCTTGATTGAGACCAACCCCAAAGTGACAAGAATATTCCTCTTGCTTTTTAAAGAACAGCCTGCCGGAGCCAGCGGACTGATTGTGCCATAAATCAGCCTCTTTCCCAAGTGTAAAATCTCCAGTTGCTCATCCCCTGTCTTCCATCCTAATTAAATAGTGATGTGAAGTCATCAGCAGTATTGTCAGCGGCCCTGGTGCTGCACAGACACTTCTGAATATACAGTAGTAGAAGAAAATGAAGCCAATGATGAAGAGTGGCAATGCAGGCTGGAAACATCCATGGAAAACGGAGGTTTGCTGGGACTGCAGGGCAAGCCCAGCCTGCAGTGCCCTGTGCCCTGTAAGAACAGGCCATGGAAAGGCCTCCGCATGTGCTAAACATGATGTGGCTTTCTCTACCATTTCAGCAGGGAGTAAACTACTGGTTACTTTTCACATCCTATTTCCATAATATGGTCAAATTAAAATACTGAACTACTCCTAAACACTGATCCCTGCCCTTGACACTCACCTCTCCCTTCTAATAAATCATGTTCAATATGGAAGTGTTTAGATGTCATGAGAAAAGCAGTCCTATGAGGCAGTGAGCTGTCAGCAGGGGGGAAGCTTAGGGACCCCACATTGTCTAAGAAGCAGTTACAGATGGTGAATTACCTCAGGAAACAAACCGTGTGGTCCATGTGGTTCTGGTTACCCACTGGCCCTTGTGGAAGCGGCAGGAGTGCAAAGGCAGCCCCTGCAAAGCGGGAGCTGGGAAAGGATGTTGTGCCTCCCCAAGAGGACCTGCACAAGCCAGTCCCAGGGAGCTGTGCTAACAGAGGTGGGACAGGAGCAGGGCAGGGAGGATGTCCTAATGCAGTCTGAGCTCCTGGAAGCTGATTCAGGAGTCCTTCCACTCTAGAATACCAGCTCCCTCATAAGAAGAAGACATTGTACATAAAGGTGAGTTTATATGCATGCAGGTATCTAAGTCAAGCTAAATATGAACATTTGGTACAGTAAATATTGATATACTCCTAATAGTGCTGATTTCTGCCCATTCCCATCTCTTTGAAGTGGTCCTGTCCTCCCAGGGGAGAGGCAAAGAAATAGCCCCCACATGACAGGTCATATAAAAATACAATCAAGAGAAGACTGTCTCTTCCTGTAAGGGTTTTTGATCTAGTAAGACTACATACAAGCTAGAGGAAAAGCATGTTACTCAGCAGCACAGCAAGTAATGCCCTGGCTCTAAGTCAAGAAACATCTGAACTTTGTTCATCGGGAAAAAATAGTAATCTTCAATAACTGCAGAGAAAGTGCTCCAGGACTTTCCCCAGCCCTAGGATTTTGCTTCATGAAGCACCAGGGTCAGTGTTACTCATTACATTTCACTGCTAAAGCTTTTCTTTGTAGACCAGCAGGGTATCAGTCACCCTTGGCAGGGCACCTTCTGCAGTATCCGAGTACAAACTCTTTCTCCTTTGATTCCAGTACCACACCATGACACAGGATGTCTCCTGAAAGCAAAGTTTTGTCATGATGCAGTAATCTGAGACGTCTTACTCAGACTTTCTTTATAGACAAGGCATCGTGTTAGCAACAGGTGACAGCTCTGGCTTTACTGCACAAAACTCCCTTTCATAATTCCCCTGTAATATCCTACTGTTAGCTTGGCAATGAGACAGAGAGATTTTAAGTGCAGTTTCAAAATGTGGCAGAAATAGAAAGCCAGTGATTTACTCTTTCACTTAACTGACAGCTTCCCAGCTGAGAAACCTGCAGCAGCTCCTGCAGCCAAGTAACCCTGCAGAGTGACTCATAAAGGGATGGTTGCTGATCTCTGCAATGAAGAGTGCAGAGGTAAACAGATATTGATGAAAGGCAATAGTTACCTGTTAGTCCCACCAAATACTGTGTATTACTGATTTCCATAAAAACCAGATCTGAGACACAGTGAAATACTGACTTCATTCATTATTTAGGTCTCTCTCCTCACTCTTCCATAGGGTTAATAGCAAATTATGACTCTTTCCTTGGAAACAGCTGTGCAAGCTCATTTTAAAAAGGCAAGAATTTAACAAGGCAGAGACTGTTGGTTTAAGATAAGATTTTCACACACTCTTAAAGCCCAAATCCCATGCTGATTGAGGTACACTGGTTAGCAGTCTTGAGCCCCCAGGTTTTTGCAGTACATATATGTATGTCCTGCTGGAAAGGGAGGGAGAACACCAACAAGGCTGTATGGTGCATGGGATCCTTTAGGATGATTGGGAGTACTAGATAAAAGTTTGCAGAACGTCCATTCTCCACAAGTAGCAGGTGAACAACAGGAACCATCCTAATTACAGTTCAGACTTCTCCCAATTGGCTTTGGTTTAAGCTCCCCTGTTGAACCTGACCAACATTTCTTAGTGTTTCCTCAATACCCCTCTGGTGTTGAGGAACCATTCTGGACCGGTTCCCATCTTCCATGCACCAGACTTTTCCACGAGCATGCCTTAGGGCACTGTAACCATGTGGTCCCTCTCCTGATGAAAGCCACATGCCCCAGTTACCCCAACAAATCTTCCTCCCTGACATTAGCCTTCAAGGACACAGTAATGAAAAACTCATTGCAGCAACAAACAGCAATATTGTTTTTCAGCATACCCACAGGCTGAATAATGTAATAAATGCAGAACAGTTACTAATACAGGAAACTTCTTGTGGAGAGTACATAAAAATACTTGAGGTTCTGTCTACTGCTCTGCCTGTGGCCAAAACAAGCCAAACAAATCCCCTCTGCTGCTGGAAGAAGGTGGTAGCATATCCAGTTTGTGTAAGTTGAGAATCTCCCCCCATTTTAAGTGAGGTCAGGCACTGCACTATATGCAGGATTAGGAATGAATTTCTACCATGGGCAAGAAAGTTTACCTCAGTACTGCACTATTCTACAAAAATGCCCAGCCAAAGCTCTACAATACCTTTACAACATATTTATATATTTGGGATATATCTATCAAAGGGTGCAGAATTCACACCCGAAATACTCATCAGCATTTGCGTCAACTCTGTATCAACATTACCATGGTTACATTATTATTCCAACTTAACCTTCCTCATAGCTTATCATAATGCTGAATACCAAAACAAGCCTGTGATCCAGTGTACACATCCAGCCAAACAGGCTACTCTGTCTCATGGCCTATTCCCCAACTGATACTAGAGTCAACTGGGTAACCACAATAACAGTCTGGGTAAAAAGATGAGGCCAAACAGCAAAAGTCCTCAGCAACAAGGCCTCTCAGGGGCCTAAATAATCTTGTCTGGCTTCCGTACACTTAGAAAATGTAACAATTGACAGTTTCTTTCCAAATCTCATCTCTTTACATGAGTCGGTTGCTTTTGGAGCAAGAACTGTTCTGTTCTGTTCTAAACACAGCTCAGCAGCAGTCCCTGTGCCTGGTAGCACTGGTACACACAGCTCCGAAACCTGCCCAGGCTCTGCAAGGACCACATGGAATGGGAAGAAATGATCTCTCTGTTCCACTGAGCTTAGGATGAACGTCAACAGCTTCTTCTTGGCATACAACCACTTGACAGAAGCTGCATTTCTCTGCATCCTTATTCCACACAGGGCCTCTGTGTCTCTGATAGACAGAAGGTCAAATAGCCCACATCTCTTCTGAATTTTTAATCTCAATTTCATGCTGTTATTGCAGCTGCTGGAGACAGTGGAGCATAAATCCCTCCGGAGTAATTCCTAGATACTCCCTTGTAGGCTGGCCTACTTTTTCACCCTGTTCAGTTACAAATTGCTTATTGCAGCCCAGATGTGTGACAGCTCTGCAAAAGCCTGCCTCCACCCAGACAAATACATTCTCCACTGCAGCATGTAAAAAGCCCCAAAACCTACATTGACTCTTCTCCAGCTTCTAAGAATAGACAAGATGATCAAGATGTAATTTTTAGCTCTCTGAGCCCAGCTGAGTAAGATGGTTTAATTTTAAACAGCTCCATTGCCTCTGATAGAGGACAGTGCCACAGTTCCCACCGCGCAGCACCTCACTGCGGTAGCACCCCACAGCGGGAGGCAGGTCTCAGCGCTGCGGGGAAAACCAAATTCCATGCGGTTTTGAGGGGTTTTGGACAGTGCAAGGGCTGGGCATAAAATGCAGGAAGGAGGAAGCAGGGAAGGTGTCATTGAGCTTTCACAACCAGGAAAAGAACTGGGCAATTCCATGAATTGCATGGGTCACTTTAGTGGCAATTCTTGAGGCTAGTAACATAATGTATTTGAACCCCAACATACCATGGGCACCACAGTGGCAAAATGATTCCTGTAAGATTTCACCTGTGGAGGAATTTACGTCAGTGGGAACACTGCTCACAGTATGTGCAGCTCTTTTGTTCTGAACAACAGGAGAAGCTGCCTCCAAAAATCCACTGCTCTCAGCCTGGTCAGAGAGGCTGGAAGGTGGAAAAGAAACAGTCAAATCCTTTTTGTTTGCTTGTGCAATGAGGGGTTTTGCTGGTGGTGCTTAGCTGGAACATCTCTTTGTGGTTGAATTTCTCTCTGGAGTTTCATAACCTGGAATCTTGGCTTTATCAACCAGCTTTTACAGGTCTATGCAGAACTTTCTTCCGATGGAAAAAGCCCTCACCAGATAAACCTATTTAAACCAATGCTTTTTACTCCAAACAAAAGGTTCCCGTATTTCAATTTCACAGCTTTCCCATTGAAAATATTCCAAGAAGAACAATCTATGTCCAAAAATCTCCCATAAATGAAGCACAAATTTCCTCAAGCAACAAGAAAAAAAAAAAAAGAAGCAGAACAGGAAATAAAGAAGTAAGAACAAAGAAAGAAAGAGCCAGTGTGAAGTTTGAACTGGAGGGCACAGATACCCTTCTTGTCACACAAGTGTCAAGAAATGTGCCAAACACTACGTGCACTGCTTCTTATGTAGATCCTGTCATTATGGATATTCTGGTATTCCCAAAGGCCATAGATCAGAGTGAAGCTCACCACCCTCCAACAGAGCAGTTGGGCTTCTTTCATGGGAGTACAGCACAGTGAGTCCTGTCATAACATTTCTTTTGCTTATGTTGTTAAGAATGCTGCATTGAAGACACACCACAAATTGAAGGGGACAGCAAACAAAAGGCAAAAAGGACTAAACCACAGTCATGCTTTACCTGAGGGATTAAATCCATAGGGATGTGACTTCCTCAATAGAAAGAGATCTTCTAGCCTTCAGTCATTTCACAGCCTCTACCCAAAGACTGAGCCACAGCCTAAATTGGTTTATCCATGGAGAGACAAGGACGGGAGGAATATTTTGCCATGGCAACTGACAATTACAGAAAAACCACCCCCAAAACTGTGCTCAGTCACAAAATCAGCAGATAAAAGGCTGGAAGACAATGCCTCAAGAAGAAAAAATAGGGATGAGGCAGAAAATGTCTGTTAAACAGAGGTTCTGGCAAAGAGCTCGGTGACAGACTTTAAAATGGTGAAGCTTCTGAATGCCTCATGAAACCCTACCTGGGCCACTGAGCAGAAGCAAATACTCAAAGAAGAGTCACAGATAACAAGAAGTGCACAAGGTGGCTTTCCTATAGATGCCTGGAAGGACACTACAGCTGGAACTTCATCTCAGAGTCACGGCAAGGACACTGAACCATGCAGTCACCTTCTACCAGTTTAAACCCCCCAATACAGCCCTAAGAAACAGTCAGTTTTGACTCAGACTTTTCCCTGTTTTGCCCTTCACTCATTCAAGCTTCTATTACAGGAGGCCAGGAGTTCACCTGCAAGAGCAGGTGCTTAAATTTAAACCAGCTAACTGGCAGCATTTGTCCAAACCCACTGCCATACACAAGTCCAACTCAGCTTCCTGACCCCTGAAAGACAGCACCACCTCTATAGGCACCACTGCACTGGGATACTCCATTCTGAGGGCTCTGGAAACCAAAGGAACATCTCCATCAGGACACTCCCAGGCTTGGGCAGCCTGCTGCTGGCCTCTGACAGTGGGATTGTACTTGGGGTGCTGTGGCAAGAGCTGGGTGGGAAAACCTTTCTCCCAGCCTGGGAGCTCTTGGATTTCAAAACACTTTCTTGGCCCAGCTTAGGATGAGAAGATCAAAACCTTGGATTTTTCTGAAAGGAAAATCCAAACCACATTTTGAGAAGGGCATCGTGACACAAAGCAGTATTTTCTGACTGTGTTTCACTTCTTTTGTATTATTTGATGCAAGTTTTCTACAACAACTGAGCAAAAATGAGTGAGGGAAAGGGTTCTTTCCCCTTTAAAAATGTCAGGTGTGATGTGTCCCCAAATCAAAAATTCGAAGTGGGTTTGAAAAAGGAAACAATAATCCTCAATCTCTTTTTTTGGCTGGTTTGGAGGAGTCAGCATTCGTTTTGTTGGAAGATGCCTACCTTGCCCTAAGTGCAAAACTGCCCACTCTCTGCAGAGCAGCTCTTCAGGGCAGCATTTCCTAATCAGCTCGAGCAGCCCGAGAGGAAGGTTATTTTTATGCAGGTGTTTTGTACCAAGGACACTTATTTTTGCATGCATGCACAAACATAAAACCCAGAATTCAGAATATTGCCAGGCAATTTCCATGCAAATTAGTCCCAAACAGGGGCACGCTGAGCTCTTCATTGCTCTGGGTAATTGTTCACTGGGGGATTCTCAGCAGTTGTAGTTAATGTTGCTTTCTGATGCTTGGAAAAAATGAATTGTTGAGAGTGTTGCCCTTAGAGGCTCCAATAAACTTCTCATCAGTGCAGACACTGTGTTGCCTGTGTATAATCCTGTCTCGTCCTACCAAGGAACATGGACTTGTTTCTCTCTGTAATGGCATGGCTCTGCTTTTCTTCCCTGTGCTGTGAGGGATTTGGGCAACAACCACCTCAGGAACAACCCAAAGTACTGCCCAACTCCTGCCAGGGTTTAAGAAGTCTTCCTACTGATCTTAGCAGGGATTGGGATCAGTCCTTAGGCTGGGCCTCCCAGAAGGCCACCCCTGGAGATGCCAAGCATCCTCACTTCCCAGGGGATACAGCAGAATCTGAGGGGAAGGTGAATCTGGCAGATTTAAGAGCACCAAATATAAACCAGACCAGGGAAGGTTCTGCTTCCCCTGGCATACCCAAGAGAGAGGCTTGAGCCAGAACATTCCCCAGCCGGAGTACTGAGGGACACGCACACCCCGTGTTTCAACTGTAGCAGGAATGAAGATGCAGCAGCTTTCCCAGCTTCTTCAGGAGAGACATGAGATGAGCTGCTCATAATCCCAGTGTGGGTGCCACAGTGACAGCAGGACACAAGAGCCCACCAGCAGCTTGGTAAGGGAAGCAATCTGCAAACATGCACTGTGCTGATTGCTGTGTAACATAAACACCCCCAGAGCCTAAAGCTCAGGGAGGGAATTCTTCACATGCAAAGCAGACACTGAGCATCTGCAGGGCTGAAAACACAATGGAAGCCAAGAATGACTGCAAGAGTGTGGGTGGTGGGGAAAACTGGAGGCTGATAAGAAACAGGGAAAATAAACCCTTTGATTTGTTCTGCTTAATATTGTTTCTCTTTACTGCAAAAACTACCTTTTTTCAAAACTACCTGTTCTGCCTCTGCTAACATCGGAGTGTTGCTGTGAATGCTACTACAAAAGGCAGGAGGAAAGATGTCTTTTTCACTAACAGCTAGGCAACACCTGGGTTAATGTTATGAATAGTATCAAGAAAACCCTCCTGACAAGTGAGGTCAAGCATTCTGCCCAAAAACACTGGCAGTACATGTACAAGATGAAAGATACAAACCATTCTGATTACACTCTCCAAAGTTTCCCCACTAGATCTGACATCCACCACTCACACCAATCACCTTCACTGCTGGCGTGCCTGCTGAAAGGGATGTTCTCAGTGAAAAAGAGAACTTCATTTGAGATGGGATATGGGAATAATAAGAAGAGAACTGCAAGTTTGCATTCAATAACATATTCAATGCTTTCCTGAGCTTTGCTTTTTAACACATAGCAAGACACAGCACAACCAGAGATAACAACTGCAATTCCAGGTTGGCAAAAGAGACCTATGTAAATGGCCCTTCACCTTTCCTGTTTCAGGCTTCTTCCACAGCCTAATGAAAGCCCCATTTGGATCACAGCCTTTTCCCAGGGCAGAAAGCCCCTCTGCTCAGAGACAGGTATTAGCTGATATCCTCAAGCAACTAGTGGGAAAAACCCCTTTCTTCAGAAGCCAGTGGGGGTCTCCCAATTGCTACTGGAATCTTTTCAAAGCAGCAGCTCAGCCCCAGCTCCATCCCAGAGACAAACATCATGTATTTGTCATGTCTCAACAATTTTTCTGCTGTTCATACAGTGTAATTAATCGCTTGGCAGGCAAACACAGGACTGAAAAGGCAGCTCATTTTCTGACATGCAGCAATCCTGTACCCTGCTAAGAGGCAGATTTACTCTCCAAGTTACAGGTGAGAGCAGCAAATAAATGGAAAGTGGCAACTCAATACAGCAACAATTAGTAAGAAACAAACCAGCCTTGTTTAAAACAAAGAGCCTGCTATTACTGTATCTTATGCTCTTCCACTGGGTTTGCATGTATGGCATTTGGTGATCAATTTCAGATGAAAAGGCAATTACTCACATGTAAATACATAGTCTGTCACTTCACAAGCAGCTACTCAAATAGGTCCCCTGCTACCTGGCAGCGAGAGGCTCCATCTGTCATTCAACCTCCTTTTCTGTTATCTTCCCAGGTGATCTAGATTGAGGCTGCCTTCAAATCTGACCACCCAAAACACACCAGGTGAAAAAAAATCCAGCTCTTACACTTAGATGCTCAGACAGAAGAGCACCTAGACCCAGGTCAATGCTTCTCAGGGCCTGCAATGAAAATACTGGTCAGGGAGCTGCAGATGCAGCCAGCCTAAATCCTTCTGAGCCCTGTGGCTAGTGCTCCCAGCTGGATAGGTGTCTGGGAAGGCCCAGAGCCAGCCATCTGAAATGCTAAACACAGGCACTTTGCTTTGTTCAAGCAGGCTGAATCTGGGTCTGGGTTTTCATACACATACTTCAGCTGTGGACTTCCTCTTGGTTACTGTCTCCAAAAGGCTATCAAAGGGCTCTGAAGTGCTACCAGATGCTTGCCACAAAGCAAATCCTGCATGCTGGACCAGGGAGACTTGTGTCTTCCTTCAAACTGGAGCCAAAACAAGAGTTGAGGCCATAGCATGAAACACTGTGAAAGGAATTCAGGATTCATAAATTGGCTTCTGGCAAATTCATAGCTTTTCTATTATCTCTCTATAGGCTGCAAGAGACAGAAATTATAAACAGCACTTGACTGAAGCAGTGATACAAATGCAGCACAATACAGACCTTAGCCAGATCAGCACACTCTGAATTCACAGAGGCAGCAGGTCCTAAAGCTGAGATGCTCTACAGATGCTAACTGCAATCCCATGCTCCTTAGTCGCTCTGGAGCAGCTTTCTCTGATCTAAGAGAAAAGATACCCTTGCAGCTTTGAAGTCAGTGGGAGACTTCCCACTGATCTCAGAGTCCTGTAGTAACCAAGTGCTACTCTTTGCTTTCTGTGTATCACACCGTAACAGATTCAAGCTCAAAAGAATAGCTCTGCATCCACCCAAAATATCACTGACACAGCCTCTCATTAGATACCATTAGAAACCTCCCATGGAATTGTCTTTGCATTTTAATTTGCATAAACAGTAAGATTTTTTCCTCCTTTTTAGACATTACCAGCTTGCCAGCTTTTGTTCTTGTTTACTCTGAAGGACAATAAAAAGTAAAAGCAGACCATTTAGAAAATGTCAAATGAAAGGCCCCAGGCTCCTGGTACCAGGGGATGTTATGGATCAATTTAAATTAATTGCATCCAGTTGATTGCAATTAAAGGCTGGAGGCTTGGCACGTTTTTCTTCCCCATCTGACTCAACATACCTAAACAGCTGATTTAGTTCAGTACCTTATCGTGGCTCCTGTCACTTCATCCCACTTCTTGGCATTCCCTTCACATCTTTAGGTTTCTACATTTGGGCTTTGGAAAGCTACAATACAGGGAGTGGACACTGGGGAGGGGAAGTAAAAGTGAAAGCAGGGGACAGGGGAAATAACACGTGACAAGGATAAATCTCCTCTTCCTCTTCCTCTCCACATCACAGTGTCAATACCGAGACAGTGGCAGCACAACAATGAACCAGCTCAGTACCTGCCTTTGTGTAAGTCCATCCCCTTGGGTGGAATCAAAAAGATGCATTCCCTTTAAAAAATACCTATTTGTGCCATCACAGCAGATGGATCCTGCTGCTGCCTGAGACTTTGACTGCAACTGAGAACTAAAGAGACACATAAAAGACATACTGGGATGAAGATCAGATTAGACAGGCAACTACTATCCATGCCATTGGGAGTTACCCATAAACTTGACTACATCACCAGGGATTCACACTCACTAAGGCCAAAGAGATGCAAGGAGAGCACATATGTTTTTAATACGTGCTTCCTCGGGAACAGGGAACAAATCTCATCAGTGTAATAACCCAAACCCACTTGAGCCTCAGTTCTCCATTTCATCACATTGCAAACTTCACCTTCCTGCCATAGCAGAGGATCCTTAAAGCAAGTGCAGTGCCTGTTCACAGCCTTCTCCCAGTCTTTAACTGACATCTAGTGAACAGTTTCTAAACTGCACCTGAAAGCCCTGGAGATTGTAGGGGAAACGATCCCCTCTGGTAGGGAGCTGTGCAGAGGAGCTCTGCGGTAAGCATGTGGTAGGCAGCAATGTGCACCGTTTCCTGTCCTCTCCCCACCATGATAACTCATCTCCCTGTGGGCAGGTGGGAAAGAACCTGGTTCTGCCCAGGGGCTGTACAAATGCTGTGTTGGCCCAATTAAAGTGGGCTGGACATGACTGCAATGGTGCTGCCCACTGCCTATACAGGGGGGCTGGTGAACACCACAAGTCCTACCAAGAACTGATCAGCAAGGCTTCCATCAAAGCCTGTCACATCGACTCTTTCTGAACAGGGTCATGCTCTGCCCCCTTCCTCTTCCAGAGGCACAACTCTCCTGGTGGATAGGTGGCAGGAGTGGTAGTTTGCAGCCACCTCGGAGTTTGCCTTCAACCACTCTCCACAGCACATCCTTGGGTGAAAGGAGATGTGAAATCCCTGAGAAATAAAGACCCAACGACCACGTTGCCTGCCTCCAAAAGACTGCCAGAACCTGCGTGCCGTGTCTGCATAGTAACAGGGGAACATCTAGTATCTGCAGAGGCTGCTTGCCATTTTATAGCCTCTATCATCTTATTGCAAAACTGGGAGTTTGGTTTATGACATCTATTAGGGTAACCAAGCAACAGCATGGTGGGTATTTATGTCATCAGTTACAACAAAAATAAGGTTTTAAAAGCAAAACAGGGTGATGGTGGTACCAGCTTGCCACAGCCCAGGTACTGACACCAGCCTGTCATTTTCAGCAAGCAAAAGGAGACAATAAACCCAGACAACTCTTTCTTATTAAGGAAGTTTATGACCAAATTCTGTGCTCCTGTTTGTAGTCATAGAGGGCTCCTTCCATCTTCTGCAGAGAAGAGAAGGAAATGTCTCTGTACTTTCTGTATGAACAGTGGAAACCATTTTGTGTAACACCATGATGTGCTGCAAAACCAGCATGCTTCTCACATGTCTTTCCTCAATACACAAGTATTGTTCTCACACTTCATCACCTTTCATCACTTGCTTTCCCTGCTGATTTCAGGATCACTTGCAGTCTCATAACCGCACTGGCAGGCAATCTTTATCTGAACTGCACCTTTAACCTCAGGAATTCACATGGGTGGAAGTGATCAAAACCAAAGTAAAAGGAACGAGAAACAGAGGCTTACAGGAAAACTTAACATTCTCCTGCTTGTTACAGTCAAAATACCATCAAGGTACCAAAGCTGCATTGCTTCTGCTTCCAAACAGCTGTTCATTATCTGCAGAAGGTCTCTCAGGACCTGTTCACCTACAAAGTTTGATTGATTTAATTAGATACAAATCAGTGTTTTCCACACATGTGGTGCCAGCGAGCCTGTATGCAACATCTCCCTTCACAGCCAAGTGAATGCCGAGGCTTGTAAGAGGAATGCTATCCAAATCCTAAATACTCTCATAACAGCTGACAGCTACCCTGTGTTTAATGCAGCTTATACCAGTATATAGAAGGCTTGATAACAGTCACGAATCTGGGAAGCCAATAGGCCAGGTACAGCAGCAACGTTCACAATGACCCAGCTACACATCACACCAGAGGCTTCCTCAGCCCACTTAACGTAAGACAGAATAAGTGCTTCTCTTACCTGGTAGTAGTAATCATCATAGTGTGGTTCGTAGTGTTGAGGCTCGGAGTTTTCAGGAGACAGGACATCTTTCAATAACTCTTCACAGCCTGGCAAAGAGAAATGAGAGCAAATGGTCAGGTCTTCCCAGAGACTGTATGGACTTGAAGCCTTAGCATGAACCAGTGTCTACTGCACATTAGTGTCTGTGAAGCTGCTTCAAATTTTCTCTGGTCTGAGTGACGAAGGGGCAATACCTAAACATCACAAATTCCCCTTCCAAAAGAGCTCTGTCATGGAGCGTACGCCTCTGACAAGCAAATATCTATGCACTGCAAGTGGAGATTTTCAGCCTCTGTGTTTGCTCTTGTTAACAACCACATTAACAACTGGAGAAATCAATGTCTGTGTTTCCCTCAGTCTTTCTCTCATCTGAGAGAACAAATACAGAAACACTGAACTCGCCAAATGCCTCATTCCCCATTAATTACCAGCAACCGCACTTGGCATATTGGGCTGCAGAAGGCAGTAATATCAGGCCAGGTTAGTTTAGAACAACCAGCTTACAGCCTTGAGCCTACACTGTGTGAAACCTTCTCAGCATGTGCTATACACTATCCTACTTGGAAGCTGCAACTATCCATCACTATTCCTCTTTTCCGTTCCATCGCCAATGCAATGGATTTGGCTGTGACATTACACACTGATACTCAGTCATGAGGCAGGTGACCAGAAGAAAGAGTAATGTAAGCAAGTGTGAATTACACAGGTTTATGCTGGTAGTTGATCTTCTCTCCTGGTTTTAAAATAAAGGCATAACATCTCTAGGGTGAAGATACCTTATGGTTATGGAGCAGGTCCCTTACAGAGGAAAGGAAGAGTTAGGTAGAACAGAAATGGTGACCAGATGGAGGAAGCTGAACATGGGGGATGGATATGTTGTCCCTGTCTCCCACACACAGGCATACATTAGAGACAGCACACAGTGAATGAAACAACCCTTAAGATCTCAGGAGTGTCTGTTCTGCAAAGGTGACTTTCTGATGGGAAGATATTTGAGTGTGCAGCAACCAGTGTGCCCTGTGGGAGAGGTTTGCTTAGCATGCAAGCTGGTATATAACAGCTTCTCTGGTATATAACAGGGTCTCTTTGTCCTGCAGGGAAGATTTGCATGTTGTTATATTCCCATAAAAAGGGAAGAAGAGAAGGAAATGTGGAGAGGCCATTTGCCTCTGAGATTATTACTACACATCACTGCTACCTTGTGGACAGCTGAACCTGTTCCAACATCCTTCAGATCAATGGAAAGATGGCCACTGGCTTCAAGAATCTTAGGACAGTGCCATTGGTTCTATTCCTGTTAAGAACTGTGTTTAAAGAATAAATTCTCTGTTGCTCTTCTTCTCTGTGAAGGCACAAGTCAGAATCTCTTGACTCTGGAGGACTGTGCTGCTGGTCTTTTCTTTGGGCTACCCCTAACCACCAAGACGATGAGTTTTAGCACCCTGTTGGGAAATGCATCAGCTTTCTTACTCGGTGTTTTTCTGCAACAGTGCTAATATATCTGACCTTTCAATCCTCTTATCTAAATGGTAACTTGAATTTTCTAATTACTCCAAGAGGTTTACAAAAAGGACATAATATGAAGAAAGAACATTGGAGTGTCTCAAATACTGTTCACATCTCTTATTACCAGAAGACATTTTGGCTTGCAGCCTGGGAAGTGCCAGTGAGGTAAATGAGTGTGTAACAGTCCAGACACAAAACAACAAAAGATCAAGGTTTCCTCTGGCAAATCTCAGTATGGAAATGTTCTGGTTTGTACAGGGAGCAGCCCAGTCTGGCACACACGGTGCTCTCTGCTGCTGGTACCACCCTTGAGAAGAACCGTGCTTGCCTAGGCCTGCAGCACTGCCATGGTGAATATTTCAAGCTGCGCAGCAGTATGCACCCGAGGCTAGAATCTGCCCAGAAATAACCCATCGCAAATAAGCAAAGGAATACTGCCTGGCTTCTTTAAGGACCTCCTGCACTAAGATGTGCCATTATTGCTATAACTTCATTTTCCAGGAAACTGTAAAACTGAAAGCCACTTACATGCCTGATTACATATTTCATTTGATGTCTGCTTGTATCGTAAGATATTAATGTGCTCGATGTTCTCTCTGCCTGGCTATGGTTGGGAACATTTCCTCATCTACATTTTTAGGCAGCACTTGGAAGGAGACCAGGCTGCACCGCAGTGCTAGTGAGGCAGTGGGTAGAGGCAAAGAGCTAACCCAGGAAGAGTTTCAAGTCCTTGTGTATTTAGTGCTGCAGCTGCACAAAAGGATGCCCCTTATGGAGAAGCACTCTGCTAAAGGGCTGATTTATATAATGTGCATTACATAAGTACAATTATTATTATACAATATTATTATATTTATGTGCATTATATAAATCACTGTGCAGGGTGATGGTGATACAGGTCAGGAGCAATCTTACATCTGGAGAAAGAACTTAACTATCAGATCACAAAATGTGATCACAAAATGAGAGTGGCCAGAACCTGCTCAATTTTCTTCTGTCCCTGGTCACAAGTCATCTGCTGCAGAACAAGGATTCTAAGTAACACCAAAACCACCAGGTCACTTGTACTTTCTTTTGTGAAAATAGCCAGTTAGGATATTTCCTTTCTTGAAAATACCTGCCCAACACTTGTAAAGAAGCAGGACAGAACCATCTCGAGTCTAAGCAAACAAGAAAGTGTTTTACAAGTCACTGAAGGGGAAGATGTGGACCTTTAGCTTTTGCAGTCCCCTCAGGGTGCCAGACCTGGCTTCTCTTAGGAGATGATTCTACAGCTTTCCCTGCAGTTTTGTGTAAGAAAACCACCCTCACCCCCTAGCAAACAGTCAATTTGCAGGCAGTCATTGTGGCCACAAATAAACACAACTGTAGCAAAGCCATTTCCTGCAAATGCTCCAGGATGCAGACTTAACCCATAGTGCATCAGGCAATTTTCACAGGCAATTAAGCAATTTTAATACTGTAGGAAATCAAATCTGGTTAGCTAATTTAATGGAGTTGGCTCCTGGCATTTTTCCTAGGAGCAATAGCTTTCCACTTTATCTACCCTTGCATCTTTAATGGTGTATTAAGACTCATTTATGGTTTCGGGCTGTATTTAGTGAAATTTAGTTGAGTCTTAGAAAACTGTGAAGTACTTTTAAGAGTAACCAACTTCAGTTCATTAAACAGCTATAGTGTAATTTACAAGAGGAGAGCTCAGCTCTTCACATTTACCTGACAGTCCTTCTTGGAGCCATCCCAAGTACAGCACCTATCAGAAAGTTATTCTTAAAAGAAAGGATAGATGTATCAAACCACCTCCAGTTCTGGCGTGCTGTGAAGTTTGAGATCTACAGCTACGAGCTTAGATCATTAAGACTTTGAGGTTTTGTGTAGTGCTTGACTGAAATTCTCATGTCTTAAGTCTTGGTGTATATTACAAATACTGGTGTATGGCAAATAAGCTCCCTATATGACTGCAACATCTTCCTCTTACCCCATACGGGATCTTCAGGGCAAAGCTGGTACAATACTATCCTCAGCTATGGGACTGAAATTAGATTTTAAAGTTAGTTAAAATACATGGCCAAAACTCAGCACTGGTTTTGTGAGAAAAATGTTTGTTTGGAGCCTCTGATTGAAACCATAAAGGCAAATTCAAAATAAAACTCCAGTTCCCATTTCCTGCTTTGGAAAACTTGGTTTTGAAAAGAAACCCCATCAAATTTCACCCTGTATTATTTTCATATCCTTTCACAGCCAGATAACCTGTCACAGTCAGAGCTTCCACAACAGCCCACTTCCCTTTCCGAACATTTCTTTAAAGCTTGGGGCAAATCTGCATTCTTGGAATTTCCATCAAAGTTGCTTGGAACTCACAGAGAAATGTATCTACTTTTCAACTTTTATCTGCTCCCATAAAGACTGCTTCTAGAAGCTTTCCAGCCAGCTGCAGTGATTAGATGCCTAAAGAGCCAGGGAAGCACAGAGAGAGAATACGAAGGCACAGAACAGTCTGTGTTACTGTTTTGAAGATTCAAAGACTGCTATTGCTGCAGGTGGGAGAGCGTATAACAACTGTTCTTCTTTCACAGCACTAATGAATATGAAGGAACTCCTACAACTCTTCATTTTCAAATATGGTAACAGAGCATAACTTCAATTTCCTTATAACTTCTACAAGATGAGGAAAAGACACACTCCCGGAGGAGAACAGCTACATAAAGCACCAAGATTCGTTATTGCAGAAATGTTCTGTGCTCATGTGGCTCAGGCTCTCCCATCATGAAAGCCATTACCCTCATATTAGTACACAGTGCTCAGTGGTTTTCATGCTTAAAATCAGCTATAAAGTCATAGTATATTTGCCTTTATGTTTTAATTCTATATTGATTTTGTTTGTGCTGCACCCCAAGGTCAGTAGGGGGAGCTCACCCTCTATCTGTCAGGGTTTGGTTTGCTTTTAAGTGAATATCAAAGCAGAAGAGATTATCAAAAAGACAACAGAAATCTTAAAATAGAAGGAACAGGTCAGACTTAATTAGATCCTGTTAACCACACCAAGAGCCTGGCCTGCAAACACGTCTGACTGTGGAACAGCCTGCACAGCACACAGAAACAACAGTTCCACTCAAGCCTCTAAGTATTACAAGTGCCAGAAAGTATTTACTGGATCAGTACAATAAATTCAGTACAGCAAAAATAGTCATTGACTCCACTGAGCAAACAGTAATGGATCCCACACTGACCCTGCTGAAATCAATGGGAATTAAGCTTTTAAGTGGTGATGTGGCTGCTCTCAAAGTCTCTGAGCAGTGTCACTTCTTGGGCTATACCGGCTTTGACTAGTTAGAGGGTACAGGTGTTACTTCATGGCAATTGCTCTCCAGACAGATGCAGTTATTAGAAATAAAGCCATGCAGTGAGCAGATAGAGAGGGCAGCTTCAGCAGGAGTAAAACATTCATATTCTGGCACTCCAATGAAACTGCTGCAAAGCTTTAACTTTGATGGCAGAGCCTGTCCCTGGCTCTGGGAGAGCCTAATTGTGTGGAGAAAGCAGGCTAGACAGCAGGACTCAGCACAGATGCTGAGACAAAGTTCTTTAATCCACAAAGGATCCGCAAAAAGAAGCAAAGCTTTGCATAATTAGAAGGCACGCTGCCTATCCAGTATTCCACCCCACAGACACAATGGGAAGGTGTTCCTCCAATACATTTCTCCCCTCTAGCATAGATATCTCTGCTTACTGAAGTCCTCTCCCATCACTTCCAAAGGTCTCCACTGATAGTGAGATTCCTCAACACATCCTTCCCCCCAGCTCCTGCTACTCAGGAGCTGAAGAAGATTAACTGGCTCTTCCACCTGATAGTCCCAGCAGCTTCTGTGGAGGTACATGACTCATATGTCATGAGGTTTACCCAGCTCAGAAACACTGAGGAGACAAGACTTGATGTCCACTCATGAAGGAACACGCTTTCATTTGTACCATACGGGACTGAACAATGCCCTGCTCTATGGAGGAGAAAGACTAAGCTGCAGATTTCAAATCCAGGACCTGGGGTTCCTCCTTGCAGTGAGAGCTGCTGCCAACAGAGCAGACACTGAACACTCCAATGCTTGTGATTTTTTAAGGTTCCGATGTTTAGGTTTTCACTAAGATCCATACTTGGATCTGAAATGCTCCAGTGACATCATGAGAGGTCAGTTCTTCACCACTGAGATTTGAATCCACTGTTCTAGATGCTTCAAACCTCACCGTTTAAAGAAATTCAAGGCACTGAACTACCAAAACCCCCATGATACTATATCACATCTGTGCAGCAAAAAATCTCTTCAGCATATTATAAAGGCAAGCATCTATGAAACAGATTAATTTGAAGTCTCATAAATAAGAAATATGGTGAGGCATTAGGATAGTAAAGCATGAGTTTGAACAATTGGCTTCCAGTACTATGAATAACACAGCTTCATATTCCATTACTGGAAAAAAAAACACTGGATTTATAGCAGATCTCATTTTGCTCTATTAATCTGATTGCCCCAAGCAACTGCAATAGGCTGAGATGTCAAAGAATCATATTTACAATCTGTTGCTGCCAAGACAAATTGCTTTTGTTTGATAATAAGCCTGTTGCTACCCCTGGGCCGTGGCTGCACTGTAAAGTGAGAGGTACCAACACCGTGGAGGCTTTCCATTGTGAAAGGCTGCTATATCCTTTCTGAACTTTAATGCAACCAACTTCATTTTAGCTGGCAGCTAAAGGTCAATAAAACTGGCATGCAGAGAGGTGAGCACAGAACCAGGTAAGCACAGAACCACCTTTCCTAAAGGGGTGTTCTGAAAGCATGCCTAACAGTGTCTTATCAGAAATAGATACAACTGTTCTGTGATGACATGCTTGGCACTGACACTGTGTAAGTGCTGACAATGCTAATGATGTGCTAAGAGAGCTCTAGGTGATGCTGCAGAACAGGATGATTTTTCTCTTATCCACTTACATATACATACTCATAATCATCAAGCATTTGATACCTACAATATGTTCCACGTAAGGGCTTTAAGCTATTCATAATCATGGGGTACAAGGTATTGCACAGAGTTTCATTCAGTCACACCTTTATAGGACTAGATTTTAGGATATGACTATATGAACCAGTTCCCACAAGGTGAGAAAGGCTGAGGATTCTCAAGGCTCCGTCACTGGGGATAATGGCACAGGGATGCTCTTCTGGGTCACATCTATCCCTTCCTGATTATATTTTGTGCACTTGTGCAGACTGTGAATCACAGGGGATTACCAGATGATTTACAAGCTAGTGTTTTATTTAACCCAGAACTCAGTTTGCTATGTGAGTAGGAAGTGTCTAAACAGTAACATA
Organism: Neopsephotus bourkii; assembly: GCF_033783945.1. NCBI lineage: Eukaryota > Metazoa > Chordata > Aves > Psittaciformes > Psittacidae > Neopsephotus > Neopsephotus bourkii. Next base: position 4,367,307 of record NW_026902223.1, read on the forward strand.
TAAACTTTCCTTCTGGGCTTTCTGTTGCCTTCTCCTCCAACACATCAGTGTCACCTTGGAAGGTGTCTCCATGAACATGGACTGAGCAGCCTCTCACTGTAATTTTACGTAATTATACACTCAGTCCTCAGCTGCTATAAACTTTAATTAAAATTGCTGTGGTGTTATGTTCTTGCATTATTATGGCTTCATAATCATCTCACATTGTAGATGACTTTCCAGAGGCTTCCCCTGGAATCACACTATCATCACTGTGACATTCTCCCTGTCCCTGAAGTAAAGGCTCTGGGCTGTGACAGCACTTCGGCATTTTACTAAGGACATACTACGTGTCTGGAAACAGACAGGCTGCATTGTTTTGCTCTGGGAAACTAGAAAAGTAATTAGCAGGAAAACAGCTAAAGTCCCTCTTCACTGCTTGCTTCATTACGCTTTGGGCTAAGCTGTAAGGCATAAAAATGTCCACGTCTTCTGTCAAGGACTGTGTTTCCTTTCAAAGGAGATGGTTTGATCCACCTCATCTCTATCTGCAGGGCTTGCAGAGCCAACCTGTAATTAACCTTCTTCACTCCAATACATGTCCGCAAGTACTTCAAAAACATGACTCAACTATACCTTGCAGATACCTCAAGAAGGGTATAACAGTCTTCAATTTTCTATTAGAGAAACTAAAGCCTAAGGGCTCCGTAACTTCCTTTGGTAAATCAACAGTAGAACCAGATGGGAACATGGACATACCAGACTTTGGCACTAGCTGCTAACCAAAAAGCTTCTCTTTCTTCAGCTACATTTAAATCACATTTGTTCTGAAGAAGCAAATGGTAAACCAAGACTCAACAATGAAACAATGCTGCAGGAACCCCAGCATTGCTCACCAATGACACACGAGATACACAGAAAGAAAAATACACTGGCTCTGTTCCCAGAGTTACCCTACAAATAACCACAGTCAAAAGAGAGGCTGTCTTTGACCATCACATTTTCTGCAACAAGAGAAACATGACTGGAACTGAAGTGGATTATTTTTTAAGAAATATGCACATACCTTTGATAGCAAAAACTCCGTGACAGAAGTCCTTGAAACTGATTCTTCCCAAATCATTCGGGTCCAAGTACTTTGCCAGTTTTTCCACCTAAAAGAAAAGATCATACAGTATTGAGCTTGGTGTATCATCTGGTGCTCAGTTGGTCTGTAGCTTCTGCAGAAGACCCCAAATGGAAGAATACCTGTAACATTCACTTGAATCAGCCAACAAATCCTTCTGCAAAGAGAAATCACAATTTATAGTTGCATCTCCTGGTGCTGAGTAAGGTGAATGCTCTGACCAAAATTTCTGCAGCTGGGACATGTTAATACTCTTTTTTTGTGTGGATCTCAAGAACTTAATAAGGAGGGAATCTGTGACCCAGCCTCTCATCTTAAAGCACAGAATCGCTTTCCCTAGGAGCCTTTGCTGTGTATGCAGCTCATAGGAACTTCAAACCTTAGCGATCTCCATCCCCCTCATCAAAAGTTATTAGGAAAGGAGAAAGGACAAAAATGTGCACAACCCATAGGAGCCCATTCCCTGAAGAATCCAGACTAGAGAACACTCCCTGGGCACTTGGGATCAAACAAACCTTCCTTGCCACAGCACAGAATACAAGGTTTATATAGGGAATTAGGAATTAACAGCTCAAAAAGATTAATGTGATACGACAGAGAACAATTCTGTTCAGTACATTATTGCAAACAAGCAATGTACTTATTGCTTATAATTTCAGCTTCACAGTTTAGCCTTTCTGATCAGCTGCTTACCATAAATGAGATTACACTGAATTTAAACACAGGCACCAAACTCGCATTTGCCCTGAAGAAGGCCTGTCAGATTTTTTAGGGGAGTTTTGGGGAAGGGAGAGTAAAGCAGTCTCGACTGGAGAGGCTGTTGTGTGTTGTGCTGTCTAGAATAAAGGGATAGAGAAACAAGCAGCTGAAGAATAAGGAGAGAGGCAGAACAGTCCAGGGAGGCGGGCACAGTGCTGGTGCACTCCAGCTGGCTGTTCTCTGACAAATACACTGCATGAGACTGTGTAAGTCCCCTTGTGTCCCTGTGCCTTTCCCTGCTGCATGTAGCAGGTACCCTCAGTGAGGCAGAGGCAGCCTCTTGCTCCTCATAAGCTACAGCACAACTCTGACCTTGATCCGGGCCCTCCAGACACCCTGGAGTATAAACAAGATGACTGCAGGAGGCAGGCACGTAGGATGCTGCACAATCCTGGTGACTACAATGTGAGCTCAGATCTGTCAGTCTGAGCAGCAACAAAAGCCCAGCTGGAAAGATATGCAGCAAATGAATCCAGATGACCCAGTTTCTCAATTTTCTGGTGTGGTTTTTTCACACTCTAGCAAACCCCCAGCAGTTTCTTCAAGCCCTGCAGATAATGCACTAATGTCTGCGCATGACACTTCTTCCCTCAGGTTCTCTCAGTGCTTATAAATTCCCCCTGTGCCAATAAAATGCCATGATCAGCCAAAGACCTCATCTGGAATGAGCAAATCTGGATGACAAAATGGCAGGATTTTTACTCACACACACAATTCTGTGTTGAACGAGAGAGGAATAATTTGATCCTTACATTGAATCCTTTCCCCTCTCCTTTTCTTAGGAACTACAAAATCAGCTTGTGTATGCAGGGCAAACCAGGAGCTGTGGGGTGAGTGCAGAGCCCCTGACAAGTTAGAAATATGGAAACTTTCTTACTGCAGAAGGCTTCAACATCTTAAGTCCTGCAAGCTGGGCAGCAGAGCCCAGATGTCAGCTATTGTGCGACTCAGGATCAAATTCTGCATCTGGTATCACAAGGGATTACTGCAGCCCCACTGATTTATAGCAGCAGAAGCCATGTTTCTGTTTCACAAAACACAGCCACTCTACCACAGGCTGTAGTGTGCATTTAATGCACACAGACTAGCTGAAAATCCTTACTGAAACCAATTAAATAGAGACATGCTTGATATGGAAAAGCTGGGTCAGTGTTATTTATCCCTGCTCACCTTCACTAACAACAGAGATGTTACAGGAAGATGAAGCAGAGGTGGCAGAAATGCCTTTGTTCAAACTGGTTTTGGGTGTATTTAAAGCCATATAATCAAAGCCATATAATCATTTAAAGCCATATAATCAAGGCCACTGAGGCTGGAAGCAGCAAGATTTTACAGCTGAAAAACTTCCTTACTAGGAATGTAAGTAGTAGCTTAAACATGTGGCAGATGTGTCACCTCATGTAGCTCAGCCTGGCTCCAGAAGCTTTGGTGAAGACCTTGGTGCAGCCACTAGCCCAGCATCCATCCCCTCATGGATACAGCAACAAACTGTGATCAGGCACTGTAATCTCTTACAAGATCAGCCTGTAACTCTTTGACAAATGGCAAGCTCCCATCACTGTCATGTAAGTAAATACTATTTCAGATGCTTGCAGGGTTGTCTTTAAGAACCTCATTTCCCGTACGTCTTTTGCTAAAAGGCAACAAATTGTGTTTCAGGTTTTAATGCACAGATTCCTGCAGTCAGCTGGGAAGCCCCTACACTATTTAATATTGTGCTCTAACACAGCAGTGTCACTGGGTGCTCCCAGTGAATCTGGCACATTGAGTTTATTTCTCAAAGGTGATGCAATGATTTCAGTTTACCAGTTGCTCAGCCACATATAATTACATTTAAAAAAATCAAATTAAATCAGATGTTGTATGCCTGAGGGTGTGTATTAGGGAGGAAGAGAGAATATATTCACATTGAGGTGTAAGCAATGTCTTAACAGTAAATGAAATTATCATCTGAGCAAAGTGCTGCAGCCTCCAGTTTCCTCTAAATCTAATTTTGCAGGTTTTCAGTTAGATTTTAGAATGCAAATAACTGACATCAGTGCAGGACATGAGGAAGGATTTACAGAACAACCTGATGCATTTAATGACACTAGTGCTCACATCTTCAGCCAGTGCTCCCAGCCCAGGTCAGGAGCTCCAATGATTTCTGATCAACTGGATAGATTTAGGTGGACACTTGCATAGAGTTTGTGCATTGATATACACACATGCATTCTAAATAAATCTCTGCATATTTGCACAGAGTTTCATGCCTGTAGTGCACTTGGTTATGCATTTTTACCAGGCAAGAAGCTCTTCCAGATCGAAGACATTACTTAAAATTAAGCCCAATTTCAAGCTGTGGCCAAATAAACTATGTCATCACAGCTACCCCTAAATCTTCTCTCCTGTCTATACTGTCAACCATCCTCCTGCTTCACTTTGTAATGTCCTACCCTCCTCCTTCTCAGAAAAGGCTGACTCCAGCAATTAATCAGAAGTTGTAACATTTATTTATTGCCTTGGGGAATGTTAAGGGCTTGCCAGCCTCAGTGCCAGGCAGTCAGCAACCCTGGGCTTGCAGCTCTGGCAGCCTGCTAGCACATGAGGAAGCAGCAACCTTTCAGCCCCATCAATGCATATAAGAGCTCAATATTATGAGCCATCACGATGAGCTAGAGCTTTGGGCTTTGGGCTGGGGATAAACGCTTCTCCCTTCATTGGTGCACACAGCAGTCCCCCACCATGTGGGACAGCACAAACAGGGTCTGGATTACACACCAGTTCTTCATTGTGGGATAGAAAAAGTTAGCTGCAGGCTCAATAATCTAGGTGGTTCTTTTGGCAGCTGCAAGAGACTCTCTCCTGAATCCTTCAGCAGACATCCAGTAGTCCCAGAGAGAAGACGTAAATAATTTTTGCTTTGAGAAACAATCAGAGAAAACCAAACCCTGTCTCTATTGTTTAAGATGCTTGGATGAACAGATGTTTATCCTTTCAATGGAAGCATATTTCTCCATTGTAATAACAGCTCACTTCAGCCAAAGCATCTGCCTTCTCTCTGTTGGGCTTCCCAGCTATAAGGCTGCGCTGCAAAGAGGTGTTTCTGACATACAGAAGTAGGCTAGGAACACGTTAAAGAGCCTCTACAATGAAAAGAAAAACTTCAGTGCAAAGAAACAATTTTGAAATCAAAACTGACCAATGCAGACATGCGTATGAATGAGCAGGAATTGGGAGTACAAAACAGGGGACAACAAAGTGAGGCAGTGTGAAAGGTACCCTCCTATTTCCTCCATCCACACAAGAGCACCAGATGTGCCCTGTGAAGAACCCTCTATAGCCACACTGCCTGGGATAGACACATATCTGAACGGAAGCACCTGCCTCCCTGCCAAGGATGCACACCAGGAACCTGTGACTAACTCGGGCACTGCTCAAAACAGAGCACGGAGCCGGTCAGAGGCACACACCAAGGTGTGCATGGGAGTGAAGTCACTGCAGTCTGCTGCTCTGACTAGAGGGAACATTTATTTGCCTTTGCTCAAGCTAATTCCCTTCCCAACATTCCTGAGCACGACTGCTGTCCCAGGACTCGCAGTACCTCAGAGCACAACCATACGCTCTGCATGACCAGGCATCAGAATGACTGTTAGAAGAGGAGAAGGGAAAGGATTTTTGTGGCAGAGGGAGTGCAGAAAGAGGAGGGACGAGGGCCAGTGACTGGCAAACCTTGGAAGAGATATATTGAAACAGATCTTTTCTTGCAAGTGAGTTCAATCCAGGGGTACCTCTCAGCCAAGGAACCCTCTCAGGATCCTGGCCATCGCTTGTGCAGATGCTGCCAAAAGAATTAGGTATTTTTTAATAGTAAAGATTTTCTGACTGGACCTGAATCCTGCTTCCATTTCCAGGCAAGGAGAAACTCGGATTTCTACTGACCTCACTTAATTTTCTTCAAAACCTGACCAGCACTGAAGAGATCTTGTTAACACAAAACAGATCCCTTAGATCTGGATGTAGTTGAGTTCTGAGGGACCCCACACTGCCTCCTCATGCTGCAATCTTACAGCAGGATCCATGTCACAGCCAGAAGATGCCATCTGAAATAAACAACTCATCTCAGCAGTTCACCTTCATACTGCAGGAGTCTGTGAGCACGTCTCACCCTGAAGTGCAAGCAGGGAACATCTGGGAGCTGTGAGGATGGCAAGACAAGCACTTGCAGGAAAGGTGCTGGTGTGCTGCAGCAGCGACGTTTGCGCAGGATCTGCTGAAGCAGAAGCATTTGTGAGAAACCTCAAAAAACAGCAAGAGGAGATTAAATATGTTAATGTTGCAGGGTGGAATTAGAGATGTGCCATATCAGAGATGCACAGGCTAATGGGTGCTCAGGAGACCCATTAGTGTGGGATACCAGTGTCTGTGTTGGAATTTGGTAGGATTAGTCCTTCTCTGAAGCTATTTGGTGTTTGCATCCACAGACTGGAAGCAAATATAAAACCATGATGATGACATTTGCAGATGACAGGTTGATAAATAACAACAATGCTGACAGTCTCACACTCCCCTGAATAGCTTTGCAAGTGAAGGCCATACAGACAGAATATGTTTTCAGCACAGCCAGGCAATGTCACAAACCAGAAAAGAATACAAAAGAGAAGGAAAAGAAGTAGCAGATTTACTGAGACAAGGGCTGTCTTTTAATGAGCTGGGGTTTATAGATTCAGGGGAGAGGAATAAGGCTTCTCTGTAATGTTCTGGCAATTCTGGGAAGCAGAGCAAGATGAGGGGATTTATTTTACATTGCATTAGAGAAACCAATGCTAACACAGTTGTGGTACCCACTTCCATAAGAGATGCTGAAGACCCAGACAGGTTGCAGAGAACTGATGTAACATTCCCGTGCTATGGAAACACCTTATGCAGCCAGACTTCGTTTTCTCTGATTTGGCAAGAGGGAGACCAAGTGGCAATTTGCATCTTCTTTCAAATATGAACTGAGTCCATGGAGCCCTGATCCAATGGGAGAAAAATATCCCCCAGTTACCCAGATGAAGAAAAAAACATCCATGACACAGCATTTTGCTGAGTGTGTGAAATTGCATCAATGAACTGTAAAAGCACAGAAGGAAAGAGGTGGTTTGAGAGGCACTGCAGGTGGTTGAGTGCATTCAAAGGAAAAAGGGAAGCTTCTAGTGCTCATGTGTTATTAATGCCCTGCATAAGCACTACCTTGACTCAGGTGGGTGACAGATGGTGAATGCATTGAACTCCTGAAGCAAGAATGGCAGAGCACTGCAGATCTGCAGCACACATGAGGTCAGCTCATGTCCCTGCTATCCTTCAGGAATGCAAGGGCAGCAAGTGCTCCGTATCTGCTGGGACACACCTGCCTGTTCCAGTTCGAGAAGCTTTGCAGCACTTCACAGAAGTGACAAACAGGGTATGAGGGCAGTTATTGCCTCTTCCAAGCTCATGGGAGTGATGAGGACAGGAGCTATAGGGTTCATATCACAGCCTCTGGAGCAGAATGGTTTTACTGTCTAGACCAAGATCCATGCTGCTGGGGAAAGAGATGGTATTCACTGACCATGAGACTGTGTGATGGGGGTCAGAGCTGCAAGTTTATGTGTGGCATGCTGTTACCAGCAAATGACTTCATCTGTTTTGGCTTCTTCTTTAAAATGGCTATGGCAATACTTAAACTGCATCAGAAGGGCACTGTAAAGGTGATGATACCACAGAAAACAATGGAGTCTGCACCAAGCTGTTCCATGCTGTAGGCTATTGGTTTTTTACCTTGTCTCACTTGCCCTCCATAGTCTGCCTTCTAGTTTTTCAGCACAACAGAGAGGTGTCTGTCACCTCTTCATACATCTGCTTGACTCTGCATGGAACACCAGACACACAAATGATTTGGCCTGATACAATACACAGGTATTACTAAACTCTATTGTATTGTAATGGAACTTGCCCTACTGGGCAGACCCTTACCATCATCTTGTTTGCTTGTCCTGTCAAATAGCATTTTATTACCTTCTGACAGTAAAAGACTGAGCCATACAGTACTGCACAGAGAGAACAGAACACATTAGGGATGGATTTCTTTCAAGCACTCTAATATGTGAATAAACTATTAAGAGAACATAATGCTCCATGTTCCTCAATGAATGTGAGTGTAACAAGCAGTGCCAGGAAAACTGATGCTACAGTTTCTGTTCTCTATTGAGAAATCACTTGCAGTCTTTAATACACATGATGACACAAGCCTAGTTTGGGATAGCAACACAATTCTTGCCATATTACATACCCAGGTGTTGAAGTTAACAGCCTTACAGCTGAGACCCAGAAGTTATTGCACCTAAGGAACTCCTTCCCTTACAGCATACAGCTCCCTGGTTAACCTCTCTATTATAGAACAAAACATTTTATGACCACAGAGAATCACCAAAAAATGTGGAAATTAACAATGTGAACAGCTCTCAATCTGATCATTACCTGGGATTCAGAAATTTCCAGAACTTCCTCAGAGCACACATCCCAAAGACTGTTCACAGTGACAGAAACTACTTTGCCCCATCGTAACTGCAAGCCAGAGACCACCAAATTCCCTAGGAGTTTCACCTCTGCAATCTACACCTTTAAATGCATCAATTGCTTATACAGACAATACCACGAGAACAGAATTTCTCATTTATTTTGTCCCTCCTAATGTAAAGTAGCAGCTGACAATAAGCAAGCACCAAAATCATAAGACCAGCATCTCTCTACAGACTCCCCCACTACCCTCTATGTGAGTACCTCTCATTTAAAGTTACTTAAACAGAGCTGATTTGAACAGGATTCCACTTCCCTCCTTCCGTCTGATGCTATGTTGCAAAACAAGACATTTGGCTGGGCCCACCAATCTTACAACAGTCTATGGGGAATCCCACACAGTCTGGAATACCATGGGAACAGAGAGAAAGGTTAAAAATATGCCAAAGCCATCTGTTCACTCTACAGTGATTTGCGTGTCTTGCTCTGGAAACAAAGGGTTAACGTGTAGAACTGTTTTCCTAAAACCACTGATTCATTCACTTGCTAAAATAAGCAGGGCTGCATTAACACCTTCTCCTCCATTGCCATCAGAACCGAAACCAAGGCTTCCTGGGATACAAGGCTGTTAGCAAAAGCTGTGACAAGCTGAAATGAAGCACAGCCCATTATTGTCTCATTCATTAGCATAAGTCAAATATGCATTAAACAGTCCAGATCTCAAGAGACGCAGCTGGCAGTTGGTCATGTGGGTGCAGTACATTATGCCTTTAAACAATGAAGAGGAAAATATTTGGGTAACATCAGGCTTATCTAAAAGTGATGCAGCACGGATTCGTTTTCAGGCAAAATTTTCTTCCTCTTGGCAGCTTGCGGTGTGTCAGACCGACGTGATTGTTCTCATCCACACAAAGGGGACTTAACACGGAATACAGCTTTTAATGACTTTCAGTTGTGAGATGTCACCCAAATGGGATGTGCTGTAGAAATAATTATCATTTTTTGAGGTAAAACTGGGGGGAGAGGTGGGCACCCAGTGCCATTCATTAGCCAGCACCTTCTCAGTGCCTTCCTTGCTGACACATCCGCAGTCACGTTTTAATTGAGGTGTTATCACACGTGAAGAACAAACAAAATACCAAAGACCAGCAGCAAGAGGCTGGAGAGGGTTGGGAGAGCAAAGCAAGTCTGAACTGTAACTGGTAGGTAGGTCACAGCATGCAGCTCAGACATCCCCTACACCAGTGAAAACACCGTGCCTAAAGCCAAAGGAAAGCTGCAAAAAGAAAACCACCAATGCAGAGCCTAAAGCTGGTGTAAGTGTGCTCCAGGCTTGTGCTGAAATCCAGGCAGTGAGTGAACTGCTTGACTTAAGTAAAATCAGCACCAGATGCTTTTCTGCCAGCTGTATGATGCCACTTCATTTGTTCATCTCTCATTCACAGGGCAAAACCTGGCTAAGTGCAATGGCAAACTCCTGAGTTGCGGTATCACTCAGTTCTGTCAGCATCAATCTTACAGGTTGGAGTTCAAGCCTCAAAGATAGCAAGCGTTTCACTTAGCCACTTCTCTTGACTGTGTGCTTTCACTGTTACTTTCCCTCCACAATGTGTAAAATTAAGCAAGCAAGAGCAACCAGAACACAGCCCAGTGTTTCACACACAACATCTATGTTCAAATACAATTTAGATTGTGGTCTGAGGGGCAGCCAGACACCAGCACGATTTGAGCATCCACAGTTCTAACCCTGTCTCCTGATACCAGTTTTGAACCCAGCTGCCAGAAGGGAATATGCTCAGCTTTTGTCATGCTCACAGATACAGAGAATGAAATGCAGGTCTTGAGATCCGATCTCAAATGCAAACGCCTGAGCAGGAGTCCTGAAATTAAAATGAATGAAAGAAATTTCATGGCAAATTAATGCTTTGACACAAATCCTGAGAAGAATGAGTACTGGATGCATTCAGCAAAGCGAGACACACATTAGTTAAGAGGACAAACATCAGGCAGAAAGGTATAATTAAAGGAAAAATCTTCCACTTAGTTAAAGAGAAAGATGCTTAACCTTTCAGAAGAGTGTGGCTGGGACATAACGTCCTTCCCCAAAGAAACAGAGGAAGCAATGTGCAGTACCACTCGCTACGGTGGGATAATTATCGAGTCTGGAATGAGGTTGACAGGTTTGAGCAGCAGCTGACTCCTCTGACGTCAGGATAAGGGCAGCACAGAGAAGCAGGCTGTGGCAGCAGCGGCACAGCAGGAGTCAGGACTGCTAATGCTGAGAGCAGATAGAAATGAGCCCCACCAAGAGCTACCAAGGGCTGACGGAAGGAGGGAGTCCTTGCTGCATCAGCTTGCACAAGCAGACAGATTCCTGACCAGGGCACTCACAGCCAGCAGAGTTAATCTAATTCCCCCGTGCCTTGTTGGAACTGCCAGCTCCAGGCAATGTAATAGCCCAGAAGCCTCCTCATTCCTCCCATTCCTGTGTCCTGAACAATTCCCCCATACAGAAATGGATCATTCGAAGTGCAAAGAGGAAACCTTCACCACACAAAATCATATGGAGAAACCCACATTGCTCTTTGATCTACACTGGGAAAGACGTTAGAAGAAATGATAATTAGCTGGCATTTTTGTGTGGAAAGGGATAGATGAAATACAAAGCCAGTGTGCATAGAAAATGCACGTTCTTACCAGCCTTAGAAACTGTACAAGGGTGCTTCATTTACAGTTCTTCCTATACTCTGCATCCTCATTAGCTATTACAGCCTGGTTGATATTAATAGTTAATGGTTAGAAGGCTGAATGGAAGAAAGATCCAAAGCCCAACACAAAGAGAAAGGAAATAAAGGTGCACAGCTCTGATGGAATTGTACTTTTGTGTTTTAGAAGTTTGCTCAATTAAACTGTTACCACTTAGTGTTGGTATTCTAAGAATCTCAGTGAGGGACCGGGCCCAGTATTCTCGGCTCACTCTACACACCATTGAAAAGATATCTGATGCAAAGGTAATTTTCTTTGCTGGCATGTGATTTTACCTTCTCTTTCATTCAGAAACAGATGGTCTTTAAAGACTGCTGGGCCCAGGGACTAAGAATGGCAGATTCTGAAAAAGAGATTTAGCAGATGGAAAATCCCTACTGTCCTGAGCAGAAATATGAGCTGTACTGTGGCATCACTGCATATGGAATCTGGGTATTTGTGTGCATGTGCACCCCTTGGTCAGTGTGCACTGGGTGTGCATCATCCCACAGAGGACACCAGCTGGCTACAGTACCTCGCTTTTTAGCTGAACAGACACACCACCCTGTCCAATGTTCCTGTGTATACAAGGGACCAAGCCACACACCAGCACCAATAACCAGCAGTAACAACACAGCACTCCACAAGACAAAGATTTGTCTGCTTCTCACTAGTCCTGTACTCCCACTACCCTTTGGTCCACACCAGGAAAGCTGAGTGGGTCTGTGATGACTTTCATCAGCTGAACAATTGCATCTCACAGGCTCAGGTAAGCAGGTCACTGTTTCCAGTCCAGCTGTCAAGCAAGACAACAATCATTACAGAGGCATGTCTGTCCAGCTGTACACAGGACTGTGACTGTTTGTGCCCGTAGCACAGCACAGAAGCCCTCAGGGCTGTTCCTGTTGTATCAAATGGTTTCCACCCAAATCCTTTTCAGAAGTTACTGGTTTGGTCTTGTTCATTTCTACTGCTGCCTTTTTCAATCAGTTTTTAATAGGGACATAAGCTTTCATTTTCTACCAATGTGTATGTATTAGCTTTCAGTGGTATATGTTGGTATATTTTTTACATCTTTAATGCTTTGTCTATCAATATGTGAATCCATTTTCCCCCACAAACAGCTTGTCCAGAAAGAAGTCATTTTTATTTTTCCAGCTACATTCCCTGCAGGTATTATGACAACACATCACCACAGGGCTCCAGACAGTGAAAATTAATTGCTTTGAAAGCAAAACCAACTAACCCTTTCATTGGAAAAAAACAGTTTACAGTGAATCAGGAGAGCTTCTCCTGAGATGGACCCCCAGAAATAAGGTAAGAATTGGTCAGTGGAGCTCAAATTATTACCTCCAGTACAGAGCATCTCCCACCCACTGCCAGTCAGACTATTTGCAGTTCTGTTTTGGAGCATCTATACAAGAGGAGAGAGGACTAGTTTATCCTTTTCATCACACCTCACCCCAACTCCATGTATAACACAGAGTAAAACATTATTTCTGAACTAGCTGAGTCTTTTTAAAAATCAGAGTAGGTGCTCACACACCCTTCTTGGCCTTTCAGTTCACCAGCTCTTCTTCACTTCACAGCTACCAGTTGAAGTGTTCTTGACAATTATTGATCCCCTGTGAGATCCCTAAATAGGCAAAAAAATGATTTCTGTGTATTTGCCAGTCCTTCCACACTGCAACTTCTCTCAAACAGTCAGAGCTGCTGCTGCTGCTTTCTCTCAACCTGCCAAAACTGTGCTTGTATCTATTCTCCTCCAGATAACGGCGTCTTGTTGGAGTGACAATCAAGAGGATGTGAGAAGCCAGTCCACTGCTAATACTTGGGCATGTACCAGCCACAAGAAACCACAGGTTACTCCTCATGCATTTCCAGAGGCACAGTTTCTGATGTGCGTTATCTGCAAGTGCACAGAAGATAACATGAATGCAATTTACCCTTCAGTGATAAGGTTCAGCAAAGCCCTGTAGCAAAGGTAGATGTATGAAACATGAGGTGGGATGCTCATAGTCTGAAAAAACAAAAGAAGCCTTCTCAGAACACCTTTCACTTGGGCCAGCTCAATAAAGGAATTCTCACTGTGCAGTGTATAGCCGGTTTCCTCACCGTGGAGTAAAGTAGTTTCCTGGTTTGTAACACCCGAGTTAAACAGCCAGATGTTTACATCTGCGTAGCAAAGACAGTGTCTGTCTGACACTGTTGACTGTGACAGCACCTCACCTGCAGACTGACCTGCTCAACAGCCAGCAGCTGCTGTATCACTTACTCTATTGGTTTGGACAGGATCCATACACTTCTTGTAAGAGCAGGAATAACAACCTCGTGTCAAGGTGTACAGGAATGGCAGAGGCAGGCATTCTGCTGACACTGGCTCTTGGATGGACCAGAGACAAACCCAATGTCCTGGACAAATTGCACCATGTGTCCCACCAACAGGACGGTTCTCTCTGTAACTGTGGTGGGCTGGAGCTGACAGTATTCCAGGGACAAAACGAGTCCTGAGAAAAACTGAGAGCAAACAGCCAGGACGGATGCATAGGAACACAAATGTGCACAGACCAGCTGTGGCACGGGACAAAGCTCAAAGAAGTGAATAGGAACCCTTCCACTGATCCTAATACCTTCTGGTCAGTGTGCAGAACCAGCAGCGAGGATAAGCCCTTTCCATCCTTGGTGAAGCTTCTAACAAGCAGCAGCACTCAGCAGGAAAAGTGAGACCTACCAGGGATTTGTCAGAGATCAACAGCTTCATGGACCTCTGCCAGAAGTTTTGCCATGTATCAGGAAGAAGCTGCACACTGCAGTCTCACTTTTTCAGTGTCAGACTCCTGAAAAACTGCTTCTCTATTCATGATTTTCTGTTGTTTCTCATGGCTTCAGCAAAAACTTTCCCTGTAACACGGGACACTCCATTGCTAGGCCATTTCCTTCCAGCACTGACTCTCTAAGTAAACTTTATGTTCTTGTATGCTTCACCTTTCAGAGAAAGCTCTAGCTTTTCTCTTTTGGTTTTCAAGAATTTTCCTGTGCCTGTATTCCAGGATCAAAGGCTCAGCTGATACAAGCAACAAAGCCTACACTTGCTTCAAAAGACACTTGCTATGTGGGCTATTAATACCTCAATGGACATATAATATATATTTAGTGCTACTACAGCATGCTGAATTAAAGCCTTGCAAACCAAAGCTTAGGAGCATCTGTGAATCAGGTGCAGGCAATAGCCTTTCAAGGTTTCTCATTCTGGCCACTGAATCCTAACACAGCACCTCCAAGATGCTGTCTGACGGTTCATTTTATGCTTGGATACACTACATATTGAGAGCAAAGGGAGTCTGTGGCAACCACTGAGTCTCAGGCTAGTGCCTCAGACAGACTAGACAATCTGTCACCCCTTGAATAAATTATCTGCTCAGAGAAGAATATAATATGATGCTGATCTCCAAAAAAATGCTCTGTCTTCCTGTTGTCCCTCCATGGTAGTTTAAGCTGCATACATTGACTGCTCACCTGTGGAAGTCTGCAAATACAGCTGTGGTATTTACTGCCTCAGGGTCTTCCTTCTTTATAATTCAAAACCACAGCAACACCAGTGACTTCTTTCAGAAGAGACAAGAAGCAGCACCCAAGGAAGCTGCCCTTAGAGGGAAGGTGAGACTAGCTTTAAGAGCAAAGTGATGGGAAATAAAAGTGGGAAGAGGAGAGGGATTTCTGTTCCTAAATGACAGCAATTTGAAGTGCGGTCAGATCTCATCTGCACTCACACTGACTCTGTCTGTGTCAAGTAAGCATCCACACCACAGGGTGCTCCAAGGTTCCTGAATCTGTGACACTGGAAAAACATCTCCAAAGAATAAGAGGTTTTCATACAATTCCTGATGTTTTTCTCTAGTCCCCACTGAACTTAACAACAAACCTCTGTCATTTACAGAAATGGACTTCTTTTTTTTTCCCAGGATGCTGCTATTGTCCTCAGTGAAGCAAAACTCACAAAGCGCATAAAAACCATCTAATGGTAGGGATGGTAAAAGTCTGCACCTTGTCTAAAGGGCCATGGTTTAGCCTGGGTAGGAGCTGCTGGCCCTGATCCAGAGTGCGCATAACCCATATAAAGGGAATTCTGCCTGAATAACAAGCTGCAGACTGAACTAGGAAAAGCCAACTCAGTCTGAGTACATTAAAGGAGGTCAAATGTTAAGTAAATACTCAATTAAGGAAGAAGATCAAGTAATGAGTATGGCTAATTCTGTGCTGAAACGGTCTGGATCGTGCACACATACACACTCATCCCAGCACCTCCTTCCATAAGGTAAATCTCAGTTCTTGAAGGAATAGCTCAGCTTTCAGCAGACCTGTGTTTGCTACAGGCTACAGTGTTTTTACAAAGGACAGGTCTTCTATTGCATGTCCCCTCCCCAGACCCTCAGAATAGTGAAAACAAGCACATACCAACTGAGACACTACAGCAGTGAATCCAAACCTGTGTCCATATGGAGGATTTTATACATAAAAATAACTACTTGTGGCAATTACAACCTCCAAGAACTTCTGAGTCAGGCAAATCCTCTGTCCCTAGATCCTGTCTTTTAATAGCACCTGTGTGAAGGAGTCTCATTACTGGAAAATAAAGTATTATTCCACTTCAGGAGCAACACTACAGTGGGTAGCTCACAGGTATCATAGACGGATGAAAAGAAGCAAATGCCTTACATGGTGTTACATAAAACCCATCAGAAACTCCAAGGCTGGCTGGTTTGAATCTATTTGGCCTGTACTCGCATCTACTGCAACGCAGCTCTCACATCCAACACGCAGAGGTGGAGAGGTTCTAAAAATAACCAGTGCAGGGAGGGGGGGATGAGGAAGAAGATGTTCCTTTGGTCTTGCTGACAGATTGGGCAGCAGCTCACAATGCCCAGGGAACGCCTTGTTCCCATCCTGCTCTACCAGCAATCCTGCACTCCTAAATGTCTCCCAAAGGTTTTTTATTGAAAGTTAACGTGACTCCAGTACATGTATAAGACACGAAAGAAGGGATTTTCTTCAGTCTGAGGACAGGCCAGAAATTGTTATGAATCATCCAAAAGAGAGCTCTAAGACAAAATGCATCTGCCAGTGAAGTGATGTAGGATGTAACCCTGACGCTAAGTTCAATGTATGTATCTGCTAATTCAGTAGCAGGATCAGGTCCCTAGCCTGAGATCTCTTCTGTGAGCTGTAAAATTGGATTGTAAAACAAATAGAAGTCACAGTCACATATTGCCCTCTGCTTCCAGAACAACCCACTCTGGGGAAGCCAATGCAAAAGCATATTCTTGTGTTCAAGATTTCCTCCTCTGCTGCACTGTTATCCCAGGGCTCAGACTTGAGTCACAGGAGCCTGTCACAAGTTTATGGTATGCTGGGAGAAATATCCTTCTTCCCCCCCATTCCCAAACCCACCCTCATTTAACTACAGCATATTCCAATTCATGCACAAGTGGTGCTGCATAAATAAAAAAGGCCTCCAGAAAGTAACAGGCAAAGTGATGAAAGTAATGTAGTTGGTCTATATAGATTAATGGTCCCAGCACATACAGCACAGTTCATACTAAATCACAGAGCTTAGATTAAACAGTACCTGGGAACAATTTGCAAGCAGACATAACACCCAGATTTCATCTAACACCTTCAACTACCTTGTATTTTATCCCTGACACTGACTTCAGGTTACTGCTGAGAGATGGGTGACATGGTAAGAGCAAATTAGGCAGGAGATACCACTAAAGCCAGCACGGATGTACTGCATCCCAAATGCTGCCCTTGCAAACCGAGTGTGTCCTTATGGAGCAAAAGCCACAGTCCCTGTGGGCTTTGATCACCAGCAGCTCCCCGGAGTATCACACTGCATGGCAGATTAATGCCTCATACTAATCCAAAACATTAGAACAACATCCACAGGCAGCACTGGACTGTCCCAGTGCAAGCTATATGCCCTATGTATGGGCTCAGCACTGATGTGGATTTTGCCCTTTACAGCTCTGGGAAATAAGACAGGGAAGCAGAGGCACAGGATATTGCAAAGTCATGGCCTGTTTGGAGCAAATAATGAAGGATGAATTGTAAGAACCGAGGAGAATGGAATATTCAGAGGGTCAGGTGGCAGCAATAAAACATCACGTTTCACATTACTATTGAACAGAATAATTTATCAGATACTCTCAGCAGATTGTAATACTGGTTCCACTTCCCCACCCCAGAAATAAACTCGTGTTACATACCAATTGCTGAGCAGATAGGGATCTACAGCCACAGCAGCCCAATGACAAAGCTACCACATACATCAACTACACTTAAGTCTTCAAAAGGGCAAAATTTACACAATAGCAATGTCAAAATAAGGCACTAACTCAATAAAAGTGATAGCAACTGCAAATTCTGCTTAGCATTTTTCACTTCACTTCATAAAGAGAATGGAACAAACTCAAGACCTGCCAACAAAAGAAAGGAAATATGCCAAAGAAATCACCACCTAGCACATAGCATACAGCAGCAAGTTCAGATTCTGACAGCAGGAAAAAAGCAGCAGCAAATCCTGTGCAAATAACTCACCAGTACAGATTTGGAATGAGGAAAAAGACCTTGAGCATGGGCCACTGAAGCTGAGCACAAACAAGGACCAGTGACAGTAGAATCACAGAACTAAATATTTACTCTCAGAAGTGGAAAAATATGACATAGAGCTTTAAAAGTGCGTGGAGCTCACTAAGAATGGGAAGATGCACTCTGGGCATACCTGGGAAGATGTTCCCTGGAGCTGCCTCCCTTGGCTCTGCTATTTTCATGGACAGACCGAAAAGCAAAAGTGTGAATAAAGTGAAGCTCAGGACCCACACTTAGGGAAGAAGTAGAGTAGGATGTGACCAAAATGATACTGATTACTGCAGGTTTCCAAAGGATGGCTGACACACCCTGCTTCCTCCTGTGCAAGGCTGTGAGGCTGCAGTCCGCTGCTTAAGGACTTGGGCCCAGGACAGCAGCTCTCAGCTGGGCTGACGTCCACCCCTTTTCCTGTCTCCTGTGCACAAAAAGCAGGAAATTCCTGGGCAGACTGAGAGCCTGGACAGTTTTTCCACACCAGCATTCCATACCTGCATCACTAAGAAGCAAGATAGAGAGACCTGTAAATATTTTAAACAGCATTTATTAGTAATTTCATTGTTACTTCTGTATAAGTGTTACATAACTGCTTTGGGAATAGGGCTCCTGAGTTTTAAGCATAAACTGGTACTGCTACTTTTACTCTTACAGGACGTATTCCAATCTTAGAGTGGCATCAATGAGAATTTCATTAAAGCTCAGTTATACCGATGCCAGAGTTAATGGAGAACAGAGTTAGAGCCTTGAAGTGTCCTTTAGTCTAAGGGAATAAAAATCCTAAGCAGAATTTGCTCACCTAATAACATGAAAAGAGAAACTCTTAAGTTTTTCCAGGTGGTTTTGTACAAGGTCTCTAAAGGCTGTGTTTTCTTTTATTCACATTCCACTGTTTTCAAGAGTGTCAGAGAACAGAGAGGTTCTCCCTCTTGTTATCTCTTTCATGCCAATAAAAAAACAGAATATGAAGCTTCTGGGATTTTTGGCAGTAAAGACCAAAGATAGTCAGTCTAAGATGAAACATCTTTGCTTTTGTTTGAAAAGATCAGTGAAATCTTCCCACAAGGACAAAGACTCTGAAAAGATTTTAAACAAGTTCTCAGTTTGCATTTAAAAGTTTTAATTCAGACCTCACAGGCCTTTTGGTCCAGCCTTGGCTGAGCCCACTTCAGGCAATATCTTGCATAGAATCAGCACGGTATCTTCCTTCACTGGCACAGGCACAGCTACTCTTCTGTAAAGATGCAGACTTGAGATACAAGATTTTGTTCTTCCTGAGCAAGAAATTAAAGCAGGAACAAGAAAATTTGTGTTTAAGCTGTCAGTAGAGGTTACAAATCACAGCTGATATTGGTAAGAAATAGTGAACACTATAGAAAAACATCTACAGTAAATGCAGTGGTCACATGTGTGTGCAGGCACTACTCATTAATCTCTTGCATTTAGTAGTGCAGAGAAATCTGCTGATACCTTTCAGACAGTATTTCCATCCTTCTCTTCTGCGTACACTACAACTCACATATTAGCATTTCTCCTCAGTGCCCTTTAGCTGATTTGAAAGCATCAGGAGTTATTGCTTGCTCAGTCTGTCCCATAATTTTAAACTCCAAGTCAATTTTAACCACACTGAGCAGACACCAGGAAGAGTACCTTGTTCTCTTTCACTCTAGCCCAATGATTCTGAGGATTACTAGTTTTCTTGGCACTGATCTTTGGCTCTCTTCTAGCAACCATGGCCCTTGGCAAACGATGCTCTTCTAAATACATGGCTTACCCTCTTCAAGGTACTTACTAATTAGACTCTGATCTAGCCATCCTCTTTGGACACAGGGAGCCCTCCTAAAATCAATAGAGCTTCACAAAGGTGCAAAACAATGCAACGTTTTGCAATTTCCATTTGTTAGAAGAAATTTCCTACTGCCAACAGACTAGAAGATGTTTCAAGTAGACGCTTCCTCTCATTCAGACAGCAGTCCATGCAGAACAAGCCAACACTTAGGTACCTCTTAACATTACCACCTGACTTACATGGGTTGATGGACTGGACTGTGTCATACTCAGCCTCGTTTGTACATGCTCAATCTTCCCATGGAAAGCAAGCACAAACCTGACCCTGAGCTGCATTGCAGGACATGACCCCATATAATGATGGGTTTGCTCCCTCTGGCAGAAGCAACACCCTCATCAAGAGCAACAGCATAGACTGTGGCAGGTAATCACTCCATCGTTTTCTAATGTTACAGGCTGGTTTCTAGGCTCTGCTGTGCTCAAGCTCTGTTCACAAACACTCAGCCCAGACAGTGAAATGGAAAAGCAACTTTATCCAACCCTAACTGTTCTATGATTCTATGTCCACTTTTGTAACAGGAGAAAATGAGATGCCATGGCCCAGGCTCTAGCTTATAACAATACCCATCTTTGATTTAGGAAGATGGGATGGGGAAAATGCATACAAGTAAAAGCTGTTTAAAAGCAGCAGTTACAGATAATCTGT
Organism: Neopsephotus bourkii; assembly: GCF_033783945.1. Classification (NCBI taxonomy): domain Eukaryota; kingdom Metazoa; phylum Chordata; class Aves; order Psittaciformes; family Psittacidae; genus Neopsephotus; species Neopsephotus bourkii. The sequence goes on from NW_026902223.1 coordinate 4,387,571, forward strand.
CAGATACAGATATGACACTTTCACGTAACGTGCTGACTAACGCATCACTGCAACAAACTGTCAAAATATGCAGACAGACCTACACATAGTGAATAGAAACCTGTTTATTTTGCTGTTAATTCTCCTACTGTAATTCAGCTTGATGGAATTGCCTATCTCCTTTTGTTCCCAATGCACAGATTATCCAACATGCAGATAAAGTCGCAGTTCAAGGATGCTGTTTAGATGGTAGAGATGGTTTTCTAGGTCTGGATAAACAAAGCTGTTCATACATTTGAACTCCAGAGTCTGAGCTCCCTCTGCAATCCCACAGAAGACAGGAACTTCACTGGGAGTTCTGAACCTACACTAGATAGGAAAGATTTAAGAGCAGAAAGGTGTAGCAAGTAGGGCTATAGGTAGCAAAAGAAAGAGACTGACACAGAAATAGAAAACAGGAGAGGAAACACACCATGAAGGGAAAAATCAGCAACAAGTTTAGCATGTGCTTTACACTAAGTGTGTGAAGCTGTACACAGAGATGTAAGATTGCTCAGTGCCTTAGGTCTCTGCCCTTGGAGTCTGCAAGACTTCCCTACAAAAGCATTGCATTCATCTTGGATGAGCCAGTGGAGAATTTCCTGCATATAATTTCCTTTTTCTCAGCTATTTTGATTAACCTGATTGCTCTTTACTGGAAAGAGCAGAGCTCTCAGGAAACCAGGAAGTACAGATGAAGCTCATCTTGAGCGTGATGGATTCAAGCACCTTTTCTGCACTTGGCTTATTTTAAAAGGTCAGATATAATTGCAAACTGTAGATGGAGGGTACCTGTATCAAAATTCCCCTCTTACATATTTTCTTTTGTGGCATGTGTATTTGAGCTTCCTCTCTGCTGTCTGTGATTCAGGTGGATCTCAGAGATCCTTAATAAAGCTACAGAGCAGTTCAACTTTCCAAATAAAAAGATGATTCCCATATTTCACTTGAATGTATTTAATCTAAATATTTGAGTGGTTTATGCCATACAAAAGGAGTCAGTGGCTTGAGTCACAGTGGCAACTAGCACTAGCAACTCCAGTCCCCAGTTTAGTCAGAAATCACTGCCAAGGAACAGACAGCATTTGTTTCCAGACCAAGTAGGCTGTCAGAATATTCTGTGTTATCATTTAGTCTGACAGCACTATCAGAGTGTTGACTCAGACCTGCCCTGAAGATATACTTTGGAACATCTTGATCAGTGAGCACATTTCCTTCCAGACGCTGCTCTGCTATTCAGAATCTCACCTTGCAGGAATGATGAGCAGTTTAACCCCAGTGCAGCACAACTGCAGAGCATGTGCTTCAAGGCAAGAGTTTTCTGAGCAGCTTTCTGAAACAGGCCACAGATACTCCTGTTGAAGCCAGGACTGCTCATGTACACAGCAAGCCTGCACTGAAGTGCCAGGTGAGAATTCTGCAGGTTCAAATCCACTCTCTGTCAACACAAGTTTCTGGTTCTCCACCTTCTCTTTCCTAACCTTATTCACTTAGAGTTCTCTCTCAAAGAGGCAGCCCCTGGCTCATCAGAAATATTATGCTGTAGCTTGGGGAGACTGATTTAACATCTCAGTATTCCTGACACGTGTCCAGTCTAGCCTTATATATCTTAAACATTTTACACCTACTGTCAGCAGCTTCCTCCACTGCTCAGCTCTCCTTACAGATAATGAACCAGAATCAAACAATAAACTAACCTGCCTTCTGGAAATGATGGATTTCTACTCTACTTGCAGAATTTAATAATGAAATGTACTTTTGCTGTGGAATTCTATAGCCTGGTTAAAACCTTAGAAAGCTGTCAGTTTTTACAACCTTCGTGCTTTCAGATTAATTTCCAGAGAAAAATGTTAAAATGGGTGCCCCCAAACATACAGACTTCTTGAAGCTTAACTTCAACAAATCACTGCTATAGCATTCAACCTGAACCTTTTATTCAACTCCATCCCTGTTCAACAGAAACATCAATGCTTTTATCTTCATATAGCTAGACCCTACTAACATCACTGGGGTCTGAGGACATGCCTAGTGCTTGGCACAACTGAAGCCTATGGTTTTTCCTCTCTTTTACTGCCTTTATCAATGGTGTAAATTCTGCCACACAAGGCTATCCATCAGCATCTGGTTATACTTCGCAGAGGACGAGCAGTTGTGCAGGCTGTACTGGACTTCTTTGCACCAATGCTGTTGTTAGGTATCTTCCCTTGCCTTCTTATCAAGCTGCTCAGCATCACAAACTCTGGTATGCAGCAATGCACCATCAGTGAAACAGCAGATGTTCCTGGTTGCACGTGGATCATCAGCTCAGCTTTCATACCAAATGTGTTTCTCATTTTTCCCCTTTTCAGGAAGTGTTGCCCATCAGCAGCGTTCCTGGGCCTGGCCATCTACAGAGCTGCTGTGGCAGGCTGCTGTGTGTGACACCTAAACCAGACATATTCCAGCTCAGCCCTGTCACCTCTTTGACTTCATCGTCAGCTATGATTCAGTCTTGGCACATGCCAGGCACTGAGAGGCTGTACCAAGCAGAACTCTGCTGAGGTGCTGCATAGACCCTTTCTGATTAAAGGGTTTATAAAGCACTGCCAAATCCTTTTTTCCTACCCAGCTACCTTGAACTCAGGTTTTCAATCTAATTCCACAGAGCTTTGGCAAGAAATCTCTATTGCAAGCAAAAATATCAAATTTAGACCAGTTCACAGCCCATTGGAGGTTATTCTTAACTTGGGTAACTTTGCACCAGCATCTTTATTTCCCTTCCCCACTGATATTGTGAACAGTATTTCAGAAAAGTAACAAATCAGGAATTTTTACAGGATGCTGAGACTCAACAGCCCCCAGGGAAGTCCAATGCATTTCTTGGCTGCTTCCTGCATGAGCATGGGCTCCTCTGTACAAATCAATGTCATAACTGTCACTGATACAGGCATTTACCACCATGAAGCTTGTACCTGATCATAAGAACCCAGGGGAGCTGTCTTCTTTGGCATGAGCTTTGTCGTAAAGTGTTCTGCTAAATGCTTCTCGTTGGTGCCCAGACCTCAGAGACGAGCTTTGGCAAGAAAGCAAGTATCTGTAGGAGACAGCTTCCCCAGAAACAAAGTGGGCCTATTGTTTACTACTTGCCCTGTGTTTGCGCCAAGAGGTTCTAGAATACAGTCCACCCCAGGCTATACAAATGCAGCTCCTCGCACCCTGAAGAACCCGTAACCCAGCTCATACACAGGAATATTACAACCAAGAGGACACAAAATCCTGGGTTTATCGGGTTTCTCAGGAATTGTTTGCAATTTTGCATGTGCTGAACAAGACACTAAAGAGAACTGAGTTTCAGGATTGCCAAGCACTGGAAACAGAGGAAAACAGAGTCTGGTGCTGCCTCTGCCCACAGGGCTGGGGTGAGTAATTGTTCCCAGATTCTTCTACAAGCCAGAGAGAGATTTCAAATGCCCTTCTCTGACAGCTGTGCAATGCCATTTGATGTCTACAAATAGTGCTAAGAGGACAACGCACTCTGAGCATCTATCATCATGATAAAACCTGTCTTGCAGAGCCACCAGTTAGCTTATTGCACTGTTGCATTCCTATTAGCAACAGCAAAAAGGACAAAGAACAGGGATCAGAGCAGCTCTGCTATCTACCACTCCAAGACACTCTTTTGTAACAACACTTGCTGAGTGAGAACCAAGGCTGTAGGAATCTAAGCCGTTGCTTTAGATCCCCTACCATGTGCCAGACCCTGAATATTCATAACCTATTAAAAGCTTTCAAAGTGTAAATTCATCTCACAATCAAGTGAGCTGATTTATTCACACAGCTGAGTCACACTCATTTACAGACTCTGACCTAAATCTACTAATCTGCCACCAAAAAAAGGTCTTTTTTATTTCGATACTATTAGTTGAACAAAGGGGAATATTTCAAAGGTGTGTGTGGCATTTCCTTCAAGCAGTGTCTGATGCGCAGCTCAGGGTGGTACAAACCCTTCCATCTCTGCGGGTCCCAAGAAGGGATGCAGATACTGCTTACATTACCTGGCATGTGATGACCCATTTAACAGACTTCACAAAATCTTCCTGGGAATCACATCAACTCTTTAATAGGAGTCTCTCAAGTGCCAAACAGGAAGTATCATGGAAACCTTACCTAAAGACAGCAATAACTCCTTCCTTAATAACAGAAAGCACAACAGCCAGTTCCAACAGTAGGGAAAATTGCTCTGCTGAGAACAGTCTGTTACTTGGTCCAGCATCTGCTGCATCTACTTAGGGCCAAGGTAGAATTTTGCTAAACCTCTGCTGTACCTGGGGAAGCAAAATCACATTTTCAAAAACTCCTGGAGTATTCTGGAGTCACTGACTTCCAGCAGAATTAGAGAAGCATTAAATACAGTTTGGGGGATTACATTTAAAATGCCAGCAAAATACCATCTTTTGATAGCTTCTCCTTTCCTCCCCATCCGATAGCTGATGACATTCCCAGAGTTCATTGCTGGTATCATAACTAGACCCACGAGCTCCTGAAGAAAGGGTGAGTTTTTGAAAGGTTAAAGTTCAGTCCTGCACAGAAATTGCCATCACAATCTAATTACAGTGTGCACTGAGCACACACCTTGGGTCTTACAATCAAGTTCCATTTCAGGCTGGCAGTTTACTTCCAGAAATCAGTTCCTGCATGTAGATATTAAGATATACACACATATATACTCAAACAGCACTAACACTGATATGTTCCATTTCACCTGTATTCCCTTTGTATTCGTTCCTGCTGTCCATCTGTTTGCAATCTGTCTGTTTGAAGATAACATCTTTCTTCCCCCTTCCCACTGGGATCCTTCTGCCCAATTCATTTAGAGAAACCACAGGTCAATGTGGATGACAGCACACAATCAGCATTATTGACAGCAGGTTTACCAAAATTAAGCAGGCATAATGGCTAATAGACTGATTGTAACATAGGTTTCTGCCAGTAGGAAGAAGATAGAAAATAACGAAAGGAAAATAGAGAAATTAAAGTTACACTTGTATTTGACTATTTAGAGAAATACCTTCTATGACTGACACACCTACTATCCAGTGAATGAAACAAGCTCTAAGACAGTGAGCTTTCAAGTAGTTATGAAGTGTGAAAAGGGAAAGAAAAGAACCAGTGTACCCATTCAGTAAGGTCAGATCACACAGGCACCTTCTGGTACTCTGATAACACCCTTCTGGAACCTCACTTCTTTATACAAAATCCCCAAAATAAAGGGCTAATTCTGCATCTTTGCCTCTGCAGAAGGTGCTCCAGAGGATGCTCTGCCTGGTGGCCTTGTAAGCTCAAGAAGCACCTCTGGTGAAGACAACAACAATGAATGCAAGTGTCCCTTCAGCCATCCTGCGCCATACAGCATTCTAGAAGATGAACCTGATGCTCATACCTCATGACAGAACAAAGTAAAGGGGGTGGAATGGGGAATCAGACCCCATGTTTCACAGCTGTTATCCATGGCAACCCTCCCTCCTGTAAAAAAGGTATTTGGAATGTGTCTCTTCACACTTCTTCCCCAAAATAGAGACACCAACAATTTCTTGCTGTGAGAGGAGAGTCTACACTCCTACTCTCTTCACCCTGCACTGTAAATCCAGGGATTCAGTGTTACAGATTAATGCAACATCTACAAAATGCAAGCGATAGCAAGCACTGAATTAGGAGAAGTGCCATTGAGCAGAATGTATGGCTAAAGAGCGGCTGCAGCAGCCAACTGCAATAAACCCAAAGGTAATTTAGAACCACATTACTGCACCAACTCAATCAACCAAGCTTTTCACCTGTTGTATAAATCATTTGTGTTTAGAACCACTTAAACTCCTCCAAAGCTCCATTCCCTTCCAAACAGGTGCTAATTTGCTTTAACATAGCCAGGGCTGCCTGATCAGCATTATTTAAACAGGAGCCACCAACCAAAAAGCACAAGCAATGGTGAGTCCAAAACTTGAATTTTCCCTAAAGAAGGAAGGAATAAACTAGGAAAATAACATAATGAGGCCATCCTGCATTACTTCAACTAGTCTCCAGCAAAAAAAAAAAAGCACCCAGAGCTGTGATGCTGTGGACCGACAGTGGTGATTACAGTCTGTTAATGATGTGTCCCTTAAGGCATCACTGAATCTTATGCATTGAATCTCCTTGTAGCATGGTGCCCTCCTTCTCCTCCCCATAGCATTCTGTGGCCCTAGGGAACAACTGAAAGCAGCAATATGGCCCAGCGTGTGCCAATGCACTGAATATTTGGTGCCCACCCCAAAGGATGAGCTGATAGAGAAGACGACAAACCTCTACCAGAATCATGCAGGGAACAGCAGGGTTCATATGCACTGAGCACAAGGTACCAAGAGGATGCTTCCACACACCAGGACTGTCAAGTTTCTGAAAATCTATTTAGAATGCCATGGGAAAATAAAACTATTGCTGTGAGAAAAAACAGCAGTTCACAATAGTCATACCAGGTTTTACAAGAAAAATTCAGTAAGAGAATCACAAGGGCCTACGCACAAAGGAAAGACAATCTGTGCCTTGTACTTCTGGCAAAATCAAAGTGGTCTGTGAATATTCTACCTTTTTCTGAGGTTACATGGGTGACTACATAAATCAAGAACAAATGACCTGCCAGCGTTTGCACCAGGACAGTAAACTGACCTATGCCAAATTTGCTGTACATAGCAAACCATCTTTTCATCTATTGGAAAGATACCATGTGCTTGGTTAAACCCAAAGCTTCCAGCCTGGCTGACAGATATCCAGAAATTCTCCATATGACCAGTAGAGTCATCTGGCAGAGGTGACTATAAGGGCAGTTGTGAGGTGGCATGTTATTGATAAAGATACTAGCCTGTCACCCCAAAGTAGCACTGGCAGTTCTAGACATATTCACCTCCAAATTTAGACTTTCCTAAATGAGAGCTGTCAACAGCAGACTGTTCAAACCAATTTCATTCTCTAAACAAGACATATTGGACTGTCTGATTGGGAGCAAATATCACAGCACTTCCCAGTAACTGCATCCAACTGTGCAGAAGAGCTTGCATTTGGCAAAGGGCACGCAATTCCCAGGTGAGAAGGAGAGATGCAGTTTTTCTCAGTGGAAACTTCCATGCCTGGTAATCGCTCAGTAAGGAAAGCAAAACTGACATTATCAAAGCTCCTTTGAAGAAGTGTCCCAAACCCCTTCTCAATTCTTTATTTTCAAGCAATCCCAAAGAGAACTGAGGAATGAAACATACAATTCACTTTTCATACCAGAGGCTACAATTCAGAGGTTTCACCAGTTTTCACCAGTGTCTGGCTGCAGTAAATGAAGTCAGATCATCAGAGAATGATGACACAACTGTGAACTGTGAAAACGAATAGCCATAGAAACAAATACTCGTGAGCCCAAATCCTATATCCTCTTCCACCACTTTAAAGCTGTTCCTGCTTCCTACCAAGCTCACTGATTCTCCCCACCCCAAAGATTACATGCTTCTAGTCTCTTAAAGCGATTGGCATTATCCATGGTTTTGCTTTACTGATGGCTTTATTTTCTCCACAGCTCTGGATAACTGCAAGCTGAACATAACTTCAAGTAGGCAGGGGAAAGGTGTACTGAATAGCATATTTCCTCTTTCTCCTACCTCCACAGTCTCTGCTTTTGCTCAATACATAACTTGCTAAAAATTGGATTTTTTCAGCTTTCTCGCCAAGTAAAGGAAATCAAACCAATTATTTTCTTTTTCATGTTTCTCAGAAGAAAACTGAAACACAAATGCTTTGTGTTGAGAAAATCTTCTGTTTTGAGGCATTGTCACTTACTGTTTGCCAAATATTTCAATTTCAATTTTGTCAATAAAAAAAAGCTTCAACTGGAAACAATCAACATAGCCTACTTCAAACAAACAAACCCAGATCCCCCAAAGGTGAAGTTAACCACATTCTTACTTTTTTAATGCAAAAAAAAATTCTCAAACTCATCTAAAATTTTAGGATTCCCCCCCCCCCCCGACTTGGGGTCTATACATTACTTGCCAGAAGAAGATAGGAAGAAAACATGAGCTTCAGGTGAGACACTCTTACGCTGTTCTGTATTGCTGAGATGCTGCCACACTGCAGATGAGCCAACACGTGGAGTTTCTCAGCATTGAATAAATACATAATTAATTGTCCACATTCTACAGAATTAATTCTATGTTGTCAACAGCTCTGTCTGTTGTCAGGTATGTCTGACCACAGGGGGGAAAACACAGGTTTGAAGTGAGCTGCCAACCACTGTAAAGTATGCCTGTGGCAGAATTGGGATACTCTGATTTAGAACAGCTTAGTCTACAATGTTTTGTTCCTTATGAAAATGGGTTACCTGATGGAAAAAATTCCCAAAGCACCCATTCAGAAAAGAGGAAACACTATTCAACACTGCAGTTCTTTTTGGACCAAAGTAAGCACACTGCTTCAGAGCACACTCGTCAACATGTTATCTCTAGCCTTCCCAGCAGCATCAGATTCCCCAACAAAATCAGTAGGCTGCTATAGTAATTCTTCAGCACCTTTTTTTTTCTCAGAGATTGCCCTTTAATGCAGAGCACTTTTTCTTCTGTTCTACAAAGCTATCCAAGCTGCTGACTCCACTAACAAACTTTCATCAGGAGAATATCTGTATTTACTTAAAGTTGCTGTGCATACACCTGAAAAACGGTTAAGTTCAGGATCCATCTGTTATTACACCCATGCCTCAGACTGAATCCTCAAATCAGTGTCCTTGCTCTGTTCAATTAGCCTCTGAAGGTGAAGGTCCTGTCTCAAAGCTGCTGCTCAGGACTGTCCCTCCCCTGACAGAGAACACAGCTCTGTTGTCGGCAGAATCAGTCTATCGAATTAGCACTCTTTGCCCAGGCACAACTGGGCCTGGTGGTGCACGGATCCTGAAGAAAGCACAAGGTTGTACAGCAATTGTTATAGAGGCTGCATAAAGCCTGAAACAGTGCTGTAAAAAAATTACACTCTCATTAAATACATTTTTATGGGATACAAAGTGGCTTTGCTCCCATTTCAACACATCTGCTGTGGTGACCCTCACAGTTCAAATAGGCTGGCCAATAACAGGCCATCCCAGCTTGACAAGGCTGTCAGCCAGCTCATGGCCACCTTACATGCCCACATGCACCACTGAACACAGTAACTGCCATGCTGGCCACCCAAGCCAGCAAGTGAATCAAGGCCCTCAAGAGCAAAATGTTGTTAAAACCTGAATGAAAGCAGCCAGTACAGCTAGATAGGGCAACTGCAGCTGGATGCAAAAGGGCTCTGTTCCATACCACTGTCCGCAAACTCATGCTTGGTCTGCAGCACAATCAAAACCAAATAAAGAACCAGCAAGAGAAACAGCAACAGAGCTGGTCTTTACTACGAGGCTGCAAATCCTGTGGTCAACCCTTAATCCTTTACACACAATGGTCACACCACTGAATGCAATGGGACCAGGATTCCTTGGGTCAAAATGTTCTCACTGATGCTGTTGGTAGTCCCAGTGAGAAATAACAGCAGAATCCTCCTCGTACATCCTTTTTCTTTCCATTTGCACCCTGCACCCCTAAGAGCCTTCCATGGCTGCCTTTAACCTTCTTCCAAGCAGACTTTGTTGTATTTTGACACAATACCACACCAATCCAGCACACACAAGACTTCTGCAGCAAAATTCTTCTAATCAGATCCTTATTAGAGCTTTTTTCTGTTCCCAATAGCTAATACCACCAAGAAGGATGGCAGAAAGATGGCCTTACACCATTACCAGAGGATTCTGTACTACTTTATGGTGACAGAAAGTCCAATTGCAGAGGGACAAAAGGCTAAGTGCCAACAATTACAAATGGTCTCTGTGCTGACATCTCTGTGGCATTTCACTTTCTGAATTGCTTTTAGTTACTGCATCCTAACATACACATCATATGTTTAATAGGTTAAAATATGTTCAACTGATTGTACAGTTATTTACTACAAAACCAGTGAAATCACCAGTATTTTAGGACAGTTTCCCAAATCTATGAATACCATGCAAACATACGGACAAAGCTGTTTATATCTGCACATTTGTTTGGGGGTTTTATTGTAACAACAAAAGCGTCATTGGAAAAGAATACCCCATGTTCCAAAAGCCACCTGGGTCCCACTGCAGAGGGTCTGTTCATCAGAGGTGATGGAACAACACCAGGAAGTCTTCGCTGTCCCATTGCAAATCTTCACAGCAAACTGGTCCCCAAGGATGTCCAGAATGACCCACACATAGAAGAAATTTGACACATGCTTCATCAGCAAACTTGCAGCAGGTGTACCAGAAATGTGCCCCCGTTTGGAACACCAAAAAGCACTGCTGCAGGCTGAAGTTCCCCTATAGAAAAGGGCTCCCTGCAAGTTTCCTATCCAAGGCTGCTTGCAGGAGTCTGCACCATGCCCCTGCTTCTCTGCTGAAGGTGAGACAGAGTCTGCTCTGGAGCAGCAGGGAATGGCTCTGCTCTCCAAAGAGCAGCCCTGACATGAGAGGGGAAAAAAAGTTCAACAATGCAGGTGTATGTGTGATATCACAGAACGCTTTAGAAGACACATATTTGAGCACTGAAATACAGGTAATTTCAAAATTGACACCACTCTAGAAACTGGTTTGGTTGACATCCCTCATTCCACCAGGCCAAGAGACTCCACTCCAGAACAGAAAATTCCAGTACCTTTCCTTCTAATTTCAGGAAATCAGAAAAGTCTCTACCATTTCTAAGCTTTTCACTTGACACGCTAAATCCATAACACTACACCCCAACTAAGCAGTCAGAGCAGCTTTAAAATCTGAAGAGTACATTACAATTTATCCAGGTCCATGCCTGTACACACTAAACCTGTCTCTCCTGCAGGATTTTGACCCCAGAGTTCACTCCTGTCACTCTGGGGCCAAACACTCTGCAGAGCTAAACTGGATGCAAGCCTTAGGAAGAAGCCCTACTATTTTTAACTGCATATAAAATGTGAAATTAGCATTCATAGTTCTATAGAAACACATTGTCTGCAAGTGAGGCCCTTCCATTATACCTTGAGTAAAAAGGAACCAAGATGTATTATACAGTGCTTTGTTTACACTCGCACTGCTGTGTAAAACCATATGTTATAGTACTAGTGATTGTGTCTGACGCTCTCTTTATCATTCAGGTACTTAATCACACCCTACACTGAGTTAACTACGTTCAGAGCATGTATGGGTATGTATTCAGCACCCTGTGCAAGTATCTAGGTCTGAGATCATGTGTGTCTCCCAAAATACTGCATATTTTAAGAATTGTTAGACCTTCATCTCTAGCTCTTGAGCAGCCTCATTCAAAAAATCAGATCAGGGGTTTTAAATTGTTTGTGAACATTAGCATTAAAATCAGATACAATTAATAGGAAACTCAGCTGCACAGAGAATAAAAGCAATCACATTTACTTATGGAAACATTAAAAGGAAATTGATTTTTTCCACTTTGTTGCTATAAAAGCACTGCTGCCGAGCACGAGTCGATTGTGCTAAATAGTAGGTAACAATGCAATTTAGAAACCAAAGATAGCTCTGCATTGGGGATCACCCACACAAATACTACATGGCAGGGGCTTGCTCCTCCTCCAAGACTTACCCTTCCTTGCAGCAATTCTCTATAAATCACTTTTCAAGGATTAATCATATTAGAGGAATAAAATCAGTACGTGCTAGAATTTGCAAAAGCAAATTCTAGAGAACATGCAGACATGTCACAGCACCGAAGTCACAACTTAACAGCGTGGACTGAATCAGGCATGGAGAGAGGGGAAGAGGGAGAAAAATTTATGCAGACAACACCTGGTATTGCTAGGCAGCTGAATGTTTTAACATCACCAGTTACCTATGCTACATTCCATACTGTACACAAAAGATGCAGTCATGTCATCTGTGCTTGATCCATATGCTTTTTCCTTCACTTTCCATATGCTTTTACATTTACAGTCACTTAAATATCAAGAATTGGTACCAAAATTGTTTGCCTTTCCTTTGGGCATTAAGAATTTACTATTTCAGATCACTGTCCTGCATGGCAAAACGCAGCAGCAATCAATTCTTAACTATACATGCAACCCCTTCAGAGCCAACACCTTTGAAATACAAACATATTACACAATGAATTAAACTCACGAGCGCACAGCAAACAGCTTCTCTCTCCACATCAGTGCTTCAGAAAATGTTTGATTAACAGTAAGTACTAAGCTTGCTTTATGTCAGCTGTTTAGAAATACATGCTTGGTTCAGGGTATACCAAAGGGCTATTTTAAACATATTCAGTGCTGATTTATATAGAATTAGAAAGGCTACAGTGACTGTACCTTGTCTAATCCACAAAATAAATACCCCACTCTGCCATTTCAGGACTGCATTTTCCCCCACGTCACTGTCAATGATATGCATATTGGGATCATTAGCAAATATATAGTTTTAAGGAGTCTAAACGAGTGGCAGCCTTGCTGTTATCTAGGGAACACAATCACACAGAAGTATTCTTTGCATTTTCTTTACATCTAGTCAAATACTTTCTTTTTTCTTTCAGTAATTATTTTGAGGGAAAGCAGAGCAGAAAGAAGTCGTAACTCTTTTCTGCCTTCACTATGAGGATGGCAGCATCGCTTGGTAGCACCCTAATACTTTTATTTCAATGCCTCAGTGTCAGTCTCCTTTTCTCATGGTCGCAGGTAAATCCAGAGCATACTGCTATTATCTAGAAGGTATGAACTCACATCTGTCATCATGCACACTGATGTAAATTTGCAGTAATTTCATTAATTTCTGGGTGCAACTCTGAAATGCAACATTATGGCTGAGATTCACCCAGATCATTCAGAAAGGCTTCATATTGTCATGCAGCTGAAATTACACTCCTGCTCTTTTCAGAACAAGCTCCTTACAGAGTAGTTACAATAGAATGGCTGTTTAGAGCATGACTTTCAGGTGTCCCTGGGAGACATCTGAGAGCAAGTCAAAATGAAGCATGAGGACTGTCATTAACCTCAGTCAGCAGCCACAATCTACTACCTGAGAAGCACTTGATGTTGATGTCTCTAATGTCAGCCAAGAATAGGGATGAATGAAAGCAACTAAAATTAACAAGCATCTCCCTATTTCAATAGTTTATTTTGACCATAAAGTTTAATTTGCTCACACGAAATACAGGAGCTTCTTTTCAGCTATTTCTGTTCTACACCACTGGTAAACCATTGACTTAAAGTGAATTACTGTTTATTCACAAGAATAATTGATATTGGTCTATAGATATTATTAACTGCAGAAGCTCCCTCTCAGGTGTGACACTGCTTCAAATTGGTGAGTGCCTGTTGATCATGACAAATATTACTGTCTAAGCACCTGTATGATTCGCACACCTCCAAAAGGTGCTTACACAGAAGTCGTCAACATGTTCAGCATTTTTCACTTGTTGCTCAAAATGGAATGTAAAGTTTAAATAGAATCTGGCATAATGAAACATCAACTGGCACTACCCTGAAATACACATTCACACAATCCAGTGCCAGAACTGGGGCTTGCTGAACATGTCACTCACAATGCTCCTAGACACTTGGCTGCTAGTGCAACTATCTTCTTCCCAGTGAAAGGGAACCAGATGGCGAGCAACTCTTGGCATTTTTCAGTGTTATGTGAAGTGTTTCTTCAGTAAGTGAGCACATGCCATCCCGTCAAGTCGCTCTGGAAACAGCCCTTCACGTCTTTCTTCAGATTCCTCCACAAACAGCAAACAGCCCATTCAAGAGGAAGGCAAGGCCCAAGCTTGCTATTTTTAAGCACTGAACCATAAGTCTCAGATAGGAGTTTCTGTTGTCAGTGGAGATAAAGAAGCACCTCTACAGATTTATTTCATCCTTGGGTCCTGTTAAACCCTTTGAATGTTTAATTGCTCATCAGTGACCACAGGGGAAGATAAATAGAGACAACTCAGTTAAATGCCTACCGTCAGATGGGATGAACAGAGGCCAAAATGCTACACGGCTTAAAAGCATAAGTTCCACAACTATTTGTGTGGGCAAGCAGTGCTTGACAGCTAGCCTGGTCTGCTATTAATTCAGGCAACACAGCAGCAATTCAGAGACATGACTCTGCTCCTGGCTCTGCCAAATTAAGATGACCAAGTCACTTCTTCATCTAGGTGAGCCACATGCTCTGTAGGGCAAAGCAAAATTTTGTAAGCAATATTGCTTGAAGTGATTCCACAGCCAGAACACCTAAACAGCTGCTCTGAGGCAATTCTGCTGCTGTGGATTTGCAACGACTGCATGGCAATAAGAGGATTTCAGTGTGCATGGGAAAGGCAGAACTGACTGAGGTACAGTCATGATGGTGTGGTCTTAAAGAAGAAAAGCAAAGCATCAAGTTGTCAGCAGCAGAGACTTCAAAAGCCTGCTAAAAGTAAAACAGTGAAGAAATTGATCAGAAATGTTAAGGTTTATTATTTTGACTGTGCAGGTAAGGACTGCTTTGCTCTAATAGCAAGATGTTGCCTTGCTGCAACATTTTGCCTTGGGGCAGTTTTCAGAGGATTATCTTTCAGGAATGATAAATTTCAGCACTGTGACTGACTACCTGCACACCCCCACACACACAAAGAAGAAAGAGAAAGGAATTTGAGAGGAAATTAAAAACCAGAAAAGGCTAAATGCCCTGCAGAGTCCAACCACAGCCCGATGGAAGTTACTATTAAGGATTTATAGACTCCAAACTTTGGATGGCGGTGAATCCGAGGAGGTAGAGAAGAGGTGGAAAGCTGTGTATTGAGCTGGCACAACTGAAGGGGCAGGTATTCTCTTGTTTCATTTTGTGATCCAGGGCTACTGTTGATAGGAATCAGAATTATGCAGAGTATAAGGAGGAAATTCTTTCCTGTTAGGGTGGTGAGGCACTGGAATGGGTTGCCCAAGGAGGTTGTGAATGCTCCATCCCTGGCAGTGTTCAAGGCCAGGCTGGACGAGGCCTTGGGTGATATGGTTTAGTGTGAGGTGTCCCTGCCCATGGCAGGGGGGTTGGAACTTGATGATCTTAAGGTCCTTTCCAACCCTAACTATTCTATGATTCTATGATTCTATGAAATTTGGACCCTTGCCGTGGCCAGATGAATTATGTAAATAGAAGCAGCAAGTAATTTACACATGAGGGCAAGTCTGTCTTTCACTGATGCCAGTGAAAAGATTTCTTTTGAATGTAAAAGAACCTAAGGTGGATCAGGTCCAAGAAGTGTAGCATGTTCCAAAGAATACTTAATTTTCAATGACAGTAAATGTTATACTGTGTTAAAGGGAGCTGCTCTCTAGCAGTGTCTCCTCAGTTTAATTTCATGAGATGGATTTCTGCACAGAGCTTATTAGGTTCCTGCAGATGCAAGGCTGAAAGCACTGTGCTAGATGGAAGAATAGATTCTCACTGTCTCCAAACATCAACTGTGATTCATCACACATAACGTTCATTTTTAACAAGACTTAAAACCATACTAGCTCACCTACCATGATTGTTCTACAGTAAATCTGCACCTGGAAAACTGATGCTGTATTTCCCTAGCAAGCCTCTTTTGGTGATTTATAAATCCCATTTACTCAGCTGACACATGCTCCTTTGAAGTCAAGGGACTGCTAGTCAATGACTATGACAGATGGAAGCAAACCAGAACAAGTTATAACCCCGATGGATACACGGATAGATTCTCTGACCCAGTTTTGCAACCATCTGATTGAACACTGAACAAAATACAAACACATTTCTCATCACTGGAGATCTCTCTGTGTGTGCCCAATAAGCCAGCCCATCTTGAAACCTAGATACTACCACTGGCAACTGGTGCTTTTCTACTGGCATCATTGTTAAGATTTCCAGTTTTCTTTCCCATTCTATTTAAATATTTTCCAACTAATACACTTCTAAGCTCATGAGATCACCACCTGAATCCTCCTTTGCATCTTACAGAACATGCTCCCTTCTCACAACCTTACAGATTTCTAAGACCAAAAAGGATCATTATGCTCATCAATGCCATCCTGCTGCAAAACAGGCAGTGGAATTTGACCAGTCTCCCTCAGTGCTGCAAGAGAGAGCCACTGATCTGCCGCCACATAAATACAGTAGTGCAGAAAGCAATTCTGATGCAGTGTATCTGGCGGGAAGGATTTAAAGACTTCTATTAGTTTATAAGAAATGAGACCAAGAAATAAATAAACTCAGAAATCAATAAAGCTCTCTACTATTACTCATTTCTCGTTTTGCTGGTTGGAACAAGAAGCTCTATCTTTTCATTAAGAAAATGTTTAACAGACCTATGACTGTCTGCAAGCAATAAGCCTTCTGTCTTCTGGTCTTCCGATTTCATTCACAAGCTGTGTTTCATTAGCAGTGGTAAGCCAAAAATAAGTCATTTGCTCCAACAATTACTGTGAATTCACTCTGATTTTGCTGCCTCTTTGGCATCCCTTTATAAACTACCATTTAATTGGCTCCTCACATTAATTTGCTTTAGTGTACTTTAAAAGGTTGGCTGACAGTGGTTTTCTGAATACTATCCTAGTCCCAACTCCACTCCCTTTCCCCAGCACCTGAAATTGCCGGGACATATTGTGAAGCATTAAACAGTTCAGTGCAATATCCCAAGAGTTCTCCTAGGGAAAGAAGCGTTTCTTGCTAGTTAATTTGTTGGAACTGCAGCCCTTGATTGAATCACTTAAGGGAACTGTTTCAAACCAAAGGCACATCATTACCCTCGCAGGCACTGGCCTGAATCCCACTCTCATTTACACTGATGTCACAGGCTTACAGTGGTCCCACTGACGCAGGGGCCCCACTGAGACCAGTGGCGCGACTCCAGATTTACGCTGTGTCACTAAAGGGCTGGATGGAGCCCTCACTTCCAACCCATCACCTGAAGGCTTTAGGGTGCACCTGAGCTGGGGCTTCCCTGGCTGTTCAGACATTGCTGCGCTTCACCTGCTCGCTGCCCGGCTTCAGCTCGCTCAGCCCCAGGCTTCGCTCCCCGCAGAGCCTGGGACCCCGGTGAGGGCGCAGCTCAGCCGGGACGCACTAACCCCGCTGTCACCACAATAAATACACCTCCCCGAAGGGCGCAGCACCGGCACGGCCCGGGGAAGGAGGCCTGAGAGGGACCTGTCCCCCACACCAGGGACCCGAGAGATAGATGAGCCTGGGCGGTCTGGGCAGCCCTGAGGAAACGGGGAGGCTCCGGGACCCCCTGAGACAAGGAGAGATCTGGGCTGTCTTTAGGGACGATTCTGAGGGAAAGGGGGAGAGAGGCTGGGTGGCCCTGAGGGAAGGGGCTCCAGAGGCCGCCATGGGGAGGGCTCTGCGACCCCCTGAGGGACTGGGGAGGGTCCGAGCCGCCCTGAGAGGAGCGGGTCTGTGGCGCCTGAGGGATGGGGTGAATAGGGGCCGAGATGAAGGCAGGTGGGTGAGGGGGGTCCCGGTGGGGTCTGGCCGGGCACAGCCGCGGCCCGCCCGCCTCACAGCGGGAGCAGCAGGTGAAAGTTGCCTGGCTGCCGGGGGCCGGGCAGGACCGGGGGTCGCCTCACTCACCTCATCCCCCTGGCCGAACTGCAGCCCCAGGGCGACGAAGTGCTCCACCCGGATGAAGCCGTCCGCATCCTCGTCGCACACGTCGAAAACCTCCTTGAGCTTCCGCAGGAACCGCAGCAGGCTCGCCGGCTCCATCGCGGGCATTAGCTAGAGGCCGGCGGCACGGCCCCGGCCGCAGCAGCCATGATCGCCCGCGCCTTCAGCGGGTGCGTGACATCAGCTCGGGCGGGAGGGACGGCGAGGACGGAGGAGGAGGGAAGGATGGAGAAAAGCGGAGAGAGGACGCGAGCCCCGGCGGAGGGAGGGAGGGAGGGAGCGAGCGAAGGGAGAACAATAGCACAGAGCCGGAGGATGCAGGCGGCGGTGGGAATCCGCGCTCGGCAGGGGCGGGGCCGGCGGCAGGGGGCGCTGCGCTGAGGGGAGAGGCGGCGCCGGGGCTGGGCGGGAAGCGGGGCGTGAGGGGAGAGGCCCGAGAGCGACGATAATCGCGACAGGGGCAGCGAGGGGAGGTTCCGTGGGGAGGCAAATCGGCACGGGAAGAGGAATGGGGCAGGGGAGCCCCACACCCCGGTCCTCCTCCCACCACCACAAGTTAGAACAGGAGCCACGCTGCCATTCTTCATGGGGAAAACACATCGATCCTGGTCTGAACAGGGCCAGGCTGAGGGGACAATAAGCAGAATGTAGTTAAGGGGGAGGGAAGTAGAGAAAGGAGGACAAGCAGAGCTCCCCGTGCTCCGCTGTGCTCGAGCGACCAGGCAGAGCCATGCAGCAGCATTCCTTGTGCCTGGGATTGGCTTAGCACAGATACTGTGCACCCACACGTTAATGAGACAGGGCTGGTAATGAAGGGATGTCCCTGCCATTGCGGGAGGCCTCATTAAAGCCTCCTGTGACTGCTGTGCTCCACAGCTGGGCTTTAATTCCATCTCTGACCCTTTTCTTTCTCAGGTTGTTAGACCCTTTTTGAAGCCCACAGCCATGAGGTGCCAGAGGGAAGATCAGGAATGCTGCTGGTGCCTCAGCCCAGGGATGACGGGGCACCACCCTGCGGAGGAAGGAGCACCGGCTGAGTCAGGCTCAGGTACTCACTGCCTCAGCCAGCACTTTCCACTGCAGTTGCTAAGCGCAGGTGAACCATCCATCACTGAGTGATGTTCTTTCTTAGGTGACTGATAAAGCTGTCCCTCTAAAATGGCCATGGAAGTGCAGCAGGTTCTGAATTGAGACAGTATCCATTCATTTGCTTCCTGCAGTAAGACAGGTCAATACGGCCCTTAGCAACCCTGAAAATCCCATTATTAGAGCAAGCTGGTAAAATTCATCTCTGTTCTAGGAACAAATAGGAGTGTTCTCCTCAGGAAGTTTTGCTTCTTTGAGCACAAGTCTCATCCCTTCTAACTTGCAAGTTTAGGAAGAGGTTGACCTGACAGCCCTGTAGGCTTAACCCAGTTGTCAATCAACAACACAGTGACACTGCACTAGTAATACAGCTCCCCACATACCCCCCCTTTGACAGGGAGATAGGGAGCTGGTTCCAGAGCCTCTGCCACCTTGACCTTCCTTTAGTTTTACAGCAAATACAGAAGAGTTCTCCTGGGAGGGGGGAATAACCCAAAGAAATTCCAAGTGCAGAGATCAGATACGAGCCTTTAGGAAGAGTCGTGAGGAGAGCTGAATGGGAAGCAAAATATTTGAGCAGCAAACTCCGCTGAGGTTACAGCAGGGTTCTTAAGATGTGAAAACATTCATCTCTTATCTTGGGACCTTTGAACTCATCTTCAGGTTACATGGGGATTGAGCTCAGCACACAGCATCTATTCAAAGTACTCAAAAAATCCGTGAGCTGGTACTCCTCAGAGCTGTGGAAAGCATACCCATGTGGAATCAACGGCTGGCAGGCTCACTGCTCCCAAGTGGAGTTCAACCTCTTCAAAGCTTCAGAGCACATGTATGTCATCATCCCACCTTGCTTTCCCAGATTGCCTTGGAGTGCCTCCTTGCACCACCTCTGACTCACCCCTCTCTGTGCAGTCCTGGACACCGAAGTGGATTCACACCAAGTATGCTTGGGGGGGGGGGAAAAGAAAGGAATATTTCTTCCTGTTAGCCAGGACCAGAGGAGGAATTCCCACACCTCAGAGGGGGTCACGCTCAGTCTCATGGAATCCAATTAACCTCCACTGACTCTCCTTTACCTTCTGCTGGAGGAAGAAAGAACTTATTCTAGATATGCAAATAAATGCAAGCATAGATTTAGACCCAAACTGTCAGCATTACAATCTGTGTCATTCTTGCATTAATTTGTAAGGGGTGGGGGAAAGTGGGAGGGGAAGAGAAAAAAGCTCCAGCTATAGACACTACAGTTTGGGGAGTTAATGTTGAAGTCTGAAACTAACACAGCTTGAGCACTGGAATCAAACTGATAAGGAGAAATGAAGAGGCTGTGGAAGATGTCACTGTAGACAGCTGAGTACTGTAAGCAAAGATCTGACAGCTGGGAGATGATTTGACAGCACTGAACTGGGATGTGGGATGCTGTCAATAAATGTCCAAGATCTGAAAGCTGGGGGTACCCTAATGTGCTGAAGATACTGAGCTGAACATGTGCTGCATGCTTGCAATGGCAAGGCACAGTTTGTAAGGCTGAATCAAAGAGGAGGTAGATGTTTATTGCCAGTGGAGCTGGCCGTACTCTTTGCTGATCTCCTCTTCTCCAGTTCCAGGTAGAACATGTCTGCTAGTACCAATGGGCTCTCTTTCCTTACTGGTTTGTCAAAATATTTGTGTAATCAAAGATGTTTGGCAATTTCTTCGCTTAACTCATGGCCTGTGTGGAATAAATATTTTACATGCTGCAAATCGAGTTTTCTGCACTTGAAAGACTGTGGTGCTGCTACCGTATTTATCTGTTCAGAATAAAGAGTTCAAGAGGAAACATTTCATTCCATACCACAGGCCATGGCTGTCATTTGCAGGCTTTCTTTACAAGCAGCTGCTTTTCCATCAATGTCACTTCCACTTACATAGAAAATTGTAATCTGGTGTCAGAAAGAGCATCCAAGAAGTGCGTTCCCCAAGGCTGATGACCTTTATCTATCATTCTGGTTGTGTTCCAGCACATAGCAGCAACATCTTGAGACCCAGCCTCTCAGAACAGCCTCAGAGTGCAATTTCTTTTTATAGTATATACAAATGCAACCCTCATTGAGCATTTGGCTTCTACAAATCTTACTGTAGTTTGAATCAAATCCCGTTTCCCACTGGCTGCTGTAGCTCTGCTTAGCAATAGAGCAGATGTGCTTTATCAGTTGGGTATTTTCTTTAAGTGTCATGTAACAGGCAGCAAGAAATGGCTTATTAATACTCTTGCCCTGCTCGAAAACTTCGCCTGAGAAAACTTTTAGCTCTTAAATAATACTTCTAATGTACTTAGGTATGACACAGAAGCAAGATGCTTGACTTTTTAACTGCCATCTTCTCTAATCTTTTTTCTATTACACAAAAGTTAAACGACAACAAAACAGCCCTTAGGGATTTGGGGGACATGCTTCAACAAACAAGGATCTTCCTTTGAACTTTTCTAGTTGTTAAAGGACCTCACCTTGCAAAAAAGCCTGTGTGGTTTAGTTTTGTATAGTGTGAACACTCTTGATCGATTTCAACAGCGTTTTCACCACATTATGAATTAGGTATGTGCAAAACTCTGCTAGATCAGCCTGGCTAGATGGTTAACTGCACTTACCTCAGCAAACACACCAATGTCTTGTTTCTTCATGCAACACATATGCTTACCCTCAGAGACACTGACCAAAGTTTCAAGGCTGGCCAGGGAATACACCATGTGACAAAGAGTTGGCTGATGTAGCTGTTAGTTGCAACCATAATGCCTTCTTGTAATTGGGGTTGTGCTCACAAAGACCGAAGTACCCACTCTTATTACGTTATTGCTAAAATTAAATAATCCTCCGTCTCGGCTCACATAAACCCGTTTCCACCATGAATTCACAGCATCAAACGCGTGTCTCCAAGCGCTCACCAGGAATTTCCAGGGCTGGCACCAGAGGTGCAGCTGCTAACGCCGGCGTGGTCCCATGGTATTTGGAGATCTCCTTACTCCACCAAGTGGCCACCCATTTCACTGCACCAGCCAAGAGAATTCATTACTGGCCACCTTGCGTTGGGCTGCAAGATCAGCCCATCAGCTTTTCCCTGACTAGCTCTAAGTAGTTGGGTAGACTTACATGTGCCTCAGATTATAAAGCGCAATGGCATCTGGTGAGCTCCTGAAAGCATTAGCGGTGTTAGAAAGCATCTGACTGCTGCCAGGCCACTAGGTCGTTTCTGAACCTAAGTGCTTCAGGAAGAGATCTTCACTCACTCACAGGAGATTCTGGGTACAATGAAATGATTAAGACCCCAAGACAACCACGTAAAAAGGAGACCTAGTGTAGCAGCTGCAGTAAAGTTATTTTCAACTTCTACTAAAGACCCGTCAAGAAACAAACAATATTCCCGTCTCTGAGCAGCAAACAAGTGCCAGATTCTTGAAGACTTTTTCCCCCTTCCTTCCCTTGATTTACTAAAAATCATCTAACAAATCATGCAGCAGCTGTTAGAGACTGAGGATGCACCAGCCAGTGTGTTTTCCTTAGGCTAACTGACCCATAACACAGTACATGAACTGTGCAGTGAGTTATTATTGCTTCACA
Source organism: Neopsephotus bourkii (assembly GCF_033783945.1). Lineage (NCBI taxonomy): Eukaryota > Metazoa > Chordata > Aves > Psittaciformes > Psittacidae > Neopsephotus > Neopsephotus bourkii. The sequence goes on from NW_026902223.1 coordinate 4,409,933, forward strand.
GAGTTTCCGAAATCTTGCTTATTTTGTTCTATCCATGATGGACTACACAACATCCGAATAAACACGTTCCATCTGCAATCTTATTACAGCTGTCTGCAGGAATGTAATTCCCAGATACTGCTGTATTTAGCAATGTGATCTGGGACAGAATAATAAAATTAGAACATGATATACCATAGTGATGCTAAAGCCAAACAGTGATTACTTGTTGTGTCTCCAAACAGATTGTGTGAGACGGGTCCAAGTTGTCTGACTAATGGGAGATAAAGGACAGAACACAAATATTTATGCAAGAGAACGTAGGTGCAGCAGCATCACTGCTGTGACCACCAATGGTGCAAATGGGCTGAGGGGCTACGAGCACAGTATCACTGTTTCAAAGACAAATGGCCACTGGCTTGCTTGTAAGGCAGCAGTCCTGAAAAGGGTGTTTTAGGAACAGAGAGGCAATTAGAAAAGCAGCTTAACCAGGCTGGTTCTAGCAGCCTTGTAATTGCCTTTTGAAAATGATCGTGGTAGGCATTACCAAATCTACTGAGTGCCACTTGCAGATGGAATTATTCCAGCTGTCTCTCATGCTTAGATGATTCACTGATACAGCCAGATTCATCACAGTACCTACCTATACATTTTGGTATTGAGGCTGAGGATAAAAATTAGGGGAGAACAGAAGTGAGCTCCTTGATTTAAATTGGCGTCAGCAAAAGTGTTATTTTTGTCTCCCTGCTGTACACTCATTCTGGCCTTATTTGTTGAAGTCCCCTGGGAATCCGTGGTTGCTTTTGTCTATGTGATATCCAAGTAAATGCTCTGGATGAGCAACTTCTACACCCTAAAACCCTGCCTTACCACAAGACTACTCAAATTCTCACTGTTCCCTCATCACTGTCTGTGGGTCAGATAAATTACTACTCCTTTCCTGAATCCCTTCTGGAGAAACATGAACATAGCCCAGACCTCAGAAGTGACACACACAAATTGTCCTGCCTCACAGCAGAGTAGACATAACATGACAATGAAGAAGTGCTCCAAGATTCCCGTTTTGCCTCAGTACAGATGTTCTTTTGTTACAGCTTTGAATCCCGAGATAAGCAGATGCTGCAGTTTCAAAATGTTCATCTTTGAAAACAAGCAGCCCCAAACCAAACCCACAGCCACGTGCCCACTGTTAAGCCTCAAAGACATAAAATTGATGAGCATTGCCAAATTCCCTTTGGAAATAGCTTGTGATAGTCACTCTTCCTACAGCAAAAATATTGGACACCAGCTTAATTACATTAGATACAACCACTGTGCCTGCACAGATACCTTTATGGTGGCAAATGGGCACATCTTGTCTCCTGGATTCATCTGCCCACACTAGTCACAACCTCTACTACATAGGAACAGCAGTGAAAGCCAGACCAAAGGTCCCTCTGTCCCATAGCCTCTGTGTACCAGTGATCACAAGGCACAGGTACATACTGGTTTAAGGCACAGCAGATACTTCAAGTGACCCTTTTCCATTGTATCAGCCCAGATCCAGCAAAATAGGAGGAAAAATACATCTGTTTATCATGCAGAGGACAACTTTCAGGTTTCCTTCTTTGGCTTAGAAAACACAGAGTATAGGAAGCCCAAATTGTCCATGCTGAAGAGACAGCGCTCAATTACATTTTTTTTAACACAGATTGTTTCTGTGAGGATTATCCTGAATTGATGGTGAGCAAAGTAAGTCAGTAGCTCTCAGACTACCTATGCAACCAACGCCTGCAACTGCAGAGGATGAAATGCAAACATGGGGCTGGTTTGAGTTGTCCAGCATCTGTAAAAAATGTTATTAACATTTAGAACTATTCATTCAAATAGATTTGCCAAGCAACAGCCCTTATCTGGACAGAACATACTGCATGAAATCAAAATGGACAAAGTATGTCACTGCTAATCAGATACACAGTGGGACTTGAACTCCTTTCAAAGCAACCAATTTCTTACAGCATCTGCTGGACAGGTGGCCTACCTTGTGATGAGCCAGAGCTCTGACGCACAAGTAATTACAAAACCTTTGCTTTTTTGCTGCTTTTTTGTCATTTGCATTTAAATGATCACTATGTAAAAGCTCATCTCCTCAGGTATTTTTATTCTAGCGTGGTTAGATTTAGCCTAGCCCCTAAAACCAACAAATTACTACCTCCAGCCTTCTTGAAGCCATCTTTTTTTTCCTTATAAGCCATCTCTTTGCCAACAGCAAAACCTGCAGAAGCTAAAACAAAGCAGTACAAGAAACAGATGTCTCAGGCCCATCACTGAGGACAAGCTCTAGGCAATGCAAATCCATATCCTATTTAATAAAGAAGCTAAGAACAGCAGTAAATGCTGCTTTCTGGAGATACTGTTTTCTCAATTCTTTCCCTTTATCAAGCCCTATAGAATTAGTTGTTTGGGCATAATGCAAAGTATTGTATACAACAGGTTCTAGTACTTTGAGCCAACTCAAACTGCTGTTGTGGTTTAAATGGGAGAAAACTTGTGGGTTGAGATGGACAGTGTAATAGGTAAAGCAAAAGCCACACACACAACCAAAGCAAAATGAGGAATTCATTCACTGTTTCCCATGGGCAGAAAGGTGTTCAGCCATCTCCAGGACAGCAGAGCTCCATCACATGTAACCATGACTTGGGAAGACAAATGCCATCACTCCCAACATCCCCCCTTCCTTCTTCCAGAGCTTTATAAGCTGAGCATGATGTCTTAGACCTGGAATATCCCTTGGGTTAGTTGTCCTGGCTGTTTCCACTCCCAAATCATTGTGCATCCCCAGGCTCCTCACTGGTGGGGTGAGAGGGTGAAGAAGCCTTGCCACTGCCTAAGCACTGCTCAACAGTAACTAAAACATCCCTGTTATCAACACTGTTTCCAGCACAAATCCAAACCATCACCTATATACTATATACTGTGAAAAAAATGAACTCTATCCCAACCAAAACCAGGCTCATACTTCCTTGCTTGGTGAGCTATTTTGAAATACTCCTAGAATGCAGACATGCAGATTTACACACCTCCCCTTCCTGTTGTTCATCTAGTGTTCAACAAGAGCATACGAACAACTGCTGGTTTGATTCTGCCTGGCCATTCCAGGTGCCCTTCATGCTCTGAAGGGTGCATTCTGTGCATAGGACAGGAGGGCTGCAGTACCCCAGTGCATGTGCTCCTTCTCATGCAATGCAGTCATGGGAGAGAGCACGCATCTGTACCCTTTCCTCTCAAGTGTGTCTGTGTCTGGTCCCATTGGCAGGGGCTTTCCACTGAAAAGCCGAACCAGAAGAGATGTGATTCTGAAGCAGTGAAATCCATGTGATGCCACAGAGAGATGAAGTAGACCTATTTATTGAAAAACATTTTAAAAAAGATAACCTGGATTTGCTCAAGGCCTCGGGAACACAGCTCAAGCAGAGAACACACAGAAAGAAAGCAATTATTAGTTGCCAGTACTCCAGCTGCTGGGTTATTGTGTAGGTGTTTACACTGCAGTATAGCTCAGTCCTGGCTAAGCCAACACGATCTGACATTTCCTGACAGTTTCAGTTGCTGGAGTAATTGAGGGGCTTAGGATTTATTTAGGATTCTGACAGCTGGAACAAGCTGTTGTGCCTCCCATCAGACACCAACAAACATGTCACTTTGTGCTGCACAGCTGAAGTCAGATGATGTCTCAAGTCTCCTCTTGACTGCGTACTATATAAAAATAAATGTTTAAAAATAATAGGTCTGTGCAAGATTTAAAGTTATAGAAAAACATGGATCAAGATATTGGTTCTAGCTTCTACAGCCTACTTTTAAACACTGATACTCTCTTTCAGAATTATGCTGTTATTGCTCAAGTAGGGCTCTCCTTTCTACTCTCCAGGCTTAGCTTTGGTTTTAAGAAGATTCTATGCACTAGGACTCTCTTCCGTGCAAAATGAGTATTAACAAGGCTTCAGCTTCAGTATACAGGAAAGCAGGAATTCCTGCTGGATGTGCTTTAGGTGTTAAGGCAAAGTCTGAGTAACTGTTGCGAAAGAGAATGAAAATAAAACCCAAAAGGTCAGATGAAAAAGGTCAGATCCTCCTCTGGGGGTGGTGGGGGTGTTTTTCCTCTCTCCATAGCACAGGAAGCCTGAAGGATCTTGGATCCTAACTCAGACACCTCAGCAAGATGAGATGGACTGCGATTCCTCTTGGGCAGGTCCTCTACCCTGGCATCTCAATGTCTTCAGCTTGTAATCCAGCCAGGTGATTGAAGCAGAGGTCTCAGGACAAAGGAAGGAACATTCCACAGCTTCATGACACAGGGTAGCTCTCAGACAGGAACAAACAGAAAGTCTGTCAGGACCCAAATCAGTTTTAGTCTTGGTGTATGAACAGAGAAGAGAGCATTCAGGAAAGTGCAGCTTTTTACAAAAGCACATAATACTTCCAATCAAAGGCAAAGGCTCAGAGCTAGTTATGACAGTGTATTTCCCTCTGGAAAGGTCATGATGAACAGCGTGAAGGCAGCAAATCACAGCTTACAGATTCAAAAGCAACAACTCATCCAAGGAATAAAACCACTTTTCCATAAGTACTTGTGCACACTATCAGCAAGATCAGAGAGGCTGCGTCAAACAGCCACTGCTCCTCCTGCACCTTATCGTTCTGGATTCGTGCCTGCCGGAGCTCTGACACTCGGCAGGAAGCCATTCCAGCTGGGCTCCCCTTCCCTAGTTCTCCTGCTGGGTCACCATTCTGACCATTTTCAGTGCCATCTCTCCTTGATCAGACGGTACCTATCACAGAGACGAGAGCACACAGTAAGCAGCGGCTATAAGGAAGCACACAGCAAGCATTTATTCATCTTCAGTTTTCTTGCTGGTAACGTATATTATTTACCATGTGCCCAGCCTTAAGAATCCAGAAGAAAGCAAAATTCTCATAGGCCTTGTGGAAAGCAGCTGTCTCAGTGGATTCTGGAGATACATAGAGCGCCTTCCACCTCTGCTGGCTGAACTGCTTCAGATTAGGCCACTTCAGTTTCCGGATCCATGCCTCCTGCCCTGTTAGAAGTAAGAGATAGACTTGATTACAGATACTGCCATAGCAATTTGTGAGTCCCAGTTCAGGTGATGCTCACTGGATACCAATACTGCAGAGTCAGCAGGAAGTCCGTGTGTGCTCAAATTCTAAACCCAGTTTTGCTGTGCCTGAGGAAATGACCAAGGCTGTGTTCAGAACTAGCTGCAATGAACCAATGGAGGGAGAAGGCTAAAAAGCAAACAGTGAAGATGTAAGTGATATGGACTTATGATGGCACAAGCTGAGCATGTGATTCTTAAAGGCTCTGCACAGCCCTAGCAATTCTGCTTTACTCCTCACACACCTTGAATGTCCTGCCACAGAGAAGGATCAGCCACACCAAGTTCCCTGTCTGGGAATCAGAAGAGACACTGCTTCTCTGTTTGCTGCAGCCACTCATCAAGAAGAGCCTGATAGACAAGGCAGAGGTTAAGAGACCAAAAAGATCAATTCCAGGACACCACTGGAGACAAAGCGTTAGCCTACCTCTGAGCTACTGGGAAAATTTACATGTTAACTGCAGCTCAGTTTTAGCTCAAAATGTGATAAATTGGAGTACCACTAACTGCTAATCTATTCTGACAGCCTAAATACACTGGTTTCTGATTTATTGATTGCTACATTGTTCATGAAGGGCACCTGAATATCTCAGTTGAATATCAGACACAAATGATGCAGCCCTTCACGACACAGAAACATGTGTGTGCAGATTATTTAAATCAGTAAGAAAAGGTGAATGGAAGAGAGCACAGCAGTCTGGCAGCAGGAGGCATTTCAGCAACACTTGGCCTGGCTCCAAACTGCCACTTGATCAAGCCTGCAATCTACAAGCAGCAAGGGACAACAAAGGGCTTTGAGTGGCCAAGATGTGCAGGAGCCTACATACATTACTGCAGGTGTGATCCCTTTTCAACTGCACCCTCCCTGATTAGTTACCAACACCCTTGGTCCATCTCACCTGGCACAGTGCCTCTGCCACAGGCCACTTAGTGAGGGCTGACCTGGATTGTGCTCAAATCTGTAGCCAGATTTATGACCTCTGCCCCAGGAGAACAGGGTTGTCAAGCCACAGAAGAGAGGATAATCTCCATGTGACTAGTCATCTATCCTCATTCTTCATTTATGAATGAGCATACACACATATATATATGTGTCTATCCAGAAGAATTAACTGAATTATGGGCTACCTCCATACTTACAGACTTGACTGAAACAAGCAATTATTGATGTTACAGATCCAATTCCAAACTGTATAATGGAGGTGAAGGAATTGCTTCCCTCAGAGGGATGTAAACAAAACATACTAAGAGCTGCTCATTTATTACTGTAGTATTTTAAGTGCAGCCAGCTGAATAGGACATTTACGCTGGAGAAATCCAGGTACCAATATTACTGACACTGTATATTCTATTTGTCACGTGTTCTGTTCCAAATCTCAGTCAAGAAGTTCCTTACCCATGGTGTCAACAATGAGATCCAGCTGCCCATTATAGACTGTAACATTGACATTGGCTGCCAAAAGCTGATCAACAATATCGATGACAGGTCTCATGAAGTCCTCAGCCATGTTCTCGAAGACCTCTTTGGACTGACCTGGTTGGAACCAGAAAGAAGACAAATTTTAACTGATGAATAATGTCATCTCCTTGCTGGGACAAAAGCAATTGGCTAAGAGTCCTAAACTGCAGTTCATGGCTGCATAAAACAGTCCTAGCCCAAAGTGGCAGCCAGTGATTTCTCAATCTGAGTAACTGAAGAGAACCAGAAAGCAGGCATGCTCCCACTGGAGCTCACAGACAGCAGTGTAGCTTCTGGCTGCTACTATACACATGCAGCATACTGGCATCAAGCCTTTAAGCCTCCTTTGTTTTACACCCTCCCCTCCACACCATGCAGCATTACATGATGCCAGATTTCTGGCACAGAAAAACTGACAAAAATTGCATGAAAGACAGAAAACAGCTGCTGAGATACTGAGGATCTTCTTCCTTCCCTGAATTTTTAGCTGCTTGGCTAAAGACAGATACAAGCAGCAGAATCAGAACCACATCTGCTCCCACCGGCCTGCCCCATCATATATCCATTTCTGAGAGTAAATCTTCTTAGGCCCAAGGATAATGAGAATTGAATGCGACTGCTTACTACAGTGAAGCATCTTCCTACATACTACAATACTGTAAACAGCAATAATGGACTCATTAGATGCACACAGCAGACAGGAAAGTACCTCCCCATTTCACACAGTCAGGTATAATTTTTAGCTTCTTTCTGATGGGTCCGTTCATCAGCTCATTTAGGCTGTCCTTGTGCATATTTCTGACATGGCGCTGGTAAAGTCCCGCTGAAGAAGAGAGAACACACTGGGATTAGTGGCACATTTAACGCAGTCAACCTGCACAGGTAACAACTTTCAGTGCTACAGACATGGCCAAAGTCTTTTCTAATGAAAATACAACACCAGAGAGAGAGATTTGCTTACTTTTACAAGAAGCCATTGATGTCAACCCTTACTTATGTCAGGGGATGATACAGAAGAACCTAATCATCCATTTCTACTTGTAGCTAACACAGCACTTTTCAGGGGACCAGCTTTAGCCTCTTGGTACAGACACAATTTTCCTCTCCTCAAGAGACCTGTTACTTTTAAGCTGCAATGCTTTTAACTGTGCTATTCACCTTCCAGCTGAAGCCAATAGAAAGAGATAAAGCCCTTGAAAGAAATTATGTGTTTTCACATTGATGCATAAGCATCATGGAGGAAGAGAGTCTAATGAGACTATTTATATTGATGAGACATTTTGTGTCCTAGCTTGAAGACAGAAATGAAAGACATTAAGAGGAAGTAACTCCAAGGTCATAAAACTATGTTGCAATTATTCTGACTAATTCCTTGGTGTCATTTGTGTAGGATGTATAGGTGGAGCTGTAATCTATAAGAGGGTTGCTCCACATTCCTATTTATGTAAAGGCAAACAAGTTCTGCTCAGGAGAGTACCAATATCCTCTGGAACAGAAAGCCCAATTTTAAGGATGTGCTAAAACTGAGGCTGTTCCCACTAAGAGCTGAAGGTGAAGCTCAGAAGCTCAAATACATAAAAGCAACTTACTGAGATGGAGATCTCCTTGTTCATTTGATTTCATTTCTGGAACGTCTTTAGTCATGATGTTATAAAAGTTCACATTGTCTGTGTTCTGAAAACACAAGATAATTTCAATAACATGGAAAGAGGTAAGTAAATCTTAAATTAAGGACCCTGTGACCTGCCACTTTACCTACACATCAAGAAGATACTTATGGAACAGCCTGGGCTCTACATTTGCTCTGAGAAGCAGGGGAAAAGATTTCTCAAGTCTGCATTGTTCATGCATGGGCTGTGCCAGAGATGCTGTTTGCTTCTCCTAAACAGATGTGAAACTACAGGAGGCCTTACACCCTGCAAATGACTGCAGATTCTACCACTCATTAGAGAGAGCTGCAACGCCCGATGATGCTTTCAGATGGTCTCTGCCACTAGAGCTAGTCTAGGCTGATGCTGCCTCTTGCTCAACATCCTCCCACCCTACAACCCTGCAAAATCTAAACTGCTTCCTCAAGAACATGATGATAACTATCAGCCACCCTTCTCTTGGAACTGCTGGACAAGTCCAAGAACTGAAGAATGGCAGCTCTGATGCAGACTATAAGCCTGCCTGCATCCAAAGGACAAGTGTGACCAGTTTTGCCATTAGAGAAGTTACCTGTGATTCTTGAAGTCCTGCTTTATTCAGTTTTTAAATAAAACTCAGCTCACATCAGTAACCCTAAAAGAACTGAAGTGCCTGCACCCTGACAGTGACATTGCAATGGGGAGGAGAAGACAAGCAGACTTGAAGAGGAAGGCAAAATGGGAACCACAAGTTTGTTCCAAACCACAAGAAGTGAAACCAGCTACATGCAAGGCAGTACCAGTTCTGAAACGAAACAAATCATTAAAGAAAAAAAGCAAGAAAAGCAGCTTCAGATCAGTGTTCTCATTTGAGGAAGCCAGAGCCTTACTTAAACAAAAACAAAAGGAAGAATGAGATTTTTGGAGCAACTCTTCAACACGAAAAAAAAGAGCGAAGCTTTTAAGCTGGAACTTTCTATGTAACAAGGTAAGTAACCCACAGTAACAGGGCATAACTTGAGGTTCCTTCCCATCCTGTGCACCTATTGTAGTCCTTTAGAGATCTATGATTAATGAAATTTGTGTCTTGCTAGATGCAGTTTTCAATATTCAAAGCAAAGCTTTCAAGGAGACTTAGCTTATGGAAGTTGAAACTGGGTTCTATAGACATCAGTGGGACTAGCTGTATGCTAAAGATTAAGCACCTATGTAAGCGATGCTCCAGGCTGAAACCTTGATGCAATAATGTGAGCCTCTATGTGTCACCCTACCCACTGCCCCTTACAATCTCTCGATGGTGCGCAGCAAACAGCTCTTTTACATCAGCACTGGGATAAAACAAACACTGGTAAAAATGCCTGGAGAATTCATGCCAACCCAATGCTCATAGAAAGACGAAACTGAAATCGTGGCCTCCCCAGGCACCAGTTAGTTACTAATGCTGGTCAAAGAAGATCTCACCTCTTCAATGACACCTTCAGCCTTGCCCCAGAGTTCAGTGGCCAGCCCATATTCATTTTTATTTATTGCATCCATTATTTCTTTGGCGACAGCAGTCACCTCTGCTAGACCATTATCATCAAGGAGAGACTGGAAGACAAACACAAAGGAGGACAGCTTTAATTATAACTCACGTGCATTTCTCACTAATGGTCTCCATGCATTGGAGGTTTTATTCTGGCTAAGACCTAACCTTAAAAATCAACATCCATTTATACTGTTTGGCAGTACAAGTAATCAGGTGTGGACTGAGAGTTGAAGAAGGTACTTACAGTGCTGTAAAGGTAGGGCCCCCAAGACAGGACAGAGTCTAAAGAAACAAAACAAATTTCAAACATTTAAGTTTTTGACATACAATTTCTTTTACTTTTCCTTTTTTTATAGCAAGAATGATTATGACAAGAATATATGGAGATGATTTCATCAGTAAAAAGGTACTGTCAGCTCAGTTTAGCCCAAAGGCTACATGCTGCAGAGCAGGGTCTTTACAAACCCTGAGGACAAACGCATTGCAACACCCTTAACCCCCAAATATTTATCAGTGAAATCTATTTCAAGCAATAGACATGTTCTTACTAAAGTGTTCTCACCCCAACACTGCAGCACATTGCCAGAATATAGGGAAGAGATCTGACAAGTGAATGGGCATTATCTAAACTGACCTGTTCGCAAAAGTTACAGGGGGAATAAAAGGATCTAGTTAATAAATGAAATCTGGTTTATAACAAGTTTGTTTATAAGGGCTCAAGGATCAGCTGATAAGAGACAGACAGGAGTTTGCTTGATATTGTCCCATGCTGTGGGGGCTCTGTGAAGCCTGTCCTTGCTAATCTCACTGAAGGACCAAGAGTCCTTTAATCTGTTTTGTCCTCCACCAGACACACCCCCCCTATCTCTTATGGGTCTGTGAGCACATCAGCTCCTCAGCACAAGGTCTTCTTGTGAAAAGAAAGGAAAAACCTCAGCTCCAACCTTGTAAAACATCTGGTGGCCACATTTTAAATGCAGTTCTCCTACCAAAACACCTCAGGGGCTGCAGAAACGCACAGGGACATTTCACAACCACCCCGTTTCAAATGCAGGTATACTGGCTTTGCTTTCTGACTTTTTGTAGTCTAGATATGCTCTAAAGGTAGATTCTTCAATCACAGCTTGCAATGGTGAAGTATTTCTTTCTGATTTACCAGACTCCCTAGAGGTTTCATTCACTGAAGGCAGAGTGGGCATTTTTGGCTCTAAGTACCCATGGAATGATTAAGAAAAAGCCCAAGAAAAGCAAAGCAACAAACCACCCACAGACTGAGGATTTTTAAACGTACCCAAAGGAGAAATCCATGAGTCTCCAAGAGCAACTCCCATAAAATTGCACTTTATGGTCCCTTTTTGAATAGCCTTGGTGGAAAATAACAAAAACCACAAACAAACAAATCAACTTTTAGTAGATATTTGTGAATCTAGAATCAGTTTTCTGTAAGTGAAAAAAAAAAAAAAGCAGCAGTCTGAATGAGGCGACAGGGACACTGTGTTTCAGGAAAAACAAGTACTTAGAGAACCACATTTTAAAGTGAAAAGCGAACTACATCCTGCAGCTACTCACCCTATGCAGCTCTAATGCAAGGCCAGCAGCCATTTTACCTCCATAGGATTCAGAAAATATGTAAAATGGGATGGTCTGGAGAGAGAGAGAGAAGCCACACAATGAACCCATTGGGCAGAGGGCAGAAGAACCTACAACAGGTCCCCACAGAACCCAGGCATCAGCTGCTCACTCATCACTATCAAACATGAGGTATGTTTCCAATTCTAAACTGCAGGTAAGAGTCCTGTTACATCCTAGGGAGTTACTGGGGCAACTTTTATAGCAGGCACTTCAGTATTTTAGCACTACAAAGAGCCACGATCCTACATGCTTGACAGAAAATAACCCACCACACTGCTTATCTAAGTAGCACCAAATTCAAGACACAGCTTTTGAACTGACTCCCAGCAGATGCACGCTACCTGGGAGCAAACACTGCCCATCTGGAAGTCTCTTCACTAATTCTTTCTGAGATCTGTTTAAAAGCAAGACAAAATACAATTCTAACCAAGAATTCAATTTACTTACCTGGAATTCTGTTCTACATGTGAAGAATTCTCCAAGAAAAACCATCATATCAGAAACTACCACGGAGAGGTTTTTGGCAAACAAGCTACAGTCATCCACGTAACTGAATCCAGTACCCACAGGATTATCCACAAATAAGACACTGGCTGCCTGCAACTACACAAGCAGAAAGAAGGTTTGTATGAAACCTCAGTTCAGCACCAGCAATAACCTTAGTTTTGATGACACAACTGATTAACTGAGCCACTAAATCTTTGCCCCTGAGAGAACTTGCATTAAAACTAGATGAAAGTCCAAAAAAGAATGGAGCAGAACCCTCTGTCAAAATGTGAAACGAGAGAATTTTCTTTTGGGTTGCTGGGCTTTTGTGAAATCACTGTAGCAAATGCTAGAGTTGTATAGTTACAAGTGTACAGATACAGCCAGTAGGTCAGCTACCACTCAAAGCAGGAAGGCTCACAAATAAAGAGGTACAACATCAGGTCTTTCCATTTGCAAGAAAAGCACCCAAAAAATCCCAGTGACCCAAGGGCAGATTACCCACATAACCTAGGGAACCCCAGAGCAATTAAGACTATTGGTAGTTCAGAGCACAAATACATTTCATTAAATAAAATGCCACCTTCTTAGGCAGCTGTAATTTGTTCTCCCTTGAAGGCCATACTGGACTTGTAATTATAAGCCACTGGTTTTACACTGCCAGGAATCTATGACTGTACACAGTGAAGCCATGATCTTAAATAACATCTTTCTAGAATTGCCCTGCTTCCCAGACACCTCCAATTCATAACATCATGGAAGCCCAGACGTGTTCCATAAAATCACATTAACAGGTCTGTTCTTCAGTTCTTAGCAGGGCTATTCCTATAAACCAATTTATTAACCACACTACTGTAAGAAGAAATACTATAGTTGCAGTGAACTTTAAACTTTATTGCCTTTATCAAACTTTTTCTGTGAAATTAACTGTTCTGTGCATTTTTGCATGGCAATCATCTGCTTACGCAAGCTACAGGCATTTGCCATCAGTAATTAGAAGCTGAACTCTCTACTATACCCAGGTTGTGTTTCTTGGTTTCATTTCTCTGTCTAATGGACCGATCTCTTCAAAATTCCCAAATCCACAGCCTGAAGATCCCGGGCCTCCCTGTGGGGAAATACCAAATGACATAAGCTAAAAGGCAGCATGGTATAGATATGACAGACAGGAGAAAAAGAAAAGCAAGCCAATAAGTACAATGACAGATTGTAAATCTAAAAGAAATGGCTTTTGCACTCCATGTTAATTTGCAAAGCAGCAAATTAAATCTCTTCCTCATGGATTTTCAGTATGTGCACACATGCCATTTCTGAAAGAACTTAAAGAGGAGCAATCACCCACTTGTGAAAGCATCTAATAAGTTGCATGCTACATAAGTGCAGCTTTAAAGCCTTTCTCCTTATTCCCTTAATACGGAATGCAAAAGTCATCTCTCTACAGAGGATTGCAAGCCGTTAGTTTCATCAGCATGTGCATTCCACTCTGAAGAAATAAGCCAGAAAGCAAAAGACCAAGTCATCAAGTCATTATATTCAACATTAACTTCTGAAATGTACTGCTGGAGGTGAACATGCAGCACACACCACTGCCTTCCATCAAACTGTGACTGAGTGGGACCAATCTCTAAACAACCAGAGTCTCTCTGACTTGTTTTCATTTAGGAATCTTTCTAGATCTCTGATTATTTTACCTACTCTCTCACTGAACATTGTTCAGACTGTAAGCTCTTCAGGAGGGAAGCTGGGATGCTACAGTATAATTGTAGTGTCTGCCACAAAAAGCACTATTATGGAATAAAAGGTGAGAACAACTTCTGTTTCTGCAATTTATCCGATGGCAGGTGAGCATCTGGGGGCACTCCACGATTGTAGAATGGTATCTTCATTATTTCTACCTCATTCACAAGGGGAATCATTTAGAACTGGACAATTTTGAATCCTGTTTCTGTTGAGCTGCAAGGTATCCATCATAACAGATGTTATTTAAGTGTCTTTCACCAAACCTTACCTGGAGCCACAAGATGAGGGGCAATTCCGTGAAGTCTTTGGTTGGGTTGTTTGCATAGTAGAGCCACCAGAACATGTGGGCCTTGCTTCGAACTTGCACATATCCCCACAGCTCTTTGGGCTCCTGGGGTCGCCTCAGAACTGCACCTGTGGGGGGAATCAGAAGAAGAATCAGCCAGGTTAAAAGGCAGCTTTGGACTTTCCACTGGATTTGTTCCAACACATCACACTGCAGTCCTGGGGGTGATAATTACAAGTGCTTCCATTAAGAAAATAATAGTATAAGGAACCTGACTATAGTTACACCTCCACACACTGAGTTATCACCAGTGAATGAAGTGTGTCATTAAGTGCCTAATTAACAGGGCCTGACGTTGCAGCTGTGGCCAAAACAGCAGCCCAGTGGCCAGGATGATGCTTTCTATCAGGGAAACATTTAAAGTCTTTATGTCCTGGGCCAAAAGCACAGCCCTGCCACACAGGATGGAATAACTCACACCAGGGTCACCCGCACTCTGCCAGGGATCCAGCACTTAGATCCCAGTCTATGGGAAGATCAAATTACTGTAGAGTCCCCAAGGGGAGTAAACGCAGGGCAGGCAGAGAGGTCACTTCTAAATGAACCCAGGATCTAATCCTAAACTCAATTAAGTCAGCAGTCTCACCAACACAAACTGCCAAGCTGTTCTCCGCCTAGGATGTGGGCACTTCTGCAGAAGCAGTCCTTTGAAACCACATCCCTTAATCTTCCCGATCACAACAGCAGTCCCCAAGAGAAACGGAGTTTTCCAAGCCACAGTGGTCAGTCTGTGCTGCTCCATAGGACACAGGCTGGCCATGTTCTATCAGCACGGACACCACCACACTTCCGTTACCAGCCCTCACAGCAGCAGCGACACGAACACGGATGTTCTGCTCCTCACAGCCCCTGACCTGAGGGGTCTCCGAGGTGAAACCCTGCAGCCAGCACCCCTGAGCACCGCAGTAACCTCACACACACGGCTCTCCGTGTCCCTTGCACTGCCAAAGGGAATGGGGTCGAGAAGGGCAGACAACAGCTCGGGATTCAACAGTGATAGGCAGCGCTGCCCTGGTCTGTGGGCATCTTCTCTCACCCAGGTGAATCAACAGGGACACGAATGCCCACATTCCTGAGGCCCCGGGAGCGCAGACCCGGCCAGCCGGGGAGAGGAGGCGACCCCCCAAGAGCACGAAAGCCCCCGATAGAGACGCAGCGACAGCCCGGCCTGCCCCGAGCTCGACCTGCTCCCACCGGGACAGGGCCTTTACGACCCCCTTCACCGCGTCCCGCTCAGGCGCTGCCCAGCGGCGGCCACAGGACCGAACGTGCCATGCCCAGGGGCCGTCGCTCCAGCTGGACACAACCCCCTATCCCGTCCCGTCCCGTCCCGTCCCGTCCCGCAGCCCGTACCTGCCGCCAGCAGCAGCACAGACGCAGCCGTCGCGGCACGCAGCGACCCCATCCCGCCGACCGCTCCTGGCCCCCGCGCGGTCACATGCACCGGGACCGGAGCCCGACCCGCCCTCACGGGAGCAGGAACCGCCCTCAGGGGGCGCGGCCGAGGCCCGCGCACCTCCCGCCCTTTTTGGCCCACACTTGGCGCCGTCGTCCTCTCGCCCCGCCTCCTTCCTCTCCAAGATGGCAGCGGCCGGCGGCGGCCCGGTGCGCCTGCGGCTGGTGTTTGACTACCCGCCGCCGGGCAGCCCGGGCTGCGCGCTGTGCTGGCTGCTGCTGGAGCCCGGCCGGGTGCGCCTCGTCACCGACCTCATCAGCCTCATCCGCCACAGGTTCGGCTTCAGCCGCCGGGCCCGCCTCAGCCTCTTCTTGGAGGGGGCGCTGCTGCCCCCCACCGAGAGCGCTCGCCTCGTGCGGGACAACGACTCGCTCCGGTACGGCGGGGACTGCGCCGGGCGAGCCCCGAGCGGGAGAGCGGAGCCGCGGTACCGGGGTGGGAGGAGGCTCCTGGCAGGCTCGGGGCGGGACACGGAGGGGCTGGCGGTGCCCCCCGGAGGTGAGCGGAGCCCCGTTCCCCAAAGCCCGAGACACCGGGGATGTCTGAAATGGGATGGAGAGAGCCCAGGGGTTGGGAATCCCCCCAGCGATAGAGGGAGAGGGCAGCCACCGGAAAACAAGCCGACCCGAGCTGCTAATGAACGGGAAAAGGTGTTAATTGTGCTGAGCAGTGGCTGTTTGTTTTTGACAGAGTAAAATTGGAAGAGATCGCTGTGGCTGACTATGAAGAGGTAGGGGATGGCTTCTTGTATACACCAACAGGAAACAAAAAAAGGCATAGACAAAAGAAGGAAGAAGAAGACTTCTCTCTAAATGAAAAACACAGGCATAAAAAGAAAAAGCATAGCTCTGAGTATCCTTCTTGTAGGGAGGAGGCCTCTGTAGATATTTGGGACTCTCATAAAAAGCACAAGAAAAGAAAAAGAAAGGATGGAGTCAGTGAAAGAAACAGAGTCACAGAAGGTAACGAAGAGAGCTCTTCTGGCCAATCCAAAAAGCTTGAAAAAACAGGGAGAGAGAAGGAGTTGGCAGCAAAAAAGAAGGATAGAAAACAGACAAAGGCCACGGCAGCAAAGGTGGATTCGGAACTGGCAAATCAGAGCTTGTCTCGAAATGATGGTAAAAATAACACAAAGAAACCAACACAGTCCAAAAAAAGGAGGGTGGGAGCTTCCCCTCCCTCCAGCACATCGTCAGACAGCGACAGCAGTGAAACAAGCATACGGCAAAATAAATCTTCCCATAAACCTATAGTGTCAGCACTTCCCAAAGACAAATCCCAAGCAGCTGTAAGTGCTGATGTGAAAACTGTTGTTGCTAATAAAGTGACTGTAAAGCCCAGCGCTGACAATTCCACTAAGACTGCAAATAGTAAAAATGCTAAAAAATCCTCATCCTCTAGTTCAGATTCTGACTCGAGTGCAGAGGATGAGAAGGTGGCAGCAGCAGACAACAGTGTGGCAAAGGAAACGCCACTGCCCAGCACCACCAAGGCTCCCAAAGCACAAACCTCTTCCTCAGAGCCCGAGAGTTCAGGTTCAGAAGCACTCATTAAAAAGTCTGCAGCAGATGCTGGACTGAGTAATTCCATAGCAAGGAACTGTTCCAAACCATTGCCAAACAGTATTCAAGGACCACTTGCCAACTCGGGGCGTGGAAGGGGGTATGGAACAGGAGAGGGTAACTTCAGGAGAGGACCTAGGGGCCGTGGGTATCGTGGGATGATGAGGGGCCAAGGCCCTGGAAGAGTAGCCAACCCTGGCTTCTTCTATAACTACAACAGTGAAGGCCAGAAGCAGAGGCAGTTAAATGAAGCTGCGACAAACTCCTCTGGTCTTGTCCAGGTGAGTGACTTACACAGTCATAGGTCACCTTTCTCTTGCAGTGTTAACTATACAAAAACTGCCCAGGATGAGAGTCATTCACAAAACCTCTAATAGATTAGTAGGATAAAGGCTGATCTTAACTCAGTAAACTTATATTTACTGTATCTCCATTCAGCACCCTGAGGAAGTGTTTATGAATCAATATTTAAGTGATTGTATTATGTCTGTCAAAGCAAAGTACTCAGATACGTACCATACTTCTTCTCAGAACATCTTACAATCCTTACTTTGCCTTCCAGTTTAATAATGCAGTAATTAAATCAGTGGATTTACTGCTTGTTCCACAGAATCCCGTGGAGGTCCCCAAGAGAGACTATAGTGTGTTACCTCTTCTAGCTGCTCCACCACAAGTGGGAGAAAGAATTGCCTTTAAGGTAAAGAACTTGTGAAATACTGAATGTTAGTGGGCTAAAATGGTTTCATTTGGGCCACTGTAAGTTTTGCAGGACATGATACAGATCACATAGTCCTGACATCAAAATGCTTACACTGATGAACTTCATCTTGCATTGTTCTGGGATGTTACCTTAGAAGTGCGACAGTTGGGAAGGAGTCTTCTTTCTACTTAATTGTTCGTTTTTAAAAGTTGCAAGGAAAGTCAGCATTAAAATTAGGTGCTATAAAAAGGAAAGCTACCTCTACGTTATTTCTCTGTAGTGTTTCTATAATATTATTGCAAATTTTACCATACAAATAATTTACTGCAGAATAAAAAAGTGAATGGAAATGAAATAAATCACTGTGGTTGAGGAGACCGGGATCCATCTCTGATCTCCTCTCACAGCCTGACCTGAACTAAATCCTTTGGAACTGTAAGTCCTGGAAGTCTGTCTGGGCCTGTGATTTGCATCAGGATCCAGGAGTGGGAAACCTGATTTGTGCACTTTCCTCTTGCTGAAGAAACACTCTCTGGGTACAGGTGGCATCATCAGGGATCTGGAAAAGTTGTAATTTGTTATTTGTATTTCTTTCAACAGCGCTTGGAACTAACTGAAAATTACTGTCCTGAAGTTTCAGACTATAAGGTACTGGTTTCTTTCCTCCTGTAATTCACTCACAAAACTATTATAGGTGAGGTAAGAGTTAAATATTTTGAGGTTGTGCAGTGTTTTTCCTCTCACCCAGTTGACTCCACAGGCTCTTCCTGGTGCAGCAGTAAAACCAAAAACTAGAACCCAAAACTGGCTGAAATTTTGAAACGTGTAGAAGTTATTTATAAAAAAAAGCATTATTAGTAATCGTTAGTATTTCAAAAATGACAAAAATATCAAGTAGAAGAATGCAGCTGTATTTGAGTCTACTGCTGCCTGAAGTCAAGGCAAACTCTTGAAACTGATGCAAGTAAAATTTGTAGCTACTTCAGGTGACTGTTTCTGGATAAGTACTGATTGAAAGTACAGCCAGTGACCATGAATAACATCATTTCACTGATGTCAGTAGCTGCAGATTGCTGAGCTTTAACACTCTGCAGATTTTATGTATAGAGCCAAATTTGACAGAGCTTTGTCTGCCTGTGATCAAGTACCATAGTGGTTATCCAGTGCTGAAGTGTATCTTACCCGATTCTTTCTTTGTTGCTTTATGAAGGAGGGAAAAATCATCAGTTGGAATGCTGATAAAAAGCAGATCGAGCTTGAGATCCTTTCGCCATCAGCAGGACAACGTATGTACCTTGGGACACCAAATGCTGGTTGTCACATGCACCACTTGGAAAACAGCTAGTCCAAGGCACACGTCATGTTTTAGGAGTATTTCCAGTTTCTTTGAGTTTATCCTCAAAAGTCTATTTAAGTGGAGAAGTTCAGACATTTGCTTGTTGTATTGAAGATGCTCATAGGTAATTTGTGCAGTCGGTGTGAGTGGTCAGTAAGTCATCTCTGTTGGGATTTTATTTCATGAAAAAAAAATTAAAATCATTATATGGAATTGCAGAGAAAATTGTAGATTAGAATGGTGATGTCAGTGAAGCCACTGTCTTCAGTGGCTTTAGAACGGAGTCCCTGCAGTGACAAAGTACACTTCAGAGACCTAACCTGAGTGTTTCCAAAACTGGATGCGGATACTGGAGTTGCCATTTAGCCCAGAATTAATGAATTATCATCATTTGAGTATTTTTCTCAAATTTAGCAGTATATTGTTGATTAAATTCTTCATGCATATAAGACAGTTACCTCCATTTTGGTGTCTAGTATTCAGTTCTACCTCAGATTTTCTTTTACAGTTACGAACCCAAACCCCCAGTTTAAGTAAAAAAAAAAAGTTTGGATTATCTTTCTAAATATGGAAGCATTTAAACATTTTTGTTGAAAGTTAATGAAGTTGTTTGTTTGGTTTTTAAGATGCAAAAGAGCCAGGGAAATTCGATCTGGTTTACCAGTCTGCAGATGGAGCAGAACTGATTGAGTACGCTATTCCTCAGGATACAAAGGTATGTGGGTGCCCTGTTTTGAAGCCTGTTCCAAGTTTTGCACAGCTGATACATGCCCTCCTTTATGACTCTGTCCATCTCAGCGAGGTTCCCTTTGTAAGAATACATCTGCTTAAAATAAATGGAAAGAAAAAGAATTGTTCCTTTCTAGCGAGAATGTGCATGACTACAAGATAAGAATCACTTCTGGGATGTTCCTCAAGTAACAACGTTCAAAACCAGTTATTGAACTGTAACTTTTTGGTTTTGCTAATAAAATAAACAGCATCACATCTAGGTAGAGTATCAGTTCTTACAAGGTGATTTATTTCAGGCACTGGTTTCCTTACCTGCACCTCTCCTTATGAGGATATCAGTCAGGTTGAGGTTCATTGAGATCAATGAATCGCAGGAAGGATCTTGTGATCTCTGTTCAGTCATGCTGCCGTTCAAGTCTAGACAAAGAATAATGTAGGATGAATTGCATCTGCCTAGATGGCTTGTGTGTACCAAGTATTCTCTGTATTTTGTTTTCAGATAACTGAAAGCTGGGATGCACTGATAGAGCCACGACTGATTGTGGAGCCTCCAGTCAATGGATCCAGCATTGCAAATGGAACAATCTGAAATATGAACAAATGTAAATAATTGCCCGGACTGTCTTTGTGCCACGCTGCCTTCTAGTGCTGAGGGCAGCAGATGAACTGGTGGATATCTTTAATAAATGGTTCTAGAAGAAACTATGCCAAAAGGAAAAGGAACACTTTTGTTTTGGGATATGTTTTTAACGTAATACAGGAATACTTTTTTCATTATAGGAAGTCTTTAATATATAGACCTGTTGTTTTTTCCTCAATGGAAGCTTAATAATAGTTTTTATATCCTACTGCTGTGAGTTGCAGAACTGGAAAGGTTTTATCAAAAAGATGAAATATGACCTTGTACTGTCAGTAACTGCATTTAGATGACTGGGTTTGGTTAGAGCCAAGCTCACAGAGGTAGCTTTCTGTAAGAATAGCTAAAAACAACACATAACAATGAAATATACATGTTGATGTGCACATCTCTGCAGCTGCAGAACATGATACACATGCCATGACCTTGCAGTTATTTCTAGGGCTTACCAGAACATAGGGGTTTCAAGGTTCTGTGATTTTGAGAGGTAGATAAATGGTATCAGTAATGTCAGAACCAGCAAAATATAACAGGAATCCCTGGCAAAATCGTGTCCAGTGGGTTAATCTGTGTAGGCTCTGAAACTCTGTTTGTTTGTTTTAAAGCAAACCCTTTTGTCCTTTAAGTGCTGAAGTTTCTATGCTGCCTTTCCTCCCCAGTAGTGGAATGGGTCGCCAGGCGGTGGCAGTGCACTTCCCTGACATGCAAGTATGAGCACATCCAAGCCATCACATCGTCATCTTGGCAAGTCTTACAGTTTAAGATGATCCCTGTCCTGGGGAGTTGAGTCTTAAACAGAAGACATGGGGGGAAAAAAACCCAAACCCTAGATAAAAAACACCTGGAAAACTGTCCATTGTGGTTTAGCTGACATGTGCTCTGATTAGTGCATGACTATGTTCAAACATGGCACGTCATCGCACTGCACCTATTAAAATCTCTTGATTGTGAAGGAATCATTTTTATATCAGTAAAACCAATGTGTGTATTGCAGTTCTCCTTAGCTGCTGTTATTTTGTGCCAGAATTTGCTTTTTAGAGCAGATTTATGTGTGGCCATTCTTGCAAACTGGACAAAAAGCAAATTTCAGAAGTGTAGCACCGTCGTGCTGAGGCAGATGGGATTAATGGAGAGACTTACATTTTCCCCTAAAGGAAACTGTTAGTTTTGAATTCTGATGAAATTGAAAAAGCTAAATATGCAAGGATTTCACAACACTTGAGAGCAGGATTTGCCTCTTGTTCCATTGCCCACAATGTTTTGGCTACACGTTAAATGGATAGAGTCCCTCTGGCTGTAAGGAACAGATGATGCTGTTCCTCCAAAAGAGGATGTTATAAAGATAAAATCCTGAGGTTTATTTATCCATTGTTAGCAAGTTTGGGTGAAACTACTGCTTCAGTGCACAATTTACATCAAATTGAATTACATGCAGCCTGAGGGAGCCAGCTGAGTGCCCTCCCTGTCACACCCATCCACCCAAGACCTAAATGGGGGAGATGTGGAAAAGGACAGAATGTGCACATGAAGGAATTTGGAATTCTGATTTTGATAGGAATATTGTACCACTGCATATTAAATCCAAAAAAAGTCAAACTATCAGAAAACCTGCCTCCATGTTTGCTCTGCCTGTACACGAGGAATAGTTCTGCTGTACTTCCAACTTCCTGCTCAAGCTCCGAGTAGCACTCTGAATACCCAGTATGTGGGCAAAGGGCAAAGATTCAGTTCAGAACCATGTGAAGAAGTTCTCAAGGCATTGAAAGGGGGCAAAGAGAGCAGCAACTTCAATAGCTATTTATACAGTAAAATTCTTTACTGGTTTTTAATGCTAAGCATTGGTTTTTAGACTGCAGGAACGGTTGGGCTTACTCAGAACAGTTTCAAGAAAAATTGCTCATCTGAGCTCTAAACACCTCGTGTTCTGTTCCAGAAGCAAAAAGCTGCCACTGTGAGGGTGTGTATTTACCCTTTACATTTGCATACCTTTGTCTGCATCAGTAGGCACGAGGTGAGTGCTGCAGAAAATGCAGTGCTGAGCCTTTGGAAGAGGACAGTGGTGAAGCCCAGGAAGAAGTGCTTTGTTCACCTACAGAAGAATAACAATTGTAAATGTCAACAGCTGCTCTTTGGTAAGACACTTCTTGGTGAATACTGTCCTCTGCAGTCACTGTCACCCACTGCCTCGCAGGCACCCTTGGGTGTTCCCATCTCCTCTGACAGCAGTTACAGGGCTGCATATCCCAACAGTGCTGTAACTAAGTGGAGCTGCACCCATCTAAACCGGCCACCCTCCTGCAGATCACACACCAGCCCTGAACTCTGCCTCCCCTCTGTTAACCCCAGCTCCAGCTATCTCCTGTTGCCCCATGACTAAGCTATGATTCAGAGTCCAGGACACCAACCCGTCCATAGTTCACCCTGAATGGGGATTACCAGCCTGGAGCACATTATTGATGCAGATAGAAGTCAATGTTATCTGTATGATGCAGGTTTACAGTGACTGTTCAGATTTAATTTAGTCCTCTAAACTAAGTGGCTAGGAATTTCTTCCAATGCACTACTTAGACAAACCACAAAAGCCCCTTTCAAGTGCTTTATATGATTCCTGAACATTTTTTGAAGTCTCTGAGAGCTAATGCCAATGTAGAACCCCCACAACTGCCTGCGAATACCTTCTTTACGACATCACAAGAAACATCAGCAGTTCTCCACAAGCTGTCCTTTGGCCACTGGAAATGTAGTTAAGAGCAGATGGCTTCCTCCCTGCAGACCACCAGACTCTGCTTAAACTTTTGGTGGATGGCTCACAGTCTTTGTGCCAGGCTGCTCCATTTCATTTATTGGCAAGTGTGGAAGGCACTGAAGAAGTCCCTGTGACATCAGAGAACAGGGCAGATGAGGGAGCATGAGGAGGTCATTGGAAGGATTTGGAGGCAGGCTAGTTAAGACAGGAGTACTTGCACACATGGCTATTCGGCATCCAGTGTTCCTGCTAGAAACAGCGATTATTCAACAGTTAGACTGAGGGGAAAAAGAGAAAAATTGAGCAAGTACCTTCCATTAAGATGGTTTCCACGCTCACAGTGCATTGACCTGCGTGCTTTACAAACAACAGCTTATTTGCTCTCCCCCATCCCGGTACTCGCAGGAATGCAGCCGGGGCTGGCGGCAGCTCGGCCTGAGCGCGGTGGCCGTCGGGGTCACACATGGCAGCGATGAACGAGGCCGCAGCAGCGGGGCTGTGCTGAAGGGGCCCCGAGGACTGGAGGGCGGGGGCAGCGGGGAGGGCATGAAGGCGGCCGGGGGCGCGCTCCGGGGCGGCGGTGGGAAGTGTCACCGTCCCCCGGGTGGGTGGGTCGGTTCTCGGCGGCGGCTGGGGTAGGTCCGGGGCTGCCGTTCCTCCCATCGGGGCGGGGACGGGCCACGTAGGTATCGGGAAAGCTCCTGCCCAAGTTTCGATTGTGGTAACGGAAGTCGGAGCGATGGCGGAGTTGGGATTGTCGATGCTGGAGGAGGACCTGACCTGCTCCATCTGCCTCTGCCTCTTCAGCAGCCCCGTGACCGTGCCCTGCGGGCACAACTTCTGCGCCTCCTGCCTGCAGCGCTTGTGGGCCGGGGTGTCGGAGAACTTCAGCTGCCCGCAGTGCCGGGCTACCTTCATGGGCCGCCCGCAGCTGCAGAAGAACACGGTGCTGTGCCGGGTGGTGCAGCAGCTCCAGGGCTGCACCGGGGCAGAGGAAGAGAAGAAGGAGGAGGAGGAGGAGGAGGAGGAAGAGGGCCCTGTGTTCTGTGACACCTGCCTGCAGGCACCCGCCGAGCGGACCTGCCTCACCTGCACCGCGTCCTTCTGTGAGGAGCACCTGCGGCCACACCAGGAGAGCCGGGCCTTCCGCGACCACCAGCTCTGCCCGCCGCTGCGCGACCTGCAGCAGCGCAAGTGCCCGCAGCACAACAAGCTCTTCGAGTTCTTCTGCAGCCAGCACGGCAGCTGCATCTGCTCCCTCTGCCTCCTTGGGCACAAGCTGTGCAACACCAACCCCCTGGAGCTGGCCAAAGTCAACGCCGAGGTGAGCGGCGGGGGCAGCCGGCTCCTTCGGGGGCTCTGGGAGAGGGACCAGAAGGGAGCTGTGGTCCCCGAGAGCCTGGTGGGGCCCTGGGTGCTGGTCATGGGCTCTGGTATGCAGGGGGGAGGCTGGACCAAGACTTGGACTGTAAATCTCGTGCCTGGCCTTGGCAAACTGTTATCAGCCCTCCAAAGCATGCTACAGCATATCTCCAGTCATTCCTTGTGTGTTCCTCCTCTCTCCAAGATGGTGCTCCCAGGATCTGGGAAGGTGCTGTCACAGAGTTGAGGGCCAGGTCCGGGTTTGGGCTGGGCTGTGGCAAGGCCACCTCTGTGAGAGCCCCTCTGCTGCTTGCTGCATGGGGGTCACTGCGTGGCCTTACTGTGTATATTCTTAAGAAACAAAGACTTACAAAAGCAGCCAAGGGAGAGCTCTAGTATAAAAATACTATCCTCCTAGAGAAAAGCCATGAGGAGGTTCTGCATGGAGTGGAAAGGCAGGAAACGTGACCTTCCTATCTTAGAGTGCAGCTAAAAATCAGAGGGTAGGATGAGTAAAGCATGCCTGAAAAGTTTACATGGCCAACCTCCCAGCTGTTCAGCAAGCATGTATCCTGCTTGTTCTCAGAAATCCTCCTGATTCGGCTTAGCAGCACCTTGAACTAAAGAAGTCCAGCCTGAGAGCTAATGTGAAGCATATTCTTAGCACTGAGAACTGCTATGCTGGCAAAAGCACTCGGTCCGTGTTGCGAGTCAACAGCGTGCATCTTGCTGTTGGGAGAGGTGGAGCTGTGGGGAGGGTGCGGGCTCCACAAGCCACACTTGTTTGGGAGAGTGCTTTTGCATCCCCTAAGGTTTAAGAAGCAGTAGGTTTAAAACCAATAGTACTAAATGCTTACAATGGTGATTTAAAACTTCCTGCAGAAATGACTCTTACCCCAATAAGAATGACCTGACAGACAAGACATAGCAATTGCTTGTCTGAAACACTTCCTGATCTCTTCTATTGCAGGCGGCGCTGAAGAAGAGACTCACAGAGCTGCATAATCAGAAAGAAAAAGCTGCTCGGGCGATGAACACTTTGCGAATGAACCAAGGCCAAGCTGCTGTAAGTGGGTAACTGTTCAAAATGCTGTCAGGTTGCTTGGCACACACTGAATGGCAACTGCGTGTCATTCATGCTTGTACCCTTGGGACAATGGCTGTAGTACAGAGATTGCATTGGCAGGAGTTGTTACTGGGAAGGAACAGAAAGGGGGTGTTCTGGCAGAGCCAGGCAGCTCCATGGCAGAGCATGGCATAGATGCATCCTGATGCTGGTGACCACTCGACGGCACAGCATGGCCTCCCATGGCTGGGGTCTGGAGACCCAGAATTCTCCTAAATTCTTGGGAGTAAAGGAGCTTTCTTTCTAAACTACATAGAAACATATAGGTTTTCTGTTGCCTGTTTCAAGTAATTGAAGCCTATGTGATACCAGGAAATAAAGGGTTAACATTGTACCTGCTTGCATAAGTAGTCGCTGTGCTTGGTGAAGCAGAACCGTAGGAGTTAAAGTTGCTAGAATGGTGAAGCAGAATTGTAGGAGTTACAGCTGCTAGGCAGAATTGTAGTAGATAAGATTCATAAGTTAATATTTAAGATGTTCTTGTTCAAATAGTATCTTTAGAAAGAAAAAGAACAAAAGATAGCCAGAGTAAGAAAATTTACAAACTTGACAAGTTTCTGCTCTAAGATACATAAAACCGGCTTGTACCGAACCCGAGGTTTGGACAGGAGCCAAAACCCTATTGAGTCTGCGTGAAGGCAAGAGGTTACTCGCGGTGATGAAGAGGAATTACAGGCCTTCATCCTCACGACCCCCTAACGACCACCACCAGGAGGCACTGTGCGCATGCTTTTGGAGGAGAAACCCCCATGCGCCTCAACGCTGAATAAAACATACCTACTTTACAACACTAACGAGTTGTGGAGTCAATCCGCATATCATATGTGTACCTCAGAGGCTTTCCTGTAGTAGTAGTAAGCAGTACCTTGTCCACAAACTGCTTTTGAAACCAGTGTCTGTTTTTTTTCTGCTCCAGGAGACAATTTCCAAACAGAAAGATATGATCCTAAGTAAGTTTTCAGAAATTAAAGCTTTAATTGAAGAAAGAGAAATTCAGATCTTGAAAGCAGTTGCAGATGAAGAAAACAGAGTTTCGAGTAAGTTTGAATATATTTACGGCATTCTGGGAAGTAAGAAGAATGAAATTCAGTCTCTCTCTGATCAGATTGAGATGGCACTGACTGAAGTTGATGACCTTCTGTTTTTGAAGGTAATGTGTCTTTAAATGTGAATCCAATCCTTCATGTTTCTAGAATGCAGAATAACAGAACCCTGCTGTGGTAGTCCTGCTCTCCGGAACAGTTACAAACAGTAATGCAGCCCTGTGCCAGAACCTGCTATAAACAGGTGTACTGAAAAGTACACAAATACTGATGAAGGAGGGCTGAAATGGTGTCTGGTAGCTTCCCCCAGTTCAGCCACCACCTCTGCTGCAAGCAGCGGCGCCAGATGAGTGAGAGCTCATCCCCATGAGCTGTTGCAGCTCTGTGCTGTGACATTGTCTGATAGCTCTTTCAGGTATCAGTTAAGAATCAATACATGTGGTTGCTGCTGAAATTTTGCCATGGGTCGTGTCTGGCTGTAGCCTTTGCTCCTTTGAGATGAATGCGCAACCTCACCCCATTTAAACTAACTCGGTTGTATTTTCCTGTGTCTGCATAAGATTTACCGTTTGTCGTTTCAGAGAGCAACAGCGCTACAAAAAACATCAATAAAAGATGCTTTTGTTCCTGTGGTTGAAGTAGACCAAAACATGATACATTCCTCTTACCAGTCTGCCGTTAACCTTAAAGACACTGTGAAACTTTCAATGACGCCATCTGAGGAGAAAAATGTGGAAGGTACTGTATCACTGGGCAAAGTGGCATTTTCTGCCTTGGTTTTGAGCTGAAATGAGGGATCTTCCTCCTCCAATCTAAATAGAATTTTAAAACTCCCACAGAAACCAAAAAAAAAAACAAAACAAAACAAAACCCCACCCAAAACCCAGTGCAGCAAATGCAGTTGGGTAAGATAAAGTGTGTCTTCCAACTTCTGAGGTCCTCCATTTCCACACAAAACTACTACAGTCTGGGCTAAACTAGGAGAAGAAACATGCCAGTGTCTCTTCACTTTCATCTCTAAGCTGATGAGTATTGTGGTACTCTGCCCTTCTGGCATAGCTCAGCCTTTATTCCTTACAATAACTTATGCTTCTATTATGTAGCAGGGTTGGATGCAGTTAGGATGTGGATTTGAGGGGAGAGATAAAACACAGTGATAAGATGGTGGTTACTCAACTGTAAAGATGCTGATTGTGTAAGAACAAAGCCCTACTTACCTGGTTAAGCAAATGTATCTTTTGGACTGGGACGTGGGTGTTTTCTATGCAGTTTCCATCTCTGCCAAGCATCACTTAAGTTCTATGCACATAACTGAAAAATAAGATTGAAAAATGTCTTTGCTAATGCCTTACTGTTCCTGGCAATACAAACCATAATGTGAAATATCACTATTGCAGCAGCAGTAACACCTGGAAAAACTAAGGCCACTCCTGGGGCTCCTCGAAACAAAAACGTAAAAAAGCCTGCAGGACCCCGTAAGTACTAAAGAACATCATCCCCTCCTAACTGTGGTTTTACCATCAGATAACAACTCATGGAGTTACCCAAGAGCTGTTTGCTTTTGTGGTGAGGCAGTGATAATATGTAGTGAGCACTTTGTCAGGGGGAGGGGAGGGTGTTTGGGCTGTTACTGTGAGCTGTAAAGCACAAGCTGCATGGATACAATGGTGCATTACCCTTGGTGTGTGCCGGTGGTGGTGGTCAGTGTGGGCTGTAAAGCAGAGCTGAGCCTCCCCAGCCTCTGGTTCTGGCAGGGCGTTTTTCATTTGTACTAAACATCTGTTGGCTTGTTTGGTGGATTTGTGTGTACTGAATCCTGCTTATGAGCTGCTTGTGGTCTGTTTTTTCCTTTCCTCCTGTCACAAGAGCATGCCCACAAAGAGAAAATCCCTCAGCAGACTCAAGCCACTTTACCAGGAGAGGCAGATACCAGTAAGTGGCGATTAATAGCAGCCTTACTCAAACCTCTTACTGGCTATGTCTTCCCTATGGTCTAAGGTTGGGTGGATGGAGATGGTCTTCATGACAGGTTATACTGGGGCCTTCCAGTGTTGTTTTGTCCAGATACTGATATTAATGTGGCACTCAGCCTGTTTGAAAGATACTCCATATTCTCTTTTCGAAATAAACCCAAGTGTTAAGAAACTACTTCTGTTACTTCCACTGAGCTCCTGACACATGGTCCTTCCCATTCACAAGTTCTGGGTGTGGAGCACTCAGTAGGGTCTGTTGGGGATGCTGAAGTTGAATGGCTGCATAGCTCTTGTTGTTGCATTAGAAGTTCTGTTGCAAAAATTAAAGGAATAGTCTGTATGCCTCATGAACAGACTTACTACTACTTACCCTAACAGACTACATCCTGAAGCAGAGCTGAAGCTCCTTCCAGGCTTATAATCCTGTGAAGTAGGAAGCAAATAGTAGGTTGTGCTTTATGAGTAGCTTTCCAGTATGGGAAACATGGCTTCAACATGCTGGGCTGTCAGCTTTATCTACTGCTGCAGCTTCACAAGAGCCATGGTGATGGTGTTACAGCAGGCATAGTCTATCAGTGGCTTCTCAGTCTCAGTAGAACCCACAGTTCACTCTTTTTATTTCCCCCTACAGAGGAGAAAAAGAAACCTGCTAAAGCTGGTGAGTTCAAACTTTGAGCACACTTACTCTAATCTCCACTGACTGCTCTTACAATGGTAAGCAGATGGTCACTAGTATTGGTGTATTAAGCAAAAGTTCAACTCTTGCTCTAAGAAGTCTCTTACTAGCCACTGTGAGAGTGATCAAGCACTGAAAGAGGTTGCCTAGACAACAGGGGGTTTTCAAAGCTTGACAAGGGATTGAGCAACCTGAGCTAATACTGAAGTTAATGCTCTGTGGAGCAGGAGGGTAAGCCAGATAACCTCTAGAGGCACACTCCAGCTGAGTGTGCCTGGGATGGTGTGCGAAATATGCAGGGTTTCTTCCCAACACCAAACTCTCTTTTCTCCTGTTGGCACAGCACCAGCCACGGGAACACCAACTGCTGCAGCTGCCGTCCAAGTTAAAGATCTTCTTGACAGCTTCCTGAAGAAATCCAGAGAGGAGCTTTTGCAGTGTAAGACACCCAATGTTATGCTACTTAAAGATGAGCTTTCTGCACCCGCTGCACTGGTGTTATGTGCCCTCTGTAGTTACCTGACAAAAGCACTTTTGGGGGGTTTTGGTTAGCTTAGGAGGTTATCAACTGGCTGTTACAAATGAAGGAAATTTGGGGAGTAAAAGGGGACAGGAGGTTTCTAAGTGGTTCTTTTGCCAGGTGAATCAATTTTATCTTCAGTATTCATGTATCTTTACAAAGGTAAATTAAGTTTTCTCAGTAATGGTTTCCCCCAGAATGACTGCATTAGGGTAGCCTAGAAACATGAGGTAATGCACTGGATTTTCCTTTGAAATGAAATTCAGGCTTTCATGGGAGCCCATGATGGCTTGCTTAAGATACTGTACCTTTCACTGCCAGATCAGCAATCCCCTTCTTCTGCCACCATGTATCTGGGCAGGATGATGCAGGGAGAAAGAAAACTTGCCCTCCATTTGCCTACTTTCTAACACGGATTTGCAGCTGATCCCAGTAGCTGTTACCGTGTACCTAAGAATTTCCTGCACTGTGGAGGAGAGCGGAGCAGGGAGATAAACACACATAGGAACAAGTGCCTAGGCAGGACAGTATAAATAAGAATGTTTTGTTCTTCAATACCTTCGTATGATTCATGCCATTGCAGATGCTGCTAACGTCACGCTGGATTACAACACAGCTCATAACAAAGTGATTCTGTCTGACAGACACACCAAGATGTCTGTCTCAGACACCCCCATGAAGTATAACCAGCTCCCTCAGCGCTTCACTGATTGTTACCAAGTGATGGGGTTCCAGTCCTTCAAGAGAGGCATCCACTACTGGGAAGTGGAAATGCAACAGAACAACTTCTGTGGCATTGGCATCTGCTATGGCAGCATGGAGCGGAATGGGCCGGAGAGCCGCCTGGGCCGGAACAGCCGTTCTTGGTGTATTGAATGGTTTAATAACAAAATATCATCCTGGCATAATGATGTTGAAAAGTGCTTACCCAATACAAAGGCTACCAAGATTGGTGTGCTGCTCCACTGCGAGGCAGGGTTTGTGATTTTCTTTGCTGTGGGGGAGAAACATAACTTGATCTACAAATACAAAACCGAGTTTACTGAAGCCCTGTACCCTGCCTTCTGGTTATTTTCCAGTGGCACTGTTCTGACACTCTGCCAACTGAAAGGTCTCGTATCTTAATTAAGTTTGCCTAAGTATTTGCATGCAGATAATCAGGCCTGTAGCAGCTCTTTGTGTATCTCAGTCTAAGAAATGAAAATTATTAGCTCTTTTAAGCAGTTTGGGAAATCTGCTGATTCTTTGGTCTAAATTGCTGAAGTAGTTAGATAGTGATATAGTAAAATGATGATAGTAAAAACTGGGATGAAAGGTTTTGCAAAGACCTTGATTGTCCTTCTAAAAAGATATGAATTGTTGTTAAATGTCTTCAGTAGCTGCTGTGGCTTCTGTGGTTTGTTGTAAAGGATCCCCAGAATGAATTTTCAGCTCTAAATGTGTTTCACAGGTAGCAATAACCCCTTTGAGAAAGAAACAGGAAGAATTCCTTGACAAATCCAGGTTCCAAGCTTTGAGGCAGATCTCAGTGTTGCCTTTTTCTCTGTCCTCAGACTGTTGCCGATAGTCAGGATTTGCAATACACATGTTCTTAGTGTATGAATCCATGAGGCGGCACAGGCTGAGCTGTTAAAAGAAGTAAGTTAAGGTTTTATGACACTAAGTTATAAAATCTCATCAGAATGGAAATGCAGAGATTCTAGAGTTGACAGGGAAGAAATGGTGCCAGAATCACCAGGAAGTACCATCAACATCAACTCTGAGACTGGGAATATGCCAGAGAATCTTCAGGAAGACATCCTGCAGAGCAGTAGCCTGTGCCCTTGTGATAATGCAGTTTGTGGGATGAAGCATTCTGTCTCATGTTCTGAGCCAGCACATGCTTCAGATCTTCACACTGAAGGCTCTTCAGTTCTGGGGTTTTTCTGTGTGCTGAGGAGTTCAGGGAGAGCATTTTTGGCTTGCATAGGGAGCACAAATGTGCTGTTCACTTAAAGCAGGGTCTCCTGTGTGTCTTTCCTCTTTGTGAGATGGGATATTCTCTGCTGGTGTATCTTCAGTTGTTTATATGGTAGAAACTGGATTTTCTACATGTTATTGGAACTCTGATTGGAGGAGCCTCAAGACAAGTGTGCACAGTACCTAGAAAATGCTGTTTCTTCTCTGCATGAAGCCTATGGGCAGACAAGTGGGTCTTCTAAAACATACAGGGAATTAGAACAAAGGAGAATACCCATCCATTCCCACTGGGATGGATTTTTAATTCTCCTGGTGTTCCTTGCTTTGGGCTGTGGTATGTTTTCAGAAGTCCTCACCATGTACAGAAGACTCTGCACTTCTTACAACTTTAAAAGAATCAGTAGGCAAGCAAGGTATTTGGATCTCATAGTTATTGGGCCTGTATCTTGTTGATGCCTCTGGACTTACTGTGCTAGCTCTTATTTCTTACAGTAGCCCATGAAAAACAGGGAGGCTCATACAATTAATGGACTCTGATTTGTAAAACTTCCCCTTATGGGACTTGGTGAAATAGAACAGAAAGCTACTGCTGGCAGTTTGGAAGGGACTTGTTAGGAAGCTCAGAAGAACCCCTGTCCATTTCACGTTAGCCGAAGTACTTTAGAGAGGGACTTGCAGGAATTCAGGTTTGGTGTCTCTATTTTTACTTGGTTTGTAAACTCTTAGTACTTTGTCAAGGATAGCAGGAATCTGATGAGATGCTTCCTTCTGCCCATCCTTCCTTTGGCCAAAATAGGATATGGAACTGGTGATGGACCTAAAAGTGCCAGGGCTGTCTTTGGAGTAGTTGTACTGTCTCAAGGGTCTCAGCTTCCCAAAGCACAACCAGCACTAAAATGAAGCAGAACACTTCAAAAGGTGTGGGAGGAGGATGTGCACTGATATGAGCCAGCAATGAATGCAAAACCTTTTTCCCTGAACTTCCAGTTTTTCAGCAGTGAGGGACAAGAGCAGTTTCCTCTGAGAAATCTTGTCCCTTCAGCTGCTTGGCTGTGGCACAGTGCTGCAGATCCCTCAGGAGGGTCCTGGAAGAGCACTCTGTCTCCTTGGCCATGAAGAAAAATGTGCTCTGGTGGTTTCTGCAGTGGAGAAAGTCCACATTTCCTGTTGCTTGCTTCTTGACTTTAAAGGGGTGTTAATGATAAACTCTAAATCTATGAGCTTTTTTAGCCATACTCTGGAGTGATACTCCAGCAAAGTTAAGAGCAGCTTTTATTCTGCCATGCTGGGCAAGGTGGGATTCTTTAAATGTGGTCTTGGTGTACGACCAACAGCACATAACATACAAGGGGTTTTGGATTACCACAGGCAGTGAACTAAGCCTGATGCTGTATTCCTGATGCTCCTCTTTGTTTTCTCTTGTGCTGTGAATCACTGGAAATGATGGAACAAGAATCTGTTGATTTGGAATTAAACAAGAAATGAATAACTGAATCACTGCACTCCTGAAAACTTACTTTGGTTAGCTTTGGGTATGTTGGATATATGGAAACAGGGGGGTGATAAACATTAGAAACATTAGCTACATGATAAATAATGAATGGTTCAAAAGCCTCTTCAGCACAAGTGAAGTGTTATTACTCTGCTAGTAACTATGTAAGCTGTACTGGTTTTAAACAAGATATAGATTCAAGCATATATTTTAATTATACTCCTGTTAGTCTAGGAAAAAACCCTAATCCTGGTATTAATGAAGCCATGAGATTTATAATGATTTGCATATTAATGTACAAGCTAGAGTAAATGGAGAAATGCTTGCCCACAAAATACAGTGATTTGTTTAAATTTAATCTTTTCTTCAATGAAACACAACAGCAGTATAGAAAAATAAATGCTTATGCAATTATAGACCTGTTGATTGTACTGATATATCAGCTATCTACTTCATATATATACATATACTTCAGTAAGTATACTATATGTTAGTTCACGTAGATGTGTCAGCTAGACATCCTTGTCAGGGCCACAGACAGAGTTTATGCCATCTGTTCTATGACTGTGCCTGTAACTGTTTTAGTAGCTGACTGTTGATCTTTTTAGCTCTAACATGAATTAATAGTTGTACTCTGAATTCAATAAATACTCATAGTAAACCCTAACTCTGAATGTTTTGTTCTGTGCTGAGAACTGAAGAAAGCAGTAAGGAAGGCAGAAATAAAGATGCCCCAGTGCACAAATAACAGGGGTTTTACTGCATAACTCACTGAGTTATATGAGAACTGGGGAAAAGAGAGCTGCTTAGGCTGTGGTATAACTCTGGAGTTCCCAGTCAGGCAACAGTATTGTTTGATCAGCATGGCAGGTAGCACAAAAACTAAGGGGAAGAAAAAATAGTCCTCATCTTTACTACCTACCTGTCTAAGAGGTCAATTAGATCTGCCAGAGTTTGGCCTGTTTCTGAAGAAAGACAAACAAGTATTCTGAGTCTGCATAAACCTGACTGTGGCTACAGCCTGGGTCTTGAGCAGGTGCTGAAACCCAGAGGTCAGCATGCTCATCACTCACACAGGGTCTGTTTTCTTACTTGCTAATGCAATTTCCACTTGATTTTCACAGCAGAAGGAACAGCAGAGCTGGATTCCAAATCATACTCTCTAGGAATGCATGTGAGAATGTTTATTAGGATGTTTCCTAAGACTTCTCTTCCTAACTTAAACCTGTATTTGTCTAGAGTTTAACAGATGCTGTTTCTATACCCAGTTCTCAAACTCCTTCCCATCTCTTCCGCCTTCCCGACTGCCTCCCAGTTGAGTGGCTGCAACTTCTCAAATAATATGTCAGTAAAAAACATGTCACGGTGTGGCCATTGTATAACTCTTATTCAACGTGCACGTCATTTAGGCTTTCATTGGCAGCTATTTTGTGCCATTAAGAAGTTCAAGACAGCAATTTGCGAATCTTGCTCAGCCAAGTAGAACTGTGAAAAAAAGGAGTTATTTCAAAAGTCAATTAATGCTGGCCTGTCAGAGTGGTCCTCATTCAGTTTTTTTTTGCAGGCCTTGTCATGGGCTCACATCTGTCAGCCCACTGTTTCCCAGGCTGCTATCAGATGCTGTTACATTGAAAATAATGGGTTTATTCACACCATTTACTGGACTCTGTGTGGCAGACACATTTGTATATCATTTTACGGTGTAACAATTCCATTTACATAAAATATGGGCAATTATGTGAGTCCAGCCAAAGCACTGAGGGAGGGTGGGAGGAACCACCATTAAAATTATAAAAGCTAATTGAAAAGAGGCAGATAATTTAGTTGAAAATACCATCCTAATTTAGTTGAAAATACCATCCTGAGCAACACTTGATCCTCAATTAGTTCAACAGGAGGTTAAGGAGGTGAGTCAGTTGCATTATGTCTATGTCTGTATTAAACTCCTCAATGTTTTTCAATGTAAGAAAAGAATGTGTACTTTTTACAGCACCTCCATTCCATTTTACAAATAAAGTAGCTCTTGGTAGAGAGCACTTGGAAGAAAGTGGGGTTTTGCTTTGGGGTTAGGTTTTCCCCTAGCTTATATCTTGAGACAAAATGATAAATGTTAAGTATGACTGTATAAGTTACAGGAGCACAAATTACATTTCTCTAAATGATCACTGCAGATCACTGAAACCAAAACTCATCACTCTGAAATGGAGAAAAGCATTTAGAAAACTGTAAGTATTCTGAACTCTGACTTCCCAGGACTATTTTGAAAGCTTTGCTAAATTTCAACAGAGTGAGATCAAGACCATTAAAAAGGGAGAAAAGATAGACTCTTGGTCAAGGGCAGAGAAATAACTATTCCTCTTTCCATGTTAAGCATACAAATCTCAGTGCAGAATGAGATCTCAGGAGAGGTGTTACCACATGTGCTCCCTCACTGATAGCAGAAGGTATGAGATACGTGAGTCAGGGGGAAAGCTCAGCACAAGTCTGCAGTTTCAAGACTTTGGCTCATCGTTCCTGTGCCTTCCCACTAGAACCCTCAAGGTTTCTGAAAGTCACAACTTTGCCATTTTGTACTGGAACAGAAAACTTATTGTCCTACTTGGTTGTACAAACAAGGTTTTTATCCTTTTATCTGAGACAAAAGTTGAGCTTACATTGCAGTGAAAAATACTGAAACGTTTACCTTAAAAATAATAATAGGATTAGAGAAAGGGAGTGAATGAATCAAACTTCTAACAGAGGGAATAACCCTGTGTTCACGTAACTAATTTCCTCCAGAACAGTGTGTTGAAAATTCAGAGCATTTGAAACAGCACAGAAAAAGCAAGGTAGACACAAGGGAAAGACCAGCTCCATTCAAAAAGGGACAAATTCACTCTGCCATAAGCAGGGAAAACCTCATTCAAATCAGTCAGGAAGACTTAGCCTGCAGTGTCGTTTCACAAACCTTTACTTCATGGTGTTGGTCCAGTCAGTCAAAGTCTTATTAGAGATTCCTGTGGCTCTTTTGTCTTTCGATGTGCAGAGGAAACGTTCTGTCCCTCTTTTGATTTTCTAACAGACACATCAGGCACAAGTCCAACAAAGAACAAATGATTAAGTGAATAAAAAGCCCTGCTACTTTATGAAATGTTACAGATCAGAAGGATTATGGAAAAGGCTTCAGCTCCTTCCTGAAAGAGGCTGAAAGACTGAAGCTTGCAGTGCCAGAGGGGAAAATGGTCAACATGCTTTCCTCAGTAAAGATAATTAATTGGGTTAAATTCAACCACAGTAAAGAAAGAAGATCACTTGTTTGCTTGCGGTTGTTCACAAATGTGTTTTGACTAAAACTCAGGTCTTCCGTGCCCCATACTAGGCCTGGTTCTATCTTGAAGTCAGCACTAATGAAAGCTGTCACCCAAATTCCACCAAGAACTCCTCTTCCTGCCTCAACTCTCTGTATGTGAGACACAGATGCTGCCCTGCCCTAACCACAGCTCCTTGCTGTGACAATGGCTGTCTGCCTTGTCACACTAACAAAGTCACTGAAATTAGTGTATGACCTGATCTTATGTTACTCTTCAATTCCTTTACTGCTCTTGCACTGATTGAAGTTTTCAACCTTATCCCAACAGAAACACTGACCGCTTTGCCCCAGTTGACTCATGTTTGTATCTAAACATCCTCAGTCTTGATGTTGCAAGATTTGCACGAAATGTAAATAGCAGCAGCACAGCACTCAAAGGTAACACTGACTTTAGCACAGCAGGACTTTTTTTGAGTGTGGGCCCTCTATAGATTACGTATTTTCCTCAGAAAAAGTCAGAATATTTCTAACTTAATTCATTTTCTTAAACAAATGAAAACAAAAATTTTCTCCAGAAAAGCTTTTTACCCAACCACTTGGAGAAATTCAGGTGCCACTACTATCTCAACTCTATGCCATACAGGGAGATTGCACTCAACTAGAATTAATATATCCAACATCCAAGACCTCTGATAAGCTCCTCATTGTTCTCACTGATTGCAAGGATTTCAGGTTGCTCAGTGCAAGGCTGCCAAGCCGACAGAGCTGCGGATTAAATCACCAGATCACATGTGGGTTGAAGTATGTTGTTTCATTTCACACTGGGTTATTTTAGTTTTTCAGCCATACTTTCACAAAACTATTTGTTTGTTCTAAAAAGAACATGTTATTTAAAATGGATGATGCTCTGCGAAAGCAAGTATCAACTATGACATTAATGCTGTAAGAAGTGGCTATAGCCTCTATGAAAGACAAAACCCCACATAAGCCTGACACATACAAATATACAAATCAGGAAGAAATTCAGTACCTTTGATCTATACCAAAATAATATGTTTTATCTCATATTTAGAGTGTAAATATCAACCAAAAAAGAGTAAACCATTTAAAAACCTCAAGTGTACCATTGATTTCCAGCTCTCAAACCCTGAATATCCGGATATCCTTCAATACTTTGCAATGGCCAGTTAGCTCAGATTTTTCCTGATGTGCACTAATCAGCACCTCGAATTAGTTGTGGGGCCTGCACTAGGAATGCCCAGTATTACATTCTCATGCAGACAACACTACAACCAAAACTGATTATTTCAGTGCACTTCCCAAAGACCTTTTCTCATATGGCAGTGGTACTGTAACCTTAAATCTTAAACTAACAATAGTGTGTGTGCCTTTAACATAGTAGAATAAACCAAACCATTCTAACTTACTAACACGTAGAGAGAAAGGAATGTTCAGCTGATGGGGGAAGGAACATTATGGGACTGATAACAACTAAGAAGACGTAAATAAGACAAAGGATGCCAGCCTTCAAGATAGCAAAGTGGTCCCCAGCGTGGAGTGAGACTGGAACAGAACAGAAGCAAGGACATACCAAGTGCTAACTCAGCACTAGGGCCTTGCAAGCATGAGCAAGCACTGAGGTCATTCAGTAAACATAGTGAGGAAGACTACTGATGACCACCAAAGACCCCCACTCAACAAGAAAGCACATGTGTAATTAGGATGCAAATACTACAATTAGTTCCTGGAAAAGCTATGAAGATGCATGAGGATGCTAAATACATGTAGCTGCTGTCGGCAACTATCAGGCACGCTCGCCTTTGCGAAGTGATTCACATTTGCGCCCAAGCATTGCAATAAAGAATGCCGCTTTCTGAGACTCCACATTGAGTCCTGGAGAGTTTCTCCAACTGACTTTTACAGTGACAGTACAGTGTTAGTGTTCCCATTGGCTAAAGTGCAGTATCCCTCACTGGCCTGTCTGCATGGAGCAAAATCAGATGCTGTCAACTGTGCAGAAATCAACAGGGTGCTGCAGAATTACTTCAGCTGTGACTGAGCCCCAGAGGGTTGGTTAATCTCTCTGCTAACCCACAGCAGGCAAAAAACCTAGCAAACCTGCCAACTGCCTGAAGGTTTAGTAACTATGGCTAAGACTAGAGTTAGCATTCAAGAAAAAGTAAAACCAAAAGAAAGAAGAAAGGAAAACAAGTAGATATGGGGTAAAAGAGAAAAAAAAATCTAGAGAAAAAGCACATAGCATGTACACGGAGCAAAAGATGTTGAGAGAATTTTATGATACGGAGCACAGGCTGCTTTCTAACCACAACAAAAGACAACCTTTTCAAAAATCAGAGTTACTTTGTGATGCCAAGAAGATGCAAAAAAGAAACTAAAAAATGTGGACTAAAAGTCAAAGTTTACAGAGCTCACAGAGCCATTATCTTCAGGAGGTTCTCCAGGCCCCAGTTTTGATGAAATTGTTAGATTTAGTCCTTGGGTGTAATCTACTTCAGACTCAGTATCAAAAACTGGGCTGAAATTTCTGAAGCCTCAACTCTGGTGTCACTCTCTTCAGTTGAGCTGGAACTCACATGGGTTGGCTCCTCTTTCCCTTGCAGCCCAGTAAATGAACATGAAATCTTTAAACCGAGGAGCACAGCTCAGCCAAGCTTCACCAAAGTGTTCATTTCCAGTGAAAAGGAAATCTCCACCTCCCTTCTTCACCTTGCATTGCAGCAGGGTCCGGATAGGGCCTCGCCATTCACCACTTGCTTCATCCTGCTGGAAAATCCTGTTTTTCTGCCTGTAGACTTTGTGGACGCTGACATCAACCTGTGACATGTGGTTCTCTGAATCGTGGGAAACATTTCGGATAGATCCTTTCACCACTAGATGTGAAGAAGACAGAAGTTGGTTATGGAGCAGCAGGTAAGTACTTCAGGTACTAGGAACTCACTGAATGAAACAACTGGAGAAACAAGTTTGTTGTGCAGTTTGTACATCTACCACCTAAAGGTGGATGTATTTCTGAGCTTACATTGCATCCTGTACACAGAGAATCCTTATACAAACAGGCCAGGTGCTTGGAAGCGTGATTTGTGACTATTCAAATCATCTATCTGAGAAAGAAGCAGGTAACTTGTTTGGTAATGCAGAGTAGCAGTAAAGGATGAAAAAGCACATGAAAAAGGTCAACTCAGGGATTTGTTTTATTCAGTCTATGTTCCAAGACAGTGACTGTCACAGGCTACCTCCTTCCTGTCTGCAGGGGACTCTGAAGCTTTTCCTTTGACAGCAGTAGCACAGGGTGATCCCAGAGCTTGTTCAACATTTTTCATTTAAAGGTTTGGCACTTTTTTCCCTCCCTCAAATATCATCTATCCACCAAAAGACACTTTAGGAGATGACTGACAACATGCAGAACTCTTAAAGCAACTTTATTTGAAGCCTTATTTAAAAATCATACATCATGCATGTACCTCCTTCTCCCAGAATTATCTTGGGAATGAAAGCCTAACAAGCCATAGTCCTCCTGACTGAAAGCAGCCTTTGCATCAGCTGCATGGAGAATGAAACATCCCATCTGACAGATGTTTGCTGTTCTGAAGCCATCTCTCATTCTCATCACTCCCATTTTTCACAGCAATCAATTCTTCTTCTACTAACTGAATTAATTTCAATGCTTTATCCAGAAAGGCTCAGAAATATGCCACCATTTGAGCCAAGAGCTCTTGAGCAAATAAGAAGTTACCAATGCAATGGGAACATCACCACACTTCTGCTACACAGCTCTTTTATTCAGGTACAGAGAAGTCAACAACCCAAGAGGCAGAAAAAGCTTATTTCTGGAGTTTCTGGGAACATCCTCATTTAACCCAATTTCCAAGGGAATCCAGAATTTTGTGTAACAGATGTCTCTGCTCTCTGTCTCCCTCTTTGTGTCACCAGCTTTAACCAGATGCAGTCAAACCTATTGACAAGCCATAATGCCCTTGTTCCTGGTGCTCCATGTTGCTCCTGCACTGCTCAAGGCCTAGTGACTGTAGATCTCCATCTTATGAATAACTATAAAGCTCCTATTCACTCCCAGTGTCATTTACACTTTCATTAGTAGCTATTTTCTCTAATCAAAACAGTTGATGATGGCGATTTGTGAGCACAGGGCAAGGAAGTCAGGCCATAAATAGAACTGATTCAAAGGGCTATTTCTTCTGCTCTGTTGGTGCTGCAAATGTAAGTGTCCCCCATTGTGTGCCTGGGCCTCCACATCTGTCAGTCTCTGGTTTTTCAGGCAGTGAAGAGGGACAGCACCTTGCATGGGAACTGACAACTTCATCAAGAAGCAGCAATGTGCTGGATTGCATCAATTAATTTAGAAGAGAAAGAAAAACTGCCAGCTAAGGAGCACTTTACAGAAGCATGTTCTACACTCTGTATTTGTATTAGCACCAGGATGTCGGCATTTGATTTTATCAGTAGCCTTCAAGTATGGCAACCCCTAGTAGGAAAGCAGGAATTTGTGTGGTTTTTTAAACACTGAATAAGGGTAAATATAGTTCATAGTTTTGTTTCTATATGTAGATACATTTACAGCACTATAATTGCGGCCATGTGGAGACGCAGCTCTACAGCTTTAGCTGTTGGACATAATCAAAGAGGTACAAATTTTCATGTGCAAAGCTATGGGAACATAATGAACAAACCATGATCAAAAGAAAAAATATATTGCATTATTAAGTAACGAAAACGTAAAAAGCTTTTAATGTCCCATCAAATCACTATCTTATTATGGAATATTATCTGCTTTGTTTTGTCATAAGGCCTAAAATCTAACCAGTATATCACTGAAGGAAGTTTAAACCACCTGAAATCCTTAGCTAAATTACAAACAATTCACTACCCCTGTAGAACAACTAGGAAGTATGTAAATTGTGAGGAAAGAGAGAGGGCATATTCATCACTGGGGGATGAAGGGAATAGAAAGGAACATACCCAAGCACATAGAACACGTGTGTATGCGTGTCCAAACAAATATAACTTTGCTCTATGTGAGAGCCAGCAGCACACTTGTAAATTACTTTCAGTTTTTTTTAGAACACAATCTTTCTGCCTCCAGGAAATGAGGACCTTGAAGCAAAGCTTGTTCCTTCTGGGTCTCATTTCCCCCCCATTCCACTTCTTTTTCACACCAGTGAAAGCTAGTGATCTTTCTCAGATCATAGAGTATCGTCATGATGTTATCTTAAGAAGCAAATAAATCCAAATGATCAATGCATAATTAAAGACAGAAAAACTTTCACTTGTTCAGCTTACCAAAGTCACTGCTGCAAATGGCCATGAGGAGCTCCATGTTGTCACAAGGACGGCACATAGCTAGAAAAAAACAACAGTTGGTTACTGGTAATACTATACTGTGTCTCACTGCTGAAGGACTGGTGCATTACAAGAGGAAATAGGGCAGAACTACCTGGTTTAAGAGCATTATGATCAGCTGCAAACCAAAATTCTTGTTATGTAATATAAACAGAGCAAAGAAAGGATTATGTTGGTGTAAGAATAGGAAAGTAAGGTAAATGAAGTTCCAAGCAATTTAGATGGCTAATCCCATTTCCAAGAGATCATTTTAAGTTCCACTGACCATCCTGAGGCCTTGATGAATTTAAGTCCCTTCTGAATATGGTATCTAGGCTCCCTGCATCCACTCAGGTGTTCTCAGTGATGGTACTGCCAGGGGCTGAAGACACCCATGATCACAGTGCCCACATCCAGGACCCAGCTGGTTGTTAATAGAGAGACAGAGTTTCTCTTTACATTGCAGCATTCCCTCCCATGGCTACAGCATGCCCTCACATTGGAAATCAGAACAATCTCCCTTGCAGTGACAAACCCCTCATCCCAAAACATCTCCTTTCACCAGCACCACATAGGCAAGGTGAATGGATATTGGAAGCCACTTTGGATCTGCCCCAGCACCGTCACCCTGAGGCTGGCCCTGCTCTTACCTTCGACCAGTGCCATCTTTTTGAAGTCGGGGCTCGCAGCGCTCTGGTTGCTCAGCAGCTCATACTGGAAGCTGGCCATCCGGCGGCT
Organism: Neopsephotus bourkii; assembly: GCF_033783945.1. Classification (NCBI taxonomy): domain Eukaryota; kingdom Metazoa; phylum Chordata; class Aves; order Psittaciformes; family Psittacidae; genus Neopsephotus; species Neopsephotus bourkii. The sequence goes on from NW_026902223.1 coordinate 4,452,586, forward strand.
GATGTCCCTCTGCGGGCTGGCCTGCAGGAAGAGGGCCACCCGTCGTGGTGTGTGGGCACTGAAGCAAGACACGTGGCGGGGTTGAGCCCCTTCTGCCTCGCTCACCACCAGATGCAGCTGCCCAGCACGTTCCACATAGATGCTGGCACCCTGGAAGTCACTGGCGGGCTTGATGCAGACAGTGGTGTGGTGGGCACTGGAGAGGTTGGGCTCCAGAAGGACGCGCAGGGCTCGTGCTGGGTACATCCACTCCAGGGAACCCTCAGTGCAGCGCAGATGAACCTGCTCCACCGCCCGGGAACGGGGCTCCCAGCTCAAACCACTGCCAAGACAAGACCAGGAGTCCATCACCAGCCACAGGCACAACAACCCTGACGGCTGCCAGGGCCACAGCTCCTGATCCTGGCTCTGACTCTGCCCTAGTGACGAGCTAAAACCTCCTCCAGCTGGGCTGCAGGGCAGCGGGGGGCTCTGCTCACACTCGGTGCTGCACCAGGCTGTGTGGAAAAGGAGCCTCAGCCCCTTTTGCCTGCAAATCTACACTTGGATGCCCGCAGCATCCAGAGGGATGACAGAGGGCAGATTCCCTCTGCCAAATTGCAACGAACTTCCTGATGTGACAGCACTGGCCAGCAATGAGCTCCTCACAGTCCTACCTGTAGGTGTGTGGGGCTGAGAGCCCCGGACCGCAGCAGGAGCTGCACAGCCAGCACTGATGTTACCTCAGACAAAATCATTTAAAACCCTACGTTTCTAAATTATTTTTAACGTTTTCAGTAAGAATTCATCAAGAAAACGTTTCTAATGAAAGCAGATGGGGCTGTCCCTGCTCCTCAGCTCTCGCTCACGATGGTGCACTACCCCTGCCTTCAGGAAAGTTACTTTTGCTTACTGACGAAGATTAAATCTATGAAAAGGAAAAATGCAAACCGCAGAGGGAAGGGATATGATTTCAGCGAAAGCTCTGCTAAGTGCTTTCCTGTCGAAGAAAACCCTCCGGCGAGGCGGAGCTACCGCCCGCCCTCCCCTGCTGCAACCGCCTGGTCCCTCAGGGCAGCCGGGACACCCTGAAGATGGAGCCGCCGGCCCCGGTTAAAGGATCGGGTCCGGTGCCCCCGGCATTGCCGTCCCCCTCCGCTCCCCCCCTACCTGCCCCTCCAGCTGCAGCGGTCGGCCCGGCCCGCTCGGTGCTCGCCGCCCGCCAGCAGCAGCAGCAGCAGCCGCAGGGCGATGAGGGCGGGCAGGCCCCGCGCCGCCGCCATGGCGGGCACAGAGGCGCGGGCGGGCGCAGGCCCGGCTATAAGCGCCTGAGGGGAGAGGAGGGGACGGGACGGACACACGGACACCCGCCGGGCCGCGGAGGGGAGGGGGAGGCCTGGCCACCGCCCGCCTCCATCCCAGGGCCAGGCAGCCCCCCTTCGCCTCCACAAAGCGATCCATAGTGGGTCCTCACGGCGGTTGATGGTGTCGACACCATCAAAGCCAACGCTGAATGACTGATGGAGACTCAATAGCTTAACTTTTGCTGTCACGATGACCTTTCGGGGGTCCGCGCACAAGGCTCTGCAATTACCACGCCAAAAGCCTCCCAATAATGACATTTCTATATGCATTGCTCTCTCCCTATTTCCATAGGGACACAGGGAGCTGCTCGTTGGCAGGTCAGAGCCAGAGAGGCTCCTTGCAGCAGCTCCTCGGCGTGGAATCGGGATTTCACGGCCGGCTGGGACAATGGCGCTGGTGCTGCCGGGGCACATGCCGGGACCCATGCGGCATTGTTCCATGGGCACCGGGATGCTCCGGCCATCTGTTACCTTGTGGTTAGCAGCGGGTTCTCACATTGCCCACAGATGCGCAAGGGAAGGGATGGGAATCGGTTCCTCCATTGCTTTTCTACAGTGAGGGCTTTTCCTGAAAAGATACTGGGTAGAAGTGACACCCTGAAATCAGTCTCAAGGTCTAACACTGGATCCCACAAATCTGACTTGAGCCCCCACACAACCCCTTTAAGTTCACCAACCAGTTCACACTTTTGCTTATATTACTGATGCGACGAATAGTAACGGACTAAGGAAAGGGTTAAGAGTTTTCTTCAAACTATGTATTGTCCTAACTTAGTATAGGGAACAGCGATGTTCTTGTTTTGCTAGTCTTGTGGTTAAATTGTAACTCAGAATAGAATAGGTAACTGAAACACTGTTTAAAATCATGGACCCTTTTCCCTCAAGAAGATGAACATCTGACAAGAACCCGTTTCAGCTACTCTCCATAAGACTTGAGGTTGCCAGCTGGGGGAACTGTGCCAAGGATGAAAAGTGCATGGCGAGGAAGACCTCTTACTTTATCCAGAATACCCTGGCCCAAGATCACCAGATGACAGCGCTCAGGTGCAGAGGGGAGGGGAATGGTATTAATGAGTTCTGGGAACTAATTGGAATCATCCCCTCCTATGCTTGTGAAATCTGATGAATATGTACGTGTGTAACAAATATCCAGCCTGTTGAGATACACGTGTGCAAGTTAGCAGGAGCAATGCCCCTCGCACCTGGCACCGCAATAAACATACCTGCTTTAGAACTCTTTGTGAGTTAAGAAGCTCTGTTCCGTAAAATCATTACGCAAAGGCAGACATGGAATTTCAGTCTGGACTGGGTTTTTTCATGTTCTTCCCCACACATACCTGTAGTGTGACTTCTCATGCAACTTTAGGCTAAAGCCTGCCTCAAGCTGGTGCTGTGCATGCTTCACTCCAACAGTTCTAAAAGCAGTTAAAAAGATATTAAACCTCAATCTTGATTAACGTTACTGCCAGTGATTCTCAAAGCTGTGCAACTATTGCCTTCCCCAGCTAAGGAAAACCCTGCTGAATGTCTATGCTCTGACCCCAGCTTGAATGGAAAACAGCACACAAACAGGCTGGAAAAGGCTGGATCGTGGCATAATGCCAGAGCTAAAAGGCCAGAGCCTGTTCTCTCTTTTGTGCAAATGAGATTGGGGAACAGAGGAAAGGGCTCGGGAGGGAAGTGACACTATGATAAAGTGGCCCTGTAGGAGGATTTATTCACTTCCAAAAGCCCAAACCACCCCATCTGCTGCCTCAGGAGAAAGCACTGAGCCACTTGATCTCTGAACCTCTTCCAGCAGCATTTCCCCTTTCCCTGGAAAACCCCTTGTGGATTTTGCTGAGTTGCACTCTCTGCAGCCCTCCCGCCTCCAGTTTAACATCCCAGAACACCAAAACACCTCTTGTTCAAACTCTTATCCAGAAATTGCTCTTTACAGATAAGAAAGTGGCAGGCGATTCCCCCACTTAGACTAACTACAGACTGTGCGTCACAAAGTGTTTTAAGATCCCAAATTACTGACAACATCACGGAGCAGGAACCATGTAGGCATTTCATCTCGCTAGAGAAGCGTGGGGTTTTAAAACCCTTTTAAACACAACCATTGTAAAGCCACACAAATTCAGCTTTTCCCTAGGGGTGAATACCTTGAGGAAAAGGATGGACCAGAAGGGGGCAAGCAGCTGCTGAGACGTTGTAGGTTACCAACAGTATTAGTTTTACCTCTGGATGACATTCTCATGTTGTCTAGAAATTTTTCCATGTATCCAAGGTTTAAAATGCTTGGACTTTGTGGCAGGAATCTCAGGCACAAGCATGGCTGCAGTGTTCAACAAGATACAACCCTGATCTCAAGATGACCAAGCTGATCACACTGCAGCCCTCTAAAAGCCAGGCAGCTATCATCACTGTTGTTACAGACCTGAAAACTCACATTTGCTTCTAGTGAGGAACAAGAAAAATTGAGTTTAAATACTTTAATCCACACACTTTACAGAGAAACACAGTAGAAATAACAAGACAACAAAAAGATGCATTAGGAAATTCAGTAACAGTGTCAGTGCTGTGAAAAAAACTGCATTTACAAAACTCTATGAAGAATATGGAGCAGATGTTACTCAGAAGAGCACTGGGGAGCTGAAGTCACAGAGACAGGCCGTGATACAACTGCCTGAAGATGAGTTTTCTTCAGTTTCACCTGTGTAAATGTGGAGTACCAGCAGACAACCAGCAGATTTCACTGGATTTGCAGCTTCTCACAGACAGAACCTGGCCCAAATAATCCACATCACCCATATGTAATGATTTGAGCAAACATCACAATTACAGGGGGCAATGGTATCATCAACCAATTCAGAAACACTGGATGAAGTCAACGAGGGTTCAGAGCAGAGGCTTTTACGAGACATTCCACAACCACACTTCATGTGCCTACACAGCAAATGAAGAACATGCTGCCCACCTTTTATGACTTAATAATAGTTTTACAGTGGTACCTCCTTATCCTCTCATTTCAGCCTGCTGCCTTTTAAAAAACAACTGGAAACACTTTGGGGTTTGAAAGCATCACCTGGTGTCAAGAAAAAGAATTATCAATGTTTGACTTTAAACATTTATATTGAAGCTTCGATACACTGTTGGCTGTTATTTCTTTGCAAAGAATCTCACACTTCACTGCTGTGAGCAGTCAGGTTTGCTCTGAAATTCTGTTTCCTGGGAAGAGAGGTGGGAATGGTAAGGACAGCTTCAGCTTATGTTTGGGCACTAAATAACACCTACCTCAAACTGGACCGTAAGGAAACGGTTGCTCTGTCAGGAGCACACTGATCACTCCCACCTTACTGTTTTGTGGGAAAACCAAGAAGTACTGAATCCAAAATGCCACCTATATCAGTTGAAAAAAAACCCTAAGGTGTTATAAATTCTACTTCCTCATCTATTACTTGCATTTTAAGCTCACTTTTTCCCCATTCAGTGCAACTTCAGAATATATGCATAAACACATTCAATACAAATCACAAGTCACAGCATCACAGTAGTTCCAAGCTAAAGAACAAACTTTTTTATCTTCCCAACTCTTAACATGCTGGTATTTTCTTGCAAGCTGTAATTACTAATTTAAAGTTACAGCTCTTAAAAGTAACATTTTTACAGTACTCTGACCACGAATTACTAAATAGAAGTCACTGCTGTACAGATTGAAGTTACAAGCTACAAAAATAAAAATCCTTTCTGTTTAACTATAAAAACCCTAGAAAGAGGAGATGGCTGGAGGTACTTACTCTAAAGATCACAATGGTTGGTAGCAGACGAAATGGCTTCTGAGGGATGTAAACTTTGGGTACAGAATGCGATAAGCTCACAATGTAAATTCCCACTTACTCTTAAAAAGAGAACTATTTTCACACCGCAATATACAAGCAAGTTGCAAATAAAACAAATGCCAAAAAGTGAATTACATCAGTAAGGGTACACAGCACAGGAAAGAAAGCAAAATTTTGGTTACATTCATGCTTTTGAATAGTTAAGGGCTGGATCCTCAGCTAATGTAAGTCTGTGTAACATCACTAGGTTTAGTCAAGGCAGGTGGCTTTACTCCAGCTAGAGGTCTCTCCCTGAGATGCCCAAAACCTGAACTGTGTTATCAGCACACTTAGTGAGATAAAAAGCTGTGATCATGCTGAGCTTTTAGAACGGTGGCCTAAACGAAGGTGAAATAGAGAATGTCTAAATTCTCTCAATATACTAAATAAACAAGTGGTCTCTGTTGTCTCATTCTTATGCTCAAAAAGCAGCTATAATTTACTAGAAAATAAGTCAGCATTTTAAAATAAGTGGTTCACATTCATCAGGAGGAGTTAAGTACTAGTATTTTTAAACCAGAAGATATCCTAGTGTACTCCTAACTGAAGGGTCAAATCTTCCTTTCTTTTCCAAAAGGAAAACTGCTAGTAGTTGGTATGGAACACAGAACAAAAAAGGTCTTTCAGTTAGAATACATGCAATGGCTCCTAAGTGTCCTACTTACCCACAGAATAACTAGGTTACAGTGGTACTCTACCAAAAAGCATTTGTTGCTAAGTAGAAAAGGCTAACTCCTATAACAATGATACCATTATGCTGTTCACAGCTAAGGTACAGTGCTTGAAGTTTGTTATTAGTTTTTTGGTTTCTAAACCAGTGAGATACAATAACACACACTATAAAAGCTGTGAGCTTCAGTGCAACATAATACAGAACCAGAAGGAACCGGCCAAACTGAAACCAGAACCTTTAACAATCAGTTCTCAGAAGCTGTGGGGAATGGGGAGGTGCCTCCCCAGCAGCAAAGAGCAAAAATTGGACATTGAGAATAGGTCAGGGGTCTGGGAGCCTTTGGAGACCTTTCTGACATCTTCCAGGTGTGGTGGTGGTGACTGAAAAAGCCAAACAAGTGGGTTTCTGGGCTAAGAATAAGCTGGGTGAAGCCGTTCCAGTGTTCCTTTCTAACAAGCTATCTGGCATGAGGGATAAAGTGGATAGAAGAGAAGCTCACTATTCTGATTTAATCAGAGCTTTTGATGCTGTCTTGAATTACATGTTTAGCTGAAAGTGAGCCAGCATAAAATGAGTAATCCAATAACTGAGGGAAAGAAGTACTTACTGTGTAGTTGTAAACACTAGAAAGCAAAATGTATGGGTAAAATGTATTCTCAATCTGAATTAGCTGAAGTCATACAGAAGAAATTTTTAACTTACTTTTGCTATAAGCATTGCCTCAACAGGATGTCTTTCTCCAAGGGCGTTCAAACAAGGTAGCATTTTCTTTTACAACCAGAAGAATCTCAAGTCTGTTTTCTGAGAGCAAGTACTTAAAGCTTCTAACCAAAGTAAATGGTGTTTCAAGTTAGTGCTTATGAAAAGCAAGACCTGGAATAAAAAAACCTATGAAGGGGCAACACTGAAAATGAACATACAAAAAGAGTATCAAATGCATAAATTACATTATATAGTTCTCACATTATGAACATGAAATGCAATTCATAACAGCTGAGAAAAATATTCAAGTTTGAACAAATTCCACATTAATTTGAAACAGCAATATTGCAACTGCAGTAGAAAACACAAGATTATATTAATAACTGCAATAATTGCAAAGTGCTGTTAAAAGTACGCTCTAAGCACTACTCTAACCTGCTTTAAACACCAAACCAACAGACATACATAGAAAAAAATTACCTACGTGTATGCTACTCACTTCCTCAGCTGTTTCTGAAGATGAAGAATGCAAGTTTGAACTTCATACACCTTTCTAAGAAGTCCAGACATGGAGAAAGACAGAAAATGCTGGTGGCATCTGAAACAGTTTAACCCTGCTACGAATGGCTGAATTGAAAACACAAAGTAAAACAGAGCCTACAACAAGAAACTGTGCACAGTTAAGCTAGTGTATGCAGCATTAAAACCTCAGTAATTCACTTTTGAGTGCTTGACACTTGATGGTTGTTATTCACCGGTGCAGTTTACACAAGGGTATAACCGAGTGAAGACTGCCAGAGGGAACTATTCATGACTTGTCTTTATGAAACATTGCTTTTGGTATTTTTCCAACGTTAAGCATCAACAGGGTCAGGAAAAATTCCTCAGGGCAGGGCAGGGCAGGGCATGGGACCCAGCTGCAGAGCACCCTCTCCTGGACAGAGAACGTACTGCAGTGTTTTCAGGTTTCCAATTTCTTTTCACAAGAGCTACAGAGTAGCTACGTGTTGTGGGGCTTTTTGCAGCTACCATGTTAAAAACGCATGTAACAGGTTTACAATCACAACATGACAACATCAAGCAGCTATAGCTATATACAAATTAGAATAGTGCATTTATGCTAGCGTTAGAATCTGGAAGCCCATTGCTGACATTTATTGCCTGCAATTGGACATCAAAACAATCCCATGAAACTAATTCAAAACAGGCTTTAACCCAATTTGGAACATCCTGGAAAGGAGGATACATAGAAATCCAAGGACAGCATGTTGGAAACAGCAAGATTTCCCAAGAGATTCTAGTGCTAACATTGTATGTTTAAAAACAACTTTTGGTCATGCATAGGTCAGCTACAGACAGTTACAACAGACAGATGATCCCATGTGTGATTGGGAACTGGACACTCCAACCTTACAGAATATTCTCCACACCACAAATACAATTTACAAGAGGCTTCCCCATCCTTACAGTGGCTACATTTGCTACCTGTCATTTGCAGCAATCACTAACAGCTTGTGAAACACAAGCTTATTCCCTTCCACACGCAAGAAGGGGATGATCTGTCCCATGAAACAGGGCTATTTACCAGGGTTTTCCCAAACAAGTACCCAATTAGATGCTACTTTCACTTCTCCTTTGTTTCTCCAACAGGAATTAAGGATTTCCACTTCCCAAAGGGGATTTCACACCTTTTGAGTAACTGGGAGGATTCTGCCTGCACAAACATGGTAGATCACTGGTCCCCACTTGGGCAAAGCACAAGTGGAGAAGCCAGCTCACTTCCTGCACAAAACGGGGACTTTCAAAGTCTTGGCATCAATTATTTTTCTTCTAGATATCAGGAGTCCAAAGAGTGAAGTTCTTGACCAGGTAAAGGTTCTTAGGCTATAAAACAATTTGCACAATCACCTGCTCAGCTTCAGGTAACTCTAAGCTGATTATGAAGAGCTGAGACTAAGTAGCCAGTGATGCTGTTTCCCTTGAGAAAATACTGCCTTTCATAGCATATACCCTGCTTTTCCAGAGAGGTGGCATTTGCTTGTAAACAACAGGTAAGAACCATAGCAAAGATCTTCACTATTTTAAGGATGCCTATGGTTACATATATAAAAATAGTAACTTAGCTAGTGAGATCTTTGAAGCTAATACAAATTGAAGCTCATAACTAAAAAAAGAGGTTAGTGGATTTCTCTAACACAGCATACTTTTGGGTATTTTAAATGCTTTTTACACAGTTTTTGCTATTCATTTGTTCCCCATATTTACACATAATAATTAAGTTGAGGTGTATAAAGCTAATGAATGTGGAATTTACACATGGCTTCTGCTTTACAGTGCATTACAGTCTAATCAGATTTTCAGACAGCTATAAATTCACTGACAATCAGTAGTATTTAAGATCTAGTACATACATTTTCTACAACAAATACCATCAAGTTAAAAATGCTCTCCAAAGAGGATTACAATTGAAGGTTTTAAAAATACTGACTTTGCCAAGGTTTCAATAAATTATTTTAAAATATAAATAGTTCATTCACCATTAATGCAAGTGTCATTTTACAATTGCTGAAAAACAGTTTCAGTTTACAAAACCTAGAAACACAGCTTACTTTAGCCAATGGTATCACTTTCATTAAGTAGAAGGAAAAAAGGGGGAGGAAAAAAAAAGACACAATCACCAAAATAATGGAGGAGTTCTGACAAAAGCAGCAACATTCAAAGTTTAAACCAAAGCTCTCATTTTCTGTTACCATCTTGGCTTATAAAAGTATACATTCAGCATAAATTCTCTTCCTACTTGGAAGATCACCTTCAGTAACTCAACTGGACTCAACTGAATTACTTAGAGACAAAGTTTAAACCTCAGCTCATAGCTCTCACCTGCTGCAGGCTTTAAATACCCACAACAGAAAAGAAAAAAGGAAGCAGGTTTTTACTTCTGTTAACCATGAAGATGTGTTCACCTGAGAAGCTTTTAACCTGAGAAGCTTCAGATACACCAAACTGACAGTTTCCATGTATTGTTGTATGTGTTCTTAACCTGTACTATCAGTACAGATCACCAATCTTTTTCTCACTATATAATCATATGGGAAATGAAGTTTCAGGTCCAACATGGTAACTCTGACCCTCCTAAGAGCCAGCCAGAAGACAAATGCTTCCATGCTCTTTCCCCCCCCAATCAAATTATACACCTGAACACCAGAACTTGCTAACTTCTATCAACTTAGCTCTTAACTGCCACACTTAAAATTGAAACAGTTAACAGACTGGCTTGCTCCTGATCATTTTCAAGTGATGATGAAGCAGGATCTTTAAGAAACCCAAGATGACTAACACACACATTTGCCAATCTTCGTTTCTCTAAACCCCTCCTCTAAACAGCTAAAAAGAGACAGCTCCTTTGTCTAAGTTTTCCCTCAAAAAGCCTCCTCAAGAACTATGATGTTGCTATTTACAAGAACTATAATTAGTTTTTCACTGAACTGAAGCAGAGTCAGTCACAGGATCATTCAGTGCAAGTCATGGTACAATTATTTTGAAGTTGTACCTTGGCTACTTGGGACCTCAGGAGTATTCTATCTATGGCTTATAAAACCACAGAAAAAGGTCATTTGCTAACACAACACTTCCAGAAACCTTCGGTCCAAACGCATCTTTCTTGCTAACCACCTTCCCAATAGCTCCCAGATCCTCTGCTCTCCCAGTCAAATCTGTAAGATACACCCTGCACAAGCAGGAGCATGAAAAGGTGTTTGTGTTGCTCCCAAGAAGAGATGGCAGCCAGGAGCTGGCTTTTGTCAGAAAACCACCTCACACCCTACTCGGTCTGATTTCTGTTCTGGGGGAAAGGGCAGGTGGAACAGGCCAAACTCCAGCTGTTCCCCATTCCAAGGGTATCAAACATTCTGCACACTAGACTGTATGAGCAGAAGATCTGATTCCGCAGCAAGGGAGGGCTGAGGTATCTGTCTCTTTCCTGCCATTAGTATAACTAATTCCTCCAGCTAGAAAGGCTGGGCATTACCACCAATCTAAAAGGCAAAACAGTTGTGGTCATTCAGCTGTGGATGTTTTCATGAATGTAAAAGCATGGCTTCTTCCTCAGCAGTAGTTCATTCACAAGTATGAACCTTAGGACACAAACTCTAATCTAAATTAGGTGTTCTCAGTGTTTTTGAAGGAGCTGAAGTTCACTGCTGTATTCTGTTAAGTTCCACAAAATCTATGTATCTTCATCCGTCAGTTCTCTCATGTGGTCTTCCTCAGAACTGCTGGAAGTATCATCATCTGTTTGTTCACCCGAGTGATACAGCATCAGTGCATGTGTCTTATGAGTTATGGTAACAGTGCAGGGCCCCTGAGCCCATGGCTCTCCATCCACCTGCATCGGCATCTTTGAACTCTTCAAGATCAGCTAGTATTAAACAGAAGAACACACAATCACAGTGGCTCAGAGGAGCTCTGGAGATCCCTTTTACAACAACAACAACATGCTGATGCTGTGTATTAAAAAAAAGTAAGTTAGGGGAAACAGGTTCATCACTGCCACTTACCCTCACTGTATGTGCCTGCCCCAGGCGAACAGGATTTGCTAGCTTCACCTGAATCTGGGCACAGTGGAAAGAACCATGAACACCGACAACCTCCAGAAGTCCATCATCATGTCTATGCATTAAGAAAGAAGACACTTTTTACTGATGCTCATGAGCCCTAGAATACCTGTCCAAATATTACACAGTCCTTTTATGGCTATTCCTATAGCCATGTTATTCTACAAATATGTTTAAACTGTCTATTTGTGCTGGCCAGGACTGAAGAAATCCCACTGAGCAGCAAGGGGAGTCACACAGAAACACAAGTACAGAGCAATACACCAGCTGGTACACCCCATCTAACTTCTGGAAACTACAGATGTATGACTTAAGCCCCATCGTGCACATTTAAGGCCCACAGTGGATTTCTCTTCCATAAATGTGTACAATTTTCTGTCTTTTCATCCAGTTATTATTCTACAGGAAAAGCTTCTAATGGCCTAATTCTTTAGATTTTGGTAAAGCACCTTGCCCAAATATTTTTCAGAAATCCAGGATCATGGAGTCTCCCTCTCTCCCTCTCTGGAGGCATTCAAAATCCACACGGACATGTGTAACGTGCTCTAGGAGGCCTCGCCTTGGCGGGGAGGCTGGACTGGATGATCTCCAGAGGTCCCTGACAACCCTAATGGTTATGTGGTAAGTCTTGTAACCAAACTCTGAATTATATTTATATATGGCTTCTGAAGAAGGAAGTACAAGAGGGAATAACTGATGTGTCCAGCTTTTCTGCCTCATAGTATTGCTCCAGCCAACTTACTCAAGCATGGCAGTCAAATTTTTGGCTTGAGTCGTTTTTACTTTATATTTTAACCTCTATTAAGACATGTTCATTCATATTCTCAAATGGACATATCTGCTACTTTTTGAAGGCTACCTTTATTTCAATAGCCTCTTTGATGTTATTGCTTAATCATGAGAAGGTCTTAAAAAACACCTTCATGTGTGGGATGCACTTAGGCCAAATCTCTAACATGAAGAAAATAATAAATCCTAGATAACCTGCTGCCACAAGGAATCCTTCTGACTCTCAAACAAGTCTAACTACATAAGTACAGCCCAGGAGAGAACTGCTTGCACTAGAAGAGTTATTAAAGGCAAAAATAAGAAGAAGATGCACTGTGTACCTTGCCAAGGGGTAAGGTTCATCACCCACTCCTTCCCAGAGCCTGCAGCCGCCTCCCCAGTATCCAATATTCAGGACAATGATGCCTTCCAAATTGGGCAACTCAATTTTCTCACCATCCAACTCTAGCTTTAAAAGACAAACAGAAGTTTATTATTGTGGATCAAATTCAGTACTTCAATATAAGCTGGTTATTCTCTTTAGGCATCTAAGAGGCTTCCACTGGAAGAAAAACTGGCCCTGTACAAATAGAACATGTTTTCTTCTCATACTTTAAAAAAATGACTTCTGATTCCAAAAGATATCCTAAGCTTTAATAGATTTCTGTTAACAGAGAACAGAAAAAGGAGCTCTCACTTATGTAAATCTCTGGTGTAAGGCAAATTTTATCTGCGTGTCAGTACCTGAACTCACAGAACTGAGTCAAGGTCATAAAATAAATAGGGATTTTCAGTAAGCTCAAAGACATGAATTCCATGAAATACGTCAGTGTTCTGTCTATCTGCAAAAATACTCCAAGTCCAAAGCCATTCTCACAAAAGAATCATACAGATACAAGCTGCAAAGCTTTCCCCCTTTTCTTTCACAAGGAAAGTTTTGACACTTCACCAATTGTTCAGAGGATAAGCAAGTTAAAAAACTTACCTCAACCTTTTTGTTAAGATCTTTACATTCCTGTACTAAGCAGTCTTTGGTTCCATAAAAAAAATAAACTGCCTGTAAAAAAATACCCCAAAACAGGGAGAACAGAAAACACTGTTAGAAAAAGACAGACCATATCAAGAATATGAAATATTCATGTGTAGTTGTTATTCTACAAACCTTATCTATTATTAATATGTATTTGCACATCCTTCAGCTAAGCTCTCTTCATGAGAGAGGCTACAACTTGCGTAAGAAACTTGCTCTCCACATTAAAAGGAAATAGGCAATGCCTTTAATCCATTAAATTTCTGAGCAAATGAGACATTCTAAATCAAAATTGAACAGTATATTCCGTAAGCAAGAAAGCAGAGGCAAGAGAGAAAAGTGAGCTCAGACTCTTAAAATGGAATGAAAGGAAGTAGCGGAGTAAAGCAATGTAAAGCAAAAAATAGCCTTAAGTTAAGAACTACAAGGAGAAAAATGTTACTTCATCAAACAGACCTTGTTAATAATTCTGCTGGAAAACAGAGAGGGAGTCTTCTCACGATGAGCATGAAAATTTAAAGCCATGAGAGCATCAGGTCCTATAGAGAAGTAGTTGTTCATTGTGAATACCTGTAGAACAGAGCTTGTAGTTATGGTCTTATTAAATATCATTATCAGGATATAAAAGTCACAGTGTTTAATGGAAAATGGGTAACCAGAAAAATTAGTATAAACACCCAGGTATTCCACAGAATCCATATTTATACTTGCAAACCATACCTTTGGTTTCCTTAAGTTGTAGTATCCTTTGTTTGTTACTTGAACCTTCCATCTGAAAAACAACAGCATTACTTAGACCCATGACAGACTGTTCTCACTTAGCATCAAAGCTGTAGTTAGGAATCTCATATCTATACTGGGATCAAATCAAAAGATTCAAATTTAGTTAAATTACAAAAAAGTTAAGCCTTGTAGAACAACTAAAGCCAGACTAATTTTGGGCCTCAATTATTTTCCAGTTCCCTCCACCAATACTTGTGTTTCTTTATATATACTGCTGCAACTGGCTATCAGCAGAGCTATAGTAGTATTTGGTTCTATAGAACTTATCTTGCCACTGTTACTTACCTGTCTAGTTTGATTCCATCTGCCTCCATGACATTTTGTAAGATTTGTTCTACAGGGACTTCTCCAGCATAACCTGCACCCCAGCCCAGTGTATTAGACAGGTCATTACCTGTTCCCAGGGGTAAAATTGCAACTTGTGGAATATAACGTTCTTGCCCCTAGGATACAAAACCACTGCATATTAGCTCCTCCTTCAGCACGCATTTTCTCCCTTTTATCCCCAAATGTTCAGGTTAGATAAATATCATTAATCTTCACAGCAGGTTGTTACATAGTGCAGAGCAATAGAGCTGGCAGCAGTAATAGCAGATAGCACATTTAGGTACTTATTGTAGAGATAATGCAGAAGGAGGAAATGTTAAAACATTGCGAGAAGAGAATACAAACACAATATGGAAACAATGTGTTATTAATACTGAACGGAATATTCCTTCACAAAGATGATGCTTTAGATCTAGAAGAGGAGCTCTGAACGTGGCATCTGATTTCCTGACTTGCTGTAGCCACGGTAAGTTACTAACACTATTACTGCACATAAGCAATAATAGATTTTTTCAGGTATGTGGAGAGGGACTTTTTACAAGGGCCTGTACGGACAGGACAAGGGGGAATGGCTTTAACCTGCCAGAGGGGAGACTGAGCTGAGCTCTCAGGCAGAAGCTCTTCCTGTGAGGGTGCTGAGGGGCTGGCACAGGGTGCCCAGAGAAACTGTGGCTGCCCCATCCCTGGCAGTGCTCAAAGCAAGGCTGGATGGGGCTTAGAGCAAGCTGCTGTAGTGGAAGGTGTCCCTGCCCATGGCAGGGGGCTGGAACTGGATGAGCTTTAAGGGCCCTTCCAACCCAAACAATTATGGGATTCTGTAACTCTGAGAAGTGATATGAACACTAAGAGAGACATAACATATGGCTGTGAACCATCAGGAGAAACTGAAATGCTCTTAGAAGACTATAGTGAGGTTAGGTCTGAAACAGCAGATGCACGTAACGCTATAGTATTCAGCCATGGACAGAAATTCACATACTCAAAGAAGGAAAGTCAGTATCTAAGTTTCAGTGATGCCACATGCACTCACAGATCCAACTGCCATCAGCAGATGGAGCAGATGATAATCACCTCTGCAGATCAGAGGGGAAGTGACAGCAGCAGGCATTCAGAATGGCCACCTCAGCAAAGGTTTTTGCTCTCTTGACCATAGAAGGACGGAGAGTTATTTCAGATTTATTATGGCCTTTGAAATTCAGCTGTGAAAAGTACTTGCAATAAGCGGCATTACGGTTACTGTTTTTTCAAGGAGTTATCAGCTAGGTAACCTGTGTTTGAAAGTCAAGATAAACGAAGGGAGCAAATGACCTATTGCTGATAATAAAAAGGTTTTGTGGATAATCTCATCAGTATTTATCTAACTCCCATGACTCACTTTGAATACTTGGAAACAAAAACGAACACAGATTTAATCAACTATGTTGGCTCTGAGGGACAATATATCAGGTGCCTAAGACCAAGTAACCACATACTCATATTCATTAACCTTTACAGTTAGGCTTTGTTGCATTTATACTTTATCAGTACATAAAAGTCCTGATATAAGCTCAGTTTGACTATGCACAAAGTAATAATGGCCTTCAACTAAAACATTTTTTGTATTAACAGGAAAGCCACAGCAAAATACCCCAAACCAACAACAAAATCCACATTTATATAAGAGGAGAAACTTTCTTCCTTTTATTACTGGAGAAAAAGTTTATAGGTAAAGCACTAAAGCCCAAATAATTCTTCCTTTTTTATTTTCTCAATAGTTCTAAGTAGCCCTGTAAACTGCAATATCTTCCATTTCAAATCAATGTGAACATACAGCTTAATTTTCCTTCTCTACTTGGTGTCAGCACAGGCTACAGTAGCCTGCAGACTGACAGCTCTGACAGGCTCTTTAGAATATATGATAAGGAGCAGAAGCAAATGACTGCACTCATTCATGCACTGGAAATATAACCAGTGTAGCCAGCAGCATTATGAGGTTATTATACAAGATTGAGTGCATTGGGAGAAATGACTAGTCAGAGCACATTAGCAGCAATGCCATTTAAAGCAAATCTGTTTAGACAAAGAGGAAAGAACACCACATAAAATATTCTGCAGCTTGTTCTTTTCTTCTTTTACAGAAAAGAACAACTTGAAACATCATTTAAAACATAAAGCTGTCATATTTTTCCTAAACTACCAGGGAAATGGTATGAATAAGCAATTCTGCAAATATTTCTCTCTAGGCTTATTCAGTAAAATGAAAACAATAAATGCAGGTTAAGAGATCAGGTGCAGCACTTCAGCAGCTCCAAAACTCGTTTCTCCATAAAACATCTTTTAACTTAAACCACAATACCTTTATCTTCATTTCATCAATGGCATCCAGGACCCAGCCTACTGTGCCATCCCCACCACAGACAAGAACCCTGACAGCGTTGCAAGGCAGCAAGGTACAAAGTTGGAGTGCTTTAGCAGGTGTGATTTTGCTTAGATCAAAAACCTAGAAGAGAAGAAAATGAGGAGTTCCCTGAGTTCACAGAACACGACTCAGGATTTGCCTTGCAGATAAACAACTTCAAAAAGCTCATTCTCATGCAAAATAAAGATTTTACATTTACAGTATTATATTATGAGCTGTCCTGACTTCTACAAGCAGGATTTGGTTTCCCAAATTCACAAGACACCTCTAGCTGCTTCACTGGGAATAAAAGCCATTGATAAACTGAGCTGACAGTGTTCTAGGGAAAGTCTCTATCTAGAGGCATTATGATGAATTCTGTAGAGAAGAAAGACTTCAGATAAAGGTTATTTTTAAATACCCAGCACAAAAAGAGGTTAATTCTTTAAAGCCTGATTGGAATGCATTTAAACACACACACACACATAGTGATTTCTACTAGCCTGTATTCCAAGGCTGTGTTTTGAACTTCAAAGGAAGACTCTTAAGGTGCAGCCAGGAAATCCAAGGAACAACTAACTGCCTTATGTCAACATCCTGGTCTATCCCCGTGGATTTTAAAGGAAAGCAACAACACAAAGCAGCAACTGCAAACACTGACACTTGCACAAGTGAGGATTTAAACAAATGCAGTTTTCAAATTAAGATCAGAAAGTTTCATTTTCTAACAATTGCATGCAGTTTCAAGAGCCAAACACTTATCATTAACAGAATTACTGCATCTGTTACTAGAAATAAAACCCTGGACTGGTATTAGAACCGTAACAAACCTGGGGGTGGGAGGAGCCTCTGCAGTTTCAGTTTCTCTCTTATAAAGCTGTTCGTTCTAAAAGAACAAACTGCATGAATTTTGTTTGCTTTACTGATCCTCCATAAGATCCTACTACCACTGTGTAAGCAGAGCCATGTTCTACTTTAAGCTTATTTTATGATAGTGGCTTTTCACTGTAAATACCTGAACAGGGTTCAGCAGAATTTTAAATTCTCCTAGTAAAGTTTCACCCATGTTGTTTCCACTGCGAGTATTGGCCAGTACAATTACTGGCATCCAGTGTTTTCTGCAGTAAGGTGCTACCTGCAAAAGGGTAGAAGTCAGTCAGACAAAACCACTGCACATTTGGAAACGTTTACAGCCCTGCTCCCTGCAAGCGTGTAAATGAGGAAGTTATCAATTAGTCTGAGGCAGTCAAAACAGAAACATAAAGGTTGAAGATCTCTGTTCTGCAGTGCCTAGGACAACAAATACTACAATGTTAGGAACACAGTAGCAGAAAAATCACAAAACATTCAAGCAATGTACCCAAATCTCACTGTTGTTTTGGAGTAACAAAATCCAAATGTATGCTCATGCTCCAACTCCGTTAGAGAATTAACACTACAAGTACTTCATACGTATTGAAACATTCACCTGAGAGTGATTGACCTGACAATGTTCTGAGTTCAAATTTTAATGTGTGTAGGGGTTTTTTTGCTTGTTTGTCAGGGGTTCTTAAAAATACGTTAAAACCCAAGCAGCAGCAAACCATTACCTTTTCATAATCAGTTCTTTTCTCTTTACGCATCTGGTTGATTGTAGACAAATAGTATGGTGGAATAATTAAATCTCTGAATTCTCCAAATGTACACTTCTGTGTCTTTAAATAATCCACCATGCATTCATCGTGGACAGTGTACTGGCACCACACACATCTGGAATAAAGACCAAAAGCCATGGAAAAGAAATCCTCAAACAACCGATACACCGATATTGCTCATTTATTTTAGACACCCTAACTCTGAAAAGTGCTTGCTTACATGCACCACTGTAAGTAGTATTTTAAACACACTGGCTACAGAAACTCACATAACTAGGCCATTGTGCTTGAAAGTTTAGAAAAGCATTTGAATTCTGAGGAAAAAAACCCAAACCCAATGGCTTAAAATTAACTCTATTATTTTTAATTCCAAACCTAGGTGCTACAAACATCCTTCTGCATTGTCTGCAAGACTAACAGTTATATTGAAAGAGAAACTGAACTCTAGCCATCCTTAAAGAGCACAGACAAAACACTAGAGTTCAAATTAACAGTGTTATAAATAACACTTATTAATAAATTTCGTAAGATGTAGAATAACCCTTTAAGCCTGAAACCTAAAAGGTTACACAGTGTGGTACAAGGCTGCTGGGATTCTGTTATGCAAAACTGCTCTGCTTTTATGCATTCTAAAAGCTGTCCTGGAAAACGGGCCAGAACAAGAGGAAATGCTGCAATATCCACCGCCAGCCTCTGCAGAATGTTAATCCTCATTTGCTACATCCAAACCCTTGGTTTAAGCAGCTGTGAAAGCTATTTTTGGAGTCCTCCTGACTAATCCAGCACACCAGAGTACAATGATACTTGCCCTGTACCGTGACTTCTTTCCCTCTTCTTTTCTTCCCCCTTTGCCTTCAGTCCCCGCTCCTTCCCTCCTTTGCTATGCACACTCTCTCAAGGTTTTGTTTCCAATAGAGTGCTCATTTTCTGCTTACTTACCAAGCAATCTGACAGCATTACAGACACAAAGCAAAATATATAATGGAGAGATGACATCTTTTGAGAAGGCTGAAGTAACACTTATGCTGTACCCAGGACCTAGATCACTAGCACTGTATTTTGGCATAACACGCCTGTATGTGTCAGGCTGACAACTTTGCAAGCCCATTAATGACTCCTTGAATTTTTTAACACTCTCACCACAAACCTTAACAACAGATTGTATTACAGAAGCTCTTAAAATTTCCCATTGGCTTTCTTCTGGAGTATCCTTAGAAATGAACTTCAGTAGGTTTAAGATGGTTGTTCTAGTTAGACTGAGCAGATGCCTCTGAACTGAGAGCTGTGCCACCCAAACTGCACAGGATACCCACTACACAAATGACAAGGGCATTAGAACCTTTTTCAGGTCATCCCCTAAAATACACACTCTCCTGGACACAGATAGCCTTTTAAATGTAATTACAGGGTAGATAGCACACCAGTAATGCAATTAAGAGAGCAAGCAGACAGGAGATATAATGCCACACTCAATCTTTGACTCCAACTACCCACAAGCATCCATTTTAATTTTAGGTTCTTTGAAGTTGTTTGTTTAACAGGGTTTTACACCTGACTCCTGCAGGATCCCCTTCGGGGTAACATGCTCCAATCACCCTACGGATATGGCATCGTACTTACTCATACGAAGTCAAATTCCCCTGCAGTACCTGTAGTCGCAGAGCTTGGGCTGTGTGCCACACTGCTGTCTGCAGACCATACAGCAGCTGCAGAGCGGGACGTTGCCTCTGATCCAGTGGTGCGGCATGGAGCTGCGGGCTCCGCTGTTGCTCATCATAATCTCCTTGCAGTGAAAGCGCTGGTCAGCCTTCTTGAGGCAGCCTTCGCTGACACGCAGGCCGCAGCAGTTGCAGAAAGCGCCCTGGAGGATGTGCTGAGCACACACGCAGCAGTAGGAGGGCTGCCCGAAGAGGTCTGTGTAGTGCCAGTCATGCTTGCTCTTCCGAAAGATATCTCGGATCAACACCTGCCGCCGGGACCGCTGGAAGCTGCACCACAGGGTGATGAGCACCGGCAGGAGCACGGAGCACAGAGTCCAGAACACCAAACTGTGGTCTGTGACCACCGAGGAGGAAGTGCTTCTTCCGCTCCCCGGCCCTTCCATCCCTCGGCAGCTCAGCCTCGCCGGCCTAACCCCTCACAGCACTCGGGCAGACGGCAGGGCCAGCCCGGCAACCGGCCCCTAGTCCAAGAAGCCAACGCGCAGCCTCATCAGACATGTTTTAACCCCTACTAGGGCCAAGCCCCTTGCTGCCCCACGAGGGCCCACCCGACCTACCCGCCACAGGATGCCGGTGCCCGCCGGCTGCGCGGGGCTGCCGCCGCCCGCTCGGGCCTAGCGCAATGCCGGCCGGCAAGGGCCTCCTCCCGCCGGCCAGGAGGGAGCCGCCGCAGGGCCCCGGCTGCCCCGAACGCACCACGGCCACCACGGCCCCTCTGTGGGGGTTCGGGGTAACGAGACCGGCACCGCGCCGAGGTCCCGGCCCCTCACACACCTCCTCTCCACCGCCCGCCCGCTTCCCCCTCCGCAGCCCCCGCGGGGTCCCGGCGGCGGCTCCCGCTGGGCCGAGCAGGAGGCGAGCGGCGGCCGCTGGGATGCGCGGAGCGGCGGAAGCGGAAACGGCGGTTGCCAGGAGACGGGCGCCGCCCGGGCTCTGGTCGGCTCGTTACGGGGTTATCGCGACACCTGGCCTATCGCCAGCCCCTCCACGACAGCGCGGGGTAGCGCGGCCAGCGCTTAGCTCCAGCCACAGCATGGCGGGAGCTCGCCGGGCACGGGGCTTCAGCAGCCCGGGGAGAAGGGCCACGGTGGCGCATCCGCTGCCGAGCCGGCTCCGGGCCCGGTTACCGCACTGCCGGTTCCTGTGACCCCAGCCAGAAGCGCTGCCCCCTAATTCCGTTCTGCCCTCACACGTTACACGGCTCCCCGGTAGCAGTTCTGCAAATAAAGAGCCGCTGCTATAAGAAACGGCAGGGTTTCGTACTTTCAACGCAGTACGTTGAGCGATTACGAGCATCCACACAAGAGACACATTTCTTGGATTTTCGGCTGTTGGGGTCTGAAAACACACGCTGGAAAATGCCAGCGTGCCACAGCGTAACAACACTCCAGTTTCAAAGGGAAGTCCCATCATGGGATGCCCCAACTCCAGCATGGCCCGAGCCCTGAGCGCTTCCATCCCCTGCTGTGGCTCTGACGAGCCCTCACATCCACAGCACGCTGTTTCTGTCAGACCTCTATAAACGGTAAAGATCAGTGTGAGGAGCTGTGCTAATGCAGCCTGGCTAGCTAAGGAGCTGGCATACCCCAAGGTGCCTGCCTGAGGGGCACTCACTGGCCTTGCTCTGATCCGCTGTTGGACTTCCTGAACCTTTCTGTATCTCATTGAGACCCACACTCTTTGCCACACGTCACCCTGACTTGTGCAGGCACGGTGTCACAGGGGAATAAACACCACCTCTTCAGCAAATAAAAAGGCTCCAATGAGGAGGGCTGGCAAGCCCTGGTGAACCCCTGAGGTGCAGGAGATACAGCGATGTGCTACATGTCCTCTCCAAAGGGGAATGTTAATCACTCATGTCCCTTGTGTGAGCCACTGATGGATTCTGATGCCCTGTTTCATACCCTAGATTCAAAGGGACACTTACTTCTTTTCCTACAGATCGGTGATGCTGTATGTCCAGCACAGCGCTGCTTGGAAGAGAACCTCTGCCGTATTTCTCCAGGCAGAAACTAGCTGCTTGCAGCAATACTTCTTATCCTACATTCTTCTTCACACTGCTTACTAGTCAGGAACACTTACAATCCTGTTTCTTATGATCAAGTTTTCCTTGTCCTGAAAAGAGAAGAATTCTGTGAGTTTTCATTTGCATGGTTCTATTAACTCAGTAATAAAAAACTCTCTGCTGTGTTTTCCAGCAGTGATAATTTGACTTTGCTAGAGTTAAACCCCATTAATATGCATTTCTGTGCTGCAGTTTGAGACAGTTTCTGAAAAAGGGGTCCCTCTGCAACAGCCTTTAAAACTAACATTCAATAATGGGCAGTTGTTTCTTTTAAAGAGCAATTGCTCACCTTAGGCACCAACCCCATTGCTTCTATGCTGAATGCAAGGTGATGTGGTTTGGTTTCACAAATGTAAACTATCCAGTGTAACTCTGAAGCCTGACGTGGAAAAACAGACTTCTATTTTCTGTCCCTCAGGAACAGAGTTACGCTGAGAACGTGTGAGCAGATGATAGCCTAATTCAAAACCTCAGGCCAGATGTCTTCAGAGTTATGCTATCACTCAGATTAGTCAAAGCATAAACAAACACTTGTGACTGACGTAGCTACTTCAAATAGGCTGATGCCTCTGTCAGCAATACTCATTTTGGAACAGGCTGAGAGACAGCAGAATCAAAATGAAGATGTTTCTTGTGTTTGTCTCCTTTTTGATCCTGATGACCACTTTTACAGGTAGGAGTTTATATGGAACAAACCTGCATGTGTATGTAGCATGGCAGAGCACGCCATAACAGTATTAGTTCCTCAACCTTGCATTTTACTATCTTCATATTTCAATTATAACACCTATTTTTACATTGCAGACTTTCCATGATTTGATTTTTAACAATCATGCTACTGTATTCCATGTTTTGCTCTCTGCATTCATTTCTTGTAAAACCAAAAAGTTTAATTTTCCTAGCTTACTATTTTAATATTATTTGCCCAAGGTTCTGCAAGCAAAATGTTTAGTGGAAGCTCTCCTTTGCAACAAAAGGCTAACTCATTACTTTGAATATAGTCCTAAACAGTAAAGCAGCACAGAAAAGAACAAAGAACTGGAATCACTAACATCAGTGATCAGATGGTGCTGCTATATTCTCTCATTTTAGAGAGTAACATGAATATGTAGGGTTTGCTTCACACAGGTAGAACTAGAGAAAGTACAAGTATAAAAATGGTTTAAAATTCCACTCATATCTCCTGGAATGCTATATCCCCCGGGAAGGGGCTGTAATGAAAGAACACTTTGTATATAGACAAAAATCAGGTTTGGAGACGTTTCGTTTTACAACTGACAGATAAAATGTTAACTTTTTGGTAATTTCAGAGCTAATTTCTGCTCTTCTATCTTTAGACACTTCCCCAGTTTTGGCTGGAAAAGATGCCAAACAGATTCTGAGAACTCGCCGTGGAGACAGACCGAGAAAAGCTGGTTTCCCTGATGAGCCAATGAGGGTGATTTATGCCTTTCAGTTTTAAATTACATTAACTAAAACCCCCACAACACCAAAAGCCCCAAAACATTTGTGCTTAGTATTAGATTTATAGAGATTTAATTCCAACCAGTATCTTATGAATATCACCCTGTTAAGCAGCTGAGTTCTTCTGTGAAATATTACCCCCCCACCCTTTACATTCTTTCAATTACTGTTAAGCAGCATTCTGCAAGTGCTGAATGTTGCTGAGGAAATGTATGCTTGCAGAATGTGGAAATTATTTATCATGGTTCAAAAAAGTCAATTAAATTATGGAGAAGAAAGTGGCTTTTCATTTATAGAAATGTGGATTTCATCAGGTTGTTTCTGAAGAACTAAATAACAGGAAATGTCTTCTGCTTACAGCACATTCTGCACTCAAGGCAGAAAGGAGATGTAGGTGTCAGTGGTCGGTGTGGAGATTGAGGTAGTTCTCAGCTAGCTTTTAAAATCACTTCTTTTGCTTATTTATGGATGCTACAGGTAGGATGGTTTGTTATGATATGGTAGGAGTTTTCAGTTGCTAGCTTAAGGCAGCAGCATTGGTATTGCATGAAATAGTTGTATTTATTTCTAAACCGTATTACAAGAAAAGAAAAAGAATTACAGAACCTTCTGTTTTCCTTGCTTTGACAAGATGTAACGTATAATTCTGCACTTCTCAAGAGGTACTTAAGGTATTTTAAAATTACTGCCTATTTCGTTCCAAAGTAAATAAACTGCTCAAATGACATGGTCCTGAAGAGGCAAAACCCACAGAAGCGAGGAAGCTCACATTAGATGGTGCATGTGTGACAAATACACATGCGGGGCTCAGTTTAGCAAGGTGCTGAGCACTTCTGAACTCTGTAGGACATGAGGAGTGCTACGTACGTTGCAGGATTGAGCTCAGTGTGTGCCAGGGTTGTGGAGACGGGTTGTGGGCTTCTCTTTCCAGTGGTTATTGTACACCAGCCAAAAAGAAGCCACCTGGCTGTGTGCCACTCCTGCTGCACACACTTCTTTGTCAAGTGTGATGGCCACAGCAACTCAAAGCTGTCACAAGGATATCACATCATGCTGGTTAACAATCTTGTGCAATGAAGACTGTATAATAGAGCCAAAACCACACAACACTCTTAGTCTAAGGTTTAGCTTTAGGTAGCCCTGTGAAGAGGAGGGAGTTGGACTCAATGACCCTTATGGGTCCCTTCCAATTTCTCTTCCATATTCTGTGGTACCACGATTCTAGGTGGGGAGTAAAGGGAGCTAGGGCTAGAAAAGTGTTTGATCACTGACCTCTGCTGCTCTGTCCTCGCCACTTCCATTCTACCACGATCAGTAGCAAACCCTTTTTGAGACATTCCAACCCTCTTTTCATTTCTTTTTTCTTTATTTTCTTCCTATACAGCAATTCTGCCTTTCTGTAAGAAAAGCCAAAGAGAAGAGTATTTGTTTTCCTCCCTAATTATCAAGTTTTTCAGTATAAAAGCAAATACCTACTTATAGAAAACCTATCCTCCCCCTCCATGAGGAACTCGGGGATATTCCCTTGTGAACGAAGGTGCATGGCTCATCTATCCCTGTGCATAGTTGTACCCCTGGCTCTAGGAGAAAACCTGCTTTTGTATGGATTCTTTGTAGCAGAATAAAATGAATGTTGGGATGAACCCACCTCTGTTCATCTATTTTAAGCAGAAGCTGTTTGTACTAGGCCAGATCATGCTGAGTTGGGGAACTGAATTTGCAATTCTTTGTGACACTGTTTGCCTTCCAAGTGCTGTTTCACTCAAAAAGCCTGTTCAGCTACAGACAGCAAGATCTGCCATTTCTGATTATATTTAAAGTGCCATTTATCTTATCAGCATGTTTTAATCTTATTTTGACTGAGACCCTGTTTTTAATCCCGCAGCGTCCTATCAGTTGTATAGTTTTGTTCTCCACAAATTCGTAACAGTCTTACAGAGCGATTTGAGCCAAGTCTCCCTGTGCTGCCAGGAGAGAAAGCACATTAAAAAGCAGGATACTAATGCTGCCTGCTGGCCCCCAGTGTACCAACCCTCTGGTCAGCACAAAGAGCTGGATCACAGCAGGAATACTTGGCCAGTGCAAAGGGTTTACACTACAGCTTCCAATCCCGCAACACCTACTGTGCAAAGCAGTGGGGGGATGATATATATGAAAACCTGTACCCTGTGTTCACAGAGCTTGTGAGCCCTCAGGCACTGGGGCTGTAAGTTTCTAGAAGTAAGTTTTGTTCTGGTGCAGATCTGGTTTTTGGTACGCAGCCCACCTCAGTTTGGTAACTCTTTGCTTACACCAACCCCCTGTGAATTAGTATGGGAAATGCACATGATTTTATGGCTTACACAAAGACCAGTCGGCACTGATGCACGCTACTAACTAGAACTCTTTGGTGTACTGCCATATGATCCTGTCAGGGGCTCATGGTTTTTAATCAGCAGGAATCTATTTTCAAAAGAGGCTGCAACAGACCTATCTGTGAGAATCCTTCTGTACCCTCAGGACCAACAGAAGCTTCTGTGTCTCTATGCAAATAAGAAATGTGTATGCAGAATCCCTAATTTATGAATACTGTAAAATTCTTGCTCAATGCTTTTACTGATGTCAGTCAGTAAATACTGCTAGGTTGGGGAAGCTGATTGGCATCACCATTTCACTGTATTTGATGATTTTAAGGGGTAAATTACTTGCTCATATGTAAGGTTCACTGGCCTGACATTAGACATGAGTGATCACAAAATTAAATTACTTTTTCTTGTCTTCCAACAGGAGTACATGCTTTACCTCCAGCGCCTGGAGCAGAGAGCAGAAGAACAATTCCTTGAACACTGGTTGAATCCGCATTGCCTCCCACACTGCAACAGGGATCTGGTGCATCCAATCTAATGGTCTTGCCTACCCCACAAATGGTAGATAGATTTCTTTTGCTGTGCCTGTTTCTTTCTTTGTAATAAAGGGCAGAGCCAAAAACAGGAGGAGGAGGGAATAATCAGTGGCTGGAGGAAGTACCTTGTGCTAAAAGGTGTCTGGCAACAGATTAGTGGCAGGGAAACACAAGTGTCCTTGGCATCAACTGTGTCACTGCAGTCTGTTGTTACTAAAACATGTGGTTATCAATTTCTGTGCTACATGGATTTAAGTTAGTGACCACAAAACATTCTTACTAATGTTGCTTCAGACTGCTCCTGTTTCCTTCCTGTCTGCTTGTACTCCTTTTCCAACTCGTGTGTTTAAGTCTTGGACTTGTTCATTAGCTCTCTGGAGGACTGTGGCAGGATATGTAAGATGCAGTCTGACCTGCTAGGAGCTGAGCCTGTTCTGCAGTATCTCAGCTGAAATAATTTGCTGGCTGCTGACTTTTTAGATGGAATTCACTATTTAGTACACATTCTGGCAAACATTAACATGGAACATTCTCACAGAGCTTGCATGGATTATTAGTTCTGTGCATGGTTTTAACATCAGTGTAATAGACACCATCATTTGCTTTATTGCCTCTGTTTATCACATGCATCATGGAATTTAATGGGAAAATATGTTCCAAAGCAAAGCTCAGAAACCAGGCACTACTAACAAGCCAATCGGTGACAAAATGACACATCCCAGTAGTACTCCATGCACACTGGTTTGTGATATGGTCATCCTTTTTCCTTGTGTGTTTTGCATGGAGCATCAGCTTATCACTACGTTAAAAAAACGGGATGCATCGAGGTAAGGAGTATAAAATACAAGTAAACTCTTCTAATTACCCAACAGCCAAAATGATGCCAAAATAAGAAGATATACTTACATCTGTAAATGCTTATAACAGGATGAACCTTCCTTCTCACATTCTTCAAACAGACATGATATTTGTCAACTGGGATAAATCCGAATCATCACCATAACAGTGATGCCGTATCACTTACAGTTAACCTTGTAACATGCAAGTTGCAGGTTTAGCTCCATACTTTCAAAACCAAGTAAAACAGAGACGGTGTCTGTCAGGGCTGATCTGTTTCAAAGACAGAAAGTTTGTCTGCTTAAAATTCTGCTATTTATTTGTATCTGTACATATCTAAATGCCTTTGATGCTGTGCTAGACTTCAGTGGAGCTCTGTTAGTCCACAGTAAGCCAAAGGTCTGAAACTTATTTAAAAACAAAAACACAAAATTCCCAAACCTTACCCCAAGGAGGCAAGTTGGCAGATTTCAAAACATCTTCCAGCTGAGGCACAGTTGAAAGCTGGCTCGCTGGCTGTTGGAATCCTTCACTATAGCTGCTCACAGGCAATCATGAAGAATTCATGTTAGAGAAGTGCTTAAATGATTTGAAGCCCTTTCTGTTATTAGTAATGTCAGTAACATTAGTCATGTTTTTAAACGACATTTTCTTTTTTCTCTGCAGATCTCTTTCTTTCCACAGATCTCTTCACAGCCACTGAAGAGGATATATACCATGATTATGTTAAGGAGGAAGAGATTATTCCTGCATTGGCTACGTGCTCATTGTAGAGCTGAATCTCTGCAATACAGTGCAATCCTAGTGATAGAGCAAAACTTCCAACTGTAAATGGAAGTTTTATGTTATAGACCACCATATATTTTCTACCAGTAATGATTGCATATATGAATAAATAAATCAAGGGTCTCCCCTAGTACGTCACTTGGAGTACAATGTTCAGCTGCTGAGCCCCCAACATCAGAACAAAGACCTGTTGAAGTGAGTCCAGAGGAGAGGGAATTTTTACAAGGGCCTGTAGGGACAGGCCAAGGGGAATGGCTTTAACCTTTACAGAGGGGAGACTGAGATGAGCTCTTAGGCAGAAGCTCTTCCCTGTGAGGGTGCTGAGGCACTGGCACAGGGTGCCCAGAGAAGCTGTGGCTGCCCCATCCCTGACAGTGTTCAAGGCCGGGTTGGACACAGGGGCTTGGAGCAGCCTGCTCTAGTGGAAGGTGTCCCTGCCCGTGGCAGGGGGTGAAAGCGGATGGGCTTTAAGATCCCTTCCACCCCAAACCATTAGAGGATTCTGAAGTAAGGGCAAGAATAAATCACTGATTACTTCCAGAGTATGCTTTTTAAGGGTACAGCTTCAGACTGTCTGAAGCAGAAGAAACTTAGAGGGAGAGCTTCATAGAAAACTGGAGATATAACCATGAGAAGAAGGTCAGCTCCCTAATGTTGGAGGAATCCTTAATTACAGTTTTCTAGGTTAAATAACAGTATTGTATGAAGACATAACATTTATGCAACACTGATCTATGTTTAATTGCCTGATGACTATTTCATGTACTGTTTCATAATAAAAGCTTGATGCAAACCCATTTTCAGATGATTTTGTTACTTTAGTCTCCCATACAAAAATCACTGGAAGTGAAGCTTATTACAGTGACATACTGAGGAAATGTCAGAGGACTTTCTAGGATCAGCAGCTGGGAAGGGCTATGGAGCAGTCTTTACCATTTTGTAGTTTCTCTGCACAACTTTTCCCTTTCCTTCATAATTCTGCCAGGTCAGGCACATGTATCCAGCCATTCTTCTGCCTGCGTGCCTTTAAAACTTCTGCCTTGGTATCGAATAGCTTGTACAATCAGATGGTAAACACATGATACCTGCAAAACAACATGAACAATGTCTTGATGGCTCTTACATGACTGTTATGATCTTCAGTGGCAACAGAATTAGTTATGAATGGAATAAAGTAACTTTCAGAGCTCCTCACTGCAGTTGCACTAAGAGCCTGAGGACTGGTAGCAAATAAAATGCAATTTTGTGCATATATATATATATATAAGGTAATTACTGCTGCATCTGATAGACTGAAACAGATCAACAGTCCTTCTAGTACACTTTCCTTCCAGTAAGAGAGCTCTCCTAGATGACTCCAAGGAAGTAATTTAAATCTCAAAGCATCAAAGGCTTGTTTTTCCCCTTCTGTCTAGATGAAATCACAGATTAAATCTGGGAGGGTAAAAAAGTATCATCAGGCTGCTATTGTGTACTTCATTCATAATACTGGCAATACATAGATCTCAATTTGCATATCTCTGCTGAAGTTAAAGTCATTAGGTGAAATCCTGGCTCTGCTTTTTCTTGCACAGTGAAAAGTTCATGCCAAAACCAATTATGCCAACTTTCACCCAGTGAAAGCAGATGTAAGTATTTCTCTGAAATACAAGAACACCCACCTACTTATATTCAGCCATGAGTTAGATAAGTAGTAAGGTTAAATAGTAGCTTCTAGGCCTACCTCAGTAACACTGAGCTAATCCTAAAGCACACACGTGGAATAGACACTGTTTATTGGTACTAAGTCTGCTTTTCCGCATCTCATATAGGTATCTGTAAAGTATTATTAAGTCTAACTCACAAGGAGAAAACTAGAAACACAGAAAGGTGAAGTACTTCCAGGTCTCTGTTCCATGTTCTCTTTCACTTTATAAGGGAAAAGTTTGTGGTATAATGTTAATAGTCTTTAGCCTGCATGCCTGATCTAGTCAATGGGCTAAAGAGCCAACCCATATCTGCACTCAGTTTCAAATCCAAAGCTCACCAGTGTTTACAGAATTACAGCACTAAAACTTCTTGGCAAAAGTAAACGCTCCTAAAAGTACCTACACTTCTGTTCTGTGGTAGAACTGATCATAGAAGTACCTCCTGGTCCATCAAGACAAGAAAAACAGCAGATACCATATAGGAAAGTTTGAAACATAGAGAATAAAGGGAGAATAAAGTGTAATGAAAGAGAGAGAGAACAGAAATTATGAGGGTAAAGAATTAAAACCCAGACTAAAGCCTATCAGTACCTTTGCAATTGTGAAGAATCCAATCCAAGATATTTCTTTTTAATATATTCAGCTCTTCTGCTGTATTTAAGAACCCAAGTCCTCCATTCATACAAATTAATTTGGGCCCTGCAAGTAAACAGAGAATCACCCTTCAGCCTACCTGAGAGAGACAAAGCAGAGGAGGCCATCACAGCACAGCAAACTTATACGTTTGCTCAGCACTGACAAACACTGAAGTCTAGAGAGGGATGTGACTGCTTTAGACTATTGCAATGGCTGTAGCACCCTGTCACCCTGCTTATTATACATCTCTGTATGTCCGTAATGAATCTATAGTGTTTTACATGTGATCCATGGACTAATAAAAGAACAGCATCTTAGGGTCAGGGATAAATAAATTAACTCAAGTATTTATTATGACTCAGCAATGAAAACACTCATACAGAATTAGCATAAAAAGTTAACACTGCATAAACACCGTATTTATAGCTACAGAAGCTATGTAATAAGCTTTTCTCACAGTCCTTCAGTGTGGCTGTTCCACTGTGTTTTGATTCTTGCCTTTTCCTCAGCTCTCTCCTTCAAAGCCACGCTATGCTTGAAATAATCTAAAGGGGAAATAGATCAAGTGTGTTCAAGGTCTATTTGGTCCATGTCTAAAATCTTGGGGAAAAAATGCTACACTTCTATGCATGCAAACCATGGCCTTCCCTATAATAATCTATATGGCATTATGTAATTAGGATTTGCATATGAAAGCCACGAGAGGGCTTAATATAGCTAAAATAAGATGAACAAGCGTGCTGAAAGTTGTATACTGAATGGGAAAGCTAATGGCAAAATAGTTGATTTCAAATGCCTTTACAGAAGAGGATTACAAAAGACTTGGGAAAATCTTTAATCTATGAAGCAGATAAATAGATCATTAGCTTTAATCGCTGCCTTGGTTTATATTCAGTGTCTGCTAATTTTGTCTCTTCTGATCTGAAAACTTGCCCACTAGATGCCACTGTTTCTGCATATAAACGGCACCACAGCTCTCAAACGCTGACTCAAAGTACTGCATCCCTCCTTCTCCCTGCCCCTTGTTTTTCACCCCTTTTCTTAAAGTGTTCAGCTCAGATGACTGAAAACGTCATCTCTAAACCTTAAAACCCCCACCAAACACCAATACTTTAGCAAATGGCCGATTTTCCCCCCGTTTGGATCCAAGACTGCTGTGAAGAGGGATGCTAGTGTGGAGTCTGCATGGTTATGTGGGTGACATGGTTGAAAGTTTCTACACAGCACATTGGAGTGGTGACTTTATATTCTCTGCCATTCAAATGCAGATCTGAAGAAAGGATTTTGTGTTGCTGCAGTTCTTTCCTCTCAGAGTAGGTCCCATTTGATCTCTCTCCAGTAACCCCAAAATGTAAGCTGCAGACTAATTGGTAAAAGCATCACTCTTTATGGCATTACATTATCTTATTATATTTATTATCTTTAGCAGATGAAGGCACTAGGTGTTAGGTGCAGTATAAACCTTTACAGACAAGGCAGACTGCGCCTAGGGCCCAAAATGTAGTACCACCCTATAAAGAGTACATAAATAATATCAAATCTAATTTAAACACACAGTAACTCAGGGAAAAGAGACAAAGGTTGGCATTTCTGAAAGCATCAACTTCTTCAGGAAGGCCAAGACTAAAAGATTTTATCACAGACAGATAAATAGTATATGAAGGAGTTATGCTATTGCCACTAAGCAATTTGGCAGTTCAACTAACTGGCTGTTTCTATGAGACTGCCTTACCTTGCAGGAGATCATGCACCTGAAGTATTTGGTTATGAGGACTGGAATTTCCAGTCAATCACTTGCTTTATGTGAAATTCACTTGCACAGAGGTGAAGGCAATTGGAAATGCAAACCTTGAACTTACCAGTTTGTAGTTTAGATGACAGAGGATTTGCCTGCTTCTCATGGGGACTGAAGAGTGTACTCTTCTAGTCACGATGACAGCGCTGCTTCTCTGGAGCATTCTGAAAAGTGAACATCAAAGACAGAGACAAAGTAAATAACCATAACATCTGAAATGAAAGAGTGTGTATGGAAATGTTGCCTTGCAGTACTTCAGGGCTTTCTTTTTGCCATAATTGCAGCCTTGTTTTGAATATTGGAACCTTGTTTTGAATGAAGGCTTCTGTTATCTGTCTGAATGAATGAATGCATAAATAATGGAGTGAAATTGGATTGACTGAATATGATCACTGCGGTAGGAATCCAGTTTAGATTCTCAGTAAAAGTTCATTTTTTAATGACTGAAGAGATGAGCGTGTACTTTGGGAGGTTATCTGGAGCCTTTTATGGTCTACAAAGGGTGGAAAATCTTGTGAGAACTGTGTGTCCTGAGATTTCTGGTACGTGATTGGAAATGCTGAGTGATCCGTCTCCTTTCTGGCATTTTAATCCTGTTTCAGGTCTGGGGGTAAAGATGTGCACTGAAATGAAAAACAGGAAAAAGCAGAAAACGTTCAATGAACTCTCCTTGTTCCATCAAACAAGCATGTCCAGCCCAGTGTAAGCCTCAACATGAAACCAGAATTTTGAAGCACCAGCATTATTCCAAATCTCATGCTCCTCTTGGTCCTGCCTGTCTTTTTCAGGATATTTCAGTAAGTCATGATGAGTTTAAGTATCATTTTGTTTCCAGGGAGGATTTGTATCTAAAGATCCATTTGGGCATCTCTCTTTTTTGCACAGAGCATCATACACATACCTTTATTAAACTGAGTGAGCCAACACTAAATATAGGAGATCTTGGACCAAAGACAAAGTGGGGCAGAATATTGCTTCATTTTGAATTTTTCAGAATAAAGAGTAATTACTGAGTGGCTTCAGAAATCAATTTAGCAAAATGTTCTAAATGTTCTGAATATGCTTGGCTTAGACATTTGCTCTTGAACTCTCTTGCCGTGACTATGAATATGTACCCATATAGTGCCTATAAAACTGACACAAGAATCCAGCCTACAAAATGCCTGGATTATCAGATCCATAGCACTTCTACTCTCCAACAGAGCCTAATATTCCACTTAATGCAATCAGGATGTACTTCTATATACTTCCCATGCACTGTACAGGATTAGTTCCAGCATCAGTAATAAACTTCAAGCAGATGAGAAAAATTACTCACACACATAATTATTTGCAGAATATGGGCTTGTCCTGGTTATTTAAGATAAATGGTTCTAGTCCATAGATTTACCCGGTTCAATCAGCAGATTACTCACGTTTTGGTGGGCCCAGTTTTACTTTTGGCCAAAACCAGGCCTAACAGACAAAGCTCGAGTACTCTGAGTGTTGTCACAGCCTCTATTGATCAGATAGAGACACAGTTTAAACTAAATGCTGCAGAAATGATGGGTTTGCTCCTCTCTGGCTGGGAGGCAATGGGCCAGGCAATGTCCATAAGATGACTATAGCAGAGCTCACCTACCTCCCAGGAATCTGAGGTGTGATCAGTGATGAGTGATTTAAATAAACAGGGTTTGCTGCATAGCTGCATAGAAAGAAAACCCAAACATAAAACCAAGCTTTACCAGTAACAGGAATGCAAATGTAAACATAAATAAAGCACACTTAATAATGAACAATGATGGGATTTATCTGCTCTTTCTAGGTCATGATTGCTTTGATTCTAAAGAAGAGTCTCAAAATAGGCATTCTACCAGTGTCCATTTGTTGTCATGGATTACGGGGGACATGAAGTCTACAAAAATTGTCACTGAACTCTCTCAGTAACTATGCATACAGAACAATTGTGTAGCACTGACATGGCCGTTTTCCTGCTCAGACACCTGTGTTCATGATACTTTGAATGTTTTACTCCTATGGTTGCAAAGCATCCCATGCTTATGAAGTTCTGAATTTCACTTGGCAACATCTTTGCCCATTGCTACCCAGACAGCTACGCAGGTGCCTGCGGAACATTTGGGATGGAGAATCTTCGCCTTCCAATCATGGAGCAATAGCAACATTTTCCTCTACAAATGAACCTTGACTAGGATGTGGCAGATCCTTCACAAGCACATGGTTTGGCCTCGTCCAGTCTGGCATAAGCACAGAGCTTTCCCTCCTTGCCCAGCACCTTCCCACTTGCTCTTTGCACCACTGAGGGATTGTTTCACAAGCACAGCACCAGGCAAGAAGTCTCCATTCCTTGCAGAGCACGCCATGGATCCATTCCCCCAAGAAACCCTCTGCAATCATGGGCAAGATTGGACATTCATGAGAAGGGTATGTAAACCCACAGGATTTTTATGTGAGGTAGTTTTACCTCACACACTCACACATCTGAAGTGTGAAATTAATCCAGGCTTATAGCATGGCCTTCCTCTCCATGCTGCCTATAAGTCACCAGTAGAGCATGTTTTTCCTGGAAAAGACTGATCAAGGTTCTGGGAAAAAACCCCACCAGTATAAGGGAATGACTAACACGGAGTGTCAGCCATGGGAAAAGCTGCAGAAAGGCTTTGTGCTCAATTTATTGGTGCCATGGCACGCACAGGAACAACGCTGTACTCTCATCATCTGCAGGGAATGGAACAGTCCATCAAAACAGCTGTTTCTGTAGTCATGGGAGAAGACCAGTACAAGAAATTTACAGGTCCAGTGGAAGACTCTCTAATTTACTGGGAAGTGACAAGGCCTCTGTGGTCAACCTGTGTAAAGTTTACTCCTTTATACCTTAGTTACATGCTATTGGATATTTACTCTAAGCCTGCGGGTGTATTTATCATTCATGCAGCATCCCAACCCATCAAAGGGCTCTACTCAGAGTAGGGTATTGGATTCCTCACCTTTCTAAAAACAAAACTGCAGCGACTTAAAAACCCCTCACACTTTTGAAATGTTCACAAAGCAAATGCTTCCTGAAAGCAGCTGACAGGTAGTTAGGGATGAATAAGGACAGAGTTCTGCAGAGCAAACATTCTCTTGCTCACACACCAGCTAGACCTGTGGTCAATAACTGTATGTATCAGGAACTGTTTACAGCAGTACTGTGCAGCTGTAGATTTGATTTCTTTCTAGTCTACAGAAGGTTATTCTATACCGTCCTGTCCTGTATTATCTGCTGGTACTATTTTACACTACAGATATCCTATACTATTGTATGAGTTGCATTTCAAATAGGTGACTGTAGAGGAAACTCTCAGACTGCACAACAGCTGAACATCATGATTCACAAGAATCAGAGGCCCTGAGCCTAAAAAAGAAATAATTTAAAAATATGATTAAAAAATAAACAGTAAGGGCCTCATTCTGTAAATATGAGTGAGTCTTGCTCATGGAAGTCCTCCAGTGAATCCCAGTCTTCCATAGGAGTAAAGAGGCTATGATACACGGTACTCACACAGGTTTGTTTCTGTTGTCACCAAATACAATTTTGGTAACTCCTAAACTTGCTCATTTCCTTGCTGACACAGAAGGGGATGACAGGTTGGTGTTAAGAATACCCTCTAGGATAGATCAAGCCTGAACTGCTACTGGTTATCTCCTAGAGTCGCATGAAGAAATCAGAACCTCCTCTTCCATTTAGAAAACATCATTCTAGCCATGGACACAAAGACGAGCTTGAAATATGACTTGGGTACAGCAGATACTGCCCGTGGCCCTAGGGAGGGAGCAGTTCCAAACACGACATACCTTGTCCTTTCCAATTCTGACGTTTATTGGCAACTCTAAGGAGAGCCAGGCTAAAGCCTGAAGGCAAGAGCAGCACGGCACACCATGGTAGGCCAGAGCTTGCTTTCATTCAGCCCTGCCATCCAGGCATGTACATTTATTCCTTTTCCAATTTGAAAACCACAATTTTAGGCTCACAGGCAACGAACTTCATTTCAAAGCAAATCACATAAATGTAATAGATTTGCATCTGTTTATTCCTATGTATGTATATGTCTACAGATATTTTAATGTACTCAAAATGATAGAAATTAAGCTTATGTTTCAGCAGTGGATGGATCTGAATCGCATTTCAGCATCCCAGCTGCAGAAATTAAGGTTTTTAAGAACACTTTCTGCCCAGAGAAATTTGGTTTTAAGTCCTCAACATTTGAGGGCATTTCAGTGATGCACAAAGTTTTGTTCACATCTACACCGGGGTGTTAATAGTTGGTATTTTAGATGAGCTATCGCAACACCCAAACTTTGTTCTTTTCACTCATCCCTGTTTATCATTAGATGCTTTAGAGCTGCTCAGGGAAAGAGAGAAAAATGTCTCCTATTTCACACTGCACAGCTGTGGCAGTGCTTGGGAAAAACAGTTTAAATATTAATATGGCTTTGGGCTAACAGCGTTTCTGCAGAGGCCCTTCAGTGCAATGACTTTCAGCAAAGTGAACAACCACAGAAAGAGTCAAAGACTAAAATCCCTGCAGCTGACAGCAAGCCAATCTCTGTTTTGGTGCATGCCTACAGAACTCATTATGTGTGATTGTATCAGCCACAGCTCTCCAGTCCAGCCTCAGGAAAGAATCACTCATAGATAGAACAGACTATGAAGTCAGAGTTAGAAACGTCTTCCTTGCCTCACTCCAAGCTTTAAGTGTGAACTGGACCCTCTCATTTCTCTTCTCCACACCAGCTTTAGTGAACTGGGGATACTTCCATGTGGTTTAAGGGGCTTTTATCAGCTGCACAGCCTCCTCCTTGGTAAATTCTGCAGCTGTGGTTAAACTGCCCAGGTGAAAGCTTTCTTACCCAACACTGCCAATGTGCCTAAGGCTGTGTACTGTGGTTGTCTGGTTTAGCTCTGCCACCGGTCAGCCTGTGTACCAGTCATTCCAACTGCACTTAGAGGTGACTTACCCCAGAGGTACTCACAGTGT
Source organism: Neopsephotus bourkii (assembly GCF_033783945.1). NCBI lineage: Eukaryota > Metazoa > Chordata > Aves > Psittaciformes > Psittacidae > Neopsephotus > Neopsephotus bourkii. The sequence goes on from NW_026902223.1 coordinate 4,489,587, forward strand.
TCCATCCACCCCAGAAAGAAAGAGGGGTTCCCCTCAAACAAAATACTCCAGCAGTACATTTTCAGCAGTGCCCTGAACAGAGGGCATTGCTTAGACTTTGGCTGGGATCCATCCCGAGGAGGCATGGCTCTAGCACAGATGACAGACTGACTGGGCTCACTAAGTGTTGCAGCATTACTTACACACTCAGAGTGCTGACGCCTCTCCAGTTCTGCTTTGAGAAGGAATCATCCTGTATATCTGACATTCATGGCTGCCACAGGGTAGGAGGAGGCCACTTCCATCACTTCATTTGCTCATCTATTTCCTACTTACCAGGATGACAAATGTTGAGGCCACTGAGTTAATTTATTAATTTATTCCCAAGCTTTTCATTCTGCCCCATTTGCATCAGCAACTTTGCTGTTGAAACCGCACTCTCTTAGGAGTGAAGTGAACAGCACCTGTGGCTCCAAGGCTGTCAGCAGCAGGACACACACGTGCCCGGAACGACTCGCTGGAGCAGAGGGAGAAATGGATTACAGCTCAGGGCTACACACAGTAAATCACCAGCACAGAGACCAGCACAGGGACAACAGAAACAGCAAAACGTGCTCTTTTAGAACACGACTCCTAAATTAAACAAGACAAGGAAATGTATGCAGTGACAGCAAGGGTCACTTTTTCCTTCACTGTTGCTCCAGTTTAAGCCCACATATGTGTCTCATTTATTTTCACCTTTGTGTTTCTGCTGTCTTTATCCTGTAAGCGATGTTACAGAGCATTATCTGTGGAGGAGGACTACAAAAGATGCCAGGTATGTATTAGCTCATGCACTTTTGGCTAATTTCCTTACGTTTGTGGAATCCAGTTACAGAAGTGCCGAATGTTCCCTGTTGAAACTCAGGTCCTGTTAATGGCAAGCAGCATACGAACATCTCCCCATATAATGTTGCTATATAGACCAATTTACTGACTCTGGACTGCACTGGCTGTGTTCACCCATGTGGTGACAGAGCTGATTAGATGTTGCAAGGAATTGTAGTGGTTACTGAGAATCAGGGAGATCAGCATTTACTATAACATTAGCATGCAGACATTGTTCACTTATTTGCCTCACGACCAGATTTTACCCCGACAAACATCACCTTCTGATCTCCTTTGCTATCACAGGAACAATGCTCAGATTGATTGTGATTAGGCTGAGGTACTTAGCAACTATAAATACGTCACTTCAACCATCCTAAAATATTTTGGGTGGAATAATGAACCAGCAACTAAAGTATCCTAATTCTACTGAAGTTAGCACCGAGAGTTTGCATTAAACTGAAAAGCTCCATAACTGTATATCATTATTGATCAAGAGCCAGACTTTCAATAGAACTTTAAGCTAAAATTGAAGATGTAATGCTTCCAAAAATGCAAGCTCACATTGAGAATCTGTGCATGGCTCAATTACTGGAGAGCCAACGTCCTCAAGCCCTGGAACAAAGCAGTCTGCATGTATGCGGGCATGGAAAACTGCTCCACCAAAGTTTATATGAGGAAAATAGAATCCACTATTCTAAAAGGAGTGTCATAAAGTTTGATGTGCCTATTTCAAAAGCATTTGGAACAGATATTCCCCCCCTCTGACCAGACAGAAATGTCTCTGCTTCCAGCTTTAATGCCAACTCCAGGGGAAAAAAAGGAATTACACTTTCTGGCAATTTGGAGAACATGGGACAAAGTTGGATGGAGCCCAGGTGGGAAGAAAGCTGAGGGGGATGTGATGGGAGCGAGCTAGGGCTGGAAACAGAAGACCTTTGGCTGTACTTGATTGAATCAGGTGAGGCCAGCAGGGACAAACACCAGGATGGTTTCTGAGAGAAGTGTCCCTGCCTCTGCTCTGTGTGGAAACAGTGTCCCTGCTTTGCTCTTTGATCCTTCAGCTTAATTCAATCCAGGGACAAATCAGAGTGAAACTGGGTGTGTGCTGGTGCATGTGTGCACACACGTTTGGGGTATGAATGGAAGGATGGATGGCGACAATGGGCAGTGGGTGCTGCGCCTCTTCCATGGGCTGCCTGAGCCAGCTCCTGCTCCTGCCACACCTTTCAGGACACAGAGAGATGATTTTGCAAACCCAACTGCTTACAGAAGCAGAGATGACAATGACAAGAGCTGATCTTTGGGATTCCTGAATCCCTCACAACATTGCAGTTTCACTGCGTGGTTGCAGTGCCAAGGGGTTCCTCATGAACCTGCTTGCTCTGGGGCTGCCCAGCACACTGCTTGGCTGCCAGTCTGTCAGCCTGTCAGTCAGTCCACTAACATTGTATGCTTGCCTCGGAACCGCACCAGCTCATCACACCGGGTGATGGCTGTAACCCTGCCTGGCCTTTGCCACTGCACCAGCCTGAAACACCACGAAAGCTGAGCAAAGATCAGTGCAAACTTACAGATGACCCCAAAGGAAGTTTCTGTTGCTGGTAACAGGCCAAACCAAACCTGCTTATGGCACAAAATGTTCCCACAGTGAGGTGGTGCCAGACTCAGAAAAGCCCAAGGCAGCATAAAGTATTTCCTCCTGTGCTCTGAGGACCTCTTGGCCCACAGTGGCAGTGCCACAGGGATTATTGTTGGCACAATCCTTACATTCTGCCTCCAGAGCTACTGTCCTGTCTCGTAAGAGGAGAGCAGATGAGTTGGCAGAAAAGGGGCAGCAGATGCCACTCTGAAGGCACTGAACATCTGCTGCCTTCTTACGTTTGTCCTTGGGTCACCTATAGGACATGTGTTACCTCCTCTGTTGAAGCCCCTGAATCTACCAAGAATCACTAGTATGGCAATGTCTGTTGCAGTCCATACCATGAAAAATGAGAGACTGCCACAAATTCTAAGTGGAAATTTATTCTTTCTGTCCCTAAAAGGAGCGTCTCACTCACTTTATACACAAATGCTAAAAGGCTGTCGCAAAGAAAACCCTTCTGGTGCAGAAGTGTACACTGTTTCATGGTTCTTCAGTTTGATATTGCTTCTACTTCAAGAACTGGGAGCTGTGCTTACAAGAAGAGTGGCTATTTTATATTAATTGAATGGAATTAATGAGGAAGTGTCTGGTGTAGCTGTGCCTACCTAGCCCCACCGTCTGTGCGGCTGCATTTTGATATATGGCAACAATACAGAAATACTGTATTCTGGGATGTGAAGTGGCTCAGTGGAGGAGGATATAAACCAGATGTGTAACATATCCAGTGAGCACTCAATGTACCTCCGGTGACCTCTCTGGAGATGATACAAATGCAATCTTTTTTGGAGACAAAGAAATAGAAATGAGCTCCAAGAGCAGGGAGGGAACAGACCAGAGTGAGTCAGAGAAAGAGAAACTATTTCAAGCTACCAAAAAATAAAAGGAAAACAAGAGCAAGAAAGAGCACATTTCCCCCTAAGTGAAAAAGGAGTTGAGCGACTTTCCCCTGGGTTTTGAGTCAAACCATGAAGATATTTCTTTGCAGGAACCTCCAGTTTGTTTCATAGAATCTTTTGTTAAATTGTGTATATGATTTATCTCAGAATGCAGTTACAATAAAGCCTTGATGTCACCTTAAGTTTTATCCTAAGAATGCAAGTGTTTCTCATCGGCCCAGATTTTACTGGAACGATAGCACTCCTCATGGCAAGTCCCAGCAAACTGATTTTGGAGGTTCCATCTGAAAATGAAACCTCACCTTTTTTCTCCAACAAGGGATTTTAAGTTGTTAATGGCCAGATTTTCACATCTTTTAAACCTGGACAGGCCACTGGGTATCAGCCTCTACTGCAGCAGGGGGAATAAATACAGCAAATCAGTGTAAACAGTTTCCACCCAGATTCTGCTACCCTGACTGAATGGGCTGATTTGCAGATACAGTGATATTAACTGCTATCAGGTGTCACAGACTCTCACCCAGTGTGACTGAAACAACAGCAGAGATGAAATCTGTGGTGTTGAGCTGTTCTGTACCAGACAACTGCATTCAGAAGGTGCATATAACCAGCAACAGTGATCATCGGCTCTGTGATAAAACTGCAACAAGTGTTAGCAAATGGAAAACACTGACCTGGAAGATTTGTGTCTTTCCAGGATGATCCTGCATTTTCTTTTGTTCTGTTACTGGGTTCTGTGCTCCCTTTTGTCAGCACATTCTGCTCTCGTCTTGTGCAGATGTGCTGCACACAAGGGCTGTGGACACCACGGCAAAGAAAGTCACTGATGTGACAGAAGTTATTGCTGCCAATGGGTTTGAACCTGCCCACTCTGAGCAGCGGGGATGAGGATTTTTCTCCTATGGCAGAGTTTGGGAGCTCTGTCTGTCTTCTCCTACCTTGGCTGCTGGCGCAGCAGGTCCCAGCACTGTCCCTCCCCATTCCCACACAGACGGGTGGGGAACGGGTGGGCTGGGAAGGGGAGCTGAGGAATTCTGGTTTGGCACCCTTCGCGCACCGCAGCAGCCAGGCGGCAAGGAGGGAGCGCAGCAGGAGCCAAGCACAATGCTAACACGGATTGCTTCTTTTGGAAAGGAGGAAACCCAGGAGCCACAACTGAAGCACTGCTCTGCTGTTGGGATAACTCAACTGTGTATATACTGCGTGTTGCCCCTAAGCCTAACAGAACCAGGACAATATTTCACTGAATTGGGAAAGGATCTCTGGGCTGGGTCTCAGAAGTGAAATGCTCATTGTTTAGATAATTTGGAAAAATACGTTGTTTTAATTTGGTTGACTGGTCTGTGGAAAAGTTTGGGATGGCGTGCACATGGTGGGGAAAAGGCAAAAAATGAGAACAAACAGGAGATGGGAATTAATTTGACATGCTGGGAGCAGGACTGCTGCGGGACTGTAGAAATCACAAGCTGAGAAAGAAGGCAACAGAGATAATGTGTTTGCTGCTGAAGAGATGGTGCTTGCAAACCCCAAGTGTACGGTGGCTACTGGGACAGGGGAAGGTGCTTATGACAGAGGAGCACAGGAGTTACCAAGGGATGTGAGAGGTTCACATCCTACCTAGTTTTGCTTGTGTGGGTTTGATGCTTCTAGTCTGATCAGGCCATCATTCAACGGCCCTTTGGGCTGCTACTGAAAAAGTGGTTCTTCCCTTCCCTCTTCCCCCAGACACTCATTTCCGTGCTCTCTTACACCAGCACAAGCAATCATGTGGCTGTGCCACCCTCAGAAACCAATTAAAAAAGAAAAACACAGCATACAACTAAGGGAGCTGATATTCAGCTGGATCAGCTCTGTTCCAAGGCCATAGCAACACTGGTGCCAGACGAGAGTGGGTGAAAAGAGTGACTGGGTGCAGAGGAAGAGGGGGGAGAGGAGTGGAACAACCCCTTTCAGCAGCAGCCAGATTTCTGCCAGATTAAAGTGACCGTGTAATCACAAACTCTTTGAGTACCCCCCTTTATTTCATTTTGGGCATGTGAAGAATCAGCTATTACTCCTACCGAGTTAAGAGCAGCACAAACAGGCTTTTATCATCTGATGGTCTCACGTTTGCTGGACTTGTGATGTGCTCTGTGCTCCGCCAGAATTTCTGGGAGGATCTGTGGCAATTATGAGGAAACCCACCTAGGGACAATATCATTCCAGTGTAAGGAGGCTGGTATGTATGCAGCCACTTCAGCAGCTCTGTCTGCTATGAAAGCAAATGAACTCAAGAGCAGACAAGAACTGAGATGTGAAGTTAGAGTATAAATCTGACTGCATAAATTAAAAGGACGGGAATGCAATGGATTTTGAATAGGTTCTTTCACATGACAGTGTTCTCCTGGAATCAGAAAGCAGACATTGCAGCAGAAAAGCTTTACAGTGTTCTGAAATAAATATTAGTATTTCTCCTAGCACAGAGGAGTTAAATGAAGTGGCAAATCAAAACACTTATGTGTATGCATATACATTAGCTAGAGATAGAAAGTGTGGACTGTAGTGAAAAGGGGTCGATACGGAATATTGTCCATAGAGTATTGACAAAACATTGGCTGCATGTTGCGAGTTTCCTACTTTCTCTAAGACATCTTCTTTCTCGGCTAGAACTGGCACATACGTGAAGGTCTGAGCGTCCAACTTGGAATTTCAATTCCCCTATGCAATTCCCTGCACATCACTTTATGGAAAGAGTCATGACACTGTGGGGCAATGATCCCCTCAGTCAGCAGTGAAAGATCCAAGGGGGAACTGGGCTCTTTAGCCACTCGATTACAATGTACACAATATCTTTGCAGATATAACAGAAGCAGAGTAAATTAGGGTGAGTTGAGATCCAAGGACTCTCCTACAGGGTGTCCAAGAAGCATGATGATATTTTAGGTCACTGTGATGATGACACCAAAAGCAATGCTGGTAATAGTAGCTCCATGCCTGGGCCACAAGTGACTTAGGGCTATTCATAAAATTATTATCCACATACCACTATGAAAGTAGCCATATCCCAGAGTGTTTATAGTAAATGTTATTTTTTGCCATTTTCTTCATTTTTGGATTAGGATTTGTATAGTATATCTGCAAGTCATAGAATCATAGAATTGTTAGAGTTGGAAGGGACCTTAAAGATCATGTAGTTCCAAACCTCCTTTGTAGGCGTTAATTCGATATTGAGTAACTAAATATTTTAAGCTTCAGTTGTTATAATTTCAGCGATAGCTCTTTTCAAGTTTGTGCTTTCACATTTATTGATTTCAATGTATTTATGAAAGAGTTCTGGGCTTTTTTCTTTTCCTTTCAAAACCAGCACAGACCAAAAGGTCTGGAAAATGCAGCAAAATTTGGTTTTCTTGTTAAAACTGAATTCGTGACGCATGTCTTCACTGAAATGATACCTCTAATTCCATATATTATGACATTGGGTAAATTATATTTCTGGTGCTAATAGCCTTTGATTACAGCTTCTTTCCCCCCAGGCAATTACTACTGAAGCATTAACAACTTCCTCTCTCAGCTGGCCAGCTCTTCTCTTACTCGCCTCATCCAAAGCCTGCTGAGGTTGGTTTCCAGCCCTTTGACTCAGACGCGCTGTCCATGTCTCCCGATCTCCTGTGAGACTGGGAATTACTCACCCTCCGTCTTATTAAATTTCAGCTGGCCTTGGCGATTGGCCTGCTCCAAGGGTTGCCCTGTCAGGATGCTTATTTACCTTCACCAAAACACCAGAAAGTCGTTTAAACTGAAAACATACCAGTGAGGAGGTGCACGCCAAGCATTCCAGCATCCTAAATGAAAATAATGATTTAGAAGAAAAATACCAAACTCTGCTGCAGTTTGGGGTGTCTCTGCCATCAGTAAAGGATCCAGCCAGTCATTTCACTCAAAACAAAACACAGAGCCTTTCTCCGTACCCTCCCTGATCAGACCACCAAAGCGCTTCGCATCTCTCTTCTGCTCACCAACTATTTTTATGATTTTCCACAAGAAACAGCCAGGCCAAGCGCTGAGAAGCGCTGCGAGGGGCCGGGAGAACATCGTGTCTCCAGACACCGGGAAAACAAAATAAATCACGGCAGGAACAACATTTTATACGGCTTGTTTTTTACATGATGTTTTGCTATAAGGAAATGATGAACAGAAGCGTGAACTGAGCTGAGGCGCGAGCAGCTCTTCCTGCCTTAGATCTTGGAGCACTGTTATTATCAGGAAAAAGCAATCTTCAGAAGCAGCCAAGAGGTTTAAGAGCACCAGCCATGCTGTTTAGAAACCCTTTCCCTTTAAGATCAGAATGTTATCAGTATAGACTGGTCTATGCTAATAAATAACATGCACAATTTTAACAATGAGGGCGGTTCATCACTGTGGTATCTTATCTAGGGATCAACAAGATTCCTGTTACTTACAGTCTTTAAATCAAGACTTGGCGTGCGTCTGTGCATCATGCTGCGATGTAAAGCAGAGACATGAAAGCCATTTTGAAACCACCTAGCTCCCACAGTAACGTGAGGCTAGCAGCAGAAAGCAGGGTTAGTATGAAGTAATTAGGCCAATTTAACCAGCTTTCTGGTAAATTACCCCATTGAGTTCAGCTGGAGTGCCCTCTGTCCCCACCAGCTTGTTTGAAGTTACCCAGTGTATCTTTACTCTTCCCTGTGGTCTCCAGTGAAGATGTGACACGGCTACCTTTCTATCCAAAGTATTAAAGCTCAGATAGATATTATGGGCTGCACTGGATGATGCTCGTGGCCTGGTAGCCAGTCCCTCTCTAAGGAGTGTGCACATAAAATACAAACACTATAACTGAGATCACCCAGCAACATGGGTAAGAAATGTCTTCCTCCAGGACTGGCTGGCTTTGGTCCTCTCTGACCCCCTGTTCTTGATTGTGAACCTCAGATTATGCCAAGTACTGGCAGTGCTGTCGAGAGTCACACAGAAGCAGCTCTCTGAAAGCAGTAAGATGCACCAATGTAAGCATTTGATGCCTTATTGCACTTCCACCCTAACCTGAGTGTTAACCACTACCTTTCTGCCTGTATTCCCTCCCCATAAGGCAGAACAAACCCCTGTATCAGTATCTGTTTCTATTATTAAACTGGATATTCCCCTCCCAGCATTCCTGGTCTCCTAACATTTGTCCTTGGCTACCCCTAACAAATCTGCATGGGGAAAGTTTCTGCCTCTACTGCAGGGGGCTGATCGTGCCTCGCTGGCACAGCAGGCGCTTCGTGAGTGGCAACATTTCAATCCCACTTTATGCTTTGCCACCAGAAAGCCAGGCACACGCACTGAAATGCTGCCCGTGCATTACCACAGTGTCTTCTATAAGAAAACATGGATTTCTGCCACTAGACAGACACAGAAACTAGTAAGCTATTCCCTGCATTCCTCTATCCCCCTGGGCAGCCCGTGTAAGGGAAGCCATTGATGCCTGCCATCAGATAGACACACAGACTAGTAATAAAATACCCATGATTCACTGCATTTTTATTCCTTAGGGTGCTTCTGAAGAGGGAGCTACTGATTTCTTACTTATGTTTAAATGATTTGTGAAGGGAAAAAAACTTCTATTTTATAGCCCCTGCCTTTAGGCACAGGGGAAACTGTTTTCTGTGAGTTCTGCATTCTGTTTGATAGACAGCTTTCCTCCGCTTACCTATCCTCACTTTGGATGTTTTTAGGAAGCTAAAGTTTTCCCTAATCTTGTATTTTTAATCAGTTAAAAGTTGCTATCTATCGGGGGTAACATCAAACCCCTCCAGTCTCTGCATTTGCTCATTTTAGTGTGAGATCTTCCAGCTTGAAGAACATGATCTTCAATGCCTCATCATTTATAACACCATAGCCCCATCAAGTGCATGCAATTACATGACAGTGCTCTACCATCATGTAAAAGGCAAATAAGGTGAAGAGAAACAAACATGCCAAGTAGTTTTCCCTGAAGTCACACAGAAAATCAGGCAGAGACAGGCAGAAACCAGATTCTCTGGATCTCTGGTCACTAGACACACCGCCTTTCAGACCTTGCCTAGCCCCTGGATATGGGTAGCCCCAGCATATGTGCATGTGAATTGTCAGGGAATAACAGCCAGGATCTACTCCACCTACCAGCTCTGTGCTAGGGGAGGCCACAACAGTCCCCTTTGTCCTTTTGAAGCAAGAGGACTTGCAGGTTCTGCTCTTAGCCAGGGATGGGTTTGGGCACCGTAGAGATAGGCATAGCACAGCAACCTAAGTAAAGATAGAGGCCTCCATGTTCAGCCAGCAAGGGGAATCCTATCCCCAAGACAGACTGGAGCCACATCATTGCCTAATGCTCTAGAAAGCACAACATCCCCTGGAACTCCCCATGGCAGGGCCCTCACCACAGGGCATATTTTGGCAAGTGCTGTGAATATGGCCCTTCTTCACCATTTCCTTTCCATATTAGTCACATCTAGTCTTGCCTCTGGAAGCCCAGCGTAAGTGCTGCGTCTGGTCAGGGAGAAAGCAAGCACAGCATTTTCTGTAGGCAAGCATCCACAGCTCAAAACCACCTAATAATACGTCTCAGTTCTTCCTGACTTGGTAGTGTCTGCATTGGAGAGGCCAAGGTTTGGAAGGGAAGGAATTGGCCAGGACAAAAGTGCATTGGCAGAGCTCTGTAGAGGCACTCACGCAAATCCTGCCCACACTACAACTGGATCCATCCAGGGCTTTCATGATCACTGGATGTGCCAATCTGTTTTTAAAAGCAAACAATCAATAAAGGGAGAGAAAAAAAATGGAGTAACTGCTTGGCCTGAAGCTTGCTGCTACTCAAGAACTTCCCACATTGTGCTAAGTGAGAGTAAAGCATGATGTGTACTCTTTTGGGGTCCGATTCACACCCAAGTTTTTGACCTCAGCAACATCTGCTCTTCCAGGGATGCTCAAATGCTCAGATGTGGCTGGTGAACTCCTGAAGTCAGCTGGCCCAAGCAAACAGAGTTCAAGGCTGAGCTGGCAGAGAAATAGGTTGATTCTGTGCATTTCTCAGGGAAAGGCCATTGAGACAGTCCTTCAGGAACCCAATCTGGAAAATAAAGCTGCTGCTCATGTAGGGAAGTCCTGAACATCAGCAGCGGTGTGGCAGCTTGCAGCAAGGGAAATGCCTCCACCTGGATCTGCACATGTGGAACTCACTTTCCACTTGATATCCACTGCTGCCACTGCTCCTGCAGAGGTAAACAGTAGTCCTGAAACCTGCATCTGCAGCATGGTGTGCAGGGAGGAAGCTTATAGGAGTGGTATGATGTATTTATCCCTTGTCTGCACTGGCAGTGAACATCCAGACTCCAACTCTGCCAGTCTGTCTTTTACCAACCATTAAGTCCTCTTTATTTGACTTAATTGACTTATTTTATTTGAATTCATCCATAGACTAACCTACAAACCACTTGTGCCATCCTTGCCTTTTCCTGTTGTCTAGAAGGTTTTGTGTTCGCTCCTTTCTCTTGAGAAGATAGCCTAATCTTCATCTGAGTTGTCTCCATGCAGGGAGAGATCTTATTCAGAGGACCTGCTTTTAGGACTGAGACATACTGCAGACTCAATAACTTGCATATGAGGTTTTCCTGGTGAAGGTGAAAATACAAAGAATGGAATAAAGAATTCAACATCCCAAAAATGTCAAATATCAGAACTATTTCTTCCATAACAAAACACTGCTTGCAGCAATTAACAGCATCATTGCCAGCTCTTTACTCTCACATAACTTCAGTGGGAACAGGCATGATCAGTTTGTCTTTATGGGAACTGCAATCTCCTCAAGACAACCTCTTAAGTGCAAATTATTAATTCAAGGTAAAAATCGAGACTCATCCAAGAGACACAGAGACTGCCTGAAGCAGAGGTACAGGCTCTGGAAGGAGCAGCTAAACACCTCATTAACTGCGCCTCATGCCGTTCAGTCTGAGTGACTGAGTATTTCCAACACAATTGAAGCTGTGGTTCTCTGAATTAATGTTATTTTTAATAAAAGGAGGCGTTAAGTTGCCTTCTTTAGTGAGCATTGTGGAATGTTTCTAACTTCCCTACCAGACATGGCTGCGTTTGACTGATATTTGTGAGGCACTTGGAGAAGAAATGTGCTATATAAAATTAGAGATGATGCCAAACCTCAGTGTTGGATTAATACATCTGTGTGAATTTAGAGGATGAAAAGCCACCTTCCATTTGATGGCAAGGTGTCAAATTCCATGTTAGTGTAAACTGATGCAGACAGTTCATTATAAAAAGTCATTCCAGTTGTACTGACAAAGAATCTGACCCTGGTCCATTTACTTGAAATGAAGCAACCAAAATCCTGGGTCTGAACATGCCAGAAGTCTGTATTAAAACTGATATCTAGAGCCCAGCTTTGCTTTTCAGGCCTTTTTAAAATGCACCTTTGTATATTGTTGATATACACGATGCAGATGAATGCATTGAAGCAAATACTAGTAAAGAAGTCACAAATAGGCAGAAAGATGCTTTATAAATTATAGAAGTTTAAGGTTATTAGGTTTCTTCATACATTTTGTATGTTCACCTGAAATCGCAGAGCAAGCGCCTCTGCTAGTTCAAAGCAGGAGTAAGTTTCTGTTCAAAACTAAGGAATGAATTTTGTGTCCTCTCAGCCTCTCTCCATCCCTCCCACGATGTGGTAAATTGTGAAAACTCGCTCTCTGCTAGTGCATGAAATGAGGACACTGCAGCCCAGCCCAACAGCATCAATTCTCCTTTGAATAAGAGAGAGCCAAGCACTGCAGTTGCAGTAGTATCTCCAGCCAGATCCCTACTGCTCCGGAGGACACAGCAATACAGATTACAGCAAACACATCTGCAGGACCATTTTCAAAGTGGTTTCAGGGTCTCGCTGGGAGATTTTGGCTGGCTAAATGAGCAAAATGCAGAGCATACATTAGGTCTGTGACTGTAGTTAATGAGTGCGTTGTTTTAGTAGATGAATTGGTAAGGAGGGTCATTTTCTAATACATCTTTCCCAGCAGAGTAAAATATCCACCACTGAAAACAGCCATAGGCAATCCACTATTTTTATATTACCCATGTAAGCTGCTCCTTGCAAATAATGAGCACTCCTACCCAAGAGCTGCTCAGAAGAATAAATGACTAACCAGATTTTATCAGGACACAAGCTAAATTCAATGATTTATGAAGAAATCTTGGTCCCGTCTAATGGAATTTTCCCAAAATAAATTCATGTAAACAACTTGCCACAAAGAGGCAGTCAGTGCTGGCTGGTATGTGTAAACAGCTCTCACAGTTGAGAATATAATCTCCCTGACTGCTGGGCAGTCTGGGGAGATTCATGCAGAGTCTCCGTTCAGAAAACCACCTTTGGCTCTGATCCTCCTGACATCATAATGCCGCCTGTTTCATTCGCTTTTAGTTGCTGTTACTATCATCATATATGGGGGAATCATTTTGCCTCTCAAAGCCAACACATGCATTCTTATAGTTCTCATCAGAGTCCCAGGATGAGAGTCACAGGGAAGATGAGTGGGAGAAGGTAAGAGAGAAATATGAAAGAATCCATCTCCTGAATAAATGCATCCCAGTGTGTTCAGTTTCCAGTGGTGGATTACCAATACCTTTTACATGTTGTTAGAATCAGAGTACAATGTGGTCATATTAACATGCTGTAGTCATTCTCAACCTGTTTCCAGGGGAACTCCTATTTTCATGGTCTCTAACTGCAAAGTGAAGTCAAGTATTTAATAAATTATCTCATGATGATATTTAGTCCTGTTAAGAGGTAACACCAAGAGCAATGTGTGTAGAATGAGCTGTGGAAGTGGCTCAAACTGATTCAGGCTGGTTCCCAAATCACTTAGAGCACAGTTGCTCTAAACTGAACCAAACCATTTTCAGTTTGCATCACTATATGAAATATTTTCTTCTGTGCCTTAATTCATCCTCAAAAGCAACACATCACAGTAGTATCAGTGCTATTAGAATAAGGGCAAGTGGGCAGGCTGGCTGAGTCCCAGCAGTGCCAAGATGACAGTCAGCTTTTTCCAATGCCTATTCATAAAACCAGAATCATCAGCAGTGTTGTGAGGACGACAGAGACAGTACAGCATGTTCTGCTGCTCTGGACAAGAAGAAATCCTGCCCTATACATGCAGATTTTATAGGCACTAATAAGTCCCTTTTTTAGATTTGTAGAACTTTCAAGGCTTTTCACAGCTAATATGTCTACATGAGCCTGATTTCCCAATCTGTCTGCTAGGCAGATGAAGACTGATGCTTTTGAAAAGGAACTAGTGACTTTGCATGCCTGTTGTGGGCTGCCTCACTTGAGCCAGCCCTGAGAACAGCCTGATGGCTTGAGGATTTCCAAAACTCAGTTCCTTTGAGGTGTCTCAGCATAACACCTCATCAGTCTCTACTCAACTCCAGTCAGCGACAAAAACATCCCCAAACACTCCTTGCTCCCGAAGTCACTGCTCCACTTGGACAGGGTGCTTCCTTACGGAGATGTGAGACCTAATTTGCAGCCATGCCCAAGTGCTGCTGTTAGATAGTTGGTGATGGTGATCTCAGCCTGGGCTGATCGAAGTGGTTCCTGGGACTTTTAGCATGTAACTGAGTTTTGATCAGTGTGAATGAGATCGGTATTTACTTCCCCTGGCTCAGACAGCTGTCTGATCACCTCCCTGGTATGTTAACTCGTGAGCTCTTTCAGACTACAGTTTCTTGACCACTTCAATGCTTAGATTGATTTGGTTAAACCAAGAGGAAGTGTCTTCAGCCAGTTGAATTAAAGGATATTATCCATCCATGGCTTTTGCATTAGAATGGTTTCATTTTGAAATAAGAACAGAATAGTGTAACTCAATCATTGGCACAAAAATAATACTGGTATCAGATAATGGAGACTTCCTAGGAAAGATATACCTGATGTCAGACAGCCTCGTAAGCAGGCTGGCAGCCAGTTCTAATGGAAAAACAGTCTGTGAAGAATTCCCAGCATATTATATTCCCAGGCTTTTTAGAAGCTATTTTCTGGCTAATCAAAAACCAGAAGCTATGTCTTCAGCAGATATAGAATAACATCCTTGCTGAAATACATCAGCTCAAGATCTGGCCCACAGCATGAATTTAAGATGTTTAGCTACACTTGAATCCAATTCTTTTTCTACCCACCTATCTTTAATCAGGTGCAACAGCACTTGAGGTCAGCATGTTCAGGGCAGTGTGAATGAAATGGGGAACCAAGCTAGATCATAATGACAGTAATTTACAATGACTTTGCAGAAATGGATCTATCACAAATAAGACATCAGAGAATTCACACCTCTCTGCCCTGTCTGTACCCATGTGCCCGTCCCCGCTGGCCAGCTCATATCCTATGGCTCACAGAACTGCTAATGGAGTGGGATCAAGCAGCCGCAGCTGCAAGGCATGTGGTAAATGCATGGGATCAGTGCGGATAGGTTTAAAGCATTCTGTGCAAACATGGATTAATCTACAAAAGAAGTTAATGAAGCATGAAATGTGAGCAGTATTTATGCAGTGTCTGGGCTATATACAGCCATAACTGTGATACCTTTGAACACCCCTTCTTGGAAAGCTCCTTGCTTACCAGTATCCTCTTTATAAAACACTATTTGAGATCATATATATGGAGGCACTGTATGCTGTTGAGAACTGCTGGTGATGTACAATAGCTTAGTTCACCAGTATAACTACTTCAGGCTTCTTTATGGACTATTTGCCAATCTTAATCCTGGAACATTAACTTTATAACTAGCTTTATGCACAAGGTATAGACAGGAGTAGCACTGGGCTCCCAATAATACGGGATGCTGCTTCTGCAAAGGAAAGCAGGACATACCCCTGCTTCTCCTCCTGCTTTCACTCACCCTCTCAATCTGGACAAATTGTTTAATCTCCTTGCACTTTATTCTGGTAATCTGTAAAACACTTACTCTGAAGCTTAGCTACAATTTGTGAAGCATTCAGAACTTCAAATGAAGAGTGACACGGAAACATAAAACATCGTTGCCCACTCCTTTGAAACTTTGGGGTTCTTCATTAACAAGAGGGTCCTATTCTCCTCTTAATTCCCTCAGCCTTATTATTGGAGACTACAAGTCTCCAAAGGCATTATTTATGTTGTTGTAGTAAGAACTGGTTCAGGCTGAGGTTTCCTGCTTTATGAAGATCTTTCAGTTATGAGGGTAGTTCAATGTTAAGCTGAAGGGACCAACATGTTTCCCCAGCTGGTTATTCCACACACACCCTGCATTCCCTTCCCTTCCCAGATTTGTTCTCTGCTCTTTCATCCAGCAGCAGATTAGTGTGGCTGTTCAACTTCCCCCAGTGTATGTCAGGCTTTTACCTAATGCAAGTTTATACCCCTTCCAAAACGGGTACCTTTCTCATGTTTGGAAATGGTCAGTAGCAGGGAATACAATTCTCAGCCAAAGTATGAACTTAAATTTTCTACAGTATACAGCATAAAAGTTTGAAGCATAGTTCCAACAATCATCTGTGAATTGGATCCTAGCAATATACATTTCATGGTGGTAGAGGGCTTCACATATTCAGCACCTCTACAGGGCAAGCTGGGATTCTCTACTTAACTTCCATTCACATGTGCCTGGCATTTGGGTCCCCAACTCCCTAAGATCTTTTGACATCTCCAGCATAACCATCAGCTTGAAAACTTGACAGTCTTTGGCCACTGGTGTCCCCTGCCACAGTGCATAAATAACTTTCACAGTGAAACCTCTTCTCTCTAGACATAAATGCCTTTATTCCTGCTCCTTCCATCATAACTTTGCCTGCAGCCATTAGTAAGCTAATTACCAGTAGTATTTTCATATAGAACTCCTCCTGGGGAAATCCTCCTGTATCAGCAGTACCACTGACTGGTGAGCAGGCTGCAGGATTGCTCCTTTGGGTGTTAAATAAGCTGACAGCTCTACACAGCTCACTGCGTGGTGTGGTAACCCGATTATGTTTGACAGCTGAGGTCAACAAGATCATTGGAAATGTCCCATTGCTGATCTTCTGAGGAGACGCAGAGTTTCCTCGCTGACAGCTGGTTGTTAAACTGCTAACAGATGCCATAACCACATAGGAAAGAAATATCTTCCTGCAGACGCTGTCTCCGGGACTGCTACCTTGTGTATCTGCTCCTTACTTGCACACATGAAGTGTCTTGTCTGTCTAATTGCTGGGATGGCACCACAAACTATTAATAGCTGTAGATACACAAATGTTGACTATCTGAGCTAGTGAGATCAAAGCTGCTGTGTTTTACAGAGGTAGTTGGATATACTCATGTCACTGAGAAAGGGGAAAAGAGTTTAAAAGGAAAGATTAGTAGGAAATGGCAAATGCAGCTTTAATACATGCTCTTCTCTTATAAGAAGAACTTATTTCTGTAGCTATGATACTGTATTATGGATATTTAGATCAAATTGTAAGACACTGCAAATCATTTCATTCCAACAAGCGGAGCAGCCACAAGATCTCCAAAGTAATGAGGCTATTTCAAATGTGTAGCAGAGAACTCACATTGGTTTTTCCTGTTCTCTTTTCCATTTGCCTCCAGATATTTAAGTCCTTAAGGATTGCTTGGATCACATTATCAAGCTTTTCCACACAAGTACAAGGAATTTTCAAAATGAAAGCTGAGATTCTTGTGCATCCTCATGAGGCAGGACTTGGGGCTCTAAGCAATCCACCAATTGTTGGTGCACTTGCAATAGCATGGCAAGGTTTACCAACACTGTATTGATTCAGCTGAGCAACACACAGGACCCTGCTGCTGCTCCTCAGAGCACAGGCTGGCCTCACACATCTGTACATGTCATATAGGAATAGAGAGAGAATTGTCATGATAGCAAAGCCACCAGGGCCCCGGAAAGGCCAGTGTGGGTGGTTAGTACTGGCCACCGAGTGTCGCTGTTAATCCAAGTTTTGGAGCTGGTCACTCATCTCCTGCGCTACAGCATGAAGCAGATAAGAACAGTAACAACTTCCCCTTTAAAAAGGGGGGAAAAAAATGCGTATTATCTGGTGTCATCGCTTTCTCTCTCCTTTAAAATGCCCAACTTTTTCTCCCCTGTTCTTCCCTCCTCTTTTCTCCTGGGAACCAGGATTCCTAAGCTCCACTTGGAACCAAAGTTCAGATTTTTTGGCAGCACAAAGGGACTCAAATGAGAGCTAAATTAAACCTTTTCAAAACTTCCCAAGCCAGCCGGGTAGCAGACAAGAGGCACATTCCAGGACCGTGTGGGAGATCTGAGTGCTGTGGCAGACAGCAAAGGCAAAGGTGATGCTTTTGGATTTTGCAGAGGTGCCAACCCGTCTGCGCCGGCCCCGTCGCACAAGGGCCCGCACAAGGGTCAGTGCTACTGTCCCCACAGACATAAAAATCCCTCCCAGATATGCTCCTGGCCAGGCTAAACGTTTGTTGTTGATTCCAAAAAGGACAGTGCAGCACTGGAATTGTGGTGTGCGTTTACACAAGTTTAGCACAGAGGACAGTGAGTGGAGGCAGGAGCGCTTCTGGTAAGGCTGAAGTTCATATTCAGGGATAACAGAAGGCCACACAGAAAAGCCCAGTAGAATTAGGCACCCCTTATCCGGCTCTGATTTTTTGTTTAGGACTGCCCCAGAGTGTACAGAAGGCAATGGGAAGGTTTCCTGTTGGATTTACCGAGAATGATATTCACTCGCCATTTGTTTCCTTGTCTTTGTAGAGCAGCCTTGGAGCATGGGTGAGAAGCACGTCCAACGCAACAGGGGAGGGAGGGAAACTGTACAAAACTCTTCCTAACACTGCACTGACCTGCTGGGAACGCTTGGAAACCTTCAGCTTTGGAGGAATTTTACATTTTGTCACAATTTCATAACAGTAGGACATTTCTTTGGAAAAACTAGAAAGTACTGAGTTTTCTAAGCTTTAACCCAAGATTTTTCCCCAAGATAAGGGAAATGGACTCACTTCAACCATTTCCCCCCCCATCATTCTGTATAAACTGTTTCACTGAAATGTTTTTGAACAGCAAAATGGAAACATTTAATGCAAGTAAGATCTAGTTTCACCATTCACGGGCCATAGCCACGTAGGACTGCCTGCCACTGAGGTACATCTGGGTTCGCCAACAAAGGAGCTGGCCTGGGGTAGGTTCATTTTCTAAGTGTTTTCTATGAACATCACCATTACTGGTCCCTAAAAAGGGCTGGACAAGCATCTGACAAAGTATTTAGGTAGGGTTCACTCTGTTTCAGAGCAGGCAAGAGGGGCTGAACTAGACTCTTTAGGTCTATGATTCTATGGCAACACCACAATCTCTGCAAAACTGTATGGTTTGTTCCCAGAACCATAAATCTAGGCTGGCATCATTGGAAACTCAGTGTTGGAAAGCTCAGGTTCATTTCAGATTTATTGCAGTAATCAAAACTGAACAGCATTAGCACAAGACTGAGCCTCCCACCTGAACCTGTGACTCGTGGAGTGAACGTTGCTTCAATGTTCTGGTAGTTACAAATTCCTACTGGATCAGAAATGTCACAATCATTTTATGTCTTGGCTTTCGGGAGAACTGGAGTCAGAGCTGTTGCCCCAGACAAACCAAATAAACTGCTGGGTCTGCTGGCTGCTGCTGGAGGCAGAGTGGGGTTATACTAATTTCTGCTGAATTATCTAGTGTCCTCATGGAAATGAAAAATTGCCATGTCAGGCAGTGAGTGAGCCACCCCTTCTGCCAACATTCATTTCTGCTCCATGGCTCAGTGTTTGCCTTGGTGGTCCCTACCAAAGTCAGGGAGGGCAAAAATATATGTCACTTAATGACTGACCTCCAACCCCACAGAAGGGCTGCCCATATGCAAGGACTAAGTTGGCTAATGGGGACTTAGATGACTAAAAATGGGTTGATTTGTTTTACTCAGATTCACTGCTCTATCTATAACCAACATTATAGTCAACTCCAAATGTCAGCAGTGAATTTTTCACTCTTGGGGTACTCAGACACTACATAGATTCTGGCTCGCTCATCAGTAGGTCCAAACTAATGAGTGCCAAAGCACTGTAGCTATAACTGACACATCACTGTGTTGTCTTAAGGCCATTGAAAATTTTTATAAATTACATTTTAAAATCTAGATTTCTCTTTTAAAACTGCATTTAAAGCAGCCAATTGAACCATTCGCTGTAAAATACATCTAAAGAGTTTATACCTTCCACTGAAAAAGCACTGGCCAAGCTCTTAGCAAGATAAGAATCTAATTATATACATTTAAAGTGACATTTAGAGGCCTCAGTCCTTTTCATATTTGATCTCAGATCTTAGAGCTGGCATCTGTTTCTCCTTTTAGTTGAGAAACTGAAAGACTATTTACGTATTCTTAGGAGTCTATCTCCAATTAAATCTCTTTCAGAACTGCACTCTCAACATTTCATATTAAGTTTCTTGGCAGACAACTATCTTTTTCTTTAAGAGATTTATTTATTCAGTTGGATACTTTTTTCATCCTTTGCCTGGGCACTTGGAGCCTTCGGCCTCACCATCCTATAATTAGAAAAATGACCCTACTTAGAAGCTTTAGAGCTCCACTCCACAATGTCTTCTTCCCAGTTCATTTATTTATCCACCTTTTTACTGATGTGTAATTGCCTTTCTAGCACTGTCCACAGCACTACAGCAGAGTAAGCGGAATCAGGCATTTAGGAACTTATGTTATCAGTGACCAACATCCAAAAGAAGAAGTCAGCTCACTGAATGATAACCAAATATTTCTGCATTCATCATTCAGTGGTGGGTAGGGAAGACAAGAGAAACACAGGGAAAATACAGACCTGCTGGAACTGCCAGAAACTGAGACAGTCCTTTTACAAACAATTCTTTCTTTCCAAAGCATAAGAAATTGTTCCAAGCCCAAGGTGTAGGTAGAATCCCCTATAGCCCAGCTTCCCCAATCTACTCTGTGTATATTTTCTATTTACTTTCTCCAGATATCTGACAAATGGATGCCTTTTGCAACATGCCTGGAAAGTCACCAAATCCGGGCTCCTCTGGATGAGGGTAGGAAGCAGATTCCAGAATATTTAAAACTCCTCATAAAAGAAACTCTGTCAGCACCCTCTGAGTAATGGAGCAGGGCGGATTCCTCCCCCCAGCGCTGCTGTTGACATCAGCACAAGCAAGGCTCACTGGACCCATCCTAAGTGGCACCACTGTGAATCTCATTGACCTCTGAGGTATTCTTCTGCTTGACACTGGAATCCACTTTACCAGAAATAGACATTCAGGATTTAGTATCTGAATATAAGGATAGTAAATAGAAGCAGGCTCTGGCCTGTTAGATCTAAATTGTGTTTCCTTATTTGTTATAGTAAAACATTAAATCCAAGCCTAGTATGAGTAAAACTTCACTGGTGTCTGGCCCAACAATCTACATGACACACATGGGATAGTGTCTGCACTCTGACAGAAACAGGTGGGCTAAAAGGCTTTCCAGAAGTATTTTGTGGGACCAGGTTCTGTTGCGCATCCATAGCTAAAGGGAAATCTTTCCAAGCCTGCATCACAGGCATAGAGAGTTCGTTGTGTCACCTTTTCCTTGTATACAACAGTATAGTCTGAACACTCCATCTGCATTTTACTCCACTTCTGCTCTAAATCGTTCCCTATGGGACCCTCTCTATGGGAACCTCTCTCTGCTCACAGTATAGTAAAACTACCATCTTAGTTCTAAAGTTAGACAAGTGGCTACATGCAGCCATTCCCCAGCTCCCACTTAGTGGAAGCAAAGCAATCTTTCTGTTGACCTTGGACAAGCCAAACCCATAAAACCAATTTAAAGCAAGTCCCTTGTCTGTAAAAATCAGAGTAAGATCCTATAGTCACAATGTTAATTTGGGGCAGTTTATAATTTGTTTTAAATGTTCTCTGATCCATATAAAGGAATTGGAAACTCTTGTGATAAAGCATGTAGATGGGCTATCTAGAAGCAGAAGGCCAGGAAATTCAGCTTTGTGAGCTATCAGTGCTTTAACTCCTCTGCATTCCACCTATGCTAGTCCTGACTAACTGCTGATTTGAGGGCAATTCCCTTCCCATTAAGAACCAGATGAGTCTCTGGTCTCCAGTGGAAGATGGAGGCTGTAATTCCATCCAGGGAATGGGGTGGGGTTTGCAGACATCAATAAAACATGGCACATCCCCTCTTGTGGTTCATGATGTCATTGGAATGACTCAATAGAATTACAGCCTTATGTTGATTTGGGTGTATATTATTCTACTGAAATTAAAGCTTTTGAAGTAGGAGCTTATTGTTTTTAATAACTCCAGTTATATAATTCCTTTCTCATGTCAGTGCTTCAATAAACATTTCTCATGTTAAATTTTACTCCTGATCCTTCCTTGCCAGTTTAGGCTCAGAACTGATATTGGAATAATCCTCTCCGTTTTAAGTCCCACAGACACTGTGCTGTTCACATGATGTCACTCTGTGTATATTCCTTCATTTACTACTGGTGAGTCATTATTATCGTAGCTAATAGAAAGAGGATTATCTCTTTATTAAATCAAAGGCATGGCATTTTGGTGGTGCTGCTTTGCCTCTTTGATTCTTAACCCTTTAAATTACATGAGTCAGGATTTTTCATCATAGGCTGTCATGCATGAAAGGCACACAACTGGTGCTAGATGCTTGCCACATAGTGATCAGGGAAAGGAAGCCTGCTAATTCCTCACCCAAGGTGAGATCATGCGCCAGGATGATGACAGAGCAAGTCCCTCAGAGCCAAAGCAGCAGGAGAGTCTTAGAGTATGGATCTTAGTTTCTCTGTCTCTATTTTAATTCATAAAATAGAAATAATCTCTATTTCAACAGCAGTGTTGTGATTATAACATATTGCAAAGACAGTAGAATAAAATATTACTGTAAGTGTAATGATCAATAGTGTGAGAAAAGTCCAATAGGAAACAGGGCTACCCTGCTGTGAGAGGAAGAAATGCTACTCTATGCTTAGAAAGCCAAATATTTATCACCCTAATCTTTTCTAGAGAACAGCTCTCATGCAATGGAAGTTCTTCAGAAGGCTGCAGAGCTATGAAGAACTAAAAGATTAAGTGAGAAATTAATAATGTCTGCATTTAACACCATTTCTCATAGGAAACTGCAGTATTTAAAATCTGTTTTCATGCTAAACTGAAATGTCAGATTTTCCCCAAACCCCAAAATTTCTAAGATTTAGAATTAGCTGAGCACATTATTACAATTGTGTAGAAAGAATGAAACACACAAATGCAATCGTGTCATTTTCTTTGCAACCTTGGTATAAAAATGAAAATTGAAATATTCATTAAAATGATGAAATCAAACCCAAATACTTCAGCTACATAAAATTCCTCTCAACAAAGCTAAGATGCTTCTTTTTAACTTTCCCATGGAAAATTTTGCCAAAATTGATACCCTCCCTGGAGAAACATTTTGATTTTAGTGAAACTGCATTTATCAGGAGCAAACGGCTCTGTCAAAAACATTTCAAAGAGCTCTATTTAATTTAAACAGTGATGATGGCTGCGATAGAAACAAAAGCTGTCCACTTGCACTACTGCAAGAAGAATGGTTCCAGAAAGCAGCTCCTCGACCTGTGATATCTCTTTACAGTAATCTTAAGGTCTCCATGAGTGGCTGGTAAGAAACGCATTAAGCTGCTGGCCATCAATCGCGGCTCTCTCTGGTTTAAAGGAAAAGATGCCAAGTCAGCCATCACCTTAGAGGAAACAGCAGCTGCGGCTAGAATGTACAAGACTGAATGAAATCTTGCTGGCACATTTCCTTCCCTTATCTACCCTGTTACCCATTATCAGACAGTGGATTATAATAAAGAACACAAGGCTGAAACACAATTATCCATGGATGTGTTTGAGGACTCACAAATCTGCTAATGTTACTAACGAGCCAAGTTACCCATTGCAGAACACATCAGCACTCCAGACGATGGCTTAACTGTTAATGAAACCTAAATCTCAGCTCCAGAGATAAATTTCAAGCTTCTTGTGGCTTAAACCTGGAAGCCAATACATCATGGAAACTTTAGAGAGTTATCTAGAGAACAAGTAATGTTGGTAAGTCACCATCATTAAATCTTTGCTCATTTCACATCTGAGGGATCGAAGCAGCAAGATGTTGTCATTGAAATGATGTCTTATGTTTTTGTTACGGCATGGCAAAAGCCACCATTACAGGGTATTTAACAGGAAGGAATAAGCTTTTGGATTCACAATCCTAAGAGTATCCTAACAGGAACCAGTGTCAGTCTGGTGCTGAGGAAATCAAGAGCTTTAAAGATACAGCTCCTCAGTATAATGCCACGTACATAACTGGGAGCCTGGATATCCAGGTTTACTGCTCACTTTGTAACAACAGATTTCCTTTATGACTATGGAAAGGCTTTTTCTCTTAAATAAACCTTACCTTTTATAAATATATATTGCTGAGTTATGCAATTATAATACGCTTTCCTGTTATGACATTATTTGGAAACAGATGCTTATTTTGGAATGAGAATGCTCTTTTCCTTTAAATATGCATATACCAGTTTCAGAGGAGCAGAAACTAAATGGGGAAAGAGTGGGGGAAATAAGGCATTCTTATTCCAGAATAATTATCCAGGCATAGATCTGAAATGGGATAACTACAGTGGTATAGACAAGCTTTAAGACAAGCGCAGACAAGCTTTATGAGACACCTTGGGTCCTGGCCACAAAATACCTTGAGGATTAGGGTCCAGACCTTGAACTTGACTTGATACTCTTGGAAAGGACAATTTGGTATTCTCATTGTAGTGGATATTGAGGAAGTGCATTACAGACAATGTGATCAAAACCAAAACCTCTGTCCTTCAGCACTCCATCTGTACAACAGGGCTACATAATGGGGATAATATACACCACACATGTAATTATGTTATAAAAGCTTTTGTCAATAATTTCTATTTAGAAATATATAAACAAGAAGCTCTGTGTATCACAGAAACCCTTACAAAGAGACCTTGATAGAAACATAACCATAATAAACAGATGCTGTTATCATGAAGAAAACTATGCTGCGCTCAAAACCCATCACACAACAACCATGCCTGCATACAGCAATCAACTGGAACTATTTTTCCATCTCATTTTATATATATAAAAATGTAGACATTGGTGTGAACGTCTACAAACTGTACAAGTAGACATTGCACTATACTTGCACACCCAGGCTTCCACAGACCCAAGCAGCTCCCCACTAGAGGGGGGAGAAGAGCAATTGCTTTGGCTAAACGCATGAAACGTAACAAAATCAAAACCACAGTCAGGAGGGTAACATACAATTCTAAATGGAACTTGAAAACTTGAGAAGTCATTTAAGGGAACCACATTAAATGCTAAAATGTTTAATGGGACCCATGTGTCTCAGGCAGAGAAAGAGAGTGAGAGAAATGTAACAGAGGAAATCAAGGAGACAATATGTCTGTGCGACTTGTTCTAATTAGGGGCACAGTGCTGGTGAGGATCATTCATTATAATTTAGTTAAATCTTTAGCATGGCAAAGGCACCTCTGTATAGTGGTATAAAACAAAAGACCCCCAGTTGTAAACCAAGTTAAGGCCCGTAGAAGAGAGGTTAATTTCAGTCATTTGTGGAGGCTGAAGGCAGTACATCACATGAATACCAGCACTTCTTTACCGCCACAGCGCCCTGCTCCAGCTAGCAGATGTCTGCACGTTTGGCATGTGGGGGGTGGTACTGGTGGTACAATGCAGTGCCGCATTGTCTCCAACTTGTCTGTCGCTTAACTCGGCGGAGCTGTTTCTTTTAGCAGGGGTGGGAAAGGAGTTCAAAGAAAGAATCAAAACAATCCATCCATCCAAGCTCTGGAATATCTGAGCCGAGCCCGAAGATCACCAAGCACTTCCCAATCTCTGCTTTGAAACCAGAGAACGGGCGCTGATGTGCGGCAGTTTGGGATGATTTACACACGTGCGGCATGTGTAATACTGCAGCGGTACTTGAAAACTTAGAAAGCATCCGAGGAGCGAGCGGGGTCAGGTTCAGGTTTGTGACACTACTTTGTGTCCTCGCAGGGCATAGCTGCAGAACCTCAGCTGTTTCCCCAGGGCAGATGAGGGGCAGAGCAGACCTAATTCACATTGCATTTGCCATTGTGTGTTTTCGGAGTGATTCTGTTTAATTATGGGTCAGATTCTTAGGTGGTGTAAAGCAGCTGAGCCGCTTGCATTCCAGTGCAGATAAACTAATTCACACCAGCTGAACGCTGGGCCAGTGGAATTACATTGCTGTAAATCCAGCGCGAGATCAGAACGGCCTTAACCTGTGTTAGCGCTGACGGAACTGAGAACAGAATTTAACCCGCAACATTTTGACACCATTCCAAATATTCGTAAACCCCATATTAATTTTGAGTGTAAATGTGCCAAATTCACCCTGGTGTCATTCAGAGTCCAAAAAAAATGACACCCTAGGGATGAATTTGGCTCTGCATATTTAATCTAAGTACACGGCATCATCCCAGCAAGGGAAGCAAATGAGCAATAAACATAAGTTTGCTGTTGGATGTTGTCTCCTTACTCCTTAGCTTTCTAGTACATTTTGTTTTTGGAGCTTATTTAAACGAGCAGTTTATGGTTTGATCAAGTCCTAAACAGGAAACCGAAAGGGTTTGTAAAACACTGAGTGCTCTCATTACAACTGACCTACAAAAACCCTTGGAAGTGGCAATCTTCATTTCTATTATACCTGCTGTTACCGTGATGGGAATGTTTCCTAGTGCTTAACACAGACATCAGGGAGTCGGGACTCTTGAGGTCTAACTCTCAGCTTTGCCACTGACTTGTTGTGTGGGCTTGGGGGAATCATTTAAGTTCTCTGTGCTTGAGTTTACTTATATGGTGTAGGACAATTAATGATCACCAAAGGGCTTTGGGTTCCTCAGATGAAAACAGAAGGGGCAGTGTTCAGAAGTATGACAGGAATGCCCTCCCCTTTTCTATGTGACATTAGGGTAACACACTAATCAAATTACACCATAAAATAGCCATAATAAACATTACAGTACCATAAAAATAACAATACTACTACTAAGACATAAAGATAGTAATACAGAGTTATTTATAAAGCTGCTCATTACCATGTTGCCAGGCACCTTAAACACAACTCAAAGTGCACCTTGGACCAAAACTGCTTTTGATGCAAGTGGAGCTCCACTGAGTTCCAGAGAGACCATGCCCAGGTCATGCCAATCACTGTGACACTATTCAGGTTACAGGGAATTTCAGTAGTTTTTAGCCTCCTTTTTAGACCTCAGCAATAATAAATTATAATAAAGCATGCTGCAAGAAAGGAAATTGAAACTCTACATGCATTGCTTTTTCCTGACTCTAGATCCAACCCCCCCCCCCCCCCCCCCCCCCAGCTTTTGAAATAGGGCTTTGGGGCAGTGCTCCTCATTGTCCACTCCTTCAAAGACCCTGAATGTTCTTTTCCTTCCCTCTGTGTTGGTGGGAGATGACAAAGCCCATTTTTTCAGAGATTGACAAAATCATATATCAAAGAATGGAAACAATCTGGACATCAGTTCACAATCAAGGTCTCACCAGTATCAGGCCTTTTCTCAAGCTCCTCCCAGTATGGAGGCTACCAGCATCCAAACAGGACAAGAAGCACAGGACAAGGTCACCACACCAGAGATGGGGATCTGGGTGCACAGTAACAGGACTGATAAAGCCTGGGTTCATGTTGCATCTGGCAGTGACTTAGTACAAGCTCTTGGACAAGTCTATTTTAAACTAATTCTGCCTCTGTGTGTCTTTGAAAGAGGGATTATGAGGGTTGATGTTTGCAGAGTATTTCAGTGATGGACACCGCTATGTGACATGTTACTTTCCCCTAGCAGCTATCAACTCATTGCTTCACAATGCTGCAGCCCAAGTGCCTGTGTGTCCTTAGTTTGAGGCAGAAAAACTGTTTCTTGGCTGATACTAATTTTTGAGACTTAATGAAAGCAATGATATGGACTTCCAGGAACTGTCACACGATGCATATGACACATACTATGCTGCCTAAATATCAGTAAGTGGATGGTCAGATACCAGTCGCAGGTTAATCTACAGGGGAATCCAGACCCAGATGTTCACCTGCTTCCTGTCTGAGTCAGAAAGTAGAACAATTCTATCTGGAAATTACCAAATTTGAATTGATTTGATAATAGAAGTTGTTTCAGTGCAATAAATCACACAAGCCTCACCCACATGAGAAGCAAAGTTGGTGGCACCAATATGAAGTCTGTGATGCAGAACAGCAGAAATACCAGGAGTTAGAAGGAGCCAATTTATCTAGCTACCTGTTAACGGAGTAGAGAAGAGGAACAAGAGCTGAATTAGTGAAAATTCCCCTTTTTCAAATGAGGATCACTGGTTAAAGAAATAAGTTTAATTTCCAGGTTTCCTATCAGGCTACTGCATGAGTGGTTTATCTTTGTGTGCCTTTAAATCTCCTATTTATACAGAATCAATTTTTGGACATTCAAAGTGTCTGTATTTCAGAAAAGAATAAGACCAGCATTAATAGCTTATCAAGGAAAAGGAAGTGTACAGTAAACCAGATGAATGCTTGTCTAGTGTCCAAGTGTTTGAGATACTTGGGCTGGCTGTTCCCTTAGGGATGTGGGGCTGGAAGTGATAGGAAGACTGTGATGGACAGTACCTGATCAAGGTGAACAGGGGAGGCCCAGCCAGCAGCTACAAACAGTTAAGGAACAGTAGAACAATGTAAATCTCAAGTTGCTCATAGAAAAGTACTGGTATTTAGGGCATAAGGAGTCCTTAAACCAGGTATTCTGGATTTAAAATAAATCATTAACATTTTGGTGATCTGTAGACCACCCTGCTCTAGATAGCTTACAAGTGACTGGGTTGGCAAAGTGAAGAAGATACAGTACTATTACAACCTGGTAATGCAACTGCAAGGCAATACAATACAATATAATCCAGTTCCTCAACCTGGTTCATCAAGATACTGGTCCACAATAAAAGAAAAATGTCAAGGAAGGGATAACGAGTCCTAAAAGGAAGAAATTGTGAATGAAGATAATAAAGCCTCAATGTGAAAATATTACCACACAGAGCTGCTTGAGTGAAAAGATCTGTACCACCCAGGAACAAATGTTGTGCTTTCCAGTGTACAAAGGATTCTAAGTAACATTTTCCATCTTGGCTGCTCACAATGAGATACTCAGTCAATGTACAAAGTGATTCAGTTTTCAAAACATCTGTGAAGAGACGTGTTAATGGAAATCACTAAAACCAGGCCACTTCAATTCTGATGCCTAGCTACAGTGGGAACCTAGCTTTAGACGACGGCCTCTGGAGTTACATGAGCAAGTTTAGAGCGCAGATGGGAGGTAATGTCACCTCTTGTAACTCTGGAGAATGCACAAAACCCCCCAGTGTGGTCGACCCAAGTTTCTGCCCAGATAAATACCATTCCTTTTAGTAGGACCTTGCTCTCTCACAAGGTTTAGAAACTCTTCATAAGCATATATGAAACCTGAGGTTATTAGGAAATGCTATGACTTAACCAATTTTAGACATTATGAGAGTACCAAAACTAGAAATACAGCTTTAGGCACTTCAGCTATAGCTCTAACCAGGAAAGGACTGATACCCTCAAGTCACTTCATCACAGAATCACAGACTGGTTTGGGTTGGAAGGGATCTTAAAGCTCATCCAGCTCCAACCCCCTGCCATGGACAGGGACACCTTCCACTACAGCAGGTTGCTTCAAGCCTCATCCAACCTGGCCTTGAACACTGCCAGGGATGGGGCAGACACAGCTTCTCTGGGCAACCTGTCAGTCTACTTAGTCTTCTGATTTCTTCCCTGTGGCTGACCATCACCATTTTGGGTCTGATAGTGCAATATTGTACTACTAACTCCTCAGTAAGACTCAAAGGTTCCAGTTTTCAGTTACAGGTATCAACCAGATTTCAGATCAAGGGCAAACACCGTTGCCATGAACAGCCACTGCTGCTCCATCTCAAGACATAAGCTCTGCCCAGGTGGGCCAGAAGACAGCACAGGCCTTTGGCACAGCCAGCTGTGCTGTGTGAGATGCAATGCACAGAGCCAAGTGCCAAAAGGCCCAGCTCTGGTTCTGCTGAGGACTCACTGTGTGAGCTGAGGCAAGACTACTCCATCACTCTTTTTGTTCTTGGTAGACTGACTGATTCTCCCGTTGAAATCCAAGGGAGTCTGAAAGCATTTAACTGCCTCACAAAGATATGTCATGCGATCTAACATTCTGAGCACAGAACTGGGAGCCAGGAGCTTTTAATGGTGCCTGTAGGGATTGAAGCCAAATCACTTAACCTCTTTGCTTCTCAGCTTCTCATCCATAAAAAGAAAACTATGCTTGTGTTGCTGGCTGGGGTTTTATGAGAGTTAATTCATAGACCTGTATGGAAAATGACTCCTCTTCTCCTGCAGAAATGCAAACTTTTTATTTCAAAACCCAAAATATTAATAATTTCGACAGAAACCAAGAGCCTGCAAACAGAAGTTTAAAATTTGGGTTGAATTGTTCTCAAGGGAAATATATTTCTTCTTGCAAAAGCAGATCTCCATTGTGAAAATGATGGGGGGAGGAGGGTGCTGGAAATTCAATTTTCCACTGAAAAACCAGTTTTGACAAAGTATTTTTGATCAGCCCTAGCATAAGTGAGCCATTTTGCACTTAGAAAGTGCTGCGCTTGCAAAATACTTCGCAATCCTCCCATTGACAGCACACCCAGTGCCAAATAGTTGTATTCCCCTTAGCACAGTGAAATCATCAAGTACTTGCGGCTGATTTGCATCGTTTTTAATTTGTTTGAACAAGCCGGGCCAGATCCTCAGCTGGAGTCAATTAGCAATAGGGCCAACGGCGTAACGCCGCTCTGCACCACGGAAAGCTTTGGCTCCTTTCGTGTGGCCGTGTGCGAGGCCGAGAGACCGGCTCCGGTCCCACCGCCACCGCCGCGGGGCGGCCCCGCTGCCGCTAGAGGGCACCGGCGGACCGGGAGACGCGGCGCAGCGGGGCTCGGCTCGGCTCGGCTCGGCTCGGCTCCGGGCAGCGCGGCTGCGGGCGCGGTGTGGTCCAGGTCCAGCTCGGTGCTGACGCCGCCGCTGAGCCGCTAAGCTGTCAAAGGGCTTCACAGTGCTCCGAGGAGCGCGTCCGCGGGCGGTGCGCGGGTCTTCTCACCCCACCGGGCCCCGCCGCGGCCCCGCTCCCACCGCCCGCGGGGTGCAAAGCAGCGGGGACAGACGGGGAGCGCGGCCCTAACGCCGCTTTCCGACCCGGCAAACCCGGCTGACGACACCGCGGCCGCTTCGGTCACTGTTTATCTCCCAGTACAAAGCGTTTTCGGGGCCGAGATTGAGCTCAGGACCGCGAGTTACTCACACAAGGTTATTCCCATCAAAGTTAACGGGGAGAGTATTAGACCAGCACGGACGTAAGTGGGATGACTGATGTAATGAGCCGCTGATGTGAGTAAGGCATTCACGGTCCAGTTCCTAACCAGAGGATGCCTGGCTACTTGGGAAGAAAAGGAGCAATTTTTGTCAGGTCAGCAGAGAAAGTCTGTTCAGTTCCAGTGTGTTTTCCGTGATTCTTATATTAGCAAAGAAGATAGGGGAAAAGATTTTGACATCTTCTGCAAGAGTGGACACTGACTCTTATCTGATAGTAATGGGGAAAAACCCCAAACTACCTTATACTAAATGCAGCCCCTGCATCCATAAGATGAAATCTCTTGATGAAGGACTTCTAGCTAAAAAGCTAGAAAGCAGCAAACAAACAAGTTTTACACATGAAACCTTCTCCCGCTGCCTTTATTCAAGTTCAGGGAAGCCAACTAGGGCAATGTGGGGTATTATAAACTGGGGCCTCAATGTAAGAAGGACATAGACCTGTTGGAGTGTATCCAGAGGAGGCCATGAAGATGCTCCTAGGGCTGGAGCACCTACCCGATGAAGGCAGGCTGAGAGAGCTGGGCTTGTGCAGCTTGGAGAAAGCTCCAGACAGACTTTAGTGCATCTTCAAGTGCCTAAAGGGGTCAACAGAAAGCTGAAGAGAGGCTTTGGACAAGGGCCTGTAGGGACAGGACAAGGGGGAATGGCTTGAACCTGCCAGAGGGGAGACTGAGATGAGTTCATAGGCAGAAGCTCTTCCCTGTGAGGGTGCTGAGGGGCTGGCACAGGGTGCCCAGAGAAGCTGTGGCTGCCCCATCCCTGGCAGTGCTCAACGGCAGGTTGGATGGGGCTTGGAGCAAACTGCTCTAGTGGAAGGTGTCTGTGCCCATGGCAGGGGTTTGGAACTGGATGAGCTTTAAGATCCCTTCCAACCCAAACCATTCTAGGATTCTATGACTGTCTTCCTTTTGCCTTGTAAATATATTCCTCAGGTGGCTCAACATTACCCTTCCAAATTAAAACCAGCAACAATATCCATTCCCTCCCTCCCAAAGATGAAGTACTGTCAAGCACTGACATCCTGGAACAGATGCGACCATAGCCATGCAAAATATACTTGATATGAAATAGGTGTAGTTATGTTCCACCAGGGGTAAGCCCAGCAACAAGAAGACTGGAATGTGGATGTGGTGCGCAAGAGAGTAGCATGTACACAGCCGTGGTGGGCTGTCACTCCTCCTTGCCACTTCAGGAGCCTGGCATAAGGCGACTACCACTAAGGCTCATTTGAATAATTCCCACATACATTCCAGATGTTGACCACATGGGCTGCCTTTGTGAGGTTTAAAAGTAAGGGGGGGGGGAAAGGGTGAAGTGTTTTTTTTCTTCAGTGTCCGTATTTATTTTCTACACAGATGTTTGTAGTTGTTCAGCATAAATAAGCATAAATCAGCCCTCTTTTTTTTTAAAGTTCATTATATGATTCATATTTATGGAACGTGCACAAAACAGTGGAGCTAACAGAGCTAAGCTGCAGGCTGCTGACATACAATAAAGGGCTATGTCCTGTTTTTAGGGACATGAAAACTTAAAATAACCACATTGATCAAAACCACAAACATCAATAATGCTGCTCTACTCACCCCCTATTCACACAGCAGGCCTGGAGCTGGCAGCCTCTCTCACAGCCATCTATGCAAGGTGTCTGTCTGTCCTTCCTTGGCTGAGCCTGGGTGCTGGGGCAGCAGCAGCAGCCCTGCAGGGAGAGAGGAGGTGGAGGTGTGAGGGCTGGAGCCGCTGCCGGGGCACAGCTCCTGCACCAGGAGCCCGGTCCAGGCCTGGCAAGCAAATGTGCTGGGGTGGGTGAGTTCCTGTTCTCCCCAGGAGCTGGGACAGGTCTTCAGTGCTCCTGCCAAAGACAGGCTGTTAACAGAGTAATTAAGCTCAGCTCAAATAAATACAAAAGAGAGATTATTTTTCCCCACGGACTCCCTTCATTCTGAGTTCTCTCTTTTCCTGCCTAATTCAAGCTTTTTTGTAAGTCAAACATGCAAGCCCAGATGAAAAGTTTAAGACTGTAAAGGGGAAATAATTTCCTTCAAGACTGCAGTACTGCATCTTAACCTGGAGAGGGTAGAATGGAATATAACAATATCACTGAATGTCACCTCCCAAGAAGTCCTGTCTCTTCAACATTCATAGCACAGGAACACCCAAACAGTAATGTATGAAGTCTATTTGCTGCCTTTCACATACAAGCAGTGTCACAAAAATGTCCTGGCCTCAGGAGCACTAGCTGTCAGGGGAAGTCCTTTTTCTCCCTAGCAGTGACTGCAGCAGGGACAGGGACATACATAAGCACAACACTGGAGCTACTATCTGGCTTACTTCTGAAGCTGCTAATGTAAGTTTTATGCTGAGCTGTAGCTGCTGAGGGCAGAACATGGATTAGGTAACTGTGCCATGAAGGTGGAGATGGATGGAAGTGAGCACTGCCAGTGGCATTGTTTCTCCCCCACACCACAGGCATGTCAGCCTTTAATGATCAGATTGCCACTCTGATTCTTTCAGGGCCCTGTGAGGCTCCAGCACTAACAGCCAGTTCCCAACACTTATCAGCAAGAATGCAGTATTTTGACTAAAATAATCTCTCTCTTTTGTTAGTTTTGATCAGTTAGAGAAGACTTTAAGCTCTCCCCTTATTTCTCTCCAATACATAATTCAGTTGCTTTGGAAGCAGAAAAGGTTAGGGAGACGCTACTAAGATTTGGATTGCTTGTCCTAAGCGGCCTGAGAAAAGCTAATGCTTGAGCTGCTAATGCAGCCCTTCTCTGTCCTGCTGAGCCCAGTAAATAAGCTACACATTTAGTCATCACAACTGTGAGAGTCCTATTTTACATAACAACTTCAACCACAACTTCTCTAAAGACATTTTAAATGGAGGAAACTACAAAACACAACCAAGACCACAACTTCAGTCAGAACATTAGGAAATAAAGGTCACAGCACTGGTGATTTTTAAACGACGTGAATCATAGACCCAGGGTCTTTCCATGAATCATAACAAAAATGTGAAGGGTGATATGGTGTACCCGAAAATAATAATAATAATAATAAATAATAACAATAATGATTAAACAAAGACATACACACACTGGCAGTTACTGCTGGTTTGATGAACAAGCTTTAGATGGTCCCACATGTCTCAAGTCTGAACTAACACCTAAAGGCAAAAGGGGTCAGAAAGAGCTCCCTGGAGAGATGTGGTTAGGCCAGGAAAACACTACAATGTCCACATGATGCTAGATACACTGGAACAAAACAAGGCTGATAAATGGATGGCACTAAACATAGTTCACTCGTTGGGGGATCCTGCTATAACTAACACTCAGCTGTATCTACGTTAATGTACTCGAAGCTCCTCAGCATGGGTTTGAAGTGTTAAGCATCTTCCACAGCAAGTTTCAGGTATTGTCATTTCTCAAAAGATTCCCCTGCTAAAGACTGATTGAGTTGTACCACTTATATTCAACATTCGGACTTGGGGATTAGCATTCACCTTTCTCAGCACAGCAGCAATTATGACTCAAATGGGCAGATCAATCTTCACCATGGTCATATTGTCCCTTCAGGCACAGCCTCCAACAAGGGGCTGAGTGTTAATCTTGCTGTCTTGAAGATAATCCCCAGGGCATCTGTGACTCAGAGACACACCTCTGAGTCATTCTGCTTTCATTGCTTCCTCTTGGTCCTTTGGGGTAGAATCTTACTGTTGGTTTACACCAGCAGCAAATTACAACATCCTCCTGCTATGCTGACCTTGCCGTTTTGGCTAGTGACTCTAAAATTAGAGCCAAGATTCATTCTTCACTCTACCTACTGGAATAAGGAAGTCACTTGATGAGTGAATCCTGTTCACTCCATCACACCCAGATCTGAAGCTGTAGGCTGAATGTTTTGAGTAGCCCAATTCATTGCAATGGAATTATCTGTTGAGTGATGCAATACTTGGTTTTAGGCAGGATGGCAAAACATCGTTTATAGCTTCTGAGATGACATGAAAAGCACTTTTGTGTTGTGGGATAGAATGAAGATCTGTATCAAAATAGTCCTAGGAAAAGCTGGGAAAAAACCATCAAACTCATCAGTCTGCAATTCACACTGGCTATGGGAGGAACTATCAATCACTACCATCAACTGAAACTAAAGCTTTTTGCTGTCATCCTCACCTGGAACAGCTGAAATCCAGAGTAGCAAACAATGATGTGAATCCTGACTCTAGTTGAGATCGGTCTCCATCACATACCTGTCTCCTGGTACCAAGTGCTGAGTCTTACCCAATATTTAGCCAAGATTAAGAGCAAAAAACTCTGTGTGACAGAGTATCAGCACTTGAGCAGATGCATGCCACAGAATCTATTTCCTTCAAAGTAATGAAGTGAGATTGTTTATGTGTATGTTTTCAAGGAGCTGAACCTGCAAGGTCCTGCTCACAATTCAGGAAATAGCAGAATATAAATCTGTCCAAATCAGCCAAGCTCATACAGAATTCAATACTGGAATGCAGCGACACCAGCAACATCTTGTTCTTTTGGTGTAATGGCTGTTGATGCTGGGATTTAGGGGGATTATGTTGATTTAGGAAAAAGAGGGGAATATTAATATACAAAATTGTTAAATGTCAAATCAAATCCTTTAATAACGTATGTGTCTGGTTGAGGATGGGAGTGCTTTCAAAACTAGCTACAAATATTCAAGAAATCCATTTGGCAAGTTCAAACAAATAGCCCAAATCAATTACACACGCACTATTCTTAAGGGGGCACATTTTCAGCATAGTATGTGGAGAACTAAGCCCTCTGCTCCCATTATTGTTAATGGGATTGGCACACCCAATTCCTCATACACATGGCTGCAAGTTTAAAGCCAACAGATAAAAATACCACTTGGAAATAATAAGAATGTTTGTATGTTTTCTAGTCTTTCCTGTATAGTGTAACTAAGTTACTTTTGTGATTGATAAGAAATCTCAGTGCATACACTCAGGGTTCCCTGGCCCTATAATCAAAGCTCAAACAGGGATGGAAGAGGGATGGCAGAAACTACTCTTGACAGCTACCTGGAGAGCTTCTGAGAGAAATCCAGGCTAGAAAATAAGAACAGTGCTTTATAGGAACTGTTTAATATTAGCACCTACTCTTAAACACTTCTTGCAGAACAAAAGTTAAGTCCCTCTGAATTTTCAAGTGCAAAACTTGGAGAAGAAAACAAAATGTTAACAGTTCCATAGTAACAGTTGGTGTAAAACTGTTGGATAAGCTTTACATCTCTGAATCAGAGGGATTAGAAGCCGTTTATCTCACGTTCCAAGTAACTGTCCCAGCTACCACCTTACTGACTATTTTGAAGTGGGTGGAAGGAACAGTTTGTCTTTCTCCAATTTTGATCCAAAATTCCTTCCTAAATATCAGAATGTTGAATTAAAATTCAAAATCTGTTGTGATAAACTGGTATTTTTCTACAGAAAACAACAGAACAATAGAACTGCAACAACAGCAGTTGCAGTCTGTGGTGGTCATTGCTTTCATCAAAGCACCCATGTCATGCACTGAGTCAGGAACCCTGGAAATGCAGATCACTCTAGCGTGCCATTTTCTAAGGGCTAAATCCACACAGTTCAGCTGATGTCCTAGCTTGTATCTGCATTTACCCTTATCATAGCAATCTATGGGCAAAATTAAGAATGGGACCCTAAAAATTTGCTGACATTTCTTAAATAAGTACATTTGGGATGTTCTCATCTGCCCTACTGTGATTACGTGTAAGAAAATAGGTTAGATTCTCATAGGCAGGATTTGATGACTTTCTGCAGTAAGCTCACCAGCGCAGTTCTCTCATACTTCCAGTTGATATGTGTTGGACAGCTACATTTTTTTTCACTAATATCCATATATTCCTCCATAGTTTTTCCCTGTAGGTGTGCTATTGCTCATGGGATAAAAATGAGTAAGAGGATGGAGACAGCATCAGAGTTAAGTGCTCTACACACAAAGGGCTCCAGAAGTGCTCTGTGAATGCGGCAAAAGAGCCCTTCAAATTTCAACAAGACAGTTTTATTCCTGATATTCTGCCCAGCTCTTCTATGCTGAGTTCCCATGGATTCAGTTTACAGCTTAATTCAGCCTCCTAATTACACCTGCGTAGTCCAGTGACCGGGTAGAGACTGTTGGAAAACGTAAGTGCTATTTCTGGCTTACAAAGTAAACTATAAGTTTACTTACACCTTCCTCTTCCTTCCTTAGGTGAGGTCTTTAGCAAGATTCTCAATGTTTTGTAGCCAGGTGACTGACATTCCTCCTGATTTTCACCAGCAGAGAACCAGGCTTTGGCAAACTGTTTTATGTAGACAGGGATTACTGAAACAGTAATTACTGCCTTTCTGAAGACATGAACTATTATGTTGAAGACATCTTCTGATGGAAGGGAAGGCTAGGGAAGGGGTGAAGCAATCTTGGATATGGATCCTGAAATTACTTAAATTCCACAAATCCTCGCACTTCAGTTTGACTCAGAATGTTTAAGAACAGGGTGTAAAACCAAAGACTGGTTCCACAGCTGGTGTAAACTGGCATATATCCATTTACTTCAACCTGAAATGTGCTCCAGAAAGGTCACAATACCTGGAGAGTGTAAATAATTAGGTCTGTGGGTCAACAAAACCTGCCAACTCGAATTAGCTGTTGGGCCACTTGAGTTTAAGCCAAACATTGACTATTCATTGGAGAATGCTCTTCACAGTTACTGAGACATCAGTGTTATTGCAGGTAAATATTTTCCCTGCAAAGTCCTATCTGATGGTCGCTCTTTACACTTTCCCAAGGAGCAAATGTTAAATTCTTTCCTGAAGATTCTTCCTCATTTACCGGGTTTTAGGCTGGATTTACACCAGTGAAAGCCAGGAGGAGGAGTGATGGAAAGTTCTTTATGGGGTTCTGCAATGAGTGATTGTAAAACCCCCCTAGCAATCCAATGCAGACAGCACAGTTTTCACCAGGAAACAAAGCCTATTACATGATCAGTCACTTTTTTTACTCAATCAGAGTTTTCCTGAAGATATTCGACTGGCATTTCATTCTTAGTGGAACATTCCCCATAAGCAATTTCCATAACAATTGTCTTGCAGAACATGGTACGAATAAACAAAAGACAATGTGTAATAATGTGGATTAGAGTTTAAGCATTGTGAGCTAGATATATTCCAAGCAGTATTTGAAACTCATTTATATATAGGCCTAGAAATAAAGACCCTGTCTGGATCTTGGCATTTTGCTTGGCATTTTAAGGCTAAGTTTTTAAAAGGGGAAAAAAAATGTGGATGGATATATATATATATATATCTATAAGTGCATATATAAAATATGCACTTACAGTAGCTACATTGCTGTTTACTGTAGATGTCTACTTTGCCTAACATCACTGGAAACCTGTTTGTGGTTAGGAAGACGTTGCTGCATTTTCCACATGTGAACAGCCACTTCCCTATGGAGTGGCCTAAAATCTGTGCTGAAAATGCCACAGTAGGTGCACCCCTGAGTGTGCCACTTGCCTAGGTACAGTCTTCTGATACAAGAGTCTCTATTCAGGGCTCCAAGCTGGTTTTAAGAGCGTAGGTATAGTCCATACTTCAAATCCCATTATAGACTGTCACCCAGCAGAAGCCTATTCCATGTGCACCCTACTGCTGTACCAGCATTGCTTCTGGTGTCCAGGGAACACTATCAATTATACCAATGCTACTGGATCAACTGCTGCTTTCTAAAACTGTCTCAGCAACTGTCCTTGCTCTAACCCCACAACATTAACAGCATTA
This sequence comes from Neopsephotus bourkii, assembly GCF_033783945.1. Taxonomy (NCBI): domain Eukaryota; kingdom Metazoa; phylum Chordata; class Aves; order Psittaciformes; family Psittacidae; genus Neopsephotus; species Neopsephotus bourkii. Next base: position 4,528,393 of record NW_026902223.1, read on the forward strand.
CTTTAAATCTCCATTGACTCCCATTAGTCTTTCCATTAGACTTTTCATTAGACTTTTCTGGACTTCCAGAACTCTCTCTGGGAGGAAAAATAAAACAACAAATAACATTATCAGATGAGTTGTGGGAGGCTTGGCTAATGCTGGTCAAGCAGCACAGGCATTATTTATATACTGCAGTTAATTTCATATAACTGTAGCATCATTTCATTCTGTCCAGAGCCCTTTTTGCCTCCTGATGGTAATTTATATCTATTACAGCATTACAAAGTGTTTGAAGAAGTGATGCAGCAGACAGAATGATAATGTCTTCTTAGATAAAACACCAAACTCTTACAACAGTTTGTAAATATTTACTGACCTCTGTTTGCCTTCTTGTCCTAAGAACCGTGTCCAGCTTTATAACCACAGTAGTGGGAGATACATATTTAAATACAAAACTCCTAAATGACTATCCTAATGTCTTCATGCAAATCCCAAAGCCAAGCCCTTATGTATAAACACTAAGTATTAAGAGGGCTGGCAACACTAACAGAAAGTATGTGCTGAAGAGAGGGCCTGTAACAGGCATACAAATGTAACCAGGACTGACACAGTTCAAAACGGATTTGAAAGAAATGTTTAAAGGGTCAGGGCTAAACTCTGGCTACTGAGAATTTCAGTTTAACTGATAGTGCTGCTTGAGATCATAATAGCTGAGGGACGTGTCCACTGTCTAAAAATAGGAAGAGAAAGACTGGAACAGCTGTCACAGGGAATTCTGCTTTCTAGAAATGATCCATTGTGACAGTCATGGTGAATATAAGGTTCCTTTCCAGATGAATAAAAGGGATGAGGATTTCTGTGAGACAGGAAATGTCAAAGAACAAGTGATACTCAAGATTATGGTTTCAAAATCATACTGAGTAAAGCTCAGAGCTGTACCTTTCGAGCTGGTAAAACTTCGTAAGTGTGGTGTTAGCAGGATTTATGAGGTTGCCACAGTACCCACTCAGAACTATACTGTAACCATGAAAGCAGACGTGCATTTCAGGACTTGGAAGGCATCACTGGGAAGCACACTGGGCATTACAAGCTTTTGGAAATAAGCTATTCCTAGAATTACTTCAGGTCACATTGCCATAAATGGCTTAGTATTTGCCACGAGTGGCTCTTAACACACACCCACCCACACACATACACACCCACCCCATGAGATTCTCATGGAATAGCATGTAAGGACTAGCAAGGGGATCTTATTTATTATTTGCATTTCTAAGGTATGCTTTGATATCGAGAGATTAGTGATCTAGTTTCTAATGACCTGATTTCAAGTCTTTGGTGTGCTTACCTCCCCTGTCTTACTGCTTCTGCTGGTTTTTGACTTTCATATTGCTTCAGCACATGCCTGACTTCAAGAAGATGACTCTTTTCTTAAGGCAAAAGGATTATGTACATCTTTGAAGCTATTCAGGTGCTGAAGCTTCAGACCCTCTCCAAGTGACAGGAGGGTTAGGTACTCTGTGCTCCTGGGAGCCAAGTGCAAAGCTCCCAGCCAGGTTCTCCTGTTGCTACCAACGCTACTACAGCACCATGTATATCAGCAGCAGAACTCACAGAACCATGCCAGCCACTGACACTCCAGAGGAACATTCTTACTTGGCGGCTTGCATGGTGGCACATGATGAAAAGGGCACAGCATGTGCCCCGGCTATCACAGGACTGGCCAGCCTGCTCTCCAGGGTAAAACAGGGCAAGACTGAGATGCCCTGGCAGAGCCATGAAGGGAAGTCTGCAGAAAGCCTACCCCACTACATCTGACTCGAGCCACCATTGTTAATCACTCACTTTCATGAGCAGTAAATTCACCCATAAAATTTAATTAGAAAGAAATCTGTAAATGCATTTTTAAAATAAGGCATAAAATACAAATGCCCATTAAGGGAGTGACATAAACACCCACTCGGAGCTTTACTGGGGAGCCAAGGAGGAGGGTTTCTTTGTTGTTGTTGTTCTGTAGTAAGTTTTAACATACTATAAAAAATAAGCATCAAGAAGCATTGTTTTGAAGGGGTAAATTGTACACCCTCTGAAAGAGATCTCTGTCAGCTCGGTGCCCAAAACTGAACATGCTATCAGGCAGACTAAACAGTAGGCACAACATAACTTTGTATCATTAGAGACCTCCCATATATTTGCCCAGAAGCGAATGCTCGCAGTTGACTAAGCCGTTTTGCTTTAGTGTTAAATAATAACTACATTTCTAGAAGGATTCAGCCCCAAATATTAAGCATTCCAGCCAGTCTTTCCAAAAGCAGAGGGAGCAGTTGTTAATGTATAAATACTGCTGTACCCAAGAGAGGTGAACGTTGCAGGAGTCACTCTGCATTGACACCAAACCCTTCCACATCACTGCTGGGCCAGAAGGGGCTTATGGGGGCCTGCTGCTGGGGCAGAATAACGGAGTGCTGGTGGAACAAGGATGAAGCCATGCATGGCAAGAGACCTTTTTGGCCAACTTGTCCCCTTCCCCCCCCCCCCAAGATCACTGAACTTTGTATTGCTTGTTTGTACTGCTCAAGACATTTGCAAAATAAACTTCTTCATAGATGATTTATATGCAGAGAAGTTAAAAACAAACTGACCTTTCTCACCCATCAAGTAGTCCAAGCTTTTTCTTGTATCCAATTGCCTACTTTAAACATGTGAGATTGCTCTTTGTTACGCATGGATATGCTTTTGTATGTGCCCACTTAGACTAAGTTTTGGGAGGAAAAGCAGCGAGGGGGTTTTGCAAGATGTGAGCCCATTTATCAGATGGAACTGCTGAGAAAAATCACTACTGATCTTTTCTGGAAAATACACTGTTACATAAGTGCTCCTGTAACTTCTCCTGTTTCATAAGTAACCTGGCAAGTTGGGTAATGCACATTCTGGGTACCATTCGACAGAAATATTTCTAATAATCCTCTCTGTGTACAAAGCGGTATTGCCTCATCCTGGTCTGGCATTTAATCTACTAGTTACTATTTTCAGACAGGCTATTTCCAAATCCAAATAAAAACAACAATCTCACACTCATACAGTGCCTTTCATCCTAGAAGATTCCAAAGAGCTCTGCAGAATTAAAACGAAACAGGCATGTTGGACATAGGGTGGCTTCATTCATCACTGACATGCAGCCAGATCTCGAGGGACCGGGGTCAGTAGCAACAGCTCAGAGCAACACCACAGAGCAGTTTACAGCAGAAGAGAATCAGAGAGCCTGAATCTCTTCTTCCACATCTTACTGCAGTTACACTGAGTTCTGTGATGTTATTTGTGATTTACACATGATGGTAAACATGTTAGGCTGTAGCTCAGCAGGAATGAAAAGGAACATTCACCTCCACTGCAACACCCTGCTCCCTTTGCCACCCAGCGAGCCAGAGATGTGACTGTGTTCAAATCTGTGAAAGGTAGAACAGGGGAAGAGCAGCATAGACTTGACAGGGTCCTAAAGAAAATGGATGGGATGTGGGTATCATCCCCATAAAAGCCATATACAGAGTAAACCTTCATCCAGCCTGCATTCTCTTTTTCACAGAGCTTTGTCTGCCCAAACATCTGAAGGCCATCCTGGCCGGTACACAACTGGGAAAGGTCTACCGAAGGCCAGAGCCAATGTAACAGCTGCATGGCCACATCTTCGCTTGAATTGGAAATCTCTGGGATAGTCCTTGAAAGCATTCCAGCAGGGACAGACTCCACTATTACTGTAGCACCGTGGGAGCGTTTGGGAGGCAGCCACCCTCTGTTCCTCACTCCCAGGTCCAATGTAATCTGTTATTATTTACCTTCAGCACCTGCAGTGCCAGCTGACAGCATCAGGAATCCCAGCTCTGGAGGAAGTGTGTAACCAGGAGTTAGAATCCATTCTCTCCCATTCCCTGCCCACACACACTTTTACCAACCTGATACAGAGGTATGAGAACCTTTTTTCCAGGCTGTTTTTCTGCTGCCTCCAAGTGTCACAGCATAACTCAGTCAGGCTGTACCAGGATCCAGAGCTGGCCATATTATAATCTCATTTAAAGATACGAAGCCATAATTAGTGAACTGTGAATAACCATTCTGTATTATGATGTCTAATACTTGTCTTGGCTAATGCAAGTACAGGGCAAAGGGTATAATCTTATTTATATGTATCAATGAACTGAATATATGTCTTTACAAAACCCCTGCAGTACTTTTGCCTGCACAACTTAACCTGCGGCACCAAACCTGCACATTAACTGCTTACACTATGTCATGCCTTGATTTAAGGAAAAAAAAAAAGAAGGGGAAAGAAAGCACCAAACTTCCTTGTTAACCCTCTTACCAGGCTAATACTCCATTGAAAATCCCCTTGGTTGTAATGGATTTTGCTTTTTATACATACTTTATACAGCAGCGTATTAAAGTGGCTTTTTATAAACACAACACATAAGTAGCCTTGGTTGGGGTTTTTTTGTACCCTAAATCTCTACCAAGACTGTTATATAAATGCTACTGTTCTAAAAATAAAAGAAACCCCAACAAACCAGCCAGGGAAATGGTCCATTATCACTCACTGCATTAGGCTGCTAATGATGGCAAACCAGGGCTTGCTATCTGTGGGTGGAATAAACCTCCTTACAAAGAGAACCCATCTTTACCTGGTCAGCACTACCTGGCCTCGGTTCCCAGCCCAAGTTCAGGAAATCTTTGAAGGGCATCTTTAAATACATGCTTCTTGCATCAACAGGTCTTAAAGATTATGCATTTACAAAATTGCACTAACTAAATGGGGTTTTGGTACATGTATATGTCTTTTCTTGAGCTGAATATCCATTACTGTTTCTGGTGTAAAACTTCTGCTATATCCTTCAAAAGAAGATGTTCTCACACCCTTCATTTAATGGACATTTGCTTGGGCACTGGTTTGCCAGGTACTTAGAGTAATGGGGGAGAGGAAGGTATAATTAATCTAGAACTATAAAATCAAGCATCATAAATTAGTCTACTTTGGCCAACTACAGCACTCCATCACTCAAAATGATTGTATATGCCCCAGGCCTCAGCCTTCAGGAACTGCAAAGGAGCAGCCAATGGCTCCTTTTCTCTCTCCTCCTTGGACTGATCTAGAGGATCCCTCATGGGGTGGAGCACGCTGGTCTGGGCAAGGATGTTTTGCTGCCCTCTGAGCTGGTCCACTTCAGTACAGGGACAAACAGGGACTATGCAAGTGCCACAGTGCTTGTGCAGCCATAGGCATGCACTGCCCTGGCTGGTGCCAAGGGCAGGAGGAACCAGAACAGTTCCCACCTCCACTCTGCTAGTGGAGCTCCACACACTAGCGACAGAGCACTTGCTTGTTGCCCAAGGCTGTTTTCACCCTGAAAATGTTTGTTAGCATACCACACTGCGTCCTGCAGGCAAGAGCCAAGGGTTTCTAAGCTCTCAGTAGAGCTTTCAGAGGTGTGCACCCATAGCAGTATTTTACTGCCTGTGGCTGAAAATTTATAGCTCACTGTGCTGGTTTTGTTTAGGTCACACATCAGACTTTACAGACTTGAAGCAAAATTTTGTGTGGATACATAGGAACAAGTATTGTAACACAGGCCCCAAACATCAGGGTATAAATTGTGTGCCGGCTGCTTTTGAATAAACCAAGGGTATGATTTCAGTCCTTACACATGATGTAATCTTTAGCACTTGTGGACTGGCACCTTACTCAGAGCACTTGTAAATAAAGACTACTGTAGTACACAAGTTCGTCTGGGTTTTGGAGACTGTGAAGAGCTCTGGTTTGTGTTGTTGATATCTGTCACAAGCTCCCTCACAATCTCACTTCAGCGTAGTGAAGTGGATGTTTTCACACCAGGAGGAGATGTAGCTCAATGGGAAGAGCTTCTATTCTGGCTTCTGTTCTTCGCTTTGTGACAGATGAACTCTAACAACGGCCTTTGATAGCTCAGTGAATTCTCTGCAAACATCTAGAAATACGTCTGCTTTGGAATGGCAGAAACCTGAAAAGTCCTTCAACACCCCCCCCCCCCCCCCGCTTCAGTGGCCAAATACAGAAATGACAAAACCAAAGATTTTTGGAGCTGTATCATTCCCACTTACTCTATTTTGCAACTCTATCACTCAACAGGCAAAAAGCATTGAGAGCAATGCATTCCATAGACACCATTGTATCAGTTACAGATAACTAGGCTTTGTGTTCATCCAGTCCCATCAAAGACCAAGAGTCCCATTTGACTGGGCGCTCTCTAAAACCTCAGTACCAGGCTGAACATTCCATGCTGTCATAGGAAAGGTGAGTTGTCTGAGGAACCTTGTGGCAGAGATGGAAATTCAACTGAGCTCCCCAGATCTCAGTTTTGGACAGATTAATGTGCATCTTCCCATTCAGTCTGATGGCACAGGCCTGCAGTGAGATCTGAGTGTCATCTCCTAACTGCTGTGGGAAGTGAAAGCCCACAGCTGGCCCTTTTCTCTCTTCATGGGAAATAAGAAATATTCTCAGTGTTTGTGGATCTTTCCACAGGCTGAGATATTCTACCTACAGCTTTTCTTCCAGAAGAAAATATTCTAGGCATTTGCTTAATAATTTTAGCATTTCTCACTCATTTGTCTTTTTTTTTCCTCTTCAAATCCTCTCTGTCATGAGAATAAAAAAAAATTCCATTCCAAATGGAACATTTTCTTTAATCCTATAAAGAACGAGTATAATTGATTCAACTATAAAATTTATAGGCATGGAATCAATGCTTATTATAGCCCAAACATGCCAGGTCACTTCTTTGTGGCTGGTTTAAAGCTGTTCCGTTACGTCTAATGTTCAATGAAAATGCTTTAGTCTGAACATGAAAAGGTGAGATTGTATTACATCTGCATGGCTGGTAGGGTCTGATTTCAGGGTTTCACACAGAAGACCCTCCATTGTTTTCTTTGTACCTTCTCTCTGGGGTAAAACTAACTTTTTGACAGTCACAGTAAGTAGCTGCTATAATGTAGACATTAATTTAAAGTGGAGCTGTATTACTCCTTAAATAGTTCAGACTTTGCCTTTATGTTTTGGTGGTCAGGAAAACACTGAAAAATGGAGTATGAATGGAGCTTAATCATGGCAGTGATGGCAAATCTTTTCAGTCTCTCTTAATTTTTCTCTTCTCAGACGTCTGCCTTCAGGGCTAGTTGAAAAGATGCAAGTGTTAAGCAGGCACAGTCACCCCTGTAACTACAGCTCTACTCTTCTGACTATTAAACATTTCTACACACTTAAAGTTTGCAATTAAGCTCCTAAACTTTTCAGCAGATGTTTTGTCTAAGCAGCAAAGTGGTTCTAACTTTTCTGCTGGCATAGAACAAAGCAATCACATAAAACTAATGGTGGAACATTTAGTAGGGGTATTTATTAGAGCTGGATCCAGTCAAACAGACTGGAGAACCTCAGATTGAGCAGATTCCTGTTTTCTTACTACTTTGTTACTTCGTTTTTGGGGTGTGCTTGGTGTAGATGCAATACTTCTGAAATAAAGCTGTGTGGCAGGGCTGTGATTGCATGGTGTGTCTGTGCTCCTATGCAGTGGTATCTTTAGGTTTCAGTTCCTGGCCCAAAGTTTGCCCTTGGTTGAACAGGTGTAATTCCCATTGAACCAAGTGGGAATTCCACAGTTTTAAATAAAAACAGCTCTTGATCCATTATCCACTTACATGCACTGTGTCCAGGGGCCAAGATACACAGAATTGACAAGTGATTGGGGGTTCCTCAAGAGCTTGAAGCTTTACTACATAGGGCTGAAATAAAGCAGTGTTTCAGACAGCAGGGAGCATGTGGCAGTTTCATTTGTCTGAATTTCATCACACAGAATAAAAGCCTTTAAAATCACCAGTCACTTTCCAAAAAACCCCAAAACCCCCCAATTTATAGATCCTACCAGCGTTAAAGCCTAAATAAATCCCTGCGTCAGCTGCCAGGATCCTGGATGTCAGTTTTCAAGGCATATATTGCCCCAGACTAGTCTGTAAATAATTCTCTAGTTTTATTCAGGACTTGAAAACCACATCACTAGTGGGCTGGACTTGTGGTTATTCATTTGCATATTCTATGTTTTGACCTAAATTGAGTTAAATGCACAGGGAGAAGAAACGAGAGTCAGATTTCATTAAGAAAATAAAGCAGCTCGTGTGAAACTGACGTCTAGTGATGGAAAAATATGCAACTGAACTGAGCCCTTCACTGGTTATTTAACTAAAACAAGGTCTCCTTAATGACAAACACTCCCATCTTCAACTGCATCACAGACACTAATGGAAAAACTTGGCATCTCTCATTGTATGGGAATACGAGGCAGAACTGGTGAGGACTTTTTCCTGCCATACCCTTGCCAACTGTACATTCCATCTGACTGAGGATTACTGATAATTTTTGGCAACTTCATGGCTACAGAGGACTCTTCTGTACAACTATTTATTTATCCAGGCCTTCAGGAATTTATTTTTAACAGAACTTTTCAAAACGCTGTAAATACAAATATGCTAATTGTATTAACAAAAGGATTCCTACACCAAGCCTACTCTCTTTTTGCAAGCATACTTTGGGGGCAAGCTCCTCACTTGGTGTAGGTTGGTAGAGCTGCTCTTGCTTTGGTGGATGCCTGCCAAATTTACAACACTTGAGGATCTTTCCCAGTAAAGCAAAATGCTTATAAAAATCTGAACAAAAGGGATTATTTAGACATATGTATATTTTTTCCTTAGCAGGGAAAATTTAACAGCCATGTCTCTGCAGCTACAAAAGGGACCTAATTTGCCAAGGCAGCATATATAGCATAGACATGCCCTTTTTACAAGGGTATGTAGTGACAGGACATAGAGATTGAGATGAGCTCTTAAGCAGAAGCTCTTCCCTGTGAGGGTGCTGAGGCGCTGGCACAGGGTGCCCAGAGAAGCTGTGGCTGCCCCATCCCTGGCAGTGTTCAAGGCCAGGTTGGACACAGGGGCTTGGAGCAAGCTGCTCTAGTGGAAGGTGTCCCTGCCCGTGGCAGGGGTTGGAACTGGATGAGCTTTAAGGTGTGAATGGGAAGGGGAAAGGGAAGGAGTGATGAAAGGAGAAACACCCTGCTGAGCTGAACACCAGCAGGCAGCAGGGTTTCCCTGAGCAGGGGAGAGCAATGAGGGGCTGAGCTTGCCTGAAGTGGCTTTAAGCCACCACTTCATTAACTGGCTTTTACTTCCTACCAAACCAGACAGAACTGACTCCAGCAGAGCCCTGGGCCACCTCTATCAGGGCATGCAGACATACCCAATTAGATTATTGCTTGTCAGAAGACTCTGACAAAGCTGAGAACTGAGCTCTGGCCTCCTATGTCCCCATCCAGAACACAGCCTGTCATTCCCTACATGTCCTGGAAAATCTCAGGACTAGATTAGAAACTATTACTTTCACCACAAAAAATTCAACGACAACTTTTTGGTTTTGAGGGACAGAAAGCTGAAATGTTTCAGTTTTGAATGAAGTTCTTCCCCTCTGCTTTTGGGTACTGAAAACCAAAGAATTTTTACAAGCAAACCTGATTTTTTTTCCTGGTTTTAACAGAAAGTTTGTTACCCAATCAGAGCCTCACAAGTTCTTCAGCATCTGAACCTGAACATTTTCAGATGCAGTGCTAAGAGAAAAAAAAGGACAAGTTTTTTGAGAAGAGCAACTTCCCATTAAAAATCACAGCAAAAGGGACAGTTTCCTACGTTTTCTTCCTCTTCATCAAAACTATGAGTGGTGGGAAGGGAGAAAGGGGCCATGTCCCAGCAGCTCCACTCTAGGACTGGCTCTGGGAGGCAGTCACGTAGACTCAGCACTAGTCACAGCCCCATCCCAGTCCCCTCCTCATCCTGAGCAGGGGGCTGGAATTGCTTTTGATCTGCATCTGCACTAAGCTGCCTACACACAAGGGGTTCACCAGCCATGGCTTTCTCTTCTCACCAGCTTGTCGCTAAAGGGATAATGCACTCACATTCAGGAAGACAGCCTGCTCCAGGCAGGATTGCTGGCCCTTCAGAAGGGTTAGGCTGTGTGCTTAGTGGGCAGTTGGCACTCATTTACCTTTCATGTCTCCTGAACTGCTTTTGCTATGCTGTTATACAGCCTATGTGAAAATTCTGACCATGATTTAGAGCAAATAAGTTGGGTGGTCAATAGGCTGTTAACTGTGCTCTGCCCCTCCTAACTTCCACTGCAACTAGGAACGCTAAACCAACTCAGTAATCCGACTTGTGTACCTGACATTACTACTACTACCAGCCAATAGCTGGCTTTGGATTGAATCTCCTGTGTTCAGTTTTCAAGTTAGTCACCATTACCTTTGCAGAATTAAGAGTACATGCACAGACTACGACCAAAGCTACACACAATAACTTACTGAGCACATGCCTTAGCGCTGAGTGGCCCCTGTGTAGGCTCACCAGGGGCTGTGCAGCTCTGAAGAAGGAAAAGCATTTTTTGACAAAAAGAAAAAAATTCTGCTCTAAAAGATTTAATTATTTTAAAATGTAAAATAAAATATCCATAAAGTAACCCAAAGAACTTAAACGTTCCCTTCGAGGGAAATTCTCTCTTTTTAAAATTATCCCTTTTCCTAATAAACTAGTAATTTATGTAATCCATATAAAACCACTAACACTCATTCTTCTAGTTTTAAATAACATTGGAGAGCTTTCCCAAGGCTTATTTTATTTTTATGAGAAAGATTAAAAATCGTGATGGGACAGATTCTTCCACACTTCTATCTGCTGACAACCAGCATACTCCTGCCATAATACCAGCAACTAGCAGCTGGGGATGTGTCGTCGGGTGGAATTTGCACCACTCCACTGGCTGCAGCACAGTAATACCAGGCTGACAGATTCACTGCTCTGAATGCAATGCCATCTGATTTGGAGCTTGCTGAACAAGTCATAAATCAAGTGATCTTTATGTTTCTAGACAAACATGTCAGAAAAAACAAGGATAAAGGATCTCTGTAAGGAGCTATTTGTTCTATCCAGCCTCTTATCCAGCTTAATATTTGTATTGCTTCACAACGAGCCTGCTTACTGTGATTTGCTGAACTGCATAGGAGGAAGCTTTACCCTTTCAAAGTCAGTCCAAGCTGCATCCCTGTTTTTCACCCAGAGGAGGATGATGGGAAGAAGCGACAGCTGAGTCACCATGCTTCCTGGGGCTCCCACTTCCAGGGATGCCACTGTGCTCCAACCCATCCCTAAAACATGCACAAAGCACAATCTACCCTTAAGTAGCTTGACATCCATGGCTTAATGGAGCTTTAGTTTTGGATCCAGTTTCATGCTAAAGTGCGGCAAGACTGAGTGAATGAATGACACTGGAAATAACAGGGTATCTCAGATGGCACTTGCAGACACAGAACAAGGGGAACACACCATCCTCACCTCTCAAATGGGTGAAGTCTACTCAGACAAGAAAACCCTGCCTGCTCTCTCATACCCCCCCTCTGCCCCTTATTTCTCTCTCAAATAATTCAGATGTTTTAGCCCTTTGAGACAAAAACTGGAGCTTTAAATTAAAATGTCATCTGTTAGTAAAGAAACTAAGCTATGTTTCCTGAGAAAGGACTCACTTATGCTTATAAGTTGCTAGTGATTAAGCAACTGGTATATTTTCACACTCATTAAAAGAAACACGGTGTGTTCGCCTTTCTAAGAAAAGGCATCTTGTTTGTAATACTGTAATACATTGGGAACACCTTCTAATTGGCTTCTAGTGCCCCGTGCCAAAATTCAGACACAAGTTTGTTTATTTACACAAGGAAAAAAATACAACATTGTATAATTAGCCGAGTAATGGACTCCTAAATTCAGCAACGCAGAGGAATGCAAAACTGACAAAGTTTTTAAGATTCCATTTTGGTTTATGAAATATCTCAATAGGTACCCAGACTGCATCATGGCTATTGTAGCCATGCGCTGCTCAATGTGCTGTTTGTGTGGAGATGGAAAACTTTGACATGTTTGATTTTTATGCAAGTCAATTAACTTGTTTTTTAAAACTGTAAGGGCATGCTTTGCAAATAAGATTACTTACTATAAATTATGAGAACATAGGGCTCCATTCAGACAAAAATGTTACACACCCCTTACACATGCATAAGTCTGCAGAATATAGTTCTGCACCCTGACAACCTATTCAGCTAGGGGTAGGAGCTTATTTTGGTCTATTCCGTGGGGGCTTTCCTAAAAAGATATGAACAAAAGGGGATAGAGACTTAATTAGAATGTCTCTCTACACCCCACCTTCCTTTGCACCACCCAGGCAATTCCAACTGGCCAAAACCTCTCCTTATGTGGTGAAGGAAGAATTTATTTTTTCAGTTAAGTCAGCCCACAGCAGAATTAGCAATGGTATGTCCCCCTAACCACAGCACAGACAGACATTTGGCCATTCCCACCTGTGAGTTCTGCTCTCAACGCTCACACTTAAGCAGGTCTATTGACTGCAGGCATGTCCATCTGTTAACATTACATTCATTGTGCTTTGGTCCCAGCTAAGGTGGGACCCTTACACCAAGATACAGGGGAGAAGCTGTCCCTGGAAGAAATAACCCTGAATACCAGGCATGGCACACCACTAGCACAAGTGAAGGTGGTAGGGTACTGCAGTCAGCATGAATCACATTCATTTATAATGTAACACGCATTGGGTCAAACCTTCTTGCTTCCAAAATGCAGGTTCTCCAACGGGTGCATGAGAAACTCAGGATGTCTATTTGAAATTCAAAATACAACATAAAGAACTGCAGATATGTACTTGGGGCTCGGAGGCAACCACTGTGCCAATACATACACAAAGCAAATCCAGAGACAAGTATGAGTCAGAGAGAGAAAAACTAGAGAATTTTGTCCAGGTCTCTTCCCCATTTACACATGTGGAGAATCTTCACCTAAGCAAATAATCCCACTGATCACACACATGAGCAGGAGTTATTTGCATGAAGAACAAGCACTGCATCTGGTCCCTGCTCTATGCACATTATTCTATAAAGGCAACTCTAAGTCCAAGACTTGCTCCTATTAGCTCTGAATATAGGAGAGACGCAGGCACAGGAGATGACACAGCAGAGTGTTTTGTCATCTTTGCCAGCTTCAGCCTAGGTAATGAAGTCATTTGAGTTTGATGCTAGGTTGTTGGATCTAATATAAAGTCTGCAGTACAGATAGTCCTTACTGCAGATTACTCATTTCCTTGAAATGAGTTTTACCTCAACAAAAAGGTTAAAACCAGGGAGAGAAGACTGAGAAGATTAAGGGACAAATGGCTTTCCTTGTCCCCTGCCTATATTCTGGACAACCCTTTCCACAGACAGTTTGCTGTCAGAGCTAACTTGCAGCTTAGAGCAGAGTCACACACATTCTCGGGAATACATGCATGCACATTGCCATTCAGAACAGGAGTTTCAGCCAACAGTCCTTCTGAAGTTAGACTCCCATAACTGTGTTCCGAATAATGTCAGATGCTAGTCTGATTAGGAATCAGTCATGGCATTTACCAGAACTGACCTGCCACATAAGGAAAGATACCTCCCATTCATCAGGAGACCCAGAGTGGCTACGTGCCTCTGAGCAGCCTTACAATGTCGGGTCAACTGTTGTTACTGGCAAGACTGTGGAAAGCCTGCAGCAGAATCAGGGACTCATCACTACCAGTATGTGTTGCTATGGACACCATTGAAGAAAAGCAAAATCATTTGAGAAGGAAATAAAAGACTCTTTTCCACCAATAGTGACAGACACTCTAATAGGTTAGTGATCCTGGTGGAATGCTAATCAACAGCACATAGAAAGAGTTGGAAGTCATGCAACTTTTAATATTCCTAGTGAAGGAATATAGCAGTAAATTCATGCAATACATGGCCATGCACACAGGATTTATACCAATACTGAAAACACAGGCATCACATGTTAATGCCACAGATAAATCAGATAATACTTCTGTCTTACAAGTCTTTCCTCTTCAGGATCTCAGCTACAAGCCATATCCACCTGAAGAGTTCACCTACATGGTCCCACTGAAGCAAACACGAATGGAGCTGGATTCCTTGCTTGCATAGCGCTGAACAGATCCCCCGACAGCAGCAGAGCTGTGCTGATTTACTGCAGCGATGGATCTGGCATCTCATTTGAGCTGTGAGACAATGTGAGTTTTCCATTCCTTACAGCTCTGGTGAATAATTTAAATACATGCTTGGAGTTCACCAAAAATAATACATTTACAACATTTTTGGTGAGCTGAAAAGTTAAATGCTGGCTCAGAATCACACAAACTGCTCTGTTCAGTCTTCAAGAGTTTAATTTTGATTGAGATGGGATTTTGGCTTACACAGGTTAAAAGGGAATGGATTTTTGTAACAGAATTAAACAAGGACTTTTAAACTGAAAAAAAACCCATTTTAAATTCAAAAATCAATCAGTAATACTGTGAAACACCAGAACAAAGTATTTTATTTAAAATAAATAGTTTAATGTTTCAGAGCTGGCCACTGGCCACATTTTTCAGCTGATGGGAATCTGTAAAATGTTACCCTGCCACTGAGTCACCATATTTGCCCCAGAAACACTGCTCAAATATTTTTCTCAGCTGTAAATCCATTGACCTCAGTAAGACAATTTGCACAAGCAGGGCCAGGAGCATTTACTGTTTTAACAGAACCTGAACTATTCGGAGCAATTGACAGCAGAAATACAGAAACAGGGACATGTTCTCAAAGGCACCTTCAATCTGATTTCATTTGCAGGGCAATGAAATGACTCCAAAATACTAAGATGAGGGACAGGGGTTACAGAATAAACTATGTAATTGCTCAGCGAGGCTGTAAGGCAGAAAAGTCCTTTGAAATAAATAACATACTTAACTCACATACTGACAGTGCCATCACAGAAATGATGCTCAAGAGCATCTGAGGCAGAAGATTAGAGGATGATTTGAAACAGGGCTATTTAATACTTGCAGTAGAGCTACTGATGGATTTTTAAAGGACGGGAGACTCATTGCACTGTACTGTGGATGCCTCTATATGCTCACTCAGTTATGAATAGAAAATTGCTGACAATAACAGAACCCAAAAGCTATGTTGGGAAGAGAGCAAGTGTCTCCTACTAAGGTAAGCTGAAACATAAGCTCAGCTGCTCTTAAAAATCAAGGATCCAACATAAGGCCTCACCCACTGGGACAGACGAACAGAGCAAGGTTCAGGTCATGTCTCTCAGCCTATTCAAAGCTGATGTCACCAGGCACACAAGACAACGCTCCCCAGAAATGGGAGGGTCAAGTTAGTGCTGTCCAGGTTTGGCTCCAGAAACATTTGGCAAATGAGCTCCAGCAATTCACTTGCAAGACATAAATCCACAGGAAACCAGGTTTCACATGTTCCATGGCTTAATGTATTATAAATATTGCAATTTCCCCTCAGTGTTCAAGTGATTGTTTCCAATGAGCAGCACAGCAGGTCACTAGAGGTTGCAGTAGTAGCTGTCCCAAACCTGAACATTTGAAGGCATCTAGCACACTTGCAAAATACATGTATTGTATTCTTTTCTGAAGGCAAGTCTGCACAGAGAACAGAAGCCTCCTACTGCTGACAGCTTTCTTCAGGTCAAGTGGTAGCAGTCTCTGCAGAGAGACTGAAGATCCTGGAAGATACTGACAGGCAATATTATACCAGTGGAATAATGTTTATCCTTTGCCCCTCAACAGTACTGCTCTACACTATGGAGTGATCAAAGGAATCCTTTGAATTGCAGACTTTCATCTTAACTCTAGCAAAATGGCAAAGGCTATACTGAAAGTTTCTCATGAGCTCCTCAAGAGTGAGCAGTATAGCTTCAGGATCCACCCATTCTGCAGAAGAAAGGGATGATAAAAAAGACCACGTTTTGCTTTGCTTTCATAGAAAACGAATGGAATTCCACAAAGGTAAACTTGCAAAAGGAAACAACAGATTTCACAAAACATCTACTGTTTGGTCAAAAAATATTATAAGCACAAAATTACAACCACTTTCAGGGAAGTAAGGTAACAGACAAACAGAAACTCAGTGAGAGCTCATTACTGTTCTGTCAACAGCAGAAAGATTTTAGGCAATCAGAAATAGAAAAAGAGACTTCTGAAGAGACTTTTCTTATTTTATAATAGATTGAGAGCTTCAATTGCCATAGAACAACCATACTGAAGTCAATACAGGTACCCACTATATCTGCAGGGGCTGATGGAGAGCTGAAATGAAGGAGGGAGTGGACTCAGCTGCTCCTTCAGAATGTGGCAGCATCAACCACGCTGGTGGGAGGCAGGAGGAGGGAAAAAAGTGATAAAAGAGAGTAACATTTCCTTACCTCTACTTCCTTCCTCCTCCCTTTTCCCAACTTCCCATTCTCCCATCCTCCCAAATCCACCCTGGAGAAAGATATGCCTTAGAATCTAATTCTTTTGCTTTAGGATTTTTCTTGTCTGTGAGAAACTCTTCTTTTTTTCATGACTTCAGAGCGAGCACATTGGAAATGGGATTTTCTGCAGCTCTTAGGGAAGTTACGGACCTAAATCCTACTTATTTTTTTTAGTGTGCATCTATTAGCTCTTTTTGGGAAAAAAAGAATAAATCCTACTATAACCAGTTATAAAACTCACAGATCAGCCAGACACTTGAGCAGTGAGGCTACATCTGCTGCTTCACTGCATGGTGTATCACCATTTCCTACTGGGAGATGCAAATTTCTGCATCCAAAACTCCAGCCATAGGGTTTTTTCCCCCTCATAGGTATCTGCTTGTTGAACAAGATGCCTGATGTTAGGCACCCAGGCCTGCAAATGTTAACCTTCAAGCCCGTTGGCATCTCTCAGAAGCTTAGGAGTAAGAGGAACCTGGTATGGCTGTCTGAAAAGTTTCTTTCAGATTGCTTTAAATGACTTGTGGATGATTACAGTCTGAGCATTTGACTACATGCCACTTCATTACACTTACTCATTTTTTTGTTCCTACCATAGATGGGAAATTAAAAATGATCTCTTTAGAAACTCTGATATTTAATTTCCCATAAGATATGGGAGATATTCAGGGCAGTGTCTGGAAAAAAATTAGGATAATAAGGTGTATAAATCTCTGCTTCATTTGAAACAACGCATAAAAGCCAACCCCACATTAATTTTTTTGCTGAAGGAACTTCAATAAGTTTTAAAGTAAGTGTTTCATTTACTGCCACATGCCACACATACATGGCAAACAGTTTATACAAACCACAACACTCAGCTGTTCCTGGTTAGGTAAAACAGCCCTCCCCTGAACACCCAGGCTGCTCTGGGTTCCCTCGGGACTCCGATCCAGGGTGCTGGGTGTTCTGGCCTGATCCAAGGGAGAACCCATGTTCAGGTTTCACTTCAATTGGGTGAGCAGTCCTCTGTGGAGGTGCTCATGAAGCCCACTTTGAGTAAGTGCTTAAGATTTTGTTGGCTCAGACCAGAATGCTCTGTACTTTTGAAGACAGCTTAAGTATAGCATAACTATCCCTGACCTGGTGGTCCAGCCTTAATGCCTTCATGTAGTTCTTAGTGAACTTTATTAGACTTGCCAGTTAACTAGAATACTCCACTGTGTATATACACAAGTGTGTTGGGGTTGTGTGGCAAGGTTTTTGTAGCAGGGGGGGCTACAGGACTGGCTTCTCTGAGAAGCTGCTAGAAGCTTCCCCTATGTGTGATGGAGGCAATGCTAGACTAATTTAAGTCAAGTCTGGTTTACCTGAGCCAGTAACTGGTGAGTGAGCTCTCCCTGTCCTTATCTCAACCAACAAGCCTTTGCTTGTATTTCCTCTTCCTTACCCAGCTGAGGAGAGGGGTGATGGAGGAGCTCTGGTGGGTGCTGGGTATCAAGCCAGTGTGAACCCACCACAGCAATGTAACATCCGAATCCAGCAAACTACTGGATGAAAAAGGACTCTTCACACCCTTCCGAAGCCAACAGCCTATGAGCAGATACAACCAGGCAGAGGAGAGAGACACAAGTGTTTCTAAGGCCATGAGAAAGATTTCTAATGTAGCACTGAGACTTAAGGCTTGGCTGTAACTGAGACAGTGAGGTTCCTATACATGACATCCCACGTTCAAGTCAATGACCTCATTTCCTGTGCAAGTATCACCTACAAACCAAAATTTGTACCCACTTATCCCAAAAGGACATGATGAACTTGGAAGCCCACTTGATTTTAGAAGATAGCATTTCAGCTTCACTCACTGGCCTATAAAATCCTTCTACGATTTATTCACGTTTGAAATAATATTCATGCAATATGCTTCAGTATTCTGTTACTGTATGACAGAAAGAGTGCCTTTGGAGGAACAAATCCATGCAAAAAGCAAAACCCCTGACTAGATGTGTGGTATCTCTAAATATCCAAAATAAACTGGGAGGGGGAGTGAAGGAAGATTATTTTCTGTCCATTTTTCACTCACAGACAATATTATGAAGTGCCTGGAATACCAGAAGGTTCGTTTTGAATCAGAGGAGTGATGTTTACACTGGCCCTTACATAAATATGCACTGGGTTTATATACTTCTTTTTCCCAATGCTTGAACTTAAAATCAGATTATTTATTGCTGAGAAAAGGTGCTGGATTTTTTTACTGCACAGGTACAACACAGCAGCCTTGCAATGCATCTCCTGAATCCCAGCTTGTTCCATCCTTTGTTCAGAGCTGCACGATTGGGGGTCCTATGAAAGGGTAACTTCTAACCTGAGCCCTGAGAAGTTGTTCTGCCTTAACTAAAGTGGAGCCACCCAGTGAGCAGGATGCATTTGTACTGGTTGGCATAAGATGCCATTACCATCAAGTTAACACATACCATACCATGCAGCAGGACTCCTGCTTAATACAGTGGAGCATGGCCCTTGCATCTGCTGCATCTTCCTCTGGAGCACAAGGTAGGTAATACATTGCCAAGTATAATCCAAGCCAGGTAATAAGTTGCCAGGTATAGGTCAAATATAAAGATATTACTATGCCAGAAAGAAAATACTATTCGTGTTGAGTCTATACAAGGGACTATACTGGTTATATTCTCCTATATTAATCCCTCCCCCACAAACCAAACAGGAACCCCTCAACAATAATATACCCTTATTGCTACTAAATCACAAACACAGATCAAACATCCTCATTCCTGTTTCATTTCACTCTTTGGATTGAGATTCCCTGCTAGTATGTCAGTTCTGGTGGTGGCTTTGTGATCTGGATCCTGCTTGGTAGGATCTATGCAGAGACCAACAACTCATTCTACACAACCCACTATGCAGGCATCAGATGACTGTGGCTTTCAGTTACTACCTCTGGACTGAAGCCAGAAGCCTAGCGGTGAAAAGCTCTTTATACCATTACCAATCCCCCGAGCCACCCAGTCCTTCTCCATTGCATACAGGTTTTTAGTGTTGTGCCTTAAGATCTGTTCTGGTTCTGAGTAACGTTCTTTGTGATGGGAGTCTTGCCACTCCCCCTCTCACGAGGGGGAAAATAAACCCAAGGAGGGAGTGTGAAACCTATTTTCAAACTGTTATGATTATTTGATGCAGCTACTGCTCTTGGATTCTCTAAGGGAGAGACCTGAGTCCTGGGGAATGTCTGTCTTAGGTGAAGAGTAGGCTCCAGCCTAGTCAGTGCTAAGATCTGTGTGCCTCAGTCAGTACTGCTGCCTTTAGCTTGGTGGTAGCTCTTGCATCACTAGCTCAGAACCATGCCTAATGTCAGCAAAATATACCCTGGAGAAGGCAGAACATACATCCAGTAAGGCCCTGAGCATCCATTCTCAGCTGGTTTCCATCTAAACTATCCACCTGAAGAGTCAGAGGCTGAATTGCACCATCTCTGCAGCTCCTGTCCTCCAGTTCAGCAGAGAAAAGTGACTCAGTGTGACATTACCCCAGCGCAGATTTCTCTTCCAGTATCTTTTCTCTCAGACTCTTCTGAAAGCACATCACAGAGCAGCTGCTTTTCCCCACAGAGAACTAGCTGCAGCAGGCTTAACAGTAATACATTGGTACCCAGCCTTCACCAAAGAGGGCTGTAAGCTGCTGATCCTGCAATAACACCTCTAAGGATTTAGAGTCTTTAATGTTGATTGCTGAATATTTCTGTTCCCCTCTGAACCATTCCAACAGTTGTTTCAAGTGAATGTATTCATTCCCTTTTAACCATTGGAGCTTCTCGCTTGGTCTGGGAGCAAGGAAGAGGGAATGAAAGGGTCTCTTCAAATTTGCTGTAGCTGCTCTCTTAAAAGAGAGCATTGACACAGGTTCTGCAGCTCTCGCATGTAGTAAGGCTCCCAGAGGACTTGCATGCACAGAAAGACTGCAGGATCCTTGTGGGCACTCCAGGAAGAGTGTGGCTATTCTCCTCCCCGTTGGATGAGAGTATCGTATCTATTCCTAGCTTGGATCTACCAGGTGGCAGCATTCCCCTGCCAACATACCTTTGGTTTGGCTTACCTTGAAAGCTATGATGTTATATTATATGATGACGTCATTAGATTTATTTCAACTTTCAATGAAGATTCCTGGCAAATCTCCGAGCTGGAATATCTTCTTTTTAATGGCTGCAAGATCCCCGCAGCTTGGTGCAAATTACATTTATATAACACAACCCAAGTAAGGTGAACTTGCTAGGAGTGTTTTTTGCAGCTGTTGATGTTACTAAATTAAGATTATTTCTCCATTAAAACTATGGAAGAGGAAAAACTTACCCAGTATTTCTACAAACACTACTGGGGGAATGTCTGGCTGTGGTTGTTTTCGCGATGACTCCATCATGCACTCACGCAATCTCAAGCATTTATCTTTGTGGTGGTGTTTTGAGAATGCTACATGAATCAATTGGACTTTTTTCAGTTAAGTACATGTGTAAGGACACAACCCTGTGATGGTTTGATGCGTTAACAAACTTCTCATGGCTGGGTCTTTTTCTTCACACTACCAGGACTAATTTTGGTCACGCTTCTTACAAATGTTGAACATCTTTAGTCTATGTTTTCAATCCTTTTACCAACTGTATTACTCCCAGCCTTTCCAAATTCACCTGCACCATCACAGCTTTCATTAAAAGTCACATGCTCTTCCCGATAAACAGAAGTATGCAGCATTTGAGAGTCCTACATAAGATACTGCTCTTGGATGCTAAATCCAACCCCATCAAGCCACCTCCCTTGAACACCAGGCCTTAACTTTCTTTACCAGATTTGAATAAGCACATGGTGTGAAAGAACAAATTCTCATGGATAAAGACTCAATGCACTGACAAAACAGATGAAGTCCTGGACTCATCACAAGGAACTGCAGCAAAGGTTAAATGACTCAACTGATGCTATACAGTCTATGGTGGAGGTAGGAATTAATCTCAATTTCCAATATTACACTTTAAAACACCGAAATTGCAAAAGAAGGAACTGAAGAGTAGCTAGAAGCAAACTTTCAACCTTTCCCTTCTTATTTCTTCCCCACAGTGGTCTCTGTGAGGTCTTATGATGCCACTACAAAGATCAGCAAACAAAAATAGGCTGTGTTATGAATTGATTTCAATTTAAAAGAGACATAATTCAATTTTGCTTTAAAAACATATTACAAAATCTAATATTAAGAAGATTTGCATAGAAACATTCATCAGAAAGATATTTTATTTGTTTGGCTTGAAACACTTCCACTGCAAGCCAAACATTTCAACACTGGGGCAGGAGGACCAGAATGTGAACCTGACCAGAAACAACAGTGCAAGCTACGAGTTTATTTTTGCTCTACCAGCTGACAAAATCTAGTTAGTTATTTAAAAAGAAAATAAAGTCACGGGCCTTGTGCGTGGGGAAACCTGTTTTTTTTTTTAACCCCAAATATTCTTGTCAATGTATTAGTAATGGGGCACTCCTAGTTGAGAAAGGATGTAAGAACATACATCCTACTGATCACAATGACTATCGGATTAAAGAGAAGACAGATACGGTGATGGTTATTTAGACTACATTAACAAGACTCTTCTTTCACACTCACATAACACTCACAAATCCACACACATCTCTGCACACATAAAGACTGAGGCTCTATAAGCAAACAACGCATGGTGGTTCCCAGCTGAAGCCTCTGTTTGCCCCATGGCTGGGCTCACAGGCAGATAAATCACAGGGTGAGTCCCCTCGCTCAGCAGTGCCAATATCACTTCAGTAAAGTTTGCTAATGGGGCAAAGGACCTTGTATTGTAATCCAGTGACATTTTCAACCTTCGCAGAACTTTTGTTGACATTCCCGAGTCCCTGGCTGCCATCCCAGCATGAAATAGTTTCTGTTCACATAATTCTCGTGTTTACCACTCATGAAAAACTCTTGCTTTGGGCTTTTTTTTTTAAATAAACTTTTTCTTTTTTTTTTCTTTTTTTTTTTTTTTGCAAGTGAAACTCTGTCTAAAAAAATATTGGCCCCAGGCACACAAGGTTTTGCATAAATTCATATGTGATGAATGGCTGATTTTAATGTTATTTGGGTATTTGTCAGAACCTAACAAATATACATGGTAATGGTGGTTCATAAACTTAAACATCTCAATATACCCTTTCTTCTAGAAATAAATTACGTTTGTTTGCCCTGCCTGGAGTCCTAAGGTAGCCGACATTAGGAATATTTTAAATGTGATCATCCATCCAGCATGTCTTTCAGGCGCCACGAAGATTAAATGAAAGAATCATAAGATGAAGGTCTTTAACTTTTAATCCTTTTACAATGAACCCTTAGATAGACATGGGGGCAGGGTGCCTTCTATGTGAGTAATAATGCCTCTGTTCCTCTTCACTAGGTTAATGAATACCCTAAATGTCCCAAGATCTGATTTTCCTCCCCCCCCCCCTTCCCATACTATTGAAATTAGAAGCAAAGAGACGGGTGGTAAAACGCAGCGCAAGAGCGAGAGAAGGAATGAATATGCATTTGGAGACAGGCGAGCTAAACGTTAGAGAAAGCAGGGCTGGGTTGTGCCACTGGCAGACCCACGGGTTGAAGATAATGTCACAGACGCCCTCAGTTTAGGGGAAACAAAATATAAAGGGTTTTGATTCCAAGACAAATAAGGAACACGGTTTCCTGCACTGTCAGGCAGCCTCTGAAGCGCACGTGGAGAGTTTGTTTTTGCAGTTGGTATCTATGAGATACGGACCGCCGGGGCTCCCAGCACGGAAAACTCTTAACACTTGCTTAATCGCGACGGGTTGGACCGAGCCGCGGGGCAGTTAGGCGCCCGCGGGCCGGGGCCGTTCCCACCGCGGCTTCCCGGCGGCCCCGGGAGGCGGAGGGGGCCGGTCCCCGAGCAGCCCGTCAGTGCGAAGAGCACCCGGGGCTGGCGGGAGCCCAAGAGTTAACCGGCCTGCGAGGGGCGACGGCGGCCGGGCGGGGAGGGGTGCGAGGCTGTCATAGGATCGGGCTAATAACGTGTCTGCGCTGAAAGCCCCCAGAGCCCAAGGGTCAAGTTTCAGCAGTGTCCCACCACAATGGTAGGTGTGAAAGACACGTGTCCCCTTGTAAATGAAATGTCAAGCGGTTAAAAAAGAAACCCCCAAGCCAGCTGCCGCCGGGCCGCCCCGCCTGCGCGCTGCGGTGAGCGCCTCCGCGGGGGGCGGCGCAGCGCGGAGACGGCGGGACCCCCCCCAGCAGTACAACCCCGCTCCTCGGTACAGCCGCGAGCAGGTTCCCACCCCTCCCGCCGGCGCGGAACGTCCCGCTGAGCGCGGAGCAGAGCGGAGACACCCCCCCGAGGGTGGGCAGAGCAGATAGCAAACAGAATCCAAGCGGCTCGTGTTTTAGTGGTTGACTTTAATTCTGCACTGCGCTTTTACTACAAGGATATAAAGAATAAATAGCAGATACTCTTCATTTACATAGGATTAAGTCATTCAAACTGTCCTCTCTATTTACAATAACATTGTGCTCTAGGCGCTTATTTTTAAAATCTAAAGTCCATAAGGAAAACAAGAAAAAAAAAACCACAACCCTCACACACATGCTTTCCGAATAATGGAAAATAGCTTTAAGAAGTTTTCTTATCAAAAAGTTTGGTTTCTATTTTTTAATCCTTTTATTAAAAAAACAAAAAAAAACCCAACCCCAAAACCTCAAAAAAAAAAAACACAAAACAACAAAAAAACCCAACCAACCAACAAACAAACAAAAAAATAAAACAAAAAAAACACAACCAAAACCAACAAAAATCCTACTTCGCCAAAGCGAAGCAACTTCTCTCCGGAATATAAATACCCCCAAAAAGATACATTAGCAACGATCAGGATAATAGTCTTAAAAATACAGTAGACGCTGATTATTTCACGTATAATACTGACCTTTTAATAGTATATTAAACCGGTGCCATATATACACACAATATACATTCTCCTACACGTTACAGTGCATTACAACGTTAACCAGAAAGCAAATGTCCCTCATGTCTGTGTGAGCCCAGGTCCCCGCGGCGCGGGGCGGAGGGGCAGCGCAGCCCTAGCAGGAGCACTTGCACTCCGCGATGATGGGATACTGGATCGGGATCCATGTACACCGCTGCCCGCCCCGGCGCTGGCACCGCCACCTCAGGATCGTCAGATGCACGGACTTGGCAGGTTTGCAGACCATGCCTTCTGGGACTGAACAAGACCGTTTACTGTAGCAGCTGCCCACTTTGACGTACCGGGGCCAAAAGCGGCTGCCGAGATCGTTCCACGTGTATAGGACCGGGCAGAAGGTCTGGGACCAGAGCCACATCTGCAGCTTCCTGCGCAGCTTCTTGCTCAGCCTGTGCTTCTTGCCCGGCTGCAGCCCGTCATAAAACTCCAGCCCTTTGATTTCGCTGGGCATCGCTCCCGAGGGTCTCTGCCTGAGCAGCAAGTCCAGCTCAGCTAGATCGTCCACTCCGAGCCGGTCCTCGGGCAAGGAAACAGCCATAAAGTTAGGGTCGAAGTGTCCGCCCATGAGGTTCCTTAGCAAGGTCTCGTTAAGATCCTTCTCCTTGGGGTCAAAGATAGGGTCCGGGTGCTCGATTAGATCCACCAAGGGCAAGTTGTCGCTGGGAGCCGGTCGGATGTGCAGATAGTGCTGACAGGCGCCCTGCTCCAGCCGGAGACCCAGCAGAACCACCACGGCGTATATAGTCACAAGGCACTGGGAATGATCCATCCTTGGGAGACCGCTGGGGGGGGTGGGGGGGGGGAGAGGGGGGGCTGGGTTCACCAAGCAGCAGGGGAAGAAGGTGCAAGCAGATACATCAGAAAAGTTGTGCGGGGATATCCAAAATAGCTTGTCTTTACGGGGGATCCCCTCCGCTGCCCGCACCACCAGCAAAGGCAGCCCCCTCACAAGCCCGGAGAACAAGCCCCCTGCAAACACTCTCCTTGCAGGCGTCTCGATAAAATTTCTCCCGGTGGAGCCGCTCCAAAATTCTGCTGCTGCCGCCGCTTCTCTTCACCCTCCCCGGCAAAGGGAGATGCGTCTTTTTTTGTTGCAAATTCTGCTTTGCTGTTGCTGCTCCTCGTTGTCTGCCCGTGCGTATGGGATAAGTTGCTGCCGATTCTTCCTCCCCGCTCCTCTCCGCCGTCCGCGAAGCAGCCTCCTCAGCAGCAACAGCAGCCACGCACGTTGGCACCAGTTTGTCTGCTTTGCAAGGACCCAAAGCCTTTAAATTTCCTGCACTTTCAGCTTCATCTCCATGGAAACCACAGACTCTCTGCTAACCCACCCCACCCCCCTTAAAAAAACCCCACACACACAACACAACCCCCACTCCCACAACAGTCCCGGACCGCGCGGCTCCCCCTGCCCACACCCTCCGCAGGGGCAGGCTGAGCCGGCAGCCGCCGCTGCCTCCCCCCGCCTCCCGCACGCCGCCGCTCACGCGAGCCCGCCGCGCCCCGGGAGATGCTGCTCTCTCCGGGGCAGCCGCCGCGCCGCCCCGCTCCTCCGGAACGCGCCTCCACCGCCGGCTCCTCACTCAGCCTCGCCGCCGCGCCCCGCCGCGCCGGTCACCCCATGGGCGCAGCCCGCGCGGCGGCGGAGCGCGGCCTCCCCCCGCGCAGGAGCGCAAGCTTCCGCGCCGGCTCCCCCTCCGCGGCCGGCGCTACCCCGGCGGCCGGGGGCCGCTTGCCCGGCCCCGCACATGGGTCCCGCGGCGCGGTGCCCGCCCGGCTGGCCGCCCGCCCGCCCGCGGGGCCGCCGCAGACACCTCCTCCGCCCGCGCCCGCCCGCAGCCCCGGCGCCGCGCGGCCGCCGCCGGCCGCCTTCCCGGGCGGAGCGAGCCCTCTGCTGGCGGCGCCGCTGGCGGGCGGCGGGCACCGGCAGGAGAGGAGCGGCGGGCAGCCGGCGCCTCTGCCGCGCTCTGCGGGGCCGGAGGAAGCCCCGGAATAAGCGTCCCGCGCCCGCCGAAACGAGCGTGGAACCCCCCTGCGGAGCATCCCCGGTGGGAAGAGCGGGCCCCGCGGCCGGTGCTCGCACGCCAGGGGCTGCCGCCGAGCGAGACCCCGAACACGGAGCCCGGGATCCCCGAGATCCCGCTGCGGGTCGCTCCGCTCCGGTCCCCGAGCGCTTCCTAAGCATTTTGTCTAGGGAGTTCTCCAAGAGCTCTCCATCATCAGCAACACCACTTACAGCCATGCTCCAGCCCGCACAGACAGGACGGGAAATCCACTTCAGCAGCGGAGGCATAAAACAACGTAAAAAATTGATACTAAACGGTACTTCCATCGCAGAACCGCCGCCTCGCCAAGAGCACTCGCAGGACACCACGCTGCCAGGGGGGTGAACAGGCCATTACGGTTCCAGTAAGATTTCCTGAAGTGCTCAAATCCCATTCTTGCAGGCTATTTAGGCACTCAGGAGCCCAAGTTTAATGGGACCGAAGCTCAGCCATTCCACCTGAATTATTTAAGCACTTGTTTAAATGTTAACCTTCAAATTTCAACTTTGAAAATAATACAGAGATCTTATTACTGAGGTGAACATATTTCTTTTCCTAAAAATTAACAATATTTTCTCAACTATTTTCACTCTAAGTTATATTTAAACCAGCTCTCACTTTGCTTTAATCCTGACCATGTAGGGCATTTTATAAATAATAGAACTGGAATAAATAACATGAAAAAGATGGAAAACTGACCCTAGCCCATCTGTAAAAGGAGCCTCAGTGACGCTTGCTGCTGTGATGTTGGTCAAGGACCTGCTAGGGGTTTACCGAATTTCTTTTCACCTGGAAGTTCAGGTCTCTACCTTCATCTAGAGCCTGATACTTTCATTGCTGAACCCTGGCATACACGTTGTCCCTGGAAGTAAGTGAGAAGCCACACCCTTGTCTTTCAAATACAGCTCCCCAGAAGTCAAGGGGTAGAAGCAGATGACAGGCATTCTGCTGAATTCAGGACTTAACTGGGTATGACTTTGGTGGGCAAGCTCAGACACAAACTGCTGCTGGCTCAGGTTTTCACACACATCTTGACCTGTTCTTGCCATGATTCCAGTCTGCTTCCTGGGATTGAGCCTGTGGAAGCTGCTCCTCTACTGCTGAGCTGGGGAGGCTTTACTCACCCTTTCTTCCACACACACTCCATACTTTTGCCCTGCTGTCAGGACAAAATGTTTCTCAATGCAACACACGGGAGCATCAGCCCGTGCTCAGAGCTCATCGGCTGGTCCCCTTGTTCTGGGCAGGGCTGATGACTGCTTGCAAAAAGGAGCAGTTGTGGGGATGGCTGATCAATCCCAGCAAGGGTGTTAATGGTATTTTTGGGTGCCTTTTTCCCCTCTTTTTCTCTCGCTCCTACCTCCAGCCAATAAGGAGGTCACTGCCAGTATTTTTTAATTCACTTTTAAACCACCTTGTTTAAACACAAAGGCACAAATAATAATATAGGTTAAAATAACTGCATTTCAAACAGAAAGCAAAACCTCAGAAGTTACACCTTATGTTTTGTATTTCTTCTTTTATAATAAACTCAATTTTATTCAACTGGTATTTGAGAACAATTCTTTAACTATCAGCCCCTAAAGGCTAAAAATCTTAAAAAGGTCTCTAAGGCTAAAAATAAAGCCTACAAGCCTATGTCCTGGCTATTTTGTGCCGTTCCTACATTCAAAACTGTGATCCTAAGCAAGCACTTGAAGATCTTTCTCTCCCAAACTGAGTTACCTGCAGGAAGAAATGTTTCTGGGACAAGGCTGGCTCAGAGGGACTGCCTATTTAAGGTACAAGGAGGTTTGTTCACCGCAGAGTAGGCTGGAGCTCCATAATTCCTCAAGTGCAGGTGTCTGCTGGGGCTGCACCAGGCTCCTGGCAAGGCCATGAAAGCTCGAAGGATGCAGAAGTGACAGAAGTTGCTTGTGGCCCAAGAATTTCTTGGTGGAATGGATGATAGCAGGACTGGGAAGAGCTGCCAGTAACAGCTCTGCCAGAAGCCTCTGGGTCAGAGGGAAAAGAAATGGGTTTATTTTGGGGTTTGCTGAAAACAGCAGTAAATGAAACCTAGAGGTAAAAGGCCTGATCAGGCGCTGTGTATGATGCCAGCCCTTCCTGAGACAGGGAGAGGGGCCAGCAGCTCACAGAGGCCCTAGACGGTCACTCTACTGGCAATGGTGCATGAAGCAGCAGAGAATACAACTCCCTTTGCCTCAGCTTTATTGGTTCTGGAGTGCTGTCAGGAGTAAAAATGTGGTTTTTTTTTTTCAGCAGACAAAGCAAATATAACCTTCAAGGCACACAGGAAGCCAATGTGGGCAAAAGTAAGATACCACTTCTGCAGGGTCACATCTCTGATGAGGAGAGAAGAGGTATGCAGCCTGCACTGCTCTGCTGCTGACTCTGAAAACACATTCTGTAAGGATCTGGTTTCAGCCCACAACAGCAAGGATGCACCAAAAGAATTCAGAATAGATTTGTTTTCCGTTAAATCTACTAACAGAAATGGCCTGACCTACTTCACCCAACCCAGTGCTCAGGGACATCCCACTGCATTCAGTCCATGGTGTTGAATCAGTTCGGTCTATGAGCCAGAATCTCAGGCTCAAATGCATGCACCACTCTAAAACATGGAGGGAATCTCACAGAAAGAAATAAACCACTACAAAACTGGGATGAAGAAGAACTATGCCACGTGTGCTTGGAAAAGCTGTGCCTTCCCTAGGAGTGGAGGCTTCCTTACAATATTCTATTTCCCCTTGCACTTAAACATTATTTAAATCACTTCCTTTATTGCCTTTCACTTCCTATTTTAAACATCTATTGGCATGAAATAGTGATTATTCATCACTAAGAAAGGTAAACCAACCACACAACCAGATAAGTGCTCTGTCCAGCTCTCACATTGTGCTTTCCTAATTCATAGTGCAGGAATGCCAATTCCTGCCTCTTTCATAGGTAGCTTGGAGGGTCTGAGGAGATGCTACCAGTAACGCTGTATCAATGTGGAGGGATATCCAGGGTTTTACTAAAATTACAGAGGAAACCTGCGACCAATATTGCTGACAACTGAATTAAATAACTTAAATTCTAGTCTTAAATCCTAGTGAGCTTCTAGACCAGCTCCCTCTTCTTTGGTCACACCCCTATACATTCCGTAAGGAACTCCTTACAGATTAATTTTCTAAATTGTGAATCCCTAAAGAAATTCTAAAGGAAATGCACAGCATTCAGACATTTTACATAGTTCATATACGCCCTATGACCATCTACCCAATCCACATTACTGGCTATCAAAAGTCATGTATGACCTCACCCAGGAATCCATGCACCACAGGTACGCAATTACTGTTCTACTGCTTTCAAGCTATATTCATCAGTCTGGAAAGATTCAGGGAGACCTTTGCTGGATGTTTGAAACATGGTGCTGCCTCTTGAGGTACCTCATCCATTTCTCTGTCTCTTTCCTGATTTATGGAAAGGGCCACAGAATAAGGATTCTGTTAATGGACCACACAATGGCAGCAGGTGATGAGCCGCTCTGAAAGAGAACAGTTCTGAATCACATACTTTAGAAGGTACACATTTTCTTGAGACAGCAAAGTTCTACCTTGAAATCCCAACAGAATGGAAATGGGGAAGGATACATTTGGCCAAGAACCTGTATCTGCAATGATAAATGATGTATAAATAATATATTTTGAAAGTAAGCTCTGGGATGAATGTTTTATAGTGAAGTAAATCCTAAAATGCCTGATGCATTATAGCAATGAAAAAAAGCAAAACTAAAAGGAGACGCCCCAAATAAAACAAGTTAGTTATTAGTCCTTAAGACTGGCTATATGCAGAGATGTATCCATTGCCTAAAAAGAGAAGAGAATAAAATCTTGCAAGGTCCTTAAAGAATTGCTCTATTTTTCTCACTTCATGTCATTCCTGCTCCTAAAATACTGTGTCTCCTTGATTCCCAGCCCACTCTCCTCCTGCTCCTGCATTTTTCCTAAGGTATAGACTTTTGTCTTTAGAACAGAGCTTGCGCATTCATCTGCTGATAAACTGTTTATCTTAGCTTTTATGAGGGCGCCTTGCTGCAAGCCAGCCAGAGACAGGATCCTGGGTGTTTGTCCGGGAAGTGACGGGTATTTATACCTCCCCTTGGCTCTATATATCACGGGAGGTGGAACTCCACTGTCTCCGTTTCTTGCTTTTTCTCTCAGCAGTGTCTTCTGCCGTAAATCTGAATCTCTCAGAACAGAGTTTTCTTGGCTGCAACCCCACTTGGAGGAATTGGTTCTATTTATTTATTTATTTATTCATGCAAAAGGTTTGCAACAGAGGAAAACCAAAGTTCTTCTCAATCCTCCCCCTCCTCTTCCCCACCTCACCATCTTCCTTTGTGTGCCAAATACTAACAGCAGTCAAGAGAAGAGACCAGAGCTGCTCGAGTGTCTCACAGTTTGCAGACCAATTCATTATGAAGAGAAAGGCCAATGGGAGAATTGGCAAAGATGAAACAGAAACCAAGGCATTTTTTATGTTAAAAAATGACACTTATATTTACAAGCAATGGCTCCTGACGGGGATCTGAATTTCCACACAGGCAATGCTGTTTATCCAAACAAACTCCCTGTAGCAGCATATACTACACATATACACACATGACAAGTAGGAATGCATTTATCTTTTTTTTCTTCAGCCTGCTTATTAAGATAAACATCTATTGAGATAAACCAAGTTTTTATTATTCCCTTTGTATAAAACACTAACAGCAACTGAGTGACAGAGATTCAATGAAGTGAGAAATACAGCAACCCCCCCCAATCAAGCCCTGTGTGCATGAGAGTGATTCATTGATGCCAGCTACTGAATAACCCTGATACATAACATTTCCCACCTCTGATATTTAAAAAGACCCCCTCGCCCTTTTAGCGCCAATGGAGCCCTTCAAATGTTTTATTGCTGATTGTCTAATGCTCCGTGATGAATGGCTGCTTGACTGAAAATGACAACCCCTTTTCTCCCAACTACTTCATTTCCCTGGCTCCAGTGGGGGTGAAGAGGAAAAAATAAATTCGATTACGTCATATTTTCTGTTGGTTATGAACGAGGGAAAATTAAACTTATTTTAAAAGTACTTCTATCAACTAAGTCCTGAACCCCAAGTCTCCTCCACTCAATAAATGCTGCCCGAGATGCTGGGGCAAAATGTTCTGAGAGACTCATGGGTTTTGTGGGAGCACAAAATCCCAAAGGCAGAGTGTAATCCTGATCAGAGAGCCAGAGGGAGCAGGATTACAAATATATCTAACTCAGAAACCCTGGTCTAAATCTAAACTGGCTGCACTCTGTGCTAGCAAGAACCAATTTGGCCACAGGGTAATAAAAGAGCAGAATTTAGCTCAATATATAAACCAACTCCTGATTATAGTTTTGCCTCAAGAGCAAATGCAGCAGAGGAAGGTCCCACAAATTCAGAACTGCTGCTCTGTTAGACATCCTTAAAATTTGCTCTGGCTAGAAAATCTGCAAGGATGAAGGTGTTTTAATAAGTAGAGAAAGATGAAACAGTGCCTCTTTCCCCAGCATTCTGTATTTATCACTTCTTCCCTGCTTCTTACGCTTTAGCCCTTTAGGGAATCCGATATCTTCAAAAAGAAGTAGATCACAATAATCAGCCAGAGTTGAGTGCACAGCATTATCCTTGCAGCCACTACACAAAGTCACAAAACATGAACTCAGTGACTGGGCTGGCTGTGAAAAGCTGTATGTTCAATAGGACACTTTTCAAAGAAACTTGTACCTTTAGTGGCAAATGGAATGATTTCCCTTTTCTCTAACAAATGATGAAACAGACACACACATGGCGGTATGGGATTAATCCAGATACAGAAACAGACACAAAGGAGACTGATTCCAAACCTGCTCATGTTCAGTATGAATCTCTGGGATGTGTTTCTTTGGCTTGGGAGTTGCAAGTCTTTGCCTGTGAAGGCAAAGGGACCCAGGCGGGTAAAATAATGAATCTAGGCTTCCCAGACACAGATCTGACATTTGCTCTCTCCCTCTAACTCAGGCTTTGACTGGGTTCAGGGATTAATTAGCCCATGCAAACGAGTTAGGTTCTCTCTTCTGGCAACCTGGTCACGTAGGAAACCTCCACCCCTCCCCTTCCCCACACTCTCCATCCCCATAATGAAGCATGACTGTAGTAAAACAAGTCTTTTGATGGTGCCTCTTCTCATCACTTTCAAGACAAACAATGTCTCAGAAGCCCCCCAGCTGCTTTTATTTTTCTTATATCTACAGTTACATCTTGGGTGTGTTTACTCATCCTCATTAAATATGTTGTTCTCCCCACCACCCATCCTTTTTTTTTTAATATCCTTCTTTTCTTGCGGTTTACACAACACATCAATTACAGGATAGAGTTAAAAGCTTTTAGAGCCATTCTTGGGTATAGAGCAGTGTCCCACAACACCACCATCTCTGTAAGAGCACTGACACAGGGTATAGCAGGAATATGACAAGCAGCCCCACCACATCTCCACCACAAAGAAAGAAGTGGTCCCAAATTACTACTTTGCTGACAGCAAAGCATCACTTATGTGTAGCCAACTTCCTTCAATAAGCCTGAGTAAGGACTTCGTCGTGTTTTTTCATAAAAAACTATTAACAAGTGACTATTACCCTCCTTTTAATGCAGATACTTGGAAAGTCTGAGGTGGCACAGTAAGAAGCAGCAACCCATCTCAGGACCAACAATCAGCTTCACATTCCCACATACACCTTGGTCTTGGGATCATTTTCTTTCAAGCAGGATTGAAATAATGACACTTCAACAGCATATCCTTTCAAGTCTGCCTCCTGAAGTACATGTCTTCATAATAAACACCTCAGCAGTTCAAGAAGATGGCAGACACAAAGGCATATACTTTAACTCTCTCATTGTGTGAAGATGGTGATCTTCATAAGATGATGTCTCTTTGGAACAGTTCTGGTTTTCTTTACAAAAAGATCAAAACCAAACAAAAAAGAGCATTGCTCTGACCACTGCGGAAGTTCCACCAGGGTTCTCCCTATTGTGAACATGAGGGTTAACTGTTGTAAGTAAACTGAGCACTTCAGCTCAGGTACTGAAACAGGCTTGGACTAGGGATTCAAAGAGGAGACATTTTTCTTTGTAACAGGAAAAGAAGCAAAAGAAACACTGCCACATTTTAAGTGTCTCATGGCTTTTTATGCCACTTTCACTTCAGATCTCCCCACTTTCCTCTGAAAAAGTGGGTAGGAATAACCTTGTTCTGCAGACCCTAAACTACATCACTCACTCTAGGGGTACAATTCAGCTCAAGATATTGGAGTCTGTTTGTCATTATTCTGTGTTAGATCTCTTAAATGAGTAAACAAATAAACAAGCAGCCTTCTCCCCCCAGCCTAAGAGAGCCCTTGTGCCCAGGCTTTGGTCTTGCCCAGTGGCTTACTGCTACAGGACCTGAAGGGAGCAGGGTGGGGGGTGAGGTGGGGGAATGGCCCTCCAACACTGGGAACTGTTTGTAAATTACCCTAAGCTTCCCTTATTATTCCATTAACTGCCTCTTGGTAGATCTGTCAGTAACTAAGCTGGGACTTATTTGTAGAGAATCAGAGGCTATTTGCTGTACTAAGTGAGCCATGAGAGCGAAAGGGTTTGGGATTTATTTGTAATTACAGTCGGGATTTTTTTCTTCTCCTTCTTGCCTGGACCCCACTGGTACTTTCATTCACATTCCCTAAGCTGAAGCTGGCGCCAGGATCACAGGCTGGCCCTGTGTTTATGTCATTGAGACTAGGACAATATTTCAGTGTGGAGCCAGACCGCAGGGATCCACTCTATAAAACCCTCACTAAAAATAGACAGCCGCCCTGCCCCCAGGCCCGCGGCCCGCCGGCACCCCGCGTGGAGCACAGCCCTCGGCCGGTCCGAACGTGGCCCCGCTCCAGCTCCTGCAGCATCCCATGGGCTCCTTGCGAGGGGATGTGGCACCTCGAGGTGCCCTGCTCCCGGCTGGGTGGGAACATTGCCCTGAGTCCTGCTCTGCAGCAGCCTCTCACCAGCCCTGCAAAAGCTCTGTTCAGAATGGAGCTGGTGAGGTATCCTAAAATCCCACTGGCTTGCTGGGGTATCATGGCTGTAAGTGGGAGAATAAGAGATACCTGAAAATATCAGTGCTTGGGGCTCCTCCTTTCCCTATGTAGCCTGTAAAGGCTTTCAGAGAGACCCCAGCAGGACAAAACTGGGTCAAAGACTTCACCTCTGTCTGATAAATCTTTCCTGCAGCAAATTAAAAAAAGAGCTGAACATTTCCATCTCATAGCTGTCAATTTTATTCAAAAGCATGAACCGGGGCAAATCATTCAGCCTTTCAATGCCAGTGGTGCGTGATCCTTCAGCTTGGGAGGATAAATGTAACTAGTAGAGTGTTTACTGATTAGTTCAACAGCTATATAGATAAGATATGAGGCAGTTAATGCACAGATTTTCAAGGTAACAGCCTGATCCTGCAGCTTAGATCCTGACATTGAAAAATACTTTATTCAAAAAGCCTGAAATGACAGAAAAAGCTCACATGGATTTTAATGGGCAACAGTTTTCCTAAAGACAGCAACAAAGAGCAATTGAGCATCCTGATTCCTTTACATTCCCATTTGTTTAGCTGCTGAAAAAGCATACCTAAAGGCAGTAGATGTGTGTATGCTCACACACAGAGGTATCCCAAGAAGGGATGCCGCCACTGAGTGCCAACAAATGCTGATCTTCAAGAACAAACCCCCTGGAGAACAGCTTCCTTCCAGATTCCTGTCATTGAATCGCTGTCCTGGCATAGGTCACATTTATGAAACCAGTAGGAACTGGACCCAAATGTGAATGCTTTCTCAAACCAGTGGCAAAACTGCAGTGTGTGCAGGGAAAGAGCCAGATGCTGAGCTGTGCCAGAAAACAGCTGGAAGGGACCATCAGGGTATGTTAGCTGGAGCACCCCATCCACTTTCTCACTCAAGGCCCAGGCCAGGCTGACTGTTCTCAGCTGGGCTGATCATTCATGATCACGTGCAGCCACCACCTGAGCAGAGATGGTCATATGAATCTATGAGACAGCTGGAAACTGAGCTGAGAACTCTGAAATCCCAGATAGTGCTTTCAAAATCCTGTTGTGTCACATGTGACGCTGCTTATGATGAAACTTGGCTTTGATTTGATAGGTTCAAACTACATCATTCACTGGGCAAAGAAGATACTTTGTACAAGGAGTAGGACTATCATATCGTGCATTAAGAACGTAGAAAAATAATGGCTCCTTGTTGAAAGGCCACTTTCAGAACATCAAGAACATGTATACAGTCATATACAAGGACAGCTGGGGTGTTGTAAAAAGATTTATCAGAGACACTAGGAAGACAATTGAACACATTTCATATGAACTGGTACATGATCTGTGCGCTGTGCTGTGTGCCCCAAGTGCTTGCTCAGTGATTATTCTGTTGAGTTCAGCTTCTTCTGTCAATTGTTCACTTTGTATTTTAGCTAAATTTATCAGGTGAATGTTAGTGCAGGGTAATGAAGATCCCTTTACAGTAGGCACTGTGCATGTCAAATGGCAATTCAGGGTCTGAATTCTGGATCATTTCAATAGATTAGACAGATAAAAGGTGAGAAGATAAAAGCACATTAAGTATGGAACTGGCTTGCCAAAGGTCACAAAATAGTAAAATTAAGAAGGCTCCATTGCCTAGGACCCGTTCCTATTTATAAGAGTACAAGGTTGGCAAGAATAGGCCACAGGGCCTCATGGATTTTACAGCATTGTCCGATTTCATTATAATGGAAGTTAGTCATCAATTAGACAGGGAGATCCAAATCACAGCTGCATGAAAGGCAATGGCAGAACTCCACAGTAGCTTTATCAACTGGCAAGGAACATGACAGAATAAGAACTGTAGCTACAGGGAGCAGTTGTGCAGTGTGTGAAGTACTGGCTGCTCCATGCACAACTTCTCAAAGTAATCCTCGCAGCAAGGAAATACCACACAGACAAAATTTAGGTTAAATTTTTAAGGTTGCTTCTAAACTAATTGTTACTTTTTTTAGGGCTTCTCACTGTTTTATTCTGAATAGTCACTGGTTCTCAACTACCAGTCCTGGTGACAGGGGAGTTTTAATCACCTTCAGTCGAAGTGTGATATATAAAGGAATGAAGCTGAAGGACCTTCGTGTGGAGGAAGCACACTTTTGATAATGAACCATACTCTATCATGTGCCATCAGTGTCTGAGAAATAACCCTGAAAAGTTCTCACACTTCATACTACAGCTTTTAACTACTTGAGCAAATGCTACTTGCTTCCTGTGTTTTCTGGACTTTCATCTTTGGAGCTCACTGATCATGCACCTGACAGTGGGTATGCAATCAAAGAAGATGTTGCAGAAATAGGGCTCTCTGATTTGTTACAGTAATTGGATGCTAAGTAGCAACTGAAGCAGAAGATTACAAGAAGATAAAGGCAATGCTTGCAGGAACTGAACATCATCACAGAAAAATGAATTCTCTCCCTGAGTTCTGCCAAAGAACCCCAGTGCAGTAGCATATAAGCAACTGAAAACTTTTCACAGGTGGCCACTTAATGTATAGGTCTCATTTTTGACAATGCCTAAGCTATGCAGCTTCAGTTGGGTCTCCATTCATAGCAGGGTGTGCGCTCACAACAGCTGCAATGCAAGACAACTGGAACTGGGCTTTGAACACAAAGTCCTGATACAAAATATCAGCTCTTAGGTGGCTTTCATAAGCACACCCGCCATTACAGGATACTTAGTAATTTTGACTGTAGAGCATCTATGTCTTCCTTCTCGAGCCACAAAATGACATCACACCCATGATGATACCGGTGAGATAAAATAATAAAACCTTTCAAAGATTATTTATAATATCATAATACCTAACAGCTTGGACACAGACACACTATGTTTGTTATCGTACAGATGCATAAGAAAAAGGCGTCCCTGCTCCCACAGAAGCTTATAGCAGAAGTTAAAGCCATTAAGTAACATGAGGTTGCTTTCACAAAGTCAGTGCTGTGAACTGCTAGTGAATCTGAAAGTGAATAAATGCTGGGTGCTGGATAGGTTGCCTTCACACAGAAACAATCATCTATGAAGAGGTAAAAAACCTGTCTACATTCCCTAGAGAAAGACACAGTGATTTGAGTTTTCCACACAAACCAAAACAAAGTCTCTATTACAGTTATTTGTTTGTTCTTTGTATTGCTGCCTGGCCAACCCAGTCAGATGTTAGAGCCCGCTCTCTCCCAAGCCCTAGGAATACATACTACAGGGATTGCTCCCACCACAAGTACCTCATTATGTGATGGCTTTCTCAGCTAATTTGAAAGGTAATAATTTATGTCAATTTTAAAAGAAAAGCTGCTCTGACTCTGCAGACCTCTGCAAAGTGAGCAAACAGACCTGAGAATTCAGCAATCAGCTGGATTTTACACATCTTTTCAAAGTCCTGCAGGTATTTGTTGTGGGAGCAATCTGCAGACTCCCTTGAAAAGTTTATGGAAATGTATTCTTTTTAATCATTACCCAGCCTTTCTCCCTGCCCTCCACCATTTCAAGACAGAAGTACATATACAGTTCTCTCTTTTCCTTGGCATCTGGACAACTCTTCTACTGTCACTGCCCTGTAGTCCTCAGCTGGCATTAAGAATTCCAAAGTAAATGAGTGTGTTGTAATCAGGAGAAAAATATTGTGTCCTGGTGGTGTTGATGTTTTTGCAGCTCAGCTTCTCAATGCCACCACAAGTTGAGCTGCATATTTCTTTACAAAAATATGCTTGCATGGTAACTTGGCAGGCCACTCATTGAATAGACATTGAGCTACTTAGCTGTTTACTGTTGCTAACAAAGTTCAGTTGTTGAACATGAAATAAGGGAGAAGAGGCACCTTGACAAATAGGAGGTGGTTAGCAAGCAGGCGGTGGTCTTATGGCAAGCAGACCTTTAGCACTGGTCAAAAGGCTTCTACAAGTTTCTGTGAAACTAACAAGCCCATAGGAAGAACAGTGGATTATAGCAGAATGCCTTTAAACAGACAAAGATACAGACCAAACGTCTTCTACATAAGAAAATAAGCCTCAGTAGATACATTATAAATCTGACTACAGGCAACTAAAAAGAGCATGAGCCAACACTCAAAACCAGGGGAAGTACTTAAAGGATTGTTGCTGTGTACAGTCACCCAGCCTGGGGGAACATACTACCCAGAGATCTGGAAGGGCAAGGACAGGATCTTAAAACACTTTGTCATCTTAGCTCTGCCAGCTTTCATTCCTGCCAAACTGAATCCCAAAAGGCAGGTCTTACATGTGTTCATCTCCCAGAACCAACACTTATGGGGACCATTCAACTTCCAGTATTTTTAAGTTATTTCAAAAAGTGAAGTTCTGTCTCCACTTTCAGGAAAACTGGACGCACAAAATCCCAATTTATATGTTCTGTAGCCTCAGTGCTCCTCCATTTTTGCCTGATTTACACACCAATTGACACCAAAACAATCTTCAAAGTACACTTATCTGCACCTTCAGTTGGCGCCTTCTTGCCAGCCTAGAGGGTACAGGTTAGATCCAGAGCTGTGCATTTGTTCAGGCTGGAAAATTTAAGTCAAGATCACTCACACTGACAATGTCCTTTCTGGAGGTCTCAGTGGAACAAGTTCCCTGGACATACACTGGGGCAAAGTCAGCACCAAGAGATGCTCTCACCCCTGAGCAAGGTCACTGTCTGTCCAATACTCACTCCTGACTGTTAACAGCCCAACTGACCAGACTACCTCCTTGCCCCCCAACTGGTTAAGCAGCACAGAGGTATTACTGCACTACTGCTCCGGCTCTCTGTGTTCTCCAGCAAGGCTCAGCAGATTAGGACAGGGACAGAAAGGCCATAAAGGAGTAGGTACAGCCCAACTGCACCATTTTTTCCACAGCTGTTGCTTTTTATTACAAAAGGGCAGTGACTATGTGCTATGAAAGTGCACAAAATATGGAGCTAATAATAAACTGCTAAGCATCATGTGGAGTCTAAAACTATGCTTCATTTCAGTGGCTGCTAACATGCAGGCTGTTTAGACTAGATAACAATGTAGACCAGAATAATTCCCGCATGATTAAAGCAGGGGAGACAGTAACTGTTACACCAGCAGGACTAGCTACATTATGCTGAAAATACCTACACCAGAAGTACATGGTGAAGTTATAGGGGAATGAGGACAACTGGTTCTTTTCCCACATATTTCACATTAAAGAAGGGAACTGCTATCTTGTATCATCCACTATGAAGAAGTATTCAACAGATATTTTTAAATATAAAGAATACCCCAATACAAGACATGTTCCAGAAGCAAAGTTCAATCTATTCTTCAGGTTTGCTTATAACTTTGCACAGAGCCTTAAATAACAATAACAAAGCACCCGAAACCAAACAGACATGGGCACACAAACTGAGCTGAAGTGTGACCACCTGAATCGATTTTTCTTTTAATGACTTCATACTTGTTTATTTCCTTCAACTTTCACAGTAAGTATGCGTGCACAATGAATAACACATGTATAGGACCGAATACGAACTATTTTGAGAACATAGCTCCTCCTAATTTTTTTTCACGCGAATACATGCTGTGGTATATGTATCTTATGGCATATGTTTTAGAGTTCATCATAAGTCACATTTTTGCTTTTCCTCACTTAACAAAAGGTATTGGGAAGCAAATAATTCCTTTTCTTTTTCTTTTCCTCCACTTCCAATAAGAAATGTGAATTCAGAGAGGCAGTCCAGTACAAAAGGCAAGTCAACCTTCAGGGAGTTTCTCTAGAAGTGAATTGTATTCCCTATTTCTACTCACAACTGCTCCAATACCCAGACACCAGTCTTACAACACAGTTTCTTTTCAATGTTAGGACACCTTTAAGATTAGAAACATCCTCCTCATGAACACACACACTGAACACAAGCTAACAGCTCTCAGGCACCTCTGGGTTAAATGAGCTAGAAAAAGTTGCTGAGGTATCTTGCTCTAAGGTATGTTTTCCAATCCCTGAATCATTCTTACAAATCTCTACTGATCCTTCTGAAGTCTGACTTCCAAAACAGGATGAAATACTTTACTACTTTACATTAATATAGATCTGTATGTGGTAAATCTGGTCATCTGGCAACAAATTAAAGTTAAAATAATCAGTTAAACAACAAATAGAGGAGACATTTAGCAAGAACAATACCAGTGAAAGACACTGGTTTGTCACTTCAAGTAAGATTTTTAACATGAAAGCTGAAAACACTTGGAGTGTAATCAGATAGCTGATGCTCAGTACAGCTACATTCTCTCTGGCTTTCATGGCTTCAGTGGATGCTGAAATGAATCTGCAGTTTGTTTTTATAATTAATTGCCAAAATTAAAACATTTTTTTTTCTCAGCATTGGTTGAACGGATTTTCTCTGAACCGATTTCACAAATAACATAGAACATGTTGAAAGTGAAACAGTAAAACTGTCACAAAAACAATGGACCTCTCACCAGCTTGCACACTAGTGGGCCCAACAGCCCGGATCTCATTTACATTGTACTTGCTCCAAAGGAAAGCTATCATCAAGTGTGCAAAGGACAGTCTAGTCCTAAATGGTAACGATCATTTAATTCAATGGATTTTAAACATGCTATACTGAATGCAATCCCTGCAGAACATGGAAGAACAGTGCTTGAGATAAGTTTCTTCCGAGTCGCCCCTTCTTTCTGATATTGTGGGAGTTTGACGATTTACTTTAAGGAAAATTATTACCATAAAAATTCCAGGTGAGAAAAAGTGCTTTTGAAAGCCTGTTGCATGAAGTCTTTTATTTTACCTACATTCTTACCTAAATCCTACCTTGACAGAGGCAGATGTAAGACCTGTCTTTGACTAAGTCCAGAATTGCATGTATTTATCACATACTTTAACTTTACCACTACTTAAACATCAGTACAGTTGCAGTAGCCTCATCCTCTGAAAACCTTTAGGACTCAATGCCAGCACGAAGCTCAACACAGAAATGAGCTTACACAGAAGTAAAAGCTCCATTCCTTTTCAAGTCCAATGGATTAATGTAAGGAGAAAGTCAATAGCACTAAACTCATCCTGAACTTTAAGCTCACAGATTGCTATGGCATTAAGGACCAGAGATGAGTTCAGCCTACAGTGGCTATGGCTAACTAATTTAATTAACAGTTATGTTCTAGAAACCCCTCCATTTACAAGTACTAAGTAATATGGTAAATATGGAACAAATTATCAGCAACAGCAGGGGAGATTTAAAATACGCATCTTGAGCTCGGAGTCACTCAGGAACCTGCGGTGATGCAATCCCTCAAACAGAGCGATCTTTATGAGCTTAACTCTGCCAAGAATGCATGTGCAAACCATCTTCCCGAGGCTCATCCCCACGGATGACACACAAACTGGAACGCCTCATCCACGTGGAGCCATGCCTGAATGTTTTTGCACCTCAGGTGTTTCCCGGTGACTTAGAGCTGTGTTATTCAATCCCTTAGAGTTGAAAACCTTTACAGCTTCACCAAGGCACCACACAGACCGCTGCAGAGCGGGTTGAAGGCTGCCAGTGGTAGCTGTAAGATGCAGCTTGCAGAGGTCAGACCAGCCATAACAAGGCTGGTGTGCAAAGGCACACCCGACCCACCCCACTCGTGTCACAGCCCTCATCGCCCTCAGGGGGCTACCTCAGAGTCCCGAAAACGATAAATACCTGAGATAGTGGCAGCAGTCATCGATGGTTGACATTGTGGAGGTAATCCACGGAGGCTGAGCTTCAGCAATGTGGGCACCATACC
The DNA here is from genome assembly GCF_033783945.1 of Neopsephotus bourkii. NCBI lineage: Eukaryota > Metazoa > Chordata > Aves > Psittaciformes > Psittacidae > Neopsephotus > Neopsephotus bourkii. The sequence goes on from NW_026902223.1 coordinate 4,570,796, forward strand.
TGCAGCATGGACGTGCCGCGCCATTGCAGATAACGCTGTGGTAAACACCGGGGAGCTTTATTGACCCCACCTGTGCAAGGCTCTTTGGGTAACTTCCCCGTCCCGCGAAGCCCGCAGAGCACATGGAGGCACCGCACCTCCGGCAGGGCGGCTGCCATCACCTCGGCTGCCCAGGAGAGGGCGCCGCGGCGCTCCCCTGCGACGCCATTTTGGGCAGGCGTGTGGCGAGGGGATCGTGTGATGCCCGGAGCGTGTGGTGCCCGGCCCGGGCCTGCCGTGTGCGGGCAGCAGCAGAGCGGGCGCAGGAGGGACCTGGGGCAGCCGAGGCTGGGGGCCCTGGGTGGTGTTAGCCTGTGGCTGGTACTGCGAGTCCTGCCTGACCCATCACAGCCCCCCGCTGCTTCCTGCTGCCATGTGCTCTGCCAGCACAGCAGCATCAGGGCTTTGGGTGCTGAGGTGTGAACCTGCTGAGACTGCAGAGCTGGCCCGAGGGGCATATTTACTATCAACGTGGTGAATGGTGACATACTGAGTTGGGCTGCTAAAAAATGTGTTTCTGTTTCAATGGAAGATAGTCAGTAGCGTTGGAGGGGTGTTAGATTGGCCTGGAGGGTGATGTGGTTATTCATGGTACTCAGCAAATATGAGGAAGACAGGACAGGAGGTTACTAGCAAGTAAGATCCCAGCTTGGAGCCTGCTGGCATCAGGGAGATGCTCTTGATGCCCAGGATCGGCTTCAGCTGATGTCCTGGTGCTCTGAGCACACGGGGAGCATGGACAGCAGGAGAGCACTCCTGGGTTTGCTGACTGCTGAAGGGGAGGCCTGCAGAGCTGAGCAGCAAAGCACAGCATGATTTAGCTGAACTGCAAACCTCTGTGATGGTCTTCAGTAACATTCCCATCTCGGGGTACCTAGGAAGGGGTAGCACATCCTCTGTGCCTCACAGTTATTCAGGGGCTTCCTCCCCGAGGCCCGTGGTGCAGCCACATCTCACCGAATGCCTGTCCATTGAGACAGGCTGTGGAGCTGGTGCTGCTTGAGACAGGAGCGAGTGTCTGCAGTCAAGCTGCAGGGTTGGCTGCAGTAGGGATGCAGGCTATGGCTGCAGACACGTGGGAAACGCTGCATCTTCCCAAATAAAGGGATAAGGATTGTCAGAACCCCCTGCAGGGGTGCGTCCACCCCTGTAAGACAGGGTGAGGGGTTGGCAGTGCTTGTACAGAGTACCTGAAACAGCCCCCTCCAGCTGAGCCCGCGGTGTGCGAGTGTACACTCGGTGCATCTTACATCTGGAGACAGGCAGCGTGTAGCTCGTGTGCTGGACCAGTGCCAGGGTTAAGCCCCCAGTAGTCGAAGCTGGATCCCTGGTAGCACTCGTGATGGGAGGTCAGGCGCAATGAAAGAGCCCTAGTAGTTTGAGTAGGAACACACCAGCACCTCTCCTGATGGGAGGTCAGGCGCAGTGAGCAGGAGGGCCCCCCTCGTGCTGGCAGCTCCGTTCCAGTGTTTGGCTGGGCTCCAGAAGATTAAAATAGAGCCTTAGACTGTCCCCTCGGCAGCACTGCCAGCCAGAGCCCTGACAATCCTGGGGTTGTACTCAAACGTGAGTCCCCCGGGAGCGTGGCTTTACCCTAACAGCTGAGGCACTGAGTAGGTCGAAGCAGGCTGGGTTATTGCTCCTGTGACTCAGACTCGAGGAAGAGAGGGATCAGGATGGAGCCATGAGAGAGCAGGGGATCAGAATGAGAACACAGGACACAGATGGGGAAGGAGCAAGTGTGCCCCAGAAGAAAGCTTGAAAAAAGATGCGTTCTGTTGGGGCTAGGTTCGAAGCACATATAGCCACGAGATTGCAGTGTTAAACTTATCAAGCCCGACTTCTGATTTAGCTCCTTTCTGTGACCATTGCAGGAACAGATAAGCAAAAAAAAAAACAAACAAAAAAAGCAACATTTTCCTTTCTCAAACATTTCAAAAGCAATATGGGAAAAGGTGAAGGTGTGCAGGTTCTTGCGAAACACCCCTGTGTAGGTGCAGGATCCTTTTGTGGTCCAGGAATGATCACAGCTAAGGGGAATGGAGCCACGTTCTCATACGTGTGTCACTGATGTTAAGCACTTAAACAAAATGCCTGATTTTCAGGAGCGAGGAGCACTCCCGAGTACCACTAAAACCAACAGCAGCGGCATTGCTCACAGAAGGGTGTTTCAGCCTAGTCCACTATTACGGATTTATTTATCACCACTTAATGATGGCATCCATGCTTGAAACGTTTTGCCTCAAGATTTTCAGAAAGCGATTACAAGCAAAACATTTTGGCATTGCCTTTTTCTGCCCCTAAAAAGCAAATTGGTGGAATTTTTAAACCAATTTATTTTGCAAAGACCGCATTGATTAAGTCAAAAAATTGCTCATCTCACCAAAGGCAGGGATTTTATTTTGATATATACCAAACCCCCCACTTTTATTTACTGGGATTAAAGGTTGTTTTGTCTTTAAACTGACTTTAATTTTAGTTTATAAAGCTCCAGAATTGCTGCCCACTTTACTGTTTATTCTGTGTAACTGAGTGTGTACGTGAGCAGCAGAGCAGAGGATTCTACCTGTTTTTTTTCCCGGCATGCCATAATAAAAATGAATTGGATAATCGCAATAATTAGCTCTGTTATTCACACAGGTAAGGAGCAGAAATCCTACTGATTAATTAGAGATAATTATTAGTAATTAAAACCTCTTAAAATAGAAACATTTTACTAGCTCTTCTAAATGAATATACATTTGTTTGAAAAGAGAGTTTGAATACAGCTGTCTGGGGAAGAGAATGATGAAGCTTATTTATAATGATCTTTTGTGTGTTTGCAAAACAACCAAACACCTCAGCTCAAACCCAAAGCTTTTATTTAAAGGCAGAATTAAAAAATGAGTTAATAAGATTGCTCAGAGAGATGACAGTTTGTATAAGTTAATACATCTGAATGGAGCAGCGAAATGGTATCTTTTGCTGTCAGAAGAACGAGTCAGAAACATGCCTATAAGAGTTTGTTAACTTCTTTCCAGTTGGTTTAAAAGCGTTTCAGCATAGAACACAGAGGCAATTATAAACCAGCACTGTCCTTCAAGGAACCATGGCAAACATGTTAGAAAGGTCTGGAAGGATTGCTCTGTTCACTTACCTATCTTCTCATATAAAGAAGAAATCTCAGCTTGGGGCAAGCAAAACATAGGAACAACCAGGCTCTAAAAGCTGCGTGGTACATGCAGAAATGCCCCAAAGTAATTTAAGTACATGCACACAAAAATCCTTCTTTGTCTTGCAGTGTTTTTTCTAGTTAATTCCTTAGCTTACTGTACATGACTAATTACTCGCATTTGTTTTTTTTCTTTTACTAACTTTGTAAATGTGGTAACAATGTTTTGCAACTGAAAATGAAGGAAGCAGAGGTGACCGACAGTCACATTTTATTTTACAGTTTAAGCAGTATTTCGCTCTGCTGCTGAGCTCCACTTTGGCTGCGTTTTGGTTACAATGTTTTCCATGTGTGAAAATACCCACAGATGATACTCCAGTAAGATGCTGTTATCCTGAAGCTTGCAATGAGTTGGCATGTCCTGGCTGGAATACAGACATTTGTCAACATTTACATTACCGCATATACTTGTGCACAAGCTATGAATAATTGACTGCTGCTGATGTTGTAAGGATGCTAAGCCCGAAAATTGTGTCCCTGCTCTGTCTCAAGCTCTTTGTGTGACCTTGGGCATGTCACTTATTCCAATTACAACAGTATCTGTACAAAAGGTAGGATAGTGCATAAGGTGCCTAGAGGCTCCCACAGTATGGTGGTTAAAATACATTTAGCAACCTCTCCATCTTGGAAACAAGGTAAAAAGTGACCCAAGTCCCTTCACTTCAGCATTGAAAACGGAGTTGTTCTTATTTCTCTTGTTTACATACAGTAACCCAATTTTATCCTACATTGGAAATGTTGCCATGCTTTTTGAGAACAAGAATATGTGAAAAATGGAGGAGTGACAATGGAAGAGCGTGTTTCACTTTTATAAGGTAATTCCCCTCTGTAGGCAATATCTGGGGTGTTTCTTGGCTACAAGCAGATTGTACACATCCAATACAGTGTGTTTACAACATGGCTTGAAAGCACAGATTCACACCAGAAGCATGCAGTGGATTCTGTCTGGGTATCATTGCAAATACCCAGCCGAAAGCTGCCGAGCCCATAGGACAGCCCTGGGCTTGGAGAGGGTTTGGGCTGTCAGCCTGCAAGATCTTTATGCTGTTCACTGCTTTGATACTTGTATGCCAGCACTTTCTGCAGTTATAACACACAGATTAGAAAGATGCCACTTCAAATCCAACCACCCAGATATCACTGCTGTATTGAGGCAATTACATTTATACAAATTGCATTTCAATTCCTGTTGACTTTGTTATTTTTGCCCACAAGCTCTGGAAGCCATGTTTTGTTTAGGTTTCTGAATGTGTAGCCCAAAATTTAAATTTGGAGACCATATTTGAAAGCGTGGCCTTAGAAAAAGTCATTTTCTAATAAAAATGAAAGAATGGAGGGAAAAACACAAGCGACATTCAGATTTCCATGGACTGCAAAGCTCATATAGGTGGGTACTTGGTGACGGTCAAATACACAAGTGCACATGGTATTTAGGATTCTGAATGTATACGCTAGCAATTTTTTGTTAATGAGGGAGAAGACCTGAAGTACATCATTTCAGAAGATCACAGGAGTGGTAAGAACACAAGAGCACTTCAAGTCTTCTAAATCTTAAAAGAGCTGGGTTTCTATGATATTAGATCAAACAAAAAAATCTATGTTAAGAACATTTTTATGACACTCATTCACTCGAATAAACCTGATTTCTTTTACCAACCAATCTTTTTTCTAAAATAGTATTTAATATCTGAAGTTATAAAAAATATTTGTAGTCTTGAAAATTATTTTTATTGTCTATTTTATGTACTAGACATGCCTCTTTCAGGAATTATTAAAGAAGCATGAGTCATGCGGCACTCATTTACTCTTGGCTCGTGGCCATCCTCAATATATATTTTGCTATTTTCAAACCATTTGCAGGTACATATGCATGAAAATATTGTTGCGTCAAGTCTCAAGATCACAGTTAGCACAGCCTACATTGTTCATCTAGATATTTACAAAGTTTTAAAGCACATAAAATTGTGCATTATTATGTACCAAAGTTTAAACTTTAACATACGCTTGGTTGCATATATAGCAACAAGTTACAATAAAAATCTGAACAAAGACAACCAATAAACAGCCAAATTGCTATGTACAAACAAGGCAGGAAGCAATTAAACACTGCCTTGCACATTTCAGTTAAATTACTTTTTCTCTGAGGGGAAAAAACCAAACAACCCCTCTTCCCTTCCCCCAGGTCCCCAGTAACCCTCAACAGTCCTCGTTTTTATCAGGAAAATAACTGGAACTCCCGTTACATTTAGTAGGGGATTCATTTGCATAATATGGGAGAGAAATTTGGTCCCTATTATCAAATATAGCAATAGATCATGCAGTATAGGTTACCCCCCCCCAGTACAACTGGTAACACGTCAGCGTGGTGGGCTCACTCTCTGAGCCCGCTCCAACAACTGTCCCTGTAACCTCCAGGGGGATGTTCCATGAAGTAAATCCCCTTTTGTCTTCCTTACACATGCCATTTTTGCACCAGCATCTATGGGTTGTGTTCGTGATGACTCCACTGACCCAGATCCTCAGCTGATGCCGAGCCAGCCTTGTGAGCCAGTGGAGGTAATGCTGATCTGTGCAAGGCAATAATATCTGACTTGCCTTCAGTGGAACTACTTTTGATTTACACTGGTGCAAAAGAGCCTGGAGTGAGGTCTAAGGACAGCATAATTGGCCTCAAACTGACCATTATATAAAGCAAAACACAAAACCTCTGTGCATTTAACTTAAAATCTGCTTAATAAATTACTACAATTCACAGTAATAAGGTAGATCAGTGCTACACTAACCACTTTCTCTAACGTTAGGTCAATTTCAGATAGCTTTTCCAAGGCAGAAAATGAACATAAACATAAAAAATCTATTCTTATTATTTGACAAGCAAAAGACGAGGTTTCCTGTAGCCTAATGACAGACAAGCTTACTAACACATTATTATAGTGTGAGTGATTTAAAGGCTAAATTTTGCCCAAGGTGCTGTGGTGTGAATACGTATTCTAGCCTGGCTCTTATTTCACCCCCAAAGCTCCATTTGAGAGACAGCAAGCTGGGTGAATGCTCATGAACACCAGGACCAAGAGATGTCCTCTGAGCTGGTAGGGTCTGCACAGCTTTCAGCAGTACGTGGGGCCTGCTTCAGTCGAATCAACAAACTGACTTCTCATGACTTTGCAGATGCTCACTTAGGACAAAAGAGGCCAAAGCTGCCAGAGGAGAATGCACAGCCTGCCTTGGGGAACGTTGCCCTTGGGTTTTGCAAAGAATATACTGTTCCAACAGCTCTGCTGCTCGCTTCTGGGCATGATTTAGCCTTACGAATTCTACTTGGTGGAATCAAAAGATAGATTATACTTACAAATAACATATTCCAGCTATTTAGTGTTTTTCTGTAGTGGAAAAATCCGACCCAACCTGATGAAATCTCCGTTGTCTGAAAATTCAAGGCCTCTTTACTAAAAATGCTTTTTGCTGATGGCAAAGTTCAACACCTCAGAGAAATTCAGAGTAAGTTTCCAAGCTGTGTACCATATTTTCAAATACACTATACCCTTGTTGTTTGTAAGGCTGTATTGAAGTTTTACATAACAGTCATGAGCCATGCATTTAAACACCTTAAAAGAGTTGACCAGCAACTTAACGCATTTCTTTATACCGTAGAGAATTTAAAGATGCACCATCTCTTTCCAAAACACTCTAAACATAAATGTTCAGGATAAAATATTCCATCTTCTCCCTCCCCTTTTTGTATCTATGTTTAAAAATATTATAGATTTCTCTGTGTGTGCTTTTATTGTCTAGAAAATCCAATTGTCAACTGATACCTAAAGGCAAAAGAAGAAGAAATACGAGCCTGGGAAATCAGTGCTCGAGGCACAGCTTTCTTGAGGCAAACTATCCATGGGCAGACTGCCTTCTTGCTGATCCTAGGAATTCCCTTGCAGTTTGCCTCTAACTTGCTTCCTACCAACAGAAACAGGAAAGTTTTAGTCCACTAAACAGGGAGATATGATCCACATTCTTTTTTTTTGCTGTGGAGTCATAATATTAAAGCAGTATGTTTTTTCCTAGCCAGTTAAGTCATGACTAGAGATAGGAGGGTCTGAGTTCAGCCCAGGTGAAAATACACTCCCTAGAAAATGCAGGATAAAGTTCTGTGGCAAGATACAGGAGTAAGAGAGAGGTTTCCAGAAGTTTGCGAAGCCTTAGTATCCATTGTAGGGCAGAGCTTCAGTGAGTACAGACTCATCTGAATGAGCTGTCTGCTGGCTAATGAAACTCTAGTGTGCTGTGAGCTCTGAGCCACAACATTTCCCAGTTCTGTCAGGAATCCTTGGAGGGGCACTCGAGCCCAACCTGGAGAAAGGGTTCCCAGTAACTGAAGCAAAGATCTGAGTTCCTGATTTTAATTTGATTCCTGAATGTGAGCCTTTACTCTAAGCTCTACTCAGAAGAGCCACTTGTGCCTTTATGGAGTGGGAATACAGTGCTGTAGTTTGCAGGATGCTTCTAAATTGCTGTGACTGCTTGTGAAATGTGTGAGTGATCTTCCTAAGCCAACTGCAGAAGCATTATGATTAGTATTATGACAGTACTTGAGAGGCACCACTTTGTACTATTGTACTATTTATTTATCTCTGGGTGTTCATTACTATTCTTTTAAGGCGTTGCTCTGTTCAATCACCCACTGAATAGATAGGGATAATAATTTTGAACAAAGAACACATATTTCTAACAGGAGACAATTCATAGCTTTATAATCAGAAGTATTTAAAGTCAGAACTATCAGCTGCTACTTTGACTATTAAAGTATGTGGAAGAAACTCAATCTAGAGCTAACAGAATTAGGGAAGCATGCCCCATTGGCCGTCACGTAAACACCACTTCCATGTAACAAAGTTAGAATCAAGATGGGGTACATTGTGGCTGGCATTTGCATTCTCAAATTCCATTTTAGCACAGCAGATTATGATGAAATCAAGCCCTTTCTGCCAGTAAAGAATCCAGCTCATTATTAGATACATGACTACTGCTGGAAAAGTCCAGCAGCAGGTGTAGGTAACGGAGATTTTTACATCCTTCCTTAACCAGCAGCGTGTACCTGTTCTGCTGTAGATCTTGCTACTTCTTGCCCTCAGTGTTCCTGACGAGCCGAAGCAAAGCAAGGTGGGTTTCATTTAGGAACATCTTGTTTTATCTCATCACTTCCTGCAAAAACATATGGCCTCAGTGTATTGTTATTTTTATTCTTTAATAGACAGTTTTATGGCAGTTTTGCTTAGAGGCTAAACAGATTAGGGGAGCCTGGGCTAGGTGCTGTATCCTAGAAAACAATCTAAATTATTTTGACTTCTGAATATGAGCATTACACTGTCTGGCTCTCCTTGGTGCAAAGCCTTCTGCTAATGAACATAATCTAATGTAACAAGCTGTTACTGCCTTCAGTGACAGTAAAACATCACTGTTCGGTTCTATGGTGTGTGAGTCAGGTTTTCCCCCTGCAGCTCCATGTGGCATACAACATACAATGTATGTCCTTCTAGCTGCAAATTGGCACTGACACTTCTGTTCCCCCCCTGCATCTTCTCACCCACAGGAATTTTCAATATGGGTCTCATTCAAAGCCTGTGGAAGTGAATGGATGTCTTTCCATCCTCACTGAGCTTCGGATCAGGGAATGAATGAGCAGTTTGGGTGAAAAATTAACTTCCCTCTCCCAAAACGAGAAGTTACAAATGTAAATCCCTTATAGAAAGTTTTTGCCCTTGTATCACTGCAAAGACTCTTCTTGGCTTCCACATACTGACCAAGCATAAAATAGTGAATAACATTTATTTTTGAATTTATGGATTGAGTTCACAGGGATTTTAATAGCACTGGGGTTATGGAAGTGCTATTTTAATAAGGACCACAGATCATGGGCCCAAATCCTTACCTTTACCTCAAGGACTTGTAAACTCAACTATTTAACTCAAATCTCTTTATTGGAGGCCTTAGAATGTATCCACCTGGAGGCTGAAAAATTGAAAGGTAGAAGGCTGCGCAAACATGGAGTGAGGGAATTTAACCAGCAGGAATGTGGCCTATAAAATTAAACTTCAAGAACTGTTTAAGAAAAATTAAAGCTTGTGCAACAGCTGGGGTTTCTCTCCACATTCGTTCATTTCTTAGTGACTCAAACGTTATGGTTCTCATTAATAGAGATTTCATTTTTGAGATCATCTCCTGTAGTACTATAAGGCTGGTTGTGGTTGCAAAGGACAACATCATGACTCGGTGTGATCTGCCTTTAGACAAACACAGCATGCTAAAACACCACCTCCCACTCTCCTTATGGTACAAGATTGGTGGCCCAAATAATGGATTCAAACCGTACCCCTAATTTCCCTAATCATTACAATTATCCCAATTTCAGACATGGTGATCAAATACCCCATAAGTTTACAGTGAATATTCAGGAACAAAAGAAGGAGCATTTCTTTTCAATGGGTGTATGAGCATGCTGCCAACATGCAGAAATGAGCTCTTGTGTTCTGGGCAGAAGAAAAGACCAAGCTTCAGTCTCACTTAGACTCTGCATCTTATTCCTTCAGAACTTGGCCTCATTCTGCCTGCTCTTGATCCCAAAGGTTTACCTGCTAAGCTTTTATAATACATAATTTGAAATCTAAGCTGCTGAAAAAACCCCTTGTGATAATTATGTCAGGCTCTGACAGCACTCAGAGATGGTGTTGACTGCATTTTCTAGGTACCAAAAGACTTCTCATTTCTCTGTAAGTGAAACTCTGGGTTAAATATGTTCCTAAAACAGTTAGCACTTCAGTTATATGCAGCCTAAATCCATGACAGGAAATGATGGAGAACTGGTTAGTACAAGTTTAGGACAAGGTCCTAACATGAGGACACCAAGGATGTTACAGTTTCTGCTAACTTGCAGGCAGAACCACTCATGCCTAAAATTCTGCATGCTCAGAGAGACATGGAAACCAAGAGCACTTCAAAACCTCATTACTAGATTTGCAGCCACAGATTGTTCTGTTTTGTGGTGACTGTTACAACTGTACCTGCAGAAGTGCAGATGCCAATAATAAAGGTTACATCATGACAGATGATACCTCTGTAAGACCAGAAATCTGGTGATGAAGTCAAAAGAGGAGGATTCTTTTGAGTGGCATGAGTTGTCATTTCAGGAGCTGGAGTTTTCCAAGTGGTTTTGAAAGTATGGCCCTATATGCACGATGCTCACTCTCTCATTGTGTAGCAGTGGGAAGCAATGCACAAGTCTGAGGTTAAAGTGTGCTGCTGAAGACTTCCGAGACAGCAGAACCCAGCTGGTCATCTGGACTCATTTTCTGCTGCATAGCACTGTGCACATCCCTGTGTTCTACAGACTGTGTGCTCATTGCCCAGGAGTTGCTGTCTTCATTCAGAAATGCTTTATAAGGCTCCACATGTATCTGATGGACAGTTTGCCTTGACTCCTCGTACTTGCCTTTCCCATCTTCTGGAAGGCTGGATGCATGAGGCAAGAAAGTGCTCCGAGATCCATCAATGGGAATCTTCAGCTGCTCAGTGGAGCTAGGCTCTTGAGACAAATCTGAAGGTCTCATGAGATGCTGAGTATACACCCCTTCAGACAGAGAGCCAGACTGTGTCTCACTGTACACACGCAGCCACCGATGGTGCCGGCTGAAGTAGTTGTAGTGTTGATGTTTCCCTAGCCTCTTTTTCCCTAAAAAGCTCAGTGCCTGCTTGGAACTAGAGGACTTGTCTATGCTTTTCAATGTAAGCCCTGACACTGTTAGGTTGCTCATGTCCTCTGTGCAACATTCAGCATTAGTATCAAAGGCACTACACTCTGTCAGGCCTTCTTTCAATGTTAGGCAAGGCTTCATGTCATGGACTTGGAGAACATCGGGTGCGCTGCCACCCAGGCCACTGCTGGCCTGCTGAGATATGTCCTGTGAGGAGGAGTAAATCAGGTCTAATTCTCTGGGGCTTAATGCATCACTGGAATCATAGTCACTGTCAGTTGGAAGGAATACTTCAGAGCAGCCTTCTTCATCTGAGCAGGGCTGGGAGTCTGCAAAGAGAACTGATTAAGAAGACAAGCACAGGAGAGAAATGGCTGAACTGTCATTTATGGGGTTTTTCCCCCTTAATTTAGAGTCAGATCTGCAATTCTAAACATGTATGTGTATGTTGTGTGAACTGGGATTATGTTCTGAAAGGATCTGTTTTCTTTTATCTTCTTGTTACCAAATTTCATAGAGATGGAGATTTGGGAGAGAAAAACTCTAATCCAGGTTCTGTTTTTATTAATTTGAATAATAGTTGAATAATAGTTGAATTACTCCACATTTATACCTCTGTAACTGTGAGTAAGTGCAACTGTGTGTGTGCCTAAGAGGTTCATCTGTGGCAGATGAAAAAACTACCCTTTTGTCCATCAGGTGTGTTACATGTGTTCAAATACAAAGCAGAAAACACTTAATTCAGATGTGAATTTGTTGACCACACCGTCACTAGAACCACTGCTGTCTTTTGGCTGTAGAAGGATCAATAAAATAATAAATAGTGGCATATGTGATCGAGTGAGTTGATGCTTCACTGCCCTGTGGGTTTTATATTAGATCCAAGGAAAAGAAATGTAGATTTTATACCATGCTGACTATTCACTTTGAGTGTAAATCACCCTATAGCCCAGCAATAGTGAATCAGGCCCATGCAGGACAGGATAATGCTCTAGTTAACATGGTGCCAGAGCTAAGGATTATTTTGCATTCATGGTCTGTAATACAGGGGGAAATTAGCTTAGGGAGAGATGCTGAGAAAGAGCACAATGGTGTAATGGAGTGAATCAAAGCACCATCCTCTCTGGCTTTCTTTCAATCTAATCTAATCTAATCAGAGTACATGTATTCATTTTTCTTTACTGTATAAAACTTCCAATTTGAATAAACCCCACAAATTATTATTACCAAAATGGTCATGGCAGTTGTTTAATGCAGCATCTGGTGCTTTTGTTTCTACTGTTTCATTTACTTATTGCTTAAAGACAGCTCAGCAGAATGATGGATTACGTTTTCCTCCAAAGTCCTTATTCTGTTAGCAAATTAGGTGTTACTGTTTAATTTGCTTCACCTTTATTTGCTGTCATCCATTTCTTTCACCAGTTTAGTTCTCCAGCTGTTCAGAGAAGTAGTAACAGTCAGTGAGGTGGGTACTTACTTGTTTAAGTCTGTGTTTTAAAGTGCTTGTCTGGAACACTGACAACACTGAGGTATGTGAAAACGACTTTTAAACCAGACTGTTGGCACTAAAATTTGCTCTATCTAAACAAAGCAAAGTCAGTGACAGCACTTGTCCCTTCCAACCTGTTCATTTAATAACGTGGAACAGTGAGTTGACAGAGTTGGCTGATGCTGAGCAATTATTCTGAGTAGCTAAAAACTGACTGCAAAGACTGTAGAGGGATCTCAGGATAGAGAGTGGCAAATGGCTGGTAAACTGGTTGTTAAAATACCCTGGCAGGTATGGGGAAAAGTTGACTCCTTTTATAAAAAGATAATAAAGGAACTGTTACAAGTGAAAGTGAGTTCAAGGATTTTGTTTGATGAACAAAGAAGAGTTCTCTTACCACTCACAGCTTTTCTTCTCTGGAGCCTAGGCTCAGGTGAAGGGGGAGGCGAAGGAAGACAATCTAAATGTGAAGAGGATGAACTGATTTTCTTCTGAGAGTGTTCTTCTGAAAGATCCACGAACTTCTTTATGGGTAGGCCAGCTGCTGGCTGCTTGTATCTCGCATACTGCAGTGCTTCTGTGATCCATCTCATTTCCCTCCAGATCTCATCGATTTGCTGTAGAGAAAAGAAATGGTGAAAAAGCACAGTTAGTCTGTGTGCTGATTCTACCTAAGTGTGTACTTTATAAAAGAGCCCAAGTGGATGTGTGGGTGCTGCCAACAGACAGCACCAGCATCCCCTGACAGGACACTTCAGATGTAGATGGTCTGAACTGCCTTTGGTTTGGTGCTTATTCTCCTTCACCACTGCAGAGTCTGACTCTCAAATGAGATACCTCAATTAAGAACTTGTACTTAGGAGGGTGTGGGTGTGAGAATTCAGGCCTAAACTCTGACATGGAAAGAAAATGGTCTTTTGATGGAATAAAAAATGGGATCAGTCTTGTGGCACAGTTGAAAGGTGATTTCATTCTGTACTGTCATGAAAGCAAGACTTCTTGAGCATCCTTGCAAACCCAGCATTATGTTCCAAAGCAGAGTGCTCCAACCAAAGCTAGTTTTTAACAGAAGAATATACATACATGTAAAAGAATATACATTCATAGAGGGTAGAAGCACAGCTATGAGCCAAACTGCAAGTTTCTCCCTTACCATCATTTTGGTCTTCATATATTTTAATAGTATAAATCTACAGTAAGACAGTTCTAACACATGCCTGTTGATGGCAATAAGAGACAAGTGCCTAAATCAATAGCAGGATATAGCTTAAAATATCTATGAAGAGAGAAAAGATGCTGTTTACTGTGGGTCTTGAGAGTCTTCTGATAATGGAACACTTTTACCATCTTCAAGTAATTCAACATGTTTGATGATGGAGCAGATGTTGCTGCAACCAGCAAATGACAGTAGCTGTGAGTATATTATCCTTCTGCTGCAGTACCCTTTCTAGAACTTCCCTTGCACTCCTCTTCCTACAGAAGATTTTGCATTTAAAGAAATGAGCCTTCATATTAATATTGCAGTGCTTAAGGGAAACTGCTCTGCAGTTATGCAAGCTATGCTCTGCAGGGATGGAGAATGAGAGCCCTAGGTCAGGAAATGGTTAGGCAAAAGTGAGTGGTACTTCGTGCAGTGAGTATTATCAAATAGAGAAGTAACAAAGGGACCAGAGAAGAGGAGACTGCACTCTCATATTGTACGATGAGGGCTCCAGCACATATTCGTAGCTGAAGATACTTCTTCACAAAATGCACATTCGGAGTGTGAAATTTATTGCCAAAGGATACTGTAGATGCCAGATTAGCTAGGGTAGTTCTTGATGAGCTGTATTGGAGACAGGATAACTGGAGAGATGGATCTTTGTCTTGACCTAGTATGGCCATTTTTATGTAAAGGTGAAATCCCGACTCCAATGATGTCAGTGCAAGCCTCGCCACTGAGTTAATTTGAGCTAAGAATATACACTGATAAGAATAGCAAATGGCTCAGAGATTAATTCATAATCCTACATCATTTCAAGACTTCAGTGTTGCTCCATGAAGAGAATGCCAGTTAGCAAACATCTCACCTATTTGATTTTGGAGATTTTGTATCCTCTGTCTGTGATCCTCCCTCAATTCCAAACAGGAATCACACTGCATGCAGATCAATAAGATGCAAATCCTGTTGTTTTTCTCCGTGATGCCATTCTGCAGTGTCTCCTGGGATAATGGACCAGTCATTTTAATGAACTGTGGTTCTTTTACAATTCAGGAACGTCTGAAGCGTTACAGTGCATAATTCACAGCTTAACTTCAGTCCTAGTGTCAGTGTCTGCGGGTTTCTTGCTGTGTAACATTCTGGTAAAGTCTCCAAGTACCTTATCTGCTCTTTTATTTTATTTTAATCTTTACTTTTCAGTTGCCCTCTGACTCCTTTTCAGAACTGCATTTATACAGACTCCCTCGCTCTTTACAATGTTTGGTTTGTGTAGTGACTTCAACACTGTCTTAGATCTAGGATCACACAAATGCTCTTGCGGTTTTGTGGTCACCACTGAAGATTGCGGTATGTGGTGGGCTGAGATATTTTTGCCAATAGGTGAAATACAGCTGGTTTTCATTTGAGGGGAAACCTGACAAGGCTAATACACTGTCACAATAATTCAGCACAAAACACTGAAGTTTCAGATGTTCTCCCATATTTTCCCAGCGTATATATGTGACTCAGACACTTTGGAGAAGAGGAACACATACCTGTCTATACAGTGCATGCATATTAACGTGCATATACTCATTTCTGATGTGAAGGAGAAAAATGTGCCAAAAGTCTCCTGCACAATGGAAAAAAGGTAGATTTTCTGAGTGTGAGGGTGAGAAGATGAGAAGGAAGGAGGTGTTTGAGCAGTGAAAGTACAATGGAACATTCCTCTCTGCCCTCCTGCATGCTGCCAAAAGCTCCAAAGTGAACAAGGCAAAGGAGGTCTGAATTTAGAACAAAGAGGAAGAGAAATATTATCTTCATAATTATGGATAAAAACGTATTATAAATGGGATAAATGGTTGTCTCTTCCCCTATTCCAACAGAAGCTTGCTTGAATATTAAGAGTGCAGAGCTGTTAATTTATCTGCACCTCAGTTGTAGAAAGACAGATCAACTATGTCCATAGATGCACTCTGCAAAGGAGTTGTAGTTCCAAATTGCCAAAATGGTTTGCAAAAGAACAGTCCTTGCTATGAGGCACAGTGGGGTGTACTTGGAAGAACCCTGAGTTGAGTTGGTAAAGTGCTGATCTGGGAATAGTACTGAAAATCAGTGTAAGATACAGAAAACAGCAAATTAGACAGAATGATAACATATGATTACATGAGTGATCTTTCTGCATTGGGGGACTGAAGCTGTATCACTGCAGGGTGCTGGACAGACCTCCTGATGCTTTGGAGCTGGCTTGCCATGTTCAGTGCAGAGCTGCTCTCTGCACTGTGATATTGTTGATGAAGACTGGCTCAGCAAACTAGTCTGAATTTTCATTTAATTTGTTAATTGGCAACTTCTCATGGTGAAAAACGTCCTCAGTTCACAAAGACAGAGAAAAACCATTACACAAATGAATGCCTGAGCCTGGTACTAGCTTACCTCACATTAGATGGGAGTGAGTTTTACAAGCAGGCTGACACATTTCTTTATAACAGTCTAGTATAACTGTCATTTGATTTTGCCCATAAAAATCCTTCTATAAAAGCAACAACTAAGGAAATCATGTTCTGGGTTTGAATTTCATAAAAACAGAATTGCACTTTTGATACAACTGCTCTTTTTATGATGTCTGTGAATAATTCTCCATTTAGATTTCAAGTTACAGCCCTATGCAATTTTTAAGAAAGCCACCTTAAAATCTCCTTGGAATAGGCAGAAACAGACTATTACCTGTATGTAGTCTGTAACTTGCTGGTGTCTTTGTTTAGCTGCAGCGACTTCACTGTCTGAAATTGCTTCCCTTAGGGATTGCTGGGTTTTCAGGGAGTCCAGCTCTATGACAGCAGAAAGGCGGCAATACAAGCTTATAAATTTTTCCTTGTAACAGCAAAAATGAACTGTGAAAAGACCAAGTGCAAAGGAAACATTGTTTTATTCTGGTTATGAAATATGAAATCCTTAGCTTTCAGAGCACAAGTTTTATTAGATATAATTACTAACTCTGGATGGGTTACTTTAAGCTAGAAATAAATAATACAGGCTCTAATTCTCCTCTCATTTACACTGGATTTACTCTGTAACTTCGCTGATTTTAAAAGAGTCATTTCTAATTTATATCTAAGTGAAGGGATAATCACGTCCTTAGTATGCAACTCCAGAGGCTATCTTAGCCTTGATAGCTTCAATCAGAAGGGCTGTTTCTGAGGCTTTTATAGCTCATCATTTCTTTTATCAAGAAGGCAGTGACATGACTGGAAAATGGAACTCATCTCTTGTTTTTTTTTAATTGAGTGTTTCAGACCGAAAGTATCATTTCAAAGGGTGATAACTTGCTCTTGGGCTAGCCTGGCTGAAATCAGTAACTGAAATGTAAATGACTCAGCAGTAAAAGTATCTCAGTGGTATCAGTTTGGGTGAAGCAATTAAAACTCTGTTAGGTGTTAGCACACATCATGCTCCCAACTCTCATGCAGAAGGGTAATAAGAAGGTGCAGACGTGACCTCTTGCTTTGTGTGATTTGACTTTGGAGTGGCACAGAGCTGTCTGAGCTACCTCTGAAAGAGGTAATTAGGAAGACACAACAGCTCCAGTGCCGTGGAGCTTTGCAAGTGTTAGTTTTCCTGGCCTCTTAAAGCTCCATTATAGAACCTGCAATTGCACAGGCAAGACTTAGCAGTTATCACTATGAACCTCTGCACAGACCTACTGAAATTTGCTCAGGGAGAGCTCAGAAATACTTCCCCATTCAGTGGTGCTTCAATAAATGCAAGCACAAAGCATGATGTTGTTATAGGAGTGACTGCCGGGTGGTTTCTGCTGCTACTTCTCTGGGCTGGGGCAGGGTATTTTTCAGGGTGTTTCAAGTGTAAATTGCATGTATTGTTCTTATCATAAGTATCAAGAAAGAAATCAAACCAGCATCATGTGTCTGTCTGTCCCATGCAAACAACATTATTAGAGTAACTGAGAAGACTTTTTCAACCTAAGAAATCCGCTCACAGACACATCATTAGCATAACAGTAAGGGCCTAATCTGAACATAGAAATCTCACAAAAAAGAGTGAAAGAAAGAATTCTACCTTCTGGTTTCTCAAAGATGCCGAGATATTGCAGGGATCTAGTCTGAATAGTGTGTGGTCTTACAGTATATGTGCCATATGTGGTGGACTCTTGAGTGAATTACAGCCGCGGTTTCAGCTCCAGTGCTGAAGTTTCTAGCCTTTGTGGTTTTAAGTCAGACCCTTTAATGTTACTTTAACAAATGTTGCTTCAACATAGTCTTTTGTGGTTATGCAACTATATAGCTGGTAGCCACCAGCTAATGGGGAATGGAAGCTTCTAATATTTGAGATGTGAATCACAGTCACTTTATAGAACATCAGGGATACATATATAATGTCATATAGAAATGTCATCTGTCTTTGGCTAGATGATTGCTTATATAAAAATACTCAAACATCAAATTCACTTTCTGTACTGTTTTCTGCACCATGAACTGCTAAACAGAGAGGTCTGCACTCGGAGTGCCTTTTGAGAGATTGCTCTGTTGCATGTTTATCTGCACCACATCACCCCATTCAATGTCTATTGCTTTCTCAGCCTGATGCACACTATGTCCCAGAAGTGAGAACGACTCCTGTCCCTGGCCTGTGTACCACACAATGAGAGTTAAATAGTCTGCAAAGCCTCTAGCACAGAGATTAATTTCACCAGAAATGAGTATGCTTCATGCCTTAATTTGCACATTGAGTGCAGCAGTCACCTCTCACAGGAAGAAATGATATGCTCAATACACAGTCTAATAGTGAGCTTCAGGGTTGTGTGCTGGGAAGATAAGTCTGGCTTTAAGCACTACAGCCATGGACATATGACCTAAAGCATTGAACTAACTCTTCTAGTTCAATTACATCAGTTTTCTTTTGAAGGGCTAACTTCCTGAGCTCATGTATTGTGGATCTGGAGCGCTCATAATTATGTGGCAGCTCAGCTAGCTGTCATCTGGCCTCCTACAACCAGCATAAAACCCCAGAGCTGTCATAGGCACCACTCTGTGTGCCCTGGCTGGTGTGGAATGAACACTGTTGTGTGTTCCTGTTTGTGTACTTGTGTTGCTGGATGATGGTAGGTCACAGATCTATTGTGACTGCAGAAATACAGTGTTGGTAAGATCCTCCATTAACATCTAATCATTGTTCTACTACATCAGTGATTCTAACTGCACTTAGCAATGACATACAGGAAATAGGATGGTAATGGTGTCACATAAGCACCTGAGAGAGATACCAGTGAGGACACAGTTGACACTAGAGGCATATTCTATAGTGGCTGTGTGTGTACTGACTCCATCAGTTTTAGCTTATACCTTTCTTCTCTTCCCCACGGCAGAGGGAAGAAAGATATCCAGTTTTACAGGCCAGAAGGAAACAGAGGAGACTAATGTGTAAGGCTCAGCAGTGCCCATACTTACAATATTCTTTCTAAGAAGAACTATTAAGTCTTTATGAGCTGCTTTTATGTGGAACCTTTCTTTTCTCTGTGGACCAAACAAGAAGGAATGAGAAATAGAGGACCTTGAAGCTAAAGCATCATATGCCTTCTGTGAGGCAGCTGGAAAACTCTGTTTTGGGGAATTCTTCCCCAGCCAGAAATGCTGTGGAACAAGAGGGTTGAATCTGCTGCAGCACAGGATCTGCTCCCTAAAGAAGCAGGTTCAAGTCCAGTGCTTTGGCATTTTCCATAACTGCAATGGGACTATCTTCTGCATTTTTCCAGGAATCAGAGGGAAAAATGATGACCCTTACATGGGAAACTCCACTCACCTTTCACAAAGCTGTGAGGGAGTCAGACTTTGCAGATAGTCAGACTACCTGCAATCAGAAACTGCATAAATTCTCCTCTACAGAACTAGTGATGATTCTTGTGACAATTTAGAGGGATTCTTTTTTGCACCTCCTTTCACACTCCAGCCTTGCTGTGTTGTGTGTAATTTTGTTGGTTCTGTTTTTACAGAGCACATCATCTTCCAAATAAGCTTCTAGACACATACTGGATAACTGTGGGCTTTGCTCTATGCTTTGCATTTCAATAACGATTGCTACAGTATATGCTTTAACTGCTCTGCTCCCTCTATAACTTGTACACAGTTATAGGTAGTGTTGTTGCCAAAGCCATCATGTGATTTATTGACTCTCCACTGGGACAAGGGGGAAAACAGATACAACTTTGTGATTTTATTATAAGGAGACTGGGTTAATATTTCTAGGTGAAGCAAGCTACTATACCGAGTTCAAACATCTGAAGAGGGAGGTTAAGAAATCCTGAGTGTGGGGTGTAAGGATTATTCTGTCCTGGGGCAGTGCAGACGTCGTCTGAGGCGGGGAGCAGGAGAAGAAAGGAGACATTGTGACCCAGTTCCAACACCTCCTGTGTATACAGACGGAAGTGCTTAGCCTGTAGAGGGACACGCGCGGGGGAAGAAATAGGAGAGAATTACAACATGGCACTTATATAAACAACACCCCAAATGATATAAAACATTAAAGAAAATTTGCACAACATCAAGCTCGGAATTTTTATAAAACATAAATATTTGGGGGGGGCTAAATGTGGGTTCATGTCACTACATAAAATAAAGATTTAAAGCTGCAATGTTCCACATTAAAACAACACACACAGGCACAGCCCCCCTGAAAACAACATTTATGTTTCTTATTAGGCAGAAAATGATCACATGCTATGTGCTTTTCAAGATTATGATTGCATAATTATGTGAAAACATGAAAATGGATTCAATTAAAAACCTTTAAGATTCAATTTAGGGTTGGTTAAGAGAAATATGCAGCTCTCCCTCAACACAGCACTGAAAAGGTTTAACAAGTGCTGCAGCAAGAGAAAATGGCACACACAGGAGTTGGCCGGAGGCTGCTGTAGAGCTGCTGTGTGCAGCACTGCGTTTTAGCCTGGGCATGCACCAGCATCACTGCCCATTGTTCTGTTTACCACCAAAATAATACAAATACATAAATAAATCTGTTAAATTAAAAATGGAATTAATTCACACAGGAGTTGGGTCTTGAGCCATCAAAACATCTACAACTGTTTAACTGCAAGGTCATGTTTACGTCTATCTCTCGTGTACAATAGATGAGCTTAAATGCTTGGCTGAGCTGCAGCTGAAGGAATATATTGCACATTCCTAGGTTAAAAAAAAAGATACACAAAAGCTGTAACCTCCAAGAAAATACACCCTCATAGAGACCTGTACAGAGCTCTATTGAATTAGAGTGACTGACCACAAGGCAGCACACCATCTGTCTTAATTTTGGATTTACTTGAGCCTTACTTGGCTCTTCCCAGGCTAGAAGGTGCAGCACTGATGGATTCCTTTTTAAAAGCAAAGCCTAAGCCTTTCAAAATCAAGAAATGTAGGTGCAGATTAATTTATTGTAAGGCCACATCTTTCGAGCTGCACAAACAGACCTCGAAGCGAATATAAAGATGATTTACTTCTTCTTTAAGCCCTCTTTACCCACGTAGACCAAAATAAAATGGAATTCATGTAAACAAGAAACAAACTCCTTAGCTTATTTTTTCATGGATCTTTCACATCATAGATTATCCCCCCGACTTTATTTATTCACATATGCATTTCTTGCACATAAATGTAAAGCCAGAAGCCAGATACCTCTCCTCACCCACAGCAATCTGGAGGTCTAGAACTATGTGGTTTAGGAGTGCTACGTTTGTCTATGTGTAAAAGAATAGCAAAACGCTGTGTCTTCAGCAGCCTTTTCATATGCTCTCACTGTTGCCTCCAGAAGAACAGTATTGCCCAGCTTGCCTGGAAGAATACCTGTTTTACTTTGCCAGCTGGGTAAAGGCTCTCACAACTACTAGTTTAATGCAAAAGTGCCTCTTTGCACCTGCCTGAAGTTGCACAAATGCTAACACATGCAAAAAATAGGACCTAATTGAAAATTGTCTCTTAATCTTTGTATGTTCAGATATCCAGGAAAATAATGGGTTTATTGAAGATGTTCTTCTCACCCCCTTCCCCTTAGAATAATGGAATACAGAACTTCTCTGCTTTCCTTTTCTTGCAACCATATCATTTAATCCCTGCTTGCAAGTTATACAGTTTGTAGCTTATAGTTGTGTGCTTAAGAATCAGTTTTTAAGAAGGTGATAAATACCACAGAGGAAAATACCTGATGCAGAGGTAGATTGATCTGTTTAAGGAGAGCTTTCACTGCCATCTGGAGCTCATACAAGAACAATTGAGTAGGGCAGTCTGAAGTATGATCCATACTTTCCACAGATTCTGAGCCAGAAAGTGTTTGGATCCATTCCCACTCATCTCTGTATGTTGAGTCAAGTTAAAATTAGAAATACAACAAAAGTTCAGTGCACAAGCAGGAATTCAGTGTATGTGCATTTGGGATCTGTTGATAGTTTAATCCTCATATAGCAAAACATTCTAAACTTGTGCAGCCCTGATTGTTTGTGGTTAACAGTCTGACTTTGAGACGTGTGATTTTTCTAGCACATGTACATCAAGCTGAACATTCCTTGCAACCCTGAAAATCCAACTGCCTTTAAAAGATTTCACCAAGGCTTCTCACTCCAGGATTTCTGTTTCACATACTTCATTCCTATCTACCACAACGTTTTCAAAAGCATGCATTGGAAATGACAACAGTGACAATTAGCAGGAAGTTTCATTTCTGTGGCAGACTCTCTTCCACTCACTGGAACCAAAGAACTTCCTGGTTTGCTTGACATATATCCATTTTAGACCTGATAAACATGGGAATCATCTTTCTGGATCAAACCCTTAATGCACCCTGCCCAGTATTCAGTCTTGAAAAGCAGCCAGCACCAAACATTCAAGAGAAAAAAGTACAGGAAACCCCACTAGTAGATGAGTAATAGATGTGGTACAGTTTGCTCCTAAATAAAGATCTGATCGCAAACTTCAAGAGTCAGAGGTTGGTATAAACTCTGAAGCACTTGGCTTTATATTCCTTCCAAAATGTTTGTTAATACTAACTACTACATTCTGGATATCCTTGCTGTCCATGCAGATAGCCAGCTCCTTTCCTCATGCAAAATTATCAGCTGATTGCTGAAATGATAAGGGATTAAAAAGCTCTGGAAGGAAGCCAATAAAATATGTTGCCCACTAGGCAAGGACCAGGCAGTACAAGTAAGTGCACTTGCCTAATTGAAAAGGGAAGCAATGGACAAAGGGACAAATGGCCTTCCCAGAGCACAGCAGTTCAGTGGCTGGTGGCATTTGTCTGAATATGTGTTTTGAATTGATGTATGTTTGCTGTGGATTAGAGAAACCAGGTATTGCACAAGGAAATACACAGAAAAATCACACCATCAACACCCCATGGTCAGGAGAAATCAGGAAAAAAGATGACATTGAATTCACTGGAGGCTGAATCCGGGATGCAGGCTATGATCTTCCTAGTAGATATATGGAAGATCATTACCACTGTGCGGAATTTGAGCGAGCAACATAATACTATTCCTAGAAACCAATGGGCTCATCTGGATGTGTTCTGGATAAGCCTTCAGACTGCTGGAAACACACAGGTCCACCTTAGTTCGGTGGTGATATCTGTGCTGGTACACCCCTGAGCCAGACTTTGCTGGCAGCTACCATTTTGCAATGGTAAAATTGCCTTAGAGTTTAAATTTGATCAGTTGTTTTAAACTTGAAACAAATGTTCTGTATAAATATGTCTGTATAAGTATGTATGTATTCACTTACCTGGAGACATTGCTGTTGTCTCGGATTTTAACATGACACAGGACATTAGGCAACTTCTGCAACACAAGCACTTTGATTTGATCCACAGAGCTGCAGAGTTTAAGGTAACCCAGGTACAAGCCGGGAGGGAGGCGCTGCTGACTTCGTTTGTGATAGGTGAGTATGTCCTGTTTGAAGAGAAACAGTCCTACATAAAAATGACATGTTTTTTCTACATAAGGGGAAGTCTTTGGGATAAAAAGCAACAAATGTTTTTACATCCATCTTTTTGTTTCAAGTGTTCCCAATTCACACACCATTTAAGCATGTGCTTAAGCATATAAATAATCTCTGGTAGTTTGGATGCACTTGGACAACTTAAAGTCATACACAAGTTTTCTAAGCTCTCAATGTCATGTAGGAATTGGGTCTAAAACCTAAGGTTTCAATCTTCTACAACAGCAGTATTTAAACTAGCTTAAATAGCACCCACCTCTGCACGCCTGCCTGGTCCTTTCTGCAGTGAGCTGGGTCAGGGAATTGATTCTGCTGAAAAACAACTTGGGAAAGGAGCAGCCAGAGCTGTTCCCTGGTTCACATTTGGCGTGTAGCTGCACAGATGGAGTAGAGCAGCACTGGGACAAAGCTGTCCCCTGGGGAAGGTGGGAGAGAGGGAGCTGTATAAGCCAGTACTGGCACCAAAGAAATCCCTTCAGAGTCCCAGCCTGCCTGTTCTGTGTCACCTGCTGTCAACAGGGAGATCTCACTGAGCACCGCCATTGGTGGTTTGCTAATTTTAATTAACGGCTGTGTTTTCTGCACAAATGTCTTTACCAACGAACAGAGCTTAGACAGAATTAATAATGATGGAGGATTTGCTGAAGCCAGGAGATGCTTTTAAAGCTATGTATAGCAGTCTCCCCAAACTACCCTGAAAGTGATGTCTGCTGCCATCCTGAGAAATGTGTGCTGCTGCAGCGGGTGAGGATTAAGACACCTGGCCTTATGCCTTTACTCTTGGAACCATCAAATTATCTGCCAGTGCTGTACTTGGCTCTGACCAATGCAATTAGACCCTCATTTTCACAAGCACTTCATGAACAAAATACCCATTCGATGATTAAACAAGTAAGAGAAGAAAGGGTGGGCATTAGATGGGAATGTGTAAACCACCAGGGGAACATTTTTTCCACTAGGATCATTGTGGGAATCTGACCAGGCCTGTATTTTGGGTTTCCTAATATAAAACTTCTGCTCAGATTGACATTTTTCTACACCTTTAACACGTTTTAATACATTAAATCTAACATCGATCAGGTAAGTTTTATTGTCTTTTGGAAATGTTTTAATGTTCCTAAAAGCTGGTAATGTGTATTTTGATTGCCTCGTAGTTTCCGGTGCAAAAAGCACAGTCTCTGCCCAAGAAGGTGCCTCTAATTCAAACCTAGCCACAGCAGTCATCGTCTAGTCGAGAGTGCTAAAGAAGGGACTAAGTCAGTGATTTGTCTTGTAGTGTTTTGGGTAACCATGCAAGTGAGGTTTAGAGGTTGGCTACCGACACTTTGGGAGACATAGATTGTTATTACCTACAGAAAACATGTATTAGTATTTAACATTACCGTTTAACATGAGTTTGCCAGTAACCCTGATTCTTGAAGGGCTGAAAGCTCATGGCTCTCAATGATGTTAACTGAACTAACTGTGCAAAGTGACTTCTAACATCAATCCTTACCTTTTGTTTTCCTAATTGTGAAGTGTAGGGGCATGTTACACAGAAATTAAAGGAGGGCTATGGTCAGTAAAGAATTCTTTAGCAACTATACCAGGCTCCAAGGAACTCTGAACCTCACAGAACAAGTTTATTAAGTAGAACAGTAAGGTTTTAAACCCAGATTTAGTGTCCAAGGTTGGATGGAAAAATCTTATGGAGTGTAGAAATTGTAAGTGTCTGTATAGGTGCTTAAAACCATCCCAGAGAATTTTAAAGGTTTTTATATCCCTTGCTATGAATTCTATAGCATGGTTTCCCGAAACTGATAGAAACTACTATTCTACGTTAGGACTTTGAAGTAATTTCTTTAGAATGTCATGGATATTTTACATATTAAGGATCTGATCCCAGACCCACTGGAAGTAATATAAGTCTTTGCTTTCAATGGGAGCCTTGCCATTAATTTTATTGGGCACTGGATTAAGGCCTAAAATTCTACAAGACTCTTCCAAAAGTCAGGGCTCTGGCGCAGGCTTTACAAAAGCCAATAACATGCAGTAAGAGAAGCAAAGCACTACCTGGATTGTTATAAGCAAGATGTCTAATGCTGTTGGCTCCTCTGGAGTTGAGAGGGATTTCCTCTGGCTTTGTAGTTTGGATACCTGCATCCATTTGCCATTGAAAAATGAATAAAGACTCTCCACTTCTCTTATAGTCACTATCAGCATATTGCCATGTCGATCCTTGATTGGCTCATAAAAAACTCTGCCTAGGTTGTGAGTTCCCAGCAAGTTCTAGAAAACAAGCACATTATAAACCAAATTTATTTGTCACATAGCAGGAGAGTGGTATACGTTGAAAGGTAACGTTGTGCTCACTGACATCAGTCCTGGTGACTTCAGTAACACCGAGACACACGATCTTTCTCAAGCACTTGCCCTATATCGTATCATTTAGTGGCAAAAGGAGCAGTTTTTCCCTAGGTCGTGCTTGTGGATCCTCCGACGCATTTGATTCAGCCGTGTTTAGTCTAACATTTAATGGAGAACAGAAAGACCATTATGACCCAGCGCCTTTGTAAAAGGAAACACTGCAAAGTAATTCACTTACTTAGACAGAACTTCCTATTTTTCCTCTGTCTTTTAAAGATCAAGGGTGCACTTTCTAAAAGCACTTAGTGCTGGTCTAGTGGAGACTCCTTTGGTATCAATGAGGCCCTTCTGATTTGAACTTACTGAAGAGCTAGGTGCTTATCTTCACCTCCCCATAACCAAGTGTCAGCGATGATACAAAATTCTTTGTCTATCCCCAAATTATTCATAATGGACACTTCCAAGTTTTTTCTAACTGTAATCTCCATTTTCTGGTCTCTGTTTTAAAATTATTCAGATTATTTTCAGCAACAGAAGCGAGAGGCCCTCATATCTGTGTTGAATGTAAATAATTTGGAGCTAAACTGTGGAGTGTGTTTCTGAAGGAACACAGAAGAATTTGAAGAGATGTGGACCCTTTTCCTTTTACTTCAGATACCAAGAATGTGCTAGACAAAACCAGCAGCAAATAACAAACTCCCAGGGCAAAGCTCTCCAGGAAAATATGTGAGGATTAAAGAAAAGTAATTTTAAAAGGCTCCACATAAAATACATATTTTGGTCAAAATCCCTTTCCTCACACAGTAAGGCATCTGCTTATAGGTGCAAACACACTCAATCCAGTGACCAGCCACTGAAGAGATTCCCAGATGTCTTAAAGAAAAATGCCTGACATTTAAAATATGCTCGTTACTTTGTGAGTTTTCAAGAGATCTACAGTAAGATGGGTAGGTAGGGGGGTAGTTTGAAATGAGAACTTGAATTCACAATGTAGCACATTGTATGTTTAGGGAAGTGCTGTACATTAACTTAATGACATTGTAAATGGATAGATTATCCTGAAATTATTCATCTGTACTTAGCAGGCAATATTTACTTATAAACTGTATTATTAAATTGCTTATAAACTCTAGGTAGTCAGCACAGTGACTGCCCATTACGTAGTGAACATAACTTAGTTATTTTAGCTTTATGCATCCCTCCCCAGGGCGTACTGTTGATGTCTATATGACACCTCGCCTCTTCTTTTTAACTGTTCTGCCCTTTGAGGTAACTGATTAACACTGGGTGTCTTGAGTATACATTTTGTTTTAATTCATGTGCCCACAGGTGGGACAGACCATGCAGGTAGATGTTGGCCATCCAGCTGTCAGATGAATCACTGCAACATATGAATGTGCCTAGGTGAAAACAAACAGTTCTTTACTGTTGCTGACTGCATATTCTGAATGGCGTTGCAGCATAGAGAATGGAGGTACTTACTAATAAGAATATGTGACTAATTCATATACTGAAAATTCATATACTCTGCTCAGCCTGGCACCCCACCACTTGTGTTTTGTTTGCTTTAGTTGTCTAGTAGTAACAACAGGCAAAATTACTGTCCCTGTTGTCTCTGAATCTGCTGATCTAGTCCCTTAGCAGCTGTGTTGTCACTGATCTTTTCCATTCTGTCCTGAATTCCTGCAGAGCCAGTCTATTAACTGCCTCAGTAAAATGTATTCAACCATATAAACTTTACTGAGATCTTTCCATTGGCGGATCCCATTAGGCCACACACCGTTAGAGGCTGGCAGGCCGGTGACAATCCCTGTGCTCATCAGGGGACAAAGCTAGCAGAACAAACGTTAAGGACGATAAATTTGCCAGAGTCAGCAGAGCAGTATACCACATGGACACATTTGCTGTGTCTCTGTGCTTCGAGTGCTGCTCTTAACATCTCTGGTAGCAAATAATAAAACAATGTACCAGAAACCTTGGTTATCTCCAAGTGCATCCTAGCAATGCTCAGTTAAAGGCAATCAGCACAGGGGGAATGAAGCTGAGCTAACCAAAGGAGCTTGTGCTACCTAAGCTGAGCTAACCGCACCAGAGGGAACATTCAGCAGATATAGTTAAAACTTTCTCTAGTGACAGCTCAAAAGGACTGACAAGCAGCTGCTGCTTAACACAGGTGGTCCTCCAATAAAGGTACAGCAGACTGGCATTCCAGATATTTCGGGATACTTTGGGGAAATCAGTCCAGACAGGTGGTTGCCCATGAAGGCTACTCTCCTGTACAGCAGGCTTTGCCAAAAGATGTAAAACAAACCCCACATGGATATTCTTAATAATGGCCACAAAGTATCTGGGTTTCATAGTGCTGTAAAACCAGCTTATTGCATCAGCTGGCAATAACGAGGGATGGTTGTGTGGCTAATACATGAGCCAAGCAATATCAAGGTCTTCATTAGTTCCATGACTGTACCATAGATTTTTCTGGGAAGCTTTGGTGACTTCATTCAAACAAAAGGTAGGAGAAAGCAGGCCCTGGATATACTTTTCCTATGAGATTTATGCACGCATCTTTTTGAAAATGGATCTTCCCACAAAAATAAAACTCTCATGAGATTTCAGCTTGTCATGAAACCCATTCTTCAAAAGCCTTATAATACATGTTGAAATGTTCTGCTGGAGAGAGTGTCATTATTATTTGCATATGGAATAGTGGACTGAGACACAGAAGGACGAAGTGACCTGTTCAGTACCACTCAGTTTGTAGCACAGATTGGAACAGAACCATCCTGAGGGTCAGTGCTGTGCCTCGACAATGTGATATAAATAGTCCACACAGTGCTGCTGCCCTGTGCTGAGGGGTCAGCACAGGACCTGTGCACCACTGAATCTCTCTAATCTCTGTTTTTAAGGGTTAAACAGGTCTCTGCTGGTTCTCTGCACAAAGGTACATTTCACCTTAAATAACTTGGCAGCTCAGTTAGGAACTCAATGGAAGACTGAATTTTACTTCCCTGCTGACAACACACAACAGCATAGCCATCCTGTTGGTCAAACGGTGAAGTTCTGCCCCAGAAGCTGTACTTGAGCAGTTTGTAAGGCATGGGTGAACCAAGAAATATGCAAAGCAACCAACCTGTAGCTGTGCTGCTGCTGAAAGCATCTTTTGCCTGGCTTGAAGTGCTGTTGATGAGGACACGGATATAGACATGTTCTGCCTTAGCCATCTGATATCATCCCACATGCAAGACAACTGCAAAAATATATCCAGTTCAATGAGGTTTTGTTCTCAGCATTTTACAAAAGCAGAAATGAAACTAAAAGCGTTTTGGACTTGGAAAAACCAGTAGGTATTGCTCATTTTGAGTGTCTGCGGGTGGCAGTGACTTGCCTAGATAAACATGAAACAGACTGAATCAGACACAGAAGTTGTTCTGTAACCGTCATGCACCTCTTTCAGTTGCTTTTTGGACTAATGTGTAAAACTGATTTACTGGTTTTTGCCCTATAAGAAATAGTGTGAAGATATTTTGAATGATAGCATAGCCATAATACCAACTTTAAATTTTCTAGTTATTTCTTTATGCTTTTCCTCTAAATGTCCATAAACCCTTTATGTACCCAAGTAGCCATCACTTGTGTAGGCTCCTACATATAAGAGTTAATTGTGCCACTGCCAGTGACCCACTCAGAATTTAACCCATATAAATGGCTTGTTAGCTTTTTAATGACATCATTTCATATATTAGAATGATGAGCTAAGGCCTGTGCATTACTAGCAACAAACTGGTAGAAGCAATACATGAAATTAGGCTCCTGTTACCTTTGTGAACCACAGGAAATCCTGCATAACTGAGCTACTGTGGGAGTCATCAATTTCCACAATTGGGATTTGATCTTCATTGGTTACTAATAAATTGTCTTTGTAAAAAAATATAACAGCTAAGTAGAGTCCCCTGAAGAAAGAAGGAAACAATTATTATCAAACACCTTTCATGTCTATTCACATCCATGGCAAATTTCAGTCAAAGAATCATAGATGTTAAGTTCCGAGGAGACAAATCCAATCATCTGGTCTTAACTTCTGTGCTATGTAGATCATGCAACTTCAGCCAGTGAATTCTGAAACCCATTTGGGGAGCTTATCACATTAGATGATGTGAGACTACAGGAATCTAAGAAATTAGGAATCTGTGCAAGCCACTGACATCAGCTTCAGTAAGGATTTTGCCAGCGTAAACAGTACACAATAGAGGCTTTATGCCCTTTAGAAATCAGAAATTTTACTTAAACTTTTTATCATTAATGGGCTTAGTTCTGCCCTCCTTTGCTTCACAGTAAATCTAAAGTAACTCAATTGAAATCAGGTGGGTTATTATGGATTTACATTAGTGTAATTGAGTGTAATTTGGCCAGCATATCTCAAAACTGTTTATAGAGATCATTCCTTTCAATATTTACCCTTGCAATTAGTTACATACGTTAAGTAGCTGCCTTAGGGAATTTAAAGGCTCTGGAGAGCTCTTCTGAAAGAATCAAACTCTTATCAAAATACAAAGAAGAAAAAGCAGCTGAACACTCCTGGCAATGAAAAAAGAAATAATCCAGCATAAGCAGCTTCCGTGTGCTAAACCAAATCATCACGGCTGAGGGTTGCTTGGGTCACACTGGGTTGCAAACCTAGCTAAAGATGTTGGAGGATTCTAGATGTGTTGCTTGTTGCCAGTGGACTATGAAAACATGTTACCTGAGCTCTGCATTTTGTCTTATGAATTAAATAGATACCATAGTTTCATTCCTGAGCAGCAGCAGCAGGGGCCGTGCTTCCAAAATACCTCAGAAACTGCACTTGTGTTTGAGCAGAATATTTCACTCTGTTGCAATTCAAATCCATTTCCAACAGTAACAATGAAAAGATTCGGTTGATTTCAGTAGGAACTGGAGGATATTTTCCTATGAGCTACACCAGTCTTACATGTTCTTATCAGGTTCATTCTGATCAATTGCTGTTTCACTGCCAGTGGAATATTCACATGTATTTCTAAGGTGCTTTTCGCTATAAGAGCAACAACTGCTTGCTAAAACTTGACATGTTTGGGAGATAAAATGAATGACAAACCGTTTCAGAGTCTTCACAAACTTGTTTGATGAATGGAAAAGGTGCTTCAGGCTTCTGGAAACCGATTGCTTGCGACCAGCATTCTGTAGTTTAGAGCTTTCTAAAATGGAAAATAAAAAGCAAAACAAACCCAGCACTTTAGGTCCAGTTAGTGTCTCATAAAGAGCCTTTGTCTGTTGAACCACAACACTGAATTTCAGTCAGGGCCCACTGTATTCCCTCAAAAAGACAACATTTAGAAACATGCTCAAATACAGCCTTTTGCTTATCTTTTCAGTATCTCAGTGATATGTAACAATAAATATGTTTCTTACTTGAAGCAAACTTGGACTTGGTAAAACCATAGCTTGAACCAGAGCTGCATACTGTTAATGTTCAGAATGAATTCTGCAAGTGGTCTCAAAAACCCAGGAAGATATTCGAACCATCAGTCAGCATTTTAGGGTGTTGTAATTCCTTAGTTTCTGTCCATACATAACTTAAGCTTCTAAGAACTGCATAACTGGCAGTCACTCATACTACATCATCACAGTGACCTGAGTGAGAGCTTCAAGGAAAACTAGATAGACCCTCATCTTTCTCTATATCACATTAAATGCATGTGCTGTTGCCTGAATATTTTCCCCCCCATCACAACAGCTTCCACTCACCTGTATTGTTTCAGAGCTTTCACAGTCACATTTGCTCCCTAGTCATCTGGTATCCAAGGAAGAGGTTTTTAACTCATTTGCTGAGACCCTCTCTGTGCCTGCAAGGATCTCTGGGCCAGCTCTCTCAACATAAGAATTTTATAAAGTCAAATCTTTTGCCTAATATTGTAAAAAAAGTGGTTAAGTTTTTATACATGTGTTATTTTTCATTTTGATGAGTTGAACTTAATGTCTTTTGTTCTCTCACGCATGGTCTGAGTTTCCTTGTAAGCCAAGGAAAAATCTCCCAGTGGGAAGTGGAACTCCCAAGCTGTGGAGCAGCCGTGTCCACCTGTGTATCTGTGCACAGATTCTGGAGGGTATGCCAATAGATGGCAGTCAGGAACATGCAGGATTGTGTACTGCAAAATGTATTGTCAGTTGTTGTCCAGTTACGGCATTTAAAAGGAATGGGTGCTTACAACTGTTTGGGATTCTTTTGCATTGTCTTGCAATGTCCCTCCTACCTAATGCTGTTGTAAGAAAAACAGAGGAAACATTTGATTTAAAATAAGAATTAATTCTTCAAATATTTACTGTAATCTGAAAAGAAAGACAAAAAGAAAAATGAAACCATTTTCCGGGCTCTGACTTGATTTGGAGGATACCGATCCAGCCTGAAGTGTGAAACTGTTGAGGGACACCCTTCTCCAGTGGGGAAAAAATCCGTCTCATGAAGAACCATTTGCTGAAAGCTGCTGATCAGTCTGCTTAGGTGCTTTCAGAGTAACGTATTTCCCACTTATCTTCAGTGCAGAGTAAGAGGTGTCTGTCTGTGTCTCCCAAGTGAGTTCTAAGTTTGAACATTTAAAGAACATCTAAATGTGCTATTGTCAAAACCCCATCTGTGGAAGTGCTCAACATATTTTAAATGATGCATAAATTTGCACTGTAATTTGCACATTGAAAACCACGGAAAGAAGACACATTGTTAGCAATAATTACCACTTTGATGAACAGTACGTACAAAGAGAACAAGGTTCTATTGGGGGTGAAATCATGCACGATGTATGAGACTTATTAGATCATCAAATCCATTGTGTTTCCAGTGCAAACTTGTTCTCCGTGGCATATTCTCCACTGCACTGTTCAGTTTAGGTTTAACAGACTCATCCACAGCCATGACTGCTCCTTTGATGCAACTGATCTTTGCTTTCTTCTCCTTTAAAAACAATCCATTTGTTTTTCTATCCATATCTCCTGAGATAATTTCTATTTTACTGTGACCTTTTTTCGGTATATCACAGTAATGGAAACCAAATGGTACGTGAGACCTCCTGTCTTGCTGCTTCCTTCTTCCAAGGTTAAGACCAATTTAGGAATATAAATTTCATTCTCATTATGCAATTTTTATTTTCTTCTCTATTGCCTCCATCTCTATGGAGGGAATGGAGGAGGAAATTGCTGAAGGCAAAGCAACATAATTCTGTGTAAAGCACCCAGAGAGTGCAGCATTAAAATAAGAGGGCACATTACAAGTGAAATATACATTATTGGGCTGTTCAGTGGTTTGGGTTCAGGCCACAGCTTTGCAGAAGCCAACAGCAAAAGAAATAGTGTAAAACTAGATGGAGACTGTAAACTCCTATGTTGCTATTTGCTCGTTTTACAGTATAGTCTGTCTAGAAGCCAAAAACCATGGAGCTGAGATTAGAAGATAATTTGGATCTACAGGAAATAGAACTTTGTCTGTTATTTAATTAACTAATAAATAACATAGAGTAACCTTTATAGAAATGCACCAGGAACAACATTAATAAATGATACAGCGATAGAGCTGTGAGCTCTTTTAATAGATGCTCAGGAGTGAACAGATAGTGGCTGAGATTGGAGAATTTCCAGTGACTAGATTTAGATCAGAAGCATTCAAAGCCGGAGTGAAACAGGCAATTAACTACAGCATTAGCAGGTTTTCTCTTTCAGGTAGAAAATAGAAATGCTTCTTTGCAGTTCACTTCAATACAGGAGATACTTAAAAGAACATAAGTCAGCTGTGGAAGAGTAAGAACGACGTTGCATGCTCAGGCTGCCAGCATGCATCTGGGATCTCTGCTCTAGAGGAATGTCTGTTATGCTGTGCCATTTCTCTGAGGAGGAAGATCATCTGGAATTCTTTGTCCTATCACTAGACAAGCGGGTGCCTCTCCTCAAGTGGGGCAGATGTGAAGTGTATGGAAATGGAATTACCTCAGTGCAAAATCATCTGAGATCTCAGCCCCACAAATCAGAGGGCATGTGGAACAGCTAAATATCATTTAGGATGACCCTGAATGAGGAAGTAAATTAGCACAAGATGAGCTAGATCCCACTGAAATCCTAGTGGAGGGCATAAAATGGGGTTTAGAGTTTTCACTAATTGTGTAACCTTATGAAAATACATCCAATAGCTGGAAACTTCCAGATGAATTCAAACTCAATTTAACGCTGCTCATTTTTAGCAGTGCAGACAAATGACTCTGGGGTAATACGTATGGAGACGTAATTCCACACAGAAGTTAAAGGCGTAAGTAGTGGCCAGACAACTAAATAGCTCGAGACCATGATAGATTCTGTTTTACCTCACAGCAAGGTGAGATGTCTTTCACAAGACAATTCTGTATGTCATGAAGCATGACAGTTGTATCATTGGGAGGTATATTTTGGATTACAAAGTCAAGCACAAGAGCTGAAATTGTACCTTTTTTAATTCTCTACCTGAACTTCCCAGTCTATGGCTTGGTTCTCAAGCCTGGTTTTGTCTTTTCTCACAAATATTTGTAATCTAAACTCTTTAAATACCTGGTGAAATCAAAGAGCCTTCTCTTTGTTAAATGCAATAAAACTATGAGCCCTGCTTGTGAACCAAATTATGATTAGAACATTTTTATTTCACCTCTGACTTGTCTAGTAAAATACATTTCAACCAAATTTCAGAAGGAAAATATCTGGTAAGCATTTTACTGAAGAGTTGGGTTCCTTTCTTAATGAAGCATCACACAATTGCTTAATCCACTCAGAATTGTTTAGGAAGAATGGTCTACAAGAAAATAATACTTAAAAAATACATTTGAAGTGTTGCCAGGACATACAATTGTAGTAACTCAGTTATGATAGTCTGTAGCATGGTATTATGAAGACAAATGGATGACTGTTGTTTGTAATCATCAGGGTTTTCCAGAAGATTAAACATATGAAAGCAAAGCTTCCTAAGTAATTCCCTAGGAGATTTCATCATATCACAGAGCAGGTTCAAAAGCAACAGCTGATCTAATTCCAAAAGCTCTTAAACTCACTGTACATTCCAATGTATTCTTCCTGCCATTTTTGTAAGCTTGTTTTCTCTAGCGGCTGCAATGCAAAGCAGAGGGCAAAAGGCAGGCTGCAGTGTGAAGCCTGAATGAGCAGACTTGGGCAAGGGATCTGCCTGGAATCTGGGCAATTCACCCCTCCCAGATCACACTGGAGCTCTAGCACACAGCCTGGCTTCTCCAGCTCCTCTGTGTTCTGAGGCTTTTGCCTATGTTATCCAAGTAACGTCAGATCATTTACCCTCATTTTTTATCACAATCCCTTGCATTCACCCTCCACTCTCCTTCAACCAGCCTGAACACCATAAGCGTGATACCTTGCAGAGTAATCACTTAGTGAAAAACCAAGGTGCCAGGACACCACGTTTGAGTCCTATCTCTGTCTTCACCTAGCTTTTATTCATGCAGAGCTGAATTCAGCAGATCAGTGGCTGTAAGCAAATTTAAGGATACCCTACAAACAATGTCCAGCTATTTACATCTCTAAAACAACTGAAGAAATCAGAAATTAGAATATTAATGTCTAATCAAAGAAGAGAGAGGTAAAGAGGAGAATAGTAAGGAATAGACAAATGCCTGGGCAGGTTCTCAGCTTGTGTATCACAGCATATCCGTGCTGACTGCTATCCCTGTCAGTTGAATCATGCTAATTCACATTAATGAAGAATGCATCTCAGGCCTGTCTATTATATGGAGTGAAAGCCATTATTTGGGTTTGTCAGACATATACAGTAGCTTATCTGAGATCCTTGATTAAACTCCTCATATTTCACTGAGATTCACCAGAATCAAATTTCAGAGTCAAAGTGGTGTCATAATTCTTAATTTTCTGCACGCTCTTTGTCTTGATTCTTTACCAAATTACTGAAATACAGGGGATTTGCATCAGTCATATATTTAAGGCAAGTTCCAAAGGCCCTTCTATTATGTTACAATCTGATTTATCCAAAATATACTACTGTGCAATGCTAGCATTACAAGCAATTATGAGATTTTTACTTGGTTGGAGGCAAGGGCGTTGCTCAGGCTGACTCCCCAGTGTAGCACTGCCACATGCAAGCTCCCACATCCTCCTTCAGACATGCAAGAAAACGTTCTGAGCGAAACAGATTTTCTATACTGTTGTTATTTATTATTTAAGGAAAGGGAGTTAGGAAATCAACAACAGAGTTGTCTGTGCTTTGCTTTGAGACTGGGGTTGATTTCTGGAGCAGTGGGATTTTATCAGAACCAGGCACTGGTGTCAGATTCTCAAAAGAAAGGCTTTTCTGCATGTTGTTTGTAACTGCTGCTGTTCTGCTGTGTCAGTAAAACAATTTATACTATTTTCTGGTATTCCATCATTTTTTCCCTGTTTACAAGGAAGGTGGCCTGAAAGACCTGAGATGTGCACTAACTTCAGAAAGGGAAAACTGTACCATGGCAAAAAAGACTCCTTTAATAGTATGAAAAACTATGTAAGAGATGGAATACATCATCCGTATTTTCAGTAGCAAGGCCACCTGCAAGTGATAATGTTTGTATGAATTTTAATTAGAGAAACAACATTTTCTTGCAATATCTCCTTTCCCTTTCCAAGCAACACAGCTGAATACTTTAAGTTGCTATGGTTACAGTGGGTTGTTGCAGACTGTGGATCATCATGATAGTGACATATTTGCACGTAAAGAACAAAGGCTGCATCTTTCCATTTCAGCCAGATGATTTTAGCCCTAAGTATTTCTATGATTTTAAATGACTTGGTGCAGCTTGACATAACAGTCAGACTGTGGGAAGAAAAATGAAAACTTCATGGTAGTTCAACTTTCCAGTTTCAGATAAGTTCCTTTGCAATGAAGCATTATTCCAGTTAGGAGTTTATTCTAAGAAAGTAAATAGTACTTTTAAACAACCCATATAGAACAGGAGTTTCTATATATGCTTTAAAAAGAATGCCAAGCTGTTGTCTTGGCTCGTGAGCTGTTAAAGGCACAGTCTGTTTCTCATGAATGAAGAGCAAAACACTGGCTGAGATTCGAACTCTCTCCTAGTTTTGATCCATTCTATTTGAAAACGTAGCAATCTTATCTTCCCACTGCATTGTGCAAGTATTTTTCATTGGCATCACATCCATTGGAGTATTTAGTGTCTTCCATTTGGAGGCAGCCAAGTCCCCGCTTTTGATCCAAAACAGTTGTTAAGTCTCAAAAGTATTTCTTTATATGAAAAAATGAGGGAGATGCTTGAAACATTGTGGTGAAATCCTGTGTGAAACTAATTTGTAGGAAAAACCCCAAACCAAGAGGTGTGTAGGGTACAGAGGGAGAAAGGCTGTGTCTGTGCTTGCGTGCATTGTAGCTTTCGGATGTTTTCATCCAACTAATTT
The DNA here is from genome assembly GCF_033783945.1 of Neopsephotus bourkii. Taxonomy (NCBI): domain Eukaryota; kingdom Metazoa; phylum Chordata; class Aves; order Psittaciformes; family Psittacidae; genus Neopsephotus; species Neopsephotus bourkii. Next base: position 4,608,255 of record NW_026902223.1, read on the forward strand.
CAAGGGTTAAGAGCAAGATAGTCCACTAAAGTGATTCCAGATGGGCCAATATTAATATCTTTCTTTTCCTGATGAATGAGAAGGTATGACCTAGTTAGAAAACTGCTAAAATTACAGGCGCCGCAGAGGCTTCAGCTGGTGCCCTACCACATAGATATTCATCCTTACCTCTGCAATTATAATGCTGATGAGCTGCTCGAACCTGCTGAAGGAGGCGTTCCAGGGCCTCAGTGTGTCCCCTGTGCCGACGTTCTCTTCCACTGCAGTCTTTCCAGTCTGTTGAACAAAGGAAATAAACAGAGATGAAACACAAAGGTGCAGGAGAAGGTTTTAAAACATTTTCTTGCCTCTGATACTTCCTGGCCTTAGAGGATTTTTACATCTGAGCATGGAGGAAAAAGTGGCAGTTGTTTGTAAGTTCGCTGTATAAAGCACTTGTGCCAGTTGGGTAATTAATCATAATGATTATTAACAAAGAGCTCACAATCAGCTCCTAGAAGCTCCTCTAGTGACTGACTAGACAATGGCTATTTCTTTTCAGTACATAAGTGGCGTCTGTTGCTGCAGGGCCAGAGCTGTTCTCAGCCCATGCCGCACTGACACTCTTGGTACCTCACTAAGATCACACTGCTGGTCTTCTGCTTGAGACACCCCAGGAGGCTGGATGACTCTTCTACAGTTATATAGGAAACTGATTGCAGAGCAGAGAAAGAGCATCCTCCTACATGCAGAGCTAGCTCTGCAGCCAGAGAAACATGCTCACTTCTGAAAACCTGCTCTCAGCAGATGCTCGAACAAACGCTGGCGATTCCTGCCCTGGAGCACACGCTCTGCTCAGCACTGCACTCGTGAGGCAAGAAGCTGCGATTTCTGTCCCACATACCTCCAGCTTACAAAAGGCTTTGTTTTCACTCGTGTGCTGCTTGCTACAATCGCAATCTTCATTTTAAAACGCAAACAATCTCATCACAAATCGGAGGATGAAGCTGTGTGTATTAGAGAGGAGCTTTGTAATTCCAGACTTGCTTATTTTCATACTTTCCTTATTATAAGAAAAAAAGCATTGCACTGGTTTCCTGACCCAAACTAATGGTGGATCAAGGTATTAAGAGATCTGTCTGCAAGGGAGACATGTTTCCATCTTGCTGGCATAGAGGCTGTGTATGTATTCACAGCCACCAACAGTTTGCTCACTCACTAAATATACAGATCTAGTTTCTAGTGCAAGTTTGGAGTCAAGCATTCCTTCCAATAGGCTCACTATGCCAGGGATATAAATATGTATTTGCTGCCATTTAATAGAGCAGCTAGAGTAAGCCCCATGAAAGGGTGGAAAGAGAAGACATTTGCTATCCCGATAGCCTGTGGGCAGTTTTAACAGCTGCAGAGAGGCTCTCATGCATGTTGTATGCTACTGCAGAGATCAAGGGCTGACTGCATTTATAGCTCTGTGTGGGGACCCCAGTTCTTAGATCCCCTGTGAGCAGCCAACCTCAAAGTGCTTTGGTGTCATCAGACTGGTAGAGTTTTGAACAACCTCATGATTTCTCTCTTCCAGAGGTTTCCAGACTTTCTGATACCCCAGACCGCTGACACCCTTAAACATGACATGGAAGTCAGACTAGCATCCCTCACTGTCCATCACTCGTGCTACTGAATAAGCCTAGAAAGGTTACTGCCTGCTGTGATTTCACAGACCAGCTGCACAACACTGGCCACCACTTTCCAGGCTACTGTGTATGTGGAAGAAATGGGAGGACAGTGGCAAGCAGTGACTGTCATGCTACACAGACGAATCTACAAGGATGTCACTTTGATGCTCTGGGATTGGAATGGATCAGGATTAAGCCCTGAGGCTTTAATTTCCCTTGCATATTCTTCTGGCTGCCGTTACAGACAGCTTTGTAGAGCATTAATGTATTCGCATTTAATTTTTAGCTTAAGGCCATGTTTTGTTATGCAACACTGGTATAATTTCAAGTTGCTGCCTGCTTGCCAAGCACAAGTCTGCTAGTTTTCAAAACCAGTGGTGAAGGCAGTCATGTGGGTAAAGCAGTTCTGCCCCCAGTAACTGCACTGGTAAACAGCATCTTGTCTTTCAAGCTAAAATTCTGATGTTATTATTACTTAATGAAAGCATTTACATTTAAACCGTGAGGGTCTCTCTTGCTGTGAAGCTTAAGCTACTAAGGATACTTAACGAAAATACCCTTTTCTTGCCAACTATCTGTATGCAGTGAGCCAAGTCTGCCTAATGCTTCTGTGTTCATCAACAAAGAAAACATACATATATAACCATGAATAAACATTTCTCTTTGCCATAAACTCATAAAAATCACATATATAACAAATGATGCTCCTGCTTTCCTACAGGGAAATCCAAAAGACTTGTTACCTTTCAGAGAAACACCCCCACAGTGATTATCCCAGGCACTTCAGAGCCCCTGAGACACAAAACATGGGAAATAAGCTCAATTCTCTGTATAGTTTTTGTGTTAATCCACTGAAATCTGCAGGAGAACTTCCCCTGCATCCCAAGGCTTTGGAACTGGCATGTATGGTCAGATTTCAGGTTAATAACAGGGGACAAGAAATAGACAGGGAAGACAATGCAACATGTTCAATCGAAAGTGTGTCTCATACAAAGATAGAGCCTTAAATGCCACCTGCCTTGCCAGGTTGTGCCCAGTGCTTTGGGGATGTTTAGCTGAATAACTACCAGTTACTGCAGAAGCTGAATAACTACCAGTTACAGCTGCTGTAAATGTTTGGGTTGTGGGGCCCAATCCTGTGTAGATATACCTGACTATAGTCAAGGTAATTGCATGTCACTAAGTTATTCAAAACAACTCTGAAGTAGTGAGTTATCCATGTAGCCAAGAGCAGAATTTTGCCCCAAGTTTGTAGCACATTTTTGTTCCCAAACAAAATATTTCTTTAGTCTTGTTCTGGTTTTATTCTGGGATAAACAAGAGCAAAATTGAAGCAAGATGCTTCAATGGTACTGCAAGAACCTCATTTATCCAACCTTCGCCATTATGAATAGGTACAGCTTGCTTTATTTCTTCACATTAGCATGCAAGGTTATTAAATTGTTATGTTAGCCTAATAAAAACAAGTGCTAATGCAATAAAATGAAAAGTCCCACTTTACTGCATTATCAATACAAGGGAGGCTGTCATATGCTGAGCCAGTTTGGCAGTGAACACAAGTCTGGAAAAGCAACCAACAATACAATGTCATTATAATAGATTAAAAATTACAAATGAAAACTCACAGTCCTAATGGAGTCTGAGAAAACCTGTCACAGGTTTGAAAAGAGAGAAAGGCTTCTGGGCATGTCTAGACCGTTTTAGTGTATACAGGCTAGATTCTATCAACATGTGTGTCCACACTAGAGTTTATTATACGCAGGATGCTATAAGAATGGTGTAGTGAATGGGATCTATAATGCTACAAGGCAGAATACAAAATTACATATGATACTTGTGTTTTGCTTCCACGAGCTCAGATTCACCTTTTGATCCATTCATGTACTGAGAAATGAGGTTCCATGTAGCAGAACTCTATTAAGAGAAATGAAGGTTAAAATATTTCTCATTTTTCCACAAGTGTTAGGGACGAGGTGACAGTATTCTGTCAAAGGACTGGAGAAGACTAGCAGGTAAGATGTAAATATACAGAGATGATTATTGTGGTTATTTCTCAGGAGTGGGAGGAGTTGAGTTCCATTTATTTATTTATTTATTGATTTAACTCCTAGGCAGCATTTAAATCATCCACTCTGGAATATTTGTCTTTTTCTGTTATTTGAAGACAGAGCATTTTTACGTATCAGCATCACTAATCAAACTAGGAGGGCAGACAAACTCAACCTACTTGAAGGAGAAGCAGATTCAGGAGTAGATTTGCGTGGAGGTCCCCATCCTCTCATGTTGTATGCTGAAACACGGACGTAATACCTCTGGCCCTGCCAAAAAGAACCATACAAAAATAAATAACAAAAATGAAAATGATTGCTATCATCATATGTGTTCCTGGAGAAAGCAGAAGAGAAAGAACTGTTATTTTAGCTGCTGGTCATCAGAGTAAGGTCTAGATCTTCCATGAGCCTTTGATCTGCACTAAGATTATCCTGTGATCTAGAAAACAGCATCTTTCACTGCAGCCTTTTCTGATCTCCCCTAAGATGACATAAACCAGTTCATGCTGTCTGCCTGTTCCTTTGTGACTTCCAGATTATGGATGCCAGACATATGATGCTTAATGACTGGAACTTGTTGCTAGAAGAAAGGCACTCTACAGTTATTGCCAACAGGCGTGGAAGCAAATAATCAGTGCCTTTGTATCCCTGGGGTGGCGGAGGACATTGAGACATGAATGAGTCCCTTGGCACATACCGTTCTGAGACCTGTGATGGTGCACCTCAAAGACTGAAGATTATCCATAATTATTTCACCAGCCAAAGGAGAAAAGTCTTCTGAACAGCTCCATTCCACTAGGGAACAAATAGCAGGAGAAAATAAAATCAAATACCAGTCCAAGAGAAGATATCAAATACTCAAATCACTCACAGGTTAGCTTCTCTCCAAGTAGTTTCCCATTCCATGTGGGTACTAAAAGCCATGTTTAACAATAACATTTAGCAAAACTTAAGACAATAATTAAACTATATCTCTGTATATGAGAGAGAAAAGCAAAATACTGCTCAAAAGCTTTTCAGGAAAGATTGCTTAAAAATGCACATAATCACAGAATTGTTAGGGTTGGAAGGGATCTCTGGAGATCATCTACTCTAACCTCATACACTGCAATACAAACTACATTCAGGCAACATTTGCCCTCATTTAAACAATTTCCTTTTAAAGAAAGAAGAGCAGTGGAAAAGAGTAGGTAAAGGATTTGGACCTGCTAATGCCATTTGGCAGTTTATACATCCAAACTGACAAAAAGGGCTGTTTTGCAATTGGATCTGCATAGGTAGGTAGGAATGGGCAGAGAGTCCTTTTGGCTCCACAGGTCCACAAAGCTTTCATCACCTAACCCTGGCTAATTTGTATAGAAATATCCTCCTTGGACTGCATCCGACACTCATTGGAGTCTCTTCGTTGGTTTCAGTGGGTTCTGGCTCTCTTGTCCAAGCCTGATGCTGCTGTGGTCACTGAAATTACAGAGCTCCACAAGGATCTATTATGTTGTATCCACTTTCAAAGGGAATTAAATGGCATTGGGCTGACACATCCCTCCTAACCTATCGGGCAGCCTAAATTACAATGGGTACCTTCACCAGAGTGCTCCCATCAACTTGTACAGACGACTCATATAGGAGTAGTCCTGCTGTCAGGACTCTTCCCAATGCTTGCAAAAATGAATGTGGATATAAAATAGTATGAAATAGGCCTCAGAAACCTACTAGGGGATTTTAAGAAGGCAATCTATGCAAGTGGGGAACTGATGGCTCCAGGTATAGGAACAGCCTCTTTTCCTTCAATTATACATTATTAATGACAGGTACCACGATTGGAGTTAGGGTTAATCCTGGAGACATATGTCTGGGATTTAGTAACTTGCACCCTCACACTCAAACTCAGGAAAACCTCTCAAAACCATAGTGAAAATAATCTCTTATTCTACTGTAGACATGGGAAAATTCCATCAATTTTCTGGATTTACACCAAGGAAGAGAATTCAACCCAAAGCTTTCCCTTTAAGATTCACAAAATAGTTTCTAGATACCTTTCTGGTTTTGCATATTTGTTAGTATAAAAGTCAATAATTTTGCCTGGATCAGAGGATAAAGGTATTTTAATTTCAGCATGTGGAATTTTCATCTTCTGGCTGCGTCACACCGGTATTTTCACATTAAAAGAAAAAGGCTTCACAGAATTTTGTGCTCAGTATATACATTTAACTGCCAACACATTTTTCTGAAGCAGCCAAGTATCAATAGCACAACTCATTTTTCCTTTCTCTCCTAATTGCTCCTTTTCTGTGATTGCAGTTTGTGAATGCACAGCATGTTCTGCAACATTTTTCTGTTTGCTGCAATGAAAAGGATATTGGTTTTGTCTATTGTCTTCGAACTTTTTACAGTGGGTAGTTTCCTAGTTTTCCAAAGGCTTTAAATACCTAATTCCTGCCACCTTTAGTGGAAGCTATTTCTGTACATTAGTATGAATACAGAGAGAATGTTATGGTACTGTATGGTAGGCTTTTGTTGACAACTTAATTATAGGAATACTTCTAAGTACCTTTGAACTTGATGGCTTGTCAAATTTTCCATTGTAAACCATGATTCTCAGGGTTCATAACTAAACTGTATTAAATCATTGAGGACATTGTATACATGCTGCAAACTTAGACATGTCAGTTTTCCAGAGGGATAAGCTGGAGAAACCCTGTTTGAACTGCTGAACATGTTATCAACAGGCTTACAGTCACTTCAGATACCATTCTTCTTTTCAAAGAAGGGTCCATGTAAAGCAAGATTATGCCACTCAGGACAGGCGTTGGCAGCAAATCCTGTCTTCCCTGAAGCCTCCAGCATGACTGAGTGTGCTGCTCAGCATGCATGCAGGGCTAAGGTTGCACTTTAGGCAGCACAAAGCAAAACCAAGGGTGAAATTAGCAGCTTTAAGCGGCTTTTGAGCTTCCCAAAGTTTTAGCTGTCCCATGGACTGAAGACTGCCCAAACATAAACTGAAATTCAGATGGTATATTTAAATTTGGGTAGCTTACACAAATAAACATTGCAGCCCTATTCTTGATGTGGGTCTCCTCAAGCCATCCACTTGTATTCTGGCATTTGGAAAGGAGCTCCTAATATTTAGAGTTCTCTGCCTGGAGAGGAATTCACTACCTTGATCTAAACAGGATTGCAATCCTACATGTTTGCCAGCATGTGTACAGCAGGACCATCATGGTACTAGTATTAAGACTAGTAACAGCATGGCAGTTTGTTCTCAGAAATAGTCAAGGACCACGGGGTTCAGAGAAAGAAGCTGAGTTACCAAGGGGAGAAAAGGCTGACATTGCCTTTAAAGCTCTCAGCTGAGGAAGTGGGTTTTAAAAGAATAAATCACAGCTTTGTCCTTATCTTTTAGGGCAAACTGTTGTCCCAGGTCACATCAGTGAAGCCTCATGTGCAGTACAAACATCCTCATCCACTTGTGGGGTAACAGTAATCTCCCAGTCCCTTGAAGGATAACTACTTGCTAGGGAAAGGACCTAGTCCTTTCAGGAGGTACTGCAGGGGCTGGGTACCTCTCTAAGCCCCTTCACCAGTGAGTCCTTGCTGGCTGCTAGGCTGAGATTCAGCTGTGCTTCTCCTTACACAGCCAAGTGATGCCTTACGCTGTGGTGGCTGAGACTCATCAAACTGAAAACAGGAATATGGTCTTAGCTGGTGGATCAGGTTATGGTTATCGTTAAAATTGAGAATCCCCCTTTTAAAGGATGTTTACCAAACAAAACAGTTTCTACAAAGTTACTCAAAGTTCAGTTTTCAAATAGATGCATTTTAAACCCTCACATTTGGAAAACTCTTGCCCCCCAGTTTCAATAAAAACCTCCATAACTGAAAAATAAATATTTTTCAAACAGCTGGCTTGGAATAGTGCCTTCTTTTTGCCCTTGTTTCAATGTAGTACTGAAAACATATTAACAGGATACACTGAAGCAGTGCTGTTTTTTGACAGAATGTCAGTCTCTGACTCATGAGATCTGTCTTAAAGAAACTCATGACAAATTTTGGAATTTTTTGCTTATTTTTGATTTTAACATTTTTTTCCCCCATGATTTTACTGACACAAGTGAGAAGAAAATTCTATGATATAATTCTAAAGAAATGCAAATCAACGTAAGGAATTTATAACTGAAGTTTATATCTGCTGTAATACATTGCCGGATTTTAGCTTTCTGCTGTAATGGTTGGCTAAAAATAATATATAATGTTATACCATACTCATTGATTGGCTTTTAAACCTTTTAGAAGGATGTGGATACCAGTGTTCCTATTTTATAGGTGGGAAAATGAAGGCAAGGATAGGTAGAGCATTTTGTTCACTCAGCAGGTCCTAAAACAAGGGACAAAATCCTATGACTATTAAATCAGTGTCCCTCACACTTTCTGGCTACGTGGGGCACATATAGCTCTTCCTGGTACCAGAGCAATGCTACACGACCACAGTCTTACACTTGTGATTAATCTGGATCAAAAAATCATGGCGATTCAGGAGCAACCCATCATGAAGGTTTTACTGAACCTTTGCCTTACTTCTGGGAGAGACTGCTCTGGTAGCAAACAAAAAGTATCAGCCGTTTGGGAAACTGAAGTACTTGGGACTTTAAGATAGAACAAAAGGTGAGGTAACCTCAGCACTGCAAAAGTTGAATGTAAAAATACTCAAGCATAGAAAGATGAAGAGGGCCCTTTATAAGAGCCCAGGAACAAAGGCTGGTCTTGTAGATTGTACCAACTGTGCTGTAATGAACCTGAAAGCTGTTGGGTGAATTAAGGATGGAGCATGTTCCAGTGCTGTTCCGAACACCCCAAAGGGCTGCTTTGTTGTGAACGCTGAATGTCTTTGCTGTTGCGGCTTTCCATCTGACACTTCATGTTATGTCAGGGCAGGGGTTTTTTGTGTGTTTAATATATTGGTGACTATGTGCTTTAATGAAGGTGCCCTGTATTCCAGAGCGGGCAAATGCACGATGTGTTGCTGCGGTCGCCAAGATAAGTAGTAATTTTTAAATAAACAGCAGTATAAACAGTTACATAAAACTCATGTAAATTGCTGGCACATAATTTTAGACTGGCTTAAGTTATGTAACTTACTTGTGGCCAAGTTTTGGGGGTTTTTTAATACTCGATTCATGCACTTGGAAATAAAAGGAGAAGTTTATTTTCACCTGTTTCTTTTCCACGAGCTATCTCTCTGTTACACCAAGCTCCCCTTACACAGCTTATCTGAGAGACTGACAGACAGACAAGAAACAAAGTGAAGGCATAAAACAGCTCCTGACTCTATTACAGATCCATTCAGGAATGCACCTTTTCCCGAGTCAAGTTAAAATCTCGAGCCACAGTAGAATTTGTCACTTCTCTTGGCATTTACTTTTGCTTGCACTTAAATTACTCACTGAATGGATGAGTTTAATTAGACTGAAGGACATAAGTTCTGCTGCTAAGTGGATGAGGTCTATAGAATGGTGTGCTGAGCTGGGGCTCTGGGCTTGATTCTTGCTTTTGCTGCTGATTTGCTGTGTGACCTTGGGCAAAGCATTATGCCATTATAGCGCTTAACCCAGACTTAAGCACAAAGATGCTCTCTCCTTCCCTTCCTCCCCATATCCATGGCTAGGCTGAAAGACAGTGTGATCTTTGCTTGCATTTCCAGGGGCCTCCAAACAAATAATTGCATTCTTCAATAGCTTCCTTTAAAATGCAGAACTGAAAGGGAACACTGACACATTGGAAACCACTTCATACCATCTTTTTCTGCCTGTTGATTTTAGGAAAGAATGTCTATGGCTTATATTCATAATGTCTTAGCAGCTTGATTTAAGGATATTGAATGCTGCCATTTGGGTGAAAAAGATCAGGGTGAAAGTACCTAAATGAATGTATAACACAAGAAGAGAATTGAACACTAGGGAAAAGCAGGAATCAGTTTCTTGGTGTAGACAGCATCACCAGCTCCGATGGAGAACATTAACCACATACTGCAAACAGCTGCCTTGAACTGCTCTTTCCAGCCTGAATTAAGTAAGGAACCCAATTTTTGCAGATTTGGGTTCAGGCTCTGTTCATGCCTCCCTCGTGTTTAGAAATTCCCAAGTCATACCAGCTGCGGGGAGTACTGACAGAGATCCCAGCATAGCGCTTCCATTAGGGAAAACCAAATGTTTGGCACTGAGGAGTTTGTATTTTTTTCCTATGGATTTGTTTTTCACATGAAGGGTATAACCCCTCCACAAATGCACCCTAACAGAACATCTGGAATTGGCTCATTCTACTGCAGGAGTGTAGACAGGGATAATATGATATGAGCCACAACATTTACAAAGGGAACAGGTGAACTTTCCAGTTGTTTGTTTGTTTAAGGACTCTAACTGGGATTTACTGCAATGCCTAAGGGACTTGGGCATATTGCTGTGCAAACACTGGAGTTAAAACAGTGCAGTCATGGTCTGGGAGTAGGCTTTCTAGGTACTACTTAAATTAAAAGCTGAGCTCCTACGTGCTCTAAATGCTAACGTTCATTATTTTGGATCTTATCTATTATTTCAGTTATTTCTGTAAACATATTCAAGGCTTTTTGTATTGGGTCAGCAGAAACATCAATAAGGCTGAAGAGGAGTGAAAGGAGATGCAAACAAGCAGCACTGTGTCCACCTGAAGTAAATAAAGCACTGCTGTGTTTTAGTGTGAGAGCTGCACATGGGCTTAAGGGCTTCTCATTACAACAGTCAAAACAGCACCAAGAAGAGTACCAAGAAAAGCATTCCTAGACTCTTCCTAGAGAGCACATCTTCATTTGAAACTTCTCTGGGCAGACATCTTCATGATACTTATTTCAGAGAATTGCTTTAATAACCAAAAACTTGATTTGGGGTAAAGCTTCCCAAATAGCTGTGGGCTCCTTTACCTTTTACACCTCCTAATAATAACCAATGATGTTAAATAACCTTTTACGTGGCCCTGCTTTTGGACATTCCTTTGACCCAGGCCAGAATACTCAGTTTTATGTCTTGATGTTTATGGGAAGCCTTATGACAGCAGGCTGGGTGCCAAAGACACATCTTTGCTTGATCATGGTTTCACTAGTTCATCTTCTAGCACAACTACATTATATAAATGATTTATAAAATACCATTTTTATTGCATTGTAATAAAATTCTCACCAAGAGAAAATAAAAAAGACAGGCTTTTTCCTCAAGTATTTAATCAATGTTTTCTAAGCACTAACAATTCTGTATCTGCTTGTAATAAGGTCAAGCTAGTCCAGTACAAGAAGGAACTTCTTTCCTTTCTGTAAGTGAAAATGACATTTCTTGCTAACATTTTATAACAGCTAAGAAAATGTGCCATGTGGGTGCATATTGCTTTCAGTGTGAGCCCATGGTTAAAAAGCTACAGTGGATTATAATAACAGCCAAGATTTGTGTCTCAGCCCTGCAATGACAACCATACCCTACTCTGGCTGTGAAGAGAAAAGTGGGAGGAAATACATGTTAGAACTGTGAAAAGGGATTGGGAATAAATGGGATTCTTATGCAAAGGCTTCACATCATAGAAGGGTGTAACAGGCTTGGCTCTGATTCTGCATATTTCCCCTTCCAAGTGAGTACATTTTACTCGTGTAATCTGTGTAACCAAATCTGGTGGGAAGCTTATGAACGTAAGGACTACTCATCTGTGTGAAGTATGGGTTAGGCTCAGCTTCTTCCCAAACCAGAATACATTAAAATCTAATTAATAAAGAGCAGTTGGGAAATGGCAAACAGGAAAGTAATCTATCACAATGTACAAGGCAAACCAGAACACTGCACAGCACCTAACGAACAAAGTAAATATCTAATGTTAATTCAAGTCATCTGTTTAATGGGATTGCCCCCCTCCTTCCCTGGTCCTACTCTAATATACATTTAAAGAGGGACTTAGCTGCATAGATACCAATTAATCATAATGAAGGCTTTTATTTATTTATAAACTAATCCCTATAGTAATTTAAAGAGCTTTCACCTGTCCCCCACACTAAGCCCATGTGCTCGAGGCAGAACAGTCTTGATTTTGGGAGATTTTACTTCATTTATTCAATTTAATTTACTTCATTTATTCATTTAATTTATTGCCAATTAACGCAAACATCTAATCACTTATTCAGAGTGAGAGAAATCATAACCAAACAAAAAGTGAACACCTTTCCACCACCTTTCCCAGGCTCACCTATCCTTTCCCACTCCCCGTTTCCCTGGTCTCCACTATGGGGTTGAACTCAGAGACAGGGTTCTTCATTGCATTTAGAGGTAGCCAGGCACCCAGCATCTCCTGACCTCCTCCTACACCGTTGGCCCTTCACTACTCAAACCTGCTGTATATACCCGACACAGTACTGAGGTGCTAGCTAAGTGGGTGCTCATGTGTGAACTCACTGGGTGCTCAGACATGAGTTAATAGGGTGCTTGTGTGAACTGCTGGAGGTTCATAGGAAATTAAATGGCTGCTCATGCATGAACTCATTGGGTTCTCATGCATAAATTGATTAGATGTTCATGCATGAACTAATTGGGTGCTCATGCATAAATTGATTGGGTGTTCATGCATGAACTAATTGGGTGCTCATGCATGAGCACAGAAAACTGTGCAATTTATGCTCAATACATATGTAAAGGCCCTATTCCAAATGTACATTCATTTATCAGTTCTTTGGGTCTGTGACTTCAGACAAAGTAATATGCAGGGGAACCTTGCCACAATCCCATTGAAGACATTCTGGTTTTGTTTAAGTCTCCAGTGAGGAAGCATTCCCAAACCCATGAATCAGAAGATCCACTCAATCAGGAGCCTTCTTCAAGACAGAAGCTGAAGGTCTTGAGTTCCAGTCCTGCCACTGACTACAAGAAAATCACCTCTTCTATGCAATGTCTATGAACTGGAAGCTGTAATGCTTAGCCACATGCAAATAATTAAAAAAATCCTTATTTTTGGTAAGTCAAAGTGAATATGAAAGGTAAAGCAATGTCTGGAATTCAGCAACATCATGATATGAGTCTTTTTTCTTAGACACCAAAGGCAGACAAAACCAGAGCCTCTATGTCTGGGTTTTCTTGTAGCTGTTCATCTGATCTGCTGTTCAAAATCCTTATAAAACACAAAGCAGGAGGAAAGAATGACTAAATTGAGTAGCTGGTGTCTGATCAACTACATGAGTTAATCACACCATCACTTAATATGTGATCCATGTTCAAAGGTGGTTTTAAATACATGGCAAACTTGAAAAATAGAAGTTCTTAAGCTTTTTGTTGTCCAACACATACTACAGACATTGACAGGAGCTGGAAATAGAAAGGTTTGTTTTAACATTTATACATTTCTGTACTTGCTAGGCATAAAAATAGAAGTCAAATTGCACAGTCCTGGTAGCTACCAAAACGTAATGTGCAAATAAAGTGCCCGGGAGACCTAATAAAATGCCATAAATGAACTACTGTAAAAAGTATCAGACCACACCTATTCAGCAGGATAAATTCAAATGTCTTACAAAGAAATGTATTCTCTTTCCTTTTTATGGAGTAAGAACTGTTTTGGGGAAAGAAAGAATGAGTTTCAAAATATACAGTGAAACCTTGAATAATAAGTGAAAAGGATTTCAAGATGAAGTTGAATGCAGAATGCTACTTAATGCCACGAGGGACTGGAACAGGATCCAGCAGTGATGTACCAGCTACTTCAGAAAGATTCACAGATATCAGTATTAAAGCACCACATTTTCACATCTACAAGCAGTCATTTCCATAACGGGTTCTTCTAGAAATCAAAGAAATCACAGAGTTTCTGTTTTCTAGTCTGACTCTGCTATGAGAGCAGCTAGTTGCCACTAAAGTGAGGAAGAAACCTAGAGATGCCATCTATATGTATTTAGGTCTTTGTAAGTTCTGCCTAACCAGACTAGCCAAATCTGTCGAGTCAAACCCACTGTACAGCACTAGAAAGATCGCTGCAGGAAGCCTGCTATGGAACAAATCCAAACTTGATCAAACACGACAAGTCAACTATTGACAGATAAATCAAATACAGAGTTACAAAACATATGGTATATGCTGTTTGTGGTGCTCACAGGGACAAGCAGAAGCCCACACAAAATGGTAAGATTATTTGGTTGTGAAAGGATTACCCTGGAGAGTAAAACCCACAGAATCACACCAAATTGGTAGGTGGGTTTTGTAAAACCTCTGAGGTTTTTCCCACTGAAACTTTCAATGAAAAGTTTTCATTGATACAGTGAGATGTCAGCTGAGAATCTCAAATACAGATAGTTCTGAGGTACAGAACATACACCATACAGGCCCAGCCAGGCAGGCTTCCTTAGTCCATGATCTTGGGTGCTGAGACCTTAATAAAAGGCAGCTCCATTCATCCTTTGTTGAGACTTCCAGTGATAACACCAAAGTGTCCCCTACTGGACAAAGGAACTTGCCTATAACCAACCATGTCATGCAGCCATGTGATAGCAACATACTGTGGCTACTGCCTATCACCTAGCTAGGACTGAACCAGTGATTTAAAGACACTTTAGATTATTCTGATGCAAATATTCTGAAATGAACCACAAATTGCCTTGGAAGAAGGGAGCAGGGAACAATTTTTATGTCAAGATTCAAGCAAGACATAGCTCTTTTTTTCCTGATCTAGGCTGACATGTTGGGTTTTCTAAAGAGCTACAGTGACACAGAAAATGAACAATTCTTCTCCCCATCCAACAGAAATCCTAGAAGGCAGCTGGGCAGTGCTGGCAAATGTGAAATACTCTGCTAAAATAAGAAGCTAAGCAAAAAGGTAACAAGGGCTAAAGTGGCCCAGACAGCTTAGCATCGTATCTGGAAAATAACTTGGCATCCCAGTTCACAGCTACATCCAAACAGAGAGATCAGCTCTGTTTGCTACATCAAACACGGCTCAGACTTCTTTTTCTCTCTTCCTCTCTCTTTAAACATAAATAGTTCCAGGCTCTTAAATAAATTAGCTCAATTTTGGTTATACAAGCTGTTTCATTTTTCCTCCAAAAGGGAATATGGATGTTTGTTTTACAAGTGTAAATAAAATATAAACAGAGATTTTCCATTGCATAGTGATTCTTTCCAGTAGGCAACAATCAGTGCTATGCCCATTTTTCTTTCTTATCCTGTACTTGGGGATCACAGCATTATTATCACTACTTCTGATGGGAAACGGATGAAAAACATCGTGCAGTAAGGGGAGGTTTCCTTGAACTTATTGTCCATAATAGCAAAGTAATAGTCAGATTTAAAACTCATAGAAAATAGATGCAACAGAATTACTTATAATTGTTAATAATTTTGTTCTGCTCTCTTTAAGTGTAGGTGTTGCGTGGGACATGTGAACTCTAGAAAGGCTAATTAATGAGAGAATAGCTCTTAAAAGCCCTACAAGCTCTTACCACTGGCTCTATTGGGACTGTTCCTAGGAATCAAGTGGTGTTTATCTGGATTATGTTGCTGCCGGGATTTTTTGCCATGAAGATAGTTACAATAGTGTAGCTCTAGGATAAAAAAATGCATCATGCACTAACAATAAGACTGTAAGCAGAAGGTTCACCCTACCTTCAAACTGTGGCAAGTTATTTTGTGTATTAGTGTGGAAAGTATTGATTGTGCTTTCAAAGATGCAAAACCAAAGTAGGTCTGAAGTACTTCCATGGTGGGATGTGAAGTTTGGCTTTAGGGCATGATTAGCCAAGGGCAGGGGTTTTTCTTTTCAATATCACAGTGATGCTTGACATCCTTCCTAAAACTGGCTGGGGTGAGGTGTCTCTGGCTTTGAATCTTTCCCTAGCATGGAGCAGATTATTGCTATTATTATTGATTTATGTCATGCCTGTCTGCTTCCAGCCTCAAAACACTTTACTAAGTTACAATATACATAGGAATCATTTCACATCAGCCACCACCACGCTGTAGCCTACTCTGGAGGGAAACTGAAGGGAGCCATTAGGATGGTGCCTGCAACATTAAACAACAATCCAGGAGAGGAAGTAAAGAATACTCTGGCTCCTTAAAGCAATGGCTCAACAGAATGCAGTCACTGAACTGCCATCCAGCTGGGACACCAAAGTCAATACCCATTCACCGTGTGTGGTTAAAATTAAATCTCCTAATGAAGTGAGATGGTTTTAGTGGTTAGAGAGTGAGTGCAAAGTATTATTCTCCTGTATTATTATTTGTAAGTTATACAGCTAACAAGGGAAAAGATCACACACAGGAAAACAGCAGACTGTTAGATAATGTTCCAAGCCCAGTTTCTAAATGACATTTGGGCACATAAAACTTTGGAAAAAGTATGTTAAGAAAAAAAAAGAAAAAGATGACACAGAAAAAAGGAATTGGCAGTTTCACACTGCTTTTAGGGAACTAAACTGAACAGAAGTGATGTCCGTTTTTATCCCCTATAATTCAGAGGCAGAGAAAAGAACATTATTTGCTTCTGTTAATGAGCAGGTATTCCCTAAACACTGCTGCAAATGCTCCTGAATTTTAATTTGCTTAGAAAAAAGAAATGGTAAAGTATTGAGGGGAAAAAACTAACAGCTTATTCGCTTCCCTGAATTAGTAAAGTGCTTAGATAGTTTTCTAGAGAGGAGGTTTATATATATCTGACTAAAAAGATCCTCTCACAATGTTATCAAACTCTCCTTTCAGGGCTAGTAATTGCTAGCTGGTTCTAATCATTCTTGCAAGTGATCATTTGAAAGGTTCATTTTATGACCCCTCAAAGTAGCACAAAGAATCTCACTCCATAATGTAATAAACAATTCTACAAGTAGTGCTTAATTAATTCCCGAAAGTCACCAAAAGGAGCTATTAATGATCTTTCTTTTTATCTAACCATAAATATACAAGTCTCCTGGGATAAAGGATTTAAAAAGAACATTCTGGCAAAACTAACTGTCAACTTGATAAAGCATAAAATGATCTCCAGTGAGGGTAACTCAAACTACAGCAGCAATGCTACCTAGTCTGATTAGAGCGTTAGGTCGGGTTGGATTAAATTTCTCTGAATGTTGTGCTTACCAAAAAGAAGACAGAACTGACACAGGGCAAAACAGACTCAAGCCAAGTGAATAAGTAGAGGAAATACACTACAAGCTTTAGAAAATGTTTTAAGAAGAATCATTTCTATTTGGGAATTTGCTTTACTGTGCAAATATCAATAGCCATTATAATTTAAGTGTGGGCAATATTTCAATGTTGTTTAATACACGTGTTACAAAGAACAGGCTGATATTTTGAAGGGAACTTCAATGTTTTAGGAGCCCAAGTATCATTTTCACAAGTAAATCAGGCAATAGGAAGCCCTTAAATGAAATTTAGTCTCCTGGCAACCCAACCCATTGCTGAAAATTAGATTTAGGCTTCTAAAGGGTTTTGATGCTTTTGAAAATCACACTTCCTGCAGCACTGCACAGCTGACTAGGTGTAATACAGTAATTTACCCCTCCACTGAGGCTATCAGAATGGAATCACTTTGATGGCTTTAGTGAGGTCTGAGAGGTTGTTGGGTTTTTCCTTACACTGTAAAAAAATTATTCACTGGCCATAGCCAGTGGTGATGGCAATCTGTGCCCAGACACAGGAGGAGGAAAGAAAGAGAGAATCTGCCTTTTCCAAAATAAACTCATGCAATCCTTTGGGTGCTTATGCTTGATGCCAGCAGAGCCTATGCCCTGGCATGTCCCACCTTCAGAAGAGCTCCATGAGCTACTGGACCCCCTATGGGCTGGGGCTTTCCGAATCCCTCCTGTTGAAGCAATCCCTGTGACACCCACACATGGAAACATAAAATAAACTGCCCCACAACACAGCCATTACAGTTCTTGCTCTGTGTGGAAAGCCAAGGTTCAAATTTCTCTCATAGGAGTTTTTAATTATTAATACAAAGAAACAAACACAACAGGAAACACTGAGAGACACAGTGGGAAATAACTAAAAGGACTTCCAGGCTCCTCATTCCTTGACCCCTCTGGGCTGGGCAAAGAAGGCCTCAGAACTTAGAACAGAGCTTTCCGTCCCCTGACCTGTGGGAAGACTCAGGCTCCCACTGGAATATGGAGGCTGCAGCACATTGCTGCACTTAACACTGAAGAACTTATTGTTCCAAACATGTTAGAAAACCTAGAAGTTCCTTTAAGCAGGAAATTTTAAAATTTCTCATTTTTGTTCTAATCTTCAATAAAACAGTTTTTGTTATTTTAATGTTGGAATTTCCTGTGGAACAGAAATTCTGTTTTAAACCCATTTCTATTCAACAGTGCTATTCAGATGGAAGCATTTTCCTATTCATCCCACTTTGCAACTAACTGGTGCCACCCCAAATGTATTGCTCTTCCAAGAATGATGTGGCAGCCCTGGAATAGCTAATTAGTTGGGCTGTATGATGCCTCTGCCAAAAGTTTCAGCTTCCAGAGGCATTCCTTTAAGGAATGGTGGTGTGGGTTTGGCATTTACAAGGATACACATGGTTTTAGGAGCCCACAGGCACCAAAAGTTAGTTTGTGTTTTATAACTGCTCATCTCAACCCAGTCATTGAGCCGATGTTCTAACCACAGTGAGTCAAGCAAACTTCTTCAAAGCACTCATGGAGAAATCTTTTGGTTAATTTATTTTTCTTTTTTTAATAAAGATTTTGTCTTTGGGGAATCTTTTAAGAAAATTCCACTTCTACGGCTATTAACTGGGAAAATAATTCAAACGTTATTAACATTGCAATAAATACCTTTGCATTTAGCCCTCGAAGTTTTGTACATTGATAACATAAATGAAAGATGTCTAAATCAGTACCTTTATACTTGGTCACCACAGCTGAGTTGACACTCAGAGGTTCTTGGAAGGTGACAGTGAGTGATGTACTGCTTGTTACCATGAGACAGACATTGGTTGGCGCCTCAGGGGCTCCTGGGAGAGAAGAGAAAACATCAGCTCTTCAACACAACAAATCCTATTCAAACAATGTTTCTGAGTCTTCAAAGAACCCACTGAAAATCATCCTGCAATTGTGAGCTTTGGGTTGTAGGTGTTTGTGTTCTCTGCCTTTTGAGCATTTTAATTAGTGCCCCTGCTAACAATATCCTGCAGACACCATTTGTTTCTATCATGGTTTTTGGCTCCTTTCAGTTAAAAATATCTTCCTGCATATATGTAACCCAATAAAACAGATTCATGCTAATTATGTCAATGAAAAGCCCCTATAAATCTCTTGGGGTGGGTAGGAGGAGAGAGAAAGGACAAAACCACAAAGAGCTAATTAAACCTTTATGGTTTCACCCACAAGCTCAAATTATCAAATCACAGAACACATTTTTACATTATTGTGATGCAGAAATCGCAAATTCCACAAAAGTGTCAGTGTAAAAGTTCCAAAATACAGATGTCAGTTGAGGCCTAATTTTATTTTTTAAAGGCTCAATTCACAGAATATCAATCAGACTCAATTCAGAAATCAAACAAAACATGTCATGAGTAACTGCTGGGATTGTTTTAAAAAATCATTATATTATTAGAAGCAGGAAATGCAGCAGTAATGTATCTAATACAAGGAGCACTACATCTGTCTTGAAGAAGTAATCTTAAAATGCAATGAATTGGAGAAAATTATTTCTAAGTGCGTCTAAAGGGTTGTAAAAGTGATAATGGCAATGACTGTATTTCATCAAATAGGATACAGCTAAAAGATCTACATGTGAAACAATTAAACCTTGTTTATTCCTTCTTATGGCCCCAAATTTACATTTACTTTGGGTACAGAGTCACTTGAACAACTGTTTAAATGGCCCAATCCGTGATTATGCTGATAAAATGTTAGACGTGGAGGCCAAAATTGAAATGAATTTTTGTAAGGAAAATGAATTTCCATTGTTTGATCATTCTGAATCAGAATAAGTTAAAAAAAATAATAGTCACAACTGAACAAAGGCCAATGTCCCTCTTTCCCTCCCTATTCAAATACCCTGTTCTAATCATCCTGTTTTAAACTCTGAGCACATTAAATGAGATCAAGGAGTAAATGTGAAGAAAAATGAGCAAGACCGAATCGTTAGATCCTGATCTCATTGTACCAATTTTACACAGCCCGCTCCTAAGTGTAATGAGTTTGTTGCTCTCAGATATGTGGCCCACTATTGTTTTGACATCTAGCTCTTCCTCATTTGTGGTAATGCTGTTTAGCCATATGCCTCGTTTCTTTCACCCTAACATTAGCCTGCTTCACATCAGTGCTGTGAGGATCACCTGATGAGAACATGTTTGCTCAACAAAGGCAGTGTTCCCAGTTGTACAGTTCATCTCAGATTTTGCAACTGATTTCTTCTACTTACTAGCATGCTCGTAGCCTGCTTTCATGCGCTTGTATAGCCTGTATCTCCATTCCCATGTTTTTAGTTGCTTCTCTTTCTCTGTGTTGTCTGTACCAGGGTCTTCATTCACCACTTGCGCAGACAATTCAGTAATTCGCTGCTGTGCTTCCTGGACCAGTGTACTCAGATGCACTGACCTGCTTCCCATGTTAACAACTACCAAGAGAAGGGAAAAGTAATTGCTTGGTGGACTTATGTGACAAAATTCTGGCCTTATGCATTCTGGTATAACACATACAAGGTTAAATACTTGAACACTTTGCCTTCTAGTCATTTTCTTGTCATCAAGAGTATATATATGTTTTAAACTGGTGGAATATTAAAAACCAAAGTAAAATAATAAAGCATTTGGTTTCTATCCAACTCACATTTCACTATAATACCATAAGCTTTCATAGAAAAAAAAGGTTTTTACTGCTTATAAACACATACAATAAAGCAAAGAGAGATCTCACTGGCAAACTTAAGAATGAGAATTCTGTGCCTAAGAGCTGTGGCTGGTATAGAATGGATCTTTTCCCAGCTTTTCACTGTGCCACAATTTTGCCTGTGTAATGTCTAATGAGTCCTCTGACATGCTGGACACATAGTGAGCAGCTTGACACAGAGATTTTGGTTTGCTCCAGTGCTCAGAATAATTTTAATTCGACATTTAGCAGTTCAGATTGTCTGTATGAGCTACTCTGTGCTATGCAAAGGTGGAAAGGAAGATCACATAGGTTACAAACTATAATAGCCCAAGTCCACAAGACTGCCCTAAACCAGCCCCTTGTTATACATGAAAAGTGATGAGTCAAGCCCTGTTCTCAGCAATGTTCTTAGCCTGAAATTGTTCAAACTATCTGCAGCTAGAAAATAGGGCTTGTAAGGTTATTTATCTGAAAATAAATGCAGCCACTGATCTGATGTGCAGTAAGAAGGAAATAGTGTACAAGAGATGTAATTCTGAAATCACAGAAAATTACTTTTTTCTGGTATTTTTTTTTTCTCTGGTGTCTGGTATTTTTGCAGAAGAGTTCCAAGAGGGCCTTCATTTAAAAGGCCCCTATTTGCTGAAAACACTGTTCTAGCACAAGCTGAGCAGCGCAAGCTACTCTTAGCAATGATGAGGAGTTGCTCTCTTGGGACAGCCAGGCTCTATTTTTCCCTAAGGATTTCAGAGGGCAGCATAAGTCTTGCAAAGGATTCACTGACCACTCGCATGAGCAGTAGCAGTTTCTGAAAACTGTACCATACATAGGACCAAGACTCTGATAGCTTTTTGACATCAAAACACCACAGGAGCAAAAACGTCTGTGCATATGCATGTGTCGTTCCTAAACCAGAATCATAAGGATTATGGGACAGATCAGATTGGAAAGGACATTCTTTAGTCCAACCTCCATGTTCCAAACAAAGTCAGCTGTGAGGTCTGACCAAGTTACTGAGGCCAATACCTACCTGGTCTTGAGAACTTCCTAGGATTGAAGCTTTACAGACTCTAGGAAACCTATTCCACTTCTTTACTGTCCTTAAGGTGAAAAGGTACATCTTTTATCCAGTCTGAACCTCTCATTTTATTTGCCCTCTGCCTCTCATAACAGTATCACAATTGAAGCTCAGCAGAGTCCAAGAATAACCCCACTTACTGATAGGAAAAGGGCCATGGGATCGTTAAAGCCACAGGAGGAGAGCAAATTACTCAACACTTCGGACATCCAAAAGGTTGTTTTCGAAGAGTGTTTGTCTCCAAGACCTTGCTTTCAGAAGCTGGCTGGAAGCCATCCTTGAAGTCTGATCATTCTTCATATGGACATCAGAGACATATGGCCCAGCTTACTGGAATGTGTTGGTATCCTCAGAACTGCCTATTTACTGGGAGGCCAAAGGTGATACGGTTTCCTGGATCTAAGCCTATGATAAGCATGCAACACATCTGATAGCACAACAGGGCTGAAGAAGGAGATTTTATGTGCCAGAACTTCAGGTAATTGAGAACTGGCATCAATTCAAGTTCTCACTAAGGACCTGGCTCTGTCTGTTTAATCAAGATTCTGAGCCACAGTTGTCAGGTCTTGGAAATGTGTCTGATCAGGCACAGGAAATTTTAATCTTATTTTCATTTGGGTTCACATGAGCTAACCAAGCCAAACAATGAGGATGATGAATAAGAGGAACTGAAAAGGTAACACAGTGGACTTTGCCTCCTCCCAAAATAAATTAATATTTTAAATGCTGCACTGTCTGATCTTACTTTGTTTGTGTTTAAGAGATGGGTTCCTGTTCAGATTTACACAGTCTGAGCTCCATGTGGAAATTAAGACCATAGTTTTACTTTCTATTGCTTTCTCTGCTGTTGTTCCTATTCCAGGCAGAAGTCCAGGCGATGCAGATGGAAGTTATCTGTCCTCCAGATCCTCTTTTGTACAGTGTTAGATTAGGGGCTATAATGAGATTTCACCTGGATCACTACAGCTAACGCAGTGGAAGAGCAAACTTTTTTCTATAGGAAGCTTTCTCTGTGCACTTGGAATGGAGAATTCTCCTGCCTTGCAGTCTCCCAGATCTGTGCATCTGTCCTATAAGCTTCCAATGAGATTTAAGAGATGCTTGTGTCCTGTCCCAAAATTGGCATGAGTCGGAATTTTACTTTGAAATTCCACTCAGCATGCAGAAGCCTTGCTCAAATGCCCACCATGGAGAGAGGAAAACTCTCCCGCTGGGTGCTGCCTAGAGATCATACAAACAGAATGGATTGCATCCTAACAGGGTTGCTGAAGTGCAGAAAGCAAAGGAGAAAGACAAATAGAAAGTGAGTGCTCTCAGGTCCATGAGAACGAAGCCACATACAAAGATGCTGTGAACTTCTTGAGTGCTGACAATAACTTTTTGCATTTTGCTCTCAAGTAGCACAACTGCAAACCCTGAAGCTAAACAGAAATCCAACAAAGCAAACAATCGTTTGCTTTTTAGTGAGAATGCTTCACCCATTATTTCAATCAGAAAAACTAAAAATCAAGATAAGTGAAGTGGAAATTTGGTGGGTATATTTTGAAATGGAAATGAGGTGGTTATATATTCATATTCTCTGTGTTCATAGGCATGTTTGCATTAATTACAGGAAATGAATACTAATTTATGATTGCCCCTGCTCGCCATCAGACTGCATTTATTTACAGATGAGGTCAATGAAAAATTAGTTTAGTCTTTTTTACTGCTGTTTAGAACACTCAAGACTGTGTTTTCCTCTAGATTTGTCATGGTTAATGAATGTTGCTTCAGCAGTCAATCATGTACTCTAAATGCTGTCACACTTTTTTTTAAAGCCTCAGTCATGAACCATGACAGAAAAATAAACAAATAAATATAAAACTAAAAAACTCTTTTCACTGAGCAGCTACACTATGCAAAAATCTCCAGGGAAGGTTAAAGGAGGCCAGAATAAATGATAATATAAGTGCTGTGGACATAGAAAAGCAATAAAGGTGTACCAACACTGAGGGTCTGGCAAAAAAGCTCAACACGCACACGCACACACACTCTCCAGTGAAAAAAGTGGCAATGTTAGTAGCCTCAAGGTGCAATTTCCTGGAGCACTGAGATTGACATGCCAGCACTAAATGTTGTTAATTTAACTAACTTCAAATTAATGGCAGAGTCTGCAGTGGCTGAACCCCTCAAACACAGTCTCATTATGGCCTTGCTGGGAATGTCCTAAATATAGGCATTGACAGTTTAAAACAAATTCGCATACATTGGTGTATTTTTAGACACAAGTAAGGCGTCAGAGTTTGTGTCATGGTGTAGGGTTGATTAATTGGGTTGGTAAGTCACCCTCCAACCCACAAACTGGGCATTAAAATGCCCATGAAGGAATACAAAGGAGTTTTAGAGTTACAATATGTAGTTATAAGCGATATTGGTATTCCGGTAAAGTGAGGTCTGTTTTGTGTTTGGATTTTCACTGGTTCTGTAGAACTTTGAAATTCTCATTGAAGTGAGATTTTAGGCCATTTGAAGAGTAGGATTGAGGAGTCTGTGGGTAATGGAAGTGATGGATTTCAACACAACCTGTCACCTGAAGGCAGCACAGCTGAAATCAAAAGGATAATCAAAATAAACCAAAGTCTAGACAACCCATCGTCCTTTCATTCTGATGACAAACTCCGTATTTCAGACCATGGCATTTGAATCACTCAGTTCCTGTGTCCATATTTTAAAAGATCTTTTCCTCAGCATTGACATTGACTCTCCTGTCCCAGTGTTAATCACATTAGAAGCTCAGCCTGATTCATCAGTTGGTGTATTTGACATAGAGAACAAGGAAGATCTACTGAGCATGTATTCAGCAAACAGATATTGCTGCAGATGCCCTCCAGCATTGTGGCACTATTGCTGGTAAAATCATCCTGATGATAAAACCAGGCAAGTTTTGTGTGTAAAGCGATTAATTTGCCAAAAGAGCAGCAAATGTAATCTACAGGCAATTATGTAAATCAATTAAATCTGTGTCTTTACTTACAGTGTGGGCTTTCCTTTGCCCCAACATGTAGAAGGGTCCTAGCAATAGGGACGTTGTTTGTCAAAATGGCAATGTCCAAAGGAGTTAGTCCCTCACTGTTTGGTGTGTTCAGGTCCAGCTCTTCCAGTGTGTATTGATAAAGAAGAATTTGAACAGCATCCAGATCTTGCTGTTCTACAGCCTCAAACATAGCTTCATTGCACTGGAAATTCTGTGTATAAATAAAATGAGAAAGTCAGTAAAACTTTTCAAATATCAGTGTTTTAAAAATAAAATGAGAAAATTTGTACTTTTTGAGATTGCTGTAAAATACCGAGCCTCTGGCCACAGCTTAGGTTTAGCTGGAAATGTGGAAAAGGGTTGCAGCAAAACTGAGCTTTGTCTGCCTCTGGACCTTGTGTGCTTGAACTTGCTGCATGCCCCTGAAATATTCAAATGAGATTCAAGCCCACACAAAGCAAACCCATATTTGTTTAGACATCTGTCCTATAATCAAACTCTATGAGCAATATTTTATGTTTTTGGTGTGAAACTGGATGAAAGGCTGATTTTTGGAGAGTTTTGGACTACTGAGTTTTCAAACTCAGGTGATCAAACAAGCTGCTCTGGAGAACACCCTTCACAGCTCCAGTGTGAGCAGCAACAGGTACTCTTCATTCAAACACTTCAGTTATTTCTAGGTGCTTGCAGTTCTGCATTTAGTTGGAAGTAGAAGCAGCTTTGAAATGTACAGTCCTTAAAGAAGTGAAACTGAAAAAATTGGCATGCCCAGAAAGTGATGTGTCTGAACAGCAGAGAATACAGCAGCCAAACCCATGAACATACATGGCACCAACTCTCAAGCAGGGAGAACCACTGAAACTTTTCCTTACCAATGTCAAGGAGGTAAAACAATGGTAGAATACAGAGAAACCTCTCGCTTAAATGAGCTGGGGAGAAGCAGGTGCAGGAGAGTAGAAGGGCCTGCAGGTTTCTGTTCTGTGAACATCCTTCTGGAGCCTACAGTAATGACATGCTATGTGCCAAGATTCTTTACATTCTCTCCCACTGTCCCATTGCCATAATTACCCAGTCGATTTTTCTCCTCCTAAGAATGAATTAGTAGAAGCAAGAGGCCCAGCGAAGCAAAGAGGGCTCAGCATGTGGTCACATAAAGGAGCAGAGATCTGTGTAGATATATTGTGCCAGTGGGCATACTGGATAAATGCATACATAGAGAGGAAGTGATCCAGATACATGATTTAAACTGGATTCCTGTGTTCTGAAACCCACATGGAGGAAACAGAGAAAATATAGAATTGAAACAGCTTTCTGCTGTGATTAGAAATAAGGATTTCAGCCACAGCAAAGCATTTTTTTTAAAATTGATGTAGTTTTACTTGGCATATCCCTGTCCAAGTTTTGCTCTCAGGGAAACAGCGCTTTCTGGAAGAGCACTGATCTGATGGAAGATCTTTGTCTCCTCCTAAAAAGCACAGACTAATAGTTTGCTAGCAGTTCAGAAACCCAGGGTCCACAGCTACCCCTTGGAATTTGATCAGTTCTAGGTGGTTTGTTTCAGTTGTGCTTCAGAAGTTCTTGGGCCTGACAAAATTCTTCTGCTCTACTGTTTTGCATACAAAGTATTGGTCCCACGCTACAAAATACGTATGTCAGATGACTATGTAAGGATGAGGTGAATCATGCAGCAATAAAGCAAATCTAGGAGAGTAGTGCTGACTTGAGAATGTACCTTTTAGGCACTTAAGTACAAAAGATAGCTCATGCTGGAGAAATATTTAAGCTGTAGTTTTCCATGCAGAATAAAAGACACTGCTTAAGCAAGAGCTTCATCAAAATGGGTCTCTGTCAAATTCTTGCTTACAATCTAGAGATTCTTCTCCAGATTGTAAGATTCAGAGTTAATTCCATTACCAAATACTTAGCTCGTACTGCAGTGTTAGGTGTAAGAGAAAAGGCTCAGAAAAAGGAACAGTTAAATGGTAAGCAGCCAGATTTATCTTTCTTTATCCACCCCCCTGTCAAAGCAAAATAATGTCTTTAAGGACATATTCTGTCATTAGAGGGGGCACAGCTCCAGAAAATCTTCGAATAGAGGCCAGCACATATTTCTCTTATTATAAGGTAAAACTTAAAGACATATTTTTACTGCAATGCAGCAGTTCTTTTCATTCCAGTAGCTCCACACATCTGCTGCCTTGTTTATCCAGCACCTTATCATCCCAAGTGTCAGAGATCTTACTCTTATTCTGGTGTTTTAACCCTACTCTGAAGTGCTCTGGCTAGAAATTAAATAATTTTAATTAATTTAATTCAAATGTCAAAATATTTTAATTAATATCATCAACTGCCACTCAAATCAATTCTATGCACTGAACAGCTGTACTCAAAATTAACATAAATAGATCACTGATGTTCCACCTAAAGAGATGGAAAAAATAGTGGCTGTGCTCCTTTGCTCTTTGAAACTTCATTATTATGAATGCAGAACTAAACTCATAGACTGAGTTTTCATATAAATTATTAGAAATGCAAAATATATTCACCAATTCTCCAAAAACTTATGTTAACATTGTAAAAAACATTAATTTCCTCACAGTTTACACCCATTTGAAATTCATTTTCTACTGATTTTGGAACTTCCTCTATACTGTTGTTTATGGAAAAAAAGGGTAGTTAAGCTTCAGAAGCATCTGCATTTTGATGCAATCAGGAAACAAGCAAAATTGTATTACTCTTGTAACTGATCACAGCTAGGAAAATCTACTTTTGTAACAGTACATTCAGAAAGGGTTTACTACAAAGGGAACTGGTTGAAGTAAACTGAATGACTACATTAGTTTTCCTTACTTTTAGTGAAGTTTATCTTAGGAAACATGGGCTAATGGTCTGAGAACAGAACAAAAAGGCCCTGCTGATGA
Source organism: Neopsephotus bourkii (assembly GCF_033783945.1). Lineage (NCBI taxonomy): Eukaryota > Metazoa > Chordata > Aves > Psittaciformes > Psittacidae > Neopsephotus > Neopsephotus bourkii. Next base: position 4,635,828 of record NW_026902223.1, read on the forward strand.
TGCTGCTTAATAACAGGCTTGTGGCGCTCACTTAGGGCAGGAAACCAGCTATTCCTTGGTTCACATTTCCACAGCTGTGGCACTGGGTTCATACAGGGTTTTCGCCTTTTCTGAGATCAGAATGGCCATTCTCTTTTAATTTACTTGATATTTGAGCATAAAAGTTAAATGAATTGGCATTTGTAGTGTGCTACCCCAGGCACTCAATACCATTGCTTGGCTTTAATTCCAGTTTTGGGTGAAACTCATTAAATCCTGTATTACATCTCAGGAGTTCCTTGTGCTACATGAAAACAAAACATCTCTGTTACATAATAAAACAAATGATGGCGAGGTTTCAGTATCACAGCTGAAATTAACCTAATGATACATCTGGCAAAATCATCTGGCCATTTTCACATATATGTACGCACATTTTACCTACCTGAATGATTACTGCAGGGTTACTGTTAAACGTTTGATTCAGATTCAGTTGTCAAAATTCAGACCTGCCTCGGTGCCTTTCAAAATGCACCTTTGGATTTTTTTTTGCTTGCCAAATGAAATACCTGAAGTATATGTGAAATTTTAGCCTTAAGTTGCTGAACAGAATCTAAGCACACGCTCAAGTTAATTCCCCATAAATGCCCTTGCCAGGTAATCTGTTGGCAAGGATGTTTCACCAAAAGGGAAAAAAATAAGAGCAAATTTCTATTTCTTCGTTTCATTAGAAAACTGATTGAAAAAGCTGCACTGATTTAAACAAGAAACAGAGCATGAATTTTATAAGCTACTTCATCCAATCCAAACAATTATGAGACCAAATAGCAAATATCAGGTTTTCCAAATGAACAATTCAGCCACAAGCAATAGGCTGAAATATGCTGGCACGTCTCATCACTTCAAAGAGTGTAAAAACATGGGAGCTGTGATATGGCCTTTCTAACTGGGCATGTATGCATCCCCTCATCCACACAGCAGTGCGCATCTAACCATGCTATTGCTGTTTCGGTCAAGAAACATCCGTGTCAGACAGCAAAATATCTACCCCGTTTTCAGCCATGCCAGTAGACTGCCCTGTTTGGATGTCTGCATCAAGCCCAGCTCTCCAAGTCTACAAAAACACTCGACACACCTGACCAACTTTTCCCCAGCTATTTGCTTTCACACAGAAAACAGAAATGTATTTGAAGATTATATAGATTTCTGCCAAAAGCTGATCATATTCAGTGTAAAGCACTCTCTAGAATTTCAGCCAAGGAGTAAGAAACTCAAAGAGGGTTAAGATAGTGCCTTTAGACCCATGTGTGTAATTTTAGCCCCACTGGTATTGTCACAAATGTTAACAAGAGCTTTCTGATTTTTGCCTTCATTTACATTTACTGGATAACTTTCATTTGAGAGGACAAAACCACTGAATTCAAACAAATTGAATCCCATTTACAAGTGACTGGGTAAAGCTTAGGGGCATTTTTTACATTGCTTTTCCCTTGACTCAGTTCTACAGCCTCTAATCATTAGCTAGACAGCTGTGCTATGTGATTAATTTATTTAGGTGTTACTCTTATGCACAAATGTGTATACTGAAAAGGACTACAGTATTGCTTTGCAGTAAGTAATAACCATGTTCCAGTAAGTGATTCAGTGCTGGAGTGTTTAGAAATGCGATCTTATGCAGCTTAATTAAAATGAAGTGCCCCTTTCAAGATACTTGCTCTAGGTTTGACTCAAAAAGTCCACTATGTGCTACTGGAGTTGGAAAAAACATTAAAGTAGTTTCTGCAAAGACTTGTTTTGATAAACATGAGTTCAAGAATAAAGCTATTTTGGGACACTGCTATGTCTGCAGCAAGACAACAATTTACTGAATGGAAAGTGTTGCACAGCAAGAGAGAATGGAAAGAAAACTCTTCACTGGCCAAAGCTGAAAGAAAACAAACCCGAACAACTGTTGTTCACTTGTCTGGAAACATGATTTTAGTCATTGGCTTTGCTCTGTAGCACAGAAACCCAATGATTAGAAAATACATCAGCTAGCAACTTGACCTGGAATGTTTCCACCCCTTCTCTGATGGATTCCTTGCTATTTATTTCTAGGGAAAACTGTGAAAACAACAGGCAAAATGGATAGAATGGGATCCAAAGACTTTTAATTTCAGTTGGAGACTATTCACTGGCTTGTGGGCATCAGCTGAGGCCCCAGACTGGCAATACCTGGAGGTACCCAAGACATCTTAAGTTTTCACAATGCACTTTTTCTTCCTTTCTTGTAAAAGAATCACTTGTGTGTATATATATATATATAGATAGATAGATATAAAATCCATATTTTGTTAAATTAATGCCAAGACCTTAGTCCTAAAATAAAGCATCATTGTTTAAGTAGCTTGTCTTTAGTGTTTAAGTAGCTTGTCTTTAGCCTTCATGAAGGTCAGACTTTAATACTGCAGGATCATAAATGGTAATTCTATGAAGAGCATACAGCTCTGGTCAGGGAACAAAGTAAGATGATGAAAATTGCACAGATTAAAAGCAAACCGAGTAAGGAGATGAATAAGACAGTAAACCACCAATTTGATAAATATCAAGTAATTACCATTGAGGTCTTACGGAGGCTGAGCCGGTCAGATCGAGCTCTGAAATACGCTTCGTCAAAGGATGTATGACTCCCCTTGAGCTTCTCTGACAGGTTCCGATACAGTCGCTTGGCAGCATTTGGGGAGGAAGGCATGCTGTTCTTCTTAGTCTGGAGGAGACTTAAGTTATGCATTTGCTGTGTCATTTTCAGCTAGTGGTTTCTAGAAGAAAAGCAACAGCTGTTTAGCAAGGTTTTGCTGCACTAACATCATTGATCAGGGCTGTATCATTGAAACGCACATTGTAAGACTTCTGTGACAAAAATCACTTTCATACACACAGTGCTCGAACACTCAGAAGCATGGTTTTGAGCTTGTTCAGTGGCAAATTGCTCTTTATTTAGTGCCAGGGTATCTATGGGGAGGGAGAATTAAGGATGGAAAAATAAACCAGACCAGAACTGTTTGCTAATTTGTATAAGGAGAAGGGGTTTCATTTAGTTGAGGAAGCGGCCTTTTGACAGAATGAGTTCTGGTCATGCGGGTGTCAGAAAAAATGACACCCAAATGTAAATGTTACAATACAGTTTGGGTAACATGCACATAACCTGCACTTTGTCAGTATGATGGTTTCTTAAAACTGAATCAATTGAGAGGAAAAAAAAAATCTGATTATGGAACACAATGCAGGACTGAATTTTATAACTGGTCAAGTCATTTGACACAGACAACTGTGGCAAGACATGTGCTTTATTTCCAGCATTACTACCTGCTAGGAAACTGTGCTCCAAAAGAATGTGGTGTTTTCAGTTGGGTGGGTGGATTCTCCTTCTCCAGAGACTCAAGCAGTATTTCTCACTCAGAAAGAATGGCTGGATTCAAAATACTTCTTCGTCTCTGAACCCATCACAAGCTACTACAGAAATAATGCATGAACATACCTTTAATCTGCATCACATGCTGACATGTTATCATCCGTATGAAAGTCCATTGCTGCAGAGAATGCTTTTGTTAGTTTTGAGGAGCATTTGGCAGGGAGGGAACCTGCTCTGTAACTGAGACGCCGAAGGTATTAAGTTGGAGCAAATAATAGCTGAAACATAGAAAACCTACTTGGGCTCTGCTGTAGGCATAATGAGGCATATGTGCATTTTTAGTTTAAACTACCTATGGCCAACTAGTGTTCAGGTTATTGCAAAAAAAAATCCCTTACATTGTTTTACAGGTAGAATAATCTGTGAATCTAATATATGCTGCTTACAGTCTCATACTGAGCAGTTTCTTCCTTCATTTAATGAACAGGCATTGACCTTGTCTATGTATTGTGTAACTATATCCTGCTCTGTGTTTGCCCTGTCCATTTAGACTACAAACTCTTCCAAGAGGGACTGCCTCCTCTCTCCAAGACTGACTAGCCTAATAGGATTTCCATATTATCCCATAATTAAACAGCACTTTCTATGCTCTATGATTACAGCCATTTTTCCCTATTAGGAAAAACTGAATTAGTACTTAACTCTCTGGGAATAGTTTTGCCTTTCTGAAGGAAAACAAAGAACCAGATTTAACCCAACTGCAAGCACAGGAAAATATCCCCAGGGATGTCTTTGAAAAGGTGACAAATTTCTTCACATTTCCTTTTCCCCCTGATAAGAGTGTGTACACATTTATAAGACAGAATGTCTTCCTGGAAGACCTCACCGATGCGACAGTAGGCCTGGCTATCCTTTCAGACTATCTTTTCCTGGAAATAGTCTTTAGATTCTTTGTAATATGTACTATGCTACAAATCCTGTAACTTTCTGTTCTTATGGTCTCAGCCTGTGCCTAAGTAGAGCAGACTGCAGGACCAGACTCTAATAACTATAATCATAAAAACTTTCTTTACTAAACACTCTCCCTGCTGTTGAGGCTGCTTGGTGACATGAACTGGCCCCTAAGATGAAAGACACCACCCAGGTCTCATAAGCTTCCTACACCTTCTTTTCTCATTTGTATGTTGTGGTCCTGAGCTCAAAAGTATCTGATTACAAGTAGTCTCGCATATTCTCCAAGCTCATGGGGTATTGAAGAGAGACCAAATCTCTGAATGAAGAGAGATGGAGTAAACATAATTGACATGTGTGATGAGAAGACTTTGATAAATTAGAACAACAGTGTGTGCAATCAGAAGGGAATTATGTGAGCTGCATCCTTGAAACTAATATGCAAGTGGGGATGTCATAAGAAATGAGCTTTCTGGGACTCAGGGAGTAACAATACTACAACGATTTTGGACTGCTTCTCTCTGAGCTTATGGAATAAAGGTAATGTGAGGCTCACACAAGCAATTATTTCTGCCTTTTAATTATTACATGCATTTCAGCAGTGTCTACAAGGACTAACAGAAATCACTGTCTCTTCAAATGAAGCGTTTTATTCTCTGCCCTGCAAAGCAGACTAGATAGAAAGGCTTAGTAGAAACCAAGAAACAGAGCAAATCAAAGTCTCTGTCATGAGAAGCTGCTTGTTAACATCAGACTAGAGCAAAACATTAAAATTATCATCACCAATGCCAACTCACAAATGTTCCAGACATGCCAGAGTGTTTTGGAGCCATGTGCTGGAATAAGTGTGGGTACAGTTAGAACTGTATGGAAGTTGCTGTAAGTGTTGAGTTTTAATACTGGGCAAACTTAGAAGAAGACAGTCTTTTGTTTTACAGCTGCATCTGTGGAACCGTTTGGGAGGATAAACATGAAATAAAATTCCTTTTAAGATGGTCAAAAGATTTCATTCACACGTGTCTCTGTTTAGCAGGGCTTCAATGCTTCTGTTTGTTTTCAGTATTTATTACAAATAAGCTTAAGAAATAGCTAATTATTCCCAAAGATGAATACTCATCTTCCACTGGCCCATCTTACTGGGATTTTAAAGAAACTCAGCAATTTACCTAATGATAGTAATAAATAATAATTAGTAACAATAATAATTTTGTTCTCAGCTAGAGTAACACTTCCATAGTTTTTATTAGTATATGGAGCTACAGATCATCCCATATAAATTTCTCCTCTTGCCTTTGCTTGCAAGAATTTCTTCCTTTCATCAATAAAGTATGGGTCAAGAATCAGTCTCAAATTATGGATAAAAACACACAATAAATGTCATAGGAATGCTCTTAAAGGAAGTTTCAATTTCTTAAAATCATTTAATTCCAAGAGTACAGTCATTGAACTCCAAATACCATGCAGTTAGTAATAAACTCATGACAGAGAGAACAATTTGCATTTACCACACAAACCTAAACATCATCAAGACAAGGACAAAAAAGAAGAGCAGAGCTGTGCAGTACTAATTCAGAGGTAACTCAGCATAAAAACTGTTTTATTGGCCAGCAACAGGGTGTTTTAAAAGCCAAATTCAAATACAAATGAATATAAATTTGTTACCATTATGAAAGCTTTACTTTTTTGATTGGCAAATACTGATCCGGTATTAATGCCCTTTTAAAAGCATATTGCAGTGAAAGAAATAAAAAATTAAATAGCTAAATTCTAGATCACTGTCTGTGGTATGTGGCACATACGTGCTGCACTGTACAGACAGGTGCACTAGCAGGACACAGCCTAGCTGGAAATGCATTAGCTTTAGGAAAATACAACAGCCAAGAAACAATGAAACACTATATGTGCTCTTAAATATGTTATGAAACATAAATTTATGAAACAATTTTACACTTGAAACTAATAATTAGGAATCAATGCATTAAAGAGTTAAACGTGACTTACCAGCTTAGGCTATCCCAGGCAAAGCATGAACAAGTTGCTGGTAATTGTCCACTGTCACTGTTTGATGAATCACATTGGTTTTGTTGTCTCTGCTGCTTCAGCCTCTGGGCAAAATGAGAAAACCTCTTCCTTACACTGCATGAGTGATCAGATATGAAAAAGCTTATTACAAGCAATTACTGAAGTCCAAGCTCATTGATAAGATCTCAGGGCAAACCAGCACTTAAAAGCAAATAGTGCTGTATCACAAGTAAAATATTTGGTACCTTAACTCTGTCCTAGCTACCTGTGCAGCTACAGGAATGACTGATACATAAAGCTCTTGCCTCCATAGGCAAAGATGATTCGAGTTCTGTGTGCTTTCAGCTTGGTGCATCCCTTAAAATTGATCAGCAGCACAGAGTACGAGTAGGAAAAATAATTACTGCCAGAGTAAACAGAACTGTGATTGTAATTAATTTGCCATGAAGTAGTAGCAAAAAGAAGCTAATGCAGCCATCTTAAAGCAGTTAGTTTTATGTTAAATCAATAAAAGTGGGGGGGGAAGGAGGGGGGAAGAGGGAAGAATCACAGTCCTACACTCAGTCCTTTAATGCATGTTGCATGTGATGTATTGTTTCTTCTTTCTTCAAGCTATCACTACAGCTGTCTGCAATCATAGAAACAAAAGCAGCAACCGCATCCATAGCTACAGGACATCTGTGAGATCATTTGGAAGCTCCCTGCCTGAACAGGTTATGCTTAAATTAAGATTATTAAAGAAATAAGAAAAAACATTTTATTGATGCCTCTGTTCCAGCTAAACCAGATTCTGTAATGGCTGCATCAAGAGCTTCCAAAAATTGTAGAAAGGGGACACTTCAAAATACTTTTTTTTCTACCATAGGGAAAAAAAGGCAAATGCTGAATCCCACAGCACCCCACAAAGATGTTCCAAAATCAGAGTACGGAATAACTGTACCCAGCCTTAGACCTCTAAAACTAGTGTAGATGATAAGCAAAGACAACAGCTTAGGAAACAGGTATCCTTTCTGAAGAGTCCAGTGGGTTAAATTCATGCAACCAAAACACTCCTGAGGAGCACCTGGCAATAGACAAAACTTGCAACACACTGATTCCTGAGCCTGTCATAGCCAATGATTATTAATAGCTACAGAAAAGGTGAGGTTTATTGCTTTTGAAGGGATAATGGAGCTACTGTGGCAATCTGCTGGGCAAATTTGACTTGCTTTATTCAGACATGGTGTTTGAAGTTCGAAACCTCCCAAAAGCCAGTGACCAGTCTGATTCTCCCACCCTTCAACACCAAGTTAGGGGTACTGTACCTCATACCAAATAGCACCCTTTTGACAAAGAAGCTAAAATTTATCTTGGGCCTGACATTTGTATCTCATAGGACTTACTATATAATTTTTGAATTAATATGGATGTGAACCCAACCAAAAAATGATTTTTCTGTATGCACATTTGCATTTCCTCACATCCAGCCTGGATTTCCCCTCTTTTAGTTTAAAATCATCACCCTTTTTTCTGTTGCAACAGACCCTGCTAAAAAGTCTCTCCCAAATGGCATATATATTATTATATTGCATATTCCCTGCATATTTTGCTGCAGCAGAGAACTACAAAGTGTGATGACAATGAGCTACGCACAACATTCCTTCTCCTACACCATGCACATCACAGGCTAATCGTGTACGGGATTCCCTCTTTTGTTCTGCTGCTCCAAGGACCAGTAGCTAGAAGGCTGCAGGACGGCTGGCTGAGGTTACTGCTCCCTGCCAAGGAACTCTTTCGAAAACCACTGAATACCTCTCTAACACTGGGATACTATCTGGGAAAGAAGCATGCTGCAAATCTGAGATGTCTAAATTAGTTAAAATTAAATGTAAGCAGAAAAATCCCATTTTCAGTGCTGTGCTGAATGGGGATGATTCTTCTGAGTCAAAATCCCTGATTAAGTTTTTTTTGGTCTCTGTAGAGCCCATCTATGGAATTCACTTGTGAGGGATTTCTCAACTTCCAGCTGTTTTCAGGGCAAAACCCTGAAGTGTGTTTACTGAAACCAGGCTATCTAGCAATTGCTCATTGTGGGGCAATACTCCCCCCTCTCCTTTGCTTTCTCCCTTCAGCTTGGTGGAAAGTCGAACTTTTGCTATTGCCATTTCAATATTTATAATGCTTAAACACATCAACTCAAATATTATTAAGAGCATTAAAAGACAAGATGTTTTCTTGCCAAGCTAGTTCTATGAAAGACAATTAGTTTGTTTATATCAAGCAAACAGATTTCTAACCTTTTTGTCATATGAACTTAAATTATTATTAAGCTGTTCAAAAGCCAGAAGATATAAAGCAACACTCAGAAGGTAAGAGAAATATGAATTTACTTAATGATAAAACCATGAAATTAATTACTAAAAATACTGAATGAATGTGTGTAAAAAGTGTGAGAGACACCTACATTTGGAGGTGAAGTAGACTTTAAGATCTACAGAAACCAAAACCCTGGGTTTATGATGAAACACATGTAAGGACATCTGTTAGCCTGATCTTGTACAGAAACCTGACTGTTCTTAGCTTTTGGTGATTCCATTAGATGGCTCAAAGATTTCAATCATTTATTATTTCCTTTGCCTGTATTTCATACTAATTGAACAGATTATTTTGTTTGCTGTACTTACACTACTTAACCTGTTGTGACAGACTTTCATTCCATGTTTCATCACTCTGAAGTTTACCTACATGCAGTACACATCACGAGCTGGCTCCACAAGTTGCTGTCATTATTATTATTACTGCTAAAGTGAAGATATCCTGAAGATGTACACTGAGCAGTACACTTCATTTAGAGAGGCCACCCAAGTCAGCTGATTAACTGTGAAAATGTTTATCCTGTATTGTTCTCAGCTTTATACACCACAGATATTTTTAGCAGCCAAGCATCACATTGTATTGGCCATTAACTCCACGAAGCAAGTCCTGTTTGTTTCTTCTGGACACCGGACACAGTTCTGGGATGAGGGAGGCTGCTCTCACACAGAGGACGGGAAACTCGCAGCTGCTCTGTGTGAAGTCTCAAGGTAGCTGGAGCCACTCATTTTCACGTCGGCAATCAATAGATGGCAGTATCCACCCAGGTCTTCAAACCCCTCATGTGGTCCATGGAGCAGAAGCCACACACAGGTATCACGTTGTCCCAAAGTACACAACGTCCAAAGGGTAATTGCAGATGGCAGCTCAGTAGCAAGCACGTCCTTCACGTACAGAAACCAACGCTCCTCTGGTTTATATCACCTTGTGTTTCGATGCTATGCACACACTCAGCTTGTGAAGAACACTTGATAGACCAACAGTCTGGAAACTGGGTGGGAAGTCTGGAGCAAACAAACTCAGACTTGCAGAACTTGAAAACTTCATGTGGAGCCTGACTTTACTTCCTAATCAGTCAATGGCAAAGCTGTCAACATCATTAGAGACAAAGCTGTATCTTAGACTTTTCATGATCCCCCTAAAAGAACAAACACTGCTCAAACGTCAGATGTGACATCCTCTACCCTGTCATGGCTGGGGTCAGGCAATGGAGCCAGGCAGATCAGATAACTGGGAATGGGCTCTCCAGCCTCTGTCCCAAAGTAGCATGGTCAGTCCAACTCTGACATCTGTACGCTGTCTTTTTGGAAATCCATGACTAGAAAGGTGTTAAAGTGACTGCTCAGATATGGAGGTGTTTTTCTCATGCAGCCAAAAATATACAGTAGGAAAGGTTAAGAAAAAAACCAAATCCAAACCCCCAAATCCCAAACAAGCCTATAGAAGTGTATCGTTGTCTCCACACTTACTCTTTGCTGCAGATTTTTATACATATAAGCTACTGTAGTGAATTCCAACTCTGGTTTGGCAATTTCTGCCTCTCTGGCTCCCTGTTTACCTATCATCTTTCACACGTATCCTTTTGCCAATCTGTTAATTCCCTGTCCTATTCCCTGGTCTCTTGTATTTCCTCAAGGACATTGATCTGAGTCTTACTGTTTCACTAGTTTCTTTCGCCGGTGTTCTTGATCCAGATCCATAGCAAATAACCTATTATCCACAGAGACACAGAAGTATTCAGTAAGTTCATAAAAAAAGACAAATATTTCCCAGTTCATCAGTCATAGACGTGATCAAACTCAAGAAATTCTGAAATTGTGAGTGAAGAAAAAATAATTGTCTTTGGATTAAGTTTAGAAAATTTCCCAATGAAATAATTTTACCAAGTGTTTTGAAATATTTGAGACACCCATGATGTAAGTGGCTAAAAGAAACCGAGCTTGGCAGCCCCAGCTCCTCCAGGCTTCCTGCCTTTGCCGTGGTTCCTAATCTCAGCACAACCTGGATTTCAACAGGCTTTGCTGCAGGCCTGAAGCTGGCAGATATGTCAGTGCCTGGGACTTGCAGACTCCCACTTCCACAGGAAGGGACATGGAGGCGAGGAGTTCTCCTGCTTTGTGGCAGCTTGGATGGCAACAGTGCCTTGGAGCTGCAAGCCCTGGTTGCTTGTATTTCACAGTATGGGTTTAAGTGAACTAGTAGGACTGCAGAACTGTTTGGCTGGAATTCTTCAAAGATGGCATGAGTTTTGTACAGTTTGCTTTCAACAAAGTGGCTTCCCCCCCACCCCCCAGTCTTTTTAATTGGAGGATTCCAGAGAAAAACAATCCTTGTCTGCAGTGGAATAGAATCAGACCTGGAGCGTTTGAGGCACAAAACAGTACTTAGTTATTTGGGATCATTTGGAGTGTAAGTTAAACAGAAATCCCTTCATATAAAAAGTTTGTCAGGTCCTTCAAGCTGTTACTGTTTGAGACAAGGAATCAAAGAACAGCATGTGGATCCTAAGCGATCCACAGGCGTACCATGAGATGCTCATGGACATGGCTTGAGGGAAATGCCGCCCTACTGCAAAACCAAGGTAGAGCAGGACACTCTTTGCTAACAGGTCCTGCAGTCATTCTCCATATTAGGAAAAACCTAAACCTGTGCAAATACATCTTCAGAAAGGGTATAAAAGAACATACAGACCATCACATGTATCTGAAGATATTGTTGATCTTCAGAAGCAAATTACCCAGCTGAACATCATAGGAATAATGAAGTTGTCAGCAAGAGCAGCTCAGTGTGCTGGTTTTTGTCAGTCTTGTGTTGATTATGCTATCTAGTCAGACACTTCATACACAGTTAATTTATGCCACGTATTGTTTGGCCATGACTACTCCCAGCTGCACTGCACTTAATCCAAGCTGCAGCAGAACATTTTACAAACAGAAATTAACAGTTCTTCATAGCTGGCAATTTCTAGATTAGGAGAGAATAAGGAAAAACCAGGATTTACCAAAATTAAGCATGGAATAAAGCTGAACAGAAGCAGATACACACGACTCCAGGGAAGCACCCTTTCTTTTTTTTTTTAAGCTATAGCTATGAATTGATGCTGTCTTAAAAGATCAGAACAACTTTTAGGGTTGTGACATGGCCATTAGAAAGACCAAAAGGACCTTACAAATTAGATAGGGATCACTGCAGCTTTGCTTACAGTGGCTAGCAGTGCACTTACTAACATAAGGCCTATTTCTGATGGTGACTCTCCTTTTTCTTCAAAACTTGATGTGTAAGAACATCTATTGCAAAGCACTAAACAAGAGTCATATTTTTCATACTGATTAAAGAAACAACTTTGGTAACAGAGGAACAACTTCCTCCTATTCTGTGAGCCCCAATCAGTGTTTATTTCACTAAATGCATATTCCTCAAAGAGCAGCTTGCTTGCCTTATCAAAGCAGAAATTTGAGGGCAATGATTTCCCTTTAACAAATAGTTTACAGTGATTAAAATCATGCATTTCAAGAACTACACTTTCAGAAAGTTGCCCATGCTGGGCTGGATGTTCAAAGGCAGGGTCTCCTCTACACATCACACAACTAATGCTACGTGGAGTGACAAAAGGATCCCAAGAGTTGACTGTACTGGAGGCTGAAATCAGCCTGACTTGGAGGAAATGGCAAAAACACCCCATTGTGACTGGTCCAGAGGCTCCATGCATCCTTGGCATAGACTACCTCAGGAGAGGGTACTTCAAAGACCCAAAAGGGTACCAATGGGTTTTCGGTATTGCCGCTTTGGAGACAGAGGAAATTGAGCAGCTGTCCACCTTGCCTGGTCTCTCAGAAGATCCTTCTATTGTGGGGTTGCTGAAGGTTGAAGAACAGCAAGTGCCAATCATGACCACAACAGTGCACTGGCGGCAATAGTACACCAAGCGAGACTCCCTGACTCCCAACCATAAGCTGATCCATAGACTGGAGAGCCAAGGAGTGATAGCTGCCCTTCAGGGGACTGTTTTCAAATAACCTAACATAACGTGGGGAGAATAATTGTGCAGATCCTGATAGAGACAGACTATTCTAGATAACAACAATTCATAACAACAGCCGTTTGTCTGCATCATCAGAGAAAGAACCACAAGATCTGTCTCACTAGACCAGCTTTTGTGAGTAATAACTCCCATGGGTCATCTCTGTAATAGGGAAACATCACACTTCCCAGCTATGATAGTTTTACACAGGCTGGAATCCATGCTGCAATCATTTGGTCTGATGTGACTGTTCATTTACATTTTAGTTAAAATGAAAATAACTCTGAGGAGTTCCAAACCAGCGTCTCACAGGAGCAATGCAAAACCTAAACAGAACACAAGTGATTGCTGTGAAGTAACTCCAGGCTTTGCAGTGCAATTCTATCTCACATGGAGTTAAAAAGCTCATTTAAACATTCATTTTCACTGAGCATATATGATAGCTTTCAAATCAGGTGGATTCAAGGTTTACTACAGAGGCAATATACATGGATATTCAAGAGTTTTTGTTAAAGCCTTTTATAATGCACAGGGTCGAGGACACCTGCCTGTCAGGCACAGCAAGACCATTGGCTAAACTCAAAGTATGCAATTGTTCTTTCCTGAAATCCAGCATTTCAGTAAAGCTAGAATTCAAATGACGGAAGTGCAACCAAATCTTTCCTTTGTAGAATATGGGACATCTGTAGCATAATTTGTAAAAATCATCACATTTTTATTGCAGTGGAGGCTTTTATGTAGCAGTTAGAATAGAGTTCATGAAAACATCCTCTCTTCACTTTCCTTAAGCCCTAAAACTGATGAATCTGTTTCCTTTCAATTCATTATGTCAGCCTCTTGCTAAGCAATAAACATTATTACTAGTCCTCACTTTGTTGCCACAAGTCCCATCTCCCCCAACAGCGGAAATGAGGACAGAATATAAAGTGATTGTTGGTCCCTAATGAGCACATACTTTTTGGATGGATTTAGTTCACACTTTTTCTTTCCATACCTCCATCTTCCCCATGTCCTAACTACCACATTAATCAACACCAAAGGTGGGAAATAAAGCTGAAATAAATTCTTAGTTTTCATGGCAGGTTGCAGTAATCATTGCTCTGTTTTCCAAGAGGTCAAAGAGAATCTGTTTCAGGCCATAAGATTCTTGGGTTTATTTCCAGAAATCCATATTCTGACTTAGCAAAGCACTTGTGATGTGGCCTTCAAGCCACTTATCCCTTCAGGACTGAAAAAAACCATCCAGATATTACATTCATTAGAGTTGTTCCAGGAGACAGATGGGGAGAATAATTTGCTGTTGTGTTACAAGATCTAAAACTGATTTGAAACAAGGACTCATGGTCCAATGGAACAACATTCTCTGTAGCTAGAAGTGCTAATCTGACTTCATCTGAATGGAGTTAATATATATTTGCAAACCCAGGCAGCTTAGGTGGCTTAATTAAGAAAACACTTGGTTTTCACCTTTAGGAATTCATTTCCTCCAGGGTCAGAGTTTGGTGGTCTTACAGCTATCACACAAACTTCTACACACTTTGCAATGATTAATGTTCTCTGTTCAGAAAAATTATGAGGTGCTATAAGGAAAAATTACTTGAATTCACACAATGTGAAACCTCTCGCTGAGCACCTTTCTTCTGCAATTTAAAAAGGGGCATGATCTGTATGCATGTATTTCATAGATAACTTGTATAAAAGTAACCTACAGCACAGAAGTCTCTTATATCATAATGCAGTGAATCGCTTATAGGTGACACTGAATCCAACTGAAATCTTTTAGATCCTAAGTGCTGGCAAAAGAACTACCCTTAAGGTATCACTGATCAATGACACCTGAGCCCTGGTGCAGGAAAAATGCCCACAGGTTTTAATTCAGATGCTGTTCTTGACTAACATTTAAAACAGAAAAACCCAACCCCAAAAAAACATCACCGAACTCATCTGAGCAGTACTGGCAAAGGTGCATACCCTGCTTGGAAATTAAAGCACTTATTTTTTCTTGTCTTTTGGTGATGTTGTTGATCTCCTTTCAAAACATGAATGCAATTACATTATGATGCTGTTAACAAACTTCTGCTCACATGATGGTGTATTAAGAGTTGATAGCAACAGCTTTTTAGGTAGAATAACCTGTTTCTTTAAGAAAGGAAGTCCTGAAGATTAATGAACAAGTTAAAGGTTCAAGAAGCCCAGTTTTAATGTGAATACCTCACTGTGTGCTAGCTGTGTTACAATTTGCCTCAGCTTCTGTTCTCTTAAATATACAGCTAATTGTGCAACTTAAATCACCAATATTTGTCAAATATTAAGAGATTCTCAGATGGATGACAGTTTTTTATATACAGTCCTCTGAGAAAAACCTTGTGCTCTAATACTTTGTACGCACTCGATCTTTTCTATTGTCTGTACTTTATAATAAAACTGTATTTTGGTTTTAATTAGGGGCCCCAATTAGAAAGAACTTGAGAATTACACACTATCAGTATTCAGAATGAATTTTCTGACTTGCTTCATCTTTCAGATGAATTTGCTGAAAAACAGAAGGTCGAATTGATTATTCCAGCTGCACTTCATAAGAATCAGTGTTAAACATGAATCATAAGAGTCCCGGAATTGCCGGTGCAGATGGCTCTGTTGCCTACTGTTCAATATAAATAAGGTGAATTTTCTTGGCAGAAATATTGAGCTACGGGGGGGGGAGTCAGGCCAGAGAGAACGACTGCAACTTTGAATCACAGATAAAGAGCAACCATGAAAAACACCATAAAAATTCCATTTGAAATTAAAAAAGAGTAAGCATTTGATAACAGAGTAATCCCTTCTACAATATTCTATCAGAACACTCAGATACATTTTCACACTGACTTCACTGCAGAAATGTAAGTTTTGTACAGGAATTACTGTGTAAGTACCAAAACTCGAAAGCTCAGTGGATTGCAAATAGGACAGGAAAGTTGGGAGAGTGATTTGTCCAATGGTTACTCAATGTACCTGTGGCAGAGCTAGAATTGAACATTAATATTGTTCCTGTGCCTATTTATTCCCAAGAAGAGTACCTGTGCTTCAGCAACAAGTTGAAGTATCAGCAATTCAGTATCACAGAAAAGTCTGATTACTGAGCCCATTATTGGAGCACAATCTCATGGTTTAAATACAACTTTTTATTTTCTGAAGAATATTCAGACACTTAGAAAATCATGTTCAAACAAGTGCAGTCCTTAAAGGATTCTTTAGAAGGATGAAAAACCCAAGACAGTAACAACCAACCTCCTGACAATGCAAACCGATAGGCATTCTAAGAAATGAAATGCTCTGAAATATCAGATAAAAACTGTGCTGGGAGAATACAGAAAAAGACGAGTGAAGCAGTTAGGTTTTAGTGGATGAAACACAGATACAAGCTCAACAGCACCAGCCCAGCACAAAGACTGCCTAAATTCCCCTCTATACCAGGATTTAACTTTTTAATAAGTAATAGAAAAAAAACATGATTCATGGAATTCCAAGTAGTTCTAATACGAGTTTAGAGAAATAATTCAGTCACAGCTTCACACCATGAGAAAAACATCAATTCTGATCAGGGTTTTTCCATGTTTCTAAGAACAACCAAATGTGCTTTTAGCATGCAGCATCTTGCCCAGCAGGCTGTTGAGAATAGTGAGGAGATTAATACAGCTGGTTGCTTGTAGCCAGAATCATTTATACGTGGAAAAAAAAAAAAGGAGTTCAGGCTTTAGAGTGAGATGAATCTTCTCTAATTTTAAGTGACGTTCCACAGCTCGATACAGTATGATCTACATTCCATAATGGGGGCTCCTATTTTATTAGCAAATGATAACCACCCCTCTAAGTTACTGCCATTCAGGTATCTGCTAAAGATGTGATAGTTTGTGAGCTTCCTTAGCTCTTTGATTATAGGTTTGGATAGGGAGAATCCAGAGGTTACCAGTATGAAACCTCACAGCATATGAATAATATCTTTCTTCAACCTTAGATTCAACTGATAAAAACACAACAGAAACACCAACCCTAACAAATGTTGGCAGAACCGAGCTACTGCTGGTTTGTGTTGTCAATCAGTTGTCAAACTGTAGAAGAAAGCGGTTTCTAAGTTCAGGCAACATTTCCAATCGTGCACATGGTGCCTACAGTAGATGACAGTGCAAAAACTAAATGCTACTTGTGTACCAGAAATACATTTGAAATGTGAAGTGGAATGAGTGATCACAAGTATACAAGAAAATAAAACAGGGTTGCAGCGATAAGGTTTGAATTTGCAGTAAAAGTTGTCTGCCTGAAAGGTGTGGGCCTGAGAATGCTCCACAAGAGAGTTAATTCTTTTTGGTTTTTTTCATTGGTCTATCCAAAGAAGCATCTGAACTGTATTTCCAATCGAACAAGTAAGTGACTTATCTCTGAGATAACTCGGGAACTTTTCTTATCCTTGAAAAGCAGTGCAGAAAGTGAAGGAATAGCTGTACCGAAAATTACTGTCTCAATGCGTCCATCTAATAAAGAGCAACCAAGAGAATTAGAATGTATTAAAATGTTAGATACACACAATGAGTCTTTTAGACATGGTTAGAGAGCAATTGTATTTCCTCCAGTAGAACTACCAGGTAAATAATTCTCTGTAAACAGTACTTTAGAGAAAACTGCTTGCAGATGATTTCTGAGTTAAAAGAAAGGCAAAATTCACTACAGCATTTGCTTCAAATTATACAACCAACTAATTATCAAGTAGTGTCTTTCAATATGGAACAATTAATACAACTGAAGAGCATACACAGATGGGTGAGAAAATTAAGCTTATGAGTGAAATGCAAAAGTCAGTGAAGTCTGAAAGTAATTACAATGGAATTGTATGCCATTAGTGCTATATAAAAATAACTTTATATTAGTTCTATATAAACTCATTTTCACCTCTGTGTCTAAGATGACAAGGCAGTGCACTGATATAGTTTCACATATTTTGAATAACATGGGATTTTGCACTGTTACTAATTCAGGAACAAATAGAAAATGAAGAACATTGAAAACATCTTCTTTTGCAATTGATAGGTCAGGATTAAAACAGGTCAAAAAATGGCATTTATGTTATCTGTGCTGCTCTGAAACTAATACTATATTGAGAACGAACAATGCAAAAAGTATCTTCAAAAAACCTCAACAAATGAAGTCGACCACTCATGGATCAGAAATTATGATCTAATGATACTGATCACTGTTACGTGGAACAGGATTTGAGCCAAGCGGTTGCTTCAAGAGTGCATGTTGATTGCTTTAATTCTTTTGCTGGACAGCACAGAAGATGTGGAGTGCTTTAGCTACAGGTTGCACATTCTGCAGCTTGTTCCTATTACCCACATCTCACCTGTTTATGTTCTTTTGCTGTCATCTTTTATGAAATCTGAACAGCAAAGCCAAAAGCTTCCTTAACTTCCACTGATCTCATCATATCAACAATAAGCTGCTGTCAGAGTCAAAATGTGTAACATCCACCTATTACTGCTTTGGAGAAAGATCTTCTTAAATCTCGAAACGCATTTTGTTTAAAAACTGCAGACACTTAGAAGTAATAAATTATTATGGCATCTGCAGCATTCTTCCAAGATAAAGACTAAGGCAGAAGGAGATGCTGAAATTTAATTCAGTACCAAAAGATGGACAAAGGATAGATTACAGTGAAACTAAGATAGATGAAAATGTAATTTCAGTGATGGAATTATCCCTTCTTATGAGTAGCTGTACTTTTAGATTCTCTGCAGTTTAAACTGATAAAGTTTCAGTCAGTAGAAGAAAGTGAGCCACTACTTTAATAAATGATTTCAAAACACCCAGTAGATGTGTATCTGAGAAGAAATGGTCCAGGATGAATTAACATTTATCTTTATAGAATGGATTTGTAACAGGGTCCAGGAAAGGAAAACATACACAGGACTTTCA
Source organism: Neopsephotus bourkii (assembly GCF_033783945.1). NCBI lineage: Eukaryota > Metazoa > Chordata > Aves > Psittaciformes > Psittacidae > Neopsephotus > Neopsephotus bourkii. Next base: position 4,654,493 of record NW_026902223.1, read on the forward strand.
AGAGTGACTACTGGTCATAGTTCTTCAATTACAGTAGCAGTCTGTAAACAGATGAAAAAATAGGACACCCTCCCCATAGGAGTATTCTGTAACAGAGGAAATAGGAATTTGCTTTTCCTAAAGCTGAACGAGACATAATTACACAGACTTTATGCAACAATGAAAGAAACACTCTAATTTATTGGATCTTCAAAGTATAAACAAACAACACAGGACCTCTGAGATATATATATATCTCAAGCATTTTGTCTTCCTGTAAAGCCATCATAATTACAGCCCTTTGGCTGAAGTATTATACATGGGAATATAAGAAAAATTAGAAGTTTATTGAAGAGATGGATAAAGAGCTTTCCAGTAGCTTCTGAGTAATAAAAACATATTATAAAATAACAAATCTGTGCAACTGTTCAATTTGAGGTTTTCTGTGGAAATTTAGCAACTGTTTATTACAGTCTAAAGATGCCCCAGTTACTACCTCTGTGCTGTCTGGTTATAATGTAATAGAAGACTTTTTTAAAGGTGCATCAGACTTCCTAAAAAAAAATGTTAGATAACAGATTGTTTCTCTCTTAGAAAACTCAGGATCTAGGTCTTCTCATTGCTTTGTTGCTCACCTTCATGATAGTAGTCCTGCAAAATACATCATTTCAGAGGGGGATTTGGGATAAACTGCTCTGGTAGCTCTTCCTTTTAGTTCTGATGTATATTGAAACATAGGGGTGTGGCAAATTCCACATGAGTTGTCAGTATCTTCAACTCACAAACTATTACGTGGACAAGAGATCTGACTGTTACCCAGGAAAATTGTACTGACAATTTACAAGCTACTTAAAGCAAAACAATTTAATGACAGCTTATTATACCCCGAGTTTTACTGCAATGGTGAAATTGCTTGTTTGTATTTGGAATTATAACAAAGTACTTTAGAGGTGACAGGAAAACATTCAAATGTCTTCTTTCACACTAATACTCTACTATAAAAGCAGCAATTTGGAGAATTTGCAAAATAGTACTGTGGAATGACAGCTCTGATCCGACTGCAAAGCACCGGTTAATCTCTCATTAACTTTGCTACTGAAGGAACAAACCCTTTCTGATCAATGTCTCAATTGTGTCATGAACAAACCAGAACATGGTCATTTCATAAGTGCTGGCACATTTCCCTTCCCTCATAACAGTAAAGAAAAATTGCTCTCTTATGTCCATTCATCACACTTTAAATGAAAAGGGAAAAGATACTTGTCTGATAGATGCAAGAGCTTCATTCATCATAAAATATACACAATTATCAGCAGAAAGATGCTATACATCAGTGGTGTCCTCAAGTAACCTTCTGGAAAGCTTCCTGAATATACGTGACATATCGCTACTTCAAAGACTGGGCAACTGAACATACTTTTGCACCCATTTACATACAAAATAGCTTTTCATGCAATTCCAAGCAAGTCTGCTAGATTTCTAAACCGCGAGTTTAATAATTAACAAACACTCCTTTAAGTTCCTAATGTAGCTGAAATTGCTTCCATTCTAGGAAACAAAGCTAATAGAATAGATCCTGCTTTAATCTACATCTTCAGGCTTTTATGACCTTAAAGTTTTGTTTAAATTAAGATTTCTATAGAGGAGCCTAAAGGCTCCACAACTTGTAAAATTCAGAGAGGCAAATGACGCCTGCACTCTCTGAGCTCTGCACCTGTGTGACTCTGGATTCAACCCAAAGAATTCAGGAAAGATTTCACATACTGAGGTAGTCACATATTCACTTGTTCATGATTTTTTTATTTATTTAGCTTCCATTGTCTACATTTATATATGAAATGTAGAGAGAGGAAGGCCAAGAGTGAATGTGTTGGGCTTGACCCTGCAAACGCATCAGCACTTCGCTACATACTCATACCTCAAGCTGCTGCAGGAGCAAAGTCTTACAGTCAGAGCCATCCCTCAGCTGTGCACCATACAGAGTAAGGTGAAATCGGACCCTCTTAAGGTGTGGCCCAGCCCTTAACTAGAACAATGGGGACTGCACATTTCTAGAGCTACGAGGCAGGGATGGAAAAATGGTACTAGAAAGGATTTCTTCAGATTTTCTTATTTCTGAAGGATATGAGGAGAGTTATCTCAAGAGGCATGAGAAATGACCAGACAGATGATAAAGGCAGTCCTTTCACAGATTGCAAGATGAGTGGCGAACATCCTTGTGAAATACTTATCTACACTAAGAAGTATCACAAGTATTGCTTTCTCAGTTGCCAGCCATAGATCTGCAAGCAAGCCCTGCACCAAAAAATAGTGAAGGGATTTGCATACACTGAGGCTGATTTCTAAGGCTAAATTGTATTAAAGCCTTTACACAGCCATTAAACCTCATGCTCCTTCACCACAGCTGCTTTACTAGTGACTGTAGGAAGAAGCTGTTCTTTGATGAGCTCCCTAGTGAACAGGACATATCTTTGATTACTCCTGTTTTGCCCACCCACTTACAACCTCAACTATAATAGGGATATTTAGGGTAACTACTACAAGATAAATTAAAGCCACATTTTTGATATGCATATGCAAACCCAGCACTCCACTTACTAGAGTCACATCTTTGCCCCCATAAGGGGGCTGATGGGACTTGTGACCAACATTCCAGTTCTGCCATTTTAAGATGCCCTCTCCAACTTCTTCTCTGGATCCTGTTGAAGTGTCTCCTTGTTCATGCAAAATGCAGTGATTTCCAACCATGCATGTGACACCAGGACTCAGCACAGGCACTGGCATATCAGGTACTTCCTAGAGCCAGTTACAACCCCAGCTACATTTATAAAAGAAGTTCCTCCACTGAATTTAATACTAAGTTACATGCCAATTCCTTCCAGCCTAGTTCATTCAACACCAGAGGTACAACTGGATTAATAAAGATGTATTTTTAAAACTATTGAGAGAAACTGGTATGAGGTTACGAGTGGTGCCGCAGGAAGTTCTTCTTTGAGACAACAAACTATCATTTAAAACAAGCATAACGCCCACTCTTCATTTTGTGTATGAAACCAGCTGAAAAAGTCTCACTATATGAGGAATAGAAGCTTGGAACATTCTGCAACATGCACAGTTGTTTGAAACAGGAAAGAAAATGCTGCTGGAATCTTTACACTATTAAGATATGAATAACAAAGGTAAATATATACTATGTAGTAAGCAACAAGAAAAAAGCTTTTCTTTTTGTGGGAAATCCCATGGAAGGTGAATAAAACCATAGAAATCATTTTAGTAACGCATGCCATACCATTTGAGAAAGATTTGTTTTAATCCCAGTAACTGACAACAAAGTAGATGCATTTACAAGTTTTCGGGGGGGCCAGTTTTCATCCCCCCCCCCATATATCTGCAGCTAACTGCAATTTTTAAAGGCACTCACTTGTTTACCTCCCAGACTCAGCAAGGAAAGCTGTCGTTTAGAAAAAGAAAATAAATCAGTTACATTTGAAACCTTTCTTGTTCATTCTTCCCCAATGGACCCAACTTATCAGTTGTTATTTGCCCTTCTCTTCAGATCCTTCCCTACCCTCTCTCATCAGGATTTCAAAGTTAGATGATCAAATGTATGGAGAGGCACCTAATTTCTCACAGGCACTTCTGAAAGCTCCTGACTAGGTCTAGAGTGAACAATTTTCTTTCTCTCCCCCTGCCCCCACCCTTTTTCTGGCCTTTGATCTTTAGAAAGCACAAACGCCATTACAGTGAATAAAGTCATAGCCCACAGAGTCAATCCCCTACTATTTACGTCTTCCCTCCCTGCCCCCCTTAACAACCAAGACTCTGGCACAGCCAAGCCAATGGAGCTGGGTTAAGATGCAGCAGCAGGTATCATCAGCACTGTGACAAATGAGAATGTGCGTCAGGGGAGACTGTTTAAACAAACAGTTGGATGCTTGGGAACGCAGACAGAAGACTTAAGATCTTGCTCTTTTTTCCCCCCCTCTTTCTTTCTCCCTCTGTCTTCAAAACAGAAGATTAAGTTTGCTGTGAACATGAGCTGATGAAAAGAATTCAAATAGTGCTTTGAATAGTGCCACTGGGAGCGTCACAGGAGAATTACAAATTGCTGCTGGAGACACCAGTCTCCCTTTACAGAAAGTTAACATAAAAGTACACATATCTTCTTTCTATAAGGTACTAACTTGTAAATTAACCTTTAATGGAGTATAAATGATGTCCTGAAAGAACTGCTTATGCAGCTATATTTATGATCTAGAAAATTGCAAATATTTACAAGATTATAGGTGTTAATGGTCTGTCAAAAATGTTTGTATATTGTACATACATTAAACCTCAGTGTAAGACCACCCTGCTATAAAGACCACCCCATTTCTTGTCCCATATAGAATTTCACTTTGATTCCATATATTTCATTCCTTACAACAAGGCTAGGCCCCAGCATGCACCCAAACCATTCTAGACAAGGAACTTCACCTCCATAGGATTCACTCCTGTTTGTAGTGCCCTAGCAGCCAGTACTATCATTGCTATTCACTTTCAGTAAGAGATCTGGAGAACATTCCAAATTACTCCACTGCTCACCACACTCTGAAGGCAAAGCAAAGTCAGAGAGAGCAGTCTGAGACAGACTTAGCAGAAACAGACAGTACTTCACTACGACACAAGCAACAACTCCACCTTCAAACATTCCTGCCTCAGTTTCCCTGCTCTGATATAAGCTAGTCACACTTCTTAAAACATCTTCACCATCACTGTGTCCTCCTCTAAGGAACATATTTACTGTTCAAACATGGGTCATCAATAAAGAAAACAGATAAACCAAACCCTGCTGTCAGGCCTTCTTTAAGACCTCTGTTTCCAAGAGCTTCTGCTGCTGTCTACACAGCAGGTGTAGACCACAAGGCCTTTCATCTAGCTGGTAGAGCAAGCCCCTTCCCCTGACCCAGCACTTCCACATCAAGCCCTATTCCCTGCAGTTCTCTCCCTCTCAACTAAGCTGCTTGTTCTTTTATCTCCCCCTGGGTGCAGCTAATTAATCACATGTGGGGCTACACCCTTACCCCTTAATGCAATATTCCTGCCCTGTGGCTTTCCAAAATTCAAACTCCATTTTCTACATTCAGATCTCAGGTCTGAGCTTCTCCTCCCCCCCCCAGATCATTCTATAAACTGTGATTTTCCTTACAAAAATTTTGAATTGAGGTTTTTTGCCAGTGTTACAGTGAAATAAAAAGAAAGCATCCCCTCTTAGAGTTAACAGCAAATTCTGATTTAACATTTCTTTGGTAAATAATTATTCCTAAATCTTTTCCAGACATAAGTTACAGTGACAATAGTTTCAATGCAAGCTATTGAATACATTTGCTCCTTAAAGTAAGAGACTAACGTGCCCTCTGATCTATTACAGTTTCTTTTCTGGGCAACTGAGTAACTTTCTGTGTCAAAAATTTGATTCAAACTTCTGAATTGAATTTTTTTTTTGTCTGAACAGTTGGGATTTGTCACTTGTGACGGCGAGATTTCAGAAAGGTCGAAGTTCAAGTTTTGAAAAAGGAAAACCTCTTTGTTAAAATGTCCCTAACTAAAAGCAGTTTCTTACTCCAAAGATGTTGCATTTTGTAGTAGCTGCTTTAGAACCATCGCTGTGTTCACAGACAAATACAGCTGCGGAAAAATAAATGTTTTAGGAACAAACACTTGGGCCTCTGCCCAGAGTTTATTACAAGAGATTATTTTCTTTCATAATTTATCATTTGCTGTACATTACCTGCGCAGTGACTGAGAAACAAAGTTCTTCCCTAGAATAAAAGAGTCAAAGGAAACTTGAAAAGCCTTTTTCCCTGCTGACCTCAGGCACATCTTTATTGATATCAAATTGCTCATATTTTTTTGCCTTGCCATATTCATTTTTATACCTGCTGGGTCAGATCTTCAAATGATGTAAACTGGCATCCACCTAATGGCTTCAATGAAACTATCAGAGCTGAGAGTCTGGCATTAATTATTGGGGATTTTCTGTTATCCAGAGAGATAATGTAAAAGCAGTTCCTTTCCTAGCTTTGAAACAGAACTATCTGTAAGGTAACTATAGAGATATGTCTTAGAGTGAGCTGTTATTAGGAAAACATTAACTTTCAAGATTTTATATTGATCTTCAAATTACCCAATTATCTTTATGCCATAATCTCTGTCAAGACAATAATAAAAGTGAAGTTTCTCACAAACTATGAAACACTGAATTTTCTTGAGAACACAGAATTTGCCTGGATAGCTCAGAGAAATGATGCCATTTCAATTTTAGTGCTGTTTCACATGGAGTGAACTGGCTTATGTCACTTTGGCTGCTACTAAGGAAACAACAAAGCTTATATATAATTTTAGTTTTCAAGCCCTGTATTTGCCCTGGGTTTTTTTGGCTGACATAACCAGATAGAGTACCAGGTCTCCAAGTATTCCTCCCATGTCGAGTGTATGGTTTAATGAGTCTTCTCTATGTTTTCTTCTAAGATTAATCAGTCAAAAGGGCTTTTTATAGAAGTCCCTAGCTAAAACAGTGTTTTATTTTTATAGTCCTAGGGGTCATCTTCTGGTCTGGGGGCATCCACTGGGCAGAGATCAAACCCCAAGATCTCTAGCAGATCAATGAGAAGCTCTGTTGGAAGCACACACTGTACATGTCATACAGCTTCTGGACTTCTAAAGGGTATTTTCCATGTTAAACAAAAGTATTATAAACTATGTATTTATAACTCTGTTTATAGCAAACAAAACCTCCACACAACCATGAGTCTGGGCCAGTGAACTTTGCAGCCTCTAATATTAGCTTTCAAGTACAAACACGAACCTCCAAGATTTCTCTGATTATATTCCTGAAATGCCTTTTAAATTTCCCTGATCATCAGATCACTGAGCTATGAATTTCCATGCATACAGTCGGTTTTCTTGCTGCCAATACCCATATTGGAAGAGTATTCTACCAATAGATTAAATCATCCTGATTTGCCATATGTATACATGTATTTGTCGCTGGTTATATTATTTTTACTTGTATTATTTTTTGTTCAGAAGCGTACATCTAACTTTGGTGCCCGCCCTCTTCATACTTATACAAAGGGTGATCGTGGACCTTGAATCAATTTCAACAGCAGTTAAATGCCTATGTGGATCTGAGCCTTCATGCTCCTGCAGCCACGTTTTTCCTCTGTAAAAGAAGAATAAACAGTCCTTCTTTTCCTCTCCTCGATATGTTTATGTCCAGACTGTAAGTTCCTTAGGGCAAGAATTCTGCTAATAAATGTGGGTTTAGTGCCTACTACAATGGGTATCTGCTCACAGTGGGGTACTACTATGCTGCAAAGAAAAAATAGTAAATATTACTGACAGTAAAAATCCAGCTCATCGACTAAAGGTGCATGAAAAGAATTTTGTCCTGTAGGACATCAAAGTTCTTAAAAATTCATATGTCAAGTATTGCCATCTGAACTAAATTAGTTTTGTAGAACTAAGATTTCATGGCAAATAAAAATAGTATATCATCTTAATAAAAGCATCATGTGCAAAGGGAAAATAAAAGCAAGAAAGATATAATTTTATAGTACTTGCACAGTTCTTCTTACTCTGAACTGAAATTCAAAACTACCAAAAGAAGCAGCCATCAACAGCCACATAATCAATCTGCTGCAAAGCTGGTGCTGGTCTTCAACTTATTTGATACAAAGGACAGTGAAAACAATAGGAAAGTTTGCAGGAGTGTAGTAAATAACTCTAATGCTTTGAATTGCAAAGGGTAAGCAGCCTACCAAAAGTATTTATCAAAGTCAGGCTGGGGGAAAGAAACATCACCAAGCAGAGCAGTGCAAGCCAGATGCTTGATCAAATGGGGTCAAAAATGCAACCCTAATTTTCATAACATCCCCATAAAAATTCACAGGAAACTGCTTTCTGAACCTGTTATGGAAGAGATTTTTTCTGCAAGTTAGAGGGGAGCTGCAGATTGAGATTCTATGGAATAAGGTCAGAATTACAGAGGAAGGAAAAATAACCTATTCATTAAATAAAACTAAGAACATGAAAATCAATACAAAACAATTGCTAAAAGCAGCTGACGGTTATGTCTAGACTTGCGAGATCAGATTTACATCTTTCAATTTGCACTTGTATTGGAGGTTCAGATCAGAGTCAGATCTTTAACCCTTTCAGTGAAGAAGACAGAACTACTGCATACGGGGGAACCAACATACTTGACTTTCGTGAACTCCTCAGACTTGCCATTAAATATAAATAAAATAAAACAAAAGGCTTTTCTAATATTTGCAGCTCCTTTCAACCCATGTCACTGCTGCTTTATTACTGCACACCATCTGCTCAGCAAGCAGAAATCATAGAACTGAAAATGAATACTATAGAGATTAAAACTGGGGTTTAGTGTCATTGCTTGAAGCTGCTCAGAAGCATAAAAATGTTCAGCTTTACTGATGATTTTAATTTGAAATCTCAAATTTCAATGAGTGTTCTTATATAAAGTTCATATTTACTTTTTTACCTGTTACCCAATGCAGTGGGGTGGGAGGGAGAGGTTTTTCCCTCTACTTTAAAACTTAGAAATATTAGACAAAATGTTTTTTAAATGCTCTGAGGCTTTCCAGTTTGGATGTGGAGCTTTTTTCTACTTTAGACAGCAAGGTTCAGTTCAAAATCAGTTGTCCATCTCTAAAAATTCTTATGCCATTCATAATGTCCTTTTGCTTGTATTATCCCAAGAATGTTGTAGTAAATGTTATTTTTTTTCTGTATATGCAATAATAGATGTCATTCTTCTAATTTTCTCACTGGGACTAGAGATCATTTGATTCAAAATAGAGAAACTGAACCTTATCCACAAGGGCTCACAGTCAGACTGGCCATTGGTACACAGCACTCCATTTCCAGGTTCAGCACTACTGATAACCAATATTCTCACAGATCTGTGCACTCTGGTACATCATAACTGAGAGAGGCAAGAGGAGGCAATAAATAAGGAGTTGAGGGGAGGGTGTGGGACCACACTCGGTACATAAATACTGTACTTCTGCCTCATCCTTTAGTAATGAGTTTCTTCAACATCTTTAATCTAAGCATGGGTGTAGAAAAGTAGGAGCAATACATGCAGTTACAACATTGTGCTGATTTTTATATATATGTGTATATACACACACACATATATATACACACACATCCCCAATCCTAAAGTCCATGGAATACAATATATTGAATATTTATTTCTGTGGAGTGCAGACTTTAGAGAACAGCATTTTATTGTCAAGAAAAAATTAAGATGGATTCTCCCCACCTGCACAGGCCAAGATACCAGAAGCCTAAATAAAGGAAATGAAGAACGTCTTATTCAATATCTCTTAAACATAATGAATGATGGAGCCATTAGAAATTAAAGGAAACTGATTTTTAAAGTCCTCATGATGGCCTTTAGCTGCCATTCAAAAAGCCATCTTACATTTTCACTTACCACTATCAGTCCTCCTGCCAGCAGCACTAGGACAATGCCCAAAACAATGACAGGCATTTCATTTTCTGGCTTTGATATTGCAAAACAATGCAGCAAAGAGAAAGGAAAACTTAACAAATTGGTTGACAATTTTCTTTTTGACTCTTCCCTTTCATTTCTACAAAACCAATTTACCTCCTGCTGACTTGCAAAGGAAACACAGTGTAATTAATTTGCTTCAGTGGACAGTGAAGGAATACCAGAATGCAAACACAAGAACCATTGCTTTGGTGTATTTTGGCTGACAGCTTAAGTTGTAATTATTATCTGCTAACAGTTTGCACACAAGTGTAATTTCTAATGCAAATGAGTTATTGGAAGAGCAGACAATGAAGTTTTAAACAAGTGAAAACCAGCTACATCTGAATACACTGGCCACACTCTTCTTGTAAACAGAACATTTAATGACTTGGTATGCTGATAGGACACACAGTATAAATAAACTGTGTATAGGAGTGCCTACTCAATGCAATTTATTTCCACCAGTGATTAAAATAATCTTCTAAACATAATTTTCTCCTTCTATGGAGATTAAAGAACATATTTTTTCCCTATTTCAGAATAAAAGTAATTCCTAACTAATACTGCAGCTGAAGCACAAGTTGCAACTTTCTTCCAAGTACTCAAAGCCACTATAGCTGCACAGCATGGTTATGTTTTGTGTTCCTGCAGCCTGTGAATGAGTCTACACTCAGGGTTGCCCTATACAAATGTTATCCATGTATCACATATATGCTAAGTCTAACACTTCTGCAAGTCCTCAGGCCGTGTACATGTGCTGCATAGACTGTTTGTGATCAGCTCACCTAGACTGATGAGGCATGTTGGATTAATACACGTGCTTGAAGTTACTCCATGGCACACGCACATAAAGGCTGGAGTACCAGAAGCACTTCTCCTGACAGCAGAATTGACTTGAGGTATTTCTATTCCCCACACCTCCCCATCTCTAGTTTGATCCATACAATTCAGTGCCCTGTGTTCTGCCATAGCAATTGTCTGTGATGCAACTACTCCAGCTAAATGTAAGTCACAGCCTTCTGGGGCCCTACGTTAAGTCCAGCTTGAAAAACTTAAAACATCTGCTGTGCATCACCTGTACAGCCAGCTCCTCACCTTGAAAGCATCATGTCAGACCTACTGCATGGGATTTAATTGTTGTGCACATGAGGAAGAGAATGAATCTGTGCGTGCAGGGAAAAAATATACAGAGCTAGTGGAGCAGGTTAGATGCTTCCTGAAAGGCTTGACTTACTGAGTGAGTGCAGCCTGAATTGAAAGCACATGTGTGGTACAGCAGGTCTGTCCAAAACTTCCGGCAAGTGTCAGATCTATTGCAGGCAGACAGCAACTGTGTAATGCATGCACACTTACTTAAGCATTTCTACTACAGTGCCACATGGAATGCAGCCACTGATGCTCTGGTTGGCCTGCTGTGTTACCAGAAATCCTGGATGAATGTCTGAGTAAGTCAAAATCTTTGAAGCTAAAGTTTTTACCCAGAAAGAGGAAAACCTGGACGTGTTGTAGCCCATGTTGCTTCTTCAGTAAGCTCCAGTGTGAAGAGCTGTTCCCTAACTGAAATTCTTGAACCACCGTAATGACTATAATGTTAAAACACGTCAGTTTTATGTATCTAGCCTGACGCACGACCCAAGTACAAGCTAAACATTCCCATGCTGGTCTGTGAGACAACGTACATGTATGCAGCAAGGACAAAGGTTCTTGCAGCTGCAGGATACTCCTCCTTTGCTACAGTAGCACTGCAATCTCACTCCTCCTCCACTCACTACAGAAGGGATTCAGCTTGCCATAAAATTACATGCTTGATTCAGAATAATATGATTGACTTTCTCTCTTTTTTTTTTTACAGAAAAGACAGCTTATTGTTACATGAACATGGCTTACCAGGGAAAAGAGTCCACAGAAGTTATGACTTAAGCTTAAAAGCTGGTACAAGTTAATTATTTGTGATGCTAAAACAGCTTGAAAAGAGTTTTCCTTTGACAATCACCTCTAAATCTAAACCTGCTGCAGAGACCACTAGTTTACAGTCCATCCTGCACTCTACACTTTTGTGAAGCAACTAGAAATGCAACTTTGTATTGTATTGCATATACAAAGGAAACAGATGAGAAACTCACTGTTTGTGCCAAATTTGTTTTGCCTGATTTGCTATTTTGGTGCTAAAATGCAACTGGAATGATGGTGTCTGCAGATAAAATTAGAAACTTGATACTACACTTGCTAAGTAATGTGCTATACCCGCTCATTCAACATACCCACTTAAAACTTTGGTGGTGCTTACTGTCACATCTAGGGTAGGTGGGCTCATATTTCAAGCAGTGGTTGAGCTTAAGAAAGACCTAAGCATACAGATAGAGCAGCAGTGTGGAATACCTGATAGCACACTGGGCTAGGGAGTGAGGAGACTTCGTTTCTATTCTTGTTATATGACTGTGACCAAGTTGCTTCCTGTTTCTCTGACCCCTTCCACCCTCATCCATCATCTGTCTGCAGAGCAAGCTTGCTTTCTTACATGCAATACCTAATAAAATAGGGCCTGTGGGTGATCCTGTAACACAAATAGTATCTGTAAAATGCTTCTTGTCTATGTTTATTTAGACATCCCCTCTATGTTTATGATTCAAGAGATGGCAACATACAACTGTCACACTCACAGAAGACATTATCATAATTCCCAGTGGCAAAACAGTCTTCCAAATATGTGAACCATGAATGATACCAAAGGCTTTTTTGTTTCCTTTGTAGTCTGTAAATCTTCTAGTACATACCAGGTACAAATGCATATTCAAACACCAATTAGTATCTTTCATTTTACTTATTAAACCATGTGGAAAAGTTGGTCTCTGGCAGCGTGTCCCAGTACTAGATCTCTCTGCTGTTCTTTACCTATTTTTTAAACCCACAGTTTCATACATTATTCTTTTATCTCACACAGATTTAGATTATGGAAAAGGCCATCAGGAATTACTGGTACATGAGAGTTTAATTTTCTTAATATGTAACTATTATCAACAATGCAAAAAGGAGCAGAAGTTATGTTCAAAGTGAATAAAGTGAATACAGTGAATAAAGACTGATCTAAAACTTGTATTATGGCTTCCTAAAAATGTGAACAATAAGACAAATGGGGAAAAGAGCATGAAAGAGAACTGGAGCTTTTTCACCATTATCTGAAGACCAAAATTACAATTTTTATTACACACGTACTTTACTATCAGCTGTTGCACAGTCTTTTTGGAACTACATGCCAGCTCTGATCAAACCGTAGAACACCAGGGATAACAGCTGGCAAATGTAACACACACTCCCTGGTTAAATTTCATGTCATCAGCAGAGTAAAATGCATAGTGCTAAACCCGAAAGTGTGTTTAGCATTCTGCTCTTAACCCTGGAAAGCATTAAGCACATGATTTTCTTTAACCCCCTGAAACACTGGGCAGTTCCACTGGAAACACTGAGACCACTTAAGTACTAAAAATGCAGTGGGAGCTCAGGTGGGCTGCTGGATTGGGACCAACACACTTTGCAGATCCAACCAGTAATTCACATCCTTGTGCTCAGCTGAATGCGTTTAGGTCACCCAGCTCTGTACAGAGCTTGATTCAACAACCTGCAGGTAACTGCAGAAGCACTAGTTCTGTGATGGGTGAATGATGCTACAAGTAATCTAGATAAACTCACATAACATGAGTTGAATTCAGTCAGTACTAGTTCACTCAATCTTGGTTAGTCCAGACTCACTGAGTAAAAGCTGCATAGTTCCATGTGCTGCCCATAGTGTCTTGTGGTTTTTGTTTGATAAATGCATTTTATCTCTCACTAATCTTATACCTAAAATAAATAAAATTTAGAAATTGCACTTTATCCTAACATTTTCCACTTAATGCTCCATTCAAGCAAATGTCATGATTGGAAAACTCGTAACAAAATCTCTTTTTAAAACAGTCTCTTTAGAACATAAGACTGTTTTACATGTTTGCATTTAAGAAGTAGAAAATAAAGCTCAGCACAGCCATTTAATGGGAACAATCTTAAGGCTTGTCCACACAGGAAGTTAGGCTAAATTAGCTGAAAGGTGTGAATTTAAAGTGCATTAAGGTAAAGTGAACTACAGTCACTTTACTTCTGAATGAGAACATTCACACCAAGCTTTAATGCACTTTAACTAATATACTTTAAAATCATATCTTTAGTTAATTTGTCTTAACTTCCTGTGCAAACAACTCCTCTCTAGCACTTACTGAGAGCCACAATGTAGATTGATGTGGGTATATTTATAAATATGCCTATTAACCTTAAGACTTTGAGTCAATAAAATTTGGGATGTTAAATAAAAATAAGAAATATGTCCTTGCATGAACTTCCTATGTGCAATGAGAGTGCAAAGAGTCCTAGCGTTCCTAGTGCAAACATGTCATTAATTTAGCCCAAATCTGTATAAAAGTATACTAGCCACTCAGAGTCAGATAAAAAATAGGCACTTGTGTATTGTCACTGGCTGTATTAGGAACTTATTCCTGAAATAAATAAAACGTAAATAAATAGAAAACTACATGTTATTTAGATAGAGCACGTGTGTTGAGATTCACCAAGATGGGTGAATAAAGGACTTATATTTGAACTCACATTAGAAAAAAAAGAGAGGAACAAAGGCTCCAAAATTCTTTCATTTCTGAAGAAGGTCTCAAAGTCATGATTATAAAGGATGCCTCAAACTATCCGGAGCAAGCAAAACAAGACTTTGCCTCAGATAACCTACCAAATCAATACTAACAGTGTTTGCCCCACCACTGCTCAAGTTAATAAAACCTTTTCAGCAGCAGCTCTTACAGAAAGAGAACAGAGATTTACTTAACACCCCATGCATATGTACAGAGTGACTTAGTGCTCTGACAAACCAAGGAACAATGGTCTGGCAGAACCACCAGCGTTCAGGCTGTTGTGCTCTAAAGACTAACACACCGGGCTCAGCTACCAGGACTCTGGCTTGGGGCAAAAATGATGCCCTTTGCAAGAGCAGGGAAAAAATCTGTTTTTCCAACTGAGCTGGCAGACTGACATTGTGTGTCCTCAGCACACAGGTAGCCCTGGATGCAGCCCCGCATGTTCTGAAGGTTACATAGAAGCCTCTGAAGTAACCTCTAAGTCACTTTGAAATAGCACACATCTAGTTCAAAAGGGAAAATGCAATAATGCTGAGACTTTTTTTTCCTGATGCCTTAGAGAATGGCATAGTGGACCATGGAAAAGATTCTCTTTAAAAGGAGGACTGCTAAAATAACAGCACTGATGGTTGTTGAAGCATAAACTTGTCATGAAACAAATATGCTGTTCAGCATACACCAGCTTTTTTAGTTTATCAATGCACAAAAAAGCTTGCCCTGATTCAAGCACTAGGTGCTCTGATTGACTAGGTTATAACAGAATAGAGATAAAAAGATGTCTAGCAGGTGCTATATAAATAAATATTTGCATCAGCCTTCATAAATATTTTGAAATGCTGAGCATTCCCCAGAAAGTTATTTTAGTTAACAGAATTCCATCAGTTAAAAGCTTCCTTAAGTGCATTGATAGCTTTGCTCTCACAGTTTTACACAGTAACACAAACCAAGAGTATTGTATTAATACAGTGGCAAAGCTCTGGGTGCTTACAGTTCATCAGAACAGGAAAGACTGTCCTTGCTCTGGAGTCCTGGCACGATGTACTGTACATTACAGAACACACTCAGTGATGAGAATATCCAGGTCTGTATAGCAGCTTTTTCTGGGTGCAGACTTGCTTAGACATCACATGGCCTTATGCTTTGAATCTCAGTTAGAGCCACAGTGCTCTTTCAGTTCCCGTGTTTTCTGATTTCAACTAATTGGGCAGCCCATGCTCTGGTTTTGGAGCACTCAGTACTAATACAGCCTTTGGACAAGCTTCCCATAGCTCCATATTCTGCATTTTTAGCTGTCTGAGCATTTAAATCATGGTTTATTTTCATGATGAAAGCCAGTCACAAACTTCAAGTCTCATATATAAACCAGAAAGGCTAACCATTAGGTTAAGAGTCACAGGCAAAGGCAGTAAGAACATGTGTGGCAAAATTGAGCTGTTCCTATAGCCCACGTTTGTTTGGTGTCTTATTCCTCCCACCTCTCACTTGGTACCTTCCCTTAATTTCCAACATGTTTTCTTTGAAGCTCTTAATTCTGTTATGTGTCACAGAATAATTGCAGGAGAAGCAGCAGTTGTTGCTTTTGCCAGTATTTTCTGTTTGTGCAACAACTTTACATAGCCTAAGCTTTGGGGGTCCCTTAATCTTTCTTGTGATATCCCCCAATTCAGGATGTTAATATGGTTTAAGCTGATCTGAAGTTTAGTTGGTTTTTACTCTCAGCCCTGTAGAACTGTACTCATTGCAAGAGCATCTAAACATGCTCTTCACTAGTGTGATAAGCAAGAAACAGATCCCACCTCTGATGCTGTTTGCTATGTCCTTCTCTTCCCTTTCTTTGTAGCTTATGGAGTGGGGAAGTTAGCATTTCACTTTGTAATTATTTCTCCCTCCCTGAAGTTGACACCAGAACAGTTCTACAAGAACTGAGAAGTGGGAGCTCCTGACCCTGCTTGGAGTAGGCTTGAATCAGTGGAGGAAGGACAGTTCTGTCTTTTGCTCAGTGATGTAACCTTGATCACATTCTAGAAACACAGAAAAACCTGAAACCAGCAAAAACCATGATGAGAAAACACACCTGAGACAGGCAGACGCATCTAATTCAAATCATCAAGCAATGAGCTAGAACTTTAACTCCAGTGATTATGTCCGAGACGTTTAAATGGTTTTAAATTATAAGTCTAGCTCAAGTATTTTTCTAATAATAAGCCATTAATTCTGGCAGTTTCAGACTGTCTGAATCTAGGTGTATAAACTGTAGCTGCATCAATCAGTGCTGTGTGTCTGGCTATTTCAGGCATTCCTTGTTAGTGTAAAGAAAGAACAGTTTGTCCACCAAGCACAACAGCAGCTGAGATTCCCGTTGATTGATAACTAAATGTGCCGTAGTGAAAATATATTCGGATAGAGCTGAAGAAGGAGGCACAGCAAAGACGTAATGGGGGCGGAGGAAAGAGAGATGGAATTGGCCACAACAGGAAATTCCTTCTCATGAGTCTTCCAGCTAGCTGACAAGATGGATTTCATTCCTGCAGGTAACAGTGCTTTTATATTTAATCTTTTACAACATCTGTAACCATGCAAATCCTTCACTACTCTATATGCAAGCTTAATTACTGTAAAATTGTTCTTGCTGTTCAAGATATTTCTCCACTGTACATTAGTGCTGTTTCACACACAAAATCCACTGATGTCAACAAAATTGGAGTGCAAAGAAAGCATATATATAAAAGGAAGTTATTTTGCCAATTGAAGAATCCTTTATTGATCACAATTGGGAAGCTGGAAACTTCTGAAGTCTAAAGTGGTTTATCAAGAGGCTTGTAGTATTTATTTCCAGAGAACCAATGATTTTGCTGTTAAAAGTTGGCAGAAGTTTCATAGATGTCACAGTGTTTAAGCTGAAGAACCTCATTTTGAAAGCTTTACATTCCTAGCTAGGAAAGGAAAATTTGCTGCTGTAAATGCCAATATCAGTATTATACACAGTGACAAGTAAAATTCAACTAATTTTCCAGTTTGGTGAAAATTCCAGGTTTTGGGTTCTTAGCCAAATATCTGTCTGAACTTGTGAGCTTTAACAGCCTGAAAAACAAGCTAGAAGTTTCAGAGCAACAGTTTTCTACCATTTGCAAACAGTGAAAATCTAGGCTATAAAACTTCAACAAAATTTGGCCCAGATCCTGATTTCATAGATCAATTAAGTGAGCATCACACAGCATAGAATTTCTATTACATTAGTCTATTTTATAAGTTCTTTTCCCCTCCTATGCAGTAAAATACTTAAGTATGCCCTTCAGTTTAAACAGATGTTGTCTTTCTTTCAATGACATAAAAGTTTAAAGAGCAGCAAATACTTATCTGAGAGGCAGAAAATCCTGCAATCAAAATGCCATATTGCTAGCTCTGTTATAAGGCTTAGTGAGGAAGAGATTGTCACACCTACATTTTAGGTATATAGATCAGTAGTAAATGCTTCCTTTATTGTCAAAGCAGGGAGGGAAGCCATCTCAGAGTAGCTGAGAGTGGTTAAATTTGGATGTCACCTACCTCCCATGAGGCGAGTCTGGGGCCCCATTTTGCTGCCTAAGTCCAGCAAATACCTTCTGCAGTGGAAGTCCATTACTGCCCAAAGGACTGAACCAGGTATAGCTGGAACACTCTTTTCATCCTTAAATACACTTTATGAAATGCAGGTTTCAGATGCAGTTAAAAAAGATACTCAGAAGCCTGAGTCCTTCTTCATGTGTGGAAATTCACGCAGCCACCTCAATGCAATTAATTAGTCTGATTATTTGTAGGCAGGGGCTGAAATATCTTGGTCAGCCGATATCTTGAAAGAGGAAGAGCTTCAAATACAGCATCAGGGATGTGATTTTCAAATGCTTTTGTATTAATAGTCAGAATTGAAGCTCAACTTTTCAAGGAAGAAAACTGGGAAAATAATTACATTAAAACAGTTTTTGCCCTGAAAGACAGAGGGCCGGTAGGAACACTCCCCAATCAAGACAGCTTATTTACGGATGACAGTCAAGCTTTCGTTCTTATTCCAGTGTTTTTCTCATATTTTTCTTTGATGTTCTTTGGCATTATCTTCTCTAATCAGTTGTGAAAAGCACAAAATAAAATCATGTGGGAGAAGTTTATGCTCTTGAGAAATCAGCCTCCTGGAGTGGCTTCTAAATTAAGAAAATACATTTTTTGTTTCATATTCTTGTTGGCAATTTCCATGTAAACTCAAAAGATACCAATCCCCATCCCATCAAGCCACATCATTCTTGGATAAAGAACCACAACATTCATTTGTACAAAAGAACTTGGCTGGAACAAACTAGAAATGGAAATCAGATTTATTTTTAATTCTTTATGAGTCTGTTGCGTGACCTAATGAAGGGGCACTACCACATTCCTGGTGAACAGAGTTAACTCCAGGTTAGCTTCTACTCCTCAACAAGAAGTGCTGCAAAGAGATTTACAGGTTGACACACTATCTAGAAGGTGGTATTTGTAGTAATAGTGTGGTAGCATTTATGAGTCATGGTTTAATGTCACCTGGTGATACTGAACCCATCTATGAACTGCCTTTCCCTGTTCCAGTTAAACACATGTCACTACAGAACTTAGATAACAACATAACCAACCAATG
This sequence comes from Neopsephotus bourkii, assembly GCF_033783945.1. NCBI lineage: Eukaryota > Metazoa > Chordata > Aves > Psittaciformes > Psittacidae > Neopsephotus > Neopsephotus bourkii. Next base: position 4,673,349 of record NW_026902223.1, read on the forward strand.
TTGGTTGATCTGTCCTGCCTAACTGAGGAAGAGGGGTAGAAAGATCCCTTTGTCTTTCCTTCACTCAGATGACTGGTAACAAGCCTTCTCTATTTTGTTATTGCCTTTTTTCCTTCTATCTTTATGTTTCCAATTTTCAATGAAAAGAATTGCTTTTTCCTTTGCTGGACAATTTTATTCTTGCAGTATTAACTTTGTCTGCTGCAGAAGCAGGCACAGGCAAATAAAATCTCTTTTGCTCCCATTCCCTGGAGGTGATGGATCTAGATAAACCTGTGCAGCATGCACAGGCAAACACTGTAAGGTCTGTGAGGAAGACACATTTGTGATACAAGGTGCTTCCTGCCAGCCTACAAGGATCCCTGAAAACTGATATTACTTGGTGATCAAAGATGCGGAGAAGCATCTCACTTTGCAAAAGTATACCACTAATCCCACTGCCAAAAGTCAGAGCAGGAAATGACCAACATATTTCTCTGTGTTCTAAGGGCAAGATTTTGCAAAGGAGCCTGTGAGATTTAGTTGTTGAGGTTCCCATTAAAGATTTCTGTTTGTTTGACCATTACATTTCAAAATCAGAAGCAAATTAAAATTTCAAAAGGAAATGTAATACTGCTTATGAAATATCAGATTGTAAGAGTTAAAATGAAGATGTGCTCAGGTGCCTGGCTTATATGGTCCATTTGTTGTCTTTGTATTTCTAGTTACAATGAATGCACTTAACCAAGGCAGGAAAGATATCTGTGGGTCCTTTAGGTCCCACACCTGTATCAATACGTTGCTGAGGGACAAATGCTTCAGTACACTAAGACAGAATTAGATAAAAAATCCCACATTTCCCATATACAGGAGTTGCATTTCATTTTCATAGTAGTCCATGAATTATTTTTACCACTTCCTCATCAGATCTGACCAAATATGCCACATAAAAGCTTTATGAGGCAGACTATGTGAAACTAGGCAAAAAATCCTATCTCATTTTTAAACCTCCTGTACAGATCAGTCAGATGCAAACTGGGGTGGTCTGTCTGCCACCAGTGACTGTCTTACAGGACATGAAAACAAACCCATAAAGTTGATGACAGTCTATTATTATACTTCTATCCATACAAGTTTGGTCATGGCTTCTCCAAGGATGCATAGCTGTCCTCATTTGAACTTGGAGACCTCAGTATCCCCTTTTATGGACTGTGTTTCCTTTATATTCAGCCAAATGGAAACTTGGGGTTTTTTTCCAGCCCTGCAGCCTGGATTGCAAGCTGGGGTTTGCTCTGCTTCTGCCTCTTCGGTTATTTCCTTTTCATTTTCCTTTGCATTTGTCTACCCAGGAAATTAATGCAAATTACACTGGGACATTAATTTACAGCATACCAATTACTTTGAAGTAATTCCTGTGTTAATCCACTCACCATACCCCAAATCCTTACAAAGTGGAATAAACTGTCTTGCACTTACTGAGTGGTCAAAGTGACCACACAGAGTTGCTGCATATGCTAGTACACATAATCTTATGCCTCAGCTTCCTTTGCAGCAATTTTTCTATTAGTTATTAACTATTCTAGTTGACATTTCAAAAGTATATTGGGACAGGTATATTATGTGTCTGTGGTGCCTGGTTTTGCATGTTAATAATCCAGCTCTTCCTGTACAAATCTCAGAGTCCAACCTTTAAATCAAACAATGAAGTGGCTCCCTACATGGACAGTCTCCAAAGGCCACTGTTTTAAAGTACTCTTTGTTCAGAAGAACAAGGTCTTATTTTATTAAATGTCTGCTGGACTCTCAACACTCAGAATTCTCTCACACATAGAGAACATTGTCACACACGTGGTGGAAGGAATTATTAGTTGCTACAGTAAGATGCTGTAAGTAAGGACTTTCAAAAGCTGTCCATTCCTGTTTCAGATTTAACCAAAGAACAGGAAACCACTAATGATGGATTTCACCTGTAGGCTCATGTATAAACTATTCATGTTTCATTATGCAAAGGAAACAATTTATCTGATTTACTTTACACTTCTAACCCTATTTTTCTTATTGTCTGCAAGAATTTCTCTAGTCACACCAGACAAGTGCAGCAGCAGATCTTTGCACAAACCTGAGGTGTCTCTCTCTCCAGTCTCCCACACTTATCAACCATGGTGCACATTTTGTGTTGTAGCACTCAACTATTAACAACTGACAACACAAATTTAGTAACACTAAAAACTTTCCTGTTGCAAACTGAGAACTATGAACAGAAACCAGAACTTCCAGAAAGGAGAAAATTTCTGGATCTTAGGAAGATCGCTTGCAATACGGAAGTATGAATCACAGAGTCATAGAATCAGCCAGGTTGGGAAAGACTTTTAAGATCATCAAGGAAATAAGAGAGAATGTGCTGACAGCAGAGATCTGTGGAAATCCCTCGTGTTACAGATTTGGAATGGGGAATTAGAGAATAATTAATTATTCCTGAAACAATTCAGTACTACATGAAACATGGCATACGTTTTTGTTATGGCTTTTACATACTGGTATTACATTTCAGTTCTGGGAAGGAATACAGGTTAATAACTCCCATTGAAAAGAATATTGTTGGCAAGCCTAAGGATTCCAACCAGTTATTGTGTACCCAGTACAGCAGTCAGCATGACACATTTCTACCATAATCTGTAGTTGGTCAGCTCTAAACCACGTAATTAAAGCAATTATTCTTGACTTTAATTGCTTACTTTTATTACTGTGGTATCAAGAGTCCCCTGCTGAAACTGGGGTTATATCCTCTACAAACACTTGGCAAGACAGAATACTTCCCCTTTCAAGCTTTCAGTATAAATAAGTAAGACATAGAGGTAACAACAAGGTGAGAAGATGTTAGTTATATGTAGACTTAGCTATGTGGTAGTGAAGATATGATTAGCAGCTGGCCAAGGTTAGTCCCATCCAGTGTCTGACCACTTGAATGTCTTGAGTTTTATTTACAATTTCAATCTGTTCTTTAAGATAAAAAATAAAGAATGGTAAAATGAAGTATGAGCTGTTACTTCAGTTACAGTACTGGGAACTTGAAACTTCAGGATTTTGATCCTAAAGACCTTGTTTTTAGCAGGACAGAAAAACATCACATTCATAAATGCAGTATCTATTTAAATTAGTTAATTAATTCTTCAAACATCCTTTGGAATTTAAACTCAAAGCTTGTTGAAATCAAGTAAAGACTCCCATTAAGTTCAGAAGCTTTTGGTTTATGTTCCCTTTCTGTCCCAACAAAACCCCTTTATAATATTAATTTGAAATCCCCAGATAAATGTAAAAACCCTATTTAAGGAATATAGTGGCCTAACGAACATGGAATAAACAATCTAGTCACTTGTTGTGAAGTCTCTCACTGCTGAAACCTGGTCCTGTAAGGCAAACTTTGTGAGCAGGATGAAAGTCCCAATAAAGTTGGCTGTGCACTTTGAAAGAACTATGGTACATTACGTATTTTATGGCTAACATGCATACATCAATCAGTGTCCTGAAAGCAGTAGTCTTTCCTAAGTCACTGATTTAAAGCAAGAAAGCCCAATCGGCACACTTATGTGTGTAAATAGCTGATTTTGATGAGGTAAGACCTATGAGTAGGTGTTTGCAAGAGTAAGGTCTGAGACATACAATTTACAGAGAGTTTGCTGGGTTTACAACTAAATACACTTTATGTCAACAACTTAAATCTGACTTCTAAAGGGTCACCTTTTTCAATAGCAATATTAAGCTCAGCAAAGGAAAAAAAATCACACCCAGTAATGACTACACTTACTCTCCACATACAGTTTCTCAGTATCACACTGAAGTGATACATTACTGTAACCTTCTTCTCTCTACAGACTGCTGCAGGGGAGTTAGTTTTTAAATCCAACAAAAAGAATAGAAGTAACAAAATAGCAGAGGCAAAGAACTAATTAATATCTATAAATAATGTCTAGCTGGAAGATATGAAGGTGCATAAAGCTACATACATTTATCTCTCAGCCACCTCTACCCAGAGGTTCACTACTCTGTGACCAAGTAGCCATGTAGACTAGGAGGAAATGGGCTGAGACGTCTATATTTTTCCCATTACCACCCTCCTATAGCATCTCTTCCCTCTCAGTACTAATTCCTTGTTTCTTAAATGATGAATCTAAATATAATCCTATCTGGTGCTATAATCAGACTGTGAGGACAGATGAGGCTAAAAATAAATAATACCCCTTTCACAGCTTTACTGTTTGCATACCACAGGTTTAAAGAAATAGCCATATAAACACAACAGCAGGTATCAGCTGGAGAAATAATTTTGCCCTTCTGCTTTGTTCCCTTGAATAGAATATAGCAAAAAATTACTATTGTTCAATAGGGACAATAGTGAGGTAGGATGGGAGATGTCTGAAGCACTGGATATCACCGAACTGCAGACAAGCAGTGACAAAAGGAAAGAAATTTCAACTTCTCAAACCCATCTTTCTCTCCACCCTCTTTTTCTCTTACATTGCTCAGAATCTGGTATTCTCTCCAAAACTTCATCTCTGTGTCCTTTTATGAAGTTTTAAAAATGCCCAAAACCTCACGCCTGTAGCATGACATGATATAAAAATACACACTGCACCATAAGGCAATAAATGTTACAACTCTCAGCCTCTTATTATTATTGAAATGAATCCTTTTTTAATGTACTGCTGCAAAGAACAATTCTTTAGCTAATATAAACTGTAGTAGTTCAACTGAATTTGGTATCGCTGAAACATGTCAGAGCAGAGGCTCTATCCTTTACCTCTGTGAACATTTGGGCTGCACACGTTCTGTCCTAAACACTCGAAATAGATGCAGATAATGAGGCACAAAATGTACTTTACATAAGAATATCCTGGAAAGCAGTGAACATAGGGCTGTTAATCCTAAATTGACCACAATGGTCAAGTTCAGACAGGGTCTGTCTAAGCTTTGTAACTTTGTATTAGCAACTGGAAGACCCATTTTAAACAGACAACACAGACATTCACTGCTCAATGATGTCAGAGGTTCTTTGTACACAGCACTGCAGCAAAAAGCAATCAAGCAATCAGGTTATGCAGAAGGAATGATACAATGGAAGACACTTCTAAAATAATCAATATTAACTAATTAGATGTGAGGTATTTTATAATGTATCAGCCCATTTGGTTTTCAAAAGCCCCTAAAACCCATCATCTGGTTTAAACCCCAAGTCAAACAAAGTAAAACGCTATGTTGATTATTTTTAAAGAATAACTTTCTGGCTATATATTAAATTACAATTGAATGATTACCTTCACTTGTGAGCCAAAAAGTATTGTCACACAGACAGAATCCAGTAAAAATGGCCAGTTCTTTTCCATCTCCTTTTGCAATGACCATAGATCAAATTTTCCATATGTAAAATGCCCAGTAATATATACACTTTTCAAGGCATACACATGGCTAAATGGCAATTCTAACTCAACATTAACTTCTGAGCAGATTTGGTACACTTCATTCTAATAATTTTTGAAATACATTCATAATTTTAAATATTATTACAGAAACTTCCCAACCACTACAATCATATATTCAGTGAAATATTTCAACCTTTATTCCTTTTCAGAAGTGCACTGACTGCATACATCAGTTTCCACAATGGATTATTTTAGTTATTCAGATGTTGGACCCGAAACTCCTATCTATTTTAAGTGACATTCTGACTGATCTTTAACTTCATTTGGCCACAAAAAAAACAACATTGTGTTCCAGTCTGAATATCTTACTTTCCTTTTCCAAAAGAATTTGTTACTTCCCTGGTGATGCATGATAGCCATTGTATAATCGTGTACTGCCCCAAAAAGAGACTATAGAACCCAGCCTATACAACCAGAGATTTATGAAGTGGCAAATATTTGCTCGAGACAATTGCTGACCTTAAAGGAAGATCTTCAGGAGACCAGGCATGCTGAGCGTTGCCATATGATTCACACAAGGATTAGCTCTGAACAAAAGCTGCAGCAACTTTGTATTTAGAAGAAACTTGGATTCAGGTACATCTCAGCTTGACTCCATGTGAAATTTAAATCCAAAGATCATCAATTTCAGCATTGTCAGGATGCAAAAGGAAAAGGAGGCATTAGTCTTAAAAGATTTTGGAAAGGGTGTTTTAGGATCCCTCTGCAGATTTCTATTTTTCTCAGCCCACTGACTGCCTTAAGGCAAAAAACTAACCCTGAACTCAGAGCTGTTGTATATGCATTTCTGGTATGTTTCTGGGGAAGGCAAGTTTAGGCATCAACTTTAAGTTCATACTGAACTTTCAGACTTTCCTACAAAATACATCCCAAACTCCCAAAGTTTACCTCTACAGAAAAACCTAATCTGAGTCATACAGGAGATGATCCTTATACAGGCTTGAAGATGACACAAGGGCAGGCTGCAAGTTCAGCAAAGGACCTTTTTCAGGTCTTATTTTTACCTTTTTTAGTTCAAAGGGAAATATTACTAGAGAGAGACAAATGGCATGATAAACCATGGTTATTGTTTATTTTGAAGAACGTGTCATTTAGTGTTTCTTACAACTGTCCCAGGCAATAGACTAGAGTCTGAAGATGATCCCATGAATACATTTATTACAATTCAGAATAGCTTCTACATAGCGAACTCTACAAACACATTTATGTGCTTTTTTTTTGCAACAGTGCTGAGAGAGTAGAGAGAGATTCATAGAATCAGAATGGTTTGAGTTTAAAAGAACCTTAAGGCTCATCCAGTTCTAACCCCCTGCCACACGCAGGGATGACTTCCACTAGACCAGGGAAAAGAAAGAAAAGATTTGGTTTCTATCCACTGAGTAGAAAAATAAGAGAAAGGAAGTATGGAAATGCAACATCTATAAACAAAAACAGAAGTAAAATCAGTTTGTTATAAGGGGAGAAAACAGCTTACGAATCCCATGACTAAAGAGTTAATAGAAGCAAGTGATTAAAAATGAGGAAATAAGGAATACCAGTTCTCCATAAGGCTTCCTGTTAAAACTATTGATTACATTCAAGTAGAAGAAACATTGACCTATATCTTCTCGTATGTGTGATATTTATGTATTTGAAATAAGCTTTGAAACAAGGCTTGTTTATCCAAAGTTCTTGCTGAACTCTTTCAGATGTCCTACCTACTCTTCTACTTTAGAAAATGTATGTACACTGCTCCTTGCCATTAAGTTTTTAAGTACATCACATTGTTATTTTTACATCTTAATTTGTGGGGAATACTTTTATTCAGTGAAATAAACCTTTGGGCTGTAACACTTTCTAGTTGTTTATTCAGTACAGTTTATACCACATCAAGTATGCCTACACATCAAGTTAACATAATGTGATCATAGCAGATTTTGTCATAAATGAGCTAGCAAGAACAGCACTAGCAACAAAGATGTGAAGGCACTAGGTTTAGTGCACCTTAGAATCTAGTGTACTCTCGTGGGTTTTGGGAGAGTTTGTCTTCCCATCAACCTGGAACAAGCTAAACTCATTGCTGCAGTGCTGCTACAGCTGCTGTTACCTATGTCAATAGGAGCACACGTGCTACAGTTAAGATGTATTTGGCTCAGTGATACAACATGACTGAGTGCAATGTCAGGGCAATGAAAGGTTTGGGGCACTTTGTCTGCTTTCAGGGTCTCCGTCTATATAAGCAAAGAGCTGGGCCATTAGTCCCATGGACTAATTGGCATCTGACCTACATGGATCTCTAGCCTCATTGCAAAGTTTGCAATGTAGACATACCCAGAGTCAGGATTTAAACGACACAATCATAAAGACTCTATCTACTTTGCTGAACAGCAGTTTCAGACTGTATAAGGTCATTAATCCTGGCTTCTTAAATCCTTTAGGCTCTCTGAAAATGCCAGACCGGTTCCAGGACTGGAAACTGCTGCATAAGAACCATTCACAGTTCCCAGGTTTTCTGGCTTTTCCCACAAAAGATGTTGAAAAGTCTTTAAAGAAGAGGATGCCCCTCATGCAATAGTAATGTATTTTAGCACTGGATCAGATGAGTGATAACAGGTTGCTAGGGGCAGTATCACACCAGACTATCACACCAGTCCTCTTTTCAGGGCTACGAGAGAAAAAGCCATGAACCATACATAAACTAATATATGGTTTGCTTTGTAGCCAGAGGTATCTTGGAGGAGTTTTACCTGCTGATCTTCTAATGAATAAACCAGACTGAAAAAAAGAATTACTCCCATTATAAGCCTTGCCTTTGACTTGGTATTGAAAAATCATATAGTACATAAAAATGGTAAGATCCAGAAATTTGACCTGTATGAGATTACCCTTTTTGCTAAAAGCATGAAACTTCTCCAGCTTTCTGGCTGCCAGCCACATAAATAAGCTTCTCATAATTCTTCCTAAAAGTCAATCATCATTCATTTCTTTAACCTTTAAGACTCACATCCACTTTTTCTTCCGTTTCAGCTTAGTCTGTTTGTGTGTCCTATATGTAAAGCGGCAAGAGATTGAAATAGGCATTGGTATCAGTCTAATCTGCTCCTTCTACATTAGATCTTTGCTTCCTGTTCTTTGCTTCTGAAGATGATTAGAATTCTTGGTCTTTACTCGATATGGATTAAGCAATCTCTCAGTGTTACTTCCTTGTCTCCAGATTTCAGGGGAGGCTTCATTTCCTTTTCCAGTATGCTTCAAGTGCTTCATGAAAAGCACGGTGTAACTACTGCTAATAACAACTCAAACTTATTAAATCTGAAGTAACTCAAAGTGGCTCCCAGCGGTTTACTCATACCAAGTCTCTACCAGCAGGCCTGGCAAAAAGACTGATGATTTTGTTCATCTGAAAGAAAATAAACTCTGCCCAAAAAGAGAGGGTCAATGTCAAACAAGGGAAACCTCAGAACTAGACACCAAATGGGGAAAGGGGAGTAATCAAGAAGATCAGTCTGCAATTACTTAAAACCTTTGCTGAGCCCCTGCTATGCACAGGATTTCTTCAAATACTACAAACTACAACAAACTGAGCTGTAATTAGGAATTCAGACACTACCTACTAAATATAAAATATTTTAATCCTGTACCTTAGCTACTATCACTGGTTCATGCAGTAGTATTGTTTGAAATAGGGTATAAAAGCAGGGAAATATAACCACAGAGAGAAAAGGGGTACAATTCATTTCAATTACATTACAGTATTGCATTCATCTTTGTTCAGGCAGAGAACATTATTCAGAAAGGTGCAAACAGGGCAATTTTTCTCAATTTGAATTGGAGCCAAGAGACAAATTGTCAATTACTACCAAAAGGAAGTATTCTGACTGAACAAGTGATCATGTAGGGAAAGCTCAGTGGTACTGGGTGCTGTACAAGCATATAACAAGTGACATGCAGAAGGTTAGTGCTGCGCAAAGAATAGGAAGAGTAATGACAGTACATTATTGATATGACTGTGGACAGCCACTGCATGACACTTCTGCAGCTGCTCTGTGCATGCAGTTACCAATGACTGTTTTTTCCTGCAGTAACCACATTTGAAATAAGAGCAACTAAGTTGCCTGTAATGGTAAATGCATTTCACTGCGACATTGTGAGACGTGCCTCTAAGTGTGGAATAAAAGGAAGCCTGCATACAAATGATCAGTATGCAGCACTCTTTGTCACGATATGAACTTGAGTGCCTGAATTTTAATTCAAATATGATGAAAAATTGTGACCCAAGGAACTTTGTACATTAAATTAGGAATAATTTAGGGACAAATTCATCCCTTATGCAAGTCCCCCACAAAATAACTGACTTAAAATTGGATTAATCCCCATGTCTCTTTTTAGGTAAATGACTACAAACTTATGGAGTTTATGCATTAAGGTTTTCCAGCCGAGACTGGCAAGAGCTCTGCTAATACACAATACTTTAGGGACAGCAGAGCAAGTGTTTATTTCAAGACATACAAAGATTAAATTTCATTATTCTGTAGTATGCTGGGTTTCACTGAAACACAGCTGGTACTTTACCAATGCTACAGCTATTTTGAGGGAAATAAACTACTCTATTTCTGTTATTTATACATCGGCATACACAATTTTTTATGCATATACATATGTTTGTACCGACACTACATGCACACATGTCTTCCATACCATAAAAAAACCAACTAGATTTACCAAAAAGTTAATTGAGTTAAATCTTCAATAAAAGAGCAATACTTTATCTCAGATTCTGCACACCTTATCATTAACTTCAAAAGCAAATATAATTCTGACAAGCAATATGGTATATTTCGACAGTATTTTACAGTCCTTTCAAGATCCTGATGGCATATCATCTCCATTTAGTGGATGAGGAAGGAAAGCACAGAGGTGAGAGGTTCAGGGATATAGAGGAAGTCAGTAACATACTAAGGACTAGAACACAGTTGTGCTAATGTTTCCAAACCCTGAAATTCTAAATGCAGACAAGCAATCCTAGCAATAACCAAGGTAATCATCACATTAGTACCCCTGTTTCCAACATACATGCCTACTAGGAAGTGCTGGACACTTCTGGTTGCCAGCCAGTAAACTTTCCCCCTCCTCAGCGTGAACTCTGATCCTGTGCCAGTTCACTTACCCATGCTTATCATTTTGCTGTCTGATGAGTGCAGAACAATTGCCTTTGGAGCACTGGCTAGCCAGAGCCGGAAGAACCGTTTGCCTCCAGCCCAGCTGTCGGAGTCTCCATGCAAGATGCTGTGCAAAATGTTGAGTTAAAAGAAAACACGAGTAGGGGGAAAAGAGAGCTCTCTGAGAACCTCCACATGGTTCCTGTTGCTAAGGGAACCACTCCCTTTGTCTGCATAGGTTAGGAATGGCTGCTTCGTTTGGAGTCTGTCTCTTAAGTACCGCAAACAGCACAACAATTTCAGGATGAAAAAAAGCCAACCCTCCAGAATATCTTATACCAAAGAAACACTGAACTGCCTCAGAATTCTTACATTAAATCCAGCTATTAATAGTTGATTTGAATGACTCCAAGGAGACTGTAGAACTCATCTGTGCCATCTGATGGGACAACAGACCACTGCGTCAGTTTAATTTAGTTATTGTAATCAGTTTTTGGGATCAAGGTAGCTTGGGATCAAGAAATCTTGGTCTATCTTGATCAAGAAACCAGATCTAATTTACCACATCAAGTGGAGAGGGAATAATAGCAAGAAATACAAGCTTTCAACAGGTATTCATGTCTGACTATGGAAGAGAGATGCCTTTACTTCCTGTGAAAATCCAAGCCTGATTTGTTAGCTCTGTGCTCTGTGGCTGCTCTCCCCCACTGCCTCTTGTGCCCCAGGCCCAGCACTGCACTGGCCATGTTCCTGAACCCCCAAATATTGGAGAATTCTACATTCCGCAGAGGCCAGTTGGTCTCAGTCCAATTCAGCATATAGAGTTAGGAATCCCTGCTTGTTATCTTTGTCCATCCCTGGGTTTAACGAATGTACCAGGATGTGTATTTTGGATATGGGTGGTTTCCCTGTACGTCTGAGGTCCTTCAACAGGAAGAGCTTGTAGAAATTGTCATGGAGGTCAGTGTGTTGGGAACAGAAACACCTTGAGACTAACTTCTTCATGCAAACTTTTTGTTTGCATTTTTCTTTTCCATTTTTTTTGTATTAAGAACATCAGCCTCATTATGCACAACATGCATTACACAACACAATCATATCCCACTGTCTCAGGTGTCACCAAAAATGCCACCCCAAAACACGAGTGTATTTTTTCCCATGGAATTATCTGTTCCAATACCTTAAGATTATGAGGTAGAAATGGTCAAAGGCTTGGATCCAGATCCAAATTTTCAAGTATAGACTTATCTGAGTCCCTTAACAAATCCAGAGAACAATCAGAAAAATATGGCACATTATGTCAGGATGAACAGGCAAAAGTTCAGGATCTCAGAAGATGCACTTCTGTATGGAAATCAGATTTTTCTCATTCCACCAGAGAGCAGCTGCGAGAGCCTGCAACAGTGGAGAGAGGTCAGATCTAGTTCAGGCTTACAGTAAATAAAGAGCGGAGCTTCACTTCAAGCAAGGAAGTTGCTGTGGAAGGTCAGTGCCAGTGTTCCTCTATTTTCCAGAGGGCTGAGTTGGTATTTTTTCCCCTTGGTCAGACAGTTGCTCTTAGAGAACACTAAGTCAGATAACAGTATGTCTTTGCTTACACACCACAGTCCAGCACTGATTCCTTGACATAAAGACCCGAAGAATTCAGCTGTCACTTCATTGCACATGTTGAATCATATTTGCAGCATGATATGCCTTGCAACCCCCCTCTCCCTTCTTTCTCTCACCCCAATGAGTCAAATAAAACAGTCAAGATTGCTTTGTAGAGAGGCCCTTCTGCTCTCCTTTACAAAAAGATTAGGAGATTCGAGAGGGCAACACGGAGTTTGATTTAGGGACATTAGAAAGCAGCTGGTAACATGCAGGTTTCTGTTGCATCATTTTTAGGAAGGAACAATTAATAGCAAACCAATTAAAAAAGTTTGTGATTTTATTTCTTAATTTCTTTTCACAGGACTGATTTGAATTGCTCAATCCTGCTGTTTGTGTTTGTATACGCACACATCCCACTTCCTCCTCCTCATGGATAGACTGATGTCAAGGTAAAAGCAAGTGAAGGATCTTGCCATTCTGTGCAGCCACAGTGAGGAAGACAACAGCTTTTAGGACAATTCTGAAATTGGCAGAATCTTTTCTGTCACTAAATACTTACTTTCTTCTGCTGCTTGCAATCCACAGAGCATTCTTCAGCACTACCACAATGAAAGGGCAAACCCATGTACATTTAGTACATTCAAAGTTAGCTCCCAGCATAATAAAGATCTTCAACACCCTAAATTAATTCTTAGTGACTCTAACTGCATTTTATGTAAGCCTGCTGCAAGTATTTGTGTAGATTATGCTATCATTAATACAGAAGGATTCCCATTTTATCACTTGAGAATGTAAAGACATTGAGAGCAATTTCAGATCACATTACAGTCTTATGAAAGAGCCAGGGCCGGCATCAATGCAGCCTCCTGCTCTACCACAAGTTGTGCCCCACAAAAAAAAAGAACAAATAATGTTTTTTCCCCTTGTCTTGCATAACAAATATGTTCTATGCTAAAACAGAAATTTTAATTATCTTCTACAGGGCATTTGATATTTTCCTATTATTCCAAAAGCAACATATTTTTGACAGGCTGGCTGTGAGGCTCAGGCTTAATATCACAACACCAACTTACAAAGAAGTGGAGTTCTAGTCAGGATCCTTTCTTGGTAAGTAAGAAATAGTAAGAACTTTATCTAGTACTATAAATCCAAGCTTCTCAAAAGCTCCATTGAAAAATTAACTGCTTCAAGTACTGATCTCCTAAAGAGTTTGACTTTGTTATGCTAATCCAAGGTATTAAGAATAATCAGAAAAGGAATTCATTATTGGCTACTTGAATCAACTGCTTTTTGTCTCCAATGTGAACACATCCCCCCAGTCAGAAATTACCTAACACAGTGTGATTGAAGTTTATTTATTTACTTACATATAATAAGTGACTGAGCAGCTTGCAGTGCATGAAGTGAAGCTATGGAAAAGTACATTACAGAGCTCCTGCTTCAGGGACCTCTCAGTCAGAATTTCAGTGTATGTGCCTATTTTCTGTTTATTTTTCAGCCCAAAACATTAAAACTCTCTATCCCCTCAGTCCACAGACTAAACCTTAGTGACCAAGAAAAGATTGTCTGCCCTATATAAGATGGCTTAAGAGGATTTTTTTAAAACAAATATTTACAAAACTCTAAAAATACCATCTTCTTTTGTTAAGGGTAAGTGTGTAAACACCTTACCTGTTACAAATATAGACCTTATTATGGAATGGAAAAGAGAAGCAGATGGAGCTCTTGATAGCCTCAATGACAATAGTGCAACATGCATCTGCACAGGAACCAGTATTTTCCTCATAAGGAAAATTTTTCATATTCCCCACTCTTTTTTTTCAGTTGCAACTTGGAATTAAAATTCCGACATGAGAAATTTTCCATAGGAGGGTCATATTTAAAAGACCCTCTATGTAAAAAACCCTCTACTTTGAATGAACTGACATGGATTTAAATGACCTGTGAGAGTATGTGTATGGTTGTATGTGCATGTATAAGGTTTCTTGTCCACTTTCGTGAGCCCAGACTCCCATCCTTTGTGGCAGTCTGCCAAACAGGCCAAGAACGTGAAGAAACTTGACTTTCTGGCACCATTCCACGTGAGATGCCGGGGAGCTGAGAGCTGGGAAAAGCGGGTGAGCTGGCAGGAAACCAAACACATTTCCATCAAAAATTTCATTGGAATAGACATTTTCATGCAACGTGTTAGGTTTTGGTGAACCAGCATTAGCTGAGAGAAAAATGTTCCACTGGAAAGTTTCCAACTTGTCCTAGTGCTAAGATCTTGACACTCGGACCTCCTATCTTTCGTTCAACTGAAAAATGGATTTCTATTTCCCAGTGGTCATGCACAGAGGTAGAATATAGTTTATTGTACTACCGATTGTCTGAAATTATTTGTCCTGTTACTGCAAAAGAAGCTTTATTTTGGCTGTTCTCTCAAGCCTGAATGGTTTTTGCATCCCTTCCACCCTCAGTTCCTTTCATCTGCGTGGATCACAACACGGAGTGTCAGTCGAAGAAGGGTTCAGAGGTGAGAGAGCTAGTGTGTACTCAGAGGCAGATTATAATATCCATCTTGGAACAAGAACCTTGTATGAATTCAGTAGGGGAAACAGTACATCTCCACCTTGCAGTATTCCTAAAATTAATATATAGGGATTATAATAATGGACCCTAACAGTTCTGGAAAATGTATAAAATAATTTGAACTGCTTCAACTGCAGAAATCTCTCAAAACTAAGGAATCCTGAGCAAAGATGTCACGAAGTTGTGGCAGAAATCAGAGGCAAGAAAGCTACAGCATTGGGTGAACAGTCAGCCATGTATTAGCTGCACATAAAACACACCCACACACACTTCAGATACTTGATTTCACAGATTCTTTAAGGTGAAACTGTATATGAAAGCTTAATTTAGCCCACGTGTTCCAACACTCCTTTTAATTATTGTATTTACGTAGTTAAATCTGCTGATTCCCTCTCCCCTTTATTATTCCCCAAATCATAGAATGATAGAATAGTTAGGGTTGGAAAGGACCTTAAGCTCATCAAGTTCCAACCCCCCTGCCATGAAGGCCCTGGTGTGTCCATATGGTCTTCTGCCGGGGTTTTCTTCTCTAGATTTTCTCCTTTGAAATACAATTCCAGCTAACAAAAGTTACTGTCTCCTCTACAAGCCTTGCTTCAGATATTCATGGATCATTATGGACACAAACCAATTATTCCAGCATAGCCTTTCTGCAAATCTGTTTATTTTTGAATTTCCTCAAGGTAGCAAGTTGAACATGAGTGAGCTTCTGAACATGGATTAATAATAGAAGAAAAGCCTAAACACTAAGCTCTGTGCTCAGGTACATAGAGAATTTTTTCAGCTCAATCTCATGTTTCTGTGGGAATACTTCATTGATCCTACTTCAAACACTCAAACTGTATTCAGTAGGCAGGAGTCGTGTATCATTACCAAAATATTAGATGTAAAAAAAACCCCACCCATGTATTGAACAGGGTTCTTAAAAAAAGGGAGGGCCAGACAAGAGGTGCAATGCCTGCTTCAGTACAGAGGCTTTGAGAGTCAGGATGGTGCAGATATTGCAGAAACTGGAAACTGACACCTGGATATCACTTCAACTAGTGAAAAGGATGGTTAGTGTAGTGCTCACTACTGCCTAATAATAGGGAAAAAGCATATATGTAGCTAACAAAATTCCAGGGATGTTCCTGGATATTTCTCAAGTCCGGCTAACAGCCTACACAGAAAAGAGCTGCTACTTGAGCAGTTCCATTCTGCTGCTTATAATTGGTCTTCAGAAACTTTTGTATAGTTAATTTTCTGCTTCTATTATACTTGGGAAATATCTGTTTGCTCCATCTGCATTTAGGATAGTTTTATTTTGCTGCAGAAGCAGTTCTAGTTACTCAATGAAGTAAAACTGAGAGGGGCGTTATGAAACCAGAGATAGCAATGGATGGCAGTAAGGAAAACATTCTTTCCAAGTTCATTCTTAAGAACTAACAGCAGAAACAACTGTATGAGCCCTTGGCTAATCCACCAGTTTTCTGTTAATTATGTTTTGTCTTATTTTTCTTTCTCCAAGTAGGCTTGCATCAAAATGCTTATGAGGGAAATAAATAGCTTTTGCACTGAGGTTGGACAGAATCCTGGTCTATAACTAGGACACAAATTTTCTATGAAAGTACCTGATTATAACCATACTACTTCAGGAATTTTGCAATCTGTCTTTGGAATAGCACTTCATAAGGAGGTAAAACCATGTAATGTTTTAAAAAACATTAAAGTTTTTGTAAGTAAGTGCTTGGCAGGTACATTAAAATGAAATTCTGTCATTTTTCTATACAGACCAAATTATTTTACTCGTGCATATGTACATTAAGGTTTCTTAAAACCTAAATAGAATTTAACATCTAATTAAACTTAACACGTAAGATTCAATAAAGGTTCATCTTAATCAAGCTGCACATCTGAAATTTCTGAGCTTATTTAAAAACTTGAACCAAATTCAGCTTTGTCACTGGCGGGATACTGCAGATTTGGACAGTTTCTGCACGCTTAGGTTTTGTACCTGCCTCTTAGAACACTTATTTATATTATGCCCTATTCAGGAAGTGATCTCACTGGAAAATCTGAGCAAACAGTAGGACAGAAGTTCCAGACTCAAAAAGCTAAAGAATGTTCTTTTCTCCCCCCTTCCCCTTCTTTTAAATGAATTTAGTGCTTGTGAAAAAAATTACATTGACAACCCTGAAGACCAAGGGTTACTGTGTGTGCACAAGGACACAGCCATTCCCAGAGCCTTGGCTTCACTCTGATGTACATTCAATCTGCACTGCTAGTTTAACTTACCATCTTGAGAATTAATCGGACTTCACTCAAAGGTAGTGGAGAAATAAAGCACAGATTTCTTAAGCCTGAGGCTAAATATCTGTATACTAATATAGATAGTTTATTAATGCAGTAAGTAATCACCTAAGCTTTTAAGTTCTCAGAAACTGAACAATCTGTTCTCAACTGAGTAATTCTTACTACTTGTATGGTAGACATATTCATCAGTCACTAGTGCTCTCAACTTGGAGCAAGGACACCAACTTTGAACTAAAGCCAGCATTAAACATATCTCTATAAAATTGCTGTCTTGCTTTTCTGTACTAATAATGAAATAAGTATTTGTGAAATAACAAAATATCAGTCAATCTTTCACTCTTTACAGTAGGCAAAACCCCAACCCTAGACATACTGCAGAAAGTCTAAAGGAGGCCTAAGGCAGAATTAATTCAGCTTCACGTCTCCATTTTACTTTCCAGAAATGTTTTATCCTATTTGGAAGGTAACTTACCTCACTTTCAAAAGTATGAAACTTCTCTATCTCCATTTGAAGTAAGGGTCCATATTTCTGGACTATGCAGCACCTTTCCTCAGGTACAATTGGCAAATTTGGCTCCACTAAGGAAGACATTTTCCTGTTCACTGCTGGTCTTACATTAATCATGGAAGTTTTCTAAATCTTAATTATGCTCATTATTTTCTATTTTAAATTCTTAATTCTGCTCCTTCCAGCTATAAATTTAAGCAGCATTCATACCAATCCCTTGCAAAAGAAACAGAATAATTGTTTGCAATTTTTTAAGGAGCAAGTTTGGCCATAAGAGACACTGGCAGAACTGAAGAAGGAAAAGCACTAAAGAACAAAAGAATGAAAACAACCAAAGGAATGGAGCAACCAAGGAGGGCAGGACCAATTAATTTCCAATTAATTTCTTACCACAACAAAATACAATGTATTCCATGCCTGATAAAAGTAACAGGAGTCTATCAAAGAAAGTCTTTGCACAGATAAGCAAATCAGACCTGTGGATATATGTTACTCATTATTCCAAAATGTAGTTAAATGACTTCAGCAACTGCTCGCTGCCTCCACTTGACAATGATGTGCATCTTACACTTTCCCGAACAAGAGATGACTTTGGATTTGTTCTCTCTGCTGTTAATTTCTGCTCTTTATAAAATACAGATTTAGAAAGTTATGCCACCCACTTGCAGCAAATTTAAATTTCTAAACAACAGCAAAGTTCAGTGATAGCATCATTAGTGAAACTGCTGGAGTGTATTTAATTATTACAAAGAGCAAGTCTCTCATGTTATATTTAAGCTGAAATATAGATATAGACACAATAGACACACAGATATTCAGACTAAATTTACTGTACTATATCTGATTTCTCTACACTATACCTATTTTCTGTGCTATTACTGAGAGCATTTCAAATGCACATATTTGTTGTGACACCTCTGGATATCATTTTTATGTTCCTTCATGCCCTTCAGTGAGACTGACTCACTTCCATCTCTTCTATTGCAATGAAGAAGTAAACTGCAGCTACCAAGCTGTCAATACACTGGATTTCTTTTTCTCCTGTATGTGTTTATTCCCTTGATCTATATACCTGCCACAGCTTGTTCTATCATCCAGGTCACACTCATATTTTACAGGAACTCTTTGTTAATTTATACCTGGCACTTGTGTTATTTTTACTTTGATTAAGCCAGATGAAGAACAAAATAAAATGACTATATTTAATCCAATAGTTGTGACAAACTCCTCAAAAGTAGCAGTTTCAGAGAAGCAGGCTGTGGGTGTCACTTAGCACACACAGATAACACTCCTTTCTGAGTCTCATAAAGGCCAAAAGAACTCCTAAAATTGAACTTCACCCACTCGAATCAAAATGCCACTCAACTGCCGATTGAAATATCCTTCATTCAAATCAGAGTGAGTGCCTTTAATGGCTACCCAAATGGCTGTCAAATTAAATAAGAAACAAAATGCAAATAAATTAGCATTCCTAGCTACTGATACACTATAAATATTTATGAGGAAAAAAAGATGCTGTAATTTCAAATGATACCACAGGCCTATTTTGTACAAACAGTTAAAACAGTTATACATGCAATACTGTACTTTGCAATTTTTTTTCCATTTCACATCACCATAATCACCTAATAAATATTTAAATGGACCCATTTGCTGTAACTATAAAAGAACCGTGTAAACTTGTTGTCATCTAGACACATAAGCCGCAGTGGAGTCAATGAATTTCAACAGTCACTTAATATTGCAAGCCACAAGCTACCTTAAACCTGCCAGCAACTGTCTGCCAGGAAGCTACTGTAGCACCACGGCTACCTCCTCCAGCCCAGGACACGAGATTCATTATGAATGCTTGCATTGCTACTCTAATTAGGCCTGGGAGAGGTTTAACAACCATGCTACAGTCTTGCTGCTGACAAATATAAAAATAAAGCCTTGTTCAAATTAGCAATGTGAAGTGAGAAGGCCTAGAAGCAGCAACTGTCTGACCAGTAGTGAAACAGTTCTAATCTATAGTGAGGTTATTTTGCTTCATAAACTGCTAGTATGTTACCTGCAGGAGGTCTCCCTGTAAAATGAATTATAGTAAGCTATATGTGATAATTAACCGTGCATTAGCAAATATCTTGAAACAGGGGGGCTCTGTTTTCTCTGTATTTTGACTAATAAAAGCATGAATTTGTTCAACAAATGATCATTTAGGTTGTGGAATGCTAAGCATATTGGAAGAACACAGTAAGCAATAGAATATTGTAGGTGGACTAACAGTTTCCTTACAAAAACAGGCTGTTTAATAGGCTGGCTCCATACTACGTTATTCACAGTACTAAAAACCACAGTGTTGGGAAGACAAATACAATATACATTTAAAATAATATAAACCTTGTACTCCTATTTACTTTAAAAATGCCATGGATGTGACAATAAAAAAAAAATCCATAAGCAAACGTTTATTTCAGAAAGACAAAATCCCAGATGACTCTTTCCAGTATGTAAACAGATAGTGAGGCAATTGGTATGGTCATCTTCTCGAGAGGGGAAAAAATGCAGCTGGGTTTAAAATAGTCCACATCATATGAATGTGAAGCAAGGCAAAAAAGAGAAAGATTATATTCACTTATTATGCATACCGCTTATCACAATAAAAATAAAGTGGTGCCATAATTTATTTTAGCTTCATTTACATCTTATGAAAACATCTTTAACTGTGACACTTTATGGAACTGTGGCTATACCAGCCATATGCTTGGCTCTGAATCAGGGGTCAGAGCCACTTCAGCGTATACAGGTTGACAATCTGTACCTCTTTATTACATGGACTGGAGCTCAAGCTTCCAAACACCACAAGCTGCAACTCATTTAACTACAAGCAATCTGTCAGCTCTAACCAGACTCCATGGAGTAATGACTAATTCTAGGATTTGGTGTTATCATGAGAAGATACGCGGCCCTGGTGTAACAGGATGAACCACAAGCAAAAGAGAAATTAATGAACAGTGATGTTGCAGTTTATAAATATCAGCATTCAGAAGTCTCTCAAAAGCTTTAAAACATCAGAAGTGTTCTATAACTAAACTTAAGATAAAGCCAAGATCAGAATACATGTCCCCGTGTATCCCTCCATTTCCTTCACCCTTCACAGCTCTCATCTGCCCTGTAACGAACAGCACATCTGAAGTCCTACATCTTTCCCTACAGCATGCTGGCTCTATTTCACTTGAGGTAGAGTGTGTCTGCACAATACCTCCTGATTGCTGAGGCAGGGAGTTATCAGAAAGATGCCAGAATTATGAACGTGTAGCAGACATTCACTCTTAGAGTAAGACAGTATATTCAGAAAGTTCATACCTGGGGAAAACTGAAAGGATGTGATACATAGTGAAGAGGAAGAATGCTCTCATCAGCATTTCTTTCTCACAGTCTTCCTTTTGAATGTCCATTTGATTCAGCCAAAGGATACTAATTTAGTAGTTACTCTCCAATATCTACAGAAATAATATTTTTTGGCAGCTAGTAGATGCATATATATATATATGCTTATATATGTTTTCTTATAGTTAAATTATTGTTGCCATCAAATTACAAAAGATGGCTCCACAAGACATTATTTAAAAAGCATATAGAAAATAGGCATAATTCTTACCGAAAATAATATATAACATTAAAAAGTTACCACAATGAATGGCAAGCACATATCTTGAAGGGTTGTTTGTATTTTTTTTCCACAAGGCTACAGGTTATTTTTCCTATCTATACCACAGAAAGATAAGAAATTATAAAACCTGACTTGCATTCCTCCAAGACAGCACACAGGTTTTGTCTAAAATTCATCACTGCCAGTCAGCTGGAAAAATAGGATGACTTTGAAATTCTGTTTTTCCCTAAATCTAAACCATAAACGTGCTTATTTATGCCCAAGAGCAATTTAAGTGTATAATTTATTATTTTTTTATGGTTCTTCCTCTCAACAGCATGATTTTTCTCTACAATAAGGGTGTCAGATGGTTTGAACCATCACAATTTGAGAGTGGCCACATGGATTCAAGCTAATGCAGTTAATGAAGTCTAAAAATCCAGTAAAAACACTTTAAAAATTTTATTTTCAAAACCAAAAGCAACCTCCTAAAAGCTGTTTTCATCATTGCACCAACCTTCATTTTTCTAAGGTAAATGAAACTTAGAAAGTAGTGTGCTGTATTTTCTCACTTGAATTATATTTATAGACTTTCAGGCAGAGGGTAAGATTGCCCCCTTTTGGAATTTTTAAGTGTAACAGTCCAAATAAAGAATTAGGTGCAAAGCATTCCTAAACCCTACTCAAGATATACATCTGATCAAGGATCATTTGTGCTTCATATTGTTGTGTTCTACTGTTATTATATATGTGGCTTCACATTCTTTATTAAAGCAATAGACATGAAAGAATTCAACTGCTCTTGCCAGCAAACACAAAAGCACAATATCTATAGTCAGATAAAGGTAAACATACAGAACCTTCCAAAGAATGCTGTAGTAAAGGTGGAACATGGACTGCATTCTCCCCTTCTCTGCTCTGTAGGACAGACTTCACAAACAGTAATCTGTAATTACAGTGTACCATAAAGTAGCATTGTCTGATAAAAGCAAGGACTCCTCACTGACCTGACCATGACTGTGCAATCAGGAGTAAGTTCTTATAGAAGGAAAACAAGTGCTCTGATATGGCTTTAAGGAAACAGAGGAACCAATGGATGTCTTTTAATAGCATTATTGCTCTTTAGGCAGACAAAAAATGTACATAATTACAGTTATTTTTATTTTATTTCAGGACTAAGTCTGGAGCCTCAATCCTCTTGAGATGCACTGAAACACCTGCTATACCCATACCCTCTGCTGTTGTCTCAAGACCAGCATGTAATCCTATGTAAACAATTCCTTGTTTATGCATTGACATTTTTCTTTCTCAGCTGTTTCCACCACTGTCTGCTCTGTCCTTTTCAGCATGTATGTTCTTAAGATTCAGTGGACAAGACTACCCTTAAACCTCTCTACATGTATTTTTAGCCATATTATTGAAGGGTAGCTTTATTAAAGAGCTTCAGCCTATGTAACTGAACAAACTGCTAGGCAAATGTTTAGGGGTAAGCTCATTAACAGTCACTGTTTTCAAGGCTAGAGTAATAATTATTTCCCAGGAATTATACATGTAAAGTTCTTTCAATTAACAAAGCCCACTCATTTTCATAGGAGCCTGGTGGCCCAGAATTGGTAGAGTTTAATCTGAATAAGTATATTGGTATGGTTCAATGGCCATACAACAAGAAGAAACATGGAGACCGGTTGATAGACTGACATAAACCAGAAATGAAATAGAAATCAGAGAGTATTATGGGGCTACACTCATCTGTCTCATCGTAGCTGAAACAAGACATTTGTTCAAGCAAACTAAGAGCCAGCAGGCAGTACACCACAGCAGACACAGAGGAAAATAGAACATTTAAGCTGTGCAATTCTGCTGAAGAACTCATTGCTTAAACCCTGAATGCAATTTAAGTAACACCATGATGTTCATTTGTCTCAGCCCCAAGCTCTAAGGAATATTATATTTTGTTTTCCATTTTACTTCAATCAAAATTCCAACAGCAAAGGTTATTGGCTTTCAACAATTTAAGTACAGTTCAGTGAACTAAACTGATATTAGACAGTAATATTTGTTTATAGGGAACAGTACTGACCTTACACCCTGAGCACAATGCTGTGGAGCAGTGTTCATGTGGATGTTATAAAAACATCACTGTTCAAAATAACTTCAGTGCAGGTGCCTCAGAAGTAGGAAACATCACTTACAGTTAAATTTTTAAAAATTAAAAAAGACATCAGCAACATTTTTTCATGTAATTTATACTGCAATATTCTTAATCTCTTAGATATCAAACTTTATAAAGTTTGATCACTTTGAAAGTGATCCTTATCACTTCCATACGCTTTCTCTTTGTGTTACAGTACATAGATTATCATAACATTGAAGATAAGGTATTGTAAATTCCTGTTTTCATAAAAAAAGCTGAAGTCTCAGCTTTACTGCCTAAAACTCAGAGCAAAAATCACCATTACACAAAAAGCACCAAGTGTAACAAGATGAACCGCAATGTAACTTTCCAGACTGTTTGCCCAAGTTGCTTAATGCCCTGTGTGTTTCTGTTGAGGGAAAGTGAGAGCTTAAGTTGAATTATGTCTTTGCTGCTCTTGAAATACTTTAAACAGTCATTTAAACTGCAGCCAGTGTGTCATGCATTCCAATACAGAATATAAGAACCTATGTATTTAGTGTCACTGTAAGACTTTTACCTAGAGTTTTCCTTCCAGTGCCACGAAGTTGATCATGAGGAAGGAATGCACTCTGATCATGTTCATTACCTTACTAAATGTGACTTCTAAAGAGATCACTTCATGTGTCCTCAAGGATGCTGAAAAGATATTTTATTAAGAGAAACGCTTGATTTCCTTTACTGACAAATTCATTGGACCAAAAGGCTGTCATTAATCTGTAGCTATCTTAATATCTATATATGGAAGAGGAATACTCCAGCAAGACATACAGTCTTTATTTAATAACCACATTTTTTTATTTTATAGTTACTAAAAATACTCTACAAGGATAAGGATAGGAGAAGGAGAAAATCCACTTATCCTTTCAGAAAATTTAAATATGAATTTTATAGGGCATACTTTTTTTACACATAAAAGGCTCTGGATCTCCATCCTTAATTCCCTGATTTATTTTACCCCTTTGCTATTAAGAAAGGACATTAAGCAGCACTGCCAACTGATACATAGTTTTGCTCCTGATTTTAAAAATGCTTTAAAAAAGTGTTAGAGGCAATAAACTTTTCAGCTCCTTCCTTAAGCTAAGAGAAAAACCCTCATGGATTTTACTGTGGCTCAGAAATTTTTAGCATGTCTTCATCTTTGTCATGTTTTGATACAGAGTCTTCTGATTCTGTCAAGACATCCCTTATGGGTTGGGGACTCAACAAAGTCTTAACTCAGTTAATACACCAAAGCTTGAGTGGAAGGTTGGCCAAACATCCCCACTTTCTGCTACCGTCAGGCCTTCTCTGCTAATTCTTTACTGGGATCTACATGAGAAACAGGTTCTACATGCTTATAGGTAGTTTCTAATCAATTGTGCTCTTCATTCTCTTTCCACATTCTCAGGAAGGGTGGAGGCATCATACTTGAAACAAACCCAGCACCACTGCATAGCAGCTGTCCCAAGAACAGTGTTATTTGTAGGACAGGTAGGAATTCTATTTGCTTATTTGTTTAGATGGTAAAACTCTCCATCATTAGCAAATCAACTATGGAACCTTACTGAAGCATGTGATTGAGCTGATACAATGAAACATAATCTGAGTATTCTTAACAGAGAACTATTTGAAAATACTTGAAAGACTCATTGTGAGTGTAGGAGAGAATGCTTATTATGTGCTTCCATAATCACATATTTCATTCAAATTAGAATCTATTGAGTAAATCCACAAGCAATCTGTGAGTTCTGTAAAGCAATTCCCACACTCCACAATTGTTCTTCAGGCAACTAAAAGGCCATGTAGCATAGAAACAGCTGTAGGCTGCAGAATGTTTTCATCTGACTTACTGGGGAGTTTCCACTCTGCTTTTTTCAAAGTTCAAGACAGAGGATAGACTACTGGGCTCACAAATACAGCCAGATGTTGAACACTGTTGTAAGAGATATATTAAAAAGACTCAAAGCAGTGCCTGTCATACAAAGCTTTTTCGTCTCTATTAAACATCAACTCAGGTATCTTACCTGTATTTACAATTCCCAAACTTTTTTTTCTAATACCACTTAAAAGAGGTATAAGAGTGTTTGTAACAAGTCATATAATCAGCTAGGGCATTTGATCAGTAAATCTGAGTTGAAAAGCAGAAATTCTGTGTAAGTAGGAGGGGAATGTAGTAGAATGCTGCATGCATCGTGATTATGAAGTACTCTGCACAGAAATGTCAATTCTAAGGGATATATATTCTGCTGGTGTAAGAAGTGCTCTGAAGTAACAATTTACACTCATAAATGCTAACTGAATACTAGGCCAAATATGTGGCAAGTCGTTTGACACATAGCACATTTCTTTACATGCTTAGGGAATGCATCAATTTAAGGATGAAGAAGGCAAGAAGAGTGTCAAGAAGACACTTCTTGAAAAGCCAATCCCTTAGCTGGAAATCAATTTCCTAGAGTTATAACTGCACTAATAGGGAGTACTTATAGTTTGCTCAATGGCCAAAATCAAAATTAGAGGTCAAATCTAATATTCTTATTAGAGGGTTTTGGTTTTAAATTATTTTTTTAAAACAGAGCTAAATTTAGTCTCCAAACACCTTTTTTAAACAGAAGTCAAAGATTTCTGCTTAATTTTTTTGAACAAAGAGCAGATCAACACTGATTCAGAAATGGTTTCTGAATTTGTTTCAGCCCCAAGCTCTAAGGAATATAACATTTTGTTAAAGCTGATAAAATGTTATTCACCTTAAAAAAAAAAAGAAAAAAAGAAAAAATGCAGTTCTAGCTATTTCAAAAAGAATAAATTTACAATCAGTGTTTTCTGGTTGCCCTTTTCCTCTTCTCATCCTTGGCCAGGCAGACATCAAAACAGTGCTGGTTAGCCCTGAGCCACCCAAGTACTGGCATAAGAATGTTCCACCAAGTTTATTGAAAGTGTGGTCATTTATACCAGAAGTATACACAAACACCTTCGGAAATATGATTATCTTGGGAATTGAAGTGACTTCACTGATGCTTAATCCTCATTTTAAAAACAGTACTTGGGAAATTGAATACTTTATATGATAAATAGACTGATATTTCCATCAGACAGTGCTGAGATTTTAATCTTTTCAAAGAGATTGAAACTTCTTAGAGAGAGCCAATGACTTATAATATACATATGTATAACATACACTTTTTAATGTATACGTCAATTATATGTATACATTATGAGTAATTTTTAACAATAAAATTGAGAACATAATTAATGTGGCTGAATAAGGAGTCCTCAATTTATTCTAAAAATGCAGAAAATACTTGTAAAATCCTAGATTTATAACATCTAATAACATCATCTACTAACTCTATACTAGGGAAGCGCTATGAATAATAGTCAAGAATTGCAAGAGAGCCTGTGGAGATTAACAATAAAGTTTTAACCTCAATCAGCAAATGTTCATAAAGACAGAGTGTAATTGGCCATCACATTAAAAACAAAAGAAATGGGTATTAATTCTTTAGTGATTTACAGTGATTTATAGTGATTTATCTGCCCTTCTGTAATAGCAGGGATGGAGGTCAATGCAAAGTTTTAGGTAGGTTCTGTGAAGACTTCCCTTATCATGAGCTTAAAAGCGTTAATCTATATTTAAGAAAAGAAACCAGTAACAATCCATCGTGTATGTGGAAAAATGTACAGACAAGAATGTCATGCTACTTCCAAGACAGTCAATTAAACTGTAACATGCATGTTCACGCCAAGTTTCTTCCACCAAAAGGAACTGTCTCCATGAGACTGTTTAGCTATACAAATCACTATTTATCTAGAGCCTCTGTCAAGATGCAGTCAAATCGAATTCTTCCAGTGAAGATACACTCATGCTAAGTTATAGCACTGTTTTTCACTTCAAAAAGGCACCATAATCAGTTTATGAAACATTTAAAAAATCTAGGCTGGTGCAGTGCCACAGTTATCCATAAATGTTCTAAAAATGAAAAGTGCTGTTGCTATAGCAGGCTTGTGAGCTTTGAATTTGTTGCTAATGAGTATTGCTTGGAAAACATGCTGAGAAATAACTGTAGATTAATACCATGTTTCAGAAAATCCAAATGATCCTTTTTTATTCCATTTGTCATGGCATCTGAGTTTGGTAGCACAATGCAGAGCTCCTTGAACTCCAATTGGCTGGAGTCAATTTCTCCCATTCAAAATTGGTCCCATAAAGTTTCTGGTAACGCAAAAATGTACTTATTCTTTAGCTATCAGAAATGAACACACACACACACCTTTTTGCTGAGAATCAAAGGAAATAAGAACTTTTCATAAAATCAGTTTGTCTCAGACTGTCACAAACCACAAACTCTATGCTTACTCATTCCAGGCTGCCAGTTCCTAGCACTGGGTTTGCTCATGTGTAAGTGCAGGTAAATTATTGCTATAAACATCCTCCCATAAACTGACTCTTGAAGAAAACAGCAGAACGCAAACGGTTCCATAAATAGAAATTATAAACACCCAGTGTTAAATATAATTACTTGTTCATAACTATTGCCCATTAAAAGGTATAGACCACACATAAAAATACTAGTCTATACTTGGAATAAATATCTGCATACACTTGGAAGGCAAAAACAAGTGTTTTCTCCCCTACAAATATTTGAAATTCCATTCTTCATATAAAACATTCCACATATTTAGAGAACAGAAAGATATAATCTGCTTATGCATGCATCACATTAAAGGAAATGCAATTTTCATTCTTCAAAGATGAAAAATTGTTTCCAGAAAAGCATGTAATAATATGCTCATCAGATATGTGAACTTTATCAGAAATGATTTGAAAATACTTACATACAGTGGCTCCAGTTTGCTTTCTCCCTCACCGGATTACTCTATTTTTACTTCTGCTGTTATTTAAGCCTCAGATGAAACAAACAGTCTTTGACAGGGATGCATTTCTTCAGAGCTGCTTTGTCTCTCTGCAGTTCCCCAGATGAATGCTGTTCCAATAATTCGTATCACTATTGGAGTTCTGTTGCTCCCCTAACACAGGCAGCACGTCCGCTCTGTCATCTCCCACTTTCTGAGCATTTGCAGGAAAGAAACAATAGATGAGAAACTGACAACTGATAGTATCCAACTACTCAAGGCAAAGCAACCTGAGACCACAAAGTAACACTTTAGACTGTAATGGTATACTATGGTAGGTCAGCTGTCCTCTGGTGGCATTTTGAACCCCCAGAAAAACTAGAAAATAATGCTAATATGAGTCTAGGGGCACAACAACACAGGAAAAGGATTTTAAACAATTGGTATCATGAATATCATAGCATTCAAAAGGTGGATGTCCCTTTAAAATGATACTATGTTTTAATAAAAGGGAAAATTCTCAATTTCTCCTTAGCAGGAGAACAGCAAAGGCTGAAATAATCCTGACAGATACTGTGTTCCACTTCAGTAAGTTAAATATGTTATGGATGTTAGCACCACAAAGCTTACAATTATATTGCATGAGGATCAGAAGCAGTGTAAGCATTTATATAATAAACCTTCAGTTTAGAAGAAATAACAGGATATAATGTTAGTATTCTGATAAGAGCCATATTTTTAATACAGCTTGTGAAATTCATTCTGGTTTATGAGATCTTAATTACAATAACTTCTGTGCTGAAACAAGCGAACAGATGAATTGTAGCAATCTTCACGGCAAGATCTCCATCAAAAAACCCAAGACGTGTCTACAACACTTAGTCATATGAATCAATAATAATTCTCACAAGCTTACTAACTAAAATGATGGTGAATTGCATTCCATGTAAAGGAGTTCCTAGAAAGTTTGTCAGGCAGCTGAGGTTAAGAGAATGTTTGAATTAGACGGGTATTTCAAATAAGAATTTAAATCTCAATTAGAAAATAATCAATGCACTAACATCTACTAATAACCACAAAATCTGCTGGAAGAGGCAGTTCAGTTACTACTTTTTTAGAGTTCAGTAAAAGTCATTTTTATAGACAAGGGTAAACATTTTTAACACTTACTTTACAGCCTCCACTGGGATGGTATATACTGCTGCCAACTCAGCACCACTTCCTGACACTAAGTGAAAAAAGAAAGAAATGTTAAACACAGTGGCAGAAGAAAAGATTAAGTACCTTGATTCATTTTTCCAGACTGGAACCTGATTGCACTTGGGACAGCACAGCTTTTATGAAAGGGCATTCCCTTTTTGAATTGCAGTCAATGAGTTGGGAATCCTGCTCCCCACCCTTTTGCAGAACACACATTTCCAGAATCTTGTCATTTGAAGCATTTATATTCATTTAAATGATCACTTCAATATAGAAATCACATAAGGATATAAATCCAACGATGTCATTAAATTCTTAAGAAATGATTCCTACCTAATAGTCCTTCTTAGATCACATAAGTCCTTCAGGACATAAAGGTATTATGGAGCCAGACTAGAACCACTTATTACCATGACCTTATTCACATGGCAGTGTTGGAGAGCAAGGAGACAAAATAATTACAGTCACAAGGCCTTCAGCATGACTTCTATGGACAAGACTAGCCAATGAGGTGCTATTCTCACCCCACTGGCTAGGTAGTAAGCTGGAGGAAAAGGGAAGAGAAAGCAATCTGGTGGAAATTTCTTTGTACTCCATTCCCTGAATGAAAGATCTTCTTGTGCACTCTAAAGAGAACCTATTTTATTGCAAATCTTTGTTCCTTTTACTTCATGAAGAGAACTGATAGAAGACAAACCATTTCATAACTTACGTAAAGAAAACCCTCCCACAGTCGAGCTATTTACAACCATTAATAGAACAGATCTTGGCATGCTAGAGATGGAGCATGTATGGCTGGAAGAAGCAGTGGAATACCATGCCTTCTATTTCAGGTGGAAAGCAAAAAGCAAAGAGGAGACTGAAATAGTTGCTACGTGGAAACCTTTTCAGAATGAGGAATGAAGCAGGGTTTTGAGGCCACAGCAAATTGTGCCCAAGGCCCAGAGTAAAGGTCTTGGTCATTACAGCTCATAGGAATTACAGTAAAATGGGTAACAAATGAAGCCTTGAGAGCCCCATTTGAAGCATTTTCCAACAGCATCAGAAAATTCCCAAACTATTCCCATGACCAAGGGCCATACTGATGTCATCATACTGATGTCATCATTACACATAGGCTGAATGAAATGACTTATTTCTAAATTCACAAGGTTCTTGAGACTTTCAGCCAAAGCAGTTGACAAATATTATATTATGATTTTAGCAATAGGCTGCAGATAACATTTTCATAAACGTCAGGTCTAACTATCAGGAGCAATTCAAGCTCAGCTTTAAGCTTCTAAATCACTTCTATGCATCTGAAATTTTTGCTTGAGATGACGCCAGGATGTATAACCAAGCTTAAACAAGCACTAAGTAATGGAACTTGCTAGAAAATAACTAACAGAGATGTGAATATTACTTGTTGAAAAATTAGAAGGGACAGTCATGGCAGGATTTCCTATGACTTCAGGCAATCCTCAGAAGCAAAAGAATGATGCTATTTTTAAAGCAGCTGCTGTGTATAACGTCTCCCTTCAGATTTCCATACTGCAGCAGGGACCCTCTGCTGACACGAGAAAATACTTGAGTCAGTATTTTCCTTCCCAACCTTTCAGCTGACCTAAGCAGCTCCTAACATTTTCCAGGCTAAGATGACTTAGCACTTCAGTTAGATAACATTTTTTTCATTCCTTCCTAAAGTTCAAATCACACACAAACAAAGTCTTTCACTGCTTTCAGGCTCAAACCTCCCTGGCTTTCTGAAGCACCAACAATTCGGCTTTACTGAGTAAGGCTCAGACTAGAGTGAGTCAGACATTGACATGCGAAGAAAGCAAACTCCTGCTGTGCCTACCATTATACAGGAAGACTTTGAAAGAGATTCTTCATTTCAGGCTCCTATGCCTTTGTCATCCAACAGTATTCCTAACCAAAGCTGAGTTTTCTCTTTTCAGACCCCTCCTGGAAGCCTACCAGCTGCAGCAAACAATCCAGAACTGCTTTACTTGATCCCGAACCAGACCCATTTGCTGTTTTCATTAATCCTGAAAGTGTAGTTTCTCAGGGCTCATTCAAACCCTGATTTTCCCAAAACATTAGCAAAATTCTTATCAGATATGGGAGACACCAAGCTTATGATATAAAAGCAAAGTGAACATTCTCCATTTTCTGAGCTGTACATGCCCAGATGAATACAGAAAGTTCGGCCAGGGTTTTGGTAGGTCTCAGATACTCTGGTCTCGACCAGTCCCCACAGAGATTCTTTCACAGATTCAAAGGGGAATTAGTGAAATACATCTGTATATGGAGCACATTTATATCACCAATTCCAACAGGGTCCCATAAACCTCCTAATTTTTGCAAAAGAGAATACACTCCCCTGAATACCAGCAGCACCACCTTATTCAAGAGTGTATCAGCAATCTTATGAAATCCCAAATCAATCCAGCTGGTATATTTTCCCTGTCAATAATAGCAACACTGAGTTTTGTTTGGAATATGTAACCTTTTCATTTCACAGCCAGAATAATTCTACTCCACAGGTAGGGAGATCAAGCCACAAAGTAGTGACTAAGTGAGAGTACCCAGTAGCTCTATATCTTAAGGCAAGATTCAAACCTAAATATTGGATGTTATCACCCAGTTTCTTACTTAAACAGCCTGCCCAGACAGCTAACAGTGTTTCACATCCTGATGTCAGTTACAACTTCATCTTCAGTGGGCAAGTTCAAACCTCCAGCAGCCAATAGCTGTGTGTACCTTCTGCATGTGCTTTTACTGACTCTGAATTATTAACTCTGCTGGAGCATCTGATCAGTGCTAGCTATTTTTGGCTGGTATTCACAGCTCCGATTGAGTAGACTCTGGCGAGTACACCTGGCAACACTGGCTCAGAACAAGGCTGACACAGACACACAACACAAACAGGAAGAAACTGAGAGAGAGTCTGGGTGTTATTGATATAAGATTGTATTTTTACTAGGCTAATAAATACTGTGTCTGCTCATTCCTGTAGGTGTGTGGAAATCTCATTTCACAATGTCACATTCCTGAAGAGCACAGTTGGCATAATCTAGATAATGTATTTTAAATACTACATGTATTACCTTGTCATTTTATAAATTAGACTGCAGTAGACTTCAGAAAAAATAGGGAAAGGTAATCCCATGGAAAGCCACTAGCTTCCCTTCTGATGCTGGTTTAGCCACCATCATTCCTATCTAGCCAGCCTAATTGCTTTGTTTTTGTGGGCTCTTGGGGAATAACATTACTACAAGTTTGGAAAAAATAACAACATTGACTGTGCTGACTTTTGATCAATCACCACCTAGCCAGGAAAGTCAGACCTATTAAGTGTCCTTTCTTTGCCAAAGATTAATGAGCCAAAATAAGTACCAGAGGCTGGAACCAGCTCTGTCTCAACTCTATTCAATGGCACAGTCACACTGAAAGATGAGGAAAAGGAAAAAAGAAGTGAAAGAAAACAAAGATTAGTAATATGCGCAGCATTATTTTTCTTCTCCATTATTAAGTATGAGCAACTACTAGAATCATCTGAAACTCATGGGGACCACAGTGTAGATAGGTGATTTTAGATTTTATGAAACAAAATTCAAACAGCTTCAAAATTAGGAAAGAACAATAAATAGCTCTTTTTGTTCAGCACTTCACAGACATGTGGAGTTGAACAGAAAGAAACAGAAAAAGAAGCTAGCTTTGTATCAGAGTTCCAAAAACCAGTTTCTCAAACAGCAAAAATCAACTCTTAGTTTCCTTTTGAGTCTTCCATTTTGTAGACCCTAGTGAATTTTCATGAGACTGCTGTTGCCCAGGAGCTTTCCCCAGCTTAAGCTGTTTGGTACAATACTGCTCTGAAAGTTCCAGCTTCAGATCAAACCCCTGCTTGCTTGCTTGCTTTAAATTTAGGATCACTTCAACCACATTAAAACTTGGATCTCTGTTATATTGTTCACTATTATCAATTTTTAAAAGGTTCATTAACCTAAGCAGAGGATACTGTCTTTTGGCCTCATGAGATGTAGTTAGGGAAAATTAATAAAATAGGGATTAGACATGACTTAGTTTCATTGTTCAATGGGCAAAAATTTATACTGCAGTTTTAGAAGTTCACCTATTACAATGTCTAAACTGAACATTTTACATCTTGGAGCCAGATCCTGTCCCAAACTCCTTGATAAACTACTTTATGCTGAAAAGCTGAAATATTATTTTATTTTCTTTTTTCTTTTTCTTTCCATCAAGTTTAAAATAAACTTTCCAATGTTTAAAAATTCCACCAAGAAATTTTAAAGTCATCTAAAGAAACATGTCTTTTTAATTGTCCAGATCTTACCAAATTGCAGTAGGAACATATAAATTTTTTATTATTATTCAGTACTATCACAGCTTCATTTACTTGTATTTCCCAAGATTTTTTGGCAACAATAAACTTACTTGTTTTCCTTTTATAAAATGTTCAGAAGCGCTGTCAAGACAGTTAAAGGGAACAATGCTGTTTGAAGTAACACTGTGATTATCCTGCCAATGAGGCCCTGTAACCCCGAGGTTATGGCAGGAGCAAAAGAGCTTTAGAACAAGCAATGACGTCAGGTTGTACAACTTTCAAATGGGCCACATAAGAACAAAATTCCGAGAGGAAATTGTATCCATTAGGATTATATTCCTGGATCATTTGAAGGTTTGAATTTCTCAGGTGAAACACTCAGACCATGATCCTAGCCAGAACTGGTTAGGGT
This sequence comes from Neopsephotus bourkii, assembly GCF_033783945.1. Lineage (NCBI taxonomy): Eukaryota > Metazoa > Chordata > Aves > Psittaciformes > Psittacidae > Neopsephotus > Neopsephotus bourkii. Next base: position 4,707,483 of record NW_026902223.1, read on the forward strand.
TCAGTCAAAGGCTCAAAGCACAAATTTGTAAAAGCCAAAAACTCATTTTGACTTATCTAATGTTTTACTTAGGAGGAAATTAAACCTCCAAAATTCAGAATTCCAGTTTTGCACCCACTTTCCACATGGAACTTTTTTGGAACTACCTTTTCTATTTGGAACTACCATTAGATTACCCTATTTCTTCATAAATCAAAAACTTAACAAATGTCAAAACGTATTCTAATGTGTTTTCTTTCAACATTGAAATTGGGAGCTGGATTGGCTAACCACTCTTTCATGCCACAGCTAGCTCTTTCACAGACTGTGTGAAATAATATCTCTATTGTTATCTTAATATTGCTAGTTTTGTATTACTATGCTGCGTACAAGTATATAAATAATGCTATGTTTATTCCAAACCTCTCAACAGTCACATCCTATCCACAGCGTGAACAGAGGCTATGGAAGCTAAGGCCATGGGTGCCGAACAACCACCACACCCCAGGCTACAGGACCAGGGAGTTAAACTTGAATTGCCCCTTCTATTATAAAACCTTTTCCTCTCCTCCATGCCATATTATACAGTTGTTTCAGAAAGATATTGAAATAAGTGCTTACACAATCAAAATAGACACATGCACAAACATTCTCCTGTATGGGAGGCTGTCTAGATGGTTTTCTGACCACACACTTTTTAAGCTCATTATCTCTGTGACTACATCACAGGCATTATCTGAAACAAGACTTTTAAATGTGGCCATCACGTGGCTAAAGTTCAAACCCGCACCTTAAAATGTAAACTGTGATTGCCGCTGCAGTCTGTCATCACACCTCACCTCCCCACACAGCACCTTTCCACCAGCACCCACAGTCTGAAAGTCCAGCTTGGCACTGGAGTGCATCAGACTGTTGCTCTCCAGCCCCAGGGACCGTGGTACTGTTGGAAAAGAGAATAGTGAAGAGGAAAGATGTCTGAAATCTGGCTCTGCTGCCATTAACACTTCAAGGGACATGCTGCAGTCCCAGACTAATGTCTTGGGCTTCTGAGACTTCTGAAGCCTCGTTAATCCCCATGAGAGCACACTTCAAGGGCCTACAGTTTCATTCCTGGTTTCTGAGAGGTTTCACCTTCAGAAAGCTACTTCATTTCTGAAGTTACCTGATACACCAGACTGCCCGGGAAACAGGCCTGAGTTTACCTCAGCTCCACCCCATCAGGAGAGCAGACACTCATTTGTACCTGTCTTTCCAGAGACTTCCTAGGACTGCATCCTTCCCAAAGCTGCTCCTTTCCTCTGCTGCTCTCCAGCACATGCTCCGTTAAAGGACTGAGAAGCTAGGATGAGGGCTGGCTGTTTCCCTGGTCCTGCCTGTGAGGACCAGGCTCTGCTCCAGCCTCCCAGGAAGGAGCCGTGCTGCCCTGAGGGTCCTGGGCAGGCTGCACTGTGGAAGCTTCTGGAAGGCAGGCGGGAGCAGGGCAGAGCACAGGTAACCGAGTGGGGTGCCTCAGAAGGAGTACAGCTCCAGGGCAGGAGAGAAACCATCCCTCAGGAGACACAAGACAAGCTTTCCCTCAGGGAACAAGAGAGTTGCCTTCACTCAGATGACAAGAAAGGACCTTTCCCTCAGGTGACTGAAGAGGAGCCTTCTGTTACTGACAGGAGTTTTCCTTCAGGTAATAAGAGAGAATCTTTCCCTCAGGTGATAAGAGTTTCCCCTCAGGTGGCAAGAGTTTTCCCTCAGGTGGCAAGTGTTTACCCACAGGTGACAGGAGTTTTCCCTCAGGGGTAGGCGAGGAGCCTTCCTTTGGGAAAAGGTCTGAGTGCCAGAGGGTAGGCAGCATCTTGGTTGTGCTGAGGGCAAGCTGGGAGGAAAAAAACCTACTGTTTATACTGAAAGGTTTGATTATAAACTGACCACCTTGGCCTTTGTGCTCAATGGCAGCGCCATTTTGCTTCCCACCTCACCCATCTGGTGGTCCTTGCTTAGAAAATTCCAGACAGCTTTCACGTTAAAGTGCTGGCCTAGGCACAGGTCACAGGTCTTCTAGGTGATATTTTACTGCCATATTATTGTTGATTTTGCTGTAATCCCCCCCCCCATTTAGAGCAAAGCTAGTGGTCGCAGAGAGAAGAATCAATCAGGAAGGGAGAGAGGAGGGAGGTTATTCCTGTGGCATTCTCTATGTATTAGCAAATTGAGGGAAGGGACCGTTTACTGCTTTGACAGGTATTTTCTTTTGCTGTTTTGTTACTGGGAGATGAACAAGCTTTACCCTTTTCTCTGAGTTTTCTGCAGCACGAGAAGGGTTAAGGAAGAAGCTGCATGCACAGTGTATCCTCATTGCGGACAGAGGTGTTTTTCCATATGGCAAATAAAAAGTGATTTAGCATAAACAGCTAAAAAGTGGGAGGAAGGGGCTGCAATGTGAGACATGTTGTCATTGTCAAAGGTTTCCTTTGCTGAACGGTTACTTTGCTGATTTAGCTGCCAGCATTACATGGAAAATGTTGGGGAGGAAGGAAATTATCCTGTTCATTTTCTGCCATTGCTTTTATCTTGATTCCCTGGGGCTTTATGGGGGCAAATTCTAGTCCAGACAAGAAGAGCTGGGAAGCTATGTGACTACAAGCAGTGAAACTGAGGAAGAGGTTTTTAGTGGATATACTAAATACTGTAATCAGTGGTAGTTTATAGCTGAGGTATCAGCCTCTGGTTCCCTGCCCGATGTTGTTTTGCTTTCACTGCTTCTACTTTTTATAAACACATCTACATGCAGATAAAACCTTCTCTGTACTTTTTTATTTATTCGGAGGTTTCTACATGTGATGGAAAAGTTTTAAATGGTAGATAGAGAACCAGCTTTGGATCTAGGCAAATTTTGCACTCACCGAAACAAATTTGAGCCAAATTTAGAAGTAGTGCCATATGACATGCTCTTGGGGAGTGAGAGGCTGGCTGGAAGCCCAGATCTGACAAAGATCTTTTGCACATTTTTATCTTTATACTCTGTGAATAGTCCCACTGATCGTTCCATCAACCTGAAGTACTAAAACATCATCAGGCTGGCCTTTAAATTTAAAAGATGTGAGCTTTAAACCAAAGAACTTTTTTATAAGGAGTATTTTAAAATTTGCTTTCTGTTTACTGAGCCTTAAGGAAACGGTATCATGTTTTCCAGTCTTTTTCTGTGCCATGACAGAAACTGCTTTTTCCCCAAATGAATCTGGAGGTTCTCATGCAGACTTATGACTTTCAGAAATGAGATTTTAGGCAGATGTCATACATTATAAAGTTCTTGGTAGGAACTGAGAGAGTTGGCAACATAGGCAGTACAGCATTGAGTCACTGAGGCACTTACTTTAAGGTTGCAGAATCAGTGCCTTCAATCATCATTTCTTTGGGGCCATGAGTAAGTGATGTACTTGCAGTTACGTGTGTGTATAGCTTCCCTCTTATTATTGCTTTATGTACCTGCTTCTGTCTTTTCATTGAACCCAGAGACTTCTGACATCTCATTCAGTCTCTCATGTGACTGGTCCAATAAAAGTACCAGTGAATTAAAGGTAATTATGGGCCAGTGACTTACGCTTTTATCCTGTTTAAATCATGGGGGGAGTGAGTAAGAAGATGGCAAAGAGTCTGATTTGCCTTCAGGTCAGGCGTCTTTTGGAGAAGCCAGCATATCCCCGGCAGCAAGAAAAAAAGCTCTGAAAAATACAGAATTTCTCCAGATAACAACCAGAAAATTAAATGTTGTGTAAATGAGGACAACAAAATCAGTGTGTAGCTGGAAACAACAGAGACACCGCCTTTCAAAGGGTGTTCTTGATGTATTTTAATTAAAAACTAACGCAGCTTGGGGGCTGACCTGAAGTGTTGGCAGTGAAATCAAGCCAAATCCAAGAATGTTTGTTTTACATACAGCACTTAGCAGGCCCAGATGAGATCAGCCAGTACTGATACAAGGTTTTACAAGGACTGTCATTGCACAGCCTCTGTCCCAAACATTTTGTTGTTTTAGTGTAACAAACAGAGCGTGTTACACATGGAGAAATATAGGGCAGAAAAGCTGGGATTTTTTTCCTCTGTGAAACAAAAAAAAAAGTATTTATGAGGAGGTGAATACTGATCTCGAGTCTGAAGGGAACACTACACCTACAAGAACATTCTTTCTTGTCAGTCTTGTGCCAATCCACATTGTTACTTCTCTTGTGTAATGGAAATATTTTTATTGCAGTTTAACTACAGAGGTCAGTTGAATATACATTTACTATATACTTGCGGTACTTCTCTGTCCACATTTGTCTATATGTTCACTGTGATCACTGTAGATGTCCATGGAAGTATGAGACTTGATTGCTACAGGGCTAAATGATACTGTTGCTGCCTAAGTTGGTGCACTTTCGAACACAGGAAATATTGCATGCAGTCTGAGTTTCATATAGTAAAATTCCTGCCTGCACTATTAAAATCTATTTTGAAAACAAGCAAGTGGACAAAGGGTAATGAAAGCAGCTTTGCTAGACCTGCACGACACAGATAAATGGTGAAGCAGAACTCAGCCAAAAAATCCCTATTTCTAAGGGCAGGGTTAGCAGATAAAGTTAATGAACTGGCAAAAACATACTGTAGCGGTATCCATGTCTTTTCAGACTGGAGAAATGTATTTTCTCTCTCAAGATACTGCCTGTAGCAAACCTCCTTCTAAGCACAATTATTTACAGATTATAATTACTGATTTTCCCCTACTGATCCTTCCTTAAATACATACTTCTCTTTGGAGGAGACTGAGCAAAAGTGTTGCTGCACATTCAGGTGCCCTGTGTTGGTACAGCCCTGACGTTGCTTAGAACTGGGAAGGTCCCAGTGTAAAAGTGATTCTGCACAGTTTTCCTTCAAAAGATGTTAAAAGTTTCACAGGAAAAGATAACTCCCTAGAATTCCTTGGGAAGGTTTCTTGTGTCTAAACTAAGCAAGAAAAAAAACCCTTACAGAACAAAAAATATCTGTGGGCTACAAGACTTGCACAGCTCATCAACCCCAAAAATGTCCATTGACTGTAAGAACACTATATTGGATTACTGAAGTCATAAATGACCTAAGAATTGTTTGAGAAAGGCTCCTACTGTGTTATGCAAGTGTCATAGGACCAAAAATTATAAAAACAGGGGTTTGGCTTCATCAGATCAGACTCAGACTAGGTTCTTTACAAGCAGTGAAAAGAAAGCCTAATGCATGTTTTGAAATGCAAATCATGGTCTCTTTCAGTATAGTCTGCTCTATACAGACAGAAGAGTCTTAAATGGTTTCTAGGACAGTATATTTAGTTTAATTGCTACTTCACTCCACAAACCCCTGATAAAATCCATAATAAGCAAGGCAACACTCCATAAGCTTTTTTTATGGTTGCACTATATAGGGATTCCCATTTGTCTTGCTGGCATTACTTATATGAAACCTCCTGCTACATACAGGTTAGGCTTAATTTCAGAATTTTATGGCCAATGCTGACTAAAAATGCTTCATTTTGTAGTCATTTTATTTAAACAATTGGAATATGATCCTATTGTAATTGTATATAATAATATTCTTGAGGAATCATTTTCTACTGTTACTGTGATTGTGGCTGTTGATTCTCGGTTGCATTCTGGCACATACATACTCATTGGTATACATACACACTTTTAATGGGGGCCTGGCTACTTGCCACATTAACATGCTAAGGACCATGATAGAGGGATAAATTGTACTCTAATAATGTAATTTGTCAAATATTTTAATCAACACTTTGACGTCACACCTTTTAGAGATGCCTTAAGCCGTAGCTCATGGCACCTTTAGGCAATTGTGAAATCTACGCAGAAAGTCCTTTCTAGTATTGCTCAGGGAAGTGATATAACAAGGCTGCTGGTGTGGGGATAGAACAGAACAAAGCTCTCTGTCCAGACAGTTGTCATTACTCATTCTGTGTCTGTGGTAGGGATAGAGCAAGAGGGGGGAAATGATGACTGATAAACGTACAATTAAAAGAGTTATGGGAAACCAAAAAAGAGTTTGGTGAAAGGGGAGGATAAGTGAATTCTTGCACTACTTTAACTACTCTACTGGGCTTTTGAAGCAGGACTTGAAAATTAGGATAGTCCATACTATGACTTGGAGCAACCCATAGCCACTGAATATGAGCAGAAAATTACATGCACATTTCTCCAGTCTTCATACGAATAAGCATGAGCTGTATTCTTGGTCATCGCAACTGATCTCTCAGGAGTATACATCACCTTGAAAGACAGAGATGTACTTAAGCAAATTCGATTTCTGCTTTCATTTTGGAGACCTGGAAAGGGTTCTTACTTCCAGAGTTTGTTTGGTATAGGTGGATAGTTATAATATCCATCCCTACTCCTAGTCAAAAATCTAAATCAGAGCTTCAGAAATTCAATATATTTATGCAGCCAAACTGCTATATTGAGAGAAAAATAGCTTGCATGACTTGATGGACATATCTCATATATATTACCCTACTGCCCTCTGGAGTTCAGTGACAAAGCATGCGTGTGACGATTGGAGGCATCTGCTGGTCCTCTTTGCATCCGGGAAAATTATCAGTGGAACAATTAAAGCCTTGACTAAGCTTTTTGACAGGAAGCATGAATGTGTAGTGTTTACACTTAAGCCAGAATTTTTTGGGTGTATATAAAGTTTTCACTAGCTATGTATTATTCTGTATGATTTCATCCCTGGCTGGACCAAAGGGTTTGATGAAATTTTAAGTGATTATTGTAATGGCACCTCGGTTCTTGTTTTGAAATACTTTAGTCCAGCTTTAAATATGTAGTTTTCTCAGCAAAAATGAACTTTCCTGTGCAGAGGTGCAAGATCAGTGTCAGATTGTCTCACTGAATTGACCTTTTGTGGCTCCTCTGTAACCCAAGCCTCAGAAATCCTGGGACTTCACTAAAAGCAAGTAGTTGATCAGTAGGTATCAAAGACAAGAACAAAACACACCATTTTTCCTCACAAGCTCAAAAACCATGAGACATTTGGAAGACATATGCATCTGATGTTTCCTAAATTAATTCATGTTTTTCCAAGATTTGCCTTGTAGAACAATTAGAAAATCCCCTTCGCTCCTCCCGCCGTTCTCTCCCTTCCCCCAGGTTGCTTTAATTCTATATAAGAATGAAAAAAAAAAAAAAAATCAGGAATTTATGTTATATCTAAGTTCTGCAAAGTAAAAAAAAAAAAAAAAAAAAAAAAAAAAGAAATTTTGGCCCAGTTTGTGTTACTTTTATATCTTTTTAGGAATCTTATACTTAATATAGATATTTAGCATAAGGATTCCCAGCTGCAGATTGTCTGTAGTTGGAAGTGTGCTTAAAAGACAGCACAGGTCCATGAGTACAAAGTACAACAAACTAAACTTTTATCTTATTCTTCCAGCACAAAGAGACTTTCAAGTGGATATAATTTCCATTCATTTCTGGGTTCTTTTTCTGCTTCTACAATAGGAAACAATGTACAAATGAAAAGCAAAGGTTGGTATCTTCAAAAGTATTTTTAGGGACTTAATAACACGTGCAAGCAGCTGATTAAACTGTGAGAAGTCATTAAATATTTTAAGCACTTCTCCGTTGGCAGTTAACAAGAATTAGGTACCTTATTTCTTTAATTCCCTGTTTAATGGAACAAGGTGCCTTTCTTTAGGTGCCTAAAGTCTTCTTAAAATCTACTTCTGTCAAGTTCAGTGTTTCAGGTCAGATGTAAAGAAAATGGAATTGACAGGAACTGCAGATCACACACACTGACAAGCCATGAAAAATTAAGATTGCTGACAGGAGTCTGCAACACTCACTCATTATGGTGAGAACATTAAGGTGCATTTCAGTATAACCAAGTAAAATATCATTTACATGGGAAAAGCTACCCATGAAAAACATCTGAGAATTCTGTGGAAAGCTCAACAGAACATGACTTTCCACCTTAGAATGCCTTGGCCAACAGACCAAATGCAAATACCTTGTTTAGGAAAAGGAGATGCTGAACAAAAATGAAGGGATTATGTTGTATTTGCATTTGGCACTGGTCATATAGGTCTTGGAATCTTTGCCAGATTCAGGTGCTATACATCTCTAAAATTGCTGAGAGTCTGGGCAAGCTTAAGTAAGAGCCACAGGAATGATGAAAAAGATTACTAAAAGCCCCTTTAACTTGTGAGAATGATGCAGCATTAGTGTCCCTGTGTGCAGTGAATTCCTTTGCAGGTTCCTTCATCCCTTGATGCCAAACTCAGTAGCTACTAGGGTCTCTGCAGGCAGAGACATCCCCAAGATAATGACAGCAGTGGGGACACCAAGGCATTAAACTGATAGGGAATGAAGAGGCAACGGAACCACCTGAGATAGACTCTAATTACCAAGAAACGACATTGTCTGGGCATTCACGGACAATGAGGAAGTCATATTTGAATTCTCGCTGAAGGGGTGGGGGAAGAGAAGAATGACTAGATAAACATTTGTTTGTTTCAAAGGATATAATACCAATTAAATTTAATTGTTAATTGCTTCACAGTCACATTATATAAGCAACGCTGTAACTACAGGTGGCTCAAATGTAGAATCAGAAGTCTCCCAAACACTAGCTGTCTGGGTTTAGATTGGATCTTCCTATCTGAATTTTGCTTGGATAGCAGCTCAGTTGATAAATGAGTGATTATCAGGGTTTTGGTGACTGAACCCAGTGTATGTTGGTAGAAAAGGAAGGAAAGAAAGGCCAGGTGCCCTGCTGTTTAAATCCTAATATTACAGTACTGCCTCCTTTACTGTGGAGTTTGTACTAGTAAAAGCTCACTCTGACTTTTTAGAAGACTGAAGGGTCTAACTCCCTCTGGCAGTTTTAGAAATACCACCTTGTATTAATAATCTCTAATGAGGGAAGTTTAATATTACTAAATAATTGTTTGGGGAATATATTCCCCATTCAAGTGAAGAGTTCTTTGTATGTCTATTACCTGCATAGTGGAAAAACATTATTATTATGTCCTAACTTTTTTTGACAAAAGATAGCATCAGCAAATAAATTCACAATATCCTGGTAAATATTCTTAGAGAGGACCCCAAAACAGATCAGAGCACAAAAGCAGCTTTACTAAGAGCTCCTACTAAGATTAAATATATATATAAACATATGTATATATCTCCCAAGACAAAATACACAGTTTCATATAATCTGCTAAAGAGAAAAGTAAATATTTTGCAACCACAAATGAAGTCAAAGCATAACATTGTGGTGAGACTTAAGAGGAGTTAACAGACCAAAATGTCTCATTATTTCACAAATTATAGCAGCATGAAGAAATACTCCTTTAGTTTCAGGATACTTAGCTCTGTTTCATGAAATAAAAATCTGTGGTGAAAACAAAGCCCTGTTTCAAGCCAAGCTCCGGAAGCTTCAGTTGGTGTAATAGGTGGGTAGACTGCAGCATGAGTGACACCGAGTCTGTACTTCAGGTATAAGAAACATGTTTCTTTCCAGACTGGCTGGCACACTGACAAAGCTTCCTGCACAACAGAATCTTATGCCCAAATGAAGGAGCCAGGCTTTCTCAGGCAAGGTGATACAGTTGGTTTAGGTTCCTTTTGCTAGTAATATGGATTAAAACATTAAGGATAAAATTTGGTGGCCTTGACCTGGTTTGTAGTGGATGCCAGGAGCCAAGTTCTGCCCTCGGTTACACCCTGTAGCTCCCCTGAAGTCCGTATTGATGCCAAATGTAACTGAGGGAAGAATTCAGCTGTTCAAATATGCCCATGGTTACCAAGCCAACTGGCAGCAATTGCAAGGGAATAATAGGAGTGTTGAGGGCAAGAACCGAGGAGCCTTCGCAGGGCGGTCTGGAGATCTGCACAGTGCTTTTCTACAGACTGTCTGGCCTCCTGAAGGCAAAGCTATTAGTTTTTCCTGCTTGCTCAGATGTACTGGATACAAAAAAAGCCTTTCACTGGTGAGCTCTGATAAATGCCCACCATGTGGGGATCCTGCAATCTCTTAGTGCCTTCTATCAGCAGCCTTTTCTTGTGCCAGACCTAACCTTCAAGTTTCAATGGGCAGGGATCAGATCTGAATACATTTCAAATTTCTAAAACAGTGAACCATTATTATTATTATCGGAGAAGAGCTGAGTAGCTTCCAGGCTACTTACAACACAGACAAACCCATCATCTTGTGGCATAGCTATTAGTTATTTAGTGCTTCATATTGCTCAGATAGAGAATAGGCTTCATGACTCATACAGTGACTCCCATCTGAAGGAACAAGAGATTATTTTTGTTTCAAGATCTTTAAGTATTTGTCTGAAGTCACATTGGAAGAAAGGAACTAAAACTCTGCTATCCTTAGTTGTAGTGCCCTCCTATGTTAGTTGGTAAATCCCTTATCAGCTGATATTACAGTAGCTGTTCGTAGGCTTGGTGAAGTCCCGGAGCTTAAATTTTTGAGTGTAGAAGACTTCTTGACACTAAGTAACCTTGAGTTCTGGTTTTAAAATGGAAAACAAAGCATAGCAGTCCTTATGGGACAAGTGTATTCTTTGAACTCCTGCTTATATAGCTGTATGCTAGTTGAAAAGTGTAATCTTCACCAGAACAGATTAAAATCCCCTGGAAGCCATTTCTATTCAGTTCTATGGACAGAAAACAATAAAGATGTAATGAAAAATCAGACAGACTGAACTAAGAGGGTCCAATTGTTGCAGGCACGGAGAAAGTCACTGGGTGAGTAGGGAAAGGGGAAAAAAAAATTACTTCAAAATATAGAACATATAAACCCTCCCCAATACCACAAATGATGTCCTTGACAAATACTGTGACAAGAAATTCTCTGTCTTACAAGAACACCATAAAACAAAACTGCTGCCATGAAAGTTATGTGTACTATTTCATACACAGCTAACAGAAGAAAAGTAAGGGAAGGAATATGGAGGGATACTTCCTACCGCATCAGTGGGACCTACACTGGTGCTGAGTTTCTGTTGTAGAAGTACTGCTTTATTACAATCCTCTATTTCCTCTATATTTCCACAAAGTTGGAATTTGACTTGCTAATTTTTCACTGGTTTAGGCAGCACTGAATACATTCTTCGCCTCAATCAAATCTAATATTGTTGTTCTCTGAGATAGAGACAATGCCACCAATAATTCGTTTATTATGTATGTTTTACATGTGGAAACATCAGACTCTTACCAAGCCAAACCACATCAGAGAAGCTACTTCTAATTTTGATGCTTACGTTGTTTTGATTGATGATCACTTTGTTTTGAAAAACTCTTTAGACTGCCAAATTATTAAAAAGAATTGGATGGAATATCCACATCTGGAACAGGTTTGAACTCATTAATCAGAACTTCAGCTGAAATAAATGTTTCTTGGTCCATTTCAATTAGAAGAAGTGTTCTGATTTGTAATAGTTCACTCTTTCCCATCTCTTGCATTAAACACGCATTATCATTTGAAAAGGTCTTAAATACCGTAAATCAAACAGGCAAATACAGGAATCAATACACAATGAGACATTATATCCTTCTTAAAGGCGCTTGTTCTGTGAATTCTATAACTACAAAATTCATAATCACTGTAATCATTTCTTTAATGCTAAGCATGCAGATCCTTCCATTTTCTCTGGGGAGAATTGAGAATAACTCTTCCCTGCAAGAACAGTTTTCTTCTACCTCAAAGTTTATTGTAGAGTCTGCAGCTCCTGACAATTGCTGCAATTATACAAGAGTTTGCACTTGTATGGGATTGTGCAATCTAAAAGATATCAAAGGGACACTTTCCATGCAATATGCAAAGACCAAACTCATACTTCTAATTATTTCTAGAAGAAAACATAAAAACATTTCTCTACAAGAAACTACATAATTGACTATTTAGAATGTGAAGCAAGAAACTATTCAACCATTCAAATCTGAAGGGAGGGTAAAGTGAGAAAAATGTAAATTGCATAAGCAAGAACTGGCCCGTTGGATTCATAAATCAGTTTTGCTTATCTAAACACTCTCTTTCCAATGGTCCAGAACTGAAAATGCGTCAAAAGAGAAAGACTGATATATGCAATGTCTCAAACTTTGCCTGTTGTAGAGCAATACCCAAAGGTGGGAAGGCAAATATACAAGGTATTCAAGCTGTGAAATGAGGCCTTTTGAGTGATAGTAAAAGATCCTATACCTTCAAATGGATGGATGTTGTTCATTGAATCACTCCTTGTTGAAGAAACTGCTTTCCAGTTTTATTCTCTTTCTCAAGATCCATCTTCAATTATCTTTTCCAATTTTCATTGAAATACAAAATATATTTTAATTAAAAAAATGGAAATAAAGAGTACTTTTACAATGCCCTTTTTTTATTTTATTTTTTTCCCACAAACAGTGGGAATTGAAGGAAAATACCTTATTTAAAAGCAAGGAAACAGCCCATTCCTTTCTCACTGTTTTGTGAAAAAGGAGGGCAATCAACATGAGAATTGACAGCTTAAAAATGATAATCCCCACAATATTGCATGGAAAGGACCAGTCTCAGGTAGCTGATATTGTCAGAATTACACGGGAGCTGGAGGAAGTAGTGCTGATTTACACCAGCTGTAGGTCTGACTCGAAGACTATAAAATTGTTCTTTTGGTTTCTTTGGTTTTCTTCTTCTGTTCTGTGGGGTTTTAATCTCTCTAGCTGCCTCAGTGCTCAGAAGGATGGTACTCAGTGCTGAACAGCCCACAGTTTTATGGTTCTCTATGCCTGTTCTTGTACAGAGGCCAGGGGTCCATAGAAATTATTTACAATGTCAAGGGATGGAGAGGGAGAATTAATTTTTTCTTTGTGTCAGTTTTTATCTGGTCCTGTATGCCATAGAGAAATAACATAATGTAAAGACCAGGTCACTCATAAAAATGCATTTTTTTCTGGAGAAGCAACATTCATAGGCATAAAAAACCCAAGCAAAGCTCTACTCTTAAACTCAGCACAGATTATAAGACAACTGAATAGCTTTTCTCTGACCACTGAGTATGTCATCATTTCATCCTCCTTTTGTACAGTTGGCTGAGAAACACGAAAATGAATACTCCCACACTACCATTGTAAGAGAAGGTGCATCCATGTAATCTGTGTACAGAAAACATTGTGCCCATAGCTCTTATGCCTCTTGACAGCCTGGATATATGTTACTTTTAGAAACCTCTGTATTCATAAAATGAACATGTGACAATGTAACGTGGAGCTATAAAGCATGTTGGGGATATGCTATACTGGTTTACCTCCTGTACTCTGTCTGGGGAGGAGAATATCGGAGGTCCAGAGGAGAGTCAGGCTGATCCGAAGAGCAGTTGGAAGACGAGCAAGGACATAATCTATCAGCATAGCCCTCTAAGCACATGCCCTGAAATTCTAATGGTGTGTGATTGCATCTTTTTGTATCTACATTTTAAGTCATGTAATCATCATCCTGGAGTGGCTTAGGATTTCATAAATACAGATATTCTTATGTTGAAACAGTTTTAAAGTTTGATTGAAAACATCCTTTTCTACCAATGAAAGCATAAGCGTAGGATACTTTAGTCAAATAAGGAAGGTGTTATTTTCCTTAATCACTGATTTTAAGGAAATAAGATTTTAATCACTGAGAAATCCAGAAGAATAAAAAACTCCAAGGAAATCTGTATTATAATCATGCTGAATATAATAGAACTGCTAATTGTAAAGAAGGCAGTGCATATACTAACCCTGGTAAAGTCTAACAATGGGAGTCAGCCGCTGTGAGAAAGCCAGTGCTGCGAGTACAGTAAAAACTAAGTAGAAATCCATTTTCCATGCAAAACACCATCCTGGCAGATACAGCTCAGGAAATATATTAAACATGCAGACTGCTCTCGAGTGTTCTGATCTGCTTAGAGAGAAATTCATTACCCCACAGATAATACATATATATATTCTGCAGCGTGGATGGTTAACTTTAAAGTATGCCATTGATTCCAATGTATTTAGCTGGTTAGCAGGGAAAAGACAAAACATTTCTGACAAATGTTAGCAATTTTCTGATTGTTGAATTTACTTACAGTGATGGTGAGTTTACTGAGTTGCTGCTGGATTTTTTTTCTACAAAGGACACCTTGATATGCTTCATTCATGGAGAACATCTGAAATGAATAACAAGGAGTGGATGGAATTTTCAAGAGAAAAAGAAAATAATAAAACGCCCACCATAAAAGCTAATTCTCTATAAATAATCTCAATCAGGAAAACCTTTACCCCTGAGACAATCTAAGGCTGCCTTTTTAGTAGCTCTTTCCCTTGTGACAAGAGCAAACTTTCCCATGCCACAAATCATTCTCGTCTATCATTTTGATATAATCTGAAAGAAAGGCATCCTGTCATTGTAATGTGTCCCATTTTTTTCAGGCTTAGATAGAGATATATTTGCAGTTAGTTGGCAGGACTTACTGAGCTTAGAACCATCAATTACGATGTTTCTGGATGTTTATTGTACTTTAGATGAGCAATTTCATTTTTTTGTAGTCAAGTACTTGCTTAATTGTCTTCTCAAGCTTAATTCATTTCTGCTGAAGTTCTTTTGGATCAACTTTTCCAGTTGTTATTGCATTGCCTATTTTACATGATATCATTCTCATTGAAGGAGAAAGATGTTGGCCTTTGCGGAGAGGATGCGGGAAAAGGTCCTGTAGATCAGTATAGCAGCGCTGTTTATGCAGAAATTGAAGATTTGCTTTTCTGTTTCCCTGATGGAATGGCCTTTTCTTTAATCTTGCAAAGTAGTCTGCCTCAGTCTCCTCTGAAAGCTGATTTTTACTAAGTCTGATTGTGAAGAAGGCTGTTTCTTACGTGCTTCTCTTTTTGTATCATACCTATCATTAAGGTCACAGAACAAAAGCAATTCCAGATCTGTCATTAACAGCTCCCAGGATTGCTACTTCTGTTACTTAGTTTCTTACTCTGTTGCTGTGGTTGCAACAAAAGGAAATTGTTGACTTGAAAGCAATACTCTTCTATTAATGCATATCAAGCCTGGTTTGATCATAACGTAGGAAAAGCAAATAGTTTCTCTTCAGTGGGAAATAACTACATTTGCATTGGTTTTGGGCTATGTACATTGCAAAGAGAGTAAGTAGCTAATGGGCAGGTTTCTAGATGCTTTTTTTACTCTTTGGTAGCCTGAGGGGAGATGTATTATTTGCTGAGCCAGGAGATTTGTATGTATGCCTGGTTTGAGTTATTGACTGCGTGGGTTTGCACTGCACAAGGAATTCCAGTAATAAAAAGCTCATTCCCAGCCTATGTTATTGGTCATCCATCTTCGGCAGATGCTAGAAGATGGAACTGATACTGATCCTAGAAAGTTGGAAGCATTGTCTCAGAAGAGCCTGAATGATGGCTTGAATGTACATAAAGATGGGGGAGGGACCAGAAAAAGGAAGAAGCAACCAAGCTTGCAAGCCTTTGGTCAGGAAGGTCTTCATAGATGCATCTATAGCCTATGATGAAAAAACAGAGAGGGAGTGACTAGCTCTCGGAATCATTGTAGCAGTGAGAATGATTTGTTGCAGGCTGAATGGTTAAGCCATAGCTTTGGCTTTTGGGTAGGCAAAAGACTAAAGGATGCCCCAAAGAGTAGGCACATTCCCATTTTTACAAAGCGTACCACTTTGGAATTGATTCTGGGTTGTTCTTGCACTCAGCAGTGCAAAACAACAACATTCCACTCTTTCTGAAGTTTTATAAAGGTTATAAAATGTTAGTCCAATGCAGGGAAAAAGGAAATGAAGATCTGATCTGTAATCTGCTTCTTATAACACCAGAGGGCTGTTGCAGATCTCACCAGCACTCTTATTTGGGGTTTTTATTAAATTCAAGGAACAAATGTTACAAATTTGACTTGGATCTTACTGGTTTAGCATTCCATTGACTATAGGATGAACTTGGACTGAAGTGTTTTTCACTAGATGTTATTGTAGGGTTCTTGTACATTGCAGGGTAGAAGTGGCTAGAAATAGAAAAGGATTCTCTTTGAACTATCACAAAAGAATCAAAGGGCTATCACAAAGGGCTTCTTTTCTACATGCTCTCCTAGAAATCACTCTGAAATATTACTCCTGCTCTAGTTGCAAGCTGTGTAATTCTATTAACTGTAAAAGAATGACTTCTTATAATATACTTTCAGCAAACAGAGAAATGAAGACAGCTTCCTAAATTATGTAAAATTGATTACACTAGGAGGCTGTCACAAACTTCTTTTGAAAACATGAATGGCTACACTTGGCAGCAGCTGCAGTGACATTTCATCCTTTGTCAGTAGAAGAAAGCAATTTTACAATAGCATGTTTTGATATATTATGGAATTTATTAATCTAAATAATCTCAGTGGCACAAACCATGAAGTTACTGTTCAGGTCCTTCAGTAAAAGGGAAGTATAAATAAGAACTTACAGGTTTGATCTAAAATAAGGAGTTGAGAATGTCATTGACTTCATTTTTATTTTGAGCCACGTTTGAAAAATCCACCTTTGAATCCTTTAAAACCTTTATATTTCAATTTAAGATGTAAGTTTACCTTTACGGCTTAATCAGATGCCTTCTAAAAGAAATAGAAGACTGTTAAAGATGTTAACGGGTATTGAATGAAGCTCACACTGCTTACAGTCAGTTTATTCAACTTGCTGTGGAATATGCTATAAAAAAAGAATATAGCTGAAGGACTTTTTCCAATACTGCCCAAACTGACTGAATAATTATTCTAACCTTTCCAGTTCCTGAGCAGCATCTCTATTTGGAGAAATAATAATGAGTTTTAAATGAGAGAAATGCAGAACAGACTTTTGCATGAGTCTTCTCCCACAAGTATTTTAACTCTGCACTGTTCATGCCAGTTGTAAACCATACTTGAAATTCTCTTTACATATTTTGAAGTGCTGGCCTAAATTTCAAACCAAGAGTCTCATGGACTTCGATAAGTTTTGAACTGTTTCTGCACAAAAGGGGATTTTTATGTTTCAGCTTCTCTACTACTGCACCAGTACCAACTATAGTTGTCAATAAACATGAGATACTCAGTGCTGACAGCTGAAGTTATTTTAGTCACATACTGTCTAACAGTGCTTAGAGCTTGAATAGTTAAAATGTGTTTTTCCTTTGGCAGCCCTTTTTTGTGGTTCAGCATCATTTCCCTCCAAGTGTCTTATCAGCATCCAGAAGTTGGTCTCATAAAACAAACCAGCAGAACTTTAATTCTATTCTTTTCATTATGAGTCAAGGGTCTAAATTTTGACCAAGAAATTGCCTTAGTCTCAAATGTTGACAAATTTTTACCATATGATCTCAGAAAAACCATGATGGGAAACCATGTGTATGCCACCTGAGATCTCTGAGGTTTCATTTAATAGAGGGAAAGACAGCCCTATCCTGGCTAAGGCTTGAAGATAACAGTCTTCACCTTTTCAGCACAGTTTCTGCCTTGCCTCTTGTCTGCTTTTGGAGCTTGTTCATTGTTATGGTCTTAATAGAGGACCTATCACGGGGCTAGACCAAAAGTCACCATGTCACTCAACTGTATCCTAAGCTTCCCAGATCAACTGATGGGAAATGTAATCTTTTTCTCTAATACACCCACGTGTCATGTTAAAATATTAGATTTCAGTTGTATGCCAGAGGGTGAGGCTACTGCATAGCACTAGATGGCAGCAACATCTCTTCCCAGTGAAATCATCAGCTCCCTGTGTCATTAGTCATCTGGATTAGGAAATATAAACTAAGTGCAAAATAGAAACACATTTCTTTGCTGAGTTTGTTTTGGTCTAGAGTCTGAAGTTGATCTAAGCTGACCACAAAGGCCATTTCTCATGAGCACACAGCACACTCCCCTGCAAGGGCCAACTAATTAAACTCTTTATGTGTCTGCCAAGAGAATTGTCAGTTCAGAAACCAGCAAAATCAAAAAGCTTTATGCATTATTACATTTAGCCAAATCTGCCATCATGAAATTGCATTGAAGATGAGATAAATGTGATGAATGTCAATGGCAGAGTGTACAAAAAAGTAGTTTCAGTTAGTCTTGCTGGAGATTTTTCTCATCAGGTGTAAATTGACATAACTGTAAAAGAGCCTCTGTTCTTATTGTCCAAAACAGATGTGGAACAGTCTGTGAACTATTAACCGCTTGCATGTGTTCACTGCAGAAGCTTCTGTTATTAATGCACTGGTATTGAGATGATAGATGTGGTCATCTTAAAGATGCAGGGCTATCATTTAAGAAATATCAAAGAAAGATGGATCTTTGTCTCTTGCTTTCATCCAAACACCTCTTGATTGTGGACCAAACAGACTTCTTTGCTGAGGCAAAGTTTTGACTAATAAATGTTTATGTGAGTGAATTTGGATGAAGAAACTTGAGTGAAGCATCACCCAAAGGAGGGTTGTAGAGTTGACCATATGCTGTTCATTTCATGATAAAGACAAAGTTTCTTGCAGGGCTTTGTAATGACTGACCCAGGAAAACTGGGTTACATTTCTTGTTCTGCTGTTGACAGAGTGGATCACTTTTTATTGTGTTCTGTCTTTAAGATGGAAATAATGATATTTAACTGTTTATGAAAGCACATCAAGATAAATTAATGAAAGCAGGGTTTAGTAGCAATTATTACTGACTATTAAGTCATATTCTCTCATTTCATTTCAGCCATAATGAGGACTCTTTCCCCTTCTCTGCACTTCATGACTTCATGCTCCTTCAGGCAGAATCAATATTTTATGAACAGAACCAGTAAGTCAATTTAATTACACACTTGGCTCCTTTTCTCCCTCTGACTTTTCATAAACAGCCTCCTTATGGTGTATCTCTTTAGAGGCAAACCCTTATAAATTTTTACCGTTATCTACATGGTGACATAGAATGTTCTTTATATATATAATTTATAAGAGTGAGAGTGAATAATCTCGATCTTTTTGAGAGAGAATAATCCTGATCTTTCCAGACCCTATTCTCCTCAAATTAAATCGTCAGTGGCAGAATCCATCTCTTGAGCCAACATTTATTCATGCATGAGAAAAGGTTTCAGTCTGAGATACTGGTAATATTAAACCTCAGTAAGTGTCAGTGATAAATTGCAAACTGTAAGAAACTTCTGTGAATGATATTTTGGACAATGCTTATAATCCTTCTGGGTTTATTTATAAGATGCTGTGTTTTTATATTATAAAAGCTAAGTGAAGTATCTGTCCTCCGATCTTCCTGCTCAGGCTGGTTGGAATTTTACTCCATGAGAAATGCTGTGACATTAAGATTACTTACTGTGAAATGTATTTATCACTTTCTATGATTTGAAAACACCTTCACCATAATGGTGCACCTCAAACAGCCTGTGGAATGAAGCAAAGTCAGATTTTTCCCAATGTACTAAGGTTTTGTGTTTCTTTGGAGTGATCTCACTAAAGGAGAGGTTAGTTCAGGCCAGCACCTCAGTTTAAAAACAGGTTTGCTGAATGAAGAGTTTGGAAGACTTGGAGAGTAATAAGAGGGCATTTTTCTATGCCAAGTCATGACAAGATGCAATAGAGCACTCTTTGCCTAAAGCAGCCATTGCTCTACATTGCAGATTTTGCAGATCTTTATAATGTGTTTCTATTTCTTAGTTAGAAAAAGAACTTTGGGATTTGTGCTTTAAAGTTTAAGGCTCAGAAAAAAATTTCATTGGGTTTTAAAGCTTTAGGTGTTTTTGTTAAACAGCTAAATAAACTACATTAGAATGAATGAATGTCAGTATATTGTTTGATTATAACAGCTATAATTTTGAATGAATGTTCATTATTTCTCCTTCCAATCTGCAAATTGGTTTTTTTTTTATAGATCTAATGAAACATATTCCATGCCCTTTCACATAGAATATTGATCAGACAAAGCTCAGTTTTGTGCAATATCTGTGTTCAAAGAATGTCATAAAATGGTCTTTCCCCCTGGTAAGACAAAACTTATCAACCCCTTTTCTAAGGATACAAAATAGTACAGTGGTGTTTATTCCCCTGGTTAGTTCATTGTCAGATGTGACCAGCATAAATGGTCTAGTGATGTTGCTAAAATGCTTATCCTGTCTCCAGAGCTGTGAGATATGTCTACCTGCAATTAGTATCTGTCAGCTCCCAGGAGGTAGGAAACAATATTTGAACCTGTTTCCCTGGATGTGATGAAGATCCTATTCATGCATTTATATACTGTGAAGCCAGAGAGACAGTATCTTGACTTCTGATTGAGTGTTGCTGCATTTACTGGTGGAAATTTGAGTTAAATGAATCATGTTAAATGAATCATGGCAAGGGGCTGGAACTAGGTGATCTTTAAGGTCCCTTCCAACCCAAGCCATTCTATGATTCTATGTTTACAAGCCAGTGGGGAGAAAAAGCACAGCCCAGTTCCAGTTCAGTCTTTCTGTTGATTTAAAACAGAAACAGCAGTTACACAGCCCAAATCTACTGCTGCATTTACTTCTTGTCCCTCTTTTTCTTTCATAATCTTTCTTATCTTTCAGAAGTAGATGTATTGTTTTACTATGAATAACATCCTTAAAGAGGAATAAATGTCTCTTCCCAATATCTTTTACATCCTAATTTTACTTACATCAGTAATGTGTTCCTTGAAACCATCAGTCTTCTCCATGGTAATTAGAACCATGTAAAAGATGGTGTAAAGAGAAGAACACAAATATTAAGTGACCTTTACAGATTTGTCTCTAGAAGTCCAGACACTTTGAAAGATTTCTGTCATTGGATGTCTACAACCTGAACAGATTTGCTTTGGCCCTTAATTTAAAAAAAATAGTTAAAATAAATACTTATCTTTTACAAATTCTTAGCTCACAATGAATTAGATGCAAAGTAAATGTACATTATGATCTGCCTTTGTAAATGAAAGCAGTACCTGCCACTTGCAGATACAGTGTTGGGGATTGTGCATTTTCTTGATTTGATTTAGAATGTGTCTCTTTGAACCTGCCTGAAGTTCAGCTCATACATGATAAGACTGCAAACCAGAGTCCTCAGGAGGGAGAGAAAACATTTTAGGATGTTGCCTTCTGCAGCACTGCAGGGAAAAGTCAAACTAACAGCTCATTTGTCACCCAGAACTTTTCAGGAAGGTTTCTTGTCACTGTGCACAATTCGTAGCAGGTTTCACAGCCATAATTTTACAAAGCAAGATGCAAACGCTAAATTCAGAGCTCGGTGATGCCATAAACTGTGATTATTGTTTTGCAGGGACTCTGTTTTATACAGTCATCACCACCAGGTGTCACCAAAAAAAAAAAAAAAAAAAAAAAAACAACCCGGTAACTCCTCACAGGAGCTGTTCAAACTGAGAAAATCACAGTGTGTTTAAAACCACACTTTGCTCACGTTTGGAGAATAATTTGCAGCCCTAACACGCTGATTAGACAGGTATCTCCTGAGGAGAGTTTATCTGTAGATTCCTCCCCTTCTTTACTCTCAGAGATTCTCTTCAGGAGGACACGATGACACATTTTTTGCAATCTGCTGCTCATATAGGAAAGTGATTTGACAAATGTGACAAGTTTCTAAGGACTGTTCATTTCCTTGTGGGTTTGGCTTAGAAGAGTGCCCAGTGTTAAAGCACTGTAAAGATTCAGTAAACATAAGCCTTGAAACAGAGAAAAAGGTTATATACTAGAAAATGCACATCTCACTTGTGAGCATAGCAAAGAGGCTGATGGGGAGAATCTGATAGGTGGCTGCTCTGCCACTTTTTGAATAAAGGAAGAGCGAGGGAGTGAGAAGACATCAGAATGTATGGCTGAGTGGAGATACCAAGAAATGAAGTCACAGACAAGCAGATACTGCTCCAGATTTTGGGATCTGCAAAGATTCAGGTGTTAAATCAGAACTAAGGAGAGAATAGCTACTGCAATAAAGAACTCTGACAAATTTTTAATTTGCTTAAAAAAATACAAATTATTTGGTGAATTTGGAGAGGGGAGAAGGAATATTTCATGATAATCTAGGCAGTTTTGTCTAATAATCCAAAAGATATTATCAGCTAGAAGTTTGAAAGACTAAATGACATTTCATCCATTGTGTTTTTATTAGCAGCTTATGAAAGTATGAAGCGGAGAGCTTCCTTGTTCACATGGTGACCAACAAAAATTCAGAGGATAAAAAGAATTCCTTTGTCACACTGGAAATGAACAGGAACTGAAAAGAAACTGGGTGCGTGGAAGGAAGGCAAAGCAAAACTCCTGCTGCCTTATGTAGGACTTGAGACTGTGTTTATAGTGGGCAGTTGTAGACTGTTTAATATCTCTAAGAGCAAAGTTGAGAGATCATGAGTTTTTAGAGACTTAAAACTTCCAGTCGCCAAATCTTAGTATTCACATGGTTTTGATGTATTTGTGGTCTTTGTGGTTATGAACTTAAGAGAACAAATTTTCTAAGATGCTTGCTGTCAGCTGACTGAAATCCATGTTTTGTGCATGTGAGTTTGTGTAAGGAGGGTATTGACACAATTTTGAAAATATTATGTTGAGCTTTCTGATTCATTGCACAGAGAAACTGCAGGGTGACCCTTCTGTGTAATACACAAGTATGATGGATATGCGTGAGTGGATTCTCTCACAGACCCGAGCGAGGGTCCTTCCTAGGAACCTAGACTCCCAACTCAGAATTTGCTCAGTTTCTTCTTCCAGTAATGGCCACATCCTACTTCTTTTACTTCACAGCTGTACTTTAGCCTCTGGATAACATGAATTAGGAACATACTTCTGGTTCTTTTAAACCAAATTCCTTTTCTTTTAATTTTTCTGGTCTTTTTCCAACCCCATGGGAAAAATCAGGAAGGTATCAGGAAAAAGGAAACTAAATGCTGATGTGACTTCTCAGATAAACAAAATAGTGTGTCCACATTGCTTCAATGTCCCAAATCCCTGGTGCTGGAGCCTGCCCATAGCAGTAAGCAGTGTGTGCCCGGCGGTGCCCTTGTTTTTTAGGCTGTACCTGTGGCCCTTTCCTACTGCTTTGATATGCCTTCCTGGTTCTACTGTGTTTGGGTACCCAGTTTCCTGTAGTCTTTCCTCACTATGAAGCTCTATTTACTGCCCTTTTCCAGGTGCTGCTTTGCCCTCTTTTACTTCACAGGCATGCCTTTCTGTGCATAGGTATTGCTGGTTTCCTTTCCCTTTGCCACATTTTAGAGTCAGTAACCCTGAGCTTGCAGCCTCTGCCAGTTGGCTCACCAGGCTGCATGCGCAAGGTCACTCTATAAGACAATGAGGCTGCCAGTTGAGCAACAGCATCAACTGGTTCAGGACACATTGGGTTTGTTTGTTAGCTTCCTCAAATAATCAGTATCTGCTGTCTTTTAAGTCCAGTAACTTATTTCCTGTGCATATGCTGTTAGCTCTCTAGATACCTCTACTGAAGCCAAAGTTAGGATGATAATAAATACATTTATTTCTATGCTTTTGGCTTCCCAAACTATGGCCTTCCAATACAAATAAAATAGTATTTGAAGTAATATGGCAGCCAGGGTTCCTTTACTTAGAGATTGCTGGCTTCAAAATGGGACTTCAGTCTCTTTGCTAGGCATTATCATAAACGGCTTGGAAAGATAAACGTTTTTGTATCTGGACTGTGCTGCTCTGTAAAGCAAATCTTCAACATAGGCAGAATGATCCAAGTCAATGGGGAAAAGAGGTAGGATTCTTCTCAGGGCTTTGCTGAGAAGGAAGTAATGCTCTGGATAGAAGCCTATCTTCAATTCTAAAACAGTGTCAGGGGGTGACTTTCCACTGCTGCTTGTGCCGTACAGCTGGGAGAAAGGGAGGGGTTTATTTGTTTCTGCAGTTTTAATACCTTGTCTCTGTTTTGTGCGGAGTATTAGCTGCTTTGCAGCAGTGAAACAGACTGTTTGTAGCTGAAAAATGTTCAATTTCTTTCACAAAAGTAAAATACTGGTTTTCTTATTTTTCTATGACAATTGGAGCATTGCCCCAGTTTTCTCCCCAACCTGAGATTTATTTCCCTTGGTGCTATCTCTCTTTTTAGATCTTTCTCTAGCTCCATTTTATTTTAGTAATTAAAATTCAAGAAGTGGGATGAAAATGATGGGGGAAAGCTTCACCATTTTCTATTTGCATTTAAAATTAATCCACTAGATTTCCAGTATCTTTTAAAGCTGAGTGAAAAATCTGTACTTATTCCACTGCTTATTTATGTACTTTTGCCACATTATAGACTTCATTAGTACTTGAAACAAATTGCTGTTTATGAGGAAGTCTTGGTGATGCAGACAAACTCACCATCATGCTTGAGAAACAGCAACTGCCAGAGAGAAATCCAAAGTGAAATGCTCAGTATTGTCCTTTTAACCCACCTAAAAGCATGTGACATCAGAACAGCCTCCACAGTATCTCCATTTCCTCTAATACCCCCAGTGATGCCGTTGAGCTTCACTACCAGAAATAGCCTGCATTATCCCAGTGTGCTGGTGCTTCACTCATTTGGTCTCTGCTGTGGAAGCTGCAAAAGGCATATTGCTGATACTGCCACTCAAAGGGAACCTTTCTTGTTTTCCTCCTTGTTTGCTACTGTAGGCAATGAACTACTTACTCCAAAACCAAATGGTATTTCAATTGGAGCCTCTGTTCAAGGCAAGGGTGGTGCAATGCAGATTATTTCTTTTAACCTTTAAAAGAAATATTAGGAGAAAACAGGAAACTTATCTAAGGGAGAATGTTCTAACAGTGTGGTGTTTCCATTAGTGCAAGAGTGCTAAACTAATACATTTTGAAAGGCAGAAGACAGTATTTACTGGGACTCTAGCAAACAGTTTTGCTCTTTGATGAGTATGGCACAAGCCAAAAATGTCATGATTTCAAAATATGTCTCTGCTTAATGAAAAAGAGACAAATGTACCTGAAGAAATGTCCTGGGTTATTATAAAATACAGTGCATATACTTTATCATGTCATTTTAATCACAAAACTATTATATTTTCAGAATGCTGCTTAATGATGACTAACATAATCTCATATTCAATACTGATTTCAGGCCTTTCATTTTTCTTAGTTCAACATTTACCACTTCCAAAAGGCATAATTCTTATTCCCACATAAATCCAGATACGTAGATCCACATACATATGTGGGTAATGAAAGTGCATCCAAGATTTTTATAATACAGCAAAATGCACAAGCATTGAGAGGCATAAAAATAATAGGTGGGTAGAAGATCCTTGAGAGTGATGTTTGTGCTTTAATCTCCAGAGCAGGAAGCATGGCTAAGTTGGTAGCTCGCTGGGCTAAGATGTCAGAAGGTCGGATTGCACATTAGGATTTGGGCTCATCCCAAATGTTGACACAATATTGAAGGGGGAAGGGAAAGGGAAAGGCATGTGACAGTAAAGGACATTGTATTCATCAGTAAATATCCCTCACTGGACCATTTGGAGGGAAGCACACTATAGAATCAACACAGAGATTTCTTAATCTCTGCTGCTAAGTATTGAATTGGGCTGGTAAGAAGCACCAGGTCTTGTGAAGACTCTACTTACTAACACTAAATATCCTTTAATATTAATGTAATTTTAATTAAAAATGACTGAGTATATATCTGACAAAAACAGAGTCTCAGTGACTTTCCCCTGAGTGTGCAGCACAGCCTCAGTTTGTCTGCTATTGCTGTCCCTTTCCAAAAGCAGTTACCATGTTTACACTTGATATTGTATTTATTATATGAAACCTCACTAGCAAAGATTAAGAAAGTCTACTTTGATTTAATTTAGTTTAAATTTCCCACATTTCTCACCAACTCCTACTAATAATTTTAGTTAAAATACTAAAGCAATAATGGAAGCCTACAGAAGCATCCTGTCAAAAATGCGTGCGTACCTATTTCTAATACAGATCTTGATTATAGGATTCTCATATACTTGTGTATCTCAGTGTGTATCATAGGAATTTAGCTCATTCAAGTTGGTCTGTTAAATAACAGCATTTAGAAAAAAAAATAATGCTGCCTTCTCAGAAGGATTCACACTGTAATCTCCTGGATTTATTATTATTAAAAGTCATATAATAATTCAACTTGGAAGGGACATAAGGGATCATCTCATCATCTGGTCCAATCTGCAGCCCAATGCAGCAGCAGATTTGAAGTTGGCTTTACTTTCAAGGTCAGATAAATTGCCCAGGCCGTTGTTCAGCTGAGCTTTGATTATCTCCAAAACCATAGATTTCAAGTGTCTCACATCAACTTCTTTCATTGCTGATTAGCACTACTGTGAAAAAAAATACTTCCTTTACACTGTCATAAAATATTCAGATATCTGCTGATCATAAAAATGATGAAGAGCAAAATTAGTTCTCTACTCAAGTCATATGTTCACAATAAATTTACGCAAAGATATTCAGCATACAGGATTGCTAGTCTGAAAGAGAAGATGGGTTATATACATGCTTGTGAAATGTACTTTATGAAAGGGAATGATTTATATTATGTGATGCCTGTAATTGCATTTGGTGATCTGGCAGATATTTCTAGGCCTGTCTTTGCTGAAAGACCTTAAAGTGCCCTCTGATTACTTGTTTATTCTTCCTCTTTAACTTGTTTCAAATGGATTTTAAGGTCCTTTCTCTAAACTATTGACGTGCTGCCTGTCCCTGTAGTGAATTAATTGAGCTCATTATTCAGTGATAATGTTCTCAACTTCATGGTTCCTACAACCACGCCTCAAATGTTATCAAGGGTCAGTTTATTCCCATGTTAAGACAAAAAATGAGTGGAAGGCAATGTACCCTTTCACATACCCACCTCACACTCAGACAATAGACCCTTTTAGTGTCAAAGTAATTTCCTGCTGAAGAAATGTTCCTACTGTTTGTTTTTATTTGAATAGGTGAACAGAATCATATGAGCCTTGCACAGGGCAAAAGGGTTGGCCAGGCAATTTTGGCTTCTTGTGGGATCATGCTCTCAACTCAAATGTACAAATCAATTATATGATTTCCATGCCGAGAAAACACATTAACTTTTAAAATGCACAGCAGCAGCCTGGTCTTAATAAAAATTGTTTCAAACCCATTCTTAAACCCTGTCTCCAAGTTTCAGCTGAACATGAACATCCATTTACAGCCAATTACAATTTCTATTATGCTTTGAAAGATATGTATATGCACTAGGAATACTAAAAGCCAAACCCCTCACAACTCTAGGTGAAATAGGGAAAGACTGAAAACCTTTCAAGATATGCTTAGGCAGAAATGCAGTCAGTGATCCTTGTAACTGAATAGCACGCAACTACTGAAAGTATGTATACCACAGACGTAATCCTTGGCCTTATGTATTATGAAAGAAGAAGTGCTACAATCCCAAACTGATCATTTCAGGAACAACAGTCTATTAAAATGATTCATTCTCAGGAACTTTCATAGATGAGGAATAATAACAGAATTAAGCCTGGGGCAAAAGCTGACACTTCAAGTGTCACAAAGATTGTAATAGAACCTTTTCTGCTTGCAGTAACGAAACAGGCCATAGAAAAATCTAAAAATCTGCATGAAATCCAGTGAGGACAAAGGAAAGCTCAAATCTTAATGTTACAGGTACTTGTGCTTCAACTGCAGGCACAGCTTTCAATTTAACTGCTTACACAGCTGGGGTGCAGGAAATTTTTCACAAGGCTAAAATTAATATTTATATTCAAGGCCCTTCAATGTAATTGCTTACGATGGCATGTTCCACTGAAACACTTATTCACAGGATGCAGTTGTTCTTACTTTGGAAATGAAGGTTTCCAGTGGAGAATTGTTCCCATTTAAAATGTTCCTGTCTCACAGCAGGACCCCAGGCTACTTTTGTAATCCAGATTCCAGATGAGAATTACTTGTTTACGGTCAAGTTCTCAAAGAATAAGGAATGCTGAACTGAGAAAGGTGACATTCTCTTTATGTATGCATGTTTGTTCATATGTAATGCTAATTCGTATGTTGATTGGCAGCTGCAGAGAAGAATTAATTGGGTGCTTAAACACCAGCTCTGTTTACCTTGTTGGTCAGGATTCCTCTTAATTCTGCAGTTTCTAAACCAGAGTGGTATGAGTATTCCAGCAATACTCATCATGCTATAGTGATTTATTCTTGTTACTGCTCCCCAAAAAGCATTTATCTTCCATGCAGTCCATCCAGACTTATAACAACTTACCTGATATTGAAAACCTTCCTTTCTGGTTTTGCATGAAAGTTTTCAGTGATTTTTAATCTTTAAGAAATGAATGAAAACCAGTGTTTTGCCTGAAAGTCTAGTAGTTTCCTCTGATCAGAAGACTACAGTGAGGCACCAAATTTGGTTATGAAATATCTTCCTGTTTAGGGAAGGCAAATCCATGCTCAGGGACAGAGAAATCTTAGTTAAGTGAAATCTAAATACCATTAGACCCCATTTGAAAACGTTAATTACACATAGAAAATTAACAGAATGGAAACAAGTGTTGGTGAGAAGATACATCTACTAGTGTGCATTCGTACCAGAAGCCTATCCCTCTATCTTCCCACTTTTCTGTTCCACTAAATAATAAAAACAGCCAACAACCTGCTTGAGAAATTAAGTACCAACCAGATGTTTCCTGAGCAAAGACAAATTGTGTTTCCCTTTACACATCATCTTCTGAGAGGCAGCACTGCAGTGATTCCGTATCTGACATCAGTCACTATGTTGACTTTGGGTTACTCAGAATCTTTCCTTTGCTTTACCTTCCAACTCAAATACAATAGTTTTACAGCAAGATCACATGGGAAGAAAGGATTTGAATGACTAGAACACAATGTGGAAGAATGGTTTACATTCACTTTGTTATAACATCACTCCTTATGGAGGTACTGTTTAATCAAATGTGTTCTGATTTGGAAAGTTGTGTGCAGCACATAAAACTGCCTGTGCAATAGTTTGTAACAAAGATACATGAGCAGAGGTTGTGCATTCTATACTCTCCGTGTGGGGTCTGTAGGAAATCATGTTTTCAACAAGATCGACAATGGAGCCATTCACCCTCTTGAATGCTCAGCCTTACTCCTTTGAGCCCACTGGAGAAAAATGTACAGTCTGTCATGATGACAATCAACTGTAATGACAAAAATATGATTGTGAATTTATGAATATAAAATGCTTTCGCTCCTGCTTGCATTTTATTTATAAACAAAATTATGGATTAGTTGGAGAAAAAGGATGAAAAAAACCCCATCTGGACATGATTCACCTCTGTGCACATACTCAGCTTGCTAGGTACACAATCCCTGTAAACGTTGAAACTCTATGTTTTAAGGTAGGTTCACAGTTACAGACAGGGTTTGTACTGTGGCACAGAGGTCAGTTTTGTCCAGAAGGAACTGGAAATCACTTAGCTTGCATCATTGCTCCAGGAATATCCATCCTCAGCTAGTCCCCTTCTTAAGTGCTGTTACATCAAGTCTAGAACAGTTTGTTTCACTTTAGTCTTTCTGAACAATCTCCCCAGTCCCACCGTTGCTGCTGGGCTTCAGAACATTAACTTATATCCACATCGTGTTGTTCAAAAGCAACCATGGTATTCTTGATTGCATAGGACATTTGAATTTTTACAGACTTCCCACACTGCTAAAATGCTTTCTGAAGGTATTTTTTGTTCCAACACTGCAAATAAAAATTGGAGAATTTATGTACTCAGGTGAAACACCATCATATTCCTGGTATGATGAAGATAAATAATTTTCAGTACACATACATAAAAATTCGGCCCTACCTCCAGCAAGCACACATGCACATAAACTATGGGAAAAGAATTATGCTTCAGAACTATTCTCACTCTATGTCTGTTCTTTATCTGCTGGAGAAAAAAATGTGACAGCTAAATCTAAAATGGATTGAAAATTGTCTAACACTGTAATATTGAATTCTGTAATGGCTTCTGAGTCAAAAACACTTGAAAAATGCCTAAACTGCTGGCAGGAAGCTCTTCAGAATACATGGAATCCTACTTAGTTATTCATTCAAAAGCCTTTAAAAAGCAGCCCACAATATCAGGCTGCATCTGTGACCTGCCCAGCATGGCCACTGTTGAATATGAGAGAAGGAACAAGAACACTGCATGGATGGAGTAATAATTTATTGGAAATGAATATGTACACAAAGTATAAAGGCAATCACTCCAACCATTTCTTTTTTAACAGGACAGAGCTACCCCAGTACAAGAATTGTTCAGTAGCAGGATTAGATTCAGTAACAATGCAGAACAGGTTAAATCCCTGAGATTGAGGCCCTCTCATCTTTTATGCACTCCAACACCTCTCTGCCCCCTGCAAAGGTGCTGGAAATGTAATTTCCTGCTCTGTTGTGCTTTCAGTGGATCATCATCCAAAATTACAGTTCCATTCTTCACAGCAGCATGAAATTTCAAATGCAAGCAAGCCAAAATTTCACATCAGGTTCAGTCACAACCAGTTGCAGGCATCCAGTTTAAAATTACTTCCAGTCTCAAACTGGTACCCAAGCTGCTTTCTAGATACGGTACTGACTCTGAAGATATAACTTGTTCCCATTAAATTAGATGTGGAAGCTAACTCCTCCTTTTTTTCCTAGCTGGACACAGCTAATGGCTTTTACTTTGCATACAGGGGTACTGAGATGTGAATGCAAGGCTTTAGGCACAAGTCCTTTTAGCTCTGGACTTAAAGCCACTATAAAGAGGCATCATAACGTAGAGCTCCAGTTCCTGATGTAGACTTCTAGTAATTTACCTGCATGTCCTCAGCATTTTATAGGTTTATAGCACACAGTTTACTAATTGAAAACTTGATCAGCAAAAGTGTTTCCTCCTCAGCAATGCCAAGTTCCATTACCCATTTTCAGTAGGCAACCACCCTGCAAGGCCATGAAGGCAGACCCAGGCATAAGACATGCAGAGAATTTTCAGTCCAAGTTCAGATGTTTCTCCTTGCAAGATCGTTGTCTCTTGTCCAAGGATGCAATATTTGAGACAACAGAACTCTTCTGGCTGGCACGTGACAATCAGCAGAAGCAAAGCATGAGGGACAAGGCTCAACTTATGTTCTTTCCAAAGGATGCAGCTGATGCTGCTGTTACCTTGTTAGTGGCTAGCTCTTCAGTTGGAGATAGAAACAAAGATCTAATCAAATTCAAGGCATAAACCAACTATAATAAATTTTTTTCCAATATTAGAGGTAGATTTTATCCAGTGTAATACATCATAGCCACTCCTGAAAGTGCAGAGCTCTAGGAATTAAGCAACTGAGATCAACTTTGACCTACGTGCTCTTAGAATAATTATGGCAAGCTTTCTGTATATCCTTCAAGAAAGCAGGCACGCCACTCTGTAAAGAGAAAAGTGGAAAAGTCATTCTTGCATAATGGAGTCAAGAAAAACTATAAGCAGAATAAGAATTCCCCCTCTATAGATAAAAGCCTTTAACTAATTCAGGACAATTCTAAGATGTGGTACGAGGCAGCAGACCACTCCTTTCATACTTCATGAACAGACTGCATTATTGAAGTTTCCTTGTGTTAAGGCTATTCACATATGCTCTGGAAGAGGGGTTTCTTGGTTTTGTTGCAGAAATGTAACTGCCTGGTTGACTAACCAAGGGAATTTGATAGGACTTTAAAAAACAAAACCAAAAATGAAGACAACTGCAGTGAGAGCAGACAATAACGATTCTCTAAAAATGGGACTCTGTTACATAGGTCAGTACATCATTTCAGAAAGAAAATAATTCTACCCACCATGCAAAAGAAGGTACTGTTTGAATGCACTGTTTGAAACAGATTAGCCAAAGACAGTTGTGCTGTCAGCCTTTACTTACCCTGGCAGCCCAATTCACCAGCCATGATGGAATCATGCCACCAGGATTATCAAAATAGTACATATACACTAGAGAGGAGAGAGAAGTTACCAGACAGTTATCCAGCCATAGCCCATTTCTGTAACACCACATGACAGAAACTGTTGGTGTGCATGACTGAAGCACCAAGTACAACAGTTCTGCTCTCATTTCCTCACAAAATAGTCAACTTATGCTGAAATGGAATGTGAAATAAGCACAGCCATTCCCAGGTAACCTCTGAGAAGCTGGAGAGTGCCGGAATATTAACTTAGACTACTGCAAACTATTTTAGGCAGCATGTCTTTTAAAATAAGATTGTGTTTAAAGGACTGATCTCAGACAGGAGTCAAGCTCTAGGCAAACCCTTTAATCTATACATCTGTCAAACCTGACACTTAAATCATTGCTGAGTTCACGAGACAGCAGCTGGCATCAGACTCTACCCAACTGAGCTGCCTGGCAGGAAGAGAAATGGGGGGGCCAGAATGAAGTGGTCAGTATTTCATTCTTAACTACCTAGCCCATTAAATAAAAGATTCTTAACAGCAGCATGCTGCACTGGGCATTTCTAAAAGCTTCATTTATTTTAAAGTACTCCCAGCGCTCAGTACATCCACTTTACAGTACCTGGGTTTAGGTTAAAATTTCCAGTCTTCCTCTTTGTGCGGCTTGCTAATACATTCTTTGGCTACACGACTTCTGATCACACTTTCTTGACCTCTTACCTTTTGATCCGGTCTTGCCATCACTTTCAATTGCCAGGCTTTGTTTGTAGTTTTTAACTCTGATAATACCGGGCTTCTCAGGGCACTGAGGAACAGACACACTCCGAGCTAACACAACCCAGACCTTCCGCCCAGCAACATCCATCTCTCGGCATTCACGGATATAGACATACTGTGTTCAAGTTGAGGAGGCATGTCAAAACAGTGTCAGTTTGACAAATGATGAATTGACAAGTGAATTCCAACACAAATACCAGCCCCTTCAAGTTATTTCTTATGCTTCTACAGGATTCAATCCAGTTATGTGAGCTTTAGTTGTGTGTAGGAGGAGGCACCCCCACTCTCCTTCATGTTATACATATTCGTGTCACACAATGACTGCAAGACCTTAGAGGATGTGCAGCAGAGCAGTAGAATCAGTACACTGTTGAGATCCCTGGATGACCAAGTGACAAAGAGTGCAAGAGAACAAAAAACTTGAAAGGATACATCTCTGTTTGAGAGGGGGAAAGGGTACTTCACTTCCCAGTAGATTACGTTTTCACCATCATATGTTTTCTCATGCAGTTCTGCAGTTGAAAAAGGAAGACTGTGAGATATTTTTAATTTCTATTGCAACAGGACCAAGAGCTGCTCAGATTTCTGACATGAACACATTTTACATGGCATCCTTATATCAAAATTGATATGTACGTAAAGTTGTAGCAGTAGGAGGCATTAAAGAGAGTTCTGTATCAGGACTGTGCAGGAACCAAACACACAAAAATAAGTGGCCTGATTTTCTGCTGCTGTTGAATTAGTTCATGAAAGACCCAAACAAACCACAAAACCAGAACAATTCTGGGGGGAGGCAAAATCAAATTCCTTTCAGACAGTAAGCTCATCCACAGCCTTTCCCTCTTAAAGCTTTTCCCTCATATGTCCATATTCTGTATAAATCTAAGCCACAAGTACAGTATGCTTTTTCACAAGCATGTCACTATCCTTGTAAATGATTCTGAGTTAACACGGAACTAGGACAAGCACTGCTTGTCATGTAAGAAGAGGTCTTACATGAGGGATTAATGAAGTTTGGAAAAGCTATTAGGAATTTCACAGCAGTATATACAGGCAACAGTGAACAAGAAGCTTGAGCAGTTTACAAGCCTTCATCACACCTTCAGCCTGCCTGGAAACTTAGTCAGAAGGCAACTGCATAGGAAAACAGAAAGAAAAATCTAAGAATAGTCCCTAAATCATGGCAGTGACTCAGCCAGACAGTAGTGTGGCAAAAAGGAGAAGAAAACAGTTAAAACCAAACTACATAATGGAGTCTGAAAAGCTGTTTATTGTACGGCTTATTCCCTTGAGGCAGTAACTGCCATTATCAGGTGAACAGACCTGATAAGCCATGAAGTTCAGCTCGATGAATTCCTGTCTGTTAGGGTCTGGTCATTACCTGAATGCATTATCATGGGTGTGATCCAGAAAGGTGGTTCATATAAACAGAGTGAGCTTTCCTCCTTTACAGCAGACTTCTGCCTGAGGTACTGTGTATCCTGCAGATGTAATGCACCTGCACATCACTTTCAGTGGGAGGAGTCTTTGGAAAACAAGGCTGAACAGCCTGATATTCTCATTGTTAAGGAAGGGTGTCACTGATGGGAGACTCTTCCCCTGTGTAATATGTTCCAAACCTGGCTTCTGCTAGCATGCCCTGCAAGTCAGCTGTCACCCACAAAACCAGCTCTTCTGCTCCAGGTTGGAGCATTTTGCTATCCACCAGAGGTCAGTGGAGCACTGGTATATTAGCTTTACTTTCATTCCTAACTGTAGAGCCAAAGTTTCTGAGGCCTCAGGCAAACCCCTGGAAGAACAGATCAAAGCACAACAATCTACAGTACTTGTAGGAACCCTTTCTATACCTGCTTCTAGTCAGGCCTTCAGAAAGAGTTTTGCTGAACATGACTAGAGGACAGAGATTACTTCCTCTTATGACGCGTGCAGAAGCAGTTACCTTTTCAGCTAAAAAGGCAGCTACATCTACTCTGGTCACATTTTTATTTCAATGCCAGACGGCAGTTCAGCAGAGAACTCTTCTTTGCACTGCCATTATTCATAGCTCTAAGAGCAACAAAGAATATAAACAGCAAAACAAAGAGCAAGAAGGCTCTGAATCAAAGTGGTCTGTTTTTTCTCCCTGAATATGAAAGAAAACCTGAGCTTGTACCATTAACACTGAAAACAGTTGCTGGCACTGTTTCATCCCGTGTACAGTTCTGAAGAATGGGTGGCTTTGCGTCAATTGTTAAGCAAAAAGGAAAGCATTAACATGTTTGTGACCTTCCAAGAGTTAACTTCTGTGAGACACTGGACTTGAAGTACCAGCACAAGTACAAATTCACAGATGAACATACGATGGTCAGCAAGGATGTAAACGCCAGCTCTGCAACATCAGTTTCAGGGTGTAGCTTCCCTGAACTGCTTCCTTTCCTTTCTTTAAGAAGGCATTAAGGAAAAAAAGCAGTATTTGTTTAAGAAGGATTCAGTTCTCCTAAATGCACTTGACGACTACTGAAGTAACTCAAGATAACAGTATTTTTACATCAGTATGATAATGTCGAATCCACTCTGACTGTTGTTTCATTAATGGCAAAGTGACCTTTGCTATAAGAAATCCATTGCCTATTTTGACAAATAACACTTACTAATGAAGACACAGCTTCTTAAGCTTGACCAAGTACTGACATGAGTCAAATATGTGGTTCTATACCCATACAGCCAAAGGCATCACCAGCAGTCATTCCCCACAGAGCTGTCCTAGAATTAACAAGCACAACATTTAACAGTTCTTTGGTTTTCCTTTGTTCAGCAAAACATTCTGACCATGTTTCATTTTTATTGGCCTGAACTGACTTCAAGCACAGGCTTAACAGGGAAAGGCTTCCCATCTTTAAAATAAATGGATTATTGGATGCTTACATCAGCTGAATCCTTGCCCTGTCACTGCTGACTTAAGATGTTTTAACATCATACAGATACCCAGGTTCAACTCCCCTTTTCATAGACAACATTAAATAAACACAACTAAATTAGTTATTCCTTTCTCTGTAAAAGCCCAGAGTCACCAACTGTTCTCTCAATACATCCATTTCTAATTGTTACAGGTGCCAAGAACAACCAATACTTTCAGGAAAAGGCATTCCATCATGTACCAAGCTGGTACAAGCCAGAGGAATATTTTTCACAATGAGAACAATCAGCCATTGAGATAATTCCCCTGGGAAGTTGTGGATTCCCCAACACCTTTTAAGAGTGTCCACCCTTTTAAGGTGGACAGAGTGCTGGGCTATCTTGTCTAGCCTCTGCTTTTGCCAAGAAAGTTTGGACCAGATGATCCTTGATCCAGTCTGGTGTTCTATGATTCTGTGACTGCACTGCTCCACTGAGATATGCAAAAGACACAGAAGAGGTACCATCTCCATTGCTCCCCAGTACCTCTACTAAAATTTAACTAAGGAATTACAAGTAGAACATACAAGGTGCTCCAGCATAAAAAGTGACGCCAATTGTATGCTTTAATCAACATGGAATTCATTCCAGAAAAAACGTGTATGGTGATGAATGTTAGTGTTCACCTGTGTATTTGCAGAGTGCAACCTTATCCCAAAAGATACTTAAGTCTGGCTCAAAGTCTTTGGATGCAGCAGCTTCAAATACCTCTGAAGAAACTTCTGGTAGGAAGAGTCAATGTAGACATAAAGCTTGGATTTAAATGGCCTAGAGGAGCTTACCTTTAACATACTGATCCCACTGCTTTCTGAAATCCAAGTCCATATAGACATCCACACACAGCTTTGGGGAGCAGTCAGCAAGACCACCAAAGATTTTATATTCATAAAGTCCTGATTGCTGTGGAAACAGAATGGGGAAAGGAAAAATCACACAGGAAAGGGAAGCACTCTGCAGCAGGGAGAACAGCTGAAGGAAGTTAGGTGGGGCACATACTACAGATCTGCCCAAGAGCTGTGAAAGAAGCGCTCAAAAAACAATGCAAGATCCAGTCTTTAACCTCTTGACTTTTTGATCTACACATGAAAGTGTAAATCCAGACAGGCTGACCTGCCCTGACAATGGTTGCTCCTTCCCTTACACCAGTACCCTTTTACTTCGTAAGTCGCTCCAAAGGGAGCATGTTTCTTCACACACATTCCCACTTTTCATCTCCTGTGGTCAATGTAGAATAAATCCTGCCCACACCAAAGCTTACCAGAAGCATTAAATTCCTGTGGCAAAGCCTCCAGACCCTCCATAACATGCTTAAGAATCTCAGGTAACCTCCCAGGAGGTTACCAAGTACTGCACCATCTGGAATAAGCTTTCCAGCAAAGTAAGTGTGCTTATCCCTCAAGCTGTGATGTAAGAATGCTTTACAATGTTCACACTTATATACAATGCACTGTTATAGCTGCCTTCAATATGTATTAGCTATTTTCTTTCTGAAAGCTGTCTGCAATAAAGGGGTGGGGTGCAGGATATCTCCTGTGTTAACACTTTTAATGTTACTTTCAACATATGGAAACTCCATCTGCGCCTATAGAACATTTGTACTATTGTTAGTACCAGTTCAGGACTAAATTAAAACAAAGAGAGTATTTTGAATATACAGTGTAGGAGTCAAATTCAAGCATTCTCAAGGGAAGGAAGGGATTATACAACATTCTGTCACTGAATGGTTGATTTTTCTTCTTCCCCTCCCCTTCACAAATCAACCTCAGAAGATGAAGAACTGATACACTAAAAGATAATAGTTCTTCAGCTATTCATCTTTACTGTGGCTTCACTGAAGCATCAATCACAAGCTTCCAACCTGAACTGGTCAGCCCCACACACTCTTACAATCTTTGTTAAAGGCATTCACGTTTATTTTCACAAGGAAAAATTCATTTTTAAAGTATTACAGCTGAAATTAAGCCAAGACCTTACAGCATATGCCAGAGCACAAAATTTGGGGCTTCATAAATGTTCTTTCTGTTCTTTTATTATGGCTGCATCTTGAGAGGCAACAAACCAAGCTCACCAAGACCTTTCATTCTGCAGTCGATATGCAAAGCTTGCTGCTCATCAGCACACTCACCCATCCTCTGCATCCTTTGGCTTCCTCTAATCTCTTTGATAGAAGAAAGCCATGCAGCCGTTTCCTCATTTAAGCTGTCAGAGCCTGCCTCAAAGACACAGAAGTGTCTGCTTTGTGCCTTAGTGAGGGCAGGCTACAGTTCCACACTTTTAGGACAACAAACTATTACATTGTATTGCTTGTTTCTAAAGCTTTCACATTCCACCCTACAGCAGCTGGAAGTGGCTGGAATACTTTTTAATTGAGGTTTATCAAAAGACACATGAACAATATAGATCTTTAAAGCACTTTTGTTATAGGCAAACGCTCCATCAGAGGTTAAAATAGAGCTGTAGCAATGTCATTTACTGTCACATTATTCAGAACTCACTAGAGAGTGCAGGTGTTGCACTATATATTGTGCTGACTTAACATATGGGATTCTACCTTACATTCAAAGGTAGGCTCCTAATGTCAGTTCAGTCATTCTTACATCTGTAGCCTTCAAGTTCTTATACTGTCACTCAAGACAGATCAAGAAATTATGGTGTTCTCTCCCAATCTATTTGTACCACTGCTAGACAAATCATGGCATATATCATTAAATATGTTCTACTAGAAAAGGGAGGATTTTGCTAACAGTATGAAATAACAGATTTGATTTGAGAAGTGAACAGTACACCCTACAGGAGGTAAAAGAGACATTCAATAAAACCAACAATGTACAATAAGAAAGCTAAACCAAGTGTGGAACACTTCAGGTTTTCAATCAGTGGGTTGGAACACAGCACGCAGCTGGAAAACCAATAGGAAATGTAACTGCTTTCTTCAGTTTCCCAGGCTACCACTGCTAGAGTGGACTCGCAGAGCGAACACTCCGTTAGGCCGGGAGCACCTTCCCGCAGGAGCGCCCCCGGCACCGGCTGTTAACGAGCTTTCAGGGCCTCACCGGGTGCGGGTTTCCCAGCGCACCGCCTCTCAGGGTGGCGTTCACCGCAGCGGCGCCGCTTCCTCATCAGCATTTAATAGCATTACTCTGAAAGCTGCTTTCCGGCAGCCCGGAGAAACAGAGCCGAGGCCGGGGGCACCTGGACGGGCAACGGGCCCCATCCCGCCCTGTCCGCGGCCCGGCGGCTCTACCCGCTCCTCTGCCCCAACCCTCCGAATCCCTCTCCCCGCTGCGCGCCGCAGACTCTCCCCGAGGGGCTCAGCGCCGCGCAGGGTCCATGCACGGCCGCCCCCGGCCCGCCCACCTCATCGTACAGCCGGTAGATCCGCACGCCCATGCTCTCCACCAGGAGCTGCCAGGGCCCCCCCGCCGCCGGCGCCGGCTGGTCCAGCTCCCGGCAGGCGGCCAGAAACTGCTCCTCGGGGAAGCCCCGCAGCGCCGGCGCCTCCATTCCCCGCAGCGGCGGCGAGCTCGGGGCCAATGGCCGGCACCGCCCCTCCGCGCACCACGACCGGCCCCCGCCGCGCCCCGGAGCCGCCGCGTAGCCGGGAGAGGGCTGCGGGGCCGGGGCGGTGCGGTGCGGGGGGCGGAGGATGTAGGGTGCGCCGGGGTGAACGTTCCCGCTGTGTTTCATGATAAGGTATCGGTTTGTCAGCCGCGCTTGGGGAGGCGGTGTTTAAATGGCTCATGTCCGGGGCCAGAACGCGGTCAGGTTCTGCTGGTGTGTGAGTCAGAGTTTGGCTTTTTGGGTGTCCCCCCAGACTGAGATTGAAGAGTCTCTATGAGCACGTGTATTTTTGTATATGTATTTTCACATTTTAAAAAGCAGTTTTTCTTATGGGCGGTTCATATGAGGAACTTAAATAGGAGATTT
Organism: Neopsephotus bourkii; assembly: GCF_033783945.1. Taxonomy (NCBI): domain Eukaryota; kingdom Metazoa; phylum Chordata; class Aves; order Psittaciformes; family Psittacidae; genus Neopsephotus; species Neopsephotus bourkii. The sequence goes on from NW_026902223.1 coordinate 4,747,035, forward strand.
CAGTTAGATTTAAGGAAGAAATTCTTTACTATGAGGGAAGTAAGGAGCTGGCACAGGGTGTCCAGAGAAGCTGTGGCTGTCCCATCCCTGGCAGTGTTCAAGGCCAGGTTGGACGGGGCTTGGAGCAACCTGGTCTAGTGGAAGGTGTCCCTGCCCATGGCAGAGGGGCTGGAACTAGATGATCTTAAGATCCTTTCCAACCCAGACCATTCTATCATTCTATATATAATGCACCCATACACATTGTGCAGCAGCTGGTAAGTGTGTTGGACACAGGTACACCCTAACCAGCTTACAAAATAGGCAGCAAAGAGAGACAGCCCTGGCCCATGGTGGACTGGGATGGACAGGATGGAAGGGGACAAAACTGCCACGGGTCTGAGCTCCTGGGCAGGAGGAGCTCACTGATGGGGACACTCCTCACATCCTGCTTAGGCTACTGCTAATGACACCACATATAACAATATGCTGATGTGTGAGGCTGGCACAGGCAGTCAGTGCATTCAGGTCATCAACATGTGAGAGGCTAAAGCAGGTATTCTCCCTGGGGTTGTAAGCCTGTTTGCATTCCAACTTTTTTCTTCTAATTCCTGTGAGACTTTCCTGTTGGACAGTGTGTCTTCAGAATAAAACGCAAGCCGCTCTGAGCTATGGAACATCATCAAACCTACTGACTGACAAAGAGCAGATTCTCTAGTGCAACGCACTGGGTAGTAACCTCTGTGCAAGGCTGGCAAAAGTTAGCTTTTTCTAGCTCCCTGCCGAGTGGCTGAGTTCTTTGACAAAGAGTTCACTTATGTCAGCTGTCCTCTCCAGTTCCAAACAATTGGTTTGCAAGCTTAGCTGAACATTTCTGGCTGACTGGTTTGGACACACAGGCTGAGCATTCGCGCACAATCCACAGAACTTCTGGAGAGAGAGTTTTGGCAGAAGGCAAGATGGTACCAAACAACCTCCCCCCAGCATGTATATTTGATGCCAGAATTTGCCCTGTAGCATCTTCCTAAAATAATGTCCCTAACGGTTGCCAGGTCTTTGCTCTCACACTACCTGCTCTCACCTCCCAATGAAACTCCTAGGCAAACATTCCAGTTCTTGTGTTTTGACTTCTGTCATATGTTTACATGTATTATGACCTTTTATTGTTAATATTTATACAATATATGTAAAATATTTTGGCTTGTTTGTGTTCTTTGTGAATTACGATGGTGTGCCCACCAGCCCAGCTGGTTCTCCAAAAACATGACGCTTCTTATGGCTGAAGCCTTACAAGTAAATTCTTGATGGAGCTAAAGTGACTTCAGTAGAGCTGTGCTACTCAACCAGGTGAGGACCTGCTCTTTAAAATGGAATATGAGACAATGGTGGAACTGATGTAGTTTATCTTGCAGAAATATCTCTTTAAGTGGTAGTTTTGCAGTGATTTTATCAGATTTCTATCGCACTTTTAAATCCCATTCATGGTCTGAACTAGGACTCAAATGAGACACAAAGAGCTTGTGGCTCTTGTTTGTACACGGATGACTTTCACCCTGTTTGAAAAAGGAGAACTTGTGAGTCAAAAGCTAGTGTTTCACAGGCAGCAAAGACGTGTGCCTGTGGGATTACATGACCTCTTAAGGAGCCTTATTTGTGCAAAAGGACTGAAGTGCTCATAGCTCAACATTGTTTTTTTGTTTTACAGTAGATCTTTGGCATCATATTGTTGTGCACATGGCGTAGAGTTGTACATTGGCTACGGCTGCCTGGCCACTCCCTCCTTCCCCTGACGATCTCATGGAAAAAGAGATTTATCTCCCAAGGCTACTCCAGGGACCAAAGCTTTCAAAAAGGACATTACTATGTCCCCTTTTTTCTTGGTAAAGAAGGAGTGGTGATTACTAAGAAAGCACAAACAGTTCTGAAAGGAGACTTTATTTTCTATTTTCTTGTATGTTTACGTAAGTGTTATTATTTATCACTTGCATGTCATAAGACCTTAGCTTAGGGACAGAAGCTAAACTTTGAACCCAATCCCTTTAATATCTGCACCATTAGCTAGTGGGCTGTAGTCTTGGGGGAGTTCAGACACAGCAGAGACCAATGTCCTAGAGCTCTATCCCAACAGACAGGGAGATAGCAACTGCTTCAAGGCAGCTGGTTCTGGGAACACGAACCCAAGCTTGATCACAGCTACCAAAGGCAGCCTAGCTACAGCACGATCCAGTCCCACACATGGATCAGGACCTAAATACTATCTGAATGAAAATAGAGGGTTACTATTCTAGGGCAATGAGGGGGAGTTTCAAAAGTGCCCAGGACTTGACCTGCATACTTAGTATTTCTTAGGTATACATCTGCTGCTGCTTTCAGTGGGAAATGATACCTCAAGGAAACTTGCTGATCTGGGCTGTTCATGGGATTAGCACACCTAAATTGCCCACCTGTTTTTTAGAATGGAAATAATCTGTATTACTTCCACCCTTTCTGAAATCAGCTCTGAGTAATCCACTGAATTCTGTGCTGTGGCATCAAAGCAGTGAACAGGACAACTCCTCCATCTGAAAATCATGTGGCCAGAAATGAAAAAAGCAACATTCTGCATTGAAGTTTTCAGGCCTCACATGACTTTCAGTGTTTGCTTTGGATATGGGTATCCATATGTGAAAGTGCTACCAGCTATATTGTGTTTTCCTGCATCTGTCTCTGTGTGGCACTGGTGCACTTTGAGAAATTCTTGAAGATGAACTAAAGATGTGGGATTTTGATGGATTCTACTGCTGTGCAGATATTTATATACTACTGTCATTCCATTTCACTCAGTGTATTCCAAAAATTTTGCAAAAGTGCTGAATAGTCCTGACATTTATGCAGCATGCACTTTCATATTTTTATTATACACAGCCAGACCAATTATAATCTTATGCTACTGTTGTTTGCTTGATTGCATTATGTAAAAGCCTTTCTTACAAATTGTTTTATGACTTTTGCAGCTTGCAAGAAGCAAATTCTTCATCCAGGAAGCTGGAAAGTAACAATAGCATCTCCCAGGATAGCCATGCTTGTGCAAGGCAGTCTATATTCTCCTCTGCTGCAGGAGTCAAAGGGAAATCTGTTTTTCCAACACATAAAGAACATGCAGAAAATCCAGCCTGTCTGACACACAGAGATATGTATTGTATATATTTTATCTAAAAATATATTCTATATATTTTCTATTCCTGCCTATGTGTATAGGCAGGAAGGGGCAAACAGACTGCAAAGAACTAGCACAAGACATGCACTGTTCAAGCTGTCAGAAGAGGTTTTAAGTGGCCATTAAACACTAGCTTGCAATAGCCTTCTTCATAGAGTTGAATTTAACCCCAAACTAGGAATCTATCTGTATTATCTAGTTTCAACAGAGCTCCATTCAAACAGAAGAAGATTCAGAGAACAGCTGGAGTTCTGCTGTTTTCCTGACTGCTACTACTCAATATTATTTACCTTTAATATGCTGGATTCCTGGTGTTAGGACCCATCTCTTCATTTGGCCATGTTTACTTTTGATTTACACCTTTTAGCCACATTCTCTCCCAGTGCAAATAAACTGGAGACTGTGAGGTGCAACCCATCTACCTGGCCTTGAGGAAAGGGGCAACTTTACAGCTTCCCTATAGGAAAGAAGGGATTGCACTATCAAATCATCTGCATGACCTAAAATGAGTCATTCAGAAGATAAGCAAGGCTGTTTAGATCTTGACTTCATTTGGCAAATGGTTGTCACTACCACACCCTCTCCTTTCCTAACTTGTTTATGTGGATGTACAACTATTTCTAAGCATTTCCCTTAGCATGTGATGCTAATGCAGATGATATGGATGGGAAGCTCTCTTTTGTGGGAACAGTGAGAATTCGGCTTACTGCAATAATGCTTTCTTCTTTTCCTTAATTCTTCTGTAGATCAGACACATAATTTACTGCTAATCCCATATGAAATCATCTGTTCTGCAGGAGAAAAACCTCTGTATGTAGCTACATGCAGTATGTTAGATATAAATTTAGTTCCAAGGATTGCAGTGGAGTAGGACAAAAAAAAAAGACTCATTAGACATGGTAAAGGCTAAAGAATTAAAATTAACATAAAGGAATTAGGAAAAAAAAAAAAAAAAACAAACCCCAAAACCCCAGAAATAAACCATAGGTTTTAAACAGTAACATTTCAGTGAATTCGTAAGACAACTTCTCCATCTCTTGACTAGATAATTTTCTTCAAAATATACTTCAGATGAGCAGAGAAGTTTGGTTTCATGTTCAGATCTTGGGCTGAATGTAAAATGGAATGCTTTGTGATATGCAGAATGTCAGCTAAGAGAATCTGAAGGCTTCTTCTGACCTGTATATCTGTGTATCAGCAGCCCCTGAACACTACTGGCGAGTGGTGATTTCCTCATAATTCTTTCCCTTCTCACCAGTGTTCCCAAGCTGTCTAGAGCCTTGTTTTAAAGGAAGTAATCCAACCGATGGCCTGTGTATGGTAGCTGACAGCTCGTCATTTTCTGTCTGCTGCCAGAGTCAATTACAGTGGTTGATCATCCATATTCATTGGAGTGAGCATTAGAAGAGGGAACAGTGTGTGCCATACCCACTGGCAGAGCACGGAAGTGACACACAAAGCATCTTGACATCACCCACTACATGAGCTTGGGCAAGTCACTTTTGCAACTCTTTGTCTTCATTTCCCTCCACGTCTTTGTGCCCAGGTGGGAAACCAATAAAAGCCCTCTGCAGAGCCATGGGAAGAGCTCATTCCTACCCTGACTTAAATCTCAGCTGAATCCACTGGATTCTACTGCAGTAACCTCTAAGAAAAAGCACTGTTATGGTGAAATTACATTGTCTTGTCTTTGTTACCAGGTTTCCTCCTAGCTCAGCCAGAAAGCTAAGATTCAGAGACTCCAGTTGGCTAAAGATTCAGAGATTCTGTAACAGACTTGTGCTAGCTTCAGGGTTTGGCTTCTGCTGGTGTGGTGCATCCCTCTGTTAATGAAAAGCACACAACCACATAAGGAATGCATCTTTTCAAATGTGAACTTCATGTAATTATGAAAGCAGTAGGAGATAAGAATAATTGTTTTCAGCTCCAGATGTCCTGTCTTCTTCAGCACTGCAGGAAGATCAAGTGAAAGTCGAGTAGGGGAATAAGGAAGTTCAAATGCACAGCAGGATAGCTGAAATTGACCAAAGTATGGGTAAGATCTAATGGAGTTAAAAGAAAATTCCTTTCCATATTCCTAGTCACCAAGGAGGTTTCTCACTATCATTATAAGCACATTCATTTCATGAGCCTGATTACTGAGTGGGTGGTTTGCACAGCTATCAACCAACAGGGCTGAACTCCCTGGTGCTGGAAACTGGTTTAATGAGAGGGGAGCTACAACGTTTTATGTTCTCTGGTTTAACTGGCTTTGCTAAGAACTCCATTCCCCATCACGAAACACATGCACAGCAGGACATGGTAAGGACCATTTCCAACATATTAAACATGCTGAAAGAGTGCTTTCTAAAAGTTTCAGTAAATGCAATCAATGGACATGTTGTGTCCGTGTGTGGGCTTAGGGATAAAATAAAGGAAAATTCAGTAGAGAGTTAGGGAAAAGGCAAGAAAAACAAATTGAATAGGGAGCCCACAAAGGTTGTGCTTTGCCAGATTAATGAGTCACTGTTTGCTGTGCTCTAAAGGCCCAGGAGACTGTCAGACACTCAAAGGAAACCAGGAAGTATTACAAGTGTGTCTTAGTAGGCAGAGCAACAGCACTGCTTGATTCAGGAGTAAAACTGAGCTCTTTCAATAGGCTGCAGGAGTTCCAGAATGACACAGGCTTCTGTGTATTGTCCCCTCTGGGGCTGCACCTCCTCGGAGCAGCTGTGTTAAGGCCACAGGGAGCAGATTTTGTCATTTAGGGCAGGTCCTAAAGGGGAACTATGAGGCATTTAAGCATGGCAGTCCAAAACTGTGAACCTGTAACCCCTCGCTGCAGCTGTTGCTCAGTCTTGAAGTTTCCTCAGCTGTTTGCACTGCATTTCTACAGGTGCCAAACGTGCTGCTTCGGGTATGTTTGGTACTTCTTTCCTTATATCCTTGGAGAGTCATGCTCCAAGCACAGCAGGCCCTTAAAAGGCAGAGGTAGTCTGCCATTCCCGTTTTAAAAGGCCAGAGGGGTGGTTGTATTTGACCTCTTTGTGTCTCAGAGCTACAAACCTCCTCTTGTAGGGGACAGCCCACTGCTCTCACAGCACTGAAAGGAGGCATCATTCCCACCGCTTCTCATAGCAGCTCTTCTGCTTCACAAGAAGGAGTTACAATTGTATGGGGTCTAGAAGAGAGTGTAACTTTCTAGCCTATTGTTAGGGCATTTATTTGTTCAGAAACACGTGAATTCTAAGCCCAGTTTGATGCTTGTTTATGTGTACTTCAGATTACTTCCTCAAAAATCAGCATTGGGAGTTATTTTATGTAATACTTTCAGTATTTTATGTAATACTTTCAGTAATAAAGTTGGCATGGAAAAGTAAGAATGTACTGGGGAACTGTTGATGGTGTAAGCATAGGAGGGAGTTTCTCTGTCAACACAGGACCAAATACTACACTGGAAAGACTAGAGAGGAATTGATGTAATAGGAACGGGGTGAAAGTTAGGTCATGCACATACGTGCTACTAGCAAGAATTTCTAATATAAAGTGATAAATGGAACTGATACTGGAGAAAAATCCAGATATATTGAACAATCAGAGGATAAATATGACGTGTTAGTATTTCTGGTAGGACAGGAAAATATTTTACATCCATGCAGGATACTGACAAGGCCACATCTGAAAAAATGATGATCAAAAGTAAGCCTGAGAGAGTCTGATTTCTACCTCTTAGGACATTAGAGGGTTAATCGCCAAAAGAAAGATAATCTATTTCAGCCCAAGGCTGAATATATCATTGTCTATGAATCCATGCAGCTAGAAACAAGATTAAGGTTCCTAGATATCAACAGAATAAAGCTTTTAGCTTTCTAGCAGAAGCAGGAAATCCAGTTGGTTTGAGGTGGAACTTGGCAAATTTCATAAAGAGATTACCTGACACTGCTGCCTGTATGAGAAAGGCCTGGGTTTAACAGCCCAGGAGCTCCTGGCCGGGGACAGTTGCCCTCAGATGCAGTTGCTTATCATTGCTGCTGAAAGGCCAATGTGCTTGGAGGAAACACTTGCAAATGGGGAAGAAAGTGCCAGTTTCTTGTATAAAGCTGTGGATCTCTTCCAGAACCTCCTGACTGATTCAGCTGGAGGAGATGAATCCTTGGCAGGATCTCCATCACTGGGGAGTTCTTAATGATACACGGGGTGAGATCCTGGCTCCTGTGAGGTTGATGGAAGTTTTGCTATTCATTTCTTTGAGGCCAGGATTTCACCCTGGAAAGGGAGTCAAAAGTACATGCATGCTTTCAGAGACAGAGTGGCTGATTAAATACATCTGGAGCACTGCTCTTTTATCAGTCATTGATAAAATAGTGCCTTTTAAATATAAACTTTGGGTAAGCTTAACCACACAATACAAACATGTTCTTTTACAAGCCCCAAAAGCAAAATCTGTTGGGAAAGATCAGAAACCATGGTAAAAAATAACACCCATTCCCTTCCACTCCAACCCCCTGAAGAGTTTAATGTTCCGCTGAAATGAGTGAATAAAGCATAGAAAAGCCAGTTAAAATATTTCTAGATGATACATAAAGCTTTATCCTCTAAGGATGTAATCCAAAACTATGCTCCCGCTCATTTAATGCCTGAGAAGTGAAGGACCAGATGGGAGTTCATCCGGATTCCAGCAGGGCCTGGCTGTGCTCCGCAGTGTCATCCAGCCCCTAAAGGGCTCAGGACCCGCAGCGAACCCTCGTCTGCTCGGACCAGGGTATCTAGCTACTTGGGGGACAGACACACACGCCTCCCCCCATGGTGCTGTGCACGGGGGCTAAGAGGGCTGGACGATACCCCCCGGCCCCGTGTTTCACCTGGCAGGGTACAGAACAGCCCCGCACGGTGCGGGACTGGACAAAGCAGCGGACACCGAGCGCATCCGAACCGGGCATGTGAACAGCGCAACGCCGAGCCGCGGAGGGCAGGGCGAGGCGAGACAAGGCGGGGGACTGCCCAGCCCCGCCTGCCCGCCCCCGGCCAGCCTTCCTCAGGGCTGGAGCGGGACCTTCCCCGGTGAGCGCAGCCCCGCCCGCCGCAGCTCCAGCCGCTGAGTTTGCTCCGGTCCCTCAATTGTTTCGCTCTCACAAGAACTTTGTTTACAGTCCCTTGTGCAGCGGGCGGCATCCCCCTCTTATACTTGCTCCGGGCTGGTGTTCGCTGCAGTCCTGCCCGGCACTCGGGAGGTAAGGCACGGCTCGGCTCGGCTCGGCTCGGCTCACTATACTACAGCATGGTCTATCTAGCTTAGCTCAGTTTGGTTCAGTTCAGCATAGTATAGTATACTAGCATGGTCTGGCATGGCTCAGCTCAGTTTAGCACAGCTCAGTTTAGCTCAGCATGGCACGGCTCCGCTCGGCATACTATACCATAGCATGGTCTAGCACGGTTTAGCTCGACTACGCATAGCATAGCAGGGCTCGGCTGGGCTCTCAGGCGCAGGACCCGCACACACTGAGTACCCGCGGGGCTTCGGCCCCGCTGCTGCCCGGCAGCTCCCGGAGCCGGCGGGGCGCGCTGGGGTTGCTCGGGCCCTGCGGGCACCCCCGCGCCGGCCCGCGGTCCTGAGGCGGTTCCCGCACCGCTCCCTCCTGCCCTGCGCAGGGTTTGCCCCAGGGGCCGTGGTACAATGGAAGTCTCACAGTGCGGGCAGCCCGAGCCGTGCTTTGGGCTTTCCCTGCCTCTTCACTGCTCCTCTCGCTTGCATAGGTGTGCGCGGACGGGCATGACACGCGTGTTTTGCTTCGGTGTCTGTGGAGTGTTACAGAACGATTTGTTTGTGGAGGGGTCTGTCTGGTTTCCGTCCTGGCCCAGCTATGTCTGGAAACGCAAAAAGGTGTGAGAGCTCAGACCTGGTAATTATTTTACTGAAAAACTTAGTGACGGGAACTTAGGGCATCCCGAGGCACAGAGAGCTGGTACGCACGAGTGTAACGTGCTCTCCTCTCTATAGTTCAGGGCCTGATCCTGGAGCCTTGTAAGTATAAATCCTAGTTCTGTGTTTCCAGGAGTGTTCACATGGGGAAGAGTTGCAGGATTGTGTTCAGGGTTACCACAGGCTGCTGGATTCCAAATGAACTCTGGCTCTCTGCTCAGTATAGGACGACAGACTCCTTATATTGGTTTCCGTAGTCACTTTAACACAAACCCAAGTGTGAAGCATGAGCATTATGAATTACTGGAATTTATATATGGAAAAAGGGGTGTTTGAAATATGCAAAAGACAGCCTCAGGTCTGTGATATAGAAGAAAACTTAATGTGCCGCACTGCCTCTGGGTAAATGCGAGAAAGGGGAGACAGTTGTAGGTGAGAAATACCATCTCATTGCACTTGGGCAGAGAGCGTCAGCATGTGGAAAGCCTCCTGAGAGCACCGCATTGAAATGATTCCCAGTTAAAATCTTGGAAGCTGAATGTAGAGATTCCTTGTATTCCTGCTTCTTTGGCTTTATGGTGACGGGGGGAAGAAATTTGGTCTGTCAGTCAGGGGGTTGGTAAAGACATTGATTTAAAAACTGACCTGAAGTGTCTGTGGTCAAATCCAATCCAGAGAAATGACTAACAGAGAGATTAATCTTTGTAAAGAATGATGCTGGCTGAGGGGCGCAAATGTGCTGGGAAGAGCCTTTTGAACAACCATAACCATTCTTATAATAGGTGTGCAAGTTGCAAGATTATTCCAGAGGTCTGCTGTTGGTCTGATGTAACCTGCATTATTTATCTGAGGTGGGGGTTTTCCTGCATTTCCCTCCAAACTTTTCAAAAAGTGAAACTAGTCACTGGTAGAGACAAGAATGTAATCAAGGAGATAAGCAAGGAGACCTTTATTATTAGCTACCTTCATTAACCAGCTAATTATACTTTAGCTGTGTCACAGCTGAAGAGCAGCAGCAGTTTGTGCCTGTAAATGTCTGTGAGCTGTTAGCATGGCCTAAGCAACTTAAAAGGAGAAGAAGCCCTTAAAGTTTATCATTATACAAGTATATCCTCATGAATATATTCCCATTTCCACTTAGGAGTCCAAACTCAGTGTGGAAGTGAGTTTCCATAATCATGCCTATACAGAAAGGGAATGTTGAGTAAGATTAGCAACATAAATCTCTGCCTGCTTCATGAGTTTTACCCAGCTGCTTGGTGACTTCCCAGCTGTTTCTGCACTTGATTACAGTTTCCATCACTGTTGTGCTGCAGAGTCTGCCTTGTCCCTGTTTGAGTTACGAACCTTGTTCTTAAAAATCCAAATAACAGAAATTAACAATAGCAAATATAATGGACTTATGTTTATTACAGCGAGTTCTTGGACTCAGCTTGCCTGTTTGTTTTTCTGAGAGGAGTTTTTGGGTTTATATTAGGTTTTGTTACAGCAGAGGGGGTTTTAGTGGGAAGCATGTTGTTATTGCCAGTTTACAGCTGAGAAAACCAAGGCACAGGGAGATGAAGTAATTTGCTCAAAGAAACTGGAGACAGAATAGGCAAAACCCCAAGTACTCCAAGTTGTGATTCACATAAATGAGCAATAGAAATGAAGTTAAATGAGATTTGTGACTACAGAAATTCCCATGCATTATCTTGTCCTACTTAGCTCTTTCTGAGGTCTTGCCTGGGTTGTGACATCACTGAGATGAAAGAAGAAAATTATATAGGGCCAGAAATGTGCGGCTGCTGCCAAGAAAAGAGGCAGAAACCCCTTGGAGAGCCAGAGGGAGAACATCCCCTGCTTCCATTCGATCAGCAGCGGGAGTCAGCATACAGCAGAAGCTTTGTTCTTAAGAAGCTGATAAATATCCTCCAACTTTTTTTTGTAGGAAACGTCCATGCTAGAATATTGTTACCTCCAGTTCAGCAACATCTGAAAGCTTCAAAGCCTGGAGCAGCACTTGCATGACTCCCCCTTGAATTGACATACGAGACATCTCAAACCATCTTCCTCTGCTAACTGAGCCAAGGGATTTGTTCCGATGGATTTCTTCTGGACCTGGTAAGTGTGTGTGCTGCTGGATGTCATGGCTTTTCAACTTACATCTATTAGTGGGTAAAGCATTCCTCTCTTCTTTGTCTGGTGTTAGCCACAGATTGCCAGAGAAACACATTCTTCCTCCAAGTCACCATAGCTCCATACAGCAGTACTCATGGTATGATTAGTGAAAGGATGCTGGTGTTGCCGGGTATCTTCGCCTAAATTTCTTACCCTGAAACTTGAACCAAGTCACCTGTTGGCATAAGTCAGAAGTGACTTTGCTGGCAAAGAGGATCTAGTACCTTATTTTCTAGGGCTGAATACCTTTACTCCCACTTCAGATAGGTTCTGTTGTTTATTTTAGTTAGAGTCTTTCAATAGGGGTTTGTTTATTTGTTTTGTATGAATGCTGTCTGCTTACATCCTATTACAGGCAAGAAATGTGCTTCTCAGAAGCCAAAAGGTATTTTGCCATTAATTTCATTTTGGTAGTTCAGAAGATTTTTTTACAAAATTAATGCTAGTTTTGACTGTATAAATGCATCTCCTTTCTTCATAAACCTCTGTACAAGACATCTAAGAGATTAATGTTCATTGGGGATGTATCTGAAGCAGAGGGACAAGGACTCTAGGGACAGGAGTAAATATACTTTGACTGAATGTTGAAGTTTTTTCAAGATAATCATGTTCACTATGACCCCAGTCCAAAGTCTTTTCAAGTTATTGGGAACTTTCCCTATTTCTATGACTGTTACAGTGTTTAGACTTCTGCATAGTCATTAAAATGTATTTGGGTGTGAAATACCTTTTATATGGAAAATGATTATTTTGTTTCCTCTCAAATTTAATAATAAAATGTTGAACTAACTGAATATGGCTATCAAGTATCAAAGATTAGCCCTATTCAATTAGTAGGATCAAAAGAAGGTGACATTTAGGGAGCACATTCTCCCATTGTGCCGATCTTCTGTGACATTTAATGGGTAAGTGATGCAGCAACATAGTGGCACCGCTGAGTCTCACTGCCATGTAAGACATTATTGAGAATGCAGAACTTGGGCTCAGGCCCATGTGGGGACAGATCAGTGGTTCTCTAGGGCAACCCCATGGCTTTCCCAGACTCTTTCTGTCTGATCTAAAAGGTACTTAATTGTGCATTAGAATTTGAAGAACAAAGCAACAGAACCTCAGAGAGCAAATCTATTTGCTTTGTCCAATAAGCACTGATCAGATCCTGTTCCTGCCCTTGGAGATACCAGACACCTTCACAACAAAACACAGAACCATGGAATGGTTGTGGCTGGAAGGGTCCTCTGGAGGTCATCTGGTCCATCAGTGTCCTGCTCAAGCAAGGTCACCTAAAGAAATCTGTTCAGGTGGCTTTTGAATATCTCTGAGGATGGAGACCCCCAAAACACCCTGGTCAACCTGTTCCAGTGCTCAGTCACACTCACAGTAAAAAAGTGCTTCCTGATGTTCAGGCAGAACCTTCTTGTGTTTTCAGTTAGTGCCCATTGTCTCTTGTTTTGTGAGTGTGTGTGCTTGGTTCTGCTGTGCTCAGTGTTGTCATTAGGAGGTTACTCTGTCTTGTAGCTGCTGAACCCATTGTGGGATTGAGCCCTGGGGACAGCCCTGTACAGCAAGAAACACTACTGAGCTGAGCACTCTTCTTTAGGGCAGCAGAACAAAAGCTTTGTCAAACCAGGTCTAAACTTTCTTTATGTCAGTAGGGTTCAAGGAAACTCCAATACAAACTCTCTGACTACAGTGTAGCCTGTTTGTGTGTGTATTTAAAAATAGAGAAATCCTCTTTCTCAGAAAACACACAGTTATAGGATGTACTGAGATATAAAACCAAGGGCTCTCCACAATGGATGAATATATCTTAGCAACAAGGGTGGAGTGGTGGGAAAGGAAAAGGAGAATACAAGTATCTGGCAATTAACTTCCTAGTCACAGATGTGAAGGTGATAAAAGTGATAAAAGCATTACTGCATTGCCAGCACTCTTCCTTCTTCTCTGAGCTGCATATCATGCTGCTCATAAGAGCAAAAGCTACACAGCCTGTAGCAGAGAGTGGTGGGAGAGTCCTGTGCGCTACACGCAGAAGGAAAACCTAGTGCTTCCCTGGTGTACCAGTCTCTGTTGTATGTGGTGGGGTGTACTGATCACACAGCCATGGCGTTGTCAGAGGCTCACTAACCGCCATACCACCACATTCCCCGCAGGAATTATGAGGTCTGTTCATGGCTGCCTGTAGCAGCAGAGAGTCATGGGCTCATCTTTCCCTGATCAGATGGACTCCAGTTAGGCACTGGGCACAGGGACCAAAAGCTGTTTTGCCTCATAATGCAGATGGAATCAAGTTGTGCGTGCTCTCTGTAGGACTGAAAGTGTGTATACAATGCAGAAACAGAAGAAAAGTGACCTACTGTCACTAGAATGTGTATGACACTAAATTTCCCTCCCATGGAGTAACATGGATGTGGTTTCATGGACTTGAGTAATTTCCCCGTGGAAGTGGTGAATACCTCAATGTTGGACACTTTTAAGATTCAGCTGGACAGGGTGGTGGGAAGCCTAGCTTAGGTCATGCTTTGCCAAGAAAAGTTGAACCAGGTGATCCTTGTGGTTCCAACCTTGTATTCTGTGACTCTATGACTTAAAAGGGACCCATTACTTTTGCTTTCTGCTGGTGTTTGCTGAGTGCAGGGAACTGTTTTAATCTCCATTCCCCCCACATCCATATCTAGTCATGACCATTTGAATTTTTCACTGAGTAGCGCTTTCATTGAGAAGTTTGCTATTAAGTCCTGGGTTTTACTGGACCAGTTCATGCCCATGTTATTGTGATGTGTAATGAAGCAAATCTGCATAACGTGTGTGTAGAGGTGTAGCTCTAAAGAAACACTGAAAAAGTGTGGGAGCAAGAGCAGAATTTTTAACCAAAACAGCCTTTGAACTTCACCTCCTCATCAGAAGATGTAATGCCATTGAAATCTAAACTACATCAAATACCAACTTTAGGATGTGACTTAAAGTAAGATTTAGCCCACAGCACTTTAAGGTTGGTGTCTGTCTTGGTCTATGTTCTTTCTAGCACACACTGATGGCTACTATAAGAATTTATTCAGATCCTCCACAATCAGTAGTGTTACAAGGAAGCTTGTCCATAACCCCTTGTCAGCCATTTGTCATGCAACAGTAACGCTTGGTTGAACTCATGCTCTTCTCTCCACAGTGCACCGTGTGCTCAGCAGTGCCTGCTCTAGCCTAAGAACTGACGGAGTCAAGGCAATCAAGATGACAAACGAACCTATTAAAGAGATTCTGGGCGCTCCAAAGCATCCTGGTACTGTAACCATGGAGAAGTGTAATAACAATGACTGTGTGATAACCACCATCCCTCTTGTCAGTGAGTGCCAGCTGACCGCAGCAACAGGGGGAGCAGAACTCTCCTGTTACCGCTGTACCATTCCCTTTGGGGTGGTTATCCTCATAGCTGGCATCGTGGTTACTGCTGTGGCATACAGCTTTAATTCTCATGGATCAATCATCTCAGTGTTTGGATTAGTCCTTTTGTCATCAGGACTTCTTTTGCTGGCTTCTAGCGCAGTGTGCTGGAAAATCAGGCAGCAAAACAAGAAAGCAAAGAGGCGGGAGAGCCAGACAGCGCTTGTGGCAAATCAGAGAACCTTGTTTGGTTAAAGACAACCAGGAGAAGGCTGGACAGAAGGCAGAACCTTTGTAAGTCAGCTTGACTATTTATCGATAGGAGAGATTGCAAGTTTTAATTTAACTTTGGAAATGAACTGAAGTGGAAATGGAATGGATTAAGAAATATTCCTTGAAACTCTGCAAGTGCTCTTAATATTTTTCTTACTGCAGATTTGGTAGTGATTCTTTTGAAGACGGAGGAAAACCCACTTTTTCTGCACAGAAAGCGGCATCATCCTGACTTCCATCATCACAACTGCATTCTCCAACATGCTGATCATGTTGGAAAGGGACTTTTGAAAACTAAGAGTAGTTTGAACTGTCTTGAAATGCCAGGATCTCCTTAAAATACACACTGTGACATTTGACCGAGGGAGAAGTCATAGCATTTGAGGTGACTACAAGCTTATGGCCAGATTGTGACTTAAATTGTAGCTCAAAAAAGAAAAAAGCAATAACAACCAAACACTGCAGATTGCTCAATAAGCTGATTCTTATATTTTATGTAACTTTCCCCTCCCAATATCTGTGGTACTTTCCCCCCTTTTTTTAAACCAACTAATATTAATTTTGTTCTACTATTGAATAGAAATAGGTAGAAATATATAATGTTATTGTCTAACCTAAATAACGGGGTATGATTATGGCTTAAAACATGAGACTTTTTTGGTTTTATAAATTAAAATGGTCAGGTTTAGCACTTTGGATTATTTTGCTATAAAAGTAAAAAGTAAATTTCATTAAAATAATATTCAGTGCTGCTAGACCTTTAGCAAATCTGTTCTTGCTATCAGGATATCTTGTATCTTCAACTTTGACTGCTTTATGATTCTATTTTTGTAGAACAGTAACTGTGAACATATGTACTGCTGATCTCCTCCCAAAATCTCTGTAGAGTGTGGATTATAGTTTGATGGCCCATTCCTTTTGCAGGTTGCTGTAGCAACTGTTACTGGAAAACCATAATGGTCAGTTCTGCAGACACATACTGGCATGGTCACTTTTAGACACAACTATGAATAATTACTTGCTGAAGCAAAGTCATCTGTATAGTAACTGTTTGCTGAATGAGCTTTGGGATTGTGGATCTAGAAAAGCAGGTGCCAGGCGTCCCCTGTGTGTGTCCGTTTGATTCTGTAACTCTTGTGTTCCAGACGTCTTCCAGCTTCTTTTCAGATAATGAATAATTGAGGGGCTGGTCCCAAGGTGAAGCAAACCAGAATGTTATTTCTTCATCTCTATCCTGAAGGACAAGTGGTGCGGAGCCAAGTCACAGGCTGCCACCCCAGCGTGTGTGAAGGTGTCAGAAGGCAGAGGGGCTGCATGGAGCCCTCTTTATTTTTCCCCTCTCTGTTTTTTTTTGTCCTTTATTTCTCCCGACTCAAAAGGGCTGGATGTGATTTTTAGTTTCCACTGCTGCAGCGAGTGAGGCTGTTATTAATGTGCCTCCTCTTTGCCCTCTGCTGCCTCTGGCATCCACAACAGCAGTGGTGATGCCACTGCAGAGCATCCCTGCCAACCAGGGGGGTTGCCTTCCACAGGTCACCCTGGAGCTGTATGCTTCACCTCCTGAAATCACCCGGCATCCTGGCTTAGGTGCCACCTTTTCTTCTGCTCTCCATGGTTTAAGCTTGTTGCATCCATAATCTATCCCTGGATATGTGCAGTGCACTTCATGTTTTAAATAGAGCAAGCTGTATGTATGGGAGGGGATGTTTGGAGTCAGTATTTGCGTTGCCACACTCCGTGGTTACCAGACGCTATAATAAAATCACTTGCATCAGAGGAAAGCTGACAACACATTTTAGCACTTCCATGGCCCTAACTTAATCACGGCAGGAAGCTTTCCTGCTGCTAGGAGAACATGTTGCGTCACCAGAACATCTGACACCGGTGTCTAATGTCAATCACTTTGCTTAAGGTCATTAAAAATATTAGGGTGTCCCCTTACGATGTACAGGTTTTGCATGAGTGACAATTTATGGGAAATGCATAGCATGATAAATAATGGAACAGGTGGAACTAAAGTGGTGTCTTTCCTGTTTAAAATGAGAAAAGTGATTGACATCAGCAAAGCTGGATAAACTAAATAGGGCTATTTATTTCTTTCCCCCCTAGGAACACAATAGTTTTTCTGACTCTTTCTTCCCCCTCTCCATTTCTGTTTTTTTCTCAGTGGAATTTTGCAGGCTGCTGAGGAGAGAATTGGAGGGACTGTAGAGATGCAGGGATTTGCACTACACACGTGGAGCAGCTCAGTCCCATCGTTCCCAGTCTGTTGTCCTCTGCAGAAGTCTTTTCCATATGCGGGTCTTCCCTTCACCATTGGTGTGATAGAGGCGAGCTTGTGTATGGCATGAGGAAGGGAAACAGAGGTGCAAGGTGAGGCTCTGCTCCAAATCAAAAGAAAAGGCCAAACTCAATGGAATAAGAGGCAATGGGTTTTGTGGAGTATTTTTTTCCAGGGAAAGTATATATGAGTCAGAATTGCTCTGATACTGCTAGAGATTTCCCTTATCTCTACTCTGTTTTATATTTGCCCTGAACGTACAAGGACACAGCAGAGTGCCTGCACCACCCTCTGCCTTGCTAAGTGTGGGCATCCAGGCATTAAGCAGCATGTGAGCAGTGACAGCCAGCATTGTGCTGACCCTAGGTGTGATGTCCTAGCAAGCAAAGTTTCAGCTACTGCATGGTCCCAGGATACCAGCTGGCAGATAGATTGAAAGGCCTCTAGGTAATACAGGGCTGCCTCAGCAAAACTGCTGAGCTCAGCAGCATCAGCTCTATTCCAGTGGTACAACATACATGCACAAGCCTCTCCATATCAATCAGTGAGTGAAGTCTGTGCAGGACTTCACTCTTGTTTGTGTTTTACTCAGAAAAGCAAAATAGTAACTTTATGGGGAAAAATCCCAGCACTTGGTCTTGGCATCCTGCAGGAGGAGGCCAGAGGTTGTGAACAGTTTAGTCAGAGACCTCATGCTGTTGAAGGCGTTTTCACATACTTCATCGCTGAATTGCCACGAGGTCTTAGAAGCTGGCACAGACTTCACCACCATGATTTGTGTGCATTGATTTTGGGACAATCTGAAGTAGCAGTAATATCTTTTCTGAATGACCAATGATGACATCCCACACAAGTCTTACAGTCTATGTTTTTCATTCCCACAAATCTATACATAACGGACTTTTTCATTACTGTGCTCTCTCCCTATGCCCCTGGTGCTGGTTCCAACACAGGAGCAATACCTTCTTCTTAGCCCTTAAACCCTAAGTTGTTCTGAGGGAGGTGTTACATGAGTACGTGTGGCAGGTTTGGCCCCTTCATTTTTCCAGAAACCGGTAATTTTGTTAGATCTGAAATGTTTTTTACAAGGGCACATCTGCAATGCTTTTTACAGGGGTCAACCCCCTCAAACTGGTCAGCTACAAACAGCAAAATTTCAGCTTCAGCTTCTGAACCCCATGACTGGATTGATTTGGGGTTTCATGCTTGGATGCTGGGCCAGGCAACCCACCAAGGCTTTGCTACAAAGCCATATGGAACTCCAGAACTGCTGTTTGGTGTTTCTCATGGGAACCTGAGCGGCAGAAGTCAGCCTGGAGGATGCAACCCTGTGGAGATCACAATGACTTTCCAGCTCAGAAACACCTTCCCTTCTGATGCAAAACCGCTTTGAATGCGACAAGTGGTATTTCAGTTCTGGGAGAGGTTGGGTGGGAGCTGATGCAAATTTTATTGTCACAATTGCTTGTCTCTCCCTTCCTGAAAGCTCTGGCAGCATTGCACAAGCAAAATTGCCCTCACAAGGATAGAAAATTATCTAATAGGGGAATTGCGCTGGTGCACCGGGCAAACGTTACGGTGATCTTCAATAATAATTTCAAACCCTAAGCACAGGAAATTGTGTCTGTAACTACACCCTGTATTGCTATTGTACACAAAGCCAGTTATAGCCTGGGACAGTATTTAAAATAATAATCAGTTTAGGATGACAATGCTCAGTATTTGTTCAAGTCTAAACGCCCAATTTACGATTCCCCAGTCACTAGTGTGTCGTGATTTGTACGTGACCATGGGTCTAACACCAGAATTTGCCAAAAAAATAAAGAAAGAGAGAAAGAAAGGGTAGATTCATGGACTTGTGTTCAAGAGTTATGTTCCTCTGTCTTGGACACTCGGGAGAGCTCCTGTTACCAAACAATGAATGTACAACATTACTGCAGCTCAACAGAACAGGAACTGGGCTTCGAGTACGGAATGAAGAAAGGCTTGAGAGTCTCATCAGGATCCGGAAGGGTCAGGCCAGGAACAAGCCTCTGGAATATCCCGTATTCTTGCCTCAGCTTTGCTTATCCGGAGCCAAAGTCCAGGGCTAATGCTCCTTTAATCTGACGTGGAGGTTGTTGCATATTATTAGCAGGTTTCACCTGATTTGTTTTTGAAATGGGCTCTGAAATAAGAACAGAACAATATTGGCAGCCATCTTTTAGCATATGTATTTCCAGTACCTCTGATGCCTGGAAGCTGTAGGAATTTTTAGCTATATCAGTATAAATCTTTGTCAATTACAAAGGGCTTTGATATGTAAAAGTACATTAACATACCAAGAATTGCACTGTATGATGTGAAACATTATATAAATCCTGGAAAAGTTCTATGTGTAGACTGTATCTTACAGACTAAACCACATGGGAGAACAATGGTCTTAAACTGCAGAATCAACTTGAATTTTTGGCTTTTATTCAGGTTGTTGATGTCACTATTAACATGACAGAGGACCTAATCCTTCCTCTTGTGAGCAGGCAGTTAGAGTCCTATTGTCCTAACTCCTGCACCCAAAAATTTGCATTTGTGGCAAACATGGTATTTTTGAAAAACCCTTATTTTTGTGTTGATTCCTTCACTTCTTCACTTTCTGTGCTTTGCAGACTAAGAGAAAAATGTATTAAACTTTAAAAACAGAGGAAAAGAGGAAAGAGAACACAAAGAACAGAACAGCAAATGGACACTGCAAAAAGTCATGGAGGGATAGCAGAGCTTTACACAAGTACCTTGTTGAAAGAGATTTGTATAAATATGTAAGTCTTGTTTCTGATACATCCTTGCCTGTATCAGTTTTTTTCCTATAAAATATCTGAAGTCTCCAGGTTAAGATCAGTGTTAGATATCACCTCATATTTCTTCTCCTTTTCTGTTTCCTAGGAACCAGTCAGCTCAGTGAAAGGCAGGAGTTTAATTTCTTACATCCTTTGCAATCTAACTGAAATCAAATGGCCATTTGGGATTTGCAGAGGCAGTGCCCCCGTGCTTTTGGAAGTTAGAAAGCATTCAGCCACAGTCTACTCTAGAAGAGGTAGGCATCACATAGAGGTAAAGATTTCTGTACTGCAGCAGAAGATGTCAGTGAATCATCTATTGAAAAAAGTCAGTAACACCAGAGCAGCCCTTCACCACCTCTTCTCAGCCACATTCCCTTTCAATCTGAAGGCCCGAGTTTGTGAATAGAGTTAACAGCTTTCCTGGAAAACTGGCCCATGACATTATTTCCTTGTGAACTCCATCCACCTGTCATGTTAGGGCTTGGTGCGACGCCAGCACTGGCAGGAAATAATAGGCAGCAGGATGCTGGTGTGTGTCGATGGCCCTGACCCTCCCATTCCTGAACATGAATAAGCTTCGCGCTCTCAAGGCGTCACAGCCACAGGGCCCACAGAAACGCATGGGTGGGATGCAGAGCCACTAAAATAACATCCAACCGCCCTGAGCTGCAGCAACAGAGCTGCATGGGAAGAGATGGTGTCACATTCTTACTGCCGGCTGCTCTTTGTTCTCTCCCCTGCATTCTGTCTGTGCTGAGGATAGTACAATGGCTGCTTAACAAGGAAACAAAAGTACAAAGTAGGCCTGCATGTGAATTAGCTGAGATTCCCCAGAAGAACACAAAAGCTTCATTGAACAACTTTCACCACTTCAGGAGGGAAATGCACTGGGTGGGAACAGGAGTTTGAACGGTTTGCAGCTAGCTTTCTCCTGATACTGCACTGTTGTCTCTGGGAAAGGTAGTTCTCTTCAGTATTTAGCGGGACAAATGCTTGGGAGATTAAATGATGAGTTAGGGGAGCCCAAATCATCCCTTAGATGAGACTTGGTTTCAGTTTATGACATGGTGCAAACTGAAATGTGCATTCTTCAAGATCACCTCAGTAGCCCCCTGTCAATCTGGGTAGCTGGTGTCCCAAAATCCTTCATAGGCACTGGGCAGAGTGCAGGGAGGAGGATAGAAAGACTTCTTATTCCCACTCACTCCTCTGCCAGATCACACGTGGCAAAATCTGTTTAGGTTCTCATACAGCAATTCTTCTCTGAGCTACTCAAGAGTATTAATCTGGAATATTAGTTCTCTTGCTCCTCATCTCAGAGCTGTAAAGGTAGCTATGCTCTCCTGAAGGACATCCCATTTTGAAACTCAAAGTCACTACTCCATCTGTTTTAATATCTTGAGTTGTTCTGGATTGGTAAAAAAAGAGAAAAGATCACATAGACACACACACATGTGCTCTTTTGACTAGATGTAAGGACAAATAGCCTGAGATAAGTACACTTTTAATGCTTGCAGCATAAAAAATGCACTCCCCCAAAGGAAGCTTCTTCCCAGGGCTGATGGCTGAGAGCCAGAATAATTGCTGGAAGGGCCAGGCATGTTGGGGCTGGAGCTGGAATGAAAGTTTGTTTGTAAGCCAGTGCTCACCACCTCCCTGCTCCCTTTGCAGCTTTATGGGTAAGAAATGTCTGATCCCACAAGCTAGCTCTGGCTTCATGTGGTGAGATGTCTGTGCCTCTGAATCAAACCATGACCATTTTTCCTCATCTTCTGTGTAATGGAAGAGCTGAAATCTCACTATACTTCACATCATGTAACTCAAGAGCTCCTTAGTTAAGAGTGCTGGAGGCAGATACACTGTTCATGAGAATTGGCTTAGTCTCCTGGAATCAGTGGGGTATATCATGCATGACCATCTGAGTTGCCACTTCTGTTTTGTTTTTAGTTAAACAGAGACAAAGAAAATGTCATTCTTTGCCTACCAGCTGATGGTGCTTGAAAGAATGACCTTTGCTGTCACCCAAGCAAACAGCTTTTCAGTCATCACTCTGGCTTCTAAAACAAATTTGTAAAGAAACAGTCTGATCTCTTAGCCATTTTCCTGGAAGTATTTTTCATAAGAAAATCCAATGACTGGGGCAGTCATTGCCTGATCTGGAACAAAACTGGTACAGCTTAGATTTAATGAAATCCAGGCTTGAAGCAAACGAGATTTGAAGATGGTTAAGTTATTGCTAATGTTGCAGCTCTTATAAGATGAATGATTACGTGTAATAGGGTCAACACCTTCAGCTGCCTTTTAAGATTAGGAAAAAACTCCCAATAACCAATAAAACAAACTTCCCTTGGCGAAGTATTTCAGTACCTGCATCACAGCAGCTGGAACATGGCAGTGCCAGCCCAGCACCTTGTTCCGAATCTCCAGCGCCGCAGGGCTGCCCACACGTCCCCCTTCGCACAGCACCAAGGTCCCGTTGGCCTCCTGCAGCGACACCAATTTTGGATATTTTTGAGCGCCATCTACTGGAGTTTTACCTGGTTTATCCCTGCACACAAACTGTGCTGCCTATGTATTCAGAGATGTATAATACAGACAGGTAAGAGGTTTGAAGGATTTCAAATTGAGGAGGAGAATGAAAAAGTAAGACTTAAGCACCGCAGTACTCCCACGACTGATGGGCATCCCTACAGTGTCACAGCAAGCTCCCATGTTTTCATGGTTCTGATATTCCACTATTTCCTATGGTGAAACATTTCCAAATGCTGGACTTACAGCTGGTCTGAAACTCCCAAGGGATTAGTCTTCCACTGGAATACGATGATCTGATTAACTCCAAACTTTTCACAGAAATGTAAGAATTTTGTTGCTTATTCATTTTTCCAGGAAATTGTAATAATGAAATATGTTGCATTTTCGACTGCATTGTTTTAAAAAACATCAGAAAGAGAGAGATGACACAGAACATCTTTGTCTGCTGAAATGAAATATTATACACCTATGTGAAAGCTGTATGCCTTAATTCACGCACAGATAAAATCTGGAAACTGAGATTTGCATCCTGATTTGGGAAGGTAATAAAATGAGAACAGTCCTGGAATTTTTCATGGATTGAATTTCTAGACTGTACAGAGCTCCCATCGCTAAATTTTTATTTCTGTATTCCATGTTGATTTGAGAGAAAAGAGCCTGACTTGGGCGATTCTTTCTCTGTGTTTCTCTCCATGCACACACTGCTCATACCTTGCTAAACCCTAGTCCTGCCGACATCCTCAGTCCAGCAAAGCAGACTGTTGGCAGTTCCAGTTTCCTGTAGCACAGGCAAACCTTTTGTACTTCTTCCCTTCGGGCAATTTTCGTTTTCCCAGTGTTAGAAGTGTGCGAGGTCTTTCCAGCAGGGAAATGCACGTTGCAGGCAGTGAGGCCAAGTGTACAAAGAGAAAGGAGGCTCAGTACAAGTTACGACACCGACATCTGGCATATAGATTTGACGTCTCTGTCACCTCCTTTGCTGGACAATGCTCTTGTCCCCAGAGTGAAGGCTTTGTTAAACACTGGAACTCTGCAAATGTGGCTGGCATCGCTCTGCAGAGTGCTTTGAGAGAGTTCTCATATGTACAGATCTGGCATTTGAAAGAAGGAAAATGTCAGGTCTCTCTAGCATCATACCCTAAACATCAGGTATTTGGGAAGGCAGCTCCTGCTGCAGAAAGCTGTAGTCTGAACACCACACAGCAGACATGAAGCTGTATTGAAAAATGATTTGGAGCAAAGGAGAGAAGCAGTAGTTGCCAGTTTTTACCAGGAGCTGGAGGGCTGTTCAGGCTTGGGCACTGTTAGCTCCTGATGTTAACACACCATCTGCAGGAGACAACTTCTATTTCCCTCTCATTCAGCCACTCATTTTAGCCCCTTTGGGACAGGCTAGCTGTGCAGAGGGATCATTTAATCACAGACGAGTCTGAGAATAAGCCATGTGAAAGATAACCTGCAAAGTCACTCTTCACTTTCTTTCCAGCTTAAAACTGGTATTAGGAGGGTTATTCTGTGGGTAGGACATGTAGGTGTGTAGGGCACGGTGCAGCAGTGAGCAGATATCTCCAGTGGTCCAGCAGCTCCGGCAGCCCAGCAAGGTGTTCAGGAAACCATTCACTTAAAAGCCCCTGGAGAACAAGTATTACAGGCAGGAGAGGAGAATAAATCCACATTTGAGCAGAGAGAGATGCTGTGTTCCAGGCATTGATGGGGTGAGGTGGGCAGAGCTGTTCTGCATCTCCTGCGCATCACAGGCAGAAGGAGCAACCGTGTAAATTGTATTAAATGGTCGATTAGATTTTTCTGTTTCCAGCAAAATTTAAATCCACCTTGAACCAAAGTTTTCCCTTGGGCTAGTGCAGCAGTTCAGCTGAACAGAAAAGATGCTATTGAGGCAATTTTTGGCATGGAAGAGATTAAGTACCGTGAAGTCAGAGCTAAAAGCTTGCAGTTCAGCAACACACCATGAAATTACATTCCTGAACATGTGAATTATATCATGGTCAGAACTCATGGCCATCTGACAACTGCCTTGGGAAGTTTTATATTAAAGTCCTGTCAAGCATTACAAGTGTCCTAAGATGATGATGGAATTACTGATTAGAGAGGGGCTTGTAGCATGGCTGGCAGCTGCTAAGGAATGGCCTTCAACTGCAGAGAAAGGGTCCTAATGGAGAAAGAATGGATTCTACAACATTAGGTCATTTTAGAGGATTTTTGAGTCTGTTTGTTAATGAATGTGTGTATCCGCAAAGTAGCCTCTTATGAGGTCAGGGAGCATCCCTAGGTGCTTGAGGGAGAAAATAAAAAGCTGTGTTGTTTTTTGAGTGGAGATCTTGGTAGCAGGTCCAAAAAGAGAACTCAGCTCCTGTCTCCATCTTCTCTAAACTCGCTCTTTCTTGCAGGGAAAAGAAAGGTCTATTTTTTAATTGGATCTTTTTAAATACTGTCAGGTTTCCCCTCCTCTTATTTGATACAAGAAGCAAAAATAGGGGACTTTCTCATGCATAGGCTGTGTTTATGTAACTCACTCTTATCATAGGATGTTAGAACACTTTGATAGTGTTTGCCAAATACAAACTTGTGGCTCCAATTTCTGGATACCTTTAAACATTTCCTAGGTGGGCTCATTAGCTACACTTCCCATCAGACACTTGTTCCTAATGGATGAAATTAGTTCCGATTTGATTTTCTCAGACATCATTTGGTTGTGATTTCGTTGGTTTTAACATCTCGTCAGTTAAACGGCATAGTACCTTTGTGTATATAAGCAATCATCCTGTTATGCTTAATTTTTTTCTTCGTTAAAGTAGATGATCTAAAAATATTAATTCTCAAGTTTAGAAATGTGCCCTGAGCAGCACACCTATTAAAATATACAATATAAAGAAACTCCAGCACTTCCTTTATTCTGAACCCACCAGATGATATCTTTGTCTCACTGGTGACAATAACACAACTTTCAGATCTCCATAAAACCAAGGTCGTACCCACAGATGTCTCTCTGTTGCCAACTACTTTTTCATTATAAAAGGAGTTTCATCTTCATGGCAGTTTTATGGCACTGAGGGAAGAAATTTGTACCATTCTCTAAATCAATGCAGAAAACAATTTCTTTCAACCAAATTTGAGGAACTTTTTAGTGTAAATGCCTCTGTCAGATACCTGCACCACAGAATCTGTCAGTGGATCTTTCCACTCTTTCTGTGGGTTTTATCCAAAGAGGATAAAGAAAGAAGATTCATTTTCTACAAGCATGAAACTGCACTAGAATGTATTAAACCAACATCAGGGAATTCAATTTCAGGGTTTTTCTCTCATAGTGAAAGTCATTTGGTTTGGGGCCATCAGTTAAGCAACACAAACCCCCAGCAGAGCCACAGTGCAATTACAATCTAATCACATTGAAGTGAAACTGCAAAATAATCTCAGTTGTCATTGCTACACAAAAGGTTGCTGTTAGCTGTCAGTCTCTCTATCACCAACAGGAAAGTCAACTTCCACACTGTTTACAAGCCTCGCTTAAGGAACACTGGGCCTAAATCCTAAACAAACTTCCTCTGCCATAATTGCTAACATAATAGCACAACGTGGAGACTTTGTCACTAGAGATCCATTATTATTTAAATTGCTATAGCACAAAGCCAGCTCATTCTTTGACACTCATTTTGTATGTTCAGATGCCAGAGGTTCTTGGTAGGATCACAATGAGCTGAGAAAGCAGCCTGCCCAAAGACTAGTGTTATTTGAAGGTATCCAAACAACAGCAATTACACTCAATATCAAATCCCCTTATTCCCTGGTCTATGTATTTTATTTGGAAACCATTGAATACATTTGCTAGATGAAAGTCACTGTGACAACTGCACTTTGGGATGACTTTCTGCTATTGTTGCAAATTCAGCAGAGAATACAGAGATGCTCAAGGTTAAACAAGGGTGCTACTGCTCTGCTGAACCAAGCCTAATCTAACGCATGTAACTCCTGAACCAAACACTGTTTGACTTCTTGTACCTCTGCCCTTCAGTGCTAGTTCAACTGGTCAAGTAGAAGGGTGAAATAAGGTGTTTTTCAAACCACACATCATCACGGTGCATACAGTTGTTTGTCTCGTGGTTTGTACGATGAATGTTTCACAACTCATGGTCACTATGATCTAAGCTAGAGAAGAAATTTGAATACAGTGGTAATGGTTTTTTTTAAGTTAAAACAATGCACAGACTTTTTTCATGTCTTTCAAGGAAGGTTTGGAGGACAGCCACATACATTTTGAAATCTCTGGACCAGAAACAGGCCACCAAAACAGATTTTGCAAGATGGATATTTTAGAGTAAAGGGAGGGGATGGATCTCTTGTTCATTTTGGATCCTAAGAGTAATATTTCATTACTTTCTTTCCAAAACAAAAGTAGAGCAAACAAATTGCTTTAAGTTCCATATTCAGGAACATTCCAGTAACATCACACCTTACACTTTAGCTTTTGTAATACATTTTCCTTTAGCTCTTGAGAGCAGGGTTCTGACTTCTGCTGAGTTAACAGCATGTTCTCCAGTGTAATGATTCTGGAGGCAACAAGGGAACTGTAAAACGGAACCTGGATACAAGATACAACATGCTCAATACCTCAGGCAGACTGCTCTCTATTTTGCATTGACAGTGTTAGATTTCATATTTAAAACTAAGGAAACAACACTCAGAACACCCACTTTTCCCAGTGTATAGGTCCTTCTACCTTTCTCCATGAAACAAAATCTCTTGGGCTTTTATATACATGCCTGCATGCAAAAGCGTATGTGTGCATATATATATGTTTGTATAAAACCCAGCCTCTAATGTTGTCCCTTCAAGAAATGATATCATATTTAAAAGTAATTTTGTAACTAGAAGCATCACATTCTTTGTGCTTTAGCAACTGATTAACTGAATTATTTACAGCTGCCAGTGATCTCAATTGGTTTCTAATGCACCAGAAGGCATTATAAATGCAGTTGAACGTCAGCCTGAATTCCTACTAAGCTGAAGGCTCTTACTGATTGCAATAGGATATGCAGGTTTGTAAGGCTGTGATACCTATGAGTTGCTTCTGTAATTGTTTGGTATACTGAAAAAAATAAGGGTATAATTACAAATTAAGAAATTACCATTTTTGGTGGTATTTGTTGAGCCTCGGTGCAGTTTGAGAGGTATTGTTAGTTCTGTTATCTACTGAAGCAGAAGGAAGCTGATTAGAAAATGTATATTCCCCATAATGTGATGCATTATAAAGATAAGCATACAGGGTAGCTAGCTTTGATGCTAAATAAGGTTCCCTTTGGGATCCCTTAGTTACATAGCAGGATTTAGTTTTGCTGTATGAGTATCAGAATGCCCAAATTCTGGCTTTTGCTGAAATTAGTGCCTATAATGCAGCATGCTTTTAGCTGATGGAGCCAATATGATACTTCTATGATCTCCAAATTATTGTGTACCTTTAAAGTGTTCTGTCAGGATTACATTTCCATGGCAGTATACCTATACGTGGGAAAAAGAAATGTAACCAATTCCCCTGCTGACCTTTATCTTATTGTGTCTATTTAAAACAGGAAGAGCATGCCCATTGGCCCAGCTAATACCTTAAATAACTAAAAGACACCCTGCTATTCCCAATTCCTGACTACTTCCTTGCTTACTTCCCTCCTGGCTAGCTACAGCTTACATATATATTTATATATATATGCAAATTTTCAATTCCAGACAGGTCTTACCCAAGGAAACAGAACAACCTGAATAGGCTGAGAAAGCTGGGGCTGTTCAGCCTGGAGAAGAGAAGGCTGTGTGGAGACCTCATAGCAGCCTGCCAGTATCTGAAGGGGGGCTATAGGGATGCTGGGGATAGACTATTCATTAGGGACTGGAGTGACAGGACAAGGGATAATGGGTTCAAACTTAAACAGGGGAAGTTTAGACTGGATTTAAGGAAGAAGTTCTTTACTGTAAGAGTGGTGAGGCACTGGAATAGGTTGCCCAGGGAGGTTGTGAATGCTCCATCCCTGGCGGTGTTCAAGGCCAGGTTGGACGAGGCCTTGGGTGATATGGTTTAGTGTGAGGTGTCCCTGCCCATGGCAGGGGGGTTGGAACTGGATGATCTTAAGGTCCTTTGCAACCCTAACTATTCTATGATTCTATGAACTCTTCTACAAGCACTGCAGGGTTAGGCCTATGGAAAGGCTGAATCATCTTATGGCAACCCCATAATGTTCCCTGAGCTGCTGTCTAAGGTGGGTGCTTGCTGGAGGGTCTGTATTTGGGGCATCCCAGCTGACTCAGATGCTGCTTCCCTCTGGAAAGCTGAGTGCTCCCGCACCCATCAGGTGGGTGTCCTTGTTTACTGCCCCCAAGGGCATTAGCAGTCTCAATGCTCTGGGCTGACCTGGCTGCAGTGGTTCTGGTTTTCCTCAGCTGTTGTGCTAGTCCAGTTATCTTGAATTTAGTACCTTACTGTGTAGGCTAAAGAGAAATGTTCCGCTTTACATAAAGTACTTTGTGGTTGATGGGGTGGAACAGAGTGATGAGGGAGGTATAAGCCCACACAAGTGAGCTTCTTGCCAACTGTGTAAGGCACCCTCTCAGGTAAGAAGAAAACTTGCAAGTTAGTGTGGGCCAGCACTGTTGTGATCAGGTCATCACCTAGTGTTGCAATGGGAGCCTCCACCAAGGCTTCTGAGGTCAGGCATTCAACTTTTAAGCAGTTATGGAGAAAACATGTCAGAGGCTCATCACTCAGGCTCTCTTAGATGCTTTTGTTTATCTTGCTGAGTTGTTTATCTTTTGGTATTAAACTTAGTCTCTTGCTGCCTTTCATTTTAAGTTAGATAGAAAATGTGTTTAATGTATGATTGCTTTTAAATGCATGTATAATCACTTTTGCATCTTTCTATCCTTACATGCAGACCTTTAACTTTCTTAATAAGACTGGATTTACATTGGTCTTGAGCAGTGTTCTTTGTGTAAGGAAACTGGAAGGCAAATGCACTTAGTGGAGATCTTGAGGGAAAACACTGATGTTCTAGGTCTGTTTGTTTTGAGTGAAGGTGTTGATGCCTTATTACTTAGACCTGGATTCCTGCCACTTTCAAAGGTACTTTAAAATACATATAAGGCCTTTAGGGATTTAAAAAAGCAAAGAAGTTTTTTCTAAAGCCCCTTAGGAACCTGGTACCATTTTGAGCATCTGGGTCCTCAGGCACTTCTCTGAAATCTGCAATTTGCCATTAGCCTGAGTGATCTGGAGAAGGTAGAAAATGGGCCGAGACAGGAAGAGTTGAACATCCTGGTGTATGTCTGGAGTTTGCTCCAAAATGCTGAAGTAAAATGTTCTTTTATCAGTTCCTAGAACAGTAGGGAGTAAGTACAGTCACCTGGACCTGCAGGAACTGAACTGATAGAAGCCAGGCGCCAATGGATCTGGGAGTCGCTTGCACAACTTCTCAAATCAGAAAAGCTGGGGCAGATCCGGACTGCAGGGTCTCAGAGCAGCATCCCCTGTGTTTTGTTAGCTACATTTGGTGCATGTCCATTTGGCACTTATGGAGATCCAGCTGTTTTCCAGTGGTGAGCAGCTGAGTGGTGCAACAGAATGGCAGATACACTCCAGCAGTATGTGCAGATGGTTGTTATTTCAAATGGAAATGTTTGGTTTTTAAGCATGTTCCCAAGCAGATAAAAGGACAGCTCTATGTTGTTTGTAGTGGGGCTTGAGCACTGTTTACTGAAAAATAGAAGGCTGAGAAAGGACTTGGTTATCATGCAAAGCAGGGCAGGAGGAACTGAAGTTAGCTTTGGCCTTGGCTGATGTTTGTGGAAACTGCTGTGACTCAGCGGGCTGGTGTAGCTAAGTTCATCTGCCTGAATGTGTGGGGAGCAATGTTACTTCCTCTGAATGGGCTGCACCTGTGGGGAATGGCTGGGGATGAAGATGCCCTAATGAAAAGGAAAGTTTCTCCCTGCTGAACACGATGAACCCCAGCCCTTCATCTTGCCATGTTACTGCAGCCTGACATGTCCTCTGGTTACCCCCTTGCAAGAGTTGTCAACCATCACTTTAACAGGAGGCTGTGGAGGTGTTGGCTGTTGGCAACCCCTGAGCTCTCTGAGCTGCTGGTTCACATGGCCCAGGGTCCAAGGGTGTGTTCTGGCATGTCCCATACAGGCTGGACCTCTCCTGAAGTTGGTAGCCAACAACCCGTGTGGTTTGACAGACAGACATGTGGTGGAACTGTCATTATGAAACATGTAGCTTTGGGAAATGAACTTACTTGCAAGAGTGACTATTTTGTAGTGAGTCAGTAGATCCACATCAGCACAGATGTGAGGCAAGTGGGAGGAAGAATCCTTTCAGTCTTGTGTGAAATCTCAGCAAAACTTGTATTAGAAATACCAGAAGCTTGCAAAGACATTCACGGAGATAGTGTTGTAAAGGAGGCAGCAAAAATAAGTAATTGTAGAGTTAAAAATCATTTGCCACCTTTATTACACGGAGGAAATGTGGCATGGGATGAAAGGAAGAGCTTTATTTGCTGTTGAAGATGTTAGATTCCATGCAGTAGACAACATCCAAAAATATGAAGTCACTTCCAAAAAACACAGCTGCTCGGACAGCTATGATTTCCATATGACTGGCTTGGATGAGAACATCTTGGTGGCAGTCTCAGGACAGGAATGTCGTCATGAACACTGCTGAACTTAGAGATGACTGGGTTGTTTTTCTGGTAGTACTCAGTGACACTATTGTAATGCTAGTCTTATGGAAAAAAAGATATTCCCTGGAATTAGCACGTTACAAGCTTGTTTAATGAATGCTCTGCCCCAAAGACATGAGATTAAGCAAGCTGTTCAATTGCTCTACAACTTTATAGGTTTGATTTCTCTTTAAAGGTGTATTCCAGCTTAGGCTGTTGGCAAATTAAAGAAATTACTGGATGCAGTCCTGGGAATGATGTTTTGCTCAGCGTAAAGGGCCTGAGATGAAGGGGTGTGATACTCTCCCAAGAGACCATTGCTGTAGGAGTAGAATTCTGAGTACTTCAGTGCTACTGAAAGTCCTTAGGACTTGGCATTGACTTCACCTTCCCCAGTGTGTTTTTGTAGCTGCACAGTGGAACCTTTCCCTGAGGCAGAAGAAGGCAGTATCCTCGTGCACTTGCATGCTCAATTCTGTAACCATAACATTTACGTTTTCTGTCATTTGAAACAGAGCTGGTATTTAGGTCTCACTGTAGGAAAAAGGTGGGGTTTTACCCCTTCACTCTTGCTGTTAAAGAGCAATAGAATTTTTTAGACACCTGTGTTCAAACAAATTTGTCAGCCACTGCTCTGAAAGATTGATCGACGACTGAGAGAACTGAGCCCAGCTGCCTGTGAGGTCTGGGCTATGCAAACCCCAAAAGAGCCTAAACATACTCTGCGTGGGGGAGAGGAGCCTTGGCTGCCGTGCAATCACTTATGTCAGCAGGCACGGGATATTCCAGCACTGGGCAAATAAATACACCCAAAATGAGTGACCTACTGAGAGAAAGTGACAGCCTTGGGAATGGAGGTGGTGAAGCTCTTTGAATGTAATGTACACTGGAGCAGCTCGGGGAGGACTGGGGTGGGTTCTCTGGTTTCAGTAACGTGTTGGGTCCTGAAGTGTTTGAAGGGAAAAGAATGACCACTGTGTTCTTGCAGAGATGCAGTCAGCCAGATTGAGAATGGTTTCTTAAACTGCTGACAAGTCTGTGTAAGCAAAGCTTGCATGGATTGATCTGAAGCTTATGAGAGCTCATTGACTTTAATTATGGTTCAGCAGAAGTAAAACTTGAGCTAGAGGTACTTGAAAGGTGGAAAGCCCAATGCACCCAGCCTGGGTGGGTATTTGGATCCTGTGGGTGTTACTAAGCAGTTTTTCCCTGCATGCAGTTTCCACAAGCCCACAACTGGTTTCTTTGGGCTCTGTGCACCCTAACAACTTCTCCTGGTTACGTATCTGGGCATCTGGCACTGGACAGTGGTATTTTCTGTAAATTACTAAGTTGTGTCATCCAACCACTGAAGGGGCGATTGTGGTAACTTCTCTTCCGAAGACAGTGCTTCAGAACAGGCATTTCAGAGGCAATGTGGGATGCTCTTGAGTTTCACAGTTTACATACCAAATACACGTCTTAAATATTCCAGGGGTAGATCACAGCCAGAGATAGCAATTGGAAACCCTCTTCCAGTGTACCATGCTACCTTTCGGATCATGTTTTGTTTCTCTCCATCTTCCCTTGTCTACATCTAGTGTTTAGTAGCAAGGCCTCCAAATTGCTGGGTTTATATCAATATTCAGATTTTTCCCTTCATGCAAACAATGGGGAAGGTGAGCAAAAACCCATCCAAGACTTTCTTGGGACTTTCCTACAGATCTCCAAGGACTTTGGAGCAAGCTTATAGGTGAACAAACTGTTTCAATTAGAAAGGTTATGTTACAAATGTAATTTATGCAGAGCAAGAAACAGCCTGCTGCACAAATCCTGGGGCTGCTCCCTTCTGTTTCTTGCCTCCTCTTCTAGCTGCTACAGAACTTCCCAGTGTGTGATAAGTTTCTCATTTAGAACAGCTTGTATCTTAACTTTTTACTCACTATTTTCAAACTAACACCCTCTGATTTGCCTCATCAGGTCTAGAAATCGTAATGATTCAACAAAGATGTGGATGTGGGCTCGCTGGGCGCTTGTTCTCAGCAACAGTGTGCTGCGTGTTCAGTAGCATGCCTTGGCTCACAAACTTTCCCAGCAGGAAGCTTATAATGAAAGGGTTATTGAGCAAGAAAGAGAAAGATTTAAACTAAAGTCACTCCCAACTGAACAGCTGGCTTTGTTTTTAATTTGTGCTATCAAGAAGGGATGGGGGTAGGGAGGAGGAAGTTTTCCCTCCTTCATGTAGAGGACATCCATGACCTTCAGGTGCTTAATCACAGCATTTTACTGCTCGCTTCTAACACTGCCCCATCTGTAAGATCTCTGTTCTGACAAGTAGTGAAGTGCTTTAAAACTGTGATTAGTTGTGACTTTAATTGCCACCCCCTCCCCAAAAGAAGCTGACCACAGCCAAAGCTGAGAGAATACATGACTGGCCCTGGGAAATGCTGAATACTGGAGCTCAGTGTTGGAGGCAGAGCTGGCTCCCAGGACACTGTACTCCTTGCTTGCCTTCCTGATGAGTGTATATTTTTCTGGAGGCAGAATGTGTGTGTCAGGATAGAGGGGAAGGGTGGAAATCTGGGGATGGAATTGTACTTGCCAGCTCTCACCATGAATTAATTGCATTTGGCTTGCCCAGCAAGTATTCATTGCCTTGAGAGAACACAAACAGAATTTTGCAAGACTGAACTATCCCAGCTCCAGCTGTGACGCTTCCTACCCCAAGCACTCCAGCAAAAAAAACTCTGCTCTACCCTTCACTGGTTTTGAAAGCACTTTATGAAAGCACTAACGATTTTGCACTTGATAGATGCCTGTTGCCACGGTATCCATCCCTTCTGTCTGCAGTGTGTCCGGTACTGGTGGATTAACTCCTTCCCCTCCAGATGTGGCTGCGTTTCACACAAGATCTGCAAACAATATAAAGTCAATTTAAAAACACCCCAGGTGTGGAGCTGTTCAACATGAAAGTGACTGTGCTGTTAGATACATCATTAATGTGGCATCTCTTATCTGCTGCACTTCTCGCATTCAAAGCATTGCCATGAATTCCTGCTGTGCAGAAAGGTCAGTACTTCCCCAGCAAATACATTCCCACTGTTTGCAGGTCTGGAAGTGGCTGCACAAAGGGTCAGAATCTCCAGCAGTCTGGGAGTTACTGCTCAAAGCAGCTGCTTGCCCTCCTCAGGGTCGGATGGGAATCCTGCCCCTTGCAGGTGATGACAATTCAGACAGAGAAAAACAAAGTAAATTATTTACATCTCATATTAAAGCTACTTGTCCTGGGTGATAACACAGTGATAAGTGTGTATTCTTCTCTCTGTACCCTGTAATATAAGCAACTTCAGAAGGTAAAACTAAAAACCTTACCAAAAACCCAATGTAGGGGTTTCTGTGGTAGAAAAGGGAGAGGGAACTGCTTAGGCTTCAGGCTAATAGAAATCCATGGATTATCAAAATAACAGAAGCTGTTGCTCTCCCCTGGGGGTCCTCTGTACCTGTGAATTACTCTGGGCTCAAAGATTCCCCTCCTACTGCACTTGCTTTGCTGCTCCTTGCTTGGCTCATCTTGGGGAGGGTCTCATTTCAGCAGCTTAGCATGAAACAGTCACCTCAGTCCTCCTATAGCCATGTGGCTTTCTGCAAATGTAGTTTGAATAGGCATCTTCTCCCGGGGAGCAAGTACTCCCTTGCATCTCTTGTCTTCTCTTTTCATATGGATGGTGTTAAAGATGCATCTTCTCTGTTCAGAAAGATTTTCCTTCTTTCTCCCAGAACGACTGCATGCTTGGCTTGTAGTGCTTGGTCTTCAAATGCTTAATGCACAGGGCAATGAATTTCCAATAGGATGCAACATTCGTTCAGTTCTTTGCACCTGGAAAAGTTGGAAGACAATTGAAAATCAGACCTAATAAGTATCTGCACTCCCAGCTGTGCCACCCATATGTGGTATGAGGTGATTTGTTGGCAGCTCCTGTGTCCCTGAGGATGCCTTCCACAGCTTCCTTGGAAACAAAACAAACCAGGGACCAAAACCACAACTGGAGGCAGAACTGCTTCTGTCTGCAGCAAACCTGGGCCAAATGGGTTCCAGGAGCTTGGAAGCTTTGTAGGTAGATGGTGAAGCAGTAGTTTTGTGGTGCCCTCTCCTCATCCAAAGCGGAGCTTACATATAGGCTATACATTCAGCTGGGAGAAGTGTCAGTGATATTAAGCCTATGGCTGTTCATGATTACTGGTGCTGAGGCAGTGCCATCAAGGGGAACAGTTAAAGCCATGCTGTGTGTGTGCAACTCCTAATCCTGGTACCTGCAGGAAATCTGTGCTGCTGCCATGCTTTAACCTGTGATGTGGATGACCTCTGATGTCTGAGTTGGAGCATAGATGCTATATACTCTAATCTCTTGAGGTCTGACAGTCTCATGGGGCAGGTATGTCCCCTCCTAGTGTCTATGCTCATGGCCAGACTCTTGAGCCCTCTTGCTTGCCTCCCTCAGCCCCTCCAGAGCCCAGCTTGCTTCTATATAACAAATAAATCTGTTTTCTTTTGCCTTGAAAGGAAAAGGGCTGAGGGCTTCCTAAAAACCAATTGGGTAAATTGTTTATTGTGCAAATTTCAATAAGGGTTTTAAAAAGGAAGTGGTCTGTAAGCCCTGATAAACATTGTGTGGTAGATAGCAGTAGGAAAGGGTTGCGGTTCCATCTGAATGTATACACAGACCTGGGTCTCTCATGGGTATGTGAGAACAATTAATTGTATATCATGTACTGCAAGGCTGGCTCCTGGGCTGTGGACTGCAATATCCCAGAGCTGGTGGCCTTCTGGGATGGGGTCCTGGGTTGGAAAGACCTGGGCAGCAAGGACGTGAGCTCCTGCTCATTAAGTGATACAGTTAGTGATGCTGATTGCTCCTTAACAGTGCAAAAAGAGGTGAGCCCTGAATGGGATGTAAATATAGACAAACGTCGAGCTCCAGTCTGAGCCGGGTCTTGTGTGCATTTGCTGCTCTATTGCCTGTAGCAGGCTGTCTCCTCACAGAGCTCTGCAGATTGGGAATCTTGGCTCACAGTTTACAAATCCTGAAGACATTTTTGATTTTTGCCTGGCCAAGGACTATTTACATTATTGTGTGTTTGAAGAACTGGGTTCCAAATGAAGACATGATTTTTAGCTCTAAACACACATTATCTTTCTTCAGAGTATTAAAAGCTAGCACAAAGTATATTTCTAACTCTATTAGCTTGAGTCAGTGTGTGTTTAGAGACTTAAAACTCAGTGGAGGACAGATGGCTTGAGTGAAGTTACAGCAGGAGAAGTTCAGTATTCAAATTAAGTATAAAATGAATGTTACCTACAACAGATTAATATTTTTTTGTGCATGGCTCGAGCAGAATCACATTTGGAATATATATGAGAACCTCATAGGATGTTGATTTGTATTGGCTCTGAAGTCCTTTATGTAATATTTCACTGTCATATTGAAAACTATGCATCATCTGTAGCACAGCTTTTTTCGCAGTGCTGCTGAGAAATCCTTGGATACTGGTCAGGTTCTCTTGACAGGCAAAGAGAGAATATTTGGTGTGATAAGATCATGCTGGGATAGCTTAAATAATGAAGTGCCTGCTGCTATGAACCCATGTTAAATAGCTGCCCTTCATCCTATGTGCAGCTCCACTCATCCTAGTGAAACAGTGTGGGCAGCGTGAGTAGCGCTGTGCGGACTCGGCACCAGTTAGAGAAGGATGAAGGTGTGTCTGATGCAGCTGCAGAGGGTCATGGTGCGGATCACAATGAGCTCATAGGAAGCTCTGTAGTTTTTCTTGGTCCAAATGAGAGAAGTATTTGTTTAGGAGTGTCCTCCCCAGAGCTGGGTAGCTGCAGAGTCAAAACACTTCACTTGCATTTCAGAGGTAGAGCTACAATTCTCCAGGGCAGGGTGGGAGTGTTGCAATCAAGGCTCCTGCCCTCAGCACGATAGGAGAGGTGGAGGGGAAATGATTTTCCAAGTCACTCCTAGGAGCTCTGTATTTTCATGTTAAAAAAGCGGAATTGATGGATTACGCTGCCAAAGTGTTGGCTGGAATAGAAACTCCTATCACTTTGCAGACAGGAGATACTGGATGGCTGCACTAGCTCCTTTGGGGTATGAGTTTTTCTGCTTTCATAATTCAGAGTATTCTGAGGATGCATTTGTGCATCAAGATACTTCAGTGCAGCTCCACAAAAGCAGTTGTGATTCAGAGACAGGGCAGTACACGAAGGCCCAGCCAATATAGTGTGCAAATGTAGGTGTGAACATCCTCTTGTTCAAGGAGTTCAGGGGTTGGTTGGAAGAGTTGGGGAGGAGGTTTTGCTATCACTAGTGTACTAGATTAAAACCAGGACCAAGAGACTGAACAGCTTATTGGGGAGCAAAGGATACTATGGCAAAGCAGGAGGGTTCCGTGTGACCTGCATCCCAGTGGCGCAACATGGCCATGAAGCAGCAGGATAAGAGCGATGAAGCGCTGCCATCCCACACCCCATTCACTGAGCGCTGGCAGGATTACATCCTAACCCCAAAGGATGACTGCAAGCCCTGCACAACTGTTTGTTGTGGGGTTGCTACTGGAGTCTGTGGTATAAGGGAGTTTCTCAGGCATGTTGGTGAGTCATCTGATACAGGAGGAGTCTGAGACAGGAGCTACACGTTGCCCCCTGGCCCAGCAGCCGATCCTGGATGGTGCCTGCTATTTAAATCGACAGCAGAAGTGTCAATGTATCTGTGACATTTTTCAAAGATGGCTGAGGAGAGCAGGAGCTGACAAATGGTTCTTCCACTTCTCCCGGCTAATTTTGGATGAGCTGCATTTGCAAACAGGTGCTGACATGTCCACAGGTCCCAAAATGCCTCAGTGTGTCTCTGGGATTTCCAGCACCCAAACCTGTGGAGAGCAGTGAGCTCAGGTGCATCAGTGTTCCATCCTTTGCAGTGTATGCAGGCATGTCGCACATCATCAGGCCTGGTTTTAAACGCCTCCTTGGTCGATCTCTTAGAAGGAGGCTAAGCACTTCCCCCCCAGTTGCTCTCTTCTGCC
Source organism: Neopsephotus bourkii (assembly GCF_033783945.1). Classification (NCBI taxonomy): domain Eukaryota; kingdom Metazoa; phylum Chordata; class Aves; order Psittaciformes; family Psittacidae; genus Neopsephotus; species Neopsephotus bourkii. The sequence continues at coordinate 4,785,328 of NW_026902223.1, forward strand.
CATGTACTTGGTGTAAACTGTGGATTTTATCAGATATGGCCTTGTGTTTTATGTTTAAGTTTCCAAAATATACCCTGGAGCTGGAGCCAGCAGGGAATTGTGCTGGTTACAGATCACAGCAGAGCCTGCAATGACAGAAATGACCATTCTGGGCCCTGCTGTGTCTACTAGTGGGAAGATGGATGTGGTGAAATGGCTTTTATCATCATGAGGCATGTCCAGGAGGAAGGAATCTTCTCATAGACTCAGTCTGTATGAAATGGGGACTCATTGGTCCTCATCAAGCATTTACTGCCAGGAGCAAGGGAGCCAGCACACACTGAGGGGTGGGATGCCCCAGCAGATGAGGACCTTCAGCTCTGCACCAGAGTGCTGAGGTTTTGCCCCAGGGGGGAGCAAAGTGCTGCTAAGGAACATCCAATTGCTCATTCAGACCTCCGCTGTTGCTGAGGTGCGTGTGGAAGATGCCGTTTCTGAGAGCATGTTTATCTCTGAGGCATTTCCAAAGAAAACACTCAGTTTCCCCAGCTTTGTGCTGGCAGAACTTCTATGGAAAGGGAAAATGAAAAACAAACAAGGCTCCTTTTCAGAGGGCTCTGGTGCAAACCACAACGCTGTCCAGTGGTTCTCACAGCTCTGGGCTCCCAGAGGCAGTTGTTTCTGGTGGTGATCAAGCACCATTTACTGCAATTAAACCTTTCTTTTTCCTCACTAACTCGCTTAGACTGCTTTTGGTCCCACCCCCCTTGAGGGAAGGGGTAATCAGGCCTATTGGATATCCCTGACCCTCAAAACGCTGATTGAGAATGAGCATTATCTCAGGGGAAACACCCACAGAGGTCTTGTTGAAGGGAGAGGCACAGCCAAAGCAAAGGCAGCTGACTTGGTTCAGAGCAGCATCCTGGAGGACCGCAGTGTGGTTAGACTGTCCTAGAGACCCGTAGGCAAGCTGGCAGCCATTCTGTGCAGAGGAATAACATACATATTGAGTTGTCTTTGAAAACTCACTGCGTTCTCAAAAAGTCTGGTTATTTTTCAGCTTTCATCAGGATTCTCATGGACCCTCTTTATCTTTTAAACTTAAAAAGTCCCTGTAGAGCCACAGCAGCTTCACAGGTTGTCAGCCTGTTCCCATCAGGGTAATGGCCCTGAGTGCCATCTCTCCCATAGGAGCCACCATCCGCCCTAGGCTCCTGATGCTCCCCTGTCTCGTAGCAGGAATTCAGTCCCTGATGTAGGAACAGTGATGTTACCAGTGTAACATCAGGAAAAAAAATTATTCAGTGGCTTTTCTTTGCCCCTGCACATGGGCAAGCAGAGAAAGTGAAAGAAAACCCTTCAGTGCACATTGTATTCCCTTCATCCCTTCAATCACAGGTTGCTTGGAGAGGTGGTAAGATGCCCCATCCCTGGGAAGGTTCAAGGTCAGGTTGAATGGACCAACCTGATCTGATTGATGATGTCCCTGCTCATGGCAGGGGATTTGGAACTAGACAACCTTTGAAGGTCTTTTCCAACCCACACCATTCTGTGCTGCTGTGAAATGTCATCTGCACAATTAGACACTATGAGAAGGTTTATACTTGACAGTATATGGTCTTGAAGTATGTCTGTTTGTCAGCCTGACTTCCTGCAATGTTCACCTCAACTGCACACAAATATTACTAGTTTAAGGCCAAAGGTACAAACTCCTTTTTGATCACCTCTAGCTTCAAGTACAGATGTAAGTAGAAAAAGTTAAAGGTGAGGATGTCAACAGGAATTCAGAATTTAGGGGAAAAATACAATGCCTTTGACTAGCTTGCTTTCCACTCTCCTTTGCTGGCTATTGATTGAAGGAGCCTGAAGAAAAGCAGTGGCTTAAATCAACGTGATATCAAGTAACAACACTGCAGAGAACAGAGCTCCTCAGAGCTGCTGCAGGCCAGAGCTGCCCTGGGAACTGTACAAGCCTAAGTCAAAAGCACTGACCTGAATAAGAATGAGACTGTTTTGGGCAGCTGAAATTTAATGTGGAGCCTGAATAAAAGGCCTTCCAGTTCACTGGGAGTACATGTGAATAACTTACTGTTTTTGGCTGAAATTGTGGTGTTAAGAGCAGGCAGCAGCATTACACAGCACGCTTTTCATTACTGATGTCAATTTTGATACAGTCCCAGTGGGATTATAGAAAACTCTGCCCCATTATGTTTCAGAACAATAGGATCACTGCAAAAGAAAGACACCAAGTGCGAGTGTGCCAAGCTAATTCCTTTCCAACTTCAGCTTGAGCACAAACAGTCAGGAATGAACATCCTCAGATCTTGAGGTGAGCAGAATCAATATTCAGATCTGTGTAATGTGGCTTTCTATGGGCTTTCTTTATACCCTATTTTGGCAAGGATGATGCATCAGTGTTCTGCTCTTCTGAAATGCCATTCCATGTGTGTGTTGGAGGTCTGCTATCATGTGAGCCCTGAACACCACCAGCGTGTTAGGAAGGGTTGCTGTGGGCTATGATACTGATCTATGAGGACCTGTTTGCAGTAGCAGTTGCTGATATGAAGGCATAACTTCCATTGATGACAATGTGCAGTTGCAGCATATAGCTCCATGGACTGCTTTCTAGGATGGCACCGTTGTTGAGGAAGTGCTGATGTCTTATTGCCCTGACTTCCAATAACCACTGGGGTTTCACTGACTTAATGGTAGGCTTATGATTAAAAGTCAGACTCTTTTTCCTGTATCTATTTTCAGAGTTAACAGTGAAGGAACAGGACACTACCAAAAGGTGTTTAACATCTCGTAAACTGCTAGTTGATCATGAATAGCTAGTTGTTGCCAGGCTGTTGACTTGGGGTGAGCGACCAGGTGCAGTGAGTATTGCATTGGTCCCTCTTTTTTTTTGAGTGGCTTGGGAAAAGCACTTACAGTTTCTGTCAATAAAGTAACCAATGGGGAAGACGTAGAAGCTTTCTGAATACAAGCCGTCCTCATTTAACTATATCATGGGGGTAATAAATACATCAGAAGGGTAAGCACCAGGGAGGAAGAAGAGCTATTGAAACAGGACAATGTTGGCACAAGAACAAATGAGTCTAGGCTGGCCATAAATGTACTTGGGGTGGCATTTGGGAGATCTCTGGCCATCAGAGAGGATTTCTTTCAGTTAAAGGAGTGTGGGAAAGAAACTGATTCCCCCCTCCAGGATGAAGCTTACCAAGCGTATGTGAGCAATTACATGTCACAACTGCTGTCTGCAGTTCTGCAGATCTCTTCCTGATCTTTGCTCCCGTTTCAAAGGATAAAGGCAGATTTTCATCACTCTGCTTCACTTAATCTTTGTAAAGGAGGACTTCCTGTGCAGTTCATTTAAACCATCAATTGTAGTTCCAGCTTTGGACAAAAGACTTCAGATTTCCAATTACTTTTTGAGTCTATTCAGAACAACTGAGAGCACCAGCCAAAGAGCAGTGTGAAGAACCACTAGTAGAGCTAACTGGCATCATTCTACACTTTGCTGTTCCAGTGCTAAAACCAGCAAGTCACTGGAAACTTGCAAAGAAAACCATGTCAGCAGATAATGAACTGCAGGGAGAAGGTAGTAAATCTCTCATGTCTCATCTCTATAAACCAAGTGATTAAATCCTTAACTTCATTCAGAGAGCTGCAAGTGTGGTTATACTCAGAGCTGGAATGCTTCTTTCGTTGTGATGCAACTCCCAGGCATATCTGTGACCCCCCCCATCTGCTCTGGTGCACCAGGGCGACGCAAGAACCTGCTGTCTCTGCTCACTCTTCCATGTGTTCTCTACATTCTCAGTGTTTGCTTTAGTTTTTTCTCTCAGCATTGTCCAGTAGCAACTTTTCTCCCTAGGAAAAGGACCAAACTCAGTAGAAGTATCCCAGAAGTTCACGACTTGGTATCTCTAGCTCCTGTATCAAACACGTCTTGTATTCCACAGCCTCCTAGTTCAGACCCAGCGGCAGGTCTACATCTCCATGTGAACCAACCCCTTCCTCACTCTTTGCACCCACAAATCACTTCCAGGCTTTTGGCAGACTAGTTGCTATAGGAGTCCCCCACTGTTTCCTGTGTGCCTCACCCTGTCAGCCCAGTAACAGTCCCAGCATGTCTTGCACTTGATATTTCTCCAAGAAAATGCCTTTGGGCTGAACTTTAGAAGATACCAGGGATTTGACAAAACCAGGGGAGGGGAAAAGTTTCCCACTTGCTGAAGTTGAGCCTCTGTGCAGGAAAATGCTGATTCAAACTAACAGGAAACTTTCACTAGAGTTCTTTGATCCAGAGTGGAATTTCTGGACAAAATTAAAGTTCACGTGAGGCAAATTCTTTTGTTTTCTTTCCTCAAGATGCTTGGCTCCTTTGAATCCTTTGTTGCATCTGAGAAGCACAACTGGTGTGCCTGTGGGTCACCCCTTCAACCTGCTCACAGCTGCTTTTTCCTCTTCTTGGGCTGGCAGTTCTCATTCTTCTAGTTGGGATCAGCTTCCCTTAGTCCTAAATTGTCTTCATACTTGCCACTTCTCTAATCTCAGTTTTAGGAACTACGTGCTTTAAGAAGGATAAACAAATGGGGTGGAACAGAGCTTTATAGAAACGAAAACGTCTGCTTCTGGTCCCTGTTTCTGAACCTTAAGGTAAAATCATTGGTCAAAAACCTGTTTGACCCATCCTAAATAACTGAGTTTTGTAAGACTTTATTTTCCCTCTCCTTATCCCAGTAACATACTTGAAATTGCTATTAAAATTGGGGATTTCTCTGAACTTTAGCAGCATAACTATGCCACCAGACAATCTATACTAATAATTTCAGAAGTACACAACTGGAAACAAGTAGGTTTAAATTAAACAGCCTCAGCTACAGAGAACTGAATGTACAAGCCATTGCAAGTCATTAGGAAAGCTGATGGATTAGAAGATATTTTGGTATGCCTTTACAATCAGATATCCTCCTATGATATAACCTTGTTTTACTTCAACTCCTGCCTCTTTGTATAATTTCTTGTAATGATAAATTACCCAGCCTTGAGGATGTTTATAGTTCTCAGTTCACTGAGAGTGGAACAGATACCAGTGCTCACATCTTCCAGTTCTCTGAAGATGCTGTTACTGGCCATGGGGAAACATAGTCTGGAAGTGACCCATGCTAATAAACATGTGTAGGAGCCCCTGAGATGGATTTCAATGCATTTTTTTGTAGCCAGTTTCCCTTTCCTTCTCTCCTTTTTTTCTTCCCCAAATCTACTGAAGGAATAAACTGAAAGGGACTGTATATGTTATAAGCCCACAAGGAAATGAGCCAGAAAGTGATAGGGTAAGTCTCTGAGTCACTGAAGTCAGTTCATACCCTGAAGGAGACTACAGCAAGACAAGCCAACATAAATATACACTATATTTGTCATATGTCTTTGTTACCCTGGGTGGCCTGCCATCAGTTAACAGGGTAAGGGGAGGAAAGTAGAATACATGAGTATTACAAGATCGTAATCCAGCTGGTTGGAATCCAGTTCTCATTAACCAACTAATTTATATTCCTTCTCTGAACCAGGGTTTGATATTAGCCTGGTGTAAATCTAGAGAAATTACTACTTGTTTTACTGAATCCAAATCCCACAGCTATTGGAACCTGCCCCTTTTCTTCTATGTTCCTAATCCCCTAAGTAACAAATGGAGGTTTGCAGTCAAGCAGGACTGCTTTATCATAAGAAAAGACATACTACAATAAATGCAAATCTTGCACAGCCAGTCTGTTTTATGGGTTTTCAGACCTTGATCCCTGGATAACCCATAAGGGAAGGCTTGCAAAGGCTTTGGAGAAAGATGCACGATGCTGGAAGACATGAATGTATTGGCCACAAGTACAGAGAGTGTTATCTCTTAAGATGTAGAGCCAAATTCTGGTTTTCATTAAACTGGTGCAGATCTGGAGAACACTGCTTGCAGTGCTGTCACTCAGGATCTGCTCAGTGTAATAAGAAACAGAGAATTGGTCCCCTAACCCATTAAACCACCAACACACAGAGTTAAGTTCCATGTTAATTTGGGTGTATGCAGGTGTAAACCTGATTTTTGCTTGGGGCAAGAATGAGGGCTGTATGTGAGCTGCTGTGTGACCAAAATCAATAAAAATACAATGAAACTAGTGCCAGAAGGGAGCAAAGCCTAGATCCCCTGCTTGGGTGAGGGTTAACTCAACTTGTGAGTGCTGCCTGGGGAAAAGGTGCTTGAGAGACCCACACAGGACAGGGCTGGGAGCTGCAGTGTGCTGGGCACCTTTGGATGAGCTGGATTACACCTGTGATGGGAGGTGAAGGTGTCCTTTATCCTCTGTTGGAAACCTGTGTTGACACCATGGTTTCATAGAATCACAGATTGGTTTGGGTTGGAAGGAACCTTAAAGTGCATTTAGTTCCAACCCCCTGCCATGGACAGGGACACATTCCACTAGAGCAGGCTGCTCCAGGCCCTGTCCAGCCTGGCCTTGAACACTGCCAGGGATGGGGCAGCCACAGCTTCTCGGGGCACCTTGTGTCAGCGCCTTAGCATCTTTCATGGGGAAAACTTTATTCCTAGTATCTAATCTAAATGCTGCTTGAATGCTGGCAGGCCTGGGGAAGGCTGTTTTAATGAGCTCAGTAAAGGCACTGTATGAGTGCCTCATGCACAAGTTGCAGCACTGTCCCTCTTCCTCATCCTCCCATGGGAGCACCGGTGCTTGCTGGCACTGCGTGCCTGGCTGCTGGTAGGAGCAAGGGGAAGCTCCACACTTACCCTGCTCTATCCTGTGGCTGTAAAAACAAACTCATGAAGGGGGGGAAACCCCCCAAAACATCACTAATTTGTTTTGCTTGCCTATCACAAACCTAAACACAATATTTTCTCATTCTTGGGCCTGTATGAATTTCTGACAGTACAATTGGAGGCCAGCGCCCCGAAGTGTATTGTCTTGAGGAGCTTACCAAGGAAATCGAGACTTTGGTCAGCAATTGTAAATATCCTCCTGTAATTGAGTTTGTTTGTTCTGCAGCGCGCTCCGGCGTCATGGGCTGTGGGACACCCTGGCACCAGGTTACTGGTGGGAAAGATCCGCTGCTCAGATAAGGATGGGAATAAACTCCACCCACAGAAATGCCACAGAAAAACCCCTGATTTATCCATTAATTGCTTTAGGGGGTGGTGAGTGCAAGTACAACAATGGGGTATTGACAATAATATGCCTCTTTGGCAGGAAAAGGGCTTTCCCCTTGCTCCAAGGCTTTAATGCGCTTGTTCTTGGAATTATTAAATGTTTGCAAATCCTGCACTGGCTCTGGGATGTAAAATGAAATAGAAGGACCCAGCAGAGAAACTGCATGTTGGAACAGCAGTTTTGTGCTTGGGGTGAAGCTAAATGCACCTCTTGCTGTGAAATGCACCCAGCGTCACAGTCTGGGAGTCTACTTGAGATGGAGTTTGGTACAAGGGATTTGGGGGGGGGTTTAAGGGTTCTTTTTGTGACCTGCTCATTATTTGTAATTCCCAGTGTAGGAGGTGTCCCAGCTCCTCAGCAAGCACAAAGGAATCTGTTTGTGGGAGAAGAACTGTTTGCAAACCCCAGCTGTTTTCTGAAAGGCTGCATAGAAAGCTGAGCAGATCCTGGGTTTCAGAGAGTGGGAGCTGTGAGGAGAGCAGGTCTGCCTGATCCCCACTGGAGCAGGCAGGGAGCTTGACCCTGCAGACCCCTGAGACACAGCAACTGCTGCAGCTCAAATGAGAGCAAGTGGAATAAAATTGCTTGAATCTCTTTGAAGTGTTTTGGGAGAGCTAGTCCCAGGTCACGGGGTTTCGCTCCCTATCTCTGCTCACAGGCCAATGTGATGCTGTGCGTTATCTGCCCACAGGAGCTGGTAAACTGAGGCACAGTTCATCACTGAGCTCTTGTCAAAGATGACAAAGATCCCAAAGCATCAAAATCCTCAGCAATGCCCAGTGTTTGATTATAAGTGACAATCAGACAGTTAGGGTTCTTACTGCCAAAATCCATACTGAACCCTCCTCTTAGGGCATCCCCTGCAGTCAGTGATGCTTGTGCTGATAGTGTGGGATTGCTTTGCCTGGGGGAGAAAAGAAGCTGGTTTCTGTGCTCTTCATTTTCATGTGCTTGTGAAAGATGTGAGTGTCACTGGGAAGGGTATGCCAGAGGCCACTACCAGACAGAAAGGAGCCACCTGGCCCTGCACAGCCAGCCCACAGTAGTGTGTGCCTCAGTTACAGGTTTTCTTCCCAGAGCTCAGTATAAACAGTGTCCACTCTGACAAATACATTAATAAATCAAGCCCAGCTTCAGAGGACTTACGAGGGAGGAACTAGGTATGATACGCACACAAGAAATATCTCTTGGGACTCTAGAAACCCATCCTGCGTGCTGCTAGTGCCATGCCATCAAGTCCTCTGCTTGCTCAAGGCTGCTCAGGGTGCATGTACTCCCATGGGCAGGATTTCAGGGCTTTGCTTTCAGTTTGATCATGGCTTTTTAAGAGACTTTCTCTGTTTCAGTCTGTCAAGCAGTTAAAAACCTTTTCAATACTCCAGAAGCTGCAGGCAGTGGGTATCAGGCTACAGCTCAGTGTCAAGTCACACCATTTCCACAACCTGGGCAAAAACCCATAGCCTCAAGAGATGCTCATCTACTGGGAACTTAATTTCAGTATATGTTCTCTTGCTAATGAGTCAGAGGTTCAAGTCAGTTCCCTGTTACTCAGTATGAATCTAGAAAGCTCTCCATTAAATTAGTTTATGCTTTGAAAGTCAGTGGAGTTGTTCCAGATTTGCATTGACATAATTGAAAGCAGAATAGGGCCCAGCAGTTCAGCTGACAGCAGTTGAGTCAGGGCAACTTAACCTGATCAGACCAAAGAGACCCTGAACAAATGGCTGGTTGGTTTATGACCAACCTGGACCACTGTAAATGTTGTTTCTCCATCTGGTACATAAGGTGCTTCAGTCCAGCAGTTTCTTTAAAGCCCTAGTGAAAGCCTTCAGTATGTTATGTATACCTACAAACACTGATGGTACCTATGGAACTGGAGTTGTGAGGCCTCTATAGCCATTGCCATGGGTAAGACTGGCTGGTGGGCTTGTGCCATTGAGGACTGGGAGCAGAGTGACCTGTCTCAGCTCTGCGTGTGAATGTACAAACTCCTGAGCTCTTGAAACCTGCAGCATCCAAAGGAGCATAGGCGCAGGACTGGAGCCTGCTCTGCTCCCTTTAACACTGGTGGGAATTGCTCACAAACAGCAGGAAATAAATTATGCTGTAGATCTGATCTCATGGCGCTGACTGCTGTGCAGATAGCAGATATCCGAGGTTTGTGGGGAGAAGAGGCTGGGCACGTTGTATATCTTTTAAAAAGCCTATGGTTTGAAAGGCAGGGCTCTATTGTTTTGTGTTGTGGAGGCTGTTCCCTGGAGGATATCCTGTCTGAGACGACCCTGTGCCAGTCTGTCCCATGTCTGTGGAGGGGCTGGATGGTCAGCATGGAAAGAATTAAATACTGCCTTGTAAAAGCAGTGATTTGTTTGCAGGGATGAGGTGGGTGAGGGAAGTCTGAGATTTTGCACATTTGGATGGGGTTTTAGCAGTGTGCCTGCAGTCCTGCTCCTCGGGGCACCCCTGCAGGCTGCTGGCCACTAATGGTGTGCCATGATGTTTCGATATCAATGTTGATTTGCACTGTGTCCTCTGGGGATCATGGCCACAAAGGGAAGCACCCAACCACAGCAGTATGAGTGAGCCCCAGTCAGGGTCTCTGTGTCCTTGTGCCATTTGGCAAGTGCTCTGGGAAAAGCAGCTTATTTCAATAGAACTGCCCTGCTCGAGGACTCGTGTGATATCCTAGCTCTGACTTATTTAGTCTGCCCTGCTGGATGAGAAGGAAAACATATCATTTAAACTAAGTAACACACCAAGTTATTTTGTGTGTGGAATTCACCACAGTTCTGTTCCAGCAGTGATTTAAAGGACGTGCTCTGCTGTGAGCCAGTGTGGTCCTTGGAGGGACAGATCCGTGAGGAGCTGCCCTCACAGAGAGCAGCTCGTGAGGCTTTCAGCATGTTGGGCTCCTTGCCCATCCTGTAACTCGCCCCTTCGATGCCATGGTGCCAGTTGCACCAGCAGAGCATGTGGGTATGAGGGGTGTTCCCAGTTTGGAGGGGATGGTCAGGAGGCTGGGATGGGAAAACGCCCCAGGGATATGGCAGCAGCCGGTCTGTTCCCATAGGCTCTGTGTAAACACAGGCAAATGCTTCTCATGCATCTTTTTTCCAGTGAAAAGTATAGATTTGGTGACATCAGGATGTTTTCTGAGCCTACGTTGTGTTTGTTGAAGCTTTTGTTTAGATATTTAGGGTTTTCTCTAAAAATAACTTCAATGTCCTCTTCTAAGATTCACAAAACTAGAGTGGTCCCCATTTCGAGCCAGGGTGGTGGAAATGGCTTCAGCATTTCCTCCAATTGAATAACCATTTAAAAAAGAAAAAAACAAAAAAATTAAACCCCCAGAATTTAAAGTAAAATGTTTGGATTTGCTGAGCTATTTTTTTAACCAATCCAAACTAAAATTTCAGTCTTGCTGCCTCCTCCAACTGCAGGGGCTGCATCCTGCACTGACACCATACCGGGACAGAGCTGACTGCTGCTGTTGGTCCCTGGTGATGCCTCTGGGAGGGCAGAGATGAGGGATGAACTCTTGCATTTGCCATTTAAGCCACATTTTGTGAGGCCACTGGAACACACCAGTGCCCATCACTCCATCCTGGCCAGTGGCTGCAGAGCCACAGTCCACAGCAATTCAGCTTGGTCCTGGGGGCAGCAATTTATCTGGTCCTTCCCTTCCTTTCCCAGTCAAGTCAGTCATCGTAACTCGCCTGACCTTAGCTTGCTCCATTAGCTGGATGCTGGTTCCCAAGCAACACCAGGGCAATTGGATTTGTTGCATTCAGTTATAAATCACAGCCCGGAGCTCAACCGCCTCACCAGAACTTTCCTCATGGCTCTTTCGCTCTCCCATCCGGAAAAACAGCTGGTTGTCGTCTTCCCCTGCATTGGCAGAAATGCATCACAAATCACACGGGGGGGTGTGTAGAGAAGTCAGCCTTGCTCAGGTTTCAGGTTTTGCAAGAATCGGCAAGAATTTGGATTACTCTTTATGTGGAAAGGGAAAAAAATCCCTTGTTTGCTGCTGTTTGGCCCATGTGAGAGGAGAAGAGGCAGCGCCACGATCCTCCCGTTGGGCTGCACCAGCAAGGATATTGCTTCTGCACAAGTTTTAAAAGAAACAGCTTGTTTCAGCACTTCATTTGGCCACAAGTTCCTTTGGAACTGGCTCGAGTCTGGCTTTTAATGAGCTGAGAAGGCTTGATGTCTTCTGCACCCAGTCTTGATATTCACCAGAAGTCCAGCTCTTTTTTGCTCTATACTTCCATGAGCAAACCAAGCTCCCGAAGGAAACCAAGGCTCCCACTGGGGAGTGCAAAGCTACGTGTCCCACGGGACAGCATCTGGGGATGAGCCACTGCTGTGTGCTGTGGTCTGAGGAGCAATGGGGGGTCTGGAGCTCATCTTCCTCCACTCAGCGTGGACACGGTACCACTGTGCCTTAATTTTGGCGGGTAGATTCTGATGGGGTTGCTGCAAGTGCTGACTCATTTGGCAGCTGGACACAGCCCGTGAGTCACTGTGAATCACATCCGTTGCACCTCAGGGTGCATCATTGCTCCTAAAGTCTTTGATGTGAGCTATATGTATGATTCCTTGGAAACAGCTTCCCTTAATTAAATTTAAGGAAAAGCATCACTGGAGTTCAGAGCCCCAATTAGCAGGAAAAGCAAACTCCAAACACAAGAATTTAAACCCATTTCTGGCAGGACACACTGAGCTCTGCTTTGTGCAGTCAGGAGTTTCCAAATGGCACCGAGTGTTGCAAATGACACAGTGAAGCTGACCACAAAAGTTGCCTCAATGTAGCTTGGAGATGACCAGATGCAAGCAGCCAAGCTCAGCTTTTCCTCATGCTGCAGCTCAGCAGGACAGGGCTGCCACAGGATATGGAGGTGTGAGTGGGGAGGGCACCTTTGTACCTGTTGTCTGCTCCAGAGGCCATAGAAAGCATTTGTCAAAATCCCAGTGCTTTCAGTTGACTTTTGCAAGGACTGCAGGAAAGCAAATATGGTAATTGACGATTTCAGCAAGGTACTTAAGCACATACTTGAAGCTAGACAGCTTTTTAAGTGCCTTTATGAGCAGGAGCCAAGACAACCAGGGAATACAGTAGATCTTTCTCCCCTGGCCTAAAATCAGCAGTAGCTTCATCGTGTCTAATACAACAGCCATCTTCAGATCCCTTCCTTCCCCTCCCATGTGAGCCATGCAGCTCAGTTTAGAGCCACCAAACTCACTGTAGTTGTCACTTCCACATTGGAGATGGTAGCACCGTCCTGCCAGCCCAGCCACAAAGTGGCCCTGTCACTACTCACTGTCCCCAAAACTTGCACTTTAACCCTAACAGCAACCCTACTTTTACCCATGCTATTGACCCACTCTTTCTTTATCCCCCAGTTTATCTGACTGCTTGAGGCTGTGGGATCCTGGCAGGGTTTTTGGACAAGCAGGGCTTGCAATGCCCCAGGCAGCATTGCCACTTGGGTTGGAGCAGTCTGCACACCTAGTGTGGGAGCCCAGTTAGAGCATGGTGCAGCTGACACCATAACCTGGCAAGAAAGGACAGATTATTCTTTGTGGCTCCCCCTTTCTGTGTTTCGATAAACACGCAGTTCATTTTTTTCCTCCACTTTTTGCCTTGGTTTGTTCTGGTTCAGCCCCAGCTGGAGTGGGAGAACTGGATAAAGCCTTTAGCGAGAGCCTGTGCCCTGGACAAGCTGCAGGGCTGCTGCCAAGTGTTTTTCCTGCGTGTGCATGCATTCATGAATACAAGGGAGTTACGCTTCTCATCTGAATGAGATGATGATTTTCCTCTTAGATATTTTATTCTCAATGATCAGTCTCATTAATAAGTGCACTTCTCCCTCTCAGGTGGAGTGCTCTTGACTGGGTGATTTTTGTTCTGGGAGCTGGTTTGTTTTGCACAACAGCTGCGAGGAGGCACCAAAGGCTGTAAACCAAGCCATAAATCCAGGCTGCAGTCCTTTGTGCCCAGTTGTGAAAACACAAAACTAAATGATTATGCTGTCTGCTTCGAAGGCTCCACTTGCATTCACTTGAGGCAATTCCCTTTTGCAGCTGAGTTAAGCCATCCAGGGAGATGGTTGCTGCAAGAGGAGCTGTGTGTTAACTGGGATCAACACCTCCCTGAATAACCCATTGTGTCAGACCATGCCAGAGCTGATTTTCTATAGAGGAGCTTCTCAGGAACAAAGCCTTTCCCCCGAGATAAGTGATTTTGCTCAGAAAAAGAAGGCAGAATTCCCTTTCAACTTCTTGTCTGTGGGGTACAAATCCATACATAACAAGCACCTACACGATGCATCAGTCCTTTAACTGTCACTGGGGTGAAGGGCTGGTGGAAAAGCCGTGTGTAGGAAGGCAGGAGGTGGGAAAGCCTAGCTGGTCCAGGATCTGGACATCTTCCAGTGTGGCTCTGGCCCACAGGGGTGGGCTAGGATTGGGAGCTGGAAGTGCGGTTTTAAGAAGGGACTAAAGAAGCTGCACGGCCCATGTTAGCTTTGGTGCGTGATCTGGAGAACCCAGAGTCTTTCACCACTCCTGTCACAACAAACGAGCAAACAAACACACACACAGAAAAGCACAGTATAAAGAGAAGTGTCTGGTGAGCAGGGAAAATGGAACAATTTATTGCCAGTAAATAAAGGAAAATAAAACCAAATGGGCTTAAGGGATACCAGGAAAACAACCCTCCACATTCCTCTCACCGGAGAGGCAGACACATTGTAGGGGCCTGAGGCATGTGATTCCTACCAGAACTGGTGTGGGTTTGGTGGCTGTCTCCTGCGTGGCTGTAAAAATCTCTTCCAATCCATATGTCTATAGGGACATGTGAATTATGGTAGGGAAGGCAGCCCGGCTGAGCTCGCAGCCCTGATCCAAATGAAGATGTTGTTATTTCCTGCTCTGCTTGAATCCCTCTTGTTGCCATTGGTAGAATACTCTTAACCTTTGATGCTCAGGTTGTATTTACTGTGAATCTGGGAATTCAGGCCCCTCTGCACACCATGGGGCCAAGAGGGGCCCAACCTACTGATTTATCGGTTTGCAATTACATTAACACCTTGATGGCTGGATTTAGCATTTCCCCCTAATAAACATGTGGTGGTGTAAACGGGCCAGTGATCAGGAGATGGGATTAAGGGAGCATTGCTGCAGTGCAGGGCTGGGACACTGTGCACACTCCACAGCAAGCCCTGAGCACCTTGGCTGCGAACCTACAGGCAGAACATCTGCTTTCTGTAGCGTGGTTTGAGTTACTGTAAAATTCCCACTTCTTTTTGCAACTTCTGGGAAGGAAACCCCAGGCTGGTGGTGCTGTGGGTAGTGCTGCAGTGTCATCACTGTGGTGATAGGCAGCTCTTGCCCAAACCCTCATCCACAGGTCTCATGGCAACCATCCTGTGGCCAGAGCTTGAGTTTCTGCATCGATGCACATAGCCTGCACCCAGCCAAATGGTCCTGTCCCCGTATTTTGCCCTGTTGCTGTAAAAACACAGGGGAGGGCTTGTCCTTCAAGAGCATCTCTTCATCCTCTGGACACACCAGGCAGGTGGGAGATTTCCTTTGCAATTAGATGGGGATAAGGAACAGCTGTGACTTTCAAGAACATACACATCAGACTTACCTAAACATGGACATTGTTTTGGGTTACAGCAAGGTGTGTGCTTGATGCAGTGCTGGTCTTATCCTGGGGTCAAGAGGACCTTGGCCCTAGTTTCTTTCAATCCACTGAACTGTGTTTGCAGGACTGATGTCAAAGTGAAACATGAGCAGGTCAGAGGTTGCCACGCTAACAACCACTGCCATCTACTCGAGGACAAATGCAAAGGGTTTGGCTGCAGAATACAGAGTTTTTATATGTGTGCATGGAATTCCCCCAAACAAACCCATCAATTTTCATTTTTTAACATTTCCAAACATTTTTACTGTTTAATGTGTTGCAAAGTGCTGGTGCTGCAAGTTTGGCCTCTCCTGGGTTAAAAGGAATGAGTGTCTTGCACAGGCTTTCACAGGCTCCTTCTCTCAGTTTGTGGTTGTTGAGTTCAGCATTTTTGGTGTGTGTGTTTTAAGGAATGATTCACTTATTTTTGCTCAGGGCTAGCTCGGTTTCAGTAGGAGCAGGCCAAGGAGGATATGGGTTTGGTTTTGCAAAACCTCATCAGTGACTTTTAATTTGCTAATACAAACCCAGAACTAAAGGGTGGCTTGGGTCCAGCCTTTTATTTATCTAAAATTTATCTAAAATGAAGTGATTGAAAACCAAAGCTCAGGTCTGGGGACATGGATCTCCTTTTAACCTGCTCTTGCTCCATCATTTTATCTTCTTTGCAGAAAAAAAAATGAGGAGACTTTCTAAATGATCATCAAACACCAGAAAACCTTTGATGGCATCTTTTTTGATGACATGCTTTTTTCCTGATGGTGACTTATTTCCAGCTGGTTTCACTTTCTGCAGAGCTCAGCAACGCACTGCTCTGGATTTGTAATGCTGGGGGGGGGGGGTGGGGAGACTCAGCATGGAGCAGATTGGCACCATGGGGTGGTGGGACTGCAGTGCTGATACCAGCTTGCTCACACCCAGGGAAGAGCCCAGGCTCTCCCAGGGGACATGAGTGAGCCCTTGCAGCCCCAGCCATGAAACCTCTCCCCAGGCCTGCCCCTGATAAGCCCAGGATGTCACTGGCAAAGGGACATTGTCCTGTCTTAGGGCTGAAAAACAAGTCTGAAAGGCAGAAACAGTTTGCCCAAGGATACATGGCAGAGCAGAATGCTGAATTCAGGTTTCTAGCTCTTCTGCTCCCTCTGACACAGGCTCACTTTTCTTTGCTGGTCTCAGGATCACTGCTTGTGGGGGATACAGGGGACTGTTGTGATTTCAGCCCTGGCAGGGGGATCCTTTATTCTCCTACATAGGCAGGCAGTACACAATATAACCCTTTTGACTCTTTTTTCCCCTATCTCTCCTGAGGCGCTCTCCTGGGTAAGCAGAGCCGAGCCCTCCATGCAGCCCGTGGTGTGGAGCAGCTCAAACAAAAGAGTTCATGTCAGAGGGTTTTATTTCCACTTCAGCATTTTAGATTTCTGAGAGCCTCCAAAGCACAGTGCTGCAGTGCCTGCGAGGGAGCATGAATTGAACATCTGGTAAAGGTTAGGGTCAAACATATAAATGGGGGAAGTACAGCACATTTCATTAAAATACTCAATCTGTGACGTCAATTGAACTGATCAAGCCCTTCTGCATTGCAGTGAGGGAACCATTAACTTCATCCAGTGGAGAGTGTTTATATGGAAAATATGAGGCCAGGAAGTTTCTCCTGATTGTGATATTAAGGCTATCAAAGGAGCTCGCTCTCCTTTTTTGTTTGTTTAATCTCTACGTGTTGCTTTTCCACCCCGTTACCATCACACCAGCCTCTTCCTTGGCTGCTGCAGGGTGCCACTTGCCATCTCCTGCCAGCCAAGGTGCTGGCAAGACATCTTCTGCCTCTCCTGGACTTGGATGCCATGAGATCTTGTGGAGCCACTCTCAGTTGTCCCATTTTGCAGGGAGCTGTGCGAGGCAGCTTCCTACCACACGTGCACAGGTTGGCCACGGTCCAAAGTACACTTGGAAGAATTAAGATTAGGTTTAGGAGTGTAATTAAAAAAAATAGCTTCCATGGGAACAGAATTCCTGCTCTTGCAGTTGTTTAAAACTCAAGACAGTATGTCTGCATGAACCTAAAATAGCAGGGATCGATGTGTGACGCCCCGGTGTGCTCACAGAGCACGTATAGCTGTTGGTCTTCTGCATGAAGTATTAAAGTCCTTACATTTTTCTCCAGTAATTTTGATTCATTCAAAGCCTGTTTGGTTCCTGCCAGGCAAGAAAGGACCTTGATTGCTGCAGGAGAGAGGAAAAAAGCTGCCATTAAATGACTTGATCACAGTATTTCTATTGCTGAAGTCTTCCTGAAGTTCTCTTACTTTAAAGAGGCAATCACATCCCAGCCGCTGCACACACCTTGGCAATGGTTGTCATGGCCAATTCAGCCTTGGATTTCTTGCAGCAAGGCCTCCAAAGCAAACTCTTCTTTCTGGGAGAAGGGGGCTCCCTGCAGGTGGACTTTTTTCTTTTTTCCCTCTTTTTAAACTTGAAAGAGCTTTTGTTTAACTCCTGAGCAAGCCCTTTGCTTTCAGTGACCTGAGCTCAGGCACACGAACCAGCTGGGAAAACAAGGTTGCTGTAAAAGCAGCAGTCCAGCAAAGGCACGGCTGAAACCACAAGAAAAATGGGTTTCTTGCAATGCAACTGGGTGGTCCACATGGAGCAGGAGTGTTGTGCTGAGTCCTGTGAAACTTAACACACCTCTGAGCACAAACATCTCTGCAGGATCAGGCATCTCGTTTGCCTCCTGTTACACCCTAAGGCTTTTCCTAAAGCCATGTGCTGCTGCTGTAAAATTCTGCCCTTTGTGAAGCTGAAGGACAAGTACTGGGGGATGGCTACTGATTTCTACCTGAGGTACCTCTAGAAAGTGGTGGGGTGAATGGAAAGCCCTAAAGCAAAATTGCCTTTTCTGAGAAAAAGATACATCCTCCTTGCTTTTTCCACATACCCTTACAGACACACATCCATACAAGTGAGCCATTCCCTTCAACACTGAAGAACTGTCCATGGCTTCTTGTAGACTGCTTTGTAGTTCAGGGTCATGCAGCTGGGGATGAGGTTGGGGTTGATAACACACCAGTGTGGGTCGTTTGAGACCTCTGTGTCCTTTGAAACAGTGTCAAGGGGGAGAGGGGCAACTCCTCTCACCTTTCTACAGCTGTGAATTAATTTTGCCCCATTTAATGGGGCAAATCACAAACCGTCTTTTCACAAACATGTATGTGGAGCTCTTGAGGTCATGATCCAGGATGGGTCAGCCAATGTGCTGTATGAAAAGCATTAGAGTGCTCAAAATGAAATAGTTTTTCTCCTTTGAATCATGACAGTCCACTGAAGTGCTTCAGCCCGGAGCCAAGTGTTTGAAATTGGATATTTGTTTTGTGTAATTGAGCACTGAGTCTCCATGTTGTCTGGGAATAAAAAATACAAAATCTTTCAAAGTCCAAAGGATTTGCCAAGCATGAGAATGTGATTTTGCACTCAAATTAGTTGATCTGTCAGAATAAGAATGAAAACAACACTTGGCTGCACTTAATTAAGGTACTGCCTCAACTAGGACAATAGTGGTGGAGGAGTTCAGACTTGTCACTATCAGGAGATTCAGCCATTGCTGCCCAGATGTAGCCCTCAGGTTAACTGAAGTGTGGTGACACCAGAGAGGAGGATGGCATTTACCAGTCTCACATCACACAGTGTTTACCTTTGGTTTGGTTATGTCTCTGCACTGATTTGGTTCATGTGGGCTGCAGCTGCTGGAATGCATCATAGACTCACAAAGATGGCACATAGCTAAACAATTTAACTACAGCATCTCTGTCCCAAAGGACTAGTGATTACCTGAGTATAATTGTGATCAAGAACTAAACATTAGACAAAAGAGAGGTTTGATATATTAAATTGAAAATAGATATCCCTATACAGTGTGACAAGAGCATAAATTGTTGTATCATCCTCCCTTTTCAGAGGAGGACCTGCCTCTGACACAAATGGTGGATTTAATGCCTGGAGGAGTTAAAGCTTAAGCTCTCATAATTTCCTCTTTGGCCACCTTTCCTACATGAATCAAAAGAAGTTGCGGGGCAGTTGGCTCAAAATGTTGTAACTGTTCTCAGAATATCATGTATTTGTCTGATTTGTCTTCCCTGAATGACCCAATACAAATGTAAGTGCTACTGGGTAGTGAATTACTTGAAAGCATGAGCTATATTTTAGTAGGAGTTCACACAAATGGGTCTGTGGAGCATCACAGGGGTTTAGGCAACTGGGCTCAGCTCCACGGCCCTGGGGAAAGCTCAGGGCAAAGAAATCCTCATTTCATCTTGTGCTTGTGGACATTTTCATGGTCACCTTCCCACCACTTTGAGTTCCACTTTCAGTGAAAGGACACATTTAACTTGAGTTCAGCTGAGTTTCGCTCAGGGAGGTTGAAATACATTAACAGGAACAAAGAGAAACCAGAATGTTATGAATTAGCACTAACGAGATGTCTGATGAATGACATCAAAACTTGACTAAAGCTAAGCCTACAGTGGTACACAAAGAGCCAGAAGACAGATAGGAACCGCAGAGGAAGCCAAGAGAGAACAAGACAGCAATGATAAGACAGCAGCTGGGAGAGAACAATGCAGAAATGATTGAGGCTAAATGTGCAGCAGAAAACCAAGCCTGGTGCCAAGAAAGAAACCCAAGAAACACGGCAGGACTGATTGCAGTATAACTGATGGGTCTAGACAAGAAGTCAAGCCCAAGTGTCAGGAGCAAGGCTGGAAGGAGGAGATTAGAGACCCAAACCTCCCAACAGCATAGGGACATGGTTTCCTTTTCATCAGAGATGAAAAGCTCCCAGGAAAAGTCCCTTGCTGCAGACAGGAATCCTGCTTTTGTCCAAGGGAATACAAAATTAAAAGGTGGGTGTGGAAGATGCAGAAAGAGCAAAAACCAGAAGCCTGGTGGAGAGCAGAGTGGAAGTGGGTGAGGCAGGAGAACAGGATTCAGTTCAGACTGACACATCAGTTATTTATTACTGTTTGTATCCCCATATCTTCCATCTCAAAAGGAAGGCAAAGGCTTTGTCCTCAAGGGCCGGTTATCTGCACCCGAGGGCGGCTGGCAGCAGTGGGGTTCCGGTGGCAAGGGACCACGTCCCTGGATGGAGGTGGCGCCAGGCTGGCCTTGTGCGTCAGCTGAGGCGCAGTGATGGGAACAGGGGCTTGGGGTGCTGGGACGGTCACATTTAACCTTCCCTTACAGGCAAGTGAACTAACTATAAGAAATGCAAGCTGCTGTGAAGGAGGGACAAGAGAGGTGACTTGGCTGCTTAGGTTTGAACATAGTGGGAATAGCACAGTTCAAGCATCCGTCTCTACTGAGCAAAGATGTCCACATGTGCCTAGCTGGAGGCATCGAACAAGTCCTGCAGTCTTGACTGAGGATTAGGTTTAAGCCTGTTCTGTTTTTCTAAATTAAACTGTTGCTTTAAAAACACTGAGAACTCAAAATCAGGGACAGCAAAGCCAGTCTTGCTCTAGTTTTCATATTTGTTCCCAGAGGCTTGTTGGCAAAATTGTACTCTGTGTACTTTTACAAAAGAAATCTAGGACAGAATCATTTGAATAGAGAGCTATAAGTGATAAAAATCTGTTTATACCACAACATCTCCAGCCAAATGATTGACGTATACATTTCTGTCCTTCCATTGATGTAACTTTTCAATTTCCTGTTGATGTCTAAGCTTGATTTATTTTTCCATTTATTTGGGTTTTACAAAGAGCACTAAAGAGCTTGGCACTTGGGTCTCTATTTTTTTTCATCATTCAACTCTCTTAGTCCTCGATCACTTCATTGTTTCTGCAAACAATGAAAAAGAGAGATGGAAAGAACAGCTGTGAACAGCTGGTTTGTTCACCAGGTGTCTGACTGGTATTCAAGTATCCTCTTTTGAGGGAGGTCTGTATTCCCTGAATAACCCTAAAAAGGCAAAATTCAGAGTTCACTTTATTTGCTGCCTTCGTACATGATGCGACACAGATTTGCAGGGATCCTAGCAAGGAGCCTGAAAATCAAAACAAACAAGAAAAGCTGCTTCAGGAAACCTCAGGGTTTTTCCTCTCCAGATGCACCCCAGCTGAATAAAGCAGAGAGCTCTGCAAGACCTTCTCAGGCTGATTTTGCCAAGTTATTTTTAGTGAATCTTCCTCTTCTCATCATCCAACTCCTCTCTGCCTCCTTCACCCAACATCCCATTCAACAAAGCCGTGATCAGATCTAGAGACCACTGGGTCTGCAGACATGTCAGCAGTGCCTGTTCACAACCATGGTGTCTCCTGCACTCTTGAGCAAGGAGCCTCTATGTATTCCCAGCTCCTAGAAGTCCTCTGGTTCCTTGAAAAGTAGCTGTGTGTTGCCAGTTGTCCCAAGGTAGCAGAGTCTTGAAAGCAAATCAAGGAGAAGCAGATTGAATTCAGAAGCAAAACTGATTTATGGCCCGCAATCCGTAAGATGATCACCCCAGCACTCAAACATGCCCCAGGAATACTGATGTATTCCTTACATCCTGCCTCACATAGGTTTATTCAAGGTAAACAGAGAGGCAAAAGCACATAGATCATCAGTCATAGAATCATGGAATGGTTTGTGTTGGAAGGGACCTTGAAGATTGATATGTCACATATGTCACCCTAAGGATAGATGTACAGGGCTTGTGCCAGTCAGGACCAGGGAACTGCTCTGCAGCCCGTCTGCAATGGCAAAAATGTGTGAGTAGCACTGCCAGGAGTTGGAACCTTCCATTCCTGACCTTCCCTCTCCCAGCTTGGGCCCTGGAGTTTCTCTTGCATGTCTTTAGCACCAGGCTTTTCAGAGAGGTCACCTTAGGGTGCCAGCACCTATTTTCCTCTTGCAGGCTGCAGCTGTGCTGGTGAAGAGGTTACCATCCCCTGTACAGCCTGGCTGTCGGTGCATCAAGTGCCTCTTACTAACACACTCCAGCAGCTCCAGTCCCAGTGAGCCAGATAGGCAAAATCCTGATTTACTGGGAATGAGGAAGGAAAGAATATAGCCCTTAATCTTCATAAACAATAAACCAAGAAGCTGTAGTGCTCTAAACCAAGAAGCTATAGCTCTCATTAGCGATTTCTCATATTAAGTGCTTTACTACCTACAATAATACTTGTATTCCTGGCAGCCACACTGTAGTTAATAGCCCGAATTCAACTGAACACACACGCCTGAGCTAAGTGCTGTGTGTGCCTAAATCCATCCCAGTCTGGCAAAGCATATGAGCATACAGTACAGTGCCAGGGAAATCAAGGAAGTGTATCTTTAAAGTCCTGGCTAAAGCTGTTTATGCAGCACCGAGTCAGAACAGTGGGAAGGAGGAGATAGCTTATGTGCTGTAATTTTGAGTTTGAACTCAGTGAACTCCAGTGGGGTAAGCAGAAGAAGATTCATTGAATTTGATGCAACCATGTCTATACACTTTGATTTTGTATCTGCATTATGTGCCTTAGCTCTTGCAGAAGATGTATTATGGGACAGAAGACAAACCAAGCAAGCAGCTCAGCTCCAGCAAAATTGAGACCCAGTTGGAATCTGCTTTACCCACGTGTGACCCGTTTCAGGAGACTTGCATTCTATATCAAACATCTTCGTTTTCTTCCTCCTGTTTTAAGTCAGTTTGCCATTAATAATGACAAAGGCATTCACATTTACATATGCTTCTTAAACAGCTGAGGACAAGTGGACTGACCAAATATTTCACAGCACATCAAACCAGATCTGCTACAGTTTGACTTATCTGAGCTCTCACTGGAAAGTTACCTAGAGATGAAAAATAATGTTGCCTTTCTTCAGGTACTAACCCTCTATAGACTTATCTCCCTACAAGCAGCACTGACTAAAATGCACCCATGCTCCACTGATATCAGCCCAGTTATGTTTGTGAAGTTATACAGAGAAATTTGTCTCACATGAAGGTTTGGGTCACTGTTCTAAAACCAAGTGGTGGATTTTACCTCTCATATCCAATCTGTCTTCTTGGTTAACAGAAAAAGTCGATTAAATTTTAAGCTATTTTTAATGAACATTCAGCATCATTTGAATTACATCCTACCGGGATCATGAAAAGGATTGCAGTTGGATTGTCACACCTTGTGAAGCTCCTGGCTAAGGTCACCTAACTGCAGTGTCATGCATCACCCTGGACTTGTACACACTCTCTTAGGAAAATTATCTTTTTGCCTGCATAATCCCTATCCAAAGTGAAACCATCACAGCACAAAATCAGATCACTTTGGGTTTTGCTTCTTGCGACACCAAATAGAACCAGTTCTGAGACCAGCAGAGCTCTTGCAGGGAGCTGGGGTAGGAGTAAGCATCAGTACCCCGTGTCTGTTTAATGTATCTCAGCTGGGCCATGGGTTTGACGCATGCATCTCACCTGGAGCCCTGAGATGAAGAAAAAGCAATCAGAAAAATAGCTGATCAACAGCTGCCACCTTATGGCAACAGCCTTTCTTTTACCGAGCACCAGATCCTCTCCAGCTGAGGCTTTTCTAGTAAGTTGATTTGCAGATAAGCAAAATTGGATTTAAGTCTGTGCATTTGTCTGCTGGGTATGAGGGGCTGTAATGAGATTTGTTTTTTTAGGAGTGTGGTAGCAGTGGTGTCTAAGATTTTGGGGTGAGGAGCTAAAGACATTCAGGTAATGTTTGTGAGTGATGTTTAATGTGGTAAGACCTCAGCCTTTGTTTTGAGCTTCTGGCTTTCTTCAGTGTGATTCAGCTTCTTTTTCACCTCTGTAGGACTATTCAGAGTCTCAAAGTCAGACACTTTACTGACTTGTGTATTGCAGGTTTTGGGTCCCTGGAGGGAGCTGCAATGCAAATGACAAAGTAGACTAATTCTGTATCATAATGGCTATTTTGTATTTTTCCTTTTCATCTTCCTACTTGAATTTCTATTCCTTTCTCAAAGGCAGCATTTTAGTAGCTGTTTTCTAATGCTGTCGAGGTCAAATAGATAACAAATGCACCCCTAAAGCAGGAAATAGTTTAACTACTGCCCTCAAATGCCTCCTGAGAATGAGGACAGTATAAACCCTGCACAATAACGGTGGAAGCTCTTTTGTCAGATGCTGACGGAGGCTTGGCACCATTGACCAAAAGGGCTTATGAAAGCAGAGCTCTTCTTCCTAGTAAGTGGTGCTGAATCTCGCACAGAGGAGTTTGCTTGGTACGGAGGGGAGCGGGCAGTGCCCGTGATCTCCCAGCGCCGCGCTCAGCCGCTCCCGGTGAAAGCCGCTCCGATGCTTTCATAGGGAAAGCAACAGCACCTACGTGTGGCCAGCCCGAGTGAGGCGTTTGTAACCGTGTGGACCTGGTCCTACAAACCTGAGCTGAAAGGGATCTCTAGGAAAAACCTGAATCACAAAATCGGGATAGCGTGGGTCAGTTTTGGTCCCTGCTATACAAAAAAAGATGTGGACGCGATGGAGAGGGCCCACAGAATGACCACAAAGATGATCCAAGGACTGAGAAGCCACATGAGGAAAGGCTGAGATGGGTTTATTCAGCCTTGAGAAAAGAAGGCTTAGGGAAGACCTTATCGCAGTGTTCCGGTATTTAAACAGTGGCTACAAAGAAGGAGGAGACTCCCTTTTTGCAAGGAGGCACATGGAAAAGACAAGGCAGGACAAGGTGTTATACAGGAGGTAGGCCTGTACTTTCTGATACCTCAGAAGGGTACAAATGGTCTCAGACCATTTGTTACTCTGTTTGAAATATGTTGGGATTGTTCTCATCCATATTCCCCTCTTTCACACTTCAGTACTGAGGAGATTTATTTCCTAGGGGCTATTTTTAGTCATGGCACTGCAGTTAAGCCATACGAGCCTGGCAGTGATGGCTCCCTCACTGGGTTGCAGCTCGGAGGTGCTGGGTCAGGCATGTTGAGCAGTATGTTCTGTAGCACATCAGGCACTCAGGCTTCATCTGGGAAGCACCAGGACTGGAAACTGCTTTTTGTTTCCCTATGGCTCAGTCCAGCAGAGCCTGGTCCCTTTTGGATGCTTGGCTGTGTACATCCATCTTGATGCATTGTGTGATGGGTCCCCCTTCTGAGCTGCTGCAGCTGGGATTCACCAGCCAGAACACTGGTGGGATCAGCTGTAATCAAAGAGAGCTGGCACAGCAGACACCCACTGTTGAACTCTTGTGTTAGATGAGAAGATGCCGGAGTTTCTCACAGTCTGATTTCAGCTACAGAGCTGTGGCTATAGGATGGGCAGGAGGGAGTGGTGTTGGGCAGGGGAGGACTCTGGGATACCAGCCCTGGGAGTAGTGCCAGTGCTGGAGTGAGCCTCTGCTATAAAAAGCCCCAGCGTGTGTGCAGATGAGGTTCCCAAGGTGGAGTGATGCTCCTTCTTCTGGGCAGGGGTGCTGGCAGGTGGAATTAGACCCTGGCAATCCTTTGGCACAGGAATATTAAACAGTGAAATGAGCTGGGAGGAGGGAAGAAATAATGATATCAAAGCCAAGTCCCCTCATAGACTTCAGTTTTCAGTGTGCTGACCTCAGACATGGGCTGCTGTGAGCAGGTCTGGCTCAAGGACAGGGACCTGGGAATATAACAGCATTAATGTGAGGTCTTGCTGCAAACAGGCCCTGTGTACAGCCTTCTAGGGGTGTTTTGAAAGTATCATGTATTTTCACTCTATTTCTCTTCCCTGAGAAGCTGCAGAGATGTAGGAACATGGAGACTTTTCTCTCTCCAAGAGACTGTGTCTGCAGCAGCACGGAAGGTGGTGCAATAATCTAGTACCAGATTTGACAGCTTGAAAAGTCCCCTAGGAGCTGGCTCAATGCCTATCTGAATTAAACACTTAATGGCATGTATCTTCCAGCTGCAATATTGGACAGACACCTGAAACCAGCCTGGAGGACTTTAAAGGAGACAATTCAGGTTTGGCAAACTTGCTGGTACTAAATAAATGCAAAGGGGAAAAATCACAGGAACTTTCTTTTGTGAGAACAGTGCTGCTGTTTGAGGCAGTTTAAAAGACTTAAAGGAATGTAAAATCCCATATCTCTCTCAACATAAGAACTATACAGTATTTAATACTTTGGTATTAAGTTTTTGTAGTGCAACTTGATTGAAACCTAGCACCATTAACTCTATTGCCTTTCAAAGGCACCTGTGCTTCTGGGGTGTTTTGGAGGGATTTTCACAAGACTTTTGGTTTCCCAGGAAGCATGAAATCAAATCCCAGCTCTGAGTGTCATTGCTGAGGAGGGGAATTGTGTAATCCAAACCCTCAGCCTGTCTTGAAACACCTCAGCCTCATCTAAGCTACATCCAACAGCCACCTGCCTGGTCTGCCTCAGATGTAGTACATGGTAATGTAACAGGCCACAACATGAGGGTCACACACATGTGTCCCTTGTGTTTTGTGCTCCCTGCTAAGCAGGCCTCCTGCAGTGCCAGGCTTGGGATTACTTCTCAATACAAGCTATTTCTCAGCTAAAAAGCCACGAAGGCAGATGATGGGGAATGCAGCTGATGTTGGTCTTAAAACAAGCGGTAAGTGTTGAGGTCCACGGCAGCAGGATGGCCCCATGACATATTTCTTACAGCTTAGATGCACCAGATTAGATTCCTGCTGACATGTAAAGCCCTTCTCCACAGCTCCAGCAGTGCTCAGAGCTGGGACAGCCTAATCTTTTCCTAAACCCCTCCTGTGCTGTAATGCTGACCAAAACCTTGGAGTTTTGTGTGGAAGGGGTGAGCATACTGACATAAGGTCTGTGGCACTCATCAGCATCACCTCCTGCCCTTTGTGTCTGCCTTCCTGGTATCTTATACATCTGTGTTTTATGGAGGAGGAGAAGGAAGGGTGGTCTCTCTAGCACAGTCTTGAAACAAGTGCTGTGTAGGCAATGAGTGGCTGCTGTGTGTGTTCTTACTCATTTATCAGCTTCAGAGCTGTAAATCTGGAAGATGCAGGAAGTACTTGCAGGTTTTGCGGCTGGGCAGTGGGGCAGTGCTGCCAGGCAGGGAACAGTCACATCACAGGTTTCACCTTTTGTTTTAGCAAGCAGAGGGTCCACATAGGAAAAAGACATTAGTGGTGCCCAGGCTACAGGAATGCTGCAGTCATGTTGCACCTTCTCGCATGTGGGAGACTGAAAGAGCATCTTGTGGGAAGCAGGATCCTAGAGCTGAGTTCATGCAAGGACTGGCTGGCCAACATGTGATACGATATGGTGTGACATGTCCCTGTAATCCTGATATGGAACTGGGTAACAGAAGTCTTTAGTTCACTTTAAAAGTGCTTCTATAGCACTAGCGCAGGACAATAAGGTCTTAGTTGAAATCGGAACCAGTGAGAAATTACCTTGCAAATTACTTTCTCCCTGATTTGTTTCTGTATTCATTTATTAATTACATAGCTCCGTTCTCTTCAGCCCACAGACCCAAACCTACTTGAGGAAGGGAGATTCTGCAAGATGCCGTTAGATGGAAACTGGTTTGATACCAGCCCAGCAAGGAAAGAGATATTCCCTGAGCAAGGAGGATGTTTTCCTGTCAATATAGCATTCAAATTTAGCTTCTGCCACTGTAGGCAACGTGGCATTAGAAGAAGGAGCTTAAGTTATTAAACTGAGCTGCTTTAATCATCCAGTTCAGGGAAATCCATTGCTACAGGAGACCTGAGGATTAATGTATTTTTACCACAAAGCCAATACATCTATTCTGATCAGTTAGTGGTTGCTCACTCGAGCATATGAAACTTCGTTCTCTGGGTTTGCACTCAATAGTATGGGACCAAATGGAGTTTTATTTGGAGATTGACCCTGTTACCTTGAATCTCATCATTCTGGTAGCTAGTTACGTTATTTTGCTTCTGGTTTTCCTGATCTCCTGTGTGCTCTATGACTGCAGGGGGAAGGATCCCAGCAAGGAATATGCTCCCGAGGTCCCTGCAGACACCCAGCCTCCGATCCGGTTGGTGGTGATGCAGCAGGGCTCCCCCAACACCCGCTGGGCAAAGGGGCTCATCTCTGCCTACGAGAATTCCTCTGACCTGCCAGGGAAAAGGACTACTGTTGTGTAAGGGGACCCTGCCTCGGAGCTCGGGTTTCTGCAGATCAGCTTGCCTCCTCTGCTATGTTTACTCTCCATGTGCAGAAGGATAACGTGTTCACAAGGTAAGATGAGACGCTGATTTGTATGATACGGTGCCATTGTCAGGGGGGTCATTTTACGTTTAGCTGTTTTCTGCATTGATATAGGCTTGCAGTCCTGCCTGCCATCCATGAAAAGACTAATTTCCATTAGTGCTGCTGCTGTCTTGCAGCCCTCTAGCAGTCAGAAGCAGTGATGCTTTATCGACTCAGGCACTGAAAAAGGGCCTTGGTTTAATCTGGAGTCGTGCTTGGTACTGTTGGTTTTGCAGGAACATGGTGTTGTTCAAAGCATCCCACCTACAGCACTGCCCTGTAGCCTCAGAACGTCTTCTCCAGGCAGCAGAGAGCAAATGACCTTGGTAGGCTGTTTATCTCTCCAGTGAGAAAAGAAGCACAAAGGATTTCAAAAGGATAGAGATAGTGCCTCTCTGATAGAAGCCAGCTGCTGCTCCCATCAGAACTTAATACTTTCCATATTGTCCCCAGAGGGCAGTGCCAAGCCTGTCTTGGCACTTATTTTCCATAGGGAGAACATGAGCTCTGCTCTTACCGGGCAGAGTACCCCTTGCCCTGCACAAATCCCCTGACAGGATACAATATGCTTCCTGGAAAAGCTGGGTACGATGCTTCCTGCCCAAGGGAAAGTGTGAACCAGGGTAAATGTACCAGTAATGCAATATGTGTGAGTCATTGCTGCTGTCTGCCCCATGAAACAGGAATCTCTGACCCTTTGCAAGTCTGACCTACGTCCTCGCTTTCAATGTGCATCTCCACGTGTCTGACCCTGCCTCTTGTCCCCAAGCCTTCTTTCAGCTGTATTGTGCTCCAGCTGGGCCACATGAAGGCTCTTATTGTATGTCCAGTAAATCTACTCTTTATCTGTGTCACCTCCTGTTATTCTCCCCACCATTTGGGAGCTATAAGCTAGATGTCTTTTTGCCTAATAAGTTTCTTCCATGCCTTGCTGGTTTTCTGCCTGTAGGTGTTTGATGGACTAAAGTTCACATCTCTTGAAAGGAAGGAAAATGCTTTCTTTGTCCTCCAGGTGAAGCACAAATGGACAGAAACAAGAGAAATGTTGATCCCGTAGCCACAGAAGTGGCTGCAGTGTTATCTAGCTGTTCCCAAGCACAGCCAGCTCAGGTCCTGCTCTGTCCCCATCAGGCTGAGCTGCAAAACTCACCTGGGAAGCTGGGGAGATGCTGCCTGGGTTGGTTCCTGCTGTGTTCCATGCTGGCAGAGGCACTTTGTCACTGGTGACCAAACCAGATTTTAAAACTAATCTGGCTACAGGGAATTTGTGGCTTAAGTTGTCTTTTTCTACCCAAACATGCTGTGATCAAGCAAAAATCTGAAATTTCTTTTCTGAAATCCAGAGATGTATAATGCCAGCTTCCTGTGTGCCTCTGGTTAACACAGAGTTACTGCATGTGGTACTCTTTAACTGCTGAATTTTAACTGGTTATTAAGGGAAAAATAGTGCTGGACCCACACAGTTCAACATATTTGTCCCCTATGCTATTTTACATCATCTTAATGTGAATTACCCTCAGATTCCTATAGAAAGCTTTAGTAAACATGCTGAGATTTGTTACCTGCCTACATCAGGTGTCATGGATGATTCACTGGATGCAGTGGTCCTACTGCCTTCAGCACAGGCATTTTAAATACTTCCAGAAATAAACTGCAGTGGATTCAAATCACAACTGAATGAAGCTCTTGTTCAGCTGGGTTGCATGGTTTGTACCTCAGCTAGGTGGTAACCGTCTGCCTGTGCTACATCCCGAAGTGGTGATTTATGCATCAGCCAGCAGAGCATCCTGGCACAAGCAGAGAAATCTCAAGTACCTTTTAATGCATCTGTATTTTAAGAAGCAGCCAGTGGCTTTCATTTTGGTTTCTAAATTCTTGAGGGTGAGCCTAGTTTTGTGTTCAATTTGTCCTCTGCACCCCTGTGAGTTACATATACCCCTGGTTTTGGAAGGAAGCCTGAATTAGAAGGAAGGCTTCTGGGAAGCTTGGTTAAAACCCTTGGTGTGATGAAGCTGGTAATAAATCAGAAGTTGAGGCATGATCCTTTGCCACACAGACTGCAATAATTACGTCGAATGTCTTGTTTTGGTTATTTAGCAGTGAAAAAGTTGAATTAGTAACCACAAGTTGTAGCTGCTTTGCCAAAACTTGGCAGTGACTAAGCTGCTGGCATGTTATTGCCACTGTCACCCACGCAGGGCAGTGTTATCTTTTCTTGGGCTTTCCTATCAGCCTTATCTTTAGCTTGTAAGCTCTTGAAAGCCTTTTGTGTGTTCATATATCATCTAACATGCTAGGAGCCTTCTCGATGATAAGCAATTCTTGGTGTTAGGGAACAGAAATAATCTTTGCTAAGAAGACCTTGGGGGATGAAAACCAGCTCAGAAATATCACAAAGTGTGTGGCACAGCTCTCCTCATTGATGGTGAGATGTCACAGAAAATGCCGCAATGCCAGAGAAGAACTGTGCGGCTCTTTGATGAAGGTCATGCAAACAATGTAATGATACCAGGACACATTTTGTTTCCTTTGAACCTACTGGAGTTCATAAGATGCAATTCAAGTGCAGCCCCTGCATGCCAGTATTGTAGTAACCCCCTTAGGAACCACACTAATGTCTAAGAAGAAAGCAGTCTCATTGCAGAGCAGGAAAAATTAACACTGAGAAGACAAAAAGACAAAACCGAGCTGCCCAAGGATCCTTACAGCCCTGTTGTTCTTGTAAGTAATAGTGCAGAGATAGAGGCTTGCAAGGCTATGCAAGTACTTTCACATAGCTGCAGTTCTCCAGATCTGCAAACCTTTTGTGTGCACCAACCACAGACTCCTGGCTCCAACAACTCAATGGCAAAGTCATTGATTTGCGGTGTGGGCAAGCTTTTTTGCTTAAGCTTTAAGCAGGCAGCTGGAGTGAGCAGGGGGGGCAGCTTCTAGGAGCACAGTGTTCACATCTGTGGAAATTTATCAGTTGTGATAGAGTTGGTGGACTCTGCCCTGAAACATGGAGGTAGAAACAGTACATGACACTTTCCTCCTGGTAGTGTCTCTACTGTGGGTAAAATCCCCTTCCAGAAAACTAGAGACTAAAGTGCATCAGGACTTTGTCTTTCCAATGGGAATAAAATAGCTTTCTTAGTTTTGTCTCTACTAGAATAATATTGCTATGTGAAAGCAGTTGGAGAGCCCTTGGGTGTGTACAGAGAATTGCAAGTAATCAAGTTGCTGTGAGTGAAATTACTGCTTTGCAGTAGTGGTCTCTGCTACCAGGGTTTACTTAATGACTGTGGCAGGATTAATGAATGCAAATGGCCTCTTATCAGGCCAGGCTTGGAGGAAATCACCTGTGAAGCTGCATTCCCTCCAGCATTTGCAGTCCTCTGCCATGTCCTTTGCGTCATTGTGAGAAACTGGGCACAAATATTCTTGTAGCAGTGCAGCTATTTTCCCTAAATTGTGCCATGTAAAATGCGTGTCCCCTGCTGGAATTCAGACAGCCTAAAAAGCATCCTAAGGCAAGGCTCTGCCAATAGCTATAACAAACCAAGCCATGCAGGGGAGTTGTGCAGAGACTGAGGTATCCCTTTGGGGTATCTGCAGCATCGTGCAAGCTCTGGTCCATGGCTGGCAACATGGGGCAAGCGCTAGGAGGGAAATGCTGTTGAGATCTACAGCTGCAGTAAAACAGTACTTCTGGAGCTCTTCGCATACTCTGCCTGGCTCTTACATTGTTGTTCAGTTGATCAGGGTCTGTGCCTATGTAGAAGTGTTCTGCTGAGAGGCTTAGATGGTATTTTAAGTCTTGGGTATCTAGCATAGGAATACTGTTCAAATAAGACGTTGGTAAGAATTGTGTTAACATGTATTCAGAAGCAATACGATTTGGAGAGTGTTGGATGAATGAGGATTTAGGAAATATGCTCTGTTCCCAATTCTGCCCTTGGCTTATGGGACATCCTTGGGCAGCTCAGTTCCCACTTTGCCCCTTGTGTCTCTGCTCTATGTTAATTTTTCCTGCTCTGCTGTCCTCTGTACTGAGATTGCTTTCTTCTTAGACATTAATGTGGTTCCTAAGGGATCCGCTACTAAACCAGCATGCAGGGACTGCACTTGAACTGCATTTTATGTACGAACTCCAGTAAGTTCAAAGAAAGCAAAATTAAACTCCAACAAAAAATGGCTGGAGCTGGTGGAGCAGCGAAACTGGTGAACAAACCCTGGTACATCCAGGGAAACAATGGGCACAGAGCCTCAGGACGCTTGCTTTGGGTGAGCTCTGGTCATCACGGCAGTCTGATCATCTGTAACCGTGGCTTGAAGGGAACTGAGTGGTGGCAGAAGGATTTATTGCTGTTCTGCAGGAAGCAGGAATTCAGTCTGCTCTGGCTTGCTTTCAATTGGCTTTAGAGCCCTTTTAAAGTTATGTATTGCTGCTTCTTGTAAAGCCTTTATTAAAGGGTTTCACAGAAACAACAGCAAAAAACACCCCAAACCAACCAGATTTCTAGATTTCTCCAACATGAATTCAAGTCAAATGTGTCATTAAATTCACTGAAAATACATCTTTCATGTGAGCCTGTTCCACTGTAAATATACATCTAAGCCTTCAGGGTTTTTTAAATCCCTAATAAGCCACTGCATATGAGTAGAGGATTAGTCCAGACAGACTTAACCCATATCCACAAGGGAGAATTCCTTCCCCTGCAGTAATTTTATTCTTTTTAAATTGAAAAAGGGATAAATCTTCTCTTTTTTTTTTTTAGCACATTGTTCTTGTGGTGCAAATCCTCATCCTCTGATAGTGCTAAGTATAGAAGCACAGCACCACATCCAAGTCAAACCCCTTGGCTCTAGGAAGAGCTTAAGAATAGTTTTTATTGCCTAGAACCACATCGCCTTGTGTTATCAGCTATTCAGCTTGCGTAATGCTGGTGCTTTGGTGTGAATGCCAAAAGAACTGATATTGGGTGTTTAACTGGAGATACTGTTCTCCCAGCCATAAACCAATACTCTTCGTACTTAGGGGAGCCTTACAGCCCAGCACGCCATCTTTTAGATGGATTAAAACCTGCAAGCCCTGTCTCCCAAGCTATCTTTGTCCTTTTTATAAGGCAAAGCATTGACCTGTGTCTCCTGCTCCTGCTCTAGCCCAAATGCTCCTAAATGTTTGACTCCCTGTGCTGAATTTCAGAGTCTGAGTATTGAAAGAAAACACATGAATACTGCTGATGTCCCGAAGGGACTGCTGCAGCCTGTACCCAGAATAGCTGCATTTCAGTGGGGGGTGAAATGACAGCCAGAGCCATAGTGAGGGTAAACACACGAGGAAGGTGGGAGGATGTATGCTGGGGTTATTTGGTGGCTGCTGCTGTCCAGGAGTGACTCCTGGGGCATCTGTCAGGGCTCTGAGGTAGAGATGTGATCCTTTATGCTTGAGTGACAGAAAGCTAAACTGTTCATAAGTAAATTGCTCTGACATTCACAGCAGGAAGCTGCCTAACTTAGTAGACAGTCATACCAGGAATATAAAACATGGGGCAATAGATACGGCTGACATCTCTAGCTGCAGTTCTAACTCCTGGTTTTGCTGCCTTGCTCCCTCCTTCTCACGTGTTCCTGTTTCCTTGGAGATGCTGCTGCTTCATTTCCCCCTCTAATAATGACACTGTTTGACATTAACCTTTCAAAGAAGCATTTCCACTCTGATGTGACAATTTGGGTGCAGCTTTTGGGGGCAGATACTTGTCATGAGACATCCAGATCCAGCACTGAATTGTTCAACTTGGATAGGTCAGTCTCTTCCCAGCTCTGCAGCAGATGCTCTGTGTGGGCAATGAGACTGTGCCCTAGTTTCTCCATCTGTCAATGGGAGTAATAATTGTTACACAGCTGGGTGTTGGGTTGATTTAATATTTATGAAGGAACATGCGATCCTTTCATGGGTGGTGCTACAGAGATGGTGTTAATTATGAATGATTATGTATTTGCGTCTCTTCCTGAGCACAAGGAGACTTGGACATATTGTTTAAACACCCACATTTCACACTCCTTCAGTATTGAAGCTTATTAGGCTCTTCATTACCCTAAAAATACACTGAACTTAACTGCTATTGACTTCAGCATGAGCAAAGAATATAGGCTTAGCATCCACCTCTATTTGTATTAATAATATTGCCTAAATTATCAATATCGTTAATAGCCAACCCACCTTTAAATAAAATAAATGTACAAATTCAGGCCAATTCTATGTCTAAACCTTTGAAGAAAGGGATGGAAAGGCAGGAATCAGGCACATCCTTCACCTGAGCCTTCTTCAAATGACACAGTGGAGACCCGAAGTTCTGAGGGATTAATGTAGTTAATTCCAGCAAGTCTCTTGCTGGAAATTGTGCATATATAAATCATATCTAATAAGAATAAGGTTGGTCGAAAAAAGATCTGTGAGTAGCAGCACTTGATTTAATGTCTGCATGTGCCATGGTCATTGGGTATAGCAACTATAC
The DNA here is from genome assembly GCF_033783945.1 of Neopsephotus bourkii. NCBI lineage: Eukaryota > Metazoa > Chordata > Aves > Psittaciformes > Psittacidae > Neopsephotus > Neopsephotus bourkii. The sequence continues at coordinate 4,819,922 of NW_026902223.1, forward strand.
CACTTACCTTCCCTAACAGCAACAAAAAGACAGTACTTGATGAAAGCATATTAATAGCGCTTCTTGGAAGGGATTTGTTTCTGTTCTCTGAATGTTCTTTTTGTACATAAGTCACATACTTGTTTCCTCAAAAAGAGAAAACCACCCAGTTTTCCTTCCAAAAGCAGCAGCCTCGGCTTGCTAAAGGACACACACTTCACCTGGCTGGAGCCTGAAGGACACATCCTTTACTAGACAGAAAGGATGTATCCGAATCGCAGTCTGTCCCCAGCTCAGAGCAGTGCAGGGATGTGGTTTGCCATCTACGGGGCTCACAGCAACATTTCCATTGAATCATTTCTCATCAGCCACCAACAGCTCTGCAATTTCCAGCCCTCCAGGCAACAAACACAGGTTACAGCAGCAGATAAGGCATGAGCCCAGGGACACTGGAGGGCAAGCAAAGCTTTTTAATTAGATGGGAATAGTATTTGATCACTTTTCAGGGCATTAGTTTTAGAGCAGGTTTACACTGTGGTTTAATAATGAGTGGGTGTTTTTATTACTAGCAAAACTCTGATGCAGGCATGATCACACCAGGAAAAAGTAAGTTGACAATAAACCTTATTATGTTTGCTGAAACTCTGTGCACTAACTTGGCAAATAACCTCCTTAATTAATTGAAGCTCTATTTACAGTTGATGGAGAGAGACAGCTTGTAGGGGCATGCCATTAAGTCTGTTCTAGTGCAGACAAGGCTCTGTAAAGCTGCATTTTTATTTATATACATCTGCAGAATTGAAAATAGGGGCAGCGCTTGTGAAGCCAAGTGGTTTGTCCCGGGGGTATTGAATAGAAGGCAAACCTTTGGCATCGGGAGGCTTTGTGTTTGTTTTGGGAAGGAGACCTGGCAGGGATCCCAATGCTAACTCTGAACATCTGAGGAAAAGGATGGCTGGAAAGAATTATATCGTGACGCAGACAGGGGAAAGCCAGGAAATTCGAAGCCAGGACAGAGGCTCCTACCTTAACTCATTCTGGCATGGAAAAAACAATTGTGAAGTGTTAACACTGCATCCTTGGGATGCTGTTTACTGGTGTTTTAGTGTTCCTTGGGAGGATGGAGGTTTTTACCAACTTGCTATGGTAGAGGTTAGAGAACTGCTTCGACAAGCAGGAGTTTTAAGCCATAGCTGAAGGAGAAGATACGGCTCATCATTGTCAAGTCTATGTAGTTTTGCAACTGTCTTGGCAGGGTTATTTGGCCTGGAGGACACATGCTTCTCTCCTGTTACTGTCTCTATAGAGCTGAAAGGACAAAGGACCCTTTTTCTTTCCCTCAAACTGATTCTTTCTTGCCAGCTTTGCAGTGTGGCAGATCCTGGGGCTCCCTGCTCTTGTGATTTTGTGTTCTCAGTGTTTCAAAGGTCCATCAGCTTGGGATGACAGTTAAACTGTAAGTTTATGACAGTAAGATACTATCGCAGGATGGTTAATGGGAAACAATTTTATACATGGACTCACTTCTCTTCCCCTTCTGCAAACAGAAAATGCTTAGCCCTTCTCATCTCCTTAAGGTGAATATGTGATGTGATTTCACTGCCTATTAGCATGCAGGGGAAGAGAGAGCCCACAGTGGAAAAGGAGTGGGCAGGAGTGCTTGTGGCAAGAGGGCAGAGAAAGGTTCCAGCAGTGGTGGGGCTGTTGAAGCTTCCCCCCGAAGGTTACTGAAGCCTGTCCCACAGGGCAGAGCTTCAAAGCATGGTCACACTGTAGGCTGCTGTTTCCTGTTTTGTTTAACAGCTGCTTGGGAGGAGGTGGGTTGTGACCGCAGTGTTTCTGTGTCCTTCGTGCTGGGGTAACCTGGAGTAACAGGCACGAGAGAAGCCAGGTCATTCCCATTTGTTTTAGAGCAGAAGTCAAAGCATACTTATTGGATGAAAAGGATGAAGGAAAATAGCTTAAGGCCAGGCTGTGCCCTTGGCACACAAGGTGAAGCACCTCTCTTTGTTTCTAGGCTTTGCAAAGTCTTGCTCTTACCTGGACTGGCCCAGGTCCAGCTGTTTGCTGTTACTTGCTTCCCAGGCAGGTGTACAGCAGCACTCCTGCCTATCTGCAATGCAGAGGGCCCCCTTTGATCTCCAAGTACTTCCCATCCCATGCAGATGGGTCTCAGCAGCCACCTGCATGTGCACAGAAGCCAGACCCCATGGGGTGAGCACCCAGACCTCAGCAAGATTGCACCAATGCATGTCCTGACTAGGGCCAAGCAGGACGTGTGGGGCCAGTGGCACAGCTCTGAGTCGGAGCAGTGTGTGACAATGCTGTCAGTGTGGTGCAGCTTCCTGTCACTGCATCCTGCCCAGTGCAGGGCTTGAAAGCATCTTTGTGGATCAGACATGTTTTACCACTCTTGTTTTGATTTAAGTGCTAACCCATCAGATTAGCTCTGCTCCTACAGGGCACCAGCTTTCCTGTCTTAACAGACAAACCCCTGTCAGCCAGATCACGTCCATCTGAAACTCACAGAATAACCTGCCAAAAGGCAATGAGGGCCCGGGTAATCTCTGAGGTCAAAGGGCTGCTTTGCCTGATCACAACTTTAACCTGAGGTGGGGACAGCAAGTGCCCAAGCTGACTGGAGCAGGGCAAGGCTGCCACACTTGAGAAATAGGTTTGTAGGTACAGCCCTGGCTGCTGGCACAGAGCAGGCTCCTGCAAGGGGCAGGTGGTGAAGTCAGAAAATGCTTTAATGTTTTGCCATGGATTCAAAAAATTGAAACAATCATAATCCATTATCTCCTCATGAAAGATAATATTGAAAGAAAAGCAACTATATCAGCTTCTTTGGTTGTTATACCCCTATTAATGTACAATGCATGCATACACCTACACATGCAGAGATATATGTCTTTGTGCACATAATTACAGATTGCATGAAGATTGCGGGTGTTTCTGTTTTAACTGTATATTGCAGTAGCTTGAATTCAGAAGTCAGCCCAGCTTCATGCTCATTCTTCACCTTGCCTTGGACCACCCTTTCTGTTCTCCAGAGCTAACAGAACAGGGCAGATGATTTGACAGTCAACTGCATCAAGCTGTCCTAAGCATCATCCTTCCAAAATGCATGTTCTGGGACACAGGCACAGCCCATCAAGTGCATCCTGTTTCTCTTCACAAACCATTCCTCTTTCCATGCTCCAGGTTTTGGATTTGCAGGGAACAGATTCTGCTGCCTGGGGCTCAGTTGTGAACCTGGACATGCTTCTAAGCCACGGCTGTGCTCTGCTCTTCCTTTCCCCATTGTGGGCAGGAGGTTACTCGAGGTAATTCAGTGGGATTTCAGTGGAAATACCCAAAGGTGACATGAGTGCAAGTACAGTGCAGGAGAGAATGTCCAATTTGCATGAATACACCCACAACTGACATTCAGCTGCCATGCTTCAGAGCCTGTGTCAAGACAGTTTGGCTGCTGGACGTGTTTCTGCCATCCCTCTCTGGTTTCAGGATGAGCAGCTCTCAGCCTGTTGGTTTCCACACTCCATTTGTTGCTCTTCGTACAACAACGTGACCACTAATTGCTCCAGCTAATTAAGTGTTAAAAAGACAGCCTTAGTCCTCAGACTCAACCCATGGACTCCAGGAAAGCTTTCTTGAGAGGCAAAGGCAGTTACTGTTGTGAACATCCTGAAGCCATGCCATTGGGGTGTGCACCTGCAGGACACAGCACTGTGCACTGAGGGCCTCGAGCAATGGTTTTTCTTAGTCAGTTAGGATGCTTCCATGGACATGTGGCCCTTTTCAAGTGGAGATGGGTGGAAGATGAATGAAATCAAATATTTGATGCAGTTTGAACTAAAATAATTTGTCTCATCAGACTGCCTTCCTCTGATGTCAATCCATGGAAATACAGAGTGGCAAATAACAGCAAATGACCTCCCTGAGAGGCTGAGTCCTGTTCAGTAGAGATTTCACTGCATTCCCAGGGCCTTCTGGCATCAGTTGAGGTTTGGTGCAATGGTAAAAATTGCTTCTTTTGAAGACTTTTCACATCTCATTCTCTGATTAGCTTTGCACCTTCAGAACTGAGGTCCTATGGATATAACCCCCACAAAGCCTCCTGTGCAAAGGGGGTGGTTAATGGTACCATTATAGCAGCTCTGGCTGCTCCTCACCCAGCTGGGGCCAGCTGCTGGTAACAAGACCTTGTTTTTGTTAACCTGAGATCTCATTTCTGGCAGTCCTGTACAATGGCCTGTGCATCACACAAGGCAGACTTGTACACAAGCTATAAATCATCAGGTCCTTTCTTTCTCTAGCTTTTGCACAGAGGGTAAGAGCAGTCCTACTTTCTTTTGGTAGTGCAGTAATTTATCATTTGACAGTGGCTTAATGAAAACCATGCTGTTCTCCCTGGAATTTGAGAATCAGCGTTACAAAGAGATCCTTCCTTGACCTTTCCCTCTTGGCCCCTCCTGGAAATTAGAGTGTCTTTATTTTAATGAGCTCAGAGGATTGGGGAGTTGCAAAAGAAAAAAAATCAGCTTCAAAACTACCTCTTGTGAATAAGTCAGGACATGTTTTTAGATACAGAGTGCTCTTACCTGAACAGGCTTGTGCTCTCCTCATTCTCTGACTTCTCCAGCTGAGCTATTTCTTGGCTCCAGCCTATGGTTTATGATGCAAGGCCATGTTTGCTTTGCATGAGCTTTGTTGCAACATATAGACCTCAGCTGGTATAAATCAGTCTTTGCTCCCCTTTCTATCACTTCTGCAGTCAAATCTAGGTGGCAAGCCATGGGTGACCTGTCTCTGAGTGGGTATGTATATACATATGTATGAATACACACTCATTTGCAATATAAATACACATCCTTGCAAGGCTTCCATGAGCTGGGTCTAAATTGACAATGCAGTCATCCACGCAGAATGGAAGAGAATGTGCTAAATGGAAATGAGAGTAAGAACAGAATGAGGTCAGAAGGTGCCGAATTTAGGTTTACCCTTGTTTTCCCAAGGATAAACAAAGGGATCCTGGGACTGCTTGATTCCCTCCCCCTGGATCTATTCCTTGGACACGTGGGCTCTGAACTGTGCCCATGTGCAGGGATGAACCACAGGTGATGTGAACACAGAGCCCAGCACATGCTCAGGCCAGGCAACTGCTGCTCTTCTAAGAGGGATGGTTTGTGACTGTACCCACTGGCTGGCATTGACAATTTACCTTATTTTACCTTTTCTGGCAGGTGAGATGATTTCTTCCAGAATTGGTGTTATGGCTCAATCAGATTTCAAGCCCCATCTCATGCCTATGGAAGCACTCCTCCTCTCTTTTACCAACCTGAGTGCCTGATTAGAAATCCAGTGTGCTTCCACAGCCAAGGGAGAGGGATGGGTACCTCCAGAGGAAATTCAGCCCTTAGCTGGGTTTTGTTTCTTCTGATAGAAAGCTGCAGGTGACAAGGCACTTCATTTGGATTCTCAAGACTCAGTGGGAAGAAGGCAGTTTGGCCTCTACTGTGTATTTTGGGTTTCAGGTCTTGGAGGTGGTGGGAGCACAGCTGTATAGAAGTTCCACTGCAGCTCTGTGTCTTAGGAAATGTTTGCTGTGAGCTATACATTAGGTTTGGATGTGTAAATAACAGTCTTTTGTAGTAATATACACAGACTATCTCACATATATGTTTACCTAGTAGCAAGACAGCTTGGAAGAGAACCATGTTTGCAAAGGGCTGTAATGGCAAATGTTTTCTTGTGTCAATATACAGCACATAGTGGAAACCAGTACATAATGGAGAACCTGCAGAAAAGCTAATTCATTCTATCAGTGCGAAAAATGCATACAAAATAGCTCTATATTTATATTTGCAGAGTTTATCAGCACAAATAATGGTGAAGGGAACAAAAAGTAAGCCCCAGTGAACATAAAATAAACCATACTGAATATGGGAGTAGTGTCAGTAAACTTTTCCTTGCTGCTCCTTCAGTGCCTTTATCCAACATCAGCGCTGACCATTCCCAAAACAGGACTGAACAATTCAGCTACAAGGAGAGCCAGGGAAGAAAAGATAGTGATTACTGTTTATGAAATTAGGGTAAGACCTGAATGGGGCAGCCATATGTAAGTGTGAATGTTGTTATATGAAGGGATAAATGTGCATATATAAAATGGCTTAAAATGGTTTTAGCCCATTTTTAATAACAGAAAGGAAGAGTTTCACTCTCTCACCTGCAAGCAGCGGAAGACAGAGCTCACTCTTTCAATGCTGCTTGAAGTCCCAACGTAAGAAACATGATTTCTTATGAAATCACATGAAAAAAAGTTAGCCATAGCTAACAGTTTCTGACTGTGACCTCTCTGGTGTTATTTTCCAAGTGGGATGGTTAACAGATACCAGCTTTGCCACTATAAAATGAGGAAAACAGCTGCCATTTTTACTGCAGCCAGGTGGCTAAGCATGGTCATCCCTGAGTAGGAATATTGTGTTCTGCTCACCTGGCTGTGGTGCAGTAAAAACTGGACACACCTCATCTCCACAGGGATTTTACAGCTCTGGAGCTGAGGCACATTCATTATCCTGCCGTCAAAACAAACCATTCTCCTGCACTGAGGACAAAGCTGCTGCTCGGAGCTGGCCTCAAGAGCTGGAATAACAGGAGGTATGTGAGGTCATGGCTGGAGGTGAGCTGGCAGGGCTCCCCAGGGCAGGCATGCAGAGTGGCTGCCTGCATTCCCACATGCTTAGCTCAAGCTGTCCCCTGCTATCATGCCCATTTTTGACAGCAAAACCAGCTCCACCACCTCCTCTGTGTGAACACTGGAGGAAGGATGGGCATTGTCCCATTCTCCTTCCAGCTGGGAGCACTCTCCAGTGTGAAAACATTTCCACCTGGTGTAGATACACCCTAGCCCACGCTGTGACCAACCTGTTTTTTGGCAGCCGGATGAACAGTGTTTGTGGGGTGTCAGAGTAGGAACCTCCACTGGGAGCCCATCCTCACAAACAAAACAGTAGCAGATGACTGGAATGCAGTCCCACATAGGCTGATTTGTCCTTCTTGGGAGCTAAGACTGAAGTGATGATGGGCAGAGCTGGTGTATTCATAGTGCTGTTCTCCATCCCTCCACCATCAAACACTACTTGCAGTGGGTAAACTGTGTCCAAGATAGAGACTCTGAACTGCTTGTTTTGCGTTTTCACATTTCAGAATAAAAGGCAGGATTTGAGACTCTGCAGCTCTGCAGAATCAGCCAGAATAAAGGTGCAGAGAGCAGCCCTGGCCTGCACCGGCTGCCCTGGAGTCACAGCTCTTGACATCGACTGAGGATCTGCCCTTCACACTGAGCAGAAGGGCTGGTTCATTCCTGTCATGCCATGTGTGGTGTTGAGTGCAGCACGGCTTTTAGAGGCAGGCACGTTCATCACCCGCAGCAAAGTTTAATGGAGAGCCAACCTTTTTGGCAGCTTTTTATTACAGGGAGGGGAGAGGGTTCCCGTGAACAGGATTTGTGAAGGCGGGTGAACAAATATTTGTTCTCTGCTCCTTAGCAGCAGAGATGCCTACAAACAACATCTCCATTTAAGGTCCCTCTCACTTGTTACAAAAGACTTGGTCCAATTTTGGTTCTGTTATAGACCTCCAGCTCATTTTCCAGGTTGTGTAACATGTAGCTCAGCCCCCGCTCCATAGCGCTGTACAGAGGCAAGAGTCTTGACAGAGCCATGCTGCAATGATGGAAATCCTCCACGGGGTCTGGGTAGCGGGTGTAAAAGGGACAGCTTTGGGATCCTCAGTCTTGTACAATTCCATCTATATCTGGTTATCACAAGCATCAGTCTGCACCCCATGAACACAGGATCTCGCCATAAGCATCCACAACAACAGCACACCAATGCAGGTGGTTATTTACCCAGTGGGACTTGGCTGCTGCAGGCAGTTTGCTCTCCTGCAGTCACTGCAGCAAAAGATACTGTTCTCACTACAGGGGAAAAATGTGTTTCTAAAGACAAAAGAAGTCAACAGGAAAAGATCTAGCATGCAGATTGAGTGCTCAAGTTAGATTAGGGCTGCCCTACAAACGACCAAGGATCAGATCAGATCAGATTATCACAACTGCAGTTTATAAAACCTCTCCCTCCCAGTTTGAATTAAACCTTAGAATGCATACTGAAAAGTAAAGGGAAAATTTAATATTGACTAGCTGTGCCCAAAATGAACATAGGCTACCCAGTGTGTGATTTTTCCTACAGGAAAAAAATAGTTTGGCTATGGCATTATGTACTGTGCCATGTTAGACGTATGCAGAAAGACTAAGTCAGAGTTTACTAATTCTGATGCTCTCTAATGTTAACGCCTTTGATTTGCAACTTTAGTACTACTCTTTTATGCTGTAGGTGGATTTTGTGCTTAAAAATGTTTATTTTTAACCCACCCCTTGTGTGGCAGAGCACAGGGCTCTGCTGTGCCTGCAGGGAAGCTGTAAGAAAAACAACAGTTTGAACAAGCTCTGTTAGATGATCCCCAAACTAATGACATTTATCATCCATTTATTTTAACCTTCTACATCGCAGGCATACCCGTGGAGGTATAGTGTACTCCTCAGTTTGGATGGGACGAATGTAACTGCACAAAGGTTGGGCCTCTGCTCCCCAGAGCTCTAGAACAAGAGGAGAGAGATGAGCTCCTCCAGACTATCATCTGTCTGCTGCTGAGGGGCATCCTTCCTCAAAGCAGATTCCCTCCTTTCAGTCTTGGAGGGCACTAAAGGTCTTTTAAATGGTTAACTTTAGTCCAGATGTACCCAGCAGAGCTCTCCTGCCATAACAGGGGAATTTGGGTTTCTGCTGAAATGTGCGTTTAGAAAGTTTGGATGAAAACATTTATCATTTTCACTGGAACCTCCACAAAGGGTTTCCCAGTGCCAAAGGAACTGATGGCTTTGGGCTTCTTTTTGTTTAAAAAGCTAATATTTAAGTAAAATACTAGGACAAAACTCCACTGAAATTTACAACTAATTGATAGCCATTCAAACCCCAACACTCCTACTTATGTCAGATGTGAGACTGGTTGAAACGAGTCGTGTGCAGTTGATAACAGCAGTGAGGGGCCGGCTGAGGGCACAGGCAGATGCCACCATGGTGGCTGGCTGTGTGTCACACTGGGTGAGCAGCACACACCTTCCCCATCCTCGCTCTCACACCAGGGCTGTATCTCACCCTGTAGTTTATAAAACTGATTCTGCCAAAACCAGACAGAAAGGAGGAGGAGGAGAGCAGTGTGATCTCAGCCAGGAGGAATGGTCCAAGCACAGCGCAGGAATTCCCAGGCTTTGATCTGGTGCCAGCACCACATCCCGGCCGCTGGGGAAGCTACTGAGGAAACACATTTTGAAAGCGTGGCCTTCCTCCAAGGCCCTGGGTTCCATTCCCAAAAGTGTGGCCTTGCAATTTTGCCTCCACAAGCTACAGATAAGAGGGTTGTAACGTCCAGTACGGCAGAACAAGGTCAGCCTCGGTGAGGATTCCTGCTCCGCTCTTTGGATAACCAGAAGCAGTTCAGAAGTGACAGCCCCAGGGAAGGAGCAGTTTCTAAAGAGCCATGCTCTGTACACACGTCTCTGTTGCAGCATCCCCCAAGGAGACTGTCTGTTATTTCTTGATTTTGTTGAACCAACTTATCTTTGTCCTTGTATACCCTGCTATTGTGCCACAAGAGTCCAGGGGACAGGAATTTGCTGTTTGAGGGTCCAATCTCAGAAAAACAGCTTAAGGGACTCCTGTGCCCCTCTGGATGCTGGTTTACCCATTCACTCTTCAACTGGCTCCTAAAAACCTCCCAGCTGTAGGGTTTTTTCCCTGTAGGCATTCCCACAGTTATGCAATGGATCAGCCTCACCGCTGCAGGTCCAACCACTCACCAGAACACTCCAGACTTTCATCCACCACAACAGAAACAACAGTCAGGTCAGCATCTGTCTGAAAACTTCTCTCTTCCACCAAAGGTAACATAATATATCTCTGTCTTCACTTTTTCTATCTCAAGAGTGAAAATCGGCTGGATAATGGAAGCAAGGCCTCACAAAGGTTGCCAGCAGCAGTTACATCTGTTTTGCAATCACTGCTAGCCGAGTAGACAAATTTGCACTGGAATCAAACCTCTTGATGCCTCTGTCTCTTGCATGTCCTCTAACCTCTCAGCAACTTGGGCTGTCCACCAGTAATTAAATGGTACATACCAAGAATTTCCTGCTGTCCAAAGGAATGTTGTGAAACAGAACTCCCTTTACTCTGTGTAACAGACCACAGCCAAGAGAAAAAGAGTTTGGGCTTTTGTCCTTGAATACCATAAGTGATTTCTGCAGAAACACTGGGGAAAACAAAGTGTCTCCACCTATCAGGGGATTTGTAAGTCAGACAATCTCCAGCTTTTCTTGTCCTTGCCAGCCCCTCTGCTCTCTCTTTCCAAGGCTAACAAGCATTATTTACACTGGGAGATAGGGTAGGAACAGTGTGTCTAGTGTTTGTTGGGCTCTAGTGAAGAACACATTCATTTTGCTTTTGAGTTGTGTTGGTAAACATTTGCCAGCAATAGAGAAGATGGATTCGTATTTTATTAAGTCCATTTACAAATCCTTGCAGACCTGAGGTGCTGTGCATTGGAGCAGAGAAGTTTTCTCCCTTTCCAAACCTAAACCCCAGAACGTTAACAAGGTGTCACCAAGGTGCTCTGTGAGGAAGTCCATACAGTGCTGGCAGGAAGGACAAAGTGAGTTCACAGGCTGCCTGGTCTTGGACTCCACCCAGCCCTTGCCAGTGAGGCTGAGCTCCCAACCAGCCTGACCCTCACACGCACCTCTTCAGCTGAACTGACTTCATTCATCTTCATCTTTATCTCTTGTATTGGTTTTCTAAACTACTGAGAAAACGAGCTGCTGGTTTAAGCAAAAATACAATCATCAAAATACAATTCAAGCAAACTTACCTTTGAAATCTCAAAATAATCCAGAGTGAAATTTCAACCCTTTAACCACTGACAAGAAATCAATTTGTTTTCTTCTGCTAAATATGTTTAAAATCTCTAAGCAGTCCAAATGGGACATGGAGATCATTTCCTCTCAGTTGACAAATGATGGGCTAAATTCCACCCCCTCCATTCACTTTAGGCTTGACCTAGAGCTGATAGGAAACAATGAGAGCCTTTCTGTTAACTTAAATGGATTTTATGTCAGACCCATTAAGTAACAGCTTATTTCACTTCATTGATTGTGATGTTGAAAATGAGGTATTAAGAGTGATTGTGAGTGGCAGACACGTTCACTGAGTGAAACCCCAGTATTGGGGGGAAAAGAGAAGGGTGAAAAGTTTTTGCATGTCATTGTCTAAAGCAATGGTTAAAGATGGTCAACTTTACCTATGGAAAGGATTTAAACATGGAACTGGTTTATTGTGGCTTGGGTATAAGTGTGAACGTTTTTGCCTGTTAGCTTAAGTTACATACCAATTTCATTTGAAGGAACCAATAGGGCTATGTGCCACACAATCATCACCAACAGGTTAAAATCCTTCATCGTATTTTTTTATGGTGCAGTTACTAAAAGCTATAAATGCCTGACGTTTGTTATTTCTAAATAAGCCTTGAATTGTGACACCTTTATGACTAAAGCTTCCCAAAGGAAATACTACAGAATCAATGTCTGAAAGCAGAATATTCCATGTTTTTTGAAGTAAAAGTCATCTGCAGTCACTAACAGACTTGATTCATCTGATGACTCAGAATTTGTGCAGCTGGTCCAAGGCCAGTACAGACACTGACAAGTGCTGCTCTTCCTCCTTCTCCTCTAAAGATGTGATCTTCTCTCAGTCACACAAAGCACCTCCTGCCCTTGCATCAACTTCATCTAAGCAGGAGGTTTAATGCGTAACATTCAACAGGAACTTGATTTTTCACTCCAACAGAAAGTTATCTTTATAACAAATAAATCACTGAAAACTGTTATTTATGGAAGATGTTTGGGGCATATCATGAATCCATACAAACTCAACTCTGTTAAGCAAGGAAAAAATACCACTGTTTTTGAAACAATCTTAACAACTGATACAGTAGAAATGTGCTTTTAGGATCAAGTATGCCATGGGATCTTAGCAACTTTCAGAAGAAGAGACCTTTTCATATTTGCTTTTATTTGAAAGATAAATTAGAATCAAATTTAATCTTTGGTTTTCTCAATATGGATTTTCAAATCTGTGTAATTTTGTTTCCTACCAGAAATGCAATATATGGTAGGACTATTATTCGATACATAGACCAAGTGGCTGTGAAATGGTGTTTCTCCATCTTGTAGGTTTGAGGCCATGAAAAGTACACTTTTATCGGTTACTGACAAAAGAGAAACTTTAAGCAGAATTTGGCATTTCATTTTCTAGCCTACTGTAATGTAATACAAGGCACATCCCTCCAGAATCCCTTGTTTTGCTTGCTGTCAGTCTTCTCTATTCTGTTAGGTAATGCTGTAATCCAATTTCAGGTTTAACGCTGGCAGCAAGAGCACTGTGACATCAGGTACATGTTTATGTTTCAACATTTCTACTGCAAGCAGCTGTATATGCCAAGGAGCCAGCCCTTCTTAGATACTTGTGTCACCCTGGAAAAGTTGCCCAGGCCAGAACTAATTCCATTAGTGTTTGGAAAGCTATTTATAAGCGTGCCTTCTGTGGGATGACCTTATTAATTAGATTGGGGAAGGCTGAGGGAGGGAGAGGTGCTTGTTTCACAAGCCCATTGACATGCATTTCAGCAAGAGATGCTTCTCCTTCACACTGCGCTCAAAAAAGACTCTTAGATAAGGCTGAATCTGGGTCAGTTTGAAACAAGAAAGAAAAAAAGTGAGCTACATCCAGCTGTCTGCAGGACCCTCATCCTGGCTCAGACCCAGAGCGTAACTTTTAGCAGGGCAGCTCTGATGCTGTGTGTCCTTGGACACAGCAAGAAAGCCCAAGTCCTTCTCTGAAGGGCTCTGTGTTGGTCTGTACTGCAGAGATGTGTTTGAGGACACATCTCTGCATACAGAGGGAGCACAACCTCAAGCATTTCCCCCAGTGAGCATCCCACTTCTCATACTTAAGCACGAGCTTGTGCCCGAAGTGGAGCACACTGCTTTATCTTGGGCTTGCCTAAGAGCTATGGCTGCCCTGGTCTTACAGTCCATGCTATTGAAAAACTGATTTTTATATTAGAAACCTGAAGAAGAAATAGAATTTCATTCAAAAATTGCACCAGTAAGTTATGATCTAACAGCCAAGGTCTGTTCTAGAATGTATTTCTACAATAACCACACATATATGAAACAGGCACTCAGTTACAAACCACTTACTTCTAAATTTGTTCTCTAAATCTAAGGAGGGGAAGGAGCTTTACCTCTAAAGCTTCAAAATCTAACCTTCTTGCATTACCACATATATCCCTAAGAGACTAGGTCCTCATTCTCTGTTTGTTTTGAAGTCAAAAGAAAACAGAAGGATATATTTCTCCACCCTCATTCGCCACAAATGCTTGATTTATTCTCCCATGTAGACTGGGAGTGGAGAGGAGTTTCACCTGTCAGACTTGTTTCCCATGCCTCATTAGTGCCCGTGCTGCTTAGCTTGCCTCCCTGCTGCATTAAACTGGCTAAGAGCTTCTCAAGCCATAGCACGCTGTTCTGCTCCCTCCAAAGTCAGTCTCTCACCACTGGCACCTCCAAAAAGTAAGTACCTGGGAACATTAGCAATGTCTTGTCACCAGTACATCTGTTTTGGCAACCGTGGAGCTGCTTACAAGTGTTTGTTTCTCTGTTATCTGTTTAACAAATCAGGAGACTGGATATTGTGCAGGCTTATTGTAAGAACTTGTGTGTGCCAAATGGCCAGGAGAAACCCAGCTTTTGTGTGAGATGTTTAGTTTTATTCTTATAACCTCCTGATCAAATTTCATTCACCACTGACATCTCATTATCCTTTTGGGTGGGGAAAAGGAAGCTTTCAGCAAGTCCCGCCTCTGTGTTTGACAGATTTGTGCAACCCAAGACGATTTTACAGTGCAGAAAAACAACAGAACGCACTTTTGTGTCCCTATTTGCATAATCCTATAAAAGCATTTGATGTCCGCTTCAGGAATTACATATGTCTCTGTATGTGTCAACTTAATGCTTATAAATAGTCCAGGAGAACAAATTCCTCCATCCCTAGACAAGCAGATAGTGCGTGTGAGGGACCAGCAGGAGATTCAGCATGGGAAAATTTGACCTAGAAATAATAAGGGCAAACCACATAGCTCATGTACTCATTGACTTCACTGCTGAGACTGTCAGGAACTGCAATTACTAACAGAAATACCTTCTATTAGGTACCAGAGGGGGTCTATTAGATATCAAAGTGGGATTGCCTAGTTCCTTTTGGACAATCGGTTTTACAAGTACCTCACAGGCCTGATCAGAACCAAATTCTTTTTGCCCAATGAAAAAATAATAGGTGAAATTTCTTATTAATGAATTATTCTTGGCTGTTCATTTTCAATGCATTGCTTCTTCTTCCAAATGCACCATGTGATAGTGCCCCACAGCAGGGATGCATTCAGTAAGGAAAGTTCTTCCATCTTCTCATAACCCTGACTCATTTATTAAAATACATTTCTGGCTGAGCTCACTATGACATAGTTCCAGTCTTAAGAACATTTTTGAATCAGATGGACATTGGGTATTTGAAGGCTTTTTATTCTTTCTTACTTTGTAAATAAGAGTAATCAAACTAATAGCTTTTTGCTTCCTTAATTTTGTATGCTTAATGCCAGTGATTAATGCCAATTTTTAGGATTTAAGTTTGATACTCACTTGGCCCATAATAAGGGAGTTATTTTGCTGTGATTGTTTTTAAAGACATTCTGATTCATTACATCATAAAAAGCAATTACAGAGATGAGTTCAACAAGAGTCACTGGTACTACAAACTTTACTGGTCGGGATGGCTTTAGCAATATCTATGCTGAGTAATTTAGTGGTCTCCTTAAGAGACATAGACATTCAGGTCAAAATCTTCCAGTCTCGTCACTGCTGTCATGATGGTTGGTGGTCTTCTTAACCTGGTTCCATTTGGTTAAGCTTCGTGATTTGAATGTTCTTGTTTTCACTCAAAATGAACAAGCTGGGAACATTACTTTTTTTTTTAACTATATCTTGAATCTGTAAATCTTTGATGCTCCAGCAACAGGAAGCTACAGCATTTGTTGTTTTAAAGATCTCACCATTCTGTGAGCACAGAATGAAGTTGGAAAAACAGGCTTTGAAAACTGTGAGGAGAAAAACTCTCTCTGAAACATTTGCTGTCAAGCTCAAATGGCAAAGGCAGCAGGGAAGGAAATGAAAATGAAAGTGGCTTGGAAAGAGACAGAAGAGTCAAAGAAGAGCAGAGGAGACGAAATGCAATGCCTCTGTGCACACCTTTGAAGGTCTCAGAAGATCCATTTTATAAGTCAGTCCAGCTTTTCACCAGAAGCCCACAGAAGTCAGCCTTGCAGCCATGGTGTCCACAGCGTCACCCATTCCAGAACAGTTTTATAGCCTGAAAGAGCAAATGAGTGGGGCAGCCACAGAGCAATGCAAGGGTGGGTGTGTGGGATTGAGCAGGAAGGTAGCTGTGCCACCACAGCTTTAACCTCAAAGCCGTGTATTGGGATGCTGCTGAAGCTTCAGATGTTC
The DNA here is from genome assembly GCF_033783945.1 of Neopsephotus bourkii. Classification (NCBI taxonomy): domain Eukaryota; kingdom Metazoa; phylum Chordata; class Aves; order Psittaciformes; family Psittacidae; genus Neopsephotus; species Neopsephotus bourkii. Next base: position 4,835,631 of record NW_026902223.1, read on the forward strand.
AAATGCAGCCATGCGCGCATGGCTGGGTCCATCAGTGGTGTCCTCAAACTCTGTTCCTTTTGAATTAACAGATAACATAAGCAATATGAAACTTCATAAGCAGTGACACTGTTAAATTAGGTGACAGACTGAACTAACTTATTAACAGTGATACCTCACTAGATTAATGGAAGTAGTTCTTGGGGAACTAGCTTGGCTTTGCATTTCAGGAGCTCTCCTTTCCAGCAACAAGCTCTACCTCCCCTTTAAGTGAAGTTGAGCAACCTCCTGTCTGCAGTGGTCCTCTGGCCCAGCCCCAGCCGTCCTTTGCTGGAGACCAAAATCTGTAATTTGGACCAGAAGAGCTTATTCTATCCTGAAATTACAGAAACTGAGGGACAGTTTGCAAAGCTTTTACCACCCAATGAATTCCTCACTCCTGTGTGAAGGAAGAATTAGTAAAGGGACAGAGTAAAGCCAGATTTGGACTGACGGCCAGCCAAGTCATGATGCTCACACTTCCTCTTGCTGCCTGAGGTGACAGTTCATCTGAGGAGATGACTTACAAGCCATGGCAGCAGCAGTCAGCAGATCCTATCTGTCTGTTTCAGTCCTACCATAAAAGATGTTTGTTGATTGTGAGTATAGTTTATTTGTCTAAACCAGTGGTTGGCTTTGGTGTGCCTGTGCTAATCACTTCTATTGTGGGCTGTTCAAAATCTCATTGTAAATAAGAGATTAGAAAACAGACGTTTGAATAGAACTTAATATTCTTGTAATTCATGTTCTGATTTATACCGATTGAGGAAACAGCATTAGTCTTTCAGAAGCACGCTTGACGTGGCCTTTTTGCTTAGTAAAGTAACTCTTGCTTGGGAAAGTTTGGTTTGAGTAGATAAGATTATGGTTTACAGCTCGGGAACAAGGAGGAGAGCTAAGCAGGTTATCACAAGCTGTCTGCCCCCTGTAATATTGATTTAGAGACAAGTAAGTTATTCCACATGCAGCTTTATGCTACAGCAGAGCCTCAGCTTTGCCAGAGGCAGGCTGGGGGGTAAGGGCACCGTGGGCCGGGGCCTCGCTCAGCCAATTCTGTACTCCTGGAGGAAGGGCTCTTTCAGCTTCCAGCGTTTAAAAATCAGGCATGTTTAAATCGCTAAATCCTCATCCATGTGCCTGTGTGGGTGAATGCGTTGAGACAATGGCAATCCGGACACCATCTCCTGCCAATCTCTGCTGCTAAATCGCGGCCGCGCTCCCAGCGCTGCGGGGATGAGCTGCAGCCGCCGCGCTCAGGAAGCCCGGAGCCTCCGACATTGATGCTGCTGATGCTGCTGCTGCCTTCCAGGCCGACTCCGGACACCGGCTCAGCCGGGACCCCTCAGGGCGACCCCGCTCCGGGGCGCCTCCATCCCCCCCGCGCCCTCCGCCATTGCCGCGGTGCGGCGGGGGCGGGCCCAGCCGCTGTAGGCGGGCAGGGGCGGAGGGAAGCGCGGGCCGGGCGGGCTGAGAGCAGCCCAGAGGCCGGTTAAAGCGGCCGCCCGCAGCCGCCCGCGCGGCTCCCGCACCTCCCGACGGACGGCGCCGGCCGTCGCTGCGCGCCGCGGGGGCTCGCACGCCAATGAGGGCCCGGACTCCGGCCCTCGCCGCCTCAGGAGCCGCCCGCAGCCTCCCGTCCCGACCCCCTGCCCGCCGCCCGGCTGGGGCGGGCGGCCCGGACCCATGCGGCGGCTCCAGGAGAGGTTCAGGAGGTGAGGTCCCCCCTTCCCTTGGCGGCGGGGCCGTGCTGCCCCGCTCCCCGCGGCTGCTCTGGGCGATGGGAGCCCCCCGCGCTCCCTCCGCGGCCGGCCGGGCGCTCCGCGGCTCGGGGTCGTGTGAGGGCTGGGCCATGGGTATCCGAGGTCTCGTTCACACGCCCGATACCGCGCTGAGGCGCCGGTCCCTGGAGCATCGCCGGTGCTGGGTGGGAAGAACAGGGCCGCCCCAGCGCGGTGTGCGGGGTGTGAGTAAGGGCTCTGCGGGGTTGCTCTTTGTGTATGATTTTGTCTTTCTTCCCCCAGTTTAAATGGGTGAAGGTTCACGCATCCGGCCCTGTCACATCCCCGGCCCCGCCGCGCCGCCCGCGGAGCCCGACCTGTGGCTCCCGAGCAGGGCTGGGCGTGAGAGCCCGGGCTGGGCATGGCAGGGCTGCCCCGGCCCCTCCGCGCCCCTCAGCACAGCGCTGGAGCTCTTCGTTAAGGTGTCGCTCAGGGAAGGCTGAAGATGCTGCTGGTTTCACGGCGGGTGGTTGGGTAGCAGTGGGATCCGGGTTCTCGGGTAAACATGGATGGATGTGGGCTTTAGGTACTGAACTGCGCAAAGTCCAGGTGCAAGGCCGGTAACTGTTGAGCCTAGCTCCCAGAGAAGACTGGGTATGCTGCTGTAGGGTTGCGTTGCTCTCCTTTCGCCAACTTGATCAAGAAACCAAAGCCTAAGTATTAAAAAGGAAATAAAGTTGAAAGAGAGAAGGATGTGAATGGGGTCAGACCTGGTACTAGCCCGCACCTAGGCTACTGTGTTGGCTGATACCTTGGCCCTGAGCTCAGATGTGCTGCAGCATCTTGTGTGACTTGTGTTCGCTCCACACTCTTCACTTGACGTTTTGCCTTTTGTACTTACCAGAAGGCTGAGGAGTCTTTGGGGAGGTCAGCGAGATGCACAGACACTTTTTTCCATGACCTAATCTATGTATGATACCGCAATTGTTAATGGATTCTTAGAGTATTGCAGATTTCATTTTATCTTGAGTATCCTGCTGCAAGTACATGAACCTTTACGCAGCATGTGATTTCACTGATATTTCCAAAGAAGTGGTCTGCTGCTGTGCAGATCTGAGTTATTTCTGTGACTCAGTTGTTCGGAGATAGCAAAGATTATGTGAACAGTTACAAACCACAGATAGATGTTTTGTAATCCAGGAAGGAAGGTGCTAGTCCTGAGGAATATGGCTCTATTTTTAACTGAGTGGACTGAAGTTGTAAATAGGGGATATCTGCCAATTTCGTCAAAGAAAGCAAGCTTTTCATAAACCTATTTGTTTCTTTTCCTGATCTTACCTAAATGGTCATCATGAAAATGTTGCACTGATCTATTTGACATGCTTGTGATTTTTTTTGGCTTTGTTTCTTCCTCTCTAAAACAAAGAGCCTAGGTAACATAAAAATTGCTTCAGTGACTGAATATGTAACCCCATTTAATGTATGCTCCTGCTGCCGGTTTTGTGGAGTTATCACTGCCTTGTTGCAGTTCCTCATATGCTGTTATTTGTGGTTTATTACCTCTAAATGGCCTCTCCTGCTGCTGGAAAGCACAAGAAAAAGAGATACAAAAAAGGGTAATGTGCTTTTAAGCTGGTAAAAGGAAGTACGAGTCCTTTTGAGCTGTACAAAGGAAATGGACTTCCTAAAAAGTCTAGAAAATCCAGATCTTTGAGGCTATTATCAGTGCTTGCAGTTTTTACTGACATGCTTAAAAGAATAACTAATTCAGCAGATGGGACTCAAGAATAAGGCAAGATCTGAAAGTGCTTTTCTGTTCTGCAGTTTGGGGTATAAGCTGTGATAGCAGACAAATTCCAGACACACATGTACAATAGATTTGGGATTTTATCATTTATTTTTCTAAGCTGGGTTGCATGTAAAGACAAAGCATTAAGAGACCTCAGATTTTCCTCCTGCTTGCTGGAATCACTATGAAACGTACGGTGTCTGCTCCTTGGAAATGAATAGGAACTGGAGATCAGGGGTCTCACAGAGAATGGACTGGTCCGTATGTTTAGCATTGTAAATATCTGAAGTGTTTCAAGATCTACATTCAAGTAGTATAAAGGGAGAGGTATGATGTTTTTCTTTCCTGTTTTAAATAGCTGTATGTCTTTCTCAGTACCCCTTTTCTGCTTAAATTGGGAATGTGCTCATCAGAGGTTGTTGTGTGCTGTGAAATGATGAAGCTTGGGCCTCCTTGGCTTCAAGTAGACCTTAAGCTTTAGGAATGCATTTAAATTGTGACAATGATCTTGTAACTCGGTTCAGTGCAAAAGCATTCTGCGCCAGTGTTATTAGTCTGTTTGATTTGGAAATTTCATATTCTGATACTGCAGGAGTTAATAATTTATCCTTAGAGGTCTTGGATTCTAAGTATCTTAAATGGAGACATATTTCTGTGTTCTTGTGATGTAATGCTGCATATCCCCTGATTAAATCACTCCAGTTTTCACTGGAGCTCCTATTAAAGAATACATTAGAGATCTGTTAGAGAATCTAAAGGCTTTGCTTAAAGATGTTTCCTGTAAACTATAGTCTAGTTCAATGGGATCTTCTCCTGCATTTGATAATAGTCTTAATGGTTGTGTTATAGAGAGCCTTTATTTAAGGGTAAACAGCACCTGAAGGTTGTATATCAAATTTCCACTTTTAGGAAGGTGAGATTATATTCCTCACAATTATCTTTTCCAGAAGAGGCAAAGTTGACCTGTAGAGAGGAAGAAAAACAATGTCTCTGTGTTGCAGCATTCATGTGGCAGAAAACAAAAAGCATCCATTGTTGGTGGTGGTGTGAGTTTTATTAATTTATTTATATTTAAGAAAGAACAGAACAGTTTTTGCCTCTAGACTGAATAAATCTGCAACCAAATTCTTCTCCCTTCATATTGCAATATCATACATACAGGAGTGTGTGACTGACTTTTAACAGTGTGTGTCAAACTAATTGTTCCTGGGTTTGATGCTTACTTCAGCGTAGTATCACAAAGCAGCTACTTTCAAACTTCAGGTCTGTTTCTTAAGACATTAAACACCAACTGTCAAACTGGAAAGGAAACAAATGCAAGAGAAGCATTGCCTGGAATTATTGCCCTATTCAGCTACTTTTTAAATGACCCTTCCTCTAAAGTTGTTTCTGGTAACTTTTATAAATAGTGTTATAAAAAGGCATGGGGAAAAAAACCCTGAATTTCTGCTTTACTGAAAACAGCTGCAAGTAGTGACCTGAGCACATGTGCTCTAGCATTTGCAGTTTGGGTCTTGTCGTTGATACCCTTCAGAAAGGACAGGTTCAGGTATGTCAAGTGTCCATCAAAGTTAGGTACTGGGGTGTTGCGAGATCCTTTTCTTTAAGTAAGAAGTAGAGTCTAACACTTCCTCTGCTGCCCAAACCAAACACAGTATTGGTGCTGGTGTTAGCATAAACATGCAGGTGAAGGGGATGGGTAAAGCATTGCTAATGGTGGTGCTCTACTAGGACTCTCTACTGGAAGAAAAGCAGGTTTCAGCTGCGGTGGGAGTCCAGTAGAACTTTCTGTTCAACAACCATTTGTTGCTGTTGTTTTAAATAATCAGAACTAACATAGATAATAATTAAAAAGAAAGAAAAGCTTGAAATGTTTTGTGTCAAGTCTTCTGAAGCCAGGTCCTTGTCTATTTTCCAGCCTGAAGTTACCACACAGGTGAATGACCCTTTGCATGATTCCTGTGCTGGCACAAAGAAAGGGGGAAAGCCCCAACCGTAGATAACAGAGAAAGGATAGCTTTGTTCATGTCTCTGTTCTGTTTTACTGTTAATAACAGTGTCTTTAAATCAGTGAAGATAAGAGGCCCTAGTAATAAATGGACTTTTCTGAAGTATTTGTTCATAATTCTATCTGAAATCTAACATTATCCCGGGCTCTGTTGTATCTTTTCTACCAAATAAATATGAATGAAAAGTAAAAAATATCAGAAGTAGTCCTCTAGTGGATAATGGACGGTCCCATCAGCAGGCTGCCTTCAAGTATTTATAGATTTTTAGATTATAATAATATCTTGCGTAGAAGTTTGGAACAAGAGAAATGATAAAGCTCATATTAAGGATAAACTTATGCCTTTTATTATTTATTTATTACTATTTTTTACGTCTTGTGATACTTCCAAAGTACCACCATGGCCTTTGGAGAAACATAATAAAATTCTAGATGTCATCAGGGAAAGGTTTCCCATGGCTCTGGATTTATGGAGTGGGACAAGGGCAGCCTAATCCTGGTCACTCAAGTGAGCCAACAGATGCTTTTATTTCACAGTGATTTCCTAACTTGGAATCAGAACTGAGTAACTGAATGTTCCATGTTTAGAGGATGCTGAGATGGGCTTCAGCAGCTGTTGAAGACCTGCATGCACTGGGCAACAAAATCAGTTTCCAAATGTATACGAGTGCGCTGTCATTATCCTCTTGGAGATGAGAGCAAGGTGTCATTGCCACTGACAAAGACTTGCCAGTTTTTAACAATATATTAACTCTCACGGAATTGTTCACTTGCTGACAGCCATTTCTACTGATGGGCTGGGGATGAAATTACACATTTTTCTTATTCTATGTATTAGTAACAGTTAAAACTGTTTTTTGAAATTGCCACAATTTGAAGATATACCATGGCACTATTGTTTTATAAAAGCTGTTAAATTTTCATATATCAGTTTAGAAAAGAAAAGGTTTACAAATAAACCACTTAATACATCAGTCAAGAGAACCAAGTGTCTGGTATCCCAGAAATCTGGAACTGCTGACTCGAAGTGTAAGATTCTGGTTGGCTGGTTTGGGTTTGGTTGTTTTTGTCGCGATTTGAAATTGGCCAGTATTTTATGGGTGTCATAAAAATAGGACTGGGTTTAACTTAAACCAGGAGGGCCATGGGGGAAGGCCAAAGTTTGTCTAACAAGCTCTTTCTATACAGCTAGCTGCTCTCAGTGCTGAGCACACAGGCGTGTCCTCTATTTCTTGTGAAGCTGTTCCTGGCTTGTTTGATACCTGACTAATTGTCAGTGCCTGGTTTTCTAATAGTCTGCAGTAAACCGGAATTTATTAGTGGAAGAGAATCACTTTTGTATGATGGTAGGCTGTGCTGGGATAGCGTGCATGGTGATGTAGATGCAGTAGCTCATGGCTTTGATTTGGCTGTCTGGTTGTATGTATGTGTGCTGTCTTACAGAGGTTTTTATGCGCAGATTTAAACTGTGTAGTCTCACGGAAACAAGTGTTTGTTTTTTGGGGACAGTTAAAGGTGGTGTTTGTGTTGGCAAGTTCGTCCAAAGCTTTCTCAGGTTTCATCAGATTCCCTTTGCCTTGCATAGGCCGTGTTTGGTGTGATTGTTGGGTAATATTTGAAAATTCTTAGAGGAAAAAAGTAGACGTTTATGGTAAGCCTCTTGAAACTTTTCCTCTTTGGAGTTAACCATTAGAGTCTCCTTTCATCCCTGCGAACCTTGATCTTATTAGAAGCAGAAGATAGCATTAGCCAAGAAAAACTGAACCATCTAATGCTCCAAACGTGACTATTGCTTGCTGTAGGAATTGAAAAGTCAGTGTTGGAGTTGGTTTATTCCAAGGTGTTATACTGGAATACTGCTCTACTTTCAGGAACTTCTTTAAAGAGTATTGTGGTTGAACCCAGGACAAAGAGTAACCCTTGGCAGTTATAAAGTCCATATTTCGAGAGTAATTTGAACCCATATTATGTAATTTAGATAGGAAACAGTGGATTCCTCAACCAAGCTTTCAGAAAAGAGGGGTCTGACTTCTGTATGCAAAGACTTGGCTAAAGATAATGATCCATTGTGACAGGCGAACACAGAAATGTATTTAATGTACGTTTCTGTTAAGAGATCTTACAGTTTAAGTAAGTTACTTTTAACATGTCTATACTTAATGATTTTTAACATGACTAGGTTGGAGGTATTCCTCCATGATACTCCAAAGAGATGGTTTATTAACTTGCATAAAAATACATCCTCTTCATCATTCAACAGGTTCATGAACCACCCAGCTCCAGCAAACAGCCGCTACAAACCCACTTGCTATGAACATGCTGCGAACTGTTACACACATGCAGTAAGTACATTTCCTTTCTTGTTTAAACCAGCTGTTTTGGTAAATTGTTGTGGGTTTGGATGGCTAAATGCTTGCTTTTGCCTGGGTGTATAACAGTCCGGAAGCCATAATGCTAATTAGATGGTTGGTAATCACTAGTCCCTGTTCTGAATCTCTAGGAGCTCCAGATGCTTCATAAGACTCCTTTTCACCCAAGTAAGTTGCATGTCTTAAGTAGATGTTTTTCCTCTGTCCCAGTCAAAGGATGACTATGGTAAAGTGAACACAGGCCTGTGCAAGTTAGTCTTGCAAGGCAGATTTCCCAGTACTGTGCTGACATAATACTGTGCAAATCATGTTCTGCAACTGTAAGATTTATTCATGTTAGAAGTAGAAGGCTTCCTAAGACTACCGTGTGGATGTTAGCTAGAAGACCAGGAACAGCTTAGTTCTTATGCTTTATATCTATGAGCTGATTCTTTGAGGTGCCTGCTATTTTGAAAGAGGCAATAATAATGCTGACAGCCCTACTAAAAACCTTACTCTGCCCTTATCTAGGACCCATACTAGATTTGAATATATGATATAGACAGAATACGGAAAGCAGTCATGTTGGTCCGTCCCGTTCCCCCCCCCCCCCGCCCTTTTTTTCTTTTGTAATTAGGAAGTTTAATTTGCTGTCTGGCACTTCGAACAGGACTTAAAAATGTGTTTGTTTGTTCTTCAAGATAGCATTTGCCCTTTTATAAAAGCAGCTTGTGCTTCTCCTCAGCCCCTTGTTTAACTCCAAACATCTGAAGTATGTTTGACTTTGTCCTTAGTCTCTTATCTCCAGTGTGTCTGAGTGAGCTACAGATAGGAATGCTCAAGGTAGTGCACAGGACTCTTCAGTTCTAGAAGGAGCTCTGCTCTTAAGGACCCTTTATGTTTAAATAACCAACATATGGCTCAGTGTTGCTGGTAAAAACAAGATCACCTTGGTTTACATATAGAAAAGGTAATTGAAGCTTAAGTGTTTTGTAAGCCAAGGGTCTCATGTACAGCATTATGTAAATATATGCTTATTTGTCTAGGGAATGAAGCAACATTCTGTTAGTTAGCACAAATATGTAGTTTATCTCATAATCCTTGTACAAATCTTGTTTACTCTGGGCAAAAAGTTAGATTTCAAAATACCTGGCAGAAGTTGCTGAACTCCTTAGCAATTCTAGCCTTCATCTAGTTGGAAAACAGGCATGTCTTATTCCTGGCTGTTAGCAGTAGGCTGCAGCCAAGGTGTCCTATCAGTATTTTCTGGTATGCTCCAGTTGCTGGTGAAGCTGTCTAATTGCTTTCTGAACAGCCAAGCTATGTGCTAAAACCTCCCATGAGCTGTTAACGCCTTGGGGATATGCAATGTTGGCATACCCATTGGAAGAAGATAGCGTGGTATAAAAGAGGGATTGTTACTCCTTAAATACAATTGTGTGTCATAAATAACTTTTAATCAAAATTTAAACCTTGAAATAGGAGTCTGATCTGGGAAAGCACAGTGGATTATACAGAAAAAGCTGTGGGGCATGCTTGCTTCACCCCTGTGTTACAGATTGGTTTACTCAGTGTTAGATAGTCAGGTCTTTGCCACTAGATTACAGCATGAGTTTTCCATTTGAGATTGATGTAATTTTTACAGAACAGTTTGAAAAATACATGGAGAACCCCTGCTAAAGCTTTAGTCATGCTTCAGGAAGTAGACAGCTTGCATTTTATGAGTGTGGCTGTATCCTCAGTAGCTATCCGGTCTGGGTTTTGACTTAAAAATATACAGTTTATGCAGCTGCTTAAAAACCAAACCCCCCAAAACCAACCAACCAAAACCTCCTGAACCGTAAATGGGGATACATAACCCCATGCATATCTTTTTGGTACAATGCTTGAAAGGTAGGTTTGTGTAGCATAGTAAAAGCATCTTCAAATTTCTAATTAGTAAGGCTGTTTAAAATGTCTTGACTTTTTTAGCTTTAAATGAAGCACTGACTTGTCTTTAGACACCAGGAGAGAGGAAGGGCAGTTAAGCAGCTGAATACAGAGACAGAAAAGGCTGCTTGCTGTGTTTAGAAGAACAGGAAGGAAACAGTGTGTGAGAGAAGCAGGAGTTCTATGAATTTGAGTTGTAAGGTAAGGTAAATCTAAGGGGAGGGATAGATCTTTCACAATGAAACTTTCTAGCATACCTAAGGTTTATCAGACAAAAGATAAGCTCTGCTGTATTAAACCCTCAGAATTCAGGCACAGCTTGCTTTATACTGCTCTAAGTTTCTTCCAACTGCCTTAAAAGGAGGAACTATTCTTAACGTAAGTTACAGTCTCTAAATTCCAGTCTTGGTTTGTGCAGTGCATGGAAAAAACAAGAAGTATAAATATTCCAAAAATGAGGCCTGGAGCACTTAGTAGGCCATTTGAGCATAGGAGAAGGGCTCATCAGGTTTCAGAAAGACTCTTGTGTTGGAAAAGTCTCTGTTCTACCTGACTGATAAGAGCAGTTTCTCTGCTGTCTGTGTATTGACCAACACAAATAGGTGGTTCATTTCCCACTCTGCCATGCTCATCTTCTGATTTGGGAAGAGAAAACTGGTGAGTAGGGAAACTTGGCTTCAGGACTGCACTCTGGAGTGGGCAGCTTGAGATGGACACAGTCCTTCATGGCTCCTTCTGAGAGTCACATGTGCTTTTGGCTGCCTTGTTGATCATTCCATTGTCTTCCTTTCCCAAGAGGAAGTGTGAGGAACATCTCTGTGTTAGTGTTTCTCAATGAAAGGCACACGAGATTGCAACAGTAACTCCATTACAAGCATGACACCATTGCAACAATAACACCATGCTTTGCAAGGGTGGCTTGTGCATCGCCAGTTGTTGCTGTCTGCATGACGTGCACAGCCTGTGCGCAAAGAAAATAACATTCATGACTAAGTTATGTACAAAAGCACAATTTTAACAGGTTTTTAAACCTCTCAGTGGGAGAGATTGTCTGCAGAAATACAGAAAGAATAGAGTAAAATACAGACCAATGTACCAGTATCCCAAGCAACCCCAGATAGGTAGAAGATTTAGCACCTTTCAGCATCTTTCTTTGTGCCTTAAGGCTTTTTGCAGTGGCTGCAGTCACACTCGCATTCTGTTAGTTCTTACTCTTTGATTGAATACCTCTCATTTTAAGGGACTGATTGTTTGCTCCTCCATTCTGAAGACCAAAATGCACTTCTTGCACTAGAGACTGATTTTTTTTTTTTTTGAATGAACATGGAAAAATCTGCCTTATTTTGTTGATTAAAGTGTTACATTTATCTTGTAAGATGGATGTTAGATATAATGAAGTCCATTGTAGCATATGTTATGTGTTATGACGTTAGTATCTGAAGAACCCTTTTCCAGTTGGCTGGAACAGCAGGGTATCATTTCTGGATTTTGTCTTTAATCTAGCTATTTTTAGTCAGAAAAAGAGTAATAAAACATCTCTTGTTTAGTCTAACTGCTCTCATGATGCATATTGGGTACAGAGGGAGAAGTGTTTCCAAATAGAATGCTTAGAAAAAACAGTAAATCCTTCTTATGGTAGTATAGTGCTGTTGCCCGTGAGAAGACAAAGCAAAAAAGAGATTAATTCAGGTCTTCATTCACATACTTATTTGTAGCTGCATTCTTCATTATGAAGATGCAAAGAAGACTGATTATTTGTTTTAATCCTATAACTTTATATACAATAATTACTGGAAAGCGTGATTGACATCAAAGTCTGTGTTGGCCCATTTGAGCATTACACATTATAGCTTAAGTTGTGAAATACTTACTGTGGTAGATTAGAAAAAAGCTGGGATACCTGTGTAAGAAAGGCAAGCTGTCCTGTGTAATACCTGGTTTCCAAAGTGGCCTTCCTTCCTATAAAATGGTCTCAGCCAGAGCTCCAGGCAAAATCTTTGAGCAGCTTATGCCCAGGCTTTTAGTAGGGAATTAGTAAGGATTTGCTGTTTTACCCAGTACTTGTGTTCATGATACTTGTGGGTGCATAATCTCTCTGAAACCTTTCAGTTAGTTCAGTCAAAACTGGAATTTGCACTAGAAATTGGGAAGGAATCTGATGAACATGGATACAGCCTGACTGCGCAGCTTAAAGAATCAGGGCTAAAAAGCTATTTCTGGAGCTCAGTATCCTCCTGTCTCCTGCAAAAGCTAAATGAAACAACTGCCACAGCTAATCAGTCCCTTGCTGTCTCAAGGGCTTCAGCTACTCTTTAAACTGTATGTCATATGTGGAAACCAGGAGTGAGTAATCCCCTGAGGAGTGAAACACTTTAACCTTTCCTGAATCTGGGGGCTGTCCAGGATATGTAGATGGAAATTCATGGTTCGTGATAAATGAGAAGCCAGGCTGGCAGGCTATTTTTGTCCTGAGAGTGCATGAGGTCAACTTCCATAGTCTCGTTACAGAAACTCAGAAAGTATTTTCACCTCTGATCCAAGTGCTGTGGATAGAGGAATACCGTACTTTTCACTTGCATGGCTCTATACCTGCTGGTATAAATGCACTCAGTTTTTCAAAGAGGAAGAAAACAGAGTAATGAAGCTACAGTTCATATGCTTCAAAAGCCAGAAGTAAAAGACACCTTCAGTTGTTTGGGGTTTTTTTACAACTCTGAATTAACGGAGTACTCTGCATGTTCTGCACTGTAGCTGTGATCAGAACCTCAGTTTCTTCTAGCCCTTACGCAGATAAAGGGCAAAGACAGTGCAGGCTAGACCAGAATTCTGCCCTCTGAGCTATCAAACCATGCAAAGCAGAGCTGCAGATTTGTCTAAGCATTATTGTTTAGCATGTGGGACTTGGGTTTAACTATGAAGAATTTAACCTATGAAGGTTATTCACAATTCAGCATCTTAAGATACACCATAGGGCTGAAAGGGAACTTGTGTGGTGTTTTTAACTTAGAAGGCTGACAAAGATACGAAGATATGTGTTGGTAGTGGAAAGAAACAGGTAGAAATGTCTGAGCCAGCAGGTTCTTCTCTTAAAATACTTGTTGGCCATGCCTTTTCCCCCCACCTTCTTCCTAGTTAGCTTTTTTTCTAAATGAGGCAAAGGTACCTGATGCAATTTACTCTGGAAAGGGGGTATTCTGTAAATGTATATGAAGCCTGAAGCCTACTTCTTAGATATGTCATATGAGCATGCTAATTCCATCATGATGTTCTAACAGTGGTTGCTTTGGAAGATCTGAATTAAAGCTGCTTGAGAGGGAGCTGGTAAGGAGAACAGACTTGGATACACTGCGTTAAAAGAACATCTGCGTAGAATCTATTAACAAAAGAAGTTTGCAGTTAGTTTAGTTATGATATCTGAACCCCAAGTTCTGCAAAGCTTTTGCTTAATTCTCTTAACCTCATACTTGTAGATGATTTGTTTCTTCATTTGGGATTTAAGTTTATTTTGGTCTGTCCCATGCTCTGCCTTTATGCACAAAAGGTGGTTTAGGGTCAAGCCTAGAGTAAGGTCAAAACACAAAGCAGAATGTGAAAATAAACCCACTATTAAGATGTGGCAGAGTCTTTCGTCTCATTTTTCATGGCTAGAGGAGCTAGCAACCTAACCTAATACCACATGAGGAGAAGTTTGTCACAAACAGGTATAACATGGATGTCTGAGGCATTGGTGAAGTCTTGATGCTTATGTGTCAACACCCAACTAAAGGAGAAACTTGCTCTGGTTCAGAGCACATCGCCCATTGTCGGATGTGTACAGTCTTACTAGGCACGCTGCAGTTGTCTCTGCCCTGCTGGTGCTGTACTGTGGGTGGTACTGTGCTGGCTGCCAGAAAAGACTGAACAGTGGCCTTTTGTTTCCTTAGTTCCTCATTGTTCCTGCAATTGTGGGCAGTGCCCTTCTCCACCGGCTCTCTGATGATCGATGGGAAAAGATAACAGCATGGATGTACGGCGTGGGGCTCTGTGCGCTCTTCATTGTCTCCACAGTATTTCATATCGTTTCCTGGAAAAAGAGTCACTTAAGGTATCACAGTAAGATGTAGGAGGTGTTTTATTTTCATGTCCTGTGATGGGTTTTCCACTGTGTTGATGGCTTTAAAGAAGGCTGGAGTGGTATGGTGTACTGAATCATGCAAAAACCACCCTTGATTCTGTTGGAAGAAATGGTGAGCCAAGCTCTTGCACAAATGAGCTTCAATGTCTGCTGTTTTTCTAGGCCCTAGTGGCTCTTAGTCCAGTATTTGGATGGGAAAAACATTATCTAAATGCACAGTGAATATGATCCCACTGCAGAAATGAGAACACTGTCTGGGACTATGGCATGCTTGAATACTTTGAGGAACAGAGAGTTTGCCAAGAGAATTATAATACCATACACAGCTAACTGGCAGGGAGCCTCCTGGGGAGCAAGGCAGCAGCAGCAGAACTAAGATGGGATTTTCTTTCATGATTACTTATGTTTATATTTTTGGTCCCATTAAGATTCCTGTATAATTCTGGGCCATAAATTGGATTTAACCAGTGGTCACTGAATAGTAACAGCTTCTGCATTAGGCAGAGTTGATGTGCCAGCTTTTTGCCTCCTTGCCAGAGAGCAGGATGTATGTTGGGGTGGAGAAGGGAAGACAAATGTAAGAGTGCTCATCTCCTTGCATCTTCCACTTAGAGCCTCCTGTCAGCTGAACAGTCCAACAAATGGTTTTAAGAGCTTATGGAGCTGATGGTATTTTCCCTAAAGTAATTCCAAAGTGTGTCAGGGATATAATACAAAATTGTATGCATGTGTGGTATAATACAAAAAACCTTTCAAAAATCTAACTTGGTGACTTGTTCTCTCTTACCAGGACAATGGAGCATTGCTTTCACATGTGTGACAGAATGATGATCTATGTCTTCATTGCAGCATCGTATGCACCATGGTAAGAAACCTGAAGCGCAGCTTCAGAATTAAAGCTTTTTCCAATATAAAGAGTTTATTGTTGTGGCTTTCCAAAATCTAGAGCTATCTGCTTAGATACAGTTGACTACATTCCGCATTGCAAAATGCTACATAATGTCATCTCCTGGGTTTTGCTGAACAGAAAGTAATTTATCTATATTCCGCATCCATACTTCCCTCACATTAATACAGATACACCTTCTTCCTCTCTGTATAGAATGTCCAAGTGTCTTCTCCCCGATCGTGCCTATGTTATAGTTGTGAATATTTATTTTTATCAAGCCCTACTCCTCTTTTGTCACTATGGTCCCTTTGTTCATCACTTTTGTCTCTTGAAATCTTTGTACCTCCAGGTTAAATCTACGTGAACTTGGACCTCTAGCGTCTCACATGCGTTGGTTTATCTGGCTGATGGCTGCTGGAGGAACCATTTATGTATTTCTCTACCATGAAAAGTAAGAATTATTATTTGCATTTAAGCTTAAACTGAAAGCTTAAAAATTGAAGGGTGGGGACTTCTTGCTTTATGAGTGTTCTTATCCAGCCTTCTTGGTTTTGTTGTGAGGTGAGTCCTTGAGTTCAGGTCTGAATTCTTGAGCTGCTTTCACTACTTGTCCTCAGGGAGCAAGACCCTGCTTTCTTGTTTTGGAGATGAGCTATTCATGTTCTTGTCAAACAAAAGAATACAAGTTGTCTCAATGTTTTATTCTCACTAGTACTTAATGCAATTGAATGCATCTGGGCAGTATTTAGAGAAGAAGGTATTGGCTGTAATTGTAAAATGCACAGATAAATACTACATTTTTGGTTATCTATCTGCATAGAAAGCTTTTTGAATAGTTAAAGGGACCCATGCTAACATAAAATTTATGTTCCTCCTCTTGTACACCTCCTTAAATGACTCCAGTCCTTCCTTTTTAGGTATAAGATCGTTGAACTCTTTTTCTATCTAGCGATGGGATTTTCTCCTGCTCTGGTAGTGACATCCATGGTAAGGAATGTGACTATTAACGTTACAAACACACAGACTTTCCTTTTATAACTAGCTTAAGTTCCATTGCAGGTCTCTTTTATCTGAAAAGATGTTAATTTTAGTCTGCCATAATTGTGAATCTTCTCTCTGCAGAAGAACCAAATATAGTCCATTGCATTCTGGGTTTATAGTTTACATTTCAGTTGAAGTGCTACCTTGTTTGCTTCAGTCTGGGCTGCAGGTTCTAGATAAAGAGTTTAGGTGTCAGACTTCACTTCCGAGACACTTCTGAAAGGATATTGGATCTACAATTCAGTTATTTCCATTTGAGTAAAAACGGTGTGGATGTGAAGTACCTTCTGGTATGCCAAAACCTTTCTGGATGCTTCCTCCAACTAGTAGGAATTGCATTAAAGGCACCCTTACACACAGTAATGTGGTTTTCTTTATCTGTGTTTGACTGCTCTGGTAGTGAGCATGAAGCAAAACATCAAGCTTGTCATAATTCTCAAGCTACCCCACTATTACTTCTATAGTGCGCTGATATATTACATATTTCACAAAATATAATCTAAATATACTTGTTTTCTCACTTGTCCATCTGTCATATGCAAGATGTTCTGAGCTATAACAGCCAGCTTTCTTCTCTTGGGGAGGAAATCACTTTGTATTTTGTATATAAAATACCCTTTTCCTTCTCTATACCCTATCCCTAATCTGTCCTTGTCAATTGACAGAGCAACACCGATGGACTTCAGGAGGTTGCCTGGGGAGGCTTGATCTATTGTCTGGGTGTGGTGTTCTTCAAGAGCGATGGAGTCATCCCGTTTGCCCATGCCATCTGGCACATATTTGTGGCCACAGCAGCTGCTGTTCATTACTATGCCATTTGGAAGTACCTTTACAGAAGTCCTGCAGACATAATTCGTCACTTATGAGATATATATAGAGATATATATATATATAAAAAATAGTCTGCATTTGGCCTCTGTAACAGTATTATTTGACTTAAGGAATTTGGGGGGAGATTGGAAAATTGCACAGAAAAACTGCACTGACTTTGGTAGTTCTCTGAACACAATTACTGTGAACTGATGTCGTGTGTGTCCTGCAATTGCCCATCAGATGGCAAGTGCTGTCGATAACCAAGATACTGTACTGCAGTACCAAGAGTCCATTCCACATTAACAGAACTGGCTACCTGATGTTTACAAATAAATTTTGTATTCTAGTTTAATTTTACAATTTTTAACTACGTGGATTTTTCTAAATTAGTGATTCAAAAGGTGAAGTCAGTGCAAGAGTGAAAATGTAACTCTGGATTTGCAATTGGTTTCTATCACCTTTCCACTAGTCATGTATTAAACATGAATCACGGACAGATAATCTACTTTTACCACCCATTCTCTTGGTATAATGTGACTTTTATAGAAACTTTCTGTGTTTTTGGTAAACTTTGAAATTACACTTCTTGAACTGAAACCACACAAGTGTCATCTATGCAGTTCCTCATGTTGCAAAATCTTGCAAGAAATGGTTACATTCCGCACACTGTACTGACAAGCAAACGTTGTACCTCTTCCAAAGGTTGTATTACAGGTGTAATTGTAATAACCACTTTTACAAACTAAAATCTAAATGTGATTCTGCTAATTTTTAACATGATAGCATCCTGCTCATCTGTAGTACCACTTCAACGGCACTTTAATTTGGCTTTATTAGTGATGGAAATGAAGTGCTTCAAAAGGAATAGTTAATGTGATTTTTCTTCTCCAGATTCCCAGTTCCACACCGTGCTGCCCAGCCAGGCAGCAGCTTGGATGAAAGCTGACTTAGGAAGGGTTGGCAGAATTAAGGAAGGTGAACAGCTAACAGCCAAACCAGAGTCAGTCATTTCTTCAGGATAGATATACAGGTATTGGTGCTGTAATAATAAGGCTTGGATTTTCAAAGGGATTTAAATTGTCCAACAGAACCCATTCCCACCAGCTTCTGCTGGGGTTATTCTGTTGGGAGATCCTGCTCAGAGCAGCAGCTATAGAGCAGTTGCTGACCACTTTGAGTCATGGTTACTGGTTCATCACAAGCACAGCCTTTCAGGGGGGAGAGCTTGAAGAACCTGATGCGGTGTCACTTGTCACTCTGAGATGTTACATAGAGCAAAACTGGTCGCTAATTGTGTTGATGTCTTTCTGTACAGGAAAAGCAAATGTGGTAGCAAATCATGATTGTAGAACATGTGCATTAAATGACCAGCTGTAGAAGAGTCACTGTAATACTGGTTGTCCAATAATTGTATCCTGTCCCACTATATAATGAATGTCTTATATTAAGATTGACTTTATCCTTTTTCTAATTTACTCAGTTTTTCATGTCAGTATTTAAAAGCAAAACCAAAATGTGTTGCCTTTTTCAGATTTTGTTCTGGATATTGCCTGTCTGCAAACAATGAGTAGCAAGATAGGGATGGTTTTCAAGGTACCATTTAATACTGCACCTGGGTTTGCCAGTGGGTTGTATATTTTAGAGCACACACATTTGTATACAGAATTTACAAGAGGGACAAACTTTAAAATCAAGGCATTGAAGAGCTGCTGGATGGTGTTGGCATAGGAGAAATTGCACCACCACAGCAGACTAATTGACTGCCCCGAAAGAGAACTGATGGAACATCTGGGCAGGTGATTCCTAGTACAACACTCGCACATCTGGATGCCTCAGTTTTTTAACATTGTGTCTATTTTAATACTTTCCACTTTTTGTGAGTTCATCTATTTTGTTTAAATGCAGTACTGTTAAAACCACTGAAATACATGTAAGGGGTTTCTGTAGTCAGAAGTGAAACTATTGCTTGAATATGTTTGGTTTAAGTTAATTTTTCATGGCATTGCTTTTTTGGAGTATTTGAAATGGTTTTTAAAGATTTCAATTCGCCAAAAGTATTTTGAATTACTGTGTTCTAGTCAATACGATACTGAATGTACCAGACTAACAATAAACATTTTGTGCAATTTGGACACTCTTGTATCCTCAGTGGTTGTTCTTTTGCCCCCCCAACACTTACGCAGGAAACTAAGGGGCTGACTTGCTACTCCTGACATGAGAGATCCAGAGCTGAACCAATGGCCCTCATCCATCTTCAGAATAAAAGCAGTAGGAAAGGTTACAGCCCAAGTTACTCCATTTGTGGTATTGAAAAATACGTCTAAATTTGGTCAATATTGGGAACCTGCTGCTTTTACGTTTGCTGATATGGATCACTTCTCTTATACCATTGTATAAGTTCTGGGGTTTTTCAATGGTATAGCACTAAAATACATAGTTATGCTCCTATCCCTGTAGCAGCATCATCACATAAAATACATGTGAGCTGAATTAAAAATGCATTTCTGTGTGGAAAACAAGTATGTCAGAAAGACTTATTTACTTATTCCCCCCGCCCCTAATTCCAGCTCTCCAGGTGGATTGCTTCCAGGAGCAGCAGCAATGCTTTTCCCAGCAATGTTTGCTGCAGTAGCAGAGATGGGATTTCTTTGTCTTCTGAAGCAAGTGTTTTTAAAGCACTTGCTCCTGTATTTTCTATGCTTCTGCATTTTGGAAGTACAACACTGAGTCTGAAGCAGTGATAATGTGTTTTGCAGATGGACTTTTCTGGAGGATGCCTAGGAGACAACAGGTACTTTACCACGTGCGCTCAGTCCCATCACTTTTAGGCTGTATTTTTCTAACATGATTTATTGTGTTCATCTAAAAAATAATTCAGTTATCTGAAGGGATTTATTTAAGTGTTTATTATAGAGCGCGCTTTGAGTTGTATTAATTTTTTATTCAACAGCATTAATATACAGATATACACAAAGACAATAATTGCCTCTTTTCTGTCTGCTAACAAAAGAAGTCATACAAGCAGGCTGCTTTTCCGGTTCTGTCTTTCCCCAGAGCCCTCTGAATTGCTTGTGATTATGGTAAGAAACTGTACTACTGTCTCCCAGTTCTAGGGAAGTAGTGAAGTCCTTTCAAAGGAGGCTTGAGTGTCCAAACATGGTTACTGTGTCCAAACCACAGGGAGCTGTGGTGTGAAAACGGGGTCCTTCATGGACCCTTTGCATCAGTTGCTTTACCAAAACGTAAAAAAGCTAAATCCCAGATCAGACAGAGAAGGCACTTGCTTTTAATGCGCATGTTACACAGGTTTGTTCTAATTGGTTTTCTGCCTGAATTGAAGCACCAAGCCTCGGTCAGGCATGCAGGCAGGGTTCTGGTTGTTCCACAGCCTAGCAGTTGCACAGTGTTGGCTGGATGGAGTAACGTGCTCCTGAGGCTCAGGGTGGTCGCTGTGGCAGGTCATGAATTGCAGTATGGGACTTTACATGACTTTCACAGCTGGTAACTGAACTCTTCCATGCTGATACGTGCCTTGTGTAAATCATACAGGTGGTGTAGCATGTGTAGAGCTGCTGCTTGGTGCAATGTGTGTGTCAGGGGCTGGAATGAGCAAGTTAAACTTTCACAGACTTTTTCCTATTAAACCTCTTGCTTAAATGCCCCTCATGCTCAGGACCCCTACACAATTCCTTATTTAGGTGTGTGGTGTATTCAGCCCTATGATTCCTCTGGAGGATAAGGCTGTCATGTTCACATCATGTGCTTGACTAAGTCTTTTCTCTGTGCTTTGCTATTTTTAGTCAGTCTCTGCTAATTGCTTTCACCATCAATAGATGTCACAAGATTACAGCTAAAAATAGTTAACAAAGGAATGATGGGGATGTCAAGGCTCCACTGCGGGCGCTTCCAGCCCTTTGCCTTCCCTGTAGCGCTGAGCAGGTTGGTGGCCTGTGGCTTGCACTGTTGATTGTCAACAGCCAGAGGCTGCTCGCTGTCATTCTGCTGTTTGAAAGGGTTTCATTCATCATTTGAATAAATTCACTGTCCCAGACTGGAAAGGGAATGCCCAGGGGACACTTGAAGTGTTCACTGGTGACTATTTGGAAGCATTTGGATGCTTTGGTGTTAGAGTGGTGCTGGCGGAAGTGGTGCTGGCCATCCATGGCACACCAGTAGTGTAGAGGTAACCCTGTGCCAGGCTGCTCAGGTTTTGGACCTTCTTTGCCTTGTCTTGGAAATTCAGCACATCCATACACACGCAGTCAGAACTAATGGAGCAGTTCCTTCTTACAGGTCCAACCTCTCAGGAAAGCGCTGGCTTCTGTAAGAAGGAGCATTCAGGTTCCTCTTTGGGTGGTATTTTGAAGTGGGCCGATGTTCTGTTACTGAGCTGGGTGTCTGCTTTCACACCAGGCACCCTCCTCCTGTCTGCGGTGAGCCTGACCACAAGCAGTAAGGGTGGCAATGCTTGTTTCCTTCAAGGAACCAGGGCACTTGCTGCTAAGGGTAAACTGGGGAACCAGAATCCTCTTGCAGAGGTCTAGCAGAGAAGGCAGCAGCAGTTTTGTAACAGAAGTTACATCATTGACTGTAATGAGGCTAGCATGCTCTCAGAAGGATAGAGTCAGATGTCTCTGTTGCTTAGCAGCGTGAGCCCTGCTGGCAGTGGATTTGGGTGTCCAGATCCTTCAGGTGCCTTTCAGAGTCCCCCTTAAATCTTCATGTAGGTGGAAAGCCATTGGTAGAGACCTACTGAACCAGTGGTGTCCGCTCCTGCAGCCGCCTCCTCGCTGTCTGGTGTGTTGTGTGCTTCCAGAAGTGACACAGAGGAGTGGTGAGCAGTGACCAGCCACAAAGTGTGGTTCTGTGGCATGGGCAGCTGCTGACTGAGCCTTGTCTCCAGCAGGACGTTCAGAGGGCCCGCAGGATGTTTGGATGCAGAGCTGTCATTACTCAGGAGGTCAGAACACTGGAACCCAACCCACAGCACTCCCGACGTCGGGGAACCCGCGGGACACCTGGATTCAAACAGCAGTGATGTAGGAGCACCATAAAGGTTTGAACATTGCTGTTGTGGAGTCTCTGCCATCTTCTCAACTCGAAACCCATGCATTTGGGAAGCTGAGGGTTAGTTTAGGAAGAGAATACGGGGTTTATGTTTTTTAATACCTCTTCATATGAAAGCATGTTTGAATGGAAATGCCTTTCTTCTTGAAGCAGATGGTGGCGCTGGGGGCTTTAATCAACCTTCTGCTAAACCACTGAAAATAAAGCTCCAGGGGCTCTGAGGTATTTTTAGCCCCATCCTCTGCCTGCAGGCAGGCCCAGCTCTGCCTATCATTCCCGATGTGCTTGTCCAACGCGTTGTGTAAAGCCTCTAACAATGGGGATTTCACAATCCTCCCAGGCAGTTTATTTCAGTGTTCCACCCTCTGCCCTCTGAGAAGTTTTCTGCTGTCTGAGCAGTATTTTCTTTGCTGTAATTCAAGCCCGTTACTCCTTGTCCTGTCTGCAGTGGGCACACAGAAGAGCCTTTACAGGCAGCTTTTGTGTAGCTCGAGACTCACTTCTTGCCTTGCTTTTTTCTCCCCTGGATTCAGACTCAATCCCTTCAGTCTTTCTTTGCAGCCGCCTCATTTAACAGAGCCAGCCGGTGTTCCAGAGCGGCTTCAGGCACTGTTTTCCTGCTGATGTAACAGGGACCTGGGAAATGTAGTGACAGTGCAAAAGGGAGGAGAGTGGGGAGCAGGAGCTGTATTCCTGGGTCCAGGAGAGTGGGACAGGGAACCTGGGGCAGGCAGTACCCCTGAAACCAGCAGAGAGCCAAGAGGGAAAACTTTGTGGAAGAGAAGTCAGCCCCTCCTGGGCACAGCATCATCCTGGAAGGAGGGATGCTCCTGAAGGACTGGGCAGGAAAGGAAATGGGAGCAAGGCCTCGATAATGGGGACCAGCTCATGTGCACTGTGGGTGCAGGTTCCAGGGCTGAGACAAAGCCTCGGGGCTGAGCAGGTGGAGGTGTCTTGGCTGAAGGCTGCAGAGGTGGAGAGGTTGATCAGAGACTGAAACACAGGTGAGAGGAATGAGGTGGCTGAGTTCAAGCCTTTATCAGAAATCACCTACGGCTGGTTTCATCAGTCCCAGGTGAAACTTGGCTGTTATTGCTGCCTAAAGGTGGGGCTGGTTCCATATCTTCAATTAAAATTGGGGCTGCTGATGGGGTGAGGCTGCGTTTGTCCCCTAATCCCTGGTGCCTTTTTGGTCTTTGGCCCCGCAGCCCCTCACCATGGGCTGCAGCTTTGAGGGGTCTCTTACCTGCTGCAGCGGCATGGAGGAAGAAAGGGAGGAGGAGGAGGATTTATCAGACACCGGGAGGAAAAAGCGCTGGTGGCTTTGAGCAGAGCCCAGCTCACGGCTCTCGTGTGACCCCTTGTGTCGGTGCTGCCGCAAGGAGCTGGGAAATGCTGAAATGAAACACGGCCCCGCATTCACACCCATGGGTATCTCCCGTTTCCATCGCGCACAGTTACAGTTAAGGTATGAGTACATGTAAAAAGGTGTAGTAGAAACGCACCGGTCTTAGGCATGGCGACAAGTCCTATTCATTACCTCTAAGAACCACTTTAAGGCTTCTTTTTGCACTGGTCAGACTTACTGAGGACACCGCTGCTGCCTGACGTGCTCTGGGTACGGCTGCATGGTTATTTCGCTCCTGAATAATTGCTGTAAGGAGAGGGGAGAGTTTAACTGAGACCTAAAGCGGCTCAAAGTGGGGCTCTGGGGCTGTGTCTCCCTATGGGCAGCTCCAGAGGGCAGCAGGCACCAGCTGATTAAAACCACAATTAAAAACCACTTCGATTGGGCCTGGTCTGGGTTATGGGGTGGCTCAGGGGACCTGCAGGTTTGTTTCAAAACAAGTGTGTACATGTGCATACACGGACGTACATGTGGATATATACAACTAGGTATAAGTACCTCTAAATATGTATCAATATACATAGGTTTACAGCTACCTACACACATTGAAAAGTTTTATCTATCACCATAATCCCTGTTATAGACCTGAAATAGTTTATTTTATATATTTATGTATTGTATTAAAATGCTGTTAACGATGCTGTGTTAACAATAGCTCTGAATTTTTATAGTAAGCCATTACCATGACTGTCTCATTGTATGTATAAATATTTCATTGTATGTGTTAATGTATATAAAAAATACAAACACCTCCAAAATGACATTTTATATTCTGACTGTTATAAAATGATATAAGAATATACTAATAAGAAGCTGGTGAACAGACACCCTATATAAGCCCACGTGGCACAGAGCACGATCGCAGTGTGATTGTAGTGACTTACCCTGGGCTCGGGGTAATTTGTACCTGTTTCATACCCATTTCATATCACTAAAACCTAGTTCCTATATGGAAATATCAAGTAAATCTATTTAAAATACTCTGCTAAATTGGCTTTCTGAAAATGTGATTAGTAAATGTACCTCTATAAATACACATAGCACATGCACAGAGACACTCTGTGTGTGTTAAAACAGATGCACTTTGTGCATAATAGCTGATGTATATGAAACAGACCTTTTATAGCAATGCATTTTATAATTATAGATCTATACATACCTAGATTGTTAAATTATATGTTTTATATATAGATATAATAATATAGATGAAAAGATAGTTGTATTTCTACCTGTATATACAATGTAGACGTTGCATATACAGGTATATGTGTGTATATATATGTACACACCTGTATATATATATATATACACACACACATATACACAGTTTATGTATATACAGGTACATGTATATATATATATATCTTTTGAGGCCCCTTCCAATCTCTAACATACTGTGATACTGTGATACCCGTATATATATTCCTCTGTTTATATATATAATATTCCTCTGTTTATATATATATATATATATACACACCTGTATATACAGGTACATGTATATACAACTTACATGCTGTATATACAAGAAGTACGGTGATACAGCTATAGATATACGGACACACACATATGAAAGTGAGAGTATATTACAACAAATCTATTTAGTGCCTCATGTATCACATATACCCTAAAACCAAATCTTAATAGCAATAATATCTATGTATCTCTATATCTATCTATCTATCTATCTATCTCTATCATCTATCTATCATAAAGCTGTATTAACCAGCAAATTGCTATAAATATATTAAGGATCATTATTAAATTTATATATATGCATACAGGGAGAGAGGGCACGTGCTAACGGCACGTGTGCACATGCACACACACAGAGGCAAAGTCAAGGTGTTTGTGTATTACAATAAATATATTTTGTGCATGATATAGAACATATATAGCAAAATTAGTGCTTTATATCAATAAAATCCATGTGTGTGTATCTATAAAAAGCCATGAAGCCATCGGAACCAAGGAACTGCTGTTAGATGTGCTATGTGGAAGTCTAATTGTCGGATTTATGGTTATCATTAGCTACGTGCCTTTACAGGTAAATGTGCACTTACACAGAGGGGTGTGTATGGGTGTTTGTTAGAACAAATGCCCTTTGTGTTTAACGTTTATTAAAACGCAAATCTTCATACCAATAAAATCCAGTTTCAATCTTTTTAAATGTATGCAAACAGCTAAACCTGGCTTTTAAAAACTGCAGCTAATTATGGGGCAGAAAATACAGGGTAAAGGTAAAACCTTTATTGAAGGCACATTATTTATATGTGTGTCTGTGAGTGTGTGTGTAAAACATATCACTTTAATACAGAGCGTGACTTATTAAAACAGATATTTGCGTGATAATATATACACTGCACATTCAGACTGACCCCCTGTATGTCAGTGATGATGCTTTGTCATCTTTATTCAAATAATTAAAAGTTTATTAATTCCTTTACATACACTATATGGAAGTTAAATCACTAAATTGCTATATAGGTAGACACAGTGTCTATGCACGCATATGGGTGCACACGTGTGTGTGTGAGTGCTTGCATGTGCATCTGTATGGTGTAACAAATATACTTTGTGCATGATACGTAATGGCTATTAAACACAGACCTTTATAGCAGTAAAATATGTAATTATAGATATATGAATATAAACCTAGATTATTAAAGCCTGTTAAGTATGTTGTATGACCATATGTTTGTATTATTTATTAATATATATTTTATGTATCTTTATATATTTATATATATAATAGCTGTATATGCAGCAGTGTATAGACATCTAGACACACCATGTGCAGGCATATATGTGTATTATGGCAAATTGTGTGCATAATACACAGCAGTTATCCTAAAATAAATAAAAGCTTTAAAAATATATATTTTAAAGCCATATTCAATTAGTAAATTCTGATGGTACAGGGTGTGGTGTGTATTATAGCAAATACAGTGTATGTATAAAAAATAGTCATAGTAATAAAGTAAATGCTGCTAAACACATGCTATGAAAGTGTAATTACCCGATTTAAACCAATGCTCTCTACAGCTACATAGAGAGCTCAGTGTGAACCTGTGTGTCTGTGTGTTGGAACAAATACACTTCTGTCTCATTAAAGCCAGTCTTTATATTAATAAAATCTACTATATGTATTGATAAATATAAAGCTAACTTTTAACAATAAATGCTGCTAATATGGCTTATGAAAATAGAATTTTTAAATGCTTTTCAATACTCACATTTTATTATTTTTTACTGTTGGTGCTTAAGTGTGTTAAAATATATCATTTTTATATATTATATAGACACCACTCATGAGCAGGTGCATGCACACAGGGGGGGCTGAGCAAGAGAGGGACTGTGTTATTTAAACATTTTTTGTGCATAAAGACACTAGATATTAAAACTTGGCCCTTTATATATATATATGCATATATATATGTATAAAAGAATAGAGATGTGTCTATCACTTGTATATATATATGTATATATGTTAATATATATGTGCATATATACACACATATGTCTATCACTTGTATATATATCTAGATGTGTGTATATATGCATGTTTATATGTGTATATATACATATGTATGTCTATCATGTGTATATATGTATATGTGTGTATATATACACGTGTCTATCACATATATATCTATATGTGTATGTTTACATGTATGTGTATACACATGTATGTCTATCACGTATATATCTATAGATGTGTATATATGTATATATGTTTATATATGTGTATATATACATATATCTATCACGTATATATCTATATATGTGTATATATGTGTATGTTTATATGTGTATATATATACACATATATCTATCACGTATATATCTGTGTATGTGTGTATATGTATATATGTTTATATATGTGTATATATACACATATATCTATCACGTATATATATGTGTATATATGTATATGTTTATATGTGTATTTATGTGTATATATACACATATCTATCACGTATATATATGTGTATATATGTATATATGTTTATATGTGTGTATATATATACACACACCCACATACATATGTGTCTATCACACTATGTGGACGGATAGCAAGAAGAGAGAAGAGCACACACATGCACAGGTACGTGTGTATAGATGTACATGGTTTTTGTATGTGTCTACACACATGCCTGTGTATGTTTTTATATATGTGTGTGCACGTATCCATGTGTGTTAACAAATACACATTGAACATAAGAGATAATAAATACATATATATTGAACCCTGGCTTTATATCAATGACCTCTGTATCTACAGATGTGTGTCATGTATAGAATAACCCATACACCTATTTGATGACTTAAGATGCATAAATAGTGGAAGTTACAGTTTTCCTCTCACTATCTGTATTATATATAAACTCTGTATCTAAAAGCATGTAGTACATATTACCTATGGCCTATACAAAATATTAAATATAAGGAGATGAACGTTAATGCATTATTTTGAATACTAGAATAAAAAATACTCATTAAGCAGCACTTTAATGAATGTACTACTGCCTGTGCGCTGTGTAGTCATACGTGATCACCTCCCATGATATATGGAGTGTATAGTGTCTATCTATGTAAATGATGTAATATAGCCTACACTGTATCAGTTTGTTATATAGTGTGATGTAAGTACAATATTAAAACAGTAAATTAGAACTAAATACAGCACAGTTAGCAACCTATGCTCTAACCCAAGTGCATGGTTGCGGTGGTACTGGATGATGAGCCTCCACTGAGGCTGCTGGCAGCAGCAGGGTTGGGCTGGGGGGACACTGCACCCCATTACCTGGGGTCCATCCCCCTATGGGACACAGCCGGGACTGGAGGGCACAGGCACTCCCAGACCATCATTTGGGGGGAGAAAGATTCAAACACAGCCTCCCAAAGCTCCAGGGGAAGCGCTGATGGAGCAGAGCAGGCACCGAGAGACCAAAGCACACGGTGAGAGAAGAAAAAGTTCAAAGTTTATTAAACATTAAGAATAACAGACAAAAAATAAAACAAAAATAAAGAGGATTTGGGCTGAGCAGCGCAGGCTGCATCCACCTCCTGTCACACAGCTCCGCTGAGCTCGCTGCCGAACCTGGACCGGAACAGACGCTGCCTTGTGGTGTTGCCAGAAATACGATGGTTGATCACTTGTGAGTTTTAATACATTTTGTTTTTCTCTTCACATATAAAAACAAGTCAACAAAATCAAACTGGACTGCACATCTCTAGTGTGTCACATGCACAAACAGCTGTAAAGCATCAACGGGGGCATTACAAACCCACAGAGGCAAGAGAGTCAAATGCCGGGGTCCCTTGGCCCTGCTGAACTCACCCCGTGTGCAGCTACAGAGCACAGCCAAGCACGGAGCCTCTGGCACTGGACTTTCATTGGGAATTTCTTGCTTTTATGGATTCAAGTCCGAACGTTATTCCCATGGTGCGAGGGTCAGTGCCTTGAGCACCATTAGGAAATGAAAAGGAATAATCCCCCCCCAGCCTTGTCTGCCATGGGCTTTCCCACAGAGAGCCCCGCGGTGCTCACAAACATCCCAAACGCCGTTTGATTTTAGAGGGCATTCCTTTGTAAAAAGAAATGAATCACTTCTAAGTTTCAGCAAAAAAACAACAAAAAAGCAAGCAGCATTTGATCAATGCTTATTTACGGTTTAATACAAGTCAGTGAATCATTCAGACAAGCTAGTCATTATTCTGCAAATATATATATTTCTATTTGTATAAAATTACAATTTCATACACCTACAAGCTCCTTCATGAGCATCAAAGCCACCAGAGGTGTGACGAGCCCAGCTGAGCTGTCCTCAGGAACCGGAACTGAGCTGAACTGGCCTGCATTTACTTTGTACTGGTTACAGAACCTATTCCGAGTTTCAGCCCCCATCCTTTGCTTTGGCTTTTCCTCTCTTGTTTTAAAGGTGACCGTTCTGGAGGCACCAGGAGGGCCTGTCCTGCTCCCCCTCACCCTGTTTCCAACCCCCAAACACACACTCACCTTCCTATCCACCCGCACAGCGGGATGGGGCTGAGAGGCAAGGCAGCAGCTTGGGGACCGCTGGACGAGGTAGCTGCTGGAAACCTCCATGCTCCTCTGTGGCTGTGACTTAATACATCTGTGCTCTCCAGCCTACAGAAACTACCGTCACCTCCCGCCCCTTCCCTGCCCAAAGCAAACTAAAGCATCGCCTGCAATTGTTTTTCCAAGCTGCCTTTTCCATGTTAAAGGAAGTTCTGTGCTCACACCGCAGCCCACCGATGGCTCGGGCTCGGTACAGCTGATCTCACTCACACCATCGCCTGTTCTAGTGTCACCCCA
Source organism: Neopsephotus bourkii (assembly GCF_033783945.1). NCBI lineage: Eukaryota > Metazoa > Chordata > Aves > Psittaciformes > Psittacidae > Neopsephotus > Neopsephotus bourkii. The sequence goes on from NW_026902223.1 coordinate 4,865,116, forward strand.
ACAACAACCACTGTGAGGGTGACTCTAAGCTGTTGCCATTTGCTGTGCTGCTGCTGAAAGTGTCCCCTACAGCAGCAGCAGCTGAGCCCTGCCATGGTCACACTGCTTCTAAGAAGAGAAATGAAGTTTATCTCATAGAGGCTGTAGCAGACACTGGGTTGTGCCCAACACCACCAGTCTCGTTTCTCTACCCCTGCATCCAGTGGCTTATACTGACCATTAGAAAATAACTTATTTTGCTTTAAACTCTGCTGCAGCACACGGAAACTCAATTTGCTGAATGAATTGTCCACTGCAAATCCTGCACGTTAAGGACTGCTGACAACTCGGGTACGTTTGAGGAAAAATACTGTAAAGATGCCATTCCTGCGAGGGTATTTTTAATGCTGAACAAAGGGGGAGTCCTTTGTATCAACCTCCTGAAGCATGACTAATGATTTAATGGAATGAACAACCTCTTTATTTGAAAATAAGGTCAAAACACTGGGAGAACTGTGAGCAAGACGTAGCACCATGTTTTCCTCACCTGTTAATAACCAGATGCAGCACGTACAACTGTATACCCCAAACAGAGCTAGCTGTAAGAAACATTTCAGCTGGAAACAGATTCTAGCAGCAGCAGCAGCAGATTAGAAATGACTGAGATTTCTTGTCTTAGACATCATTTTTCTGCCTTTACAAAACATTGTCCTGTCCCGTCAACAGTTGACTAAAATCCAGGTTGTGCTTTGTCCCTGCTAAATCATTCCTTTATGTGTTTTGGATGGGAAATAATAAAGAAGTCTCTCTTTTCCAGTAATATGGAACATCCTGGAAAGCCATATTACTGCCATCAAAATTTAATGTAAAGCACAGAACATGCTGGTGTGCCAGTGGTAGGCTTAAAATATTAAAGAATTAGTTAAGGAAAGAAAATCAACCAACAAACCCCATAGCATTTCCTTTCTGTACAATATGGAGAATATATATCTATCTTTGCTATATAGTTTTAAACATGGAATAGCTTTTTCTTCCTTTTTTGCTATATATATGTCTGTCTTTCAAAATACATTGTCAGTATTTGTACTTGAAAAATACTGTACAAAACGAACATACTATAATTATTCTGTATAAACTTTATACACTTTATAATCTCTATCCTTTTGGTCTATAGTAAACACTTAGATTGTTTGGATTAACCACAGTATATGACAACACCATCCCCTTCTGAAATACACCAGTGTCTCTTACATTCATTTTTCAGAAGTCCACTTTATATTAGAACAAACATGTTCAGAAGCAAATAGAGTTTAAAACAATAAGTTCAGAACCATCAGTTCATGTCACACTCAGAACAACAATCACTAGGAAAAATGGGCTTTGCAAACCAGTGACTTCTTCTAACTGAATAAACGCGATCTTTAAAACAGCAAGATATAATCCACAGAAAATATATTACAAAACATGGGGGGAAAAAACAAATTAATCAGGGTATTTATTTAATTTTCAATCACAAAATGGAACTTGAAGAGATGCAAAACTAACTGAAGACAGAAAAGCCCCTCTGGTTTCGACATCGGCTCTGGGTTGACACTCTGGATTTTGTTCTCATTTCAACTCATTATCCTGCTTCTCACACATGCGCTCCCTAGAGCAGGGACACAATTAACATGCTCACGTGAAGGTGGCTTTTACCCTTAGCTTTTTGTTAAAGACATTAAAAACTCCTGTTGGGGAGGGAAACCATCCTACGTCCACTGGGAACACCCGGGCAGCATGCGCGCTAGCGTACAACAGGATTATTGCTTCAGGTACAGACAGTGCAAATACACACTCTGTAGTCCATCGACAGGACTCCTACCTACCTGGGGTCTGTGGAAAGAAAAGGAACCTTAATAGCTACAGAGAAGCCATTATGGGCTCTATAATGAGTACAGCTAACTCAGTCTAACAGCACTTTAAATCTGAAGACAATTACCACCAAAACTCAAAATACAACGAAAGCAATCTATAAATTAATATTTCTGCAGTGTAGTACTAAATTATGTGTGCACTTTATTAGCGTGTTAATGTTTCTGATAGACAGACTCAAACACGAGCTCGTTACTCTCCAAAAAAACTGAGATCTACTTTTTTTTTTCCTTTTTTTCTTTTTTTTTTTTCCTTTTTTTTTTTTTCTTTTTTTTTTCTATAATTTATCCTGGGATCTTTCCGAGTCCCTCGGGATGGAGCTGGTTACAATAACATAAAACCCCTACTCTGAAGCAGCACTGAAAAGAAAACACCGTATGTAATAAAAAGCTTACTATGGCGGTTCTCAACAGTCCAGGTAAAAATGTGGCACCCTTTTGAAGAGGGCTTCATACAAATGGGAAGTGCTGAGATGCGCACGCACGCACGCACACACATGCACACACGCACACACACGGGTACAGACATGTGAACACACGAACGCAGGGACACGCATACGCAAACGAAAGAAGAAGTTAACGTTTAAGTCAGTTTTGTTTCTGCTTCTGGTAAAGTGCTGAAGACAGAAAGGTTGGTTTGGGTGTGGTGCTATCAAACAGGAAACACATCGTCCATCTAGTCAAATGCCAACCCGCAACGAAAGAAGAAAGAAGAAAGAAACCCCCCCCCCCCATTGCCCCCTTTCCAATTTACAGGGGCCCGTGTCGAGCTTCGTACTTCGCAAGGACGTTCTTGCACTTGCCCAGCTCTTTCCGTAGGTCGGCCACCTCCTGGCGCAGAGCCGAGTTCTCCTTCTCCAGGAAGGAGGCACGGATGGCGATCTGGTTCTCCTTCAGGCGGCGCGCGTCCCGCGATCGCTTCGCTGCCATGTTGTTCTTTCTGCGCCTTGCCCAGTATTTGTCATCCTGCTCATGGAACACGGAGAGAAGCAAACGGGGTATTAGACTTCAGTAAAACCGAGCAGCCACCAGGATGTGCTCTTAGCCACAGCCTGCGCTCCGGGGATGACTTCACTTTATCCTGCTTGCCCGGCTCAGCCAGGCACTGCTGGGACAACCGTTACAGATGTACATGGCACAACCCATCCGGGGAGCACAGATGCTCATGCCTCTTTCTGTCAAAATGCTTACGCCAACCCCCCCATCCTCCTGACTGTGAATTCCTCCAAGGGAAAAGGAAGCGATATTCCAGCAGCACAATGCATCTCGGCTGACCTAGTTAGCACATCCACCTTGGCGTGCCATGACTCACTGCCTACCGTTGCTGGAGCGGTGCTAATTACCTCTTGTATGTCCCTGCTCATCTCTGCCAGCCAACACCTGGTTCACTCTGTTCGCTGGTATCATCCATTTCATCTTCTGTGCAGCTCTTTTTAATGTTCAAAGCTCTTTCTCTGCAGAGCCCCAGAGCATTCCTGTTTCCACCCTAGTCACTGGGAGGGGAGTCCTTGGCACTACAATGATGCTGCTTCGGTACCATCCGCAAAGAGCACAATAGGCTTTGAGCATGGGAAAAGAAGCTTTTGCCAGGAATAAGTCCATTAACACTGAAGTTTCCTAAGTTAACACATTCCCAAAGTTTTATCTCTAAAGTCTTGCCTCTAGGAGATCACTGCACTGGTGCACCAAAAGCTCTAGGCAACTGCCGCATTTTACCTGATTTTCCCCACTCTTCCAAGGAAGTGGCCTTCAGTGAAATGGCAGCTTCAATGCTGCACAGAAACTGAATTAAGTTCTAGAGATTTTGAACAACTCAGTAAATACAGAATCTCCCATGAGAAGGGAATTCAGTCCCCTGCAGAGTAAGTGATGCAGCCATTCATACCTCAAACTGCCTGGTCAGTAGAGCTCACACTTCCCCTCCCAGAGTCATCCCTTCATTTTCACCACACATGGAAGCACAGCACCATGTCCATGACAAGTCACAGGAGCCAGGTCTTACATTGCACTGAACACACCCCACACTCCTGTGTCTTTCAGCATAAACCAGGCCAAGCCTGATACTGCTGCTCTGCATCTTCTCCAGCTGCTCGCATAAGGCAAAGCAAGAGCAACACAACTGCTAGAAGTCCCCTACAAGTGCACTGTATCAGTTTAGCTTAACCAGGTGTGCAGCAATGGCGGAGCCAGCCTATCTCTAAGTTGCTCTTCACCTGTACTTAGATAGGACCCCCCAAAATCCTCTTAAAAACAGCATGCAGCAAAAAGCTATGACCCAAATCTTACTTATAATTTCCCATCTCATTCCACTCCATAAAAATCAGCTTTAAGCAATTTATTAGTGTGCCACCTAGGCTTCATCCCGCTTTATTTTAACAAATTGCTATGGCAAATCCCTTAATCCAGGCCTGAAAGAGGTAAGGCTGGCATTTCAAAATCACATGCAACCCAGAGACGATTGACTGATCTAATCTGCTTACCCTCCCCCAGAACTCAGCAGCCGCTCCACATGCCAGGGCAGAAGCAGCACTTGGGTCAAGCACTCTGAAATGAGTCAAGGGCAACTGATGGGATTATCTCAGGGAAATGCAAGACCCTGAACTTCTAGAGTTCAGTCTTAGGCTAAAAACTTATGTGTCCCGCTGCTTCATGCAAGACACTGGCACTTTCCACCTCTGGCATGGGGTAGTCCAACAGCATCTTTGGTAAGTTTTGCTTTGATGAGTAAGGATACCTAAGAGACACCACAAGCTGATAAATGGCACCAAACTCCTGTCCCCTTACAGCCATTTCTGTATCACACACCCCTCTTCACCTCTTTATTCTCTGCAGTAAAATTTGCCTAGGTAAGTAATGGCATGATGCAGACAGACCTGTGTAAAGGAAAGCTGAAGACACCGCAGACCAAGTGACAGCAACACACCACCTGAACACTACTGGAATCGTGATTTCTGTGCTTTTAACTTGCACAGCAGTATCCTTAAGGATAAAAATAGCAAACAGCATCAGCTTCTTTCCCTAATGCTATCAATCTGGTGCGAACACGTGGCATCCCAGTCTCTTCACACGCGCAGCCAGGGATTCCCACCAGCTCCAACAGGCTTCAGTCTGTGTCTTGAGGGGCAGTGGCATCCTGCACTGAGAACCTCTGACAGAAAAGATCCTCTTGGAAATCACGTGCTGAGGATGGAATTTTGCAAATCACAACAATTTTCACAGCTGTTTAATAACTGAATCTGCTGATCGATTTGTGCTGCTCTCCTCATGCTCTTTGCTCTTCGTATCTCAGAAGCAGTGAGAGGCAGAGACAAGGGTGCTCTTTCTTTTAAAATATTGTAATATTATTCTTATAAATATTGTATTAAAATATACAGATCAGCAAAAGAGTTTTGTTCTGTTTTCCTACAACCAGTTTAGTTTCTTTCACCTAGGCTTCTGGTATATTGTTCTATATTGCTCCCACTCATTACTGGGATACAGAGTTATTGGTACAGAGCTAAAGCAACTCCCAAACAAGACACAATATACTTCATTCTATTACTGTCAGGGACCTCATGAACCCTTAAGACATAGATTCTCCCTTGCAAAATTCACCATTTACGCTGATGAGACACACTGAGGCTGGAGGAAAAGGAAACATGATCAGGCTGTTTCATTAGTGGGAAATACAGGACAACGTAAGCTTGTCCAAGGTCACGCAGGAAGTTTCTGGCATACAAAGGAAATGAATATTGATCTCATGAATTTCGACTGTTGCATAACTAATAAGGGACATCCTCCCCTCAGCCTTATTCAGAACCGCTGACAGTTTCCTTCTACAACACAGTCTGGCAGATCTACCTTACAGGAGAAACCAGACTGATGCTGCAAACCTGTACCTCAGAGTGGAACTTCTACAGAATACAACCAACCTCGTCACCAGTTCCAATTTACCTTCAGGTCATCTGGAATGAAGACTTTGCGAGCTTTCTTAATCATCGGCTGTGGTTTCAGCTCCTCTTCAGAGAACTTGCGCTTACGAGGGTCAAACATCTCCTGGCCAGGAATACTGGAAAGAGCAAGATCTGCAGGATCAGGTTCGTAGCCAACAGGAACTTGGATAGTCTCAGGATCAATGGGACTCGGTGTGTTTCGGTTTGCTGGCAAGATCTGACCTATAGAAAGAAAGGATAAAGCCAGATATGTTAGAAAATATGTAAATAACATCACTGAACAAGGATTTTAGAAGATCTCACAATGCTTTACATGGATTAATTCTTCAAGCCTTACTGTGAATTCGGTATCCACTCTTGCTAAATACCAGACTGGCCATTCTGCCTATTCAGATTCAGACATGCTCATGCCGTTATGTTCAGAATTGGTTCCCATTTCCAGCTGCTAATCATCCTGGATGCCCACGTAAGATCAGTGAATCCAACACCGATTGCACTAGACATTGCTTCAACTCATGCCTCTTTATTAAGATCACATCCTCGGGAACAAATCCTAAGTACTGTCACTTAGCTCCGCTTTATTCACCATACTGTAATGCCTCCTGGTTTTCTCATACACAGATTTATTCATAGATACCTTTGGGGGTACATTTAGTTTACAATGATGTACAGTACTTGCAATAGGACAATACCTCATGAAAATGCACTGTCAAGCTGTGCTGAAGCACTCCTCTAAGGAGACTTGAAATCCTACCTGCGATATTCTAAATGACAATGAAGAAAACTTGAACATGAAAGGCTACAATGACTACTTAAAGATGCTCTGCAAAAATGAATACTGATTCATGCCACACTGCTCTTTTATGGTATATAAAATCTAATAAAAAGGAGCCTATCCCCAGCAAAGAACTATATCCCCCCTCAGTTTTCCTTTTTGAATCTTAGATATTGCCTTCAGGATCCTCCAGCACCAATTCAGGCACCATTCCCACTAAAAATCCAATTTAAAATCCCAACCAAAGGTTCCCAAAATAGGACCCTGAAGTCAGCTGCCTGAACAGGGACTATCCCTGGGGGCAGAACCTTCAGAAGTTCTCACATGCCTCAGAAGCACAAGCCCCACAGGCTTCAGAGGGTCGACTTCTGATTGGAGCCCATTCTTCTTTATCATTTTGGCTATTAGCTAATTCACTTTGCCTTTAGAAATACGGCGCCTTTCGGAACAACGACACAAACATCCTGTGACTGCATAATATTTCCTTATTTGAGCCTGCATCTGCACTGTTTAGGGTGTAAAATGATCAACGTTTCTATTTCCAAGCCAAGGCCGGTGTTAACAATGCATTATTTTAATCTAGGTGATCGCAGCAACAACACTGGAAGTGCACAGAAAATGCACCAGGGGATTGCACTGCGCACAACAGGGCTTGCTAAGGGACAGCTCGGCTTTTGTGAGTCCTGTGATAACATCAGCTTCCAGGAAAGGCTCGCGAGGGCCTGGGAGAAGAGAAAAGGAGGATCAAAGTTATTAATGCATCTCCATGGCTGTCGGAAAGGGAGCGGGGTTTCACTAGTGGTTTCACTAGTGGGCGCTTCGTGTTTAACACACTGCAGCCGCGCCGGGGGGAAACCCTGGCAGGAACTGCCCTAACGCCAGCCCTACCGGCTCAGAGCACCGAGGCCCTGCTCCAAAGGGATGGCTAATCTCATTTCGGATACACGGGCTTATTTAAAGGCTTAAATGCAGGAAAGCTTCCTTTGATGTGAGTATGCTGGTACCAGAACAGCCTGGTATTTTTTTTTATGCAGAGAAATGTATAGACACATGCACCACAAATCGTGCAAATCCTGTCAAAGAGCTAAGACACAAGCAAGACACCAGGTCTAAATACTTCTGTATTATTGCTGGTGAGCATGCAGGGTGTTTCTAAAAGTCAAGTGGATTGTGAAATCTGTCTCAGCTTTCTAATTGCCCTAAACAAAAGAACCTGTATTTAAATATTGCCGAAGCTCTAGGTACACAGTATCAGTTTACATATTATCATTAATCTATAATGTGCTGTTATTACACAACCACGTGAGCTTTGTAATCATTGGCCTCAAGAAATTTTACAGTATCTCTCTGAAAAAGGGCAAAAATGCCCTTTTTAATCACGGGAAATTGAGGGTTTGCACCAATGCAATCACAAAGTAAAGGGAAGAGGGACACATCTCCAAGGTGACGTGGGAGAAGAACCTACAGCAATCAGGATCCTGCCTCATTCCCTGTGTGCACACATTTCACTTCCCTGGGTCTTAGAAGCTCTCACTACTAAAGACCTGGTTGCTTCAGCAAACATAAGGCATCCCAGGTGCCGGTGTAAAGCTCAGTCAAGGTGAATGCTATTCACCACTGCAAAGCCTGAACACATCATGCACACAGCTACACGTTCTCACCTGGAGCCCAAAAGATACTGCCCTCACATGCAGGGTACACTCGCCTCCATCAGTCTATGCAGGCTGACCCCGTCCTGTTACACTCCTGCAGATGAGCAGGAGCTCCACTGAGAGCAGAGTTACACAGGGTGTCTGAAACCGAAGGCAGAAAAACCAGTATTGCCATGTCCAGCGTTCTACATTAAGCAACTCCTGGCACTTGCTACCCTTTTATTTATTCTACCAAGTTTTGCCAATAACACATGCCAGGAACCTGTCTTCATTAGTTTACTGGCTAATGGCCATTACATCTATGTGGTGCTGGAACTCATCGTAACCCAAGACAGCGTGGGCTGCGCTGGATTTGGCACCGCTGTTACTGCAGGAGTACAGGACATGGCCTCATGTTACATTGCTCTCCAAGCTCCTTTCCCTCTGTGTGCATGGCTCCTCAGCCATGCATCCTTCTGCCAAATTTGTTCTGGGTGTTATTTTTATGCACTAAATTCCTTGCAATCAGAGGTAGGTCAAATAAGCACAAGCGATCTGAACGTCATGTGCCCAGCAGCCGACTAATCCTCACATCAGCAAGCTCCACAGCTGTCACAACACCCAGAGACAGAGCTGGTCAGAGGCTGCGATGCGCAAGGAATCACCAAGGAGGAAGCCTGCAGCACCAGGCGCCAAGGCCAGTGAAGGTAAAGCACCTCACTGCTCAGCATGGGGAGCCAGATGCCTCTCTTGCCCATCTCTGTATTATTCAACCACTCTGCCAAATCTTCACAGTGAAGTGGCTGGACTGTTTCATGTGCTGAGCTTTGTTCTCAATGGGGGTTGAGGATTGCCAAGTGTTTTGGAAAGAACTTAGCCCCTCTATTTAAGTTGCTGAAATGAGAGCTTTTGAGCGTTAAGCTCTTCTGGAAATCCAGCTGCAGAACTCCACAGTGGTGGTGGATGCAAGCTGGGAACAATGGTTAATGGAAACTTCCCCTCATACCACCCTAGTGATGCATCTCAACCATGGCCTGGAGACACCACAACTATGTCAACACTGGCCTTTTGTCTGGAGACCTTCCCGCTTCTAGAGCTCCACTCAAGCAACACTGAGTATGCCAGGACAGACACAGCTCCCAGTGTCTCCTGGCAAAGGGACCGCCAGGTTTTGGCAGCCCCGGTTGCTCCGGCTGCCCCAACATCTTGCCTTCGCTCACACTCTTGGTGCTGCCCTGGCAGATATTAGCAATAGCAGAAAATTTTCCAGAGAGAAGGACTTGAAAGCGGGTTGGCTGTTCCAGCCCTTCCAGTCCTCCTCCCAGCAGAGATGCCAGCGAGGAAACCCAACGTAATGGCAATATTTTCACTGTGCTTCCTTGTTCAAAGAGAAATGAACTGAGGCCATTCACTTGTGTTATCTAGGTCAGCGAACGGCTGGTAAAAGAAAAAGAACAGCAGCTTTTAATTGCTTGCAATCATTAAAATTCACGATTCAAAAGTACAGTCGCTTTGTTTTACACCTATAAAACCGAAACGCTGACCTGGTATCGTGGGGAGCTCAGTCACTGTATCCTCACTCCTGATTTCCCCCTTTTGAAACATCCCACCTTCCAGCTGTGCCCAGGAGAGTTAAGACGGAAATAACCTCTTCAACTGCAACCACTGCTTGACAGACTTATCTGTACTGCAAGAGATCCCTGCTAAATTATGTGGAACTCAATTTTGCATGAGTCAACTCCCATGAAAATGAGCCTCATTTTCACAAAATCTCCCTTCTCACAGCCCTTCCACACTTTTCATCAGCTCAGCAGCTGGCTGGAGAACAGCGACGACAAAAAGAAAAGGGAGTGGAAATGTTCTAATCAAAATATTTTCCCCTATTTTTTACGCATGTATTGGAAGGAAAGAAAAGAGGAGCTTCTTATTCAATTTATTAGCAGCCCAGAGATAAAATATGTGTTTGCTAATCATTTTTCTTTATATAAACTAAAGGCACTTTGGGAATGTCAGTCAGACTCTATAGCGCGGCAGTTAAATTGACAGATAATCCTCACCCAGAGCTGCTCCAGAGAACACCATGGCTCTGCCGATATGTTTTCCAAACTGTCTATCCGCTTGGTGCCTGGCCAGCTATTTGGAATAGTTCTCTTACTCCAAATCACAGCCTGTCCCAGACTAATCTGTCATCTATTTCTGTGTTAACTCCTTCAGCCTCCAGAGAAGTTACCTCACTGCAGAGCACAGGGCAAAAATCTCCACCTGCAGTAAAGCAAAAGGAGTATTTTGGAAGTCAAGATTTATCTAAGGATGGTATCTTGTCAGGTTATAATTCCTCACTTACAATATTATAGGCAATGTTTTATCTTCCTCTCCAATTTCCCTACTATTAGGATTTTAGTGTCTTCCAGAAACCGGAACATTTACACAGATAGTAAGACCATAATCCATACAGGCACTAAAGGGAACGACAAGCTGTGCTGTATTGACCTTCCAGCCCTCCCACTGGAAGAACAAAACGAACCACTCTGCCTGGGGGTGAGAAGACACTTCACCTCTGGGTGTATTTATGTAAGCAGTTATTAGAGGAGCTTTATTTTCTTCTGAACTAATGATCAGTGTATTTCGACCAGTGCTCCAACCTGGCACAGACATTCCTCTATTGCTTATCTTACACAAACTTTGTTTTGCTGAACACGGAGTGACTGCAAACACTTCCTGCAGAAAGATCTTAATCCAACACAACCACAACACACTCGCTGCTCTTAACACACACACACCGACCGACCGACACCTTGAAGTGCTTCTAGAATGTGTACTTTTTACAGATATCAGCACTGTTTACAAACCTTGTGCATTTAATTATGACAGAATTGTCATTTCCCCTCTCAACATTGTGTGCCTCCCGCTCTGGGCCCCTACAGTATTATTACAGGCAGGACTGGTAGTCTTATTAAGATTGTCTGACACTTCCCATTAGAGGACGCCGTCTTCAGTTCCTTAAGACTTTTGCCAGATTTCAACCACTCTGTTTGGATTTCAGTGTGCCAATTATGTTTCTGCCAAAATGGTTCTACAGTTTCCCGAAAAAGATTTAGCAAAAACACGTTGTTTTGAACCTGTCACAAATTGCTGGCAAACCTTTCAAAGAACCGTGCTAGCGGCCTGTGCACTGGAAGCGAGAGCAGCTCCTGATCAAGGCTATTTCCCTTTTGTTGGCTGCCTTGAAATCTACTGCCTGTGTGCTAAGGCTAGGTGAGAAAGCAGCAGTTTCCCTAAGTGATTAGGACTCAAAGCTGAGAAGGGGGTAAGGAGGTGAGGATGAGGGAGACTGGTGGCCAAAGAGGAGGGGGGGACACCCTGGAAGAGGAAGGCTGCTCCACCAAAGGCTGGGATAACTGCGTTCAGTAGAAGAGCATCGTTGGAGGGAACAGGGCAGAAGAGTACCTGTGCTGATGGTACAAACACAGCTTCAGATGCCTGAGTGCCAGGGATCTTCTTTGATCAGCAAACAGTGCACTGGCACAGTGCCCTGTCCCCCTTCAGCTCCTAAGTGCTCCACTCAATCTGAGCGGCAGGACACTGAGGGTGTTGTCAGGCCCATTCCTACTCATTTCCAATGTTTTCGTTGTTGCAGTGGCTCATGAGAAAATCCAGGCTGTCTTTTCAATTGGTTTTAAAAATCAAGTTTTAAGCAGCACAGTCATGGTTGCAACAATCTTTAAAGTTCGGATCACTTCATTGTTTTCCGGACTCTTTCCTTCATTTAGGAGTCACTCATTTGACCCATTTGGTTTATCCAAATGGATCCGTACCTTATTTGCCACAACTTATTCCAACCTCCTTTAGAGACACAAATAGCAACTTCATAGGAGTTTCCTCTAGCAGTGATCACTACATCTGCATGCTTCACAGAAACAGTTTTTCCCCACAAGCCCCCAACCTAGGCTCCCCACAGAAAGGGAAGCAAGCACGCCGTGCGCAAGCTCACGTCATCAAATGACTTGCTCAGAACTCTGCTAAAACTCTGTGGCAAAATCCAGTCTCTGTAGATAAAATCCTTCTGTCCTTCCTGCCAGATTTTCCCTTCTCCTCCTGCCGCTCCCTGCATCCTCTCACATCTGCAGTAAATGAGGTCAAGATCCAAGATCCTACAGACAACCGCTTCCTTCCTGATACAGCCCTGATTCAACTCAGAGCTGGTCTGACCTCTGCATTCAAAGGGAAAAGGGGAAAAAGAGGATATAATGTAATTAAAGCCTGTGAGATCCAAGCAAACAAGGGGGGGGGGTGGGGGTGTGTGTGTTTCTATCTGAAGCTGCACACATGGCCTTCAGTTGAGTGCAGGCTTTTGAGGGCTTGATCTGCAGCTCCTGCATGTGGTTAGAATAATGGGCATGCAATACGCTATGCCTGCTCTGCTGGTAATAAAAGCAATAAATAAACAAGTTTGAGGCACCACCAGGTAAAAGTTTCCACTATATCTACAGTATTTAAGACTTTTCTGTAAGATCAGCATTCTGCAAACCTTGCCCTGTGTGAAGGCAGCTCAAGGAGGCCCCATTTCTGAAAGCTATCAGGAAATCCAACTTCCATTCCCTTCCAAACCAGCCCCTGCAAGATGCCTGAAAGTAGTCGCTCCTGCTCTGAATGTTTCCCTTGCAGAAGTGCTACACACGGAAACAGAGGGGTTGATCCTGCTCCCAGGACACTGCACAGGGATTTTCACATTCTTGAAAAGCATGAAATCCACAGCCCTCTTAAGTGCCTGGTTTTCTTGTAGGATGCTGCTTTTCTCACACAGATAGGCAAAGATGGCATTCAGTGGGGACAGAAAAACTGCAGGAAAGAACATTCAGACAGGTATTTCATTTTGATTTACATTTGGCTTAGAAGCACGTTTCACTTCAAGATGCTGCTATTCTCTGGTGCATTGGAGCTTCGTGACATCCTTTGGCATATCTGTGTATATTTTTGTTAATCGGTAATTCACATATATTACAGTTGTTCAAAAAGTACAATTCTTCTTTCCTTCGTTAAAGGGAAGGTTCCAGAGAAGCATCAGAATTTTTAACCTGTTCTGAAGGAGACAAAAAGATCTGTTTTTCTTTCCTTGGACAATTATGTACCCAGCTTTCACAAACCAGTCTCAAACAGTAGATTTTAGATAGAGTCTCTGCTTTAGACAACAGCCTCATATGACATCCATAAATGTACCCTCACGTGGAATCCCACTCAAAACAAAGGCAACGCTTGTTCTCAAGATGGGTTCATGCTACAGCCAATGTGCTCTGCAAGGCTCCAGCCCAAGTAAGCTCGCCTCACATTGTTCTATTTGTTCGGGTAATGAACACCCAGGACAGCATGCTCTCAGCGAGTAAACAGGTCTTGCAGAAAGCCATCATGTAATCCTGAAAGCATATGCCACCCGTGACTCATGTATCTCTTACCCAGTTCTGGTACCCAAGCCCTTCTTGCTTGGGTGTGTTATCAAAACACAGCCAAGTGAGATTTCAAACCGCATGGAAAAGCCACGTGAAACAGGTACATTTCCTCTAACTCCCAATCAGTAGCTAATGGCAAGGCTGAGAGACAGACAACAGATGCTATCAGCTGCTGTCTGAATATATCCCTTAAGAAAAAGGGGTCACTGGGCAGAGTTACAGGAACTTGCAAATCTCTTCTCTTTCGATCTGTTCTGCACACACAAACCTGAGCTATGTGCTGCAGGAGCTTTGTGTTCTTGCTTTCTTACATCTTTTGCTCGCTAAAGCAAAGTGTGACAAAACTACAGCAATGCTTTATAAAGGGTGATCTGCAGGAAGATGAAGGTAAACCATGGCACCAGAAAAAGCAACACACACTGAAATCTTTACATTTCTATCTTTTAAAAACAGTAGCAGTGAAAAAGGGTGGTGATGGGATCTTTCCTGAAGAAATCCTGGAATCCGAATACTTTTTTTCCCTCTTGGGACCTCCTCTGCAAATCGCCCATAGCCCAGAACTGTGATTCCAAACACACTGCATGAACCTGCGCAGGTTCTGAACTACGTAACAGGTGAAATAAAAATGCCACAAGACACCAAAGTCACACCTCCTTCCATCTCCTGAGCAGAGCGTTTACTGTGCTGCCTTCAGAAGGCATCTCAGCAAAACGGATCAGGGAAACTTGACTGCTAGTTGATGCTGCTGTTTCTTTCAAGCTCTTTTCCCCTAGTTCACAAGTAACAGAGATTTTATTTCTGTTATCACACTCATTTTGGCTCTCCATTGCCAATCAATCATAAAAATATGACCAATAAACCAAGGCGATATATATTAAAAAAATCAGTATATTCAAAATAAAAATAGATTTGAGTGTAACCTTGAGGCCAACATGAACTGGCAAACCAATTCACTGCATATGGGAGCTTTTAAAGACACACATCATCTGCATTTTATAAATAACACACCGAGGACCCTGTTCACTGAGAATTATCATTAAGAAGAGTGCAAGCCAACAGCAGCCTTACTGACAGCAACCATATGTTTAATACAGGATTTCTCTTCCAGTAACCATAGCTGCAAATTTCAAAATGAGTTGTCAATCCAGACACACCAAATCACTTTCCAACAATGTTTGGCACTGAAATGTTTCTTTAACAGAGACCCTTCTACTCCCTTCAATACAGTACGTTTTGCTGTTGTCTCTGCCTTTCCTGAACAAAGCCCTCTGCAGCAGCTCCTGGTACAGCAGTCAGACAACCAGCTCAATGCCACTCTGATGTAAATCAATGTGTTTTCCTACTTTACATATCGCTGGTATGGAACACCGCTATTTTGGGTTTATTTGGGAGGGGACAAAGTGACAATGTCATAGAATCATAGAATAGTTAGGGTTGGAAAGGACCTTAAGATAATCCAGTTCGAACCCCCCTGCCGTGGGCAGAGACACCTCACACTAAACCATCTCTCCTCACCCAAGGCTCTGCCCAACCTGGCCTTGAACACTGCCAGGGATGAAGCATTCACAACCTCCCTGGGCAACCCATTCCAGTGCCTCACCACCCTAACAGGAAAGAACTTCCTCCTTATATCCAATCTAAACTTCTCCTGTTTACGTTTTAACCCGTTACCCATTGTCCTATCACCACAGTCCCTAATGAAGAGTCTGTACATCTAATGTAATGAAACACTCTGATAATGAAGATGTCCTTATCTCTGACACCTTCAGTCTCTACAATACTTAATTGAACATAACACTGCTTTACTAAAAGTTTATTCCCACAGAAGTAGATTAAGTGGTCTGGTTTCCTTTTTACAACGGTGCTCATCCCGTTCTCTATGCAGGATATCCCTAACACAACAAAGGCCTTATAGCATTTTGTTGTCCAAGGCTTTTGAGAGGATTTGGGAGGGAGGACAGGACATGACATGACACAGTCCTTCATGTTACTGCCCTCTTATTCACCTGGTCACCTGGAGGCAAAGACACTGCAGGCTTCATTACTCCTGCAGAGCCCCCATTGTGTGCCCCCGCTGAATACAGGATCAGGTCTGCAGGAGCTGGCCATGCAGAAAAAGGTGTATCTGTGCCCAAATGAAAGGAGAAACACGGGAGAGTTGGAAAGCAGTGCAAGCTGAGGGCAGCAACAATTCACAGGCTTGGAAAATTATGTGGGCTTTACCTTTTCCACTCCTGTTAACTCTGATTTTCATGAAGTAGGTGGTGTTGCTACAGCAACTGTCGTATCACATCATTTCTGCTGTCTCTGTCACAGAGATCATCTTATTTTATCTTAAACTCAGATATGCAGCTTTTCTTCTTCTATTCTAAAGCCCTCTATCTTTTGGACATAAAAAATTACACAAAATAGAGCTGTGCCATAGAAATGGTATTTTTAAAAAATGTAGCAGGACATTTTTATTAGTTTTCCTACTACAAATGCAGAAGGAATAAAGAAAATGGCACTGACCAGATCTGTGGGGCTCCAGAGTGTCAAAAATAAATTAAGAGCTAGTTTCCTGATTAAGATGCTTTGTGCCACCTTTAATGTGTTCTTTCTGCAGAAGCCAACCCTGTGTTCTGGTGCACTTCACCAGAAGTAACTCATCTATTCACAGGTGAAACCATCTTTGCTTCCTCATGCCCAGGCCATTTATGTGCATACATTCCACCCAATTCACACCCAGTTTAGATGCTGTTGCCCATCCACCACACACAACATGCTGTTCAACCCGTGCACCTCACCACATCAACCTGCAGCCTGGAAGAAACATCTACTGAAGCAGAAGTCTCAACCCGTCTTTACCCATTCCAAGGCTTGCTCTAGCTGCTGTGGATGGGGAGGCCACCCAACGTTGAAGATTCCTTGCTCAGTTAACCTGAGAGTTTGCTCTACCTCCTTTGCATCCGTTTTGATGCCTGGATAAGGTCCTTGAGGACTGAATGCACAAGCAAAACTCAATAAAATCCTGATGACAGAAAGGCTCTATTAAATTTTTGTTATTAACAGACATTCCAACTCGTGCATACACAGATCTTCCTTTATAAAACCAAACAAACCAATGTGGAGCAGTAGTAAATATTCAGTTACACCCTCAGGCTACTCACGAAACAAAAGCCTTATCTATAGTCAAAGGATATTGCAGAGACAACTCAGCTGCTAGCATAGCTCAGACCACCAGGTCATGCTCTGCAACAGCCACAACCTAAGCTGGTGAGTATTTGTACCTACTTCTTCATAAGCATTTCCAGTCACTTTCAAAACAATCAATGCAGGCACCAAATTACACTTTACTTCTGCCAAGCCAGGTCCAGGGCAGATGGAAATCTGCCTGTGTGGATCTAACCTGTGGGCAAGAACTTGTGTTCCTGGTTAAAGGCTATGTACACAACCGAGTTACCTTTCAGCCCTTTCAATTACTTTGCAAGTTCCATTCAGTGTCCCAGTAGTTGACAGTTACTCTTTAGCTGAGTTTCCTAGAGAAATGAGGTTTGTGCAATCGTGCTGTGCACATGCCTGTCTAGCCTCCTCCCAACAGCTTCTGAAACTGCTGGCCAATTTCAAACCAATTTGGCAGAGAGGTATCCACATGTATTACTAACAAGCTTTGTGAAAACAATGTAAATGAAAGGAGCTGGTAACTCCCTGGTTGAAGGAAGGCTGCAGGAGCTTCCTCACCCATCACAGGACCCACAGAGACTCTGCTGCTCATGAAACAGATTCCTTGGACAGGTAGTGGGAAGGAGAAAAGTATTCACCATGTTACTATTTGTTAGAGCAGTCAGGAAAGTCACTTAATGCTCTTGTTCTCTACTGGAATTGAGAATGTCTTTGCACGTTATCCCACCCACCCATTTACTATTTCCAGTAATCACGAGCAAAATTATTTGTTTGACAACTGCGCTGTCACTTTGCCATCTCTGCGAATTCCACACAGACACATCTGGTATTGATAGCCAGGAAAGCAGTCATGCACATGTCCTGTCTTAAAAATCAATGCAGAAGGCGGTCAGATGCGGACAACCCAGCTGTCTGCTATCAGCTGAGCATTTATTTATCCTTATAATATGTAGAGGAAACCAGAGCTCTACTTGAAAGGACTTTTTCATATTATCCCCAGCACTTGTTACACAAGCAATTGAAGTCTTCCAAGCAAGACACAGTAGGAGTGTTTAGGAATCAACAAATTTGCTCTGGCAGCAATAAAACATTCATTATTGGAGTGGGGAGGGGGCTGACTGGAGGGGGGAATTTATTTCTTTATTTCTAAGATATTGTTAAAATGCAAGACCAAAAGCTAGGTGAGGGGCACAAGACAGGGCTAAGAGCCAAGAACCCAAGTGCCCTACGCTTCTGCTGGAAACTGCATGTCTCTGCCTACTTGAGGGATGCAAATACTGATCTGTGTGTACGATCAGATGTCCTTTCTAGTACCCTTCTGCTTACTGTCACTGCTGTCATTCCAGTGTTATGAACATCCACAATTACTGAAGCCTGGGGAAGAATGGGTTAAACTTAGCAAAGAAAAAAACAGAGAAACACCTTTCCTCTTTCTGCTTAACTGGATAATTGGTTAGCAGGAACCTGCTTGATGAGTTTCAGCAGCTCCTAGAGATCAGGCAAGGCTGTTTCTGAGAGCAGCTGAAGCTGCCAACTATACAAACATCTTCAAGTCAACCAACAGGGTACCCCTTGCTAAGGTTGTGGTTTCGACAACTAAAACTTCTAGAAGGCAATGAAGCAGTTTGTATACCAAAGATCCATCCAAACCCAGTAACAGCAGTGAACGGAGTTATTTTAGGCAGAGTATTTTATGGCTGTTATACACATAAAACTGTCTTATGGTCAGAATAAACAGATGATTTAAAAACATGTTTAAGTGAATGAAGAAAGACTAAACCATTCTCACTTCAATGGAGAGAGTGTAACAGTGAGATTCAAATGAATAAATAAGAGGTTCTGTCCTAGTAATTCAAAGGGCTAAGAAAATTCTAGCCTTTAAGATCCAAGTGACAAATCAAAGGGCTTCACTGGGTCTGTACAATCCTCTAGGCTCATTACTTGATACCATTTATCTGTAACGCAAATATTTTACTCAAGTAATTGGTGATTCTGAGTCCAGTTTGCTAAAAAGAAATACAGAGGGTTGATGATTTTTACATAAGGCTTATCTTGTCCTATAGATGCCTGCAAGCACATGAGTTCAATTAAAAAAAATCCCCAAACCTTGGGAAAATCTTGCTGTAAGTTCAACCCAGTCACAACTGAATGATCACCAAAGCAGCACCTATAGCCATGAGTATAAAACACTGCAGAAGATTTACTTAGCACTGTCCATATTATTATCTTCATTTCTATCTATTCCCCTTGATGTTTTCACCTACAGTGCAAGCGATAAATGGACATTTATACACGCCGAGATTTAACATTAGGAACCAAGCTCTCCCCTCCTGAAGCACTCAGTCAACAGCAGCCGAGGGTCTCACCACGAGGCTCTTTCTCCCAGGTTCTTTTCTCTCTGAGGATTCAAGACAGACCGAGAAAAGGCAACTGTAAATTTAAATCCTAAAGAACAACATACAGATCTAGGGAAAAGTCTGCAGCTTTTGCCAGCATTTATCTGCTCAGACACAGCTCCAAGCGTCTGATACAGTTACTGTGAAAACAGAATTCCAGGCTTAGTACCGTCCATATAAAACCAACCAACCAACCACTCTCCCTCACTCCTATTTCAAGACAGATGTCCCTTTATAAAGTAACAGGCACCGCTCCTAAACACTATTGCTTGTTTCGTGCCCCCTCCCCAAGTGTTATGCCTTTCTGTACTATTTTTTCACAGAAGGGTGCCCTCAGCGATGTTTGGGTTTCAAACCAGAGCCAACTTTCCAAAACATGCTGTATTTTGAAAAGCCCGTTTTCATTTCACAGAGAAATAAATGAGTTTGCATCATAAAGCCTTTATGCCCCCGAACCCAAAGCCTCCCATACAGTTAAAAATCAAATCCAGCTTTATTTTCCTGCATGAGTCAGGCTGCATGCAAACAGCTTCAGAGGAAGGCAAGGCCTGGGGTGGAGAATAGAACTGAAGAAATCCAGAGAGGGATACTTGCTCTCCGAACAGCACACTCCTATTTTCCCAAGACATTTGCTAATATTTTCGAACTAGAGGAAAGCCACCCCCTTCCCCCAAAAGAAGTTTTAAATATGATAAAGACACACAAGGACAAACTTTATTATTTTAACAATTATTGCTATTTTCAGAGCTCCAGCACAGCTACTTCCTTCCATAATTGGCCTTCAATCAAACCCTAGTGAAGCTTTTGATCTTGGAAAGAGTAACAACACAGCTCTGTTATCAGCACATAGGGGGCAAAGAGTAGGACATCCACAATTTTTCAATAGAAGAAAGTTAATTGCTTTGACTTATATTTATCAAAGGTCACGGCTACAAGTTCTGTGTGCACACATAACGGTGCACAATGAGAAATCTTGTACAGACTGGCCAGAGTAAGTGTTGGGATTATACTATCTGTGTGCATTAACCAAAAAAAAAAAGAGAGAAGAAAAAAAGCAGCAAAACAATGCTAGATTACCATCCAAATATACCCCAGTGGATGTCCTGCCAAACAGCAAATATGTGGCTGTAAGCTCCAAACTGAAATAAAAGCTTGGCCAGAAGCCCAGAGCTTCACTGTATTTTGCTCAGCTAGCCATAATCTGGCAGAACAGAGTGAACACATTCTCAGCCACGTGATAAAGAAGCCCGTCGGGCCAAGCTGATTTCCTTGTGTTGGTTAAATGTGATCTTCAGACTGTACACATCAGCGGCTTTGGGAAAACGTGAGAAAGTGGGAAACAAGCAGCCAGGGGCTAGAAACTGAAGGGCAGCAAAAGAAAAATATCACTTAAGGAGTTTATTTAAATGTTAGTGCTGCCAGTGCTGTATTTTAACTTTGTGTCAACTGGGCTTGTAGGGCTTAGCACATCCAGTGAGGGTGCAGAGCACCCGATATTCACCTGGATTTCAATAGGAGATGAGGATACAGGGCCTGCCTTGGGAAAGGCACTATAAAACCTCCATTGTACAGGATAGTGAAAGCTTCCCATCAGTGGCTCAAAAATGCAAAATATTATGACTTTAAATTCCATATTTAGGAGAACCAGAGGTACTTCAGCCTCTCAGGATATGGCCCAGTACGGGAAAGGTATGAATCTGATGGTGCTATATAACCCCTATGGTTCAGATTGTGCTGATGCTACTTAAATAACCCCCATATAATACTGCCGAAACACAGTAGTGTTGATGAAGTGAGACAGAATTTGGCTGAAGGATTCAAGCCAAAAACCATGCAGGATCTAATGGGATAAAAGCTGCCCTGATGTTAACGTATCATATTTTGATAGCAGTGATAATAATGTTTTTAAATAACTGACTTAAGAAGAGACAAAGAGCATCCCCAGCCAGTGTCACACGTGCACATGATTCGTGAGAGCATGTTGCACGTGGAAGCAGAAACTAAAACCACCAAACACAAGACCTCAGAAGTACATCCCTGCTATAGATAAGAGCTACTCAGCTGAAACAGTCATGAGGATGCTGAAGAAAAGTGAGATTTATTTACTTTCCAACAGAAATAAATTGATAACCCAGACACGTGCAGCAGCTGGTGAAATCAGAGACACACACGAGTTTGATAATTACACCTCCAGTTCTTCTATTTGGCTAATGATTTATTTTCACGTGTTCAGAATAGCTTCCAGACAGAGACTACCACAGTTTTCAATGATGACTGAGAAAACCGAGCAGATAAGAGTTTGGAAAAGTGCTCCTTAAACCTGGCAATGAGGCCAGTCCAACAGGCTTTCTGAGAGCAGCCATGTGAATATGGACTCCTGAACAGGAGGTCCCTAAGTCTGGGCAATGGCCTGAGATGTTAAGTGCTGAAACACCAACACGCTCAGGTGTTTCAAGCAGACACCCCGACCACAGCTGTCCAACATTTATAACTGAAAGCTTGTGGATTAACCTCAAAAGGTACATATAAAGGTTAATTTGAAATATGCTGCACACCTAATTCTTTCATTGCAGTACACAGCAGTGATGCAGATCAAACTCCTGCTCCATTTTACTCAGTTTGTGTTGCTCTCAAAAAATGGCTCAATTACCATTCCCAACTATCACTTCAGGAAAACCTACAGCTGATGAGCAAACCACACAGTTTTTGCTTATGTGAATTAGAGTCAGGCACTGTAAGAACATACAGCTAAGGAAAATGGTACTCTCTTGATACCCAACTTATCTAACCTTATCTGCTATTTATGCTCTTCTCTTCCCAGAGAAATAATTTTCACTACAGGCAGAAGAATCAGTTCCTTGTTTTTCAACTGATACAGAGGACAGGATCCTGGACAGTTGGAGACCATACTATGGTCAGTCCCCTGTGACTAACCTGCTTGGGTATCTGTGATCCCCAGAGAAGTCTGGGAATCAAAAGAGGGAATTAACCAATGGTGCCCTAAGGTATTCGTAGTTTCATGCTCCCAGCTCTGCACACTCTTCATTAGTCCTCAGAGCAGCGACCACCCAGCTCAACAGGGCTCCAATTCTGGCCACCTTTCTGCAGCTGACTAGTTGCAGTCACTCATTACTGCACCCCATGCTTTGCAGTAAGCAAAGAGAATCAGGTTACTCCATGGGGCTAGTCCAGCATATAAAATGGATCCACCAAATTAAATTATCAGGATGTATGTAACACCAACTGAACAAATACATACTGCTGTGAAAATTTTACTTTGACATCAATATGCTCCTGCAGTGTACTTCAAACAACAGTGAGCTCAGCACTTGCAGTTAGTTCAGATCTGTATCTGATCTTTTACTCTTCCAAAGTCAGTGTCTTAGTTTAAAAAAGGCAGAGAAAATAAACCAAAAATTGCAACATTTCCCAGTAAACTTTCTCCAATTTAATCCTGAGAAAGCAGGAGGAAACTTCAGTGTATTCATATAGCAGTTCCTTATTTTGTTTTTTAAAAGACACTTCATATGGTGTGCGCCACTGCCAGATCAAATGGGCTTTCAGGCCTCAGCTAAATCTCACCTTATCACAAAGTGTATTCAAATGTCTTGATGCTGTGCTGGAAACAGAACGTAGGAAGGTAGAGAGGTTCCAACAGATTTGTAAATGCCCAAACAAGTATTTGTGTTGAGTGGTAAAGGGAATGGGACGCAAAGGGAGCAGGGGAGTCCACCCAGCAGCACTGCATTATACTGTGAGCATGTTGTGTCATTACAGCTTTATCCCGACACACCCATATTTTACAGCACACAATGTACTGTACAATTCACAATGCCAAGAAACTCAACATATCTAATCTGGCAGAAAAACAAAGTCATATCAGGTTAATCCAATTCTTAAATTGCACAACTTTGAAAAGCCAATAGGAAAACAAATCTTCCCCCTACTTGTGCTCCCCCTTGTCCTCCTCCCAACACACATACCCTGCCGCGACCTACTTTTCCTCTTTGAGCCCTCAACATTTTTAGCCCATTCTTGCTCTCCCCTGCTTCTCATTCACTTCTAACCTACCTCCACCCCAAACCCCAGTGGCAGAACGGAAATTTGCACTGATTAGAGCAAGCCATGAAAGGCAGCTTTGAGCACAGAGCCCCGGCCGAAACGGGCTGGGAAGGATGAATGGCGAGATGCAAACACAAGGTCACTTGGACATCTGCCCACCTGTGAGACTGCAATAATTGTGATAACAAGCCTCAAATTTGAAGCTGGCCGACTACAAGGTAGCTTCAAACTTGCTGCAAAAGAGGAAAACCACATAGCAAGGTTGTGTAAAAGTGCAGAAAACTTTTAGGTAAAATAACTGTGCTTGACTTTGGAGAGGATCAAGAGCGCTCCATCGCCTGGGTCGAGTGCTTTCAAGAGCATGCCCTACAAATCTCATAGCTTGTTTTCTAGCTTTATAAATGAAATCTGGGAGTCTCATATAATCACAGGACGCCAGGAGCTGAGAGCACTTCAAAGGAAGAATGGTGGAAAAAAAGTCTGTGACACCCCCCCAACACACACTAAACCAATTAAACCTGGTTTCTTTCATATACATTTCTCAAAGTGATTTGACATCTCATGGTGTCTAAATGGGTGTCAGCTTTCCCAGAAGCTTTTCACACAGATCAGGCATTTTAAAGGTCTTATGTAAATTTTCTGATGTAGAAAATGCACATTTACATTACAGCTCTCCCTGCTCAGTAACATATTCCCACCCTATCCACTCATCTACTTTCATGAATTTTTAGGAATGTGATTATTCTTTCAGGATCACAACTTCCTTGACACAGTTGGTTAACATCAGCCTTTATACCCAAAAATCAGGATCAAGAGGCCGCACATACCTAGCATGGCTGGATATAGTTTGTTTTCATAGCAAATCAGGCAAAAAAAATACCCCCAATGCTCATCTACTACAGCAAGGAACAGAGCTGCAAGAGTTACATACACAGCACAGCCAAATGCCCCGCTCTGCAACAAGGGGCCGCAGCTGCGGGGATTACAGACGTCAGTAACATCTATATTTCCACTCTGCAGCACAAAGAAAGAGGGAACAGTGGTATGTCTGATTGCTGCAGGGGCCTTCAAAATAAGTCCGTTTAACCTTCTTTGTTTTGATGAGGAACAGGATTTGGGTTTGAGTGTTTAGTTCCTACTTACTAAGCATTAGAATCTGAGCATACAGCTGGTTTTTAAGCAGACTTCTTGATGGAACACGACTCATTTCAAATGCTGAAATGGTGAGTTTGTAAAAAGGACTAAATTGTTTTAAGTCACCTCCTCCATTTCAATGCAGCCCTCTCGCTTTGAGCCTGTGCTTTGTATCTTGCAGCCTTGAGTAATGTACTCTTCTACGAGAAGGTTTAGTGCTGTAATTTCAGTATTCTCGCTGTGCTAAAAATATTGATTGCTCCATCAAGCAGAGTGCTGCAGGAGTATTTTGTGTGCAGAAGTTTCACATTATTCTTCTTTCAGTTTTTCAAAATGCAATCTATGGTTTTCTTCCTCACCTCCTTAGAATCTCAAGTTATAAGCAGTTACTGGTAGGCCTGCATTTAATTTCTGGTTTGAGTGCTGTATTGTGATTGCCGAGTTACCAGGTCGCCTCAAATAAAGCAATGTCCACATACAAGAATTAAGTTAGTGGGGAGCCTTGCAAGAGTTTAAAAGAAAAATAGTTTAGGATCCAATCATTGCCACACTAATGGATCTTGCAATGGATGGAGAACCCTGTTCATTCATTTGTTTATTAAATTGAGGGCTACCAACCAGTTCTGTAATGAATTACTTAATCTTTGACCTATTGTCCACAGCCATGTTCCAGAACACAGAATTTATAGCAAGCTGAGCTCCCTAAGGCTAATTGGAAAAGAATGCTTTTTCTTGTTTTAAGCCATTCTCCATCCTCAACAAATCTGCCAAACTAAGTATTTTTGCCTCCCTGCTTATACACCTACATATCTAAGGATGGTATCTTGTCACAGATGAGTTACTGCTGTAGTTCACTCTAGCTTCTACTTGTAGTAAATGCATGCGAATACATCGATCTATGGCTCCTGTCAAGTTTTGGTTCAGTGATAATCTCAATTTGTGTTCCAATAAATAGGACCTGAGTTCGCTAGGACCCTAATGCAATTTTTTATTTCCTCCTGCAAATGGCCATACACCAAAACACAAGCAAAGAGCTTCAAGATGCTCAATGCCTGTTTTCATTAAATGACAAATAACACGAACGAGAGAATAATACCAGTAAGATGAAGAGCTAAATCCGTTTCCCCTCAAAGTTGAGCGGAGAACCCTGCAGCAAAAGCACACCACATCAGAGAAGCTAAGCAATGGTGCTGGATGGTGCGCAATGAAAATCTGGGCCAAATTTAGCCCTGGCAAGATTTAGCTCAGAAAATGGGACTGGGCAGCCTAACCATACAACAGCTTCAAGCATGTCAGGACTGTGAGAGGTTGAACAATAACTTGTATTTGTTTAAAAGTTGATGGATAGCACCTCAGTTATGCAAAGCTGAAGTGCTATGAAAAGCTCTAGGAGAAAAGGGAAAGAAAAAAAGACAAAAAATAAATACTGTTGCAACACGTGCTGCCATACCTACCTGTGTTAGCTCTTCCCATGTGAGCTCTTAAGCTCTCAGGACCAAATTCAGCTTTGTGAGAAACAGACAGCTTCTCTAATGCCATTTGTTCATACATACATACAAAGAAAAAAAAAAGGTGATACAAGGTACAAAATGTTTGTCATGTATTTGTTTTGACACTGCCAAGCATTTTATATTCATTTTCTATACTAGCTCATCATGTATAACTTACTCCATTTAATGGAGCAGATTTAAGGTTTAAGTAAATGGGTTTTTTTCAGAGCTTTCATTATCTACTTAATGCAGAAGAGCTCAAACCACAGGGTTTTTTTGTATATAACTTCGTTGAAATAGCTTTTCTGATCATCACAATCTTCTGCAGAATTCAGCCAAAATACTGAACAAGTATTTTATTCGTTATGAAAGTAAGACTTCAAAAAAAGGAAACTTATGATCATTTTGTGCAGTATAAATACTAAATAGCTCCACAGTGTACTGCCAGCCAACAACCAAGCTTCTGATTTCATAATGCTCTCAAGTCCTCTTTACCGATGATGACTACGTCTTTCCATCCTGAGCAAACTCCACTGGTGCTCCAAGAGCTGTAACCCCCCCTTGAAAAAAGAAATCCAGAAAGATGAATGACAAGAGAGTGAATGGTGACATTTTACTGCTCCACCTAGGAGTTGACAGAAAGCAGTCAACAACCTGCTCACCTGCTGAGCAATACTGAAATCAGTAAGACCACATGAGGAGTAAAGTACTCATTGCCAAGATTAATTGGGCAGAATCTTGCCACTGCTAACTCCCACAATTGCTAATCTGCCATCGTATAAACATGTAGAGATTGAACAATTTAATGTGCTTCCTAGGAGCTTCATCTAATCAGATAACGCCAGTGTCTTCACTGTATATATCTCCTGATGACGTCTTCTCTCTTAACTATAACATATTGTTTTATCAAAGACTTCAGGGCATACTTGCTTCTTAAAAAAATAAATAAATCAGATCACTGCACTAGAACATCATTCAATCAAACACTCTCCAAAACACTTTGAGATGGGAAGCAAGGCTCCGAGAAAAAACACTGCACTCTCTAGGTAAGTACAACAAGTTCAACACTCAAACATCCTTGAAATGTCTTTCTAAGGTGACAAAACCCCTACTTGTTCCCTCTGTGTATTCACTTCCTAACGCTGGATAGCCCTTCCTTGCCTAAGTAGCTCTGCCTGTGGGGAAAGCACTATTCCTGATGAGAACTGAAGGTATATTTTGAAAGCACAGCATAAAACCCAAGATGTTTCATGCTGTTTACTGTTTGAACTAACTTCAAGCGTTTTCATACAGTCAAGCAATTATTTAACCAATAATCAACATTTAACAGTGAATATCAAAATTAGATCTCTTGAAGGAGACACAGTGTTCTTGCTTCTAGCATTAACTTGCTTGTGCATTCAGCACTTTTTTTCCCCTGCTGTCATGTGACAGGCTATTTTTAATATTTGCCTGAATATATTTTGCATCTTCCTTTGATCCAGAAAGCAGTTTTGTGAGGCTTGTCTGCATATTGCACTTCCCTTGCCATGGCAGTCCCGAGCGAAGCTTTTCCATTTCACTGTGATTCGGCATCGGCTGGTAATGGCAGGAGCACACAGCCCTGCGTGCGTGCCTGCAGCTCTCGCAACAGCCATGCTGAGCAGGCTGCACAGGGGACTGCCACGTGCCTACAGCACATGGTCATGCAGGCAACAGCCACCCAGAGCCTCACGTGAGAGTCAATGTGAAGAGCAGCTCTCTGTACCAGCCTGCCTGATGGTTTAGCTGGTCATTCCCATGTTGTCACGTGGGAGACCAAAGGTCGGGAAATTCCCAGCTCCTCTTGGCACTGGAGGTAGAGTCCTTCGACTCTAAGAACGGGGGCTCGCACTGTCGCTCATGCAACACCTAGCAACTACTTGTAAACAATGATGAAAGCACAGGAGAGGATTCCACATAGAACCTGGCTGCTGGGAACACTGCCCTTTGCAGTACAAAGGCTGTGCTGGAGGAGGAGAGGGAGGAGGAGGGAGGTCACGTTAAGAAACACAAGGGAAGGAAGACTGCAATAAAGGGAGTGTTGCGCACACACCCTTTTGTGGGCTGCCCCCTTCACCAAGTCATCCCCAGCACGCAGCTGAGAGGCTGGATGGAGCAAGACCAAACCTCTCCCACTTGGCTGAAGTGCCCATTACAAACAAGAGTTAAATGTTGAAAACCACCCAATCACGCCTAGTGTCAATCACTACAGTTTGGCATCTATGTAAGAAGTAAAAGGTAACGGATACTGCGCTGTAGATAAAGTATCTTGGCTGAATAAATAAAACATGGCATGTAATAAAGTCTTTGTGTTCTTGGGGGGTGGAAGGGGCAAACACACTTTAAATGGAAACAGTTTTCAGCTTTGATTAAGGTACTCCTCAATATATATAACTTCTTTTGCTTTTAAACTGAAAGACTTTTAGATATTGCACATAGGTGTGCTTCTGCAGCCGATTACAAGGCTTTATTTCATTTTTATCTTTCCTTAAATAACCTTCAACAAATCGTTTGCAAGTAGTCTAAGGCACCCAGCCATTCAGGCAACACAGATTCAAAACCACTGTCATAGGGACACAAAGAACAAGCGAGTTTCTCCAAAGCCCACGTCAGCCCCATTCTCCTTAAGGAGCACGGCAGCAACGCCACACAGGTTATCACTGTGCCGGCAGCATCTCTGCGCTGCAGCCCTACATCCAGGGCTTTGGGGGCAAACAGAACATTCATACCTAAACCACAAAATCCCCAAACCCTTCTAATTAGGGTCTTCCACCAAACTCAAGATAATGCTTCTGAACTCAACTCACTGCCCCATTCACCCAAATAAGGGCTACACAGGGAAGTGAGCCAGGTAAAAGCAACCACCAACTAGTTACCTGCAAAATATGAATCTCCCTTTACATACAAACAGCTACAAATGCTACAAAATTCCTTACAGGGCTCTGCAGTTAAATAAAAGATTTACATTCCAGCAAATAAAAACCGGTCAAAGACAACACAAGGTGTGCAATAGATGAAGATCCATGAAAATGCATTTGCAGTAACAGGTTTGAAAGCCAGCCTTTATAAAAGCTGGTTTTGAGGGAGACTAGATTTCAACTGATGAACCAACATCCAACACAGAAGCTTTAAACGTGTCTACACATCACGTGGTGGTCTGCAATGCTAAAATATATCAAAATACTATTTATTAACAAAGTCGGGACTGTAAAAAAGAAATACCTCAGATTGGAATCTTGCAACACCCATTATGCTGTGTCCCTCCTCTTCAAAAGAGGCAAAAAAATCAGATTTGCTACATGTATGTCCTCTGAAGAGAAATTTATAGAAAAGCAGATGCTTGCTTTATTGTTTGCTATAGTCCAGAGAACAGATGATAAACTGGTGAACCTAACCATTTTTCCATTGACTAGCCAATCCAAGCCGGAAATACAGAATTAAGTTAAACTTATAACAAACCTTTTTGTTGATAGGTTTTGGGATTTGGGTTGTTTTTTTACCTTTAAGAAAAAAAAAAAAAAGCAGCAGTGAGGATTTTTGTATTGTCAGGTTTACAGCCAGGGTCAGCTCAGCTTTGCTGAGCCTGATGACACTTCTTAGTGAAAACCAATGCAGATTTCCCAGAGATGGCATAAAACACATATTTGGGCAATGCCATTAGCTTCTAAAGACAGATAAGGCTTGTATTTCAACACGCACACACACACTTAAATCTTCCAATGCCACTCTTCTATAGACCATCTATATCCGAGATATACCACGTACATACAAGAGCCACATTTGGTGTTCCATGTGCGTGTGTGCATCCTCCCCCGTACACAGTACATGCAGGTACAGGAGTTTTGACCCACTGCACGTGATACACTGACTCTATGTGCTGCAAAGCCAGCTAAAGTAAGCACATAAGCAGCACAGGATTTGACCCTTCAGCCAGAGTCCACACGCTCAAACAGGCTTCCATTGTAAGACAAAATTCAGAGGATACAACGATGAAATATTTTTAGGAGAACTGCTATCACCTACAACAAAATAAATCTCAGTTTTCCTACAAATAGGAAGATTGCATGGAATTAATGTTTATTGAAATCTTATGCTTTATACTATTTGTTCTTGGGTTTTATTACAGTAATACAAATCACAACAAGTATACTGGCACAGCAGCTCACACCAGTTAAAAAAAAGAACAGATCTTCTTCATGTGACAGTTTAAAAAGAAAGTATTTTTAAAGTCTTAAGATATATTAACCAAAGGGCTCCATTATAATTATTTTAACATCTACCTCCAGACTAACTTTCATGTTGCAAAGCAGCACACTGGCACTTTCACAACCACCTTAAATACTCATTTTGACTTTTCACTGTAACTTTTGACTTTTAAAATATATACTCTCTTACATTAAAACTTGCTCAACTCTAAGATTCTCTTCAAAACAGACTGCCAAAGAAAGATTTTTATACAACAGCACAAAGACTTCAACAACCTGATGAAAAAACAGGCTACTGTTAGTTTCCCCTGCAGTAAGTACTATGGCTTAGAACTTACTACAGGGGAAGTAGTTTAAGAAATGGAATGAGCTCCCTTTTAAAAACACATTTAACACAAAAGTTACATTATTCTTCAGTCAAGATGGCATGGGGAAAATAGACCTGAAAATTACGAGGTTTTATCTTGCCCTCAGAGACAGGACTTCTTTTACAGGAGTGAAGAAGTGCGCAGTTTCATGAGTCAAGTTGTAACCCTGAGCTGGAAACAGCTCAGGAAAAACTCCCCCCCAAAAAATCAATGAGTTGAAAAGTCACAGAGACAGCTGATTACAAACAAATTCTGACAGGTGATCATTAAAAGCCCAGCTTATAACCAGACTCCTTCGGAACAGAAAAAGAATGAGGCCAGATTATCTGCCAGGTAACGTTGTTTGTGCACATGCAACAGAAAACAGTATAGCATATATGCACTAAAGTGGCTCAGGAAAAACAAGGAGTTTTTTTATATCCTGCTCTTGCCAACTCCAAATAGATTTTAACTTTGGAAACCCGTATAAGTTATTAGTCAACTATGGAATGCCTCAAAACAAAACAAAGTCAAATCCACATGAAGTAAAAGTAAGTAAATGAAATCCACGACTAAACACACACTTCTGACTCGGGGCCAAGGAGGCTGCTGCCAGGTTTGGGGTGTTTTGGGGGGGTGTTTTATTTCTTTTGAATGAGAAAGGAATGTTACAGGCTTGTAAGACTTTTCTATTTCATCCTGCTCCACAACTTTTGTCCTTCTATTTATTTATTTTGCCTCCTTATCAGATGATTCTGACAATGACTTCGCACGCTGAGCATGGCAAACGATCAAGCAGAAGGGAGAGGAGTGGTTTCCTGCTGCCAAGAGCACACTTTGCTCTCGCAAACCTTGTGTGAGCAGAAGAGCACAATAATAAGTCACCCTTGGTCTTTAAAAGAAAAAAAGGCAAAGCTCCGTGTTTTCCAAACTTCAATGTTGACACTATTGCACTGACCATGATCTCAGCCATGCTGGTGTCAAGCCAGAGCAGTTATTCTGGATTCATACTAGTGGAAGCAATGTCTTTACGTTTTAACTTCAAAATAATCGCCCACTCCTATGTTCTCACATCGAGTACCGGCCAAAGGAATATTCTCCTTCTTGGTCCTTCTCCCTGTTCATTTAACATCATGGCATCTCTGCATTACTATTCCATCTGTGGTCTTTTTACATGTCAATAACTAGGCTACCAATGAAGAAAAGATAGGCAAGTTTCCTTGGAATTCCCACAGCTTCCTTACATAATTTAAACAAAAATCCCTATGGAGCAATTTAGCAATAACTACAGCTATTATTTTTATTCTTTGGAGTGCGAGTGACTTGAACCATATTGGCTCTAAGCTGCCTGTCAACCATACAGGGAGAAGTAATGATTTACACAGGGGAGGAGGACTCATGCCAAAATCCACTGGAAGTTCTTAGGGCTGATTTACCTGGTCTGACTGGGCTCTGCATGCAGTTCTGCGACACCATGCCTGGATGGACTGAAGTAGAAGCCCTGCTGCTGAGGTCCATGACTGAAGGTGACGCTGAGGTAGCTTGCTGGAGACCTGACTGGTGCGGGCTATGCTCGTGCTGGTTTGGGCTGGGTGGAATGCCATTTTCTGAGAGGAATTCTTCCAGGTCCATGTATTCCAACTGGAAAGTGTCTCCATCATATGGCAGTGTCTTGTCCCATAATGTTGGACCCAAGAAAGCCGACTGAGGGACTGTGGTACTGGTGCTGTCATCATCTAGCTTCTTCTCCTTGTCTTTTTCTTTACCAAATGCTTAAACAAAACATACAATAAAGATGTAAGAGCTCAGTAATTAAAATATTAGCTACTACTATTTCCATTATTTCTGCTGCACTCAGTTGTAAGAAACAAATACTTCCCTCATGAAAATAACCCCTTCGATTCACTCTATGTGGTAGAGAATCAAAGGCTCATGCCAGCTGAGCACCTCTGCTGGATCTAACTGCAAGATTTCTCCTCTATTTTTAGTTAACAGTTCCACTGCATACATGTTTGACTGTCAGCTTCAAACGCTCAGACTTAAAAGTGATTATTTAAGCAAAACAAACTGGAAACTATGGCTGCATTATGTTGAAAAGACAGTCTTAACCTAAAATCCCAGCAATTTATTATCCTGTCATGCTTCTAAATTAAGGTCCCAGTCTTGCTGCTCCTTACATGAGGAAAGCAGTCCTCAGATCCCGTACTTCTTGACATTACTTAGCACAGCAGTGAAGTCTGACAGAACATGTATTTTGATGTGCAGAAAAGTTAACAAAAAATTCAAAAGCAGAAGTGAGGAAAAAAAGTTAAAAATGATGCTTCCTGCTCATTCCTACAACATCCAGAGGTTTCAGTACACACTTCTGAAGCGAAACACTCACTTTCGCTACAAGACTTGCAAGATTCCGAACCAATAAAGCATCCTGTCAACTACCTTCATAACGTTTTCTTTTTAACCACATGCAACAACCCCGGTAAAATCCTGAGAACCGCTCTGCAGTGAAAGCCGGGAATACAACACGCCTTGGCTCGGGGAAATCTCTCATAGGTTTCTAGTTTGAACGCGCGTTTGATTCATCAGAAACACTGATAAATCTGCGCACCGCTTTAGCTCTCCCAGACAGTTGTAACTTCCCACCGTCCGGACACCTTCCCGTCGCACAGAAGGTTTCTGACCGGCGGGCACAACCAAGCAGCTGCTGGCCTCAGGGGCGGCTGCGGGGGTCCCTGTCGCCCCATTCTGCCCAGCATCGAGGCAAATCGCCCCCTTTCATTTGCTTTTCCAGGCAGCCGGAGCCTTCCCCTCGGCGGCAATGGGAAACCCGAACGCGGTGCGCTCGGGCGGGCAGGCTGCGCTCAGCGTCCCGACCGAAATCACCCGGCACTCCATCGCCTTGGGGAGCGGGGTCGGAGGGAAGGGAAAAGGGAAAGAGAGGCAGCGGGATGGGGCCGCCATTTCGGGGGCCGGGATGTGAGGGGGCCCGCTGACACCGCCGGCCCCGGGTGAGCGAGGGATTGCCGGGGAAGCCTCACCGTCTTCGTGAGCGAGCGGGAGCTTGAGCGGGTTCTCCAGCAGCGACTTCAGCACGCCGTAGGTGGGAGGTAGGAAAGTCGGGTTCAGCGGGAGCGGCCGCGACATGGTGAGCGCTCCGCCGGGGCAGCTGCGCGGTCAACGGTTCCTTCCCCTTGCCTCTCGCCACGCCGCTAACGCAGCGGGGTGCAACGGGCGCCCGAGCCGAGCCGAGCCGAGCCGAGCCGAGCCGAGGAGCGAGAAGGGCCCCTCGGCCGCGCACCTCCAACACCACCACTCCCGCCGCCCGCTCTGCACCGCGCGCACCGGCCGCGCGCCCATGTGCAGGCGCTACCGGCGCTGACGTCAGGCGCGGCGCGGCACCGCCATTGGCGCTGGGGGGGAGCGGCGGTTGGCCACGCCCCCCCCTCCGCCGAGCCACGCCCCGCTCTCCCCGCAGCACGCGCGGCGGCCGTTCTCCCGCGGCGGGGGCAATGGAGGGGAGCGGTGCGCGGGGGTCGGGGAGCGAGGCCTTGTGTGTCCCGCCCTCGCCCCGCCCCGCTGCGCGCGGACCCGTGTCCATAGCCGGGAGCAGTGTCCATGATCCCGCTGTTTGACCTCGCCCGGTCCATCCGAGCGGGAGGGCAGCGGGGCGGGCACCCCCCCCGCCGCCGCTATCTGCGGACCCGGGTCGTGCCCGGAGCAGGGCGGGCTGAGGGCGAGAGCGGGGCTGCAGCGGCGGGGCGGTTCATCCATTCCTGGGGGAACCGGTTACCGGGCCTGTGAGCATTCCCTGTGGGAGCCACAATGACGTTCCCAAAGCAGATCGCTTCTGTCACCGGTTACCAAGACAAACCGGGGGGAGATAACAATTGCCCCTCACAGGGTCCCGCTGTCTCATCGCAAACTGTATAGGAAGGAGCTTCCCTCTCCTCCAAGGTCCTCGCTGCGAGCTGGGCTGGCTTCATCCCCTCAGTCCTTAAGCCACCGTGTCAGGAGCAGAGCCCTGTTCATGGGCTGCTCAAGAGCCGCAGTCCTGCCACTCGTCAGTGCCTGCAAGCGTTTGTATCTCCATCCTTCTCAGCTCTGCTTTTTGGGTGGCGTTTTGCAAAGCTTTACTGCCCGTATTTAGTTGTTAAGCTTTTTTCAAAAGTCATTTCTTTACCAATAGCAAATATAAACAAATACACACTGTAAGGAAATAAAGGTAAATTAAGTGCATAAACATCTAGCTGGAGAGCCCAGTATTTAGAAATAAAAGCAGCCTGAGGAGCAGAAGTCTACCTTGGAATGAGCTGCTCTCCCCACATACCTGTCTATGATAACGTGCACTGAATAGGGTCTAGCCAAACAATCCAACTAAACCAAGTAACTAATGAAAGTCCGAAGTACATTCAGATCAATAAAATTGTACTGGCACAACCGAAATCTGAGGACAGGCAGCTGGAATTGCCAGGCTCTGAGAATTGGAGATAGTGTAGTACGAACATGGTGATGGACAACTGAGCAGCGCCTGTGGGAGAACCTCCAAGGCCACAGTCAGTGGCTGGAGAGGTTGGGAGCAGGAATGTCACAGTAGCAGCATGATAGTTTTAAAATCACCTAACCAGAAACAAGCAGTGGATTACTAAATGATTGTACACATACCAACGTTGCCTCAGACGGCCAAATTGCTAGTTACTGGAAACCTTTAATTGCAGGGGTGCACAGTGAGTGACAGAAAGATTAGGGCAACTGGCAATCCATATGCAGATGTTATACAGAATGTTTTTTCTATGCAGTATAAAGGAAAAAAATATATCCAAACAATACATGTAAGAGATTAGGTAAGCAACAATGAAGAGTGAATAATAGAACAGAAGATGTTTACACTACTCTTGTGAGACCTCACCTGCAGTCCTGCGTTCAGCTCTGGGGCACCCAACACAAGAGGGACTTGGAGCTGTCGGAGCAAGCCCAGAGGAGGCCACGGAGATATTCTGAGGGCTGGCACACCTCTGCTATGGAGCCAGGCTGAGAGAGCTGGGCTGGTTCAGTCTGGAAAAGAGAAGGCTCTGGAAGACCTTCGAGCAGCTCACAGTGCCTAAAGAGGCTACAAGAAACCTGGAGAGGGCCTTTGGACAAGGAAGCTTTTCACCTGTGAGGGTGCTGAGGCGGTGGCACAGGGTGCCCAGAGGAGCTGTGGCTGCCTCATCCCTGGCAGTGTTCAACGCCAGGTTGGATGGAGCTTGGAGCAAGCTGCTCTAGTGGAAGGTGTCGCTGCCTGTGGCAGGGGTTTGGAACTGGATGAGCTTTAAGGTCCCTTCCAACCCAAACCTGTCTGGGATTCTATGATTCTATTATTCTATGACAGGTAAAAGCTATGGGGATATTGGGAAACACCAATAACAAACATGGTTAGAGATGTGATGAGAGCTCAGCCTGAGCATAACTATTTATTATTTTATGGTTATTGACCACTACAGTCAAAATACACTCGACAGCTGCATTTTCAACTCAACAGAATGACAATAAAACTGCACTGTGTTACCACTTGACATTGAGTAGGCTAAATTATGTGTAGATCTGTGCAAGCACGGAGCACAGTGAAGCAGCCTGCATACAGTTACAGACCTTGCACTCCCAACACCCAGAAGCTTGGAATTTTCTGGGCGAGAACATTGGAACAGCCCTTCCGGATATCAGACCAGCCAGAAACGCTAAGCAATGTACCCGAGCAGGGTGCTGGAGCTGTTGTTGTCAGTCTCACACTACAACTGGAGCAGTAATTTAAGCCCAGCCTTGCCACACAGGCAGGTCTCATACCAAGGTGCCTAAACTGCCAGGACACTGTGTTCTTTCTGAACACATGTGTCACATGTACCTGTGAGTTACCCAGATATGCTGGCTACGCCTCTCCAAAGGTGGTCCCCCAGTTAAGAAAGATGTTTAATGTTTCTGTTGTTTTCATCACAGAAATATGACCAGTTATATGCCCAAAGATCCCGTGGGGTCCTTTTCAAAGTAAGTACATTTAGGCTAATGTTCTGTTTTCTAAGAACAGCTTTTTTTAAATGCAATTCTTTATCAAATACAGCTGGGGGTACCTTATCACTCTCTACAGGTACCTGAAAGGAGGTTGTAGAGAGGTGAGGTCAGTCTCTTCTCCCAAGTAACAAGCAATAGGACAAGAGGAAATGGCCTCAAGCTGTGTCAGGGGAGGTTTAGATTGGGTATTAGAAGCAATTCCTTCTCCAGAGGGTGCTCAGGCATTGGAACAGGTTGCTCGGGGCAGTGCTGGAGTCACCATCCCTGCAAGTGCTCACACACCGTGTAGAAGAGGCCCTCAGTGCCGTGGGTTAGTGGTGGCCTTGGCAGTGCTGTGATAAAGGTCAGACTTGATGATCTTAAAGCTCTTTTCCACCCTAGCTGATTCCATGATTTGGGAAGACAATCTGAACAGCCTTTACACGTTAAAGGGTTCTTTCCACCCGAAAGACAAGCAGATCAGGTCAGGCACGGGTCACAGCACAAGCCCGTGGCCGCGCAGACCTGTTGACACCCGGTTACCGCAACCCTGCCGCTGACCGGAGCGCTCCGACACCAACCGACACCCGCACGGCAGCCGCTGCTCCGCTCCGGGTGCCCACCGCGGGGCCATCCCGCCCCCACCGCCGGGCCGCGGGGCGGGAGCAGCGGCGGGACGGGGCGGGCACCAGCGGGCCCCGCTGTCACGCGGAGGCGCGCGAGGGCCGTCACGTGAGCGCGCGGGCTGACCTACTTTGGGCCAATGGCGGAGGCCAGCGCGGTCGCGCGCTCCCCCGCACCGCCCCCGCGCGCGTCCCGCAGTGGCGGGAGGCCCCGCGGTGACGTCCCGGTATCGAGCGCCGCCGCCGCCGCCTTGTCCCGGGTTCACCCCGGGCCGCCCGCCCGGGGCCTGCGCCGCGGGCAGCGCTTGGCGGTGACCCCGGCACCCGAGAGTGCGTTGCGGTGGGAGCGCCCCACGGGGCCGCCCCCGAGCGGTGCGGGCCGCGGAGCCGCTGTCCCGCTCGTGTGGCACCCCCGGACCGTGTCAAATCCCGGCTCTCCAGCGGGAGGGAGGACGGGGGTGGCTGCGGATGGGGTAGCTGCTCGCGGTTGCGTATCCCTTAGCAGAGCATCCAATAGTCCCGTTCTTCAGTCTGCCCTTACCCAGGCTTTTCAAACTGAAGTACATTTTTTCCCAAATGAAGTAATTTTAAGCATGTTTTACAATAAAGGTTCTGCTTGTTGAAAGTAAAAGAGTTAACAACAACTGTGGCATGCCCACGGTGTTGCTGCAGCTCCCATTCTCTAACCTGTTGTGTTTCCATACCTTGCACTGGCAATTGGGAATTCTGCGCCAAAATACCTTTTGTAAACAATTTATTGTATCGTAAACAAGACTGCAGCTTTTGTTCCCTATGCAGAAAGCTTTAGTGAAAGTTTTCTTCAAGGATCTATTCAACCAGTGTCTTCCAGGGGACCTACCTGTATTTTCTCCATAAACATGAATAAAAGCGGGCCAGGAAGGCTGTGCAATAGTCATGGCTCACCCTAAATATTGATACAGATAGAGGGAAAGATACCTGCTCTGGTGCTGTAAAACAGGTATATCATAGGCACCTTATAATCTGCAGCTTATGTGTATTTATAGATTGGTCTGAAGAATCCAGTCCCTTTTCCTGATCATGTCATTTGCCTCTGGGTTAAAAAGGAGCCAACACTGTACATGCAGTTTGAGAAATCCCTCAAACTTGAGCAAAGCTTCCTCTGATCAGGTATTCACATGGATACAGCTGGACTGCCAATGCCAATTCCTCTGTTAAGTGCTTTCTTTTAAGTATGTTCTGTCTGGAGAAAAGAGCTGCAGAAGTAGGGGGATGAAAACAAGCAACAAGGTGAAGAGGATAAATAATGCAGGAGAACAAGCTTTTGGGTCAAGGCACAGGACACATGGGAAAAGCAAATGGTTTACAGGACCTTAAATACCGCCTGGTTTACTGACAGATCCTCATCTCAGCCCTTTGGGAGACAAAAGATGAAAGGATTGAGTGAGATGCACAGAAAAAACAGAGAAGAGAATTTGAAGAGGCTCAAGATTCAGCCTTCTTTTTAGTTCAGATTTGTCCTGAAACAGAGAACCGTTCCCAGATTGGCCTCAGACAGCGGGACATTTCCAGCTGCATTATGTGACGCATAACTCAGAGGTACATAAAAGCCACACGAGTACGATCAGATACCCACACCCTACCCGGAGCTGGAAAACAGCAGCTTTTGAAGAGAAGGTCGAGGAGCCCCGCGAGCAAAGCCTGTCCCCTGCTTCCCTCACCATCGTGGAGGTGCTGGAATTAGCCCTTGCTCAGCTTTCCAAGTGAAAGCCGCTACCAGCAATGCTGGATTACTTAAAAATTGATGTTTATTGCCCACATGGTGTGCAGCTGAGCGAGCTGCTGCGGCTCCTCGCAAGGAGGAAAATGCTTGCTGAATGAACCATCATCTGCCCCCGCCTTCTTTTATTATTATTTTATTTATTTTTTTAAGGTTTAATTGAACGTGGGCGAGACAGGTTTGGAACTGCTTTTGGGTAATGGCAGAGGAACTTCTTTTAAGTAATCTGGTGTGGTTCCAAAAGGCATTCCAGTTCTCAGAAAAATAGGTATTACCAGTCATTGCTTATATGCTGTGAGTTGAAAGATTAATAATCTTCTGTGCCAAAGTTTACAGTCAGCCTTCACCATGACAGTAGATCAAATACATGTACTCGCCTGGGCAGCTGACCTTGTTTGAACTCAGCAAGTGTTACTCTCTCTGATGACTGCATTTTGGGAACTAGTGCTCTGCTATGCTTTTTAAAGCAACCTTAACCTTGTAAAGCATTAACCAGCTTCTCAAGCCCGTTTCAAGCACCCAGTGCCCTTGGTGCCTCAGCAAAGTATTTAGACCCAGTAGGTGTGAGCAGCCAGATGACAGAACTGGACTGAGACAAGTGATAAGGGAGTAGCTGGCCTGTTCTGCAGTCAGACCTTTCCCTGAATAAGGACAACTCCCAGCTGGTGCCAATGGGAAACAACTTGATCCCTTCCCTTTATTCCTCTGCACTCCATTCCTCTTTCTGTCTCACTTTTGGCTTGCACGCTGCAGAAAGACAGTTGGAAATAGCTGTTCTTACATGCTCAGGCTGTTTGATTTTGGAAGCTGGCACTGGTTTTACTGGAGATAGAAGAGCACCCACGAGCACAGAGTAAAACAGCCCGTCCACAGGCAGAGCTGTAACAGAAGGGTAGAGTGAAAGGTGCAGGAGCTGAGCATCTCCTCCTTAATAAGAGTTTCTATTGAAGTCAATGACCCAGATTTCTCTGACTTCAAATGGCTGTTTTCAGAGAGCTTGCCGGAGGCATGGTGCTGGGGAAGGTCAGGAAGAATTTAGCCTG
The DNA here is from genome assembly GCF_033783945.1 of Neopsephotus bourkii. NCBI lineage: Eukaryota > Metazoa > Chordata > Aves > Psittaciformes > Psittacidae > Neopsephotus > Neopsephotus bourkii. The sequence continues at coordinate 4,905,047 of NW_026902223.1, forward strand.
CAGTATTCTGCATGCATAGGCTTATCAGATCTGGATCTCTACAACTTGCAGCTGAAAACCCATGTTCTTCAGTGAGGTCTGTGGAAGTCAGTGACTTGACTGGTACCCTGGGCTTCACACTTGCAAGGCTGCAGTAACTTTGGGATTTCTTTCTGTCCTGAATTTCTGGATCAGTTTTGTGCCATCCACCTTGCTCCCAGGTTTCCTTCTTACAAATAAATGTAAAGAAAGAATGCAGAAAACCCAACCTGGCTTTTAATCCCATGGGGTTTTATATTATTAAGAACCCAGAAGTGTGGTAAACCTCTCTTGTCTTTGGCAAGAAAGCCTGACCTTCTGCAGAAGATTGGGAAAATTCCTACAGACAAAAAACAGGCTTCTAAATATAAAGGTACTAAAATCATGCCGTGTATCTTTATGAAAGAATCACTGTAACTGCACATATTTTAAACGAGCAGCAAATGGGGCAGAAACACACATTATTAATCTGCATGCAGTTTATTCTCTAGGTTTAGATTCATTACATCTTGCAGATGAGACTGGCTTGGTTTTATGGAATTTTTCCCCCCCTCTTTTTTCAATGTACTCCCCCTTTCAGTTATATGCAGCAGCAGAGCAGGTTCGTGATACGGATGCCAGCCTGCGGCACCCTTCCTTAGCCCAGCCAGGGGGATTCTGCTAAATTATCCTTTGTCTTACGGCCCATTTTATTCTGTTCAAATCTCTGATCAGAAATACCAGCTGGAAACTAGTTGCTGTCTCAGTATCAGAATATGCACATTGAATATGTTCAATATCAGCATGTCAGCTTCCTGGGTTTTTGGAAACCTACTTATGCAAATACCATAATGCAACACACAGACAGTAACAATGAACAGAGTCTTAAGAGGCAAATGTACCCCAGATTCTGTGCATGTATCTCCGTATTTTAGCTGATACAGGAAAGTCTGATTAGATCTCTAAAGATTACAGTTTAAAAGGGCTTGGAAAATATAGAGTATTAGTAAGGTGGATTTTTTAAATGTACGTCCAACTGTAGAATCAGCTTTACCGATACAGAGCATCCCAAAGCTGGATTTCTGTGTTTATCAAAAGGAGGTATTTTCCCATAATCGTACGTTGGCTTTGTCTTACCAGTGTGCAGAGCCGCTGCGTGCTGTGACGCAGGATGGAGCAGCTGCACACTGGGGATTGTGCTCCGAGGGAGAGGAATGGGTTCGGAGCGTTCAGACCATGGGTTACCTCTCCTTCCCGCTGGAGTCAGCATCTCTGCAGCAGTTCTGCTGCCCGTTTCATCTTCTGAAAGACTCGACTAATTGCTAACATCTCCTACAAAGACAAACACGTACATATGAGACATACACTGAAAGAGATGTATAATGTTTGCCATTTCAAACTGTTCAGCTTTGTAAAGTTGTTTTTCATGCCCTGAAGTGAAATGTTTAAGTTAGTTGAGATGAGCACAATAGCTGGCAGCTGTATCATAATAACCCTTCAATATACATGCAAGCACAAGGAAGCATAAACACTGCTATTGTTGCTTTATTCTGCCTTTGACTTTTTTGTGTCATGTATTCTTTTAAAGGGATCTGCTCTGAGCTGCAGTAATGTGGGTGCATAATTGACTGTATTTGGACTACAGATATTCTTGTCTCTGTGTTTTCCTGGCCATGCATTTGGACTATAAGCTGTATTGTACACAACAGGCAGACATCTATACAGAAAACATCAGACACAATTAGTTTAATGTTAAACCAGCTTTGTATTATTTTTATTTCCATTAATTTTTAAAGCCTTTCAACAAAAATCTTTAATTCCCTTGCAGAATAAATTGGTTTTGAAAGCTCACAATTAGCATTTCCATAGGCAGGTTTTATTGTTTCTTTTTCTTGGGTTTTTTTAAAACACCAAAGGGCATAAACATACTTACAGTTTTCTATAGCCATATGACAGTGTTTACGCGAGGAAATAAAGATGACCTTCTCTTGCATTTTCCCTTAAACAGCTTTGACCTGGAGAATGCATTATGTTGATTGGCATGAGAATGAAGGCTGTGATCTTATTTTTACTGTTTGTTATAGCAGTTTCAAACTTATCAAAGGAAGAAATAGAGGCTTTTTGGATGGCTGCTTGCCAACATCACTAATCAGAATTTTAATGAGGTTTTTCAAGGCCTAAATTAGGTCTAATTAACAATATATAAAGCAAATATATAATGCCACAGAAGGGATGTAGCCTGCATATAGAATGTTGCAATCTCTATACAAAAAGAAATGTTGAACAAAATGCACATTCTTGTGCTGGTTTAAATACATGCAGCTGCTTTTTCTTTAACTGTTACACCTTAATTAACAAATTGCCTTTGGAAAACACGGTCCTAGATTTTTATAACATCTTTGGCATCTCTGAAGGGGAATAATGCAGGTGCTGAGGGCTGAACCCCCTCTGTACTGGTCCTGTTTGCTCTGACACAGACTCCGGAAAACCCCAGGCTGTGTTGATGGCATTAACTGTGCCCTGTTACTTCCCCCAAGTGCTCCGCTTGCCATCATCACATCTCTGGATGGACCATGTGTTCCTATTGTTTGTGGGCAGGATAACTAGCCTGCAGCTTCCATTTCATCACAAAAGGCATGGTTATATTTAGTCTACACACACTGTTTTTCCTCCGAGCATTTAAGACTGAAGATGATTAACAACTACTAAACGTCATCCTCAAAACACAGTGTTGGTTCTTCCCCTAAAGTATATTCTGTGCAAAGAAGGATAAGCCAAAAGGCCTTTTCTCCCCCTGCAAGACTTTGTTATTTATGGTACTGTAGTTCAGTTTTCTCCTTGTCTGGTTTACCTCTTACATATGAAATACTTCAAAGGAAAGCATCTTTAATCAGAGTTGCTCAGATGCAGCTTAATGCAATTGAACACCTCAAAGCATGGAATTGCAGCTTCTGCCCAAACAAGCCATTTTATTCGCGTACTGAGACCATTAACCAGGAAGTTTTGCAAAGCTTTTTGCAAATTTCAGGCTTAGTCAACGTATCTCGTTCTTTATCTCAGCTAAAGCAATCTCTCTTCTGATTCATTTCGCCCAAGAAATGAAATATAAATAACAACAGTAACAACAAGGGGTAAAAACCCCACCAAAGCACACCAGAACATGATGAGCACGAAACCCAAACCAAATACTCCCCATTGCACAACCTCCAGGTCATCATTTCTAGTAGTATTAGGTAGGAGCGTTCTGACCACTTGTGCAGCACTTTTAAGTGTTGCTTTAAACCAGGTTTATCTGGAGAGCTGTAACGAGTTTATGTTAACTGCTAGAACCTGTAGTTAATACGACAGTCATCAACTGACCAGTAGTTTGAACTAGCATCAGCCATATTCTAAGTAAGCTTAAAGAGCCACTTCACATGTGTGTTTCTTTAAGTGTGTAAATAAATATATTCACAGCAACTTTAAAGAAAGAGCCAAACCACAGGGCAGAGGAAGCCAGAATAATTTTGCATCTGTTACAACACTCAGGATAATGTTTTGGTTGATTTATAGTGGAAATATTTGTTTTTCAGCTGGAACTTTGGTAACTCAGAACAGATGTTCACAGCGACGCTGGAATACTGGCTACCCATGCTTCTTTCTTAAGTGCTGTTAGCATTGAATCTAGGAAAAAATTAATAAACTGTGAAATTACTATTCTCACAGAAGTTACATAGTAAGGGGATGCCAGTTTGATTTTCTTTCCATTTTATCAGAATCTCAAGACATACAGTGACACATGCAGAAAAAAACTACCAAAGCAGCTAGATTTCATCTCTTTTGTGACCTTGGACAGAGGAGAAGTGCTTGTCTACCGCCGTTTTCTTTATTCCAAAGCCTTGTAGCATTGAACCAACTCAGATTTCTGACTTTTTTCCACCTTCACTGAGCTAGGGAATATTTAAACAAGGGGAGCAAAGAAGGTTCTGGTAATAAGAGTTATTTGTATCTCCTAAAAAACACTAAGAATTCAGTATATTGTTTTTTGAAAGTCCTATTTGTAACACTTAAGGACCTCTATAGTGCAGCCATGAGACCAGCTCTCCCTTCCCCATGATCTACTCATGTCCTGCAATATTCAGCCAGAAGAGCTAGCTTGTTAGTTAGGGGAGCACCATGTTCTGAAACCCATAGACATCTTCTCAGTTGCTTCAGGAGCACCAAGCCCCAAAGCTCAGAAGTGAACAGCTCTGTCACTTCGGAGAGGCTGCCTTTTTTCCTAGAGAGGCAAGTTACAGTCTCCTCTCCCAGTGCAAACATCCAAAGCTATTTGCTGATGTGAATTCCATCTTGCCAGTGGGACTCTGCCTGATGTCTTTACCTTATGAGGTCTGCTGTTTCTTCTAGGAACTTTCAGATACTCTAGCGCAACGTTCTTGCTTCCAAGGAAAGATCCACATAAGCTTGCATGCAGCTTTTTAATGGTTATCCCATTTGCAGCTACCTTTCTTTCCAGGTGACATCACTATATTCCTAATGACTGATAACGCTGACAGTATCAGAGAGGAGCCAGTGGCTTGTCCCTGTGTGAAGCAAGTATTTTGAATTACAATTACTGCATTAAGCATCTTGAAGAGGTTTCCTCAGTGATTCATAGTAATGCATGATAACCTGCTCAGCCTGGGGAGAGCTGCCTGCTGCCAGAGGCACAATGCCAAGCTCAGTACTCTGCTAGTGGCAGCATAGTGATCATTCCTGAGTGCCATCAGCCAGGGAAAGGCAAGGCAGAGTGTGTGAAACACTGCTTCCCTTTGAGCCTCAGGTGTTCTGCACCAATATCTCATCTTGAGAGATGGATTGTCAGTGCTGGAAGAAGCGGAACCTCAGTACAAGCTTGTTGGGCAAATGCAGTACAAACACAGATTTTACTAGAATATATTCTTTGCAAGCAGGATAGTATTTATAGTGGTGACATGAGTCACCTTAGATACCATGGATACAGCATTTCATCCACTAACGCCATGAAGTACCATCAGCTTTTCACAGTATTTTGCACTTGTACAACTGTATGATTGTTTTCCTCCTCAGGGTGCTCCTTCCTCTCTGTCCTGGCGAGAACTGGAGCCAGTGGACACTGAACTGCTTCTATGGCCTAGAAGCTTCCGTAACATGAAACAAAACTTCAACCGCTGTAGAGTTTTAGACAGGATTTTGGGAGCATTTCTCTGATGCTTTGCTCAGACACCCGTTATTTTAGCTTGGCTGTTGTCTAACTGACTTATCAACTGTTAGATTATGCAAAGTCTTCCTTGGAAAAGCTGTCCCTTCTGCAAGCAGGGACATACTGTGTCATTTGAATTCCCTTGAGCAGTAAGCATTAGACCCAGGCATCCCTGAGATACTGGAGTGCTGGGCTCCCACGGCCCTCTGCATCCTGTGCATGGGTCCAAGGAATGTATTCACTCTTTGTCTGTTTATAATCCCTTATATTTGGGCTTTAAGCTACAGGGAACCTCCAGTCTGAGGCCCCAGCTGGGTGGGAAGAGCCATGCAACAGCACTGAAAGGCGCAGAGCTGCATCTGATGTTTGTCATACATGCGGTCCTGGAGTTTTCATCACTGGAACTGCTCTTCTGTGTGTTATCAGATGGAAAAGTTCAGAAGCATTATTTTAGCACTGTGTTTGAAGAATACATTTTTCTTCTAACTTAAACCTTTACACTAGATCTCCAGCCTTCACTTATCCAGACACAGGTCAAAGCACCAGGCTGGAGACTACCACTCATCCCTCCAGCCTCTGCCACCACTTGCTGCATGAGCTTGGACAAGTCACTCAGTTTCCATCAGTGTTGTCTCATTGTTTGTCCCTGTTTCCTGTAGGAGTAGGTAGAAGGATCTTAAGGGAGTAACATCTGTATCCCAGATGAGTATTTGCAGGAGTTAGCTGTGTGATTTCACATATAAATAAGGTAATGAGGTCTGTTACGACACTGACAGATTGCAAGCCTCTTGTACACGACAGCCAGTTACTTCTTTCCAGTAATAAGTCCTGGAGCAGCACACTGTACTTCTCTGAACCTCACAGTAATATCCTCTTGTTGCTCTCTCAAGTCCTGTTAATGAGATGCTCAGAGGCTGGGAGAAGGCATCTGCTTAGTAACAGAGTTGGCAGGTTTGTGCACTTTGCTAGCACAGACAAACAGGCTAATAGTGGCTCACCATGAGAAATCTGAACGGCTTAAATCCCAGTTAGGGTGTGATCCTGCCGGGTGCTGAATGGTTGTTGAGAGCTGAGCCATCCTCAGCCTGATAAAGGCACTGGGCATGCTGCAGGTCCAGTCTGGCTTGGACAGGACACCTCTGCAAGATGCTGCCCTGCAACAAAGCTCCATGATTACTCTGGATTACTACTAGGCGAAACTAGTTTACTTGTGAGTTGCACTGAGGTTCTTTGGAAGTCAGTCAAAGGCTTTATTATGCTAAGATTAGGAGCTCATGAGTAATCTCTGCTAGAACAATTCACTCTCACTAGGCTGTTGGAATTTGTCAGGTGCTGTACCTGAGCCACAGGGACTGGTTTCTAAAATCAAAGGGATCTGTGCAAACTGTGTATTTCTGGCATAAGGGTCAGAAAAGGGCCCGTCGTGGTCCATGAAAACGTCTTCTCTGGAGAGGTGATGCTGACTATTATAAATATAGGATTTGCTGTGATGTGAAGGTGTTTGTATATTGTAACAAAAATATGCATGAGGGAGAGGATTTACACATTGCAGTTACAGACACAAGATGTTGTGCTTTTGGTTCATGTAGAGAATACACATTGCAGCTCTCAGAGGCACCCTTATGATAAGGCATCAGCACAGACAGTGCTAATGAGACTTTGCAAATCAACTGAGAAAGAAAATGATTTCAAGCTTTCCAGTTCTATAATAGATAACAGGAGATGGGATTTCCTGTCAATATTCATAAGAGTTCCCAGCTTTTTTTCCAGGTTGCAGATGCTTCAGGGGAGTAACTGCTGCTCCTTCACAGAGGATGCTGCATACTGAGGACCAAGTGCCCTGACAGCCTGTTTCTGTCCATCCCTGCTCATGGAGTGAGGGGTGAGTAAGGAAACCAGGAGCTATTCCAAGCTGGTGCCACCCTAGAGTTACTTCAATTCAGACATGGGTTATTTTTCTCCTCCAGTACCTGCCGTTCCCAATTGAAAATGAAGATGTCAGCCAGGCTGTATGTAGCAGAAGTTTGCTCTGCTGACGGCCTGTGTGAAAGCAATCCACATTTCCCTTTTCCTTGGGTTTAGGTACTGTTTTACAGCTGTTCATGTATCCACGACCAGAACAGCCTGGCACCAGGCAAACCCGTCACAATACTGCCACTGGGTTTCCAAGGGAGGTCGTATTTCACCCTAGCATCCCTACCAGATTAAGTTAGATTTCATGACTTCTCCTTGTGCTTCGGTGTTTGGACAATAAGGGCAATGTTTGCTTGCCTTGAGAGCTACAGAGGAACCACGGCATTCCCATGAGCACCAGCCTTGTTCTGAAGACAGGCGAGGCTTCCCTGGAAATGTGGTACCATTTCAAGTGGGGACTCCAGGGAGAAGTCTGCCGGCAGCCTTTTCATCTTCCCTGCACCCCGGCTCATGAATAAACATGGGGAAAGAGGGAGCTAGATGAAAAGCAGCTAGGACCCTTGTTGCTGCAGAGCTGTGGATCTTCCCAGGCATTAGCTGTAATTGGCTCCTCTCTTTGTGGGCTACCCAGTGTTTTAGCTGGAGTCTGTGTCTCCCCGAAGGGAGGCAGAGCAGCCCATTGCACCACGTGCTAAAGCAGCACCGGCTGCTTTTAGGTCACATCAAGAGCAAATCAGAAGGAACAGGAAGCTATGGTGGGAGAGCTCGGCACCCTCTCCTGCCTCGACTCCAGACATCAGCCTGCTTGTGATCTGGCTTCAAGAGGCTTGAATCTATTTGAACCCCACTGTTGTCTGTAATTCTAACATGTCCCCCACTTCAAAACTGTGTCACCGGCACAGGGCTGTCACAGCTGAGGTTCTAAACCAGAATCTGCATCCAGATGTGCAATAGTCTTAAACATCTTGGCAGGTTAACTTGCAAGAAAATCTCTTGGTAGGCAGTAGTCACTACTAGCAATTACCAAGCTTTTATCTGGAGCTGTCAATGCACTGTGAAAAGTGGCTGTTATTCCTATTTTATAGCAGAAACAGCTGTTCTAGGGGTGTCTGAACACATTTAATACAGAAATTACATGCCTAAAAGGTGTTCTAGAAAATCCCATCACCATCGCATGACTGATTTTGTTCAGTGCACCCAGGAATTCAGCGGATCTGCTGCTTGCGCTGCACTTCTCTTACTTGTTTTAAAGCAGTAGTTTTTGGATTGATTAAAGCAGTAGTTTTTGGATTGAAGTTTTCGTTTTACCCCCGTTCTGGGGCAGAGGAGAAGCTGAAATGCTCTCTCCTGATGTTCGTGTTGAGGCAAACTCTGAGGTAGGGATTCATTTGAAACTTTGTGAGGTTTAACTTGGTTTTGTGATCAAGTCACATTTGTGAAATCCAATTAGGCTCCAGCCCTGGCAGGGACACGTGACATAACGCACGTACATCCATCTGACTCCCTGCCCTTCCCTGCTCTTAAAGCCTTCAGTCTCCACGCCAGAGCTGTGCTTCTTATCTCAGGTATTTGGGATTATTGCAGACGCGATTCACCTGCTTGGGACCTGTCGGAGCTGCAGGATTTCCCTTGGAAACATGGCAGATGGCAGGGAAAAGGCAGCTGGAAGGGATAAGAACCAGGTAGGGCAAGAGGAGACGCTACATGATTACTGGAGTACCAGAGTCTATATTACAGGCTACTTCAGCATCTAAAATCTGACTGGGTTAAGCACATACGTAGAGAGTTTAGGCTCAAGTGTCTCAACTACATCCCCAAAGATGGGAAATGAATGAGATTAATTGCATTTACACATTTCCCCTAATAACAAAATGATTCCTTTTGGTTGCATCTTGAAATAGCCACATAACAAGACAGTCACAGTTCAGCACTGTTGGCATCCAATTCCTGTTCCTCTGCATCTTCATTACTTACAACACTTTTGTATTTAATTTGAGAGAATAATGCGATCTGAGCATGACAGGCAGCTTTCTTAATGGGCTTCTCTGCTCCTGCCATAACATCAATTATGTACAGTTGTCTTTGACTTGGAACGTGTAACCCCCATGGTGACTAATTACAGTATCTAACATTAGGATCCCAAGTGGCAGAGACTGGAGATTAAAAACACAGTTCAGGCTGCTGCTTGGGGGCTGACAGCTTCATCATCCCTGGAGAGCTCAGTGCTCTTGTGTTTCTCAGGCCATTGGGGTTGGAAAGGAACAGTGATGAATTACCAGCCTTTGGAGTAAAAATGAAAAGATCAGAAGGAAGCCCAAAGCTTTGCCTTTGCTAAGATCCTTTCTCTTCCCAAATCACTGTTATTGTTATGTTTTCATTTTAGACCACAAACATATTTAAATTTATTTTTCCATTTTAGTGCTAGGTTTTAATGAGTTCTTTTCATGGACAAGAGAAAGGATTGTTCTTGACAATAGTAATAATTGGGACATAGCGAAATATTGACTGCTTAATAGCATCATTCGTTGCAGTTCAGTATCTCTGTATGTTCCTCAATATCCTTCATAACTTGAAGAACACAGCTTATCTATGCTTTAGAAAAGATGTTGAATTCTATGAGTCTTGAGCACCACTGTGACTACTAAATGATCATCATCTTTCCTGTTATGCTGAGAATAGCTGATGTATATGCTCTAATGTAAGAAAATATCCTTAGACAGTATTTAAGCTCAGCTAATGCTTGAAATTGTGGATGGAGATCTGTGTCATATACATCAGATCAAACATGGCCTTATGGCTTCAGGGACAGAATCTGCAGGGGACAGTCCAGCCACCTGTAAGTGGGAGCAGGAGGGATAAAGGTGTTTTTTCATTGACTCTCTTTAAATGAACAGCTTTAACTAGTTTGGGTCTGACTTTGATACTGTACCATGGGGACAGAATCAGTAGTGGGTATGAAATTTCAACTTCCTATCCTTATATTTGGAGACATGAGGCTTGATTTGTAAGAGATTCTGGCACATTCCATTTTTTTATCACTTAATGGATGATACAAAACTCACTGCAGCTTTGTGGGAAGAGAATTCCATACCATTATCTTGCAATGAAATAACTTATCTTAAAAGGCTGTTACGAAACATCAACCTATTAAATCCATGGCAACATCAGCCATTGTTTGGGGGAAAAAAAATCTAGGATGAGCAGTAAATAATCAAGCCATCAAAAATATGAACAGAATCTGGCTGGTACAGCCTGTGGGATGGCTGGTACTTTTAGTTTTACATGAGAACAATCCCCAGGGAAAGGCAAAGCTGGTTACAGCGGACAAAGGTTAGGCTTTGTTCCTTGCTATTTGATTTTTGGTATGCTATCATTGCAAGCAGTAAGGTGAAAGATTTGCTAAGGTATTTAGGTACCTAAACATGCCTAGCAGCATTTATAGCAGCATCTAAGTAGGTTAGGTGCCTAATTCCCATTAACTCCATCAGCATGTTTAAGCTGCTAAACATCTTCGCAAAGCTGGTACAGGTGACTGTGCGAGCTGCTGGGCTGTGCTTGTTTGCCACAGATGAAGCTCAAGCTGATGCTCCTTGGATCAAGGGTTACAGATGGTACCTGAGCACAGAAGTGAACAGCAGCTCCTGAGCTGGCCTGAAGCTTTGCTACTGAAGGTAGAGCCCTACAGAAGTCACCCAGAGCAATACTTGCTAGAAGACCGCTGAATTTTGGTGCTTGGTTTGGTAACCATTCATGTTTCTGACTCAGTTTCTTGAGCCGAGTGTTAAGAATCCCATCAGTTCCTAGAAGAGTCAGGATTTCACAGCCAAAGTCAACAGGCTTCCTTGAGCTTCAGGAGGGCCTTTCCCATAGGCACAGCCTGGCCTGTACCACACCCACAAACATTTGTCTTGGAGTATTTTCCCTGCTTTAGCTCAATGTCGATAAACATCCTCCTGCGTGTCAGAAGCAGACTTAAAAGAGATGAACCAACCCGTCTGTTTCAGGTTCATAAAGCAGCCAGTCATGAGAAGTGTTTAAATAGATGGCAAAGGTTACATGGGATAGAGCAACCCCAGTGAAACACTTCCCTTGATGGAGCCCTCTCTGGCTTTTGCGGTTTATCTTCCACAGCCAAACACACATGGAACCGTGCTCTCTGGCAGTGGGTGCTCGAGGTAATTCCAATGCCACTTCCTCTGAGGAGCAGAGGAGGCCACCCAACAGGTAAGAGTCCACAAAGCAAGTATTTTCTCAACTAAACCAGCTAAAATGATGAGTTGTGGGAATTGCCCCTATTTTACTGTATTTCTCATTATAGTGTAAGTGATTTCTTAATCCTTAATTTACAATAGAGGTTCCAACTGATTCCTAGCTAGCATACCATTAGCTTTTGTTCTTTAAACTACAACCATAGGGAGTGTAAATAAAGTAGGTGAGGCTCCACAGAGACCTGCACAGGAACTGTAAGAAGCCAGGTGTGATTTTTATCTTCCTTTAGAAGTTGGGTTTTGGTAATTCTGACAGATTTTGTAAGAGCTGGAAAAGTGGGATTTGTTCTCTCTCTCCCTGGCCAACCATTGGGAGTTCTGTCCCATGGCATGCCTACAACAGCTCTACACAGTAAGCACAAAGGAAAGAAGTGATTTGTACTGTAATTACATCAGAATAAAGTACCTTCTACCACCGAAATCCGTACACAAGAGACTTCTACCACCAGTGTTTTTGAGGACAAAGAGGAACTGCACTCTGCATCAGTTACGGTTTTAAAGGGGATGGTATTAAACAGGGATTTCAAGGCAAAGGCTGAAGGGGATCATCCTTTGAGAGTAACGCTAGTTGAGAATGACAGTGAAATTCTCTGTACAGAGCCTGGCACTGCCACAAACCCATGTCAGCCACGGTGCTCTAAGGTTGCATCCAAGGTGGTCCTTGTCATGCACTAAATGTGCGAATAGCAACTGCTGGTGTGTCATCCCTCCACCCTGACTGACCATAAAAATCTATACTGATTTTTGTCTTTATTTACCTAAGAGTAGTGTCTTCTCTATAGACTTCGCTGTAGAAAAGCACAGTGCAGGCACTGCAGGGCACTGTGGCTGTGCGCTGGCCGGCACATACGCTCCTGGCTACTCTGTGTTTAAGCAATGGTTATGGAATGGCCAATCATGTGTGAGTGCCTGTATTTATCTGATGGTGTTGACAAAAGGATCATCTAATTTACTGAGGCACTGAGTGGTGTTACAAGGAAGTTATTTAGCACCTGTGAAGCCGAGTATCTAATATGCCGGTGTAGGTATTATTTATGTGAAGCTATTTGCCTGATGGGAGAATGTGCCATTTAAAATTTACTGGGTATTTGCAGTATTCACAGGGCAGTGTGGTGCAAGTATTCAGGTAAAGATTAACACCAGTGTGTAGCAGAGCGGTATTTATCACAATGTCACCTTTAAATAGAAAATAAACAGAGCTACAAGAACAATTTATGGCCATTATTAGCTGTAGTCTCATTATTTTAAAGGATATAACATGCACTTTCATTTCTTTTCCACTTTTATTATTCTTCTGGAATAAAAATAGTCATTGTTTATAGGGTTGTATATTTTGACAACTGCTCTTTGCAAATCCTAAGTTGTCCTAGAACCAATGTCTCAGTATACACAGTTCATCTGAATCAAAGTAATTCCACAAACTATTTCACAGAAAGGAAGAGACAAGGGGAGCTAAGAGAGAAATAACCTAGGAAACAAGTATGCTGGCGTACAAAAATAGACCGGAACGTTTGGAGATTGTAGGTATGAAAATGTAGTCTCAATAACGGAGAATCAGAATTAGTGGATTATCTGAAGAGGTAATTGCTCACTGGAGAAGCCAGAGAGAAGCCGAGATCTGTTTCTAACGTCTTTAATTTCTAGGCAAATTTATGAGGGAGAGGGAGGAATCGTCTCCAGGTTTCTCTCTGGGGGTGGAGGCAGTAAGCAGAGCAGGCAGCGCGCCAGCGCCCTGTCTCGGTTTCTGCCCCTCTCGTGCACAGCAGGCTGAGCACTGCGCACCCGAGCCAGAGATCATCACCCGCTCCCAGGGAAGGGCAAGCGCAATGGGCATAGCTGTCCTCCTCCAGCTCACCCAGCACAAGGAGTGCTTTGAGTATCTCTCTGTAAAGTCTGCTCATGCAGCCTGCCTGATCCATAACCTCTGTCTCCAAATAGCTTCTCCTGTTTGAAGCACCCAGCTGGCTGTCACAAAGCCACTAGCGGAACAAATCAAGGCTGTGAGGGTCGAGTGGAGATTCAAGCCTCTCAAACAGAACAGGAAAACTGGAATCTGTATGCAGTCTGGATATCACGGACATATGAACTCAGAGTGCCTGTCATAAAGCATCCAAACTACTACAGCTACAGCAAGGAATTCCAAACCTTAAATATCCTCTATGGGTGATGAGTCCAGGCCATTTTCAGAAGAGGGATTTAAATAAAAATGCTTCTAGAGTGTCCAACCCTAAAACTGGAGCACGTGCTCTGCCCCTTCGGACTGTGTTCTGTGAAGCACGTAGGAGCCACTGGAGCAAAATACAGCTAAAGCATTTATGTGTTATTGCTATGAGGAGTTTTCTTAGAAATACAGGTTACTCTGGGTCTGCTGAGCAAGCTCTTCTTCCTAATCCACACCACCTGTGTAGATTCATGGATAATGTGGTTCTGACCTAGTTAAAAGTATAAACCAGATTTTTCCTGGTTGCTTATTCAATGTATCCTGACATCCACTTCCAGTAAAGCCTGCAAAAAACTCCTCCATGAGCTGCACTTTGTTCCTCTGGGAAGAGCATTTTGGGGATGAGCTCTACAGCTCCCAGGCCAAATCACTGCACTGCCATTCAAAGAAGAGACTTGACTTGGATTTAAAAAAAGGTTTATTCTTTTTGATTCAAAAGGATCAACAGCTACAATGTGCCTGACTTGGCACATCTGGGTAAGGGTAAGGACAGAGAGCAGGACATAGGCACCAGAACTGCAAATAAGTCAGGGCTCTCTACCCATTCCTCAGAGAAAAAGGACTTAAATCCAGTGCTACACCTGCTGAAGACAGACCTCAAAAACTGTGATTGCACAGCCCCATCCCTTTGTATCGGCCAGCAGAGGTGACCTGGAGTGCAGGAGTGAGCCTGAACCTTTCCAGGGGGTTCTCAAGTCCTTAAGAGTGGCAGATTGCAGCCTGTCCTCCCTCACACTGATACAATCCCATTATCCATCTCAGGCTGAAGATCAGAGATAGAGTTCTCCTTTGATGTACTCATCAGTATGATAAGAAACTTCTGCAGAGTTTCAGATCTGTCTTTCGTTCATTAATCAGCACCTACCATATATATTATATACATACACACATATGTAAAGAGCCTCCAGAGAAACACAGCATAGTCATATATTTCAGAGAGCCGACATCATACATTGTGCTGTGAATAATGAGATTTAAAATACCCTGTGCTATCAAGGTACAGTGAAACCTGCTCATTAGCTTGCACCAGCACCTCCTGGCATGTTCTTTATCCTCTTTAAAACATCACCAATGAGTACAAAATGATTCTGTTCTACTTAAAGACCAACTCTGAGGAGGTGACTGATTTCTGCTGATCCTGGAGGTGGTTTCACAGGTTTCATTGTACTTGAAACTTCACAGCTTCCACTGAAGTATTTGATGCATGTATGTACCGGTTTAGCAGAGTACAAAAGTAGAATAATTCTCATTCTTGCCTCACATTGTTGACAGAGTATGATGTCCTTTACCAAACTGTTTCTTTTTACTTGACAACATATCAAAGACTCGTTTTTCTAAAGCCCAACCACCAATCTTCAAAAGTAGTTGTCATAAAAGTCATCAGGGCTCCAATACTTGTAATAAATTGCTGAATTTCTATTAGCAAAGCTTATTCACAAGTTTCTTCCATAAAAATAAAGATTTTTTCAGTAGTTAAAGAAAAGGTATCTACATTACATTCACTAGCACTGGTTAACAAAAACCCACCACACCTCACCTTGCAGCTTTCAGTCAACCATGCTGGAATCCAGCATGTGAAACTACAGCCAATGGTCCCCTCTTAACTCTCATGATGGTCAAAGCTGTGAAGATTACACTTCATCTCAGGGGAGTTAGGCCAACAGAGATGTCTTGAAAAGCCTGGATTGGGCTCCAAGATAAGACTGGTCCCTAGACACTGAATAGTAACAGATTAAGGACTGAAGGGAGACTTCCGCAGTGCCTGCATCTTCTGTAGCACCCATCAATAAACCCACCTAAAAAATGGCAGAACTTCCTCTGACTTGAAAGGGAGAAACATCATCAAGTACTATTACATTAGGCTAGAAAGTATGCAGAAAGTGTGCATCTTCTCACTAGTGTACTGAAACTACACAGACTACAACAGTGTCAACAGATGTCCTCAGCTCTTGGACCTGGGAAGCTCTCTTATTCCATCATCGTCATCCTCAGAGCAAAGCAAGCTTAGCGCGCTTGTTACGGGATGGATCCATGATGTTGTCTGTGTCACGTGGCTAAAAGGAAACAAGAAATGCTATTAGCAACCCAAAAGAGGTTTACCAATTTCAAAGCAAGAAATACAAGATGGAGGCTGGAGTTGTCATGGTGACTACAACACTTTCAAATACAGAATCCTCTTTTTCCTGTTAACTATGAGATTTCTACAAACAAGACATGGAGTCTTCTGGGTGCCAGAAACTGGACCCAAGGTCCCATTACCCAATACATTAGAGACAATGCTTTTGTAAGAGACTCCTGATACAGACTGGTGATACTTCCTGATAATGGAGCTGTAGACAATTAACCCAGCAACACCATACAGCCCAGACTAGCAAAGACTTAAAAAACTCCAGGTTTTGACACAGGTATTAACATTGCCATCATACCAGATAAAGCCTGAGGCATAGTGGTCAAGAGGAAGTTGACCAAATGTGGAATCACATCATAGAAATATACTCAATTTGTCAGAATATGAACTAATACTCTAGCATCATTAAGTCCTCTTCTTGCAGAAACAGGCTGATGAATAAATGAAAAGAACAATATTCTTTACATGTCCCCTACACCAGACTCTGGACGTGCTTCCACAGTCTCTACACATGTAAGAAAAGGGAGTCAGTGGTACTTCTTAAGACTTAAAAGCCTACATTTGACATGCAGTTTAAGCTGCTTTATAGAGTCTGGTAAACTTCTGTATGAATGTCAAGAAGCTGACCAAGGCTCAGTAAGGACAGATAAATGGAATATGCTTACTGTTTGTGGGTGAGAACATTGCACACCTTATGGTTGATAGTATGCACACTAGCCATACTGTGTGTGGGCAAGACACAGCCTCTTCTCCCTTCTGGAATAATGTGTTCTTGATAAAGGAAATAGCTTCTTTTCACTTAAAAAAAATCTTGCTAATAAATTCACAGTTTTCATAGTCAAGTCAGTGCAAAGATGAATTTTGTAATATAAGTTCATTACAAGAACTAGCAGAAAAATATTGTACATATAATATACACCATAAAAGACAAAGAGCTCTTCTCACAACTTCTGACATAGAGTGCACCTAAAGCCCATGCCTGTACTCGCCTTTGAGGTGCACTGGTTTAATTAAACACGAAGTGCCATGACGGAACTACTCTAGATTTCCCTTTTTAAGTGAAAACAGATTTTGTCTTTGTCTTCAGGAATGCTCACTTGAATATCCGATTATGGAAATGGGTATAGTTAAAGGAGGAAACTAAGTCAATGTTAATGGGTATGGGAATCGCTATTCCAGTCAACATGATCATGCTATGATCTGACCTTGTATTCACACCTTTCATTTCAGTATGCTGAGCTTAAGCTCGGTATAATGAGGACAACAATACTGTTCACAAGAGGTAGGTGTGATGCTAACGTAAATCACATCTCCAGCTGATGAACAGGCCTATCTTTGAACTGGTAATTTTTTAGTTAAGCCACTACTTCAATTTAAGCAACACCTAAGCAAGGACCAAGCAAGGTAAACAAAATGTGTCAGATAAAGGCCATATCCTCACTTCTTATCCTTAAATAAAACCAAACACAAAAGCTGCAGTTTTGTGTAGAAACAATTCATAAGTGCTTTTTTTGGTCAGAGCAGCACTGGATGGACTCCATTCCTTCATACTACAAAAAAGTGCATCACCTCAGCAGAGCTGTAGACATCAGTTTCACAGAAGTAAGAACAAGCTGTGGCTATAGAAAGTATAATGCAGCAGATGCAGTAATAACTTCATTCTAACAAAGTGAATGTGCCATTTTTTGCTAGCAATGACAGCAACTTTCCCAAAGTTTCCGACATTTACCTTTAGAAAGCCGGACAACAGCCAACAATGAAGGATACAAAGAGTCCTTTTACAGTGTGTTATGAGATTTGTGAATAACATCAGTCTAATCAAGAACATGATTCCCATTATCCCACAACACAGGGCAATATTCATATTTATATTACATATATTAAAAATATATTTGTATTTGTAAATATATGAAGGAAAATATCTTTGCTGCATTTTTCTGCAATGTTTTCTATAATACCAGGAAATGCCATATATTTTAAACAAACCAATGTAATCAATATGGCTTAATACAGAAGATAGCACTCTAAATTAAACTCCCAGCATGTGATTTCATTTATCGGCATAACAACACAGTACTCCTTCCAATACCTGTGGAATCATGGGAGCTGAATAAACTGGATTCCATCCATTCCAGCTCTGCCAATGCAAGATTTATTGCCTGCAGTACTATTTGAAGTGTTTATATTGCTTGCCTTTATCGAGCCATTTCTCAGCAATCCATTGCTGAATTTAAATAAGAACAAAATGATTTGTAAATTCTATTTTTTCCCATTTGGCTTCCCCACGTAGCATGACCTGCTGTGTACTTACAGCCTTAGCTCTCTTTGCTTATGAGCATGTATCAATCCTGTGAAATGGGAGAAGCTGCACATGAGAAGGGTTATGTGGAAAAGCATCCACAGGTCTTTAAATGTAACCGACTAAAGTTAAGTGTTTATTCTTCACAAGATTTTCCTCCTACATACTCCAGGCCCAGGAGGCACACGGGAGCATGCCTAACTTCCTGTTAACTGCTCTAAGAACTTCATTTTGGTCTCATATAAATTCAGTGCAAAAATCATCCAGCTCTTCAACAGTGCAGATCTGTGGCACTGAAATCAGGGTTACTATTGTCTATATTCGATAGCGTAACGTTGGTTATTTACTGTTAAAAAAGAACTATTTTCATCCATTTTCAAAATACGAGGCCAAATTTTGCTCTAATGTCAATCTGCTCTAAATTCTTCTGATGTGAACTCAGTTCTTTTAAACTTGCTCTAGACTTTATCCCACGGACGCTCCTACTAGGACAGTTTGTTTTAAACCTGTTGCCAAAATCCTCACTAGGAAAAGTACTCTCATAAATAAACCTGAAGTCCAGATACCGTGTCTCACATTGTAGACAGACACACACAATATGCATAGATTATTTAGGTACAGAATAAACGTATAACCTCTCCCCCACCCCCAATTTATTTTTAGCTCTCCAAAAGTGCTGTGGCTAAAGAGCTTTGACATAATCAGTCCGAAGAGATAATCCCAGATTTAATGGTGCAGAACATTCTTGTATTAGAAATACATCCTCTCCGATTTGTGTCTGAGGGCCAGCAATAAAAAGTGAACTCAAATCTGTCTCTAGGTTTTGCTTAATTGATAAAACTGAATATTAAAGGAATATTTGGACAACCAGCACTACAAATCCTAGATGTAAAATGTTTTCCATTTGCAAAGGTTCCTGTTCAAAAGATTAATTTGACATTTTCAGGGCAATTAACAATAATTAAAGACTTTTAGGTTTTCAAACAAGTCATTGCTATCGGAGGGCAGCCAAATTTATTGCTAGAAAACAGAAACATTTGATCTGGAAATATGTCAGTAGCTTATTCCATCTTTTTAACATTAGCAAATTGCAGGACAAATTTTAGAGCTTGGAAAAACAAAACATCAGAACATGGATTTTTTTGGCAAAGAAATGCTAGTGAATTACTTAAAATACCATTATAATTAACCTCCTTCTGATTCTTACTTCTTTGCAAGGAAAATGCTTTCTTTTAAAATGAGAACCTCAATCTTTTAAGAAAAGATACTCAAAGCAAAACTAATGGAAAAAACGCCTGTACCTTTGTTAGCTTTGAGCATCATCGAAACATGCTTTTTACTAGGGCCAAACTCTGAAGCCTAACAGGGATTCACATCTTGGAGACAATACAATTGCTGTAGGTCACTGCACAGGATGCTGAGCTACAAAGCAATCATGCAATATTTGAAGTTGGGTTTTTTACCCCTTTGACATGGGCTGACATTCATAACACCCGGATGAATTTTTCCAGTTCACCAGGGTTACTTTGTGGTAAAAGGAGCAATCTTGTGCAAGACCCATTTGCTTGACATCTGTTCAGGAGACAAAACGCAGACTTAAACAATTAATCAGTCAAACTCTCATACTGATGAGGGACCATTACTCATTAGAGACCAGGCAGGATTTAGTTGCATCTGAACCTAGAAAGCCCAATTCTGGCCTCGTATGAACCCTTTGCCTCTCTACCAAGTTGAGCGGTATTGATGATGAAAGTGAAAGCAGGACTCTGCTCATATGAAATAACACAAACTCCAAGGTAGCTATTTTCCTCCCTAAATGAACATCCCCCATAACCTAAATGCACAGTAGTAATTTTGCTATACTTTTCATGCTTCTTATCTTACTTTCATATTTCCCAAACTTCATTATCCTTTAGAATGCAGGAATGCTCAGCTAGAGTACTGATGCTTGATGGAGGTTTTACTGATCTATGCTCATCTGAAAACCCTTGCAAAGCCATTGTCACAGTGCCATACTGCTGACAACTCTGAAAGCTTTACCCTTAGAGCTTTCACTGCTGTTACCGAAATAATCATTAAATAAATGTAGCAAATAACACTGCTAGATGCAGGTGTAATGGGTTGGAAGGGGACATGCTCTATACTATCCAGAAATATACTCCATATTTTTAGTTTTTAGACTTATAGATTTATCCCAGTGGGAAATACTGAAGTTACTGTGACAGGAGTATATTCCATCTGCTAGAGGACTAGCAGTACGGGAGATTATGTGTTCCTTTGTTACACACTCATATGCAGGCTCCCATAAAGTGGTGGTTTGGAGGCTAATGAGAGCCAGAGCAACAGGAAAACAAAGAACAATGCCACTGAATGAAGATCCTGAAACCTAATCCTTCATCTAGAGGTTATATCATCTTCCTTGCTTGCTCTTGCACAGAATCTCCCTGTGTAGCTGTTTGCTGGATTACACACAGCTTTGCAAGATTTGTTTTAATTACTGCCTTTGTCTTTGGTTGCTGCGGCTTTCTGTTTCTGTTCCCTTTGAGCCTGGAACAGCCTTTTGCTTTGCAAAGATCCTTTTCTTCTCTTTAAAACTTACTGTCCCAAATTTTGCACCTCTGGGAAAGTACCAGGCTCTTTCATCTGTTTTACTCACACTCCTCTAACTTGCTAACGCAAGTGCTTGGGCCATGGATCAATGTTCCTCATGTACCTTCTGAAACATTGCATAATAAGAAAGCATAACATCAAAAATAGATCCTGTTATTAATCTTTTGTTTCTTCTATGTCAATGTTTATCATGAAATCAGCTTTTAGAGGTATCACATGCTTGCAAACCCAGTTGTGATGTCTTCCATGTTTGGTATCCCATCCCCCTTGGAAACGCTGTTAAGGGGATACCAAATCAAGCAACAGAAAACTCCTGTTGTTTTGAAGAGCAAATGCTGTGAGGATCTGCAAGGAATAACCTGTTCTGAACTGTAACAGAAGGATTTTAATTTAGTAGATAAGCAATTAGAACAAATAAAACAAGTATAATCAATCAGCCCTGAGAGCATTTAGGGAAGAGAATTTCCAGACACGGAACCTACAGGCAGCTTGGGAAGGGTTTTTGCATTGTATTTATCAAAAATCAGATTATCTGAAATTAAGAGCTCTTTTTTTCTTTTCCCTTTTTGTTAAAATTGGTTTTACACTGTGCCCTCTTTCAAGACAGCATTCCACAAGGAACATACCACATGTAACAGTACCCCAGGAGTTGCTGGGCAGGTCCTAAGATGGGAGCGACCTCAACTTTTATTGTCTGCAATAAAATCGAGATCACTTGTCACCTCATGGAGCCGTGTCCTAAGGAGACAAAATCGTTTCCTGTGTTTCCCTTGGGGATCACAGATTTTGCTTGAGTATTAATTAGAGATTAAAGGATATAAAATGAAGCCCCAGAAGACAGTCTCGCTATTTATTCCTTGATTAAACTGATTAAACTCTTGTCTACTAAGAAAAAATATGAGCGATTTTGTAAGGCAGTAATCACTGGGAAGAAGATTTATATAGCCAAGTAGTGTGCTATACCATTAAAAATCACCAACAATAAGAAAATGACCCAATCTAAAGATAAAACCAGTAATAACAGCAGGATCTGAGCCCAGGCTGAATATGCCCAAAGGTCTGAGTGACAGGATAAGCAGACTTTTCAGTTTTAAAGCATTACCTGAAATCTATCTGCCCCCAGTATTAGCCATCTGCCCTTATTCCAAAAGTGCTTGATGTATGCAGTTACTCCTAATCCTGTGTCTTTAAGTGATCATAAAAAATCTGGTGCAGTTGATTTGCAAATGCATCAGAGCGTGCTCAAGGCTTATGTTTAAACTACAGGGAAACAGAGCTAGAGCAATGGCTTAGGCCCATGCTTCAGATGAAGCACATACTGAAAAAACCTCGCTGTGCATTGTTCTGCTCCTCATGGCTCTCCCCAACATTATTCCCCAAGTGCCAAATTCTGCTGTAACAAAGGAAAATTAGCTTTTGCATTTCCAGTCCTGCCCACAGAAGTAGGGAAGAGTTAAATCTTTGGTCACATCAGTCTAAGAGTAAAATAACCCAGCAGAGGCAACAAACCCATCACACTGATTTCAGTGGGCTCTGCAGCTCTAGAGTGAACAAATAATCTTGGTTCCATGCGTTTTCTCACAGAAGACATTTTAACAGCTGCCTTATGTGATAGCCCAGAACCTGGTCAGTGTGCAGTGTCTGTGGAAGCTGAAAGACACTGGTTTCCAGCTTCAGTTTCCTGTTTCTCCAGTTTGGTTCTTGATACTAAAACCAAACACCCTCTCAGGAAAAAAGACTGCCCAACCAAAAGCAGCTTAAGGTCTTAACATTCTTGTGTTACAAGCTCATGTTATCATAAAATCCAACACCAAGTTTCCTAGTTTTACATCTGAGATTATTTTCCTTATAGTCATGCAAAATGAGTTCAGTGAAAATCAGAGATGCTGAGATCCCTACAACACAAATGTTGGGCAATCAACCATTCCTAAACCTTAGGAATTATTTGGAATTTGGATCTTGCCTATTTATAAGGCTTCATGATTTTTTAGATAGCAAAATGCCTTGCACTAAATCATGGCTGGGTCTTGTAATAAGAACTCTTTTTTCACTCTACAGGGACTGTGAACAAAGGACAACTAGGAGGTACACTTTTTGGAAGAGGACTACTACTTCTGGATATATTTATTCCTGGTGACCAGCTTGAGACACAGCAAAGTCCTGTACTTCAGATGGCAAGCATTAACACCTCATGAAAATAGAAGTTCTCTGGGATGTCTTAAGCTAGTTATTCAAAAATCAAAAAGAACAATGTCAGGATCACCCAAATTCATACAGTTACATCTGAAAGTGTTTGCACTGATGTGGAGCTGATGGATGCAGAGCGCTTTGGATCATTCTACATTAAAAAGTAGTAATAACAGCTACTCCTGAGCCAGTTTTATTTAAATATTTGCAACTTTTTATGACTATATAACTACTCTTGCCTCTACTTTCAGACAGGAGCTCCAATTTTAAGAGATGCAACTTAACTGCACTTTTCTTTGAACTCAGTGGAAACATAAAGCACTCCATGCCTCAAAATACCCGTTTCTACTAGGAGAGCATCAGTTATTAAGATGGACACATCTACAACAATGATTTTGATAACTGATTATTCTGGTGTAACAAACTTGCCTACTGCTATACAGGGGGCTGGGGGCAGAGCTCGTACTGGATTCAATCCAGAGGGATTTCAATTGCGCGTTCAGTCTGGCAGATCACAGTTTTGCTTAGTTTGCTCCTCTGAACTCTGAAACTTGAGTAGAACATACAGAAGCTTACTTCTAGATCAGCTCTGCTATGATCTGAACTTTGTTGAACTTGAATACTTTTAGGAAGGGCAACTCCAACCACTACTTAGATAACCTGCAGATAACTAGTATATTGTAATGTATTAGTACATAATGGAATGGGACAGCAGAGGTAAAACTGAACATACCTTGCTGTGTTGGGTTTGGGGTCCTTCCTTTGTAATGCAGTTGAAATGTGTAGAGTAACATTAAGGAAGGAACAGCTTTGCTTATTCAATTTAGCATGCAGCAAGCAAAATCGTCTCTGGTTTACTTGCCTTTTATGATGATACCTTTAATGTTCTAAACCATTGAAGTTTACACTACAGAAGTTCTTCATCTATCACACATGCTTTGCTATTCTTAGTTCAGTTATAAAATCATAAACAGCTTCCATGAATGCCCACCTTTCATTAAAATTAATGATGGTTCCTTCCCAAGCAAAACCAAACGAAACAGAGTATTATAAAAGGTAAGTATGATGTGTTGGCTTTCAAAGTGGAAGCCTGTTTTGCCAGAACATGCCATGTACGGTTTTTATCTAGCTGCATTTACAAGTACTGCCTTCAGGCTCCTACTTAACATGAACCAAATTCTATACCTTCCAATGAAGGCACCTTCACTGCCTACTTTGTTACAGTGAAGTACATGTTGCTTCCATATGAAACTCCTGAAAGTCTAAATCATGTTATTACAATTTCCCCTTCGTTGTAAGACAAAAAACATCACCGGCCCTAATGCATCTAAGGGAAAAGATCCCAAAAGTTTAAAAGACTTGAAAACTTTTACTTGTCTATCAGGAAAATTTAAGATGAATGTTCCTGAGGAAAGCAACAGTTAATGTGGAATAGTTGGAAACCAGTCCTATTAAAATGCTAGAAGAACAGTGTTTACAGGGGCCAAATTCACAGCTGGTCCTTACAAACTGTACACATATGCAAGGAGTGGGTAGGAGTAGGATGGAGAATAGCAAGGCCCTACCTAATTTTAGGTGCCAGCCTCATGATACAAAGCTGCCATATGTTAAAGGTGAATGGAGTGGGAGGATGGAAGAGATTGACTATAATGGGTTTCTGGTAAAAAAATTACAGTGTCCCAGCTATGATTTTTTTATACTGTTCCTCTGTGATCCTAAACCACCAGTGTATAACCATTAATCAATTAGCATACATGATACTTCACTTGGAGAGCAGTTATGCCTGCACATTTTCTCCTATTTGAAAATCAAACCCAGAAGTTACTGATTCACAAAATCTGCTCAATGACAGAATACACTTTCTGTTTGCATTGCTACAGTTCCATCACTTCCATGAGGACTTTTAATGCCAGAGAATACAACCAAAGTGTTGAACTAAGCCTAGGCAAAAATAGCCACATGACTAGCTTTAAAAGTGAACAAGATAGGCTTTCTCTTACTTACAAAACTCTTCCCATCCTAATGCCTTCCAGCTGACTGGTAAGTGCATCGTACACATCTGGATGTAGGTGATGCTTTACGAGGGCTCATTAGCCCCATTGTGCTTCTGGGATCTACAGATAAAATGACTACTTGGGACAGGAATTTCTATTAGAAAATCAGTAATTTCATTTCTAGCAACAGAACAGCCTTAATCATCTAATAAATAAAATAATATTGATAGATGGGTTTTTTTTTTACCTTATTGTGTGGGGTCTTTTCAATACGCTGGTCCTCCAAGTTCAAGACAGACAATGGGAAAATTGAAGAGGATCCAGTGAAGGTTGGAGAGGGTTGGAGAACTTGGCTCAGGAAGAAATGTTGAAGGAATTGGGAAAAGGGCTTGGCCTCAAGCAGAGAAAGCTTGGGGCATTCTTCACTGAAAACAACTCAATATTGGAATAGCATGCCCAGACAGCTGGCAGAATCTCCCTCACTGGACATACCCATCACTTGGCTTGACAGGGCTCTGAAGAGGACTCAACAGACATCAGTTCAGATAACCTCCAGATATCCATCCCTTCAGTCTGGACTTTTCTATGATTTTATTATATGATTCTGGAACTGTAACAGACTGCCAAAACCCCCATTAGGATACATTCAATTGTCACTGAGCAAATGAGGTCAGAATCTCAACTCTTCTTAAGCAAACTGGCTGATACAAACAGTGATCGGAAATGAGAAATGTAAGTTGGTGAGGAAATGGGCATCAGTGATGTGTTTCTATTACACATTAATTGATGGGGCATGAATATGGTGCTATGTATGAATGACTGATTGTATTGCTACAGGCAAAATAAAAGTGCTTGCTGTCTCCATTAGAGTACACCAGCTTATCTTAAAACATATCTGGGGCCAAATTCAACCTTCACTCTCCAGCAGCAGAGTAATGCACAGTTATGCAGCAGGAAAGCAGTTATACTAGCAATGAACCTGATCCCTACCTTTTAGTCTACTGGCTTAATATCTGTCCTTCTGATAACTGCTGTTATGTTAGTAAGACACTTGAACTCACTTACTTTCCGATGCATACAGAGGTGTAACTCAGAGGGGCTGGCATTACTGTTTGCTATTTTGTGGTAAACCTATACACGACCTTAATGCCTAGCACAGAATCATGTGAGCGCTTGACACACCAGTGGTCTAAAAGGTAGTTTTCTCACACTTGTGGCTGATCTTAGCAACCTGGTTGATTGAAAACGACTTACTGAGAGACTGAAATGATTTCCTGAGGTGATTTCAAAGATTGTCTTGAGGTGAAGATGCATGGACAAAATACAGCTTTCCCCAGCAGGTATAGAGAGCTGTTCAGCTCCTTAGGATATATAGCCATGTAAATGTTTTATTCATGTCAGTTATTCACATAAGTGGGTTTCACTTTAGTGTGTAACACAAGCCAGCTGGTTTGCTTCTTTTAAAATCTGATTTCTCAGGCACTTCATATTGCTACACCCCCTTCAGAGATATTTATGGCAATTTCACAGCAAGCTCTCTCAAGCTTATGTGCCATTAAGATTCCATTCTGGGGTGTTTACTGCATTAGATTTATAACATACAGATTTATGGACTCAGCTACTTGATGGCCCAATAAAGCATGTTGGAACTGAAGGCAACTACTAATTAAAATAATACTTGATTGTCCTTAGCATATTGTAAAACTGCTGTGGATTTAAACAGAGCCACTGCAGCTCCTAGAAAGCCTCCCAGCCTAACTGTGTAATAAGAAAACTGACAATTTGCATGTAAGATCAGTTTATTTGTGGCTACACTTAGGGAATTATAACGTTTTTCTATCTGTTTGTATACATGGAAGTGAACTAGCGTTGAAATACTTTTAGGCACCCTGTGGCTTTGGCTGTTCTAAACACCAAAGAATGAAACTTCACAGCCAAAGGGAACAAGAAGGTTACAGTATTAGTTCCAGGGTTGTAAAGTATCAACTATTCCACTAATCCCCATTTAAACAATTAGCTTAAATCCTACTGAAAAGGATCAGCTGTTAAGATGCACCTCAAGCAAAGTTCCTCATGGAAAAGGGTACTTTTCAGTGTTGGGTAGAATTTTCATCTTGAAATCTCTAACATTCAGTGTTAGAAACAAGAGACTTGGGCAACACTGCTCCTTGCTCTAAACAGTTAACGTTCTCAGGCTGACTTCATCCACCTGACAAAATGTAGTAAGAGGTATGAATTTTCAAGCATGCAAACAGCCTGGCTTACACTGTAATTAGGAAACAGTGAGGAAAGCAAAATATGGAAACAGTTAAAATGAATATTAATTACCATGATGCCTTATTACAATGCTCAGTTAATTCCATTCTAATGAACTGCATTAAGAGCTCTTAACACCAGTGTGGTGGCTCCATTCAGAATAGAATTTTTTAGGCAGTGGTCATGAAAGGTGATTTCATACCCTTCTCTGCAATTAAAATGGATAGATTTTACTTGCCTGCCACAAAGACTGACATGCAGAACCTCACAGGACAGGTAACGATGGAAAACTGAGGCACTATCATTTGAAATGCTAGGAGCACATTAAGAAGAGGGAAGAACATTCATGAGTCCTTAACAAGCAAAAATCAGATACGCAAAAACTCCTTAAAAAGCCTTTTCATGTCAACTATTGAACTAAAATCTGGTGTTTCAGCAAGTGGGGGTAATGTGCAAGCCATCTACAAATGAGGGTTCCACCATCTAGATCAGATGAGATGCTGGTGTTGCTCATCTGAATTTACTGTCACATCTGCAATAGGTCAGTGTCCAAATGCAGAATTTTGGAAGAAATTTCTTGCACATTTTCAGCAAATCCAGCTTTCTGCTGAGTCACCAAGATAAGCACTTATATGAGAAGCATGGTAACCAAACCAGCACAAAAAGAGGCGAGATGTTTGAAGAAAATGAGAGTTCTTCTACTCCTTCTCTAAATTATATTTGCTATTATTGCTAGATGATACTATCTTCAATCTCAGTTTCCAATTACACAGGTATAAACCTACAGTATTGCAAGTGTTTTACCCAGAACAGAATCCAGCATCCATCTTTCTAACTGTCCTATAATGGCTCCCTGAATGAACAGATGGAGACCAAGGAAATAAGTGCTCTATTTTAATAGTTGCTCTTGCTTTTATTTCCATTGCTATGAAATTGGCTTTTAATTCACTTTCATTTCCTAAGTTATTTTCCTACAATTTATTTTGGTATAAATCCCATGTAGTAACCTACATCTGTCTAAAAGAAAAGCCACCCTTTGATTAGAGCTGGAATGCAGTATCATATACTGTGTGCTTGGAAACCTCTGCAGAAAAAAACATGTCTGCTTTAATACATCTAGCTCGAGGCACCACGGGGTGAGTCGAGGACAACAGAGCAGTGGGTTTGAAATAAAGGAAAAGCAATGTCCCTGCTTCTCTTTGGCTCGCCCATACATAAACTTCAATGCTATTTATGTGACTTTTATAACAGTTTGGGGTAAAAGTAATTCTATCTGCCTGCAAAAATTGATTTGCTGCCTTTCCTGTCTTTGAGGAGACCGTGGAAGTCCACCTGCAAAACAAGGGTTCCTGGCACCTGTAAGAATTAAGTAATATGCCAATTTCAGCAGCAAGAATAACTTGCTCTTCATTCGACAATGATCACGATATATGTGCAATGGAGATGAATTCTATTTTTCACCAATTATTTCAGTCTTCTAAAGGAATAATAAAAATCCCCTATTATATTAGTTATTTTTCACTATATTCTGAAATAACAACAACATATTTTTCAATTCACTTCCAGAAGCTTCTGGAACATACAACGGAACAACCCCTGTTTTCATGCATCTTTCCTCCAGCATCAGAGAATACAACTGAAGTAAAATCTTTCCTATAGCTTACAACAAACTCCTACAGCTTTTAGCAAGCAGATCTTTGTAAAAAAGCTTTCAATTCTCTATCTAGCAGGCATATTATTATGTCCTGCTGACATTAGCAGGATAGAAACCACAGTTTGGATTTGGTTATAAAAAATAATACTCCCCCCCCTTTTTGTAACTAACGGATTTGTACTGCATTTTTTCTTCTAGTCTGTCAGAAAAGTGATCACTACAGAAATCTTATCGTTAAGGAAAGCCAAAAAAGGCTTTGTAACAAGGGCCCAAGCTTAGTGCTTCCCTTTTTTGTTTTTTCTTTCCGCAGATGATCACATCTCCAAATGATTACTGCGTTTGAAGCTTTTGTGGAGGTTTTCTTTATGCTTTAGCCGCTGTGTGAGTGTAACATCTCATCAATGGCACCTCTGCTCTAGTCTCTGGAGAGCTCTGGGAAATTCGTTTGTAACATCTCTTGAGAAGTCACAGATAACTCCTGGTGCAAAACATTTTCCTGTAATTTGTTTTTTGGGGTGCACAACAACTGCTCCCTGGTGCAGTGTCCCCCCCTGAGCACCTCTCAGTGTGATTCACATTAGTTAGCATGAGTATTTCTAATAAGCCGCTATGAAAAGTATGCCTTTGTCTTTGTCCCATGAAGACATAGAAAGCAAACCCTATGGACACTGGAGGTATCATTTGCATAGGGTAGAAATCAGGAACAAAAAATAGTATATATGCAGAATATGAGAGAAGGCTTTTGCACTTGGTGCAGCCTCAGGGGCACGATCAATGGAATAGAAGCTGCTTAACCTGCAGCCAGTGATACCATGAAATGTCAATATTCAGTGATACTCAAGTTAGTAAACCTCCATTTATCATCTAAGTGTAAAGACTAGAGGATAATGACTTTTCTTCTACATGAGTGGTATGGCAGTTGGAAAACTCTTGATTGTTTGATAAACGTACCTAAACACTTTCTTTCCTGTTCTTTCACCTTCTTGCACCAACAGAACAACCTATTCCACACAACGGAGCAGGATATGACCTCACAAAAACCTATCAGTAACTAGACTTAGGTGAAACCACAGCATTACCTGCTAAAAATCTAGAAGAATTCTTCCACTCCTCCAAAATATAAGGGCATTTTTAAAACCTGGTATTTATACTTGTAAACCATTCAGGGGATAAGATTTTTCTTCCTTACCTCCTGGGTCCATTGTAGGGTCAAACACAGAACTGGGGAAGTTCTCAACATTGCAGTTGGGTTTTCAAACCCATGTGAAAGCTTGAGACACACATTTCATACTGAATTTCAGTTGGTTTTGTGACTGAGCCCTCTAGGACCCTTTGGGCAATGAAGTTAGAAAACCCAGGGAAGAACAAGTGATACTGGCAATAAAGATACAAATAAAGCAGATGGCAGCTTTTGTTATTTTACTCATTTTTCTATTAATTCTAGGTTTAAAATATGTTTAATATGCTTTTACTTCAACTCTGACCCATTTTCCCCCAGAAGTACTCACTTGATGAAATATTTGATTCCATCTGCTGTATAAGCTTCCTCCCATCCATAAGGCAGACCTAAGATGAAATAAAGAAACAAGACGTGTTTCAAACCTTAAAGTGACTCAAAGAACACAGTTTTGAGATGATATAAATCAGAATGCTGTCATTTCAAACCATGTCTAAAAAAGATTATAAATGAATTTTTGATGTTTTGTAACAAAATAATTTAAACAATACAATTTAATAACTATTCGCTGTGCTGCAAAGCTATAAACCATTTCATGATACTTTCATGACTAGCATTTCTTTTGTAGAAGCTGACAGTCTGGTCAAATCACAGTGTAGTAATTAAATATTTTTGAACTTTATATTGTAATTTACACCTACATAAAGTGACCAAAACCCTCCTGTGCCTGTCTTCTGTTGAGGTCTGTTTTTACAGCTGTTAAATACAGATGCTAATAACGATACAAGGTAGAAGGATGGGCAGAATGAAATCCTCTGCTCTTTGTTTTTTTTACTACGTTTACACATAATTCATGGGGAATTTAGGCACAAATTCCACACAGAGACAGATTTGGAGAAAATATGTACAGATATTTCTGTTATACATCCTAAAAAGGTTAATTTACTAAATACACTGCTTAATTTTGTGATTTATACTAATGTAATCAGTCACACTAATCTTAAAAACTCAATCTTGGACTTTGTTCTTAGGTTGACAGTCCTATCCATGAGACTAATAATACTTTTATTAGGGTACAATACTGTATCACTTTAAAAACTAAATTTTCATAGCAAACCTCTGCCTTTTCAATTACTGTTCATTCAACACCAACTGTTTGCAGGGTTTGGAAAGTGCTGGAGAAAGAAGCATCAGTCAATGTGCAGAAACGCTCCTGATGGACGCTTTTGTGACACTGCACTGTAATGTAGATCAAGTGAAAGGTCCTGAAAAACCTCCCTCTCTTGGAGACTAGAAATATGTATATGAAATTAAAATATGCATGAAAACTTATTCTGGAAGTGCTTTAGCTTGGGAGCCATCTCGAAATGTGTCTTAGGAGTTAAACTATTTTTGTGCAAGTCACAGTATCTCAAAGACCAGCTCATTAGAACCATCTGTGAGCCTGCTTTAGATTTAAAACTCTTATTTGGAAAATGTGCTGGCCTGCAAGCACCAGATGATCTTTGAAAGCTGCTTCATACCAAGGAATGCCCTAAGCAAAAACGTTTATTTTGGAACTTCTTTCTCAAAAGGCTCATTTTCTTCTCTCCCATCATCACAACTTTGTCTTTCGTGTGGTCCTTCCTAGCTGGAAAGGGCTAACTTCAGTTCTCTAACATAAACAGTCATTACAGCTACTGAATCATGACCTGGCACAGTGAAGCAGGTATAAACCATCTGAGAAGGAACTATACCTGTAGGCATCAAGTGAAGAGCAACAAGTCAGTCAGCCAGAACTCCAGAAGTCAGGAAGGGAACTTGAGAATTAGTAATTGTAGAACAGCACCATTACTGTTCAGTACAGCTTGAAAAGCAAAAAGCTCACTGGCTTACTTCTCCTTTCATTTCTACCCCATATTAGTCATTTATCTCAGACTTCTTCCCATTTTCAGTTTAGAACAGAGCTATACAATCTGTTCCTCAAAACATGCCACCTACTACCTTTCAGAGAGAATGATCCACAGCTACTTCCCTTTAAATACAAGGTAGCTGCTGCATAACAGTTTTCAAGCTCTGACTCCATCATGAAGAAAGGAAGAAAAGGATGTTTCAGGTTACAAATATGCTAGACATGATCACAAGTTCTTCCTCTCCCATAAAATATGGGACCTTCCTTCAACATGGATATTTTCTAATCATTTAAATGGCAATAGGGTTCATCCTTCAATTGCTTCCATCTGCCCTGGCCTTTCCTCATGCCTGCATGCAACGTGCATATGTGAAATAAGTAAGAACATCTCTTCTATAGAACCCCAGCATCTGCTCTGTGCTCACACGGATCCCCTCTATCGCCTGTTTCATTCATCAGTGATTATAACCCTTTTTTCACTAGAGAGTTGATTAAAGTTATGTCTTTTTTTCTCATTTCTAAATGAAGAATGGTACGTAGGTAGCAATGAAAACTGATGCTCTGTATTCTTTTGTTAACACAAAAGACTGTGCTTTTCAAAAACACTGAGTACATCTGTCACCTATAAATTAAACTCCGGAGATATCTCTACAGTTTTATTTGCCTTTTTGCCTATATATGCATTAGATTGTATATCCTATCCACTCTTTATATGCGTCGAAGTTCCACCTACATCTGCAGTTTTTTTAATGCCTTTCTTTTCCACATTTTTACTTTTTCTCCACTAGTTTTTCACTGCTGTTCCCTTTACTCATTTCCTTCATGGTTAGATTTGTACTTGTATCTCTTGGTATTTCCCAGGGTAGCCAGAAGGCTCTTATGTTTTGCATCGTGTTTCCCTAGACATCGTCTTCACTTCCTTCAAGCTCCTTTCCCCATGAATGATTCATAAGTTGATCTACTTCCTAGTGCTCTATTTTTTCACACCCTCCAGGGTCAGACTTGTTGCCTGTCCTAGGACTTGCTTTGAAAGACTGCTAAGCTGTCACCTGGAGTAAATGGGAGGTACAGGAGCTCAAACCATCAGAAACACAGTCTGAAAGATACAAGATTTAGCCTGTATAAACCCTGGCAGTCTTAGGTTTCCTACATACTTATAATTTCTTCTGTGAATTGCTGCAGTCTTTGATGAAACTTCATGAATAATATATCTTGGCTGCAGTTGTCTGCATATATCTTCTATAAAAAAAATTGCCGATTTACAACATTTGAAAGGACTTTCAGCAGAAAAGACAGGACTTCTTCCTATTCAAATATTTGTGACTATTTACCTTTTGCAAGGTAAAGAGAAGGTAAAACTGCAAAAGTAATTATGTCTGCAAAACAAAGAGATACAGTCCAAAGATCCTTTGCCCAAACAGAATAAACAGTCTCCTGAGAGAGTGTTAGCCAAAATACATTGTAACCTACAATTATTTTCCTCTAAGTACATGTATTTAATTAGGGTTAATGCAAAGGAGATTTCTATAATTCGATGTGAAGAATTAAAACAAGAAACCACTTGCTGTCATATGTATACCAGAACTGTGAGCTGGTTACTGAGCAGCAAGGCAGAACCCCTGGTGCCTGCCTGCCTCCTTGGCTGCAAGATGCCTGCTGTGATAACACGATTGTAAAGTTAACATTATATAAAGCTGAAAGGAAATGAAACCCTAGGGCAAGCAAAATTTTCCTGACACTTGATAAAGTGTGGATAGCATCGATCTTTATCACTTCCTGGGGTTAAAAGGACAGAAAATGCATCAGCATTGACACTTGGCTGGTTGCAGTAAGTAGAAAGATCAGCATCAGCCCAAGTTATAAACTTATATGAAACAACAGACATTGAAGATCTTGTCTACTGTTTCCAGTATACACACTTCCTCAATAAAAGCTGCATACAGCATGATCAAAGCATGTCCCCAAAGCAAGAAGGGGGAAAATACAGATATTAGGAAAAAGCCTCATTTTACTGGACAGTTATCAAAGCTTGAGACCGCAGTAATGTACTTGGGTGGGGTTTTCTCCCAGTATGTTAGTTAAAAAAATATTAAAGGAAAAGAAATGTGGAGATCAGTAGATGAAACTAATAAAAGCAGATACCATAGCATGAATGTTCTGCTGACCCAAAACTGACAGTTACTTCCCTAACATCTAAATACTGCTGTCCAACTATGGCTTACTTTTCTTCTATTCTGCCAAAATTACTCAAAGGAAATGAGAGATTTCGAGTCTATAGCAAGAATTGTTCAAGTTCTCTAGGATTCTATCCAGATTTGGCCAAAGTGAGACTATTTAAATGCTTCAAGATAAGCATGTCCAGTGCTTTACACTGACCTTAAGGCCAGACTAAAACCCTGCTTCCATTATAAGCAGTCATACAAATAGTACTGATGAATTTGAAAAGAGTGCTTAGGGACAGCTGCCTACCAGAGGGATAATCTCACCTCAAAACTCTTTTGTGAAGCAGAAACTTATTTCCAGCAGCATTCACAGCTTTGTCATCCACCATAAAAAGGATATCTGGCTACAACTGGCTCCTGTTAAGGCTAAACAATCCTATGTCTGTATCATTAAACCACCTTGTCTGGAACTCATATTAAGTATTGTGCTTAAGGGATGTAATATCTATCTGGAATTGAAAAGCCACATAGTACAAGTATTCTGTTTTACAATGAACACATTCTTTGACCAGCTACTGAAATAAGGATGTCTTTTCTCACATATCCCTTTACCTAGCTTGACTTCTCCAGTTATACATACTTCTTTAATGTATGTATACAAAGATAGCACAAGCTAGCTCAGAACTACCCTTTATTTGCCTCCTTATAATTTACTTATATTTTAGGTTCTCAAAAATGACTTCTTTTTAAGAAACAGAAATTACCTGATAAAAGTATTTCTGATACGCAAGACTTGATAAAGTTTTCTCTGTCACTTGATAAACGAGGTTTTAAATTCTGATCTCTTTTCAATATCCACCAATTCCAGCTCTTACCAACACTTAAACCTTCCTCACGTGGCCTCAATAATGGTGTAAAATTTGTTAGTTGAGATCCCAAATGCCTTTGGCTCTTCTCTCTGAGCTATGTAGGCAATGCAAAGAGGAAGAAAAGCTGACTTGCTGATCCTACTTTTGCTGGTGTTGGGCTCCTGAATGCTACAGGAATATGGCAATATCTCACATAGGAGACGAGAGGTAACAGATGATGCAATACCAGCAGAGGAACTCCTTGGAGACAGGCAATTTGGTACAGCTAAAGCAAAAACTTGTGGAGAAACATCCAGCCTTGCTTATCAAGTGTGTTCAGTGAGGTGCAGGCATAAAAGGGCTCTTTATTTTTTGAGGCTGTCAGTAACACGTACTGTATTTTACTACTTATTTGTGAACTGAATATAAAAACTGGGGTTCAGAAAAAACAGCTTTCAGAAGTGAGCACGCACTCTCGCATTTGTTTGTGTGCCACTTTATTCTTCAGATCATTTCAAGGGCTCTTCCCACAAACAAATGTGTTTCATTTTATGAATAATAGTCTGCTA
Organism: Neopsephotus bourkii; assembly: GCF_033783945.1. Classification (NCBI taxonomy): domain Eukaryota; kingdom Metazoa; phylum Chordata; class Aves; order Psittaciformes; family Psittacidae; genus Neopsephotus; species Neopsephotus bourkii. Next base: position 4,940,422 of record NW_026902223.1, read on the forward strand.
AGGGGCCATTCCTTTCCTTTCTTTCATATATCAAACCCTATTATAAAGAAATTGCTCTTTTTCTTTTGTTGTTGTTAATTCAATAAAGCAAAGATGGAGTAAGTAGTTTTCAAGTGGAGACATCTGGGAAATACCAGCAACTGAAATCTGTGCTAATTCAGAATATGGTTGGCAGATTGGCTTGTCTCCCTTTGGTCTTGATCCTAGAAACCATGCTTCAGGAAAAATATTTTTCTTTGGATGTCCAGGGCATGGTAACCTTGTGTTTTCCCATCTCTTATTAATCATAAGATACTGACCTATCTATGCTGGCAAACTCATTACTCTCTTATTAAAACAATTACATCCTATCAAGTTACAATTGAGAATGAGAGCTATAAAATCATTTGCTTTGTGTGCTGAAAAATTGTATGATCAATTTTAAGAACTTCATTGTAATTTTGAAATTACAGTTATAAATGTGGTTTTTTTTTTCTATTCTAACATTTGTCTGTGAATAACTTGGTACAGTTAATTAGAAACAGTATGAACACAACAGAAATTGTAATATATGAATGATGACCGGCCAACTGACTGATTGAAGGAAGCTAAGAATGACCTCAATCAGTATATGAGATCAGACACTGCTGTAGACATACTGCTCTCCTACCTAAACAATAAGGAAATCCAAATTTAGAACAAACTGCCCACCACATGCACTTGAATTCTTCAGAAATGAGAGCTACAGCCATCCGAGCAATGAGGTTGCTGCTATTTGTCCTCAGGAAGGATAAACTATTATCTTCCTGAAACATTACTTTAAAAAGATACCTTTTCAGAAGCTGAATATTGGAAATACAACAGAAAAAAACCCACCCAAAACAATTTGGACTGTTATTAAAATGAGAAGTAAAAGGTGTAGTGGATGCTTATTTTTATCCACGCAGGAGGTTAGCAGTGAACGCACAAACCAAGCACAGCACTTGAAAGGGCAATAAAATACTTTCTTCTGCTTAGTTGATGGCAATCAAACATGTACAACTAATTATGCAGAAATGGCAGAGTCACTGGAGCTTGCAGGACATACTTTACAATAACACTACTATAAAACATCCTGACTTTAAAGGGAATAGAAAGAATATAGCAAATGAAGTAATGAGCTGTCTGCTTCACCAAATAGAAGCTGCTCTTTCAAGTCCTCCTTTTAGCCCAGAGGTAAACCAGAAGATTTACCCATTGCCTGCTGTCACAGGATAGAATCTGAGCATCTACAACAGCTACTGATGGGAAACCAGGAACTTTTTTTTAGCATACAAAAAGCTGAAAAAAGACTGAAATTGAAATGCTGACATGAAAGGAATTTAAAGTACTACTAATGAGTATTATTTTTATAATGTAATCACCTTTCTGAGAAAAGGAATTATTTAGCAACTTACACTGAAAAAAACAAGCTTATTATTTCAAGATACTGATAACACAATCAAGATGTGTCCCATTTGGCTTACAATGCCTTTTCACATACCGCACATCTGATAGCCGAAGTTCACAATTGATTATTGGGAGGCCTGACATACCATTAAGCAGTACATCCTCCAACATTACAGCTATTTTAGTCATGAATGTAATATGTTTGTTTAGTCATCAGGTCAGGACAGTGTAAGCCCTCAGAGGTGAGGGATAATGAAGGCAGAGAGGAGTTACAGACTGCTGAAGAGAAGACAGGAAACATTATGGTCCATAACTGGGGATCTAGACAGAAACGCCATGTAGGCTAAAGAAATTCATAGAAGTACCTTTTGAGAACATTCTTGTTCTGATTGTTGGTCCAATCCACTTTCAGCTCATTAAAGAGAGGCTGGAATAACGCATTCTTACTCCAGAAATACAAGCCTCTGCACACATTCACCACCAGGACTTGGTAATCAGGAACAGCCTGGGACAGTTCACTGTATCGCCATCTCTAAACCATTTCTCTTTTCCTCAGTTGTCCTCCTCTCTTGCTCTCCTGATTACCCTGGTCTGGAATTCATCCATCTCCTCCCTTCCTTACTGGATCAACTTCTCTTGTCACCATCTATTGTGCTACCCACCCACGTCCATCACTGTCATCTCACATTGCTCACTGACGCATGTGATAGTTAAATATAAGCTTTCTAAAAGCATTCATTGGTAACAAATTAAAATGACTAAAATTAGAATTGAGCAGAAATTGTCTGAGATTTAAAAAGCAGTAGTATTACACGATACACCTTTCTTGCTAAGTAATATCTTACTTTTTTGCACTGATGATGAAATTAAACTGTACAGGGGGCTGGCATGAACCACCTACAATTGAGAGACACAGAACTACTCTGCTGAGCTCATTTCACACTAAGTACAGACCAAAGTCATACTTCTTCCTTTTGAAACAAGAATTGTGAAAAGTACTTAACGCAAGATATCCTTTTAGCCTGTTACAGAAAACACTGTAGCTGCACATAGGTAAAAGAAGGGGTTTATTTACAGGAAGACATGACTTTAAAGACAGCGTATTTTAAAATGAATGTCAAAAGTTCTTAGACACTGGGATAGATGCCTTTCTTTTCTGATATAAAACTGATGGGGAAAAATAATCCACCATGTGCCTGAATTATCATAATTCATTTTACTTCAACAGAATTCAAACATAATACCCGCAGCAATCACTAATGCAAAGCAAAATCTCAATCCTTAACTTCCAGTTACAGATTGCCTTTAAAGATGCTTATGGTAAAACAGATCTAGTAGGAGACTTACACACGTTTTCTACCTCATGTAGGTCTCCTTCCTAAGCACCAAGCAATTATGTTTTCCTCGTGCAAATTCTCCTGAAAATATACTTTTAAGAAGCTTCCTATATCATCCTTGGCAATTGACTTTCTCTGTGCTTCTTTCCATTTCAATTATCACACTGTGCACCATATCCAAGGAGCTCTGCTAGCCCTCAGCTTCTCACTCCTACCCACTGCAAAGAAGTGAAAAAATGTGACAACTGAAGGAACTGACAGAAAAGCACACCAACCCTCTGAGACAAGATAAGCCCCGATAGCTTTAGCATACATTGACACTCGAAACAAAGGTCTGATCATTCCCTTCTCCCTGACAGCTTGCATCCAGCTCTCTCAGGATGCTCATAGTTGTGAAGCCACAGAAATTAACTCATCATTAACTGCACAAGAGTATGCACAACCCCTTTGGTTCAGCTCCACGCTATAATGGCTGCTTTAAGACTTGATACCTGAAATAATGAGACAGTTCTTCAGGACTGGTGTGCAGACACATATACCCACAGGGAGACATGGGGTTACCCACCTCTCCGATAACCAGCCAACTACATCTGAACTGTACTTCAGTAAGACCAAAAGACAAAAGAGGGGTGTCAGCCTTGAGACTGAGATGCTGAGCTGGGACTGAGACCCCACAGTTCAATTCCTGTCTCACCTGTGTATTTCCTCTGACTCTGAGCAATCTGCATCTCCATGCTACACAGTGTGGAAGTTTTATTCCTCCCCCCTCATGTCAAAACATCATATTATAATGAAGGATTAAGGTACCAAAATTCTAAGTATTTTGTCAACATAAATTAGCTGATGGGCTATTTAGAAAGTATTTACCATCTAGTAAAATTTCTAGAGGGTTTTGACTTCAGTCTCCGTGGTTACCAGAACCAAGCACAACTTGTATGGGAAGAGACACCAAGTCAATTAAATTTTTCATAGTGGGCTCACAGTATGAACTAAACGAGTCCATAGATTTTAAAGGTCTGCTCTTTAATGAAGTCTTCCTTCAGAGATGCTGAAAATTAACCTAATGAGCAAATCTTGATAGCTCATCTGCATTTTAGGGTATAACAATATCACTTACTTGCTTTTCATTATTAAAATGTTTTGATTTGAAAGTCAGTACAGACAGTGCCTATTCAAAAGCTGACTCATCTTTTCTCATTAAAGGTAAGTGAATGGAGAGAGAATAAATTGCTTTTCTACCAGCAACAACAGGGTTCTGAAATCTAGGTCACATTAAAGAACTGTCTTATATACAAGTTTTAGACATTGAATTGGCTTTTTCCTTGCTCTGAAACATTAGAAATCACACACATGTTCAATCACCAATACATTGGCTAGCAACATGCTCATAATTGGTAATTCTTCATTTGATCAAGCTATATTCTGTCCTTATTAGTGTCACATTTATCTAACTTCTCTGCTTGTACATAATTACTGTAATGCTCTAACCCTCATACATCAAATTAAACAAGTGGGGTCTAATTTCTACATCCTGTAACAATACCCACAGGTAAGACCAGTTACGTGAAAACCATGTCATTCCTTGCTCACATTCAACAAAAAGTGCTTTTAGCCCAAATGAGGAGAGGTCAGGGATAATTCAGGATTTAAAACCCATTTGTAAATGGACATTTCTTGGAATGTCACTAGAAACCAGGATTAGAATTTTGTAAGAGCCTGGCTACCTGGATTAGATGTCTTAAATAAATAAGGTGCAATTCTATAAAGTCTACAAAGACAAAGTACTACCCTGGGTGCAAATAATCAGTTGCACAAAAGCAAGTGGGGTATGTCTGGCTAGCCCTTGGTTCAGGAGAAAAGGCTCTGGAAGTCCAGGAAAGCCCAAACTTCATATGATTCAGTAACGTAAAGCTATAAGGGAAAGGGAAAACCATTTGGGGATGGAAGAGCTGGTGTGTCAGATATTGAAGCAAACAAACTTATCATGCCATTTTTGTCTCCAACAGGCAGGTCTCAAGTACAGAATTGATGAATTGGAGAGAACTCAGAGAAACACAAGGGTGATGAAATGGCTAGGAGACATGCTGTGTAAGGAAAAAAAAATGAGCAAACTGGTATCAGTTTATTCTGGAGAACAGAAAACAGTGTAGAGACGATATGGTCTTCAGGTATGTTAAAAGCTGCTACAAAGAGAAAAATAGGGTGTTTTCAATAACTATAGGGATGAAGACAAGTAGTAATGTGCTTAAGCTGCAATAAGGAGGATTTATGCCAAAGGAAAAGCTTTCTAATGGCAAAGATAACTAGGGATGGGAATAGTTAGCCTACAGACGCTGTGGAATATGCCAGACACATACCTGTTTGGATTAATGTAGGTATAGTTCATGTTGCTGGTGGGTGAGCTACATAATTGTTGGAGGCCCTTTCTGGCTAAATCTTTTCTGATTCCTTGGTACTAAAGTACCATCTAAGTGCTAGTTTTCTAAACTTCTGTATAGTTTACATCACACCCAGATATTTCTGCTGCTTCTCATTTGCAAGGCACTTTTAGGTCTTGTTTCACAGGAGTAATATATTTTACTTATATTACATTCCAAAACCCTCTCTGTTTGTCTCTTTCTAAATATTTATTGTAAAACCAAACCAGTACTGGCCAAAGAAACAGGCTTCGTAGTACAGGGCTTTTTTTAGGCTTGTCAGTGCCTGAACTTGCATCCTGCTAATACTAAAACCAACCAAACAACAAAAACACTGCCAAAGGTGAAACTGTGAAAGGTTTTATTGCTGTCTTCTGCCATGCTAATAAACTACTCAACCTTCATAGAATCACAGAATAGTTAGGGTTGGAAAGGGCCTTAAGATCACCAAGTTCCAACCCCCCTGCCATGGGCAGGGATACCTCACACTAAACCATATTACCCAAGGCCTCGTCCAACCTAGCCTTGAACACTGCCAGGGATGGAGCATTCACAACCTCCCTGGGCAACCCATTGCAGTGCCTCACTACCCTAACAGGAAAGCATTTCCTCCTTGCATCCAATCTAAACTTCCCCTGTTTCAATTTTAACCCATTACCCCCTGTCCTATCACTACAGTCCCTAATGAACAGTCCCTCCCCAGGACCCCTATAGGCCCCCTTCAGATACCGGAAGGCTGCTATGATTTGGCTTCGCTGGCCTTACTTATTTAGGTAACATTATAGGCACTGCTTTTAAGCACAGATATGCACTTAAACATTGCTATTTCAGCAGTGATGATGCTCTATCCCAGTGATCTCACATTTTTTTGAGTCAGGGATCACTACCCAGCCTCAAAAATTCTGAGAGATTATCATTATGAACCTTGCAATTGAAAAGAACATAAAAATGTTAAGGTCCTGTAGACAAGCTGTAAATCGGTTGCAAGAGATTTGTGGTTCAGTGGCTGTTGACAAACTGCAGCTTGGAAACCACAGCTGTAATTCTGAATTACTTCGAAATACGCGGATAACCAGGCATTAAAAAACTAATTCAGATCAAATACATAGCAATAAAAAGTTGCAATAAATACCGAGTACCAAAATACAGCCATTCAAACAAAAAAGGCAAGAAACCAAGCCCAATAGGATGGAGCTTATGCCTTATGGCTGCCTCTGTTCTCAAGTCTACCCTTTGCAATCAGTCATTCTAATGCAGACTTCAAGAAGTTAAGACAGTGTAAAGGTGCTACTTAACACTTCCACAGTCAAGGCATCAACTGACATTTTTGTTCAATAACACACTGCGTAAATACAACATACAGTACTGATGAACCAGAAACAAAGTATTTTGTAAATCATTAACAAACTGGACAGTTATCTAAGAATGCAGGCGATTAACTATATTGTAATAGATTCTAGCAATATCTAGCAATATAAGGAAGAAAAATAAGCTGCATTTGGGATTTCCTATCAATATGACACCTAGTCAGAAAAAAAAGTTATTAAATTCAGAAGACTTCAGTTAAATCCTTGCTCTTCTTTCTCCTTTCCTATGAATGAGCAAGTTCACTGCTTTATGGCTCAAACACCTTCTTAAAATGGGGATAACAATCCTAATCAAGGCTTACAAATGATGTAAATAAAGCAGATCCTATTGGATTTGTAGACTGAAAAATGGACTTCTCACAGGTCCAGTGCTCCATTTTTAACTCAATTTCCATGCACACTCATTTTAATTTCATTTATATTGGAAATACTTCAAATATTATATACTACTACCTTTCTGAAGTGGAACTCTTCCCTTCCATTGCAATGAAACATTTTCAACTTCTTGAACAGATTTTCCTTTTGGAATCACCATTCTATGAACACTGTCACAATTACCACCCTTCATTCTTATGTAAAATGCAGGCAAAATTGGAGATTTAAATGATTTGCAGAAAATTCAAAGTCTTGCTGCAAGTAAATAGTTTTGTGGAATAAGCTTTTAAATTGTTGTCTGTGACCTTGGAAAACTGCATTACATATGCCTGGATTTTTTATTCCTGGCGATTATAGAATCTGTTTTCCTTGTATTGCAACTTTGAATTTTATTTTTTATTAAAGTACATCAGTTGTTCACCTCTGGGTTTCTTATTTGATTGGATTTGCAGCATATCTAAAGAGCTGCTGATAAGCTATCGATTTTGTAATATAATATTCTCATTTGCAGAATGAGGCAAACAATATTACAGGGCAAAAGGAATCCACTTCTCATCTCATGTGTATTTGATGTTATGTGCTGGGACAATTAAGTCAAGGGTTATCCTCAGTTTACATCACTGAAGACAGAATAAAAGGAAAATTACTAAGTTTTAGTTCAAGTCCCAAACTCTATTCCTGTGCTGCACCAGCAATGTTTTCAGATCAGCAGAGAAATGTGGGTAACTGCAATTTAATGAAAAATATGAACATTTCTTGCAATCTTAAGTGTGATTTTTGGACAAATTATCAGTTTGTGAATTAGCCACCGCTCCTGCACAAAGTCACTCACAGTGAATGGTTGGCAGCAGGGACTTACAATCCAGATGGAGCACATGTTGAACTGGAAGACAAGTGATCCCAGTTCCTATGGAGTTTCCCATTCAGCAGAGCTGGAAACCAGAAAACCACTGCCCCACAGAGACCAAACCAAGTGATGCATTCAGCAGCAGCATGACACTCCTGTCTTGCTCTATCTGCTCTTACCCTATGCTGCCTTTACAAGATGAGACTGAGCAAACAAGAAAGCAACCAAATTCCAGTTTCAAGACCAAACTGGGAGATGCTTCAGCCACATAAGGAAGAGGATTTACATCTCATGTTGCCTTCAGAACTTACTGAAGGCCAGGAAGATGTGCTACAGGCACACCTAACTCCTGCTCTTCTGTAAGGAAAAACTGCTTGTTTTTGAGAAGATGACAACATCTGGTATAACTCCATGATGGTACATGAGTACAGTGGTACAGTGCCAACATTTTGTGGTGTAAGACTGCAGTACCCATAGCTCAGAATTCCACATAATTCTGCAAGTGGGAGCCACAGATGACCAGGTCATATTCCAAAATTACTGACGTGATTCTGGGATATATCTTCTCTTTTAAAAATGCCAAGTCGGAAAAAAATCAGCAGTAAAAAGTTCTGTTAATAACTGAATATTATGACTTTCGACAAAAATGAAATGAGCCTCCCATGAGGTATGCTTCTTTTGAGGAAAAAAATCTTCAGCCTTCAGGGACTTGCAAAACAGAGAATTTGTCCACTGGATAAAACAGTTGATAAATTCTCTTTTGTTGAAAGTTTCAAAGGAATAATAAGTTTTAATTTCACCAAATGAATATGTTCTAATAGAAGCACTGTCTCAGAAAATGTTTAACTGACAAAACCTGTTTTTAAAGCACGCGGCACTGATTTTAAGATTTAATTCTTTTGCTACTCAGAAACTATTAGAAAGGGGAGCTGTACAGATGTGTTCAGGATGTACACTGTATTATTTAATAGGTCCCTTCTACTTCCGATTTCAATAATCCCCTGAAATATTTACGGCCTTGCCAGCACCCTGAATACACAGACCAACTATCTCTTTATTTATCATTGTGCTGCTCCTTCCTGAGCAGCTCTTCGAGAAAGGAAGAAAAGGTATGGTTCTAGTTTATTAGCTGAAAGAATATTAAAGGTATGCTACCCTCCCAACGCAGTACTGTCCCCACAAAGATTATCTGGCAGGAAATAATCTTCTCTTTCTAATACTAGAAGTATAAAAAGACACAGCAGCGTGAGTTTCAGCAAACGCTGGCAACCAGACAATATTCCTGGGGTCAACAGAAGACTTGTATTTTGATATTCAGCCTCTGCAAATGCATTTTAATATCACTAGCCTAATTATCAGAAGTCAAGTTAGCCAGGGTATGCCTACGCATGCTACAAATACATCTGGATTTCAATGTACAGGCATACACCAAAAAGTGAGGGACAAGCCCACACTTATATGTCAACTACTTCAGAACTCTCACGCTGAACTACAGCAAATTATCTGTACAAAATATAGCACTGTTGGATCTTTAATTTCAGGAACAAAACAGTAACAGTCTATATGGCATTAATTCTGTTGTAATAAACAACAAATAATTAGAAGAAAGCTGAATAGTTAACAACATTAAAAGTTCTCAAAATAGCAAAAGTGGTATTTGTGAAGACTTGCTGCTCTACCTTGTTAACTCTGTTTCACCTACGCTGTCAAAAGAATTTGCAGGGACAACTAACACTTTGCTAAACATGCAATGGTTTTGGCAACTGACTATAATATAGTTTAAAAGACTAAACTGAAGAAATGGGTAGATTGCATATTTCAGCCTTTAATGCCTGAGACCTTAAGACTTCGTCCGGTACAAATACCAAAAGTAACTTCACTGTCAGGAGAACAAGCACTAATGGACACTACCACCAGCACCTTCCATTGCCTTCTTTTTATAGATAGATGGTATACAAAGAAAAGTAATACAAAAACTGGATAATTAATCTTCTGCCTGTAGAATCTTCATAATGAAAGGCATAGTAACTACTGTGACTAGCAAGATCAGTATCATAGAATCATAGAATAGTTAGGGTTGGAAAGGACCTTAAGATCATCTAGTTCCAACCCCCTGCCATAGGCAGGAACAGCTCACCCTAAACCATGTCACCCAAGTGATACAATATCACTGAGGGAATAGGAACTTTGGAAGCTATATTAATTTGGAGACCATTTCAGAGGACTTCAGCATGACTACCGTGTGTCAGATCCCAGGCTGGCAACAGATTAAAGGAACATATGGGCAAAAAGTAGTTCAAGATGCACTGCTTGAGTTCCTGCTGAGCAGAGAAAGAGGCTTCATAGCACTTAATGGATACTGATGACTGGGATTACATCAACAAGAGCAAGATTGTATCTTGGATAGAAATTTCAGAGGCAGAGTGAGGAAATTAGCAGTCAAAATACTTGAAAGCTGCATTATGCTAGTGCACATTTCAAAATGCCGATTGCCTGCTATTTTATGAAGAGATAAGCATGTTCCAGGGTTAATCAGATTTTGGCCATTACCAGTACCAAGTATATTTCTTTTCTAATTTTGTAATAGGAAAGAAGAAAATGCTTTCTCATTTTTTTTTTTAGCATGATTTGCACCATATGGTCTACTAAGTGCAGCCAGCAACTACTTTTAAATGCTACAGTTCTTTCACTGATGCATTATTACCCTTTGTACGATGAAAGTAATTTTATGTCTTCAGGAGATGCTCATATTCTACAAAGCAGCAAGGCCTCTCAGGACTTTGTTTCTAAAAATAGCTTACAACCTTTCAAGAAGATGAAGGATGAACCTTTCAAGGGATGAGCTTGGTTATTATTCCATTTATTACTTTCTTATTTGCATTTCTGGATCGGGAGCATCCTGTAGTAGTAAGCACTGGAAAACAAGTTTGGTTTGGTTGGGGTTGTTTTTTTTTTTAACAGAATCCTCACTTGAAGATTTGCCAAACTGATTTCACATAGCTGTCACTCAACCTACACAGCTGAAAACTGATCTGCAGCGTTCTCACCAGGCAATATGTGCTTAGAGATTTTCAGGAATACACTGAACTTCTTGAAACCTCTTGGGCAAAATGTTGTGCTATTATGGATGGAAAATGATAGTTTGTGTGGCTAATAAATAAATATGTAATTTTGACCTGGTTCTCAAGCATGATCTTTAAGAAGGGAAGCAGTTTCCTTTTGGAAGAACACTCCACAACCTTGTCTTTGCATCTAGATTTGTTTCACATGTAAATGAATCAAAAGGTATTCTGGTTAGGGCTTCTTTACTTGATGTTATAGAAAATGAAGCAACTAATGAAAGAGAAGTTCTATTGAGAAGGTAAGATGGCTGCCCAGCTGTACATTTTTATGCACTTAGCAAACTCACATACATTAATTTCAATTCTCTAAGGACTCATTAAGAAATTATTATGTCATGGGCATCTCTGCAGAAGAAAGAAAAACCTTCAGTCTGCAATGTAAAGGCTATTGTATTTTTCTCTTTGATGTATGATATTTATGAGATGCTACATACTTGAGAGCACCCTCTTCATGACAGCCCATCTGGAAGAAAATGGAAGATCACACGGGAAACATTTTGTGAGAATCTGGCATAGAAGACTGCAGACAGAATGCTACTAAACAGTTACTCTGCCTTAACTACTATATTTTGAGCAAGAGGGACAGAGAGAGAAAGCAAGCAAGGTTTAAAGGTTTAATCTCATACACAAGCTTGTCAGAGCCCAAATCTATCTGTAATACTCTCCAAATCAGAATGAACTCAGAAGGATGACGTTCAATCTTTAAATCCTTCTCTGCAGAGCTATATTTAACTCTCAGGTTCACAAAATGGATCCCTGCTGTGGCTCCAGAGCTTTCTAACATGTATCCTACCTTTTACGTACGACACGACTACATGTTAGAATCCAGTTACATTTAGAACTAAGAGTTCTCCTTGCATGATTTCCTGTGCAATGTGATAGAAACGACTCAATGTGACAGAACTCTACCACTGTCACTAATGGAAAACCAATTATCTCCTCTCCTGGCCACTGTTATTTTTATTTCCAACAGTAACTCTAGTTCTAATATTCTGGGGCCTTCTGAGTAATTTTTGTATCTTTATCCTCCATTGGATGTCATAGTTAGCCAGAAATACTGAATAGATAACCATAAACATTGCATGAATATTGTCAAATAAGGCATTTTTTGTATCTTGAAACATTTCCTCTACAAATATATTTATTCAGTCCCTTCTAAATGAATTCTCAAACAATGTAAAAAGGATATTCAAGTCTTTGATACAAAGATTATTGTCAACCATAATTCACCAGCTTTCTAAAAACTCCCATAATGTGTTAGACCATTTCTGTTTTGGTTTTGCTGGATTAGAACTGACATCTGTGCTCAACTACAGGTAAATGCAATCAAAACATACAAATGTTTCAATGATCTGAACTGGGTATCATGTAATAAGCCACAGCTGTTTTTTAGATCTGCAGTTGCATGCATGTATTACAGTAACTGCTCATGAATGAGCATAATTTTTACCAGTGGGAACAGATTTCTGTTAATGACCTGAGGATATACACATATCTCCAAATGAAACTGCAGTCTGCATTCACTCCCTACAGCAAGAAAGTCTTCATTTAGATACTTTGATACATGTAAATTCAGCAGAACAACATTTTGTAAACATGCCCATATGAAAACAGAGCATTACAGCCAGGAAATTCTTCTAACTCGACATGATTTGAGAAATCTTCATATTCCTCACTTTGACATTAATTTTATGCTTTAAGTTTTCCAGGAAAAAATAACTCTGTAATAACCTTCTATTTTAATTAGTTTAATGCAGGTGCATTCTGAACTGACACCAAACCTGCCTTGTCCCTCTGGTGCTATCAATGAGTTATTCTGCCATTTCACATCCAATTTGAAATCAAAATATCTATCTTCTCATTTGTTTCCCCAAGGACATTTCCTGACTTCAAAACTCACATTAAAAAGTCCTTAACAATGCTCTGCTTTTCTAAGAATTTGGAGAAGTCTTCTCATTCTGGTGTATCCTTCATGTCTTGAAAGAAGGACCTCTCTCTCTGTGGTTTAAGATACTGAGTAATTAAAGCTCATATTCCAAAATCCTGTTGACTTAATCTGCATTCACCACTTTTGTTCAAAGCTCATCAAGATCAATGGAAATATTCCAACCAATGAGTTTCAGGTGATGTCTTTTGAGACAAGGAAACCCAAGTCTCTAGAATACCTTGTGCTGCTTCCTCCTAATGTTTAGACCCTGAACTACAGAAAGTCCTCTGTATGTTGTATTTGGAAGAGTGATGAATGATATTAACAGCATCAAAATAACTTCTTACGATTACACTTTCATCAGGTCTTTGTTAGATAAAAACCTGCTGATGAACACAAAAGTAAAGAGACTGTGCAAAAGGCAAAGGAAACAGAAGAACAAAAATGAAAAAAGGAAAACTGAATCATGGTGACTACTAAAACACTGCTCTCAGTTAGCAAGCAAGATGCTAAATCAGGACATTTGACGGAAAAAAGGAGGTATTTATGTGTGTGTGTATACATGCAGACATGCACAGAAAGACACACATGCTCACTCACAGTCTACTTCCAAAATGGCACGGACAGACTTGGCAAGGTCTCTGGCTTCTGCTGCAAGAGCTGTTGTGACAGTAGGTCCAGTCCTTCCCAAACGTGCCAGAAGTGCTTTGGCAGACAATGTTGACATTCTGTCACTAAGCGAACAAAAATTACTATGCATTTGTAAGGTTATAAAAGAAATGGTTGCTTTTAATAAAGCAAAATTGTGTTTCTAGATTGGCTTTGATCTCATTGTATGAACAAAAAAGATTCCCACTATCAAATTGACGAGCTCGCCTCAGAAGCAGTTCTGTCTGTACAATAAAGGTATTAGGAAAGTTCAATTCAAGCAACATTCATGACTCAAAATCCAGTGTCAAGAACTAGTGGGTGTCAGAAAAGTAACTTGCTTAAAAGTGATTTTCATATTAACATTTAAGAAGGGACACTGCTTTAGGGGACCCAATTGTTCTACGCTGCTAACCATATTTAAAACTTAAATTGATATACATGTATTCAATTTATGTATGTGCTACTGGATTAAGGATGATGCAAAACCACTTGGACAAACCTAAAAATAAAATAAAATTATAACCCGCTATTAAGGTTCCTTGCAATTTTAACTAATCCTTAACACATTATAATTACTTTATGGAAACATCCAGACAACCATGGCTATGTAATTACTAACTGCTTTAATTTAATGCTGAGGTTTTTAATGAAGCTGTATCCTGAAAGCCTCATTTATAATTCATGCCATTCTCTCTCTTCCAATAAGATGACACTCAGAAGCATACAGCAAAAAGTAGAGAAAAATAGTTACAAGATGTTTTTTAGAGAGTTTGAAACAATGGTAGAGTTTTTCAACATGAATTTTGTCAGTTCAATATTAATAACTATGTCATTTCATTACCTTAAAGCTGCTGAGGGAGTAGAGTTATCTGAAAGTATTTCATGTACGACCTGTTGGCCATAATCAAGAAGTTAACAGTTTATAAACCAACACAGTCAAAATTTAATACCTTATAATATGATGTTCTATTTGGGTGAGGGGGGTTGGATTTGTAATTAAAGATTCTAGCCTCTTTCAGCTAGAAGGGTAAAAGTAAAAACCAAAATATTATAGCCACTTTAAATGAAGTGAATATAGCTACATCACTCAGTTCCTGTAACATTTCAAAATATTATCAAATATTATCAAATATTACTTTTTCCTCTGGAAAACTGCAGAAATTGATGAGTTTGTGACAATTTAGGTGAAAAAAAGTTACCTGAGCAGTTTAATTTGTGTAGTATAGCAAAACATAAAGATTAAGTAAATTCCTACATGGATCTATACACTTACATGCCACCTTTATTTATAACAATAAAGGGATCTCTGCAAACTAGTTTTAGTCAGTTTATTATGTCCTTTCCTCAGAAACATACAACACCAAAATAAAATACTTCAAGAAAGGAAAGGCAAAGTTACCTCTACAAACTGGAGTAATTTTTCAGTAGCCACCTCAAAGGTCTTCCTAGCCGATTCTGATTTCCGCAGCTGACAGTCAAGCACTGTAACTCTCTTTCTCAAGTCTTGGATATTATCCTGGGAAAGATATTTTAAGGCCTTTATTCTAATAATTTTCTGCTGAGGCTCATGGATACATGGTGTGAATGGAAATGGATGTCTGAAATGTTTAACACACACTTTTCTACGTTCCTGACAAACACAGCTGCTCCTGAGGCAGGTGTACATGATGTGCTAGTAAAGCAGCTCCCACACTGCAACAGGTCTGAGCAGATGTTACAAAGGTAAATTGAAATTGGCAGCTAACACCAGTGATGGGGCTGCAACTTCAGTTTGAACTGATTCATGAATGGATCAAAAACACCAACCTGATAACGGTGACAGTATCTGTCAGCAGCGGGGCTTAAATAGCCAGTATGTGAATAAACTCAGTCTGGTGGTTTGCATCTGTACATCCTTTGGCTAACTGAGTAATTATAGCAGCTCTTTGAGAAAAGTACCCCCTAGTATTTCTCTACACGCACTTGTATAACCTATTGATCAGTGTTATGCATCTACCTGTACTTAAGCTACAGAGGATGTGAGCCTCATTAGCTTAAGTTCTGGAGGCTCAAAGTTTCAGCTTGAGTTCCTAGCACTGTTTGTGCGACAGAACCACGAGTGAAGTCTTCACATGTATATGGGCATATTTGTTTAGCTAAGCTGGCTGCTGAATGGATCATCTACACCAAAATATTCTCCAAATTAAAGAAAATATCACTACCATTAAAAGTAAACTTGAACATCCCTGTAGGTGATCTTGTCTGAAAGCCCACTATCTACTATAAAGTCCTTATAAAAACCCCATTTATTATCTTTACTTGAAGCAAACGAGTAGACACATCTGTTTGTATACACTATGTAAAGCAGCAACATCATGATCACTCTGAATGTCAAAGAACCTGTGGATTAAAACACCTTTTTTTTTGGCAGTCTCACTGGCCACTATTGGAGAAGTGGCTGGCAAGCCCTCACATGGACCTCATTCTTTTATACCAAAAAGAGCATACCACAGAACTGACATCCTAGAGTACACTACCTACTTGATACTGCTTCTTTCAAGTAAGAAGTGCAGAGAATCAAACCTCAACTCAGACATTCAAGTGCTCATTCAGAATTTCAGGAATTCAAGCTAGCGTCTGAAAACCAAATCTCTGAGAAAACAACCCACGTGCTCTGAATTTCTTCAAATTCTGGTATGTATTCAAGTCCTAGAAAACAAACAGTGCTTCGAAAATACCAGACATTAAAGATGGGGCATCTCACCCAGAAAGAAGAACTAGGGTGTGATTCATTTCATCACACACACTCAGGATTAGATGAGAGGAATTCCTCCCTGGGAGCTACAAGTACTCGCTGTGTCGCTTCTTGGCAAGCTTGTGTATCACAGAGCTCAGTTTCAGCTTTCAATACCTTGCAATATTGAACTAACTCTCATGATGAAATAAGACATTTCAGTAGGTTTTCTTCATCAATTCATATGCACACCCCCTTACCATGAAGAAAACAAAGTACACACACAAATACCAACCTGTCTGCACTTGTTCAAACTGTGTGTAGAAAACAGATCTGCAATTATGAGGAAAAGTTTGGAAAGGCCTCACATACTTTATTCCTTAGTGTGTTCTGAAATGCCTCACTGGACATGAAGTGGTCTGAAAATATGAGGCTCAATTAAAAATGTTGTGGGTTGGGTTTGGTTTTTTTTCGGCAGGATACTGTTGGTAGCCTTAAATTATTATCTTGATTAAATCTAAATTTACTTCAGAAGACTACTGGATCTTACACTTATTATTTGCCTAACAAACATACATGAAGGCCATTTTTACTTAAGTACAAAAGCATACAAATGTATGTATAGTCTTTAAAGATAATAAATCTGCAGTCTGGAAACTATTCCACGCTTTAATGCTTGTGATGTGCCATTTTGACCTATGACCCACATATGCTTCCAACTCCTATTTTTCCAACCCAAAGATATATGGATAAAGGAAGACACAATATGCTCCACGTTGCCCCCTTCACTACACACCATTCCAGTTATTGAATAATACAAGACAAACAGTGACCTACTTTGGAAAAGCAGATGAAAAGAAAATGAAAACAAGATACATGACAACAGCAGGGAAACCATGGTAACCACGACCAGTGGCTGCTTTGCTTACTTTATTTTGGCCAGAATGATCTGTGAGCTGAGCCTTCAGCTCTACAATTTCAGCTTCCAACAGGCGAATGACTTCTTCATAGTCCATTTCCATTCCCCGAGCCTGCCTTTGTGCGGCTTCTGCAAGATGAATCCTACTTCGCAGGGCTCTTGCCTCTTCTACAGCTGCCTTGGCTTCCTGTAGGTGATGGAATTTAATTGAGAGGTTACAACTCCACAAAGTAGTACAGATTTAGCTCAAAAGTGCTGCAGTTGGCATTAGGGCTACCTTTTAATATGTATGGTTAAATGGTTCAGCTGTTGATTTTTAAGTGTAGTATTTGCAAGCAAACAATAGGTATTTACAGAGAGAGATGATTTTCCTAATAAATTAAATCACAAATTCTATGATTACTGCAAATCTAATTGAATTAAAGGTTTCATAGAAACACACCTGATGCTGTTAAGCTGCCCATCATTTCCATGCTAAAAAAGCACTTTAATGAGATGTTACTTCATTTTATTATTATTGCCTGAATTCACACTCAATTCACAGTTCACACATCATGTAGGTGGAGTTCTAATGCAAATATTCAGTCCGCACTATTCTCAAGTAAGTGTTGGTTTCTATTTCTCTGCCTAGTTCCTGCTCTTACAGCGTTATCCTGTATTATCACAGAAGAGTGTTAGATAAAAATTACATATAAATAATGTAGTATGGAAAATCAGGATATTAAAAACTGTTGGCTTGAATTCAGCTAAAGTAATCCCTAAATGTCATAAAATCTGATTTCGAGAAGGATATTGCTCAGTTCATTTTACTATTGAGTATTAATTCAAGTTTAACTTTGTTTTGTAAATTTAGAAAGTCAAACTAAAGGTCTGGTGAACAGATGAGTTTACACTAGGAAACAGCAAACAAACTGCTCATCAAAAGTGCAGACATAGAGGCTCACTGGCACCAAAACCCATAAACCATCCTTCCCTCAGCTTTTGGTGAACTTTCTCAATCATTAAAGTTATGAATTGAAATATACAAATTCACAGACCTAAGATCTTCAGTGAAGGATACTCAGGTGAATATTCTACTCCTAGTCTACCTATTGTATCTTATTATCAAAGCTATATCCTGGTTGGGAATGGAATTAGTGAGAAATAGGCAGGGAGAAAAAAAGTAAAACCACTATGAATTCATAACAAGCAGGAAATAACCCTCTAGAAACTAGTGTTGCAATCACAGCTTCTGAAAAAAACTGAATGACCAAGTCTTGCTATTTTTGTGGCAGAGAAGTCATACAACATTTAACAGGTGTCATAACTGTCTAGAGAGGTTAGTGAAGCTTACAAAAGCAGATTTAATTCTATTCTTTCCTAACTTAAAAGCATTTGTTCTATGCAAGCAACATCCTTCAAGTCAGGTTTTCCTATACTTTGTCATAATGTAAAATGATCTACCAATCTCAGATTCTATGACTTTTTAACCTGTACACTGTTAGTCTTAAATAATATATATTTATTTCAAACCATAAGTAAACTAATCTCAATGCCATATATATAGGCCATCATCTTACTAATATTTATGAGGGTTTTGCAATATAATACCTATTTGGATGATTGCCAGGGACATTCTGGTCTCTTAGAAAATTAAGCATAAAACAAGTCATCACACATGTAGCAAAAAGCAACATCATTAGCAAATCCACCTCACATTGGTGTTATGTAGTTTAGAGGCTTCTGCTACAGGAACACAAGTGAAAAGGGATACATTTAAATAACCTTTAATTTGACAGCAAGTATAGTGACTTATTGTTTTCTTCTTTTTACTTTTGGAAGCACAAGGCATTAGATGAGCCTATTCTACATGATGAGCACCTCTACCTTTACACACAGACTGTTCAACAGCTTATCACTGCATGTCTGTCTGTTATCCAGGTTGTTAGACAGCTGACTGTCTGCACAGCACTAAAAGCAGTGCAAAAGGCTATCACTGAAAGCACCCAATGAAAGACCACCAGAACAATCCAGCCCTCCTGCAAGCTGCTCATTGCTGTTCTTCCTCCTAGAAACAATTCAGAGAACGCAGGGGCTTCTGAGAAGTTAGGAATCTATAAGGCAGAGGACAAAATCACTGCCCAGGTAGAGGGAGTTTTCTTGCTGCTGTAAGAAATGGTGTGACTCAGCAGCAAGAAACGCTGGGCCCACTGATACAGAGGATGATGGGGGAAGGTATCCTTCAGCAATAGGCCGGAGGTGGGAAAAAGACTCGGAAACAAAAGTGAAAAGATGGTCTGATATTAAATTGGACTAATATAAATGATCATAGAGGCCTTGACAAAGGGTGGCATTTAAAAAATGCACACATAGGAATTACTTAGATAAACTGGCATCAGAAAGGTCATGGGAAAATTGCTGTAATGAAAAGGGAGGTCTTAATTTTGAAACAAGACATCCTTGAAATAAAGGTTTAATCTCTTATAATCCAGAATTGCCTTCACTCCTCCATTGTTTTTTCGGAAGCCCAATTGTTGAATATTAATTTCTCCATAATAGCAGACTAAGTATGACCAGATTTCAACAGTGAAAGACCTAAAGGAATAATTAATGAACAATGGATTCTTACATTACAATGAAACGATTATTCACACTGCAACTGAACTAGCAAAATTTCCTGACAAACCAGAGCTGTTTGTAGAGCAGGGAGGCACAAAAAGAAACGATACCATCAGGCTTCCCCACCCTACAGTTACTGAAGCCGGCATGGTGGTGATCTTTCTTATACAGATGAGGGGCCCCCACCAGTGAAGAACAGATGGATAACAGCATGCTTCAGCAGCATCTTCTCTTGTCCTGTTCAACTGCTTGCATGAAAGAAGACGCAACTGAAATGGAATCTGCAGCTGCTAATATTTCATCTCTACAAATGCCTGATGGGACCATTTGTCCTAATCTGGTATGAAGCCACTACAACAAATAAGAAACTGCAGACTGGATGACAGCAACTGAATCCTTACAGAATTAATTTCAAGGTACAGATTTCTTTCAAAGCCAGGTTCTATTCTTTCTTGGATAAATTCAAGTTTTGGGAAAAGAGTTTATCAAATTTACATTCCAGCCACCACAAACACTGGAACAAAGGTATTCTTTTAAACAACACAAAAAATTGTAGTTGCAGTTGAATTATGTTTGTTCATTAACTTTACCAAAATTATATGCTGAAAACACTCTTTACAAGAACTTGAGTATCTTTACTATGTATTAAAATAAAAAAAGCTAATGAAACAAAAATAAACCCAATACTTCCTTCATGCATGGTGAAAGAAATCTTACATTGCTTCTAAATCAGCAGCCATTCAAGTTCTGCTCTTCAAAGCACCTCTTTCCCCCTTAGAAAACATACGCACATAATAGCAAATATCAGCCCTATGAAATACAAGTCCAGCAGTACGGGAGACCACAAACAGTACCCTACCTTAACAACCTCTCAGATTTATTATGTTCAGCTGAAGCAATTCAGTGAGAAGTGCACCACAGAAGCTCTGCTAGAGAAGAGATCATTCAGGTTGGTATGACCCAGTGTTTTCAGCCCCAGAGAATACAGTCAAACTCATCCCAGAAGATAAAAGACATCATTACAGATCTCACATTCATGGTGTTGACAAGACTTCAGATACTCTAAAGTGCCTTTCTATGCTTTGTGCCAATTTCAGCTTCCATATGATTTCAAGGAAGACCCAAAGATAGTGCAACATCACAATCTTAAAGTAAAAAATATCAATTAATACATTTTAATTCTCACAGTTCAACATTAGAAAATAATTACTACCTTGTTTCAAATTTAGCACTATTTCCAAAGAGTTTGTTTATGCTGTCAGCTACTGATTCATGCACTGTTTAATGAATTGCTACTAACAAAACATGTTCATTAACCAGAATATTTGCATGCCTGTCCTAATTAAGATGTAATCTCAGCAATTCACAATTAGTTGACAATAGAAAAACCACACAAGATACTCCGAGATATGATGGGTAGCCTGTATCTTCACTTAAAACCTTGCTTTTTCAGGAAAGCAGTGATTTAAAAAGAAAAAAGTTAAAATTATATTGAATTCAGAAGACCTTACGCACATATTTGAGCCAGTTTGTAAGTTTGCTTTTAACCAGTCTCAGTAACGTACCCATTATTTCATTTCACTTCAGCAGGAATGCATCATCATAGGGCAAATAGCCGCTTGTATTCCAAGCAGCCTCTTTGTACTCCAAGTAGCCTATACCATCATGAATCTCTGCGTCAGCACTGGTTCTGAACCATGGAAATACACGTAAAACACTTGAAAATGCACCATGTATAAACAGAACTAAAATTCCCACTAAAGGCATGCTTGTATCACCTAAAATAGTGCTGTAATTACCTATAATTTATTAGTTCTCTTTCATTTGACTATGTGAACCTTTTCAACAGCAGTCACTTAAAATGCTTACTTAGAAAATCAAGAGGGTTGCGCTGCAAGCTGACCTACACCATCCCATGAGAGTACTTGAGAGAAAAGTTAAAGTTCGAGGACCTCGTGTGGTAGAAAACAGGCATTGCTGCCACTTAGAGCATCTTAGAGCATCTTAAACTACCCTTGTCCAAGTCCACCTTCGCAGTTAGAGCAGGTCTGAAGTGAAACACTCGATGCTGAGGACCTGATATCCTTGCTGTCTACATTTTAGAGTTTGTACCAGCTTTAGTCTAGACTGGTAGACTGAACATCTGCTCTGGTTTAGAGCAACAGACTGAACACCCATTAGCGAATGGAAACGAGAGGTGTGCTACTGGCACATACTTCCAGTTCAATTTTACCCCCAAAAAGAATCCATTTTATTTCCCTGCTGTCCACAGTTTACTGAAGCAACATCAGAACACTCTTTCAAACAGTTCTTTTATAGTCAAGGTGATAATAAAGGTGCTGAAGAATCTACATACCTGAGCAAAAATGTAAACCTAATCTTAATAACAGTACACAGATTTTTTAACCTCTATCTTGCATCTTTACATATGGCATCTTATGGAACAGACAGCCATGAGAAACCTACAAGGAATACGTATAACAGTACAGGATAGCAGAAAGGCAGCCAGATCATAGGAAAAAAACAGTTGACAGAATGATATTCAGTAGAAGCAGGAAACAGGAAAGTTACTTGGATTTGAATCCAGGCTACAAATTACATGGGATTTACATATAATTGGAAATTTCCTTAAAGAGACACAAGAAGGCTAAATTTCATATAAAACTCTGATTTCTTCTCGCATTGATAGGTATAGAGACATAAACAAGGCATTCTTCACAAAACACTACCATTTTTTTTCCTGGTACGTATCAGGTACAATTGTCAAGTGTCTATCTGTATTTTCATACTTAAAACTCTGGCTGACATATGAAGTAGTTAACGTTTGGTCTGTAGGACAGGCACACTGTTGCCCAAGAACAGGAAAATCACTTCAAGAACACTTACGACCAGACAGGTACTACTACATTATTACCCAACTCTACCTGATCCATCTTATCTTATGGTTTTCAGCCTCAATTCAACAGCAGAGAATTATTGCTCTAAAAACTTAAGGATGAATATTCTCCAATTCTAATCAAAAGCTTTGTAGTTACAAAAGAACCACTTAGTGTTGAAGTCACTGGGAAAGTACAGTCCATATGAGAATCAAGAAATAAATGTTTCCTTCTCCCACAAACAACAGTAAAGAGGAGAATAATTTGTGTTTAAAGAAACTTCAACATACTTGCTTGACGATCTGTAGCTGCTCTGTTAGCTGTTTCTCTAAATTCATGGATTCAGATAATTTCTCCTGTTAAAAAAGGAAATCATTAATAATCAGGTCTGAAATCAGAGAGTTTTTACTCCTAAAACCCAATTAGCTTTTTCACAACTACAGGTAGCAACACTGAAGTTCAACCAATGTACTGTGTTGTAGCATGTTTGTAGGCCACAACGTAAGTCTGTTATTAATGTTGCATCATCAGATACACACTTATTCAAAAAGCTCTGATGGAAATAATAATCAACAGCTTTTACAGAACCTGTGACAAAGCCAAATCTTAATCTCTAAAAGGCAGTTTTTCAGAGGGTTCATTGATAACTGTTTAAATTCCTTGGGCATTTGAGGATTATTCACTGAACATTTCTGTGAGAGAAGTAAAACACATTTAATTCCGCACCAGGACTTTTTCTGGTTGTGACAAAAGACATTCAGGAGCATAGGACAATGGTCATAGCCCAAGTTATTAAGAAACAACAAATGTATTTGTGCGTTTGGGTCTTACGTGTTTTGTAATGTCTGTGAAAATACGTATTAATTCTGGAAACAGATTAATCTATCCTCCAGTTCTGATTTCTTCCAGAAGTATCAGCAGATGCCAGGAAACTGCAGTTCCCAGGATCACACGTTTCTAAATCAAATTGCTATGCAAATCACTTGTCTAAATTCACTTTTGTTAAAAGTCTGCTTAGACTCATTTCTCTGTGAATCAGATAAAAAATGCCCTAGTATTCAACGTAACAAATCAAATTCACCACCTCCAGAAACATATTGTAAGTAAACAATCTTCGAACACCAGGGCTGTTTGCTTTGCTTTTTTATATATTCATCAAAAATAGCACATAAAATTCAAAAGAAAAATAGTAAATTACTATATACACTCAAAAAGAAATTAGCCTCTTGAGTAATTCAAAGTAAAGGGAAAGTAAGTATTACCTTTAATTTACTCATTTCTTTTAAAGCATCATTTCTTTCTTTCTTAAGTCTTTCCACATCATCTTTCAAAGAATCAGAGGATACAATCTGCGCATATTTAAATACTAAAGGTTAGAACATGTTTTTAACTGTACCTTGCATAATCTTTAACATCTTCTCTTAAAAGGTCATTAGTAAAACAAGAAGAAAATCTTATTTTTACAATAACTTAAAGCTCTGAAAATACTAAAAATGTTTAAGAAAATTCTGCCCAACTTATCCTCCAAAACAATATTTTTCCTGTTAAAAAGGATTAATAATATTTTTTAAAGCATCAAGATGATACCATGAACAGCCCCTGTTTTCTTCAATATTTTAATAATACATGATTTTATTTTACCATTCCTATGCTGCAAATATTCTTTCTTAAAGTCAGCCCTAGAAGAAAGCAATTTTTACTACAGCAGTTGTGAAAATCACTCAACCCAATAGTTGTTTATCACTCACACAGGTAGTTGCAATACGTATTCCATTAAGAAACCTCAGTAAATCACTGTTGTCCGTACTTACAGCAAATTACAGTGTAATTATGTGAATTGCTTTCTGTAAAGTAGGTTGCTTTAAAAAGCTTCACAGGAACTAGGTTATCTTAAAGAACATCGCAATATGGAGCTGTTCTAAATATCTGTCCAAGATTTGGAGTAATCTTATATGTAAGAAACTCTCCAATAGTCTCCTCCCAAAATTGAACATCGTGCAGGCACATATCATACCTGTGAATCCAGGAAGCTGGTAATTTCATTGACTCCAGGTGTTGGAGATTTTTGGCCATCATCTGTAGCATTCAATTGCATAGAGCACAGATTCTTTGAAACTTCAATGAAATCTAAAAAACAGGTTAGATTTTGTTTCTGTATTTCACAAGTTGAGTTTTGCAGCAGTATCACTAAATACAACACACTAAAACCACAATGTAAGGCTACTCTTTTATAAATGCAGCATCTGCCCTCCATTAGATTTCTATAGGAAAACATGACAATCAGACAGAGCTCTCTGAACAGAAACATTTGGTAATGATGGTAAGAATCAAAATAAAAATATTCAACAAAGATCTTGGGATAAAATATCCCTGAGTCAAGGTGTGAAGGAGAAAACAAAAGATGGTGTGAAGTTCACATTCCACTATCTTTCTTGATTTGAAAATCCAGTGTCTTTTTGGGTGGTTAAGTACAGAAGTTATCTTCATATACTAGTGTTTGATGCTGTTTTTCTTAAACTTTAGGAAAAGTGAAATTTCCATCAGTTTTAGCATCAGAACTATCATGTCTCACAGTTTATAAGAAATATTCTTCAATTGTTAGTGTCACCTACCAAAATTGTCATAACCAACAGAAGCGACTCATTCCCATCAGAATTAGACTTAACTAGAAGAAAAATCATGATGATCTGCCTTTCTATACGCGATAGTTGAAATGTTCTTGCTTCTCACAAACTAAAGAAGTTAAATAAGCTGTCAGTGTAGTTCCTTCAAGAAGTCTCTTGTGATTTTTGGAAAAATTAACCTAAATGTAGGAATCTGTGAGCACAAATCCCAACTTTCTCAAGGCTGCTCTTACCAGACAAATTCGTGATTTACTTCCCAGTTACTTAGTTTCAGAATTCCAAGCTTATTTTCATACAGGAGAATAAAAAAGAGACTCAAAGTATCATTCTGTTTGCAGGAGCAACCCAACCCTGACACAGAAGATATTAACGGTTATTATCTATCATCATTTCTATATTCCCACATTTCATTTTTTTCCATGGTAATTAACAAATTGTTACCTCCAAAAGACACTGTTCCTTTAGAATCTTTCTGAAGTTGCTGCCTTAGGGCTTGCTGCTGTTCATCTGTGGGCTGAATCCCAAGATAATTCAATGCCTGGAAGGAGAAAACTTCATTTGGAGAAAAAAAAAGAGAGGACTGGGGATAATGACTGCAGGGACAAGGGGGAGTAATTAAAGAGCTACACTTCAAAGAGCCTTTGTTTCATAGTACACTCTCACTGACACCACTTTTATTACAGAGACACTCTGTGACTTTTCCTTCTAATTGGGAGATGTTCAGATATTATTTAACCTTGAATACGGATGAGTGTAATAAGCAAACCCCTTTGTCCTTAATAACTGCCTTAAAAATCCTGAGGGATATTCAGATTCCCGGAAGAGTTTCAGTAATTAGATTAACAAAAACAGCAATTTGCCCAGTACATAAAATGAGACATCAGCTTGCAACCTAAAAGAACTATTCAAACAGAAAATTTGGTGTATAATTCATACCTTAAAATTTGTCAGCCTAGAAATACGCTCCAGATGTTTTACATGCATCATGAAGGGATAGAAAGGAAAACTCAAGAGATTACAAGTATTTACCCTTTCCAGCTTTTCTGCTTTGAGACGAATAGTAGAGTTCCTTCCTTGCAGCTCATAATCATCATTCCGGCTGGGGGCAGTAACTAAGCAGAAAATAATTAACATTAAATAATGATATAGTTGTAACTCTTCCTTTGAAAGATTTGTTCTGAAGATCTGCTTATTAGAAGGATGGCAGCTAAATGCCCATTTGCCACAAATAAATGTTAATATTTAGATTGACTTTTGTCTTAAAGGACATAATTGTAACAAACACAAAATTTTGAGTATCAATCACTTAAAACTAGTTTTCCCCATCAAAAAGTGACAAGCAGCAAATTAGCAGAAAGAAACCAGAATAACTTTGATTGATCCATCAAGCATATGGCTTACACTTGTGGTATTTTCTCTCAGAGATACACAGTTACTCTGGAAACAGAAGGGGAAACACACTTGTGAATTCTGAGAAAGACCTTCAAGACACACCCTTGGCATAATCAACAGTTCCCCAAAGCGGATCTAGTGATCTGGAAAACACTGTGGAAAGAGAGGGAATGACCTGTTGCCAACTAAGGGCTGTAGCTTAGACTGAATTCCAGTATTTTTTTTCCTGGGAAGGAACTCTTTCTACAAGAACTATCATTCATTAAGCCATCATCCATCATCCCTCTCTTCTCTGGTCCTTACAGACTGCATAGTTTTAGCTAGTTGCATTAACAACTCATGGCGCATCTATTTTATTTCCAACATACCCAAATGATTAAGCTGAGGAAAGGAAAAGGAGTTAGCAGCATCAAGCAGTTCATGTGCAAGGTTTCAGAGTAATTGACTACTTTGTGTATGTGTGTGTCACAGATTTGTTATGTTTCAAACACACCTATGGATACAACACGAGAAGCAGCAACCTTTGAAAGCTTCTGATCACAGCAGGCAAAAGGAGCAGTTAACCATCAATTTCCTCAGATTTTAAATGTGTGTCAATAGAACAAGTTCATTGATTTGGGTTTTTTTCAGAAGAAAATGGAATACTCGTTTTCATTCATTAGTTGTAAGTATAACGTGTATCTTAATTATTTCGTTAATGAACTAGAGTGGTACTGAAAACAAAACCAGCATTTGAGAGAACTAAAGGCTCTTGCAGGTTGAGATTCTCTAAAGGAACAGAAGGAATCTCATAGATTTTTTTTTTTCCCACTTTCACAGCTATCTGTTTCCAAGCTCAAAGTGATTTACATTCTCCTCCTTTGCCAAAAGCATAAACCAAAACATCTTGAAAATCTCTGACACTAACACCTCTCACATGCTATATTAAATTCTGAAGACAGTGGGCTAGAACCTCAGCTGAATTGGCACACGTCCTTTCAGCTCAGAATGAAACAGCCTTGTGTATGAGTTTGGGCAAGAATTTCTCCAAACTATGTTGATTTTTCTTACAGCTCTAAGAAAAAAATTGTCTAAGAGCTACTTTGATTTTTCAAGGTTATCTTTGAAAGTTTATCCTTGAAAAAGGGCAGCAGGAGAGAGCACATAAGGATGCGCTGTTCAGTAAGACTAAAACTTAAAATGACAAGAAACAGTACAAAAAGGAGCTGCAGTATTTCTGCTTTCCACTCTACCAGCTAAGCTCTTCAGATATGTTAAAGAACTGTGGCCTTCTTGGTCTTTTTAAGCAACAATGATGCTCCTGTGTATTGCATTATATTAACCCAGAGACCCATATTCTGAATACATTAAAAAATAGCCTTTTGTCTTATTCCTCTGATTTAGTTGTGGTGTTTGTCATGATCAATGTGAAATAAATGTGTGATCATTAAACTCCAAATCAGGGTGGATCCAACACTGCAACTTTTCCAGTTTTAAAAGTTCACGTTCTGTCAGCTAACCCTCCAAGGAAGGAAGCCAACTGCTCGGATGTGCAATATGGAGACTGCTTCATTTTAAATTAGGATATCTAATATGTGATAAATACAGGTACAATTTAAATAACATTTAGAATCAATCAGACCCTGTATGTTTGTCCCTCCTCTTCTCTGTATGAGAAACACAGGTTATGCTTACACACTACTGCCTGAAGCTAAAGAATATAGTTCAGGTCTACAGAACAGAATCAGGTCTATTACTGTATCAACTGAGATTCATTATTATATCAGAGTACTGCATTTTCACTGCTTGTAAATACAACACATATTTGTTTCCCGAAGGAATTACAATTGTTCAGTGGTGTTGGGTTTTTTAATCTATATAATCAGAGTGACTATTGTCTTTGTTTAAATGTCATGACTCTTAAATATATATACACACATATGCATTCTATTTGTTATTAATCGAAAAACTGTTAAAGAGGTCTGCATGTTATTATCCTTCCAGTATGCTGCCCTGATCAAAAAAGAAGAGCACAAGCAGTATACATCCTCAGAATCTCATCAGATCAAGAAAGCACAGTTTCTATGGCAACCTAATCTTGATCTATATGTGAATCTTCATTATCTGGTTTCTACTGAGTATATTATCATTACTGCTGTATAGCAAACATTGTGATCACTCATTTGGTTTCAGCTGTTTGTTAAAGACAATGTAAGTTGTATTTGACAGAAGCTGCTAAACAATCCATTGATCTCAGTCCTTTATTTAGTCCTATAAACCCAGTGCAATATTCCTTTTTTAAAGACTACTGAGTCTCACTCTGTACTATTTTATCTGTAGCAGTTACTGAAGGAAAAAAGGGTGGCAGGGAATTAAATCAGCCTTTACCAGTGGCAGACACATCAGTAGGATTGCTGTCTAGAGAAGTAATTGGAGACTGCTCTCCTGTCATGACTCCAGTCTGGATCTATGAAAGAAAAGCAAAAATCATATAATACCATTTCCAAAGCAGATCACAAGCCAAACTAGAAATACACATTAATGTAAATGAGAGGGAAAGGAAGGAAGACTTGGTGAGAAATAGGGCTGGATAGATCAAAACAGCCCTAGGAGAAAATGGAACGCATAGGGAGGCTGGGAGGTGAGAAGGAACGCTGTTCAATGAAGTTAGATCAGGACCTTATCAAAACCTGAGTTTGGTTTTGAATATCTTCACAGCTTACGAGAGCACAGTCTCTCTAGGCAACCTGTTTCCATGTTTATATCTCAAACAGGATGAAAAATGGGCAAGAATTTAAAGTACAAATGTAAGAACAACTGAGGATGACCTGCTTTGACCTTATGTGTGACATGAGGCATTTACTCTTTCTTGTTCAAAGACAATAGTTTGAAAAATCCAAAAAATGATATTTTTTTTTAATTGAAATAATAGTTTTTAAATCTTCCTTCTTATGGTCAACATTATTTCTTTACACAACAGTGTATGAGCTTTATGAATTAAAACAGCTGTTGCTTAGCCGAAAGAAAGGGAATAAACCAGAACTCTGATTTCTAAGTGAAAAAGAATCACGAAGGAAGTGTAACTTGTGAGCTCGTGTTGTACTCACATGTGAAGTGATCAGAGAGTACTTTATCTCTGAAATATATAACAATATGTACACCTAATTCTGAAACTTTACTCCTCCAAAGTGAGGAGAACTTTGCATCTAAGAACACAGTTGATGCTTATTTGATTTGATTTGTTTTCTTACCACAAGTCAACTAATACTCGTAATCCTCTCATCAGTGTTTTACTCTACTGTTACACAACATGTTTTCTGGAAAAGTCTTGACGACTGCCAGGAAAAAGAGCCAGTCATTCTTTTACTAGGATGTACTTTGAGTTAAAACAACCCTATACTGAAATCCCAGTGAAATTACGAAAAACAACCATTTGCTCACTTTATACTAAGAGGAGTAGTACGTAAACTCACCACATTTGGAATGAACGATGAAACAAGCTTCCCATTAGGAGATGCAAGAGAACTAAGTAGTGCAGCCTGTTGGTCTCCATATGCTATAGAAGACGTTAAGAGGCTGGAAGGATGCTGCAGGCTCTCTGAATAACTGGGAATATTTTTTTGCCTAATAAAAGCTATCTCCCAAAAACTTTCAGACCTAAAATTAAAATTAAGAAAGTTTCAGCACATTGTACACTATCCTGTTGGTAAGATTCTACATTACTCTTGCAAAAATCACGCTTTCCCAAACACCATGTATGCTTTAACTATTTTTCTAAAACAATGTTTTATTCCTCATCATTAAAAAGGCAAATACTGTGGCTTTGGGTTTTGTTTTTTCTTTTGAAAGGAATGAGTTGTGGACAGCTCTGGTGTCCTCAACATAAAAAGGACATGGAACTGCTGGAACAAGTCCAGAGGAGGGCCACGAGGATGATCAGGGGGCTGAAGCACCTCCCATATGAAGACAGGCTGAGAAAGTTGGGGCTGTTCAGCCTGGAGAAGAGAAGGCTGCATGGAGACCTCATAGCAGCCTTCCAGTATCTGAAGGGGGCCTATAGGGATGCTGGGGAGGGACTCTTCATTAGGGACTGTAGTGATAGGACAAGGGGGAATGGGTTAAAACTTAAACAGGGCAAGTTTAGATTGGATATAAGGAAGAAGTTCTTTACTGTGAGGGTGGTGAGGCACTGGAATGGGTTGTCCAGGAAAGTTGTGAATACTCCAACCCTGGCAGTGTTCAAGGCCCCGTTGTACAGAGCCTTGGGTGACATGGTTTAGTGTGAGGTATCCCTGCCCATGGCAGGGGGGTTGGAACTTGATGATCTTAAGGTCCTTTCCAACTCTAACTATTCTATGATTCTATGAAAGTGTCATAATAGCACAGTTCTAAAAACACATTTCTGTCTGTTTCTAGGAAATAATATTGCAATTGAATAGCTTAAAAGAATTAATATCCCTTCCATTACCTCCAATGAGAAGATATTTCACATTAATCTGACCATAAATGTCAAACAATAACCCTTTTGGTGAGCTGATTTAGAGGGTTACCAGATACCTCATCTTTGTTCTGTTGATTATACTTTTTGCCTCTTCATAGGAGACGCCAATCATTGACTCTTTGTTTATGGATACGAGTTGATCTCCAGGCTTCAATCGTCCATCCTAACATAGCAAATAAAAAAGAAAACCCACAACATTTCTATTAACTGCTAACACTCTAAAAAGAACTGTATAATCACAGCACTTTACGGTATTCCTCTGGAGCGGTTAAGATAAGAACTATCAAGAACAGCCTTATGTATTGCCTGCCAATCTTCCAGGAATAAGCAAATCAAATTATCATCTAATCACCATGATAGCAGTCATTAGAAAAGTTCATCAGACAGAATGGATCTCAGGTATTGTGTAAAGAAGAAATTTGGATCCGGGTGCATGTTTCTGTTAAAGAAACCAACCACAGATAGTAATTTTTCCAGCAGGGAAAAATTACCAACCCATCTGACTACAGGAAGGTTCTTTACTAATTCATTCAGTTGTGAGCTGGATTAATTTGTATTTCAAAACCAAACATTCTTGGCTAAATATGGGACTCTTCAGGGACTTACTAGCCATATTCATCTTGATGAGAAAACAGATTGGTCTATTAGAAATTCACCAGTCAAAAAGGCAACAGAAATAATATTAACTTTGTGCTTCTGTTGAATTCATTTCAAACATCTCACACAGTAACATATCACATTCCTCTCTTGGAGACTGTAAGACAAGACTTCATGCATGTGAGGCTAGATTTCTCACTATGATAAAGCCTTCTTTACTCACATTTTAAAAGAAGCATCAATAACTTCACTGAAAATTCATGTAATTCACCTATGGTTAGAGTTAGTTGGGACATCTGTCTGATACACATCAAATAACAAAAGATGTCTGTGTTCTTCAGCTCCTAACAAACTGATCACAGAATCAACCTGACCATATGATACGAACTGCACACAGAAGTAAAACACCTTTCCAAAACCAGTATAATTTTACATATTAAATACCCACATAGCATGATTTTAACAGTGTTATTTCAAACCTATGGTAGCATTTTAGTACTTTTTCTTGTCACTGAGTGTTTCAGTTTTGATTAAAGAAAATGAAGATCTTCTCTTTCACTTTCCTCCAAGCCTATTAAAATTTATCCATTTCAATGCTGCCCTCATGTGGCACACGTTTAAAATATGCCTGCTACTTGGGTTTCTCAAACAGGATAACCTGGATTGGGAAATTACCTCTACTCCTGCTAATAGTAGAACCTACTGCAAATTAACTTCTCAGTCAGATTATGTGTGATAGGCTTTAAATTACATGTTTACAATGGGAAAAAATGTTCTGGAAACCATAATGAAATAGGAGAAAAGAAAAGAGGAATGATCACCATTTATCTACTAAAAGTCTGAAGAAACTGCATTTTTTCCTTCGATTTTGGCATTTTAGGATTAATCTTCATCTACACAAATGCAGTCACAAATAGTTATAGACTTTTAGGGCAAAACTCATTGCCCGTGAAATTAACTCGCACCTTCTTGCTTGGCAAGAGGCAAAAGCTGGTTATCTACACATCAAATAACCGTAATAACTCAGGATGCAAAAGGAGACTCTCAGATAAACATTTGTACGTACTTGAAACAAACAACCATTTGTTCATCAAAACTGACAAGCCCTCTTGATTTACATATTGCATTTGTCATATATGAAAAGTAACCAGGACTGATTCATACATTTTATTAGTCTGTCCTATTTTTCCTCCTGCTTTGCCTACACAAAGCTTTCAAACTGCAAGGATCCAGCTAAATGAAGTCTAAGGGAAGTGATTTTTTGAATACCAAAACCCAAAAGAGATGCTATCTGTAGCTTTGCCCCATGGTTGCTGATTTACTTTGCATCATGCAACCTCTTATAGAAGTTGGTTTCTTACTTTCTCATATGTAAACTGGGGAATAAGATCCTCGTTTACCCCAAATGAACTCATGAATAATTGTCATGGCCATGTAACCATGATACAGTGCAATGAGATAACTCTGTTTAAAGAGAAAGCAAAGAGCAACATAAATTTTGTATTTAAAATACATCTGCATACATAAAACCCACTGAAGCAGGTACTAAATGAAGGCAAAAATAGAGGTGACTGAAGGGGAGGGAGTGAAAAAAGGCCTTTACCTTGTGACAATCACCACCAGGGATAATTTCCTGAATATATACCAAAGGCCCTTCATTTCTGTTAATTCCTCCTACAATATTCAAACCTAGGCTTGTTCCTTTGCAAACAGAGATCATCTGAAATGCACTATCACTACAAAGAGAAAGAAAAGTAGAATTACTTTACAGAACCACATACTCAATAGAGACTCAAGTGATGTAGTATCTTTATCTTACTGATTTCACAAATACGTATCACAGCAACTAATACAAACAGTGGACATAATCTCCACGTTCAAACATTGTTCTGCCCCTTTACTACAAAATCAACAGCCACAATTCTGGCAATTACAGAAAGAATTAATAGGTTATTTTACAGGGCTAGAAGTTCCTCTCTACTGTATATATCTACTGTATATATCCAAGTCTTATGGGAGTACCTGGGTGCACACACACCAGAAGAATCAATTCATTAGAAGTCAAAAGTCAACCTGATTAATCTATTTCTAAAGCAATAAATACATGAGAATAATAACTTAGGACAACTGAAATTTTGCAGTATCAATGGTATTGCAAATTACAGGATTTAAGAAATGAATCAATACAACCAAATACTTTGTGCTCAACCCAAACATTTCCTGACTAGCCAAATATGACATTTTCTACAGCTCATACAAGAATTACAGTCAGGTTTGGAGATTACTTTGCAAGCTTTGGGAATGGTGCTGGGCCATAATTATTTCTGCTGCT
This sequence comes from Neopsephotus bourkii, assembly GCF_033783945.1. NCBI lineage: Eukaryota > Metazoa > Chordata > Aves > Psittaciformes > Psittacidae > Neopsephotus > Neopsephotus bourkii. Next base: position 4,974,403 of record NW_026902223.1, read on the forward strand.
GGTCGTGACATTATCCTTCGGATGAAGCTGAGGGCTCTGTGACCCTGAGGATGACCCAGAAGAAGGACTGTCATTAGATTTTGCTTAAAAAAAAAAAGAAGAAATAGTGAAAAAAGAAATTAAAGCACACATTAGGAAAAAAGAACAGAATTTCAACTCACAGAAGGAAGCTCAGTAGGACTATTTTTATATTAGGAAACACAAACTATAAGCAATCAGACAACCACGAGAAAGATTAAGTCTAAACAGGGTAAGAATTATGAATCGCCCAGGCTTAACTCTTCAAAACATAGCACCTGATGGGTTTTTCAAACTGGATGCAAAAGCAATTAAATAAATCTGAACTGACTTCCCTAAAGAATAATCACTCATGCTATACATGTACACTGATATGTTGAAGTTCAGGCTATATAAAGGCATCCTAATTAGGCAACAATTCCACAAGGATGAGAATTCATGGTATTGTAGCCCAAATTTTTATTAGTACTTTGAAATGTGCAACCACCAAATACTTCTCATGATGTTCATTAATTAAACTTGCTGAAAGTAGGCAGTACTATATTTATTTTAAGAGTTGAGGGAACTGGCACTCAAACCCCATAAGGTGCATGCTTAGAGTACAAACTGAATATTAATGGCTAAATAAACGCATGTGTTTGGCCTGATTTGAAGTCACTTCCTTCAATATATCCTCCCCCCAAGATGAAAAGAGTTTTAAGTCCAGGTTTCTACTCCAGCAAAGCAGGACTACTGTCCTACAGGATTACGTCAGGTTGGGAAGCAATTGCTCACCAGATAATGGTTGTGTTGGAGAACTTCTGGCCGAGTTGATGTCACTGTGAGAGCCATATTTATCCATCAGGTCATGAAATTCTTTCCTGTGGCAATAAAACGATACTCTGCAGGTTTAAATGCACCCTTTGAAACCTGCTACTGTTTCTACTGGACAGTTTCCCTTCCTCAGAGAAGACAGCCCAATCTCAGCTGGAAGAAGAAAGCCCTATCAAATATTCAGAAGAGGGAAGGAAAAGTTGGTGTAATACAGAAGGCTAAGGGTGGAATAGCAACAGACTGTGAATGAAATGGACTATTGGTAGAAAAGCCCAATTATTACCCCAATTTCAAAACTTTAAAAACTTCTAGTTCAAGTCAACAACAGATAATAGGCCAGTGATATAGTGAGGTCCAAACCAAGTTATTACCATCAGAAGCAATCACATAATACACCTATAGCATATGAACATGTGCAAAGAATGCTTTTAGTTTAACTACACTAAACAAGAACTCAGCAGAGGCTGGCAAACAAAGATGTGGCACCTCAAAAAAAAAGAAGATAGAAAATATATATTCATTGGTTATTCAAGAATGAGTAAAACAGATGTAAATTTTTAACTTCTCTTTAGCCTTCTCAGGAATACAGTTTGAGGCAGATCTCATTACATATTAAATACTGTGCGAGCCCGGGTTTTGCTTATCTTTTTCATTACGAAACCTGTTTTTACATCCCTAACTGATGAAATAAAGGGAAATTCTTGGTTAGAGGCACTGTGGAAAAAACAGTGATAAAGACCCAAAGAAGTTCTTTGCTGAAACCAACCATATTGTAACTAATGGGCAAGACAGTGGTAAAGATGTGCATTCTGTACCACATGTATTGAAGAGAAAACAAACCCTCTTGGCTAATCTGGGTGCAGCCTAATTTAGAGAAGTTTATAGTCTGAGCTATAGTTACCTCAGTGATAATAGATTAGGAAAAAAAGAGATAATAAAGAATGATGGGAGCCAGAAACATCAGCAAATTAATACTGTAGAATTAAAGAGAGAACATAAATTAACTGATTGCTGGGAACATAATTCCCAAGTAATTCCAGTGACTGCAGAGGGTTGTTCATATCTGCTGGATGCATTAAAGAGAAAATTCATTAAACTAATGCCAGAGGCAGGGAATAGCCATAAACGCAGCTGAGTGTAAATCAAACAAGCTTTTAGCACAGGATTTACAGTCACAAGAAATTAATCCACAGGTGCCTGAGTGAGGACTGAGCGCAGTGACATCTTCTGCACAGGCCATTGGGCATGCACCAGAACAGGAAAAGGGCTGAGAGATTTGAATTCTTCAAGGACTTTGGAGGAACTAGGTCAGTATGCTTGAGATAAAAGCAGATTAAGAGTGGACCTCACATATATCTAGGCAGTCTGAAAAAATAAGGAGAGGTCAGAGGTTACAGAGGGATTTAAATGTCTGGCAAATACAAAATATACAAGCACAGGAAGAGGAAGCTTAAACTGGGCAAAAGGCTAAAGGAATTTAGAGAAAATTCCCTTATGGAGAGATTAGTCTGTAAATGGAACATCCCAGGAAAGGCAAATAACAGCAGGTATGCTTGCAATGATTATCAAATGTGGTTACATAACAGCCATCTCCTCCAGAGATTTGAGGGGATAGAGACCTGGATCCTGCCATTTCCGACGATTTGCTGCCAATATTGCTTTATGTGCTTAACTTTAAAGGGCAAGATTAGAGCAATATTTAACATAAATGTCCTTACAATGGATGTATTTTAGACTACCTACTGCACTGAGCAGTTTAGCCTACTTACCCAACCTAATTCAAAGGCTCATGAAAGACTAAAAAGTAAACTTCTGGGGTGAAACAATGCCTAAATCTGTCTTTTTTCAGGAGGCAAGACCAGCTTAAACCACGCAGTCTTGTGGCACTGCAGGTCTAATGGATTCCTCGATTCTTTGGGAGAGGTATAAAATAAAATTACCATAGCAAATGATTTTTAATGGCATTAGCTGGTAACATAACATTTCAATCCTCTTCATTAAACTGAAATTGGCCTGAGCTTGTTACTTTAATTGATGCTAATGGTCTGAGAATAACTTGGTATCAAATCCTAACACAGAAAAATGCGACATGTGGTGCAATTTTGTGATTAAACTAATCTGAAAGAAAAACATACGCACCCACCCCACCCCCCCCCCCAACTTTAGGTGTAGCTCTGGCTTTTCATTAGCTCTGAGGTTAAAGCAATGGTTTATCTTTTCTTACTTTGCTTCTTCATCTCTAGCAACCAGCAGAGACATGTGGTTAGATGCTGACGCTGTTCGCAAGATGTCAACAGCCCTAGAAGGGGGGGAAAAGCCAAATAAATAAACCAGGGTGCTGGCAAGAAGTCCATGGTGAGTAATGCTAAAAGAGCAGAGAACGGACAAACTGTTAGTGCAGTTATCATATTCACTGCCAGAAGCAGAGAGAAATGCTTGCCAGCAGCACAACCCAAATGAAGCATTGGAGAACTGTGGTGAGTCTGTGCCAGGAATAAACTGGGATTGCCCTCTCTTCCCCTTCCCTTTTCTCATCTCTCCTTGGTCCATCTTGCTGCCTTCCTGGATTTCCTTCTGGATTAACAGCCTGCACCAGGGGAGAATATCTGCTCAGGCACTGCCCTCAGCAACAGTTACTGTAATTTCTCTTTGAATTTTTTACCTATGTCTTCAGCTAAGCTGTGCTGATCCCTGGTGATCCAGCTACAGAAACCATCCAACATGTTCTACAGGTTTTCCTGAGCAGTTTCTCCTTCATCACTAACAATGATACTTGTTGGCTGCCTCATTCACATTCACCAGTACTGAACCAACAGATAGTTATACAAATATTTTAACAACTTAATATATTTTAATGCTATTTTCACATACATTCTGTCATTAAGAAACTATCTTATTCTGTCATTATAAAAGCTTATAAAATAATTCCAAGGTAGTTCCGCTGAATTAGATTTATAGGATAAATTAATTGCTAGTTGAACCCCAAGGAACTCAGTGTGCTCTATGAAATCAGTGGTCAATAATGGCCAAAAAAATCCACATATAATATTCCAAGACCCAATAAACATTTAGTAATCGGAACAAACATACCTTTCATTGGTTACTCCGATTAAGTTTTCTCCATTGACATCCAAAATTAGGTCGCCAGTGAGCAAACGGCCTTGTAATGAAATCAACAGTAATGCATGAATCAACGGGAAAATGGTAGACATATTATATCACACTAATAAAACAGGGATTTTCCTTTCAATTTTATGTGACCAAATGCAATAAACAACGTCACATTTACTGTACAATGTACAACCTTACTACTTATAGCAGATCAGGTTCTGATCCTAATTAATCTAAGTTACTGTGGTAAGACTAGTAACTATCAATCATTTGTACTAATCACAGCATAGCCACTGAAAATGAATGTTATTTAGCTCTTTGTATTATTTACACTTGTGGGACTAGAATTTACATTTCACTGCTTAACATATAGATGTAAGTAAGCCCATATGAATGCATTAACATTTTATACATCCATAAAGATACCTACAAGATGTTTTTAGAACCAATTTTATTTGTAACCACCTGTAAATCTCAAGTTTAGGAACAACCACTTTTGAAGTAGATATAGATTATTTTACATGATCATTGTGCACAAGGCCAGTTGGAATCTCAAAACCCCCATATACAGACCTACAACACAAGTACAGTCTGTACTAACAACCTTATTACTGCAAACTCCGCCTAGTATAATTTCTTCTGAACATCTTAACCACCATTAAAAAAATAAATAACCAGAACTTATTAAAAATCTCTAGTTTTATAAAGGAAACACTACTCTTATCCTTTAGGAACTAAAAGGCCAGAATCTCAATGCTCATTTAGCAGTGCTGAGATTGCCAATTGCTTTCACACCAGCCAACTCAAGATCTGAACACATTTTTAAGAACTGACAGTATTAATACCTTTTCCCATGAAGGGTCCAAATTTTGTTTCTCTGTTTTAAAGTAAGCCAAAGCATCATGAACTCTGACTAAATCATACTTTAAATATCCTTATCCACGAAGTAAAACAAAGATGACTTCTTTTGACAGCTTTCTATATGCATTAGAATATATATGATAAAACCTTTAAAATTACTTACTATCTACAGCAGCAACTCCTCCAGGTAGAATTCTCTTTATGAAAATCCCATAATCTTCTGCTGTTTGTGCCCGATAACCTCCAATAATTTTAACTCCTGCAGAAGAAACAAATCAAACAAGCAGGAAATTGGTTATTCCACCTACTGCCCTGAATGGATTTACAGTCAAATCTGTAAAAGCTAGATAAACGAAATTTCTACTAACGACTGTGTGAACTGGAAAACCTCACCTGGTGCTTTTATATTTGGTTTACCCTGAATCAAGAGAATGTAGAATGTGATTACCTAATCCATTTTGACAGTCAGAAAAAGAAAGGCGGTGCACAGCTCGATTGATTCCATGAGGGCCCATAATAGTCCTAAGGAATAAAATAAAAGCCATTAAATCCCTCTGCAGCATCCCTTCTTTTCCCAGTGAAAAATCAGTCTCCTCACAGCTAACATTAGATGGCAAGGTAAAACGAAGTATATGTAGTTTAATTCCTCTTCCCCCAAAGCATTTCAGGCTGAATTATGAATTCCACTTTCTTTATAATAAAAGGATTATAATTATATAGGAACAAAATCCCACAATCTGGATCATCTTAGCCTTTGGGCAAAAACCCCGTATCATAACGTCTTAGATCAGGTAATGCATATGAAACCAAAACTGCAGTGAGGACAGTGTATACAAAAATGTTTTCTAAGATATCTAACATGGAATTTTGAGGTAAAATTGTCTAAAGGCAGACAAGTATTCTGGAGGTGGTTGATAATGCTGAAAAATTGAGGAAGGATTAAGAGTTCTGAAGCCTACACTTAGAGCTCATCTGCGACACCATCAGCATCAGCTCTGAGACTGCAAAGAGTCAAGAATCCCTATAAATCCAGGTTACCCATTTCCATTTTCTAATTTAGATGAATTATCATTAATAATCCAAGTGTATTCTTTATCCAGCTCCTTTGTCCTCTCACTTTGGAGTAGTCTCACCAGATCCCTTCCAGAAAAAAGCAGAAGCACCACTTAGGTTTTTCTGCTTTGACCTACATATTGGTCTATATTAGGTAGGGAGTTGCATTTTCTAGAGCATAATGTTGAAGTGAAATGGAACAACTAGAAATCATTAGCAGAGGGAAAAGAAGATCAAAGTGGAGGACACAGTGACCCAAATCCTCCCATGCTACCAAATCCAGCACACAGCCTGAACTCCATGCCTGAAACAGGGGATTTCTGCGAACCCACAGTACGTGGCATTAAACAGTGCCATGCCAGAGGGAAGAGAGAATTCCAGAAGGTCCACATGTTCCTAAAGTCTAGCACCATGCAGGAGATCCAGCTTCTGAGCAACGTACATAATTCTTTCTGGCTTTGGGTAAGAAAATGGGATGAGATTTGTATCAAGGGATAAGCACTTGCTCTGAAAAGCAAGAATTTGTTCCACAACCTCAAATTCCCAAGTATTTGCAAAATTAGCCCTTCCTTTAGAAAGGGTGACTGTAAGAAAGGACCTGGTAATTCATCCTTAGAAACATAGAAACAGGGAGCCTGTGCTTCAAACATCCACCTTCACTGCAGTATCTTGAAGTGTCTGTCTCACAGGCTAAAAAGAACTGATAAAACCCAGTTAGGGTATTTGGGCACTGACAAGACTGCACATGACCTTGCCCCTATGCAACAGACATAAAGTACACTTTCTAAGGCTAAAACTGAATCAAACTGCTTTTCCTTAATCACAGCCTGAAAGGAATAAATCCTTAAATCTGCTATTTCTCTAACACAACTTTGCTGATACGATTACTCCTACAACAGCAGAGTATTTTGAGTTACTACCTAGTATTGTCACTTCAATTATCCCATTAATTTAAACTGTTTTGAAGCTAAAAGGCAACATACTAGTCATGCCCTTTACAGGTCTGCCCTGATTTGTACCCACCTTTGAAGACTTAAACAAGGTACAATGATCTTTAAAATAGACAATTATTCTGGTTTTCTCTGTCTTGCCTTTTGCTACTCCTATTCTGTTCATGGCTCTGCCATCCTCTCAGCAGTTCTCACATAGTGGCTTTTAGTACAATAAAAAAGCAAGAACAAATGTTATTTCAACCTCACACTGAAGTTTACTTCAGTGAAGCCTGAAAAGATCAAATCTCAGACTTGAAGGTTCAGAGTTCACCAGGAATCACAGAACTTGCCTATATGCAACCATGCACCATGATTGTATAAATATGATCTAATCTAGACACAGAACACTTCAGAAAGGACCCACATGTCTAGAAGTAACAGGCAATACTTTCAAAAGAAACATCATAACCACTGACAAAGAGGATACAGAGACTACAAACTACTAATTCACAATGGAGAGGAGTAAGGCATCCCTGAACCAGTGAAATTGTCGTGATTTTCCCACTTAGCATTAAAAAGAACTGACACTTTGACCAGACACCTTTACAAAACATTCAGTTTGTATTTATGCTTTAAAGATTAAATCCCTTCAATACACGTGGTTTAAAGTAACTTTGTCACATAACAGACAAGGATCTTCAAGTGCCCCAAATTTGTTTAGCATATTGTCTCTTGCTGCCTTTTGGTGTCAGTTTTTAATCCCATATAATGTAAGAGATGGATCTTCAAATTAAGCAATTGGATGTCACGGCTCATGACTTGAGAACTCGTGCAAAACCACTTGTAAGCAAGGGTTTAGCACACAGAAAATGAGAGACAACACATCAAACAAACAAGCAAGACTCCATAATATTTAACTGTGTAACACTAAAATATACTAAACTTAATGCTCTGACAGAAGTTCTGCAATGCTGATAGACTGGGCTAGTATCATTTTGTGTAGTAGATGGTCTATTAAAGGCAATTAAAATGAAACCTTTTATACTGTTTTCTATTAGTTTTTAGCAGTATACACAAGGAAATTCACAGCTTTATGTTTCGCATCTTCTAGAGTCTTAGCAGAATATACAGCTGTGCACATTCCTCTGATCCGTATTTCAACTTATTAGTCATGTTTGTGTACAGACAAAATATTTACCTAGGTTTATCAATGGACGAATAATACCCTTCCCTCTCAAAATAAGTATTATTTGACACAGAAATCTAAATGATAAACTTCATCTGCTAATGAAAAGAAGCTGAGAAAATTTACAGCTTTTAAATTATCTTTACTGTACTTTCCCCAATTACAGACTAGAAAATGCCATCAGAACCTAATGGTTAAGCATACCAGTATAAGAGAGAAAGACCATCAAAACGCTCTGGTTCATCTTCATCTCCTGGTGAGAGCAAAGACATTCTTCAGCACAGCAGCAAAGGCAGCGACAAAGCAACCAAAATACACCCGAGGTTTCCAATTCAGCTGGATACAGGGTATGTGCAGGACAATTTCTGCTACTAAAGAAAACCCCAAACAGACAGAGCTCGAGACGAGTGTCTCTGCCTACTTAATCTGCTCTGAAACCCTCTGCGTCACATGGACTAATTCACCTATCAAGGTAATGTTTACTTTTTCTCTCTTTCAAATGGAAATGTATAGCAATTTTAAACAGTGATAATGCAAAGGAGAGAAAAATGACTTGCACTCGGTACAGCTGTGATTATAGAGTCTCTATCCAGCAGCTGAAAGCAAATGCAGTAATTAAAGCAAACTTATTTTCTCATGTGCTTTCAATAGTTCATTTAGACACTCCCTCCAAACAAGGTCAAAAGCAGTAACTCATGACCTTTCTAAAGCAATCTTCCTAGCAGACTGGATTATGTACATCCACACACAAAAGGGAAAGCCAGCAAAGCAGACAGACTGAAAGCATTAATGAAACAAATGCCATCATGCTGTTTACATTCTCAATCACAGCACTGACTTGTGTCATGCTTTAATTTGGTTTTTAGTAGTTGAATATACAACAGTCAAAAGACAGCACAGAACTTTTATATTTTCTCTAGACATGGAAGCTGATACATGGTTTTGGTGTTTTTTTTTTTTTTGTGAAATCAAATAAAAATGGTGAATTTATATAATTACATTGAGCATAATCCAGGAGATTAAAATATATACCACTGTTCCCAGAGGTAAGACTCCCTTCTGATCTGAGGCTGGGTCTTTCAGAGATGTGAGTATCTTCAGGAGATCTGAGCACTCGACATCAGCTCTGTTAACTGCTATTTCCTTCCATGCTTGCACCAGAACACGCATTCCCATTACTCCCCCCCTTCAAAGATCTTACAGAGATTGCAGTTTAAAAAGAAAGCCAAACATTTTATCTTCACCGACTTTTAGCAGAAAGGGAGTAGCCCTGTGATGAGACAGCATCTGTCAGCGTCTGGAGGTGCACAGCAGGACAGCTCGGCTATGCCAGGAATGCACACACTGAGCTCAGGCACCTTCTTCTGTTTTAAAGTTGTAGTGGCTGTGGTTTCATTCTGAGGAAGGATCTGTTTGCTTGTAGGTGATGTGCTGTGTAGTGTTCAAATATACAGGGGCCAGTCCACTCTGCCCAAGGTAAAGAAGGGTGAAGTGACCCACCACAGATGAAGGAGCAAAGCAGTGGTGGAAGTGGGGAATATGAAGCAGCCTCCCCAGTTACCAGAGCGTATAGAGCTCCACTGGCACCATTTGGACTGCTCACATCCATTCAGTGAAGAAAACTTGACCCTTCATAGTCTTTTCTCCATCAGTTTAATCCTGCTGGCATCACAGTCTGATATGAAAGAAAAGGTACTGATAATTCCAAGGATCGTAATCAATTAAATGTGCTGCAGGCAAGGTTACAGAACATAAAATGCCAACAGCCTTTTTCCAACAAAACTGTCTTGGCAGCAGAGGAATTCAATCAGTGGTATCAGTATGAGGAACATTTGTCAAAACAAATCACTCAGACCAATACAACTTGTTCCCAGAGATGGGCTTTCTGCAACAGAAACACACCCACCACCCACTTCCCATTAAAAGTACAGCTCCAGGCTATGCTTTTCCATTATTAAGCAGCAAAAACTTAGTTCTGTTAGACCAGACATGACACACTTCCAAATAATTTAAGCACATATAAACTAGTATTAAGCTTATTGCTCCCAGCCCTTTTTATTAGAATTATTATCAGTAATACATCACTTGTTCAAACAACTGCTCCTCCATCCCTCCTTCAATGTAAATGGTACATCCTGCACTCACCCCCAAAGCTTCAATCCCTCTTTACCTGAAAATTCTGCTGCTGTGCTGCTTTTAGTGTTTCTAAAGGTCTCATATAGAAAAGGTCTCATATAGAAGGTCTCATATAGAAAAATGTTATCATTGCTTCTCTTGCAGGTTCTCTGCCTTTCAAGAACATACTCAGGGGAACAGAAATTACTTCTTCCTTCCAGAAAGATCTAGGAATACTGCAACAACTTCAAACTCCATGAAATCTAGTATCAGTAAGGCTAAATTTTCAAGAGACATCATTTGTTACTTTATGCAGCAAACAAATTGGGATCTGTTCTCAAACAGCCACTAAACTATTCTATTCTGGCAACACTATTACAACTAGCCTTTCCCAAAGGAAGTTTTGTAATGCTTTAGTAACTGAGACAGATCAGGAGAATTTAGCACATGACAGAAAGATGTGCAGAATCTTCAGAGCCACGGTTCACAAGATCTTTGTGTTATAAATGAAACAAAGGCCTGTTACAAAAATCCTGTACAAGTCAATCATACCTTTCAGGTTCATTAACTCTGAACGGGTTATGGTACTAAGGATGTCAGCCAAGAGAACGCTGTATCACACAGCGTGAGCAAACACTGCTGATCTATCCAAACCCACCAATTATGCAAAATACATTTTGCTGATTAGGTCATAAAGATTAAAAGAAAACACATGTCATTATATGGCAATTGTTAAACATGAAAAAAGGCTTGAGCAACAGTGCAATTGGAGGGGAACATGAATGGTTTGGGGCTAAACCCTTGTGTAGAGAGTGAAGGTATTATTTAAAGTTTAGGTAAACCTCAATTAACATATAACCATGTGCATTCTTGAAGCATTGTGCATTGATACTGTCTCCCAGAAAATAAATAGGTATAGAAAATTATAGACTTCCACCACCATGCCGCTGAAGTGCAGTTATATGCACCTTTCATGCATCTCTTACATTGGAATTCAGTGCTCTAGTACCTATTCATATAATGCACCTTCCACAAGTGTGGCAAGTCACAGCTGTTCTGTAGATGTATCTTTTATCACATTCCCTGCATTTCCAGCACAGAAGCAGCGTTTGCTTCCCAGTAAAAACCAAATGCACTTTTTTTACTACTTTGTGGATGTATTTAAAAAAAACCCACCCAACTTATTTATGAGGTGGCATAAATCAAAATCTATGCCGAACTGTCTGACAAAGGTTTTGAATACCATTTGCTGGATTCTATTGCACAAGCACAGCAAACATGACAGTCCAGCAAGAGCTGTCTGTGCCTGTTTTTAGTTAAGGTTTTGATGACAGTGTTGGCATGGTTAGTTAGATGTTTGGGTGTTAGGATTTTAAATCACACTGAATCCATGTCTGCCACTTCGAATCCGATCCAACTTTTAAGTGGATAATATTAGAGTTTAGAGAATTAATATAATTACCATTTAATATCCCATGGCACTGATAAAAACCAAGGTGGTTCCAAAGCACTACATACAGAATATTAAAGCATGCAGAGTATTCTCAAAAAGTAATGCATTTTCATACATAAGCTCTATGCAGTGCCTTACATTACTGTAGGTGCCCTAGATGTACAAGGGGGTCATTTGCTACCTACTTTACAAATATGTTTTCATAGCTGGAGAAGCATTAAGGAATTTCTATGTGGGGTTCTATCTCTACAGAACCAGTCCAAACCAAGTGCTGATTAACTTAATGAAAAGCTTCAGAGCTATTTCCTCACTTTATGTGTAAATTCACTGGTGTTAGTATTAGCTTTCCCAAGAGGCTCCTTCAGACTGCTTCAACAACAAAGGTATTTCATCAAAACAAGATCCTACTAATGAAACTGCAGACTACAACCCAGCAATGGTACCCCTGTGTGTGTACGTATGGGGATAAAAGTACTTACTTTTCATCTGTATTTGTTAGGGGGTCTGTACTGGACATCTTCTTAGGCACACTACTTTTGTTAAAGATCAAAATGAAGGATGCTGACACAGGTAGTTCTGGCTCCTAGGCACGATAATAACTGCTGTAAGAAAGGAGAAACCACTTCTTGAAACTTACAGGGCAATGTTTATTATCAGACACTGACAACTATTCTTGTTTGTTACTGACCAGCTGAAAGCAAGTGGGAAAAGAGAACTTTCATCACAAAGCACACACACTTCATCGCTGAAGAAAGGAAGCAGTTAACTCAGCCTGCACTATACATTGTACCAAAACTTCTGACATCTTAACTTCCTCTTAATTTATGAGACAAGAATTAGGGTCAACCTGAAACCCATGCGATTAAAACCTAAGAAATGAAATAGCTGAGATTACAACTCCAGGATAAATCAGTGTAACTGCTATAGACAAAACCAGTCTCATTCCAGGGAAGGTTACTTGTGGAGGGAACCTTGTTTTGAACATGATCGGGTATTTTGTGCATCTTGTTTTCTCACTTTTTTGAACTTTAGGCCTATGGAATTCTCACGTGAAATATGTCAGACATAGGCCAAAATGCATGGAAAATGGGGTTACACACTACTAATGTAGCAGAAAACAGCAATTCACATTGTACTTTTATCAGTGCATACGACAGGGTGACAAGAAATACAACCCTACATGTACTGAGCTATCATCACTTGGAAAATTACTGTGACAGTGCTAATTCAAAATTATGCCTTTGCATCAGCAGCAAAACCTCATGAACCCTCACACGGCCACCAACCAGAAAAGATCCTTACTCCTAAGACATGATAAAAACAGGACAAGGAACTCTCTGAACACAGGCAGAAGGCAGCCACAGGTGCTACTGGCACCAGTGGTATGCTACAACCTGGGTTTAAATACAACAGCCTCCCTGGGTGCACAGTGCCAGCCTCCATAAAAACGCACTGAGCAATTCCTGCTGTATTTCTGCATGAAAAAAACAATGTGAAGTTCACTTTGGAATAGCACAAGTTTTCCTGCAGTAAATGTTTCAGATCTCTTGCTAAAGGATCAGAAAAAAAAACCCACCGTTTAAGTACACGAGACAACACAGTATTGCTTCATTCTGGGCTTTGTGATCCTCTTATTCAACACATCTAAATGGAAAATGAAGCGGTATCAGGACGTGCAGAGGCACTGAATGATTCACGTTACTGGAACCGGGCACAGAAGAGCAGCAGTGCCCTGAAGCAGCAAACCCGAGCACTGCTACGGCAAAGTTTGTTCTAGTGCAGGGGCCACCTGTCCCGGCGGCTGCTGTCTGCAGACAGGCTCAATCACTGCAGCATGTCAATATCTGTGCCTAAACAAAAACAAATCCTTACACCCTACAGAGTGAACCTGAACGGGGAAACACTGGCGTCAGCGTCCAGACAACAGCGAGAAGACGATGGGATGGAGCCTCCTCTCCCTGTTGCTACCCCGCAGCAGTGCCCGCTCACTCTCTACACACAACGCTCGGTGATGAGGCGCATCCACACGAAGGAGACTTCACCACCGCCCGCTCCTGCGCCCACCGCCCGCCGCAGTGACCCCTCTGAGGTACCCGGGCAGCAACCACCGCTACTGGGAGAGCTCTGGCGGCCCCGGAGGCAAACAAAGCCCGCCCGGTGCGGGGCCCGCCGGTCCCCACGGCTGCGACAGTTACCTCGATACGCACAGCGCCGCCCGAGGGAAGGACAGACCGGCAGCGAGCCCTACGCTCCGCGGGAGGGCGGTGCACGGCAGCCGGGGCGGGGACACCGAGCCGGTCCCACGCTGCGTCGGGAGCGCGCACTCACCGTGTGCCGAGTCTCGCGAGAGGAGCCGCCCGCGCGCCCCCGAGCATGGGGCTGTGCGGGTGGGGCTGGGCACGCTGCGGGTCCCTGCGGCTCCCCGGCGGCGCGGGCCCGCTCTGGGCGCTGGTGCTGGGCCGGGTGTCCCCGCGGCTGGAGGGGAGGGCTCGGTGCGGGCTCTGGGTGCCGGTCCCATGGGGGGCCCGCGGGCTGCGGAGCTCCAACCCCTTCACCCGCAAGCAGGAGGAGGAATGGCGGCGTCGGAACCGGTCGGCGCTGGCGTACATCGCCGCCGCCGCCGTGGGCATGGTGGGCATGTCGTACGCGGCCGTGCCGCTCTATCGCCTCTACTGCCAGGTACCCGGGGCACCGGTGCCGGTCCCTCCCCGTCCCCCCGGAGGGGTGCGCGGGTCTCTCATTGCTTCTCTCTGTGCCAGGCCACGGGCATGGGCGGGACGACGGGCGCTGGGCACGGCTCGGAGCAGATCGAGAGCATGCAGCCGGTGAGGGACCGGGTCATCAGGGTCACCTTCAACGCAGACGTGCACTCCAGCATGCAGTGGAACTTCAAACCGCAGCAGAGCGAGATCTTCGTGAGTGCCCCTCGCCTTCCCGCGTCTTGCCCTGAACCGCTCGCACCTGGGGTGCGAACACCTCGGGTACCACCTCCTTGGTGCTGCACAGGCACCCGTTTGTGGTCCTGAGCCCTGGTTTGGGAAACCACACTGGGATGCTCCTAGAGTGCTGCTGCTTCAGCACTGTGGTGGTGCGGGTTGGGAAGGCAGGGCCAGCCTCTGCTACGCGGGCAGGACTTGATGCCTCTTGTAGTGTAATTGAAGCGTAGCTGCTCCCATACCATCCCATTAGGCTGCCAAATCCCAATTGCTATCCCAAGTGTATCAGTTTTTATATATATATATACACAAAATATATACACCAAAATTATATACACAAAAGTAAATACACCATAAAGGATGTGTATTTGGCATATGCTTATATGCATAAAATGGGTGTGTATATACATATAAATCCATATAGTGTAGCCATATACCTAAACCTCTTCTTGCCTCTATCCTTGTAGGACTGGTTTGATTTTTGTAGTCTAACCTTACTCTTAAAACTAGTTCTTCATGAAAACTCTCACAAGGAGTTACGCTTCTCAATTGGTTTCCAAGTCCAGCTCAGAAAGAATAACCTCAAATATTAAATGTACATCCTGTATAAATCTGCATATTAAGAAAGCCCTGTGTGCTGCTGAACTGTTCAGAATAATGGAAGCGTTGCTGGCAAACTGGTTAAGATTAAAAATGCACACATGTAACATTATTGGTGCTGCATGTGATTTTGAATGGAGGTGAACTGAATAAGCAAAATGTTTGTAAAGTAACTAAACTGACCCAGCAAAAGATAATATAATTCTAGCTGAAGTCCAAAGAACTCTGAGGATGCAGTGCTGTGGTATATTAACAAAAACAGTGCCACTGTGCAATTGCTTCATACAGGTGGTGCCAGGAGAAACAGCGTTGGCCTTTTACAAAGCGAAAAACCCGACTGACAAACCCATAATTGGAATCTCTACATACAATGTAATACCTTTTGAAGCAGGACAGTACTTCAATAAGATACAGGTAAGTGTGAACAAAGCGAAGATCACATTTTCCTCTATGTGACTGAGTCATACTCTTTCTCATTTGAATCCTGGATCCATTTCTAGTTTTGAGCATTTTGAGAAGATACCTTGATTTTTCCAAATGCCAGCACGAGTTCAGTTTTAGTCATCCTACCTTAACAAGCTGCAGCACACATCCGATTTGAGTGGCTCCTAAATAACAGGGTATTTAGTAGCCATGCACTGGGGGCAGGTGGCAAGGACGTGAGCCAGCCTGGCCCCGTTGCACCTGAGGACACTTTAAAAGCTCATTTTGTTCCCCTGTAACACAGAAGAAACAATTGCTGTCTTGTTGCTCATAGGGTTGATCCTTCCCAGGATTATAGGGGTGTACAGAGAGTAAGAGTAGACTTTGAAAGATGAAGCTCTGTCACGTTGCCGGAGATGAAGTTTACCATAGCTAGTGTTGTCTAACTCAGTTTTTTCTTTCCACCCCATGCAGTGTTTCTGTTTTGAAGAACAACGACTGAATCCTCAGGAGGAAGTGGACATGCCTGTCTTTTTCTACATTGACCCAGAATTTGCAGAGGACCCTAAAATGGCTAAAGTTGATTTGATCACTCTCTCTTACACCTTTTTTGAAGCAAAGGAAGGACAGAAGTTACCACTTCCTGGGTATCAGTAACAGGCAGTCTCTACACAATTCAACTTCTGGTACGTGATTACCAGTTTAGAAACCATTTTTCCATGGAAGGAAGAACTATGGGAATACTGTGTGGTATGATATTATATTATTAAACCACCATGGGCACATGTTGCTGTTATGAAAGGATATATTTTTATTAAAAAAATAAACAACATCTGTAGTTGGAATATCATTTCTTGGGGATGAGTGTTTCTTCAGACAATAGAAGGGAATGCTATTGCTGATAGAGGAATAATCTTGAGTACTGTGAGGCAAATTTTAAACGCAAGTGTAAAATGAGATCTTCATTTAAACAGAGAGTAAGAAATCAATTCATCAACCACCTAATACTGCACTTCTGCCTCTGAAGAGTAACTTCCATGTAAGCTACTTGATAAAAAAGTGAAAAACAAAATCAGTTCATGAAGTCTCAAAGCTGAACAAAGACTGCATTGCTACATAACTCTCCTATGGCACAGAAGGTTATGATGATTCAGAAGGTGATGCACCCTCTTGAGTTAGTACTGCATCAGTAGTTCACTTGGTAAGAGCAGACTGTTATCATCTGAATAAGGAAGAGCAGATGTAAGCGCATCAAATCTGTGGTATGGGTTCAGTTTAGAAATGCCACCCTCAAATTTTGATGCTGTGTTCAGCCCAGTACACTGGGCACCTCCCCACCTGTGTATGAAATACTTTGAAGGGAAAGGCAGTACCTGAACAACTACTCTACACTGCAGCCTAAATTAGTAGCCTAGGAGTCTCAGAACCCCAAAGGAAATCAACCTCATTCAAGTTCAGCAGTGTTATCAGTTGTACAGAGGTACTCATAGGGGCAATCTGTACCATCACAACATGCAAGTCTGTATTCAGGTAACTTGGTCATTATCTGTGGGGTAGGGATAATAACTGCTTATCATAGCTTTGCAAGTGAGGAGGGAGTTGAAGAGCAAGTTTAAACCTCATTTTCAGACAGGAATGAACCTCAGTCCAGTACATCACCTGCTGGGCCAGTTCTTTCTACCCTTTCAGCAGATGAGAGCTAATAAAGGCAGGCTAATGTTGGTTTGTTTGGATCCTAAGAAGGCAATGTGTGTATTAGAAGTAACTTGCAGTTACTTCAAGTCTCATTTATGTTTACATACAATAGTTTGTTTTAAGTGGATACTACCTTTAAAATGCATTACTTTAAAATGCACCTAATGTACTTACTAGGTGATTAAATAGATTCTGCATGATATTCATGTCACATCTGCATTGTAATAAAGTTTTAAAACTTTTCATTCATCTTTCTAAAGCATTTTATCCAGCAGAACACATGGAGCCCACTCAAGGGACATAGATCTGTATGAATGAGCTTTATAATCAATTACTCCAGTTATGCTTCAATAAGAAAACCCAAGACAAATCTTCAAATCCAGGCTAGAAAAAACAATTCTTACCTGGGCTGCCTTTAGTTCATTGCCTTTTTGGAAGCTGAGCCGATTACAACAGTTCTCTCACATTGCTTTAATTCTGGCCACATATTTCAGGAGAACAGGAGCATCCTCCCTGGCAAGTGCCAGTCCCCTAAAAATGTGGGTTTCCCCCCTCACAGAGACTGAGCACATTCCAACCATAAAACGAGCTTCCTGACCTCAGTAATCTGCCAGTTCCCTGCCATCTATCTATGACCACTTTACTTTACATATGGAAAGTTCAGTTCACAATCATCCATTATGGATCACCGTACTGAAGTAACTTTTTCTGTTATGCTTTAGTGTCCCACGGTTTTACCAGTACAACTAAGCTGTAGGGAAAAACTGATCCCATTGCTCAGCAGTTTTCTCAGCCTGCTGTCCTGACCATTGCAAATAATACAAGAAAAATAATAAATAAGATACTTCAAATATTACCTACATTTGGTATTTCATGGGATATGCATGCAAAAACTCAGACATGATGGGGTTAACTTCTCAGCATTTCATTTTATTTGGCATTTTATGCTACAAAGTTGCAGAGCCAATGGAGAATTCATCACTTACATCAGTTAACATAGTGAATGTGTAAAATACAGTATTTCACAACCCCCCCTAGCTTATCAGCTATGAACACCAAACAAGTTCTCAAACTTTATATCAATTATAAATTCAGAGAACTATACCTGTTAAAGTGCACATTTTACATTCAGCATTAAAATAGATAAGGCACTTTAATTATTAAGGTAATTGTTATTAACAGGGTTACACAGTTTGATTAAAAGATAACCACTGCTCATCTGCATTGTAGATGACTATTTTTTCCTTCACCAGAACCACCTCTGCAGGGCAGGAACACTGAAAGAAATTACTCATCCCTCTCCAATATTTACTGAGTAAATAAGAGTAGCAACAATGGAACAAGCAGGGGTTTTTCTGTTCTGCTCATCATGGATGACAGCACCTCAAGTCCCAGCTCAGGTTCTTAGGAAGACAAAAATCCAACTATATTGTGGGCTTGTAGGAGGAAAAACCCTGTATTCAGAATATGAATTTGGAGAGTTAACACTGCCTGTCTTCAGTCATCTATCAGCATCCTACATACCAAAGCCCCTTTTAAACTTTTAGTGAGGTAAACACAGACAGCAATGAGGCCGAAAGAGAAACTGGGTTCACAGATTCTGTAAACCTAACATCCTTTTTGTTTGTGTCAAGTGTTACCTGATACACAGAAGAATTTGGAAATCATGTTTTAAAGGCCCTCAAAATGCTTGAAAAATAAATAATGAAAGTCACCTTGAATAAGAGACAGCTGAACACTGAGGACAAGTTATCAAGGTGTAGAACCAAGTAACACTTCAACTTCCACACAGCTCAATAAACAAGTATTGGAATACTATGTCTAAACACAAAACCTGTTCTATTATTCACTTCTATGTTACAGGAAGCACTGCATAGGGCCAGCATCAGAGAATAACCTGCATTCAGCAAAAGACTTCACCTCCACCTTCAGCATTTGGTATTCTTTTTAGCTTCCGCCTTCAGCACAACATCAATTTCTTCATAAACAGCTCTGAAAGAAGAGGAACAGAACAACTCCAACATCACATTTGTTTCATCTTGACAAAGTGCACCAACAGAACCATGAACTGCCAAGAACATGTAGTGTTTGCCTAACAGAGCAGCACCAGCTGCAGGATGCCCAGGTTTCCATGGAAACAAGGAGCAAATCCTATGGTGTGTCTGTGACAATACAGTTTTTTGATAGATACCTTTGGACGTGGTCATTTTCACTGAAATAAATTTGGGAACAGGAGTGCAAAATGCAAATGGCAAAAGCATACCCTGTACTGTGCAATTAAAAAGAGAAATCTTTGGTAAGATTTTTTCTACATCAGAATTCCCCAGAAATAAATTCTGTATCAATGGCTCAAATTTTTTACAATTTATTGGTACAAAAGGAGAGTTCTGCTGTCAGTTTAGTTTTGTATTGATTTTCTATCACTGCAGAGGATTTTATGAGACTGTGTTTGACTCAGCATCACTCCACCATTTTTACAGGTGCTGTTTAATGAACATATAGGAGCTTATTCCTTAATTGGTCATGCCAGAAATACTGGAATAAAATGTACAAAGCACAGCCACTCTCATTTACATTAACAATCCAGTTGGCCACCCAACTCAGCCTAAATAGCATGCATGAAGCGTTTTCTCACTTAGAAGAAAAAGCCTTCTTGCCTTTGGCACCTAAGACAACTGTATTATTAGCTATTGTAAAAGTTACTTACTCAGTAGGAGCCAGGGGATCAAATTCCATTATCTCATAGTAATGAGGTGCTTGTGCCTTGTTCTTTGATTCAGCTGAAGAATAAACACAGATAAAATACAGGTTTAAATGTAAATGAAAAGCACGCTTGCTGCATGTTACTTTTGTGTATCTTCCTGAAAGTAGCAGATTATCTCTTATGAATCTAGTTGCTTATAGACAGATAAGTGTAAGAGAAGCTATGAGTAATACCAGTTTTCATCAATGCTTGTTGCACCTAGTCTTTAACAGCTATTATGTAGCCCTTAAGTTCTAACAAGAAAAACACATCTCTGTAGAAGTTAGGTGGTCTGCAGTATGTATTACCTGCTGCTGACAATCCATTTGATGGTGTAGTTTGTCCTGGATTCAGAGGCACTGGGCTTAAGACAGTCGCCAACTAAGGACATCAAGCAAAAGACCACATAAAGAGACTCTTCTATGAGCACTGGTTTGACTTAACTTCTACACCTGTTGACTTATCATTGGACTCTGACTATATCACATAAATTCAAAGGCCAACAGTAATCAATCTTGTTAATCTTGATTCTGCACACAAACATCAAAACATCTTTTAGTGTTATCTACAGCACAATTGTATAATGTACTTCTGCGTAATTTGTTACACTACACAAAGACCACAGTATTCACAATACAGGTATCTGCTTTTGTTTGTGGTTTAAAGTAGGGAATATGCACATGAGCTTGAGGACTGCTTCTCATCTTTTCTATTTCATGCTGTCTACCACAGGACAGCATGAAATTCCTAAAATTACTTCAAAGCCCCTTCATCGTATTTTTTTTTTTAAATTCATATTCATTTTGGGGTTTGGGTTTTTTTTAATACCTTATTTGAGGGAGGAAATACACCACAGTAACGTAACAGCAGCAGGAGTTCTCAGCTTGCTTCACACAGCAACAGATTAAACTCAAATAACAGAAGAACTGCTTTCTGCAAACTCCCCTGTGATTATGCTGGACCCAAGAAAATATACTTCCATATTAGCATGTGGTATCAAGAGTGGAAAGTTGGCCTGGTCACCAAACAAAGAGTTGTCACTGACAGAAAAGGGCCACAGAAGACACCTCTGTATCCCATTTGGACAGCAGGCAGGGTAAATCCTAACCGTTTTCATTCTGACAGCTGCCAGCAGAGAATGATTATTCTGAACATGAGCACTACTCACATTGCTATATGTGTGTCCAGCTGGATCACTGACACTATTTTTTGATGCTTCAGTTGCAAATCTAGGACAGAGTAATACAACACATTGGCAGTAACTGAGAAACTGTTAAAACTGTACATTCTGATTGTTACGCTGCTTTTTAGCTGGTCTGTCTTTACCTGATGTCACAACTGAGAGCAGAATGGGCAGATGGGCTAGTGTTCCATTCACACTGAAGTTAAGGAACTAGAAGGACACCTCTCATCTTGAACTATTCTTACTGACCTCTACAATTCATCTGTTTATCCCTTTCACTGCAGCACTGGCAACACTCGAGCACAAAGCCCTAGGTATCTCAAGAATGTTTTGACTGTTGAGATAAATTCATGTCTATGACTAAACAATGCTGCAGGTGTATTTTTAAGCATGTTAAGCAATGTCTGGCATACAGGTAGTTTTCACTTGTTTTAATGAACTAATGTGTAAAAGTAGAAAATCTGTGTTCTCAGGGCTTTCTATAAACTCAGAAGACGAATTGTGGAGTACTGATACCTCTGAAGATCTGTTGTCTGTTACCATTTCTTGATAAGAGACTACTCACGGGAATTGCTGAGCTAAATCTAGCTGTGGATAAATTGATGGATGATGCTTGGTTTTGTCTTCAGGGCGTGCAGATATGCCATCTGAAATTTAAAGTGACAATTAACGATCACTTAAATGTTATTAAGCAAATGTTAGTTACTTGTACTATGAACACTGAAAGGGCAAAGTTTTGTTTGGAAGGCATATAAAGTGTCTGAAACAAATTGCTGTTTATAACATGAAAGGCAACATTTGAATAAGTAAGAGGAGGTTTCAGATGCAATATATTTATCTCCTTAAAACGTCAGAACAAAATCAGTAGCGCTGCACATTGTAGATACCACTTAAAGCTTCTTTCATTAACTCTAAAAGATTAAAACAGAATTACAGGCATTCCTTCCTGGAGGGACATTCACACCTTTAACATCAGTATATTGACTCTCCTAGAGTGAATAAAGGAGGGTCTTCGGCAAACAGTCATAAAGGGTACCAAACTTAGGGTCTTTACTCACTCCTCTAACTATGAAGGAGATCTAAAGTTAGAGGAGATAAGTACCTTTCTCAAAGTGAACTGTTTCTAACACTGTCTCCTGAAAACTCAGGACATCAGGGACATCTGTGTTTCTTTTCTCCAGGTATACAGACTAAGCAATGACCAGACTGTTTTACAGGCTTCTCTGTAACAGAAAACAGCATGTTCTGCTGTGAAAATTTATATAATGGGGGGGGGGAGATAATTGCTTCCATCATAAACAAATCACAGGCAACTTTATGGTAACTTACATTTTTTCTCCATGTACACACATCAGTTCTCCTTTTAAGGAGATTTAAGGAGCAGCCTTGAAGTCAAGGAGTATCTTTGTTTTCTTTCTAATAAGGAACTTGATTGCTCCACTGTTGGTGAAGCTTTAGGAAACCAAACTGCAAGAGAAATATGCCTTACTTACTACGGCCTGAAGGAGACGCTGCAGAGTCAATAAGTACCACTGCAGACACAGCAGATGGCAAATCCAAGGAGAGGTCAAGTAGATCACTTGAGGGAGCAGATGGTTGTTTCCGGTAGAGCTTAACATTTGAAAAGGAATAAAGTTTTTGTTTGGGTTGGTTTGGTTGGTTGGGTTTTTAGAGGAACTTGTACAGCTTAAACAAATTGTGGGTTTTTTTCCACACAACATAAACTCTTAAAATCATAGTATTATCATTTTAAGTATGAGAGAATACCAGGATTTTCTGTGTGTGTGTAAGATAGCTAGTGAAACAAAAAGTGCTTTCCAGAGAAGATCAGTTTCAGCTGTTTCAAGCTGCTATTTCAAAAGATTAAGGAAAACAATTCTGAAGTAGGAAACAGAATGAACTCAATTCTAAAAAGTAACCATGAGCTTGTTTGATACAGGTTTGATACTGATCTTCTGATTGATCCTGTACAATTATTTTCATGCCTTTTATTTGTATACTGAGGTTTGGTACATACTTAGGAGATTGATTTGGGTAGGGAAAGTTCAAAATCACAACAGTGTTTCCTAGGACACAGAAAAGGGTTCCCCTCTGAATGTGTTAGAATTAAAAATGTAGCCAACCAAAGATTCTCGGAAACTCACATGCTTGAATCAGACAGGTTTGGTCACATCAGGTTAAAAATAAAGATGATGCATTTTAAACCTGGGGACTCCTGAATAATGAAAATGTACAGACTGCACCATTTAGACTATTAAACTAATCCAACAAAGCATCCATCAAGCAAAACCATCCACCCACATAACCAGAATGCAGTTATAGTGGCTTTTCAAGGAAAACAAGATCATCTTCTACCTTTTTTTGTCAGCTGTATTTCAGCATTCACCATGCAGTCATTTTCCTATTGAGCTCTAAATGACGAGAGATTATGGCTTTGCAGAAACTGAAACATGTGCAAAACTACTCTGGGCAATATAATTAACAACCATAATTAGCAATCAATAAAGGATAGTCATTAAAGATTTGCTACAAGCCATTATTCACAATTCAGAAAAAGATTTGACTCAGGGGAAAAAAACCCCATCAGGAATAGTGAGTTCTAATAGTGTAATAGTATTTTGGTCTATAAAATGCCTAACTGAGAACAGATGAAAAGAAACATAATGGCTCCTCATTTTGTAGGTAGCAGATAGTAGTGCTGAGCTGTAGAGGTATTAAACCAGCATTTGAATAGATCTCTCTCTCATTTTTCCTAATCAAGCTTCCATCTTAGATTTGACATTATTTGCTACCTCAGTTAAAAGAATCTGCATGAAATTCTACAAGCTAGACTTTAGAAAGATCAGTAGGATCTTTCTAAACAGCCTGTTGTCTCCTCTACTTCAACTAGAGAATACAGTTCTGCATATATCAAAAGTGTATTTTTCATGATGAACAGAAAAAAGAGTATTTACAGCCCAGCAGTTCACCTGTAATTACTCACCTCTTCGCGCTCACGTTTTATCCTCTGATTCTCCAAAAAACGCACTCTGTTTCGGGAGAACCTGTTGAAGTTGCAGAGGTAGATGTTCATTCTTGCATTTCTGTGAGGTCATTCATAAAACTATAAACCAGATACAATCAAAGTTTCGATTATAAAGACTCCAGAGGTGCCATACAAGCACTACAGGTGCTTTTCTCTGGGGCACTTGTCCCTGCACTAGACTCTTCCCCAGAGCTGTGGTCCTTCAATCACCTAAACTAACACCAATCAGCTTGTTCTTGGGCTTACTTTTGAAGACAGCCATCTGTTTCTTCCAAAGTAAAATCAAGGGACAGCTGACAAAGTTTGCCTCTGTTCATGCAGGGTAGTAACTACGAACACCCACTATGCCAAACCTGGCTCCTTCTGACCAGAACACACTTCCAACTGAGTCCCAGGAAACTTTCTATCCTCAATGGTCCCCACATTCCCTCATGCCATCTCAGGACAAACCATGTGACTCTTGTGGTATGCAGCCTGCTCATTACTTCAGGCATTTGTAAAAAGAAGGAAAAAAATCCACTTGCAGAAATATCTATGTACTAGGAGTAAGAACAGTGTTACACGGGGTCCAAAGGAGACCCAGCCAAGTGATATTCAGCATCTGTAAGGTCAACCCATTTAAGAAATAAGAACCCTAAGTGGTATGGCCATGAGACTATCTATACAACTGCACTGGCTATTCAGGATTACCATACTAGCAAGGCCTATGTAAGACAGTATAATGGAAGGAGGAACAGAAGAAAAAAAACCCAAACAACTTTCCAACTGCAGAAAATGAAATATTGATCTGAAATATGGCAGATCATGGAAGTTGCTGGAGCCACTAGAGGGAGTCATTGTTACATCCATCCATGTTCATTGCACAACGGTGATTGCTTCGGATTTAATTTGGACTCCACATTAATAATGAGAAACAGAGAATGCAGCATGACTTGTCTTTGAACAATATACATAGTATGAAACAGATGCAGCTGGTTAAAAACAGTTTGTCCTTTACATATTTCATGGCGCAGACGGAGTTCCATAGAACCAATCTTCTGCAGCAAATATTAACCAAATACACTTTAATATTTAGCAACTCTCAAGTGCAATGCAACTGCACCCAGGAAGACTCATTAGGGTTCATTAAACCACGCCATTACAGTACTAAAAAGCTGTAGTTTTCTGTTCAGTCTCACTATGGCAAGTTAGTTGCTCCTTCAGTCACCAGACAAGTCATTCATACGGAATTTCTTGAAGTGTACCCACAATCTGTAACTCATAGCTGAAGAAGTTCTTGGCCTTGCCAGTATTCATCAGTTGTAACAAAAACATAAGCCCGCATCTGATTTCAGTGGATTTACAGAAGCTAAAGAGAATTCTGGTTTTGCTTTATTAAAATGAAAAACTTCCTAAAGCAAGAAGTGGTAACACCATTCTTCCAGGGCAGTTACTGTAAAATATGCCAACACTGCTGTAGACATAAGATTTAAGGATAAATGAAAGCTAAATGTTACCAAGATTAGGCCCAGTTTGTGCCATAACACTCAGAAGAATCACTGATATTTTCAGCGCAGCATTCAGAAAAGGATTAAAAAGAAAAGATGACTAAATTCTCTAAATCTGCTAAAAATCACTGCACTCGATGCATAATGATTTCTAGAGCATATCTTAGCCATGGAGGAGATCAACTACTTAACATAGAAGGCTAACTCTTGTTAAACCAGAATACTCTCCATGAGTATACTTGTAATATTTTGGGGGATAATACTGGAATTTTGAGTTTAAAATTAATTTCAGTTTTGCTGGCATCCACTCATGCTACCAATGACGTAATAGACAAATATAAGGGATGTCAAAGCAAGTACTCTGTTGCTTCCACATGTGAAAGAAAAACATTTTCTGCTGTAACATAAGTAGAACAGCATGTTTCAATCTAGCTGAGAAAACCAAGCGACTCTTAAGCATGCAAGGAGGCTAATCCATAGCCAGTTTCTGCAATAAAGCTGTCGAAGTTGTTTAGAAAGGAGAACAAGTATTCTTTCCTGGAAGCATATACACTTAGCAGGGATAATGACCACCATCAGTACCAAGGGGCTTGTAGCAGACTGATGACAAATTCACTCTGTGCTACCAAAAAGGAATGTTAAATTCCTAGATGGTTTTTGTGTGACTTCCTGTCTGTGCTATTAACTTGTTTTACCCCATTCTAATGGGTTTCCAACTACCTTTGTTAATAATTTCTGAGGTGTTTGGGAGCAGGCAAATACATAGCTTTCTCCTTTTGAATCACTTTATTTTCTGGACTTAAGTGTAAAAATCTGTCTCCTTGTGGAGGATCAACATTAAATGTAAGTACTATCTGCATCTATTAAGTGCACTTACTCAGCGAAGATACCAAGTGTTAGGAGAGAGGCTATGTACTTACTTACCTCTCATGTCCCAGGAGGACATCATTCAGATCTTCATTTACTTGTATTAACTCAACTATCACATCTTCATTCTCCACTGTCACCAGCAAATCCATGATCCTCTCCTGCATCATCCGACAGGTCTTATACAGTTTCTGCCCAAGGCAGAGGAAGAAAAAAAGAAATATATAAATCGTAACTGTGTCTCCCAGCTTGTCAGTTCTGTGGAAGAATGATAAGAGACTTGAGCACTGCAGCCTCATGTGAAACATTCCCTAATTTACACAAACCACACGCATACCAAACATTGCAAATAGCGTAATTTTCATGTCTTTGATCTCTGCAAGGCAGGTTGACAACTCCTATCATCACTACCAGCTCTCCTACCCAATCCCTACCTCCTGACCCACCTTTTATTTCTCAAGATGTATCTGCCTCTAAAGTCTAAATTACAAATCACAGAATAACAAAGACCCCTCTGGGTAATGCAGAACAAATTTGATTTGATCCTGTTTGCAACTGATTAAACTCAGCAGGATACTTCACATGGATGTGATGGATGTGATCCTGCTCAACGTCTGCTTGAAGGAAAGACAATAGTAATCAAAAAGATAGAAGTGCTCCATGACACTAGCCTAACTATTCCCTTAAGTGGGAAAGTTTGACAGCACTCAAATCTATTCACTTTTTGAGGACATAACACAAACCCAGCAGAATTATGAGTTTGTTGAACAGAATTCTGCCCTATCGCCAGTTGAAATAGAAGACAGTTTATTTATATTCCTCTCCACTGCAGATTTTGCATGCTCAAAGAAACAAATTCTTTAGCAACAGGAACTGCAACTCAAGCCAACATTTTTTGCCCCCCAGTGTGCATTTGCAAATGCTGGCTCTGTGTCAGGAAAGAGGAAAAAAAAGAGGGAGAAAATTGCTCCATTTGCATAGTGGTATTCAGAAATTGGTATTCTTTTCAAACTGATTTTTTCCTCAAAACCCATATACTTCACATAAGTAAATGCTTTTATTTATGTAAAAAAACAGTTTTGCACCCCTTTGGCAACTCTGCAGAAGGATTACAGAGTACCGCACCTTTCAGCACTGCATCTTCATAGCCCAGGATAAAACACACAAAAATGTATTCAGCTTAATGTCTGTAATTAAATTTACAACCTCTGCAACTCCAGACTTTTCTACCATTTAAAAAAATGTGTATTTCTTATGACTCCATTATACAGGCAGACCAGCTCCTTTGTAAATATCCATATTCAACAGTGAAGAAATTGAGACACTTGTTTTTTGTAGCACGGATTTCCTATGCTTTGCTCCTACCCACAAAGTGCAGGCACTCTTCTGTTCTGAAAGCTGGAGTTTTACAGTGGTGGATGACCAGCTGGAATAACAATCACCAGTGATTCCAATGAATTTGTACTAATTCTTACCAGCTGATGACCTGGACCCAAATTCTTGCATGTCCATCAAGTTCACTATCCAGTATGAAAGTTTGTTACCCTTCTTTGCTGACACTGAGCTTTAGCTATTCTTTAACTACTGCTCCTGGTCAGCATATTATTTCAACTGAGATCTGCCTTGTCCAAAACAGGGTGGAGAAAGGGAGGAGCTTAGCCACTAATGAAGCTGCAGAACTGAAAATATGTTGCACTGATCAAGTTTACCCTGTTAAGAGTTTTTATTATCCAGATAATCAGGACTGAAATTAATGTCTCCAGCTCTCTCAAAGGCTAAACAAGCAGCTTTTTTAATAAAGGACTTTGTTCTCTGACAACAAAAGCCTAATCCAAGTAAGAGCCACAAACAAAGGGGAACGTTAAACACTGTTAAAGGAACAGGCTAGCCATGCTTGATGCTTTATACTACTCAGTGCACAGCAGAACAGAACAGAAACAACAGTGAAATTAACACAGAA
The DNA here is from genome assembly GCF_033783945.1 of Neopsephotus bourkii. Taxonomy (NCBI): domain Eukaryota; kingdom Metazoa; phylum Chordata; class Aves; order Psittaciformes; family Psittacidae; genus Neopsephotus; species Neopsephotus bourkii. The sequence goes on from NW_026902223.1 coordinate 5,002,864, forward strand.
GGAATGAAATTTTAGTCACTCTCCCACAAATGGGAACTCCACACCCTGTCCTCAAACTTCTGCCAACAATTTTATTACTGGGAGTGTCAATAAGAATCCACTGGTTTACTGTGGGCAACCTACCATGTGCACCCACATGCAGAAGGGCCACAATAGGAGACAAGAAATCAAAGACATACTTTTCCTGTTTGCAACCAGAAACTCTTGCTTTGTTATGGACAGGACAGAGAACATTAAACCAGTGCATTCTCCCACTTAGGGCTGGTTAAATCATTAAGGCCAGTCTGCACCTTGGCAACCTCCTTGGTGTACTTCCCTACAGAAGTAATGTGCACAGAACAGCCATGGATTAGCTCCCTAGGTGGTGTCCAGTGTTGGAACAACTTACACTAAGCCCTTTAGTGTAGGCAAAGCAAGCCCTCTGTAATCTATTACAACAGCTATTTTGTCTGTGTAAAAAGTGTACTCTCCTCAGCCCCTTGCTTAGCTGGCTCTTCCTCTTTGGGGTCATAGCTCCACAAATCTCTGCAAGACATACAGTGTTGGAGATGTGAGGAACGTCCAGGAGAGCAAACCCCCCGGAAAGATTGCATCTGTCTCCTATCTTGTTTCCTCAGCGCTGCCTGTCATTAAAGATGTGAGACAGCAATGCCATCTCACCTCCAGTTGTGAGCCAGCCCATAAATGGACACAGATGAACAGCACAACCTTGAAAGTAAACCAACCAGTAAAGGTTCCTTGCAAAGGAAATATTCTCCACTGAGCCAGAGCACACTGAACGCTTGCAAAAATTAGATCAACTCTCCAACACATGTAATGCTGACCAAGTACCCAAAATACTTCCTCATCATAGGCATTTGAAAGCAAGTTTAGAAACAGAAGGATGTGATAAAAGCTTTTTAAATTCTTGCAGACAACATGAAACAGAAAAATGTCCACTGACACAGGTCACTTGAAATGCTAAAGTAATAATGCATTTTTAGTATTTATAAAAGAAAATACAGCACAACCAAGTAGAAGAAATCACAGAAAGAACATCTTCATGTTCACCATCAAATCTAAACTAGACTGTTGCAATATGCTTCCTTCAGGCTACACTTTAAGAGCACGTGGAGTCATCCATAGCACAGCAAGCTCCCAGTCTTTGAGGTCACGCACTTAAAACCAATGCTTCATATTCTTCACTGCCTTTAAGGTACTGGTAATAATAAAGAGAGCACTGAAAACTCCAGGACGGATATGAGGGAGAGAGACTGTGTTATCATCTATTTTCCCACAAGGCAACTGCGTTCAACTGGAATGTTCTCTGGGCTGTTTGACAGAACGTGCTTAACAGAGAACGCTCCATTATGAAATTCCTTTGCCCTTGGAATTCCCTAGAGCTTCAATTTGCATTGCAAGCTGTATTGTCTTTTCCTGACTATGTCTGTGTCAGGGAAGGTGAAGGAAACAAGAGAAAGCTGAGCAAAACCAGTGACAGAAACCTGTTGTTGGTTTCCATTTGGCAATCTGAATCCAGATGTTAAAAGAAAGGATGTAACACATTTTAAAGTCAACTTTGACTAAACCAAACCAATATACCCCACCAATGAGTTCTTATACCTGTAAAAGATTCATGTCATCTGGATTTTCAGAGCCAGGGACGTTTTCTTTCAGTATTGATGACATGACTCTCACATTTGTTTTTGCCATATCCAGTTCACTGTACAGTTTCCCAATCTGTTGAGGTCAACAGGACAGAATATTGTATAGGTGAAAAGAGCGAGCAGAATAACTCTTCTCTCTAATATGTACTTTCTTCCCATGAGGTATAATATTAGCCTCATCAGCATTATTGCACTCTGGTGATATACCATGAAAATGAATGGAATCAGCTCAGCTTTTATATGTCCAATCAAACTAAGATCCAAGTCTGATAGTGCTATTAATTTTCCTAGCAGTTAATCCTTCTCACTAATGTTACTGTTACTCTTTTCAGTTAACTACAGGCCAAGCAGGAAGGGAACAGTTCTTTCCTACATGCTTTTTGGAATAGTTTCTTCACACAAGCCTTATACAAAAGTAAGTTTGGCTTTCTCACTTATCTTTGAAGCAACTTTCATCAACTTGCATGACAACATTGTTAAGACATCATTAGGTATTCTCATACTTGAGTAAACGATTCCATTTTTTTTGGTTGTGATGCAGCCTGTCATTGACTGACCTCACCTCTGCATAGTTTGCTTTGGCACACCATCACATAACAGTTCTTCAGGAGAATGAACCTAAAACTGTGAATATAGAGCTATGCCACTTGAACTGATGGTCCCTTCCAGTGCATTCTTCACTGCATCTGGTGGTCTATATACCCAGGCTGTTTAAATCACACATTAGCACTACATTTCAAGTGGACCCACCATCCTCTAAACCTGCTGTACTGCACCTGATCAGGAGTCAACAACAGTGTTGGCCCTGTGGGAAGAGGTGGTGAAGGCTGTTTTGGAGGATTAGAAGAAGATGGTGATGACTTTGTAGAAGGCTGAGATGAAGTCTGCAGAAAGACAAAAGAACAGAGCTCTGGTTTAACAAAAAAACTGAAGCGGACATACTGATGAGAGAGCTACAAAACATCTTCATCAGACCAGACAACTGGGCATTGGCTTTCTCATGATCAGTGCTCACAGCGAATTTGTTGAGCAAGGTTCTATTTACAGGAATAAATCTGATGGTTATTTTGTAACAAAATGAGTTTTGGAATTCAGCTATCTTTTAAATGGGTTTTGAAGCAAATTCTACCACAGAAAAAGTGGGAATGGCTAAGAACAGGCTAGCTCCTTGAGCTCTTAAGCCATCTAACAGCCAAGAGTCCTTCCCAAAGCACCACTGCAATTTTATAAGAAAGGATAGTTTAGAATGTAATCCCACTTGGAAGCAGTGGAAAAGTTGGGAGCTAAAGTCTGGGTGTTTCCACATAACAAACTATAAAGGCCTTATGGATTGAAAAGCTTTATCTGCAGAAGGCTTCCCTTGCATGGCATTTGAACTGACTGTTGTAAGACAAAATAAATCCAAACCTAAAACCCCATGTGCAGAAGACTACACATATCCAAGTCCTTCACTTCCTAGAGAGGTAAAAACTGTGCTCAGGTCTGGTGCTGCCAAGATCAGCAGAAGGTTTGCCACTGATTTGAACTGGCACATACATGTAGTAGACATATCATCTGTACTGTACTTGGTGAGAAAAACAATACTGCCTATTCAGAACGTTCTTCACATAGCTTGTTCAAACAACCTTTACATATGTAAGCTTTTGTGCATTCCACTATCCAATCATCAAACCAAACTCAGGATAAATCAGAGTCATTCCTGTCTGCACTGATTACAGACATCCAATTCTGCAACTGCAATTGGCTGATGGTTTTCACACTTCCCAAAACTCTTGCGCAAACAGCTGGAGATACAGACAACAATCTCTTCTTATAAATTTCTACCTCTCTTGGCTTAATTTTAAAGGTAGATAACGTTCATATTCTGAACAGTATATGTTTTCATAAAAAAATCTTACTCCTTTTAGTTGAGGCCTTCAGAAGTTGACATGTTTAGAACACTCAGCTCTCATTCATCTTGAAATAAACAGTGTGCCCAAACCCTTTATACATTTCAAAAGTCTCAAGAGAGATGCTTCCTTTTTGAGAACATAGTCACTAATCTGCAGTTTGAAATAAACTATTATATAGGGCAGGTTTCTTTGTTGTTATCTTAGCTGTTATAATTGAAACTGATTCCTCCTCACATGCTTAAGTAGGTTGGTCATATTCTGCCCTGGAGCACTTAAATAAAAACAAAACAGACACACCTGCTTTGTCTACAGAGCTCATACAATAAACACATCCTGTTTCTGATTTACAATGGATAATGAAATATCCTTGTGCAAACCCACCTTAGGTTCCCCTCTGCTGGTGTCAGAAGATGGAAACTCCACTCCTTTCTTCAGCAGTTCTAGATAAACTTCTTTTACTTCGCTCACATCCACATTTCCTGGGAAACCTCGGGCCCATGTCTAGTTTTAAAGTAACAAGAACAGTAATAGTCACAGAAATGGACAGTCAGTGGGTCAGACAAGTGTTTCTAAAACGCACAGTCCTAAAGGCAGGTCATGTCCTCCCTCCACTCCAGCTAACTCCACATTCAAAGCAGCAGGAACCACAAGAGCTCTATCATCCAGGTCTATCGCCTGGACACGTTCCTCTGTAAGCTTATCTAGGTGTTCCTGCTCCGGCAGGGGGATTGGACTAGATGATCTTTTGAGGTCCCTTCCAATCTCTAGCATACTGTGATACGGTGATCCTGCTTGCTAAGTGCAACCACAGTGGGAGCACAAACACAGACTTGGAAGGGAATATAAAAGGTGGAGGTTGAGAGTTTTCCAGTTCTCTCCCTTTATCTTCCAGTTTGTGCTACTCATGCATGAAGCAGTGAGAATTAAGTCTGCTTTAGGAAAGGGTTCCCATGAGCATGTTGCAGTACAGAAACGGGCTGCATCACTAAACATTTACCATACAGCAGAGACACAAACACGTACTGTTTACTTTAGACTTACCATGATGAAGGACAAGATTTTCTCCTGCATGTCAATTGGCAGATTATATCTTGGATTCAGTAGTTTCACTAGCTTGTCCTTACAGAAATCTTTCTTCACAACCAAAGACTGGAATCTTGGGCCACAGTTCTCTATACACATGTCAAGCAGCTGCACACACAAAAAGTTTCAGTTACACAGATACTAGGAATAAAAAGCCAACTTGACTGCTTTTGTGTCCTTTGGTTTAATTTCTTCCAAGGTGGTATGAGGAAATAGATATGAATAGATTATATCCACCTAGATATCTCATTAGAATGTTTGATGAGGTTACTACAGGGAAAGAGTAACTTACTGTGTGTACAAATATACCTACACTATACTAAATTACGTGTGTTAGATAGAGTTACACTATTTTTAAGAAGTATGATCACCCTTGTTTCCATGTCATGGCAGTTATTGAACATATGGTACCTTAACAGCATGAAATCTGAACATAGCTTAAAAATGGCTTGTACAGATTTGGTAATACAATTCATTCACTGCCTAGCATAGAGGTACCCTGGCCTGAGAGATTCTGAACAACTCTATAAGAGAAAATAAGAAGATTACTAAATGCCTCTCTTGTAATCTGCCCTGTGAGAGAGAGACAAATGAAAAAATAGAAAAGAACAAATTCAACATCTTGGAGTACAATTTCTTCACATGTTTTAAAGGTCACATTGATTTGAAACAGAACAGTTGAATTGTTCCAATTGTCAGATTCATCTTTACAAAAAAAGTCTACTTCCAAAACTCGACTTAGGATGATCAGAGTAGGATCCCTGCAAGCAACATGTCTGAGCTACGAAATAGAGCAGTATGCGATAATGACATAATACTTCTCCCTTATACACCTGGAGATGCCTGATTACAATTCCCATTTTACAGAAGAGATATCAAAATCTGTCACTACATCCCAGTCACTGGAAATCAGGCCAATACAAGTCCTGATAGGAAACTGGGGTTAGTCAGATCAGGTGCAGAATCAGAAACAGACCTCTTGCCTGGCTCAAATCTGGAGATCAACCACAGGACTATGATGGCCCAAGTAGAGAAAACCAGTCATTCTTGTGCTTTTTGCTCTTCAACCATATATTTACTTTTCCTCCTATTTTAAGAGGGAGGATAGAAAGGTGAAAGCAAAGGGTTGAAATTAACAAAAGGTTGCAAATGCAAGACAAAACTTCCCTTGAATCATGCAACAAGCAGATTATATTCTCAAAAGGATACACAGGTTTCAAGGGACACTACTGTAATCTTGATAAGAGTAGGTTAAATATACTCTCCTGTTCAGAGCAGACTATATTTGACTAAGTCAAAATAATTTTAGTAACTCATTTTCTAGCCTCAGGATTTGGGGATTTTTCTCCCAGCGTGATCAGGAACTTATGGGAAAACAGGTTTAAGACCAGAAGAAAATAAATTGCTGAAACGAAAACAGGGTAGAACAAAGAGATGCTGGCAGACTGCTGTGCAAAAAACCAACTAACTGAGAGATAATTACAAAAAATTCCTGGCTCGAATCATTATTTTTCATTTGAAAGAGTACATGAAACATATGCTAATAAGCCAAGCCATTTGCTTGTGCAGCACTTCAAAGGTGGTCTGTGTAAAACGTTTTCAATCCAGTACACGGGAAATCTAGTATGTTACTCGTATTTACTTTGAATGAAAGTACTGAACTATGGGCTAGATCCTCCCCTCAATTATGCCAGTCCAGCCCAGTCGCTCAGAGTGAAACTAAGCTGGTGTAAAAAAAAGAATTTAACTCAATTATTTTTAACTGGACTATTCATGAACAAGCCACTTTTGTGCTAATAACACCTTTCATTAGAATTTCAATATAGTTATTTATTGTTGCAAGTAGTTCTCAAGCAGTCCCATTGGAATGAATAGATCCAAGGTGGCCAAGTCAACCACTGTTTCACATTGCACACTGGTATCTCAATAGAAACATGTTTTAATAATAGAACTGGCAAATTAACTTCAACCAAACCATTAATGGCTGAAGAGCAAATGACTGGCAGGACCAAAGAACTGTTTGAAGTGACAGAGCTGCTATGTTCCAGACTAGCTGATAGCAGATGTCCAGCTGAGAGATCTGCACTGAGCTAAAACGGGGTCAAACTGCAGTAAAAGCCCTCTGGTTCACCTGACAGCAATACAGAATTAAAGTGATAAAAGGCATCTGAACAGAGGTGAAGACAAACAGGCAGAAACAAGATGGGAAGAAGTTGGTGGGTATAACAGAAAGCTACATTCCTTATCGATAGAGAACTCACTCAGAAATCAGCAGGACTGCCCATCTAAAGCAGCCAAGAGCTGTCCATAAAGTTGCAATGAACAGATGTAGTTTGTGATGGGTATTTCTCAGACCTAACTGAGTGCAAGAAATCATAGATGGAGAGTTTGCTTCTTTGTTTTTCTGACTCAGTGTGAACAAGTCATTAATGCATCTCCAGGATTACACTCTACTAAACATATAGTGATGGCTACCCAGAGACACCATTTCCAAGTGCCAGAATTTAAAATAAACCTGTACAAGCAGCTTTTTCAGCTGCCATTCATCAGCTACAGTGTAGTGGCTATGTAGATTTTACCAAGATTCTGCATTTAAAGTATGCTTTCCAGAACTCTTGAATTTTGCGGATTTTGTATACGCATATGTAAATATATATATATATTTAACACTGAAATATGGATTTATTTTGCTCCCACTCAATATCCTTTTCTTTTCCTCTTTGCTCATATATACCATAAAGTGCAATAAAATTGACTGGGACTTTTTGATAGAGGAGCTGAAGGGTGCTCTCATGCTTTTGTTTTTTAGAGCCTCTGCTTTGTGACATGTTAATTAAACAAAGGAAAATCTGAAGACCACATTTGCCATGCTAACATTTTTTTGCATCTGAAAACTTACAGAATATTAAAATCAAAAATAGGATTTTTTTTTTTTTGTCAAGGCAAAATAAAAGAACAGCCAAACTCCATTAAGTCTAACCAAGGAATTCCTCTAACAAATTTTGCAACAATGCAAAGTGAAGCAATAACTTCACCTTAAATTTCCATCTACCGCTTACTATGTGTGGACACAAGTTCAGAGAGGGACACATTTGATAAACTATTTCCCCATGTGCTCTTCAGCTCCTAAGACCTTAAAGGTATCAGAGCAAAAATGCTCTACAAACTCAAGGGAGATCTACAGAGACAACTGAACAGGTATATCAGCATTCACTGCATAAACAGAGTTTACGTATCCGAAGTGTATTAGCAATAAGAAGTCAAATAACACATACATGCTTTGTTGGATTCCTGCTTAGAAGCTCTAATCCTCTTCGCTCTGATTGCAAAATCACCACTGCCAAGCCTGATTTCTTGGCTTTATCAAACTGTGCATGAAGCAACTTCATGGGCTGACACACATACACCTCTATCCATGTGACTTCACAAGCACCAGGTTGTGCTTCAGCAGATCAAAGTACATGAAGTCAAGCTATAGCCAACACCTTATACAGCTGGCACTCATCCTTCTTCCTCCAAGTAAATAAATCAACACCTGTGAGCCAGGAGGAGGAAGATACTGTTGAGATTTAACATCTCTCAATGACAGAATCAGGGCTAACACGTGCAGCGGTGCTACTTCAGATGAACACTTTCACATTTCACTCCATGTGTATTCTTTGGGAATAAGCTCCGTAAGCAGTTTCATTAGAAAGATTAAATTCCAGAATACCAAGGTTGAGTAAATAAAAGTGGATCAAAGTACATTTCAAATTAAAAGCAATTTGCAGATCTGGTGCCTTCTTAGTTGTATCTAATGCAGGTAAGAGAGACAATTTTGTGTACAGTCTCAAGAGCAGGACCACCACATTTACTCTGGGAAATAGAAGTGATAACTTACAGTTCATCAAAGAAAAGAGCCCTTATTTTTTAGGAATTTGGGAGAAAAACAATGTTAAGAGGTAAGTGTTGCAAGAATGTGTATGTGTGTTTTAGGAATTGAAAACTATGCCTGTTTCTCCATTTGCAATGATTTGCTATTCAAATCTAAGCATTTAAAAATGGGAAACAGTAACAGTTTCATTAAGGCAATCAAGAACATAAACCCAGGAGATACAGCACAAAGGAAGACTGATTTGAGAACAAAGGAGTTAAAAGTCACACATAGTCAGCAATGAGGTTATCAAAATGGAGCTTTTACACATGCTAGACTAATGTCAGTAGTGATAGATAACAAGAAAAAAGAGACAGGGGCAGAAGGAGAGGCAAAGGATGGAAGATATTCCACAAGAACAAAAAGCATGAAGAAAGAGAAGAAAATCTGGCACTTACTAATAAAAGAATCAAGGAACTCAGGGAGAAGAAACCTGCAGTCAGAAAACAGAAGCTGAGCCAAAAGGATGGGTTTGCCCGGGAGGCAGTTACATGCGTACAAGTGAGTGGGTGAGGACATGGAGAAAGAGGCATGAAATGGTAAAGAGACTGTGAGAAAGTGATGAACTACAAGCACAACTGTAACCTGGTACACATTCCCATCTGCAAGTAAATACAGTGAGCGTCCAGGTTGAGAAAGTTCTTTGTTGTATACACCTGAAACAAGACCCTTCTACCCCTTCTATGCTCTTAAAAGCTAATCTATAATGTCACCTTGGGCATATCGGCAGAGTAAATAATCAAAGCAAGGCTCTTAAATGTAAACACTGGGTTATTATAACTCCAGTTGACTGCTTCAGATGTTCAGAGAAGGACCAAGGTGCACAAAGACGGTAGGAGAAAGAAAGAAGATCTGATACAGGGATTACAATTACAGCGGAAACCGAGTGTTTCTGTTATGCAAACACATAGAGCATACAAAAAGGTGACTCATGAGACAGTGGAGGAGGAAGCCAGGAAAGAAGTGAGGAAATGGAATGAGCTGAAGATATACATAGGTATGTTTAACACATTTATCTGCACCTCTAACTTGTCAGGAGACACTTGGGCAATCGCTAAGCGACCTACAATTTGACACTACCAATCATCTATCTTCCTTAATCACTTTGCAGCACATATTGATACAGACAATGATTTTGCACAACAAATACCAAACTCATGAGTAATACTATTAAGTGCAATGCAGACAAGCCTCTACTACCTCAAAAAAGGAAATGGCGAAGAAAACACTTCTAGACAAATAATGAAAGGCAAATCCTCAACAACTTAAAACATGAATGGTATGGTTCTTCTGACAGTTGCACTACTGTTAGTCAGAAGTAATTCAGGTTCGGAACTCTGGACTTCGGACAGCGTTAGGAACTTCCTGCTGCTGCCTACATTATCAGTGCAGTGGAAAACAGAACAGTGTGAACATGCTCCACTAAATTTTATGTTGAAATCACAATTCCTCAAACTCTCAGATAGTTCAGAAACACTGCCAGATTTTGGAGGCCAGGTTATCTCAAGTGAGGATATTCCTAGCTATGCTAACCTTTAGTCATAACATTTGACTCTTAAGTGGCTTACCCTGAGTCTTGCTCCCTTGCTTAACTCACCACTGCTACCCTTTCATTCAAATTTCTCATTCATATGTGATAACACCTTTACAAAACAGGTACTGCACGTTCCATGTGGGATGTGCCATACTGCATACCTTGCTCAGCCTAACTAGGATCAGTACCACAAGGAGAGCAATAGAACGGCCAAATGAAGCTTCTATGCAATAACTCAGCCTCCGTATCTTTCACAAACAGGTGGGGCACGCACAGAGGGACAGCCACTGGAGTAAATAAGAACTATAGTACTTTTATGTAGTTTTAAAAAGTTAACACACCCCCATACTCCCCCCAAATGGAACAATAAATCCGCGAATTTGTATCATCTCTGGAATGCCAACAGACCATCTAATCTGCACTGTGGTAGTGCTGCACACACAAACAACAAAGACAGAAAACATCCTGGGGAGTTGTGTCAGTGATAATTTGCATGCCACCTTATCGTTTAAAACGTTTGCCTTCTTAGTATCTAATTAATATAAATACAGCTGTACTTACAGACAGGGTAAGCCTGATCTCCTTATGGTTACAGTTTTTTGAAAGCTTTTTCTTTAGTGCTTTAACTGCATCTTTAGGCCTGTGACAAATTAAGTAGAAAAAGTTACCAGTGAAGTCAGACTGCTTTTCTAGTTCATAACTTCATCCCAGAGCCAAAAATACGGGCCAGAGGTACAAGACCAAATTCATCCCTGATTTTACACCCACATAAAACTAGAGCAATTATCCCACTGATGCAAGCAAAATCACTTCACCATTGAGCTAAAGTAGCAAAGCAGTGAATCAGGTTTGTTACTGCAAACTCTGCATTACTCCAGAGACTTGTGCAGAGAAATTAAGTTATTCTCCTCTGAAAAGTCTCCTCCAAAATTATATTATTTCACTGTTTTGCAACAGATTTACTTTTCCAGCTTTTATTGCTATGAAAGGGAATAACAATTGCCAACTGTATCAAGAGTTGACTGGTACCTATTTTTCATCTATGATGCAATTAAAAAATACTCTCCTGGGAGTGCTGTCAGGAGTAGGGGTGTCTTGGCTAACTCCAACCTTATAATTGCAGGATGCTTTTAACTCATCTGAGTAATTACCATGTACGGATGGACAACCCATTCCACCTCAAAGATAGTGGCATTTCTAGCCCAGTCATTCTGATGTCTATATATATACACCCCATATCTTTAAGCTATCTATGTAGGAGGAAAAGGGTGGAAGATGGTATCAAGCTTATCACACGTGGAAAACAGTTTTGCCTAATTAATATGGGCTATCTATACTGTAGAATTATTAAGGCCAGCTCATGATCAACAAAAACAAGATGTCCTAAAGTCTCTTTAGGATCACTCCAGAATCTAAGACAGAGCAATAGGCACAACCACCGTATTTCAATAAGAAAAAAAAGAAATCTTTGTTGAAAATATTTCAAAGCAAATAAAATTAAATGGGTATTACTGCATTTTTTCAGTTTGAAATGTTGTTTAACTTCATCAGATAAAACCAGCGATATATCTGTTTTTCTTAATTCTGTGTCATACCCAGCCATATCAGTAGGGCATCAAGAGCTGGATGGGAACATGAGAGCAGAGAAGAAAACTTCCCCTGCAGAAAGCTGAACTACTATTATTCCACTCCTGCTTCTTTGCCTCTCTCACTGAAGCATCTGGAGCATCTGGTCAGGAGTTGGATACTGTATTAAAAAAACCATTTGCCTAATTAGATACAGCAGTTCTGCTGTTCTTCGTACCCTGTTACAGACTGCGACTAGTAGTTGCCTAGGAGGAAGTTATAAGGAGTTCCTCTGTAAGCATAAGCTGTGCACATAAGGAAATGTTTAATAAAAAGCTTGGCTGCATAGAAACTCCACATAGAAACTAACACTGAGGGTCAAAGTGTGCTGTTACTTATGGCAATGACCAGAGGAGAGTTATTTACCTTCCAAGCTCTAAGAGCCATGGGTGAGAGTGTGGGATCCAAAAAAAAATGAAAGGAAAAGCTGATATAAAACCACCAAAACCCACCTGTGTAGAAACTTAGGCACAGCTCACCCTTCTGAAGCAAGTTTTCCAGTTGGTGTTAAAATATGCCACTGATAGCAGGAAGTTCTCGCAATGCACCACTAAAGCACATCTTACATGAGAACAGATTTCCTTCTACAGGTAAGAACAGGGAAGCACAAAGCAGCAAGTGGCTGAGTAAACCAGAATGTGGCTGTTCAGTGCAGGAGACCACCTATGTCCCGGTTGCCCTGGGTACACACCTTGGTACAATGGATCCCACTGAACAAAACCCCAGCCTTAGCTTTGCTCCTGCTGTGACAGAGGCTGGCTGAGACACTTCACAGTGGGGAACTCTGATAAAGTTAGAAGCATGAAGCTTTAAACAGCATTATAAGCAACCAAATGCTCAAGGTCTTTTTTCAGGCTGGGTTTTGCAGAGCACAAGGACACCCGTTTTGCCTGACAAACAATACAGGTTACACAAAATACATCAGACTCGGGTGAGAAACCTATGTTACCACCTTTCTCTACCGCCTGGCTACGGGGAACAGCCCACACACCTAATCTACAAGTCCCGATAGCTGAGCAAGAGACACTGAAACAGACAAAACTCTTCCTCTAGGAATCAAAGGTACTTGCTCCCTGCTGCTACTTTGTCTGGGGTAACTTTATACACACATTGTAAGCCGCCTGCTCGATTCTGACCTGCCCTCGAGCAATGCCGGTGCTACCTCCGAGACGAAACCCGGCTGTTCTCAGCCCTGCAGGTAAGGGGGCTGCAGCAGAAGCTCTGACATTGAGCCGCCCCCCGGCCCAGTGCCCCCCGCAATGCTCACCCCTCCTCCGTCGCGTTGATCACGTCGCAGATGTGCATGAACTGCCCCCAGTCCTCCGTCTGCAGCGATCCAAGCGTCGCCCGGTCTGAAAGGCCAAAGGGAGCCGCCGTTCAGCCGGACGGGAGGCGCGGGGACGCTCCGAACCGCCGCACCCCCCACGGCCGGGGCCAGCGACAGGGGGGAAATGGCGCCCCCCTGTTCCCCTCAGGCGGACTGCGGAGGCCCCTCGGTACTCACCGACCAGGCTGCCCACGGCGGTGCCGAAAGGGTCCTTCGGAGCCTTCCCGAAAGCCATGCCCGCTGCTGCCGGAGTCGCGCGGCCTCTGAGGGGCGGCAGCCCCGTCCCGTCTCGCCCCGTCCCGTCCCTCCGGATCCGGCCGCTCCCTTCCTGGGACCGGGGCGGGGCCGCCTCCAGGTGCCGTCGCGGCTCCTCGTTGGTGATCACGTGCGGGCCGGGCAGGCAGCACCGTACGGGCTCTGCCCCGCGGCACTGCGAGGCCGCGCTGGCTCTGCTGCGCACCGCATCGAGAGGCCGCTGCTGACCCGGCCCGAGCCCCGGCCCCTCACGGCCCCCTCCTCGGGCGGTGTTGGGACCCCCGAGCAGCTCCGGATGGTACCGGACAGCTGAAGGCACGGGAACCCGGCCATGCTGTAAAGCAAACCTCGGGAACACCCGGGTCGGACCGACCCAGGGCTCCTGCTGGCGCCTGTGGCTTGGAAACCGATGTTAACAGCAACAGAAAAAGGAAAAACACCACCCGTGCGGCACTCACGCACAGACCTGCTCCGTGGCACAGAAGAGTGATGGTAATTCTGTCTTTACAGGTGTTTTGAACAACTTTTTATAGCATAAGTGACTTAAAGGATCAACTTTATACAGCTGTGAAGATCTTAAGGTACAAAACCATAAAAACATCAGGTTTTCAAGTGCAGCAAAATAGAATGTGCGCTTGTAAACTCATACCTGATGCAATTTGCCGGTTAAATTGATTGCATATCATTCATTCATTTTAAAACAGCTGCAAACACAGGGTGGCAACTTCGGCTACACCATACAGCAAGCACATTTCAGACTTCAGCATCCCCTGCCGTGAAATCACTGAGACTGCCCACTGCTCCTGCAGCGTTCATACGTGTTTTCTCAAACCCATGCGTCCTTTTCTGTTTAACAGGATTTAACAGGAACAGATGCACAGATCTCAAAGAAGCAGGGAAAAAACAAACAAACAAACCAACCACCAACAGCGCGTGTAAGTTACAGTCATAAAGTCATCCTTTGTATTCTGCAGGAACCACTAACACATTCCTCTCACCACATACGCGCTTCCACATGTGGGACTCTCTTGCTACAATTACTATCAATGCCTTCCATTGTGTCAGTTCATCTCATGTCTGACTGTATCTCAGGCCTGTACAATACTTGGGAATGAATGTGGCATGAATGAGAATTAAAACCTCAGCTGTAATTTGTGTTGACTGAGAGTTGTAATTATTTCAGTATCAAACATGTGGAATCATATTAACTAGCATTTACATGCAGCTTAATCAGTTATACAGTCAGAACATGATATAACCAAATAAATTATTTGCCTGACGTTAGAATTTCATGAATTAACAAAGCTCTATTTGCACTGATTACGGAAGGAGTTCTTGGGATAAACTCGTTTTACTTTCTTCTGCATTTTGTATAACTCCATGGCCCCATCTACTGGATGGCTTTAACAGAGAGGCTGGAAAAGAACATGCTTGTGTTCTTGCAGTATCTCTACAAAAGCAAGTTGTTACAAGAACTTTTTGGCAAGTTGATTATGTACAATGAATGTAGGAGCTGAGACTTACTCTTTCTATAGTCAGTTCATCACAGACCTTGGTGAGGTTCCATTCTAAGGAATGTATCTCAATTTTCCCTACTTCTGACACTCGTCATCTGGTTATAAGCCAGACATCATCTGTCAAAACAGGAGTTTGCTTATTCTCAGTTGCAGAATTTTGAAAGACATCCTCTAAATTTTTTGGTATTTATCTCATTTGCTCTTTACCACCAAAACTGAAAATACTGGCCTATTTAAATTAGCCCTTGTTAACCCTGCAGTGTGAGTCAGAACTTGTTCCAGACAGCATACTTTATTGAGCTACTAAGAGGAAAAAAAAATATCTGATGAAGCCTGTTTGTTTCACTGGAATTTACTGAATAAAGTTACTCACTGAAATCAGCTACTAGTCTAGATCTGTTAACTGCTAGAGAGTTTCAGGTTCTGCTTGAAACACGCCTGCTTGACTCTTCAGCTTTTCCCTGGAGTCCTTGGTATTTATGAGTTGGGGGTCAAAGAGTCCCAGGAGAGTCCTTGCAATTCTACTGTTATTACAGATATAGTATTATACTTAATTATTACTAGTAAAGGACATTTGCTGTCTTTTTGCAAGCACACAGAATGTGTTATAAAAAGAAAGAAGGAAGATGGTAAATAATTTCTCTTTGCAAAATGTTTTGAGACAGAAATGTTTAGTGGCATAATTTATGCCCGCCTCTTGAGCTAACATGTATTATGCCAACATAGGCAAGCTTGTCAATGTACTTTTATTTGTACTAGAGATTTTGTTGATGTTGCTATGTCAGTTACAAATATAAAATCATATCCCTAATTATGATAGCAATGCAGAGATTTTTTCAATCTAGTTCTGCAAGTTATAGAGCTCAGAGTTACATATCAGTAATTTAGATTTTTAAAAATCACACCTTTACCTTATTTAGTCTTCAATCCTATTTTCAAGGAATCACACACACATAATACATTGAGTGAAATACTTAAACAGCTGTCATGTTCATAAACTGATTTATGATATTGACTTATACCTGCTGTTATTTGTTAAATGAAAATCATAAACCATGGTCATGACTTCAGGTTTAGTTTAAAAACAGAGAGATTCTAAAAGATCATTATTCAGCAGAGATTAGGTGAGGAGTTGTAAAGTACTGCCTCCTCCCATCTCCCAGGATCTGTATTTACTCTCACAATCTTTACCAGGTGAGAAGTAGTCCATTTTAGTGTGATTCTCCCTTGTTATCCAGTACAACAAAGACAGGATCTGCGGGATTCTCACTGTAGCTCATTAGACCATATGCTGGTTATGGCCTGTGCTGGTAGCTCAACTTGAACAAACAGCTAGAGGGCTAAATCAAATCCCTTCTGCATCATCTCCATTTGCGCATTGCCTTCAGATAATAGCAAACCTAATGAGGAGCTACTCGAGCAAAGTAAATTACTGTTTGGGACCCAGAATAGTGAGCTGTCCCCAAATATCTATTTAATTAATTACTAATTTATTGGAAAAAAAAATACAAATCCAAACCCTGTTGTGTTAACAGTGTATTTAATTTGCCTGTGTAGAAAAGAGGAATGAGTATTAGCAAAGGGAGGGAGGTGCCTGTGGCCTGCAGAGGGCAATCTGGTTCAACTAATCTCGGTTTTTCTGCGGTGGCTACTCCAAGCTAAGGATGGTTTATGAAAAGGCAATTCCCTATCAGCCATATTGGCTTTTCTCATATACACAGTGTGCTTCAGATGCAGCTCTTTAAAGTTATAATGCTCTCTTGTCATTTGACATGTTAAAAAATAATGGCTGTATAGACAATGCAAAGCTCTCAAAGGGTTATGGAATGGGGTGTTTCTCAGGACTGTTGACAAGGGGGTGACAGTTAGGTTGTCTCAGTTCTGTGCTCTGTTTCCTGGAGCACACACCCTCAGCACACTGTCACTGCTTTGGGACTTCCCCATAAACTTGGACAAATCTGTATTTCTCCCCCCTTCTAAAACACTGAGAATTCCAAGTAAAAACCATCTTTTTAATAGCACACTATGGGAGCCACAGCTGATTGGAAGCTAAAATCACGTGTGCTTGTTTTCCATATGGCTGAGTGTAAAGACTTTCAGAAACAAGTATTTTACATCTATTAACTTTTTTGTGTTTAAGTAAGATATTAAACATTACCTCACTCTGGGATTCTACCCTCATGCTGCAGTGGTAATCCAAAAGCTTTCCTGCTTCTCCTCCCTTTCAGGAAACAATCCTCCTTTTTCCCTGGAGCAAAGCTGGAGATAAATGTTTTGTGGTATATTTAGGGAACTTACCAAAGCCTTTTCTCAAGTTCACCTTCTCAGAGACAAAGATGCATCATCCATTTCCCCCAGCTTCTCTCCAGAGACAGATTTTCCTGCAATGGATTCCAGGTTTATAAAGAAATCATGAAATCATTATTATACTGCAGAATACTGTGAGTCTTGACTCAATTTTCCTGTATGAGATTAATTATTAAATATACCTTATCCACTGAAGGCAGAATCTTCTGCTTGAATCTCACAGGAAAACTTACGAAGAAATCAAAAACCTGCCTGAATCTTAACTGGCAGGAATTGTAGCTAGTTTTCTCATGAATGGGATATGGCTGATATATATATATATATACTGCTGCATAAAGAGCAAGCTCAAAATGGAAAATAAGGTATGAACTCAGTAATTCAGATTTACAACAAGCTAGCATATGAAAAATTGGGAACTTTTCTATCATCTTGTCTGCAAAGGAAGATGGCAAATAACTGGGTCACATTTAAGCTGACAATGAGGAATATATGAATTGATGAAATGTCTCTCTCCATTGAAGCTCTTTAAAGAGCTTTATTTCGTAGGAGATCCTTTGTGAATTTTAGACAGCTGTAAAACACAGTTGTCCAATTAAACCAGGAATGCCTCCTGAGTTACCATGACACTTTCTAATCTGTGGTACACCACAGAACTTCTAGGTCACATATGGTATATACATCACTGTGCTACAAGCTTAGTTTAGTTTTGTTTTCAAGTTACTAAGTACATGATAAAAATCTTTCATATCTCCCTCTCAGCTGCAATACAAATTTCCTTTGTCTTCAATGAACAACCTTGGAAAATTCTGGGCTATTGGTACACTTGTTTAAAAAAATACAAGTGATGAGGTTTTCATTTCTAGGCGTGCTGAAATGTGGTGTAACAACAAATAGGTCTCTCTGCTGTTTTAAAACATAAAGCAAAAGAAGAATCTCCAAATCCTTACATATCAAGTCTGTGGTATAAGGATTCTTTCAAAAGATGCAGGAATCAGTCTTCATCAACTTGAATCAAGCTGAAACTTTCAGTACCAAGAACAATCTTGATTATTTGGACACCACTGCAATGATCAGCGCAGAAAGCAATCCTGGAAGAAACCAGAATCCTTGCACATTAGCAGCAGGTATGGCCTTTATCAGGAAGGCAATTTTTCTCTTTGTGACACTCCACTTGAAGTGCAAAACAGTTCTAAGCAAAAGCTTAGTTCAGCACTGTTCTTTCTCACTTTCTTAGTATTTAGAGAATAGCAACAACTAAAACCAGATCCTTTAAAAATACACATTTAAAGAAAATAGTTTTCAGGCACTGCATCTGATTAAATATTTTCAGCAATATTTGACTGCCCACAAACAGCCATACTGGCTACTGGAACAAATATCCCAAAGCTTCATCATTAAATTATGGACTGGTAAGTCTGTGTCACCCACAGAGCCCTGGTTCAAATCCAGACCTTTTCCAACTACTGTAATGCCATGCTGCTCACATGGCTATCTCCTGTCCTAATTAACCAGGAGTCTCAGCTGAGCTCTCTGCTGGATTTTAATTACAACATTATTAATTCATGGGGAAAAAATTGACAGATGTTTCAGGTTGGTTGCAGCAACTTAAAAGGCAGGTGCTTGGCATGAAAACTCAGAAATGATTAAACAAATGACTCATGGATTTTTAGGTGTTTTAAAGTGAAGTGAGCAGTGTGCATAGTACTATGTAGGATATTGTAGCGCAGAGTGACTTCTCAGATAAAAATAACAATAGCAACAGATTTTGCTCAGTCTAGTTTTTAAAATTAAAGAAGCTTATAAATCTGTGTTCCTAATTTGATTTGTGGCTTTTGCTACATTTTACTCCCTTTTCCTCTAAAAAGAACATTGAGTATTTCCTTAGGTTGGTAGTTATGCCAAGGTAAAGGATGGAACTAATTGGTTACTCAGTAATGACCATTACTTAAACTGAGCATATAGAAAACATGACGTCGAAGACTAATCTTCATCTATCTCTTGTAAGGGACAACAAATGTAATAATTTTACTAATAACTTCAATCACTTGACAAAGCAGGTTAGAAAAATGTCAGCTCACATCAAATAAATGCATTGCAGGAAACCCAAGCATGGCCTGAAAAGCTACCCAAGGACAGCATTTTAACGAAAGCAAGAAGCAGCCAGTGCTGTGATTTTGAGCTATCCTTCAGTTACGCTGTTCCACAGGAGTCTTTATCCAAGTATCACCCACGGTGATGGTGCACACAGGCTCTTAGTTGAACTGGGGAAAGAGGTGGTAGGCTTTTGGTTATTAAAGAGGATAATAGGGAAGGAAATGTTACAGAGTTTGTGTGGTTTGTTTTGTTTGTTTGAACTGAACATAAGTGCACAATTTATGGTACTATCCTCTTCAGAATGAGCCATTTTGTAATCTTTTTTCATGTGTTAGTGTCATATAAGAAATGACAAAGCGTTTTGCCCATGCTAGGATTTTCTTAGTGCTTTTGTGTTTTTCTTAACAGAAGGCCAGTTCAAAGTACATTTCTCATACAAATCAATCAAAAAATGATTCAAAGCCAAAAAATCATTAGGTTTCATTGACAATTCAATGAAACTGGGTTTGAATGAAACCAGATTCCCAGGAACAGCTCTGACTGAAAAATCAGTATTTGATTATCAGAGGTGTTTTGTTGGAAGAACTTCCCAGCAGCTGTAGATTTTACCACACACTAATTGCCTCAGAGCTTGGAAGTTAAAAAACCCCAAAGAGAACCTCTTTCCAATAGTGAAGACAGAGCTATGGGGACCCACCAAAGACCCACTTGAAAGGCAGTGATTTTGCTGCTGTCAGTGGAGAAGATTTTGCCAACTTGTTAAACGGAAAGAATCAGCTCCATACCTGCCAGTTAATAGAAGAAACAAATAAATGCAGATTTTAATGCTGGAACTCAGTGAAAGCTGAAGAATATCTTTCCCTGTTGCTAAGGGAGGCAAACGTAAATCCAGTTTCTCAACCTGAACACAGAAACAGCGTCTGCCTGTGTTTGGACTGAACCCTCTTCTAAGGAAGAAAGTATTCAGATTCCTTTTACTTCCACCACATTTGTGCCTGGTTAGTTACTGCTATGCTCTGACCAATGGGGCTGCTGCACAGCTGATGCTAATAGGTTAATACATGTTACCTAAATGGAGATTTATGGCACTGCCACCTCTGTGTCATGTTAAGCCTCAAGTACTGTGAAGCAGGGGAGTCACACACATTTCTCATGGAGTTCAGGCTCTGACTTTTGCATTGCAGTTCACTGGGTTTTGCAGCATGTATATGAACCAACCTGGTTGTACAGTGACTTCTTGCAGAGCCTGAGCTCACCATAATTAAGTTCAGTAAGGAGAGCAACTGCAGAAGGTATGTGCCCTGTATCAGAATGGAGCAGGGTAAAGCTATTGCTGGTTGCTCCTCTGAAACTTAAGGTTAAAATGTCTGAATCTCTGTTCAGAACAGCTGTAAACCGCAAAATATACCCACTGCTTTGGCTGCATCTCCAAACTGATGTTTATGGCAAACATTCCTGTGCAGTACATTTTACCCAGGGAGCTGG
Organism: Neopsephotus bourkii; assembly: GCF_033783945.1. Lineage (NCBI taxonomy): Eukaryota > Metazoa > Chordata > Aves > Psittaciformes > Psittacidae > Neopsephotus > Neopsephotus bourkii. The sequence goes on from NW_026902223.1 coordinate 5,023,543, forward strand.
AGCACTGGCATTTGCAAGACCATGCAGCTACTAGTGATTTAATGCTGTGTGAGACAATTCTCAGTATGTCTAAAAGATACAGTTTACACACCGCAGGAATCCCACTGGTGTTTCTAAAAGCAGAGAGCAGTTTTGGATGCGCTGCGTGTGCTCGGTCTAACAGACAGCATGTGTCCTGTAGGCAAACTGGAAATTTCAGCTCGTCCGTACGGGGATTTGCACCACAGCTATCGCTGGGTAATGACGCACCAATGACAGCAACACGGGGTTTTTTCACTGAAACATTTAATGCAGTAGAAGGGCATCAAAATTATTTGAACTGTTTGTTGTGAAGGCAGCTGTGAGGAAGAGCCTCCAAGAACTGCTTTTTCCCCCATGATCAATGCCAGAGCTCTTCCCATACAAAACCATTACACCAAGTCTGTTGCTGCTTACTGATGTGGTTAGTTCTGAAAAGGAGTGAGAGTTCTTCCATCTTTTCTACATTTCTCCTTCCAATTATGTTCACTTACGTGCACACCCTATTTCTGATCTTGTGAGCACGGTTTGCTAAATTGTGCACAGAACTCTGTTTGAAAAGACCCATGAAATTCAGAGCTGAGCTGTGCTTTTGACCTCTCGGCTTGGAAGAATCAGAATCCTTGGTTGGGTACTGATGCTTTTTGAAAACCACTGCTGAATTTCAGCACGAAGCAGTCTTTGTGAAACCAGGGTAGTAAACAGCAAACCTAAACTTGGTTCCTGCTCTGTTATGGTCCATGTTTGTTCTGGCTAAACACCAAACAGTCCTGGCAGGGACAGGAAGGGACACGGGTGTTTGCATTGCCTGTAGAAGTAGGTATCAGAGGTTGTAGGGAAAAAGGAGCGACTCATTACACATGTGCTGGACGGTGAAAATGTCTGCTCGGGACCACCGGTTTGGGGAGGAACCCCCTGTGTGAACAATCCCTATTACACAGAAAGGGAATGCCTAACAAAGTTCACACTGATTTTGGTAGGGACCTTATGTAGTTTAACACAAATACAATGAATAAGAAAAATATGCCAGCTGCAGAGCAGTAACCGTTTCTGCCTTTTCTGCTTGTCTTGTACAGAAGGACCTGTTTTAAGATGGCTGGGGCTCTCTCTTACACCCTTTGTTCTATGCCCGGGGTTATCAATAGTTTGGTGCAGGTTGTCCTCATCACTAAGGACAATGCTGGGCTCTGGCTAGCACCTGACAAATCACTGTCTTTTAGCAGTCCTGCTTAAAGGAGCTTTGAGTTCCAGCAATAAGTAACTGTTACGGTTTAACTCCAAGCTGGCAACTGAGTACCACGCAGCTGTGTGAGCCCAAAGGAACACAAGTGATGCACAACACAATTGCTGACCAGTACCCAGCCAGACCCAAGCAGCAATCAGCACCCCCCAGCGAACTCCCCACCAGTTTCTATGATGTTCTACAGTATGGAGTATCCCTTTGGCTAACTCAGATCAGCTGTCCTGGCTCTGCTCCCTTCCAGCTCCTTGTGCTCTCCTCAGTGGCAGAGCATGGGACACCGAAAAGTCCTTGACTCAGAGTAAGTACTACTTAGCAACCACTAAACCATCAGTGTGTTATCAGCATGATCCTCAGACTGAAGCCAATACACAGCACTGCATCAGCTACTAGGAAGAAAATTAACTCTATCCCAGCCAAAATCAGGACAGTAAACTCAACTGTAAATTGCCACAGTTCTCTCAAAGTGAGCTTTTGTGTTAGAAAATGTTCCTGAGCAGTCATAGTGCATATCAATACCTCTCCTTCGTCAAATGCAAAGAGGGGGAGATGAGGCTGGAGAAAATGCTACCAAGAGTGACAGCAAATAACTTTTCAGTTCATGGTGAGGTATCATTTGACAAGGCAATGTCCTGCAGGTGGGAAGCATGAAACTGGTTTCCTGATCGACTACAAAGCCACAAAAAGGGCACTGACATCACTGCTCGCTTGACCACTTGCTTACAGAGCAGCTACACCCTGTACTTGCATTGCTGCTTTGAAAGTGCCTATTCTGCAGTCTTGTCTGCAGGGTAGACCTTTATAGCCTGGCACATCTCCATACAATGGCTCCCCAGACAGCTTTACCTGTATGGATCAGAGACCAAACTAGTAACTCTAAAGAGCTCAAACCTGCCCACCAAACTCACTTACCGTGCACTCTGGTGCTCAAACTCTCAGCAATTATAAATGACAGCATCTATTAATTTTAGCTACTTATATGGTCCCCACTGCTACAGTAACTGAATGCTTTATACTTCTTAAAGCACTTAGCTTCCAATTCCATACTGAAGATGTGAAGCAACAACAGAAAGATTAAATGTTAGAGTCATTATGCTCTCTGAAGTCACTCTTTTGATGTCTAGTTCCAGAGATCTGATGCTTGAAACATGCTCTCAGCTGTGGCTTGACCAGAGACTGGAAAATCTTACTTCTGTGCCTGCCCACAAAGTCTTTTGTCATGACTGAACTGAATAGCTTGGCCCCTAATTCACACTTATCTTCAGGAGTAGTAAGGTACACACTCACTAGGTTCTCTGCTGTTGATGCAAGCAGTACCAGAGGATTTTCATTGGAAATACACAGGATTATGCCTTACTTCATAGAATTGGCTTCTTAAAACAATATAGAAGTTATGTGAGGATGCTGAGAGTGCCTCCTTAGTACTTGGCCACTGTGGTTTTTATTTTGCATTCTATTCGATGAGCCTTGCTCTCCTTACACATCATGTAGTCTGTCTGAGCATCGTCAGGATTCAGACTTTGTTCGATGCCTGTAAACCCCCTTTTTATCTAGGTATAAGGAATTTGCCCAAGGTTACACAAGAGATCTGTGCTAAATTAGGGAATTGAGCCTAAGCCTCTTATATCTTAGAGTACCAGCCTGACTGTTGCTTTCAGAAGAGCTTCACTACATTACACCAGCTAAGTGTCTGGCTCAGTCACTATTCTGTGGATTACCAGAGGGCAGATTAACTGGAGTCTATTGAATTTTTAAAACATAAAATATATACCTGCTATAAGCTCTTAACAGGTTTCTCCTAGCAAGGTTTTGAGGAATTTCCAGCACTGTCTTAATTCTGTTTGTATATATATGCCCAGGACTTGACAGTACATGTACCTATACAGTAGGAGAAAGCAAAGCCTCATTACATTATTTAAGGTTAATGAAAAGCAAAGTCATTCCTGACATCCCAGATAAATTATGTTTTCCATCGCTATACCCAAATGCACTGAAATATAGTTAGCATTTCATCTGCTAGGCAAGAGTAACCTCAGCCCCTTTCAATTTGGAATTCTCTAACCACCCATGGACGATGTTGTGCATTTACCATCAATTTTCTGACTTTGTAGGGAATGAGGGCTGAAAGCAAGACAGAGCCTCTCATGCAGTGGCTTGTTACTTATAATTTCTTTACTGTGAGTTCGTGCCTACCCTTCAGCTGAGCCGAATCCATACTCCCTTGTATCTGATAATACAACACTCAGCTCAAGGTCACCAGCTTTAAGTTTGTGCCAGTTTTTTAACTGGTCTCACTTGAATGGTAATAAGCTTCAAGTAGTGCTTAGTCTTACCTTTGACTCAGTTAACGATGCACCATCATCTTGTGAACAGGGCACTTGAGCTGCAGTTAAACTCTTACTGTTCCTGTTGCTCAAATCAATGGCAGAAAATATGCAATACTGTACAATATTGTCAGCAGACTTCTGAATACAGATGTATGTTTACCTACACAGCAGGAAAGTGATCACTGGATTTGGAGCATTTCACATCAGTTCCAGTTTTTCAGTAAATTCTGTGCCAATGCAATGCAGGTGCAATAAAGGAAATTAATTCTACTACCACAACCTGAAACAGCAACACAATGGTAATAGGTGCAAGGCATGGGTGCAGTGCACAGCACACTGGCAGGATGCAAGCCCAATTTTGCTCCCATGGAAGACAAAATAATCTCTCCTTTGCTTGTCTTTCAATCCTTTTATTTCTGAGGTCTAAAGGCAAGCTCAGTGCAATATGGACAATTAAACCTCTGATCCTTAACCACTGTGTGGCTGGTGTAGCCCTCACACAGTATCACACAGTGAAGCTGCTACAAGTAACATCCTAATCACCTGCTGGTATTAATTAACATCTGTTAGAGGGAATTGGTTTCAAAGGCTCTCTGTTTAACACAGACAAAGACCTTTAAGTCCGCATACTGAAGCTGTTCTTAAAACCCTGGCTTAGCTGCAGAGTGAAAGAGCTAAACCCTATGAGGAAACAGTAATGACCTTTGGTGGTCTACAGTTTGCTTTGCCCAAGGATGTTTAACTTCTTGATACAGTCAGCCACTTTGGACATTTCACAGTTTGGCAAGTTATTTCCCTTGTTCTTATGAACACTGTTGATATTTAATACTTAGCTATCAGTTAAGTCAATCTTTATTTCCCTGTATTTTTTTTCAGTTCTTTCTATAGTTCTAATGATTGACTGTAAATTTACATTGCACAGAATGACTGATTACATATTTTTAGCCAGAAAATCTTAGCTCTTTGCTTTTTGAAAGGAAACTTATTAGGGGTTTCTTTTTGATTAGGACCATGATGTTGTTCATCAAACCTCTTGTCATTTAGTAGTCTCTCTACAATCTCAATTAAAAATGTTTTACTTAATGTTTACATAAAGTTTACATTACCTAACACAAAATGTATGATTTCCAGTCAGCATACAGTTCTGTAGCTGTGGGAAGCACTGCTGTAGCTCATAGGAGCTACAGTTCAGATGTTCATAAGCTCCTACTCCATGGATAGAAGAGTCTTTGGACTATCTTTATCATGAGAAGTCACAGCTTTCCCACAGGATGAGGCATCACATGAAATCATAGGATATCTGTGAGCTTGGTAATATGGAAGCTTTTCAACCTTTTGGTATTACCAGTAGCTTTCCAAGTATTTCTCTACACTGTTGGCATCAGAGTAACAACAACAGACGCTGACTAGTAAAGAGTGTTTTAGGCTGATTGGCAAAACATCAGCAACCATAACCCTACTGAGCAGCACCTCCTCCTTCTCTTTCAATGCATAGGGACTATCCCCGAGTATAGATACATCTGACTCATAATCAGACATTGTATTTAATGCATAAAAATTACTTACCAGGACTCTGTTAGTGAAGGTTATAAAACCAAGCTGGCTTGCTGTGGTCTGAGGGAAAGAAAAAATCACCTCCCTATGCGGTGACTTACTCATCTGATAAAAATGAGATAACTTCACAGATCTACCTCACAGGCACTGTGTGAGACTTCAGTAACATTTGTGAAACTATACAGTGATCTCTCAGCAAGAAATGTTCTAACAGCATAAATGTCAAAGATTGCTTTCAAATCAGGCAGGTTTGGGAGGGAGCAAAAAGCATGGACCAGACTGACATGGATGGTGCTCTAGCTCTTTCCACCATGATGCCTCTCTTATTGTTAATCTCTTTTATGGCCTGTTTTGATGTGTTAACATTGCCGAGTACTCTTCCCCCCCCCCAATTTCATGTGTCCCCCTCAGCCCTGCTCACATATTTCCCTCACAAACTGCCTATGAATTGCTTTGGCAGCAAGACAGTAAAGTGAGAAGTACTCTTAGAATATGGCTTATGGTTCACTGGGCATCAGCAAACACTGTCAAAGCTGATAACCTTCAGCTGGGAAGGTAACAGGAGTTTCATTCATGCAGTCATTAACCTATGGTACTGCAGGTGTTACAGGTTTACAGAGTGGAGCTGGGCTAACAGCATGCTTAGCTCAGCAGAGAGAGAACAGGCCACTGCCATGGAATTGTATTCAGAAAGGTGACCACTGGCCATGAAATTCAAGTATCCACATAACTCATATCACACACTCAGGAAAACAATCACCTTTTGAAGCAGGTCGGTCAGTGTGGGACTGGAAGAGCTGTGGTTATCCAGATACACGCACTCTGTCGTGATGGGTAAGACATGAGGCTCGACAGGAGACGGAAGGATAACTGCACAGACAACCATCACTGCTGTCTCTTGCTGCTCTTTCTGCACAATGCAATAGAATTAACTAGACTGACCTCAGAAGTTCAATACTCTGCTTGTGCCTTGAACTTAAATACATAAAAAGGCACTGTTATATCTTTAGGTGCTTTCCCTAAATATTCATTGTTTTTCAAAAGGCATTAAATATCTACCTCCTTCAGCATGTGGCTAAATCTTATTAAACCCCATTGAGTTCAGGCATATGCTTAAATGATTTAGTAACTTAGATTCTTAAATGAAAAAAACACCACCTTTTTTGTTCTGCTTCTTTATCTGTACCTCTGTGTAAGCTGTATGTGGTAAAAGAACAGCCACCCCATAAATAGAAATGGCAAAAGGAACTAAAATTACTTTAAGGTGAACAGATTGATCTAATACTACATTTGTTTAGAACTTTCTGATGATACCAGATGCTGCTGCTGAGTAGTAGGTCTATTCCAGGAAGGCATAAATCTGCTATGCAAAAATAAGTGCACAGTTACAGTGACACATCCTTTGACAGTTTCCTGCTGGGAGTCAAATCTAGTGGAAGATTTACTTACTGTGCACAGCTGGCCAGTATGCAGGGATAGAAATTTAGGTAGAATATACTGGGGATTGAACCATTTTGGTTAACATATATTTGGGAAAGAAATCATCTCCACAGGATTCAGTTGTGGGAACACCTTTAAAGACACCTTTACTCATTGCTACAGCTATGAATTTTGTCCCATTTATTCTGATTTTTCTTTATACCTACTTGTCTGTCTTTAAAACAAAGCAAGTATATGGACTGTTTGTAGTATTTTCTGCCTGCTTTCAGTCCTGGTCGATGTCTTTTAGGTGCTATGAAAATGATGATTTTTGCCCCTACATTTTAGGGAATAAGAACCAATCCAAAGTTATCAAATGCTCAACACTTTTCTGACCTCTAAATGTTGCTTGAAACCAGAACTTTTTATGTCAACAAAGATCAACTTAGAAAACCTTCTAGTTATGAACATCAGAAATGGTAGAATTAAAAGTAACATTTCAAATTGATTCTATTCCATGAGACACATGAAAATGCTCCAATTCAGAATCAAACCAACTGCTGGAAAATGAGGAGTCTGATCTGTACATATCCAGGGCCAGCTTGGCTTTGGAACTGAAGAGAGCCTTGCTGCGTTCACAGCCCGTGCTGAGAAGTAAGCCTAAAGTCTATGCCAAATGATGCACAGATGCAGCTCGTGTGTCACTTTTGGGACCTGAGCTGGCATCTTCCTACAGAGCAGTGCAGGTCTGCACTAAACAAAGTGGGAACTGCACCAGATCTAGCCCAGAAATGGACAGGGGCAGACACCGTTTTTCCCCTTGGCATGTGAAGATTAATATTGCTTCTGCTTTCCCCCTGATTCTAGTTCTGAAAAAGTACTGAAAAGGCAAATTCAGCTCCACTAGAGCAACGAGAAGAATGCAGCAACAGAGTTAACACAGAAAAGTAATGAAAGATCAAACTGTTTCAAGTTTTGAATTTAACTGAAGCATATTTGAAACACATCAGGCATTTTTACCTAACCTACAATATCCCACAAACACAAGCAAAACCTTCCTGAAAGATTTCTAGATGACTGTACAGAAAAGCATACATCAAAGCAGCTGACCAGCAGGAAAAGAATAAGGTTAGACACATCTGAGTTTGTACCAAGAGACTAGAAACATCACATTTCATTTCAGACCTCCTTGTGTCAGTCAGCTCTGCCTTTCTTCTAATGCACATCCCCTCCCTTCCTCTGAGGGCTTTCCTCCTAACAGTCTGCATCAGCAGAATGGGTTTAAGTTTGCATCAAGCTGGTTTTTATAGTAGTAAGCACACTTGGAAGCTACAAAGACACGCTGTGTTTCTTGCTGCCCTGCTCATCAATCACAACAAACGATTTATAGCTGCTCTTAAAAAGAATTCATTAAATCAGTACAGGCTCTAAAGAGTGCAGGGCTTAAAAAGGAGAGAAGTGATTCTCTTCCAAGGTTTTGGCAAAAAACCTACTTGGGAGTCAGGTAAGCTGAAAAATTACTGCATCTCGATTTTTGAACATGTTCTAAATGACTTAGTGAGACTTTAGCCTTCAGTCTCAGCAAATCTGAAAGCCGCTGTGTAAAACAGGATGTGCTGAATTAACTTTGTATTAGAACACAAGCTCCATTATTGATGGGGCTACAAACCCTCAGGCTGACCCTTTCATTTGCTCCAAAATCCAATTCAGAAATCTAACTTGTGACATGGATGCAGTGGATAAAGTCAGTATTCCAAACTGGGACTATGTATTTTTAAAAGCCTGTTATTCCCTCTCCACCGTCCTAAGGAAAGCACACAGCAAAATGTTAACACTGCATTAAGATCCACTGCTAATACTGACACCAAAGTTACTGATTTGTTCTGTACATATTTAGGTAATCTACCTGGGGTTTTCATTAGACCTCAGACAATTTCACATGGATCCCCAGACCAGGTCTTCTGCAAGGTCTCACCTTCAATTACAACCAGCCAAAAGTAATAAAACCTGGAACATGAGATTGCTTTACTAAGATTTTCCCAGTAAGCAGCATGTTTTGTATTGCTGCAGAGAAGATGTAGTCAGCCAAATCTTTCACAGCCCTTGCCCATTATTTAGAGCTTGCTGCTGTACCAGCAGAGCTGCTAAAAATGTTTTTTCCTGGAAACTGGCTCACATTAGACTCCTTTCATATGTTTTGCTTTCTTCTCTATTAGGATTAACCCTCTCAAATATCCACCTCTCTCACATCCATCAGATGGCTTGCTTTCCACAGCCAGTGTTTTTCCTACCACTGATCTGGATTTCAGCTCAGCTCTTGCCAAGCATAGCTGCCATGCTCACATAATACTAATGCTGCTTCTGGAGAGAGCTCGAAATCCCTGCTGTTTTGCCTGTGTGCCTTCCATTCACCCATTGATCTATCTGCATATACACATGCTTCTGGCTTTACAGGGAAAACCGGTCTGAGCATGGACAGGAATAATGCCCATATAATCACTAAAAGGGTACTAGGAAGCTGAAGTTTTAGACTGGAGCCTACGGAGTATTAACAAGTGTGAAATTGGTACCTGCAGTCCAATCTGTTCAACAGAGACAGATGGGCAGCTCTAGCAGGAGATGCAGGATGCCTGTCAGGAGGTTCTTAAACAACTTAATCATGAAGACTTCAGCCAGCATTCACCTTTTCACAAGCCTTTCTTTGCAGAAATCATGAATGCAGTTGATAAAATGTGTCCTAGGTATTTCTTCTGTAGATAAAGCAGAGCAGAAGGTAGTTGAAGAAGCTCTGCCTCCTGCAGCAAAGAGGTGAAATTGCCTTGTATCAGAAGAAGATTTGTGTCATGAGGACAAATCCACTCAGGTGAAATTCTCAGGTCCAAAAGCTCAGGATATTTTGCAAGTCACAGCATCATCTTGCAGCAGTAAAACTAAATATATCTATGGCTACTGGAAAAAGCTGGGTGTATTGATGCAACATCATAAAGGTAAGTAACTCAGCAGTGCAAAGCCAGTTTTAAGTACAGAATTGGACCTTTGTCTAGATTGATATTCTTCACTTAAACAGTGACAATGAAATTTGTTTGGCTTCTCTGTAAGAGAAATGGGAGTTGGAGGAAAGACAGAGAAATTTTTGCCTAGTATTGGATGATGATCCATACGCCAAGGCCCTAACAGCCTTCCAAAACAGCTCAAGCAGCAGTTTTATTTATGAGGACCTTAATTTAGCAGTTACTGAGATTTATTTTATACCAGTATAATGTTGAGTATTGCTTTTACATAGCATCTCCATCTGATAGAGCTGAAGAATGTCTGACTGGCTGAAAACTAAAGACTGCTATCACAGGCCATAAGAATAAGGGACCTGCATATCTTTTGCTGTATTGGAAGTTGCAGCTCCGTGTCTAAGAAATAGACTGTCTTGACTGCAATTGTAAAGAGAAGGGCCTTAGAACTGGCAAGTAAGATTGGAAGGAAATTGATAATAATTAACTGAGTATTGAGCAAGACAAACTACTTGTGAAAGCAAGGCCTAGGAAGATGTACTGTCCATACATGGGCTCCACTGTTGGGCAAGAAAGGCAGCTTTACTTGGACTTTAAGGACTCTCCTCTAAGGAAAGTCATTGCAAGCTATGGTGTCTTTTGCCACAAAGCAAAAAATAATAATAAAAGCAGCCAACCCATCATTATTTTCTATCTTTCCTTGGCTAATTTAGGTCTGTGAGAGATCAAAGTAGTCTTTTTTTCCCCCATTACCATCTCAAATCCCAAGACAGCTAGAGAACTGAACAACTGGTGTAGGTGGTGGGTTCTGTACCAGTGGCTGCTTCACTATATAAACCAGGGTGAAATTATCTTGCAGTATTTCAGACTGTGACCTTTCAAGTAGACAGACCCAATGATTTTCAGTCAATGCTCCCTCTGCTTGATTTAGAAGCCCATTCAGAAGGTAAAAAGGCCAGTTCATTGTGGCAACTCATTATTCCACTGTGCTGCTACATCCTGATAGATAACAAATCTGACCTTTGCTACAGAAATAGGTTGTTAAGGGCAGTAAAAGTTCTTTTTGAGTGACACCACAAATGCTAACTCTCCTGTAGACAAAGATGGCATGGGGGCAGAATACACAATCAATGCTCCACCTTCAGGAGCTCGCTGAAAACCTGTATGAGAAAACTTGTCTTGCCTTCCTATTTCAACAGTCAGGACTGAGTCTTTGTGTCTCAGGCCTTAGTTTAGTGTCTTAGGAATATCTGTAAGTCCAGAAAAAAAACCCACCAGTATTTCACTTTTCTTTAATGAACTGAGGATCAGCTGAAACTAAAAATATACAGTGAGCTCCTTAGACCTAGAAATGCATTGGCCACATTCTTGGTGTCAACACTAGAACCGTGCTCTTGAAATCCTGGCTGCAGCTGATGATGGTGAGCACTTACAAGTGGAGCTGTAACTATACGGTAAAATGAGCCCTGAAAAAGATGTGCTAACAGGTTTATGAGGAATGCACTAATTATGCCAATGTTCAGTGGTTCCCTAGTCAGAAAATTAGTTCTAGGCATAAAAATCGATTCCTCATATTCTTCATCACATCAATTTTATTCTAATGTCATCTGACTTGGTATAATGAGATATTACTTGTTCTCGGGACTTTTTAGTCAGGCAAAAGCTTAGATAATCAATTTTTCATAGCTGAAACAATGATATTATCCAATATCTATTGGAGTTGAGAACATATAAGCTCACAAAAATTGTTTCTCTGTTCCTCATGCAGCTCTCTATTAAATCAAGGTACGTCTATTCCCTGCCTAACAAGTGAAAACAAACAAAATCCCTGCTGAACCCATCCCACACTCAGAGTGTGACCATAATATTCACTTGCAAACTGCAAGACTTAGTGTGCCAGAGATACGGCTTTCCAGCTGAAGGATGGACCATTTTCCACGGATGACAGCAACAATGCTGATGAGAGCTGCACACCTCTTACCTCATCGAGAGCTTCATTATTAATGAATGTTGACATCACCTCAGCAATTAGCTAAAACTCCAATATAGAGAAACTCATTGGCAAATTAAAGATTCTCCCTAAGAGAAAGGTTATTACTGCTTTTCCTCTTTAAGGCTTGCGTGATAACTTGAAAGTTTTTTTGGCTGCCATTCTACTTAAGCTTCAGATGATGTTTTCAATAACACACATCAATGGTCTCTTTATTTTTATTCCAGCTGAAGATCTGCTCAAATCGTGCTCTTCTTGAGCCACCATTTAGGTGATTTGTGAACAGCTGAAACACTGAAGTTTCATTTCTAGGCATCTGTGCCTTGAAGTTTAGCTGCTGTTTGGAACCTGCAGCGGCTAATGAAGGTGATGTTTGGATGGCAGGGCTGGCTTGGCGGGAAGCAAGAGGCATCAAAAAGCCAAAAGACTGAAACCCCACAATTATTTTAGAAACAGCATCCTCATCCTTAATGGCCACAAGACTCAGGCCCGTGATCCTCCTCCCTGACAGTGCCAGGCTGCTCATTAAACACCGGTAACTAGAGTACCCCTGTCCCCTTGTTATAGTATTGATAAGAAACTGTGACTTGTCTTCCTCCCAGAATAACTTATTTTGGGGCAGTTCCTCCTGCTAGGCTTTCTGTTGTAAACAGTTCCTTTTAATCTGCTGACTCGGATACTGCTTTAAGGGCAATCTCTTTGAAAAAGGGAAAGAAAAGAAGGTGAGAAGGAAGCTATTTTGTGGAATTTTTAGCATTTGAAAGTTCCCTTGCTCAGAACTCTAAGGTGCTGTGTGACTGGACCCATGGACTGCAAGGCAGAAGTTTCAGATGTGTATGAGTGATTTAGGGACTCACATCCTATCAATGCCCAATGGGCCTCTGTTCCTAACAGACACCTGAAAACCCAGCCTCATTGACTGCCCTGGTAAACTTGCCATAATGCCTCTATGGAGCATGAGGTACATAAATTCTGTAGGTTAATGCCTTAACACCCCTGGGGATCCACTAGAAATGACTTTTAAAAACTAATGCCATCAGCAAGAGGGTCCAGTAAGAAACTGCATATTTGCAGCGCTCCTTTCCACGTAATAAATCCCCTGCAATGAGACATTTTACTGCCTGCACTGACCTTACATTTTTTAATGAAGCTGCACAGCAGCTAAAACACAAGGGCTGATCCAGGGGCTCACCTGTGTCATCCAAGTGAGTTGCAGAATAACAGCAGCCATGAGCTTACAGCCTGGTTACAAGAGGAATGTCCTAAAGAATCCTTTCATAAGTTAACAGCAGGTTAACCAAGAGGGTGCATAATCCTTCGCTGTCTTCACCTAGTCAACACCAGAGGAAGAAATACATTAGAGCAAATGATCTGAGGGGCACAATATCAGAGTTGAAATATCTCATCTCTGGCTAGAACCATGCACCAAATCTAGCTTGGGTTGTGTCTTACCATTCAAAGTTATGCATGCTTTAAACCTCCTTTACTTACTTCAGAAAACTCATCAATGTTAGCTCTTCTATTTCACAAAATCTTTCTAAACACCTGTCAATCCATGTAGAAGCAAAAACACAAGCAAAATCTGGAAATACAGGAAACTGAATATGGAAAACTGCTATTTGATATATCATTTTATACTTTTCTCCTCTTGCATATTTTCATATTGTTTTATGCCAAGCTGGTAGCAGTGATTCATTATATGAAATTGGAACATTATAGATTCAATACGGAAGCATTTGTCTTAGTGACAGGAAAGGATCCTTTGCGTGGCTGAGCCACTTCCTTGCAACTGCAGGAAATCACATAAATGACATATAAGCTAGAAATACCCCTGGAAGCTTAACTCCATTCAGCTTTGTACCCCTGGATTTATAAACCCCTCACTATCCCACAGTAAAATGAAAGCTGTCAGAGGTAAAGAAAAACCTCAGAAGCTAATCTATGCTGTAAACCTGTGCTAGAAAACAGAGCTCAGAAGCACTGACAGGCTCTGGCACTGGCACAGACTTCGTGTGCCTCCATGAAACAAATATTCAAATCACAGACGTGAGGTGGGTAGAAAAGCCCAGACTTGAGAACAAAGCATTAATGTCCATGTGGGTTGCCTTCCCTTCAGGGTCATTTAGAACATGAAAATCCCTCACAGACTCTTTCATCCAGTGACCTTAGTGCCCTCCCTATTGTTGTATAATGCACTATGAACTTGAAAGTGTTGCTTCATGTCTCCATGAAGCACCTGGGGCTGCACACACATCATTTGACACACATGGGAGTGAAAAGAGCTTCCTAAAAGTAATGGATGACCACATCAGTTCCTATTCTCACAGCAGGCCAAGCCATAAGAACAACTTACTGAGCTACAAAGGGTTGTAATATAAACAGCATTATTGTAGCATTATTTGTATTCCTTTGATATTCTGTAAATGAATTTGCCATAGACATTTTACTGTATTTGATTAGAGTCTTATTAGTCCACATGAAAAAACCATGAAGTCTTTCAGAGATGGTATGAAAGAACAGGGATGGAATATCTAAAGGCAGGAGCTAGGCAGTACAAAATCTAACTGCTTTGAGGCTATACAACTAGCAAAGGAAAAGTGGGTTTATATTCACGACAGATACTGTTACAGTGACATAACTGAATTAGAAAATGCCCTGAGGTATCCTAAGATATGAGATGCTTTAAAACTATTTGGGATCAAGAACTGCTTAGTGTCTTTCAAGGAACAGCATATTGCCTGGCACAGATACATTGCTTACCTGAAAATGCCCTCTCAAGCTCTCACAGCATCAGCTGCACTTCACTGGTAGAGATGTCCTTATACCAAAGCTTAAATCCAACTGCATTTGTACAATAAGAATCCTTAGCAGGGTTCTTCTAATGCTTTGACAAGTGAAGAAAACCCAAAATTTGTGAAATGAACAGAGGGAAGCATGGACTTTGGTCTATCATCCCACCAACAACTGACCTGAATTCTGTATCCAACTGTTTCTATGCAGATACCTAAATGTAAAGAGAAGAATTATATCGTATAGGCATTTCAGAGCAGTCTATGTAAGGGCTAGTGCAATTAAAGTATTATTCATTCAATCCATTTGAAGGGCTCTGAAGCTTTGTCCAGCTTTTTGCAGAAGCAAACAGAAAACTTTTGGTTTGGCTGGAATCAGCCAATACAGGTGAGTATTTGTAATGCTGCCTCTTGAAACAGGACAGAGCAGAAGTCCCACTCTAAACCAATGAACACATGCACAGACCTTATTTGTAACATCAGTCAGTAATTTACCAGTGATGCCCCATTTGCTCATGGTAGTCTTTACATACTTTCTGATACTGAAAACCTCATGAAGAGTACACTGTGATTTTAGAACGTGCTATTTAACTACTCACACTCCGGTGGGTAAGTAGAATTTCTAGCTGGCCGGTATAAAGAACCAAAGTGTTACCTGGTTTGTCTGTGGACTTACTAGTGAGAAAGATGAGAAGAGACTCGTGAAATCTTGCTTTCCAGGCAGGTGCTCCAAACCCCCACCAGACGCTGCTTTTTCACTTCTGAGGCTGCCAGCCAAATGCATGCTTAGAAGTACTCATAAATATATCTGTACTGCAGTCTCTTGGGTTGTATCTCTCTCTTGCTAAAACTCTAAGAGGAAAAATGCACTTGGAAGTGTGATATGATTATGAAACCTGCATGTCTGATTAGAGGTGCAATTACATTGCATTTTGATATCTGTCAACAGCAAATACGTTCTTGTAGAGCACCTCATAACATATGCACTCTCAACTCTACACCTCATGAATTTCTCAACTGCCATTTGAAGGTGGTAACGGAAATACATGTTTTAATTTTTAATGCTTTCAGTGCCTGTTCTTACAGCCATTATATATTTTGGGAATGAGCAGCTGAATCCATCATCCTGTCTCCAATTGAGTCTCTGGGGGCATTTTACCTGAACCTGCTTTTTCTCCCTCCTACACAGACCTGCTATATTTTCATTTTTTACAACCAGGCTGTATATTAACAATAAGGACATAAACTCATGAAAACATGAACTCATTGGGGTGAAAATATACCAAGAGAGAGCATCCAACTCCCCCGTGTATTTTGACATTCCATTTAGCAAATTGCGTTACCATTTTAAGAGCGAGTAATCTCAGCTCTGAACAACTGCAAGGGAAATAGAAGGCATGTGAAGAAGAAAAATACAAAGGCAGAGACACGGATGAAGTCTGTTTTAAACAATGTCAGAACCAAGAGTCAAAGTGCAGTCTCACACAAAAGACCTGGACACTGAAATGCTAAGGGGCAAATATTGCTGTGCCTGGTTGATAACAACAGTAAGTGCTGCTCGTGTTTCTCTCAATCACTAAAATACACTTACAGCTTGCACATGTTGACATTACTCTGCATCTGCCACTGTTCATCCTGTTTCCTACTCCTCTCAGATTGGACCAGTGACTTGGCACCCTTACCCCAACTCTGTCAGCCTTATACTTACATGATCAGCAGAAACTCAAGGCTGTAAAGGGCCAGTGGTCACAAAACCTGTCTCACGTTGCACTGAAATCAATGGCAGAGAAAGCACTACTTGAGGTGCTCTGAAGTACATGTGTTTCTCTAATGCTGCCAAATGCAAGAAAAATGTGGGTTCTTTTTTTGCACAGCAATTTGGTGGAGTGTGTACCTGGAGCAAAAGGTGTCACAGGTCTACACAGCCTAAAAGTTTAATGTCCCATCAGAAACTCCGTCCCATGCTGAACCTGTGTGAGGTGGTACCAGCAACAAACAGCAAGGAGCTTCTGAATTCATCCCAAAAGCATGCAATCATAACCAAGCTTTTAGGAATGGTTTTGCCTTCAGGGAAAGGCAAAAGAGGCAGCTTTGGGCAGGGTGAAAGCAGAGAAACTCAAGGCCATGGAACACTGTAGAGCAGGGGAAAGCAAATGGTGTGAGGCTGCTTTGGCTGCGAAACTTGCTCATGCTTAAAGATGCTGTCATATATAAAAAATACAAACCAAAACAGATCAACACCACCATGTATCAGAGATCTGCTAAGGAACCATGGCTAGGAAGGACTGGGTGTATGGATGAAGGCACAGCACACTAGCTTCTGTGCACAGGCAGTTCAATAGCACCCATTCATCTGCATGAGCTCATGTGCACACACAAGACACTATGGGGTCTATCCACTCTGGAGCAGCACTGCCTCAATGCACCTCTGTTTGCTTCCAGAAGCATATGGATTGCACAGGAATCAGGGCTTTTGCAACCATTGGTTTAGAAATGCCTGAAGAAATGTAAAACTGAAACCAAGGGGCTACTAACTGGAAGGTTTGAGGTTTTTTAATGAAGAAATAAAACAGGAGAAACTGATGGAGGTTTTGATGTTACCTCTCAAATCCCATGTTAGCATTAGCACTAAACAGATGTCCCATATTCCAAAGAAATGGCAGGTTTGGCACCTCTTCACGGTTAGCAAATTTAATTATGGCTTCAAATGCAATAATGGAGCAACCTTGCTTGGATATAATTGGATCTGCAATTGGCACCAGCTTTCCTTCCCTCACTGTGCCATATGGGGAACTGCAGAACAAGGTGCTACATATGTTCCTGCTGAATTATACTGGGTCAGATTGGGGTCAAGTGAAAGTATTACACAAAGGAAGGCAGGGACAACCACAAATGAAAAGTGGGGATAAACTCAGTGTTTTCCTGCAATTCCAGTTTCTCTGACCAAGTTACGTGGGATCCAACTGGATGTGAGCTCCAATAAAGCAGCTACTTTAATTAGGAGAACTCCCAGGCTGCCTGAAATAATACCATGTTCTGGGCAGACGATCAGGAAAGACAGAAGAGCTGGCATTGTCTGAATACAAGACAGCCCTGAGATAGGCATGAAAAAAGGAAAATAACCCTTCAAATATACCACAAATACTGGGGATGGGGAGCAGGGAAAAGACTTTTCTCCTTTTCCCCCTTCCCAGAATCAATGACATTTCAGATTTCCAACAGGGGTTGGAAAACCCCCTTCTTGTCAATTCTCATTACATGGATGCAACAGCACAGCAAGTAACAGGAGTAAAAGAAAAATAAGGCCTATCTTGTTAATTACATAAAATACCCACCTTAGGCAGGCCAGGTAGCAATATCTATGAGTACAACTGCCTGACACTTTCATTACAAGGCCCTGTTCTCTGTTATTAGTAACTTTGCCAGACTTAAACCATTTGGGCTGAAATTCTTCTTGCTCACTTTCTGTCTTAGGCTGAGGTTACCTGCAATGTTTCTGTGTGTGTGCATTTATACTTAAATTGGAATGGCTGATTCTGTCCTGGAGTAAGAAAAAACAACCTATAAAATAATTGCTTCAACAACTTCATAGCCCCAGAAAGGATAAATAGCATTAAAATAATTACTGTGACATCCTTCCTGCCAGAAGAGGAGGAAAACTTGCTATGTGCAGGGCAGATGCTACTGAAAACATTCTCTGATGCTAATGCAAACCTGCTTATCTCCAGCCAGTGTCAGCAATATACATGGGTAATGTTCTAACCCCACTTCATTTTAATTTACTAATATTCTGACACACAATCATTTTCTTTCTCCTGTTGAAATTAAAGTGACTTTTCCATTAAATTGATGGAGCCTTAAAGCCACTTGTTTGTATGTTTCTATACAACTGTGTCCTCCATGACATCTCTTAAGGCACCATGAATTACAACCCACTTATGCTATTTACTATTTGAAAGCCTAGTTTTTAGCCCTGACACTGATGAGAAGTTATTATTTTTTCTTTTTCAGTATTTTTTGCTTAATAATTTGAAATTATAATTATTACAGGTTTAGAAGAAAACATGAAATTACCCCTGGTAACACCGAGACCAGAATCAACACAGGAGTCAAGCCACGCTAAACCACATGACAGTTATCTTCACGAGTGGGCCAGCTGACTCTGCAATTAACTAATGTTGCCATGGTATCGGGTAGGACTAAGGAACAGAACAGCAACACTGAGTTTGGAACGTGCAACTGGAAGACAGTTGCGGGTGAATGCTGCACTGGGATTTGGTCTATCAGTAAACAACAGGTTTATAACTATGAATAACAATTTGCAACACCTGAAGGTTAAGCAAAAGGCTGCACATTACAGGGAAGAATAAGAAGTAAGAGAGCTGCCACTTTGTAGGGCAGCATCTATCCAGGGCTACACAGCATGTCGTGGGAGAGCCAAGGCACTGCAACCCTTAACTCCCTGCCCATCTAGATTTCTATGTTATTCTAAGGGAAGTGGGAACCTCCCTGTCACTTGGGGCCATTCCGTGCCTCATCCTGGGCTGCTTTCACTTGGACTCACTCACTGAAGTCAAGCAGACTGAAAAAGAAGACTCCAGCAATGTCATCAGCTGCTGCAGCCCCCACCACCTATTTGTTTCGACAAAGGAAGCAAACACCATTAGCCCCTGGAAGGAGGCATGGGGGATGAAGTGTCCTTTCAGGGGTGCAGAGAGGCTGAAGGAGCATGAGGAAGAGGAGTCAGACGCCACAAGTCCCTTTCTCTTATTTATGGAGAGCCTACCAGCCCCTTTCCTGTTTCTGTAATGCCAAGGATTCTCCACTATTGCTTTTGCTGGTGCCATTGGTGTGGGGGACACCGATGCCAACACCATCAGGCCACCACTGAACAAGTAAGGCCAGACAGAGAGCAGACAGCAAAATAATGATCCTCCATTCCTTCCCCATTGCTCAGTGCCTGGGGTG
This sequence comes from Neopsephotus bourkii, assembly GCF_033783945.1. Lineage (NCBI taxonomy): Eukaryota > Metazoa > Chordata > Aves > Psittaciformes > Psittacidae > Neopsephotus > Neopsephotus bourkii. Next base: position 5,042,853 of record NW_026902223.1, read on the forward strand.
TCTTTCCACCAACAGCCCCTGTGAACTGAGGAGCATAACCAGCCGGCAGCTCTTGTTACCTATTTTAAAGACCCTTCTTTGAGCATTTTAGACAGCAGCTGGCTGGAAAATGACCAGAGAAAGGAATGAGTTTTTATATCACCAGGGACCAGTCTTGGATTGATGCCACTTCTTTCCCTTCCCTGGTTTGTATCTTCAACAAAAGGAATGGGAGAAATCCAAACAGGAAATATTGTTGCTTCACCTCAGGGGAAAAAAAACACAACACAAAACAAACCAAAACATATAATGAGACCTGAAAACCACGCAATTTTGAGCTGAATAACTTACAACTGTGCCCATCTGAAAACACTTGCAGGCAGCTCCGTAGTGAAATAAGCTGCACGTTAATGTCATCCTTGAAACAGCACGAACAGTAACCAGGAATGAGGGCAAAAGTCTGCAAGAGGTATTTCATCATTCCTGTACCTGGATACATTATGCTATAAAATAATTCAGTACTTTCAGAGAGAGAAGGAAGTCTGCAGTGATGTCTGAGATTCCAGTCCGAACTCACATTGGTACTTTCTGAGTTCTTGAGAGCAGAGACCTCACTTGACAAGCGTGTCTCAGCTCAGCATGGTGCCAGTTCTCTGCCTGGCTTGTGTCAGATGCTGCTGATAACTGTCCCCAAAATGCACAGGGTGCTAAAGAGTGAGACAGACCAAAACATCCTGCCCACAGCTCTGCTGTCTGGAAGTAGGAGATGGAGGCCAAGAGACCGAGTCTCATATTCACAGACTTCAAAGGTCTTTCCAAACCAGTTTGTAGAACTGAAGCCAACATGTGGATACATAACAAGTATTTTAAAGCCCATTTCTTCCTTTGAAGAAGCATTCCCCACCTGAGAGCTATCACTGATGCCAGGGTTGCTATGGTAAGTGGTTTTCATCTCTTAGACTGAACATAAAATCTCTTGGGTATGGCTATTCCCTGGGCAGAGTGGCTTTTGGGCACCTATAAATTTACGCTCTGGCCTCTTCACGTCACATTTCCAGAATAAGAGGCTTCACATGAGACAACATAAAGCTGACAACAGCAGCTTTATACCTGTGAGCTTCTCAGCACACTTGCAGCAAGTATTTGCTTTGAGAGAGGGAGTTTATCCATCTCACTGCAACCCAGCTGGGCAGCCTTGTCCAGAGCCATCACCACTGAGTACACATGAGAGTGTTTTACTGAACAACTGGAGGAATTCCTTTGTCTCCCTCATACATTTGCTGTATAACCAGATAAAAGAGCAGAATGTTCCTGCTTCAATTGTTTTTAAATAATGATGGCAAGAGTCGGTGCCAATGTCATTTGCCTCTTGACTCTGTATTAGTTCAGCGCACCAGTGTAACCTTCCCCAACATTTACTGCAGCTAAGGTGATTATAGAAAGATTATTCAATGCCAGATTTAATGCTACAGCTCAGCAATAGCAATGCAGCAAAGGAGCTTTGTGCCAGGTTCTCAAACCCTGCAGTCTCTCACTGGGGCTTTCCAAGGGACATAAATGGAGCCTGTATGTCTTTGGAGGACACAAGGGGGAATTCGATATACTGCATCCTACTGACAGAATGGGTCTTGCCCTGTGTACCAGGTTCAGCTGGAGGACGTTCCAAAGCTGTCTTTGCTACTCTGGAATAAGAAGAGATCTGGTATTTGAAAAAAATAAGCACTGGGACATGTTATTTTTGCCTTCCACTTAATGTACAAAAGATGTTCAGTTACAGCTTTCTCATACATTGCAGTCTCAGGCTACTCATCACCAACAGCCAAGTGTCCCTGCGACATGGCAAACCACAAAATACAACACATAAATCATGATGAATTCACAGTCCCTCTTAGGTACAACACTGCTGATAGGTAGTACTTTTATGTCAATATTTTGTAGTTGTAGCACATACTCATATGAGATGAGATAGCTTGTACCATTTTCCTGAAGGGGATACCATGGTACAGAGTAGTGGAGTGACCATCCTCTGGCAGGTGAGAAGGACAATCCATGCCTTACATTCCCTTTCTTTCATGGTTAATGATTTCACTAAACCTTCAGTTCAGTCAAGTCCCACGTACAATTCCAAATGCAATACACAGTGTAAGGGACCTGTGCTAAAATTGAAGCTATGTTGGGTTTTACAACCCTGGCCATTATGCTGCTTATTCCATTAAAAACCATTAGAGCCCTGCAACTGCAAAAGTAAATGACTTTGTTCTCTGTCTGGCACATTGAGTTCACCAAGGAAAGTAGCTGGAGGACAGGCCTCAACCTGCAGCTTCCAGAGGTAATTTGGACTCGGTGACTAAAGCAATAACAAGAAGCAATTTTTCATTGTATTGTAGCAGTATCCCATTTGTATGAGCAGGTCTTACAGAATGGAAAATTATGATTTATTCTCATTTTAGTAGGAAAATTCCCTCTTCTCATTAAGTCTTTTATAACGCTGTAAGAGACCTTCTGGAGATAAAGCTGTACTAACAGCACCTGGTAGAAGTCCTTCAGAGGAAAGAAATGAGTTCCAGTGGCTTTTTGATTGAATTCTTACAGACAGAAATGAAACATAATACAGTTCCCTGATGCCTTGGTATCGTAGTGATGGCTTTACTAGTTATTAGATGGATATTCATGTCAGAAACATTTCTGCAGGTCTACTCTATGCAACTCATTTTACCTCTCCACCACTCTCACATAAAAGGTGAGAGAAGCAGCCTAGATTATTCAAGGATCTTTGTTTTAAAATATGGGGTCTTACAGCATTTCACTTAGTGAACTAGCTCATAAATTCAGTATTTTAGGTGGCAGCCCTTGGCAGAGAACCACCACCCCATTAAATCACACTGGGCAAGAAACTGTCAGTTTGGTGAATCATGAGAATTACTAATTCTATTATAATGTGTGAGTGTATGAGAAAGGTAATTCAGTGGGAGTTTTAGTTTCATCTTTATGGCGTCCTTCAGAAGATTATGATCCTTGCTGCTTTTCCCTGTTGTCCGCCCAATTTCCACAGCGGCTGTTAAAGAGTTTCAACAGCAGCAGTTAATAAAGACAAGCAAAGTATAAACCTTTGTGAAACTCATTCCTGTTTTGCTGCTCCCCTGGTTTCTGTCATTACCTTGAACCATCATGTAAAACTGATGGTGTCTAAGCTCAGGGAACATGCAAGCTCCTCCACTTTCCCCACTGAGTGTGCATTTACGGGCACAACACAATGCACAGATCCCACATGTGCTTTAATACCCATCGGCCACATTTGTTGTGGTCTTGTACAAAAGCAGACACTCACATTTGGAGGTAGCTCAGGAAAATTGGGTGGTCACCCCAAAAGAGAATGGACTGACATGAGCCCACGGTTGTGCTTGAGTCAGCGTACATCCAGAAGGTGAGGTCTTTGCTTGCACGTGAGCCCTTTGTATTATTTACAGATCAAATTAGTCATGACTGCACTTGATATATTATTAAGGCCTTCTTTGAATTTTAAATTAGAAGCTATTTTTAGACTAATACAGATCATCACAAAAATTATTACTAATTAGAGAACAACTATTAACTATGAACTGAAATTCTCGGAGTCCGGTAGATAAAAGAATTCAAACCCACCCTTAGAACAAATTCAAGGGCAGAGCAAACAGTCATACCTGAGCACTGTGCACAGAGCTAACTTCTGGGGTAGGTTCTGGTAGCAAATATGTAATTTTGCACTCAAATGTTACTTGGTGAGAGATGTGGCAGTAACTTCTGTTTGACCTCAATTGTTCTGAGATGTACAAATGTATGTGAAAGACCCAAGAAATTTTGCCCTCTCACCATTGCACATAAAACGTATGAATCCTCTCCCAGATCAAATACATTTACCCTGTTAAGGAGATACGAAATGAACGCAGACAGATTTGATGTATTAATCTACCTGAAATAATACACATTAGATAATTCCGTATTATCACATTTAATGGGAAACTGCAGGAGTCCAAAGTGTTGGTAATTTCAGGTCCATAATTTAAAAGTACCTGATTTAATTCAATGTAAAGGAAGAGATAAAAGGCAAATTTGTTCTTTCCTTCACTAATGAAATAGTACTTCAAGGTGCAATAAAGAAAAGATTTGGCTACACCCTTACTGCAGTCTGTGTCTGGAAATAGCATACACTGCTCTTGACTGATAACATCTTGCATGTGTTTAGGCACTAAAGAAGAAGCTGATGTCCCCACTATCTGTGACACAAGTTTATCCATTTTTGCATTAGCAGATGTAAATTGCTGGAGGCAACTGTTAAGTACAAGTAAACATGTGTTGCTTTTTAAATGCTGTCACTGCTGTAACAGACCAATGGTATGTTTATAAATATGGCCAAGGGGCTTTCTGTGAATTATTTTAATTCATTTCCAAAGTAATGCTCACAGATGTCCTGTCTTGCTTCCTCTATGGTCCCTGAGCCTTTTGTCTTTAGAGAGCCCAGTGGAGCAGAGTTATCCTTGCTTTGTATTCCTGTTAACTCCCCCTCACCTCATTTGCAAGACACTTAACTACCCTTTTATTTCCCCCTCCTAACAAACCAGAAGATGAGCAGAATAACCTGGGATTGAGCTATACAACATGTCTGCACTGTGCAATGGAGCACTGCGAAAACAGTTTTAGGGAATATGTGCTTGTGTTTAATAGCTGCCACAAGCAGTTCTGCCCAACATATGGTACTATGTTAAGGCACTACTCAGGTCCAAAAAAACAGGGCTAATTTGCCCCATTACCCTTGCATTGCCATTTTGCTCCTGGTTTTGGAGCTGGCTTGCAGCACCTCCATAGGCTTGCTCAGACCAGTGTGCAGAATTACCTGCTCCAGGTCACACCAGAAGTCAATGACAGCAGCAGGAATGGAGCCCAAATGTCTTTAATGTCAGCCCTGGCTCAAAGTCACTAGGTTCTCTCCTTGTCAAGTGCAATAACCCTCCTTTTCTAGTACACAAACAAGTGCTGGAAAAGCTGCACAACTCGTAACACATGTAGAGAAAAAGCAGCACACTCAGAGCTAAATCACAAGAGTACCGCTTACCAAGAGACTGTGTGGTCCAGGACAATGGAAACTGTCCCTTTGCCTCCATCACCATGATGGACCTGTACAAGTGAATTACACCTGTATTAAACAGCTGAGAATTCACACAGCCTTGACGAGTAAATGGAGTTTTTACCTGGCTACAGACTGCCACATTTGCTCATGGAAGGGCCCGGAGAGGCAGCCCTGGCTTGGGATGGCACAGTGATAAATCCCAAGGCTCCCCAGCCACTGCTGAGTCTCCACTGGAGAACCTCTGCACTTGCACTTCTGTGGCCGGCAGCAGGATCTGACTCGTACTACATGAACTAGTGACACTTAATGCCTAGAAGGAGAAATTCTGTTATCCACAGCAACTAAAATAACACTGTGCAGCTTGTCATACCCAGTCCAATTTGTTCCACAGCTTTTCAGAGACACCAGGGAAATACTCCATCCTCCAGTTCAGCAAGCTTCATCTACAGTATATATTGCTTCCTAAACAGTTGCTACAGTGCTGAAGATAGTAAAAAAGAATAGAGGTTTAAAACAAAACTACAAGCTTCCACCAACTTCTGTTACTGAATTTAAATCTAAAGCTATATGCTCTCTGAGACAATTGCCAGTCTCTCCTGTTTTCTTTACTTGCTTTAGTACATTTCTGCACTGATTTATACTTGCATTTCACTTCACTTGTTTAGGTATAAGTGATGGGAAAAGTGGTCTAAATTTCACTGCTTTAAACATTTCTTGAACCTATAGATAACACCAGCAGGCTGACTTTGTAAGTTATTGTCATCTTTGTTTCCCCCAAACTGCAGTAGTTGAAACCATTATGGTTTTTTTCCATGCACAAACAAAATTCATATCCTTTCAACTTAAATTATTTTTAGATGGTGAGATGCAGAAGTAAGTGCAGTGACAAAGCACAGTGGGTTTCTCTCAATACATTTGGAGCAAAACCAAGATGGAGCTGTTTCCAGCACACAGCAGACTCCCTGAAAATTGCACTCACAGTACACAGCAGATGTGATAAATTTCCGTGCCTCTAGCCAGAACATCCAAGCTCTGTTTCTTTGTCCCAGACCAGCAGAGTAGGAAGGAGAGAGTTCAGATAAAAGGTTCTTTTTGGGGCTGTTTTTCTTCAGTTCATTGCCACTGACAACGAATTCCTCCTGATTTTGCAAAAACTCTTTGTGGGAAGTCTGTCTGGCATCTGCTGGCACAGGGGGGAAGCAGGGGTAACTACCCCATTCCCCACCAACACCCTCAGGGCTCTTGTGAGCAGAACTGGGACTTTCTGCAGACACCAGTGGAGATAACAGAGCACTTTGAAGGGAGATTACAACAGCAAGAATGAACTGGATGAGCAGTTGGGAAGAGATGAGCAAAGGAACCATCTAATTTTCCTCTTGGGTATTTTGTTTCATAAATCTTCAGACAAGGCAACAACTTTTCCATTTTGGAAATCAAATCTCAACTTCATTCTCCTTGCCAATAACAAAACAAAAGAGGCTATATCTGGCTGCCCGCAGAGCATGCTACATGGCCCGCAGTTACACCGTCTCTTCTTGGTACTAGTACTGAAGAAGGAAAAACAAGAGCACAGAAGAAATGCTTTTGATGATGTTTGAGTCCCAAAAGGATCCAGACGATGCTAATTTAAGATCTCAGTGCTAATAAGGCACGACTATTACCGTGGGTACTTATACACCATAAGAAAGGGATCATTCAGGGGAAAGAACTGAACAGCTGCTTCCCCGGAGGGTCTTAACCTTTTCAGAGCATGTTAAGGAAAGGGGAAACCAATAAATACAGTTGTTAGAAGAAGTCAGAAGCTATGGCCCTGCTGAGGCCACTCCTGCCCCAGGTTGTTTAAAGATGAACCCACAGTAAGGCCTATGGACTCAGACTGCAGAAATACAGTGAGGTTTGTAGGAAGCAGGGTGCGTCTGTGCCTGACCTTCCCTGGAGAGTTCTCGTGTACCCAGGGAGGCCCCATGGCAGATGCTGACCCGTTTTCTCTAATGGCAGTTTTGTTTCTCACCTGTGAAGTCATCCAAACAAATAAATCACATCTGAGCACTCCCTGTGACTGCACATACGGGTTTTGAGAGCTCGCACTGTCCTTGATGGGAAAGCTGGGGAGCAGGTCTTTGCCCTGCATCACTCACACCTTACTTGCGACAGCCTTCCCTTTGTTAATAGCATTACTGCTTCTTGCAGTGCTGGTCCTGTGATAAGTATTTCAAACCCACTTGCTCTGCTCATTGTTATTTCAACTGTGTGGAAACATGAAAAGAACAACCAAGAAACAAAGCTTTCTACACTATCACAGAGCCCAGTGCCGGCTACAAACCCGCCTGCCCTCCCAGGATGGACTCCTCAAGCAATGCACATCAGAAGGTAGTAAACATCCTCTGAACATGCTGCTTGGCACCACTGCTCATCACTTCCTAATCCTCCTGGAACAGCATTTTCCAGACAACTCCTACCGTACACAGAGGATTCTCTGTATGTTTGCAAAACAAAGTCAAATTCAGATCTGGTTTGATGTCTCCTGCAAGGATCCTTCATCATCAAAATCTGGCAGAAGGAAAAGACAGTTGTTTCTGACCAAATGGTTTCCCACCCCCTTTAGGTAAATTTTTACACTGGGAGCCATTTGCATCTCAGAGCTTATTTTTCTTATCTACTGAACTAGCTCCATGCAAAAATTCCAGCCTAGCAGGGTTAGATAAAGGATAAAATAGATAATATAATAAAATATTATAATAGATAATAGAATGAAATATATAATAAAATAAAATAGATATATATAATGATAGAGGATAAAATGTCAGCTTTCTCCTCTGCCCTAGCTATGCTGGAAGCAGACAAGTTTACAGCAACTCTGTCCTCTGCACCTCTCCAGGTTCCTCCCTGATCTGTGTCAGAAAGCAGCTCCAAGTCAGAGCTGATTTAACTTACTCTGCTGTGGCAAAACTGCAGGAACTATTGCAGCAGCTGGAGTTGCAGAGCTCAAACCATAACTGCTGTTACACATCTTTATCATGCACGGACGTTATTTCATGGTGGGCACATCTGTTGCATTTATGGCCTCATTCTACAACCGTGGAGAAGACATTACCTTGTATTCCTGAACAGGAACTACTAAGGGAAGGGATGAAAGCCTCCTGGTTCATGCCAAGAACTGTGAGGATCTTGCTGCTAGGAAAGGCAAAATGCACGGCCTCAAAATGAGAGGGGCCTTGCGCCGAAATGAATGGCTCCTGGGAAACCTGACCTCTGAGTCAGCTTGCAGCAGCAGTGAAGGGAACTTTGCTTTGCAGTTTTTGCTATGGAGTCCAGCCTAGTAGCAAACAGTAAGATGAGATAAATAGACAAGTCCCCAGTTCCCACAAATGATTATGAAGTTTCCCTAGCCAGCTAAGTGATGTATGGACATCTGATGGATGCCTTTAATCATATACAAGGAACTGACTTTCTGGAGGCTGCAAGTTCGCCCCTTCATACAGAAGAGCTACATCACAAGCAGAGAGAACAAACATGATTAACATGTCAGTAACACCATGAGGAAAGCACAACTCCTGCTACAGATTCATGCTATGTGCCTTTCTTTCCCACCTACAAGCTGGCAACTGGAATTTGCCCATGTCCTGCTGCCAGTGTTGACTGCAAAGTCCTCAAGGCAGGAACTGCTTTTTAGTTGGTGCTTGTATCGCAGTGTGCTCTAGGATGTTCCAGCCTCCGTGGGGTCTGTGGCCTCAGCTGCACCTCCGATGGTAATACATCTCCAAGGATGACCTTGTCTCCTATTCCCTAATCTCCTCCTTATCTCAGCAGCCTGTCTTACAGTAACATTTGTGCAGGGTGTTGAGGTCCTTGCTTGAAGTGTTGTAGGGATTCTTTAATTACTTCTAAGCCCAGCTATTTGCAATTCAGAAGCTCACGTTACAACATTAAAAGGCTTTGACAAAGTAACGTGGAGTTTCTGGAGTAGGCTCCAGCAACAGTTTCTCTTTTTTATCTTCTATTTCAAGGAAGAGTGACAGCAAAAGTTAAATGCTGTTTTTATTTAGTGCTGTTTGATTGAAAGATTAAGAGCTGAATTTCTAATTTGAAGAGCAAGTCTCAATGGAGATGAAATATTTGTATCTATTAAGGACAAAGTGCCCCTGAAATTGCAATCTCCTGCTCTTCAGAAGTTTTAAATTTCAGGAAATTATAGCTTTCTACCTTCTCCACAAAAAAATCTGTGTAGTTTTATGATAGCGAAAGTGCCTTAAGCAGAATATACATGTATTTCAAATAAGAAAGGTAACCTATTTAACCTTCAAACAAGGCGTCTACTCCGTCCACCAGCAGGTTCACAATAAAGCAGCTGTTGATCCTATTTCATGGCCACCTCCCTTTGTAGCATACAAATCCTTTTACATGCAGCTGTATTTCCTATTCTCAAGCCAAATCCTTCCCAGTTCCAGATCATCCCAGTTCTGCTGTGCAGCAAGTGGAATGTGGGGATACCTATGAGACAGACATTTGGAAACTGTATTAAATCCCCCAGACATCATCTGCATGAGGAAACATCTTCTCATCATCCTGCAACATCCTCATGCCAAAGGACATCCTTTCCTCCTATGCCAGGGGGTACAGAATAGACTCTCCTCCTAATCCCTGCATAACCACAGCTACGGCTGCATGGCCCTAGGAATACTACTGTAGGGATAATGAAGATGTGGGGAACAAAACATTTTACATTTAGGCTATAAGGGGGGGACACCCAGATGCACATGAGCCTGCTTTAATCTAAGCAGTCTGCATAAAAATGAGTCAGCATGGGTTTCAGCATGGACTGATGTCCATCATTACCCCAGCTCTTTCACAGATCAGAAAACTCACAGGGTACTTTAAGTTGCCATAAACTCAGCTTTTTACCTAAAGTAGCTCAGCCATGCCTATAGGAGCTGTGTTCCCTCCTCTGGTTGTCACACAGCCATAGCCTGAGCCACCCCATCTATAGGAACTTGTGCAGAGAACAGACAGCCTTGGCTGGGTACAGGGTGGTGGTGTTGAGACTGCAGTAATGGAGATTGTGAAAGGTGGTTTTATCTTAAAGGCTGCAATTACAGCTCAATGCAATTGATCCTCACCATGCCAGACCCTGGGACATGAAGCTGTCAAACTCCTCATTCATCACCCAAACAAAGCACTAATGATATCCAAGCAGACCTCTCCTCCCCCAGCAGATTAATTCAGATCATTATAAAATAGCTGTACCCAGTCTGCTGGCTGTGATTAACTGATGGAACCACCAGAGGTTTTGAGAACACAAGTCAGGCTGTAGAGAATAGGAAATGAGAGACAACAACAAAACCCCAGACATTCTGAATGGGGAAAAAAATGTTTCAGCCTTACTCACAACAGAAGCATTTCTGTCTAGAAAGCACTGTGGTTACTTATACAAAATACTGTGTTAAGTTCTGTATAAAGCAACTGCCCCAGGGCAGAGCAGCCTGAATCCTAGACTGGACAAAGGTGGTGTTGTCACCCTTGTTTGAGATGCAAAATACAGTAACAGAGAGAAGAGGTGACTTTTACAAAGCACCTAACACATGAACTGAATTTGAGCTCAGATGGTATGGGGAATGTTTTAACTGAAAGCCATCCCTTTCCTCTCAGTGAATTTCCTGACTGCATACATCTAAATTCCTGTGGCTCTGCTGCATGCACAGATTTGGATTCCTCCTGTTTCTACAAAATTATGTAGGCTGCCCACTTAGAATAGAAACTACCAAGGCTGTTGGAGTTATTTCTCTGTCTTTCCATTTCCTTAAAGGAAACTGACTCCAGGCATCAAATACAAAGGCAGTTCTTGTGGGAACTTTCAAAGTTGCTTTTATGTCCTCTCATCTCTGTACTAAAGTCACAGGCTGAATTACTGCTGGCACAGGAGGATGGCCAGAATGTGAATCCAGGGAGTGAGTAGGCGTTTTTGGGGACCAGCTACAGGCTCTCTCCCTGTATAGAGAAGGCAGGATGCTCCTGGCCCTCAGCTGAAAGATTAACTCAAAACTCTGCTTGCTCTACCTGTGGGAGCTGGTTTGTGGGGTATTCAGGTATGCCTGGCAGGCAGACACCATGGCTCGGTTGAATACCAGTGCCCTGATAACACATTTTGGGTATCATGCATCTACAGTAACCACTTGCTCTCTAGAAGCAGGAGATGAGTAGCATCTTAGGAGGAAAATGGGTTAAATGAATATTGGTATCCTTTTCTTTCTTAGTACAAGGAAGTAGCAGCTCCATCCTTGTATGGACCCACCAATGCTGGATTACATGGTTGGAGAGTCTGGCCTGCTTTGAGGGACTCCATTATGCATCTGCAGGCATCACAGGTCCACTGGAGCAGGAAGTTTATAGTACACATTCTTGATGCTAAGTAAAACCATAACAACATTTGGCACCCTGCCTCTAGCATAAACCTAAAACGAAGCTTCCTAAACTGATGCTTCAGAGGGCAGCAAAATAAACAAACCCCTTAGTAATATGTCTGCCCAACCGTACAATGCTTTACATGAAGAAAAACATCTTTCCTGAGCCCAATAGGAAATCATTTTGTGCCCTGAAGCATGAGATTTGTTTACCCCTAACTTAACATGCACAATGCTAGTTTTGTCTTTTTGCAATGAAATTATCCATTCTTTTTATAAATGTGGCTCTTCAGATGCCCCTGAAGAAGCTTATGGCATAGCTTGGAGAAATAAACCACTGGGATGAAACTGTGAGGGAAATTACGGTTATTTCTCCTAAACTATCTCAACAGTTCCACTGGCAAAAGTTCACACACATATCCAGGTGAACACCTCCCTGAGCAGTATTTTGCTGTTAACAGCGGCATACTAAAGTGTTGGCTAAATAACAAAATGAGCTTTGTATTTAATTCCCCTTGAAATGCAGCACTGAAAGTACAAATAAGAAAGAAAACTGGGCACTGGTCTACATTTAACGCTGGAGACGCTGGATTTTTTCTTCTTGTGTCAAAACAGTATCAAATCTGGAGGCTGATGTTGGGAATACCATAGACACAACAGACAGATGCTGTTCCTTAGTGCATGAAGGTCACATCACTGAGGACCATATCACGGGATGGTTTAGATACCCAACAGCGCAATTCCTTTGCACATTTTAAAGACCTGTCGCTCTATAGAGGAGCTGTGTCTCACAGCTTCTGCAGGGTAGTGAAGGACTTCCACATCAAGATTCTGGTAACAAGTCATTTCCAGAAATGTGGATTTACAGCAAAGATTAATTTGTTCTAGCAGCCACACGGTGTTTAGGCATCCCCTGAGTTCCCTATGCACAGATTTAATCAAATCTCAGATGCTCATTTTTCTCTCATGGGAGGCAAAAGGGTAGAAAAAGCTGCTCGCAAAGGTTAAAGATCTTTCTGAAGGCTCTCCAGTGAAAACAGAAAGCATTACTCCAGAGAGAATGAGTACGGCTAATGCATAGCTGATACACTTGTAAATATTGACGAGAACAATATTTGCTGACGGGCATACCAAATATATTTCATATTCACATCCAAATAACAACGCAGGAGAGTAAATAGCACGGTCATAATAGCACAGCTCATTTTTTTCCTTTCTTGTACCTGTTCTTGTGCTGTGGTTGTGCATCTTCATTACATCCCTGGTATTCAGTCTTACAAGAACTTGTTGTAGTTCCCAAGGGCATTATTTCCATAACAAATCGTGACTGCACTGTAGTAAGACGCAGAAGGAAAAGGGAAAAAAATATGCATGGGTTGAGGCGATGCACTGATAGTGTGGATTCATAAAGGCTACTGCCAGCCTGGTGAGGTTAAACCCCCAGGCTCCTCTTTACAGTTCATAAAGAGAGATAGGCCCTCCCAGATGGTAAGTCTGAGCAGATGAATTAAGCTCTTTGTCACAGTAGCCTCTGAGGTGCAGGATCCTGTCTTCATTAACTATAATGGGAGCCTAGGTACATTAGCTGCAGCGAACAGGGATCTCACACCACCTACTTCAAGCTGACACCAAGATACGATCCAGAGCATGCAAAGTTGGGAGGCTGGGTCCTACACTGGCTGTGGCCTTCAGGCCACTTCAGACAATGCTTCAGGCCACCAGAACTGGGGTATTTTCATGGCTGGTATAAGCCAACCCCAGTGTTTCTTATTCATTTATTTATTTATTTTAAATGGCTTTTCATCCAGGGTGGCTCCTGGGTTAAATTGCCCACACAAGCATCCAAGTGCCAACCCTGGCACAACGGAGGCAACAGCTGAGTAGCAGCTTGTGTTTAAATTACCCTAAAGCACTTATGAAACTGCAGTCTCAGGTACTGGAAGTCAGATGGTATCAATATCCTGCTTTTTTACTGCCATCACCATTTGGATCACTGTATCTTTAACCAGTCTCCACCAGTCACCTTTTGCTGTACCTCACTTCTTGCCAGTACTCAAGAAAAGGAATTTTAGAGAAAAACAACCAATATCAAAGCTTTGTGACTACTATAGGAGAAAATCTATAACAGAGGCTCAAGGTAGGATACAAAACCTGCATGGGAAGCGAACATCTCCACTGCAGAGCCCCTGTGCTAGGAAAGCCAGATAAAGGCAGGGAGAAGAACACCTTATCCTTTGCTCAACAAAAAGCAAACCGAGGGCTTACCTTCCTTTCCATGTGAGATTTACAAATCCCACCCAACCAGAAACAAGCAAAACACCCCGTCATGCAAGCGTTTCTGCTGGAAGTGTTTGTATGTATATCCCAATACAAACAAGCCAGATCACAGCTAAGCTATCACAGCCAACCAACCCAGACCACAGCGCAGCTGGCCACAGGAGGACATAAAGGCAATTTTCAGGGAATCAGTTGCCTAATCAAGTCAAGGTTGTAGTATTATGTAAATAGATAAGAGATCGGAAAAAGAGAAGGCCCTAAACATGTTAACATCCACTCATGCAAATATTGACAGCAAATCCAATAGGATTACTCTCCTGAGAAATGTTAAGTGTACACATAAGTCTCTGTGGAATTTGGGTTTAGATTTGTTGAATAAATAGCTTTCTGAGAATTATTCATTTTGTTATATATTGCACCATCTGTAGGAATACTGATACGGTAATTTGAATATTACAGAAATACTGATTTTATATAATACTCAGCTGGTCTCCTAATGCAAGTGAGGGATAAAACAGATACTCATAAAATGAATTCAGGAAAGATAACAAACTCAGTGACATTATAGCAAACATTCATTTCCTTAGAGTAATCGGGTTTATTAAAAACAAAGGCTGGTTAATATTTTATATTTGCCAGCACCTTTTCCCACTAACGCCCTAAAGCATTTTGCAAGCCTACATGCTGACAACATCCTAAGTGCAGTGCCTCCCCCTGAGAGCCCCAGCTGCAGAGCTCTCAGCCGATACCCAGCTCCATGCCACACATCAGCAGCAGCACTGTCAACCCCTGCATAGGGCACAAAATAAACCCATTAAATTCCATCTAAATCCTACTGCTGACATCCGTGCTAACTCAGAAAGCACACGCTGAAGCTTTCCGTTTGCTGTACTGCAACGCCTGGGCTCTCAACGGCAGAGCCTGGTGAGTGGGAAGTGGAGGAAAGCAGTTCCTTTAAACCAGCATTTCTCATGGGAGAAACCCATCCCATGTGCCAGGCTGCATCCTGGCTCTCTCCAGGCTATGGGGAAGCCCCACGCACAGTCAACAGCTCCATGGGCAGTCAACAGAAGGGTTTGGAAATGAAGCACCACTAGAGGACAGTGGAAGATAAGAAATCCCTGGCATTCCCATGGTGCTTCGGAACAGACTGGGGGTCTGGAGGGATTCGCTCCAGGGAATTCCGTCAATCAGTAACTGCCACACACGTTTCAAAGCATCGTGAGTTCTGTGTGCTGCAAGTGGAATTGACTGGAGGAGAGTGCGAAGTGTTGCTAAGGTGAAGTTATGCTAAATGGTGTGGAGATTAATCAAGATCCCCCACCAAGGAACTGCCCCCCCCCCCCCCAGCCTCTGGGTGAGCAGGAGCAGCAGCAGGGGCAGTCTGATGGTTGGAACATGCTGAAATGTAATTGTTATGACTCAGGAAGAAATTAATCAGCTTGCAAAAGAGGTGACAGCTGTTTCTCTCATTCCATTTACATCTAATTTGTAGTGTTTGCCTAATATTTTCGGTGCATTTCCAAAGACAGCTAAGAATACCTTTGCGTGTTAGTGACTGATGAGAAAAAGGTTTAATTTTATGTGACTAACACTAACATTTCTTGCTAAACAGCAGTGATGCAGGTTGGGAAAAAAGAAAGAAAAAATAATGAAAATTGAAAATCTCAGTTCTGGATTGCAGAAGATGCTGCATAAACTCACACTGGGTGTATCTGTCTGCATGAAAACCTTGCAAAGGCTCTGTAAAAGATGACAGAACCATAGAAGATGTAAAGGATGTTGTCACAGATCTAAATACAAGCATGTCAATTAACCATGATCCTGAAGAAAGTACTTATCTGGATAAACACATAAGGTATCTAACTAGTCAGTGTAGGAGTGTGGTTAACCTTAGTTCCATCATATATACATCTTTAAGTGACATCCCTTGGATGGCAATATTACACACCCCCTCTCCTTCAGGGTACTTCCAGCTTGAGACATCTCATGGTTTTAGCCCAAGTTTTGTGTGATCTCTAATGTAATTTCTATTTCTGGTTATGTTTCTCCCATTTATTTAGGACTCGCTGCTTCCCAGGCAAATCGTGTAAAAATGCATCACAGCACATTTAAATGTCCTGGATCACTTTACAACCATGCGAAGAGCTCCAGCATCACTATGAAATGGTTGCATTTAGATTTACAGCTGTAATCACCTCTGTCCGGGGTGGGAATGATCTTTACAGCACAGAAACATTGCAGTGAGTGGCCCACAGCTCTGCAAGGAGTCAGTGGCAGAGCTGAGGAGGGATGGCAGTGTCCTGCCCTTTGATGCTCTGTTCCACTCCCTGATGGAGGTAAATGCCACAATACCCTTGTGGATAGTTCTTAATAAATTCCTTCAGAGCTATTAATACTTTACTGGCTATTTATAGGTCATCATTCCTGCTCCCCCCCTATTGTTCTCCGATATGAAACAAAATTAAAACACCCTATCGTGTGGTTTTGCATTTCAGTTAAGTGCAATGGAATGGATTCCCAGGGGCTGGATTGGGATGTGCTGGCACAGTCTTTTCTGAACAGAAGCAGGACAGATCCCAGTTTGCTACTGTGAAAAGTACAGTGCCTACTCTGCACAGAAGGAACCAGGTACCTGTTTAGACCTGCAGTAGCATCACCTGGGAAATACCTTTGGAAAGGGCATCATGTGGAGTAGGATTTCTATATTTTCTCTGCAGAAAGGATTGGATTTTGAGGACCTCTATTCACTGCAGGGTCATAAAACCAACAATTCTATATGCTGCTAATAACCCTTCTACTTAAAGCAGTGGAAGAAGTGGAACACAACGTTCAGTGCCTCAGAGTTGGGTATGTTGGTCTGAAAAATCTAAACTTAAAGGAAACATCTGAAATTTGGCACTCTGTGGTCACAAACCATACTCAAGGGACTATTTCAAGTGTCTCCCCAAGAGAAGGTATGCCTCTGTCTCTCTGATAAGTCTTCTCAGTTCACTCCTGAAGCAGTGCAATGCTTAGCAGTAGTGACTTTGTGACTTAATGGAGAATAATGCTCTGGGAAAAAAAAGAAGAAACTAATGGAAGGAGAAAGAAATGCAATGCAAATGCATTGTAACTTCAGTATATTATCATCAGTTAAAATTCCCAAGGTAACCTCTATTTCCACACAGATGTAATAGTTTTCAATTTCAGTAGGTCCAGCAAGGACTGTAAACTTCAGATGAGCACCAAGGAGCCTGGCTGGATGCATCACATTGTAGCAGACCCTTAGTAGTAGACCCTCAATATCTGTGACCCTTCCAGCATGTGTATCGATGGGTATTATGCAGCAGGGAGAACTGAATGGTGATCATCCTCCCCCCTATTTTTTTCCTTGCTAAATAATTTCTCAGCAAATCCAAATGGTACAAAGGAGCCTGATGAGAAGAACACCCTGGCTCGAAGTGTGGGTGTTGGAGGATATTCCTCCATATCTGTGAAACTGCAAATGAAGTAGATGTTCACCATCATTGCCCACTTCCAAAATACAAGCATTTCTTCCTCACTAACCACATGCTGCAGGCAGCAATTGTGCATCACCTTCTCTCCTAATAGTGTGTAATAAGTTGAATTCCATCTTGCTGATGAATCTTATTTCAGTTGTTTGGCATGAGAGAGCAATTCTTTGTCCCAGAGTGAATGGAGACATCTGGCTGTGGCAGGGTGACTAAAATGAGCTGCATTTGGCAAGCATCTCTCCTGTTTCACCTTAATTTGCTGACACTAGATCCAGCAACGCTTGCAGACTCAGAACAGGCAAGCAGGCTGCAGAGGTCACCCTTTAACACCTGCCCTATTTTGCCTTAGACAACTTTATTTCCCATGGCATAAAATGCCTCAGGTATTCCTTATGTCACTTGGATGGTGCCAATGCTGTATGACCCACTAAGCAAAGGCACTAAACCTGTAAGCACACGGAAGATATTCCCATTACTTATGCTAGCTCCACTGAGTACAGCATTCTCGTCAGCCAAACAAGCACAGAGTTCAGCTTTTTCTTGACCACTTGTCCCAACTATGCCTTACACAGAGAGGCATGAGACTGTTTTGACTCATTAGCATCTTGCACAGTTTGCAGCAGTGGTGTAAGTTACTGCAGAAGCTAAAGGTCTGAGAATCAGACCTGTAATCTAGGGTCACTGCTGAGAGACTGCTGCTGTTTCACCCCCCTTGTAATAGCTTCCTTCCTTCACGATGAGTTATTGCACTCCTATTTTTGGCTGTGCTCCATTTGGAAAGTTGGCACAGAAATATTGGTTGGCAGACACAGACCTGTCCTGGCAATCTCCTGTTTTGGGGGTTGCTTGCTTTTAACTAATTCATTATATTGCTGTACTGCAATGTGTATCACTTGTTTTCCCCTCCAGCACAGAGTGTTTATTAGACAACTACTCTCAGGAAACTTCCCCAAGACAAACACAACCCTCAGCCTCCTCGGAAAGGCTGGCAGTCCTTATTACCAAGCACTAGAAAACAAAGGCAGCTCACGTACATTAACAGATATGATTATTAATAATAATATTGTGCTAGCTATTAGTGAAGACTTGCATTAACATCAGTGCCTTCACCTGGATTCACCCCTGAAGTAACAGGAGCTCATTACAGAGAGATTTGTCAGATGAAGGTTGGATTTTGCTGGCTTTTCTCTCTAACTTCTCTAATGTGACTGTTCTCAATGACCCTAATATATGACAGTCATTTTAATGCTGGTAACTACCCTTTTGACTGGAGAAGTTAATGAATGCCAAAGACACTTTAAGACATCACCAGCCAGCCCTGATTCTGGAGCCATGAAACTGTTCATGTTCTTTAAAAGCCAATTCCAGCAATTTCCTTTTGGTGCACTGTTCATCACAGAGATCTGATACAGTCCCTTTGGCACTGCCCATTCCCATAACGGGTTATTGCAGATGCTATTTACTGATCTCAAAACAACCCTGAAACTTCTGCCAGTTCAACTGCAGGTCTGAGGGCAAAACACTCTTTAGAAATGCTGGAGAAGCTTTAGAATCTCATCTCTGTTAGCTGTCAGCTGTTAGCTGTCATACAAAGTGCTCTAAGTACACTGTTGTGTTCATGAGCTTAGACTAGCAGCAAGGAAGTAATTGCAGCAAGTGGATGGTGATTTATAAAGACATGATAATACTATACTTAGGATGACATAGGCCAAAATCCACCCCATAATAGAATGCTCACTTGTTGTAGAGCAGAGTTCCCATACAGAAAGAGAAAGCAATGGAAAGTAGCACTTGATGCCCTCTTCTGTATGCAGGTGCAGGGTCTGGTGGTGCAGGGTGAACTCCATCCCCCTGCACTGTTACAGGGGAAGATGCTCTTGACCCTAGAGAATCACTCCTGTGGTGGGAGTAAGACACTGGAGATCCTGAGCCTACTGGATACCGATTTTCCATTATTCTCAAGTAATCATCAAATTAAAATTGTTCCCTAAAGTCAACTGTCTGCCTGTGTGACACAGGTACAGAGGGTCCCTACCGCAGAGCAGCCATGCCTCCCTGTGGGCATGGCCAAACGCCATGCCAAGAAACTGCACACAAGAAGACATTACAGGCACCATTGATTAACCAGGTCTCTACCTAACACAAATACATCAGTAAAGAACATCCTAGACCAGAAGTTACAAGCTTTACACAAGGGAGAACTCCCACCCTTTTTCTCCTGCACAGGCACCATTGCAGAGTGGTCCTGGTTCCGCTGAGACTTCATGAGCTCTGCTGTGGCTCAGACCAGTACTGGTAAGAAGCTAACCTTTGGAACTAAAGAGCTGACACATCACTACAGCCTTTGATGCCTGCATTACAGTCTAAACCCAGGCAGCATGCTCATTGCTAACTTTGTTGTCATTTTGCGCATCAAATTCTCCTGCGAGTCACCCAGAGGACTACAGATCAGCAGAGAAACAGCGAAGAACAGAAACACTGTTAATCATTGCCCCAACTCTTCCACTCTGCCTCGGTTTTAAAGACATGCCTTGTAACAGGAGCTAATAAAGCCCTGCACAAGGAAGCATAGCTTCTATCATAGAATCATAGAATAGTTAGGGTTGGAAAGGACCTTAAGATCATCAAGTTCCAACCACCCTGCCATGGGCAGGGACACCTCACACTAAACCATATCACCCAAGGCCTCGTCCAACCTGGTCTTGAACACTGCCAGGGATGGAGCATTCACAACCTCCCTGGGCAACCCATTCCAGTGCCTCAGCAACCTTACAGGAAAGAATTCCCTCCTTATATCCAATCTAAACTTCCCCTGTTTAAGTTTGAACCCATTCCCCCTTGTCCTTTCACTACAGTCCCTAAATAAGAGTCCATCCCCAGCATCCCTATACGCCCCCTTCAGATACTCAAGGCTGCTATGAGGTCTCCACGCAGCCTTCTCTTCTCCAGGCTGGACAGCCCCAACTTTCTCAGCCGATCTTCATATGGGAGGTGCTCCAGCCCCCTGATCATTCTCATGGCCCTCCTCTGGACTTGTTCCAACAGTTCCATGTCCTTTTTGGACATGGTTGAGGACACCAGAACTGCACACAATACTCCAGGTGAGGTCTCACGAGAGCAGAGTAAAGGGGCAGGAATTGGATTCTGGATTTGTAGGAGGTTTGAGTGAATCTGTTTGGACAGTTAAGAAAAGCCTACAGCTAACCATCTGGGTCTATGCTGCTGCCTTGCCATTTGCTGACGTCAGCAGTCCTTGAACTGTTCCCAGCAAAGTATCTCTGTCTTTATTTGTAACACCTGGGTAATTAAAACAGGTATGCACTGAACATTGGGACCCATTTTTAAAAGACATCATTTTCTTGACCCATAAATGTAATTTGCTATCAAATTAAGTATTTCCACACCCCATTTCTCCAGCACTTTAGCATTTTAATTTGAAATACAGTTGATAGAAATTGCTATTTTCCAGTGGCAGCCAGGTTCGGGTGCAATTCTGAACTGAGTACATACTTGCCTTTTTCTTATGCACCTCAGTTTTATTGCCTTGGTGTGCAGCAGAGACAGTGAGAAATGGAAGAAAAAGCAATAAGAAGGGGAAAGGTACCTCATAAAATGGAGAGAGGAGGGCAGGGAGATATGATTTCTTTTACAAGAGAGTTACCACTATAAGCTTTACTTAGTAGAAATTCCTATTGTATGAAACTTGGTTTTCAGAGCAACATTTCAGAGGTAAGCTTGGCCAATTCAGAAGAAATAAGACATAATAGCTACAGCAAATTCATCACCTTCAAAAAACATCCTAACTTGGATACCTTGGTGTCATTCACAGACTCCAGCTGAGACCCAAACAGGTAAGTTAGCAGTATCACACCATTATTCCAAGCAACATACATAATGTACTTTACCTTATACAGATAAATTGCCCTGGAGTCCAAAGATAATAATTTAGGTGAGAAGGGTTACTCAGACTGAGTTTTAAGAACCGACTTTCTTTTTGGGGGTGCAGAACACAGAACCTCTGTACATGGTGTTATAGTGACTTTTCTCCAATGGTCAGATCACAAGATGCAGCTGAAATTCACAGATTTCGTTCCTCTGCTTTACCGGATTGCAGTCTAACTGTAGCTTAATGCATTTTTTTTTTCAAAGCACCAACTTCATTAGATTTATTTATAGTTGTAATGGAATGGTGACAAGTTACTCCATAATTCATGGATCACTAACATAATAGGAACCATTAGCTGTCACATCAGTGCAGATGAGTGAGCTTTGACTTGTGAATTACTGTCACAATAAACTCAACTCCTGCAGATACCAATGTTATTCTTGCGGATATAGTGGATGTTAATTTGAGGTAAGTACTTTAGTGAGCAACCTGAGGAATTAAAAAGAGTCTATCTGCTCCCGATCTTTGGTTTTATTTGAGAGCTGTATTTCTAATAAACCTACTTGAATATGCAGAAGGTAATGAGTTGCCCAACAAGGAGAACTGGGGAATAACAGCACAGGGAAGGACAATCCGTTGCTTGGCAGATGATTTACTGCCAAATATATATTCAGGCAGAGAAGAACAAAGGAGCACAAATGTGAACTACATTTTTGTCACCAGTAAAGGAACCCAGAAAAGGAAAAAGGGTAAAAGAAAATGTAAAGAATAATTGGAGATAATGATGGTAATTTGTTTCCCTATTCTGAGATAATTGAGCCACACTGAAGGCATAATAATAGTACGTTAAAGAGATTAAACATAAGGTCTGAGGCACAGAGTGAAGACAAGCGTGAGCTGAGATACTGCAATTATGACATTTTGGGAGTCACAATATTTTGATGTTGGCCTTTCAAAATTCAGGGACAATGGCAATACAGCAAAGCATCGCTTCAGTTGTCAAATGTCTGCTATTTCCCTTCCTTTTCTTGTTTTTTTTTGGGCTGCAGTCTCTGACAGAGTGCCTGCTGCCAGCAAGAAGCAAGTTAAGTGATATGACAGTCCATTTGGATAGGGACAGCAATTCTGCTGCTCTGGTTTGTCTGCTTGTGATTGCTAATCACACTTCAGAAAGGCGATTCATTTCCTCAAGGGGCTTCTAAACCTTCAAGTCTTTGCTTGTTTATTCCAGACCTCTTCCTTCCCTCTAGGTGATCTTGTGCCTTACCCCTTATTGATGCAATACCTGCAGTGATGTATAGTTTTGAGCCATTAATGTTCCACCTCTCATGTATGTGACACGCAGGGCTGGGCTATAGCAGCAGCCAGTAGACTTCAGTCTTAATTATCCTCTTTTATTATCACAGCCTTCAAAAAGCAGCTGAAACATGGAAACCTGCCACCCTGCCTAATACAGGTCTGGATATTCATTGTTGGGGCATTGCAGATACATCCAATGACAATGGCTTTTAACTATTTAGAATATAACTTTCTGTACTGCCAATCAAGCAGCTCCTTAGGAAGGATGAAAGGAATGACTCAAATATAGAAATTGAAATCCTAGGGAGGAAGGAAGACTCCAATGAATTCTATACTAGCTATTTGCTGTTAATTCTATTATTCTGTATCAGTATATTTTTTCTGTGTAAGGCATCCTTTACTTACCTCATTAATAAAGATTTCAGAATGCTGATTACTGACTATACCTAGGCTTGGGTTTACTTCAGTTTGTTCATTTGGTATCATTTCCTGATGGATTTGGAAGTTCCTTATAAACTAGTCTTTAAATATGTCAAAATGGAAGTTATTCCTTTCTGAGCCTGCACCTTTGTGACCAACAAATTTCAAAAGAAGGCTGCAAAGGATATAACACAACTGCTCAGGAAACGAGACAAATCTGACAGGTCTACTACAGCCAGCACGACCTGGATCAAACATTTCAGAGGAGATCAAAAGTTTAACACATAAACCACAAAAAGGTTTAAATGCATTCAAGCTACAGCCAACACTGGCAAATGCAAGGAAGAGGTGACAGCCTTGGTCAATAACCCAAGTGTTGCAGGAGAAGCTACTACAGATAAACCAAACTAGATTTCTGGGGCTGCAGATACCTCCTACCTGGCCAGTGGATAACTTTGTCCCTGCACTAATTTGTCTTATGAGGGCTGGAAATGGAGGCGAAGCTGACTAAAATGCAGCTTCATGTGCAAGTTTATTACCAGGAAGCTGTTACCATCCTGCTGAAACCAAAGCACCTTACAGAAGCTTTCACAAGACAAAAGGGCATTGGTACTAATGAGAACAGACAATTAACTCATAAAAACATAGCTGGAAAAGCTGAAAGTTTGCTTGAGGAGACAACTAAATTAAAACACAGATCTGCTGTTACATTTCCTACCAGAGTCAGTACAATAATAACCCTTTAGGATCAATTTTGCCTTCGAAAAGAGAATTAGGTTGCAGGTTGCAGTTGTTACTGCAACAGCTCTGTCAAGTATTTCCTTTATCCCTTGTCACATCTAACCTAAAGAGGCTGAAACTCTCCCTTGATCTCCTCCAAATTCTGTTTTTTTTTTTTTTACCTGAGAGTTCCCTAAAAACTAAAAAGTCACAAAGTTCTAAAAACCAATCTGTTAAACGCAAAGGTTCAGTCCATTGCTCAAGAAAGTGAAAATGTTGCACTTAAGGGAGGAAAACCCAGTACCGAAATAGATTAATGGAAGAAAATAATGAAGGCAAGAAACAGTCCAGAACAAAAGGCCAAATGCTTCATATTAGACAGGAGGAGAGAGGGAACTCTAAGGTCATATATCATCTGGTCAGCTGAAAATTGTAAACAGATGCACAAATGAAAGTAACAGTGAACAGGATCTTAGGATGAGGCTGCCAGAACTGTAAAAACACCATAAAATAAGTTTTTTTCATGAGCAATGCAATTCATGGAAGTCCATTTTCCAGTGGTTCCGTGTTTTGTGGCCCCTGTCCTCCCCTCCCTCCATTGCCCCAGGTCCCTGTCATGGCCACAGTGCCCGGCTGGGCAGTGTGGCGACCCAGAACTCTTGCAGGCTGGGTGCTCTGCTCCGCTCCGCTCCACTATGGGTGCGAGGTGCAGCCTGTGTCTTCTCACCCTGGCAGTACCTGCCACTTTCTGCTGACGCTTTTATCAGGCCTTATACCTCTCTGTCAAACAGGTTTGGGTGTAAACAATTTCTTTTAGTTACCAAATTCCTTTTTCTTCCTAAATATTGCATCTACACAGAACCACAGAATCATCTGTTTCAAACTTCACACGACGTTTAGTCTTGTAAACTCCCTAGGACAGGGGCTGCCTTTTAACACATCAAGCAATGGTGACAACCTAGCTGAGCTCTGCAAGTTTAATCTTCGTAATATGAACATTAAATCTTATTAATAATAGAAGAACATGGAGTTTGTGCCCAGACAGTCTTCAGCTCGAAGCTCAAGAACCAAATGGAAAGGAGAGAAGGGAATTTCCTCCGCATTTTCTCTCTGCCTTGCTCCTCAAGCTGCGGGTACCAATGAGAACTCCATGAGCGCAAATAACACTGTTTAAATCCTCAGCAGTGACCAGAAGCAATTCAACACTGGGGCAGGGGGTAGAACAATCAACATCTGGATTTTGCTGACTTTTATAATGCTACCCTTATTGAATTTCTTTCCCTCCTTATTAACCAGAAGGAAGAAAGAATAATGAATTGTCATTGTACTCCATTGATGAAGAGAGGCACAAACCAGCATTTCTGGTCAAAAAGACAATATTGTACCATTTGTTTTGGAGAGATCCCCCCCTTTGGTTTTTATGTTCTAGTGAGAGATACAACTCTTGGCATACTATGTAAGTAGTGAAATGGCTTTCTTTGAAATTCTGGAGATGATGAAGCTCTTTTATCAAAAGGCGTGCATTGCACCTCTTTTCACCTCTCTGCTAGCAGAGCTTCTTGTTAACTGGCTCAGAGCTGTGGAAAGATCTATTAGAATTTCACTGATATCATTTACCACTGGTGTACAACCAATCTCGGCAATACCTGTGTCTATCAATTACATGAAGAGAGGTGCCGTGCAAATTCAAGCAGAAACATGCAAAACATTTTACCGTGTATGGGTGCAATCTCAGCTATAGGAGACAAAAGGGAATCCCATGCTGACAGATGCCACTGTTACCTGTTTTTAAATAGGAGAACAAAAGCATAGCAAAATATATGTGCAATACTTCATCAGGAAACACAAGGGTCCTTTGCCAGTGATCTTAAGGGGCTTATGGCAGGAAAATGGGGGGTGCTTCTCTCCCGTTTCTAGAGTTTCAGCAATGACACCTTAGTGAAGTGGAATGTTTCAATGATCAAACTGAGGCCAAATGTTGGTGCCCAAAAAGGGTGCAGGGATTTAGCACAGATATCAGCTCTCAGACTGTAGTGCTCTGCCTTGCCCTTACAACACTTAAGGGTTTTCTTATCAATAAACTAGGAAAGAGCAGTTTTGCTTTCCTACGTGCCAGACCTGTCTCCATCATGTGTGAACTGAGCTGTTTGGCCTAAACTTCCTACAGACACACAAATTAGGCTTTGCCATGTCTTACAATTAAAGCAACAGGACTTTAGCAGCACTCTCCTTTCTAAAAATACAGGCTCAAACCAGGCTTAAAGTAAAACTTCTTTTTGACCAAATATATTTTACAAAATTTTAGTATTTTTTGCCATAATTAGAGAAAGAAGACAGAGAGCCAGACATATCTTTGGAGGGTGAAATCTCCAACCTTTTAAAATTAACAGACACCAAACCACCAAATGTTTCTCTAGTTATTGCACGATGCTTTCCTACTCTCTTCAGTCTCCTACACCAGCCAGCAAGCACAGATGCTCACTATCATTTCCTAATTAAAACCCTAAGGCAGGAAAACAGTTACTGTGTACTATAAACCACCCTGAAAAGCATTTAAATACGTGTTTAAAATCTAGCAGGCATTCAAGAACCCTTCTTAACAGGGATGCTTCCTCGAACTGGAGTGTTGAGCTATCCCCTTCCATCTTTCTTCAGCACATTTAAAAGGAGCTAATAAGAGAAGATTGTTATTGCCAGTGGTGACAGAAGGGGATAACCCTCTTGTTAAAACCACACTGCTCAGAGAGGGGCTGTCAATATGTCCCATCTTGCAAAAACACATAATGATACTGCCTACTTTGTTAACATCGAGGGCTGTCTCATCTCTAGAAAGAGCTTCCTCCACCTGTTTTATTTATCGAAAGACCAAATTAGTATCTTTTTCTTCTACGCACAAGCAATCCTGCAGAAGGCACCGAGATCTCGTGATACTCTTGTGAGACCTCACTTGGAGTATTGTGCGCAGTTCTGGTGCCCTCAACATAAAAAGGACATGGAACTGTTGGAACAAGTCCAGAGGAGGGCCATGAGAATGATCAGGGGACTGGAGCACCTCCCATATGAAGATAGGCTGAGAAAGTTGGGACTGTTCAGCCTGGAGAAGAGAAGGCTGCGTGGAGACCTTAGAGCAGCCTCCCAGTATCTGAAGGGGGCCTACAGGGATGCTGGGGATGGACTCTTCATTAGGGACTGTAGTGACAAGACAAGGGGTAATGGGTTAAAACTTAAACAGGGGAAGTTTAGATTAGCTATAAAGAGGAAATTCTTTCCTGTGAGGGTGGTGAGGCACTGGAATGGGTTGCCCAGGGAGGTTGCGAATGCTCCATCCCTGGCAGTGTTCAAGGCCAGGTTGGACGAGGCCTTGGGTGATATGGTTTAGTGTGAGGTGTCCCTGCCCATGGCAGGGGCGTTGCAACCTGATGATCTTAAGGTCCTTTCCAACTGTAACTATTCCATGATTCTATGATGTGGTGCTGAACGGCTACACACTCAAAATACTTCTTATAGGAAACCAAAACTTGGCTGACCGCTCCGTGTATCTGCAAGTAGGTCATTAATTAATCCCCAAGTTTTTATGCTCAGGTCAGGTCTGTATTACTCTCTGCTTTGTGATAAATGCAAAGACAATGCTTACATTGATCACGAGAGCTCAGCTTGGCTGCAGTAATTAACAGTTATTCAGATGCTCCCGTTATTACTCCAAATAAGAAAGAAAATATTTTTTTCTTCACCATTATCTAGCTAGGTCAGTGAACACTTAAAATTCCCAGGAAAGCAGAGATCCTTAAAAAGCCCCACATCACTGTCAGCTACGTTACAGATTCCCACATGTAAAGAAACAGGAAAAGTCATAATATATGACCATACTCACAAATAAGGTAATTGCTTTTCTCCCTTTTCTTTCTCCCTGCACTGTAGAGAGATCACAGAGAATAATTATAACTATTTTTTAATTCTGTCAAATGAACCCAGTTTTGCTTCCAAGAATCAACCCTGTGCTGCTGCTGCTGCTTTAACACTAATCTGAAGGATTATTTGCATGGGTGAAAATTGTCTTGGAGTGTCAGGGCAACTGTGCTCTGAATAGGGAGCTGACTTCTGAATAGAAGAGCTTATGGTCGAGAGTCACTGTGACTTTGACTGTTGGATGATGAATCTAGTTTGATTTCCATGTAGGTTAAAGGCAATCGCATCTTCAGAAAGAAAGGGGAATGGATCCCAGAAGCTTAGCACATGCATATTCTCATCCAAGAGTTCCCCAAAGGGATATAGGCACCTAAGCTGCACTTACATCCCTGACTTTCCACTGACGTCTCTAGGCTATTAAGTGTGAACTAAAGTTTAAGAGCCTGAAGTTCTTTGTGCCAGCTGGTAGTGCAGGCAGGGTGGAAGATGCTGCTCGTTGTTGTATTATGGATCCTTGAGGGTTTTTTTCATCCAACTGGGGAAAAAGCACCCAAAGCAGCACAAGCTTGTGCAGAAGAGAAGAGCAAGAAATTTGATTACATTCTCTTTTGTATTAAGCAATTCCTCCATCCTCCAGAATGATAATGCAGCACCATAGCTTCTTAAAGAGGCTGAGAATTTCTGTGCTGTTTTTTGGTCAGGATACACTGTAAGACTAAAATCCAACTTTCAGTCCTCTACACATCTGCTAAGACACTACAGCCCTTCTTTCCCAAGACACAGCTGCTACAACCAGTTCCACTTAAATTCTTGTACTCTATAGAAGCAAAAGGTAATTGAGGATAATTCCACCGTCTATGCTTTTACCTTCAGTATGGGACTTTCTAAGAATTAGAAAACCTTCTATGCTAGAACAAGCAAAAGACTGTCCCAAAGTTACCTAAAATCAGGCAACACAGTATTACAAGCCCCTTTGTAGGAACATGGAAAATGAACTGCCTCAATATAATTTGATCTATTTTTCTAATAACTTTTCTAATGAATATTTTATTTTCTGTAGTGCTGGACTTAATTTGCTTGGAAGACAATTGTCATTACGTTAAGGAACAAACAGTTCACTAGAGCTGAGGAGTGCAGTAATTGATTTTTCAACTTGGTGGATGAATTTAGAAATCATTATTTTCATGTTCAAAGCCACATCAAAAAAAGCTGGTGTGGATTCGGAAATCCTTCACTTGGAAAGACCAACATTGATGTTTGCTCATTCTCCAAGTGTGTTTTTTAGCTCTGGATTGCTGGTTAGGCCTGGATACTAATGCAAGTGGCTCTTCTAGAGAGCAAAGCTATTATTCGTATCTCTGACAACATCCTGTCTATCAGTTATATTAACTGCCATGACCAATGAATAAGACACATTTTAATTTATAAGGGGTAAGGCATGGTTCAGAGCTTTGTGCTTGATGCCTGTATGTGTAAATCTTTCAGACTAAGGATTTTAGCACCATTCACTTACTCTGATCTCATGACTGAATGATCTCCTGATTTAAAACATGTGTGTTCTAATCTTTCTGAACCTCCATTTCCCCATATATGGAAGCAGAAAAATCCATGCAGCAATGCAAAAGTCTTTGATGTCTTCAGATAAAGAGCAATGAGCATTAATATGATTCCATTGCAAGCATAAAATGACTGGTATATCCTCTCTAGCCCTTGAGCTGTGTTAAAGGCAATGACAATTCATTTGATGTAACTATGTAAGAATGATCATACATATACAGTTTAAACCGGAGTTTTTATCAATTATGCAGTATCATCTCATCTGTACTCTACTAATTAGAAAGGGGAAGAAAAAAGATAGTGGTTGAAAATTAATTATGACAACATTTCTATACTGTTTGGAACCTAGTAATATGAATTAAATTACTATATCATTATGGTTTCCATTATGCATCCTAATGTGATTGCCTAAGAGAAAATACTGCAAGGTGCTCCCAGCACTCATACAAGCTTAGAATTTGGATTCTCCCATGAGCTGATAATGTTGACAAGGCTATATCAAAATTTGACATCATCAGACAAGGATATTCTTTCCACATGCAAGCCTGCAACTTATTCCAAGCTCATGCTGTGTCATACTGCTATGAGAAAATAAGAAGACTTCCTTTCCAGTTAAAGAGTGGCTTGAGAACATGAAGGTATTGGAATGGCTCCACGTCTAAGTTATGGATCATGGGCCATATCCAGGGTCTGTTACAGAGTCCTTCCTCAGAGCTGAATGGTTGTTACAGTACTTCAGGATTAGAGGCTAATTGTGTTTAGAAGAAAGAAGTTAAGAGTTTTTTGAAAGCTCTCCATCCATCTTCTATTTGCATTTCTTTTACATCCCACTTCTAGTTTTTGTTTGCCGGGGTCCTTTTTTACTTCATTTCACCTTTTGCAGTTTTCTCTCAGCAGCTAGAAACAGAACTTTATAATTGCATCAAAACAAGGCTGTTCACCTTTCCATGGGCACATTCATCTCAGAATGCCAAGTGTTTATATAAAACAGGTTCAGCCCTACAGCTCCAGGCAATTTCCCAGCATAGCTCAACAGTGGTGAAAATGATGATTGTTATTCAATGCAAGAAGGCTTTGCTCTTTGCAGGTAATTGTTAAAAGGTGAGGCCCTGGCCCCACTCATTCCAAAATGGGTTATTGTCCAACTTCACCCTGAGGGGTTCTTTACATGCAACTTTTACAACAACTATAAAATGAACCTGCCTTTTCATCGAGTAGGCTGTTCCCTCTGCCATTTTCCCTACAGAATCTGGTGTCCTTTCTAACTTCCCTTGATTTTTAATGCTCATCCTCCTATACTCCTGCTTTGAAGTTGTTGAGACATATCACAGCATGCTTGGCTCTATGATCAGATCAGATTTCTGGACTATACAGAAAGTCCCAGACTCTACATTGCACACTACGGTATTTTCTAATGAACCGTAAATGAGGCATAAACAGCAAATAGACACAAAGTCTCTCTTATGAAATAAATTTCACTTAAACACTGAGCAATTTAGGCTGCCAAAAAGGCACTTGAACATAGAAGTTGAAAAGGAAGGAAGATTTAAGAAATTATTTTAGGTCTTCAAGAAAACACGGAAACATATGGTTAGTGTTAAATGTTTGTATACATGATATAGCAAATAGAGATGTCTCATGAGTTTTAAATCAGATATTTAGAGAGAAAGAGAGGAAAAAAAAACCCATGCTGTGTCCCTTCTTTAGCACAGTCTAGAAAGAGATTTCCTTAAGACATGCTCATCTGAGAGAAGGTTTGTTTAAGAAAGGAAATTAAATCCCTGAGACCATCATCCAATCTTAAAGCTGTGTTTTAGCACTTTTCCCCAGTCATTGCATTAAACTCCTTTGGCCGTAACAAGCCCAGTCCTTTGAAGGCAGGGTCCCTGCCTGGGACATGAACTCAAGAGACTTTGAAGCTGGACACAACCTCCAGAGAAGCCAAGTCCTTTGGAAGGGAAGGCAATTGGAAAGTCTTTGAACACGGAAAACTCCAGGTATGTGAAGTGTTTAAGAGCAAAGCTTTTCCCCCAGCTGATCCCCCAGGACATCAGGCCTTTGATATGAGAGAGTAAGAACTCTTTAATTTGGAGAATGCTCAGATGTTCTATCTTTGGGGAAAAAAATGGGAATGTTTCTGAAACTAACATCAGATAGGAAATAAAGCAGGGAAGGTCCAGTGACTGAACCCTGTGGAAACATCAGTTATTCTTACAAGCAGCAGGATGTTATTGATACTGTGCAATCAACACTCCCATTCTGACTGGCTCCATGAAAAGTGTCTCCCTCCTCCTGGGGGACAACCTGCACCATCAGACAACCTTCCCATCACATACATAATCCCTGGCTATTGGACAAGGTGCTCTTAGGTCCCAAGTGGAAATGGCCAATTACAGGATACAGAGAGATGCAAGCATGTCCTCCTTCAGTCCCCCAAAGGTAGTATTACATATATATGTGTATGGAGGAATTCATGGTTAGAAATATAAAGGTATTAACAATAGCATGAACTGAAAGCAATGGTCATAGTTCAGTATCAAACTGAAAATGATGGCTTTGCCTGTGTTTGTGGGGATGTGCACAAGCACACATGTATGCATGGAAAAAACCTTTCTGTTTAATTCTCAGTGTACAAGAACCATTTGGTGCTTTGCAAAAGGAGCAGAGAGAAAAATGCAGCACATCAGTGTTACAGAATGTCACCTGCATATTTATATCCAACAGTCTCTTTACTGCTGTTTAATTCTTCAGACAGCTGCAGTCGTACATGGAATGATGTAAAGGGTGCTCTGGGTTGACAGGTACCTGATTAGTGTATGTCATTATAATAATAGCAGTCATTTTCTTACTGCTATCAAATGGGATTTTTCTGGCAGAAAGGTCAGAGGAAAGGGGTTGCCTCTTCCCACTGTCTTTAAATTGGGTTGACATCTGTTTACTCACCCATTACAAACAATTGGTCCCATGAAAACCCAGAATGGGATCATGCTAGATCAATAGCAGAGACTGGTGAAAAATAGAACATCAAAATGATGAAAGTGAAATGATTATTTTGACCGTATTTAATTAATCCTAAGAGGTAGAGTATCAATGAAGAGTTCAAGAGGAGGCAGAGACAGATTTCATGCACACACTCAGTCTGGTTAGTGGGATTTTCTGTTCACATAAACTTATGGAAAATAGCCTACCTTCACTCCTCTGAAGCTCACTGAGATCAGGGCACTTATAGGAGGGATGAAAGCCATGCTCATTTCATGTGACTGATTTTGGTGTGAAATTAATAGAGCCAGGTCTGTCCTGCTGCTACAGAAGGGTGATGCCCTGCTGAGAGCATCATACCAGGTCAACTGCCAACAGCCAGAGCTACCCAGGTTCAGGATTTTATTCCATTCTGTCATTTTACTAAATGGGACAGTGAGGAAGGTGGTGACACTGCCCAAAGCGCCCTTCATCCCCACCTCTTGTACTCTAGATACTTGCTAAGCTACCCTCTCATTTATCTAGTCCAAGCAAGTTCTCGTAATATATTATGGAAGCAGGAGTAAATTCTCTCTTGGGGTTAATCGTGCTTTTTCTTCTCTATTTTCTGTATTTGATTGAAAGACTAATGTTACGGATGGCAAAGAATTTATAATTAAGCAGATGCCCATCAATACTTTTTAAAGCAGAACCTCTATTTGAAAAGCAATGAATATTTTCCCTACTATTTCACTTCAACAGATGTTTTGCCTAATCTACATTCACTTTACTGACTGTCTTACCTTTGACCTTTCTTTTGAAGGGATTCATAGAAGAGAATGTCAGTATTTATCTACCTGCTGTGCTTCCATCTGTCTATGCAGTGCACGAATAACCACAAATTATATTTCCTTTGTGAAAATGTGAATGACAGAAGCATTTCTAAAGGCTTCATATACATGGAATGATCAGATGCTATCTCCTTGTCTTGGAGGAATTATTCATCCTGCATCTGGACATGCAAACAAGGAACAGCTGCCAAATCTGGATTTGGGTTTCCAGTGTTTCCACTGAGATTTTCAACCAGAGTCTTTCTTGGATGCTTTTCCACCACCCGTTTTACTCATTTTTCTTGACATGTAGTTGGAAGTTTCATACTCAAGACTGGCATGAGGAATGTAGAGCAACATAAAGCTGTGTTAAAGAAGTCTCCTTTGGGAAGTGTTACTAGAATAATGACCTACAAACCTGTTAAAATCTATACAGTTGAAAGACTGAGGAACAAGTCCTTTTCTGATGATTCCAGTGGAGCCATACAGGTCTCAGGATTTATGTGTTCTAAGGTGTTAAGAATTTTCCTATATGAGATGCCAAAATATGCTTCTTTCGGGCAACTCAGACCAACATGAAAAATAAAGGGGTGGTGTTCCTGAAGAAATTTGGCCTCTGCATTTATTTTAACTACAGCAAAGGAACATGAACATATTATATAGGAATAACATCAAAGTGTAGTATATTAAGACTGCTTTAAACAGATGAACATGAAACAAACTCCTCATCCCGACTTTTTGAATGACTAAATCAAAATCTCATCTACAGAGAGGCAGAAAATGTTTTGTTTTTTTTTTTTTGCTGTAACTACAAGTTAAGAGAGTGTTCATTTTCAAAACTTTTAAAGCATACAAATGGAAGTGACAAGATAAAGTCTTAGATGACTTGATTTTCCACGTGCATTGATACCCATTAGACAATATCTTACTCTACTAATACTAAAAAGTCTTTTTTAAAAAAACTAGCTGGCTATTGAATTGAAAACCAGAAGAACTCTCCATAACACACATACAGAATCATAGAATGGCTTGGGTTGGAAGGGACATCCAGTTCTAACCCCCCTGCCATGGGCAGGGACACCTCACACTAAACCATCTCACTCAAGGCTCTGTCCAACCTGGCCTTGAACACTGCCAGGGATGGAGCATTCACAGCCTCCCTGGGCAACCCATTCCAGTGCCTCACCACCCTAACAGGAAAGAATTTCTTCCTTATATCCAATCTCAACTTCCCCTGTTTAAGTTTGAACCCGTTACCCCTTGTCGTGTCACTACAGCCGCTAATGAAGAGTCCCTCTCCAGCATCCCTATAGATCCCCTTCAGATACTGGAAGGCTGCTATGAGCCCACTAAAACGACAGATCTTGATGTATTTTAATTGCTTTTAAAAAGAGTTAACTATAATTGCATCTATTGGCAAGGATCTCCTTTTTCTGTTCTGACTCAGAGATGTCAGGTGGAAGCCAGGTACTACAAATCAGAGTGCATTCAGGGAGAATGAAACAGTCAATGAATCACAGGAATAACAGCACATCTGCCCCCTTGTGCTCAATATCATTGTAATTCTGCAAATACATCTGAAAATACCAGCATGAACACAACGAGTAGCAACTTCTTACTGTACTCAACATTTCATTTTCAGAAGGGTTTCTGCTAAAAATAAAAAGTGAGTTTATCGTCTAAGTTCTTAATCCGTTTTCTTCAAAGCAGTTGTGCACAATCCTCTTTAAGGCTGTCAGAAGAACCACCCATGTGGTGACATTTTAATATCTTGGACAGAATTTAATATCTTGGACAGAGTTCCAGTGAATGGGGTTGAACTGATCAAATATTGATTTCTCCTGCAAGTACTTACATTCAAAGGGTCCATGCCAACCACTGTGCCACATAACTGTGCAGTCTTGATAAGAACTGCACAAATATACAACAGTGAAGTATAAAACAGACTGGGTAATCTGATTCTGCTGTATTTGTTAAAACAGAGAAGCAATTTAATCTACCACTTAGTTGGTCCATGATACTGGAAAACTTGTTCCAGTTCAATCTCCTGCCTCTGAGAGGTGTTTGATATTAGTTTTACAGGAGGCAACGCTCCCACCTCTGAAACAAAGCGTGCCCTGACATCTGCTTGGGGAAGTCAGGGTCCTACAAAAGGAACAGTTGAGTGAAAAGGGAAAGCCACTACACGTTATCTTTAATGCTCCATAGCACATTTAATGTAAGTATAGCCATCAATTCCTCACCCTGGCCAAAGTCCAGGATTGGCAATTAAATCTTCCTGAATGTCTACATTACAGTCTGAAGCACACTCCTGGACACAGTGGGACTGTGCAAAATTTTACATATGTATTTCTCTCCACTGACTATAAAAAAGAATCTGGTCTAGTCTGGCTCTCTAAAATGCAGCTATCTCATTTTTATGTGCAAATGTTAGGATAAATGAATCTCATCCCAAACTCCCAGGAACAGAAAGTTGGAGAATCATGCCCAACATAATGAAAAGGTTTACCCATAGAATCATAGAACAGTTAGGGTTGGAAAGGACCTTAAGACCATCCAGTTCCAACTGCCTGCCATGGGCAGGGACACCTCACACTAAAACATCTCACCCAAGGCTCTGTCCAGCCTGGCCTTGAACACCGCCAGGGATGGATCATTCACAGCTTCCCTGGGCAACCCATTCCAGTGCCTCACCACCCTCACAGGAAAGAACTTCCTCCTTATATCCAATCTAAACTTCCCCTGTTGAAGTTTGAACCCGTTACCCCTTGTCCTGTCACTACAGTCCCTAATGCAGTCCATCCCCAGCATCCCCATAGCTGATCCTGAAGACTGAAGGAGGAAAGTCAGATGGGGAAACTAGTTAAAGAGACCAAATTGTACAAAAAGAAACAACTTTGGAACATCGCTGTAATTATCTTGTATCAACATAAAGAAATCTGGCACTAATTCAGTATCTATTTAGAAAAACAGGGAAACATGCACAGTGAACTATGCAATCAATGTTTTGACCAACTAAAATACAAATCAATCTGCTTTTCATCCAGGAGTTGCCCAGGTTTCCAGGTTAAAAAGAGGCAATCAGTATCATTACAAAGGCTTGCAAAGTGAGGGGTAGGTTAGGCAGTACTTCTGCACTTGGTAACATAAGAGAATTATAGATAGTATGCTGAATCTGTTCCCTTCATCCATTAACAACACAGGATTTTGAAGCAGCTCATTTGTTAGGCTCAAATAGCACAGGACCAAAATATTCATGATTCAATTATCTCTGAAGAACTGCAGAAGGTCAGGGTGGCTCTGAATCATGCCACATTAAGGAAGGCAAGGGAGAATCAGCATCTTCCCCACACTTGAAATTCTTGCACCTATCACAGGACTGAACTGTGCTGCTCAATTAGGTAGTACCTGGACACACTCTAAACCAGGTATGGTTTTCCCTACCATACTTCAGGATGGGGCTGTCCCCTCTGATTTCAGCCCAATTTTCCATTCACTTGTCTTAAAACAAAAGGCTCTATTAACTCCTTTAAGTCTTGGTGCCTCCAGGTTTCACAATGTTTGAAATCTGGACCTAGTATTGCAAGAACAGGAATTGCTTCCCTTTGAAAATAGTAAATAAAATGCACCCATAAAGCTCACAATTGAGTGGTGCATTACCTGTATCAAACCAAGAAACACATCTTTAACACTCTAACAGTGTTAAAGACTTGAAAGACTTTTAAAGGCTGAAGTCGAAGGTTGCTTGTGAGAGCATTCTAACCGAGACTTACAGACAGGGCATCAAAGAGAATACATTAAATATCTCTGCAGATTAAATCATTATAAAGGCAACTACATGAAAGACAGCATCTCTTATAAGGGAAGAGTTGAAAACTATGTCAGAAATTAGTCATGATTTTTGAAAATCAGACTTTCATTTCATTTGCTGTCTAATAACTGGTGTTAAGTTATCCTCCCAACTGGACTGAACACTGGAAATTAAGTAGTAATGGCGGTCCAAGCCCTCAATGGAAGTGCATTAACAATCAGGATTTCAGTTAGGGAATGTAGCAAATGAGCTGCACAACTGCTGTTAATCTGGGGCCTGTTTCTGCTTTTGAAGATAGTAGTTCTGTTGACTTCAAGGAAAATGAAACTGAACTGCCTTTCCTGGCAATCACAGGAATTGAGTTCAAAAAGAAATCAAAGCCTCTGCCCAAAAGCTAGTCCAAATTTCTGAAGTAAAACTGATTAAAAGAAAATCCTGATATATGCATGTGTTCTTTGCATATTCTGGTTTCAGGCAGGCACAGGAAACACCACCATTCGATGATTAGGAATTTACAGTCTTTTTGTCCTCAGTTAGCTATGAGATGTGCCAAGGCATTGGTCTTATTTATCTGCACTGGGCTCTTGGTTTTTTCATAGCCTCGGGCTAATCTCACACTCCCTGTGCCCAGTCCCTGTTTCAGATAAGACGCAGAAGGGGATCTTTCCTGTTTAGGTTGTATGAGACCAGATGAAAGCATTATTATTTGCTGCATTACGCAGCATAACAAGATATCAACATCTGTTAAGGCTTTTGTAGGCACCTTTGGCACAAAGATAAAATCTTCCAGGCAGAGAAGAGTTACTAGGAGTAATGTTTGTGCAACCCTGGTTTGATGGAACAGAACAAAAGGCTTCCCAAGGTACCCTCAAATAAAAGAACAGAATTGGTCAGAGGCTTGAAGCCACCCTGCAGCCAGAGGGAAAACACAGAGGTTTCTGTTGCACACAAACTATACTTCTGACATGATTACGGCAGCATCTCTTAGATTTTCCAAAGGACACATTTGAAAGCCAAAATGTGTCAGCCCTGATACATGCAGCCCTACCTCTCCCCAAGGTTATGAAATCCCTAGAATTTAATGACACTTTTAAACTTTGGTGGGGTGGCAATTTTGGATGGGCTGGATTCATTTTGAGTGAGCAGTCGACTGGGGTTATTTTGGATAAAAGCCTCAAGTATTTAAGGAAGGGACAAGTAGAAGAGGGTGGCACTCTGAAGGTTTATGAAATGCTGCCTGTCTTGACAACACTTTCTGTAGACTGACATTCCTGTTGATGCCTGATGATAAATGATACCATTCAAGGAAGAAGCTGAGAAGTAACATATGTGATAGCACTTGAACACCCCATTTTGAATAGGACTGCAAAAGTCCTAAGAAGTGTCCAGTGTGGCCTCAAATTAATACCATTATGACTTTTGCACTGCTCACATTCACCTGTTTCCAGTTTCTCCCTCCCCACCATCAAAAAGCAGAGAGCTGCTGGTGCCCAGGACATCGGTCCTTATGAACCTATCTCACCTTCAAGACCACACCTGCCCAGGACAGGAAGGACTCCAGAATGATCACTATCTTCCTACCTGGAAGATACAATCAAACATTATCCCTTCACTTTGAAGAGGTTTCTCTACCACCTGAAATCCCCACAGCTCCCTTGAGAAGACTGCCTTTGCTTGCACAGCCTGGGCAGCACCCCAGATGGCTCCGTGCATGCAGCACCCAGCACAGGCATGTCAAGACTGCGAAGAAATATCTTCTTCACAGCCAAGTTTGAAGCTAAAGTTTTGCTAAATCCTATACTCTGAATGGTGCCAACAATGCAAAGCCGTCAGTGAAGAACAAGGATAACAGACCTGTTATAAATACAAACTGGAACTGTTGTTAACGTGTGCTCCCTGAGGAGAAAAACGGTAACGGTAAACACAACAAAGCAGAAAAAGTACCCCAGGGAAATCATTCTATCACCCCCCATCTTCACATCAAATTTGAATCAGGCTGATGAAGGGAGTTGATTTTGGAGCACCTCAGCCCTGTTGCACCACTTGTGTCCACCAAGCTCCACAGGCTGGGGCTTAACTTTGTGGTGAGACCCATCCTGGGGGGAGTTTAATTAGACAATGCAGTGCTCCAAGCTCTAGAGGTGTCTTACAAAGCTCAGATGAGCAAGTGCAAGTACATATGCTGGGACTAAATTTCACAGGCACTTAACATGGATACAACTTCAGTTCAAACCATGCTGTCCTGGGTTCAAACCATGACACATGTAAAGCTTCAATGCAAAGACATGGATAAAATTATTTCCTGTGCTCAGTACCAATAGATCTCTTGCATCACCTTTTCCCCTTGCTTCTCCCTTAGAACTGTACAGGCAATCTCTTCACCTTATTTTCTAAAAGAAAGTGTTAGGTGTGTGCCATGGGATGAAAAAGGAAAGGTGATAATAAAAGGGCTTAATTTTTATAGGATTCATGTTCCATCAATTCTAAGTTTAAACAACATGAAAATGGGCCCAACCCAGGAGTAAATCCCCTCAGAGTGCGGCCTTTTGAGTCAATTTTTCATCTTAGCCTTTCTAGCTGGAGACATGACACATAAATAAACATGTGCAAGTTATTGCCAGCACGCTCTGCTTTATTAATTTTGTGTAGAGCAAGCTGGCTTTCGGGGAGGTTAATTTCCTGAACCGAGAAGAAAATGGCACTTCACCAATTGGAAAATAAGTAATTGTGTGGATACCTCAGTTCATTATTTTTAACTCTGCAGAGTCTTTGCAGACTCCAGGAGCATGCTGACAGCTTAGAGAAACAGAGCTATTTTCACCACCCAGTCTCCCCGGGTGGTGTGTATTATACTGTGTTACATAGAAATTAATGGCTGTTTAGAAACGGCAGCACCTTGTCTAGGTCCTTTTAAATGGAGCCTAGTTAATCTTGGGAACGTGGATTCCAAAGACGTAGCTACTGTTGGAGGAAAACACACTAAATACCACATATTTTTAGAGGAAAGGTTCTTCAACTCTACCAACACGCTCAGAACCTCTTGAGCTCCTGTATGTCAGTGGATATCACATCTTTGCTGCTGCAATTGGTCTTCAACCTTAAAAATCCTTAGGTCTGAGGAGCAGTGACTTGAGGGAGGTGTTTTTTCTGTTGGACTACCTGTGAATCTGGAACCAGGACACACAAACACAAAATGCTGGTTTTATCTGAAGTAATGAGAAAATGACATTAGCCCATATGGCACTGGAAATCCTGCATCCAACTTGTCTGTTGGTTTAAAGGCATATGGATGCTACTGGGCTTTGACAGTATCGCTTGAGTGGCTATTTCAGAATTCAGGCAAAACCAGATGGCAGCATTTCTGAGGTTTTGAAACATATGCTGTGAAACATAATTTTTAAACATATTTATTAACAGTGGGGTTAATTTTGCTGGAAATCTCCCAATAAGGCTATATTGGTACGTTTTTTAGGAAACATGTATCATGAAAGCTTGTACTTGTGCAAAACCAGGGCTCCAGAATCATTTTCCCAGACTAAAAGTTTGATAGGAATTCTACATAGCACTCCTACCAATCTGCCTTTTTGTCTGCCTCAAACAAGATTAGAGAAATAATGTAAATTTGAAAGCATTTAAGATTCCTGTGTCATTTTGAGTTTGCAATAATCTTTTCATCATCTTAACTAATGTCAGGTGATAGGCAAAAGTACATTAATTTATGTCTTATCAAAGTGTTTAACAGATAATGCAAGAAGGAGAAAACATTATCTGGCTGACATGATGCAAAAATGCCATTCTGTTCTTCTCTGTACAGATGGTTTTTCACTTCCCACGGTGTTTCGCTGTGGAAAATCTGTTGTGTTCTTGCTATTTAATTTGCCTTTTCGATGCAGTTTTCTCAATTAAATCTCATGCAGATGATGCAGTCATTTATATTCAGAGGATCAGGCTTTCTGCTCTTATTGGATAAACTTTAATCTAATCCACAGGGTTCAGGTTTAGCTGTGTGATATTAATTAATTTTAAATTTAGATAAATGTTTCTTTGGTGAAGATCAAAAGGTAAACACGGTCCCTGGATCTGAACCCGACAGGGAAAGTGTGTATTGGATGCCTTGCTTGGGTTTTACTGAACTAAGGGGAATCAGGTAAGAGAAGATGGGAGAAATGGCTCAAATAATTAACTGATCTGTATAAAAGTGTTAGCTCCACTTTTACAGCTAGCATGTCTCAGCACTGCTCTCTGACCACTCATTAAGAGAAGGCCGAGAAGAGTGATGGTTTCATGACAAGGACATTTTCATCTAAGCACTGACTTGTGGCAAGGACATAGCAGGGAAATTTTTACCTGCTGATGCAGTACAATTGTTTTTTACATGATTCTCAGACCAAATGACAAGTAAATCCGTGAGAAAACCTTCGTTTTCCCGCTTGCAACAACCCTCACCCTCTCCAGGAGCCTTCTTCATTCAGGGAAGAGAAGGGAGTACCCAGTAGGCACAACTCGAGTTGCATATAGAAACTTAAATATGATGCACTTGACTTTGCAACTTAAACAACTGTTGCAAACTTCTTCTATTTAAAACAAAATCCTCCATGAAACTGGTACCAGTAACTAAACAGAAGTATGAAAGCTGACAGTACATTCTGTGCAATAAGCCAATTTAAACTTGGTACTCCCTTAATTAACCTTTGTATACCAAAGAATTTAGCCCTATGTTTTTCACAGGACCACAGGAAAGGTCTTCATTAAATTCCCTATCTGGCCTATTGGAGCAAGTGCTTTTCTCTCCTTACTCTATAAACTGAGAGAAAACCTAACAGCTGCCATAGAACCTCTGATTTCCATAGCCACAATGAGGACAAGCAGGGTTTATTTCATGCTCGTTAGGATTGTGTATGGGGATGGCACAGCAGGTTAAATATTATGCCCATTAAAGTTGTAACCAATCCCTTTCTGTGTCACATGAAACAAGAAATTCAAGATGAGAATGGGAAAGGGGAAGGTCTCTCTCCATTCATTTCTAGAACAGTTTCAAAACGCTGAGCTCAAGGCAAATGCAAAGAAGTTCATCCTAATAGATATCTCATAATTTGTTTTATCTATTTACAGAAGGATTTGGATTTTTTTCTCTGACTTTGAGTTATTCATTTATGTGGCTATCTGCATATAAACATTACCACTGGATAGCAGCATGGTAGACAGCGAATATGGATTACTTAGTCTTATCACCGTACGTCTTTTATATCAGGTGCTCATTTAGACAGAATTCATTGCATATTATTCTCCTGTGAGAACATTAACTGGCCTCCAACTTTCCAGAGCTTGTTATCATTTTCAGAGTGTAAAAACCTCAAGGACTTAAAAGGACAGACAGGCAAGTTTGCAGAACATTTCATTAATTTGTGGGAAATTCCACTTACTGTAAGTGTCATGTCTTTGCTGGGAAGACTGAGAACATCTGCCAAATATAATACCACTTTCTTCCCCTCACAGTCTGGCTCCTCTTTTGTTTGACATTGAAGGACTAACCGTTAGCTCACACTGCCTCAGCCTGAAGAAGCAACTATGTACATATATCTAAAGCTTAAATTTCAATTTGTATTGGAATGTCAGTCATCACATAAATCCAGACACACAGGAAAGTGAGTAAGAAATAGCTGTGTGGGCCAAGAGAGACTAGAAAGTGCCAGCAT
Organism: Neopsephotus bourkii; assembly: GCF_033783945.1. Taxonomy (NCBI): domain Eukaryota; kingdom Metazoa; phylum Chordata; class Aves; order Psittaciformes; family Psittacidae; genus Neopsephotus; species Neopsephotus bourkii. Next base: position 5,085,191 of record NW_026902223.1, read on the forward strand.
AACTCCTTTCTAATCTAGCCCTGGTCCTGTAACGCCATGGCTGTTATTTCTAGTGAGCTTTCTATTCCTTCTAGCCAGAAGGACAGCAAATCAGACTCAGTGGTAGCAATGGCTGAATCTCATTCATCTGCCCAAGGGATTTGTCTCCAAAAAGCATTCAAATATTCAGACAACACTTGTCCAAATGATATAATAAGCTCTGGGATTTGTCCAATTGATCTGGTAGTACCAAGGGACCTTTCTTGAGCTGACTCATCATCTTCTCCTGTTCACATTTCAAAGCTCTGTTTGAGTCCACAAAGACAAATGAAAACAACCAGAATCTTAGGCGGCTGCAGGTTTTAACCATCACCTTAATAGACACATATCAACTTTTTATTCAGGTAATACTATCAAGTCTAACTTATGCAGCATGCCATTCAAAGCCTGTATAACTAACCACACACGGTGTTGTACCTTACAAGTGCAGAGAAAGCAATATAAAAAACCATTACTCCAAACCAGCAAATAGGTAGCAAGACAGAGCTGGATCTGGCCACTGCACTATACTTAGTAGCATCAATCTCCACTGATTGTCCCAGCATATTTGGTTCCTAGCAGAAGTACTGTGACTTCAGAAAGATCTATATTTGAATGAGGATGTGAGCAACACAGAATCAATGTAGAACCACTTCCAACACTACTTGAAAATATCTTGCATCCAGTTGTTTCTGTTGCAGAGCACATTATGACATTGCCGTCTTGCTCATTTACCACTCAGTTTTCCTAAAAGAACTGAATTATATCATCCTCAGCAGTTCTCAGCACTGTCCTGATCCTCTGTGCCTAGGTTTGAGCCTAGGAGACCTCTTATTTTAAGAATAATTTAATAAAGAAAACCCCTGCAATGATTATGATCTTTTATCCAGTTTCACAGCGCTCAGAGATTTTTATCTATGGCTTGTTGATTAAATGTTAGCAGGCACACTGAACTATAACATCTCCTTTAGAACTCATTACAATAAGAACAATGCAAATATGTACTTCATGGGCTCCAGCCAGTGAGTTATTGGTATGACAGGCTGTAATGTCTTCTTTAAAGTAGCATGGTAAGTGAGAAGTTCAACAGGAGCATGAACTTAAGAAGAGAGCATGCTGTATCACTGGTGTGTCAGAGTTAATTCAACAACAGGAATAGTGCTCTGGATTCTTTTTCATTTTCTCTGCTCTTTCCAGTGCTCTTAAAGAAAAAATAAGTAATAAAGGAATTCCACCAGTTCTTTTGGAGCTGCCTGCCTCTCTTTGCTGACAAGAGAGAGCACCAATGGAACAAACTCAGAGCCTATGCCTCATTTTCCAGTAGGTAATAACACTGAAGTGCTCTTCAGTAACACCATATAAAGACCATAGAAATCACTTTGAAAATTAGCAGCATGCTCGAAACAGACCCCAGACATCTTTTCAGTTCAAAATTATCAATTACATTTTAAGCCAGTAACTTGAGTGAAGACAGAGCTGTCACAGAGATAAAAACCATGGTCCAACATAGTGTTTTTGACAGCATCCAGATGCTGCAGAGGAAGACACAAGTAAACTCATCAGAGTGGAATTCTATAATAATTTCCCCACATGACTTCTTCCAAATTTCCTCCATTTGGGATGAATCTGCCATCACAACTAAAGTTTGAACTGCGTTCCAGCTGTCTGATTCTCCTCATCTTTCATAGCACTGTTGAGTTCCCCCAAATCCATAGAACAGATATACATTTTATAAAATGCATTAAATTCTAAGTGTAGGGGATTCAGAGAATAAAACCACACTTCTAGGCTTGTTCTCCCTCCCGTCCACCCCCAACATACTCACTCTGGAGCAGCTCACATTTAGGTAACTCTTGCACAGTAAAGATCTCAAAACAAGGTAAAACCACCACAAACAGGACAAAATACCAGAACAAATCTTCCCCCAAGCACTGCCACAGGAACTTTTTAGCAGCTCTGAGCAGCCCTGCCACAAGGAGGTGGAAGCGAAATGAAGCAGGGGATTCACAAGGCAGGGCAAGTCACTTCAATGGAGTCTGACTGAGAATGGCAAGGGCTCTTTAATTACAATCCTTCATGAGTAATTGTGAAAAGCAGCAATTACCTGACTTACTCTGAATAAACTCAGTATAATTAATGAATGTTCAAGCTCTAATTATGGTAAAATCTTAGTAAATGAATTCCAGACAATAGAGTGTATTTCTGGCATGGTTTCAAATTATCAGCTCGTTTTTATTACAACTATTCGCTTCTTTTGCATGGTTGAAATTTATGGCCTTCACTTTCAACTGGGTTCAAACATTTGACAGCAAAACTAAAAGAACCAAGAATTCAAGGTCAGAGGCATGAGGCTGCCACCACCAGAATATCTGTATACAACTGAGCACTTCCATTTGTCTCCATATGACTTGTCTTAGGAGACATATAGTCACCCTGGATGACCATCTGGGTCAGCAAATGTAGGTGGGTGCTCAAATTCAATATGTACCTGATTAACTTTCTCTGAAAGAAGCTATAACAAGTCAAAGGTGAGTGACAGACATAAGTCCTGCTCCTTCCCTACAGATTTTGGTACTTCCAGTCGTGTTAAAGAGATGTCTGTTTCCCTTGGGATCTGCATCTACAGTTCTGCACCCACTCCTCTACTGAGCTGGGAATGGATTGACCTTGTGTTTTTAATCAGGCACTTTTAATAGTGTGAAGATCAGGACATTTATCCTGTGAATGAGGCTGTCACGACCAACACTATGTATAAGGGCACACAACAATATATTACATGATACTTCAAGTGTTTGCCCACAAAGGAGCAATTATACAAAAGAAACAAGAAGAGAAGCATTGGAAGGTTAAGCCCAGTCCCTGCCATTATAGCTGATCATGCAGCAAGGGTCAAGCCTGGAAAGATTCATAATGATCTTTAATCTGCCGCCACCATCTCACCTTCCCACAAGTTACATCTGACAACAAATAAACCAAATGCCACCAACTCTCAGTTTGCCAAAATAACAGCTGTGAAATCCTATTTACCTATCTGTGAGCAATTTGAACAGATTTTCTCCCTGAAAACCGTAACTAACCCCCCTGAACAAATGGTTTACTGGCAGATAGTATGTGTGAGCGCATCGTTAAAATGCGCTATTTTAATGCAAGGTCTACCATTTCCTACATTGCCTACCTGAGCATGCTAACACCAGCTACAGCTACTCCTGCTTCTTCCTGAAGGAATGTAACACATGGCCCCTCTTTGTTCCTCAATTACTTTTGTAGAAAGTCTCACTTTATGCTGCAATGAAGTCGGCAACAAAGACAGCGTAAGATTACTTTGCTATAATCTAGTTTATGTGACTGTGCAACCTTGGTGTCAGTCTTGTAACTCCCACACTTGCATATTACAACAGTTGCCAGGAAGGACAAAATGGAGCTGAAGAGAAGAAAATCAGCCAAAACCCCACAACAAAGAAAGAAACAAGAAATCTCCTTTGTGCATACAGCAGTGTAAAGAGTTAACAGTTCCCAGACTCACAGGAATCCTCCTGCCAGCCTGTAGTATCTTCTCTGGTGTGCTGTGGCCTTGGGTTTCTTGTAATCATTCAGCTACCTAATGATCCCCTTATATCAGGTGTAAATGAGTTTTCCCACTCCAACCCAGCTTTTGTCAAGGCTTTAATGCAAGCAGTTAATGAGCGCTACTGCTCTGAGTTTTCTCATGTGAAAGAAGGGTACATCTAACTAGACATAACATGACAAGCAGGAGCTCATTCCTCTCAGCTGTAGTGCAGAGCAGGGAGCTTAAAAAACAATCCCGAAGCAGAGAACCGAGGATGTGTTAGGCAGAACCATCCTGACAGCCTAACTCTGCTCCTGCTGTACAGAAGGGCATCTCTTCATGCTTTGTCAAGGATCTCAGTGAAGCCAAGGGGAAAGAGGCTGGTTTTCTGTGAAACAGCCTAGTTAAAGTCATCAGCAGAACTGTTAACCTGTAACAGACCAACAGATTTATTCAGCAGCAGGAGACAGCACAAGGATGCTCAGATTTATCACTCCAAACACCGTCATTATTTAGTGTGCTGAAAGCCTTCTTGTCTCACAGTTAGCAAAACAAAATTACAAATTAATAGCCATATATTTTCCCCTCATGTCCTGGATCTATCATCCAATTTCCCCTGTGTTGTAGTTTTATTTTGGTGCTAAACATATGGGCTCAGGAAACTGGCAAACTCAGAAATTACACGTATTTTATCCACGTTCCCTCGCATAAATTTTCATTGCGTGTTGCTTTACTGAAGGAGTGTGTTCGTTTTCTTAAGAATCAGCAACAGAGAAGGAAAAGAGAAGACATTTTGCTTGTCCTTCTGACTCCGTGTTAATTCCTATACTTCAGACATGCATTGATTTAAAGAAGGAGAAACAGCTTCTTCACATAAGTGTGTAAGAGGCAGCAATCCCAGCTGAGTTACTGCAATGGCTGAAAGTGGAGGATATACAAGAAAGCTCCCATGTGTACAGTCTACCTCCTTTCAGGAGCACATGGGTAAAAGGGAACCTGGGAAAGCTCTTGCCAGGGGTGCCCAGGTGAAATCATCTAATATTAAAGAAGATTTTTCAAAGAAAATGGCACTCCTTGCTCAGAGAGATCAAAATGAAGCTTTTTTTTCTTTCAGAATGCACTAAAATACTTCCTCACATAGCCCCAGTGCAAAGGGAGACCTCAGAATGGACAGGGATGCAATTTTGTCCATAGATATTCAAGGGAAAGATAACAGCCCACTGTTCCAGCACAGAAGCTTTTTGGCACTCAGATGATGAGTGCGTGAAGGTAAATCACACATATATGTTGTTACCTTCTTCATCTTTACTCAAACTTACAAAGAACCCGATCACCAGGATGAGCTCATTTTCCTTTTTATTATTTAATAAGTCTAAATGTATCAAATTTTAAAGTGTAATATAATATTTAATGACAACAGTTCCATTTAGTTACATTAGGATCTAAAGTTTAAGCTCAGATCCAAACCTGTCTGATGACAGCAATCTAATGGAGAATGAAGTATAATATCTCTAGATCTAATCAGATTTATAAATCCATCTTAAAGCTATCTCCAGTAAAAACACTGGGAATCCATCTTAAGAATCCCTTCCAAAGGTTCAGCAGAAATAGGTTGTGTTGGAAATAAGACTGATTGCAATCTTTCTTATATCAACACAAAGCATCAGACAACATTCCAAAGTGAATTATAAAACTTGATCAGAATACAATTAAAAAGGTGGTTTACTTTTAGAAATACTCAGATGGTTAAAGGCATACAAGCACCTTTAAAGGGTCCAAAAGATGTGTCAGTGATCTTAGTAAGGAGCCTTTGGCTATTAATTCCTAGTTGACTGCTTATAGTCCTTTAAACACTTTAGACAAAACCCTTCCTTGTGCAGACTCACATTACTGTTGTCTAGAAGCTATGTCAGGCCATGAGCAAGGGCTGCTTATAATAACAGTAGGCTGTCAGTGGTGAAAGTGGAATTATAAGAGCTGAACTTAGGTGACATATAGAAAACTTTAAGTCCAAGTCTGATGCTTGAGATCACCATGAGGAGACCACCTCTCTGCCTGTGATAAAGACTCTGTCTAAGGATAACTCTTCATAGAATCATAGAATAGTTAGTGTTGGAAAGGGCCTTAAGATCATCTAGTTCCAACCCCCTTGCCATGAGCAGGGACACCTCAGCTACTGGTAAGGCAAATACCTTTTTTTACTTTGTCAGAAATTAAGAGAACTGCCAGAAAACCTTTTCCTACTAGAAACAGGGCAATATGGCTTCGGAAAGGTTCAAAGCATGATTCAAGAAGTTCCCTGTGCACAGTACAGGCAATGAAGGCCCTGCAGTCAGGCACTTTTGACACTTCTAACCAGCCTCTGCTACCCACATCAAAGGACAAAATACCAGTTATACTGAGTCTGTAACACAGCAGTGCTGTAACACTGTAAATAATGTTCATTCCTACAGCTCAGCTTACACATGAGACCAGCTGTACCAGGTTAGAAGGTCTGCCTTGCCCAGCATCCTCATTCGGCCAGTGGCCAACACACAGCAAAACTGCAGATGGCTCATTACAGCAGTTATGGTTCCTCAGGTTGCTCCAACTTGGATAACCATGGTATTGCTATGGCTAATACACACTGATCAGCACTGACCTCCAGGGATAGATACACTAATCATTAGCGAATAGCAAATGCCTGGGGAAGAGCATATGGGCATCAGAAGCATGAAACCCATCACTTCCCTTCTGCACTCCTGCAGCAGAAGCTGCAGCACAAGATCTGTCTGAGACAGGGCTGGTATCTGTTGTGTCTCGTAGTCCCAGATGGATTTTTCTTCTAGGAATCTGTGTAATGACCTGGGTTAAAACCATGAAAACCACATGCAGCTCAGAGCCAAGATTAGCCTTTTGCTGTAAACCTCTGCTCTAAGATCGCTCTGAGATTAGCCCTGCAGCATCTGACTGCCCTTCCACGGCTCCTGCTGCAGCAAGCGGTAGGCAAACAGGCTGCCTGATCTGCCTGCCAGCTGGGTTTGAGTTTTGTGCTGTCAATAGATGTCACACTTGTGCTTTTGTTAATGTCTTCTGGAGCAGATTATGCCAAGCCAGTGCAGGGTAGCAGCATGACACAAATTATTTGAACGCACTGCCTTTATATAATGAAACCAAATCCAGGAGAGATTTGATCTTCTGTAGATTTTACGATGTGTATCCCTGGAAAATATTGAACACATAAAGAGGGAGGAATGACAGCAGGAATCTTATCTCACAAGGCAAAAGTTCATTTTGCCCTACAGGTTACTGGTTCATAACTGTACATCTGCTTTTTTTAGGGAGCAAATGAATTTTAAATGCATTTTTGTGACTCCTGGCTAAATACGTTTTGTAATATATACAAGGCTGGGGGAAGCCAAACTGTTTGTGTTCGATACACAAACAGCAGCAGATGAAGATAGCTGCACTATTTTTTTCAGGCAGAGAAATACAGCAAAAAACCCGCTTACTGCTTAAAACAGTAAATCCATGGGGCCTGAGTACAGGTGTCCTAATGCTTAAATCTGCATGCAGATCTGACAAGTGGCATGATCCGTGGAAGAAAACCTGGGAAATTCTTCTTCCAGAGCTGCAACTTCTACTAATGGTCATATTAGAAAACCAGAATGACTTTAGTCTTATTTTCCATTTGAAAACAGTTCCCTTTCTACGTATCTGCCTGTGCCAGTGCATATAAATCAGCTGTGCATGCAGGAGAAAGTCAGCATTAGCAAGAGTTTGCAAGACAGAGAAAAACACTGGGTTTTAAATCACCCAGTCAGTATTTGTGGATTTCAGATGGAAGTGTTATTGCTGAATGTTGAAATGTGGCACTGAATGTTTAATAGCTGTTGCCACTATAAGGAGATGCAGTGGAAAGCTCTGGGCACTCTTCGCAACAGGAACAACCTGCTGTTCTGGCCAGCTTTCATTTGGACTATTAATAATTCTATCGCTGCAACATCCTTTGCTCTTTCTGGAAATCCAAAGCTGTGTGTCATTGCAGTGGACTGTACCAGTGTGCACAGAAACTGATTCCAGTGGGACTCTGCACAGTCAAAACAGGTCACAGGAGTCAAGCTTCAACTGCCTGCGCTGGTCATCACTTATTAATGAGTCAAATGCTGTTACTGAATTGCTTCTCTTCAGTGCGACTGTATTCCATAAACTGAATGAGGAATTCCTGTTTTTTACAGCAAAAGATATCTATCTCACACTGTACATGCTTTCAGTAACAGAACCAGAATAGAAACCTATTTTCTTATTCCAGCAACTATCAGAAATGGACATGGCATCCAGTTCGAGCAACTTGTCATGGTTCTTCATGAGTACCAAATCTCTTCCCAAGGAGCAAGCCAAGACACAGATGATGGCTCCGGCTGGTTAAAGGGCTGCTTGGAAGAGCTATGCCAGCCATGCTCTGGTGCATTCCGCTTCTCCACTGTGTGGGTTACTCAATGCTGGCTTTTTAATCAAATACAGAGTTAAAACTCCAGCTGTACCTTCCATACCTACTAATGGGAAGAGGAATGACTGCATGGAGAGAGACTTCTTCCCCTTCTGTGAGTGCATGCAAAATATTATCTAGGAGTCCTTCACCCATCACATTTCTGTATATATATATATATATATATATATATATGAGGAGCAGAGTAAAATCTCACTCTTAAGTGACAAGATTTCTTTGACTGTAAACATGTTTTCTCTTGCTAATAACTCATAAAACCAAACCACAACCTGGCCTGCAGTATTCCCGAATTGCCCCAAAGGTCAATTTACATTAAACACTTAAAGAAACCAAACTCTGGTGTGTCACAGGAGTAGGAAGCACAGACATCTCCGTTGCATAACATTTCATAACACAAGCTGAGTCTAATTGATATAACCTGAAAAATAACAGAAAAATCCTTCGGGCAAGAAAGTGACACATTTGAGGGAGGCAGCTTTGCTTCATTATTCATGGCTATGGCAGCACAATTGCTCTGGATGCTATTGTGAGGGAAAAATCGCACTTCTCTAGCTTTTTCTACTGTCTAAGAAAGAGCATAGGTGAGCCATTGACCTGGGAGAGGTGGTCACCTCCTGCAGTGGGATGGTGATGGGTAGCTGGGGTGATAACCTTCTCAGGTGGAAAGGGACAGGGGCAAGCCCTCAGTGAGGCAGTAGCGAAGACACCCAGAGTTCTGAAGGCATGAGGCTCACTGAGCCTCTGCAGGCTGCTCGAAGAGAAGCAGACTGGTGGAGCCCCCCAGTAACTGGACACAAACCCAACAGGAGCTTTGGCTCTGGTCTCTGGAGCTGGCTGAGAGAGCAAACTGGGCTCTGGAGGAGGTCACTTCTTGGAGAACTACTATCTAGACTACAGATTCACTCTACACAGTAACCAGCCAGGGTTAGTGCCATGGCTATGGCTTCTCTCTCTATTTTTCATCGGGAAGCCATGATCTGTACATTAGCGAAGGTTAAACTTTGAATACAGCATCTTAAATTCAGTACCCTCCTGATATTGACAGCACACGTAGATGTGGGAGAGAAGCTTCAGATGAGAAGAAAACCAACAGACACATGGGGTTCTTAATGAGGATTTTGCTGCCTGCTGCTCTGGGCTCACAGGCTGGTTTACATGCTGACCAGAGAACCAATCCCAAAATAGGAAAAGAAACTGAGTTTTGCAGTTAGAAAGCTTTAATTCAGTTTGTGCTTAATGTGCATCTTTCTATAAGCTTTCTGGCTTCTCTTTCTTCCTTACCCATTTAGAATAGTTCATTAGTTGAAACTTAGAGCCCTCTGCCAGAGGCAAAACTGCAAACCAGAGTTCTGACTTCCCTCCAGGCATGTTCTTGAGGTTGCTGTATCTCGCAGAGCTGATTCCACACAACTCACTCTGGAAGGTCAAATACAGTAAATAGTGAACTGTTTGATCCAGGGCTTGTGTGCTACCACTCGCTTTTGCCTCTCCTTTGGAACAGCTATTAGAAATACTAGTGTGGTTAGGCCAGCCTCTTAGAGCCTATACATTCAACAACCTGTATACATTAGACAGAAGGAACACAGCTTCCCAGGGTGATAGGAAGGAACAGGGGATGCTTCAAATCCAGCATGATCATGATGACCTTCTCTCTCCTTCACACAAGGTGAAATACCCTGTGAATTACAGAATTTTCTGGAATTTGGTAGGTTGGTGGGGAATGCTCTATTTTTGCCAGAAAATAGGTTAAAAAAAGGGAAAAGTTAGCAATGCTGAAATGCATCCACCAACAAAAATAACCTCCAAACCTGTCAAAATTAAACTTTCTTTAGGAAAACAGAAAATTTTAGAGAAAGTTTTCTCCTATCAAACCATGGGAATGATATCAGTGATGGACTAACCAAATGAATCCAATAAAGCTCTCTGCTAGAAGCAGCACACCTATTGCTACTACCCCAGCAGTATCAGGGAATGTAAAAGCTATGGACAGATGTAACACAAAAACCTCTGTGTTCTGCATAATCCCTCCAGCCCCTGACTCCATACTGGGTTTGAAAGAAGAAAACCAGGAGAGGTCAGACACAAAGTTCTTGCACCCTTCCAGATCGCTGCTTTCTCTGCTGCCAGCCTGCCCAGCTCGGCAGCACAAGCAGAGCTCCCTGCTACAAGGACTAGTTTCCAGGATATTCTGGCTCCAGGACAAAGCACGTGCATTGGAGTGACAAGGAGCCTACAAAATTAAACGAACTCTCTGTTTCTCTGGTGACACAGGAAAATCTGAATCAGATGCACCAGAATGTCCCTATAGCGTGCTAGAGAGAGCGAATGATAAATCAGAACGCCTGCCTGCCGTGCAGCCATAGAGCAGGAATAGCACAATTTACTTTTTCTATGCAAAGTATCCTGCAAAGGAAATGGCATAGCAGCCTAATTTCACAGAGACAGGGAACAGTAATTTATTCCAGGAGCGAGACACAGTGAGGAAACAGCAGGTACTTTGAAATTCAGAGTGGGCTCGATATTTTTGAACCTAATGGATTTTACAAAGAAGAAACAAAGCCTCCTTTATGAAACTCTGGAATACGAGGATAGCTCTCGCATGCCTCCAAATGATAAATCTTTGTCCCTGAAATAGCATCATTTTAGGTTTAATTTATTTCCTTTAGCCTCATAAAGGCCTTCCAAATTTATACACTTCAGCCCTAAGGACTAATAAATTCTTTTCTTCAGCCTCAAGAAGGTCTTCTTCATTTATTTTCAATGTTCCTAAGAGTGAACTTCAAGTGTACCACCTTGCAGCACTGTCTAGAAAATAGGGATAAATAGATGGAGACAGTGACCACCAGGGAAAAGAGGGAAACCCAGTGTCTTTCTGAATATACCACTGTTTTATATCCTTATCACCCATTTAACACAATCTGCAATTACACAAAACATGTCAGGTTCTTCATCCATAAAGGTATTACAGTTTCTGGCAAGTTTTTACAGGCAACTGAAAAGGGAAGAAGGCTGGAAAATGGGAAGAATGAAGCAGTCATTTCTTTACCAGTGCTTTCTCTGGCTCTCAAGTTACTGATGAAACTGCTGTTTGGGTCTTTTATTGGTTTTCTTTCTCCCTGCTGTTTCTTCTAAAAGCAACCTGTGAATTTCTAAATGCCAAATTCCTAGAAAAGTTAGGAATAGCGATTTATTCACCTTCAGTGACATGTGTTAGATTTGGTTGTTTAGGTTGAACAAAACCCAGATATGTTGGAAAAGAAAAATGAACTGAACCAAGACTTAAGGACTAGAGGTAAAAATAGTCACGCTAAACACAAGTTATGAAGGCTGCATACATGTTATGAAGATACCATTTATAAACCTAGAGGCATTTATGGGATCACAGTTCTTTTCAAAGGCTAATAGTAAAGTCCATTTATCTATCAAATAATCAAAGAGTATTCCTGCATTTCCAGATACACCATTAAAATACATTACTGAAAGAACATAAGGCACCGGGGCAGAATATTTTATAACCTAATGTGGTAAATCTTGACATGTCTTTCACATCGACAACCCTCAAAACTTGATGGGAATTCTGCCTTTATTAAAAATTGAATAAGGATTACATCATGTGGCTTAAGGTCACTGAAACTGGACTATTAAATATATGCACTTCTAATGGAAAGTGCATAATGGAGACACAAACTTTTTTCCTCCCTCTGCCAATCAGACAGCAAATCATAAACCCATATGAAAGTTTGAGGCAAAAAAAGGCACAGAAATACCAGCAACTATTTTCTACCATATTCAACAACTGAAGTTCAAGCCACACATTATACTTGTACGTATCAAAAGAGCCTCTGCTTTGAACCCTCGACAGTTCAAACCACCCCACCACACAAAAAAGGGCTAAAAGGGTGAGAAGAAGGCTTGAGGAGATGCAGTGCCTTGCTCCAAGGTTATTCCCAGCAGAGCTGGGAATGCAGCTGGAGTTTCCTGCCTTCCCAGCCCATGCTGGCAGCTCCAGCAGGAAGCCTGACTCCACTCACTTGCATCAAATAATGCAGCCTTTTCAAAGCAGACTAATAAAACCACAATTGCTGTCACATCATCTCTGCTTATGGATTAGGAAGTCTTTATTTTAAAAGATATTTTATTCCTACTATATACTTTGTTCCAATTATAAATTATTTTAACAGCAGTTTTCTTTCTTTTCCCCCCACCCCCCAAGCACAATTAGAGAATAATTGTTTTCAAATAATAACCGCTACTTTTCCATTTAATTCTTTTTTAACACTAGTGGCATCTCCCAGCTGACTCACTCAACATTAGATGAGGGTTTAGAAGCAATACAGAACAGAGAAGCAGCTGTTTCTTTGAGCATTACGAGTTTTATTAATCCCTTCTTGCCTATAAAAAGTAATCATCCCCTTTATTTCTAGATGTACTACATATAGTTTCCAAATAACTGACAATCAGAAACAAAAGGTTTCTAACCTTTTAATAATAAACCTTTTTATAACATAATATATATATGACCCTGCAGGGTGACATGCTTCCCCTGTTTTCACTTTGGTTACTTAATAAAGCAGAATACATAACAAAAGTGAACACTTCAGAAAGCTCAGTTTTAGTAAAATGTCTTTTGTTTAGCATCTCAGTAAGCGATGTTATCCACAGCAAACAGGAAGATTTCACAGATCATACTGGAAAAATTCATTCACAGTAGGAAAATTGAGGGTTTGGTATCACTCAGGTGTTGACTTCAGGCTGGAGTTCCATCTCACTGACCTGATTCCTCGTACTGTCAATCTGAACTGAAACCTATTTTGAGTCTTCACCTCTGTCCCTGCTCCTTTCTCCCCTCTTACTACTACAGATGCTTATGAAGCAACTGCAGTATCTCTAAACAGTTCCTGGTAAACACCAGATGAGCTCTCAGTGTGCATACACAGACCCTTTTATTACTTACTCATCTTGTAGGCATCAAGTGCAATATTCATATTTTTACTCACCAATAGGATACTAGATGCTCTGTGTTTGTGCTGGGGGAAAGTTAAAGGAGGCAGTGGGAGACAGAACGTGTGTGCCTCATGGAACAGGAAGCACTCAGAAGGGAGCATAGGGAAGCTCTTGATAGAAAAGTAGCTCAGGATTCATTGGTGGTGAAGCTGAGGCAAGAACAACAAGTTACTGAGGGTCGCTCTTGCCCTCCCACAGTGGTACCTCAATACAGGACTACAGGAAGGAACTGTCTTCTCCTAAACAGGAATGAGCTATTGCTTTCCTTCAGAATCCTGCCCCTAGTTTCCACTGTGCTCAGATGTTGCTGAGGAAGGTGAAGCTCTGCAGGGCTGGCCAGGAGCAGGAATGCTTGAAGGATCTCACCAGCTCGCTGCCATGCTTTCTAACCATCCTGCTTCCAGCGTGAGTGCAGAGACAAAAAACCTTACAGCTCACTGCAATGGATCGTGAAAATAAGAACTTCCTAAGGGCAGCCGCCTGTTCTACCAGTAAAAAACAACAGCCTATGACTTGCAGGAAGCTGGAACAAATTTCATTAAGGGAAGGTTTCATGAATTCAGAAGAGATATTTATTATTATTCCAGCTAAATTTTCTCCACTGCTGACTCCCTGAGCTCAAGCTAAAGCTTTCCTGAATAAACAAACCAGAGACTTCTGTTTATTTACAAGGCTTCCAGAAACAAAAGGATCTTTTAGGACTAAACTGATGCAAAGGCGAGGAATGTATGGAGTGGGGAAGCTGCATTCATCTGCTCAGGCTGCCTAAGCACACATGTAGATGTGCTGCTATGCACATGAGGTTGGATGACTCAGGTGTGCAACCACATGTCCACATGCATGGACAATGCCATTGGGGATGTTCCCTTTGTCCTAGCAGCACAGTAATTTATCCATTCATCTTTGGTGCTAAAATTAACTTCAGTTTTATCCCTTTTGAACAGAAATCAAGCCTCTATTTGCTGCAGTCTGACTGGCCGAAGCTAAAGCAGATTCCTTATTATTAACTTTTCATATTATAGTTGTTTAATTTGATATTTAACAAATGGGAAACAGCTGTTCTCATGCTGTCAACCTATTTCTACCCTCTGCCAGTTTTTAAACAGACTTGAAGAACCAGACCTGCTAAAACCCAACAAAATGAATAAGCAAGTAGCTCATTTCTAAGAATAGTTGTTCCTATCTGTCTCATTTTTATATTTGCTCATTTTACAAACACTGTTTATTGTATTATTAGGAAAATGCAGAAAATGTTCATATTGCTTTTTAAGGGAAAAAACATATAAAAATGCAGATGATTTTACAGAAAGTCAATTAAATATAAATTGAAAAGTTGCTGCAAGAAAAATCTTTATTCCACAACACCGGAGTCTTCAAAGCACAGAAAAAGAATCCCTACCAGGACTGAATTTAATATCTTTATACATATTCATGTCACATGGCATTAGTTTTAGCCTTAGCTTCGTGCTGCCAACATTGTTAAAGCTCCTGTTGTAGCTAGTCAGGAAGTCAGGTAACGCGTGAATACGTACATCATTTAATAACACGTTCTGACAAAAAGCAGATCAGAGCATTTGATGAACCAAGGAAATGAACACAGTGTTTGGCTTTGGTCTTGGCAGCAGAAATGTATGGTAAACAGGTAAATACGTATTTCCATATATTTAAATGTAAATAGATTGTGAAAACCTTTCCTTAGTTCTGGCATGAGATATACATCATTAATGGAAGCAATGACATCAATCAGTGCACCCACAACCGTTATGGTTAGGGCTTATTCTACCCCTTCTCCACTTGGACTACCTCCTACAGTGGCACCAACAAAAGGTCTGAATGAAGAAAGCTGCCTGTGCAACAGAACTCCCTACGTACAAAAAACTAGGGGAATTCAGTGCAGTAGCTGGGAAGCATCATGACAGTCAGATCCTGCCCTGTCTTCCCACCTCAGGTGGTGCTTTAAGTCCAACCTGATTTCAAGTTCACTTTTCTGGCAAGCTTAAGTTTTCCTTCTGATAGAGTATGGACAGAAGTGAAATTCTTCTAAAGGGATTTTCAAACTCTGCTCTGAAATTCATTGAGTCCTCAGAGATCACTTCAAAATCTCTGCTTCTCAGAAGCCGCTCACCGGGTTACCCTATGCCAGCAGCCTCCGAATGGCAGCAGTACCTAGTCGCTGGCCAGATTTGTAAGCTGCCCCCTGAAGAATCCCTCCTTCATCCAAGGCTTGACAGCACCTTCATAGCACTCAATCATCAAGAAAAAGCAACACAAATTCAAGAGGAGAAAAAGACCCCTAAACTGGGCAACTTTTTAGAATTTCCTCAGGCTCTACTAATTTGGGAATGAGTTTCAAAAGTCTTAGACCTTCAAATAAAACAGGTCCCTGCTCTTCTACACATTTAACTTAAAGCCCAAGAGGACGTCACTAAAAAGAGAAGCCTGTGAGAAGCAGATGAATAATAAGTGCAGCTTGGATCAAATGCTCTTCTAATTTATACAAAAAATCAATGCAGAAGAGAAAAGGAAGATAGAACCATGACCAGAATTGCTAATTTGTGGCTCACTGTCAGGCTTTAGTTTCATATCCAAATATTTAAATAACAACTAGATACCACAAAGTCCCCCCAAATATGACATCCTCTTTAGATTCCAGAACCTGTCAGCCACAAAGGCATTTTGACAGTGGCAACACAGCTCCTTCCTCACTCATTCCCAGAAGAATGCAGTGTTCCTATGCTTTTATCTGAAGCACACAGAGCTTGGGAGGGCTCACTGGTAACAAATACTGATCTTCTGACAATGTCATCAAAGCCCTTCCTTATTTGTTAATTTTTACACTGAATAATTTAGTTCATGGTCACCTAGGGCAGCTTATTATGAGTTGGGAAGTAATTTTTATACATGTAAGCGACCTCTATGCAAAAATCAACCATGCAGTGCAATCCACGTCTAAAGCATTTTAAGAGAGAACCGCATGCTGTTCATAGCTGTAATCTTTCTTTACCCATTGCTTCAGGATGCAGAGAAGGAAATAGTTACCCTCAAAAATTACTTTGAAACTAGAACATCTGTGCCCTCCATGAATAGTTTATTTGGCTGTTGTTCTGGAGCTTAATTACAGCATCAGTTTAAGGTGCATGTTTATAATATTCTTTCAGCTCATCCCACAGTGGATTTAAAAGAACAGTGAGCCAAGTCAGCAACTAACAGAAACAAGCCTTGGCTAAGGAATAAGACCATACCAGTAACCACATCAAACAGTGGACTGGCACTGTTTAGCTTGTTTGCAGGAGACATGGACAGTGGGATTCAGCACAGGCACCCTCAGCAAGATTGCTGATGACACCAAGCTGTGTGGTGTGGTCAACACACTGGAGGGAAGCAATGGGAACCAGACAGACTCTCATGTGCAAACCTCACGAGGTTCAACAAAGCTAAGTGCAAGGTCCTGCATGGGGGCACATGCGCAACTACAGGCTGGGTGGAGAACGGGTTGAGAGTAGCTCTGAGGAGAAGGACTTGAGGGTGTTGGTTGATGACCTGTCTTAACATGACCCAGGAGTACGCACTTGCAGCCCAGAAACAAACCGTGTGCTGGGCTGCATCAAAAGAAGTGTGACCAGCAGGTCAAGGGAGGGGATTCTCCCCCTCTGCTCTCATGAGACTGACCTGCAGTACAGCAATCACATGCTTTAATAAGTGTGTGTCTTTCCATCTTTTCAGTTTTGGAAAAACTTATTAGCTTCATGACAGCTAACAAGGTACCATGGCTTGTGCCTACTCTGTTTGTGCCTGTTGAATGATGCTCTCCTAGAATACTGCTTCAGCCCGGATCCCCTAACAGTGTGTTTTGAAGCTGCCCTACAACAAACAGCTGCCTGTTAACATACAGAACCTGCATCATATTCATTAACAAAAACAAGCAGCCAACCAAGACAGCATTTGCATAAACCTGTTACAGAGAATAAGGGAATTAAACGCTTAGTTGGATTGAAGCCTCAAAGTGTGGTTCTGATTTCAAATTTACTTGTATGAATCAGAAATAACTCTTCCAACTTCAGCTGAATGACACCACAATAAAACCAACATAAGAAGCTCAGAATTAATCTCAAGGTAGATTCTGATTTTTGTTTCCTTATTTAATTTTTAATTAGAAGGAATTTGGAAATTAAAAATATGTAACAATTTCACAACTTCTTGCATTCCAGAAAAGGAGGAAAAAGGCAGATATGAGCGCAGATATGGTTTGCTCAAAGAGGAATGCTACATTTATGAGCCACTTCCATAAAACTGGAGAGAAAAAATGAGTTCTTCCAGAAGTAGCACAGGATCTTAACAGTGAACAATATAATAAAGAGACAGTGCTGAAAGAAAACAGCACACGACAGAGCTTTACTAAAAAAACTGAGGATGCTTTTGTGCTAACACCGTAATGATGGTATTAAAAAAAGTGCTGGCTGATGTTGTAGGGAGCCATTAAGACAGAATTGAGTACAGCAGTAGTTTGACAATTTAGAGAAAACATTTTAGCAAATACATTATATTAAGGTCAGAACACTTTGGGGAAACAAGTTAACAAGATGAGAAAGGTCACAACATAACAGTGTCTTGAATTTGTAAAGATATTAGTCATTCTAACAATGCAATGGATTATCCCCCTCTTTTCTTTTTTCCCCAAGTAATTTGACAAAATTTCACATCTTTTACCTCCATGAAGCCTATACCAAAGAATAGCTGCAGACTGGGGTTTAATGGAAAAAAAGATACTTTATGGAGCTCAGTATGACTCTTATTCAGAATCATCGCCATTTTAAAATAATTGATATTCAAGGCAAAGTAAAATGACCAGCTTTACATGAGGTCATCAGAAGTAACACAAAGAAAGAAAAATAGCTATAGAAAAAACACAGCAGCAACATTGCCAGAAAGTAGGCTAAGAAGCTCTTTGAAGAACATAATGTGTATTATAGTACATTAAAGATACATGCCCATCAATTACTTCTGTTTTGAGAGCATGTTATCAATTTGGAAGGTCCAAAATTAGAAGTCCTTTTTGTCATGCTGGGTTTTCAAAATGAATGCTCTATGGGATCCAGAGGTGCTCTTAAGTCTCAGAAAGAGGAAGCCAAGTTCATAATAAACAACGTTGGCTAAAAGCTGGACACATCACTGTTTGCAACAGTAGAGACAACAGTAGTTCTACAACACCGCTAACTTCACAGTAGTTCAATGTAAGAGAAAGTTCTTAGACAATCCAAACATAATAAAGGGAGAGATGGCTCATCCCAATTTCAGTTAGATTTGCCTTACGTGATCCTCAAGAGAAATCACTGTGACCAGCTCAGCTGACCATTGTTTTGTGATACTTAACAGACTTGTAGGACAATGTTTGTTGCTTAATGCATCATCCACTTAACAACATAAATGAGGTTTGTTTTAGGAGGAGGCGAACTCCCATGCAGCCAGATTGATATCCAGTGTCAACCAGTTAGAGCTGGGTGGTAACAAACTGTTAGTAGAACAGCTTACATTTATTTTCCCTATATACAATTAAAAATCATTAGAGCCCTGGCCTGTAGGCAGAACATGTACACAAAACCATCACTGAACAGGTCAAACTTCTTGGGCACATAGTGTTTAAAAACCACACATTTAAAGGTTCCCACAAACCTTAAAGCTTTGATTTGGTCTGGGTATGAGGATAGCTTTGAAAACTGAGAACAGAAGAGTTCATGCTAACATCTGGTAAGATCACTGGAAACTTAAAAAGAAATGTTCCCCTCTCTCTGGGGTAGTATTTACATTAAGTTGCTATTTGTCTGTTGTGTCCTTATTCATCCTGGTGGGACTTTAACAAGAGCTTATTGTTTTCCCATGACTATGCTATGATGCACACAGGTGTGGGAATCTTTTTTTAGAGTTATTCTATTGCCCATTCCATTCAGTGTCCTTTCTTTTCCTGAGAAATGACCCCTCCATGCTGATGCTTCACTCTCCTTCCCATTCCCATTTCTGAGCCATTCTCAGGATTCCTATTAAACACAACTTTTCCTTCGTTAACAACGTCACTGCAGCACAGACAGTCTGCTATCTCTTAACTGAATACTCCAAAAGTTAGCTTATACTCACTTTCCTGGTGTCTGCAAAAGTATTCCATGAGTTGGCAATAAAGGAGCACTGATACGACAAACGCATCTGTTCGCCAAGTTAGTTCTTGCCAGTACAAGTACATAATCATTGCTCTAGAAAAATCTCAAACCTGTGAGATTTGGCACCTCTTCCTCTACTTTATGGTAAAGCAGTTTTCCCTGCAGCAGCAAAGCCAAGCTGAACTGGTCAATAGTTACGTGAGGCTGCACATTGGGCTTTTGCTGTCCAGATTTACAAGCACTATGAACACAAGGCAGACAAGTGCTGGTTTCAATAGATAACATTCTTGTCCTGCATAAATTACCACACTTGCATGCCTAATAGTGGCAGAATTTTCTCTAGAATTGATATAATCTTAAAACTAAAAGCAAGCACACAGCTACAGAGAAACAGGGCTCCCTGCCAGTACTGAACTGCAGTGTCCAGTTGTAGAGATTAAAGCACAACACTCATAAGCCAGAAAAGACTTTGTTCTGCTCTATTAGTACCAAATTCACCATGTTTTCTGTGATTCAATGTGACATAATTGCTAATGACTATTATGAGGGACGTGACATGGCATTTGATGGTACATAACTTTGAAATTGCTGCAGGAATTATGCCATGTACTACAGTTTAAGATGCTAATCTTTTTATGACACAGAGCTATTTCTTCAGAGCCTCCTTCCCTCAAGCCAAAGCTGAAGATAATTGCAGTTGTCTAGTCCTACACAGCTCAAATCCTGTTAGACTAACTTCAGAAAATCAGTGAAAGGAAAAGACATCTGAAGGCACAGGTACATTGAGTCAGTGCTGTGCCCTTTCTGGGCCATCAGTCATTCAAATACCAGACACACACATGAAACTGAAGAATGCCATCCTGTTAATTTGGAGGCCGCTGCAACGCTGGGATTTCCCAGCTACAGCCTCATCATGGGAGACCCAGTGTGAATACTAAAGGCGTTTCACTGAATTACTATCACAGAAAGGTTTTCTATAGAGAAGGAATTCTCTCCATCCAGACACACCTTTTCTAGAGGTGCTTCCACCATCAAAGCAGCTCTCATTCACTACTGAATTGTGTGCTGACTTTTCAGTGCAGTGGCTCACATTCAGAGAGCTGGAATACTGCTTCTTTCTCCCTCGTAAGGAACCTATGTCACTATGAATGTGAGGTTGACCATATTCTCTTTGCAAACTTACAGTGATGGGTGACTTGCCATGTAATTGCTTTTCTGAGCCACTTATTCTCCTGCGTCAACCTTTTATGCTGCTGAAGGTTTCAGAGTACTTCCTTTGTAGTCATAACAAATGGTTTACCCATGTTAAACCACTGAATAAAGGAAGGACAAGAGGTTTTTACAATATTATCCTGTTAATTTATTTAAATTCTTAGAGCTGATGTTAAAAGTGTCACCAATTTTTAGGTTTATATTGACTATTATTTTGTGCTGAAAAAATGATGTTTAGATAAATATTAAATAAAACTAAATGAAGCATGACAGGAGATAAAACTCTCTCCTGTATAAAAGATGTAATTCAAGCACAGTCTCTACACACAGGTATTCAGAGCTTCAGTGTGTCACAGTGATCCACAAAAATAGAGTTTGAAACTTTACCCACACTCCTCTATGTACCTGATTCCAAATAAATCACAGGAGCACGACTGTCCCACTAAACTTCCAAGTTTAAGACCAGGTTACTATATAACTACTGATTTTTATAAACTATTGCACATCTACCCCTTCAATCAATGCTGTTTAAGTTGCCCTGCTCCATCTTCCACCACAGCATAATTCTTACCTCTGTTTCAGGACATACTGATCTGATTTGTAGCTCAAGGAAATACAGAATGACAACTCTGATTTATATGCTCTTACACCAAATGCATGTAGGTACAAGCAATCATTTTGGGCTCATTAAGACCCATTCATTTTAACTCACGGGCTCATGCCACATGTTTCTGCAACACTTCTAAGACAAAGCTGATGTCACTTGAATGCCTGGGGCTTAAAGTTAGAATGGATGCAAATAATGCCCTGAATAAGGTGTGACTGCGTTAAAGTTGACTGCCTTTGAAATTATAACGTGCCTCAAATAGATCTTTCATTCTGTCTTTTCAGTATATCCATTGTACCAACCTACAGTCCTTCAGAATCACTCCTACACAGGGAGTATGAGACTGTGAGTGATCTAAATGAGTCTGCAGGGGCATCAGGGGGTCTCAATTATGGCAAAATAACTTCTGCCACTTCACCTATCACCTCTGATGTGGGTATTGAATGCTTGTAAATCCCTTCTCAGTGGGCTCTCTCATATCTCTTACCTTTAATCCTCTTTGTGAGGCTTTCCCCCACCCTGTGAAGGTAACTAAGATCCATCTTGTTCATCTGGGCTTTGCATCTTGTTGTAGAAATTGATGCTTGAGATAACATAGCTGCGTAATGATCACAAATAGCTTCCAAGAGCCTATTTGGTGTTAAAATAACTTATTTTAAGGTACTTTCTCTTCTGCCTGCTGGGTTTAAAAACTTCCCATGGCACACATTACACGTAGGACTGCAAATTCTTGTTGCATAGTTTCCAGAACAGCTTTTTAAGGCATCAGTGCCTTAAATCTAATCAAGTACATTATCGAGTACATTAGGAATTGTGAAAGTGATGCAGGAACAGACAGCTCCATGACCTGCTGCAGGTATAAGCATCCCCTGTACTACTAGTTAAACAGTGACTAGGGGGTAGGTTTGGCAGATACTGAGTAACTGTTACTTAATTAAAATTGCAAGTGTTTTATGCTTCTTAAAATTACATCTTGCAGCAACTTACTGCTTGTTTCCTTTTGGGGTATAAAAAGTCTTTGGGAATCTGACTGCTTGAAACAATACAGACCCACAACCTATAAGCAGACAGTATTTGATATAAGAGGCTTTCACTGCAATAACTAGAAGTTAATTCATCACATCCAAAAGGTTCTGATCCTCACAGTATAGGACAGGGGAATCCCCAGTTTCCTCACATCCCCTGGAAAGGTCCTAATCATCTCTTAGAGCTTTTGGATAGTACAGATGAGAGACTAAAGGGAGAAAATGATTCAGAATGGGAGGTTCACCTTAAATCTGAACAGCTACCCTGTTTATGACACAAAGAATTCTTGGCTTTTTCTTCTTGTGGTCAAACTGCCGTGTTGGCTTTACATTCCCATACAAATTCTCCTGCTCAAGGAACCTCAGCTGCAGGGTCATTGTGTTTCTGCCTGTACGCCCCTCCTTTCTTTACTCCTTTGTCTTTAAAGCCAGAGCCTACCAAAATCATATCTCTACAGAAGTGCATCTCCACTGAACAGAGTATGTTCTAAGGTCAAGATTTAAATATTTGGATTTTCCACAAAATGGTTCAGGAAGGAGGCAAGATCCTGATTTTGGCTATTCTGAAAAATACATAAATAAGTAAAAAAAGTAGCTTCTGTGTTTGAGAAAAGGGCTTTGCAATTGCTATGAGAAGTCAGGCTCTTGGCAGGATGAGCCCTCTGCTGTTCTTTAATACTAAACAAAAGCCTTGCTCCCATTTGGCTGACCTAAGCCTATGAGAATGCTTGGTTAGCACGGACAAGTCCACAGCTCAGCAAAGATGAGAGGTGATCCTGAGCATGCCAGAATCAGCAACACTCCCTCTGCAATGGCACTTGCCAGTCCAGCAGGAGAGCACAAGAAACAACTTGAGATGGAGAAATAGGCATGAGGGATGCTGAGCTTAGAGGGGAAAAAATGAAACGCAGAGCATGGGAGGGATAGTGAAGAACATTAGAGGTGCCTGGAAAACATCTAGTTTTAATTTCAAGGAGCTAACTGCTTTCTAAGTAAAAGAGGAGAAGCACACTTCAAAATGGGAAGGTGTAAGAAACGCTGTGCAACGATTTTGTGCTGGAATGAATTGAGTTTTGCTGTCTCTGTGTTTTCCAATAAGAAGGTTTCATCAAAATTGATCCAGTTTTATCAGACACTTTGATGTCCCCGGATCCACAACAGAGGTGCTACAGCTAAAAGCTGGTGCCATGCACTAACTATGCTCTCATTATTTGAGGTGCTA
This sequence comes from Neopsephotus bourkii, assembly GCF_033783945.1. Lineage (NCBI taxonomy): Eukaryota > Metazoa > Chordata > Aves > Psittaciformes > Psittacidae > Neopsephotus > Neopsephotus bourkii. Next base: position 5,108,464 of record NW_026902223.1, read on the forward strand.
CACATACTGCCCTAAGGAATTAGCTGTTTTCTTCTTTTGTGATTCTTCCCATTTGGCTGTGGAAAGTTTTCACCCTCTAAAATATAACACAACTCCTGTTTCAGATCAGCAAGGATTCATTACGGTGGGGCTCCAATGCTACATGCTTTATCTGAGCCTACAGTAATTACTAGAGCAAGACTGCTGGTCTTGACTTATCTTGTTTGCTAACGTATCTATTGATAGTGAAATAAACAACAGTCAACTTTCCTAATGAACACAATCAATCACAGTACACACACACCACCACCAAGGCCAAAATGTTAAGACATTCTACAGCCCTGCAGAAAAAGAAGCCTCTGACAGTGTCAGAACAGAAATATAGGAAGAAAACACCAAAGCAAAACAAATATCAAATTGAAACCAACAACTGTGGACTGTTTTGCAAAATAAAAGTGCTGCTGTCTTTGTGACAGCTTACTGAGCCATGTGCTTTAGGCAGAAAGCCAGCATGAAAGTGGGAGCAGGGAAATTGAGCTCTCTAATGCTGCCTGCAGTAAGCATCCTTCTCTGAGCACAGGAAACACCTTTCATTTTTCCATGTCATTTTCACGTTCAATAGCTAAAAATCTATTAATGAAATATCAGAATTCATCTAAAGAGAACACTGTGCCATGGGAGAAAGCTGTAAGGGTGTACGCCATGCAGGGCTCCCTCCCCAGTGACCCAAATCCTGTATTTCTTTATGGAGTGTGCTACTGGTCTGAAAGGCTGAAGAGCTGATACTGAAACCTCTACTCTGACCCAAGCACAGCTCTTGTGTTCTTCCATGTCGTCAATCAGATAAATAGGGATTGAAGTTAAACACACTGGCTGAAATTTCATCCTGGTGGAAAGAACTAGCAGACAGCCTATGCCCTGCTCAATACCTCAAAACAGGCATTAACTGGAGGTTAAGCAGGGCAGTGGCACCACATCACTCTTCTACTTGTACATCCTTCTCATTTCAAGCCAAGAAAGGGAAAAACCTACTTCTCTCACCACTGCCCCTTGCAGAATCGTCAGAGGCAACTAAGAAGAAGGAATGAGCAGCTTGTCAGCTCACCCTGACATCTGTAGCAATAATATAGCATATAATTCAGAGCCCAATTCATTTCCAGCTCCGTTGATCCAAATTCTCAACTTCATTCTGCAAACTACCTGGCACTCAGAATTGCTCAGAGCAATTCCTCCTCTCCTTAAGTGTCCTTAATTAAATGCTGTTAATTAGTTCATAAATGCAGCTATGTAGCCCTATGCGTTTCACATTACGTTGATATCAGTAGCCCAGATAAGCAACTTCTTCCCTTTTGTCTTAGCTGTCATTCCACTACAGAAAGCACTGCTGGTGGCTGTTGGCACAGACCATGCGTGCCTGGCTGCAAAATATCTGCCACAGCATGTGGGACCATGTGTTCCTGAGCACAGAGGTGGGCTTGTTGGCAGCCAGACAGGCTTCCATCACCTCTCTGCAGAAAGTCACTCTGCAAGACAGACAAATGTCCAGAGACAATAAGGATGTAGCCTGCATCATGTGCAGGCAGGAAGCTTTTAAGGTTTTGGAGATTAAACACATGCTGAGTATTGGGCTTTATGTCACCATGATCATAATATGAAATTGTTGACTCCGTGTTGTTCTGCTCCATAAAATATTAATGTATTATAGAAGAAGAGGAATGAGGCTGCTGTCTTTGTAGATACGGATATTCAGAGTGAAGTGCTAGTACACTGGCTGAAGATTAGGACCTTATTCATTCCACCCCTGCATTTACTAAAATAAGATAGAATCAGTAAATTTTAAAAGCTTACCATACCATATAGGATGCACATGCACGTATCACTCACTTATTCACATATGCATGGAATAAAAATGTAAAATACATATATATCTATAAAAATCGTATGACTTTATAGAGAGGATGGATATCCACCTTTCATGTATGTGCACTCTTAGTTTTCATCTTACAGTTTCCTTGGAAAAGAAAGCTGTGAATGATAGGTAGATGCAATTAGTTTTTGCTTGTTTTCACAGCACGTATTTAAAGACGGTAGCCAGCTTCAATAACATCAGGATTATCACAAGACCTAGAAATCTGAGCCAAGGTCAGCAGCAGTGGGCAAATATAACCACACAAAAGGGATTTTATCCCTCAGAAAAGGTGTTTATTGTACCTAGGCCTGTACTAGCATGACCTTAGTTTGATTCTCTTGTCCCCACTATCATCAGCACTATTGTCCTTGTCTATGTGAGTCTCTGGAGGACAGTAACAGCCCAGTGCATCCACTGGATAACTTAATGTCTCTCCTGCCTTAAAAACTTCCTCTGCTGGTAAAACAGAAGGCATTATTGCTGGTTGTGTTGGAAGAAGCCTGAGTCAGAGATGAGAGTCCCACCCCACCAGGATCGACCTACACAAAGACATTGCATCCCAACTCTGAGGAATTTAATACCTATGTACATGTTTTCAATATCAGGTCAAAGCAGTGTGGTGGAAACCCAGCCTATTTAATGCAATTTCCTCAAGCCAGGGGAAATGCATGTGGGACAGTGGGGAAGCAGAGGCCATTTTGCAATGGGGAACAAGTTGTGCTCTGCATCCCAAATAAGCATCAGTTACAAACACTTTTGAATATGCACTTTTTTCCCCCACAAGATGGCTTTTAAAATCCACCTCTGCTTAATTTGTCCCACATCAGGAACATTCATGACCTCACTAGGCAGACATTAGTTATCAAACACCTTAGCTTCACTTTGGTCCTCATCTACAAAACCCCACTTATTCCCTAGTACACTGCTCCAGAATAAATATTACTCAGTAATTACTGAGGGAGTCATAAAAGGGAATTGGCATCCTAGCGACAGAATATTTGCACTCCTTAGAGATTTGTGACTTTAATATTGAAGAGATACATCTTGCCTTATAAAATACTCCCCAGGCTGCTTGTTTCCTTCAGCTGAAGGCTGAGCAAACGTATCATAGTTTGAAGAGCAATCACAAGACAGCACGAAGTAGCATTCCATTTACAAACAGCATCACTGGCCAAACAAACAACAGAGGAGGATTTACAAGGACACATTCCTGAGACCCTGCTGTTGAAATGTGTCAGCAAATCACCCACATTCTTAACCAGGTTCGGCAGGAACACCGAGGTTCAAACTATATTTTATTATACAGGTTCACAACTTAAGTGTACAGGCATGGCAATACATTAGAAATTATCATGACTGTGAATTGCTAGGAAATCAGCCTACATTTATCAAGGGAATCAATGCAGATTTTCATACCTTGATGAAGAAGAGAAATTCATGGTTCTGTCTGCAAGAAACCATTAGAAGAGAATCTCTGCCTAGACAAACATACACTGCTAAGAGAGCTACTTGTTATTAAGCTGTGACTGTCAACCTCTAAGCACTCGTATGCGTGTCTACTTAAACATAGGATGCATCAAAACATTACACCAGTATACAGAACAGTTCAGCATGATAAACTGGAAATAACACTCAAACAGCAAAGATTCCTACCACTCTATAATAAACACTTCTCAGCCATTGTCCTTCAACTGCACTCCTGACACATTCAGAAAGATCAGGTTATTTTGGCCCAGTTGAAGCCCTAACATGTGGACTCTATAGGGACATTCAATCTTGGGTATCTTGCCTGGAAAATGCCACTCATTCTCATGCCTCTGCTGATCACCGGTCCAGCAGATTCACTTCAGAGTCTCAGACAGCTCCCAAATCTCTAAGAGCTTTATAGGCCAGTAACCAACAACTTAAAGTGTTTCTAAAAATTAATAGGCAGCCTGAGGACAGACAACAGTGCAATAGTGTAAAGTGTCCAGGGTATGAAGCATCTCTCAACAAGCAACCAACTCAATTGCCCACTAGAGGCTTACTCCAAAGCCTACTAACTAGGAAAAAACCCTCTTTCCGACTTTCCAGGGCCTTGGATCATGTCCCTAACTTACTTTGGATTCACAAGAGAGCAACTGGAAGGTGTGTGGATTCAGCAATATAGGCTAGACATAAATGGAAAGATGGCAATATTATTGCCAGAGAGATTAAACAGAAAACCAGGTCTGTACAGATACCACATTAAAAAGCAGCAAAGCTTTTCTAAAAAGTCATTGCTACACCTCAAATTTACTGAATATATTGAATAGAGCCTCTATTAATATACAAATGAAAGCCTCCACATCATAGAATTATATATCTAACCATATTACCTATTAAGAGGAAACTTGCATGTCCATATTCCTTTGAGTAAAGGAGGTTCAGTACCTTTCTCCATACCCAGTTAATGGTACCACCTCAAATCAGGAGCATCTCCTGACTTACTGTTCTTCTGTAATTAGCAAAACAAAAGTCTTTTCTGTTTGAAGCAAGTAGGAAGAGAAATGAACTCTGTAACTAAAAGCTGCTTAAGCTGCTATGAATTTGACAAGAAAATCTGTTCTGCTGTGGTCCATCAGGAAGGCACTGTCCATGCCCAGCAGCACCATCTCGTGCTGTGCACCATTTGTACAGGACAGCAGGCAGCCTGCTCCCAGGAAACCTGCACAAGACGTGTTGCCACAGTGGTCTGATGAGTTTGGGAGCAGCTTGTCCAAGTCGCTTCACTTTGCCTCTTCCCCACAATGCAGCTAAACAGGGACCTGTACTCAACAACCCTTCTGATGACCTCTTGCATGGTACTCAAGGATGTCTAGACATTTTCTGAGAAGCAGATGGTGCTGCTCACTGTGCCAACAAGCACAGTACAGAAGAGCAGGTGATAATGGTAAAAGGAAAACCCTGTACTGTGGATTGAGACTGGGCAGATGCAGTAGAAAAAATTATTATAGATTGGAAAGAAGAATGAGGTCTTCATTTTTTCCTAAGCTACCTGTAACAACCTTCTGATAGCTAATGGAATGAGAAGGCAATCATGTTGGTCTCTGTAAGATGCTTGGAGCCTGCTTGTGACCGCACATGAATTGTAGACTTAATTTGTGTAAATGGCATAAAACCCTGCACATCTAACTATTTCAGATTATTATGAAAAATTATTTGGAGATCAGGCTTCTTTGGAGCTTATATTCACTTCATCTTCGCTTTAAGCTTCAATCATACTTCATTATAAAGCCAGTACCATTAGAGAAAAAATGACTTAGAACTTAAATTGAATTAGAAGGTATTATCTACAGTTATTTTCCTTCATTTAAAATGTAAATTTTGATTCAGATATCTGAAACCAGAATAAAAGAAATCACCCTGTTTGATGATTCATACTGACTTCTAGGATGCATTTAATATGAAATGACAAGAGCTCCTGTTCTGCACAGCTTGATAGGCTCCTCTCATGCTGTGCTACTACATTTCTAACTCAAACTTTACAATTTCCATTCCACTTCCCAAGTTTGCAGACCACCTGGGTCATGCTGGACCAAGCATCTTCTGTGCTAAGTGCAGCAGTATATCTCCTATGTGGTGTTACTGACTACTCTTTAGCCTCTTGTACATGGTGGTCAACAGAATGGTCACAAGGAGCATGGCTTCCACACAGGCGTGAGTTATCCACCATAGCCTATTATTAATTTGTTTGGGTTATTTTGCTGCAAATGAAGCTTGAGAGTAGAATTACTGTTGTAACATCCATCAAAGCTACTTGCACTTGCACAGTTGTGAGGCTGAAGCTTGTCTATCATTCTGGAAGTAAATGCATTTTGTTACCAGTGTTCTACATTCCCATCTCCCCCATTGAACTGAATTAACATTTAATCAACATCTCTCAAAGAACATGACAAAACCACATGAATGAACCTGATTACAATTCAGACAGCACCTGAACCATGATATTAACATCATAGATCAATAAAATCCAGATAGAAATGAATTACAGACAAACTGATACATACATATTTATTCCCTCTATTCATTTTCTATTGTTCTGTTGTATCTGTATCTTTCTTGCTGATTCTGGCTGCGCCTATCTCTTTAAAATGACACCTAAAAAGATCCACACTCCTATGTAAAAACCCTCTACAAATAATACTATTATTTGTATTACAGTGCAAATCAAAATGAAGGACACTAATGGTAGGAAAAAACATACTTTGTGTCTCAAAGGTCTTTCAATGCAGCAGAAAAGAACAGTCAGTGTTCTTTTCCTCTTACTCTCCTTTGTGTGTAAGAAATAGATGGAAGAGCAATAGGAGTCAAAACAAAAGAAAAAGCAGTCTTGAAACAAGTAAAGCAACTAAAAATAAAGTATGAACTCAAGTAGAGCTTGTGCTTGATACACTGGATAAAGCCAAAAGCCATCCTTGGAACAGGGCTACTCCCACCATGCAAGTTTCACTCTTTCCCTAAATAATATAGGCAGAGTCACAGTATAGGTTTTGCCCTGTGGGGTATCCATTCAGTATGGATGTAACTGCCTGGGGTAGGTACAAGCTTTGGAAAGTTCACCTTGCAGAATTTACCAGCTGAAAGAAGCAGGAAATACATAGCAAAGACACAGCATTAGGGCAATCACTCATCAGGGCCAGTTTTGCTGTATGAAGGAGTACCAATAATACGTCTGCAGTGAAGTTTTCTTTTTTTTTCTTAAAGCTCAGACCTGTCCTGGCTTTTTATGAGCTCAGTATAACATCACCCAACACCACACAGTAGTGACTGCGGAGCAGAACCTGCCTTTTCCTTTCTTATTTCATCCATCATTTCAAATTCACTGCAATAAGCCTGCAAAGCCAGGAGAGGCTTTAAAAAGTTAATAAGAAAGATGTAAGAAAAATGTATTAATGTTTGTTTCAGGGAGTCCTGCAACATTGGTGGTTATAAACTGAGACACAAATGTCAGCTCTGCACCATGGGGTTTTATTGTATTACTCTAGCAGCAAACCAACATAATATTAATAACCAAATCTTCGTGTTCTTACTTAGCGCTGCTTTTGACAATAGTGATATCTGAATAAGGGGTTCAGGCTGGGCTCTAGTTTCAGTTTTCCAGCAGAAACTGGGATGAATCTAACCCAAAAGTTACTAATACAGTTTGAGTACCAAATAAAGCTTTGCATATTGCAGAAATACTGGTCTCATGGCTTTTTGATACTTTTCTGGCTCCATCAAATCAAAAACAGGGCCAAAGAAACATTAAAAATGATAATGAAATGATAACCAAAGATGTAACAGCCTTCCAAAAAAACCTGTCCCTACAGAACTGGGTGAGGGTGTAAAACTGGGAAACAGTTAATTTGTCTAAATCAGTGTGCTTGTACTCAGAAACTACCTGTGCCTCTGAAACAAGCCAGTCGTAATGAAAAAAGTCTTTATTTTCTGTAGATTCAGTCAACCCAAATAAAAACTATTATTGAAACAGACATAGGTGGTAATGAGTTTTGGTCAGTACACTCTCTGCCACACTTCACTATGCTTTCAGTTCCTTCAAAGCCATGAGTCTGAAATCAAGAGGATTAATTTTTAATATATCCTGGGATTTTCCTTAATATTTCAACAAATTTACACCTCACACCTATTAATATAAATAATATACTTCATCTAAAATAGCTAAATCTAAAGTCTATTAGTTAACCAAAAATAGAACTTCTAGCACCACTACCATCTTCCATCACCAGGAAAAACAGAAGAACCATGAATACCAGAAGAACAAGTATCCACTTGTTGTCTGGAGTGCAGGTTATTCATTTCTGCTGCTTTATTTTTTTATTGTGGAGTGTTTATCCCTTTTCTCTTTCCATCAAAAATGAATAATGGGCCATTCCTGCTCCTACCAATTTCAGTGATAGAAGTCTATGGCTTGTGTTACACCTCACTGACACAGGTTTGATTAATAAAGGTAACAATAGACACATCATATGTTTTCCAGAAGCTGAAAAAAATGATTTCTCATTTGTGAAAGAATATATTTAAACTTGTAACAATGGTAAAAAGGAATTACAAGATGAAGAGGAACAGATATTTAGTTTGCTGTAAAGTTGACTGAAATTCACCCACAGATCACTGGTGGTTTTGAGTGGCTTAGGATCTGGACATGGCTGAGATAAGGATTGTGATTTTATTGCCTCATCGTGACCAATGCTTTGCATCCCCCTATTCCTGACACTAAACAGATAACTGAGATTGCCCAATTTTGTTTAAAAACACACATCATTTAGTTCCAATTGTTCCTACAGAAAGAGATGCTGAAACACTACTTAAAAAGTTAGAAACAATACAAATAGAGGAATGCATATATACACAGACACACACAAAACATCGGTTGGGTTGGTTTTGCTTGGTTTTAATACTAATTTGTAAGGTCTCAGTTCATAGCTACCAGTGTTTAGGGCCCCATTTTTATATGTAGATCACAAATACATACTTAAGAGAAAAGGGCATGATTCATGCAGCACATACAGTGCCTGAATAGTCTCCCCATAAAGCTTACCTGCTCACTATGCCAGCGGGACTGTCACTCCAGACAGTGACAACTGTAGGAATGGAAGATTTTTCAATCAGACTTCATGTATCATGACCTGATGACACTTTTACTTTAGAGCATGACCATGCTAAATCATACACTGTCTCTGCACACATATCTCACTGGATGAAGTCTAACACAAAACTACTTTTTTTCAGGAGACACATTTGATGAACAGACACATAAACACCAAAGACCGCTTCTAAAGCGTACAGTGCTGCTACTGCAAAAGAACCTGAGCTTTGTATCATTGCACACACACATGAAGTCTCATGGAGGGCTCTTGCCTGGATAAGGTTTTATACAGGGGCTCAGAGGGAGGCAGGGAGCTCCCTACTGAAAGAGCTGAGATGGCCAAAGAGAAATGAAGGGGATGTGCAGAAGTGTACCTGGTGTTAGAAGTGTCTGGGAGGGAGCTCTGACTCCAAGTTAGTTTGGGCACTTCCCTTCTCACTTCCAGCTATTTAGCTGGGGCAGACTAGCTTATTTTCCAGCCACAGCTGCACTAAAGATTTCATGGAAGCAGAAAATACTTATTTTGGAGCCATAGGCTTGTTTGCTCCAGACAGAAGAAGATAACCCCTCCCTGCCTGCCAGCTTATAACATGCAAAAAATCCCTCTCTGATTTCACCAACCAAAATGCACTAAAATCTGAAATCTGAATATATTTAACTTTCTCCTATGCTCTCTCTATTGCTATAGAATTGCTCATATGCATGAAACTAAGGCTGCAGTTGCCTATGACTGTTTTGCAGAAAGAGTCTACTTTATCATGTATATTCTCCCTTTTCTATGCTCTATCTTCCGTTTTCATTATGCTTCAATTAATACACTGAAATATGCCAAGCGGTTTCACATGAAATATGCTTCTCATTTTAATCAGTTTAGCATCAAAGGTTTTAGGCTGGTACTTTCTAGGTTAGTGCGTAGGGTGTTTATTAATTTGTCTGCGATGCCTTCTCTCATTAGTGTTTAATGGCATTTCAAGCAGTCCCAGCAGCTAGTAGCTAATTTATTTTTTAAACACATTCTTATCAGTGTATTAAACAATCAGAATGTCTATTGTTTCTGAACATTCCGGAGTGCTTGTTCCATCTCCACATTAGAAAGCTGCTACACTCTGGAGTCCTGATTGCTCAGGCCTGAAAAAGAACCATTTATTTGACTCTAGGATGACTGAAAAGCAGCAGCATGACAACCCCTGAGGTTTGGATCCTCCAATATGCTCTTTGCAGAGAACATGACCAAAACAAATGCCATTGAGCCCTGATCCAGCTAATCCACTTACTGGCAAGAAAAGCCCTGCCACAACCCTAGCCAATGCACAGGACCTCTGTGTGCTAGAAATCTGCTCCAGCAAGGCAGGCTCAAACCAACACCAGCACTCACTGCCTCTGCAGTCTGTGGCTCTTGCCTTTCTCCCTATATCAAGGAGGCCTGTGTTATTCAAATATTCAGCAATTGAGAATGTAGCAATGTCTACTGACCTTTGCTGCCCTTGAACCCAACAGTGAGTTCAGACAGCCAAGAGTTTCAACATCCCTAAAAAAATGTCAATTCCCATCAATAAAGTGATATTTTAAAAACTAGCTTGTGTTCCAAAAAGATTTTTAAAGGATCCCATAATAGCCCAAACAGACTTCTAAATACTTTAATGAGTGCTTAAATCATACATTTGAAAAAAACAGACACAATACTATTAAATCGTGAGGGCACCATTTTTTCTCATTGAGGAACTTTTAAAATCTAAGAGTATTCTCTATAGTGAAAATAAAAAAAATGTGTTTTCTATTTTTGGAAGAAAGAATAAAACTGGAGAACATGGATGGGTTTCCATGGACAGAGCCTATGTGCAGTAATCAAAAGGCATGGTTTGGCATATGGAACAGTAATTCCAAATGTTGGATGGAGGTGAAACAATTACTAAGCAAACAAATTAAGGTTATTTTTGTTTTCATTTATCTGACATTGTCTTCTCAAGCCTGCATGAATAAAGAACTGCATCTTCTTGATCACAGTGCCATGAAATCACATTTACATTCTCATTCCCAGCTCATGTTCTTGTTTCACTTGGTTTAGTCTGCCAGACAAGAGTCAGAAACTGACTGCAGCCTGATGAAAATGGCTTAGCTACATGTGTATGAAAGACAGACTCAACAACCATTAAACCAGGTCTCATGTCTTTGTCAATGACCTATGTATTGCTAAAGTTTTGCTAAAGAAGACAGCTCAGCATTTTACATGGAAGCTTGGTTCATCCCTCCTGGTACAGAAAGGGCAAGCTTCAAAACAGTGAGGCTACTGTTTTCCTGACCTGATATTTAATGTGTTGCTGATATTTACAGTGCTCTTTAGCTTCTAAATTTCCTCTTAGTCCCTTTTGCCCTCCTTTTCTGTGCAGGGCTCTGCTTGCTTTTCCCTACTAATGCACTATCTAGCACAGTCCACAAAGATGCTTTCCCCCGGTTATCTTCTTGGGGCTATCAGAAATGGGAAACACCACTGTAAAGACAGCTACCAGGCGGATCAAGCCTCTTGTTTCTTGTAGATAGCCTAGATGCAGTATTACTCAGGTAGATGGGCTTGTATGTTTGATTGTAACACAGCTTCAGAGATCCTTGCCACAGTGAAAGTTCTTCTGTCCTTAGAAACCTTCAAGTCAATGCAGAAATCATGCCAGCCCTCACAGAGCTGGTCCCTCTGCACTATGGAGGGGCACCAGCTCCTATGGTGGGGTGCTCGTAAAAGCAGGAATGGTGAGGAACAAAGAGACCCAGCACACTGCTCTACTTTACCAAAAAACACTACTAAAATTGTATAAAACATTTGGGCAAGGTTAAGTGGAGAAATGACAATAAAAGAGGAAGAAAATCTATCACTGGACTGCCTGACCAGTTGTTTCTCAGGAAAGTTATTCTTTTCTATAACAAGTCAGAAAATGATCAAAATCTGGTTTAGAAAAATAACTGCAGCTGATTAACAATCATTGTTTTCACTATGTTACACGTTGAAATAACCAAGGATTTGCCTCAGTTACAGAGACAAGCAGCCACTTTGCCCTGACTGCAACGGAAGGTATTGCAGAAGGATATACACGTTACATTTATCTCATGTGATGGTCAATGACTCTTCAAATTAGATGCATATCAATTTTTCTCATTAGACAGTAGGTTCCAGGCATTTTACCCAAGTCCAAACAATACCTTTGAACGCATGATGGTAAGAACCCGGCTTATCTCATGATCTTTTGGTAAAAAAAAAAATAGTAATAAAAAAATAGTTTTCCTCTCATTTTGTGATGCTCTTCATCTAGAATAAGAGCAATTCCACAGGATTGTATCTTCTGATATATGGGAGAGATGTGACTACTATCACTGCAGACAATATGTCTTTCGGCATGCACTCCTTGACTTTTTCCGTCAAAGAAAACAGCAGCAGGAAAAACAATGGGGCTTGACACTCGAGGAACACTAACAAAAGGCTAACAAATGCTAACCTGCATAATTAAAATTATCTTTCTGTCAAACATCCAGATAATATGAATACAAAATATGGCTTTACATCTGCTCAGGAAATTTCCAAAACCTCAAGACTCACCATATTCTTCCTTTGACAGCACTAAAATAATTCTCTCATTTCTCTAAGCTCAACTTTACCTATAGGAATCTGATATAAGGACCATCGCAATATAGGACTCAGCTCAAGAAATAGCACCTTTTAAGACAAATTCCTCATACGATTACTGCAGAAAATCTTTGCAACATCTTAATGGGTTTACATTGGTTGGTTGATTTCTCAAACCATAGGGTTAGGTTTCATCACACAAAAACTGAGGATAGCTCTGGAAATCCAGCCCACAACTGAAAATTAGAATTTCCATTCCAGTGGAAATTGAAAGAAACATTTTGTGTCTCAGATCAGAACAGAACACAAAAGTCACAAAATTTTCAGCTGAGCAGAAATTCACAGTGATACAGTGCTGACAGTGTGGAAACCTTGCATTGAAAGGATAATCACAAGGGACTATATATAAAAGTCCAAGTGGAATAAGGCAAGATGCAACAACAAACTTAAATCTACTAACTTCCACATTTTTCCACCTATGATTTGTAAGAAGTTTATGTATCCCTGAGAAACACTTAAATTTTGATTGGTTTGCGTTTCCTGACAGGACACTTGTGTCAAGCATTTTTACCTGTGCTACTCATCGCATTTTGGATATGTTGTGACAGTCATGGAAATGTTCCCTACAGCCAGCGAGTGAGTTCCCTCAGAATGACAAAAAGGAGCAGGAGACGTTTTCACTAGAATGAGACAAGTTGAATGAACTGCAAACTTTCTGGGATATCTGAATTTTAATTTTTAACCCCAAAGGGACCTTTAAAACCTCTTGTATTTCTATCTAGAGCTATAAAATACACTATTTTGATGAACAGGATAGAACTTTATAGACAGGAAATACAGGATTCTCAGTTGATACCTTTCAATGGTTTATTTTTTGTCAAAATGCATTTCAAATGTGATCAAGACAAAAAAAGTCATTTGAGATTTTTTTTCTCCTCCACAAGATAAGTGTATTTAATTGCCTTTTGCCATGATCAATGTTAACTCAACTGGAACTTAACAATAATTCCTATTCATGAATATGCATATACTTTTCTGTACAGGTTGGCATTATTAAATTTGACTTTTCCCAAGAGCAGGGAAATGAATTGAATGAAAGGGGAATTAAGAACAGGTGATAAACAAATGGATATGAAGAGAAACCTGTCACTTCAGCTGCTTTGGCACACATATCCCCTTCTTGCCCAAGATTCACTCACTGTCAGGTCCCACGTTGCTGTTTACTCTGTCTTTTGGTTTAGTGAATGCCTTGATGAACGCCTTTCCAGCCAACATTAACGTGCAGCAATTGATGACAGCATCCAAATCTACTGTGCCATAATGCCCTGGCCCTATAATTTTAAAACAACTTAATTTTGCTTTCATCAGCCAAAGTTTACCAGAAGTTTGCAGCTCAACGGAAAGTAAAACACTGACTATGCACTTTGTTTCCTTCAAAGAGAAGCCATATCTGTCACTCCTGCCATAAAGTAGTTGCCTCCAAATATAAAACATTCTGTTCATGTAGGAAAACTGCCTGGAACCACAAAAGACTGATTTTTCTCCTAGAACAACTCTGACACATTTTATGTTAGCATCTGCTTTAGTTTACATGCAGCATATGCAGTAAGGACTTGGTATGCAATGTCCAAATCATGTCAAAGCATTTCTGAAGCAATGAATGGGAACCTCACCCATTAAAAACTAGGACAAAAACCTGTGAATAGCCTTTGATTCACTTAAACCAAGGTAGTCATCCTCTACCATTTCTAGGATTTTAGTCTGGACATCTGACTCCAAAAAAATATTTAAGGCTCCAGATTCTACTCCCAAGCACAGTACCAGGCTGTGAAAGCACCCAGCACCCTCAGCATTCAGCTATACCCTGTCTCTGATCTGTGATTCTCAGACAAAGGGAGATTTTCAATAGGGAACGTCATTACCCAGGATTCAAATTGAATAAATCGATAACAACATTCCCCACCCTCTCATCCCCCAAATACCCAATCCAGAAATCTTAAGAGATTAATGAAATTACTTCACTTTCAGGTTTATGATATTGAAGAGAACTGGGGTTCACGTATTTCAGACACATGCAAGGAGCGAGCTCTGAGCACTAACCGTTTTTCAGGAAAGTGAATTGTACTATATGTGAATAGGAAACTAATACCTGAGAAATAACAAGAATTAAACAAGAAACAAACAAACAAACAAGCTACCAGAACCCAGTCAGAATATCGATAAGCACCCTACCCTGCACCCCTAGCTCTAGAGCTGTCACGAGACAAAGAGCAATACCTAACACAAAAATGCAGTCTTCCATTCAGGGAAGCCAATAAGTTTAACAGAAGGAAAGTGAGGAGGAAATACCACATTTAAAAAATTGGTGTCTCACTTAGAAATATAACTCCCTGGTTTTCCTTTAAAATCTCCCCCATACATATGCAGTGCAGTGAATTATATTGGAATGGATGAGCTCCTGTCATCTATTATTTGAAATGTGAGTTGAGGTTCACTTTAAATCATTCCTCTGCCAGAGAACAGATAAAAAAAGAGGACCCAATAGTTTCGACTCTGAAAACCATTTCACCATAAATATGTCTCCTGTTGACAATATATTGGATGAGCTTGTTTACGGATTCCTGTTCCTATGGTCTTAGATAGTCCCTGGCCTCTTAGTTTTATTCTCATCACAATATGTATTTTAGGTACTCAGGTATAGGGGAGAAAAAAAAAAAGGTTTTAAAAATACTCCTACTCTTTTTCCCTAAATTAATAAAAACTAAGAGAAATGAGTGGATGGCACATGAGAAGCTTATAAGTGGAGAACTGTACTTCAGAAGTGTCTTTGCTCAATCATATTGCTGTGTGGACTCTGACCTGGCACTGTCTCTTTCTGCATAAGGACAAAAGTCACATCCTATGTTTTTATTTTTAAGTAAACTTGCTAATAAAAATAAAAGCTATTCATGGAGGACGAGACAATGGAAGACACTCAGAATAACAGCAACCTAGTTTAATCCTTCATTCCTTCTCCCCCTGTACAGCATGTGTGATCGCTCCCAAACTTGTACCCAGTGTCAACACCTTACTACTTTCTCTGCCACTTCAAAACTCAGACCATGGTGCTGGCCACCTGTTTAAACAACTTCAAGAAACTAGTGCTTTCCTTTTACAAAGATATGTACAGAGGACGACTTGATAACTTGGAAGTGTACTCACTAGCCATCAATCCACAATTTCATAATAACAATAAATATGCCATGTGTCCAACTGATGGATGGCTCAGTCACTGGCTGCTTCCTGGTTTTAGCATCTCTATGACAATAAATATGGATGGGCTGCGGATGGGTTTGGTATTTGTACTGTTTGTTTGTTTTTAAAGTAATACTCTTCTCATACATGTTATCAGATAGAATTATCATCAAGGGATTTCCTTAAATAAAACAACCAAATAACCTAGCAATATACTTTCTAGCAGTGCTAGAAATCATATTCCATGCCAGCAATAGGGATGAAGACAACCATCTCCATTTCTTACAACAATGCATGCACATTTTGATAAGAAGTAATGGAAATTATTTGCCTGAATTTTCAGATGTCAAGTATTACATTAAAATTAGAAGCTATATAGTGTATATCACAGACCAGTGGTTGAAATGTGTATGTAACTATTGGGTATATGAAACTATTAGAACAAGGATTAGTATTTTGCATGGTAAAACATGACCAATTACAGCATGTGAATAGAACATGTTTTCATTTACATTTGAAGGATTATTATACACACGTGTACATATACATGCATATACACACACATTAATTTCTAAATAAAACACACTTTGTCTCTTGAACTATCAGCTAAATTATTGTTTTCTCTCTGAAAACACAACATTTTATCAGAAGTCCACTCATGTTTTGGAATACCTTGGTCACTGGGAATTTTGATGGACACGGTTGTGTGCATTTCAATTGTGAGTTTTGAATAAAGTTTTAAAAGAAGCCCTAAATTCAGGAAAGAATTTAATACCTAAATCACTTGAATGAAATCATATGCCTAAACAGTGCATGTGTATGCAAATATAGGACCCTGTTTTTCAAGGCTGTCAAACATAGGTTAAACTGCTACACCCGAAAGCTTAAAAGGAAAAGATCATTTCAAGCGGTTTTCTAAGCGTCTTTCCAGAGCTACTGCTTGAATCTGGAGCTTTCCCGCTGAATTTTGAGCTACTTGCAATTAAATTAGACATATTTCTGACACACATTTGCTTTAAAACACTGAATACATGTTGGATTACAAACATGACTTGTTTCAACATATGTTAAACATTCCGTATCTCACTGAACACAAAACAAACAGCTACAGCTATAACAACACTCTTGTTTTATGTGCTACGTTTTACTTACATAGAACTGGAACTCAGAGCATTGCTCAGTCCAGTAAATGCTATTAATAGCCATTGATTTTGTATATCATTCCTGTAACACAATTTGAAACACTGGTATTGACGATTTCAATATTATAACTATTCACTCTAGGCTGTTTAATAGACTTATCTCAACACTGTTCTACTGATTGAAATTAATTAATGTCCGTAAAGCACTTGATTATGCAAGACATTAGGTGAATGCCAGAGATTTTCCCTGCAATGTAATTCTAACAAATACTTTTACTATTCATTATTTATGAATCATGAAAAGATGTTTGATACTTCACAGACACACCAAATGACAGATTTTCTGTCCTTGTACGCTTCATGATGTAAAACAAGATCAGAACAAGTGTATTGGTTTGCTTTTTGTCAGTTTATCTTGACATAATATCAGCTCAAGGATTTGCATCCTCAGAACAACTTGGTGGATCTAAGAAGCAGCTTAAAACCCTTCTGATTTGGAATCAGCTGTGTTTTGATTCCAGGTACAGAGTCAGCCAATTCATACTTTGAAAGATGGTTGACTCTTTCTGCTGGCTGAAAGATGTTTAAAGGCTTAGAATAAACAACTTAAAAAAATCCCAGCTAATTGCAGCAGAAAAATATGAGATTTGCTTCAGAGAATCATCTTTTATTTTTCCTAAGCTGGTAATTCTAGCATTTCTCAGAGGGAGTTTTTCTTCCTTTAGGTATGCAAATCAATTTTATACATATTACTAATTAGAATTATAATGAATGTGCCTTTGGAAGAGACGTTGGCCTATCTGCTCATTAACTGGAGGGTAAAAAAGCAGTCTTGTGATTTGCTCTCTTTATTCATCACATTGCACTCTCAACCACATATATCCACCCTGTGTGGTACTTCGTTGGGCACACAGCAGCAGAGTGAGTTTGGGGAGCAAATGCTGTTCTAATGCTGAAGAGGGGCTTAACCCCTATTGTGGTGAATATAGCAGATTCTGCTACTGTTTTTCAGAATTAGAGATTATAAACCCACCATTCTTGCTTTAAACCCTTGCCAAAAGATTTCACTGTGCTGTACATCTTATTACAAGGTATTCACGTATACCAGCATCCTTATAAGCACTTCAAGTGAATGGTAAGCAGTCTGTTAATGAGTAAGACAAACACTAGAAGAAAACATTAAAGGTAGAGAACATGCATGGAAACAGTTGGCCAAAATCAAGAACAGAGCCATGGCTACAGCTTCAAGAAGATTCAGGAGTTTCTTATGAGAAATTGTTAATTTAAAGCACTCCAGCATAACCCTACATATGCCTCAACAAACCAGGATTGAAATGCTTTAGGATTACCAAGTGTTTGAAAACATCTTGGAGAATGCTAATTAAGAAACTGGAAATCACCATTGAGCAATCCTTGCGCAAGGACCTACCTCTAGTGACTTCTTCAATTTTAGCCCAGAGTCCACATTTTGCAATCGATATCTAAGCTCATTCCAGCTCAGAACCAGTCAAAATATCTGCTTGCTCCTAGGGCTACCTTCAACTCCAAACTCTAAATTCAACCCAATCTTAATCCCTCTCCAGAATCCCCAGCTCACCCCAACCCTTACTCTCTCCCCAGATCCACTGCTACAAGATCTTCCACGTACAGCCACCTTTATACTATCTCTGAACAGCCGAGGATCTGGTTTGCATTGCAAACACCTGCACCTGCAGTTTAAAAACAATCCCCTGATGAGCTGCAAAACCTCGTACAAAACTATTCAGGAAGAGAGTAAATCTTGAACTCCATTACATCAGCTTTTACAGTCACTTGATGGGAAAGGTACACCTCACCATGAATATTTTAGTGAGAAGAAGCCATGTCTTATCACCCCATCAAAATATATGCACATAATTCTCTTCTATTACTGTTTTATAAAGCAAAACTGTGTTTGCATGTAACTGGATAGGAGTATTAATTCTCCACTCTTTTACAAGACTCTTCAAAGCACTTTACCAAGGCGAGCACTGTTGTATTCCTATTTCCAAGGTCATTTGCACATGGCACAGATAGGAGCAGAGTTTTATCCTCATTCCTTCTTTATTTAGCTACTGCACTTGACTGCCAATGCAAAGCAGTCCTATAGTGCATACCGTGACACTGGAATATAGATATAAAGTTCTCAATGTAGCCATTTTCCTTACTGCTTATAATATGGATGGAGTTTATCGTGAATAGGATGGAATTTTATCTCAATATTACTTTAGGAAACAACCTTTGCTGGTTAGTAACAGTACATTATCATACCACTTCTCAGATCATCTATTAAGGAAATGCAGAACTTTCTAGCCCCCACACTGATATCTCACACTGAGCTATTTGCTTGCCTTCAGGTGTTTGTTGAAGGGCTGTTTAGCATAATGAGACCCAGCTCCACTTGCCATGAATTTCACAGCAACCTCCAAGAAAATTTATGGGGAAACTATTGGCTGAAGTTATGTGCACAGCATACTTTTGGCTGCACATTGTGACTAGCAGACATGAGCATATTCAGGACCCACTTATGCAACACCCAACTGGTCTCAGTAGCAGAAAGAGGTAGGGATAAACAGTTCACTTGATTCGGTAGTGGACAAGTAATACTGGTCACTTAGCAACCTTCACTTCTTGAAGAGATACAGATAGTTAAACAGATGCAGCAGTCTTCAAATCACGGACTACATTTTTCTCTCATGCCACTTTGATGTTTCAAAAACTTCTCCCATTTTACACTGCTTCTTATGCAACATCCTTGTTGGGTGGATAAGGAGAGTCATCAATCAACTACAGTAGCCAAGGCTGGAGTAATCCACTGAGTCACAATGAATGTGTTAAAGTGAAAGTGAATATAGTCTTGGACACAGAGTGTTTTCCCAGGGATGGTTTTTGTTTTAACATCCTTTTATATAAATATGCTGAGAGGAAATATCAATCTGCACGTGTTTTATGCAATTCAGTCTCGCAGCCTCCTTTAGGCAGCTAGAAAGAAACAAGAATAAAAAGATACTGACTTGTCTGTCCCTTGTTTGACAGGTTACATTTTGATTATTAGCAATCTATCAGCAAGATGTCTGCACTGTGTTCACTCCTTTTACTCCTCCTCTGCTGATTTCATAGGCAATATAAAAAACAGAGATTAAAGAACCACAAAGTACAGTGCTTTACTGCATATTACTGGATAAGTTACATACTTTGTGGTGTTTATCACTTAGCAGTGGCTGGCGGAGAATTAGGTCTAATGGGTAGCGTATTAGCCTCGGTGAGCAGGGCTGTATTCCTAGTGCTGCCATTGACCTGATGCATAAATTCAGGAATGACACATTGCTTCCCTCAGCCTCTGGGTGGATCCACAGCTTAGGAATCGATGTGGCTGATGTATCGAGGATGTGGATATTCTGCTGAACACTATTATGGTAACTGTGCTACTACTACCATTTTGCAGAGGGGGAACAAAGCTAATGAGCTCACATTCCTCTTCCCAGCAACACTAGATGTCATTGTCAAAACTGATAGCAAAACCGAACAATCAGGCTGTGGGATTTCTTGACTCAGTGTATCTGTGAGTCTGAGAGCTTACAAGGAGTTACAGAGAGATTAGACATATATCATTTGGGTTGTAATTATGAGTTCAAAACAAAAATCTCAAAGTGCTTTAGAAGGCAGATAAACCCCTGTGCTGCAGGGAAGGTTTCTAGAGCTTTTTGTATCTTTGAAGATGGGAGAAAATTTGCCCCTAGAGTTCCTTAGACTACATGAGCCTTTTGTTTGGGCTGCCTCTGAAGCCCGCGGTTTAAGCCCTGTCAGTGACAGCTACGTGCTACATAGACACTGCACTGATCCAATACATTAACTCCCATGTTTCTGTTCTGAAAATACTATCAATTTTATATAAAACTTTGTGCTTTCCTCCTTCATCGTATTTACCGCATGAACGCCCCGGCGTACAAATTTAATCTCTTCTGAAAGACTGAAGGCAGCATTCCAGCCAGATACTGATCTCAGGCTCTTTCATCTCTCTAATGGTCAATGCTGACATGTATTTAAGGAGGCTGAGAAAACAATGACAAAATAAACACCAGCTAAAGAAAAATCATTTCTGCTGACGATTCGATAGCTCAGGATCTCTGCACATTACCCAGGCTGCTATGAGTGAAGTCTGTTATGATCTACCCAGATATGATGACTTTGGTTGGCTGTGGATTTTATTGCAATTCTGAATGTCAATCTTTCGGACACCCACTGACATTCTTCTGCATTGACAGACACCACTTTAAGAGCTGCTTTGTTGTTATGGCTAAGGTATTTGTGAGCAAGCTATTCACCAGATGACCATGTGCCTGATTTTCTACCATTATGTCATAGAACCATAGGACCATTTAGGTTGGAAAAGACTTCAGATTATAGAGTCCAACCATATGTCAATTATATCCCAATGTGTATCTGCCTCAAGAAGGACTCATTATTCATTAGGAATACTGGTTCTGTTTCAGCACTGGTTTTACAACACCAAGGTTTCAGTTTATGGGTGTTTTGGAGCTTTTCCCTTAATTTGATAACCATTTTTTTGGCATTTTAAGGTGCATATGCACACAAGGATGTGATGCAGCACCTGAAGATGCATCAATGACAGCCTTATGGAAACCATGTTAATAAAAAAGATCCACAGCACTTTGTGATGTGGATTAAAAATAACCTCTGGGTAGGCTTTATTCTTCCTACAGATTCAGGTGGAGATTTCTGGGGTCCTTTTAAATAAGTTCTCGCTCTCCTATTGGACCTAATCTTACTGGTGCTCTATTTTTAAATAGGAATTATGGGGGTTTCTCATGATTATGTTGTGATCAAACACCTTAGGAACCAAGCATCTCACACTTTAATCATCTCAACTACAGGCATGTTTACATGATTTAGGGGAAAAAAAATAAGAAAATAGTAATAATAAAACCCCAAATGTTGAAGCTGATTGAAGGAACTCCAGAACTTGAGTTTACCAGCTGTGTGAAAAGATTTTTAAAGCACTTATAGATATCCTCAGCTTTCATGAAGAAGTTATGCTGAACCATTTGTGATGACATACTAAAAAGTGATTTATTATCCTGTATAGCTCCCTATACAGCCAGTACATGAAAGCATCTGTCAGGTTTGCTCTTAGGACAGAAATAGACTTCATGGTTTAGATGCCAAATTACATTTGACATTTAATTTACCATCTATGAAGCTGTAATATTTCACCTAAGCAGAAAAGGAAAAAAACAGCAGGAAATTCCTTTTGCCTATGAGAAATGCCAACACTCCTTGCTCTCAATAATCAGGCGTCTAAAGTAATAGATTATTGACCATAACAAAGTACATCTAAACATGATGAATGTAATGGAATAGAAAGGACATTTTGTATATACAAGTGAAAGAATAATGCTTGTAACAAGCGTGAGCATCATAATTCTTACCTCTTTTTCCTCATTTGGTCTGGATGACAGCAGTAGTAACACCATTGCCAGACAAGTGCCCATTCCAAGCAATAGAAAGTTCCGAGCAAGACTTATTTCCAGCATCAGCAGACTTAGAACCAGTCCTGGACCAGGAGCAAGGGAGCATTCTGTATGGGATTTCTCACACCGTGCAGCAAGGAGCAAGCAGGGCCACAGATCATTCATACATCAGTATTTTTCATGGTTGCTCTTTATGATTCTCTTTTACGACTTTAGAAGGCAAAGCTGGAGCTGTTTCTGAGGGCTTCATGTGCTGCAAAAAAACCAGAAAATATTCATTGCAGCATTTATCAAATGGGTTCATGTTGTTTACAACCTTGAGTGGTTGAGCTACATTTCCCAAAAACATTTTATTCAATCTCCTCAAGCTGTAACTCTGAAGAAGTTGGCCTGGA
Source organism: Neopsephotus bourkii (assembly GCF_033783945.1). NCBI lineage: Eukaryota > Metazoa > Chordata > Aves > Psittaciformes > Psittacidae > Neopsephotus > Neopsephotus bourkii. Next base: position 5,130,850 of record NW_026902223.1, read on the forward strand.
TGACTTTTAAAGGTCCCTGCCAATCCAAACTATTCTGATTTCATGCTTCTACTTGGAGGAGCCACCTTTTCCACTTTCCTTGGAAAACTTTGCAGACTTTCTTGCAGTTACCAAGCTTTTCCAAACATGAATTTATAGAATCATAGAATAGTTAGGGTTGGATAGGACCTTAAGATCAACCAAGAGTCTTGGGCCCCCCTGCCCTCTAGGGCTATATCCCATGGAACCTTACTAATCAGGTTCCTGAAGAGGCCAAAGTCTGCTCTCTTGAAGTCCAGGGCACTGACCTTGCTGCACGCTATTCTCACTGTCCTAAGGATCTCGAATTCGACCATCTCGTGGTTGCTGCATCCAAGGCTGCCCTGGAGCACGACATTTCCAATGAACCCTTCCCTGTTGGTGAGCACGAGGTCAAGCATGACACCTCTCCTTGTCGGTTCCTCTATTACTTGCAGCAGGAAGTTGTCTTCGAGGAACTTAACACACACCTTCCTCAGTCTCCATTTTTTGAGGAACCAAAGTCAGAAACTATAAAACTGTTTTTCAGTTACCACAAAACGCACATAAAGCTAGCTCTGCCAGCAATCTCACGCGCTTACTCATAGTATCCCTAGTGACAGCATTTGCATTTTTCTGTTTCCCAGTTCTCTTCCCCTTCCAGACACACACTGATATCTTTGTCTACAGGACTATTTCTCCAGCTCCATTTAGAAGCAGGTAAGGATTCTCTTAGGAAACCCTATAATTATATTCAACCAAACATCATAAAAACATATCAAATAAAGGGAAAGGTGATGCTCTCATGTAGACAGTTCATTTCAGTAGTGTTTACTGTTCACTACTCTTCATCAAAGAACAACTGCAAACTTCTCTCAGGAAGAGTCAGGAAGTAAACATGGACTATCCTAATGCCTTGTTCCATATCTGTTGTTGCCAAAGTGATTTGGATGTTCTGAGCTATCCAAGTGAGGATGTTATTAATGGAGGAGAGAGAAGTATTCTTACAGAGCATACCAAAATTAATTATCCTTCAAGAGCAGAAAACTGGAACAAAAGATTCAGAGGCAAATAAATTAACAACAGATCTCACTGAAAATAGGCTACGGGGATTTGGGGTGCAGAGAGTGTGGTAGAACTTTGAAAACCCTCCTGCAGGTCATGGACAGTAACTTATGCCCAACTGCAAATACTGAAGCACTACTTCACATTCATGTGCACACCTTAATTATTTTGCCTCCTTTTAAAGATAGGTAAGGGACAGAAAATGAAAACCAACTGAAGAAATGATAGAAAAAATCAGGTATGTTTATGAAGTAAGGCCCTGATCCTATAACACAAATGCTGACTTCATCTCATTAGAAGAAGTGTTTTCACACAGTAGCTCCAGGTTGAGAGCAAAACACCCCAGTTGTCATTTGATATTTGTTCAGAGGGATGCTTCATGTATGTAACCTTCTTAAGAACCCTTTACTGTGAATCCTAAGTTTTGTTGCTGCATAAGAATTAGACTCTGATGTCAGTTTAAGGGATGCTGTAGGTGAGCACTGAATGGGCTTCAGAAACACTTTCTTAACATAGTCAAATACCAGTTTGCTTAATTTCATACAAGCAATTAATCTTGATTTTTTTTTTCATTAGCCAATTAAATAATTGCCACTCATCTGTGAGACAGAAAAATAAATGCCTTATTGGACCTTTAATTAGTTTTATTTTATCGGTCTGTCAGTGGCTACCAATAGTCTATTTGTCTGACATTTAGTTCTGCTATCATCTGGAGATGTGAAATCAGTTGAGATAGTTTTATTTCAGGATACATAAGCTGAGGGCAATCATAGACATTCAGGTAGCTTGATGTCTCAAGCTTTACCTTGGAAGTTATTGAAGACTGTAGGCCTGAGCCAGTAAAACATACCTGATGTGAAACACGCAACAAATATCTATTATATAGCAGCTTTTATTTATATAATTTCACAAAGAATAAAACAACTTGAGAAATAAAGATGCTGAGATGCAAATGATTCTGAAAAAGATAACCTACAATGTAGTATTTGTAGCAAAACCAAAACTCTATTTTGCTTCCCTATCTAATCCTTTTCCCACACCACATGATCTCTCTATTACTTGCTACAATAGATGTTCCTTTCTCAGAGCTGGGTGGGCTAATCTATTCGTACCTCATCCAACATTAATATGCAATCACTTTTAAAATGGTGTCTGTTTAATTAGACTGTACTGGATGAATCAATCTGCAAATAATGTAAAGAAAACAGGTTTTGATATTCATAGTTATCATGAAGAATTTACTGATGACAGTACACTACATCACCGACACTAATTTCATTACATATAAATTGTATCAGTATGACATTGATATATTGTAATTAAAACTAATGTTCCATTGATTCTCATCCAGAAATCCAGTTAAGATGACAAATATCCTCCTATTAAAGACCAAAGAATAAATATTGAAAGCATTTAAAGTTCCAGGAGGTAAATTCTGCATTCAGTTATGCCAAGGTGCATATGTCAGTAAAATTATTTAAGGCAGGGCTTACAGTATGAATAAAAGGGGAGTCCATGATATTTTGGAAGCACACTGTCAGAAGCTGCATACTGCCAGCTCCCATGAGACATCAGCTGGAGTGTTGCTGCTGTTTCACTGTATGAGCTATCAGAGGAATTTCAAGCTATAAAGGAGAACCTCTGCTGCACCCCACTCAAGTTCACAAATAGCATGCAGAGTCACTATAGATTAGAACTATTCAGATATAAAGAGAAAGAAACCTTATTTGAGTAACTTGTCGAATGCAGTTTCAATGTCAGCCATATCTAGACTCCTCCGTGGTCACATCAGCTCTCTTGGAGAAACCAGCTGTTGATGGCTACCCAAGATCTAGTGCTAATAATCCCGAAATGCTTTACTACAGTACCAGAAGAAAACGAAAAGGAACAACAGGAATGGATATGAATCAACCCAAAATGCACTGTTCTTCACTGCTTACCTTAAGTGTCATTTGGACAAAACGTAATACAGATTCTTCTTTCCTCCCAGATGAAAAGCCACCAGTCTCCTGGGTGACACAGTTACTCACATCTCTTGCTTTCATGCATCCTTTGCTTTTGTTACATGATTCTCCTACATTTTCAAAGAATTGACCCTCCTTTCACCCTAAAAAGATAATTTCTTCTGAATGTTTAACAAGAGGTGGTAAAAACAGACTACACAAAGTTTTTAGACCTTGTAGGGTCTAGGGGAATCATCTAGATTTCAGCAGCTGTACCGGGATCTACTGTTGACTGGTCAATTGCCCATGAAACAAATCTGCCAACTGTTTAAAAGCTTAGAAAGACTTGTAGTGATTGCATAGGTACATGTGGATATGTGCAGGCCTGACATATTTAATTCTCAAATTATAAAATCTGTTTGACTGAGATGGTCATAAACTGGGGAAAACTTCTCTATCTGCATACCTGAGAAGGACAGTCAATCTGTCATTCATTTCGACACTACCTGGCTGAGCAAGTCCCTTAGACTTTCTATACAGTCAGTGGTAAAAAATTAAACACCTTCATGGAGGGATTCAGAGCAGCTAATTTAGGAGCCTACTTCTCCCATAAGCTACACAGACTAGCTATGCTACACATCAAAGTTATGTACTTTACACAACAAATGACCTTCTCTTCCCACATGCTTGAATTTAGACACATGATGTGAATGCTCTACCTCACTCTAGGAAAGAACATTAACCAGTGTCACCCTCTTTTTCCTTGGCTCAGCAACAACCACCCTTGCACTTCACACTGCATTCACCATTGCTTTGGCAATACAAATATTGAGTATGTGTTAAGATGTGCTGAGGACAGCAGTAACCCATAAAGCCCATATTTGAACACAGACAAATGCAATCAGAGATGTGTAGGGCATTTCCCGTGGGGCAGAATACATATGTAACTTAATTAAGCCTCTTCCTTCAGCCTGATTCATTGGTCCAATAGATATTGTTTTTAGGAGAGCACATGTTTAATTTACAAATTAGCGAATTACAGTAATATGTGTACCAACACATTAAATGAAGTATTACTGTAATACAACCCAAATGACACATGATAAACTGTATAAGCTTATATACAAATTTGATATAATACGTTAGCTTCTTTTGGCCTCTGTCAGTCTGATTGCCTTTGCATAATCCATGTTTCTAATTATCTCCTGCTATGCCTTGCATATAAATAGCTAATTAGGTGGTGTCCCTGTCACCTATGAAGTATGTAATATCTGAGAAAATACTCCTTTGGAAATTTAATTTAGGATAACAGATTGTGCTATCCAATTGAAGAATTAAAGCTTTCAGTTTACTGATATGTTTTTGCATTTAATATCAACTATTATATTAGTGCCCCCCCATGCACGCAGGAGATTTATTCTTTTATAGAAATCATTGTGTCAGAAGCTGGTACAGTAATTACATTAAGATGCTTAAGATCTAAAAATCACATTGAAGATGATTTTACATGTGTGTCAACTGCTGAATATATGAGAGGTGGAAAATCCTCAGATGCAACTCTGTCATACAAAGTGCCACACAGTTTTGTGTGCAGCTTCTTGTCATAGACAGATGTTCCAGGGAATATACTGGTGTTCTGCCAGACATAAGGTTACCTCACATCAAATGCCTTTTTCATATCTTGCATTATCACAGTTACTGGCCAGTTTGAATGTCATTCTGATCACTTCCAATGCACACAGAATGCTTCCAGGAATGTCTTGCATATTAAAATACACAAATCAAATCTTGTTGACTATTCTCTTCCCCATTTGACCTGCATTATTCTACAACTTTATACTTTTTTCACCTTAGTCTTCACTGGACTTCCAGCCTTTTACCTTAATCGGTTTAAAGAACAATAATTTACTGCAGTAAAAAGAAATCCCAGTCTGTTGCTATAAGTAAATTGTTGGCTACAACAATTAATTTCTCTTTCTTGGCTCCAAAGAGCAGATACTAAGATAGTAAAGGTTGGAATACATGGAAAGGGCCATAGAGATGGAGGAGGTGTGGCAGGGCAGATGCAAAGGATACACAAGCACTTGCTGACCTCTCCCTGTGCAGCCTAGAGCTCCAAAGCCATAGATGAAGCTTAAAACAATATTCTTATTTTACGTGCAACAAAAGTTCTTCAGCTTTAAAAATCTATTTCTCATATACAGATATTTTCATCTGAAGGGAGCATAAGTGCCTTGTAAGGGTAGAGAACATGAACTACTCTGAAAAATAAATATAATTAAGCCACAGCCATGTGCTCCTCTCCCAGAATAAAGAGGGAAGATTGCAATTTTGTCTTTAAAGGAATCATTATTAGTATGCAGCAATTTAAAACACACCACTGGATTTCTTACTCATCGTGTTGTGTCTGGTAGGTAATGTTAATATGTATACTCCAAATCTAGGCCATCCTGCTGGGAACAAGACCAAGGGGAACAAAAAGCCATTGGAACATTGTGCTCTCTGGTTTGCATACAGCACACCAGTCTTCCCTGATGCAGCTTCACTGCAGAAACAGCTCACAATGTTCTGTTGTGTGTATTATATAGCCCACGTAAAGGGCAATGATGCACATTTCAGAGTAATTATGGTTAATAAAGCACTGGGATTGCAAAACAAGTTCTTATAAATAGCACAGGAATAAACATTAAAAAGATGGGAATTAAAATATATTTCATTGAGGATGGAAGGGATTTTTAGCAGCAATTGCTTCACGAGTTCACACTCCTTTTTAAAAGTGGCCCATGCACACAAGGGAGCACAAGAACCCGATGGATACTCTGGGATACTGCTGCAAATTACTCCTGGTTTTTATAACAGACATTCCTTATAACTGACAAAGCAGCTGTACTTACTATAGTGAGTTAATACAACTATGGTTTGGAGGCAGAAAAATACTTCTTGGTCTCCTGGGTGTTATACACTAATTTATGCTTTTATGTGCCAACATTTAAACCAGTCTCTATCTGGTCAGAACAAACGTAGGATCTTTGAATCCCATGCAGCTTTCCTTACTTTACTCTGTTTTGGGAAGTCTTCTCAAACAATTTGCTTCCTTAAGCTTGAAAAGATGAAAACTGTATTTATACTTCTTTGCTATTCCCCCAGCTGAGTTCTTGCTGTGCTTGGCACAAAGCTGTTTTCTGCTCTGCCATGTTGCTGCCACGACTGTGCTCCTTAAAAGCCTCAACTTCAGAGGAAATCTCAGCATTAAATACGATCACACCCTTTCAGAGAGTAATTGTTTATACTCAAGATTGGGAATATCAGAATCTTCTGTAGTAGCACTGACTAGTTCATTAGTAACAGGTTAGCCGTAGGTGTGAGCATTTCCAAGCAGTCTTGATACAACAAGAAGTAATTAATAAGATAACAACTTCAGAAAGAGGCAATGAGCACAAACTGTCTAAGACTCAGTTCTAGAGATGACACTGCCCCTGGAGTTCCCTCTATACAGGAAATCAATCTGAATACTCCACCTTTCTCATGAAGCATTTTCACTGCCAAATTTAGTGACAGTTTTTCCCACTTGCCTGATGTTTTTTTGCATATTACACTCCTTTCCCCACATGAAGGAATTTATGCTTTTAATATTGTAATATACCACAGCAGCCTGTATTGCTTTCAGTAAATACATTCCTGTGATTATTGCGTATATCATCAGCAAGCTTAAATGAAAATGACAATGTCTAGAGATAGTTTTAGCTGATAGATGTATTTATTCTGTATGTTTATGCACTGGCTGTCAAAATAGCTGTAAAATATGCATACGAGAATGTAGATTTCTTAGAAACTCAGGAAAATGGGATAGTCCAGTCCACCCCATTTTAGATACACAGACATTGCAAAAACTATCATCATTGATGTTTTTATTACAGTCTAAAGTAGGGAGGGTTTTAAAAGCTTTGTAGAATGTCAGTAAGAGGACCTTTATGCAATTCACTTCCCAACTTGTCTGGTAACAAAATTATCAGGCTGTGACAACTACAGTGATGTGGAGGGAACTCTAGAAGAGCCATGTGACACTTCTGTATTAATGCTTATATTTTGTTCTCCTCCTAAAGCAGATCTAAGAGCTTTCCCCCAGTGGGTGAAGTGATTCATTGTTGTCTTTAGAATGTTGTTGCATGGAAAAGGTCAAACTCGGAAAACCATGAATGTTTTTCCCAGAATATTGTACTTTACATGTTGGAACCATGAACTGATATCCAGCTAAAAACTAACATTTATGCTTTGCTTAACTTCTGCCTAAACTTTGGCTTAAGCACCACTCTGTTCAATGTCAGTATCACTTTTGAAGTGCAGAGTCCTGACTACAGGTCCCTGTCTTGGTGTATAACTTGCAGCCATCAATAAGAAATGATTTTTACCCACAGTGCTCAGTCCTGATGACCGTATACTTACTGAAAAAGCCCTGCTTATCCACATGGTCCTACAGCTACCCCAAATCAGCCACAGAATATGAGAGTCAAGTGACACTCACCCAGCTGACAAAGCATCCAGACTCTTCTCTGTGTAAATTCACTGGATTGCATTAAAGATCTGCAGCAGTCAAGGGCAGGGTTTGTTTTTCCAGCAAAGATGTTTTGAGACAGACGTTACCCTGAGCAGCCTACACCATCAAATCTGCTCCTGTTAATCACGAATCTCGCCTCATCTGAATGAATAAGCATCTCTGCATCTGGTACAAGTCATGTTGCTAACATTTCTGTCAGGTGCTTGTCTTCATTTAGCAATTAAACTAGCACAGCACTGAGAGGAGGCTTTTTCATTTGCATTGCGGTTAACTGCAATTTGTCTAGAAGCAGTAGCACAGTGTAAGATTTCAGAATAGGAAAATGAACAGAGTGAGGTTTTGGTATATGGGTCTTCAAAGAAAGCTCAGAGCCCAAGCAGGTTCTTGTTCCCATGGAATTGCAATGGGAAATGGACACCTGCTTGCTATTCTGCATGCGTGTCAGTACTGCTGGCTGAGCAACCAGTGTCAGGGATCAGGCACAGGCTGAGTAAACTCCTTTTTGCAGAGAACCTTGATCCTAAACACGTTTCTGTAGTATTTGCAGATGCTCTTCCATGTCCTTCCTTTTGGATAAATACATCTTCAAGACACTTTCTCATAAGGAATCTCACTTTATTTAACCTAATACATTCAAGAGAAATAGTATCTCCCTTTCCCCTCCCTAATTCTGTACTTAGAAACTGCAGTGCAGCTCCAACACACATATTCCCAGCCTATGGGAACCTGCTGCTTACTTTTGGTCAAGACACAGCCTTAAGATGCAACCATGACATACATTCAGCTATTACGCAGCATCTTAACCAAAAATGAACTGGCACTTTTGCTTGGCTGGTTGAAGTAGTCCAAGAGCTGCACATTATGACATCCATTTTTTATGTGTAAGGGTATATCACATTTGAGGCTGATAAGAGAAGCAGAACACTGAAGGTTCTGAGTGGCAGATTCCCTGATCTCATCAGTTGTCTCAAGCTCCTTCCCAGGATACTCTGGCCAATGCTTTTTTGGGAAGGCTCATTTGAGATTGATAGATAAAGGTATAAGACCTGGGAGAATCTAAATGTGAACCTGCTGTCAAGACACTTTACAGCATTACCTGAGGCAATCTATACTTATCCAGATATGCACCGCCTATCATCATATATTGCTTAAATACTTTAATTCTTTATGGGCATCATAATTCATGGTAACTTTTCTCAACATTCCTACATTTATACCTTTGCTCCAGAATAATTACCTGCTGTTCTGGCTCTCTCTAAGCAGCTTCACTGAGTTTCCATCTGTCTTGATGACAGATAAATTATTGTTCTCCTCTGCACTATCTCTGACCTGAACCTGGATGCAGCTGGTAAGAGATCAGGGTATGAAAGTTGGTAAGAAATCTGAACTAGACATTTTAGCCTGAAGGGTGTTCCATCATTTCTGCCCTTACCAATTCTTTCTGGAGCCAGCTAAAGAGAAGTAATTGTGATGCTTGCAGGAAGGAAAGGTTTTCTGTGTATGCACCACAACTTCGTAGCTGATTTCATAGGACTTTGTTTTAGCTACAACTGCACTTCTTTATTTTACCCTTCTTTTTAGTTGTACTCAGTCTCTGCTTATTCCATCCCCCTCAGCCAGTAGCAGGTATCTGTTTCAGACAGGTAACCTTCCCTTAGCCCCACAGTCTTCCCACTTAGTCTTGGGTACAATGAAACTTGGAGAGCTTCACTGCCTCCAAAAGACAGGGACAGCTATAAGAGAGCAAGGAGGAAGAGAGGAAGTGGAAGGTCTCACAAATTTGTCTTCTAAGTTAAAATTAACAAGACCAGGACAGTAAGTGAATTTAGATATTCAAAAGACCTAATTTATTGTGTAAGTGCCTTAATGAAGTGACCAGATGTTTCTCTGCAGGTACTGAGACCTCAGTTATGAATACTAAGCTCACCTAAACATGATTTCCTGAAAGCCATTCCCCCTTGGTTCCCTCAAGTTTCTCAGATGTAATTAAACTGATATTTAAAAATAAATCTAGCTGTCAGATTCATGAACACTGCAACAGCTTTATGAGGAAAAAACAAAGCAGCAGCACCTTTTTGGAAATACACCATCCACTGACAAACACTGTACAGAGAACAACACTGGTGGCACCACTGGTACCTACAAGCTGTAGTGACAGCACTGGCATAGTGACTACAGATAATCTGGAAAGATGTATGCCTTCCCCTTTAAAAGCTATGGCAACAATTTCAAGTCTGGTTGTTGCAATGGGAGTTGAGTTTTAAGGAGTTTGAAGTCTTCATATGTTTCTTTTCTTTCCAAATGAATTACGGTTGCAGCACCAAAAGCTAACCTGTCCAGTTCCCTGTTGTGCTCTTCAAGTGGATCAGAATCATAGAATCATAGAATAGTCAGGGTTGGAAAGGACCTTAAGATCATCAAGTTCCAACCCCCCTGCCATGGGCAGCGACACCTCACACTAAACCATCTCACCCAAGGCCTCGTCCAACCTGGTCTTGAACACTGCCAGGGATGGAGCATTCACAACCTCCCTGGGCAACCCATTCCAGTGCCTCACCACCCTCACAGTAAAAAATTTCCTCCTTATATCCAATCTAAACTTCCCCTGTTTAAGTTTTAACCCATTACCCCTTGTCCTATCACTACAGTCCCTAATGAAGAGTCCATCCCCAGCATCCCTATACGCCCCCTTCAGATACTCAAGGCTGCTATGAGGTCTCCACGCAGCCTTCTCTTCTCCAGGCTGGACAGTCTCAACTTTTTCAGCCGATCTTCATATGGGAGGTGCTCCAGTCCCCTGATCATCTTCATGGCCCTCCTCTGGACTTGTTCCAACAGTTCCATGTCCTTTTTATGTTGAGGACACCAAATATATATGAAGGATGCATATTAAATACATATATCTCAAATAGTGTAGGAAAAGTAGTAGCAACTAACCTGCTGTATAAACATGTTCTATGTTTAAAAAATAAAAATCACTACTCTGCAAATTCCATTCTTCAAAGATTTCTGGATTGATTCCATCCAAGTCATCAGAATGTACAGGAATTACCACATCACATACAAGGAGGAACAGTTTTCCACAAAAGCCACACATTTGTTGCACAAACACACAACTCATATGCACTCAGTCACGTGTGCTAATAAGGTCCCAGTTCCTGAGTGCTGATGCTATACTGCTACCTAAAAAAATATAAAAATCTATTTATGTATCTTAATGCAAGGCTTGAAAGAACACATTTTCACATGGCCAAGTCAGCATTTTGGTTTAACAGTCTGGATTTCTCATCCTGAAGGGAATTCAGCCCTCAGTGCAATGACAGGACAAGGCCTTTGCAATGTTTAAGCTTGCAATGCTGAGTTTAAATGAGGTTTTTGCTTTGCACCAGCCTTCCACTGACCTTCCGAGGGCTGCATTTCAGCTGTTCTGAAGACCTTCAGGAAGGACCAACACCAAGAAGTAACAGTAAAGCAATGAAAATGAATCCTTAAGGCACAAATTTCAAGGCAACCTGGCTCTTCGGTTTGTACAAATTCAGGCAGAAGTCTCCCATCACACTTCATCCAAAGTGATTTTCATTAACTGATCATGAAAACTTTGTCAGTCATAATCAGGGACTGAACTGGGGAGGGCTCCAAAAACCTGACTCTCTGTACACTGAAGCTGGAAAGCCACGTGCTGTGGCTGGGGACTACAACAGCCTCAATCTCGGCAAATGTGATTAAATTGAAATCTATGCTGCAGATTTTCTAGGTCTTTTTTTTCTGTCCCCAAAATATCTGTGTTTGCTGGGGTGAAGCAAAGCTAAACAAAAACCGTTGATATTATCACAGCAAGAAAAAGAAAAGGGCTTGGAATGACTAAGTAATTTATGCAGGCCTTTTGATTAAAGTCAATTTGCCTTCACCTCCATGACTTACAACGTGCCCTAGGCCTGCATTAATAACCCGCTAGCACATGGCTTCCTTGGTTGTTTAATTATTTATAATTTTTATTGCTTGTTAAAACAAAGCAACCTTAATGAGATTAATAAAATTATTTTCTTACTTAACTTTTACTTATTAGGAGTAAAGAATGGAGTGTCAGTGCCCTCCCTGATAAATGGGAAGCAAACCTTTAGCTCTCTGGCCTGCCTGGCTGGAACATTTCCCTATGTAATTAAGTGCTGGAGGGATGTTTTCAGGGGAGGGTGGGTGCAGTTAACCTCTCACTGCTGGAGGGATTGGAGTCAATTCCTGTCACTACCATGACAGGGCACAGGGAGAGGTACTCAACTGCTAATGCTCAACTAAGAATTTAAACCGATACAAGGTCATCACCAATCCCACATGCATCCCTGAAGGCAGGACTCCCCCACCATAAAGGGGGTCCGGTACAAGCTGGAGGCTAGGTTGTGTTCACTAGGATACAACAGGAACATCCTCTGTCTGCATCCTCCTAAGCATCCTGCAGCCATGTTCCCATTCACACTCTCTGTGCACAACTAAAAGGGCTAAGCACAGGATTGAGTTTTAAATTGCAGCTGTGTTTTTCAGGTTACAGCTCTGGTAAAACCTGGCCAGAGCACCTGGGATGTAAAATACAATCTGAACATCTCTACATGGCAGCAATTTATTTGAGGAAGCTGACCATTAAGAGCAGAAGCGCCACTTGCAATTAGGACAAACTTCACCACACACCTCACAACTTATTAGTGGTATGAAATCCTCTCCCAGCCTCTGCACTGGATAAAACAGGTGCAGCTTTTCCTCTATGAAATTACCTGCACCACCACAGCAAATGTACCGCTAATCAAAAGTGACTTTCATTTAGATTTCACCTTTGCAATCCTTAAAATGTCACACTTCTAAGATGTCAGCAAGGGAACACTTCCATACAACTCTTGTCTAGCAAGTGTTTGTGGTTTGAGGTTTTTTTCCCTCCCCTTGGAAGTTACTGAATAAACTGTTTATTTTGAAACATATATTAGCATACTTCTGCAATTCAAAGATATTGTTAAATAACACGTTCAAGATTGGAGCAAGACACATGATGTATTTAGAGAGATCTCTTTGTAATTACTGGGCTGAAATTCAGAAGTACCAAAGTTAAAAATACATGAAAGGAAACACTACTTATTGCAATTTTGAGCACCAGGGAGTTCAGGTTTTTTTCTTCCGTATTTTCCCAAAGTGTTAAATTCCTTTGTGGAATGACTTTGGTATCTCTAGGAAGGACACTGCCCCCTGCAAAAGCATCTCCTAAGAGCTTTATTAATTGCAAGAAGACTGCATTTACAAAAAATGGGCAATAAATATCTTGTATAATACATGTATATCAGCTCAAGTGGATTTGGATAGCTAGAAAAGGCTGTTCAGAATATTGATAGGCAAAAAGAATTTAGTATTCTCTGAGCACCTTTCTTTGAAATACTTGATTAACCTAGGAAGACACAAATAAATTCAATCAGACAAAGCCTGCAGAACCTATTCAGCATAAGGCTACCATTTGTGCCATTAAGAAGACTAATTGCTATCGATCAATTTGTTTCACTAGCAGTGGAGATGAAAAACCTGGAGCAAAGTAAGGGCTTGCCATTCAGAGTGGTTCATTGGTACATGCTGATACTGTAAATCACTTTGCAGTTCCGAAAGGATGAATCACTTTAACAAAAAAATATGCAAAAAGAAATCTTGTGGGTATTTGCCCTTAGACATTCACAATTAGGAAAAGTGCCTTTGAATGCAAAAGCAGTATTTGAAGCTTAATTCAAAAAAGGCATTTTGATTTCATTGATGCAGGTGAGCATATTAAATATAGCCCCCCAGCTGCTGCTAAGGATCTGTGATTGTAGCTCACACCCAGATGGTAAATGCCGCTTGAAGACTCAGACATGGAAATGTGAAGGACTTCAGTCTATCTTCCTACACCATCCTCTGCCACAACTGGCAGAGGTCTGGCTCAAACCATCCCTGCTGCCACCCTGCATCCTGCCAGACCTCCCAAGACTGACAGGGCTCTACTTTGGTCCTTCTCTTGAACGTGGTTGTAAGGAATTCTCTTTTTAAAACAGGCATTATCCTGCTTAATCTTTCCTGATTTCATTACAACTGACATTGTAACAACAGCATCCAGTGGCAAACAAACTCGTGCATGGGATAGATGCACCGCATAAAACAGATTTATATCTTCCCCTGATATTATAACACTAACAAGTTTAGTACTCAAGAGTTGCAGGCTTCCTAGTGGCATCTTTATGAGGCCCAACTGACTCTCCAACAAAATTTATACCTGCTCAAACATGTTCCCTGAACCACAATCACAGACACAATAAATTTAAAGGCTCCTTTATATGACAGTAGACACTTTTCAACGTTTCCTTTACATGGCACAAGGGGGAAAGCACTCCTCTCTTATTCAGCAAAGATCCACAGGGCATTCTGGTTGCTCATTTTGGAACTCACACATATTTTGCAGTTTAGAAAATAAAAGCATTATGGAGAAGAAAACCAAGCTCAATTTATTGACTTAATTATCTCTTAGCCAGAAGCACAGCCATGTATTTTGATCATTTCAGCTGTGGCCTGCCCTCCATCCATGCTGTCAGCAGACTTAAAGTGATAGCTTTGAAGTGGCAGCCTGAACACCATAACAGCAGCAATGGGGAGGACTAGAAAAAGGCTTTGAAAGCTGGCAGATTCACATGACATCAATAAGACCTCGACGACTTCTATTCATTCAAAACCCAGCAGTGAAGCTAATATGCAATACTGTCAATACTGAGCGATGTTCTATGGTAAAGTCCAAATTGCTCCAACAGATTTGCAAGCAAGGGTGAATGTAGTATACTGCAGACATTTTCACCCTGATCTTTAAAGTACTGACCTCCATTTGAACAAATAACGCGAGAGATCTGAAGAACTGCATAAAACCTGACCTGCTAATGTATTTTCACCTGAGACAGCTTCAGAAGAGGAATAGATCACGTTATTGCTAAAGTTTAAGTTGGAGGAAGGTTTTACCTGTAAACATAGCTGTTCAAAAGATAAATATTTAAACACAGACTTCATGTCAGAGTCTATAAAACATAATATTCACCACTTGGTTGTAAGCCAATGGGAAATTTTAACAGCGGATAGACTACTTCTTTTCACAGTCATTTAAAGCAAATTAACAATGACAGTAATGTAATTTCCTTGGCACGACTCTTCTTCATTTCTTTTCAGCTGCCTCCTGCTAGAATCTTCAGAGAAGTTTAAACTGATTTCAAGAAATCCTTTGAAAAACATGCACTTTACTGTTATATATCTTTCAGGTGTTCACAGAAGCGCAGAAGAAAGAACATTTGCATTTCCACTTAAATGCTCTGTTTATACAGAGCTGTAGATGGGAAATGACAACGTTTATTTTCCAAGGCCATAAATGTTTACATTCACTAAACTGAAAAGTTAAAATTTTAGATTGTGACCTATTTCTGGTAACTTGTGCAAGAAGATTCCTACTTAGGGTTTTTGTAAAGAAGTAAATTACTGGAGAAACAGTCTGAAACAAAGTTTAATTAGAGGGTACTGCAAGTTCAGCATCAGCGTAGTTTGAAATAGACTACTTAAACCCATTTTTAGGGAATTGTTTCGTGCTGCTGTATCGTTACAGTACCCATATTAAAATCAGCCTTCACCATGGCAGGGGGGTTGCAACTAATCTTAAGGTCCTTTCCAGCCTAACTATCCTATGATACTATAAGAAGGAACTACTGATTACAACAGAACCCTTTCCAGAGATCCACTCATTCAGTCCAATAGCGATACCATGCTGTAGGTAACTTCTGCAACTATAGATAATTGCCTAAAATCATTGCTTTGTATGTGGCAAACTAAAAAAAACTCTAGAACTGAGGATTCTCACCCACTGAAGCCAACAGGATTATTTTCTTTAGATTCAGCTGGATTGTGAGGGTCTCTTTTGTCCTCTAAAGCCTGATAAAACCACCTCTGAATTCAACTGTTATCTCTGACTTCACTTCAGTAGTCCTTGGAAGATATACCTAAGGAATACTTGATTCAGAGGTATAAATCATATATGTCATAGCTGTAGCAGTGCTACAGTTTTCAGAGTCCACTGTACTTTAATCAGGATTTATGCTGCTAGGAAAAGACCTCAAAAGAATTTGGTCTTCGGGCTCCCCTCCAGCTCCTGCTTTCTGCCACTGCAGATCCCAGTCAACAGCTTGTCCATTTCTACAATTCCACCTACAAAGTCACTTGCCTCCCTCACTGAAACATCTTTTCCAGCAGCATCACCAGAGTTATTTAATGTAGAGCTCTGGCTGTTTAAGATTGAGGGGTTCTGGAAGAATCCGGTATTTTCACCTGCTCCTGTCCCAGACATTCATGCTGCAAACCTCTGCTTATTCAGGGAGCCTTACGGTCCCACAATGCCTAACTGCATCCTTAATTTCCCAAACTCTATTCATAGCAATCCTAATTAATACAGGTCACATCACCTGTGTTAAAGTAAGATGCAATGAAATTCAATCTCTTGACAGCAAGCTGACTTTAAGGGCTGACTGCCAAGAAATCTAATTACTATAAGAGAGCATTTGCAGAAATTACAGGAAAACCAACTCGCTGGTAGTACCTGTGCTAGTCCATTGGAGGGAAATCAAAGCAAGAGAGTTTAGGTGAAGCCATTAAATAGAATGAAAACAATATGGATAGGTTTAGCAATGCTTTTGCCTTAAATAATCAAGTCTATTACTACATTCTCAGTGGGCTTGTCTGTTTTACCAACATCTTCACTTTTCATGCCAAGGTTATACTTGATGCACCAACAAGAAAGATGACATATTTTGATCTCTACTTTAGAGAAGAGCTTAGGAAAAACTACCGTGTGAAAATATAGCAAACTGCTGGCATAAGTACTTACATGAGGGCAGCCTCAGAGCTGCACTGCAAAAATCAAAGTGTTGAGTGGAGCTACTTCATTTCTTACGTTATTACTGCCGAGTATAGGACAAAACTTGCTTCAAGTGCAGTCTGTTCCAACAATTCAATTTGATTTTCTAAGGGGTTTTCTGGTTTGCTTTTTAATTTCTCCTTCAGGCAACATCTGGAAGTAGTAATAAGCAGCTGATGTTGCTTTTCAGAACTCAGATCCAAGGCTAATTCGTGTTCTTGGGAGGTCCTGCCAGTATTTGGACTCAACAGCTCTCCTTTTGCAAGTATCCTGTTCCAGTTAAAAAGGTCTGTAACTCACTGAAACAACATGGAGCAGGAAAAGCAGTTCATGGCATTTCTGGATACATTTGCCTAAAGGTAAGCTGCTCTCACAGGCATTTTTATCCCATATTTTATTACTGAGATGTGGTACCGTGATGATACAAATGCAGCTATTGAAAAACTTTTCCCTCTGAATTGTATAAATAAATAATTTTCTATAAAACCCTTCTAAAATATTTAATTATCATAATTACCACAAAATACATTGAGCACTCAGTAATTAATAGTTCCAAATGCCCATATTTTCCTACATGCAAATAAGCACCTATGCCAAAAAAGTGCTAGCAGAGGGTACTCTATTAAAGCAAGACATTAGGGGAGTTTCAGATTTGTTTTTCCCTTCTTCTCTCAGCAGTCCTCATTAATATAGTAAAACTCTCATTATAAAATCATTAGTGTAAATGCAAATAAAGTTTTACATTGTTAATGTCCCCACCAGGTCCTTAATCACTTCAAAAGTCATGCTGCATTAAATGTAACATTGATTACACATGATAAAAGGGAATGACATACAAGATGTTGCCTTACACTGAACTATTAAGAGAACAGGATGGTCTGTGTGTTTTAGGCTATTTTCTGTATTGTTCTTACACTGGAATCTAAAAAGCCCTAACTGAAAAGATAAGCAAAACTCCAGACTTCAGTTATCTGAGGAGCTGGGCACCTCCTGGACCCCTCTACTGTCTTTTGCTTGTTGTCCTGATCAAGCTCAACCCTTCCTCTTTACCCTCCACTCAGGAATTTAGATGAAACAGTGCAGCATAAAGCTATTAAATCCCTTTCCATGATAGTATTTTTCCTGCAATCACGCTGCGTGTTCACATTTATCTAGGAAGCATTGGTGAGGTTGGACAAAGCCTTGGATGACATGGTTTAGTGTGAGGTGTCCCTGCCCACGGCAAGGGGGTTGGAACTAGATGATCTTAAGGTCCTTTCCAGCCCTAACTATTCTATGATTCTATGATATTTGCAGCAGTCACCATGAGACATCAAGATAGGACTGTGCTAACCAAGCACCAAATTACAGGAAACAGGATCTTCACAGCATAGACAAATATCTCTGATTTAAGGCAATAGAGAGACAATGCTGCAGACTATTTTCAGCTTTGAGACATATATATTGTTACTGAGGAAACACAGGTGCTTACACATTGAACTGTTATGCTGCATTACTCACAGAAAGAATTGCTATATAAGTTGTAGATGTGTGAACAAAGTATGAAGGGAGCATAGAAAACATCTTGATCTGGAATCTCTTTTTCCCTGGTTTTCTACCTGCCCAAAGTTATTTTTGTGCTTCCAGAAGAAAATCATTAGGACTCTTCTAATTAATTAGTCCAAGAAGGAAGGGGGCTGATTGCAGTAATAATCACAAACAGATCAGGTAGACAATTAAATGTGAAGCCTGGTACTAGGGAATAGATGAAAATAGCTCTTCCAGCATTGAAAGGAAGAGTGTATCGTAATGACAGAATCTGGTAACTCCTAGAACTCCTGCTATTAAAATGTTCTTAGAATAATGGACATTTTCATAATACAAAAATCAAAGCAACACAAAAAAAAAAAGGGGGTGGGGGTGGGGTGGAGGGAGGGGAAGGGAATTTGAGTAAACCAGCATCAAAAGTGGAAGCCAAAGTTCCTGATGGTCAACATCTGTTAAACCCAGCAACTAAGTGCCCATCTCAAATTAGCACTGGTCCAGTCATAGAATGGCAACCTACAGCCACTGTTACTCTGTTAGCAATCCAAGTGACAAGTGGGTCCAACCCTGGTGATGTTTCATGTGACCAAGAATTACATGCTACTGGATGGCAGCTCAAAGTTAAACAAGCAAATCAATTCCCTTAGGAGACTGCTTGTAAATAATTTTAAAGAGTCAACACTATTGAAGTTGCAAGTCAAGCATTTGAACACTAGGAAATGCCAAAACTAAGGTTGTCCATGCAGCTCTAATTGAGCCTCTCAGAGACCTTCTTTCAACCATGCCCTGTATGCATGATGATACACTCTTTAATTACAGAAAGCAACATCCAAATGAGTTCTGCCAAGAGACACGCCAGTCTTCTGAAGTGAGATCAAGGAAACAATCTCCTTTTCATCTCAATGTATTGTGTGATGCAGTCATTGTTAGCATATTGTAGCTGCTATTTCCAAAGGGGCTTCCAAGATCTACAGCTCAGAGAAGCACTGAATACCTGAGGCTTTCAAGTTGGTTAAGGAACAACAGTGAATGCTCTCAACATCTGGTAAGTGGGGGGAGAAAAAACCTCCAACTAAAATGGACAGACTGCACACCAAGATAAATATCTCCTTTCAACTTCAGAATTTCCTGAGATGTTTCCCTTCTGCTCAGATCAGTAACCTCCAAAACCTTTGGCAGGACAGTAAGTAGTACAATGGCTGTGCACAGCAATATACCTACCTTTTATACAAAATGCTGTATTAACAGGCTTGGTCTGGTGATCAGGAACAGCTCAGGAAACAGAGATTTATCTGTGTGCTACTGGACTCTGTGCTTGCCTTGCACAGGTTATTTAGGGTTTATCTGTATCATGCAAAACAGCACTTAAGAGACATCTGAGCTAGCTGGAAATGAGCTATCACCAGAAGGGAAGGTAATACAGCAGCATCAGCTTTACCCAAACTCATTAGTTTGGGTGTATT
Organism: Neopsephotus bourkii; assembly: GCF_033783945.1. Taxonomy (NCBI): domain Eukaryota; kingdom Metazoa; phylum Chordata; class Aves; order Psittaciformes; family Psittacidae; genus Neopsephotus; species Neopsephotus bourkii. The sequence goes on from NW_026902223.1 coordinate 5,150,332, forward strand.
GCCATGCTAATGGAGCTATATGGCATCTGGGACTTATGAAATGAGGAAGGCAGCTCGATCAGAGCCAGCTCAGGTATCTGTACACCACAGTGGATCGTGTAGTTAAACATATGTTAAAAGTGCAGCTACACTCTCAGAGTAAGCTGATGGAGGTACTAAGCTTCTGCTTTGTGGAGCAGCCCTTTCCTCTCGCCTTCCTCTGCCTGCATGCTCCTCAGCCCTTCCCTGCCTCAGAACCAGCTGCTGCACAGAGGTCATGATGCTGACCCCTTGGAGGCCAGGACTAGCTCTTGGAGCAGCAGCACTGATGGATGGAGCTGGCTGTTTATTGCAACTGGGGTTTTGCAAAAGGGGGGCAAAGGCATTTCACTGCCCCTCAGAGAAATAGCAGGCAGTGGGAAGAGGGAGTCAGGAGTAATCTACTGGGGGGGGGGGGAGGGGGGGATGGACATGACAGGACACTCAAAAGGAAGAAATGCACATGAAGGGAAAGGAGGAAAAGCATTCAGTGGTTCAAACAGCCTTCCTGTACCTCCACCTTGAGCAGGGAAAGGGAGTGTTTAGCGCATTATCTGTTCAATCCGCTGTACGAATAGCTTTAGGGGTGAACCAGATTTGTTACTGTGGAGGTGGCTGGGAAAATGCAAAGATAGAAGCAAGAGATGATTAAGCAGAGACATTAAGCAGAGAGATTGCCTACTGGGTAGAGTGATTGCAGGAAGGCTACCTGTATGTTCTGAGAATGAGCACCACTTAATTGTTGAAAGATTAATACTTAAGCTTCATCCCCAGGTGGCATTTCCTAAGGCTGTGGCTAATGCTTATGCATTTTTTTCTTCCCTTCCTATGAGGAGTGACACAGATTCAATTCAAGATTGAAGTTCAGAGTGAAGTAGGGCTCAAAAGGTATTAGAGCAGCCAGGGCAGCTGGGAAGTCTCAAATGTGGAAATCAGACCCAGAGGAAAAGGATGAGGTTTCTGTTGTTTCTGTGTCTTGAATGCTTGGCATTACCCAGAGCTTCACCAATAGCTTTTAGAAAGTTTTCACTTCCAGACTTTTCCAAAACCTCTTAAAAACCAGCTTCTGCACAGTGCAACATATCTACCTCCCAGAGTTAGACCTTACCTAAATCAAGCTTGTCCAGGCAGCCTGGTTTGCACCAATTACACTGTCGAGTCACAGCCTTTGTCATAAAATAAAAAGCTCACTGCTTTTTCAATAAAGCAGTTTGAAGTAAAGTGGGATTAACACACGAGACACTGCCTTCCTATAAACTCTCACTGCCTCATCCTTTTTCTTTCAAGGCTGTTTGCATGGGAATAAAGGATATATTTATATTGCCAACCTTGTTAAACAACTTAATACTTGGCTAATATTCGAGGAATGATCTGGAAAGAGAAAAAGGCAGAGCAGCAAGGCCCACTTCTGGCAATTTCCAAGACATCAATTTTCAAGTTTTAGCAAAAACCTGATAGCAACCATGAAAAACTGTAGCCTGTAATGAAGGGGAGTGCTCCTCTTAACGCAGTTTTATGGGTGTTTTTTTGCAGCATGTATACCGGCAGATGCACATACTCACTTAAGGCTTGATTACTTGAGTGAGAACAGCTAAAGGACAACATTCAATTCAACAGCCTGTCCAGCACCCTGGTGCTGTAATAATGCTTGGGGAGTAGTAAGTGTTACATGAGGAACTGAACTTAATGCATTCTTATTGACCAGTGCCACTCCTCGGAGTGTTCCCAAATCAAAGGGGAAGGGTAGGTGCTTACATACGGTCCAAGGCTTGTCTGAACTACTTTTCTGAGAAAAGAGAAGCTACTAGATACAACCTCTTAACAGCAAATGTATACCCAAGCCTGAGCCTCTAAATCCCTCACTATGTATTTAACAAACTGACCGTGATGCTATTTGTGGGGAGAGTGCTCCCAGCCAGAATCACCAAACAGCTGCTTCAGGAGGTCTCATCAGCCTCACCCTTAACACTCAGGATCAGCACTAGATGAGAGGCTCACAATTTAACCTGATGGAAATGACAATAGGCAATGCTGACCCATACTCCTCATTACATCGCTTGTACCTGAATGTTTAATTGTCAACTGCTGTTCTCATTAGCACTGTCATGCCAGGAGCAGAACACCGCAACAGAATGGGGAGCAGACCCTGTGTATTTGAGTGGAAAAATACCCTTTCCTTGTCACACTCACCTAGGCAGCAGAAAAGCAGAAGCCATTTCAGGGCCACACCTGAGCTGCCAGAAGAAGAACAAGGAACATGATCTTCTCAACCTCTTCTGGGGGATGTGGTGGCTATTGTACTGTGCATCTAAACTCCAGAGCAAAGGGGGTGTCCCATGGGTCAGAGAGAGCAAGCTCACCCCATGGTGAGTGGCTAACGGAGTCCCAGCAGCACCTGGACTTCTGTAATAAAGATGCAACAGGAATCACCACTAAATCTACTGCTCTTTTACAACACTCTCACATCTACCCTGCTTTCTCAGGGCAGTTGTTTACCCCAACATGTTGCTGGATCTGAGCACCTAATCTGAGGCTGCTTTTGGAATGAGTCTCAAATGGTGTCAACTTGTTATTTCAGAGAAAACCTACTTCAGAGAGGAAGGTAGGCTGATCCTTTCAACACCCCAAGTTACTCTTAGAAATGACTCACAGAAAGAGCTGTATGCATTATTAACTGGATCTCAACCCAGATTAGCATCTAGTGTGAGCTCTAGTGGAGCCATGCATCAAATAAGAGTTATATCACGTAATCCAGCTAAGCCATATATGAAAAAGATCAAATATTAGAACATATTAAATATACATGTATGGCTTTCAAATATACAACAGAAACATTGACCCAATTCATCAGTGCTGCCTCAGTCTCCTACACGAAAAGGCTCTAAAGCCTTAAAAAGATACCCATTAGGAGAGGCAAGGAAGGATAAGGAAATACAGGTATCACATGGAGGGTCTCTGTGAACTGCATTTATTTGACATATCTAACAAAGAATTATTAAGCCAGACTTAAGGATGTATAAAAATATAGAAGTATGTAGAAGTGTTGCAACACTCTCTCCTACTTATTACTTTTTAAAAGACTCTTTTAATAACACAAAATCAGATGCTCTCCCAAGCCTCACTCTTCTATTCCCTTCTTGCTAATAGCTATCAACTGATTCCATTGGCTGCAAGGCTTCAGGAAACAACTATCAAAGAAAATATTGGTATAAAAGAAGAAATGGGAACACGGAATTTGAACCATTGGAATCTTACAGTGTCATTATGAGCCTAGTACCTTTTATACCTGCATTTTTCTTCAGGTAGCTTTATTTACATTCCTTCCTAGAGTACCTTGAAAAAAATAAAACAAAACCAGCCTAAAATGTAGTCAAGTCCCATCACATTTGCTTTTTAAGTTACAGTTTAAAAGAATATATCTATATGGAGATAAAAAGGAAGCCCAGGCTCATTCTTCAATGACGTGGGTTGGCTATGACCTATCTGCTCAAACCACACACACACACAGATCCTCAGAGCAGATCAAACCTGTTATACCATGTCCTGATCTCTCTCTGAATGGCCACCTGCAGCTGCCGACAGGCAACTGGAAGAAATGCAAAGGGCACATTAAACATTTAAGTTACCTACTGCTGTATCTGATATTGAGGTTTCTACTTGTATTCTGTGCTTGACAGGGAAGCCATACCCTTATGAAAGAACAACGTGCAGAAGTTTGTATGGCAAAACTTCCAACTAATATTGTTGAGTGCATCTCGGTGAATTTCAGTTTAGCAGCCCCACACTAGGAATTCAGAGTCTTCTGTGAACCTGATCCATTTATATTCACCCATATGTGAAGATATGGAATGCTCTGCAATTATCTCCTAGCGCAGTACATTTTTCTAATGCAAAAAAGGATTCATTTTCATTGATGAAACCCAAAAAGGCAGCCGTGATACAGGTGTTTGCAAACTATAGAGTATGTGCAATTAAAACTGTGCTGTTACTTTGGATGAGATTAAGACCTCTGCTTAGGGCTTATGCCTCAAAGCAATTTTCTCCTTAGCAAACGAGTGAGAAAGTTGTACTTTGCCAAAAGCAAGGGAAAAAAAAAAAAGGAATAAAAAGCTGGGCTGCTCAGTGGGGATCCACAAGTCTCTGGCTCAGTTTTTGCTGGCTGGCATTTAAACAGCAGAAAAACAGCATTAGCATTTTCATGGGCTATTATATGCCCCACAACTTAAAACTGATTTAGCTTTTAAAGTGAAACTCTACAGCCTTCAAAGTTTAACGTCTGTGGGAACTTTTAGGGCAAAATAGGCCAGAAAAAAACCCTGTATCATCTTCGGTTCTTAAGTCCCAATCAAATATAAAAGCTCTCAATTTCCTGAAAGTCTGAAAAACACAGCTTGAAAATGAAATTATGTTTTCCTTTATTTCTGTGGTTGCCAGGAATTGGTGCCTTTGAAAAACGAGACAAAGCATCCATTATTCATGGGAAACTTGCCCAGTCTTAAATAAGACCTTTAAGATGCACCTCCTCAGTAAAGGTTTTACTCCTCTGGCTTGGTCTGATTCCATCCTCTGCTTGTTTTCCCCACTGGAAAGCTGCTCATTTGCCTGCAGACCACTAACAGCAACATCTGACCACAGCCACGCACAGAGAAAACCAAAACTCTTCCCAGTTTATTTTGCCTCAAGCTGAGACTCAGAATTCAGGCCAGTTCCCGGTGTGCAGCCATATCTGCGGCATTAGCAATCTGGTCGTTTGACAAGCATGAAAGTGATTTCTTATCAACATTCAAAACTGTGGCCCAGATGGATACAAATGACAACAATAATAAACAGTAAAGCTAATGATAGGACTCGATGGTACCCAATACTTTTCAGGTTAGTTCAGGGGAAGGAGGACTCAGCATTGCACAGGGTGGCACAAACACCTCAGAGCCAAGGCCAGCAGCTTTGGTAGAACATATATGTACATGAACACATATATATACACATATAGAAATACAGGTGAGCATTTCAAGGAAATGTCAGGGCACAAATAACAACATTTGAATAAGCTTTAAATGTCTCCATTTGTTCTCTTCTGAGCAAGTAATTTATCTTTTGCTTCAAATACCTCTATTTAGACATTTCTTAAGTGGCACAGCTGCGTTGCTCATGGTAAATATTGCACCGGACCTAAAATAACTTCATCTTGTAGGTGATTGGAGGTTCTTTGCTATCATTCTCATGCTTTGGAATGCTTTTCTATTTGTTTTCTTTTCATCACAACATCCCAGGCAATGGAGGTGCTGGACCCTTTCTAACATGCTGGAGGACCAGCAGCACCCCACACAGCTGCAAGTTCCCCACAGAACTACTGCTGTTACTTTAAATCATTCCTTGATGAGTATCTCGTTTCTCTCAAAAGGGTGCTTTGTGTTTGCTCTGACCTCCTATAAAATAAAGATAATCTGAGGGAAAAAAGGTGCACAGAGGACAAAATCAGTGGGGGAAAAAGAGTCAGATGTGAGCCCTAACCTCACGGAAGCCCCTACTCTGAATTCAGTATTATCACATGCAGCCTGCATTAGATATTCCCCTTGCAGGCAGCACCAGGATGCTCATAAAAGCATTCTGCATTATTTCTTCAGAGATGATGTACCTGAACAACACAACAATGACTTCAAAAGGAACAGTTTATCTCTACAAAGCATTAAACTTTTGAAACATTTTTCCTTCTACAGAGAAGCCTTTTATTTAAAAGTGCACTGAGTCCCTGGATTAAACCCTGGGACCCCATTCTGCCGCCACAGCTTATGAGCAGCTTCTATTCTAGGGGTGTTATTCACATGCTATAGGAGGGGAAAGGGCAATCCACAGCAGCAAGACTCTCTTATACCTTCAGCAGAAGTTATTTCCTGAGCAAAAATTGTGTGATATGGGGTCACTAAAATATGAAGAGATGGGATGCGGCCAAGAAGAAAGAACCTGAGCATGAACAGAGAAGAGAGATGTTACTGTCTCGGAAAACGTCCCTGTCCTGTGTTCTACAACAGTTATGTCGGTTACACAACTGCAAAAGCTCTTCTGATGGGTGCTCATGCAAATAAAGCCTGACTGCTTGAACATATAGAGAAAGCAAACAGGAATGAACTTGCCAGGGTCACCAAAGCAGCTCCAGTGAAGACTGAAGCGAATAGTTTAGATTGCTATGTAGGATTTTGTGGTTGATTTGTGTGCATTTGGTTTGGGTTTCCCCTTCCGCCAGGGGAGGATTTTCATCACTATAAAAAGGACCCCAAACAGCCAAATTAAGGCTGTGAACACATCAGCATACCAAGGGTGAGGGAAGGGTTGCTCACACAAAAAGGGCAGCTGAGCCTCCTATGTGAGCTGGAAGCAGAGAACAGTGCCCCAAAAGGGCACACAGCCATTAAGACTGCTAAAGCACCACTGACTTCCAAAAACTGCTGGCTCAAACTCAGTGTAAGATCCAGCTATAGCCACAAAAGGCAGAGCATCTGTCAGCTCAGTCCTCAAGGAATGGGCAGCAAAGAGTTAAAACAAGAAATACAAAGAGAACATAAGAAGTTATGAAATACGTTATTTCTTAAGAGGTTTTCTCTTGATCCATACTAAGCAAGCGGTAAGGACAAATGTAAAAAATCCAGTTACCTTAGGAAGAAATCAAATCAGACAACACAGAAAATGCTTTGAGATGTCTGACTGGCAAAAGACTCCAGCAGCATAGATCAGTTAGCAGCACCATGAAGTCATCTTGTATCACTTCAGAACTGTGAATAACTCTGATCTCCTCCCATTATCTGACCTGGCACCTAGCATGACTGCTCAACAGACAACACAGACAAGAGCATCTCAGGTCTGGTACCCGGTAGATAACAGGCTTGTACAGCAGGCCACGCAATTAGAAGAGCACTTAAAAAATGACCATCGCAGACTAATGCTACGGAACAGAAACCACACTTAAGTGACTTAGTAACCACTAAAGAATCAATGATGGGTACCATGCCTTGCCACCTACTCACCTGACAATATACAGTAAAGCAGCAAGAACCCCAACACAAACAGTTTCTGAGAGGCTATCTGTCACATGCTAGCCACACTGCATCCAGTCCCTTCACCAGTCAGACATACAGAGGGACCATGATCATTTGCACCGGTTGTTCCACTGGGTTTATTTTTCTGGCTAAGCAGCAACGAGCTCTAAACCCTTGTTTCCAGCTTGAAAAGGGGAAGAGGAAAAAACTAATTCTTGCCAACCATAAAACACTTCTCATTTCAGTTACTAAGCTGAAGGAGCAGAATTTACCCCTCTCCTAAGGAGCAGAGTTCATGTTTGCCTTTCAGCACACTTTCTGACCAGCACCAGGCTGGTTTGGGACTCACTGATATGCTTCCTTACTGTGTTTTGCTTTGTTCTTGTTAATATCAAAGTTGAAAAGAAGTAAAACGACATACTGCAGAAATCCCCTGCCTTTCAAGCGCAGAGAGGTACAAAACAACCAAGGAAAACCACCTACTGCAGCTATAGCTTTACAATGGATTGATTCACTTTTCTGAATGACTAATTAATCCAATTAACTAATTAATGACCAATGAATCTCATTTTCCTGTGAGCACAAAAGCAAAACCCCCAAAGCTTACATATCTTCCCTTTGAGTATACACAAGTGCCTGTGCATGACTGAAGGATAAAAAAAAGCACTGAAGCTGAAGCACCTGTACAGTGATTAAGACATTTGCTCCTGCATGCACTAACACTGAAAATATCCTAAAAATGGCAGTGAAGAATATGCCTTCACCTAAATAAAATATTGCTAGAGAACCACTTGCTTTGTGGCCAATCTGACCACAAAATAGAAGTAGAAAGTTAAATTCCAAGAATTGGACAGGATCCTAAGCACAGCTCATTTAAATGGAAGGGGCAATAGCAATGTCATGCATTGCAACTTCTATCTTGGCATAGATGTGCATAAGAAGATGATGTGGAAGAGAAGGTCAGAGTATTTCTGAAGAAAGGAGCAGAGCTGTGGGCCTTTCCCCTCCCAAAGGAAGCACAGAGCAGCACATGGCAGCTCCTTGCTTTCCAGACTAACCCTGCTGTAATAAATGAAGGATCTTCTTGTCCACAGATTTATAAATAAGCCTTTGCACAAGTCCTCCTCCTGTGCTCAGGTTGAGTTTCTTATCCTGTAGAAAAGCCAGAAAGCTTTTCAGGAGTCACGTCTCCTGTCCTCAATCCGAATCAAGTCTTATCTCCTCCAAACCCCACAAAACTCAGCTTTTCTAACAAACTCTCATCATGAATGCCATGAGCACGGGGTGACACAGAGCCTTTAATGCTCGTGCTTTTCCTTCTTAAAAAATGCAAAGGCTAATTTGAAACACAGGCAAAAGACTTCCAGAGCTGCAGCCCAAACCCCTTTTGAATGAGTGTGTTGAATGAGTGTGTTTTGAATGAATGTATGTGGGACAGGTTTTCCTAGCTGCCAGGATAAAGGCTGCTGCTCTGGAGCATGCAGGGATGATTTATTGCTGGGGCAGAGATATTTATGAACAATTGCAGGCATTTGTGGGAGAAGGCACTCCCACCCTTTGCTGGTCTGAGCCACTTGACTCTCAGAGCAGAGACGTGAAGTTTAAAGACACATTACACTGCCTCTGCTTCCTTCTATTCTTCCAGCAGCTTAACAACTTGCAAGATCATGATTCATTTGCTTCTTGTTTGCTTCTGAGTGAAGTTGTATATATTAATCATTGGCAGACTACATGCAAAGCATTCCTTCCCTGTCTGGGGTTGCTTAATCAGGGTCAAATTGGCTGGTGCTAGAGCAGGGAGATATCAAGCAGTGACTTCTCACACAGAGCTAAACTGGTGCCTCAAAGTGCTTGTGAGATGATGATGAACACCACTTTGAGGGAATGGAACTAAATGATGAAGTAAATCAGCAAACAGCCATCAGGACAAGGAGCCAAGTGACCTTTAAGATCAAACTTGTGGCTCTGATGGAGTTTGATTTGGAACTAATGCATTAGCCTGGGTGTGACTTGCGTATAAAACAGCTATGAAAGAAATCCACTCACCCTAACTTAAATGTGCTATGAGGCTTCACATTTGTATTATGTAAAACTTGATGAGATCTTTATCTGAAGTATGCTGTGTACAGTGAGTTCCAATTACTAATAGTATCATTAAAAAATAATTAGCTGGAATAAGAATGCTTTTTGGTGGCAGAACCTGTCTGCGGCATCTTCCAGTGACTTCATATGAATGTTACAAAACCAGCTTTCCAGTAAATCCTTGTACGTTAATTAGAGACTAAAACCAGTTTCACTCTGGGAACAGAACAGCAGAATGTGACCCTTAGTGAAGGCTCTGAACCAGTTCATCCTGAAGAACCTTGCCTGTGGTTTCTGACATGAGGTAAAACTACAAAAACTAAAACCTGTGAACACTAATGGCTAATTAGGCAGCTACCAGTGCACCTCTGCAACACTGATACACATCTGCAGACCTACAATGATGAATAAAGAACAGTACATAATGGGGGGGGGGGGGGAGTGTGCTAACAGTATTTGGATAAATCCATGCTAGTGACTGCATGAACCCATCAGAAGGCAGATGGGAAAGAAGGAGAACCGTCTGCAGCTGCAGCTGGGTCTTGCACTCCATCCAGGAACAGGTTACAGACTTCCCAGCTTGGCTGCTTACTGGAATTGTTCACCAATTAATTCCTGGCTTCGGTTCTGGTCTTTGGCAGACATAGAAATGGACACTGTTTGGTCTAGACAGACAAGTTACCTATCACCCTGACTACATCCTTCCGAGATTTAGACAATAGTTTAAAAGCTGGAAAGGGTTAAGAGGAGCTTTTCAATAGTGCCCCATCATCATCAGCCTCAGATCCTGCTACAGCAAAGCATATGAACAAGCATGAATCTTGGAAGTCCTTCTTCAAGGAGCAGAGAATTACAGCACCAACAATCTCATCCTATTGTTTTTATAATTAACGTAATACAAACCCTTGCAGTTTACCAAAGACGAATACATATTTCCCTTATGAAAACAAGCCTACGCGTGTCTGTTTCTTAAAAAATTTTTCCATTATGGCAACAAGGACCCTCTAAAAAGTAATTTTCTTCCTGGAACATAATTCCAAGCTGCTGCTGATTAGCAGGGAGCTTGCTGGAGTTTCTCTTTAAGAGAAAAGCTCAAGGAAACCCCTTTCTACTTGAGTGCATTTTGTCAACCACTTCTGTTTTTCCCCTCTTTTATTACTGAACTGCCTCAACAAGAGGCTTCAATATTAGCTCTCTGACAATGAGCTGACACTACGTAGAGAGGCTGCCTAGTACAAAAGTTCTTACATAGGAATCAAAGTGCAATAAAGATACACATGATGTAAATACTCAGTATTTTACATCAAGTGACTCTAATTCTAAGTCTTCAACCTGGACCTTGGAAACGCATGAGGAAAAGGCCCTTGTAAAGCATATACTGTTGACACTGACATACAAAGAGCCAGTGAGAAACAGTCAGAATTAACACAGAGGAAGCTGGAAAACTTTTAAAGAAAGCATTTTTTATCAACCCCAGAGACTTTTTGATGCACAAAGTTGCAGGCTTTTGTCAAAGGGGAACCCTCATGCCTTATCCTTGCACAAAAGTACACACCACCCTGCCCACTAAAAAAATAGATCTCTACAAGCACTACTGAAGGTAATGACTGTTCTTATGTCTGCAGATACCAGCTTTGCAACATTAACTAGGCAAAACTGGAAGGATTTTAGCAACCAGTTCTGAGGCAGTGAGACGAAGAAGGAACAAGGGAGATTTGAGCTCCTCAATGGTTTCTAGCAGCCTAAAGAGGAGTCACAGACAGGGGGTCTCTCAGGAGGGACAGGAGACAGCACCCTGGCAGTGCTGCCAGCTGGCCTTTCCTAGGGAGCAGCTTTAACTGCATATCCATTGCATTTCAAGGTGGCATCATTTGCATTCTTAAAACCATCTCTTGAATAGGAATGAACCAAAACACATGCTTAAGTGCTCAGTTACATTCAGGCCCACAGGTGTAGACAGCACTTCTCCCTCTTCCACATCACCCCTCTTGCCATCTCCAACAGGCCCTCTCCAGCTGCATTGACACCGCCTCCTCTCCTGGAGACCGTAGCAAAAATACTTGCTCTGTATGAGCAAATAGGAAATTAGCCACACTTGCCTGTGCCACCTTTCCCACCCTGACATCACACACAATGTACACCCCCATAATTGTTATACCTTGAGCAGATTTCAGGTGCTGCTCAGCAATCAGTTCATGGAGCAGAGAGCACAGTGTGGCAGCTTTTAATATTACATGGGCTTGTGCCAAGGTTGCAATCTAAGTAACGTTTCAAAGTGATTACAACAGCCCTTTTGATTTAGGTACAGGGCTTCCACATAGATAGATAATGAACAACAGCAATGTGGCTACTTTAACCACAACCAAATACGAGGACATTAAGCGGTGCCCTTGGAAGACTTCAGGGCTTTTCCATTTTAATAATTTCTCTGCAGTAAGAGGATTGCTGCAGCTGTTTACCTTGAAAACTGAAACTCTCTCAAGCTTTGCTCCACAGAGGCTCTTCTATTACTGTCCAGTTACCACACTGGGCAAACAAAAGATGCTCATCACATGTCACACTTACTGTTTCCAGACATGGGGACTGGAAGAAGCTACACAGGAATGAATAAACCCAAATGGTTTAGAACTTGAAGTGACCTTGTAGGAGATTTCTCTATGAAATGCATAATAATCTGCTTTCACACACCTGGCTTATACATCAGCTGGTTGGCTTTAAGCTTTAATTCCTAAAGCCCTCAAGATAACAGCTCTATTTATGGCTTTGGTCTTCATATTTATCTTTCATTATTCCTCTCTATCCCAACCCCTCAAACTCCAAAAATGGAACTGATTTGGGCATTAACCAGTGACCACTTGCCTTGGACATATTTGATAAGTTTTGCTTTTTTAAACTGCCTTTATGAAACATGCTGGCAAAACTGGCCAGGAAACTTCCTTCCCTAACTTGATTACTCTATCCATTCATTTTCCTACATAACCACTGATTTTTTTATGGGCATGAAGTGAGTTTAGACTCCTCCTCATCAGGAAGCCTCTGAGCAGCCTATGATCAACTTCAGGTACAGGAAAGTCTCGGGAAATTAGGGAGGAAGAATTTAAAAGCAAATAATTTCTCCCCCAAAATTTCACGGAAATTTAACACTGAAGTTGTGATTTGTGCTTTGAGGAGGGGAGTGAAGGGGCAAAAAAGAAGCACTCCTAGAGCTTCTGGGTAATACCTACCTCATCCGGAGATTCCTTTAGAATCTGAGCAGTAACAACAGCTATAGCAGCTGGCTCTTCCCTGATGCAGACAGATCCTCACCCAGCACAGGCTGAATGGAGGCTTCACATGGACCACCAAGCAGCCTTGACATGATTTGAGACTTCAGATGCTCCCGGAGGAGATGTCTGCACCAGTGCTTGTGCGCATGAAAGGTTCCATAAGCCCCACGCAATTCTCAGCAGAGGCTCTGTGCTCTTCCGCACTGCTAAATGTAATTAGAATTTAGCAAAGAGTTTATAATTGATTTAATTGCTGCTGCTTTTCAGGAAAACATCTAAAACCAGATCATTCACCCTGTGCTTTCTTTGCTGTCTAGCATTATTCAGCGGCATTTCCCATAAGTTTAAAATCCCATTTTGCTACTTAAATCTGAAGTACTGTATCTCAATGTACTGTGTGTATATGTACATTGATAAGGGTTCTGTTAGGAGCAACAGTGCCTGAAGTTCCTGAACTGGCTGTTAAAAGACCAGAATAAGAAAGGAAACAAATAAAACCCCAGCACCTTCACAGAAACTCTGCCTTCAACAGCTCTTCTCCTCCACACGATCCTGGTTTTGTCTCCATGTTGCCTAGGTCTCAGCTCTAAAGTCATTGTTACAGTGACCAGATGCACATTTCTTGTCCAACACTACCTCCCTACCCAGGTGTTCTTGCAGAAATGCAAGTACCAGTAGGAAATAACAAGTCAGACAACATTAGAAAGGTAACCCCTGAGCTGAAACTTAATTTGCACCCTCATTACGTGAGCAACAAAGATTGAATCTTGGAAAATGCCACTAAAAAAGGACAATGAATGGGTGCAAACACAATTGAAGGGAATTAATTTAAGACTCTGGATGAATATTCATGGAAAAATATTTTTGCATTGTTTGCCTAGCTCTAATTGTGTTCATTAAAGAAAAACTTCATTAGCGAAGCCAAGAGCATATTGTTGTGCACAGCAGTGAACAAAATACAATCCTAGAAATAGCACTTACTGCTTTTTGAGCAGTGTGTGCAGGTTTGTCAGTTACTGGTAACAAAGGAAACATTTCAGAGTTATAATGAGCTCAAATGTTCACATTAACAATTCAAATCATAAAAGGTATAGGCACAGTTTGAGCTTCTTGCAAAACAAACACTAACACCAAAAACATTAGAATTGAATACTGAGGAAAAGGGTTAGATTCCTGGAGGAACTAATGGGTAAGTAATAGAACTGTTAGTGCCATGCATGAGGGTCTACGTGCATCATTGCCTGATAACAGATGACTTCTCAGTGTTTGTGAATGTGATTCCATCCAGCTGTTGATGCAATGGTATAATCTCTTGTATTAGTGCCAGCTAACAGAAGAGGGCTCTGTATTTCAGCAAAAACAACCTCAGCTCTGCAAACAGCTAGCACACCAACAACCTTGCTTCATTCTCCAGTAGGCTTGAAACTGGGTGCTTACCCAGGTATTGGGTAAAATCAAGGCTCCCTTCCTCTCAGAAATACTCTGCCTTTCTCTATCATGACCAGTGTATCAGTATTCCACCTCCGGGTCACACTTTGGGCACACTGCTCAGTGGTTCGGCACCAAAAATGCCGAGTTCTTTCGACATGCTGTGCATCACCCCAGGGCAGCTCCCTCCATCCTGCTCAGGCAAACCGGGTGTCAAAGGGTCTAGAGCTGTGCCCGACATCAGGCACTGCACTGCTTAGAATTGCGATAACCAGGTTCATTTGTAGAATGGGAAGCTCAAGGGACATTGCAGACCATCACTAACATAACACTTCTTTACAGCCTTGGGAAGATTAAACACAACAGGAGCCACTTTTACAGTACCAGGGGCCACACAAGTACCATAGTGACAGATCATCTTTGACAAACATTCAGTGTGATGTCCAGAAATTCACCCAGGGATTTTATGTAAAGCATAGGAAGTTCTGACTGAATGTGCCTGCCTCAAATGCCCTCAGCCTTGCTATCCAAGGTTTAAGTGACAAACAGCTCATTGTATCCTGCGCACATCAGAGAGAAGGATAAGGGCTGCGAATCCAAAGCTTCAAGCCACTTACACAGAATAATTATGGTACTTCTTTTGCTTTACCAACAGCATCTCAGGGAGAACCATCCCCTGTCATTAGCAGGTTTCACATAAATTGGTTAAAGAAGAAAACAATGCAATTCATCTAACATGCTTCCCTAGATTTAATGTTGATATCATCAACATTCAGCTCACTGCAAAAATGGACATTCAGATAGCAGATTAACATTTTCTTGGCATGGATATTTGCTCACTGTGTATGCATATCAGTTATATTAATGCTTATTTTTGTACTTTTCTACTGTTTCTTTATGTAACAGGCCTCTCTGAAGACCAATTCTATGTTTATTCCCCTAAATGGCTTATTATCTAGGATAAACAGTACCCTTCTCTCCCTCCTTTCTCAATTTTCCCTGCTGAGATTGTAGATTTTCCTCTTTGTAGTACAGTTGCTCCATTATTCAGGATTTGGACACATTACTTGTACTTGCTCACAAGACTGCAGTTTCTGCAGGTTATACAGTACTCACTTAATCCCAATACCATTTTTGTTTCTCCTCCTTACAATCACCATTTCAAACAGAACCCTTATAAAAGAGTTTATATGTAACAGCTCAAAAGATTCCCCCCAGTTATGCCTGGTGTTTTATTGGAAAGGCCGTGTAATGCCCTCTAAAGCAGCTCTACTGCTGCTGCCTTATTTTCTTGGGGTATTTTTGCTTGCATACACTGAAGGTTCAGTCTGGAGGAGTCAGACTCATTGAGCAGAATCCCAACCAAAGCGCACACAAGAACAGCTCTACTGCACAAGCTAACGTGTTGTGGGTGCACATCAAGCACATGCCATGATCCCTCTGCGAGTATCCGATAGCACTGCTGAGACTGGGCCAGCTTGCATTCCAGCCAGCTTCAGAAGCCACAGCAAGAAGGATGAAGCTTCAACATTTTTAATAATACTTTCTTTTAGGTACTCTAGCAGATGAGAGCTTTCCCTTCCTTTTAACTGCACAGGAGAATGACTCCGTGTTCAATAGTTTCTGGTACTGACAAATGGCAAAGTTCCCATTGCATTTCATTTTGATGTGTGTGTTAAGTCATGACAGGTACCCATCCTTGCCAACAAGCTCTAGCATGAAAATAAGGAGGCCCAGGAGACTAGCGCTATTTCAAGTAGTAAATAATACAAATGAAATTTGAGAGAAAAAGATAAGCCTGTACTTTCTGTTAAAGAATACCCAGATGGAAGAAAGCATTCTGTGAGATACAACATAGAATTAGACAAGCTCTGATTCAGTCTAAGAACCAATCAGCTACTCTCAACTAATAATGAGCAAAAAAATGTATGGTAGATAGAATGGGATTTATGAACTTGATATTAGCATTGCATTGCCTTCCAGAACTCAGCTCTGCCAGCTTTTACTCAGCATCAAGCATGGTAAGCTCCTTACCCATACTACAGTGTTGCCCCACAGGCCCTCTGTTGTGCCCTGCATACCTGCCATCACTGACTGGGTTCACAAGGAAAAGATAAACTGCTCCATGCTGTGGGAGCAAATCACACTGATGGGATTTGCTCTGCATCCATCAGGATCAAACAACATACGATGGAGGAATAAAACCACCAATGTTAGAGGAGAACAAGAAGTAGAAGAAACCCCTGCTGCTACCTGCCAGCCCAGACAAGCTGGAGCCAGTATTAGAAAGTTAAAGTCTGATGAGGGCTCCTGAAACTTTATGACACAATTCGGGGAGTTTACCTACCCTGGGATGCTTCTATGCACTTTTGTGATGGCCTGATCTCAGCTCTTTTTTGCCTCCACCAAATAGAGGAGATCAATGGGAATGTCTATTAAATAAGCTTATGGGAGAGGCTTGGCCCTCTGATGTCAGTTCTGGGATGTTCCAGTCATCTGGGAATTAGTGTTTTCAGGGGGTTAACGCACATGGCTCCCATTAATCACTCTAAATGCCATGTATGTGGAAAGAACAAATAAACACACCAATAACGTTCTCTCAGCTTCTGGGGAACAGAGTGGTATTTCAGCACTCAAACATTATGAAGAGAACAGTACCCAAACTGCATAGCAGAGTACATAAATACACTTAATACAGATAAGGAGTTTCTGATTATTTTTGCTAGGGCTATATGTAACAGTACTTAAGATTGGATTAGATCTCTCTCCTGACAGAAATATCACCAGACAAAAATCAATAAAGCTGTTAAGGAACCCAAAGGATTTATCACCTACATGCTACACCTGATATTTTCACATGTCCCACTCTAAAGTGCAAGCTTCTGTCTATTGGCATTTTCCAAATGTGAGAAAAAGATTCAGAAGCCAGCACATCAGGAAAAGGAAGGCTTAATGGTTAAATCAAATTAGACTCACATTACCTGAAATAACAGGAATGTGTTCCAACAATTACTTTTTAACATACTAATCACTGAATTGAACATTCAATCACAGCAATTTTAAATGGCTGTTTTAGTTGTCTGCATTGAAAAAAATAATCAGCTAGGGGTGGGATGGATAGTGTGAATTTCCAGCTTCAAGTCAACTTCTAAAATCAGATCGGAATAAAACAGAGTCAAAAATAACCTAACCTGCCTTGGAGTACTGCAAGGATAGTAGAAACAGTACAAAGAAGTGATCCCCACTCTGGCCAACAGGTACCAACAGCAAACAGGTGCTGCAGGAAATACTGCATTTGTGTGAACTCATTTACTCACACAAATCTTGAATGACCAATAGATCCCCACTGGTTTATGAACAGATGGATCTAAAGGCAAATTCCCCTCCAGTCCCTGAGGTAAGAAAAATGGCCGTTATATGACAAGACACACCAAAACTCTGCATGAATATTGCCTGCTATGGGAAGAAGCACAGAGAGGAAAAGAACAAGACTGCAGCCTCCAAACGTTTGCCTCAGCAGTACAAAGGTGCAGTGAAGATAAACCCAGTGCATAAGGTGAAAGACTACCATTGTCCCCTCACAATTAACCCCTTTCAGCTATGCTGGTTTACAGTAAAGTGCCTACATATTTGTGTTAGAAATCTACTCTATGGCCCACTGCCCAAGCTATTCACAAACACAGATGTACTCCAGAGCAGCACATTGCTACATGCAATCCAACATTCAGTCTTGTGTTGATAGTGATGCAGTACTACCACCCATTCTCTAAATTTCCAAAGTCCATAAGTGGTTGGTTATGTGTACTTGTGCAGTTTAATACAATGGCAACAGTCTCTTGAGATTTATGGATTTGTGATGTATAGCACATTTAAGTCAAACTCCTGACACCTACATTCAAACTTCCACTTTTGCTTAGTGCCTCCTTTTCTTCATGGATTTGTTCGGGTTTTGTTAAAGAACAAAAAGAAAATAAAAACTTACTTGAACACCTATGACAGTTAACTGGTCTCTTGGAAATAAGGCAGCTCCTATCAATTCATCATGCTCATAAGAAATCTTCTTCCAGGTCTGAAGATGTGTCATAAATGTCATGGTCTCACAAGAGCTCTGCACACATACACTGAGAAACTGAGGCACATCACCAGGGAGCCAGCCTGCCGGGTCACACCCAAGGGTAGAATCCAAGTCACCATGCTCCTATTCACAGGTTTTTCCCACTAGATTTAGCCTACAGCCACTATGGAACAGATTACCTGAGACAAGACCGCGCACATGCAGTACCAGCCTTAACCCAGTGTAACGCTCGGTTGAGGAAATCCATTAATGTTACCTTAACAAGTGGTAATACTAAATGCTGTCACAATAAGACAAACACTGGAACTAACACCTAGACTCCAAATGCAATCAGAATGCTGATTAAGTGAACTGTACTGTGAAAACCAGACCCCATTTAAAAATTATTAAAGACTTCAAAGGCACATGTAGGAATCAGGGAAGAGGAAAGGTTTTTTGCTTTTACAGGTGGAGAACAAGACACAACAGGATCAGAACTGAATGCATGTCCTACAGGTCCCCATACATGACCTTAATCTATAGGAATATCTTTCCTAAGACAATTTTTAAGATGAGCTTCCAGCCATCCTGTCCCTCTTCTTTCATTTTCAGCCCTATGTTATACATGGTGCACTGATTTTTGAACGTCTACACCAAGAAAAAAAAGCTTAAAAGTAATAAGGCATAAAGTGAAATAAATAAAGGGGAAGAGGAGGGGGGTATGTGTTGTGGTGATGGTGAGGGCTGGGGGGAAGAAATTAGGCTAAAATGAAATTAAAATATACAGTCCTCTAATCTGCAGAACTGAATTTAATTTATATTCCTAATGATCACATATTCCTTCCTTATTACATTTCCTTTATCTAACTGATATTGATGTTGTCCCAAATGTAATTGCCCTATATTGGCACCAACACAATGAAGCTCAGCTTCAGTAGTTTTCCAAAACCAACTTTCTATTAGCATCTTTCCAGTTTCAATAATGCAGTCCTCCCCACAATGCAATATGGATGACTTCTCATTTGTATGCACAGCTTTTATATCGCGGAAGCAGCCCAGGATCACATCCAAATGTCTTATGGGCTTTTTATAGCTACAGTACATTTGATTTACAGCTACTCCAGCAAACTGTTGTACTCATTACTGTTGTAAGTCAAGGCACTTATATCCTTTTTGCTTTTCATGTCCCTTGTATTATTGCAACTTTAAGAGGCTCTAGTGATAGATCATTGACAAAAATCAGACTCATCCTGTATTTTTCAGCTTATAATTATCTCATTTTGAGGACAGAGAGTATTTCCTGGCCACAATGTGGCCAAAGCACTATCTTGATTATTGATACTAAAATTTGTTTAAAATGCTCCTTTTTATTGCTACAAAAAAAAACCCACCCATGAATCATTTGATGGAGTAACAGTTCCTCAAACACTTAATACTATGGCATTTTGGTGTTCCAAAGTAAATTTCAGAAACTTGAACTGCACTTTAATTGCACTGATGTTTATCTTAGATTTACAGGAACATCTGTATCCACAAGGGAAATTATTTTGTTAATTAGAAGACAGGCATGCTTTTGTTTGATTAGCTGACAGGGTCAAGGATTAGAAAGAAACATATCCTGACATGGGGAGATTTGAATAATAAAAACCCAAGCAAAACTATGAAGCACCTTTGGACACCTATAGTGACTTCATTTTTAATTAGCTTACCTTAACTTCATTCTTACATCAAGGAATTGAATCTACTTTATAATTATACCTGGCAAAAAGCCAAGAAAAGGAACTGTACAACAGATAACCCAATAGCATCATTAGCCCATTCATGTGAATGCAAAAAGGCTTGTTCTAGTAAAAGTTTTCTAGGCAGTAAAACCAAAGAGATGCTTAAAATAAAAACTTTTCAGAGAAAGCTCTTTCTTTTTCCTCTCTCTCGGCTCAGTCTTCAAGAGTCATAGATCCAGTCAATAGTCAGGGAGATCATGAGCTCCAGGTTGCAGAAAGGGCATGCATGCAGGGTTTTAAAATGATTTTGGAGGATCATCTTCACTCCATTGTGATTACAAGACAATGGCCCCAAATTAAGGCCTGATGTACGCTTAAGAGGGTCTGATATATATCGTTCCTTTTTACCTTCAAGTGTAACTAATACTATTCTTATATGCAAACTGATTACATATTTGAAGCTGCTACAATGGGTAAGCAGTTAACCATTCCCCTTTGCAGATTTTCATTTGGCTTCAATTCATAGGCAGAATCCATGGCTAGGAACAAGATACACACATCAAGGTTATTTTCAGAGCCCTCATAATCTCACCTTAGATTTTGATCAAAAATTGCCTCCCTTTTTTCAGAAGAAAAAAAATTACTCACCTTTGAAATCAATGGTACCCCTGAAAAAAATCTTTGCTCTAAAAAAAGGATTGTAACAGCAAGTTCTACACCTTAGACTTTAAGAATAATTGGGATCTGTAGGGATTTCAGAATGATAGTCAGATGCATATTTAGCATAGCCAAGTTAATTAGCACTCTTCACTAAAGACAAAATAATTCAACTATCACTCTTCACTAAGGACAAAATAATTCAACTAATCATGTTTAATGAAATTTCTGTGATAGTTGATGTCTCCAAGTAAGAAATCTAAAAGACATTAGTTGAACTGATTTGTTACTAGTCGAATTTTTACTAATTAAATGTCCTTTCTCAATTTATGTTGAACTCCCTTTTCCATTTCTACTGCTATAAAATAAAGACATCAGAAGTTCCCAGCCACTTCCTGGGCTGTTTGCAAAACTACTTTCAATTTCACATTTAAGTGTAACTTTCAGCCAAGCATTAATTTTACATACATATTCCTTGCATTCATTTTAATTATTCCTAGATATTCAAAAGCTTCTCCAGGCTGTACCAAAATCCCAGGCATGGGGTGAACCACCTTTCTCTCCTTGTTCCCACTCTGGCTGTATTGCCTTGCTTCTCCTTGCTATAGAAGCATCCCAGCTGTTGGATGCTTCCATGCATATCTTTACTGAAGCCTCAGTACAGCATTGTGCAAGTGGGGATCATGTAATTGCCTAGACAAACTGCCTCTGTCCCATCTGGTATTTATTTAAATTAGGTATCAGTGTTAAAAACAAACTCGGAGTCAACATCATTTTGATTTCTATCAACTCTGCAACATTTTAAGCGATGCCATTCCATGGGCAAATCGCTGTGGGTTACGGCACATGCATTTTCTAATGAACTCAAGCAGCCAGCAGCTGCACGTGCTAATCTGTCCTCCACCTCCCTGGATGCTTTTGAAGGATGGAAACAAGAGATCCCAATTGCAGAATGGGTAAAAATGAAGACAGAGGATTGCACCCTCCCCTCTGTTTTGCCTGGAGACAGAATTAAAAAGTAATTCTTAGTCATCAGCTGACACCTTTTCTCCACTGCACTTCTCCACCATATGGTGCAGCTCTCCTTTGGCACAGTGGAAGCCAGTGGAGAGCGGGGTTACCAGAAGCATGCTACAGATCCAAGGTCATTTGAGATGCCTAATTTCTCCATTCAGACAGCCTGGCTGGCCTCCTATGAATAAGCTCTGGACTCAGATCAAGTTCCCTGCTAATTAGGAGATAAAATCAGTGCATATCTTTCTTCTTCCTTAGCCATAAAAGCAGTGGCCCAGCAACGGGTTATGACACAATTCCCCTTTACTGGAAAATTATCCCTTCAGAAAACACTGACTGGTGCAAAAACCTCAAAATTCAATACTACTGCAAGACAACTGTTTCAGGCAGGTTTATCGATCTGTTGATTATCTTTTTGTAATATACAGGTATTCAGGGTTGTCACACCATGTTAATGAATCTGTTGGCTTTTAAAATCATGTTTCTCTCTGTATCAGTACAAGATATTTAGTAATTACTAAATAGAGGAGCACAGCATTGATGTAATAGCTTTTACTCTGTATAACAGATTTGTTTTCAAAACCTTTATATATTTCAACAAAATCTTTTTAGTGGCTTAAAAATATGCTTGTTCTGCCTTTCTGCTGCATGGTACTCAAGTTGGGGGTTAAGTACACAATATGGAGGTAAATGGTTTCACAAGACTTCTTATATGTGCTCTTCATGGAGAAGAGCAATAACATGGTTAAAGCTCAGATGCAGGCTCTAAATAAATAAATAAATCATTGTGCATATTCCTCCACCCCAGGTCCCGCTGAATCATTTTCGTGTCTCACCATCTCATTTGCATCATGATTAATGTTTCCATTAATCTGGTGGCATCCACTGAAGGTTTTAATCTTAAATATCCTGCAACGTGATAACGGTCCCTTTATATAAATTTGAAAACCTGAAGGATGCTCTATGCCAAACAAGTTCCCCAAGCAAGGAAATGTGGCAGCTCAGAGCACCTGCAGTCAGCCTAGGACTGAAAGCGTACAAAGGACACCATCAGTTTCTGTCCTTCCTGATTTATTTTGTGCTACATGCTCCTTGGCCAGAGTAGATTACCTTGCATCATCAAGTTAATTAGACATCGACATCTGAATGGGACAAACAGAAGCAGCAAAAATGCTGGGCAGCAGTCTGACTGCAAAGAGCTCTCACCTGAATGCAAGAGGAAGGGAAATTTGCTCTCTGTTAGTGACCCATGGGGTATGCCCTGCATCTCTTACCACCTCATTGATCTTATTTCCATAAAATTCCCATTTTTAGCCCTGTTTCATTTCTGACACGTCCCACCCCACTTAACAAGGAGATTCTCTCATTTATTCAACCTTCAGATGATGTCATCACAATATATAGGATCTGCTTTTCCACTGAGGTAATTCTGTAATGTCCATTATCATCATAGCTAGATACTGCAATTACACTCCTCTTAGGAACAATTCACATTAAGATGCTATAAAATTCAAGCGTACATACAAAACTTCATACGACAAAGTACATAAATTATGCTGGGTACGCTGGGAGTACACCACTTCCAGAAACTGCTACATCAACTGAGTTAATCTCACTGAACATTAGTTTCCTACCTGTGAGCTGGTGATCATGGTCCCTTTGCCTCTTTTGTTGTCTTTTGTTGTCAGATCTTGGGGTCATGCATTACCTACCGACTTCTGTGCGTGTGCACGCACGTATAAGACTCAATAATGGTAGGAATACCAGATAATAATACAAGAAAAATGAGAACATCTAAAAAGAAAAATAAGCAAATTGGTAAACTACCTACTGTAATTTTCTCTGCTATCGCACATCTCATCTCATAAATGTACTCAATGCAAAATGAAACCATTCACATTTCTTAGTCTTTTCAATAAGAATATCACAGCAATAACATGGTTATCATTAAACCTTAACAATTGTGGAAGTGAACTGACATTTCTAATTCATTACTCTTCCAATTCTACACAAACGGCTGAAAGTGTTTATGTGCAAGTCAACAGGGGACAGAAAAAACATCCAACAATGTCATCTCAAGGTAGCAGACTCCAAGCAAAGAACTTCAGTTTGTGGCACAGTCAGTACTGCTCATTTTGGCAGTGTCCACAAACACTAACTGCTGTTTACTGTTTCATAGAAAAGAGATAAAAATATTTTGCCTGAAATTTCCAACTTCCATTTAGTTGCTTTAAACACTTTAAAAAGATGCTTAAGTCAGCAATTATGAAGTCAACAACTGGAAGTTCTCAGGCTTTTACCATAATAAAGCCAAAAGAAAAGGAAATTTGGAAAACAATTTTATAAGCATTTCTAGCTGTAGGTCAATATGTTTATCTCTTTAGAAAGCAGAAGATAGTCCATACTGCATATCCCCATAGGTAAATCTGTGTTAAGACTAAACCCACACAGGTACCATGCACAGCCAACTTACAGGAAGAAAGCTTCACATGGACCTTGTTTCTCAGAAAATAGTAAAACAAAACAAACAAAAGGAAACCCACAACAGAACCCCCACATCCTTCTACCAGTGTTCCACTCACCACATGAAATTTCAGGTTCTATGCTAAGCCTGTTAATGCACCTATCCACTTAATGCAGACTACTGCTGTGCCAGCCCTTACCTGAAAACCCGTATTTGAAATTATCTCCCACATTTCACAAAGATGAATGCTATCTCGAGCAGGAGTAAAGGACAAGCATTGGGATGATGAGAATTAATGAAGACCTACCTTAAGAAATGCATATAAAAGGCAGAAAAGTGATGTTTTTATTTTGCTACATCTTCCTACTTTCACATACAGATGCCAAGTACAAGTCCATCAACTCCTTAAGGTATCACAGAAAGACGGTAACTAATGCTGCTTCTGCAGATGAGGATCTGAAACACTGGGGAAAACGAGCTTAAAAATAAAAACATTCAACACATCAACCACTTAACTTTTATCCCCCTATAATGAAGAAGGCAGCCAAGCAGCTTCATCAGTAAAAAGACTGAACCAGCTCAGTCACAGTAAGAATTCTCTGCACATTAAGAGGCAAAACTCTAAGATACGTGAGGAATTTTAACATTAGAAACCAAGGTCCCTACTAAACATAGTTTTAAGAGGAAGTGGGAATCTTGGTCCCTAACATTGTTCAGCCAAAGTCCATAAAGGGATATCACTGCCCAAACAATTTACTCAAGATTGCAAGCAGGACCTGCAGCAGGAAATGGATAACAAGCACAGACAAAACCAGGCAAGGAACTCATCTTTCCTCTCAAGCACCAGTTTTCCTGCTTTTCTAGCAAGGATAAATGACAGAGGGATAGAAGTCAGGGGCCTGAGTACCAGAACAGCACAGCACTGGGAGCTCAAACTGATTACTCTCACCCTTGGCAGAGCTAGCAATAGCACACAGTCCCCCTGATTCCCTACAGCTGTGCAGGGGCTCAGCTGGTAGACAGATAACAGTATGTGCACATATTAGCTGATGGGGACACTTCCATCATTCCCTTATTTATTGGGCTATGTCTTTGACCCTCCCATTAGGCTGATCATTGCCTGCTTCCTCATTACACTGCTGTCACACAGTTTATTTTCTTCGATTTATTCTCTCACAAATATATAACCCAACAACCCAGCAGGTCTGCAGTATTTTAGTGACATGTAAACCAGAGGGAGACATTAATACGCAGAGATCGCATATGCTGGTATTTAGCTTGAGGACTCAGGGGTTTCACTGAAGCATTATACAAAATGAATAAATGTTGTTACGTAGGTGACCAGGAAGGGAGAGGCTAATCAAGGTAGTGCTTTGGAGAGCTGACAGAGCTCTGACTCCTACTACACCTGAAAACTTCTCCCTTTTCATTAGTCTTTCTCTGTTGACAGAGCATTTCCACTGGGTATTGGAGTCACTCTCTGAGCACAGGCTTGGAAAAAGAAACTGCTCCTCTCCAACACTCACACTTAAACCTGGAGGCTATGGAAACCTGCTTCTGGGGTTAACTTCATTCACAGCAAAACCAGTTCTGTTGTGAAGCATCACCAGGTAAGTGACACGTTAATTTTGGGGATAAAATCAACAGAAATAAGGTCACAAAAATCTCTTAACAACACAACTTAAATCTCCATGCTAGCGGGATCCATTGCTGCCAGGGAGACAAGAGCATCATATTAAAAGAGCTCTGTCAAAAAGGGATTGAAATAGTTGCTGCAGCTGTGACGAATTTTTCTTCTCCCTGCTAAAACACAGAGCTGCACCCTGAGCCTCATCACTAAAGTTCAAGAAACATTAATTGGGTACTGGGAACTGGGGTGAAGAAGGGACAGTCACACTGCTTAGCTTTAGTTATCACCCACAGCTGCTTCAGTTAGCACCTATGCCTCTGAGGCACTCACCAGAGCTGCTGGAGGGGTTGTCTGCTTTAACTGCACTATATGAAGCTAACTGGCACAAACAGCTCCTCTCCAAGTGCAATTCATGAAAATGGGAATTATTAGGTAGAGATTTATAACATAAACACAGTTTTGGCAAAGCAGTATGACGTGATTTCTGGTTTTAGCTTCCTGTGTTAAAGCGGTCACCGAAAACACTTTTACTTAGGGTAGGAAGATCCATGTGCTGCACAAAGACACATCTTTTACACAGAAAAACCCTCAACCAACCAGTTTGTTTATGAAATTAAGCACTGATAAATGTAAAAGTGAGACACAGCCTACCCAGGAACAGGTACCTGGGACAGCCAAATCACTGAAGCAGAGACCTCAAGCTTTGCCTAACACCAAAAGCAGGATAAATTGATGAAGTCTCTTTCTCTCCCCCAGCACGTTCTGGTAAGCTTTAGACCCCACAAGAACAAGACAAGCACTATTGTGCACACAAACCCACAAAATTTCACATTAGAAACAGGCATCACCAGATGCACTGACCGACACCACCAACCTGAAAACAGCTTCCCTGGCAGCACAGTCTCACTAAACACAAAATACAACACGAAAAGGCAGCAACATACCTTTGAGGAACATCTGTCTCATCAAGAAACACTGATGAGATGTGATGCCTTCACCTTTGTCCTCCACCTCTAGCTTCCAATCACAGACAGAGTTTCACTCATCCAGGCTTTGCTGCCCATGCAACTAATGCTCTGCTTTCCCTTGCATTTGGAGTTCAGAGGTTATTTGCTTCACCTCTTTCCCTGTGGTCTCATACCTCAGCCTGCCCTGGCTCCAGCTCCTTATTGCTATAGCTCTTTGCAATTTCTTCCTGCCTGGCAGGGTCTGGGCAGGGGGCAATTGGTGTCACCTGCACAGCACAGCTATTTCTTCTTAAGGAGACAACCCTGCATTTGCACAGCACCCTTGGTGCGAAGCACAGGCTCAGTTCCTTTCACATGCAGTTATTTTTTATGATATTTGGAAGCCAAACATATTTGGGCTTTAAACTGCATCTGAGTATTGAAGTTAAGTGGCTGTTAAAGACACCCTCTGGAGAAACACCTCACAGACACTGGGGGCAGGCTGGTCCCAGGCAAGATGCAGCCATGGGGCACCCCAACCTACATGGGGTAAATAGAGCTGAGCTCTGTTAAATCCACACTGATCTCACATCAACTGTCTAAAACCAGCCAGGAGCTGAGCCAAGTGACCCCAGAAGCAGGAGTGAACTTTTCTTTACGAAGATACCCATCCCTCAGTAGTGAGGATCGAGTTTTAGTGTTTCCTGATTTAATGCCCTTCTCTTTGGCTGTTTCCCCTTTAAAGTTAACGAATCTAGTAAAACCCAAAGACATACGCACGTTTGGCAGTTTCCTTGATCTCATAGGTTCTAACATAGACATAGGAGCAAACTATTTCTTCTCTAGACAGTTCTTTTTTAACTCCATGCAGTGTTCTAATCTTTGTAGCATGTGTTGTATTGTCGTTCCTGAATCCCACCACGTGCTACTGCAGCATCCACTGTCACTACATAAATCAACAGTCTTTCCAGTAAGCTAGTCACTCCAAAGTATAAATTCATATGCAAAAAGTACATGATTCCTGTAAGCAACTTACATTATGAATAAAGCCCTAAGAACCCAATTCTCCATGCAAAGCCGATGTGCAAACTCCTAAATTAAAACGAAATCTCAGGCAGGTGGAAGTGCCGTTTTGGGACCTTTCTGGGGTTGTGGTTGCCAAGGAAACTGCTTCCTTTGTGCCTGGTCAAAGGCACTGGCTGTTTGGAGCCTCATCCCAGCTATGCCTGCATATGCTGAAGCATTGGAATGGAAACTGCTAGAAACACTCTGATAAAAGAAAAAATAATATTCAGAATAAGGACTTCCTTACAAAAACATCTCTCCATAAAAAAAGGGGGAAGCAGGAGCTGTTCTTGTGAAGCTTGGGATCTGTGGTTGCAGATTCCCATAGCAGATGAGTGCCACTTACCTTCAGAGATGAAGGCAGAGGCACACAGGGACAGCTCTTTGTATGTCATATATGCTAATAGTTAAAAGCAGTGCATAATAAATTGCAAAAAGCTAAATGATATTTCTGACTGAAAAGTCCCACTTTTCCCTATAGCACTGATCTGTTGTTGTAGAAAGCTTCAATAGTTAAAAGAACTGTTGGAAAAGGAAAAAAGTAAATTCTTCTTTTCTTCCTACATTTTTAATTGCTTGCTTCTTGTACATAATTACCTGGTTCTGTGGTTTTGTATAGATTATATGCAGACATCAGGGGAGTCTCAAAAGGACTTGTTTTATTTTGATCTAGAGCTGAATTATTTCCA
Source organism: Neopsephotus bourkii (assembly GCF_033783945.1). Classification (NCBI taxonomy): domain Eukaryota; kingdom Metazoa; phylum Chordata; class Aves; order Psittaciformes; family Psittacidae; genus Neopsephotus; species Neopsephotus bourkii. The sequence continues at coordinate 5,178,398 of NW_026902223.1, forward strand.
GTGTTACTGATTAATTTTGTATGAGGAAGAAGAAAACAATGACAAACCCACAAAAATGAGGAGGACATTGCTCAAGCCTTGGCTTGATCTTGGTGAAACTCCTTAGCTGCTGCTAACATCTTTACTTTTCTGACATTTATTTACATTAGAATCACAGCAAAACAATTCTACTTTAATGGATTACCCTTCATTCCTTGATGTGTTCTTAATCTAAAATTAATAGCACCCTCAGGTTACTTGGTTTTTCTACAAGTGGTTTGTATTAGCTTCAACATATTGATGTAGCTTCAATGCATTCAGCTAGCCCTTACTTTAATACAAGCCAATTTAATGGTCACCTTACATCTATCTGAACTCTAAGCCAGGACAGGAGAGTTGGAGAGACAGGAAACATAAGCAAAGTAGGAATGAAAAGCCAACACCTAAGAACCTGAAACTTCAACATAAGAAGGGAGTAGAAATAAATAGTATGAACCGAGCCAAACTCTTTGGACCATAGTGACCCCTGACATCTCTTAAAGATGTGCTACAAGGACATGTTTGACATTTAGTGGAAGGGTGCTCAAGAATCCACGGTGCTGCTGTGAGATAAACTATACAACAGAACATGATTGCATGGCTCTCAATAGTAAGTCAATTGTACCACAAAATATTAATCCCAGTTTTCCAGTCTACAGGATTGAGTACCATAACAAAGAAATAAAATCATGTGATCTGATAATCTGCTACATATCCTCAAAAGGACCATTTAAAATGAACACAAAACTGACCACAAAAATGCATTTTTGGTCATTTCAGAAAAGCCTAGTAGACATTATTACCATGTATTTTAGGGAAGGAAAGAGGAAACAAAACATCACTCTAAATGCCGTTTGGTCTTTGAGAGTAAAAGCACTAGAACAACAAGGGAGAAAAACACACAGAATAGAGCAATTATTTCAACTTTTATTAGGGAAAAGGTTCCAAGACATTTCTAAATTCACCAGCAAGATGCAGCTACAGACAGAAATGGCTGGTTTTTTGTCTCTTCCAAAGGGCAAGTGCTATACCTTTATTACAGCCATTTCATAATGTCTGAGAAAATGGAAGTGATTATTTGTAACAGAAACCAAAGGTCACACAGGCAGTGCTAGATTAATAAAATGGAGGAATAAGAATATTTTTTTAGAATGAGTTCTTCGACTTTTGTTTATTCATTAAGAAACAAGCCCTGTGAAAGGCAAAAATCAGGGCAACTGTTCAAACCAACAACCTATGAATGAGGCGAAGGCCAAGCAGCAAAGCACGCTAGCTTAGATAAAATTGCAGGGAACGTGACTGAAAGAAGCTGCTTCCCATCAAGCTCAGAAGCTTCACTGGACAGGAATAACCTGCTTTGTCTTGCCCAGGACCTGCCTGTTGCTGCTGATGCACCTTCCTTTCGGACCAGCTATGGCTGCACCCATTTCCCTTGAAATCTTCTGCAACTTCCCACTCATCCAAATGGCTTTTTACATCCCTGTACCACTTGCCAGTGCCAGAAACTTCTAAACCTGTTCTAAAATAGTTACCAACTCCCCCTCTCCTCGCTTCTTTAACGCCTTTGTAAACACAGCTAAATGGATGTGCATCAGACACAAACCCTCACCATCCTGCGGGGTTATTCTCCTATAAACTGCTATAAATCACACAGAGCTCAGAGACCATTGCTCCAGGTTTGAGCACATTAAAACTGTTTGAACTATTCAGATAGAAACCACGCTCCAAATTACAGGACTTCTGGCAGATCCTGTTAGTACAGATGCAGGAGTCCTCCACAGACAGCTGTTTTGACATTCTGGTTAGGAAACGGATGCCACACGCACAGAGCTTGGTGCACATGCTAGCTCCTTGGCAGAAACATGCTCAAGTCCATCTGCCATATGTGGCACCTGGCCAATTCACATTGCAGATTATAGGCTTCAGTTTGAAGAGGAGCACAATAAAATCATAGTTTAAAAAGAGCATGTTGTGAGAGACGTGGGGAATACTGGAAACCAGAACCCTGAGAAATACTGAGATTTGGGTTTTAAAAAATGAATTTAAAGGAAATAAATAATTCTGTATAAACACATATAAGGAGGAAATTCTTTCCTGTTAGGGTGGTGAGGCACTGGAATGGGTTGCCCAGGGAGGTTGTGAATGCTCCATCCCTGGCAGTGTTCGTGGCCAGGTTGGACGAAGCCTTGAGTGAGATGGTTTAGTGTGAGCTGTCTTTGCCCATGGCAGGCAGGTTGGAACTTGATGATCTTAAGGTCCTTTCCAACCCTAACTGTTCTATGATTCTATGAATAAATACACTTGCACCATGTGCAACTGTAACACACTTGTATGTTGTTGAAGCTTTACCCTATGTCTCGTTACAGAAAACTGTTCTGGCAGTTCTGGCAATACATGTTGTGCTCTGGAGGAGTGCAACTTGAGGAGAACTTTTTCATGCTCAGAATAAAGCTTTTTAAGAGCTGATGTAGTTAATTCCACCTTACTTCTCCAGGCATGTGTCAGAAGCCCATAAAGCCAAGAGGTTGTGAGTTGCGGTCAGCAAGTAAGTCCTACCAAACTGTCAGAAAACACCCACAGAAATAAGCTGGTAAGAATTACAATCCTTACTTTCATAGGAACAATTTAAAGTACTGATCTTCATCCCCCCCTTCTAAATAAAACCAAACCCAGAGTGGTGTTATTTACAAAAGAGTACCTGGATGCATTGAACTTTGAATACATTCCAGGGAAAACGGCTTATTTCCCCAGTAAACAATTGATGCATATTATATACATTATTGTATATATGCAGCTTCAAGAACTGGTAGAAATGCTAAGTCATGACTCTTACAGATAGGTGATATTTGGCATTTCTTTCTCAAACTCCTTAAGCTGAGGACATGAAAACATGCAAATATTGCCTCACCTTAGGGAAAAAAAGGTCAACAATAGCCACTTCTCCTTAACTTTCTAGTCCTTTTTCCTGAAGGAAATTAAACACAGATTTAAAATGTTTGAATCCAAAGACTTAAAAAGCTTGAAATAAGAAGTAATAGGAAAAAATCTGTCCTGGCTTTCAAACCTATTTCTTGGTAGGGATGGAGGGAGAAACTAGATGAGTAGTTGTCAAAGCACAGAATTATTTTGTTTACTGCCTGCAACAGGGAAAGCATGTGGTTATAGGGGAGCTATTAGCTCCTAAGAAAAAACATAAAAGCTCTTCATACCATACTCATGTGATCTTTAATTTCCAGGGAATCTCCAGTCTTTTCAAGGAAGCAGTTTTGCTCTTACTGTCCTTGATGGAAATCCTTTGCATGGATGTTTCATTTCAACTACTTCCCATCTAGCCTGTGTTCGGGAAACAGTGGTACACCTTAAGATGGCTCAAATTCTGATTTTCAAAATACAGATTGATGATGATTTCATTTTCTTTTTGATGTGTAAACAAACACCTTGGGAGATACCAAATTTAGGTGAATTAAAGGAGGAACTTCAAAGTAGGAAAGCAAGCTGGCACTTAGGACGTTTAAAAGTGTTATTACTGGTATTCTACCTTTGACAAGACTGAGTCAAAGATGTGCTGAAAAGACAATGGTAAATTGCCATTTGATTTTGCTACAATTCTGTCATCATCCCCCAGGATTGACTAGATCAATAGCAGTAGCAGATCTTTCTCAAATATATTGCTATCATTTAGCTAAAGCTGATAAATACTGCAACCAAAGTGCCAAGACAGAAAACTGAGAGGAAGTAAGACTTACTGCAAATTAAAATGAACAGCAGCAAACGCACAAAAAAGATGGTTTAGGACATGTTTTGACATGAGCTTAAGTATTACCAGGCATCCCACTATAGATGAATTGTTAGCAAAGATGCGTGCATACACGTGTAAGAGGGGACAGAGCAGAAAATGAGGGACATGGTATTATTATCTCTTCTTTTATTTTGCATGAAACACACTGAGCTGAGTGCATCATCTGCACACTCTGGCTTTGGACCCCCAATTCCTTCCTTAACACAGAATTAGCAACAGATCTAGAAATAATTGCTTAGACACACCAGGAGGGCGCCCTGGGAGCTGCACCACAAGCAGCAACACTACATAGCTACAGCAGACCAGCCATGACATGCTGCTTCTATTTCTGCTGAAGAAAAGTTTCCTCTAAGAAATCACTGCAGGGACTGAATAGTGACAGGAGATACAAGTGGCAGAAATCAGACATCTATATATGGCAGCACCATAGCAGGGGCTTAATCATCTCTACTTATTTCAGCTGCCACACAGAGGCAACAGTGCACAGGAGAAACATCACTAACTGAATGTCAAGATTTCAAATGAGTTATGATTTCTTTCTTTGCTTATACAGGCGAGATATATTCTCTTCTTCTGAGCAGGCAAATGCTTCCCTGGGATTTTGCTTGAGTAAATCTAGTCCCAGGGTCCCTGACCTGTGGGACCCCCCAGTTTTTCAGCAGGAAAATAAAGGAGGAGGAACAGCAGGAGTGATCTTTCTTTCACTGTGTAATTTGCTTCCCCTTGATGTCCGCATACTAATAAAACTTTATGTTGGTCTATGTTGTAGAAACTATACTTTTTCAATACCTTTTCTTCAAATATAAATGAATGATTGAAGTTGGATACTGAGGCCTGAAATAGTCCCAACCCCGCATACTCACAAAAAAGACCAAAGCATTTTTAGGTCAAGATTTATCTCACCCTTAAGTAAACACTGAAAATAAGTCAGATGAATCTCTTCTTCGAAGCATTAACTGTAAATGAAGCAAGAGACATCTGCCTGGTGGACAACTCCTGTCAGGGAAACCTATTCCCCCTATTCCTGAAGCAGTCATTCCAAGCCCAGTTCTATCAAAGAGGCTTTTAAACAGGTCATTTTCTCAGCTAGCATCTCCTACATGCCAGATTAAACATCAACCACCTCTCAGAAATGCTAACTTGAAGTACTTTAAATTGCTGCTAGCTCAGTGAAACCTAATTTGAGAGGGATGTACAAGACCACCTCTACTCTTTGCAGGATATGTCATTTAATGGTGTCTCTAATTACCCAGGTGCTTTAGCTTTTACTATCCAATCTGGTTAATCATTCTATGGAATTACACAGGAGTTACCTGGTGTTTGACCTGTGATGGTGTTGACAGCTTTGCTAAGCTAGCCAGGAATTCGCAGCAATAGCCTTGTAGCAGCCATGGAAGGATATTGTCAAAATGTTCCATTCCAGGCGCTGTGCTTTCCAGCCAGTGCAAATGAATGTTTAAAACATGTTTTGATTTAATCAAATGGATGACCCTCCTTCAGTATATTGTGTTCTGAAAACAGCTGAGTGACCATTATGTTTTATGTTAACTATTAAAACATTGTGGCTGCAGCATATAGATAGAGTCCAGTAAATAAGAATTTCCACAGGTATTTATCTGGTTGAGCTCGCCACAATGCTTGACAATCAGAAGATGGAAATTCTTGCAGTTTGACAAACAGAAAATGAAGCAGCATAAATGCATTGAGCCTGTCATTTTCATAAGTCTAATGCCTGAGAGCCACGCACTAACATTTTTATGGCTTGTTGAAAATCCCAAGCCTATCACTCCTTTTTCTCTCATACCCCTGGGGATCAGTGATCCCCACTTTCCAGCTCATTTCCACTAACAAAGTGAGGTTGTATCACTTAGGGCAACATGAACAATATAACAAGAAGCAGCTTTACAGGAATTGGCATCCATCCTTATCGGTAGTCTGGTTTTTAGGGAACTGACTAATGAAGATGGCACAGATGCTATGTTCAGTGACACAGCATTAGGTTTTTGGATATGCACATGTGATGTGTGATTTGGCTCAAGATGCGCTTCCACTAAATTTTGGACAAAATCCTCTATTTTGCCTCCATCTTTTGTGATGCCAAATTCATGCTGGTATAATATAGAATGAGTCTGACCCAAACAGTCACTTTTTCTGTGATCTGCTTCTTTGTATTCAAGTTAAATACGCTTCCAGTGTCTGACTTGATGAACATTTCACAGAACTCATACACATGTAGCTCCACGAATTCTAGAGTGCTGCAAAACTCTTTAATATGTGGATTGTGATCAGAATCAATCACTGGGCTATTCATCTGATGCTATTCAAAGGCTCCATAAAGTATGCAAGCAACCTTCATTTCAGAATGTCAATCAAGGTATTTATTGAGAACTATGTTGTTTCTTCTGGTTTAGAAAAAAAGTTCTGAGTGGGGCTATAAACCAAACTACCCCCAAAATGGAAAGAGGTACAAAAGATGCACTGATAATGGAAGAATTAAAGTGCCTTTTTCTTTTCTTCTTGCACAGTATAAAAATATAAGTATAGTCTAAAAATCCCACAATTTCATAGTCAAGAAATTTATTTTCAAGCTTCAAATAGCAGATTTCACCTTGCACACAGCAAATAACCAATATAACAGGTGACTTTAGGTACTTAAAAATGGGTTAAAACACAGAGACTAAGACTTTTCAAATGAAACCCAAGGGAAATCAGTGTGAATTTTCCAATGCTTATCATGAGAGGTAAATTCCTTTTGGGTTTTTTTCTGCTTTAATGTGACTCAGCCATAAAAATGTCTGACAGTTGTTAAAAAGCCAAAAGAAGCAGTTTATTTGTTAGAAGCACTGGGGACCCATGACTCTCAGTGAAGCCCAGTAGGCTTCATTGATGAAGACCTTCTAGAAACAAGATGTGAAAAACAGAGACCTTTCTAAAGAATCTGCTCTCATTTTTAATTCTCATTCCTGACAGTAAACCAAAGACTTCTATTAATTAAAGCATCTTTAGTAGAATAATCCTTCATTCCCTATTGTTCCCATTGAACGGAGAATCAGGCTTGTACCATTTCTCCTTGAGATTAGTTATGAATGAAGAATCTGGTAAGCGGCTCAAAAGTGGTTAAAGACTCTGGTTTGCCTTAATAATCAGAAAATACTGCAGAAATTCCTGCCTATTTTCTGAATGGAAACTCAAACTCATCCCTGGCTTTCTAGGAGGTGGCAGCTGAGCAGGCAAAAGAGAACAGAGTAAGTCTAAGTAGCAGTATTATTATTTGAGCTTTTCATGGCAGGCAAAAGGAAAGCTACTAAAGATTGCTGGAACTAGAAGTAAGAGTGAATTCATGTCAAAATACGACCCAAAGCCCCACTTATCCTGACTGTCCTTTGTGAGACTAAATTGATATTTCTATAAGGCTTTAAAGAAAAAATAGCTTACCTGCTTATATAATTACTTCAGCAGAACAGGCCGTATCCTACTTCCCTTTCAGCTGCTAATCAGACTGTCTCTAATGAAAACATTCACTCCTAAAATCAGTGACAGAAGTCCATACCTCCACATAGGATTCACACTGTGCTAGTAAGGACTGACTCCTAACTGATTCCTAAATCGAGATGCCTAAAAATCAAATACCTCATCCAAAACTTGGATCTAGGCCTAAGGAAAGCATTAACCTAGAGGTACAGAGCAGACAAGAAATCCAATCATGTCCATCCTATGCAATGCAATTCCAGGATTTGAGATGGGAAAACCATGTGGTAGTCTCCCCACACTATCCCTTATTGTCTTAAAATCCCAATACCTCCAGGAATTATTTTCCCCCAGGCAGTAATCAGAGCATCAGTGCAGTCTAGGGTAAGATGCAGATGTGACAGTTAAACCACCTGATGTCAGAGAAGTAGAAACATCAAGGGAGGAGACATTAAGAGCTTTGCATCATTCCATCTAATTTTCACTGTAAAAATGTAAACTTACGTCTCAAGTGTCTTGTTATGCAAGTTCAGCAAGTGGGAAGGTTTGAGCAAATGAGTTTCACTTTTGCCAACTGAGATTATTTTGGCATCTGGAAATACACTGTGGAAGACAGTATTCAAATCCCTAACCATGTTCCTATTTCACCCTCCCCCCAGTCTTGTAATGTCCTCTTTGAGAAATGCCTTAGACTATTGCATTTCCATTACTGGTCTCAGATCATTTACATCTAATCTTCTTCCAGTGCTGTTAACAAAAGCTGGGCTAGCATGTGCAAACATAAATAACATTTTTTGATGTGAAATCCCAGTTTCACTATGTAACAGACTTCAAAGCGGGTTTAACATTAGCAATGCCTGCCACACTGGTTATTAAACCGCTTTCTGTAAGAGTTATTGCTTTAATTTATACATCTATTTTGGCTGCAGCAATCCCCGTTCCCCCCTTTCATTTACTGAGATCCTTTTTAAAAGAAAATGGTTCAAAAAGGACAAACAAGGTGTAAACCAACAGATCCAGGCACGGGTACAGTAATGTTAACCTAGCCTTTACGCATAGCCTATTAGTGTGATCTCAGAGGGGTCTGGGTTAAGGTATCCTGTTCCACCTCTGACAAGGGAAGTTACTTGCATGCTATTCATCTTGGCATCATAGCCTGCAAGAAAGTTCTGTGCAAAGCACACTTGGCTCTTTCTCAGGAAAAGCCATTTGGGTGTGGGAGGGAATGGAAGCCCAGCCTGGGAGTCCATTAAACAGCCCAGAGAAGAGTCTGTCAAGCCACAGAATATCCACAGGACATCAGATCATAAGACCCACTGGGGTATCCTCCAGAAGACTGGCTTTCTCAGACACAGCTAAAAAATGAGAAGAGAGGGAGAGAAATGAGGGAAAGAAGAAAAACAGTGTTATTATTTCAATTTATATTCTTTGAAAAGCACCCCTCCTTCACCACCACCATCCAGTAGCTAAATTTTCCATTAAAATTAAAGTGGAAGAAAGAGAATAGTGCGATTGGTGGGGTTTTATGGTCTAATGAATTTCTGCAAAACACAGTGCCCAAGCCCCTAGATGATAAATCACTTTTGACATATTCTGCCGTTGGAGTTTGTATTCTAACATCTGTGCAGCAGCTGCTTCAAGCCACTAAGTCTTGAAAAACTCATACCTGTAACAAGCGGTTTCATTCACGTAAAGCTCAAAGCCACGTAAGCGCTCAAACTCATTCCTCCTTGCTCAGAAGCTCAGGCAAAGAAGCAGCGATGTCCAACACTGCCTTAGGCTGCACAACAGTCTCTTAGTTTTAAATTAAACCCTTTGGTGGGAGAATAAGAGCTGCAGCTCTGTCAAACAGATCCAGTGAATGCTACGGTTATTTTCAGGGTGAGGCTGATGGATCACGCACTGTGCCTGACCTCGAGAACAGAAGCAGTTCTGTAGTGACTGGTGAGTGGCTTTTGGATACAATACTGAGCAGAACTCCTCCAAGAACAGAATATTCAGTTCCATCAAAAGTAAAAGCCCAGTTTGTAAAAATTACCTAGATTTTTCTTTTAGCAAGAGAAAGCACACAGAACATAAGGGCAAAGCCAAAACAGCTCATGTTTTCAAATGGAAAATTTCAATTGCTTTGTATTTTTTTGAGTTACACAAAATGCAAATGAAAATCAAACTAAAAAGCAAACAAATGTTTGTTTCTGCCAGTAAGAAACAGAACCACTGCCTTAAAAAATGTGTTTCAGGCTTTTCCTTCATGGAAATGCCTGGAATTTGAAGGGAAAAGAGGATTCAAAGGAAGATAAGGTTTTGTAGGTAGAAGTACTCATTCTCCACACAGTGAGTGGTTAGAGCAATCCTCATTAGATCAATCAGAAATACAAAGAATTCATACGCAGAACAGATCAGGAAAAAAGCACTAGATGATATATTCCTGGTTTTCACTTCAAAGCTCCCCTGCACTTCAGAATGAGATAGTATATCGTAACATGTAGGTTTCCATGGCAAACGTGTAATTTCACTATAAACAGCGTATGCTAAAAATGTATCTTTCTGGTGGCAGCTAACACCCAAGGGCTGTAAGAGATCACCTTCCTCTTTTCAAACTACATTCACAGTTGTTTATTATAAACAGATATTAGAATGGATGCAGGATTGTAAACTTCTTAAACGAATATCTCATCTACATTCATTGGTTCACAAAAGCTGAGAAATTTGCTGCATTATGCAAAGATACATGTTTATTCCAGATGTATTCCACCTTCTGAATAATTCCCAAGAATGTTTGCTTAATGTGGCAAACCACATGAGCACGACCAACTTTGTTGTATTATTTTGTACTAATCTTCAACTTTTTAACTCCTGCATTTGCCTTGTTGCCATCACACTATCATCAGTGGAACTGAGCAACATGAAAAATGTGGAGTGCTCCATGGGAGGCGGACAGTCGAGATGGAGCAAGAACGTTCTCTTAACACAGGTTCCTTGATTGAAAGGGAGGAGAAAAACAAAGGGTCACAAGGAAGAGGCACACAGTGCCTTGTCTTCAACTTATTTCAGAAAATACACATGAAGAATCATATGATAAATTCAGCTTCATATAGACCCAAGAAGATTAATTACAGTTCTCATTCCCTATTGTTTTGTATGAGGAAACTACAGTTTAGCCAAACTAACACAGTAGGTTGATTGCAGACCTTCCTACTTTTAGGTCAGCATTCTACCTATTAAATCATGTCCATCCCACAGATAATAATATTGAGTTTGAGCTTTGGTGGATACTAGAGAAATTAGGAGTTGCTCAACTCAAATCTCACAATTGATCTCAAATAGTTTTCCACGTAGAGCTTCAGAAATGCCAGAGATCACTTTTAATTTGCACATTTACACAACAAAAACCCAGCTGATGGAGTGATCAGATGTAGATTAAAAAACAACAAAAAAAGCTTCCCGAACTCTCCTAGACATAGGCTGCAGCTAACTCTACTTAGCTTCATGGATGAATGACTAAATTGGTTTGGGAAGTCAGCAGTTCGAATCCAAATTGAGAAGAGTTTCTAAGCTACTCTTGAAAACTCGTCTCCCTTTTTATTCATCACTACCCTCAAAGACTTATTTTTCCTTGCCATTTTCCTTCACCAACCTAGAAAGTTTTGCCCATTGATAAAAAGCCACATTCTACTTCTCTTCAGGTAAAATACTGACATTTCTGCACAGAGCAGCATCATCACAGAGAGATGAACAAGGAATATTCAAGACAGCACAGGCTAAAAAGATGATTCTTGCTCCACTTCCAGTCCTAGAGCATCACTGCATTCACTGCTGGAAAGAATGGACACCTGTGGAGGAAAACGGCTTAAGGAATCAAGCAGAATATTTAGCAGAGGACCCATTTTCAAGCAACTAATTTATTCCAGCACTCAAGTCTGCAGCATGGAAATAAAATAATGAAGGAAGAAAACACCAGAAGAGATAAGATAGCAAAATTGGTCTGAGAAAAACGGTCTAACCAATGAGATGTGTTGTTATATTGGTGTATTTCATCATCAAAGACAAAAGTAGTTGAATTAGGCTCATTATCACTGTTGGCCTTTATACACAGGAAGATTTAACAAGTATGTAAATGTATCACTGATTACTTTCTTTTCCATCTACTCTAAGTCCTGTCAACGTTTCAGCTCATTTGTGCTCCTGTTTGACAGCAGTACCTAGAGCTGGTCAAATACTGCAAAGCAGTGTTTACCAAACGGTTGTATGAATTCCGAGCAGCTGCTTGGTTCAGCAGTGCTTGTGCCCCTTGTTGTTCATGAATATTCAAAGAAACATGGTTTTGTTTGCACAAATGGTTGGGGAGTGGCTGTTCTTGTATGAATACATTCTCATGCAAACAGGGATATTCCTGTGGGATCAAGAGTGTTCCCTAATTCACTGCTAACTCCTTGTTATTCCCTTGTTAAAAAAGTTTGGGGCATTTACTCAGAAATCAGAAACAATATCACCTGACTCAATTAACCGGCTGGATGCTACCACACACGAGTAGTCAGCAGCAAACAAGAGCCCAAAACTCAGGTATGCCAAGGATGGATTTGAGCAAAACGATTCATGGCTTTTTAGGAACATAATAAAAGAGTTAAACAGTGACTACTAGTCAAAATGAATAACTAGCCAGGTGCTCATAATGCATCTCGCTTTGAAATCAGGATGCTGTTGTTAGCATATTCGGGGGGGTGTGGGGGGGTGGGCAATAACCACCCTGACCAAGCTAGTCTAGCAGATGTTCTCTTTCAGATTGCCTGCATTCACTAAGGCTTCAACTTATCTTTCTCCGGATTAGATATTGTACAATATTCCTTTAATGCCTTTTTCAGCAGAAAAAAAAATCAGATAAATGATGTATCAATGGATCTTGCTTAAAGAAGCATCAGCAGCAACAGTTTTGGGTGGAAATGCCAAATGCAGAGCAGACAGTAAGGGGATTTCTGCAGTGAGGCTCAGATGTTGAGCCTTGCCTATTCTGTATTCACGAACAGCTTTTGACAGTTGTGAGTTAAGCCATTCAAAGATGAACATACTGGGAGCTTATCTGGGGAGGTTCCTGCTCATCTCCAGACAAGATCCTTAGAAATTTGAAAGCAAAGGTTATACAAGTGCCTAAATTTGTATGACTCATCACAAGGGTTTACTATGGGGGGAGCTGAACTTGAGAAAGAGCGAGACAAAACACACATTGAGTCTATTAATTATGTAGATGCATTTCTCATTTGCAAATAAGGAAGCAACATATTTCTGTAAGTACAAAGAAACTGGCACAGCATTATAATGCCAAGTTAAACACCAGTCAGCAGCAGCATCTTTATAGCCAGTGCTGGCTTGGGGGAAGGGATGGCATAGATTACCTCCCCTTTTATTTCCTATGATTTCAGGAACCGCTCATAAACCTGATTTTAGCATGTTACTCTGTTGCTAAGCAGCAAATGAGTGGACAGAGTCATGTCCACAGCTCACTCTGCTTTTTCCACAGTACACAAAGTTCCTGGATTCAGGGTAACAATAAAGAAAGAAGCAAAACTCTCTATTGCATCCCTTTTAGAATAGAATGTGATTATCATAACAGAAAGGTTGTTCCATCAGTGTTGCTCAACCTGAAATGACTTTGAAAGATACTATTTATAAAATACTAATTAAAATACTAATCGAGTTGGTAGGGAGGTAGAATTAACTATATAAAACATAACTGCAATGGTATATTACCGTGAAGCTGTTTCAGCCACACAAAGCCTGTTTCTATTTTCCTTCTCCACGCGAGCAGTGGTACATTGTGATATCTTCCTGGCCAGAGGGAAACTTCAAAGAGCATTTCCCAGCTCCGCAGAAAACCCTCCTGCTAGCACATATCTGACTCTTAATACACCCAATTTGAAGATTATCTGAGAGAATTCAATGAATATTCTAGCTTCTGCAACTAAATATTGTTATTCACTCCTAAGAACTCCAGAGTGCATACATGTTGAGCTGAAGTTAATATTTATGATTATAAGTATAATTATTCTGAATCATGAAAAATAAATTATTTGATTACCAATCCAACAAGATGCAATTCAAACCCTAACTACTTTATGTATTTCAGAGTACGGACTTAATTTGTGAGGAAGATGGGATTTACCAGCTCATATTACAAACCAGACAATTTAGCTCAAGCGTTGTTCAAGATGCCCCAGTCTTTAAAGCACAGACATCATTTCAGCCTCAAAATTGGTAAGTGTTCTTCCTGAGGGTAGACACTGGTATTACTTTATTCTTTCCTAGGCGCTCATCTCAGAAAATTTTACCCATTTATAACAGACTTATTTCCTTTTGGCTCAAGGAATAACTGGACAATGTTTTCCAGCCTTTTTTCCGTCTCTGGCTGGAGGGCTTCAGCCCCTGCAACTTCCATGTGCTTGAGACAAGGGCAAGGCTGTTCAGGGCTTGCTAATCCTCTGCTCCTGCAACAGGCAGCACAGCAGCAGAGACAGAGCACTTTGCTTTTCCTCTTCCCAAGGCTGCCAAGAGCACAATCCTGCCAGGAAGCCCTGAGCAACCCGAAATTCAACCTTGGCTGACCAAAAGCACCCAGGGCTCTAGGTCAGCTGGGATACAACACAGGTCCGGGGGCTCTGTGATACCCCTCCCAGCTCAGAAATACCCTTGACACATTTGCTGCTGTGGCAATTGCTGGCAAACGAACATTAGACTATTGTGAAGAGCTGAGGAAGCCATCTGCAAGCCACAGGAAGCAATCCCTCAGTGTCTCCTCTTTCACACAGCCAAGCCAGCCTCCATCTATCCCACTGTCACAGCCGGATGCTTCATCTGTGACAACATCCTCACTGACAATCCTGCTTTGAATTTCTGTTAGCAACCTGCACAAAACAAGGCTGACAGAAAGGGACAGCAAGAAGCCTTGCTGCAAAACTGTGCAAAACCAAAGTACTTACACATCTATAGCTGCAGAACAAACAGGCTGCTCTGCAAGCAGCAGAAGAGAGGGTGGGAGTGCTCTGGACATGCATCTTGTCAATGGCTGTCCTGAGGTCTGATAAGGCGCCAGATCCAATTGTAGGTTCTCCCTGCATTTGAAGTCTTCCTAACATCTCTGTGCTGATTATTATATATTAGAAAGGGGCCTGAGCTCTCCATATAGCCTTCTCCTCAAAAGAGCACTTGCAGCAAAACTTCCACCCAGTCACCTACTCCTGCAAAATCCATAACAATTAATTGCCTCTGAGCCAGCTCTACCCTTCTGCCAGCCGGGCTGAACTCAGTCAATGGACTCAGATCACTGAGGAGAGAAGTGAGGGATAAAGGAAGAGATGAATATACCTTCAGTATTGGTTCTTTAGGAAACAAGGGTATAAATAGAAACCTTGCCATAACAGGAAAAAAAATAGATCCTCTGCTCTTGTAGTAAATAAAGTCTCGCAGGATGAAGAATAGCAGTATCAATTCCTATTTTAACAAACTCAGCTCCAGGAGATTTTAATTTTTATCCAAAGACACATCAGAGAAAATTAAAAGTCATTGATCTTGTTTATCTACCTCCCTTTCTTCTCCTCCTCCCTCTTCCAGATCTCAAGCACTTACAAAGCAAATTAAACACAGTCCTTAAGGAAGCACTAGAAATCACTGCCTCTTAGCATCTTATTTCCTAAAAGGAAGCCCATCAAAGAAGTCTTGGAAAAACAACAAAACATTCACCTCCCAGTCCCCAAAGCTTTCATTGTTTTGGGAAAGTTGTGGCCAGCTGCATCCTTCAGTGCCCTCTTTAAATACATTATTCACAAGTGTGCTGACCCTAATTGATTCCCCAGGGCCTCCTGTGCCTCACTGTTTAATTTTATCTTGCTACTCACTTATGGCAGACAAGAGGTTTGAGGGTTTCTTCTTAACCTTTCTCACTCAAGTGACTCAGTCCTAAGAAAAACAATGGCTCTGACCCATTTTTTAGGAGCTGATGCTAGGGAGGATGTTTTTCAGTGTTTATAAAGTTAGAAAGTAACAGAAAACAGGAAGAACGCTCCCCTTCTCCAAGCAAAGAATCAAAGACAGATTTAAACACTAATGTAAATTTAAAGAAGTCCAACCCAAACCAGAACTATTTGCAGCTCTATCTCCTGAACTGCAGGAGAATGCAGGTTTAATAGTTTCTCTCTAAAATTAGTTTATCAAAAAGAAATGTCGCTGTCACAGAGTATCTGCTCATTTAGATAACTGCTGTGGGTATGCTTCTTTTTATCCTCTTCCTAACAAAAACCTCAATTATAGCACTGAACATTTGGGGTAGAGCTCAAATTAAATGGAATACATATCCTTAGAGAAATCAGCTGTGCATTATGAAGTCCTTGACAACACTAAAAATCCACTGTCCAGCTGAGGATGCTTTTGCTTTTTGAGGGTGGTTTTCTTCCCTTACTTGTTCATATTAGCATGTCAAGAGCAGTGCCTTTATCAAATAAGGGGGAAAAATAGGCCAGGTTCCTGAGAAACACCTTACACAGCAAGTTGGTAATAAAAATGGAACAAGAGAAGTCTGAGATCAGATTTTCTCTTGGAAATTGAGCTGGATCATATTGGACCCAGATGACTGCATATGAACTGAGAAACTTCTGTAATGCCATGAAATCAAGTTATTCCAGCTTTGGGCAACGACAACTGGGGGAGCCTTCTGTACAATTAAAGTGAAGAAGGGGAAGATGCACAGCTTCTGTTCTGCTTTTTACAGGCAGACTTATTTTGAGGACAGTATACTGGGAGATCTTGTGATACAAAGCAGCAGCATCGTTTTGAACTCTAAGGTAAAAGAGAAGAAATCCAGTTGCACATTTGCCCTAGAAAGCTTTAGGTGTCTTTATAAGCAGCCTAAAATAATTTTATTCTTAGTTACTCTGAATATATTTGACTGCTAAGGTAAAATGTTTCTTTAGTGCACGTGCATTTGGCAGCAGATACTATCAAAGAGTATCATACAATAGTTAGGGTTGGAAAGGATCTTAAGATCATCAAGTTCCAACCCCCCTGCCATGGGCAGGGACACCTCACACTAAACCATCTCACCCAAAGCCTCATCCAACCTGGCCTTGAACACTGCCAGGGACGGAACATTCACAACCTCCTTGGGCAACCTATTCCAGTGCCTCAGCACCCTAACAGGAAAGAATTTCCTCCTTACATCCAATCTAAACTTCCCCTGTTTAAGTTTTAACCCATTACCCCTTGTCCTATCACTACAGTCCCTAATGAAGAGTCTCTCTCCAGCATCCCTACAGGCCCATTTCAATTCATTGTGAAAAATGAAGATAAAATTGTGTTTGGGATTAAAAATGACTTTTTTTCCCTACTAAATTACATTGCTAGACTATGCCTGGAAATGGCTTGCATATTCGGTAGAATTCAATGTAAGATCACAGCTACTCACTGAAACAGCAAAAATACCAGATGAAAATCCACAGAACATGTTAAAAACTTTCAAACTAGTACCAGTTAGCGTGACAATCACTAGTTTGTAACTGAACAGATGATTGAGGTAAAGCAACTTCATTCTTTTGTCTCATTAGCAATGCTGACAAGTGCTTGAAGTCTTTCAGAGGTAGAAATTCCTAACGCTGGGGAAATATCAAGAGCTGTTGCAATCAAAAGAAAGAGGGGAAGTTGTAGCATTTTTTCATCCAAGTTACAAATGCCTACAGCTGATCTGCAAAGGGAAATTAGGGCTCAACTTCTATTAAGCTAAAAATATAAAGGCAGACTATAGTACAGCATCACATAAATCCAGGATGAACGGCCAGGTACAATTAAAGGTCAAACATCAGCAATATGCCCTCGAGGAGATTCAGCAAGAATGAAGGATGTTAACCAGGAAAATTCTCTGTTGTTACAGGGTCACCACGTTTAGAATTAATTAATCACAATATTAAAAGAATAATTTTCGTTTCTAATTAACCACATTACAAGGCAGCATCCTCAGTCTTTTATCTCAGGGACACAGTGTGGTGCAGATGAAGACTCCAAGGATCTTTCAGATACTGAGATTACATTGACTTCAGCAGGAGTTTGGTTCTTAAATTCAGCTGTATCCAGGCTTGACTCACTAAGGACTTCACATACTTTAGGCAGAAGCATGTGCTGGCTTGTTTCACAGAGCAGCCCAGAGTTTACAATCAGGTGAAGTTAAAACTGCTGTTTTGCATGCAGGAACCATCCAGCAGAACCTGGAGAGAAATCCTGTGAAAAATTTATCAAAAGTGTTGAAAAATCACTATCTCAAGTGAGGCTGGGCTGCTGCCTTTCTTTCTTCTTTCCAAGGCTGAACTGGCAGAGAAATGAACAACTATTATCTGTTTTATCTCCAGGTTTGTTTTCCCCCTCCCCCAGAAGTGCAGTGTCTTACTAACAAAAAAGAAACCCCAAAATCAAAGGGAAACGAGTCATCAACACAGCCCTAGCTTGCAGCTAGTTTTGATGGCCCTCAAAGGGATAACAGTCCGTGTGTTTTCTACCAATGAACCCAAGGACAAGTATTCTAAAATCATAGAAAAGTTACATTTTTGCAGCAAAGTTTCTGTTGGGGGCACGACCTCCACCTCTGCTCATCCTTGGTCCCTGCCCCTTGGTCCAGATGCAGGCTGACCCTGGGGCACAGTCAGGACCCTGAACATGGAGAAACCTCCTGAAGCCGGATAGTCCTGCAAACTGCACTGTCAACCCTAATCCAAGGCCTTGATCAGGCTAGAACTGATGGCCAGATGTGTTTCATCTAAAGGAGACTTTTCAGGTTCACTCAGCTGGTTCAGGGTTATCTGCCTAAGGCACCGGTGGGAAGAAGCATTTGACCTACAAGCTCTGCCACTTGCCTTGGCCAAGGACCAGCCCTCAAAAGCCTCCCCAAACCTTTCTGCTGATTCTCTTTGGCAGTGGAAGGAAATGAGAATAGCCCGTATGATGTCTAGTGAGAGCTCCTGTGTGAGCCCTCATACCACCTACCCCAGTTTACATACATGCTGCTCTCAACCATGGCATTAGGAGCATGGACAGCTCAGGCCACACATGGCAACAAGAAGATGCTGCCACCCCAGCAGCTTTCACACAGTTTGTGGATGTGTTACTCAGCACAGCTGCAAGTGCACAGTCCTCACTGTAAAATCCACTCAAGAAACAGCAAAAATACATGTAGAAAAAAATCCACATCTTAATCCCTGCTGCTCTATACACGCAAGTGCAGTGTGGAAAACAATCAGCAAAGCACTGCTGTTCAACAGTGGTTTGTATTCACTTCTAAAATTAGCCCCAATTCCCTTCACTGGGTAACAGAGAATGAGCATGGGAGCAGTACGGTTTTGTTATAATACCTGTATTTTAATAGTACATGTATTCAGAACTATTCCTTTGGAGTAAAAGGGATTCTAACTGTAACTGTTCCGCTGTATTAGAGAACAATTATGTATTAAAACACACTGAAATTGCATTGAAATTTTAACAAACTACAAGGTAATTACAGTCTTTGTAAAGAGTGACTGTAACAGAGTAACAAAGATGAGAAATAAGCATACAGACCAGACATCTCTATAATATTCTGCATGTGGATCCGCCTAACTTTCCTTCACACCTATTGGACTCAGACTGCCACATCTGGGAACCACCAGCGTGCAAACACGCAGCAGAATAAGACTGGTGTTTTGTGCAGCCAAACACGCAGTGTCTGTCCTATTGCTGAGTTTCCCAAGCAGACCTAACAGGTGGAATTGCTCCCTGCTAGGCACTTCCCCCTTGGAAACAGCTTCCTGGATAATTTGTGGCTGGCAGTCTTCCCCACCACAGTGCAAGCATGAATGGAAACTGCTGGTGTAAATTTACTGCTTGTTAGGAAAAAGGTGGCACATTTTACTTTGTAAGTGGAAGAGAGATTATAAAAAAACTTTGGGATTTTTTTCCCCATTTGATACAAATATTCCCGTGTATCCCAGATAATTCTTCAGCTACAAATCCAAACCAAATTACTTTCCCCAAAGTTTTAACTGATTGCGCAAATCTTTACCATCTGTTGCGCTAACTGCAGAGAAAAAAACAGCATAATTTGCCATTGTATCATAATAACATTAGATTGGTGATCTATGGGGCCTCGAATGTTCTTTACTCAGAGCTGTGAGCTTTTGTTGGCCTTTGCACCTATTCTGAATACAAACCCAAACACAAGACTGCTCCCTCCCTCCACTGTGCATGCAACCCCCAGCTTCACTGTACCAAATCCAGGGAAAGGATGCTATTAAACTCTTCCATCTTGGAACACATAAATAATTCACACCTTTCCTATAAATATTTATCCCTTTAACCTCAACTGTCATTACAATAAAGGTTACAGTCTTCATCCATGTCCATTTTTCGGATATGAATCAAATAGTCTGAATTTAGTCTGAATTTGCCAACTACTTTCTCTACTTAATTTATATTTTTCTTAAAATTCAGATGTACAACATGTTTCTCACAGCAGTTAAACAAAATGTCTTGATTTTCTTTGTCTTTTTCTTTTCAACCAGTGCTCGTCCATTGGCTTCAACAGAACTACTGTGGGCTTACAGGAAAATGAGAACCAAGCCTGCAATTACATCTTTTTATTAGTGTCTTATGGTTTTAAATAAAAACATAATGATATTATAGTCATATCTGTATGGTACAAACACATCTGAACTGCAACCCAGGGGATGGAAAGCATCCATGAACTTCCTATACCTCCCTTAAATGCTAAACTGACACAAACTTCTTTTTTCCCCTACATGCAGTCTCCTCTATTATCTCTTGAAAAAGAGAACGTCCCAACAAAATCATCCTGAAATTTGGCAGCTTTATAAGCCCAAATGAGACATTTCTGTCCTATCATCACCTCAGGAGGAAGAGAAGGGAAACAGGGAAGAGAAGCAATAAAAGTTATGAACGCTCATAAGCAGGAACAGAGCAGTCAATCAGTCACAAAATGACTCCCTCCAGGCTGCAGCAGTTTGGTTTTGCCAAAAATTCATCACCAAAAAAAGCATCCTGGGATAAGAAAACTCCTCCGAGTGGCCAGCTTTTTGCTGACAAGAGTATTATGAACCATAAAAATTATGTGCTGCTTCTGTTTCATGAACATTACATAATTACCAGACTAAATAGCCAGAATAAACAGAAAACAGGAATTTTTACTAGGCTTCAAAAGAGTAAAGCCATAAAGAAAATAACTCCATGAAATTTACAGGAGAGACCCATTTCAGACCATATGTTGGGCAGGATCTTCATCCAAATGTATGAGCCAATGTGTTAGCTAAGTGTTGCATGCAGAGTTTGTGAGTTTGAGGTCTGGGTTTCTCAAAGCTTTGATGCTGGCCTGGTTTTATCCTCCAGAACACTACACATCTACTTGACTTCCTTCACCATGAATATTTCCCCACTCTGCACTGTGAATCTAAGCAGAAAAGAGGAAATAGAACACTTGAATTGCTTAAGGTATGGACACTTCAGCACACATATAATTATTTTGACGCTCCAGAGCCTTAATTGCTTGGTTTTGTGATCATGTAAAGACATAGAACAATTATGGCCAGGACACACTTTAACACGAGTCTAGCATGGTACTCTAATATGGATCTCTAGCTTTAATTCCCTTTTGTCTTCTGATTAGGTGCTTGCCTCTATTTATTTTGATGGTGTGATTTTTATACCTTACAATATTATCATTTCAAACCTGCCTGTAAGCAACAGCTGTATGACACATAATTGCCACTACAAGATGGCAATGCTAGAAGATGATCCTCTCATACAAAAAAACCCCACCCTCATCTGGCATAATCACTCATTTATTTGTTTAATAGATGAAATCAGTGAGAGAACAGAACATGGACAATAATGAGGGTGTTACAAGATGAGCTCTGCCAAGTGCTACCCCCAGCTCAGCATCCCTCGACTTGAACAGAAACTGCCAAGTACAGCTGGACCAAAAATGACTGTTCTATTTTACAAAAATCTTCCTAAAGCTTTAAAATTTGTTTTTCTTCCATACCGAATAGTGGAGCTTTCCAACTTTTTTTTTTGTGACACAAACTACGCAGGAATCTTCATTAGGTATGGAAAAAAAGAAATAAAATAACCATCAGGGGGCTGATTTGCGAAATGATTCTTTAAGCACTCACAAGATGTGGCATAGTCCTCAAACCCTCATCATTAATTTAGGAGAGGGAACATGACGTATGAGTTCACTTGGGTTATTTGAGGGTCACGTCTCCATCACTGCCTTGTCACAGAGCCAGACAAGTGTGTATGTGTTTTATAGCTTACGTGAATAAATGCTATGGGTAACAAATATAAGGAGAGTGCCCATCTTGTCTAATTTGGGCATTAGGCCTTTTATCTCAAAACCAAGTATCAAGAGCAAGAAAAAATATTCAGCATAGTTTTCTAAAGGGAAGTAGTTTCACTGACAAGCAATTCCAGCTTTCTCTGCATCTGTGTTTGTTTCAACTCCTTCAAATCCTGACTTCAATCTGGATTTACAGAATTTCATTGCAAAGCTACAAATGCTACTTAAAACAGCCTGAAATATTTCCATCCACATTTAAATGCAGAAAGTATAGTAAAACCTTTCTTACAGTTGACCAAAAGCTTCCCAAAGCCTTTGCATATGAGGTGACCTTGATAACTAACCAATATGGGCTTTTCCAAGTGATTTTAGCTGTTGCAAATATTTGTAGCATCAATGACAAAAACACCCCAAAGTGTTACTTGGAAGCCAAGTTTTTACTGACAGGGTAGAGCCCAGGATCTGGCAAATATGCTTAGGGAAAAAAAAGACATCTGAATCACGTTTCCCTCCTATGTGGTTCCAGGCCTGGCACCCTCCTCGCTCCATCAGTGAGCATCAGCCGGAGTTGTGCTCCAGCCTGTTAATTCCTTCTCTGATTAAGAAGACAGGCACTGAGCTGGAAGAGACAGCATCAGCTCCCAGCACCTGAATTAGAAGTGTTTACCTGTCTGAAACTTATCCAGATAGATATGAAGAAAATTTTTCAGGACTGACACTACATGGAGGCTGGGAGGCTGTCGGGGTATCATCTGCGAAGGGGATGATGGTAAGGGCTGACCAGAGCTGTCCAGACCTTTGGCAAAGCATTCCTGGTCCTGTGAGTTAACTGACAAGTTGCCAGCACTGGATGATATGGAGATTTTTTAATTCTACTATAAGAATAAGGGATTCACTTAAGAAAAAGACCAGTGAGCACAGGAATGGATGATGCACAGGAGTGACAGGAGAAGCAGGTGGTATAAGGCAGGAGGGCCCATGCGAGACATGGAAAATAATGCAGTATCCAAAAGATCAAAAGGTGTAAGAAAGGTGTAAGATGTTGGTCTGAAGATAAGGACAGTTGAAGAAGGAAAGGAAAAGCTGACCTAATGATGAAGAAGGAACATGTAAATGTCCCTTCAGTACCCCACTGGATCTGTGTCTTTCCACAGTGTATTTAATGTGAGCTCCAAACACCAGGAGACCAACCTCAATTTGCAAGCAATAAACTGCACTTCAGTTTGTCTTTAGGTGAGCTTAAAGAACATGAGACCTGGAGTCAGCAGCTGGGCTACAGGATGCTCTTTCATAGCCCAATGGCCTGTACACCAGCACCTATGGGAACCTGTTCTGCCTGGTCTGATGACCACTGTGCAACAGATAGTTGAGGAAGAAACAATAAGTGTAAACATGTGCAGGGTTAAGGACAGCAGTGAGGAATAGAAAAGAAGGGTTTTCTTTCTGGAGGCTGTAAGAGTTTTTTCTGAGATGAAATGAAAACAGGGTGTTTGGATAAACCTGATGTATCCTACCCTGAGTTAGAATATTAGCAACAGATATGAAATACTAAATGCAAGACAAGCATGTGATTCACCAATCTGTAAAGGTAATCATAAAATTCACATAGCACGCAATCTCCAAAAAGTCCAGGGTCTCTTGACTTGTTGAAAAAGCAATTCCCATAAAAAATTAAAGGATAACCAATATTCCTCCTCCACTTTCTCCCATATGCAACCTAAGGACATGCTCAGGAACATTCACTTCCTGTTATCTGCTGATACTCTCCAGAGAAGGACCCTGGGAGGGAAATAGCCTGTAGAACTTGCTTCTTGCTCCATGGTGTGAAACAATCACAGTCTGTTTATGTGCATCAGTTGGAAGGAAAGGTGCAGCAGGTTTCATGCAAACATTGCATATGCTTACTCATAGCAGCAAAGAGAAGGATGGGTATAGATCTGTCATTTAGGCTGCTACAGCTTCAAACCACCTTTTAAAACTGCTCAGAACTGATTAGTTAGCAACCAATACACATCAAATGGCCCATACATCTTACATGTCCAAACGCTATCTTCTCCAAGTGGGATATTGCTTACTGTGGTTTCCAACATGGTCCCACTTACTCTACCCCTTTCAAAAAGCAAAACAAAGAGAACAAAACCAAATTCACCCAGACCCGAACCTCAGCTCTTTCTCCATGCCAGGCACCAGTGTTACTGCTTACAAAGATCAGTTCTTGCAACCATGACTTCTACATTGCCCAAATTTGACCCATGCCAGCTGGGGTTGCATCAGTGGGACCGGCGTTCTCTTATTTCCCCCTAACAAAATGTTCTTAATGGCAACTCATTCCAACCAAGGTAAAATCTCATGTCTAGAAGGCTGTCAGATCAGTCATTACTGCAATACACCTAGAAAACACAGTGCACCCTGTCAGACCAAGTGCCCTTTCCTAAAAGTTTGTGTTCAGAAATAACAAGGAGCTTTGCTCTTTAAACTCATATTTCAGAATTTGCCAAAATTCAGGAATATTTTCTCTTTGAAAAGGTATTGCTTCTCTTGGTTTTAAGATCTTGCTTCAGTAGGCTTCAGGGCAAAAAAAAAGCTCCCCTTCCCCCCAAAAGTAGTGGAAACAGTACTGCAGGAAAACAATAAACATGAATAAAACACTAGCCCTTCAAAGGAGAACATGTGGGGTTTATCTAACCAGAATACTGAGTGAGTCTGGAGCCTAGGAGCTGAAAGAAAATATAAGCAGAAAAAGGGAAAATCCAGGAGGAGAAATAAGAAGTATATTTTAGGTACTTAGTCCCTGATGTCAAATGTGTGATGCGGTTGTGGTTTATTCCAAGTAAAATTCAGTATTATGAAGTTATTGGAATGACAGAAAGGTTTGAAAGGCAGAGGAAATGCAATTTCTTCTTGCCATCATGTCCTCACTGCCGTACAGCTGGCTGAGGCCAACACTTTGATCTCTGCTAAGACAGAAAACAAAGGAGTGTTTCCTAGATACCCACCAAAGCCAGGGCCCTGGCTGGTAAAGCTACAAGGACCAGTCAAGTCTACACCTGCCAACACAACCTCTTTACCGTGTCACACAGCAATGATACCCCCTTCCTTCCTAAAGCAAACACATGAAATTAGGAACCAGCCCTGGGATCTGTGAACAGGAGTCACTGCAGGCACCTCCCATGACAGAATCTGTGGAAGCAAAGGCACACGTGTGTTTGTCTGCTTTGACAAATGAAGTTCCTGAACTACAAGACAGGGTCTGGGTCAGTTGTCCTGCGTGTTGCGATCTGACTGATGACTGGCATCACATGAACCTTCCTGCCCTGGTGGCCTGATCTGGAGGGACCCTGTCCTTGAACAAGTGCCAGGTCTCACACATTCTTACTGACATGAACAGGTCGCTCTCTTTATACAGCATGCATAATGCCACATGGGCTGCGTTTTGTCATTTCTGTTCACTTTCAGGTCTTTTTTTTAACTTACAAACAATTACACAGGCACAGTGTGTGTCCGCATGGTGACATGCCACTTTGCTCATATAGCACTATTGGAGGTAAAAAGATCTCTTTTTTCTAGCTTGCCTTAATCCTATTTATGGGCAATCATCAGCAGTACATGTCCGGTTAAATACATCCTCATCAGGCAAAAGCTGAACTTAAGAACATGATAAAATGAAAGCAATTTCTAAATATACTGTACTGGAGATTTATTCAGCCTAAATCAGATCAGCTCTAAGTGGCAGTTTATGCAGGACATTATTTAGTGTTTCTAATTCTACCCTAATTATTTTGATTCAGAAGATTTATACCAATAACTGTTACAGATCATCATGGTTTTGTCTACCCTCTCTGTTGTGATCTCAGCCTTCAAGGAAACAGATATGCACTATAAATAACCTCTTCTTCTGCCATACCTCACAAAAGCGTATTGTGCAGCTGTACGTTATGGTATGTTTTTGTTTAAGCAAACTAGCACAATCTCTATAGCAGCTGATATATGTCTACAGATTGTGGAATTTTTCTTCCTTTTTTAAGGATGGAGGAAGCTCACATTTCTGTTCCTGAATGGTTTGAAATGCCTCAGTGATTTCAGAATCTCTGCATCCCCCAGGTACCACAGGTAGATCAAAGGATCACAGCCTATCCTGACTCCATGGGAGAACGCATGGGGCAGAGGTTCCTCCAGTCACACGCAGACCCCTTTTGCATCAGGCTTGGTTTGGGTAGTGGGTTCAGAGTCTGCCCTTTGGCTCTGGTCATAGGGTCAAAACAGGGATGTTTGCATAGGCAGTGCCTATGGCAGGAATGACAAGTCAGAATGGAAAATTTTCCTTCCTTTTCAACTACTTTCAGACAAAAAAAGAAATCTTCAAGCTTTTTATGCTGTTTCCTATTGATACTGCATAACACTGAGAAACCTTCTTGCAGAAAGACAGGGTATGCACCAGCATTCAATTAACTCAGTGCATGATTGAGAGAGGAGTATCTTGACAATACCTTGACAATACTGACCAAAGAAAACAAATTAAGTAGTGACAACAAACGTAGTAAATGATTAGAGAGACAGAAAACCTCTCCTTCCTCCCCAGGTGTGAATTAAGACTCCGTGGAAAACATTGCAACTAGACAAATTGCCTGTTTTCAAGGCATCTACCAGGCTTGGCCCACAGTCCAGTTTAAGAAAACCCAAAGGCAGCAGACAAGCAGTTTTCCCTGCAATCCTGACACACAGTCTATCCATCATCTGTAATGCCATGCTTCCCAAGAAAGGCTACTGATGGAGAAACCCACCTTTAAGTAAGGAGAAAGGGCAGAATTAATTGCTGCTGCTGTAAAATGTACTGTAGAGATTACAGTGTCATGTTCCTGCAGCTGTGGGGCCTGGGTACCTATCAAAGACAGTACCCTGTCTTTGGAGATTTAAACTGTGGGGCCAGGCTATGTATCCACGGAACAATTTCTACATCATTCTCACCAGCCAGTTACTGTTCTACATAGGATTTAGTCATGGTTTCACAGGAGACAACAGCAAGAATTTCAGTGCTATCAGAAAAGCCAGGATTCTTACAAAAATCAGAGATGCCATTTACAGTCTGTCTATTATTTCGGTAAATAGACTATTTATTGTATGGAAATGGATCAGGTTTTTCTTTGAATCTGTAATTAGGAGTTAAGAGGTTTCAGTCTGTTTGGTTTATTTTCTTTCCTCTTCCCTCACCCCAATCAACTGTCCTCTGAGCTTACTGGACAACTGAGAGAAAAGGCCTTCTTCAGGAGAGAGGAATGGATTTTGGATGTGGTGTTTCATGGCAGATAGTATAAAGGACTACCAGAAAGGAACACTCCTCACTTAGAGGTCAGAGGACTTCTTTCCATCCCTTTAAATGGCTTAACAGCTTTGTAAGAATAACAAATCTGCTTAAAAGAGGAAATCAGAAAGAAATAAAGCTGTGTCAGGCAACATTAACACTCCCATGTGCAATTCGACCTTGGACAGCTCGTCAGATCTCTTGTTCAGCTCATTCATCATTATTCTGAGCTGTCATCATGAATACCATTGTTCATTAATTATACATTAACCTCGTTCATGACTTTTAATCTGTAATGGGTCAGGATGTTTAAAAATAATTAAATAAGAATGTGCAATGGCAATAAGGATAATACCTGTAGCTGGAGTTGAAGACTTTTGCCTGCAAATCAAAATTGGTGATTACTGAGCAATTAAATGGGAAATAAAGCAAAAACAAGAAAGGAGAGGTCTCCAAATCTCCAACCTTGCATTTGGAACAGTATTAGCTTTAAAAGATTCCCAACACATGCAGCTGGTTTGCTTCTGAGCATGGGTTTTCAAAGCAAGGAAAAATGCCTGTAAGCAGGCTAGTGGATTCAAATGTTAGGCACTAAGATAAAATAGGGATGGGTTCTTGACAACATTCAGACTCTTCTGCTGGTGGAACTGGCAGTGGTCCCATTTGCTGGGTGGAGGTCACTGACTGTAGATGACAACACTGTTTTCAGAGCACACCATGTTCCCACAGCTTGGGGTATCCATCTCTGGAGGTCAGAACCTGTGCATCGGCTTGGTTTCCAAGCAATCTGGGATGAGAAGGGTCCTCTGAACCTGTCAGTCAATTCTCTATGCTGAACACTGGGTTCTACCTCCGTGTTTCCAGCACGGATATTTTAATTCTGAAATGATCATCTTTGTTCTTCCTATAATTAAATGAGTTTTCACATCACACAGCACTGAGGCACCTTGCTTTCCAATATCATAAAGGACTTTTCATACTGTGGCAGCTGTCTGCAGTAAGCTGCAAGTGCCAAGATTTCCAAAACAGGCTTGAAGCAGAAATAAAACTTTATACCCAAGGAAGAATTACTACATGCCACATAACATTGCAAGCTAAAATAATGTTTCATCAAAGATTTAGGGAACAAGGATTAGGGTTTTTTTTAAAGCCTAGCTAAGTCAATGAATCTTATATTCCATATACTGCTATACATTATGTTCTGAGATACATTTCACTATGCTAACTCAAGGCTGTTCTAGTGAGGTTGCCTCAAAGAAAAAAGCCTCAACTGAGAGGACATTTCACTGACCTAGTTTAAAAGAACTTGTGAAACCCGCCAGCACAGGGATGCCCAGGAAGGTGGTCGAAGAATATTACATTGCCTGTGAAGTACTTCATGAATTTTAAACTGATAAATTATGGAGTTTGATAACCATAAATTCTAAAGCCTCAAATATATACAGAAGGATTTCCTTTAAAGAGAAAAAACAGAAAAATTTGTCCCAGCTGTAAGCAGATGCCGTTTAAAGTATCCAAACTATGCTGTTATTCCCAGAGAAGCTAAAAAACCTTCAATAAATAATTTCTTACCACATCCAGGATTTTCAAAGGACTGCAGGAAAGTCAGGGCTGGTATCTGGTGAACTTCAACAGAGGCTGGGTACCTAACTACCTTGGAGCGCTTGGAAAATCCCTGTCTCTTTGAACACCTGGATTCTGCTCAGCTCTAGCAAAATCCATGTATTTCATAGCTCTGAAATAGTCTGTAGGATTTTAACCTTAAAAACATCCACATGCAAGGCGAGGTGTTTAATCTGATTGCCTCCTGGCATTAAATAACCATACCTTCGTGTAACCCACTGGCCACAGATCCCTGTTGCATGGCATCCACAGAGATGGCTAGTGTTAAAAGCTAAAGCCCTGCTCTTCTGCCTCCACTGCTCTGAATTCCATCCATCTGCAGGGCAGGCTAGCCAAGGCAGTCATCATCACGTATTTACTCTTACAAACTACCTTTTATCTATGATCTCAAAGCACTTCACATCCATTAATTAAACTCTAAGGACTTGGTAATAGGTTGAGATGAATATTATCTGCTGTCCCTCAGGTAAAATAGCAGTTTCACTTAAACATGAGCAGCAATTGGCTTTAAACCTAGACAATCTGTTTTTACGAGCAATCACAGATCTGTATGTAGTACAAAGTATGATTATGTGGGATGGACTCGGTTTGTGCTGAAATGGGAAAGGAGATTACTTTTTCATTCAGAATACCTTTACAGCTGAATGTATTTCTTTCTTAAACTGAAGAGAGCACATTGGGCTATTTATTCCCAAATGGAATTCCAGCAATTGGGGTTACTGAGGATTTAGTCCTTGAAATGTATTTTTTTCCTTAAATCTGTTTCAGAAAATGCTGTTCCACATGTGATGAGAATCATAATTAAAGGTTTTTTCTGTATATGTAATGCTTCCAAGCTGACACATCCAACTATGTATTTGGGCAATGTAAAATCAATGCAGTATCAGTAAAGCAACAGGAGTAATCTATTATTGCTCTTTAAAGGGATTTTAGTTCACACCTTATAAACCAGCTCTAATCCTCATTGTTGGGAAATATTGTCTTTTACTCAGAATTCTGACTTGAGGTGCAGGACCAATGAACAGAAACTTACAAAGGCAGACTTTTCCCTCTATGGGAGGCAACAGCATTTTAGAAAAGAAAGAAGATGCATCTCTAGAGAGAAGTATTTTCAAACTTCGTCTGCATGAACAATAACAGAAATCATACCTTGAATACAGACAGCCATATTTGAAAGCATAATTAAAGGGATAAAATGTTCCAAGCCCTGGAATTTCATCCCTCCTCTTGCCTCAGTACACACATCGTGATAGCAGCCTGTTTGGTGTAACATTGCTACACCCTCTGGTGAAAAGCATCCTCCAGATGCTTACCTACTGTTATGAAAGGGAGCATGAGTGTTTCGGATAAAATGACAGACTTCCACAGAATCAGTGCATCCTTCCAGTCTGGATATTCCACCACCAAAAAGATATTCCCTTCCCATCCCAAGACCACGGTCAGACCAGCTGTGACCCGTTACGCATGACCGGTGGGGCAGTGAGTCACTTCAGCTGATCTACATCTCTCTCTTCTCTTCGAATGCATAGCATCGTTCTTAATTATTTCTGACTTCACATCCAGTATGCTATAAGCTTCTTGTGAAGAAAATAAATAATTCAACTTCCACTTATTCCAGGAGGAGACTGGCTGCTCTAATCTATCCTTAGAGAACAAACAAGCTAGCTGTTCACATACAGCTTATTAGAGTACGACAAATAAACATGTGCACAATACTGCAATAGCAATAAGGATGGGGAATACCAGAACTGTATTTTGGGCTGGCATCTGAGGTTGGGACCATTTCCAATTCCCTCCCAAGGGCTTGAAAGTTTGGTTACACTTTTGCCTATAGCTACAAGCCAGAGACTGGTAACAAATGTCAGTGTAATAAGGAGTGAAGGAAGAAGGACAGAGCCTGTGTGTCAGAGCGTGGATTAATGCCCCAACACGAGAGTGCTCTGGGCTGCTTTGTGCACTGTGTTTGGACAGAGCTCTCAAATGTGCTAAAACTCTAATCAAGAAATATGGCTCCTTAGCCACCCAGAAGCAAGGCTGGCTGTTCAGGGTTTGGGGTAGCCTGCTGCAAATACTAATGTGCTAGGGCAGCATGCTGGGAAAGCTTCTGTACCTGCTTTAGAGAAACCTTTCAAAACACATACTACTTGCTGCCTCCAGAAGTGTTTCTGGCTTGCTTGAGCAAGTGTGGGATGAAACATTTGAAGCTGTTTTGGACCAAAAATCTAAATTTCCCCATTTCCCAAGGATGGGGCCTATGAATCTCTCATGCTTTGTCTGGCTTAATGAATCCTGAATTTCAGCTCTTATTGAAGGATGATCAGGGTCTTGCCCTTCAGGAGCCCATAGACTGATGGATCAGGTGAATGACAAGAAACAAGAAATGAATCCTAGGTAAGAGGTCTTACATCTAGGCCCTGGCACACTGACTACAATGGAGAAACAGAAGAGAATAATTTACCTGCCAAAACCTCCCTGCAGCTTCACTGCATCAGCATCTGCCGCCCACCTTGGGAGCCCCGCAGAGCATCAGCCTCGCGGAGAGGCTGGGTTTGGCACTAAAGGCTGCACCTCATTTCAAACACCACTGAAGCAACAGGGGTTGTTATCCTTACTGGAATTTGTTTCAGTAAAACATAAGAACTTCTGATTCTTTCCTCTGAAACAGTAAAACATGCAGCTGGGTTGGGGCTAACTTCATCCACATGAGACAGCTGACAATCTTGCTTGGTGAGAGGGAGCTGCATGTGTCACCAGAAAGATAGTGTCTGTAGAAGAGGATACCATCCATCTTGCCACCCTGACCTTTCTGACAGCCGGCCAGTATGGGCCGAGCTCCACCGATCACTTCAAAGTTTATTGCTCTGTTAGTCCTCTTTGATTGACAGATCATCTAATGGATAATAAATTGCTGCCCTCCATTTAGATTGGGGGCTGCCTGCATGTCGCTAACGCTGATTTTTCAGAACCTACTATCACTCACTCTCTGCTATTGCAATCTAAAGGGATGCAAGTTCAGAGGCAATAAATACACAGGACTGGGATTTCAAGGGTACATGTGGAGAATTCACTGCATGATGCCCTCTGAACGTCAGTGTGGCACAGGCTCCTACATCCCTCGGGTCTTTTTAAAGTCTTGCAGCTTTACTCGTGTGCCTGCTGCAAACCCTATTGCCTCTCCCCAAGCATCTGAAGCAGGGGAGTGAGGCTGCAAAGGGGCCACAGCAGCATGGTGATGGTGGGGTTTAGTGGGATGCTTGCCTTGGATGCCTGACTGAACCAGAGGGGAAAATGTGCTCTGCAGTGAGATGAATCTGAAGAAACTCCACCCAAAATCAATGGTGCCTCTGCCAGGATGGGGCCTGACTCTCAGCGTTGACTTAATTCCAGTCACAGTGACATGCTCTGGCACACAAGTGCAGAAGAGAGACTGAATAAAGACCTCAGGGTTTTGCCCATAAAAAGAAAACGGAGAGGAAATGCTTCTCCTGAGATTGGTGAGGCCAGGATGTGTTATGGCTGCTCTGGGTCACTGGAGCACCGCAAGTCAGCGGTGCTTTCCTCAAGAGCCCTGGCACTTCCATTAGTTCTGCCACGTGTCAGGACACAACTAAAAAACCCCTCCCTCTTTCACATATACCTTCAGGATGAGTGGGCTCATGGCCAGTGCTGGGGATGAAGTTCTCCAGTTACTGGTCCCACTGGTACCCGTGATGTGAATACCAGGATGTCTAAGCCAGAAAAAGCCACAGGAAAGCTGAGTTCTTACATAGGCTAGATTCTCCAAAGAGCTATGGGCACATGGAGCAGGACATGTTTAAATATATTAGCAAACTGTATACTCTTATTTTAGGGCATTGTTTTCCTGAAAGATCGGGGTACGGAAGAGCTCTGCTGTTAAACACTGCAATTTTGCATGTAATTTTGCACAGATCTGCTAAAGGCAAAGGACCTTCCTCCTGTGGCAGGGAGCACCATGGTCAAGGTGCTGTTGCTTCAGTGCCTGTGATAGCTCTAAATACAATTATGGAGAAGGGAGCACTTGCATAACCTTGCATAAAGAATTTGGGAGACAAAAGAAAAGAAGTTCCTCCCCAGGAAGAAGTGACACACTCAGCAGGATCCAAACTGGTGCTGCTGGAGTTACACCATTATCCCTGTGCACACCCAGCTACTCTAAATCTCCCTACCCCTTCGTTTCCTAGGGTGCACCAACTGTTCTGAGCCTTTCATTTTAATTAGCAAATTAGAAACACTGACCACAGAGGCTCCATCAGCACGGCTGGTAGGTCCCACAGGTTGGCTCTGTGTTTGCTGGCAGGAGCTTTAGTCCCAGGGTTGTGCCTTATCCCTACACTCTGAGTTTCCTCTCTCACTCCCCCCAGCTCCAGCCCCAGTCTGATACCAGCTGCCATCAACACTGCACATGCTTTCACACACAATCCCTGGGAAGTGAGCTTCAGATAGAGGTGCTGACCTCTCATCTTGCTGCCCCACAGCATCCCACTTGCTTCTTACGGCCACCACCAGATCTCTTAATTCTTCACCCATGAAACTGTACATTTTTGAAACAGACAACTTCCTTCATTGCTTCTGTGAACATTTCATCTCAGGAAATACAGCCCAGTGGGGTTTGGTGTATGCCTGCATCTCCAGCTCCTACGACACTGCACATGCTCAGAGCTTTCATTATATGTGCTCCTTTTCCCTCTTGACTGAAGGAACAGTGAGACCTTCAGAACGTGTTTATTTATGAAATCTGTGTTACTTGTTCCTGTAACATTTATTCTTCTCTCTCTTTGGAAAGCACAGAAGTTCAGTATGGGCCCTTAGAAACACAGCTGCTGTTATTTTGCAGCTGGGTGCTACTATGTGGAAAGCATCTGAAAAGGGAGGCTTAAACATAGGAAATTAGACGCAAGTTTATACCACTATGGAGAACAATAAATGAGAAAAAAATGAGATGTAGATTTTAATCCAAGATTTTTAATATTAATATTTCATCCTGCAAGCTTTGAAGTTGAATGAAGGCTTGGAAAAGTCTGTCTATGTACTGATCCATGGAGGACAAGTCAGTACTTACTCCTGTTTCTTTCTCAAATGGTGTTAAGCCTGGCGGGTTAAGCAACACAGCCCATCTTTATATCCTCAGTTTAGGAATGTGCTATGGCTTTTCAAGAGAGCATTTATGTACACCAGTGAACTCTAAGTGTAAGCTGAACGTTTAGCACATATTTCAGCGTTATCTTCACAGCATGGTCCATAGGCAATGTATTTGCTTTACCTACACTTCCTACATTTCTGCATCCTTATATTAAAGCTTATGGCTTAAAAAAAGGGAACTATGTTGCTTCATTTACCCGTACCGAATACTTTTAGTGAGAGCAATGACTTATCCAGAGTTCGCTTATATAAGAATTAAACACGGTATTCCATTAAAATTATTAAACATATCTTTCTATAGCTCTGCTCCCTCCACTTCTGCTCTAATGTTCAGAATCACATAAAATAGTAATGAGCATACATAGCCTTCTGCTGTTTTCATAGACAAGGCAATAAAAGAGACAGTTGCTGTTCCCTTGAGTGCTAGCCCAAGAATCAGAAAGTCTAATCAGCCACAGTGTCTGACACACTAGATAGCCCCTGTATTTCATTACTGCTATATTAAAATCTCCCCTATATGAATTCTGTATCTTCTATTAAAAGGAGAGAGAGATAGAAAGAGATAATCAAAAGAAGACAAGAAGAAAGGACTAAAGAAAAGCAACACTTTCAACTCCCCCAGCCTGATGCTTTGGAATTCTGTTTTCAGTGCAAGAACAGGTCTGAAAATACCCAGATCCAGTACCTGGCATGCTCCATCCCTTGTGCACCCCTGGGGCTGTTTTTGAGTTCAGCTTTGGTGGCCAGGGCAGACCCAGCACTGGCTGGTGGTTCTGCCTTGCAGCAGGTGCTCAGTGAAAAGTAAATGAGCAATGGTGTTTGTCACTGCTTGCCCACACCACTTGCCTGCTGTGCCTCTGCCTGCAACTGAATACTCAGCGTTCCCTTGCTTAGGTTTGAGGACTTCAGAGGGGCAGATGTTCTGAAGCTGCGCTGCTGGTCAATGCAAAGGCAGCTTCCATGGGCTGCATTGATTCTGGGCTTTGCACTTGCCTCCCAGGAAAGTGAATCAGTTGGAGGCTGGCTCTCTTTCCTGGGAGAATCAGCCTCTGACTGTGCACAGTGTGAAGATTCAGCATCGCTGCATTGCTCGTATATGGGTTTCATAAAAGCAACATCTTCTGACACTTAGAATCAGAAGCATCTCCCTTTGTGCATCAGTCCAGGCTGGTTGGTAAATTAGGCTGTGACAAAATGAATTAGATTTCATTTCATAGCTGTCCAGTGGCATTACTACACGTGTTAGTACATAATTCTGTGAATCAATAATTTGACTTTGCATGCTTGCATCTTGTGAAATTGAGAATGATCAGTTCAATACCTGTAGGCAGTTGCTAAGAGTGGCACAGATGTATATAATATCGAACAATAGATGTCACTGTTATGCCAATAAAAATGGGTTGTATTTACAGTTATTGGTAGTTTCAACCTCCATTACACAAAGCTGCTAAGTCAAAAGTGAAAAGCCAGGGCACTCACTGACTCATGATACATTTTAAACAGGAATCCTGCACCTCCCTGCGGTTTTTCATCTATCAAATTACACACAAAAGTTCTAAAAGGTTTTAAAAGCGAGTTTAAACAAATATACTTTCCTATGGCTTTATGCAAATCGGTCACACAGGAATAGCACCACTACTCAAAAGTTACCATGAGTGGGAGATAAAGGAAAAGGGATGTGGGAAACTTAACTGAAGAAGTATCAGAAGTTTCAGAATAAGTTTCTGCCTAAACTTCTTTCTTTCAAAGGGGAGGTGATGTATCTCCTCTCCTTGAAACAACTCCATGGAGGATGGTAGATACGAACTTGCCAAAAGGGAAGGACCAGGTTATAAGCAGTGGTTTGTTGAGACAAGAAATGAGGGAGAAGCATCACAGACAACATCCCACAGGAGCAGAAGAGTCTGCAGAAGGAGAGAATAAGTATCCAAGCAAAGTCTGAGCATTGATGTCCTATTTCAAGAGGTTCTTAACACTGCTTGAAATTGGTATAAAATCACAAAAATGAGACTGCAAGCAACAGAAGAAAGCACAGACCAGCACAGTACACTTCTGCTCAGCTGTAAGCAAGACCTGTGCAGTCAGCTCTCAGGTGACGAGCAAAACCAGTGAAGTCTAACAGATAGGAATGAGTTTAAACATCAATTTCAGGACAGGATGTCGAGGCAGCACAGAGGCAGATTATTACACAGCAGCTGTTCAGCAGCTACCGCTCTGTTCCTCAAAATCGAGAGCTCACTGAGAGAAAATGTCTGTGCTCAGTGGTTGTAGGAGCCTGTTT
The DNA here is from genome assembly GCF_033783945.1 of Neopsephotus bourkii. Taxonomy (NCBI): domain Eukaryota; kingdom Metazoa; phylum Chordata; class Aves; order Psittaciformes; family Psittacidae; genus Neopsephotus; species Neopsephotus bourkii. The sequence goes on from NW_026902223.1 coordinate 5,214,402, forward strand.
GTGGCCATAACACAAGGAACAAAATGCTTCTTTGTGACCAACTGATTCAGTCAGATAAAGGGGACAAGTGTTTGATGCATGATGCTGTCATCAGCCTGGCCCCAGCCAGTCCCGAGGAAGAGAAGGCTCCTCATATTCTTACTTCCTAGCATGAGGTAAGAAAGAAATAAATTCAACCAAAACCTATGTCTACAAAATAGACACAGCTACATGGTGGATTTTCATCAAGCCTCTTTCATCCAGAATGTGAAGGGGATCTGTCATCATTTCTGGACAGAGGACATCTGAACTGCACACACTAATAGGTATGCTTTAAAAGAAGCCTGACAATGTTAACACACATAAATGCCAAACCATTACCACTCAGATTTGATCCCACCTACTCAGTAATAAACAGTATTACAATGAGGAGGGCAGCTCCCTCCATCCAGTCACACACCTGAGGTAATTGCCAGGAATTTTCTTCCTAGTTTGCAGGCAAGACTGTGCCTTGCTGTTTGGACAACATTGTGATGCAAATTTAAACATTTCTGTGCTTTTTACCCAAATCCTGAAACTTTTCCATATAAACATGACCCTTACGTCTCAGCTTCCTGCTTCTCTGATGTATTTTTATCTCTTCACCTAAAATCATCTCCACGCATGTCACATCCCAGTCTCTTGCCCAGGAAATGGTTAGGAGGTCACAATATAGAAGTAGAAACACAAGAAAACTTCAAGGAACCCTCTAAAGAATAACAACATTGTTTCATCATATACCCCTTCCAGTGTTAAAGAAGCGAGTGAGGCAGAATACCAGGTGAATTGCTTCAAAACATAATGGCATTCAACATACCCTATGAGATATTACCCACTTCTGTAAAAAAATAAAAGGAAAATGATACAAAGACCTTGGAAATCATAGCTGAGATGCATATTTCAAAGATTCATGGTATAAAGTAGGAAATGGCATGGCTTGCAATGTAACATGTCCTGACAGCACAGAGGAATGTCAGCCACAGGCTTTCCACTTGGGAAATGTAGGTATAAAAATTGATTATTTGACAAGTATTTTTATATGGAGATAAAACATTCTCCTGGACACAACAACACTGAAAATGCAAAATCTTAGCATCTGTGAAAGTACAAATACTGATGTGCATCACTAAACGCATGTTGCTGACTAAAGCTATTATTAGTGACAACAGTCATTCTCCACTCCGGAAAATCCCAGTTGCCTTGGGCTTTGTCTGAGCAGGAAGCCAGAGAAAAATCTGAACAAAACCTTGTGAGTTAGCCTCATGCTAGCAGGCTGAGCTGTAATACTCAGATAATAATAAAGCCCAAAATACAGGGCTAAATTCAGCCATGCTTGCCTGATGCTAAATTGAGCAAACTGCACACCGCCTGCTGCAGGGGCAGTACCAGAAGGTGGCTTGTTCTCCCAGATTGTCTCTGCAGGGTATGGATTATTTTGACCCATTCATTCCAGCTCCCATTTTGACTGACACTTCAGAACTGAACTGGAAACTCCAAATGCTGCAATTAAGGGGTCTCCTGCTAAGGTTGAACCTCACTTGCTCCCTATCACACAATGCACAAAGCTAGCTTTCCCATCCTCCTACAGCAGAATGAGGCCACCTCCTGTCCTAAGGCCTGTGTGCCCCAAGTGGGCTCTCCCAAAATCACATCACATTGTGGGTTTTCTGGGCCCTGAGCTCAGCCCTCTATATCCTTCTCCTGAACTTCCATAGCCAAATAATGATGTCTTCAAATGGTCAACGAACCACCTGGTTATCAGAGGTTTTGAGGAAAGGGGTTACCTTTGCACAGGCTTCATCACAAGTGCCTAAGCCAGGTTTAAACAGAGTTGTACTGCCAAAGTCAAGCTCTTAAGCATCCCATTTCAAACCTTTGAGGACGTGCAAGAGTTGGAACAAGTGATGAGGAAACATAGCAAGGAGTTAAGCAGAGAACAAATCAAGCTATGGAGGCACTGCAGTGCTGCTCTGACAGAATTAAATGGCAAACACTAGAGAACTGTGGAAAATAAGAATATATTTTGCAGCCAAAGTTGTTCCAAGCTCAGAATTAGGAAGGTGGCAGCTGGAAAATTAGACCAATGTGCACATATGTCAGTCTATCTATACAGAGTTCCAACAAGAACTACTACCACTTGTTAACAGTGGAGGTTCTGAGTATATATGAGTGTATATATATATACATATATATATATAAGCAGAGGCATATGAAGTATTGGGGTGAGGGGTATGTGGGTGTAAACCTCCTAAGTATAATGTCTAACTAGGAATGAAATCTCCCTTAGAAACGACACAGGTAGGAAAATAAGAGATTTAAATCCTCACAACATAACAGAATAGCAATATTTATGGTTAATTATCTGTCATTAAATGATTAGATTAGCCATGTTCCATTATACAACAGCTGCTTTTCTTGTTCATTCAGCTACAATCAGTTATAAACAAAAAATGCATCCCGTAAAAGTGTTTCAGTTGTTTAACAGGTTAAGTGAATGGCTGACCTCGCTATAATTAATTAGGGGTCTTTATTTAATTGAACAGTCATGGTCACCAGAGCAGTGCAAACCTAAACCCCAGCACGCTTATCTGGTTTCATTACAAAGGCATGTCTTGACCAGTAAAAATCAAACTGCATTTTCATTAAAACTGTGAACCTTCATGGATTGGGCTCTATGGACACACGTAAACATGCTTAAACTACACCTCCAAACCCAGAGTAAAAAGGGCTATTTTGTGGCTACAGAATCATGGAAAGCAGGCAGTAAGCATGCTTAAAGACCAGGTAATAGGAAGATACGGTTCTGCACTGTCTACATACACACCAGATTGATGCTTAGAAAGCAAAAGAAAACATGTAAATGAAGATCATCCAAGAAGGAAAAGAGGTTAATCAACACTTCACGTAACCACAAAAATGGAAGAAAAGGCTAATTTAGTTAATTCGTTTTGCATCTGCCTTAGAAAGCAGTAGGGTGTGCTCATGAGTCACCTTCTGAGCTCAGCTGCAAACAGCCTCTGAACGTGCGAGTATAAACACAGAGAGAATAAAATTCATTTTCCTACTCACTACAAACCATCCCGCCCTGGTACGACTTCGTTCCAGCTCATTAAAGCTGTGTTTCTAGAACTGTGCCCAATTCAATTAATTCATAGCTCTTTTTGCCAGAACGTCTCATGCTCGCGATTTATAACTAACACATGGCCACAGCATGTGAACAGCAGGAACTCTGACCTGGAGTAAGGACCACAGGCAGCCAAAATACTTAATCTATCACATCCCTCGTGTGGAAAACACTTCCTACACCCAGCTAAAATAGGAGCATGCAAGATATTGCCAGGCAAGTGACCATGAAGCCAGTGTGCTTTCACACGCTGTACTCCATGGTGGGGTACCTGGGCTTTTTACAGCCCTGCTATGTCCAGCACCTCAAACACAAGAATCCAAGGAGGAAATCCCAAGCTTATTTTCAGAAAGGAGAAACCCCACTGGAAACAACACACTTTTACCTTAATGTGGCAAGTAGTAACTAATGTACTCTCATTGCACCTCTGAAACCTATGAGCTGCTGAAACCGGGAATATCAAAACAAATAATTACTAATTAAATGCTTCTGAAGTGCACTGAAGATGAAAAGCATGGCACGTTATTACTAGCAGATAACCAGCATTTAAACAATGTTTGGTGTCTGATAATTTCATCACTGAAAACAAATTTCTGTCTTGCTAAAGGCTGCCAAAGTTGTTCTTCAGAGTTGAGATCAGATGTTTAAAATGAAGGGAGATTATAATCCATTAATTATTTATACAGTTTAATTTCTTTCAGTTATTTGTTATCCTTTCACTATTTTATACTAATTAATTTTCAAATTGAATAATAAACAAAGTTATTTGCCTGATGCATAAATCTCTCTGCCAAGAGCAGTTTTTGCCCTGTTTCCCATCCAGGATGCGGCAGTCTGGGATGTGCTGCTACCTCACTGATACACACCATCAGATGGTGCTTTGTTGACCCTTTGATCTGGGAAGTCTCCTTTCATTAGGCACCTGATACAGGGCATTAACTCTTCCCTCTTGCAGGTATATCTTCTCCTCACTGGTCAGGCAATTGCCATGATCTTTAGTCTATTTTTTATGAAGGCATGTTCTAGCACCTTTTCCTTTTAATGTCTCATTAGAACATAGTTAAGGAAGAGACAAGGAGAAGGGGGAAAACGTGAGCTGATGTTATAAAAAAAGATACTGCTTACGCCATGACAAAATAACCCTCATTTCCCAAATGCATCATGCTCAGAAATTACAGTGCTTTGCACTCTTAATGCCTTTTAAAATCATTCAAAATACCTCCTACCCTGACTTTCATTTTGGTGCAGTCTGACACAACCCTGAGGCAAGCCCCATCTAGGGAGGTATATATATATATATATATATATACACATGTGCTTGTGTACACATATGCATGTGTATATTTTACAGGGATGAAGAGGAAACCTGCTCAGATGAAGCGAGATAAATTCTCCGTAAATTCTTACCTTTTCCTACAGATAAGATCCTCACAACTGCACAATTTTACTTTCCACAGTGAAAAATACCTGGCAACAACACTGTGCTATTTTTCTACATGTCTGACCTACTATCTTCCAGGAAAAAAATCCAACCAGAATATCCCTGCACACACTATTTAAGACTTTTTAAAGCATTTGAGTTGTTGGGCAGTTGACAAAGAGGCACCATAACAGCTCTCGTTCTGCAGTATTTTCATGGTCCAGGGGTCTCTGACACAGCTTACAGCACACGGGATCAATTCATGCAGCTCTGGGTACTGCCCTGTTCTTCATTGCAAAGAGGTGACCAGAATGATCTCAGTTTTTCTTGGAAGCTGGTCAGGATGACAACTGTTTGACCCAGGACTGATGCAAACTGTACAGTATTAAAATCTACATTGTAGTCTCTTTTCCAAGCCATTTCTAAGAATACTTTCAACCACTGCAGAGATTCCCGATGCTTCTCAATCAGTATTTTCTCATCCACATCTCTCTTCTGTGATTCCCCAGTCCCAGCACTGAAAGTAAATAACCAGGGGGAGAATTCCTTATTTGCCTGAAATAGCTGTAACTCAGCTGTCTTGGGAGAGGTCTGAATAGTCCTTAGATTCCGCACATTTTTCCAGTGATTTGGGAAGCCAAATACGTCCTGACAGGGATGTCCAAGGGAATTTTAATTCACCATCAGCTCCTTCACATGGTTGGCATATCATAGGGTGTTAAGGGTGCGCTTGCAGGATCATATTCCTAGAGAGTGACAATTTTTCCCTGTAAATGAGTCCACCAGGACCTGGGTGAATTTGCTAGCCCTTAACAGTGTGTGGGCTCTGTTATGTCCCAGTACCCTGCTACACTCCTTAAGTGCCAAGAGGCTTTTATTATCAGCCCCCTCCAGCTTTTTTGCCTGTCTGCAGTGGAGATGTCAGCTCCTTACTCATTCCCAGCCAAATCAATCAGGGAAAACTTGGCATACAAATGCCCTCTCTTGTTGAGCATGAAGATGGCATGGCTCCATGAGGACTGAGTGTTGGCAGAGATCCTGCCAACATGTGACACTAGCTACCTGTTTCAATTAGCTAGATGATACCTTCCACACTGGTGACTCCTTCCTCGCACAGCTCCACCACTTGGATATGCTGTTTGCCATCTTGAGCACTCTCAGCTGCTTTTTCCAGTGCAGAAGGTCAAACACCTTACTCCCATAAATCTCAAAGGCAGCCCCATAGACTCAAAGCTCCAGTTTCTAGCATCTGGGATCCTGCAGCATGGAGAAGACATCCTCGGTAACCAGGACGCAGATCCCTTTGGAGGACTCAGAGTTCTTAATTGAGAAACTTCCCTTCATGGTGTGAGTCTTGCTGCTGTTGCCTGTCCCTAGAAAAAGGTCTTCATGAGGGGCTGGGTCACTAGTGATTGGTGGATTTGCCCATTGCTGGTGGGTCTAATGGGGCTCAGCGCTGCCTGCACCCAGCACCATAACACAGTGTTCGGCATGGCCTCCCTGGGGAGCTGTGCAAGGGCTTCAGCTTCAAGGTTGAAAATACATGCGTTTTTAATCAGCTGCTGTGCATGGAAGGAACATATAAAGCTGCCATCACCTGAAAAGGCCTATTTGAGTTTCCAGACTGGCGTGCAGCTGCTGGGACACATCGTGTCTAATTAGATCAGTCATGTTGTGTTAAGCTAATGCCAGTGACACAAGTGCAGAGACTCAAGAGAGCCTTTCTGTCCTGCAGTGACCACGCAAAAATGCAGAAAACAACGCGTTGTTTTCAATTACCTTGAGCATGAATTCTGTATTCCTTTAAAAGGCTTTTCGTGCCTTGAAATCTTGCTTGAGAGAAAATGGGCTTAATGGAAAACGAATGAAAACCAGAGTTGCAGTGAGTGCAGTGGACACATCTGCATCCACAAGGAAGAATTTGGTATCATTTTGATAACTGGAATAGCCGATGATATTTTTAATCCATTTCTTCAGCCATGTGGATTCCTGAACAGAGAACTTCAAAGTTCTGGCTACAGAAAAATCTTTTTAACATCTTGGCTTACACAAGATTTTTGGTTCATTTTGACAGGTAGATTCAGACCTGCAGTGACAACAACTGTTATTTACGAGCATATTCAAATGCTGTAATAACCCTAAAAGAAGTATGCTTGCAGAAATAGTGGGAAGCTTACAAAAGCTTGAAGCAAATGAAACCAATTCAGAACGTTTACTTTAGAAGATGATCAATTATTTCCATTTGTTCTTACCTTTTAACTGGCATGTTAAAATGATGAGTTCAGGCAGCCTGAAATCACCAAACCTTAAGAATGAGAAGAATCTTAGATGTCTTTATTTACCAACCCTCTTGTGGAGCCAAAACAGCAATTAAGGTGTGTTATAATTTCTTGAAGGAGAGGAATTAGTAATCACATTTTTTGTCTGGAGATGTTGCCATCATGACTACTGTTGCTTTCACCTACTTATGCTTGACTAAATCCTCATGCCTTTGAACATGCTTTAAATGTAATTTAAAACCTTTTTATATGGGGAAATTAATGTCCCCGTTATAGAAATCTAGTTCTTGGGTCTCCATCAGAAAATGCCAGCCTGGTGAAGGATGAAGAGTAGTAAAATGGCAGCAACTTGTTGGATAGGTTTTGGAGATAAAAGCCTGCCATGTACACTCTTAGATGAGCCTGAAGAAATGCAGAGCGCCAGGGACACAGGGTAGAGCAAAGCTGTGATTTTAAAGGCTTATTCAGCTTCCCATGGCAACACTGTCTTCCTCAGTACGAGTTCTTGCTCAAATTCTTTTGTCAGATCCAGAGGTTAAAACCCTCCAGAGTAGGAGGCTGCAGCAGTATCCCTTGAATGGGCCAGAGGGATGTAATGAAATCAATCCTCATAGCACACTACTTTTTCTATTTAATGTTTGGAGACCTTTTTAGACTCTCAGATGGGCATCAGAGTTCAGTCAGGCTTTTGCTTGAGGAATTTGACATTCACTCTTGGATAGCTTCACAACCTCTATTCATCTGATGTTCCTAGAGGATGCATATGCTGTAACATGTGCTTGAGTAACTCTGCAATTGTACCCACCAAGCTGCTTAAGCAGTTGCTCGTCTTGCGTTTAATTAGTGGTATCGTTGTAAGAGATGACTCAATTTGGTAAACGTATTGAAATAGCCCCAAATAACCATAACAGAAATCTAATCTTGAGCGTGTTACTAAGCTTATTACAGCAGTAATAAGAGAAAGAGATATGAAATAAGTGCTCAGAGAAAGATGCCTTTTTAAAGGAGCCTAACTGATTGAGGGTTGCCACCAAATTTCAGCTAAACCAAGATTCATTTTCTGGTGCTCTCAGAATACAGATTTTTAGCCCAAATAAACACTGACTAAAAGCAGGGGACTTACAAAGACTTTAAGTTGTACATTCCTGATACAGAATAGTACATTCCCTACATAGAATATGTAATATAACCTCAGTTAAGGACCACGATCATTTTGGATCTATGATAACATACTTGGTAAATAAAACAACACACTTCAAACTCTCTGACCCCAAAAGAAGCCATAGATGCCAGTATTTCTCATAGTTGGACCATATGCTAAGTAAATTAAAAGATTAAAATGTTACATATTGGTTTACTTACAGACCCTGCAAATTGCCAAATAAAACCCCAAACTCAGAAATGATGCTACTGTTCAGTCACATTTGTTTGACCTTTTTTAGAGAAACATTCTGGAGAACATAAATATCCAAATATGTGTTTTAAATATAAATCTCCCGTGAGGGAAAACATCAAATCAGCTTTTCTTATAGCACTGTTGCAGACTGACACCTACCAGCTGTTGAGCTCATTAGATCGCACCAGGCTTCTCTGCTTGCTTGGCACTGCTGCACAACCTGCAAGTTGATTTAGCTCTTCCTGAGCCCAGTCTCCATCCCAGCCCCTCTTTCACAGTAAGCTCTCAGCAATTGTCCTTTCTTAAACAAACCACTAACTACTCTTTACTGAGAGCCCATCTGTTGGGATTCGGTGGTTTTATAACAATAAGAATATGCTTGGATCTATCAGCATGTGCAGGTTTAGAAGGGATGGCTTCAATTTTTCAGGTCATTTATGTAATGGCAATGGCTGGCCTCTCATCAGCCCACAGGTTTAACATTTTAATGGGAAATGGAGCAGTCTAATTTTTGGAGGCTAAGGATAAACGAAGACCCCAGTGAATTCTGCATCAGATACAAGTATAAATTCACCACAGTGAGTATTAAAGCTATGTAGTCAAAACTGGAGCATCCCTTTCAAAATGGCAATACTGTGCCTCTGCTTAGTTATTTATATAATGGTTTAATCCTTGTGAAAAAGCTCCTAAAACATGGATGATCAAACCCTGTTTTTATAGGGACTTCAGCTGCTGCTGCACTGGAATGAGATGCCACTAGGAGAAGAATGAATAGGAAAGTTCTGCAGAAATTGTGACAGGCAAATACAGTGTCTGACAAAGAAACCAGAAGTAAACATTTCAGTGAACTCATATTTGATTTGAATCAACATAAAATAGCCCTTTTATGTTTTCTTCTTTTCTGATGCGATACCGCACTGCTGTTTAAGACTTTGTGATCCTTAGCTGAACTGTGCCCCATTTTTGTCTGATTATTTGCCCTTGCATCTTTAAACAATATTTGCAAGGGGCTATTTGTAATTCTAATAGGACACCCAAGCCTGCAAATTATAGTGCAGTAGTTCACACCTGCTGCATTTAACAGTTCTCAGCCTTCATCCTTATTCTAACAGCCCCATCTTGTGAAGCACTGCACTCTAAGTCTCTCCCAGGAGTGCCTTGCCGCTCCCTCTTCATGTTGGCATCTAATTGCTAAAGTAATCATGTGTGATTTTGTACACAAGAGAACCAAAATTTATGCAAGGGCCTCTTTCATAAAGAATATGGCTTCTAAAAAGTAAAAAAAAGACCATACTTGGCTTGAGATCGCAAGTTTTAAAGTCTGACAAGTATTAATGGTTTGGATGGCTATGCATTCACAAGCACCTTTTAGCATCCAAAACAGATGGGGAAAATAAGTGATTAAACCAGCACTATGACCAATTAACTAGTAATTTTAAAAAGAAGGGTAAAATCTTCTACATAAGCACAAGGGTGCCTGCGTGTGTGTTACCTTGAGAGGTGCTTAAGTCCTTGACTAATGCAGAATGTCACAGCCACGACCCTAATCTAAGTAAAGGGGAGCTGCTGGCTCCTACAGTCACCCTGTGAAACCACAGCAGTTTCCTGTGCCAAGCCAAACACATGTAGAGACCAAAGCCCCCTTCCAGCTCTCCTAGCCAAGCGTTGTCTTAAATCAGAACCCAAAGGAAGAGGATATTTGATGTTACTTTCATCTGATTTTTTTTTTCAGGTCCCAAGTAGTAAATTAACATGAAATTACTGCCTCAGCACTCCAACTTCCCTGCAGTGTCCTGGAAGAGAGAAGCACATTTCTGGACAGAAAAGGCTGAATTGTTTTCATGGTAGGAGGTAGTTATTCTGTAATAGATCAAGAAGTTTATGCTGGACTAGAACTGAATAGCTTTAATTAAGAAGCAAATTTTGCCACAGACCGAGATGCTGGTATATAATCAAGATTCATGTCCAAAGGTATTTTCAGGGATGGTTATTTATTGACTGGCATTAAGGTAGCATCTGAAGACCTTATGTTAAGATCAGGACTCTATTGTGTTGAATAGCATGTAAATATTTCCAGAAAGAGACAAATTCTCTTCAGTGAGTTTTCTGCAGAGGTTATAGGCAGCAATTACAGAGTGGAGAGGGAAGAAGGAAAAGGGAAGAGGGAAGACAGAAGAGGACAGTGTCTGCAGAGAAGGGGTTCAGTCTGTCTCCTGAATCTTTAGAGCTTTTGTTTATCTACAAAGAATCTCTGCAACAAACTCTAACACATTGTGCAACAGCTTAAAACCTTGGAACTCATTCAAACATCCTTCAAATAATTTTCAAACACACACAAGATTTTTTGTTTGTACTTTTTTAAATACTAAGGAAGAAAGAAAAGGATTTGCAATCTTGCTATAAGGCATCAGAGAGCAAATGCAATGTGCAGCAGCGAAGATGCAACGCACGGTCTGTTAAAATAAGAGCTTTACTCTCACAGGATATAAAACAAAAAAACCCACATTTCTCCTGTTGCTTTTACACTGCTTCCAAGCTAACCATTAGCTCACCCTAAATGCAGAAAGCTGTGGTCACAACATACAGACACAACCAGTCCGCTCTGCTCAAGCCCACAGCATTCCGACGACATGTGGCAAATACCGGTTTGTATTTCACACTTCATGGGAGCTGGATGGATGCACAGATCTGCCTGCACACAGACTCCTTGCAAGACCGAGATCCCGATCACAATTTCTAAAAAAAACGCAACAAATGAAATAAACACAACACAAAAATACCCCAAACCAACCCCGAGCCTCGATAAGAGAAACAACTGTTGTTCTACAAGTAGGAAAGCAAGGATGGGGTTGACCACACTGAGGGGCAGAGAGGACTTGCATGCTGTTGTGTAGATATGTGGGACCATTGCCAACTGTATAGATTTCTATCAGAACTAACTGTGCTTCTCTGAGCAATAGAAACATCTTTCATTCATATTATGAAGTAATAAAAACCAGAACAAAATAATTATTAGTGTGGTTGTAAAAGAGGATAAATCCCAGCAAACTCAATGAAAGTTGTGGATTACAATGAGTTACCAAAACCAAATAAAACTAATGAAAGCAGTATATTCTTTGCTCAATGTTTTCATGAGGCACAATTTTTAATATTATGTATTTACTAGTCTTTTCCTGGCAGAAAGCAGTATTTAAAATTAATGTAACTAATCTGAAAATCAGAGAGTTAATAGTGCTAATTCATACAACAGTTTAGCTAGGTCTAATTCATTTCATAGTTAAAAACATTCTATTAATGTTTAATACATGGAGGAGCTTTTAGTAACAAACTCTTTCTAATTACAGAATCTTTCTGACTATCCTCATCTGGCTGAATGTGTAAACCGAGTTGTTCTTAAATGCTCCAAGATCCCCTTTACAAGACTTGCATTAAAAAAAATGATGGAGCTGTGCAGTCATATAATTATTTTAAGCCTTAACATTTCAAAGGAGTTAAGAAATGTTAATTAAAACCTGATCCTACTCTTAGATCCATGCAGACACAGATAGTCTTTACCACTTAGCAGGATGTACAGCTCTGAACCACTCTTCTCACAGTTCGGTACCAAGAAATCATCATCAAACTCCAGCACCCTACATTCCTAGGTCTTTCCACCTGAAGTGATGGATAACCTTCAGGCTTTTTGAAGTTGTGGGGAATGGAAGGTTTTCTCCATTCTGAAAGTCATGCTGCCTATCTAAGTGCTCACACATTGATTGTCAGTGACTCACCTTAGATTTTGAAGTTTAAAAACTGAGACAGAGAATCATTTCTGCAAAAACCCGTTAAAGGCTGTTATCCCCTCTTGGTTGGCACAAGTAGGAGCTTGCTTCCCAATTACCTGTCTGCCACTATAATGATTAATTTCAGTGCTTTATGAACAGCATATGCAGCTCTTCTATGTTTAGATAAGAGATTACAAGGACTATCAATCCTTATGCTCTTGTGTACAATATTAACACTGCCTAGAAGTAATCTATCTCTATGATGGACTAGTATTTCTAAAATATATTAGTAGTAATTCCATTCCTGCAAGGAATCTAACCTACCAGGTATAGTTTAGAAATGTTTTGGGCTGGTTATTTCTTCTGCCAAGTTAAGGACATAATATTTGAGGATAAATAGTCGCAGGGCCTATAGAGATCTGAATTGGAGCTTGCACATGAGGCTGTTGAGTTCTCTCTTTGCCCTTTTGTTAGGAGGATCAGCATGGTCTGGAAATGTGAACTTTCTAAGAGGCATAGGAAAGGATTAATACCCTGAGTTCTAAGCTTAACCCTGCCAAAGGGAATCAGTGAGTTCAGAAAAGGTATTTCATGACTCTACCCATCTTACACAAATCATAGAAAAACATTTTGGCATCTGTCATGGCATTCACAGACATAATTGTTATAAAGGTCCATATATGTGCTCAGTATTTAAATGGTCTTAGCGAAGCAGCGGACTTTAAGTGAATCAAATAATAATACAGTATGCTGGGTGATAAAACAGTCTCTAAAAATATTATAGATATTTAGGATACATCATGTGCTATGAGGGAAGTATCTTTGGATAAGCAGCTTTGGAGTCTTTCATTACAATGGCTGTCAGGTCCCTTTCGATCTCCTATAAAAAGCTTCTCTGACTCCTGTACCAAGTCAGTGCTCGTTAGTTAGCTTGTTCCAGAACTATACCCAGACAACATGTCCATGTTCAGACCATCTCCTCATAAAATCACAGATTCTGACATTTCATTTCATATTCAGACAAAACGTGTCTAACTATTAGCTCTGGTTTGAGATGTGCTGTATCTCCTTTTACTCTCATGACAGCTCATCCAGGAAACCCACAATCAGCTTCAGTTCAGCACAGCACTTGGGAGGTTTAAAGAAATAGGAATACACCCTTCCAAGGCAGATGATACTCTCAAAGCCAAGGAGCTGTACTGACAAGATGCCAACGTCTTGTGGTCAGCACAGTGGTGAGTCCCAGCTACGCAGATGCCAAGTTCCAAGTCAGTAATGATACCAGTGATAAAGAGCCAAATCCTGACATCCTTCCTCACTTGAAGTGATAATTTATTCTGATTAGTCTTATTGCAGCGCCAGACTGAGCTCTGTGGACTCCCATGGGTGAGCAGCAACTCTCATCAGCCGTTACACATAGGTTTGACTTTACTAAGGGAATGAGGTGGCTTGAATGAGGCCCCTCTGGACCAGCTAAGTGCTACTCAGTAAGAAACATATAGTCAGCCTAGGAGAATCCAGCTCTGTGAGGTGTTAAACATCTCCTGCTAGTGCTCACAGAAGAACAGCACAGTTACTTGACTACTTAGAGGGTAGCTTAGTAGGATTTACTGATAAATCCCTAAGCAGAGCATACCCTAATGCCTGTTGAAAATCAGTGGTGATTTTCAGCCATTTGGCATTTCGTACTAGCTACACACCTACATCTTAACAGTTTGAACAGCAGGTTTACAAATGGACTTAGCACCTAAAATCCCCTTAAAGCAATGAGAAATGAAAAAGCATAGCTCTTTTTAGGATGTGACTCTTTCAATAAAAGCTGTTGGGATTGTCAGTGTCATGTAACAGCAGTGCAGTAGCTATAAACTAATTCCAACAGGAGGAGGAGTTGCTTCATGTTAAAGCTACCGTGTTCTCTGCTAAACACGCAGTAAATAACTCATTTCAGAGCTGCAGTTCCAAACATTTGCACACGAGTGTTTTAAAGTTTTCTAAATTATTCCTAACACTTGCATATTGGACAATACACGAATCTGCTTTCTTCTGGGTTTTTCCTCCCTCCTCCCTTTTGTGTTTATGTATCTGCTTGCAAAAACACCTCATACATAATGCAGCGCAATAAACTGCAGCACGGAATGGCTGTGTAGCCTTGCCCATGTGTAAATAGCACGAGAATCCATTACTCACAATGTATCCTTCAAGCGCAATTCAAGTTTGACAAACACTAAACAATTTGAACCGATGGCAGAAAACAGCGCTTCCTTTGAGTGCCTTTTAGGAAGCTCATCATCAAGCTATTCTTCAGAAATGCTGGGCAGAATTAATGATTTCCGTTAGGTAAACGACTGTGTGCTGAAACAATGCTGAGGTACGCCATTAAGCATTGTCTTTGGTAAGAGGGAATGTCGCTTCCCATTTCCAACATTTGTCTTGTTGGCTTGTTCTAAAGATCTGCCTCAATCGCAGCTGCTTTGTGATGTGTGTGTGTGTGTCTGGCTGTGTATGTTATCTAGCATAATATTACTGTATGATTAGAATTTAAATCACAGCTTTTCCTTCTGTGAGGTAGCACAGACTCATTTGTGCTTCATTTACGTAACTGAAGATCAAGTCCATTTGCTGTTAAAACATATGTCTTAGTTCTGAACACTTAAAACAATCGGCACCAGACCACCATAGGTTTAATGCATGGCATTTTTCTCTTCTACTACCATAGATCACAAGTTACTCTATTAAAACCAGGCTCTATCCAGACAACGCTAATTTAGAAACAGGATCACTATATTTAAATCTTTCTTCCATTTCCATACTAAAGAGTAAACACTGCATAGAAACAGTGATTCATATTCTAGACTACCAGAATTTAAGTACTTTGCAAGAATAAGACATGAATTACACTAGTTTGAGACACTGCATGATGATCACTGAGTATTTTTCTCTTTAGCTGTGATTAGCGCCATCCATGATAGCCTACAGTTACACCAGTGCAAACTGAACTTTATCAGTTTGTTGGGAACTTCAGTGACTTCTTTCAGGAGACTCATAGTGGCAGAAATTCCAGCAAGAAATTGGCTTTCCTTTTTACATTTTGAACTACGACAATTTTCCCCAAATGTGGAAATGTAAATACCTCAGCCAGTTCTGACCAGATTACTGATCAGATCTAAGCGATCAAAGTGTGTTTCTTACAACTGCTGACAGCAACAAGCTGCAAGGATACATCCTCTGACAAACACACATCACTGCTCCTGATGTGGCTGACAGCATTTCAAAGAGTTTCTCATAGTTTCTACCTAACAAGCTGCAAAACCTCCCCATGGCCAGATGATAAGTTCTTTAGAAGGAACCAGAGAAGGACTGTTTCACATTGTGACAAGTATCAATCTATAGATAGGCAGGTAAATCTGTGCATGGTGGGAATATCTATCAGGTAGCAAGGAGGAGTTGAGAAACCATGTGCCATACTCAGTATAAAGCCCAGCCTTCTAGCAAAAGGATCTCTAGTAAATGACAAATAAAGGATTAACTGCCTGGAACACTACACTCTCTATCCCAGTATTTATAGCTTTTCAAATTACTAGCTTTTTAATTAACATTGAAAGATCTGAAATCACCTAACTATTGTACAATAATTATATTAACAAATTAGAGAAATGAAAATTAAAATTCAGCTGCTCTAATAGTCTGTTTAGAAATGTGCAAATAGAGTTGATGCTTTCTAATAAATGCTTCTCAGATGTTATGTTTCTAAATGAAAAGAGAAAATGTACCTTTATAGTATTCCTTTAAGAGCTTTGGCCCTCATTTGGAACTAATCAGCAAATACAAACAGCACTCACAGCTTTGGAAATACCTGTTCCTTAACCTCACTCCAGTTATAACAGTTTCCTAAATTACAAATTGTATACTGGGAGAGCAATTTTACACCAGAGTTCTGGATATAGTCAGCTTCGATTTCTCTCCTGTTTTCTCCCTGTCTGTATACCTATGTGCTAGTATACGTACATATGCACAAGGAAGGACTATGTAATGCTAACTATGCATCAGTTATGTACACATTCAGAAATGCAGCTCTTCCCTTTCTAGCCAGCCAAATACACACATTTTCCCACAAAAAAATAACCAAAAGATATCCACGGCAAGCAGGCATTTACACAATCCCTGCAAATAAGATGCCAAAGCAAATGGGTAGTGTTTGTGGGAAGGACCTATCAAGCTTGCTGATTTTGCAAACAGGACAGTTCAGAATGTAAGAAGGGGAACAAGAACAGCCTGTGCTGGCTGAAGGATCAGTTGGAAACCAAACCTCCAAGCCTCCAGGTGTGATGCTGGAGAAGAAGTGGCAAGAGAGCTCTATATTTGGAGCTGCCTGCTTTAATCTAAGTTGATATTTTATGATAAATGCATGGGCAACGTATGGTGTCCAACCACTTCATGGGCATAAACATTAACCATTTTGCAGGGGCCCAGAAAAGGTTTATGTATCACTTACATTTAACAAAAGGCTAATACTGCTGATTAATGGGGTGCTGTTCAAACAGTTTACAAGACCAATATTCTCCCTGAAGTAATCACAAAGAGCTAAGTATTAGCTTTTATTTAATTTCACTGTCTGTGTGATGATACATAGCTATGTGAGAAGATTCCTGCCTTAAGGAGATTACATATATAGTCTCATAACTTCAGAAAAGTTATTCCTAGGTTACTCCAGTGTAACAGCGAAAGCAGACATAAAAACGTATTTTGCCATATAATCCAATCTTCCATACTGAAGTGACTGAAGAACCCAAAACATGGTTTCAGGGGTCCCAAAAACATCTGTTTGTTTTAGCTCACACATAGTGGAAGGAAGTCTGTAGATCATGCTGTAATCAGATTACTACAAGATTTATTATTAATTGTTCCTGCATAAAAAGGCAGCAGTATGTGTGGTGCTGAATTAAGTACAGCAGGGAAAGGTAATCCCTGCCTGACGTATTTTACTGTATAAATACATAAGCACTATAACTGGCATAGGGACCCAGCAAAGAAAGCCTCTGGTTTTTTGAGATTACATTTATCTGCATCTTGGGAGACAGACTTCATTTTAGCTGATGTGACTTGACACTGGTGCCTTCCTTGGAATTAGTGAGCCATTATTTATGATCTACACACTCCCCCAACTGTTGCCATTGCAAATCTCAAGGTACCTGAACAGGGAAAGGGGCTGTGGCTTTGTTACCCAGTCTGTGGATCAGCAATTTGTCTGCAGGAGATGCACAAAAGCAAGCCTGAAACACACTGGAAAAGCTGGCAAAGAACATTCTGAGTCCACTGCCTGCTGTAGAGCAGTAAAAGGGATTGCTTGTGCAAAGAAACAGCATCCCTCTGCAGCTGTGATAAAGGAAAGTACTTGCCTTATCAGGCAGGGAGGTCCTGAGATCTGCTGCTGCTCCTGTATCTGACCTGATACCTTCTCTGGACAAGTAGCTCAGGACTGAGCCATAAACAAGCCTGGAGGCAAAGCCATGGCCAAGCTGATCCATAAACACTGCTGAGTTTTTTGCTCTGCGCATCAGCAAACTCAGTGCTCTACCATTCAGCTCCTGAAAACCCCAGGGGGAAAAAATCCACATGTGGAACCTTTTGAGGAACAGGTGAGGGAACAGTTGGAAGGAAGTGGAAGGAAACCAATTAAAGGGGCTTGTCTGCGTCTACCGGAACATTAATAGCCTGACCAAATTCATTTGGATGTTAAAGTTGCAAAGCTCAAGCCTTTGCAGGAGCTGCTCAAGTTGGGTGAGAGGGCTGTGTTTTTTCCTAGTGATGAATGTGATAAGGTGCAAACTGAAGGTCCAACAAAGACACAGACTTAGTAGTGCTCTAGTGCTAGCAACGTACACAAGACACAGTACCTGAGAAACACTGAACCTCATGATTCAGGGGCTGATGTAGGTAAGAACCTACAGAACTGCCTTGTCTCGATTGCTATTCATCAGATTTGTGTTGTGTGCACTGGTGGGAAAGCTCAGTACACAGTATTTAAATTGCAGTTTTACTGCTGCAGGATAAGACTGAAGAGAGCAACTAAAAAGCAGTGCACTGCCACGCATTCACAGAGAAGCTGCTCCTGAAGCCTGCTCAGTAGCGCAGCCTTCTCCAAGTAACTTGTTGGTTTCTATGTTTTCATTTTTGGGGAAAGAGTTCCCTGTATATTTTATAAATGTGAGCAATTGTGTACAGCTCACTTTCTAATAGTATGACACAGCAACCTTAACAGTTCTCTACTGTCTCAACTCATACCTGCAGCAAGGATCAGGAGAAGAAATCAAACCACTCCTCTTGACTACAACCTCATCCTATTTCTAGGTGATTTATAGGAATAGAATAAACTGTGAATATGCTGGCCCCTACTCCCTGTTCCTAAACCCCATGGCTGGTCCTACTTATAACTCCTACTCTAGCTCTATGACATATTCTAGTGACCATTGCCCAGAAATATTTCACACTCTTCTTGTTTCTTCATGTCTAAGATGATACAGGAATAAACCGAGCCCTTAAGATACTACTACATCAAGATTTCAGCTTAACCAGAAGCTTGACCAGTGATCTCCATCTATCATGGAAGAAACTGAAGACATTCACCTGTAATAGTTTCAATCAGTGTTCAAGATATTTCAACAATCCACTCTGAAAAGCATGTGAATGAATATGAATTATGTCGACTGAGATCTTGGTATTTAGAATATTGTATCAGCAGTTCCATTCCCTTACAGAATCAACTGATTCATATAGGGGTTTTATGTCCTTTTTAAATAACTGGAATTAGTCATTGATGTGGGCAGGATGCTATACTTCCTGGGTTTATATTCTCATTAGCAACAGTTAATCCTGAGCATCCCATTGGAATGGTGAACCACAGGGCAAGCAACGTGTGAAGTACAGTACCACTTTTTAAGGATCTAATCATGACAGATTCTATCCCTCTACTTTTCCCACATCCCCAGTTCCTTCTTCCAACATGCATCTTTCACTTCACTAGCAGAGTCATAAAACTGCATGCTCATATAAAGCTCATCCTGGTACTACTGAGAGTCATTAGTGCCATTTAGAATCCATAGGGTTGGTAAGTTACAGGCACTTGAAGAAGACCTTAAATCTTAATGAATGAAATTCAAGCACAGTGGAAAAAAAAAAAAATCAAAGTAAAAAGGCAGCTGTGAACTCTTCTCAAGATCCTATCCACCCACATACACATGACCAGCAATGGCTGAAATGATGGTGAAATGTTTCCCTTTGGACCTGAATCCTACCTTAGCTGCTTTTAATTATTACACTTAAATGCAGAAGAGTTTTAACTGTCAGCTTTAAACACCCTTTTAAAGATAACTGGAGGGAGTTGAGATCAGGAAAAGAAAGAATTAAATAAGCTTTCTGCCTTTTCCAATCTTTGTTGCTTTTCCACCCAGTGCCCTGGTCTTTCATCCTCCCCTGTGCCTTTTCAAGAAGGTTCATTAACAAGCATCTTCAGAAAGAATAAGAAAAGAGGATGGAGCATACGATTGCTGGCAGACTGAAATGCATGTCTACAGCATTTCAAGAAAAAAAGAATTCTGACAGGGTTGGGATCTGTATGTTGCTCATAAAAAATAACTATTTTGAAGGTGTTTTGTTTGTTTTTAATTCAAGAGTCAACTTGGAGACTCACTCAGGATATTCTCTTTGATAGGTATGTGAAAGGACTCTGCAAATCTGTGCTGGTACTTGGTTTCCTGATGAGAAGGTTCCCAAGCAACATACAGTTATATCGAGGAGTCAGTCCCTGGTTTCTACAAAATCCAGGAAAAGACACAGGTCTTGAGGAATTCAACCCACAGGCTGCACTGTAAGTCAGTCAGAATAAGTGGCCTAGCTACACCAAAAGATCTGTACAGGGTTATGAACAGAGTAAAGGAACTGAGCTTCAGCTTGCCATAGCCAGTGAATCAACCTTGTATTTTAATTTCCTTGTATCTTTCCTGAAGTTAAAGTTTAAAAAAGAAAAGAGAAAAGAAAAAGATCTGCAACTCTTTCTACTAAGTAGTGATATCTTGCTCTCAAAGCACTGCCTTAGTTCTATTGAGCATCCTTGGCCTTTTCCAGTATTTCATTCTGTGGATTCATTTTTACGTGGCAGGCTTTCTCAGTTGAACTTTATGGAAGGACATTATTTCCTCCTCTAACTTTTTAAGAGCATACACCAGGAGAAGCTAAAAGCAGCCTTACAATTTCCCAGACTAGAGCGTTCCATTGCTTTATCTCTCAGTCAACCTAATAAGCCAGGAGGGAAAAGCAGCAGTGTAATGGGCAGGAAAACCAAAATGAATCAGCACCCAAAAAAATATCAATAAGGACATATACCTGGCCACACATTAGGAAAGTTAGTATGTGATCAGGTCATTCAGGACCTGCAATTTTCATTCTTGTAACCAAAGGCATAGTCACGGGCCCAGAATGCCCACATCTGTCTTCAAAAGTTGCCATCAAGGATTTGTTAAAGGATAGTCAGCATAAAATCATAGAATCACAGAATGGTTTGGGTTGGAAACGACCTTAAGAGCATTGAGTTCCACCCCCCTGCCATAGGAATGGACACCTCAGACTAGTCCATGTTGCCCAAGGCTCTGTCCAACTTGGCCTTGAACACTGCCAGGGATGAAGCATTTACCACTTCTTTGGGCAGCCTGTTCCAGTGTCTCACAACCCTCACAGCAAAGAACTTCTTCCTTATATTTAACCTGAACTTAACTCTGTTTAGGTTTAAAATCATACATACTTAAACATACACCAGTGAGTTATGAAGGAGCAAGAATACAATAAAAGATTCAACCAAACTCATCAGAATTTTAACTGACATTTCTACTGCTAGCTGCAACTAGTTCCAAAACTATAGCATCCCCTGAGTACTGCAAAAAAGTCAGGCCTATTTATTGTTCTGGGAAAAGAAGTACATTGGCAGGCATGTCATTTAGTATTTGGATTACCATTGTGCCATCCATTAGTGAAATCATAAATATTTAGAAGAGTTAAGCTATTATATGTGCTGGGGACATAAACATCCTAAAGGTTCCAGCTTGCTCTGCTGTCATTAGGACAATAATACTTTTACCAAAACCAGCTATGTTTTCACCTAGTTAAGAAAGCAGCAGTATGATATTTGCTCACCCTTCCAATTAGGGAGGAAGTAGATATGATGTAGAAAAGCTTATTTGGATTATACTCTGCCTGACCTTTTAAGGTTGCTGCATTCTTATTCACTGCTTCTTGGACATCCACAAATTAATATGCTTATTTTTGCTAGAAAGATGAAACCAAATCCATAAACAGAGAGTTCTTTTCCCTGACTTTAACGTGAAACATTTACGGTTTCACTCATACCATTTAATGCCCGTCTATCAGATGTGTTTGCAGGAGGAAACACACATAAACAAACAAACTACAGCCCCTTGGGCACCAGTGTGGCTCCTGATCTGGGACAACAATTTATTGCGCTAAGTTAGGAGTCTGAGCACTGATAAAACCAGCTTGTGGTCCTCAAAAAATATAGCTACTTTAGCAAGATTACAAAAGGGTCATATAATCAGATTGAAGGAGTCCAACTTAAAATTCTCAATACAATGATTAACAATCGTTCATGACCTCTCTCATGGCATCAAATCCTGGTTTTCTTCCAGTATACTCTAGTCTTTTCACTTACCCCTGGACTTTTTAATTACTGAACCCTACTCTATGTAGTGACCCTCAGGAATTTCTAACGTATTATCTATTATGTTACCAGGATGCTGACTTCAGTGGGTCTTTTATATGTGACTGTCACAAAACTAAAGAAATAGGTGATTACCTGAACCTAGATTTTCTGGTAGCAGTAGTTACGTATTAGGAACCACTTACATTAGCCAAAACCAAGGCAAACACCACTTTCCTCATTCCAATGGAAACAGAATTTAAGCTGCCTCTTCTGCAAAATACATTTTCTTTTTCAAAAAAACCCTGATGTGAATTAGACCATATTTTCTAGGTCAGTGGGGGAAAGAGCACTCAAGATGACCCACAGAAGTGCATTCTCAGGTAGAGTTACACAGAGTTATGCCATCTAACTTTCATGCTTCTCCAAGTGCTTGTACCAAAATTGAGCCTGTTCTTTGCCATCCCATAACAGCCTTTCTTCTCAGAATTTATAAAGCAGGGAGAAAACAGTCTTGTCTGCCTCAGTTGGGTCCTGCATCATTGCCAGGGGCTCTTATGTGCCCAATAACGCACATTTAATAGGTATTAAACACTTGGAAAAGAGAGAGCAGAGAAGCTTAATTAACTTTGTTTAAACCAGTAGAATGCCTGCTGCGTTTTAGGGCTCCAAGGTGCTACTGAAATAATAACTATAAACATCCTCCAGAGGAAAGATGTTAGGTGGGCAAGAACAAAAGGAGATGCACAGACACAGAAAATGTCCTTAATAATGCAATCATATGGTGAAACAGCATCATTATCGTAGCAGATGCTGGACTGACACACACCTGATTCCTATCATTTGTCCAGTTGCCTAGTTTGCAATATACAATTGCTTCAAGGCACTACCTGAAGTATCTGTGATGGAGAGGTTCACACATCAGTCCAGAACTTCAGCTAAAACCCTAGTCTTGTTCCCACTGAGGAGCCAGGAAAGAGACCGGAAATCAGACTGAGCTACAAGGACACAGAAACATCAATGTCCATGTTTGAACATAAGAATGCAGTAAAGGTAAACAATGACTGTCACTGATGTGAAGAAGCAAGCCATGTAACTGAATGGCATGATCCTTGAAGAAACTTACATCCTTCTGGGTGTTTAAAGTGAACATACATTCCTGAGATGTACTACAGGCAGTTGAAAATCCCAGATGCTATTAGTTTCTACCACAGAAAGGCAGGCATCACCATGGTGCTTAAACCATAACTTAAGAAGATGGAGTAACTGAAAAGTCAAGTCTCAAGATTGTCATGAGAAAACTTAATCCATCTTTAAATCTTACTTTTTTTAAAAAACAAACAGAATTTAAATACTAAAGCTAAGTCTACAAATTCCTAAGCAGTTGGATTAGTATGGACAAAAGCTCAAGGTCTGATTCTCTCTATGGCAAATTAGAGAACAGCACTACAGGCTTACATTTTCATTGCAAATGTAAAGCATCTTCATGGATTGAAGAACTAGGACACCCAGAACCGACAACAAAGGCTGTTATCTATAACAATCCCAGTGCTATGCAGGTCTCAAAACACACATCCTTCCTCAGTACTTTCAGGAATAACACGTACTGGACCACATACTTGCTGCCTTAGTTGAACTTGGAACAAAAAATGACTAGTGTGTTTTGGTTTGGTTTTAATTCATTGTTTAAAAAAGAGGCATGAGAATTGTGAAATACATTTTCAGGTAGGAACATTTGGAAAGTTATCCATGCATAGAAAACAGGCACTAACTGGCTGTAGGCAAAGATTCAGATGCTCACTCCCAACATACAAACACTGCATAATGTGGCCAATTAGTTTCAGTTAGTTGTTTTGTAGCAAAGTACACTTACAGATGGGAGCATATATCTGGTCCCCTGGCAAGTGCGACTAGATCTGTGCTAGCATTTGTGTTTATAGACACAATTCTTTTCTGTGTATCTGCTTTCTTTTGGGCCTCTTTTTGATTAAAAGGACTGTAAGAAAATTTACTGCACCTTGTGTTTGTTTACTTTCATGCCACCGGAGAGGTACAGTCAGTAGGCAGGGAAGCCTGTTCTCTGATGTATCCACTGATAATTGATTTTAAATAGTGATCAGTAATTCATTTGATAAACAGTATTCCGACATTCAGAGCTGCAGTAGTAGCAAATGTAACCTTGAAAATTATTCAAAACCAGCTGTCCAAAGTCACAGCAGTTATTATACGTCAGGAATATATAGAAGGACAGTAATCCATTGAGGCTTCCAACACTGTCACATATTCAAAATACAAGACGTATTTTCCCCTAAACTGATAAGAAGTTGCTTTATGTATTACTGTGAATATGTAGGGAGAGCCACCGCTTCCCAGTAACAAATGCTTTAATGGAAAATATGATTAGTCAAAAAATCTATTAAAACTCACCAAAAGAATAGCATAAATAACTTCACTAAAGTTAAGCAAACCATGACCTCAGGTTTATGATTTGAAATCCAGAATAATCTGTCTGACTTCTATACATTTACACCTGGCTTTCACAGCATAAGTGATCAAAGTACTGTCCCTTCTTTTTTTCTCAGGGAGATGATAAAATCCTAAACCATCAAGATTATTACAGGCAACAATGAAAAAAAAAGACTCCAATTATTAGTTTTCTGGAGCAAAGGAGCTTTTTCCAAAATTGAAAACATTCTGCAGGATATATCAATTTTGACAAATTTCATTTCAAGACAAAGCAATAAGACTGAAACATTCTGATTGTAAGAGTAAAATAGGTCCTTTGTGTTTCTAAATGGGATTTCCATTTGGTTTTGTTTTGTTTCCTATTTATTGTATATAGAGAATCGTATATATTGTATACAGAAACTTGTACATATGGTACACTGTGATGATATAAATATCAACTTAAAGTTCAAAAAGAGTTCACACCCCTCTCCTAATACCTTAGCAATGTTACAGCACCAAAGTGGAAGGTTAGTTTCCAGAGAAATCCCTCACTATTTTCCTGTTGACTAGCTTTTGGCAAGAAGGATGTAGTGGGTCCTCATTGTGAGTTTCTTCGCTCACTCCTTGCATTGCATAGGAGACAGATTTTCTGGAAATGCTGGATTCTAGCCCAGACTCCAAAGGCCCAGGCAACTTTTAGTAGGAAAACCCATGCCTCTGCTGTACTATTATAATTTTGGATACTCTTTTCCATTCCATTTTACCCTATTCAATGGGATGTGTTAATAAATGTTATTTTTACGTATTCTCTGGAGTCACAGACTTGGAAGATGGCTTTTCTCCCCTCTTTTTTTCCTTGCTGTGGAATCCATTCTGCCAGAGCTGCACCACTAGGAGAGTATCTTAATGGGGTTTCAGAATGAACAGTGTCCACACGCATGAAGCAGATTTGCACAAAAGAGAGTATACGCCTCTTTCTTGTCAAACCCTTGAAGTTTGCTGCTTCAGGATCTGAAAGGACGAGAGAAAGAAAAAGAAAGCCACAACCACTGTGAACTTTGATGATGCACGTTTGGTACCACAGCTTCTCTCAACTTGGCTTGGCTTTAGAAGCTGCACATTTTTAGAGCAGTTTTTCATACAGAGAAGCACACATCTGCATAGAGTTTCACTGCAACTGTTAGAGAAAGTTTTAGATTGTCCTTATCAGATGTAATCCCAGATGAGAAAACAAAGTAGCACATCAAAAAGAATCTGATGAAACATTTCCCGTGTCATGAAGGTAACAGCAGTATGCGATTGCTGGCTTCTGGTTCAAAAGCATGCCATGAGCATGCTTGTCAAAACAACCTGTTTGAGGACTGAGGAAGATTAGTCTCTTAGCATTTCAGGTGGCCTGTTCCTGCAGTGTTAGAGGAATTACAGAAATTACAGCAAGTGTATTAAGAGATGCCCTGCAGAAGTGACAGTCTCCAAGGGAAAAACTACAGAGAGATGGTCTAATATCATTAGTTCTAAAATTACTTGAAATTTAATAAAATATGGCTCCAAATTCACTAGCAGAGGCAGGGCTGAAACCCCCAGCTGTTACTCTTTCATCACTGCCCAAACCTGTCTCACAAGCTCCTGTTTGCAGCCCTGGGAACACCCAGTTTCTTAGAAGCTTGCCAGAGTTAATAGCCTGGAAAACTCAAAAACCTAATTACGGACACAAGTTGGTCACAGACACTATCCATTCTCCACACACGGAATTAGAAAACGTTCCGTCGAATTCAGCTTTGTTGTGTGCACTAACTAAACACATCCATGTTTTAGTGTCATTTCCCCAGCGTGCATTCGATTTGTATGGATCTACAAGATAAGCTGCCCCTTCTAAAATCTTAGTAACAAACAGCATCTTTGGGATCAGAGCTCTGTGTGTGTGAACCAAGGCTGCATAGACTGACCTGAGAGAATCCGCCACCACTGACACAGGGAAAAACATCTGTGGTGGGGAAATGAAGTGTTTTCAGCCACCAGCAGTACCCAACGAGTACACAGCCAAGCTGGGCCCCCATCTGATTGATACTTTCCTAAACGCTGCAGTCACCTCTTGATAGTCTCGGTTCCTAGCAGACTCCATTTTGGGAAACTCAGTGAAAAAAGGGTGGCAGGATCACTCCATCAAACGCAACTACCACATTAACTGCTTTCTTTCCAAGGCTTCATTGTGCTCTTTACTTATTCATTTGATTAAAATAGTCATACTCATCAGCACGAAGCATTACCTGCTACTATTAACAGCAACAATTATCTGTTGAAAACATCACTGATGTTAGGGCTTTGCAGAACTGTCTGTCTGCCCTTGGTGTGTTTAACAAATGCTTATCCAGACTGATATTGACTGTATATTTCTGGTTTACTGCTGCTTTTGATTTGACAGTTGCTGGCAATTCTGCTGCTGATTTATTTATCTGTTGTACCCCTGCTGTTTGTTCAAAGCACTACTTCCACAGAGTTTCCAGGCAGTTCAATATAACCTGCCTCAATCAACTTTCCTATTTTCTTTTCTTTCTTTCAATAGTCCTAAAGTCCCAGGCACCCATTTTTCAACTAAGGACATTCTTTTCAAAGGGTAATATATACTATTTTTTAAGAACACTATACTGCTTTACCTGTAACAGGAGAGTCATCTGGGGATAGCTTCAGAGACTCCTGCATGGCGATTACCCTCTTTCAGACGGGGAGTCAGAAGCAAACTCAGTAGTGCAAGGACATTTGTTACTCTCTTACAGACTCCTGTGTCTCTGCAGCCATCAATGTTCAGAGAAGGGAATACCAAAAAGGCTGCAATTTAGAAACCCAAGCTCACAAACAAAAGCCAACCCAATCAGCTATTTATAGCCTGCCTGTAGCGTGACAATATCTAATCTGTGCAGTGCTTGCTTTCTCTCCAGCAAATCTCAATGCTATTCAAAACCAACATGGAATAATGAATGACAGCATGGCTGCTCACAAGTCTCCACCAAAACAATTCAAGAAACTGAATTAGATTTTCAACAACACAAAGATCCTGCAATCCATCAAAGTGATGTAGGCATTATAAGAATTAAAAATTGTACCCTTTAGCTTGCATGAACATAACTTACAGACTATCAGGGACTATTTATCCCACAACAATATCCATTCTTCCTAGACAAGTTTCTTTTTCCTGCTGTTTTTTAACAAGACCAGTTTCTTTTCTTCAGCGAATGAGTAACAGTCAAACAGACAGTAACTTCTGAACTTGTAAGCTTTGACTTAATCCTTACTAAGTTTGTAAGATTTAAGAACAAGTTTAGGCCAAAGACCAAAACAGGCATCCGTGTAAAACAAGTTCCTGTCAGAATGCTATTCCCAGCCTATATATAAAGGATAACTGAATAAGGACAAAATTCTTCTTCACAGTTGCATGCAATCTCATTTTCTTTCTGTCTTGACTTTCCCTACTTTTGTTGCTTGGGCTAGATAAAATCATGGCTTTTGCCTCAGGGGATAAATGAATACTTCAAAAGTTTTAGTTTATTAAACATTAGTCTGAGATAGAAATGGCATATGGAAAACAAACAGTCCTGCAAACACAGGGTGTCCTTCCTCAGCTGTGATTTGTTTTTGATGCCAAAACCTGAATCTCTTTGTCTCCTGTCAAGGCAGCAGGACATACAGCAATGGGTCCAGCCGTCTCCAGACCATCAGCTGAAACAGCACGTGGGGCTGCATTTTTAATGCTTACCCAATTCTTCCTGTTCCCTATAGCCAGGTCTTGAAAGCTACAGCTTTATCATCCTTAATGGCTGCTGACAGTTCCATTAGTTGAACCTTAAAACCATGTACTTCATATGCACTGTGAATGTTTGCCACAAAATCCTATAACTGATTATGTCCCATTTATCTGATTTACACACATTTGCTCTAATTATATAATTAAACTTAAACACAGCTATTGCCCAAAGGATAAACTGTCCTAAGCTATTACAGGAAAAACAAAGACCATCATAAAACTGATACATTCTGACTTGTGCCATTGGAGAAATTAGGGACTAAAGTCTGCTTTGACAGAAACTTGAAAGAAGCAAGAATGAGACTTTTCTCTTGTATCCTGTCAGGCTTTAGTTCCAGAGTTTTTACCTCGCTCTTGTCTTTTCACTGTATATGTCTGTAGGCACATGATATCGACAGCCATGGGACAATTGCAGAACGTCCAGCTCTGGCAGTTCGGGGCAATAAGGCAAAAATGCCAATTTCCCCAGGACCATTCTCACATCCAGGCTGATTAAAATGACCCAGTTTCCACATTCCCAGATTTTGACCCTACAGTTCAAAAGTCCCATTTTTACTACTATTGGCAATTTCTACTTAACATAGGAAAAATCCATTCAACTCTCCCACTATTAAGAGGTAAGTGTTGTTTGGTTGGGTTTGTTTTTTTTCCTTTCTAATGTAGAAAGTAGCAGTAAATTACCAAAACCCAACTTTTAAATACTGATAGGGTAGAAGACTGCTCCCCCTCCCACCCTTTCCACAGCTCTCCAATGTACATGTGAACAGGGGTAGAATCTTGCACAGTGTTTGTGTAGTTTCCATGGAAAGGTGCTTTCCATCGCAGTCAGATGGCATTTAAAGCTTCTTTCAAGCTGCACATCTTACCCACCTTCACCTTTGCATGACATTTACACCCACAGGAACCAACCCACCTTGTCAGAGGAGTCATGGCCCCATCTCGCGTGATGAGCAGGGAGGGAATCAGGTTGCCAACAAGCCATTTCGGGGCAGCGGAGGTGTGCTAGAAGGCAGCAGTCACAACCACCATGGTGCTGCTTCATCACCAAACCTGTGTGCTCCTCATGCTCATTGCTGAAAACCAGCTTCAGCTGCTTGCCTTTTAGGACATGCATCTCAACCCACCTGATGCCAGTTGTTCGGCAAGAAGTAGTGATGTTAAAAGAGCTGCTACTCAACCCTAGTATTCTACAGTGCTTAATAAAAAATCACTGAAATCAAGAAGAAAAAAGCCATAAACTTTCTTGGTCTTTGGATCCATCCCTTACATGAGGGACAATCAAACCTGATGAAAATAAATGAACATTTTTATTATGTGGTTGGTTTTTTTCTTTCTCCTCCTCTCTTGATCCCACACACATCTGACATTTCTATTAGGCTGCTGAATATTTGTGAAGTCAAAAGCATCCATTTTTCAGGCTTGACAGCTCAGTATATGATATTTTTCAGTGTAAACAAATAGAAAAATATTTTTATTGCCTCTTTATCCAAGCACCTCAAACACCACTCTAGTCCCAATAATTTATCAGATGCAGACTCTGGAAAGTGCATTTGCCTGAGATCCAGAGTTTGACAATGAAAACAGGATGCACGCTTCCTCATTGCATGCTTACCAGGACTTGTGTGCAAAGACAATTTGGTAAAACTCAGAATGCGGTCACTTTTCTCTTCAATCGATCATGATTTGAGAAACACCTTCATTGTAATAATTTATCATTTACTTCTAATTTGTCTGTTCACAAGGCCACATGATATAGCAAAAATGCAGAAACTGGGAGTTCAGGGTAATTCATGCACACAAGCAAAGTTTTGTTTGTGTGTTTTTGTAATGAGCTCACCAAAACTAAGCTGCAGTTGAGTTTAATTAAAGCCAATGGAGTAAAGAGATTAAGCACTTCAGTGTGCTATCTTTCTGGCTTATAAAACTTGAACGAGTCAAATCATTAAACATTAATTTGCCTGAGATTATATAACATTGGCTATGGAAACACTTGGGCCTCACCTCCTCATCCCATCTTTCCATCAGAATTGTTTATAGCACCTCCCACTGCAGGAAAAACCTGCACAAAACAAAGCCCAAACTTCCAGGGCAAATGTGGAAGCAGTCAGGGCCCTTCTGCTACAGGTCAGCACTCAGGAACCACCCTCCCTGTGTCTTCACTGTCCCCTGTGGAGCATGAGTATGGAAATGCCAGTAACATTTCATTTGTGACTCACATATTATACCAGAGCCTTGATTTTAGATGCTATTTCAGTCATTTTCAGATAATTTGAAAATAAGAGTGTTACATGTGCTTATGTGTTAATGTGTTACATTGGTTCTTAATCTTACCTCCACACCAACCTCCACACCAAGCAGGGTGATCAGAGCCTGAGCCAGGGGCAGTTTACCCCCTGCAAAGGCTGGAGGTTATTTTACCTGCCCACACACAGATGCACATCATTGTGCAGAGTCTCTTCTTCCACTGCTGCAAGTAATGCTGGAGCATTTGGTCCTTGACCTCACCAGTGCTGGCTCCTGTAGTGCCTCATGATGACTTTTTCAGGGCAGATACAGACAGACCCCACCTTTTGGTTGGGCTCCAGTGTGAGAAGGGAGCTTCTGCCTTCCTAAAATATCAAAATCCCACCACATCAGCTCTGTCTGGGAACCGCAGGTCACTGGGGAGGCTGCAGGACTCCCCATGAGCTATGGGCTTCCCAGAAGGAAAGACAGTTTGCTTTTAGACAGGTAGCTATGTGCAAGAATCGCAATGACAGCCTGCTTCTGCTACAAAACCATGTCATGCTCTAGCATTTCCATAATATCAGTTCCTTCCAAACCAACTGGATTCCAAACTACTGGATTTCAACCTTGGACATTGTGCCAGACACTGAGCATTGTAAATACAATACAAACCAAGATACCCCCCAGTGAACCAGCCATTCAAGACATACGATACCTACGTGCTGCCAATGTCTTGTGCCACCCATCCTTGAAAAGCGATTATGATTTTGTCACATTCGGCGTTAAAACTCGGTCACCTCACTCTGAGCTGGCTTAGTTCTCTCTAGGTTCTGCTTGTGTGAAGGCACTCTTCCCCCATTTCCTCTTGCTGTTATTCTTTTATGTTTCTGAAGTGAGAGAAAGGAGCAGCCAATTTCATCCTGCCTCATTTCTAACCTTTTAAAATGTTACCGTTCAAAGTACTTATAGATTTTTATAGTTGCCAGCAACCTTCAGAGTGAGACTAAGAAGTGTTATTTCTTCTGCTGAGAAAGTTACTGAGCCTGGGAGCCCCCAGATTCATTTCATTACAGAGCGTGTTGACAAAATTATCTCAAAATTTCCCTTGGGGCGGTGAGCAAAATTAACTGTATTTTATATGACAAAACCATATTGTGTTTGCAAACCTCATACACAAAATATCACTCACTAATGAGATAAAAATTCTGCACTGTCATATCCTATCAACAGACTCTCTAGAAGATTGGTTACTTTACATCACAACTTGGAAGTTAATACTTCTACATTTAGGTCTCAAAATCATATTTGTTTAAGACAGTTGTTTTCCTCCGTGCAGCTTGGAGAGACCAACGCAAACGCTACTGATCTCTGCATTTTTGTCAAGTTCTGACCTGTGTGTGAAGTCACATATTTATGGTCATAAAAAGCCTAAAATCATTGTGCTTTAACTGATTTCAAGCGCTGTTCTAATACTTGAATTCTCTCATCTACTTCCCTGAAAACTACATTAAGACTTTAGGGAAAACCTGTTCTTAATACAGAGCCTCGATTTAAGCCATTCTTATATCTGTGCGTTCAGTACATCTACAGACATGGATAAATGCACTGAGTCATTTTCTCCCCATTTCTAGACTGCAAATAACTCAATACTATGGGGTTTTGTCACATCAACCCCACCCAGATAAACCACCTTTTGCTGTGTCCAGTGACCTGTCTTGTCAAGTCTCCCCTGTCCCAGGGCAGCAAGTCCAGCTTATCAAGAGACTTCTTCAGCTCTTGCATGGTTTGCACTCACTGCTTTCTGTAGGGTGAATTAATACTTGTGAATAAGGATTAATAGTAACTTGTCAAGTAAGTGACAACCAGCGCTCACAGACAAGGTTGTTGGCTGTAGCTACTTTCAGTAAAGGCTCCTTGCTAAACTCCCAAAGTAATTATTTTTCCCTGTGCCTTGAAATCAGACCACAAATAGAGACGCATGTCCTCTGTCACACTTCACTTCCAATCCTCCCCTTCTTTCTTTTATATATTAAAATCATCCTCTCCAATCATGGTGCTTTTCAGCATGCTCTCCCACCATATGCACAACATGCTGCCTTACAGCCCCACTACACCGGCTATACATGATGGCTCATTCATCTAGGAACAAAACATTAACATCATCAGTTCCTGCACCTTAAAGCATTCAGAAGAGTAAATTACTGCTCAGTGGAAAATTCAGAAAAACCTTTAAACAGAATGTTTTGAGCTTAAAGTTTAGTCTGGAATGAGCTTTTAGCATTCCTTTGCTGTATATGTTTAACTTCTCCATTTCCATTCCTCTTATGCACCTTCGGTTTTGGCTCAGTAATTAATCAGTAAAGTTAATCACTCTCCTCTGTAAGGGATGCACAGAATAGATAAAAAGTCACAGGTTCTTTCTATTCTGTTTCAAATACAAAAAAATGGCTTCTTAGTGTGATCTAGAAACCCCATGTTTATGCAGTGAGCTCTATACAGCCCAGAACTCCTAGTCCTAGCTTTGTAAGGGATTTTAAATACAGATTTTAGTGGGAGACAGGGAGATGCCACTCAAAGCCACCACTATCACTTGGCTTGCCATGAGCCCAGAGACCTTTGTTAATCTTTAAGATTTACAGCTGAAAGCCCATCAACTACCAATGATCTGAGTGCTGGTCAAAATGCAGAAATGCATTTCCCTAGCACAGGTTATTTTTAGCTACAACAAGCAATGATTTCCCTCATAGATAACAAAAGACATCCTTACTGTTATTTCCATCCCATAGTATAAGTAATTCCAGCAAAAGGAATGGGATTAAAGCAAAATATTAAAATGCTTTATATTTGTGCAGGGTCTTTCATCCCAGAACTTTAAAAGCTTTTTTGTAGATACGAGCTAATTCTCACAATACTCTTGTGAGACAAAAATTATTATTAGTTGCTTCAACCAATATCCTGGATATGACTTCAGAGATACTTTTTCTATTTTTTCCTTCTTTTTCTGTGCTTTTTCACTTAATTGGAAAATAAGCATTGGGGATACTCCAATCACACAGAGAACATATTATGCTGTTTTCCTTTTTTAAGCAATGTAATATTCACTGTGCATACTCTGTGTTTATTTGCTGTACAGAACTTGTTTCCTTAAATTAATAAATATGTAAAAACGCCAATATAAGGATCTTAATTCTTAGCTGCATGTTTGAGCTTTGCTGCATGGAGAGTCTAAGAAATTCCTTATTTCATGCGACAGGGTCATTTGTGTAATGAGTATTTGGGAACCTCCTGAGATGGGTGGAGCTTTCTCCCCTCTTTTCATCTAAATTGAAATTGTAGCAGTAGGCACTTCACAGGAGCCTCAAATTACTGCAACTTTAACATGTAAAGAAGTGCTTTGTTAAAGAGAGCTGGATCCAAATCTGTGCTTCAAACTCAGAGTATGCACATTTACTTATCATAGGGAAAAGGCAATTAGCCCAGAGCTGACAACATTCCCATTGATTTAAGTCATGCAACACAAGACTTCTAGGGCTAGGCTTTCTTGCAGTGAACACTACTTCCTGGGGAATCCCTTCTCCCTTCTTGCCATTTTATTACTTTGCATTCTGCTAGAGCCAGCTGAATTTTCTATTTGGTACCTCTCTGCTTAGTCTCAATTCAGGAACAAACCCCAAACCTACAAAAAGGAATTGCACCCGCAAGGTTGTCATTCTCTGGAGATGAGGCTGAGACTATCTGTACTGATTCTGGCTGCACCATTGTGCTTCCTGTCTCTCTATAGTTGAAAGACCAGTGGTTGAGGATGCAGTCTCTGCCAGCACAAACATCTTATCTGGCTTGGTGGGCCCAATTCTGTGCTGCGGGATACCCCACCTTTTGCAAACAAGAATAGGACTCCTTAATCTCAATGATTTACCTGAACCAAAACCATGAGGGACAGAATTCAACCCCAGACTATGTAAACACATTGGAAGGGTCTTGAAAACAGTTGCAAAGTGAGCGTAGAAGTCTTTCCAGAGCCCAGCACAGAGACAGTTCAAAAAGTAATTTACAAGCTTTTCATCTACATTCCCATGCACACCAAAAATCATTAACAGTGACCTCTTTACATGACTAACAAGCTTCACAGAATCCCAAAACTCCTAGAGATAAGGTCAGACTATTTTCAATGTGAAGAAGCAGCTTTACCAACTTAATGCTGTGCCTTATCTGCTCTCTCTCCCAGGAGAACTTGGGTTCCTAGAAGCAGGGCTCCCGCTTATCACCAATATGCTTCTACAGGTAGCCTCAGCAAAACAACCCCATCGACCTGAGAGATCAGAAGCATTTTCCTTACTAGTGATAAAACTGCAGTTGAGTTATGCCTGAGTGTACCCTGCATTGAAAATATAGGAGACTCTGCCCAAAATACAAAACATTACTTTGGTTCTTTACAGAATGAAGCCAGTACACTGACATGATAGCTTCTACAAAATGGATGGGGAAGAGAAGCAAACCCATCCAGTAAACAGAAAGGAAACACAAGAAAACTCATGGTCCTAATTCTGATGTGGTTTACTCTGCTTTTCCATCATCATTACTCCACTGAACCTCTGTCATCTCTGCTTTCTATCACTGCAAACAGGAGGCATATGTAGTTACAAGGATATGGAAGAACACTGCTTAGTCCTGGCCTCCCATATTCAGTTTTCCATTATTGTGTGATTTGCCAAGCATTAGGACTTCCATACTGATGCTCTTGCTGGTCTCATGCTCAGTGATTGCTATCGATGAGAAAGCAAATCTTCTCCATGATATTTTTTTTTCTCTGTGTTCAAAGATTAAATGAGAAGTTATTTCTATGAGTACTATTGCCTAACATCTCTGATTATCAAAAAATGAGTGTACTTTCACAGCAGATACTTCTCTAAAAGCAGAACCGCAATTTAATTAACTACTCCACTAACAAATTCCGAGCAGGAATTACAAGTGGTTCAGATTAATGAATTTGTATTCACCACTCTGGGAATTTCTTATGCCCTGCTGGTTTTAACTTCAAGTTTTTTATTTAAAAACCTTAATCAGGAATTTTTATGACACCTGATTAAGACTTCATTTAAAAGGTCCTGCGATAATTTCATCCGAAAAGGACACTGTCCCACTGCTTATGCACTTAGCCCAAGTTTTTGAATCAAGTAAGAGCTACAGCATCGACAACGGCAGCTGAAATCAGAATCAAACCCATACTGAGTCAAATTTTCACGCTTCCACTTACAATATTTAAATCTGGACTAATTCTTTTGAACTCACTCCAAATCAAAAGCTGTGCAAGTGAGTCGAGTTTAATCTTTTGGTCATAAAGTGTGATGAACATTCTGTTCACTGCTGTGAAAATAAGTATAGAAATTAAAACTCCTATCTCTCTCTCTAAAATTTAGGTCACTTGTGGTGATGGTATGAAGAAATGCCCTGGCATGAAGCCCTGAAAACCCCATCACAAAAGTGTCTGAATTACTTTTGCTCAACTCAAAACTCAAGTTTGAGATTATACATATGCATTATATAAAGGCTTTCAGACACTCCTCTACATCAGAATACTTGAAAAACAGGTGGATTTCCTAATGAGTCCAAATGCTGCTGCTGCTGCTAAGAGATGCAAAAGATGCATTTTTGATAAGAGATCTTTCCAAATGACCTAAACCCTCTTATTTTTTTTCTAATTATTCTACCTCAAAGTATCTTATAAATTGATTATAGATCAATGGGGGGGAAGTCAATACAGCATATACTTGTCCACATATTTACAATTTGATTAGTTCTTTTTTAAGATATTAAAAATGAGTACTGTTCACTTTCCAACTTGACTTAAATCTTATTCACCAGTGACTTCTAACAATAACCTAAATAATCTGTGCATCAGTGACAGAGAACCCAGATCTTTCGAGTAGCTGATAATAGCTGGAAGCAGTCTTCGGTCAAACCTTTGTGCAAAGAAGTCAGAACAGACAAAATACCTAGGGTTATTTCAAGCTTAATAATAAACTACCTAAATTTGTCTATTGCAAGGGCCAATTAATTACTTAGAAGGTAATTGTAAATTGTACGAACCCAGTAATTTGTATCTAACATTGAAGACAACTGTGTCACACTGGTGAAAGGATACAGGAGAAAAATGTTAATTTATTGAACTAGATTTCATTGGTGTTTGTGAGAGTCTGAAGCAACTCTGAAGTATGTACAGTAACTTAGTCATGCTATTTTGGCTGCAGTTTTGTCCGAAAATGCAATCTAACTTATTTATTCCAGGTAAACACAAGAACTGGCTGAAAGCTTTCCTACAGATCTTGGTTCCACTGAATAACATTGACTTACAAAACCTAAAACATATGATAACACATATGATTCCTCAATCTTCTGTATAGGAAATTATCCAAGCATTTCATTTCCATTGTCTCAACAGCGTTATACTATCCAATGGAAACACTGCAGGAACTGAAACAAAATCTGAGACTCTGAAATCAAAATGTGTCATTAAATTTAAACTCTGCTTCCCTCAATATTTTTACATTTGGTAAGGCTTCTAAATTAAAAGGATGTGCCCCTGGGATGAAAACTCCATTTCAACCTGGTTCTAGTAATTACTTCAGATTTACATGGTGCAAAACAGGGCAGTATTTCACCTGCTTGCTCTTTATTTTTACCCTACTTGAACTCAATGAGCTAAAGTCTGGTCTGCTGTGTAAGAGGAAAGGAAAACGAAACTACAAAAAAGAAGAGAAACAGTTAAGTTTGAAAACACATGGACATGTCACAGAAAACCGGAGCAAGAAGATAAAATAACTAGATGAATTACAGACCTTTAGCAATTCATTAGATTAATCTAATTCTCCCCACATTAATGTCCAGTGATAAGATTAGTGCTCAATTTTTACTAGTCAACTAAACTGCTACCTGGCTCAGTACTCTGTGCAGTGTTTCAATAGCCCAACCTTATGAATCATGCAGATGACCCCACTGCAGAAAGAGCTGGAGAAGCTAATATTAAGGCTCATTTGATTTGAAAATTAATGATATTATTTCTCTGCTTATTCCTTAGTAAGACATATAAACAAAGAGACCTTGGTATAGGTCTGTGATGAAGATCTACACTAACTTTCTATTCGTACTGTAGGGTTTCTCAGATATAGTTGTTATCTTTCTCTCTGCTTGTGTTCTGTAGGATGAAGTTCACTTTGAGTTTTCACATCTCTCAGACAACACAGTCTGAAATGAAGCAGGCGCATACAGACTGTCCATTAACACAATGTCCTTCACCTGGAAACATAATTTATAAAGCTAAGGAAAAGACCATGACAGGTCTGTATCAGCATTTTTCAAGTTAGCCAATTTATGCAGCTGAAGATGATGACTGGGGCATAAACCACAGAGGAACATATACAGGTAGATTGCTTACTAACTGCAGTAAAGTAGGAGATCAATTAAACTACTAGCAACAGAGGAGAAAAAAATATGAAATAACAACCTATCAATGGTATCTCTTTTCCCCTGACTGTACCAATAGTTTTAGGCAAGTCAAGGAAAACTACCACGATTGTATGAAATAACAACACATATTCACTTCTTCTTTCAGATTCTGACTGAATCTGGCTCTCCAGACTGGATACGAGACCCCCACTGAGCTTTCTCTTCCATGAGTAAAAAGCAGACAAAACCAGTGCTTATTTCAGTATTGTAACAGGTACTCATCCAAAGAAAGGAACTAACAGAAAGCCCAAGAGATCAATGACCTGTCCCCACACAGCAGATAAGTGTCACAGAGCTCCAGTATTACCAGTGTGTTGTCCAATAATTAGCAAGAAAGTCTCTAACAAATGCTGGGCTGAAGCAAAACTGCTCAGCACGAGATTTCTGCCAGTTTCTATGGTGTTTGGCAAATCTCTACTAAAAGGAAAGTAACTTGGAGGGGTTGTTGACCCCCTTCTTTCTTTTTAAATTCTAGTCTTAAGCCAACTGCTTGTACCTTCTTACTCTTATCTTGGCCTGGGTTTGACTATCTGTATCGACTGCTGTTATAACATCTTGCAACTTGTGCCACAGACCCTGTATGTTTGCTCTTTTGGGGAATGATGACTCCTTGGCTGTCTAAAGTTGGCTCATCAAAACTAGATTCACTAGCAATAAATTTTACAGGCACGTCTGACATTTAGTCCATAATCCCTAGGCAATATCTGTCTCGTGTATGAAGTCTTCAGTCAAATGCCTTTAGGGAGACACATGAGCAAAAGGTCGACATTTGCTAATGTGAATAGTAGTTTCAGTTGTCTCCATTTGTGGATGGTGAACTTCTGACACTTAGTGTTCAGTATTTCAGAAGGGAGATATCTCACCATCTCCTGATAGTAAAGCTTTTAATGTCATCTCTAGCAAAGAACTGAAAATATGAATGATCTTAAGTCATTAATCAAAACCTCAAAGTACAAATCAGGTGCATTTTAGAGATAGAATATTTCCACTCCCAAATTTTGTTTAAATTACGAATGTACTCCTCAAAATGATCACTTTGGCAACTGATAACTTTTTTAAAGAAACAAGGCCAGTTTATAAAGAAAGAGTGCAATAATTTTCAACTATATTTAATTACTAACGTATCTCTCTACTTTCTGGTAATAACAATCTTTAATTATGCTTATGAATATGCTGAATTTCCCACAGACCTGTTTAATTGAAAGCAGATGTTCATTCTGCAATGGGTTATTTCCATAATATGCATCACTACTAGTTTGCTGTTGCTATCACAGCACACTGCGAAAAGCAACATACAAATAATGCAGAATAGCTTGTGTGGTTATGAAATTAACTGCCTATTTATTCTGTCTTTTATTACTCCTCCTCTGTCACCATCAGCAATGTATTCGTTGTTGTTATTGTTATGTACACTATTCAATGTTTTATTTGACTTGTACCAAAATTCCTGTTCACGTTTTATACAGTTTTGTTGATTTAGATTATAAGCAACAAGTGATCTTCACAGACAAGGCAGAAGATACCAGTATAGCCTGTATATAAATGGGCACTACATGTTCGCTACAGGGCAGTCTCTTTTCAGCACTGTCAATCTGTGCAAGAATAGAACTAATAACCTAAAGGTGTAAGGCCCTGTGTATCCTCAGTCATTTCCTAAGACTACATGTTAGTAAGATATTAAGGCCCAAGGGACTAAAGAAAAAGCAAATTTGAGCAAAACACATTGAATATATTTCTTTGGAGAGGTGCAAAATGTGTATTACAAACCATAAAGCATATGAATTCAAGGTTTCCTCACATATTTTCTCTTAGCAATGAATAAAATGAGCCTAAGTTTTTAAAGTAAACATATACACTATCAAATAACTACACAAAAAGAAATCTCTAATAAAAATACACTGAACATATCAAATAACACTTGAGAGGATCAATTTAAAAAGGCATAATATTTCAAATTCTTCTCATTTAATAATTGCAATAGCAATAATACTAGCTGCAGAACCCCTTCTGTGCAGTAGTCCCAGACTCCATGGTACCAGATACTTCCCTTAATAGAATGAGGGACCACACTCCACAAAACTTAAAGATAAAGCAGACAACATTCACAGTGGCAAGGCATACTACAGATATTTTAACCAAAGTGAATTCAGTTGGCCAATGCTACACAGCAGATCAGAAGGACACACAATTTCAAAGCATGAGAGGCTGCTGTGAAGGTCCTTCAGTGGCTCAGCAAGATCAGCACTCAAATCAGCCCTGAAAGTAGCATGCTAAATATTGTAGCTCAGCTCACCCCTCCTTCATTTGCTTACTCCCATCTCCACCATAGCTCCCTCCCTTGGGACTGGTTACCTCTAAACAGGTTTAAGAGCTCTGTTCTCTGTCACTACTCTTCTATTCAAGTGGCCTGCAATGCCTCCCCAGAATTAATTTGCAGCTGAGGTGTAAACAGCACAGTCCCCACCTCAGCAGTGGTGAAAATGGCCCTGCTGCTGATCTGTAATCATCCTGAAAACCTTCATTTTCTTGCAGTGGTGTGCTGCTTTTGGACATTGGTGTCATAATCTCCATAAAACAAGTAATCTACTGGTTCAACATGGATTACCAGCTTCCTGCAGATCTGAAAAAACTGTTTCCATTTCTCCTATGTGTACATCAGTCTGGATGGACATTCTTGTACTGATTTTAAAAGTATTTTAGCTAATCATTTCTCCTATGTTCATATACACTTACTCAATGTACATAATATAAGCAATTATGTTGACTGATCTAGAGTCAGGTTCTAAATTATCCCATCTTACCTCCTGGCCATTGTGCAGGGTGTCTCCTAGAACCCCTCAAACAGCATAGATTCTCTTGTGAGCTTGCTTATGCACAAGAACAATCTGCAAAAATTCAGCAAAGACAATTCCCCTGGCGTAGAACCACAGAATTAAGTTCAGACTATTCTACATTTTATGGGCCTTTTGAGATTTGATGGAGGATCATGCCACAAAGCATCAATAAATGGGACCAAAGCCAGGTCCCATTGTACACTGTGTTCCTAAGCAGGGACTGCTGTATATGAAGACTAAGCAAAAGGAGGCAGTAGTTTGCATGTTGATTGATTTTGATTTTTTTCCCTGTACATAATATATCAAACGCCACATAAAGCGTGAAGAACTGCTACTGTGTCTGATTTCCAAACAGGAAAGCTAGACAGACTGCCAACCAGCAAAAGCTATTTCTTTTCAAGAAAGAGACTTCTAAACTCATAACCAAGTCTACAGGGAATATACAAGATGAAATATAACACAAGTAGCTAGAATAAACTTTCATTTGATTTCCTTTGGTGATAATGATTTCAGATAACCAATTTATGATAAATGCACTTGGGACATACTACCCAGAGCACAAATGAATAGATCTAAAATAAAAAGAGGGAGAGTTATAATTTCTTAAAAGTTCTGAAATAGAAATTATGCATCAGAAACATAACTGCAATTCAATAATTTAACTTTCTGTGTCTTTTTAAATAATAATTATTAAAAATCCTTCTTAGGTCTGTTGATGCATTTCTGCATGCTTTACTCCTAACTAGCAATGCTATAGCCTAATGAGAAATAAATTAGAGGATGGATGTAGTATAGGAACAGGGGGAAAAGTTGACTTTATTAGAAGATTATGCATAAGATCTGGACTTGTTATTGCATTTTCCCTAATCACGAGCACGAGAAATGACATCTAACTGAGTATAAATATTTACAAGGGAAAGAAAAATTCAGCCACGCTATTAACCGTGTGGTAGCAGGAACACCAAATGTGGTACTGTTTGGATTTTCTTCTTACTCTTTTACTGTCATTGCTCTCTCTTTTTCCAGTCTTAAATGATTCCCTACAGTGGGAACATGGAAATTACAGGGAAAACATTCTTTGTTCCTCTCACAGTGTCAAACCAGTCTATTTCTGTTACTTTGCTTTCTTCATAACAACTTCAAACAATGGAGTTTGTCTATAAAGACTCCCACAAATCCCTCCATGATTTTTTAGATTCTACCTATTAATTAAGAAACTGCATTAGTTTAAGGATATTAGGCAACTCTTGTTATCTTAAAGACCCATAGGCCTCTAACATTTGTGTTGTGGTACCTTGAAAACAAGCTCCAGGATACATTTGCTGTTCTCACCACCCATGCCTGCAAACTCCAGTACAGAGCCACAGCGTGCCTAAGGCATGAAACCAAATGAGAAAATAGGCACTGAGGAAACGGGAAATGCTGGGTCAGAGATACAAGAGATTAAGTGCTATGTAGCAATAAAAAATGAACGTGCAATTGCATCTTATCCAAAGTCATAGGAAATGACTGAATTCATGCTATCACTGAGCAGAGATTAGTCAAGAGACAGATGTTAAATGTTATGGCATTTTAAAGCTTCAGGCTTCACAAAGAAACTTCCAACCCTTTGTCTTGTGTTATTTAGTGTTTTGAAAACTATCCTAGAATTATGTGGCTTTCCACATATGACTGGTCACAGCAGGGTTTAAAGCTGGGTGACTGGCAGCACTTTAATATCTAGAGGTTCAATCCATACAGTTTGCTAGAGCTGTGATTGTTTTTCAGACTTAGTTGATCAGTTCTGGGGTGAAATCCCTCCACCTTCAAAAGTCAATGAAAGTTTACTGCCAGCTTAATCAAATCTCATGAAGTGAAAGATCACTCATCAAGCATGCGCTTACTGACTGCATCTCATGCGCAGCCATGAAAGCAAGCCGACTGTTTTCTTTTCCCATGTGTTCAGCATCTCTGCAGATCCAAAAACTGTTCTATAAGCAGAGTTTAACAGCTGCCCCTTCACAGAAAAATCCAACCCAAATTGCCCCATTTACAGATTTTACCCAGTGGGTCTTTTGGTGCTCTTAAAACCAGCTAAAGAGGGATTCTTTATTTAAATTTTTGGATATAGATACATCATCCCTGTTCTAGGCACTAACATTATTCTGAGGATCCTGCTTTCCCAAGAAGCAGTTTCTCATAGAGATGGGCCAACAAATGATCAAGTGTATCCGATTCTCCACGTTCAGAGTCGTTAGTCAAATCCTAGTTCTCACAAGTCAAAAAGGTAACCATTGCAGTCATAACTGCATGCAGTTCAATGACTACTCTCACTCTACACTCAATAATAAATTACAATAGATTCAGTTTTCAAATGGTTAAAATATAATTTATTATAGTTCTTTTCAATACATGGCTCATGTAAACCTTTCTGCTGTGGTCCGAATATTAACTATGTCAGCAAGGTATTTTCTTTCCCTCCTGGAATAAAAATTTAGCAATAAACTCCAGAGGCAAAGTGGCATCTAGCTAATGGCATTCAATCTAAGCTTATTGCAGATCGACCTTGAATGCTGCCAAGTCTCTAACATGTGCTGACAATACAGCATCGTTGCTAAGTTACCTATTATTAATCTTTGCAATGAAAAATGAAGAGGTCAGAATGTGTTGAAGGTGTGTTTATTACAGAGCTTGCACAGAGGGTCTCATTTGAAAGCTTGGATATTTCACTATTTTTATTGCTGTGAAAAGCTTCTATTGTAAAGGTTTGAATCTACTGACAAGTCACTATTTATCACGCTAATCATCCCTTAATTAAGTAGGAAAAAAACCCATATATGTTTTGTGAATATTCATCTATCTACATTCAGGCCAACATGAATGGTAGTTCCAGTCATTTGTAATTGAAACAGGAATTATTGAGTGTTTTATCTCATGGCCAAAGTTGCAGTAAGTTAGGTTTAAAAAAGCCTCATAAAAATGTACAGGGCAATAGCTAGAGTTTAGGAAAAACATTATTATTGTTAGAATGTTCCCCATTCTTATTGTCTGCTCCTGTCTTCTGGGTTTATTTCTTGTGGCTTGGATTTTTATTTAGCTTTGTGGTGTTCTGGTTGAGGAACAAGATTATATAAACAGGACACATTCTATTTATCAATAAATCATCAAACACAAAAACAAGGACCAATGAATGGGATGTGCAAACAAAGAATGAAAAGGTGGAAACTCCACATCCTTTGAAAGAAGAAAAGGCCAAGATAAGAGCAAAAAAAGTATCCTGGTGTCATTCTATCACAAAGGAAATTGATGTAGGAGGTGAGAAAGAGATGGAGTATACATTTTCAAAGGAGAAGTGCCCAGACTGTCTAAGTCCTGTATGCAAGAGCTGCTGATACACACAGGGACCCCCCCACCAAAGAGGAGCCAATGCTTTCCAGGAAGGAAACATTTCCTTGAGAAAGCAGAAGTCAAAAGCTAACCAACCAAACTTTCTGAAGACTTGTTTGAAAGGAAAGGTTTTATCAGAAAAAGCTGAAGTGTGGATTTCAGGAGACATCTGCATGGAAAGTCTTCTCTCCTGTGGGTTATGATCATTTGGAGGGCTGTGAGACTTGGCTTAAGAATGAGAAAGCAAAGGTGTCCTGCAGTGCACAAGTACTTCTGTAACTGCATTGGTGTAACTTGACTTGGGAGTTATGCACATATCCTCACTCCCCTAAACCCTAATTACAGGAGGACATTGAAGAAACTGAGATGACTGCTAGCCCACAGGAATCAGTCTTTCTTCTAAGGCTAATGTCAGATTGCTGGATGCATGCTGGGGCTCTGTCATGAAAGAGACAGCCATGCTCCAGGCCTGCCCAGTGCCCTGGTGGGGAATAATTTGTTGGGTCCATCCTCACCCTACCTCCCTAAGCACCAGCTCAGCAATTCTGGTCTGTGCCCAAGAGTCCAACAGCTCCCAGCTCCATCCATGCCAATCTGCTGTCACAGATGCTATCCACATGGACACGATGTCCCTCTGAATTACAGCATCACTGACAGAGCACAACATAGACACTCTGAAACAAAGGCTTTTTGATCAATACTGTACAGAGATTATGTTTCCAGGAAGGGTGAGGATTTAGGAACTCGCTCATATAGAGGAGAGTCATCTGGTTTAGCTGTACTGATTCTCTCCGACTGCTTTAGTCACATCAACAGCAGCCCTCAGGTTCTAGATTTAAAAAAGGCTCTAAAACTACCCTGAAGTAAGAAT
Organism: Neopsephotus bourkii; assembly: GCF_033783945.1. Taxonomy (NCBI): domain Eukaryota; kingdom Metazoa; phylum Chordata; class Aves; order Psittaciformes; family Psittacidae; genus Neopsephotus; species Neopsephotus bourkii. The sequence continues at coordinate 5,259,153 of NW_026902223.1, forward strand.
CCTTCTAGCACCTGAAGATATGCTCATCAAATATGTGTGAAGTCTTTTCCAAGTGTTTGGAAAGCGCAAAGAAGCATAGGATTTAAAATGGGATCAAATCCTAGGCTTCAAAACTGGAAATAGTATTGGGGAAGATGAGCAATAGTGTTCTGGTCCTTGCTTGAAAGAGCTTTGTCCTAAGCGACAGAGGGATCTCAAGCACATTGTTATCAAGCACTGCAGTAAACAGAGACTCTCAAGAACAAAGTGAAACCTCTTATGAGAAGCCTGATAGTGCAGGTGAATATGGGATATGCTCCCAACTTTTCTTCCTCTCCTATTTGTCCTTGTAGCTGTTTTATTTATACTGCAGCACTTCACAAGAACAAGATGAATGGAGCTGCCTCTGTGAGGAACATTTCTGTATAGCTAGAACAGTATCTTGCAATTGCAGCCAAGAACTTATCACCTAACACACAGAAGGTTAAAGTACATGTGGATTGTCAAAGATACCCCATGGCCTGTCTAGATGTATTTGCTAGAGATGTAGCTTTGTCTTTTGTGTTTCTTGGTATCATCCCCATGATTTCACATGCTTTTAGTTTAGTAATGTGAAAATTTTGACTGTGGCACATTTGGAAATGTGATTCCTTGTTTCTGGACAACTTAATTGTAGCAACAGTCATATACACACATCCTGATTCTCCCCCTAAATCCTAACTTGATCAGGGAGTCTCGGGAAGTGCAATAGTATAGCAATAGTGACGGTAGACTGGAAAATGAGACTTTTTTTGTCAACAGCATGAACCTAGAAATTTAGTTTTGCTCCAAAATGAAAAGGATTTTTTGCAACAGATAGTCATGGCAGAAAGGCTCAGAGGTCAGTGATTAAGACATTCATCTGCTGTGGTACGTTTGGTGCCTGTCCTGTTTGGAGAAATCTGAACTGCATTTGCACATATCCCACCGCAACATAATGTTCCTTTGCTATCAGTGTTAGAAGGATGCCCTTAAAAGGTTAGTCAAATCTTACAGGGACTCATCAAAAACCACATGAAGAAATCGGTTTGCATCTCTCCCAGATCTACAAGCAGAAAAAAAGCTGTTAAGGGGTAAACTGTAAATTTTTCTGTGTTTGGCCTGGTTACAAGTTTTGAGTCTTAATAGCAAATGTTATTTTATGTAGGATGTATATGCAATTGCCATGAGAAATGGGAGTCAATAAAATAACTGACTTCTTTATAGAATGGTACGAGTATGGTGCTATTTTTCCATGCAAGTCAGTAAATTCTGTATCTGAAAGCAAATATTCAGCATCATTCACTGATACATATGCAATAGGTAGATGAAGAGCTCAACTCCAACTGTGACTATGCAGGATCACACCCGCTGTTTGAATCAGAGAAGCAGATAAAGAAAGGCAGTGATTGAGAGGGTCATGTACCCAACAGGTGAGCAACTACATAATGAGCTTCTTAAATATTTTACTTTGGCTGAGCAGCTTCAGCTCATACCAGCAGAGAAGCTGCTCTCTGTGCTTAGGATGATACCCAAAGTGTAGGCTTCCTTGAAGTCAGTGACCAGATTTGCATGTCTCCTTGATTAGGGTTTCTTGGCAGATTTTGTGTTACTGAATATTCTAGGCAGCCAAAGAGAATTCAAGCTAAGATGTACTCATGTCACATTATCCATATCCTGGAATGACACAGGCCTCATCAGAAGTATAAAGTGCTGAATTTGTACTTGCAGTCACAACAATATGTGTTAGGTGACATATACTAAGATGGAAAAACATGCCATTTAAACTGTAGCTTTCTACTTACAACGCATTTGACTGCGTTGCTTTGCTGCAGTGGGAACTGTGTACAATTTATTATTAACTTAAAGAGAATAAAGCCAGCTATCTGTTCAAGTAATGAGAGCAGCTAGTAGGTAAAGTGTAATTTGAAAATGCACACTGAATCTGGGCAAAACCCATGAGGATTCTATAAAACATATAGTTCTATGGCTGTCATCTGGAATGTGTTCTGATAACCAGTTGTGCTGTAGATTCTGCAATACACTGGTTCAAAGACCTTATTAAATGGTAAATTTATCTGCATGACCTTATATTATCACCTATTTAGATCCACAGTTCTAAGATCAAAAGCTCTCAAACCCTAAACTTCCAGATCCTGGTTATGTATATGTGACTTGTACATTTCTTCTAAGTTTGTAGACTAATAGTCTCCTGATTAGGAGTGCAGAACAAATAATTCAATACAGCATGCTGGCTGAAGCTGTTACTGTTCATCTTCAAAGCACAGAGCTACTGAAACTGATGGATAATTGGAAAAAAAATGCCTGAAGAACAGAATGGAAAAGAAGCCATTTAGCAACTTAAATGAAAGATAAGCTACCAGCAAATTGCTATGAAAATGTAGGACTGGGATTGGATGTGGAAGGATTCCTTCAAAATGCTTTAACATTGTGCACAAATCATAGTTTTCATTCAGAAAAAACAGAGAAAATCCTAGAATAAGGTTGAAATAAAGATGACTGAGCATGGGACAAAACAAATAGAGAGAAAAAAGGGCAGAATAAAAAATGGTAGACTTGCAAAGGGAAAATTAAGATGAAAAGTTAACATGTAGACAGGTATCACTCATGTTCTACCCACGGGTATTGCAAGGACTCTTTTAGTTGGGGGGAATACCAGTGACTTCTCATGGTTTGATTTTCTTCTTTAAACGTGCTTCCCTCTTTTCCACTTTGCTCAAACTATAGGAAATGGAAGAATCTGACTTAGTTTTGCATTTTTTTCTTTTCTGGAAAGCGAGAGAGGGGGAAGAGACCGTTACTGAATCACAGGGTTAAAACCTGATCCACAAAAACATACCTGGCAATCAGGTATTGTTAACAGGAAAGCAAACCTCTATTGATCAAAGTAATGCATAAAGAAAATAGATGTTGACTAGTATTGCAGATTATTGCTGGAAAAGTTTTAAATTGTAGTGCTACAACTACAAGATTGTGGAATTATGGTGATGTTTCAATGCTATTTCAAAGTCATATCTCTACTGAAAATGACACTATGCTCATGAATTTCCTAGTAAAAACACTTCTGTCCTACACAGACACAGCATAAATACAGACTGAGTGCAGCCAAGTGCCACTGCACTAACAACTAAATATGCTCTGAACCCTCAGTATGCGCATAATGTTTTCCCAATGCTTAATAATTCTTTCAGTGAAAGATTTTTTTCCTAATATCTAATCTAAACCTCCCCTGCCACAACTTGCGCCATTTCCTTTTGTCCTATCACTTGTTACTTGTGAAAAGAGACACCCACCTTGCTACAACCTGCTTTCAGGGTAAAGTGATAAGGTTTCCTCTGAGCCTCCTTCTCTCCAGGCTAAATAACCCCAGTTCCCTCAACCAATCCTGGTAAGTCTTGTTTGTAAGACCCTTCACCAGCTTGAATTTGTCCAACTTGCATTAGGACAGTCTTCAAGTGTAGGATGGTTTAGCAAAAACCCATGGAGGACAGTGCTGCTCACTCAGGAGTACCTTATGGCTTGGAAGTGACTGGACATCACAGTTGGCACCGAGATGATCAAAAAGCTCTTGAGAGCTTTTTGCAGGCTCTGTGAAAGCTCCCAGTACAGCTCCTACCACAACAATCCCACCAGCAGCCCAAGGAAGAAGGGGGCAGGACCCTGAAAACCCAAGCTGTTAAAGGATTAGAAAGGCAGCAGAGCTGTGGGGTTCCAACAGAATGGTGTTGATAGCCCTTTCATTCTCCTAATGCATCATTTTCAGTTGATTAAATTTTCCATTGGAAAAATTCTGACAAGCTGCTATTTCCCTCAGACCAAATCACAGTAATGAAAGTTTAGAAAGTAGCCATTCATTCAATCAAAACTTATTACTCAAAGTGTAGTTCTACTTCCCCCCCCCCCCGTACTCAACATTAAGCATCCATATTCAATGCCTGTTTTTATGGGAATTGTTCTGTAACGAAAACATAAATCGTCACAACATGACTGCATTTCTACAAACACTGTATGAGGGGGCACATTCTCATTACCTCCTATGGCTATAATCTGTGGTACCCATTCATATGCTGTAGTTAATGCCATACTTAATGGCTTCATGATGAAAAAAGCCCGCTAGCCTGAATATACATAGTGCTCTAGAGACCTCTCTTGCAGTTTATTGTGTCCATAAGGAATCTTGTTCTCTTTGTCATAAAAAATATAGTCACCTAATGCAGCATGACAGATCCCTACTCTGGCTGGGTATAGTCAGACTTGATTTTGCAAAAGCAGAAGCTCGAATAACTGCAATGCAAGCATGGGAATATGCCATACAGTTCAACAAAATGGGAATACAGCATGTGGGATAAATACGTAAAGTTTTCTACCTGACAGTCCAATTGGTGAACAACAAGGAGTTAATTTCATTCCAGTGTTAGAGTACAACAAGCAATGTTTCTAGTTTCCTTTTTGATGGGATGACTGAAAATGGCTTTCTCTGTAAGTGCACGAGGAACGAATGAAGCCTGAATATCGCACTTTCTCAATTTCTCCACTTTATTTCCACATCAAATGCCATGCTAGAAATGAGTTGGCTCCCTTAGGTAGCTGAAACAAGAAACTATCTTAGTTTCAGCAAGGTTGTTTGGATGCTGTTAATCCAGGCTGAGGACAGCTCAGCTGTTTTGTGGGCTACCTGTATGCACATGTGTTCTCTGTCCTGCCAACATGATCCTAATTCACTTGGGCATTTTCAGCCATTTTCAGCCCACCTCAGGAGGGCTGTGATGAGCAGTAAAGAGATGCTGGGAGCAGCAAACCTTTTACTTAGCTCTCTGGTCACCAGAAAACACATCTGACTACTACAAAATAGAGCGAATAGCCATGACAGCATCAGTGCACAAGTCCCAAATACAACCCAGATCTCATTTAATTGCAGGCTTAAGCAATTCAATTTAATTAAATTGAAGGCTTAAGCAAGACATGCAATGCATAAAGGCCTTTGGCCTCAGTTTAGGAGACAGTTTATATCAATGAATGTGGATGATCTCTAAGGGGCTGTAGGGCCCGTCCTACTAAAGTTAGTTGCTTATGAGCCACACAGAGTTGGTTGCCTGCACAACTGCCAATTCCATAATTTTCCAACACAGTGTCAATCACTGAATTGTTCAATTGCATGTTTAAAATCATAGCTGGAATCACAGGAAGTACAAGCACAAAAAGGTACTGGGAAGACCTTGCTACCATGAAAAACCTGGACATCCAATGCAATAGCAAAGAGGCATGTATCCTCTCATAGACTCCACCAAAGGAGATAGCCATGCTATACTTCCACAGCCAACTGTGAGAGATTTAACAAACTTGTAGCTCTTCAGCAACAACTACAACTAAAATCACAGCAGTTATTACCATCCATTGTGTATCACTGATTCTACTTGGTGCTTGATGTGCAGATGACGCAAGCCTTTTAGTGCCAAGTATGCTGGCTGTTCAGCCCAGGTTCTACAGCTAACGGTCTGAAAACTGCCCGCTCATTCCCTGGTGCTTCAACTATCTTATTATTAATAAGTAGTTCTGTAATCAGCAGAACTAAGGATGCCTGGTCTCCTATAGATTTTCATCTTGTGGTTTACTGACATTTAAACTGAAATTATAGTAAAACTTTGTTTTCTCTACTCAGCTTATCACACCTCTGTGCTTTGACAGTATCACTGAGCCAATATGTAGAGTTTGTCAAGAGATGATAAATTACTAAGGAAATGATTGCAAAAGTTTGGATTTTGGTGTTCTCATGCAAGCCACTTGTTCCCAGTGCAATTAGGTATAAAGCCAGAGAGCTATCTTGCCCATAGAAGATCAGGAAAATTCCTTGCAACACACAAAGACTTTCACAATTCTTTTATCTGAAAAAAGGTATGTATTGATCCTTCTTAATTCCTCAAAATAGGATAAGGCAATGCAAATCACAGGTGCAGCATCAAATGAAATATCCCATAAATTTCAAATGCTCTCCACAGAGGTAGTTTGAAAGCAACTTATGTCTGTGTTTAAACTAATTTATTTGAGCTTGACCAAAAAAAGCAACCATGGCCTCTGTACAAGCACCAAACCAGCATCATTCAAGAGTCTTTGAGATGTTTCTGATTTTCAGAATTGTGCTGAGCATTTCTATTTTAATGCACATCTAAAGCAAAAAATGAAAAAATCCACTGCAGTTACTTGTGACTTACTACGAATACCAAAAGAATGCCATTAAATATGAAAGCATTTCAGAGGTTCTCTAAAGTTTCATTAAAGAATCTGATTTTGTGTGAGAAGATATTGCTATGCATTAAGATTCTTGTAAACTTCAAAGCCACAAAGACATCACTTGAAAAGGCACATTTCAAATATTCTTTTTAATCTCACCCTATCCCTCATAATCTCTTGCCATCAGCCAGAAAATAAGAGTGCTTATGGAACATACAATGTAGAAGTCTCCACAGACAGCATCAACAAAGATCAGCTAATGTTGTATATAATCACTCTTAAAGACAACAAGCAAGTTCATCAGCAGTTATGACACACAAAGGAATGATACACCACAAGTATAAGTGTTTGCCATGCAGAACGTACAGAAATGTTACACTCTACCACAGTTATCGGATGCCCAAAGTAGCGATACGTCCTAGTTTACTGTCTCTCGCATAGCCTTGTTTCAACTCAAATTGCACTCCTCAGGTACCTGCTGGTACCTCTGTCCAGGGCAGCACTCATTCTGTCTGCTGAGCAGTGCAGAGATGAGGACTAGATTAGAATTGTACCAATTTCTTCTCCCTTTGTCTAGCTACCTAGTACAAAAAAAGCTGTTGTCATGCTCCCCCAGTAGTAATGGAAGAATACATGGACCTGAAGAGGGGAGTCTGGCAGAGGAAACTGGGCTGGGAGAGATTATGATAGAAGTAGGACAGGAGAAAGAAGTCCAAATCCATCTAATATTATCTGATGTTACGACTCTTATTGGAACCAACGTTCTTCAGCTCCTGAGCCAGGCAAAGCTGGCAAGAAACTGTGGAGAAAATGAAAGGAAGCAACAGTCTCCAGTTACTAGCTGCCTTGGGGCTAGCAACCCTTAAATGACCCAGTCTTTTGATGCCTTAAATTCAAAATACTTGATACTACCAAGATATCTTTTACTGCTGTAGATACTGCAAAAGTCTCAGCTAGTGCTAAGGTGGTTTTATACACTTACAACATTTACATTATTCCAGATCCTGATTTCTGTGTTCAAAGATGTCAGAGAATAAACCCAAACTGTCCCTTTGATAGGGTTTCTTCTCCTGATCCTACTCTGGCAGCTTGAGATAGATACAATACCACAGAGGTTGGTCTTCAGGCTGCAAAAATTTTAGTCTTCAAATCCTTGCCTGAACCTTAGGCCAAACTGAGTTTGCAATATAGAGGTGCAATATAGAGGTGCAATATAGAGGTTCCTGGCAGTATCCATTTCACATCCTGACTATAGAGCAGTATTTTAAGTGTGCTCATATTTACATAATTAAAATATTGTGCTGTATATATACTTTCCATGATGGAGCTGTTTGTGTACTATATGTTACTGATCAACCTTGCTATTTCAATAACTTAATAGTATACTTCAGATGTGACATTTTTATATTCTTAATTAACCAAGTAGTACACATTTGCTAATTAATGACTATATGCACCTGCCTGTGCTGCATTTCATGCTGATGCTCTTAATCATTTTTCTGATTCTGACGTACCTTTGTGATTCAGTCAAAGGCAATATGCAAATATTCAGGGAGATACATTGACAATTGCTCTTTATGCTTTCCTGATAATGCTGTAGACTTCACTGAGCTGCAAAGAGTTGATAAAATTGCACACGCTTTACTTACTGCTCCATTATTCTTTGCTAATTGAGCCACATAGTTTAGTCAAGTGTTTACAAGCTTTGCTAATAGACTTGCATACAAATTTTGCTCAATATGTTATACTAAAGAGAATGTTTACTACCTGCTGAGCTGTTGGAATCATGATAGATAACACTTCTGAAGTTGTCAACCAGTCAATAAACACTGACAGCAGTGTAACCCGTTGAGTTAGGGAGCTTATTGCTTTTACAATGCTGATGCAAATGATCTGGATTAACCAACATAATAACTAAGGTGGAAAGTCAGTGGGTGCCAGATGCCTAACTACTCTGGGATTCTCTGAAATACTAGCTAAATGGTCCATTAGGCAAGAACTTCTTATTTTCAGAAAGAGAAGCAAAAGAGCAAGAAGCTTAATGGGAATCTCTGAGTTCACACAACACACTTCTTGGAAAGCTCTCCTTAAGTCAAGGACCTTCAGAGCTCATAAACTGCTAGAAGCAGAGAACTCTCTCAGGATGCTGGGTGGTCTCATATAGTGAGACAGGTATGCTTTCTACATGTGAGGTAGCTAAATGCATCCTGAGACAGTGTGTGGCTTATCCAACCACACTGTTCTTGGCTTTCCCTCATTCTCACTTGCTTTGTTTTTACCTCACAAAAGCAACTACCAGTTCTATGGAGCCATTTCTCTTCTCTGTCCGAATACATGCTAGTCAAAATGTATTTGGTGCACTTCCTCTCAAAGATGTTCTTGGAAAGTGGTTGTAGATCATGCTTTTAATTTCCCATGACAACGTAAGCATAACACAATCCTATGGCAAGTCAACACTATTCAGTTTTAAAGAAATTATCATGCTATAACAAAACCAACTTATAATAAGAAAATATTCTGCTGTTATAGGAAGGTGCATGTTTTCCGCTAGTAGAAAACAACAGAAGTTCACTGACTTCACAACTACAGCACTACGGAAGTTAGGTGGGAATACAGCCCTGCAGGCCCCTATGCAGGGGGAATGAATAATGCCAGTTATAAAGTTTAATTGTTAGAATACGTCCATAAAAGAGTGGCTATTTGGAAAGAAAACATGGAAACCCCAGAAGAGAGAATGTATAGTCAGTCATTTTCTAAACTCTGCAAAATGCAACAAAAGAAGCTGGTGCAAAAGGTCGTATAACTAAATTCCACTTGCAGTGTCTCAGGGCTCTGCTCCCTCTCCACACTACCCATTTTTAGCAAAGTTACTCTCACTCATTTTATGCATGAAACTTCTATAATCAAAGACTGTTCTGCAGGCAAGGAGAAAATACTCAAGAGATATCTATAGAAAACAGAGATAAGAGTATGGCTAAAACATCTGCCTTGGTCAGCAAAATACATGGGGATTAAGTATTGAAAAGGACAATTCAGTCAATAATAATTATAAAACCATTGTAGTGCCAAAGAAGAGCTCAATGAGCCAAACACTAGAGTTCTCACACTGGTTGGTGATAACAATTTGCACCTTCATATTAAAGTCATGTCTCGGAGCAAAACTGGAAACAGTCAAGCTGGCAGAAGGTACACACAGTCCCCACGCAGGGACCTTCTCTGTGCATACCAGCACAGGGAGAAACACTCCTGGCTACCTAATTTAGTCTAGGAGACATTTCTAACACAGTCACAGACCTCACTGAAACTGCTTCGCTTTACCTAAAAAACAACCTAGGACTGAAATCCATTCCGAGCTGAGGCAAAGCATCAGCCATACCACTAAAATCCCTTTTTACAAGGATTTATCGCACTGCCAGCATTGTGTTTGTAGAAGTTATGGTAGCATATGTACTGTATATCCGTATGCATTTTGCTGCACTATGCAGCGGTATGAACTTGCTACTCAGCATCATTAGGTTATATGTGAGTGGCAGTACAATATGCCCAACAGAGATGTCCAACCCCGTCTAGCTGAGTCCGAAGAGCAATTTCCCTGCTGATGGGCTGGTCTAGGACATGCAGTTGTACCGTTCCCATTGCGCCCAGGAGATGGCAGATCTGCATACGACAGCAGTCATGTGCATTAAATTGTGTTTGAGTGTAGGAAGGAGGGATCACTTCACGTGTTCTGTCCTCTCTGCCCTGCAGCGTGTCTGCTGGAAACCACAGGATGAACTTTTAACACACTGAAAGCCTCAATGCTCCATTTCTGGGGATTAGGCTCCAGTTCAGTGTGTGGTCTACTGAATGTGCACATGTCATAACTCAGAACTTTAGTTTTCAAAAGCACATCTAATATTACTCCCTTTAGCATAGCACTTTTGGAGACCTATCCTGCGATCAATTAGCTCTCAGTTCTCCCAATGGTTTAATTAGCACACGCTCAGTGGAACAATAGAAATATCTCCCTGAATGTTGAAAGAAGACTGCTTTAAAAAAGGCCAGGACAGTATTATTAGGCTTTGTATCCAGGCATCCCTCTTTTAATCCATCATAAGGCTTGGAAATGAGTGCAGCAGTGGCTCATCTACTGTGTCCTCATAGTGCTGAAAATATTAATAATCCCAGGCACTGTAGCATGGGGTAATGACTATGTCTGAGCTTTAATGATGTGTTGTGTCAATCTGCAGCACTGAGACATTAATAAGCCTGTCTTTCACATAAAAGAAGTCTGAATTTTTTATAACAGATAACAGGTAGATATTCTACAGGATTGTACCAACTAAAGCTTGGTGTATTTTTCTCCCCTATTAAAAAGAAAAAAATATTAAAAATTATTCTAAAACAATAGCTCAAGTGATAATCTCCTGACGATAAATCAGGTTTTAACACACCCTGACCACAGCGTCTTTATACACATCATTTCGTTTTCTGTCCTATGCAAAGACTGCAGCCAGGTAGGTGTTTAAGCAGTTTCCTAGTTGTTAACCAGTCCATCAATCAACAACAGCACATGCTTAATATGAAGCCGTCTATTTGAGTAGCCATCCTGAAAGTTTAATTATATGTTTAGAAACTGTTCATCATCTAAAGCTAAAAAATAAACCTATGCAATTAAAACTACTTAAGTTCTCACTCCATACAACTGAACATGCTACATTTTCTGCTGAAAACAGGCTCACAGAAAATGGAATACTGATAATATATCGCACCAGAAGAGCTTATAACTTTCTTGATAGTACTAAAAAAAGCACCACCATGCCATGTAGAAAAGAGTCCACTAAAGATGAATTACCCCTTTTATTTAAAAAATTTATTAATTTAGCTTGAAAGATGTGTTCATACAATTTGGGAACCCTCTGTAAAATGGTCATTAACGCTTTACCCTTTCAGGACTGTTTACAAGCTGTCTTGGTCACCGTTAAAGAAAGTATAAGCAGAAATACATACACCTTGTCCTGTTTCTGTACTGGCTCAAACCCTGCTCACTTCCATGACTGCAACTCATTTGAATGAGATGGATCTGCTCCAACACGTGGTTTTGTGCTACAGTGGAGATGCCTACGCATCAGATAGCAATGGCAAGTTCATTTTGGAGATGGCTGTGTTCTTAGGGTACAATTTGGGAATATGTGACTCATCCCCCCACACACTAGGAGGTAGAAGAGAAATCACATCACTTATTCCATTACTTTGTGCCCATCACCATGTTAATTAATATAAAAAGGCAACCTCTCTAGCTAAGGAACAAGGTTTTTCTCCTATTCATTTTCCCATCATTCATAACTTGAGAGAGAGGAGGGAGAGACACTGATCTTTGAAAATGAACTGAGTAGTTTGTAAGACTTTGGCAAAGACAGAACCTTGCCCAAAGATGCTTTTTTATTCATATAATGTTAAGAGTCAATTTTACTCAGGACTGGTTACAGATTGAGTTGAATCAGTTCTGGATATTTGGCAGCATATTTTTCTTAAAAGATATGGCTCTTTAATACAGTTTCATTTTTCATAGTTCTTAATCTCCCTTGCTTGGTATGACCACATTATTTTTCTTTAAATTGACAGTTACATTATATCACCTCAATACTTGTTCCACATTTGGGGATCAAATGCATGTCTCAAAGCCACTGGGACAGAGGAACAAATGTGCCCCAGCTTCATTCTTAGATTTCAGATTAAAACATTCTATTTAGGTTTTCTATTACCACACACTATAATAAAATGATGCAAATATTTATCAAATTTGGGATTTATATTGTAAAAAAGATGTCTACGTTAAAAAACTGCTGGTTTTAATTTCTGTAATCCTCAAATTACAGTTTAGGATGTTTTCTTCCACCCTACTAATCTTGTCTCTCTCATTTATTACCAAACTTAGCAGGAAAGACCTTATCCCTACTTCTCAAAGGAGCAATTCTTTTACTGATGTCACCAGTAGTTGGCATGGAGTAGACATGAAAATAGAATTTACTTATTGTCTCCCAGTCACTCATACAGTAAATATTTCCTGCCCCAGCATTTTGATACCATGTTTTGACAGCACAGCTCTAGAAGCTACAGCAGACATGAAGCCAGCCTTCAGCCAGCTGTTGAGCTAACACTGTTTATCCACAGAGTATTTCAACACAAAAGAAACATTTGTCAGGGCTCTAACTATACAATTTATTTTAATCTAATCAGTTTTTAATAAATTGTTCTATAAAACTTTCTTATTTGTAGTAAGCAAGATATGTAGAAGTGATTATGTACTCATTTTGCTTCTCTAATCAATCATATGCTGATGATTTAGGCAAATAATCTAGTTCATAAAACAGTATGTGGTGAGTCTGTGAGGGAAACATCCATCAAAGTCAGGGATGGGTGATTTTTGTAATTTGCTCTTGTTGGTACACTTCCTGTTGCATTAAACTTTAAAGAAGTTAATGGCAATCTGAATTTTAGTCTATGCGTTTCTTTTCTTCACGTAGCCAGACACATCACAGATGATGCAGTAAGATGAGAGGCATGAAAAATACAATACTCTTACAACAGCATCCACCGGATTTGGATTCCAGAGGGCTGTAGTACACCAACCCAGCCTCCTAGAGCACCATCTCTCCTCTTGCTGCAGCTGCTGCTGAAGTTGCAGTGTGGGTCAGGCAGCACTCATGCTTTAAAGGTAAGATTCACTTCCATAAGGGCTAGCAGGGAAAGTGATCACTGTGAGATGCACAAATCTATTAAGAAAGTTTCTGGGCTGTGTTCATCTCCTGCAGGCTTTGATACCCCACATCTTGCCCTTGGAATAGTCCCAAATACTTCATGGTTTCCCTTTCTGTGGTCTTCTGGGGTGGCCCTCCACTACTATTGAAACTATCACCAGCCAAGTGGCCTGTTGTTTGGACTCCCAGAAAGCTATGACTCAATTACAGTAAAACACTGGCGTATTATTCACTTCATATATGCATAAATATTAGTTCTTAATACTCAAAGGTAAATTGAGTCGATTTCTTTGAGTTTTGGTTTGTTATTCTGTGCTAATATTTATGTCCACTACCAGACTCATACAATGAAAATGTCAAGGGAGTGTGTCTGGCTTACTGAGAGTCAAAAAATATGACACACTAAATGCAGCACCCTTGTAATGGCTAAATATATTTTCTAATTTTCATGATGACTTGCCACTCTAAACATTGTATTTCAGCAGTTTATATGACTAAATCCATCCTCTCAATCTTCTGAAACAAGGCTTACACAGTCACAACAGCAACACAAGCGACTGTTATTTTCCCCTATGTCCCTCTCTGCACCTAGGCTCCAAATACCATTTCATATACCTAAGTTTATTACAAAGCAGCCCCACCAGCTACCCTGCTGAACAGCTGACCTCAGCTACACACTTGAGGGTGATGCCCTGGAAAGATCACTATAGCGAGACACCCAGATCTGTTGGTTGTGCATGCTTTTCAGCTAGAAAATATGACTTTTTCGTAATTTAGAAACATTTGATCTGGAAGTCATTAAGACACATCAAATACGTATGTATGCTATCACTTTTACAGTGCTTTATGACACTTAGGCTGCTGCACAAGCCACAACACGGCACAGGGAAATCACAAGGCATATGTACATCAAACACTCTTTCAAATCCTCAGGTTACATTTTCTGAGCTGAGGAATCATTAACCTTTCCTCTTTGCTCTCCTTCAGTCCCAGATCTGTCAAATGTCAGCTGCAATATATTAGGAAATAAAATTTCCCTTTTCTCTATGCTTTGAATAGTCAATTGTAGGAATATAAAGTTACTGATTGAGAACAACAGCATTCTACTTTGTATTTGCATCAATCATTACCCAACAATGATGAATACAGCCCTAGGATCTGACAGTTGACTAGTAATTTAACAGATTTCATGCTCCTCGCTGGAAAGAGAACCCAGGGAAAGGCATGTTCTGAACTGAAACCAAATTGCATGCACCAAAAGTGAAGCTTGTAGCCAAATATTTGTAGACATTCATCTCTGCAAATATTAGGACTTTAGAGTGGAAGTCAAACAGAACACTGGTAATAATTACCGAGTTCTGTGAGCACAGAAACATCTAAACTAGGATCCTATAACTAAAGCAAAAGCAAAGAAATAAACCAGGAAGAAACCAGTCAAGAAATGATCTTATTTGTGCCCAGGCTTGTAGAATTCCACGCAAAACATGTATTAATGGTTTGACAGTTTCAGCATGCTCATGCCAAGGAAGAGACAACAGGTAACAACCCTATAGCACTCTTTATGTCAACTGCAATACACAAACACAAGAACTGGATATACTAAAGAGCTATCACTATTTGGAATATTTGAGACATTCTCCCACAGTATGCTTACAAACGCAATGAATTAATCTATGACACCAAGTTTACAGCTTGGATTACCCAGCAGTTGCACTGCCCAGGAAAATAAAGTCTTCTGCATGTTTTATTTTCTCCTTGGTTTAAAATGTGCTCATCACTAGCAGATCTACATGTTTATATTCAAGAGCTACATTCTAAATAAGTCAGCATCCATACATCCAGGTTATCCCATTCAGGTGTAAATAGCTCAGATTTCTATAAAGTGATCTTTGCGACTGTTCTAGAAGCTACCCTGAATGAAAACTAAACACCAAATTAAACCTCTAGAAAGGGCATCAGATATAACTCTATTTTAAAACCATAGAATCATAGAATAGTTAGGGTTGGAAAGGACCTTAAGATCATCCAGTTCCAACCCCCCTGCCATGGGCAGGGACATCTCACACTAAACCATGCCACCCAAGGCTGTGTGTAACTCCTGACGCTAACCTTTTGGTCTATACCAACATTGTCACCATGTAGCTGTGCCCAAAATGTGTGTCAGCACTCAAGCGTCTATTCATTTAAAGCGAATGGCTACTTCCAAAGACACTGATGTTGATGGAGCTACTTTGCTGAACAAGCAGAGAACTATGATGTGACACCAAGATAAATATCACAGGTTGCTCCTGGTTAACAAGCCCCCTGCCAGGCTTCTGGGGGGATTCTTCACCTGTCTCTCTCCTCAGTGAAAGCAGCAACAAGGAAGCTATCAAAGATTCCCTGAGCGAGATGTGATTGATATGGCAGAAATAACAGAGCCCATTTCAGTAGTGCTCTCGATAGGGACTGCTGGACCATTAACTTTCCCTTTATGACTTTTATCCTCTTTCTGCTACGTTTGAGCCTTGACTGAGCTTTGTTCCTCACTGGTGATGGGCTGAGGTAATTAGATTGCACAGAGGTGGGAGGGAGGAGGAGTTGTGAAAAGCAGTCACTCTTTGGGCAGTGGGAGGGTGCAAGATTCGGGAGTTGACCAGAGGAGCACATCTCCAAATACGTGAATATCTATCAAAACAAAATCCAGGTCACTGCCAGTCTCATTTTAACAGGATGGAAAAAGTCCACATTTACTATTATAACTTGAGGACTAAAGCTTTTTTTTCCCCATTCCCTTGAAGAATTTCTTTCAACCCAGAATTTCTGCCTATTCCAACATGTAACACTGAAAAGCCAAGAATAAAACGTTTTTTTCCTCAGCTGGTGGCAGCTTTTCAATGGGAAAGGGTGCTCTTCCTGGCACATAAATCACTCGCAGAGAAGTTTGGGATCATTCTCAGAGCACTTTTAACCAGTTTGCAAAACTGGGACCTGTGGAACTAAAATGTAAAACAGTGCTGTGGAAAGATTTAAACTGCTTACAAGGTTTTAAAGCCTTCTGCAGACTGCTGTTTATGGGGATGGGGGGAAGGATGCAGGTAGTAAGATACTGCAAGCCAGTAAGAACCTCCTGATCTTGATCTTAGACCACAATTTGACATCACAAATTTCCTGTGGTTGCATCTCACTATATTTGTATGAAAGAAAAACAGACTGAAATCACTTAGTGTTAACACTTCCTTTTTAGTCTCCATGTAGAAAAGGTCTTGGATTCGTACGCTTTGTATCAACTCAAGGTTAGTAAACAGGCTTCAGCAACAATTGCACAATGACTCTGATCCAGGAAGACAAAGGATTTAATTGAACACGTTGCTGATTACTGTAAAACGGTTCAGCACAACTACTCTTTTAACATGACGAAAAAGCTTGTGGGTAATAGGAACGGTGGGACTGCACCACAGCAGAGGCTGGAGCTGAGAAGGGGAGCTGAGCCTGTACACCAGGTGCTGGGGCTCACAGGCATTTCACACCTTAGTTTCCATACTGACATTTGTTAGGGTAAAAAAACCCCAAACAAACAGAAACCCTGGCAGAATTTGGGCTCTTCCTGAGAAGCACCCAGGAGGGAGTTTTCACTGCAGGTGCAGTACCAAACAAGCCAACGCCGTAGATCTGACAGCAGTAAAACCCCTTGGTGGGACTGACTCTCTGAACTTGACACTCTTTGAACTTCAGACCCTGCCACAGGATACAACCCTTATGTCCTTTGTCATGCACTGCTTTTATTCATGAACACTTTGGCTGGCATCCCAAGCCTGTATTATTGAATACATTTTCATTTACCATCACATTTAATCAGTCAGCATGTACATAACACATCCATCAAAAGGCCATAACTTCTAGACAAGAACCACAAACAAACAACTTGTTAATAGGATCATAAGTTTTCTTCCATTATAAAATCAAAATGTGGGAACATGGGAAATATTGAGTTGTCTCTTATGGTCACTGCATAATTATCATGTGCTAAAATGAAGATCTTTATCTCAGAGCTCAGACAAGCCACTGCAAGCTTAAGCATCCTTATAGTAGATGTGGTGAGCCAACTGCTTACCTCCGCCTGTGCTTATGCAAGGGTTAGAGCCTGCAGGAGGAAGTCTGCCCATGACAGGGGACCTGCAGGCAGCTCATGATGGAGCAACAACCAAGTCATACTCAGTAGCCTGCTTGTTTATGAGTCTGCTTCTACCCTGCCAGTTGCCATGAGATGGTCTGCATCATTTATGGGTGCAGAATAAGATAAGGAGACTAAGCCCTATCCTGCTGAGGGCTTCATAGAGAGTCTGTGGCACAAGAAAGACCCAAACCAGCATCCTACAACCATTAAATGTGCTTCTGGTGTCTGGGAGAAGAACGATCAACTCTGTCCAGGGAGGAAAGGCTATGACAAACACAGAGAACACCCTGCCCACCCAGGTGTCTGTGTTGTGGCAAATGGATGGATGGACGGTTCCTCACCTGGATTCCTACAAGACCTTTTCTGGCTTTCCTTTATCTTGCCCAGCTCCTTCCCTCGCTGGGTGATGGAATAACCCCGAATCTCCTGAGTGCTTCAGGTCTGCACACAAAAAGCTCAAAATACAGTTTCCCTACAGCAACAGGCCATGGCTCCACGCAGGACAGGCAGGAGGCTTTGCCTAGGAGCCTGTTCCTGTGTTTTCAACAAAATAAAGGGAAACCAGCCACAGTAAAGTGAGAAGCAGCCTTGCTTTCATCTGTCAAGCTCTCCACAGAAGCAGCATTTTAAGATCCAGGCAGTTAAAAGGAACTGTCACCATTAAGGATATTACCAGGTCAGAGACCTGCCCTGCTTAACAGGAGAAAGCACTTCTCCACTGACAGAAACCAACACTGTGAATCTGAAGCACTGCCTGCAGCATTTCTGCTGCTGCACTGACAAAGCTGCTGCAGAAGCCACGTGTCCTGACGGACAGCGTGGGAAGCCTGCCTGGTTTTGTGGGGGTGAGCACAGTGACACTGCCCCCAGCTCAGGTCCTGTCCCCAGATGCAGAGCTTCTGGGATGCAGCTCATGGCCTCACTGGTCCTTTCCGTTCTTTCCCACTCTGCACCCGACCCACCTGCCTGTTCTTCCTCTCTCCTGATAACAGCAAGGAGAGCTGGTGTCTACACGCGGGACCCACCATGCTCATCAAGGTGCCTTGGCCCCGTGGCTTTAACTCCTCGAGATCCCCCACTGCAAGTTCCCCTCTCTGGAGAGCTGTCCTCCCAGAAGGGATTTTCCCCCTTGCCCAGAAGAGATTTTCCATGCGCCTTTTCCCACGCTACATGAGCTCTTCATGTGTTTCCCCACACGTGTTTTTATGTGCAAGGTTTTTCCTGCGCATGTGTTTATCCACAGGAGATTACTTTGTTTTTAAGCTGACTGAATGGAGGTTTAGATTAGATATTAGGAAGAAACTCTTTACTGTGAGGGTGCTGAGGCACTGGCACAGGGTGACCAGAGAAGCTGTGGCTGCCCCATCCCTGGCAGTGCTCAAGGCCAGGCTCGAAGAGGCTCGGAGCAACCTGCTCTAGTGGAAGGTGTCCTTGCCCATGGTCAGGGTTTGGAACTGGGTGAGGTTTAAGGTCCCTTCTAACCCAAACCAGTCTGTGATTCTATGATATTTAATAACTAAACATGTCTTAGACTCTTGATTCTATTTTCCATTCAGCAGGAGAAGCTCAGTACTCAATAGTACTTCTGCTGACACCGGAGTCAGCTCTGCCCTGGCCACCCAGCAATTCTCCTCTCACTAACTACCTCGAGCCAGATCACAAGAAAAGGCAGCTTGGATGCAGGTCAGAAATAAAACCAGTAGTCCTGTCTGACTAATGATGTTTGCCTTTGGAGGCTGAGATGAAAGATATACAAGTGGAAGTAATTATTGTTCTTATTTTTCTCTCTCTTCCCCCTTGCTGTTGGCCTGTGAAAAGCTGAGAGATGAAATACTGACTCTTCAGGAGAAGCAGCACACTCAGCTGTTTAGGAAAACATACAGAGTTTAGAGACAGCATGAAACACAAAGTATGCGATGCAGTGTAAATACCAGAGCCTTAATATACAAAACTATCACTTCCTGCATTTAAGTATCAATGCACATTAGTGTGAAATCAGTATTTCAGAAAATCTCCAGTTAATGCATTTTTGCAGTGCACCTACAGTAGTTTGGGAATTAAATTAACCCATGCAGCATCACCCAAGGCAGTCATGTCTTTGGAACTACCAAATTTATACCAGATTGCATTCTTGATACTATCCGAGCAATTACAGCAAGTGAGAAAAAGGACTAACCTCATAATAGGCATAAAATTGTGAAGATCGATACATAAAAATTAATTAGAATATAAATAAAATATATAGAAATAATATATCGTGGCAAAAATTATATGTATGTGAAAGTATTAGGATGTTACTTAAAAACTATGTAGTTTGAAATACGTGAAGATTCTGGAATGTCAAGGGAGGATCTGTCCAGTGAGATGATTACAACAGATGCTTATCAGAAAAGAACAAATACTTTCCCTGTCCACTTCTCCGTGACTATCTTTAAAATCCCAGCTTTCTGAGAGATGAGACAGGGGCATCAATAGGACATGGAATAGTTACCACCCCCAAAGAATGGGTTGTTTAGGTTTGGGTTTTGTTTTTCTTTTTCCCTCATGGGTACCACATATAAGGAAGAGATGAACACACCTGTTTCTGTTCCAGAAAGCACAACATACCTACATTCAAGGGCAGCTTAAACTGTATACCCTGCTCAGAAGAAATATTGCAATAAACTAAGAATACAATGTCCTTAGTACAATTTCCTCAGCAAGGGTTCCAGTGCTTTGGATACACAGTGAAACCCTACAGCATCCCTAGCTCATTTAGGATTTAAGTCAGATTTATAGCTGATTTACAAAACCTGTTGCACATAAATGGACATATCCAGCTGATTACACTTCTGATTTTATCATTTATATATATTTGTGTGTGTCTCCCCAAGCCCACAGCAGAACTGGCTATATCAGCTTATCACTATACCCACTTAAAGTTTAATTTAAAAATACCAATAAAGTTTCTAACAAGCCATTATCAAGGTTTTCTTTCCCATGGAAGTACAGTATCACAGTCCAATCCAACTAAGCAGGGAAGCTTTACTGACATCAAAGGGGAAGTTTAGACCTTTAGTTCCACAGTTTCTACATGAAAAGATTTACAAGTCCCATATAAAAGAAGTGACAGAAAATATATCTGGAACTAAAATTTGATCTAACTCAGCAGACAGATCCCAGTGGGTATTGCCCCCAGGCTCCATATAGCTATTAGGAAAAGAAATAATCTATGGTTAACGGTTGAGGACTAACAGAGGACAAACGAGTAAATAACTTCCCCAGAGCAGTACAACATGGTGTACTGCTTTGCTGTACATGTCCTGTTGAATACAGTGCCGCTGCACAGGTTGCGCTGATGTGTTGGTGGGCATGGCCATCCTGTGGCATGTATGGAAAGAGACTCACTGGACTGGCAGTGCCCAGGAGGAGTATTCCACAACGCAGAAACATAGAAGAAAACCAAACCACATTTTTTCCCTTTGAAAAATAAGATGATTTATGGTATTTGTGCGTTTGCATATGGTACTTGTTTTAAAATCACCCCTCCCCAAATCAGTAGCACTGCAAGTTACAAACATATCCTCAAGATCACCTCAAGTTCACCTTAACAAATTCTGTAGCTGCTTTACCCATGGTCCTGCCGGGTCTACACAATATCCTGCCCTGACTCCTCAGTCCTGCCCCTTCTTATGATTTTGTGTTGGGTACAATGAATGTGAGTGACAGCTGAAGACAGTTTTCTCAAGTGTACATTATACTCTTGAAGATATAATTGGAAAATTAGTGAGCCCAAGTGACTGCATGCTTAATTAGAGCTCTGTAAGTTGGGAATACATACAGGGCTTCAGTGAAAGCAGCATTCCAGTTACCTCAGAATGACTTGGTTTATACCCTCATCCAGCCCGACTCACTGTTGCAGCATGTCTCTCCTGCATTTGCTTCTCTTTTTGGCAGCACAGGAGATGGCTTCCATTCACACCAAGTGGCCAGAACAAAAACTAGACAGGTAGCGTGCAAAAGCCTTCAGGACATCAGAAAATTTGGAACAACCACTTCTGGGTCACTCAGCAGGGACAGAGGGGCACTAACAGCAGGAGGGGTGATACCCATTTGAAAATGCCATTTCTGAACTGTGTCAAAGTCACACCCTAAGCACAAAACGTGTTAGTGATTTTCCTTGTTGTAACTCTCCCTGCTAAGGGAATCTTCCAAGACTGAATTTTATGGGACAGCACTTGTGCTGCTAATGTGTACAAACACAGCCCCATGACTGATGCTTTGAATAATCAAATACAACTGAACCACTGGGTGCTAATCGAGTCAAATACCTTTCCCAAACTCACATACAATCATCTCACCTGCTCAGAGAGGAAGCCATCAGAATTTCATCAAACTGGCTGAAGGAAGAAATAGAGAGACTATCGTCAAGAGCAGCTCCTCTCACTAATGTGTTCTGATTTCTGCAGTCATTAACCAGCCCTGCGCAAAAGCTGAGATCATCTAAAATCAATAACTAAAATGCACCATGGCTTAAGGACAAAACTGAATACAGGAGGTTGCAGGGCTAATGCATGTATTAGACTACAATAAAAATCAATTCTAGTGTTCCTAATATGTAATAGAATTTCTCCTTGTTTAGTCCCTTGTGATAGCTGGTGTTAGACAAACTATTATGCAAAAGCACTGTATTGCAATGTAAGTATGATACGATGCTAAAACACAGCTATACTGTACAGGTTTAAAAGATCTTAAGATACACAAATAAGCCAGTACCAAAGTCTTATTTTAGAGTATCTCATATAATTTATTGCGTCAACTTAAGGTACTTTCTTGCTTTTGAGAATGTGATTTGCCAAACAGTGGTCTAAGACTATAAGAATTTATGTAAATCTTATGCATAGAGGTGTGAAAAGTTCTCAAGAATGAACTGAGTAACAATTTCAACCTGAAAATTTCTTTGCTTACAATTTTCACATTCTTTTAGAAAAGGGGGTTCATGACAAGCTGTAGTCAGTGCTCTCCAATGCAGACAAAAGACCAAATATACATATTTCTGTTTCCAAAACATAGTGTGCATGTTCATCTTGACAACAAATAAAGTCAGAGAGCAGTGGCAAAAGTCAGTCTTTCAATAAGACACTCGTATGAAATATATTTAGCAGTGGAGAACAGTTCTTTCATGTGCGTATCACCACTTCCTTATCTAAGAACACAGAGGTCTGCAGTAAGGGAAACACAAATGGGAGGGAGGTCTAGCACTTCTTTTAGTGTTATTTATTAGCAGCTGTTCCCCAGAGAATCCAAGCACAGGGCTAACAGGCATGGGAGAGAGCAGTGCTGGACAAAGTCCCACTGTGGCTCATGAATTCCAAATTGCCTCCGTCGCACAGGAGCTGTGACAGCTTCCATCTCCTTCATTGGAAGTAGTTTGCTGTAAAAAAATTGTTCTAGATAAATGTTTCCAAACAAAAGGCAAGAAGCACAGAAAGCTTTTCTATTCCTTGGCCATTGTTGAATGATTTTATGAAAAAAAAACACGTGTACCAGTACCTATAGTTTGAGTCATTAATGTTTTGAAACTAAAATGTCTTGTTGGGAAATCAATACAGCAATACTCAAACATCGTGTACAGTAGACTAAAATCAACCAGCTAAACAATATGATGAACTTAAAGGAAATCAATCATGAGTGTTCAAACACAAAAGCAAAAGACTAAGTAGAAGAACTACTTAGAGGACAAGCTGTCCACCTACAAAGTGTTAAGCACCATCCATTCTTCTTATTTTCTACATAATAAACATCAGTGAAGTGTTCACTATACGAAACAACATGTAACAACAAACAGCACAACAGGGAATTCCCTAGAGAAGTCTGGAGAGAAAATTTGCCAAGCACTAGAGAAGAGCACTGATACAACAGCCTACACTGATTATTCTGGGGAATCATGGGGAATCATGGGGAATAAGACAGACCATATTTGCAGGAGCTAAGGATGCAAAGAAATGAAAAGCAAAGAGCCAGGTGATGTCCTACTTCATTGAAGTCATAAAGCATTTTTAACTGAAGTTAAATTAATATTGACTGCGTGTGGACAAACAAAACCATTTTTTGGAGAAGAGTCTAAAGAGACTAAATGGGTGCTCCACTGTACTGAGTCTGACACTTGGGATGCGAGTAGTTGCTCTACCTTTATTCTGAATGGGGGCAGCCTTGATTCTGATTCCCAGTGTGCTTTAGTTTATCATCATATTCACATTTACTGGACATAAAGGAAACTCTCACAGCAGTCTGTATATTTACAGCTGGAAAGTATTAGCTTTTCATTTTAAATCTTATTTTCTGCAATTTTACTTGAGAATGTCTTTATCATTTACACTTTCACAGAGTTTCACCAAAAAAATTGTAACAAATGCTTTCCTCATTGAAGATCCGAAAAGACAACTGCTGTACATTTATGAAGAGGCCAAAACCTTGTCAGATCTACCCAAATTTTTGCTTTGGTAAGTCATGCTAAAAACACTGGATAGGCTATTACATTGGTTCAATCCTCTTTGTGAGCCATCAGCCTGCTCCTTGTGCTGTTTTCAACATAAATATTCTGCAGTTTGAATTTTCTATTCTTCTATGCAATTTGAGCCTACAAAGCCATTATTGCAGGCATTGAAACCACACAGTTGAGAAATCTGTCTCACTGAGAAGAGAATGAGGCCTAATATATTTTAATTTATTTTAATATATGACATGTGGAAAAGGTAGAATTTAAACTAAGAGTTTAATATGCACAGCAGGGAACCAACTTTGCATTTGAAGCTTTCACTCTTTTTTCTATTGTAAAATTAATTGTCCTGGAGCTAAGGGCAGTGTAGATACTAAAAGCAGGGGTAACTTGGACTCAGCAATGGTTTATTTCATTTCCCTCTGTACTGAAACATCTACTCGGCTGCCTTGTGTGACCCAACTGCTAGGTTAGGAAGTGTTGGCTGTCACAGCTGGCAGGCACATTTGCAGCTCTGAAATTAGGCAACCTGACCAGGTAATATTTTCTAATGCAAGTGAACCTAGGCTAATTTGGTTGATTGCTTAATGCTCTTGTGAGGCACATGGATACATTCCCAGAGCTCTCTGTAGGCTTTCAGTGCACAGTGGATGTGCCAGAGGCTCAGTTCAGGATAGACGTACAATTTCTGTTTTCATTTGGTAGTGCAGGGTCATGACTCAGAGATCCCTCACTTAGCAGCATTACCTTTGATGGGGTCCACCTCCATTACCCCCATCCTCCCAGATATCTACACATTAAGCTATGAAACCTGCAAGCCTCAAGCTGGACTAAAATAGCTCCAGATAGCTATCCGTCCCAAAGCCTCCTCAAGTCCAGTGGATTTGAAGTTACTTTGGAGCTGACCCAGGGTAGCCGATCATGCAATGATCAGACCACTCTGAAGGAAGCACTCAAAACCTCAAAAGCTCTTAACTTTTATTCAAGAAATACCTTTCAAGTGAGCTAACAAAAATTTATTTACAGGAAGCAGGAAAAGCGATTTTGTTAAGGCTCACAACTTAAGAAGTCACAGACTCGAGGAGTTTATGCTACACCTGAAAAAGTAAGCTTGTTTATTGCGGCATTGTAGTAAATCCACTTGAAAGCTCAGCAAAGTGCCATGTTTGCAACCTTACTCTCTTAAATGATTTAAGGCACTAATTAGATAAGATCTCTGAAGACGAAAAAAAAAGAGCATGTGTATTTTAACCTCATGAGTATTTCACCACAGCAAGTTGAAGTCTCCAAAACTGACTGTCACTCCAAACTGCCAGACTATAAGCAAACACATGCCCTAAAGAGAGCAGACGAGCCACTTCCCACTTCGGTTCTATTTATTTATTTTACTTAATGCATACTAACTTTAGTGTAAATCTCTAAGCTTTGACACCACTTCCAGGCTTCTATTTCCAGAGTGGTGGCCATACTGTTGAGTTTATGAAAAGGAAAATGCTTATATACAAAGGAAGATTGCGGTAACATGCTGTAATCCAGCTCTCACAATCCTATCAGCCAGCAGCAAGAGCTTCTCAATGTTGAAAATAACAAAGGGTCACAAAAATCTAAGCTTTTAAGGGTATAGGTAAAGCTCAGCATAGCCTTGACAGTGATTCTGGGCTATAATTGGAGGTGAAATGAATGTGAGCTGTTTGGTACCTTCAGGTGCCTCTTTAAGTCTAAATGGGAAAGCAGATTCAAATGAGACAATCTTCCCAAGGATGAACTGGTTGATATTTCTGAGCAACTGTTGAAGTGGGAGAATGAAAGCAGGGATGAAAATGGATCTCAAACTGTTAAAAAAGAAGCATATACCCTACAGGATTCAAATCCCCCACAAGACTGAAGCATAAAATCAACTAATTATGGTTTCACACTGGTATTACCTATTAGCAATTAAACAGCATATAGGCTATGCAATGACCCTCAACATGGGAGATGAAGGAAATATGAACAATCTAAGTCAATTTACCAGATACTTGCATTTTGGACTTACTATCCAAATCTTTTAATGCTCACCTCACCCAACGGATAATAAGTTCGGAGAAACTAGGACAATGCAAATAAACAACATAAAATAATCATTAGCGATAACTGTCAAACAGTGTTTAAGTAGCATATTTCCAGTTCTAGTTTCAATAACCACTGCAGGAGGTATCAGGACCTGAAATCTGTATTACCATGTGATTTATTAAAATGGTGGATCTTGGTGAATAATGGACAGAACCAACACAGGAACTCTGTCTGTTACATTTCAAAACCCAAACTACCAGATTCCAGAGTAACTGTTTGGACTTAACTCTTGTAACTAAAGCAATAAAAATCCTAGACAGTAGCAGAGACATTTAAAAAAGGAAACTGTCTCCTTGTTTGCAGGTTTGGTACTTTTGCCCAGAGAAACTAGGGAAAGATTAAATACTAGTGGTAACCCTTCCCTCGGGACTCAGTACGAATATGGGAGCAATGCAGAAGGGATAATTGAGCCTATAACTCTTCCTCGAGGCTTTAGTACAACACTTTAGACAGACAAAAAGAACCATCCTGAATATGATGAGCAAAATGCCTGTGAAAGTTCCTTTGGCTCTTGTAACAGATGACATAGTTTCATAGTGATGGACATTTAAATTTGGGACAAATCCTCATTCAATACTGTTCTCACTTTGATGTAACTGCTCCATTTTTTCATTACACAGACATTTGGTATCAAGGAACTGTAAAGGAAGCTTTTCTTTCCTAGTTTAGCTTTTAGGTAAAAACTAAACAGAAACCTGTCATGAAGCCATATTAAAGCAGCCATTGATCTAGTTCTGGCATATTAAATTCCTTCAGTATTCACTAGAGTTTATTCTGGGATTGAAGATATTGCTCCTCTTTAGTCACTGTATCTGCAGTGCAGGGGAGAATTAGATGCTGAATTCCCACTATGGTTAATTTACTCCCAGTTGCCTTCTTATTCAACAATATTTTTCCCTTGCAGCTTCAGAACGCTTTGGTCTGTGGCAGTTGCATGGTCCTTAGCACCTATACTTCGACAAAAAACACATGCAGGAAACTCACAGACTATGGAAAAACAATGTAAAGCCCCTTAGGCAAGTTTTGCAGCTAGTGGATAACAGTATTTCCTCTGTCTCCACTGCACTCATTCTCCTAGATGTATCAAAACTGTACTGAGCAAATGGGAGTTATGGATTTCCATAAGCTCAGAGAAGGCAAATGTAATATGATCCATTTCAGAAACAGACAGAAAAACTGTAAAGCCACTCTACAGAACATCAGAGAAATATCATTTGGAGTACTGTGTTCCACCTTACGCACCACTGCTCCATAAAGATCAAATCAGACTGGGACTGTGCCATGAATGGATCGTTAGTAGCTTATTTCTGCATAAAAGACGGGGGGGAGGGGTGTTGGGGTGTGCAGGGAAGGAGAAATCACACTTTTAAACCTAACATCAACCAGAAATAATTCAACTTGTGAGAAAGATTCCCCAGACTTAAGTGATGGAATTCAGCAATGCTGGAATCATACTGGAAACTGAGCTTTCTAAAGGAAAGCAATGCAGTGTATTCTAATGCAGTTTCACAGCTTTTGGCAGTTACGTCTACAGCTAAGATGTCTGTACATTACTTTATCAATTATTTACATGGAAAATCAACAGTCCTCTTGGAGAGTGATTTCTGGGCTTTTATTTCAAATGGGCTGATGGATAGCTTGGCATTTTATTGCCTCAGGACTCATAAAACCTCTCAAATTTTACATCTGACTATGTATCTCTATTTCTGTGAGCACTAAACCCAAGGTATACTCCTCAAGTTTAAGAATGTTTTTAGGGAATATTTAGGGACAGCTTTTATTGATGCGAGTCTGACTTTAGTTTCATCAACTTCATTGCAGAATTCCCAGTATACCTCTTGGGCAATTAGATTACATCTTGGGAGCAATGTATTATTCAGAAGACAATTATCTAGAAAATAAGGCTTTATTTCATTCATATGGGTAACACAAACATAGCGAGTTTGCTTTCTTTTCTGTGTTATGCTTTAAAATGCAATAGACAGATATTCCAGTGAATATAAGGAATCATACCTAGTCATAACCTCATGTTGGAGCAACATGGGAAACTTCAGAGCAAACCAGCTTCAGTCTTAACTGGGAATTCCATGGGATCTTAAGGCAACATGGAGCTCTTTATTTACTTAGTAAATCTAGTCCAGACAAAAACTGAACAAAAATTGCTTTACAGTGCTTATAATTAACAAAGCATTTGGAAAATACCATATCTCATTTGCATGGTTTTAGCAAATTTAAGATAAGCACCTTGCCTACTTACACTGTGATAGAAATGTAAAGGCAGGACCAGAAAGAGGAGCTTTTATCTAAACATATGGTTATGAAAAAGATTTTTTCTGGAAACACTGGGCCTGGGGACAATATCATTAAAAGGTAGTTTTGAACGACCTGATGCCTTTTTTTCTTACTTTCTAGGTATACCAGTTCCAGGTACAGAGCCAATACTGACAAGTAGAAAATACTTCTCCTACAACTACATAGAAGCCTCAATTACATAGCAAGGAGAGAGTTTGGTTTTATTTTTCCCCAGTACATGTGCCACCACTTCAGATCCTCACAGCTGTGGATCAGAAGGTGGTTTTCTCATTCACTGATTACCTTATTTTTATTGCATCCTCATTCATATCTGTCTTCTCACTGATTCTTGCTCTTGGAATCATTTCCTTCACACTGTGTATTTAATCACCCTCAATTTAACACTTCATTGACCTTTATGTAAATCAGAAGCATATTACTCTTGGAAAAGAGAGAGAATGGCCATATTAATTTACTGCACCTTTGTCAAATACATTTGATCAGATCCTCAACATACTTGAACAGTTACAGCTTAGTGGAGTAATGCTGATTTACATCAAGAGCAACAGTTCTGTTCTTAGACCACTTGTGTTTGAATAAATTTTTTTTGCAAAGATAACATCTTGGAAGAATTCCTGCAAAAACAGAAAGAAAAAACAACACTTCCTCTCTTTTCCTTGTTTTTAACCACTTCACTGAATTTGGCAGAGGTTATACGTGCCAACCATTTTCACTTCTTACCTTCAAGGTCCTGCATCAAGTGTTACAGAAAAGTGCAACACAACACAAGCACATTAAACATTGTGAAGGGTTTTTTCCATGCAAGATTTTTCCCCACAAGTTCCCTGCATCCTGAGTTCCTGCCCCTCAGGGTTCTCCTCCCACCATGAGATTCCCTCCGATGTGAGTTGTCCCACCATGAGATTAGTCCACACAAGTTTTCCCTGGCTCAAGCGTTTCCCACATGAGACTTTTCTCCATGAGATTTTCCACATGAGTCTCCCCTATGGGTTTCCATCCCCGTGAGTTGTTCCTGTTATGAGTTCACCTTGCACAAGGTCTCAGCCTTGCAAGATTCCCCTCCACTCAAGTTATCAAATCGTGCGAGTTCCCCACCCCACCCCTATAAGATTCACCTCATATTTCTCTGGATGTCGGCAGACACTGCTGAGGGTCACCCATCCCACAGTCTCATGCCAGCCCAAATCCATTGGGAGTTTCTAGGGAGTCACTAGGGGCAGAAAGACCGTTCCTGCAGAACCCTGGGAGCAAGCCCTGTGGGTGCAGCTCACATGAGATCAGGATTTTAAAATCCCTGCTGTACATTTTAAATGGATCCATAGGGTCCCTGGGACATTCCAAAAGAAATCTTCCTTCCTCTGGAAGCAACACACCAGTGCAAAGTGCCCGCCTGGACAGGCCGTGGTTTAACATGATTTAACCTTTGCCTTCAAATGCCTGAGTGAAATACACAGGTATTTAATTGGCATAATAGCACGTTACATGTTTGTTATTGATTAACACAGTTCCTAAAGGTCAGCTAGTATTTTAAGCACTTTGCAAATGCAGTGTGTACTCTAATTATCCTGAAGGACTTGTAATTATTTTGTTAAATGTCAATTAAATGTAAAAACATTTCTTCCCAGCCCGACTCTGTATGTTACATAGTGTTCAACTTTGTGTTTTATTGTTCATGTAATTTTCAGACAATTATTTGACAATTAGATTGACCTCTCAACTAAAACTGCGATACACCATGTTCAATTACAGGTTAGCTTAAAACCAAGTAGCAACAGTTTATCAAACCAGTGCTTCACATCAAGACCTTCTGGGAAAGAAGGGACATTCTCATAGTGCAGAAAGGTTGCAGTAGTGACTTGAAACAAGGAATTTAAAGACAATGCTACTTATTCTTATGAGCCATTAGATCACCCTCCATTACCTCATCCATACATCTGGAGTATCACTTTTGAAGCAGTCTGCTCTGATGCACAGTTACCCCAAAGCTAGGCAAATTCACTGCCAAACAGTCTGAACTGTTGAAGCTGAAGTCCTAAATGCTAGTCACAGACTGGCATAAGAAGGTGCGGATAATTAAAGATCCCTCCTATGAGACCCCACCTGGAGTACTGCATCCCACTCAAGGGCCCCCAGTGTAAGAAGGATTTGGACCTGCTGCAGCAAAGCAATGGAGGTATCAGAGGGCTGGAGCCCCTCTCCTATGGAGACACGCCAAGCTGGAACTGGGTGATCTTTAAGGTTCCTTCCATCCCAAACCATTCTATAAAAGATGGCATGGCATGTTCATATCTTCAGTTTAAGTTTTCTGGGAGTCTCCTGGAGGCTTTTCTAACTCTTCCTTACACCAATGCACTTCTAGCGTTTTATTTATTACTCAGTTGGGATGGAGCAATGTAGAGTCCCTTTTGCAAACTCCCCACTTACTGCAGAAACCTTCTGAGCCAGAAGACTTTTCCCAGGGACAATCACCCTCAGCATTTACCACCTGCATCTGAATGGCAAGCTGGGTACCTGAGCAGTATCAGCACTGTTTCCTGCCTCTTCCACCTTCAAGGTCTAGATAAGACTTAAACTACAGACATTTGTAGATCAGCCTAAATCTATCAGGGAAAGGAGTCATGGAGCCAATGGTAACTTTTTACTGATTAGTTGCTAATTGTTGACTCCTTGAGACCTCACTGTAAACTTAGCTAGTTAAAGGTCAAGCGCAGTTTATTTCCAAATAGCATTCACAATAAAAACAGTAACACAACTGGGGTAGTTTGCAGTATATTGTCTCATTATAGCTCCCTTGGGATCAGAAATGTCAGTGGCAAAAAAGAAGCACAAGCATGCTGATGGGAGGTTTGGCTTTGGTTAATGCGACGAGAGGATGTTCTGTTACAACAGTCTGGCTCTGTGTTCAACTTTTCCCCAAAGAACCTCAAAGGGCTGTGGTCATCAGTGTCTCTTGATAGTATCAGTCTCAATTTACACTGGAAACAACTGCCCTTCTGCTCTAAATTGCCACTGAGCTGGGCTTAAATTCTGAATTTCTGTTATCTTGGATAAGATAAAACTCAGACTGTCCTCTTCTTTGAGGAAGGTGGGTGCCTTTCAGAGGGAATTTGGGTGATGTTTTGATCTATTTTTAAAATGTTTAGGCTTTATACAAGCCTAAACACTTTTTATATCTGTGCCATATAAACTTATAAATGATAAAAAAAAACATTTTTAAAAGTCTTTGAATATTAGGAAGTCTATAGGAATCCTCAGATCTCCTCATTGACTCCTCTTTTCTTTGACATAGCAAGGTCAAGCTTCGTTTTCTTCTCACTTTCAAGATTTCTCCTCACAGATGTATTTCTGCTCCTGTTTCTGTTTGCATTGCACACACTCCTCCTGATCTGCCTCCTTCCCTCCCCTAGCCCCGACCCTTTGCATCTCAAGTGCTTTCCAGAGGGGTCTTTTGAAGTTAGTCTCAGAGACCAATTTGGGGATGTACTTAGCATTTCCTTGCATATCTTCATTTGAGACTGAGCTAGCAAAAGATTCCGGACATCTATCACAAGCAGGTCCTCAGAGATTATTTCAACAAGCAGTGGTTAAATGGGAACACGCCTGGGTTGATTGGGTCACAGCTCGAGGTTCAACATCCAAAAAGGGTATCACTCTAAGCATAGTAAGCTGTTGACAAACTGAGTATTCAAAACGCTGTAAGCCAGGTTTCTATCTAAAAGGTAATTTATCTGTTTTATATAACACTGCAATGCATTAGTTCAGTTTCTGAGCAGTACCATGAATTTACGATCTTACATTCTGCATTGCAGCTTTCATGGTTATGGACACAAACATACTTAAATGCAAGAAAGATAATTAGAGATGCAGCTAGAAAAATAGAAAGTCAAGGCTTTCATGTAATTACTTGACCTAGAGGGCAAAGTCTGGCAACATTATTCATTATTTCCTGCTCCTCTCCTCCTCTCAGCAAATAAATCATCTCCTATGGGCACTGGCCTTTGAGGGCATGTGTTTCTGCTGCCTTCGAAAAGATGAAGATCCAACATGTTGATATCTTCACAATGAAACATTCAATTGGACTATGCAGTAAATTTGGAGTAATTTTGTTAGTGCTACAGAGTTAGACTCTGAGTTTGGAATAGATTCTCTCCTCCTCTGTATCCTGAAATAATACTGCAAAATAATATATGCTCTCAGACCCCCAACCCCTCCTCTCATGCTCCTAAATCGAAGCATTGCACACTTACTCTCATTTGATTATGTTATGAACAACCCCCTTAGCTTTGTTCATACTGGATAGAATAAGAGAGGTGTTCTTTTCCCTAAGTAATGACTGAAATCCTGTTTTCACGGAAATGTAGGTACTCAAAACTCCATCCACTCCTGCCCAAAACAGAACAAAACCCCACAAACTTATTCATAAGCACAGAGAGAAGTGATATCTCAAAAAGCATTTTAGGTATTTCCAATAGATGTTGACATGAAATGTATTTATTTTTCAGACTTCACAGTTTGCGCAGCAGACCTGCTCGTCGCACCACCCTGGCAGTCTGCATGTAATAACCTGATAGCAGTTGATTAAGTTAGTGGAAAGAATTGCTATTACATTTAAGGAGGCAGGGTTAAAATGATGTGCATGTTGTTTTCCACACCAGGCTTATATCCAAGTTATCCAAGTGTTGCAGAAAGCTAAATTAATGCCTATTGCAGTGGCTGCTGAGTGTACGTCATGCCTACATGCATATTCTTCATTCCCTCTAAACGTTAACAGTCATTTCTTTCTACTTCAGCATTTCCACTGTGCTAGGCTTCAATCTCAGTATTATTTCAGCTAAAATGTATGACTAAGGTTGATTTTAACACTGATAAACTATTAAAAAAGGTTGATGCTTGATAATGCTCATTCATAAACGCCCCTCTGCTATGATTGGTGTCTGACCAAAATTAAGACTCAAAAGAGTAATCTCCCATTCTTTCAAGCACTGGTTGGCTACTCACAAATAATAAAGGCAATAAACCATCAAAAAGAATGTATTTTCTGTCCTTGCTCTCAGATTCCCAAGATTTCAGCACAGGAACAGAACTGTAAGGATTGCAGCAATTGCCATTGCACTGCATGTATCAAACCATGTATTGCATTATATCAGGACTGAAATGGTAAAACTACATTTAGGAATTAGAGTACAAGTTAAGAAAATGCATGAAGATAGGGTGAAAAAGTCACCCCTTAGCTTGCTCCCAAGGTTTGACATAAACCAAAATACACTTTATCTCAGTCTCAATGGTTTACACAGCGGCAGGGCACTGAAGCATGAAAAGCAATGGAAGGTACCACTCCCTCAAAATAAGTGACTTCTTTTTCTGCTATTGCTGCTTCCAAGTCCAAAATTCTTCAGAAAGCCTTGGGATTGACTCAGAGACACATGAGTTACATTGCTTTATTTGCTCAGGAGCTGGTGTATTTTAGGGGTTCTATTATATGTCAGAGTATTTGCAGTTTGTACTGAGGCTAACTGACCTTGCACTGCAGTTATTGAACACTGTGAATCATGTTGGTTTTGTTTACTTTGAAATATATATATATATTTTAGTAAATATTTGAGGCTGTATACCGAATCACATATTAGATATTATTTTTAAAGGCTCCCTTGTTTCTACTAACCTCTCTTCCCATTCTTTTCAAGGAAGAAAATGAAAACAAACTTCAGCCAGCTGCCCCCTTATACTATCATGCAGTGGTGGTAGCTTAGCTGTCAAAACTATGCCTTCAAAGTGTTTATTCCCACTCCAGTAAGAAGAAATAAGCTACATATATAGCCAAAGCCTTGGAGATTTGTTTCATTCCAGCTGAAACTGCACTGACACTATGGAAAGATGTGGAGCTTTTGACGCCAGGGGAATTCAGAGACAGCAAAGTGATCCAGAAGTCTTGACCAACATGTTACCCTTCTGCCTGCCTTCTTAATTCAGTTGTGCATTACACGCACCACTGAAACCTTTGGCAGTATTCCAATTTACTAGATCCAAAATTCAGCCAAATACTTAATCATTTGTGAGAGTGGGAAGTCTCAGACATTTCAAATGGAATTATTTTTCAGTGCTTTAATGAAAGTCCATTCTTAGTACTTGTATGGGAAAGGGATGCTTTCATGAACCTGGGCTGCTTTTCAGACTCACAGCAGTAAGTGATAGACTTTTCACTGACATTGATGGGGATCACAGAGAGCAGGTTCAACATGATGGGAATACTTCTCTTAAGTAGAGATACATAGCATTTAATTGTTAGAGACAAATACAGAAAACTAGGGACACTTTACCTGGAGGACAGTGTATTTTCCAGCATGAAATGCTAATGTATAATAATCCCTCAGTAATAAAGACTTTACAACTGCCACATCAAAAAAATGTTTTGCTGTGGAAATTTTAATAGCGTTGTTCTGAGAGGTCAAACTGCAAAACATGCACAGAGTGAGAGGTTTAAAAATGCAATGAAAAAGTTTTTGAAACCTCAACCAACCAAACCAAACTTCCTCAACACCGAAGTATCCGCAGCAGGAAAGAAGAAATGCACTTTAGTAACTCCAACCTCCTGTCCCAGGGTCAGGGAGGAAGAAAAAAAACAGGAACAGAAAACTGTATGTGAAATAGCCTGAAACTCTGCTTACATTGCAGGCTTGCCCTCAGGAGGAATTGGATTTTCACAACTAATGGAGTCCTTATAGAAAAGTTGTTGCTTCTTTTACTATAATATAGGCTACAATCCCAACAACCTGAGTTTGTTCCATCAACTGCCTGCAAACTATCAAAAAGCAACTTGTTCATACAATTTTATTA
Source organism: Neopsephotus bourkii (assembly GCF_033783945.1). NCBI lineage: Eukaryota > Metazoa > Chordata > Aves > Psittaciformes > Psittacidae > Neopsephotus > Neopsephotus bourkii. The sequence goes on from NW_026902223.1 coordinate 5,294,032, forward strand.
TTAGCTACCACCTACCAAAAGGTCACTGAAGACTTACTTATTCCATGATTTAACTTCACTCTACTTCCTTTATGAAAATTGTTCTTAATAAAACGGTAGGGGTTCATGCCTTCTTAAGACAATCCCAGCATCTATCACAGAGCAAAAAACCCTTCCTGTTTAATACAAAGCCATTCAAGTAGAATAAATAAATAGATTATTTTGATGGGGGTTGGGGGGGAGGGGGGTGTTTGAGCAAGGGAGTGGACAAAGAAAGGGAAAGGCTGATTTGAAGCTGAAAGCACAAAGTACAACAGAATGTACTTTTTCCTCCAACTCTGCTGCTAAAGACCACCTTACAGCGTTAAACAAACCCTTAAGTTTCGTGCCTTCATCTGTAGAACGTGTTTATATTCAAGAGATGTCATCAGCAGAAACCTCTTGGTACATACCCCAAAAGGCAACACCCTCAGGCAACACCCATTCCAAACACTGCTATGACATCAGGTAAAGGCTCTATCCTGCTGCATCGTCTTGCAGCATTTTAAACTCAGTTATTTTCCATCACAGCAGACCAATTTGGGAGCATCTATTGGCTGCCACCACAATCAAGTAATTTCTCATGAATTTTCAGACCTCTAAACATGCAGTTCCCTCCAGCTGCCTGCTGCTTTGCCTCTGGATTATACCTCCTGTTTAGATAGCAGTGACGAAGAAGCAGGGAAGCTGATGGCTAAATCACATCATTCAAATTCTCGCACCACATGGTTCTGATAGAACATTTAAGCAGATGGGACCCACAGTTTACACTTTTAATTGGTGGAAATCACCAGGTTATTGGAATTTAATTCAATTTTTGCCATGATTCTTTTTTAAATACCCATTATTTATTTTTTTTTAAAAGGTATTCCATTATAAGCTATTCACAAGTAAATATTTTTAAATTGCTTTTATTTTAAACATTGTACTTATTGGCTTCCTTTAATAACTCTTTCTTTTTCCTTTGTGCACATTGCTTTAATGCCCTTAATGAGAAGTAGTAAATAACACTGTCTCCTTCTTCAAGTTTGTTAGCTTTGGTTACTTCGCTGTCAAATAACTCCGTACCAATTTCATAATAACATGGTCAAGAAATGTTACTTTTAGCACAACCACACATACTGGACTCAAAACTCAGATAATGGTTTGGAAAGTGAGAAGCTAAAACTACAAACACAAGCCCTGGATGAAGTAAAGAGGTTTTCCTGCTTTAAGAGGAAAGTTTTATTTTCTCTTAATTATTTTGTGGTCTTAAGACTTCGTGGCACTTAGCAGGAAATATTAATTTCAACTTTAGTGTTCAGAAACAGACCTGATGTTGAAGTTATTGATCTCACTCATCTGGAATCCTAAATTCAAAATTGTGGGAAAATGTGGTTCCAAACCCAAATCATAGGCCGGTTTGGAATTTAGCTTGAATCGCTGAATTACTGTTTCATACCTAATTTTTATCCAAATTAAATAAATAGAAATCCAACCCCCAAACCAAATCAGTACTGCAGAAGGAAATAAATCAGCAGGTTAAAACCCTATCAGCAGTGGTGTATCTCCTTTCTTCATTTCTCTGCTGCACAATTTATGGGGTTTAAACTACCTGCTTAGACAGCTATTCTCAGCCATTTCTGAGAGTTCCTGAATTTCTCAGTCCACCTGCAGATCTATAGACTACATTTGCCTTGTGTCTAAATGCCATCCTTGTTGATGACTGCAACCTTGAAACAGAATCGGTAAGATCTCTGCTTCAATAAGTGAGAGAACTTCTCCTGTAAATCTTTCAAACAAGCTGATGGTACAGCAGGCCATTAAATCCTGGGTCACATATATCTCAGTTGGCACACAACGCATTGTTTTTAAAGGGAAGAATGAACAGGTACTTGTGTAATTCTTAATGACTGATGAAACTACCATCACATGGGAAAAACAATGTCACTTCAGAAAATAACTGAGCACTCCTGCAGCAATATCTATTTATTCTTTGGATTGTCTTCATGATTTATATTATTTTTCTTTGGACTGTTTGTTTGGTGTTTTTGGGAGGGCAGTGGAGAGTGAAAAAAAACATTTTCTTGATCCGAATGTCTTTTGTCAGTAAGAGACATGTAGAAATTTAAGCCCACAGACCACAGGCACTCTATGCCATTTTCTCTTATGCAAACAACATAAATTATTTAACCTCTAATAACATTAAGATTTCATGATGCTTGTGTAAGACGAAAAAGTGAAGACTTTAAGGTATTAAATGCTTTATTATGATCTGTAATCTTGTAAGGATGACTAATGTGCAAATTTGGAGCATGTGGAAATACAGAGACAATATATTTAGGGCTATATTCTGTCAAGTATTGAGCAGTGGTCTCAGGATTGATAAGGGTCTTATCTTTAAGCATGTAAGTAGTTGCACTGATTTTAATGGGACTTTTAACACACTTTTAAATGCCTTGACAAATAAGGATCTCAGTTTTTCTCTACCTTGCAAAACCAAGCTAAATAGCAGGTTTATTAATACTTAATACCTGCCTCCTACGTACACATCACAATAACAAGAGTGGATTACAAGAAAGCTATTAAGAAGCAAGCCTGAATCTCTGCGCATCAGCCGGAAGATAAAGAGCAGGGTTGCAATTGGTGATACTCCCTATCAAAGGGCTTTTCTCATAAACAGCAACTACTTCCTCCAGCTGTTACCACTCATGACTCAAAAAGAGGAGGCCACCACTCAGAAGGTGCCATTATCTTGGCAAGGAAGGTAAAATACTTTAGTTAGCACATGTCTTAGCCAAACCACAAGAAGCTTTTTCTGGAGAGTAAGCAGTGTAGTACACACAGGGCTTTAAACAATACTAAACTTCAGGAAGGAAAAAAATCACATATCACACTAAGATCTCATTCAAAAAAACTCAGTTTAAGCTTATCATTCAAGATGCTGTCACTCAAAACACTGATAGATAAAAGAGGGTGTTTTTACCTAATTCTGAGGATATCTAAGATTTTAAAAAGATAACAAGGATTTACTTTTTTGAAGCTCTCAAACGTTTATATGGGTATGAATTCTATAAGCCTCTAGAATGGTCAGTTAAAGTATCCTGCTTTGACAGTATTGAAGTATTTCATTTCAGTGCTAGCTTTTGTCTTTCTTCTGCTGTAGAATGTTACCAAGCTTCTGAACTCTATCAATAAAATTATCAAACACTTTGTACTTGGCTAAAAATTCATACAACTTGTTGAGTTTCGCAGTTTGTGAACTCACTTAAATGACACTTTATCTTAACAGTTCTATGTAATGTCTGAAAGAACATCTTATCACAACTGTCTTTCCATTGCATACTTCCGGAGAACACGCATCATCCAGTACTCATCCCACATTTGTAATGGGCCAGCAAAGAGGGGATATGGCCTTAGCTGGATCTTAATACAAAACTACTTATGATTGTGAGTCACACACACTTAATAAAGCTAAATCAGGTGAAGTTTCTAAGCCTTAAGTCAGACAGGTTCCACTGATTGGGGCTTTCCCAAGAAATTATACCAGCACAAGATCCACCTTTTGAGCCCATTGGAAATTTCCTTTTGGGTCAGTGCCCTAATGAACCAAAATAAATTACTAAAATTATGACCATCAAGGCAAAAATGACACGACTGTTGTAACGATCATGACTGGGATAAAAAAAATAACTCTCCTAGAGAAGGGAATACCACGAATAACAGAATCTGGGAATGATGCCACAGCAACTACCGCAGCTCCAGCAGAGGATGCAGCAAGGCTCAAAATGAGCATTGCACATAGAATGCAGCATTCAAAACACTAACTTCCTGTGTACTAATAACTCTTCTAGAACTGCCAGACACATAATGCCATTCCTGTCACCATCTGTGACAGAAACTACTACTAAAGTAGGATATTTTTGGAACATCAGCTTTAAAGATGGTAACATTCCTGTCTCAGAGAGGTGAAATGGATATTATAAAAAGCAGCAGCACAAACATTACATGACTTGTTATAAGAGATCAGGTTATCTTGCTATGGACAGATTTTATTTTGACAGTCTCAAATTACAAAGGAAAACAATCAGCTTAAGCTACTTTATGACCAAATTTAGAGTATTTATATCTTCCTAGTCACTATTTTTCTGTTTTGGAAGGGAAGAAAACTAATTCATCTTTCGAATAGTTGTAGACTTCTGGCAAGAATCATAGCATTACCCTTCACACCAAGACAAGCTAATAGAGACAGAGACCTTTGTTGGGTACCTGGAATTAAAAACTGGTCTCACTTCTCAACAGAACTCAGATTGAGTTCTCTACTCTGAGACCCTATCTGCAGCTTTGCATCCTGCAAATCCTGAAGAGAATTCCACATTTAATGCCATCAAAAGTAATTGAGTCCCGCATTTTAGAAAACGTGGGATGTTAACACTTGAAAATCAGAAAGCTCACCAAGATCTCAAAGGTATGGAGCAGGTACCATGGCAGTAACATTCAGCTATGCTGAAAGTAGCAAAAAAGAAGGAAGAGGGAAAAAAAAAAAAAAAAGACCAGATCTGGAAAAAAGACATGACTATCCTTGTATGGATCCCTATAAGCTTAAAACTGATACTAAGGATCCTGACTGTAAGCTTTTAGCATACCTGTGGGCACACTTGTTTCCCAGACTAATTATAAACTCTAAGTAGATAAAATACAATCAGAAGCACCAGCCCAACAACAGATAAAGACCCTGACTTGTTAGACAAAGCATTTCTTAGAGCTACTTGCAAAGAACAGAGTGCAAAAACCAAAGCCAAACAAACAAAACCCCAAACCAAACAGAAAACAACAACCCCAAAACCACAAGCAGGTATTTTTATATTTTTGGCAATTCAAAATGCAGGAGCAAAAATCCATACGGTAAATTTGAGATTAACAGACATTAGAAGTGAATGTTCATCTCCAACATTACAGCAGGAATTTTCGTGCATATCAGTGAGGAATGTGCCACAATTACATTTCATTCTGCTAGTTTTATAGTTGCCACTTAAGATTCTTTACAGGCAGTCCAAGAAAACCTTTACTCTCTCATTTTCTTAAAATTCAGCTATAATTCCCCAATTATTCCCTGAATTTGAGGTGCAAATAAAATTCTCATAAAATTCTCTCATTTGGATATAAGGAGGAAATTCTTTCCTGTTAGGGTGGTGAGGCACTGGAATGGGTTGCCCAAGGAGGTTGTGAATGCTCCATCCCTGGCAGTGTTCGAGGCCAGGTTGGACGAAGCCTTGAGTGAGGTGGTTTAGTGTGAGGTGTCCCTGCCCATGGCAGGGGGGTTGGAACTTGATGATCTTAAGGTGCTTTCCAACACTAACTATTCTATGATTCTATTCTCATTTTAAGTAGGCAGCACTGTATGGTAAAAATGGACATAGACTATTTAAAATGAAGGACAACTGTGGCTTTACCAGGAAAAAATTCTAAAAGCACACATTGTGCAAATTTTAACTGTGGATCTAGATAATGTCTTTACTTAGTTATCTACACCTACTGCTTCTATTTTGGTAACGTTTGAAGGTTTCATAATTAGCAGATTTGTTTCTCCTCTGGATCACTCTGCAAAATAAAGATGACTCCTCTCCCTCCCTGCCAGTTTTAGGGTAACAGTGAGCATCCAGGAATGTCTTTGCTCCTTATTTTACTGATGAAAATATAAAGAGGTGAAAAAATAACTGCAAGTTTCTCAGAAAGCCTGTAGCTAAGCTAGAAATGAATGCTAGACTGCAATACGCCTTTATCCTGCTCTAATTAGGTTAGTCTTTTTAGCTGTGTTAGAGGGTATACTATTATTTTTTAATCAGTTCTTCACGCCATTGAATCCTCTTCCTTTGAGGCTTAAAACTACATAATAGGACAGCCTCAGTCATGGGAAAGCCTCATTCTCTGTGCTAGCAATATCATAATACTAATATTTTTCCAGTTGCAATATTAATTTTTCCAGTTGCAACCTTATCTCATTAGTCCGCAATTCTATGCAAACTCTCAAGTATTACAAGAAGTATTAGAAGAAATAAAGTTTTCAGGCTCACATGGTTTATTGAAACTTCTGGTTTGGGACCTACTCTACCAACTACTACATATTCACATTTATTATAGCGATTATAGCAAGTAGATTTGAAAATGACAAAGTTTTAAACTAAAGCTTGCCATTTTTGTGACAGCTTAAAGGGCAAAAAGAAGTGAGAGGCTGAGTAAAAAGAGAATGATGCTTTGAAAAATTCTGAAAACCCAGACAGAATATGAGCCAGCAACGTCTCCTTATGATAAAGTTGACCAGTATCATCCTCAACTGCATTAGGAGCAGCATTGCCAACATATCGACGGAGATGATTATTACCCTCTACTCAGCACTGGGAATAGAATAACATATCTGGAGTGCTCTGTCCAGAGCTGGACTCCCCAGGACAAGGCAGACATGAACAGAAAAGGGTGAGACCAGTAAAAAGCCATTAAGATGGTTGAAGAAATGGAGCATCTGACATGCAAGGAGGAGCTCAGAGATGATTAAAGTGAGCAAGAGAAGCCTCAATGGGATCTTAGAAATGTTTATGAACATGTGAGAGGAAACAGTAACTAAGATAGAGCCAGACTCTTCTCAGTGATATCCTATCAATCAATGGGAGACAAAGGGCACAAATCATTACACAGGAAATTCCACTTAAACATAACAAATAGCTCTTTTACTGTAAGAGTGGTAAAGTGCCGTGACAGGATGCCAAGAGAGGGTGTGAAGTCTCCATTTTTATAAATGGTGACTTCACACCAGGACCAACTGGATACGGTCCTGAGCAAACTACTGTAGCTGATGCTGCTCCAAAGCAGGGGGTTGGACTGTTTGATATCCAGAGCTCCTTTCCAACCCCACCAATACTATGGAGAGATATTTAGTAAACTTCTCAGATCTGAGGGTTATGAATGATGTCAGAAAAGGAAATAACATTCTTCAAGTTCAAAAAAAACCCAAAAAAAACCAACAGGAGCCAAAGAATGCCATATGCAACTGAAACTACAGGAGAATTAGGTAGGAAGAATGTAATTATCCATACTGGATTCTTGCCAGAGTTAAAAAGTAATCAGAAAGTCAGTGAAAGACCAGAACAAATTGATCTCATTACTCTTGCATTACTCAGACCTACTTCTAAATGGAAAGCTCTTGCCCAAGTCTACTGGACTGACACTTGGTGCATTCATAAAGGTTTGTAGGTGTGTGTAAAAAGAACATTTCAACATGAGTTAGCAATATAGGCAACTGATGACACCCCTGTGCAGAGTGCCCTGGGTCTTGCCTCTCATTCAAGACTCATTAAGATAGATTGGGATTTAATTCTCACTTTCTCCTAAGGTGAGCAGGATTTTGGCTTAAGTAGAGGTAAGTCTTCTGAGATTTGGTAGTGAAATGAGACAAATTACATGCAAAACCAAGTTGCATCATGTCAGCCAATTAATAAAAGTTATTCACAACTTTCTACCTACCACCAGAAGTTTGCACACAATGAATACATCTGAACCAGAACAAAATCTCATCTTGAGAAAATAAAATCTAGTTTAGTTTAATAGGTACAAAATACAAACGTGCTGGGCAAGTACTGAGAGGGAGAAAGCAACCGCACTGAAATGTGAATGTGTTTACTCTTCAAAAGTAAGGAACAAATTGGAAACCAGCTCCAAAATCAAAAAGGAGAGAACAGTGAGTAAGTTTCTGAAAAGGTAAGAGCAAGAAGGACATGGGAAACATGAGCCATCAGTCTAAACAAGGAGTTTCAGTGTGAAGGACAGGAAAGGGTGGGAAGGAGGAAGAAAACAGCAGCTGCATACAACCTTTGGAAGGTCTGCTCTAATTCCCTCCCCTGCCTTCTCAAATTTGACAAGACACATTATGTACCATAAAAAGTATTCATTACAGAAGATCACAACTCTTCAAGGCCAAAACCACTTTCAGAGATGGCTGATCTTTTACCCATTATCAGACTCTTGGTAGTGAATAGCACATTATTTCAGCAGTGAAGCCTTGTATCTGACAAAAGCTAGCAGTGTGCTACAGGGAGAGAAAATAAATTGAAAATAGAAAGGTTTGGGTAAGAAAAGGTGAGAATCAATATATATAATGATTTTGTTTCTTAGTAAATACATTAATGTATTAGTTCTAAAGTAGCATGAGGGAGGTGGGAAACTTCTGGGACTAGATTCAACTTTTTACACTTCTTTCACAGTAGTGAAGAGTTTTCCAATAAACACAAACATAAATCTCTCATGGCAAAAGCCCTGAGGAGCACACACCTCCTTGTCTCCCACAATGAATGCTTCAACAAATAGCAGCGCTTCAGGGATTCTGCACAAAAGCCTCGAGACTGGGGTTTTGAGGAATGGAAATGAAACTGCACAGCTTGCTACCACCTGTGAAGAGCCCACCAGTTGTTCCTAGAAGATCAAAAGGGACAAAGAACAGAAACTGGTCCATCTTCTGGCCTGAAATAGACTACCTGCAATTATGTGTGCACTCCTGCGCAAAGCCCTAAAGCCGACTGCTGAAGTGGAACGTGGGTCTGATGTTCTTTAGGTAATTGTAATAGCTCCTTTACTACAGAAGAGTTTTACCAGTGAGACATTCCTATATTTTAAGTGAGAATTACATGCCCTTCATCAATAGCTACATGAAAAAAAGAAATTACTATTTGGATGAACTATGCCGATGATTAATTAGCCTCACTGCTAAAAAGCTGGCCATTTATTTCCAATTTGAATGCTTTTAACTCTGCTTTTCAGACACTAGATCATGTTATGCCATTGCTGGCTAAATTAAAGAGTCTTTGAGCGGAATAAACATCATTAACCAGCTCTTCCTAGGAGCCTTAGGGGTATGTGTACAGTCTTCAGTGCAATGTGCGTAGACATGTCTGCACAGACTTCAAATGAGCCAATTCAGGAAATAACAGCAACAGTGACAAGAAGCTGGGCAGGAGCTGAACAAGCTCTCCAGGAATTCAGGATGCAGGCAGGAGCTGGCTGTCATGCTGAGTCTGTGCTGATGTGCTTTCGCTCTTATTCTCAATTAGATTAAAAGGTATCTGGGCATTGTCCCCAGTGATGCGATCACACCTCCAAATTTCAGTGCAGTCCTATCCCATGAGGGCTAGCCACCCACATTTCACTGATTCAGGTTATTTGAGAACCAAAGAAACACACAAAATCACTCTATTAATAATTAACCAATGGTAGCCCCGTTTGTGTGGTCACACATTTGATGTACACCCATCTGGTAATGTGACATTTCAATGATGTAGAGATGGGCTGCCTGGGAGTCATGGAATAAAAAAAACCCCTGGGCAGTGTCTTCAGAGACTGATTCTGTGTATAAAGGCTCCATCAGCGAGTGATGCTTCCCTTCTCAATCTCAAACCAACATGACTGACAAAGATTTTGGCTAGCAGGTCCATGTTGTGACACAATCAGACAGTCAGGATACCTTACAGCACCCTGTGGTGAGAATGAGACACAACTTCACTATACAAGTTACTCTTTTAGCTTCCTTTCATGACTGCTATGAAATGGTGGTGTCTCTGTATTTGCAGACACAGGAGACAGTTGAGTCCTTTGCAAAAGCAGCATCCTATCTTTTCTCTCCTTTCTCTTTGTTGCACCATGTCCATTTACTCCACGGAAAAGATCAATTTGTCTGTGTGTGCATTTATGGATGTATGCTCTGAGTGGACACATTCTCTGTCCCATATCCTCTGATCATCCCCAAAAGCATGTTCCACAATATTATTAGAGCCATAACTCCTAAATGGGTATTGCAATCTCACTGCAGTTAATGCAGTTACCCACAAAGCACAGACAAATCTGGGCTCTGTGGGGTGTTGGCAATTGTCCCATTAAATACAAGCATTTGGCAACTGCAAATTTAGGTAGAAGAACAAGAGAAAAAAATCACCAGGCCTCTCTAGTGTACTATGAAGAAAGAAAAGTAAAAAAAAAAAACAGAAGGAAAATTAAGTGAAATTAAAAATAAAAATAATAAAAAGTAATTTTTCTTCCTTTTTGCCATTTCATTTATTGATTCCAGCTTCCCCGCTAAAACAACACAGCAGGGGGATTGTTAGGAAAAACACTGATGGATAAAGTAAATTAGATTTTAAAAGATTCAGGTGATGAAGCTGATTAGATAAACTAGACAGATAAATCAATAGATAGATGACTGAGTCAGATACCCAATCTACTTTCTGGGGATCCACTGTTAGAATCTGAATTTACCTTGGAGGCTTTTTAGAAGCTGCCATATCTGACAAAATTAGCACTCTTGGACCCCCAACCCAGATGCACCTACTTTAATGGTTACCCTTTGAAAGAATATGCTTCACTATAGAAATCATGCTGAAAAAATGCCACATCTCATTTTCATAACCATAGGCCAGAGAAGGTTCTGTGAGGAAATAAATATTACTTTATGTTTGATCAGAAAAATACATCAGATTTCTTGCTCCTACTGCAGGTCATTAAATTGGCTTTAGTACCGCTTTCTGTCAAACTTCCTGACTTGCTTATCATGATGAGTTTACTCTCCTGTGAAGCATTGCCAGCTTAGTCACACAATAGCCCTCCTCCTAGTCCCCAGCATCCAGCTTGTGAAAGTTGCTGTTTGACAAGAGTATCATAGGGTTCCTTATCTTCTAGAATAGCCCCTGAGGCTACAAAGCTGCAACCTAGGGTGCTTTGAACCTGCCCCGGGCTACGCTATGGGTAGAACTGGTAACTTTTTCACACTGACAGAACGCAAAGCCATTCAAATTCTCATTTTCTGCCTCATGTAAAAACTGTGTTTTGGCCGGCTGCAAGGACTGGATTCAGGCCAATGTGCCGACTGTGTGAGCTGTGGTAAGATTTATGATGTCCCTTAACTAATCATTTCGTAGCTGTGAAGTTCCTGAGATTTGCAAATAATGCGGCAGGTAAGTACACTGCAATCACTTGGCAGCTGAACTGACTTTTAAAACAAAGTTATCTGCATTTGGAAAAGAGGATGATGCCTGCACACACATTCCTTGTAGAAAGCAGCACATATTCGGCATCAGCAATAAAATGAAACATCTTTTAATAAAAGCGTGTTTCAGGGGATTGATTAATTTTCCAGTTAGAACCACTACAAACCCTGTCAACAGGACTCCTGCAACTCAAACAGTTTCTCTTTTGTTGTCTACTTGTTGAAGAACATTACATGGAATGCCCACGCTCTTGGAAAGGGTTTTAAAAGGTGATATAGAATGACTGATGTGTGCTTTCCTATAAAAGCTATTTGCATTCACTGTGAAGAAACACAACACAGTCAGGTCATGTTCTGCATATTAATTCCAAGGAATACCTTAATTCCTATATTTTGGATTTGATTCATGGTCATTTGGGACAACCTGAGCTGCTTAATCCTGGGATTAATTTGACGCTGTTTATGACTTTATGGTCTTTACAAATACATAATGAACAGCACCAGCCGTTTCTGCTGCATCCCAATAAAAACACCACTCTAAAATACATTATCACTCATGTAGTGGATTACCCACCTTGTGTCCCAAGTCTATTTTTAAAAATGATTTATGAACAAAAACTGACACGCATAATTAACCTAATTTGAGTATTCCATGGTAAATGTTATTATAGAACTCTGCTCTAAATTAAGCAAAATTAAATCCTGATAAAAATTTACTATCCTGCAGTCCCCAAATGAGCCTATGGTTTCATGGAAGATATCATGTAAAAACCATTAGTTTAAAACTGAATTAATCTCATTCTTGCACTATTAATTTCAGTCCTTTACTTTTATACTTCAGTTTTTTTCAGATTATGCTTAATTAACTTTTTATAATGGTGTTTAAATTAGCTGTTCTATATATGATAAGAACACCTTGACAGATATGCTTCTAATTTGACCTGCAGGATTCAATTCTGGAAAGTTGTACTTAGTCTGATGTCTGTTTGCATCCTTTCTTCCTTGTCCCGGCTTCCTCTGAGCCAAACCTTTTCCTCTCATGCCTTTGATATTCTACAAAGGCAGACAGCTACAAATCTTCAGCTTCAATCATGCCAATGCATATTTATTTGGATTTTAAGTGGCATTAGAAGAAATTTATTCTAAAGAACCTTAGACAGAGAGATACTTAAAAAAAATGCTATAGTAAATGTATGTCTAGGTCTATCACCAGATCACCCTATTTTGATCAGAGAATACTTCTCAAGTATGCCCTTTTTACCTGCACAGCAGTGCAGCCTTGGCACACTCATAAAGCACAGCTTTGGTCATGAAGCCCATAGAGAGGAAACCACCTTTCAAAGCACATGAAAGTAATGATACAGAGTTCCTATAACCACATAAGTTTGTTTAGCTCACACTGGAGCAAGATTTTCCCAAGAGAGCTCAGCTACCTTTTACCTTTTCAATAGGAAGAATATTTAAGCATCAAAAATTAAAGAGGCCCAATTCTGCGTGACCAAACTCCTAATGATAATAACACTGCAACCCAAGAGAAACACTAAATTGTTTGGACAGTAGTAAATAGCACCTGAATTTGCTTAGACAGAAGCTGTGCAGAAGCTGACCTTGCTTATGTCCCCACCATTTCTGTGCCATGAGTCACTCAGGTGGACATTGCATCCTTTCATCATCTAGACCAACAGAATGTGTAATCCATTTCCTACCTGAAGTCCAGTGGAAAGGATGAAAGAAAAGCCTTTTTGTGTGGATACTTGCAAAGGAGTTTGGATGCAATCTGAGGTCAGCAAAAGGAGGTCCTCCTCATTCACCACAGGAAGTTTTGCTGCACGCAATCATGCTTATTCTGGGGACTCCTAAAATAAAATAGGAAAAAAATACAATAAGGTTAAAAAATAATCATAAATCACATGTTCTGCAATAAAACAGATTTTCTAGTCTTAGAACGAACAAATACTAAGGATCAGGCAGGTTTTGGTTATTGTGAGTGAAGAGAATAAAAGCCTTGCAAAGCCATTTTGAAGAGATGCTTGTTTCCCACAACAAGCCTCCTCATACTAGACCTATAGTCTTCTTCACTAACTTTTTAATTTTTATAGTAATACTATTAAGCAGTCTCAAATCTTAAGAATATTATAAAATTTTGTTATAATGGATTTTCAAAATAATCTAACAGAACTTAAAATGAGATTATCTATTACTGAATAATAATACAAATTACCAGAAATGACAATTCATCCTTTTCTGCTTTGAAGCATCATGTGATGCTTAATACACCTGATTTGATTACTGACTAATTATTTTACTTTTCACCTTATTATTTCTGTAATCCCAACTGAGTTCTCTTTCCAGCCTACTATGACTACTTCTTTTCCCCTGTTTCTGCTGAGAAGGCAAGCTGGTTTCAGGTTTGAAAAGCTTTTGGTAAGAGCAAAGGTTTTAAAAGCTTTTTGGTAACATCCTTTGAGTCCTAACCACAAAATTATTTCCCTAGGATGGTTGCAAAATAAGTTGGGCAGGTTACTCAGTATTTTTATTGATACTGCATCAATCACAACATCCTCTGGTGCATTATGACAGCTACTGAAAAGAAATCAGGGCAAGGTTCCACAGGTCTGTTGGCATTTCCATTAATGTGATGCATTATACACAGGTATCATACGAGGCATTAAGTTCACCTAGAAACTAATGGTCCATTTGAATCTTGCTTCCAATCAAAGCAGAACTCAGAGAATATTTGGTATATTGAAGACTTCCCTAACTTCATATAAAAGACGTTCTGAAGGACACTACCATTTCCTCTAATCAGAAATCATATAATCAAATAATCATATAACAGACACATTCACTAAGCAAATTCTTTTAATAATTGGAAACTACACTAAAAAGACCAGAGGACTTGCAGAAAAAACTAGCAGAAAATCATTGTATTATCTTTAACAAATATTTAATCAAACTCTATTCTCAATTGCACTGGTGTAAATTTATCACGAGTCCATTCACTTCAGCAGTCTCATGATTCTATCAGCTCAAAGTCTAAAGTCACTGCAAAGCCAAAGTTATTTGCAGTTTCAGATTTATAGTGATGAAACATCGCTGTGCTCAGTCTATCAATCAGCATTCTTTTGAGACGCAGTAGGCAAAATGAATCATGGCCTCTGCCCCAAGCATCACCAAGTTTTTTTGGTGATCTATGCCATCTTGTCCCTCCTCTAAGATATTTAAAAGCAGATACAAAGAAAATAATGCAGAAGTAAGTTTGTTTTTTCTTTTTTAATTCCCCTCTCAAGACTACTAAAAGTTTTTGAATGGTTCAATTGATCTACTTTGTAAAATGAATTCTCCCACACAGAAAATTCCTATTATGAAATTCCTGGCTGAGAAAAAAAATCCTAGAGAATTTCCCCAGACTCAAATATTTTGTATTAAACACTTGCAGCAGTCTGTGCTTATCTCAAGTTTTAGGCATCCTGGAGTTTACTCAGCATAATAATCAGAGGTGAATTAAGGTTATCACAACTTACAAAGACCTCTAGTGCTAAAGCATATTGATACATCAGAAGGGAGGGGAAAAATGTATCTACCTGCAGTGTTCAAATGAAACAGAAAAAATGGCAAGCAGGGTAATTTATTTTTTTCTGTTTCCAGATTACAGATGGGAAGAGAAAATGACATCAATTTATGAACATTCTCAGGATAGTTCAACTCGATGAACAGCATTTAAAATCTGTGTATCATATATTAGATGGATGAAGTCTTAAATCCAAGAAGTCATTAAATCCTTATTTGGCTGAACTTGGAGACACTGTTCAATAATTAGTAGGATTTTTTGTATTCAAGAGGCAAGGAGAAAGACATTAATGATACAAAAATGACCACAGAGAGAAGACTATAAAATAACCAGGGCAAAAATCTATGCAGATTTTATGTGAGAGGTAATATTTCATTTACAGATTTACATCATGTCACATTAATGATTCCTAAAACGTTCAAGAGCAAATGGGCAATATCCACAGTGGTTTCAAAATGCCTAGATTAATAGTAGTTAAAGTAGATGAGTTTATTAGTACAAAAGTTATAAAATGTGCAGGCAGCAGAACTGCAAAAGTAACAATCAAGAAAGAAAAGCAGTATGAAAGTCTCAAAGCACGTACTGTTGAGATGCAAAGAAATCTAACTTGGCAAGAGAGGTTTTCTGGAGCTCCTGAGCACTTTGGAAGTGTGCTTATGAAAGCAGTGAGGCAGAAGTCTTCTGCTGCATGGTGAACCACCTTCTCCTGCAGGAGGCTGGGCTGGAAACCAAGATGTCCTGATTCAGAGGAGCACCTAAGCTTCAGGAAACCCTCTAAATCTTTTGAGGCACGAGAGACACTTGATAATGACACAATATAGGACATTTGATCATATTGTTTTAGAACATACTAATGATACTGCCTGGACTCTTTCCTTGAGTCTCCTATTTCAAAGTTCAGCCAACTCTCCTCTTCCTTAGGTTAGTTCATCCCCTGCTGGTAATTGAGGAAACATCTGGATATTCCTCCTTCTTTCAGTCATATAATTAACATATGTATTAATCCATCAGCTGAACTAGCAGTGAGTTCACACAAGATGTAGCTTTTTCATGTTCACAGAAGGGTAGCTTCTTTTATGTACAAAAGAGGGTAAAATGGGACTACCCATAGTAACAGGCCACTCCGGCAGCCTACAGTTTTTTGTTCCACCTTACAACAAAGTACAAGCTGGGAGGAAAGGTCACAGAGACAGGCTCATATCAGTCAGAGCACAGCCTGCAAGGGATGGAACCCAGCAGAAACTCCTAGAGCACTAACATGAAATACAAAGTCCAGCAGGGGGTGGGAGAATTGCTCGTATACACCTGGAAGCTAAAAAATATATCCCATGAAACTCTAGATTCCTGAAAAGGCAGCAGAGCACGACACACCGGATCATTTCTGACCAGCACAAAGACAAAATCCCGCTTTTTTTCCTCTCCCCCACTGTATTTTTCTTCCCTTTTTATCTCTGCTCCAGAGGCAAATTGTGCAGCACTCCCCACTCTGTAGGCAGCCTAGATTAAGTGCAGAGAAAAAGCCAGCTAATCCACCAGTTACAGAAATTACCTCCCCTCTGCCTGACTTTGCCACCACAGGAACTTCGCACAGAGGCTTCGAGTTTTTCCTATCTAAGGGAGCAATCACTCTACCTATAAACCCATCATTATCAAACAAGGAGAGGCTTATTTGTGTTAATTACCAGAGCTTCTGACAAAGGAATAGTTCTTCCCTCTACAAAGTGCTCGCTTTCATGTTTGGAGAAAGAAAATAAAAAGGAAAATTGCAAGGACATATTAATATGTAAAGGTAATCGCTTCTTACAGCAAAGGTGAATAGACAACACTCAGACCTTTCATTGAAGCTGCAATCACTGGCAAATGGTAATACATGCTCAAAGCAAATAGATTAAAAACACTTGTATAGAATGCCACGAGAGATTATAGAGCTTCTGCAGATAGATATTTTTCCCCCATAGGAAAAAATAAATTACCAACCTATCAGCATAGCTCTATCTAAAGTCCAAATCAAAATGTTAGCTAGAAATTGTTTATTATAAGCTGGGAAAATTCACTTCTGGTGCATTACAGCTTCTTGGTTCAGTGACATCCCCCCAGGAACATGGGGATATCCAGCAGTAGAAACATTTTAAGGCCTCCAGTTAAGATATGCTCTATTCTAAGAGCTCTTTCTAATCTTCTATCCATATTTAGATACATAAAGTTGTCATTTGCCTCATCTCTTCCTTATGGCTAGACGACATTTTAACCATGTACATTCTATACATTTTCTATAAATAAGGTGTGTTTGTGCTTATTTATATGCACACATATCTGCATATGAATATACATACAGACATCCTGGGTATACAGAGGTGCAAAGCTAAAATGCTTTGACAGTCATAAGGAAGAGATGAATGTAATGGCAAGATCATAGAGTCAGTCACACATCAAATGACAGCCAGAGTAATATTATGAAAGCCTACCCTTTATTTTCCTATATCAACAATGATAACCAATAGATATTATCACAAGTCCCAAGAGATAATACATCTCATGTCTTCCAAGACCTTGGAAATGCGTTTGCTTGTGTATCCAGAGCACAGAATGACTGAAAGTCCCAGGGTTAATAATGAGACACTTAAACACAAGGAAAAAAAACACAGATCTCCAGTAATACCAATATATCCTATTTAACTGGCACTACAAAGAAAATATTTCTCCCAGCCAGAAAATGTACCTACAATATACCTCTAATAAACATAACTTTTTATGGGGCATAGAACTTTCATGTAAACTTTCCAAAAATCAAAACAGTTTGGAAGAGAAAAACCACATTAAAATGACCCTGCTTAGGATGAAAAACAATTCAGTTATTCTACTGGGATGGTGAGGACTGGGGGTGAGTGGGACATGAAAAACAGTCAACAAATAGACTTAAAGTTTATGCTTTAAAAGCTTAAGGAGCAAATCAAATATAGCAGAATTAAGCCAAATACAACAGTGAACTGTCATTCATGACAGAGCTAGAGCTGGTGCCCTGTGCTGGTTTTAGAATTTCTGGAAGAATCAACTTGACAGCACAATGACAGATTTTGCTCACGATCATTATTATTTAGATAACCTTTGTTATCTATGATAGGCAATTTGAAACCAATATGATTTCTTACATTGACAACACAGTACTTGCTGGACTTAAACTCTGGCAAGTCAGAGTTGCAGAGAAAACGGTTACAGAACAGCCTGCACTGCAGTAAACATTGGGAATAGATTTTCCTGTCCTTTGCTTAACTTTCTTCACAAAAGCTCTCCTTTAAGATCGAGGGAAAAAATACTTCAATCCAAACAAATATCAGGAATTAACCTCCATTTCAAGAAATGTTATTGCTTTCAAGAAAATTTCCCAGATTAAGGTATTGAGAGCAAAGGAGAAACTAATCTGAAATGTCAGCCTGATTTTGTTTCTCATCTCGAGACCTCAGCTCCCATTTACCAGCTCTAACAAGAACATACAAGTTCCCATTGTGATTTCTCTTCTGAAATGAGCCTTTATGATTCTAATTTTCCCTCTCCCTCCAGAATACATCTAGAGAAGTCAAAATCCCAGAACTGTCATATCTGTCAAGTTGATGATGCTTTAAGACCATTAAGTAAGTTACTACTGTTAACTTAACCACAAGATACTTGCTTTCAGTTTGTTTCTGACCACACATTGTTTGCAGTGCCGAATAGAATACTCAAGTCAAAATTAAAATCAAACAAAGCAGAGCAATATAATGCATTGCTTCATTTATTTCCCTAACTAAGCACACTGGTAATACAATTTAAATACAAAGTAAGCTCCTGCAAGTAGCACCCAAGAGAAGATTTCTGCACAGATATACGACAGTAGAAAAATCCTGTCACGCTCTGAAACACAGTAATGATTATCTTGCTGGCATAAAGAGCAGAGTAGAAAGTTCTTCACCCAACAAGTCTGCTACTAAGTGGTTTTGACGTTCCAGATGACAATTACTGTAACACTTGTCAGCAGATGCTGCCTGCCACCTTTGCTACAGAACCTCCATCCAAATCAAGCATTGAGAAAAGATGCTGTCAGTCAAGGACCAGACGCAGCTCAGGATTATTCATTACAAAGTAGTCAAATAAACAC
This sequence comes from Neopsephotus bourkii, assembly GCF_033783945.1. Taxonomy (NCBI): domain Eukaryota; kingdom Metazoa; phylum Chordata; class Aves; order Psittaciformes; family Psittacidae; genus Neopsephotus; species Neopsephotus bourkii. The sequence continues at coordinate 5,312,755 of NW_026902223.1, forward strand.
ACAAGGGAACAAATGAATGAACAAACGAGCGAAAAGACAAACCATGATTAAATATTTACTTTCAAATTACGGGGATCTTTTTTTTTGTCCAAATACTTCTCTTTGTCCACAGTTTCTGAAAGCCTTACTTTCCGAGGCTATGGAGCCAGTTTCCTTCATGAGGAACAGCTTTAACACTGTCCTGGTCAGGCAAACCAGGTGTGACAGTGCTGGTCACATTCAGCAGCTCTGACACTGTGTCAGCAAACACATGATATCTCTACACTGAAATGTTTATTTCTTTAACTTTGTTGGCTCAAGAAGATTAATGCACCATACAAAAAGCTGATGTGGTTTAATCACTGCTTCCTTTGGAAATAAGTTGCAAGCAAGCCTAAGGGCCTCTTCTTGGCACATTTTCTGAAAGACATCTCTGCTTCTAAAGCTCAGGTCTTTGCTGTTCCTGCAAAGCTTTTTCAATAATAAATAGTATGTTCATTCAGGATGAACTGTCGTAAGTGCAACCTCAAACTACTGCATCCATAGGAACAACTTCTGTCAGAACAACTGGCACAGCAGGACCTTCAGCAATAAAGAGCATTCACATTTTGCCCATCTCTACACCTTATTGCAGCAATTCAGCCTCTGTATACTCTGCAGCAAACATCAATCAGCCCACATATATTCCTGTTTTGACCTCTGCAGCATTTCTAACCACAGTGAATAAACACTTTCTGCAATACCAAAGCCATGCCTTACTGTATTTGCTGCAGATGTTTCAAACACACTGTCTGGAAACAGGGAAAGTCAAGCCAGTCCTGTCTGCATCAGAGAGCTTTTGAATTCCTGAACCAGGAAGGGGTTATTTTCTGCATATCTGTGTCTGCCACAGCAGGAAGTCAATGCTATCTATTGGAGATTGAAACTTCTGGCAAAAATGCGTGCTGTGCTTCTATAGGAAAAGTCACCCTTTAACTGTGGTTGCAAATCTGTTTACAAATAGCTGAAGACATAACTATTAGACACCCAGCATTAAATAAGGAACAGAAAAATAAAAAAGGACCCTTCAAAGCTGAGCTAAAGTGTGTGATGATAACATGAAACAAACTGTGCATGAAAGTCGGTTTACTAAATAATATATTGCTACAGCAGTGCTGGAATGGTCTACGAAAATCTTGATTTTCTGCAGTGAGCTTTCACAAGCAGCACTACAAAATTTATCAGCTGTTGAGAAGCAACGACTCTAAGCTGCATTTTCAAAGACCTCCTCTATTAGCCATCCACGCTCATGTTCTGCTCAAGCTTGCCTGCCTGATGTACCTGCTTAAAAAGCTGTCAGGAGGCGGCCGTAGGAAAGGGCTGCCAGAGAAGAGACTTTTGCTTGAATTGAGAGATTGTCCACAGTGAAAGGTCAGCGTTTTGTGCCTTCTATGGCACTGCTGTCCATGTGTGCAGGACAAACAAACTGCAGAGGAATTTCACCATGAGGGTAGCATAGCCTTTGAAAAGGTCAAGAGGAGAGGATGTGAAAACTACATCTTCAGAGGTTCTGAAGACCTGGAAATGCCAAGAGTGACCTCATGCAGTGTGGGCAATAACCCCACTTCAAACAGGAGATCGGACCACCTTCCAGTCAACATTTCTATGATTAAAAGATGCTACATTTTGTTATTGCATGGGCTAATGAAGCTGACAGAGGGCCATGGTTTTCCTCTGCTGTTCTCCAACTGTTTTCAGTGCCTACATCACTGTTTGTGAGCCTCATGATAATGTGCCAAAAGATACAGAATTAGAGTTGTTCACATTTCCACCACCAATAACCTCTTCTAAATTCTGTCAAGACAGAGCCTACAGTACATAAAAATGGACTAAGAAAAGTCACAAACACAGCGTATAATCCAAGCATTTGCAGACCTTCAGTATATGCATAGGGACTTGTGTTTTGTAACTGAAGCAACCTAAATACCAGGCAACCTGAAATGCTACACGTACTCACAAAATGGGAAATACTTTTCCACAGCCATGAAGTCAAACACTGCGAAGAAAAAGATCACTGATGTAAATAGCAAGAGAAGATCACTTCCAAAGTGGCTTGTTAGATGCTTCAGAGAGAAGAATTTAGGGGGAAGGAGTGGGGAAAGAAAGTCTGAACCTATTGTCAGAAACCGACCTTTGATTTGCTAGAGCAGACAAGGATCAAAGGACACTGAAAATGACAGCAGTTAAAGTGAATTCATCTCCAAAAATGAAACAGTTGGTCCTAAACAGAACCTTGTGGTAACATGATTGTTTCTATGAACATGTTCTAATCAGCTTAACTAAGAGTTAATCTGTAGATATTTGCAGGAAGGATGGCAAAGGACTCTTGCTCAAACCATCATTCTCTGCCATCAGTGAAGTGTTTTAGCATCCTTTCCAACCCAGATCCAATACACGCTAAGGGGGATGTTGACAAATTATACCGCTATGGAATCTAAAGAGAAAGCTACAGTCCTCCTGAAGTCTGTGCTTGCCACTGTATAGAGGAGAAAATCACAGATAATACATAAAGGGAGAAAGAACAATCTTATTTGCACACAAACTGTGCATGATCTGGACATCATCCACCCACCCTCCAAAGATACACACTGTCTTCTAACAGGAATTCACTAATGTTATGGAATCATGCCTACAGCAAATTCAGCATCTACTAAAAAGGTGCAATAAAAATCCTCAATCATTAAACACTTGAAAACATGCTCACGCACTTAAGTAATGTAGAATCTTCCATTCGCTGACAACTCCTGAATGAAAGCTGAATGAAAATAATAAGTTGATACAGGGACAAAAAGCATTTAAACATGAAAGATCTTCATTTTATATTATTGGAAACCTGTGCTGATCACTGGATAGATTTCTGTTCACAGGAAGGAGGCAGACTTGTTGGAATTTCTGACATAATTTATCTTCCCAGTGATAGGCGTGTTGCTCTGGTATTTTAGTCTCACTTGCAATGCTGAATTTCCTGTTTTATAACATTTATAACCATGCCACAGCAGCTCAATAACATGACATTTTAAAGGCACAAACATCAATGCATTGCTCCAGCAATATGGAAGTTCCAGGTCCAAACAAACAACTCAAAACCTGATCCTACACCCACACACCTTTGCTCATCACATTCTTGATGTTTGTGATGATGCTAATAGTTACCCCATCTCTGTATATGATACTGATGTGGACACTGCCTTCCCCATGCAGAGCCAGTAGAAAAGGAAAAAGAAAAAATAAGCTAAAGGCAGTTCTTAGTGTAACCATGTTAGTATTTGCTAGCATGAGCCCACTGAACACAGCTTGCAAGCATCCGCATACCTACAAAGAAAGCTCCAGTCCCACAGATGTTTGGTAGTGAGGCAGGCAGCCTGCCAGTGCTGGGGTACCAAGTCTGTGATGCTTCACACACTCATGCAAATATGGAAGCCCCTGAGGAATGTACAGACATATAGGATAGCCACCATACAGAAATAAAAATGAGTAAATTGAAAAGTTTTCGATTCTTGAAATTTCCATTTTACTTTTAAAGAGTAGATTTACTCTGATAACGTTCTGCATGAATGAACTACGCAAAGCCTAGCAGCTTTTCTGCTTGTATTTTGCTTAAAAGAATACTGACATTCTTAAAGAGCTATCTCTATCAAGTGTGTGTGAGGTTTTCTAACGGGTGCAGCTGCTTATATGCTCTGACACAATTAAATGATTTGCTATTTCACACAGCTCAGAAGATTTTCCTCTGGGAATGACATTGGCAACTGAGGAGTACCGAACAGTAGAACTGAAACCTATTGTGCTGTCTTCCATTAGCAGTCCCGTGCTTTGACCCATTAAATCTGACAAAATAAACAGTGGTGTTAGCAAGCCATTGAAAAAATAAGAGAGAATAGCATAGATATGAAACTCATCTTTTTCTCCTAAGATATTCACTGACTACTTATATACATAAGCATATACATATCAAATCCAGCACATATTGTGAGAAGAGCTGAACTGGCTCCCATAACAGAGGCTTAAGATGCTTCTTACCACATGCACCTACTGCACTCTGGGGGTCCAGAATTCCTTCTAAATAAGGATCAGTGAAAGAGACCAATTCTGGGAATATACAATTTTTCACCAACTACTCCTTTGTTCTAAAACCTCTTTGGAGAGCTTAGTCAACGAGAAACCCCTTGTGAGCAAAGAATAAATTACACGGACTTAACATACCAATCTGTTTTGTCCTTTTGAAAGAATTTATATTAAAATCGTAATCAGATTCTCCTGGCATCCTGTAAAGCTTCCAAAAAGCTTAAAGGGTCCCAGTATACCCAATACCTTATGAATCTATTTCTAAAGGAGTAATTCCTTTCAGATTTCAACCAGCTTTCATGGTTGTTTCAGCCCTTGGACAAAAATCTCATATGCTAGGACAAAGTTATCAGCTTGCCTAACCAGCCACAGCCAACTGCAGTTACATCTCATTCCCTGGAAAAAAACAGTGATATTAACTCCCTATCAAAGCATTACCAATGCATTATTATGGCAGACAATAGGGATTAATTTTAAAAAGAAAGAAAAGCAAAATGAGTCAAAGCTGCCTCAACTGCTCATCCTGCTGACAGTGGGATGAACTTACAGGTAATGGCAATTCTGTCTTTCCTTCAGTGAAGCTAGGACTCCCCTCTTACTATTTTAATGAGAGAATTCAGCAGCTGCACAGCAGCAATGTCCACCTACAGACACCCACACAGACACATAACCACTGCCTATAAGTGCCAGAACTTCAAAGAAGAAAGAGTATATTTATATTTCAATGTTTGTTCAGTATTAGGAAGAAAGCTCATAACAATGATTCAAGCAGGTGGCAGAGGTGGGAATGTGCTTCAGCTAACTGGCATTTTAAAGCAAGAAAAAGCTACATCTATAAACTGATCATTTACTATGCAATAATCTATTTTTATGGATTCGTCTTCATAAGGAAACAACCCCACTATGTTTTTTACATGGCCATTCATTTTTAATTGCACGGACCACAGATACATTTATTCATGCACATCACAGACGTAGGTATGTATCAGTATGTGCAAGAGGCACTGCAAATATATTGTGCAGCTGCAGTGAGCGTTAGAAAAGCTATCCAACAAATGTCTCAAATCCACATTTGCGGTTTTGCAGGGAATAAAAATCAGCCTGCCTTAGCAAAAGGAGCCTTGATGATGGCTTTTTACTCTTATTGCCAGAGCAACTGTTTCTATTCTGGAAAACTGAAAGTATTTTCTCTTATAAAATACATGTGAAAAATAGAAAATGAGTTAAATATATGCAAATGGCAGGATGATACAAATCAGTGAAGAACATGAGAAGGAACCACAGGGAGCTCAAGCACTGTCTGCAGACATGTAATGCAAACCCTGTAGGCAGCCTGCATTTCAGAGCACTCCCTAGACAGGGCTGAGGCTTAGGACAACACCTGAACTTGGAATCCATGCTGATCCTTTCCAACTTGGCTATTTATAACCAAGTGCACTTCTGGCACTTACCTGGAGCCAACTGCCCATGAGGATAGGGAGGAGAGATGTACTGAACCTCTGGTGTTGAGTGGAGGCTTTGTGCCTCTAATGAGAATAGAGGGGGCGGCACAGGGCTGAAATGCTACCCCAAAGAGAAAGATTTATCTTCCTGACAGAGAGAAAAAAAAAGTAATGGGTTTTTCTCCCCAGCAGCTTTCTTCTTTACTGTCTTGTTTTGACTCAGCGCTAACTCCATTCTTCCAATTTGTTCTTTTGTTCTCTTGGTTCCATTTAGCCTACCCTTGCCTCCTACAGATTCAGGGTTTCTTTAGGTTTTGTAATGTTTGGACATGAAATTCGAGCTCTCAGTAACATTGGTTTTGGTTATAATCAGAAATTAAGAAAGCAAAATAACCTCCAGTCCAATGGTCAGATTTTTGCTGGTTTAAAGTGTCTGAGCACCAGTGAAAGTAATGATTTATTCTGCATCAGAATTTAGTTCTAAACCTTCCAGCTACTTTAAATTTGCCAGTATCATAAATGTCACAAATTTCTCTTGTCCTTCCATTTGCCTTGGCAGCGTTTTGAAATGGTATTTCTGTGGAACATTTGAACTTTGATTGCTATCTCTTCAGCTTATGAATATGCACAGTACCGCAGCTAGCCCAGCGCGTGCATACTATGGCTTTTCTTTTTTCAGAGGCTTAACAGTACAAGATATGCAAATGAATTTTCAAGCTCCAAACCTTCTCTATCCTAAATTCCTGGTAGCCTTCCTTCCCAGAAAAATGTGTGAACTGTCATCATTTTCAAGTGTCTTGAAAATGTTTTGTGCCTCAGTCATATTTCAGCCGATGACATCCAGTGTCTCATTCAATCTCACCAGAGCTGTATCCGACAATTTCTTGTCAGCAGTCATTGCAAAAGTCCATCACACAAAACAAAAGGGTTAGCTCTCCGAAGGACAAATCAAATTGGCACAGGACTGCAAAGCTTTTAGCATGCTCACCTCTATTTCCCATGCAATATTTACTTAGGGAGATATCTGAAAACACTACTTTCAGGTCTCAGAATGTACTTGAACTGAGTCATTTACTGACTGAGAGCAATGATGACATGCAAACACTGGACTCTCATTTTAGTTTGTTTTAAGGATGCTATCATCCTTGGAATCAACAAAACAGAGGTTGAAAACACATGAGTTAGGGCTTTCTAGCTGTGCACTGCAGATAAGCACTAGAGAGACATTTGATTTTCTGACACCTCAGGCAGCAATTTGGCCACACACACAGTACACTAAACCCAACTATTACAGAAAACACAGTACGCAAAGAGCAATCCTTTGCTTGCACTTAACATCATGGGACCTTCTGCAGCAAATAATGTCACCGGTTGCTTGGAGTACTGGGGCTCCTCTCTTTGTGGCATGCAGAAACATTGCTGGCAGTGCCAGGATTCTGCAGGATATTCACTAAAAAGACTAAGAAAAGCCATGAATTAGCACTGTATAAACTAATATAAACCAAAAGCCAGACTGAGGAAGCAAATAAGCAAATGTCACAAAGTCACATTCAAATACCTGTCTCTAGCAGCTGGGGTACACAATGAGACTTGAGTGCCATTGTGATGCCATGACATTTTGGTACCTTAAAAAGTTAGGTCAGGTTATTCTTATTTGTAGGTCACGTGTAAACGTGGTAGGGTGTCTTTTTTGTCTTACTTAATACTAGAGGAACAAGGCACAGGGAGGTTTTCTGAAGAAATCTGTGATGATTTTTCATTTAATGGTCAAAAGAGCAAAACAAGAAAACTTTTGCAGATTTTGGCAAGATACTTGTTGAGTTTGGATAAAATGATGATTAAGAACTTGCAATGTATTTTTCTGCCACCTCCCTTTGCCTACTTCTTCATAACCATCTTTTAGAAGACAGGAAAAAAAATCAAGACGTCCTGTAAGGGTGAGTGGCTACAATACAGCCCCTCATCCCCTGCAGCAAAAAAAAAAAAATGTCTAAAATTCTCAGTTTAAGCAATACAATATAGAATTCTGTACGCTTTAGTAATTTTCTGTGAAAGTGGCCACTGAGAACTATTTCTGGGCCTTACACATGCAACAGAATACATCAGCATATCAGTTTATTCGAGAAAAGTAAGTAGTATGACTTCTAAAGAACTTTTTAACCTTTTAGTTATAAGAACATGGGCTTTTGAAGCAAGCTAGCTCTCAGTTCACTAAGTCCCTCCCTGCTCTGCACTGATGTGTATACTGATGATTCTGCTGTATTCCATAAAAGATAAAATGCAGAGAAATCCAATATGCTGCTTCTCCTTTAGGAATTCATTTGCTGATAAACAGTTATACTGTCAAGAATTATAACAGAGTAGGGAGACATCAAAAGAATGTGTCCAACTTCTTTCTTTTGCACAGTACACATCAGCAGTGGCTGTTATCCAAGCTGTTTAAGGAAATATAAATCCTCAAATTCAGGGCAAGCATTGTATGGGGTGCAGACTGTCAGACGCAGCTGTAAGGTGAATTCACTCTATCTTTAAAAGCCTATAAAATGGTTTTAAATGTCCTACACTTCCAACAACAACAAAGTGTTATTCAAAATACATACAACATATTGGGATGCAAATGAGCAGTGCCTATATACCTCAGCCCTGATAATGTCTTTAAACAATGCTCATCTGTATAAATCTGTAACATTCCATACTGGGTTTGGAAACAAATAATTCTGAGTTTCATGAATAACCAAAATGTCCTTGAAAAGCACCTGCTTTCCTGACTCTTCTTATTCCCCTACATTTCTATTACAAGCAAAAAATATGGGAGAACAAAGAAGAGAGAAAGAGAATATTTCAGACAACTGTCAAACAAAGCTTTTCTACAAAAAGCTCATTCATAAGATGTTCTTTCATAGGCTACTTTTTCAGTGCAATAAGACACACAAGGATTTCATATTGCATTCATGAGAAAACACACCAGAATACAGTTAGTCCTAATTTCATTCTTTGTTTAACCTGTGAACAATGTGTTTATTTACCTTCTTTAAACAACACAAGGCTTTTTTGCTCTGAAACACCTCACTCATTGGTAGATGTAAACCTTTACGATATAAATAATCTGTTAATATATTCCCCATTGAAGCCAAGTTCTAATTTCTTTGTAATTTATGGCACATGCCAACTAATACTGAAATACATTATAGAATCCAGACCTTAAACATTGCCAAGTAATCATGAGTATGAGGAAAATATGTTAACATATTGTTGGTTTGAAATTTAAAGACTATCCAAGTGTTTGATTTCAAATTGGTAACAGTGCAATAACACGTATTTCCTTTTCAAGCTTTTATTCCACAACTGATAATATATTGATAATATACTGTGGGCTACACTCATGTGTTTCTAAAAAACATAGTGATTGTAACATATAACATAGATTACAATTACTGAAATACAGCATGATCTCATGTGGAAAATACACAAAACAAATCTCGGGGGATACAAAGAAAATTAATTCTTTGAGATGGTTTCTGTTATGGAAAATAAAATCACCAATTACTGCAGTAAAAACGAAGCAGATCTGTCCTTTCCCTGTAGAGCCAGAATACAGAATGCACACTGGTATGTAGATGCCCCTCTGTTCAAAGCCAAACATCCAGGGATGTGGCTGTGCAAGACACTGCCGTGGTCACAGTGTTGGGATACTACATGATGGTATTTGTTTCCACTTGCCATCTGTCTTGCCTTGTGTTTGGGGAGCAATGAAACCTTGTATATTAGCCAGAAAGAGAGATCAAACTGGCTGTGAGGGGACATTTAGCTCATTCATGACTGCAAGATGAATTACCTTTTATTCCCCATGTTAGTTCATATGTTCTAAACTCCTAAGATTATATTTACTAAAACTATGATGAAAGTCTTCAGGCTAAAAGCCAAAGATATGATAATTGAACCAAAACTAGGAGAAGTCTTCCAGCAATGATACTACTTTGTGAGAATGCCAAATCAGAGGGAACACAGTATAACTCCTTTACAGAGCAATAGCACATTTTCACTGTGTGTGCTGTGGTTTTGAGCCAGATGTGACAGATTAGAGGAAGCACCAAAGCAGTCACTATAACAACACCTGGTTCTGCTTCCAGCCCACCTATTTCACAAAAGTTCAGTATAAGTCAAGTGCAGGAAAGTAGTAGGGAGGATCCTCTCATTGTTGAACACCTTATTCGTAACATAAACCACTGCATGCGCTTACAAGAGTAATTTATCCATGACTGCTAAAAGCCAATCTGCCAGCATGCAGGGATTTGTTAACACATCACTCAACAAAGCAGCCAGAAACTGCAGGTTACTGTCCAGATAAGTGAAGCAGACACACATTCCAGCTTGTGATACAGGGCATTAGCCTGTCTGCAGCCTATGTTCAAAGAGCAAATCCCAGCTGATCAGCATCCGTAAGTCCCTTTACAGCATCACCAGTACCTTCTGCTGCCCCTAGCTCATTTCTCCTCCAGGTTTCCCCTATTTCTCCTAGGTTGATAACACCAACACAAATCCACCTACATTAATATAAAGAGATTTTCAAATACAAGCTAGGTATAAATGGCATCAAATTAATTCACAAGGATCTCGGAGCCTCTCCATGGCCATAGTATAGCTCATGGGCCATCAGCATCACAGTGACTAGGGTGACACGGAGCCCCTGGGTTCAGCCTGCACTGCCTGTGGCTGCCTGCATAGACTCATCTCAAAAAGCCAATTCCCTTCCCTATCCCTCTTTCTTGTAGGATTGTGTAGGATTGTTGCTGGTTTCATCCTAGTAACTCAAAGATGACACTGCACATGACTAAAAAGCAACTTTTTGTGACACCACCTGTGTTAGCCACTGATTTCCCTGTCATGCCCATATTCTGGTGGCTGCCCTTAAGACCCCAAATCATACTGAGCTGTTTGTTTTCTCTCACCCTTCCTGTATTCATCCATAAGCCCCCAGTGATTCACACATCAGTTCCTAGCAACACAGACTACTTTTTCTCTGTCGAACAAACTGTCAGCAGGTAACTGCCCTTGCTTCTGATGCCATTCTGAAACTTAACAGTGCTAAATATAGGCTGATTTAAATACAGTCCTTCTAGCCCATATTTCATTATTATGATTTTGTTTTAACAGACCTTTTGTAATAAGACAAATGGGCCAGCAGCAAGATGCCCAAGAATATATTTTGCCGAAAGTAGCTTAAAATCCTACCTCCATTGTTGCAAATTACTGACTAAAGTATATACTCTGTGTGCAACAAAAATGGATTTGACGCACACAGTATGTCAGCTGTAGTGTCGCATGATAAGGCTATTTCAGAAGTAAGGATAATATTTATATAAGCTCTTAAAAAACAAATCACAGCAATGACATAAACCCCACTTGATTAAATATGTATCTCCTGATTTCTCTCAATATCTTAAGAAAACTTCATGGCTTTTTCTTATTTACAGAGGCAGCTATCTCCAAAACACACAGGTTCCAACCTGTACACCTTGCTGAGCTAACGTAACTGGGAGACATTATTCTTGAAACACAGATTTACATTTCTTATTTGGAACTCTGCAGCATTCACTCTTTCTAGCTGAACCTCTTCAGCCTTAGGTACACACCTGCATTCTTTCATCAGCTCCTAGAACCCTATTTAAAAACCTTATCTGAACATCGTGTGTTTACATGGGCTTAAGCGCTCCTGTTTTGAACACAGGTCCATAATTAGTTTCCTCTGCATCAAAATGCAAAGGTGGACATTTCAGATGAAAATCAGTAGCTTTAGTTTTCTTTTTGCCTCTCAATATAATAATCTATTGTTTCTCAGAATAAATAAATCATCAGATAATGCATTACCTCACCCAGAAGTTATTTTCAGTGAAAATACCACTATCTACAGCTTTAATTCTCAATAGCCAATGCTTGTGTTAGGTCAGAAATTAGGGAAAAGCAGTTGTCACGTCTGTGACTGGTTCCAATGTTTTATTCTCTTTAGATGCAACTGAAATGGGAATATTTTTGCTGAATGTATATCAGTGTTACACTTATGCATAAAAATAAAGTATTTTCAGATTGGAGTGCACTTCAAATTGAGCCTCTCAATATACAAGCTTTTACGCTCCTCTTGAGCACAAGTGAATTAAACCAAAGCTTCAATATGCTGATCCTGTACATGTAGCCAATATAAAACAGGCAAGGCAAAAATAATTCTGTTCTAAAACAATGGAACAAGCATGCGAATAGCTTCCTTTGTTTCTGTATGTGTTAAATCCAAGGTCCTGTAACCAACCATGGTCTCTACCACTCTAAAATCACCTTGTACCACAGCACAATCACAGAAGAAGGGATTTGTTGTGTTTCAAGTTGTCATTGCCCAGTCTTTGGGTGAATAGTGGCTGGCAGTACATACTGATGAGCAGTGCTGGCATACATAAATGCAGTATCATCATCTATGAAAGCTGTAGGCACTCTGGTACCTACAGATGAAATGACCCAAACCAGTCCATGACATTTTGAATACCATGGTGCTACAAGTGCCATACATTTCCCAGAATGCAATCCGTGTCGTACCCAGCTTGTGACCACATAAACACAGATCTGCATAGGGTTCCCAGAAGTCATCTTGACAGTTGTTGCTATCACAAAACAAGGTCAACTATACCCTTTTCTCAAATGTTTGTCTAACTTCTTTTTACAAACTCCAGTAGAAGAGATATAACAAGCTCTGAGCATTATTTATTCAAGTCTCTTGTATCCTTAGAGATGGAGTTCTTTCCTACTATCTAAGCTGAATCTCCCACTGTTATTATCTCAGTAACAATTCTAATGGCAATTTGGATCAAAGGAATATGCTTCCTGCTGTGGTGTGAAGAACAGTAAGATGACATTAGTCACTTTGCTTTCCAGTGACTGCCAACTTTCTATGACGAGTAGGGCAGTAAATGGAAATAAGACTCCTGCGGAATCACAAGGAGTTCCATAAAGCTTCTGTCCATGATTCAAAGAAGCCATTTACCACAGCTAAGTGCAGCTTTTCTGTGCAAACAAATATTTGTTTTCCTAGAGGACAAAAATAAAGGCATATTTAAGCCAGCAGAATTTTCATCAGATTAAATTCAGAGATGGAAGAAACAATTCAGGTGAATTAATAAATTACCTAACCTTCTCAAATGAGCTTTGAGATTTATATGTGACTGAATATAGCTTTTCCGGATGCAATTAGAGGAACATCTGGAGATTCAGCTAGATCATTTGACAAGCATTTGCAATTTCAATGGATTATTTGACTGAAGAATGGACAAGTTGTGATTTTCCCTGTAAACACAGATATAACTTCTGAAGTCTTTCAGACTTCTGTGTACAAAGAATAACATCACCACAAAAAAAGAACAGTCAAATGTTGGCTAGAATGAGATATTGAAGAGCTAGATAAATGCAGTTAAACATAGCAAATGCATTTACAAATAAAATTTGTTGCCAGCAATAGTCAATTGAATTTCATTACTGAGGAGCATATTGCATAGATATCTTCTCACTTAACTACGTATTTCCCCTTGAATTGTTTATGTCCTTAAAATGTAATTAGACAAAGACTTTCAATGCAGTACTGGAATCCAGAATCAGACCGAGGGAAATTCAACACAGGTTTAGACAGGTTTGAAATAAGTAAGAGATGCATTACTTTTATTTTAGAAGCTATTTAAATCTCACTATTCAAGCAAGTGACATTTTAGTGTAAGTAAGGGCAAATCTCAATTGATCTGAAAAGACCTGCTCTCATGGGTCTAAATCAAAAAGACAAAACAAAATCACAAAGCAAACTCTCTTTCCAGACTGAAGATTAACCAAACCCCCAAAGTAGGAAAAGTAAACCATCAACATTTGCCAGGCTCTGACAAACAGAACTGTGCTCTGACATATGGATATGAAATGGGAAAGAAGGAGAGCTCTAGTTTTGGAGCAGGACCATAATTTGGAAGATCCACTCTATACCTGACCCATTGTCCTAAAAAACCCAATGACTTTCTGATACATAATTTTTAAATACAGGCTTTGTTTGGTGAAGTTTGACTGTAACAGGAATGGAAAAAGCAACAGACTTCAGAAATTCTGATTTCCCTAAATAAAACCTGTCCTGCCAGCTACCATGACTGACATTTCTATTAGTTCTCTAAGTGGCAGTAGCAGCAAGATGCAATTGGTGAACATCTGGGCTCCTTTGTAGTAATTTCTATTGTCAATCTACCTATTCAGAAATTTCTCATGTGGTTTCTGACTGATCACAGGTAACCTGCATTAGAAGACAGACACACCTGGCAATTGGAGGAAGGCCACAGCAGTTTCATATATTTGCATACAATAAACTAACCTTGAGCTTCATGACTTTACTGCCTGTGTGCTTGACTCGCCACTAGAGCTCTTCTTGGTGCTGTGCACCTGAACCAGCCTTTCTGGTTCTCAACTGTGATGCAGTCATTTAGGGAGAAAAAGGAAAACAAACAAATCAATCAGGAAGGAAGCAAAAGCATGTCGCTAAAGTTAAAGTTTTGCAAATGATATTGCTGTTTGTCAGGAGCTACAAAGAAAAAGAAATGCACAATCTCCTCTGCCTACACATGTTGTGATTCTGGCAGGATTATCTGCTGCTACATAGCCATGGCTCTTTCATTACATCCCATCCTAAGCATGTGTTACCCTTAATGTCCTAATTTTCCAAACTCTAAGCGCATACATCAACACAGTAAATCATGGGAGTATTTCTATTTAAGTACCTGCAGAGCATGTGAAGTTAAGCCTTTTTAAGATCAAGGCCTACAAAGATGAAAACAGACCCAGGGGAACACATAGCTTCATTCAGAATTTCTGCACTGGATCACATCACTCAGACAAAATATTTGCAAAATGTAGCTACTTTTATAGATATAAAAAATATATCCATAAAGTGAAGGTATTCTGGAGAACATGTAAGGAAAAAAAATCCACACCAAGCAAACGAACCAAAGCCATTTAACACTTACTGAAGGTGATCAAGATGTTTTCCCCAGCTCTGGTGGAATTTTTTGCTCTAGATGTCTCTATACAATGGACACTGTATGTGCAGCACATGAACAAGAGGCATGAGCGAGAAAAAAGGGGAAAACACATTAACATGGATTCATTGAGCTTTAAGTTTCTGCCTCATTCTCTGGCTATGTCTACTTTCCTTTGCTAGAACCCCTGTTCTAGTATTGGAGTGGTAAAAGATCATTTAAAAGTATGGCATGACTCGTTTTACACAAGGACACTTCCATGCTGGGGCAAGCCCATTACAAATAAACAGTTACCTATCTATTTATATCCATCAGGCCAAGCATCATGTGAAACAATAATTTATAGCTATTGTAATTTAGAAGAGAATAACTCATTAGCTTTTGTATTACACTTATATTACGTTTGACATCAGGTAAAAAAAGTTCTTCATACCACCTTAAAGAAAAAAAAACCCAATAAACCACATCTTTCCTAAAGGAGATGGATTGAAGTCTGAAAAGATATCTCAGCTATTTCTGTTTATTAAACATCCTAGGGCATGCTTTGCTAGAACAAGAATTTCACCCAGAAAGTCTTCATTAAATGTAAAAATGAGTTATCAACATATAGCTGTCTCAAGCAAGCTCATATTTATTTCCCTAAAGGACCAACACACGATGGTGTTATTCAGAGCTGTCTTCAGGTTCTGGAAAAGACAAATGAGGGGATTGTACACACATACAGGAGATACTTCAGCACTTACCTAATTGTTTAGGCAGTGCTCTCAGAATCTTAGAAACCACCATATTGTGGGACATATTAAATACCAACATCTTAATCAACAACCACTAAACATTTGGTAATAGAAACAAATATTGGGACTGGTCTTACTTCTCATCCCTATTCTCCAGGGGAAAATATCAGGGCACAGTAGAATTTTGAAAGTACATACTGAAATTATATGGTAAATTCTCCGAAATTCTGTTTTATTTCTAAGTCCTACTTAAAACACACACTTCATAAAAACACAAGAAAAGCACTATGGTTTATCCTGTTGGAAATCAGTTTGCCGAAAAAAAAGGCTATTCTGTCAATAATTATAATTGTATAAAGAGATATCAAAAGCAGTTATCTCCTCCTTTTTCTACAGAGAAGGATTTCAGCTTTGCTTTGAGGTGGGTTTTCCAATACCACAGTTCCTGCACAGCACATATAACCAGGACAGCTTGTAAACATACATAACATTTCATTTTGCAGTACATTGATACTTAACAATGTGCAACCATTGTGGAGCAGCTCAGCAGCCACCCAGCATAAGAAATTTAAATTAGACATTAAAGGCAACCTAATCTGCTTTATGATTTACAGAACGTTAAACATGCAGACATCTCAGGCCTGCTGGAACTTGAGCTATGTCTGAGCAGTACAGAGTTACCCAGTGCTAGCAAAACCCTTTTAGAGAATGCAGACATGAGGGAAGATAGGTCTAAAATAAGGTATTTGTGTAACATCTTTATTGGAACTTCATTGTATATGAGTACATACACATCAAGATGCACCATAACCTAGCCCTTGTGGCTGCTATGGGTTTTACTAAGATTTATACCAATTAAATTTTTCTAGCACAATGAGAAATACTTTATATCAGCTAATTGGACAGATTTGAGACATTACCAAAGCTATTCTAAAGAGCAAATGACAGCTACTGATTGCTGAATATGCATCCTGTACATAATGATGAAACCTCTCTGAGACGAAGTCTTCTGAACAGTTATACTGCAAAAACTAGTGGGTTTCTAGTGCTGGCACATGGAATGATGATGAGGAAAGGGATGAAGGATGCTTTAAAAAGGTTTTGATTACAAATGTCAAACTTACTGGCACATTAAATTATAAAAACAAGACGATTTTCCAATACTTCCCGGTACTTTCTCATTACTTGACAGATGGAATTTTTTTAAGCAGCAGAAGTTGAAATCAATAGTTTTTTAAATGAACAGTAGGTTGCAGTACCCAGCTTCCAGAGATTAGGGAGTCTGGGCAGATATGACTAATATATCATATACTACTCATTCAGATATATAAGCAATATATATGGTCTGCAAAGCTCCTAATTGCTCACTGATAGAATCTATGATCTTTTTCCTGCACATTTTTATTCTTGACAATATTTTGTCTCTCTCAGGAGATAGTCCAAGATCAGCTATATTATACCATATAAATCTCCATTAAAATTAAGGACAGAGTTTCCACACATCCCCATGTATATTGTTTTGCATTTTAACTGTACTTGCACTGTAGAGAAATAGGATTTTATCCTGTGTCTAAAGTGCTTGAGTGGATCTCAGGAGACTTGGGCTTAAGTGAACTTTGTGTCAGAGACTGTAAATAACACTGGGAAAAAAATACCGTTTCCCATGCAAACAGCAAAATACCATTTGCCTGCTGGCCCTGACCCTACAGATAGGTATAGCAAAGACAAAGTAAAGTAGGTGAGTAATTTCATCCACATCAAAGTTATAGCAGCTCAACTCTTATCATGGCAGGGAGACCAGCACAAAGTGGAGAAAGTGGGGTAGCTACTTCACAGATCGACACACTCTTTATGTCTCCAAGGCTACTCTAATATTGAGTTCATTCTGAAAACAGGCTTAAGAAACTGATTTCAAAACCAAAACAAACCCCAGGCAACCCCACAAGCTCTGTGTAGGGTCACTGAATAAGGGTCTTGGTTGCTGGTTTTTGATGTTCCCACACAAGCTGAAGGACCATGATGGACTCCTCCAGAAGCCAGATCTTATCTGGAGAAGCTCTGTCAAATACCTACAACTGCTCCCATTGCCATAGTCCTCTCCCATGACTTGACCACTTCTCTCTTAAGCACTCACAGCAGCTCAGGGCACGCCAGTGCTACAGCAGTTGCACTTTAGTCACTCTGCACACTCTAAAACACTTTCACATCAAGTTTAATTCCCTCCTGTTACACTTTCCTGTTGTATATAACTGCAGGTCATGGAAAGTTTTCAGTGGGGTTTTTTTAGCTCTTGGGACTGGCTCCTATAGAGTTAACTTTAAAGCTTAAAGAAGTAAAATCACCTCCAGGCAAACCCCTTATGAGCAGTAAGCACTGCCAGTCATTTCTAATCCCTGCTTCTCTACACTCACAGGAAATAAGCGTGAGAAATATGGGTACTATGAATCATTTATGGTGTTTCCCCTGCATGAAAAATTGCTTTCCTTACCTATATGATCAGGGTGTCCATTTCAGTTTGTCATGCCTTTCAGACAGCAGCAGTAGGTCAAAACAGAGGCACTTTTCTACCCGTACCCTCACAAGGGCAGATAGCTGGAGTAGCTTAACTTGAAACACAGCTGTTGCCCTTCTGCTAATTGCCACACTGCCCACTTCTGAGCTGTATTCTGAGGCAGCTTCCTCCGGCTCATCACTCCGAGGAAGCATCACCTCAGGAAACATAGTTCCTGATATAATGCTATAGAATAATGAAGTTTCTCAGACAGTAATGAACTGAAAATTTGTGCAGAAAGTTAAAAAAAGTCATTTTAATATAATTCTGGAAACATCATTTTTACATTCATTTAATTTCCATTCAGTTCAGTACTGCAAGTGTCTGCATCTGTTAACTGGTTTTCCTGTTACACTGTTCACAGCAATAATCACTTTAAACACTAACAGTCATCCTCCCTTTCTTCTCAGAAACCATTCTGAGGAGCTATGAGAAGCAGTGGTGGGAGCAGGGAGAGGATGGTAGTGCATGGCACACTGCTACTTCCCTCCATGGTTTCACATACAGCCCACCTTTACTTGCAACAGGTCTGCAAGCAGAGAGTGTTTGGAAGGTGAAAAATGCTTGCTGCACCACTTCATATTCCTAAGATTATTGGCTATCATTGTAATACAAAAACCAAGCACCCTTTGCCTGAAAGGATCCTGTGGGTATATGAGGGCAAGATGCCCAACTGGAGCAAGCTGCAACTCTTCACTGCAGATTTTGCTCTCATACTATCAGTATGAAAATCTACATTAAAACTTCACTAGTGTGTCCCTCTTAACCCATGTGCTGCGGAATCACGCCATCCTGGAGAATAAATAAAAACCCCATGTGATGCAATACTCTTCCCAGTTCTAGAGGTAGTGCCTGATGGTTATCCCAATCTGATGTTAATGGATAAATCTGGACATGCTATATGCACAACCCAGTACTGGAATTCTTTAATGCCACTGCTTCCTTTAGTCTTATTCCAACATTCCAATAAACTGTGGGGTTGAAAGTTTTCAGGTTCATATTGTCTTGTCACACATCTCTTTCCCAATTTTGATATATAGATGATAATACTGGATTAAGTTGTATCCATGATTTTTACTATCTGTCCTTTTTTTTTCTTATTGCTGATTTTATACTTCAGCAAATAACTCCCATTTGAGGTAGAAGCATCAGTGTATTATGTGCAGCACCACCATGCTGATGGTTTCTCATACTTTCTATTTTCCCTTGAAATAGGTAGGCTAATAGATGCTGCTCTTAGTGCAGGGATTTACTGTCTTTTGTGTGGAAACACATAGAATCAAGTTCTCATGGAACTTATATCTAAAGCTGAAGTAACTTTGGGCACTCTTCATCCACCTCAGTTGAGCTTTTCAGGTGGTGGAGACTGCTCTGCTCTGCTCTCCCTTTGGCACCTTTATCAAATTAAATGGAAAGACACAAGGACATCTGAATACAGCAACTATTCATAGCCATCAGGTCTTGTACACAGAGTCAATCTGTCTTGTATTCCCGGGCATTATTTATCCAATTTTGTGATATTTTGGGGTTCTTTGTCTGAAAATCCTGGGTTTTAACCAAAGAATCTTCCTTAGGCCAATCAAAATCAAATTAAGATCTCCAGCTGGTTTCAAATTTAGTGTCATCACAATTTTTTGTATGAGAATAAAACCCTTGCTGTTTGCTATTACAATAAATGTCAGCCTGAGAAAGACAGTGCATTAGCACTAGGATAACTGTGATAATCTGCTTATTTTAAGTATTTTCTACCATAGCAGAGATTGCCAAAGGACTAGGTTTCTGCTAGTAAGTTACTGGCAGCTTCTAAACTCAGCATCATTCATAACCAGGATGTCCCTAAAATTACTAAGCTTAAACCGTGTTTCATAGCAACTCACCACAATTGAAAGGGATGAACAATAAAAACAGGAAAAATAAAAGCCACATAGATAAAACAGTGCCTGAGAACAGAATATATATGTACTTAGAAACTAATATTTTCAAAGTCAGAGAAATTACACTGCATCTCCTAATTGCAGTGGGAATGTCAACTCCACAGTGGCCACTCTGAAGTTCAGCTGTGATTTTGCTGTTAAATCTCTCCAGTTGATGCCTCGAAATTATGCCACCTATCAGCACTTTAAAACCTTCTTCTCCGGTGCACGGTGACTCACAAATCTCTCTGCAGGCATCGGTGGACTTATTAGCCTCCTCCAGAACTTTTATTTTCTGACTCACCTAATGAAATGTGGGTTTCTTTATTCTAATATCTACAGCAATTCTGTACTTAACTCTGAGTTACCTGCGTTTTTTAGTGCTTATAAATAGCAACTTGCATTTACACTTCACACATCTGCAGATCTCAGAGCACTTTGCAAAAGGTATTTTCCCCACTTGCTTCTCAAAAGAGAAAGTACGAACAATCCCAATTACTCATTTGCTAAAATGCAACAATTTTTACCCCTTCACAATGGCATGATGTATTCTCATCAGATGATATTGTTATCCTAACAATACTAAAGGTGGTAATAAAACAGGCAATAACAACAACTATTTTACATGTTCAAGCAGCAAGAAAAAGGACTCCAACTTGCACTCTAAAGATGCTGCAAAATCAACAGGCAGGGAAGAAGCTCTAGAGCCACTTCAAAGTGAAGCAATAAAGCATGCGAAGAGATTACAAGCGCTGAAGTTAATCTAGTGCTTTACATTGTAGTCTTTTACAGCAGAATGCATTAATACCATACTCTAATAAGCATAGCAATAGATGGAAAGATGTAATAGCATCTCTGGATCCTAAATAATACATAGGAGGCTTCATAAGGGGGGGGACTGTTTTCTACTGCTGTGGATCTGATACTTTTCGCAAGTGCTAAACATGATTGCCTTTCATCACAATTAAGGGAAGTATAAACCAGACTAAAATACAGCATGTTTACATTGAGTATCCTGGCTTCAATAATATTTGGAGTCTTTCAGAAGATATGGAATGAATTTCATTTCGGCATCATTTGACTAAATCTTATCCTAGGTTTGCTTAATTATAGAGACACTGGAAGAGAGATGAGATCATAAATCCCACACAGTGCTGGGAAGCTACACTAGGTAAAATTCAGCTAATAGAAAAGAGATGTCTCCTGGGAGATTCAGCATGGATACACTGCAGAAATAGTGATAAAAAAGCACAACTGTATTAATTATGTGCAATACTTACTAGCTTGTCTTTTCCAATGTATTTACTCTGAACATTTGTAAGCACTTCATTATTCATTTCTCAAAACCCCAGCACATAGAGCCTCCCAGTTTCTCTTTTGACCAAATTCTTAGTCGCTTCAAAAGAGCAGAAAAGAACACTCTTGTCCTTACAGAGAGCCACAGCCCAGCAGAACCTAGTAATTCTTCAGCACTTCACTGGAAATCAGTGATGAACACAATGCAAACCAGATACCCCCTCCTGTTCTCCCAGCTCACTACCAGTGTTTTCTTATAAATGTCTCAGATAACAACCTTTTAATTAAATAGGTTTATGTTTCAAATAAAGATGATGATGTTCACAGGTTTTCTTTAAGCATGTGTCTATTCACACCAACGTAGCTGAGACCTTCAAGTCACTCAATAGACCAATCACAAACCCAGCAAAAAGCAGAGTAAGCACAAAGGCGATCAAATTAAGACCCACCGGATCTTAAAACTCCCCCCTGCAATTCTGACTATCTATTTAGCCTTTTGCTTTGTGTATTTTTAAGACAGAGACGAGGTCAAAAGGTACAAAATATTCTCCACAGATGGTTTAGGAAAATTGTAAATGGAACCCCAGAAGGAAGCTTTTATGTCTGGGCTACTCTGATAAATCAGACTACTGTCAGTCCCAGGTAACGTAAATCACATAGCGCAGTTTTGATGTGACAAACACATTGATCCTTGCTGATAGTTGTTTTGCATCATTTATTTGAAACACACATCAAGCCAGGCTTGTAGGAAAATTCTCTTACCCAGAGATAAACTTCTCAATTGACTTGAGCCAAGTTCTGTTGCAAAATGCAAATCCTGAAATTTTCTTCCAGATTGTTTTTTAATTAACACCTTCCTCAGAGCTAATTCGCAGTCTTTAAAAGAAGCCAGTGAGACACTTTGATCTCTCTTCTTCTACACCGTTATTCTTGGTTGACAGGGAAAGCTTCCTCTGGTCTTGCTGTGGTACATGTTACACAATAGCCTGGTTATATCTTTCCCTCATTATCCATGGTGTAACACAGCATCTCACCTTTTTGCATACAGTGTATAATTTGCTCCAAATAGCACCTCCTCTGACTACATTGAAGTCCTATTCAAGTGACACGACTGCGTTGTTCAAGTGAGTTCAGTCCTGCATCATTCTGACATATCTGTTAACAAGAACTTGGAACGTTTATTCATGTAATCATGCATTTGTTGTTATGCTCCAGTCTTTCTTCAGTGCTCACACTTAGTCCTGAGGTACTCCCACTGATCAAAAACTCAACATGGCAATCTAACTAAAAGCAACCATCTTTGCAGACCCTTTCTTAGTGGAATGAATACAGTAATTGTCTGCCTCTGGACCATGAGAAGAAGCCATGCAAAAACCTATCTTGGAACAGACTTCTGAATGCTCGGGAATTGCTTTGTAGGACTTCATGTGCAACATGGCATACAGTTAGAGGAAATGATTCTGTGTTTCCAGTATAACTCAACAGACTGTGATGAACAGTAGAAACCAAGTCCTGAGATCAGCCTGATCCTCCTGCACACCTTGAGGCAGTGACTGCTTTAAGTTGAAACTTACTGCCTTCTCACTGAACTAGCCTTAGAGCTTGCTCACATTATACAAAGGCTACAAATGGACCTTGAGCCTTTCAGAAATACACCAGG
Organism: Neopsephotus bourkii; assembly: GCF_033783945.1. Taxonomy (NCBI): domain Eukaryota; kingdom Metazoa; phylum Chordata; class Aves; order Psittaciformes; family Psittacidae; genus Neopsephotus; species Neopsephotus bourkii. The sequence goes on from NW_026902223.1 coordinate 5,335,475, forward strand.
TTATCCAAAATCTAAACTTCACAATCTGTTCAAAACAGCACTTTTTATCTGGCAGTTTGATTTTTGCTTTTATTCTTTGGGGTACCATACACCTGGTATTTTGTATAACTGGAAAAATATCTTTCAGATAAACAAAACTAAGAAAAAATATTTCCAATAATTTCTCTTTGCTTAATATAGATATGATATGTTGAAAGTACAGGTAAGTAGCCTAAAATCTTGATTCTGTTCTTTGAGACACAAGATAGCAGAACAATTGACATTTTCTACTGATTATACACCAGGTACTCCACAGAGAGAAAAATAAGAGTAATGAGATGGAAAACTGAACTGAGTGTTTCACTAGTGCTGCTGTTGTCTGAATGTTGATCAATAAAGCAATAAATAAGCTGCCAAGTTAGGCATATCTTAGCTGTGGATTTTGGATATAATTCTCTAGAGCACTTTTAGGGAGAGAAAGAGGTTGATTCCTATTGAGTCTGTATCCAAATTTAAGCTTTAGAAACAAAATACAAATCTTCAGTTAACACTGAAGGAATCCCTTCCTTCCACTTCAAGAGACTAAAAACGTCTTTCTGCTACAATGTTCAGAAATCTAAATTTCTTTAAGGTCTTATATCCAAGTCAGTCAGATTTTTCTGTCAATGACTCTGGACAAGATGTGTGTAAAAAAAAGCAAAGCATCAACAATTATAAATATATAATTCAAAATGAACTGGACTTTTAAATATAGCAAATAAGATAGGTACATAGCCCTGAGATGTCTACCAAGAACGTCTTCCACCCTTGCAGGTTCTCAAGACGCAGTAGGCAAAATCATGGTTGACCTGGTAGTCCTGCTTTGAGTAGAAGGTTGGATCAGAGACCCTCAGAGCTCCCTTACAACCAACACTTCCCTGATTCTGTACATGTTTCAAAATAAAACAAAACTAATATTTATTTCTCTCATTATTATATTTTCTTACTCTCTTTCATCTGTATGGTCAAAAAAAATAAGAAAAAAGCACATCTTTTTCCAGAAGGAACATTACTGAAAGCAGTCAATTAAAGAGGAATGGATAGCCAGAAGACTGCAGTAGAAAACAATAATAAAAATTAAAAATAAAAAAGTGAATATGTTTCCAATCAAAACCAAACAAAAAACCTGAAAATGAGAAAGGCATTAAAGATACTATAATAAACATGCTAAAAATTACATAATGGAAGCAAAACTAAGGCTAGTCTGTGCTATATGAAGAGCACAGCCTCTGCAGAAATACAGCTCTGCACTGGAGCAGAAAACAAACTGTGACAATCTGAGAGCCAATTAATTAATTGGAATTAAAATTAAAGGAAGATATTTAGGAATCAGAGCAACCTGCTTCAGCTGTTTTGCCTGAGCTGATATATTAGTGACTGCTATTTGTCTGTATTGTTAAAACATGGACGCCCTTTAACCATACTGTGAGATCATCTGAACTTCTTCAATGATTTTACAACATTAATATTTATGCCTAATATTTCTTCAGAGAACAAACCTTGCCAAATGTTTTCATTTCCTTTCTGAAACATGACATCTAAATGGGTGGTTGCTCTCCAAGCTACATCCACATCTCTGTAAACAGCCAGTTTTGTAAGAGAAGTCATAGACATTACACTAGGGGGGTTTTCTCTCCTGGAAGCAGAAGAGGTGGCATATGACCTGAAGTATCAGAGTTTTCCCAAGCAAAACCTGCAGGGACCAGCCTGATTTATTTAACTTTAAAAGAATTACAGAGCCAGATCACAACTCATTCAAAAAACATGTTGTCTGAATGGGCTCATTTTCCCCAGGGGAGGGAACTTCAGGTGACAAAGCAAAAGGAGCTCACTACTTTTAAGTGAAAGCTGGCTGCCCCTCACTTTAAGAAATGCCATTGGTCACTGATAACAACTCCTGAAGGCTGCAGTTACTGGTGTGTTTTACTTCTCATTCTTGATGGTATTTATGACCTTTGCAAAAATAGCTTTCAATATGTAAGCTCTAACCCAACTTTCTGTGTTTTATATACATCTTGCATGGACTGTCTTCAAGAGACACATCAGTCACAATCTGAGCAAGGCAGGGCAGCAGTTCTCAGGCTCAATATAAGACCATCGACAGCTTTCCTGATGTTCAGTAGAAGTATTGCTCCTCCTAGCACAATATGCGGTTAAAGACCATTTTAGGCTGTTGCCAGCACACAAACATGCTACAAGTCAGCTAGTTTCTATGGAAACCACACTCAGTAAGACAGACACCATAGGTCACCGCTTCAACAAAAGATAAACAAACTGGGAATAGCTAATGTGTGAAACCTCAAATTATTTTCCCCTCTAAACGAGAGCACTGTTTGCCCCCAGTGATAACTCTGGTTAAGAAGCAGCACATGCAGAAAGAGTAGACTCAACACACCAATAGCTTTTCATACTGGGGAAACACATTTTTGGCATTTATAGAAATGCTTCATTTTGTAAGGTGATGAGCAAATGCACCATTTATTCAAAGGTTCCAAGTTTGAGTCCTTAAAAACAGTGAAATATTCCAAATTATCAGTTATCTCTAAAGCTGATATCTTCATTTGAAGACTGTCCCTATTCATCCATCACAGTTTAGTCTCTATCCGTTTTAATGCATCACAAGATGTGACAATCAGGGGCATCAAAAATAAAAGCTTAGAAGACATTTGGATGGCCAAATCTCTTTGGAGCATGTGCACATTTCAGCTTTTAAAAAGAGATAAAGTGCTGAAATCATTACATTGCTGTGTTTAGTCACACCAATTCAAAATAAAAACCAAAACACTCCCCCCCCAATATTTCTACCTCCTGATCCAAAACAACTAGAAAATTAAATCCAAACTAAAATTGATAACAACAGCAGTTTATTTGCAGTCTATCCTCACCAGCAAATACTCCTGAATATTAATATGCACCCCAGTAAAAGAGAAACATGCCAATAAATGGGCCCAAAAGGGTTACTAAAGGCAATACCTAAGATTATGCACACATCCAAATAGTCACGCTTTTCTACTATTTCTGAAGTTTTCTAAATAACATACGAGCTAGCTGGCATAGCATGAAACCTAATTATAAACAAGTTATAATTAAGAACTGTCTCTAAATTATATAACATAGTATCAATATAAGTGTGTTCATTATGTAAATGATTATTTTATTGCTCATTTAAAACACATAATGAAAATGCAGATAGTAGGTGGACAGCATGCTAAATAAGGGCACAGATGAAGGAAACATATCTTGGCAGAGACAGAAGATGTAGGTGTGAAAGAACAAGAGCAACACTTAGTTGTCTCTTCAGTAACAGGCACGAATATTGCTCATGAGCTGGTCTCATGCATCATGTCTAAGTCTGAAGATTTCAGTCATCAGACATGCACCATATTTCCTTTGATTTTTAGGAGCCTTTCTCCTTTCCCTCTCAAGAGGGCATGACAAGAATAAGGAAGGCATAGCCACATCCAAACTCCTGCTACTTTCTCTACCAGAATCTCCGCCCAAAATAAATCCAAGAACTCCTTTTATATGTGAAGTTGACCAGTGCTAAGGTTTCAGACAGATACCAGAGAAGCTTAAAACACAATTTTCAACTACTTGAGCTCCTAAGGAGGCAGCCAGAGACTAACGAACTCACACAGGCACATTCTACCCAAGTAAATTTCTGAACTCTGCAAGATGAAATAATGACAATTCATCACCCCAGACCATAGCTGATTTACCTGATTCACTCTGGGTGAACTATACTTGTAATTATTTCAAACAACCCAGCATATATCATTATTAAGCCTATTTACAGGTCCTAAGCACAGAGCTCAGCTGGAGCAGTTCACCAACCTCCTACCTGTTACCTCCACACCCCCTTTTATGCTAAGCAATTGTTTGAAAACAGCCTCACCAGGGGAAATCCCAGTTTAAGCAACAGGTGGGGAATGTACCTTCATTAATTCAGGTGTCTTAGAGCTGGTTTGGCACATCCTCCTATTGTAATCACTAACAGTTAATTAAGCTAGAACCCCAGAAACTGCACAGCTTCCTTGGTGTTCACAGTGAAAACCTAACCAAGGCACCACCACCCCCAAGGCACCACTATCAACAACAACAAAATAACTTAGACTAAGTATTTAGACTAAAATTACGTGTTTCAGCATCAATTTTCAGAAGTATTAAAGGTGAATTTCCAAGCCTTCTTTTTTTATGCTGTGCTGGGAATTGCTAATAATGCTTGCACAGTTTTATTTCCCTCATTAAAACCTTTGGACTGAATGTCCACCTCGAAATACAGGAAAACTTAGATTTCATTAGTGAATCATTTGTTTTAATAAATAAAAGCTTTAGACGGGGAAAGGTAAATGCCCAGCTTGCCAGCATTTAAGTAATGTGGAGCTATTCCCTCATTTATGTCCTGCTTTCACAAACACTTCACTATGCACTTGAATATGCAGTATGAGTAGTCCCATTACCTTAAATGGGATTGATTCCAGCATATAAAACTGGGCCAGAATGTAAGGCTGTGCTGCAGTTGGATATTAAGTAGTCTTATTTACTTTAATGAATAAGACGTACATATCCTTAGGGTTTTTTTTCCTCTTTCTATACAGGAATTAGGTTATTCTCTTCAGGCAACACATTTGCAAGACTGCAAAGCTTGATCTTATTTTCCAGGCAATTCTTTCTTCAGTAGAGTTTTTATGCTCAGACTTTGAATTTTACATAAAGCCAACTCAATTTCATCATTTTGAAATGCTAACTTGGTTTTGTTTAAATGACTGCCACTTTCTGCTCCGGGTCCGGATGGGAGCATGTTAATCCTCTTGATCTTTTCACCTCTCTAACCCAGGACCAAGGGACTTCAAAGATGCCTTCCTCAGAAACACCAGAATAAGCACTCCAGCACTACAGAGGCAGTGTAGAAATCAGAGGTATTATTTTCTGGAGCATTGTGACCCAGCATCACAAATGATGCTGTAATACATTCATCTGGGCTTTAGCCTGTTCAGTCATGCAGCAGAGAAGCCAGGATGCTGACTCTGCCTCTGCCCTGGCAAGTGGTCTTATTAGTGGTTGGGTCAATCGGATCCATCCCACATGGATGGAGCAAGCCCAGTCCTGGAAATGCTATAGCTGCTGCATGGCACCCACCAGGTCTGTGTTACATACAGAAGGTAATTAATCTTTTGTTGAAAGCTATTTAGTTTCACTGCCTCGGTGCATACAAAATATGATGTCTATTCACAAAAATTTGAGCTATCGTTCCCAAGGCAGAATAGGGAATCTATTATGAAATGAATAAAATTACTGAGTGTCCTTTATAAGCGTGAGCTGCTGTTACAGTGCTATGATTTGCTCAAAGAATACTCAATAAATACTTAAGAATATGGCTTCTGGACTCCAATTAGCCATGCACAGTAGGCTAAATCTCTGGGACCACATTTGTCCGGTGTTTAAAATTCCATTATAATTGGCCTTTTATTTACATTAATGCAACCTGTGTTTTCATCAAGCCTTCACCTCCACCGTAACACTGAAAAATGACCCATTCATTAGCAATTACTAAGTGTTGGCACATGGTTGTTTCACAGGTACTTGTGCTGCAGAAGTCAGGCCAAAAGGATTAGAGCCATTCACCAAAACAAGGGGAAAAACCTGCAGTGACCTGCATCATGCATTATACATGGCATGAGAAACCCCAGTGGCACACAGACATTGGAAGCATAAATTTCTTCTTCAGATCCTCATGGTAATAGCTGAGTTGGGTATTCCATGCACAGAGAGAAAGCAGATTCCCCCAAAGTCAGGCTGACATCAAGGTACAGTAACTGAATATCACCATGCGGTATAATCCCAGGAGGGGGAATTTGCACTGAATTTCTAACACTTTAATGCATATGTGTGAATTTAAAGGGGAGGTGATGGAAAAGCAAGAGTAACTAGAATTCCAAGGGTAGAAATAAACCCGTGTGAAGGTCTGGAGGTGACATTTCAGGCAACAAAAGAAAATTTAGCCCCCAGTTATTCGTTTAAGGTGCCAGTTTCAAGACTGTGGAGTCAGGTTATTTTATACCTCCATATAAAACAACCATCATACGAAGTACAAGCAGCATTATGTCATCTCTAACCCCCATCATCTAAAGTCATACTAACATCTTAAAGTGGGCTGCGAATAGTGAGGAAAGAACTTAATATATCACAGAACCCAAGTGAGATTTTGATCAGTGAATATAAAAAACACCTCCACAATCGTACAGCACAGAAACATTGCAAACAAAACTTGATGGGTCTAATTCTTTTTGTACACCATTTGCCATGCTGACTTTATTTAATGTGAACTGGGAAATCCTCCCAGCTCACAACAGGAGATTTCCTGATTTATCAGGTGAATTCTAAATTGATGATGTTTCAGGGAAGAACCAGAAATCAAAAAATTCAACAAATTCACAGACTGAACAGGCAAAATATTCAGCCCACTTCAGTTGAAGCTTCAAGTGATTACTTCAAGTAGCACCATCCGAAGATTTGGTCCTGTATTTATCCAGAAAGTTCAGATTTATTTTAATTTTTGTTTCTGTGGAATCAATCCTGAGGCACTTTCATTTTCTTGTCAGTTGTTCAAGATGCAACATAATTACTTGTTTGATAGTTATTTGAGAAGCAAAGTCTGAAGCCTAAATCATAGTGATGTTATCTAGCAAAATACAGCTACTTTCTCTTCCCACCCTCCTCCCTCCCTTACTTTTTACTCTGGATTCTTTTTTCCTTACATTTCACACCAAGGACTTTGGTGTGACTATCAGGTAGAAAATTATCAATTAACTAAGGTAACTCCTCCCTTCTCTGCAGCTCTTACCACTAGTGAGAAGAAAAGGAGGAAAACAAAGAAATCTTAACTAACTTATATGGATATTTCTCCATATGGTCAAGATCCAGTCAGAAGAAAATACAGTAGAATCAGTCATGTCATTCACTCTTCAGTAAAATTACACTATTTACAGAAATCATGAGGCCTCCATTGCTCTCAATTTTAAATGAAGTTGCAGAAGCATTATTAAACACAGTGATTTAAGTGGTTAAAATTAGTACTTGCCAGGCAGAATCTATTTGTATCCCACTCTTGACACCCCACCTTGGAACAAGTAGGGATGCTGGCTCTGGCAAAGACCTTAGGAGCTGCCAAGGGCATTTGCTGGGGATAATTTTGTGCCTAGGCATTCAGATCTGATTTTCCATAGGACTGGCAAAGAAAGAATGAAAAGGAGAAGTGAAGGAATTTCCCCAAAGACTTTTCCACCTTCTGGAATGATAAATTGTTCCTTTTACTTTTAGCCCTAAATGTTTACCTATGACTCTGCTTAAGGAGACCTGCAGGAAGGCAGCTCACAAAAGAAAAGAGCAGAATGTCTTCTTACCGTTATATTAAGTGACAATGCTTTTTAAAGAGTGAAGGCAGAGGGAGGAGGATAGCTCAGTGAAGGAAGGATGGGAACTCCATGTCGCGCTGCAAAAAGAGTGAGGGAACACTTTAAACTGGGAATTTCACTAGAATTGCAGGGATCCAAGCATCACATGCAAACACAGTCTAGACTGTACAATGGCGGGATTTCACATCAGTTACATGTGCTTCAGAGGAGAAACTGGGGCCTAAACTGATAGTATTCCAAAACAACATATGAACAAAAAATATCTTAACAATGGTTAAATTTCATATTTCCACAGATATACTTGAGTAAAAAGCAGGAAGAAGGAAATCCACACCGGGGATAAGGGATTCTGTGTAACCTTGGCCATGCTCAACTTTTCACATTCTCAGAACTTTAAAAAATGCCCCTTTATTTCTCTCTTTATTTCTGCCTATCCTAGCCTCAACAGTTATTAGTAAGGTTCTAAAAAATGTTCACCTATTGAGGCTAACTATATAGAACATTGCAGGTGTACTTCAATAATTCATTACATTTAATCAGTCTAGTAGTAGCATAATTAGCAAGGTAATATATGCATAAACAAAAAGGTAATCAACATTAAATATTTAGAAAAAATATTAAGACAAATTCCAATAGGTGCTAGGCTTTAACACACTAAACACATTTATATTGTGATTACTAAGAAAACCTCCGAATCCGTTAAGCAACTGGAAGATGAGAAAGCCCCTGTGCCAAACCAACTCAAGCTTCTCCAACTTGCAGTCCATTGTAGAATTAGGGCCTAAATATCTTTGTAAAAATATTGTTTCCTAAAAATAGCTCAAACTGAAGATGAGATTATAATTGGATGGACTCAAATTCTGCTACCACTTATCTGATTTTCTTCAGCATGTTCAATTTGGTTTCAGTGCACAGAGATGCTCTACGGTGCAAGCGCAAGACATCCAGAGTACATTAGCCTCAAAAGGCATCCGTGTGCAACTTCTCTCTGCCTTATTTTATGTGGGATTTCTAAATTGGAAATATACTTGTTAGTTTGAGGAGGAATCTGCACAGTGGAGCATGCATATCTGTTTCTACAGACTTAATATTACAGCAAGTTCTGGTAGCACACTGAAAAAAAACCAAACTTTAGAGCTTTTATGAAGTGAAGGCTGCCTGGTATCTACAGACCTAGTGTCACTAGTGGAGTAATATAATTAATCCTGTCTTGAAAGCCAGTTTAGTTACCTCCATACTGAGAATCTGCTTAAATATTTGTAGTGTTGGCGACTCTTATGCCAAAACCAAACACTGAAAGCACCCTCAACATATAATTTAGGAACTCAAGAACAGTTCCTTGCTCAGCTTTTTCCTGGGCCAGATAAATTATTTATTTTTTTTATTAAATAATAAATCTTCTCTTTTATAGTTTTGAATCCATAAAACGTGACAACACTCTCTTCACAAGTCACAACACTGATAGGAGACTACATTATCACGTTCACCCCATTAGCTGTAAACAAGTGAGAGAACTATTTTCTAGGACATAAGGATTCTCATGTCTTTTTATAGATACTGCAGAGGTTTTTCAGTTATGTTTTCCTCATATTCATTTTGAGCTGCTTCAATACCAGAAAGCTGTTTCCATAGATCCGTTATTTAGCTCATTCACATAATAAATGTTAACAGTCCCTTTTTACCCTGCCTGGTTATCTTGGTATTTTTGGATAAGCTACTTCTAACGCCCTGTAAATTCAAAGGAAGAAGGACTAGTTTGTATTGTTTTGAGTTTTACAAGCATTGATGGTGAACTGCATTCCAGCATTACAGTTTTGCAGGACTAGCTATGTCATGCCCAGTTTAACATCAGACAGATATGTGTTATTAAATGAGTCCCTAAATGTAACAGAATTATAGTAGGGAAATGTAGTAGTAAATTATCTCTATATGGTCATATAATGTGGAAATGGGCTTTGTCCACTTTGTAGTACCTTCAGACAGTTTATCTCTGGAATTTCAAAGAGGACTTAGTAAATGATGCTGCACACTTTGCAACCAAATGCATTTTAATTGTTTTAATTATTTTTAACTAACTAACATGGAGAGAGTAACATTGTTTACTTAGCAAAAACTAGTCAACAATTTGTGCTAAATCATTTTACATATATTTTTTCTATTGGAAACAGCAGTGGGCTACACCTAATTACCTTTTGACAGATAACAAACTGAAGAAATCGAGTAAAATCCATCTCAAACTAAACACCAGTAAACCACATTTACGGCTGAACAATCTTCTCAAGTCAAACTTTTATAATGAAATAGATACTTCTTACCAGTACTTAAAAAAAAAAAAAAAATGACTATAATCTAGAAGATGATGCAATACCACAGCTATTTCAGGGATGGTTGGCTTTAAGGCCTTTGGTGAGGAGCATGGTATTGTGTCACAGCCAGACTTATTTCTGCTCAGGGAAAGTTCAGAAATTACAGCTATGCCTTCAAACACAACCACTGACTTCAGATTAATAAAAATATACTGTTAAACCTCAGGAAAATAAAAATAGGCCATTAAATTCTATTTTCTCCTTTCTTCCCAGGTTGGATCTAACATACATTGAGAAATGTAATATATCCTCTACATAACACCTCTGATTTCTTCTTAAGAAAGTGCAGAGTAAAGACAACTCGGCAACCTCAAACATTCACCTAGCTGATAACCCGTCTAGGGGATAATCGACAACAGCTTAAAACAGTTACATTAACACACAGCCTTAAATGTTGCCTGAACTTCAAAATTTTCTTTAAAGAAAAATCTTAATTTCTACAGAGAAAAACTAGTGAAGGTCCTTATTTTTTTAAAAAGACAAACACTTGGGAAGCAGTGACATTTTAGTGAGATATGTTCCATCAAATGATGCTTTTGTGTTGCTTAAGTATTTGGCAAAACAACAGGCTTTATCTTCTCTAGCCTTACTACCTCAGAAGAACTTGCTATCAGAAAGTACATTACTAAATGTTATTTATGGTTCTCCTTTTTCCTAGACTGCAATACCAGCAGCCTCCTTTCTTTCAAAAAGAAAGAAACAAAACCCTGCCCAAAGAATATATAACTAATACTCTGGATAAGCAGTGACAGAATTACTTAACTCATCCCATAAGTTCGAAAGAAGAAAAAGACTTATAAAAGCATTTATAGTGCTTCCTCAATTGGAAATTGCTTCTTTAGTAAATGTAGTAAAACAAAAAGTACCTTTCTTCTATAAGTCTGTATCAGGCAAAAATCAGTTTATGACACAAAACATTTTGAGGAGGAAAGGCCATCACAAAACACTAAATCACAATTTTCCCCTCTAAATTAAACAGTTACTATATTTATCGCACATGTTTATCACCTGTAATAAGTGTTGAGGACTGAAAAACCAAGTCAGTTAATACTGCAGATAGTCTTTGGAAAAGAAATGCAGTCACATAAAAATACTAATGTGCATTTCCGTAGATACGTTTAGGCCAACACAGGTCTTTACATTTATACGTAACCAAAGCCAGGCCACCATAATATGTAGCAGAAGAGCAGGAAGAATATGCCCTTCAGTTTATCTTTTACCTACTGCTCACAGAAAACTAACAGCCTTACTGTTTGCCAGAATGTTAACAAATGCAGTGTATCACTGTCTTGCTAATGGCTAGTGAATTTTTTTAGGTGGTTGGGCATGAACTGTGGTAACATAGTTTTATTGTAAATCCAGAATATTAATCCTGGCTCCAACATGGACCTGGCACATGGATAAAGTTAAGACATTTTATTCTCCACCCATTTTTATTTGTATAATTCTAATGCTTAATCTTGGTCAGTTCTTCCTTGCCTCCTGCTGTATACCATCCTGCCTGTTTTCCCATTCCCCCTGGAAGAAGTAGAATGAATTGCATTTCATCCAAAAAGAAACATCTTTGAGCATATGTCAGCTACTTCTTTTTCAAAGCTGATCTACTCTTCATTTTTCTCTATTCTTTATCTCATCTCCACTACAACAGATTGTCAGTTAATCAGGATGACTTTTGTTTGAATTTAGCAATTCCCTAAATGGGGTATAGTTACTAGCTGAGATTAGATCTACGCAAATACCAAGGTATTTGAACTGTTCTGTCATTTACACCTTCAGTCCCTCATGTCTTGCTAGGATATTCCAACTTTAGTTTGAAAGTACAAGTCATACTAAATCCCACTCCTACAGTTTATACATACATCCTTCCAATCTCACTAAGTACACCATCATTTTAGGCTTTAATTCCTTATTAGTGGTCCAGAATCTTCTAGTTTAGTTCAAAGCAATCCATGCTATTGTTTCCTCTGTTCACTTAGTTTTCTTTGTATTCATTTTTTATTATTCTATTATTATTTTCAGATCTTACTTATTGCCTATACAGTCTTTATTGCATCACCAATAACACCCACATGACATCTACTTCTGTTCGAAAGATTATCAAATATAACCCTTATTTGTTCAATTTTTTCCAATTTTTTTTCAATTTTTTCAGCTTTTTCAATTCCCTCTCCTTTAACACAGGTCTCTATTCTGACCTTGTTGCAAAACATGATTTTTGGCCTTTGAACTAAAATTAAGTGAGCGGCTAACAAAATATTGCAGGATTAAATCCCCAATGGAAGTACCGACTCTCCTGTTGTTAAATTACTCTTCAGTGGAGCCCCATCAGCAGATCAGGCCAGCAAGACATTTGAAGAGATGCTGCTATTTCCTACTTTAACAAGACATTACCAAGTCCTCCAAGATACACAACTCATGTTTAGCCTAGAGAATTTGTGCATAGAGCCTAGACAATGTACTTCAGGCCACCCAGATGTACAAGGACTGTGAGGATTACAGGCATTTTTTTTTCCAGGTAACTTAGTGATCATGGTTCTGCTTCTAGCCTAATTATGTTCATATAAACTACAATCAGGTTTTCCTGTTTACCAATTAGCCTGGAGGATTTGCTGAGTACATTTTGATGCTCAGCCACCAGGTACTTGCAGAAAAGGCAAATTAGAACAATGAATTTATTTGTAATACAAAGGAATCTAAATAAAGAATGAATACTTCGCTATTTATTCATGCAGTAACATCAACTAGACAAAGTAATTCTTGTAAAAATCAATACAGTCTCATTTCCTGGCAGTGACATGGATAAAAAGGAACCAAACAAACCCAAACTACAAAGTATGTTTATAAAGAATCTCTTTTTTTTATCTTTTAAATTCAGAAAACTCATTTCAATTGTTTTATTTGATACTTCTTGCTGCAACTTTTATTAGTGCTATGAATAGATACTGAAGTATCTTTTTTAACTGGTTCTGTTGTTTGTTATCTATATGTAAAGAACATGAGTATAATGAAAAATCAACATCTTTGATTTTAACTAGTAAAGACATAACAATAATTCACACACAAATGTTAAGGAAAAGAGAATACTTTATATGTGGTTCTACTTCTTAAAATTACAGCACAGAATTATCATGGGCAGTCAACACTGTCCATGTTCTTTTTCCTTAGTTAATGGGAAAGAAGATACAAAGATATCTGATACTGTACCTGGTTTATGAATGATTTGGTTTATTGCATCACATTTAAGGAATAATCATGATTTTGTAGTATACAGCAATCGACAGCTGGTGAGTTTGATTAAATATTGAAGATGAAGCATTTAATCAATCCTGATAGCCATCTATGGGAGGCACATTGAAGCTCAGGCATTTAATCAATCCTAATAGCCATTTATGGCAAGTACTACATGCCACAAAGCAATCAAGATTATGGCTATTATACAAAAACTATACCACAAAAACGAGAAAAGGAAATAATATCTCCCGCTATCTCAGAAGATGGGCCTTGTTAATGTTCTTTGGATTCTCCAAAGACATGTAGTACTGTAGCACTGAGAATGAAAGTCTGTCCTTGACATCAGTAAAGTTGATGTAGGTAATGACGATGGGAATCATCTCCACAACAGCCAATTTAGTCATTTTGTAAGTAAAACAATACAGAGAGGTAGGAGCTACCAGCAGAAAGATGAGAGAGGATGGAAAATTATCTCCTTTCAAAGAACTAACAAGATCCTTAGAGATCCTGTAGCCAGCAGAGCCGTCCATCCAGGTGCTCCTGCATCGCTGTCTGACCACTCAGTCAGCAACTGCATCACCAAAGGGTCTGACTCTTCACTGACTTCCAGCCTGGCAGAGATTTACATCTGACAGTACGTGACTGGAAAGAAAGTTTAAAGTTCTGTGTGTGTGCTGCAAAGCTTTTTTATGCTTGTGTCACACACACATACCAAAAACCCAACATCCCCAATGGAACTTACTCCTCTTTCTCATGCAATTCACTCCTTCACAGAACAAATACTGACAAAGTTTTGGAATTCTAATCCTAGTGAGAGCATAGATGAGCTTTTAGCAAGTGTTTCATTACAAGTAAAAGCTTTCCAGCTGTTTCTGCAGAGCAAACGACGCAGTCAGTAAGTTTCACATCAGTTTTGGTGCATAAAGCAAAATCAAAAAGCCACTGAAATTAAATCAACTTTTAATCAAACCTCAATATTGTGGGCAGAAGCTCTGACTTCCAGAATATTGAGCTCTTCTATTTTCTTTACAGTCTGTATTTGGAAAGAAATCCTCCATATGATGAAGACACCATTGGTACTTATGCATATATAGCATTTGAGTCAAGGGTGGACAGATTTTCAGGGCAGAATTATTATTGCTAAAGCACTAAGAATACTGATTCTATGCTCTGGGGACACATGGTCCTATTTAGGAAGGAGATACCCAAATATTTTCTCCAAGAAAGAGGCTGGGTCATACCCTAATTAAATCAGATTTAGGAGATTGTCCTTACATAATTATTCATTACAAGGATTTCTGCCCTTGCTAAAGGATTAGTCCTGCTTGTTGTTAGGTTAACTACCTGCTTACCTGCCTTGCTTGTTAAATTAGAAGCCCATGAACATGTCATGCCTCCATGTAAGTGCACTTGCACTAATGAGAAATGCATTTAATCAATGCCTAGTACATCTTCCCTTCCCCTGCCCCAGCATCCTTTCCCAGACAACCTCACTGCTGATGACAGCTTTCATGGAAAAATGTTCAGATAAAATGCAAAGCAGGGACAGCAACTGATTCACAGCTTTCTAACAGCATGATTACCACAATGACACTGTTTAACCACTATTACCCTACCTGTAAAGCACACACAATAAGTCACTTCTCCACTACGAATGTTCTTCACATGTATAATTTCAGCACCGTATGTGAAACAGGAATGTAATAAAATTAAGTCACGTGTGAGTGAGTTTTATAAAGTACAGTTCCAAGAGCTGCTAATTTAAAGCCATTCACAGTATATTTAAATTTTAAAGGCAGTGTTATCAGCAGTGTCCCTGTAACACATTTATATTGCTTTTCTATTACTTTTGAAATTTCCATTCTCTTACACAAAGCAGGGTGGACTCCATTAATACACCAGAAGACACTGCCAAATGCTTCACCCTCTCAGAGTGGGGTAGCTACCATAGTCATCTCCTCCTTCCCACAGTTCCCTGTTAGGCTAGTTCAGTAACCCCAATATACAATGCTAGTAATTGGGTCCTTAAATTTAATGTTAGAGAATATGCATACTCTTCCCTTCATTAATCTTCCCTCTCCCTGGAAAGCAGAAATCATAGAATCATTAAGAAATTATAAGAACTAGAAGATAAGCAGTTATATACAGCTGGGTTTGGGATGAGTGTGTTTGGGGGTTCTGGTTGTTTTGTTTTGGGGGGGGTTCAGTTCATTTTGATTTGTGTTTTTTCTTTTACTGATGGGTAAACCTGAAGTTTAACTATTATACATGTATATATATGTACATATAAGAATATAAATGTATATATAAAATATAAATATATATATATAATATAAATATCGAGAAATAGATAGATATATGTATGAATATATATAGCAACGACTACCAAAAGCAGGACTACAGCTCAGCAATTGTAACATACTGCATCCATCAGGCATCAAAACTTACAGAAATGCTCAAAACCAGCTTTTATTCAGAGAGCTGCTGACAATGCAGTGGATTTCGTCCAGTCAATAAGACTTTTCAATGCATAACTGCAGGAGCCTGCAAAACTGACTGAGGTTTTCCAGGTATCATGGACATTAATGCAAATTGTGGGGGAAGAGCATTTCTCTTTCAGTGCAGAGCATCATGAAGACAACCTGGATATTCTGCCTTTTCTACAGGTCTGTTGACACACATTTTGAAAACCACCACCCAAAAATAAAGTCATTAAAGTATTAGAGGACAAAGTTGCCAACCTGAATAGCTGGGTCTTGTTTGCATCGTCTGAAACCAATATCCTTGCAATTTATTTGCTATTAAAAGTCATTTTTCTGCTCATTGAAGTATACTTGTTTTGCATTACAGTGTTGCTGTATGGTGTCTGGGATGCATACAACTCCTGAATTTTGCTTGTTTCCAGTGCAGTAAAATCTCAGGATTACTCAGTTGCAAGGTACATAAAATTGTAACAAAATGCAGTTTCATAAAGGAGGAAGTAAATTATGTTTGAACAGAAATTAAGAGTAGGAAAATTTGGATTATTTACATTATAGATAAAATACTGTCCTACATACAATGCCATGTACAGCCCTAATAACATTTATCCTTCAGCAGTCTGATCCAGAATTCAATTTATCCAGCACTCAATCCTATAACAGCTGATTGCTCAGGCAGCACGAATCCAGAGCCTATATCTGAAAAGGGACAATCTTCCCCACTTTAAGACTTATCCAGGAATGGAGCCTAATATGTCACTCTGTTATGATTTACACTTGCATTATAATCTGTGGGTTTAAATAATAGCTTAATAATTTATTTCTGCTTGCATTGGTAGATTTAGCATCTCTACAGATTAATGTGTTTCCTCTGATTGCTTTATTTAATAAGCACTTACTTCTGCTGTGCTCTCAACTGTATTATTTTCATTCATAGCACATTATCTTGCACCTTAAGTTAACTGGGAAGATGTAGGACTACTATGATGAGGCTGAAGACAAAAATCTTCAGATTTTTATCTTCAAATTAGTTGGATTACAACATTCTCACCACTGTTCTTACCTTCAGAGCTGTAGTGGTTTATCAACAAACTCTTAGCATGCAAGTAAGATGTTCCTATGTATACAGCTGACATTTAGGTTCAGCCAGTTTCCATTTTACACAGAGGAAACTGCTACATGATAAACAGAACCACTGCTTTTCTGGGGCTTCAGTTTGTTTTTTTCCATCTTGGCTCAAAGCTAAATTTCTATTTCCAGTAGTCCTTGGTACATTTCATTCATATGTCATAAGTAGAATTATCAGTTAAGTAAAAGGATAACAATTATGCAAGAAGCAGGGCTTTTTCCTGGAACATGGGAATTCTCAGCACTTTCAACAAGAGAAAATGGATAGGAAATGCCATAGAAACAGATTATTCAATGTACCAGAGATCTTCTAACCCACATAAACACATGGTCTTACAAACACAGAGGTTAATTTGAAAGCTCTGTGTTTCAGATGAACGGTCTAAAATCAGGTACTGGATATTATAGCATGGCGTATGGTGTTCTGACCAACTTCATTTTCCTTCTCAAATGGAATAAAAATGTCAAGGACCTCACATATGAAGGGGAAAAATGTTCACTGTAAAACACTCAGAAAATCCCTGTCATACCAACTACCTTGAAAGAAAACTTCTATGGAATACATGAAAATGGGAACAGACACCAATAGAGAAACCAGCTGAGTTTCATAGCAACATTACACTGATTCAAAGATCTTTAATGAAAAAGGAAACTTTGGTAGATGAAGATGTAATTATTGAAGAGAGAACAAGAAACTGCAAACCTGAAAGTGAATGGATAGGGCTGCAGGAAAGAAAAGGAAAAAAGAATCAAAACCAATTGAGCTATTTCAGGGAATACTCCAACACAGCTTTAGTGAGGCAACAAAGGGTCCTTTGAAAGAAGAGTGTTAGGCACTTATTTAAAGAAGTCTCAGTAGAAAAACTACGAATTCTAGGAGAGGCTTGTAATTATTGTAATTAAAAAATAATAGAATACAGAGACAGAATTTTAAGAAGAAAAAGTCTGTTTCAAATGATTTGGCTGCATAGAAGACAAGGAGAATGCTGATGCTCTGGGTATGTAAAAAAGGATCAATATTCTGAAAGAGTGGGAGCTTGGAAAAACCCACAAGACACTTAGATATATCAGAGGTTACATAAACAATCTTGTAATTAAGGCCCTAAAGGAGAAGAAAGGGAGGAAATGAACAAGAAATATTTAAGCAAAAGATTTCCTATATATTAGTTCTTTCTTAAATAAATTTTATCCAATTTCCTGGTAAGAATCATGAATTATGGCTGGGAGAAATAAAAGCATAGAATGAAGGTGAAATATTTAATTTCTTGTCTCAGATCAATGTCATTCGATGCAGCCTTAATCGTTAAACTGCAAGGGGAATCCAATTTTTACTGAAGTCAACTGAAATATTGGAATCCTATTAGATTCGATTCTGTAGAGAAAAATACTTCATGTTCATCAGCTTTGTGTGCGTTGTTGAACTATGCATTGACCATCTTGGTTAATATCAACCATTATTTTATCTTCCCACCACCTTTGCAGGAGAAAAGAGTCCAGATCATTACTCCAAAGACTCTAAAACCTGTAGGAACTAAAGTGTTTAAATGCCATCAGGTTGCCCTTCACCTTCCACTAAATCCACTTCTGGAAAAAGACTTAGTGTACTCAGTATACTCATTATACTTTAGTACTAGTGTATTTCTAGTATTTGAACTGAGGGTATTGCCTAAAGTACTACAGTGCAGGATGTGCTTTGCTGGAGAGATGACGTGCACTTAAAGACCTTATTTTACATTTTACTAACAAATATCTCTGTTACATGTTAAGAATAAACTATAGATAAACTGCACTTAAAAAGTGAAGCAGTAAAACCTTGCCAGTTTTCTTTATAACTGAGAACAATTAAAGATTTCCTACCTATGGATTTGATTATTTTTTGCTCTAAATTTCCTTTTAGAAACTACATCAGCTGCCAAATTCCAGAAAATTGAAGACGCTTTCCTTATATCATCCTCTTAAAATGGTGGCATTTTTTAAACTGACAGAAATAAAGTCACTGCAGCTAGAAAAGATCCTGAAGCTTTGACAATTTATTCACATAATACTGTGTAATTAAAGGAAAGAACTAGTAAGAAGAAATTAATTAGCGCTGTTCTCTTAAATCATGATCTGCACCTCACACAGTATCTGGCAAGCCCTTATGACTTACTTGAGGGGGATTCTAATGACACATTCATTTCAGCAAAAGAAATATAATGACACAGACAGAAAAACAATAATTCTCATTTAAGAAAAAGGTGGCTGTATTTACTTCAATGGGAAGCCAAAAAAACAGAGACACATTGAAATAAATCCTGAGAGCGTGACAAATGCTTTAAAAGTAAGCAACAGAAAACATCAGTAGGAGATTACCTAACTCCAGGGCAAGAATCTGCAAATTTAAGATCAGCAGTAACTTATGCACATGACAATTAAAAGAGAGTAAAAGGTAGTCTTAAATGCAAAACCTCTGTACAAGCACACCATAAGCTCTATCATCTTGAAGCACAAAGGAAATCAAGTGTGATCAAAGGTGTTTTGCTAAATAAAACCAACTACAACTACTCCATACAGGAGAGATGGAATGTAAATGACAGATAGTAGCAAGAGGAAGCGATAGCAGCTACAGACAGACTAATATCTATAGATATATCTATATCTATCTATATATATAGATATATCCATATCTATCTATATATATATAGATATATAGTATCTATAGATATAGATAATAGCTATAGAAAACCCCAGGTTAATAGGTTCTGTGGCTGTTGAAAAATATGACTGCTGTAGAATCCATTCCACAAAACTTCACTTATCTGCAACATCCCTCACAGCGTGATGTCCATTACCTTTAATTAGCTGAACTTCATTTCCACAGGGACTGCAAAAGCAGCAGAACCATTGCAAAGGTAGAAAATAATAGGCACACACTTCTGGGGCTCCCTGTCAGCTGCCAGCCCGCTCCTACAGTCCCTCCTGAAAGTCATGCCCTGGCTAGATACTCCATTTGTCAGCAGCAGGATGTTGACTGCAAGCCAGCAGCATCCTCTTCAGAAGGAAAACCCCAATAACCCTTTCTCAGGTTGCACAGCCCTTATTCCCTCGCCTTGCCTGAGGCAGGCAGAACATCCAAGCAGCCAGGCTGCCTCAGCAGTGTGTATAAATCATGATGGTACAAACCCATGGCAGGGAATGTGGCAGCTGAGCCCATGAACCCACTGTACCCCACGACCAGCAAGTTAGAGATGCCAAACGCCACGTGGCATCCTTGCAGAGGTTCACATTCTTCAAAGGCTCTGCCACCTTCTCTGAACACAGAAGAATCCAGTTCTTTTGGTTGGTTGTTTGATGGGGTTTTGGTTTTGATTTGTTTTTTTGTTTGGCTGCTGTTCTGTACTGGATATAAGATATGAATATATTTTGGAGCAGAATTCTGGGTTTTTCTTATCAATAGCTACCTAACAATACCAATGGCTATTTTCATTAACTTATCTGCTCTATAAACACTTTGCCATTGCACTGCTGGCTCCCAGACTCTATTTATCTGTTGGAAATGCACACTCTTTT
Source organism: Neopsephotus bourkii (assembly GCF_033783945.1). NCBI lineage: Eukaryota > Metazoa > Chordata > Aves > Psittaciformes > Psittacidae > Neopsephotus > Neopsephotus bourkii. The sequence continues at coordinate 5,355,662 of NW_026902223.1, forward strand.
CACTGAACAAGTTAAATCTTCAAGTAAAAAAAAAAAAGACACGTCAAGGTTTACTGTTAATGATGCTACAAGAGATGCAAGCTTTTTATTTTACTTTCTCACAGATGAATACCCCACAGATTCAAACCTTCTACATGCCGAATACCCCCATGTCTCTTTGGAATCAGTTGTAGAAAACTCAGTGTAACATGCACAAAGGAGACATATAAAGTCACAGATGGTGTGCCCCAACTGGGGGATTTGTTTGCTTTAACAAATGATGCTGGTCTTTCTAGAAATGGATTTATTTCCCACTTCTCCTGTATTACTCCCTAGGTTTGAATTTTCTAAGAACCTCCAGAATTTCAGAGCAATTGTGACTTTAGCAATTATCTCATAAGTACTTTTAAAATTGTAATATCCAGCCAACTATCCTCATAATGTGCTAAGTTTGCCTATAATTTATTAGTTATAGAACTAAAATATCCAAATCAATATCCAGAAAGTATCACATCTTCAAATCAAATTAACTTACGTAGGAGCAGTTAATCCTCAGTGTCAAGCCATGCTGCCTTTATGTTTTTTGCCCCTTAAGTAATTTGAAAGATAATTTCCCTGAGGATTTAAAAGCACTGAGATACACTGCATGGAATAGCATCAGCTCTGCCTTGAAAGAAGGACACACTTCTCATGTCTATAAAATAAATTGCCAGGGAATGTAATGTAGCCGTACCGGGTACTTTCATCATAGCACCATCTATTTATTATCGAGAAAATGTCAAATACAGACACTAATTCAGGAAGCAAAATCTTAAGGACTGAACCATGAAAATGATACTCATAATGCACAAAGAGCAGCAAAACATCTTGAAGAAAACTAAGATGATGAATCTAAGCTTGAGATATCTGTAATTAAAATAGGTAGTGCACACATAAACATGTTCTATACATGCATATTAGATGTAATGCTGATGCACTGAGTGAGCCCAAAGCAGCAGGAATGGATTCCCACAGATCTACAAAATCCAGAATGTGCTATTCAATATGTGCAACACAGGACTGTAAGGAGCAGATGACGCAGTGGGTTCAAATGCTGCCATGATGCAGGTGATGCTCAGTTCTGGCAGATCCAGCTGCTCTGAGTTCAGATGTCACTGCATCTGACTGTTAGCCAGTCTGTGGCCACACATGATTCTGCTAATTTCTAATCTCTAGAATTTTCTGCTGAAAGCATTTTTATCAACACAATTATGGCTGCTGAAGAAAATGGAAATATATTTTCAAACATTAACCTTCCCCTATTTTTATGCTTAATGCTTTGATTTCCCTGCACCCTGCTGAGCAGCTACACTATTCAACATAAGTTCTCCAGAACACAAATCTTGCATGTATATTTTAAAGCTATGGCTCCTCAAACAGACTTCAGCCAAAATCAAGTGCCTGACTTCGAATTTAAATCCCTGCATGAGGCTGGCTGATTTTGTAGACACACTGGACTAGGTGCATCTGCATGCTCCACCTTACCAGACAACTAGCTTCTACTAGAGGAAGGAAGGCATCTGCTCCAGATGTGTGAAAATCGTATCCAGCAACCCAGCTTTCCTCATCATGAACACAGTTACAGAAAACAGTACTAGAAACCACAGATCCCATTGCTTTCAGATCAGATGGGGTCACATCTCTTCAGGTGTTTGAGCTCAAAAAAACCCCAATAACTTAAATCCAATAAAACAGGTGAAAATAATGACATTAACCATATAAAGTTTATGCCCAAAATAAATCTCCAGAACTTGTAATGTTCTCAATTTTATAGTGCTGGAGAGGGCAGTATTTTGGCAGAGTACTTAAGTATTTAGGTATTTATAACCCTGCATTGCTGGAAAATAAAAATCATCTTTCTGGACTTAGAGTGGAAAGACAAGTATTTATAAAGAGGAATTATCTCATTTTAAACTTAACAATTCAGCACACTATGCTGTTTAACAGAACCTTAAGTTCCCAAAGAAAAAGACCAATGTCTAATCAAAGTTGCCCACCTGGAAAATTGTGGTACTTGTTCAATGTTATCAGAATAGGCTTATTTGCTGTAGTGGCATTGTATAAAAATAGTCTGGTGTATAAAACATTATCCTGATTATAGGATTACTCCTGTTAGCAGCCGTTCATTTTAAAGCATCACTACCCTTCTTAAAGCAAGACAGTGCACTGTGTTATTTTACAGTAATGGTAGTAAATAGTGCACCCTAACCATGAAACTCCTTAGGATAATTACTGTTCAGATACCAGTGTAGTTGACTAAGCTCCATGTCTTAATACCTGGAATGCAAATTGTGTTACATATGAGGTAAATCTCACGACTAAGTTTCCAGCTGTTTACCAGCTTCCTAGTGCACTGTCCTTGCAGGTCACCATTGCACCTTCTTAGTTACACAGGCCTCTTCACTGGGAAACTCATGCTCTGCCTTTGCCTTAAGGGAAGGGCAAAAGTATTAAGGCAGACTATGATAATGGGAAAAAAAGGGCTTTAATAACTGCAAGATCCCTGTTGAGTCATTAGCCGGCAATAACCACCAAACAAGACAGTGGCCTTTGCCTACTCAGCCCTGCCTGAATAAACAAGGAAACAATCACCCAGAGTCTGTCACTGTACTAATTAAACAACCTGCTTCTGCCTGCACAGGAATGCAAACCCCATCTTTCTCACTGCTAGCAGCCCTGACAAGCCATCACCTACATGACTTACACTCCTTCCCCCAGAGGGGGAGCGAGACAGGAATCCTTAGGGCATCAGTGAAGTTCTTACTCACAGATGCCCATCTTTCTATTTAGTAAGCATGGAATAAGTGAAGGAGCAAAGAATTAATTTAGGGAGTAAGCACTGTTAGGCAATCAGACAAAACTATTGAAACCTGGTATCCTCCGTACCAAGCCAAACACAGTAAAAAGACAATTCATGTCATCTGTTTGTTGGACAGAAGTGGTGGGATAAGACAGGTAAAATGCAGTTTTGTATTAGAAGGAATTCAATTTTACCAATAGTATGAAAAGTAAACAGAAAATGAAAATTAATAACAGCACAGTTTGCTCTCCCATATGTTTTTCCATTTCACTCACTATTTTACATGGCACTGTAAATGATATCAGACTGCTTGCTTGCAAGTAATGAGCCATTAAGCATCTTAGCAGCTACCTTAGAAGATGCACTTCTCTAATTGATTTCATTGTTGGAGTAATTAATGAGATCCCCCTTTCCTTCTTTGTATGACATGTGCCTAAGTTGTTCCAAGCATTGGCTAAACACTTTCTCCATGAATGCTTGTGTGCAGTGAGAACAAATCTGGAAGACGAGATGCATAGTCTGTTTTAGAAGAGGGACTGTGTGCATAAACGTCCTTGTGAATCCCAAGGTGAAGTAAGTTTTCTGCTCTTTTTATGACACATTTTTGTCACTGTAACCATCAGTGATGGCTGGAGCTGACATTCTTATTAATGCACTTTCAAAATAATCCTCAAGAAACGTGGCGAGGAGAGAGTAAGTGTCAGAGGCCGGTATCCAGGAAGTGTCACCAGTCAAATCCCTTGGAATCACAGAATTAAGGTGCCAGAACAAAACCACTTTTTGTCTGCCCACAGCTTCCAAAGTTTTAGTCTAACATAGACTGACTCTAACAACGATCCCTCACATAGCAAAATCAAGAGAAACAGCTCAAGTTTTCAGCATGCAAACAGAGAGAGACCAGAATAAGCAAGACTCTCAGGAGACAGAGGCATGTACAGAACTGCAGTACCAGACATAAAAACAGAGCACAACCAGACTTCAGCAAAAGCTACAGACCAGAGGTGCCCAACTCCCCAGTACCCACTGAAGATCAAGTCACAGCATACACATTGGTTATCAGCTTTTCTGAGAGCATTTCCTGCTCCCAAAGGTGGGGAAGTCCAGAACAGGATTCTGGTTATGGTGGGAGACCCATGAGCAGTTGCTAACCAACTGGATCTACACATGAGACTGAACTGCTGCTGACACTGGTAGTTTAGCCAGGGCAAGGCTTTCCAGGCTATTATGCTACAAGATCAGAAAGCTGTCCCACTAGGGACAAGCAATGAAAATTCCTCAGTCAACACAAAAACATTATACAATGATAATACCTACTTGGCAACAGACAATCAGAATCTATAAAAGAGAGTATCTAGGTTACAAGAGTTTTATATTAATTATAGTTACAAATGCCATCATGATATGATGCAGCAGTTTGTAACTAGATGTGCCAGTATCAGGGATCAAAAAGACCTGCTCTACATTGTGAGAACTGATACAAATAAAGACCTTGTTTCACAGACTTCATGATTTATGACAAGATGCAGTAGCTTGATACCAGACAGACAGTGTCGGGGGTGGACAGATATGAATGTGCTTTTCTCAGTTCATGGTTTTGGTAATTACTGCAATTTCAACTGCCCACTACAATGGCAGGGGGAAGAAAGAGGTGGGCACAGAGAGAAGTTCTCTCCATGCTGTCTATTCTGGAGTTTACCAACATTTGCTGCTCTTTAGTTTTGCATTTTAACCTGGATTTCTCTTCCCTTTCACATCCTATTTGGAGCATAATTTTTCATTGTCTTTCTGAGATGTGGCAGCAATCAAGTGGAAATAGAGGCCAGTAGCCACAGTAAATCATGACTGGGGAGTAATTAACTTGTCTGTAATTAACCATGGTATCTGGCAAGAAACTGTAGCATCTTATAACTAAAGAATGGAAAATTTATATCTAGCATAAATACTGATGATCACTTCAAATGGAATTTATTAGATATATACAGATTTTGGCAAGAAAGCAGATCATCCAATATTCTGAACACCCTCACTCTAAATAAATAATTGCTTCACCCAGACCATTACTGTTTCTATACAAAGTCCTCAAAATTTCCCAACCATTGGAGGATTGCCTTATCAAAGATCCATTTCACCCAAACCTGCAGATTTCTTGGCATCACTATTAAAATTAGTATTATCTGTGATCTCTGAGGTAAATTCTAAACTGCTTAGGGATACTACTGCACTTTAACACAAGAAACAGAATCAATACTACATTTTAGATACGGATCAGAAGGGATCATAGGCCTTAGTCTAACCCTAGCCTAGCTCATACTGTGGGTACTTTCAGAGATGAAGAGCAAAGAGGTAACAGACATTGTGTCAAAATTTGCAAATCAGAGCTCCATTAATAGTCCAGCACTGGTTGATTTCTATCAGATATTAACACCAACCAATATAATTTAAGATGCACATTATATTCTCTGCACACAACAAAACAGCCTTTCCACTGATGCAAAGCAAGAGCAACATTACCTAATTTAAATGCCAGTACATGCATTCTAAGCTTATTTTGCACTAATTCAAGTAACTGTGTTTTTAGGTACACGGGTTCCCATGAGTGTCAAATCTAGACCAACAAAACACAGGCAGAAAAATTACACCGGTGGTTTAATATCTGTGGATGCTGACAGGAGCTGTCAGCATAAATACAATGCAGAGTAACTGTCAAAATGCAAATAGTGGAAAAAGTCCCTAAAAACAACTTATTACCATTGCTGACCTCTGTAAGAACAAGTGCTGTTCCATGAGCTTCTAACAGACTGAAATGCAGGGATATAATTGGTTCTATATGAGATGAGCTTAGGGCTGCAACAAGAAAAAAAATGTTGTTTAGATGCTAATTATTCCTATAAAAGTGCAAGTAGTGAATTATGCCACGAAATTGCAAATTCTGGAGCTCCATGTTCAATTTAAATAATAAGAGTTGAGTATATATTAGATTATTAGAAACAATTTCTCCTTTTATAATGAAAAAATAAATCTTACTGCCCTGACATTCCAGGCCACTGTGGCTTTGTGATGACTCCTCTTCTGCTTGCACTGCAAGCACCCAATAAAACCAGTAAACTATAACAGAAGATGAAAGTAACCTTACATGAAAACTTCATAGGGAACTTAATAGGGTGAATTGTTGGTTCTAATTCTAGATTGAATATAGATGCATTCAGATTTCTGCATTTAGACACCTTGCAAATAGATGCAATACCAGTATCTCGGAATATTCTGACTTTCACTGCTGGGGCACAGAGATCATAACACACCTCCTGCTCACAGGGAAGATAAGAATGGACTGAATGACTGATACAAGAAATGAATTGTTGTGCATTTCTGTGATTTCAGATCTGTTAGTTCTGCAAAGTCCTTTGTTCTAATATTCGTAAGGTGCCACAGTAAAATATATTTTACAGGGAAACATTTAAAAGATGCCAGTCTTTGGTGAATAAACAGCCATTTGAGAAATGACTTTTGCATACATACAATCTGGTCATTTTATGCTCCCAGTAATTTCTTAAGCTGATTACACAGACTGTTTAAAAAGAGACAAAAACAAAAGCCATCTTAAGCGGCTTCTATTCGTTTGTCCCCCCCCACCTTTCTTTTCCCACACTAAGAAATTTGGTAAAATATATCTGGAAGCACAGTTTAATGTGTTCATTTCCATTTGGGTAAGAAGTGTGGCAAGGAATAAAACAGGAACATCAACCCTAACATCAACACTGTTCCTAATTAGACTGGAACAAGCAAAATTCCTAATCCTATAAACCGCACAACTAAATCTTCCCCAGGCTGATACAGACATTGCAAACCTCTGAGAGCAAAGGGGCAAGGAGCTGCTTAGGATGATTCATAGCCCAGCATCTACAAGGACATTCCAAGGAGTCCCAGCACCAGGCGGGTCGACCTGCAGCATGGGTAACTTGCAGGCAGAATTGCCAGTTAAAATTTACTAGGTGTTCACAGCTACAACTCTGGTTACAGCAGCTCCTGCTATACCATCAGCTACATACAAACTGTTTACAGTCTGCCTGTGGCTCCAAACACATGTGGGGTGGTGTAAGCCAGGACACCAAGAAGTACAGGGGCTTTGCTTGCTTTATTCAATGGCAGAATCACAAATTGGAGGTCTCATTTACTTTGAGTTTTCATTAATCATTTGCCCCGGATAAAACTGATGGCAGGATTTCCAGAAAGTGAATTTTATTATGCAACTTTACCTGCCTTCTGTCTTTTCTCCTACACTTCCTTATCCTCTAAATGCTAGCAGAGGTCAGAGGAGATATAAGATCTCAGATTAATTTATTCAAAAAGATGAAATAAGGAGAAGTAAGGAGGACAGAACAACAAGTCCAAAAGTGGCAGAAAAAAAAGAGTAGCTTAGAGGGCTGCTTATCCTTCTATGGAGTTATTCACCTTTACCCTGAAGTATGTCTCGTAAGATTTCTCAGTGTTCAAGGGACGGCAAAAGCCTGCCTCGGATCAGGATTTTTTGACAGCACAAAAGAACTAGACTTTTAAATACTCATGAAAAGAGGTTCCAAACTGAGACCCATAAACAATGAATGACTGGAAGAAAGGGTACCTCATGGCAACCAAAGATGACTGAATATCATCATGTACCAAACACTGAGAAATCATGTGCTCAGCTGGCACTGTGGAAGGGATCCTTCTGATTTGTGTCATCACAGCTGTTAATTCCAGTAGGAAATAGGTTACGGTGGGCATTTAATCCTGTATTACTTAGTGCATGTCAGTTACCTAGTACCTAGTCTATGAAAGTTAAGCTTAGACCTAATCAGACTATCTTTCTCTTCCCACCACCAAATATCCAGCTATACTTACATCCCAAATTGATGTTTTTCATTAAAAAATCCTACCTTCCCATCTGTATTACAGCTCATTTGATTGTAAATATTTATATATGGCAGTGTGTTTTGGCAAGGAAGTACATGAGCACCGTGATTTAAAAAGATGGAATTTTCTGCGTGTTGAACAAACAGCTTAATGCCTTGATTCAGAAATATGCATAGTTAAATCCAGGCTTATGGGTCTTCCTCGTACTGATGGATTTAAGTATGTGCTTAAGTGTTTTCCTGAAGCACAGCTTAACAGATGAAAAACCTTTGGAAACAAGACAACTGAAATCAAAAAGCCCAGAAAGACAGTGATTTAAATCTTCATTTAATCCTATTCACTCAAATATTTACAAATATTTATCCCTTTTTTTGTCAGTAACAAATAAATAGAAAAAAAAAAAAGAAAAAAGAAGGATTTTAAGAACTACAGAGAATAGGTTAAGCAGATAACTAAGAGCACCAAAGGTAAGTAATTGTATACATTCAATGGGCTTGCAAATCCTTTTTTCCCCCCCAATTACCTGATCCTAGATGCTACCAGTCTCAAACTGGCGCCTGTTGTACATGGCTCAATATGAAGAAATACCTATCCATATCATGACATCTAGTTCAAGTTGACGTATTAGAAGAAGCAGCAGAGCACCAGAGAAAAAGAAGCTACTATTTAAAAATCAGAAATCTATTGCCAAAGGGTATGAAAAGACCAAATACTTAGCAAAGCTTCTATGACAACTGTATCAACTGTAAATGATACAGCAATTTAGACTAAAGCTGGAAAGAATGCGACGTGTGGAATTAATGAAGTGTGTCACAGTGAAGGAATTGGAAGTAAAACCCACAATTACTAATGCATTTACAAAGTTAGAAATACACAAAACAGATCTTTCATTAACACAGGTATCATTAGGAGAGAAAAAAAAAGGGCTTTTGTGGACAGGTTTACAATAACTGTCTGTCTTTTCAGAAATCAAGTATCTTCATTTGGATAAGCAACAAATCCCACACAAGAATGGGAGCATAACCTGACTGTGACCTACAAGGCTAAGGAAGAAAATGCATCAGATATGTTATTACTGACATAACTAATCAGTCTGCTCAAGAAAAGCATAGGTCTGGGAGGAAAACTCAAACACTGAGGGGAGAAGAATGAAGGGTTTTGGCAGAGCTCAACAGCAAAGATTGCCACAGTAAATACTCATTACAGACAAAGAACATTTCAGCAGGAATAAAGCTGGAGATATATTTTAATAACAATATCCCAGCTCTATTCTCTGTAACTCCCAAACATCTGCTGATGTCTATTATGTTATTTACATTTATCAGTCTTGGCCTTGTTACGAGTCCTTCCACAATGCAACACTGGAAATGACTGTACTGCAGCTAATAATTTGCTCTTGTCTCCAGGGCTGGTAAGTACACACTTACATCCCATCAAAGTCAACAGGACTAATGACATGCTTGAAGTCCAGCATACGCTAAACTGTTTTGCTAGAGCAAAATCAGAAATCTGTGACTTTTCAGGATTAAAAAAAAAAGGGCAAAGCAGCTAAAGGGGAAATCATAAGAAAAATAATTCTTACAGAAGACTACAACTGTGTTACTGAGGCTAAGACTAAGTCATTATGACTCCTGTCAATAGATTACATGACTGAGTTTTAATCAAGGCCCACTCTAAGGGCATAGTCATGCTATGTTCACTGCTAGACAAATCCTATCTACCTAACACCAACACATTCCCAAAACCCAGACACACTATTTCCTTCATCTGAAGGTTTTTCTCATTTTCATATATTTGCAGCAGACAATACCATTAATTCTAGAAACACTATTCTGCTGATGGCATCCACAGCACACAACCTTTTAAAATTAATGGTGGCCTTCGCGTCAATTTTCATAGGACTAGTACTTGACACTGGGAAAATTTAGCCCAAGAAGGATGCAAGCTTTTATCTATGTTTCTTTTGATATTTTCAAGTCTTGAAGATTTGTATAACAGTTAAATGATTAATATATTCATTCAGCAAAGTTCTGCACTCATTAACAGCTTATTATCAGCTAGAAAGAAAGAAGACCAAGTCTGCAGAACTGAGCACCTATATATCAGTATGGAACTTTAAGCACTCTCAACCTTTACAGAATGAAGCCCTTGATGTTTAAACACTGACATTCTCTTTGTGATGTCAAATGGATATCTTTGCCTTTTGTGAAGACTAAGATTCACAAACAGAATGCAAAAATGGTATTTATCACAATGAGTGGGAGACAAGAAAAAGGGGACAGCAAGAAAAAAATGCAACACAATTGAATGAAATGAAAGAATGTACATATGTGCGGCATTAATAAAAGACTTTAGAAAGACAGAGAGCCATCATAAAAAAACTAGGCAACGGGCACAGTGAAGCCAGTGAATAGGATTAGATAAAAAGTTTAACAAGATAGTAAAAATAGTTTAATCAAGAAATAAAAAAAAAAAATGAAAAAGAGGACAAAGTGAATGCTATTCACATTTTAGCAGTATGGACAATGGGAAAACCATTCTGAGTTCAGCTACATGTAATTACATTTTGTTACCTTCTCTATGCCAGAAAAATATTTCAGGTCATTGTGTCTGAATTTACAGAAATACTAGAATTTCAGAAGTTTGGAGATTTCAGTATTTGAAAATATTACCATATGTAAACCATGCCAACTTTGTTTTCAATATACAAGAACAGAAAAAATTCCTGACTCCAGCTGAAACCAAAGCTATTCATTTAAAGTGTGTCATGTAAGACAAAAAAAGAAATGATCCCTCATCTTAAATTCACAGACGGGTTTGTATCAAAGGGTGCAAAATTAGATCTGAGGATACTTCTTGTGTAGAAAAAACATTCTGGGCTTTCGAATAACCAGAAGATCCAAACTATTTCTGCAGCATGAAAACAAAGAAAACACACATTAAAAAAGCCATATGAGAGTCACCTAATTCTAAAGTGGAGTGAAACACATCTTCCAGACAAAATGATGACCCAAGCTACTGCAAGGTAATAAAACTTATTTTTGTACCTTATGTTCTTATGGCAACTAACCACAATACAAGAGAGCATATTATGGTAGATACCAAGTAACTGTATGTCCTCAACAGAATGGGTAAGGCTGGACTCTGCCACCCAATATGTTATGTAGTATAACCATTACTCTAACTAAGGTAGCAGAGGCCATGTTAGAGTTAGATTCAATATGCGAGCTCAACCCAAGGCAGTACAAGGTACTTTAACTCTGAACTCATGGAATAACCGTAGTTAAGGCTTCTCCATTGAAGAGACATGTGTCTTGTGATGTAATATTCAGAATTACTATGTCAAAATGTAAGGAAGCAAGAGCTCCAAAGCTCTTTGTCTACTTGCTCAGAACTTCAAGTTCTTTTAACATAATACTATTTTGCTGTACCATACAGTGTTCCAAGAGCAACGAACAAGGAACACTATGGTAGGAGAGCTGAGCAAAACAAGCAACAAAACACATCCCTACCCCTGAGTGCTTGTAATCGGAAGATGCAAGCTGTTTCAATATACTGAAGCAGATTACAAAGAGAGAAAGCACACAGCGTGGGATGGTCTTTGGAGCCAGCATGCTCAGTTCAGTGAGTGAGTTTTCACAATTACTTTGAAAGGTGAGAGGAAGGAAGTTTGACATAACGGACCCAATCCAGCAAGTTCTCTGCGTGCAACACTGCCTCATACAGAGTGCCCATAGGCCAGAGTTCATTGATTGCAAAGCTCTTGCAGGGAAGGACTTCAAAAGCGAATTATGCAGTCTCACTAAAAGAAAAACACTTTGTGCAGAATCAGTCTTTAAACAGCAACTTAAGACTTCATACTTATTTTGAAATAGCTATCCAAGAATTTTAAGTACTGACAAGGCCCTAGAGTCATGTTTCAATAGAAGAAACAATTCTTGGTGTGATATGTTGCATAACTTCATGCTCTAACAGTCAGTCCTTCATGCTAATACCTCGTAGGTAATCACCACAGGGATCAGAGAATCCAATGCTTCCTTTAATGTATGGAGAATTATTTTGATCTATCACCAAGACTTCAATTTCAGGAAAAGAGTGTGCTTAAAGAGACTCTAAATATAATTAAGGTATTATTTTATATGTGACCAGCAGTCATCTAACTCAGGCTGTTCATTCAGTATTTACATTCAGGTCAAACACTGGGGCATCCTTTCCCACAGATACTACATTTGGTCAAGGATAGGAACAACCAAACACCACTGTCTCTTCCCATTTTGGGTAAGAGCTAAGAGTTTGGTTAGACACTGGAAATACCAAGCATTTGAGATGCGATTGTATTTAGGCTTATTTGAGTGAAGAGGCATCCACTTCAGATATTTTAAAGTAATTTTCATTTTCTGCAATGACCTGTAAGTTTCCCTTCGTTCGAAATGAAGAAGGTATCAGTGTAACTACATAGGGAAAAGAATCCTGAACTAATGTCATGTTCAGAGCCAGTCTTTGGAGAAGTATGATCCAGTGATTAAGACTTCAGTCTGCGTCTAGAAAACCTGCTTTCAGTATACTACTGCTACCAATATCTATAATGGGTTAGTAACTAATTCATCATCCCTGTTTTTTACACTTAAAAAAGTGAAGAAAGGAAGGACACCCATGGGTTTCATTCAGAAGCTTTTTGAGAGTTATTAAGTGACTGAAAGGTACTATGACATGGTACATAAATGTCACAACCTGGCATAGGCAAGGAGAATGAAATACCACATCATATGGGAAGAGAAAGAGGAATATGCCCAAATGCTCAGCATCTGCTGACCAGCTTCCTCCAAAATTAATAGTGATGCTTCCATTTCCTACAAGAAAAGGACTACAGAAAGCATTCATCACTTTCAACAGCACAACTGGAAAAGAGCCACAGAGCTGCCAGCAGACCAAATTCTTTTCACCAGTCCATACTATATTACTCTGAAAGAGCAACTAGGATAACTTTTTCAGACAAGCAGAATTCAGACTGAAATACTGAGACCCCAGGGGGTACTTCATACAGGTCATGAATTCCTAGTCTTATTAAGGATTGTTATTCATAAACAGCAAAAAAGAATAGTATGTATGAGACAGACTCCATAATTCTTTATGAGAGTAGAGCACTTTGTCTTTACCAACTCAAAACTCAGAAAGGTCCACATGAATTTTGTTCTCAAGAGGCAACAGAAAGGGATCTCTCTTATGAATACTCTTGGGATATTGCTGCCAACACGTTTTCATTAAGGTTGGTACAAGGAATTAAAAATCATAACTTTAGGCTTGCCAGATTATAACATAGCACTTCCACACTCAACTAGCGATGCAACAGTTGCAAATAAGACCAAGGGTATCTTAAAGCCACCAGGAAAAGAATCTGCAAAGAAAATTATATTGAGAAATTATTTTTCCCTACATTATCTTTCTTCATTCCAGCATGTCACACAAGCTATTTGTACTGGGAATTCATTCCTCAAAGCATTTGATTTGGAGGAACTTTAGATTTTTGTTTGCTTGCTTATAAAAGCAAGCTTTGAATTGAGAAAAGTACACTATTATCCTTAGAAGCAGCAATTGTAAAGCTCCTGACCACTGGATCTAATAATAAAAAACCTATAAACCAAAGCATTTAGATAATGTTGCACTAAAAAAAAAAAAGAAGGAAAAGAAAAAAAAAAAGAAGACCTTTCTAAATTCTTCTCTGGATGGAATGAGGGCATTTAATGTTCTGACTAAAGAATGCCTGAAATAACTTCCTGGTGAAATGGCCACCTGTGAAGCCTCTGTTAGGATGGTATGAAAGAGATTGATGTTGAAGACTGACTGGGTATTGCTCAATTGGATACAGTTGTGAAAGGCTACTCTAAAAGAGACAGCTTTGTAGAAGCTATCTTTACTGTAGACATTTTAAAGCTTCCTGTCCAACACAACCATATACAATTCCTTCCAAAAGAACAAAGACTCTAATTTTATGCCATGAACACCTATGCCCATTACAGTGACTTCCCTCTGCCATAACTTTGCTACTGATCTGACATGTGGCTTTGATGAAGCATTTCATCATGTCTCTGCTTACAAGTTTCATTGCTTTATGTCAAAGTTGTAAACTCTATGTAACTTGGGCTGCTCCCTGTAAAACATTTGTACAGCATGCACCAAATGGGGTCCTGATATTAATTAACAAGTGGTACTATTGGAATATACACCATTTAGTTTTACATAATAGCACTGTACAAGTATAGATGACAGGATAAATTGTAAAGCAGTGGAGAATCAGCCCCAGTGTACAAATAAGCAGTTTTCTGCTATCTTTCACTTTTGTTTAATTTATTAAGCACACAACACTAATTTGGGGTAGTTGCTATTAATCCTGCTTATTATCAAGGGGATTTTAGTAGTGTTTATTCAGAATTTATGATGAAAATTTAGAGGACAGTAGTGTCAGGGGAAAGAGAAAATTTAGGCCTAATTGCAAGCAATTGGTAAATGGCTTCATCAGCAAAACTTGGAGAATAACTGATTCCCAATACACGTATCTCAGCATTTCTCCCTTTAAAGAGAAGCAATGCTGCCAGCTTGTCATGCTTACAGGAAAAAGTGGATTAAACCAGAAAAGCCTGGTTTAAGCCTATTGAAGACTTCAGAGCCTTAAAAAAATGGGAGTGACTTGCTAGATTTTCCAAGATAATGCTGAGTGAGGCTAAGGAATCTCAAATAGTGATGACTAAACACTTAAAAGATAACTACTTACAGAGGACAAACACTTTATTTATGACAAATGGGGTACTATGTTGAGATTTCATTAAAAATCTCCAGATTTACCCATATAATTACCTTCCCAAAGCTATAGTTACACAGATAATTGAATTAGTAACCTGAATTTTGTTCACTACCCCCCTCCAAATGAAGAAGTTTAATTTTTCACTCTTTAGTAAGCCAACTAAACAATTCAACCAGGACAGGAGGGTAAGCGGTTTGGTTATTTCCTTTAATAAATTTAACAAAAACATGTTAGGGAGGTGAGGTTGGCAATGTTAAGGACCACAAGAGCACACTCCGGCATATGCAAGTAGGTCCTAACAGAAGTGCACAGCCAGTCGCTGTAAAGAGGCAGGTTGCTGAAAGCAACTACACTGAGCCCCTCTCACTACATAGAGGTCCAGGAAAAGAAGAGTCTGTGTGATAGATATTGCAAGGGTCAGGATTGAATTTAAATATTGTCAAGTGTGGGTGAATTATTAGCATAATAATTCACCTTCCTTTCACTGCTATATTCAGCTGCAAGCAGGCTTCAGGCAATCTTGTTTTCCCTATGACAATTTGCAGGAAATGCAGGAAATAGGTGAGATCAGAGGTAATCTGCTATATATTCTATTCACCCAGCTGAAGCAAGTGGAAGTATTTGCATACAGCTGGCAAATGATATTAAAGTCTTTTCTGATGCCATCAGCCTGACATGAATACACAATCTCAGTTTATTAATGTTAAAGAGTTATAACCAACGAGTCTTGAAAAATAATCAAGACATCATTTGCGTTGATGTCTGCATACCTAAAAGCTGTTCTGCAGTCATCTCTTTCTCCATCCTAGCAATCATAGAATAGCTAGAGTTAGAAAGAACATTAAGGCAATGGTCTGACCAAACCCTATTCAATTGTCTCTAAGAGCTCAACAGCACTAGAAACAGTTGGCGTCACTGAGGGAAATCAAAGAAGGAAGACCCAGAGCACCTCAGACTTCTCTTTTGTAACTTCCTAAGGCTTTACCCAATACTTCATAGAATTTTAAAATTCTTTTCATTTTCTAATATCTTCCCTTCCTCTGTTTAGGGAGGGCGATTTTCAAGTGCAACGCGCTTCAATATCTTGCACTGTGGTACATGCCCAAGAACACACCAACCAGCCCTCAAAACATCAAAAAAGCTCCAACCAAGGCTGGCACAAAAGAGAGTAACTCAGAGGCTATGGATTAACACCTCAGTTGAAATCACTTCTATAGTGAAATCAGAGTTTGGTCATTGGCTACTATCAGGTCAATCTCTGTCACTTATCATATATAACCAGACAGCCAGCACTGTAACAAAAACAAAGATCAAAAATAAGGGGAGAGATCTGCACACCTCTGGTTTTCTGAATTATTCCAGTGCCATGTGAAAAAAAAAACATCTTTTGACAGCTTTGTTCACAGCAGGTTCCTTACTTCTAGAAAAGAAAAGTCTTCCCTAGACTTAACATCAGTGAAGATCAGAACAATCGCTCACAAAATAACACACATGTTTTTAGAAAGCAGTAAGAATCAGCCTTGTGGATAAAATCAGCATTTAAAACAATTTCCCATATTTTCCACTTTCTTTCAATGTATTTATACCCTCATCACTACACCACTCTGTAACACATCCATTTTCTAAGCAGGATAGAACAGTCCCCCTACAGTGGAAAAGACTGTTCCATTTATTTCTCTATAGTCTTTCTCATCCAGAGTGTGAAAGTGTCAGGGATATAATAATGACACCATTTATTCAATTCTTTCAAGTGTTATGTTCATCTTCAGAACTCTTATGTTCAGAAGTCTTATGTTCCAACAGGACAAATCATATCCCTTAATAAAATGCAGCACAGAGAAGTTACATGTCTTCCTTTCTTTGTTATACCACTTTTCCATAGAACAGTGGTTTCAACTTTCAGAGGTGCTGAGCATCTCTGTTTCACGAGAATCCTGTAAGTCACCTTTAAGCAAAAAACAGACTAAAAATGATGTATGTTATACAAGGTGACTGGTTATGAGGTAGCTTATTATATACAAACCAACAGATAAGGGTGTCAGGTCGAGTAAAACAATGGTATGAAAACCAGTGCTGATGTGCACCATTCTGCTGCCACTGTACCATTCCTACCATCTGGAATATTCCACTGAAGTCAGTTGTTAAACAAAAACCCTGGAGCTGTCCTAATGACATGCAGGGTAATCTAGTTCCAGAATGCGTTAATGGGACAAAAATCAAACCCCTAACAGCACTAATTTAGCCTCTTTTTTTCTTCAGTTGGGCTAAGCAGAGATTTAGAGGAAGAACTGGCATTATTAAAATGACTGACATGTAGGTCTTCCTGGTACCTGTTGAATCACTGTGGATAACCGTGAAGCAATAAAGTCCATGGATCTGCTGCAATCTCTAATCTTCAGTGTCTGATCCACAATTACAATGGCGGGCCATGACCTCAGGAGCAATAGATACAGCATAGCCAACATCTCTGACAGTAAGCCATTAAGAACTTCTGTTCATCAGCCCTCAAGCTGGACTGGGAAATGCCAACACCTTCATTCAGTATATCAGATTCAGAATAGATTTTCTCTAAATATCTAACAAAAAGACAAAGTATCTTATGGAAATGCACATTAATCTTTTATTCACTCGGCAGCATCCTGGGGGAACAACCGCCTCCTGCAATGCTTTCTCCTCTCCTCAGCTATAATGAAAAACCTCTCATAATTTTTTTTATAGAAAGTACAAAGAGATTAAGTAAAGGAAAAGTTGCAGCAACATTTTTACATGAATGACTGTGACAGCATGATCCCCTAGAACTGATAAAAGGAGGCTCATGGTAGATTTAGAAGAATCACTCTCTACACCAAGTCCACACTGTATAAAATGATGCCATTGTGACCGCTTAGAAGAATTAAAAGCAATTGAAAAATGATAAATATAGTATCATGTACATACAGAGAATTTCTGATGTATGCTTCATACAACAGTAGAAGGTGCAGAGAACAGTTAGGTGCCAAGTGATGAACACAGTGTTAAAACTGAAGTTCTGCATGAAAAAGTGGGGAGTAAAGCTTATTTATCACTTTTAACCTACATGGCAGCCTATACCAAACTGAGAATAAAAATAGGGGCATGAAGGGAAGGAAGAATGCCATGCTGAACAAAAGGAGAACATATATATGGATAGAAACCCCACCAGTCAATCCTAAACTGGCAGTCGGCATGTCACCAGACTCTTAAATAAGCCAAGAACACCCAAAAAAACCGACTTGATTAGAATCATAGAATAGTTAGGGTTGGAAAGGACCTTAAGATCATCCAGTTCCAACCCCCCTGCCATGGGCAGGGACATCTCACACTGAACCATGCCACCCAAGGCTTAGTCCAACCTGACCTTGAACGCTGCCAGGATGGAGCATTCACAACTTCCCTAGGCAACCCATTCCAGTGCCTCACCACCCTAACAGGAAAGAATTTCATCCTTACATCCTTATATCCAATCTAAACTTCCCGTGTTTAAGTTTGATCCCATTACCCCTTGTCCTATCACTACAGTCCCTAATGAAGAGTCCATCCCCAGCATCCCTATAGGCCCCCTCCAGATACTGGAAGGCTGCTATGAGGTCTCCACACAGCCTTCTCTTCTCCAGGCTGAACAGCCCCAACTTTCTCAGCCTATCTTCATACAGGAGGTGCTCCAGCCCCCTTATCATCCTCGTGGCCCTCCTCTGGACTTGTTCTTGATTGTTTAGCTTGTTCTCCTGGTTTGCAACTGTTCTCTCACCTTGATCACCTAACCCTTCACTCTTGTTTTCCCTGAGCTTGTCCCAGAACAGAAGAGTTACTGGACAACTACAAGGACACAAATTTCAGATAAAAATGGCAGCATTTGTGTTACACCTTCCGCTTTGGGTAATATCACTGAGTATCATCCAATTGTCTGGATGGGTTTTTCTTCAAGAAAATAAAACCCAATTCCCACTAGTCTTTTATTAGCAGGTGGCAGGGTCTTGTCTATTGACAAGAGCTGGTCTTTAGGTTGAAAACCGTGCCTTTTAGACTTCAGTTGTCAAAGTTCAGAGGGGTTTAAAATTTATTTCACAGATTGGAATCTGCAATATGATCTTAGCCTGCCAGCATTCTCTTGGATCTCAATATAAGCATGCAGCTCAGGAAACTCTATGGGGAGTGCCATGCCTTTTCTTTTGCTGTGTGTAAAAGTCTTGAATCAACCCAGAGAAACTCTCAGAGCATCAAGCCAGCTGAGAAGAAAACAAAACTATACTGAGCTATCTTTTCTCCTGCCCTTCACACTCAAACACACAAGAAACTGCATAGAATTATGAATCAGAAGACTAGAAATTCTTCCAATCTATTCACCAAATGGCCAGAGGAAGGCCATTTTATAAGCCGGAGTTGACAATATTTCCACTCATACCACAGGCAAAAAAATCACCACCATACTTCTTTATTTTAGAGATGAAGCAACAGCCACCTAGAAATTTCTAGAGATTACAGAGGAATACAGCTTCAGAGTCCCTCTTCCATCCACAGTATTTGTCAGGAAGAGTACACCAGGTCCTCACTGCCAATATGAGTAAATTCATGCTGTTCCTACATGCTCACTTTGCCAGACAGCACTAAATCCACAGATGAAAGTGCAGTATGAAAGAGCACAGCAATTCTGTGCTCACAAGATGAATGGTAGGTGCAAATCAGAATAGTTCAGCCTGGAGTTGTCAGTGTTAATACACAACCACAAACTCTGCTCGTGAATGGAGAAGCAACTTTCCAGAAAGCATGCTGTTACCCACAAACATAGCAAAGGCTGAGTTTATATTAATAAGAAAAGGTTAAAAAGTATGACTGAAAGACTACACCAAGATTATAATCTGCTTCAGAAACATAAACTTGCCAATGCATTAAGACTTTAAATTGCAAGAAGGTTAAGGTTTCTCAGTTGTAGTAAGCACTTTCTACAGCTGCTGTCAGTTCAGCTGGCCCACCCATGGCTGTTACTGGAAGGAGGACACTTGAGCTAGATGGCCCTTTTGAGTGATGCCTCAGATTTCAGGTTTTCTCAACACTGACACCATGACTATATGGCCAAACCACTGTCTTGAAACAGAGACCTCTAAAGCAAAACATGGACTACAAAAACACCTTTTATCCCCTATGGTCTTTGCCAAAACACCCTGTGCCAAAACTGAAGACCACAGTTTTAAGTTACACATTACATGTTACGCATGTATCATGGTGGCAGCTTGATATCACAGAGCTGGGTGCAAAAGAGAAACCCCAGCTGAACACAAATTGATTGAACAGACTCACAGACTGAGAATTCTTAAACAAGAATTGAAAGATGTAGCATTGTCTACCCTCAGAAGAGAGAGGCAAAATGCTTTCTTTTTCCATCAAGTATTCAGACATTTATGTTCTGTAACAGGTCACTTTAATAGATTTAATTATGGTTTTCTCTACCATGTATACTAATATCTGCTGCTGAAAACAAAGAAAGATCTTTTTCTAGGTAGTATATTGTGATGATTGTAACATTCAGTGCGACTTGCTGCAATATCCCAGACATCTTTAATATTAATATTGTGTAGTCAAGGTCCTTCATTTTTCTAAAAGCACAAAAAAACTGTCCATGTAGAAGGATACACAGTAGTTTCAGCTACGATTGCTCTGCCACTTACAGTCTCATTATCTGTTACATGGAAACTCAGAGAATGGTCTTAGTTTTAAAACACAGGCTGAATTATTATTTTTTTACTTATCTTTGTACAAGTCAGATTTACATAATAATACTCATTTGCCCTGTACTGTTTGCCATTTCCAATTAAGCTGTGGCCTGCCATGAGATGGCAGCATGCTCATAGCTAGCTCCTCAGGAAAGGTGAGCATGCCACAGAAAAAAGTGCATCCTGCAGTCTAAGGAGAAGGCTGTTTACACCTAACACACAAGTGAAAGACAAACCCACTTTACATCAGAATAATTTAAAACATAAGCTACTGATAACATGATGATACAGTATTTACAAATCAGGACAGCCTTGCTTCTTTGACCAGCAAGACATTTCAATCAATATTGTTATTGCAGAGCTTAATCCAAATGTCGTATGAGCCTCCCAAGGCCCAGAGGCAGCTGCTAGGAAATAACTGAGTTCATACAAGGAAGGGAAGGCATGTAGATGCAAATCTAAAGACTTTATTTATGGCTGTCATGAAGGGTCTGGTTGATTTTTTTCTTGTATTTCTCAATCTCATAGATAAAAAACTATCATAAATTGACAACAAGGATCAGGAAGATTTATTGGCAGGAACTTTCACCATCCAAATTGCTATAAAGAAAGAATATGAAAATTGGCCAAATTTGCTACCAAACTAAAAGAGACAGCAGCAGAAAGGGTACCAGTGAGGAGATGAAGATATCTGTGAGCTGGCACTGGTCATTACCAAGTAGATGGAGGTACCAGAGCAAAGAGAAGGTTCAGCCAGAGATCTGAGGGAGCATAGTGAGGTAACTGAACACTTCCAATACTGGGTAATAGAGGGAATATCATTCATGCATGTGCAAGTAGGGGGCAAAACTATACCTCATTTTATCTGCTATACAAGCATATACTGTCTTGAAATTACACAGTCTACAGCAGCAGCTTAGGGAGTATACAGGTAAACAGAATTAACAGCCACTGAAAACACAGGTATGCTAAGGAATTTTTGCAGTAGTAACACATTACTCATTATTATAGTGAGAGAACCTCATCCAGAGAGTGTTTGCAACAGATGCAAGAGATACTTGATTATTTTCAATGTGTAAAACTGAGCCAGAAAGGACACACGTTTTTTACCTGCATTCTTTGTATACAGTTTCATTTTACATGTTAGAGCTGCTTTGAATTTTCTCTGGTTGGTTTATAAAGAGCTATTCAAAAACTCCCTTTTGACTACACCCCCAAAGAGTTGGAACGGCTGGCGTTTTGAAATCCATTTCTTCAGTGAAATGTCCCCTCTCTGCTTCCTAGTAATTTTGGGAGATAACATGCTGCCTTTTCTAGCTACAGAAAGTATGAGCATCACCCATCACATCATCTCATCGTTCCCTGTTTGGCAATATTTGTTCCTTCCTCATGCACACATATAACCATGTCTGTCCTTTGGGGTAGCAGTACTCTTGACCATTTAAAAATGGAAAAAACTTGAAAGATAAAAGACACTGACATGTGGCTTTCAAAACATGATGAATATGTATACATATGTGTGTATTCATATACTATATATTTTTTATCTTGGACATTCCAACTTACTGAGTTTGAAAAACTGCCTTTGTAAAATGAATATTAAAGCACTAACTTTCTGGGTGGGCAAAGAAAACATTGGTTCACTCTTTTATGCCATGGTGAAGTGCAAAGCTCAACAATCAATAAGAAGCATTAAAGCGTAATTATGGTACTTTATATTGCCATCCCATAATTGTCTTAGTAATTTTCCCCAATGTAATTTAAACGTGCCTTTTAGATATTCAGGCAGTGAGACTCTAGATATCATCATCCAAGATAATAGCCTTGAATCAATCACCAAACAAGCAAAAAAGTCCCCCACAAAACCCACAGGCCACAAGAGCCCCCTGCTTTCTCAGTGTTTATGTGTGAGAGCCAGCCAACCACTTGCAGTCCTACTCTATAGTCAGAAACTATTTAATACAATTTAATTTTTCTTAGCAGAGACTTTCTATTTAAATAAGCAACGCATTTTTAAGCCAAAAAGATCTCCCAGTCAAAACTCCTTTGACACACTATCACAGTCATTTTTCACACCAGTAATTTGGGTTTCATTGAAAGAAAATAGGCATATCTGATTGATTTTTCTTCCCTATGATAGGGATCTTGAACAAGATTTTTATGCACTGGAGAACATCATGTACACAATTCACTGTTGCACTAGAGAACATCCGGTTTAGTTTTGCAGAATCAATATTTCCTGTTAAAAAAAAGCCAAAACACAGCCAACAAAAAAAAACCCAGTACACAAGTGTGTGTGTGAACACACAGCAAGAATGATGCAGCTTAGAAGACCAGGCTGACATGCTTGCTGCTTTCCATGTGCCATCATCTGTATATACAGCAACATGAATTTGAACTTGGATATTGCAGTCTCCAAAAGCTGTTCCAACAACGGTAGCAGACTTTAGATCGTATTCTCTTTCCCTTCTATTCTTTTTGGCTAACAATATGCATTCTCACAGAAGTAGCACAAACAACTTTGTGATTGTTTTAATAGATATTTTTCTCCAGACATTTTCCCTGTGCCATGTCACTGTGCTACTGAAGCTTCACTAATACAAAATCCATCAGGACATAACATGATAATTAGACCAGATTGCTGATACACAGTGATATTCTGTACTATTATACTGTCACGTCACTTGCTCTTTTTGAGACAAACTGAAGATAATTTGAGCCATTTCTTTATCAACTTCTGCTGTAAGGACACAATCTTGCTCTTTTTTCTAAACATCCATAAAATAATGATTCTCAGGCAACAAAGAAACAAGTAAACTACGTGTTTGAATACAGTACCTCATTTAATTTTGAGGGGAAGGTTGGGGCTAAGGGTGGGAAAAGCTATAAAAATCTTCAGAATCACTAAAATTTCATGAGTTTAATGTTGGGACCTGGTCTCAAAACCATCATACAGCTTCCCATCTATTCAGAGCAGCCAAATAGATTTTTTATCCTATGTAATTTCTGTTTCTTCGCTTACTGAACACTACAGATTTCTCTGTTCAAAAGCACCACAGGATTCCTGTAGCACTTCCTCTTCATCCTATCAAGATGCCCAACTCAGAGCATGGCTTTTGACTGTTGGCATTCTTACTGAGATTCTGTCCACCTCACCTGCTCCTGTTTTTAATAAGGTCTACTGGCAAATAAAAATACCAGTTATTTTTCATTTATATTTTTTCTGCCCACAAGTTACAATCATATAAAGTATAAGTTTCTGTTGCAAGCGAACTGGGGGGAAAGAAGAGGTCTTTCACTAATAAATTCAGTCACCAAAAAGTAAAATGCATCATTACATAGAGCTGAAAATTATTAATTTCTAATGAGTAGCAACTTTGCCCCCAAAACAAAATACTTCCATGATCAAAAATATCTGTAATTTGGTAAATTTCAGAAAGTATGAGCCCTTCACTGAAATATCAACCTTTTTGTCTCAAAGAGGCAACTTAACTGAAGAGTGATTCACAATTTAAAAATCATACATCATCAAATAAAATAATAGATTTATTAACTCACTGTTTCATTATTCCTTGTAAATATTCAATTTGGTTGAAAACTGAAATCAAATATCCTAGTTTTTCAATTTGGCAACCACAGCAATCTGTAACTGCTAAAGCCTACACAGAAATTTTACAGAAGGCATATACCCATTGGAGGACTGCAGCAGAACTGAACAAGACATAGAATCACAGAATCAACTACGTTGGGAAAGACCTTTAAGGTCATAAAGTCCAACCCCAGTATTGCCAAGTCCACCCCTAAACCGTCTCACTAAGGGCCTCATCTACATGGGTTTGAACACTTTCAGGGATGGTGACTTTATCACTTCCCTGGGCAGCCTGTTCCAGTGCCTGACCATCCTTCTTGATGCAGAAATTTCTCCTAATATCCAATCTAAATCTCCCCTGGCACAGCTCAAGGCTGTTTCCTCTTGTCCCATCACATGGGCACTTATGTCTCTGTAAACTGGGAATTCTGAACAGGAATCACCTTTCATTTTTAAGAGAAGCCATGAAAAGCCTAGATACCTTTAGTCATGGTTGCCTGTGGATTTTGGCTTTGACTTGTAGGATACTATAACATCTCTTTATTGACTTTCAAATCATCATTTCTTAGAAAAAGATTATAGTTCTGTACCCATTCAGCCTGCATCAGTTTATTAACCGTACCTTTCTAGTACTAGGAAAAATATGAGTCTGTAAAAGTCTATTATTTTATTTTTATCATTGCAATAGTTGAAACAATGATATATTATTCCATATGTTTAGAAGATGAAATTGTGCTTTAACAGTTCAGACATTTTAAGGCAAGAAGTATTTGAGTATTTTATTTTTTTTTTCAGTCTTTTAATGCTTTTGTATTCCCAGGAAGCATACCCAGTATTAGCAAAAGCAAAATCAGCAGCAGCTCCTTTTTCTACAGTTAGAATGAAAAGATGGCAGCACATGTTTACACTAGACAGCAACCACTAAGTACCTCTCCACATCAACCTCTTCCCTGTGAGGCAAGACTGACTATTTGTATTGTGGGACTGACTATTTGCATTCTCAGGAGCCTCAGACTCTTCTCATTCCTGTGACCTAACAGGCCCGTTTAGCTACTTCATGTAGTCACATCAAACTGGAAAAATAAAAGGCAAGCAGAATGTACATAGTTTCAAAAAACATCAAGAAATCATTTCAAGTTCATTTCTTACATTGAAAACTAAAATCTCAAATAGTTCCTCCTTGGTAATAACCTCTATTGTTTGTTCTGCTGAATGTTCATTCCAGAAGGTTCTCTGTGCCAACATCTAGACCGGGAGAAAAACCATAACAGCTATTATTTTTTTGTTCTTACTCATGTAAGTGTTCTTCATTCGGCCAGCTAAGGGGATTACTCACATGATTAACAGATTTCAACCCAAAATATTTTGAGAAGTAGACAGTCATACTGAACTAAATAAAAGAAACCCTAGGTAAGACTGCAGAATGAGAGATGCACAATCTGCAGCCAAGTCGGTTAGACTACTGTTGAGGGAATTAAACCAAAATGAGCAATTTAATCCTCACAGTTCACACCAATCATTTAAGGAACTGAGTTTATGGTAACACCCTATCATTCCACTTTTTTTCCATGCCTATTTCCAGCATTCAAATGTAGATTCAGTTCCTTTCTGTGACTGATGGCCCCCAGGAAAACTGGTGCATGTAGCATGCTGAGAGGTGACAAGCACTGCTGATGGCCTGAGGTTTGGACACTGGCATTCAAATGATATTGCAAATGTACCTCCGTACACAAAACACACATTGCTCCTTCATACTGTGGTTGTCTGGCAGAACACGTTAAGCAGAGCAGTCTGTTTTGTTTAACTTTCTGCCATCTTTCTCGTCAGATAAAACGACACATCAAAAGACCTTCCTCAATAAATCTTCAGTCACTAGTAGCTAGTATTAACATTAGGAAAAGGGGGGAGAAAGGGGAATAAGAGATGAGAATCAGAGTGTGGTCTTTCTCCTGTAGGAGGAAATCAGGGAAGCCAGCACACTAGAAAGTGTTCATTTAAAAGGTTGATTGTTCCGGAATCTAATTTAAAAACTCAACACTAAAGCATTTCCTAAAGTCAGTATTTAATGTCCTCTAAGCAGGCAGGATGGAAGGTAAAACAGATTAGGTCAGAGGTGGGATGTTAATAAGTAAACACTGTGATAGATGAA
Organism: Neopsephotus bourkii; assembly: GCF_033783945.1. NCBI lineage: Eukaryota > Metazoa > Chordata > Aves > Psittaciformes > Psittacidae > Neopsephotus > Neopsephotus bourkii. The sequence goes on from NW_026902223.1 coordinate 5,381,633, forward strand.
TCAAGGTCATTTAGCCTAAACATTGGCACGTGCTGTAAACAAGCAGCAAGCTCTAAGGAGGCTTCACTTGCCTTCCTATGCTGGTTTTTTGTTTAGTAGTGTGGGTTTAGTAGTTTGGGTTTTTTTAAAGACCATTAATTCTGCACTAGTAATGGCATTTGCGGATGCAAGCTACAACTGCACTCCAGGGACAGTACGTGCACTGTTATTCCACACTTCACGGACAAAGCTCAGAAGGCAGCAGAAATCTTCCAGGTAGAAGAGAACAGCTCAAGCCAAATAAATAAATCAGAGTCCATCATTATAAATAATGTACTCATACAAGGGTCTACAAGGGTTCAATTATCCTGAACATTAGAGAGGGCTATTTCAGCATACTCAGAAACTAACATAAAAGGATGCGTTCATAAGGTGCAGCTCGGTATTTTTGGTGAAATCATTATTTCTCATACTTTTGCATGGCAGCCAAAGTTGATTCAACACAATATTAGTGAATGAAGTACAAGGTGAACCAAAAAATGTATAAGACACTGCCACAAGCTCCTTGTGAGCAGGTGACAAATGTTCTTGTTTCCTCCCATGACATGTGGTACGATGACTGACAATTACCCTGAAGTTAAAGCAGCCTTACATGTTGACATGCTACAATAACTTTAGAAGAAAACTGTGATAAAAGAACCAAGGTGAACTTTTTACCCCAGGAACAAGAGTTACTTACACTTGTATGAATGGGCAACAGGTGCTAGTGCACTGAGTGGCAATGTGGCAAAAATTCACAATTCACTACTTCAGTGTACACTAGACTGAAAGCAATAAAACATTGTGCATCCATTAGCACTATCATCTGAAGGATTTCTTTTCCTCCCTCTTAGACAGAAAGCAAATGCAAAACCTTACCATCATATTCATGGCATTCACGAGAACAAAAAATACAGAAATTGAAAAAGAACTAAATGTAGGCTACACCAGAGGCAGAGATTCTATAAGCAAATATGGTTTTGTCTTTTAAAATTACTTTAGAAAGTTAAACTTACTGATATAGTCTGACAAAGAGTATAAAGGTAACAGCTGTCAAACTCAAGAGATGCAGGTCTATTATGACCTTCCTTCACTAGTTGAATGCTTGTGAAAAAGCAATTCCATGTTGGTTTCTACACATTTGTTGCTTAATGCATCATAAAATTATGCATCTGCTGTCCATAATCCCACCAAAGTACATGCTCGGGATTTTCATTCTGATTTATTCTTTTCATCATATACAGCTGTATTTCCTACCAGCTTGTAGACAACACTTATGACAAATACTTTTTGCAACATTTATTTACTACTGTAACATCCTGGCTGTTTCTCAGAGACCTGAAGTTCTTCTCTTCATTGACCAGTAGACAAAAGAAGAAAAACTTTTCTCATTTACCTGAGGGGGTTCCAAGAACAACAGGCAAAATTTCCCATCAGTTCTGCAGTTAATTATACCACCTACAACTACAGTCTTAGGCTGAAGGTTGGTGACCTCGCGATGGAAAAAGTATTTTCAGTTGTGGACAATTAACAAACTCAGTAGACCAGGAAAAAAAGTGCAGACCTAGTCTATTAAAATACAACACAAAACAAGAGCCCACCAAACCCAGAAACCAATTCAACTGCATCCGTTGCTTTGACAGCTATATAATTACATGGGCCATAAATTACATTCAGTAATCACCTTGTTTATAATTTCACTCCCTGTAAATTAGTAGCTTAATGGAATGAGATTTTCTAATTGCTAGACACACAGTAAATACTCTCTAGTGAGAGCAGAGCATAGAAAATCTCCCATCAAATTTGCTGTTGACCACCCATTAGGCTTATGATCAATAGATCATATAGGGACACAGAAGAGTGAGTCAATGGAGATGCAGGATGCCTGTGTATATCAATCTCCATGAAAAACAAGGACCACAAGAAGTGCCAGAACTACAAAGCCATGTGCAGAATGGAATACCTGTTACTGCTATCATTACTACAGTTCTTAGTGCACTTGGCTTTTTCTGCTTATTCCTAGGAAATAATTTCTAAAGCTTGGACAAGCTGTGTGGATGAAGACTTGGTAAGAAGGTTCCTATTGCCTCCATCTATCAGAGAGTGCAGGGGAGACACCTTGCAGAGCGAGGTTATGAATTTTCACAACTGCAATTTCCCAGTCCCCAGTTTATAGCTGAGATACAGACACTTTGGTGTTTTGTTAAGCTCCCGGAATGTTGGCAGGCTCCACTTGTGTAGTATCAGACTGCTCCCGAGGAGGTTTACAGTGCTCTCCCATCTCTAATAAACCATCTTCAATCATAATGGCTGATAATTACAGGGTTTTTACATCAATAATGCTTAGCTACATTTCCCACACACCACAAAGGAAAACAAAAAACAAAGTAAGAGAAGCGTGAACAGTTGATATCTTCCACCCCAGTAAGGCAGAGCAGTTTAAAAAATACATTCCATGTCTCTCTGCTCTTTAACAGAGCTGTGCTGCTGCAAAATCCAAATGAACTGCAGCTGTTCCTAACTTGGAGCTAGTAGCTAGAGGTCCTAATTACCCATCCAAATTCAGGCTGGTTATGCAGCACCCTCTCTATATTAATCACTGTCCAACTAAAACTAATCCTGGCAGCAGAGATGATAAAGCAGCAAAAAAAAAAAAAGGGGGGGGGGGGTGTTCTGAAGGTTAATGTGCACAGCTGTCACAGGCTGACAAGGAGGAAAAAAAGGCTAGATGTGGGATTGTGCAAGTTTCTATATTCCACAGCCAGCAAGATGATGTGCTTTTAGAGTAATTTTCTTCTAGAGATACTGGCATTGCTCCAGAGAACTACACTATTCCAAATAGAGAGGACTAAGTTGCTATAAAATTTTCTGTTCGTGGAGGGGCTGGTTGTGTTAAATATCCTGACACACTGTTTTCTTTTGGATGTCTCAGCTTCCATTTCTCCACATCAAGTTTACAGGTCTAAATTCAGATCAATAGCAGCAATGAATGGGAAATGTCTGCAGCTCTGAGCTGCAGGATGCTATTCCTGGGAAGAAAAACAAGGACTCTGTACTAATGGGTACTATCTAAATACACAGACAACCAATTAAGACAATCTATACACCTAACCATCTGAGAAAGTCTTTGCTTCATAAGCCATGGTATTGTTTCCCAGACTACAGCTATTTAAAGACATAAAAAAATACTCCTTAAAACTATCTAATATGTAGGTAGAAAACAGATAATAATTTTAGGAAACATGTTCTCCAAACCCATATTCAAATGGATTTCATATTTCTCATGCTTGTTACCTTCATTTGCATCCCAGAGCCTTACTCCTCTTCTTCTGCATGCCCAGAAGAAAGATAAGAGGGCACATTATGAACATCAGTAGGGAGGGCTGAAATCAGGCATTCACTGGTACACCAAGGAGGTTTCAGTGTTCAGTAATGAAGCGATAATCATCAAGGTAGATTAATGATTGTCTAAGAGAGTTCATTGCCTTGGGCCATTAACCCTCATGTGGTTATTAATTTTGCAAAAGACAGTCTGTGCTGCTGAGGTCATTACTGCTGTTATTAGCTAATGAAAGATAAAACATCTGAAGTTCCTTCTCTCATATATTTAGATATTCACACACCCATTTCTGTATTTTACATGTGCCTGATTAAATTGGTCATTTAAAAAGTAAACGGGGTAAGTGTGTGGGGAGGTCAGAGTACCCATAACCAGGGTAAATTACCATACACTGAGCTCTGTTCCACCAGTAAAGCTGTTTCTACTGTCCCAGGCTATATGATTTAGTGGAGCAGAAGCACAGAGAAATTGCAGTAATAAGCTTTTTTCCCCCTCCTACAATAGGCAAAGCTTCTGTGTATTATGCCACAGAGTTCAGCTTCAAAGGCAGCTAGAAGTAACTCTCGTGATGCTGCTTTGTAACTACAGCCTGCCATTTCTATTCCTACACTAATGTTGGCAACAGGTCACACAGAAGCAGAGCTGCAGGGAAGGCCAGTGTAAGTGGGGATCCTCTGAGACATCATTAACCAGTTAATGAATAACCCAAGTCCTTCTATCTCCATGCCTACTGTACCATGATGCTCCAAATCAGCTTAAGTCAATGCAGGTTTAATTCTACCTTCTCTCTGTTTCCAACCACATATTCCCACTGGCTAGAGGATGGTCAGGGGTTGATTTAGCTAAACACTAGTCTCTCCTCTTCAGTGGGAACAGAACAGCTGTAATTTAATTGACCTTAAGCTGCCAGAGAACTTCACCCATCGCTTACAGTCAGCAAGACACCAGATGAATTCACAGGAAAACTTGTAGACAGCTAGTGAAAATTTGGTCAAACATTTCTGCTGGGGGATGACACAACCCAAACTGATGATAACAAAGTCTGGTTCATTACTGCAGCTCAGGACTTCTTTCATCCAACATATTTTCAGTGCAATTCCATGCAAAGACCCACACCGATGGATGGCATTCTAACCTTGCAGCAAAGGAACGGTTGTCTCTGAAAGCTCACAGTCCAAGCTAATAACACATTAAAGAAGGTAGGGACAAATGGGAAGAATGCAAACAGTAGAGATTTGTTTTCCACTGTGGGCTGCACACAAGGAGGCAATATCAGAGAGCTAATTCTAAAGGAAAACAAGGCCCAGAGCCTTCCTCAGGAAGCTGTCTTGTGGCTTCACTGTTCTTAGTTTTCCATCTGCTTTCATTTCTGCTTCAGCCTCCAGCGTATAGGTCACCTTTACGCTTCCTCAGCACAAGGAAATAGTCTGCTGTGACTGGCACATTCTGCACAGAAATGGTTCTGAAAAAACTGTGTGAAAAAACCCAAGAGGCTCCTATGGAAACTGAATCACTGGAATGAAGGTGATTTCTGATTTCTGGGTGCCTAGCTAAAAAATGAAGACTGAAATGTTCAAAAGAATGAAATGGAATGCTGAAGTTTCATGTCTCTTTTTTACTGAAAGATCATCAAATGGATAATAAAGGTGCCCAAACCACTCCCACATTTATTTTAAAATCAAAGAGGAAAAGAAAATTCAGAGGCTTCCTTCTTTTGCAAATACTGCTCTTCCTGCTTGCTACTTTGTCAGCAAACTAAAATTCATTACCAGGTTGGACAGGGCCTTGGGTGACATGGTTTGGTGTGAGGTGTCCCTGCCCATGGCAGGGGTGTTGGAGCTGGGTGATCTTGGGGTCCTTTCCAACCCTAACTATTCTATGGTTCTAAAGCAATAACACATAAAACCTGTAGCACAAATACGTAAGCTCTTCTGCACTGTAGCGTTGTCGAATTTACAACATCCAGCAATTGTTTTTAATGTGACCTTAGCTATCTGTTTCATGTACAGACTATCATGACAACTATTTTAGATACAGGCTCTTTTGAAGGCTCATAACGTAACAACCACCATGAGCTTCAAAGACTTCACAAACTATGAAATTAACTATTAATATTTAATATGAATGTCACACTACTCTCAACAGGCCTGGGGAGATGATAAACTGCTTGGACTGGCGGTAAGCACAAAGCAGGTGACTACAGAAACTGAAGGTCTAGAAACAAAACCAGCACCTTTCACAGCTCATTCTGGTATGAATGGCAGAAGCATGGGAGGAATTTCCATGGGGTACTCAAGATGCCTTCACCGAGCAATCAAGGGCATTTCCATTTGTATTCATGCCCAACTCCAGTGCAATGCAAGTGTGACTAGCTTCGGAGAAAACATATTCAGTCCTCTGGAAGTAAAATGACTCCGTGAAGCTGGGAGCTCGGAGTTCACAAAGAAGCTATGGCAGTGAATTCTAGACAAGAGGTACAACAAACAGGCAGGAAGAAACGTTGTCAAGTATAACCCAGGATTGTTTTATGCTTTTACTTGTGGCTTTCTGTCTCCAACCTTGCTGCAAAACCTTGACCTCTGGTCTTGTTAAATCTTGGCTTTGTTTACTATTAAACCTGCCTAGTGCTCAGGGACAAGGTGAATCAAGATAAAAATTGAAAAGTTCAGAAAACTTCTCAGAGACAATGAATCAGGATAATGCAGGAACTGTAGCCAAGCTCAAGAGACTCAGATCTTGGGGATGCTTGAGAAACCTAAGGTTGGGGTTACCTTTCCATCTTTGTAATATCATAAGGAGCATTTATATTGTCAAGTTTTCTTACTGGTAGGCATCTTATCCAAGCAAGCAGGGAGTTTCACCTCAAAACTCCAGATGAATTAAAAATATCATGGAGAAAAAAACAAAAGCTTCCTGTAGGGGCTAACAGAAACCAGAGCAATGCTGTAAGAAAAAGGCTCACTCCTGTAAAAAAAGGCTCAATGCTGTAAGAAAAAGGCTCAATCCAAATACTGATTTCTGTTTCACGAGACAGTTTCCCTGAAGATAACTATTAGTTGGTAAGCAAGCAGCTAAAAGATGGTACGATGCATTCTGTTAACTGTTTAATTGTTAGTTAAAAGAATCAGAGTTGCCATGCTCAGAAATATCATAAGAAAGCATCTCAGGTACAGCGTAAGTTCAAACATGTTATCTATGCTACACTTTTAGAAGACAGTACAGAAGACATTGCTTGACAGTACTGGTATGAATTTGTATTGCCACAGCATATATTTTAGGTGACAGACTGCAGAAAGACAAGATACATAAGTAAAATACAATCACCTTTTTAATGACTGCAGAAATGACAAAGCTGATGATCACACACTAACATTAAATTATATAAATAAGCACTAAAAGTTAAGTAAGAGACCTATCCATTTGCAAGCCAGCGTTGATCCAAATTTCTTTTAGTCAATCAGAGTCCATCCTAGTCAAGGAGCATTAATAGAGATGTTTCAGCTGTCAGTTTTGATGATGAATAACCAGGGTTCCAAAACAAAATATTCCTGAAGTTCTCACCACTTTGGGTATGATTTACAGTTTATTTTTATCCCTAATGGAACAGTAAATCAATTTCCATATTGGATTTTTCTACCCAATCAGCATTTTTTTCCTTTTAAATATCATTATAATTGATTCAACAAGACCAGTTAAATATGGCACCAACTTTGCTTATGGAAAAAAAAGTCATACTCTGGGATAAAGTGATCAGGAATCATTTGCAATCCATAGCAAAAATGTTTCAAACAAAACCCTACATTTTACTGAGAAAAGTTCAGACACGAAACCCCGCAAAGACAGAGCTAAAAACTGGACTTATTTCAACATTTGTGCCCCATGAATTTTCATCCTCTCTCTCACCACACTTGCCAGAGAGAGGCCACTGGAAACAGCAAGCTGTTTTACAAGGTCGCTGTTTAAAACGAGCTCAGCTCAAGGCAAGTTTTGTATGCACACCTCAGCAATGAGAGGAACTGTTCTATGAACACCCCCACTAAATGTGCATGTCCTGTCACATGTGTTTACTGAATCCTCAGCAGCTGCCTACAGACAGGAATGGGGTTTTGTAACCAAACAACTGCATCCATTTGGGACAGCAGTGATAAATCTTGATAAAAACGTAGTCTTGCAAAGGAGTTACAAATAGATGATAATGGAGAAATTAGCTTTTTATCTAAACCTAGTCATAAAAGAAACCTTGCTCTGACCATCACTGCCAGTTTCTCAATATATAGCATCAGGAAGTTAAGCAGAAAGGCCACCGCACAGCTATTCAATATCAGTATCTTTCATCACAGCCTCAAAACTCTATTTCAAAAGGAGGTGCCAGTGGCATGTCTCTACCTGTGTGCTCTGTCCAGCAGTTTTCATAGTGTTTAATTAAAGTTTCTATCGTTTTGAAAGCCAGGACTATTTCAGGCATACGTCATTAATCTGTATCTATTCATTGCTTTTTCAGAGTACACCACAGCTTTTAGAAGAAACTGGGGAAGAGGCAATTCTGCTCTATCATTACAGTGCTATTGACTTTGACAATGAAAACATACAAAAGTTAGGACAATGATTTGTTTAACGGCATAAACTGGCACAGAAAGATGCATAGAGAAACACTCAGAACACAAATGTTCTGAAGGGTCTGATTCCAAAAATCCTCCTCTTATGACCTCCTAGAGTACCATCTTAGCCTTCTCAGAAAATAAAGTAGCTTCAGTAAAAAGCTGCTTGCAGAAATTGAAGGAAGTGGAAAGGCTGTTTTCTAAGATAACAATGCTTTACGTCAATCACTATAAATCATGAGCAGCTAGATCATGTCTCCTTTATTCATGCACTTGTACTGAAGTACAAGGGTGAGGACAAATTAGCAGAATCTGCAAGAAAATGAAGGTCTTGAAGGGATTATACTCAAGCTCCAAATCACACCTGCTCACATGGCTGCATATAATCACAAGCACTCATACTGCCCCTTCTCTTCCTTCAACCCTTAATTCTCACACAACCATGTTTTAGACTCTTGCTTGTGATCACTACAGCTCTAGACAACATAAATGATCAGAAACGATGGCAAGCAGTGAGCATAAACTTCATAGTATCCTCCACATCATCCACAGATAGAGAACTTGCCCTCTGCAGACACGTTTACCCGCAGATTAGAAACCAGGCACTGGTTTAATTAACTGCACTGTTTTCCAACGGGCTTTTTGTCAAGACCATGTTCACAGCGTAATCTCTTTTGGCCAAGGTGAATTGCACAAGCAGCCAGGACAGGAAACTACGAGCCCTGTCTGAACCTGGAACTGCTGCAGCCTGCAAGCCTGAGGTCAAAGTTAAGCTTACAATAGACAGTGCCACCTTTCCAGCCAAGGTGGCATGGACACCTTGGCCCTATGGGATCTTGTATGCTTCTCAATTACCTTCTTGTGTCATTTGTTCCATGTGGCTGAAGAGGGCAGCCCATCAGAGTTAGGGGATTTTATGTTACTACCCTAATCAATTCCAAATGGAAAAGAAGAAACTGAGACCAGCTTTTGCCATCTGTCCTTTCTCCTATCTGTATTTTGTCATTTTACTGCCAGTGCTATCTCTGTGAAGAGAAGGAATTGCATTCTCCTCTCTACTTGCTTTAAGCCTGATGTAGGTTGGTACCCATACTACCAGCTCAGCTGTTCAGGTTGGCAGAGAAAGAAAAGATAGCACTTTGCTTTCAAGAGGAGATACAAGTGCCCAGCACCTCGTTATGCCAATGCATTCAGACCCATGTCTGATCAGCCAACACTGTAACAAGTAACTGAGGCTGCATTGCAAACACAATGCTCTCCACATGGAAAAGACTTTAAGCAGTAAGCCTTACTGTCCATCGCCTAATAAATCCTCAGCTGAAAATCCACGCAGCCACGGCACAGAAAGTTCTGCAGGGCACTAGGATGCACACAACACAGCACAGGATTAATGATAAAAGGGATTTGCTAGGTCATTTTCTATTCATTTTACAGCATAGCCACCAGTACTGGATGTTTAACGCACATACTGACCAATAGTACATTCTGTTCATTTTATATGGGTATGCACTTACAAGTTTGCTTGCAAGGAGACTACCTATTCATAGAGGGAACTGCTTTACTATTCTGAAAAGATCTAGTCAAAGCTTACCTAAGGCAACAATCACAACTGACATTCACCTTCAGGTTAAGACAACGTATTAAAATGCACACCTGGGAAGCTTCTGAAATGCAGAAATCCAAGACCTTTAATGCTTTGTGGTTCTCTGTTTTGTACATTTCCACTCTCTAACAGATGGATAATTACCCCTTCCCCAGGTATCATATTTATTTATGTTGTTGTGCTGACGATAAGCTCACTCTTCACCATCTCCCAGGGTTTCTTTGGGGTTGCTGATAACATGCTTGCTCCAGTGAAGAAATAAATTCCTCTTGAGAAGCCCTGAGAACCCTCAACTTCAGTTAAAGTCAAGCAGCAAGACATCACACTCGTTAAACAGTGAGTTTCTTGTTCTGCCTTTCCTGCTGCTTTTTCTTACAACATATATTTTTATATATACACAACGTTATAATCTGCTGAAGCACCAGAACAGCACATGCAACTTCTTGAGCCTGAACCTACCGGTAAGAGGAGAAGATTGTTCAGCACCTGCTATGCTTAAGCTTTGCATTAGGTGCACTGCCTGAGGCTCTGCCCTGTGTCATAACCAGAAACATTATTGTAATCAACAGGCTCCATAGGGGAGGATCCAAACCACTTCCTAGTGACTGGAGACTGGGTTGTCCAGCAGCAGTGATTTCAAAACAAATGACACCACAGGAATCTTGCAAATGACTGGTGACCACTGCTGTAAGACACAGGTTTGGATCTCAGCTTGGGAAATCACAACCTTTTTTTTTTTAAAAGCAGATCATATTTTTGAACTAAAGGTCTCACATGAATAAAAACCCCAACCCAGCTCCTCTTCGTTCCAGTACTCTAAGGGCAGCAGTAAAACCTACTTTATGTATTTTTGTAAGTTCTTAAGCTTTCCCTCTTCTCACTGAAACCTGAAGTTAGTGCAAACAGGTGAATTTCCTGAGTCTTTCATCTCCCAGCTTCATGCCAGCTTGAAAAATTCTTCATGAAATAATTTCAAAATGAGAAAAATTATCATACTTGTGTTGCTTTTACATTATTTTACAGAGAGGATATGATGAAAAAAACCCAAAACATCACCAAAATACACAAAGTAGCTATCAAAGGGGGGGAAGAGAAAGGCAGGGATTTTTATTACCAGAGCATAAATTCTGATAGTGAATCAAATACATTATAGCAATCTTTCTTCAAAATACAATTCCTTTTCATAGCGTCATCTCCCAAAAATGTAATTAACATAAAAGGTTGGGAATACAGCTTTAAATGAGGACAATTTCCTGTAGCAGTCTTTGAAACAAAGATGTATTTCTGCTTTAATCCTGGATAGAAGATCTGTTTTAATTTCCATAGAAATGAGATTCCCTTCCTTGTGGCAGAGCTGCCTGTAAAGACACAGTAATCCAGACCTGAGAGAAAGGACTCAAGTTTAACAAAACTTTAAACAGACTATAAAGAAAATAAATTATTCCCATTATCTGTAAATAAATAGTTTGGACTCTTCCTCCTTCTCCCCTCACTCTTATGCCACTGTTTGCAGTCACTCAATGACTTCACCTGCCACAATAGAAAATACCTTCCCCACACAACTGATTTCAAAGATCTTTCCACTTTCATCAGGTACAACTGATGTTCAGAAACAAGAATACTGTGGCCCTCAATTTCAATGGCTTGTTGCTTCCACCAAGACAGCTAAACCTTTTTTATGGGAACAGCCTGATCTACCATTCAGTGAGTGCTACAAGGCTATTTCTCTCAGATCTGAATTATAACATACAACATCCCCTCCACAGAGCTAGGATTTAGTTTCTATGGAGTCTGGGTTAGAACACGCACCCCAGAATAAAACATACAGACACGTATGTGTGCTTTAAAGGATTACAAGCGATTTGCTTCTTGTTAGTGATTGACAATTTAGGAATTCAGATTTAGTAATTCAAATCTGACTTTGAAAACAACTCTTTTTTACCTCACTTTCCATTAACACAATAGTAACGAAACCCTGGAATTTACTCTAGTTTCCGTTGAGGATTTAGGGTTTATTTTTTGTTTTCCTATACTTGGAGCACCACGGTTGGTTTGGGTTTCCTGCATGACAACTTCAAGCTGGGAAAGCATCCAGCCCTGAACAAGGACCTCAGCAGTTGGTAGGCAGCACTGGTTAAGGGCAGGATTCCAAGACTAGAGAGCTTATTTTACCAGGGCATTCTGATGGAGTAGAAATAAACGAGTACATTAAAGTTCACCTCCTTTCTGGTAATCCAACATAAAACCAGAGAAACTGATTAAAGGGAGCATGATTTCAGTTGGTTGTCATGGGTTGTTTTGGTTGGATCTGTTTACAAAGCTGTCGGAAGACTGAAATGTTAAAGAGCAAAAGCTTCAGCTGGAAACTTAATTCCTACCCCTCCCTGACAATCCTTCTACTGTTGATGATTAACACTTCAATATGCAAAAGGTTTGATCTTGGGAAAAATACCATAAGAACAGTGCACTGAAGAATATGCTTGAATCAAGCACAGAAATAAACCATTAATATCGCATTTTGAGTGCAAGGAATAGCTCAATTTCACACTGAGACCACAGTGGATGCAACTTAGCAGGCTGGAATCCAAAACTGCTGACAGTGTCCTTCCCCAGGGCATGCGAGGAATCTGTTGGTTTATTGTTTGCTTTTAAATGTACAGACCTGAAGCTGAGGTTAATTAAACAGAAGCCCAGGCGCACCTCAGGGAAAAGGGGGAAGTTCCTTTGGAAATTTTGTTGACAAACTGCTTAATTACTGAGTTTTAAAACTACTTTAGAAATTGAGATAACACTTTTAAAAGCCTTCAAGAAACGGACGTCTTATTAAATCAGTAGGATTTCAAGATTACTTAATGCCATAATCTGCTTGAAAGTAAGTTAAACCTTTGGGCGTGGGAACTCTGGAATATCACGACAATAAGATTTCCATTAAGGAACTAAATACTTCTTAAAATGCTAGTTCTTTGTAGCCAGTTATTTCTAACTGTATCTTCATAACAATTTGATGAAGGGAAGAGGAATCAAACCCAAATGTTCCAAGAACAAGGTTTTTTACCATAAACCCATGTGCTGTCTCTGCGGTAGTGGAATTCACACATAAACAAATCTCTGAGATCCTCTAACACCATTTGACACTGGCACTCAGAACAGCACTGCTTTCAGGGCTATTCTTCTCCAGCCTTCATTTTGATCACGACGCATATAGCTCAATGAATTATTAACATAATGCAAAGAACTAGTATTATGTGATTACTTCAGCAATGGCCTTATTTTCCAGGTGTGAAGTAATGCCACTGCTCCATTTTAATTATATTCCACCGATTTCAGAGACATCCCCAAAAAGAGGATTTTATGACATTAATGAGGTCTGACAGTAAAATAACCCTTTAGGGGTTCAACAGACCATTTAGTTGTCATTGGTGACAACTGAACACCATGAATGCTTGCAACTCTATTCCACCTACTCTATTAACCATATACTTGTAACTGAGTTAAAGCATACTCAGGAGTGGGTACAATTTGACCAAGTTGACCTGAGGACAAACTATTATGGCAAGGAATGCTGAGTCCATTAAACATGGAATTCAGCTTTTTACATGAGACTGCTATCTGTACAAGAGGACATAATTTTAATCTCTAATAATTCCTAAAGTTAGCTGAAAGCGACAATGAGTTCAAAGGAATAAATTCTATCCTTAACACACTGCAGGAAGTAACATTACAGCTCTCACTGCATTTGAACTTTTGATGAGCAAGGAAGCTACCAGACAATATAACTGCAGTACTTAAAAATAAGATGAATTAATATTTCATCACTCTAGAACACCCTTTGCACTCACTTAGATGACCATATTCACTGGAACAACAGGCAAGGTTATTGCTATCTAACAATAGTGTGCAAGCTTTATAGAATTGATGAAAGACTCATAACATTCAATAGCCTGCCTGTAATCAAGCATGATACTGTTACATGTCTTAACACCTATCAGAGTTAGCATCGGAAAAAACAACTGATAAGCCCTACAGAAATCCAACAAGACAATAATTTCATCTTAAATAGATGTTCTCCCACACAGATTTAGGATGTTGGAGAGTCAGTAGCCACATCCTATCAAATACTTGCTTTCTCAGTCCAAAGTTTTGCAAGATGCTCACCCACTAAGTATGTGTCGATTAAACTGCTGTGGGTCCTGCTAAGAACATACCTGGTAGTGCAATAGCTTCCTATTTCAAGGAAGCAGTACTCCGAAGCCAGAGCACCTAGGAATGCCTTAAAAAACAACCTCTTTCTTACTATACTAAGTAGCAGGTTTGGACTCCAACTTTCTCCCCCATGCCTTTCAGAGGAAATAAAAGAAAACAAAAGAAAACCCAAAAAACATCATCAGATACCTTCAATGTTTCTCTTCCAACTCAAAAAAATATTTTATATTAAGAAAATTATGTTAAATTATATTAAGTAAACCCCACAACACTTCTGCACACCATGCCATGTTGTACTGATATTCCCATCAGCTGATACAACAGTGAAGCAAAACTTGTTCCCCTCAGAGCAGAGGTCAGTATCTGCTCTTTATGTTGATTTTGCAGAAGCCAAAAGTCAGGAGCAAACTTATTACCAGGCTAACCTTCTTCTTCCATTTGTCAGTCGCACCCTATATCAAACAACTTATTGAATAACAATCCAAACATAATGAGATACTGATTAGCAAAACACAGTGCTCCATTGCAAAGCACAGAGTAAAACTATTGCATCTCAATTACCAAGCGCATGCAAACCTAGCAACCTAGTCATTAAGTAGGGCCCCCACTCTGCATGACTGATAATAATGTAATATTAGACTAGCAGGTGCTGCTTTGCTCTGTTAAATCTTCAGCAAATTCAATTTAGTATGGAAAATAAACAGAGAGCACATTTGTTCCCCTCAACAAACATTTGCATGTTTCCCTTACTAAATCTGGAGTTTACAGACCTATCTGGGAAAAGACACATAGACAAGAAAGTGTTGTTTTTCAGGTCATTTGGATGCAAATTTAGTGGAACAAACCCCCTGTGTATAATGACACACACAGTGATCTACCATGGCTTCTTTTGTCACGACTTTTACATCAAGTTTTACATGATGTAGGAAGTTGTGCCTGGTACATTAACTACAGACATTTCCCCTTAACAATAAGCATGTTTTTTTAGTTCAATTATTTGTTCCTTGAACTAAATATTCTGGGGCAGATCTCCATCTGGCACTATTTGGCATGATTCCCTAGTTATCCCTTTACGTGTGAGAAGCTGGGTGTCTGCACTTGCTTTGAAGAACAGAAAGGAATTCTCATGCAGGCTACATGAGACCCCTACTGCTTTTACATAACTCTCTCACGTGAATTCTCCCACTAATTTTATTTGTATAATATATATATTTGATTTCCTGTTTCAGGGTCTACATCTGTGAACACAGCCACAATCCCAGTAGCTCGCTCGCTCCATTAATCAAGTGCTAAGGTTGCATTGGTTAATTTATGCAGTATTTATACAGTAATTATGTACTGCTTTTGCATTATAAGATTTTACCAATCCTAAGAGGCATTTCTTGAAAAGAGATGGAAAGGCTCAGGGTTTACCACTGTGACTCAGCCTTCCCCTGAAGAAAGCACAGCACAGTAACAGCCCATCACACAGGGTCCCCATATTAGTTCAACTGGTTCTTGCCTGTGGCCAGTCAGAAGCAGGGTAGGTGTTTTCCCCCACATACCAGTCATTACCATTCCTTTAGAAACCCACACTGTACTTTCAGTCTCCCCCTGTTCTGGGGAAGTACAGATACACATTTGAATTCCACAATTTAGACTTAAGCTAATGGCAATGTGTTTCTGCCTATTTCCACCCCACCTGCCTTGCAAATAAGACAGAGCATCAGCAATTGCAGAAAACCAGAGAAGAAACTGTATGGAAAAAACACTAACTAGCAACTAACTCATCTAGGTACCTCTTTGTTTACACAGGCTTATTTGCCCACTTGCAATTAATACCATGAGAAATTGATACCTTAATGAAGAATATACCAAAGTATTATCAAGTTTATGTAAAATGAGAATGGTAATGCCAACATCCATGTGTCACTTAGAAAAAATCCTGAAGCAATGCTCTGAGCATGTTTAAGTCACCGCTTTTTCAAGTTGCTTCAAAAGATTAATATCATAAATATCAACTTTTCAACCTTAAGCAGTGTAAGTCAGGACATTTTCAGTTCTTTTTTTGATTACCTCGCTACATCTAGATGTGGAAAAGAGTTATCCAGAGAGTTTAACTGTAATTAATACCTCTCCCCTGACTCACTTTTTCTGTTGGAAATCAGCCTTGCTACAGCTTACCTCAGAGATTAAAGCTTTCCAAATCTCTACCAAAACCATACATACTTCACAGCAGTGAGACTTCTCACTACAAAGAGCTAGAGCTTTAGTTTCTTTTGTGTAATGATTGAATCATTTCCATTGTACTAGAAACTATGTAAGCTGTTTCAGGCTTTTCCAGACAGGATACAGAACTATACATTATGTCTTTTCCTCATTTACTTCTTTCATGCCAGATTGAGAGCCTAATTGATCATAAACTGAGAATGATAGTTCCACTAAAATCAATATGTCTTCTTGCAAAAAGCATTCACTGACATGGATAATGTATTCTGAATCTGGAGCTGGGTTAGGAATAAATGCTTCCACCCACATTCTGCTGACCAACTCATGATGCTAAGCAGGACCTGATGGTAAACTGGTAGGCTTTTTGGGTCGCAAATGGTTCCGGGTTTTGGCTTGTTTTGGTTTAGTTGGAGTTTTTTTTATGCCAAATTGTTTCTACCATTGCATTTATGCATGTGATAGACTTAAAAGCCCACCAAACCATGGAAGATGGAGAGCATTAAAAAACCTGCCCACAACAGTTTATCCTTTTGCAGCACACCTCAGTCTGGAAGAGGTCCTCATTCTTGGCTTAGAAGGCTAGAGGCCAAAATTCAGTCTTCAAGGTCAAGAAACATATTTAAGGGGCAAAGTCTCACCTAATACCAATGTAGTTCAGTTTTCCTAGCTAATGAATTAATTTTGGGGAATGGAAATTCAAATCCTGCAGGGGGCTTATCGACAAATGGAGGTAGAAAGTCATTAAGAGTAATGCAAAAAAAAACCCTATTCGTTTTTAATACGATTTCCTGAAATGGGAATACACAGTTCCTTTTTCTGTGACCTTAAGGTAGATTAAAATAATTCAGTTTTCTGAAGCTATGACATATCTGAGATGGGTATATTCTTTATTTTCATTCTACATACTACATTTCCATAGCATGCAATACCCTGAAGTTTGTTTACATGGGAACATTTCACTCTACTTTTAGCTCTAAATGAAGCAAACCGTTGATGTATTCTTACGGATTTCATTAATAACTGGAGCTTTAAGCAGTTCCTTTAACTCCAAAATTAAGACTGGCTTGGAGGTGTGCAGAAAGGCTTTTAACATTCAAACTAATTCTTTTCAGAGGAGGAAATTAAAAGAGGGACGACACTACTTCAGGTTCTTGTCTTGTCTTATAAAAGGTCATGAGAGTAACCCAAGCTTCAAATTAGTTTGAAAAATGGTATTTCACAGGATGAGGATTGATTTCAGAATTTAGACAGAAAACTCCATTCTTGTAGGTACCTCCAGAACAACTGCTGAAACCGTAACACGATTTTTGATAGTTTGATCAATACCAGTTTAAGCAGCGATAAAACTCGCTTTGCACCAAAAAAAGTCAATTTCATACACAAAAGGGTGAGCTCGGGAGTTTTCTAAATAATTTTTGCTCTAATAAAAGTGGTTTACTCTGCCACTTCAGGACAGATCGATTATCAGACGTATACCATCTGTTTCTGTGAAAACATGGACAGAAAATATATATAAACCTATGTATTAAGGTTTAAGCAATAATCAAATGAAACTTGAAATAAAACAGATTGAGCACTTTGTAACAGAATTACTTTTAACACAACATATTTTACCTAAATCTGGCTCTTTTGGATGGCCCCTATTCCTTGCAAGACTGTTAAATTAAAGCAAGTCTAAAGTTTCCAATGTATTATGGTATCTAATATAAAAAGAATACATTCTCACAAAAGGAAAATATTTCCTTCTTTCTCCCCCAGGAAGGTGTGTGAATTCTAGATACAAGTCCCAAGCTGCAGGTGTTCTAAACAACATGCAGAACTTCAGACACCCAGCAGAGACACCCCTCACATTGCAAAAAGACCTTTCCCAGCTGTACAGACATTTGCAGAAAGAAAACTCAGGATATACAGGCATCTGTGCCACCTGCATTCAGAAAAAAAACCCTCTTTTCCTTACTCCCAAGCCAGAAATAAGTTTCTTTGTGAAAAATTAATCTATTTTAGTCTACAGTGCACTGCTGTTAACATGCAGTGTTTCATGTGAAGGGTAAGGCAGGTCCCTCAGCAATTATTAAGGTACATTACAACGCTATTCTAAGTGACACGAATTATTCTTGTAGTATCAAATGGCTGAGAAATTCTCCTCCCCCTGTTTAAGCAGACAGATTTCTCCAGAGAACAGAGTTTTATGTTTCAAGGGTCATCTGAATCAGATCCTGAATCACAAAGAAAGCTCTCTCCCATGCAAACTGGTATCATCCTCACCCTTACCTTGAAACCTATTTCTATCAGGAGGAAGTCTTTGAAATAGTTGTAGGAAGAATTCTTTAGAGGACAGACCCCTTCAGCATTTTATGTTTCCTGTTTAGGTGTTCAGTCCCTCTTGGTTTGTGTTTCATTTTACATTGACTCCAAACATGAACCTTGCAAGGCTGCAGGCAGTAATTCTTACATATGGCATAGAAGATATAATCACATATTCCACAATAAATTAATGGAATCATTGTTTGAAACAAGTGACCAGAATTAGGCTTGTTGCCTAAGGTTGTTCTGAATGATAGAAGTTACTATAAATATTACTAATGTTGTAAAATCTGCATGGTGTTAACATAATCTGTGGAGCAGTAGGCAAATATGAACTATTCCATTACCTCAATTCCTGAATAGTTCCCGTGTTACCATCCATGAGGATTCTGCCCATGATTTTGTCTCTGTGAATTCTGTATTTCAAACCCAGTAGGTTGTGGTCTACAGACAGTTTGCATTCTCTGTTCTATTTCTTTACCAAAAGAAGTTGCACAAATACCTGCTGATCTTATGTTCCTTCAATATTACATTACAAAGTGACTTCTCAGGGGGCTGCAAAATAGGCTTTTAAATCTTAACCACAGACACCAGAAAATTAAGCTCCCTGATCTCTCTCTCTACATACCCACCATGTTAATCAATATACTTACTAACTTTATAAAGGGCCAAAATAGACACAACTGTAAAAAGTGAGAAGGAAATCTTCCAAAGCCTTGTTATCTGCAGCACATTATGTATGAATAAAATACCATTCCTACTTCATGCTGTTATCTTGCCTCTCTCACCTGCCAATATATTAGGCCAAAACCAAGGACTGATTTCTCTCTCAGCAAGAACAAGCTATTCCTTCCAATAAGCTTTTATTTTGATTTCTAGTGAAACAAGTTCAGCACCAGGGCTCCAGCATCTTCAGAATTAGAACTGTTTTCTCTGCATTCAAGAATGAAGTCAGAAGAATTATGTTCTTAATTTTATGGACAACATAAGTGTATTCAATCTAGAGAGAAGCCTGTAATTTCACCCATGAAGGCTACCATGATCACAGAATAGAAAATAGGATAGCCAAAAGAAGAGCATAAATAACAAGCAAAGATCATTTTGAATCTCTGGAACTTTTGTTCTACACATCCACACCCTAGGTGAGACAATCTGTACTGCTTGCAGACATATCCCCATTCCTGATCACAAAAAAGTTTGGCTACATAAAATGTTGAACCAGTTTTATACAATACTGTTTGAGGTCCCAGTAGAAAGAATATATATGTCCTAGAGCTGCCTAACTCCAAAGGAAGCTTGCCAGAAATCAGTGCACCAATTCTGAAAGAGGAGGAGACTTCACGGAAGAAAGTATGCTGTCTTTCTCAGTCTAAGGCTAAACCAAACACATCTGTCTCAAGCTGGACAGAAAATGCATCTGTCTCATGTAAAACCTTAGACAGAAAAATAACCATC
The DNA here is from genome assembly GCF_033783945.1 of Neopsephotus bourkii. NCBI lineage: Eukaryota > Metazoa > Chordata > Aves > Psittaciformes > Psittacidae > Neopsephotus > Neopsephotus bourkii. The sequence continues at coordinate 5,401,362 of NW_026902223.1, forward strand.
AGAAGAACCAGCTAACAGTTACAAGCAGGAGTTGGGGTGGTACTTGACCCAAATTTGCATTTTCCATCAATGTTGCTTTTTCTGTCTAAAACTACAGCTTGCACCAATTCAAGCAATGTATGGCAATATTTGCCAATATGGCAAAATATGGCAATATAAACTTGCCATAATTCTCTCAAATACAACATGTGATAGACAAGGTTTAAAAAATTTTCTGACCATCTTTGCATGTTTCCCAAAAACTATTAGCAAGACATTGTATGTCCATGGGATGAATAAGCAGAAGCATCTTGGATTACTGCAGTTATCACCATTAACAGGTCACATCTACCTGTACGCTTTATGTTACCCTGCCAACGCATTGCAGCCATAACCCCAACTTCACTTGGTACAGAGCTGCTTTGTGCCTACGGAGAGGGGCAAAGCAGCCAATGTGTATCAGGAAATCAAGCTGAATAAAATAATGCTAATGAGACTGAATTGTCCTTTTGACATGAACAGTCAAATTGCAATTTCTTAATCCTTTGCTGTGGGGATTTAGGGCTTGATCCAAAGGCCACTGGAAATGAGGACTTTGACACCAAAGGGAGCAGATGCTTATCATGAGCAGACTCTTAAGCACTTTCCCCTCATACACAGTTTGGGGCTTAGATCAGGCCTTAAGCAAGCAAACTTTAAATGGTTTGTTCCATTTTCTTTCCTGATTTGCAGCAATCCATAAACTTTGAATCATTTCTAGTGACATTCCTCTCTGGAGAATGTCGGGTGCCAGCAGTCCCAATCCCAGTGCTCTGTCTCTGAGCGTAATCACATCCTGAGAGTCAATGAGGTGGCTACTGCAGCAGAGAGGGCACGGAAAGATAACCTGTTAAATTACCAAGCTAAGAATGTCACTACCACTTTGTTCTAAACCCTTTTGAAAAAAATTATATAGTTTGATTTGTAAGAAATAGAATTTCTATCTCTAGCTTTGAATTTAGTCTCCTATTTTTATGCATTTACATGAGATGTAAATCTAGCATACTTAAAATGACTCATGCTATATGGATGATGAAAGCAATGCATAAAATAAGTTTGAGCTTTGCTTCATAAAGTCAAAGAATTGCTGTTATGGAAAAAAAAAAGGGGGGGAGAACCTCTTCCTTTTATCTCATAGTAGGCATAAGGAAATTGAAACAAGGGAGTGCATTCACATATCACACTTAGCGTACTCCTTTCAAAAATGATTCAGGTCTCTTCAGGGTCAGTATGCATCAGTTCATCAGAAATTTTCAGAGAAGGAGGGAGGGAGAAACCAGCTCATTCACTTCGGAAAGCTTCATTGAGAATCTTTCAGGTGTCAGTGAAATCAGAGCTATGCCATTTACCAGTGGGAATCTGGACCTGGTGTGAAACTGTCGCAATACTAGAGACATCTGAGACCTCAGATATCATCCAGCCATTCTGGGAAAGCTGAAACTGTGTGCTACTGGTCAGGAGCATTGACATGACAGCTCTTGTGAGAGGGAGCAGCACACAAGGAGGGATACGTAGATATCCCAGGAACCCTCTCACTCCAAACTAGTTGTTATCAGAGCCAGTGAAAATCTGGGCTTCTTTAAGGGTGGTATCTGGTAGTACAAATTGCACCCAAGGCTCATGGCATGTATCCAGGACTTCAGTTCCATTTGGTAACTGTAGGAAGAGCTAGATGATAAACACAGATAACCCTTGACAGAATTATTTGGTAAAGTACTGCGTATTTTTGGACGACAAAAGAAGTGATTTCACAAAACCTGGAGTGTCTTTATAAAATTGCGTATTTCTTACAGGATTCTTTTCCCTCTGCTAGTAGAAGACCTAATATGATAAAAGCAACAGGCTCCTTTTCTCATTCAAGACAATGCACAAAGGTAGGAGCTTATAAGGTGGCAAAAGCATCCTTTTAAGCTATTTAGAGAAAGATTCATTTGCAACATAAAAAGCTGCACACTTTATTTTTAAAAGCAACAACCATGACTGATTATAGCAGGATTTTTTTCTCCCTTGTAGAACATCGCTTTCTTCAAGGTCTCAAAATCAGATAAAAACATACAAATAATTAAAAAAATCCCTTTAGATCAGAGCAAAGATTGGAACATTGATTTTCATTTATTTTGCAGCTACTGCAGCCATTTTCTTTGTGCAAGTTCTAGAAAATGAAAATCCTCCACTTGCTCATGCAAGCAGCAGGGATTTATATTGCTTAGCACCAGTCTGCAGAACTGCAAAAGTAAAAGGTGGTTTAAAATAACTTTCATTAGAGCAAGCACTTGTTTAACACTGTTTCCAACAACTGTGTTGTTTTTTAAAGAACAAACAAAACCAGTAAATACTGCCTTAAAACTAATATTGCAAGGCATATATACATGAACAATTAAAAGTCAACAGCAGCTCTCTGCTCACTGATCTTCATGAATTATTTAGGTGACCCTTCGCAATGACAGGTCCTGAAAAGTCATCAGGTGCATGAATTGTCAAGTGGCTGAGGAACGAAAACCCCCAACAATGCAGCAAATGGAAAACTTAGATCAATTGACCAAAGAAAGTTCTCCAGTTTGTTTCAGGTATTTTTTTCCTCTGGAATTCACTAATGACCTGGAAGTTCAGTTAGGTACGTGCATCTTTGAAATAGGAGAAAAAGAAAATCAGAGAACAGTAATTCCTGCAAATAATCCTGAAGGAATACTGACTGCAGATTGCTAATGCTCCACGAGCCCCATACACCCTCCTTGTAACAGATATTCAGCTAGTTACCACATAATGCAAGAAAACAAACTCAAATGTAGAGCGGCATTCAGGATGTGCTGCCTATAAACACAGACTTTCATACATATGTATGTACATCTGAATAGGAAGTAGAGCTCTTGCCTCTACAAGTTCTTTATCTGGTACATTTAATGGGTTTAGGATACATTTTGAATTTAAAAGAAATGAAGATTCTTTAAAGACCTCCAAGGCACTAAGACTCCACCTCTAAGCTGGACTAACTGAACAGACAAGGGACTATTGCTAGCCTCAATACTGCTATATGTGGCATATTACTCAGTACTGGTACTGTGAAACCTCTGTGGTTTGGAAAAATACCTGAAGCCTCTAAAACCCATGAATGATAAAATACATGACCACAAATGATTTCTGGAGATACTTGCATTTGTTAATAAAGCAGTGATCAAAATTGGCACCTCCGTGTATCCAAGTCCACCATAAAGGAAAAAAACTTCATAAAGGACTACACAGATCCCATTTAAAAAGAAAACATCCGGTGCCAAAGATGCATAAAAGGACCACTCTACACCCACATACTTCCTTTTCCGTTGTATTCCATTTCCGATATTCCTCATACACTTACATCAGGTTTTCTTTCACCTCTACAGATGGTGCATTTTGCTCAATTTTTCTTTTAATGTCACTTCTATGCTTAAGACAAACTGATCTAAAGCTCGGTGGTATTTTTACTAACATTATTAAACGGTCTTGTAAATAACATTTATCCTACCCTGGGCTTTCAGACAAGTTGAACATTCCCCACAGCAGAAAGCAAGTGCTTAACCTGCGCTGCAGAATCAGATAGAGGCTCTTCACTTGCTGTAGTAAGTTGTCCCCTTGATGTGCCAGCTTTATTTTCCCAGGTATCATCTGCCTCCACAGATGTGCATCATTAAGATCAGAACAACCAAAAGCAGTATTTCTATATAATTAAACATTTTTATGTAGTAAAGTAGGTATGGTACAAAAGCCATTAAATGTCTCCCATCAGGAACTCAGCAGCCATCAAACTCAATATGGTGTTCTTAGGAAGCCTGGATTCAGGACCTGCATGGGTGATAGGTGCTATAGAAAAATTTAAGATCCATTAACAGGGGGTTTAGATATAATAGTTCCATCTTGCATCTGTGAATGCTTTTGTGATCAGCTGAGGGAATGACTCCCACAGAGAAGTCCATAAAAATCAAACATTTCACTAATGATATTTCTATATTTTTTTGTGCATCACTGAAACCCCCAGTTTTATGCACTTTGATTGGTGATGATGCATTAGAGTAAGTGGTAAAAAAAAGGAAAAAAAAGAAAAAGGAAAACAATGAAAGGTAATTTATATACTTGTCTTGTAGCAATGTGTTTGAATGGGCAGTTTCAGAGATGAATACGGAATACTATCAACTTTTTCATCTCTAGCATCCTTTCATAAGGTACAACACCAATATGCTTCTGAATGAAACAGAGAATAATTTTCTTTACTCCTCTCAATGAATCCTACTTGGTTTTGTTTCTTATCATAAGAAGTGAAGTTGGGGTGGCAGATACATATCTTTATGTTTCAAGTGGATACATTCAGGCATTTATGTATATGAGAAAGCTGATTTTGAAGCACAGAAATTTGTACTTTCTACCCAGCAATCACCTTTACTGGGCTTTAGTGCTTTCGCCCCAAAGCACAAGGAAAAATCTAACCAGGAAAATATAAATTCCCTATAAAGAATGATGATACCTTGAGTCAAATTAACTTCTGGTATTCACAGAATTTCAAAACCAGTTATTCCTACCTATGTACAAGTTAAACGTGTAAGAAGAAAAGCCAGGGGTTTTGGTATATGACACAAACGGTACAGTAGAGCTATGTGAACATCAGCTTCTGCAATCAAGAAACAGTCTCCTGGTGGAAACAATACTACATTCTAAAAGTCTACGGTGAGGGAAAACAGCAGGATAGAAAGCATAAAGAAAAAACATAAAACAGCTGAAAGAAGGAGAGATCATCTCTTTTCTGACACTAAAGCGAAAGTAACCAGAAGTGGGATAAAACTGATTTCCAAAGCTGTATTTTTAAGACATTTCTTTATAGTTGACCATTTTGTTGTAGAAACCTCTCTGTACTCACAAAACTACTTAGGATTTTTCAAAACAGAATCTCTGTATCTTTTTTGGCAATCCCTTGCTAGTAGATGCAAAGTTCATACTTTTCTTCCAGCCACACTTTGAAATTCTCTAGGTATGGATATTCCTGGAAATATGGATCAGTCTTAACTGCAAAAACCAAAATAAGTCTTTTAAGAATAGAAGGATCCAAAGCTGATAAGCAAAAAAACCCTAAAGCCTAGAAGATAATTCATTAAATACCACCAATTTGTAGCCAGGAGTTGCATACAGAGGCTCTGATTCTTAATGACTTTGATGTGTCAAAACTAGGTGCAATTGCTTAGCTGAACTGAAGGAGAAGAGCTACTGAGGAATTGCAAACCTACAGAATACAACAAACACAAGATACCATGCTGCTTAGCTTTTCCTGTTTCAGAGCGAGAAGTACATTTGATGGGGAAATACTTCCTCATTCATGAAATCCCCAGAGCTCCGTTTTGTCATGCAATGACTCCATCACTGCCAGCCTTGATTCAGCTCCTGCAAACAGGGAAGGATGCCTGCCAGGACTTGTTACTTCCTATTATTCCATCTCCTTTCCACTACATCTCTAACAGATATCATTCCCTTTTGCAGCTTTATCTTGCTCGCGATTTCACATTTAAAAAGCCTGCCAGTGATTTCAAACCATTGTTCTATCACTAAAGACAGTAGAGCAAAGCATGCTCCATGCCTCATCCTGACAAGAGACACAGCTCTACACAAGCTGCAAATATGCTCTACTCTGCCTCTGGAAAAACAAATTAGTTACATGGGCAATAGATCATGTGTGGCTCATTAAGTGTTTACTTACAGTTACTGTGCCTGCTAACACACTTTGTGACTTGCTATTAACTCTTTACCTCACCTCTGCTTTCATTGTCCCAAAGGCAGCGTTCTTTTACCCAGTGTGCTGAAGCCAAACACCACACCGAGCTGAGATATTTGCTTTGTGAACAGGAAAAGGTGCCAGGCATGTAACACAGCCAGCACACCTTTACCCGGAAACAGGTAAAGCCTTTTATACAAAATGCAACTATAAAGGGACCATATAAAATTCAGTGACTAATTTTTGTCTATCTCAAACAAAGCTCCCATGGAAGTCAACTGATCAGAGGATGTCCCGTTCTGAATGTCCACTGTTTTCACTGAGTTTGTGATGAAGGAGATCCCAGAAACCTAGACATCCATGAACATGACCTCTACAACGGGGCAGTAACCTAAATAAAGAACTAGAACTATTGTAGATAGGAATTGTCCAACAAGTAGAAATAAAAAGAGAGGAGCAATTATTTGTTGATCTGTACAGACAAAAAAATTAGACTATCATTCTACAAGCAATTTATTGCAGATCTATGTGCCAGATTAATTATAAGACAATGTATTTATACAAATCCAAGAAAGAGGTTTCGACCCCTCTTTCCAAGAAGAGGGGTTCAGCTACAAAAGTAAAGCACATCCCATCAGGTTTTTCTGTATATGCATTAGTCTTTCACTGTCAATTGCTTCTCAATAGAAATACCTCAGAAAAGAGTTGTGTAACTTACTGAAGCAGCTAATTTTTATCTCAATGATACATTGTCATTGGCCCACTGCAGTGGAAGATAAGGTTATCAGGAAGACTGAATTAAACTACATTAAAGACTGAAGGAATAAAAAATTAAGAAGTCGGCACAGCAAAACTATTAACACAGCTTAAAACTCCAAACTTGACACAACCTTTTCTTCCATAAAAAAAGAAACAGATCTTTTGGAATCCTGTTTGACCCAACCCTTTAAGGTGACTGGCTACTTAGAATAAAGGCATATGCGAATGCTAATTGTGACAGGCTGTATAAATGCATCTGCTGACTATCTGCTAATAAGAACCAGAAAACAAACAAACACAAATAGATAACTGGAGTGAAGTACACACACTGATCCTAATGTTTGCTACTTGTAATCTTGCTTTCATTTTATACTCAGTATCTGACATGTTGAAACTCAGCAAGATTGATAAAGCCTAGTGTTTCCCCTTTACTGAAAGGCTTTCTCTCACCATACACTGCTGGCAAACAAGTTTCAACATGGGAAGTCCACCCATCAGTGTGATAGTGAATGAGAGAAGGCAAATGTGTGTCACTGCAGCAGGCATGATGCTTCATATTCTCAAGGACGGGAACTGAGCTTTAGCATTTTGAGGACTGTGGGCCATGTTATGAGAGCTAAGCTAATTATTTCCAAGGTAAAAATCTAATTAAAATTCCATAATCAAGGAGTCTTAATTCCATAAGCAAATGTACCACACTTTCAAAGAATTAAAAGATCATAAAAATACCCTCACTTTATTATATTTTCATCTTACAAGCCATATAAAGGACTATTTAACTCTTAAGGTGTCATTTTAATTAAAGCATCTTCACTGCCTAGATTTTTCTAGCTAAAATCCGTTTTTAGCTAGAAAGGCTGGTAGGTTTTGCTGGTTTTTAGTTATAGAAAAGAAACTCTATGAAAATTTTAAAACCAAAGTTTTTTACCTTAAAGCTCTTTTGACTAAAACCACTCTTTGCTCCACAGGGAGCTTCACCTGCACTGTGCTTCCACTTGGCAGAAAAATGCCTGATACTGGAATTTCGTGTTGAAACCAGGCACAAAAAAGACATTAGAAATTGAATTCTCTAATGGTGTACTCATGTATTGCTCCACTTTTCTAAAAGCTGATACCCAAACTACTTGACAAGCACCGTACTGTGCAGCACTGCCACATGCACTGTTTCCTTCTATTTTGTCATAAACACCTCTTAAATAGAACACGGTTTCGATTCTTACAACAAGACATATGAGTGGACAACATCTAGTTTTGTTCAAAGAAAATACTTGAACTGAGTGAATAATTCCTTTGGGAATAATTTATTTGACAAATTTCTCTATTTCCCTGTTTATAAATTGTACAAATGGTGTAGCCATGGGGAAAATGCACACTGCTCCAGTGGGAATAGGTAGAGATTCCTAAAATATCACAGAACAAAATAATTTCTCCAAGTTCTTTACATCAATCCTATAAATTTCTGTAGCTGGATCCTGTACATTTGTCTCCACTGGCTGAAAATATTACTTTCTAAGAAAAATTGTGGAAAAATTGCATTGACAATCAAAACTGCAATTTCTCTCTTCTTCATTTAATGCATCATGAAACTCAAGTAAAATCACAGTGGTGATTCAGCAAAGAAAAAACAGAGCCAGTTTTCCTCCATATGTGCCATGATCGTGTATTACGCAGTGAACTTTGTATGATCAGTTATCAGGTTGGGAAGTCTTTAACTATGGTTTTGATTTCCACTTTATTGAGGAATTTTCTGTCTTTGCAAGTTACAAAGTTAAAAAGAATATTTATAATACTTCAGTATATAAAAAAAGCAAATAGCTAAAAAATAATTAATTAGCCAATATAAAAGTAACTAAACCAAAAATAAAAACAAAAATATAAAGAAAAATCAGCAAAATAACTTTCTTTACTAGCTAAGTAGCTAAAAACAAGCTTCTGAAGCTGCCTGGATAGGTGGTAGGTCCTTCACTCCTAGAACTCCTCATTCATTCTCTGAGACTTATGAGGGAAAATACCTACTTTCTATTATATATAAAAACAAACGGAGAGATTCAATAAATCCTGAGATTGAAGAGCATATCAAGTAAATGGAGGTACAGTTAGGTTTTCTTTTAAAAAAGCCCCCACACTATCTCCTTTCTACTCCACAGACTACAAAGGTTTGCTTGCACATGTGTGATAGCATAGACAGAGAAAGAACATGGCCTTGAAGGAAAAATGCTGTCAAAAAGGTATTCCACTACCCAAATGATCAAAGACTTCACAGGATATAGAGGTTTTAAGTGTGCTGAAAGCAATAGCAGATAGTATAGAGCACCAAGGTAAATCTATAATGAGGACTGGTTTATGACATTAAATAATATCCCATATTGACAAAATACGATTCCCTGAAGATGGTCAGTAAAACTGATCTCACTCGCATTGTAAGAATGTTTTAGTGATGATGACAGCAACAACTGAAAGCATTCTGGATGTTCTCAGATAAATAGATATGAGGTAAATTGATGCTGCATTTGAAGGCAGAAGTTTTGCCGCTGGCTGCCAGGAGCTAGGAATTTACTCAGGAAATCCCACAACCAAACTTCAAACATGAGATAAGTGTGACTTCTTTTAGAAGAGTTTAATGCCACTGCATTTTCACTTACTTCCAACAGTTATCCCAATTTACCTCACTCTACCCAAGAAACAGTTATGACTCAACCCATAACACGTTGTACCTAGCCCCTAAGCAACACCTTATGCTACCTGTGAGGTCTTCCTAAGCGACATCAAGGGATGTTTCATTTGGCATTCCTAGAAAAGGTGCCAGAGCTTCCTACATGAAGTATATTTGCATGATTTAATTAAAAACAAAAAAGTTAATTATGATCCTCATTACCATAAGGTAACATTATACGGCTCCTAAAAATACCACCTTAGTGAAGACAAATGCATCTCAAAAGCCTTCCATGAACCTAATATATTAAAAGCAGATACTTCTGAAAAGCTACATTAATTTACCGTTCTCTCTTTAATTTCGTCCTGCTGGGCTGATGCACTGGATATCTGTGATTAGCTGGTGTCATAATTAAGGAAACAATGTGATCTGAATGAAAATTCAAGCAGGAGAGTTCAAATCTTTGATGTACAGATTCCTAGCATTATCCTAGAAAGTGTGGGCTACTTCTCCGCTTTTCTTATATGAGGAGTGAACATAATATTTTATTTACTGTACAAGCATATCATGCAACTGAACTAATATCCACAGGATCTCTGCCTTAGGCAAGAAAGTATTACACAAACACACTTCTTATTAAGGAGGAAGCAAGCTTTTTACAAGGAAAAATTTCAGACAACGTCCACTCCAAGTTCTCTTAGTTTGATATGGAAAAGGAACCTGGCACAGAAGCCATTTGAGATGCACAGAGTTGACAGAGTGACGCTGCAGGGGTGATCAAGACCCCCCAGTGTATGCACACTTTATACTTTAATAACTGGAAACAGGCTATGACCAGATCAATTAAATTTGATGATGATGTAGAACTGGAACCTAATGTGGAAGGGCTGAAGTCAGAAAGGAGCCAAATTCAGTGACATTTAGAGAAACTTAGGAGCAGTTTTACAGATTTACTATAGGGATCCTGGAAATAACAAGGTCACAGAGAAAAACACAGAAACTTTAAGGAAGATGCTACAGAACTGAAACAGAAGATAAAATAGGATCTATGCGAACAAAATCCCAAAACTGAGATCAGAGTGATGCTGCTTCTTATTCACATCTGCTCCTTCCCATTCTCCTTCCTTTGTAAAAAGATTTGAGTAGAGCTGCAAATGCTAAGAATCCTTACTCTACACCCATTAAACCACTTAGGCCCTTTGCAGAGGCTTCATGCCAATCACAAGCAGTAACTGAGGTTTCTGTTGAGATATGAATGCCTATAATGACAAAGTCAGTCACAAACTAAGGCCAGTGACTTTGCTGGAAATTTTGAATGAGAAGAAACTGCATGTTTCAGCCTGGAAGATTAGAAGATTTGAGGCTGCAGTTCCAGCTGATACACAAATTTATCACCTTTTATGTGACACTTTGTCTTCTGCTTCCAAATTGCTGCATTGTGAAAAGTAGCAAAACTCATTATAGTGACATCCTCGCTCATACAGGACAGCAGTTACTTGCATGGTAAGTGCTGTTGAACTGAGTGTAGATAAGAATCTGTGTGGATCTCTATATCATCGCCATATATGCAACCATAACCGAACTATACGGATGGGTTACACAAGCAATGGAAGAATCTACTTGTTTGCAGAAGTTTCATAGACTAATCTGAAAAGCAACCTAACCCCAAATAACAATGATAATGGAGTTTCACACTTTGTGCCAGAGGCACACAGAATTACAGATAAGAAATTCAGCCTCACTGAAAATCAGTGGGAGTTGTAGTCATAAGTCACTTAGGTGCTTTTCAATATTTAACCTAGGTCTAAACACACTTGAATATGATTTTTATAATTACCTGCTGTTGAGCTCTGCTCCTGCAGAAATCAATTGCTGTTTTCCATTGACTTCAGGAGGAACAGAGCTGGGTCACTGCTGAAATCTTCAACAAATTCCAACCTTACTGCTGCAGAAAAGTCTTAAGAATTAAAATATTCACAGTGTAATTCCATTGACACTATTAGGAAAGTGTATTACAAGGTTTTTCTTAAGGACTCTAGATTCCTTTAAGAGCCTGCTCAAAGAGGGGCAATTTTCTATTCTTACAACCCCTACAAAATTCAATAGAAGAAAGCATTCTAAAGCATATTTCAAGGTAATATTGTCAGCAAATATAGGTCAATCATTCACACCAGTCATGTTAGTTACGCAAGATTAGGCAAATTTGGAAAACACAGCCAAAGAATAAAGCAGTGCAGATATTATGCAAATAATAATTTTCCCCAAATTTAGTAACAATGACTACTAAAACCTAACCTGAAGCTATATTACTCTACTCTTCATAAAGAACGGATGTGGTAAATAGAATTAAAATGATAACAGTGATAGTCTCATTAGCAGAGCTGGGTAGCAAATTATGCAGCTTTTCCTGCTGAATTAATCTGTCCTCCCCCCATTCATTTATACCTCCTGCTGGGGAAAAAAATAATCAGTTTGAGGCAGATTGATTTTATTGGCCTTCTTTCACTTAAATTAAAGCTGCTGTAAAACCAGGCATGATGATGGCAGATAGATATGGATGGTGGCGGGGGGGGGGGGGGGAGTGGGGTTAGTTCTCAATGTATTTCAAGTTATGAAAGGCTAAAGTGGATCAAAAAAATGTAAGTATTGCTAAGAAAGAGAATCCAGCTGATCAAATTGGGATCACACAATGATCAAAGACTTCTGTTAAGGTCAGCAAATTACCAGGGCCTGGGGCTCTCTCCTGAAAAGGATTGAAAACTACACACACCTCAGGAGTTTATCAGTATCTGGGAAGTAGATGTGTGGGTATAATCCCCAAGGATCAAACAAACATCATCCCTATGAGTTCAAATTATTCCTATTTTTACACATAGTATTCTCTTTGGGTCTGGGGGAAGAGGGAGTTGTTTGCTTTTCTGTTGTTTCTCTAAATGTATTTGTTTAAATGAACTCTTGGCTTTTTCGTTTGAGGGGAAACTGATAGGCAGGGACACAGTCATCTAAATGAAGTTTTTAGGAGCACTTCTCTGTAGAAATGAACTGAAAAATAAATCTCTCTTAATTTCCTTCTCCCTCTTGCTGTTATTTGCTCTAATTCATAGCTCAGACTGCTCCCTCCGAAGTGCAGATAACTTGCTTCACTTTAATTTCTCAAGAGTGACAACACAGAAGTGCTTTGCCAGTGACCCAGACTTACAGAGCAGTAAAGAACTGACTTAACAGACATAGACCAGATGGTTGCATGCCAGAACAAGGTAGGACAGCCTTTCTAGAGAAGGGAGAACAAGAGGTAATCCACAGTCCTGACTACCTCAGAGAGAAGAGATTCATCAAGGAAGTTTAGCTTGCTTTTTGTGTCCAAAAGTTCCAGAATATTTAGGATATTTTATAAATTTAAATACATTGTACATACAGTAATTTTCCCTTGATTTTATTCACTTTGTGACACATTACATATGGTTAAGAGGTTTCTTTGCATGGCTGACATCTAGTGTGACATCTCACCACACAGCTGTTGGGATACAGCCTTCAATAACACACAACCTTAGAGCCTTCATTCACTGACTTGGCAGCTTTCCTCCCTCTCTCAAGTTTAAGCTCTCTCTGCCAAGCATCAGCAAAAATCCCTTGTTTCAGAATAGCTCAGGTTGTGGAGCACTCATGCCAGCTTTCAAATTCCAATTCATGGGTTTTACACTTAGATCCTTATGGCAGATGTCATGCTTAAACCAGACCTGTCGAGAAGTGAGCCATTAGGAAATTCTCTTTTGGATCTAAATACCCCCATATTTCACATTCAAGCACTACATCCAAACACACTCTTCTTTAGCAGATGGAAAATTCTGTTCAACTAGCACTGTTCCTGAATCTTGGAACATGAGGCTTTTAAACTGTTGTAAAGACAAAAGATGAAGCAAAAACAAGTCAGCAGAGCTTTTCCCTTCTGGATTACACAAGAACTTAGACCTCTTCTGTAATAAATTTACTTTGACAGCTGCTAAAAAATTTACCAAGCTTGACAACATGCACAGAAAGCAAAATAGGGCAAGATTTGTGGGGGCTTTCCTCCTGTTTATTGTCAAGAAATCTGTTTATTGTAAAGAAATAATATTCAATAGTCTTCATGTGGTAAATTAGAAGCAATGAGTTTGTTAGCTACGTCCCACTCTCCCACAGATGCTATTTTATATAGTCATTCTGTAGACAATGAGGTCTTCTCTCATGTATAGCTCTGAAGAACAAATGAGAGTTCAGTTTGAGCAAGCCCTGGATTGTATTTGGAATACAAAATACACTGCCTTGTCAAGAAAAGGAACTTCTCCTTTTCAGACCTAGATAAAGCAGAAACACAGAGCTTTGATGATTTCTACAATGAATTTGGAGAAATGACTTTGAAGAATTCTGAGCTCTGAATTTCACTCTCAGCTACAAAGGAAGATTAGTTTGATTTTGTACCAGTATGGATTTGAATCCATCTCACTTTCCTCCTTAATGCTTCCAAAGTGCTAATAGCAGCGCAAAAGACTTCAGTGGCTCAACATAAATGAAAACAAATTGCAGGAACTGTGGCCAAGCTAAGTACTGGGACTGCTGCATGTCAAATGAGAATCAGCTGTTTACTCTGCTAGCGTTCAGTGCAGATTGCTGCATTGATTTGTTTAAACTGCACACCACATTAATATTTCTTATCTCATCCCAAAGCCTTAGCTCCATCAAATTTGGAAGGCGATAACCCAGTATATTATAGGAAGAACATGTGCTATCAAGTAAAGCTTTAGATGTGACTGACTGAAATATATTGATTTTTGCATGGTTGGACTTGAATTGTAATTTTGATCAGAAGAAAAAAGGGCAGTAGCTCACTAGTGCTGCAAAGATCACACACACAAAGCAACAGAATGAAGTTTTTTGACTATATAAAATACTCCTTATTCTTAGTCACCTTTGAAACCTCACTTTCTTTTGGTGCTTGTTTGTTTTTGTGCTCTAAGTGAAACATTTAATGAAAGTTGCAGATGGAAGCAGAAGGTCCTGAGCAATATTTATGTCATGCCTTAGGAGGGCACTGCAGAACGCAGAGGGACACAGGAGAGATGGAGGATGTAATAGTTACTTCACTGGGCTTACAGGGAAATTTAACATTTAATCTTAAAGAGAGTTTAAGATGGGTGGGTTTTTAATCCTGGCTGATAAGAGATAAATCATACCCAATACTGCGGTCCAGAGCATCCAGACAGATCTAAACATACCAAGCATTCCTCATCTACTTTCAGAAACTGATAGTTAATGGCATATAAAAAGTTACTTTACCACACATGCAAGTACTGTATCTTCAATCTACTTCACCATGAAAAACTACTGATTTTGGCATCCATCCCTTTGAGATTTTAACTGAAAACATGCTAGAAAGTGAAGGTTTCCTCAGATCCCTAAATAAATAAATCAAAGTCATACTTGGGGGTTATCCTGGAGAAATTACATTTAGGACAGATAATTTTTTTCCCCCAAAATAAATCAATTCCTTTGAAAGCTTTAATTGAAGAAAAAAAGAACAATTTTATCAGAAAATCTTATTCCTCACTCTCAAATGTCTTAAGCTACTAACAAATGAAAGAAGACTTTACAATGTATTTCCATGAGCAATTTCTGCTGACAAAAAGTTACCTGGAGCAACCCTTGTGAAACATCTAAAATCCATGAATTTTCACTGGGGGGGATTATCAGTAAAAGATACTGAATAGAACCATTAAAGAAATGGGAATTCCTTTAACATAATAATTGGAATATGCTCACACTTGGTTCTTTTTTTCTCCTTTTCCTTTTTTTTCCCCCTCCCTCTGTGAATGTATTTCCAGCTAAGCAAATTTTAAATATGGCAATAAATATCTTCAGAATTCAGTTATGACAATAAAACCCACTTCAAATAACCCACTCAAAAGGACCCTTAGTTCCTCTAGAGATCCCATGTTTAGCACATTCAGCACAAACGCTGGGTTCTGCACTACTCGGTTGAAGGATTGCTTTTTAGGCCCCATCAAGTTTGCTTATTTTTGTGCCTTTTGATTTGCATTTATAGTTGCAGACATGGAAAACACTACTGGGAACATCTGTCCAGTTCTACCACAGATTTATCCCGGCTGTAATTGGATTGTGGCCTACGTAGCGGGAGGCAGATTACTTTCTTCCCCAAGAAAATAAAACATATTTTAATATTCTTGGTGCTTCACAGGCTTTTGGTGGTGGTGACATATGCTGGAAACATGAACTCCAAAATGTACCCTTTGTAATGTGAGCAGAGTGATAATTATATGGGACTGAGCCAAAAAACAACAACAAAAAAAATCACATACTGTACACAGGAAAGACTAAATCAGTGGATAATCTAAACAGTCAGGGATTGGGGACCAGCATTTGGTAATACCAGGTAAATCTAGGAAATTAGCATTAACATATAACAAAAGCAATATGACCTTTGAATTAGCATAAACAAAGAAGCCACAACAAATTACTATGACACAGAAGTAGAAATATAGAGGGGAAATCCCAACATTCAAGAGAGGGAAAGAATTGGTGTTAGAAATGAAAGTGCATGGACTGTGTTGATCATGTCAGACCGGCACTCTGTGCAAAACCAACCATACCACAAAGGGCATGAACTGGTGTTATGATACTCCTCTGGTCAGCTGAGCTCCCTCCAGGGATTGCCGTGTACACAGATATACCCCAGACCAGCACTAATACTGCTGTCTAGACAGCATCAGACAGAAGGATGTTAACTTTGTACATGATTCAAGACCCCTACAAGCCAACCAGAAGCCCTAAAACAGTCCTCGGTAAGGAAATGCTTTCCTGCACAGAGGTAGTCCGCTCAAACTGAGTGATGCTAAGGGCAGTAGTGGAAGACAAACACCACAGTGAAAATATTGTGTGACAAGCTTTTCTCAGGAGATTTCCATGGCAATTCTCAACCTTAGCACATCAGGCCATACAGAGCGAGTTCCTGAGCACCTGTATCACTACACCTCAGGATTACTTGGCTCAGAAAACAAGCCTGTCTGGGTGTTAGAACAGAAGTGACAGAGAAGCAGGGTGCACAGCGAGCTTCATTAATGGGAGTCTGTTTGCTTTTTACTTTCAAGTGGCAACCATAGCTTGAGGTCACCTCCTGAGAAGTTAATCTTATAAACCCTGACAAGTGCATATCTTGTCAAAGCTAATCTCTGGGTTTGTACACGGTACCTATTACAGCTGTTACCCAGTACAGGGATTCATTCCCCAGTAGAACACAGCAGACGATGCAAACTGGTGCAGACACATACTCGAGGACATCGTCTGCATTCAGGCTGGGCATCAGTCACATGAAGAAGTCAACAGCAGTACAGACCCAGTCTACAGCACAGGCTCCCCGTTCAGCAGCCCTTAGGAGACTGTCTTCATGTTTCCTGGGTGGAAAGTCCATACATACATGGTCACACAAGCAAAGCCATAACAAGCAATGCTATGGAACACAAAAATTTTGCTGTGTTAGGACAAGCACTCATTCTTTCTCCTGTATTTTATCGGTAAGATCCATACACATACGTTCACTTACAAACAGAAATGAGCACAAGAGGTAAGAAAATCCTGACTAAACATCCAATACAATAGCTTGTCTTATTGCTCAAAACTTTCCCAAAGAGAAGTAAGTGGTTTTATTGCATTTAACTCCCTCTGACATCAGTTTTTATTTAGTTCAGCCGGAGGTCAATGGGAAGTGAGCACCTCCAGCAACCTGAGAAGGACGTTTCGCATCTTACAAAGCTGTTACTTGCAGCTGTTTATATAATTCAATGGGCCAAGACCTATAAATTCTGGTGACACTAAAAGACTCTGCTTTTGAAAGATGCTGAACATGCCTACTGCTAAGGAGACCTCAGCCACATGCTTATAAGCGACAGTGCAGGTACTTCTTCCACCAGCTTTGTGCTAGTACAGTCTTTTCCTCTGCCAGAGATAATACATTAAGATTACAAGCCCAAGGACCTTCCAAATGCCCTAGCAAAGAGACTTCTCTAAAACCTATGGAATTAAAAACAGATCAATTCTGATCCTGATTTTTGGAAGAAAATCAATTTATAACCCTTGAAATCATGTTGAATCTTCTGTAAACACAGGTAGTTGAAATGCCTCTGGTACACACCGCGTGCTTCTGGTGTGGTATGAACCTACAGCTTCCCACTTTAGGCTGATTCCACTGTCAGACCCAACACATCCTTGTATATTCCTTAAAGGCAGGGAAAACTCTTCCACATTTGAAGAGCAGTATATGACTTTGGCACTTTTCTCCTGTTTATCTCCCTTGGCTCATAAAATGTACATGAGATGCTATAGACACAAAAGAAACCCTTCCACTTTACCGTCACGTAAGACCTTCACTTTGAAAGAACAGCTTTTAAGCAACAGTACATACAGGAATCACATGCTAATGTTGTGCATCCTAAATGAAAAGGAAGGCTTATGGGTAGTTGTCAATCATTAGCATTGCTTTTAGCCATACCCTACAGGCTTCTTTAGGCCACTGAACAGTGGAAGGGCGACAAAGGACCCCTGGTCCAATGCCTGGAAATTGTATTTTTGTCCTAATAGAAGTCCACAGATCTGAGAAAGCAATTCCATTCACTTCTGTCAGGAGCAGTTTCTCCATCAGGCACCTGTTCTTCCAGAAACAGAGCTTTCATGGAAGGTTTAGCTATGCTGTCAATGATGAAAAATGGCAGAATAGCTGTTCTGCTTTTACTGTGTTGTGTCTACAGTGCTTCTGAACTAGCTGCTGAAAGGGATGGGTCAGGCAGGAACACGGCAATATTCAAATAACTGCTTTCTTAGTAGAAGGGGAAAAACTGTTTTGAGGACAGGCTTATCTAAATGACTGTTTTGGTTCAGACAGCCTTGCATTGCACTGCCAATTACATGGGAATTTTAACAGGCTACAAATACCAAATCAGGAAAGAAAAAAAGAAAACACCCCTTGAAATAGTTCCCTCTGTTTAGAAATAAGAATAATTGAGTAATGAGACTGACACCTACATCTTCCAAAGAGAAAGCTTTAAGTATAAGGCTCAGATTTATATGGTAGAAATAATGGATCATGCTTTCAAGGACTGGCCACAAGCACAAAGGCAGCCTTAACTAGCTACCTGTGGATTCCCCCTGAGCTACAGATTTCTCTATGTGGAGAAAAGTCTTTTGACCCTCCCAACCCTTTCTTTTTCTTTTTATAGTGCATAGAATATTCTTATTGCTGGCATTTCTGTTTCTCTCAGACAAAGAAAGAGAATCTGTCAGAATTTGTAAGTTCACAACATTTCAGATTACCCAGACTGTCCTGTAAAAGACAATATACATTTCTCTCTGAATTTAAAGTGTAAATTTCAGCTGATTTTCCAGCTGAATTTACATCAGCGTGATCCAAAGCAACCTGATCTGTACCAAACATTTGTGTTTAAACTATTATTGCGGCAGACCTAGAGAAAGGGTCAATGAGAGTACATCTAACCTGGATCACATCCCTGAGGCATCTCCTCCTGACTTGAACAACTTCTGGATCTTAAAATTGGTTCTCCAAAACATTTAAGCTAGATTTTGCAAGTATAATAAAATAGATAACATGCCTGCTGTGCTCCAGAGAACACATTTAATTGGTCCCATACATCTTTGGAATGAAAGTACATCCACCAAATTGAGATGCTTCTTCCTCAGTCCTTAGCCTAATGAGGTTGGTGAAATTTTCCTGCTATTCTTAAAAAGCCATGCTATTTTTACCTACACACAGTCATGTTTACCTATAGCATCTCTTCCTTATGTTAATGGCCATAATATGAAGCCTTTTATGAGAAGTTACATGAAGTACACAAGAAGAAAGAGAGGACTCAAAATAACTGGAAAGAAGGTCAAAATTATAACCTATGAAGTACAAGTAGTGTTTAATATTAAACCTAATATTAGGTTTCTTTGAGACGGGTGCATTTTTTAGCAGTATCTCTAAGACAGGTTGTTATAAACACATCACTGCTGCCCTGAGTACCACAGAATAACTAACCAGCTTTGAATGAGCCCCATGCTACAGAATGACCCAAAAGGAAGCTAAGAGTCTACTGCAAAAAAAGACAAATACCAGTTACCTGATTTTGAATATCTTCGCACTAGTGTTTTAAATAAGAATAAGAACTAAGACAGAAGCAACTCCTGAAGGTATTTTTTATGACAATGAAGCCTCTTAAACACTTTTCATGATGCTGCATGAACTTGTGGCCATCTATTGGTGCTTTGCAAAACCAAGACCTGCTTCACCTTGGAAACCAAGCTTCTGAAGCAAGAAACAGCTAAAACCAAAGAAATATTTTTATTTTCTTTCAGTATTTCATTAGGCAGCTGAAGTTACCTGCCTTATGCAATAGAGCACTCAGAAAGGTCAACATAAGTTCAGAAAGAAATGGAGCAATTCCTGCTGAACTACAAATGTCCTGGATGTCACTATGGCTGCACATTTTGCAGGTGAATTTAAGGAGCATGAACATTAGAGAAAGTGCTGATGTTAAACCACTATTAAAAGCATGTGTTGAGAACTTACTGTTTTACACTGCTGTGAAAACCAGCAAGGTAAAGGGTCATGTGAAAGTCTATTACTGCCCACTTAAACCACACTTTCAATATCAACTTTATTCCTTCTGTTCTTCTGGTTATTACCAAGGACTATTATTGCTGTTTGTTAGTTTAGAGTCTTGTGATTTTATCCAGCAATTAGCTCTTGAGCAACAGATTTCTGCCAAAGGAGAGAGTGTAATTGCCCAAGCATGTTAATTCCAGAAATAAAGGGGATTTTTACTGCAGACTTCCATGGGCCTGTGATTTCAACCCCAGGAGCCTGCCACTAACACAGTTCATTGACAGATACTGTCTTCTGACTCTGTATTGGAATATCAATACATACAATCACAAAAAGTAATTAGTGACAGCGTATTCTTCAAACAGACCTTCTGCCCTATATCAAACTGCTGAACTATCAGAGTTAATTATTTTACTGCAAGATTACAAGAGTACTTTAAAGCTGCATCTTAATGTCTTTATTATCGTCCTGCCAGGGAAGTACCTGCAGGCTCCAAGGAGAGCAGCCTCAACGTTTCAAACACTGCATATCAACACACAATAAAAGCTACTTTCCCTGGGATGAAAAAAGTTTCTCCTAGAAGTTCATTGAGGAAAAACCTGTCAAGACTCATAGCTGCATGCAACATAATGGGTTATGAGCTGGCCATCACTTTAGGCCACAGTATTCTCATTCAGTCAGGCTTGGAACAAGCAGAGCAAAAACTAATATAGGAAGCCTTCTGCTTACTCAGTATCTCAAGTTTGCTATCAGCTTTTAGCAGAGGGACTCATTCTGGAACACTGCTCACTAAATATTAATTTCAAGAGGAAATAGAACTATTAACTTGAGGCCTCACAAAAATCATCAGGAGGATGTAGCTTACTTTGTGGCACTACCATGTATTAATCTAGTCTAACTAAATGTATTTCTTCTCTTAGACCGTCTTAGAACACTCCTGCTAATGAGATTTTATAGTCCATGCCAAATATCCTCATATCAATTTTCTCATTTCTAACAGAAAATTATGAATAATGTATTTTCCCCTGTATCTCAAACTAGTTCTCTTTCACAGAGAGAAATATGAATAAATCTTACTGTTAATTATTTAAAATTTCTATTTATCTTTACATGCAAAAATAATGGTACTGACTGCATTAGGTGTCCCCAAAATAAGACTTAACTCTGTGTAGGAAGAAAACGGCATCTTTAATATCCATTTTAAATATTAAGATGAGCAAAGCTTAAATGAAGAGGTCTGACTGAAAGATGAGCTCAATTTTTGCATAATGGCTCCTGAACGAAACTATGCTGCCAGTTCCCATGGGTTGGTCCAGATCATGAACAGTGTAAAAGGCACACAGTCAAATAGGTCTTGGCATTGCAAAAACTGTAAGCATTTCGTACTGGTAAATGTTCAATAACAACAGAAAAGGATCCATCTGAAAATCAGGTTCTTTCCTCTTGCAGTGACAGACATACAGGTAACATGACTCAGCACTCCCCCCGGCACACCATGCTCCCATCTGATTTATACTATCATTTCAGTGCTGCACCCTCACAAGGTTCAGCTACACTGTCACCTGCAGCAGCAGTGTGAGATAAGCAGCATTCCTGAACACTGCTCCTTATCCAGACTGAGGGTAACTGAGCTCTAGTGTGCTCTCCCTGCCTGCTCACTTTCCAGGGTGAAGATCTGATGTGATGCAGATCACTGCTGCTACCAGCTGGCAAAGAGGGAAACCAGGCACTGCCAGGTCACCTATCATCGATAACTTGCAACTGTGGAATCTCCTGTGAGCCACTCTTCAGCTCTGTTAAATAAGGGAAATGAATTAATATGAACAAATACTTAGAACTAGGATGCAGGTTTAATGAAGTCTCAATTGGCCTTAATTCAAAATCCTCCTGAATGTACAAGTTTGAATCTACAAGCCCATTTCTGCACAACTACCTGACACAGAATGGCACTGCTTTACTCCATGGTGGAAGTACTGATTTGCAGCAGTTCTCTCCCATTAGTTTGGTTTTTAACATATGTATATGTATGCATGTATCCACGTAAGCTTATAGACACATAAACATAATAATACATCATGTAGATAGAAAAATGGGTGAAAGAGGGCAATAAAGTGGTTGAGCTAAATGTTACAGACTTCCATAATGAGTACGCATACACACACACACACTTCTGATCACAGAATAGTTCAGCAATAAGTTCTTGTCTTTAAGGTACGAACATCCAGGATGCTGATTTTCACAGCTGGTGCCAGGTAAATCAGTACCAGTGAAATCAACCAAGCTGGCAAAAATTAGTAAGAACTGAGGTCCTGAACAGCCTTTATGAATATAAATCTTACTTGGGTATGGAGAATGCACATTTTCAGAGATCCTTAGATATCCTAGAGCTTTGACAGCATGAGCTAATGTTTGTATGTTTTTTTCCTCTTTCAGATGGAAAAGGCAGCAGTATAGATGCAGCAAGAAACCTCAGCAGCAAGGTGTGCTCAGGAATAACTGATCATTTGCCTAGCTATGAAAATAGGCTCAGTTTAAAATTTGTTGCTTTTTTCCAGCAAAGCAAATGATGCTAAGTGATTCAACTCACATCCATTTACAGAAACAATTACAGAAGAGGCAATGGCATAAACATCTCTTAAGCCCCAGCATATCTTCCAACCCTGATTTAAAAAACAAATGCCTGCCTTGCAAAAATCATGTTTAATAATTCTTCTTATGGGCACTGTGCAGGGAAATTAAAGAATTGTAGCTTTAGGCACATACTGCACATTGCTGTGTTTGTCTGTCTCCCTGTGCTGGAGTTTAAAACTACTGGAAATAAGTGTAACGTCTGCATTTTCTCCCACTTCAAATTTCAGAGCTAGCAGAGGTTTACATTTTATTCAAGCATGCTGTCAGGGAAGAGGGGAGGAACAACTGACCTTTGAATCAGTAACAAAAGTCTTGTCAAAACCAGCTAAACACACAAAAGTTAAGCTTGAAACCATCAGATGCAGTGTTTCAGTTAAAAAACCTCCAGCAGGTCTTCAGAAGAGGGTGGGAAAAGGAAGTTTTCTATCTGCAATACTCAGCTGCACAATGTATTTCTAGTTCTTTCCTCCGGATTCTACAGCTTTTGTTCTCATACGAACACAACCATATGCCAACAGTATCTGCTACTTAGATGTTGTGATGATAAGCACACTACAGCTACATTCATAGGTCATTTGAAGCTAATAGAGGCAATTTCTGTATTAAAAACTATCTACCTGGAAACAGCCTTTGACCCACCACATCCAGCCTTTACTGAGGAACAAGAACAAGCCCCGCTCCTCTACATCCAGGAGCCTGCAACATCTGAAAATACAACAGCTCTTATGCAGTTAAAAGATGTTATAATTAAAACTTTGAGCAGGTGCCTTTAGGGACAGAGGCTGAGGACACCTACTCTTTATATGCGCAGACCACATGCCATAGCACCTCAAAAAGTCTTCCTTTCTCAGAAGCTCATAGCTGGCCAGATTCTGTGAAATCAGTGGAGCGTCACTAGTTGACAAAGGATGAGGGTTTGTTACCATGTCTGTGTAAAGCTGCTGGCATCTTCCCACTGTTTCCCCAGAGATTCACTGCTTTCTGGTTGTCCCACAGCTTCCTGTCATTTGTCTCAGATTTCAGTTTCATTTGATTTTGAGTGAAGCTGCAGATAAATCTGGGTGAATCACAGCTTCTTTGAATTCTTGTTTTTCTTCTTCCCTACCCTCAACTGGTGGCAGTCAGAAGTGAACTTCAACTGTGGGTATGTTTAAAACATGGGAGAAATGTAAATTGATTAAAGCTGATTAAAGGTACCATTAATTAAAAAAAAAAAAAAACAGT
The DNA here is from genome assembly GCF_033783945.1 of Neopsephotus bourkii. Classification (NCBI taxonomy): domain Eukaryota; kingdom Metazoa; phylum Chordata; class Aves; order Psittaciformes; family Psittacidae; genus Neopsephotus; species Neopsephotus bourkii. The sequence continues at coordinate 5,425,023 of NW_026902223.1, forward strand.
AAGGGATATTTCAAGATGAAAAATTTGCATCAAGGAAAAAAGGAAAATTGCAACATGAAAAAGAAAACCTTCTGATTTGGGAGAGATTGAAGATTTCCAAAGAAACTATAAGAAGAATTGCTACAAATTCGTAGACTATTACAGATTTGCCAGAGCAATGTATTTTGCTCTACTGATATTTCCATTGAAAAAATACCTCCATTATTCAGACTGCCTTCTACAAATATCAGTCCCTAAGGCCCTGAAGATGGACACCTCAAAATCCAGGAACCAGTTCAGAACGGATGTTATCTACTTGAACCCTATGATTGATATCCCAGCTTTGGGGCTACAAAACTTGTGGTGAAGTGCATTCATCCTGGTATTACTTAAATACAGCTAACTTTCAAATAAGCATAAAAAATTCACTTCATTTAAAGTTGTCTAAGATGGCTTTTCAGTACGTCATTAAGTTGAAGGAATAACTGCTCACTGAAAGAGGGCTCGGTTCCCTGGTACTGTTAAGGGCAGTCCTTTCTTTCAAGGGAGATGGTAGCTAAAGAAATGAAGATGATGCATGCAGAAAACAGTTCAGAAGCCTGGGAACCGCCTCTTTCATCCAACAGGTCCCTACCTCCCTCTTAGATTTAACCCTGGCCCCCCCCAGTGCAGATTCTCCATCAGACATCACTACAGGGGCAAGCACGCCAACAGCAACTACTACCACATAAGCACTGCATCTCTACTTTACTCATTAATCATATTCTAGGAACTCAAACCAGAAGGGCTGATCCAGGCATATGTGGCCATAAAATGGCTTTGAAAAAGGTGCCCTTCCCCGTTTACAATCCTGCTGAAATAGCACAGTTGCTTCTCACATTGATGTGGAAAAGTGAGTAGACCTACCACCATCAACTCCTGACAGTCACAGATGCTTCTGATGAGAATTCCATCACCGTTTCCTATGGACTACCTGCACATATTTTCTCAGCCTCATTATTAAATACAGAGCTTACAGACATTACTGTGTTTCATGTGTACAATATAAATGCCATTTAAAAATTATGTCAAGGTGTGGGATGAGGTTTTCAAGGTGAGATTGAGGACTCTAATGGAAGTAGAAAAAGAATTTAATCAGTCACAGCAAAGCCTGTCAAACTCTCTATTTCACTGTCTGCCATGTGCAAATATGCATAATAACCATTGCTTAATAGATGAACTCTAACATACATTAAAAATCAACTGCTGGAAAAGATGCACAAACAAAGTAAAATTTGTAGCAGGATATGCATCTGAAACTCCCTTATGAGGGTTTTGAAATGCTTATATGAAGGAGTCCTGAAGCTTTCAGTCGTTCATTTATTCCTAATATACCGAGACAAGAAAAAGTGGGCTCAGTTTAGTTTCCAGATCCATTATTCCAGGCAAGAAGAATTAGTTTAGTCCATATTTTTTCTCCCCCAATACTTAATTAAAACTGTTATAAAGGAAATCTTTTCTCTGCAGTAATCATCTTGCTTTATTCTTCCTCTTTTTAAATAGGAATAAACATCATAAAGCATATGATTAACTAAACACTGAAATTAAACCTTGTGCCTGCACGGGCTCTCACTGACATTCCAATTCAGTAGCTTCTAATGGCCAGAACCTGAGTCAGGGCTGGCAGAGAAGTTAAAGAGCCCCCTCACTAGTGTTTTCTCAGGTAACAACTCAGCTTCCCTCAGACTGATCATCCCGACTCATCATCAGCTGTGAGCTGATTCTGAATCTCCAAGTTAAAACTGAGCATTCAGCCTGTTAGATTAAACCACTGTCTCTACAGCTACTCACATCCCTACCCCACTCTTTCTCAGTCTTTCTTCCCATGTATAACATTACCTGTGAAATAACACTCTTCAGAAAGATACAGGAGGAGCTGTGTATCTACAACACTCAACTCCAGATTACAAATGGAAACAATTATTAAGGAATACCCAGTTTTCCCTAAACAGACTTGCTGCATTTGATGCTAGAAACACACATGGTTACTTTTAAGGAACTTTGACCAAAGAAAATTTCCGAAATCTAAGTCAAAAATAAGAAAGAGGCAATGAGAAACTCCTTTATACATACATGGTAACATATATATGATTTGTTGTTTGTAGATAGGAAGAAGAAATCACAAACAATAGCACAAGGGAAAGGTTTAGCTATGACACATCGTTTACCCCAAGCATGCTAAAGGTTATTAAACTAAAGTTTGATATAAAGGGTCGTGTTTGCTAAAGGACAATGAAAGAGGAGATTATAAAGAACTACAAAGTCATCAATGGATGACAGCAATTTGCTGAATACACCAATTACATTCATGTCTGCAGGAACTAGACACATGGTTGTGGGTCTCCTTTTTCCTTTACAGAGACATGGCCAACCAAATGCCCTCCAGTCCTTTATGGCTTTCCACTGCTTTAACAAAAATGTACAGAAAATTGTACGTCTGTGCACCATGGTAGAGCCTTTACACCTTTACCTCTCCTGTAGAAATTATGGCAGTGAATAACAGACTCAGGGGGTTGGGAGGAATACAAAGAAATGAAGGCTTTCAAGGAAAATCCTTCCCTGAATTGTCACAGTATTCAAACCCAGGAGGATGCCAAGTGAATGCACAAAAAAGGTGCCCAGGTGGTACAAAGAGAGCCAGTCTCACAACATGCTTGCCCATGTCTCAGGGCTTGCTGCTCAACAACTCTGAATGCAACACCTGCCTTGAGCCCACCAGAAACAGACCACATAGCAAACTGCCCTAGGACAATCCTCTACTTCCTCAGCATCCAGTTGTACCTCCAGACCCTTTTTCCCTTGGGTAGGATGACAGTCTTGTCCTTGATGTATTCTGCTTGTCACATTTACTTTTCCCTGCCTTGGAAGAGTGCAGGGAACTGCACGCTCCCTTTAAAACATTAATCAGCTCTGTCACAGGGCAGAAAGACACAACCCAGATTGACTCTGGCTACAGAAGTGTGGTAGCCCATTGCTTACCATACTATTAGCATGAAGAACCACTCTGGACTGGGAAATCTTCAGAGTTAACGAGGATATAAACACAATTAAAGCAATAGCTGCATTTTGTGTTCATTTCATTTTGACAGCTGTGCTTCAGCTGTGATTATACTCTCTTCTGTGCTAGGAAATGTGCTGTCTGCCTTATAATGAACACTTGGTAATCAAAAACCTCAATATAGGACCCAGCAATTAAATATATGCAGAGAAATAGACTGTCATAGACAGGTTCTAAAATGCAGATATTAGTGAAATGTTAATAAGGCCCTGCAGTGTTTTTTGGTGACTAAGTAGGAAGAAAGAAACCACACTGTTTGGGCTAAAAACAAAGGACCCTAGAAGATGCACATCAGAACAGCTCTCATGCAGTTAGTTAGCTGAAAACATAGGCCCCAGAGAATAAGTAGTAAAAATACACAAGCCTTCCCCCCAACAAATAATAATCATCATTCACCCAAAATGTTATTTCCACACTGAAATCCTGACCTCCAGCTCCAGTTTGACTGATGGTGCTGGCGAAGGGGACAGCTGATAAATTGAGCCATCACAATATTCCCAGCCTGGAGGTAATTCTCAGAGTATGTTGATCTGCTACAGCAACTGTCATGCTTCACCAACAGTTCCCAGCATTTCTGGACAGGAGTCATGTTGACAGCACGGGGCTGTATGCAAAACTCCACTAAGATCTGAGATAGAAGCATCTTGAGACACTGACAGTGGAATAAGGGATTTAAAGAATCAGAGGTGTTAGAATAAACAAAGCCAGGATTCAATGTATGGCATTTAAGGACAGGGCAGATATTCAACCCTTATGAGTGTTAGTGGTGATAATTGGGACAGATCTTTACGGGGTCTCATTCCTACATATTGGAGCCAGATTACTCTGCTACAAGCATACAACTGTGTCACAAGGAAAGCTTCACATGCAGGACCTTTGTTCCACTACAAAACAAGAGTTCTGGACTCAGCTGCTGTGAAGGTACTCACGACATGGACAGGCTGGACCAAAACCAGTTTATGGTGATTAGCATGAGGAAGATCAGTGTAAACCATTCACCTCCTTTGTTAATTCATCCTGCCAGTGTGGGTATGCTTAGGTATTAAAATCTAATTCGCTAGCATGAGCACTGCAGCCTTCCTCAGCTGTTATAGTCTACTGTCCCTAGCCCAAGAGGCAAATAAACCCTTTTCAAATAAATTTCAATTAACCAGGCTTTCCTATTGTTAAAGATCAAGGAAAAACCCTGGAGAACCCCATTAACATGCAAATGAGTAGGTACACAAACACAGTTCCTATGTGAGCCTGTATCAGCAGAAACACAATTAATTCTAAATACAGATACATCCAATGAGATTAACATTGGACAGCTTTGTAACAGGCTCTTGTAACCTACTAATTTATACCCACTGCTACTGCTGAGCCTCCCCAAGAGACAGAAAAGCCTCCCTGTATCTTTGCTGCCAAAAAAGTCAAATCCCTGTGGGTAACTCTTACCAGACCTCATGCTGTAAATCCTAATGGAGAACCAGTTCCGCAAACTGCACCAAGATCCAGCTATAGGATTGCAGAAATGGGGTTGAGCCCATCTAGCTTTGGCATTCAGTACGGGAATAATCAGTTGGGATTATTCCCATACTGAATGCCAAAATAATTTAAGTTCTTGATCTCATTTTGCAAGAAGAGCATGAATAAGCTCCCCCATACACTTTGTACAGCCAAACTACCATGAAACCCTTCTCATTAGAAACCATTCAGGTCTTTAAATAAGTTGTTGCTTATGAGTGCTTGCCTCCAACCTTTCCACCATGATATGTGAGCACTTATTTTATCTAGTGGGAAGCATCCCTGCCTGTGGCAGGGGGTTGGAAGCAGATGATCTTTGAGGTCCTTTCCAGCCCAAACCATTTTGTGATTCTATGAGAACTGACTTTTCTGCACTACCCATATTCTAAAAAGTGCATGAAATTTAGACACTACAGCTTTCTAAAAGTATATTTTATAATACATTTTCCACAAGCTTTGGCTTCTGTAACTCAGGCACAGTTGTAATGCTTATTCAGACAGAAGAAGTATTCTGCTGGTGAATGTGAGTTACACAGCCTAAGTTTAAGATTTTGAATAGCACAATATAGACTAAACATTAAAACAAAAATACCGTATCAACTGAAAAAAATAGACTATGAACTGGATTACAAAACCAGTGAAAAGCTTCAGTCTATTTTCTCAGCTCTAAAAGGACGTCAAGTCTTCACTCCTCTCTCCCCCTTCTTTTCAGGCACTTTGACAAGGAACTGAATTGTGTTGTACAACACAGTTTCAGAGCACAGTAGAGAGCTGTAATATTGAGATATATTGGCTCCCATAGAGCCCAGATAGCTATATAGCCAGCAGACAGAGTGTTAACTCTTGTTAGCAGGCCTGTTTAAGATAATTGTAGTATGCCATTCTAACAGATGATGTGTCTCTTACATTCACTGCAAACACGATGCGATAACAGGAGCGCTGATCAAAATGTGTAGTTCATTTGCAAATGAGCTACCCATAAATTGTTTGTGCCACAGGCAGATGTCCACCATGGGACAGTGCTCACTGAGCACAGTAGGATCTTGAACTGGAGAGCGTTCTGCTATTCTGTATCATGGAGAGAGACTATGTGATGAGTATCGTGACATTCCTGATGTCCCTGCAAAGACCTGAAGGATAAAGGCACTGATGGACTCATAAGCCCTCAGAACAATTTGTCAAGGTCTTTCTAGTGCAATAGTGAAGTTTTACCTCCCCAGAGAAATGGGAAAGTAAAAAGAAACTGCTTCCCTTTGAAAGTAACAACATAAAACAGCATCAATCCTTCCAGTTTAATTCAGTAGTTTGATGCAGATTTTTTGACTGGAGGCTGGGAAGGGAAACGGATTGAGGTATAGAAAACATTTAGTGTAGTTGCATCCATAGTAGCAGCATGCTGATAGTACCAACACTCCTGGGCCAGTAGATTCCGTAAATGCTAAGAAATAGGAATAATCCATCCATATTCAGTGGCACTGCTTTGTAAAGACTATGCTCAGACTACTACTGGAGGTATTCTAGGTTGAAATTATTCTTCTGAACAGATGCAGAAACATACAACAAAAACTGACCTATACAAAAGGCAGAACATTTTCTGAATAAAGGCCCAAGAACTTGGTGCAAGTGTTTTAGTTTAGGAAGATACTCATAGCAATAAAGTACCAACGGAAATAAACTACAGACTTTTAAGAGACTGCAACACATCAACAGAGGCCAATCTAGCCCTCGCCTCCCAGGAATCCTGATTCTGCGGAAACTTCTCAGTTTGTTCAGCCATAACAGGAATTTGTAGCCTCAGCCTGTGCTAATATTCCCCTTGCAACAGGTAAGAAGCGCTATGCTACAATCCAGGGAGAAGTTTCAGAGATGTCCAGGTATGTTATTACCTCTACAGGGGGTCATTATGGGGTAATTTGCAATTCTTTTCAAGAATGGAGTTTTGTTACTGTATGAACAGTACAAATACCAAACAGCAGCAAACTGGCAGATTTCCTTCTAACAGCTTCTTAACCAGAGCAGTATTTAATGAGAGACTCGGGCAAGCTCAATAACACTGAATCTTGAACAAGCCTAAATACGTACTTTTATTTTGCCACCATTAATGAACATGACAAATTGAGCTGAATGTTCTGCTGCCCAATTCTCTTGATTCGTAGACTTAGACTGTGAAGTGTAAATGGTATTGAATGCATAAGTAGATAAGTGTGGATCATTCTAGCATGCTGCAGTTGGTAGCAATAATACCTTGGCATGTCCAGACAGGTGCTCCCTACCTCAGTTCTGAGGTCCCTCAGTTATCAAGCTTACACATAAACGTGTTCATGTCGTCCAGCCTGGAACAAACCACTTTGCTCAGAAATGAATGTGAATGCACATGACAGGCTCTGCCATGAAGCAATACAGGACAACACCACAACAGATTTTCAGGGTTTGGGTATTTTTCTTGTTTATTTTGCCCTAAATGATTCTCTAAGAACTATCCTAGTTGGTGTAACCCAAAAGTCAGCCTACACAAACTACTTTGGGGGTTACTTTTGAGCTCCATGATCTATCTCCATGCGAACACATACAGAATCTGTAGGCATACCATCATAGGCTGATTGCAAAACAACACCCGAGACCTTCAGTGGGGGCTTGGGTAAGCTCTGTTAGCCTAAATAGTGTTAAACGCAACAGAAGAGCTGTTAAGTAAGATGGATCTGTGCTTTCCAGTAACACCTCTGTATCAAATAGGACAAGTCTGTGCTTTGGGAATTGAAATTCCCTGCTGGACAGAAGGACAGCACACTTGAGACTTACTTTCAGAATTTAAGAGGCACATCCATCTCAAAGCAACCCACTGCACAAGGATATATTTCTTTCCTGGTGCTGAAGGTCTCAGAATAATGGTCCAGTATCGAGATACACTGACAGAATTACTCACTAAGTGCTCTAGAAAGGGAGTGGTCCTGATAGCTGGAGCAAGACACAAAACTGATGGTCTGGGGTGTGTGAGGGGTGTGTGTGTTTAGTCTGCAAATTGAAATATATAAAGAAGAAAAGGTCTTTATTCTGATTTTTGGAACCTAAAATGAAGATTAGATAGAAAAATCCTACCTGGGAATTTGAGTATCTAAACACTGGAAAGGAATAGTCTATTGCTGCTCCAAATTCCACATTTCGATAGAACATCTCTATATGCTCACTCAGGAGTCTCAGTTTTACCTCCATTACCTTCTAATCTTCCTTTCACAATTTATATGTATAATTTAACTGGTAATTTGCATCTATGCTCTAAAAAACATTTGTGAGAGGGTTTTGAACTGCTTTATACATGATTAAACTATTTCAAAACAACAACCCAATCACTTCATCTCACCCAACAATATATAAAATTGATTCAGCTGTTGGGACTTTTTTCAGGATCACTTGTATTTGTGGTTTGGGGTTTTGTTTTTGTGGGAGTTTGTGATTTTGGGGTGGTTTGTTTTTTTGGGGGGAGGGTGTTTTTGTTGGGGGTTTTGTGTTTGTTTTTTGTCACTGTTGGCAGGAAATACAGTATAAACTTAAATTTAAAGCAGATTCATATTTACGTATCCAGGTAGAATTTCTGATAGCTTTGAATCTTCAGAGATAGCAGAATTCTGTAGTTAGGTATTCTTTATACACGTTGATATATAATGATTCATCATAATACAGAAGGAAATTATTGCAATGCTTTTGGGGTATTTTACAAGAAACAGAATCATAGAATCCCAGACAGGTTTGGGTTGGAAGGGATCTTAAAGCTCACCCAGTTCCAACCCCCTGCCATGGGAAGGGACACCTTCCACTAGAGCAGGCTGCTCCAAGCTCCTGTGTCCAACCTGGCCTTGAACACTGCCAGGGATGGGGCAGCCACAGCTTCTCTGGGCTCCCTGTACCAGTGTCTCACCACACTCATGGTAGATATTCCTTGTCATTTGCACAGGTAATTTCCATGTGATGAGTTATTCTTATTATAATGGGGTCAACATGAAAGAAGTATTATACAGATGCACTCTCTCCCCAGAGATGTAGCGCATGTCAAAATTACCGTGCCGAGACTTGCACTGGCCTTTCAAGCTGCTTGAATCAAACTTCATGAGGTCTAAAATACATGCAGAGTTCAACTCCATTATTTCCCCTGACTGCACAAATAATACCCAGTCACACTACTAAATAAATATAGGTATAGCCTATGTATAGGAAATACAGGAAAAGCCTACACCTCATCACTGTGTAATGTGCTGCTCTTTGGTTAAGAATATCTTCCCTCTGTCACACACTCCTAGAAACTGCTGTCACTGGACACCATTTGCTGGGATTTGGCAGTGGAGAAGCTGCTTATGCAGCAGGTTATAACTTGTCTATGTGGACTCTAAGCAAGACCATAACAGGACTGGAGACTGCACCACTTCTTTGCTTCTCCCCAGAAATTCCCCTTTTGTAAAAACATACCTACAGTGTCTGAGAAAGGGATTCTTCCCCTGTGAGCTGGTTACTCTTATGGAAAGCTATGTCTGTTCACTTATTTGGATTCATATTACAGAAAATATTGCTGCAAGCAATTTCAGCATCCCTGCAGAGCATGCTTTGCTCTGACTCTACAAAGTAAGAAAACAAACAACATCATTCCCATTTATCAGCCAGAACACTCCATCAGGCTGGATCACTTTCTATGGCTAGATCATCATTTAGTTTGTCACTGCTCTTTTGACTTCAACAAATTTATGGTAAGATAAGATCTAGTCTAGCCTTCAATGGTCCTGAAAGCAGTAATGGGTTACACATATCTATCACCACATTAATCAGATGCTTAGATTTCAAAAAACAGAGCCACCATACAGCAGAAATAAACTCCGTTGCAGAGAAAATTTAGAGGATGCATGCACTTTCTAGCACATGCAGTTTTGATATCACAATGTAGACACTTCCCTGGGGTTACAGCAAAATGCTGGCTTTCCAGTTAGATGAATAGCCTAAGAACCTCTGAAATGCAGCAACCACTGGAGTATCCAGCTGCAAGCAGCTACCATGTACAAACTATATAAGAGAGAGGTGTAGGAGAAGTAAGCAGTCATTCATTCAATCTAATTTCTAATGCAATGGGAGCTCAAGTAATGACAAAAATAAGAGGACAGGGTTTTAGGTCACAACAGTTAAACTGCTACAGAAAAAGAGCAGAACATGGACTTGGAGACCAAGAATTACTTTAAAGAAAACACACAAATAATGAAAGCAAGTTTTTATTAGAGAAAAGTTTTAAGTAGAGCACATACAGACTGTATGTGTCTCTAGTTTAAAAGCTAGTAAAACAGATATCTGTAGAAAACTTGTAGGAGTGTCTCTGAAATGCAAAACTCCAGGTAAATGAAAAGGGAATATCTCATTAGCTACAAGGATCATGCCCTACTGAGTATATCCAGAGCTTTAAAAATTACCTTTGGTAGAAGTAATATAGTTTGAGTGACTTGGGTTTTCATTATGCAGGAGCTTTACTGTGCTATCCCAGCAATATAAAGGCTTTAGAAGTAGCAAGGAGCCATGTCACACTTTGGAGAATCTCTTCCAGGTTCACTCTTTTGTAATGAGGAAAAAAAGCCCAAGTTAAAAATAAAAGGTATTCCAGAATACCTAGAACTGCTTCATTACATGAACCAGACAATTCCACAGCTAGAAGGGAAATGTATTTGGGGCATTTACAATATAAATGTTACAGTAGCATTTTAGCAGGGATCACAGACATGCTTATGGAATAGTTTTCAGGGGAATCAGGCTGGTTTTGATATCACATAAAATAGTATTATAATTGCCACAACAAAAAGATAATCCATCAGTTACTAGAAAACCTCTGCAAGTTATGAGACCCGTGGTTGAATCCCCATTGTGCTCAAGTTTCCTGCACCACTTCAAAGTCATTTAATGCCCGTGCTGCAGCTTCCCACCTGTAAATGTTTTCCTACTTTGCATCAGAAACAGGCTTTATAAAAAGCATGTATTATCTGTGTGACATAGACAAAGACTGTAAGCACTTCCTTATAGAAAGGACCGCACTGTGCCAGGCACTGTAGGTTGCTGATGGTTTTGCATTCTCCCTCCAGTTCCCCCTGTGATGTCTCCTCATCATGTGCTTGACAGCTGTAAACACACTTGAGGCCTCCTCCACTTTTAGTCTGACAAAACTGCACTGACCTGTCACGTATTCTGCATCTGGGTTTTGGGGGGTTTTGCCTTTTACTTTGGGTATTCATGATCTAACCGAACAGCAACACAGAGCATCTGATTGATGGTTTAATATTTAATTGCATCATTACGGTTTCAGTTACAGCTACAACAGCGTTGAAAGTTCCTGGGTTTGGTAAAACTCCTTCCTAGGGAACATTTGAAAAATGTGTCCCTCTAAGAAAGCAACAGAACACTTGGCTTCATTCTAATTATTTCAGAGATGTGGTTTATTGAGCTCTGGTTGGGGAACCATAAAAATTACTGAGATAAGAACCAGGCTGTCAAGTGAATGGAAATGCGGCTCTGGTGATTATTTATTTAAATCACTGTCATAAACTTGACAATAATGTTTCAAAAGACAATGTGCCTACAAGAGCAAGGAACATGGGGTTTAATTCTAGGCTTCCCATTCACCAGCAAGCCTAGGTTCCCAGACCTACATGGAGGGCTAGGAATCCCAACTGTTTTGCCCTAGGCCATCGCCTCTCTTATGGAGATGGTGAGACAGAAGGGTGAAGCTGGTAGTAATCAGTGTTTGAGGAAGAACATTATACAGAGAGCAAGCTTCAGGATATCCAGGAAAAATCTGGATATTCAAAATGTTAACACATGCTGGTCAACACTTGAAATCTCTAACTGTGGCTTCAGTACCAGTCTGGGATGTCTGACCAGGATTTGAGACCTATTTCTCTAGGTCAGACTGACTTCCCTTTGTCCAGTGATTTATTCCAGCAGCATGCTGTAAGCACCTACTTTCAAACTTGTGCCATAGCCTTCACTTACAATCCTTCCAACAGTGACATTTGAGATATATTGTAATTACTGCATTGCTACTGCAATCAACAGGATATTAATGGCTTCTATTAATGTAATGGACTCCAAAGAACACAGGCTTTTTATTTTTTGTTATGGCAATACAACATGTTATGCTACTGTCTTCAGAGGACGCACCGAGCAAGCACGATCTGCACCAGTCAAAAACAGTGTCCTTCATGGGGAGCTCTGCTTTCAAGCAGTAACCCAGGTGCTGTGTCCTTGAGGGATTCTAGGTGTAATCTTTGTACCAGTGTAGAAGAAATATGGAAGGTCAGAAGCACATCGTAACCATGGGAGAGTTAGAGACTGCTCAGTGGCTAGGAAAGAAATAATTAGCCTTGCCAGATATTTCCGAGGAAATCCTGATGTGTTACACGACCTGTTTTACATCCTGCCTGCTAAAAGGACTATACCATCTATCAGAGTTGGCTGCACTACAAACTTCCTTTTATCATACACACACCAAAGATCAGGTGAGAGGTTTAATAAAACACTAAATGGAACAAAATGCTGAAGAAACAGAGCTATAATTACCTCTGCAGCTTTTTTCCTTGCCTAGCAGGAAGTCTTTTCATTACACACTGTCTTTGCATTTAGAAGGCACCCGAGTTCTTCCTTGAATGATGTTAGATAAAGCAAACAAAGATTCACAGGTTTGATGTGCACAAGAGAGACAACACTTTCTCACCAAATCCTGCTTGTTTGTTACCCTAAAAACAACAGGGTTGAGAGGCAACAGAAAACCTGAGTCTGAGAAATGGATGCTTTTTCTCCCTCATGGAGAGGGTAGACCAGATCTGTACTTGGAGAAAATTGGCATAATTCCTTTCTAGTCGACCAATTAAAGAAGGAGAACTCAACTCCCAGAGGCTCTGATTATTTTATACTGTGATACTGGAGACATTTCGGTCACCATGGGATAAAGTAACCATGATGCATGTCCTTGTAGATGTATTAATAGTGAAACACTAGTACTACAATTTAATAGGATTAGCTGAAACTGCTGTAACACATTTTACAGATGGGGAAACTGGGACACCAGCAGACTTAATTTTAAGCCACTAAACCCATATTTTGGCACCAAAGCAATCTGATTTTCAGCAGTGCAGAACACTCAACTCCCACGCTGCAAGGGGTTGTTTCCACTACTCATTTTTCCTAGGGGCAACCACACCTATTTGAAGCCATACACATTCCTGAGGGGCAATACAACACCTAACAGCAGGATCTCAAGGCCAGAGCCCAAGCCTGTGTACATCACAAGAGAGAATCTCACTAAGGTTATGTACCTTTTTTGCAAGGAATTCCTATGGCTGCTTTATATAATCCCACATGATGTGTCCTGACCTTGATACTGGACTTTTTCGCCCTCTCTGATCTCCACTGGAGCATCTTTCTCCCCACTTCCTTCAAAACCCATGAACAAACCTACTTTCCTCCTCTAAACTGTATTTGCTCTGTTGGAGCCAGTGTTGCTCCAGTGTAAAATTCATCTTCCTGCTGTGAGATGCTGTTCTTATTTGGTTTTCCCTCTTCAAGTCATTTCTCTTCCTTAACTTCTTCACTTTTGTTCACTAGTGGTTCAGGGCAGAAAGCAGCACCAATTCTCAACCTTGCTAAAATAGCTCTAAATTGTAAAAAAACAGCCAAAGAACACAGCCCAGTTTCTGCAGTTACAAACCAAAAGCAAAGGAAGATGGTTCCGTACTATATAGCAAAGCTTACCACCCCCGTTACATTATTCATTGTTCCATCTGTAGTACCTTAAACTGTCACAATTTGTGCCAGGTCATCAGTATTTTTTTTATTGCATTCTAATTCAGGAAACTGAAGATGAATCCTGGCTCTTCTCTCTCTGTGTGAACTCAAGAAGAGCCCACAACACTCCGCAGAGTAGGCAACAGCATCTGCATTATATTCTGCCCCCTCCTAGTGTCTTTGCCCCGTTCTCTAGTATCTGTTCTCTCTATTTCAAGAAGCCAGATCAGCATTTTATTTCCCATCTACCACAGCTATTAAACTGTATTTATTCTGCTGTAAAACTTCCATGTCACCCACCAGAACCAATTTGCCTCTGCAGCCCCATAAGCAGAGAAAGGCAGTGTTGGACCTCTCCTAGCTTAGCAGCCTCCAAGCTGCGCATCCATCCTCTTTCACAGCACCTGACAGCTCCAGTCAAAATAAGTTCCTCCCCCTGTGATAACCTCTCCCCGCCCTCCAGCAGGAGCCCTGCTGACCTGTCAGTAATTGGCTCCTATGACAATGTGGATGTATCAAGAAAATAGTGATAAAAATATAATCCACAAGAACTGCTTTTTCTGCTAGGTTTTTACTACAACTGAATGGCTGATGAAAGAAATTAAAATCAAGCCTTTTGCTTCCACAGGGTTAACTAGAATGAAATCTGACAGCTCCTTCACTTTAGAGGCTTTATATCCCAGCTGGTTAACAAATGTAGTAAATAAGCTTACAATTGCACTTTTTCTTGTTGCTGTCAACTCTAAGCTCCCTCAAGATAAAGAGGCAGTAGGTTAATTGTACATGCACTGCTTACCATCTCCACTTCTCTACCCAGTACTGTGGGGGAAAGAAGAGAGGAGATGCTGGTCCAAGTCCCCCATCCCTCCAGCTTCTGCCAACATGACTCCCTTATGCTAGTGAAAACCCTGGGAGAACACAGGAGAGAACAGCATCCTCCAGAAACACATCACTGCTCTGCCCACTCACAGCAGCCAAGGTCCCCAAAGCTGTCAGTTCCAGATGGCTCAAAAGCACTGTTGCTCACATCCAAGCGACAAGCTGTAGAGCAGCCTGCCGAATCCTGACAATAGCTCTGCATTATCAGCAGCTCAGCTCTGATGTTTAGATGTATTTATAGTCATGAATACTACACATTATATAAACACACACTCTCCTGTCAAGCAGTTAGAACTAATCCTCCTACAAAGCAACAGTAGTGTTTCATGTAAATGTGTATAAAGCTAAATGACAATTTTTACACATGTATAATAAGAATAGAGAAAAGAGTAAGTGGGATCCTTCCCTGCAAGTGGTAATTAACAAAATTATCACAGATAACCTGTCAAATAATGACAAAAGAAAACAAATAAACATTTGCAACTTGGTGGTGATTATTTAAGGCACTCAGCCACCTTGCATGGATGTCTATATTTGTGGAAAAGAGGTAGGAGTAAGGAACTATTCCAGTACACAAAGCCCCAGGTGTGGGAGCTGAGAGCTCCCTTTGGGTTTTGCCTTTGCAAAGGTGGAGAGAACAGATGTTCAAGGCTGTAGCCAAAGCAAAAACCATGAGGAGACGCCATGGATGAAAGGATTTAAGATCACATCAGAGCAATCCAGTTTCCCCCAACCTTTCATAGTGAAGTGAGTGACCAACATCCTATCCAGATATGATTAATAAAGAACAGGCTTTAAAGCAAAGCATCCATGTCAACCACCAGAGCTAATTTTCCTCCCGTAGACCTATAACTCCATAAGGAGGGGAGGGTCACATCTCTCCTAGTTTAGCAGTGTGCAAGCTATGGATCTATCACCTTTCACAGCACACCAATTCAGATGGTCATTCATCATCAGCACATGAAAAACAAAAGGTTTCTTAGAGCAATCATGAGGTTTCATGAAGTGATGCTACATTTAAGAAGCCTTTTTCCTTTCATGTGCTACTGCAGCACAACAGGAAAAACAAGATGTTGCACAAAGAGGAGACACCTTTGACAACAACTGGAAAATTACAGCTTTTACGCTTGGGGCTCTACCCATAACTCAGAATCCATGCTCTCTCACACCATGTATTATCTGTCCTTGAGCTTTGTCACTGCTCCCATATATCACTGAGGAGATGCCTTAAGTATGGTGACATCCTCAGCACTAAACACACATGCTTACACTTCAGCTCATGCCAAAATGCTTTGCTGAAAGAGGCAATACACAAGTAAATCAGTTTACAGTTTTAGCATGTGAAAAGCTGTTAAATTTCCCCAAAGCTGTGAAGAGCCTTGTCAGAGATGAACTGAGGGGAAAAAAAACCCTCTGAAGAACAAGAGCATTTCATTTAACAACTTCCATACACAAGGAACACATGCCTGTCATCCCCTCCTGAATCCTGCTTCTGTTTTGGTTTTAACATCAGAATTTACTATTGCTTTAGAAAAACATTTACACAGCAAGAGATCATTGTAACAACAGGGCTTGAGAAAACATGTTAATATGTACGGTGAGGCAGTTTGTGCATGCTAAGAAGTCAACTTGAAGCACACTGAAGCTGCTTTAAGCTCTCCACAATGACAGACATATACCCCAGCTATGCTTTTGGAAAACTGCCAGTTGTTATCCTACAAAATGGCTGCTCAGCCTTGAGTCAAGGGTTTTCCAAAGTGGGCTGCTGCTGTTTTAATCACAGCAGTTCCTATTAGCTTAAGTGGGGTGCTGTTACAGTTATAAAGAGAGCTTGGGCTCAAGGGCTGCTGCTTTATAGGGCTTCATGTTGTGCACATTACACAGATCTGCTAATAAAATAACAAGAACAGGACACTTGACATGAGCCAGTGCTTTCCTTCCTCACTGGAGAGATGCAGCTGAATAAATGCTACCTCATCCCTGAAAAAAAGTACAAAAACCTTCTGCAAACTGAAATGCAAAGTGGAAAAGAAGTTGGCTGAAGGCCACATAGGCCAGGCAGTGCTTCCGGAGTTTGGTTCTCCGATTTGCTCTTTGATACCAAACCTTCGTTGGGACTTAAGTTTCTAATTTACTAAACTGGTGACAAGAACAGGACCACCCAGAGGTCTTGATTATTCCAGGCACTGATTTCCCAGCCCATTATCAACAAAGCAAATGCAATCACAGCTTGCCTTCCTCCCCCTCTCTCTTCCACAGAGGATGCTGTCTGTCTCCAGAGTTTGTTCTTACAGGTTCAGAACCCCCTGGCTCCAACAATTACCATTTACAAGGCATGCAAAGTATTTTTCTCCTATAGGATTTGAAGTAGACGTCACTCCGTTTCCCTCCATAGGATAATCCTCCACTTCCACTTGCTTTTGCTTAAAAAGATGCAAAAAGGAAAGAGTCTTGATTTGGACCTTTATTTTCCAGTGTGCCTAATCAAGCAAATACTTCACTAAGTAAGGCTGGAATACAGCATTGGTTTGATAGCTAAATCAAGGACCCAATTAATAAAATATCACAGGATTTCTGATGTTGGAAGGGACCTCTAGAGGTCACCTTGTCCTACACCCCTGGCTCAAGCTGGGCCACCTAAAGCAGGCAGCCAGACCAGTCTGGAGTGCTTTGAGTATCTAAGGTTCCTATTAAGAACTTGCAGTTGTCTCCTCTTCAGGGTGAGCAGTTCATATCAGATCCACACAGATCTTGCTAGGTCATCTTTCATCTTCTCTCATATGAGAAAAGTAGTTTGAAAGTTAACATTAAAACTTCATTGGCAATGATTTCCTCCTAGAAAGAGTACAGTGTAAGCACCTAAAACTCCATAAAATAGGGGAAAGATGGCACAAACTATGTATCTGAATGCACTGGGAAATCTCCAAATACTTTAAACCAGACTACTTCAGAATGAACACTGCCTCAGGATGTTTGCATCACACCACTCTGCTTCTGAACTTGTGTTTTTATGGATTTTTCATTGCTTGCCTCAGCCTTGAGATGCTGTAAAGGAACTTGATAGAAACTGAATTTTAAAAGCCTTTACAACTCTTCTCTTTAAAACTTCCAAAAATCAAATCTTGTTAATCCCGGAACAGATTTATGTATAATTTATGTGAGCA
Organism: Neopsephotus bourkii; assembly: GCF_033783945.1. Classification (NCBI taxonomy): domain Eukaryota; kingdom Metazoa; phylum Chordata; class Aves; order Psittaciformes; family Psittacidae; genus Neopsephotus; species Neopsephotus bourkii. The sequence continues at coordinate 5,442,447 of NW_026902223.1, forward strand.
AACTCAAGTCGCATACACTGAGTTCTATGCTTAAGGCCATAGTAGTAACAGCGTTACTTTCATTTGTAATCTAGTTACCCAGAGTAACAATAAAGAAATGAAGCCTGCTGGCATCAGCCAGTACAGATGTATGCAGTTCTTCACATCCCTATCCATCAATCAAGTACCAAAGAGAACCAAGTTAATGCTTTCAGAATAAACCAAACATCACCGCCATGGTCCTCAGAGCCATCTCTAGCCTAACAGTGGAGAAACTGTGTAGGTTGATTTGCAGCATGGCGCAGATATCAACTGTTCAAAGAATTAATGGCTTTGTAGACACTGGAACCCCAGTTACAAAATTCATCTAATATCTTGCCTGGATTTACCATATCTTTAACAGGATTTCAAAGTTTTCTTCTTTATAAAAAAAAAAAAAAACCTTCAGAATAGCAAATTACAGATTACAAACTGGATACAAACAATGGAACAATTTAATTTACGCTTAGATAGGGAGAATCCACACTACTGAAGTCATTCCCTTCCAATCTCAGACACCATTTGGAGTCCTTACTAATTCTAGTTCTATCATTGTAGTATCAAAAATAGACTAATCCATACATTTGCACAGTGATATCTCAGAATGCATATAATTTTCATTAAATTCTAGCTCTAACATACCTGTAACGGCTGCAAAGTCTCTCTCAGACAGTGGAGCTTGGCTGGTTTAGGACCACACAGAATGGAAGAAATTAAGTTGTACACAGTGATAGGGTATATTCAAAAAGCAGCCAATTCATCAACAGAAATACTATTAAAATAATAATGTGCCATGTATAGCACAAGGAATTCCAGCACACTGTTTTGAGATACTATCACAAAATGGCTAGCACTGATTCCGAGCGCAGTTTAAATATTCAAAAGGGAGGATTATACATCCAATAGTCCAGGGACTGCATTTGCAAAATAGCTATTCACCATTGCAAAGATAGCACAGCAGGTTATCTAGCAGCAATGAATAACTGGATGCAAAGAAAGAGTTCTTCTGCAGTTAACTACGGCACATACTACGGCATTTACCAATTACTTACACAGGCCTCAGAAGCATCCTCCTCTCCACAGGCATAAAATCAAAAGTGCAGCAAAATAACTTACACTTGCAAAGGCAGATTAAAGCAGAGCTCATAAAAACTGTCTGTCAGAATCAAGATTCATGGACTTGGGCAAAGGCCGCAAATCAATCTGGACTGCACAGCGGAAAGGAGAGGTTTGAAGGAATTGGAGAGGAAGATCATTAGTCTTGCATGTGCCAGGCTAGGGACGTGCATGTGCTTCGGATTTACATTAGCAAAATGACAGAGGCAAGGGCCACTGTCCACACACCTCAGAAGGGTGGTCCCTAAACTCTATCTCCTGCTTCCAGAACTACTGAAGCATTTTAAAGAGGTTTTTCATGTAAGCAGTGGTATAAGGAGACAGCAGTCCATTATTCCTCTGGTTCTCACAAGAGCACTATGCTCACCAAAGTAACAAGGTCTCCACTAGATTGCTCTCAAATTGCATTCGTCCCAAACAGCAGTCCCACTTAGACTTGAGGACCTTCAGCTTCCTTCCTTCCACCTCAGTTTACTCCCTAATCTGCCAGGGAGGAGACTAATGTGATAACACAGCTAAAGCAGGAAACCAAAGAGCAGTACCATACAGAAAAATGGCTGCAGAAAAGCTGCAACTGCAAAGTGATCAGGTTTTAAAGGATGCAGAAAGCCCTTGAGGGCAAGCAAAGCAGGAGGTTTGTTTGCTGAACAAACTGCATGCTACAAGAGCTAAGCCCAGGACATTACAGCACAGTAATTGACTTGTTTACCAATAAGTTTTGCTTGAAAACCCTGGTGTTTCCTCAAAATAGAGTGTATTCTTTCTGATTACATAGAGGCTTAACAACAGTTTGTGATATACGGCCTAAATGACAAATGACAAGGCAGAGATGACTTCATAACTCATTTATGATACATTATGGCCATTTTCATGCTACCATAGTTTGTAAAAGTATTAACAATAAATTAATGCTGATGGAAAGGTTGTGGGAATATTTGAGTGATCTCATTGTATTTATAATACACAGTAGTAGTAGTAACATGAGACCAGCTGTCAATGTTTAATGCTTTAGCAACATATATTATAAATTATAAATGGGTGACTATACATGCCATATAAAATATGCATAATGTTTCCAGATGCTAATTGTATGCTGTAACTGGTTAAAAACCTATTAACAACAAAGTGACTTGAGAGATAAGAGTTTCCAGATGCATTCAGGAGACAATTTCTAATTAAACAAGTAAATTTTCAACTAAAGTAAACACAATTATATTGCCCTCTGACACACTCTAATCGTTTAATAAGTCTTTCATTCTAAGCAGCATGCAGATACCAAGTACTCTAAATGCTGGATTTCGAAAGAACACTGCATAGGAGAAACTTTCCAACTGTTTGCTGCTGAGCAGCTTCTTAATTCCAAACATCTATTTTTAAAGACAAAATATCTTTCTCCTAATAAGCATTTTAATACAAGACAATATCATGATTTTTGTAGAATCTTTGTAGGGCAATATCACATCTCCTTCCAAACATGTGGGAATCAGTAAAAGCCTGTTCTATTTACAAGAAAGTTCCTATCATAAATTAAAATCTCTGCATTATCATCATTGGTTCTAAGGGTATTTGGTATATATAGGTGTATACACATAAAGAGAAAACAGCAATACCTAAAAGGTGATTAAGTCAGAACCACTATGTTAAATTTTTCCCTTCTTATGTGTCAGTAAAGGAGAGAAGTCAAGATCTTCATAGCTGGTAAAACTGCAGTCATCCTCAAGTTCACCCCAGGTAATGAATGTGGCCTTTAATGCAAATGTGAGACATCTGCATAAAAAGACAACATACATTCCCTTTACTTAATCACAATTTTCTATCATTCTGGGGCTGTGGAGCTACCAATTATTGCTGGCCTAGCTACCTGAGAAACAAAAAGAAGTTACTACTGCTGACACGGAGACCAAGTCACATTTTTATTCCCCCAAAATTAGTTCTCTTTAGGGAATATTATTGTTCTGAACAATAAAAATAAATGAGCTAAGAATAAGGGAGAATATTTGATTTCTCTAATGAGGAACATGAATACACGCACCTGTGCACAGTTCTCTCCAAGCCCTCACAACAAAGACTTGCTATTCAAAATGGAGCCTGAGCCCCTTTATAGATCATTATCATATTTTACTTCATAATAATTCAAGCCCGTTACAGCAGTGCACTGATGTGACTCTTTCAAAATAATTTGCATTGCCCTCTGTAAAGCTCCAGTCTGTACTCCATGGTTAGTAAACACTACACAACACAAGCAGATAGTTGTCAAGCCCATCCATTTGGCTCACTTTGGACCATCAGCAGCAGAAGAAGGAAAGCTCAAAGAGGCTGAAAGCCTTTGTAAAGTTTTGATTCATTTTGTGGGGTAACTTTATTCTCAAGGATGCTTTTTTCTGCCTGCTCTCTAATGGCACTATTATCTAGAAGGGGACAAACGTTTGCAATAGTTGGACCCACTTCATAGGACAGAACCTAAATATATGCAGCAATGGGGAAATTGTTTGCAAGCATAAAATTTCATTCCAATCTGATCTATCATTTGTTCGCTTACTTCAAATTTCAATTAACCTACTGCCTGCAACAGTATTACACAGGTACACAGGACTAAGCACATGGGTAATTGTTCGCAAGATCAGGTCAGTGATTCATCTCCAATATTAAGCTGTTTCAAATTGAAAAGCTTGTGTGTGTGTATCAATTCCAAGGGCTCACACCTCCCTATATACAATTATCATCTATGCCTCCCAGTTTGTCTTCACTTATTCAGTGAAGAACATGCATATTTACATAATTTAAATGAAATCTAATGTACCTTTCACATCAAAACTGTATCAGCTCTGCATCCTCCCATCTAGATCAGAGCAGGCAACTAACTCCATTCATGTTCTATTTATGTGAAACCTGCTCAGGAAAATGACAAGAATCAAAAGGGGAAGGAATGACACTAAAGGAATATTTTGCACCTGGTCCCTCCCCCTCAAAAAAGCCATCTCTAAGTTGCTCTGTTTGAGACCAACACAATTTTATTTTGCTTACCCTTCTGTCCTTAATTTTTAACCTGAATATGGCAAAAGAAATCCCCCCAGAAGTTCAAAAATTAAGGTTATTGTCTCAAAAAGAGCAATGTTTCCTGACACTTTCCTGACCCTCTTTGTACATAATCTAGGTTGCATGAAGCGTTCCTCTGTAAAACACAGTTATCAATTCCTATACAGTAGCACTGAACAGTTCCTGGGCAGAAGGACTTGAGTGAATTCCACATCACTAAGGTTAAGGAAAGTCAAGATTCTGACCACTGATATATTAGTAGCCATTGGGTTTCAGATTTACTCTGTAGGGCCACTGCAGTAGATAATCAGCAACTGCTAACATTTTTCATTAACACAACAATTATAAGAATACTAAAAGCCACCTCCTCCTGAAAGAAACAAACCATCGCAGCTGAGGACAGTGTTCAGGCTGCCAATATATCCACTCTGGTCATTTAATTGCATTCCCTTTCATAGAATTGTGTGATTTTTTCAGCACCCCAAACACCTTTTCAGGTTGCTGAAGAATGAAGTAAGTTCCCTCTGCACCTATGACTTGCACCAGACAACAAACCCACTCCAGCCTGCAGTTCCCTGATCAGTGAAGTGAGCATCATAAGCCTTCTCCTAACAAAGCATCACAAAGTTTAACTGTAGTTTTTAATGTGGTCTGAGAGCATCAGGCCAAACATATGTGATTACTTATGGTTTATTATTAAACACAGTGATCCTCATGTACTGAACAGTTTATTCAGAAATTAGAGAGCAGTAAACAAACACTGTTGCTGCTTATTGCACTCGTAATTCCCAAACTGGTGAGAGGATTTCGGTCTAATTTCAGCATACATTTATTGCATGTTTCACTGTTTATCTAAACAAAACTGGGACTCATTTGCTTCTAAATTAACAACAAGAAAAAGAATATAAATACCCAAATGGGATGACTATAAAAAAAATATCTCCAGCATCCAGAAGCATACCTAACATTTCTTGATAAGAAACTCCCCCATTACATCAGTATCCAGCTGGCAATACAACCACATTCAGTTTTCCACGCCTCATGTTTTCCTTTAGAGTACAGCAGGGCACTTTCTCAAGTCTACTGTAAGTTTCTGTATGTGACCTTCTGCAGCATGAACAGAACTCGAAGCAGATGGTGATAAAGTCACACAGAACATTAAAGGTTTACTCTGATCTGGAGGTCAATCTTGTTTTCAATATTTGCTTCAGCTTCTCACGAAAAACCTATCCACACCTCTCACAGGAGCTAATGGAACTCTTTCAGCTTATTTCCACTGAGTCTGGATTTATCCTCACTTTACTTGTTTGCCACAACACATAGCAAAAAAGGACCACAGCATGCTATAGTGTTTTAATGATCCTCATTATCCATCAAAAAGCAGGTAAGAAGCAATAATGTATCTTTTGGTGGTGCATGTTTACCCTATTCAGGTGCTAGATGGTCTTTCAAGACATATTCACCACTGCTGTAAGACGACCCCTAAAGCAGCTGAATACCAAGCCATCTGTCTACCTGGACATATAATATTCCCCCCAAATAAAACACACAAAACCAACCACACCAACCACCTGACTATGGAACAAATGGTTGGAGAAGAACAGATGAAGATGACCCTCAAGGAAATATCTTCTAAAATGCTCCTCAGTGTTGATGTTATCTGCAGTTCTGAGAGTATCTTCCACCCAAATCCTTCCCACATAATGAGAGGGATGGGAATATTCCACACGTGACAACTTAAGAAAGCTTTGCCAACAGACAAGTGCTGAAGTTTCCAGGTCTACCAAGGTCTATTGGATTTACAGCGAGGCTCAGCAAGGTAAAACTGATAAATAAACTAAATTGGATTAAATGCTCGGACCCCCTATGTTTTGAAAAAGAAAATATAATTTAATTTAGGAAAAAAAATAAATTACAAAGTAAGCGGCAGACCCCGGGCACAGCCCCAGCAGAAACTGCTGAAGCTGAGCTTCTGAATCTGTACATTTCTGCACAAGTGGAATCATTTCACATTTGGAAGCATCTGCTAGCTTCTGGGAAAACAGATTAACTGCAAAGTCCCAGTTTCAGGATCAAAACTGGTCTGATGTTACAGTACGTGCTTTTTATTCTCTATCCCTAGCTGTTCAGTGCAGATAAAGTTCACAAACTGGAAACTTTATAACACTTTATTGATGTTGATGCTCTGGATAACTTCAAAACTGATAAGAAGGTTCCTTTTCCTATTACCATTATTACTCATATTTCTTCGGTAGCACCTAAAGACCAAGCCAGAGTGATGTCAACTTGTGTGAGGCACTGTACACACAGAGTAATACAAGTCTCTGAGCCAAGAAGGTTATAAATTACACAGACACAACCTGGGCTTAAAGTGGCAAAATACACAGAGCAAATACTCTACAAGTGTTATATAGTATCTGCTACATCTTCTGTTGTCAAGAAAAAAGGCTGGATACTAAGAGCATATAAGTTAAAGAGAGGGAAGGGGAAGTTAGAGAAGCAGGTAAGATTCTTGTCCTATGGATTACAGGACACAAATGGAAAGGGAGATTGCGTGCAAGACAGTGCAATGTAAGGACAGCAAATTCAGACAAAACCACAAGAAGATTTCCAAGCACCAAGAGAAACTGTTTATTAGTTTTAGCTCTCTTCAACTTCCTTGTCAAGGTCACCCATGGAATTAATGCACAGATCCAGGTGCTCCTGCATGGCCCTGGACTGAGGCAAGAATACTGACTGCCAGTAAACCACTGCTATTAAAGTAATTCTTTGTGCAGCTAACACTGACATTAAGCTAGCTTACATGTTGCTATTACGTTTTTCTTATTCCAGTTCAGCTCTTGCTCTCTCTAGACGCAAAATCTATGTCTTTTCAGAGTTCTCAAAACTAAATGAAAATTAGTATCATCAATGTAAAAAAATGAAATTATCTCAACTTGAAATGTTTAAGCAGCCCTGCAGAGTCTTTGACCAGTTGCCTCAAATTTAACTTTTTATAACTCCAAGCTTGGATCAGTTCCATTCCAGTTCTGAGTACTAACAATAGTTCCTTATTTTAGCTGGTGGAGATCCAATGAATCTACCAAGATACCATGAAAGAAATTGCACTGCGCAATTCCTCTCCCTGTCTGGCAAGCTCCATAGATGCTTCCCACTTCCAGGCAATCATCCCAACAAGACTTCTGACCACCTAAGATTGCTTTCTGCATGAACCTGCAGATTCCCTTACAGAACAAACAGCTACAATTTCTTAGAATAAACCTAAACCAAACAAATGTTGCACTTTGGAGCTTATTCTCCATTCTTATATTATCAAAGGACAGTGCAAACAGACAGCATCCATCTCCACCAGACAAATAGGCTGGGAAACACTAGAACATATTTAATGTTAGTGTGTGAGCTATTTAATGGAATTACCCCTGAAGCCTTTGATTTCCAGATATTAAGTCTGTTTGCTTGTCTTACATGGTAAGTTATTCAGCCACAGAAAGAGAAAAACTGTGCTATGGATAACAGTAGTATCTAAGCTATCATTATTTAAATCCAAATTCCCAATGAGATTTAATTTTGACACTCACTGCATTCAGAGTTGAACAGCAACCACCACCTCACAGGCTCCTTTGAGTACTATACATGGGTCAGCAGCAGACAAACATCACTAGAGTACAAAGCAAAGAACCGCAGTGGCTTAGGCTTCAACAGCTCCTTTGCTACTCATTTAAGTAGCTTCACAGTCACTTTTTAAAACCCCTTAATCCTCCTTCCTTCCCTTTACCATGTAACATAACAAAATGTGCTCTTCTGGGTACAGTGCCAAGGGCCACATTTCCCCAATTATTGGTCATTCCTCACCCCTAACTGCTTGCTTTCCTTCCATATCTCACATGGCTAAAGCCAAGGAGGTTTTCATGGCCTTCATAATGTAGTTCCTGACCCCACACAAATCTCCCTTTCACCAGTACTGATCAATACAACACTAAAGTTGTCACAGCTCATGTATTTGTGCACACCTGCTGCTGACCTCTTTGCTGTTCCATTCCCCTTTGCTCTAAGAACAGTCCCCTTAAATCAATTATTTATCAGGTCCACAGGGACTTCAGTAATAAGTGCAATGAGATTTGTGGCTTCTGGGCCAAAATGAAATCCCATAACACATAAAAAGTTTTCTGTTCATACCTCATTTTTCAATTTCTTTTGAAGTCCCTACCAAACAGCCAAACCCTTGAGTGAACTAAGATTTAATAGCTCTTTGTCAGCACTTACTGAAATCATCCCATACACAATGAGAAATCCAGTGCTAAAGGCAAGAAGATGACATTGCCTTCTCCCTAAGTGCCAAGCCAGCTAAGCCCTCAGATCTTTATTTCCAGCCATCTGCAACACCTCTCTGCTATATCATGATATTCAGTTCCACAAGAATCCTCACCCACACTTTGTTTCTTATGTGTTGTCTCAGATGCTGCGAGTTCATCCCCAAAAACAATTTCAGTTATCCACGCTGGACAAAATACTTCATGTTTTCTTCTTCAGAAATGTTAGCAGATCTCAAGTTTTTTGCACAGAAAAATGATTCAACAGAGATAAGCTTCTACACTGGGAATGAGGAGGCTTCTAAAAGATTCAAGATAGCATGCCAGATTCCCCACTGTATTCTTCCATTTCAGCCTGGTTGCAATAGCAGAGAAAAAGAGTCTCAGTAGTGAATTAGAAGTCTTATCCCTACAACACCTATGTGAGAAATGTATTCTTATCAAAGTCTCTTTGGCACTTCTGTACTAGCTTTGAGCAACCTTCAGGTATAAACTATACCATTAGTCAACAGGCTGTCTACATTAAATAACAATAAACAATTCAGCAGCACAGACACCTAAGTTCCAATACTGTGTAGTGAAGTAACAAACCTCCCTCAGCTAGACTGAGAGCTTTTATACGTTAAGAATTACAATAGGGAGTCAGGTTGGGGTAGAAAAGAACCCACCAAAAAAGCCCTCAAAACAGAACTCCTACAGGAATCCCATCCTGATTTTTTCTTGAAACACTGAGTTGCAGTTATCTGAAGAGAAGTAAGGTCATGTCAGATCTAAATTCCACCAGTACATGAGACCCGTACAATAGAAAAGCCATCCTTCCTATAACGTCTTCCAGACTGGAATGAGTCTTATTTTGTTTTACTGTAGCTGAGAAATCCAATTGACCAGGGTAGTCTGAGATTTATTTTCCTTTAATAATAGCAGAATATGAACAAAGAATACTAAACCATACAAATATTCTATTTTAATCTGTACTTGAAATGGGCTTTAGACTTGGCCATCTGCTCTATTTCCAACTTAATCCTACTGGCCTTTTTCACTCTTAAGAAATACAATCAGCCTAATTTTACTTCTCCATTAGCGTCCATTTTTTTAACAAGCTTTTAATGAAACTTTCTGCCTTTTCCACTTGTTAGGATAAAAATAATCATTAAACAGGTTACAAATTTCTCCATAAAATTTCTTCCTTTGGGAACTGAACAACATCATCATCATTTGGCAAATCTTTAGCTCTCACTGCCTGGAAACCTCAAAGGTTCAGCACAATCTAGTTCACAAATCCTAAAGCCATAAACAGTATATATTAGCACTGGGTTATTCTGTAAACAGAATGGTACCTACTTTGCTAGGGGAAGAAAACATACCACCCAGTGACATAGAATTTTCTTGATGTCAAAATGGTATTTGTAAGTTATTGGGAAATTACCAGAAATTACCAAATTATATGAAACAAAATTAAGTTAGAATTAGTATTCCAGTGGTACAGCAGCTGCTGCTGGATGTAACCACAAATATAAGCTTTTTTTTTTTTCCTCTCTAAAAACCATTATCACTGCTGTTTTGCCGATTCATCACAGGCCTGAATGTGGTGTTTCTAGAGCAGGTCCCTTGCAGGAAAGGTTTGTGACATGCAATACGAAGTGCTGCATTTTACTATGCATGTTTAAGCATGCACGGTAGAGTTCCACAGATTCTGGAAGTGGTGCAGAGATCCTACAGTGAGGTGTAAAAACCTGGATGGGAGTTCTCTTACCAAATTCCATCGATCCGATGCACAATACAAGTAAGACCTATTGGTTTAATTCACAGCAAAATGTAGGATTTATCAAAAGACACTGGAGCAGTAGAGGGCTTAATAGAAGCAGCATTTTGTGCTGACAGTGATGAACCTCCACCGCCCTCAGTACTTTAGGCCTGCTAGAAATAAACTGTTTTCTTCCATCAGTGCTCTTCTTTCAGTAAAAATACAAACTTATTTCTCATTGTAAGAGTCTGGAATACAGAATACACTGTTCATTACAGAATTAAATCCTCTATTTGTCTACACAAGAGGGAATATGAATGGTTTCTGACAGACTTTAAAATTATAGCTGATTTTAGGACTAGAGCCCAACAGGGGATGACAGCAGATCAAATAGTTGAGGCTTTTGCAAGAGCAAAGGACAATGATACATCACTTTCATTAATGTCAATAAAAACCACAGACAGCTTTGATTAAGGTCTCAATATAACAAGCAAGGGTTAAGTAATGACAAGCTCCTGAGTTGTGTACATAAAGCATGCAAAAAGTTTTTAAGGAAAAGAAAATCAATTATTTATCTAACTGGCTCTTCAGGGCCAGCTCCAGTGCTCCACCACACCAAGACTTAAGCTATTACTGGAACACAAGATAAACCCTCTTAAGGTCCCAAGCAATAAGTGATAACAGATCAGTAGAGGTGCTGCAATCAGACATCCCAGAGACTGAGTGGGTAATTCATTTGGCAGGCTCTTAGTTTGTGAGTGACTCCATCAGGTCAAATAAGAGATTAAACACAGTTTATTAATAACTAGTTATAGCTAAAGCATTAGATACAGCCTGGCCTTAACTAATGTTTTGCCTTAAGTGATTTTGCCTTTTGTATCAGTCATTATATGTGAAAGATACAATGCCCATCTCCCTTCCTAGCTGACAGAACATCCCCAATCGTGTGCCTTGCCTGCTACCAGCTTACTTTGGAGCTTGTTCTAGATGTGGAGGAGAACTTAAAAGACTCCTTTCATAGAGTAGTGATTAAGAATATACTTCCTGTTTCATCAACTTGTCCCTGCCCCGTTTGTGCTCCCAACCCAAATGTTCTTCCCACTCCTTGAGGATTAACATTACACAATCTGCAACTTTTGAGGTCAGTGGTGGGTTTTTTTTAATAGAGAAGCTCATTGGTAGAAGTTCAAATTAAAAGCAAATAAAAAAACCCTTTTGCTGGCTAGAGCATATGGGGAAAGATAATGAAGTCAATGAGATTTCTTTATGATAAAAACAAACTGGTTTGGTGATGTAATTGGGTGGTTTCTACTGGCCTTTGCTGTAAAAGCTGGCCTTATAAACTTTCAGCAGCAGGAATGGCAGGCAGCTCCTTCTGCTACATAAACTAATCTAAAAATCACCACGAGTGCTTCTTTTTTAAATGAATCTGCTGTCTGCATTGTGGAGTTTGATCTAGGTTAATTTGTCTTTGGATATCTCCCTTCATATAGGTCATTGTTTTCAAGCTTGTGTCTAAAGGTGAGCTCCTTGCTCACCAGAGAAACCACTCTATTCTTTTAGCTGTAAAAGAAAAGCAATGATAAAAATCAGCATTAGTAAACTTGCTACTGAAAGGCATGGATTCTCCTCTGGTTAATGGCAAGTTTGCCTTTCTAACTTCACAGCTGGCAGAGTGGATGTGACAATTGTTTTTTGAAGGGACACAAGTAAAACAATTCTAAAATGAAAGCTGAATATTAAAGCTAACAACTCGATTCTTGACCTCCCAATAATAAAAACGTGCCCATGGTATTCATCTCAGGCTTCCTTCCTCCCAGGTTTGTGTCAAACAGAATGGGAAAAGTCAGAATCAGTGACCTATGCAAAATGACTACAGCGAGGCCAGGCTGTACCTGTACTGTGAACAGGAGAAAATGCTTCCACCAGCTGAGAACAGAAGAAATAAGGGTAAGACTGGACTAGAAAGGATAGCGTTTGTAGCATTAGGCTCCACAGCAGGTGTGGCTGGTGCAAAGCCATACTGCAACTAAGCTTGTGACCACACAGAGGGAGAAAGCTGGAATACACACTGCCAGTTAATAGACCCTGGAATTTCCTGTTCCCCAAAAGGCAGGGAATTGTTGGGTGTCCTGTTGACTTACAGATTTACTCCTGAAAAGCTGATGGGAATTTCATAGGAAACAACGACGACAACAACAACATGCTCTGGCATCCCCATCCCTTCCTGTGCTGTTTTGCAAAAACCGAAACATTACAGTACAGTAGACTCAAAGAGATGGAAATATATAAAAGAATTCATAAGGACCTAACTGGGCTGTACCAGTAATGCTGCACTGGCTAGGAGGAGGGAATATGCATCTGAACAAGGGAACAAAAACAACCCCCAAAGCAGTAATTTTTCACCAGTCAATTGAAGAAAAGTATTCTAAATGTAAGTGGATTGAGTGATATTAAAGCATAACAAACAATATAACAAGAGAGTGGAACTCATTGTCACAGATATCTGTGAAACTACAGATGCCTCAGAACCCCTCAACTAGACCCGGATATCTACTATTGAGTGAAAAAATGTTAAGGTAAATTCTTGTACATATTAAAGAAGAGATGAGCTTGCAAGATATGGACTCAGAAAGCATTAATATTAACCAGATAAAACCTTACAGGATGCAGAGATCCATCCCCTACAAATCTGCTGAGATTATGATTCAAGGTTTGTTTATTTACAATACCATTTGGGGGCTGCACCAGAAAACAGGTTTACAGGTTGAATGGGTACTTGATTCTCAGCTCCAAGGTGTTGGAGCTCAAGCTCAGTGTGTTTCAAGCTCAAGCTCAGTGTTTCCTTTTCAGCACCAGTGTTGCAATAACATACTTGGTGTATACATTTCCAGCCCAATGCTGTTTCTAGGAGAAAGCAGGGCAATTATGCCCCTTAGCAGTTCTGTAATTTCATATTTAATCTTACAAAATACACTCTTTCAGTTTAACAAATCATCTCTAAATTGCCAATCAAATCACTCCAGGAAACGAGACTCTCCATCTCACAGACTTGCAAGAAGTAATTTACCAATTAAAGCCAAAGAGAGTTACAAGAATAAATTTAGAGACACTTCCTGGAATGTATTTCTTCAATGTGTGCAAAATCAAGCGAAAACCCAAACCTCCAGTCGTTATCCATTGAACCTCCCATAAAAACAGTACACAAATGCCCCTTGTTTAAATGGCAGAATCAAGGCTGATTTACTGTAGTGACAGAACAAGGAGTAATGGGTTAAAATTTAAACAGGGGACATTTAGATTGGATGTAAGGAGGAAATTCTTTCCTGTTAGGGTGCTGAGGCAGTGGAATGGGTTGCCCAGGGAGGTTGTGAATGCTCCATCCCTGGCAGTGTTCAAGGCCAGTTTGGACGAGGCCTTAGGTGATATGGTTTAGTGTGAGGTGTCCCTGCCCATGGCAGGGGGGTTGGAACTAAATGATCTTAAGGTCCTTTCCAACCCTAACTATTCTATGATTCTACAGCTGCAAAGGAAGTACTCCAAGATCAGAAAAAGCCACAAGTAAACTGGCCGAAACAACGATAATTCAGCCCTATTGTGTGGCTGCACTACACTACAGCCTTACACATGCTATTTTAACAGACTAACTCGGCACATATATTGCTAGGTGCTCCATTTCTGAGCGGCTATTCAAGTCTGTTAACTAGTGCTGAGCACCAAATGAGATCCCTCATTTGCAGACTTAGTCTGCTTTTCTGTTTCATGCTATGTATCACACCTGGCATCCAAGCACGTATGTTCTGTTTGCAATGATGTCTTAGAGTTGTAGTAAACCAGGTGTCAGAGTTACTCATGTGGAAACAGAAGGAAACTGAAGCACGCTGTCCGGTATTCTACTAAAACACATGGAAAAAGATTCTCACGTTTCAGTTTTAAGTTATCTTCACTACTTTCTCCTCCTGCAGCACCTACATAGATCAGCTTCCTTCACTAGCCAGCCAAAGTGGTCCAACACGTTTCCCTCAGGTAGGCACTGTGCCTCATTCTGTTTGCCCAGACATCTCCAGGTTTCCTATTCCGCTGTCAGATCTGCACAGCAGATGCCTAGGGAAGAACATAACACGGGTACCAGCTATCAACACGTCAATTTTGCTGCAGTTCTCCCAAATTGTGTTTGTCAGAAAAGCTTTGGTTTATGCATTTCTTGATTCTCATCAACACCTTGTACACACAAAAACTGTTAGCTGAAAATCAGTCATTTAAAACTAAATTTCCATACAGAAATGAGTGCTATCCAGACTCGCAGTTAAGGAGTGTCATCCTGCTGTACCACAGCCATGCTCAGCTCTGTGGTACCTGTGATTAGAGAAAGGGGCATGGCCAAGACTCTGCAAGAGCCAATTGCTGGCCATTGGCGCTACCAATGGAGCTCATCAAAATAGCCTTAAGGAGAGTAAATTCAGCACTTCCAGCTTTGCCTAAGGAAAGTATAAAGATGACTCACAGCCATTTTTCTGAGCTACATTATACAGTCCTCCAGCCACTACTGAAAACTAGCCCTGTGTGACATACACACAATTGCAAAGATCATGGAACAGTTTGGGTTGGAAGGGACTTTTCAAAGGTCACCTAGTCCAACCCCCCTACCATGAGCAGGGACATCTTCAATTAGATCAGGTTGCTCAGAACTACATCTAGCCCAACAGCATTCCAATTCTTTCACTTTCCATTCCTATGCATCACTGTATTTCCATGCCCAGGCTACAGCTATAAGTTTGACAAACACCTGTTATCAACGAAAATAAGAGTTTGATGGAGCATTCCTGATCATGATGATTTCTCTACAGCTCAACTGGCTCAAAATAAAGGGTCAATGTTTCAGAAAGATTTATTTGCTGGAACATCAAGTTTTTATCTAAGAAAACTGACAGCCTTTCAAGTACTTATACAGGTGCCATTTATAGGTTGTAACACATGACATTACCAATGTATTCTGCCCTTTGAAAGAACTCTTCCTTTTTACAACTGAATATTCACTGCTGAGCTGTCCTTGCTTGTAAAGGACTGTCAGGTTCAAATGTAGAATTAGATGATCCAAGACATCCTGTCTCTGGTGAATGCAAATCTTGAAATATTGAAGTAGCCAGAAGAGTAATAAAGATGCTTATTCTGTATTTGCAGACTTTCATCTCTATTTCACAACAGTGCACAAGTTGCAGGATTTGCCCCCTTGCGCACAGGCTAGTTCTTTTTGACCCTAAAGAAAGGCTTGGCAATCTTCCTATTTATTATGCCAGTTCTTGTGTCACAGCATTAACTTACCTTTAAATGTTAAACAGCAATAATCGATGCACAGAGCTGAAAAAAGTGTTGCAAATTATGGCTAGTGACAAAACTCCCAGACTGATTATTCTTCAGTGATCACAGGCAGTTGAAGGTTCCAAGAATAACAATGTTCTGTCAATGAAAGTACTAAAGGAAAAAAAAACAGCTACGCAGTATGGATTAGGTGAACACAGTTACACAAAGCTCCCAACACACTGGTGAAACCTTTGGTAAAATTTTCTGCATATGTAAATGCATATTCCAGGTGCAGGCAGCAGACTACTCCCTACTTAACCTTTGTATTCCCTGACAGAAATGAGGCATAATTCATAACAGCTATTCCCCTGTAAAATTACATTGGAAACTCTGGTATTACCTGGGGGCAGATAGATGAGACCAAACCTGCACTGAGAGAGCACTGGTCTCAGCAGAAAACTGCTGCTCATTGAGTCAGCATGAAAAGCACAGCTTTGCTACATGGTCCAATTTTCAAGTGTGCCCAGCGTGAGCCTTTTCACTGGCACACCACAAGCTTCATTAATCCACCATTACCACCTGAAAAGAAGTGTGAAAGATGGAGAGTCCTCTGCAACGTTTTTCTTTCAGCTATTTTTCTCCACAGCATTACATCCAGCTCCTTTTGCTTGGCTCAAGGACGAGTTACACACATTTTTACTTGCAGCAGTCAATACTGGTGCGCAATAATACATTTAGGAACTTTATAAAATGAGACAAGAATAAGATATCTTGAGCTGAAGTGCTTGCAAATGTTTTGATTTTGCAATAACTACACTAATTAATGTAAACAGGCTGGTAAATAAACTTTTAGAACACTTCAACAGTAAGAGTCATTAAAGATAGCTGAAGTACTCAGTAAGATGTAGAAGCTTATTAAGGCATTGCTGTAGTTTATCTGAAGCTCCTTAAGCCTTTAAATTCTTACTTATTACAGAGGATAAGTATGCCACAAATTATATATGTTTAGGGAAAAATTAATTACAGTTGCCAATGGCTTCTCACACATAAACCCATTTAACATTTCAATAAACATCCAGAAATTCATTGGAACAATTGAAAACGTTCATTTTAACACAGCTAATGCTGGGTTGCTTGTAAAGACTCAGGGTATTTTGGGTTTTATGGCAGTCTGCATTCAGACCCATTAATCTGTGTTTCCCCATAACGACTGTGTATTCTATTTTCCATAATTCACACTATTGTTAAGTATTTATTGGCTGGTATTCTTTTTTGCCT
Source organism: Neopsephotus bourkii (assembly GCF_033783945.1). Classification (NCBI taxonomy): domain Eukaryota; kingdom Metazoa; phylum Chordata; class Aves; order Psittaciformes; family Psittacidae; genus Neopsephotus; species Neopsephotus bourkii. The sequence goes on from NW_026902223.1 coordinate 5,459,250, forward strand.
TTGGAGACCCACAGCACCAGCATAGAAGAGTAACAAGGAGCAACACAGAAGAGTCAACATGCACAAGAAAATGTGCAAGAAATACATCTCATATACAATGAATGATCTTCAAGATCTTTTTGTCAGGCACCAGCCTATAAAGCTGTACTGCAATCTTCTATGGTGAAGGCTGCACCTTCACAGCTGCTCCTTTCCCTAGACATCCAGCATTCTTGCTAGTCTTTGTCACCACATGCTGTATGTGCTGTTTCAACAACAGCAAACTTATTTAGCAATGCAGTAGTGAAAAAGCACTGACTTCAAAGGAATTCTCAGCTTTAAACTGCCCTAACTGTTAAACCTGAAACTGTAATATGAAAATAATGCTAATTACTCCTTAGAAGTGTCACATATACCTAAACATTTCTTTGGAAGTTAAAAAAAAAAAAGTCAATTTATAAAGCAATCCACATAAAAATATACTTATCAATACATACATAGTACTAATCAATATACCCATGGGAATGCTTGCAGGGAAGCAGTTTAAACTGCAACACAACAGATGGTCTTTTTGCTATGAATTACTGTAATTACTGCTATAAATGGTAGAAATGGGGTTGAGTCAGGAAACCATGATGCAGCCTTAGAACTGAACTTTGACATAACTGGAAGAGATTTAAGCTTGGATGCTAAATCAAGGCCATCCGTAACCACAGTATACCTGAAGAAAACCATATGTATTAGCCAGCCAAACAATAACAGCGTTAAGACAACAAAGAAAATCCATAGAAGCATTCAAGCTTTCTTGCAACTTTTCTATTACTATATTTGACTTGAAGTAGGAAGAACAGCAAAGGACACTGATACATCAGCATGCTAACAACACCGGTCCATTCTCCAGGGACCATTCCAGGAGCAAAGAATCAACATGGTGCCAGTCTCTATGAAGGGAGTATGACAGGGGAATCTCCAGTGGCTTGTTCAGCCCTTGCTCACAGAACAGTCCTGGGGCCTTGAGCAGTCAAGACTACATCAGTGTAGCTCCGGGGCTACTCTAACACTCACCAGGGAGCAAAGCAGAAATCGGGTAACTGACAGCAGACCAAAGATATAAAGTCGTGATGACTGTGAACACATTCAATCTTCATTTGCTGTGGGATGGCACACAGGCTTTCAAGCCCAGTCCTCAGCAGTAGCATAGGACTAGTCCTGCTAAGAAGTGGAATCATGACACACATAAGAGGATTAACGAGTGTAAGAAGAATTCAACAGTCCGTCATTAAGAACTGTAATAGCAGTTTCAGAAATGAACACAGCAATAACATGATGAGCCAGAGTTCCATGCCATCCCTGTATTTCTAAAATACCATCACTGGAAACGCATATAAGTAGTGCACAGTAGCAAGATCCTGTGCTCAGATATCATTGGGGATTGTTTTTGCTATTGTAGTTATAAGCTGTTTGGGGTGAAATTAAAGAAGCCCACAGCTGTCAGACAATGCTGCTTGAACAGATTTTACTAATACATACTTTGGATACTACTTGTGCATTATTAAATTACTTTCATAACTGGTGATTTATCAATGGGAATTGCATTTTTGGACTGGTTTTTTTTTGTGTGTATGTTTTATTTTTTCAGTGCCACCCATTTGTCTTTTAAATAAGGCAGTCCATGTAATACAGAAAAGTACAAAATATGAAGACCATCCAGTCTGTCTTTGCAACATTCCAAATACTTCTCCATTCTTAGTCACTAAACTCACCCCAAAGCCTGTGAAAGACCTGGGCAGACTTTCTACTAAAATCAGCAATTTACCAAAATAAAACTTGTTGGAAATTGGGGAAAGAGAAACACACAATCCTCTGTGCTGAAAATAATGAACACGCACATGGAACGGCTGGCAGAAGAAGCAGCATTCCCATTTTCAGTGTTTACCATTTGAGCCCTGCTCTGTTGTATTGATTTTATGTTGCAACAATTTAAAACAAATAGCCTAAAAGGCAACGGTTGCAAAATAATGGTCACTCTGGAATAGACTTGCAGCATGGAACTGAATGCAAAGTATTAACCAGATCTCAGTATGAGGGGATGTAGCTGCACCGATAGGAAGGGGGCTAGTCTTTTGCACTAGGAGGCAGATATTCGCCAACCTGAACACCACAGACTAAGATCTTAGAAACTTTTAAGACAACTAGTAATGGAAAATCCACCTGCAGTTGCTGTGCTCCTCGGGGCATTCAGATACACATGCTACATATACATAAACAGGAATATTATGTAGGGATGCACTTTCTCAAGCAACAGTCAAAATAACTTGGACTAGATGTCCTGCCCTTGATAAATGCAGTAATACCAAGCACACCACCAGCCTGGTATAGGTTAGCATCTCTGGACACATCAATGTCCCTCCTGAACTCTTCTTATGTACTCAGCATATCTATGCTGCTAACGTTCATTTCATTAAGGTAAAAGTCATTATAGATTTGCATGTTTTACTCTTTGCCTTTATTCAGAATTCTAACTGCTAATATGAGGTGCCAAACCACCACTAATTGAAAATTGATTCTAGATTCAATTAAATGGCAAGTCCAGGAGCTAAGTATACATGTAGGAGCCTCATCAGCCGACTCATTCTCCTGCAAGCATACATACTGAATTTCACTTGCATAATCAGTATCTATAACAGCAACAGTGGCAGCTATAGATGATGTCTAAAGAATATATGCAACTCAAACCAGCATTTAATTGCAAAGGAACAAAAGACACACTTATCTAATCTTATATATAGGTGTTACCTAACATTATGACAGCACAATGTGATGGTCAAGCAGTTCTAGACCTGGAAGGCAACTCATATTGCAGCTTTAACAGACCTGCTGTTTGACTCCAAAGCCTTTTTTGTTTAATCTTTGTGCAAAACTTAGAAAAGTCACGCTTGTTTTAATACTTGTTTCAATAGTAAGTTTCAGAAAACCTTATGGCAAAATTGCATAATTTTAATTCCAGTTTCATTTCAGATTTCTGTATTCTGCTTTATGATCCAAGCCAGGGATTCCTCATTCTTTCTTTCTCCTAATGGTGCTATAAAAATCAGCCAAACCCATGAAGAATTCCATAACAAAAATGATTACAAAGTATACAGCTGTACTATTCTGAAATACCTAAAATTGCATTTCAAAGTAAAAATACTATTTCAAAATAAAAAAACTATTTGAAGTAAAAATACTTCAAATAATTTGCGTAAGGCTTTTTAATCTATACAGACAGGGGCTTTCACATTAGACTAAGTCTAAAATGGATTGTATCCAGATATGAGCAGATTAAGGACCAAGGATGACATGTCTTTTTCTGTGTAAAATCTGCTGGCCTGAAAAGCATTACAGCACCTGGGCAAGACCATTCAAAGCAATTCACTCTGTCCACAGACTTGTACAGCAGAGTACACTCTGTAGTGCACATTCCAGGAGGGAAAATTCAATGGAATCAGAATCATATACAAAGTGCAAACAGTTTAGGCAGTACCTTGGCAGCAAGAGCTGCTGGCATGCTCTACAAACATTAAAATGGGAATATATAATCAATGACATGCAATACTACCCAAACCAGAGGAAAAGCTGCAATTCATTCTTTGGTGGTATGTATCAGCCTGGGTTTATTGCCATCAGGGGTTTTCCACACACTTCAGATCACAAAACTTTCCACCTTAGAAGCCTAAGACCCTCCTCTGAATGTGTTTAATCACCAGACACTGAGCTGTTACTTGCATAAGGAAGAATGCAGTCCACTTCTTAATGAAATTGTACAATGCCATTGTATACATTCTTTGATAAAACTGCTTTAACTCCACGTGCCTTAATTATATATTGTCACATCAGTAGCACTGAGTAGCTCTACTGTGAGGAAATAAGCGTGGCTTATGGCCTGAGGCAAGCCATTGAAAATGCCATAGTATTCTTTATTCTTTAACATGTGGAACAGTTAACCTAAGGCACTCCCTTAGACACAGCTGGGAAGCTGCTCTGCTCCAAGAAATGGAGACAAGTATACTCATGAAGTAGCAAATACTGGGAAGCTAACTACAGCAAAGTGTAATCAAGTCATTGTCACACTGCTCTGCTTCATGCCAGCGTCTTGTCATTTATAAAGTAAAGCGCTGTAAGGATGGCAAAAGGCTTATTACTAGATGAAGTCAGAAGTCTTGCATTTGATTCTAGATAGTAATTACATGAACCAACTCTAGACAGCCTAATGTAGTCAGCGGAGAGCCACAGGGAAATTTTGGGCACCCACGTTAGAGGACAATTTAAAGCAGGATGCTAAGTGAATTTCATTTTCTGAAATCTGAAGGCAAACTAGACTTAACCTCAGCACTTAAATTAATCCCATCCTGAAGCAGATTTTCTTACTTGTACTCACATTTCAGTTACTAGAGATACTTTGGAAAATTAAAAAATAATAACAGAAAGGAGATTGACCTCTTCAGAAAATCCCAGCCTAAATCTCTGCTTTTCTCTGTCTGCCACTTTTGGGCTCAATCTTTTATCCACACTTTGTCTTGCCCTGTGTGCCAGCAATATTACATGGAAACTAAGCCTATATTCCATCGTACATTTCCACGGTATCTAGAGCAACAGGCAGCAAGAGCTAGAGGCCTCTCAGTACTATTACAAAAATCAAAGTGAAGGGGCAGGAAAGCTGATCAGGTATGTAGATAAGAATTAAACCAACATAAGTAAGCCACACTCTAAAAACAACAGACAACAAGCAGAAGAAAAACATAAGCATTAAGGATATACTTATAATACATATTCTGCAATCAATAAATCCATTGTGCCTTTTTCTTACTGAAAACACAGACCCTGTTCCAGAACAATGAGCAGACTTTGCTCTCTGTCACAACACTGGCATCAGTGGGTTTGCAATTTATTCTGGCCTAATGGAAGAATTGCCATGCATCCGTCTGTACAGTTTTAACCATTTTTCTACTGTAAAGCTATCCCTCGCCCATATTCAAGTCAAATGCAATTCACATTTAATTTCCACATTCACATTTTCCAGGACAGGAGTGCATTAATACCTGCGTGTTCTCTTTCACTGTGTTCATTTCCCTTATTACCAAAATCAACAATAGAATGGACTGGACACAGTTTCTTAGTTTGCAGTTTTAAGCTGGATGCCCCCCTAAGAAGAGAGGCTCTGCATTTGAGTCCAGTCCAGAATATTGCTGCTTTAAAGCACACATGCATCAGAAATTAATGACTGTTTGTTCAGAAACAGGGTAAATGAGAGAACACCACATTTACAAACAGCAGGTGAGGCATTCCATTTGAAAAACAATCGGATTGTCTGCTATCTGCCTTCAAAGGCAATGCTCATAACCACACTGCACATGCAGGGAGGAAGTACTTTGGGGCTTTTTCATTAAAACTTGGTACCCAGAGCAAGTCCTGCAATCTGAACATTTCGAGGCATTGAGTAATGCTTTCCCTGGTGAACAGCACCATTGATTTTACCTGAGAACTTATCTGTAACACTTATTTACCAATTACAGGACTACACTGATGCCCAACCCTGAATGCTGTTCCATGCATATGGACACAGACAAAGAACTCTAAACTGGGCTACACACAAGAGCCACATGCTCAGTTTCCAAAGCTGAACCCATGATTTTGCATTTAAAGCGTGTGGGTTTCGTTTTCATTGTTTGGTTGTTTCATTCCTAAAAAGCCAAAACCCCGCAAAATACTAAATGAGGTATTAAAAGAACATTTTAAAACCAAACAGGTATTACAGCCAAATGAACTCGATCACTACCAACAAGCCATTCTAAGGGCAGAGGCTGGGCCATTCTGTCTGTCAGCACAATTAGAATCCCTCCATTTTAGGGAAAAGCATCATTTGGACAAATGCTTTCTGTAAGAGCTTCTAGACTTGCAAAGCCTTACTAAATTCCACTCAAAATGGTCAAACACTGATGAAACTTATCTTTTTATAGACTTTTATAACTCCAGATCATGCTTCAAAATGCCTCTGCTCTCTAGCCAAATCCCTTCTAATTATTTTCTCCTTCCATTATGTCTGGAATCAGACAATCAAGCCAAATTTCCCGCTACAGCCTGTAGTTCATATTCAGTCTAGTCATCCATTGACACAAACTGAAGCACTGCTCCTGACTTCAGTGATACAGGGAGTCATTTACAGAGACTTCAGTTCTGTGCAGACTTATGAACATGCCTCATGTTATGAAGGATGATTCTTGCCCTGCATTATTGCATTTAATCAGAAATTATTAATGGCTTGTGAACATTGGAGCAGTTCCAACGTGTGGTCTCAACTACTCAGACCTGATGTTGGTCAATGCATCAGTTCATAATGCACTGCAACACAGACTGCGAACTGCCTGCTTGAAGGCTTTTCTTCTCGTTGATGACTCCTTCAGTGTTAAGATTACTTTGATATCTTGCAACTATCACAATAAGGAAGCACAACGTATCACACCACTGCTCTGTGCCAAAGGGAAACTTAGGCTGGTGAGGCTTTTATGAAATACACTCTCTTTCAAATATACTCTCACAAATTAAATCATTAAAAAGGAACAGCAACAATTTTCAGCATTCATTTTAAGGTGGTGCTTTAGGATTGCTATTAAGCATAATGCACTTATACTGGCACAAAACAAGCAAAAAAAAAGTACTATAAAGTTCCAAGATGTGATGTGAAAAAACACCATCCCAGAGGAGTACGTGCCAAACAAGTGTAGGTCTTTGCCAGCAGAGGAGTCCAGACCACAACCCACAGAATGGTAGAAAAGGCTTTAAGATTGTACCAGTACCAATGTATCTACCATCAGCGATGGATTATTTCAAGACAGATCATATCTGAATGGCAGGGGACAAATAACCTCACATAAAAGAAAGCAAAACTCAAAAATGAACAGGATCACATAGAATAAGCTTGCGATACACCACCTGGTCCTGTGAACAAGGTTCACTTTTCCCCCCATGTCAGGAGAACTTTGCAGTTTGCTGACCATATCAGTCCACTCTATCTGCCTGACAAATAAACCTGGGTGAGGGGTCAGGTGTGTGGTTTTTATTTCGGGTTGTTGCCTTTGTTTTCTAGGACACCAGCTTGCCAATAGCTATTTCCTTGTCTATGATGAGTCATTCTATAAAAGCACAAGACTAAACTATGAGAGATGAAAAAGAGAAAACTGGATTCACCTCTGTTACCCTCAGGACAGCTTTAGAGGTGAGGAAAGGTAAAGTCAATTTGACACCAAGAATCAACTGTGACAAGAAAGATAATGAGAATTATTTAAATGTACACAAAGCCTTTAAGCACCTTCTATGACCTACCTGTAAAAGAGGCTGATGAAGCTTTGCATGCTCCACAGCCTGCTTTTTTCACATCCAGCAATCCAGCCAACTTCATACTGGTAGGTAGCAATCTGCCAGAGATGAAGAATCTTAAAACAGGAACTACTTTAGATGAAATGATGCATTCATCCTGCTCTCAAATTGTGGTATTAAAGGAACTCAGCAGCTGGAGTTAGTCTGATGCTGACACCACTAACATTTAGACACACCTGTAAAACCCAGGAGATGAGATCAAAAGAGGAAAGATTTGGAGTGCCATGTGAGAAGTCAGAAAAAAACCCCAAACATCATCAATATGGCAGATAGCAAAGGATAAAAACTGACGTGGGAGAAGAATGCATTTATTCATTCATTTGCTTTTCTATGTTAAGGTATTCAGACTAAACTCATTGTTAATATCTGTGTCTCTCTCTGTTGTACTTCAGAACCAAAGCCTGGCAAAAGGACTGAGTCAGGATTGAAAAGGTAATTAAACAAATTGCAAAGCACACGTGTCTGGGGTGGGAATAAATCAACAATCAACCCTACAACTCCAGAAGCAGCTGTGGACCAGGTACTACAATTCAAATGTTTGTTATCACTGAAGGACTAGCTTAACATCTTTAGACATTCAACCTTTCAGGAATAGTGGGCACTATTTCACAGCTTCACCATGCTACATTTGTGGAAAAGTAATTACATTAAAACACTGAGATGGATCATAAATCCACTACAAAGAGCAGTGCTGAATGCCATGAAGAGTAATCAAAGTCTCACAAGAATCACACCTATTCAGCTCCAACTTAACTAATCTGAATCCATTGTTTGATATAGAATAGTAAATAAGAACGGCAACTCTTGCTTGCAGAAGTCATCTGGATGTGTATTTCTGAACAGATCTGACAAGGTGCAGTGTGGCATCTGTTCAAAAGCACTCACCGGTAGAGACACGAGAAGGTGTTGAAAAGTGGAAAGCTGAAATTCAGGAAAGATATAAATGCAGGATCACTGACTGATACAGGCTGGGATTAGGTAAGGCTGGCTGCTGAAGGTGATAAAGCAGTCTGAGTGAGGAAGCAACCACGGATAATTCTCTGCACAGTAGCAAAAGGGAAGAGCAAGTCAACTACAGAAAGCCTTTGCACCAACATTTCTGCTCCCCCTGCCCTCCCTATCAGCCTCAGCAGAGACCTGCTCCTCTCCAAAAACCAGCTGGGAAGTGGTAACAAATAAGTATAGTGTTATTGCAGAGCTAATGATCCCCCAGCAAGAGCAAACAGAAGAGCAAAGTGAACTTAAAGTGGGCTTTCTGACAAAGCAGAGCTGTACAGCACAGGAGGGTATTAGCTCTTTCTGAAAAGCAGGAAACGTAAGGAATTCATGGCACTATCACAGTAACGAGGACAATGAATGCTGAAGGTGCTGAAGGTAATGAAAGCTGCCTGGCATTTATCATTTCCTGAAGACACACATTAAGTAATGTGATACAATACCATGTAATAAAGGATAGTAATTTTAGCCCAGGTTCCTTAAGAAAACAAGGCTTATGGGATCACAATGCCAGTCTTCTGCCTGGCTTTTGAACCTGGCCAACCATAATTACATGTGACAAAGCAGCAGAGGTGTTACATTCCTGACAGCTTCATGAAAAACGGCAGCTGGAGACAGACAAGGCACACTAGAAGAAAGGGAGGGATGCTTCACCTACCCAGCAGCTTCACACTGTACATCTGACCCACCACCTGGGTTTAGGACTGGTCCGAGTACAGGGAACAAGAGGTAAGTCAAGAGCAAACTAAGCTTTATAAGCTCTGTTGTTCAAGGAACAGTATGTATTGAAGACTTTTGTTAACACACACGCAGCACATGGCGCTGTTTATTCTCACTGGAAAGAGATAGCACTGAGTAGTTTAAAAATGAAACAGAAGTGAGTAGAAGGTAGAATTAAAAGCCTTGCAATGCACATTCTCCACATCATCATTTTCAGTGTGAGGTGTCCCTGCCCATGGTGGGGGGGTTGGAACTTGATGATCTTAAGGTCCTTTCCAACCCAAACTATTCTATGATTCTATGATTATTGAAGTGATTGAAAATAAACAGCTTAAGGGACACACTGATCTTCCTGTGATGATCTAGATGGGCAACAGGCAGAACTGTGGGTCATGTGCACCACAGATTGGTACAAGGAGTAATCCACTACAAATAGAAGACAAGACTTTGTGAAATTATTTGTATTAGAAATTGTTTTATTCATAATGAGAGTACCATAGCTGTCAAAACCCATCACTCTGTTTCACCATACAGAGGACCTTGTGTTTTAAACTAACAAAGTCTCTAACACACCTTTGCCTTTAAATTAACATCCTTGTGTAGCTACATCTTGGTATGAGCTGTCATATGCTCAGATTTATAGAAGACATTAAAGGCAATCAGTCACATAACTGTGCTCCAGCACATAAAAAGCTCAGTGACAGAGGAGTGTTTTTAAAGGGTAGGAGGAGCAAGACAATTTAAATAAACTAAGCAAAAAGTTAGAGTACTTAAATGCCCCTCAGTACTGAAACTATTTATCTGAAAACAAAATAACATTTGGGAAATTACTCAGGTTCTTCAGTGGATGCCTCTGATAATTGCCCTGTGGTCCCTGTGTGGCACAGAAAGCTGTGTACACAGCAGAGTATGCCAATTTGCAATAAGCTCATTTCTATGAAAATAGAACAAATTCCCAACTTTCAAGAAGGAAATGTACTATCCAAAATATGGCTTAAAAGGATATAATAGCTGATGCTAAGAAAGCTGCATGCCCTAATGTGCTTATTTCTCTGAGTAGTGCTCTCATACTCACAATACAAAATTTGATTCTAGCCTATACCTACCTTCTGTGGAAATAAGGTACACTGAGCATTTACTTAGAGCAGCCTGGCACAATCCATTTCCCCCGTAATTTATAGATGAAAAGTGTGTCCACATGGGCTTACCTGGAACACAACTCACACAGAACTGGAATGTTCCAAGACAGTTTTTCACCAATACCTACTGAGGGTTTCACAATTCTGTTTTTTCCTTTATACAATTTACTCAGCTGGGATCACACAAACATTTTGAATGGAATGCTGAAGAAAGGTAGCTCTGCTAGAACACTGCCCTTCTGTTCTCTTAGCTTTCCAAGCCACTTAAAACCTGTGAGGCATGTGTAAGAACAAGTAGGGAAAGCACATGACCTGCCAAATATTATGCATGAAGCCTGAGACATAATTGGGGTCTTTAGAGTTCCTAGCTATTAACATAACGACTGCATTGCCCTTTTACACCAAGCTACAGGCGTAGCTTCAGTGTCTGTAGATTTATTTCTGAGTATTAGAACCAACAGGCATAGGAAAGAAAGGCCAAGCTAACCACAAGTACACAAGGCAAGAAACAGGCTTGAGTGCATTTTTTGAACAGTAGAATCTACTGTATGAGTTGGACAGGTTGCTCTGTACACCACTGACAGGACAGCAGAAATTGATTGTTTCTCTGATGTGCAGGTATAAACAGGATCTTTTGCTAGATAAACAAGATTCAAGTATAGTTGTTGGTTCCCACTCTGGAGCACCATCCACCTGCAGTGCGGGCTCACCATGATCCAAAAGAAGTTGTTTTTTAAGCTGAGAGTACAGCTCTTCTGATCTGTGAGCATGACTGACCTTCCTGGGCAGTCTTTTACTGCACATGCTGCCCCTCATCATGGACCACACAGAGGCTCCTGAACCCTGAATCAAGCCAGGAGAGAGCAGGCACTCACGCAATCACTATCCCAGCAGCTCACCGCACTCAGGGTTGCCTGCTCTGTAGGTTAATTGCACTGAATAATGTTCTACAATAAAAAAATAAAACTTGGATTTCCCAAACAATTCAAGGCATTTAAGTGTTGGTAATTCCAATTTAAATTAATGGGAACTGTGCATCTTAATCCTCATGAGATCACTTTGAGAATCGCAAAAGAAATCGATACAATCAAAATGCTCTTTCTACAAAGCGTGAATAATTTTAAAGGACCAAAACAGTGAGAAGCTGTTAACAGTATATTCTGCATTTCTCATGTACCATGCATTATCTTCCTGTAGGTACAACCAGCCCCTTTCCCAGCAGCATACCCCTCACTTCAAAAGAGGGGAAGTTTGTCACACTCCATAAAGTAGAGCCAAGAAGCCTCCTTTGCCTAATTACTGCGTGTAACTGCAGTTACTTGTTAAAATAACCCAGCATGGTAGGAGCTTAACTGGTTGTCTTGAATCTCTACTGGGAAAAAAGAAAAATAAAGGAAAACTGAGCACTTTCCTGTCTCCTCATCCTGAAGTCACCAAGGAAGAAGACAAGGACAAAGCTCACCATGTAAAAACCTAAAGAGACAAAGTTCCTCCCTAGACCCAGAACAAGAGGGAGTGATTTTGATAACACAGTTTCCTCACACAGGCAGAAAGTCTATAACACTTGTGACACAGCCTGATTTCACACAAGTGCATGAAGATAAAGCACTCTGGGGAAGGGCAGCTGTGGACAAAAGGTGAGATGGGCAGCACTCAGAGGCAGTCCCAGACTTCACATCCAGGCTGCGTTGAGTTTACAGCTTGGTATGCATGAGGGAACCCCTTAGAGACCAAATGCAGTGAATGAAAAAACAAGTGAGAGAGCTCAACACAGTCCTAATTCCAATCAATGCAAGACCTAAGGTAGTAGTGTGAAGCCTGGCACTTCAGTTAGACATCAGTCACTACAGGAACTTCTTGCAACAGCAGACATCCACAGAACTGCTAAACTAAGAGGGGTCTTTAATACCACACTTCTCCAGTTGTTCTGGCATCTCAGCTTTGTGGAAATCCTGAATGTGACGAAGAAAAATGGACTTCAAGTAGCTTTAAAAAGGTAGAGCACCATTAGTCAACGTACATGGATGTAACTGCACCATTATTGAGTGTTCATGAACATATTTTAGATGCTAAAGAAGCTAAAGAGACTCCTTTGGCTGCAATACGCTGACTTTAAAAATACTTGTTGTGAAGCGCACAGAGGTCTTAACACATCACAGATATTGGCTATAAGATACCAAGGGAACTGCAGCAGCTATAACTGTTTTGCTCTCCCAGAAATGCAGACTGTTACTCTATCTAAAGACAGATGAGAAGCAGTATAGATTAATGATGCAGAACTAATCAAAGAGATAAATAATTGTGGTGATGTACCCTGAACTAGAGAGACAGCAAATAATGCAGCAGGAAATAAGAAAAAATATGGTGGTTTGATTAATTAAACTCCATTTCTAAAGGTAGGTAAGACCATAAAATGCCAAATATTATATTAATGCAGAGTAGGACTACTGGAAAAATAAATTATAGTTTCATATAAATTAGATTAAGGTTGTTTTCTGTATCCAGTACTGTGGTATTTAATTGTTACAGCTTACTTTTGGAGGGGGAAAAGAAGTTGCCCATGACTAATGAGAAGACTTCAATTATGCCCCACAGAAATGGGATATCTGCCTTGAAGAAGGCAACTCAGTAGAATCTGTATTCAGGAAAGGGTTCCCCCAATCAGGGGAAGGACCTCAAATCCCCTGTCCCCTTGCCCCATGCCACACATAAAAAAGCAGAGGAAACCAAAATTCATTACTACCAAGTCCCCTTTGCACACAGCTAAACAGGTTTGGCCCGCCGCTATAAAACCAGGAATTTTCCTATCCTACACCAGAGCACCCAACAGTATAACTCAAGAACATTAGTCTATTTGTTAGAAATTTATTAATTTACTATTACATTAACCTTAGTTCTTAACATCACATCAATCCTAATTCAACAGCATTACCATAGCTACACGATTACATTTTAGCCTTGCAGGTGTTTTATCAAGATATCCGGTACCAAACCAATCCCAGTATTCATTCTATGTATGTTCCGGACAAATAACCTAGCTATCATATTTACTTTATTAACATAAGACCATGACCTCTATTCCTTAATTAACACAGAACCACAATACCATCTTCTGTGTCAAAAGCAAGCTATTGTGCATCATCTTTCCCACAGTTCATTTCCCAATACAAAACAGCAAAGCTAATTAGCTGCCCATTTTAGGGAGATAGTTTCCTTCAATTCCCATTCCTGTCTAACTAAGAATCATGTTTTCTCCAGGACCATTAAAATCATAACAACATCCACACCATGGATAAAAAATTTAACAGAGCTTTGTCAAAGAGATGTGCTTTAAAAGTTATTTTAAAGTAATGAATACGTTTCAAAGGACCCTAACAAGGGTCTATAATCCCAAGGCACCAATCAAATGCATAAAGACATCTTAACTTATGTAATATAACCAAGATGAGACAAACTCTCTGAAAGCTCAAGGAGACTTTGGTGATTTGATCCCATTTAATTAAACTTCTGGTTTTACACAGCTCAAGCCAAAAATTAGCATGAGCACTTGTCTTGTGGTAAAGCCCCTTTTCACACTGGATGCCACGGCAATATAGAACAGGCTGCACTTCACCCTTTTTTCTGAGTATGATTTAGAAGGCAGCAGTAAGAAAGACACTAAAATCTACAGTTTAAAATTGTCATCATGACCAAAACCAACATCCTTGGCTTCATGATGATTAAGTATTCCACTAGTTTCCAGCCATTTTAACAAACCTTTCCCTTCAGGATTTTTGCCTTTGTATTCCTGTTGCTCTTCACTTGACATATTTCTCTGCTATGTTTCATCTCCTTGTGACTGTGAATCAGAATGTTCATTATCTGATGATTAAGTTGATAAACACTGATTCATTCTCTCTTACTTCATTAAGCTGGTCTGGTTTGCTCCTGATTTATTGCATGTCTGTCTGACAATCCACCTGCATCTTCTGGTCTCAGGCTTTTAAAAGTGCTTTACAAGAGTGCTGTATCTTGCGTTTTGAGTTTTGCAGATGAAATACGCCTTCAGTGTGTGCTGTGTGACATGACTTTTAAACAGGACTAGAACAATTTGTCCTCATTTGAGGAGAGTCCTAGGATCTCAGCAAGCAAAACAATGTTGACATAACACATTATGAGAAAAGGGGTTTAAAAATACTTTGTAGGGATGTGGAAGATTCAAGTTGCAGCAAGAATAAGTCCTACGTTCACATTAATGATCCAGATACATCTCTTGGATGAAAAAAATTAGGGGGGTTGAAATGCTAGGAAGAATGACTGGAACAAGATTTGCCCGAAACTGGTAACTCAAACCCAAAGCATTATGATGACTACACTGAAGGAACTGCACATTAATATGTCCAAATATGTAAGGGGTTTCACTACAGAACTATTCATATTTCCCAAACAACTGAGCTTATTTCCAGGATACACCACCCTGTGTCTGTGACTCAGAAACGCAATTACAACAATGACAGTAAGATTCAAAACTTGTTATCCAAAATATGTTTGTATAGCACACTAAAAATAAATATTTCTAAGCTAATTTCGCTCCCCGCATATAGTAGATGATGTTGCCATTTCTGTACTAATGAGAGCCAAACAAGTTATTTGGGATGAATGTTTTCCTTCAGAAATGAGTGCTCTGCCTTCTAATTGTACATGAATGGAACATGATTTTGTACAATATACTTGTTATTCAAAACATAATTTCCATGTTACATCACTTGGGAAGTTGAAATAACACTGATAATTGACCAGAGGCTTAATTCCTACAGGTCGGCAGAAGGCAGAGTTGTAGTAATTGTTTGTCTGTGTAAGCAAATGCATGCATTCAAATTGACCTACAAATTGCACTGCCAAGCCAAATGTAGACACAGGCTCATGGTATTTAAACAGTAATTGGCAGGGGGAAAGTCAGAGTCTCATTGTTCAGAAGATCTGCAAAATTTCACTTATTTTATTGCCTCCAATTACCCCAATTATCCTGCAATTTCACGGCCTACACAGGTTTTCAAAATGAGGTAATACATTTATGCTGCCAAATAATTCTTGCAATAAAGAAATATCAGCCTATTTTTACATTTTACTTCAGTTAACATGGTGGCAATTGTTCAGGTTGGTATTCCCTGCAACAGCCTTTATTAATCAGACAGTGTGGACAGCTGTGAGCTATGAGCAGGAGCGTCCTTCTGAAAATCTGATGCCTGAATATAATTCACAACATCAGTAAGAGAAAAGCAATACTTAAGAATGATTTTTATTGACTTACTCCTGGTTGGCACTGCTGATAAAAAGGACAGAATATAACCCCGGTACGACAACTGCAGCGCACAGATTGGAATGTCCTTCCCCAGGGTTGCTGCTGTGGATTTGATCTGGCATAGCTGATAGTAGAATTAAAGCTTAAAATGGACAATTTTCCAGCAATAAGGAAAGGATTACAAAACAAACTACTCTATAAAGCAGCAGGGAAAAAAGGGGATAAAGATTGAAACAAGAGCAATAGAAGTCTCAGTGTATTACACGTACCACAGAAGCAAATGATTCCAATAAAAAGCTCAATCCAAGGAGTGTTATTTATCAGAGAACATCTCTTTGGCTGACCGGTATCTGTGCCAGTGTTGCCTGACACGCATACTTATAGAGAAAGGAACACAGTCTGGTTTGACATCAGAAACATGCCTCTTATTGTGTTCTCAGAAATGAGTGAAAATATCCCTCACATGTACTGGGTGGAACTCCGGAATTTCTACTGATTTTTGTAACACCAGGCTTCACTCATCATTTCATCCCCATACTTTATCCCAGAAACCATCCCTAATCTCATGTTTTAGTACCCTGTAAGATTTTTCTCTTAATCTTGCTCCTAATTCTTTTATCTGCTTTTTACCCAGCTTCCCAGCTACCTACACAATTCCATTTACAGTGTACGCTTGTTCTGGAGACCAGTGAAGCCTTCAGACAAAAACATATCTAGATTCTACATCCAGCTTAGTCTTCAGCAGCCTATACCAGGAACCTACAACACTACCAAGTTTCCAGAGGATGAAGGGGAGGAAAATATAAGAAGTAAAAGATTACTGAATTAAGAGGTCCAGTACTTGGAGACAGCAGCTATCTTGGGGAAAATGCTACAATTCATCAAGTCAGCCTTAGTGAAGTCTTAATAATGATCATTTATAGATCAGAATAGTTCACTAGCCATTTAACAGTCTAGGCCCACCTTCCATAATGTTTGCTTTACCTCTTGAAACCACAAATAAATAAAAGCGAATGTAAGTGAACAACTGTCCTTTTTCATGTACAAGCAAAACTCCTGTTGCTATTTAGTAGGTATACAACATTCTGCTGTCTCACTAACAGGTTAAGCACAGGCAATGGTCCTTCTGGACTGAATGCCTTTCCCCTGGCTTCATACATTCATATGGAACTACAGTGTTCATTTCCAATCTTCTGTCCCCAAGATGAAAGTAACTATCTAGATGGTTGCTTGCAAGACTAAGTACACTGCAGGTGCTGGCTTGTATTTCACTACTTATTTTCCTACAGTTTATATTTGTTTCCAAGTTTCCTTGTTGGACAGCACGCTGCATGCCAAAATACATGGCAGCATTAAAGCAAACTTCATGGAGATTTGTCAGCATGAAGATTTATGGAACTGCACCCTGATGTGTTGGTGACCACAACGTCCAGCCTTTAACTGTCCATAAAAATCAGATATTTCCAGGTGCTGTTTCAAAGCAAAACTGTCTTGGCTTTATGGAATTATTTAACCACAAACCTTTTTATATGTATTCATGCTTTCATAGTAGTACTTCCTGATAGTCACTTGTCTAGGACTTGGACATGTCTGACAAGTAAGACTTTATCATAGTTTATTTATAAGCACCTCACAGTTAAAATAGCTGTGATCTGAGATCTACTTATGTGATCCCCCAGTGCAAGGTACTTTAACTGAAACACAAAGGGGAAAATTCTGCCACTATGATCAGCCTCAGGATTCTGACACACACAGGCGGCTTTCGGGGAACCTTCTAACTGCAAAACACAGCAGGCATCCTGCAACTTGAGAAAGGGAACAAACTCCCAATCTCCATGTTATAAAACATTTGGGTACCAGTTATGTGCTACAGCTTGGCAACATCATTCTGGAGACCAGATTCAAATACTGCTCTAGTCATGCTAATAAATTCATTAGTTGCAGACGAAATCAATGGCAGCACTTCTTTTCAAGATCAAGTCAAATTCCTTGCCTTGGTCTTGCAGCTCCCTGTTATCCTCAGTCTTGTGGAATTATTTATGCCAGTTTAAAAATAATACTAAGTGCAGCAGAATGCTAACACTTACATAAATGAGGGTACAAAGTACAGGGCAGTACAGATCTGTTCCAAGCCATCAGAACTGTTCTGTCTTCTATGGATGATAATTTCTTTTATGTGTCCTGATGGCAGGATCAGAATCAGACTATTAACTTCTGCCGTCTGTGTGTAGCTTGTTCCTTATCACAGAGTTTTGCTTACAGATTGTAAAGCTCTGACTCAGCAGCTAATACCTGCTTGATGGTGTTAGCAAAGAGACTAAATGCTTTTCTTTCTGGTACATGCTATAGGGTCCAATTGCATCAAAAAGCCTGCCAGACTAATGGCTTTTCTTTTCTAACACAGGGCAAGCCAATATTTTATGTATTTTCATGGACAGTATTTAAAGCTAATTTAACCTACTATAAGGAACATGTAAAAGTATTCTCATTGCCACTTAGCACAGTTCAGCTGGGGGATCCCTCAGGCAGCTTTCTTCCACAAATCCTTAAGAAACTTAGACCCAAGCCTCAGGTTAAGCCAAAGAACTTTATTTTCCCCACACAAAAAATACTTCTTAATCCTTGAATCTTTTATGTTGCAGTTCCTAAATCTGAGGCTTTCTAGGACTGTTTAATCTCAGAGTTAACAAGCTACCGAAGGAGTATCAAACAGTTACTACAACGGACCATGTACTAACACCATTTTAAAAGCAGCCAAAAAAGCTCAAGCAGCTTTTCCAGCAAGTTTCAGGCAGAGCAGTTACTTGCTTCAGATGGAATTTCTATCTAAATGCTTCCCTGCATTTTGGCCCCAACAAACACATCCCACCACACCATCTGGGGACCTCTCCCATGGTTCTTTAATGTTGAGTCCTGCCAGAGTGCAGGGCTATTTAAGAGCCTCAAGTGTTAACTGAATTCCCAGTCACCTGGACTGACTGATAGAAGACTGGAATTCATGGGAAAAATCCCAGCCTAAGTTTCATAGGTCACCTGCATAGCCAGGACAGACTCCATACTTCAGCTTGGTTTCAGCAGCCTGACCCACATGTACGAAGGTCTCAAATCATGACTAGTACAACACCCAACCGGCAGAGCTGATATCAATCCCAAGGAAAAAAGACAAGCAGCAGAAATTCCATGGGCAGTTACCTGCCCTGTTGTTCCTAGCAAGACTGACCATCTGTCTTGGTAACCACACTGGCATTTATAATACCACCAAGCAGGTCCAGGTGAGCTGGTCTGTTACCCTTGCCTTCACACCTCAGGAAGTCCAAGATGCATTAGGCTTGCTCATAAAACCTGCTGTTTGACACATCTCCAGAAGACTGAAGCATTGTAACTGATGCTTTCATTTAGCTTATGTTGCTTGAAATCATAGGGACTTTCTAGCTTTTCTAGTTAATTCCAAAATCACCTGGAATGGCAGCGTGGTATTTGTAACTAGAGAGTATTTAGGCTCCACTTGTCTCAGTGTCTCCTTACTTCCCGCGTGGTTTATATACTTAAAAGTTTAATTAAAACCAGTGATTATTTTTTTTCTTGCAGATTACTACCTCAAAGGCAAGTAAAATACTCCAGTAACTTAGATGAGGTGGAACCAATGGGATCATTTAGAGAGGCAAAGGATGCAGAGCTTGAACCACTGTTAAAATTAGGCAAGGTTAATAAAATTCAGCTATGACTTAGCCATCTATTCAGGGAGCTGTGACAATGCACCAACTGATTTAGAGCTCAATAATGCAAGGTTCTCTGTGTCAAAGTATATGAAGCCAGGGAGATGTGAAAATATTTAGTAGCTTAAACATATGCAGTCTGTCAGCACTGAGCTTTGCAGGCCTCTCAGGGACTATAAAGGATCTCTAAATTGCAGATATATAAGATTTCCCCTTGATGGGGTTGAAATTATATTCATTCTATTTCCCCTTCCTCTCCCAGGTCACATCCCTCTGTCATAAGGAACCATACCAGCAATCAAATCCATAGTCTAGTGTAGTAATTCTTCTCACTTTTGCTATTTTGCTGACTATAGCAGTGTTTGGAATAATCCCAGCAGGTGAGTATCCAATTCCAGATGCTAGAGGAGAGAGAAACCATCATTTCAACAGGAGATGAAAAAGTTGCACCCAACTCTCCTTACCCTGTCTCGAGCAATATAAGCTTCCTAAGGATGTTAGTCATTAAACCCAGCTAGAGCATGGAGGTCATTTCCCAGACAATTCAGTTTAAGTGCCAAATTAAGTAACCAACTCATTGCTGTGCTCACTTATCAGGATGTTAATGGTTCTCATGTGAAGACAATGTTGGAAATGGCTTCACTCCACTGGCTGACTCCTGTGGCTCTTACTTTCACCACCAAAATCAGTATGTGCCACTTCAACCTTACATATTATTCAAAGGTCACAGCTCTGCACTCAGAAAGAAGACAGCAGAAGGTATTTCTGAAAACCCTATGTCTTTTCTTATTTTCTACTGTGCTTTGCCACTTCCTGCTGGTTCCTTCAAAGTGGTGAATCTAGGTATGTATGGAAGCTTCAATGTGTTCTTGGTTCAGCTTATCTTCAACCTGGTCCATGTTGACAATAACTCGACATTAGAAGACATTTGTTTCTCCTGACTCTTCTTTTATCCTTCACATTGAAAACTTAAGGCAAAAGTGAGAACAAGAGAAAATCCTCCCTTTTGGCTTCAATCCCTCTGAACTTTTGTGAAGCACACAGCAGGAACAGTAGCCCACCTGAGAAAACAATAGATCAAATTCATCCGTTTCCTTGATGAATGGCCAATAACTGGAAAGTCAAACCCAGAGACTGTGCCAGCATTAAATCAGACCTGAAGGACATTACAGGACTTGGGTCACACCATAAATCAGGGGAAAAAAATAAATCATTCTTTGCTCCACTTAGATTTGTATTTACATAGGAGCCAAGTTTTACAAAAGAGCTGACCTTGTCTTCTATCAAGCTAAACTGTCTGCCCTTCTATCAATACATACAGAAGTTCAAAGCAGGGATTGATCTTCTGTAGTTTTGGGTATTATGCCCAATCCAGCTGGAACAGGGCAAAAAGTTATTGCTGCTATTTCTTCTTAAAACAAACATTCTTACATCATACAAAAAAATTCCCAACAATTAATAGCAGTCAATTTTCAGTCTTACAACTGAACTAGTGAATGAGCCAAAGCAAATTTGGCTTAGGAATCAATCAATAGGGTGGGTACAGCAGAGGAAATGAGTTGAGCTTGTCTTTACTTGGGATTAGAGGAGCTGTTATTTGAAGTTGTCTTTCAGATAAAGCCTTCTTACTCCTCAGGTTGAAATCTAAAGCCTGTTTTACTTCTGATTCTTCAAAGTGCAGATGATCTAGTCTAAAGTTTCCAAAAGTCCATTGTTTATGAATGTCTGATTCAAGGCACATTGACCAAGTCTTCAAATCTCTTAAAATAACTACAGCCAAAATTCAGTGGTTTCACAAATTTACAAGTATGTCATCTCCGACTGTTTTACACCATCTACCTTCAGAGAATTCCCAGAACCACCAAGGCAGACAACTCATGTGAAACAGATAGAATATATGGTAGAAAGACTTCAGGGTAGTGATCCATTTGTCAGATTAAGGGCATTCCTACTCAGAGGATTTACTAAATAAATTATTTCTGGGCCATCACCTCTGGCCTGCTATGATGCTTGCGCTTAAGAAAAGATTGGTTTTGAAATGCTTTGTCCTTTTCATAGGCATTATTTAATCAGCAGCCTCTCCCAGCTACATGGAGATCCAGTCACTGTCTAAAAACCAACATGCCTTTTCATTTTCTGTTATATTAGTCTAAACACTCCAAAAGCATCAGCACAGAGTTCATAGGCAGGTTCCCTGTGGCACATAATTTTGCACTACTCTGCTACTACCCCTTTTTCAGAACAGAAGAATTGTGTTTTCTGTGTCATGAAAGCAGCAGCCTGCTTCATTTCTTGACTGTCATTTAGAAAGACCAAAAGGGCTGGATGACAAACATTACAAGTCCCTGGCCCACCAGCCTTTGACAGCAGTTTCATAATATTTTCCTCTTGAATCACACCTTCTGGCTAAAGGTGAACACATTCTGACATTTGTTCCACTGTTCTGATCCTGATGCACCAGCTGCCAAGCCTGCCTTGCATTCTTTCTGTCTCTTCCACATCTACATATATCAATATAAAGAAACAGCCCACCAGCAGAAAGGTGTTTTTAGAAACAATTTCAACCCCCTTCCTCAAGATTTCCTAAAATACCCTTGCTTATACTCAACAGTGAAAACTCCTAAACCACAGCATAACAGATTGCGATTTAAAAGTCCTTGACAACTGTACTATGGTAACTATGCTTCTGAAGACAAAGTATTACCAACAGTTTCAGCCATTAAGTGCCAATAAACCAGAGAATCTTCAGCAGACCAGTCACCAAACTAATCACTATTGGAATTAGACCGTCTGCTAAGGAACAGCATTCAGATACCTGATTGGAAAGCAAGAGAAGGGAAGGGGCAGAAAGTTGAACGAGCTTGGGCTTAACCACAATAAGGAGGACAATATTCCAAAAGAAAATTTTAATCTAAATAGGGAAAGCCAATCTGTGTTTATGGCACATTTCCATATCCTCCAGAATGCTGTTAGAGCTTAATAAAAAATAGTCCACAGTATATAAAGACACTGTTGTATGATAAGTAGGTAGAGAAAGAAGGCATAATACTCTAGTTTCTATTACTGTTATTCTAGGAGGAATACTTTCACATGCAATTAACTATGTCTGCAGTATACCAGAGACAAACAAAGGTAAATTGAAAAAATCCAATTAAATTAGAGAACCACATAGGACACATTCAGTGACCAATAAATAACACATAAAGCACTTCTGCAGTAGGTTGATGAGCATTGCTGGTTATCAAATATTGAAGGGGATTCTGGAATAACAACAGAGGGGAGATAGTACACTCCGATTCATTAAGGAGTTGCAGATGTGACAAGCAAGGGAGTAAGGGCAGCTTCATGGCACAGGTACTGGCTGTTCAGAGAGGCTGTGTTCAGGTCCAGGACCCACACTGAACATGTTATTGCATATTAGCTTCTCAGCTGAACAGCAGGGATAAAATTGCACCCTTACCCTGCCTACTGCATTCTAATACCAATCTCGGATGAATTCACAGCAGCCACCTCCACCACCTACTTTGATGTAAGTTCAAAGCAGCATATTTGTGCTTTTCCCCACATCGCTTCTCATGCTAAGCAGGAGCTCCCAAAAATTGCTACAACATGCCATTGATGTACCTTCTTTCCTTTATTGTGATGCTTTTAAGAAGTTCTAGAATAGCTTGATGAGAAGGCACAGGGACAATGCAGGCTTTGTTATTTCACTGCTTGGAAAGTTCTTCCTGAGCATTCAGTGGCTGAACCTTTCGGCATGAAAGCAGCAATGGGAAATTCGTTTTTCTCTGTTGTTTATTAACTCCTGACTGCAAGCTGCATAAAAGTCAGTGCTTAGCACTGAGGGGGATTTTCATCCCATGGGTCTTTGCAGTTTATGTCAAAAGAACAACACTGGTTCTATTAAGAGAATCAGATTTAGGACACTGAGTTGCTTTTAATCACCGTGGTCTGAAAGATGAGGTTCATTGTTTCATGAAACTTATTAACAAAAACTTTTGACTACCTATTTAACTAAAGCAAGCCCAAAAGTCTGGTAACTGTGAAGCTCTTTCAACAAGACAGTATTAAAGTCAAGTAACAGCTCAAGGACTTGATGATTGCAATGACCATCCCCATGGTCTGACAAGAGGGGTTTTTTGCAGTGGTGGTGGGCTGTCAGATACCCTTACAGGAACCTTTGAGTCCAGTGATAGATGCCTGGAGGTACAGAGGTACTGCAGTCACCAATTAAATGTACACATCTGCCTGGAGGACAGAAAGAATGAACAGCTTGTACCAGCAACACAGGAGTATCTCTAGCTAAAGGGAAATCTCCATCTAGTCTCAGTAGCACACCAAATTTCACACCGTGTAACAGCTAGAGACAGCCACAGTTGAACTCCTGTTTTAAAAATGCAATTATGAAGCAATCCAGTAAACTAGAAGTGCCTTTACCCTCTGAATCTGACCTTTGTCAGTAGGGTTTTTTGTATTTTTAATACAAACAAGCAGCATGTTTTCATAAGATCTGTTATTTACACATATAATTCAAACAAATCAAGTCAATTCCACATCTGAATTCTTGTAAAACCCAGTATATACTGATGAAATGTATTTGAAGATGTATTTTCATTATTTTACCCAAGTAGGTTGTCAGGGGGGTGATCCTGGTAACCCAGTAAAGAGGCAGGCAGTATGAGGAAGACAGGTAACTGCCCGTGGTACTAGTCTTCTTTTAGAACCATTTATGTAATTTAGGAATAAGGAGTAGTCATAGAGCAAGGGAATCTTTCAAGCCATATTAGTGGCAGGCACAATGACCCTTACGATACTTGTGTTTTCTCCCAAGTCAAAACTTCTCTAGGTTGCAAGAACTCTGAGCTGGTTTCTAATGGATTATAGTCAAAACAGTTCTCAGCACTCCTATAATTTTCTGCTCTATACTGCATTTCTTCCGCCCACTTGTTCAAATGTAGATGTATACCTGAATTTAGAACTACGTAAAAATGTAAGTGAAGCCAATAAGAAAATCTCACATTGACCCCTGTGGGCTTTAAATGGCATGGCAACTTCAAAATCATAACAAGATCTGTTTCCAAAACAGACTTGTCTAGTTGCTTTTGGTGTCAGAATTAGAGGTTAAAAAAATAATAGAAACAGCAATAAAGATATTTTGGTGCTTGAGAGAAAAGATGTACATGCACATCACAGTGTCTGAAGTGCTTCACTAATGGGCTGCGGCAGATAATTTCTCTTTACTCTGCTTAGCACTAGGTCAGCCACCCCTATTGGACAAAGTAGTAAGGTTATCTTGGTTTTATTTGTGGTTTTGAGGCATTTTAAGATTGTTTCCTTTATTTTCAGCCATCAAAACAGTCTGGGTGTGCTGGAATATTCTACCTCATAATAACCGCATTGGAATAACCTCATAATATGAGGTTATGTTTCCTGAGTGCTTGGTAGCAGTGAATGAGAGCATTGTTAGAAGCCTGTTGTCTTCAGGCACCAACCTCAGCCTGATAAGCAATTTTAAGTAGGATTTCACTTGGCACTGAAGTTACTTTGCTCAGTAAAATAAAAATAACTGCTGTACATAAATCCCATGTTGTACGTGCAAACAGGAGAAGCAAAAGGAACAACGTGTTCAGTAAGAACCCTTAACACCAAGTCATGGGGCTGGTCTGCTTCACAAGTGGAACACAGTTTTGCAAGAAAATGCTTAATATAGAGTTGGGCTTTTCAGATGCAAGATGCACCCAACATCATTGGCAGTATAAAACACCACTTACTAAGTAGCCATTCTACACAAACAGCTATTTGCACACAGCAAGCTAAACTCATGTTGTTCACTTTGCCCATTCCCATGTTCTTCTTTCTGTGCTAACACTTTTGAGTTCTTTGGGGCAGAACATAGTATACACGTTTGTATTTGTAGCTTGCTGAGCTCAAGAGGCACCTGCCCCATTTGGTGTATAGCATCCTCAAAATTACCCAGTGAAAATACGGTGTGAGAACCACCACACACGTACAGTATGGCTTTCCCCAGCTCATTCTCTGCAGAAATAAGACAACCAGCTACACTTGCCAAAAGTCCCATTTTAATTCTTTCTGCAAAATACCTGTTTGGGCATAAATTATAATCAGATAATCACAACTGCTTGCTGCCTTTTTTTTTTTGTTGTTGTGGGTTATTTTGGTTTTGTTTTTTATTACCCTCCTGCTACTGGAGGCAGCTGCTTCTTATTGTCTCCAATGCACAAAGAAAGACTGAGTAACATTTCATGAGTTTAAATTAGTATGATGAGTAGTGGAATATTTATTCAAGTCTAAAATGTGATATTCTTTTGGAGAAGTGAATATTCCATTCAGCTTCACAGTACACTCTTTCTCAAGGTCTTAAGATCCCAACAGAAGTCTTCAGAACAATGAAATCATCATAGATGTTCTCAATATTTTTATATTTACTTGGGAAAGCTGCATACCAGGTAAATGCTTTAGAAACTAACACACTGGCATTGTGATGTCCCTTGCCTTATGGAGTATAAGACCTCTGTGATCCAGCATGTATGATTTTTACAACACTAGTAAGGATTTAGCCATTTTAGAGGTAATACAACTCCTGAGATCCTTTCATTTACTTCATCACTCCAAATAATCCTTGGCTTGTGTAGCTCCATTCACTTTAAGAGACATCCTCATCTCTTTCAATAGGATTCTGGTGTCTCCTCCACTTCCTCCCCAAACTCTTCTTTGGTTGCACTGTTACCCTAAGGAGTACAGTCATTTCTGAGAAGCTGGAAAAAGCCCTTCTCTGCTTGCAAACACACCATAAAGGACCCAGTATTTTTACATTCACCCTTGAAATCCATTTTTTCTTATTAGCTTTCCCCTTTGGTATCTAACTCTACAATTTCTACTTCTAATCTCTCACCACACCTTAAAAGCCATTAGAATTAATGGAAGTCACCTGTGATTGAGTGCATCTCTCAATTCAGGGAACAAACCCAGGTGGGCTGAAATAACAGGAAAGGGCATCAGTGTTGTTTTGATATTTAAGCACAAAGAGGAAAATAGACAGAGAACCTTTTAATTCTACTAGCTTGGAACTGTGCAAGCCCTACAGACCCCATCCTGGTAGGATTCAGACAAGCCAAAGTAGAACTCTAGTTCATTTATGAAATGAAGTAAGCCTGCTCTTGCCACAACCTTAGGTTTTACTCTTCAAACAACAGAATGAAAATCACCGAGTCTGAATTATAATGCAGAGAGGTCTGCACTGAGACCATATTATTTCCATTTGTTTTCTTTTGGTTTTGCTAACAGCACTTCAGAGAACCATTAAAGTCCCTTAAAGCCTGTCTACTGAATTCAAAGGGAACAAGTTTTCCTTATGCTTTGCTTTGTTGAGATTTTTTTATTTGGCCTTGTCTGGTTTTAAGTTTTCACCTTGGTTTTAGGGGTCCCAGTAGCAAAAAGCCCTATGAAAACTACACTGAAAAGGCTGAGAAGTGCTTTGGGCACCATTGGAAAGAAAGGAACCACAATTCCTTAGTAACAGCAGCAATATCAAACTTGCTCTGGGTTGAAGAATGTCATTTTCTTAGCCTCACCTTCCCCCTAACAGCCCTGAGTTACTACAT
Organism: Neopsephotus bourkii; assembly: GCF_033783945.1. NCBI lineage: Eukaryota > Metazoa > Chordata > Aves > Psittaciformes > Psittacidae > Neopsephotus > Neopsephotus bourkii. The sequence goes on from NW_026902223.1 coordinate 5,486,116, forward strand.
AGCACAAAGACATTTGCATTGCATGAAGGAATTTGTTCTGTTGTTTTTCTCTTATCATCCAAACATAAGAAGCTGCTGAGCTGCAGGCAGGGGAAAGGTGCCACAGAGCTGGGAGGTTCACATCATTTCAGAAGCAGACATGAAAAAATTAGTTTAACAGTGAACAAAAAGAGTCAGTTGAGCCAACTCAACATGCAGGGAGGAAAACAACTTTAGACACACAAACTTGAATCAAATTGTGAAGTTTCTAAGGTTAGTGGTGTTTTCTGAAGCCAGCCTGTGGTAGATTTTGGCTCATCACAACCCAGCTGTGCTCCTCACAAAAAAAAGATGAGCTGGAAAAAGTAATAATGCACAAAGCCATCCCAGCTGAAGGAACAATAGCAAATCACTCAGACCAAAACCACCCAGCTTATAGCCTTGAAAAACATCTTGCTGCACGCACACCATCTTTTCTGTTCTTTAAGCCAACATTCACTGACTTTGCACCACTGCTTGCTCCGGGGCAAACAAACAGAAGATACCACTAACAAACTGGTTTCCAAAAACCCTTGGAGAGGCTTGAAGCAAGAATTACATTCAAATTTAAGCTTGGACTGCAAAGCTGACCTGCTGCTTCCCATCATCTTAAGGACTGATTTGTTGCAGCTGCAGGTTTACACACCTTGGCTTTTCTTATACAGAGACAATACCAGCCACTCACATACAACAAGGGACTTCGTAACGTGGCTCAGCTGCCAAAATGCCGTACCAAGATTTTCTCACTGGGTAGAAGTGCCTCTTGTAGCTTAACAATTAACATTATCACACTCTTTCCCAAGTCACCAGCGTACAGCACCAGCAAAAACATGGGCCAACTAAAGCAGCAGAAACACAAGAAAGTTCTCAGAACTCCGTTAAAACACTTTTAAGCAATCCGACTGAATTTTCCCCATCAGAGGGACTCTAAACCAGACAGCTTTTACCATCGCTCTGCTGCTATAAATTACATCCTTCTAAAGGAGCAGAACAGAATGTGGTTAATATTCTGCTATCTTTAAACTAGCAGGTTTGCTGTTAAACAGGCATAATTAAAACAACAAACAAGAGAAAGAGACAAGTCGGGAAGTTCAGTGGCCTTAAATAAGCGCTAACGACCTCTTTGTTGCAGAGTGGGGGAGGTCGGGTGCAGCATCGCGATCCTGCTCTTCACATTGCTTGTGAAAGTCTGTATTAATCCAGGCTGGCAGCAAACTGTTGCTTTAAGAGACACATTCCCTTCACAAACAAAGCCAGGTGGATTTTTAACTTATTTCTGACTGTATTTAGGTTTCTGTTGTTAAGGAACCCCGGGCAAACGGGATTTTTCTCCTGTAAAATCTCTACAACGACTGCTGCTGGTCTCAGGTGTGCAGCCTTAGTATAAATGTGTAATATTAAAAGGTGCCTTCAGGCACAGCCGTGAGCTATGGAGAGAAAAATGCACTGCCCTGCGAGTGGCCTCTGGCACAAGGGAAAGAGATAGAGAGAACTCCTCCTAGAACACCCAGTTCCAGTTTTGCCTTCAACTCCTCTTTTCCTGGCAAAATTCATTTGTATCTGGCTTGTGAATCCTGAAATGCACTGGAAGACAACTGCACAACCCCTCTTTCCTCTCACAAATCTTCACACAAGTTCTGCTAGCTCGCAAAGGAGCATCCTCTCTTAGATACTGTTATTCCATCCCAGTATAGTCTTAAAATACAAAGGCAATCTACTCTATGAAGAACAGGCAAGAGACCTGGGGGCATAATAGCTGCTGCAGTTCAGGAATAGATAACACAGGCATATGAGCAGCCCTAGGAAACCACTTAAGAAGAATCTGAGAAGTTCAAAAACGCCTACTCAACTACCCCATAAAACACTCCCCAGTTCACATATATTATTTGATTCAACCAAAGGGATAATAAACATTTTACTCATGTAGAATACAGCTATAGATAATGCTATAGCTCCTCCTTTCCCAACCTATACCCTCCACATTAACAAAACAAACCCCAAATTTTGGTTAGATTATCAAGACTCACTGAGATTATTTAACAGAACCAATAGAAATCAGTGCCTACAGAGAACAAATCCCCATATCCAGAAATCATTCTCATGATCCCACTGCACTGCTGTCTGTGCAAACAGATCTGTTTGTAAGATAAAACATCTACAAGCCCTTCACCCACCTCTTCCAGATGTAGCAGGGGTGCTTCCCAGGCCCTGCTCAGCCTCTCACTACCCTTTTGTCCTTTCTTGACCAGGTCTCTGGGAGCTTGCCACCAACAGCTTTTCCTCTGTTGCACACCAGAGCTTAATGAGGCAGCCACACCCTCATGCTCTACATGTAACCTCTGCAATCAAGGGCAGTAATTGGAACCAGCTGCTCTGTTTTAAAAGCTCCTCCCTTCTCATCAAGTTTCCCACCCCATCACAGCGCCATCTTAAGGTTGTGATGAATTATCCAGCCTGCCTCTTGATCCTCCATCATCTTGCTACACGGCAAAGGCAATTCAGGGGCCACAGAGCACTGATCTCACTAACGCAGGCTCAATACTGTGCCTCTGCACTGTGCAAAATCATGCCTGATGGGTTTGGTTACGTATAGGCCAAGGGGAGTACAAAATGGATAAATTCTACTGTGGTGCAACGAAATTTGTGTTCAGGACATTACTCATCACAAATACATTGTGTCATACACTGACATGACGGATGATTCTTCATTGTATTCTATCAGTGCAAGACAGCATATAAAGAAGCAGTGTTATCTGGAGGAAGATTTCACCTGATTTCCTTTAAAACCTGCTGAGCACTCTTGTTTCTTAAATGCTTGATCATCAGCGAGCATCTCTTTTCACACAGGGTGCTCTGATTGCACATTAGATGAGAACCCACTTAGCATTGCAGCCACAGGCAGGACAAGACTTATTTTTCATTGCAGGATACAGTAGTCATGGTATCTTCCTTCCTGTGCTGATACTTTATCATCTTGTAAGTAGACTTCTACCATGAATTTAAAAGTTACAGTACTGCTCCTGTCCCCTTGTGTTTTCATGACAGAGGTATATTTTTCGACTGTCAGCTGCAAGAAGGAGGAACTGGAAGTAAAGAGAAAATATGGAGGTAAATTACTTGAACTCCTTCTGTGAAAAATAATCACCTCATCCCTTCTTGTTCATCGCTAACTTGTAAACTTGTGTTAGCCTCAAGCTGACCTGCTCTATATGAACTTCATGATCTTAGAAATTACATCAGTATTCTTCTGGTCTGTACAGCGACCATCTGGGGGAGCTCCAGGAGAAAATGCTATTCCTTCTATCCCACACAATCTTATTCATCTGGCTTTGTTTTCTGGGTAGAATATTTCAATACCTAATGTTGATGTTTTCAGACAGATATGAGGCTCAGAATCTGACAGCAAAACCCAGGCACCGAGGCCACCACCACTCATTAATCTTCCTGTTCTTTGCCTAACAATATGATGTTACACTACTGCTATTGCTAACCTCTGCCTCAATTTCTCAGGCGCAGGATGACACTAGTAATATTTACTCCTCTAAAGAACATATTGAGCTTTGCAAAAGAAGCAAATTCAGAAGCTTGATAATACAAGTATCACTGAAAGCTGATAGCTGAATATGGCTGTCTTTGTCTAACACTTGGCTGTCTTTGAAATTAGACCATACATGCTGTGTCACCTATGGAAATGTTGATTCACCTGCCTACCGGTGCTTCATAGTGTTTTCTAATACTTCTTTTCTGGTTTTCTCCAATGTATCAGGAACAAGTCCTGTTTATGCCAAGCAAGACCTATTGTTCAAAAGTTAAAAAAAAACTATGTCATTTGTGATTGTGTCTGAAAATCTTTTCTATGAACTAGCAGACTGTACAACAGATGCAAGATCACAAAAGGATTCAACCAAGACAAGCCCACACATACGATATTGGCAGTGTCAAAAGTTTTCTTTCTCTTAAAGCCAAGATTAAAAAAATAGGAGAGAAATATTTCTTGCAAAGTGCATGTGGGCTTTAAAAAGAAAACCCATGAACTCTTCCCAGCCTTTTCTGTTCAAATATTGTAACAATCAAAGTCTGTAACTTCAGAAAAGAAAAACTCCCCCTCCCTAGAACAGAGTGAGGGCGTTACAGGTAACTATATCACAGGGTCCATCTGCTAGATTCACTTAGGAACTCATAAAAACAAGGTTTGCTGCAATAAGGACTCCTTTCTAATGTTGGTTATCTTCTCTGCTAGGAGAACAGTAATTTTGCCAGAGCACAGCTATTAGATACAAAGCAAACCAGTGCTCACTCTAAATGCCCAATCTTTCTTCAGAAAACGTGGTTGAAATCCACAATTGCTATATAAGATTAAAATACAGTCACTAAAAATAATCCTGGGGTTCCTGAGCCAAGGCAATTATTAATGATACATAAACACACAGTGATCAGTGTCCTGTATTGCTGCTCAGAGAACTGCTCCATTCTCTCCAGGAATCAAACTGAAGACACGCAGCTAAAGCAGCTTAACAGGTATTTGACACCTAACCGAAGAGCTCTGCATGAAACAGACTGAGGAACCTAAAGCAAACTCAGATAAAAATGAAGAATGAGTTGCTTTCTGCATGTCATCATCTACAGAACTGCATTTTCTGAACCTACTTGTCACCCTTCAGACAGTCACATCATTTGCAAGTAGGTGTTTTACACGCATCTTGTATCAAGGCATGACACTTTTCTACTGACAGAATGGAAAAAGATGTACCTCTTCAGCTCCCACTATTTCTACAAGCAGTCTCTGTACTTGGATGAACAGGGTTAACTTCAATGTAACAATGGTAGCTGTAAGCTTCGTAAATACTGCTCTGGAATGGACTGAAAGACTTTTTTGTCACAACCTACATCTCACAAGAAACATAAATGTATGTACAGTCAACTTATGTGCTTGCACTGTTATAATGACAAGCTTCAATGACATTCATCAAACACAGAACTGCTACAAATGTGTTGTTATAATATGTGAAATCATTTGACATTGTCTGCCTCTTCTGTCTTCTACCCCTGCAGGATAATCCACATGGTTTTCCACACCAAACCGAATGATGTATCTAATATGTTTGTCGGTGGCATACAACTTGTGTGTAAACTAAGTAAGCTTGATGGTGATGGGTTGTTCTTTTCATGGCTGGAACAGGTACTTCAGTTTAGCAAGCACTGTAATCTGGAACTTCCATCTTCTCTTTTGAATGCCAGCAAGCCTTCGTGAGGAATCATTTGGATCATCAGGTGCTATTTCTCCCTAACAATGAGGGTCTGCTTTCAAACAGTGTATGGGATTTCTGAGGATATGCCCCTACATTTACTGCCCTCTTTTTTTTTTTTTTTATTTTTTTAGAAATGCTTAATATGTGAAAACTAAATACAAGATCTACATTCATTTCACCTGTGTCCTGAGATTAAATGTCAAGAATACTCAAGGGAACAATGTTAATGAACAGTCTTAGCCCACAGCACCCACTATCTGTCATTTTTATTAAACACAAAAGAACAAAAAGGTTAGTAGAAGTGTTGATATTTAACCAAAAGGGAACACTTTCTGTGCATATTCATGAGGTATTAACATTAGCACCTTTTTTGTTCTGCCCAATGAGTTCAGTGATAAATAGAGATAAAACAGGGTTGAATGTGGTTATTGAAAATAAAGATGTTCTGCTAGCTGGCCAGCACATCAGTTGGTTTCACATGCTTGGTTTTTCTCTTTCATTGTTCAGTTCTACCTCAGGTTATGAATTTTCAGAAGCAAACATGAGCAATTCAGAGTAAATATACAATTGCTACTTGAGCTGGCGTATCACTTTTCTTGGTTTTCGTTTTACAGAAAACGAAATAGAACTGTACACTTGAAAAACATTGCAATATATATATATTCCTGCATTTTTCTCTGCCATTTAAAACCTTTCCGTAATTCCTCCTTCTCCTTTAATGTAAAACAAATATGACAAATCCTTAATGATCTCGAGGATTCTGCAGCCATTTGTATGATACAAAGATACATTCACTAATAAGTTTTATGAACAGAAGTGGTGAATTTGCTGCTTGTATTATTTAATCCTACCAGACCATGTTAATATTAGCAAACTCAAAGTTTTCATACATTTTAACATACCATATAATTTAGCTCAAAACCTGAATAAAGCATATTATTCTCCATACACTCTTTATTTTTCGTAAAGTCATCCAGACATGCAGCAGAATCACGTGATACCCAATAGCCTAATACATAATCCCACATGAAGAAAAGCATTTGCAAACACATAGCTAAACTGTAATGCCTTAGCTTAAACCTATTTAGCAAAAAGTAGGTTGCAAGAAACAAATATATTTGCAGAAAAGTTGGTTTACTCACTAGAGAACAATGATGCATGAAAATAGAATATGCAAGTGCCAAACCCAGGATATATAACTATTTCTGCTAAAATACCTGTTGGCCACAGTGCAACCACTACACCAACCTGTGGTTCTTTCCCTCCTACCACCTAGGGCGTGTTATATCTACTATATAGGGTCCTTAGAGTAGGGACCAACTAACTACTTCTGTATGCAGTGCCTGTCTTGAGTGATGCCCTGATGACCCTTGCTGCTGAAATGTATGTAAAAATTACCATAACTTGATAAAACAATAAAAAGCAATTGTCTCATGGTTCACTGGTTAACTTAATCTAGAACAGTATAATCCAGGTATCTTCTACAGTTTCTCCTAGAGTTAATTCTAACACCAGGGATGAGCTTTGCTTTCTATCTGAGAAGTGTGTGTGGTTGTGTCCTGCTTTGAGTGGTTTACATAGTTCACAGAAGAAAGGTGTCCCAGCACCAGGCTGCAGTTTGCAGTGGCAATCACAAAATGGTTTGGGTTGGAAGGGACCTTAAAGATCATTCAGTACCAGCTCCCATGCTACTCCATTGCTGTCCAGACAGTAAAGGGCAGTAATTTTATAAGGGTTTGTAGTGACAAAACAAGGGGGAATGGCTTTAAGGTGAGAGAGGGGAGACTTAGAGAGGGTGCCGAGGCACTGGCACAGGGTGCCCAGAGAAGCTGTGGCTGCCCCATCCCTGGCAGTGTTCAAGGCTAGGTTGGACACAGGGGCTTGGAGCAAGCTGCTCTAGTGGAAGGTGGCCCTGCCTGTGGCAGGGGTTGGAACTGGATGAGCTTTAAGGTCCCTTCTAACACAAACCACTCTATGATACTATGACAATCTCTCTGCATTACATTTCATGACCTATACAATGTACTGCCCCTGACCCTTTGGTTTGCTATTTGAATTTTTAAGTCTGGCAGTGTAGGGGCAATCTCTTGACCCATGCCCATACCAATTCCTATCACAAGAACACCAGTCCCTGGCACTATCACAGCAGGAAGAAAACAATTTAAACTGATCCACCATTGCAGTTTCCCTTCATTTCCATTCCTTCCACCTTGGTCTACCTTTGGTTTGGAATTGACTGAAGGCACTCTGGCAAATATGCCTATTAAAGATAAATTGTTGTGGTATTTACAGTATTTACCACAAGCACTGCTAGTAGTGAGTGACTGAAATGAATATCAATCAGAAAAACCTCAATATTAATCTAATGATGCAGTGAAGATGGGAATAAAGAGACTCTAATATCTTGTGCTGCATCCTGCAAAACCCAAGCTCAAGTATTAAATTCTTCACAATAATTACTACTGATTTTCAGGTTATTTTCTCCCTTTCACTCCTAATGCTGTCTGATGCTGTTACCTTAGGTAACTGTCAAAAAGTGGATTATTTTATCACGTATGCAACCTGTCACTATAATGACAGGTTGCACATTAGCTGAGCAAGAGCACTCTATCAGTAGGGCACGGCTGTACTAATTACTCGCTGCTGAACTGTATGTTCTTGTCTTTAATATGTGTTAAAGTAGACATTGCAAACACAGGCGAATGATGCTTAAGGCAGTACTGTCAAAAATACATTAAAAGGAAGAAAAAAGCTTTCAATAGTCGAATGTTTAGAATGCAACAATTCTTTCCAGTGGGAAATGGCCAAAACACACCATAATCAACTAATCTCTTTCTTAGGCTCTCAGCATCGTTCCCAACGCTCTCTGTGCAGCGCGGCACCCCCTATTGTCCCGCTCCTTTGCCATTTCCCGCCATCATCCCCCCGCGCGGCGCGGGCTCTGAGGGGCGGGGCATCTGGGTGGTGCCTGAGCGGGTTGGCGGCAGGGCGCCAGAACCGGGTCTGGCGGGACGGAAGCGAGCGTCACAGGGCTGGGCCGCCAGTGCTGCGGCCGGCGGTGATCGGCAGGGCCCGGGAGAGGGGTTCTCTGTGCAATGATACTTCAGAAACAGAGCGCGGACACGCTCTGGCGGGGAGTCCATGCTCCAAGTGGGGAGAGACAGCCCTGAGGGACCGCGGCTGCAGGGTCCAGTAAGGGCAGAGACAGCCCTGAGGGACCGCAGCTGCAGGGACCCGCTAAGGGCAGAGACAGCCCTGAGGGACCGCGGCTGCAGGGACCCGCTAAGGGCAGAGACAGCCCTGAGGGACCGCGGCTGCAGGGACCCAGTAAGGGCGGAGACAGCCCTGAGGGACCGCGGCTGCAGGGTCCAGTAAGGGCAGAGACAGCCCTGAGGGACCGCAGCTGCAGGGACCCGCTAAGGGCAGAGACAGCCCTGAGGGACCGCGGCTGCAGGGTCCAGTAAGGGCAGAGACAGCCCTGAGGGACCGCGGCTGCAGGGACCCAGTAAGGGCAGAGACAGCCCTGAGGGACCGCGGCTGCAGGGACCCACTAAGGGCAGAGACAGCCCTGAGGGACCGCGGCTGCAGGGACCCGCTAAGGGCAGAGACAGCCCTGAGGGACCGCGGCTGCAGGGACCCACTAAGGGCAGAGACAGCCCTGAGGGACCGCGGCTGCAGGGACCCAGTAAGGGCAGAGACAGCCCTGAGGGACCGCGGCTGCAGGGTCCAGTAAGGGCAGAGACAGCCCTGAGGGACCGCGGCTGCAGGGACCCGCTAAGGGCAGAGACAGCCCTGAGGGACCGCGGCTGCAGGGACCCGCTAAGGGCAGAGACAGCCCTGAGGGACCGCGGCTGCAGGGACCCGGTAAGGGCAGAGACAGCCCTGAGGGACCGCGGCTGCAGGGACCCAGTAAGGGCAGAGACAGCCCTGAGGGACCGCGGTGCAGGGCCACTAAGGGCAGAGACAGCCCTGAGGGACCGCGGCTGCAGGGACCCGCTAAGGGTAGAGACAGCCCTGAGGGACCGCGGCTGCAGGGACCCGCTAAGGGCAGAAACAGCCCTGAGGGACCGCGGCTGCAGGGACCCGCTAAGGGCAGAAACAGCCCTGAGGGACCGCGGCTGCAGGGACCCGCTAAGGGTAGAGACAGCCCTGAGGGACCGCGGCTGCAGGGACCCAGTAAGGGCAGAGACAGCCCTGAGGGACCGCGGCTGCAGGGACCCAGTAAGGGCAGAGGCAGCCCTAAGGGAGTGCTCCTGCAGGCACCCTGGCTTGGGCAAAGGCAGCCCCGAGGCAGTGCAGGCTGTGAGCAGCTCAGAGCCCACCTCCCAAGTTTGTGCTGATGAGCAACAACTTAAGTAAAATTTCTCAGCTCAAACCTCTCCCGCCTGTGACTCGAACCCGCCAAAATCAGACTCAGACGATTGTTGTGGTTGGCTCATTCCTGAGCTGACCGATCGTGTTTTCTTGACCTCCCCGTGCTCCCGGCCTGTCTGGGTTTTTTTGCCTTCCCAGTTGGCTGAAAGTCTTTCTGAAGAGCCGGTTCTCTGTGGTCTGTGTTCAGGCAGGCTTGGCACTTTACGTCCAGGCGGAAGACTGGCACTCGTAGCTGCTAGCATAAAGTATTAACATGCACACTTCTCATTCAGCATCATTTTTTAATGCTGTTTAACAGGAACTGGATGGGCATGCTTGCCAATTTGAAGGCTGGCAGCAGTGCTGTTTAGCATGTGGTTTACTTTAAACAGTACATGCAGTTTACTTGAAATGGTATCCAGATTCTTGGCTCCTGAATCTTGGTTTACCATACAAATAACCAACCAGTGATTTAAGAAGATTGATTGCCAGACAGTGAAGAGAAGGAATTCAATAAAATGTATATGGCAAAGGCTGTGTTGGGAATGCTGAAGAGCGGCCCACTAGCAAGCTTTTGTCAGAAGTTACTGGATCTTGAACACTGAAAGTCTTTGTGAATGCACGACAGAAAATGCTGGAGTTCTGTGCTTTTCTCTCTCAATTTTGCACTGCTTATTGGTGTGAAATAGAGAAGAGTATGAGATAGTAAGGAAATCCCATGTAGAGGAAAAGTGAGAGCCTCAAACTGTCTTTCAATCAAAATACGATACCAGTGAGCTAGACTATGAAGAAATAGAGGGTGTCACTGAACAGTGACATTAAGGAATCAACTGAATGTGTCAATCTGAAGTATTGCAAGTGTCACCCATGTTATGCATTATTCTCTTTAGCCACTGATTCAAATGAACCCTGTCAATTGAAATGTGTGTGCAGGTTAGAGTGTCTGTAAAAGCCTTTGAGAACTTAACAGTTTGGGCTGTAATTACTTTTTCTAGCACAGTTCTTTGAGACAGTGACTACCTCTCAAACAAGGACTGATTATCCACGGTTCCTACTGGTTTCATTACAAGCTCATTGGGGAAGGCCTTGTGCTATACAGTGCCAACAGAAAATGGGCTAATAAATAAAAAAGGGATGATTGATTAAAAGCCAACAAGTTCCTAAGTACTCCAGATGATTCATTGTGCTGAAAAGTCTCATGATCTGTAGACGAAAAAGACAATGCAAGATTAAAGAGGCTGTCAGAGGCAGAGAGGAAAAAGAACCCAGATGCCAGTGGTTCATCACTAACCTGATGGTCAGAAATGATGAAATTGTTACTAATAATAAATAATGGCAAAGTCAACAACTGATTTCAGTACAGAACCTGGTTATGCAAAAATGGGGCTACCATCAAAACAGCCCACAGAAGAGAGAGGCCCTCACTTGGCTCTGTCTCAGTGGCAGGACAATTTCATCAGTCTTCAGAAAAAGCTTCGTTTGCCATGAGTTATCATTGTGGTCCTGCCCTTTAGAAACTTCCAGAGGTCCACTTTCTGACTGAGATCATGAGACAGTTTGATTGCCTACAAGCTGGCCTTCACTGTAGAAAGATTTGCTCATGCTATAAAAATGGAAATGTGCAGCTATTTTATGACTTTTTAACACTCAAAGCTATTGGGATATGTTATAAGCTCTGACCTGCACTTACAATTATACTTACCATTGCTCCTTGGGAATGAGACCTGAAGTTATAAATATGTCCACTCCTATGAGAAATTAGAATTCAAAGAATTCGCTTTCAGAAAGAAATAAGGCATTAATTAAAGTCTAGAAATTAAAATCCAGTCCCAGAAAGAAGTCTACTTTGAGAAGATGTTTATGCAGATGAATGCATTTCTCTAATACTAATGCAGAGAAAGAGAGATGGGGTGGAAGAGTTTCTTCAGCCCAAAATGCCATTCAATGGGCAGAGACACCTTCCGCCAGAGTAGGTTGCTCCAAGCCCGTGTCCAACCTGGCCTTTAACACTGCCAGGAATGGGGCAGCCACAGCTCCTCTCATCACCCAGGCTAATTCCCTGGCTGATTTCACAATGCCACTTTTGAAGACATAAAGTATTTTTGCTGTTACCCTTAGAGCTTTACATGGAATCCTTTAAAACTGTAAAGAAACAATTTCTACAAATGAAAAGTTTTATGAGAAAATTTCCTTTTACAATAGTATTTTTTAAATACATTTTAGAATGCTACATCCTAGACATTCTATTACATTCTTTGATGTGATGTAAAATACCTGTAATGCTGTTTTCATTTAAATTACAGAGAATTTCTCCATAAAAGCTTAGCTGCAAGACAGGAGAGGAAGAAAGAACAAAATTTCTCTTTCTTTACTCCTAGCTTACCAGCCTCTCACTGGAGCAGGAGACATTTGCAAATGTATCTACCTCATTTACTTTCTCACCAAATTTCCTCAATATATCATAATATTTCATTTTCACTTGTGCAACAAAGAAAAAGAACCCATAAGAAGATGATAGGAGAGAATTCTATTCAAGTCTTTGAAGCCGTACTGATAATGCATTCCCGGGAAACTGAATTCCCATTTGCATAATTAAATTGGCCAGAACTATCTAACTGTCCAGCTTGCAGGAGTTCAACTTCTCTGAAATGCAGTATCTGTACCCATGAGACGCTGGCCAATTATGCAGGTGAACTGATAGAGGAATTCAAGGTACAGTGTGCTTGACTCAGTATTACACATTAATGGGAAGTCTAATACAAATGATACACTATACAGCAGCACTATTTTAGTATTTTGGATAAATAATGTATGCGTTATTGCAGCATCCCAATTCTATACTGAGAACATAGAATTGGGACACTGCAAAATCGGGTCCGAGTTGGGGTTTATTGTCTTTTTACACATAAAGCAGGGGTAGAAACAAGGATGTGGTGATGTTTGTTAAAAAGCAGACTTGTGGTGTTCCTCCTGCATAAATACAGATCATCTATGCAAATCGTTGCTCCTACATTTTGTTAGTCACAAAACATGTAAAGCTTACTCATATAAGCACTTGCCTTATATGAGTATATACTATATATACATGATATTTTTATATCATGTATATATATGTATGTATGTATATATATACACACAAATCCCCTAGCTTATATGAGTATAAACTAGGGGATTCGTGTCATATTGCAGAAGAGGAAACTTGTGTCAGGTGGGTCACCATTATTATCCTTTCCACCCATAAATTCGTGTGGAGGAGAATAATGGTGCAATGGAATGCCTTTGCCTTTCCAAACCCACCGCTACAACTGCCATGCATTAAAGCCATGACAGGTGAGGTTGGGAGCAGGAAGGGAAAGATGGGTGTCCTGGGACAGGCCATCCTATCTTCCTGAGGCACGCACTACATTTGTGTCTGTAAAGCAAAGCAAAGCCTTTGCCACATCAGTATTAGCAGCTGCTCTCCAGCCAGCTAATTCCCAGTTTCCTCTGGTTAGGTGCTTGTCATTACTCAGCAGAGAAAAAAAAGGAAAAAAAAAAGGGGGGGGTGGGGTTGGTGGTGGTTAAAAAAATGAAGAAAAAAAAAAGAAAAAATAAAAAAGGGGGGGGGAATTAAGCTAAGGTTCATATTGGGAAACAGGACTGTGGCTGGCTGAGTACTCTTGAGACACTAAAGCATTTCCTGAAAGATCCAGAACAGCCTGCACCTTATAGTAACCCTGCTCGCAGGAGGGATCCTGAGGTATCAGTAGTTACGGCAGTAAGAAAGTAGCATCACTATGGAGTGAACATGAGACTTCACAGACTGTGGTTTCTGTGGAATGAGAGTTTGCTTTTAAGTTGAGGGAACAAACATGGAGTTTAATATTGATAAGCTGTGATTAAAAAAAAAACAAAACCCCACAAAAAATCCTAAAACAAAAAAAAAAAAAAAAGGAAAAAAAAAACAAACCAGAAAAACCTCACAAAACTAACTAAATAAAAATGCTGTATTTGCAGCCAGTCATGGAGTGGTAGAAGTCTACCAAATGTACCCTGCTTGACCATAAGCAAAAGGTGACCCATCTGTTGTCCAAATATCTTTGTAACGTTATATCCATTTATCAAAGACAATTTTTTGTGCATAATAAAGGATGATGAACCTCCTGAAGAGAAGTCGGACCATCTGTCTGCCTCCTTAGTCATTAACATTCACCTTCAGTATATGCTTGGCTTGTTTTATAACTACTTGAGTGACAGGAGAATTAGTTCATTCCCATGGTTTTTTTTTTTCCCTGTAGACTTTTATTTTTTCCTATCATCTCTGCATATATTTGTTAAACAGAAGGTGGGGGTGGAGTGTGTGAAGTCTAAACTAATTTGAGAAACCAGCATAGCCTCTGCTTGCAGATGTCATGGTGTTTGCATTCTGCGCATTCATTGAAACGATTCTCCTTTTTCAGGGGTAATGAAAATGCATTCTGAGGCTGCCTTGAAGTCCCAGGTACACCCTGATGTTAGGAACATTTTCAAGTTTTCCCTGGTGCTGCAGACAACTGTGCCTGCAAATGTCTCTGTATACACTGATGCCCAAGCATTTGCTTGGTTTCTGGGCTGAGGACAATGGTCCACACATACAGATGTTGCATCTGTTTTCCACAAACCAGGAATGGCCATGTACTGTCCAAGATTATAAAACAGAGCAAAATACAGGGAGTCAAGAATACTGACCAGCATTTGCAGGGTCTAAGCTGGAGGCTGGCATGTTCGCATGTCTGAGAGATTCACCATTTCCTAAGCTTAAAATCACAAAAAAAAAAAAAAAAAAAAAAAAAAAAAAAAAAAAAGCAGCTTTTAAGATTAATTTTATGCTTCAAATATTTTAAAATAAACTTAGCAAAATTGTGTGCTCAGTAAGGACTGAGAGAGATGAATGGTGACGAGAAATGAGTTCTGGTTACTGAGGTGCTTTTAATATTCCTAAGGTTCTGAATGAAAATACTCTCCTGAAGCTGGAGCTGCTAACATGTAAGGTGTGTATCCAGTGGAAGGAAAGTATGGGCAGGAATTGCACTCAAAAAAGCAACCTTAAATTAGATTTTATTTCAGTGAAAGGCATGATGGAAATTGTAAATAATTGCAGAGTGACTGGAAATTTGGTGAATTCAACCGGCAGCTTTGAGAATTAGCTCAACAAATGACATAGACAAGACATTTCCATACTTTCTTCCAGTGAATTCTGTCCGTCCATTTGCTGCAAGATTATAAATCTGTGACTTTTACATGAAAAGATATTTCTAAGCCCATTTTGTAAGGTAAAACTGTTCAAAGCTCGTCTTCCTCTAGTAATAAGATGATAAGATAGATGAAGGCTGATTCAATGTGGAAATGCAGAGGTTCTTTTCATTGGGGTTCCACTGTCTGGCCACAACTAAAGAGTGTCTGTATTAAAATTCATATTTTGCCTATAATTTAATGGGGGGGGGGGGGAGGCAGAGGGGGGTGGGAGGGGGTTGAAGGTGGGTTGGAAGAGGGATGGTGGGTATGTTTTCTATCAACTTTCATCTGGTTTGGTTACATTTCTACCACAATGTGGTAGAAATGTCACCAAAATCTGGATGCGCAGCACTATTCTATTGAGAATATTGCTTTGCATCCAATTTTCTGTATTGAGAAAATTATCTACATGCTAATTATTAACATGGAGGTGGAGCTGTTTTTATCTGCATGGGAATAAATGCATCACAGAGAAAACAGGCGACACGCTATTGCCTTATAAAAAGTAAAATTTCATTGGAGAGTCACATGAACGGTATAAATTATAAAAATGGATGAAAAAAGAATCAATAAAATTAAACACTTTTGCAACTGCTGACAGCAAGAAAAATTACCCTGTCAGTGAGTAAAGAACAGATCCAGCCTCTGATGACTTTAGCACAGCCCCACAGTACTGCTACCTTCTTGTGGCTCAGCTTGTGTTTTCTTATCGAATACCAGGAAGCAGGCAAATTAAATTAAGCAGTCAAAATCAGTGACATCAAATAATTGAACCATCGTATTTATTACTGGTGATTATTAATTGTGTGACATTTGTCTGAGTTAAGGTGGGAAATTTGCAACACATTGGAAAAAAAAAAAAAAGCCTATTGCTCCTATCTTTTGTGTTGAAAGTACCGGCCTTAGCAGATTAAGGAGAACCTGCTGAATTATTGCAGAAAGTATAGGGCAGAGCTTCATGTCCAGCCACAGGTCTGCTAAGTGATGGAAATCACCAGTGGCCAGTGTGTCCTCCTTGAAGAAGACACAGTGAATCCTTGGCAGTCATGCTTAGGGGGGATGGCAGAGCCAGGATGAATTCTTAGTTTGCCTGGCTTGCCCCTTTTCTTCCTGCCACCTCTTTCTCGTCATGCTGCTGAATTCAGGATGTCACTTGTCCTTTAGGAAGCTGGGATGAAGACAGAATCATGACTTCTGTTAACCCACAAACAGCGTGATGCTAAATCTTCTGTTGCAATTAGACCCACTCCTGACATATAACACGAACGCTGAGCTTCCAAAAATCCCATTAGCAGAAGGCAGGGCTGAATCTGAAGTGAAAGATCTCATGCATGGGTCTTTGAAGAATCAGAGTCTGTCACTCTGTTCATTCAGTTTGTGCCTTCAGTTAAAAAATGCATGTTTCAGAATCTCAGTATTTGAGTTTGCTCCAAATTCAGCTGAAGCATTCATTAAAAAAAACCAACCCAAAGCAACCCCCCTCCAAAAAAAAACAAAAGACACCCCAAACCAAATCATTGCAGTTAAAAAAAAAAAAGCTTTATGCAAAATTTAACATGTCCCTAAATTGAAGTATCAAATAAATCCCAAACAAAAATACTACATTCCAAAACCAAATGTCTGATGGAAAGCAAGGGGGAGGGTTGTTAAGTTCCGAGAGGAAAATGCCAAGAAAAAGTACAAATTGTTTGTTTGCCAACCTAATTTCATTTAAAGGAAGGCACTGAACTTAAAACAATGATTCACATGGTGTTAATGGCAACATTTTGCTGATACCTCATTCTTGGTTTAAAAAGAACCAAAATTCATGACGAGTGCCAGAGAAAAAGCCTCAGAGTATATGAAAGATGAAAAGGAATTTCTAATCTAGCTGAGGCTTCTTTTTGGTGGGAAGCCGTCTGATTGCTAGCAATACTGCTCTGCATAGCTCGTCTCCTGAGTGTCTGTAGTAGAGATTCCGATGGATTCAGAGAAGATCCATCAACTAATTTGAATACTTCAGATACGTCTCTTCAGCAGTCTTTTCTGTAACCTATTTTACCATCATTTTCCTGGTTGAAACATTTTTGGGGTGAAATTTCCTCTACTCAGAAGCTTGGCAAAAAAGGCAGGAGAACACAGGCAATGAAACACAACCCAGACTTGGCTGTTGCTTTGCCTGGAACTCTTCCCTGTTCCATACTCGTCAACATCAGCCTGATGTTGGTTAAAAACTGTTCACCTCACAGTCTGCAGGGGTTAACAGACTAACTTGTGTAACACTGGGCTTCTCTGTAGAGCTTGTTAACAAACCCAGGAACAAACTCAGTTAATTCACCATCTCTGAAAGCAGCATGGCTTAGTGCACCTTCTGTAGTATCACCTTGTACTGTCATCGCCTCTCGCACAGTACAGCACACAAAGGAAATCATGTAATTAGTTGCAAGGACATTGCTTTTACTTCAATGCCATTTCTGTGTTTCCTCCAGTTGGTTATAAAGATGCCATTAAAAAGCCATGTTTTCCTTCCACTTGTACTCAACTGTCATTGCTCTCTTCTGAGTACAGGGTGAAATTCAGGTACAGTCAAATAGCCCTACAGGTAACCATTAGCAAACACAGCACTTACAGAGGTCATTTCTTATAAATGCTGAATTGCATAATGTTCAGAGGTGGAAATGGTGCTCTACAGAGAAACAAAAGAACAACTAAAAGATGGTGATCCAATACTGGGATCAGATTCAAATAGTAAAACTCGACTGTCCAGAGAGCAGGCTGTAAAATTGTAGCCTATTCTGCAAGACTATATTCCTCCAGGAGTCAATCTTGTTCCATCACATTCATGCTGACACTCTCATTTACACTCCCACGTTCTTGGCAGCTGAGGAGTCATGCAGGTACATCAGGACTTGTCAATTGAAATAGAAAATACATAAAAAAAACAAAACCAAAATACCCTCCCAAAACTAAAACAAACAAAACCCAACAAAGCCCACAACACACACGCATAAAAGCAGATGTTACAGTGCTAATTATTGGATCACTCAGGGTCATAGCACTCCCTTATTCTCTTCTCAGTTCAATCTTGCAACAGAAATCAGCACTGTCTGACAATGACAAGGCAATTCCTGAACTGTCTAATTTTTTTGTCACCTTCTATACCAAATCCTCATATGCAGGTATGGCCTATGAGGGACCAAACCTAGACAGATTGTCTGGCTAGGCTTTAAACTCAGAACCATCCTGGCTACTAGCTGCCTTTAACACGGAGCTTTAGACCTCAGCTGAATTTCTGACAAAACCCATTGAGAAGTCATGGGCTTACCCCCCAAAAAAAAAATCAAAACAAACCCCAAACTCTTTACTTTGTTTTTTGTCCTTTTTTTTCACTACATGGAGCAATACATTCTGCACTTTACTTAAGACCTGGGCATGGATGGGCACTGGGGAAATGACTTTTCATTGCACAAAGGCACAATTTTATTGTTTTGCCTTTCCCCTCTCTTTTCCTTCCTGTCACATCTTTTCTCTCTTGAATAACTGAATCAGAAAAAGGATGATTTTTCTCAGCATATCTGTTAGTTTCTCCCAGCCCCAACCATTTTTACCCTTTTTCTTGCCTTGTAATTAATGTGCCATTCCCTTTATCACCTCTCAACATCAGTGGTCTCCAGAGAGCACGCAATATCACACAAACAATATAGACTGTGCGTTCTGTGCCACCGATGTCAATCAGAGTGTGTCTTTCAGATTTAGTAAGAATTCAGATTTGATATTTGCGTAACTGAGAACAGGATTTGATCCTCTCTGTTGAGGAATGTATTCCAGGCTTGGCCTTGGAAGTTGCTCTTTTAAGATCTGCAGGAAAATGAGCTATTGTGCATAGGCAGTCTATATCCTGTCTGAATACTTGAGCAGCAGATACAGAATTTACAGTGCATTTTATTAATCTGCTACACATGCTTTTCCCTGAGGGCAGATGCATTTATATCTCTAAACCCATCTATCGCATAGCATCCACTAATAGATGGTTTTACATGTAAACTCTCTCGTACACACAAGTAAATTCAAAAGAGAAGTAAAAGCCCTTGACAGTAGTGCACTTGATCCTCTGCAAATCCCTGTGGATGTATAGTACACAGTAAGTCAAAAATAATTAATAGGGTCAGCTTCAGAAGATGTCAGGTTCACTGAAGCGTTGGGTGTTTCTCTGAAACAGAAAGAATGCTGACACATTTTTAAAACTTAGGGTAAACTAAATGTTGCCTCTAGAGACTGGAGCTGCCATGGTGCTGGTGTAACTCATTGCTACCTGTGTTTACTCCTAGTCATATTGGTAGAATGTGTTTCTTTAAGGCAGTGGAAATCTTAAGGGTAGAATTAAGTGAAATGAACCTGCTGTGTGTGATATTACATTGTTTTACAATTAAGCAGGAAATACAAATGAATGGCCAAGTCATCCTAATCTCTTATTCCAGTTTTCCACTGCAAAAAAGGGTTTCTTTCCAAAAGGACGAACTATTCACAGTTCAAACCTGGTAAAGACACAGGATTTTTAATACATGTCCAAAATTGGATTCAGCAGAGTACTTGGTGTTTGTCTGCCTGAACCCATCATATTGAATGGCAACAAGCTCTGAAGAAGGGAAGTCAATTCTTTTAACGAATCCCGTTATGTGGAAGCTGTAATAGGCACTTGGATTTTGCCACCCAATTCCACTTACATTTCACAACCGTGTTTTTAAGCTATTCACATTAGCATTTGCAAATAACAACCTGATAACTTGTGCTGCTTAAGAACCTTTCCTTCCCAACACCGAAAATGCTTCCTGTAGAATATAAATTTATCCCAGCATCGCACCTAATAATGTCTTCTGTTAATCTGGAATAGAATATAAACTCTAAGGATCTGCTGAATCACCATCAGTGAGTGCTGCCAACTAAAGTTCTTCAGTCTTTTTGTGCAGTTGGAAGACTGTTGGTAAACACTGATTTTAACAAGCAGATAGTAGCTTCAGTTTGCTGTTTTGAGAGGCACAGACAGAGCTCTAACTTCTTGGTGACACTCTGGAGGAAGACAGGAATCATTAGGAAGAGAGAGGGCTGTCAGTTCCAGTGGCAGCTCTCTCATGGCTGTGACAAGCGACCTCTGCCAAGGTAGGTCATTGCTATGAGAGATGCCATGTAGGGAAAAGAGAAAGAATGAGGCAAAAGAAACCAGTAGACTAATGCAGTATAATTTAAAAGCTGACCCTGTACATTAAGGCTAATGGAACTAAACAACTGTAATCCTGAAACGAAAATGGAACACTATTCAGAATGTAGCTTACAGTACTTGAAATCCAATTAAGTGTTGTAACTCCCTAAAGATTTGGATCACATTTTTCTTCCTTCCATTAACTGAAATTTGTTTTTTCTTTGATTAAGTTTAATATTAAAAACCCCAAACAGAACGGTAATCAAAAGTATGTATCATCTTAGGCCCACTCTGCATTATTAAAGTCTCATTTCAATCATTTGCGTGGTATTTCACCACTAATAGACTCAGTCATCTGCCAATTAGCAAAATCATCCTCAAAGCCCCAGTTTTCATAACTCTATGCTAAGTATCCAAATATCCAAATCCAAACTTACACCAACGCAGGTGAATCTGGAATCTGGTTGTTGTTATTGATACAATCAATGAACCTTCTTTTAATCTGTGATACATTTGAGATAAATTCTCCATAGTGAATAAAACAGTACAGCAGCATGAAAAGCTTGCTTTCTACCTTTCTTATTAAAAGGAACAAAAAAACAGATACCATGTAATATCAAGGTTTTATTTTGTTGTGTTGTTTTCGTTTTTTAGTTGTAGAAAGCCAAAATTAGACCACTGGGCACCTTCAAAAGAGAGAAGTGCAAACACATTCAGCGGTCATAAAAGAAATGAGAGATGGAGGGGTATCTCAGAACATAATTAAGGACAGTCATTCTCTCCAGACTCCCTTGATGCACTTGGCGAAGGTACCAAATCTCAAATAAACCCTGTGGGTTCTGGCAGTGTACATCTGTATTTCACAACGAATTCCCAGACCAAACAGCAAAGGCATTAAAGAAAGTGGGATCAATATTTCTCAGCCTACTTTCCATTCTCCTCCCTAAACCTCTGCAGCAAGAGTCCTGCTATTCCTTCTCTGTAGTCATCACCATCGCTACCCTGGCTGCAGAAGAATAAGTCTTCAGCTTAAAACAGAACAGGTAAGGCTTTTTCCTTGTCACCTGAAAGATGCAGAGCTGGTTTACAGCAGCATCTTCCCATTCCCATGCTGCTGCACAAATGAGTGTACCAGGAATACTCCTGCAGTCAGACATCAGTTTCTGTTAGGAAGCAGCAGCAGCAGCCACCTTTCTCACAGCTGGCAATGACCCTTTCTAAGATAAAAGCAGTGCCCAGCCATGTGAGCGCTTCTTCTTTGTGCTATAAAGGAGCTTCACTTAAATCAGCAGTGGAACAGATATCCAGAACTAAAATTTCCAGTTGATAACTTCAGAAAAAATCCCACTGTTGACATGAAAACTATATTAATTCTGAAGATGGGCACAGATGGGTTGATAGGAAACAATTAGCACATGCTTGACTGGTCATGCTTGACTCACGCTTCTCTCTTCATTGGGGACTGTAGCAACAGGACAAGAGGTAATGGATTATAAAATAAACAGGGGAGATCGGGGTTAGGGACAAGGAAATTCTTTATTGTGAGGGTGGTGAGACACTGAAATGGTTTGCCCAAGGTAGTTGTGAGTGCTCCATCCCTGGCAGTGTTCAAAGCCAGGTTGGATGGGGCTTGGAGCAACCTGCTCTAGTGGAAGGTGTCCCTGCCCATAGCAGGGGGTTGGAACCGGGTGAGCTTTAAGGTTTCTTCCAACCCAAACCGTTCCATGATGACTTAGAGTGCAAGGCTAGGGAGAGCATGGAAGTCCCTCTTCCACAGAGCTGGCTCCTCATGCATGTTAGGCTTTTGGAACCTAACCTAGATGCTTCTGCCTTAGCTTCAGCATCACATATCTAATTAGACAAATTGTCTGGGATTGCTACTGTGTAACTAAAGATGAGTCTTGCTTAGGTGAATACACTGTACCCAGGTGCAGAAATTGTATCACAGAATCACAAAATCCCAGGTTGGAGGGGACCTCTAGGGTCGTCTGGTTCAAGCTTCCAGGCAAAGCATGACCCAAACTAGATTTCCCAGCACCCTGTCCAGCCAACTCTTAAAAGCAGCCAAAGTTGCGGAGTCCACCATTGCCCTGGGGAGATTATTAGCAAAGTGATGTTCATTCTCCAGAGCTGTTACTTAGGTGCAAGGTCAGCCAAAACCGTCACCTTCAGGCACTCTCACTTTTATATCAGAGTGTTTGCATAACCTGGTTGATTTGTAACAATTTTCAATTAAAATTAGTTATTTTAGTAATTTCTTCCCTGATCTTCTACCAATGAGACTACAGAAATGACATGGTTTCTCTTATTTTAAACCAAAAAAAAAAAAAGGAAATGGAAAAAGCCTATTTATTAGGCTCATAATTCTGTGCTGTTCTGTCTTGTGAAATCTGTCTTGTGTCAGGTTTTCAAGTTGGCCCTTCAAGCAAAGCAAGCTGAGCTGTGCTCATGCTAAGCACACAAGTGGTCAGAAACTTATTTGAGCTGGTCCAAAGCTGGAATTTGTTATCTCCTTTCCTGACAACAAATTCCACATAGGACATCTAAGTATCTGTTGTGAAATTTTGGTGATTCAACTCCATATCAAAATGATTGAGTACAAGTATATTTGCAGCCCAAGAGTGTAAGTGAAATCTGGAAGCTAATTTTGTATAAGATCACAACCTCCAAATTAAATAATAGATGTAGCCTGCCTGCTGCATCATCAAATTATAATTAGATTCTTTGCAGCTCTAAGTCTTTGATCTCAGCTAAATAAATCATAGATGCGTTGTGGGTTTTTGGTTGGACTATGTGTCATGCTAAACTCACATATGAAATGGAATAATGTGTTTGAATCTGCATTGTTACCAGGGGGAAAGGAGAAGGTAATTCCCCTTGAAACTTCACCTAGAGCACTGAATTACTTCAACATCTCCCTTTATCCTCATATCCCTGCTTTCAAAATAGGGTAGAATCAATTTTATTCACCCAAATGTCAGTACCACAATCTGACAATTGCACTGTTGTAATGTAGGAAGAGAAGACAGAGGCTGAATCCAAGAGTCATAAGGGCCCCTCTTGACCAAGATCTGAAAACCCTTTGCTGCTTGATGGTATCAGATATCGAAATGAATTTGTGCTTTTTTTTTCCTGACTATTCCAACCTGAATTCTTGGGCTCATTTATACAGAAAAACAGAATCAGCAGCAGTGAAGTACAGAAAATACTGAAGCTTGCAGTTCCTGTAGCAAATGGCTAGGACAATTAGTAGGACAAATTTTATTCTGGTTTAAATGATAGGCCAGATCCTGAATAGCAGGATACGGACACCACCTCTTTTACCTGAGGAGGGAATGGATTGATTTGCTAATTACTGGCATTACAATTTGGATTTCAAGCATCACAAGGTTTCCAAGAGCTCTAAACGCACACACACCCACCCCCCCCCCGTAACCTAGTTCTGAATTAGATCAAAAGGAATCCCTCCAAGAGCTGGTGCCAGAGCTGTGAACTTCACTGCTTCTTGTTTCCAGAAACTATACAGTTTAGGCTCTGTTTTGCTCCTGATCTGACAAAAAGAACTGATTAGAATAAAAATAAACGCAACTTTTTATAAAGTACATATAAAGGAAGTGTACTGCAAGTACTAGGTTAGCAATAATCCATAAACAAGTAAAGTGAATCATTATAAGGTCAGAGTCTGATCAGGTTTATTAGCATTATGACGAAGTTGCTTGTTTTAAAAAGAGCATAAAATTACTTTCTAAACCAACTGAAATCAGTTATGTTTAAACCCACAATTCATGAACAGCACTGAAATTGTTAGTTTTGTAAATGAAAATTGTTCAGCGCAGTCCCACTGTAATGAGGGCAATTTAATTCTTTTAATGATTGCATGTGCAATTGTTTTTTAAGAAAAGTAATATTCCAGCAGCAAAAAGCTGTCCTGCAGCAGCTTCGGTCCTCCATAATGTAAATACATACATATAGTAATTACTAGGAGGATATAGCAAAAGGATTTTGCATATGAAAATATGTGAAATTTAGATAACTAATAAAAATTTAGCTAATAGGGTAACTAATCACATTATTCCATATTTATGCACTGAGGAGAAGTTACCAGTTAAGTCCAATGCTGACTTTTTAGTAAAAATACCAGGGAGAACTGTTAAAGAACATACTCCCAGATTATTCCCCACAGAGAGCAAGTTTCAAGGACACTTTCGTAACTCAGGTAACAGTAAATCTTTGGATTTCTTTCTTGAACATAGTGGACATCCCTTGCATTTTATTTCGCTATTACTGTGCACTCTTCACAATGGCTGCAGTGTTAATTTTCTCTCCCACCAATATGATTTCTAAAAACAAGTTTGCAAATTGTGAACAAAGTGCACTGATGACAAAGTCAAATTTCCATGGATCTTGACTCCTTATTATTTGGGGAAAGTAGCTGTTTACTACAGAAAGTAGAAATTTCTTATGTATTGAAGTAAGGATTGTGTAGGCTCAGCGTATTTTTCAAATGTCACATAGCCATTCAGGCATCACGCTTCTGCTTTGCTGCTCTAAACCTCATGGCATCCTTAAGTCAATACATACACACCAGTTGGACACAGCAGTAGCTACTGCCTGGCAGATCCTGTACGTCCACAGCATGTAAGGACAGGCTATATCAATACATGGGCACACAAGGAGATTTATTTGGTTCTTTAAAGCCTCTTCCTCAGTAAGCTGCACAGATTTGATATCAAGTGTTTAGACATAGACCATTTGTGCAATTTAACCTCCAGTATTTATACAACTATAAAGGGAATATGGTGTATTTTTACGTCCCAGGGCAGTACATAAAAGGAATAAAAAATGCAAAGAGTGGATAGACAAGCTTTCAAAAAAACATAGACCCTGCTCTTATGTTGCTGCATAATGGTGTGTAAAATGTACTCCAATTTTTTGGTCACAGGACATAGAGTGTAGCATGAAAGCAAGAATATTAATCACATAAATTTTGCCTATTGCTTGCTTTGAAACCATCATATGTCAAGCAGAAGTTTAATGGTCTCCCTTACACAAATTTTTTCCTTGTTCATTTCTTCTTTAAAAGAAACCACTTTGCATAGCAGAATATCTTGATTACCTACTCCTGCTGCAAAAAGCATCCCTCAATGCATGCTAAGTTGTTTTAATACACTGGATTCATACTTGGCTTAAGAGTTTTCTCATCATATCTTTCTTCCTCAATAGTTTCTCTTAAAATTACTAAAGCACAGAAAGCAGTCTAAAAATATGTAACTCAACCCATTAGTTTCTTTGCCACATCAAGGACATATTTTATACAGTAAATAACCATGACTGGCTAAGAAACTGCTCTGTATTATAAACCACTTTGTGTTTTATTTCACCTTTTGTTAAGCTTTCTGAAGCTTACCTGTAATATGTTCCTTTACTTAGTTTCTTTTGCAGCTTGATAGCCATCTCTGTACAGTATCCTGTAAGTAAGCTCAAAGAGCAAACCTGTAGAATCTTCTGAGGATAATCATCTAGCTTTGTGAAACCATTTTTGACATTATATGGGGGCCCAACTTAAGCCACTTCAGAAGACCCTGATTTACAGAGTGAGACTGTAGCTGTTTCTGGAAGGTCTTTTTACGATGTCAGGTTAACCAAGTAAAAGGACTTGTGAGTTCTAAAATTATATAGGTCATTCTGAACTAAATGCATGAATCAAATTTCAAAAGAAGCCATGGGTTATTCCTCAGAATAACACTAATATTCTAAGTCACCTAGTCAAACAATACTGCCATTAGATCCTTACTTATTTCTGTATGCAGATACTCAAACTAAGATGAAACCTAACTCGTAAAGTCAACAAAACTACTGCTTGAGAACTTTTTTGGTAGAAGCAGAGGAACAGAGACCTGTTTTCCTGCAGGGAGAAAGAAACAGGCTCCACAAAAGTGTTCCCAGGCTGCATAACCCAGCAGGCAGGAGAGCTGGGAGGATGCTCTGCTACCCATGTACTGACTGGGGAGGCAGCTGAACTTCACACACCAGCACAGACTTTTACACACTATGATTTTGGGCAAATAAGCAGCATGGTGCATTGCCATTTTAGACACCTGAGAAGCACCACCAGTACTACTGCATAGCTCTGTCTAGGTTGCCATGCCCTGCTTCTCTGAAGGAGGGCTGAGTCATTTAGTTACCATGCCTCCAGTGCTGAAGCTGGCTCAAGTACCACTTCAGAGACTCGTACTAGGTAGACTGCCCATTGTTTGTGTGGGAAGTGAGAACAAAACCACTAGTCTTCCTTCAGGGGGTACTGAAGATAAACACATTGAGAGGCACTTGGGAACAGCCTGAAATTCCTTACTCCATCCTCTGACCAACCTGGCAGAAGACAGACATGCACACACACAGAGGAAGCAACAACCTGGGGCTGTTACTCCCTCCTTGTTCAGATAGAAAGCAGAGATAGATGAGAGAGACTTCACCCAGTACAGACTTTTCCAGGGGCTGATTTACAAACAAAGCCATACATCTGCTAAAAATTAGACTGCAAACTGGCCATTAGTCCCTGACTAAGACTGCCCAGCTGCTGTCTGTTCAGCTCTTATTAATCATAGAGAGTAAAAAAGGAAAGCAGTTCCTATAGAAAATTCAAAGTATGAAATTCTTCATTCGTTTCAAAGCTTGTTTCAATTGCAACATCTTTAAATAAAAAAAAGTAGGCTTCTAATGAGGTCACTGAAATTTTCATTTCCTGGAATCCCAGCATTTATGAGACAAAAGTCTCTTTTTATTATGTATGTCACATACACTGTCATATTTTCTGAGCACCTCCAAAGCGTTCTTCAGGGCAGTCTGGGTCAACTAATTTAGTCAACACTCACATAAAAGTCACTCAGTTCAGGTCTCAGTCCTGCTCTGAAAACCAGACAATGCCCATGTTATCATGAGTGCCTGATTGGGGACAGTGGGAAACCATGACTGTAGTAATTGGGGAAGGAGAGGAAAGATACAGAAGAGGAAACGCAAGTCTATTCAAACCAGAGATCTAAGATTAAAAGAATCACTTTGCTGTTGTTTTAGTTTTGTGTGCTCCTTAACATAAAGATCTTCTATAAAATAGATATTGGAGGTTGTCAAACAAATAGCTAAACATAGAGAAGGTGCAATTTTTCCTTTAAAACAGAAGGCTAGCTGCTGCTTGCATGTGCATGCTGTACAAGCTGAAAAACAAAGCATGCTCTTAGAGTTGATAGCAGCCAATTTTCTCGTTAAGTCTAAGAGACCATTATCCTTCCCTGTTCTCTCTCTTCAAGACCCTGAGTCATTTTTTACTTCCATGTTTTCAAAGCAGGGCATGCAAAATAACATGGCTCAATCCACTTGGAGACAAGATTCTGAGAAGCCTAAAATAGGCACTTCAGTTGGGAAAGTGAAATGAGGACAGGTATTAAATAAACAACACACAGAAGGCATGAGCATGCAGGCCATGTTGAAGATGACACAAGGAGGCCAGGAGGGAAATGGAGCCACAGAAGTTTTGAAGAGACATGCTACATTAAAGACTTACCACAATATTTTCATTTCTACTTTTACCTTCAAGTGCTGCACAAATGTGAGGGCTATGACTTTGGGGGCATAAATGGAATTACTGATTGTAGGAGGCATTTTGTTCTGCTCTAGCAACTTGGCTATGAATTCATCATGCTTTACAACCGAGAGGAACATATGCCCGTAGTTGTAAAGAGCTTATGAATTACAATCTGCATTCTTTCCAAGGTGAAGCACAAAAAAAGTCACTTCCAGGTTTGGAGATGGCTGGATTTGAGAATCTGGGGAGACTTCCTGTGAAGGACTTTAGCAATTGCTGAAGTCCAAGCCACTAAAGTTCCTGTGTCACAGGACAGTAGCTTAGCACCAAGAGGTGTTGGGCCAAGAAGACTTTGGCAGGAGACAGTACCTCACAGAAATGGGTTCAGAGCATGATATGCAAGGCTTTTACAGAAACAAGCAGAGCTTTTATGTTGGGTTTGTATTTAGCAACATGACAGATAATACCCAGGAGGAGCATATTTCACTTTCCTTGTAATCAAGCTGAACAACAGCACTTAACTTAATTCATGCAACTGCCATACCCAGATAGGAGATGTCACAACAATATGAAAATGGAAAATGTGATTGCTGGAAAGAACAGTTAACAATAACTTTCTAAAAATAACACCACATTTTTAATTGTACTCGCAGTTAGGAAGAGCTAACAGGGATGCCTTAAATGAGGCTTCAACATCCTCCCTATCCCAGGGCTCCTATGAATCAGCTCTCCAATCTGGGAAAGGAATATTCTGTTGTTGGGACCTGGCATTACAGGTCTGTCTGCAGGAGTGGTGAATGAGTGGCAGATGACCTGCATCACTCTCAGGAGCATCCAGACTTAACCAGGACCACTGTTTCTGTACGTCTCTAGCACCTTTGCTGTCAGACTATGATTGTGGGATTTTTTTCATGAATCCTCTATAAAATAAGCATTATCCAACAAGATAAAGAAGGTTCACCCACACCAAAGGATTCAATTTTCCTTATGGAAATGTGTCTTCTGAGGTACAGAATTTGAAGGACTTCCCATAGGCCATTCATAAATGCAGGATGAGTAAGGAAATGAGACCAGCACTGACTATGCCTATTGTTAGTGATTTAGGGTGTTAAATCTCTTGTTGATCAAGAGTCCATTAGTCACTGATTTTCATAATTAACCTCTCGCTTTGGAGATCATAATTTGTGTGCAAATTGCCAATGAGTATAGCAAGATCAAACAGAAAAGAAAGGCAGCACTTCATCCCATGTGGATACCCACATGGAAGGCATCAGACACCAAATATGATCAGTAAAATGTAATTGGGATAATCTCACTCAGCTCAGCAGTGTGTCAAAACATCCCTTTGACAAAATAAGAGCCCAAAGAAACAAACCAATTTACAACCAGGGATAAAAGAGATTAATCATTCAAAGACAGGAAGAACTAGGTAGGCAAACACTGTACAGTCATCATAAAACATGTATAACAATGCCACGAAAGAGAAAATTACTAAATTTATTATCTTTATCCAGGAACTCTTTTATTCACTGAAAAAAAAAGTTCCCATTACCCTGCATGCAAAAGAAAACAGATCGGTTTTAAAAGGTTCCCCACTACCACCAATTTCAACAGCAGCCGACATACATATTTACCATGTGAGAGCCCTACCTGGCTGACTTCTGATGATCAGTGTAAGCTGCTTTGCTCTCTCCCAGGGCACTGATCTTTTGGTTATGTTGGTAAATGCAAGCAGTTTTGATCCTGCATGCACTCAGCAGCAGTTTAGCCGGCTAACTAGTCATGTTGAAGGGGAAAATAAATGCTGCACAAAATAAAGGCACATCACAGCCTCTAGCTAAATCTAAACAGAAAAACCCAGAGCATTTTGTAAGGACTGTAGAGTGCCAGCTAAGTCCATAATACACTTCCCTTCTAGTTTTACTCTGTATCCAGTGGATATATATGGCTTGAATATGGCTTGGAAGTATAGGTGGTCCTTTAACTTCTCTTCACCCTGCATATCTCTGCTGATGAGCTCTTGGAGGGCTAAGACAATGCTTGTTTCACAATCTGAAAGAAATATTAATTCCCCTTTCATTCTCTTATTTCCCATCCCCAGATTTAACCAGAGCTCAGTGGTTCCCCTGTTTCCAAGGTCCTTGGTCTCACATAGAGACTGATGGGGTGAAGGAGGAAGGGAGGAGACATCAGAATTGCTCACCGCATTCGTGACAGACCCAGATGAAAAATGGGAGTATTTTAGCAGCTTTACTCACAGCTCTGTTATTTTTCCCAGCAACATTTTGAGAAAATGATCAGTTTTTCTGCAGAAATGACATTTCGAGACAAACAATTGGAGTCTGGAAGAACACTGACAGCAAGCCTGGAAATTCTGGGTTTAGAGTACAAAACAAGATACATGTGATTAAATCAGCTTTGTAATAGCATTTAAACCTGTCCTAGTTTGTGTAGGAATTAACTCCTGTGGATCTTCAAGTCACTGTCATCCATAAAGGCTGCAAATCCAAAGGACTTTCGTTAAGTATAATTTAATTGCATGACCCATTAGCCCTGCTGTCACCCTGGTCCTGCCTTAAATACATCTTACAGGATTACCATATTTATCATGAATTCTTTATGGGCTTAACTAACTGGGAAGAAAATGTGGCTCACTAAAATAAGTCTAAAAAATGGCAATTTATATATATCATAGAATCCCAGACTGGTTTGTGCTAGAAGGGACCTTAAAGCTCATCCAGTTCCAACCTCTGCCACAGTCAGGGACCCCTTCCACTGGAGCAAGCCCCTGTGTCCAACCTGGCCTTGAACACTGCCAGGGATGGGGCAGCCACAGCTTCTCTGAGCACCCTGTGCCAGCGCCTCAGCACCCTCACAGGGAAGAACTTCTGCCTAATGTCTAATCTAAATGTACCCTTTATGGACATATACTATATACATGCGTATTTGTATGTGTGTATATATATATATATCTGTAAAATAAAGTGGAAACCAGCTTTCCTTGCTAAGCTGAACAAAATCACTACAAACAAGTTTTCAAAAAAAAGTTGAAATTATCATAAGATGTTTTCATTTGATTATAAAGGAATGAGCACAGGAAGCAGTGAAATCCCAGGCTTTCTGTCAGAGTTTAGAAGTAGTTCCTATTTCTATCAAAGGACTTGAATGAACCGACTCTCTTCCATGTGCCTGAAATTATTCTATGGCACTTGCATCTTTATTATCAGAAGCCCGTAGATAAAACACACAGTGCTGGGATTAATACTGTTAGCAGAAACAAAGAAAACTCACACAGTTCCCACTGTCTCCCTCTCCCAGAAGCGTGTTTTTCACCTGATGTTTATCAGAAATTACTATTAGCAGACACGCTTCTCTCAAGCCGTAATTCTTATGCTTGATGCTATGCACTTGAAACACCCATTCAAGTCACTGGGAGTTTGGAGACAGCAAGTGTTATGACCCTTATTATGGTCTGTCAGTGTGCCAGAAATACTAGCCTGTATCACTGACATTGAAAAAATAACTCCATTACCCAAGAGCAGTAGTAGGATCTACTCCTTTCAGGCTCAAGTTCTAGGAAGAGATATCACCATTTATTCAGTACATTGAAGACTGTAGGAGAAGGTGGCTTATATATACATATTGTTCACGTAATACCACATCTTCATTGAAATAAGCACTTATACTGCAAGATGCTCAACAGCACCTCCCATTATAAACATGCTACTATGAATATTGTGGGGAAAATGCTTTTCTTTGGATCAGGCTGTCTCCCATGAGTAAGTACCGGAATGTGATCCAATTAGAACTGGCCATACCTGCTACTAACACATGAAAGTGCTCCACTCTTTCTGTGCAATTGCATTATGTAGGAAGAAACCTTTCCAGATCCTGAAAGTGCCACCCATCAGCACTGAAACTTAGACGATTGTATTGACTCTTCGGTATGAATTGATGCTTACCAAATTCTGTCTCTTAAATGTAGTTACATTTCCTTGATTCCAAGTGAATGTTAAAGCTTCTATTGCATTTTTTGTAGCTCATAAAGTCCAGATGGATTCATTCCTAAATATGATTTTAATCTCTTAAAAAAATTTTCATCCATTGTGCTCTATGTCACAGGGTGAATGAGCAGAGCCTGAATGAAGTTTTGGACTCAGGCATGCTGCATCTAGCTTAACATTTTGTTTGAACCAATACTCTTACATGAAACAGCACAAGGTAAATAATCATTTCCTGTTGATTTCCCCAAGGACATAATCTCAGTTTAAAATGTTTCTACGTTTTAACATTCTATAGATTATATTCTATATATTCTATATATAGATGATATATTCTATATATAAATTATATATTCTACAGATTATATTATCCTATAGATTCTTTTACAGCTCTATAGAAGTACTATTACTATTTAGAAATACTAATAAAAATGAGTAACATTTCCCCATTTTATAAGAATAATTTTCTTGCCTCTCAGACTGTAGCTCAGGTTTTCCTTCACTTCTATACAGAGTTAATATCTAGGCAACATGAAAAGAAATCCATCAACATGACTGGAGGCCTCAGAGGTTTGATAAGAGGATATTGAACCTTTCACCCAGAGGTTGTGGTTTCCAATGTACCCTTAGCTGGTCTCGACTGAAACTCATTAGCATTTGAGGGCTCTTCAGTAGTCTGCAAACCTGGGTCTTTAAAATCCAGTTTCTCACACAGCCAGGCTTGGCCTTGCAGAGGAAATTCATCCAAACAAGACCAAGTATGTACAGAAGAAATGCACTTTGCCTGCTGACAAGTGCAACACATTTTGTCATATATGAAATTTAGACAGTCATTTATATCTGCCCTTGTTTGTAGCCCAGGAAAACTAAAAGCCCTCAGTAGCTAGAAGATGTCTGTCTTAGTGCTTCTGGGGGATGCAGTAAGTGAAAGGAGACTGCAGGTCAAGTATCTTTGTGCCTATAGAGGGGGTCCAAACACACCAGCATTGGGATGAAGTGCCAGAAGTACTTCTAGTTAAGCTCAGCCCACTCCATGAATAAACACAATTTCATTCTCTAAGGCTGCCAGCCCAGGACATTTCATAAGCCCTTAATTCTTATATGAAGCACAGAGATATTTTATATATGAGAAGTGTAAGAAATAATTGATGGGTACAGTGCCATTGACTGCAGCAGGAGTAGGATTGGGTCCATGTTAAACTATGATACGCAGGTTCCAGAGACACAGATCAGCCATGACAATACATCTGCTGCTCATTAATGCTCCATTAATGAATTTCCAAGAATTTTCCCAAAGGAACCACACAGGTGCCACTATTTTCTTCTCATCTCCTCCCATGCAACAGCCATAAACCCAAGTCTTCCCTGGTGCTTTATTAAATAACTCCACTTGACTACTTGATGGAATTTGAGAATTATTCATATTCCAACCTCCTAAATCATTCTCTCTTTTGCTGTCTTTATGTCAGATGTCCCTGTGCCTTTGCTACCTGAAAGCGATGTAAGTCAATAGGAGCTGAGAATTTCCTTTCCCTTGGGATTATTCCCGTTGGCTATATTTCAGAGCAATAAAGCTCCCTAATTATGTGTATGGTTTATTTGAATGTATTTGCTCTGTGAAATTAAACAGGCATTGCAACAATATCTTGAACACAACTCTACAGACATCTGAAAATCTGAATCAAGTTGCTGAGGCATTAAAACCACAGTGAATAGCACAGAGCACATCACTGGAAAAGGTGTTTCTATTAATTCTTGGGAATACTAAATTTTTGGCAGAAAACTTTTCAATACCCTCAAGGCTTTTTCTGTTCAAATTTCAATGAAAAACTTCACTATAGCAACAGAATTCCATAGGGAACCCATAAGCTTCTGCTCTTAAGAGCTAGGTAAGAGAGGCAAAATAAATCACAACAAACAGGGGAAAGTATCCCTGAGTTAATGAAAATGTTGCTATTTAACACACTGATTTAAATCAGATGGGTTTTAAAATATACACATTATAAGTTGTAGGCTTAGAAATAATTAAGGTCAGTTTGTGAATTGTGTGTAGAAGCAGATGCAGCTGAATATGTAAACGATGAGAAAATAATCACTGGAACAAATGGCACTCACCCTATAAGCAGTTCACAGCATATTAAAAAATAGCTACTGCATTGTACTCCTGCCTACCTATTTCCTTCCTAATATACACAGAACTAGGTCACACATAATGTCCTTATGCTAACAAAGTAAGAATGTAATTTCTCCCTATTAATTAAATTCATGGTTTTAGTGATATGGTACTAAAATGCAGATGGAGCTCCAACCACTTATCATAGAGATGAAGATTTGTCGAATGGGTTCAGCAGACAGCTTCTACGTCAATCATGGCGTGAGAAATAGCTTATAAGCCAGATCTTTAACTGGAGTTTAATGAAGCTGATTCTATATCACTGGAGGATAATCCTTCCCCTCTCCTCCCTGGGAGACATTTTGTACCACCTACTCTCTGCCATTCCCTCTGTTCCATCCCTGTCTTCCAGTATGGGGCAGGGATTCATCTCATTCCGACTACAATAACTGGCCATACGTTTGTAGAGCACGTCATTCGAAAGCATCTCAGGCTCTTTACAGAGCATGTTTTATGGAATCATTTTGTTCACTAGTAAAATACAGACAGCTCTAGGAGGATATAGAGCATATATAGGTATAAAAACAGCAAACAGCTGCACAGCATGCTGGAATTTAGGAGATGAACAGAATCCTCTGTACACTTGGGTTTATGGAGGTAAATCACACCAGGCTAAAATACTTCATTGACTGCAATCCTGCAAAGAGGTGCAGCTGTTTAAAACGAACTAAAAAAATACAGGCAAAAAGAATTTACTTTTAATTTGGCGTCAGAAAAGCCCCATGAAGCTACACTGGTTTATGTGGGTTTATTCACACCTTATCTGATACCAAATAACTTTCTGCTTTAGAAAACCCCTTAAAACAATGAATACCGTGGGGAACAGAGAGTTTTAGTTTCCCTTTTTGTTGTTCCCAGTATATTTGGGCCTCATTCTTGGTTGGCAGCTTTGATACCACCCTAATAAGCGTAGTACTTGGGGGCTGGTGATTGTGATTCCAATAAAAAGAGGAGAAATTGCTAGTGAACTGGGAGTTTAAGATACCGCAACTCTTCCAGCTGAGCAGTGTGAATTCTAATTTGCCCCTCACAGCTGAGGCACAGAGAACATAAGCAACATGCAAAGCTGCTGCTCACACAGGAAGCCTGTGGTAAAGCCAAGAATCAAATTTATTTCTCCCAAGTCTAGTATTCAGACATAAAATGATAGTTTACAGCAATGCCATAGTCAAGCAGTTAAACTGTAGCACAATCCTGCGCTAAGAGCTGGTACTTAACATCATACTAGTGGGGCACAAGTATCTTAAAGCTGAACCATCTGCCTTGCTTCCTTCTCCACCAGTTTTGTCTCTCAGTTGCTCAAGTTACGAGATTTAGAGGGCTGTTGCCCCAGGTTGAATGTGCGTCTGTAGAGATTCAGTTCTCAGGTATAGTGCTTTTTCTGCAGGCAGATTTTCATTGCCTAGACTGAAGTTCTGCTTGGGACTCAGTGCAGCAGAACTGACACAACCACAGAAGACAGACACTTATTAATTCAAGACTTGCCAACTGAAGGCCAAGCTGGTGAGTATTTCCTTACAGTGCAGGACCAAGTTCACACGGCTGAAGTGAGGAAGAGCCTGCTTGTCAATGGGCCTTTCTGATGGTGCACCTCCCAGATCAGAAAAACTAAAACTCACATCTGAAATAAGCTGTTTCCAGAAAACCACTCAGCTTCAATATGCTTACATCTCCTCCTTAGAAACCATCTCCTCTTTCATTTCAGACCAGCATATTCATTCTGATTGGGCTGATTAATCGATGTCAGGCATAGCATTGCCTGAAGAGCTTAATAGTGAATCCCAGGTACAGCATTTTTCTCCCCTTTTTTTTCATTACAGCAACTGAAAACCATGTATAGTCAAAACCCCCAAACACCTCCCTCTCTATATAGAGCTGACTGTGATATGCTTGTGGATAAAAGCTCTCCAGTGTCAGCTAAAATCCTACCATTTCAGTTCAAGGGGAAGCTCAAACCATTTCCCTCTCCCTGAAGCCACTCACAACTCTTTGGATCCTGTTCTACCACCCGTGAGAAGAATATTCTCCAGGGCTCATATGGGGCACTTTATGGGGCACTTCTTCCTCTGTCTGCCCCAGCAGGCAAGTTCACAAAGCTTCCTGACAAGAGCAGAACCACCAGGGAGGCTGTAGGTTCCCCCATACACGCACAGATATCAAGTCCCCTCCCAATCCACTCACACAAGCTGGTGGTCAGCCTTTGCTGTTGATATGCTCAGTAGATTGTGTAAGATGTCAGTGTACAGTTTTCAAACCAAGCCTCTCTGAATATGAACCACTCGATTTGCTTAATGTCCAAAAGAAAACCAACCCAAAAATATCCTGATCAACTCAATTGTCACCTTATGACTCACTCATTCTTCATCCCATCTGTCAGTCTCCTTTGCAATTAACACAAAAAGGTCTGATGTGTATTTTATGGGGAAAAAAATCCATACAACAACAATAAAAATTAAGCCAAACCCATCCAGAGCTATTGAATAGGGCATAAAACACTGTAGGAAGCCCTAAAGGCCTCATCCATATCACCATCTCTCTGCTTTTACCTTCCATGTTCTCTTTCCACATAATAGATTCAAGAAACATTGTAAGATAATTGAATTGTGAAATGATCATATTTGAAATGCAATGAGCAAAGGCTTTGGGCAGCCTTGCATTAAACCCAAAGGTGCCCTCATCACCTGTATATGTAACAAGCAAGAAGGATTTGGGAATGTGACAGAATGTCAGCCCCTGGTATGAACCTTATGAACGTGGACATATCCACCATGCTTAGAGTTTAAAATAGCAACAATAACAGGATAAGTAAAGGAGTTCTGACATGGCCCTCTCTGTTTAAGTTATGAGCTCGATTATTTGCCTTTGTTAACACAGAGCTGCAGAAAGGGAGTAGATCTTGATTATTTGCCCACTGAGGTGCAGAGCACTACACTGAGCTGCTAATCCTAACACTAGAGCATACCCGTAGACTTGTATTTACTTACTAAAAAGTAGGGGAAGGAGGGAGAATAATGAGACTTGCCTAAAACCAGAGAGAAAATTCACATTAGAAAGTCCTGGCTATCAGCTCCATGCACAAAATGTGCCATATTTCTTGCGCTTTGTGAGTGATTTTATTAAATCCACAGCTTGTTTTGGAGAAGGTCCTGCATTGCTGGGTAAGGATTTGCTGCTCCCAGGAACAGATTACACAGAATTCTGGGCAGAGCATTTACCCTGGGCAGACTCTAGATTGACACGTGGGTCATTGCCACCTTCCATCAGCACTCACATTAGGGCAGGAGCATAATGAAATAAGCATGCATGTGCTGAGGAAACAGAAAAGATGTATCCTACTATGCATCAGTCATTAAATAAACCATAAAGCAGTTTCTGCATTATTTCCAAAGCTGTCTGCACCACAGCAGCAGAGCAGAATCCACCTGCTTTGGATGTGTGCAACAGCCACAGTCAGGCGGTTTTGAGGGTGGATCAATTTAAAAGTGGAAATTAATTTGCCAGGTGAGAGCCCTCATCTGCAGCAGTTGATATTCCCCAAGTGCCTGTCACAAAGGCTTTGCAGCTGTTGAGCCTAATCCCAATTTAGTGAACAAATCTCCCCAGCACTGCACATCTCTTGGTCTGGATTTGGCAGCGATGCAAGCTGCCTCACACATACACAGATGCGTTTCCTCACGCCAGAAACAAATGCATTGCTTCCTGGTCTACCACCTCTGGACAAAGGATTGCCAGGCTCAGACACAGAAAAATCAGAACCACTTTAGTGACCTCCCTGTCTGAGCACCGGGCAGCACAGGAACTTACAGGATGCCTAATAGCTCCCAGGAGCCACTGTTTCAGCTGCTCTATCCTCATTCCAGGTCTGTTTGACCTGAGGAGCTTATGACCTCTATACCTTAACTCTATTATTCACAAATGATGCCCTGGATGCAATTCTTGCTGGCTGGCTAATTTTTCTTGCATTTTGCTGACTCTTCCCAGACCTTGTGTCAAGTCACAGTCTATTCCAAGGTGAAATGGCCCCAGCTACCTTTCTTTATCTAGTAGGAACAGGAAGTTCTTTGAGCCAAACTTCCTTATAATTTGCCTTTAGGTGCTGATTCTCACATCACCATCAATACTAATGGATCAGCCAAAGGGATACACAGCAAAGTCTAACCCCCAAGCTGGTGGCATTTGCACTTTATTATATAGCATATAATAGCTTGTGATAGTTCTGTATGACAGATTCAATACAAAAATAAATAGTTTGGTATATATGCAGTTTAATTTGATTTGACTTGCTTTTGGAGAGCTTCCTCAAACATTTTATTGTACTGCTTTATTTACTGACATTTCCCATAGTAGGAGCCTGGATTTCTTGTTTACTTGATCTGGCTTTATAATGAAAGTTTGCCACCTGATTAATTTTAATAGTTTAGCAGGGAACTAAGGATACAGCACACTGGCTGCCAGAGGAATTTTGGCCATTTGGTTGCAAGGATTTTGGCAGAAATAAAACCTGCTCTTTGCTACTGTAGAGAAACATTTTGTTGGGTGGAATAGTGTTTTCTAGGAAAGCCA
This sequence comes from Neopsephotus bourkii, assembly GCF_033783945.1. Classification (NCBI taxonomy): domain Eukaryota; kingdom Metazoa; phylum Chordata; class Aves; order Psittaciformes; family Psittacidae; genus Neopsephotus; species Neopsephotus bourkii. The sequence continues at coordinate 5,524,481 of NW_026902223.1, forward strand.
CTGTCTCATCTGCCTTTATTATGCACTAAGACTTAACAATCCCAGACAAATAGGCTTGAGATGATACAACATCCCAATTCTGATATCCTTAACACCGAGTGCTCATATAAGAGGCTTAAGAAACCTTTTATGGATCTCCCACCAGTTTAGAGCCTGTTTGCCTGGCAAAGTTCCAAAGAGCCCAGGGCAAGGAGTCCTGAAATCTGGCTCTTCCTGCTCTTCTAAAGCACTTTTCTGTGCCACAACTTCCCCAGCTAAAGCACACATCATGGTACTGATTTCTCCTGCAAAGCACTTACAGGCCTACTGATAAAAAAGCACTGTGTAAGTGCTCATTTCTATCAGTTGTAGTAGCAGTGTTCCAGGAGAATCTGAAAAGGTTTCAGGGATCATTCAGAGAGAGCATCTGCAGGGGAAAGCGTTAACTAACTGGCTGTGGACTGTAATGCTGAACACCCAACTACCATCCAATCTGCAGGGGAACACTTTTATTGAGCCTTTAGACCTTTTGGAAGTTGCTGACACCCTGAGGTGACAGGCTTTATATGTGTGTGTTTCTTCCAAAATGGAAAGAAAAGGAAAGAGGTAAAAGAAAAAAAGGAAGAAAATCCCTAACTTTTTATCTTCCTCTGGTGCTATTCCAGAGTCTTCTCCTTCAGAGACATTACAATGGACTAAGTTTTCTTGACATGTAAATTTTGCATCTAGATGCTGTCGCAGCCTTTATCAGGGGTGTTTAACTTCTCTGGTTAGGAACCGGGCTGGAGGAAACAGTTGCCTAGTAGGTTCCAGCAGGCTCAGGCACTTACAAGAGGAATAAACCCATAAATAACACCACCACCAAACCCCCCCCCCTTGTTCTCAGCTATTTTTCAAGCCACTTAATTTGAATAGAAATGATTTACAGTGAAATTATTAATCAATGCATTCATTATACTTGCATGGTTACTGTTTAGCACCAACGTAAGTAAACAACAGCCTGCAGTACAGCAAAAAGATGAACAATCTTAGACCTCAAATCTACAAATTAATATATTAAGTGAACATCAATATCTCTGAAGAGAGACAATTTTACCTCAGCCCACACAAAGCAGCAGGCGGTACTGAGGCAATAGCGCATCTGTTCTAATATTCCATGGTGCAGATCCTCACTTTGTAGCTGTATATCATCTATTACAATTTGTTGTTGACATAATGAAAAAGAACATTTAGTTCTATTTAAGTAACATATCTATTTATTGTGTAAGTTTCTGTGGTGATGGGTTGCTTGTTTGTATTAAATTCAAAGTCTTTTCTCAAAATGTCACCTAAAACTTTCAAGAAACTTCTTTAAATTCTGCTACTAAAGGCATCAAAAATATTCTATGGTGCTAAAATTTTCTCATTTCCTATATGTGTATATGTTTAGTTCAAATTTCTACATTCATTTATAAAGTAATAGGCTAATAATTTCCATATACTTTTTTCTCCCTTCTCCTCGGTTCTCTCTCTTTTGCAATGTGAATTGTAAAATTCTATATTCAGAAATGAATGTAGTAAAATAAGTAACCTGGATGAGACAGATAATGAGAAAATAGGAGTCTGGATCTGAAACTGTCACTGATTTAAAGAATTGTGTCAGACTGCACCTATCTAGGAAAAAAAGTAGATAAGGAAATAAAATGGAAGGATACATTTCACAATTATGCTAGCCTATGTATTTATATTGAGGCATGAGAGAAACTCAAAGTGCAGTCACATGCTGCAACAGATCTTAACAGCTGAGAAGGAAAAACAAACACCCAGTTCTCACCGTATCAGCTTATATGCTTATTCCCTGGGTAAGTATTTGAAGAACACAGGTTCATTACAAAAATGTCAAAGGCACTGGTCAGACACAGGGGCTGATAAAGGAGAACAACACAGCAAACCTCATCTTAGGTAGAAAATGAGCAATAATTCATCCAAAGGCCATTCACTTGAAGAAGCAGCACTGAAATAAGTGGGTATCTTCAAAGCAAAGCAACATAAGAATTTCCTCAAATTACTATTTTCAGCCACACTTAGTAAAGTACATCAAAATTCCCCAAAGCACAGAACTGTCACTGAAGTATCATCTCCAGAAACCTGGGGTGAGAAAGGAAGCTTGATTTAAAATGGAAAACCCCAACACAGGCATCCTCTTTACTGCAACAGCGCGCGCCTCAGTAAACCTGCTGAAAATCATGATTGTCAGAGAAAATATTATACAGAAAAAGTCATGAGAAAACACATTTTGGGCAATTAATAAGAGCCTGTATCCACCCCACAGCAAACAGTTTCTTCTTGGTCCTTAGCTAGGTTCACAGTAACTAGCCCTTCTGTACAGAAAACATCATCCAGGTTGGTTGGACTGTTTTGGCTCATCACATCTCCCAAAGAGGCAAATTTCTGAACACTAGCCTGGCTTTGATATTCAACGTATAATCCTACCTCCATTAGCACATCTGCTTTCTCCCTGCTCCAAGTGCCAGCTGAATAAACTGCCTGTATAACAATGTGCAGAAATAACCACCCCTGAGTTTACAGCAGAAAAATAAAACCAAAGAACACTGCCCTTACACCATTATAGTTCCCCAAAGACCGATACCCAGGCAAAAGATGGAAGGGGAGTTTTCTGTGCACATAATGAACTGCAACACAGCTTCTTGGGGGTTTATTTATTTTTAAAGGACCAAGAATTTCGAGTATACAAAACTAGTTGGGACACTTTGGAAGACTTCCACAAAACAAACTAACTTCAGCTTGGCAGCAGTATCCCTGGGTCTCTCTGCATGCAGTGGAAAGCAGCTTCCCCAGAAGGTAACTCAGAACAGCTCTTGAATCCTGAAAGCCCCTGGTTTTCAATACTCAAGGTAAAACATATGCTGTTATCTGCTTGTGATTCCAGCAGACCAACCTGCACCAACTTTGCTGAAACATTCAGCATTCTTGGAAATAATCCCTCATTCATTACAGTTGCAGGCATGGATACGCTCAGTGGCTCAGTGTTTTTGCCCAGTGAGCAGAACCTGGATCCCTGGAGCTTGGGACATGACAAAACAGCACGGAGCACATGGTGCTGCCTTGTCTTCCACAGCAGCACGACTGCTTTCTGACTTACAAGAAAAATACAGATTTGCTTCTTTCATTTGCCCCAGTAGGACTAGAAATGTGAAATATTTGCTGTAAGATTTGAGATGGTGGCACAATTTTCTCTATCAAAAGAAAAGGCTGAATCATGAATAATCTGTGGCTGCTATAGACTGAACTCTAAATCAGAGTTACTCAAAACAAAATCAAGTTCTTTACATACTCGAAGAAGGGGAGGGCTCTCAGAGGTACACACAGTAGAAAATGTCAAATCACTGCTCAAAAAGATCCCTGCTCACCCACAAATTATCCAATTAAACATCTGACAGACACTGACAAATCTGATACACCACTCGTGCATCAGCTCAATCTGATGAAGAAGCTGTGCACTGTAGATTTGTGTTTTTAAATCAGCTAACAGAGACTTCACATTTATCCTCACCAGGTTTCTTTCTATTCATAAACCTATAACCTAAGGCCGCAAATACAGCAATAAACCAAAGCATAGTTGCAGCTCTTATGATTTTTATCTATTTGTTTAAATGTGAAATCTCATCATCAGATCTCTACCAGTTCTTAGGAAAAAAGACAAGCTAAACCACACGTGCAGGATGCTGGTATTGTACTCTGCACCAAAGGCCTTTACTTGTGTAATTCCTACCTATAAACGATTCTAACCTAATCCTTGGGGCACAGCAAGGAGCCAAGGGCAAGGCAGGGCCTATATCCAGATCCCCCATCCGTACAGAGCACTGTACACCCAGCTAAAGAACAGCTCTTCCCACCACAGCATGAAACCAAATGTCCAGATTAAGTGAGGTGCTCCATCACCACTCCACACTGTGACCTACTATGCATGTGCTGCTGCTCCAGATGTTCACTTGTCCCATGGTATTTGACATCTCCAATGTTCATTCAATGGAGAGGGGTCTGGGACCAAGGGGGACAGGCTGTGGGGCTCTCAGGAAAGAGCAGTAGATGGTGGGCACCAGCCATCAGCTTACTGTGCTGTTGTGCTGGGGCCGGGTGTGGTACATGGTTTTGCCATGGTAAGCTCCCAATAGGAAGCTTTGATAGATTTCTTTTGTATTAAGTGATAGCACAAATAAAAAACAAACCCTTTAAGGCATTTAATTTCAGTCATCAAACCTGTCTTGTGTCTTAATGTAGTCATAAAATTCAGGTAGCATATTGCACATCACTGCAAACATGGCCAGTGCAAACATGACAAAAATCAGAGTTCTGATCAGTTTTCCATCCAGCTTTTCCATTACAGACCACTAATTACCCCACTGAAGTTCAGATAAACTCCATGAAGAACAGTGAACTTCCTCTTTAGGCATATGGGATGTGGGTCCTGATAGCATCTTTTATTTTGAAAATTACAAAGAAGAACAAAGAGGGAACTCCTGTAAGCAGCAGGTGTTAATTATTTTACTTGAATTAAATAGCAATAAATTAATCAAATCTCTGGCTGTTTTAGCAAAGGTGTGGCCAGCTCCAGTAAGACTTGACACGGCCTGAAAGATCTCAATGCGTAATGGCAATCTGACTTTCAAACTGCCTATTTGCTTTGCAATATGCAGCCAGATTGGAAAGGAAAAAAGAAAGCAGCTTCCTGCCATTTTCCAGTTTCATTAAAATCTTTGTCTTTGGAATGAGACATTAGAAATGAAATGTTTAATGTATTCAGTGAAATATAATGCAGCTGTTTGCCATGGTGACCTTTACAGTATTCTGTATTTTATATTTTGATTAGCCATGTACCAGTAGAAAATCCCTTCCATAGCTTTTGATAGCAGACCTAACTCTGAGCTGTGCTACTTGTGTGTAAAGTAAAATCATGCAAGAATGTCAACAGCTACAGCTATTTCTGAGCAATAGTATCTCATGCCCAAAGCTGCATTTCCATAAACTTTACAGAAGGCTCATATGCAGCTTTTACAGCGCACAGGGAGTGACTACAGGGAGTCTCAGCTCCTGCAGCCTTTATTAAAAACTACTGCATCAAAATCAGTATTGAAGCATTATCAAATATATTTTTACTGGAAAGAACAAATAAAGCTACAATGCACCTGTGTTTTCATATTCTTACAAGGAATTTTGAATTTAGGAATATTTGTACCCACTTCAATGCTCTATACATCTATCAGGCAGAAAAAACAGGTGGATTAAGTATGAGCACAGAGTAGAAGATGGAACTGTACCCCCAAAAATCAATATAGTCTGCCTAAAACTTGTTCCCAAATCATTTGGAATTTGCTGCAGACCATTACAATTATTGGTAACAGTGGCTTTAAGCTCAAAAAATAGTGTGATGGAACAGAAGAATTGTGTTTATACCTACTGCAGATGAGTATAGGATATGGAGATATAACCTGTACCATAACTATTCTGTTTCCTCTATCCGTGTGGAGTGATGTGAGAAGCTTAAAAGTCCTTGACTTAGTATATAACACTACTGAGCAACAGCTAAACCACTGGTGTGTTATCAACATCATTCGCATCCTAAATCCAAGCACAGCAGTGTACCAGCTACAAGGAAGAAAATTAATTCTATCCCAGCCAAAACCAGGACAAGTACAAAAGAGGGTGGATAGGGATTTAAGCTGTGAGAATCTAGGAAAATAAGAACTTGTTCTCATCAAAGTTATCACACTCACCTCCACATATGATACATGCAGCCTAAAGAATTCGGAGAAGAGTTTTTGGTTGGTTGGTTTTAAATAAATTTCAGTTTCTAGGCTTGTAAGCATTTAATTTAATAACCTTATTAGTTGCAAAAGTTTTTCACATTTAATTACATGGCATATGCTGTCAAGCATCTAAACCCTTATGCAGTGTCTTATGGATGTAAACAAAACTGCAGTACTACCAAAAGAAATTCTAATACTGAAGAGAAGACTTTCTTATCTAACATGAGACTACATTGTGAAGCCACAATTTTATTATTTAGTTTTATTGTTTTAAATTAAATAGAACAAAGTGGCTATTTCATCTTGCTGATTTAATAAGTTAATAAAGTCCGCTGGCAAACGTGTATTTGATGTACTGTAGAACACAACAGCTTCTTCTCATGTTGAGGAAAGTATTAAAGAACAAAATCTGCCGCGGAGATGTTACATCCTGTACTGTGCTTGATGAAGCCAATATTTACCAGCACTAAAGGTTTAATTCATTCTCTGACACAGCCTCTTCTCCCAGTTTACTTGTGCTTTAATCAGCTTACCAACTTGGGTTAAGTTCTCTCCATCCTTACAAATACCTTCCTCCTTATGTAACACTTTCAGGTGTGGCAGTGATTTTTTTTTTTTTAACCTGCCTTTCCATCAGCAGTGGTTTTCTCTGTTAGGCAAAATACAGTAACAAGGGGATGCCATATAGCATTCCTTGAGCAATGAGAAACAGAAGATCACTACTGCCAGATGGTAAAGGGATCAAAGCCCCCAGTTCAGTTCTCAGACAGCTTTATAATCAACCTGTGCCTTGCTCTGCTCTCATGGTATTAGCTAAGGAACTTCACAGGGGTGTTTTCAGGGAGGTCAGCATTAGCAGGGGTGCCTACCATCATCTAACAGCCAGGAGCAGAAGACACTGAGTTAAGCGCAAGCTTCTTTTGAAGAAGATTTACTTGAGATACAGCACTGCAAAAGCCTGCAGGTGGTTCTGTTATTCTTCACTTACAGTAATATGAAGCATGACAGTAAGTAAGATAATTAAAACAGTTTAACTTATCAGGTGTATCTATGAAGCTTATTTTTACAATATACTGATGAAGTATTTATTTGCATATTATGGTTTTGTTTTGTAATCTTTGGGGGGGGGGGAGGGGTGGAGTTTTTTGCATTCTTTGTTTTTCCCACCAAAACATGCAGTAATTCTGAGTATCTGTCAGACTATTAACATAACTAATAAAGCGGGAAAAAATACTGGGAGACAGTCTGTTTAATGGCACTGTATGATCAATATTTTTTTGTCAGTACAGATATGATAAAGTTTTAATATACCTAAAACTATGACTCAGTATCTTCACAGGTAACTAAAGTGTTTCATTCACATACTCCACTTCAATGGGGAGATGATCTCCTTCTGGGTTTTACAGCTGAAACTAGTAAAAACATCTAGAATCATAGAATCCTAGAATGGTTTATGTTGGAAGGAGCCTTGAAGCTCATCCAGCCCTGGGCTGGGACACCTTCCACTAGAGCAGGTTGCTCCAAGCCCCATTCAACCTGGCCCCGAACACTGCCAGGGATGGGGCAGCCACAGCTTCTCTGGGCACCCTGTGCCAGTGCCTCAGCACCCTTTTCCTAATCTAAGTCTTTCTTCCTAACATCTAATCTACCCTCTTTTAGTTTAAAGCCATTCCCCCTTGTCCTATCCCTGTCCCCAGGCTGAACAATAATTAAAAAAATAGAATTCCATGTATAATTCAGAAGAACATAAAAATAAAAATGGTCTGTCATAAAGATTGCTCAAAAATGGGGAGAATCTCTCTGCACAGACTATAGCCATGTGCATCAGCAGGTGACTCTATGAACTATGAAACCTTGAAAGTAACCTGACCCGCCCCTGTGCCCACTGATGTCCGTGGAGGTACTGAGCACCTCTTGAAAAACAAAGCACCTCTCAAAGCAAAGCACACCCTGTCTATGACTTTTCCACAGGCACATCTTAGGGGTGTCACTCTGCACAGTATTTAGTAGGCAATGAAAATTAATCAGTTACACAACAGTGGGCCAGAAATGCAAAACCAGACAGAAAAAAAAAGAGAAATAGAAACAGCCTCACATAGCCACATGAGGAAATTAAAACTTGACTGGAAAGGAGCAAAAGTCAATTAGAGAGAAGATAATCAGAAAGAGAATTTGAAACAAAGGCTTTCATTTTCTCTGACATTGATTTTAAAATCCTGAAAGGACAAGCACAGTTTTAATGAATGTTATTTTAAAATAATTAATATATCACAACCAGGCATGTCAGAGAAAGATGAACATTACAGGCTCAGAAGTATTTTCTTCACTCCCTGCAGAGAAGTGCTTGATATGAAGGAAGCCAGAGCTGGAGGAAACTATAGATGTGTGTGTGAGATACTTAATAAAACAAGACTTTGGTCTCCAAAGTTTAGGTGAGATAACACAATACAAACGTTTGCCCTTAGAGTGCAATGACAGTAATAGAATGGTATCTGCTTAGTAATCCCCCCCGAAAGAAATGCCATTTGGTTAAGAGAATTTTATGCACATATGATAATTAATTTCTGTAACTTTAATGGCTTGAAAGAAACACTAAAAATAAGATACTTGCTGTGTACTTCTTAGCCCACCAACCAGAAAAAAAAGGTTAGGTTCTCAAAGCAATAGGACAGGACTATGCTTAACCCCTACCTCCTGAATGAAAACAAACCCCCAAAGCATCCTGAAATGAGAGAGAGGGTGCTGAAGCAGATATTGCCCAGTATGTTCCCTTTGAAAATCATGTATCTGCTGTACAGCTGCCACCAGACACCAAAGCAATAAACACACTGGTAAGACTGGGATTAGTCACAGAGCTTCATGGGAAATTTGCCACAAATCACAAGAGATCTCAGTTTCATGAAAATGAAAGAGAAACTGGGAGGGGGAAAGAAATGGAACAATATTAGAGAGCTGAAAATAACTACTTAAATATTAAAAAACAAGAAAGTATCTCTTGCAAATAACAAACCCCACATAAATCCAGTAACTGGACTGAGGGAGGGTCAGTATTTCTCAGGCTACAGATAAATAAGCTAAGAATGCTGTGAAGACCTCAGCTAATTAGAGTATGCTGAAAAACACTCTTTATCTCATACAAGTTGAAATCATGACTCCTGAAATGAGTCTAAAAAGACACAGAACCAAGAGCTTTGAACAGGTTCCCATAGGCAGGAAATCAGTCACTCAGACTGGGAAGGCAGTGACTATGTGGGATTTTAAAATGTTTTTCTTTTGTTTTTTTAACTCCTACCTTTTTTCCATTTCCATCATGGCTGCGGGATGTGGTTCCACATAAATAATTCTGGAAATGGGCTGAAGAGATGACATCTGAGGTTTCGGAATTAACTGAATATATGCACAAAACTTTCCACTTCTCAGAGTAGACGGCACGGGAAGCTCCCCATGGAGTACCTGTGAGGCATGAAGAGACCAGAAGCTGAATAAGAAATGTCTGTAGCAGCTATTGTAGTCTCTTGCCATGCCAGAGGAAAAAATTCTACCCTGTGCAAAGGACCAGCACAGGACCCTCAGCACACAGAATTTCCACATTAGCCCTACAGCTAAGTGCTCAAGGGGCATCCTGGCAGCAACAGCCTGAAGATTTGCCCCATGTTCCTCCTCCATGAGCACACAACCCACTTTTGTGAAGAACAGGCTGATTTCTCCCTTTTCCCCTTAAATCAGAGTGTTCTTTATTTCTGGAAAAATACAGAATCATCAAGCAGTATGGATTGATTTATCCAGGGCAAAGCCACCAGATGTCATAGAGAGCAATGGTTTCTGTACTTAGGTACACCCAAAGTTATCCACCCTGTGTAGGTGCACAGAGTTCTCCCAGAGAGAGAAAGCTGTGGCGTGGAGCCTCCAGCAGATTACAGGTACCTATTAGAAATAACTTGTCCATATTTACTTGTGACCATAGAGGGTGCATCACACTCCCTATCTCACATTCTCCGGAGTTTAACTACTTTCATAGCAAGTCCCTAGTTCAAAATATTATTGTGGTATAGAGCTGCTACTCCTCCATAGCAATTCCAGTTCGCAGCCAGAAGTGCTTTACAGAAGAAATCCGCAGTGTGTCCATCTTGAAGGGAAACAGAAACCCGAGTGTTTTGAGTAGGGTCAGGATTAGTTAGCAGACCCACAAGTGTCAAGTACTATGTCAAGTTCTACACTCCTTCCTGTATTTTCCTAATTTAGAGTCTAAGTAAGTGGAAGAGCACTTCAGTTTCTCATTAGATCTCACAGTAAATCACACTGAAATATGGTATCAATTTTTTGTTCTCCTTGAAACACTGTAATAATTTCAAACTATTTTGGTACCACATGGGTTATCTTCCAGAACATGATGAGTGTAACTACTTCTGGATTAGAGTGTGTGTGTCTAAGTGTCCTCATGCAATCAAATCTAAATTGTGTCACTCACTGTATCCAATACAAGAAACCAAACTCAAAATTGTTCAAAAAGGAGAGTAAATATTTTACTGCATAGTTCACTGAAAACAAATACGCACAAAAACAATTGACCTCTTCTAGATATTTGCAGAACATGGCTTAAAGACCTTATTACTGTTTTATAGGAAAACTAATTTTACTGATAAAGTACAGAACAAGTGTTTAACTGAAATCAGATCTTGCACAACAAGAAAGGCGGGTGGGAGAAGAAAAAGAGTACAAATTAAGAAAAAGGACAAAGAAAATTGTGCTGATTAATAGCAGCACATTCTAGAAAAGAAACATATTTTAATCACAGTTATGAGGTTATGTGAGTTTATTCCAGTTTAAGATTGAGGTAAAGCAACTGAAAAATTTCAGTCCTATTACGTGTGTTGAAGGTTTTAATTTTTCCAAGAGACTAATTGCTAGATGGCAGGAACCTTTTTGTATGTTAATCTCAAACCGACACATATCAAAATAAAGTCACTTCAGTAGGTGGCAGGTGAACATTAATCTCAGGTGTAATGAAAAAGGAAGAATTACTCAAATGCCAAAGAAATGCCAAATTGGAGAAACTACAATATTTCACGGAGAAAGTACACGCACATCAATCCTGTCCCTTCACATTTATCCAGTGTTTCAAGCAACAATTGTACACCAAGGTGGAGGGAGAGAATTTTCTAAATATTTAATTCGACTGCATTCAAAGGAGCAGGAGAAAGGCATCCTGGCTTTGCATCGCTGTGCAGGTACCAAACCACGCTCCCAAGCTGCAGAGCTTGTCTAGCACACGGAGTGAAGCAGCAGGGAAATGTATTGCTTGTCCACACGCCACAATACATAGAGTTCCCTCACTGCACTGAAGCACATTCAGCCCTGAGGAAGCCACCAGTCTGCTCAGTATTTTCTCATAATTAAACCATATATTTTGCTGGATTGAAGCTGTGTGATTTAAGTGGGTCTGTTCACAGATCAACTCAAGTTGGAAGGGACTGAAGATCCAGGAATGGTTGAAACCCAGATTTTGAATTAATGTTCGTGGCATCCAACCACCTATTTACACTCTCACTAGCTAAAGGTGAGTGCTTTCTAGAACAGGTAAACTGCCTCTGCAGTTGGAGGAGCAGTGGCTTCAGTCATGTCTGTGTCATGCTTTCCACTGCTGCACTTCCTCAGGAGAGATTAAGAATGAGTCTTGTTACAGTCTGCCTGGATTATCCACAAACATGTTCTTAGCAAGGTACCTAAATTCAAATTTGCCTCCCCAAAGCGGATGGAGCTGCTTACTCACAGTGTTTGTCTCCTCACACCCACAAGTGAACCTGCCAGGTCGGGCGTTACAAATTACTAAGAGATTGAGTCTAATACTGACAAGAATCTGCTCAATTCACACAAAATTTGGAACAGGTTGAGCCAGAAGTTTCCCCATTGCTCACATAAACTGTAAATGCTGAAAGCCAGTAGTGAGTGCAGAGCCCTGCAACCACGTAGTCCTGCAAGTTTTAGGGTTTCTTCTGGATTTATTGTGTTTTGGTTTGTTTTGGTTTTGTTTTTTTTTTAATATTCACAGTTCCCTCATTAACAGTTAACTTGCATCATGAAACATTTAACTCTCAAATGTGTCCTTCTTACCCCAGGAAAAGTTAGGGTTTCATAAAGATTATTGCTACATGCACAAAATTGGCATAGGTTTCGCAGTAAGCACATGCTCTTCTGTCAGGTGAATTGTTATAATGATTACCAAGTAAAGCTGGTCAAGGTTTTATGCTTCCCAAGTATGTAACAGAAGAGGAAATCTATCTGCAAGACGAAAAAGCCTTGATATAAGTACAGTATCTCCAAAAGATGAAAGTGAGCAGGTCTGAGCTTATTAGATACTTGTCAATAAAGGGGAAATGCACCTCATGCAGTTGACAGCAGGGAAAAAAGATGACTTTAATATTGCTCACCTCCCAGAAGCAATCCAGTTAGGCTGGGAGAAGAAATATTGGCACGAGCAGCAACGCTATGCACTAAGTTTGCCTTCAACTTTCAACTTTCCTGTAGAGTGCAAACTATTTTCATACTTAAGGCACATAATAATCATCTGATGCGTGCTAGCAACAATCTGTAACACACATAAATACACTTTTGGTACATATAGTTCCATCAAACAATCCCCCATATAAAGAAGTTGTACCTAATTTTGCAGAGGCATTTGTGAAAATAAGCAATACAAAAGCTTGAACATGAAAGGGAATTTTACAAGGCCTTTATTATTTTGGAGTTCTTTTTTTCACAACCATTTAATCTTACATGTCTTGAGCTACTGGATGTTGCCCACTCTTGTCTCTATAAAGGCTCAAAACACACTTTTTGCAGTAATTTGAAGCAGAACCTCCTCCTCCATAACTATTCATCCAGCCCTTTATTAATCTCTCCTTTCTAGTACCTTCTTTGCTCCTTCCAACAGTTTCTGTGCTGCTCTACTTTTTTAACAGGACAAAAAAAAAACAAACCCAAACTCACTCATTCTAAACCACTGACTTGTTTATGAGCAAAATTCACATGGTATTTTGAAGACCAAAATGAGAAGAGCTGGGAGCATTGGGATTTCTGGGTTGAATTTAAATAACTTAAAATTTTAGATGTTTATAAGCTATTAGTGATAAACTGTAGTTAGGCATATTACTGATAATATCAGAATCTGTTTCTCTTTCACAAGCATATATTAGTAAAAGTGGGGCTACACAGAGGTGTTGCTCAGTTACTCTGCACTCTGGTATTTACTGGAGATAAAGGTAATTCAACAACGCAGAAAACAATTAGATAATAAATAATCTAGAAAAAAGGATATTTTATATTTAATTCCACCATTTTTTGTTTTCAAAGGCATTTCAAGCTCAACTTGAATGATTCGGTTCTTACCTCTCAGCAATGACACTACTTTTGTTGCTCTTTCTGCCATTGCTAAGAAGATTTCTCTATGAAAGAATGAGAGCCTTTCTGAATGAGTAATACAGTGATAGAAATTAGAGCTGATGCTTAAAAAGGGAAAAACAATGAAAAACATTCCATTAAACATCATTACATTTTTTTGCCTTTAAGTGAATTGTGTTTCTTTTTCTCTGTCAGAAACCTACATTTGGAACTGTACAGTGAACGCTCTCTTAATTATGATCTTGCTCAAACTCAATTGAATTTCTCTCTGTCTCTCTTCCTTTCTTTTCCTCCTGCTGCTGCTAATTAAGATAAATACGTCAGAAGTGCTATTGCTGAAGGGAAAGCTGTAACAAGTGTCACTGGTCCCTGTGATATTTCCCATTTTGCCATGAGCTGTCACCAATGATTTAGGACCCAGTGCCAAGGATTATATTAATCTTGATGAAATTAGCAAATGCTCTGTGATGTTGACACCCTTTGGTGCTAAATGACATTCCCTTAGCTGGACCATTACTACTAAGAGAAAAATACTTTTTCTTCCTCAGAGGCTAGTAAATGCAGGCATTAAGTGAATATTCCCTCCCTCCCCCTCCTGAAAGGTTGAAGGATATATTCAAGTGTTACTTGCTATAAACATTCAGGTTTTATTTTAGCATCACTGGTGAAAATCTGTGACAGACTCTTAAAAGATATTAAAAAGCTTGTCTGAGGATAAGGGATGAAGGAGGAAAAGAACCCCATTGTATTTTTGCTTGATAAAGGACCACTGTTGTATAAGGAAATACTGTGCAAGAAAGGTTATACTCAGTGTACAATAAAAAGGCCAGGTTGGACAGAGCCTTGGGCAACACAATCTAGTGTGAGGCATCCCTGCCCATGGCAGGGGGTGGAACTAAATGATCTTAAAAGTCCTTTCCAACTCAAACCATTCTGTGATTCCATGCTTAAAAATAGGTTGGGGTTTTTTTTCTTCTTAGGTTAAAAGCTTCATTAGCTAGCTTCTAAAATCTTTTCTTTGCACCCATCTTTTCTTAGCCCATAGGCAGCTAAGAGGTTAACATGAGGGATTTGTTCATCTGTGTGATCGTCTATGCTCATCTAAATGCTCATCTACATTCTTCTAGTGGGTATTTTTACCCCTAACATGGGTTTATTTGTGAACTTATACATGCCCAGAGGAACTGTGCACAGGACCAAATACACCAACACTTGCACAAGGTACTGCATAATACGTTACACGCTTCCAAAATTAACCCTAAGCCTTTTAATGTGTTTTATATACGACTTGACAGATGAATTAAACTCCAGTGAGCTAAGCTCCCCCCAGATCTTTATTCTCACTGAATAAATATGCTCATCTTATAGGACCAGTGCTTAATCCCTATCCTTAGAAGCATCTCATACCTTCTCCAGAGCTTACGCTGGTTGCCTGTGAGCGTGCCCATTTGCAGGATCAGGGTTTGGGATTGCTGTGCTGATGCATCTTAATACTGATGCGACCCTCAGTAAATTCTACAGTTTATGGATTTGCTGCCACTGCAATTTAAAAGCAGACAGTCCTCAGCAAGGTTGAATTAACATGTGTCAGCACAGATTTACACAAGGATAGGTGGTAACTTCCTATCAGGAGAGGAGGAGAAAGTTATTTTTAAATGAAAACCTGGAGGTTGTAAGAAAAATGCAGAATCAAGGGAGAAGTGCAGACACCTTTTCAAAAGGAACACAGCATTAAGTCTTGCCTTTACATGTCTCATTTCCATCAGTCTGATAGCAGGAGGGATTCTGTTAGTGATTATCTTGCCAGTACCACCCTTGATAGAAGGAAAAAGGGCTGTTCCTGCCCTTGCAGGAACCTCTACTCAACTGTCATCTGTATAAATTGTTTCCCACTTCACATCTTTAGGAAACAGTCTTGAATTATTCTGCATTTTAATATCAAATAGCTTTTATAAAAAAGAATCTACATGTAGGTGTAGCAATACATAATCATAAAAATTCACAACACTGTAGTACTTGTAATAGTAACTTGTAATAATAAAATATTCAGGAGCCTGAATAAATGGGTTTTAAAATTTTTTGTTGGGGCTTTAAACATATAAACATACATAATGTCTGTGTAAAGGCTATAGAATGTGACCATGAAACCTAAGTTAGAGCAGATTCATCATGTTTAGTAAAAGTATCAGACATGATGCCATATTCTTACTTAAATTGTCAAACAAGACTCCGTATGGTAGGTGAAACTGTCTGACAAGTAAAAAGACCCATGACCTATCCCATAGTTCATGTACTCTACTGAATAGCTGCTGATTTTCACTTAAAAAATAGCTAATGTGAAATAAAGTATCTCTCACCCTGTTTAAAGCTTTCTGCTATGACTGATTAAGGATGCTATATTTGGTTCCTGAGTACATTAAAGCCAGTGATGATAATTCTTCCTAGCAATACTGCTTTAACTCAAAGAACTGATTTTTCAAAGCTTTGCATTAGCATAGAAGAGAAATCTGTTCAAAAACAACAAGCAGTCAGGGACATTCACATACAGATGGAAATGTGCACATCAGTATTTAAAGTTGAAATAGACTTATGGATGACAATAAATATGCAGAAGTGTTTGAAAATATAATTATCCTATTGTCACACTTATTTTCAGTGGAAAAAATGTGTGCATGCAGCTTTTATGATTCCTGGTCAAATATGAATGAAGGGATCATCTAAGATTTAGATTTTGGGAGCTGGGTGCTGCTGGAAAAATAATTCTTCCTAGGAAGAAAAATATTGTCCATAGAAAATAAATAACTGTCAAAAAAGACAGTGGGAGAGAGATTTAGGAGCTGACTGTCCATACAAAACCTCTCTGCCAAATCCCATAGAGTGCTGCTCTATAGGATCTCCCATCCATTCAAAAAGACCATGCTTCAGTACAGTAGGATTCCGCAGATATATTGTCTCCAGTATTATGGTGACATATCTCAAGGATCTAACCCATAACCAGGAATTTCAGTATTGAATACTGAGATACTCCTATTATTTCACAGCAGAGAACTTTAGGTATTGCCACTCTAACACATAGCCATTTCAGAAGAAAACCACCCATACATCTGTCTTATGTTCAGACTATTGATGTTACTTATATCCCAGAGTATTCCTGCTCCAGTGGACAAGATACTTATGGGACAAGTCACTTTCTGCCAAAAGGTCAATGCCAGCATATTAACAGGCTTTGGAGAAAATCTTCACATCAGCTTGGCAAATGTTTCCAGCCCTGGTCAGCATCCTGTATTATCTGAGCTGAGAAAGCAGCTGGACACTGTCAGGTATAAACTGTATGGGTGAGTAAGAAATTGTCACTTGCTTTAGAGAAATACCAAAAATGTATTTAAGTGTAAGGATTTTTTCTCTGTTCTTGCATAGGAATGAGAGGTGATTAGAAGTTTCTCATCAGGAAATTGTTTCAGCAAAAGCTTTGCAATACATAGCATGGTTTTGTGGGAAGGAAAATGGATTCTGAAGTAGGATGAGGAAATAGAAAAGGAAACATTTATCAATTTGTGAAGTTTTCCTAATGTCTGCAAGTGACACTGTGTCAACTGTTAGCAGAGATTATTTGAAAGACATTTAAAATGTGCTCAGCTCTTGCTATCAATACATCAAGAGCTAAATGCTTTTAAAAATGATGCTATTTCTTAACTACAATTTTTGTCCAGTTCCAAACAAGACATTCCATCAATCATTCTACCAGAAGGAAACTCTAAGTGAATCTGAAGACACTACTAAGATAAAAGGATCTCATGTTTCATTCATAACATTAATATTTATACTAAAGCTCTCCTTGTACCCATGGAAAGTAATTAAAGCAACTAAAACCTATTAGAAAATTCAGTTTATAATAGAAAGTTTGTCAGCTTCTATTATGTCTTTTATCTGTGCAAGACTGCAACTGCTATAGAGCAATTCAGCTCATACTTCAGCACTTGGTGGACAATAGTTTAAAAGATACCAGTTATCTCAGAGGCTGCAGGTCCTCATGAAGCACACAGGTAGAAAGAGGACAGCTCCCACAGAGGCAAGCATGTGCACCATCTTTAGCCACTGATTAGACTGCACCTACCCAGGTAGTAGCTAATTCTTTAGCTTTTTCAACATCAGTCACTTCTAATTCTCGTAATTCTGGGCAGCAGCAGGTTGGTGAGCTGTCTCATTCTCCTATTAGTCTGCAGCATGTGCCATGACTGGCGAGCAGCACACAATTCACCGAGCAAGATCAATACTATCGATTGCTTACTTAGGGGGGTGCATCAACAGTCACTCCCAATGAGGCCAAATCTACCTCCCTGCAGCAGCACCAAGTCCAGCTCATTCACAACACAGCAAATATAATTTTGATGCCTTGGGGCACTATGTTCATAGATTTAAATTCTTCACACCAGCAAGAAAACCAAAACATACTGCAACACAGACACTCCCATTAAAACAACAAATAAGATCATTCTAACGATGCTGAAATACCAATGAGTTTATCATTAGTATCAAGAGCAATTTGTTTTTCTCACAGATTAAAACCCTAGAAATTACCTTGCATGTCTGCCTAGTCTGGATGTATTAAGAGTTGCAGTATGCAAAACTGTCACTTAGACTTTGGATCATCCAGCTACCAACAAGAATCTAGGCAGATTAAAAATGTGCTCAGCCAAAGTCCAAACCCAAACTTTGCAAAACTAAATGTGCTTGAATGTGGAAATATGGACTGATCTACTGTAGGAAAGAATAACGAGTGGGGGGAGGAAGAATCACTATGAGACTAGAATCACAATTCAGCGACAGCTTTCAGTGTCAGAGCTGTGCTTTAATGTGGTTTTAGATTCTAATTATCACAATTAAGAGAAATCTATTAAGATTCCATTTTAATTTATAATAAAAGCAGATCTCTTGCTGATTCACTTTGTTCTGTGTTTGATGCTGTGCTGGTGAGGCACAGTGAAAGAGGATAAGTAAATACAATAAATGGAAGGAAATATGGTTTCAAGCCTCTACAAAGAATTTCCAAGTGACATTTATGATTGTCACAACATATTTGTGGTTTTGATGCCAGGTTTTCTTTTGCTGTTGAGTGCCATCTTTTCCCTCTACAAGCATCATCTTTCAGAATTACCCATCTGAAGTTCACAAAAACGGTACAACTGAATAAAGCCTGGCAGCTTTGTTTTAATACTGGATTTGTTCTGCAAAGACTAGATGAGCCCCAAACTCCATGCAAATCCTACTAGGCCCAAGCTCCACAGACCTGAAATGATCTGAAAAGTTCAAGAAATGTCACGTGGAGTGGCAGAACTGACCTTCACCAGCTGCTTCAAACAGCAGCAAAAGGGAAGGAAAGAAACAAAGAAAGAAAAGGACAATGACAGCAAAGGAGATGCTGGTGCAACATCTGTCTACCACTTAGGGTACTTCATCTGCATCAGTATGCAATACCCACTGATTTTATTATCAATTCAGTCTAGAAAAACCTACTCCAGAAAGATGTTTGTAAAATCATCAGCCGAAATTGCGTGAACTAATAATGGCGATGGCCAACTAAAGGGTTGCACTCTGAACTTCCTTCTGTTTCAAAACCATGCTACATACACGCCTTCACAGATTGAAAGCAAGAAAATGGACATAATTCATGGGATTATTGGCTTAGTTTTAATGGTAGCAATCAAATGTCAGACAGGAAAGAAGAATAAGCCCCATAACTTACTGATTTAAAACTAGCAGTAGATGGATACGTGTAACTTTGGGGTCAGGTGGAAATCCTAACAGGCTGCACAGTCCCAAGCAGCCTGCAGCAACCTCCAGGATTTGTTCTTTAGAGACAGTAACAAAGCTCCTAGCTGCCTTTCCCTCCCTCCTTGCTTCTCCTTCCGAGGCAGTGGTAACAGATAAAATACAGAACTCGAGTTCAAAGCAGACAGCAGACGTACAGAGGGACACAGAAGAGGAAAGACACTGCCTTTCATCTAGGATTTGAGTCTGGTTGGACGTTAAGGGGAATTGTGCAGCTTACCTGCTGGACTGACAAAGCACTTCATTTATACTAATGAATAAGTAGATGAGTAGACTATGAAGTAGAGACACTGCCACGTTACTTGCCGTATTACTGATTCTGTAGCGTTAAGTAGTTAAAGTACTTTTTAATTGTTCTAGAGTGTAATGACCACTTGTGAAAGACACGATTTTGAGCTTTGTTTGTCTAGGGAAAAGGGACTCCTCAAAAATCAGTAGCAGCACAGAAACCAATTCTACAAACAGAATAAATGCCAGAGCTTGGAGACAAAATTTAATAGGCAACTCTGCGACAAACATACCAAGTACCCAAACTATGAAGCACAGTAGCGACATGACCAGTCATGCTAATGCTGCTGAGCTGTCCTGCAATAACAAAATAACCTGATGCAATGGTTGTATCCCTGTTATCTGTCAGACAGCAACTCCTGCAGATCTCAGGACCTCTAATTATTTAAATTTACTGCTTATCAGTTACATCAGAGAAACTTTACAGAGCAGCCTGGATCAACTTGTAAAGTCATCTCTCTGCAAGTCATTCTTAAACAACAATGAAAGTGCTGCTGCTTTGGCTCAGGGAACAGCTTTATCTCACTTTAGTTCTTAATGATTTCTCCTTTTGTAATATTTTACACAATTCAACAAAGCCTCTGGTGCTTTTATTTATCCCCTGCGATGCAGTGCGCCATCATGATTATGAGCTCTATCATGATTGCATAAATAGAACACTTCAAACAGGTTTCTGGTATAATTCTACTTCCACAATTAACATTTTTCTCCCCATAAAAGAGCAAATATTTGCTTTAAGTTCTTTGCTTCTTTGTAATTTTGCTCATAAACCAATGTGCTGTAGGGGGTATGAAAAAATATGTTTTTTTTCTTTCTTTAAAGGAAGTTAATGAAATTTAATCTCTTTCACTTACCATATTTAAAAAATAATCAGAAAACACCACTAAGTTTTCTCAACCAAGTAGAACTGAAGTGTTCTCTTCAGTGCTACTCAATCAGACTGGATATTTCACCAAAGGGCAAAATAAAATATGGAACTACTTTGATTAATAAGATTAGACATAGTCATAAAATGAAATTTGTATTCCATAGACAATCATGTCATTTCAAAGTATCAAATCAATATGAGAAACTCAAACTGGAATTAAGAACAATTTCTTGCTTAATCTCAAAAAGCATAAAATGAAAGCAAGAAATTCTGAAGCATTATTTTGACTTTATTCTGCTGAAAATAATCAGCATTCTTCCAGAAAACATTTTTTATTTGATGAAATTGCCATTTGTGATCAAAAACAGTTGTTAAAATTTTCAGCCAGCTCCAACAAAGATGTTTTCAAATATGTTCTCTGCTATTAAGTTCATTCCTTTGATTCTGTAAGATGACAGACAGTAAAATTTAACACAGATAATTATTTAAATTAGCTGTTAAAACTTAACTTGACATGCCATCATGGAGTCGGAAGAATATATTCAGCTATGCTTTTGAATCCCATCTACTTTGCCACTCAGTTTAATGTAGCTATCAAGCAATTAACATACCACTCGGATTATTCTGAAGTTTTCATTCATTCTACCAGACCTCTGCTGAAACATTTGATTAATTTACTTTACAGATTATCATTAAAAAGCCATTAAATTTACCATAGAAAAGACGGAGACCAAGTCTTATACTGAGAATACCATTAGAGTTCAACTAAACGCCACTAATTATTTTTGCAACAGTAATTACTATTTGTAAGCAATGTGAAGGGTTTCATAAAATTATTTCATTTTGTTTTAGGAGTAATTGCAACACAGCCACCAAGACATCACACAGAGCCAGGGGGTCCAGTATCATATGTGGGCACTAACAGACGTGCCTCTTTTGGTGACCTCCCCAGTCCCATAAATCTTGCCAACATCCAGTTCTATCCTGATTCTCCCTTCTGTCCTTAGCATGGGTTTCAGTCTGTGCTCTGCTTCCAATCTTGGAAACTGGCAGTTCCTAAGACTTGGGTGAAGAAAAGAAACATCACAATCTCCTATGCTATCTTCTTAGACTGGCAACAAGTCTAAGTGGGCTAGGTATGCAATTATCAGTTAATTAACAGGTATTCCTACTTCAGGCACACACAGATCAGGAAACCCCAGTCAATACTAAAGACAGGAAGTCTCAGAGAAGATAAGCTGAAACCTATGTGCCAGTCTTATAGATAAAACAAGAGATAGTTTGAAACACATCGATTTGGACCTCTCACCCTCTCCCAATTAACATGTGATACAAGTACAACCTTCTTTAGCACAAAACGATAACCTGAGAGGCACTTCTGCCATCCAACATCTTCCAGAGAATGATACCTAGGAGAAGACTTAGAGGTAACTAAGACCCAGAGGATGAATCTTGCTTTCCAAGGAATAATTCCTTGTGCACAGATGTGTTTGCCCTATGTATGCCCAGAGGACAGACTGTTAACTGCAAAAATGAAACTGTGAATAAGCTCTATAGCATTTCTGAGGAAAATAGCTTCTCCTCCTCTAAACACTAGACATGAAGAAATGCAACTTGCTTTTAGAGCAGTTGAGAACCCTTGGAGAAAACTGTGTGGAACATCTGAAAAATCAAAACGTTTATTTCAGTGTCTAAGTTTATGTTTGTGAGGATCTGGCATCAGGCTTTATGTTTTAGGGGCTTTTTTTTCTGGTTTTAAATTCTTAAACAATAACAAGAATAAGGAAAAGTACCTGAAAAAAGAAAAGAACTGTCCATTTCCTGCAGCTCTGCGCCATGAAGCAGCTAGCATGCTTTCTGATCACAATTAAAACACAACAGCAATGTATTTTTCACTTCAGCTCTATTAGAGAGAAGAATGTGAGAAAAGTCCCCTTAGGAAAACTGACTGGGAAAGAGCTTAAGATTTAAAAATCTTGAAGGAGGTGTTAAATCAAACCCAGCTTTTAAAAATTCACTTCTCCCATTATTTTTCTTTTAACTTGCAAACTCCTTTGCAAAACCACAAGCGTGTTGTTACAATCACAGCTTATGGTACAGTGTGATTTTACCTCTGAGACACAGATTGTCATTGCTCGAGGAAAAGAACAAAGGGTCTAATTTTCAGAAGAAGTGAACACACAGAATTTCTGCTGAAGTCAAGTATAGCTGTGGGCACTCCAGATCTCTTGAAACAAAATGTATCATGCTCAGCCACTGTTCACAGTGTTTTGCCTATTTATGCATAAGCAAAAGAGAAAAAGGGCTATTCCCATAGGATGGACTAGTTTTCTTTTTAGTAAAAAGGAAAATGTTCAGGTTTTCAATTATTTTATGTGAGGAATAGACACTTCACCAAATGCCAAAGAACAGCCAAACCCTCACCTTCATTCTCTTTAGTTAAAAATAGGGAATCATAACACTGTTCAAATCCTGTCTTTCCATATAAAGCCTCTACCCTTAACACTGGCTAATGCGCTGTGAGGATCAGCAGAGGCACTGGTTAGAGCTCACAGCTCAGTACCTAGGATGGGGCTGTGGATGTTCAGATCTGCACTCCATCATCTCTGCTCTAATGCCAGCCTTTGCAACTATTACCTGCAACTCTCCCATCAGCAAAGCACGGAGATGAGTGCTATTCAGACTAGATCTGAAGCAGAAGTTCTACCCTGTGAGGGTGGTGTGGTGCTGGCACAGGGTGCAGTGTCCAAGGCCAGGTTGGATGGGGTTGGAGCAACCTGTTCTAGTGGAAGGTGTCCCTGCCTGTGGCAGGGGTTGGAGCTGCATGAGCTTTAAGGCCCCTTCCAACCGAAACCAGTCTGGGATTCTATGATCTTACCAGATCAGACAGCAAAGCATCATTACAATTACATCCTTTTCCTAAGTGTTATTTAAGCAGGAATGCTTTTTACCATCACCAATGCATCCCAAGAAGCAGTGTCTAACCAGGGCACAAGTTTTTTGCAAGTATCCTTTCAGCATCAGGTATTATTTCAGTAGTGACATTAGCAATTCCAGGTGTGTCACATATTAATTGGAAGAGGAGAAATAAGGTGAGGACACTACATTTTTATGCTTGTTAATCTTCAGTAAGTAATGCGTGTTCCTGCAAGGTTGAATAAAACATAAGATTTGGATTTTAGATTAAAGTAGCCAGACAGAATCACTAAACCCAGACAATATTGAATTGGATCAGTGACTCTTTCTTGAAAATTCACCCAACATAAGAGATTTCTCTGCCCATTAAAAATACAGTAATTGAAGATGAATTGATAAACATGATTTGCGTTCACCTACGTGGAATTATGAAGAACACATGCCTTATTTTTCTAGAGGAACACAATGTGATTTATTGGAGACAGGGGAAATTAGAACACCCCCACCCTTTGAACAGGACTGTTCAAGGTGGGACAAGAGAGGTGGCACTGTGAACTGAGCAAGATATAAGGGTAGAGACTGGGTTACACAGAGAAATGTGCCTTTAGTCTCCTTTCCTTGCCCACCTCTCCTGCTTGCCACCTCAGAAGAGCACAGGCTGTACCACAATATAATGCACAGCAAGGGCTGAGGCAATTCTTCAAATCGAACCTGGCATCATTCCAGCTTGGCAGCAGGGAACACTGGAGTCTTAAGAATTTGTTTATTTGTTCAGTTGGCATAAAATGAAGATATAAAGCTAAAAATAAATGTGTTGAGAGCACCACGTATAAGGACTGCAGGTAGTGCTCTGCTGCAGCCTTGGAACTGGAGGAGGGTGCCTGGGGAATGATGCTGCTGCCCCCTCAGCATCATCTGGCACAGCATTACTCACCATTGAAAGGAAATGGGGAGGCAAGGAGTGAAAGTCTGTTTCGTTCACTACCATGACAAGAATACTGTGCAGATAAGACAATCCTATTATAGAATTACTGCATTCTCTTGAAGTAACAGTTTACAGAATGCCATTCTTCCCTGTGAGAGTGCTGAGGAGCTGGCACAGGGTGCCTAGAGAAGCTGTGGCTGCCCCATCCCTGGCAGTGTTCAAGGCCAGGTTGGACAGGGCTTGGAGCAACCTGCTCTAGTGGAAGGTGTCCCTGCCTGTTGCAGTTGTTGGAGCTGGATGAGCTTTAAGCTCCCTTCCAACTAAAACCAATCTGTAATTCTATGACAAATGAAACAGCTTTTCAAAAGAGAGTTGATAATATCATGTAATGACACTTTTAGAGCTGTTTGTTGCTGGCGTGTGCTGTTGTGCATGGAATTCAAATGTTGGGTGATTATTAAAAAGATGATCCAAGAGACCTGCGTAAGAAAACAAAAATTTGAGTCTGTGTTTTAAGACCCTTATTAAATTATCACCAAAGTCTAGGGAAAGGCTATATCCCATCCCCAACACCATCCATCCAACCCCCAAGAACACCTGAAATAGAAATAGAGGAGACTTTCCTATATGTGGGATCTTCACATTGCAATAGTTTGTCATTTAAAACTGTTAACTAAGCTGCAGTAAAACACTTCCAGGACTAGGAGCCTTTCTTGCAGTGTGAATACTAACTACATCATCATCAAGTCTCTGTTCACCATTGCCATAACAGCATTCCATTTGCTTTTAGGACCTCAAATTTGAAACTGTCCCAAGATGTACAAGAAAGGCTGAATAGGTAAAAAAAGAAAAAGGTTTGAAAAATACTGTTTCTATAAATATCTATTTTCCCTCTTACTAAAAATAATTATCTCCAAAATCTTCTAAGGTCCTCAAAATCAACTTGTTCTGAAACAGAAGCCCAGATGTTTTATTCTGGCCAATGTTTTATTTCCATATTTGTTTTATTTTCAATAGGTTTTTCAAAGATTATACGATTTGATACCTCCAGATACCAACCACTTCCTCCTGCTGACAGGTTCACTGCATTCTCACTTTGGGTAGCCACTGGAATGGCTAAGTCTAAGTATGGGAAGTTCTGATTATCTGTATTTAAACTGGGAGTTCACATAAGCAACTTTTCACTTTAATTCATGGAGAACAGCCATGAACAAATCACTACAAGCAGAAATTGTAGGGGTTTTGTAACACATTTGTAAGATATTTTCTGAAGGATCTGGGTCAGTAAATATTAGCAATTAATATGGAAGTGGCTGTGAACAGCAAGTGGGGAATCAAAATATTATTCCAAACAGAAAAGTGCAAATCAGTAATTGTATTATTACATAGTATTCCTCGTGGATTAAGTTCAGTGTATTTGCACTTTCCATCTTTACCCAATGAAAAGCTCAATATTAAATCAGTTCTAAATTGTTCTCCTTTTATCCCCAGAATCCCAAAGTCTTAATGTTAGAAAGGTGTAGATTTTCCTCTTTTCTTTTTTTTTTTTGTTATTAATGTGGGTGAGGTGCCCACAGAATTGCAAGGTGTCATCCCCTGCTGATCACTTGGCTTCATAAGCATTAGTGTCACCTAGTAATCTTTCACATGGGTGTCATATGGAAGAGGATGCTGCATACAGAAAGATTAGGCTCCTTTTCAAGAAGTAAGGAGACTGAGCAAAAATGGTACTTGTGCAGGCGTGCATGTAAAGAAAACCCTTAATTTTATAGCTAGAAGCTAGTTCACACAATATGTAGTAATGGGAACTGTCACCTTAGTATATTTTCTTCCATTACTCCATTTGCTTTCATAATGGAAGGCTTCTGCAGTATCAGCTTCAGATACCTCTCAGGTGTCAGTTTTCCTCCCTGCATGCTGATGAGCTTGGAAAGCTAAACCTAATAACTGAACTCACCCAGAAGTGTGCAGAAGTAACAAGAAAGGTCAGGTCCTAATTGGGCTTGTGTTTGAATAAGAACAGAACATGCAGTGTAGGTACCCTTACAGAAACTGTACACTGGGAGCTCAGTGTACACAGAGCAAAACCCTGAGGTGTGTGGATAGCTTCTCCCTCACTATACCTGGAAATCCCTTCCTTCCAACCCATCCTCCTCTGGCTATTAGCTCATGCTACGTGTGCATACAAATACTAACTTAAAGAGTGATTTACCGGAACTTTGGAAATACAGGCATCAGGGTT
Organism: Neopsephotus bourkii; assembly: GCF_033783945.1. NCBI lineage: Eukaryota > Metazoa > Chordata > Aves > Psittaciformes > Psittacidae > Neopsephotus > Neopsephotus bourkii. The sequence goes on from NW_026902223.1 coordinate 5,550,733, forward strand.
TAAAACTGATAAAGTGAGGTCTGCATTAGGTTAAACTCTTGCTTGGGGTATGTCTGTTTTTCAGTGATTAATAACATTGCAGTGATTTCTCCAGTTCATCATTTGCCAAGGGATGAGGGAGCAAACACTCCTCACTGCACCGTGTATAAGGCAAGTGATATCTTGCAACTGCTGGCATCCCTCTCCCTCATGCCTTGAATTATATCCTACTCAAAAGGCACAAATGCTCTCAGCTACAGTGCAGACAGCAGCTAATGCAAAACATTCAACAAAGATGGTAGGGGGGGTTGGAACTAGATGCTCTAAGGTCCTTTCCAACCCTATTCTATGATTCTATGTAATTTTATCTTGCCATACTAAGGGAAGAGTAGCAGAACCTGATTTCCAAAGGGGCTGAGACTGTAATGAACTCACATCCATTTACTCTGCCCAGTTATGAACATTTCCATTGTGCCTTATTGAGACAGAGGATAATGTAGCAGTCTCCAGATCACTGGTTCGGAGGTCTGTTATTTAGTACTAATACTCAAAAATACATTTGTGTTGAACATTTCTGTTGGATCTCAAAAATCTGAGAGTGGTCCTGCTGGCAAGGGCCTTGTAGGATTTAAATTGATTTTTTCAGATATATGTGCCTTTCCAGCTAATTTATATTTTCTGCCTGGTTTGCTTAAGGGCTTTAGTTCAGTTACGGTGCAGTGTGCTCCAGAAGTGCACCGTTTGAGGCAATACAACTGCATCATGTTGAGGAGATGATATTGTCTCCAATTCCCCACTCTGCTGGGAGCTGTTTTACACTGTTAGTACCACAAGCTCTCTCTGCTTTGTTCATGGGCTATTTAGTACATTAAGCCCACCTGCTAGGTACTGCAGAAGAGCCAAGGAGTCACAGGGATTAATTGGATAAGCCATACAAAGTCAAAGCTTGCCTAGACAACTGCCAGCTCCTGCTGTCAGACATATTTCCCCCCTTGTGTCCTGTTTTTCTGTGAAGTCCTAAGAACCCTGATTGTAAATCATGATCATTACCTCAGCTGTTTGCTTCTGGGGAGGTTTGGTAACTCTGGCTTTCTAATCTAGTTGAGAGAGCCAAGCTGATCTCCCAGTCTGGTGCCAGGGGATTCTCATACAAGGATGGGATTATTCAAGTTTTGGAGCTTCAGGTACTGGAGAGTGAACATCTTTTTCTTTTCAAGTTCCACTTTTAGGCTAGATATGTACTGTCAGCCTCAGAAAAAACAACCACCATGTTGTACCACATCTGTCCATCTGCTGACTAAAGGTATTCCACTACAGAAAAACCAACAAAATCAAAGGCCATCCTACCATTTTTATATGACAACTGTATTTTAATGGCACAGGTAAATGTAGGTAAATGTCAACATTTCCACTAACAACCCAGAAAAACACTGATGAGAAATTAGCTGACTTCTGGTCATGGAGCCAGCTGGTATCCCTCCCTGTCCAGGCATCAGCAATCCCAGCAAATGCACACTGGGCTCAATGGATTTAAGGATTTACCTTTCACCTCCCAGACAGCCTGCCTGAAGCACTCCCTGCCATGGTTTGTCCAGCCTGGTGGAAGGCCTTCAGGATCCAGAAATAGCACAGCAAGCTGTTTAACAATCCCTGACTTTGCACTCAAATATTATCAATATTTGGCAGCAAACTTCATTTAATTAACAATTTCTTACTTTAAAAGCAGATATATTCTTTTAATGAAACAACAGCCCTGCAGCTTTGAAGAATTCGGAGCAAGATGAAGCTGGCACCTAATGATAATTCTAAGCCTCATTGCACCTTCTTGCAAAGCTGTTCAAAAGCCCTGTTTCACTCCCTTCTCTGATCAGTGGATTGTAAGCTGCTTTCAAGCTGTAATACACATTTTGCTTTTTGATGATGCAATGAAGAAGTTGATGTAAATAAGTAAAAGGTGATGTCTTAGAAATTGTACTTTTAGAGAAGGGGGAACTATAAGATCGCTTTGTAGGGAGCTGCAAAGTCTTTAAACTCTATCACGGCACACTTTTATAAAAGAATCCAATATATAAAAAAAGTCAGAGATTAAGGTTTCAAAGTGTAAAAAAGAAAAGATGCAATTAGATTTGTAAAAATGTTTGTGAGAGATTATGCAGCAATGTCACTATGCTTTTTACTTTCATTTAATGTGTCATTAAGACATATAAGATTCTTTCTTAGTCTACCCATCAGCACTGTTATCTCTAGTATGGCAGGAGCCTTGAAAGTGATAGCAAGATAGCTCTGAGGTACCAGCAATCCTCAAAGACACAAAGCAAGTAAAAAACCCCACCAAAACCCAAATGCCAGACAATAGCTAGCATCAGAGAAGTAAAACAAGTCTGGGTCATGAAATGCTGGTAAGCAAGAGCAGGCTTTCTCTTCTTTAGATACAGCTATCAATATGGATGAAAATTCATTAAGAGTCTAATCCTTTTAGGAAACTAAATTATCACAGGTTTCTGTCATAATCAATGTGGCAGATGGCTTGGTTTTCCTAGATAGATGACAGCATTCAAAACATTTTGAGGGAGTCATCTATTCACACAAAGCTCCAGGAGTCTCTATCTTAAAAAAGTTCACATTTCTTTTACAAGCTGCTAACAACTTCTCATAAAACTAAAGAAATTCATTATAATCACCAGATCTCTAAAGGTAAACTACCTCAAGTAGCTGTAATTCCACTTTGATCCACATTAAAACTTCCATCTTGATGTTGATTTCTCTTAGACTCCACATGCAGTTTATGATTAAAAAAAAGAAAAAGAAATAACGACTGGTAATTAACAGTACCTTGAAGTAGCTTAAATTCTCATCACCACCCACAAAATATTGCCTATATATTAAATTATATTCCAGGAGTCTTAAGAGGTGTTTTCTTATGTACCCTGTGGAATAACCAAGTTTGAAATTGAGCTAAGTTAAACCTCAGGAGAAGGTCTCAGACTCCACAGACTCTACAGGCCACTTCCCATCCTGTTAGGGCAAACTCCAAACAATTAAACTGAAACACTGTTGCTCATGACTATCCTCAAGATCCTCAGTGTGTATAAACTGGATGCAGTTTTGAATTCAGTTTTGTAAATCTGAACGCTAACACAAGAAGAGGACACAGACCCAGCCATGTGGGCTCTGTGTCAAATCCCCACTCACAGAACCGCTCCTCTAAAGGCAACTGCTGCCACTGCAGATGGGGCAGCAGCTATAGTCACTTCTCCTTTTCAGTTACCTAATGCTGAAATAAAATGCAAACCCCCTTCTACTCATTTCAGGAGCTCAGAAGTGCATTTCTCCCATGCAAAGGATTAGGATGGAAAGGACGGAGGAGAGGGAAGGGAAAAGAAAAAAGGGTTAACTAGCATCCTGTCAGTTCAACGAGGAGTTTGAAATAAACCTGTTTTCACCTCCCTGAGTAACAGATTCTCAGAGTTATATTAGTACAAGGATTTGCATAGATACAATTATATGAGAAGAGTTTAATTTTCAGCTCTTCCTAGAAAATTTTATAATTCACCCTACTCTCTTCTCATAGGTATTTGCTTTATAGTTCAATAATGTCAGGGCACAGGTCAGTCACTAGTGCTCTGCAGAACATTCACCATGAGACTGCTAATTAAATTAAACAATTTACGTAATCTCACTTTCCAGTTCTCAACCTGAGCACAAAGGCAAAGCAAAGAGAAAGAAATTAGCTTCAAAATATGTCTCATAATTAAAGTTTAATTTTCATAAACATGAAGAAAGTTAACAGCATTCACTATCCCAAATTAAGAAGTCAGTCTATTCCCTTCGTGCACATATGCATATCAACCATTAAATTTTAATGTTGATGCAGTGCTAGCAGTTCTCATATGCAGACTCTAATCCTCACTCCAAGAATCATCTGCCCCAACATGATCCCCTCTACCAGCATTCAGTAAAGTTTGTGTACCCTTTACACTTGAGGAAAGCAGGGAAAGAAAATAACAAATTTAACATGGTTCAGTTCAGTTGAGCAGAGATAAAACACACCATTATTTTCAAACATTAATTCAAATTAAGAGCCAGCCTGCATCAACAACACATTTGCATTTCTTGCTTTCTGCAGACAGTATTGTAAGTAGAGAGATGAAGTTGGAAAACATACTGAATGACAGAAGAAAGCATCTCTCCAAACCACAAGACTGCGATGTAAAATTCAGGGTCCCTCACGCTTGGACTACAAGTACTGCACATGTAAACGTGTGCTGCCAGAACAGGATATTCTTCCAGTCAAAACACAACCCTCAAAGGACTATACAACTCCGTACTGCAGGTAAAAGTCTGGAGTATCACTTGCTTAATCAACCAGGTCATGGTAGGATGAGAGTAAATCCACCAAATGCATTTTTCTAGAAGGACAGTTCTGCTAATATGCTCACCCACTGGAACTTTCAGAATCAATACAAGCAGCCAGATATAGAGCTTTTTGTGGCAGATGGAGACTTGCCTCCCAGGTCAGAGCCATGACTGTGGAACAGAAGTGAAATACCAAACAGCAGAAGAGAAGCAGAGTTGCGCAGGAACATTTTTCTTCTTGAATACAAACAAGTCTTATACACTTTGACACAGGTAAGGCAAGCCAGTTTGCCTGAGTAAGAAAAAACAGATTCAATTAAGCCACTACTTTTCTTGCCTTCAGTTTCCAAATCTGTAAATATGGACCAATGGCAACCCCAACCCCTTCAAAGATCAGCAGTGCAATGGGGGTTCCCCAAAGCTTTGAAATCCTCTAGGGGTTCCTATTTCAATACAGAATTGGGGCAATGAAATCTTGAGATAGTTTAAATACCAGTTTTTCCTTTAGAATGGAACTAGGAGACAGAGAACAACCTGATTTGTTTATGTCGTATGAGCCTCAGAACTGTAGATCACTGCTGACTACATGACCATCAGGCTGCTAGGAGACACAGCAAGGACCAGACCAAAAGAAGAGCATTATTAGTGTTTTAGTTATTAGTTTTCATTACCCCCCAGTCAATTAGGAAAAGTTGGAATAAAGGTCAATATACTTCAGCATCGAATAGCTTGAGGTTTTATGCAAGAATAAGTAATTCCTCAAAACCTGACATAAAGTTTACTTATTTCATCCAGTCAGAGCTTTGATTTTTCTTTCCAGTTTGATCCATTTGATTCACACCATTTGTTAATACAAATGTGTGTTCCACTCTTCAGGGATGCACAGTTATGTATTAGGAAATTATGCTGTAATGTTCCTTACTGTATGCTTCGGGTGCATCAGTCAGCCTTTTTGTTGCACTTTATCTCTGGTGTTACTATAGCCCCTGATAGAATTCTGCATGAGTCCCTGTTAAAAAATAGTGGTAATAAATTTTCCCCCCCGAACACAGGTAGGAATTTGGAGTCAGCTGTTTTAAAATTTATGAAAAGCAGCAGTGATTTAAAAACGTGAGATGGGTGCTATTTTATTCCTACTTCAAGTAATGATAATGTTCAGATTTTGCTTATTAAAATTAATTTGCTTCAATTATATTAAAATCAGTGGAATTGTGTGCTACTGTATTGATGGATAATAGCAATATGTGCTAAGTATGATGTTTGAAACCGGTACTCACCCATAAGCAGGAAGCATAAATGCAACCACAAAGGCAAGAATAGAAAAAGGAAAACTCATCCCTCTCATAGACAAATGCAGAAAGCTGCACACTAAACATTGTAATACAAACAGTAAAGTTAGGTCTGCATTTTAGGTGAATTATGTCCTTTGATACTGATCTGACATTCAGGGACATACCAAAGCCTGGACAGATCTCAGACTTCATCTCCTGCAAAATTTTCTTGCGTTCATCTTAAGACACAGCTCATCAGATTCTACTGTGCACTTGCTTTAGTTTAACCATGCCAAGTGCAAGGTCCTAAACCTGGGTTAGGATGGTGAGGCACTGGAATGGGTTGCCCAGGGAGGCTGTGAATGCTCCATCCCTGGCAGTGTTCAAGGCCAGGCTGGACGAGGCCTTGGGTGATATGGTTTAGTGTGAGGTGTCCCTGCCCATGGCAGGGGGGTTGGAACTTGATCTTAAGGTCCTTTCAAACCCTAACTACTCTATGTTTCTATGATTCTATGATTCCTTTACATAAAGTGAAGCCAAGAAGTCTGTTTTTTCCCCACTGTCATTGCAAAATAGCAGAGACTCAGCTTCACAGCAAAATGTATGGGTAGAGCTGCAGAGCAATACTTGGGAAAAATGTCTTCGTCATCACAGTAATCTTTAAAGGAGGTCTGATTGATCTTATTTACAAAAGACTCACATGGGTCTAGTCTTACTTATGATGGGAAAGCATGTAATAGGACACCATAGAGCTAATGGAGGTAAAATTCTTCAATACCACGATCAATTACAAACTACCTTACATTTATCACAATTGACTGATTTTCTTTGAGCTGATTCTAAGCCCTTTATCTTTTAGATTTCCCTTCTTACTTTCTCTTTCAATATGTTTATTGAATAATTAGAAAAACTTCAATAGAACACGGAAAAGAAGTGAGCTGGTGGAGTACTTGTGCAAATCCAGCTGAAAACTGAAACCCCTCTTCATAGATTAAAAGATCCTCTGCAGTTCTGACATGGAACAGAACTGAATAGACAGGAAAGGCCTGCCAGAGACCTACTTAGCCCTGAGGAGACACTTTATTCATTGACAGCTGTAATACAACATGAGACACGGACAGTTTGAAGAGTATGATATTATGGGCCATGTAGTCGTATCATCTATAGCATTCCATCTTGCTATCTTTTGAACAGCAGCACCATAGAGATCCGCATTACTGTGAGGGAGGAGCAGACACCTACAGAATTTACCAGGAAAATGATCACAAACCTTAGTAGAATACTTGCAGTTTAGCTGTTGAGCAGGTTTTACATGACTTAGGAGATCTCAGCCCTATGAATCAGGGTGCTACAAAAGTACAGCCATAGCTATTATGTACCTTCACAGTCCATCATCCATCCAGACCAAGCAGCAATTTCTCAGCTCTAGTAGGTCACAGCAGTTCACTGAGCACACTGCACCTCTTCATCACTGCCTTTGCAATATGTGAAAAATAAACCCCAGGATTACTGGATTCAAAGGCAGGAATGCTTACTATCTACAGCTCCAGAGACACTTGAGTTGTAAAGACACAGAACCAAATTGTGACAGTTCAGTTTACCCTTGAAAGCATGCTAGTACTTGAAACACGCAGAATTTAACAGTAGTTGGAAAGTTTTCCCTGGAAGATGACAAAACAGGAATAAACTTACAGATTGCGTGAGCAACTGAGAACTCTTGCATGTTTTCATACACTTGCAAGGAAAGTAAGTAAAGACAGCCTTTAGACAAGGTAGTAGTGCAGAAATTAGAGTTTCAGAGCTTGGCATTCATTAACTGAATTGTGGTATTTAATTTAAAACTAAAACGTTTAGATATGCAGGCTGTTCCTAAGCAACATTAGTCCCTTAGTCCCTAAAGCTGAGGAAAGACCTGCTAAAATGTACGTGTCCCCCTTTGAAATGATCATTTATTGCACAAGGGTTTTCAGGCATGGTAAATTATTCCAGTCTTTAAGTTCGCATTTACCTCTATTTATTTTTTTTGTTGCATTTTACTTCTTCATGGTAGCCTTAGAAGAGTTCTAGTGTTATATTATAAACTAATGTAGACCTTTGCTAGCATTTTCATTTACTTGTAGTGTGAGTTATGGACCCCTTCAATGATATTGAATGGCCAAATAATATGAGGTCAAACAGAGTTTGCCAAAAGCTAGTGCATATCATATGCTAGACTGCAGAGGAAACTGAACTGCTATCATTCTTGCACCATACTACTATTTTATTTTTAATTATTTTTATCTTCTACCTTTGGAGAGGACAAGACAGTCAATAATACTGTGGGGGATTCATCGCACAATAGGCAGGCCTTTTTCAAGTAAGGAGCTTGCTAATGAAAGTGCTGCAGACTGATCTGTACATTTTAATGGACCTTGAACAAAGATTCGAGCTTTCTTTTTTTTTGTTAAGCATCACATGAATTTTTATTAGTATATTACTCCAGCCTTGTTTTGAATACTTAAGGGTCACCTTCTTTGTCGGAGCCTGCATAATGGCAGAGAGGGCAAAGTGGAGTGGAATGACTAAATAAGGAAAGATGACATTGTAACTTCAAGGATAAAAACTACAAATAAAGTTCTGGGGGTTGTTTGCTTTGGGGTTTTTTTTCTCCCCTCCCAGTTCTTAGCCTTTTATTATTTTCTTTTATAAACTTGTCAACACCTCATGCACTATTATACATGGAAAACATCTGTCATACTTTGGGACTAATCGTTCATTTAGGGTTTTTTTTAGTATAAGATTAAATTTTGTTGTCAACCATAAGCAGTCTTCATAATTCAAGCTTTAAATTAAGTTTGCCTAAGGGTACCAAATAAGAGCTAATAACAACTTAATTACAGATGTGATTAAACATGTAACCTTATCACATTAAGTAAAGCCCATCCAACATTCTTCAGTTCAGCTGGCAACAGTAAGCCAAGAGAAAAAATACACTTCTTGAGTATAAAGCTCAATATACCCCAAAAGAAATCGGGGTTTTTGCAAACATAAGTCAAGCTCTACCACTGATACAGCCTACAAGTGCATAAACTTGCACCTTTGCATCTAGAAGGATCATGTAGAAATATGAGTCAACCTAAAAGGCCAAAGTGCTGAGCACCCTTGACTATTCCTGAAGCATGGGTAGGTTAAGGTCAGCCTACAGAATGTGCAGGTTAATCAGACCCCAGAGAATGAACTCCCGAGATCATAGGCAGGTAAGGCTCTGAGCTAAGGTACCACGTGCTCCCTGACTGAAAGATTCCTTCAATAGGAAGAAATATTAAAAAAGGCAATTCATTTTTAAGAGCATGTTGCTCTTTCAGAGCTTGATGGGATCTCAGGATCAGGAAAGAGGAAGGAGGAAGCACACAAGGAAGTGCTCTGGCTTTTCAAATATTAATCCAGATCGTTAACAGCCTGGCTGTCTCCATGACAACTGAGCTGGATTGCTTTTGAACGCAATTGTGGGATTGCCAGTTTTTAACCCTCATGAATAAAAGGGCATGGGAGAAGCCCACTTATGTGCTTTCAAATCTGGTTTTCCGCAAGGAAGTGATTTAATGTACACGTACTTTTACAAAATCATATAAAAATTACTTTTTATTTAGTGCTTGAACCAATAAATGCAAAAGAGGTACTCCCAAAATGCTCAAATAAAACACTTTTCGGCAGAACAACCAGCACTGGAGTGTGAAAATCCAGTGAATGTGGGCTTAATTGTAACTTTTCAAAGAGTTTTTAGAAAGTCATTTTGCAGCCACCTAAAAAAGCAGCAGTTCCCCAAGATCACTCATTACTATAGTGAACAAAGATCCACAGCATCACACCTGCATAGAGCACAAGAAGGGGAAGTGAGCCCAAATGAAGCATCTCTTATTACAAAACACTCCTTAATAAAAAGAACATGATGTGGGCTGTGGTACACGTCAGTGTTGCAGTAATTCTGTCATGATTTTATTAAGTTCATATTAGCTCAAGCCACATTTTCCTCACAGTCCATCATCTGGGCCAAAAGGGGAGAATATAGCAAACTGAAAACATGCTGTAGGCATGGTCAACCTTAGCAAACTGAGATGAGCAAAAATGCCTCTCTCACTTCAAGAGGTGTCACAAGTTACGCTCCATCTAGACACACTACTTTAAAACGCTGCCATCAGTACATGACAGCCTCTCCTTTTATACCACTTATAAGCAAAACGTCCTTTGCCCTATGCTGAGCGATGAGCAGCTGTAAGGGTTTGTGCTCCTCTTGTACCACTTTCAACTCCACAGAAAGCCTGTGTCTATTAAAAGATTTTAAAAATCAAGCCTACTTTATTTTCTCAAATGAATTGGCCTGAAAAAAAATCCTCTATTAGAAATAATTGAAGATGCCACATAGAATTATTTAAGATTCCATTTCTCTTTCAATTACAGTTTGATAGATTCACTTCATATGAAATCTACGGACAACACTAAAAACCGTAATTTTCATCAAATACCACCTTAACGTTGATGGAGCTTAATTGGAATCCATGGAGTCACAAATTACATAGTACTTGGCCTGGGAGTAAAATTACCCTAAAAACTGGGAAATGGCCATATAAAAGTGCCAGAAAAGCTCACACTTCTTTTAGGCTGCAACACCATCAGCTCACAGCTGTTATAGATTAATCTGTCATTTTAATGGCAGTTTTGCATATTAATTTATAGTATTGATCGTGCAGAGCACTGGAGTGTGTAAGGGTTATCTTTGAAAATGAAATCCATTCAAAATATTTTAGCAATACCTGTCACTTTTTAAACTTACATTGTACTGTCCAGAGTTGTTGCTTATAATATCCATTATTCTGTTAGTTTCTGCTATGACTTATTCTTACAAGTGTCTTAGAGCCGTAAAATAGTATCACATCCCACACATAGCAGCTTCATGAAGTCTGCTTTCAAATCCTGCTCATCAGGAATTACAAAGATAAGGTAAAACCTCATGTAAAATGTCATCCCCAATTCTTTATTTGTTTTCAAGTGTCTTTTAATTAAACATTGTGTGAAAAATGTCAGAACCACCTCTCCATAGATCCCTGAATGCACTTGTGATTAAAATGATAACTATTTATTTAAACTTAAACCAACAGCATAAACTCCTGAGAGTTGAAGCAGGAAGCAATCCATAAGAGACACCCCAAACATAATGTATACTTCACAGGCTCCTTAAGGATGCTGCTGCCAGAGTAATCAGACCAAGCAGTAGAGAACTATAAGTCAGCAGCTGAAATGGTTTGAAGTTGCTGGTAGCTTGTCCTCCAGAAGCTGTAAGTTAGTACAAGTTTCATGGAATATCTACTATCTGCATATTCTTGTCAAAATATCAACTGATTACTGCTTGAGTCTGCCAGATGTTTCAGGCTGCTGAGATATAAATTCATATATCCATCATAAAGAGATACACATACATATATATATAATTTTAAAGCTGTCGAGAAGACACAGATTGAAAGAAAAGCATTATTTCATTCCCAGTAGATGAAGGAGAGAAGAAATACCAAAACAGGAGTCTTGTCTGCTGTCACAGGTGGGTAGAGCTTCATGGTATTCAAGCCCCCACAGCTAATTGCCATAGAGATAATTAGCAATTCAGGCCAAAGGTGATTTATGAGCAGGTAAAGCTGCAGGTACAAATACACATGGCTGACTATGTGCACAGGACAGTGCTAGATGCCGTTTTGCCCAGCCATTCACTAGCTCTCATGTATCAACCCATACCATAATACTGCAATAATCAGGCAATTTTTCAGATGTAACCCCCCCGTCACTCATTCTACAAAAAACATTAAAGCAAAGAGCAATCAAGTCAGTCATGTCTCCTCTATGAATATACGGTACTGCAGCTTGAATATAGATATGCTAAAATTTAGTCCTGTAGCATTAGGCTTTAATTCTAAAATGATTCTCAATTAATATTAAATTCTTGACAACATGAGCTCTATTCCAACTACATCTATTAATGCTTCCTGTATGAATGGCAGAGGAATTATCAGTGATTAACTGCTGATTGTTTTGCCTATCCTCTTCATTTTGTTAACATGCAAAACCATCCGGCCTTATTAAAGCATGGGTTTGAGTCTCTAACTTCAGTCAGTAAATCAATATATTGCATTTTCTAGGACCAAGGAGTCTGAATAGTAGTATCATGCAATTCTCATGCAAGCAAACTAAGCGTAAATAAGCTACTAAAGCAGACAATAAATTAAAGATATGAAAAAGCCCTTTATTAGGTCCAGTTTTAATAATGTTCAGTTGGCTAGAACCCTATTAAACAAGGCAGGTGATCAGTAATTCCATTTAAGTAACACAAGTGCCATCCTCTTGCTGTTATGCTTGCCCACAAATAAAACAAATATACTTGTAGGTGAATCAGACAAAGGAAATGGTGTTCAAAAGCACAACTCTGATAATCAGAAATGAATTAATGTTCCTACAGTGCTCTAGAAAGAATCCCACAAATACTCTTAACAATCAGTTGAGCTGTGTTGATATGCAGTAAGCGGAGCACTTTGAATTTAAAATCACCGGTGCCCATTCCAACCCAAATGACTGCAATTAAAAAGGTGTTAAGAACAATCATAATCTGGTTCAGAATTAAATCCCCCTTCATACCTTGGTTAAGGACTGTAAATTGAATAGAAGGTAACTTTGTAAGATTTTTACTGGTACCAGTGCCATGATGCATTTAAACTAATGAATTAATTCAGCACAAGCTGATTAGAAATTCCCCAAAATCCCACTCACCAGATACTTGGTGTAGCTAGAATGTTGCTCTGTTACAATGAGAGATAGCAGCATATCCCAAGGTTACACACAGCCTTCCACAGCACCATAACCTATAGTAAAATAGGCCAGTAATTTACATATAATAGTAGTTAGAGAGGTTAATAGCTCTTCTACATCTGATAAAAATAACAGAGCAAGCTGTCATTCTTACTGGGAAAATAAGATGAGGTCAAAACAAATTACTCTATTTAAAACAGGTCAGACCAGCCAATCCAAATGGTCTTTCTTGGCCTTAGGATCTATAAATTTTCTCATGCTTAGATTCAGTTTCCTCTGGCCTGTATTCAAGCTTGCTTGTAAACAGATTTTTATTGTGTCAATGATGACACTGATAAATGGATACAGTGCACAGGAAAGAGCTTTATCTATACGAGTCCACAAGATTTAAGTAGCCCAAGATGCTTAATTATCCACACCAAGATTATTTTCTTCAAGCAAACACTACAACACTGTCAGAGATTCACAGGACATGCTTGCCTCCTTCAATCAAATGGAGCATAAGTGTCTTTAGATGCCTAATTGAATTAACACTAATTCTTTGATTAACATTCCTTGCAAATGCAGCAATCCTACTGTTCTTGGACCAGGCCTGGGATTGTTACAATAATGCCATAACCTTGAAAGCAGCCAGAGAAAGTGGAACAGCCGTTCTGAAGCCAGACCCTTTGTCAAAACAATGGCTTTATAGTGAAAAAACAAATGAGCTTGGGTCTTTATAATAAAGTTAGTGATTCTGAGAAATACTGGTCAGAAGCAGGCAGGTTTTTCCTATGGATCCATGACAGGTGCCAAGCAGGGGGATGAGGAAGGCATTTCCTGAATAAAAAGGCAGCTGGAAAAATCAGTTCTTTTAAGTCTGCTTTATAATTCTGTATCTATGGGGAGTAGCCTAACCTTCAGAGCACACTAGCCAGACCAATTAAGACTCCATAAACATCACTCTGAAAAGGAGACCGTCTCCCTAGTAAACATCTAGTCTAATATGATCACATTTCAAGGCAAATAGAGAGGAATGAAGAAGGAGAATGCCTCTGTTTGATACATTTATAAATTTAAGTTTTAAAGAGCCCAGCATAAAAGGATGTAGCTCTACAAAGAATTTCAGCAGTAGGGAACAAGCTGATGTACAAAACCTTTCATCACTGCATAGCTAGGGGTCATAAATGCAGAGGCCTCAGGCTAGGGCATTAATTTCCCTAGCTGTCTGAAAGTGAGAAATGTACAAAATAAGCTTTTCACTGCATGTTTTAACAGTGTTAGAGTCTGCACCAGGTCTGTGTCTTTCAGTTATAGCTTGGAGGAAGGTTTGGGAAGGTTTTGTTTGGTTTTGGTTTTTAGTGGTCTACCTGTTTTTTACCTACTCGAATATGTCCTGCATTCCAAGGCAGCCTTAATGCAAGTCTGACAAAGGGCACTACTTTGTGTTGCTGTTCACAATAATCAAGCTCAGAATTTATTGAAGTGCAAAATGTACTGCTCTTCCTAGCTACATACAGCAGGCCTATAAAAGCATGCACAGTGTTTCATAGCCATGGGACTGCACATTATCGCTACCACGTATCTCTGGCAAGCAGTGCCTGCTGTTCTACACTCTTCATAAAGCTGCTCCTCATGAGTGTGGTATAGGAAAATTGCTACATGGAGACACTTCTGCTTTCTTTCCATTTAAGCTGCAGTAACAAACTTAACTGCAAAAAGTTTTTAAGTTCACTTCCATAGTTTGCTGTTCCAACCTCTTTCCTGATGATATTCCACTGAGGCTAAATAAAGGCAAGATTCAAAGCTGTTAGAGGGAGAGGTTTAAATATCCAGTAGCTTGCACATTCTAAAGATATAGTTCCCAGACACCACTGAAAGGGCAGGATTACCTTGCTTTTTGGCAGACTCACTCAGCATTTCACCTTATTCCTAGAATGTTTAATGGCATTACATCTTAACACCAGACCATCATTAGGCAAGGAACAGCAAAATTTTAAGGTTGATACCAATTATCTTCTCCTCCTTCTTAGAAATGTAAGGTTAGGTTCATTTGCAATGCAACTTAGACAAATTCACTTGAAGCATTAGAAGATAAGCCAACATGGAGTTTAAAATGGATCCAACATTGATATTGGAGAGAGTGCTGCCTGAGAATGGCTGCTGGACATGCCCAATTTGTCCATGGTAATAGAGTATGAAGAAATTTAAATTCACTATTCATAGAAGTAACTTAATTGACATTCTAAAGTGTTAAATCTGAGCATACAGTAAGTGTAACTGAACTAATAGGATATGGCTGGAAGGAACATGAGAATAATCACAGACTTGTTTAAAAGTAGCTGCCAGCACTCCTGTAAAGAAAACAATAGCTTTATTCTATGACACATAACTGACATAGGAGAACAAGAGACTATGAAAACAAATGATTAGGTGATGTGATTTCCAGGAAACTCCCCAAAACAGTTTTTCCTTTATAACCCAGTTCAGCTTTCCCTGGAATATTTACTCTAAAAAATGTCAAAAGAGGTATAAAAAATAAATATATATATAAAAAAATATATATAAGAGGTATAAATATAAAAAAATAAGAAAAGTAGGAAAATGAGAGTTCAGGTTGTCAGGAAATTGGAGCAGAAACAGTGCCCAGTATAAACAGCAGAGAACACAGAACGACACAGGACTGAGAATTTTTTAGGGCCTAAATCAGCAGAAGTATTTAAACGGCCACTAGTCTTAAAACTTGCTTTAGTGAATACTCTCTCATTCGAAAGGAATTCCAGCAAAAGAACCACAATAAAAAGAACTGTTAACTTCTGTTTAAAAGCACTGGTGCACTGAGATGCAAAGCAGCCAGTCAAGCTGTAAGAAAGAGCAGTGCTAAGCAAGTATAACTGAAAGATGCTTACTTTGGAGTAAGTGATGACAAATTCTCCAATACCATATTCCTCTAACATCCTTGCCCTTGTTAATTCTTCAGAAACATCAAAGGTTGTCAGGTGAGCCAAAACCTGACAGACAGCTCTGTTGTGTGAGTCAAATGACATGCTACTGCCATGCAGTCTGTATTTGTCCCACAAACAACATACAGACTTGGGGAATAGCCATTCCTATGATGTAAATGTAGGTACAAGCATTTATTGCATTTTGCAGGCAAGGGAAAGAACAGCTGAGCACAAACACTCGTATCACTGCCTTTAAGTGCTAGACCACCCATACCCAGATAAATATGGCACAGTCTTGAGTCATTGCCTTACAGCCTACTTGGCTGAACTGGTTCATTATCATAGTTTATTAGAATTTCTAGTAGAATTACAGCATTTATGAAAGGTACCGTGTATTTACGCTTCTCATGGAAGTACATTTTTTGGTTTAAGAAAAGGCTATTTTATAAATCCTCATGATAACATGAATGTAAAGAAGAAGGCTTTTACAATTTGAACAGGATAAAAACGTGTAGGTAATTTTGTCATGCTTAAAAAAAAAAAAAAAAAAGGATGCTCTTTGAGAAATAAGTTGCAGTGATGCTTTGAATGTGTTGGCCAATTGAGTGGGTTTGCAAAATAAAGACAGATGGCAATGGATTGCCCAAATGTTTCATTGTGGGAAGTGAGCCATTTGCTGCGCTTCCAACACAATTGGATTGCTGTGCCATCCAACATGATCTTATTCCACTCAGTTCCCCTACAACTCACATACTACCTGCTGCCCTGCTATGGGGCTATGTGGCATGAAGGGGAGTGTTGCAGGTGACCACTGTTCTATCAGCTATGGGAACAGAATGGTGTGGGGAATCCTATACATACAGTTTTCAAGACTATATGAGAGTATGAGTGGTCAAGTCCCATTTACTCTGAAGTCACTAGAAGTTGCTGTGTCTTTGAAATGACTGTTTTGAATAAATTCTTGGTTTCCTGGGTAATTTCTGCTTTTTTTTTCCTCCAAGCATGAGGTGAATGAGGTCAACAGCAACTCGGAATTCTCTAGAAGCCTTAGTGTCTCTGATCCTTCACTTATCAAGTGACACCAGTCTGGAACCAGGTTAACCCCAAAGTGTAAAACTACAGCCTGTACCTGGCTAAAAGACAAAAGAGTGCAAATGACAGCAGTAATGAAAGAAACTTTCCAGGAATCCCATCGGTCAAATGGCAGATAATGCATCCACTGTCTAAGAAAAGAAATTCCCAGGCAATGCCATTTTGGGAACCAAACTCTTTGTTGCTGCTCTAAAGCAGGCTCTTTAAACAAATGTATTTTCATAAAGAATGAATATTGGAATATCAGTTCACAAATCTGGTTCTTTTCCAGTGCAGCACCAGAGAGGTTCATTCCTGGATGATGGCATAATGCAGCTAAAACTTTTGAAGTGGACTATTCTTCCCATCCTTCTTTCCTTTACATAGAGAGGAAAAAAGAGGAAAAAGTTTGCAGGCTCTAAAGCCACATTTTATTACAAAATACGAAAAAAATAAAGTAGAAGATAAGTCCTTAAAGGAGTCTCAGGTCTGCTGTGGGAGACTAAGTAAATACAAGGCTCAGAATCAACCCCCTCCAATAGCATCAGGAGGGATGCCAGTTTCTTCCTGTCTTGCTCTGCAGCACAGCTTCCCTGTAGGTTTTGCTTTAGGTTGGCTTTGTGATCTGAGCTGACACCCAAGTTCCTCTTGGGGAATCACAATCTCTTCTTCCAGCAGGCTCCTGTGTAACACTAGTTCCCCTCCAACCTCCCTCCTTCTCCTTTGCCTTTCCCAGATCTTCCCTTCTCTCCTTCCCTAGGGTGACACAAAGCTCAAGCCAACAAGGCAAAGCAAATATAAGTATCTTCTCTCTCTGCCAGCTGCACCATCTCTAAAATATACTTACGGGTTAGTGAGCTGTGAACCAACCACTATATCAGTAGTCTGAGACAAACTTACAATGTGATTCTACAAGAGCATGACAGACTTCTCCTCAAGACTGCATTCATTTTACCAATAGTTGAGTATTCCCCAATAATTGGGTTTTCCCCAGTTATTCCACACAAGCCCATGTTGCCAAATGTATGCTTTGCCAGAGCTGCTGCAGTCAGATTTGAGATCTTTGTGCACCAAATTCACCTGTAGTTTGTTCTGCAAATTTCTTCCTCTAACATGGCTCTTACCATCTTCAGGCAACACTTTTAGACTGCAGTTCATTCTTCACCCGCTCTCTACAGCCAGAATAGGCCACACTCTGGCATGTTTGATTTCTTCCCCATAACACTGAGTAGTTCACTTATATGCTTTAAAATACTGTAGGCTACTTCAGGTTTTCCAGTCCAAGTTGTGAATAAACCCCTCAGGACATGGATCCTCATGTACCTGTCCATTGCTATCTCCAGGTTACAGGAATCACCTACCGATGAGCCCAGGGAAGTTCAGGGAAGGTGGTATTGCTGCTCAGCAAGCCAGGGTTGTGTAAAACACAACCTGCCATCCAATAGTGCTTTGTGGGAAAATGGCAGGAATCTATTTTTGTGTGTGCTTGTACAGATAAGCTCAGGTGGTTTCTATCTTCTTTATAGTGCTAGTATTTCTACACTGGATATGTAGCTTCAGTTCAGGCAAAATTCACACAGACTGGTACCCCGTTCTCTTGGTTTTCATCCTTATATTCACATATAATAATGAAGAACAAAAGAAGAAATGTAATCAGGATAAAACAGCTTTTCATTTCAATTGCTTTTACATATCATCAGGATTGCTTTGCTGATGTCTCTCTTGCAACTTCAGGAAACCACGTAAATCATCACCTTCTCAGAGTAGTAATTCAGACATTGCAACAGCCAGGAATCCCTGGTGCAACCATCCTTGCATTAAACCATGGAAACTCAGAGTGCTGAATTTAGAGCAGCTAAGCTGTAAATCTATTGTTGCATTAAGGGATTTCCTTTTAGAAAAGAAGAGGCTTGTTTCACTCTTGTGATACAACTGAGCACTGGGATCCTTTAGTCTAGATGATTAACATACCAGTATAAATCTATTTTTTGACAGCGATTTTCACTCATGATCCCTGTGACATAATATGATGACCAGGGTACTTCAGAATTAAACTGTCAGCCCATTCAAACAAACAAACTTTAAAGAATTGCAGAACAATAATGATGCTGAATCAAAAAATGATTCTTTTTCAAAGGAGTTCTGAATGTGCAAACATTATTAAAGACAGCAGATGTGCAGCTATTTTATGACACATATAAAACATTTTGCCTTTGACAAGATTAATGCAAGGGCTGACACTTTTGCACAAACAAGACCAAAAAACCTTCCTATAAACATGTCACCTGCACTGCAGAAACAACCAAATATCTGGAATAATCTATTCTTTAGGGAGAGCAGAAATAAGTTGAAGATACTGAATTAACTGTTGCCAGCTTTGAATGTGATGGGAGGGAAAAGCAACAGCTTTCTCACGATGTTTCATATTTCACTGGAGTGTGCCCTGTGGAATCTGGTCATGCAGCAAACAGCTACATTCAACTCCTTTGACCTCTATCAATGGTATCAGAGGCCACATTACTATATTTTCACCAATGTTGCAGTTAATCAGATGAAATGAAGAGGATCATTAGGTTAATAAGGAGAACAAGGCTTCCTAATAGTAATAAGCAACAGATTGCACAGAGCAAGCTTCAGTGGATAAAACATAGTGGCAGCTATTGGCACGGAGCATCCACAATTATTTAAATCAGCCTCAGCTGAAGAAAGAATAGTCTGGTCTAACAAAGCACATAATGCAGAAACAGCCACCCTGACCTCAATACTCACATGCCAAATCAAAGTCTGATCTGAAAAGGATTCTTGAAAATGAACACAAATGACAACCTTGTTCTGCAAACCTCTTCATAACTTGGAGACACATCCATTATATTTCATAATCAAAATTTTTAGTCCAAATTTATCTCAAGGAGAAATTAAAAGTTGCCTGATTTACTATGTGTAGCTCAGCCTTGACTCAGACTCTATTCTTGATCATTACATTATGCAAACTACTCCATAAAGCTGCATAATCCCTTTAATGCAACCCACACTGCTTCAAAAATTAAAAATCACAATTGTTTCCATTATCCTTTTAACTGGATGATGGCATGACTAATATACAATATAAAAAGTCAACTATTTAATCACACATAATCATCCCAGTTTACATTTTATTCATGCCAGGTATTTCTAAATTCAGATGTTATATTGTCAATTAACATAAAATTTATAGCTTTCAGCTTTTCAGACACACATTACCTCTGAATCAGTCAAATACTGAAGTATGACTGAAATGCATGGTAGGAATGCAGTATAAAAATCAATAATTGCATACTAGAAACTAGATGTTCTAAACAGTTCATGTCAGATTGTTGTGATTTCTCTGTGCGTGTGAGAGAGAAAGAACATGACGAGCATTAGCCCTATTAAAAAGGCTTGTTGCATTGGCATCAGCTGCAACACTCCTGGGAAACCCAGGCATTCTTTTCTGCTTCTCTACAAGAAGATGAAGGAAGAAAAGAATGAGAAGAGCTTCTACTCAGCAGCACATTCACACCTGCCTTACTAAGTGATTTGATGAGCTGATTCCTATGCTAAACTGAACACTATATACTGTTGCAGAAAAGGAAAAGATATCAGAAACTCCTCTAGCAGTGTTAACTTCTCCAGAGAAATTCTTTCTGGGGGTTATCTAGGTGTTCCTGCTCCGGCAGGGGGATTGGACTAGATGATCTTTTGAGGTCCCTTCCAATCTCTAACATACTGTGATACTGTGACACTGTGAAACAATTCCTCCATGCAACATAACATTGATTCCATAAAGACATCCTCTGGTCTTTTATAATATTTAAGTGACTGACTATATAAATTGTTTGGTTAAAGAACTAAAGCTACACATCCATTGTAGCAGACAATATGAAAACTGTACAAAAATAGCCAGGATTAAGGTACACAGGGAGCTCTTTCCAGACTGCAAAGGAGAGGCTAGACCGTAAGTTCTAAGTTAATGCTCAAGGGTCTTGTCTGAGTAATTTTCTGAAGCATCTCAACCACATCTGCTCATTAATTTTTAAATAATTCCTAATACCTATTGATTTGCAAATTCTATTGTGGAAACAGTTCTGAGGTTTTTGTTTTATTTTTTGTTGTTGTTCTGATGAATTTTCTGTTCTGGCAGGAAAAATCCCAAACAAACAAAACAACTTTAAGTTGCTGAAAAGTTCTGACATTTTATAACAGATTTCTTCATTTAGACTTCAGAATTATGTCTTTGTTTTAAATGCAAGAGGTCAGTATCTCAATGAAATGTGCATCCTTTTATAGATTCAGCTCACAAACCATTCAAAGGTTTGAACCTTCTGTGCCTCCCCTGAGAAAAGAACTATTTTTCTAAAAGCTCAGATGTTCATTAGACAGAAAAGCTTTTTATTGCTCATCCAGGTTGCAAGCCCATTTTCATATTCCCCCTTTAAAGATCCACTTGCCTATTTTCCTCATGGTGAAATATTCATGGATTGCAGTTTATGCAAAGGAATTAATTTAAGCAGGATGCTTCAAAGTTACTATAAAATATGGTAAATTATTTGAATGGTAGAGAGAACACTGAGTCTACAGAGGACTCATTTATTCAGGAGGAAAGTATATAAAACCTCTGAAACACTCCGGTATTTAATAAGAGAAAGTTGAGATTTAAGTATTAAAATACAATTTGGAGTGAGGGAAAGGTAATATTTTTCATAATAAAGTGAAAATAAATTACATGCAATTGAAATTGTAAAGCCATTGCAGAAAGCAGTAGTTATTAATATCTATATAACTGTTATTAGAAAAAAACAGTAATTGACTCTTATTAGAAATAACTAGTAATTAGCTGAGCTAGAAAATTCCAAGGCAGTCAGATGAAGTCAGTCTTCTCCAACATGAAATAGCTGCCACCTACAAAACAGATCCAAACCCACAGATGTGTGGAATTGAAGTGAAATCTGAAACAAAACCAGAGGAAACCCAAAATGAACTACTGAGAAAATAAGACTGCTGAAGACTAGGAATGCCAAGAGCCTGCGATCTTTGCCAAACTTGGTTTCTAGAGTTGTCCATCACATGGAGAAATACACAAAGCTTTAATGTCACCAGAACTGAGAGAATCAACTACATAGATGGAGCTGCCATTTAACAACAACCAATCTAGTGTGTTAGCAAAAACAGACAAAAACCTTGACTAGGTTAAGCTTACCCAAAAATAAGTATTTCTAAGAGAAACACAGGGGTTTGGTTTTATTTTCTGCAATAATTGCATTGAATGTGTAATTTGGTTTTGACAGATTTTGTACAATTAGGGAAGAATTGCCTTGTGAAGAAGAGGTTTATCTTTCCTCTTTAAGATATTGTAGTTAAAATCTGGCAATAGCTCTTGCAGAGGCTGTGATATTTGTTATATTGTTTATGCTGTAGTTGTCCTGGAAGTCATAGGCTGGTTCCAAGAATTACTATGCTTACACCTCTGTAAAGCAGGACCAGTGTATGGTAGCCTGCATTCTGATAACTGCAATAATAGGGGATTATATTTCTGCAAGATACTGGTGTTGTTTATAAACTAGGCTCAACAGGCAAGATTCGCCTTTTCTTTGTGATCCAAGTGCAGAAGCTTTCAGGTGTATGTGGACAGAAGAGAGCCCAGGTCAGGCCCTTTGGTTCTGAGGCCATGTCAGAGCAACCAGCCAGTGTTTCCCATCACAGAGTGGTTACAAATGACCTACTTTCCAAGCCCATTCTGCCCTACCCTCTGAACAGAATGAAAGGAGAAAAGGGAATTTTCTTGTGCTTCTGTCTGCACTCATTCATTACCTCCTCAGCCTGGTGCACTCCCTGCTCTCCACATTCCCCATCAACTGCTTTGATCAACTCTCTCAAAAGGGAGGTGAAATAATTGAGCTTTTGAGCTTTTGTGCAGACTGGCTGCTGAACACCCCACAGCAATGTCCTCCTCAATGCATGATAGCTTCCTCAAAGTATAAAAACCCAACCACAAACAACCCAAAACCCCAAATCAGATCTGCTGCAACAGGGTGCCTGTCCTGAAGGTAAAGCTACAGAAGCTTAGATGAATATTGATACAGTGCTTGAGAAGGAATAAAAGCCTTCCCTGAGTCTGAAACAAAGGAATGTCAGCACTGCTTTGGCATAAAAGAATATATAATTTTTTACTCCTATTTCCTTTCCTTTAAATGGGTGGAAGGTGGCTCTTAGCATCCTTAAGTACCTTTGTACACAGTTTCTATTTACTCATTTGATTTTATAGCTATGGTGGGTTTTCAAGCTTTAATGTGTTTTGTAGGTGTAATAAATCCAAATAAGCATTCATAAAGAATTCTGTTTCCCTTTTACATGCCTGCACAATCTCCACCAGCATCATTTTACTTTAATATCTTCTGTACAATGCTACCACATAATGTTATTGAAGAACTACATATTATCATTGACTTCTTCCCTCCAAACTATGAGGAATAAAATCAGCATGGTATTGCCCATGTTGAATCACAAGACAGCTTAAACCTGGATCTTGTTGAAAAGACACCTTTTCTCACAAGTTCTAGGAGTTATTAGACTATTTTTTTTAGCTTGACAATAAGAGCAGATTCAGCTTCAAGTTTCAGACACTGTGTGTTTGGTAGGTTTTAGTTTTGTTTTGTCAAGAGCAATTTAAAAGTATATATTTTTATTTTCTAACAGTTCACTCTGTAGAACTTTTACTTTCTTTTTGTTTCTTGCTTTGCAGAGTCTGTTGAAATGAATAATTGAACTGTTTTGAGTAAGATTTTCGGTAGGGAAAAGATAATGTAGAACAACACAAACAGTTAGGTACAAACAGAGCAGAAAAATACACTGAGTTTGGTAAACAAGCCCTGAAATCAAGTCTGCCTCAGCATGAAAAATACATGTGAGTTTCTAATAGAGAAGAACTCAAGATTCCCCTGTTTATGTAATATAAAGACAATGCCAAAGAGAAAAAGAGAACTGATACCATTTCGATGTATCAAACAGCAGCCTCAACTCTTAGTGCACATTTCAAGCATTCTAGGGCTCCTGTGAACCGCTGAACTGCGTATTTCACAAGTGATATCACATCAGCAGTCCCACTTGGAAGAACATTCAGACAGATACCTGAAAAGCCACCTAGCAAGTATCTCATCATACTGAGATGAAAAAGAATGTGGGTGGCTCAGACGTTCCTTGCCCAGGTCATTCACTGTGAATTCAACAGGTTATTTTTGTTTGGTTTTAGATAAACTCTTCCATGCCCTGTGCTCCTATCCCTGTTTCCTTAGCCTGAGGCAGGCGTTGGTACACTGTCTCAGCATTACTGTTCCTCTGGGATTATTCATAGAGTTTGCCACATAGTAAATATTCACATAAATTTAACACATTTCTTATTATGCTCAGCACCAGTAAAAACATTGGTCTGTTTTGCATCCTCCTGCCTTGCTAGCTTTCTAGATGCTCTTTCATTCATTAAGATGTCATAGATGTTCACAGGTCTGTTTTCAGAGCTAACTAGAAAATATCATTTCTTTATGCTAACTAAAAATCTCATTTCTTTACTTCTGAAGCTTCAATTTCACTGGCAATTTCTGGTACCATTTCCCATAAAGAATCAGGAGCAACTAAGTGTGGTATGGTGGACTTGCTTCTATGAATAACTTCTGTGAAAGCTATTAAATTCCCAACAGAAAAGTCAATGTTTCCTGTGGTATGCCTGTGCCGAGGGGATGCTTCTGTTTCTACCACAGAAAAAGGAAAGGAGAATCATGCCCACCTCTCAGACTGGTATTTTCAAAAGGGCCTTTCTTCAACTGCAAGCAAAGGACTTCTTTGGAAAGAGCACGTTTGAAGTTAATGTCTGCATTTTCAGAGCAATAAAGGTTAATTTTTCTATTGATTTCTCAAGTCAAACTGACTGCTTCATGTAATGGGGATGAAGACAACTGTAGAAATATTGTTACTGAAACTTATGAGGTGCACCTAAGGGCCAGTCATGAATAGATACCACTGTGCCATATATACAGCGTAGTGAGGTATTCCTGCCCTGAAGATGTTCTGTAAAGAGGGAAGAACAGAAGTACATGAACTGACTGACAAAAATCATCTCTTTCTCAGGTGCAGGGAGGAATTAGTAGAAATCAGGTAAAAGAATGGAGAAAGCAAACAACAGAAGAGACAACGTGAAACAGAACTGAAGGAAGAGCTGCAGTATGAAATGAAAAATGCCAAGGAAATGCTCAAGTACACAGCCAGGAACAGGGTAAAGTCCTGTCCGAGCTGCAGGAGGCCCTGCCTGGCTGCTCTTGCTGCTGCTCCTCCCTGCTGGGGAATGGCTGGCTTTGCTTTGAGCAACAAAAGTAAGAAAATAAAACAGTAAAAGGGGCACAGCACAGCCTCCTCTGCAACCAGGATATTACCCAAGTTAGCCTTAGGAAATCACAAAGTATATACATGATGAAAATATCACATATGGTCCTCCTCTGGTTTATAAGCTATCTATCCTAGTCAGAGCTTGAATAGTAGCAGCAGATTTTAAAGAAACAGCTTGGCTGGCTTCCCTTCAGAACTGCAATTGCCCAAGATTCTTCATTCACGAGGAGAAGGAATTGCCAATTCCTTCATTCAAAAGGAGAAAGAATCCCTCCTACTTTGCCAGGCACGATTCAAACCAAATAATTCAAGAAAATATACATATTATATGCATCAAAAAGATATCCATCTCCTTCCATGAATCCCTAAAGCACCTGCACACTGAGTGTAAAACCCTTTCTCTCCATTCCACAGGTGGATGTTTTTGTAAGAGGGTGAAGCCTCAGCCACTTGCTAAAGCAGTAAATTATGCAGTGGGAAAAAACGAGGGTGACAGCATCCAGCTGTAACAGCAGGCACACAAAATGTAGGTAAACAGTTTAATTACCCAAACATTGTCAGCTCCACAGAGAAATTGATGAAAGATTAAATTTCCTTTTTAATCCCCCTTATGTTTCCCCCATGTGAATATTTTCCTCCCAGAAGCAGAACTCTATTGTTTAGGTAAATAACCACAAACACAGCCTGACCATCCTTCCTCAGCTTTACTTTGCTTCAGATCATCCCTATACCATCTCTAGTATTTCTCCTTTCCTTTTGGATGAACAAATGTGTTTGAGGCAAATCAGATTTCCTGTTTCTGGTATGCGGTCATGTCAAGGGAAAATAATTCTCTATGGAAGCTCTTTGCAGCTCATAAATAGGAGTTTAAGGCTTAAATTATCATGCATCCACCAAAACACAGAAGTGCTGTGTTACCTACAGCAGCCACAGGCTTAGATTTGGTTTTGGTTATAGTGCTCAGAGGCTTCTACCAACTTCAGCTGAAACAATTTCTTCCACTGTCCTTGCCCCTGCCAAGCTACTGCCACCCCAAGAGGTCCGTCCCTTGTACATCTGGCCGCTTGCTGTCCTTGCTTTCCCACAGCTCCTATCATACAGCAGCAGGCTGCACACTGTAAGTAAGCAAAACCGATTGTTCAGAAGAAACAAGGCTTACAGCAAAGCTTCTGCCAAGCTGAAGAAGCAGATTTTACTATGCAAATGGCAATTGCAGCAATCTTTAAAGAGAAGTTGTTGACAAGCTTTAGGCAAGGTAAAAACAGACAGAAGAAAGCAATTAATTTATTATTTTCCCCTGTAAAGAACAGTGTCTAGGTAATGGCCCATTGTAAGCATGAATAATACTGAAGCTGGAAGCAACATGGCATAATTTTAACATTCTGCAGCCTTTTTTAATCTATCTTATTGATGTTCACCACATCCATAAAGCTCAAAAGAATGGGTATACTAAACTTAAGGAAAATATAAGATCTCATTTTGTGCCTTTCAATTTCTTCATTATGTTGCCATAATGTCAGTGTAATATATTTCACCCTTTTGCCTCTCTTTTAGCATTAATTTTTTGATTCTGCTGTGATCATGTCTGGTTCTTGGAAGCAATGAGATGAGTTATGAATACTGCTTTAACTCCACTATCTGGGAGAGGAGCATGATGTGCTGAGAGGAAAAAATATTACCTGCTTTAGGACTGGGAAGTCAACATTAAGCAGCAGAGCATCTTACCATCTGTCATACTGGCCTAAAGGAGCTGTGGGACACAAACAGTAAGAGCAACAGTTGGAACTGACAGAAATGGCTAAGTTCTGCATAGCTTTGAAGAAGACTTGAGCCAAAGATTTGCCAATTTAGCAACAGATTACACTCTGCTTAATTGTGCAGTATAAAATGAGATCAAGAGAACTGCATTATTTCTAGGAAGAGAACTCATAGAACATATCACATCTACAAACCCCAAACACTGGGGAAGAGCTATTGAACAGCCAGAGGGCTGTCAGGACCCAGATGACTACCTCTGGACAAAGATTGCAAGACAATATTTATTTAGGCCATTTTTTTCCACAGAAGATACACTATGTTCTAGTCTAAGGATAGGGTAGATCAGAAAGCTGTAATAGGCGAAGTCAACACTGCATGTTCTTCTGACCATCATTGAACATATGAACATCACTGCGTCACTCTGTAGTTGACAGGTTTAACTACATTACCCACAGTGGAAGAGGTCCACTGGAGGCATAAAGATATTTTGTGTATGGATGGCTCATTCAAAAGAGGAAAGCCCTTTTTTGTGCCCAAATCAGGCACAAAAGGAATTTAAACTGGGGACCCCATAAGCCACTGTGCTATAGGTCAGAGATGAGAGTTTGAAAGACACTTTGCTGAAGTGCGTTTCAAAGCCAGGGGGGAAAACAAGAGACTTCTTGTTGTGCAAGAGCTCATCCCGTTTTCTTATGTATTCTTTCATTAAGCTACCCTCCTCTCACAAAGCCAGGAGATCACTGCGCAAGAGCTGAGAATCAATTAAGAAAATAAACAAAGTTTAAGAACTTAAACATATTGAATTTTGTCAAAGTTTTCTGCATGAATGGAATATCAGAATCATTTTAGAATTTCCTTGCAGTAGATGCAAAGAAAAAGGCGAAAGAAACAAAACAAAATCAAGACACACGCACAGGGAATTGCTGATCTGATGGGTTCTGTTTTACTTGAAAAGTTTGTGTTTTACCTGCAAAGTTTTCAAAGTCATCACTGAGCATCTTATATGTAATTATTCAGGAGTTGTTCATAACCACACGCTTGCCCTCAATCTGCCTCATCTTAGTTTGTAATTCCTTGGGGAGAATGACACTTTTTTTTTTTTAACAAAAAAGCAGAAAACAATGGCTTGGAATCTTGCCACTCTCTTATTAAAAATGAGTATCTACGCCCAACTGGTTGTATGCAGACAAAAAAAATCTGTGAATACATAATTTGAAGCTGAACAGCATGCAAATATATTCAACAATTCATCTTGCTTAAGAAGCCTAAGGAAAAAGGCACACTAAACAAAGAGCGTGTGAAGCATTCCAAAAGCATCCTGCTATGTTTGCAGTGATCGCTTTAGAGGAAGTGTAAAGGATGAGAATTAGATTACCCATTTCATAATGACTTTGGAAAACAGTGATCCAAAGAGAATGAGACCACACTTGGATGTTCACCATCAGTGCTGCTTACAACAGCTTGAGCAGCAGCTGCCCTACCCACCCAATTCTCCAAGGCTCTGTACATTAATCCATGCAGTCCCACCAGAAAAAGCAGGACAAACACCTTAGGGAAGGAGGAAAAAAGGAGGAACTGTTTAGCCTAGCAAAAAAAGTTCACATGTAACTATAGCCTAACAAACTACAGATAAAAACTAAACCCTTAAGTGCACATCTGAATAATTTAAGTCCTCCAGACCTTCAGGTTAATGTACTCCCATATACATTTATATTAATAAGATTAACTGCAGATTTTTACCACTTAATGAGTTTTTAAAAGAAATCATGACATTTTGAAGTTTTATTTTTTGTGCTAAACCATATATTTAGTTTATTTTTCAATAGCTAATATAGAGAGGCAGGATTCTGTTTTCCATATAAGGCAATTAAGTTTTAATGATTAGCCTTCCTTGCACTAGAAACACAGTTACAGCCCAGTGTCTTTGGTGTAACATACATTTTCCAGACAAAAACTCCAAACACTTACACATTTCCAAAGTATTTGGTGCCAAAAACTAATGCTTATCAAAGCCCAATTAAAAAACTAAGCTTTGGATCCAGCCTTAATAGAAGCTGTTTATCACCTGTCAAGCTATTTATTTGCGCTCAGAAATCTGTACACCTGTTACCTTTAGTAAGTAACCAGGTAAGTCCTAAGAGACCAAAGCAACAGTGTTCCAACACGTGCCATATCCATGTTCTCATAACTGCAAAGGAAAACCAAATGTGACAAAAACCAGGCAACTCCTATCAGCTTCTACTGTAGCTTATCATATGGTAATGAAATGTTCCCAAAGCTTCACAAGAACTGTTCTTAATCTAAATACATTAGTTCCCAAGACTTCAGTATTCAGCTTAGGTTTTCAAGAAATCTTTCTCATATAAGGCAGATGTTTGTAAGAAGGTTTTTCATTTGGATAAAGGTCACTAGCTGCAGTTGGACGGGTCATTCTGTGCCACACAGCAAATCGTTTGACTCCACACAAGATTTAATATCCTGTGAATCAAAGCGTAACATGCTTTTTGTTTGCTTACAAAGAGCTTTATCACAAGCACACACCGGCGACTACAGACAACTGCAGCAAGACATACAAACCTCTTTGTCCTCACGAGCTCCAGGCAGTGGGCAGCATGTACTAGGGAGTCGTAGTGTATGAAAGAAAAGGGATGACTTTGACCACAGCAATAGGATGTCCCTTTTCTCTTGCTCATCACATCCATTGATTCTGCTTTTGGCCCTCTAGGTCTTTTCCCATTTCCCCATCTCAGTAACCAGAGATGATAATAGAAGTATTGAAGGGCCAGAGTATGGGTTTTAGCCAACTTTTCCCCTTCACCATTCAATGTCTCTAACCAAAGAGCACCATTCACCATTTCAGTGGGTTGGGATCACTGAGTCTACATAATACAGGTGAGATAATAACCAAGCACGAGATTCTTCTTGCTTGGTTCATGACTTTAATGTATGAGTTTAGTTAGCCCTGCAAGACACAGAATCATAGTAGGTTATGTACATAAAATGTAAACAGATTTCACATGTGCCTGGATATTTTCCAGTCTGAATTTAGGGTACAAGATGTGCTTAATACTCCACAAGAAACTCTCTACTCTGGCTGTTACTGTCAGGATTGCACTGGCAGATCGGCTGAGAACAGAGGACAGTTTGTGCGGCTTTGCTACATTATCTCAACACTATCATCTGTTTCCATGAATCAATCTTAATTTTTCTTACCTTTATTGGGTGGTTATATGGAGGGCAAGACACTTCTCTCCCATATCCCCTGACCAATCTGAGATGTATTAATCTGAACATCATCAAATGAATGAGTAAAACCCATGGTGGTGACATTTGTGATGTCAGAGGAAGGGTACAGGACATCAGAATTTGATCTAACAACTCCTGACAGTTGTGGCTAGTGAAATGCTTAACCTCTCAATTTTTTTTTTTTGCAGTCAGTGAAAAATGAACATGAGATCCTTGATAACAAAGGCAAAAGACAGAACTCATCGCCAGGTATTCCAGAGCAAGGAAAAACATTTAAGTTTCCATGATCACTTACTACCATTTTTATCCTGCCTTGGTCTTCCACACTCACCAAGAGCCCCTGTGCTGTTAACAAACCTTGTAAAAACTCCAGGGAAAACACACCAGTAGAAGAGGCTGAGTCTGTCCATACAGAAAGGCCACAATCCTGTATATGGTCATTGAGGTGTTATCAAACCCTGATATCCAACCCAAATGTTACTGCATTTTGATAGAGAAGTGAAATATAACTGCAAGAGAAGGATTTCTAAAAATTGCCTGATAAAGGCAACAGGACCTGTTTATCAGCAGCTGCAAATCCCACACATGTAGCTGCATCTCCCACTACACTTATTTTAGAGCACATAACTGTGAACATCAAGTACCAGTTGTGAAGCCGAAGGCCCAGAGGTTTTCAAAAGCAGTAAGCTGAAAGACACCTCCTTTGACTACTGCAAAGTGCAATAGTGCTGAAAACCACATCAGTGCACAAACAAGGCAACAGTTTATAGCAGGCTTGCATACAGAGTTTTAGGAGCTCATTGGCCATAAATCATTTAATCACAAAAACCACCTGGAAAGTAGAAGAGAGTCATAGTTTGGAGCAATTTTGCAAAAGGTAGTAAGAATAATCATATTATTTAATTAGCAGTGTTCTTTAATGAACTTGTATTCAATTTCAAGGTCTTATAACCACAAAGTATTCTAGAAGCCTCAGCTACACTTAATCTTCAGGCATTTCATCTCAGACATTTTACAAGCAATCACTGATCTGTATTCCACTTGAGTTATTCTTTACAGCATAACGTACTTAAAAGGTATCAAAGTATTAAGTGTAGTACAACAAACACTGGAATTTAATTCTGTTATAGAAAATATTTTCATCTCCAGTCAAAAGATAAAGCAGATAGCAATTATGATAATAGTGCAGATTATACACCAGAGCACCCATAATTTACCTGCTACAATTTTACCAAGGCTAGTATTCTGTAAGTCTCCATACTGCAGGTCTATTTGCAAATTCACTGCTCAGCCTGCTCTGTCTGATGTTAAATGCATTCACACATATTCAAATGAAAACTGAGAAGACTAAGTATATGACCATGACTGCCTATTAAAATGCATGTCTCAGCACAGTGAGCTTTTGGTTATTAGTATTACAGGGCACTATTGAGAAGAGGAGCATCGTTAGCCTCACTGTTCTGGACAGGTTCCAAGGCTGGTAATTGCTTTCTGCATACTAAAATCATCCCTGCATTTGGAGTCAAGACCTCGAGCTCCCAAACACCGTTAGCTAAAGAAGACTTTCCACCAGCTCACTGGAGGGACTATCATGTATTAAATGACTTACTATATTAACAATAGAAAGCAGTGTCACAAACCACTGTAGTGTATGTACTGTGGAGATCAGGAGCCTCTAAGCATGATTTAAAGGTGGCAGCCTGCAATAGATTTCTAAACAGAAAAGAAAAAGGAAAAAAAAAGAAAAATAAAGAAAAAAGTCATCTTCAATTCTCACTAAGAGCCATCCTTAAATTTGTACTATTAAAACAGAAATATACCCACAGAGAAAAGGGTTTGGAAAAAACCCACATGCTATCCTTAGTGACCTGGTAGCCACTCATCACATTGGTCTTGATGACTTATGCTCTTGATTAATTTAGCCTCAGCACAGTGGAGGAAAACTAAAGGACAAGGGCAAGATTTCACACTTCTCTTTCCAGATCTCTTGTTAATCTTGAAGCTATTTTATTTTATTCAGCAACACTGAAAATTCCTGAATTAAGTTTCACTTGAGCTAAAGATCCTACATACTATTTCTTCAAGAAAAATTCTACTCAAAGGAAAAATTTCATTACTGTCTTCACATCAGCCCATCTGAGCCATCTGCTTGTCAGTGTAGGATGGTTCAATGCAGCTCATCTTGTCTAGGCTTGTCCTAGAAGTCAGGATACCTCTTCCAGAAAGCAAAAGCAACACCATAGCTTAATATACCTAGTGCAATTATTAAGGCTTTCTTGCATTCCTGTGTATTTTTAAATGATCTTTTTCCTCCCTGGTATTTGCTGTGATATTTTTATTATTTCTCCTGCCTCTATTGAAAGGTTTTAGAATTTGTAAGTTCACTTATGGTAACCCACTGGGTTCACACATCAGACATCTCTTGTAGGGCCACATCATTAGTTCCACAGCAAACCATGCTGACCTCTCTGCTGATCTTACTTAGCCTCAAACAAAGTAAATCAGAACACTAAGGAAACTCGGTTCCCTTGTCTGCAGAAGGAAGGGAACGACAGATAATGTTAATATTTTCTGACAATGTTTGTCTTCAGAAAGATCCTCTCCCACTCCTTTCCAAAGGATCTCGACTAGATCCCAGGAAAGAACTACAAATACAAAACCATGAATTAAACACACAGACAAAACCCAACTAAACAAAAAATCCCAGGGTATCCAACAATTTCTTTGGGAAACAGTGTAAGCCGTGACCCTCATCTTTTACCACCTAACATTTCCACAATAAGATGAGAGGTGTGCAGACCATGCCATTTTGAGTGGCACTGCTTTCAGAAAAATTAAAACCTCTTTCAGACCAAGTATCCAAACACCTGCAGTCAGTTAAAAAACCTGAGCAGTACCTATCTTGGGGAGCTCTAACACATGAAGGAAAACTAAATGCTCTTTTTTAAGTACACTTCCTGCTTATCTGGAGCTACACCTCTGACTAAGAATAGAAGGAACTTACCTAATATTTGGTTGTACTTAAGATGATTCAGTATGCATATTGACAAAAACTGTGCTAGACACACGTCCCTTCCATTACAGGGAGAATTATTGATTTTCCCCTGATTTGTTTCATTTTCTTCCAACTTTACAAAACAAAGTAAGCTATTATCCAAGCAAGACAGCTGCTGCTCAGAGCAGCAACTGGAATAAAAGCATCTAATTTGGTACTAAGTATTCAGGATGATAACAATCACTAATCCCAGCACATCTTGCAAGAGGAAAGAAAAAGCGTGTATGTTGTGGGAGGGCAGAAAATGCACATACTGACTGCCAAAATGTAACATCAGGCCAGGAACCCATAATCATCAAAGCAAAGATGGATGTAAAGTAGCAGCACAGCTACTGTTAAGCTCTTTTTACCTTCATGAGATCAGAAAACACAAAAGGCTCTTTATATATGTGCATGTGTATGTGCACACAACTATAAGACCTCACTTACTCGTCCATGCAAGTCTTTGCAGCCCTTGTAATCTAATGCTCCCTGCCCCCCTCCCTAACATCTTCCTTCTTTTATTTTCCTGTTTCATAGAATCATAAAATAATTAGGGTTGGAAAGGACCTTAAAATCATCAAGTTCCAACCCCCCTGCCATGGGCAGGGACACCTCGTTCTAAACCATATTACCCAAGGCCTCGTCCAGCCTGGCCTTGAACACTGCCAGGGATGGAGCATTCACAACCTCCCTGGGCAACCCATTCCAGTGCCTCACCACCCTAACAGGAAAGAATTTCCTCCTTATATCCAATCTAAACTTCCCCTGTTTAAGTTTTAACCCATTACCCCTTGTCCTACCACTACAGTCCCTAATGAAGAGTCCATCCCCAGCATCCCTATATGCCCCCTTCAGATACTGGAAGGCTGCTATGAGGTCTCCATGCAGCCTTCAAGTAGGACAAGCTCCAAGTAGAACAAGCAGAGAGCATCACAGGGAACTGCATGCTTCACAAAGCCTCCACAAGGACCAACATGGCCTTTTCCACAGAACCAACACTATTGTAGCATGCAGCTGGGCGCAAAGAAAACTCAGCTGTGTGACACACTGCACCAGAATTCAGAGTTCTCCGTTTGAATCGTGCACTCTCGGAGTCTGGTTACCATTTTTTAAATGTGAAAATACACATTTAAAGAGGAAACCACATTTAATGGGACACCACAACTATTAAGACAGATTATTTACAAAGTAGCATTTCCCTCTAAATAGAAGCTTTTGAAATACCTGTAACAATATAAGCGTTGAGAAGACCATGCATTAGGTAACACTGCTTCCTCCCTGCCTCGCCCACAAAAACATCCTGCTTAACAGCTTGCATTCTTTAACCATTAATTCGCTTATTATTTCTGGTTACCCATCGAGCAATGCAAAAGCAGAACAGTAGAAATCCATGCCAGGACACCAAAAGCCAGAAACTTAAACCAGCAATATCATATATGCAGTACAGAGAGTGTTCAATACAGTTAAAGAATAAAATACAGACCCAAGTCTCTCCTGGTTTCCACTTTCTGCTTCACTGACTAGCTCAGTATGGCACTGAGAACCCAGCTGAGCCAAATCAAAACCATTAGCAGCTGCCCACTACCTTTGCTCTGAGCACTCTATGGTGGGTTTGCACCTAGGGAAGTACTGGCCCAGAACATTAACGCTGTAATTGCCACACTACTGAGAAGTGTGGCACCAGCTTTTGGTAAAACCTTCTCTGCTATGAAGAACTGCCCCATTTCACACCGTGCAGAAGGCCATGTAGAGCTGATGGTTCCACTCTCCCTGGTCTGCTTTGGAAGGAGCAATTTACATTTGCCAGGCTGTGATATTACCCTGTATTTTTAACTTAAGGTGTTGCTGAGCAGAAAAAAAAAAAGGACTTGGTGCAACTGATACACTCTCTTTCCCAAATACAAAAGTTATTGTCAAACTATTGCCTTGAAGTTTAAAACTCAAGTTTCCTTCCAGCACATTCAAAGGAGGCACCTACCTATTTTATGAAGAATAAATCAAAGATTGATATTTTCTTCTGAAATGCAGAGATTGGGCTGTTCTGATCCATTTTTTGGAGTGTTTTTTGCAGTAGTAATGAGACAATGACAAACTTAATGGCCATGTCTCTTTCCTTATGCCTCATAACATTCAGAAAAATTGTTTTCCAAGAGAAAACATCAGCTGAGGGATTCATAAGAATGAATTCATAGGAAGAATGGTTGCAGAGCTTACAACAAAAGCTCTGTCCAAAAAGTACACAGAAAACCAAATCTGAATTTATGGCTATTGATTGTATATGCACTGATAAACAGCTGAGTTTTAGACACACATCTAAACTGGAAACTTCTAACAACGGCATACAGATGAGCCAGTTATAGCATTCTCCTTTTAACAGTAACTCAGTTCAGAAATGAAATGGGACTAATATGCAGAAAGAAATAAGTGCAACATTTCAATGAGTGCTCACCCCAAAGCTTCATATTGCAGAACATTTCCAAAGTCTTACATGACAGGGAGGGCTCTATTGTAAAATGACTTCTGGAATATTTGCTCTGTATCTTTAAGCATTGCAAATAGTGAACTTGAAGTTTAGACTGCCAGAGAAAATGAGCCTCCTAAGGACCTAGGTGGGCATTCCCTTGGGACTGATGAAGCCACCCATCCATGTTAGGTGCCTGACTCTACTGGGAGCAGATTCCCAGACTGTTTATGCAAATTGCACAAGGTGCCTGTCTGCATCTTTTCATGTTTTATAAACACCTCTGTGATTTTAGCCTTGGTTACAGTACAGAAAAAAACAAAGCCAATTACAATAAGGCTTCCAGGTGGTGTTTTAGTTTTCTTCTTTTTCACATAAAAGTGGAAGATATAATGCTTTACCTTCCTTAAATGAATGTGTTCTAGAAGGGCAAAGCACTGTATCCTACACTTTTATTGGATTGGATCTCAGATCACTCTCCAACAATAATTAATGAACATCGCCTCACTGCTCTTCTTTAATCTAGATAAGCATCAGCAATATTTTACACAGCAGGTGTAAAGTGCCTTGCCCAAGGTCACACAGCCAGGCTACACCAGAGTTGGGAATGAATCAGTTCTCCTTTGCAAGACACCCATCCACAACTTTTAAAAACACTGCTGAAGTAATGCTGCTCCTCTTAAAATATAAAGCCCTGTAAGTCCTCATGTGCAGTCTGTGAACAGCTTTGAAATCATTCCAAAGAGAAGACCATGCATTTAAATGGGATGATCTCCTGAAGTGGGGTGCAGAGCTAAGGAGAAGGGGAAGTTTTCCAGCAGTTTTCCAACAGTGCTGCACCATCCCTTTC
The DNA here is from genome assembly GCF_033783945.1 of Neopsephotus bourkii. Taxonomy (NCBI): domain Eukaryota; kingdom Metazoa; phylum Chordata; class Aves; order Psittaciformes; family Psittacidae; genus Neopsephotus; species Neopsephotus bourkii. The sequence continues at coordinate 5,586,905 of NW_026902223.1, forward strand.
TTGCACCTGAGCATTTGCCTTGGCCCAGAAGCTATGCACAACAAGAAGGGTGGGTCAGAGGCAAATGAGTGTGCTAAAATACAATATATCACAGCACCCAGTAATCCCTCAAACAAAAGAATTCTGGCCTGCATTCATTTTCTATCACACCATTCTGCTCCTGGGTCTCCTTTCTTAAACGTGGTATTAATGGCCGCAGAGCAGTGAAGGGTCACTGGAAGTTAGGAGGAAATGGCAGATTTGGGGGCTTCTTTCTTGTGTCTATTTCTTGGAAATGGGAGATCAAAGTACACCAAAAGGGAAAAAAAAAAAAACAAACCCCAACACCTGTCTGTTTTATTTCCTCTCTCCTAGACAGCTTCATGATCTATATTGTTAATATAATGGCAGAGCTTGTTCCATTCTTCAATTGCTTGTCACCTGAACTTGGCAGACTTCACAAGGCCAAAACCAGACAGAAGGCAGCCAGTAATTATCAGAACCCACCCCACTATCTTGCTAGTAGCAGAAGTAGCAAGCACAAATTATCAAATATCTATCTATATATTGAATTAAAGGGCTACAGATTAATGACAATATGCTTCTGCTATTATATCACATCAAAAGCTACCATAATCACCAGTTTAAATCACTATTTTTCAAACAATAAAGAGTAACTGTATTCCTTATGATTTTCCAGTCATGTTCTTTGTTAGCTGCACTGTCCCCTGTTACCTGAATAGTGCTATATTGATGTTGGGTGTGTAGTGCAAATAGGGTGAAAGCATTCTGCCATGCAAAGTTAAAGCAGGAAGGCTTTGTTTTATCTGCATCCCAGCTAGTTTCTGATATCCAGGTTTACCCTTTTTTTTAGCAGTTCCACGATATCTTTCCACAGTTCCTTAGCAAATAACAGGACTAATAAATATCACCATGAAAATTCCTCACCTGCTAGAGGGAGAAATTTTCCCAAATAACATGGAATTACTCAGTTTTTCACATTACAGTTTTCAACTCATTTGAGCTGGTATAGCTGGAACCAGACTGTAGCTGTTGGCATTATTTACCATTGTTTACCACAAGCTAAAACTTTATTCACAAGAATAGTTCCTCATAAATACAAGTAGAGATGCCAAAAAAAATTAGATTTAAGGCCCTATTGCCTCTAACTGAGCTCTTTATCAATAAGGATTACTTGCAGGAGCAGAAGGTGCCCAAGGAGACCACTAAATCAAAACATAGACTCAAACCCAGACCAAAGAGAAGAACAGGAGAAAAGTAAACAGAGCAGATATTTGGAGCTGGAGAAAAGTGGTAACAGAGGGTAAACTGCACCTCCTGCATTCTCAGCTCTCTACCAGGAATCAGCTTTACCTGTTGCTGGTGGAAGGGTCAGATTATTTCTCTATTAGGACTGTCTCATGCTCTCATGCCTTGTCTCCTGCAGAAGTCCTTCAGACAAGCTATCTCTTCACATGCATGTTAGAGGTAGGTGAAAGGTGGGTGCAAAGAGCTACTTTCAGCAGCTTTATGATGGCAGAGATTTTCTCTTAATAGGAGAATTTCCCAGTATACTTCTTAGATCACCTTAAACAGACTTTGCACTGTGGGACTGCCACTTGCATGAAGGAAACTTACATGGTAGATTTAAGAATTTGGTGTTGTATTACTAAAAGAATCATCAAAATGGAATGCTGAAAAGCCTTAAGGTATAGAAGACTAAAAACAAGGCTTGTCAAGTCAAACAGATGTTAACATTAGTCTATGTAACATGGCAAAATTCAAAGAAAGTCCTGCAGATGTTGGAAATGTGATGCCTAAGAGGATATTTGTTGATTAGTGGTAAGGGGATTCAAATAAGAAAAATGAGGTTAGGGTAGCTGCATTTACTGCTTCACAGTTCTATTGAAAGTAAAAGCCTACAAACTGACCTTGTACCTGGATTAATGGGACTCTGAGATATAATGATCACAAAATGATTTCTACAGACTTTTACTCATTACAAAGCTCCCTTGAATCTGAGCACTGACTAGTTAAGACGCTACAAGAAAGTGAAGCGTGAGAGAGGACTATGTAAAATGGTATGCTGCTGGTCTGTCATTCAGGCTGATAATATATCACATCCACTCTCTAGGCAGCACATCTTAATGACAAAAGAGGCATACCTCACAATGAGAATAGTCTTCCATAGCCACACTGGAAAACTTCTGAGCAAAGTCATCGCTCTTTCTTTACTTTTGTATCTGTATTTTTCCCTGATGAAAACAAGGTCATGAAGTGGATCTTCATGACCTTGCATGTGGAAGCATACCTGGGCTTTTAAGTTATGAGATATTCAGAGAAGATGCAGCTAATGATAATGCATCACAAGTCAAAAGCATTAAAATAATGCATATATAACATATCTGGTAAAATATTTAATATGACTGTACTAGAAACCCTAGTGACATATGGATAGTTTAAAGTGAACCGTCCAGATTGTATAGTGACAGTTAACCAGCTGTGACTAGGAACAAAGGGAAAATAGCCTGTACTAAGGAAGAAACCACAATGGCATTTACATAATTTATATACATTCTGATTATTTGTAAATCAGGATTGGGAAATAGCAAAGCTATTAACTCCAAACAGGCTCACTGGGCAGTTGTGTTTATATCCAACACTTCATTCTGAAGCAATATAAATCAGCGTAGGTAAGACTGAAAGGCATCCAGAATTTAAGGAATAAGATGAATGACACAAAAGAAAGCCATCTTATATTTGCAAGATTCAAAGTTTCCCTTGCAACTGTAACTATCCAGACACAATGATTTGTTTTGGTTATCTGAGAAAGGATTGTGAATGCTCCATCCCTGAGGTTGAGGTTGTGAATGCTCCAATCCTGGCAGTGTTCAAGGCCAGGCTGGATGAGGCCTTGGGTGATACGGTTTAGAGCGAGGTGTCCCTGCCCATGGCAGGGGGGTTGGAACTTGATGATCTTAAGGTCCTTTCGAACCCTAACTATTCTATCCTATCCCATTCTATTCTATCCCATTCTATTCTATCCCATTCTATTCTATTCTGTTCTATCAGTGTGGAATCATTTATCCATTCACTATAAAGAATGTTTCTTACCTCTCATTGACTGTCCAATGTTTGATCTAAAGCAGGAATTCTTCCTCAATTTGGTTTGCAAAATACAGTTAGTAAGATCAAGAAAGACATTTTATTCTTTCTTTTCTTGTGGAAACTTTCAGCTTTTGTAACACCTTCAAATACTGTATCATATTCCTTTTACTGATTTGTAATTCAAATCAGGCACCCTTTCTTCTCTATTGGCTTACACGGCAACAATACACATTAGTTAGAGATGTCAATGTATATTTTATTACAAAAGTCTAACTAGGCTTTATCCATAATTTTCTAAATCTCATTAAAGGTTCTTTCATATTGCAGGTAGGATAAAGTAGCACTTTAAACTTTATAAATCTATTTCCACTAGTACAGGGAATCTATTGCCATCTGTAGTTACAGTATATGACGACAGAATGCCTTGGGGGTGAGTCTGTTCAAATGCAGATAAGGTGCCCTGCAATGAATCACTGTCCTCTGGAAGTGACTAGCTTGTTAATAAAAGGTCAGGGATCATAGCATCACTATTTCTCCCATTTCTCCAGCAGGAAGAGCAGCAGTGACTGGATTTTCTTTATCCCTTCCTTTCTTTTTTTTTTTTCTACTCACTGAAGTACTCTCAAGTATCTGTTCTTGTTCCTACTGTCTCTGTTTTGCAGATGAGCACTGCTTTTTGAGACAGCACTATTGCATAATATATTTCTAACTAGGTAAGGCAACTGTAGAATTGGGCTGTACAGATTTCAGACTTCATTGCAGGATGTGATTCAATTTCACTTTTGTTGCTCAGAACATGCATTTCTCAGCAGCACAAACCCTCCTTTTTTTAAATTAGGCTAATACCAAAAGATGTGTCTTGAAGAATATTTCTAATCGGGGATTATCCTCTAGGCCTGTCAATGATGGCAGGTTTATGGCTCTTGACTAATTCCACTGAGTTTTCTGAATGAAAATATAATAATGAAAGTTTCTCCATATAAGTTACCAATTTATATGTGGCTTGTTTAGCCTCAGGCTCCACTTCAGTAAAGAACTGAAGATCATGACTAAGTGCTCTGCAAAATCCTGATTTTGGTGGGTGCATCTTGGCTCAACAGTCATTTCACAAGCTAGAATTCCATAAACAGTAATCAGAGCTAGTGTACTCTTCTCATAAAAGTTTGTATTTGGCCAGAGGTCTGGGGATACCCCAAATCCCCAGGTAGATTTTCATCATGTAAAGTTTGCAGTTAAAAGACTCCAGGGCAGCCATTCATATTTAGACTGAAAAGGCAGCAAGGCTACAAAAGGTCTAGCTAGCCAGGAAATATTTCCCACAACATAGTAGAGAATTGGTATAATCTTGTTTAAATTTATTAAATACATTCTAGAGACCCTGCTCACAGAATAAACCAACCCAAAACAGACAATGAGGTCCCAGAGATATTGCTTATTATTGCATTTTACAGGATTCTTTCTCAAAGTGATCCAAAACCAGCAGGGTTGCAGAAGTCAATATGATAAATGGAAAACTTTCCCTGAGAAATCTTGTTGACTGACAGGTGAGACAGAAAGGGAGATCCAGCAGAGCTGGGATTCCAAATGGTCACTCCTTAATGGGTTTTATCAAGAGTGGGGAATTAGATTTCATTAACCTATACAGACACAGTAGGTACAACTCACCTGAGCAGAGCAATACATTTTATACTGTAGCAGACTTACAAGATTGTCAAAGTGTTGTGTGAGTCTTGTCCTGGTATGAATTTCAGTGAAGAAAGGGAGATAATAAAGGAAAATCTTGAAAGGCAGTTTCTCTCACCTGCCTTTCAATTTCCTTGTTAGAAACTTACATTACATCCCCAGCTCCTCTGACCTCATCCTACCCTAGAGAAATCTTATGACTTTAAAAGCTTCTTTCTAGGCTGGCCATCTATTTATTATGTAAGCAGAGAACATACTCCACACGGCATCTGATCCTTCTGACACCTAAGAATTGCTTCCACAGAAAGCCAGCCTTTCTGTCTAGGAAGGAATTGCAGATAATCTCTCATTAAAGCATCCTTTGATCTCAGTACAACTGTTGGACAAATCAATTGGAACGCTAGCCATAAACCCTTTGCAAGACAAAAAGGGTTAACTATTTTGGGAATGTGTTTCTCCTTTCTCAGTTTCCTCTAGCATTTTGGGACATTCCTCTGAATTGATAAGTACCATGAAGGATATCACAGTCTGAGTCTCTTTTGCAATCACAGCTGAACTAAGCTGGTGCAAAATTTAAACAGTACAATTTTGCAGCACTTTCAGCACCTTTGTGCCATACCTGTTATGTGGAGTAAAGATATAGAGTGACTCTGAAATACTCAGTTTCCATACAGGGAGATATACCTGACAATTTCCTTACTTAAAATTTTGGAATGCATTTGGAATTCAGAGGAACGTGCAATCTACTCCACACTGAACTCATTTATACAATGCTCCATTTATACCAGTCTGTCAGCTTAAAAGACCTTTGGAGTAGGAGTAATTACAGTTATGCACACTTCATGGCCCTATTATTCTGACAAAGTGGCATAAGGAAGCTCTGATGCAGAAGAAAATCAGGTCTACTTATTTTTTAATACAGTGACCTTAATATGGTTGTGTTTTATCTTCAATTCTGTCTGTATATCTCAGTCTTCTCCTGTGCTTTTGTGTGTTATTTCTATCGCTTGATACTATACTCAGTCTTCTTGGAGTATTGCATCTTCAATAAAATAAGAGAACATTAGGGGTGAAGAGCAAGCTCTTCATTCAAGTCACATACTGAGTGACAGGTGAAGGAAAGCCTATGTGTTTTGAACTTACGACATTTTCATCCTTTCAGATGTGCTTGTGGTTCTGCTCTGACTATAGGTCTGTTCAGTACTTGATTTATCAACAGCAACTCCATACCCACTGCATGATGAGTATGGAGTTACTCCATCACTGTGTGATGCTCTTAAGTCAGCTCTTGTGACATCTCATAGTTTTGAACTAATTTGATTCTTGTTTCTGGCAATACTCCTTGCTTTTTGTCCTCCCCAGTTTTAATAACTAGTAAACTAAGAAAAACAAATCTTTCTTACAGGGATCAGCCCTGTACTTGGGAAATCTTTTGGACTTTCTTTAGCATTTATTCCATCATACTACATTTGGGAAAGTTCCCTGAAACTATAAGAGAATATGTAGGTGTGCTGGAACAGGCTGTAGGCAATCATATCAAGGGATGGAGATATCGAGGAACAGGGTTTAGGTAGCCGTCTCAAGTAGCGCTCTAAGTCTCCTTGGGGTTTTAGGTAACATAGCAGGGATTCTAGGTAAACATGGCAGCAATACAAGATCCATGAGTTCTTAGAAAGCCATTGGCAAATATCTGAAAAGCTCTTCAAAAATTCCTAGAAAGTCGAGATCAGTGAAATCCTAGAAAAGGTCTACAGCTAGGAAAGCCCTGGGGAAATTCTAGGAAGATTTTGTACTGGGAAGATCCTAGAACACATGGGAGATTCCCAGAAAGGTTCCACAGAAAGGAATTCCTGAAAAAAACCCCAGTGAGAAATAAAAAAAAAAAAAAGAAAAAGCAGGGAATTAATCTTTTCTGTATCTTCAATAAGCACAAAACCATATCTGGGTTATTCATCTTTAAGGAAAAGGTGAAAGTTATGCAGCAAAGAGACACAAAGGAGTGTGGAGCAATATTTCTTATAGTGGCAAATGATAGCAGGGCTCAGCTGTGCTGGCCTATGGATATCAGAGCCTATCACCCAGGCAGACGGCCATGCAGGCAGACGAAATAAAGCACAGGTGAAAGCACTGCCTCAAATGAGCAGAGCAAAGATGCCATGGGAGCAAAATGCAAGCTGGTTCTGCAAAGCTGGATTATTTGCTAAAGAATAAAATCAGTTCTTTTCCTTCCTGTTTGCCATTACTTTCCAAAGAAAAATAAGACCCTGTCATAGAAGCCTATTAGTAGCAACTGTAACTTCAATATGTGTAGGAAACAGGATTCAGATTCACAAATGAAGGGCATGAATTCTACAAGGCATATTCATAAAATCGTATTTTTGTGATGCTTATGTAATGCATATGAAAGCTTGGATCCCTGCAGCATCTAAGGGCTCATATCTGACAATTCTGCTAAAGAACGAGGAAATTAATTATCATGCCAGAAAATACTGCAGTGGTGCTCCGCTTCTGCAGCTCCTGTATGGGGGCAGTTTCACTCCAGTTGTTCCACTTGTTCCTGTACAATATTTGACTTTTTGAAAGCGGCCTCCCAAATATAAATGAATATTTCAGATTAAATAAAACTTGAAGAATATATTGTTGAAAGGCCACTGTTTAGAAGAGATTTCAGGGTAAAATGAAGTATTAAAGTTACCTTATGCTGTATGAAGAAATAAAGCTTTTTCCTGTATCTGAGTTCACTATGGGTTCTCTTTTCCAAAGCTTGCTAGTGGTGTTCTGGGAACAAATTTCCTCCACACGATAGCTGTCCATGTAGCTAGAGTTAAGAGGATACAATACTTTCAGAGGAAGATATCTGATAATATATATACACATATATATATAGATATATTCAATTTTATAAGCGAGCAATCAGATCTGTGCTCATGGAATGTCACAGAAATCTGTTTTCTATGTGTGTTTGATAGTTCCTTATTCTGATTGGCCTTAGGTCTCACAGTTCATTAAAGTATGTAAATGCTCTATGACTTTATACGTACATCTTTTAATACCCCATCATCCCTGAAAGCACATCCATAAAGTAATCCAGTGAGAAACTGGTAATTAAAATAAAAAAGAAAAGAAAGAAAAGGCAAAAAATTATATTCAGATTTATTTCTGTTAAAGTGAATATACATAGTATATTTACTTTTATACATATGGATATTACTAGAATACACATAGTATTACATATTTTATAATATCTTAGGTAGTATAAAATACCCTCTTTTCCATGTGCATTTTGTGTGTGTAAGGCTCCTTTTTTTTTGCAAAAACAGAAAGGACTCCCCTATGTACTTCTGCTATAAGATTTTTAGACCATCCAGCTGAAGGCAGGATGATGGTACATCTGATTCGGATCTGTATTTCTGGAAATCTGGAGTTTGATACTAAGTGAAAAATGGGTGTGAGCTTTAGTAGCCACAGCAAGCCATCTCCATTACCCAGGAAGATTTAAATGCCTCATGTCTGTTTTGTGGTGTGTCATGAACACTGTTCTCACATCTAAAGTGTTTCTCAGTGCAGAAAAATCAATAAAAATGGCCTTGATTTTAGACATTTCAACAGGAGTTTGAACTCTGGTCATTCCTTCTTAGGCTAATAGGAATTTGAAGGAATTAGCATGTTAGTTTTAGAATTTCCCATTCAGCTTAGGAGATCTCGAATAACCTCTAATGTCAAGGCTCTGGTGCTCTACACTGCTATACTACTGTAGACATTTATCAGCAAGCAGAAGAGAGGACTTGAACAGAAATGTATTGTTGAAAGGCCACTGTTTAGAATTTTAAGAGAGGAAAACAAGAGAGGAAATGAGAGGACTTAGTTCAAAAGATTTGCTACATGTTTCAACTCTTTAAAGCAAATTTAGTAAGAAGTTTTTTTTTCCAGTTCTCCTTTGGATGACTTTGCAGTTTGCTGAACCACACCATGCACAACACATTTAATATGTGGGACAAAAAAAAAAGACAGGAGTGCTGAACAGGAGCCAAAGGATTTGAAGGCATGAATCGTACTGAAAAAAAATGTTTCTATTATGGTTAATAAATCCTCTATTACCTGGTGTTTTTTTTCTCCAAACAGATTGAATATAGAAATGTTTCACTTACTCTGGCACTATTAAAACACATGGGTAGAATAACAAGTTACCTCCTTGCCTTGGTCTTCCAGTTGTCCCCTTCTTTACCAATTCTTGTCACTATAGCTCAGTTCAATTGTTACAGAGCTTTCCCCATAATATTGTGATTTCAAAGTAATTCCTGACTACATCCATAAATTACCAACCACTACACAAGCTCCTGGATCTCTGGGGGAAACTAACCAATGAGTTTACATAAAAACCCTTTGCACAAGGGAAAATGACTGAAACAAATAGATGCAGCTTAAACTTGTTGGTCAATTCCTTTTTGTTTTATGTGTCTGAACTGTTCAGCTCAGACAGGGCAGCAGCTGCAGGCAGAATTTTCAAGGAGAACTCTCTGTTCAACATCTTAAAGGCATCCCTCCTAACCTCAACGTTTACTTTTGCATTGACATTTATATCAATAAAGGGACTTGTGACAAGGCTGTAAAATGGATTATTTCTGTGTAACATGCAAGTAATGCAGAATACGTTTTATATGGTATTTCATAGAGCAATACTACCATACAAATACACATTATGAAGCTGTTTTCTTCATGGTGGCAAAAGAAAGAAATCCTCGCAGTGGCAAGATCGTAACATCAAGGCATTCCTAATAAGCGTACAGAAAACAGAAGGAACAGAGGTGAAAAACTGGGAAATAAATGTGAAGATAGATTTATTGCAGTGCTAACAGATTGAATGAAATGTGGTGGAAAATGCAACAAATTGGGAAATAAATATTGAACTTCCCAGCTGCTCAGATAGATATGACTAATATTTATAAATTGGAAATGTATGTAATTCGAGTTAGCTAGCAGAAAATGAAATCCTAGAAAAGAGCTCTTTACCACTTAGCAGGCCACTGGTCCCTGAGGTCTTTTGACTTGATCTGCTAACTCACAGACTACTTTGACTTAGGATTTTGCTTTGGTTTACATTCTCCTACTGACATCTTCTATTCACTTAATGGAGAGGCAAAGTATGCAACAGTGACATCATACACATTCAAGAAACAGAGTTTCATGTTTTTCACCATATGAATTTAGGAATTTTAATAAACTCATTTGTAAGTGATTGTCTGTAGTGCTACGGTACAATGCATAAAGAAATCTAATTGAGTCTAAGCACTTCCACTGTCAGTCAACAGAGCTGCACTATATGAAATTATTATGTGGGCTATTTGCTTTATACACAAATTAATTAACATTTTGGTAGTTGCTACCATGATCCTTTTACAGACTGCACTTAAAGTAAAACACATACCAAATGGAATTCAATATAATTGAATAATGTAATACTAGCCTCAGTCCATTTCCCCTCCAATCAAAGATGTAATAGGTTTTGTAATACTAATTATTAATGGCTTGCAATTTGTAGAACAGATTTTTAACAGCTGAGTTGGGCTCCTCACCAGCCTGTGATTTTCAAATTATCTTTTAATTTACTGGGATTATAGATTTTAAAATGTGATGAAGTTTCTTTCCAAACACCTAATGCACTTAATGAATTTTGGCAATACATGGCTCATGTATTTTGTACCTGCAGCTCTACTGAGAAATTATCTTGATGCTATTCAGTAACACGGCACTAAAATAGCAAAAACATCTCTAAACCCCACTAAAAGTCCAATGGTTCTGCCAAAAAATATGCCCATTTATCTGAGCAAACTATACAAGAGTAGTAGATTGGTGGCTCTTGGTTTTTTCAGCAAAGTGCTCTACCGCATGCTGAGCTGAACCAAGCAGCTTATAATCAAATCCTTAATTTTAATTGTATGCTTAAATACTTTGCTAAATGAAGACTTCTACTGGGGCACAAGTTAGTCCTTACAGCTCCAATACTTAGTTTATTTTATCACTTATTATCACTTTTATTACTTTAATGAAGAGGAAAAATTTCACACTATTCCTAATGAAGTGATCTACAATATTATGCATTTTTTTCCAAACACTTTCCAAGTATTTTGCTTTTACTTTATGCAGAACAGAATTGAAATTCTAACCTATATAGCATCTTATATTAAATGAGGCAGCTTATTTTAGTGATACATAGCACAAGGACAGAAAGCAAACTGTGGGACACAAAAATCACTTGTTCATGAAGGAGTTAAAGTATTCATCAAGAGGAGCACTTTGAAAACACAGGAAATTCTGATCCATCACTTAGCTGTAGGCTTACGTGACATTTACAACCACCATGTATATTTTGAGATAGTTGACAATGACATCTTTATGTTTTTGTTATCAAAGCTTCCATCTTACAATCCCCTTTGGTCCTGAGTATTGTTAAAAATGTGCCAGGGTTATGGCTGTTCATACCTTTCCTCTTCTAAGTGGTACAATGATCAGAGAAAGGCAAAGTTTTATGATCCCTTCAAGGTATTTGAAAATGACATTAAATGGCGTTTATAAAGATTTCTAAAAGTCACAAGAGCTTTATTTTCTTTTTGAGGATTTTTTCACATCCTTTTGAATTGTGTTAGATGCCAATTTCCTCCCTCTCTTTCTAGAAAAATACAAAGCATAAGTTTTGCAGGTAACATAAACCTGCTGATAACACTTGCAGATCAGCCATCATGGACGGTTTTATGAGTAACTGCCTTTCGTACATGGTATTTTTCTTCAGAGTTTCCTGCAAGCATTGACTGTTACATTTTTTGCATCCTTGTGAGGAGCACCCCCATTTTACCAAGGAAAAGTGAGGGAGATGAAACCAATTTAGAACCAGGCATTGGTTCAAGTAATTTGCCCTGGAACATGGAAGAATTAGAAGGCATTCAGAGAAGACTATTTTCTCCTGACCTGTTGCAAATGAACACAAAAGTTCAGTTCACACTGTAGCTGAAGAAGTGCTATTCAGGCTGCAGCCATTCCAAACTGTTGGCTATAAACTGCAGTTGTGCTGTATGGGACATGGTGCCTCTGGAAGACTCTTCCATAAAGACTTGAGTGCATGGTCTCTCTTAAAGCACATGAATAATTTAATTTGCTCAATTACTTTTGTGAGGAAAGTTATCCAGCTGGCGAAAGGCTGAATTGAGGCTTCATTCCTGAGGAAATGTGTTAAAAATCAAAGGGTGAAACTCCCATTCACTTTAATGGGAACAAGCTCAGGCCCATAACCGATACTTTATGGACATGTGAAAAGTTGCAGGGAACAACATCTAATGCCAAGAAAAGAGTATTAATCTCTGGTTTTGGAATACTCATATTAACTGATTTCACCTAAAAGGAAATACTGGAGAAGTGGGGTATTTTCTTGCAGAATAAAGATCTGTTTCAAGAAAACCTTGATTAGAAAATGTAAAAAATCTAGAGAGAGACAAAAATGATACTACTTAATAAGTGTGCTTCCTCTTCTTTCTTAATTGCTACTCATAATTGCACAAAACCACAGCAATGTATTTCCAAGAAAAAGCAAAACAGTTCATGCATTAATACAGAAAACCATCAAACATTTTAGCAAGATTGTGCCTTGCTGTCTACGTGTGCACACACCTAAACAATATCCACATGCAAAGAAGCCAGGGGATATGATTTTTTTTTTTTTCTGGACATACTTCCTTTAGGTTCATGCACAAAGCTCAGGAAAGAACAACTTCTAATGAGTTCATGTGCTTCTCACTGGGTAGTCACACAGAAACGACGTTTGCTCAAGAGTTCACCTCCTTCCTCCAAATCCCATAGTGGCAAATCTTAGCACAATGGGAAAAGTGCTCTGCAAGCAGATACCTACTACAGTATAGTGGGAACTTGACTTCCCAACTCAGTCTACTCTGAGAGCAGCACAAACTGAAAATTTACAGCATAAATGTGACTCACACGTACATAATGTTAACATGACATTGCAATCACCATTACCCTATGTGGCATGAGGAATTATATTAAAAAGGCACCAGGTGACAACTAGCTGTCAAAATCTGTAATGAGGAACCAGTAAGATCCATATCAGAATAATTTTCAAGATGAATGTTCTTTTCTTTTAGGTTGAGATGATAAAGAATCTTCAGTATTAAAAAATACACGTTGCCTAAGAGAGAAGAATGGAGGCAGAAAACCAGGAAGCAGGAAGTTCTTTCCTGCTTTGAAGTTATTGCACGCGCCCTTGGGAAGAGCCAGAAACAGAGGGTGATTTTGCTGAGGTACATGACAGTAACGTTCTGTCCCTTATACCAAGTAAAGTGGCCTTGAATGTGGCAGAAATGGTCTTGCATGGATTCTGGGGTGAGGTTCAACTGCAAGGAGTGTGCTAAGCAGCCCATGTGTGGTTGTTAGGCCAAATGTGCAGATAAATGAAAGGGGACACAGAGAAGGTGTCAATACAGACCAAACATCCCATTACCAGAATGAACCTGCTGGAACACCAGGAGTTTGGCACAACTTACATCAGTCCATAGAAACTCTGACTTGAGTCAAAGCCAAAAGCTGGATTAAAAGAATGTCCCTTCTTATCATCCACCACTCTTGGACTACACTGCAGTCAGTTTTTACAAAAACAACCTCCCTACAAATCCTTTCCTTTTATCTTCTGAATTATTTTTAACAGGCAAGCTCACTAATACACTGCCTGGCTGTGGGAAGTAAGAATCATACAAGGACTATAATCACTGCACTCCCTGAAGTCAGTTTTATATGGTGACTTTGACACTCAACATGCCTACTCAGAAAAACCTCATTCTGTGGGCGCAAAGCTGCCAAGATTCCCAGAGAACCTACTGAGGTTTACTGAGGAACTTCAAGATCACATGATGCTTTAAACACTTTGGTGACTAATTTCTCACTTCCAGAAAAACTAAATCACTGCCTTTTACATATGTCTTTTTGAATTAGAAGAATGTTATTTCCCAAATACTTGATGTCTTAACACTGTTTGCTGGAGTTCAGACATGAAAAAGGGATTTGGACTGAAAATAAGTCTTTATGATAATGAACAGATTGACTCAGAGGAAAAACACATTGATTGACTTAATAGTTAACTGCCAGTCATTTTTCTTGTTCCTTTGTTGGGGGTGTTTTTAACTTCAAATAAATTGCATCATTATCTCTACCAGGAAAATGTAAATTCCATTTCAGTTTTTATAAAGACCATCAATAGAAAAGAATTACCTTAATGTCTGCTGCACTGATGGATTTTTAGAGGCTATAGTTTTACAACTATGTGTTAAATTTTTTATCAGCTTCCTTAGTGAGGTCAGCACTATTTATAAGCACTGAGAGTATTCTCAGAAAATAAAAGAAAGTGTGGCAGTAACAATATATGGAACAGGAGTGCTAGAAATTAAGTGGCAATAGTATCACTTAGTATTTATAGTTATATTCTCAACTCACCTGTGGCTGTTTAATATTAAATTGCTTAACCTCTGAACCAGGAAGTGCTTATAATGAGACACATGACTATGAGGACTGAGTTCAGAAATAGACAAATAGAAGTTGTTGTGGGCAGCAGACTGTTGACAATGATGGCAATCCAACAATGCTAAAGCAGAGACTTTGAACCCTGTCCTCCTTGGTTGACCTTGGACCACCAGTGCAGCATGCCCCAAGCACCAACAGAGCTGAGCAAGGGAGGACTGAAGCTGGCCAGGTCCTGCCACTTGCTCCCCACTTGCTGGCCGGTGGTGTTACATAGCCCCAAAGGAGCTGGGGCACCTCTGAGCTATTCTTACTGTCAAAGTGTCAAAAGTCAACACTGCCTTTCTTACTGTAAAATGTTAACCTGGTCTAACTGAATTACTTGTGGAATTGTAGCCCATTTTATAAATGCAAGATAATGAGATACAGACAACTTGTCAGAAGCCACATAGTCAATGCTGGCACAAACACAACTATAAACTCTTCCCTAATCCATACTTATTCCCTGAGATTACAGTTCATCATACAGGAAATAAAGACATACTAAAGACTTGTGCAGACAAATTTTCACTGCTTATTTTAAAAGACATTTTATATTATTTCTTTATAGAAAAGAAATATGTATGTAATTCTTTATCATAGCTTCAAATGTCTGCATGGGATGCACAATAATTTTCTGGTAGGTTTTTGCATTTTGTTATGACATGTTACAGCCTCATATGAAGTTACCTGGAACTTGCATGGAAAGACATTCAAATGTACAGTCTAATCACAAAAGCCCTTTCCATCTTCTATGGACTATTCTGTTAATTGCACTACAGAACTACTAGTGCAAGTCCCACCTTGAATGTTAAGTGAAAATACAGAATAAACTTGAGACAAGGAGTAACAGTTTTGAGTTTATGTCGTTAACAACAGCAAGGTTCAACGCTGTCACTGTGATAATTTATTCCAACCAACTTTCATTTCATTAATGGTTCAAGTCCAGTTCTGGTAAACAGACTGATTAAGTTCCCTGTGCTGGACACTAATAGGATGCTGGTTTTGAATGATCTTCAAATCCCCATTTGGATTTGGAGACCCTTGAGTTTTCTTCCACCTGAGTGAACTGCAGCATTGACCCTTTCTTTGATTTTGATATAACACTGATTTTGGTTCATGCTTACATCCTAGGCTGTTCCCAGTGGCAATTCCAAAGCTGACTCACCAGTTCTTCCACCATCCCTGCCACAGGGCTAGCAGCCCCTGGGACAAGGGGAGACAAGCAAGAGTAGGAACTATTCCCACTCTGCCAGCTTAATTGCTGGAAATATGTCAGAAGCTTCAGACAGCTTCAATAGCAGGCCTCTGCTGATCTGGCTTACTTCAACAGAAATGCGCTAGGGAGTGCACAGGTAAGCTGCTGTACCAGGTCACTGTGAAGCCTCTGCAGTGTCGTGGTGACGAATAGTAGCAACCTCTTCTATCGACACACGGTAAGACACAGTTCAACTCGTTCTGCTCAGAAGTTGCCCAGTTCAAAACAAGCTGATGTTTTCTTATCCAAGATAATTTTGAGTCAAATGAGTCAAAAGGCTGGCTCCTTCTCTGAGAAGGTACAAACCTTAATTCTGCTTTACTAAACTGGAATGTGTTCTGTTGGAATAAAAACTGTGAAGCATGTGAATTTTGTGAGTATTTTTGAACTCTGTTTTCATAACTAAACCAAAAAATCTTTCTCTGTAAATCTGGCCTGAAGAAACTAGGTGTCCAGCTTGTAATGAATACGTTAGGTACTCTCAAAGTCTGTCAGAAATCCCAGCCACAGCATCTAGTCAAACCCTCACAAAAATATACAAACATGCTTTGCTTCTGAGACCTGTTTAAAACCACTTTGCAGTCATTTTTACCTCCAGGCACATGAGTAGTCCAATGACTTCAGAGCAGCTTAAAGGTTGGCAAGTTTAAATTTAAGTTTAGCCGACTGTATAAAAATAAATGGCACTCAAGTAACTGCAGAAGTATCAATCCTCTTCATTTTCATGAGTTACAGAAGGAGTTTTGAATGGAAGCTCATACAATAAGAACCTGATGCTGCAGCCAGCATTTTTGCCTGGTTAGAATGTACCAACAAGTACAGGAGAGTTATATTCTGCTTCTACCCCAAATACATGCTACTATATTAAACAGTTTCCCTTGGGATCAAACATACTGTGCCAAATTCTGCAGTAAAAGCCCAACCTAAAACTAACTGAGTCTGCAGAAATATTCCAATTGATTTCCATGGGCCTTTGAATAGGCCATATTGACATCCATTCAACTTTATTGACCTAAGCTTTCCTGTGGAGCTGCAGCAGCCAATATGGCCATAATGACTTCAAAACCAAGCTTTAAGGCCACTGCCAGTCAAATAACATCTCAGCAGATGACAGCAGAACAAACTCATTATTATTTATCTAGATTTAAAAAATGCATAGTTTTGAGCCCATTACTCTATTTTTTAGGTGAAGAAAACTACATTTGCTTGAAAGATTTTTCAGTCTGAGTCACAAACTTATTTATCACTGAAATAAGTATAAGGTTTGCATGAGATGATAAACATACCATACTAAAAGATGCAGAAAATGAATATATTTGTTACTTTTGCCTATCTGCCAGCAGCCAACATCAACTACCTGATTTCTTTTCCTGTCATTACTCTCATATTAAGGTTCCACTGACATCAACAGGAATTAAACTTGAGCTTGCTGCTTAGTGTTTGGCATTCTCTTTTGTCACCAATTCTTTGCTGACATAATGGACAACATATCCTTTTATGACAGGTCATCTCACTTCCTTGAGACATATATTTTCCCACATGTAATGCCATAATTTCAAGGAGACTAGTTTACGAACAGGGATGTCTGTGTAAATATAAAAGCTAAGGTCTCTGTAAGGGTTTATGTTCTGGATTGGGATGGTATTGTAAGGAATTAGCTGGGAAAGCCCAAAAGAGAATTTACAGTCAAATCCATGGAATAATTTTAACTGAGTAAACAAGTTTAGTAAATATCAGTAGAAACATTTGCTGAAATGCATTTGCTAAAGTGTGCTTAAATACATCTAGAATACACACAGATGATGTCACTGATGGCTTTTCTAATACCAGAGTAAGGGATATTAACCCGGATTTTAAAAAGGTATAAGAAGATAATTTCATACGCTATTTTGCATGAATGAAAACACAGAACACTCAACACAGAAGATCTTGAGTTCAATAGTAACTGTTTCTTGTGTTGATCTGAGTCTTCATTTGATAACATTCCTTCAAGCAATGACTTAGAAGGACTCTTTACAGTCCTTATTTTATTAACTTTTCAAGAACCAGATGCAAATTGTATTTCAGCATCTTTGAACACCTATACTTAGTTTGGTGCTTCTGCACAACTCATTTAGCGCCCAAAGACATATCATGGCACTTATATACCTGAGAAATGCCTGCTCACCCCCAAGCTGCCCTAGTTCCCTAAATTCTATGCATTTCATTTTGGCAAGAGGGATAATTCTCAATTGCCTAAGCATTCAAATGACACTAAGCATTCTGCAATCCTCTCAAGGAAAGAAATCCCTCCTGCTGCACAGTTCCTCTGCTTAATGAAAATCCACCAAAAAAAAAAAATTCTGTAAGTTAAGTCATTTGTCCCTAAAGCCTTTTATAGCTGTACCTCAGGTCCAGCCTCCCTGTTCTCACTGGTCAGATGATGGCAATTAGTTTGTTAAAATCCTGAGTGTCTTTATAACTCATGAGATGCAGTAAACATCAGTAGAGACTGCTGCAGTGCAAAGAGCACTTACGCTACCCTGAGAACTAGCAAAATGAATACAAGAATCACATTGACAAAGTGCCTGCAGCCCAATTCTTCCTTTCAAATAGTGATGATTTTAGTCCTGTCCAGTTGCTTTGAAGCACTCAAGAAATCTGATCTACTGCAATTAAATGCCATCAGGACGACTTGAAACCTATGACTCCCACACATTTCTCCGAGTTGATGAAAATAACAACCTAGCCTGTGGTTTCTTCTCTTATAGATGCCCTCCTTCCCAATTCAGAGATCCAGGAGTTCTCATTTTGCTAGAATACAAAGGTGCGTTTTAGAAGTATGCCCTGGGCGGGAGAACTGCTTATAAACCAACCTATGTTGAATCTATTATGCATGCATCCCCCGCTGAAGTATTCGTTATACGACCTCTGCATACCTGCGAAGAGCTGGGTGTTCGTTTGGAACCCGGAGCATCTCCCTCCCTCCCCCTTCCCTCTGCCTCACGGTGATCAATGAAGGCATCCGCAGTTGCATGATCACCTTTTCACACCTGCCCTGAGCAGGGATTTCTGCCTGCAGCCCGAACCCCAATCCCCCTCCCTTCCTTCGTGGCAGACCGAGCCACCCCGCAGGGTGCTACAGCCTGGGCAACCCCTCAGTCCGCCGGCGCTGCCCTTCTGCGCCCTGTTTCCCTTTCCGCGAAAAGGGCACCCCGGCTTCTCCCGCGCCCGGTGCCCGCGTTTTTGGGAGGGAAAAGAATAATAAAATTGGATCCACATTTTAAACAAAGTGAGCCCAGCTCGGAAATGTGCCTGAGCAGACACAACCAAGGCACCCGACTGGGTTTTCTTCTCCTCCCTCTCCCGGCTCCCTCCGCCCGGTCCCAGCCGCAGCTCCCTCGCCGCGGTGCGGCCCCGCCGCCGCCCGCCCAGGACCCGCCTCCGCGCGCGATCCCGCGTCCGTGCGCGCCGCCGCGCCGAGCCCCGCGCTGCCGCCCGCAGCACCGACCCCTGCTCGGGAAATGGCGAAGTAGCCGGGATTGGGGAGGAGGGGGCAGCGCCGGGAGCTATGGCACCTCCTCACAGCTGAGCGGCTCGGAGCGTGACCTCGGTTGGTTTGGGACTGCGGGCAGATCCGATGAGCTGAGAATCCAGAGCAGGAGGATTTGGGGTGAGTAAGAGATTGCCCCGAAACTGGCACCGACACGGCTTTTTTTTTTTTTTTTTTTCCTTTTTTTTTTTTTTCCCCTTAGGGGTGTTTCTGCAGAAGTGCTGTGGATTAGGGAATGCCGGTAGCTGGCATTGCAGCGCAAGTACTTCGCCAACTCCGCGCTGTGTACCCGCGCTGCGTACCCGCGCTGCCCTTCACACCACCGCCCCCGCGAGAACTTTGGGGCTGTTTTTCTTCTTGTTTAAACAAGTTTCTTTTAATACTGGCATTCTCAGCGGAGCCGGCCACGCACGCGATCCCCCGCTGCTTGCGGGCTCCGGGTGCCGGCAGTTGGGATGCTGGAGGACGCGGCCGCCGCTGTACCGATGATGTACCGATGTACCGCAGCCCCCGGCGCCGCTGCCGGGGCCGTTTCCGCGGAGCCGTGCCCGCGGCGCTGCGGGGCCATCCCGGCCGGGGCAGGGCGGCTCCGTGCGTGGGGCAAGGACGACCCCTGCAGTCGCGTACCGGAAACCGCGGCGGCTGGCGGGGCTGGCAGAGCCCCCGGCGGGGTTGGAGGGAGCCGGTGCTGCGTGCGCCGCGCCGCGGGGGCGGGCGGGGTGCGGTGCGGTGCAGCGCGGGCATTAATCTCTTTCCGCTCATTCTATAGCAGCAGGAGAGGATCACCCCCTTCTACACATCCATCCCGCCCTCTGCTTCCCCAGGCCCGCTGGCACTGCCCCGCTGAGACGTGCGGAGTTCGGGGGTAACTTGGTTGGACCTGGCCGCCCTGGAATAGAGACTCTCCGGACCGGATCGGTTGGGGTTTGTGGTCTATGTCGTGTTGGGAAATCTGGTGGATTTTTTTCTCGCTTGTGGAGGAAGAGCTCGGTGCTGGCAGTTGGCTTCGTGGTGTTTTTTGGAGGGCAAAGGAAAGGAAGGGCTCTCGCCTGAGCCGTGCAGAGAGAGAGCTCGGACATGTGTTGTCAGCACATCTGGGGAATACAGTCTGCAAGTCCGAAAGGAAATTTGCTGGGATCGTTCAAACTGCGATATTGATCTTTGTTATTTTTTTTCGCTGAGGGATGCACTTGGCATGAGAATCGGAGGATGGAAATTGTTTGGGAGGTGCTTTTTCTTCTGCAAGCGAATTTCATCGTCTGCATTTCAGGTACGCAGCTAGCCCAGAAAGGGCAGGGGGGGAGCTGGGGGGAAAATACCATAAGCTTCCCAGGCTTCCCCTTTCTAGGGGCAAGAGGTACAGGTAAACCGGGATCAAAACAGGAGATATGAGCAATGTGAGTGGGTCGTGACGGAAATCAACAAACATCAATTCCCCCCCATTCCAATACCTGTGTAGTCATTACATACCTTGGTTGCAATAAATAACTAGAGTGTAGTGATTAAGCAGATGCTTATGATTCCTAATGTACCTGATACTGATAGTTAATTGCAACATGGCAGCAATCCCAGAATTTCATATCTCCTGAAGTTCCTAAACTTGACTGTTCTGTAGATCTTACAAGGTTTACGATTCACTGGTGGAGCTGTCATGTTCTGGTGCCACGGTTCAGGATCTGCAAAGGGAGGAATAACACTGAAGAGCATGCCTCTGCTTTTAAAAGGAGCTTAACTGTGGCTGTGCTCTGAAAATGAATTTAAAAAACATAAATAGCCCCATTCAAAGAACTTGGTGGCTGGGATGCCTGCTTTAGACTTCTTATTTTAACTTACAAAGATCTCCCTCTCCTGTATGTAGAAGTCGGATAATTTCAGTTGTCACCAGAGCTTGTCCAATTAATGAATAGGCACAGCTGGGTGTCTAGTGTAAAGGATTGGAACAATTTATTCTTGGGGAAAACACTCCCTTCTACTGCAAAAGCCCTGGCTGCCTTGTTAATTTGTCACGCCAGTCATGCTGGAATAATTATGTTGCAGGAGGCAGGAGTGGGGAGGTGGCCAGTTTTCTAGTTTCGGACACTTCAGGGAGCCCCATGGGGATGCAGGCTGCCTGCATCTCCTGCTGCTCTGCTTCTCTGCAGGCTGCTCTGCCCTCGAGCCATTGCATAAGTCCGGAAATTGGAACACAAGCAACGCATGCATGGTGCTGCCAGGGGGAGGCAAAGGGTCCCAGAGGGCATCTCGGTGTTCAGTCTGAAGATGCTTAGGGAGAGGAAGCTCCATAGCTCCCTGGGGATGATGCAGATTGGCCTGGGCCATCTCCCTGCTGCAACCCCCAGCCAGCGGCACCAGCAGCATCTCACCCTGGCAGCGCCTGCCCCCACTGCGCTTTCTGCAGCTTCCTGGCTGAGCTGCCCTCGCAGCCCTTCGGCTGGCAACATGTACACTAACATTTGGGGTGACAGCATCTATGTTAATTTGTGATGCCTGCACCTGCCCCCAGACTTTCTTATTCCAGAGCAAATAGCATTGCTATCAGCCTGCAGAGTATGCCAGCCCTTCTTTTATCCATACAGACTGGCACCATCTGGTACCAGGCACCCGAGTGACACTGGCAACACCCCAGGCTGACCTTCCACTTGTGCCCATTGGTACCACCAGAATAATTCACTTTCTCACTCTTTTAGAACAGCAAAACCTGCTGCTCTTGTCATTTAAATCTCACACTTACCTATTTAGCTCAGCATGACATGCCACCTGTCCAGTTCCCTTCAAATTAGGCACTTCTTAAAGTACCAGAGTGAGAATGGCAAAATGAAGTTCATCCCTTTCTTGGCCATTCTGACAGTAATTTCCGGAGACAGAAAGAATCTGTCCCATTCTGTGCAGGTCCTTATGCCACACACTTAGCTGCCAGTGCTTCCTTATCTCACCCCTCCTTCCCTCAGCTGCAGACATTGGAACCCAGGCTTCTGAAACCAATGGTGGGATCAGCCCTGCAGGGGCTCTCCTGGCTCTCCGTCTCCCTCTAGCACTAAGAACAGACTGACACCCATCTCTGTTTTTTCTCTTTTTTTGTTCTTTTTGGGGGGGAATAAAGTGATTAAGTGGGATGCTTTTGCTGCGTGGTTGAAGCTGTGGTTTCAAGTGTTTAGTTTTAACCACACAGAGGATGTGTGCGGGTCTTTGCCTTCTTTTTCTTTTTTTTTTTCCTAGGGATTTTTATTAGGAATCAGTTTTTGTCATCTTGGTAAAAAGGATTAAGATTTGTAGATATCTGACTGGCACTAATACTTTGTATCTTTTCTCTGTCATCCTTTTTACACTGTCCTTTGTAGCATATTATCTAGCTGGGGTGTGTGGATAATGGTGTAAGTAAGAGAAGGTGTAATGAAGCCTGGTAAGGTTTGCCTCAACACTGGATTTCAGAAACTGCGTATTTTTAGCACTTCAGCACTGGTCATTCATTCAACATGTAACTTAAAACCCCACGCACTTGAGCACAATGCTGCAAATTACAGGAAGGTGAATTAAGGAGTGTGGTAGCTTTTTTTTTCTTTCTTAATATGTCAGTTATTTCAGCTATGAAGAGACAAGACTGGTCTGAGCATGGATCTTTCCTGAACATCAGTAACAGCTTGATTCTGCCTGTTTAAACCTGTGATGACCCTCCTACTGATTCCAGGGGTTATTTGGGTTAGAGGCTGTTAAGGGCTGCTGTTCAAAGGGATGTAAGTCACTGAACTGAATAGACTATTCAGTTAGTTTATTATTAGTAGTAAACTTATTTATTAAACATAGGTTCAGTGTTATGTCACGTCTTTTGCTATGTATTTACATGCCGTTTAAATATAAATTATGCTGAATGCAGCACTAATGCTGTGTTTCTTATTTAAAATAAATAATGAAGTTGTACAATTGGCTTTTTGGTGTCTCTCACATGCATTAGTTTTTGTGAAACTGTATATGGAGAGTAATTTCACCTATTAAAAAGGCATATATATATTTTCAAAATATTTTATATCAGATTTTTTTATCAGTCAGTTACCTGGGTGTATGATGGATTGCCTGGTTTGGAAGAAATGATACTGAGATTTAGGAATATATATGTTTTTTAATACTGGTTCTTGTGTTTGGGAAAGAATTTATCCATGAACTTTGTGAAGTATTTTTGTTTTCTTGGCATACCAACTTAAGGCTTTTGCTACTTGAAATTGCTTGTTTAAAAGAAGAATCTAGTTTCTCTGTGCAGATGCAGATGAGAAATAAGAACAAATTGAAGGACCACAGAAACAATTTCTGTCTTTTAGAAAGAAGTGAAAACCTTCTCTTTCCCTCAAAGTCACGATGTATATATATTCCTTTAAGTTGTATTCTCTGAGGAAAAATAGTCATGATTTGTGTTATGATGTTTGAGATTTTGTTCCTTTTAATGATACCACAGCATAGAGGGAACACAGGGTAGTGGACGTGAAGATGTCCTCTACATAGAATGCTGAAATAAGACTTCTGTGGTTGTTGTTCATTTGAAGATGCAGATAATCATGGCACTGGGATCATACTGTTTAGACAGAAATTCTAACAGTTGATGATATGGTGTCCCTAATTTCCTTCTTGGGTAATAATACCACCAAAAATTAATTAGCATGAGTGTTGTTCTCAGGTGGGATGTCATTGATCCCATAATGGCTGCCACCTTTGCTTGCACAGTCATTTCTATAAACCATGAGCAGTTTTTTTCTGATTCTAGATTTTAACAGTCAATTTCAAGAAAAAAAAATCAGGATGCTGTTTTCAAACCCTTGCAGGATACTTAATTTAAATAACAAAGTGTTGCTGTCATGGGCACTGATTAAGAAGATTTCTATGTACATTTTCTGTTAATCTAGCAACACAGTGATTTATAAAACCTGAATGTTCAACATCTTAGTGGCTTTCTATGAAATGATATAGTACCTTTGACTGTTTTGGCTTGGTGGGGACTAATATGGATGAAATTGATGCAATCCCTACAGCTCTCTATTTGGAAGTATTTTCATCCTTTGCCATTGTACTCAAGTCACGTAGGGGCAGATCCCTGTTATGATGTGACTTCTTTGGCCTGTTTGGCAGCACACAGGGATCATAAATCATGCATTGTGAACAACTAAGATGGTATAAAAAATATTCTGTCTATCAAGGAATTCCACTGTGTATTGAGCATCTGATGTAGCATCCCCTGGCACTGAGGACTACGAGTGTATTTGGAGCACAATTGCACTTCATTTTCTGTCTTGCTGCTTCTACAGTCTCTGAGCTCTTATTACGTGGCTTAACACAGACCTGTCCTATAGGAACTCTAAATTATGCCAGGGCTTGAATTATATGTTGAATGATGGTCTGTAAGGTCTGATAACTCTTCTGCTCTTAGCATTGAACAACCTGAGATAATTCAAGCTAAAGTAGTGTTGCAGCAGAGAAGACTATCAAGGCTCTATACAGAAGAATATCAAAGCTCTAATGTCCATTGGTAACTAACAACAAATAGACCAAACTTGAAACCAAGTTAATTATTCTCAAATAGTGTCACATAAATAGCTTTTTCTGGCACTTGTAAGAAAGAAATGTAGCATTCTAGGGGAAGGAATTATTCATAGTACATATATATATATGTATGTAAGTGATCAGTGGGCATGTAGGAAGTTATAACATGCAGCCTGGTGCATGTGGTAACTGAGAGCTTTTGGCATCCAGTCCATTACAGTATTCTTGCCTGCTCTGTCCCATCTTCACAGCTTCATGTGTGTGGGCAGACCTTCATGCCTGCGTGGAGTTTATTGATGTTACCGAAAATCCATGTGGATTCAATCCTCCTCACATTCATGCTCAGGATGGAGGCAGTAGGTTGGATCCAAACTCAGTGCCTTATCACTTGAATGTTTTTTTCACTTCAGATATGTTCCTGCCTTTTCAAAAGGTGTGAAGATGTTTCTGCTTTAAAATAAGTTCTATGGAAATAGCTTTGCAGTCTCCTATAAAAGTCTTTTTTTTTTTTTTGCTTTTATTTTTTTGCTGTGCGTCCTGTATTTTTCATCATTCTATTTTTATTGTTAGTTTTACAGCTACAGCATGACCAGATAGGCGCTAACGTACCAAGACAACACACATTTTTAGTTTATATAAAGGTAGTAGAAGGGAACATTTATGAATAGTTTAGCACATATTATGCTGAGCTATTTTCCATCCAATAAACTGATGGAAAGAAACTGGTAATCACGGATATTCTTTTCCAAATCTCAATGGTGAAGATATCCAGTTTTCAAGGCGGCCTCCTTGTTAATGCACTTGGAAATAGATTCCAAGCCTCCAAGACAAAATTATTAAAGCCAGGAATAAACCCCCAAATCAAATAAGCTTTCTCAATTTAAGGCTAGTCTTTAAATCTTTCAGATGCCACTGAAGTTATAGAGAAGTTTTGCCCTTGATATTCTTGGGAAGGTTTCAGTTTTTAAATCTACAACAGCTAGATTTTAAATTCAGCAAGGGTTGAAATGGCTTTCCATTGGCATTATCAGTATTCCTTGTACAGCAATGAGCAAAGAATTCCTGCTTACCCTAAAAGGCTGTTTTGCTTATTTGTTGCTATTGGTCTAAGTATCTCTCTTTCTTGGTTGAAAGGTGGTAATTTAGCTGAGGAGGGAGCTGCCATTTTCATCATTACTGATTGTTTGTGGCTAAACTTAACATGGCAAAGACTGAAGTGGATGATTGGCCCATCTGGGCTGTTAATAGATGACTATATAAAACAGTTTTATCATTATCTCATTACCAGCTCAAGCATCAGACAAAATTAGAAGACAGTTATGGACAGCACTGACATTCTGTGCTAAATGTTATTTTGCTTCTGTCTTGTTTATCTTAACTGTGCATCATGTTGGAAGGAATAAACTTCTAAATGACTTGTTTAGAGGCAACACTGTATAGTGTCACTGCATTTCCATTCTAATCCCATCAGAAAGTACAAAAGCGCCGGTCCATACAGTGGAGAATACCAGTTAGCAAAAAAAAGAAAAAAATTATTGTGATAGATAAATTGAAACATTAATAGTAAATAAGTAGGAAATTAAATTTTTAAAGGATAATTATCTGCCAGTTAGGAGCCTGACCTGTTTTACAGTTGAATTCAAAGTAGTATTTTACTACTGGTTTAATCAGTGATGGTTAAAAAGATATCATGGGTCTTTTAATGGAATTTCTTGAATATGAAATAGAAAGTTATTATTGTCATAAAAATAGAGGACTGAAACACTCTAGACCTATATTCTCTGTGGTATTGTAGCCTTCTGGTGATGTAGACAAGTACTGGATGTCTCATAGGCACATGGGTGGCCATAAGTCTAAACTTATTTGTCACTATGGGAAACATTTTCATGCAGTGCTTAGCTGTTGGTAGTTAAGGTAAGAAAGCATAAGGCAACCTATATTTACACCCACCTTAAAAGACCTTGAAACTCCAAAACTGTTACAAATGTTAGTGTCAATGAGGTTTGGGCCTTACAAATTGCAAAAAATTAAAGCTTGACAATGAGAAAAGCTTTAGATAGCAAGTCTTGGTGCTCTTGGGGAGTGCCAGGTACAGCCTCGCTAGGATTACAGCTCAAAAATATTTAATTTTCTTTTATCTATCTTGAAAAATGAAAGGTGATCAGTTCACACATCTATATTATGCTGAAAGCAACTGTCAGAACTAAGGAGAATAAATGCTTTCATTGTTTGATGTATTTTTCCATATGAAAACATTTCTGGTTTAAATTCATGGATATGTAACATTTATGTTTCTGCAGTAAAATTAGTATTAAACTTTAATGCCCCACAGTTTTATCTTTTGTAATAGTATTGCTAGAAAAATATCACAGCAGCTGTAATTCACAAATAACTAATTAGAATGCACTTTTCTGTTCATTTCAACATTCTTTCTTCCTCCTTGTATCATTAGTGCTTAATTTGATCAAGCTCAGAATACTGTATGTTTGTCATCTGGCTTTTAAGTATGGAACAGAGTTCTGCACTGACTGGTCTAAAGTGGTTTCTAAGCACATGAAGCTAAGCAACGTTATCCTTTTTTTTTCCCCTCTAAATGTGTGAGATCTCTAGCTTTGGAAGTAGTGTTTGAATAGATGGATTTAAAGGGAAACATAGGGTTTGAAAAATAATCTTGTCAATTTTGTGAGTTGTTTCCAATTTCAGTTCTTTCCTACTGTTAACTACTATAGTGCCCTGTTCTGCTTCAAGAATCATCATCAGAATGGAGCTTTTCTGTTCTGCAATGGATAGAAAGACTAGCACAGCAGGACTGCTACAGCATTTGCCTTATTAATGCTAAAAGATAATGGGTAATAGGAAAGGTCTCTTCCTATGTGTGACGATGGAAAACTGCACTGTTTGAAGTGATGTTGGAATGACTCTGTCCTCAAGCAAAGCCTGCCTGATAGCTGTCCTCCTGGTGGGATGGCAGTTGGGTCACTGAAGGAGCAGGTCAGGAAGGACTGCTGCTGCCACAGCTTAGTTTTGTTTGGCAAGGTGACATGCTTGGGCTCTAAAAAGAGCATTGCTTTGTGTTTGCCATTGTGGCAAAGAAAAGGAACTTACTTTGGGGAAAAAGTGCTGAAGATTTGTATTTGATGGCAGAAAAAGATAACAATACGTTAGTAGTGTCCCCTGAAAGCAAAACTTTGTGGAGAATGAGCTATTTCCTCACATACAGGTGGAACACCATACCATTGATTTCACATGTGGGAAGCTGCAGTTATGGAAAAGCTGCTGCTGCTGGAAAGAAATGGTGTTTGATTTACCTTACGCTGGTCCTAATCCTGCTTGGGGGAGTGTGAACAGCTACTGGCAGGAGATTTCTCTGAATGGAATTGTGTGGTCTGGATTCTTCTAGGAATGAAAGGTATGAATGAGAAGAGCTTTGTGCTGTGTTTCAGTCAAAATGGAAAAAAGGATGAATTTCAGAGGCAGAACTTGGAGCAGTTTGCAGGAACAGACAGTGTTGGCCACACTCTAACAAATGGAGAAACTGAGGTAAAAAGTCAAGTGAAAGGTCACCCAGAAGCAATTTAAGTAATTACGGTCTAATTTTACTCTCATTTCTGCCTTGCAACACTGGGATTACTCTTATACCTTGTTTCTGGTCAGGGTATGACATGGACTCACCTCACTGAAATGAAGGAACATGAGGCCATTATGGCGCTAGGGTCAGTGAAGGCTTCCCACCATGGCGGGAAGGCTCTGGAATGAGCCTACAAGCTCTACAGCTTCATCCTCTACCCCAGAGTCTGGCTGCTCCATCCGTGTCAGCCCTGGTCCTGCACAGCTGAGTAGCCTTAGGTCAGGCTGTGCAGAGAACTGAGAAGCCATCCCTGGTGCCTCAGCGGCTCTCATCTGCCTTTAACTTCAGCCCCTCTCCCGCCCTCACCCTTGTGCCCTGCTGCTCCTTACCTCACTGACCGGTCTAACCATGGACCTGGCTTCCTCCCTCGAGGATGTGCTTCCTCACCACAGCCGTGCCTGGCAATGGCGGGAAAGTGGCTGACCTGCACCGGCTGTGTCCCACAGGAGGGTGACGGCCCTTGTGGCACTGCCTGCCTTCACAGACTCCTCACATCATCTGACGATGGTGTCTGTGCTAACGCTGCCTTTCCATTTGTGACTGGAGAGGGCATGGCTGCAGCTGGGGACAGTGGATGATGGAACCTGGCAGTCTGGCCCCAGGAAACATAACCCAACCGTTTTTAAACCCCTAGAGCTTGAAGCCCAGCTGAGCAGTGAGTTTGTGGTCATTTCTGCTCCCTTGCCTCTTGCCTTCGTGCCTCAGATAGATTTATCCTATGCTTAAACTTGTTTGGCTTCTCCGGAAGTGAAGGGTCGCAGAGTGGGGTCTCTCAGAAGCTGGATCCCTCCTTCTCCCTCTGCCTGTGTATTACAAGGTATTTTTTCTCTTCATAGTAATAAGAGTGACATTATCATGAGGTATAGTTATGGTATATTTAAGAGTTCTATCAATTAGTGTTTTAACTTAGATTGGTTTTCAGAAGTTACTGTGAAATTAAGTTTAAATTCAGACCCACACAATGTTCCTCCATGAATGTGTAGAGGTTTGTTAGTTTGGGTTTTAAGTTTTTTAATGATTATTTTGTTTTTAAATGCTGAAGTTATTGACATTCATTCATTTGGCCTCTTTATGGGTTTATTATGACTATGATGAAAAGTAAGTTCCTCAAGGTGCAGTACTTAAGCCTGCCTCATGTTTCATAGACGATGGTTTTCACAGGATGGTTTGGGTTGGATTGTTATTTGTTAGTTCTCACTTCATGGATGCCCTGAATGAAACAGACACCATTTGTCACAGCAGGAAGCGGATTTCCCCTGGACTGAGGTAAACAAAACAAAGGACAGAGCAAGTGAAACAGCAAGAGATGGGTGGTAATACACAGTGCTTTACAGATGTGAACTTCTGTTCCACTTCTGCACTATTTATACAATGGCTGAACAAAGTTCTACGTTTACAATATATTTATATATTTGGGCAGTGTCTACCAAAAGACATAGAGCCTGCAAACTGTCTCTTTTCTCCCCTCCAGCCATTGTCCTTTGGCTCTATTTGATGCTTCACAAACAGCAGCAAGTAACTTTCATAACTCGTGCTTGTAACTCACCTATTTTTAGTTCCTTACTCTGTGTAACTGGGACCTTCTGTGTAACTGGGACCTTCTGTGTCTACTGTCTTTTTAACTACTTATTGTAGTCAGCATCTTCCTTTTAATGCTCTTGAAAAAGAACATATGACTTAGATTCAGACCACAACAAACAACAGATAAATTTAAACCCTTTTTGAAAGGTCTCCTTTTCAATGGCTTCTTTACTGATACCCTGCTAACTGTTGTAGGGGACTGAATGATGAAGCGTGTCTCAATCACATAGTGCCATCACTTTACTGGGCACCTGTGAACTGATTCCAGTCACTGAATACTCCAGAATTTAAAGTCTTTGAAATAGAACATACTTATATATAAAGACAGAGTATATGACATAATGTTACTGCATTATTTTTAAAACTCTTAAGTGGTTTGGATATAACATTCACTGGTATTATATAAACTGCACAGAAATAATCTCCTGGCATTTGCTTGGAATGACAGTCATCAATTCCCACATGTTTATTTAAGATTTTATGTAGAAACACAAAAGTATTTGTTTTGCACAAGTTTATTTTGGATATTTTGCCAGGAAAAAAACCACACCAAACTTTGCTAATATAGGCTGAAATAAAGTGTAAAATAAAATCTTCAAATAGGCTCTTAGTTCAGAGTGTGAACTCAGGTCAGTGTGCAGTGGAATTACTCTGCCAAAAATGTTGGTGTTTAGTTAAGTATTAAGCAGAGGTCTCTTGGTAAACAGTCCCATTAAAAGCACACTGTGACCTCTGCTGCTGGGATTCAGGTATGTGAGAGAACCGTGCTTAGGAGCTTTACTAGTCATGTGGTCAGAATGATTTTCAATCACTTTGGTTATTGCTGGATTAAAATTGAGGCTGTAGAGATTAATGGTCTGTTGTTACTAATCCGCTAAACCCCTGTTCCTAGATCTTTTAAATTGACTGAACCTATAGATTGGTAAGTTACTGAGAGATATGGATTTGTAATGGTTTTAACTATCTTTCTTGATGTTTGGTGTTAGCAGTATCCCATTACTTGCTGCTCTTTGAGTTCTTAGCTGTTCTTGAATGGAAGTGAAGGTCATACTTTTTCTTCATACTATTCTATAGCACAGTAAAAATCGGTATCATTTTAAATGAATGTGGATAAAGAACCTTTACTATGTGTAAATAGAGCTGGCATTAGTAGAAACTCAAATATGAGCAAGAGAAATTAAATCTTGTTTTTACATTGTTGCTAGAAGTGGTGGTCACTGTCCCTAACTGTCAAAACAGGCACTAACTCCCTTCGGTCCTTACACCATTAACAGTGTTGGTTGTCCCCTCAAATGGATTTACTGACATTTGAAGATGTGCTCTAAAGCAAAATTGCTGTTCAAGCTTTTGGGAAATTATGTTTTCTAAGCTGGTGCAGTATTTGGTGTATCAGGGCTTGAGCTATTCCCAGAGATCTAGCACAGTTAGACATAATTTCTGTACTTAATTTCTGTGCAGGTGTAAGAAGTTTTCCCCAGGTAAAAAAAAAAAAAAAAAAAAAATCTATGAAAAAAACAAACAAGGAAAGAAATTAAGAAACAGTTCTGTTCCATCTACTGAGACATGAGGAGACTTTGAGCACAGCAGTTTAGTGGTTTTGATTTCCACAGGGATCTGTAGACAAGATGCGCAAAGAGAATTTTGACAGGCCTCCATCAGTACGGTATGGAAGAGATGGAAATTAAGAGACAGGAAACAGCAGGTGAAAGAAATTAGAATGTGGTTATATCTGGGAGAGTTGTGGGGGCATTTGACCTGGGTGGATAACTTTACATTGGTGAGGAGAGGGATGGAGGCCCTCATGTAAGTGTTTTGGGCTCTATTTACCACATCTGTGCTTAAGGTTGCAAATTGGAATAATTTTGGCTTTGAGGTGTTTGTAATTTAGTGAAATAATCCATTCTAAAATTAAAGAGAAAAATTAAAAAGAAAAGTGTTTGATTTTGAGTTCTAGAATAATGTAGAATTGTCTTTTAAAAATTATTTCCTGTGATGAAGGGAGTCGAGTGCCTGGTGCCTATGCAATTGGTGTAGACATAGGCAATGCCTTACATCTTCTGTGAGAAGAAGAAGTGAGTTTGATTAAATAAATAATGGACAACAGGCTAGCTCTGAACAACTAGGTTTTGGTGTTTGTTTAAACTGCAGTGTGACTACCTCTTTAATGGAAAGCACGCTTGAATTAATCATCTGATTATGTCTTGCTCTGAATTGGTTTTGATTTCTGTCATTATATGCTGTAAACAAGCAGAAATTCATTACTTTTGTATTCATCGCAGTTGTGGAAGAATCAAAGGAAAGTACACTTACGTATTTTAACCGTGCTTGCATTAATCTGCTTGGGAAAAGGCAGTAAGCTGTATTTGTAATTTGTATAAATTAATAACCCCTTTGAAGCATTGAAAAATCATGCATTTCTGATTTAAAGGGTCACTATGTCATAAAATTTTATGATTATTACTGCAAATGTATTCTACATGTTTATACTAACATACAGCAAGGTAATGTGGCTTTAACTTTATAATTGACTTAAACCCTGTCAGGGAATTCCAGTGATTCAAATAAACCCTTTATTTCATGCAACCATCTCTGTTTCTGCATCCTGGAGAGCTGGCTTATTCTTTTGCCTTCTGTTATCTCAGTAATAGTATGTCTTGATTAAGGACTGCAAGGAGCTTTTACATCTGTTCTTGTCACAAAGCTATGTAGGCTAAAGTAGGCCAAAGATAACTCATGATGCAAACTATGTACGTCCAGTTATTTCTTTCCCTCCAGATTTAGTATTGTGTTCAAATAAAACTGGGACTATGGAAGTAAACCCAAAGCATTTAAGTGGATTTTTTGTGATTTCTCGGAGCTTTCTTGAGGAAGAAGAAAATATTAATGTAGGACTGAAATATATATGACTGGATGAAAAAGATGAAGTTATTGTCCTGCCAGCTATCAGGAAGTACAGTCCTTATCCTATAGTAAATCAGAGTTTACTGTCTAAGTGAAAATAACAGTAACGCTTACTGAGGTGAATATATCAATGAGAATAGTGACTGTGAAACTGGAAGGAAAGTTGCTTCTTTCTTATTTATGATAGAAATACCTGATACCAGCTAAACACGAGTCCTGTCCTCAGGTCACGTTCTACAGAAGACTAATTTGTGAGAACTAGACACTAATTAAACTTGAAACATAAGGGAGTTAGTGTTTGCAGCTTCACAGACAGGCTTTGAAGCTTCAGCTGCATGTTGCAGATGATTTAGATCTGAGTCTAAATTAAAGGTCCGCGGTAGGATGAAAAACAGTACCTTGATCTTTAGCTAGCACTTAGGCCAGCCGCTGAGCAGTTATTCCTACCTAATCAGGTTCACACTGCAAACAAATGAAGCGTCTATTGAGAAGAGAGACCTCAGGTAGTTTCTCTGTATGCCTGT
This sequence comes from Neopsephotus bourkii, assembly GCF_033783945.1. Lineage (NCBI taxonomy): Eukaryota > Metazoa > Chordata > Aves > Psittaciformes > Psittacidae > Neopsephotus > Neopsephotus bourkii. The sequence goes on from NW_026902223.1 coordinate 5,620,174, forward strand.
AATGTATTTGTGACTGCCTGCTGAAAGTCTTCCCGGAGTTACATTAGATTGCCCTAGCCAGTGGATGAAAATGTACTATGCTGTCAGACTTAGCCTTCTCTGTTTAGAGACTTCAGTGACAAGGGGCTTGACTGTCCACTGTCTAGCATCTGAAGCAGTTAGTTATAAACCCACCGACCAAGTAAGAAATACTACTGTTATTGAATGGTAGCAGTTTTTACCTGCTTGGCCTCAGTGTAAAGTAATAAGCAGCCAGATACTGTATTTACATAAATCAGCATAACTCAAAAGATCTATTCTAGTTTGTCAGAGACAGGAGCTAGCCCGCAGCATGAGTGTGCAGGATCAGATCCTGGCATGTGTCATTTTGCTGAGTTTGGCTTTTGATCAGAGCTTGCTAGCTCTGTTAACTTCAGTGTTTATTGCATGGTTGTAATCCAGGTTCAAGACTGACGTAAATATTTTAACAGTTACAAAATAAACATGTAGTTTGCTCATTTGGGGGGGATTTGGTTTTACAGCGATTGTACACAGAGAACCCTACTATACGTGGTCCATTTTTTTACAGCTTCTGCGATCTCTCACACTCTTGGTATTGCTTTTTTCTTCCGAGTTGCTCTTAAAGGCAATATTAACAGATGGCATGCATTGCTCATTAAATCTGGATCTGCACCTCTCCAAGGACTGCAAACATGTTGGGAAACAGACCATGTTACTGAAGTAAGCCCTTAGAAGCTTGGAACTTACTGTGCTATTCATGAACAGTTTTCAGTCTTTGTGTGTTTTAAGTGCTGTAGCAGTAGAGTCGCAAATACACTGGTGTAATATTTCTAATTTAGCAAAGTCCAGTATGTGCCATTTTCTCACAGATTAGCTAAAATGTCTGTGTTTGTTTCATATGTGACATATTTGTGCTTTGGTAGAGCCATATTTGACATCTTTTCCCTTTTGTATAAACATCTTAATGCTGGACACTAAACCTATGTATCTGTAACACTTCATTTCCCACCTGCATTTACATGTGTCACCTGAGGTATGTTTGTTTTTCCTTGAGGTCACTTTCTCTATAATGCTTAGCTCTTCTTTTTGTCCTGTCTGCAGTGATGACACTCTTTAAATAGCATAGATATATAGATGTTATGTTTAGGCTTTCTCAACCTGAATGTATCTTTGTCTGAAGAGGCAGCAGTTTGATGTGCAAACTGGAAGGGCATTATGCCAGAGTGGAATTAACTTTCTATATGAGAGATGCAGAAATCCAACTAGCAGATAAGAATTCTCATTTTGACTTCTTTATTACTGACTAGCAATCCCAAAGACATCAATATAGCCAGAAATAGGGTTCTCCCATCTTGTTTTTCTTAAGCTTTTCTTTTCTTTATGAAAGTGTTGGATCAGAAAGGTTAAGTCGTTGCTGATTCTATGATTCATCTAAGGTTAGGATTTAGTTCACTTTTCTGACACGTGTTAGGGCTAAAAAAGCTAAAAGCAGATGTTACGTTAAGTAGAAGTGAGATTTTTACAGAAACAGTGCAACCCATCTGTGTTTGACCTGGTCTGAATGGGCACAGTGAGGAGTGGACATTCCATAATCTCTCTTAGTATTTTGTATTTGTATTTATCATTTTCTGTTGACTAGGGATATTTCACATCATGTTCTAAAAGCAACGTCTAAATAAAAAGTGTTTTTAAATAGTTTCAAGAAAGGGCACCAAAAGTTGTACAGGTGCTCCTAAGATGAAATTAACCTGGTTTGTATTCATGTAGATTGTTTATTTAAACAGGTTAAAGTGAGCCTAGGAAGCACAGTTTAAATTTATCCAATACAATTTCAGAGCATGGGCAGGAAGCTTGCCTACCCCACATGCACGTTTTGTCCATGTGATTTACAAGAGGGCAATGTTATACTCATGATGATTTGCAAACTGAAGGGGTCATCTAAAGTAGCCTCAAGGAAACAGGAGATATTTTTTTAAGTAGCATAAGAAAATGAAGAGTGGGGCAGTCAGGAGTGGGACAACTTGTTCTGTCATCTCCTATTGATGGAAGTGGTGTCCCTAAGCATGACAGGATGTCATTATGTTAACTATCACCATGCCAGTGGTACTATATTTGTCAGTAGCACAGTAGGACTGATTCCGATCCATAAAGGTACAAGACAGTAAATTTATCAGTGCTCCATAATTTAGTTAGTTCTACCACTAACTTTACCAAAACTGGACTGCAAGGACAGCAAGCGACTTGCACCTAAGGTATTTCAAAGCTTAGGCAGTCTGAGGTCATTTGCTGTATTTCCTGAAAAATTTTCTTCTCCTCCTCATCCTCTCTCATTGCTTGCATCCACTCCTTAGTTCTGAGTTACGAGAGATGAAGGACAGTGGTAGACCAGTGAGGGGAATAAAGAGTACTTGGTTGTGAGGGGTGAAATAAAAGAAGAAATAGATAACAGAATGAGGATATAGACTAACAGGGAGGACGCTGGCAATGGAAGACAGCACTGAGATTGTGTCTTTCAAAGTGCACTTTGACAGAAACAAATGAGGAAAACACTGAGGACAGTCCACTTTCCTAATTGCTTTTAGTCTGGTCCTAAATAGATAGGAATCAGGTTGGTAGCTTCCATAGGAACTAGACAATCTTTTTTGTCTGAAGAACCACAGAGATATAGAGAGAGCTTGATTGTTCCATCATCAAATCTTGATTATTGATTTAAAACCTTTAACTAGAAGCACAGAAACTGGCAGAATTCTTCAACACAAAATTGTTAGTAACTTAAACACTGAAGTTCTTCATTATGTAGCTGTTGACCTTTGAGGAGTCCGACTGCTTACTGAGATGATTTTATTAGTATTTGCACATTGACTTCTTGCCAAAAAGTCAATCTGCTTTTCCTTTGCGTGATTTTGTTATTTTGAAGGTCTTCAGCTGTGGAATAAACCCCACTATGTAAAAAAGAGCTGGCAAAGCTGGAAGCTTTACAATAAAAGCCTTTTCAGTTTAAACTCTTGTGATGCTGAAATATTACAAATGTTTTATGTGGCTTCCTTTCGCCTGTGTCTTACCTAACATAGTTGTTCCTAAAGAAGGACAACAGTTAGTTCCCAGTGTCCCCAAGAGAATATTCTACTTGTTATTTACAGGATGGAATTTATACATCATTTGAGCTTGGAACTTGGACTTGACTTTCATTCTTTTATCAGCCTCAATGTTTTAAAAGGTGTTTATGATGAGCTTAATGATCCTTGTCATAAAGTTGATCAGTTATGATGCAAGAGACAGTATGGATCTCAGATCATATTTAGGTGCTTGGCATTTCTGCGTTGTTGAAGATGCTTATACAAGCTGTCTAAAATAACATGTAAATATCACAGTGAAAAAAGCATAAGGAAAGGCTGTATGAGAAAGGCTGACTCAAAAGCAGATTAACTGTCAGTGGCCACAGGAAAACGTCAATTTCCTTCTGTTGCAGGATAAAAAAGAAGGAAGAGGGATGTACTCCATCTCTTCTTTTTACTCTTCTTCCCCTAATTTCCTCCCCAAGAGGAGAGGAAGGTCAAAATGTGACCTGAAAAAGCTGGATGGAGCTAGCAACTTTCTGCAAGCAGTTAAAGCTGTCTGAACTATGAATGTCCTATTTACTGAGCCTACAGGGCTGAGATCAGACTTTTAATGATAGAGAGATTTGATGAGCCTGTCAAACACTTAGAGCCTGGGGGAGGAAGGTATGGTTTATACCTTGTGATTAGAGTTTGAGTTCTATCCTGTAGTATATTGGCAAAGGCTGCATTTCACACAGGATAGACTTGCAGTAGAATAAAGTAACAGGCTAAAGTAATTCTCATGTTCCAGTCCAGCAGAGTAAGCAAACAGCTGCATTCTGCAAATGATGCCGATTTGGGATCAGTTTCAAGGACAGCCCAATTAGAAGCACATGAAGGCAGCCTGGCCCGTCTCCCTGGGATAGGGCATGCATGACTGTAGGTGTTTATCTAGTGCCTGACGGGATGGAGCTCTCCTAACTGGAGTTTTGGATGCTCCTCCAGCCTAAATGATACTGTGCACAGTAAGTCAGCACAGCTCCACTGATCTCGCTAAATACACATCAGACTTGTGCTAGCTGTAGGCTGCCTCTTCCTAGAGATGAGCACTGTGAGCCTTATTTTGCTCTGCAGGTAGTAAGGGAAGTTGAAGCAACTGTGAGAAGATATTATGCTAAGTTATTCCCAGGTTAATAAAGTGGAACCTTTAGCTCAGGTGATTCCTAAACCTCCAGCTGTAATGCCTGGAAAGTTTTAGATTAAGGATCTCTCTTTGCTGCCTATTTTTGTATCTTTTTTTCCAGCACTTTTACTGTTGTCTATTTCTTCAGAAACAACAGTTCCCAAACTTGTTTTTCCCTGCGTGCAGGGTATGGGATAATGGGGGATAGAGCATCTCTGAGAATCCTCTGCCAGAGAAGGGAGGAGAGTGTGAAAGATCTGGAACAAGAAGTGTCCATGTTAGGAGCTCAGAGTTTAACCACTGCTTTGCAGTCTTCCCCCATTGGGATTACTTTCTTTTGAGACCTTTGCTAAAATGCAGGCACTCAGCTCAACACCTGTGGCCCCTGGCTCTGTCCTTGCTGAGTGCAGTGCCAGCCCCTTTCCTCAAGTTTCTTTTTACTACTGCAGCTTCTGGTCCAGACTCTCTTCCTCAGACATATCCTCTGTCCTACTCCCAGAAGCTCTTCAGTAACCCACTCCTAAAGGAAGCACTCATGTCTCTCCTACTGGGTTTTTCTGAGGTTGTCGATCTCATCTGCTGTGGCTCTTTCATATAAATCACATTCACATTCATTCTGGTTGCAAATATTATGCACATTTGTACACAGATGTATATGACATCACACACATATATTTGCATATATAAGCATGATAGAAATGGAGTCAGCATCTGAGGGAAACAGATTTCCTTCATAGCCTGAAATAAGTTACAAAGCCTGCATCTTTATCAAGTGAAGTGCTTTGGGCTGGATTTTGCTATCTGCTCTAACTGGGACTCACTGGCTGAGTGAAGACAGCGGTGGTAGGTGCTGGGGTGGGAGGACAGGCAGGCAGTTGGTGCGGAGGAGATCACGCCTGAAGGAGGTGCTGAGGAGGGGTGGAGGCAGAGAGAGAAAACCAGGAGAAAATTAGGTCTGAGAGGCAGTGAGGTATGGAATGAAACAGAAAAGAAACCTAATGTTGTAATCACTTTGGTAGGTACAAGAATTGTGTCATTTAGTAGGGTTATTTTTAGTTTAAAAAAATAGGAGTAGGGAGAGGCAAGTGTTCATACACACTCAGAATCTAAAGTTATCTTAACACTTCAGAAATACCAGAAGAATGATTGCTTCTATAAGGGTTGTGTGGGAAAAGACACCGATTTAGCACACTCTCATTTTATTGCAGAGGTTGTGGGACACAGGGAATAAAGGAGGGATTGCAGGAAGAGAAAAAGATAGTCACAGAAGAATTAAAGACTTCTCTAGAGAGTACAATTTCATCACTGTCTCTGCTAGAATTTGTGTTGCTTGGCAACAGACTTTAATCAAACTTTTCAAGGGTGGTCACTAATTGTATGTTCCTTGTTTCCCCCAAGGCCTGATTTGCAGAAGTGATGAGCAGCTACAGCTAAAACAGGTCAATAGGAGAAATGTTCTGTGTGTATCAGATGCTCTGCAAGTCTAAGGACTGTTAAAATTGTACACTGGAACTACGTAGTGGTTAATAAAAGGGAGTGAGCATCTTTCTCTGACTGACACTGATTTACACATCTGTATAAAAGGGAGACCACCTCTTCAGGAATGCTCAGGAATCCCAAACATTTTGGGAGTTTGAATCATGTGCTAAAAATCCATGGTACTTTTCCCTTGGAGTGCTAGGAAGACTGGCTGAAGTAGCCTTTCACAGCACTGCCTGCTTGGCTTCAATTAGTGAGCCTTTGAGGGTTTTTGTCTGCACCGAGGATTTAAGCAGCCATTTCTCTCAGTTCCAGGGGTTAGACTGAGGGAAAAAGACCCTCAAGTAAACATCTTAAGGAAAGCATAAGGCAAAGCCAATCCCCTCCTTTTACTCAGCTTTTTACTTTGAAGTGCTGGCCCCACCTGAATTTCTGCTAACCTAAGAATCATTAGGTTCCTATATAACTGTTGGTCTGGTTTCAGATTCTGTTCTGTTGAAGTCATTGTGCAATTTGACCAGACTGCAGTGGAGGAGAAAGAAGATCAGACCCTTGAAAAGACAGTTTTTGCTGTCCATGTGGAAGGAAGCAATGTCCAGAGAAATCTCAGTTTTGTAACGGCAGCAGTCCTCTTGTCTCCTGTAGCTTAGACTGGAGTTTGAAAGTCTTTTCCTTCCTAAAGCCCAGACAGGTATTTTTAATATATTTTTGAGGGGAAAGAGCAAACATTAAAATTAATCTTATTTTTCTCTTGTTACTATAGGACCAATATGACTATGGGCCATAGGTAATGAAGTGACTGGCTTTATCCATCTCCTAATGTGCTTAATGTGTATTTTGATGATCATAGACCATCTAGATCTTCTAATGCATGGAAGACTGCTAAAGAATCTCTGTATTAGCCTTTTATAAAAGGATACAAGCATGTGTAGGAGGTAAAACATGTCATGTTTTAATCCATTAGGAGTGACTGTGGTTTTTAATTCAAAGCCTAGAGAAATATAATTTATTTAAACAGTACTTTCTATTTCTATAGTACCTTTTACTCAAATATCTCAAAATATTTTCCACTAGTTCTTACACAGAAATAAAAGATGCTGCTGCTCAGTGTGTAGGGCCCTCTTTGGGTAGGTCAAAGACTTCTGACTCACAGCTCACTGCCAAATTGTAGTAGTACAGATAATTGCTCAAAATATAAAGCAATGAAAAGCTGCCTTGAGGGTCTTGAGGCTTCTAGGTCCAAATCTTGTATCATTCTAATACAGATTTATGTGAGGAAGTGCAGTTTACAGCTGGTTGATACTCAAAATGCCAATGATATTTATAATAGTGTAAATGATGCTAGTTTATTTTTATGTTAGTCAAACCCAATGCACATATCTGTGTGTCCTGGGTTCAGCAGGACCGGCTGAGCTTAAACCATGACACTGTGTTAGAATTTTAAGTGAATTCTAACCTCACTGATGTTGATTTATGGTTGAAATCGTCTTTACAGTTATAATGCTGAACTAACTAGTACTCTACTAGTTTCTGTTGACAGACTTCCCATGAGTTGATGGAGCCCCTGGTTTTGCAGACAGACTTTGCCTTCTTTGGGAAGCAGTGCCTGGGAGAAGGGCAGGGGGTGTTAAATGATGCAGAAGCAGTTTTAATACAAAATGCCTTTTGAGGGTGCTAACTGTCCTAAGGGAACAGGCTCAGTGTAGATCCCTCATGTCACTTAGTGCTGCCAGCCCTGCGTCACCACAGCACTTGTCCACATGATGCCACGCTAAATTCAGGAATGTGGCTGAATGCAGATGGGAAGAAAGTAATGCTCTGTTTAAGCAGGCATTGGTGTTTAGTGTTTAATATTTTACTTACTTAGTCTAGCATTTCTGTGTTATTTTTTTTTAAACTTGAGATGAGTGAAAAGTTGTTCAAGGGAGAAAAGAAAAATCAGCACTTGAACTTGGAGGTGACACGATTTGAGAATTGTGCTTTTTGAGACAGTTAAAATGTGCTGAGCTTCTGGATCACTTGACACTTCCTCAGATTACGGTGGTGGTATCTGTGGAGTACTGCTGTGTGTAATAGCAACAGAATAGTTAATGCCTAACGTTTTCATGTGTGCTTAGCCTCCGATCTGTGACAAGTCTCTAATTGTGTATTGAAAATTTAAAGAATTTTCAATACTTTAAAGATGTGTGACGAAAAGTGATTAGTGATTGATTTAATTTCCAAAATGGAATGCCAAGTCTTTGGGGGTTTGGGGTTTTTTAATACTCAATAATGTAGCTTGACAGTCCACAAAACCTTACATGTTGGGTTTTTCTACTCTTTAGATGTTGACTAGCGACCAAAAGAAAATGTTAATGTCCTATATAGTAAAAGATAAAGATAAAAGGTAAAGATATACCTAAATATTGCCCTATGACTGCTAGCATAAATATTGGGAATTACTGCATTGTCTTTGAAGAAAAGCGTATTTGAAGAAAGCATGAACCCAGAACTGATGATTTTTGAGTAGTCTTCTGGGTTTTCTGGGAGTAAACAGACCTCACTTCTTAATATCAGAGATTGTTGGTTTGCTTACTGTCCTGGAATTTCCCTCACACTCAGGCTGCTTTTTAATGGCAGAAAATGATGAGAATAAATAGTATTTGTAAAGTAAATATTACCACCATTGGATGAACCTGCTGATGGCACAGCCTGTATCTATATCTAGCCAGCTCAGCCATGTGGCAGCAGGACAAGTCCACTGTCACAGTTTTCATATCTACCTTGGGCTGCAGCTGGGGAAATCAGAGTTAAAGAAATGCATACCTAAAATAAAGGCTGTGATACCAATGGCTCACAAAAAAAAATGTGCATTTGTTCTAGAGCCATACTCAATATACATACATGCATATTTGAAGTCATGAGAATAATTCCTATCAGTTTAAATGGTTTAGAATGTGCCTAGCATCTCTGTTATGAAAGCAACATTTATCAAAATGCTGTGTTCTGCAGAGTGCTGCATTGGTCTTGTTAAATCTTATTAATCTTCAGTCTTACAAGAAAACTCTTGAGTTACACAGGCTGCTTGCATTACTAAGAGTGACAGACTCAAGCTTCTTAATGTATTGGTGATATACCAATAAGATGGCCATAAACATACATGAACTTAAGAGCCAGGAGGTAAAAGCAGGACATGGTCAAACACTGCAGAATGAAGACACGTAAATGATGTGGTCTAAAGTCTGTAGTTCTGCATATCCACTGTTCTCTTTTCCCATCTACAATGCTTAGTATATGTGGAAGAATCAGCAGGCATTTATTTGTGGATAATCAGGTATAGGATGTCTGTGTCTCCAGGGTATGTATAGTGTGTTCTTTAGGCAGCTGCACAGCAGTGAATTTGCCACAGTTATCCTGAATTATTCTTTGAAGTATTCACTGATCAAAACTGAATACAGTAATAATCTTAACTGAAAGAAAAAAAGCTTCTCTGGATTGGCCTGAATATTTCTGATAGTTGTGATATTTTGAAAGTTGGGCTGCTGGGACGGTTGGACTTACTGCTGCTGGAGTAAATTACTTTGTTCTATTGCACTGTGGTTGTGGTTTTTTGAGTTTAATATCTGTACATATCAGTAGATGGACAACTGTATTTTAATAAATTAAATTATGACCATGACATTTTTATGAACTAAATGATGCAGGCAGTGAGTACTGCTGATGGGCAGGGGTTTTGTACTGCCATCATGTTCAGTAGTTCACAGATAGTGAACTCCAGTTCTGAGCTGGTTTTACCCTCACTAATAAAAATAATTTTTACTTCAAGAATAAATGACTGTCTGAAAGTTCTGTGGATTTTGACTTTGAAGAAACAGGACTACATGAAAAGAAGGAAAGCGAGGAAATCCCTGATGAAATCTTGGCAGTGGCTTATTTCTCCATACACTTCCCTTTAAATTCTTACCTTAGGTGGTTTTTATTTTGTCTTTTATCTGTGTCCAGAGTCTTACCTTTCAAAAGACAGGGAGAGCCAGCTCTGAACAACAGATACCTGGGATTGCTGCATCAATAATTTAGTAATGATTAAAATTCTAAAACAGGAAAATGAAGCAGGTACATGCATCACAGCTAGCGTGAAATGCCATCCATCATAACTTCAGAACTAAATGAGAAAGAGGAAAGAAGCATATCCATATCACTGCTTCTGACTCATGGCTAAAGAAGTGTCTCAGAAGGATGAATAGGGGACACCTTTGCAAGGGCCAAGAAGCCAAGAACTGTGCTAGGGTTCAGAATGATAAGCTGCTCTTTACAGTCAGCCAGGGTACACAGAGCTGCGTCGTTTCTAGCCAAGAATATTGGTGGTGGGGTTAGGAACAGCAGAGTCCCAAAACAGCAATGCTGTCCAAGGAACCAGTCCAGAGACTTCTTCCAGTTTCAGTGGATAAACACAACTATAGACAGATAGATGGTAGAAGTAATCTCTGAAGGATATTCCACAGAACTGCAGGGAAGCAAAATATAGTGGGGGAAAGTAAGGAAAGTGAGTTGTCTCTTGTCAAGATTAGGAACATGACAAAGAGGGGAAAAACCCAGTAATCTCACCCATCTTTACCTGACAAGTGGGATAAACAAACAATGCTTCCAAGCTAGTAACTTTTTTAGGGATGTCTTTTGCAAATAGTCTAAAATAAGCTAGTAAAAGCTCAGTTATTCATACGGTTGTCATCACTATAGTATCTAAGCAGTAATTAATGAATTGGCATGTTGATAGAATACAACATGGCTGCAACTGGAATCAATGAGACATGTTCTTTTCTCATCTGTCTTGTCTTATCCTGGCAGCTCATCTGACTAGAATGATTTTTTCATGTAGCTACTCCTCAGTTCCTCCATTTTCCACAATTATTTCCCATCTGTGAATTTAGAAGTCTGGGGAAAAGCTGCTTTTCTTTGCTTTTTCCTCATTTACATAAACTTTCACATTAACTTTGATGGTTACTTAGGGTAAACAGGTGGTAGTGAAATATATATACCCCATTTTATTCATTTTACTCTTCCTCATCTGGGTTACGGGAACATAAGTGCATTGATGTATCAATAAGACTACTTTATTTTCTTCTCCCCTAAGCTGCCTCTTCTGATGTAAATTAAATATATGAAAAGTTAATGCTGGTGATACACAGTATTCCTGGTTATCTGGCATCCAGTTTAATACAAATGGGGTTATGAGCTGGGCACTGTTTTACTAAATGATTTGGGGTTCATTAATGCTGTAGAGGGTAACTATAGGGGCACTTTGCAACCCTGGATAGCGTTCTATGGTTCAGGGCCACTGTCTGCTTGCTTCTGGAAGACTCTAAGAATCAATTCTTGCTGGGAATTGCTCTAACTTGCCCCAAACCTTTTAGAAGCAAATAGCCTTCTTTAGTCCTTTTTTCTTGCCTCCAGTAATACGCACTCGTTTTCCACAGTTTTTCCAGGAGTTTGAGTGAAGGAAACATACAGAAAACCCCTGTATTGTTAACATGGATCTTAGAGTTTTTGATAGCTCATGGCATCTCATTGTTTGGTAGCATACTGAAACAAACCCAATGATCCTAACCCTTTTTGACAGTTTAAAGGGAATTTAATTAGTTCATTGCTTTTTAAGATTCTTCTATACTTGCCATGTATCCTTTTGGGAATATGCATAAACTGGGCTCTTGTGAAAATCTGCATGATGTAGAAACATTATTTTAAGCAAGTCAAGATCTGTTGTAGTCCTTATGTTGAAAAATACATCCCAATCTTATTAAGAGCGCTGAAAGTACTGCTGCTTACTGGAAGAAGAGTTGTCACCCATTCACAAAATTAGCTACAAAATTGGTTTATTTTCCCTGTCCCCCTGTTCAGAAATGTCTATTAACCAAGAACCAACAACTGAATGAGAAACTGCTAAACTGCAGCATGAGGGGGAAGAGCCAGTACAATAAAGCCACATTATGATGGGCTCAGTTTTGTCATGATGCCACTGCCTGAAATGGATCTGTATCTTGGTTCATCCTCTGACAGTAGATTTCTTCTTGATACTAGCAAAGCTGTTATTACATGGCCAGGAAAACAGTTTTTTGACTCTTTGATCTCAGAAAACACCAGGACATAAAGTTTAAGTCCCGAGGATTTGCATAGTCCAGTGAGCTGTGAGATGATCTGGATTAGTGCCCTGACCATCAACCCCAGGGTGATCAGAAATCTGGGTCTCTGAATCCAATTCAGTATAATCAAAATAAATTTGCCTCTCCTTGGCTATTGGCTTTTGAATGACATCGGTTTGTTTGTTGCAACTGGATTTGGTTTTCTGTAGCTCTATTAGTTGCAAGAAAATGACTCTTTCTATCTCAAGACCATGCATCATTTTGTGCTGACCAAAGTTAGATGTCAATATCTTATGTGCTTCTGAGGAAGGAACTTAGTGGTTTCCTTTTAAAGGAAGCCCTATTAATTTAGCATTAATAATGTATTGAACTGTAAAGGCTCAAAGATATTGAGGCAATTTCTTGGAAGTTGCTGAGAGTCCCCAAACCACATTGAAATTAATGGGAGTGGAGGACAGGCAGTTTAAAGATCTATTTGAAGTTAGTATCACAAGATACCTTACTGCTTCTTACTGCGTTATTTTTCAGAGCTCTTCAGACTATATCTAGACATGATTGGACAACTCATTGCAGAGGAACTACCCTGTTAAGACAATAGAGAGTTGGCTGTTGTGTACGCTGACACTCCTATCAGAGACCTTCTAAAACACTGAGACAGCCAAATTGTGTTAGTGTGGTTTAGGACCCATGGATCCCAGAGCATGCCATCAGTGGTTGGGATGAAAGGTGCTGAATCTCTGGCATTTTCTTTTGAATTTCCGCACTGCTTGCAATCAGTATCATGTTCTAATTGCTGCAATACAACTATATAGTTTTTTTTCTGCGTTGCTTTGTTTTCTTGCAGTAGTTCAGCTTTGCTGCAGTTTTGACTCTTGCCAGAGAAGGAAGAGAACTGTACCTTGTTCAGAAGTAATGTGAGTCCCATAGATATCTCAGGGATTTGAGGAAGCAAAGGCTCGCATCCCTAATTGTAGTAATTTGTGGTTAGAACCATCAGCATTCTTTCATATCAAACAAAGCTGCCCAGTTTTCCTGGCCAGCAGAGAGCTGCCTTGGAGCTCCCTCTCAATGATTTCAGAAATGAATTTTTGCAGAAGAATAAATTACAGGGAAGTATTGTTTTAAAAATTAAAGCAAATAACATGAAAGGTAACACTGCCTTAGTATTCCAGGCACGTTAGCCAAAAAATACTTGGAGAGGGAGAATGTACTATCTTACACATTATGTGGTTTAAGTCCTGTACATGTGTGTTAGTCACATTAAAAAAACAGCAGCTTTATTTGGGTATTTGATGTTCTACAAATTGTATTAGGAATAGTACTCGAGTTTCACGTTAAATTGGGTGCAGTGACAAAGTAATTCACCCTGCAGTGCAGTCCATCATTTACATTGGTGTAGTTTAGTGCTTAGGGAACAGTGAGTCAAGATGGTTTTAACTTTTCCTGACTAAAAGCTTTTGATACAACTTGTGGTGTTTTGTTCATTTATACTAGAACTTAAATAACAGTTATGTGATTGAGCTTATATGCTCTGTGGAAGAGGGCTTATTACAAGTTGGGACCTACCACCCAAAAATATATATTTATACAGCTACTTTTAAAAGCATGATAGAGTGTGCAGTTACCCAACACGTGCATCTCATGTTCTTCATAAACATCATTGGGAACGATTCCCACTTACACATAATCTTATTTGCACGATTTCGATAGTATTGAGAGGTCAGAAAACACGTAAGTTGTTACCTGATTGTATTACCCTTTCTTGAAACCCTTCTTGAATAATAATTATATTACCCTTTCTTGAAAAGTGGGATGATAACTGTATTACAAGCCTGTTTTTACAGGTAGATAAATGAAAGTGCACAGCCACCTACAAGATTGATAGCAGAGGAAGGAACGATGTTCTGGAGCCCTATCTGCCTTTAGACTAACCATCACTTGCCTTTTCCACTTTCCTCACCTGTTAGGATTTGAAATTCTTTAGTGAAAAGGTTCACAAATACATGTGACTGGAAGGGATGAGAGAAGTATCTGCACAAGATGCTTCTCTCTGCTGAACAGAGCTGAGCCTATACGTACTTTTTACTTCCTGCAAACCGAGCTGCGGCTAGATACTACCAAAGTCTTGCAAAGTTCTGGTGAGAGAGTGTGTAAGCAGAATGTGTATCCTAATATGGGCTTAAGGACTTGTAAACATCTCAATTTATGGTTCTTCAAGCAGCATTTAGTCACTCTGGACACGTGGGGGCTCATATCAAAAGTCACCTACATAAGGGCAGTAGATGCAGCAGTGAGTTATGTCTTAATGTTATGCCACATTCTTTGTCACTACTATTTGTATATGTATGACTCTGCTTATATGAAGTCTCACCCTTTGGCCTAGGTTTTTAATTAGAATCTTATCAAAAGACAAAATGACAGAAAATACACAGAATAGACAAGTCTCTGTGCCATGGCAGAGTTCCCACAATAGCGCCTTACTTTTGTCCTCAGATGCAACAAAATCAGGTCATGTCTGTTTTGCTTGTGTTGAATACTGTTTGGAATTCACAGCAGCAGTGAGGGCTTTTACACATGGGGATGGTGGAAGAAGGATTTATGGAATTGGAAAGTATTAACTTAATGAATGAGCATTTGCGTGTTTTCTGAGCAAAATGTTAGGGGAAAAAAAAAAGAAATTGTCATAGCTGACGAGAACATTTTATTTATTGATCCCTTTATAATCCTTTGTTTTCTTTTTTCTCCCTCATCATATGGGGATGTATGCAATGTCGGCTGTAGTATTCCTAAGCAGGCTAACCTTCCTTGTCCTGTAACTATTCACTTGTAAATGATGGTTTATATAGTGCCTGAAGTGTGTGTTGTTAGGTTCTTTTAATATAAAAAGGCTGCATAAAAACATCTTAAATAATAACTGCAATTAGACTTGTTTTAAATAAACTGAATGTTCATTAGAGAGGGCTGAATCTTCAGCCATTGCATCTACTTAATTCCCCTGCTGTCAGGTCCACTTTATACATGTATATTCCCTTTGCTGTAGGAGGCATTTGTGGTGTGAGCCAAAAGCTGGTACTTGTATGACTGCAGATGTTGAAAGTGATTACTGAGATGGAGTAAGTCTTGTGTTCCCTCCACAGTTTAGGCAACAGTGCGCACAGTATCCACGTGAAGTGTAGTAACTAAAACTATTTAAAATAAGTACAGAGTATGTACATTACCTGAGGTTCTGCAAATGGATTTAGCAAAACAGATTAAATTGCTTCTTACAGGTTTTTGGTTTGTTTTTTTTTTAACCCATCCTGCACTGTTTTCTGTAGGGCTGATTTTCCGTAAGAACACATGATCTTCTGAAATACTACAGGAAAATGTCTCTGGCTTTCATTTCTGCCACATGGCACAGCTATCTTGGATTACTTGATAGAAGATACCCTAGAGTGATGAAGCTACTCAGAGTGAACTATGGAACTCTGAATGGAGAATCGAGTAGTATGCTGGTTGAGAGAGAAGCAGGATAAGACCTATAAAGCGTGTGTCTGTGGGACACAAAGAGTGGATATAAGTGAAGATCACACCAGCAACTAACACCTTATAAATAAATCCTTCATTTTCAGTGTTCACCATCGTAATACCAGATTTGAGGGTTTGTTTTTCATGTAATAGACCCTATGGCAGTTTTCTGAGAGTTTCATATCAGACTATTAGAAATAAAATAATGCCTTACACTAAGTTTCTTATGAAACTAATGGCTCATAGGTGCAGCTGGCTTTCTTTTTTATCTCATAACTATGCAGAGGGTGTAACAGTGATAAAAGTGTTATCATGTATTTAATGTCAGGGCAATGCTAGCCAGGTTACCACAAGCAAGACTCTTAGGATGTAAGTTAAGTAGGGATAAGCATGCAGAATGATTAATAAAGCAATCGGAAAAGCTCAGATTGATAAAATTAAAATGAAAAAAAAGATTGTTTCCCTAACTGCTGTGAGCCTCATTGTCCAGTCTAGCATTTTCATCAGTGTGAAATGGCAGTAAAGTGAATGGAGACATCTGAGCTGGCAGGATTCTACTCTTGGCTCATGCTCAGATGTGAATGCCATAATTGATGGCATCAGATAGAAGCCTTTTTATCTTTTATTTAAGTGTAGAAAGTAAGTAATTTTAGAATGACTTGTTTATATATTGCAAATAAGCATATTTACTAAGGGGCATTTTGTATGAATTACAGCATTTTATATTATGTCAGCATTCCAACAAGATGAAGACTCTGCACTGCAAATTATATGCAGGTATTTCAGCATCTGCACCATGGTACCCGGTATCTGATACAGTGTTATCTGATGATTTTTAAGTAGTTTTACTGTCTGAGCAGCAGCTTCTCTTAGAAACATAAACCTATTCATTTTAACCTCTAAGCTAGATACAGTTAACTGCTGACTTAATGGGGCAATAGCATCTTTTGCCGGTTGCGTTTGCTGTACATGTTTATGATCCAGTCCAGTGTTATTTCCCTATACGTGGAAGTCTAGGAAACAAAAATGCACAACATCTTGCGGAATTTAACCTGTAATTTTATGCTCGACAATGTCACATACCTACAATACTCTGACAAAATGAAAGCAACACTTGTCATATCAGCTGCAAATAAATATCCTGTCTCTACAGCAGCTGCATTGAAAGAGAGCTGACGTAATGGTGTTATATCAGCAGAGCTACTAATCTCAGATGCTAGTGGTTTCAGTACTGAGCGAGAGGACGCTGTAGCAAATGGAGGTCATTCAATATCCTCTAGCACTTCGAACAAGCATGGCATTTTGGACTATCCCTGTTGATGGCAGAATACAGTGCTGATGCTAAAAATTGCTATTGCAGAGCCACTTGTGCAGGTAATCTGCTCGTAATGGCAAAGTGTCTGTTCAGATGGGCCTGTTTATTTTGATGCTTTGCAGAAGCAACTATTTTTCTTGGAAGCTAAAGGCACACTTTAGGTTTTAGTGGTGAAAAATGTGTTTGAGGTAGCAGAAATGTGGGGTTGTTTTAGATGTTTAACCCTGTTTAGGAATACAGGATTGCTTTCTAGACCTTTTGTCTCTTTGATATCTTATGTGACTAGTTTTGCCAAAAAAAGGAGCTGCCATGGAGGAGCTGCAGTATTCTGGTAGGAACACAGGATAATCAGAATCCATGCAGCATGCACATGCCTTTTTAATAGTCCTCAAGCAGGAAATAAGAAGGATGCTGAGAGAATTTTGCTATTTTCAGTGTCATGAAGTGGCACATATGAAGAATCCTTTTCCCTGGCAACAACTCCTGAGCCATAAGGCTGAACCTGTTTACCCAGGCACAGTGCCATTCTGTCAGATGGGCACTGACACACCAATTGTAGAGCCCCTGTGTTGTACATGCATCAGGTGTAAGTGGCCCAGATAGGATTCCCAGCAAGGATTGTCCGTATGTTCATTCTAATTTTATATTCCCTTGTTCCATTATGAATCCAGGTATAGGTCTGATGATGTTTCAAAAATAAAGAACAGCTTTTTTTCCTGCAGTAAGACCTCTTGCCCGCATGTGTAACAGATGAAGTAATGCTTTAGCAGGAGTTTTTAGAAAACAAACTTTCCTCTTTGGCCTTACCAAACCCTCTCCTCCTGCATTCGGAGAAATGGGAGCTTTATAAATCTTTTCCTTTCTAAGCAAAGTCTCTGTAGAATCCATCAGAGTATATCTAGTAAATCTTTGGCACTAAGATACATTTCCACATGCACAGCAGAGTGGAAATCTCTGTTCAGTCACTCTCTGCACTATTTTACAGGATGTTTTGCCTGAACTGGTATAAAACATTGAGGTTTCAGGGTTCAAGAAGCACAGCACTGGGGACTGTCTCCCTAGCTGCTTTCTCACAGCAGCCACCTGCCTTTATTCTTGATTTCCTCCCTGGTCTTAGTTTTCTGTAAACTATCAACACTATCAGCTTTGCTCTTGCTCTGACTTAGATATTTCATATGGCTATGGTGCAACATCTTATTTTGCTTGTTGAGCTTCTTTTTGCCTGTTTTATTTTCATGTGTATTGAAGAGATAAGAATCTGGTGTCTGTGGAATGTGCACAGTGATGCCAGGTCATGCTCTTCTCTGATAGCTGAAGCAGTTGCACTGACATCCAATTATTTATTACAAAGCTTTGATAATCTAATTTTCTTCCTCATCTCCTGCAGCCTGTGCCATCCTAATGCAGCAGATTTGAAAAAAACAACATAAACCTTAGTTTTCCTTATCCTTTTGGAATTAGCTTTACTACATGTTGGGGCTGAGGTAGAGCTGCAGAGCCACTGTGTTTTGATTTTGGTTTTTAATTTAAATGCTGAATAATGGATTATATTTTTCTGCTGGTCCTGTCATGTATCATTTAGATTGGCTGCATAGTCGGCAAAAGCGATTGTGTATGTTTCTATGAATGCTGAGAGTAAGCACTTCAAATGTATGAAAATACCCATCCTCCTTGAAGCCTTCCTAACTTGCCTCTATCTATATACATACTTTTTTCACTCACTTTTAAAACACAGCAGCCTCTGTTTGGCTGACCCAGCTTTAGCTGTGTACATGCACTTTGATGCACTGTAATTTTCTGGGAAATTATAAGAATGATTGCTGTGCTTTTTTGCATCTCACTTACTAGTATCCTCTCCTACTGCTAAAGCATCCTGAAATCTTAAGGACTCCAGTTACAGAGCATAGATCATAAAAGCAACCTGCATAAACCAGTGCTTAGATCCAAAAAAATGCAGTTCAGACTGCATGTGGATAGTTTGCTGCTCAGATATTTTGATTGTGGGTTGGGATTTGCCATTTTCCAAATGTTTGTATAGTACAGTCCAGCATGGTACAGCCATACACATTTGGAGTTCTCTAGGCAATGATATAAAAGCTAAAATAATGAAGACAGTCTCATCTGCAAACTGTAAAGAGTGCACAGTGGAATACTCCTTTCAGTTTAACGTGTCACCATTCAGTTAATGGAATGAACATCAGTACTGCAAGGAGAAATCTGCATCCACGCATACCTCATACCATTAGTGTGTCTGGATTTCTGGTAAAGCAGAGTGTTGGTCCTTCTGTCAGTGTGTTTAATTAACTTCAGCTTTACTTTTGTTTCTGTAATTTACAGTCAGTTAAATCATAAATATTGTTTTGTGACTGATAGAACAGTATGTAATGGTCCTCATCTTGTATCCTTTTTAGTCTGAATGTCAGATCCTCTTTGTAATTTTTAATGACAACAATTTTTATTATATTGCTGGAACTTTGCCCAGGGTAATTTTGTCTTTTGCAT
The DNA here is from genome assembly GCF_033783945.1 of Neopsephotus bourkii. Lineage (NCBI taxonomy): Eukaryota > Metazoa > Chordata > Aves > Psittaciformes > Psittacidae > Neopsephotus > Neopsephotus bourkii. Next base: position 5,639,314 of record NW_026902223.1, read on the forward strand.
ATAATATGTGATCTAGAAATGAAACTGCAACAGAAAGCTGCTACATCCAGCATCTTCTATAGCTGCATAGTTATTTTAAACAATTCTTGGACCTAGTGCAAGATGACCTGAAATTGAAGTTAATGATACACAAGGCAGCTGAGCTTTCTGTAGCTCAGTGGAAGAGAGTTGCTCTAGGTATGAACATATCAAGCAAAATACAAGCAAAGGCAGAACATTCTGCATATGAGCTCTGATCTGCAGTCATGGAATCCTAGAATGGTTTCTGTTGGAAGGGACCTTAAAGCTCATCCAGCTCCAACCCCCTGCCATGGGCATTGCTCCAAACCCCTGCCAACCTGGCCTTGAACACTGACGGGGTTGGGGCAGCCACAGCTTTTCTAGGCACCCTGTGCCAATGCCTCACCACCTTCACAGGGAAGAACTTCCCAGTACATAATCTAAATCTCCCCTCTGTCTGTTTAAGGCCATTCCCCCTTGTCCTGTCCATATATGCTCTTGTAAAAGCCCCTCTCCAGCTTTCTTCTCAGCCTCCTTCAGGCACTGGAAGCTGCTTTAAGGACTTCCTGGAGATCCTAATTTTCTCTCAGAAAATTTAAGTTTAGTGACAGTTTTACTGTATGAGAAAGAGGGACAAGGTTCCCTAAGATACAGATGTGTTGGCGTAATTCAATACACTGAATAAACATCACTTGGGAACTTGAGGGATGGCTCTACTGTGGAAGATGAGACACTGAGGAGAGTTTCCAAAGTTCTTGTAATTAAGTATTTCCTATTCCCTGCTTTAAGTTAAGGATTTCTTTGATTATTTCTTTCTAGCTCAACAAAATTCACCAAAAATCCATGAAGGCTGGTGGGCGTATAAGGAGGTGGTCCAGGGAAGCTTTGTTCCAGGTAAGTGTAATTTAAAAATCTTAGTTTTTACTAAAAAGCGTTTCATTGGAATTAATATAGTTGGGTTTGGGGGACAGGTTTTGGTTTTGTTATTTTGTCCATTGCAGAGATTTGAAGTACACAACTACTCAACATTACGTTGTACAGAAGCCTGGGAAGGTTTTTGTCAATGCATCATCCAAAGATCATGGCTGTTTTCCGGGAAAGAAACCACTTTGATGACATTCTTGGTTTCACTCAGTAAAATTAATGTGATGCTACTTTGTGAATGTATGTTCTGTGTATAGAAATATGAATGGGAGAACTGAAAAGCAGTGTTGTTACCTGGGTGAATTTACTTATCTGATGCAGCACTTCTAGATAACGTATACAAATTTAAGAGTGTATTAGGAAAGGAACTTAATTGAAACATCAACCTAACACGCAAATTTCATTCTTTTTTGATTTGGAAACAGAAAACTGACTGAAAAATGAAATCCTAACCTATCTTCAATAAGATTTAGTAGGTGGTAAATAATCATTAGGTAGCTAAAAGGATCTAAATAAGCAACAGCAGTGGAATTTGATAGGCAAAAGTGAAATTCAGGCTAGCAATAGCGTGTCATTGCTCTGTACTGGTACAGCTCCTCCAAACGTGTATTGTTTATCCTAATGGTATAGACCCCTTACATTTCAGCTGGTCTGAGTAGGCCTTGGCTTGTTCTTTTAAGCTCTGGATATCTCTAACACATTTCAGATTCCAGCTGCCTGAGACACTCATAGTTCTCAGACTGATAATTTTTTGTTTTTCACCTACCTTTCACACCTGATCTTTTTTGTGCTCCCTTTCTCTAAATTATTTTATTCTTCCTTTCAAGCAGAATTACTTTGTTGGGTCTTCACTGTTCCATTTAGGAGAGGAATCAGGAAACTTTAGCAACATCCATTTTCTGTTCAGTTGGACGGCACATTCCTCATTCAGTAAACTCAGAAACATTCAGTGAGTGTATTGTTCAGTATGTTCTCAGCGCAATTGAGATGAATATGCATTAATTTCTGTACACTGGCTATATATTATAAGCTGAAATACTGCTTCAAATTCTATCATGAAAGCACCATGAAAATTGCTACATGATCTTTGTTTCCTCTAAGTACTAGAAAATACTACTTAGCCATTGTGTGAGCTATTCCTAAGAATCTGTAGATCTGATCTATCATCAGGTATTTTGATTGTTGTGACAACAGTTACAATTTGACAGTCATTTGAAATACCCAAAATGCTGATTATCTTGATGGGACTACTACTGCAAATGAGATGAAGTATTTCAACCCACAAGCTTCTGGCACTGAAATTCTTATGAAAAGCACATAAAAAACCCCAACATCTACAAGCCTGGAGCTTAATTACATATTGATGTAGCATAAAGTGGCTTTTCAGATTTACTTGACAATGGTTTGGGCTGTCAGAGTCACTGCAGTGTATTGTTATGCCTGTTTGGTTCCTAATGTTGATAACAGGGGAAGAAGCCTGGAGAACATAATCACCTGCTTTCAAGAAATGTCACCTTCCTGATCTACATGACCCAGGGAGATGCCCAGTAGAAACTGGGTGAAAAAAATATTTACCTAACAGACCTTCTCAACATTTCAGCTTAAAGTTATTGAAGGAAATAATTTAATTGTCAGCATGTAAAGGAACATACTTGATCAGAATGCTTGTGGTGGTGTAGTCTTAATATAGTGAGAAATCTGGGCTTGGGAACATCATTAGAAGATTAAGGGGGAAACAGTCATGACTCAAACGCCCAAGAAGGAAGACCTCTTAGAGTAATGTGAAGAGAAACCTCCTTAATGAGAGAACCCTGAGTTACTCATACATGCTGAATATGGGACTAACCTAGCACACATCCTCAGGAATGGCTCCAGAAGGACACTCCTCACTGAAGCAAGCAAGGGAAATTTGGGGACACCTTTCTTGCAGACTGTCACATTTCTTTCAAATTCAACTGCAACCTGTAATCCTCAGCAGAAGAGAGAAATCCCATGATTTTTTATAGAACAAACAACTATTTTTTTTTCAGCAGCACCTAGGTTTTGGAGTCTTTGAAAGCATTTAAAGCATCGCAAGGATTCATTTTATGGTTATGATCTCAGACTAACACATCACAAAGGATATGTTAGTGCATATTAAGTTTATCCGCAATGTTAGCAGTCACATATCAGATCTCACAGGAGATGCTAATTAGCACCTGAGAGGTGATGGCTGCAAGGCAGTCTGACGAGCTGGAACTGAAGTTGCTGACTGACGTGCACTGAAGCAAACAGCTATGGCCATCTGCTGAGATATTTCCTTTCCACAGCTGTTTGTCCTTTTGCAGGGCTGGAAGTTACCACCCCCAAAGATGTTAGAAAGGAATATTTGTCCAAGACTCTGTCACTGTAGTTCAAAACTGACATATAAGCTAATATGCCTGACATGAATACAGCTCTTCAGTTGCTTGGGGGAGCAAGCACAAGCATAAAGATGACTAATTGGGGGTAATAGCATTGTAAAACACTCCAGGATGAGTTGCTGGAGTTTGTCACAGCTTTGGCTGCATGAATACTTTTTGCCTACTTCAAAAGCAAACTGTCTTTCTTTGAACTATCACTTCTTGCATGTTTAGTTGCATAAGATTGCATTTAGGAGTGTATCACAACATGCCTAGGTTAGAGTATGCCATTCATGATTCTTTTTTTTCTTATTATCCTGGTTTGGATGCATTTAAGTCAAGTCCTAACAAATCCCCTTCTAATGTAATGTGTTCATCTGAACACAGTTTTTTTCCACTGAAAACCAGCTAGGAGAGGATGCAGAGAAGAAGGACAAACCCCATAAATCATAGAATGGTTAGGGCTGGAAAGGACCTTAAGATCATCCAGTTCCAACCCCCCTGCCGTGGGCAGGGACACCTCACACAAGACCATGTCACCCTGTCCTCAAATACCGCCAGGGGTGGAGCATTTACCACTTCTTTGGGCAACTTGTGCCAATGCCTTAGCAGACTGTCTTTCCCAACTTCCCTTTTCTCACTGCTCAACAGAAAAGGGAGCAACAGTGACTGACAGGTTCTCTCACTACAGTGACTGTGGCTCAGGTCTTAGTGCTGAGCCTTGCAAGTGAGGGTGAAGAGTTCTTGAGAAAGCTGCATCAGCGGGTGGATCTGTGTGTATGTTCCTGATGCATCAAATACTCTCCCCTCTCTCACCTTTGCTAAAAGCAAAGAATTGCTCCTATGATTTAAATCATGTAGGCAAACAAAATAGCAAGTAAGTAGTGCTTTAAAATGTTAATTGAATGCAAATTAGGTTCCAAATTAAACTTCAGGGAATGCTCAAGGATGAAGAATGAATACTTTTTTTAATGCACGTTGATTTGCGCAACAACCACATAATCTATGTTCTTACACACTTTTAGTACATAGACTTTTTCTGGTATGGAATGTCAAAGTAGTTCACAATGGGTTAAAATACATGTAAGTAATCTTTTTCATACCTTTTCCTTTGCTGTGGCTATGAGTATGTATCACAGAAGTAGTGCAAGTGTTTTCAGGATGGCAAAGGCAAATTATTTCAAACCATTTTGTGCCATTTCGTATATTTCAAATAGATGCACGTAGCCTTTGATACTCTCGTGTGTCTGATTGTATTGATGTGCTTCATACAGCTCCTGTTTTTTTCATAGCATCATAAAAGTGGGGTTTGGTAAACATGAAATATAATGGTGGTTAAATCTAATTTGTGATTATGGAATTCATTTGCCAAAACTCCATCCTGTTACTGAAACTTTGGACTACATGTTAATGTGAAGGCAGAAATGTTTCTTGTCCAGGGAAGACACAGTCTTTGTGACACTCAATTATACCAACTCTGAAGTTACTTTACAGGCTGATAGTGCTAATCTTAGGGAAGAAGAGGAAGTCCATCTTTACCGAATAATGGGTGAACTTTCTTGAAGGAGCAGCTAATGTTTTTTCCTTCCTTATCTAAAGGTTGTAAAATAACTTTAATTCCAGATAAAGTTCTACATCCACTGTGATTCATTGTTTGCTATAGATCACAAAATCAAAGGCTACCCATTTCCCTGAGGTTCTGAGATGAGAAGTCCTCTCTTAACAGTTCCTTTCACAACTCATTTTACTATAAAAGGGAAAAGACTGCTAGAGATTGATAATGCTGCTCCTGCCTTTTGCAAGGATCATGTTGATGAGATTATGCCCTAACATAGACCATCTGGCAAAGATGCACTGACTCAAAAGGAACATGGGCAGTGTTTGTGAAGCACTGAGCAACTCCCTCCAAGAAGAAAATGCATGAACTTGGTAATGATTTTCAAGGAAAAAGAATCCTGAAACAACTGACGATCTTGGTCATGAGTGCCAAAACCTGATTTTAAACTTCCTTCTATTACCATGTGCTTTTGTTGTGGCCCACACAGGCAGTCCAAATGTCCCTACTTTCTCTTCTGTGGGCTTTAAGATTTCTTTTAAAGTACAAATTTCTTTATGCCCATGTCCAAAGGTAACCTTTGACTGTCAGTGTAAGAACCATGAACTGTTTGTCCACTTGCTGAAGCTAAAAGATACAAAACTTCAAACCTAACACATCTTAAACTTTCTGAAAGGCTCATGTATTATGCCACCCTCCAATACACAGGGACATATTTCATACACTGAGATGGGTGGTCACTTCATTTGCCTGCCTGAATAATATAAACCATAAACCTGCTGATTGCTCCTTCTGCATTGCTCTTACACTATCTATAAAATTTCTTCTAGTCGTATTTTGGGACTTCAGGAGGCTGCAGCATCACTCACCATCTGGTGCATTTTGCTTGTCAGTGAAAACAGTGGTGCTGTCTGAGCTACAGCAGTGTTTTAAACAGTCTGTGCACAGACACTCTTCAGAATCATTCAGTCTGGTGCCGATTCTGAACAATTAACCAGCCATATATAATTATTTATGGAAACAATAATAGCAGTTTTTCTTTTAGAAAGCAATACATTGGAACACTTCATTTCTTCAGGGTGATAGAGCACAGATTCTGGAAATCATTCACTTACCAATTCAAACTTAGGTTAGTATAGATAAAATTTCAATTTTGGTTGTCACAAAGATAGCTTGAAGAAAATCTATTCTGTACCAAATATTTTCTTAGTTTCTTGCTTCTTTTGGTGATTCCTTAAAATCTGTTTACAGTTCATGTAAAGGAGTTAAATATAATTAAATGTAGAAACCGTTGTCTCAGTTTCCAATGAATTGTTGATACAATTCATTATTTTAAAATAGCAAGGAGCAGATGAGTTGATTGCTTTTAATTTGGAAGAATAAATGAACACTATTGAGGGGAGACATTTGATAGCCTCAGTTACAATACAAATATGGCAATGTTTGCTTCTCTTCATATGAACTGTAACCAAATTAAAGCACTAAGTTTGAGATACATTCACATTAGTAGTAGTTCTGAACTGATGGGGCTATTGGAGTGAGTCTGTAATTCTGAATCTTCCATAAAAATGTAAAGAGGTTGCTCACCGAGTGACTCACACCTCAAAGGTTTGATTTATCCCTGAATTTAAATAGGAAAAAAGGGGAATTTAACACATTAGGATCTGAGTAGAGTTCTATGTAATATTGTACCTTCAATATTATATCTACAAGGATATACATTTCCATGTGTTAGAGCTTGGTGTCCAGGCTTAGCAAACAGCCTTATTAAAAGAGTTTTATGGGGACTGTGCCTAAATTAAAGCTGAGTGTTCCAGATTAATGATTTCGTGGGTTGGGTTTTCCTGAAAAAAACTCCAATGCTCCCGTTATATGGATGCTCATATTGCCCTGGGAGGTGAAACGCCCTGTAGTTGCAGCCATTTTGCAAATAGATCTCTGAATACTGTTTTCCCCCCTAAGTTTCCTTCACTCCTTTAACAAAACAAATAAATATATTTTAGAGAGCAAGCAATGTGAACTGGTAAAGATGTGACCACAGTAAAGAACTCTGGAAGCCTAAGATTTTAAACCTTGCCAGATTTGTGGTTGGCCACAGTTCTTTGCTAAAGTGGCCTCAGATCCCCTTTCCCTTAACAGCCTAATTATCTTTCTTGGGTGTGTTTAATATCCACAGAAGACAAACTGCATGTAGCAGATGTATCTCGGACTTCATTACACTGACCAGACCGAATGATTCAGGTTGTGTTCCTGTCTATTTCTAGCCGCAGTCAGGTACTGCAAAGGTCAAGCCTTCCCTTTATAACAAATTCCACATTGGGTAACATGTTGTACCTTGCTGTGTTACCAGCTGCCTAGTACTCCTCCTGCTGAACTGCAGGTTCCCTCTGCTAGGACCAAGCAATATCACTCTCCTACTTCAGGAATGTACTAATACGGAAGACCTTGGAGGCAGTAATCTGCAGATCCTTGTCAATCACTGTACCTCACAGTTTGCTGCTAGATTAGATACCAATTTTAGGGATAGCAGTATTCTGATTACTTTTTGAAGTTTAAAATCCTCTTTCCCACTGTCCTGAAGTGGATGTGTTTACCTTGTTTGACACTTTTGCCTTGCTTTGGGTTATAAGAAAGAACAATTAAGTACCACTTCTTAAAAGAAGGATCATTCCTGTGCAGGACCTTAAATGTATCATCAAAACTTTGGGGATTGGAATAAAAGGGTGAGGCTAATATTAGGAATCTTTTCTCAGGTTCTTCACTAAGACCTAAAAGCAAAGGAAGGAATTCTAAGTATAGATACTGGTATATATAGGAAAGGATTTATCATGTTCTTGACAAGCTAGATATAAAAGCGCTTGAAACAATGGTCCATGACTAATATCTGAAAGCTTGTAAATCCTTACAATGTAAGATTTTTCAGGGTGGTTCTGACTGCCAGACAGCAAGGCTTCTGTGTGTTGGTGGTGCTGAGTTTATGTATTGGTGTATTGGAGAAGTTTATCTTATCTTACCCTTTGACAGCCTAATCTTCACACAATATCTTAGTTGTTCTTGTCACCTTTTGGCAGTAGACCCTTTGATGTTATCCATGTCTTACAGGAGTAGAATCAAAGCACACAGAAATCTGACAGATTTCTGATAATGGCCGCTCAGAGACCTACAGAACTTTTCTAATCCAAACTGATAGTGAGTAATGACATCTGCTGTGGTTGATTTCGTAAGGAAAGGACTTGGAGCTTTGGCTATTAATTACTTTGTAGTAGTAGTCCTTTTGTGTGCATGTATTTTTATACAACTGATAGTAGCAGTCATCACTTCCTGCATTAAAAAAAAGCCCCAATCCTTTATGGTTTTTTGTTGTATAGTGTAAAATAAGTTAGCATCTGGTGGAGAAAGAAGTCACCGAGAATAACAAGGAGTAGGATTTTTCTGTGCTGATAATGTAATTCTGTAGTGGTATGTAGTTGGGCGTAATCAGAGAATAATCATTCTTCAGCTTATGTTTGCTTAGATACTTCTCCATAAATCTGTATGGGAAGAGACAGAACTGGAAGGAATCACAGTACAGTGGGGAAATAGAGGTAACGAGTGACACTACAAGGTTGCCTCTCTTCTCCTCCTGTCATTATCCCACTTACAAAAAATACTCTTGGGAAGTGCTTTGATGAAAAGAATTGTATTTTAAGAGTACTAAAATTACACTTTACAATTATCAGTTAGGAATCCACCTCTTATTTCACTGAGACTATTTACATCAGGATACTATAGTGACATGGGGGAGATTATTCCTAACTGTTACATGGTGAGGAACCCACTCGGTACTACTGAATACAGCACACAGTTTTCAATTCCTACATCGTATTAGTACAGTTTAATGTCTAGGATAGAGTTTGCCACTTCATACAGAGGAAAATATGGTCACTGCAGCTAAACCCTTATCTGCGGTTCAAATACACTCCTGTGAACTAGGATCACACCACTGCTCTGTAGATGGTTACACAGAGTAACTCTGCTCGTTCTTTATTGTCATTGAAAGCTTTTCTGCTGCTCACAAGGAACTTGCCTGTCAAACCCTGTCTAATGGAGAAAGAGGTCAAAACAAAAGGAAATGAGGCTGTAGATACATCACATCGCATGCAAGCATTTTCCTCATAGACTGCTATGATTCAAATTGTAAATACAGAATCAGAAGATTGTTTTATCACAGTATTTATTCAGTAGCCTGTGAGAACTGCATTTCTGAAAGTACCATGTGTGCGTGTGTAGGATTACTTAGGCTCTTGCCTAAGGGCTTGCTAGTGACCTGATAGTCTGAAACCACTCATTTGTACTCAGTGAAAATTCCCTCCTCTTGTAACACATTTTTAAAAAGGTCAGTCGCGCATTCACTGAACCATGAATCCATTGAACACACTCAGGAGCAAAATCCATGCTCATCATTTACCATGTCTGCCTGCCTGTAACTACATGGAATTATTATTTGGGGAAGTTAGATTGGATATAAGGAGGAAATTCTTTCCTGTTAGGGTGGTGAGGCACTGGAATGGGTTGCCCAGGGAGGTCGTGAATGATCCATCCCTGGCAGTATTCAAGACCAGGTTGGACGAGGCCTTGGGTGACATGGTTTAGTGTGAGGTGTCCCTGCCCATGGCAGGGGGGTTGTAACTTGATGACCTTAAGGTCCTTTCCGACCCTAACTATTCTATGGTTCTATGATTCTAAGTTTTACTGCTGTTACTTACACACATTAAAATACAACTACTGTATCACCCCACAATGGCATTTCTGGGCACATGCTGTTTGTGGTCATTGAAAGAGTAACTATCTCTTACAAAGGAACTCACCATAAAAACAGACTCACCTACTTAATGCATTTCCGGCTACCTGTGGACCCTGCTCAGAGCTGTAAATTGCATTATAGTTAATGACTCTGGCCAAAGGAGGAAGCTTACTGAATGTTATTGATTGGGGGTTGTTTTACTACTGAAAATACTACTTTAAATTGTCACTTTTCCCTTTCTGAATAGAGTGTGGGTTTATATTAGGGCACTTTTTCATTTTGTATTTATAAAATGTAAAAAAAAAAAATTAGTGTGTCCAGACCAAGCAGTCACCAACTTTATAGTCAGGACATAAACCCTGAAAATAACAGCATAACATCATAATGGGAAACCTGACAGGTCATTAACTACAGCTGTGCAAATGGCAGCTATAACTCACAAGTGCTTGTAGGCAACATCACAGCCTCCAGCCTTTCAGTATCTGTTTGAAAGAGAAAAATACTGAAGTACACAGCACAAGATAACCGGGTCACACTGGAATTGTTCACTGAGTCAGGAGCACAGAGCTGACAGGTGTTTCACTCCAGCACAGAAAAAGGTCTTTTGGACCTTTTTATGACCTCCCCCTAATTTATCTTTCTATCTTTAGCATCAGTTATAGAGACTTAAGTGAAGAATGAAGGTCTTTACACAGAGAGGTCATTTTACAAATATGAAATGAGGTTTGGTAAAGATGGATGAAGTGAGTTCAAGACAACAGTGTGGAAGCTGAGAGAAATAAACCACCAGTTTAAATACCTATGTTGTCAGGCCAGGCTGCCCAGTGTCCCTGTACTGTTGATTAGAAAAAAGGCATTCCTGCTGATTCTTTGGAGAAACCCATGTCTTTTGGCTGACTAAAATGAAGCAGTACAGCTGCCCCTACAGAGAAGCAGAAGTAGGCAACAGGATGGGCACTGTGGACTTGGCATGCCTGCTTCATGTGCATTACAGCTTTTCCAATTCAAAGGCTCATTTTAATAGAGCTGAACAATGTTACAAGATTAGAATTAGAATTTTGGCATTAGCTCATCCTGTATGTTATACCTTCAGATGTGAGGAAAGCAGAAGAGTGGATGCAGGCCAAGTAATAGCCAATTGCACAGCCACTGTATTACAGTTAAAAAACAAACCCAAAAGCTGAAAAGTACTAGCACTTAAAAAATGACGTTTCAATCAGAGGGTGAGGAGATGGCGTTTTACTTCCTTGCTTACAAGAAATACTTTGGTCTCATTGGGTTTAGCAGTGTCTATGCAATCCAGACTTTACTTTGTTCCTATACTAGAATAATTAGAAAGCAAGTGTGGCTGAAGGAGTCCCCACAAAAGCCAGCCACTGCCAGTTCTGAAAAGCCTAGGTTATTGCTTTTGTATGAAAATAGGTCCCACTGAAAACAGCAGGATTTGCTTGCTGAGACAAGTGCTACATCCCTTGAATACGGACAGCAGAAGCTGATAAATCAATATTTACAAGACCCTATTCGTTTTACAATGGTTTTATTTAAAACTATCTCTTCCAACTTTAACAGGAGAGAAATTGCTTACACAGCTGTGCAGTGTAGGCACCATACCTTTTCTTCTAAAGTGTTTACAATGCAATTACATTAATAATGTGCTTTTTGAGGATATCATGTTTTAACACTGTATCCTTTTTGTCTGGTGGAGGGGAGGGGCTGAATGGAAGGAATAGAACTTTGTATTGGGATGGTGGTAGTGTTACCAGAGCACTAACAGCTATGGGATGAATAGGATGCTCAGCTCTGAGAGGAGCTGCTTCTTCCAATATCAGACAGATGCAGCTCAAGCCATATCATGGGCCAGCTGCCCTCCAACATGCAGACAGGAATGATGGCTAATTCCCAGCTTTAATCCCAATTTAGAACTGCAGAATTGAGCTGTTCTGTATGACTCAGAGAACATGGCATATAACATAGGAGAAAGCGTCTTAGATAATGTAGTCAACCTTTCTGTATTTTCGAATTAGGCTACATAGGCCATGGCTACTACTCATTCACTACTGCATGTCAGGCCATTTCCAAGGAATGAGTTCTGATTCCATTTCGCTTTTCTTATCCAGCAGTTGGGCATTTTCAAATGGCTTTTCTTCCTGGTCTTAAATTAGGCTTTCTTAAAATAAGGAAGAAATAAATGAATGAAGTATAATAGGATATGGCTGAAACACATTGCACAGTCTCGGCAGGCTCTATTATCCACATACTGACATCTTTAGAGTTACCCGGTATTTTAATGTGCATTTAAAATTGGTTAACAGGAGTATAAATTAAAGTAATAGAGAAACTAGAGTCTCTAAACTTTATTGCTCACTGTAATTTCATGTTTATGGGCTTATTGCTTTGTGGCAGGACTTGTGGCTTTTTTGTTCTAGTGAGTATAGTAGTAAGAAGATGGTGCCTCACTCAGAGCTAGGTGAAATCAGTGCAAATCTCTCCCTGTCTTAGGGCCATTGTCACATTATCCTCACTGTCGACTGGTTGGATTTAGTTTACCAGAGGATAAAAAGATGCAAATTATGTATTTGTTGAGATGTGAAATGAAATGAGTTGTGCACAGAGATAATGACTTTTCTTCCTACACCTCTAACTCAGCATAACCACAATAGAATTCTGGAAAGGACCAAAGTAAAATTACTAATTGAAGGGTCAAAACTGAACCGAATTGAAAGACATGAAGCTCTTCTTTATGATAAATGATGTAATGTAGTATTGATACTCATGTTTCTTTCTGGTTTGCCATTGTTTCTCCTTTCTTGCTGATTCTAGAACTACTCTTTTTATAGCCTTCTTTGAATTAATAGCACACCTGGGCAGGCACAGATACATGCTTACGGAAGAATACAGACCTACAAGTAGTATTTGTAGAAGATAACACAGAAGTTCTCCCAGCTTGTTACATCAAGTCTTAAGTATTTATGTTTGTTTGTATCCATTAATTAACAAGCACTTTTTAGTTGCATAGCTATTCCATCAAAACTCTACCTAAAACACCATTGGATTGTAAAGAGACAGGAATGAGCTCTACAACATTAATATTATAAAATAACTGAAGAAAAACCTCCTAGATAACTCTGTTTCATGAAGTCCAATTTGAAATACAGACTAATTTTTTCTAACAGTTTTCACTTTCAGAACTGGTTTAGCAGTATAAGGCCCAGTGGCTTTTTAAGATTGATGGCCAGATCTACAAAACTCTATTTGAGTGCTTTAAAATGCAAACAACTGGCCAAAGAAAAGGAACCAAGTACATAAGACAGAGTTTTTCCTAAAAGGCTCTGGGAATTGGGCATCCAACTTGCTTGGGCAAAAAGATAAGAAGATCCCAGCAGACACCCATTGTATCATTTAGTGCCTGAAGACCGTCATAATTCTGACTGTAAAGTTCCAAAGTATCTAAATCATCTTTAAATAAGAACTCTAGTGCCTGGAAGAGTGTTCTCTATTCTCTTATGGGTTGAAATTGGGGTAAATAACTGATGTATAAATTAATCCTTCACCTCCCAAACACTGTCACATATTAAATGGAAAAGAAGAGAAAGTTAAATGACATCAAAGCAGTATAGGCAGAAGAAATGGGTTCAAGTGGAAGATGTTCTTCATGCCTGCTTCAGGAAGCTGTTACTGAGATATTGACATTTAATTTTCAATTTCCTGCTTAACCTTGTTCTGCAGTATGAGTTTGTGTTGGTTTTCATGCATAATGTATATAAAGACACCTTCAGCTACTTAGTACATAATACTGTTGCAGGGCCATATATTTACAGTAAGAATTTTGCAGAGCATGCTGTTTATAATTGGAGAAGAGGGGATTCATAGTTGCAGGCTCTTAAATACAAAGCTGTTGGAATAACATCAGCTGGTTTTAATAGGAAAATATTTTCACAAGTGTTTTAAAGACGTGTTTTTGCTTACCAATCACATGCCTACAGTCACACTTCCTTAACTCTATTAAGCCACAGAATACCATCCTCTGTGTAGCATCTGCCTCTGTAGATAAACACTGCACTAAATCGTGTAACGTACCCTGTCTACAAATGCTATGTGGGATTGGGCTGTAGGAGGGGGATAACAACATGGTTCTTCGCATTCTCTGTTACTCTTTATGCATTATAGACATAGTAGTTGTCAAAACCCCTACCTTTTGCTATCCCTGGATAGAGAGAGTGAACTATCATGTCATGTTTTTCTGTACTAAAGGCAAAAGGAATGCTGTCTTGTTTTATGTCAGTAAAGGAACAGTATATTGAGCAGTCTAGCTCAGCACATATTCTTCTGTGTTTATGAGATAAAGTTTACTAATGTGAGTTTTAAATCTGTCTTGAAGTTCATGGGGGTCCATAATGTAGTGTTAAACATGCAGGCAAATTCATATTTTAGTGAAGTACTTTCCTCATTGGCTGTCTGGGCTAATGCCCAAATTTGTTCTCTGTTAGTGTCTGAATTCACTATAAGCTTAACAGAAATGATCAAACTTCAGCCTTTTCATGAGTTCAGTTGGCCTTTTCATCCTGAGAGCCCTACAGCTTCAGCAGGGACATTGATCCACCTGGCAGAGCTCCACAAACCTACCTACTCAAACAGAATCAGCAGAACTATCTGTATCTTTAGATATTGCTATAGTAAGTGATCAAATTCTGCTTCTTGTATTTCCTTGATCTAGAACAACCAAAAACTCCAAAGAGACCCAGCTACTGTATAGTGCAAACCAAAATGCCAAAGAACAGAGAAGATGATCACTATTAAATTGCAGTAGCCTCTAACATCTCAAATTGATGGTTCTATTCATACTGATAATAGGTTTCTTCTTCTTTTTTTCAAGCAGGTTTTTCAGAAACATCTTTACTACCTGGCTCTCCAGTTAAAGGTGCATAGTCACATACACGTGTGTATATGCATCTATATTTATACAGAGTTTTAACGTTTTTAACATTTAGCACTCGAATGTTTGATATACAAAATGTTTATCTACAGCATTGCTTAAATAAGCTGTGCAACAATAGCAGGAAATAATACATCTATGGTAGAAATTCATCTGGTAGTTGAAGAACAGCAGATGTAAATTATACTATAAGACTAAGCTTAATTCAGTGGATTTTTATGATGTGTGGAGATGGATAAAGTGCTCCTTGAATGCTAACTAAGACCTGTGCATGAAGATGCACACAGAATTACAGGTTGTTGGGTTTTTAAAGTTTATTATCGCTTTTTAGAACTGAAACAACAATTGGGATGCACAACCCTTTTCTCCAGCATTCTCTTGGCAAGGAACATTATTTATGTATTCTTTTATGTTTTTTAATGCTTTACATTTTTATGTGAATTTTTTTTCTAAAAGGATTTGGGCTTTTAAAAATCAGGTTTCTAGAAAAAAGCCACAGGAAATCAGCATGGCAGTGTATAAATTTGACTTCATATCAGCCAAGCAATATTGGCAAAAGCATATTGTCTTATTTTTAGATGCAAAAAGATGGGTCATCTTGGAAACTTGCAGTGGCTCTCTGGCACTTTTACCCTGTTTCTCAGTGCTTCTGAAGAATTCTTACTCTGTTCTTTTTTGTAGTTTCATCACACTTGGGTACCAGGCTACATGTGATGCACAGCTCTATTTATCTTCACATACCTTCACAATACTAATATTACTATTGTAAAATACCTTGTACATTGCTTTTTGCACATAATCTGGAGTTTTGTAACCAAACCATATTTTCAGTGACATTTGAATTGGGGATTTAAGCTGATTTGAAATTTCAAACGCAACATGAATTGCTGAACCCCCAAACAGCAAACCAGCCCGATTCTACCTTCACCTACAAAAATACATCCCAACGTTAAAGTTGTGCACTATGAGAAATTTTGAACATATTTCTAGTATTGAATCTACCTCAAGTAATTAATTTTCTATAAAATCATAGGAGTTTGGGTATTTGATTCATTTCTCATCTAATGAGCATCACAGTGTTCCTGTGTAGACAGGATAGAGAGTTGCTAGGGCTGAACAGCGAAGGAAGAATAGGATGTTTTGGACAGAGGAACAGCATATCTATGTTGTGCAACGAATCACAACAGAAAGGAAGAGTTACCATTTTCACTTTGGTTTAGCAATGCAAGTTAACATGTGCTTAAACAAATGTCCTATCCAGCTGCCGTATCTAAAATCAGGAATGTACTTGTAGGAGGACCAGCAACCCACAACGAAGCATCAGAATGGCAACAGCAGACTTAGCCCTGATTGCTGGGTCCATGAGCAATAGTTTTATGCAAAATTGGGTTTTGCTTTGACTGAAATAAATGGAAAATTTTATTTAGTACAAACAGTAAGCCCAGAATTTTTTAACTTTCACCAAACTGGCAGCTCAATCCAAGAACATATGTCCAATTCACTGTGTGGGCAAGGCACTTCTACAGAGCTCTAAAAATAAATTGTTGTGTATGTTTTCTGAAGGTGGAGTGACCTTCTGGAGATACTTGAGCTTTTAGGATTCATCTTCAACAGGAAATGAATCACCTACTGAGTTCACCGTGTTCTGTAGGTATTTCTCATTCTAAATTTAGAGTCTGTGGGGCTAAGTCTCATCTTACAATATAAAGGTTGTGGGGAATAATCTGGATGTGGGGAAGTGCTTTTGGATTCTACCACAACCAGAATGATAGTAATATGAGGTAAAAAAATAAGAAATTATCAGTGAAAATTACTACCCTTTTTGACTGTAGGTGCACATTATGTATAATTATGTAAGACTGGTCTGTAGCTCCCATTCTAATCTCTATTTTCAAGCTGATTATAAATACTTAAACAAAATGAAGAGTTCCTTCTTATAAAAGCATCCCAAAGCATCTCTATCCAAAAGCACTAACTAGCATCTTGCATCTTTAAGGTTTTCAGATACCTTCTTGTTTCTCAGCTCTGCATGGTGTTGCCATTCAGTGCTCAAAGTAACAAGGCACAGTACTGGAAGTACTTAAGGAGTGTTGAGCTATTTAAAGGCATCAGCAATGGAAGCCTGTATGTATTTCAAGTCACTGCAATCATAATCTGAGTAGTGTATTTGCACTGTCATGGCCTCATCACAAGATACTACACTTAATGTGTGGTTTCTTGCCGCATGGTTTTGTTGAACGTAATTTGTAAATATTGCACCTAATCAACTGATTAAAACCTATTGCCTAGACCAGGGCTCTCTGCTGGGTTACACTAACAAGACTTTTCCAGCAACTTTCCTCAAAGTAGAGAAAGGAGAAAAACCACATTCAGCTTAGTTACGGGCTAGTTCATATCTGGTTAGTTCAGTGAGATTTCAGCAGGGTTAAATATAAGAGTACACAATAGTGAGCCTCAAGATTCAGTTCTCTGCAAGAAAGAAGAGAGTTCTATGTACCTGGAGAAACAGTCCTATTTGATAGAGAGAATGGAAAGGTAGTAGTCAACATGAGAAACCATCACCTGCCCTCACAGTACTGAAGAGATTCCAGGATCAGCAAGACAATGTGATCAGTAGGTATTCTTCAGCTACAGTCTTTGGAATAGGTCATGTGGAAGTGTTCACATAGGCAAGCCAAAAAGGTGGGAGAAAAGGCACCAAGCACTAAGTAAACACTTCTAGTGTTTGTCAGCAACATTCCTAATGAGACTCATCCTGCCATGCCCCTAACACAGCCAGTCAAGAGAAGCCCTAGAGTCTAAGGGTTTGGAAAGAAAGCCCACTTCTCATCAGCTTTCAGTATCGAGCGGTACTTGTTTTGAGATATATGCTATGATTTCATGGGTAAGCTTTGCAGAGATTGTTTGACAGAACAGTGAAGCCTCATGGCAACAGGCCAGCTGGCATCCTCCACAGCACTTCATGATCTCTGGAACCCATGAGAAACAAGCAAAGCTTCCTCCACAGATGGCTATCAGCCTCCTCTTCATCCGTTCCTCAGTCTGTGACTCTCTGAAATCAATATTTTCATAGGCAGTCCAAAATTCCAGCTGGACCTTCTATGGACATGCGCTTCTCCAGCCCCTAATGGTAACCATTTCTTCTATTTTTACATGGGCTTAGCCAATAGCTTTTGGTGTTCAGAGTCTTTACCCTCAAGCAACAGGGTGAAGTTACTGCACCATCTTGTCCTTTTTGTCTTCAGGAAACCCATTTCTCCTCCTAATATTCACCAGAGCAAAAGAAATTAACTTTGCAATGGCAAAGTGGCTTGGATTCTACCTCAAAGAACAAATAATTTTATAGCTCCATTTTTTGTATGTTTGCCCTTTTTCCTTATTCTGGGTTCTTCGAACCCATCCTTCAAAGTACAGAAAGAATCAGTATTTCAGAGAGGGACCTCCTGTCCCCTGTTGATTAAGATACTTCATCTTTCACAGTTCTGTGAAAGCTGAATTTTCATTTTAATCTGGCTGTGGCACCATCATATTTGACTAGAAGAAAAACCAAGATTAATCGTGTCTTGTAACTAGATAATGTTAAGGACACCTTTCTGATTATTCACTATGAAACCTTCTGGGTTTCACTGTGAGCTGAGAAATTTACCCCTAGCTTAGGTCAGATTCAACTGGTTTTACACCCCTCCTTACCCAGATCTTTCCAACACTCCTAACCCCAGGCTGTCTTATCCCCTACATGAGAAAGGACTCGCTTCAAACCAGCATATCAGTTCTGTGCATATATGATAGAAATGTTACAAAACTTCATAGATAATTAGGAAGGAATTCAAATGCTGTGGTTTTGGGAGTTGAGTGCTCCATCCACAGAACATTCCCATTATTCATAAGTGTATGTGCAGATCACTGTTATCATACTGGTTCTTTTGGGAAAGACAGCTCAATACTGAAACATATACTTGTGTCATGAAACAGGGTTTCAAATAAAGTGTTGACATTCGTGAAATTTTGTTTTAGAACATCATAATTAAGAGAACCAAGGGAAAAATCATGTCAAAGCAGTGAATAACCTTAATTAGAGGCCGTGCTGTAGCCTCTGATACTAACTGATGGTGTTCTTGCAGTTTTAATTAAGAAATGTCTGATTCACTTTCATTAAATAATGTTTTAGAAGCATTTCCTTCCCTGTTTCTGGTTATAACACCAACTTAATTATAAAACAATATTTTCATAGGGCACACAAGTGTAAGCCATGGAAATAAAAATTGAAGTCATAATACATCTATACAAAGCTACTTGCTTTGGGCTTTCTATTCTCCAAACATACTTTAAAAACACTTCCTCAGCTGTCTTTATGAAATCAATGGATTATGAGGCAATATGTAATAGTGAAAGTGTTGAATTCTGTGGTTTCATATGTATTAGAATTTGTCATCCTTGAGCTCTGCTATTATTCAAATAGATTTTCTGTATTCTGTCACTGTCAGTTGCACACTCCAGTGTTTCATTTCATTTCACTGAAAACATGCTACATACGGGCAGGAATAGGACCATCACCAGGAAGCTTTTTAGAACATTACAAGGCTGATCATGGAAGGGCTGCACATCCTCTGCACTGAAAATAACAGTTCTTTGTCAGACCTCCAACACTGTATATTTTAAAACTACTTATTGTTATTTTTAGCTATGGAAGCTTGTGACTTCATACACTTTGCATACTGTATCCCATATTCTTTAATATGTATGTTAGTACCAAATTTCAGTGAACATTCAGCCCACTCATAGTGTGTCTTAGCAAAGGATGAAAGCTCTGAGATCTGGCCTTCTGACAACATGGTCCAGGAGTAACTCCTGTGTCTTGTCAATGGTGAGGCTTTAGGCTTTGTTTTTAAACCATTGCCACTCTCTAATTAGCTTTTGTCATGTTGTCTTTGAACAGCTAAATAACTGAGATGTCTTCAGGTGTCTTGTCATTGAAATTAACTGTAAAGGTCTGCTAACTGGTGAGGACAGTAATCCCTGTAGTTCTTCAGTAAAGTTCCTGAAAGGATATTGGTTTATTTTCTAAAGCCTGGCTTTACAGTTTCTTTGTAACCTGGGATTGTGTGTCTGGATTTTTCCTTTCCCTCATTAACAGTGTGTCTCTGGTGTTCTGAGCAATAATTTAAGAGTAGGAAAAGGTAGAACGAATAAATCAGCAACATAATAAAATGAAAATAGTTTTTCCTAAGACGCATCACTCAAAAGTATGTGCTATGGAGAATCTTTTCCTATTGTCAATGAGAAAAATTAATTGGAAGATTTAACTGAAGCTTTTTCTATAAGGAATGTAAGTTTTACAGCATCACACCAACATTTGGGTAAAGCAGAAGTACTACTTTCAAAGGCCAGTACAAACAGAAATCGATAGGTATGTACAGAAGCAACCTGACCAGATGGTAAAAAAAAGAGAAAGTGGATGCTGAGAAAAGGTCCCTCTGACATTCACTATTAGAGACAACAGTGGCTGTTAATAAAGCAGAGTTAATTCTATAGCAAGGAGTGAAATATTTAATCAGCAGTACTTCATACATAATTCAATTAACTGCCTTCACTCATCAGTATTAATGAGAGCTAGAGCTTGGATTAATGTGGTTGAGCTTCAGAACAGCATTCCCAGTCTACTTAAATGCTGCCAAAACTTAATAAAGCGCTGCCAATCAAATTACCAGATCTGAGCCCAGTGCATCAATATGCTGATAATACAAATCATCCTCTGCTCACATCATTGTTTGCTAATTCCTTATTTATGCTGATCTCCGCACTAAACAGTTTAATTAGTGTACAGTGGTAGAAAGAAGTTACATTTCTTATTACTTTCTTGATGATGTCTTTAGGATCAATCAAGTTGTTGACCAATAACTATAAATGGTGTATTCATGTGTTTTCAGACACATTTTTACTCACTAACTTTCATCAAATGCACAGCTTGACATAGAGGTATTTCTATTAGTCAGAAAAACAAGGATGCTAAATTCATTTCTGCTTTGGTTTTGAAGAACATTTTCCTATTGTGGTCTATGCTTTTCTTGGTGTAACAAGGATCTCACCCTCAGTTAACAACAAACAACCTTGATTATGCCATTTGCTGCTGCTAGTTCTCCTTGTGCTTTCCCTCACTCCAGAAACAGACAAGAGACAAAGGTTTCCAAAATTTTTTCCTTTCTGCAACTTTTGATTTGATTTGATTCTCAGAAGCTGAGAAAACCATGTTTGGTATTATATCACATTCATTGAAACCTGTGGCCAACCTCACCTAGGAGACTTCAGAAGAGCCAAGCTCAACTTTACATAACTGCTGAAGGGGGAGGCAGCCTGATGCTGCTTATTCCACCTTTAACTCTTCTGAAATAAATCTCTGCTGCTCCTCAAAACACTTGGCCATGTTTCAGCTGGGAGAATTGAGGCCAGACTGTGACACCCAGGAGGAGATTGAGCTGTTGAAAAATTCTCTGAAAGTTCTGGAAGCATTACAAGCTGTCAGAAGAATCAGAATAAGATAAATGATGTTATAAAGCAACCAGAAGAGCATGCTTTTTGTATAGATTTTTTATGTATTTTTATATATTTCTTCTTAATCTTAACAGAAGAAAATAAAGACATCAGAGGAAAACAGTTTTTATACAGCAAGGGCATGACAATTTCAGGAGTCCAAACACATCTTGTTTAAAAGGTATTTAGAACTGTAGATGATTCAGAAACATGTACTGGGGGACAGAAGAGCAAGTCACACTGGACTCTACCTGAATAGACTCTATTCTTTGACTTGCTTTGAAAATTAGTCCTATTATCTGGAGTATGTGAAATCCAAGGAAATAAGAAGTGTCATAACCATTCAGTGCTCCAGTTCACAGGATGAAACCAGCCCAGGCTGAATTCAAACTGGTGTCGTGGTGTTGGGGAGCTCTAGCACTGAATTTGACACCAAGTCAATTGAGGACAAGCAAGGATTGTAAAGTGCAGCAGAACACATGAAAGCAAAGAGACATCAACCAGAAGTTCTGAGAACGAGAGGATCTGGGTGTATCAAGCACTATGTAAGGAGGAATGATATTTATGCTGTATGTTTGCACAATAGTGCCATCTGAGGATTTAGCAAAAAGATATTAGATGGATAAGGCTAAGTTGGACTTTAAAAGCAGTAAATAGCGCAGAAGCAACCCGTCACTTTTTAAGTAAGTCAGCACAACTCTACTAATTTAAACAGAGCTTCACCAGTTTGGAGCCTTTTCCTTACAGTTAGTATTTCTGCCTTCCATGTTTTTGATAAGAGTTTTAACAGCAGAAAATGGCACAATGTAATTAATTATCAGAACTGGCATAAGGGTGGCAGGTTTTCAGGGGTTCAGCACTGTGCAGATGCCTCATGGGTGGTAAAAGTACATCTCTTGAAGAAGCATAAAATGAGTTACATCCACATTGAAAAAAAACTAGTTTAAAGCTGCTGATAAAGTTTAAATCATACTTTATCCTTTTGCCTTCTGTTTAAAATAAAATAAATAAAGATCATCTGAAAGGAAGAGTACAGTGTCTGCACAAAATCTGGTTTTTAAGAACAAAGGGGCACTCAGGCTTTCAGCCATTTTAAGCACTAAAGTCAAAAAAGAAGAACTGCTTTGTAATTCAGTATCTCAGATGCTGTTGGTGACATTCAAAATAAAAGATGGATCAGAAAAATGAGCAGACAATACATGATGCGAAAAGTGCTAATGCAAGAAGTGCTTCAAAATGGAAACAGAAGACAGTTACAAGGATAGTTTTCAGCAGTGACTGTGTTTGTCAGTGATATGAAAAGCTGGCAGCAAATACACTGTTGACTTATGAATGATCTGGGCATACTTAAAACCAAAAGAATAAGTAGTTCATGCAATTCATTGTAGAGAACAGGGCACTTGCAGTGAGGAGACATGTAGAAAGTTGTCTCATTCCCCATCTGTTACCCCTAATAGTAACATTGGCAGAAAACCCCTGTTGTGTCAGAAGTTTTAATAGTTATCCAGAAAATGTGAAACAGATCCTCCTGCCGACCTTTTCTGCTTGTGAGCTTTATGCCCTGCACGCGAGGAATGACATAAGCTTCGTGCTGAATGTCACTGTGGGATATAGCTCCAAAATCAGCTGTAAATTCACAGATCTCAAGGCTAGGAGATGCTGCTGGATAATGGGTATGGATTTTCTGTATATCATGACTGTGTGTCATCTCCCTACCACCTGTACTGAACCTAATAATTTGTGTGAATAAAGCAGTACTCCATAAACTTTACTGCTGAGCAAACAGCACGCTGTTGGCAGCATCATACTTTGCTCTCTTTTTCAGCTCATGGAAAGATGACTCAATTACCATTTAAGAGTTTATACTGCCTATGAAGTCAAGGACTGTAGAATTAGTAGTCAGCTTGAATGTATTTTAAAAACAGTAAATGTATCTTAATGTGAAGAACTGACAGGCTTGCGTATAAGTGTTAAAGGACAAGCTGCAAGCAAGCACTGCTGTTAATTTTAACTAGCATGATGTATACAGTGAATAATGGGCAGATGAAAATGACAGTTTCTGTCAGCATACAAGAGGGGATGATCATTCTGGTAATGAAGAAAACGTTTGAAGAAGCCTGCGTAGTTTCCCAAATATGGAGTCACCCAGATTCAGAGATCCAAAGTAGGGGAATTTGAAATCACAATTTCTTTTCCTTCTGGAAAAGTCAAGGCAACAGGTAAAAATGATGATCAGAAACATGCCTGTGAAAGTTTGTGTACTCTGCTCTCTTAAAAGCTGTGGCAAGTATTAGGCCCTAAGGTGCTGTTCTCTTACAGCAGAATTTCAGAGAAGCTGCCTTAATTTTATGTCTTCTTTAATGTTGAGCTTAAGCCCAAAATGTTGATAGCATGTTGTTTAAGGAGTGTAAAGGAACCTGATTAATTCATGTATTGTGCCCAGTGCCTCCTGCTCCTGTACAATCAGTGGCCAAAACAGTCATTGACAAATTCAGGATATGTGGAACTTGTTTTCTAATGCAAAATTTAATAGGGCTTCTTTACAATTGTGTGATGCTGATGTACAGGGGATGGTAAGAACTAGGAAAAAGAAAAATTTAAAAACTCTTTCTGACAAACTCAGGAATTTCATATTTTTTAATTAAACCTCATTAAGGACAAAATAGGGATCTGTATGTGCAGATTGAGAAGCTTAATGTACTTCTGAGTTTCCACACTTCCATCTCAAGACCTTTTTATTTCATGAGCGTGTTACTAAATGTTAACTACAGAGCATCCTGTCAGTTACTACTTTTCACAGCTGAGTTAGGGAAGAGATGAGTATGTAAGTATAAGAGCAGACAGAATTGCACAAGCTACCTGCATTCATCTGTCAGAGTAATGCACCAAAAGTTGCCTAATAGATGGTTTCTTACAGTCTAATTCTCATGCACTTTAGATTACAAAGAAAGTTAAACATATAATATTCAGCTTAAAAAGAAACTAAGTAAGAATATCCTTTGTATCTTATATTAAGGTGAGTTTTCTTCTGTATACTGGCTAGAGAGTTGCAGAATTCACCCAAAATCTTACATGTTACTTGAAAGCAGATTGTGACAGCGATCAAGTGGGAGTTCATTTCAGATCTCTGAAATGGAAATTACCTTCTCCTAGGTTTGGGTGTCCTCGTTAGGCAGTTTTCTCATTGGATGGGAGTCCATTTGCTTTGCAACACCCAAGTGAGTTTTCAAGGTCTAGGGTTTAATCTGCAACTGGTTTTACATGAGCATGAAAATCTGAGAGGGACCAAGCATGATTTTACCAGGAAGTGTGACTCATGAGCAGTTAGAAGGAGATAGGTAATGGATGTGTTGAAAAGCCATCTCTAAAATGCACATAATTTATAACTCCCAGGAGAAAGATTGAGTCCATCAACATGTATTGGGGTTTTAATACTGTTAACACCTGTTTTAAATGTGAGTCTTCAGCCTGTGAAAAGTAGCGGTTGCCTTGAAGTAATGCAGAAAATGAGGTTCATCTGCTTAATGAGTTACAGAGTATTTTCAGACTTTTAAGGAGTTTTAAGTGTTACTTCAGGGAAAAGAGATCTTAAAGAAACTTCACTAAGATACAAAAACTGTGCTTCCTACTTTTTCAAAGATCCTAGAACTGGAGACTTCATTATCTGTGGAGAAACCCAGGCAGGTCCATGATGACTGCTGTGGACTTGTACATTAGGCAGTCCATCTGAACTGCTTTATCCAGACAGCATTTCTTAAGAACTTTTGATTCAAAATGCATCACAAAATCCTTCCACCAATGCTGGCAGCAAGAAACTTCAGATGGGATTTCCCAAAGGTTACAGTTTGTGGAGGTTTTCATCCTGCAAATTGGAGTGTGTTTTTCGAAGGAAGAGAAGCTGGAAATGGGCAAACTTAATTGTGTGAGCAAAAATACAGATTCTTTCTTAGCCATCTGCAACTTTGATTTTATGTGCTACATAGCAAGAATTGAACATGCATGAAACATGCCAAAAAGGAGAAGTTACTTTTGGGAGAACTTCAGGGGTTTTAAAAGACATGAAGCATTAATTTGGAATTGGATGTGATAATGCATTTTTTTGCAAGTGATGTGTATTCAGACCGTATCTAATTCAGGGAGGCACTTAACTGCAAGCAGTAATTGTACTTTAATATAAATGTTTCAGCCAGATGAGAAAGGGATAACTTGATAACTATGGCTTTGCTGGGGAAACCAAATGTGAAAGAACGTTTTACTTAAGAAATGATGAGAATTTTTTGAAACACATACAAAACCAGGAGGGAACTTCAGGTAATCTAAAACTGGATGTTTTTCCACCCAAAAACCACCCTGTAAGACATCCATTCTGAATCACCAAGAGTAAACTCTTTTCAGCAAAGCCAGATAATATGCTGTTGTTCACTACTTCTTTCTTGTTAGGGAATACTCAGTGCTCAATTTGTAAAGCTGTTAAGATTTTAAAGCTTGGGATGTGTTGCCACTGAAATCATCACACTGAGGTTCAACAGACTGATTGTTATGAAAAATGACAATGGTGACATGGTCTGGTGTGAGGTGTCCCTGCCCATGGCAGGGGGTTGGAACTGGATGATCTTAAGATCCTTTCCAACCCAAACCATTCTATGGTTCTGTGACAATCGTAGCAAGTCAGTGGAGTAACAAGAACACCAGTCACTGTTTTGGTGCTGAAATATCTCACATGCAAATATAACAAAAGTATAACTTTACATCCTGCAACTGAAGAACAAATCACTGAGCCAAGTCCCAAGAAATGATGTATAGAGACCATTTTGTTATTAAATTGGCCACAGTTAATGCTACAGAAAATAAATTAATAGTGCTCTTGTACATTAGGTAGTAGGCTGGTTATAAGTGGTCCAGAAATTGTCATTATACTGCTCTGCTGGTTTCCTTTGGCAGCATAATAGATATATCCGTTACCCTGGCTGACAACAGCTAATAGTGCAGAACAAAGGAAAAGCATCGCTATTGATGTAGGTGAAGCTTCCAGTGACAGTCACCTAACTGCGGGACTCAGACTTTACCCTTTCCTTGTGCATCACAATTAAATAGCTATTACAAAGATAACAGGAATTAGGAAGACAATGTTGCTAACAGTAGCCACAAGAAGTATTGTTTTGTTTTGCTAAGGTCTTGTGATTCCTGTTTAACTTTTTACTTCAATATATCTGTAATAAGCACTTTCCATATTCAGTCTTTTCTGTTAAAGAAGCTAGGCACGCAGACTGGAATAAGTTTAGTCACTGCACACAGCTTGTAGTTGCTAAGCCACTGTTGCTCTTCCGTTAACATGAATGCAAACCAAGAGGGATTTTTATTTCAGCGTGGACTGTTACAGATCAGCAGAATTTATACAGCTGCTTGAAATGCTGGCTAGGAACTGAATTGGTTTGATTCTTGAAATACCTTTCTTAAAGCTCACACAGAAAGGTCATTGTATGTATTGTCGTGAGAGATCAAGATAGAAAGCTTTGCTTAAAGGAAAAAAAGTAAATCCTTTTTCTCCCATCATGTCTCCAAAAAATCATTCCATTTCCTGTGTGGTTGGAACAGTGCAGAGCCTCAGTTAAGTAAACTGGAAAGAAAGACAATTTTGATTGTAAGCCTGGTGTTTACTTTCCTTTATTTGGCCAGGTCATACTGGAAAAACCCATTGAGAGTAAGCTTCATCTACAGCGAGTGGGTATTTGTACATGGCAATTTTAATAGGATTTATGGTTACTGACTTAGCTGTGGTAGCTTTGTGTTAGAGGATATTTAAACAGAAGCAAGAACACTAAAGATAGCTAATCTGTACTTACTAAGCCTTCTGGATATTATTTCTACCAGAAGTGCATAAATAATGCTGAAGCACGTTGCCATATACCTGAAACACATGAGGCTGTTACAGAAAAATAAGTGTTGTTTTCATGACTAGCACAGTTTGTGTTCACTTTTTCATTAAGAGCACAAACTTTGTGTTTAAAAAGGAGTACTCTGTTTTTTGCTAGTGTTAAAGCCAGCCTGGTGCACTGATGGAAAACACTGGCCAATATGTGGAACTAGTTGGTTATAGTTCTCAATGACATTTTGACGGGTACAGTTTCTTTGTTAGGTCAGAAAGAATGTCTACCTCAGTATGTTTATTCAACTAATTCAAATTAAAACTGAAATATCAAATGGAAATTTAAGTCAGAAGAAATGTTTTCTTGAAAAATAAAAAACAGGTAAGAAAGGTGAAGAACTGTTAGTTCCAAAGCCCAAGGAATTGCCATGAACTAGTTCAGTTAGTCCTGTTTCCAGGATTAATCTGTTCATATTTTGATTTCTGGAAGTATTATCAAGCCTGCACCACAGAGGTCAACTTCAATTTATATTCTCAGTTACAATGAGACTGCAAATTTTGCCTCTAGGCAATGAGATTTTTTTTATTATCAGATGTATTTGATAATCATATTTGTAATGTTAGAATTTAGGAGCTGGGATCTTTGAGAGGGTACTTTTAGTCTTTGCACATGCATAGCTGTAAATGTCCTACTCCATTTGGATGTAGCCATTTAATACTTTCCTTCCTAAACCTCTTTCTCAAGGAAGGTGTGATTTTATTCTTCTACTGCTTGAAAGACCATCAAATACTGTATCCACAGGCTGAAATTATTCAGAAAATAAGGTGTATTCGGTTCTGTGTGAAGGTCACAAGTAATAAAGCCTCCAAGGCACCATCTTCCAGTGAATCTTTGCTGCCAAAAAGGCAACATACATTATATTTTATACATCTCCCTTGGAAACAATTGATGTTCATTCTTTCTGAGCTGTTAGAATCTCTGGCAGAGAGAAATAAGCTGTCGGGAGTGTTCTAGCGCTACTAGCCCTCTGTTCTCCAGACACACTGGGAAGCAGATTACGGTCTTGTGCCTCTGATAGATTTTACAATTCTGCATTCTGTGCATGACCTCTGTGACTGGGCTCTAACTGCCTTGCTAAAACAGTGGGTGCTTCTGCAATGGGCTTCAAGGTGGAGCCTTGCATACTGGATGATGCTGATGCACTGCTATAATTCTCACATAAATGGTGTGCTTGCTACTGTCATTGTTCACAAGATGAAATAAGTCATTACAAGCCACAGAAAGAAAATAGCACATGGTTACTGCCTTACAAACTTCTGCCACCTGCCAGCAGTGGTCAGATAAGCACTATTTTTTGTCCTCTGTGATTGACACTAGTATGAGACATGCATGCACACCCATAGCTTAAGAAAACAGCTGGCTAAGGAAGGGTTCTGGAAAGATTACTGCTGTGCTAAACAGCTTTTCGGTCATAGTTTGTGGAGTAGCTAGTTGGAAATAATAAAGGGTTCTCCTTGCAGTGGCTGTTTGATCTAACCTCGAATACACACCTGACATTCACAACTCAGTTATTCCTGTTGGCTTTCCACGTCAAGGCAATGCACTTCCATTTTCACACACTGATGGCAGCAAAGCAGCACATTTCCAAACCCTATCTTACATCAAGAGGGAGAGTCAACTCCTTGCCCATTACCTGCATCAGTTCTTGCTGATGCATTTGGCAGGGCTGGGAGAGTGGAGGGGTTTGAGGGGGTTGGTTTGCAGAAAAAAACAGCTTGAGAACGTTCCCAGTTAGCCTGTCTGATGGGATGCTGCAGAGCATTTCTCTGTGTTTGACTGCAAATGCACAAACTTCAAAGTAGATGAGAAAACACTTACTGGTGTCATTAAACACACATTTACGTGAGTATTTAAGAACCTTCACAGCCTTGTGAAAACCAATATATTTGCAAAATGTTTCCTCACTGACAGCAGAACTCAGCAGTTTCATTTGCTGTATCTCTCTCCAAAAGCAGCCTCAGCAAGATCAGCAAGGTTGTTTGGAAGCTCAGACTCACAGCAGAATGCAAAACTGAATGCATTAATGGAACAAAAGGTGTGAAACATGACCTCGCCATTAGACAGAATTCAGTATATTTGAACAACAGATACAGCAGTTAATCCAGTGGAAGAGGAGTTACTAATAATGGCAAGTCCATGTTAAATCCAGAAAGCTAGTTTGAATAATAGGTATGCAAAAACCTAAGTGTGTAGTATCTGCCCTGCATTTGCCATGAAAGCCAATAGGACTATGGACAAACCCACCTGACTATCTCTAATGAGCAGAAGCAGGTTTGGAGTTGGAAGAGGGAGGATGTGTACAACATGACACGTCTCCCCAGCCATTTGGTGAAGATGAATAATTTCATTTCTTCTCTTGTTTGTAGGGAGCTTACAGATAGTCCTGCACTTTCCTCTCTAAGAATGTATTCAGTATTTATGTTGTTTGTATGGGATTTTTCTGGACCAGACACTGCACTGACAGAATTTTCACATTATATAAGTGGCCCAGTTTTTCAAGAAAAAGCAAATCCTTTTCCATCTCCCTTTATTTTCACCCCTAATTTCAGATAATCCAGAGAATGCATTTCAGCATTTCTGAAAACCATTATAATAACCAGCCTTACACTCATTATATCAGTTACCACCTGGCATTTGGCTAATTCATAATGCAAGAATTTGTTGGGTAGGAAACCATCATATTTCCTATGCAGGGTAGGTGTGCTGTGGTGTGAACACAGAATACAGAAATCAGATCATGTGGCATGAACTAAAAGAGTACCTTGGCACTCAGCTACCCATTTACATCTCCGACAGCAGTTCTGGTGCAAAGAGTTTGTCATGTTTTGTTGAGAACAGCAAGATACAGACGCTTAATCAGGAGGAAGGCTGAAGACAGCAAGTGAGAGTCCTCTGCTTTAGCTACTGGGACTCCCAAGCAGTCAGATCTATCACCAGTCAGAGGCACCACTAAATCTGTTCTGCTTCTGCCTGTTGTACACACAGGGTAGCAGAAACAACCCAGAAGTATTTAAAATGAATCATTTGGTACTTGAAAGCTAAATTCTCCCCCCTAGGTAACGATCAAGTGGGTTTCTGTGCTCAGCAGCTGCCCATCTGCAAAGACTGTTGTGCCACATGTACTACATGTACAACCTGTTAGCAAGGATGCAGTGATTGGATTCTTTCAAAACAGATAGGCCAGCTCATGAGACTAACTGCCAATAGGAAAAGCAGCAGATCACTCAGTGGATAGCAATTAGCTGAATAATTTGATGCAAGAGCTGAGGAGAGGCCAGGGTTTCTTTCACTCTAAAATGTTTTGTAGTTTAGAGTTGTGGCTTGGCAGCACCACACTGGACTTCTAAGAGATTAGCATTGTCCAGACAACTTTCTTTCCAGCCTGTGAGTAAGTGCACCTACTCAGCTGTCCTAAGGACCTCTGGCCTTTCTAAGAGCAATCAAAGTTAGAGCTTTGGTAATCTCACTGTGGAAACAGCATCCCCAGGCAGGGGCAGAGCCTGGTGGAATGAGGTCAGAGAAATCTGATTACTCCAGAAAATACCAGAGCAGAGAACATCAGTGTTTCTGTCTTGGACTGTCATTACAGATACGAACTGCAGTGTGCAGTGGTGAACTCTCTGGCTGCTCCTCACTTGTCTTTGCAAGTCAGGACATTTCTGCATTATTTGCTGTCATTAGCTATAAGAGTCTTGTGGGAAACCAGTGTAGTACATAGCTACAAGAAACTCTCAAGAGGCTGCTGTCACACACACAAGTGCTTTGGAGAATGGGACTGGTTAACCCCTACTGGGTGCTCCTTACACGTAGCTCTCATGCTTCAGTGCCTGCCTTGTCCAAACTGAATTCCTTAACACCCTGTAGTTTCAGAATGTGATGCTCATTTTATTTATCCTAACAAAGGAAGTGCTAACCATATGCAGACCTATACTGACTTTGACAAGAAATAGTTAAAATTCCAACTTACTACCTGAGAGTTATGTTTGGTTTAGTAACTGCATGCTGTGAAGCACTGGTATAGCCAGAATGAGCACTTTTGATAAAATAAATATGCTGTCTTCTGTAGTTTTTTTGTTTTCCTTCTTTCATTTATACTTTTCAGCAAAAGGATCAATAGTATCCCAAAGACATTAAAATAAAGCTGAATCTACAGAACAGCTCAAATTATCTGCTGGATAGGCAGTCTTTCTCCTTTCCTTAAAACAGTAAGTTCCAAATTACTTCTCTCTGAACAAGTTTCTCCAGTGTTCCATTTCATCTATGTGAAGTTTTCTTCACTGTCTTTCTGGATCTTCCTTAAAACCTTAGATCTCACTCACCTTGCCTCAGAACAGCCATAGTGCCCACTTTTACATCATGAACCACAGCACAAACAGAAGAGCAAAAGATGAAGAAACATGAAGAGGAAAGGTTACTTCCAGGGATCATACAATAGCTCAAATCTGGGCTTCCTGCATGTCAGTGCAAAGCTGTATTTAAAGGACAGAACGACCATTTCAACTGTTTTGCATTTTGTCTTTGTCCCTTTCAGTCTACTTTTAAATCCAAGCCAAACTCTCCCTCTTTTCCACCCCGCAAATTACAATGAGTGTCAGGAAAACTTCCTCAGTTGTGATAGCCCATGTGTTCTTTGCCCACTTTGAGGGGTTCTGTTGAACCCTGGCAGTGGTTGATGACTGAGGGCCTGACCAGACTTGATTAGAAACTGCCAGCTGATTGGCAAGTAACCGATGCATCCTGTTAATCATACAGGCATCGCAGGCACTGGCAGACATAATAAGGGAGCCCAGCATATGGCAGATACAGGCACTGATCCAGTCCCATGTGTATGCTCAGTGCCTTGGGTAGAGAAAAAGAGAAGCTGTTGCTTTCATCCACTCCCCTTTTTCATCTTTAGCTCTTTTACCAAGAAGGATTCCCTTTACCCAGGACCAACATTCCAATGAGCAATCTGCGCCAGTTCCACCAAACATCCTAGTTTCTTTTTAACCCTTAAACCAAATGTCCTTTAATTGGTTTTCATTTCCATTTCTTGAGATACATTTATGCTAAACCCTTCAACATAAGCAACATTACTAACATTATGCAGGAAGACAGTTTTCCCCAAGCTCATTCCAATCAAAAGGTTATACAGAGAGAAAGGAGTAAATTATATTCTCAGAACAGTAGTAACCATGGCCCTAGAAGATCAATACTGAAATAGCTTAGTTTTAGACCTGGCTACACCTCTGCCTGTAGATACACCCCTTCCTACTCCTGCCATACAGATGATGCAAAATGAAGGGTTAATACGAAAAGCGAGTACCTTTTAAACAGCTGACCTATATTTTGGGGAAACATTAACGTAGTATTTGAGTGTTAGTAGTGTGGGAGAGAAAAAGCTAATTGCATACTATTGTATAACTGCTCTTTACCTAAGATTAACATAATTTATAATAGTGAATGAGTCTGGTGGAATCAGTGTAATGAAAGAAGTGGTAGTTTTTTCTGCACTGGTATCCCAAATGTGTGGATTAAAATAAGCAAAAGCTTTGCAAGGTTAGTGGTCACTAATGGTGATTGCTAAGTACTTCTTTCCAGGTAATACTCCTAATTGAAGAAAATGTTTAATTAGGCAGAAGTAAGCATCTATAATTTCAAAAGTAAATTGAAGAGAGTATTGCAAGGTGTTTCTGTTAAAGGCATAGCAAGAAACTAACACATTTTGAGAGAAAAATCTCTCTCCAGAATCTTAACTCCTCGTTTCCCTC
Organism: Neopsephotus bourkii; assembly: GCF_033783945.1. NCBI lineage: Eukaryota > Metazoa > Chordata > Aves > Psittaciformes > Psittacidae > Neopsephotus > Neopsephotus bourkii. The sequence goes on from NW_026902223.1 coordinate 5,672,095, forward strand.
TCTGTTTTCTGTTCTTTCTTATTTAGCCTGTGCAGTTGTTGAACTTCTCCTGTCATTGAGAACTCTTCATACAGAGGGAAGATGACATTTGAAAACTATGGAATGAGCAGTATGTAACAGGATGCTGTTAGAGTTCTTCACAATTTTCATTTTTTTTATACGCTTCAAGATCTATTTTAATAGTGTTTAGTATTTTTTCACTAATAGCGATGCTGTCTTACTCTGGAGGATATATTCCAGCTATCAACTTTCTGCTTCTTGGAAAGAAATCAGAATGCTTTCAGTTCTCAAATTTGAAACCATTGTGATACTGTCTAATATTACTGCAGTCTGGAGATTTCTGTGACCAATTACTTACATGAATGCCATTCTGTACTCTCTTATTTCTTTGGTGCTCCCGATTTATCTCTCAAAGCTGCTATGACTTTACGTTTGGCTTTTATGTAGAAGCAGAGCAGGTCATGTGGTTATCCAGAGGCATTAGTATGGTAATTTTCTTCAAGTTGAGTAGGTGGAAATAATTAATGGACTGCTTTATTGATGTACATAGATAGCTGATTCTCTCTGTGGTTTCAATTCCCAGCTTCAATAAAGTAGCTTGAGATTTTATCTGAGGGACCAGTAATTACACAGGGCAAGAATAATCGCTGCACAAATACAATCTGATTGTGTTTTATGCTATCGCCAGGGCTGATGCTAAAGCTTAAATATATAAACAAGGATCGGCTGCATGAACAAGCTTACATGAACTTTAGAGTAACTTGAATTCAGAGAATCTGTGCTCTGGAACGTTGAGCAAACTTCAGAGAGAAAGTTACAGTCTCAGTGCAGAACAACACAAGTGGCAGTGTTCAAGGCCAGTTTGGACGATGCCTTGGGTGATATGGTTTAGAGCGAGGTGTCCCTGCCCATGGCAGGGGGGTTGGAACTTGATGGTCTTAAGGTCCTTTCCAACCCTAACTATTCTATGATTCTATGAAATAACTTTACTGTCTTGACTAGACTCCATCTGCTATTATTGACAGTGACCAGTAGCAGATACCTTGGGAAAAATAAGCACCTATAAAAATAAGCACCATAAAAACTGGATTCTAGCTACAAACTCTTTATGGCTTTGCTAAGACCAAGATGCAGAAACAAAGCATGGGATAGAACTCTGAGAATTTTTTATATAAATAAGCCCTCAAGAGCCAGACAAGTTATGAGAGACACCGCTTAACCATCCACAACACTTTCATGACCTGGACCTCTTGTGCCTAGCACCATTTTATCATTAAGATGTGCACAGCATGCACTCTGGTCCCATGCTGGGAAAACTACTGCCTCCTCTCCCAGCATGGATGCAGACTTGTCCATCAGCACACGCTACAGACAGTACCATTATGCTTAAGTGCAGGTTTGCTGTACCCAAAGGAGGGCATCCTTAAGGGACAGTGTTCACTCATTGCTTTTCTCTGGAGAGGGGAAGCTTGGGTTTATTTTGGCAAATTCTTGGTACTCATCACTAGGAGAACAGCATTAAATCTTTGCTTTACCTTCTAGCTGCTATTATTTCACTGTTGTTATGCATAGGTTTGGCAAAAGCCATCAGAATCCCTCATTCTATTGTGTCATGCTGATACTAGAGCATCTTCATACATCTCAATATAAATTGTTTCCAGTAAATTGAAAAAAAAGAGCAGCTGCAGTAAGATAGAGGCTGAATAAGGACATCAGAAATTTTTGTAGAGGTATAAAATATAAGCAATCTCCCTCATCGTATCACACAAAGTCTCTTGTCTGTCGTGTACCAACAAATAGAGGAAATGAAGTTTGGATTTATCCAGTTTTCTTTCTGTTATGAGACGGTTGAAGGCATGACAGTGATCAGCCAAAAACTTATCACCTTATTTCTATGTAACATGTTTGCAACAAATCGGCTCTCAAGCAATATAAATTTACAGGGATTTATTGACGAAGGCAGAGATGACATGATCAGTATAGAGAAACTTCTGGTAGTATAACCATAGCTAGAGAACCTTGTTAAATGAGATTGTAAGGTAGCATGTGAGCTGCATGCCAACTAGTTCCTGCACAGCTCAGGAGCAAGGCTTCTGCCTAAAATGCTTCAGAAGTACACACACACAAAGATGCAGCGTATTCCCATTTATACATAACTAGATTTTAATGGAAACACAACACAATCGTGGGGAGTGAGATACTGTTTCATTAATGACTTGACCCTTAGTAGGCTCATGTCTCTTAGCTAAGGTGGAATCATAATAGGTGTTTTCCTATGTTCAGTGCACTAATTTGTTTGGACTAAACAGTTAACTAAGACCATGTGTTTAATTTAAGCCTTGGTTTCCTACATGAAGCCTTCTTGAATTTTTCCATTATGGTTCTGAATACTTTTCTATTACTTTGAGCATCTAAGCAGCAGCACTAATTACTTTAATTAAATGTAATCAGATATTAATATGGCATAATATCCCCATCCCCTGGTTAACTTAGGTGTGCAGTCAGAGGTCAGTCATCCTTAATTAACCTTCAGCTGAAGAAGCATAAGCAAAGTCACTCCAATCACTGGGATAAGTTTTCCATTGCTACACTTCCTCTTTGTCTAGCCAGATATAACAGAGCTAGCAACAAGCACACACTGGAGACACTTAGCATGAGCTCCCTAGGCATGTAACAAATCAAGGATTTCAACACAGACTTACATGTTCAGGTGACAAGTGTAACCTTTGCAGTGCAGCATCGCAGTATTGGAGCTCCACCTTCTTGACTTCCTGGCGCTCAGCTGGTGTGACAGGCAGTGTACAGAGTGCAGGGGCTCCCTGTCAAAAACAGAAATACCATTGTAAAACATGCCGACAAGAAGGAAACAGGGCAGGAAGGCCAGGAGGCCTCCATGGATGGATAAGGGCTGCTGAGAAAACTCAGAAGGAAAAAGAAAGCTTATAGAAGGTGGAATCAAAGACAGATAGCCTGTGAAGAATACAGGGACGTTGCTCATGAAGCTGGTGATCAGGTATAGGAAAGATAAGAAGGCCCAGTTATTGCTGACTCTGACCAGGGATGTCAGATATTACAGGAAGGACTTCTGTAGCTTTAATGCACAAGGGGTAATGGGTTTAAACTGAAGCAGGTTAGATATAAGGAAGTATTTCTTTACTGTGAGGGTGGTGAGACACTGGATGTTCCAAAGAAGTGGCAAATGCTCCATCCCTGGCAGTGCTCAAAGCCAGGCTGGATAGGGCTTGAAGCAACCTGGACTACTGTGACGTGTCCCTGCCCATGGCAGGGAGATGGAGCTGGATGATCTTAAGGTCCTTTCCAACCCAAACCAGCCTGGGATTCTGTGGTCCCCTCACAGCAGCTATTTTCCAGTGCAGCTTTTCCAGGACAATCCAGTTGCATCACAAACTCTTTTAACTCGTATGAACTTCAACATAAGGGACTGACCTGTTTGACTTGCCATTTTATTGCACTTACCCGATCTAGTTGGTTTATTTATTTTTAAACAGCTTGCTAAAGAACTGTTGTACCAATATCGAGAGTACTTCTGCCCAGATCTTCTTTAATAATACTGGAAACCATTCAAGCCACAGATTTCCCTTCTAATGTTTTCCCTCTTGAACCCACAACTCTACAATTTCATCATTCATTTATTTTTATCATTATTTATCTTTTTTTAATAACAACACAGGGGGATTTATCCAGGGAAACCAGGCTGCCTCAATTAACCTACACTTTTATTTTAGGATTCTGCATAAACAGGGATTTTCTCTGACAGAAACTGAAGATCCTGTGGTATTTCTCTGAAGAAAAAGCACAAATAATTAAGCATGCTCTGCTTTATTTTTAATTGCACTAACATTTCTTTATTCCCATTTCAAAGCATTAGCACTATTATTTATCACACTCTGGGAACTTCTGTATTCTTGCAAGTCTCCAGTAGAAGTGGGAATTCATGGGGAGGGTAAACAGAAGCCAGATATATTTTTAAGACCATACTGCCTGTTCATTTTCCTTATCACACAAGGCTTTGGTTAATTTAAAGGCCTCCCATCTGACCCTCTATGGGGTGGAGGCAGCCAGGGTTTGTTATTCACATGAAAGACTACTGACATGATTTGATGTGGGCATCTGCCATTTTAGCCTTTTGGGGTGCTATAGCAAATAGCTGTATTTTAGCTATTTGGGGTGCAAAGCTGCTTTTTGCTCTCCCAGAGTCATAGAACATTACACTGTGATCCCTTACATGTTTCCTGCACCACATGCAGAGTAGTCACCCTTCTGGGGCTTTGCATGTGAGCCGATTTGCTTGTCCATGTCAGGTGTTTAAAAAAGATATTTCACTGCTCAATTTAAGGTATTAATAACACATGTTCACTTCTAAATTGTATGCGAGGAAACTAAGTTTGGTAGCTGTAACATGTCAGTTGTGGCTGTATCACTTGGATCCGTGCAGGGCTGTTTTTGTTCACCTGCAAGTGTAGCACCTGTAGATGCACAGACAAGCCAGCACAGGGAAAGAAGCTTCAGCCAAAACCTGAGTTTTCAGATACTTAGGAGTAAAAGTAATATCTGTGGACAACAGCTTATGAACTTCTGGTATAGGCAGATACTCAACAACTGCAAAACACTTCCATTGCTTCTGTGTAGACACTCATGCTGAAGTTTTGCCATGCAAGCAATAGCCTAAAAACAGCCCTAACATTTATTTGCTTTTGTAGAAATCTTACACGAAGCTGTACATTAACCCAGCCAAAGTTTTACACCTGAGTACACTCAAACTTTGAGGGCAAAAAAACCTGAAACGTCCTGTAAAACACGATAGGAAAACACTCACCAAGATGAGCCACCTCCACCTGTCTCTCCTCCAGGGAACATCTTCCCATTGGGTTAAGTCTACTACAGCCCAAAAGGTCAAATCCAGCCAAAACTCTATGTGGCTCCCACTAGAATAGCAAAAACTCCAAGCAGAACCCTGCACACAACCAGCTACAGCAATCAAAAAGCTTTTAATGAGCAGCTGATGGGTTGTTTTCAGCTCTGCCCTCTGGGCAAAACACCTGAGCCCCTGCCCAGGGCCTCAGGCACAACCCCTTCCCCAGCCTAGTCACATAGTTTGTAAATCAGAAGAATGGTTTGAGGGTGAAGATGATGAAAACTTCTAGCAGCATGTAAAAAGAATAAAGCGAAGAAAGGCATCAGCATTTGCATCACTGAAATTTCCACCTGCCACATAAAACTGCAGAATAATCCTGATAAAGTTACCTTATACATTTCAGACAGGGACAAAGTGTAGAGACACGAATATAAATGTGGCCTTTGTGTACCTTGTTAGCTGCTCTTTACTCACTTAGTAAGAAATTTTTTCAGCACCCAAATTGAAGCTCAGGTTGTGCTTGTCTATAAACTGCAGGTCCGATGCAATATAACTTTAAGCCTGCAGGTACCTGATAAGAAGCAGTATAGTGCTGCATCACATTTTTTTCCAGTTAGGGGTACAGAAAGTAACTCACTTCCATGTTCCAAGCACATGCAGGGAAGGAACTATCCTTTACCACCAGAGTATGGCTTTTCCAACAACATTTTTTTAGATCAAAACTTACACTAAAGGTTTAGGTGAATGGAAGAGAAATCAGTAGAACCTGTCTAGAGAGCAGGCCTGTTCTCTGGGAACACGGTGTGTTTCCCTTATAATAATGCTGAGGCTTTTAATGATTTCTTGTAAATATGAAGACTTTCAAAATATAGAGTAGAATGGGATGGTTTCAGTTAATGGACACAGTGAATGTGTGCAAAATTAGCAAAAGGACTAATGCTGTTGCTCAGTAAATATTCTGTAATACTAACAGGAAAGGAGCTACTTATGATGGAGTGTGGAATTACATCTAGATACCTTCAAAAGAGAAAGAAAAAAACCAAAACCAACCTTCTATTTTGATACAAAAGTATATGAAACAATATGCTTTTGTCTTTGTGCATGAAGTTTTACATTTCAAGTATTAGGTGATTTTGCCTGGTTTCAGTTTCAGTGTGTGTGAGCAGACAATATGACAAGTTTAATCATCTGGCCATCTGCCCTGCATGTATTTCTCTCATCTTTCCAGACTTTTCTTAAACTTGCACTTCTTTATATTTTGCAGTTCCCTCCTTTTGGGGTTTGGTGAATTCAGCTTGGAATCTTTGCTCTGTTGGGAAAAGACAGTCACCTGTCAATATTGAAACCAGCCATATGATTTTTGATCCCTTCCTAACTCCACTTCGCATAAACACAGGGGGAAGAAAGGTATGTGTTCTATCCTGGTCTGGTATAAAACCAAGAAGTTACTAGACTTAACAAACATTTGCTCTATTTCATGTTTCTAAAGCATGTACACTTTTGTCTCAGTCAGCTGCAAGGCAGAATAACAATGTAGTGTTTTACAAATCACACGATTTCATTACTGATGGAGAAATAGCAACTGCACAGTTTTAGTTGTCTTCTAGAATGTATTCATATTTTCATAGTAACTGTTACTTGAAACTCTGCTGTCAGAAATAATAGCATCCCGCTTAGAAACTCAATATTTATAATTAAAATTAATGTTCATCCTGAGTAGCATTTTAAAGGGGTTATTCTAAAATCATAAAAATACCAGGTTGGAAGGGACCAGGTTATTTAAAATGGCCGAGACCTTCTTTTAGTCATCTAAATCAGGATCACGTTGCAGTACGTTAACATAAAGGGGTAGGAAGGCATGAGCATCTTTATGTTATGAAGAACTCATCTAAATTCAGCATGGTAATTTCTTGTTGAAAAGTATTCACCCCTCCTGACTGGTTTATTAACCACTGTTTCTGACCAATGATATTTTTTAAATCATGTATCTAGAAACCTTTTTACCCAGATTTGGAAAGTACATCTCAATGAACTGAGGTATGAGAACAGAGTCAGTCTGGGTTAGGTAATGTGTGTACTTGTGGTTTGGGAACCTCAACTTCTAGGCTAGGACGGTCCTCAAAAAATTAAGTTATCAATTCTGTTTGTTCAACTGAAGGGTTGATACTTTTCAATTGTAAAATTATTTTGTAAAATAAAAACCATCTTGAAGCTGTTGGCACTCTTGAAAATAGTCCTTGGATCATTGTGGTTTTGTGTTGTTTCCCTTATGTGCGGGTTGCTTAAAAGGGGATTTTAAATATTTTGTTGCTTATTCCATGGAGGTGGTTCTCTTTTATTAAACCTATAATACACGACAGTGCAGATGAAAAGGCATTGTGGCTTACAGCACTGGAAAAATCAAAAGGCTCTAAGAGAAGGTTATTCCAAAATGATTTCTCTTCTCCTGTTGTCTTGACAAATGAGATTGCTGCTGGAACCAGTGTGAGGTTTTAGGACTTTGATCTGTACTTCCCATTGAGTTTCTGGTGGTACATGTGCACATTACTATCGATGTAAGCTTCAGCATGGAAATGATGAAATGGTGGTGTTACTAAAGGACTGTAATGCTTTCAATGATGGCCCAAATTTCAGGGTAATATATACATTTTGGTTTTTAAACAGATATGCATTGAGGTTTTCATCTTGATACAAAAAAAAGTTTTATTGACTCTGCAATATATGTAATGGTTGAAATATTTCACATTATTTATAAATTACAGTATGACACAATATGACATAATATGACAATGAAGGACAGAAGTAAATGGAAGTTGTCAGTGAGTAAAAGCCAGGTGTTTTAGAATATTTAATGTCTTTAGCAGTCCTAAGGATTCAACTGTTTCTTGTACCAGCTGAGGGTGAAGCAAATGTCTGAATATTAATAAGGTATTGGAGGCACTGATAACCTGGAATGCTCTATCAGTAATGAGGTGTTCTTACCACACTCACAAATGTTATCCTGCTTCTATCATGTTACAAGAACAGGATTTCTTCTCGTTGTGCTCCACCTGTTCTAGAGAGGTTTCTGAAATGATTGAATCAAAATCCTCCTTTGAGAAGATTGCAGTTTTAATGCCTTAAACAAATTCTTTGCTCATAGTTGAGGCTTCAGTGAGGATTTGATTTGGCAGGTGGTGTATTTGTGTTCAATTTTGGTAATGTTTTTTTATATGTTAAAAATGGAGGTGTGTTTCATATGGGCTGAAGCACTTCAGTTTTCAGGGCAACGAACCAAAGGATATAGCAGCCAGGGAATTTCTTAGACAAGACTTCACTGTGATTATGCTGTACATGAAAGGATTTTATGGAACTGATCCTAAGAAAAATGGTGAATAAATAAAGGGATTTGAAACAGTTTCAAATCAAAGTTATAATAAGCTAGCTCCTATGCATAGTGAACAAGAGAGACAGCTACTTGCACACAGAATCAAAATTATACACCTCTCTTGAAAAGGGAGCTGGGAGGAGAGTCAAGCCTTGAGACAGCTTGATGGAAGGAAACAGTACAGTTGCTCTTGGCATAGTAACTTCAGATTTTTAACAAAATGTTTTGCTATTGAAGTAGAACTTGGGTTTATTTCAGCTGCAAAACTCAAATAGTTATTTTGGAAAACAATATTTCTGCTTTGTGTGCTTCACTTTTGCAATTAACTCAAGAAAGAACACAAGGGGTTCACCCACAGGAACAGAATTAAAGACCAGTCTGAAGAAATTCAGATAACACATATCTGGGTGATACAATCACTGCCTTAATACTTCCTCCTAACTCTTTCATTCGTTACCACTCATTTATCTCTGGCCTTTATTATTGCAGGGGGAGAAGCATTGCTTAATTTCTGTAAGCCAGTTATCCATTTAGTTCTCAGCTTCCACCTCAGCAGACTAAAACTGTTCCAAACGATTCCATTACAGAATTTATGACCAAAGATTCCACCTTAAGTACATACCTTTCTAACCAATTCTGTTAAGAGAGTTTTATTTTATTTCAATATTATTAATGGTGGGCATCACTGAGACTATCCTACATTTTTTAGATCACTTGGGAATAAAATAGTAGTTCTCTTGTTCCTAAAGAAAAGGAACAGTCTGAAAGGAGAGTGTAAAGGAAATCATCACTGTCGTCTACACTGCAGCCTACAAGTAGTAGGGGACTGGTGACTTAATAGGCACTTCTAATCTGAGGCTAAGAAAATTCTTCCCATTCCATTTAGGAGCAAAAGGGATGGCAGCACAATCTGTCAAATACTTATACTTCTTTGATCCAATTCTTCACAATAACATTCCAGTGAGCAGTAATACATTGCCCTGTGTGCTGCCCAAAGATCGCAGGGCAGTATCAGGTCATGTGATTTACAATTCCAGCACCATCAGATGTTATTCCAAATTGTGCTGTTATTTTGTATGTTTGTGCTTCTCCATTTCCTGAGAAAGTGGCTTCTTAGGTCTGAATAGCATTGATGCAAATAATTGGGTTTCAAGATCTAGAATCTCAGCCCAAGATGTTTAATGAGTTTACACACAGATAGATTCCCCAGAAGAAATGTTGCTTTTGAGGAAACTCCCCAGGTTTCAGTTCTCTCTCAGGCCCAGCTTTGTCTCTGGATTACCAATTCTAGTGAATTTAATGTGCAGTCCATTTCAGATAAACAGTCCTTTTTAATAAACAATACAAACCCTTACTAATATGCAAATCACACTCCTCCACTCTGGCACACAGGAAAACACGTACTTCCTTTGGGGTTTTCTTTGAATTCAAATAAGCACCAAGACAGTCAGCAACAGGACAACAGAATGGCTCTACTGACAGACCAGCATAGTCGAGTGACATATAGGCAGCAAACACTACAGGTTTCAGATGAGGCTTTGAACAACCTGGTCTAATGGATGGTGTCCCTGCCTGTGGCAGGGGCTTGGAACTCAATGAGCTTTAAGGTCACTTCTGACCCACTCTATGATTTCCAGACTGTCATGGATGATAGTAGGGATGAACACCTCGCTTCCCACTGAGCTAGTTCTCTGCTGGGTCTTCTTCCTCCATTCACCAGTCCTGGCAGTCTCTCTACTCCCAACAGGTCTTCCTTTACTCCCTCAAAATTCATGTATCTGCTTTGATCTTCTGATTCTCTGTGGACTTAAATTCAAGAGCTGTGTTTCCAAAATTCTCTTAAGACTGAACTACAGCCCTTGACCATATTTCTTTTTTCTCCTCCTAAAAACATGTTAAGTAACAAGTATTTGCTTTAGACACTAAACGCATCCCTGACTTTTAATTAAATCACGTCATGTAAGCAACTGTCTTACTAATCATTTTAAGTCATGCTCAAGGACTTAAATTGTTGTCTAAAGCAGGTAAAGTTCTGTTTAGAATTCCTGTATTTTCAAGACAGGGAAGGACATTGCACCTGATGTTGACCTCCTGGGAAATAAACAAATCGATGTCTGCTGGCCAGAGACTGCTACATACATTCTCTAGCTCCGTGTGCATAAATAAAAGTTACTCAGTGTAATCCATAAGTCTGCCTTCTCATATAGATATTAATGACTGCAATCACATATTATTTAAATTAATGTCTTTATAAATAATTGGTTCATTCTAGGCATCACAAGATAATGGCAATATTTAGCAGTTTCTAAACTAAAATAAGAGAGGAGGAAAGAGATTTATGAATTGAAATCAGTTAAATGGTTTCTCTGCCAGCTAGTTCTGATTCCATGCTGTTCAATCAATTCAGAGTATTACTAGCATTTTTCTCAAGAGTGTAATATATGACAACTGCCAAGCTTTGCTTTGGTGATTACTAAAAGGACAGATATTGGTGTGAACCATATTTCAGCACTGCAGGAATATAAAAAATGAATTGTTAGAAATGGTCCAGGAGGAATGGATAGCAATAAGACATCAATGTCATCTGTAAACTGACTTGTGATGAATTTTTTGGAGAGCTTAATAATATGCTGGTTTGATTTAGAGCAGTTCCAGAAAGTCTAAAGTCTGGTGCAAACATCAAAAACTTTAATAAATAAAAAATGAAATCTAGTATTGCAGCTTAAATAATTGTTTGCTGCTTCTAATACTGGTGCAGTATTGCATGTTCTCAGACGTGTGAACATAAAATGAAGCCAGCAGTTTCAAGTAGCTTGTTTGTTCGTCCTCATCACTGACTTCAGAACAGGAAAAAATGCTTATTATTTCAGAAGTGCTTGCAAACTTTGCTGTTAGACCATATTTAGGGAAACGCATATATTCAGGGCCTAGATCTGTCTATGTACTTCCTGTTTCCTTATTACTTCAATGATAATCTTGAGATTGAATCAATATGTGGGGACACAGATGTGCAGCGTGATGTGTTCAGATTTCCTGGTTGTCTGTGCTAGTGGAGCACCACTGAAATCATCAAGGAGTCCTGAGTGGGCACAAGGATGTATTTTTACAGCTTCTTTACAACATCGTTTTCTTGCTCCAGTATAACTGCCATGCTTGACATTTAATCTTGTCTAGTATCATAAAACAAGCTCACTTGTCTGCCATGGGAAACTTCCGAGCAGATCCCAAATTGGGCAAGAAGTGACTCAGCAGGTTTACACCACAAGCCTTGGTGTGCCCTAGTTTGGAGCTCAGGGTATGCTCTCATTTTGGCAGCAGTACCTTTCCAATTATATGCTATTATTATATATAAACCATATCTCAGCTGCAGCTGTGTGGTAATTAAAAGCAACCCTGGTACCCTTGCAGAGGTGGATGTGCAAACCCTGGAAACGCATTCAGTGGGATGTTACCTGAAGCATCAAAGGGGAGCACTGTTATGGACACTGGGGAGAAGGTTAAAGGGTCTGTGATACTGAAGCTGGGCTAACTGATACTAGCCAAAGGCCTTAATCCATTGCTTGCCTTTTTACCTCCTCAGCTATTTATTTCAAAAAGCTCTTTTCTTGTTTTCAGTTTCTAATAACGTAGCTTCAAAAAAAACGATTGGAGCAGCAGCTGGCCTCCAACTACTGATAGTTTGATATATTCAAAGGGATTTTCAAAAGTACCAACATTGCTCTTAATGCCCCTTTTCTGTCTTCTAATATGCATTGTGCATTGTTTTGATAGTATCTTATTTGGATTTATTTCATCTTGCCCTCAGGTCAGTTTATAAACCTAGATATTCATTTCAAGCCTTCCAGAAGTATCTTGTCTTTTTACTTTATTCTGTACTTGGGGCTATAACCACTGATATGAAGAGGCTGAAGATTTTCTTTTCTCTCACACTGATGCTGCTGTCATAGTAAAAGTGTGCAAGTTTCCTAACACCATATGCTTTAAATGGAATACAATTTTGTATTCTAACATTGTTAAAACACATTTCCTGATCTCAGAAGGATGATTCAAGCTTTCTTTTTTTTTTTTTGTTACAAACATAAAATAATAGATGTATCACATATTGAAACTTACTAAAAGATGATAAGATTTTCCTGAAAGCAGGTATTCTTGGCACAGTATCAGAGGAATGTTTTTAACTGAGAGCCTGATGGAATGGAAGGGGATGTTCCGTGTCATTTTGTTCACAGAAGTTGAATCATATTACCCAAATCGAGATATCTGGGGAAGATGCATGACAGATAATAGTTCTCTTGGTCACATGTCCCTCTGTTGTTTTACACTGAATGTAATCAAGAAATCACCACACTTTTGGCTGGGATTTCTTGCAGCTGGAGGAGGTGCTTTATAACAGATGCATGTCAATTCTGATAGAAGCTAGAAAAGATGGGGATGAGTAACCCTGCTGCCAGGGTGAAATACACATTGCTGTGGCAGTCAGATGTGCCATTCAGAATAATGGGTAGCAGCTTGGTGCTAGGGAGAAGTGCAAGTTCATTGTTTCTCCTGCCGGTACTACTCAACTGGTTGTTGAAGACTGAAGCTTGCCTATAAAGGTATTTTAGGATCAGATGCTAGAAAGGAGCGTAAGGGGAAAAACCTGAAGCAGTGGTCAGTGAACTGTGTCTAATGGCCAAAACCAGCACCTCCTCATCAAATTGGGATCTGGTACAGCAATGGGGGGATTTAAGCTGCGTGTCTCTTAACAGGCTGAGTAAACCATCAGTAGATGATGTTGGAGCACAGCAGGAAAACGTACATAAATTGGGGGTAGGAAGCTGTTCTAACTGTAATGGACTGTGTATTACAGGCGATTGCAGGTCTTGCAATAAAACTGGAAAGAGAAAATAAGCCTTTTGTGTGTACCCTTTTTTTATCTGGGATATGTTGTTCCTGTACAGAAAGTGATGAAAAATCACAACCCATAGTAGTATTGCTCAGATGTGTAGTAGCCCGTGTGTCACTTGGGTAGGTGTTTGAATCTTTAACTCTTGTTTGGTTTATGTAACTTTCAGCTGAAAGCAATTATTACTGAACAGTTTTACCTCCGGCTTCTTTATCAAGCAATTGCTTGTGTCCTTGAACAAGGAACTGACCCAAACTGTCAATGTAGGTCTGACAATGGAGATTTTAGCTTTTAAACTGAAAAATTAGGCAGTTAAACTTGACCACCAAAAATTATTGGAGAGTTTAACTATGATTAAGATAAAGAAACATTTCCTTTTGTAAGCTTGCATAGAAGGATAGGAATAAAACATAGAATCTTGATACATCAGTAGAAAATGGCAAGCGTGTAATGTCCTTTTCTAGGATCCAGTTCCTCCTTCCTGTCTCAATTTACAATTTCCTTTCAGGAAAAATGAGTGTGTTGGTAGGTTTGCCTTTGTGTGCATGTGTATGATACTCTTAGCTTACCTCCTTTTTCTAAAGCTGTATCCTATCCTTCATCATTTCAGCAAATAAAGATGAGTGAACATGTGAGGTTTGTTCTGCAGTTATTAGCCAGAATTTTTCAGAAGCTGAAAATTCACTGTAGAATCATAGAATTGTTCAGGATAGAAAAGACCTTTAAGATTACCAAGTCCACCTTTAAACCATGTTCCTAAGTGCCACACTGACATATCTCCTGAATCCCTCCAGGGATGGTAATTCAGCCACTGCCCTGAGCGGCCTATTCTTATACTTGACAACCCTTTCAGTGAAGACATTTTTCTGATATCCGATCTAAACGTCCCCTGGTGCAACTTGAGGCAGTTTCCTCTTGTCCTGTCACTTGCTACCTGGGAGAAGAGACCAACCCCATCTCACTACAACCTCCTTTCAGGTAGCTGTAGAGAACAACAGTGTCTCCCCTGAGCCTTCTCTACTCGAGGTCCCTCAGCCATTCCCCATCACACTTGTGCTCCAGGCCCTGCACCAGCTCCATTCCCTTCTCTGGCGCCGCTCCAGCACCTCAGTGTCTCTCTTGTAATGAGGGGTGCAGATCTGAACACAGGATTCGAGGTGTGGTCTCACCAGTGCCCAGGAATGGGGACAGTCACTGCCCTGCTCCTGCTGCCACATTAGTGCAGATACAAGCCAGGATGCTCTTGGCTTTCTTAGCCACCTGGGCACAAGCTGCCTCATGTTCAGCTACTGTTGATCAATACCCCCAGGTCCTTTTCCACTGGGCAGCTTTTCAGCTGCTCTTCCCTAAGCCTGTTGTGAGCATGGGATTCCTGTGAACCACGTAAAGGACCTGGCACTGAGCCTTGTTGAACCTCATACAATTGGCCTTTTATCCAGCCTGGCGAGATCCCTCTGTAGAGCCTTCCTACCCTCAAGAAGATCACACTACTGCCCAACTTGGTGTTGTCTCCAATCTTACTGAGAATGCACTTGGTCCCCATATATGTAACTGTAAGACACTGATTAAAGCATCAGTCTGAATAAACAGAATCGTGTAAGGGAAGTCAACACAATGTTGATTTTGTGAATTTATGTTTTGGCTCCATTGCATCAGCTCCAGCTCTAAATAGTGCAGTGAACAGGTAAAGGGATGGCTTCTGTAAAGCCATCTTGAACTTTAATTTGTGTAACTTTCATCATAACCGAAAACCATCTGAAGGAATTTTATACGGTGCTGATGCACCCTGAGGGGATGGTTTCACAGGCACTTGGAGCGTCTGAAGTGACTATTAAGAGCTAATTCTGTTTTTTCAGGAAAGATGTTAGGAATGCACAGGGTCTGACTAGCTCAAAGCTGCTTTTGGAATCAAGGTGAAAATGTACAACAGATACATATAAAAGTAGTGCTGATCTCTAACCTGTGACATCCTGCTCAGGAAAAAAATATACTGCATGCTGCACTCTTCAGTTATTTTAACAGCTCAGTGCCACCTGCCTCAGGGAAGCTATTCAGCAGGAGAGGGTGCTATGTAGAATGCACTAACTTATATGGCATCTTGCCACGTAGATACATTTGAGGTATACATAGTGGGTGAGGAGGAAGGGGAAGAAGAAGAAGAGAAGATTAATAGGGCAAGAGTTGAGAAGGACTAATTGTCCTTATTATTGTCCTGGATGTGTAGCAAAAAGGAATGAGTATACCCTTTATTCCCTTTCTTCTCTGCCCTGCCAGCAACTGGAGGCAGTGTATCAACATCATAATTTGCTTGTGATACTATTATATCCCTGTACTCACATTCTGCCGTCCTCCATTCCCTGCCACACAAACAGCGCAAAGAAATACATCACAGATACAGCTTTAAATCACAGCATCTTCCAGGGCGATGCCAAGGGCAGCACAGCTGTGCTGAGGTGGCACTTAAAAGCTCCTTTGAAGATACTTTGCCTTAACTAAGTATTTAGCCCTAACTAAGTATTTTATCTAGTCCTATTTAATCTAGAATTATTTGAGACCTCTACCCAAAACAGCGTTCAAATGGACTAAGCAAAAAAGCCTTTGGGAAAAAAGAAAAGGATTAAAATGTGAATTATTTTTAATCACACAAATGTACTTCTGATGACATCACAGCCCTTCCAAATAAATGTACTTTTGTGTTTAGTTTGGTAAAGCATGTTATTTACATGATGGACATTAATAGCTAGTTTTGAGTGACTTAAGCTTTTAATGCAAATATACATTCCTGATCTTTTCTTTCAGTGTTTCATTAAAAACGACAGGCTGCCATGGTTTCAATAGCCTGAAGATGGATTGGGATGTGGAGCTCTGTTTGATACATACGGGGCTATTTACTAGTTATTGCTCAATTACAAGCACAGAAACACCATTAAACATGTCTCCTTGTTTGATATTGCTCAGAGACAAATTTGAACACCCAGGGAGAGATAAGCTCTGCACCTAGAACCTCAACACCAAGGTGAATTTGGCATGGAGAGAGAGGCAGTGGTATTGGATAGATTCTCAGATTCATCAGCCACCCAACAGTAAATCCATGCCTCTAAATCTCAACTTTAGGCTTTAGCATTTCATCTTTTCTGTTTGAAATCTCCTCAGTGCAAGTAAGCCCACTGTCTATCCATCACCAGATGGATGTTGTATCCAGGCTTTTTATAGAGCTTACACTGCCCTCCTTTTATATATATATGTATTTACAGAAGGATATTGTTTGGAAGCACAGGGATGTATGCCAGCATCTATGATCAGATTTCAGATGGAATGGTCCTTATTCTTGTGCAGAATTTTGTGCCATCTATTCAACCATTTGTCACCACCCAAATATCTTCAGTCCTTGAAGTAGCTACATATTGGTTGTAAATTATTTTTGTATCTTTTTTGACCTCTGGGGAGGCCTCTGTGACAATCTTCTGTTAACACAGTGTTCCATGAACAGAAGAAATAGTGCAGCCTGGTTTCCTACAGAATCTCATTTATAGCTTCTTTATAGCTTCTGTTCCCCATTATCACTTCACCACCACTCCACAGATCCCCTCCATTAGAAGACAAAGGCAGAAAATGCTGTGGCTGTTTCCAGGTTCCTTTGTGCCCTGCAAATGCACCTTCTGATTGTCCAGCTGGCTGCTGCTAACAGCAGTCTGTAATACCTGAGTTTTACCTGCCTGTTCCTCAGTACAGAATCGGTTTGGTCCTTTATTCTACGCAATTTTCACAAAACACTGAGATATCTACTTTGTCAAGGTTGGATGAAACTGGCCAGCAGATATTGGAGTTAGTGCAGGGAAAGCAGGGAACAACCAGCTAGTTACTACTATAACAAATTATTTGCAGTATCTTTTGTCATAGGCATGTTATTGCAAGTAGTGTGTCTCTGTGAAGGCAGCAGCTATCAAAGCTTTTGTAACAAACAGGGAATTTCCTGCGTAGTTGTATATTTAAAGACAGAAATTGCATATCCTGCAGACTGCCACTGTTGACATCACTGTTTTGCACGTCAGTGTTTGGCTGCTGTTTTCTCCAGCAGAAATGCATCATTTTCAGTAAGCATTAAGGAGCACAGCACTGAGAACTAACATCATAGGCAAAATAAAATTAATAAGCTAATAAGAATATAATAGAGCTTGGATAAAAATCCTAGTATATCCAAGGAGTGTCTCACTCAAGGGTTTTCATTCTTCATGTAGGAAACCCAGCAGTATTTGAACACAAACAGCATGCTGTTTTCTTACCACTGTGATGAATTCAAGTTAGGGAGCTAATCATCACAAAACCTCATGAAAACCAAGGCAAAATGCAATGCAAGGATGTGTGTAAGGACTGTTGTACCAGGCAATATCACAGCTAAAATCCCCTTCCAGCGATGTCGTCTCACAAGCCAAAGGTGCACTACAAGAGAATCTGCTCAGAAGTATCAAAGGTAGCTCAGAGAAGAACAAGCAGAGGTTATCAGCTTGGGTTATGAAACCAGGTTATTTGAGCTGGCACTGCACACCTGGTGAGGAGCTCAACCAGCCGTGGTGGGCAGCTCTGCATTCTTGTCCATGGTTTGGGTGAAACTTCTGCCTAAAGAGCTCAGGATATTTGAATGGACTGATATTTTTCCAAATGTCATGTTCCTTAAATGCTGTTTGAAGTTGAAGGTTTACTCAGTTCCCCTTAGAATATCACTGCAAATATCACCAAGATGTTTATATGTGTCCAGCTGCTTTAGCACCTCCTGTTCCTACTCTCCCAAAACAGTGCAGGAGAAGAGGAGACATTATTTAGGAGGAAGAAGCCTTAACCAGCTTCACAATGAATGCTCACCTCTGCAAGTGAAGGCATAACATCCTCATGAAAGGGCCGACACTTCATTCTCAATGTTGTGTGTATTGCTGCCTGGACTGCTACCAATTGCCTGTCATACCCTACAAAATAAGCAAAAAATATCAAATCAGAAGCACAGTTACGAATATATTCTTCACCACAAACTCCACAATGTGTTTGTTCATTGAAGGCTGCACTAATGAAAACCTCTACAAGGCGCTAGATAACCCAGGGATCATCACAAGTCAGGGAGTATTTTGCTTGCATCTCCATCATTCTTTGAGTAAAAACCTGTTTTCTTTCCAGATCTCTGATAATGCTGTCAATAATGATGTATTCTCAGTCCAGTCTCATGCCTCAGTTCTGGGCTCTCTGATTATCTCATTGAAAGGATTAAGTATTATTTTGGCCAATGGATTTTGCTCATATCTTCTTCCACTTAGACTGGTCTTTTCCTGAAAGCCCTTTAGCTATAAAACCATGTGCCTGTTTCAACATCTAAAATCCTTTGTCTAGTAATGTTTGTCTTTATTTTAGTGCACCATTGTGCCCTGCATAACTAATCACAGGAGTAAAGGGATGTGCAATGAGCTGTATACTGAAGAGATACCTAAAAAGAGCAGCTTCTGGGAGGAGCGAAATGCATGCCAGCACTTAAACTTTTCTTCCTGCCTCTGCCAGATACCATCTGTTATATCTTTAGAAGGTTTGGGACTGTCGATTTCCTGTGAGCAGCAGAGAGGTGATTACTGGAGAGCAGTGCTGCTGAGCCGAAAGCCGGTGCTGCACGGTGTGATGTGCGCAGCAGCCTTTAACCGATCACTCCATGCATAAATTAGAAGCAATATTACAGCATCTGGTGTATGTAATGGGAGAATAAAGCAGCTGTGCTAGATGAAATATTGAGTATGTCAAACTATTACAACAAACTTTATAAATATTACTGTTAGTCTGACTGCAATCATTTTTTAATGGCATGAGAGGACAGAAAGAAAGAGGAGCTTTGCACATCAAAAGCGATGAAAAAGAATGATACTACTGCAGAGAGCATAAGGACCAGTACACAATTAGAGCAGACAGAAACTGGCTGCAAACAAGAAGGAAACTGAAACAGCAATCCCAGAGTGAGGATAGTTCTCAAGATCTGCCATGCTAGCAAGAGACCACAAAGCATCAGAGGAGATGTATTTTGCAATTCTTTGCAAAATGAAAGTTACATTTCATTAGCTCTTTATGGTATTTTGAGCCCAATCAATAAGCTTTACGACCTGCATCCTCTATTGGCTCATTGAAGCTAACTGGGCTATCAGCTTTCTGTCTTGATGCACTATAGATAGGCAATCACACTTTATTTAACAATTGAAATAGGCACCTTTGGTGAAACTGGATTTTTCAGTGAGATATGTAATTATCCCCAGCTTATGCAGCTTTTATTGATTATTATTGAGAACATAATTTCGTGCTTGGTTAAGTCATAAATTTAATTCATTTGCTAGCAACATAAGGTAACAAATACGACATTACCAGTAGTACTTCTAAGAAGGAAGAGGAAGTTCTGTGCAGCTAGCCAACAAATACAGACCATCCAAGCACTTGCTGGTTAGCTTTTCAGCATTTCCTGCTGATTTAAAAGCACAGGAAACAACTTTTTCAGGGTGGCTGTGACTGAAGGTTGTCACTTAGCTGTAATATATAAGTCGAGTCTTGTGGGTACATTACTTAGCTTTGATAAAATGGAATTGCTGCTGCAGCAGCTTTTTGATGGCTTCAGGACACAGATGGGTCATTGACTGGGGAAAGGACTTGTGGCTGCTTATGGGTTTTCAACAACCACAACTGAAAATTTAGCATCACCCTTCATGTAGTTGTGTCTGCATCTGTGCCACACTTCCACAAATGCACGCAAAAGGCATGAGAAAGGTAAGAAGTATCCTTTGTTAAACTGGATTCAGTGAGAGATTCTGAGCATGGACTATGCGCAAGGCACACCCTCTTCTTCCTTTTCAACACAAAATCCATGAGAAAGACTGAGCTGAACAAACCCATGGACTGCTTTAGGCAGGACTGACAATAGTGCTGCTTAGAGCAGACTGGACTAGAAACCTCCAGAAAGCTCTGTCAACTAACACTGCTTTGAGTCTGTCTGTTGAGCAGATTCTAGCTGCTTTAAACCTAACTTCTCTCCAGAAAGGTTAACTGGTATTCATCTGCTGTAACACAGGCATCTGAGAACAGCCTGAGGAAATGACTGTTTTTTTTGTTTTAGTAAGGAAAGCCTATTTTTTAGATGCTTGCAGTTTAATGAAATTAATTTTCCCATTCTTCCTTGACTGTAAAGCAGTTCAGAGTGTTTGACACCTCGCAGTATATGTGTTATAAATTCAAGGTAGCTAGGCAAATTTGCAGTGAAGTTGATGAGATGAAAGGGTAAAGCATTCACTGGAAATATATTTTTTCATGATGGATTGGAATTTATAGAAACCGATACTGATTTCACGATTACACCAGTTATTTAGCATCTGCAACACTACTTGCTTCAAATGTCATCAGTTTTAGCTTACTAATTCAACTGATCATCTTACAAGCTCAGTGAAATAATGATGAATATCCTGATTTATATTTCTTAAAACCCCAAGATTATTTAATTATTTTTG
Organism: Neopsephotus bourkii; assembly: GCF_033783945.1. Classification (NCBI taxonomy): domain Eukaryota; kingdom Metazoa; phylum Chordata; class Aves; order Psittaciformes; family Psittacidae; genus Neopsephotus; species Neopsephotus bourkii. The sequence continues at coordinate 5,692,737 of NW_026902223.1, forward strand.
CAACTTTGCATCCCTAAAGTTAGTAGCACATTGAGCGGTCTTTTATGCCACAGTTATCCCAGTTGTTTTCTTAAGGAGCCCTACCTGCAGAAACCAGTAGGAATCAGTAGGACTGTTAATCTGGCCTGTTAGGGTTTGCAAGCAGCTTTAATTCAGAACTTTTGGAGTCTGCTTTGTATGGGTTTGTGTTTCTTTACAACCTTTTGAAGTTGAGGATCCAACACTGGCCTACATGTTCATCTGTTTTCATTAACCAAATTTTGTTTGATTTGCTTTAACAAAGAATCTTGGTGCATTCAAAGGAGTTGCTTCTGGTAATCAAAGGGAACTATTTGGAAGGGGATAGCAAGTAACACTTGGTTGTAGTTGAGGAATCAGTGGATATTGTAAGTACTTATTTGCTGATATGGAGTAACAAAACCTCATTTTGCCAAACACATTTGAAATAAAAAATAGCATAAACCAGTGTGCAACAAACTATTGTTTTTAGCTATTAAATCTATGTTTTTACAGTAGAACTCATTGAGTGTGGGTTTGAGAAATCACTGGAAGTTAAAAAATTCTTAGAGTTGAATACAATAATTCAAGAAGCTGGGGGGGGGGAATGGAGAAATGCACACAATGCAACAAAAGCCCGGTTAAAAAATAAGAGAGAAGTGAGAATTTTCCTGGCATGGAAAAGTCTTTTAGCAGCCAAAGTTCTAAATAAAAGGAAAATAGAATTTTAAAAACCCACACAGGGGAGCAGTAAATTCATAATTTCTAGTGAGTAGGAATTGGCAAACTTCTTGTCAACAGCTGTAAAATGCCTTCTGGGTGGAAATATTTCAGGACATTAAAGGCGAGGAAAGGTATTTGGCCCAATGCTTTTGCCTCCAACAAACAATTTATGTCAGCTTTATCTTTCCACTTTGTAAGACTCTGGGGAGGGGTTTTCATTTTCTTTGTAAAACATGACCACACAGGAGTCAGGAATTCCAGTGAGATTAGGCTTCTTTTGAAACAGGGAGATGTAGCACTGTCACTCTCTGATGTTATGCTGGTCACCATTTTGTATCCTTGTTACCAAACCTGGTAGCAACAGGACTTGATATTATGATGTTCTTACCCAAAGTAAAAATACCTGCAAGAAAATACGTAAAGATCCCTGAACTGAATTCAGCCATCTCTCTATCTCTGCCTGTTGCAGGAGGAAAAACTACTCTTTTCTATTAAAAAGCCTTTGATTGTTTGTTCCTGATCTTGTTATCCTTTTAGAAAGTGTTCTTTATAAGTGTACATAGTCCTCTATTGATAACGGAAGCGCTCTGTGTAATACCACATTTTCTCATTTAAATACTTTCTCAGTGTTCTGCTTTTTTATTATGTTTGCAGCTGCTTTAAAGCACCTTAGCTGAAGCCTTCAGAAGTAAAGCACACACAAATGCCCTTTATTAGCCTTTCTGGCTTTGTCTGTCATGATCCCTTCATAATTTTCTTTGAATGCATACATCTTTCTTTGACAATCATGTAGGAGATTGCCAGCGTGGCTCTCAACAAACAAGGGTGTATTTTAAAGGATAAGCTGAGTGCCTGTGAAATCATTGCACTGTGTTACTGTAGCTTATCTTTCCCACTTTCGTGCTCTGCTGTCCTCCTATAGATTTATTTCATCTCTGCTTGCACACAGCTTTGATAGTGCCGTGTCCCCTTGCATCATTTGGCCTGCTTAGACTCACCATAAAGCCTTATACTTAAAGGATAATGTTCATGATGGGGGAAGTATACAAGGCAATAAACAGCTTTCGCAGGTGATTAAACACACTGAAGCAAAGCCGAGGCCTTTGAAAACCCCAAAAGCTGTTTATTGTAAGCAGGGATACACCTCACAAAGAGAAGCTGTGCTCAACAAGCCAGAACGTTAAATAAAAGCTTTTGCCTTGTCTTGCAAGGACTGGGAAGTTTCATAGCACTGCCTTCGTGTCACCGAATAGATCTTTCCTTCTCATTTTTAATAGTGTCGGTGGCTTTCATTGTGTCACATTCTGTGTAATAGGAGATAGTGCCAGTGTAATTGCTTGGGATTAAAGCAGCAAAATGTCTTACTTCAAATCACTGTGGAGCTTCTTGATGATAGTCCTTTCCTCCTCTCCCCACCCCACAAGAGGCCCTCTTTATTCCCAACTCCTCTTCTTGCTCTTGTTACTACTCCCTTTGTCTACATTACATGATTTTTTGTGGTTGTTTTACTTCCTTTCAGTGGTATATTCCCCTCTATTTTCTCAGCACTTCAGAGTTTCCCTAACAAGAATGCCTGATGCTGAAACATTTAGCCACTTTAAGGAGGAGGTTAGAAGCAGGAGTATGATGAGTCACACCATTTTTAATGCTGGGGAATCTCTGTTACACAAATAGTACCGCTTTTGTCATGATGAGTTATCTAAAACTGAGCGGCCTTTTTTAGTAATTATAATTCACTAAAACATATGATCATCAAGAGTGTTTCTTTACAAATGTGATAAATCCTTAATTCCAACAGAGGGCCATTTGATAAAATCCTGCAATTTTCTGTGGGGTTTCCTATCAGATGCAGTGAATAAAACCACATTTGCTATTTTTCAGCCCCATCTTCCTGGCACACATAGTAGTAGTTAGCTATCACCATGCCTATTTGTGCAAGTTAGACACTCAAGTGATACTACAGTTAACTGCTGGCACAAACTGTATGATAGAAAAATCAGTCATAGCTCAATAACCCTCATGGAAGACTGTAATTTTCTATTAATATGAATGAAGGAAACTCATAGTCTAAGGAAAAATCATTTTGCAGTGGTTCATAAAGACAACATTTTTGCTGTTTATTGCTGACAATTACAGCATAGTCTTTCTCATTTGTAAATTAGACCTTGAGGCAATATCTTCTCTGAAGATATGAAAGGCATAATAGAAGTTTGGTAACTAGCCTGGACTGAAACCATATGCTGTAAACCAGAATTCATCAGAAAAAGCAATAGTCAGGGAAAAATCTGGTTAGCAGCTGCAATTAGTAGTTGACTGAAGGTTTTTTCTTTCATCTTGTCCTTTAATCATCCCTACAAGAGCCATGTGTTTTAGGGAAACTAATATTTACTCATTTATGCATACAAAAACATTCCAGTAGTGCTGTTAAAAAACCCCTGTGTGCTTTATAGTCTCGTCTCGGATAAATATAAATCCAGTATAATTCTGGATTTGCATCAGTATTACTGAAACACAAATCTATCCTTGAATATCTTTATCCATTGTGCCCTGTTAAGTTTATCAAGGCCAAATCCCAAATCACTAAAATCATGGCTAAAGAGGGAGAGGTGGCGTTCCTTAGCTTCACTGAGACCTACCACGAGCATCCACATGGCAGCCCCTTGGGGAATTTGTAAAACTGAATGCAGATGAGTACTCTGTGTTGTGTGACTCCTTGAGAAGGAAAACTTGGAGCAGACATTAATAGGATAAGGAAAGTCACACATAGGGAAGACATATTTCATCTACAGTCGCTGGAATCCGTTCAAAGGTAACTGCTCATCCACAGATTGTGCTGTGCCATTTTGGGAAAACAGGCACATGTTGTGTCTGCACAGGGCGGAAAAGATGAATCGCAGAAAGAGATGCCAGTCCCTGAACGTGGAAAAGTGCAACTGACAGTATCCGTGTGGATTTTGTGGGAGGACAGGTGTCATTTGAGATGTGATGAGGATTTCAACTGTCCCATTTGGAGCAGGAATTACGGCTAATGACAGTAAACATATTGACTTTGCTTGAGAAATCTCCTTTCCCTCTAAAAGGAAAATGAGTTGTTTGCTCCCAGTTCAGTTCACTCAGATTGATCTGCATTGTTTCACAAAGAAATCCTCAAACACTGTTCTCCATTTACTGTTGTCCTGTCAATAGCCATAAGGAATATGAAGAAAACACACTCAGGGAGCATTATGTATTGTATACTTTTGAATATACTCAGAATAACATCAAAAACTAGTTTGAAGGAAATATAATAGGCCACTTGCATTTTGTAAGTTTTAAATTGTTTTGACTTAACCAAGACTGATTTTGTAAATGGATTTTCTCTATTTTGCCAAAGATGTAACAATTGCCATGCATGAATTTGACTGCTGGGTTATACATAACTGAAAGAATGCTTTCCTGATGAGTAGTCAGAAAACCCAGATGCTCTTCGTGGGAGTTCTTTGGTTGAAATCGCTTTGGTAGGGCTTTTTTCCCCTATGCACTTTCCATCAAAATATTTGTTTGTCATTTTAATTAAAACCATTAATTCTATTATTTTCTGCACTATAGGGATAAACATCACAGTAAAGAATGCTCCAAGAGAGACAAAGCTATTCCATTAACCCTTTCTTCTGAAACATAGCACCATTTCCATTACAGACTTTTCAGAGGAAACCTTGGAAGAGTTCTGGGACCATATTTTTAACATAGTTACAAACCTGGTAAAGATTTACAAATGTTCTGAGCCCCATTTTCATCAACAGAACTTAGTGCTAGAATGGGTCTGTGTCTTTGAAAGACGTTCAGGTGTCTATTTTCATCTTGAGAAATTAATTAGTTTAAAAACTCAGACTCCCAGACTTCTGTGAAGTAAGTGGTCACTTAAAACAGTGTTGTCCTCCTCTAGATTAAAGAGACGTCTAATACTGTATCTTCATCTGAATGTATTTTCACTTCAGCCACAGTTAATATGAAATATATTATATTTTGTCTTTGCTGCTTGAAAGGAAGATTGATCATTCTTATTTTATAGCACTTTAACTGATTGATTTGATTTGACCGAACACATTGATGGCACCTTTGCCATGGAGGCTGCACACATATAACACAGATCATTTACTTGGTTCATTTCAAAACTATTTACCTTACCCTTGGGTTATTTTGTGACCTTCTGGCCTTTTGATTCTGTCCAGATTAAGCAGGCAAAAGTAGGTAAAACACAGGTCCCCAGGGATCAATGCCTTATTCACTAACCTACATCATCGCATTTACGGATCTGTACAACATGACTGTATTCATACCAACAGAGCAAAGCCTTCTGAGATTAGACCTGAATCTGGTTTATATCCAGAGCACTTCTTGGTGCTTGTTTTTGTCTGGACTGCTAGGAACAAATCAGGTGTGGCATAAATGGTTTCATCCCCACTGAAGTCAAAGGAGAAGTTCTGACTCTGACCCGTATCTGAATTTGCCCCTTTTGTGACACCAAAAGGCAAGATAAGTTTTTATTCCCAAAGGCCTGCTGGTTTGTCTGCAATATCTGAAGTAACTGTGGTTCTGAAGGAGAAGCAGAGCAGGTAGTGGAGGCAGAAGCAGAGCCTGGATCTCTGCTTCCACAAGCAGACATCCTGCATTATCCTTCCTCAAGATGAAACAATTTAGTACTGTATTGTACTTTAAAGATGCACTGAACATTTAGAACCCTTATGAAGCTACTCACAAATGGAACCTACCTATAAATTCACTTAGTATTATCTGATTAATTGCACTGTAGTGCTAGTGTATGCTAAAATGTGAGTACTAGAGGAATTATTTAATACAAATTACTGCTATTTTCAAAGGTATCATAGTCTTCTAAATAAATCACATGCCTAACCTTAACTTCAAGATAAAATTCATCTGCTGTGTTATGACTTTTAAACTGTTAATTCACATACTTAGTTCTAGGTTGGTTAGTTAGCACTGATCGGAATTGCTGCTCCAAACTGGTGCTTTGTAATTCTCTTTCTAGATCAGGCCTCTTTCTTTTTCCTTTTATTTTTTTCCTAGAAATCTAAGTGCTGGAGTCCATTCTTCAGCCACCTTTCCATCACAAGATAAAAACCTGGTGGTGACTGTCTGTTTGCTAGGCATTCTCTCTCTTTACAGTCATACTTGAAGTTAAATCGCTCGTTTCATGCTAGTTTACCAAGGTGCCAAGACTACTTTAAATCTCAGAGAAAGGGAAAGCAACATTTCCAAATAACAGGTTATAACTTCTCAGCCATTTTGTAGTAGATTTTATGAGGGTGGATCACTTCTTTCTCTTTGACTGAAATGCTTTTAGCATCTGGCTCCTGCAAACAACAAAGGCTGTTCTGAAACGATTGTATTTGGGCTCTGACTGAAGCTATGTGGCTATTATATTTACAGTACAGTAGATGTCAAATAACAGTCAGAGTAATTTGGGCATCACGGGAAATAGTGGGAGTGATTCTAGTGCTTTCTGTGAAAACCTTCAAATTCCCATTTCATTAAAAATTCCACTCTGCAGCTGGTCGCGGAGATTACTGGGTTTCACCATCTGTGCAGATTAATGTTTCCTAAAGGAGACTGAATGCAACAGATGAGATGGCTGGCTTTTCAGATCAAACAAAAACCCTGAGCAGAATCCCTTCCCTGCCTCTTGCATCTTACACCTGTTTTCCTTTAATCACATGACTGAATTGTTCGGGACAAACAATTCCAGCTTTCCTTAAAGCTGATTAATTTTAAGATTGCAGATCATCAAGATGTTTGTGGGCTTGTAACGACGGAGAATTAGTGATGGGAAGAGTCAGACTGTGTTACAAACTGGTTGAACACCTTCTTTAGATGTTATTCTGCCCATATCCAAGTGGAATGCCTTCACCCGAATGCACACCATGATTTAAAGGCATCCCAGTACGGACTACAGGCTGGATTAGCAGTGGCAAGCCAACATGGAGAAGCTGAATTGTTTCAAATCCACACCCCTGTTGTTTTCAGTCTTCTCGCTTTCTTTTCTACTGGCCATAACTAATCTTGCCAGGGGAGTAAGCATGTGATTCATTTAAATTGCCTTTTTAATCAATCCTGTGTCACTACATATCTTGCAATGTTATAATTTTCAAATTACATTGGCTTCGCTGCACACCAAACACTGAAATAAATTCTTGGCAGTGATCACTGTATTAGGATTAATCAGTAAAATTAATAGAGTTTCTGAGCTTGCCAGGAAATGGGATCATTAATTTGATTACTTCTTGAGGGCAAAAAAGGAAAGCACAATAGGTAATTACGGTGACACTGAAAGATCCGTTGTGCTTACCAAGCCAGGTGTCAGTCCCTGCCTGGCTTGCCTGGTGTACGGGCATGTATTCCCTGAGAGGAAAGATGGATTCCTCTGTTCTTAAGCGCACTGGCCAACAGCAGCCATCTGAGACAAGGCAAATGGCAGCACAGTGGGATCAGCAGCCCACATAGGGGTGACACGCAGCACATGGGGAGAGGGACACCTGCCTCGCACAGGGGCAGGTCCTGCTAACACCACCTCTTGCCGCAGCTATGGAGTTGCATGTTTGTGCTTAAAAGAGATACTTGCCCATATATAGGGAACAGCAGAGGCACAGGGTATTAGCATCCATATGGATTAAACATTAAAAACGCCAGAAACCAATTACTAATACAAACATGGAAGCGGATAATTAAACTCACTGGCAACCTTGGTCCTTGCTCTCCCTTGCATTTTGCTTTTATTGGAACCCAGCTGTTCTTTGGCTGTTGCCAGGGGTAACCAGCAGTGACATTCAAGGTCATCGATGGAAAGCAAGCCTTTTTCCCATTAATATTTCCCACTTTCTCTGAAACTTTCACCTTAGGATAAATTCCTTTAAAACGATGTATTTTGGTCAGTATAGCACTTGGAGCGTTTTGGTTGTATTTCCGTTTACTGTGCTTCTTTGGTCACACTGTTACTGCTTTTCCATGTGAATTGTAATGAGTGATATTCCCGATAGCTCATTGTTGAAGTAATTTCTCTCAGGAGTGTATTACAGAGCTGCCCTTTCCTCCTTTAAGGCAGGTTGTTGACTCCATAAGAGTGTACTTGTAAAGCTCCCAGAGCCTGCAGCCCCTCAGAGGTGGGGTGGTACCAGCAGCCCTGGTCCCTTTGCATATACTCTACTTGAGCAGCATCAAGTCTATCCATTTTGGTCTTTTGCGTATGTTAGAATTTTCTTGTCCCCTTTTTCTATCACTGATTCATTTTTTTATAGTTTTCTGCCAAGTGAATAGTTTATAGAGTTCATTAAAGCACTTGCAGAGGAATAAAGTCAGAGTTTCATGGGAAGATAGGGGAAAAATCCGTTCTTCCAAATGGGAATTTTGTGCTCATTCATCATGCAGTTCTACTTTACATGATTTTGAAGTGGTTAGAAATATGCTGTATGGTTTAAAGTGGGTTTTTTTCTGTTTTTTTTATTTAACCCGTATTTGTCCATTGCTCATTTTACGCTTTTTAGGTCAATAAACTGCCTGATTGTGAACTAGAGAGAAATGAGTATTTTCAAACATGTTTCATACTGTGTGTGAGTTTCCCAGGCAGTTTTAGTATTTTGTAAGCTAAAGATGCTACTTAAGAGATGAATAGGTGGGAATGGAGGAACCAAGCTACACTTTGCTTAGGTGAACATAACTCCTTCCAATACAAGTGGGAGTTTCACTTCTTTATGTAGGATGTAATGTGGAAAAGTGCATTTGACACCTAGTTTGACCCATATTTTCCTAGACCATCTTTGGAAAACAGAAGGAACAAGCACAGCAGCTGTCAGCTGACTTGAGATCATGAATTTCATAGTGATTTCAGCAATGTGGAGGTGAAGAGAGACCTGTCTGCTCACCTAGGCGGGGATTCTGTCTCCCAGACTTAGCACAGCTTTTTCAGAGCTGCTTAGTTAGTATCTAAAAGCCCTGGAAGTGATTTAGGCTGGATTATGGGAAGTGCAAATGACAGTACTTACCTATTTTACAAGCAGATTATGATGATTAAGTATTAATTGCTTGCAGTGTAGGTGAATAGACTTTAAAACTCACCAGAGGGCTTTACAGCTTTCCTGTGAAGCCTCCTCCACAGATAAATGTCAGAGCCCATCTTAGCAGAACAATTGTCACCATCAAAATGTTGCCAAATGCTGGTGTGACAGCTGACATCACAGGCAGCATGCGTGGATCTGAGTGGGGACTTGAGCTAAAAGAGAGTTAGCTGTAGGGTTATCCGGCCTGAAATGTCTCTGCACTGGAGGGTGTCAGCAGAGAGAGACCTGCATCACAGATGGAGCAGTAGGTAAGGGGCTCATACACACAAACAGAACCCGCAGCAAGAGTTTAAGATGGATGGGATTGTCATACTTCAGAGAAAATACTGTCCTTATTTCACCTTCTCTACATGCATATTCATAGCTAAGTGCTAGGGACTGCCAGGTGCTCATGAAGCACACGCCTGGATTCAGAGAGAATGCAGAGAAAGTTGTCTGAAGCTCAAAGCAGCTTTATGGATTGTTACAGGAATTCAGAGTGTGGAGCTTAATTGGAGGAGGGTTTGCTTCACTGTGGGAGTCAAGGCTGCTCTTCCCCTTTGTTTTATCTTCCTTCCTTTCTTCACTTCACAGTCTAAATACCTGCAGTGGATTTCGAGTTAATTTGCATCCTGCAGAAGGTAACTGGCAGAAACTATTTCTTACATTACTGCATTAGAAATGACTGGTAGAAGTTCTGCAAGGAAATCTTGTCATTCCTTATTCTATCAGTAGGAAGACATATTGCTCTCAAATATGGTTATTATCGATGCCCTATAAGGTAGTTTTTCTGTGATGGGCCTCATCTTCCACCTGGGTGGCGTGGACTTTGACACCTATCAGAATGCACTTCTTTCATGCAATGAAAAATAATTAGTTGGACAACAGAGAAGAGGCTTGTTGCTTCACATTTGCATATGTGATAAATCATCCCAAAGCCTTTCTTCCTGCACAAGTGTTTCTGGGATTGGGCCCTGAAGTTGGAAAATGACTGGTAAATACTCATTTTTAAACACCTACAGCTTCAGAACAGTGAAGGCTGCTGAAATGGAAGCACTTTTCAAAATGGTAATTTCTTTACATGACTGGGAAATAAAAGGAACAGCAGCTCTGGATGGGCAGGCAGCATCTCTTGTGTGCTCCTGAAATTTCTGGAAAATATATGTCTGTTCTAATTTGGTTTGCTTATAGTTCCCCCATACACAGTTGGCATTACTGGTAATACGTGTTACAAGAACAGATTTTGGAATGGTGGGTCCAAAATTAATATAAACTCAATTAAATTAGCATATTTTGATCTGCAAAAGATTAATGGATGCACATAAGGCCCAAAATACCTTTTTTTTTCTTATATAAATTATTGCATCTTTTTCAGTAAATCTTTCAAATGAATAATGAAATATCAGGACATGACCCAGAAACATTTTGCAGTTAGCCTAGTTAGCTAAGAATTCAATTCATTCAAATGCTTTGCTTGGTATTACAGACTTTCAGCAGAGCTGAAATCTTCCTGCAGTATATCCACAGATGATTTGACACAAACTAAGCATCTTTGCTGACTTGTGAAACAAATTGTTTGCACGTACAATGCCTTTTGTGCCACTGCCCTCCTTTTAACTGGATTAAGAAATCAGTAGTTGTGCTGTCAAGAGAGTGTAAATATTCCAAAAGATACTGTGGGATGGTTTTGACCAATGTATAGTTTCTTCATATAGAAACTAAGAGCACACTGACCGTCCTTCAGATGCATAAAGACTTGGAACCATTTAATATCTCTGAAATTCAGGAAAGAAACTGTTTTAAAGAGGCTGCACATAGCTAATTAGAAAATAATTAAAACCCCATAACATGAATGAAGCCTGTTTGACAAGCCTCATGTCCAGACATTTACTGATGTAAATCCAGGGATATGCATCTACAGTTTTACTCTGACACTGTAAGTTTTACCTTGTTCACTGAACTAAAACAATGCTAAAAATTCCCAGTGCAGATACACTTAGAAGTGCTTGAGCTAAACTTGTCATATTATTGAGCTGACAGACTTCAGCTTTGTTGAATATTCACAAACCAAACCTATTTTCTCACAGCTGTCTTAAATGCCAGCAATCTGTGTTTTCAGTGTATTCCCATAAGAACCTGTTCCACTTCTCTGTGCCTCCTACCTCTGACTAGATAGGTTTATGCTCAGCTTCTTTTTGGTAGACAATTGACTGATTAGTAAATCAGGAAAATAGTTACAGAGGTGCCTTCTTGGAACTACAGGTGTTCCTGTAATGTGGTAAACCTGATGCACATTCCCACACACCCCCTTTATCCCATTTGAAATAGTCATGCCATTACTGTATCTCATAACAAGACACATTTGGAGCTTTCTGTGTTAAATATGGGGAAAGTTATGTCAGTAATAAACGTGTTCAAGAGGAGACATGTGCCAGGCTAGAGAAAGAAGGACCATAAAAGAAAGAAGAGGATGTCAAGGGGGTGTTTAGATTTCATGTGAGAAGGCTGAGAACAGATAGAGCGCAGGGAAATGCAGACAAACAGGAAAGACAGAATGGGGTTTTAGATAACTACAGAGAAAGCTGTTTGAAGTGGCCATGCTGACAAAAAGACAAGTTCCTAATGGAAGAGGTCTTCTGGTTATGTGGAGACCTGTACTCTGAGCATTTGCAACTGCCTCTCAAGGCAGAAGCTTGACTAGCAGAGTAGTCTTATGTACATCTTCTATATATGTATCTGGCTCCTCCTGCCCTTGTGTGCAGGCTGTGCAGAAAGTTGTCATTATGTAATGCAAAGTCACTTCATCACTTAAAAGTGCAGACCTGATGCCAGGCACAGTGAAATGCACTTTAAACATTCACTGTGGGGGCTGTTTCTGCTGTTTCATCTTGGATCAAGGTTAAAGGCACAATACGAGTCTGCAAAAGGCAAACTACTCCCTAATCAGTAATTCAGTTTTTAGAATTCTGGCCCTAAAAGCAGGAAAACATAAAGGAGGTGCTACAGAAAACAGAAGGGAAATCATTGAAAAGGAGCAGTTGACAGACAGATTTGGGAAAAGGGGGCTGTTATCCACCCTTCACCCATCATTCAGGCTTCACTGGGGCTGCATCTTTATCTGCTGTGTGAAGAAACATCAGGAGAAGCTCAAGGGAAAACCCATCTGACAAACGATTGTCTTTTTTCTTTCATTTCATCCTTTTCCAGAGAAGTTTACAGACCCAGCACCAACACTTTACAAGTAAGAGGCTTATCCTTATCTCCATTCATTTTGAGAACTGGAGACAACTGCTGATCTGTAATCATGCTCAGCCACATAAGGGGAATATAACTTCTTCCTACTGCCAGAACACAGGTACTGGTGAAGAGGTTATTGAATATAATTCACTTGTAAACCTTCCACCCAGTTCTCAGTCCCTTTGTCCACATAGGAAATTACTAAGTCTCACATCTGAGGATATAACACTATACAAAAGACTCTAGTGCTAATAGCCCATTTCCCACCTGAATAGATGGACATTCAAGATACATTTCTTAGTACCACTGTGTTCTCAAGTACTTCTTCAGACATCCTGCCATAGCAGCTGAGCCCATCATAATCAACTATAAGAACTGTCCTGATGAAAGGATCCCTTTTTTACCTGCGTGATCAGCTCCTTATAATCCAACCAAGCCAATACAGTTTCTCATATTTATATAGGGAACTTTTCAGAGCTGAGTTGGAAAAGTACAGAACACCACTATATAAGATTTTCACCATGAAACTCCTCAGTTCAGGAAGATCTCAGAATGATAAAATAGCAGCTGCCTTGGTCTGGAAGGGTGCTGCTGAGCTGAAGCCATGGGGATATTATCGTTGGTTTTGCCATCCTCATGACAGACATCAGCTGAATGCTCTTATTTTTGTCCTGTTTAAAAGCAAGTATTTCCTCCATGAAGAGCAGAATTAATTGAAATTCTGCACATTAAAATGTCAACAGTCTGATTTGCTATGCAAATAATTTTTTCTTAGTGGAGCTGGATGGATGTTGCTTCTGTGAACTCTTATTCCCTTGTAGCCCTTCCAGTTTCATCTAAACTTGTATCAGGCTCTTTGTAATACGCTCTTCAAATACCCAAGCAGGTGTTTACAAAGGAAGGCTGCATTTCTAATAGCTGATTTGAAAAGCTACATACACTTAGCCATGTATTTTGCCCATAGCATCATTTGTATGTATTTATCACTACTTCCTCAGAAAGCTAGTCTGCGCTTATCAAGGTTATTTTTCAGCACATATTTATATTGGGATGCTCTCCTATGCATTTGTATAAGTATAGCTTCTGTATATATTCACAGTGTCCAAAATAAAAACACATCAGAAACAGCCAGACTTAATCATGATCTCAGGTTTTGCAGTGCTGTAAAGTCACAACAGTCTTGGCAGCATTGCTGATACCAGTCTGATGTGTTCAAGAAGGAAAGGGGAACAGAGGCGAGTACCAAAAGGACTAGAGGCTCAAATCATGTATACATTAGTGCATCCATTAAAGACGTTAAGATTACTCCAGGTTTATAGTACTAGATGTAAAAGGACAATTTTCAATTCTGTGCCCTTTGTGCGCTGCTCTTTGTGCTCATCTGTATGCTGCTGGCATTCCTCAAAGCAGTCTCTAGTATCAGTTTGAGCAATGCATTTCCAGATTGAGCTGAGATGGCAGACAGCTACAGGAAGGATTTTAACAGTTGTTTATAAAAAAAGGATAATGGAAGTAGTCTCTTTGGGAAATAGCTTTGCATATTTCATAGCACCTGGCTCAACAGTGGTGATGCCCAATCTATGTTAGTGGTCCCTAGACACAGCAGAAACAGAAATAGTGAACAGCTGCATTGTGGAGACCACAAACACATCATCAACAGTGAAAAAAGGGTTCAAGGATTGTATAATGGAGATTTACAGAAGTACATCAACATTTGGGCAGCTTCGGCAAACGCTCACTATCAGGCTCCTTAGATACACTTCTTGTCTTAATCTGATTCCCATGACTTCTTGAGACAAAGCAGAACACGTAGAAAGTACAGGGACATTCCTGGGAAGGCTGAACAAAATGTAAGGGTCACACTGTCTCTCTTGGAGTCGTGACTGAAAGAGGGAAATACATGAGAAAAAGCCATCCAAAACTTTTCACATCGTTTTTCCCAATTCCCTCTTATCAGTAATGAACAAAGGACCTCTTCTTCAGTCCCTTTTGAACGTGAGACTTTATGAATGATTGGGGTTTTTGGTAGGAAGACCTTTTGAGATACTCCTCTTGCATCTGTCTCAGAAATTCCTAAACTGGGTTAATCTACCTTCTCTTAAAATAAGAGTCAGACGTTTCTTAGCTCTGCCTGCTCCTTCTGTTTCATCCTGCAGCTCTGAAGCAAATTAGTTGAGATAACAAAACTGAAACACAGCAAGCACTATAACTTCCCAAGATAAAGCATCATTGTTTCCAGGTTGCACCTGCTCCGCCGAGTTGTAAAATACAAGCATCGAAGCAATAATACTGTTTATTGCCCTGAGGAGCATTCCTGCCTGATGCCTGTGCTGTTCTGTGAGGGGAATGGGAGAGAAAGGAAGAAGATGCATCAGGAGTGTGTGCAGGCTGGGGGGAGAGCCTGGCTTGGGGCGTCAGCTTGATGGGCTGACATCCTCCAACCTGGCAGTAAAGTTTTACGGTGGAGAATAACTGCAGTGTGAAGAAGATTCAGTAGGAAATAAAGTGCTGATGAAGCACTCAGGTTATGAGTTTGGGAAGCAGAGTGGCAGTAGTTTGCCTGGATGAATCTGTAGTTTTTTCTCTTTCAGGCTACTACCATAGGTTAGAAATTAGCTCCAAACCAAATCGTCCAAATTAAACAAGCCAAAGTCTAAATGGGTTAAAATCAAACTGTCTAGCTTTAATAAGCAAAAAAGTGTAGCTCATCTTTACGAGCATTTTCCTTTGCTTTTAGTTTAATGAGAACTGAATTTTAATGGCTTTGAACTGACAGAGAGGAGATTTAGACTAGATACTATGAAGAAATTCTTCCCTGTGAGGGTGGCGAGACACTGGCACAGTGAAGCTGTGGCTGCTGCATCCCTGGAAGTGTTCAAGACCAGGTTGGATGGGGCTTGGAGCAACCTGCTCTAGTGGAATGTGTCCGTGCCCATGGCAGGGGGTTGGAACTGGATGAGCTTTAAGGTCCCTTCCAAACTAAACCAGTCTGTGATTCAGTAGTTTATGGGGTTTCTAACATAGTTGTCTTACTTGCTTTTGAATATGGCTAAGTAAAGAATGCTTGAAACATGCACTGGAACCATATTAAACTTTAATGAATAAAGTGCTAGAGTACCAGAGGTTTAGTGTTAGGCTAAAAATGGTAGGTATGAAAGAAGAGACCAGATTTCCATTTTTATCTACAAATATAAACACTAGCATTAATAATTAATCTAGGATTCTATTAAGGAATACTTTCTTATTCAAGGAAAGGAGATAAATGGGAGCGCTCTACAAAGGGTCACTGAGATAAATGCGACATGGCACAGACTTGCTTAGTCACCACAAAACCAGCAGTGTAAAGGTATTCCTCATACTTCAGAAAAACATATTATTTTTGCAAAAAGAATCTTTACAGCTCTTTGTTCATTCTTAATGCCTGACATATATACCTTGCCAGCAGAATGAGTAATTACTACCATTCTGCTCTTGTTTGTATTTCCTTACAATCCAATGTATTCTGCACCATCAAGATGAGATTCAAACACCAGGAATAAATTAAAGTAGCTGCCATGGAACCTTTATTGTTTTCTGCAGATTGCATGTGTTGACACTAAATGGATGGTACAAGATAAAGAAAAATGACCAGGTTAAAATCCATGAGGGGGCATTTAAAACTTCCTGAGTGCCTGAGTCTGACTCAAATGCTGATTCAGGTTTAAATCAAATTAAGTGTTACTTGTCTGCACTGAGCTGTCCCAATAGCTCCAGATACTGCTGGTTAGTGGCTTTATTTCTGTGATGTTCGCCTACAGCTCTGAAAAGGGGAACCAGAGTCCAATTTAGCCCTAGGTGTGTGTTATAACAAAAAATTCATGCTACCCATGGGCAGAGTTATAGGGAAAAGATAGCGGGTCCTGTGCCTATCACTATACCTTTGCTCAGAGGGGTAATATATAACAGGTTATCTTGCCGCAGGTAACAATCCCAAGGCATTGGAATGTCTTTATGTTTCCAATAGGTAACTTGAGTATTTCCTTAGAGAGTTTTGCAGGTTGTTAATTATAAAAAGGCAGTAAAATTGTAAAAGGAAAGACTAAGACTGTGATCCTGGATTACACCATTGGGCCCTAAATACCATGTAACTAGAGTTATAAAGAGAAATTAAAGGAAAATTGAAGCTGAATATCAGGAAAAGTTTTCCAACAGTGAGAGCTATTGACCATGACATGCAAAACAGGAGATGATTTTCTTGAGAGTTTCAAAACTGAGCTGGACAAAGTGTTCTACAAGGAACAAACCTGAAGAAGCAAACTGATCTTTTTTCCTGATGTACCCAAAGCACTTGGAGAGAACATAAAAGTCATCATGGCCTTGATGCGAGGCCCCTGTTCCTTCGCTTTCCCTGTCAGTGATGCTCCTTAATTTTGTTATTATATGAGGTTAAAAATACTCTGTTAAAATCTTCAGCTGCTCTCACTATAGCAGACAATGGTTGCTGTGAGAGGAGAAGTCCTCATAAACATGCAGGCACACACTGGTGTCCGTTAGACACAAAGGAATGCATTCAGTTTTCAACCAGAAATTTCTCTCAACCCTGCTTTATTCCTTCTTCCTGGTAACAGAAAACTTGTAACATTCATCTTCAGTATTTTAATCTAAAACATTTAAGTGGGCTTTATAGCATTTTCCAGAGCAATTTTTGGATTTATTAATGACATCCCAAAACCAGTTTATAACCATCTATATGCATTTCTTCCGAGTCTGTTTTTCACAGGTCTAACCTACATAGCACAGGATGTGACAGTTTCTATCTGGTTTTATTTTCATTGCTGAATACAAATGTAGGGTTTATCTGTGAATATTACTCCTGCCCTGCAGCTCTGGTAGTTTTTTATGCTCTTTTTAATGATTATGTGTAGTTTTTCTTCTAAATGCCTTTTCTGCTGTTTACTGGAGTCTTGAAGTATTCCCTGACTTCATGAGATGCGACCAATGCATGAGGAGACAAGGGGATTTGATTATTTAAATTGCATGGGAAAATATGCAGACTGTCAAAACAAAGAAGAGCGTAGGATCTTCTTGTACAAATCAGGAGTAACTGCGTTGAAACTAGTGGACTGATGGCACTGCAAACCCAATTTAAATACTAGTAAAATCAGGTCTAGCATATAATAGAATACTTTGGTTTTAAAGATCACATTTTATTGTGAAAACCATTTACCATTTACTTCCTTGTTGTCAGCAAAGCTAAAAGTCATTAAAATTGGCATAAAATATTTTCCAAATCCTTGTTAACTTTTCATCCATTTGATGCTTCTTACAACCAATTTCTCTCACTTTACATGGCATTTTTTGCAGTAGTGATAGCATTTTACTAGTATTGCTTTTATTTTCATTAAAGTGAACATGAAACTGCACAAATTGGCAGGAATCTCAGGAAATGTTTTCATATCAAAGCTGGTTTGAAACTTTTCTGGTGAAGTTATATATTTCAAGTTGATTGAAGTATTACTAAGGTCTGGATTGGCCTGGGTCACACAACATAACCCGAGCAACGCAGTTCAAAGCACTCTAGATTTATGCTAGTGCAACCAAGTTAATAATCTGATTCCTAAAGTGGGATTCACCTCCTGTAATGGAGTTACACTAAGGCTACATCACTGCAGAGAGAGGGGCATTTCCAGGAGTAAGTCATCCTATTTTAGCATTGTCATAAAAGATAAGTGAACAAATTATGATCTGAGGCACCCGTCAATCACTCTCCCCTAAGTATAATGGTAGACAAGACTACTAGTTTAAAACAAGATAATTAGGTATTAAATAGCAAAAGTAAGACAAGACGGCTCTGGGCCTAACATCTGAATAAACTGGAGAAAACAAGACAAAAACACCTTTTCACCTTCCTTTGGCTGATATTTCGTTAACTGCATTTAGACTGCACATGAGGTCATTGCTGCCTGTGGTTACCTTTGCTCTGTCACATCCTAGCCTTTGGGCTGATAGGGATACAAGAGCACTCACTCACTGCACAGTGCAGCATCAGCACAGCCCGGGACACAGCTGTTTTGGCTGACATGACTCCCACTGCTGTGTGCTGGTGCTGCTGGTGCTCCTGTCCAGCCTGGGTTCAAATCATGACATAGAAACAACTCTGTGCAACTGGGAAAAGGACCTATGATGATTTAGTTGTTGGGGGTTTTTTTAATGATCCAGGTTTTGCTTATTAATAATTTTATGTCATTACTGATGTACAGTGCAGCTTATAAGAAGACAAACTATTAATGTTTTCTTACAGTATGTCAAGTAAAGAAAAGATAGCATTGAGGCTCATCTGATTATATTATACTTCTGTAGTTTAAAAGATTTTCCAATTTTATCTATTTATAAAATTACTTGAAGCTGAGGATTAAAGAGAAAGGTTTAAAGCAGAAAAGCTGATTTAAGACTGAAGATCTTTCTTAGCAGCATCCATTTAAAGTTAATCTTTGATCATCTGTGAAGCTGATTACCTAACATATAAAACCTATAAAAATTATCCTCTCTTTTATTACGCAATACAAATGTTGTATTCTTTAAAATGATCATGAATCATATTCAGAAAATCTGTTAACAGAACAGTGGGTATAAACGTTACAGAGATACGCAAACAGACCATGATGATGGAGGAGGCAGGAGGATCATGGAAAGCTTTGTCATTGTCACTCATGGCAGTGAAATAGAATCATCGGATCACAGAAGAGGGCTTGTAAGGCAGAGACAGAGCTCTCCCAAGTCAGTGAAGGGCTTCGTATTTAAACGTACTTGACAGAGAACACACAAGAGGTGCATGATACACTCTTACAATATATCTGTTGATTTCACATGCTGTTCTGTTTGGATATGATATACTCCAGATACTCATACATACATCATTACCAGCATTAAAATATTAGCTATGTTTGGCTTGCCACATTTTCTTGTTGGCCTCTTGAATATTTGCCTTCGTGCATTCACCTCAGTAACTGTGTGAGGCAGTGAACTCAGTTGCTCTACTCCAGCTACTACTAACAATAGCACAACACCCACCAAAGGAAAAGAACAGCCATACAATTTCTTACCAGCAGAGCTCAAACCTGCTATACTCTGCCTCTGCTGACCACTGTGGCCCTTAGGAATTCACTTCATCTGAGGAGGCTTACACAGCAAGTAGGAAAAGTTTTCCGAAGTTTTCACATACTCGGGCTTACTGTAAATGGGGGGAACTTCATATAATCTATTACTTTATTCCCACAAGCCAAGAGGAGAAGGGAGGACAGGATGGGAACCAAGGACAACACTCCTGATTGTCAGAATCCAGGCAAAACTTAAGCAATTTGAGAGTAATTGCTCAGTTTATAACTTACTTTTTGTCCATCTCTGCACTTCTATTTTATACATTTGGTTTTAAGTTATGGAAGAGCTTTAGTCTTCTCTGCTCCTGTCCTATTTGCACTCCAAGGACTCGGTTAACAATATGCCAAATACACGTAAGTCCAGAACAGTTAGGAAAGCTGCTTGGGCATCTTTTTCTCTATACCTTCATAATGCTTATCTGTTGTTTTCATATACAAAATAGAGTGCATGAAAGTTAGGCTTGTCATTACTTTAGCTAAAAAGCAAATTCTTGCTTGCCACAGATCAAGATTTTACATTACCTAGTTATGAAACCTCTCCATTTCCTTTCTGTATTAAACTGTGATAAGGTGTTTGCCTTCTGCCTTCTGTCACACAAACCCGTCACTCTTGGGATTTGGTTTTTGTGTCTGTTGTGTTACCCCTAGCTTGAAATTAAGGGCAGGCTCAGTTTAGGCAAGCTCTGGATACCCATTTTGAGGAAAACAAAAAATACCTATTTTCAACACCTATTTTGGACCAAAAAGACCACACGTGGGATATTTCTGGGTAAAATTTGTCACTGGCAGACCAGTAGTAACATTTGTAAATGGTTTTCACCTTGTCTGCAGCTGTTGAGATGATTCTAGACGAAACCACTTTGTTCATTAAGTGGGGCTTCACTGGTATAAAATCCTGTCCTGTGGGGTGCATTTACTCAACTCAGAATAAATTAAAGAGGTTGCACTGTTGCAGAGATCCAGCTGAGTGAATCTAACTGCGGGATGTGGTGGCAGTGTGCTGCTCACAGAACTTAATCCACTGAAAACACAGAAGAGGGGTAATTCCCAGGCAGTACTTCTGGTTTAAGAACTGAGTTTCCATATGAGTAGGTCACTTTTGCTGTTTGCTCATGCTTGAACTTTGTTTACAGTTTGGAGGCTTGGTGTCAATGAGCATTAAATTCAGTTGCATGGGGTTTGTAAGACCTATTTTCTCAGAAAGATGCTACTCAATGCATAAAGCTGCTGGCACATCAAGAACAATGATGTCCTTTTAGTGAAAATATATACCTGTTTTCTAAAGGACTTCCACTGTTTAAAGAGTTTGTGTTTTAGGTAGTCCAAATAATACCATTTGATTGCTTAGAGAAATCTTATTTATAGTAATTAAAGCACATTAACCTGATTAAAAATTATCTCCATCATCCTATACTTAATTCCTAGCAGCTTTGCTGCCAGGACAGTTTATGCTGAGAAGGGATTGCTGTCAAATGGGCATGTTCAGCAGCAAATAAAAAATAGGGGGAATTGTAGAAGTTGAAAGTGAAAAAGGAGCTGGTAAATTTAGAAGTGATTCTTTAATTTCCTCTGTGTGTATCAGACCATCAATAACAGGAGGAAAGGAAGAATATCCTTTAGAAATTACTTGAAGTACTGGAGGGTTTTTCCTCTGAGATGACAGCTCAAGAAAGATTCTTGAGAATGACCCATAATTGGAGCAAACTACTGGAGGCTCAGAAAGACTCCATCCTGCCCTGGTGGAGCTGGTTCAACAGTGACGTACAGGAACACTCAGTGCCTTTGGCTCCAACTTGCATATCCACACTGACACCCAATACAAAATAAAAGTGACCTGGAGTAGAGACAAGATTTTCCATGTGGCTAAACCTCTGAACTCCAGAAATTTAAACCTGCTAAAATCTGTTGCTGCTGGTTTTAGCACGCCTTCTTTTTGTAAGGGGAACGAGCAAGTGGAAGATGTGAAATAAGGCCCTAGAATAGTACTTCTTTAGATACGAATAGATCCTTCTGGAAGAAAGCATACCTAAACCTGTGAGTTAATACCATGTGTTAAGTATAGGACATATGCTATCACCTACTAACACAAAAAGTTTTATGATCATTTCAGAAAGAGAAGAGGTATTAATCTTTGTTATTTCGGGGGGGGAGGGGGAACCTTTAAGCCTCTCAGATTCACATTCTGTATTCCCTTCAGGATTTAGGAGTTCAGCATTTTCTCCTTAACACTAATAGGAGTTGTTGGAGCAGAATCGTTACTATACTACAGCACATTGTTGCATGCAACCCCATATTATTCTTCCAGAGAACCAAAGCCTACGAAATCAGAGGCATTACAAATCTCTGACTGAAATTCAGTCTACCACCTCAGTAAGTTCTTCAAAACTCTTCTTGGTGGAGCGACAGAAATAGTTTGAAGATATTCGTACCATCTACAGTTATCTAGTAACAGTAATTCATGGCTCATGTTTCAGAGGAATGTAAATTATGCATTTGGAGTGGATGGGAAGTTCATTAGTTAAGAAACAAAATGGCATTTCCTAGGGTCATAGATCCTCTGCAATATAAAATGTATAAAGACATACATCATGACCTTATAGGCACCTATTTTTTCTAGATTTCAGTTTCCAGTGATAAAAAAGGAAGTGCAGTGTACTATTATACCTTATAAACTTGAAGCATATTAAATATAAATCATTCTCTTGTATCATATGTTACTTTTTAAATGAAAAATATGCATTAAAAAGATCTGCTCAATCTTAGGTCTGCTTTCTAGCATCAAAGATCAATGTGCAGTCTGATTAAGTTGTGCTCTATAGATTTCTGCAGTCAAGTTCATCAAAGAACCCATTTCTCTTCCTTTAATGATGCTGAACCTAAAGTTCTTCTCTGAAGTACTTTAATTTTCACTTGGTCATTACAAGAAGACAGTGACTTAATGAACTGCAAATAGGAGAAGTAAGTAACATAAATCATTTTTGCATCCTTTTTTGTGGTATTAGCATAACTCTTCTTTCATCCTTTTAATGCCTCTAGTGATTTCTCTACATATGATGGTAAAAATTAAATTATAGCGCATTTTTTGCAATCCAGTGTACCAATAAAAATATAAAATCATTAGAATAATCAAGATAAATTAATGGCAGCAAACTGTAATATTATTTTACATTGTGCCACAGTAACTGTTAGAACGAGTTTCCTGCTGAGATAAAAGTCACCAGGCATTTATCATAAGTAATCAGCAAAACATCTGTAAACTGTTCTTCTGTGAAGACCTCCAAGAAGCTTATTTAAAAGAGCACAAGCCACTAGTTTCTTGCCTTAGTGCTCCTGACTGAAGGTAATATTCAGGACCTAGAAGAGAGATAATAATTTAAGATGTTTTCTTTCTGGCTTCATGTTTCTGGCTTCTCACTGTGCATAGTTTTGTATAACCTTAAAAGTCACATTGACAATATACTTTTCTAAAACAGAGGACTAAATCAGCCGTGAAAAACAATATACCTGAACACGTAAAAACAAAATAAATGCATGAATCACATCAAAAGGTAGTAAAAATAGTAAAAAGCAGACTGAAGGAACAGAGATAATTGATGGTGTAATTTTTCTCAGTTTAGTACACTTACAATGCTCTTGAATATGTTCCACTGCACATACAATTTGGAGCTACCAGAAAGTGAGGATACTGGAGTTTTCCTGTTGCCTGACAACAGTACAGTGTGCTTATTGAAGCAATACCTAAGCAGTAAAAAACCTCCACAGGTACTTGGCTATTTCGGTAACCCCACCAGCCCCAGCTCTGTGTACCTCCCAGGTATTTTCATAAAGAAGCTTTGTTTCAAAGTCATTAAAACTTCCGTTTTTGTGTGAAAAACTGTAGTAGTGGCAATGGAGGAAAGGAAATGCCCACATGGTAGGACAGCACTGCAGAAGTATTGATACTGATGCAATATTAAGAGTGTGAAGCAACTGCTGTTTATGCAAAGGGTCTTCCTTGGTCTGCCTTGTTAGCAGCTGCTACTTCCAGAGCAAGAAAGAAGGTAGCAAAAAGTAATTACAGGCTTTGGATTTGCACTAGAATTTGAACTGGGCTTGTCCAGAATTACAAAGTGTGTTCAGCGAACCACTGAACTAGGAAGGGCTTTGGTGCTCAGCTGTGTAGGTGGCAGTCATGCGAGGAAACAAACAGACCTTCTCTGCTCAGAAATGCTTCAGCTAACTCATACTGGTAGAAGCAGGACAACATCTGAGCATACCACCCACAGCACAGGCCATTTGAAGAGGTAGTGCTGGCTGGAGGCTGTCCAATTGTTCAGCACATGCATCAAGAGTAAAGCAAGGAATTGCTCCTGAGGTGCTCAACAGTGGCTGGATCAAGCAGAGAGAAGTGCAGAGCCATGCCAGCACACAGGCCAGGATTTTATATTTACTACAAAAGGTACTGCACGTACTAAAGGAAGCTAGAAAGAAATCTGAACATCAGAAAGGAGACGCAAGTATCCAGAATGCATCAAGTGGCTGTTTTCAGTCAGTAATAGCCACAGGCAGCACTAAACCAGAGACTCAGTTCCCCCACTTCCACTCTGCCCTCACTCACCCTCCCATCCCCTTGGCGCACTTAAACCAAAGGTGAAATTTCCTCTGCCCTTTCTACAGCCTATTTTAATGTTACCTTAATTTTGCATTTTTGTTTCTACAATCTGCCCTTCTGTTAATGAAAAAGTAGTAATCTTGAAAATATTGAATTATTAGTACATTCCGTGTACCAGTGGGGTGCTTGGTTTTACTCTTTCATGTTGATTATAGGCAGTGAGGTCCTTGCACTTGCCATGTTCTGGAAAGGCTCTGACATAGATGTATAAATATTACTTATGGTCACTGGAGCCTGTTAACCTTTTAAAAGAATTAAAATCTTTAATTAATTGCAAATCAATGATTAAAAATCATCATTTACACTTTTGCAATGTAATGGTTTGAAAATAGTAAGCATTTTTAGCATAAATGTTCAGTGAGACTGAAATCACTGCCTCAAAAGGGATCATGTGTAGCTATTGGAATATAAGAGACTTCTGCACTTGGCACTGCTGTCTTCAGTCTATCTTAACTGCATGTGCTTCCAACACTGATGCTCCTTACAAAACCAGGATGGAGTCAAACTCACTGCAGTAGCTGTGCAAATAGGTCCCCCAGTGGCTTTAGGCTTTCATTATGAAACATGAAGTAACACTTAGGGTACTGAGCAACTTCAAAATGAAGGCATAAATCTTTAACTCCTTGGGCAATCACTTATACAGGTAATACTACAACAACAGGAACTGTTTAGCTTTATATGCCTTAATGATTTTTATGCTTTTTTTTTTAATTTATTTCAGAAAATAATCTTATTTCAGTAGTCGCTCCAAAGGGAGCTGTTGTGCAGCATTTAGCAAGAGGAGCAGCTTAGTCCTGATAACACACCTTTAAATATCATGTGGTATTTTTGAACAGACATAAAGCTACTAGAGATTTCAGTTCAGCTTTATGAAACTCTGTAGTAAATACAGGATAAAGCAGTTCGTTATTAGACTTCTCGGTTACAAAGAGCCAAATGCTGTTATTCATGCCTACCACATGGGATCTGCTCCAATAACCATCAGTGAAGGCAAAGAAGATCTTTTTCCTTTTAATTACACAATTACAGTCCCATATCACTGGCATTATCTAGCTGTGTTTAAGACTGGAATTTAATCCTAAAATATTATTTCCATCATTAAAAAGATATCACTGTACTTTTGTGCATTTCATGCAAGGGAAGATTTTCCTTCAGCTTTAAACTTTCATTTTCAGCAATACATGTACATGTCTAACAATGCAATTGCTATTATTTATTCAGTTGTGATTACTACTCTTGAAAACAACAGTTAAAGAAGTCATAGTGCTGTGCCACTCCACACTCATTATAAAGTTTCACCTCTGAAATGCAATGTGAAGTGGTAAGGGTTCAGTCCAGTTTTAAGTGTATCTTACCAATTCTGTACCAGCTCTAATTACAACATCAGTGATTTATTCCTGAGCAGCCCATCTGGAGAGCTGGCAGGCCTCTGTCAAACCAGAGTCCCAACTTATCTGTTACAACACCACAAACACTACCATGGGCTGTGTGCACTTGGTTCCTCTGCCATCTGAAACTGAAGAGGACTAATATCTTCTGGCAGTAATTCAAAATATAATGTAAGGAAAATGCACTTGCTTATGTGTAGTTGAAGGCACAGCTTGTCTGGCCAAATCTGTAGCTTCTGCAGTCACATGGAAGAGCAGAAATTCAGTTAGGTGCTGGGTCCTGTCTAATATTCTTGGCTTGTTCTAATTAAAATACTTTTCTGCAAACAAACAGATGACAGCAGTGAAATGCAAGATGGTAGAGTCCCAAAATGGGTAATGCTATCAGTGTTGTAAAAGCTAAAATAAATTGAATAATGCCACTTTTACTGTCATACTTCAATACTGCAGTGTACACCCTTACTTTCAAAGCTTCTCAGATCATCCTGACAAGTACCGAAAGACCTGTTCAGAGAATTCCTAGCTAGGATCACCAAGGAAGGGAATAGGTTTCTCCTCACTCTCCTATGTCTCGCTTGCACCCTCATCAGGCAAGCTAACAGAAGTTTTGAGTACATGCAAGTCTCTCCCTTATTTTCTGTTCATCCTCCCTGAAAAAAAATCCTAACCTCCTCTTCTTTCTGGGGAATAGAGCTTGCATTAATTGTTGCTTCAAACAGCATATACTTAAACATGGAAATTCAGCCTGAGATAAGACAGTAATGGAAATCTTGCCCCAAAAAAAGGCAACAACTTTTCTCATAAGGATTCCACTGCAAAAGAAAAAGAGACAGAGAAAATATGCTACAGGGCACATAAAGAATCAATTCCAAACAAAATGTGTTTCAGAGATTTCCCACAAGGCATCAGCAGCTTCTTAATGCAGTTCATTCACAGATTCCTCCAGGGAGCTCAGTAAATAAAGGCAGCTGATTCTGCTTCTCTGCAGGCCCATGTGAAGGAGCACATTAAAATGTACTTGAGGATTCAGAGAGGTGCTTGGAGCTTCCAGAGTGGCTGATACGCGGTTGACCGCTCATTGGCTTTAGTCCTAACAATTTAGGCTGAGTTAGGGTCAAAAGTCCCTGGTGGAACTGGGTGCCATTTTCTAATTGAAATTCAGTAGCAGCTGAGTAACTTGCTCCCTTGATGTCCAAATCTTGAGTCAAAGATGGCTAAATGAACAGAAACAATTCTCATGGCACAGTGCTCTATTTGTAGCTTTGCAGCCACCTGTCTCTCTTGTGTCTGAACTCATCTAAATCATGTAAACTCAGTAATGGTAGCAGAAATCCTGATGGAGTTCAAGGGCTCTCCAGCAGCACCTCACGTTTCTGGCAGCCAAAGCCAGGCTATGAACAGGAACTTCAGGTCTGGACAGGGTGCTTTTCTGTTTTCTTTTCCATATGCTTATTAATTCAGGTCTATTGAGAAACTGTAGGCATAAGAGTGAATGAGAAGGGGAACAACCAGAGCAGCACTGAATGCAACTGCATTGAACATGACATTCTTTCTACAACAAATGGCTGTTTCTGTCGCAAACTGTGGAGCAGAAAATAAGTGACTTGGCAAGGTCATCTACAATAACTTATCAAACAAAATGCAATATGAAGAAAAAATTACTTGTGATCAACTTCCCAACATGAAAGCCCAAGAGATCTTTCCAAACACTTGTTTTCTGAGAGGCTCCCAAAAATACAAAACCTGTCCCAACTTAACTGAGAACACTTTAGAGTACAAAACAACTTCTGAACTGGAGGAGTAGCAACAAAAACATCCATACAGTTTGAAAACACAACGGTCATTCCAGACTCTTGTGATAGGAGCTTGATCACTGCCACACTTCTCCTTACATGTCACTTACAAATTTAGGCTACAGACTAGCGAAACTGTTTTTATTCCTCATAGTACTCTATATAGGAAAATCACAAGTGAATGTTCTGGTATATAGCATCTATATAGGCATAAATATCGTGAATGTGCTGTTTGCTGCAGAACAATAGGACAGTGTTTTTAATGCCAAGCAAAGATGGCAAAGGGAAGAAAACTACTGAACATCCCCAAGTCATTGGAAAGGTCCAGTGCTGGTCACTGCACACAGGTCATGGCAAGGGTTTAGAATCATTTCTCATGCAAACAAGGTTAATGTGTCAGGTTTGTGAATTATATGTAAAGAAGTGCAAAAGGAGAAATCACTGCAGGAGAAACAGTGATATTGGAAATGTTCTTTATAGTTTGCAGAACATCCACTGAATTTATCATGTTTGTCCTGATGCTTCATAACGTGGTGCTTCTAGGTTATTGTAAAAGTCTATTTTTAGGATAAAGCAGATGCCTCTCTCCAGACATCGCAGTCACAAGAATTCACACGTTTTAGCTAGTTTTTTGTTCTGTTTTTTTTGTAAATTATATGCCAAATCCCTCCTGAAGTTCAGTGATACCTGATTTCCTCAGGCTCCTTTGAGAAACTCAGCCTTACTATCTGTAAAACTGGTTAGTAGTTCTAACACGATACAGAGCTAAAAGCAATAGAAGACTCACTGACTTCATTGGGTTGTCACGAACCACCTCCCTTCCCCCCAAAAATACTGGAAAATCACTTCCTGATTACAGAAATACTCAACAGAAAGCCTGCTATAACCTCCTACCATGTTCTCAGAGGACATTGTTTTATGCCAGAGGTCAGTAAATAAGAGTTGTGAGCAGTGCTTGCCTTTACTATTACTTAAATAGCAGGAGCTGGTGGTTCTGAGAAGCTGTGCATCACACAAATGCTGCTGTGTTCATCGACAGAATGAGCTGCCCCTGTACTGGAGCTTCAGATACACATGACCACAACTCCCAACTGGTAATGCACTGGAAAAGTCCCCTTCAGAACAGGAAATCTCTCTGCACTGACAGACTGCAGCCTGGTCCTGTGTGATACCAGCTCTGACTGGATGAAATTGACTGGCCAAAGCAGCAGGCAGACGCTGGGTATTCTAGTAGCATCTGACTGCCAAAAACCATTCTGTGCTACTTCTAGAGATGGGCAACCAGCTGTGAGACATGGATTCAAATGACCTGGAAAGCAAATTTGGCTTCACTGAAATCGATGGCAGAAGTCTCTTTTTCTTCAGTGAAGCCAGGATTTCATTCCTGGCAGTTGCAAAGCTTCTGTTTATACTGAATTGTTTTCCTACTGTCAAGTGTTGTTAGGTTTGGGGGAGAGGAGGCTGTTTCTCCTAAAGTTGTTTCTGTGGCTGAGCCAAGATCTGAAGAATTTAGCTCAAGCAAACCACTTCTACTTTGAATTTTCAATGAAAACTTGCAAACTTTTCTTGCCTGGTGCCAAGGAAATGAGACTTCTATTTTAGCAGAAACCCTAAACACGTCCACAGTTTTGTAAGTCAAAATAAGATGTTAGCAATGAGGGCTTCAGAAGCAAGAGAATTTATGAAGCTGTATATGCTGAGCCGTAGACAGGCCCTACGGAGGGGGTTTGCAGCAAAACCTCAGAGAAGTCAGGGGTCAGTAAGCTCATCATTAAGCCACAAACTCCTTCCTGACTGTGTTATTGATGCAGCGTTAGAATTTGAGAGCTCACAGTGTGCAGCTTCACATGCTGGTCATTAAAGAGCTTCGCTGTTGCTGCGG
The DNA here is from genome assembly GCF_033783945.1 of Neopsephotus bourkii. Lineage (NCBI taxonomy): Eukaryota > Metazoa > Chordata > Aves > Psittaciformes > Psittacidae > Neopsephotus > Neopsephotus bourkii. The sequence continues at coordinate 5,721,634 of NW_026902223.1, forward strand.
GCGATCATGCATGTGGTATTACACCTCCCGGGCTGTGCTCGGCTCAGCTGCTGCCCTGTATTTACATGCACGGAAAGGAGCATCTTGGTTGCACAAGTGAAATGCTGATTGTCTCTATCCTTCTTCCAGCCATTCTGCAATGCAAAGATAAGCAGAGCTCACATGTGAAGAGGCATGTAGGTATATTTGCAGCTACATAGACAACAGCTAAGTACTAAGAATAAAATCCTGTTTTCTGTGCTAGTAAGAATGCAGAGGAGCCTGTTGTTCCTCAGCAGCAGCTGGCAGTCTTGCATGTGGCTCCCTTGGCACTGGGAGCAGCTGCAGCTCCAACCACATTACAGCAGAGATGTTCCAAAGGCACAAGGAAGAATCACATTCCTAAGAACCCTTTGAAATAATTTGGCATTGAATACCCTTGCTCCCTGCTGGAAAAGTCCCTTTTACATGTCAAAGTGGAATTGACACAAGACTCTGTGACCACAACCTGCTTTTGTACCCCCTATGTAACCTACCGCAGCTGTCAGTTTAGCCAAAAACATCTTTCATGTCCCTTGCTCAGTGGTGTTAAGGGGTTTTCTGTCATACAGGTTTAAACTCGGAGCGATCTCCTGTAATTCCATTTTTTAGTTCTTTCAGTTGGGCACAGATGAATCCCTCTGCTATTTGAGGAGGTTAAAAGAATAATAAATAGTTTGATACCTATTTTTGAATTCTTCACAGTGATGTGGTATAAATTGACTCCATCAAAGTAGCACCTGAAGGACAGTAACATCACAAAGGAGTTTTGGTGTAAATCCTATAGAGCAGGGCACATGTTTGTACTAGTGTGTTTTAGTAACATGTTCTGTATTTAGAAAAGCAGCGGTGGTTTTGATTTGTCAGTGCAGCTGTGTATAATCTATGAAGTCAAATGCTGAAGCTGGAGGTACAATTCTTTACCTGGAGGATATTTGCAAGCTCTAATCACTGCTACAGTTGAAGAAAAGATTAAAGCTCAACATATATAAAGCAGAATTGTGTGGATTTCCCATCCCAGAATGCCCAAAACAGCCTCACTTTGCATGTCTGCATTAAAAGTATTAAACATATCACTTAGTAGAAACTGACATCATTTCACTCAAGCTTGTCATACATTTTATATCTAAAATACGGACTGGAAGATGCACGCTAGATCTGAATAGTAACTTAAGCACAAGGTCTTTGGAGGTATCAGAAGAACTGATCTTCCCAAATGAGTTTTTCTGTATTGATTTCATCCTTGTTGCACAGTATTTAGTGACTGAAACAACTATACACTACTGGAAAGCACTTCATCTGCTTAACTCCTAATACTCCTAATAAAATAACTCCTAATAAAAAGTAATTTTTAATAGCCCCTAGGAACTAAGCCTGCATCCACCTGCACTGGAAATTCTGGGTACTCCCAGGGGGTGGAAGGTGCATGACAGGGAACCAAAGTGAATATGTACTTTATGCAGCCTTAGTAGATATTAGGATTTCTCCAGTACTGACAACTAAAACCTGTAATTCTAGAGTGCAGCAGCCTGAAATGAACAGTTTCCTGAATAATGAACATATTATTTTAGAAAAAAAAGGATTTATTTTAATTTTGTAGACTGTAGTTGTATTGTAAATAGGCTACTTTTCCATATTCAGGTCTTAATCCTGTGAATATAAAGGCTATTTAAATAGACAGGAATTTTCCTTCTCTATGTTCCTGGTCTCTCTTTCATATGCAGTTTCATCTCTCTATGTAGCAATTTGCAAAAAGAACACTGATACGAATACTCATTATTCCAACAAATAGGATATTTATTTCTGCATAGAGTTCCACAGACCTAGTAGACCATGTATCAGACCAAATCACTGGGGTTGACTCTATTTTTATTAGTGTATTAACCTCTGAGCTTTCCATATACCATGTCATTCATGCTTACAATAAAAAAGGAGTTTCAGCCCTTACACCTTTATTTAGTTGCACCCACAGTGTATTTTACAAGAATGTATTTGCTGCTGAATGCAGTAACAAATCCCCAAATTTATTGAACAACTTAGGGCAGCAACCGCTCTCTGAGGGAAATAACCCTCGATGGAAAAATCAAGCATGAGTTTAGAACACATGAGCAGTTGATTGCAGTGTTCTAATACTTCAGTTGTCATTGGAATAGTAATTATCATTCTAACAAAACTGACACCACTTGAGGGGTATAGGAAAATCATTTTAAAAGCCTTTAAACATTATTAATCTGGTGGAGCATACCCTGTCAGTGATTTATGTGGTTGTACTGCTTTGATATACTACATACGAGCAGCGTATAGCAATGTTGGTCGGTGTTCCTTCCTTTACTTGTGGCTATTTGCATAAGGGTTGCAGACTATCTGCAGTGCTGCTCATTTGGAACTGAAATTTATTGCTCACTTAGCTCCTAAAAAATAATCTAATTTTTCAAGCCAATAGGAAATTGCGTGAATTATTCACCTTGGTTCATTATTATAAGATATTTTATGGTGACACCACAGAAGTCATTATTTATAACGTATGGGATCATCTTTTACCAAATGTTTTCTCCTTTATCTTCTTGTAAATGTCTTGGAACTATGAAGTAAATCTTGAATCATCCAGTCAAAAGTGCCCAAGAATGATAAATAGTTGCATTATGTGCACAGGATTGCAACTGTAATGTTTCTCCCAAGACTGCATATTAGCTTTTACTTCTGAAAAACAAGACTTTTGATAAGAATTCTTCCTTAAGTGCTTCACTTTATCATAACACTAAATATCTTCCCTGTGGTTTAGATGCGGATGGAACAAAAATTAGGGTTCGGGAGACTGTAGGCTTCTGGATGCAAGAGTGAACTAAAATTAAAACACATATTTAAGTGTGAAGGAAAACCTATTACTTGCCAGAAATGAACCAGCTGGAGTAGCAAGAGAGACACACTCTCTGTGTGTTTGTGTGTGTGATAAATTGTGGGAGTGAGTTTAACTGCAGCAGTCGGACTTTGGCAGATTAATGTAACAGGGGGAAGGTGACTTCTAAAATACCAAACCAAAATTTTTCTTCTGGAATTATGGTACAGCACAACCAAGGATGCTGTGACTCTGAATTGGAAAGCTCATCTTATTTAAAGACAAAATGCTTACCTGGTATCTTACTAGATGTGGCCCAATGAAAAGAAAGATGGTTAAACCTCGGTGAAATACTCTCATTTAATTGTGCTTGTAATCCCCATTCAGATAAGATCAGAACATTCCCAGTCTACAAAATACATTTTCAATTAAATACCTGCTTAGAAGCATCATTCAATGGCGTTTCAGAAACACCACATTCCTCACAGTGTTAGAGGCCTCATCTGAAAACTGATGACTGTCCCTGCCAATCCAGTTGAGCCATCCCTAATTTGTAAGTAGTCCAGCACCCTCTCCTGTTCTTTCAGTGTCTTCACAAAGAAACCTAAATTATAGCATGTTTCTGGTTCAAATTTTGAAAAAGATGCACTAGCCAAAATTAAGCCCTTTTTCATGTTACATTCTATCATAGAATCATAGAATAGTTTGAGTTAGAAGAGGCCTTTATGATCATCTGATTCCAACCCCTAAATCATACAACTCATCGCATCTGGGTTTTAGCTTTAAGATCCCAGAATGAGATCATTAGGGATTTTGTATTTATTTTGAGACTAGGATTCCTTTCTTTGAACTTCCTGCCTTTACACACGTCCCTAGACGTGGAGAAAGCCAGAACATCACTGTTTAAATCAATGTTGCTGTTCTCTGAGAGCAGAACGGTACTGCAACAATGTTCCTGTTGTATGTGTATGAAACTTCCTAAAACAAAACCAGCAGGGCATAAATAAGAGCAGAATTCAGTTAATACTAGACAAAATAATAGTCTTGCAGTAAATGATGAAGTGATGTCTAGCTGATTTACGTCTCTGAGGAGCATCGAAGTTGTAACGCTCTGTACTATATTGACAGGCTCATGTAAAATTCAGTGCAGCCTGCTACCCCCTGGCAGCCATCCTCTGCAAGGATGGATGTGTCAGCCCTCACCAGCAGCGCTGGTGGCCAGCACAAGACGTGCCTCAGTGCTCCTGGAATTCCCTCTCAAACTGGCTGCTGCGTGGGTGCTGTAACATCCTTGTCAAACAGACAGGCGTCTGGTCAGGGTGGAAGGGCCTTCCCACCGGTGCTAACACTGGCAGACGTTCTCCGTGTGCCTTGCAAAGCAGTGACGGGTGAACTGAAGGGAAGAGACAGTGCGATGAGCAGCGAAACGCGCTCTGCACACCTCTGTAGGTGACCTGGGAGGCTGGCAGAGCCGCCTGCTACAGTGCAATACCAGAAAGGATGTGAAGGCAATATTCATGATGGATCAGAAAGAAAATTCCAAGCCCAGACCAGCCCATTTTTACAGCTGCTGCTTCCTGATGAAACTCCAGAAAGTGAACAGAGCATGCAGCAAAACGAGACGTTTAATTGTGTAGATTTTCTCCCTCAGAACCAAAAAAGCTTTAGTTACAAACTATTTGTTAAAGATGGACTAAAAATACCTGCCTGTTCCAGTTACCTTCCAGAAATCAATGGGCAGGAAAGCAAATTACTGCTTCTTCTCTTATGTCTCTGCTATTATGGTCTCAGTGGAGTGAAATTACTTTACAGTTAATTAGATTTAAAAAAAATATAGGATGGCCTCTGTATAATTCCCTTGGGTGTTTCTGTACCTCCCAGCATTTTCAATCCATTTCCGGGAGATGCAGCATTGATTTCGAGGAGATTTAATAACCCAGTGGAAACTGTATATCCACCTGTAGCTGCCATGCTAGCATTGGCTAGATTTTCTAATAGCTAAAAGCAGCAGGGTAGTGATTTCAGCCAAAATATGTATGTGTTTTCACAGCCAAGTCCTATAAAAATCATCTGGAGATTTTAAAATGAGGAATCACCCAAGAAGATGGCACAAATAAAATCTGAATCACTATGGGGAGGGCAGCAGAATGGATGAGGATATGGAGGGTATTCAGGGATATCTGAAAACACACTTGTCACAGTAAGATCCTCCCTCCAGCAGCCCAAAACTTAGGATATTCAGAGCAATGCATCTTTTCACCCAAGGTCTTGCAGTTAAGGAAAAGCTAAATTTCAGAGGCATACTGAGAAAGAGAGCAGAATCAGTTTTACAGTATCCTGAATTCTCATTTTTATCCATCATCAATCTATTGCTAACATTTTGTCTAGGGTGCTTTGTTTAATGCCTGTCCTTGGGCTGGAACTTTATCCCATAGATAAAATACAAACTGAAACAAAATTAAATATAACCCTCGTGTGGAAATACTTGCTCCTGTGGCTGGACAGTTTTCATTGCCATCTTTTGTGAGGTCCCAGCATAAACCTGCAGTTCGTAGTAGAGATGTAGTGGAGATGTGCCCTCAGTTTCCATCTCCTGTTGTTTCAACCTTTCCCTTTTGAGTCTGGGCTAAGCTCTTCCAGCAGGCAGTGTGCAGCAGCACAGAGAAGTGGCATGCAGTTAGCACATCTGTTGGAACATTTCTCCGAATACTGTCATTATACTTAGGTGTGGTGCCATTTGAAACAAATAGGTAGAAAACTGTGACTTCCCAGGGTGAGAGACCACCGTGGGAAGTGCCTTCCAAATACCTTCAGTTTTATGCCATTTAGTGAAATCTGTAGCAAAATATTTGTTCCTCAGAAATCCCTTTATAGGTAGCAGAGAAAAGTCTTTAGCTGCTAAGCAGAGTAGCATCTGGAGCATCAGGAACTCTGTCAGCATCAGGGAAATCATCTCAATCTTCCCTTTTGTTTGCACTGACATTTTTATAGGGGCTCTCCTTTTAGCACATCATTGATTGAGCTTGAAATAGCATAATCAACTCAGTGGGAATTACCAGTAATAGATTACAGCCATGTTCGACTTTCGTTATGGCTGTCTGAGTCCACATCATTTTGCTGCAGTTATTGTGTGTTTACCTTAGGGTAACATGCATCAGAATCCATGAATCTGCATTTCCAAGACAGCATGAGATTTATAAACCTTGACTACTTTAATTATTCACTGAACTTCACTGTTTAGGTTGTTTTCCTCCCAAACTACCCCCTGTTGTTAGTTAATCAAGAGTCTACTTTCTGTCTGATTTTATTGAGATACTCACATTTACACTAAATACTTTCAAGGCAAAATTTGGTTTCCTCACATTGAATTTTAATGTATGTTATAGTTTATTACCACTTTTCCTTCAGTCTTTATATTACTTTCTTTTCTCATGTGTAGTTAATTTAGTTTTGCTGAGCTCTGTTCTTTACACAAAGAGAGCTATGCTTGGGTTTGAATGCTTTTGCCTCTCTTTACTGATTATAATTACTGAAGTTGTGCTTCAAATACGTGGGGTTACTATTCATATTCTTTAGATTTTTATTTTAAAGTTATGTCCTATTTTATGGAGAAACTTTTCCAGTAATATCTGGAGTAATAATTGGACTTTGGGGGTTTTATCCCTGCCTCAGTGTATGAGCCTGGTTTTCAGTGTGTGCTGATGACAGACAGGATTTCCCAGTTCCATGTGATTGCTACAAGTCCTGGGGGTTGGTCTAAGCAGTGGATAGATAACAAAATGAAGCCTTTGCTATTTTTAAAGTGCTTATTCCCAATCGATATGTGGAGAAAAAAAAAAGAGAAAGAAACTGTGAGTCCTTTCCAACCCTAACCATTCTACGATTGTATGACATGAAAACAGTGAAACTTGTATGTTAGAAAATGAATCACTCCATATATTTCTTAAGCCACTCTCATTATTTCAGTGGGCTGCTTGGGAGTTTTGAACACTTCAGGGTCGCCAAAATAATGAATAGAATCAGTGATAGCTGCTTAAACGTGTCTTATTTTCCCTGAAGTTAATGTGAAGATGAGCCCTGTACATTTCTGAGTGTTTACTGTCTTCAGCAGTCATACCTTAACAGATATTTGGGATGCATTTGGGTTTTGATCACATCTTCCAAGTAGTTCAGGTTCCAGTTAAAAAAGTATGAGACCCATCTCTCTTTTTGAACCCCCAGTAGCTTCTTGTTCTCAGTTTGAGTTCTTGGGTTCAAAACACTCCTGAAAATACATCCCCCTTGGGTATCTCTCAAAACTGATCAGAATGCAGATAATGTTCACACACTGGAAAAGACATGAGCAGTAACTGGAACGTGCTATGCTGTCAGCTGAACAGAGATGTGGGTAATAAGGCAAAGGTATAGTTGCAGCATCTGAACTCTTACCACATAAAAGAGTTTGAGCAATGCAGCACGAATCTGCTCACTTTTCCTGACCAGGCTGCCACTGGTTACAGTAAATAACAAAGTGCATGCAAAACCTGACCATGTCCGTCAGGTTTGTGACTAGAGGATGTGCAGGTCTGAGCTGCAGAAGCAGATGGCAGCTCAGCAGGTAGATAAATGCAAACCTCACCCTCGGTGAGCTCATGACAAAGAAAGGGCAGAAATGAGACTGAGAAGTCACCAGTAATGCAGACTGTGTGCCTAATGACACCAGGGAGGAGGAAACTGTCTTTTCTCCACAGACACGCTGTTCCCATACAATATTTGAGCTATCAATATTTATTCTGGTTTTAAACTACTTCAAGACTGACTGACATTTCTTTAAGTTGTAACTCATGCAATGTCAAGATAACCTTTAATTTTCTTCTACCCTTATAATGCAATGGGAATCCACAAAAATAAGACCTAAATTGGAGACATTATAAATACTTTTTATCAGAGGAACGCAGACAAGTGCATTCATGCACTATAGTGGGAGAATTTGAATGCGTGATGCCTTTTTGCTTACCTACAGTAACAGCTCTTGGGCACTACTTTGTGCATGATTAGTATTGTTATTATTGTACAGAGTAAGAACTCTTCTAGCTCAGACTGATGACCTGGTTGTTAGAAACATGATGAATTTTAATGTCCTTCTGACCAGTGGGAACTGATGATTCTGAACTTGCTTCTAGATGACCAAACTGTTCATGAGTAGTCCATTTGCCCATTTTGCCTGTCCACACACAAGAAAAAGGAACCCTGTCTAGTAATTTTTATGGCACAGAAAAGCAGCCTGGGTCACTTCAGTGTGTTTGATGACCAGAGGCTTTTGGGTCCCTTTGTTTAACAGTATAGTCCAGAAAATATTCTGCAGAATTGATTAAATATCAACTTGAAATACAAGTGTAAGTGCTTTAGATTCTAGTTTTCTTAAATTGTTTTCATGTTTGAAAACTAAATCATTCTTTAATGTGGACCCAGCACTTGCAAGCTCTTTTGTCTTTTCCCCTTGGTCCAATTTCCATGTGTTGTTTGGATGCGATACACTGATCTTGGAGAGTCTCAGGAACCTGGGGCTTTGCAAATGAATTCAAGCACTGGCTACAGTAACTAAATATTGCTGCTTTCCAAATTGTGCTACTGGTGCCATCTCCCATTTTAAGTTACATCTCATGAAAGGCTTGCAGATAGGAAGGAGGTGACAGTGAAGGTGCATTTCTAAGAAGCTGCTCAGCAGTTCAGCTTTCGCTTCTGCATTATACTGCACAAGGAGGGAGGTTCACAGTGGGGAAGGTTTTGATTTTTAGGTCTAATGCTGTGGTCTGGCTGAATAAACTCTATCAAAGGAGGTAATTTTTACCATGTGTGCATTGCCAAGGCAAATACCAGCCCATTCCTGTATTTAAGCCTGTTTTATTTTGGGCAGTCAAGTTGTACCCCAGCTTTCTTAAGCATAATTTGTTGGAGAAGTGGTTGCTCAGGATGCATCAGAAGGCATTTTTCTGACAGTGGAATGACTGACTGTGATCCCTTACAGTGAGGGAGATTCCACTGAGCGGGATTTGCTCAAAGGACATAAGGCAGCACAAAAGTATAGACCTTTCTGTTACCCTGTTACACAGACTGCAGGTCAGCCCAGGCTGAAATTGTAACCATTCAAAGGCAAAACTCTGAAGACCGTTTTTGCAGACGATGTTAGCCACAGAGCCGTCTTGTTCTCCGTGCTGTGATACAGCAATGCTGGCGTGCGGATTGAGGTCAGATGATGTCTACCTGATCAGGCTGAAGTCACAGCACACTAAGCTCACATAACAGCTCTGTCCTTTTAGCTAAACCGCTGAATTAAGCAGTCTGTATACACAAATAGCAGTATGATTCAAATTGGTTCATAGAATCAATCAGTTAATGTCAGTTTGCCTTTCATTTCCTAGACTGGTTATGAACATGTACGTATGTGGATGTGAGTTAGAGGTTGAAACATCAGCCAGGAATACAAAGGTACTTCATATGAGCTGATCTAGACTTCTTCAGACCCAAAAATTTTTCCTTTATCAAGAACCTTGATCCCATCTGAACACCTACATGGGCCTTTTACTACGATCTGCAACATATTTAAGGGTCCAACACATTTAGCAGACTGCACCCTTGCCCCACCTCCAGCTCCAGTGGAACCAACCCCTTGACTCCAGCTGTAGCAGCATGCATGGAGGACTGCACTTCTTAAAGATCATGAGCCTCCTCTGTGTGTTCTCACTGCCTAATTGAAAAATGGGGCATCAGTGGCCCAGAGCAAACTGGCAGCAGAACTGGAACCTCTCATCATTCATCTGTATTGAACAATAGAACAACTTTGTCCTGAAACAAAGCAGGTGAGGTGCCTGCTTCCCAGCCTCCATGCACACACGCCCATGTGCGCTCCCATTCCCCCACCCACATCTCACATGTAACAGTATTGTGCACACACGTATTTATAGCCTCCTGTAGCATTACTGCTTATTTCCTTGCGCACACAAGCCTAACTAACAGCTATCAGTCCATTCATTCTTGATTTAAACATAATTAACAGTATGCTTAAGTAATGATTTTGCTTATGTCTACTAACTGAAGGCAAACTTGTCAAACTACTGCTCCATGAATTTAATTCTTCCTCTTGATTTTGGGAAATTCAATTATTCTAATGCAGTTAGTCATATAGTAAATGTTTGCAAGTTCTCTTCTGTTGCTTAGACACTTCAGAGTATTTTCTAGATTATTGTAATTTGTTGCCTAGAGAGCTTATAAGCAAAAAATGGTATCTTTATAAATCGTCAGATGGACCCGACTGTTCTATACAAGCTCTGCAGCATACAAGGCATTTGCTTCAATTTTAAGTAAGCTACCGAATGTCTTTTCTTCTACAGTATCATTTTACAAGGGGGGAAGAAAGTGATCCAAATAATTGTTAGGATTGATGGTCTTATCTGTGGGTGTCAGCCCAGCACACGTTAGCAGGATGTTCCACAGAGACTGGAGATGGGCAAGGAAGGGGAGCATTCCTCCAGAAACAGGAGCAACCTTCCCTCCTTCTCCCTGCAGGAGACTGAGGCTGGGCTTCAGCAGCTGAAGCTCCAGTGGACTTTTGCCCTAGGAGCTACATGTCAGTGCACAGGGGGATCTTACAGGCATCACCTCTGCACTGTGTGGAAAAGCAGGGATTCCTTAAAACCCTTCAGTTCTGCCCCACACCACTGCTGTTACATGCATTCTTCCTTGGCTGTTTCAAGCATATGTTTATTTACATTTTTAGCCATATTAAAATCATGGAGTTGCAACTGTTCAGATCATTAGTGAATTCTGCTCCCACATTAGCTGGAGGGGAGTCTTTCAAGTGTATCACCTTAGCTTGGTAATACGCTTGAAGATACAATAGCTTGTTACATATTCTGCTTACTGACATCATCCAAGTGTTTAGGAGTAGAGGCAGTGTCCTTGAGGTCTCTGGGAACACACACTATGCTACACTGCATGACTAATGCCGTTCACTTGGTAGTAAAATTCTGATTCTCTGACTGGTTCTTTTAGCTGCATTCCTCTATTCATCTGGCTGGAACAAAGCAAGACACAGATGCTGTTATGATGTCTCGCAGGACTTGAAAAGATAGCCCAGTAGCACTGTGTATTGATGCAGAGATAGCTGTCTTGTGAATATTGCTGGCAGTTCAAAATACACACTGAATAAGAGAACGGGTAGGAAAGGACCGTGTTTCAGAATCCAAGCACAAACAATCTGCCTTAGAGAGCAGTAAGCTGTCAGCTGCCAGCTTCTGAAAGGTTTGTGGTCATTTGGGGGGAATCTCCAGCCATCTATACTACGACGCTCCAGCTCAGGGAAGCTCATTTCATTCCATACAGCTAAGGACAAGGGCCTGCATTTTCTGAGTGATCAGCCTTTTAAAATGTCCCTTGATAAATAAGATAAACGATATGTGACTCCGCTGTCACCATCTGAGTGAAACAGACCTGGCTTGAAACTTCCCCGGCTCTCACTGATGCTGACAGAACTCCAGATCTGGGGGTCCTTGTCTGCAGTTTGTACCAGTTTGTTTCACAGCAAATCAGTTTTGTTACACAGATACAGCCCCTCTTAAACCATGATCTATCAGCCTTGTATTTAGCTTCCCTATCAATTAAAAATAAACCTGTGTAAACTATGACATAGTTTCCAGATAAAGACTTGAATCAATTTAATTAAATTGATCTAAATGTAACCCAAGCCTTTTACATATACACTAACACACATATATATTTGTATGTTATATATTAGGAATACAAAAACACTGGGAGCCCACAAGAAACAAAACAGAAAGTGTTTTTAAGACAGCTCTGATTTGGCAGGGCGCAGAAGGCAGAAGAGTGTTAGGCTAAGGGAAATCAAGCTGTGAGTAAAATTGCTGTGCCAAGAGTTCTGATTAAATGATGCCTGACTGAGTTATGCCCTGTGAATACCTTACCCCACCTGGTGCACCCTTCCCACCCAGTACAGATTTCTGCCAACATGAAGTTAATTTAACCATATAGTGCTCTTCATACATATAGTTACACATCACAACCTAAGAACAGTAGCTGTATTACATCTTAACCCAAATAGGAATTTATTTGTATATGTAGTACCTTCTGAAACTCTAAACATAAAGCTCTAGTGTTTGAATATAATTCTCATCAAGACCCTATCAACCAGGCAACAGCTCAAGGCCTGTCATGCTCCTTGACTCTCTCAGAGTTGTGTGCTTCGTGATGTCCTGCAAGTACTTTATCAGAACCTCTGATGATGATACTCATGCTACTCACAAATAGGATGGCACAAGAAGAGTCACAGCTAGTTGCTGTCTGTGGGCTTTTCTTACTGAGCTGACATGATGGCATTTCAATGTAACTGAAGAGGTCTTTCCGTCAAAACCAAACCAAACCTTAAGCTTTGCTTACCGCCAAAAATTTCACTAGAAGTTGGCACTGCTTTCCCCAATAGAAATAGCCTAATTCCAGCTGATCTTGCTACAGGTTGAAATCCAAAAACCTGGATATTTTCACAGGATAACCTGCACATTAATTAGCTCATTGTGAATTCTTAAACATTGCATATATCTGCAAAACTCTCCTTTTGCCAGTAATCCTCAGCTCTGCTGCACTGACAGGAGACAGTTTGTCATTTCATCTGAAATCACCAGGGACTTTGGAGTCTTAGAGAAAACCAAAAGATTTGGATGCAGTGAAGTACTTCATTTCAAATAATGCTCTAGGTAAGTGGAGCATATTGCCAGGTGACCTCCATAGGTTTTACATTAATGCATTGGCTCAAATTCCTATCGTGTGTGTGTGTCTGCTGACATGGGGTGAGTAGCCACTTGTACAAGTAAATACAGCCACTCTTTTTGAGCCATGTTACCTAGGGCAACTTGAAAATTTACCCTAAACCTGATTTAGTATCTCATAAGCCTGATTTATTTGTGCTCTGCTATAAATGATCATTGACTGAGCATTCAAAGAGGAAAACCAAGTGAACTATACATACAGAATGACTGCTTATCTTTGCAAGGCACCCTTCCCTGTGCATACTGAATGCTTCATCTTCTCAGTGGTCACTTACAAATTCTCAGCTATAAACTCTAGATCTGATTCTCCTCTCGCAAGAGTGTAAATCAGAAGTAGCTACGCTGAAGCCAGTGGATTTATACTACAGTAAATCCAATGTGAGTGAAGAATCACACAGTTTCCCATTGACATCAACAAAAAGAACACTGGCTCCATGTAAATAAGTGGCCAGAAGCTTCCTTGAGTCCATTCCAGTTGGCAAAAGATATTTGATAAATGCATTTTAATGAGGCTCTTTTAAGCTGTGTTGTATTTCACCTGATGTTTGTATGGTAGTTCTTAGAAACTGGTTTACTGCATGAAATATAAGATACTTTGATGCAGTCATTATATGTATATGTGAGAACAGGAGGTTGGGTGTGCTACTTATGGAGAAAACATACAATTTAAAGTTCCCAAATGGCATCTTTACATAATTGTTACAAGACAGCGGATAAATAGCTGGAGTGGTAAAAAAAGAAACAGAATCATAACACTAATGGTAAATAAATATTTGCACACACATGCCACACAATAATTTCTAATTTAATGTCAGAAGACAAAGAAGAACAGCTGCTAGCTCTAGCTTCCATAATAAATAAGTTCATGCAAAATTAAATATGGTACTGATACAGATTTAAAACCCTTCCTGTACTTTGCAGGTATTGTTAAATATTCCCTGAAGTTATCCATTCCCATCTACCTTTAGGAATCAGCAAAAAGATCTCTTTTTAAAAGGATGTGGATTCTGTGAAGTGACAGGGTTTGCTGTAAGTAGGGTTTTGCTTTGGAACAATAAAGAGAGAATTCTCTACTTCTCGATCCAGCATACTGCACAGACTGTAGGTACCTTATATATTGGGGCTCTCTGCAAAAATAACCCTATTTGCCAGCAGCTCGTAAACAGACCTCTTGCATGTCAGAGAGTGCACATCATGGCTGCACAGGTTTCAGCAAAGACAGTTTTTAAACCGCTTTCTAGTCTGAGCTCGCTAGGGCTCATGGTGTTCCTGGCTCCAAGGCTGCCCCTTTAGCAGCAGCTCCAGGTTCCCTGATTGGGAACGTCAGGCAGTGTGGATGTGCTCACCCTTGATCTAATTTTGTTTCACTGAAACACCACTGTTTAAACGGAAGCAGAGTGAATCTGGTACCAAGCACCACATGGAAACCCAGCCTGAAGGCTTCAGTGCTGAGGTTCAGAGTTGCCGATGGTGATCTGCCTTAGTGACAGCAAGTTAAGCAGAGAAGAGAGAATGAAGGTCTTGTGGGATGTGGGGATGTGTCCTGTGGATGCAAAGTGTCTTGCTTTATCCTCCAAACACTGCAACAGAAGTTAGAAGAAATTTTCAGCCCTGCTAAAGCAGCCTGTAGCAATATGGAAATGTGGTAACCTGCAGCTGAAAATGGAAATGTAAGCAACTCCCAAGATGTATGCAAGAGAGGACAGGCTCCTCAGGTGAATTTGTCCTGGAAAAGGGAATGCACTAAATACCACTGAGCATGGCAGCTGTATGGGATTACTCTTCTATTAACATTTTGTAAGATGAAATGAATGCTTTGATTTTTGCCTCAATTCTTATTGAATCATGTTGCATCTCATTATAATGATAGTCATTTCCAGATACCATTAGCATTTTTAGAAGCAGCTATTTAATATTCAGGGCTTCTTTTTTTTGTCTGATTTATCAGTGTCATGAGTGAAGGGGGGAGCTTTAGGGGTGTTGTTTGTTTGTGCTAGAATACACAACCAGTAGAAACCTGTCTGCTTGACAAGTCAGCCCTTCCCTGCTCATTTCTAGAGTTTCCATTTGAAACCAAACTGTCTAATCTTCCTCTAAAAATTGTTTATGGCTCTTGTATCACCACTTCCTTTCATAAATGCTGTCAGTGTATGGGATACCCTTTCTACTTCAGAACCTGCTTATAGCTGTATATTCACCAAGGTGATAAAGTACATTTGATTTTCACTGAAACAAGCTTGAGGGCCCTGTTTATAGAGTAACTTGCACAGTCGTTCAGTATTAATTCCATTTGTGTGGAAGTTAAGCTGTGAATTCCAAACAGCATAATAATCCTGCCTCGCTGGGGTGAAGGTTGAATTTCAGAGTATAATTAAGTTCTAGGAAAAGGAAACACCCCGTGTCATAAATGAGAAGCTGTTTGCATAGTAAATACCGTAATTAAAAATTATTAATATAACTAGAATTAATTAATATCAATCAAAATTAATTCTTCTCTGCAGCATACTCTTAACCTGGAAGTGGAGCACAGATCGTTTCAAAGTGAGTGAGCACACTGCAAAGCTTGAGTGAAACTTCTTCAGTGGCTCACTGCTTGTAGCGAGGATCTCTACTGTAGGCTGCTGAACCACCCAAAGAGGTCACGCTCACAAAACTGAACCCAGGATAAATTTTGCTTAATTTTGGGAAATGGAAGAGTCTGATCAGAGTGGAGCTCATATCTCCACACAGTTTCATTAGTCAGTCCTTGGTTTTGACCCTGTCCCTTAGCTGGGGCTGTTTCACAGCTCTACAGCTACCTCTGAAAGGTGCGTTACCAACTCCCTGTGGTAGTCCTGCAGCAAAGCAACATCCCACGGCTGCCCACCACCAAAGCAATGCTTGCTCGTAGTAGTGTGAGCCCTGAAAGTTGAACTTTTACTCTGCAGCTCTCCCACTGATCCCTGCAATAGATCTGAAAGTGTGGAACTGGAAAATAAACCCCAAGGCATCAAGCTACAGCTCTTCCTAAAGCATAATGATAATCCTTTGTAGTGTTTGTGATTTGAACTATCACTAACAACTGCATCAGTAGCAAAGACCCTGAAGATAGGCTGGTCACAGATCAGAAGGATATCAGGAAACATGAAGAAGCTCCTTAATTAATTTCTAATCCTTTTTCAGCCTTAATCTTCTTTTTCATAGTAAGATCTGGCATTACACATTTTCTGCACACATGCTTTCTAGATGATGTAGATTAAGTCTTGGGTCTCTGATTTGCTAGAAACAGCATGTTGGTAGGTTATTGCAGCCTCATACTGGGATAGTGCAGGATTACTCTGCCTGGGCTGATATATTCAGCTAAAATATTCATTAAAAGTATGTGAAATTGGTCCAATCATCCAGGTTTTTTGTCTATACTTTTTCAGTGCTTCATAAGGGTTTGCTCAGCCTTTTTGCCATTACTGGAACTGTTTTATTTGTGCATTTATCCCAGAATTAGACTTTGCATTTAGCATTGCTAGGTGAGTGGTGGGAGGAATTCCCAGTGCTTTCTGGCTGGGGCAGGGGGCACATTTCTGGAATAGGAGCACAAATACTGCAGATTGGTATTTTGTAATCAGAAGGTGGGTTTTTTCCTTGGTAGTTAATGCTGTAGTGTCTGCAAATTTATGATGTCAACACAAAAACTAAATGGATATGCTTCTTATACTAACACAACTAATACTGATGGGTGAACAATAGTCAGTACTGTCTCCTGTAGCAGAATCAGAAGAATATGAAATATATATGTTAGACAATTCTGTCCCTATAAAATTCTGTGGCAAAATAGTTTCAGGATCCTATAGAAGGATCATAATGGTGTTTTTTCAGTCCTTTCTAACAAAGTTTCTGAATTTCCCAACAGTTAAACAGGAATTTTGCATGAAGATAGGGAGGTTTTTTAATATGGAGTTAGCCAAATTTACAGCTATCTGGACTACCCTCCAGTCTTGCTTCTGCTGCTTCCAATAGGAGCAGATGAGGCTGTAACTACAGCAGAGATAGAGCATTCATCCTTTCAAACTCAGAAACCAAGGTAGGTCAGTGCTGACAACGTGTTTTGAATTGTTCTCGTGTGCACTTACAGCACTGCCAGATCCACATTTAGATAAGACTTTATAATCTGTCCCTCAGCCTTGATCAGGAGAAAAAATGTGTTCACTTGCTTGGATGAAGCCTTGCACTGTGGAAATGAAAGGCTGAACATTTACTGAGCATTTTCAGCTGGGTAGAACACACACATTCCTGTGCTTCTGTCAGGATTTAGGTTTCTTTCAGACAGCAAATTACAGAAAGCATTCAGCAATTCTTCTGCAAACATCACAGTGAATAGGGACGCAGAACAGATGAAGGTTTTACCCAGAGGAGCAGAAGACCTTAGGGACCTTCCCACCTGTGTTTAACTTGCTGCAGAGCTTCGCAGGAATGGGCACTACAAGAAAAGCACTACAATTTTAACTGTGCTGACTACCCTTATATATAGGACAGGAAAAGAAATACCAAACTAACCAAATCATTGAAAGATGAACGGGGAAAAAAATAAATCACTTTACACAATTTGCAGATGAAAACATTCAGATTAACATTTCCCTAATAGACTAAGGGATATATTTAGGACTTGCCTAGGATTATTAAAAGCAGCCTTCTCTGTTAAAATGTTATGATTGACAGAATCCTGTTTACGCAGCACTTGTGAGAATGAGGCCATGCCTGCTAAGGTGCCTCGATGTGGATAAAGTTGACCTAAATGAGCATTTCTCAGACTTCCAGCATGTGTGGGCCACTTCTGGTTCTGTCTTCATGTGTCTGCAGGTCCCCTCAGTGTTCTCCTCTGCCTTGCAGGCGTTCAGCTGCTGCCAGCTGGTGAAGGTCACTGGCAGTCCCCATGCAATCTAGGGGCTAAGCTATGGACATTTGTCATTCTGTGCCTCCTCATTTCAGTGTGACAGCATCATTTGAGGAACACTGTGCATAGAGCATAAAATTTTTATCTTAGAAGCTCTTGGTTTGATACTGTTTTGCTTTTGTGTGACAAGGCATACGAGGAATGAGAGACAGGGATTTAGGAGCATTATCTACATACAAATGCAAAAGACAACAAGCAACAGTATTTAAACCAGAAACCTGGAATCCCTTAAAGGTGATTTGCCCATAACATTTCTATTCAGGTTGTGACTCAATACCTATTACTATGGTGTCAATTGTCAGCTTGAATATATCACATTCTGTTCAGTAATCCCTTGGTGGTTCTGTTGTGCTTTATCGTCTATAAGTTTATGTTGCAAGTGTTCCTTGTGCTAGGAAAGCATAAGCTGGTAGGACAAAATTAAAGAAAAGGGGAAAAAAAAGAATGCCTCTGTAAAAGAGCTGCATTACACCCTGAATATGTACCCTGACAAGACATGCAAATAAGCACCTGTGTATTTGGGTAATTATGAATCTGCTTTTGGTCCCAGAATGGATCTGTATATGTGTGCATATATATATACATATGTATATAAAACCACAGTCATACATAATACACAAGCTACATTCACTCTTGAGGTGGAAGTTAGAATACCAAAAATGCTTTTCTATTTCGACCTGACTCATTTGAGGATGTTTGGACCCTACATGTATTATAGTCTTATGTGTGAAAGAATTTTGTACTGTTTCCATTTGATTTGCTTGCTTTAGTAACAGGTCTGCTATTATCAAATAAACCTTCTGCCCATTTAACCACAGAGTAATCTCAATAGCCAGTCAGGTATGTAAACCTTTTTCAGTGAGTAGACTGAGTGTTTGAAGACACCAGGATATTCCTTATCATGTGCAAAGCTTTCATATATTTGAGACAAAAGGAAAATAAATTTCAACAGTGATGGCAATTACAGGCAACTTTGTAAGCACTGCACATTGATCTACCCACTGGGTTCCATCACCTTCCTCTCCGAGTAATGTGATTAGCCATAATGTTACCTGGAAGTATTGTGTGGACTGTATCTATCAAAATGAGCTAGAGCAGAGGTAAGAATGTGTCTGCCTGTTGATGGTGAAGTTGCTCAAGTTATTCTCCTGTACATGAACAAATCAGTTGTTGGAAACTCCTTGCAATTGAGAAAACCAAGCAAAACTCCTTCTTCCCTTGCTGTGGTGGGTCATCTCCGACTTCAGAAATACAGCATTACCTTTCTGCACACCTGCTATCTTTTGTTGCCTCCTGCACAATCACAGCACCTCTAACCAAAGCTCCAGCCCTTCGCTCAGGGGCATGCCCATAGTTAGGGGTGGACATTGTTATTACAGCTGTATGCGTAATTCAGTCTGGTGACTGAAATCACCTCTAAAAAGGAGAAATCTACTACAGAAACTTCTAGGCAGCCGTACCTGACTGCTTTTTGTATGCAGCAGATTTGGCCCAGTGTCCTTATTGCAAGTGAATGTCAACAGTGGAAGGATAATAGATTAGAGTTCTAGGAAAAACTTCCCATATAAATTAAGCCATTTGCCAAGTCAGTTGATGCCCTACTTTCAAGACTGTCATAGCAAGCGATTCTGAGCAGTCTCTGCTTATTAAAAATGGAGTACTAAAATCAATACAGCAATATCTTGTTGGAGAAAATTCAATTTATCAACAGGTTTGTCGTTTTAAAGATGATTAAAGGACTTGTTTATTAGGCATCATCTAGGCTTTAGAAATAGCTGGTATGAAAATAATATGACATAAGCCACAATGGACTTACAAATCTTTCAATTACATCAGGGAGTGGATATTTTTCTCTAAGTGAAGCCCTGGAAGCATTTCCTATCTTTACTTTAAACTACATCAGTCATCAATTCCATATTAAAAACTAATACCGCTCACAGGTTTCAGTAGCTCAGGGGAAGACCTGTTACACAATCTCGGCATTTAAAGTAGTTAAAATACGAAGTGTGCTGAAATTTTCATTACTGTCTTGGAAGAAATACTGATTCTGATCTGCAAGAGTTAATTTTTGAAAGCTCCAGTTTAATTTCTGCCAAAGTCCTACCTAGTTATTAAGAACATAAGCACATTTAAAGCGTTTACTGCAGGTGAAAACAACAAATCAGAGCGTGAGAACAAACTCCAAAACTCATCTTCCTCCGGGATAAAGAGAACAAGGGTGCCTCGACCCTTTAAATAAGATGTTCAGTGCTTTTCAGCTATAATTTCTCACAAACAGGAAAACGCACACTAAAGTGCATGTGCAAACACCCAGAGTTAGGAAAAACACCATTTCACAGGCACTTGGGAGCATCCAGCTTCTGGTTTGCACTCTACAGAGAAGGAAAAGGTATAAAAAACAGGAGGAAGAGCACTTACTACTGAACAGGAATGCTGATCCATAGCTGAATATGAAGTACTATTTTAAATTATTATTCCTGGGAAGATAATAAAGATTAATTTGTCAACATTACTGCTTCAACAGATTACACATTCTTGAACAGATTACACATTTCTTGAAGAAAACACTTCTTAAAAATGAACTTGTCTTATATATGGAAAGTGAACATCCTACCTAGTCTAAATTGGATTCCTGGTGGAAAAGCGTTCAGTCACATGCTGACCTCTAGCTAACTTTACTGCATAACCCTTTCCACTTTTCCTTCTGAACCCTTCTGCAAACACAGATAAATCTGCATTTCGGTAAGCAGCAGTGACCAAGAAAAGCAGAGGGAAACCAATGGTAAACTGGCATGATACAAAAATTGGTTTTCTAATAACCTTTTCCAGAAGAGTTCTCACCATTTCTTTATGATTTGAGCTAGGGAAAAGTGGCTTTCGCTTTGCAGAGAATAAAACACACTTGGGAATGATGTAAAAGGAAAAAAATACTTCTTGGTATTCAGAGCCTTGTGTCATTTTGATTGCTTGTAAAAATACTAATTTACACAAGTCCAGTATAACCAAAAGATATGGTCCAGAATACATAGAGCTGTACAGAAGATTAGAACAATGAACAAAGAAGTAGCTCTTCCTCCCCAGCCATTCAGTGCATAAACGCAGCAGGTAAGGGGAATGGAAAGTGGACAAACAAGGGAATAAACACAGGATCTCTTGTTTTTAGCAGAGACGTGCTCATGAAGTGAGGTTTTAGGAATGTTTGTCATTGAAAGGGGTTTGTGTGTACATCAGTGGCCTGATGACACACATACATAACACCATGTCTAAAAGCATCAGAGGAGGTGAGTTCTGCCCCTGGGCTCTCATGTAGCCTGGAGCTCAAGTTCATGCTATAGCTCAAATTCCCCAGTATTCCATCCAACTTGTGCACTGGCTCTCAGACACACTGGAATTAGAGGCATATCAGAACACAAAGAAGATTCTTCCGGTTAAGCTAGAATTGATAATTCTTTAAGGAGCTCTGTTTCTAAAGAAATGCAGGTTTGTGGTGTTTTAAAGTGCACTGTCAGGGAAAAAAAGAAGAAGAAAACAAGAGTTCTGAAGTAGAGTGAAATGTCAGGAAAAGCAAAGAGAATTTCAGGACAGGGATGGTTTGTTTTTCTTTATTTCTACCACTATTGCAGCTCCAGTGTGTTCTCAACATAAAAAAGTACACAAATGCTTCTGAGGCAGATAAAATGAGACAAGTAAAACAGTCCTCTGTAACAGGAACAGTAATATTCTGTAACAGGAAAGCCTAATTTATTCACCTTCTTTAAAGAACTAGAAGCAGACCAGGACAGAACAGCTCTTTGCTGCTGCTGAGAGAACACGGTGAAATATGCCACCAGGCAGAATAGCTCATGATTTTTGCATGCCACTAAGGATTTGCCTTGACACCTAATGAATTTTGTTGAAGTCAGATTTCAGGTTCTCTAAATACTGGTTTCCCTCCAGAGGGACAGAGCTCCGGAAATTATTTTGCAATAACTATGCATTTTTTCCTTGGCAGTGATTTGGGAAGCAGTTTGATATTGTGCTGTGTACTGCTGTGAAAACTTGTTACACTTCTGCTAAACCACCTGATAAAACTTTTGTCCCTTTCATGGCTAAAAAGCTGAGCTTTATAGATTCATCTTTTCATTCCAATGACTTATATTTTCAGTAAAGCATTACCGTGCTTCTCTGGTTACATGACGACTCAGGCGCTGTGATTTCCCCTGAGCAGGACTGAGTACATTGCGCTGCCTTGGAATTTCATGGCTAGAGTGGCCAGGGAATTTCAGAAAGCAGCAGTGGTCACTTCATTATTTTGGAGGGTTTAAGAAAATTTAATAGAAATTCCTGGCAGCAAATGAGGTAGAGCAATAAAGAACTACAGCAAATGAGGTTTTCTGGCTCTTGTATCATTAATCTTAATAACGGTATGTTTTGATTGTGGTATGAGAGAGATGAACTTTGCACATCCTTCAGCCTGCTTAGAAAACTGAATGCTGCTCACTCCTTCAGACAGCAATCTGATGCTCTGGATACACAACAGCAATAGGTTGTGCTGATTTATTAATCTAGGCCTGTGTGTGAGGACAGATAGTTATCTTGCTCATTCTATTCACAAAAGTTAGTAAAAAAAGATTGTACAGATACAGATATAAGTGTATAAAGATACACAGATGTAGGTAAAGTGAAACACACTAGTTTCAATATACATCCTACAAATTCCGTCTGATCTGGACTCCACTGGCAATCCTCTGGCATTTCAACTCTGAAATCCAGGCAGCTACCAAAGGTCAGTGCACCTCGGTATCACTCACTGTAAAAGGACTCAATTATACCCTCAGGATTTTAACATATTCCATTTTACATTTCAAACCTGTATCAAAAATGGAAAGAGTCATTTTTCCTTTGTCTGGTTTGCTCACAAGTTTGTAGCCTTCTGTACCATTTAGAGCCTTCTGAAAATTTATGTAAGCCTTCTGATTTTAAATAGGCAGCTCTTCTGACATCCCCTTACCCGAGACAAGAACTATCCTTAGCACAGTTTCTAATGCAGATTCTTCAAGCTAAAATCTCGTTACAGACTGCTAGACTGAATTAGGGTAATGAGTTCTCCAAGCCCCAGTTATTCTCACAATTACTTACTGACTTAGCCTAATTCTAAACTCAGGTTAATCAACTAAAACAAGCACGCAAATATAATTTTTCCCTCTTTCATGTAACGCTAATAACTGTGTCACAGCCCAGGATGAGACTTGTCATCAGTGCTAAAAAGGTGGCTACAGACACACAGGACTCTGAATTGTTAAGCCTAGTTCTGCAATCCCACAGGAACATCCTTTTTAAACACTAGAGCATGGCACCGGCACATGACACTTCACAAGGAGCTTGAGTTCTCTGCTAATAAACCAAAGTCACTCCAGAACCTACCACAGTGAAAACCTTGGTCTTCACTGAGCCATGTCTGAGCTTGAAGAAGTAATAGTATTTATTAAAAGAAACCAGCTGACAGTGGTCTCAGCATGGAGACCATGTCCCATTCTACATACTTGGAACCTCACATCATCCCTTCACCATTTTACCTAGCTGGAGATACCTGCGACTGTTGCTGCCTTATGTGCTGGTTAACTGCACACTGCATGGTTCTTGCTGTACATGAAGTCCCTTGAGGTCACATTGCAACCTAACTGGTTCTCACAAGTTCCTCTTCTGCACTTCAGTTTGCCTGCAAATACGCAGGCTGTAGGTTTTAAGATACTGTGAGGCAGAAGAGGTGAACATTGAGATCTACTCTGCTTTCCTACAGCAAAACATTCTTCATTCTTTTTTTTCACCCCAAATGGTGCATAATGGTTCCCCCCCCTGCAGGAAGCTCTCAGCATCAAGGTATGTCCCCATCTTAAAAATCCTTACTGGTCCCTCAGGCCTTCAGCCAGCACTGATGGAAGCAGATCCCTTGACCAGTCCAGAAGCCAGTTTTTCTGCTTGTCTGTCTCTATAAAAATTCAATGAAAGCTCCAGGATTAAATTCACCTACTACAATATGTACTATTAGTAAATGTACTCTTACTAGATGCATTCCAACTACTAAATGTAGTTGCAATGTTCTAGATTAAGGAGAGCATGATTTCACTCTGAAGCTAGCATTAACACACACAGCAGTTATTAATGCCAGACACAGTCAATTCGGCTGCATCTAGATTAGGCTTCCTAGTTACTAGCAGCCAAAACTCACGGCATTCCTGGAGTAGTGGGATCACAATAAAGCAGTTTGAGTGGGCATTACCAGTCCTAGGAGCAGTTTCATTCATTCACATCCTATGACATACAATTATCTCAGACTAAGCACAACCTTTTAGGCCCTCTATTAAAAGTGTATTTTTGGCACAGAACAGCATATACATTTTGAAACACATTATTTTGATCACTGAAAATCGACACGTTGGGCTCATTAGCCAGGAAACCTGAATATCTCATTTATGAGCTTTGCTCCAAGTGTTTTTACAGGTCAGTGACTAAAGGAAGTAAACAGGCAAAGCTGCAGAGTAGTGAGTGGGGAAGATTCTTAACTGAAAGTGGTGCTTTAAGAAGAAAAAACCCCACATCATGCCATATGCTGGTACATGACACATTACATCAGGCACGTAAATGGGTTAATTGGACTCATTAACATCATTTCCTTCTTAAAACTTTTCAGCTGAGAAGATGAAAAGATGATGTTAATCTTTACACTTCTCTTACATTTTACATTCTTCACACAGACCTTTTATAATCAAATATTGATGACAGTGCCTGTTGTTCTTCAAAGCCCAGCAACTATATTGCAGCTCCCTCCCAGTGAGTGGCAC
Organism: Neopsephotus bourkii; assembly: GCF_033783945.1. NCBI lineage: Eukaryota > Metazoa > Chordata > Aves > Psittaciformes > Psittacidae > Neopsephotus > Neopsephotus bourkii. The sequence goes on from NW_026902223.1 coordinate 5,746,054, forward strand.
TGTATCAGACCTCTGGTATTTCCTTATCTTTATTTTCCTCCCCTCCACTTTTTTTGTCTTAGAAACACAATATAAGATCTATTGGATTCTTGCCAGAAAAGGCACTTTGGCATTTTCCTTATCTGATGGCCTTCGAGCAACCTGCTGAGCCTGCATCCCTCATATGCTCAGTTGTAGGCTAGAAACCTGCTTGAGTGATGCAGCAGACCCCACAGTTCTGTCCCACAGCTGAAACCGCCACTTGTGAACCTAAAGCCATGGGTTACACTTGCGTCACACAGAAAATGATTGACTTTCTGCCTGGCTATGGAAGTCCTCGTGGTCTATAGGTACTAGCCACACGGGATGGGTCAACAGTGCTCTCTGCTGGCAGTAAGAAAAGCTTGCAGGAGTACAGCTGCAATTGCCTTCAAAAATAAAGAACGAAACACTTACACATTAAAGGCCCCGAGACATTTACAGGCTAATCTATGGATGACCGTGATTTACAAGGTCAAGAAGCATGCTGTGCATTGCAGACATGATTCAGAGAATAAAGGTGTGCCAGCAGCGCTTCCACCAGTTCTTTACATGCTGTTGCATACAGTGATTAAGCATAAGGCTAAAAAATTAAGCATAAAGATAAAAGCAGGGGAAAAGTATTATGAAACATAACTATTCAAATGTACAAATACTCATCAAAAGCACTTAAATAGAACTGAATGCTCTGTAGAAAACAATGACTTAAAAACCATTTAAAAATTCTTATCTATGTATGTACACACAGACAGGCTACTTTAGGATAAGGATAGAGCTCTCAGAAGTCTGGAAAATCTATAGAACAACTGCCTCCTATTTGATTATATCAATCTCTTCTTCAAAACAAGACTTTAAAAGCCCAAAATGCCTGTTTTAAACAACTATTAAATAACTTACAAGAATAACTCTGTAAAATAATGTTAGTTTCCAGCTTGGGTCCCCTCTAACAAGAGCTAGAAAATTAAGGCAGCAGCATAAAACTACTTGTAAAACTAGCTGGCTGTCATAAGCACAATATTAGGAAAATGAATGTTCTTGTATAGCCGCTGCTTTGAAATAGGGGAATGTAATTCTGCTGCAGAGAGTCAAGCCTTAGTAAGGTTACATTTGAAATTCTAGTTTGGTGCAGTGCTTTGTCACAGTCCCTGAAGTCAGATTTCAAATTGCAGACTTGCCCTGAAGTCTGTGCAGACTTGGTTTTCACTCCCTGAAGCAGTCTCTGCTTTGCACAGGAGAGATACAAGGTACTTACTACAGTATGATCCATTTAAACCAAAGAGGATGATATTTTATATCACAGAATATGGTCTGCTTAAGATCCTATGAACCACCACCAAGAAAACATTAAGTGATAGAAACTTGACCAACGCTACCCACTGCTATTGCCACATGGATACGGAACAGCAGGAACCAAAGGTGATGACAAAGTATGTGGTAGTAGGAGTTCAGGTGCTGCTGACAGGGAGGAAGTGCCTACTCCTTGCGCCTGCAGCACTGTGTTCCTGTTCTGCTGGAATACAGGACTCCAGGAGGAAAACATGGAAGCTAAGTGGCAGGTGATCGAAATCTGGTTATTGCAGGACACAAAACTGGGGCACTATGGCACCTTGAAAGTACTCTTCAGTCCTTGTTGATTTGCTTCCCTACCAGCACTAGACCTTCTTTGGGCTATATCTTATTTTTATCCTAAAGAAAAGAACATCTAATATTGCAGATAAGATCCAAGGACACTGCAGCAGGCAGCCAGACACAACTGATTTTCTTGCTTCCTTACATTCAGTGCTGCTCCAGTGGCAGATTCTGATGTTCTTGGAACTAATCTTCAGACCACTCTTAGTTGAATAAATCCAAAATGCACTATTTCACTGTTTGCAAAGGCCCCTACGAAACAAAGAACCTGCGCTACCCCTTGAAGAAAGCTGACACCGAACTGCTAACATAGCAGGGGACTGAAAGGCAAAGAATTTATCTCAGCTCCTTCTCTTTTCCTCTTGTAGTCTCTGCTTCTGTTTCTAGCATGGCTTTGCCCTGAAACAGACTTCTTTTTCCATCACTTTGAGTGCTTAGGGGTTTGAAGGCTATTTTAACACAGACTGTAATGTAAAGATGTAGGCCACAAAGGAAGTTCTGAAAATACTTAGTTCGGGACTAGTTGTGGAATATAAGATGAAGGGAACAAGATACACAGTTAAGTAGGACACAACAAAAATGCTTCCACAAATGCAGGGTGTTAAAAAAGCTCATTAGAAAAAAAGTGGTTTGGGATCAGATTTGGATTTGAGGTTTTTTCCTTTCCTAATGGTCATAAGGGTCTGCAGAGTTTCAAGCTAAACCTGCATCAGAGAACGGGTTTAGTAGGTATGCATTTTTTGTTAACTTTGCTAGTGTTTCACCTTTCAAAGAGCAGAACTGGGACTTTTTTGTGATTACAGGACCACCAAGTTATACACAGATACCACATGAGTGTTCAGATCTTACTTAGAAACGTAGCATAGAATATATTAGTAGTGTGTGCCTGGGTGGCTGCCTTGCATCAAGGTAAAGGGAAAGAATAATGCTGCTGGGGAATTACATGCACAAAGCTCTGTGAAGCAAGAATTAAAAGTAATGAGATTAAACAGAAAATAACTACATCAGGAACATGTTAATAATTTAATTAAAGTCTACCAAAGTTGAAGTATTTCACAATTAAGGTTGAAGGCCATCAACATGATCTGTTCTACTTAGGGATTTTGCCACAGGTAAAATTACCTTTTGGGAAAAGTTTCTCAATGTATGAGGTGAATGGGATCAACTAAAACTGTGGCATGACTGACCATGTTGGACTTTGCTGTTTTACTCAGACTGGCTTTTACTGACATTTAAATACATGTTTACTGCAGTCTAATTTCTAGTGCATAAGATAAATGTGAATACTGATCCTTTTGAAAAACAGGAGGACAAGATTTAGTGCTCTTTTTCCCCCAGTTTGTTTGCTGTATTTTCATCTATATATAACTTTCAAGTCAAACAGAAACAAAGAACAAAAGGGTTCCCTAATAGCAGAGCAAGAAGCAACACAAATGCCATCAACATGAAGGAGTTAGCACTAAAGATTAGTCTGGCACATTAAAGAAATAGGTTTGTAGATCTTAACAGATCTTTTATATTATCCTTTTAAACTACCCTATAACATTTTATCCAGTCCACAGAATGGTATAAAAAATAAATACCGTGCTTTCTGGAGTAACAGATATTGGTGGCTGTGCCAGGCAGAGCCAGCATCTTCCCCACAAGGCACCCCAATGTCTGTACTGTTTATCTTGTAGGAGGATGGACAAAATACAGAATACCCCCTCACTACCCCCTCACTAACTCCTGTGCCTGTGACTTTTTACAAGACCACATGCAACTCAATTTTCACAAAACCAACTCAGTTTGATGTTCTAAAATGAGAGTGCACCATCACATTAAAGGCTGAGTACCATAAAATATCGAAGATACTTCCTGTATCAGTAGGTTTGCATCAGAACCTTTGTTTTCTCCAACAGCAGTTCAAACTGCACATATTGAAAAGACAGTACATTGTTTTCTGCCAAAACCAATGGAAGACAAACCTTTTTTTCCTTGCAATGTTTTTTTGTATGACACTTTCCCACTGAGTATAATGCCTTTGTGGACTTGGAGCTCGCAAACAGAAGGTGGCTACCCTTACGTGATACCGTGTCCTAACAATTGAAAATGGTTATACCTGAAATGTATACTTTTAAAGGTGATATGGTACTGGGTCTCTGTATAAACCAGACAATATCCTGAACTGCATAGCATTATAGTGGTAATTCCCATAATCAAGCACAATCTTGGCACATCAGGAAGTCTTTCATTCAGATATAGAATGGTTTGAGTTGGAAAGGACCTTAAAGTTTATCTAGTTCCAGCCCCTGCCACAGGCAGGGACACCTTCTACTAGACCATGTTGCTTAAAGCACCATCCAACCAGGCCTAATCTAAGTAGACAGCAAACCTAAGACACTTCTATTTTTCTTGCAATAAGCAAATGAGCCTAGGAGACATACCCAATAAAAGCTGCTGGTAATGCTGGTATATGTTGACACTCTCAAGAACAGAAATGGCCGTGGGCATGTCCTGAATCTTGACTGGTATACGTGGCTGCTCTTCTCTTGGTCACACATTCACAGCTAGTGTTTCACTTAAACCCAGAACAGATAAAAGGGCAAGGCCTTGCATTTTTTGTATTGAAGATCCTGGGTTTTGTCCTTCCTGGTGACAAGTCTGAGTGCCCAAGCAGGAGGTTTTTATAGTCTCACTTGAAGTGTTCATCCCTCCCTGCAGCTCAGAAACGAAGCGTGTCAGCTACCTCAGTTCATTACTGGTGTTCTTCATCTGCAGCTACGCAGGGAAATTCTGGTTCAAAACAGCCAAGACAATCTCATTACAAGCACTGCATTTTTATGAAGGGGGAAATAAGGAAGACAAATGTACTCCTGCTCATGAATTTGCCTCTTCTCATTTCCCCTCACTGCTCTGCAGAGTTATTTGATTCATATTAGGAGTTATTTGGGTCACTTTTACCTTGAGAGAGAAAATAATGGTAACCTAATTTGAGATTTGTACCAATTTAAATAAGAAAATGAATTTGGAATATTTTGCATGGTTGCTAAATTTAACTGAGTGTTCAGTGAAGCATGAGCTTCCAAATGTGAATGAGTAAGAGGCTTTAAACCATTTTCCCCTATTTGTTTTTAAACTGCATTTTTTACTTATGATTAGCAATTTTGTATCATTCATATTCAGTGTACTGAAACTGAATTCAATAAACTGACCTTCTTCCACCTATTTAACTCAACTTGATATTTAATTATTATGCATGCAAAATCAGGCAGAAAAACTAAGGAGCATTTATAAATGAGACCCTTGTGGTTTATGTGCACTGAATAGGAATATTTGTGTTTATTACTTTTCATAAGAAAATTATTACTGCTTATTTTGAATGGGGAATAAACACCAAAATAGAACATCTGCATCAAAGTTTAAAAGCCACAACAATCACAAAAGTCATTGAATCTCATCCGTTTAGTTCTATCACGCAGTCTGCTTCATGTAACTTTTTACAACCTACTGTGCAAGAAAACAGGTCATTTAAACTCAGTAATTAGTATTACAGATAAAATGGCACTGCAGCAATGTTAATTACTATAGTACTGATGTAGCATAGGATATAACACATAATAGTCGTGTCTTTAATTTTAAATTGAAATGCAACAAAGCATATTATTGCTACACGTCCTCTTCTGAACGTAAATGAATGTTATTCAAGTGCACCATTTGTATCCTTGCAGAATGTTTTGAAATAAATCACAATTCTACTTTAAGTGGCATATTTCATTTCCCAGTGGCATAAATTAAGGAATCTTTTGCATTAGGAACTTTTCCTATGACAGTGGAAATTATGACAGCATTATATTCCATGTGAAAAATCTCCACCATCATTTTCTTTGTCATTCCAGCAGCTGTAAATCAGTTTCCCGATGAAGCACAACACCCAGTCTTTTCAAAAATAAGATGAATCTCAAAGAGCATTGCAGCTATTTGAGGTGTAGTAGGAGCTAGGGATACATGATCAGATTGGAATTAATCCTGCATTGCTATAGCGAAAATACCTCGCAACTGTAAAGAGACTTATGGAGGAAGACAGTGAGAGTTTTCACCTGCAGCTCCAGCAGGAGCAGGGCTCCCTATTTATGAATAATTAATTATAGCTCTGCTCTTTGCGGCACCTTCACTTTTGGATAATGTTATAAATATTAAAAGGAAGAAAAAAAGTTAAATTTCAGATTTGCTCAAGCTCACTTAAATAATTTATGTCAGCTGAAATGTTCCCATTTTCGGTGAAGGAATTCTGTAATGAAGCCATTATTCAGACCTTGCATAAAAAAATACTCTAAAAGCCTACTTATTTAGAAGTGTAATAATCCTATTCACTGCAGTAGCCATGTGCCCCTGGCTAAAATATGTACATACAGATTTAGCTAAATATTTGAATATACAGTGTCAGACTCAAAGCAGAGAAGTTGAAGTATAACCTCAGGTTGTGTATTTCATCTCACAACAACAAGATGTGTCGCTACATTTGAATGAAGGGGTGTAAAGAGCAAAATCTGGAAGCACATAGAATTAGTTCCTAGGATTTACAAATTCTTTTAAATGCTTTTGTTTAGGTCAGTGGGACGATGTATAACACAGGGAGACACGTATCTCTACGATTAGACAAAGAGCATCTGGTCAACATCTCTGGAGGACCGATGACATACAGCCACCGCTTAGAGGAAATCCGGTTACACTTTGGAAGTGAAGACAGCCAGGGATCAGAGCACCTCCTCAATGGGCAGGCTTTCTCTGGGGAGGTATGTCAACCTACTTGGAGTTACAAATGAATTACTCACTTTCCATTTCTGCCTGAAGGTATTTGCAAACTAATTTGTATTCATAAAAAGTTGTTTCCCTTTTTCCATTCTGAAAATCAGGGAATTACTTTCTTTTTTGTTTTTGCTCTTTCACTGCAAACTGTGTGACTCACATCTAAAATGAAACTGTTGTATTTATTGTCTGCATAGCTACCCTATATTCTCATACATGCTACTTACAAAGTGATCAAGTATCTTTTGGTGGGTCCTTTATATCTGCTGTAAGTGCAAAAGGTTAACGACAAAGTTAATAGTGATAGTGCTTCAAATTCTTATAAAAGTGCTATTTTTGCTGCTCACTGGTGTGATACACTTTACAATGATCATCATTCTGCTTTTGATTCATGTAAAAATAAGATGATACTTAATTTTAGAGATGGTTCCACAGAAGTCTGTTGGTATGCTCAAGAAATAAAGATAACTCTACAGATTAAGCCCTGGTAGAACTGGTACTTGCTTTGTGTTTTAAATACAGGTCTGCAGTTGTCCCAAGAAAGACAATCATTTCATCATCCTGATAGCTAGTGCAGGATGGCCCATTACTCTCGCTGGATATATTTTAGTCTCATTTATGGATTATTTTTTCAAGATGTAAGTTTGCAGACTTTCTGGTAGACTAAGCAGACCTTTTCCGTTCTTATCATGTAGGAGCATTTTTCCATAGAAGAGACGCATGAGGTTTGTAGTACCCATCCTTGTTCAGCATGTGCCATACCTGTGAACTACCTAGCATGCAACCCTACTCCACAAATCTTAACAGATCAAATGATGCTTCAGAATAACTGTATATTACTGTGGGGATTATTTTGAAAGACACCATAGGTATCCCTGTTACCGTTCTTTCAGAAGACGAAAATGTATACTTTTTCATAATAAATCACTTCTTTTCTTGGAGATGAATAATCAAATTACCATCTGTACTATCTATCACAGACTCCCATGGTGAGTCAGTTAATGCATGGCATTTTCTTTGGCACTGTGCAACAGCAGTTATTTAAAAGTAGGAAATGGACTGCAGAGTTGTCAAGTGATGGTAATCATTTGTTTTGTTTTCTAAGTTACGTAGCTATATAATATACGTATATATAATAATGGCAGCTTTTCCATGACATTACTCATCTTACACAACTGGCTTCTTTTGCCTTTGTTGAACTCTATAAGTGAACATACAATGTATAACTCTGTAAGAGCTGAAACTTAAGGATGCTGTAGTAAATAAGTTCTTTGCTTTCCTATTCAGATTTACAGATGAGCAGTATTCAAACAAAGGTTGACTGACCAAGAAAGCAAAAATTTGTTTGAAATATACCATTGCATTTGGTATGATGGAACAGCATCATCTCAGATCTTTTTGAAAGAGTTCTTAAGTGATAGATTCGTCAGTCATAGACTGTAACAAAAGGTACAAATGTAAAGCACTGGTTTGTGATATTTCATGTTAATACTCAACTAGGTTCTTCTGGTTTTGACAGAAGGAGTTTTGAAGTACTATTAATATTTGGTATTTGCTAACAGAGACCTCAGGTTTTTCTTAATAAAAGCAGAAAACCCAGCTAAGTGGAACCACTGTCAGTCAGTCGGTCATGCACAGCTGGATCTGCAGTATATGCAGGGTTCATCAAGTTACCCGAATTCCTCCTGCAGTGAACAGGAGGAGGTTAGCAACTTCAGAAGATGAGCATTCCTGACAGCCAAAGATGCATCTCTTAGCACAGGACAAGTCACTCTATGGAGATGCATCTCCCTTGACAGCAGAGCAGAGACAAACAGCTTAGACTGATGCGTGCCTTTCAGGTGGCAAGATGGATTCCGTCCTTTGAGGATGTGTTTTCCAAAGTTTCAGACAGCTGTTTTGGGCAGCTGGACAGGTAAGTTCCGATAAGGTCAAGTACTAATTACTAATTTGAACCTGCATCTGCACAGTTACGTCTTACTTATAAAACACATGTGATTTCCAGAATACAAGCACAGATTCAAATTAGTTATGCTGAATAGAGGCTGCTGAATAGGAGGACTGCAGCTGGTGTATTCTTGATTCACCCGCCCATACAAGTGTTGTCTGTATAAATAGGCAATTTTCAATAAGCTCTCAGCAGTGGAAGATGTAATGTCTGCAAGTTCCAGCTACTATAGTAAGAAAACTATAACAAGCTCACTGACTTTATGATAGAATACATGTCTTTGTGATGTCACGTATGCTTTCAAGACTGTTGCTGCTAATTACTGTTCAGGCCTGCATTGGATAATGCTGTCAAAGGAGATGGGATAAAGAAAAATAACTGCGTAAGTGCATTAGTTTAATTTAGTTAGTGCAAGTAGGAATAGCAATGAGTATTTGCTGCCTTGGGTTTTAGCAAGTATAGGCAACCAGAGAAAAAAATCATTGCAGGATTACATTGTCTGACTGCTAATGGCACACTAACTCCCCTGACACTGCCTTGTTACTGCTTCTCTTGGTGTTGCCCAAACCCACTATGGGTTTCACTGTTTCACTGTTTTGCTGTGGAAACAGTTCTCAGGGATGAAGTTCACCAAGAATTGTGATCTGCTCCAGTAGGTCACAATCAGATTATTCTTACTCCTCCTTCCCTCCACTTTTGTCCTCGCATTTTCACCAAGCTCCCCAATACATGTTAAAATCAGCACACTGCAGAGAGAGAAGGAGAACCTGGGGAGAGGGCAGGGGAGAGAGCAGTACCTGTCCCTAACAACACTGGCGGACTATTAGATTGGCTCAAACAGACCAAAATTAAATCCAAGCACACATAAGGCAAAAGCTTTTAAGCAGCCTCAGTGTATTTTGAATCAGCTGCAATGTTCTTTGCACATCTGGAAATCCCACCTAACAGCCATACCAAGCAAAAAGTTTGCTCTTAGAGACTTCTTTTCCCTAGTGAAGATGCTCTGTGCAAGGGCAGGCACTCAGAGCACCAGAGAGTGCCCTGGAGTGGAACCATTGTGTGAAAAACAATCTAGAAACAGTAAATCGTTTCAACACATACTGTGGTCTGAATGATACTGAGAGGGCTTCTAATTGCCAGGCTTTAACTTTTAACTAGGTGTTAAAGACTGTCAAGAGAGATCTCCACTATAATCTGGTTACCTTTCAGCCCCTAATTATCACTTTGGTAGGCAGAATAACTGAACTAATGCTTGGACAGTTTCAGTGTAAGGGCTTTAAAAGTGTGTATCAGATTATCACCAGTATGTTTGGCACTGCTAACATGTAGAGAAAGGCAGGCTTTGGAATGCTTAAATAAATAAATTGGGCATTCCCTTGTCCCTCTGATACATACTTGAGTGTTTAATTCCCTCCTCTGTTTATAAGCCTCCTACTGTATTATAATGATTAAAAGAAAATCTCTGCTCAAGCAAAGTCCCCAGCTAAGACCAGTCATACGTGTCTGCTGCCGAATGTCTCTATGGAAAACAGCTTTAAATGCTTCAGAGTTCGTACATTTAATGAGAGACCCTCTTTCCTTTCAGACAGCAGCACTACAAAATACAGTGGAAATTACCAGAGTTCTGCTGTTCAGACAGTCTACCTTGTTAAAAGAAAAGGCTAACAACCTCCAAAAGGTTCCTGATGAAAATGGGACCCTTTAACTTTACCACGTGGCAAAGCCATAAAAATCTGTACCGTTTTCTCTTCCTAAGCAGAAAAAAAAATGAGAAATGTGCTGCAGGAGACCTGCAGCCACTTTATGGCTGTGCACCGCTGCAGCCTTATCAGGGCAAAGGCAGGAAGTCAAGGAGCTTAATTATTTGGGGTTACTTTTCACTAACTCAGTGACTGAAGGCTTTGAAACAAGAGACCATGGTCCACAATACACGAAAACAATAGATTTCTTCTTCTCTGCCCACCGATTCAACCTTTGGAAACAGAGATTATAAACACACATCCGTTTCATCTGCTGCATAACAAGTAAAATGGAAACCAGGAGAATGTCTAAATGAGTACATACTGCAAGCTGTACCACACATTTTGGAACTGAGATTTAGTCAAAGCCACTAAGAAAGCCTAATAAAGTGCAAGAAAGTGAAAATCAAGGGGGAAGCTGGAAAGTCTGAAACACCATCCTTACACTACTGCAATTTCTTTGACTGCAGGCATGTTCTATGTGAGTGGGGAACTTCTAGTGATAGTAAAGGATTACTGATCAAAGAGATCAGTGTTGCAAATCCAGCTTGGGATATTTTTAGGAGCAGGCCTGTCACATAGACAGCCTATGAGAAGCATTTAGCCAGCTGGAATAATTTAATCCAGCCTGCTGCAGAGTTAGTCTGAATAAATCAGAAGCAGCGGCTGTGTCACTGAGACCTGCTGTACACCTCTGACTGGCCTGTGTGGTTCCACATAGCTTCCCCCCAGGTCCTAATGCTGGTATTATTAGTACAAAAAACCAAAACAAACCAACCCCACTTTTACTGGAATGAAGCACTGTGCATATACTATGACGTCAGTTATGCTGGCAAAACAGAACACATCATGGCAAATTAGCATGCCAGCAACAAGACAACCTTCAGCTCCACTCCCAGGTGATGTTTTACTCAGGACTCCAACCTGCTTTTCTAACCTGCGGGTCAGTTCAGCACAAAAGCCCCTGTTTTCTCTGCACAGTTCCCTACACATACTAAATCTTCACATTTCTCTTCCAGGTATGGTTTTCTTGGTTTTTTCTCTAAAGATACAAGGATTTGTGAGGCTAACATGGCTTTCCATCCAATTCTGCTAGCACATAGTCCTTCCTCTTCCTCAGGAAAGGAGCGTTACAGCAGCTAGCTCTGCCACTGAGCAGGAGACAGGAACCTCCTGCTTCTTTCATAAGCACATTCCTACAGGTGGTTACAATGCCAAAGGAGAGGTAGCTGATAGCCAGCCCATGCTATTCATTGTAATGCTGCAGTCCTGCAACAACTTGCCAAAGGAAGTTTGCAATGCAGGGCTTTCAGTTGCATCTGTATTGTATTTTGGAGACTTTGTTGGAAATTATGCAGGTCACTTGTAAGTATTTCAGCCAGAAGATAAGTTTGCTGTACTCCAGTGCTTATTAATGCTGAGGAAAGTACCAGATGAGGGAACACATGTCTAATGAATGGGTGGTTTAGTAAAATCTCTATAACCTTCAGATTAATGTTCGGCTTCAGAGGAGAAAGTCAATAGGATAATGAATTAAATGGCTATAGGAACAGAATATAAATCAGGAAGAGGTAGTGGTATTGTCATTATAAGGAGACGATTCACACAAGTAATTCCAAATCAGTGGGAGACAAACATGTGAATTACTTGCATGAATGCATCTCTGTCCACCCTCAAGTTTACAGGTGGCTTCACCCAAAATTTTATATCCATATCCACAGAAAGCAGAGCTGAAGTCCGAAAGACGCTTATTCATCAACACATGCTTATGGTGTTGTTCTAAACCAAAATCAATTTTATATTTTAAGCTTAATGGGGTTTTATTGCTGGTTAATATAACAGAAAATAGGATTGAATAGTTTATTAGCACAGACTGAGGGATATTCACACCTGACTCTCATCTGGTAATTTAAGAGCTCTGAATCATCCATGGGGAAATGCCTTTCCACTCTATGTTGATTTGATAAGGAAATGACACTTTTTAAGGGTGACATGTTTTAGTAGCAGGCTGCCTGCTCTGTCTCTTCTCTAAAATGACATGGAAATGAAATGGCTGCCTCTCCCTCTGGGCAGTAGAGCTCTTTGGATTTAAAAGCATGGTCCATAGGAAAGAGCAAAAGCATGGTCCAAGGAAGAGCTCTGCTGAGATAATCCAGCAGCAAAGGTTGCAGGGAGGCATACATGGAAACCTGTGTTACTTTATAATGTCAAACTTACCAAAAAATGTTTAAATGTTTCCAAAATACTTCCCAGAGAAAAATATGATTAACCAAGATTATAAGCAAAATTTTTGTTGTCTGAAGAGTCATTAAGGTGCTCAGGCTAATACACTTGCTGTACCTGCAACAGCAATTAAATAGCAGGTGACAACAGCAGAGTAGAAATGACACAGGGAGATAAAAGGTAATGCTTTAATTTACTGTGTATTTTGCTGTCATACATGTATCAGATTGTTCCAGAACCACTGCAGGAGGTAATACACAAGAATTAACTTGCTTGCAGTGCAGCCACTTTGCTGCAACCCTGCAGGTTAGCTCAGTACCAGCCTTCTGCCTCTGCCTGAGTCGTTATAATGGAAATGAAGGGCAGAAAAGTTTGGGGCATGTAGTGACTGAACAAATAATCCCCCAGTGGATACATAGGGATATATAAAGGGAGAAGCTGCAAAATATGAAATATCTTCAGGTTTCATGAGATATTGCAAGTAATTTTCCAAAATCTAATACTGAAAATCAGAATGCTAAGGTTTATTTCCCAGATTTCTCATATTATTTGGTTCTGCCCCTTGTGTACTTGTATTTCTTAAACAATTCAAAGCATCTGAGTTAGACACATTTAACTGTTACTTTGCTGATGGGTAACATCAGGTCTGCAGGTAAAATGCAAACTAATTGATGTACCCAATTCCGTTTACCTTGTTTCATGTTCCATCAGCTTTTTGTAGGGTTTTGGGTTGGGGTTTTTGTGGCAGATTTTCAGCATTATATGCACTTAGATGAATTATGGACAGAATTGTGGAGAGAGGAGATGACAGAGTGATTCCTTGAAACCCACAGCTGAAGGTGGGAAAGGCAGGCAGTAACTGAACCGTCTTAACATCCATGGCTACATGGCAGCAATAACAATTTTAAAGTGCCAGTCAGAATAACGTGCTGACATCTGGATATTTTGTAAGGAGCAAATGGGCAATATTTAAAATTCAATCCATGCTTCTTATCAAGGAAGCCTCTCCTTTTGGACTGCTGTATTGGAAACCACGAGAAAGATTAACTTTCCAGGAATATGGAACAGAAATTTGTGTGCTGTATTTTATATCAAAACGCTGTAAACTTCCTATACAGGCTACGTGCTAAAAATGCATCTTAATCCTTAGTGACCTTCAAAAGCAGTTTCATCTTTAACACATTTGAAGTGGAAATAGTTGACTTTTAACTTATGTTCCTGCCTGTATTTTTTTCAGCTAGGCAGTCATCTCCAAGTCACGGGTAATATACGCTTGTTAAATAAGAAATCCCAAAACTCGATAGCCAGGAGAAGTTATAGATTCAAGTGAAGGTGCAGCAGCTATAAATCACTGATCATAAATACATAAATAGAAAAAATACACAGCAACTAAAAAACATTTTTATGGGAATGGCTGCATTGCAAGGCAGCACCAGGGTATTCGTGCAGTTGCAGTTTTACTTTTAGTGCTCTTGTAGTCATACAGCCATTTTTAAAGGAAAATTAGATTCTAGGAATAGCCTGTTTTATCTTTCCCTTAGGAAAAAACCTTAATTACACAAATCAAGTTGTATAATGTCCAGACTTTATATCAGCAATAAAGAATTTTACTTCATGTATAATCAGCTTCTCTTATCATAAATACCATCCATGTTATTTTTTCCACCTTTCTAAAGCTTGATTAGCAATGGAAATACAAATGAGGGGTTTGACTTGTTTTCTTCTGCAAGGGGAAGAATTTACAGTTCATACTAGAGGTGCGAGTGTGCATTTTTATGCACAGATGAAACAGGAAAAAATTAATGGTTTTATTTAAAGCAAATTGTAATAGGACGTTTCTCTCAATATATAAACCTTAGAAGTTTAGTAAATGCACCAAAAGGGAATCAGGATTGGACCTAGCCATACAGCTATGGCTCTTTGGAGAATTCCAACTAAGATATGTGGGGAGGAGAATTATGGCTTTACTTCTTTTACCAGAAAGACTAACAATAACATATAATTGAAAGGAACAGTCATTTGATTTTATAATCTCAAGCGATCATTAGATACCATCTGGAGTTTGAGTGATGCTTTAGAACAAGTGTTGAACCACTTCTAAAATTTGAGACAATTTCAGGTACCCAAGAGCAGGATTTTGCTCTTTGTTTCAGGCTTGCACTTCCTCATTGTATCAGGTTACTGACGTATTTGTAAAGTCATTGCACGTGAAAAAAAATGCTTCCTGTCACATCAAATAACTGAAGGACCTTTACAGAATTCTTTACTATAAAATCCTTCTGATTATTTAGATGTGGTAAAATTGCCTGAAACAAAAAACATTAAGTCTTCCTGGAACAACTGAATGCATTAACATTTCAGACAACATACAATGTAGAAATTACCCAGTTTCTGTAGATTATTAACTGAGTCCTATAAAGAATTAAAATCTTGCATATAATGTTTAAGGGTGTGAATGAAAAGCTGTTGGAGTTATGGTACCAGCTGCTACATAGCATTGAAGTTCTCCTTCATTACTGCCACTGACAAGCAACTGGACTTGTACTTTCAAGTGAGTTACAGCAGGAATCACAAATGATAAGCACATGTTTGCTTATTTATCACCTAAGTCTGAAAGCATCCAAATTCCCTAGATTTCTCAATGCTTTACTGAAGCACATTACCCTTCCTGGATTCTGCACAGGAACAACGAGCTCAGCATATTTTGCTTCTGCTTGTTGCCTTCTGGAGACTCTGATACAAGCTCCATAGATATTTGGTGCTATAGATTGAAATTTAAGAAATTGTACAGGCAGATTTTTAGGGGGCTTGGGGTTTTTTTACCTTCTTTTTCATTATCTACACATATGTGGGTGCTCCTTGCCAGAAAACTTTCCTTCTTGGTAAACTACTTTCCTGAATCTTCTGAACTGTCCATCCATTAGCAGAACTGTAGGAGCTGCCCAACCAAATGGCAAGCTCCATGCCAATGTCAGCTTGTGTTAATGTAGCATGTGACACAGCAAAATAGCTGCGGCAAGGAAGGATAAATACTGAATTTCTTAGATACCGAGTGAAACAGATCCCTTCAGTAATAAGTATATTTTTGCACATGTTTACTTTTCAGTTACCAACTGTTCTCTTTGGGGGGGGAGGGAGAAGTGGAAGAGTGTCAGTGTACTGAGAGCACAGTCTGTCACCGACTATAATCTAAATCCCTTCGGTGCCTCCATTTTAAAATCCAGCATCATAAAGCAATAAGGTGGAATTTTTCTGCTTAGAGTAGCAGCTGTAGGATTTGCTCTGTTAAACCACTGGGACACTGAAACATTCAGCACTAAACCTCCAGTGTCACTTGTGAAGTATTCAGTTTGCCTCGTTCCATATTATTATCATTTGCTTGGGGTGACTTGACTTGCCTACAGGATGATTCTTCTTTAATTAAAGAGTAATTTACCTCTGCGGCCAGAATCCTGTGCTCATTCTGAAATGCAGTTTGTGTTACTTGGTAATGATTTCTCCATTATGCTTCTTGTAAATTTTAACTTTGTTCCCAAATCTATTCAAAGCACCATTGCAGATGAAGGGGGAATCAGGCTCACTATTTATACAAAAGCTCTTGCAAAGGGACAATCACAAAAGGAAATAAAAAGCAAGCATATGCGAATATTCATTATTTTGCAATGTACCAAAACAATAATGAGCAATTACTGTAAACATCACCCTGGACAAAACTCTCATGGAGGAAATGGACTTTTGTCTGAGGCTAAATAGTGTGATTTGTTATTTATATCCTAACCAGGGACATCAGACTGCAAAAAAGCACAATACCCTCTCAGCCCAGTCTCTCTGGGCTCTGGTACACTGCCTGTGTGCTGGAGGATGAATGCTGGCAATCAGACCGTAAAAAGGAGCATCCAGAGTTAATAGCAGATGAGATACAGCACCTTCAAGATACTGATCCACCACCAGCACACACAGTGAAGTTCCTCAGGCACTTGCATGCTTAATTACTTGTTTAATGCCTAAGTGGAGTCAGATCCAGCTAGCCCTGAGAGCAAGCACGGCCCTCCCAAGAGCATGGGGATTCACTTTGGAGCAGTCTTCTTCAGTAATTTTTATGTTATTCTGTACAAATAGAAGAGCTTCAGACAGCATATGTGACCCTGATTTTGAATGGTCTGAACTTCTTGGTACAGCCCTTCTGTGAGGCACGAGTTTCTGGCTCATACCCACGTGCAAATTGGGCAAAGGAGGCAGCCAGCATAGCAGGAAGGTCCTTCCACATCCTGTGTCGATGCTCTGGTTACTGTGACTTGGGATCTGTGACGTGGGACCACATACTCTTAGGTCTGAATTAGCCCAGGAGGAGCTCTGGCGCAAGTGTCTCCCTCCTCCCTGTCTGTTTCCTAATACACAGTGGCAGCTGCAAACCCTCACCAGTAGCTCTCTGACCTTCAGGTTATTTCTGTAGCTTCAGGTACTCCTTTGTTAGATCTTTGTCCCTTACCTTCTGTTTAATAGTTTCTTAGGAGACATTTTAGTATCTTAGTAAAAGCCAACTAAATTGTGCCAGTTGTAGCTGCCTTGTTATTACATTTTCAGGGAGGTCACAGGTCCAGTTTTCATTTAGCATACGGACCTGACCTTCCATCACTGCTATAGACCTCTCCTTAATTAGAAGGGCACAGGCATACACTGCCTCCCAGAAAGGCAAAATACTTCAAATTTGAGCTATTTTATTTTCACCCTCTAGGTAACTGATACTTTAGTAAAGATTGAGAAGGAAATACTCCTAAATCTTGTTTTCTTTAGACAAAATCATGATAGGTAATGCATTAGGATATTTCACAAACAGGGGAAGCAAACTTACAGTTTTGATATCATTTCATAAGCATGTCTTTCTAGAATTATTACAATTAGAGCAGTTTCTCAGGCATAACTACCATTAAAATAGCAAGTGTGCGACACCAAGCACAATAGCATCAGTGTTAGCACCGTGAAGAATTACAGTTGACAAGGTTAAGCCATGTTTCTCGAAGTCCATTTTCTTTCCATTTATCTTTTAATATCCCACCTTTACCTGTCTGCACTCTTATCTCCGTATAAACTAGGTGCACATCACTGCATACACCTGCCTCGATTGGCTGGTTTAAAACTCAGTAGAAGTTCATTCATTCTGTTCAGTCATTTTGCAGCAGTTTTGGTGGTTGTTTTTAATGAAACATGAAAACATTTTCTAACTGACAATTTGCCATCGGCACATTAGAAAAGCACCATATACAAGTTATTACTCTGAAAGCACTATCAAAAGCAAAGGGAGTTCTGATTTTAGCTGGAAAGGCCAATTCCATTACTGTCCATCTCTTTCCATCATCTCAAATTTTATTTACTCTTTCTTATCAAAATATGAACAAGCTACTGCCATCTAGTCCCTGGAAATTCTGCTTATGACAGAACCAGCTGGCAACGCAGTCTTTATCTGCTTAACCTTCAGTGTTGGACTGATCAGAAACAGCTGTCACATTCTCTCAAATGTGTGATTCGTATGAACAAAGAATAGATACTTTTCTATTCTATTTCTAAAAAACAGATATTTTTCTATTTTTCAAGGCATATTCGATGCAGACAGCATACTTTGGCATATTTGTTATGTGAATTTTTGCTCCTTTCACCTTTGGCAATTTCTTTCCTGTTTCCTCTGACAGCCTAAGCACAAAATGATCAAGAACGGAGCTATCAATCCTTTAAAGTATCTCCAATAGCCCAGTACTTTGAAGTCTACATCCAAAGCACAGCATGCAGGTATGGTCCCAAGAGGCCCATCAGTTTTTGTGCCTATACAGGACTCAATCTTACAGCCTCCATAGCTGCAGGAGTTCAGCCACCCAATTCTCATTACCTCCTGCTTTTTCTTTTGGCTTGACACCATGTGAGTTTGAAATATGCTGGTGAGGTTTTGTAGACAAAGTTTGTTGCTCCTGCTTTAATCCATCAGATATGAATGAAGTACATCTGCTGCATTAAAATTCGTAGTGAAGGAGTATGGCTTTCAAACTGTGGTTCTGCTGAGATTCTCCAGAAGAAGCAAGAAACGAACCTTTATCCTATTTTTCGTATTTGACAGAATTAGCACAGTTGTCTGAAATAAGGAATTCTGATTCAGAAAAGGATAAAAGACTTCTTAAGTATTCAGTGTGCTACTAGCAAGTGCTCTGAGAGAAGACAGGTTCATGTTCATTACTTGCTGTCCACATAAAAATCAGGGATGGGTCAATAAAATATCATAAAAACTTGCTGCAAATAAAAGCATAATTTAAAATACAAAAAGTATTTGCAGAACCATCCATCATGGGTGAAACCTAGAGCCTTCTTTACCACACATTCCTTTAGCAGGACGTGTATACTTCAGAGACAAAGAATCAAACAGACAGCTCTGGTTCCAGTTCTGTGTATTGTGGCATTACTTGGTGGCTTTGAGGGTTGTGGATTGTTTCTACAGAGTGCTGCAGCACTGATCTTTGGAGCCAGTTTTACCTGAAATACAAATGACTACACCAAGGTTGCTCCAGTTAAGCTAGATTCTGGCACATGTTGTTCTATTTTACCTTCAGAACAGTGGTCATAGTGAGGTATTTCCAGTGAGGCTGACAGACAAGCTTGGAAGAGTGATGCTGCTGTGGTTGTAAGTATTACAATCCATCCTGGACCATTCCTGCTGTAGGCATTAGTGCTAAAAAAGAGGTATCAAACAGGAATACTTCTATGCACATCCAAAGCTGCAAGTCACAGCCTAACCCTAGGAGTTGTGGTTTAAGGCTCCCTGTAGGAACATTAAAGCTCCTGGGCTCTGGGTACCCACTTTGTCCCTTTTACAGTCTGCTGTACCCACAAACAAAATGCACAGGAAAACCAGTCGGTTAGTGTAAGGTAAGGTAGAGTGCTGAAGACACCTCCAGACTCTTGGCTAAATCACAAGACAAACCAGCAGGATATCAGGGAGGTTTCTGATAATGTCTGCTCGTGTTTCAGCAACATTTCTTTGCAATCAAGTTCCCTCCACGAGGTACTTTGGTTTTGACACGTAAGCATTTTCCTAGCAAAACCCTGTTTCAGCAAAAAAAAACCCATCCCTACTAGTTCTGCTTATGATTAGTGTAAGGCCCTGTTCTGTGTAAAGCCCAAGGGTGTGTTCAGTTAAGAGGATTTTCACTGTTTGATTTGTAGCTTAGAGCCTCCCTGTCTACTGTTCGAAGTCACAAAAGGTACACTAGAGGAGCTGTGCTTCCTCCTAACTGGTAGAGCTATTCCCTGGGGTCATTAATTAGCAGGCGGGGGAGAAACACCCTTATTATTCCAGATTCTAATGAATGTATGTTTCATTCTCATAGGATTTTCTTTCAGAAATCGAGGAAAATGATGAAAGGAAAAATGGCAGGGGGGAAAAAAAAAATGAAATTAAAGATTCAGTATCTGAAGTTCCAAAGCCTCTTTCCTGTGGCCTGTCTGAAGATACATACCTGCTTTTTCCATATACTCAACACTGGTGATAAATACTTCAAAGAAAGTCAGAAGTCTTTTATTAGCATTCTGAGCTTTCTGGCAGCACGTTTGGGGTCTACCCCCCAGTCTCATAATACATTAACAGCCCCGTGAAACCATGAAACCATGGGCATGCCTACAAATGTAAAATGTAAAATAGGGTGGGATGTGTGTTACAGCGCAGTTTCTATTATCAGAGGCACAGTCCAGCGGGTCACAGTACAAGGAAAGGAGGATGCAATCCTTACGGTTTAAAATCTTTAAATCCATCTGAATTTAAAAAGTTCTGGCTGCACTGTGATCTTATATAGGATTTTCACATTCATTTTTATTTGATGTATATAAAGTATTACTAAATAAAGTATCTTGAAATTACTAATACTGTAGGAATTATAAAGCAATTAGAGTGAAAACAGAACATTTTAAAAGCCCCAGTCTTCTTTACTAGCACCTAAAACCACATCAGTTTGTGAATGCCATCCATCTTTCAAATGATCTTGTAAACTCATTGATATTTGGTTGGGATCATCAGACAATCTTTGGGCAGCTTGAAGCAGATCGATTTCACCTGTGCACTGCTAGACGGTATGCCTTATTTTGTGCTCTGAAAGTGGCAGCTTATAACTCAAAGTGAACTACCATTATTAAATTTAAAGATGCACATCATTTAAAATAAAAACTAAAAAAAGGGGAATTCTGGAAACCCAACAGAATTACTGAGCTGTCCTCTCAGCTGAAAATCTGCCCTTTAGTGATTGTGAAAAGGAAAATAAAAGTGTAATAAAGAGCTGGAAGAGACCATCTGTCTCCTTTTAGATCATTGTTTTGTTTAGAGTTGAGCCTGAACCAAAAGCCTAATTCAGACGTGGCCAGTGTTTGGAATTGGTCACATCGTGGTCCCCTCAGATATTCAAAACTGCTGATAGCTGCTCACAACAGACACTAATGACAGCCCTTGGAATGCTTTTTTGTCAAATGCTTTACAGTCGTTAACACATTCCCCATTAACTATCAATTACCTCGAAGGATAATTATGTTGCTGGTTTTACAGATGGGTAGACTGAGACAGAGAGGCTGAGTCAATGAGGACAACAGGCCATGGCCCAATGAAGACCAGAACATGAGATTTCATGGTGATTTCAAAGTCATGGAGATCTTGGTATCTTAAATAGGTTCATCTTGTCGTTGTTTCTAAAGTGACGTTTAATCACCCCATACACATTGCACTGTGCAGGCTGCAATATCCAACTATATTAAAGGACAATCATGAATTTCCCATCATACACAATATTCTGCCACCCAGAAAGTCTTTTATCAGCTATACCTGAACCTGTCTCTCACCAACAACCTTTTAAAGTTCCAAACTTCCAATGTAAATATAGCAAGAGAGGCAGATAAAAACAATACTGAATAGAGAGGACTGCAGTATAATAAATACACCAAGCTAAATAAATCTGGAAGTACTTTTCTTCTAAATTGCAGTAGAGCTGTAAGCATTGACAAGATTAAAAGTCAATGAAGCAGTGAAAATAATTTACAAGATGTATCCTCAAAGTTCATGGAATGTCGATATGGTAAATATCTTTAAATGTCTCTAAATACAAAGCAATTCTTCTTGGGATGTATAGGCTCAGATTTATTGAGCCATTTAATTATTTTGACAGTCCTCAAACTTTGAGATGTTGATTGATTCTAATCAGTAGATTTGTAGCTGAATCACTGTTTGTCAAATTGCTGTTAATGAAGCAAATAAACCCATTTTTCCCCAACATGCACACACTTCTTTTGTATACGTTACATACACCATTCGTCTGTGTATAAAGCAGAGCCTTACCAATTTCTACAACACAAACTGCACTATGGTAACAGCAAAGCAACCTAGGCTTCTTTTGTAATTTTAATTTATAATGGAAATCTAATTTACAGCAGTGGCACTGTGTAAAAACAAGAAATCCATCTCTGGCTGTGTGAGCACCTCCAGCTGCAGACAGTAAAACTGCTGCCAATAACTTCAGAAAGAGCAGCATGGCCTTTGGAAGCTCAAGTCTGACCTGCTGCAATGCATCAGCTTTCAAGTTTCTGGGCCAGCTATTCTGGAGTGGTCAGCCCAGCACGAGCTACACTATAGATAAATATATCTCTGTATGTATATGTAGATCTACGAGATAAAATCGGCAGCAATTCTGAGCTGTTTTGAATCTATCATCCACTATTAATAGTTGGCTAGGCGAAAAACACTTCCTTGCTTAAGAGGCTGTCTTCAGCATTTTGATTCATGGGAAATTTTCTTCCTCCTATTCTGAAGCAATGCAAGAAGCTTCTGCTTTGGTAGATTGTACTGTGAAATTGTTAAAGGCTTTTTTGCTTTTATTGCTGCTGGTAGTTTTACCCTTCTCCCCATTTGTTATTAACAGTGGAGGAAGCAGAAGGAGATGGGTGTCTGAGGAGCTGCTGGTTGCCTCTGCCTGGTCTGTTTGGCTCATTGACTGCAGATGAGTGTGTTGTGGCAGCAGCATCCTCATTCTTACCTTTGTTTGCTGTAAAGTTTTGTCTGTACTGAGATTAGAGCTTGGTTTTCTAATATGGATGAACCTGCATGGTCAAAAGTACCATGTTGAAACAGAATTCCTGGAAAATACAAGCTGATACTGCAGAATCTTCGGCAGTTGAGCAATTCAATAGGCTCACTATTGTCTCATCTACTGTGCAACAGTGACCTGTAATTGAATCAGAGGGACTACGGTATTTTATCTGGGCCTTTTTAAGTAGTCGGAATTACATTGTCAAAGTAGATCTATTTTTATCCATTATGAAACTGGGTTTTCACCAGACTTTCAGCTGGCTGAGAATAGTGTAAGTGTGATGAGGGAATAAAACTGCAGGGAGCTGGGACCAAGCTACTGCTGATCTTCTAGGCCCGCATCATAACTTGTCCCTCTGATGTCAGGAGAATTTGTGATTGGTTGCCAGATGCCAGGCCCACCTCCAAGGTGTTCCCAAGTACAGAATACTTCACTTGTAGAATACAGCAGGAGCATAGAAGATGCTAAAAAAGAAGTTCTGTTCTGTTGTTCCTTGATAAAAACTTAGAACTTGTAGCCAAGACAATCAGGATATCAAATCATTAATCAGAAGTACAAATATATTACTGTCACATCACTGCTCAGAGTATGAGCAGATTTAGCCTGTGCCTGTTCTCCCAGCTATGTTCTATGTTAAAGGCAGTTCTTGTGTTGCCCTCTTTTGTACAGTCCATGTCCTTTGTAGTGCTTCAGGTAATACAGAATAAACTTTGCTAAAAAATTACAGAACACGCTCCAAAGGTCAGAAATGGGAACAGAAAAGCAGGTTGTGCGTCCATGAGTTTTGCTTGCCCATACAGTCTTTTTTTTTGCCTCCCTTTCTACTTTCTTATCTGATTACCCACAAGGAGAGATCAAACAGGGTGAAGCAAACAAGTGAAAATAATTCAGAAGGTTGGGGAGGTTTTCTTCAGCCACAGCATCAATTCAGCTGAATTGCAGCATCCCTCTGTACATTTAGGCTGTACACTAATGTTGCGCTCCTATAGACTCTATAGACTATAGAATATCTTTTTTAAACACAGTCGAGTTAATGCAGCATTTGGGATCTTCTGCATTTCTAAAATTTAGTGATTCTAATTACAGAACATCAAAGCTAAAAAAAGCAATGCTAAGATGCAGTCTGGCAGCACAAAGAAAAAGCCAGAGCACCTGAACTGATCTTTCTGTGCCTTCAGGAACACTTGCAAGAGCAACCTGTGACATCCTCAGAACAATGTAGACAGCAGAGGAGCAGTGCTGCCCTTTCCCATTGTGATGGCCCCTGAAAAAGCAGCAGAAAACATTCACGAACCTCTGAACACCACTGCGAAAGGAAGCTGGGGTCTATTTAAGGACCATTTTGCTTCTCTGAAATGTGCAGTGAGGAACATCACAGCTGGGTAGCAGCAGTAACACGAGAGGAATGACAGATTCTAAGTGACAGGAAAAAACAGGACAGAAAAGGAAAGGGGAGAGGTTTGGTGTCCATAAAAGCAGGGGAATATATGGCTTGGAATATGGGCAAGGAAAAAGTCATGTCTTAGGTAGTGCAGGCATCAGTATAGGACAGTCTGAAAACGAGCATGGCTCCAAAGGAATCTGGGCCATGCTGGGCACATTCATCCTCTAGCATGGCTTTTATTTCATCTTTTCATCTCCTGGCAGTAACCAAAGTTGACAGGGGCTACTGGAGCAGAATTTCAGTCTATTAAATGAAGGTAGGTATCCTCAGTTCTGCACAGAAATACAGACTTGAGTTGATAAACCAGCTGAGTTCAGCTGAAATTACAGGGGGAAAAGCAGGTAAATTGAAATTTGGACTGGAGCACAAGAGCCAACAGCAACTCTACATTGTGGTTGAGAGACGTAATGCCCTGAAGTACTAACAAAGGTATTTTTACATCTCATCCTGAGGGTCCTACAGGGTTTTTTTATGCTGAATATGTCCTAAAAATCCCAACCTTGATGTTCAAACTCACAATTATTTTGAGCAAACCTATTTCCCTGGTGAGTTGCCCTCTTTTCTTCTGCAGCAAATTTCTTCTATTTGACTCCCAGTTCTGCACAGTGATTTATTAGAGAGGCTGCATTTTTCCCCCCCTTCTGGAAAGTGTCAGTTTCTGCACAAGATCAAATAACATCCTGTGCTTTAGTATTGACTAATTTTAATTATTAAAACCTTTCTCCCAGGAAAAACTCTTGATGCTGTTTCCAGCAAATTTTAATGGAATTCAGGAACTTCTTTTCTTGAGACCGGGAAACACTGGAGACAGAGTTCTCACTTTAAACTGAGCTCGCAGTTCAATAAATTGTTTTTTATAAGTAGGAGGAACTAGTTTTTTTCCTTTACCTTGTGTCTATCTGTGTGTATCCTTTTAGAGTTACAATAATGGGTTTGCAAATTACATACTATTACTCCAGCTTTTGCAAACCTGTTGTTGCAAAAGCTGGAGTAATAGAAGCACGTAATTTGTTATGCAGTAAAACTTAATCATATCTGTATTTAAATGAACTGTAAAGCTAAACACATCCTTTGCATATATACTACACTTATTAAAATCAGACATCGATCATTTATTACATGTCATTTTGGTGATATGCAGTCCCCATTGCTATAGCTTTATATGAGGTCCTTTCCTTGCAACAGCCTCGCGCATTGATATTGTTCAAGTGTCAATGAAAACAAATAATAGCTACATTTGTATTAGAATTTCTCACATTTAAGCTCTCAGGTTTTCACATCATTGACAAATAATTAGATGTTCTAGCAAGGTAATAGGATAATTACAGTGTTGCTGCATAACTCAACATCTACAGACAGCTCTATCTGCATTTAAAGTGTAATGCGACTTTGCCTACAGACATCACAAACCAGCAGATCTTACCACAACAACAAATTGTTTACTGCACTATAATGATATCAAATACATGCTTAATGATGTAAGCTTGACAGAGTAATAAAGTAATATGTACAGTCAACATTATCTACAATTAGGTGCCTACTTTGGTTGAAGTGTTCTTAACATTACGGTTCAAAGAGCTGGATTTTTATCTGCTGTAATTTTCAGCTCCATTTCATCTGTGCACTAAGAGAAAGGTTCCCTTTTGCTGTGCAAGAGCAATTCCACAGGATAATGTACATAACGTAGAAATTAAATGAAAGAAGACAGATAACTGCAGAAACTACAGCTGGTCAAATTCATAACGAGTATTTTCATGGGGGGAAAAGACAAAACCCAGAGGAGACAATGCTTGTATGAAATGGTCTTTCCTTGCACATCTAAGAAAGGACAATACCATCCCAGTCACTGTGCACCAGCATTCAGAAATATTTGTGTGATTTTATGAGATTGGCATGAATTCAAAGCTAACCACAGTATTAGCCTAGCACTGCAGTCATACTGTGAGCATGCAGCTCCTAAGTGCACAGGGAAAGCAGGACCCATGACTGACTCTTTAAAACCACCCTCCCGAGAATGCCTGGGCAGGTGGAGTGGCTGCTGTTGGGGATGGGAGAGGGGTCCAAGGCACTACAGGCTTCCTGCCTCCCCTCCTCGCCTATAACCAATAATGTCACTGAAGGAAATGATGCTGTGATGAGAAAGGTGAAAGACAGGGGTTGCAGAGCTGCAGCTGCATCTTTCACAGGCCCTCACTTCATTCAGATGTTAATCCCCATGGAAGTGGTGCTACAGATCCTCATTCAGTTAGTGTTCCAGAGGTCTATAGCTCTTCCATTAGGAACTGGAAGCAGCAAGAAATAAGTAGTGTGTGGTATTTGCATGGCAGCCAGAAATATTCTGAAGGCTAGACCCTTTGCCAGCGAGAATAAGGAGCTGCTTTCACAGCCTGACTGAGGTCAGGCTTTCTGCCAGCAGAAAAGAGTTTACTACATGAACAAAACAAATTCCAAAGACTTTCATTTGGATTGTCACCCAAATTCACGTTTCCTAATTGTGGAAAGTCCAACAGACTAAAGATTTTTTCAAGTGTTCAGCATTTTGGAGCATGGCACTTTCCCTGCATTTCTTTCATTAAGGGAAAATATCCATTTGGCATTTCAGGTATTTCCACGACACTATTTTCAACATTTCAGCTACATAAATTAACCTGCAAATGAATACTGTCCATGTTTTCTAATGGGAAAAAGGCTTTGACTTCCGTTGCCTGATGTAGAAAGCCTGCTGA
Source organism: Neopsephotus bourkii (assembly GCF_033783945.1). Classification (NCBI taxonomy): domain Eukaryota; kingdom Metazoa; phylum Chordata; class Aves; order Psittaciformes; family Psittacidae; genus Neopsephotus; species Neopsephotus bourkii. The sequence continues at coordinate 5,772,672 of NW_026902223.1, forward strand.
TGAAAACTGCAAGCAAATGTGACTTCACTGCAGCCCCTTTCACCACCATCACACCCAAGAGGCATATTTTGAGTCCTGAGGAGTTCCTGGACTCATCTACATTTTCAAGACATTCATGTGAAACACTGGTTTTGAAGATCCAAGCTGCTGTTGCTTCACTCACCAGCCTTTCCAGTGAAGAGCTGAATTACCAGTTAAAAGATTTCGGATTCCTATCGAGTCAGATGAGCATGAACATTCCCACACAGCATCTCCAAAGCACTCTGTGCTCAGTGCCTCCTTTCCACAAACCTCAAATCCCATTAAGGCAGATCTGCTCCTAATGTTAGAGGTGATGCACCATGGCTTCACCTTCTGTTAATTCATCCCTCTAATTCCTAATGGAAGCGCTATTTGATTTTTACAGTGAGGCTGCATAAATGATTTTCTTCATCCTTTTGTCAATTCAATTTTCACATCTTAGTACTCAAACAGCCCACAAGAGATATGGCAGGTACCGTATTTCTGATGGAGTTGCAATTGGTTTTCATTATTTTTCACTGCCCTTCTCTTACTGACATAAACTCTTGACTAAAAGCGTATTCACAAAGGTAACTCTGATCTCTACTTCCTAATGTTTAGATGGGGTTTTCAGATGGTTTCTTGCTTCTAAGCATTTATATTCTACAGACAGGACAAACTGTAAAGCAGAGGTCACTGATGTTAGGTAGTCTGCACAACAATTACCAGCGAGTTAGGAAAAGGTTGCTACTGTGCTGAAATATATAATTAGAAAGTTTCTGAAGCAAGTGGAATAAGAGGAGTTCTTCTCTTGTCTGTACGAAGCCAAGACACTTATTTGTTGTGGATGTAGAGGAGCAGAATTGAGGGATGGTATAAAACAGAGAATTGCAGAAGATACCCTTAACAAAGAAAAACACTGTTAATCCTTGGACTTCAACCAACTGTGGTGTAATTGCGGCTCCCGGAAAGGTTTCTGTGATCATCTCCTGTGTAAGTGGCACCAATCAGCACTTGTGTGGCTGTACTGAACTGATTTTACCATGTGGCACTTCTCAGGGCCCTTTACAAGGTGCCCTGAAGAATGTGTCCTTATGATAAACAAATGCTCTCTGTGTAATTTCATGCCCTTTTAATTTATGCCGTACTCATTTGTTGAGTAGTGTCTGCCAATATCTGACTTTATTTCACCAAATCTGTAGATAGAGCTGAAGGGCTTCCTTTATAAAAGATAACTGGCTTAGTTATGACTTGTATGACTTGTCTTTCCTACTGAGTATAATGTCACTCAATTCATTTAGAAACAAGATCATTTTATAGTTGTCTGCCTTAAGCTGCAGTATCTTATATTCTTAGATAATTCCAGTCCTCTTGGTTTGTCTGTGCTTGTTATATCGCAACTTCAAACTTACCTTTTAAACTACAAACATGAAACTGTCTTTTATCCAATTTACACAAACAGAAAGGCTGTTGTATTTCTCATCACTTTAAAAGAAGCTTCCAGGATATTCTTAGGTTGTCCAGGGAGGTTGTGAATGCACCATGCCTGGCAGTGTTCAAGGCCAGGTTGGACAAGGCCTTGGGTAATATGGTTTAGAGCGAGGTGTCCCTGCAGGGGGGTTGGAACTTGATGATCTTAAGGTCCTTTCCAATCCTAACTGTTCTATGATTCTATGATTCTTGAACCCAAAAAAAAAAAAAACCCAAACAAAACACCCCCTTACTTTCTTTGTGCAGGGTAGATCTGTGCCTTCTTTCCTCTCAGTCTCCGCACCTTAAACAGGAAATCCTGGTCACCATTTCTTTCCTACTATATTATAAAATGAGGACAAAAGGGGTGAGGCCTAATTTAACAACTAGGTTTCCACTAGCCCAAATTCTGTTAGCTTTTTCCCCTCATTCTTTTATTCATCAGTCTGTGATATTTCTCTGCCCACCCTTTGAACAGAAACGTAGCTACAGATGGCACTTTGGCAAGGTAGACCGAGAGCTCTAGTGGCATCACATGATGCTAGAGAAGGCTTGAACTGCTAATGCATCCCTGTCACACTGTTCAGTGACCTTGCACGTGTGTCCTTTTGACTCAATGTCTCAGGGTAAGACAGTGAACAATAAAACTAGCATCAATCGCTACTTCCACCACACTTTTTGACGTCTAGGAAGCATTTTCTGCTGCTTTCTGGACTGACTGCTAAAGAAATACAGAATTCTCCCAGAAATTCACAGCGCCATTATATAACTGAATCTCCCAAATGGAGCATTTATACTGAATTCATCATCGTGGTGTCTGAGCATCTGTTGTATTTAAAATGAGAAAACAATTTGAATGTAGTGTTTAGTCAGAAAATCCTGCACAAATCCAGACGTAGGCTCATCTAATAGCTCTTTTTCCTACATTGTCCGTGTTCTCTCTTAAGATGTAGCTCTTGTAGATGATGGATCGGGTCAGTGCCAAATTCTAGCTCGCAATGAAATTTTGCATCAGCCAAGACAAAATCAACATTAAACATTTAAGATTTCATTTTGATCCTCACACAAAGTGAATTGCAGAACTGTTTCATTTATTTATGTTGACCCAGCTCTTGCGCATCTGCTAACAGTGAATGACAAGAGTGGTTGACTGGCAGGTCAGCCAAAAATACACCCCATCTTTAGGGTAATTGGCAGTGGAATGCTTCCACAATGACTGCCCTGTCAAAAACCCTCCTCAAGTCACACAGCAATCAGCATCAAGCACATCTGTGTACCTCTGGGGCTCAATCTGGGGTTTTCCTTCATTGTGTTTCCTACTATCTGGAAAAAAGTACAAATGATTGTGACACTTGCAACAGTTCCAGCAGCATTTGGATGGCAGGAATCCATCACCCTTCACATTTATTTCTTCTGCCAATCATTTACTTTATTTTTTGGTGTTGGCACAGAGGTGAAAATTCCTAATAGCAAATTCTGAGCCAGGCACAGCCCATCTGACCTCTCAAATAATTTGTTCTTCCTGTAGTCCCATGGATTCTTAAAAGAAACATCAAGTTTTAAATATGGTCTGAAATTTTCCCACTTGCAAATGAAATAGACTTATAGAGGAAATGAGAAGATACAGAAATATTCAGAAGAAATACTTTAAAACCTGCACTTCAATCAGATTGTATTTTCTAGCTGCAACGGCTGAATATAAACAAGTAATAAGTGTGTTTTCCTCTGTTAGTAGCCTCATCAGTGTAAGATACCAGGTCAGAAGCTAACATGTCTGTTTCTGTCCTGCATCCAGTTGGATCCTCACCATCTCTCTTCAAAGTACTGTTAAACACTCAGGGTATCTTAGGACAGATGCCCTAGAAAGCTGAAGACTCACCTTTTGCTTATATATCTGCATCTAGAGATAACTACTTTAAACCTAAAGAGTCCGTAATAAATGCTGAAAGTACCAGAGCGCTAGCTACATGCCAGGGAACCCTGTCTAGAGCAGGCTGCTGAAAATCAGTTGTTGAACAGAGGCATTGCAAGTTAGTTCTTATTACCAGCTCATGTAATGATGTGTTAGACACCATTTGCATTTTAAGTGCTAATTCCTAGCTTAACATTTTTTTCCTAGTAAAGTAGATTTTGCAGCCAAGCACAGTTAACCCTTGATTGCATTTCTGCTTCACTGCATGATGCACTACTGTATTTCTCTGTAGAAATAGCTCTATTTCTATAGATCTGTTTGCTCAGAAGCAGCAGAAAACTGAGCTCCTTCCTTGCACTCTTAGTCATATTTGCTTAAGTAAAAAAGAAGCGCAGCCTTTTTTATTTACCTTGGATACAATTGCTGGCGTATTGCTATAAATGTGGATGACAGGCCTTACTATTAAACCACTCTTTTATAGGCATTTCTTTGATCACAAAATAACTGACAACAGCAGTAAAAAAACCCAAGAAACAACATACAACATTTGCCAGAAACAGCCCAAAGAACATCAGATTTAACAGAGGGAACCTCAGAGAGAGAGGTACAAAATTATTTCAAATAAATGGGGTTTGCATTTCTCCTTTGTTATATTGAACTAAGTTAATCTTTTTAACTGATTTTAGTATGAAAACCATAGTAATTTGCTGAAATGCAAGTAAACTGCTGGAAGTGTAGATTGCCATGTAATATTTATTTTACCAATTTGCCATCAACATGAGAGTACCTCAGTGCTGTGGGCTTATACATAAAAAACAGCAGACAGGTACATCTGTGGATTAATTCATAAGGATGTGAGTAATACCACCATGGCAGAGCTTAACATTTCATGGCAGAGGACCCTGTTCATAAGAAAATGCTGGTTTTGTTTTCCAAAGACAGTTACTGTGAATCCTAATTTCCCTCTTGAACAGCATCTTCTGAGCCCACTACCAGCTCGGTTCTCCAGCTGTTACATTGAGCAGGCTCACAAAGCAAAAGAGACAGAGAACTGGACCAGAGAGTTAAAGTCATTACCATGCCTGACTTGTAATGACTTGTGCCTTGAGCAGGCCAGGATTATCCTTGCACATGGGTGTGTGGGGGTGTGTGCATGTGTGGACAAAGTTTGACCATGATAAGAATTCAGGGAAGACAACATTAACATCCAGCTTCAAATCCTCCCCAATTATGAAAAAGCCGCAATTGACTTTTTTCTTTCTCAAATAGTCCATGTGATTTTTAGGCCTGTTTTTAAGAAGCACACCATAAAAATGCTTCATTATTTGCCAAAGATTGAAAAGTTTCCACCGCATCATTGCCAGGTATTGGTTTAATGAAACAAGACAGCTAAGGACCACAGGTCCTGAGGAGCGTGGTGCATGCTCTCACAGGTGATGCCGTATCTCTGCATGAAGCAGGAGGTATGTTTAATTTCACTTCAGACAAGCCTAAAAACATTTGTGTCAGCCACACAAATTGTACATCCTAGAACCAGGAGACACCTTTAAAAAAAAAACTTTCGTTCCCAAAGTGAGGAGCTCAGATCTCATTCCTGTTCATATCCACAAAATTAATACCATAAATAAATCTTTGATGATACGGCATTATTGCTCTTTACAAAAGACCTCTAAGAGCATGTATGTTTTAACTCTAGAATATCAACTGTTGCTATGAATGGGTTTTAACTCATTCAAATTCTGCTCCTCACTGGACACCTGCCATGCAGAAATTATGTTCCTTTTGCTGTTTTTATTAAACTTTGGATAAACAAAAATGTATAATTTTTTCCCTTAATGAGATCTCAGCTGTTTTTTACCAGGACTGTGAATCAAAACAAACATTTAACCTGTCTTCTTGAGCAATTTCATTTGCTTTTGTTCCCTGCTGTGCTAGAAACATGCCTTGTGCTTGCTCTCAATCAGGTATCCCAACAGTTTATCAAGCAGCACAGCATAATACAAATATTATAGTTACAGATTAGCTGTTCTCTGCTGCCATTCACTTTGTGGTTTAGATCCCTTGTCATTTACAAATCAGAATGGTTATGCACTCAATTATAACACTTGCAAGTGAGAATAAAGGGTATGTCATTACCCCCAGGAGAACTATGGAAACATTTGTTTGTAAAGCACTGTGTTGTTCTATATTCCCTCAGTTTCACATTGCTCCATTTCTCGCTGCAGCAGAACATCTCACGGTGATCTAACTTTGATAAAAGGGTTATGCCACACACAAGGTGAGCACTCTGTAATTCACAGAGTGCCTTTCTCCAAGTTAAAAGATTGCTAGAAGATCGCTCAAAACCAGTCCCTGGAATTTTTGGCACCTACAGCTACTGACACAGCAAACTGCCTCCTTTTGCTTAGCCAGAGCCTTGGTCAAACAGCACACGGAAGAGATCCTGCTGCTAGTTCTGCCCAAAGGTGCACATTTCCCCTGGGTGAAGGATCAAACGGAACAGCAAATGCATTGCAGAGAAAAACCAGAACAAATGAGATGTGTACAGGGCTGAATGTTACCAAATTGCAGGCAAAGAACAGGTTATTACCATTATGAACACACATGCATGTATACAGGGAAAGGGAATTGGATGTTTTCCACACAGTGGCCAAAACATGAGCCATAATACCAGCCAATCTGTATTACATTGCCCCAAAGACAGTCAGACAAGCTGAGAGGAGTGCGCTCAGCAAGCCACCCCAATGCCTTGTCACCAGGTCCTGTTGACATTCCCAGCGTCACGAGCCTCATGTGTCTAAAAAGTGCAGCATCTGCTCCTGGTCCAATACATGTTCTTAGGTGATGGCACAAGGGTTCTGGTTTTTCGTCAGCTAAAGGGGAGTAATTAATCTTAATTCTCCTCTCTTCCCTGAAAAACAGAACTTCTATAGCTTGAGGAAAACAAAGAGCAATCAGTTGTTCTGTGGCAAATTAATCTTAAAGGGGGAATCTTCTTCCAAAGAAAATCAATGGTTTATAACAAGATTCTGTATTGTGTTTGAGCCCTGAAACTAGAATCAAAGGGTACTTTCAGCATTGCAAGTTGGCTTTTGCTCTGCTTTGGTTTTAATACAGTGTCATTGTTTGAAAAAGTGAGTTTTTTCACATACGAGTTGTTCTAGTTGAGTGTGGCTTCACCTTCATGGAAGACTCCAGTAGTATTTAATAGAGTGTAAGATGACAGGTATTTGAGCCAACGTTAAAGAAATTATTCCCAAAAGAAGGAATTTCATAGGGATTTGTATTTTTTACCCTGTGTGTAATATTCTATATCTAAGACATCTTTATTCATTTGTACCTTTCTAAATTAGTCTGTTCCATATGAGAAACTTTGAATATGATGCCTCCCTACATGATCAACCTTTAAAAAAAAAATAAAACCCCATAAAATTTAACCATGGTGCCATGGAAACAGCTTTAAAATTAATTTGGGTGCAGGGAGGAAGGATACAACACAGAAAAAGTGACAGGTTTCAGAAGGAAAAATGTCTGTCTGGATCTTTACCCATTCTTGCACTAGATATTTCACTTTATGAGCTAATCTAAATTAACCTAATTAATTGTTAGTCTGGGACTTTGCACAATAGGAATTCTGGTCTGGAGCAGTTTCATCTCTTACTTCCTTGCTAATTCACAAGTTTGTTTGACTGCAGAGAGAACAGTTGTACATAAAAATATGTTACTAAGCCTAAAAACTGCACCGAGTGCACAGTCCCCAGAACCACAATGTTATCAAAGTTCAGTAATACCACAGAGCGATGACTAATGGGCCTATAACCTCTCTGTGCTGTGGAATAAATGCTCTCATTAATTCTGTACAAGACCTTTAGAAAACATGCTGCATTCATGCTGCCTCCTCGCTGTCAGAATTTAGTAGATGACTTCATTGGCTGCTTTGACATTTTTACTTTTTCGTTCCAGTTTGGTTTGTTTGCTTGCCTTAAAAAGTGCCTACGGTGTGAACTGTAAAAGCAACAAGCAGTAGTTTCAATCCAGACAGGACAAAAGTAACTGAAATTAACACATTATAGCAATAATTTTGACCCTTAACTCATTTATTTTGGTCTGTGAACATAGTAAAACTATGTGCCAATGATCTTCTAATCTTACTAATACAAATACTCTCTTTCTGAATTTCCACTACTCCTTTTCTCATCAGTGTCCAAGCACTAAGACAGCATTGCTTGGGTATTTGGGAGGTGGAGGGAGGCCAGTGCGTGATGGACTTTCATAGTAGGAAAGCTTGTAAGATCTGATTCCAAGTAATGCACTTGTAAGAAGAATCCCTTTTGCAGTCAGGGCGGAGTGTAGGAAACAACTCTCTGAACACTCCCAGAGTTTGGACATGTCATTTATTTCTCAACTTATCATAGACTGACATAACAATGATGCAGCTTACACATAAACTGGGATACTGTTATAATTCAGAGCACTACTAGTGTACATTGTGGTGGTCATACATATACTTGGATGGCAAAGCAAGGCTTTGTAACTTGATCGTGTGCTGGAGGCCAGACAGGGAACTCATGGTTGCAGAAAAATCCTTGCAATTGTATTTCACTGCTAAAGCACCAGACTTTGAATTTATCCAAAAGACAAAGTCACCAGCGCAGGCACTGAACCCCGTTTCAGTGGGTTTTGGGGTGGGTTGGGTTTCTTCCTGATTATAAACACAGCAAGCACTCTATGATGAAAATCCTTACTGACTGCATTAGTCTTCAGCTATTTGTATGCTTAAAAAGATTACCAGATATAGATCAACTTATTACTGATCTCATTCACAGTATGCAAGTCCAGAGACTTCAGCGGACAGCCTCTAGATTCATGCCAGCACATGGAAGGCACTCCAGATTTCTAAATACAAGCATCAGGCTGCTGCAATTCTGAGAAGTTCCTGAACAATGACCTTACTTTCCTAACTGACATCTGAAAACTAAGAATGGTATCTTGAGGCTAAATAAAGCCACTAGCCTTAGAGGTGTTTAACTGCCTCACAAGTTTGTTAAAGTTGTTCATCTTCAAAAAAGAGAGCTAGGAATTGCAATATAAATGATAACAGTGTCCAGTGATCCCAGACAAATCAAGTACCACTGTTCTGGGCAAGAAATTTCCACATGCTGGGAGAGAGATGAACTGTGCCTTTATAATTTAAGAGTTCCATCAAGTCATAAAACTAAAAAGCACAAGGAAAGCGGCAGGAGCTAAGGAGAACCTGGTTAGTAATAATACTGTAAGTGCCTAACTGTAGGAGCTTTTGCAACCGAGTTTGTAAAATGTGTAACCAGTGAATATTAGTGTTTTGAATTCTGAGAGTGCTGGTTTGAACTGCTCCAAACCCATATCCCATATGTTTCTTCAAACATTTTAACCCCTGACTCCTCTGTGTTTGGCTAGAGGCTGAAAAGTACAGATTACTTGATGCCCATGGCAAGTGCTGTTAGAACAGGGAAATGATGTCAACCCCTGCAGTGCAATTCATAACTCGATGTGGATAAATTCACTTACTGGCAATTTAGAAGAAAACACGCTGGTGCTGTGCCAGTTGGAGCCAGATGGTGACTGAAATTATTCAAATCACGCATGCTGCAAACCTCTGAAAGATTGCAAAATATCCCAAGCATGGATGGGATCCTAATACAAACCAATTGGTGTATAGAGAGTATTTGCAAACAGCGTATGCTATGATTTGCTACTGTTTAATTGTAATCTTTCCTCTCCCTGTTTTCTAGGTTCAACTAATCCACTATAACCATGAGCTGTACACAAATGTCACAGAAGCTGCAAAGAGTCCTAATGGGTTGGTGGTAGTTTCCATATTTATGAAAGTAAGTGTTCAGTATTATCAATACCTAATATATAGACAATAGACTTCTTTTTCCATGAACTGTAAATCTAGGACTCGGACTCCTCGTTATACTACAGCAATACCCAGAGGCTCTGATCTTGAATCCAGAGATACCATCATCCTAGGAACTGAATGCATAATCTCTACTCCAAAGCATTTACAGCGTAATACGAGGAAAATGGAAAAGGATAAGGGAAGGGGTGGGGGGAATCCCTTATATCATAAACATCAATCTTAACACTTTAATGGCTATGACAAAAGCTACTGTTTTGGCAGATTTGGTATTTCTTCATGAAATGTTATTCATTCAGTTTAAAGTAAGTCTCTCCCAGTAGGTTGAGGCCCTGGGAAAGGGCACGTTTGAACACATGCTGATGTTTCAAGTGAGCAAACTAAGTTTTTTCTCAGTGTTATTTAAAGCATCTTAAACTATCAAAACTGAGAGAACATTAAAAGTCAATCTTTTACTATCTTGCATTTCACAGAGCTAGAAAGACCTGTGAATACTCTCTCATATTTTGGTTTCCATCAGCTTACATTCAAGTTGCATAATTAGGTCTATAAATTACAGTGATCTAGCACATCGCAGTTTACTCAAACTTCCTTAATTTTGTTGGAGAAACCTTTTTCCTCATTTTGTATGAAGAATGCATTTCCCCCCAAAATGTTGTCATATTCTGCCATTATGTATCTTTCATCACTCTAAAAAAGCACGTATTTCTCAATATGTGCTTCATGCTGAAATAAATAGCTTTCATCAGACTTTACGCAGTAGATATCTCTCAGTTCCCTTTAGGACTCCTCAATCCCATTTCATAAACTTTGTGACAAAGCATTAACTTCAGAATTAAAATAGGCATTTCACAGAACATATTGAATAATTAGATATAAAAGGGCAATTTTCATGCAGATCTAATATTGAAGAAAGCTATTTAGAATACCTTTTTTCATCCAAAATATATTGTATTACATCCTAATAATGTCACTTGAATTTGCACAAAGGGATACAATTGAAACAAACCTTCAAAATGCCCAACAGGCCAATTATGTCTAAATAACGCATTGTTCATGTGTTTGCTGAGTTACCTCCTGCAGCAAGCCACAAAATTTAGTATCTGCTTCATTGCATCTTTCTCTAGGCCTTCTCATCTAAGCATGTAAAGGTGGGTTGTGTTTTAAATGTCCAGAGTAGTTCAAAAACCTCTAAGAGGAGAAGTACCTGTCTGAATTTCCACAAAATGCAACCTGACCACAGTTTTCCTGAAGGCTCTCTGTCAAACAGAGCTGCATCACAGCTTGCCCAATAGCCCACTTATTTTCCTAAACCTTTATTAAACTTTTTTGTGAAGTTTTCCATTTTCAAAATAAATTGATTTCTTTCTAGATAAATGCTGGATGTGTAACAGCAGCATCTGGTGTCTGATAAAAATCCACCGAATAATTGAAAGATAAGTGGGATGGTCGAAGGTACAGTTACTAAAATGCCTCCGTAGCAACATGTGACACTGATTTGTTTCTACACAATAATAAATTTGCTGTTTGCAGTGCAGTAAAATCTCTTGTTATTGTTAATAATCAACAATTTTGTTGATATGGTACATACAACCCCAAAAACCCCAAAGCCACAATACAACAACAGTGTCCCTAAGGCCTCTATCATTTTCCCCTATAAGTCCTCTTTAGGTATGGTATGTTTGACATAGACTGGACATTTTTTGTGTCTGTATATGTGTATATACACATATTTGTAAGCACTTGTGGGTGAAATTTAGGGATTTCATACCTGTATAGAAAACAAAGAGAAGACAGCTTTTATTTGCAATTTAAATAGCCTGCTGCAAGGAAAGTAGGTTTCTCAATAAAGACAAGAATAATAGAATACTACATGAAAATCCTGCCTAATAATATTACACCACCTGCAAATCCCAAAGCTGTTGGGGAATAAACCTGTACACAAGTTTGTATTCAAGCGTGGAGTTATAGTCATTCTGTATGCAAGTACTCACACTTGTATTCAGGCAGTGAGTTACATTCATCCTGTGTACAAGTACTCACACTTGTATTCAGGCATTGAGTTACATTCATCCTGTTTTCTCATCCCTGAAGGGGGGTTTTATTTATTTTTAGTACCAACTTCCTAACAAGTTTTGTTACAAAAATATCCAAGTAATTATTTCCTCTTCCCACAGCAGTGCAAAAAAAAAAGGCAGAAGCAGTTTGGAGGAATGTCAGGAGAAAGAGAACGAGAGAGTGTGTGCGTTCACATGAAACAGCTACGCTTCCAAAAGGGAACTGGTTGTGAGCAGGTTTTGACATTGTACGTTTTCTCTTCTGTAGGTATCTGAATCATCAAATCCATTTCTAAATCGTATGCTTAACAGAGACACCATAACGAGAATAACGTATAAAAGTAAGTTGGTTTAAATTTACTGTGGCTGACAGCTGTATGCTTTTTAGTATCAAATAACACATTTAGTGATCCACAGAAATAAGAGGCATTTCATTACAAGCAAAAATTACAAAGTTTGCATTGCCAGCAGCTCTGCATGACAGACTTGGGAACCTGAAAAGTCTAGGATGGTCATCAGTTCAGCAAATGAGCTTTGAACTTCCAAGCCTATTTTATGTTTGAACAAGCAATAAATTAATGAAATTATACTTAACAAATATATCCACTGTATTCTCACAGAATACTCAGGAGAAACTGCCTCCTCTTAGCAATAGAACACACACAGCAGCCAGGATTAAATCAAATCAAATCATGTCAAGATGCTGCATCGTTAACTGTGGATTTAGTATTCATTAATGCTTTTTGTACCGAAAAGTGATGACATTTCTATTCAACTATTGCTGTATTTAATGCATATGTAAAGAGGTCATTAACATAGCATATATATTTGTTGTATTCACACTTGGAAAGCCTTTAACAGATAATGCTCAATAATACCATGTTAGCATATTGAACTTGTGGAAATCTGGAGCTTAAATGTCAGTGAAAATTAGGCTAGTTTAGAGAAAGTAATGAAAAATACATATCTCTCAACAGAACAAATGAAACCTCTTCTCCTGAAAACCTTATTCCCTTTGTCAAATATTCACTTAAATTCCAAGCAGCCATTAAGTTAATAAGTTAAATGATACCAGAATTTCACTTTCAGAAAGTCCACAGCAAACTGAAAAAATAAGGAAAATGTCATAAAACTCAACCTTCCTCTGTTCTTATGAATGTCTTCACATTTTTCCTAAACTTCATTGGGTTTGTTTTTGCTTATGAATGCTGGGAGAGACTTGTTCATGCTCACTGGAATGAGACTTCTTATCAGGACTCCAGGGTTTGGTTCACAAGTCTCCTAGGGTTTGCTTCAGTTCACCTCTAAATGCAGTAGATTGTACTGTATACCCTGCAACATAGTGTTATTTGGAAGACTTTGCATCTGAAACCCCAGAGATCTCAAATATCCATTTAACTACAACAAAAGTCACTGAACTTCAGGTTTATGATGGAACAGTTTGGAGACATCCCTGAAGTACACACTCTGATTGCTTTTCATGGATTCCATCTTTCCCCCTCCCTCCCTGCAAAGCCAGGATTGTGAAAAGTGTAGATTTGAGAACACTGGAAATTAAAAGCAGAGAATTTACCCACTAATTCTTGAACAAGAGAGCACTAGAAAGATTTTGAGTCTTTCTTAAATCCAGAATTTGAACGGAACAAACCCAGCCCCATGAAGGAGATTTTTAGTTGTACTTTCCTATAACACACACCTGTCTTCCTACTGAGGTTTCTCTAATTTCACCTCACAGTTAACAAATCTTGTTACACCTTTGGTCCAAGTTAAGGCCTCTGTTACTGTAAAACTCTATTCTGCATGATTCCTGTAGAGAGGAAGGTGGCAGAGGGTTCCCTTCAGAACATTTTCTCCAGATTGTTCTATCTATATGAAATGTCTTGTTCTCTGCATGAAAGAAGCTGAGATTAACCCGGTTTTTAGGCTGCCTGACTCAATTCCTTGCAAAAACACAGTAATACTGTTTTGTATGTGCTTCCTGCCTACCAGTGCTGCTGCGGCATCCTGGAGTCAGGAAACTGTCATTCAGGCTTGTATGTGCTTTTACAGGCTCTTTCACTCCCAAGCTACATATTCCTGGCTTCTGTCTAGGGACCAGCCAGATCTGCACCACTGAGGAAGCTGCTTCTCCCCATGGACACGCACACAGGCCTGTCAGGTCTCAGATGCTGAATAAGAGAAGAGTCTTGCCACATTTTACCATCACATCAGCTCTATGTCATGCATTCACAGGAGTGTTGCAGCCTGTTTTGTACTCTGTGGCCCTATATGCTACAATGGCTGGCAGCCAACAGAGCAAAGAAAGGACAACTTGGAGTGGCTTAAGAGCAGAGGAAATGCCATGATTTGGGATACCAGTCCACAGGGTGGGAAGGCACCAGCAGCATCTTTCCCTTGTGGTATGAGCAAGCATACAACCCTCACCCACCCCAGCGGGCAAGAACACCTTCCCTATACAGGATATTCTGTGTGTACACTACACTTAGGAGTGGGCACTCCTCCTCTGGAGTTGACAGCATCCGACAACTCTTCCTTGAATATTTTGCCTCCTTGAAGGAAAATGCAATTCCAATCACACCTAAGTTCAGGTTTACTAAATGAAATTTTGTATGAAGATGAATTCATAACAAAATCAACAGCCAACAGATCCATTTTAATTTTTAACCACTATTATCACCAACAAGTTTATCTGTTACAATGAAATCCTTGGTAGACACAATGCACATCATATTCCGCAGGGAACTGGGTTGCTTACTGTAGTAACAGGTATTGACTAAGAACTTTTAGTGTAAACTGGGAAAGTGAAAGCATTACTGGAAGTAATATTGCAGTTGTCTTGTGTGATGGATTATAGGATCATTGCTGAAAACTAATCCTACCTCTTAGGTTGCAAGGCATTCTAGTTTGCCTTTGGCAGCTGGAGCTTTCTAGCTTGTGCTTTAGGGGTCCCCTCCTGAAGTCAATACTCAGCAGGCTGCTGACAAAATGACCAGTCCCAGTGTGCTCAATAGGAGCATGGAGCAAATAGCAAAGTGGAGCATAGGTTTAGAGTCACAGTTAGTAACATAACTGAAGTACTTCTTTGAAAGAACAGCAACAAAACTAAGAGCTGTCTATGCTGTTGCCAAAATTTCCACGAGCAAAATGCATTGAGAGGAGAATTTTTACTCTTGGATATTAATGACTACACTGAAGTGGATCCCAAGGAATTTTTAAGCCAATTTTAAATGCTTATTATATTTTGTTATCACAGCCTAAAGAATCTACTGTGAACTAGTTGAAACAAGCATTCTTTCAAACAGGCTTTAGTCAGAAGCCATATGAATATCTCTAAAGGAAAACTGCTTTAATATTCCTCTTTAAGTAATACATTTGAGGGGATAAGTTAGTTTTCTTTCAAAGAAGTTACGCTACGTTAGCTTTCACCCAGTGTTTGCTTAACATTGGAAAGAAGTAACATTGTAGATTCTCAAAATTCCATATAAAAATTCCGCCTTGCCATTCTCCACCAGAATACAGCCACATGTTCAGCTATGCAGAAGAGCTGTAAAATCCTGGGTTTCCTCAAATTCAGTCTTCAGCTGGTTTATAAATAATGAACATGTGAATAAAATAGCTTTAAGATATTATCCTGGAAAAGCTTAAGATTCACATTTCTGGAAATAAGAGACTATTAATTTCTCAAGGTTCATGTTTCAGTGAGAAGGGGTCTCAGAAGGGCTGAGCTCCTGTCACAAGCAGTAAGAGCTTGGCAGTCTCAAACCAAGCCCAAAGGGATTGACCTCAGGTATTTGAACTGAGCCTCTGTCAGCCCAGCTCTAAGTGACTCATGAAGGCTGGGAAATGGAGAAACTCCGTTTCAGTGTTGAAAAGCTGAGGATCTCTACATTCCTTACCCCATACCTCTAATGTGGTTACAGCTGTGCTTTCCCCTTTTGGATTATCAGGTTGTGAACTTGAAAATCTAACAGACCTTCCTTCATTCAGTAAATAGTGTATTCCCTATAAATACTACTAGCTTAAAGAGAACGTACATAGACTTTGATGTGAGAGCAGACCCCACGTGCCTATTACAAATATAGGGATAAAAGAAGAGGATTCCCATCATTTGCTAAGAAATTTTCAGAGGCCCAGCCTTTCTTTAAATGAATATGAAATCTATTTTTTTTAGAGTTTATGAGCTCAGAAATTACCCTAAGGCACCAGCGGATCAAGATAAACAGAACGTGGGCTGTAGAAAGGAATGAGGATGAGAATATAGTAAAGGCTAAATGGGTTCATTAAAGGAAGTTTCTTACTGGCAACAGATCACACATAGAGATTTTGACCATTTTAAACTACATACTTACAATAAATGTAAGACAAGACATTAAAGTGTTGCAGCCTAATATTAATGCAAACCCACCAGTTCTGTTTCAGTTCCAGAATGGGAAACCTTTATCAAGATGTGGGGAAAGGGAAACAGCTGTTCATGGGAAAAATGTTGAGAACCGAATGCTTATTCTGTAGTCTTTTCGCAGGTCATTCCCATGGAGTCATCTGACTTCCCATAGGAATATAACCCATATAAAGGCATGGAAAAATACTGCTTTTACTTGACCAAACTCTTTCATCATTTCATTCACTACTATTTTCCCCTTTCCCTGAAGTGATACTTTCCTCCAGTTTCCCATTAATCACAACTGAGATTTTAATTCGCTGTCTCTCCTTAAACATTTCAAGTGAAGACAGAGAAAATGAACCAGGTTTGGAGATATTTTGCTGCTGGCTGCTGGAGGGGGAGGTGGTTGCCCATTTTGTAGGTCCTCAATATGCAAGCAAGGTAACTTAAGCAGTTAATCTGAAGCTCAGTAGGGCTGTGGAGAGCATCTCTCCTGATCTTAAGATCACTGGCATATGTCAGACTTGCCTGAGTAAGTAGGTCCCTGTCCCACACTGTTACATGCCATATTCCACCCCTGGAGCATTATGTTCTGGGAATTACTAAAGACTGTAAATCCACAGACAAAAGTTAGAAGCCCATCTCAAAATAATGAATTATTCTGTCTATTAAAGCAGTTGAGGCAACTCCAAACCCCCATGATTGCCTCCACTAATGCCAGCAGTATATCTGTATCTTCCATTTGATAAGTTGTCCTATTGTAATAACCCATGCACTGTTCTGAATACAAATTAGTCAACTAGAATGTGGTACACACAAAATATGATATATATCTCATCACTACCCCTCATCTGTATTAATCCTTAGTTAGCTTTCCATCTCCTAGTAAACATTTCAAGGTAACTTCCACCTTATTTAAATCATTTTAGCCCAGCCAGACTCAGTATGGATGTGAAAGCAGATTCAGTCCTTAGAGGTTGAAAGTGTCTATTCTGACTGACTCCATGCCATTTGGAGCTAACACACCACTCTCTGTGGTTCATAAATAACGAACAGGATGTTCATGTGGGAAAGGGAAAAAATGTGTGATGACTCATTGGAAACAGGCACTGGCTTCAAAAAATGCATTCATTCTTTTCTCATGTAACCTAGCAAAATTACTGCTGCACTACAAATAATGTTTTAATGAATAGGACACAGGTGTATTCAGTCAGCACGAGCTGTTAAAATTTAACAGCATTTAGACTCTAATATTAGGGCAACGGTTTTGCACTTTGCCTGCAAAATTGTGGCTTTAGAAAGACTCCATACCCCAGGACCAGTGAAGGCTGAGCATGATAAACAGGTGACAGTCAGCCTGTTTATCACAAGACAATAATAGTACTTTCCCCTCTGCTTGAGGAACCACGTAAATGCATGGCAATAACCCTGGCTTGAAGTGCAGGAACATGGCAGAAGGCTACATTTCTCACAGACATGAAAGGACATGCCTACATTATATTTTGTAGAATAACATTTAGAATATGAAATAACTGTAAAGCACTGATCAGTGTGGTATGAATGTTACACTTCAGCTGATGCTTTAGCCACTCATATTGCTACCCCAGACACCTAGATCATGTTGACTGCACTACGCTAAAATAAAAAGTCACATTTGCTTTGAAAGAATAAAAAAGAAATTAAGAAAACCCACAACTTTATAAACTTACAGCAAACGGTACATGAAAAACAGAATCCAACTGAAATGCCTAAATTCTTGACGCTGACATAAAAGATGCACTTTCAACATTTTACTTGAGTCCAAGGAATAGCCTCTGGTTTATTTGCACTATCTTCCTTGCCTTCCATTACAGTCAATGCCAATTTATCTTGTGTACTGAGAGGATAAACACACCTAAATATGCATTTTTCCTTGCCCACATTTTAGCACTCACTCTGCAGATGATCCATACTGAACACATTACATGCAAGTGAAAGCATGCAAAGAGTTTTCACATTACAGCTCACAAACAGCCCAGCTTTCTCCAAGATACATGACAGCAGTAGCATATAAGAAGGGGGTGTGTTATAGAATATTTCCTATTAAGTAAATCCTACAGCCTAAGATTTGGCAGGAAAATCTGAGCTCCAGTTTTGACAGCACTGCCAGAAATATTGTAGGGCCAGAATTACACCAGGGAAATAGTGCACAAAGAGTAGAAAAGGCTGAGGAACTTTGATGCATTTTGAAAGATATATAGTTATATCTCATTATATTTTTGTACACGCCCACAGAGCGAATTCTGGTGCAAAAGGATAGCTCATTAATTCCAAAAGCGAGACCCTAGTAAGCTGCTTTCCAGCATACTCTTCCACCCCGATTTTCTCATTCTGAGTGAGTTTGAACTGCATCCACCCCCACTGTGCACATGAAAGCCAGCAAGCTTCACTGAGCAGCTTTATTACCATGCATTAACCTTAACTTCCTCCTGTGGTAGAAGGGCAGTTAAGTTTTAACACTTTGGCCTTCCCAAGGCTTTGTTGAGCAAAAGTTGTTAATCGCTCCAAAATATGGTAAGTCCACATTCTCCAAAGGCTGCTCCATCTAAATAACAGCAACTTCAAGCAGCTTTTGACTCCAGTTCTTAAATGGGATTCAGAGTTTCACTGCAAATGTTTGTGCTAAACTGACAGAAGGTGTGTATGGGCATCTAAGAGTAGAACTCAACGCAGGGGTTAATGAATTGATGTTAGTTGTTCTTGTCCAAACTGCTGGAGCATTCAGAAACGTACATTCGTTACGCCTCACATTTCAGTAAAACACGTTATAACGTTCAGGGGTAAGGACCATACACTAAAAGGGTGGGATATTTTTTTTGTGAAGCTACTGTTTTATCTCAGTTGTTTTTCTTCCTCATCCTCCAGATGATGCATACTTACTACAGGGGCTTAATATTGAGGAACTTTATCCAGAGACTTCTAGTTTCATTACGTACGATGGGTCAATGACAATTCCACCCTGCTATGAAACAGCAAGCTGGATAATCATGAACAAACCTGTCTACATAACAAGGATGCAGGTAAGAATAATTTAAAAGTTACTCAAATTAGTATAGCTACAAAAGAATAAAGATAAATACTTGTAGTTTTACATGCAAAATTAGACTCAGCCTTTTATTAAACCACTGCCTGAAATTTATATAGTTTGCAAAAGCACTGAAGAGCTTCTTGCCAAAATACACACACACACACACACACACACACACACATCGAGGTGGGGCCTACTTTCAGTGAGGGTTTGAACCAAATGGTCTTCAGCAGTCTCTTCCAAACTGAATTATTCTATGATTCTGTGAATAAGCACAGGGGGATTCTAAAGCAAGTATAGCAGTGTTGTACAAAAATAACTGGGGTGATTAAGTATGACAAAGGCCATTTTTAGGCCAGAAAGAAACAGGCAAATTGTGAATGACACTTCTTAATACCAGTCAATAGCACAGTAATGGGACAGAGATCCAACATATGGGGCCTTCTTGAAAATAAATCAGGTAGGGTTTTCTGGAATAGAATAAGATGACAGGACAGATACTGCAAATATCTTCAGAAAAATCAGCTTGACAGATTGAAGCCTCTATTAGAAAGGAACAGGATAAATTATGCAAAAGAAACCACTGTCTATTTCATAGTCAAAATTAATGCCACTGAGGACACACCATTGTCCTTCACACACCAGTGAAAAAGTGGTAGAGATGACCATTCTGCCTGACTTCCTTGCAATTCAAGGCCTAACATCAGAAAACAACAAATTTAGCACCAACTTCAGTCTTCTCCAGAGCTTCCATCAGTGAGTTGCCTACAGAACTGTGAACTGAACTAGAATCCCAAAGGAATACTTGAAGCAGCATCTGCCTGTCCTGGGCATGCAGCGGAAGCAAGCTGGTCCAAAAAAATGAAACGAGGAATGATAAAACAACCCTAAGTATTACTTTGGGATTTAAAATCATGTTGACATTGTAAATGAGAAGACTGAGAGATGTTTTATCTTTGTGATACTCCTTCTGTCCAATTTTGTCTTGACACAGAGAAAGCACTGTGTTTCCTTCCTAAATGGGTAATTTGGGAGAATGACACAGCTGAGCACAGACATGCTGTACATTCTGAACTTATCAAGCAGGGGACCCAAACATTTTCCTGCAAGCTACATTTTTAGTTACAACATTAAAGTACAAAGCAAGAATTAGAATATTTCTAACATCTATGCTAGTACCTGTGAGTTATAATCTCATGATACTTACTCCTTGTCATGCTTTACTGGTGAGTTACATTCTCCATTATTACTGCTGCAAATTGATTTCGTGGATTACTTACTAATTACATTGTGTGCTCAGACTGAAAAAGTAACGTACAGCTCAGGCTGTCCATGGAAGCTGGTATGTAAACCCCAGCTACTGGAATGTCCCATTTAAGCATTAAATGCCACAACAAAACCTCTTTAATTGTACACTGATATGGAAAATGCTTTATTTTTATCTTTTTAAACCAAAATATTTTTAAGGTTTCTGATTTACAAGCTGCAGCTTTTTATTTTCCACTCTCCAGTTTCCTATACAAAGTTAGAAAGGTTTTGGTTGATTTGAACCAGTTAACATGCTTTCAGCACAGTTGCATAGTCATCCTAAGAACCAGGGCTGTCTGCTTGTAGTGCCCACCCAGCCAGTGCTGGGCACACTGACAATCCTGGATGATCTGTAAAACCATCTCACCAGAAGGCCAGAGTCTACCGTCAGAACATTATAGACACAGCACAGACAACATCAAGACAGATCTGTCAATGGAGAGAGGATTTCACTTTTTACATCATTAATTTCATGACTTCAGCAGCATGGCTGTCAGTTATCTTTTCCATCCTGACTGCCTGTACCTGGTTCTTGAGTACCATCATCCAAACCTGTGTCTTCTCAACTGAAAGCTACACTAATAGCTGCAAAACTTAGGAAATTAGCTCTTGTTATTCATCAAGTTCATTTTCTCTGCACAAGCTGCTGACATCCAGTGCTGGGAATTCCATTTGTTCCCTGGTCAGCCAAGGACACCTCATACCATTTTCATTTGCTTCACACACAAGTAGTTACTTTGGTTTAAAATGGGGCTCAGAAACAGGACCACAGAGGGAATGGTTTTACATCAAATCAAGTTAACTCTTTCAACCCACCTCTGATTACAAACCACTGAAATTGTGTTTTACTTTCATTTATTAAGTCTATTTTATAGTGTTGTATGTTGTTTACTTACAGGAAAGCCTAGCACTAAATAACCTTGTTCTCTATTTTGTACAGATGCATTCTTTACGACTGCTAAGCCAGAATCAGCCATCACAGATATTTCTGAGCATGAGTGACAATTTCAGACCAGTCCAGCCCCTCAACAATCGATGTATCCGAACCAATATCAACTTTAGTTTACAGGGAAAAGATTGCCCAAACAATAGAGCACAGAAACTACAGTATAGAGGTACGTTCTACCTGCAGAATAATCCTTTCTATGCTTACACTGAGCTCTTTTCTTTGAGAAAGACAAGCACGTAGTAATACATACAAATAAAAACAGATGTAACTCCAGATCGGGGGGACTAATGGTATGAATCAGACGTTACATATTTGAAGTGGATGAGGAAACTTGCCCAGGAACATGCAGGAAAAGCATGACAAAACACAGTCTGGAATATCTAATTTTTTTTAAAAGGAGACAGGGGCAGTCCTTCAGTTTTCTACCCTCATTTTAAAGTCTTTTCACTTTACCAAGTGCATTTAACTTCTACCTTTGAAAGAAAAAGGGGGATGAGTTAATCTTGAAGGTCTCAAAAGAATAAATTTCACTTTGGGGATGCACCACCATAACAAACACCCAAATTGCAAAGTGTTGTATTATGCAATGGGTGTTATAAGCCAAAACGCAGACACTTGCTGGTGAGTCCTAAACTGCCACAGCCAGGGCTTGCAGCTGAGCTGTAATGTGTCTTACGCCTCTTCTAGCCTATGCCCACACAGCTCTATTGCCTGCAATAATGGTGTAAAAGTGCTTTCTTACCAATAACATTACAGGTATAAAGGAGAACTACTAAAGGGTGGAAGATAAAGCACATCTTCAGCAATAAGGCTGGTGACTGAGTTGTACTACTTCAAAGAAACAGAGTTAATTCTCTTCCAGAAAGAGAAACCTCCTGGCTTTTTCAAGACATTTTAAGTGCCTAATACAGTGTTAAATCCAACCAGTTCCCTATTTGATAAAGCATAATCGGTTTTGTTTTGTTTCTCTTTCCTTTCAGTAAACGAATGGCTCCTCAAGTAAGAAAGACAAAGCAGGCAGAACCCATAACCTCAGTGGAATGCTACTACTGTGAATTGACATAATCTAGAATGCACCCAACCTCACTCTCTTTGGGTTCGGACAGCACTGGTAACGTGCTGTAGGAAAAGAGCTGCCATGCTGGGAACTCAACTCAAAATTCATACATATGATTGGTGGCAAATAAAAAAACTAAAAAAAAAAAAAGTAAAAAAAAAAAAGACAAAGACAGTATTACAGTAAATGTGATTACAATTCTCCTGAACTAATTTAGCTCCACAAGGAAAAGACTTTGCAGCCTTTGTACATAGGAAATTCTTCCTCTTTTCCCCCCTTCCTCAAATTAAAAAAAAAAATAAAAAATGATTAAAAAAAAAGAATGAAAAAAGGTGGCTCGGTACAGCATCAAAGTGGAGTTGTGTTCTGTGTGCCAAGTAATCCTTGGAAGCTCTCATTTCACTATCATTAATGGATACTGACAAGACAGAACAAGACAACCATAGAGGAAACTTATTTCTGGGTTATGAACTTTCTGTTAATTTCATTTCAAAAGAGGCAGAGATAAGTATTGTAAATATATCACTGCAGAATATAAAGGAAATGGAACTATTTCCCTCTGTCACATATCTGTAGTAGGATTTGCCAAAATCAGAATTGATCCATTTTCTGTTTCTCATTTTACAACAGGTCATACGTTGTGTTGGTTACTATTAACAACTCAATAAATGTGTTTAACAAATTCATTTAGTAAACTTGCTATGATTTATTCTGTTCCTTTCTCAAATAATAAGCCTCTACTATTTGTGGCTGCATTATTTGTTGCAGTATTTTTTCTTTTTTTATTTCCCCCTTTTATTTTTTTACTGGATTTATTTGTTTGCAGCCAATTTAAGTGAGTTAATGGCCATTGGAAATGCACTCAAAGCCAGTATAACTTTAACTCCACTTTATGGTCCCTCATTAACAGGAGCTGGGCTCAGAAGCAGAAAGCATTTGAAACCTATCTCAGTTTAAAATTGCCATTTCCCCTGCTGAATCCATTACCAAGACAAACCAACTCAATCCTGGAAACTGGTGGTGGAAAGGGATATCTTTTCTTTACAGATAAAGCAGGAGCTGACCAAGTAAAAGCGAATGCCTTTTTTCTTGTTTATAATGGTCATTCACTGTGTTTGGTTACTGTCAAGAACTCAATAAATGTGTTTAAGAAGTTCACATTGCACATGTTTGATCTTCTTGCATATTAAGGGATTTGTTTTCTTCTTTTTTTAATCTGGAGAGGAGGCAGACCTCATGCTATTCCATTCCTGATGCTCACTTTATAACACGTAACATGTTGGAGTTCACAGAAAATAAGATGAAGCTGTGAAGTACTATGCCTGACCAATGATTTGTTTGTACCAAATGGAAAACCAGGCATTACAAGAAGTGAAAGGGAACTGAACCACTGTCAGGAAGTTACAGATACTGCAGGTCAACCAGCCTCAATGTAACACATGCATCATTTCATCTCTGGCTGAAGAGGACAGTGCAGGTGACATCAGACAGCAAACTCTTGAGTCTATGCTGCAGACAGCAGTTTTGAAAGACTGCAACTTGTGTGACCTCATCTGACACATAAAAAGATACCAGCACAGTGAAAATATGCATGAGATGGCATTGAGAAGACTCTCAAAGTAGGTAAATGGATGCAGATGGAAATGTGGAAGGAACCTGAAGCTGTCATTAGCAGTTCAATTGCCCAGTGAAAGCTGCAGGGAAAACACTAGTTGAAGAGTGGAGGCTGGCCAGGATGGGCTGACACACAGCGGCTGCGCTGTCTGTAGCAGGGTTCGGGGCTGATGACCCTGGCCCAGGATGCTATTAGCACAAATAATACCTGATCCTTGAGGTATTTCATTTTGAGCATTTCAAATGACTTCCACATACCAGCTTAATGCTGTGCAGGGATCTGAAAAAGCCACCACACAAGCACAGAAATGGCACCCTGAGTATTACACTGTGGATTAATATTGTCAAATTGTGCAGCTGAAATAAAGCAAAATCATCACCACAGATTTGCCAAGCTGATAAAAACTGAAAAACAACACAAGTCACACATTTAGTATTTTTGAGTTGCCATAGCAATCTGTAACTTTTCAGCTTCTGGTGTTAGGATTCTTTCAGTTGCTTGTTTGGGTGGTTTGGGGTTTTTGAAGCTTCTTCTAGGATTAAGTATGTAAAGTTACTGAGAGCATAAAACCCAAAATGTTTCAATCTATGTTTTTGGACAAATACCTGGCAGTTGTTGATCCAGGTTTGTCAGTGGCAGAAGGCAGGGAAGATAAGCCAGGCCTCCAATATAAAATGTTTAAGTAAGTAATAAAACCTATTTTCTATTTTACCGAAAACTGATTGAAGGGATTTAAGAGGAGGGAGAGATATGATAGGAGGGACTAGTCCAAGGAAGGAATCACACTGTGCTTTGGATTAGGTGAGGCTGCAATACAGAAGCCCTACAAATAGAGAAATGAAGCAATTATGAGGCACTGCAAATACATTTCCAACTCTTTCTTTGTAAGCTAATCGATGCCATCTCACCATGATTTGTTTAGGGGGTTATTTTAATAACAGATTACAGGAGAAATAGACCAAACGAAAGCTTAGAATTAAATATCTTGCACATTCCTCAAATCTAGACATCTAGCCCCAGTTTTTCAGATCAGGCACATGTATTTGTGTCAAGAGACACCAAGCATCCAAAGCAAGCCCTGCCTTATCACAAAGCCTTTAAGCAAAAAGATAAAGACTCAGTATCAAGCAGCTGGCACAATCTCCTGTGTTGCAAGTCTGTGCAGTACAGCAACACGTGCACAGTGTAATCCCTCCAACCTTAGCGCTTTGTGTCCACAGTGCTCACCACAAGTCTGATTGCACATGGAGCTCAGTACTTTGTAGTAAGAGCTGAATTTGTGGCCTCAATAACACCCCCCTGCCCAAGACATTCAGATCATGAGTGAGATTCTTTGCTTGTGATAAGGCTTAGTGTAGGCATGAGCTGCCTGGCAGGGAATATAAACCTCACAACACTCAGTAATGAGCAATCACCACCACAGGGAGGGACGAGGTTGCCATGCCATGATTATAACAACTGGGAGGAAATGCTCAGATTTGATCTTGTGTTATCACAGTTAAGACTGTGATATCAAACCAGGTACCAAACTTATTTGAGTACCAAGCTCATTTGATGACAAAAAGCAAGAGAAAAGCAAAATTTAGAGTACTTCAAAAGCCTCTGTTTCAAGCAGTATTCAAAGTACAGTAGCTCATTTTTTCCTTTAAGTTAATCAGAAAGAACTGACCGGAGAACTGTAACTGGTCAGTATATCTTACTGCAAATAGGAGAAATACAGCAAGAAGACATTTTGCATGTTCTGCTGTACATCTCAAAGCTCTAGTACTGGACGCTACCCAAAAAATCCCAGCTGTTTGGATCCTGTACTCAAAACAACACGTATTTTTCAGGGAGTTCAGCCATAACTGCTCCATGTTTTGATTTTTTTATTAGATTTTATTCCCTAGCTCTAGCAGCTGACAAACCGGAGAGAGTTTGCTGTAAGAAATGTTGATTTATTAGCAAATAGCTTGCTGCAGCTCTCACCAGCATACCGTGAAATTATTCAAGGAGCCTGCTTGCACGGTAGAGAACAAGAACCATTTATAATGTGAAACTAATGCAGGCAAACATTTGCTGTTTCCTACAGTGTCAGGCTTCTATTCTAATAACTAAAGATGTGTCAAACACATACTCAGCAGAGAAAATGAAAGATGGGATAATAAGTCTTCCAAGGACAGGAAAATAACCCTTAGTATTTAAATAGAGCAAAAATTCCTTAGAAGTATTAGAAAAATAGCAAGAAAAATATACACAGTTTATGCATTTAGGTAGATGCTCCCACCCTGGAAGGGAACAAAGAGTCAAATGTAAATCCAAGGGGAGCTAAGTTACAGCTGCAAATACAATAGTTGCCCCAGAATGAAGGTTAAGGCCGTGAACTTCAGCCTTGGGTGGCTGTTCCCCACACAGAGGGGCAGTCAACACCCAGCAAAGAGATCTCATTTTCCAATACATCCTGTGATTTGCATCCAGGGCGTATGTTCAAACGCACAAGGGTAGCGGGTTTGCTTGACCAAGGGAAAGCAGTTCTGAGTCACACTCACAATGTGCTTCCCGATTCCTTGACTGCCACTCTGGATGTACCTCCTTGGTGCTGTGTTGGCTGATTTTGTGAACCTGACTTCAGGGCTCTACAAAGAAATCAGAGTCTGCATCATTTACTGTCCTGCTGCACACCTATGCTTAAGTTGAGGCTACTTTGAACTTCATCTGTATGTCCCACGGGCAAAGAAGACCTTGCTTTTATTACAGTGATGGTAGGATTAACTGAGGAAGGAGAGAGCAATCAAAGCACAAATCATGAAGGGCTTAATTATGAACCACTGTAAATACGATTGTTGCACCCTGACTCACCTGCATCAGGGTTGTATCTTATAAGGCGCATAGAATGGGCTGCTGAAGGTGCCTCACCTCCAAACTTCTCCCAAGTGCCAGGATTCAGAACACTCCACATTTCAGATAGTTTAAGGTTTGTTCCTGCTATTTTTGTTCCACCTTTGTGTTGTTTTTCTGACTATTTCAGCTTTCTGCCTTCTCTCAGGCATAATTTAAAACTTGACAGCTATCTGAATAATAGTGACATTTCCAGACATTCATGTCAAAGTTTTGCCATGATAGGCCTCATTCACTAAACATTTATCTATATCTGTTCTGTGAGCTGCAGAAAGCTTTACAGAAATGGAAGTCCATTGACAAACATTTCACCCAAGTGTTGTCCACATTCCTCCACCACAGATGTCCAGTTGAAATGCTTGTGACAAAAACTAAGTCACCGAAACTCTGCTGTACTGTAAGCACTGATGTCCGATTGCCCAATGTGGCCTTCTCCTTAAAGCATGTGAAGATAATAAAGCAAACACCTCTTTCTGAGATCTTGAGTCACCTGGTCCAACTCATAGACCAACAGGACTTTGGCTCTTAAATGCCTCAAATCCCAGCATAATTCAGAACAAATGATGAAATAGGTGCAGAATTATTCCAGCCTTCAACTTTGGGGATTTACTTTTCCCCCACCTCCTGCCATGTCGCTTGCCTTACAAATAGAGAGAAATTCTTCATAGGGGACATACTTTCCTGTAAGCAGGGAAATGCCAGAGGAGGTAGTTGTTATCACCCTAAAGTAAGGTTTCTGTAGGGACTCTAACTGACCTGGGCTGACATCAGTGCAGCTCTGCCCTTTGGTGGGCTGACAGAGCCGCGAAAGAGTAAAATAAAGCAGGTGAAATTCACCAAGTCTTCCAATAATGAGGTTCTTTCTACTAAAGATCTGTCCTTCAACTCTGTCTCTGTTTTTTCATCACACTGTGCCAGGCAGGGCAACACATGAAATGCAATGGCATTTGGGAGTGTACAGCCCTGGTGTTGGCTTTCAGCTCAGAGCCCATCTGCCTCCATTCCCTTCCTGTGTCATTCTTGCTCAGCCAGCTCTTTAGTTTATTAGTGAGCCTTTCAGCTTCTTCTATACCCACATACTTTCCATGCACAGCAAGATAATTATTCCCAGGGCAGGGATATTTTTTCTCACTAGCCATTTAGAGCCCTGTTTTCTCATCCTCTGTTTAAAGAGTATTTGTCCTTTAGAGGCTGGCTCATAAAGCAGTTACAGCCCTGTCTGGATTTCCACTGCACATGCAAACAGTGGCCACCTTCACACTAAGGGCAAATTACAAGCTCAGTTTTCTGAGTAAGGATTGAGAATCATTCCATGGCAAGCTACCAGCCTGCCCTTGCAACTGGCTGGTGGTTGTGCTTTTGTATGAGTTACGTTTCACAGGAGGCTCATCTGCACAGAGCAGTGACCAAAGCTGCAAGCCAGAAAGTGAACAGGTCTCCAGCAGCATGACTGCATGGCCCGCAGAAACACATCCAGAAGCTGATATATGGATGTGCTGCTGTGATTCATTACATTGCTACACTACAACTCAAGCAAAACAGCAGATACACCCACTGCTATTGCCAAGGCACAACACTAGGAATACGTGACATGCCTTTTGTTTCCCTGCCTCAATGCATCCATGCTAGTTTTCATCACAAGTCTCAATATCAGCTAGATCAGAAAAGAAAATACATGAGCTAATTACTAGTAGCCTGTCCTGCTGTGCACACCTAAAACAGATATTAGGGACAAGCAACGTAGCTTGGCCCTCCTTACCTCTGTCACAGTGTTTATATGCACATACCAAGTTTGTTTTCCAGCACAGAAGTGTTTCTGCGATAGTATAGACCATATATTCAATTTTGAGGGATGATTTTCATTCACAAGCAGCACACACAACCATGTAAGCAACAGACATGGGAAATCCAGGACCTAGCTCAAGTTCAGAGAGCCTGCATTCAGCCACAACAAACCTGTTTGAGCTCTATTTACACCTACTTGGTGTTGCACTGAGATTTGGAAAGAACTGATCTCGCTACCCATGTAAAATGGATGAGAAAGGAAACAACTATCTAGGAGGCAAGAATGAGGTTATATTGTTTAAGCTGTAGCAGCTTGCTTTATTATTATATTTGTTTGCATGGCTGTGTTTTTTTATATAGTTTTATTACTTCTTCAATTTTAACACCTCAAAATTATAGCATCAAGTTCTTTTTCCTCATATTTGTTGTTTACTTGCAGTTTTATAATAAATTTTCACAAGTTAATGACAGTTGCTTGAGGCATTCAAGAGAAGAATATGTCCTATGAAAAATGATATTAAGGTTCCTTACATAAAGGATCTTCTAAGGTAGACTGTACAGGAAGAAGGGGACATATTTGGTATCATTTTCATGCTTCTCAAAGCAAAAAAAAAATTGAAAGATACAAGCACAAAGCAAAGAAACTTCCCCAAACTTTACAGTCTTAAAGATATATTTTCTTTTAAGAGGATTTACCTTTATTTGATTTACAAAACAGAGCATAGGAATAAGGTTCTCTGCAAGCAGCTCCATAAATCTTGTGAAATGACTAACAAGAGACACCCAGCAATGGAAGTTGGTTGCTTTTCTAGGCTAGGATTTGTCACTGTGAATCAGAAGGTATTGTGAAAAGGTAGTAAAGTTTAGTGAGTGATTGTGACAGGCTGGAGCCTAGCAGGGGGAGCAACCCCTTTGCATTTCAGGAGTGGGTATTTTATCATGATGAAATGAAAGTAAGAAAAGTCAGACAAGACTGACTTCAAGATCTTTCTCTTACTGAAAGTTTTCATGTCAACAGTCATTCCAATGCTAATATCACCACTTCTGTGGAAGAACAGCACCATGTAACATTCATTAGGGATGTCAGAAGCATCCCACAACATATGGTGTCTCAAATCCAATTACTTTTCTATTCAAACCATGACCTTGAATGGGTTTTTAAAGAAGAAAGAATGTAGAAACAAAGCCCCTTTTGCTTATTTTATGGTGTAGTGGCATAGTACTAAAATGCAGAACTACAACAAAATGGCTTTTGTTTGTTTTGTACCATGTACATAGAAAAGGACATTTTGAAATATTTTTGTCAGCTATTGGCTGGATTTGGCTTAAAGTATCTCTCTTCAGAAGGCTAACACTGAAGCTCTCTGTATCCCACATAGCCTCAAGCTCAAATTCCTCTCTACATTGTGATAACCCCACACCCAGAGGCTTCGCAGTCACCAGGTTCTCTTCAGTGCAGTTGCCAACTGCATCATTTCCAAACATCAGTCTTCCCAGTTCAATCCATGCAAAAAAGGACTGAACAATTTAGAACAGTGTTTTTCAGGTTGTTATTTACGCCCTACATTATTTCCTGCTTAATTCAGGAAACCAAAGAAACCCTTTCCTATATATTTACCTTTTGAAAGCACTAACTTCCCACAAGAACAGGGATATCATAGTGCTGCTACACTGTAGTTACGGAAAGCTTACAATTACTTGCTATCTTTGTGCAAGTTCTTCCAAAACCAGATTACACTGTTACAATACGAACACACGTGCCTTTAACGGTGCAATTAAATCTCGAGTAATTCACATAGATATTTACCACAGCTCTTCACTGAGCTTTGCTGTAATAATCCGAATCATTCTTGCATTTTAATGCATTAAAATATGTAATTATGTTTAGCATATGTCCATTTATTATGCAGTCAGTGGAAATCAAGTTCTCTTTGAATATATTTTCTAACTGATATTTAGAAACACAGCAGACAAAACAAGTGCTGGACCCGGGTTATCACACAGATAAATACACTGACATAAGCCTCTGTTACCCTTCTTAACAGTGAGGAGAACATTAATTCAAGACATTCACTCATGAAAATATTCATAATTTTCCTTTTAACTTTAACCTACAAGCTGTGGAAAGATCAAATATGATTAATATTTTAGAAAAAGAAATCTTGATGAAAGAAAAATCTAGGGGGAAAAAGAGAACTCGGGGTATATACCATGCAAACAAATGAACTGAAAGGGCTGACTAGCCTCAATAGCCATCAGTATTACTCATGGGAATAGAGCTCAACAAGAGAAACCATCTTTTAACATACTCCACATTTGCAGTGTTACTTATAATGGGAAGTGAGCAGAATCAGAAGCTAACAGCATAGCAAGAGGAAATATGGTCATTCAAGAGAAGAAGTAATCATCTTCCTGGAACTTCCCCACAGCCTGGGGCTTGCAAGATGGTTGTTCCACCAGTGGCTGTAGTGGAAACCTGTGGCAAATCACTGCCTCCTCTTATGTCCCTGTTCACATCTAAAAAAAGTGGTAAAACCATAGCACAATAGAGGAGGGTTCGTATATGAACAACCACATCAACAAATCCAACACTGCAGTAATGGGAGTCCTTATAACGTTTTGGACAGATTCACAGCAGGCACTGCCAGAACAGTGTGCTATTGCCCATCGCTACCTCCAGGAATACTAAGAAAGAAGCCTAATCGCTATCCAGTGCCATAGGAACTGTTAAATCTGCCTGACCAGCAGGAATTGAGCTTTCAGACTACTGCCAGCAATGGTTAGGTATCAATATTTAGCATTCAGATAATTATGCTCATTTTCCAAATGCCCTGAAAATGCCGTATCACCCTTTCTAGATGAGGAACCTGAGATGGGCTTCAAAGGCAAGTACAGGGCTACTCAAAGAAGTCATTCCACCCAAACACCAAGTTCTGTGCCCAAGCTGCACCTCCAAATAGTTGTTTTCCATTTCCAGTTCATTTCACTGCTTGCATATTTTCCTCTGCAGCTTCTCACTCCCCACAGTGAACACAAAGATAAGCACACTGAAGAGCTTGCTGAGCAAGATCAGATAGCGTAAAAAAATATGTAAAACATAGAAATCAAAGCATACCAAAGTCTGTTCTTCAAAGCTCAGAACAGGCTTTCATAACATGCACAAACAGCAAGACAAACAGAGCATTATGAGGAAATGGAAATGTTACTTTAAAAGCAAAAATGTAAGGGTAAGAATGAAGAGAGGAAAGCAAAATGCAACAAACGCTAATCAAAAACAGTAGTAACTATTCTTATGTCATGTTGTTCAGAATAACTACAGTAAGATGGTAACAAACGCTTCTATTGACACTGAACCCTGTCCTTTTGCTGTCTCATACTGGCAAAATATGGGGAGGACAAAAGCACTGATAATGTCTGACCCAAAGTCAGTGCCTAATGACAAGTCCAGTGTTAGTGATGTGGTTCGGGTTCATTAGCAATGCCTTTAAGAAATATTCGTGTCTACACAATTTTTAGAAGGGGGAACACTTTCCTGAGAGAACTGAAACACAAAAGCTTGTACACAAGGGATGTTCTATGTGTTGTGACACAGAGGAGTATCTTCAGACCTCTGGATCATCTGTCACTGTGCTCAAGAGCCGTTGCCATGAGACAAATGCTGCCAATTTTATTTTTAGGTACTTAAAGGGCCAAGTTCAGCAGTGATTGATTTTTAATGGCGACTTTACAGAGACCACACGATGTGCAAGTGCAGTAACGTACAAATTACAGAACAACACTTGCTGAAGAATTCAACATATGAAGGACCATACTCATTTAAACACCTCATTGTGAACAATCACTTCGTTAATGCTCTAATCCCTAAGCATTATTTTTATTATCTTTATTATTTACTGCATCCTTTACCTAGAAAAGCCATTAGAATATCTCACGAGGTGTCATAATTGCTTTTTTTCTATTTTCTGTCAGCAGCTGCACAATGACTGCTGCAGTTCAAGGCTGAAGTACGTGTCCTACTATTTTGTTTTCCCTTCCCATCGCAATAGATGAAGTAACTCCTTTCGCCCAAATATATTTCAGCACGGCATCTGCATTTGATTCCACTGGGAAAAATCCTCTCTAATTGGCAAACCATTTTGTGCTTCATAAGAACAGAAGGTGATACAGAAATGCAAGATGTAGGGGCTTATCAGAGAACACTCACAGGCCACCTGGATATGGTAATGAGAAAAACAGGCCCCAGACACCACACACAAATATACTGTGAACCTACAAATGCATGGAAAACAACAAGCTAAAATCAGTGCATCACATACTTTGCTGTCACTCTTGTTAACTAATGAAAAATAACCCAGGATCTAACCACTGGCACTGACATGCCCTCTATCACCAAAACCTGGCAGTTGATACTAGGGCATTTCACTGCCCATACTGTTCTTCACATACCTGATACATTTATAGACCTGGAAAAGGACACATAAGCACTGCATTCATCTTCATTACTAATATCAAATGCAAGAGAGAACTCAAGAAAAACCTTCATTCAAGTTAATTTGTTTGACATTCAAAACTAGAGCAAACAAATTCAGCACATTGCTTATATTCATTTACAAGGTATCATGGACAGACAGATTCATGAAGGAGCTTGCTGAGACTAGAACAAAAACATAAAAAGCACGTTGAGGTAGGACTGCCCAATGCACGTAGTGACTGCGTTACAGACCAGAATGTCTCAAACCTGCTACTGTTTTCTTCCCTCAGATTTTCATGGGTTATCTGCGGTTTATCCCTGTAAAACAGGCAAATCCTGGGCCTGACCTTTCTTCCAGAAGAGGCCAAAGAACAAAGATATCGCAACCTAACCATTACCCTTCACAGAGCATTCTCTAATTCCCACAAAAGGCTACAGCAATATCCTGATTTGACCACAGAGTATCATGAATCCAAACTTCAAAACTACTGAAAGAAACAACTTTACCTGCAGGGACTTGAAACCTGTTGAATCACCATTGTATTCTTCACTTTGTATTGCCTGGACATGAAACAAGATCTCTTCAGCTTTATGAAACTTGGCCATGAGAAGCAGATGAGCAGAAGTCCTAGAGTCAGAAACAAAAAATGAATAGAGATCAGAGAGAAGCACAGTCTGAGTTGAAGATGCATCACCCACACTTGAGAACAACCTTTTTTCTCCACCTTCATTGAGTCAGCCAAAACTTATTTCAAGAAACTCTCCTTTTGTAGGAGTTTCTCACCTACAAACTTTGCACAATCTGTGTGAACACAGAGACCTGGTGAAACAGAACGTTGCCACATAGAACCACAGAGTATGCCTATACTGCCTATACTCTTGTACAAAAACCCAACAACAGTCCTGGTTTTAAAACAAAACAGAATCAGATCCATGTTGTGTTTTCACTTAAAATCCCTCAAGCCAGCACACTTAAAGTTCAGCCGGATGCTCTCAGCAGAGTTACATTTATTCATTTCTTTAATAGCAAAGTTTCTTCTACTTTTACATTCAAATTTGTTTCTTAATTCCATCAAACTAAGCTAACTTCCTTTGCACAATTTTGCATTCGCTCCATTCTAAACTACAAGATGAACATGTCTAAAAAGCCATTACATTATCTTGTGCTTCACAGTCTCATGCAAATTAAGGCTGACTGCAGATTTCTCTTAAATCTGACTTTTTTTATATCCACCTGTGTGCTTATATGCTAAGGAACCAGTTTAATAAACAGATACCAATTCTTTTCTGTTCCTGCTGAACACATTATAACTTTAATTTCTATATAGTTTTAAACATACACACAGTGCCATGCGTGCAGCAGTCACCGATTATTCTATAACGGTTGGGCAAGTCATATATCACAGCTCTGGCATACAGATGTTATTGTCTTCATCTCGTGCTTTCAGAGCCCTGAGGATTTTCATTTTTTAGGTTGATACCATAATTTCTCATGTTGTCAGTTCCAAACATGTATTGACATGACTGTCAAGAAGGTGCCTTTTGTGCATTTATTTTCTCTCCTTCAGTGAATTCAAAGCTTTCCAAATTACAAGGAAGATAATTTATTCTTTAAGGTGTAAATAAATTCAATTGAGAAAATGCCTTTAAATTTATTTCTGTTGCAGTACAATTAACTGTTCCTTTCCAATGAAGCTTTATTTTCATATGGCAAATTGGCATTCAACTTTTTGGTTCAGGACTTGGGAAGATGAGAACTCAAGGGATGATTTATTAGATAACTTTCAATTCAGTTGCATGTTACAACAAAATTAGTGTTGTGTATTATAAATACCATATCTTGACACACTTAGTTTACTATTCCTCATCACAGACATCACCATAATAAAAAATACTATGGGTGAATTTCTAGAGAACGAAATATACATTCCTCCTTCCTTTCAACAATGAATAAACAGAAAGGTATCTGATCTTCCCCAGAACAACTCTTTAGACTCATAATCACTCCAACAATAACCAATCTAAGTATCAGATATACCAGAGATGAAAACCATGTCATACTTGTGTAGAGGAAGCAGATGCTAGTGTTAGATGATCAGCTGGAAAGGTGGGCTAGTCCTCAAGAAAAATTGTAATTCAGTGAGAAAATGGCTTTTTTGTTGAAA
The DNA here is from genome assembly GCF_033783945.1 of Neopsephotus bourkii. Lineage (NCBI taxonomy): Eukaryota > Metazoa > Chordata > Aves > Psittaciformes > Psittacidae > Neopsephotus > Neopsephotus bourkii. The sequence goes on from NW_026902223.1 coordinate 5,807,685, forward strand.
CCAAACTGATCATGACAACCACAAAACACTCATAACTGGTTAATAATCTTAATGTCCAACCAAAGTGATTATTTAACAATATTCAAAATCTCACTTGGGATGAGCCTTCCCATGTAATCAAATCTTATTTTCCTGTATTTACAAAGGGACAGGGTAGAGTTTGTTCAGACGTAAAGCAATTTCCATGGAATGTGTTTTTCTCAACCTGATAATAAACCTACTACAAAGAAATGTATCTTGGAACTGAATTTTCATTCTCAGTGACCACATGAGGAAATGGCAGCTCTAGAGCACGTCTAGCATTCCCTGGTCACTGCAGCACTCACCAACCCTTCTCCGTTAAAAGGAAAATCCATGGAGTTACTGTGGACCATTTCTGACCATTTAACAACCAACCACTGTAGCCTTGTACACATATGCAAGGCAGATCCTACCACAGATGGCTGTGTTTGTAATAAACAGCTGCTGATATTTAGGAAGAAAACTCCAATCCATTATACCCCTGTGGTGACAAGGGTTTGCTGTCTTTTCAGAACAAAAGATAGTGGACACCTTCATGTGAGTTCCTTTAGAGTAAAGGCATTGAGTTCAAGGGAATTATTCTGTTCACACACTGTCCCTGCCCAGCACTGAAACATCATCTCTGAAAAACCCCTAAGGGCCTTAATTTTCAGCTTGAAAAATGTGGGGTTTGCTGGCATTACCTGGAAAAGGACTTCCGGTTTTGTGTATTAACATAAATGATGTAGATGGTTTAATCTGGACAGGATGTAACTAGAGCTGAAATGGCTAAAGTCCCCCCAAAATATAACAAAGCATACATTTTGATCAAAAGATGTTGAACACATTGCATAAAAACATAAATTGTTTCCTCAAGCACCACGAAAAACCCCAAACCATCTTGTACCATGTATATCACAGCTGGCACATGTTGTGCACCACATCAAGGTAAAGTAGCAGCAGCTGATCCCATTATGGAAGAGGGTCCAAGCCAGGCAGTTTGCTAAGCTCAACATCTGCCCAAATATCTTCTTTTTGATTAAAATACCCTGTAGTTTAAGCTAACCCTGATGTGTCTTTAAAAAATAAGTTAAACGGTTCCTTTAAAGTTACAGCTGTTGATGTCTAAATCTCTCCTTCCCTGATGACACTATGGTATCTATGAGAAGGATTTCCATGCTCTCATTGTAAAGAACTGATGTTTCAATTAAGGCTTCTAAATCTTATGTCTCCAGAAAGTTCCAATCTCTGCCACTAATATCTTTTTGTTTACACTGAAAGCACAATAAGTCTGACCTTCAATCTTTTTTGTTTCTGCACTTATCTGCTTTTTCTCCTTGTGATTCTGTATATATTCCTTTCCAGAATAGTTGATGTCCTCAATTTCCCCCACAGATTTGATGCCCATGACCTTTCTACTGTTATGGTTTGAGCCTCATTGGATGAAACCTTGATTTTCTGGCCAAAAATCTGGAGGCTTAAGAACAGCATTCCCCCGTTGGTTTCAAGGTAAACATTTATTCAGTTTTGTTTGTTTTCAAAGAGGGGGTCATGTAATTTCTGAGAAGCAGAGTCTATCCATTAATTTCATACTGCTGAATTACAATCGCTCTTTCATCATAGGAACAAATACAAGCACCACAAAAGCATAAAGGCACTTAGGGAGTAAATGGGGGGGGAATCACTAAAGAAGATTATTTCTATTACCTCTTTTAAACACACAAACATGCTGTGGGGCATGCTTTTCAACTTGCTTTTCTAAAGGAGGGTTAAGTTCTCAGGCATTAAGCAGAAGCTAATTATGTTGCCTTAATTCAGCAGCTACAATTCTTGTCAGACTTAATGAATGCTAAAAATGAGTGTTTTAATCCAGCTAGTTTTGATATTTCAATGAGTTAGGAAGAAAACCAAACATATCAGATACTATAATCCTACTCACCAAGCAGATCAGCTGAATAGCAATGGCCCATCTAGCCATTTAACCTGTAGGGTATTTTACACATTGTAGTAATACTTTTACTATAAGTAAAGGGAATATCATGTCCTACCAAACCAACTCTAATGGTGTTTAGATTAGCAAATAATTATTAAGTATTAATACCTGAACAATATCAGTTATAAGTAAGATACGAGGCCTGGATATTAATTTTCCCATTCTGAATGCAGTGTCTCTTGTGACTAAAGGATCTGAAATGGGCCATAACTTCAATGTATTTTTTTATTAGTACAGTAAGTCTGACTGTATGATATACTGAAGTTATGCTTGAGATACCAGTAAGCATCCAGGGTACTAACAACACAATTAATACTGAAGCCAACATTTTTTGGTCACTGAAGAATTCAGTAAGTACAGCTGCAAAAGTGAATCCAAAGGTGGTATAGCAAAACTGAGACCTTAAAAGCATATTTTAAAAGCACTGAAGTACTGCTACAAATGATTACTGGACAAAATAAAACAGTTTGCAAGGATGTGGTTGTTCTCTTCATAGGGAAGATGATGAAAGAGAAGAGTTTAGGGTGTCCAAGCACCCTTTTAGAATCACTCTTTAAGAAGGAAAATAATGATGTGGCCTCAGAGTAAGCCAGCAGATGAGCCATAAAAGTCATGACCAATGTGCTGCTGGCTAGAACAGCTCATTTATCCCCAGATCCTCTCCTTCAAAACAGAACAACATGGCAAACACTTTGCAGAAAGAAATGCCCATGTTAGAGAAAAACAAACCTGCCTGTTCCATCTCAAACACTGAGAAATTTAAGCATAGAATCTCATGACCTGCTCATCCTTCAATCTCCAGTTTAAATCCTGCACTCTATAGCATTAAAACTTAGCAGATAGTATCTATACATACATATCTTAACTTTAATGAGCTATAATCTAAAATGTAAAATCACTGTGCATGCAGAACTCAAGGCGACATGCCACTGGAAAGCATTAACTTTCATTCAAATGTCAGGGGTATGTGAGCAGCATTTCTGTTTAATTTTGGGTTTAAACTGAAAGATTTTTCCAGCTTTCCCTAGAGTCACAGCTTCAGCAATTATGAACAGTAAAAATAATATTTCTTTCTGAATCTTCATAAGCATTGACCAGATCCCAATTTTACTGAAGCCCTTACTCAGCTCGATGCAAAGAGCGTAAAACATATGTTTTGGTCAAACATTTACAGTGTCTAATCACAAATCTTTATTGCAAGGACAATGGCAAAGGCAGATTCAGGGAAGATTCAGTCAATTATATGGAATACTGGAGGCGTGGTGGCTATGGTTAATTTAACCAAGATCCCAACTCTGAATAATGAAAAGGCTGCTGTCAAAACCTGGTGTTTGTGCTTGTTCACTGTCACAAAACCGCTTTAAAAAACTGATGGATCCTGGGTGTGGATGAGTTTAGGTTACACAAAGGCTGCATTTTCATTTGCCAGAGTTCCAGAGGAGTATCATTCATTCCAGCACGTCTGGAAACTCAGAACGGCAACAGAAAAAATCTGCATATAGAAGAATAGGGTGGGTGCTGAATTACAAGCATAAATGATAGACAATGAAGAGAAAGCCATTAAAAAATAAAGACATCTAAAAGCCTAAATCTTGTCTTCACTTACTGACTCTTTCTGAATCACTAAATTACCAAAACAAGTTTTTATTCATAGTATAGCAAAGGCCTTGGAATAAGAGCATTCAAATGTTTGTGACCGGACTTCCAGGTATGTTACTTTCAAGTCACTGTTCAGCTCATCATCTAATTCAGTATTCAAGAAGGGCAGCATCACTTATTTGCATTCAGCAGGGATGGCTTTTCAAGTTTTTTATCCAAATTCACTGCTCAGGTTAAAGCCATGGCAAATAATCCCAAAACAAGTAACAGATGTTAAGTTACATCTTCACCACAGCTGACAGTTTGTTTTCAGGTTGGAGTTTTCATTTGTTGTTTACCCTTTTCGGGAGGAAAAAAACAACCATATGGATTTGAATAATTCCACTTTGTGCTAGAGAAAACCTTTCATTATTCCCTTTCAATTAAAAAGAAAACCAGCAGGATTGTGAGGTAAGAGAAGAGTTGGGGAATTCCTATGGAGCAAGAAGTAAGTTCACAAATGCAGCTTTGTTCATTGTTCCCTCCCTGCAGGCACCTGATGTTGGTGTTTGTAATTATACAGCAAGCAGCAGCAGCACAAAACATTTAATTATATTTCTGACACATTTATTTCCATACCCTCTGCTTTCCTCAAGTGCTAGATATAATCACCCCGCTGGACTCCAGCCTGCTATAAATCACTTGCTCAACATGGTTTATCCCTTCATTTATAACAGCCAGAAACCCCCAGTAAAGCTGGCAGTACTAAGCAACCCCCAGCAGCTACTTTATGCCCCTCTGCACACACTCAGGCATGCACCTGGGTGAAGTAAAACACCAAACATCCTGCAGCACACACAGTGCCACCCAGAGCTTCCCTGGTGCTTGCTCAGATTAGAGTTGAGCACCTTCAGTTTTTGCAGTATAAAACATCAGATTTCTTTCATGAGCATAGAAACCCCTTTTTTGGTTTGGTTGGGTTTTAAGGGTTCAGAGCCTGTGCAATACAAGAATTTACAGTCCTCATTTCTTTGAATTAAAACAGGGAAGGTCACCCCCTAGAGGTTTCCACTGAAGATAAAACCTTCACTTTGTCACAACTAAAATGTAAATGCTTATCAGTTACTTAAAGGAGAATGTAAAAGGAAAAATACACAGCACTTCTTTCAAATACTTGAAACTCTGGGAAACAAAATCCTCTTTCATAGAACGTCTTGATAAGTCGTGACCTAAGAGGCACAAGGTAGCTGTTGTTGCTTATACAGATCCCAAAACATCTATATATATGTAAATATATACTTATATATGTAAATACATTTATATATGTAAATATAAGTATCAATGTTTTCCTCCTCCAGTCAAAACTGAATCTCATTTGGTGATAGCTTTAACAATTCTGACTTTTGTAAGAGCCAATAGTAACCAGAATTGCGTCCGGTATCGCAGGGACTTAAAAACCCCTCTTTCACTAAAAACATTCAGCTACGCCCTTGAATTAACGTGCTCAATGCATATGTCATCACTTTGTTGCCTGCATCACGGTATTTGATCATATTTATGTGTATGAAAACAAGTGAATCCCTGAGCAAGTGTTCTCAGAAATTTAAATCTTGTGTGGGGCATCACTTCACATCCACTGATTTTATAGCACACAGACTGGCCAGAGAAGTCAAACCTAAACCATCCTGAGTGGAAAATACATGTATCTAGTATTCAAAAGAGTAAATGTGGGAGATAGATACACTGATCTGTACTGTGCAACATAACTTAATTTGCTATTTCAGAAAGGAATTCTTCACAGTAAGAAATAACCACTTAACAAGAATGGAAAGCTTCTGGTCCAACCAAAAAGGCAAACAGCTCACTAACATACATAAACACTACCCACTGTAAATTTTACTTCTGAACCCAGTTCATTTCAGCATTGAAATCCTGTTTCACTTGATACTCAGAACGTGTTGTACAGGGTTCTCAAACACCAAAGTATTGATGAATTAAGTCTCAACAGTCTGCAACATCCTTAAGATACATTCTTTACTAAGAGGAGATTTGATATTGGCTTTAGCATTCGCAAAACATCCATGTATGTATCAACACACTGTATTATCTAAATAGAAATATCAGTAACTATAGCAATTGACTGTATCAAGTTTTCTCTGGTTTGCTGCAAGGTAACAATGACTTAGTACATATTTACCTGACACTGAGCTCTTCCAAAAGCTAACAAAGTACCTTTTGCACTAACTTTTATACCATCTTGTTTATACATAATTATTTATACAAGTGTGATAGCACCCAGGATCACAGGAGAACAGAATAACGAAAGCTTGAGCATGCTACAGTCTATATAATGTTTCTTTTGGCAGTACAAGACCAGCCTTCATGCAGTATGTGATATTGGAGCCCATCGTGCACCTTAAATGAGTGGAGAACACAAGCAGGGCAACACACTAGTCAGCATAAGTTACCTTACAAAGTGGGTGGTGAATGGTACCTACATCTGCCTCAATGCTTCCACATGAGACTATAAACATGACATCTCAACTAAATAAACCTAGATGTTTCCTATGACATTTTTCTGTTTCTAAATACACAACATGATCACTTTCTAGAAATTATATCTCAGAAACCTGCAGCTGTAACTGTTTGCTAGGATTTTTGATAGCCATCTGGCTTCAAACCAGTGGTATCGGTACAGACAATTGATTGCCAAACTATTGTCTGTAATCATCATTTAAGGAACATATGCTTATACATTTCCAGTTCATCCTGAACAACCAGAAGTTATATTTAGCACACAGAGACAAAGAGACATGAGCTGCAACATAACCCCACAAACACCACATGAATTTGATAGCACGGTAGCAATGTATTCAAGTGAACTATTGCACTGCTACAATCCAAACAGGTCCCACAAAAATACCCAGCTGCATTCATGCTTGATAAGTTATCTGCAGCATTTCTAAATCAGCGTGCTTAGTGTTGCTTATGAGCAAAACCAGTATAACAAGACAATAAACTTATACAAATCTCCATACTTTAACAAGGCAATTCATTTATAAAGTAGTGTATACAGCAAGGAAAGTAAAAATATATTGGAGCAAAGGGGAATTCAAATGTTTAGGAATAATTCAAAGTCTTGTTTTCTATTGTATGCAATAATAATTTTCAGAGATGCTGTTTTACAACGAGCATGCAGATTAGATTTCAATGTAAGCATTGATTTGGTAGTTCAAGATACTGAAGTTTTCTTACCACAGCAAGAAAGCTTTGAGGAAGGAGGAACTGATTAGTGCCAGCCAACGGGCTATCATTTTAGAGCTCTTTATAGCTCTATGCATAGAGCACCTTCAGCTTCTTTTTTTCCTTCTCCATTTTTATCACTTAGATCTTTTTCACTCTGCTCTTGCATACAGATGTTACTGTAGCTACAGAACAGACCTGGCCCATTTCAGCTCCTCCAGTTTCAATACAGTGGTTTGGAAAACACCTTAAACTGCATAAGCCAACAGTTAGAAGCAGCTTTTAACTCTGATCACAGCCTTTTTGCAGTTACCCCCTCCCCAGATTGCTCAGTCTTGCTTCAGACCCTTGTCTCTGGAGAAGCATTTATGAGACATGTGAGTTAGATCAGGACACCAAATTAAAGTATATCCATTAAGTATATATTTTTGGGTTTACACTGCTCCCTGAGTAAATGCCTCTACAGGATGAGGCAAAGCGAGCACAGCAAACAGCAGAAGTGCAGCTTTCAGTACCTTGCAGCATTAGTGAGACTACAGCTTCACTAATTTGACAGAAACAGTACACACACTCATTTGTTCAATTATGATGGCTGTGTGATGGAATTAAATGGAGCAAAGTACTCTTTTTAGACTGCTGCTAAGCATTTAGTTCTTCCTCAGGTATTCACACTGAAATAACAGCAGTTTGCATTGACACAGACAAAGTAAGGAAGGCTAAGCAATGTGACCTAAATAAGATATAAGATGCTTAGGACTTGTAAGGAATCCCCAATGATAGAATCTTGTAGATCAGCAAATGCTAGGAAAAGGCAGGAAAAAACTATTAAGTCCTGATCTACTATACTCTTGAGAGTGTCATTACATTTCCCTCAGCAAATGCTAAAGATGCTTCAGGTGCAGTTTCAGGAGCATTTTAAAGTGCTTCTTAGCACCCTTGAACCGGTGCTGAAACAAACTGAAGTGACAGCATATTGAAATATTACATGATTCTGCCTTGACCCCTTTCCCTGCTAATCAGAGATCACTGGGAAGCTGGGTTACATCCAGGATGTACTGGGGGAGGGTGGAGAGGGTGTAAGACAAACACAGGCACAAAGAAAAATGAAGAGACTTCTTAGAAAGTGTCAAAACCTCTGAAGAATATCCCATTTTGCAAGTTTCCCAATACTGCTGACCTCAGAAGATCACTGCATCATGTACCTGGGCCTGGTGCACTGGGGAGCATCTATCTTTTCAATGGGGACAATGCCATACAGCTGTATCACAACAGGGTCATGGGCTTTTATTAACATCTATCAGGTGCTCTTAGCTTCTCAAATCAAAGACTCGTAAGTGTCAAGTCACCTACAGACACAAAGTCGCTTGTTTTCTTCTTGTCTTTACTACAAGAAGTCACAACCTTTCATAGCATTTCAAAGCAGCACCTAAGACAGAGCCATATCTTTTCCAGCAAACACTTAGTCCCTGCTGTGCAGTTAAAAGTCTTTCCCTGCAATTACAAGTTTCTTCTTGCACTTCAAATAGCTCTGTATTTAAGCTCTCTTTCCATTCTTTCATTCACCCACAGAATATACCTAGTAATAGAATGACAACAGAGAAGTATGTGCTGAACATGTTTAGATTACAGACTAGGAAGCTTACTTTGCCACTATATTGAGCCTGTTTTAAGAGATAATTAGTTATGCACATAACTGGGTGTAGAGCTGAAGGGTAAAGACATGAGGAATCACAGCAGGGCTGGAACAATTTTCCCAGTTACAGATAGAGAAAGATTTACAATGTTCTTAGACTCCAGTTGTCTTCCAACCCCACCACTTTCAGAAGAGCTTCCCAACCCTTGAAAGCATGATGTTGTCTAAAATATTAACTGCTAGAATGGCTCTTTCTCCCACCGTATGTTAGAATTACAGCAGTATTATTTGTGCCCTCTTAGAAAGCACCTGTAGTATTTAAGAGCTAGATGGGGAGTTTTAGGAAGGGACTGCAGCTTTCAATGTGGACTCTGAATATGTGTTTAGAATTGACTAGTGCCTTTTTCTCCCTTTTTTGCTCTGTGGTCTCATTTGTTTGAGATAATGATGTTTAAAGCACACACAATCAGAACTTCATAAAGCTCCCTGCTCACAAGATATACCAGGTATAGGCAGTGCATTATGACCATGCATATCACCTTTAGAGTTCATAGAGAAAGAGATTAATTTTATAACGTTATTCCCCATCATTTTCTCCCACCCCCTACAAAGGCACACATATTTTCCATGGCAGAGATTTTGTCAGATGCATCTGCATTATCGGCAGCAGCACTGAAGGTGTCTTCATCGGTAGTATAGAGCCGGTAGATGAATCTTGTACAAGTAGCATAACTGGAGACAGTGTTATGCAGCACAACACCTCTGTTCTGTTTGCTTCCTGGCCTGAACTGTTTCTCTTCTTATTCAAAATTCTTACCAAGATATCACAGTATAGGCTCTCTATCTGCACCACTTGTATCCGTGAGCATCTTTTTGACTGTAAGTCTGAAGTGATGCCCTAGAAATACACTGAAAAAAAAACCCATGGTCAACATGCAATAATTCACAGAAGAACTAGGGTAAAATTCCCATTTAGTTTTATATTAAGTTCTTTGTTATGTTAATCCTGTTTACAAACTGTTTCCTGACTAATGTATATTTCACTTCGATAAACAGGACTTCTAGAGCACAGGGTGCTTTACCCTTCTCTTGCTGTCCATCACACTCAACCTGTGAAGTGTGCCCCAGAAGATTCAGTATATGTCATCACGAAAATGGTATACACATTAAAGAATTGGAGTAAATGCATTTTTCATTAAAGATAATGGCTTTTAAATCCAGTGGGTGTTAGATCAGACTGTACCTGCAAAGCATGGGAATCAAAGTTCATGAAAATACAGACTCAACTAACCAACACACAGCCACAAAGCTAACCACTAGAGAACTCCAACTCATAAAATCTCTTTTTTACCAAAATGTTGATATTATTTATGCATTCAAGTCACCAAGACTGAAGAGCATAAATTATTCCACCGCATATTGGCAATAAATTTACACTTGCTCAACTGGCTTCAGATCTGATTGTTTCAGGTGGAAAAATAGGAAAATCTTTGATGATTGACTAAATCTTACATTTTTGCCATCTGTTTTCAAGCCATTTGCCAACAGAAAGATGCCAAAATTCGTTTGATAATTGTCAGGAGTTGCTCACTCTCTTATTGATTGTGCATGACCATAACACAGAAGCAGCTCATGACCTGCCTGGATTACAACTGACAAACAACCAGACTCACACATATAATTTACGGAAGTAGTCAAGCGGATAAAATAAATAGAGAGCAGCAACAATGCCAGCCCTCCCACATCCTCAAATAAATAAGCTAAAGTTTCATTCTTGCAGTGGAGCAAACTGAGAATTTACCTCTTCACAAAACAAGGAAATACACCAGCAAAGTTACTGACTTGCTTCTGTGAATAAGGAACTGAGGCCATGAATAAAACCTGAACAATCTGAACCACTGAGCAAAACACACTTGCTAAGCGCCTCACTGAACTGAATTTAATACTCAACTTGGCTTCCTTTTTGTGGTATAACGTTTCTTTTCATTCACAAATTCAAGTGAGTGTCATTCATGCTAGTTCTCCCAGCAGGTCCAACAGGAAAAAAAACCCAAAGAGATGACTGCACACTAAACACCTCTATGTAGAATATGTAGATTATATGTAAAGCTCCTAGAAATACATAAAATGGGAACGCAGTGCACTTGTTGAAAGTTTTCCTCATCAAAACTATTCAAAATAAAAAGATGGAGAATAAAAGCATTTCCCAATGTAAAAATGTTTCAAATAAAGTGGATTCTATTCTTTATTGTGAAGGAACTGGAATCATAAGAAAACACCCAAACACCAGAAAGGAATTCAGCTGTTCACAAGACCATCACAACAGAGATTCCATTTTTAGGTTTTGCCAGCTGGCTTATACACTACGTAATCTTCTGAGCTGTTAAGAGCATTTCTAATGGCTCAACATTCTTAAAACCAAATTACACCAATTATAATAGGGACTTAAATTATAATTTAGCTGTAGAACAAAATGTTACCAAAAACTGGATACAGAAGACACTTTAGATTTATAGGCTCAGGAAAAAATTCTCATTCATTTCAACTGAAGTTTTGGTCAGCAAGCAACATGAAAAGCAGCCACAGTGTTTAGAATATTAACCTTTCTCTATTCATAAGGCTGACAAAATTCATAATACACTTACTCAGTGAAGAAATCTGAGCACAAGCACACCTTTCCCTCCTCACAAAAGAGACAAATTTAACTACAGCTTCAGAAGTTGACAAAGGAAGCTTGAAAAATAATGACTACTGGCGGTAATTGCCTCCAAAGTTCCAGGCAGAGACTTAATTCAAAGTTCTTTGGAGCATCCTTAATTGCAAATAATACTTTCCAAAATAGGGGTGAATTAAAATGGTCATTTATTCATTCAGGTGAGGATTTCTCCTCTCTTTAATATTCTTGTCAGCTTAACAACTGTGAACAAATTATAGACAGGGCAGAGGACAGCTACGGCAACACCCAAATGGGACTAACTTCAAGATACTTGTCATTTTACTTGCAAGTGGTAGCAATACCAGCACTCTTCCACGCTGCTAAGAAGTCGGAAAGCATCTTCTTTAAGCTCCTTAAGAAAAAAAGCTTCTTAAGAGAGTAAGTTTTACTCAGTGCTGACAGTCTTTCCTAAACCCAGGAGATAAAGGCAGCACTGTACACATCTCTGAAAGCAGCACTCTTCAGCAGTGCCTCTCCAGCCCTTCTGGTTCAGCACTGACTAATTAAAAACAGGTACATGTTTGGTGAATCACCCTTTGGCTGCTCATGGGTTTTGCAAACTATTGTGAACAGTGGAATTCACCCACAATCCTGCTTACCCTCTATGCATACACAAACAGGTAATTACATTTACACTAGCTGTGCATACAATATTAATGCACAGTACAGGTAGATGTTAAGGTAAAATAGAGTGCCAGCCTAATAGAAGCTGTACTAGCAACAACCAAAATTCATCTAGGAAAGCACATTTTGAATATATAAGTTTCTGAAAAGGAAAAATCTTGATAAAGACAGTGTTCCTTTGGGCATTATTTTACAGCCTTGTTCAAGGTCTTGTCTACACTTGACAACACATCACCACCACTGCATGACTTCAGATGTTGCAGCTGTCAAAAGCATTAGAATCATTTAAAGCAGTTTGTTCATTTATGTTTATTATTATTCTATTATTCATTTGAATATTGCAATGGCTGCAGAGAAAGCAACCAATTCCCATTGCAGCTCCAGCTGATTTAGAGACAGAACCAACTCTTTTCATACAGCAATGCTAGTAGCAATTACAGAAAAAAAGGGGGGAAAGAGCAACTGTATCACATGCTTTTGGTTAGGCTGGAAATCTGTTTTACCCAGAAATCCAAATTTCAGGATACAGAGATGAGGGCAGATGTGGACTGGAAAAAAACCTGTAAATAAACAAAGCTTAATGTTACCTCTTTACCAAGCACAACTGCTTGTTCTTATCAATTGCTTAAGCCCCCAAAACACATATTTAAGACTTGTGCCTAGTTTTAAGTGCTCTTTAAATTACTGAAGACACAGTTTGGGACTGGGTTCTCATAGGTAGTTCTTCCTTCATCAATCAGATCCTATTGCATTTGACAGCTATTGAATAGCACTATATGGGACTTCAAGTCTGAAGAAATAAATAAAATGTGCTGAGGTCAACACGATGATAACAAGAAAGCCCAGAGCACACAGAAATAAGCAAACCCTTCAGCAGAAAATGATCTATTACTTGGTTCTAAGTTCAAAATATAAATAAGAGACCAAAAAAAAAAAAAAAAAAAAAGAAGAAAGCCCAAAGTTTTACCCTTGTCCCTGCCCCATTGCCAGATGATGTACTGGATACTAAATCACTTTGGAAATGGACTAAAAAACCAACTTGTTTGTGCAGTTACGGAAACTACGTATTTTGGCAGTGTGTCATTTTACATCAAGGCATGTAGCCAAAACACAGTAAATTTAAAGGTCTATTGTAGCTGTTTTATAAACAAAAAACAGCTCAACATTAAGAGTATGAAGTATTAAGAGTATGCAGAAAGTATATAGTGAGCACGTTTCCTCTTCCTCACCTCTGCAGAAAGAGTTCTGGTTTGGGAACAGAACCAGAAGCACACAACTGCCTCTTTTAGTGGAGGATCTCGTTAGGTGGTGTCACACTGCTGGGGGCTTTGTGGGTTGCTTTGAGGTGGGGGTGTTCGTTTTGTCTTCGACAGTTACATTCAAGATTGAGAAATCAACTTTGAGGAAGCCGGGTCTTGTTCTATAATCAGCACTGAAGCTGAATCACTGCACATGTGTGTAATTACACATATATATCAGAAGGTATGTGTGTATATATGTATGTGTATATAAATATGTACAGAATTTCACCACAGAACCATTCAATATACTATTTGCAAGTACCAGGAAGCCAGAGAGAAGTCACTGCTGTTCCTATCTGCATCCATTGACCAACCTTCCCAAAAGTATTATTTCCCCTCTTCTTTTTGTTTTCTTTTTAAATCTTTACCCTCCACGGCCAGATTTTTACATACAGCTTTCAATTTGCTGGAAAATCTCAAAACAAACATGTGCACAGCCTGCAAATTGAGAGCAACCTCAGTGAAATGGAACAAGAACATGGTGTGGACGTACAGCCTGGTTTTAAAGTGACAAGGTCAGAATCATTTGCAACAATGCTCTGTTTAATCATCCTCTCAAAGCACTTCACTTTTTGTTTAACTTACAGGAGGGAAAAAAAAGTAATCCAGACAGAGAAAAAAACAAGTATGTTGTGTATTGGCTTAGAAGAGACTGAACAGGACTGCTCTCTAAACAGAAAACCTGACTTCAAGTCATTGAGCTGGACAGAGAAATCAAAGAATTAGGAATTCTACCCATAAAAGTGGGTGACAGAAAACACGCACTACAGTCAAGTCTTTCTTTTGGTGGCATTTGAGAATATAGGTGTCTCTTCAGACCATTCGGTGCATCAGTAAGATACAGTTCTGGTGAGCAGTCACTGTGTCTTAGGTGATGCCACCTCCCGAGAATCACCTGAGCCTCATAAAACATGTTCTAGTTATTTTAGGTGTAAATAATCCAGAATTCCATAGTAACAACCTGATTCAGAGGACCATTAGTCAGTTGCACAGTAGCATAAAGCTTAGTAGAATGATCAATTACAGACAATGAATTCTTCCAATGCTTCCAGATTCTCAAAGTTTCACAGTTTCCAGATGGTTCATCAAGAACAGAGACATCACAGATCTACTCAGGCTTGTAGACAGCCTAAAACAAGCAGGGCAGTACAAGCAGAACTTGATAAAGCAAACCTACATCTTTCAACAGTCACTGATATTACTACTCCAGCATTTTAGAATTTCCAGCAAAAACACAGAAATCTCCAATCACATCTTACAGCACAAAGTTGACTAAATCAGTTTTGCACCCTGCTGTCATTTGTTTCCTTCATTGTTCACCAAGCAAAGATCATGATTTCTTAGGGTGGCACTTAATGTTTATTTCCATCGACTACACATTTGCCTGTTTAAGAACAGAAGAATCTGTGAGGACGTGCATGGCTGCAGCGTGAAAAAACTACTTTCTTGTAACTTGGTAACTCGCTTTGATTCACTTCATGGCATTTCTTCCCACTTGCCCAAGGAAAGGTGTTATGTCTAGAATCAGAGTTTACTCTATTTTTTCTAGGAATCAGAGAAACCACCTATCAAACACACAAAGGGGCAAGTCCTTTGAAGGTAACAGAAACCTTCTGGTACAGTCACAGACTCCAGCCATTTGCACAAAAGGGCTGAGAACAGACTGAAGACATCAGTGGCCAGGTGTCTGCCTACAGACTTCCCTTTCTGGAGAAGAATTACAAGCCTGTGAGAAATGGGCTCTGTAACAAAAATACCACCACAGCCCAGACTATAGCAGCCCTCAGATGTGCTACTTTAATGCAGGAAATCACCATGTGCAAAAAAAACGATGCACTGGGGAACCAGTGCAGATGATTAGTGAAGCTTGGCATGAGGAGTAAGGCAGACACCCTTTTGGAGGAACCTACTTCACTGCCAGGTTTATTGTGACACTGCATCAGTGTTCAGTTGACATTAATTATAGCCTTATCAGCTGCACTATATTGTAATCATGCCATGTTTCACCATGGTGACATCCTGACGATGATGTATCAATGCTGCTGTGATGTCTGTCACATACTCTCCCTAACAGCAGTATAACTCGAGTCTTTTGTAGAATGTTTAAATTGGCTAATTCTGTCCTTAGTAAGTCAAAGTCTTTACCCAGCACTTCCTTGATTTGCACAAGATAAACTTGTAATATAACAGTGATTTTGACTACAAAGTCATCAGCAACAGATTTAAATCAATTGCCCCTGACTAGATATGAAAAGCTGTCAGTCTTCATCGATTATATTTTACAGGTGAATGTCAAAGCAGCAAATCTGGCTGCTGGTTACATTAAGACAAGTAAGATGCAGATAGCACTTTTAAAAGCACAAGATGCTGGCAAAATAGTAATTCACTATTAAATGGTATTGTTGATTTTGATTTTAGTTACACAACATAACACACAATATACTTAATATTTTAGTGATATACATTTTGAAAGGTATTTATTGTGCACACAAGCTCCCGGGACCAGGGCAACACTTCTTTGTAGTCTTCGGAAACTGTGACCAGTGATACTGAACAAAAGCTTTCTCAAAACATTTCTCTCTAGAAACTGTAGCAAGACAAAGAGAAAAAAAGGTTTTTTTTAACAACAGATATCCAACATCGTATCTCAGTTCTCTCAAGCTCACTTAAATGTGGTCGCTTTTTAATTTACAGGAATGGCACAGACTCAATTACTCAATCATGCATGAGGAACTCTGCTTGTTGTCAGGATTTATTTTTCACTTCAGAGCTAATTTAGGTAATTGTCATCTGGATCTGCCTGCTCCAAGACTGAGCAGCCTTATATCAAAGAATGTACAAATGCATGTTCACTGCTGGTAGTATGGGACCCTCAAGTGCTGTTGCTCTGAACCACTCAGGATGGGTGTCTGGGGAATTGAGTGGAACACATTGGGAATGGAATATTCACAGCATCAGCTATTAAGAAATTCCTTTCTTTCTATACATGGCTCTGGCACACACTTGGGTACCTCTACAGTGCAGCTCAGTACTGCAGCTTCTCCAGCACAGAGATAGGCAACACATTATCTGCCCCGAAATCTACTTCCACTTTTACACTAGAGGGTGTACATGGTGTGTGTCTGTAACATATGAACCCAATCTGTGAGCAATTCAGATAGCAGTACAATAATTATCATCATTCTTCTCTCATACATACCTAAGTGTACCCAGTCACCTTTGTAGATGTATGCACAGATATCCTAGATTTACATGTGACTGTATGACTGAATTACATTACTATGCAAGCTCAAAACCACAAGGTTTCTTGAAGTTGTCCTCAGAGATGAATTTCAGATTATTCCTCACCACAGTGGTCTGGCAGGAGAACAGTTCCTCAGGATTACAACTCACACGTTAGAAATTCTTGCCCCACAACCAGGAGTTCTTTGCTTCAGTAGAAGGCACAACTTCACAGTTGTAAAGAAGGATGCTGTTCTCCAAAACTTCCTAAACCCATCTTCTTACTGTTTATCTAGTTGCTTATACCTTCCCTCAGTGATTTGCTGACTTCACTCTCCACCATTTGGGTTATTCAGTGTATTTCTCTGTCAAGGAAACTACACATTTCCTTGACATCATATGTTTTGAGATACAATGAGTTTAAAACCAAAATGATAAAGTTCAAAACAATGAAATCAGATATTGAAAGGCTGCCATATTGAAAAGCAATGGAAAGCATCCCTGCCATTCAGAACAAGATGTTGTATGAATACCTGAATAATGAGGAAGCAGGGATACCATCATAGATTTTCCTGTTAATTAAAAAAATCTGTCTTGAAGAATACTGCCCTCAAATGATCCCATTCTTATAGAATGAGTGAGCCAACCAACCAGCCAACCATGTATCAGCTATTCAGGCTATCCTGTTTTTAGGAAAATAGCATTTCATTTTCTTGGACAAAGCATTTTATAATTCATGCTCTTAATGAAAAAATTACCTTTCCTTAATTGAGGAAACCCTTAACTGCTTCAAGACTGTTACATGAAAATTAGTCCTTGTTGCATACATTGAAATGTGGAAGATGATGAACTACAGAAGTTTGAAATTTATAGACACACAAATAAAAAAAAAAGCATGCCACATCTTCATTTCATGCAACGAAACTGAAGCAAACGTTACATGAAGATACAGCAGGAAATTGCTCTAAGGAAAGCCACAGAACTAAGTCCACAAGACCCCTAAGCAGCAGACAGGATTTATCTGTTAAAGCTTTATTCAAGTAATTTATAACAAGACTGATTAACATTGCCTCTTTGGATATAAATATAGATAAGGCTCTGAGCAGAACGATACAGTGCCAATTTCAGAAATCCTTGCCTGATGGATTTTGCCAGAATAAGTACTGAAGGACTCATTTCCTGGGAAACCGATTTATGAAAAGCATAAAACCTTTCACATTCTAAACAAATATTAAAATGAAGCAGGAATTTAATGACTTGTTAATTATTGTCCTGAAGGTTTATTTCTGTTTTGAAGATTACAAATCATAAACAAAGAACTGAAAAGAATTAATCTGAGAGCTATTGGTGCAAACACGTCATAGATTGCATTAAACAATAGAGAAACTATAAACAACACAGCCAGAATCTGCTATTCTATGTATATATATATGCATGTGTGTGTGTGTGTACTTTTGAAAGATAGATACGACACACCAAATTGTTTTAGCAGCAATAGAATAGCCTTCTCTCAGTTGGATCTTCCATTCACTGAAGTAAATAACTAAGTCCCCATTGACTTCAATTGCGCAGCATCAGGGATTTACAAACTATTATAACTCATTTCTAGATACGCTATTCACCACATGCATTAAAGACAGTTTAAAAGCAATAAAAAGAAAGAAAAAAAAATCAAACTACTAATCTGTTCGGTGGGAACACATTTCAATGAAGAACTGGAAGAGCCCTATCTGTTTTCACAGCTGTAAGCTGCTGGGGAAGCCCCAGCATGTTTTGTCCTTAGCATCTCAGGTGCAAAAAGGATTTATTTTGGAACATGCCACCGCAAAAGCAGCTAATTAAGAGAGTTCTGGTGAGGCATTTGGCAACTGGATTAGAAAAATGCAATCAGAATGTAATGCAAAATAGGTTTCTCCATAGAACACACAACATGCCCATGATACACAGCCATACACATGTCAGATGACCGTGATTCCTAACCTTTCACCAAAAGTCTTTACATGTTTTCCCGTTTTAACTGCCATCCTATGACTGTTACTTTTCATGTGTATTTTTTCCCTTTTACAACTTCATTTTCGCGTCATTTGTGCAAGATTGTGTACTGTCCTATTTGCCGTATTCTATTAAAATCCATCTGCAATAACAGCAACAAAGGTGGAAAAACGTTACTCCACTGTAGCATTTAGACCAGTGCATAAGGTTTAATGTCAACGCTTTCACTAACATCCTCTTGAATAGCAATTGGCTGTCATATAGTTCTAAAAATCAAATCACAGCTTCCATCACATCTTGAGTTTAAAAAGGATGCAGAAGAGAAGTAAAGAAAATTTATGCTGTGATTTAGGTGATAATGGCAGTGATTGACAAGAATCTGAGAAACAAAAAGGAAGCTTTGGAAGTTTATAAGGCACTGACATTTACAGGCAAGGAGGACTGTCACAATTGTCAGGACTTCAATAAATATGTTAACTTTCCGACTTCTGCAATAATGAGATCTCTTCTACTTTCTGATATTCTGTTAGCAGAAGTCCATTATCTGTCCTCCCCAGCCCAGCATACAATGAGCATTCACAATGAGTCACCTTCTTAAAGGTGATTAAAAAAAAATCTGACATTTAAGGCTTTAGTTTAAGGTGGGCTGAGCACCAGAAATGTTTATTGAGGTAAAGGGAAACCTCAAAAGATTCAGAGCTTCAGTCCTGCCCCACTCTTCACACAAGCATATATCCTCTGCCAGATCAGCAGGAATTACGAAGGTAAAGCAAAATTTTCTTCTGCAAATCTAAATTTCAGTTTCCCCAAAGTTTGACCTATTTTTTTTTTGTTATCTCTCAGTTATAATGAAAATCCAAGAATTAAATTAGAAGCTTACAAAATCCCTAAAGTAGTTACATTTTTTCAAGAACAAAGCAGGAGGAGCAGCACTCCAGAGGATACTTTACAGTTATAAACTGCTTTACGTACAGCAAACATTAGCTTTACTCTTCTCTCTACCTTCACACAAAACTGAGCCCTCTACATATTGATAACTCTAACTGAACAGTTGTCAGACACTGTAAGGTTATAAATGCAGAGAACAGTATACAAGTTTCTACTCGTGGCCATGCACAAGAGAGACTACAAAGTAGATGAAGTGACAGAACACACAGTCACAAGGAAGCTTTCAGTTTAACAGTGGGAGTATCTGAGGGAGAAAGGCTTCAAGTGGGTAAATGTGCCTTTTTAGAGCAAGACATGACTAAATCAGGATCTCAGTTCTTGAAACCTGAAGAAAGAGGTGACCAGTCTCGCGGGCACAATCGCACATCACAGCTTCGCACCTCAGTCCACTAGTGCAAAACTGTGACCAAAGCAATGTCCCACATTTTAACTTGCAATTAATTAAATAGTACAGACCACAAAAGAGGAAATGTTTGACATTAGCAAAGATTCAGGAGACCACAACTCACAAATCAAATGCGAAAAACTGCTTTCACGCAAGGTATGACTGCTAATCACACAGGAGCACAGCTGAGGTAGTAAAAACACCAGGAAATAAAATACCATTCACAAAAGGATCAGGGACCCTTCTCAGCAGCTATTTGTTCCCAGGTGTCAAAAACTGCTGCACCCTAGAACTGGAACCTCAGAAGAAGGCACACTGCGGTATCTTAGCACAACGTGGCACTCAGAGAGTGCTCAAAACTTAAGCCATACCACTGAGCTCACTACCTGAACTTTTCCTTCGCTATGGGAAGATGAACATCTGGAAGACAATATTGCAAAAATATCCATGGAAACAACTTCAGGAAAAGATTTACTTTTTTTTTTCCTCCACAAAAAAAAAAAAAAGGAAGAAAATGTTCTTAAAACACACACAAGCAAACAGAAGGGGAAAGATGCTAAATCTGAGAAGCCATAGAGCCTTTCCCCAGCTAAAACATCAAATTTCCTCTAAATAGCATAACAAAGACATCAAATTTAAACTGTAACTTGAAATCCTTTCTGTGTGCTCTGGTCAAAGGGCTGCTGCTACATTGAGAAGTACTGTATTCATACTTATGGGGGCTTGGGGTTTTTTTGTGGTTTTGATTTGGGGGGGGTTGGCTGTTTTTTTTGTTTTTGTTGGATGCATATTTTGGTGTTTTCAAATGAAAATTCACCTTCAAGTCAATTTGAAATTACTTCTGGTTCTCATTTGGGTTTGAAACAACAAAATTAAAACCAGAAGCAGCACAGAGTCTGTGCAAGAAGAAAAAAAAAAAAAAAAAGAGCTTTGACAAACAGTGCTGAGCATTTCAGGTGGGAAATGGGATTTGCATAAATTCTATTATGATTTTAATATGTGGGGGCTTTATTTTGCTTAACAACCTCCGCAGGTATATAAATTAAATTACAGATTTGCTGCATGTGTTATTAAACAGCAGCCTGGAGTTGTGCTTGGAACTGAGCTACAGCTTTACCTGATGAGATTAAGGAGAAATACAGCATAATTCCTAAAACAGTAGGGTCTTAGGCAACTATGTGAGAGGAAGTTGCATTTCTATCTCCTTTCAAGGAGCAATTCCTTTCTCCGAGTCAATAATAACGTCTATTTTTCCATGGTCAGAGGAAGTGCAATGTTGTGCCAAGATGTTACAGAAGGCATTGGTTCCTGCAATATCCTTTTGTAACCATCACCCAGTGTCAGAGCTGCTTTACGCCTAGCTGCAAAATATTTGATATCAAGACTGTTATCTTCATTATGGCATAGTGAAAGGTCTTCCAGAATCACAGATAATTTTTACAAGTTGAGATATATGAAAAGACACATGTAATCATACTTTCTAACTCTAACCTGGAATTTAAAAGCAAGTATTCTGTGCTTAAATCTTGACCCTTCTGCCTCTAGCTCCAAGGATCTCTAAAGTGTAATAAGTCCCATTGGTCTAATTTCAGGTTACCAGTTCATTGGTTCCTGTTAACAAGACAATTTTCCCAAGCATTTTTCAAGTGTACTCATTTAATAGCATTATCATTGTCTTCCAGCTGCGTTAATAGACTTCACAAAAATAGATCTTTATAATGAACTTGCCTGCTCTCACATCCGTTTTTAAGCCCTTTGAAGAATCAGTTCCTTAAAGCTGAAAAAGCAATTCCTATGTCAAGTTCTGCTCCTGAGAAATTGAGTCCTGTTGGCTAAAATATCTGTCCAATCTAACCAAGAGTAAGAACCACATTATAGCCTAAATTCGTGCTTTGCATTGCAATAAATTCCACATATAACAAATATACAGCCTTCCTTCTGCTCAGTGCACCGTTCTCTGCGTGTTTGCATTCCACCAGTACAATATGCCCTGAGAGACCTCTCACACTTATTCATTTACCACCAATTCTCCTTAAAAGTCAAGAGGGAAATATATGTTCTGTCTTGTCTGCCTGCTACTTCTAAATCAATCCCTCAGATAGCAATTTATTTATTTGGGTATTTCATCAAAGCACAAAGAGAAACAAGTTACTGGCTACTCATGACTTATGATGCATCTTCAGGTAAAGCAATCATACTGAATATTTCATCCAATTATATTTCACATACTTCAGTGATTTGTATCAAACAGCAGACGAGGACAGACATTGTCTTTTGATGAAATGTCTGAATATTTGATACAATGGTATACTGCAACATCAAAACACATAATCAAATAGATATTGCAGTGAACTAGCAGATTTATGGTTTCATGAAATCAATGCAATAGATCAAGAGAGGATTTAATATGAAAGACCCAGTCATGTTGTTCAGTATCAGCCTGATACTAAAGACATTTCCTTGGAATTAAGGAGTGTGAGCTGTGCCCACAGCTTGCTTTATACAGCATTAAGACTGGAACATGGATTTCCCACATACAGAAAGCAGTAGGGTTGGCACACTTCAAAATACCACAAGTGCTGCAGAATGCAAAAACCCTTTCCCTCTATATTACAAGGCAGTATGTCTTGGTAGATGGCAATCTATTATATTGGAAAAGGCTGCAAGTACCCAGGTCCTGAACATGGAGTTACAATTGCATCTCACATTTACCAAATAAGATAATTTATTAGATCTTAAGGTCCTGAATCCCACCATCAACAGCTAATGAAAAGCTGTAACAGCAACAAGAAATATCTGGGGGAAAAGCTTAGATTACACCTATTCATCTTCCAGGTGGTTCTTGTTTAAGGAAAACAGAGGTCACTGAAGTTATTACTATACCATTCAGCCAGCAGAGGGTCATTCTCCATCACAAGCTCCTATTTCTATCACTGCCTCCCATAATGACCCATCACAGCTGCTCCTGGATGACCTGGGACATTTCAGTCAAGGCTTCCCCCTATTTCTCCTTCCCCCTGCCAAAAAAAACTGCCCAGAGCAAAGACTGTATTTCCACATAAGTTTCTTCTGAAGTAGAAAAATCCTACATTTAAGCACCTAAGGTGGTTCCTGACAAGAATGATGTTACTACTCACTATGCACTGTAGGGATGGACACAGAAGTGGAACTCCCACCACTACAATGGAGCAGGACAAGGATAAAGAAACCAGTGACAATAACTGCCCAGGAGATAGCAAAGGAAATCTCAAGTGTGGAAAGGTCTGACTATACAACTCTTAACGAAACAGCACCAATACCTGTCACGGCAGTTCTCTGTTGTCTTGGAGTTCCCTTTGTTCTATTGTCTTGTATCCCACCTAGTCTAAAGAGATTGATACAGCTGGACAGGGTTCATTAGCTGATAGCAGCTGGATGCTTGACAGCATTACAGAGAGTACTCAATATTGCATATTATTGAGGTGAAGAGATGGATGAAATCGAAGAGCAAATCAGAACTTAAACAAAATCTTTCTACACTGTTAGATACTGCTTTTCCTCACTGAATTATCTCCACAGCTATTTTTAGCAAGCCCAGCTGCAGAGGCTGGTGCAAAATGTCAATGCAATCTGCAAAGCCAAGCCTCCACATGTCAGTGGGCACCCGACAGAAGGAGCTGCCCTCCATCAGGGCATGTTTTTGCATAAAAGGAAGGGAGCCTGCAAAGCAGTATTTTGTTTCCTTTAGAGGAAAGGAATAATAAGCACTTTCTAGAGGACAGTTCAGGCCAGAATATATACAGAGGTCTTTAATTTCCAGCTTTAAAAGGCCCATCCGCAGGCTCGCCATGGACGTGTTCTCCCAGAGGCACCAATGGCTGCAGCAGGTCCAGTGTAAAGGGCTGCCACTGCCGAGTAATCGCCCACACACAGAGCCCCTTCCCTGGCTCCTCACAGCCTTCACCTGAGCTTCACCAGTTGCCAGGCAACAGCCACATTTGTATTTTCCTCATATTAAAAAAATGACCAAAAAAATGAAGTGTAGTTTTGTGTGTGTGTAACTGGATAGACAGCTTCCAGCCACAGGCAAGCATGGAGCTGGGTCAAAGGACAGGAGAGGAACCCGCAGCCTTTACCTCTCCTCACACCCCAGGGGGAAAGCCCTGGAAGCCTCTCTTAAAAACTACTTTTTTGGTGAACAAGGGCCACAAGATCCTGACAAAGCTCCAATCCATCTAGCAGCGTTGAGCAAGGGGAGGCTGAGGGTGGGTTCTGTCCTGCCATGAGAGGACAAACCATCTTGTCCCTATAAGTGACATATTTGAATGGCGATGAACTAAATGGAAAGAATCAGAAACCATTAAATAAAAATTCAAAGCCAAACACAAGCTTCCTACCCTAAACAACCTGAGGTTTAAGATGCTTCTTGATCTACTTTGCTACTTCAAAGCAAAACAAAGACAGGCCATTCACATCCGTCCAACCGGCCTGAGCTGACGTGGGACAGCCTCATGCGCATGGCCCGCAGGGGAATGAGCTTCATAAATACCTCATGAAAACTGGACTGTAGAGCAATAATAATCTGGAGTTACCACAATAACTCATTGGTTAAAGAAAAGTGAGCAAACACAGTTCTTTATGTGACAGGGAGAGGTTACAGACCTGCAGTGAAGTCACGGCGTTTCTCTCTCATGCTTCCCTCATGATATGGAAGATGGCAGCGCTGCAGTGAACCTGTGTAAAACCTGCACATCCCTGCTGTGGACAAACCCAGCAGGATGGAAGTCCCCAACCCGCCTCAATATTTCATGCTTAAACCACATGCAACGTGCTGTGCAACCTGCAGAGAACAGAGGGAACAAAAGAAGCCAGAGGAATCTCCCACCTTTCCTCTTGGTGTCTCCTGCAGCAATGGGGCACAACACGACAGAGAGGCCTGAAGAGGGGGAACCGGTTACAGGCACAGCGTTAAGGAGGGAAGTGCAGCTTAGAAATGATGCAGAGTTTTGTAATGGAGTATCCCAAAAATCCCTGTAAATCAGCCCAAAGTCCCTGCTGTTGTATGCATAGAATGGGACAAAAAATGAGCTTGCACTTTGCTGACAGTTCTCTTATGAATATGACTTGGGTTTTGTTCTTTAAGTCCATCTTCAGGAAGCCTCCAAGTATTTTATACCTGCTACAGCTCTGTTATTTTCAATTTATTATTCTATTCTAACTACCAGACACTTTCAAACGTGGTGTTTAATGATGTGATTTTCTTGCCTCATTTTGCTTTGGTGTTGCTTTGTGTTATTTTTCTCTTTTACTTAATAGAAATAAGAGTATGTAGGGAACCAGAGGGTGGAAATATCTGAAACCAAAGTTATCACAGTCTCCAGACATTGATATTGATAAAAATCTGATGGGGGATTTTAAAATACTTTGTATTTTAGAGGGGAAAAATGCTCTTTTTTTTTTTTCTAGGGACGATGAGGGAACATCAAGAGTGTAATGAGAGTTAAAATGTACCCGTACCACAATGTGATAATCCCTGTGTGATGCTGCTTTATTACTGGTCATCGTCTTGTTGAAAGCTTGTTTTGTTTTTAACCAGAGGCCTCACATTACTGTACCAATTTAATCAGTTGTTTCCTTGCTATAGGAGACCATAAACAACAAAAACCAGCCTGGACATAAACCATACAACTCTAAATTGCTGTTAAGGTAATTCACATTTCTCTCACCCTGTTTAGACACATCAGCACCAATTTAGCCTCAAGCAAACCAGAAAGCAGGAATACTAAAATGTTTTCCTAGTGTTTCCAACTCACTCCATAGGAAGGTTTTACAAGAAATGTTAGGAAGTTGGGCTGCAAATCTTTCGGCTTATTTATCATAGCTGGTTCAGAAACAAAGTCCAGACTGAAACACCTTCCACATCACTCCATCCCTTTTGTAAGATTTACGAAAGGAGAGAGTTGGATAAACCAGCCACAGCAAATGGAAAGTTTAAACAAGCTGGTTTCTAAACTCACCCAAGTTTCTTTAAAACAAAGTATTATTCCAACTTCAGCTGTCATTTCAAGAGTTTACATGATAATGTGAACTAGAATACCATCAGCTACCTTTCCAGTGCAGCAATACAATAAACAACAGCTTAGACTGCATATAGCAGTTACTTCATTTATACCCACTCTAGAATTGTAAGCAAATAACTTTAAGTGGAGCTTTATGGCCTTGACAAGTTATTCCAAAAGAAAGCAAAGATGCAAAGCAATCACAAGATATTTTTTACCTTCAGCCATATGTAAAGTTTGCATGAGAAATGCTCTAAACCCACACAACATCTGTATTTCCAGAACTTTATCTTCTTTTTATATGAATGTTTTGACAAGCACAGTCCCTGACTGTTACCATTTTTAATGATAACAGAGGCGAGGGAGGAGAAGCAGACTGCAGATGCTGATCTGTGAAAACAATTAACTGCATGCAGATGCTAAATATTTTTCCCTTCTGGAGGTACAGTGTAGGTCTGAACATGAATGGGAAGTTCCAGTGTACCTGCCTCTATACTGGTGTTAATGAGAAACACAGCAGAACAGCTCAGGCTCAGAACACTGCATCCTCTGCTGCTCACAAATTCAGAACACTTCTTGGAGCTAGAAAGCCCAAAGATGCTAGAGTTAGAAACATTTGCAGTTCACCACTCTGTGCTGAGGAAACACTCACTGCTGCATGCAATTTGCTTCTAATGGGCCTTCTTGGCAAAAATTAAAACTACAGCTCTGCAAGTTTTACCACTGAGAGGTTTCTCTGTTCTATTTTTGGCCTAATTTGGTGATGAAATGAGGCTTAAGCAATTACTGTACCTGTGTGTCTACCAGTCCTTGTAATAACAATTTAACCTGTTGGGTAGCCTTAATGAAGTCAGCAAAGGGGTAGCAGGCTCAACGATTAATTTCCCATGGGTTTAATGAAATAATGGTTAACTCCATTTCAGTTACGAGCCTGTTCTTCCCTTGCAAATCCTTCACGGTATTTCAACAGAAGATAAGACATAGTTTTACTTAGTTATCACCATTTATTTTCCTGTCTGAATATAGTTACTGTTAGTGAAGCTGTCTGCGGAGGTGCTTGTCACCACTTCACAGATACAGCTGACTATAAAGTCATATAAACTCCAGTCTCTTAACAGTAGCCTTCTGAGGTGAATATCTACAGTGTGCTAGCCTTAATAACCATTGGGAGATTTTCTGCATGTATTGGTTTAATTTTGATTCTTCACATTTTCTAAACCAGTCTTTAATTTTCAGCCTTTGTTTGAACTGATGTTTACATTTTAAATAAACAGTTAAATAAGAGTGGTTGTGCTCTTGGGTAGCTTTATGGCAAGAAGCTGAAGAGGAAATTGCTTTTGACTTTGCACCTGTGTGATAGTTTTGAAACAGCAAATGTTAAAGGAATACATAGCCCATATGCCACATGATTTCTGAGATAAAGGCTGGTCCTGTATGTAGAATAATCAGATCTTTAGAAAACCCAACATTCCTGCAAACATTTAGGACTAGATTGAGGGAGGGGAAAGTTAGGAATATCTCCCCCTTCACTTCTGTCCTCTATTGTTTGTTACATCCCCTATTTATTACTTCAAATATTTATCACAGTTATGCGTTTCAAATTCAACTTTACGTATCTCACACAACATCACTATGCAGTCTACTCATTAAAAGTGCATACAAGGCCAGCTGAGCTAAACAATCTGTATGCTAAAATTCTTTTAAAGGAATAAAGTCAACACCTTGCATGTATTATTATTCAAGAGTAGCCAGGAGAAGGGAAGTTGTTAAATGCTGCTCAGCAAGGAAGCAAGAAGTTGCTCAGCCTCATATAGCAGGATTGTCCAGAAAAAAAAAAAAAAGCATGCATTTTGCATCACTGGGTTTTTTGCATATTAGGTCTCCAGAGTAATCTGTAAATGACACGTAAAATTACTTTGACCATACAAGGCTGCTGGACCCACACTAAAGACAACCTAGCCCTAGCATTTTCTCTTAAATCTGCCTTCCTCTCAGACTTACTGTGCGCAGCTGAGCTGACAGTTAATCAGAATTTGGGCAGGGAGCATTTGGCAGATTGCTTCTGCAGTGGGAGGCAAAACAAATGAACTCCATTTTCACAAGATCAAAGGTTTATATGTTGAAGGGAGACGTAGGCACCTTGCTAGCATGAAGAAGCAATAAAACATGAATTATTATTGCAACACATTTTGCTCTAGAACATTATATGATAGTTTGGGACTTCACAAGTTGCAACACATGAATAGTAAACTGATTGATTTGTTTTCCCTGTATAGCTTCAAATCATCCTCATGATACGAGTTCAGCAAAGACCGCCTTTAATGGGGTGAAGAACTACACAGTGATTTCTCAAACTAATGTGGAATAGCAAATCTGGTACGGTGCTGATACATCACTAATTACACAATTAAAAACATTCTTTAATGATTGTGCTTTTAAATAAGAGGTATAGTTTTGATGTTGAACCTCGCTTTCACTCCAGTCCTCAGGAAGAGCAATGTCCCCACTTTTTTGCAGACCATCCATACCTGCAGTTACAGATTTTATTTATTATTATCATAACCAAAATGATAGAGGATGGCATCTCAGCCTGAAGCACTTCACACTCCCATGCATTGCATAAGAGAGCTAGGACACCCAAAGCCAGGGAGACAGACCCCAGGCAAAAGGAGAAGGATGCCTAAACACTGGATATTGCTGTGGAACATCCACTTTCTCTGTGACCTGATCCTGGTTATCTGCTTAAGGAAATACAAGAGATCTGTGGATCAGCGAAAGTGAAATCTAAGTATTTTAGATCCCACACTAGTGGGTCTCAAGACAGTGGGCTCTCTTTCCTTTAATACTATGACAGTTATGAAGAGAAAGGAAAATACACATATACAGTTATAGGTATGACAGAAGAAAATAAAATCGCAACAAAAATCCCTCACTGGAAATGGCAATTTCTGTATAATCTCATTATAAGGAAAGCTTCATTCTTGAACAGGCCTGAATTGTGAGAAAAAACTGTGCAAGATGACAGCTATCATCCGATCTGCAGATAAAATAGTAATTATACTTCCTTTTTTCTCCTTGATATGTAGTGAATAATTTGATGTTTCAGAGTTAGATCTCTGCTGCAGAAATCCTATATAGGAGTTCTGAACTCTTAAGTAACTTGAAGCATCTTTAAACAGTATCTTCTCCTTTTGTGCACACACACCGCCATTCCTCTTCCAATCCCAAACAGCTCTGGATTTCTGACACACACTGGTCACTCACAGTCATCATATTCCAAGTCAAGAGGTGTTTTGGTTACATGCATTAGTTCATATAAACACTATGGTATCGACAGGATGAATGAGAGACAGTGATGAAGTTCAACACTAACATTCCTTCACAGTTGTTATTTTTATATTGCTTTGTGATACCTCTGCCAAGCCTTGCCAGCTCAGGGGCTGGACCTGACAGAAGTGCTTGAAAACACAGCTCACAGCTGTATCCCATCGTGTGTTACATAGCATAGCACTACTCTGTCCTTTTGCCCTTGAGGAAGTGGCCTGCAACTATAATGTGATCATAATGTGGACTAGGGAATCATGACGAGGACTAGGGAATCATGACGTGCTCCACTTCTACCCCAAGTCCAACAAGTCTGTTTTCCACAGACATAGGGGTGGAAAAACTGCAGAGTACTTCCACAAAATGAAGTTCTATGTGCAAAAGGATTTAATCCTGGGAACATACTTGCACTTGGTGGCTGTTTCAGCCCAATGCAGGGAAGTTTTATTAACCTTTTTCCTATGGAAAAGTTTGGCTTCACAAAAACAAGTTATAAAAACACAGCTTAAGAAACACAAAGCATTCACGGTGTTTCCAGCTGTGAGGTTTGACATTCAAATGCAAAGCAAATATATAAGGGTAGTTCAGCGTAGTCCCCAGTGGAAAAATATAATGGTTTGAGGGCTAGCAGCAGGAGCACATAAAGGCTAAAATCCTCCCTTCTCATCCTCTTTAACAAAATCTTTCTGTGGCGTTAGTAAACAAGGATAAGTAACACAAAGACTTGCTGAGCATCTGCTGATAGCACTAAGTACTCAGCACTTAATAAAAACCATCAGATTCTGCTTATAGATAGATCTGTTTGAGTGCCATTAATCTGGTGGTTGTTCTAACCTGCTCTGCCAGGGCTTAACAATAATAAAGGAATGTCATAAGAAATACATGTTTACATAAACTCTCTCCCTCATTCACAATGTAAAATGGTATTGGAAAATATTCAGTTATCACCCACTGCCCCCAGGATATAAACAGAGAATTTTAATGAGTTCTTGCAAGAAATTCATGGAATTCTATCCACCGTATACAGCTCTTCTTCCTATTCTACCAACAGGCTATTTTTACATCAAGCAGAACAACCACCTCCCTTGGTGAATCCAATTTCGTATCTGCAATCACTGATCCCAGATGGTGGATATTATCAGTCAAGAATCTGCTTTTAATAACAACTTGTTTGATCTCTACAGCCTATTGCAAAGAGCAGATCCCTCTGCACAAAGTGCTTTTTCACTAGTATTTTGCCTTTGCCATAAAGGGGCCGTATAACCTCAGTTCAAAAAGACTTTCATAAGTTTAATTTTAAAGGTGCAGAAACCAAAACCAGATACTGGATTAGCAGCAGAGGAACTGAATGCCTTACAGATCTTCTTGCCAATAGTCATCTTTAAGGGGAGTAAATAATACATCCAGAAATAAATGCACACAACCCAGGCCACCTAGATTTTTGCTCTGGTTTCCCAGCTGTAGATATTATACCTGCTGACAGAGAGCTCTTGTCCACTTTATAGTGCAGAGTCAGGACTTTAAAGTCAGCCAAATTTCTACCATCAGGTAAAAAAATAATATCTATCTATATATATAAAATGAAATACCATTAGCCTGAGCATAGAGAAATTCCTGATTCAATCTAGCAGAGTTTTACACATCTCTGCCACAAGAGATATGATACAAACTTTTCCTGTGTGCTGAAAGAGTTTAAATGGCACAGGTACTCTTGTTCTGGCAAACCTGCTCAGGAAAATATGTGTTATAAATTAAGGTGAATAGAACTTTTCTGGTTAAGCCCTTTTGAATTCAGGAAGGAAAACTTGCTTGCCTTCCATACTTTTCATTAGCAGCTCCTCTGTAAACACATAAATCCATTAAAGCTTTTTCCTGCAATATCACCATCCCTGAAGACAGTAAGTTTTGAGTGGAAAACAAAAGGAGTGAAATTAAAATGCATTAAGACCCAAAAATAACCACAATTAACTGCCAGCTCTCTTCACCAAGATAAGAACTACAGTTTTTAGGATGTGTTCAGTATGCGATCAGGATTTATTAAACAAGCATGGGTTTGCAGCAGCAAAGAACAGAATGACTATTACTAATGTTACTTCAATCATGTTCTCTGAGTAGGCTAGTACATGGGGTCTTTTAAACACTTCCCCACACCCAATATACCATTAAATAGTAGAAACAAATTCAGGTTAAATCTCTTCCTGTAACATCTGAACACATCTGGAAGAATATAGTGTACAGAAGTAATAGAAGGCTCTGATCAAGGTTTGAAGCTACCCTGGCTCTTGGATTTACAGATGGGTGGCAACAGTATCAGCACCACCAAAAAATGCTGAATTTAGGAAGAATGGATTTCCAGCCAATGTACCTCCAGAGCTTGTTTTTACCTGAAGTAGGATAACTTTTCATGCTCCATCAAATCACGGCACATTTGCAGCTATCAGGAGAAGGGCTTCACTAGTCAAAAATCAGTTAAACTACTGAAAATAATCTTTGTATTTTTCACAAACTCTAAAACTATAAAGACACTCAAAATTTCAAACTTCATTACTCCTTGTCTGTTCTCCATATTTATGATTCCTTATCCACACAAGTCTTATTCTACTGGGTGCTGCATTTACACCGATAGACCAATCTGCATTTTGATGCTTAGGGTTCGTAGTTGTATATATACACATATACATATATGCATATATTTATATATAAATAAAATCAAAGTCAGTTCCCAACTTCATGTTTGAAATCAAACAGCCTGGGATCAAC
This sequence comes from Neopsephotus bourkii, assembly GCF_033783945.1. Classification (NCBI taxonomy): domain Eukaryota; kingdom Metazoa; phylum Chordata; class Aves; order Psittaciformes; family Psittacidae; genus Neopsephotus; species Neopsephotus bourkii. The sequence goes on from NW_026902223.1 coordinate 5,839,442, forward strand.
ATGCTTTGAATTTTAATAAATCCCTTCAGGGCAATTGCAGGTTTTGAATACAGAAGACAAGTTCTGTGCACACATTCCCAGAGCTATATTCTCATTTAAGCATCCTTTATTTCCTGCCCTTCTATGCGAGTACAAAACACCTTTCTGGTTTCATTTTAGATCAAACTCTTGATCAGAAAGTAATGACTAGTAAAGCAAAACAAAAATATTAACCCTTCTATGGATCAGCTCTCTGTATTAAAACATATTACCTGTCAATACACAGTAACATCCAGTGCAAAACAGACAGTATGCTAAGAACTCAAAGAATTTAAGTTTCTCATAAGAAGCAGTGTTCACAGATCAGATGTGCCTGTGCTGCTGATACCAACATATAGGGAGGGGGAGTGGTGTGGAGAGTGACAAAAAGAAATTCAAATCATCATCTTAATACCAAGATTTGTCAGCTAAAAGCTTGTAGAGACAAGAGGCTGTGATTTTGAGTCAGCAGTCATGAGAAGCTCAGCAGTATTTGGCAGGTAAAGGGGGCAGGTGAATGGGCTGATCATACAGAAGAAAAGTACTCAATATGCTATACACCCCCTCCATGGAGACATACATCAGTGTTTCATTTGTGAGCCCTGGATGTACAGTTGCGAATTCCAGCATGATGGGTTAAGACAAGAAGATGTGCATGTCACAACATCTATATTTCTGCCATGATAATAGAGGGGTTGCACACAGCTCAGCTATTCCTGTGCAGTTTCCTCATGTTCTTGTGTATGTGCATTGTAGTAAAAATTAAGTACCTGCAAGTGTAAAATGGATGGATTTAGCATCAGTGCCTATAAATCTGGAACAGACAAATAACTGGGCCTTGGGATACACACAGCTTCCTTATCAATTACCTCCCCTAGTTCAGAGGGACACAATTCCCTCCACTTTGTAGAGCCATGCAGTTTGTGGAACAAGCAGGGAACTTGGACAGGTTTCCATCACAGAGCCCTGGTGCTACATACCCTCAGTCACCTTTACCCTGGGAAAGATCACTTGGGAAAACAAGAGGCCCACTTACTTAAGGGCTTCCCAATGGCCATAGGTAATCTCAGTGGTCAAATGGCAACATTACTCATCTTTCCCAGAGCATACCAATGTATATGAAGCCTTGAAATGTTTTTTTTTGTTGTTGTTTCTATTCCAGACTTCTAATGAAAAACCTTTAGGTGAAATCCAGCCAACTCATTTCCCAGTGTTATAAAAGCTTATGAAATGCTCAATTTTTATTATGTGATGATACCTTTTATAAAAGCTTAGCAAAACAACAGGAACCACTAAAATAGCCCCTTAAAAGATCCTCAAATCTATGCCTAGTGAAAGGGTTTATAATTATCGCCGTATTCATCAAAACCAATCAATTAAGTAAACGAATTACAAACACAGAAGGTTCCGCTCTTACTGAGTTTTTCTTTAGACTTAGCCCAGCACTGGCAGAATTGGATGCATTAAAACTCTTCCAAACTGTTAAGGATAAATTCCTCTCATGAGTGAAGTCATGCAGACGATTCCCAGCTGGATAGTTTTCATTTTTCATTGTGATATTTGTTGTGCTCGAGGGATATTAGCAGCACAGCATGCAATGATAGGAAAAAAAGCTGAGACCACCACTACTAATAGTCCCTAACTGCTTGAAAAAATTGGTGCTGGCTCATGTGTATATAATACATATATAAAATATATATAAATATAATGTGGCTTTGGGTAACCCTTATTGGTTAAAGGGATGGGGAGGGGGGTGTAAATGAAAGGAGAATCAGGGATACCACAACACACAAGAAGGAAGATAGTGAATTATGCTCCTAAAGCTCATCAGAAGCCTTTGCTGAAGAAGAACTTGCTCACACAGAAATTATCTGACCAACCTCATCCACAATTCATTAAGGAGAACCAACAGACCCACAAAGAGAGCCTGAGATGTGGTGAGAGAAGAGTTTCCCCCCAGCTTATATATTTATCTCCCCCTCACAGTTCAAAGCTATTCAGTTACCACTCTCCTTTTTTTTTGAACAGATGGTCACAAGAAAAAAAACACAACACATTAATTCAATTGATAAAATGCCCCTTTATTGCAGGTAAGAAAAGTATTTTTCCCACCACTTACCTACAGAAATGAGCAGCAACACTGAAGCAAATCTAAAAGGGAGCTGCAGATCTCTGTGCTTACAGGTTTCTGGTGTTATTTTTTGCAACCCATAAACTCAAATGTGGCCTTTGGATTAGAGAACAGCAATGGGATCAAGAACTGGAGAGTTACTTTCATGGCTCAATAGATTTGCCTTGCATCACTGGTCAAATCTGTTAACCACTTTGGACCTCACTTACTTGTATAATCGGGTTGATAACACTCCATAACCGTCACTGATGGGAGTAAGATCCCCACAGTAAGACACTGTTAGGAAATAGAAGCTACACACTTACTTGTCTAAGTCATTGTAGTCCTGAGCATTTGCAGTCATTACTCATGTCTTCAAAATGTAACTCCTCAGGTTTAGGCTTTTAGAGCTCTAAAGCCACCTAGACACTGGGAGAGGTTTCATAGCAGTGACTTGCCTGATCTCAGCAATGAGGCAGTAAATTTTTGGTGCAGAGCAACAGAGTTCAGTCAACACTATCATAGGATTTGCACCCAATTCCCCAGCTGAAAATAAACCAATACAGGTGTCCTGTATTGGCAGAGTTCTGGTGCTTTATTAGACACAGCATAACTTGAGGCAACTTTGCGAAAGCCTTTCTCAACAAACATTTTTCCCCAGTGAATCTAATTTCATTTCTTTATTTTAAATGAAATAGACTGAATCAACATACTTCAAAGCTTTATAAGCCTCTTCAGAAAAGTCATAATTATAAATACAAAAGTCAAACTTCTGCATGTGTGATTCCACTGTGATAGGTACCTAAGAAATTAAAGCATAAAAAGGCTTCCTGTACTAAATTAGCTTAAGAATTACTGGTACATTGGCTGAAGAAAGCCAAATATGAACCAATAGTTTCTCCCAATATACAGTGACACAGGTTCCAATCTTGATCAAGAAGTAGCTAGACTAGAAATACTGTGACCCCCTTGGAGCGATATCCCCTGGTTGATCTGTAAGCTGCACTTGGGTTTTGTTAGTTACTGAACTATTCTCCCTTCCTTTGCATGTTGTTGAGGGATAGGAGCCGGAGAGATAGAGCAGACTGCATGTGTAAAAGTCCTTAGGAAATCTAAGCCAATCAGGAAAACAGTAACTACTCCCTAGCTTACAGGATACGTAAAGGTGAACAATCTATGAGTTTCCTGAAATGCTCCCAGCACACATCTACCGCTGGGGAAAACTTCAGTTTGACTGATCAAACCGATGGTATTTAAAACCCTCACTCTAGCATCCCGGCACCCTTGTGAGAAGGCAGCCGACACCATCAAAACAGGAAGGGGCAGTTTTCCATGAAAATATCAAAACTATCAAAAAGCCAGCTCTTCTCAGCTAGCAGCGCAGAAAGAAAGGCTGCCTACAGATCTCTGACAGCTTTTTAAGAAGGAATTCACAGTTTAGGGTCCCAAAATAACTTTAATCCCATGCACATTAAAAAAAAAACAACCCAATGCTATGACAACACAGGAGAGTTTGCAAGAGATAAGCAAATTTTGCTTAATACATTTCCACAAGAGAACACATTGCCACACCAAATTCAATACAGGCAGCTCCACACATTTATAAACCATGAGCCAAGCCATGAAGATTAGATTATTTTTTCCCCCTTTTATTTAAAACTGAGATTCCCATGGTTCCAGGGGCTTGGATTTCTGTAAAAACAGCAAGCACTGCTAGACTCCCTCCATTGCAATCAGCTTAACTGCCAAGGAACATAAAGCAATGCAATCCCAGACTTCTTCCCCTCTGCTCAGTTAAGTTCATTTCTGTGACTCCCTGCTGCCTTGCTTTAGAAGTTGAGTTATTGCACCAAGTCCTGAGCTGGCTACCTGCTATCAGTGTAAAAACAGCAATAGTGCTTCCTAGGTACTGACAAGTCTAACCTAACACTCATTTCTTGAGGAAAATGTGTTATCCCCATCTTGCAGAAGACCAGGTGATGCACCACTAGTTTAAATGGCATGTTCAAGGTCACAGGCAAAAAGAATTACCAAGTCAGAGTTTGAGTTTACTTCTTCTGAAACCCAGCCCAGTGCTTCTACTGGGTGATCATCTCTGATATGCTGACACAGAGGTCTTAATTACAATGCATATCACTTGAGCTGCATGTTTTCTTCAATTACTATTTTGACTATTATACAGATACAGTTATAAAGAGAACCAAACCACGGAAAAACACAGCATTAAAATGTACTGCTTTTGACCAGAAGCATCAATATCCATTTTACTGCACTGGGGATCCCACTAGATCCCACATAATATTTAGTGTCACTGGCTGCCATTCTAAATCCCTTTTGCTTAGCAGAGCCCATCAGTTTAGCAGCTGATGTATAGCTGTTGGAGATTATTTGACATTTGCTGCTTCAACCTTGCCTCTTTAAATAAGACAATAATTCTTTTAATACCGCTGAGATGGTTCCTCCAGGTAATACAGGAATAGGTAAAGCTACCTGAATACATTCTTCAGACTTGGCATGATCTGATTTAACCACATTTGTTAAAGGGGAAAAAAAAAAAAGAGAAAAATTACAAGGCTGATTTTTTTTTTAGCCAGGGAAAAAACACATGGATTTATTTTATGACTGCAGGCTAAAGTCATATTAATTTTGTTCAAATTGTGTTATATGCTGGTACTAGAAGGAATTACTGCAAAAGGTTCAAATCCTAAATCAAGCACTGCTTCAAATAAGGTCATTGGTGAGAGGAGGAAATATTATGCAGATGTGTAACCCTGACTTATACACACACATAATAGGAAAGGGCTGGACCTGCACCAGTACAGCAAAGGTGACCGGTACTAAATCACCTACAGCAATGTAATTGTCAGCTAACATTACTCAGATTTTAAAACAGAATCTGCTGAAACGTCACAATTTTTCACATTTCATGAGAGCTGCACTGAAGTCTTCATTCGCAGTAAATGAATTCTCTTCATGATATCGAGTGTGACCTTTCATATCTTTCCGTACACATTGCGCCATTAATTCTAAAGCATAATCTACACTCCACAGGTGATATTCGACATTGCCACAGTAATGCACAGCACTTAGTTTCATCATAGCTGAAGACTTTAATTGGTGGGAGAAGTTGTGACTTAATATTATTAAGTTTTCAGCCACAGTTGTTGAGATATTACACTGAAGAGTTAGATTTTTCCTAATTTTAAGATTTCAGAGTTGAAAATTTTCTTAAGCTATTTTTGGTGGTGTAGGATGAATAGCTGTGGTTCAGTGGTTAACAAGGACATTAGACCCTAAACCACCTTCCTTACTAGTGAAAAGGGGCAAGAAACCTAAATCTTACGTAGTCACATTTATAAAGGCAAAAGCATCCTGATCTACAAACAGAATACTTGACCTAAGTGTAACTGTTGTGGCATGCCAAACATTCCATCAGCTTAGTGCAGTAACATACCCAGCCGATGTTCACATACACAAAAGATCTTGCAGGTCACTCAATAAAGTCAGCCTTGCCTCTCACCTGTCTCTTTTGTAAGTCATTGAGTAAAACTACTGGCAATCACTCTGAGGTTTTGGGTTTCTCTCTTCTTCATATGATGGCAAGCAGGCACTTAGTGAGGTGCTGTTCACTGCATCATGTGCTTTCCTACATCATCTTAATTTGAGCTAAACTGCTTTCCAGCTGCCATTCCCTACAGCTTACTCCACTGGAGCATAAGCAAGAAACATATCCTTAAGAGGTGGGCAACACAATGAACTTATCCTTAAGCACCCAAAGCATCAAATAGCATTTATGCATAAAAGGTAATGAGCAAGATGGCACCTGATGCACATAAAGTTTTCCTGTGGTGAAGGGCTACAGTTCTGCCAACAACTAAAGAGTCTAGCCCTGACAAGGCTGCCAGCACAGCTTAACCTATCCCTGGTTTGCATTTGTCCTCCAGCAAAGCTAGCATGTCACTCCCTGAACAGGCTCTATACCTTTATAACACAAGCTTCGGTATTTCTAGCCAAGCGATTACGCATTCCTCCTGAATACTTGGGGAAAGAATATTGGCTTGCAGGGCTTAGACAACAACTTTCTGTTTTGGACTATTGACACCTGTGTGTATAGCAAGCATATATCCCCTTAAGCCATTCTGAGAAAGGTTACTTCGGAAAAATTCAGAAATCACTTCTGCAGCTGCTGAAGGTGGAGTTTTTTGGACCACTGCAACAACTGCAAGTCCATGAGGGAAAAGGCAGGCACAGACAACATCGCCAGGCTGCCAAACTTCGGCAAAGGGGTTGAAAAGCTCCATTTGGTGTTCTTCTGGGGATGAGTTTCTCATATGGAAGGGCTAATGTCTTCAGAAGAGAGCTCCATTTTAATTCAAATTCACTCTACATACCGATAGAAAACACTTAGCAAAAAAGTGTGGTCCAGACCACAGGACACAAGGGGATTCCATCCACTTCTGGGAGTCATCATCTGCAGTGTGACAGTTTGGAAGCAAACCAGATCTTCTCCAAAGTGATCTACTATAGAAATTTAATCCAATAGAAATCTACCCAGGAAAACAATCTTATTGCACTTCAGACAAAAACTCTGCTCTTGAAACTAAATAATACCTCTAAACGTACTTGCATTTCTAGCACTGATGCACAGCTGTATACTGCTGGGTCTGGCAAGCAGAATGCACATGAAATTTAGGAAGCTGTGCTCAGCTTATCCTCACATCAACCTAGGCTGTGTGATGGGCAATGAGAGAAGATAGCTAAGCTAACACAGAAAAACAGGTGCCACACCCAAAACCACCTCAACTGATTTGGCCCACTTTCCCTAGTTAAAAAATGTGGCTTTTTAAGGATCCTCAAGAGAACTGTAATTGCTATTGCAAATAGACATCCTTACGGTGAAACAATGAGTTCCACCAGCCCTCTCAGACAAAACTTAATGTTTCTGGTTTAAATGGAAAAACTGAAGAATAGGTAAAGTCCTGAACTGCACCTGAACAGCAACACTGGCAGCAGACTGAGCAAACGCTTAACATGTTTTCAGGGCAGGGAAAAACAAAATGTGACTGCTGATTTGAAACCCTGTTTATGGCTACATTTATTGCCATTCTTATTGTAACATCAAAGCTTGCTCTGCTGCATGAGCCTCAGGCCTCTCTTCCCATCAACTTCGAATAGGGAATTTATTAAGGAAATAAGTATGGCTTTGGCCCAAAGAAACTACACACAGAACACTGCTAACTGTGAGCAGCCCTACATACAAAATGCTCACAGTATAGCCCTTTAAAAAGGCCACCCAACAGAGCTAATAAGCGACCACATTAGCTATTTGAAAATATGTCTTCTTTACAAAGCTGCAGATGATTTTCAAATCACTGATGTCAATGCCAAAAACAATCTGACAGTCCAGATGTCTGTTTTGTTGGTGTCAACGGGTCCCCGCTCTTTCTGTGCGGCTGTTAGAACACTTATTAATGGGAGATCAAGTGGATTTCAAGCCCACAAGATCAGAAAGAAAAACAGGAATAAATGATGTTGCATATCTAGGGACCAGGCTTCCTTCCAAGCCCGTGGCAGATGAAGCAGCCTGGCTTTAGTATCTGAAAGGGTCAGGGATAAGATGGGCCCTGAGCAGCTGGAGAGGAATCCCAGTGCAGGTGATGTTTTCAACCTCTGCCATAAGCGTTCAACAGAGTAAAGCAGGAGATGATAGAAATGAGTACGTAACAAGCCACTGTGCCTTGATGGCTCAAGCTGGATTTGACACTGCCAGGACAGCCATATCAGCCTGAAATTGTGCCAGCTTTATTAGAGAGCATAAGCCACACTACATGCAGTGTCAAAAAGGAAACAAAACAGAGATGGGCTATAGAGATGTGCTCTCGGCAGCAGCTATAGTGAAAGATACAGAGTGCTCTGTGTTCAGTTTGAAATCTGAGCTTTTCATTTTGCCTTGCTTGGTTACTATGTGGATCCCACAAAATTGAAAGGATTTAATACGATATATCATTCCTGTATTTTTTTTTTTAATCAAAGCAATGAAACAAAAGACTAGTTCTCTAATAAGTAATCTTTTCATAGGTGCAACGTTTCAACCAAGACGAAGTTATTTCTTTCAAGACCTTCATGTCTGATATGTCTTGACTCCTATTCTACAGGGCTAAACTCAAGACATCTATAAAAACAGATGGAGATGCTGGCACTATCACTGCTCAGTTTCACAAAGTTCACAGGGGTTTTATGGGATTAAAAATAAAATCAGTATTTAGAACTGACACTTACTTGGGTTGCTGATGTTTATGGTCCGTTACTCATTTACTGTTGGATTCAACTATTCCCCAAGTTCCATAGGTTCCTCTTTGCCATCCCAGCTGCTCATCCTACTTCTTGAGTTCTGGTTTCCCTCTCTAACTCTCTTCATTACACTCCTGCCTTACTGCAAGGTCACCTCTGCCTCCCTGCTCCATCAGATGGTCTTTCTGGCCACTCTCCAAATACACCTGGACCAGAACATCCAATTGATGCATCTAGAACAGGAAAGCAGCTAGCTAGAACCAGCACTGCCAGTTTCTGGCAGCAGAGAGGAGAGGCTAAAATCAGCTAAAGATAAAAACCCACATGGGGAATAAAAAAAGCCAGCAAGCACATCAACTAAATCTTTTTTCCAGTTATTGATCAAAACATGCACATATTTAGCCTACCAATATTGCACAAGCTCTGCATAGAACCAGAAAGTGTCATTCTTTCCGATTTCAGCCTAGCCTGAGTTTAAACTTGTGCAAATTGGCCTGAGATATAACAGCAGTTAAAGGAGAGGAGTTAGAAAGCCTGTGTGGTGTTCCACCACAGCACAAAGTAAAGTTCAGCTGTTTGAAGTATTCCTGGTTCAGCATCAGCTAATATGTACACTCTTTGTCATGGCCTCACTATCCTACCAGCTTACAGGCAAAAGCAGGCTAGACGTCTTACTAGGTGCTTTGTATATCAATAGGGTCATACATTCTCCAAGTTCATCCAGTAAACCCCAGTACCTTAGAAGGTACCAATAACCTGTGCTACTAAATACTCAAGTGTTACATCAGAACACCCTGGGATCCCTATACCTAGAAGGTAATCTGGTACCCAAGTTACTTTCTCATGCCATTATCTTCCCTCAAGACAAATAGAGGGAAGTACTGCCTGTTGTCCCTGTGCTCCTTGTGCTTTCCCAAACTTCTTTTGCAACCATTCTTCTAGTAGGTGACACAGAGTGACCACCGAGTCAGTTCATCCCTATTTCAGAGGACTCAAGCTCAAGCACAAGCACCTCCTACTGAGAGAAGGACCAAGCCCAATCTCTAAAGGCAACAAGCTTATGGGCAGGCACAGCACCATCCAACCAGATGAGCACAAGCCCAGGCAGCCAAGAGGCTCTGTACATGCATGAAGTCTGACGGCTGCAAGCAGGATTTCCAGTCAAGCTCACCAGAAATGCTGCCTGCTCTGGAACAGCATGTCTCTGCTTCAGAGAATATAGTTCTCTGGAATGTATCCTTAACTTCAATTCAGTGTGGTCTGCAGTCACATGAAGTGATGCCTGACCTTCGCAGATTAAGAGAAGCAGGCTCAGATGGAGAGAGAGGTGTTTTAATGCAGTGATCACACTGTGTGCGCTCTCCACTCAAATCCCTACAGAAGCAGCTAACACTAAGTGTTGTTTCTGTAATAGTTTCATCAGAATCGGCACACAGCACCACAGCCGACTTTGATAACGCTTCCATATCCATTCACACAGCAAGAAAAATGGAGAGGAAGGAGAGGAGCTATTCTGCAGGATGTGAAAATGAAGCCTGTAGCAGTGACGTATCCAAGAACTTGTTATTTTCTCTGTAGAAATACTTCACGTCATGCCTCTGACCCGTGAAAGGAGTTTAACAGGGAACATTCCAAACTGATTTTTACAGTGATTTCTTTCTTCCCTCAGGACTGGAGCATGAAAGTAACCATGCAATTTTTGCAGCTTCTGGTAAAAGAAGCTGAAATAAAAAGGCCACTATTAAACAGCTTTATAGTAACTACACTATGCTGGAATCATCATATATATGTATTAGTATAATACTGCTGCCTTCCACTTGCCTCAGTGCTAAAGTAATGAGGATAAACTCTGAAGTTACCCCAGGAACTGCCTGAACCAGGGAACAGTGTATTTACATATTGCACCATGGGTTTTAATGAAGAAATATCGTCTAAACAACTATATGCCCATTTCAAATCTACTTAGCACCTTTCTCTACGTGCTATACCTTCTATATTTTATAGGTATCTCTGCAGTTCAAGGAGCACAGTGCTCATGTATGTGATGCATCCTGCAGAGAAGGGCATCAGTTGGAAATTTGCTCTGTGATTGCCATCTTGTGGCCACAGAAACCTGTCCTCAGTGTTTACTGCTCCAAAACAAACATACCTTGGAAAGTTACATTATTAAAGGTGAATACATTATAAAAAAGGCAGATAAACTAACCTTTGTGCTATTGCTTGAGCTTTAAGGGACAAGTTAAGGTTTCGACTGCCAAAAAGACAGGTTGGCATCCTAGTAACCAAACACCCCACATTCCTGTGTACCTAAATATTGCCAAGAAAGGATTAAGGTAAGCTGCTGCCAAGGATCTGCTCCAGAGCTTCAGCACATGTGCAGCAGGGGAAGGAGCCAACTCTGCTTTCCCAAGGATGCAGGAGCCACCTCTGGTTGTTATCATTAATGATACCCCTGGAGTCAGCATTTGACAGTATGAAATACAGCTGAGGTCACATAGCAAGTCACTACAAGAAATTAATTTAGCAATTTTGACAATAAAAACCTTTAACTTTATTTCATCCCACCTGGGAAAACACATATCTATTAAGTGGCATTTAGCATCTGTTGATTGAAGAAATACTAAATGCTCACTATGTTTGATGAATATACACACTGTGTTTAAAAAACACATCTCTTCAAGTCTATACATTCAGAATATATTGGCTAGGATTCACACACTGCTGCACAGCATAACCACGATATATATATATTATTAAAATTACCACCCACAGAATGTCTTGCCATGAGTTCAGTGCATTTCATACAGTGAGACACCACAAATCTGAAACCAAATGAGACTTCTCGGCTGTGGTTATAAAATTTATCATGCAAAACATCATTTTATCCATGCCACCAACTGAGTATTTTGATCCCTTCTCATTGTGGAGTTTAGCACATCTCCAGCATGAAATATGAATACATTGCAGTTCTGACAACCACAAAACCCAGAGGCAGAAGCTTGGAAGGATTCCCAGCAAGAGCTGCGAGCGAGAGGAATCAGCCGAACTCTTTAATGCTCATTAAAGGGACAAAAGTAATTTAGTCTAAAATTTCACTAACAGGTTGCAATGGAAAGGAAGCCTGAAGGCTTCCAGAGAAGAGGTGAAAGGTTAAACAAGCAAACAGCAAAACCCCCATAAGCCCGACAACAACTTCTCCCTTAGCGGCTGCTCTCTAGATTAGACACCATTCTCGATACCAAGGTTTGCTGATCCCTTTCAAGGTGTTTTGGTCTTCACCTAAAGCACCTGGAAGAGATTTTTATTTTCAGAACTTCTATTTCAATAGGTGCTGGCAGATGTTACACAGACAGAATCATTTAGAAACCAACAATGAAACAACTCACTCCTATCCTAGAGACTCATTACATGGAAAGGACCACATGCAGATAACCAATGAGAGTTATCTTTCTTTATTAGCTCTCCCAAGATCTGTTCTACCAGTGCTTGTGTCCTCTAGAGCTTCTCTAGTTTTATCCACCTGTGATAGTTCTTGTAACAAATTACACTGTCTACATGTCTTACCCCATCTGTGTGCATGTACCACTTTGCCTTTAGCAAAATATCACCACTCTTCCCTATTTCATCCTCATCCTGGGATCTTTTCACAGTCAGTCTCTTTTAGACTGCCCTTTTTCCAAGAAATGACTGGAGAAGCAAAAATATCTTTCAATGGTACCAAACTCATTCAGCCAGGGAATGGCATTTGCAACCTCACAGCACAGATCAATACCGAAGTGCTTTCAGAAAGGCAGAAAACCTCATTATTCCATTCAAGGCTCTCACACAACGAACAGACTCATTGGCTTAATTATCTGGGGGAGAGGCAGGTTATTTAACAAAAAATAACTAGTATTAGGTAGAGCTTGTTCTCTTGAGATCAGCACCAATCCACCAAGCGTAAACCAGGAGGGTGTTAGTTCTTCAGGCTCACTCCCCTTTACTTGCATCATGACCAGGAGGGAGCAATATTCACAGTTAAGCCTACTGCACATTGCAAATAGAGTAAGGACTCTACACACACAAAGACTTTCCTCCTCCCTTCAGAACTGCCCCATTGCCTCTCAGCTTCCCCTTCCTGAACAGCCCTGCTCTCACTGCTAGAGTGGCATGGAGCCCTCAGGTTCCCTCCTCCTTTTCTCAACACACATCTGAAGAACAATTGATAAGAAGCTCACAAAAGAGAATGACAAATCTTCAGCCTGACAGTTTTTCCCCCATCTTCTTCTAAAGCTCCTGTGTAACTGCTGAGAACCTCTAGTTCTGTTTGCAATACAAGCTGTATTGAAATACAAGCAAGCATTCATCTTCCTTATGATGCTCGTAGCTTCAACACCCAGCCAAACCCACCCAATTAGTGTATCTCCTTCCTACAGCACCAAAACTTCCAGATCAGACTGAATTTGTTTGCAGACAAAAGGCAGCACAACATTAGGTGTGAATCTGGCTCATTGTGGAAAAGGAACTTCAACTGTAACAGAAAATAGCAAAGCTTTGCAGTACATTAGAGAAAAGTGAAGGAAAGCTGTATTAAGAAAAGCAAGTCGTAACAGATGTAATAATAAACCCCACTCAATTCTACACCAGATCTGACTACAGCTGTGCCTCAAATGCAGCAGCAAAAGGCAAGGGGAGCCTGGGGCTGTCCCCAGGCTCTAGCTCCCTGCACCCATCCAACCCCCAGCTCTGAACCCAGCCAGCAGCCACTAGCTCTGCTGCAGGAACAATGTGGGGTGCTGCTTTAATCTTTAAAGCTTTCTTTAAAGTGGTATAAAACAAAGCACTTCTCACAGTAGTCAGAGCTCAGATCCACTGGCCAAGAGAATGAAGTTAAAGGGGGGCTATGGACAATCCCTCATCTTTGCAGAGCAGGCTCTTTCCTCCAGCCTTGGAGCCTCCTCCCCTCTGCTACTCTAACTCTCCAGATAAGACCCCTTTCAGTTCTCTGGGAGCAGGAGCAGCACCATACCCATTGCAGTATCACCTGTCCCCAGAGTCCCTCTCCTCCCCAAGGATCAGGCTGCTCCTTCTACTCTCTGGCACAACCCAGGGAAGCAAAGAAGCTTCCCTGCTGCTGCCCAGTCACTTCCTTCCTAAAGGAAACCACACACACACTGCAAAGCAAAGGAAGCAGGTATCTTCCATCAGAGCCCTATTCAGAAAGGTCCCCCCAGGTTCAAGGAAACCAAGGGCTCCACGTTGAAAGTTATAACTAAAACGTAAACTCAAGGTTTGAAGGCTGCAGACAGTGGGAACCGGAGCAAACCCCATCCTCCGGCACCTTATCTGCTTTGTGTCCGAAGAACAGATACCTTGCAATTATATCTGTCTTTAAGCAATAGAGCATCAAGGGGCCAGAAAGAGAGCAATGCAGCAGCAACAGACTGGTGAATCTCCAGTCCCACTCACAATATAGACAGTACAACATCGGGGGGATTTACCCCGTATAAGCAATGAACACACAACAACTGAAGCAATGAGCATTGTTTGAACAAGATAACTCTAAGGTTTCCCTCTGTGGAACTACACAAATCATAGGCTGCTGTTCTCAAGGACACACAAAATACAATAATAAGGCCTCTATCTAAGACAAAAACTAGAACAGGATTAGCAATGTCCCATACACATGGTATATTCCAAAATGAATGTTAGCAGCAGGAACAGTAAAAGATACAAACATAACTTTCAACTGTTTCAAAAGGTCCAGAAACCCCAGAAATGAACCTTTTCATCCAGATTTCCCATTCCACATGAGGCCTCAGAGGCTAGAAAGAGGTTAGTGGGGTACATTCTGTATATTATTTCCTTAGAAGTTTTATTCCCCTCTCACAGCAGGCAGAGCAGCAGCTCAGCACATGGTGTCAGCAGTTATTGGGATCTGGAACAAAGGCTATTCACAAACACCTTCTCCTCATGCTTCCTCTGCTCCAGAGTGGGATTCTTCCCACAGGAGACTGTCCTTCATGGACTTCTCTGACACAGGTCCCTTGGGCTGCAGTCCTTCAGGCACAGACTGCTCCCGTGTCGGTCCCTGCAGGGTGACAAGGCCTGCCAGGGTTTTTTTTCCCCTCCTTCTTAAATACATCATCCCAGAGGGACTACAACCACCATCAACATGTTCAGCCTTGGCCAGAGGCAGGTCCATTATGGAGCCATCTGGCACTGGTTCCATCAGACATGGGGGAAACTTCTAACAGCATCTCACAGAACCCACCCCTGCTACCAAAACCTTGCAACACAAACCCAGCACAAGGTCATCTACATTTGATTCCAGCAAACAATGTAAACCCTCCTCTGTAAAAATGTACACGAGTTTTCACAGAAGATGCACAGAAAGTTGTTCTGTAGTTGCCTTCAATAGCATCCTGGAACCAAACTTACCAGCTGACCAAAGCAACTAGTCCTAGTGCAGTGACACAGATAAAGGAAGACAGCTTGACTGGGGCTGACTGAGATAAAGACACTTGTGCTACACAATCCTGCAGCTAAGGTAGATGAAGTGAACTGCCCTCTGCAGCCGTCAGGATCTCTGTCAAATGCAGAAGTCTAGGCAGCTGCCTTGAACTAGACACCTAAAGCTAGGTCACATTAATCTCAGTTTAAGTGCTTGGGTACCATTTAACATCTTCAGGGGGAGGGGGAGAAGCACCAATTTCCTTTTAGTTCGGTTCGAAGGGGAAAGCAAACTAAACATCTTTCCTAATAAACTCCAAGTACTGCCTCAGTGTTTATTGTTGATACCAGTAATGCATCCCACCAAAGCATTTACTTTAATTGGCTCTTTGTGGGTGTGCCCAGTTTGTTTCTGCAGATCTTTGACACATCAACATAAACCATGAACTGCAATGCTTGAGAGGCAGGTTGTTGTAGATCACCAAAGTAACCAAGAGTCTTCTTGAAATGACTTAAATGGCTTTTTTTTTTTCTCTGATCTCAGCATCCATAATACCACTTGATAACATTCTCTTTGATCAGCCTTTTAACTGCCACAACTTCATATTAGTTCAAATTCGGTGTAGGATCGAAGTCTACACAGAGTTTAGTTAGCTAGGTAAATTAGAACTGCTTTGTCACGACTATATTAAATCTCAAAGGACTGGGCTGCTGCTGGTTGCACTTGCATAGCCCAGCAGTAATTAAAACGTGTTTCCTCTCAGATACAAGCTGTTTTATAAAGAATAAATGCCAATCTTAAAATATGAATCAACACAGATAAGGCTTATGCATTCTTAGAGATGTGGCCAATCTATTGATGTCTAATGTGGTCAACGTAAAGCATCGCATGTCCTTTCTACAATGGTTAAAAATTCAGAATACAAAACTGAAAGCAGATAGCATGATACAGCAGACAAAATGAGAGAGTGAGCAATGCGATCACAGCCAGCAGAAATGAGAAATAAAAGGGAAATTAATAAGAAATCCGAGGAAAATAACTGCCTCTATTCAGGGTCAGTTTATGGTCTGATACTCTTGTTTATGTGATCTCATGGATCTGTGTTCAGGGGCACAGTGGTGCTTTTATATCACATCCGACAATGCCTCAAACACCATTTGCTGTTAAACTATCAACATGCAAAGGAGCCTGGGCAGGTTTCACAGTATGAGATCACTTCTGGTAGGGTCAATGTTGTCTCAAATGCTCTGAGCAGCCATAAAACAATCATTAGTTGTTCCAAAAAAAAAAAAAAAAAAAATCTTTCCCAAAATTTCTCTAAAAGGGTATAATAGCTTCCTTTTGTCTGAGGGGAAAAATACAAACAGCAAAACACAAACCCCAAAGCCACAAACCACATAATGGGGATGGGAAAGTGGTTCGGTTTGAGGATATTTTCCTCCTCTTTTTACATGATGTAGCATCCTGATTCCAAACAGAAGATTTTCAGTGGAAACTAAACATTTGTCTAAAATTCATTAAGATGAACAAGAACAGACGAGTGCCATCATGTGGTACCAAGGTATGTAAAACTCATATTTATTTTCTTTAAATGCAGAGCATTTTCAAATACAAACACATCCATATGGTAGAAAAATCCAGCAATTATAAATCTGTAAATACATCCCAGAAATCCTTTGAATTAAGGATGCCATAAACTTCAGGAATATCAGCCCACAGTTAATTGAAGATGACCCTTTTTAAATGATGTTACATTAACGATAAAGTGAAACATGACCAAAAACTTCTGATGCATCCATTCCTTAATGGTAAATACTCATAGTTCAAGCACATTACATATATTAGGAATGGAAAATGGAACTGATAATTGGAAGGAATAAACCCAAATATCTGGGGACATATTGAGAAGTAGTAGCCCATGCTCAAACAGAGCTTCACAGCACAGCCATGCAGTACTGAAGAAATAATTATAACTGAAGAGCATCACACGTCTGCTCCCCAATGGGAGATGTGTCAAAATCACCTCACCAGAAATGAATGCAACAAGCAGAGTTATGGGGTCAAATTGGCTCTTTGCAGGATTAAGATGTGTCTCACTAGGAAAAAGTAGCTTCCATCAGTGCTATCCACACACTGACAAGTAGTTTTATGTACTTACTAAGCTCTTGAAATCTACCAAAATTAGAATTCCTTTGTTTAATGACCTTAAAACAGTCTTAACAGTTGACAGCACCCTCAGTTCCTTACTGAGTTCATATTTCTTAAGGAAAAAAAGCTTCAAGGAAAGAATAAGAACATCTGTCACTAACATAAAACCATCTTGGCCCTGTTGATGCTCACCTTTAGCAAACTCCTTTAGTTCACCCGAGCACATATATTGCAGGAGACTGCAATACCACAGCAATGGGAAGTTCCATTCATTTTCTCCCAAGTATCCCCTCTGCACCACAGTCAAGCAGCATCATCAGCGCAGGAGCTACAGACACATCCACAGCTATGCAAAGGTCTTGATTTGAGAAATGCATCTAACTGAGAAGAAACACATCTTTTTTCCTGCAGCATTAGAGATGGATGCTAAATACAGGCTCCCAATACTGACTTCAATGTTAGCAAGAATACAGGAGTGCTGCCTGTAGGCTAAACCAGGAATGAACTTCCAGTTGCTCTTGTAGGCAACGTGGGACATTTTCAAGGAAGATTACTCCATATAAACAGAAGAAATTGGGATTTACACTTCCTAGATCTACTTTCTCCTCTCACAATTACTTTAAACAAGCCTCCTCAATTTCCCCCTCTGCTTCAGTTTGGCACGCTCAAAAATGCTGAATGCTAAGTGCTACAGAGATGTACCATACTCCCAATCCATCACTGACTTCAGAATATTTCATCAGGAAGTGCAACTTGATTTTCCTGCAGATTTTTATCCAAAGAGACAATAATCCAGAAACTGCTGAACAGGTACCTCTCTATAGACTAGAAAGCCTTAGTTATGCACACAACTGACTATGAGCAATTCAATCTTTGAAGAGATTTTAAATGGGAAAATAGAGTATCAAAAATGAAGAAAAAGCAAACACACTTCAGGTTTATTCTTTTAGGGTCTTTTTTCCTCCACTACTCCAGGTTAAGCTTTGCATTCCTGTTGGAACCCCTCCTGTGACAAGAAGCCATAGCGTTAATTATTTCCTTTATAAACTCACCAAGCTTTATCTTACAACCAGTTGAGACTTTTTCTTTCCACAACTCTAAAGAGCATTTGTCTATAAAGAGTGACATGCATAAATACTTCTTTCTTTGCACCATCACTCCTCTTCCATTTGGGCACCGTGTTCCCTTTTCTTTATTTCCTCTTCTCAGAGTATTGTACAATAAGGATGCCCTGGACTAGTCCCTCTAGAACTCATGATGCCAAAGGTCCCCTGCAATCCGTTATGTAATTAGTCCCTCAGGTTTCATTTCCTTGCCCTAATTCCTAATGCTAATACATAAATATTGCTGGGTAATCACTTTCCCCTAGCCAGAACCTAGCCAGGTTATGCACTGTATTCTTTCTATATAGCCTAATGATTTATTCTTTTTAATGGTTCAAACACCCACTTTTCACTCTGTACTCTATTACCACCCACACTATAACAGTACTTAAGGCAGCACTACTGGTACAGCCAAACAAATTACATTCATGGTCTCCTTTCTGGAAGTGCCTATCGATGCTAGTTTGGAATGGCACTATGCTACTTTCCATGAAAAGGAGGAGAGCTGCTCAACAGCAGTCAAAGATGAGAGCATCTCTTTCATTAGTCAATTACCATCCCATAAAGACACAATACTGCAAGGCCCCTTCAAGGCAGTAAGGTACTGTATAAGGTGAGCAGAAAACTGAAATAAGTATATGAAGCAGAAGTGTGAAACAGTAACAAATATATAACGACTGATCAAACAGCTTTCCAGACAGATTACATTTGGAGCAACTAATCTTAACTGCAAGAAACAACAAGTGCTATTTGAAGGCATTAGAATATTGCTCACCTGCTTATTCCAAAACTAAGGTGCCGATTTTCCAGTAGGAGTTTTGCATTGGTGAAGACTGGGACAACAAACCACAAGCAAACAGCTCCCACCAATGAAAGATGCTTCTATTTCAGAACAAGCCTCATGGAGAAAAAGCAGACTGAAGACACAGCAGCTCTCTGCCAGTGTTAGAAGACACCTGTAGCACTAAAATTAATGGCATTATTTAGTTGTTTTACTAACCTGTATTTACACTGGTTCTGAAAACGCCAGTGGTTTTCCCAGGTGTGCTGCCCTTTTCAGAGGCTTTATCATTATTAGCTTGTTACACCCCAGTGATTCAAAGCCCTAACTTTCTGCTCCTGTCATATTTACTATTTTATAATCTTCAAAAGAAGAAGGAAAGAAAGTCTATAGAAGCCTATAAAATATTATTTACTCAAGAGGTGAATGGTTTCTTTCAAGCAGCCACTACCCATCTTCCATACAAATGGGAATGGCAATGTGTAAGAAACCTTCCCACAATTCTTCTGGAAAAGGCAGCATTTCTGTGAACTATAACTACCTCCAATGTCACTTTTTATGGGAATAAGGAAAAACCTCTATTACCTTTTTTCTTTCCCTAAGAAGACAGGAGAGCTCATGTGCAAGTGGCTACACCATGCATCAGTACAAGAACACGGTGAAGCACTGAAGCCCGTACACTTGATTTCAGACTTAACCAACTATGACATGAAACAGCAAATAAACCCAACAAATTACATGGAGGGGAAAAATGTTGAAAGATTGATATTCCAATCTCACAGGTAATGTGCTAACACATCAGAAAGAGGAAAGATCACAGGGGATCTTTTCCCATCCATACAAATATCTACTCAGCACCAACAGCAAAAAAAAACAAACCAGCAAACAAGTTGCCATCTACACAGCATTTTCCTGCAAGGTTTAGTCTGAAGCACAGGGAGTATAGACAGTTTTTTTGGACACCCTGCCAATAAACTTCACAGGCAAGTTACTCCTGCGATACACACCATCCCTACTACTCTGCGCTGCAGGGTGCCATGAGCTGAGGAACCCCAGGCTCCAGCCTGTGGTTACTGTTTCCTATCTTCACACAAGTCTGGGGGACACGCAAGCTGTGGACCCCTGAGACTGACAGTATTTCCACAGCCATATGCCCCATCACTCTTCTGAGCTCAGTCAAGACCAAGACTACTTTGGATACTGAAAGCAGGAAGCTGAACCCTGAGTGCACAGATGTTCACCCCATTATTCATCAATACTCATTATTTTCTATTCAAGCTCTTCACACAGGCTGGATACAAACACTTCCTATTTACCTGTGAACTCTGTGTCCTGCCAGCCACTGCAAAACAAAGTTTAACCCCAAACTCCCACACAACAGATCTGTTTTTAATGCAAGTTAATGCTATCAGGTTAACAGGGCAAGGTAAAGCACTTCATTTCTCTAAATTTTAGCTTTACTATGTGTGTAAAAGGAGCACCCAAAAAGATGCTCTACCAAGATGTAGAAATACACAGGGGTGAGAGGAAATGCAATACAATTAGTGAAAACATTTGCTCCTTGTACAGTTATGTGGGTTGACAATGAGACCAGTTTCATGATTTGTTCCTTTGGAGTCATTAAGCTTTCTCTCCAGAAGGTACCACACTGAGCTTTGCTGAACTGAACAACCATACCCCAGAAGAACTCTCTTCTTTAATACACTGATAATTTACCATTTTTTCCTCACCAAGCATGTTCATGATCCAATAAGGACACCAGTCTATTCAAATTCTTAACACAGAGAAGCTGCTGGTTGAACTAAGTTAGAGATGCAAGCTCTAGGGAGTCTTGATCTCAATGGTAAATATCAATCAAGGTATGACACAGGTTTGAAGAGGTGAATCACTGGTCCACCACATTGCACACCAGTTTCTCACCGAGTGCTCAATGCTGGTTTTATATTACACATTGAAATACCAGCAGGACTTTGAAGCTTTAGCCATCCTAGCAAAAAGCACAAGCTAAACCAAGATAAAGGATGAACCAAACACAAGGAAGAGCCATAGCACAGGCAGCCCTTTTTGACTCCAGCAGAGACAAAGACTGGCCATGTTTCAGAGAGGAAAGCTGGAACCCAGGGGCACAAAGGGCTCCTTGAGGAGAGAAAAGCTGCCACCCATCAGCCATGTGCAGGTCCCTCCAACAGAGCTTGAAACCTTCATTTGCAACTGCACAACACAGCCACAGACAGAAAGTCCTTTCAGAACAGTATTGCTCTATTAGTAATAAATCACAAGTTACACACTTGCCAGATCCGAGGATTTGGATGAGGAACATGGAGTTACTTTCTCTAAATAATTTCTTTAATCAACAAGTGAAGATTCCCGAGTTCTGAACACTTGGAACCATGCACTTACAGTTTTATCTTTAAGAAGTGAAAAAGATGATTGTGGCAGGCTAAAGGAGGTTTACTTTCCTGGTGTTCTTCAGAAAGGATATCTCGCATGATTGATCAGAGCTTTGTTCAATTCTCAAAGCAATTTACTAGAACTGAGAACAGAACGTTTGGTAGAGCAAGTTGTTCAGTCCTGGATGATTACTTCTTATTCCAAAACAATTACAATAAAGGGAAAATGTGTTATGTTCCTGTAAAATTATGACTCTTTCCAAATAGCAGCAGAGAAACACATGGGTACAAAATCACAGCAACAGAACCCACTAAAGAAAACAGACTAAGTCCATATTATGCCAAGAAATACCTAATTAAAACTCATTGAGTTCTTTATTTTTAGGTTTTTTTTTTAAAGGGCTATATAAAATAGAATATATGCCCTATGGTAATAGGAAATATGCTTCTTCCCCCCATTCTGTGTTATTAGCTCCAGGTACATGCAGGCTCGAAGTAGCTGGTGCAATGCTGAACCATGACACAAGCAGTGCAAGGGTACTGACTGGAACTATGACTCCGGTAGATTATCCAATCAAAGAAAATGAAAAGCCATTGCTTTTCACTGCACTTGTTCCACTGACCCAGGACATCTCCCCAGCTCTGGAAATAGGGACTTCTTCATTACAAAGCTCTGGGTTGTGTTCCTCATACCACTGCAAGCAGGGGAAAGAAAACAGCCTCAATTTTCAGAGGTTTCTGCAACTATAAATGAAACCTATCTGGAAAATTAAGATTTCATCAGCTTCTGTCTGAGGAAGGAAAGTGAAGGATAAATTCATTTCGGTCTCTGATAAGGTTATTGCATGAAATGAAATACAATAAAAATCATTAAGCAGTCTGAGATGATGTGAAGAGACACAGAGAGGTTTGAACTCAAGGTTTTCATTCAGCCACTCAAATAGTCAGCAGAGTTTTAATCTTGACAAAAATAGGTTACTTTTAAATACTTACTAAGCCAACAGAACTCCATAAATACATGAAGTCACATTACCAACACACCAACACTTAAATCCTGTGGTGCATTACAGGAGACTGATACACAACTCCTGAGTCCCTCATTTCCCTAGCACTCGTCTGGAGAAACCCTATCTACATAGAAAACATAGGGAAAGCGTGACTTGAAGAAAACACAGTCTGTGATGCTTATGGATTTACAAGAACCGAGAACTAGAGATTTACCTTTGTATGAGCCTGTCACTGAATCCTACGGATGGATTCCAACATTCCCACGTATTTGTTAACACCAGGTTCCTTCACTGGAAGGTGTTCATACATGGTAGCAGGATTACAAACAAGCTTGTGGAGGGATACATTGAATTTGCCCTTTTCACCGAGTTCTTCTGCTTAACAATCTCTTCAACAGAGATTCATCCATCACCCATACCTGTGCCTTCACCCCATCAGAACACTCACCTGCAAGTGACTGAACTTGCAGCATTTCAGCCCACAGGGCACTGGCTGTTCTCAAGGCTTCCGAAAGACACCGAATGTTTGCAAAAATCACTTTACTGAAAGGCAAATTCCTTCCCCTCCACAGTGCACAGGCGTGAATGACAACAAAGCACAAGAGAAAGTACACCAAAGTACAAGAAAGACAGAAAAGGAGCAAACTCTGAGGATAAATGGATATTGTAACATCTGTGTTCCTCTCACATCTACATCTCTGGGCAAAGACTGCCAGCAAGGCAGCTAATTAGTGCTAAATCTGGTGAGCATCTTTTGGATGATGAGTATACCTGTCTGCTAAAGAACAAAATGAGCTGTATTTTGCAGACTGGGATGAGCAGCCATTAGGTGGTGATTATTTTCTGTCTTCCAACTACAAACTATCTCCGGGATCTAAAAATACTTGGAATCCTTACATTACCTCTTGGACTAGCTCTAAACTACCTGCCCTTCCTCAGTACATCCAGTCCAGCCATGAACATGAGGCTTTGCAAGTCAAGAGATGCTGCAGACCAGTACTTGTAGAAGCATTCAGCTTTACAGGGGTTTTCTTTCTCAACCAGGCATATCTATATCTAAACTAATGAGGTGTCATTGAAGTGCTGCTAGTTGAATATTAAAGTAAAACATCTGCTTTCGCTGCCCATTTGTACTGAGGAGCACATTGTAATGTCAGGTTATTGTAGTTTGTATGCTAGCCATGTACAAAACCAATTACTTTCAAATGAAGCTGACATCATTTGCCCTCCTGTACTGGAGCTGTTCATCAGATGTCTTACCTCTGCCATGTATCACTTGATTCTCTCTGAATTAATCTGCTAGGTCATGGAAACCGCTCATTTTAAATTTCTGAGAGGACTGTTACATCTTTTTAACCCTCTTCCACACTCTTCAAATGACTTCAGAGCCTCACTCACAGCTAAACAGCAGAATAGATTCATTTACCACCTCGGAATGGAAAACAAAGCTGGAGAAACTGGATTTGCTTTAGCAAAAACATAACCTTGCAAACCTTTTTAGGGCAAACATCTTTTTGCTTTGTGTTTGCTTACTGCCTACAGCAAAAGGAGCCTGGTCTATGGCTGGACTTGCAGGTGCCATCTTAATACACAGTGAAAATAGACAGGCTTTAATTGGGAGAAGTTGGGAATGGATTTGTGTGTACGTGCATACAAACAAGATGAGCCCCAGGTAAAACAAAAGGCAGAACAAAGGGGAAAAGGAAGAAACCCAGTCCCTTGAACACCCTCCTTCTCGAGCTGCACCAAGCAGTCATGCTGAGGTCTCCCACACATGATCCAGATGCACATCACTCCTGCTCTCCCCCAGTGTCCCCATTAAACACCTGAATTTTGCTTGAACACTGGAACACCTGGGGACAGCCCTAGCACAGATAAACAGGCCTGGGACTACTTTTAGGATTTAAAAACATTTCCGCTTCGATGCCATCACTGAAACACCTGCGAAGAGACACTACAGCCATGTGTTTAGGGGGAAGGACTGGTCAGGCTTCTTTCCCTTACCAGCAGCTGTGCATGAGGTTATTAAAGATTTACCTCAAGCTCCAGTCCCTGGTTACAATTAACATCCTGAGCTGTAGGAGCTTTTCAAAAGCTATAAATTTTACTTTAGGTGCAGCAGCTCAGTCTTTGCCTTTATCCCACTTGGGCTCGTTATATTAAAAAGTGAGGCTGGAAAGAAAAGATGTAGGGGGGAAAAATAGAACTTATCATGATGAAAAGGAGTTCATCCTGAAAATGAGCTTTCTCCAGCAGGAATGCCAGAGCCAGCACCCATTGGTAGGGCTGCCAGACCAGGGAAATCCAACCCAATAGGGAGCTATGGACCGGGATAGCACACATGATCATAACCAAGCACAGTGGTGAGGACGGTATGTCTAAGGAGGGCCCCATCCAATCTCATCACCCCACATTGATCAGATACACTGCATCATGGCAGAAATTCTGGCACATTTTCTAATAACTACTTCTTTCCCCTTTCATTTAACCCATGTTTTCATTCAGTCGGAGAAAGATTGACCAGAATAAGAATCCTTCTGCCTGAGCAGAGAAAGGGGGAGGAAAAGGAAGGAAACAAATCCCCCATACCAGAGCTGTGTTTTTACATACTATTAGGCATGGAGAACATATGAAAGATTTAAATTTGGATTTGAACTTTGAAGAACATCCTGTTTCCCCGAGTAGCAGAGTTCAGCCAAGAGAATCCTCATCCACGCCAACTACCCCACATATGGCTCTTCTGAGTAAGAGGCTGTTTTTATAAGAGCTTGCGTTGCTCCCCCCAAGTTTTCCAAGACATTTACACATGAAAACACGAAGCTTCTTTGCAGAGCTTGTACAACTTTTCTTTCTGACAAAATAAGGGGCCTTTTTTTCATGCTTACAAATCACCTATTGCTCTTTTGGCTTTAAGAGAGACTATAGACCACTGCCAAACAGGTTACCTAGAAGCATATCCAGGTATTGGTGACAAATCTGTTCATTGCCTTTGTAAGGCACAACCCCAGAACAACCCACTCCCTCCCAGAACTGGCAAGCAGCATTAGGCAACTTCATCAGTATAATTCATGGAGACCTATCTAAGAAAGTTAAGAATTATTATACAGCAAAACCTTGCAGTGATTTTACACACACCAACAGTAATTGAATGGCTTTACAGGCAGAAAACAGAACACAATAACCTGTGGCAAGGAAGCACAAGGGATGCGCCTCTGCCCCAACATGAACTGCTGCAGCACTGCTCTCCTGCATCCCATGGAGCATCAATGGCACGTGGCTAAGCATGCTGCAGACCAAGCTACACGTCGTTCAAGATAACTGGCTGCATGTGGAGGCACCAAACTGAACACCTTTAGCATGATAAAGGTCACTGGCATAGATAGACTCAAAGCAGGACACATTGAGGACCCGTGCATTCCCTAATCACAGCATAGGAACATTCTTTTGTTTGTTCTTTTGTTACTTTTGTGAGTGCAGACTAACGATGAACAAACAGATATTTCAGCAGATGATACTGTGCAAAGTTAATCAGGCAGAGGGGAGGTGTTAAAGGAGCACAGCAGCTGCTCCCTCCTCTGTAAACTGGCAATCCACAGCATCCTAGTGAATCAAAGCCAACAGCCAAGAGCTAAGAATTAGGGAAAAGACCACAGAACAGGTAAGCAGCCTCCTGTCCTGGCAGTAATTCCTTTCAGTTTACAATCCCACAGCTTTCCTGCTGTAAATCTGTGAATGCAAACTGATCTCCCATGCAAGAGATCCTGCCTCAATCCATCCCTGAGCAGAAAGCTTATGTAACGATAGTAGTAATACTGTACTACAGATAACTCACCGCATTTAGATTAACTGATTTATCCCTATGGCTTTCAAGAAAACCCTTTAAATTCCCTCAGGGAACACACTGTTCCAGAACTCACTTATTATCCAAATAATGAAACTAAAAGATCCAAAGAAGCAACTTAGAGTTGCTACCTGGAATTTCAGCTCTAAACTGCACCAAAACAATTCACTAGCATTACCTAGCAGGCAAACCAGGTCTAGGATCAGGATCCAGAAAAGCATTATATCATAGGAAAACTCCTACCTGCCTCCCCAAACTCAGCCACATCTTGACCCAACGTAGTTCGCCCAGGCAAAAAGCTCCACTCTGAGCCTGCTCACACAGAGCTTCCTGCTGCAAAGCTGCCCCATCACACCCCTCTCAACACAGGTTTGTCCACTTAACCTGATAACACATTAACATTAACGAGGGCAACCTGGCCTTCCTGCTTGCCCCAGACCCTTTTGTGTAGATATTTCCAGAACACCTTTGGTCGTTACAGTTGTTAACACAAGAGGTTTGGTTCAATATGGTGAAAAATATGTTACTGTACTAAAAATGTTATTAAAAATGGAGAGATATGTACCTGCTCCTTCTGAATTCTGTGGGAACAAGACCCAGGCTCATGACCCTGAAAGGTTTTCCCTTATTTTGAAAGGGATTGCTGAATCTATGCTTCATCTGCAAAGGCTGGAGGTGAATAATTGGTATTACGTAGGTCTGAAGTGTTTAAGCCAGTGACTGACACCCAGTGAGAGCTGGAAGAGAAGGAACAGACCCATAGACCTCTGTAACAACACATGATGTCAGGTTTCTCCTTCTGCCTCCAGCCAGAGCAAAGGTGTTCAGCATCTCAAAAATCAGGTGCTACACGCCTTCATGTAATTATCTGGTGGAAACTAGATATATACCTCCAAGTTCTTTAAAGTGATCTTGCTTCTGCTACAACACACGTATACTCCAGCCATTAATGGTGCTTATAAACGCTATGATATCACTTTATGCAGGGACTAGCATTTGACATTTATGAAGTCTTCAGTAATTTTACCTAATAAAGTTAATGAAGTATACATTAGTAGTGGGAGTATATCAATCTCCTCACTTTTATCACCACAATATCTACATATATAAAATCATTACCATAAAATTTACTAAACTCAATTTTTGCAAGTTTTCTTCCCTAACTCTTCTTACTACACTGATCTCTGGTCACTTCCATAGTAAAACCTATCTGTAAGTGATATCAGCATGTGCTTCCCAAGAGCATGTGCTCTGGCTCTGTCCTTGACAGCAAAGGTTCATTTGCTATCAAAATGCAGGAAAACTATAAGGGGAGAAAACTAATGAAGCAATGACATCCTCATCAGGAACATAATCTAACTGTGAAGAAGCCCCATTAAAAACACTGGCTAACTTTGCACAGAGTTATGAGTGTTAACAGCAATTATGTGCCTCATATTTTTACATTAAGAGCCCTGGCTGAGCCAGAGACTTGCTGCAGCCTTTTTAATAGGGTCTTCTCTGAGTCTGCCTGAGAGCAAGGGAGATGTTCCCAAAGGGCTGATTGAAGGAAAGGCAGAAAAGCTCAGAAGAGCAACTTGCGAGTTTTAGGACTCCCTAAAGCATTAGGCTACAGCAGCCAGAGGCCTCTGGTTTTACAAAAGTAATAAGGTAGACCTATCCCTAGAACCACACCAAACCTGTAATTCCAGCTTTGTATCTGTCAGTCATCTGCTAGAATGCTAAATTACTGGTTACCAGAGACACCTAGTGCCCAGAAACTTGCATCCTCTAAACTGTAGAAATAAAATGAGGCTTTCCCCTTCCTTCAGCATCTTCCCCACATTGAGCTTCTGCCTCAAGATACAACACATCTGTGGTCCTCATTACATAGAAAAGCATCCAAATAATGTCCTGCTGCATTCAACCAGGATAACAGAAGCTCTTACATAGCAAGAGCAAAGGCTGCTTCTACCTGCTGAGCCATGCAAGGAGCGCTTGGCCAGGCTGCCAGTGACCACGCAGCCACAGTCAGGCACAGAGGGCAGGGTTTCCTCTTCTTGCAGAGCTCATCAGTAGAAACACATTAATTACTGCAGTTAAAAATGGACAAAATCATCCAGAGCTGGGAAGTGACCTCTTCATTAATTTATTGAATGTGCTTCACCTTCATTTGTTCTTGGTGATGTTTTGCAGAAGCACACACAGGGTTCTGAGCTAAAAACATGTCTGAAAATGTTGGATTTACTCTACACAACTAAAATACCAAATCAGCTAAGCCTGCTTCAGAGATACATATCCTTTCAGGGCTCAAACACCCACTCATTTATTATGCTATTTGGAAAACCTTACATGGTACTCAGATTTTCTCCCTCTGGGGGGGAATCAGCATATGGCAGGAGCAGGAGTAAAGCATTAAAAGCATTCAAGTGAAGTTCTGTTCCCCTGTTTTAATTGCTTTGAGGTGAAGACATGATTTGCTGGAGGATATATTTAAACAAGTCACTGAGCTACTGTGGCTATATTAATTTTAAAGGCCCAAAAATGCAGTTTCCAGAGTCAGCTCCTTTCTGGATAGAGGTAGGAGTACACTGAATGTACTGCACAATTTGGAGTGTCTCATAATAAGACATTTGTTTACTAAAGACACCCTGAGTTCAGATAAGCAAAATAGCATTAAGAAACTATTTCAGCAATAGATACAGCACTGACTGCACGGTTCTGAACACTGGTTCAATTTGTCATTCAAGCCTTGTGCAGTGCACAGATGCAGCCTGCAGAAACCATCACAGATTAAGACTCCCATAGACTGTTTCTTCTGGATGTTCTGCTAACTGCTGGGTAATCTTTCTGCTGTTAAGTATGTCATGGCCCCTTTATTATCAGCCCTAATCCCTCCATCACTGGAATTCACTTCATTGACAAGAAACCAGACAGCTAATGTAAAAGTCTCTTTAGGTCTTTGTGTAAAAATTTACTTTTCAGAGATTGGAGAAATTTATTCCATCTCTTAAAGGCTTTATTTCAAGTCCCTCATAGTGAGTCAAGACAGATGGTCACAAAGCATTCAGGACCATAGACAAAAGTCACAGTGGAAAAGCAGCTCTAGCATTATTTTCTGCAGCAGTTTCGACTTTTGTAAGAGGAGTATCTTCACAGAAACGTGCCAAAGCTGACAGATTTAGTGAGCAATGCCAATACAAACGTCAGCTCCCACAGAACCAGTATTCTTCACAACAATCTAAATACCGTATTTATCAGCAGAGTCACTTTTAAGTATCTGGGGAAGCAGAACAGAATGGAGAATGAATGAAACACCTTAAGCATCATTCAAGTACTACAGGCTAGTAGCAAAGAAAAAAGCAGGTATGCATGCAAGGACTAAACAAGGCATGGTCTTCAATGAGACAAGAAGTGAGAAGAAAAGAAGAAACCCAACTGAAATTCCCAGTTCTGACTCAGCATGTAGCTCATTCAACCTCCTTCCCCCCACCCATGAGATAAGCATGATTTCTTGCCTTAATAAAGCCCTTCTGGACCTTCAAACTGAAGGGGCTGCAGGCACCGATGATGACCGTCAAAGAATACATGAACAGTTTTCCCTAGCTTTGCCCTGCTGGGCTTCAGGACACTGATTTATGTAGCACTTTCATTATAAGACCATCAGGTGGACATTGTACCTGCTGTAAGTACAAATTGCTATTATGTTAAGCAAAATGGCAGTTCCTCTTCTGACCACAGTGATCTGCACCTCTACTTAGTCTGTGTCTATCATGCCTTTTATGCAGACACTTGGAGGAATGTGAGAAACGGATTCAGCTTCACAGGGGATAAGTGTGAAGCTGCAGCATTGCTTCAAAAGCTACAAGGAAGATACCTAATCCCCATCCTACAGTGGGAAAAGGTTCTGTTTGCAGTCCTGAATTTCAAGCGGCTTTCAAATCTCCAACAGCTGAGGCTTACCCCAAAGTCTGTCTGGGAAGTTTAAATATGTAAAGTTTAACACTTTTGGTTTGCCCCCATTTATTACTGAATTGTTCAATATCTTTGGAGTAAGGCATTTGCTACCAGGGCTGATATCACATCATTTAAACCAGGAATAGGAGTCACAAAAGAGTTTTCCACTCAACTGGAAACCACATTCAGGCTTGGCCTCTTCCGTAACTGAAACCTGCACACTTGAGGGATCCCAAGCACAGCCTCTATTCATTTTCCACAACTGTGCTAGAAAAGTCATTACATCCAGTTATAATGGCTCAGGACAAATGTAAGGACAGGAAACAAGCACTGCTCAGACACACAATGTACTTGTTTTCAAGAAACAAAACTTGACTTGCAGATTTGCTCAATTTTGCCAAGTATCTGCTCATAGAACTCAATCTTTGACAGCAATTAATCTTAATTGGAACACATCACTTTATTCTATAGCTTCATCTTAATACATATACACAGCTGAAACACTGCAGCCCAAAGTGGTTTGAGAACTGACAGCCCACGAGTTCCTCCATAATTATTATCAGCAGCTTGGGGGCCTGACTCTGCGAGGTGAATTTATGCAGATGGAAGACTAGTTTGTGTCAATGTAAGTATTTTTACATGCATTAAAGGCTGTTACACACAAAATTAGCTTATACAAATTGGTCTCTTACTCACGAATCCCTTGTCATTTTCCTATCATCCGTACACTGCATTGGGATTTGCGGACAGAAGTTACTCAGTCTTTGTAAAAAGGATGTTTCCAAAGATCTTAAACTGAAATTTAACTCCCCCAGTTCCTAACCACGTAAATCTGCTAAAAACATCTTGCGAGGCTTAATTGCTTAAGTCAATCTCAATTCAGCAGAAACTGACTGAAAATACCATGGAACATACTCTAAACTCACTATAAATACAGATCCTTGATCTTCTGACAAGGCAGAATAGCAGCAATGGGTAGCAGTTATAAGTAAGGGCTCTTGCATTGTGCTTCCAAACTCCCCTCTGCTCCAACTCTTCCATCTGTTTAAACATAATAAAACACTCAATACTGCACACACAAAATGTAAGTCTCATATGGCAGGCAACCTTGTGTGCAAAATACAGCACTGTGCAGACTGAGATCTCAGGCGTTTTACAATCTCTATTACGAAAACCAAATCATATTGCAGCCATTTCCAAGCGTCTGATCAGTTACTGAGATCTCAAAATACTTCAATAAAAAGTACAACTTCCAGAGTTTTAAGCACTGGAAGAAATAACACAGATGCGGACTGCCTCAAAGCATCCCAAAATGGGTTAGATCATATTGCCATCTCCCTGGGACACGGGGGACAAAACCATCCAAGGACCCAAGAAATGTCTGTTTCAGAAAAAACAATCATTGTTCCATAGTTTCAACAAAAGAAATCTAAATAATGACAGTAATGTGTCATTAAGAGCCCAGTACATCTCTATTACTGGTTATCCAAAGGGAAATGCAGCATAAACACAGCAGAATGCAATGCAAGAAGACGGGACGGTATGGTGAGCTGGATAGCAGCTAAACTCCTGGAAGCATGGGACAGCGGTAACAGGTTTTACCCTGTACAGACTTATTTCAGATGCACTCTAAAAAGCTTTGCATCCTCCTCTTAGGACATAGAATTACAGCAAAAAAAAGGGATTTAGAGGATCACCAGAGGCCTTCAAGAAACATCCTTAGGCAAGAAACCAACTTCTTTTCAGGGTGTGCTACGACTGCCACGTCCACTACATGGGTTCAGCACCACATCCAAAGAGGAGAATCCCATTTGCTGTCTGATCAGCAAACCCTATGCAGTTGGAACAGTTCCGCATGGAAAGAGACTTACAGAACCGGAACTTCCTGGTAATTTGGAGTGCAGCAATCCTGGATATTGAATGAGACATGGAACACAAAAATCATTCAGGCCTTTAAGAATTTGCTAAACCCCTGCACCGCCAACAGCTCTCAGACAGGAGCAGGGTCTAACAGACTCAAGACAGACTTAGCAGCAAACCCAATGATCTTCTAAACCAGTGTTAAGTCTAAAATCTCATAATTCACTTTTTTTCTTAGCGGTTTCCTTTCCAAGCACTAACCAGACTAATTTTATTTAGCTTGCAAAATCGGACAAGATCACAGCCTGCAGGGGAAAGGCTGCCGTGATAAATATTTAATGGGCTACATCAATAAAATTCATTTTGCCAAGGAGAACGGAAGGAGAGGAAAAGCTGAGAAATAATTCATTAAAAGAACCTCGGCTTAGCAATGCCAGGGAAAAAGCCAGGGTAGAAAAAAAGGAATTACATACAAAGAGATTTTATATAGGTCAGAAGCTTAAGTACTCTTAACACAGGGCAAATTGACAAAGAGCAGGGTTTCTCAGAATGAACTACAGTGATAGGTATACTTAATAGTAATTCATCCTATTGAAAATGAATATCCCTGGATACACTAGTAACAGTTTCAACTTCTTGCTGTTGGTGAGGTTGGACAATAGGAATACCTTTTATCATCCAACCTAAGACCTGCTTAGTACATGGAAGTTACACTGCCTAAAATCCATTAAGAAACACAACAGGGACCTTGAAGTGTCTTTTACATCTGAAAGCAACAATCTCCCCTATTTCATATTGGATGCGGCCATAAGTTATGTCTTCCAGAAGACAAAAATGCAACAGCAAGAATTAAGGTATTTAGTACAAAGATGCAGTGCTCCCCATACCTCAGTGCAGAGCTTTGTATCTGCAACTTACAGCATAGAATTTGCAAGAATTGTTTAATCCCTCTTTCCTGCCTGGCAATATTTGAAGCCGTTTGCAGTGATACAAGGAGTATGCACCACCTCTTCCATATACTCTCCTGCTCCATCCAATCCGGACTTCTGACAACCAGAGGTCAGCACACTAGGTGAGGTGCAACATCAGAAACAGTTGCGTTTATGTTGACTAAGCAACCCCAGGAACATATTGTTTCAAATTCCAATTCTGCATCTGCCAGTGACTTCCTACATGGCTTTGAATTACTGGATTTGGGATTACTTTTTTATTGGGTAAACTGGAGAAGCACATACCGTGCAAACAGCAGCAGAGTCTCAGGACAAGCGGATTACATGGTAATAAAACACTCCACAACTGCTTCAGTGAGATATGATAAGAGGTAACATTTTAAAATGTACTGTGTCAGAAGACTTTGACTGAAAATGATTTAAGAGTTTTGTGGGTGAAGTCACGTTACTTAAACCTCCCAAATGGTGAAATACAAACATTACTTTAAAAAGGCAAATTGTGTCAATAACCACAACCAAAACCTCACTCCTCAGCAGTGCTGGCACAGGACAAATGCTCAGCATTATGAAGCAGTCAAGTCTTCACATAAGTGGTTAAGGGCTGCCCTCTAGTGAAGGCATAAAACTGTTTCAGCATCTTGGCTCTTGGATGTTACTGTCCAAAAAAGGTCCCTCCTGAAGTGGACAGACATTAGTCACAACTTATTCTCGAAGCAGGATTTTCATTGTAGCAGATTACTTACCATCTTTTGGTTCATGTATTAAAAATATAAAAGAGGTAGCCACTTCAGGACCAAAGTGATCAGAAATGTTGTACCTGGCAGCAGATGAAGACCCAGCCACATGGGCTGTAAAGCAGTCCTTGCTAGGTGATCCTAATGATATCAGAATTTCAGAACCGATTTAAAAATCAAGCATGATGGATACTCAGGATGCTTTGCTTTCACAGAAAGAACAGGGTCTTCCTTAGGAATGAATTCCATGTTACATACCAGTTGTTTTTGTGACTCTTAGGAGGCACAACTGAAGGTGGTATTGCTCACATTTTGGCTTAGTCTGGCTTTAGGCTATAGTTGGCCCAGTAAGTTGAGCTGAGCTACACCTCCAGCATCACTAGGGCTTCATATTAATTTGCTCCTCCAGCCAGCAAAATACAAAATACTTCTCCAACCCAGCCTCAAATGAACACAGCCAATGGAAAAGCTCAAGCTGAACGCATGGAGCACAGGTTACAGCTTACACGAAAGTCATGTTCTCTGTTTCAGCACTGGAATACTTCATATGCTTATAACTGAAGACACTGAAGTATTTCTTTTAGACATTAAGTGTGAATGCCAACCATTAAAATCTACTTGCTTACACAAAACACTGGAAAAAGTTGAAACAACTTGCCTGAAAATTTATCAGGTACATTTATTAAGGAAAAACATTCAAAAAGACATATTCTATTAATTTAATTTTTTAGCTTCCATATAAAATAAAAAAATAACTTGTTTGATTTTGCCAGCATACACATCTGCAGGTTACACCACCTAGGGAAAGATCAGTACAGAGAATTTAGTTAGTATCTGCCAGTTAGCAATCACAACATTTCAATCATTAACACACTTCGGGGTCTAACAGAACTACTATATTACTGTCAAGGCTCCAGGTCTTTCCAGTTTCCCAAGAAGAGGTTAAGGTGTACAATAAAATCCCATCTGCACACAAACTATGATTCAAACTTCAGTAATTTATGTAACCCAAGCTGGAAAGCGAGTGTGGTCTCACGACTTCATAACAGGATCAAGCCAAGTATCTGCCAGCCTACAGCTCTTTTTAACAGCAGTGCCTATGAGTATGATTTAAATATGCTAAGATTTTTAACACTGCTGTCAACAGGACTGAGCAGCAGTTTAGTTGAACTACCAACTCCCTGTAAAGGTATTATTGGAAAAGCAGAGATTGAGAAGACAACCCTGACTCCTGCCCACCATGTGGAGCCTACTCCATGAGTGCTTCAGACAGTACAGTTTTGGATTACTGAGTATCAAGAAATTCTTACTGCCAGCTATAAAGGAGTAGAGGTAGCAAAATCAAAAGAAGGTTTCTCAAGACAGTGTTGTCACAGTTTTAATGCTTTTACCTCAGTTATTGGTTCATCTTCTCCTTATCTTCTAAAAATCTGAATAATGTTTCAGCCTGAAGGGGATTAAAAACCAGTTGAGACATTTAAAACCTGTTGAGTGAACAACACAAAGAAGCAACAACTTCTTCACTGAGCCTGACCACCACTCACAGGATGGCAGAATGGGTTTTGAGGCTGGCAGGGACCTCCAGAGGTTGCCTGGTCCACACCTCTGCTCAAAGTACGGAAGGAGACAACTGCCCTGAGGCAAGCTGCCCTGAGGTAAGAGACAGGGCCATGTTCAGATGGCTTTTGAGTATCTCCAAGGATGGAGTCTCCACAGCCTGAGCAACATGTGCCAGCATTCAGCCACCCTCCCTCCAACGATGCTCTTCTTTCTGCCTTTACAACTGGAACCAAGCGATGGCACAGATGTTAACACTGAAGCACACATCATCTTTTAATCCTCTGAACTGTTTTTCTCATGGGAAGAGCATCCTCTATCTGCCTTTCTGCATCCTATTAATTTCAGAAAAGGACAACGACTATTTGGTAGGGATGTCTACAGCAGTATCTTATATGCAACCAAACAAGCCTCATTCTCCAGAAGGGAAAGCCAGCTCCGCACTCAGTAAAGTCATCAGGTAAAATTCAGTTCATTTGTCAAACCTTATCTGCCAGTCATCTGCCCCATCTTACAAAATATAACCATGTTATCTGGGATTAATGAACCTAACTTAGTACATACCTAAATAACAGAGCTTTGCCTTTGTTATTTGCTATAGAGAAATAGCCACTTCTGGGAGAAAAGTCCATAGATTGAGCAAGATAAATCTGTTTTCTTCTGAACACTGGGAAGTTTGAGAATACAGTATATGAAGGAATGTGTACCTATTGAGAAACAGGTCATTAGTTATAACAATTAGGAAAAAGCCACTAAAATTCATATTAAAGTACAAACTTAAAATTGAATGTCAATGTTAAGTTCAAATTTTCAGTTGTAGTCCTATCCTACACCACTCACATATAGAGCTCTAGAGAAAAGGTGCAGGAAACACATTACGAAGCCAGTTATTACAACTCATTTATTTTTAATTACATGTAAGCAGTAAAATAGGCTTCTGAACCCTCAGATTAATTCAATAGTTCCACTGCTGGCCAGAATTCTGACAAATATGGCAAAATTTTGAATAAGCTATGGAAAACACCACACAGTAAGCCCAGTTAACAGCTGCTGAAAATTCATGTTTTATGCTGAGCTCTATGTACACCACTGAAATAAAGGCATGTTAAGAAGGGAAAAACAAAAGGGAAACTACACCATAAGATGTCATTTTCAAAACACTTCCCTGAATAAAAAATACTTCATTATAAATGTAAGGTATCTTGTACATGAACTGATCCGCTCTGTCTAGCAAACTGTGCAGTCCATCTGCTCTCAGTATCAGGTTTTGTCATGTCACCAGCAACATTTCTGATCAAGATACAAGAAGCTTGCACTAAAGCTGCACATACCAGTTTGACAGCCTCATCGGTTTCACGGGAAGCCACTGCCAGGATTTCTGTGGTGGGATTGAAGGTCACACACGTAGCAGATGTAACGAGGTTCATTATGGCTTTGACTGGCTTAGGACGGTGCTCTTTGAGACAGCCATCGGTGGTATATAAATTCACAACTCCAGAAGCTGAACTACAGAAAGAAATTAACAAAGGCTATACCAAGAAGCCACATTTACCTTGTTATTCATAGTCACATATCCAATAGTTTACCTAAGTTTGTAACGGTATTTTGTGTGGATCTTCATTTTGCTTTGGAGTTTATGACAGTATTTAGTGGAGTTTATATTTGGGATTATTTATTTATAAAGACACATGCTGAAGTGCAGACAGCTTTAATAAGCCCATCTCTTATACAGCATCAATTCAATGCAGTGAGTGCCTGGTATCAAAAGACTCTCAAAGATTCAAGCTTTTGATTTTTTTTCAATACTCTCTAAAGTTCACTTAAAATTCCTCTTCTACAGTGGGCTAAGAAAATGCATACTGTACTTAATATGTGCTAGTCTGATTTAAAAGAATCCACGCACTAGCTGAACTTGCATCTTGGCAAGTACACGTGGGAAAACACTTTCAAGCTTGCGGCTTTGAGTTGAAGCATCATTTCAAATGCTAACATGTTATCTTGCAGAAGCCAAATTATAAGCCTAGAAAAGAGAACTAGAAAAGGGGGAAGAGCCTCAATCAACATTTGTACTACAGAATTTGTGATTTCAATCGGTATGATTTCAAAATTAGCTTCTAAACCCATATATGGCAACAGTAATACATTAGGAGTGATACTGGTGGCACATGTTATGGTATTTTAGATACACAGAGAACAAATTAGGTTATTATCACAAACCAGGCAATATTCATCTATTTACCTCTACTCTAACCTTATTAGAAACAAAGTCCTTTCATGTTCCCACACTCTCACCAGCCACCAGTAAGTTTACTGAAGAACTTCTAGATGAGACAGGAGGAAGCTGTCAAATCCATGTCACTTACCCACATGCCACATACTGGTTGTTTTTTGAAAGAGCGATGCACTTCCCTTCTAAAGAGCCTTCATCTTCAAATTTGTGTAGACACTTTCTGCTTCTCACATCCCAGATGAAAACTTCGCCTTCCTCTGGTTGCAGAATAAAGTAGGTCACAGAAACCGTATATAGAGAACACATTTGTTGTCTACTTTGTTATAATGAATTTCATTAGATGACAACTATTATCTCATTTACAACTATCAAATACAGGGTGTTTAAAGAAACAAAACCAAACAACTAAAGGCATACTAAAATAGTTGATTATTATTTAATGATTGATCATTTGGTTGTATTTTTAGGCCAGATACTGGCATAGTCTTTTAACCATCTTTGTAAAACAATGACTTAGAATAACTTATGCAACTTAAATAGGATTATGATTAGTGATGTTAGAAAGAATACTTACTTGAATAGCTATATACTTTACTGCTGTCTGGAGTGAAAGCTGATGCGGTGCATCTTCCATTTACTTTCATAGTGCTTATCAGTTCCTTTGTCTACAGGATGAACAACAATGGTAACTATGATTCTACCAAAAACTTGTAGTAAAGCTGCTGCCATACTCCTGTCCCACAAAATTAACTACACTGACATTAAAAGAACAAAGTTTTCAGTGCCTGAAGGCCACGCTCGATTTGTTATTGCTCCACTACAGAACTGAGCATCCTTTTTAAGAAGTATTTTTCTTAGTAAAAGTTTAAAACGAAACCAGCTGTCATCGTATGGCATTTTGAAACTGAAGAAATTCTGTATGCATTATGAATCACAGTAGATGGCGTGATTCACGAACGCAGTACACCAGCATGCACTAGAGCTGCTCCAAAATAAGCAGTCTTATGTTTCTCCCACCCTCAGTTGCCTGTTTCCATGCTGACACCATTCCTTTTGCCAGCACAGTGTTCGTGCGAGCAGCTGACATACAACACTGACATACAACTGTTCCCAGTGATAGCTTAAAACCCTGTCAAACTCCAGCCTTAGCTCTCATACCTTTGTTTTTACCAAGAGCTAAATCGCTTTTAAGATTAAACATAACTCATCAGATCCAAGAGAGGAAAGATACCAAGGAACTGAAGCATGAAGAGAAACTACCTTCATTGACAACAAGTGAAGGTAACCTGAAGTTCCAGTTACAAGCATAAATGATCCATCTGGAGAGAGTTCGAAGCTTCTGAGGAATCTTTCCTCCACACCTTTAAAAAGAGATTCAGAACTTCAAATGGGCATAATTTATTCTTTTTCCTCAACATTCAAAAGTACAATGCATGTGAGTAAGACTGCTTCAGCTTTTCATTTCTGCAGTACATTGTCACAGTAAAGCTACAACTAACTTTGTTTATGTGCAACAACTGGCTTTTAATATCCCAGATTAAAGCTACTGGTACATGACTAGAGATCCCTGACGACAAGTTAAAAATATAACCTCCAACAACTCACTGCATTTCCTCTTAAAGCCAATTCGTATCCATCTCTATTTGAGACAGCTTCAGCTATGCCCAGACTCTTACAGCACTATGTAACGTACCTCTTACTTTCTGTATAGGAATGATACGTCCACTCATCATGTCATACACAAAGAACATTCTGTGGTGAGTACCAGTGGCTATAACATGTTCTCCATCAACACTGAAGCAAGCCTTATAAACTGGAAAACTCTCTAAGTAGATGCTCTGTATTTTTGGATTCTTTATACCATCAACCTTCAAAAACAAACAGATCCCATTAAGGAACATACCAAATACTTCTGCATAGAAAATTCCTATCAACTAGCCAGTACAAGAGACTTAAACAGTAAGAGATACACCAGTTTAAAGCATTAATTTCTTCCTCTCTTCTCAATCTACAAATAACCTGGCTCTAGCTCTTCACTCTGTGTATCAGGTACTCCCAGCCTTCCTGGATTTATTTCACACCTCTTACCCTTCCCTGTCTTGCACAGGCTTTGGTCAAATAATCACTTCTACTGTGCTTCTCCAATGGAAATATTTACGTTGCATTGTTCTTTCCTGAAGACCCTTTGCCTACTTCAGGTATACTTATAAAAAAAAGTTCCATATTAGAGGCCATTTACATCCTATAGATTGAAATTCTTCACCTGAAAGAGCGACACGGATCGATCATGTCCAGCAGTCATGACTACTTGAGCAGATGGATGAAACTGCACAGTAGCCAGTCTTCCATTAGCAAAACGTTCCTGATTAGCAGGCAAGCAGATCCCCATCTGAAACACAGAGCAAGCAGTTGAAACAATCCCATGTAACTGACATTTTTGCTTACGCTGGTGAATGGCAAATTTAATTGTCCTTTATTCTGCAAGAGCAAGATCTCAAACCCTGAACTTTTGACAGCACAATGTAAGTGGAACATAGACAAACTTGCTTCAATGCAGCGGTGTAGACTAAGATGACCTAGCCAGCCACTCTATTGACTTTGAAATTAACAGTCTGTGTAAAACTAGCTGCATTCAGACGTGTCTGAAATAGCTGTAGGAGACAGCTATACTTAAGAAGCACTCATTTAAAGCTGTCATTTCTCAAAGGCCATTTCAGAAGCCGCAAAGTTGTGGGATAATAATATCCCTCCTATACAGAAGTTAAAATCCTACAAGATGCTGCTTTATAGTACATAAAATAATTCTTGTGTCAAACAACACATCTTAATTTGTTTCATGCTTTCATGATAGGAACTGTTCAATCTGTCAAATTATTCACCCTCCAGGGTTTCCAGTTACAGAAACAAAGAAGAAATTCACACAATCACAAATTCTAGCACTCAAATATCAACAAAGAAGCCAAAGCATGCATATGGGTCAAACTGAAGTGGAAAGATGAGGCTTGACTTTACCTTCAAAATACCTCTTGGCAGGGACTCAGAACTTGTCACAAAATTGCCAGTCCTGCATAGCAGATCATCATCTTCATCACTCTCACCTCATAAAAACAAAGTGCATTAAACATTCCCAAATCTTCATTCACGAAGTCAAGGCATCATCATAGCATTGAACAGACTAAATCCAAAAACACTTCCACATTAAAAGCTAGAAAATCCTTACAGAAACAAATTAAATCAAAGCACACTGAAGGAATAAAGCTGACTTTTGCAGCATATTAGAATACTTCTGAAACTGAGAAAACATGAAAATAATTATTTAAGCTGAATAGGAAAACACAGCAACACTTATTAGAGTAGTAATGGATTTATATTTACTATCACTTGCAGTCTTGGATTTCTTCCTGTTTTCCAAGTCAGCCCAGGCAGGAACTCCTCCCATAGCTCGCTGAAACCTAGCAAGAGAAGGGTGAGGGGGGAAGAGGGGGAAAAAAAAAAAAGGCAAACTCTTGAGAAAGTAATTTCCTTCTATGTGTTAAGTACTTACAAATGTACAATCTGCAGGATCATTTGCATCTGCAACACTATACAAGTTTGCTAAAATTTCCCTCAGCTTTCTGTGTTTTGCTGGCTTCCTAAATGTGAAACTAAAGCAAAACTGGTACCAAGCATTTAAGCACTCTTCTTTGGAGTGATACATGCTAATACCATGACAACCCAAACACATCTACTTTGCTATTCCTATTTCAGTTCATTCTTATACACCATACTAAGGGAGCATCTTCAATCATACTATTTACGATACAGTGTGTCAATATAACAAACTTTGGTGTAACCCCCTAGAAGACAAATTAAGTCTGTGCTCCTCTCCTAACACAAGTATTAAACCAGTT
Source organism: Neopsephotus bourkii (assembly GCF_033783945.1). Taxonomy (NCBI): domain Eukaryota; kingdom Metazoa; phylum Chordata; class Aves; order Psittaciformes; family Psittacidae; genus Neopsephotus; species Neopsephotus bourkii. The sequence goes on from NW_026902223.1 coordinate 5,880,721, forward strand.
AGTCTAGACAACATTGATGCATATTTTATTCACTATTCTTAGTATTAGTTTGGAATTATAAGCAGATACTGTAAGAAGCACTAGCTATAATCAGGTCATATAAATACAGCAGGTAAAGAAGAAAGTGACTTTGAACAAGGCCAAATGCAAGGTCTAGCACCTGGGTTCAGGGCAGTCCCATGAACTATAGGCTGGGCAGAGAGTGGATTGAGAGCAGTCATGAGAAGGACCTGGGGATACTGGTTGACAAGAAGCTCAACATGAGCCAGCAGTGCACACCTGCAGACCAGAAAGTCAACCATTTGACAGGTCCTTTCCAACCCAAACCATTCCAGGATTCTATAATATCTCATAAGCTTATTTCATATTAATAAAATTAACAAAACTCACTGTTCTTCAAGCCTTCTTTTTAGCTTTTTCTTAGTAAGTGTCTTCTCAGCATCACTTTTCATGAAGTCTTTCCGGTACCTATGCGTCATATCAACACTAGAGGGGAAAAACCACATAAGAATATGAAGATTACTCAAACTGAAGCTGCTTTCTATTACTCTTAAGTCTGACAGCCAGTTCTTCCCTTCAAACTTGAACTTACTTTTCCTCTGCTTCATCATCTTCATCCACCCAGGCTGGCTTTTTTGTCAGTAAATTACCTTTTGCTTCATTTTCTACTTCTGAATCACTGGAGTCCTTCTGGAGAGCTTCCCTCTCTGGAGCATTAAGCTGAAAAGAACCAAAGGGGCCATTTTAGCCCAGCTACTGATGGCTACAGGGAGATGCAGAGAGGGAAGATGCAGGGACAAAGAGACAGGGGAAGCTCCACAACGCGCCTGGTCCGGTGAGGCCCAGGGGAAGATCTGCCCACGGGGCCCCGAGCCCTACCTGCTCAGGGCCAGCCAGGCACTGCAGCAAGTCATCCTCCTCCACGTGGACAGTGTCACCGAACACCAGCTCCTCCAGCTCCCGCTCGGCACCTGACGCGCAGGAGAGCTCCTTCAGGTGCCGAGCGCGGCGAGCCGCCTCCTCGGCCGCCTGCCTGGCCGCCGCCCGCTCAGCTGCTGCAGCCGCAGCGGCCATCGCTACGCTATCGGTCCGCCGCTTCACTGTTTTCTTTGTTTTAGCCGGTTTCTCTGTTTTAGCCATTTTAGACGTTATTTTCCTGTTACTTTTGTTCCTCCCGCCCGCGGCGGCCGCCGGACCCGGACGAAGCGGGCCCGTCCCACACCGCATCTCTGCTCACCGGAACGCGTGCTCGGCAATCACGTGACACTTTCTAGGTACACCCTCCCTGAGCCCTGTCCCGGGGTGTGATAGGCTCGTACAGCTGCCCCTCCTCAGCCCACGTGATTCCGGACGCTTGCGTCTCTCATAAGGCACGGTCACGTGATCTTTTTTCTTTGCCTTTCTTTCTCCACCCTCCCACTCCGCTTTCCGCGTGACGCGGCCCATGGGTGGGCCGCTCCATTGCGCGTCCAGAGAGGGTTCCCCCTTCCCATATGACAACAACAGCCGCTCACCGGTGGCCCGGCGGCTGCTCTGAGTTGTCCGCCATTCACCAAAAGGCAAAACGAGCCCCGGCGGAGCTGCTTTTACCCCTTCGACCTCTGCCCCTGAGCCGAGCTCCCCCCCGTTTCCGAATGGTTTCCCCCAGAGGGCTGTACGGAGGGCGAGGAAGCCCCAAACAGGCTGGAGGCCAATGGTTGCGCGCTGTGGGCCGGCCGCCGCGCCTGCGCAGCGCCGCCATGCTAATGTTGTTGATGTTCCGGCGCACGGAGTTGGGGTTCTTCCTCCGGCGCGCTGAGGGGCTGAACTTTGTGGGCCGCCTCCTGCCCCGCCGGGCCCGGCCCCTCGCAGGGGGAGGCGGCAGGCGGAGGGGGCCGAGCCGAGGGGAGGGGGCAGAGGCAGCGGGCGTCTCCTGCCCATGAGGGCCTGATGGAAAACACAAAGGACCTGGTGAGTACCACAGCCCGGGGGGGGGTGCTGCGCTGAGGGGGCGAGCGGCTCTTGCGCCGCCTGAAGACAGCGGTGGAGGGCAGCCTGAGGGGCCAGTGCCTGTGCCCGAGATCGGCCGCAGTACCTGTGTGTGAGGGGAGCAGTTCCAGCACCCCCGGTTTGGAGGGGGGGGGGGAGCGGCGCGGCTCTGTGAGGGGGCGCGGAGCAGGGCCGGCGGAGCGCGGCCGCGGAAAGTTGCTTGTGGGCAGCCCCGCGGAGCCGAGCCGTGCTGCGCTGCGGGGAGCCGCGCGGTGCGATGCCCCGGGGCCGGGGGTGGAGGGGTAAAGCCGGTCTGTCACCCGCGGAGGGGCCGCGGGCACGTGGGGGCGGGCAGCGGCGCGTCCCCTTTGTTGTGCGGGCGGAGCGCTGCCCCGGCCCCTCGGGCCGCGCTGGGGTTTTCTCCTCCCTCTCCTCCTGCTTCCTGCCGGCTCTCGGGATCGACTGGGAAAAGTTTCAGGCAGTCTCGTCCTGAGCGGTTCAGGCGCACTCGGGCACGGTTCTCGCAGTGATCTGCCGAGGTGCTGGCTTCTCAGCAACTTCCTTCTGTCGATAAAGCCTTTAAGGTTTATTTTCCAGTGGTGCTCATTTCAAGTGCTGTAGAGTAGCCTTGAATATTAGCACTTCAAAAAGTTTAGGGTTGTTTGCATCCAGTTCCCCCCTCTATGTAATTTTAATGACTATTAGTATCGTGACTTTGTTCTCGGTGTGGGGAGCTGTAAACCCGTGAAACCAGTTTCACTTTTAGACTGTTGCTGGGAATGTTTTAAAGTGTAGCAATTTCTGACCAGTGTGGCTTTAAAATAAAAAAGTCCTATTACAAAGCATATGCTGATTATGCTTAGAAACTACTGCGTGTGAAAAAGTAATTCATTTGAAAATAACGATTTAAAATGTGGGTGGCAGCCCTTGTGATTGTTTTCTTCACATCTAGAAGCAGTTAAAGCTGAAGGGCAGTTTTCTGTGTATAAAACTAAAATTACTTTGCAGGTTTGAGAACCTGTATTTGCTCATTTGTTGCATTTGTTTATAACAGTCTGGTTTTGCTGGTGAGGAAAGACAATAAAAAGGCTGAGTCCAATCAGGATCATCAAATGGGCACTAAACCAATATATTCCTTTAAGAAGGCCATCAGCTTGGTAGGTTAGCAGTGTCTGCTCGTTGTTTCTGCCTAGGGATCATATTGAAGACGTGTGGAATGTGACCTATAGGGAAGCATAGCAGAGATGTGTGCTCTCCTAAGTGGTAGTTATTGTTTATGCCACAAGAATAGTTGAGGTGGTGGTGTTGAGAGCATATAGGCTTGTGCACAGGACTGTAGACTGAAATTAAGAATTCTCTTCATTGTTGTTCCCTAAAGAAGAACTAGATGACAATGTATACAAAAGTTCTCTCTCCTTGGCTTTCATTTCTCTTACCTTCTAAAATTTGATTCAGTTTTGCAAGGCTTTTGATACCTTCTGCAAAGTACTACTGCATACCTTCATTTCTCAGGTAAGTTTCACTGGGCATGTGTAATGTTTTGCTGAATCTGGCTCTGAGCACATGGAATGAATTCTGGTGTTGAAGACTTTAGTTTTGGGTTGGTGGTGGTTTTGGGGTTGGCTTTTTTTTTTTTACATTTAATTAGTTTGCTTTCTTTTGTTTTTATTGGAAACATAGTGTTTAAAGCAAAGTATTTGCCTCTTCCAGATACTCTTGCAAAAGCTTTGTAGAAGCATAATGGAGTTTGTAAAAGATTTTCAGTTTTCTCAGAGCTCAGCTATTTCACATATTAATCATCACCTCCCCTCCAAAATTGCCTGCTAATTTGATATATTTTTTTATGAAAGAGTCTTCCCTCTTGTGTGAAACCCTCTGGGGAAGAGGCTATGGACAAAACCATTGGCAAACAGCAGAAACTGGCTTCAGACAAAATGCTGTCATACATAGCAAATGAAGAGACAGGAAAAAACATTTCTGTAATTTTCCAGCAGAGATTTTACTTATAATAAGAGTGGAAGGCACATTTCCAGATAGAGGTGAGTTGCTTATATTAAAAAAAGTAAGTTTGGTTGGTTCTGATTTCCAGGAATCCCGAGATGTTTAGCGTTGGGGTTTTTTTGTTTGTTTGTATTTAACAAAAGCTGAAAGTATGTTTTCTTTAAATTGGTACCATGTTTGAATTTTCCTTTTTTGTGATGCTACAAGGCACAATTAGATTTCAGTTCCACAGGGGGCAAGCTAAGATTACTACAGTAAATTATTTTGGCCAGTTTATATTCAGAAGAGTTGTAATAAATTAGTTCTCTCGTGTTGTTTCCTTAGTGCTGACATCCAGAGCTAAAACTAAGCTTGTAGCATAAAACATTCATGAACTTTGGAAAACAAAAGCTGTGCATCAGATTTAATACTGACTTGGAAATCCACAATGGGAAACGCACTATCTGTGAAGGATATGTGATTAAAGTAAATCTGTCTTATCACAGACCTTTGGCTTGAAGGTTGTGGTGACCTCACTGTTGACCTTGGCCTCAGATACCATCTGTCAATACTTCTGTCATGTTTCTGGGGGTTAGAGCTGAGTATAGAAAGTGATGCCTATCTGTATAGGTGCTGGTAGGCCTTTGTTAAGTTACAGCTCATGTACTCCAGCTCTAAAATGTGCCATTCTGAATTCAAGCACTGAATGAACTCAGTAGTAACAACAACAGTGGGTTTGAGTGGTTTAAAGCCTTTCTGTGGTTGTGGATCATCTTGCTTTGGCCAGGATGCACTTAATTGGGGGCAGGAGATTTGCTTATTTAATAATGGGTTTTTTCGTATAGCAAGTTTTCACCTTGAAAACACTTGTAAGTTTTGCCAATACTTGAGCATAGTCTTCTTCAAGACACTAAAACAATTTTCTGAGTATTTAATGTCTAACTAACATTAGTTAGTGTTTTGGGTGTGCATTGTTCACCCTTTGTGACCATTTTTTTTTGTGCTGAAAGAGTAGTAGAGAATGTATGATACAATGTGCTGATCAAATTCAATTGCATCTATTAAGACTATGTGTTAAGACGGTGAGAAACTAGTTATTTAGAGTTGCCTTCCCGCTTTTAGAGAAACCGGTTTCCTTAAGTATATTCTTTTATCGTGCCATTTGCCTTGTGTAATGGTTAATTAAGAATCTATCTTAAAAATACATTGTTGCCAAGTATTCACAGGGAGGAGAGGAAGAACAGGAAAATGGGAAGTTGGGCAGAATAAGAAAGTAGTTCTTAAGAGTTCCTTTCCCCACCCACCCCTTCAATAAAGAAAAGTATGCAAGAAAACCCCCAAGCAAATAGTGGTACAGGCTCATTTGCCAGTCCTGCTTACCCGGGAGCTTTTATTGCTCTTTAAAAATCTTCCCTGTTGAGGAACTGGTAATGTTACTAGGAAAATAAGTCTTATGCTTGAAAGTTTGCCTTGTTCTTTTGTTTGTACATTGCTTCTGCTTAACATACTGGTAGATTTTGCTAGTGGGGTTTTAGCTGCCGCTCTTTTGGTACTAACCAGCTACAAGGTTGTGTTTTATAGTAAGCCAGGTTCTTGCACAAGCCCTGTTTTTTAGACAGGCAGGATGCTGTTCCCTCTCTGAGGGACACTAATCTGGTTCAGTTTTGAGGAAATGATTTTAAGCATGATTCTTAATGCTAAATCCAGCTCCTCAGAGTAGGAAATTCTTTTGTTCTCTTGTATGCCTATATTGTGAAACATGGTTGTAATTGTTAGATTAAGTTACTGCTACTGTTAATCTCTGGTGGCTTTTCTGAGTAAAGGGCTGCATTCTCATGAACAATGTCTCAGAATTCAGTGGGAGCACCTTGCAGGGTAATAAACTGTTCTTTCTGATGCCTCTGTTCTCAGAGGTCCCATAGCTACCATGGTCAGACAAACAAGGCACTGCTAGTCAGCTAGTAAGGCAAGCTGCTGCTCATCACTTGCAAGGCAGGGATTGCCAGCTGCTGCTGTTGCTGAAGCAGCTGCTTTATCTCTGTTATGGCTTGGTTTGAGGCATATATTGCCCTTCCTGGTTTGACCTTTGAGTTCAGAACTGTGTGCTAGCTTTTTTCCATTTTAGATGTTAGAGGTCCTATTCTTTTGCAAACCCCATCGAAGTTCTGCAGGAAGTGTTGTTGGAGATTCCACATGGTGTTCCCTTGTTTCTACAAATGCTGTGTTTCAACATGGGTTAAAAAGAACCTTGGTGGTTTTTAGTATCAAAATAGGCATGTTTTGATCTGCTCTAGCAAAATTCCAGTGTAGGTATTTGCATGTCACCTTCCCTAACTTCCACCAACTCCTGTGCACAAAGTACTTAGTATTTTTTTGTTGTTGGAAAAAATACACCTTTTCCAAGTCTCACAAAACTTATTTTGAGTCGTTTCCCCAGATCTGAACTCCAGATAATAGCTATAAATGAAAAATGTCCCTCTTAAATGATCTGGCAAACAAGGTACTCTTCAGGCAAAAGTTTGACCAAAAATGTTCTATTGATTTTTAAAACAATAACCAAAGCTGCAGTACTGGTCACTCATACCTTGAACTGAGTCACTTTGGCCAAACATAAAGTAAAGGGAAAAGTGACATGAGACTTGTTTTGACTGTCATTAAACACAACAAACTTGATGATAGCTACTTAGGAATTTGTGTGATGCTGAAGAATTACTATCTTAGTAGGGGGTCCAACTTTCCATATAGAAAATGTTTCCTTTCTCCTCTGGGGATATTTTGGCAAAGAGGGCTTGGCAGTAATTTTGAGGTTCTAAATATATGTGATGCAGAAAAAGAACACAAAATAGCCAACTGCGTATGTTATCTTCGATTGTAATTGTGTACCATGCTTCCACTTGCTTACAGTAGCCCATCTTCCCTTCTGTGCCATTGGTCTGACCTCCAGCTTCCCATTTCTTTTACCTTTTCTTCGCCTGGGAGCAGTACTGGATAGAGAGTTTCTCAGCTATAGTATTAGGAGTTAAGAGGGACTAGGAATGGGCTTCACGTCTGTTCCTTCTGAGCTGCTAACAGCGTTTCAGACCTCTACCAGCAAAGTACTGGGCAAAGCAGAACTGCCATGTGAGTCCAGAGTTCTCCAATGGAAAAGGGATGTCCCAGAACTGCCTGCACTAAAGGGTTGAAGTATTCCTTTATGTGGGATGAGGCCCTAATCTCTAGGGAAATCAGATCAGCTGATTTATGAAGGCTGAGTGAAGAAGAAAGGAGATTGTCTGGATTCTGAAACCCATCCATAATCATAGAATCCTAGAATGGTTTGGGTTTGAAGGGACCTTAAAGCTCCTTCAGTTCCATCCCCCTGCCATGGGCAGGGACACCTTCCACTAGAGCAGGTTGTTCCAAGCCCCATCCAACCTGGCCTTGAACATTGCCAGGGATGGGGCAGCCACAGCTTCTCTGGGCACCCTGTGCCAGCGCCTCAGCACCCTCACAGGGAAGAGCTTCTTCCTGATATCTAATCTAAGTCTCCCCTCTGTCCCCTTTGTTCTGCCCTTGTAGAAGGCATCCTGATATTCTGGTGTGGTGAACAGTTCATGTAATAATTGTGCTTTATTTCTTAGCAGAGACTGTGGTCAAGGGAAGTTAAATACTGTGAGACATTAAGGAGTTTGTGAAATCGTGAGGATGATGACTAGTCTTCATGTTCTGATCTGTAAATTACTGGCAGTGTTGGCAGAACACTGTATCCATGGCAACATTGTGCTCAACTTCTGCCTTGATCTATGCACACGTGCACAAACAAACAAATAACTGATCTTGTCTCTTGATGGATCACAGCATCAGTAATATGGCACCGGGATCACTCCTTGTCAGCGCAGGTCAGGACTAGGTTTTGTTCTGTCATCACTCCGTGTTTCCTCCGATGATTGTGATTGTTACCCTTGCTACCTCAGGCAGGTGTCAGTTCCTTCAAGGGATTGTCAAGTTATGCCCTATGCTAAGTTTTGATGGGGTTTGATATCATTGACTCACTGGCTGAGGAACATGTGTATAATTAACATTGCACTGACTTCTGTTGTTTTTGTTTCAGAGCTGCTTTAAGTGTGTTAAATCTGTTTACCTTATTGCATAACCTTTTGTGCTTACTGGGGTTTGTTTCTTCTTTTAACGGAATGCTAGGATTGGATCAGTGTGGAAACCAGGTTTTCGCTTTTAACTATAAGGAAATCCTTCCGTAATAGGATTTAATCAAATTGCAAAGGAGAATGGAGAATATTATAATAAAGGGATAGGACGGCAGGAAAAGGCTCAGATGAGATCCAACAATAAAATTGTTCAGGCGTATACTCTCTAGGAAAGGGATTTGGGGAATTACTGTGATGAAATCTTAAAGCTATGAATCCAAGTGCAATTTAAGAAGCGAAAGTCCAATCAACATTGTTATTTTTCTGTCCACAATGGCTTTTAAATAAAATTAGCTCTTGGAAAAGGAAGTAGAAGCAAAGGCTTTCATAATAGTTTTTTCTCTTTTCTTGGCTGTACTTCATTCTCCCAACTTGTGTTTCTCTTGTAGAATTTTCTCCTTTGTCTTCTCTTTATCTGTTATTTCCTCTCAAACTTAGTAAATACTATTGAGAATGGAAATGCTTTGTTGCTTTTTTTTTTAGCTTATTGTAGGCAGCTCATGTAGCTTCAGCCTTGTTTCTATAGAGCTGTGCAAGATATTAATGAAGTGAAAATTCGCACTGTATTAAAATGCATGTATTGGATGTGCAGCAGAAAAAAATGTTTATACTTCAATGTCTTGATTTATACTTCAATGTCTTGTGATTTCCAGCAAAGACATTGTTTATACTTCAGTGTCTTTGCTGGAAATTGCTTCACTCTTATACGTTCTTCCAAACTGTGTGGTTTTATTTGACCTTAGTTTTTTGGGTTTTAGGAAAACTCCATTATGTAACAAGTTTTTGTATGACAGTGGCAAATTAGTCACCTTTCTATCTTTCAGCATTTATACAGACTCTATTGCCATAGTAACTGAGCTCTTCATAGTTGTTAATGTATTAATCCCCAGAACATCCCTGTGAGGTAGAGAGGTATTCCTGACTCGCACGTGAGACATTGAATCACAGGGAAGCCGGGTGATTTATGGATAACCCCACAAGCAAAGGAGAGCAGAGATACACTCTCATTTCTGTTCCTGTGGCATAAGTGCCCTCTTGGTTGCACTGCCTTTTCTCTGCCCAGCTTTCTCAAATGAATGAATTTTAGTGAAATTGGCTGCAGCCATCTGGAATGGGCTCATTTGCATATAAGATCTGTGGAGCTGTCACTATTCAGCACATCAGGTTTAATGAACTCTAAAGATACCAGGGAAGGAAATGTATGGACTGCTACTGTGTATTCTCAGTGGATTGTGAGAGAGATTTTTCTTCCTTGGTATCACAATACCAAAAATTGGCTGATTTTAGTATCAATGTAGTATACCAGTACTAATTGAATTGGCAATATATGGTTCATATCTCTGTGCTGATAAAGCAGTTTGTTATTACATCTGCTTTTGAAGGCTGACTGACCTTTGAAACTTTTTAAGCTTGACTTTTGGAAATATTTGCATTCAGAATCCTCTGCTATTCTTGGGATTTTTTTTGTTTGTTTTATTTTTAGACAGAACATACTTCACGTGCAGAAAGGAAAAGACGTGATTCATTCGGGATGTTTGACGGTTATGATAGTTGTAGTGAGGACACCAGCAGCAGCTCCAGTTCAGATGAGAGTGAAGAGGAGGTTGCTCCTTTGCCGTCCAGTCTCCCAATTATAAAGAACAATGGACAGGTCTATACTTATCCAGATGGCAAGTCTGGCATGGGTAAGTAGGTGGTGCATGAATACAAAGAGTCTGATGTTGATATTTTTTAGCCTGTGTTGTAAGTTGTGAGGGTCTGATCCTAGATGCTGGCCCTAATTGAAAAGGGATCAAAATATCTGTTTGTTTTCAGAGGGAAAATACAGTTTGTTTTGGGAGGGGTGAATTGTATGATTTTAGCTAAACTGAAATAAGATAGATTTTTGAAACCTGCTATCAGAAAAGAAACAGAATGGGAACATCAACCTTCCCTTCAACTGTGTATTGTGTATATATGTCCATGTATGTGTATGTTCTTGTGTACATTGCTTTTACTTTTTGAGCTTTGAGGAAAATGTCAGTGTGTTCTCTGTGCTTGGGCATATATTCTCTCTACCCTTTGTTATATATACAATATGTTAAAATATATTTCTTCCTGTACTAGGAAGACTTCATTACTGTATGAAGTCTGTTAGTGTATACCTGTTCACCGCCCACTGTGAATTGTAAAAGGGATTATTTTTATCATGGATGAAAAAATATTTTAGCCAGAATCATTAGTGATTAATAGAGTGCTCTGTGGGTAGGATCTCGGTATTGTCTCATTGGCATAAGTTGGTCCACAAACTCTTATTCATCATGGAACAGTTCAGTGGGTGATGCTGCCAACCTCTGAAGCATGTGACTACAGCTGGAAGTGGTGGGCTGGGGTACTTTAGGTATACATAATACATATAATGATAATATTATATAATTTATGATTCAGAAAAGAGATCCCATTTCACTGTGGGTAGGAAGTATTAAATATTTAGAGGAAATCAAGATTGGCAGACCCGGATTCAAAGCAGATGTTTGAGAAGCATGGAAACACAGAAATCTGCTTTAGCTAGGTCATTTATTTTTGCAACCAGTGCAAAATTAATAGGGAGCAGAAGGGAAGAACTGTTTCACCAATGGTTCGTAGTGTTTCACTGACATTTGTGCTGGTGTTCTTATTTGAAGTCACGGGTTAGGTGCAATTCTCTTCATGTTCAAAGCCTCAGAAACTGTTTGGTGGTGCCACCTACAGGACCTTTCTCGTATCGTTTTCTGATTATTATTTTTTTTACAGAAGTCTTTATTGCCCTCTTTAACATTTGGCTTTTTCTCTCCTGATCAGCTACATGCGAGATGTGTGGAATGGTTGGTGTCCGTGACGCTTTTTACTCTAAAACGAAACGCTTCTGCAGTGTATCATGCTCTAGAAGCTATTCATCCAACTCCAAGAAGGCCAGCATTCTGGCCAGGCTTCAGGTAGCGGTACAGACACCATTTTCTTTATATCCTTATTATAGTCTGTATTCATAAAATGTCTACATCAGTAAGACTTGCCAGCTGTTTTAAGATAAGTCAACTTTCTTTACACATTGTAATTTTCATATAAGTGATTTTGTAAGCCAGAACTGTATTAGTAGCAAACAAATTGCTTTCATAAGCAGAGGAAATTACAGAGAATACTGACTCCTTATTTCATTTCTGCTGCAGTGGCCCTTCTGCAGGAAAAAGATGAGGAAAAAGCTTCAATCTGCAATGTAGTGACTTGAAATTCCATGCATGTCATACCCAAGATACTCTCTGGCTTTAGAAAGCATGAAGATTTACTTAGCATTGTTGTGATTTGGTTTTGAGGGTGCTCTCAACTGTATAGGTTTGCAAAATGGGGTCTGGTCTGTTCACCTAAAATATTAATCAAGTAATCGTAACATTATAACATCGCAGAAAAGAGAGAGAAATGTCAAAAAAATCCTGTTTTATCCAATCTCAAGTTTATTGCAGCAAATGCCATAAGTATAAATTAGATGAAAAGTTCTTCCTTTTGACCTGCTTTTAAAATATATCTTTTTTTCAGGTAAACAACAATGAATCTATAATGCTGTTCAAGTTGGAATACTAGTACAAAAGGCATTTTTTGGACATTCTTTGCTACTGTATTTTAAACTTACTAATTATTATATGTAATTTTGTGATACTTAGTCAAGTTCTATGTTGCTCTAATTTTAGTTAAATCTCCAGAGATATGCTAGAGACCTATGGAGAGTTCTGATGGGAGTTTGCAAAGACTATATTTACTTAGCTTTTTTTGTTTTAGGGTAAACCTCCAACAAAGAAGGCTAAAGTTCTACAGAAACAACCTTTAGTGGCTAAATTAGCAGCATATGCTCAGTACCAAGCAACTTTACAAAACCAGGCAAAGACTAAAGCAGGTAATGGCATATGAACAGAGCTGAAACAAATTCTTGGTAAGGCAAGATTCATTAGCAGTTTCCTAAATAAAATAACTTTCTCTTAGCAGCTGTCCCTGTGGAAGGTTTCAGCTGGGGTAACTACATCAATAGCAATAGCTTTACAGCAGCTCCTGTTACCTGTTTTAAACATGTAAGTATTTTCAATATGTGCTATCCTTTTGTGTGTGTGCATGAGAGAGAGGGTCCCTGAGAGTTCTGTAATTAAGCTTTGCAAAATATACCTATCCAGATATGCTTCATGGCCTTGACTGTGAAACTTATAAATTGTGTGTGACTACTTTTGATTTTGGTCTGTCCTTTAAAACCATCCTGAACGCTCTCACTTACTCTTACGATGCTGCCATAATCAAAGCAACATAAAAAGATTCTTAAACATGTATGAAGTTATTTATTCAAGGTGGAAAGTCATTGAATACACTGTAGAGTAACAAAGCAATTCATGCTGTGTTAGAAAAAGTTACAAAAGTCTTCCTAGGCCGCAGCAAGCTTGTTCCATTATGTTGCACTGATCTTTTGGTTACATACTTGTATTTGAGATTTATTTTTTCCTTAGGTTAGTGAGAGTCTGCCTGCGAGTCATGCTGCCAGGTAGTGTAGAAATAGAGAAAAATAAAGGCTTTTCATAAATCTGAAATTAGAGGTTGGTTTTCTCTGATTTAGAATTAGGAAATTCCGAACAAAGAGTTCTCAGTTATTACAGAATGTAATTAGGGCCGAGGAAAATATTTAGCAGCATCTGTCCTTAATGTGCTTATTAAATTCCAATTATTAGATCTCTTTAAACATTGTCAGGACTTTCTGTTTCTTAAGAAAAGAAGTTCTGACATAGTGTTTTCTCACTTTTTATTTGGGAAGTTGAAGTGTTCATCTTCTTACAAAAGTTTTATGTTGCTCAAAATGATCTGATGAAAACTGCAATCAAAAGAAACATTTTGTTTCATGGAACTTTTCCATAAGGGAGAAGAGACACACATTTTCTGTCCAGTTCTGGAATTCATGCTGAGCCCTGTCAAGCCGTAAATCAGTAGGAGTTGAGGGGTTGTGGCAGTTGGCTCTTTCTGAATAGCACCATTTATGCTCAGAGGCCTTCACCATTGCCCGGGACAGAGCCTTGCATTAGCAGAGCTTCATGAACTTGTATCAAATTCCGTGTGCTGTAAGCACGTTTGCACTTTGCTTCCACTGTTATGTACATGCTGTAAAAACTGATTTCATAAGTAAGTATCAAAAGGTACTATTTGATAATGTGGGCTGTGCCGTTACAACAAATTCTTCATGATGTATGGCATCCTTAATTAGATACAGCTACAATAGTTAGGTCACTCATAATATGGACCATTATAGCATAATTTACAAAGAGTTCATCTTTCTTTATTACTGCTTTCACTAAGTCAAATGATATGCCAATAATGTGAGCAGATACAATACTAAGGTTCACATTTTTACGTTGAAAATTTTCACAAGCTACATGGCAACAGTGCCATTAAGCCTCAGTGTTGTTCCTTTTCTGTCCCTGTTTTCCTTTTTCACACAAGTAAAATGCAACTCATGCAGACTCCTTAGGAGATTTCTACTTCTTTGGTGGGCATTAGTTAGTATTTAAGGTGCTATTTGCATTTAGTTTTACTGAAATTATTTCTTTGAAAAAGTGTTATTTAAAGCAGTTGGAATCTGAAAAGACGTTAGTAATCTCTTGTTAAATCCTTCTCTCTCCCCCACTGTCCATTGATAATTAAAAGAAACAATACTATTTCTGTCTGTCTGGAAAGATTAGTCCTGTTTTTTGTGTACTGTATCACTTTGATTCATTAAAGTTTGTACCGATGTTTGTTAGTTTTATGGATTCCATGCACATCTTGTGTGTGCTCATGAGAATGAACATAGAAATTTACTCTGTTCAAAACAAAAGTTTTGAGGTGACAGGAAAATCACAACATACACTTATATTTGTTGTTAATTAAAATATATATCTAGTTATACTGAGTGTATCTATGTGGATATTTGGTGGGGAACATTGGATCAATATTAAAGAAAAATTAAGGGAATTATGGGATGTGGGATTTGGCTTATTGATATATTTATTTTTAATGGCCTGGCATACCAGTATTTCAGGTCTAATGTGATTTTTCCCAGATCAGTTTTTTGCCTAGAGACTTATTTCCTCCTCAATTTAAAACAGTTACGTTTTAGAATTGACACATTTGAATCTTGAAGTTCTATCTCTTTCTTTGTATGAGAGAATTTCAGTCTTTTGATGTGTTTAATGTGGTTTATTGTACTTCCCTGTTAACATCATCCCAGACTCAGTGCTTTGTACACTATTGAAATTCACTAGCAGTAGTACAATTACGCCCCTTTATAGTTTGGTAAACTGAAGTAGAGAAGCTGCTTTATGTCGTATAGGAAGCCTGTGACAAAGCCAGAACTACCGTTTGTGCACCTTCTACCTTTTATTTTCTTTAATTGTGTTGAATTGTCTTCATCAGACACACAACAGTAGCTGATACAAGGAGGAAAACTCCTTAGTTTCATGTTTTTAATACTGTGTTATAGCTTAGTCACATGCACTCTGCTCATTGCTAGCCTCCATGCCAATTTCACTTTTGTCCAGACAGTTTCTACTTTTTTCTATACTTGCTTTGATTAGCTCAAACCATTCCTGGAACAAAAGCAAATGCAGTGCTTTGAGTCATTTTCAGTACTACTTAATGTACAACTTTATGCACAATTAATAGTTATTATTCTTTTCCTCTCTGTTGCTAGTGAGATTCATGTTTCCTGAACTTAAGATTTTTTCAGTCTTTCTTCCAGTTGAGTGTTATTCTGAGCTGAAATACTTCTGTTCTCCTGGTTTCTTTGTTATAAAAATAAATATATAAAGGAATGTTTTGCTCGAAGGGAGCTGTTCGAGGGCTTTACACTAGGTGGCAGTGCTTTGCTTTGAACTTTTCCTGTTAAACGTCTTGCACGTTGTCTTCTTCGGCATTGCCCTTTGTTGGGGTTCTGTTCACACGCAAGGTTAGATGTAGTATCCTTACACTGAAGGTATGGTAGTATCACTTTACCATTAAAATCCTGATTCAGATTTTCAAGTCTGAAATCATGGCAATGTCGGTGCCATCCAAAAACTTCAGAAGCCAATTATTTAACCCCCAAGGTATTTGCTCAACTGGGCACACGGAGATAAGTAGCCTTTAGGCGCTCCTGTCAAACAGGACCTTCCTGATTGCAACTTACCTTGCAGAGGAGGCAGCTGCCACTCACAGATAAACCCTCCCAGTTCATCTCCCGGAGCAGGAAGTGATGAACCAGATTTTCCTTGTTTGGGAGTGACATGAAGTGGATCTCTTCGTCACGAGTCTGAAAGGTAAATTTGTTCTTACGTGTAAATTATGGTTCTGCTAGTTCGCACTATACCAATCCAGACTTCAGAGTTGCCCTTCCAGCCAGCACTTACACAGTGCTTTTTGAGTTTTTTGTAGCACTGTGTAAACATTGATTGATTAATTAGATGAAGGCAGAGAAGACATGAAGGAAGATGGCTGTTATAGCCCTGGTTGATCCAGTCTTCCTCCCTTAGTATTCACAATGAGCGAAAAAGACAAAGGTGGAGCAGTATACTAAGTATACTGTTAACCACCAGTTCAAGACAGCAATGTAATCTGGCACTTCAGTAGTGGTGCTACACAGGATGACTTCCTTATCCTAAAGGGTGGGCCATATGGATTGGTGTAGGAGAACTAGCAGAACCAATATTTTCACAGTCAAGGACAAATTTAACTTTCTGCTATTTCCCTCTATACCAATCCACGTTCTAGAAATAAAAATCTATGCTGTTTCCATTACCAGTTGATGTGAGAAGTGTTTCTGTATAATTTTCTCTCCAAATCAGCTGAATAGATGAGCAGGCAGTAAAATATATTTTGATTAACTTCAGCTGGATTATGAAATTATTCAGCACTATTTTTGATTGTTTGCTCTCATTTGTATGTCTATACAAGGCAACAAGGTTTACTAAAATATGCACTTTGAGAAGTTTATTTCCCAATTCAGAAATTCTACACGTCAATTTAGAGCTGATATTGAACGTGAGATAGGACTTGATTAAGAAGCTGTATCTGCAGATTTTGTATGTGAAAATAAGCCATCATCTTTGGAGTTGTTTTTTTTCCTCTCTGCCAGATGGCAGAAAAGAGCTCTGCAGTCTAGTCTGGTGTAGATGGGACATAGCAGAACATGAAGAGACCAGGCTTCAAGAATCAGAAACCGGCATACTTGTAGTAACTTATTTTTCCTTTAATAGTTAAAACAAAACTATTTTTGATTTTGCATGCCTAGCCTCAAGTATTTATACTAGTGCAGGGTATCCCTTTTTAAGCTAAATTTGGCTTTTAGTGCTGCTAGGTGGCTGTTGCTGATTACCAGCAACATTCCAGTCATTCAGGATTAATCCAAGTTTCACTTGCAGCTCTCAGGCAAAACTTTGAAGTTGGAGGCTGTTCCCACTGAGCAGTAGGTTCTCTGTGTTTGCAAAGAGCTTTGTAAGTAAGACACAGCCTTGGAACGCTGTCTGCCCGCTATGGTGCAGAAGCAGAGGATCCCTTCGGTTGTCCCTGTGATACCTGAGTATTCTCTGAACTGATAAAAATGTATTTGCTCAGAACACCTATGAATTTATATGACTGTTGTTCTGAAATACCCCAAATCTGAATATTTCCCTTCTTGGTGCTCTCAAGTTTAACCTAGACTGTGACATTTTCTGTTTTGTTACCAACCTAACTTTAGTTGAGTTACTTGGAAGGTTCTTCAGCACTGTGCATTTCTGTTATCTCTACAGTACCATCCTCGACTATCTGTTCAGGATGCTCAGTTCCAAAAAACAATCCTTTTTGAGGTAGTAAACTAAATACAGCTTATCTCCAGTTTCCATAAATCCTTGGTACTTTATCAGGCATGTATTCCTTTCTGTTATTAACATGTTAGAGTATTGAGGACAGTGTGTGAGGAATCTAGCTGAGCATTTCCTTCTGGCATTCATCAAAAAGGTGCCACTCATGAGCACCTTCTGATCTTTTGCTTACTTGATGTAATGATCACTTGCCCCTTCCTCTGGAAGGACCAGAACTAGTGAATGATGAGCCTCACCATAATAAATCATTGCAATAGAGTCAAAACATAACTTTTAGGCATTTTTTTTTCAGGGACATTCCTGTTTTATGGAATTTAAAGATTTTGATGTCTGTGGTACAGGTATAAATTTATAAAGTACCATAATTTTCTTGTAAGTAGAATTGCAGAGGAATTACACCATTCTCATTAAAAGCACTAGCTTGCACCCAGTTGAAACAGTAAAGCTGACCTGTGAGTATATGCAATATGTATCTGTGCTTTACAGATTTTTAGACTTGGAATCCTATGGTTTTTCCAGGAAATACACAGTAATAATTGTCAACAATTACAATACTGCACATAAGCTTCAAATCAAAACCAGGTTTTCATAGAAAGAGTGTTTTCTAAACTTAAGCTTATGTTTTATCATGTGTTTT
This sequence comes from Neopsephotus bourkii, assembly GCF_033783945.1. NCBI lineage: Eukaryota > Metazoa > Chordata > Aves > Psittaciformes > Psittacidae > Neopsephotus > Neopsephotus bourkii. The sequence continues at coordinate 5,898,345 of NW_026902223.1, forward strand.
GATTGTTTTGTCTTAAGTCCTTGAAAAACACTGATATTAACAACAAATTAATTATTTTAATGTGGTGAACTGGTGTCTTTCCCCTCCCTACCTTAAATGATAGGCACCTATGGGGACATGCTGGGGTGATATCTCAGAAGGAGTGCGGGTGGAGGTTCCAAACACCGACTGCAGCCTACCTACCAAAGTCTTCTGGATAGCTGGAATTGTAAAATTGGCAGGTAAATTTATTTTAGTTGAAATTATTAAAATGATCAAAATAACTGTGTGAAGGGAGCTAATGATTGAGTCAGTGGTCACCTGGTTAGTATAATGTTAGTACAATCCAAGTGGTTAGTTTATTAGAGCTGCATCAATAGGTTAAATGTTTTAGCACTATCGCTATGTTATATGCTGTTTCCCAGGGTCTTCAGTGATGCTTGAGAATGCCTGGGGCTTTTTTCTGTATTTTGGGTTGTTTTTGTATTGCCTCAGTGCAATAAAAGTAGTGCAGAGTGAGAAGCAGATTGTATAATGGCAAGTAACTGTTCTTGGTTAGAAGTAAAAAATTCAAGATCACATAGCTAAGGTATGAAAAAACAGATACTGTAGGTAATAAATTAATTTTGTTGTCCTACACATAACTTCTAAAGGGTTATAAAATTTTTAATCAAAATTTGACTTACATGATGGCACATGCACACTTACTGAAACTATCTGTTCTGTGCATCAGTAGCATGCAGACAAGTGCCATAAGAATAACGTTCTATAAAAAGTCATAGTCTAGGAAATCTCATGTAATATATATTAGGATTGGCAAAGAAATGCTAATACGTATTTTATAATCTTGTTCAATTTTTATCTGCTTTACATGGGATTGCTTTCTTTCAGGCTACAATGCACTGCTAAGATATGAAGGCTTTGAAAATGATTCAAGTCTTGACTTCTGGTGCAACGTTTGTGGTTCTGACATCCACCCAGTTGGTTGGTGTGCAACCAGTGGGAAGCCCCTAGTCCCTCCTCGAAGTATGTAAATAGTAGTCTTACCCATTGATATGAAAGTTGCTTTATTAAACTAGATTTGCTCATGGTCCAGATACTAAAGTATTTTCTTACTATAGCAACTCTATCAACAGTTATGAATAAATCATTTCATTTTGTGGAAAAATAAGGACTTGACTGATGCTGAAAGTGTTTCTTGGAGTAGCCCATCTGATGTGACTTAAAGCTTTTAAGATGCAGGTGGAAGCAGTTAGCTGATCAGTGATGTGAACATGCACTGATTTTATTTATATTTAGTCATTACATTCTTTGCCCTGATGTACCCATAAACTTAATCTTGGGTAGCATTCATTCTCTAAAGAGGTTTTTGTCATTATTGTCATCCAGGCTTTTTAATAGTCATCTGGGATTTCTTCTTTACATATTCCAGACTCTAATACTGTCTCTAACGGACACAATTAAAAATCAGTGGCTTATTTTTTCCCCTTCATTTGCAACAGCCATCCAACACAAATACACAAACTGGAAAGCTTTTCTAGTGAAACGACTTACTGGTGCCAAAACACTTCCTCCTGACTTTTCTCAGAAGGTAAGGCTGATGCAATATAAATGATGTCATGTAACCAAAATTGCAGCACAATGTGAAGAACTGAAGTATCTTTCAATGGCACATTAGCTCCTTTTGATACAGTAGTTTCTTCCCTTAAATACAGTTTTCCTTGTAATCTCTCTTCTCCATTTATGTTAGCACTTGTCAGTACGTGTTTGGAAAACTGTTTCCTCTGGCAGAAAGTAATTTTCTTTTAAAATTTGTTAGTCTGTTTTAATTTTAAAATACCCCAATTTAAAAATAAATTAATAAACCCCAAACCAAAAGTGCCAGTCGGCTACCCTGTGATACATAAAACCAATTAAAACTAATTTTTCTAATTCAAGAATGGTTTTTGTCATGTACTATTTCAAGAAACTGAGCAAAATGCATTAATATAGCACGTACCTAGATGCAATAAAGGACATGCTTTTAAATGTTAATATATTTCATCTACTCTGGACTAGATTTTTTTTTTGCTGTCTGTAAGTCATATCTCTTAAGTGTGGCAGCTGCCTGTATATAATGTGTTGTAAGTTTACTTACTGATATGATGAGATATTACATGGCTTTCAGTAGGAATATTGTTGTCTTACACTGCACCTAGTATTAAAGAGTGAAGAACAAGGAACACATTTCTGCAGTTGTTCATTTCTAGTTAAAAATTGGCTCTTTTGGAAGCCAAATCAGATTAGCAAGATCTCAACACTTGGACTTAACAATGGAAACGGCAAGTGACAAATACTTAAACAGGATGTGTGTTATCAAGGCATATTAACATCTATTTCCATTTTTTTTCTTTCTTTTTGATATATTATCAGGAAATATGTTTGTGAGTGACCAGTTTTAATTATGTTGAAGGTTTGTTTTCCATGCCTTTTATAATAAATTATTTTAATTCTATTTTGTATTTTGCATGGATGAAAAAACAGAAAAACAATCTTGGGAGCTTGTTAAAATAATTTTTCAGTGTAATTTTATCCATCGTTCACAACTGAACGAACGTTCATTACATCACTGGAAGATTCCTGTAACCTATGTGAGAACTGCTATTAGAGGCTGTACTTGATAGAATTAGAGCATTGTAGGATCTATTCTACCCTTTTCTGAAACTTTTCATTCTTCCCCATGAACAGTGAAATACAAGAGACATCATTTGTGTCATTCTTGCAGGTTGTTTAGCAAGTATTTGAATTAAATGAGAAGCACATTGATACCAGCTTTACTAGCAGAAGACACATGGCTAAAGAAAACCACAGTATATTCTTACTGAATGGCTTTTTCTCCCTATTACTTTAAGGTGTCTGAGAGTATGCAGTATCCCTTCAAAACTTCCATGAGAGTAGAAGTTGTTGACAAAACACACCTTTGTCGAACAAGGGTAGCAGTTGTAGAGTGTGTCATTGGGGGACGATTAAGATTGGTGAATGAAGAAAGTGACGACAAAACTGATGACTTCTGGTGCCATATGTACAGTCCCCTCATTCATCATATTGGTTGGTCTCGAAGTATAGGACACAGATTTAAAAGATCTGGTAAGCTTGTTGTGGGTTAGAGGTGTCTTTGTGGGCAGTATTGGCTCGGAGAAGTCTGACTGAAGCAGTTCTATCACTTTACATAATTAAGAAAACTATCTTGAATGATGATCTTTAAAAATGTATAGTGTGGCCCAGGGGGTTTAACAATTACATTACACTTAGGAGTTTAAATTACAAGTATAAATGGTATATTTTGTAGCATTGGAAAAAAGCAAATTAGTTTTAGGTTGATTTGTGGTATGTCGATGGGATGCAGCAATAACCAGGGGTTAACAAACTGTCTAACCAGGAAAACCTTGAACTGTATTATTCAAACATGGTAAACCTCATGATGATACCTGGAATTACAGAGTCTTGCTCCACAAACTCCTCATTTCTTCACATCTGCCCTTGTCCAATGCAACATGGATAAAGTCTGGTTTTTAATATTTCTCTGCTCTGTTGAGCTTGTGTCTCTTGTCAGAAACAGAATTCTTGTAACACATGCACAAGGCATCCCTTGAGGGAAGCCTTCAGTTTTCCAAGCGCTTCAACTTTGACTGAAACCATTTTAGAAGTAAGACTGGTTAAAGAAATCAAGAGCAGTACTACTTCCCAGAAGTGGTGTCTCTAGCAGAGTTCCAGGGGTTGCCCTTGGAAAGTAGTATTGAAGAGTTGGCTAAACCCAGCGCTATATAAAACTGTAAACTTTTCTGTCATAACATAGTGCAAAGTAGTTACCAGTTTCTTGCAAAAGCTTCTCTGTGCATTTGCATCAGTTCTGTGACATAATCAAGTGGTCTTGTAAATACTGGATATTGGGGTTTTTCTGTAAATGTGATGGTGTTGTAGAGGTATTTCAGGAAGACGTCAGTAAGGAAAACAGCTGGATTATGGCCTTCAGAATTTTGTGGTAATCCCATTATAAACTATGTGCCTCCCATGCCAGTGATTGCACTGTATAAGTTAACTTATTCAGAAAAACATACTGTCTGCTATTAACAAAACTTCTGAATAACATCTACTATTACTCCTTGTAGATATTACAAAGAAACAGGATGGACATTTTGATGCACCCCCACATTTATTTATGAAGGTGAGTTTGCTGGCAAGAACACTGTTCTCAGAGTTGATTGAGGACTTAAGTCCAGCGCAGCACGTTACTTCTTTTATTCAAGCTCTTGCCTCATTTGGCCTCCTTAACATAAGTAGGGATGATACACCAGGTATTTCCATCTGTTGCTTTGGCAGTGTGGGGTTACATTTTGTTCCAGGCTTAGCAGAGTCTTAGCTTCTGGTGCTGTTATCTGATTCTTTAGGTAAAAGAGGTTGACGCAGCTGGAGAATTTTTTAAAGAAGGGATGAAATTGGAAGCTATAGACCCCTTAAACCTTTCGGCAATATGTGTGGCAACCATTAGAAAGGTAAGAAAGCAAATGTGTATTTTGGGAAGGTAGACAGGAATCCTTTATTTATTCGGTTTTATTCAGGCTTGAAACAAAAGAACTCAAAACCAAAATAAATGCAGTTCATTCGCGCAGTGGATGCTTATGGAATATGTCCAGTTACTGCTTATATACAACTACTATGAAAAAGACAATATTCAGGTAAATTTTTTTTTTTACTTTAATCCCTGGAAGTTCAGCCTTACCTTTAATTAGAGCATGTTTGTGAGATTAATTCAGCTAATTCTACCAACTGTTTTGCAACTGAAACCTCATCTTGCTTACTTGCAGAAGCCAATGAAGACATTTTAAGGATATACTTCTTTCCCAGCTTGATTGAAAGGGAGCTCATTCATGTGAAATCTATTTTAAAAGAGGAAGAAAGTGAGAAGTAGCTTAGCAGAATTGTGGAACCTTACCAGTGAGGAGTGCAGTTATGATTTTGAGTCTTTTGTCTCATTAATGGTGTGCAGAATATCTTTGCAAGCTAAAGATTAGACTGAATTATAGAGCTTTAGACGTAGAACTGATGTTCATGACTAGAGATCGGGAAAAGGAAATGTTCATCTCGTAACTTTGCTGTTAACAAAGGTACATCTGACCATAGTGCACCCAGGCTTGGAGACAGGTATGATCTGAGATTTTTTTTGTTCTGTTATAATTGAATGTCCTTCTAAGTGTGCTTCCATTATGATTGAGTTACTTTTCACTCTTTTGAAACATGGCATGCTTTCTTTCTAGCCTTATCACACAGTTCAAGGTATTTAATGTAAAATTTTGTTTTTCTTCACAAAGGTTTTAGCAGATGGCTATCTTATGATTGGGATTGATGGCTCAGAAGCAGCAGATGGGTCTGATTGGTTTTGTTACCATGCCACTTCCCCTTCTATTTTCCCTGTTGGTTTCTGTGAAATTAACATGATTGAACTAACTCCACCCAGAGGTACATATAGCATTCTGACCACATTTTATTTTGAATATTTTTCAGTGATATTGTATGTGCCATATGCTTTGTTTCTTAATTCAGCCTACAAAATTCGTGTCACTTTTTAGGACTTTCTCAAGTCTGAAACAGATACAACAGCATAACTTCAAAGTAATCAACAACAGAGATGACAAACCTCCAATTTAGAGTCAAATTGAACATTGATTTTCTGGCTAAAGCAATTTGCTTTTGCTGTCAGAAATTGAGGATAGCCACTGGTTAAATGGTACATCCATTAAGTGAATGGGAAGTATGCTTGTTACTAAAAGGACTGTTTAGAACATGGCTTTGCTTGGGAAGTCCTGGCCATCAAAAGAATTGAGAAGCATTGTAAAAAACCTCAGGCTTAGTCTAATTCACAGCGATACCAGAATATGCATAAACTTGAGCTTTGAGGAAGTAACCATGAGAGCTGTATGTTGCATAATCCCTTCTGTGAGAGAAAGCTGTCTGTCCACTAGCACATACGCCTACAGAAGACTGTATTGCCTTCATTCTTCCATTTTAATGTCTTCGTCTACTGATTTATAAAGGATTGTTACTAGCTGTATAACAGCAGATAATAATGGTTTTCTATGGATTTTATTTTCTCCATTCTCATTCTTGCAGGCTTCTACTTCATTGAATTAATTTTCTAGGTAATAACGACAAAGTGTAATGCAACATGAAGAAAATAATTTCATATCATTTTCATTATTGCACGCTAATGAATCTGTCATTGCTGAGTATGTGGAAAGTGCAGTTGGACAGATTTACTGCTATTTCTCAGTCAGTTCATTTAGTGAATTTATTGCCTACAAATTCATGGGCATAATCAGCCCTAAAAAATAGGTGGTGCAAGAGTCTCCTGAAATAAAGAAAGTGGGAGGAAAAAGCATGCATATCAATACGTATCAGTCAGTTTAGAAAGAAATATATTAAGTTGCTGATACAGAATAAGAAAAACCCTCCTATAATGAAACTCGTTCTCATTACTCTTCAAACACTACTTACACTATAGAATGTGAATTTTGTTGTTAGCACATTTATGATTCTTCTGTGTTTCTTTTATCATGGCAACCTTATCCTTTCTATACTTGTATTTTTTCCCTTTTGTTGCAGTTTTCCATAGTGGTTCTGTATCACCTGCTGAGCCATGATTAAAAATTGCACATGCAATAATCTAAAAGTCATTTGAAAGAGGAATTAACGGGAGTAAAATACAGAACATAATGCACATTACCATATTTAATAGGCTCACAGTAATCAAAGCTTCTTAGCTCTTACAAGAGGTGTGTTTTGCTTTCCAAGTTATGGGCTTGAAAATGGAGAGTTTCTGAATTCTGACTACTCCAGCGAGGACCACATGCACATGTCTGTAGTCTGAGTGTGGTGAGAACTTAAAGGACTTGCATAGAGATGTATTGATCTAGCCAGGAGCTGTACATTAACAAGAAAGCATTAATACATAGAACTGATACATTACTGCCCTTAGTGATTTTTAGCTCTCCAGCTACATCTATTCATGCAAATATTGCATACCTATTGTGAACACTTTTCCAGATTGCATGTAGCAGTGCAGATAAGTCACTGTGAAATCACTGGACTTTATACACTCATTCCTTCCAAACATCTTCATCTCGTGCTGGAATCGGTAGAAGATGCTTAGGCGCTTCAAGAATGGAATTGTATTTTGGGCTGCCTCATGAGTTTGACCCTGCAGAACTGAGCTAAGACCCCGTGGGAGCTCTCTGCCCCCCTTAGATGAGATCCAGCCATTTCCCGTAGCTCCCCATGCCCTGCCCATTGCACTCAATCTGTTCAGGATGTTCAGTGCTGCATATGACTACCAAGAAATCTTTCAAGCTGTTGTTGCTCTACCTAGAGTTTGAGAACTGTTGGTTTAAGCAGTTGTAGAAGTTGCCCAAAAGTCCTGCGTATTTTATGCATATTCAGTAGGCAAACAAAACCTAAATATATTTGGGAGATTTTTCTTTATAATACCCTTTAAAATTAAAGGGAAAAGATCCTGTAATTTTCCATAATATGGCTGGGTTTATGCTTATTTTAAAATATTCATGCTTGTTCTTACCACTCTGTTCCTAACAATTCAGGTGTTTAAATAGTGGAGCTCTTTCCCCACAGGAAAGACACTGGATGTGCTTAATTCCATGATCTGTTCTGGGTCATTTGTGTGGGGTATTATAGAGATCAAGGATCTACGTGGACAGAAAGCTTCAAGTATGAGTGATTAATTGTAACATTAAATGACACTTTCCATATTATCCAGAGGCTCATTCATCTGGTTTGTTGCAAATGGGTAACATCCAGGAGACTGTCTTGCCCTTTAGACAAAGCTCAGAGGGTGGAAGTTTCTGATGTTAATGTTTTGTTTCTTTGTGGTCTTTTTAGCCATAACACAGTGCCAGTAAGCTATTTTTGTTGTTGTTCTTTTGCATGATGCGTGCAGTTGATGTATGTAAATATTGTTTCCATTTCACAGGTTATGCAAAACTCCCTTTTAAATGGTTTGACTACCTCAGGGAAACTGACTCAATAGCAGCACCTGTAAAGCTCTTCAACAAGGTAATAAACATTCTACATCTTTAAATTGAATTAGCATTTTCTTTACATTTCTATCTGTAATCAGTGGGATTGACCCATTTCATTAAGTGCAAATTTAAAAAACTAAGGCAACAGAGACTTACAGAAATAAGAACCATTTAAATATGTTAAGCTTCAATGTTTGTGAAATAGAGAGTATATGAAACTTGGTATTTCCCTACATGAAGTTGACTGAAATACTTATTCCAATATTGTGCTTAAACCATCTCAATTAACATGTTTGCTTACTGCTTTTTGCCTTATTTGCTTTTCCAGGAAGTTCCAAACCATGGGTTTCATGTTGGAATGAAACTGGAGGCTGTTGATCTGATGGAACCTCGCCTGGTATGTGTGGCCACAGTAACTCGCATTATCCATCGTCTTCTGAGAATACACTTCGATGGATGGGAAGATGAGTATGATCAGTGGGTGGACTGCGAGTCCCCAGACCTTTATCCAGTGGGATGGTGCCAGCTAACTGGATATCCACTACAGCCACCAGCGCCACAGTGTAAGTCCCTGTCTTGTCAAGAATGTAACAGTTGCTTCTGATCCTTGTTCTTCAGTGATGATTTTCTCTGACTTCATCCTTTTCAAGTCAGGTCCCCAGCCATAACAAAGACAGTGCAAGATCTCGCTAATGCTTGGAAGTATACAGTTCTGATCTTTCCCACCTTGACTTCAAAAGTACTTCTGGGTGCTTTTGTGGCTACTATTTCTTTTAATGCCAGAAGATGCTTGTTTGATGCAGGGGGAAAAACCTGCTACTTACTCATCACTTGTGGATAATATGACTGAGAATTTCTATTGCTTTAAGATTGCAAATATATATGCTTTACATACTGGATTTGATGGAGCTCTGCATGTGCATTGCTATTCATGTGCAGAAGTATTTATGTGGTAAGGCTGTCTTTTTAGTGCATCAAGACTTGTCCTGCCAGGTTAAGTTATATGACTATAATTGATAACTGTATTTTGCAAACTGTTAACATTTAGTGAGAGGGCAACAGTAGTTTCTGTTAGTAATTTAATGGGAGGCTTTTCCCATAACAAACATACTCTGCTTTTGTTCAGTCACCAGGGGAAAACTTTCGTAACTGAGTAACAGCTTTGATACATTCTGAAGTGGTTTTCCAAAATTTAAAGTTAAATTCTAAACTTTAATTTAGAATTTTGAATCCTTTTGCAGCATCAAGAGACAGCCAGTCGAGTTCCTCAAAACAGAAGAAGAAAGCTAAATCACAGCAGTACAAAGGACATAAAAAAAGTGGGTGACAAAGTGGGGTTTGCACTTTACTTGTTGTTTAAAGTTTGTGGTCTCTCTCTAAGTGCCTATTCGATTTGGGAATGTTTGTGTGAAAACTGGTGTTATACTTAAAGGTGCAGTATGCCATAAAAGGAACTTTTTCACTGAGAATAACCCATTTTTGTAACTAGCAAGAAGGTAGATGTTGCTGCTAATAACCTGTATTAATTGTAGGTGGACAACTGTTACAATAGTTGTAGTATTCACACATAATTTAATAATACAGTCACTATGTAGGTGGACTGCCTTACACAGAATACTCGGGTATCAATTAACACACTTTTACCTCTGCTTTTTGTAACACAGGTGTAGCAATAAGAGCCAAGTTACTCGGGTCAGAAAGAATGAGATGTAGAAAACTTACATTACCATCTGCCTGGCTCAGTTTTAACATAAAAGTGACTTATTGCTGGGGTTGTTTAGCTGAGACATCTGTGGGAATCTGTATGTAAATAAGACTTTGATATGATTATTTTCAGAAGTAATAAATAGCACTGCTGGATGTGACTATTCTTGTCACAGTAAAACACAGTGATGACGTATTTAAGAATCCGAAGCATTCAGATTCTTTCCACAGTAATTGTTTCCTTTGGGATCAAATTATCTTCAAAGTTCACAACCAGTTTGAAGTCACACAAATGCACATTTTGCATTTCTTCATCTTTTAATTTCCGTGATTGTTGGTTTAAGCTGAAATCTGTTTTGTATGAGTAAAATACGGGGAGTATTTTTTTTCTGCTACATAAGAATGAATTTTGTCCTTATACAAGTAGATTGTCTTGTTCCAGACAGCTTAAGTATGTATTACATTTGGAGCATCAACTCATTTTGCTCATTCATTCTCTTGATGTTTTCTTAAAAACTGGAATATTGAATAGAAGGTGCAGATCAACTACAGAAAACTCAAGACACATTTGTGTGAGCTTTAGCTCTGTTTCCTCTACTTCTCTTGTTTCAAATCTTACTATGTTTGAACAGTAGTTTGTTGTAATAAGATGAATTCACTAATTTCTGTTCCATCACAGTTGTAGCTGTCAGGGAAGGGCCCATTGGCCTGGGATAGGAAAAAAAAGATACCTTGTTTCTGAGTAGGAGCTGAAGCTGCTAAACTCTTGAGTTAGGTCTGCCCTGGCTTCCTGGGGTGATTCTGAGGATTGTGTCAAATGAGATTATGGTTTTACCTCAGGCTTTCCCTGTGATAGAAGGATTCACTTCAGTGAAGGGCTGTGCTGCAGTTTTGTAGGACTAATGTGAGGAGCTAAAACCCTTGTCTTCCCAGTCCATTTGTGAATGGTTCTATTAAGGTAATCTAGAACCTCCTTCACTAGTCATTGCAGAAAGCAACCTTTGCCATTTTGATCTTCGGACGTAAAGAGAAGTTGACCAGTGAATGCCACAGAAAAAGCAGGTTTCTGGGAAGCTCTTACGACCTCTTGTTAGCTGTCTCAAACATTGCACTCTTTCTGCTTTCTGCTCTTAGAGGAAATAAACAGTAACATGCAGATCCTCTTCAGAATCTTGCAGTGGTATTCTGAATAGAATTCAGGTACAGAAGAACAGGAGCTGATCTGAGAACATCAATCTGAAAAGCTATGAGTGCTGTTGCCTTAAGCTAGAGAAAGGTGCCTATACCACTAATTGCCTTTGTGTAGGGCCTCTTCTTTTATAAATCTGGGCTGTCTGAGCAAATTTTTAGCACACTTTGCTAGACCATCCTGCTCCTTACCTCATCCCTCTCCTTTCACCCAATAGCTCTGCAAAAGTTTCTTGGCATCTCTCTTTGTGAGTGCGACACAAACACCGTAAAGGAAATTCCTCTTATCTAGTGCCATAGGAAGATTTATTCTAGGGGAATTCGTTCTTCATTTCTCACTATCTGAAGTAAATTAGGGCTGTGAAAACAAGGAAGAACTTCCAGTGGTTTCTGGACAGTCTACTAAGAAATCTATTTAATTATCATCAGATGAGAGAACAAGGTCATGAAGAGTTATAGTTGGCTGCCTCCTATGCGTTTGTTGGTTTTTTTCCTAAGTAGGTTATGGCAACAGAAGTGCTGAGTCACAGGAAACAACACTGAGAAGATGTTTTCTGTAGCCTTATATTGTTCAGTACTTGTACATAAAAAATAGTCTTATTTGAAAAGGATTTCAGTCATAAAACTGTATAATGCAGCAGTAATGGAAAGTAACCACAGATTATTGGCAGGAAACTCTCTTAATTAAACTGGATTATTTTTAGCACAGAGAGGTGTTACTTCCACATATTTTCTCATGTACTCACAAGGCACTCCAGAATGTCTTCAGGTCATTCTGCTGTGGATAATGATGAAGACATCTAGTGCAGGATTTCATCTTCTTGCTGACTCCATTGAGAAGTGAGTAGCTTGTATTCAGTGTGAAGCAGAACTGATAATAGTGAACTCTGCAATAATGGAATCATGGTAAAAGAGAAGGAAGTTTGACTCCTACTGTGCCACTACAGAAACTGGTATAACCAGCAGGATTAACATTCATGTAACACTGAATTTCTCGGTGAACAGTAGGAGTTACCTAATACACTTTAACCCAAGCGTTTATTTTAGTTTGACTTGATGTTTAGAGAGGAAGATCCCAGTTGGGAAGAAACCTGACAGTTTGTCCAGCCCACCCATGACAGGTGAGGTGCAGAGGAGCTTCTCTGGTGATGAAGAGTTGACTCCTCCTCCCTATCGAACCCTTCCAGCACAGACAGCCCCAGAGGCCTTCCAGCCTCCCAGGACTAGCCGAGGGTTCAGTCCCAGCCTCAAAACAGGTAACTAGCCACATCGGTCTCTGTTACTGCAGAGGGAAATGATGGACAGGGTGGGGAACTACACATAGTCTAGCATGTAACGTGCTGACTCATCAAATCTCTTTCCTTTTTGTTCTTTAAGTTTTGGTTGGTTTTATTTCTGTTAGAGAGCTTTTCATTCTCACTGACACACCATGTCACTGAATTCATTGTAGGAAGCTATTGCAGCTGGGTTAGAACTTCATAGCAGGTCATATTGCAGGTTATTGAGGCACAGAGGAGCTCTGCAGAGTTTCAAAATGCACTCTGTAACTGAATGATAGTGTGGATTTGGGAAGACTTGATGCAGGCAGGAAGTTAGTGTGGATTGTCTTTTGCAGAGGAAGTAACTGTAGACAGAGTGCTTTTTGCTTTCATGTCAGAAAAGCAGTTATTTGGGAAGAGACCTTCAGAATAGAAGATGATTTGAAAGTTTGTGGGTTACTAATATAGATAATGCTTAGAAAATAATTTGGCCTTTAGGATTTTGATCTCGTCATAAAACCTGGCTTCTTTTAAGTATCAACAGTGCAAGTGTGCATCCGTATGAGTAAGCAGAGGAAAAACTCCGAAAAAATCATTTCTATTGAGTAAGTGAATTAAAATTTGGGGTTTATTTAAGGATAGTTTATGTAATCAGTCCACTGCAAGGCCCTGTTAGGGTTTTTTTCTCTTCCCTTTTCCTAACGTACGGCAAAAGGCTATAGCAACTAAACAAATACATCTAACAAATGTGGTTTAGTGATATATCTGTTGGACAAATGGGATCATGTTCTCCCTGCAGGGCAGTTACGAGGTTGATAGATCTAGCTTCATATTTGCTTGATTTACACTCCTGTAAACTTCCTGAAGTTTGAGGAGGCTGCCAGTATTGGCACTTCCCTTGGCTGTAGAACAGTCAGAATAGTTCTTCTTGTCCATCTGTGTCTGTTAACACACTAGGACATGGTAACCTGGTTGCCTTCTTTAGACCCTAAGGACAAATCTCAACTCCTCTTCACACATCTCTCAATGCTTCTCAAGAACTTCATTTTTACTCCAGCTTGCTGTTCATGTATCTGTCCTTTAGCAAAGTCTTTGATGCAGAAGAGAAGCCTTGCTTAAGAGAGAACATTCTGGAGCGCTTGTTTCTGCACAGCTTTTCTTCTCTTACTGCAAATCTGCACTTGTATTGCATTCTTGTAGTGCACAGACACACAGAGTCTGAGTGTTCTGTGTCACTCAATGTCTGAGTGTTCTGTGTCACTCAATATCTGAGTTCCTATGAAACACCCCTATTCCTTTGTTTGTGACACCCAGTGCTTTCTATGATCATTTTGGGGTAACTTTTTGAAGTTCTGAATTTTGGAGAGTCTGGAAAAAATCACTTGTGATACAAGCTTGTTATTATCCAAAGGTCTTTAAGTCTGGGGAAGAGGACATAACCCTGATACCATATTATAAGTTACCATATTTGAGATCAGCTGGAATGTGTTTATTGCATAGATATTCCTCAGCATCATGCACTGCCTCGTCTTTTAGTAGCCATAGAAAGGATGTAGGCACATTGCAGGAGATGTTTGATTTGGGCGATTTGGTTTTGAATTGAAGTCCTGGAAGATCAGTAGCAAGAGGCATCTGCTGTAAAGCATCTTATGTCATGCTCGTTAAAGAACTCTTACCTTTTGTACTATCATAAGCACAGGAGGAGGTTTCGGTACCTCATCTTAGTAGTATGAAGTGGTTTGCTCTGTTCCTTCATATGTACAAGTACCTCACATCTTTGAGTCATATGAAATGATCTTTTAAGCACTGAAATGCAACTGTTGGACAGCCTCACTTTTTGAAAAGAGCCTATAGCCAGCCTGGCAGAGGAGGAGATTGTTAGGAGAGACTCACCCTGCTTCTGCACATACTCTAGACCGTGCTGCTCTGTTCCATATTGATGTCTGGGGGGTTGAATGACATTGCATGAGACAATCTTCCTCTATTTCCAGGCAAACCACTGAGACTGTTTAAAGGGGGGTACCTTGTGCAACTGCATCACTTTTACTTCCAACATTGACTTCCATTAGCTTGTTTGTTCTCCTTTCAAGTAACTTTTGTTGTATAGCTGTAACTAAGCTTTTCTTATTGAGGGCTGAAGTTAAAAGCTGTATAATAGGGACATCTAACTGTAAGGATTTCAGTTCAAATTAGCCAGAGGCAAGCCAAATTATGGAGACTGCTATTACTCTTGTACCTGCAGAAGCATTCTGCAAGTACTGGGGAGAGAAGTGAAAGAACATGCCTGGTGGAGGTTAGATTGTACCCCTGACCTCTGGGTACCCTTTGCTTCAGGTATTAGCAGCATATTCAAGTATCCCATTATGTGTCTTATTTAGACAGCACGTTTTTTTGTCCTCCAGAGATCAAGATTTCTTGATCAGAATTGGGTGTAATTCAGGGGAAAGTGTTCAGAAGGAGGAAAAAGGCAGCAAGAAACTGGGCTTTGTAGGTGGGAGGATTAAATTAATAATATTAATTAAATTAATAATTAAGTATTTAATAATATTAAATTAATATTTTAATTTAAGTTAGCACAAGAGTTTGTTTCAACAGGGAAGATGACATAGAAAAACAATAAAAGGGCAATCAAATGGCTTTTAAGCTACTGCAGGGTTACTAGTAGCAACTAGCTAGTAACTACCTAGTAGGTTATGGGTTGGGGTTTTTTCCACCTCATTGCATATTTCTGCATTTCCAGATAAATTGATAATGCATATAAACTGTGTATTCAGAAGCTGTAATGCTCTTCTCATTCATTCAGTCAGAGAACCATTATTTGTTTATAACCAACCCTAACCTTTTAATGGGGGTACTGCACCTTTAATGAAAGACATAACATGTTTTATTTTGAGTGTTGCTTTCACTGTGTTCATATTTTGGTAATTGTCACTCTTCATTAATGAAACTGGAAAAGTAATTATGACATTGCTCTTCATAACATCTATTTTTATGTCTTAGATCTCATTTCTATTTTATTTGTACAAAAGAAAGAAGAGAAAAGATTAAAGCTACAAAAAAAAGACGTTTTGCTTGAATAAAACTTACCTTTTGGGATCTTAAAATGTTAATGATGTATTATGAAATCTTTGTCAATGTATTATCTCGCTTGGACCACTGACAATAATTGAGCTAAGTAATGTGAGTTTAGATTGTATATGGCCAACAGTTCATCTTATTCTTACTTGTATAAAGACTAAATAGGAGGTAAACAGTAAAATAAGTGTTCTGAGCAAGTCATTATTCCTATGCTTCAAGCAGTGTTTTAAAATACTGAATTCTGCAGAAAACCCTGTACAGAATATATTACTCTGTGTAGTTTGTTCAAATATGTTAATATTAGAGCATAACTTAATGTTTAATTTATGGTCAGAAAGCATCTGCTTTCAGTGGGGTACTGGCTGTTAGAAGAATGCAGAATATAATATTAAGTAAATTTAAGGAAAATTTTACTTCCTTTAAAATTTATCCATCTTTCATGTTCATCTTTAATTTTTAGTGACTTCATTGCAACTGAAGGAGGAGTTGCTAGACGGGGAAGAATACAGCTTCCTTCAAGGAGCATCTGATCAGGAAAGCAACGGATCTGCCAGTTACTACATCAAACAAGAACCATGAGGCAGCTCAGAGAAGTGAGGGGCAGAGAACTGGTGACAGGAAAAGAGCCTTTCTCCAAGACTGACTGATTTTGCTCCCACTTGGATGGTGCAGTTCAGGTGACTGTACCTGGGGCACTTTGCTAACTGTAGATGAGTTAGACTCAGTTCAGAACTTTTTTTGGAAGGGCGGGGAAACTATTTTAGTGAAAAAGATTTTTCAATTTATTAAAAAACGGGAAAAAAGGACACTTTTGTGTTGTATTTGAAGCTTTTGAAAGAATTTTGTAATATTTTCAAGTTCAGATTTATTGTGCATTGTTAACAAGAACTGAAAATCTAATTTTTTGGTAAGATTAAAGTTTAATTAGCATGATTGTGGGAAGCGGTTGGAGGAAGCTATAGGTGCAAATACAAAGGAACTGTCATAACAAATGAACCTTTTTGGTACAAGTTGGGGAGACTTTTAGACTCTTGTGAACTGCACTGGTCACGCCTCTGGTTTTTTGTTTATTTGGTGTTGTGTTTTTTTTTTTAATTGTGAAAATAAGGCATTTAAGCCCTGATTTAGAGGCATAAATTGTGTGGAAGATAGTCATGTAAAGCTCTACTCAATGAGTAGCCCCAGTTGCAACGGAGCCATCGCCTGAGGATTTTAACTTTTCAAGATGTTTTTCTTTAGTTTAAAATACTTTTTTATATATATATATGTGTAAAATTTTTTGTGTTTTTAAGTTCCTTAGGGTCTGATTCAGTGCCCATCAATATCAGTAGCCTTGTCTCCAGTGACTGCAGTGGTCATTGGATTGGGACTATGAAGCTCTTCTCTGTACATGAATGTCTGTAGACTTGGAATGCTTCAGCAAATGTTTACAGAGCCCTATGCCAAACTGGAACTTCAGCAAATCCCCTTATTTGGAAGAGTATTTTTAGCTATAAATTTAGACTAAAGAAGAAACTTAGACAAACAGTAGCTCAGGCCTCCCTTAGTCATGGGAAGGAACTTCTGAGTATTCCTTCTGATGATTTTTCCCATTCAGAATAACCTAGCTGTTTCCTTACCATCTTACATATTTATTTGTGAACATTCAAACCTGATGTTCCGCGTGGTTTCAGGTGAGCTAAAAGGAGCCATACATTATAGGTTAAAAAGAGTTCCGTTCCGCACAGCCTGCAGTATTCCTTTCTTGCTGCAATAGCGTAGTATGGAAGGTGAGACTAGAGAACAGTATGTAAATCATATGCTGTCTAGTATATAATTCATAAACTGGATTTGCCTATTGCCTGGAATCCTTGTGTCTCACTTCTAGTATCCCATTAGCCCCACCTGCTTGACTGTCCAGATTTTTTAAAGGCAATGTAAAAGAATGGGAGCAACTACCAGTATAATACAGAGTACTTAGCATGAGCTCTTAGTTCGGATTCCATCCTTCCATGGTTTTTAACCTTTGTACCTTTTTGTAACTGATGTCATTCATGGTGTTGAATAACGAAATGGTTCAGCCCTGCAGAGCTGTGACTGGGAAAATGTGCATCAAGAGCTTTAGCTTTTACCAGTAAGGTTCATTAACTAAACTCTCAGGAATTAACTGCGTATGTTCTACAAGTGCTTCTGGGTCTTCACAGGTCCCCCTTTCAGAGCAGTACAATGATCATCTGACTCTTGACCATAAATTAGGGCTTAAAAGAGAAACTAATCAAAATGATTAACATCTGTGTTCCGACAGCCTAAGAAATGCTTTAAGGATATGAACCCACAGAGCCCCAGGAGACCATTTTTGTATATTGTTGTTTAAGCTTAAAAAAAACAAAACCAAGTGCATAGAAAGTTGAAAACCAGCAATTTGATTATTTTCTAAAATATTGCTCTAACTTTGGGTACATAGTATTGGTGATATGCACAGGTTTACCTCATTCTATGCAAGAGGGGTTAATTATGTAAAGTTTTGTATTTACTACTGGAAGTAAAACTGTCCTGTATAGTGTAGGAATGTCTGGAATTCTTTTCTCCCTCACTGGTAACGTTTCTTAAATCATGACCCCTGTTTACCAACAGCTTCTTATATTGACCGAATCTGGTTATCCGATGATAAGTATCTGTAACTTCAGATGGTAAAGATATTTTAGCTCTCTAAAATAGCCATAAAAAGGACTTTGTCTGGCTTGGTAGACTTCAAATATGTTCTGTCAGCTTCTGACCCATCCACAGCTTTTCTTTTGAACAGCCTGGATTGGAGGAGTAGGATTAGAGACCATTGCAATGACACTTTGAGCCTTGACTAACTTTTTTTTTCCCCCATGTTCTCAATTTTAACCTACTTTATAATCCAGCTCTGCAAGCATTGATGTGGTTTGGTAAGTACATCACTAATGATTTTTATCGTTTATAATGCAGCGCCTTGCAGATTGTCCCAGTCAGCTGGACCAGGGTTGGCACAATCTTGCTTTCTTCTCTCATCTTCTGACTTCAGTCAAAAAACTGTTGCATTCATTTGTGTTTTATTATGTGGAAGCTCAGGCTGCTAACAAGGTATATTGCCAAGTCTGTGAACCTTGGGCTTCTGTGTATTGCCCAGGCTTGTACCTGACTTCTAAGTTATGGTTTTCAAATGTCAAGAGGGAAAACTAGTGCTTACATTGAACACACTTCCTGTGATGGAAAAATGTAAGAATCAGATTTGAAGTCTCTCAGTCTTTATAATGTTCTTTTAAAATGGTTATTTTATTCACTAAACACTAAAGGATGTGAGTTGAAGCATTTTCAGATACATGTGTAGCTTCAGTGTGAGTTGGGTGAAATCTCTCATGTTTCTGAATTCCAAATGTACCTTAATTGTCAAGTACAGTGAAACCTGTCCAAAGGAAACCATGTAAGGAGCCAATTGAAGTCACTTGGGAGAGGATTAAGAACCCAAGCAAAATTATGCTGGCTATTTAGAATCGTCTCTTAAGGAGCAGGCAGCTGGCTGTGTTACCCATGGAGTAGGCTTCACGGTAGTCAGTAACATGGCTGTTGGTGTTTTTATCTTCACTTTAAGCCATGTCAGGTGGCTAGAAGAGTGGCCAAGTGTTGGACATCTGAAATCTTCAGTGGGGTCAAACTGACTTCAGTATTGGGCACAGCTGGTCTTCACACCCCTACGGTAGCAAGAGTTCTACCTTACTTTGCGGCTACCCTTCTGTTACTGCTCAGAATCCTTCTGCTGGTCTTTGGGTTTCATGTTATTTTAAACACAGGTCTTTTAACCTTGCTGCATCTGAGGAAAGCTAAAGCAGTTACCGATTCCTTGTCCTACGGATACTAACACGGGTTTCAGTGTTTGTTTGGTTTTTTTATTGTTGTTTTTATGTGATGTGAATACCCTCTCCCGTCAATATTTGTATGATGGTGCTAATATATTTGGTAACAATCCTTTATTGGGAAGGGATTTTAAAAAAACTGTGATTGAAACTGAATTTTTCTTCCTTTTACTTTTCATATTTAACACAAAAAGCCACAGCCATTTATACAAGCAAAAGGCATCAGCTTTGGCCCCTGGGAAAACATTGGGGGCGGGAATCAAGATTAAATGGGATTTTTACATCATTTCTGTATGTATTTGATATATAGATCAATATCTGTACAAATTTAATCTTTTATTTTCTTGGTAATTTGTGTGGTCAGTGAGAGAGTTATTTAAAGCTTTCTCATGCAGTGTACATAACTAAGTGAAAAAATGCTTTTGGAGAAATTAATGTTCCTTTCATTTTTACGAGACTGCAGATTTTCAGCATGGATGTGAAAAGCATTAAAATTATAACTTTGTGTACAAGATGAAAATAATTCACTAAATTTGCCTTTTTTACACAAAATAAAAATGATAAAAAGTCTTTTCCTGAACAGTGATTTGTTTTGCTGTAGAATGCACCCCTTGGCATGTACATAAACACATTCCAGCTTGTTTTCTTTAGTGGGTTTCAGCTGACAAGAGGGGAGATTGAGAAGAGTTTATGCAGTTCTTCCCTGTGAGGGTGCTGAGGCACTGGTATAGGGTGCCCAGAGACGCTGTGGCTGCCCCCTCCCTGGCAGTGGACTCTTATTTCACGGTTGGTATTAATAGCTGTGTAGGGAGGAACACTTTGTCATGGGGTAGCACTCATTTTTCTTCTAGTTCAGTTCTGCTGTGGTGGGAGTAGCTTGAGCATCCCTTCAGGCTTCCCTTTGCAAGCTGGCTTTGTGACTAATGTACTTTTGCAGCATTCAATGCAACTTTTGTAGTCAACAGAAGTCACTGGATTATTACTGATATGCCTGTATGTGACTGACAGTTGGTGTTAAATAATCCTCCTACACAAGGCAAATACTGAACAACAAAATCAGATGTCTTATGTGGACACCTGAACACAGCAGACTGTCTGTTTTACAGTGAAAGCACCACAACACAATTACTTCATATGAATTTATTTGACAGTGCTGAAAACGACTAAGATAACCGTGGTTGCTCCCAGGTAGTAGCTGGAATGAGATGATGCGTTTAGAAGGCACAAGTCACTGTGGCAACTCAGTTCACTCGTAGATCCAGTCATGTGCACAAGACTTGAAGTCAACGAGCTCTGCAGGTTTGAACCACAGGTTGATCTCCTTCTGCGCGCTCTCCACAGAGTCACTACCGTGAATGATGTTTCTGGGGAAGGAAAGAAGCACATTGTTCAAATAAAAACACACTTCATCAACCTAAGAAGCTCTCCTTAAGTAAAACCATGAAGCATCTAGAGCTGCACGACTGCTACTGCAGGTACAATGCTCAGGCACCCCCTCTGGAAGAGCTACTGAAGCCTGGCAGGGTGACTACAGCTACTGTGCTACAACAGCCACTGCCACCGACTGATCTTACACAAAGCTCTGATGAGGAGAGACAGTTCAAAACAAATCAGTTTTGTGCCAAGCCATTTCCTTAAGTAGCAGTCAAGGGTTGTGACCTGCAAGTAAAACACCATCAGACTAGGACAGCTACCAACAGTCTTGACTCCCTAGAATCAAAGATACCACTATGGAGTTGTTAATCTGTATTGGTAACAAGCTGAGCACAAACCTTCCTACTTGAATGCAGAAGTCACCACGGATGGTACCAGGCTTGGAGTCTGCAGGGTTTGTTTCCCCGAGCATCACTCTCCCGGTTTTAACCACATTGAGTCCTTCCCATACCTTAAGTAAAAACAAATCCCATTTAGCATTGCTTATACAGAATACCAAAGATTAATCTTTGCTAATCACACACTTGGCAAAGAAACGGGGGCTCTACCACCAAGAAAATTAACCCAACCTGGAGTCTTTTCACTACCTAAAGGGGCTGACAAGAAAGCTCAAGAGGGACTTTTTTACAGTGGCCTGTAGGGACAGAAAAAGGGGGAACGGCTTTAATCTGACAGAGACTGAGCTGAGCTCTTAGGCAGAAGCTCTTCCCCGTGAGGGTGCTGAGGCGCTGGCACAGGGTGCCCAGAGGAGCCATGGCTGCCCCATCCCTGGCAGTGTTCAAGGCCAGGTTGGACACAGGGGCTTGAAGCAAGCTGCTCTAGTGGAAGATGTCCCTGCCCAGGGCAGGGGGTTGGAACTGGATTCTAGGATTCTCTCTTAGGCCTGCAACACTGACTTAGGAAAACACCCAGGGACTGAAAGTGACTGTGAAAAGGACTATTGCCACTATCACTCCAGCAAAGATGCTTCACCACACCTCAGTTAACTGATGTACAAGGCCAACTCCAAAACCCTTCTGTTGGCCAGGGTAAGGACAGCCCAAGCAGGTGCTCCTCACCAGCTACAGTCAGAACTGGAGCAAAAGCTATTAGGGCAATTGTATTGTTTTGGGGGCAGTGTAAAAAAGAGTGACACAAAGATGGATTTCTGACCCTTTTTTGCCAAAACCAGAAGATTGTTTGGTGCACGCTAAGCATTTTAATGCGTACTTTATACATGCACACTTTCTTGTTAATACATAGTAACTTCCTATGAGATTGTCTTCACAGTGTTTTTCTTTTGCCACTATCAGAACTGGGCAGTGTGAGAAAGTGTTTCTGCAACAGTATCTCTGAGTATTTTACATTTACAGAGCAAGATGAATAAGAACGTAGCCCTCAAGTGAAACAAAGCCACTTACCATGGCCACAACAGGTCCAGAGTTCATGTACTTAACCAAACCAGGGTAGAACGGTCTGTCTTTCAGGTCAATGTAATGTTGCTTCAGAAGGTCTTCAGAGGCCTTTAAAAGAGATGTAACATTATGTATCGTGCCACAAAAGGTATCACTGCTGCAAGACTACAGCATCAGAGACGGGATCCATCAGTCATTAGCAGCTGCTGCAATGCTGTTATGGGTTTCAACGGAAGTTCTTAATGCACAACCTGAGGAGGGCACAATGCACTACTGTCAGTGCTGTGCGGTGTCAAGCTATTTGCATTACAGCAATCCTCAGAGCATCTGGATCTGTGTATGTCATTCCCTAACGCAACCTTCCACTCAAGGTCATTTCCTCGCTCTGTTAGCTGCCATTAAGCCTTTTAAGCACAATTTGTTTGCTTAGGAAATGGCAGATACCAAACGTTTGTGCGTGATCCGCAGCTCGGCCTCATGGGTGAGCTGCTGGGCAACCCCGGCCTCGGATCCCCATCCTCATGCCGGAGGAGCCGCACACCAGACACACGTGTGTGCCGATGCAAGCACCGCTCCAGGTAGGCGAGGGGCAGCGCCCGGCGCAGGGGACTTACGTGCACCAGCTTCATGGCCACCAGGCGGAAGCCCTTCTGCTCGAACCGCTTGATGATCTCTCCCACCAGCCCACGCTGGACGCCGTCGGGTTTGACGGCGATGAAGGTGCGCTCGTTGTTGGCCGCCATCGCGCTGCGGGGCACAGGGGAACCAGCGGCCTCAAGGTCGGCGGGACCCGGAGCCCGCCCCGCCCGCGCACACGTGGCACCGGGACCGCGGCGTGCCCCGTCCCGTCCACCCCCTCCCGGGCCCCGCTACCGCCCGGCGCCGCCGCTCGCCGGGGCGAGGCCCGCAGGCCGCTGCCGCCGCGCCCGGCACTAAGGAAGCCCGCCTGCCTTAAAGCACAGGGGACTGGCGAGGCCCGCACCCCCTCATGGAGCGGACCGGAGCGGGGAGGCCCGGCCCTCGCCTCACCTCTCTGGAGCTCCCGCAGCCGCCGCCTTCCCCACCGCAGCCGCCGAAGGAAGAGGAGGAGGCGGCGGCGAGCCGTCTCCGGATCCCCCGCCCTGCGCAGAGGAGGAGCCGCCGGGCCTGCGGCGCTTGGGGGCGGGCCTGGCGGGGCTGGGGGCTCGCTTCGGCGCTCGCCCGCCCACTCCCGCCAGACCGGGGCCTGGGGCTGGTCCGGGCCGAGCTGGGCCTGGTGGCGGCCGCTGCGCTCCTGCTGAGCCCTGTCCGAGGCCCCGCCTGGCAGGCGGCCGGGCCGTGTGTGCCAAGCGGCACCTGTCGCGTTGACGCGGGATTCGTTTGCAGTTGCAGCACTGGGGCCATCGCTGTTCTCCGCAGTGCCCAGATTGAGGACGTTTGATTGCACTAAATCAGGTTTGACTCGGAGGGTCCTGCTTTGCCGTTCTCAGAGGCATCCCCACAGGTTGCTGACCGAGCAGCACCCTCACAGCTGCTGGAAATGGTGTTCTCACAGAACAGTGGTGCTGGAGCGGCAGGCCAGGCGAGTTGCCGGTGGTTTTGTTGTGGTGCGGGGAGATGAAGCTGCGAAGTGTCAAAATGCAGATGTAAAACTGAACAGCCGCTGGCCTTGCGTGCTAACAACAGTAACAAGAGTGGTGTTACTGTCTATTATGTTTACTACGTGGCCTTTGACTAATTTACACCTTGAGCTGGTGATAATGGTGTGCCACAGCTGCAGCGTTAGTGCCATACCCTGTGCAGCACTTGTGCAGTCACAGGCCACTTGGTGAAACTGGACGTGTTCACTGGGCATTGCGGATGAGGAGTGTGGGCACTGACCTCCTTCCTTTCAGTCCCAACCCATGACACTCAGCAGCCGCTTTCTGATGCTCTCCAGATAACCCATATTTCTCCATTTTGTAGTAAGCAAATCAAGAAAAAGGAATCTCAAGTAATCCTTTGAGCAAAAGGGGACCTGGAGACTCATCTCGTGCACAGGTTTGTTTCAGCTTCCCTTTTCTCCAACAGCCTTTAACTTAATTATGTACCTTCTCTAACACAGAGTATTTTCAGAAGAGAAGCTACACCTTCACCTACGGTTTGGCAGTCAGGCAATTGTTCCCTCTTTATAGTCACTGATTAGATCTAAAACAGTACAATGAGAATTCACTTTTATTTCACTTAAGAAACAGCCAATGTTGTTTTATTATGCACAGTCTCTTTTTAGGAGTAAGGTGTCTTCATCAAGTATCACAAGCATTGAATTCAGCATTCATTACACAGTTCAGTATTTGAAACAACTCACTGTAGGAAAAAAACATGTAGGACTTTGGACAACTGATTTAATGAAACTCTTGCTTTTACTGAATACAAGATTGCAGGTAGATAAATACATCATGTTGACCCCAACACATTTCTTGTTCCTTATCCAGTGAGTATTTGTTGTGAAAAGTTCTGCCAGAGGTTGATTATGTTTTCTGGTGGGAGCAGACACCTCTACTGCAATACATTCAGCATTATTACAACTCTCTTTCTTTACATGATTGGATAAATTACAAAATCTAATTCTAAAGTCACTTCTGAAATACCTTATCCAAAAGCAGCTTTGTAATTCCAACTAAGAGCACAAATGAGAACATAGCTCAGTTATCAGCTGTTCAGTCAGTAAAGCAAACCATACTGTTGCCAGAGGACTGCTAGAGTAAAGTGCTTGAAGGTAGATCTGCTTCATCTATCCTCACATTAATCTTCTTTTCACATAAAAGGGCATTTAGGAGGCTTGGCCGATTAAGCCTCCCCTAAAATGCTAAATAAATCCCACATGGGGGAACCAAAGCCAGTTAAAAGGGTGCCAATCCCAAGGGAAGTTCTCATTTTACTCAAAGCTCTGCTCTGTGTATGGGCACAGCACACTGCAGAGAGGAATAAATACCCTTTCTTCTGCAGTGTATTGGGCACAGGGACCCACTTCACTCAATATCAAGTTCAATCTGCAACATTTGGCCATGTTATCAACATATTACTAGTTGTCCCCTAACAATTTAAGAATGTTAACCTTTGACACTGATCCATTTGCATATTTATTTACCCAATAAATTATTACCTCTTCTTTTTTTCTATTTACCAAAATACTCCTTCTGTCTACAGAGTATTTTGGGAAAAAAATACATGTATTATACGCTCTGTGTTTTAATCTCACACCTCTCACCCCCAGAAGCATCATTTTGAAAGTACATTTCCATCTCTAACCTGGCATCTTTTTAACCAAAGCAGCAGCAAACACTGGCTATATTCAATATTCACAACCAAGCGATCTCGCAGGTTTCTGAGGCAGATTTCTACCAGTGTATATGAGGGGCTCTGCAGTAGCTACAGGCTGGCAGCTCCTCACAGGCAGTGAGGGTATCAGCAGGAGCAGGCTTGGTTTTACTCATAGATCCACTCATGAGCACAGCTTCGGTAATCAACCAGTTCCTCAGGAGCAAACCATAAATTGATCTCTGTCTCGGCACTCTCAACAGAATCACTTCCATGAATGATGTTCCTAGGAAAAGAAAAGGTGGGTATAAAAGTAACATAATCCTCAAGTGCAAAACAAAATAAGCCTCTTTTTTTGAAGAGGTATTCATTGTGGAGAGAGGTTTTAAGTAAGCATAAAGTAGTTGTGAGAATGGAGCATGCAGCCCCAGCTTTGCTCATCATTTTTGTCAAAAGGGAAGACCAGAATTCAATTTCCATCTTTAGATAATAACATTACATGGGCAGAGGGAACAGGAGCTCCTTCCATAAGACAGAGAAGGATGGAGCACAGTTCCTACATGCATCATGACATACCCACTGGACACATTCAGTATCTTTAGATGATATCAGTCATTGCAAAACATACCTTCCAACCTGAACACAGAGGTCACCACGGATAGTGCCAGGCTTTGAATCGAATGGATTAGTTTCCCCCAGCATCACTCTTCCTGTCTTAATCACATTGAGACCTTCCCACACCTTAAAGAAAATATCAATTGAGATCATTAAATCTTAGCAGTAGATGAAGAGTCAATCAAGCCCTCCCCAATGACACAATGTTGTCCATCACAGCACAGATACCATCTGAATATTTGTAATAACAAGACATACTTTATCTCTGATTTTCCATCAGCTTTTTGAAGTGTCTACTAATGTTCTCCCCTCCTGCACAATACCTTTTCCCACTGAGGGTGGGAAGAGAATGGTTTTAAATCTCAGTATGGTAAATGGCCTCACAATGCTGCTCACTGAAGGTCTAGATCTCCAGCTTAACTATGTCACAAATACACTATCAAAGAGAAAAAAAGAAAACCCTTCTAATAAAGTCAGACAGAAAAAGACTTTCAAAGTTGCTCTCACTTAGGAGTACAGTAAATCCATTCCACCATTGTTTTTCAGCTTGCTTAATGCATGGCATTTCACAGTGGGGCTTTGTGCAGGTTTACTGTCTTTCAGTGTCCCCACTTTTGTCCCATCTTTCCCCTTGCCCTCCTCCTCAACATAGTGACCCAGAGCAGAAAAAGCTTATGAAAAAGGATTAAAGGAGTTTACATCACATCTTCCCTATGACAGTATTTGAGTGGGGATTTTTAAGTTCTTTAAACACAAACTAGAATTACACAAGTAAGACAATGTTACTGCAGGTACAACAATTAAATAGTATATTTTTCTTAGCTGAGCTTCATTCTCAAGAACTCACCATGGCTACCACAGGGCCGGAGTGCATGTACTGCACCAGACCATCGTAGAATGGCCGGTCCTTCAGGTCAATGTAGTGCTCCCTCAGAAGTTCTTCAGAGGCCTGCATTAAAAACCAGCCAACCATCAAAAAAAGCTTACTGTAAGAACTTAAGAGCATGCTAAAATCACACAGATTAACCACAGAGCATGGCTAATCCTGAAACTTGCATGCACTTGAAAATGCAGCATTTCTGATACCTTCCTAGAAGTACTTCTGGTCACTATGGATTTGATCAGTTTGCTTCAACCACAGCTCAACTTAGAAGAGTATCTTTTACCAACACAGACCACTTCTGTGAGCTGGTATTTGTTAAAGCTATTCAGAGGCATTTATTAGGTATAGGATGCCCCTAAAAGAATATTCTCTTCTGACTGAGGACATCAGGTTACTAAAATTAGCGTGCTTAGCTTGTCTAAAGCATTTAGCCAGAGCTGGGAATTGGAACTGTTCCAAAAACATTCAGGTTTAATTGTTCTGTAGACTACATCTACCATTGCAGCACGCTGCTCTGGTGTAAGGGTGCAGTTGGTACGCAAAAAGAGGTGTACAAATGCAGGAAAGCTTACGTGTATTAATTTCATGGCCACCAGTTTGAAGCCTTTCTGTTCAAACCGCTTGATGATCTCTCCCACCAGACCCCTCTGGACCCCATCAGGCTTGATGGCAATGAAGGTGCGCTCGGTGATAGAAGCCATTGTCCTAATGAGAAAAGGAATAAAAGGTGTTATTCCAGGATCAGCAAGCAAATACAGTCACAGCCCTGTGTCCTGTGTAGCATTAGCTCTCGTTAGAGCTACACTGTCTGCATCTGAAGGTCAGTAACCTGGGATCTGCACTGGTTTGACAGTCACTCACTCTGCGTGGGTTTACACAAGTGATACGCAAGGAAGTTTAAAACGATGACAATGTGCCAAGCCTGCAATTAGCAAGTATTAAACCAGAATGTATGGTAAGGACTGTCAGAGATACAGCTCCAAGTGCTGCCCGGGAGGCTGTCACCTGCGATTTCAGGCAAAGGAGGTTGAATAAGTCCCTATATGTAACTTTGATGTGTAAAGTAATGGGTCAGTTTTGAACACGGTTTTGCTGCATGTGTAGGTAGGGATGTATTAGCTATGTGTGTATAGGTATGTGCGTGTAGGTACCCCCTACCGTAGCGCGGGGAAGCCCTCCCGAGGGGCCCGCAGGGAGGCGGTCAGTGACCGGGCGCAGACCAGCGCTGCCCGCAGCGAGCCCCATCCCACCGGCCCTGTGCCCACCGGCCCTGTGCCCACCGCCCCTGTGCCCACCGCCCGTGTTCCCCCCGCACCGTCCCGCCGCCCGTCTCACCTGCAGCGGGCCCCGGCTGGCTCTGGGGGCCCGGCGCTGCCGCCGCTACCGGCTTAGCCCGGAGCCACCCCCGCCGCAAGCCGGGCCGGCCGGTTGCCATGGTGACAGCGCGGCCTCCCGCCTGCAGGGGGCACCAGGCCGGGCCCCCGCTCCAGCCGCCCGGGTCTGACCGCGCTCCGCAGGCCCGGTGCCTCGGAGCGGTCGGTGCCGGTGCGCGCTGCCGGCTGTCGAGTGCCTCCGGCAGGTACTGAAGGTGCGGGTGCCCGGCAGAGGCGTTTTTAGGCGTTACAGTGTTAGCTGCTGGGTCTCAGGCTTTATTTAAGAGAAGGCACTTACAGTTATGTTAATAAACCCCTGATTTTGCTCTGCTTTCCTTAAGTGTCTGCTTTAAAAAAGGCAGTTGGGTTTGGCTTGTGGTTGGTTTTCTTGTTTGGGGTGTTTTTTTCTGGTTATACTGTATTAGCTCTCCGAGTCAAAAGGCCCTTCAGCAACCTACCAGTCAGTCGTTTTGCCCTGAGCATTTTATTCCCTTCGGAGAGAGCCCAGGATAAAACATCTGGACCCCCAGTTCTTGCATTCACAGCGTGTGCTGCTGGGAGGAAATCTGAGCTGCTCCTGGGTTTGTTTCTCCAAATGGGATGAATTCCCTGGACTCTGCTCCATGTCCCTTCGTGAAAGGAAGATAATGTGGATTTCACTTCCCTCTGGGCAGGACTTACCAGGGGTAAGTTTAGCATTTTGATAGGGCGGATTTCCTTCCTTGGAATCCCTTTGCCTCAATCCTATACACATCCATGTCTCACTTCTAGTTCTGATGGGAGAATCTGGATCTGACATAGCATCTATTCAGATAACATTTACTAGTATTTGGGGGTCTTTTTTTCCCCCAGGTATGATCATGCCCCAATGTACTCATTTTCCCATGGTCTCTGATTCGATGTAAGATGTTTAAAACCCCCCCACATTGCAAATCACCCCCACAGCATTGTACATTCTAGCAAGTCATGTGTCTTCCCCCCCCCCCCCCAAGTTATTTTGGATTTGGAATTTCTGAGTTCTTTCCGGATAATGTCAACCCACTATATTCTGTTGTATCGATATCCATTTATTTAAGCTATTTCACACTGCTAAACCAAACAGTAATGCTGTAATCCTCACTAAGGCAAAATAATCTTTAACAATAGAAAAAGTCTAGAAACCGGATGCTTAGAAAAATAATCACTTAAAAGCAGCAATAGGACATCTATTTACAGCCTTGGTAAAACTATGTCATTTAACGATTACAGCTTAGGACCTGCCAGAAGGTGGGCAAGCACTGTCTGCAGCTTTCCCATAGGTCTGCTCTGTGATCTTTGCCAAGTCTTTTAACCTCATTAAATAAGGGTCATCTTTGGCACTTTTGAGAGTAATCCACGATTAGCAGAGCATGCCGTGCATTGCACAGTACATGAAACACCGCAGAAATGTGTTTCCTTATTAGTGTTAACTGTATAAATGAGCAGATTTTTGCTGGTTGAAAATTCTACCAACATTACTAAATTACACTGAAAATCCCATGTTTAGCTAAAATGCAAAGGAGACAGTCTAGACAAGTAACTTCCTAAAAGCAGACCATGGGGAGAGAAAGTAAAGACCTTCAAAGAGTTCAGTGAGTGAACTAAGTATAATGACGGAGCTCATGGCATTTACATATTACTTGAAATCAGTAGAGATTTTTAAAGCAGGCCTGAGGCAAAGCTGTGAATGTCTCTGAAGGTCAGAATTCAAACAAAGCTCCTGGCTCTGCTGTTGTGGCTGATCTCAGCTCACAGCCCCTATCTGTACCATTCACAGCATTTGGGGGGTACTCATTGGGACTCAGTTTGTGGTGTGCAGTGCTTGCTCCTCATAACCACACTTGTGTGATGTCTTTTGTTGCTTGTGGTTATACTACTCTTCACTTAGCTCAGCATTGCTATTATTTATCTGCTTTTAGCTTGATTTCTGTTGTGCTTTAAGATATAAAGCACCACAGAATTAAGCTCTTACAAAGATTTCTTCCTCTGGATAATGTCCCAGTGAAGCTCTTTCACCCCATACTGATCCAAGGGGTAGGTTCCTTCCCTAGTAAATTGCAAATCAATTTACTTTCAAACAAACTGGTATTTCTAAGAATAAGGAATATAACTTTTCTTGTTAGCCAGAAAAATAATTCCTTTCGTAGGCAGTTCTTTCTCCAAGAGTATAATGACATTTTACTCCAGTAGTTACCACAGCCAGCCAATGCTTTCAAGCTACAAAACCTATAGTATCAAGTTTCTTCATGCTGTTTCATATGCTTGATTAATTTACTAACTTGACAGGTCATCATCAAGGTCTTTTAATCTCCTGGCAAGCAACTAGGGTATCATTCTGTAACTCGTCCTATTTTTAGTCCATCCCCAAGTTTCTGGTCTCACACTGACTGTGAGGTGCACATCATAAAACACAATCACAGTGGAAAGACTATTAATAAGATATATTTTTACACCACTTAAACTCATCTCCCAGGTAATTTTTTGTTGTTCATCTTTTTAAATACTTCATTTATCCATGTTAGAACCCCCCCCAGCTGACTAGAAATAAAACATGAGCACAAATGGCTCTTTTCTACTTGTACTCATCAGTCTGATTGCAACTCTAATGGCAACAGCCTGCCTGTTTCATGACAGACTTGCTCCAGCTGTGAAAGAAAACCACATCTATCCATTTTGCTAATAGAAACAGGATAAAAATAGCATATCCTCAGAGACCCCATCCCTTACAGGCTGTCGGCAGACACCTTGACCCATTTCTGCCATCTGTCAGAACAGACGTCTTCTGAGCTGATGCACTTGTGCAATTTGCCCAGTGTGATGGCAATAACTGTAGAACTCTACATAGAGAAAAGGATCTCTGCTGCAATTCAAGATGATTGGTGTTTGTATCCCCACAGTAATCTGCAGCTGCTTAGAGCTGTCCTCACATTATGGGGTATTCCCCATGAATAGCATGGTGAGTTCAAGGTTAAAAGTCCACTGGAATTAGCTACAGGCTGGCAGCCTTATCCTGGGAGCAGAACTGAGTTACCGCTGGGCTTCGGCTGTTTGCAGGAGTCCTACAGGATTTCTTCATGTAAAAAAGAAACTTGTGTAAAAAACCACAAGTCAATAACCCCCACCCCAAAGGTGCTCAGTGTCCTCCACAATACAAACAACTGCAGTAAAGGGAAATGATGTATGACTTCAAAGGAGAGAGGAATTCTGAGCTTCCCTCAGCACTTCTGCAGCAAGACAAGACTCTGATCTGTAGTAGACAGCAGGCAAACAAGGAGAAGTTGCAGTTTTCCTCAGTGGATAACTGCTGAAGAAAAATAGTAAAAAAATTGTCTTTTCATAGGGATCATTTCCAGTAATTTAAATGAAAATTGCACTTGAGGAAATGAGAGTAGGAAATTGCACACTGTGTCTTTTTAAACTTATTTTTTAGCTAAAATGATTTTAACAATTCAAAGGCAATCAGCTTTTCTTTCCTTTTGCCATATTTATAAATAAATGTGTACTTTAACTGCCTATGCCCTGGCTGCACTGTGTTAAACGTTAGCTTAGGAGGATGGTGTCTAAACAGCACTCCCAAGAAATCCAGTATATGGGGCTGAACTCTTCTTCCTCATTATTCCTGTGCAGGTCCACTAGCTTAGTGCATAAGAAGACAACACAGCATATGTGTTAAAAGTATTGTTACTTGTCTTAGCATCAGTCCAAGTGAGAGCAAACGCAGTGCTAACCTCTAGTGCTCTCCAGTGGAAAACAAAGCAATCCCCTCAAAGTTCACCACTTCTCAGGCTTTGGGTTTTTTTATAACACTCATTGCTTTATTCAGTGCTGCCATCAGGTTCCTTAACTCCCTTGTACACAGAATACTCCTACTTAATGAAAAATAATGATTTTCCCAATTAGGAATTGTGTCCTAAAGGTTGTGCCGGGGGGGAGGGGTTAGACTGGATATTGGGAAACATGAAGGGCTGTCAAGCACTGGACCAGGCTGCCCAGGGAAGTGCTGGAGTCACCATCCCTGGAGGTGTTTAAAAGACTGATGTGTGGATGCAGCACAGAGGGATGTGGTTTAGTGGTAGGCTGGGCAGTGCTGGGTTAACGGTTAGACTCGAGGATCCTAAAGGTCTTTCCTTTTCCTAACTGATTCTATGATAAAAGTAAGGGATGTGAAGCAGCGCTGAAGCTTTTCAATCTCAGAAGGTGTTTTTACTATGAATGTCTAGAATAGCTCACACCACTCCCATGACAAAGCACATGATCCAGAACGCACTTCACTGTCCCAAATCCCTGGAAAACCAATCTTAGTAACTGCGAGATGCTTTCTAAGGCGTGTTATTGCAAATAAACCAGGATTCCTGATATTATCTGGAGGCCTTATCAGAAATAAGGGGTTCTTTTGCTGTCAGATGAGCCAGCACAGCAACCCAGGAGGGGTTCGGGAGCCGCCAAGTCCTGAACCCTGGGTTTAGCTCCGTCAGTCACCCCCACATGAGTCACTCCATCTCTTTATGCCCGTGTGGGTGCCATACGTAAGTAACGGCGCTTCCCCGGGAGCTGTCAGCAGCACTTCCTCACATCTTCCGTTCAGACATGAAGGTTTAATCACGCGGCCCCACGGGTCGGAGCTCAGTCTCCCGCTCCACAACCCAACACCCTAGCGCCGCACTCCCTGCCAGCAGAGCTCCTCCCCACACCGGGCGCATCGGCTGTGGCTCCGGTGCTTCCCCGGTCCGGCGGAACCCGATGGAGAACGCGGCGGCACTAGGAGGCCTCCATCTCCACAGCCGCCGCCATGGCCCCACCCGCCCGGCGCGGCCCCGCCTCTCCCGCCTGACGCGCGCCCCGCCCCGGCGCGGCGGGTGAGGTCAGTGCCGTGCGCCGCCGCTGTCCGCCCCCCGGGCTGCAGGCGAGGCCCCGCCGCAGAGGCAGGAGGAGCCGCCGGGAGCGCGCTGAGCTGCTGCCGCCCCGCCGGGCCCCGCGAGGGAAGGCGCTCCCCGGCAGCCATGGAGCTGGCGGACGGCGTGGTGTACCAGGAGGACCCCGGCGGCCCCGGCCCCGCCATGATGTCGGAGCGGGTGTCGGGGCTGGCGGGCTCCATCTACCGCGAGTTCGAGCGGCTCATCGGGCGCTACGACGAGGAGGTGGTCGCCGAGCTGATGCCGCTGGTGGTGGCCGTGCTGGAGAACCTGGACTCGGTGTGTGCGCACAGCCAGGAGACCAGCGTGGAGCTGGAGCTGCTGCGGGACGACAACGAGCAGCTCCTCACGCAGTACGAGCGAGAGAAGGCGCTGCGCAAGCAGGCCGAGGAGGTGAGGGCGGGCGCCGGGCCCGGAGCCGGTGGAGGGCGGGGGCCCGTTCCCGAGGCGGGCGGCGGCTCCGCGCTTCTTCCTCCGCGCAGGCGGGGGTCACTTCCTGCCCGGCGCGGCGGCGGTGGGGCTGCTGAAGGCGGGGAGCTGCGGCACCCGGGCCCGGGGAGCGCCGCGGCCCGGTGGCGGCTCCTGCCGGCTCCGCGGAAGGAGGCCCCGGCGGTGCGGGCTGTGTCTGCCTGAGCGGCTCGGGGTCACCAAGGGACGGGTTCGGGTCCTGATGCGTTTGTGGAGCGGGCAGGCGGGAAGCGCCGTCCCAGCCTGTGCCGCGGGGGAGCCGGTACGTGGTGCTCCGGGCAGTGCCGGGTGGCCGGGGAGCACAGCCGTGTGTGTCCCGTCCCTAGCACCGCTTCTCTTGGAGGCCTCTTAAGTAACTCTCCCGAAGCACTGGTCAGCAGGTCCAGAGGAGAAAAGCAGCCCTGCTTTGCAGAGCAGACGTGGACTCAAAGACTGGCTTCTCTGCTCTTCCACTTTCCATTTGGATTTTCCCCTTGTCAGGAGGCAGGTTGTTCGTGTCAAAGCGGTTGTAAAGGGTATTTGCAACAAACAGAGCGCATGGGAAAACCCATGGAAATCTCTGCTGTGTGAAGTTCTTTGGAGTTGGTGCATAGAAGCTGTAGTCAGCAACAGGTGGTGCAGGCTGTTCAATGACACAGGCTCTGCCTTCGGGTGTTGCTGCAAAAATTGAAATAAAAATACCTAAGAACTATTTCAGCATAAATAAGCTTGTGAAGCGTTCTTTTCTATGAGATTAGAAAGCACTACAATAGAAAGCGGCTCTGCAGGACAACTTCCTCCAGTTCATTGTCTCGCCAAACTCCTGTAGAGAATTGGATTGACAGCATTATCTGTAATAGAACAAGCCATCTTATAAGTCTATTTCCAGACTTGGTGTCCTGTGCTTATCTCTGTGGTGTGTTTAGTTTCTACATTTCCCCAAAATCAGAATGACAACACCAACACTGAGGGGTGGAGACAATATTGACAATGAAATCTAATTGGGAACTTTCAGCCCTGTACA
The DNA here is from genome assembly GCF_033783945.1 of Neopsephotus bourkii. Classification (NCBI taxonomy): domain Eukaryota; kingdom Metazoa; phylum Chordata; class Aves; order Psittaciformes; family Psittacidae; genus Neopsephotus; species Neopsephotus bourkii. The sequence continues at coordinate 5,932,859 of NW_026902223.1, forward strand.
AGTACTTGTGTATGATATTGTTACAAGTGAGGGCAAAACGTTGCCTGCACACTGTTGCAGTGCTTTGTCAGTTAGTTACAGTCAGTGTGGGGTGAACTCCCTCCAGCTCTTGGACCAATAGACCGTTCCTCTTCCTTGTCAAACATGAGGTTGTTGTAGGATGCCGTATGGATTTCAGTCTGGGGCCTGTTGCCATAAAGAATCAATTGCTAGTTCTGACACAAGCTGCGTGTGAAAGGCTTTTTTAGCACACACTTTATTTTTATTAAGTGCATAAGAGGACTGATGAGTATTTTCTGAACTAATTCATAAGAAAATCAATTGGGCTTAAAACACAGGCAGCACTTGCCAGGTTGAAAACAAGCAGGCCTTGGGAAGAACAGCAGAAACATAATGTGATGAAATAGAATATGCTGCTAATTGTGGTGGTGTGGCTCTGCAGGAGCTGTATGTACTGATGCTGGTAGTGTATTTCGCTGCCATCCCCATTCCTTTGTGTCATGTTACATTAACTTGAAGGCACTGGTGTTATGTAGTCTAAAGACTAGTACTCATGCTGCAAGACACTTTACTAATGCTTTCCAAAGTGCAGTTAGACCAAAGACCACGTTTTCACCTGTAAGCTCAAAGGTCACCTGTTATGCGCTATGTGGATGTGAAGATATCTGTCATAGATACAGCACAGTATGTTCATGAGAGGTAGATGGTTTGTTCAGGTCTGATTGTTGCACTTTTTTTTATGAATGTAGAGATAATCTGATGGGTGCAGTATGGTTGAAACAGAAGGAGGGACATGTATATAGCACTGTTTTTCTTGGACAAGTTACTGGCTTAGCGTGTATCTTTCCTTGTGGAGGTTGCTTGTGTAAGCTGACAGCAAAATGGAGAATTTTGAGCTACTAAGTTCAGTATTCCATACCATCTGTTCTGAGTGCCCTGAAGAATTAACATATCCCTTTTTACTTTCTGCTTGCTGCTTAGGAATTTTGGTTTGCAGCAGTATCTTGATGAATATGAATAGCTTATTATTTGAATAGGCATCTCCATACACCATTGTCCATGTTACTAAAGACACATCTTGAAAGCTGTTGCCTGTGGGCTTCTGTTAATGTAATTTCAGAAGTTCTGGGCCTACTTCTCTGTCCTCTGGGCAGCAGTCATCATCTTTTTAGTTGCTGTGAAATCCCTTGTGTGACTCTTACCATGGTATGTTTTGTGATATGGCTGAAGTAATAGAGGAACCAGCTGTTCTGCTTACGGTTCTGCATAACTTATCTTCCCACTTAGTGAATGCTAGGCAGTGGGCCCTGCCACAAAGAAGTGGGAGAGGAAGAACATCTTGGGGTTCTGCTATTTTATACGCTAGTAAGCTTGACTTCTCTAGAAGTACACAGCTCCATACCTGCATGTATGGTGCTGGCAGAAGGTGTTTTGTGTAGACTTGGGAACAAGGTAAAATCTACTCTTTCTAGCCCTGTCAGGCTGTCCAGTGTATCTTTTAGCTTCTCTGCTGTTGGTGGAATTAAGCTGTACTTGAGATCTTATGTTAAATACATGGTTGCTACTTTACAACCATGAAAAAGGATTTAACACCATGAAAATCAGTCGAGGCAGCCATCAAGTTCACTTATCTTACTGTTCCCAAAGTTAACTTTCTTTCTTAGGATTGTATGTTAAGTAAACACTCTGCAGTAAGAGTTTAAGTATTTTATGGGAGAACAAAATTGAGATCCATTGTACGGAAAGTTTGCTAAAGTAGTGTGAAAGTTACTACACTGTTTTCAGGAACACGTGCTTTTTTCTACCCCAAGTCCAGCTGAGCTGGCTTTGTAGTTAATTCTCTTTACCTACTCCAGGAAGAACTTGCCATTGGCTGAAAAGCTGGCATTCATTGCAGTAAAAATTACTGAAGGGCATGTCATAGGGTAATGAAGAATGCCAAGTAGGTGGAACCCTGACATCAGATACTCTTGGTGTTGGAACTGGATTGTGTGACGGGAAAGCAAGTTAAAATATAAGGAAACAGAAGATAACTTAAATGTAGGAAAAGATGTTTCATTTGGCTAGCACTGTATTACTGAGCGATTAAATGGTTGTATGCATATGAGAGGACTCTGAATGTTTATGCTGTGTTGTTCCATTGTGTAGTCTGAGTTTGTATTTATTACAGCGTTTATTGCTGGAAACTTTAAGTAGATTAAAAATGGATGACAAAGACTTCTGAACCTTATTGGTGAAGTACTTTTTATTGGAGGTCTTTAAGAACAGGGTAGGCAAATGTTTGTCTGAAATGACATAGTTGATACTGCCTGGAGAAAATGGGAAGGATTAAATGGGAGTTGCCAAACATAGTTTCTGAAGGTATCACAGGCTTGGATTTCAGCAGCAGGCACATGCAGGAGGAGGCGTGCATCATATCCTGTGCGTATGCCTCATCATATCGTAGTCAAAATTAGGATCCAGGCATCAACACTGAGCATCTGAGCCTTGAAACAAGCCGACCTGTTAGGGACCATTCTAGCCATATATTCTGTAATGTTGTGGTATTGGGTGTGATTGTTTTAGAGATGGATTGGTATCCTTCAGCTTGTTCTTAAAGAAAAAAGCACAAAGAATGTGTCACTTCTTGATAGAGTTGTAAGATAAGGCATTGTGGCTTAGGCAGGATGTCAGTTAAAATGAGGAAAGACAGAAGTTTGTCTGCCTCGTTATTTTGCGTAACCAGTAGCTCAGGATGAAATGAGAGTATGTCTAATATCCATATTTTGAGTGGCTAACATGTTCCTATATATGTTGTGGCATTTATGTTAAACAGTGCAGGTGGTGTGCAATGTTTGAATGTATTGTCAATGTGAATAAATAAAAGATGAAAAAGGTCTTTCAGTGTGGGTGCTCAGGCTGTCTTTGGCTTGCCTAGTCCTGCCGTCATAGAATGGTTTGCGTTGGAAAGGACTTTAGGATCATCTAGTTCCAACCCCCCTGCTGTGGGTAGGGATGTCTCACACTGTAGTCATACAAGCGTAGTCAGGACAAGGTGATCAGTATCCTAGGGCTCTGCCTCTGTTAACACCACCGGAAGGAGAGATGAAACCAGATAGAAACAAAGTCTAAAGTATTCAGTCCATGATTTGATAAGCTATAGTTTTCAGCAGAGGAAAAACAAGTTACTCAGCTCTGCTTATAAAAATGCTTTGAAGAGATGAAACTTAAGTTCTAACTTGAACAAACTGAAGGTAAACTAGTGAAAGGTAACAAAAGCACTTAATACAAAACTTGTTTTAATATTTGCAGTTGAAGGACTTCAGAGGAAATATTAAATGATATCTATCTTTAGTTCCATGAGTAATGATGACATTGATGACTTTGAACGGCTGTTTATTCAAAAGTGGGATTGTCACTGGTCTTTTGCAAGAGGAGACACATCTGACTTTGGGAAATCATCAGAGAAGCAACTAAACAAAGATGTTACAGTTCTATAATTCTTTCATATTTTCCCATGTTGAATATAACAAACCATGTGGGTCTTTAGCCTCAGTGCCAAATTTGTGTCAAACTTTGAAGCCCTTTTCTATAAGGGAGCCTGCTAAGAATAAGCCAGACATGACTTGAATATTTAATATAAAAGGGGCAAAACTTTTGTATCATCTGCTACCAAGGAGACGTGGAACAAGTTGAAAGTTGGAGTTTTTCAGCATGGCACTGACAAATTAATCTTCCCAAACTTTGTGTTGAGGGGGGTGAAAGACTTTTCCACATCTCTTTCTGAAGTGGGAGAACTCATTTTAAATTATAGAACCCAAAGCACTGCTACCTGGGCTCATGTCAGCTGTTTCTCAGTAGTTTCATGGTTTAGCTTCAAGCACAGTCATATGAACACCATGCCTAGTCCTGTGATAGCCTTGTCTGAAAGGAGCTCTTGTTCCACTTCATAGATTTTTTGATGCATTTCTGCAGCAGAAGTAACATTTTAAGCAGAACCTCTTCTGATGACACTGCCGAAGCTGTTTTCATAGGGTTATGAGTGTCTGCTTTTGTAAAAACTATAAAACACAGTGGCTAAAGCTCTTTAAAAGTCAGTGTGACCATTTAAAGTATTTTTTCCTCTAAGTTTTCCTAGCAATAGGCAGGAAAACACATTCAAATCACCTATAACCACTATTTTTAAGTTGCTGCCTCCTCTTGTCTCTTTGCTTCCATGTGGTACCCAGCTGCAGCTTGCTTTCTCACCCTTCAGCTCTCTTGAATGTCTGGGTTTTTTTTTCTGCAAAGGCTTCTTCTGTGCTCTTCCTCCCTCTATAATGGGCCTTCTGCATAACTTGTGTTTTGTGGCCTTGCCTTCCCTTTGCAGTGCAGAATAGAGTGTACTACATATCCGAAGGTATCTTTGGCTCTTGGTGTTCTTTGTGCTAGCAGTACATGTTGAATTTCTGAAGGTTTTGGTTAAGAAAAATAGCAAAAGTGCTTTAAAAACTGCTGTTATGATGAATTGGGAACTTCAATGCAATAAAATGTAAACACTGATATATGCAGCAGTGAGACACAAAGTCAGTAAACCAAGGTAAGCAGCAGAGGATGGTGATCAGCACAATTGCAGAGTGCTTGGGAATAGTTTTCTTTGCAGTTGGATGATTGTAGGAGATGGTTATTAAGTATTTGATGAAGACTCTAAGCATTTATCATTTATATATCAAATGATAAAAGATTGGGTGGGAATGAAAAGACAGCATGTAATTTTGGTTTGCTGTGTTGCTGGCGTGTCCCTACTGCAGTGTCAGTCCCTTTGTGGTTTACAGGTGAAGGTAAGTTTCACCAGTGTTCAGTCACATCTAAGGATGCCAAGACTTTCTGTATTCACGTGCAGTGTTGGCAGGCAAGTGTGAAGTTAGGAAAGAAGGAGATAATTCATATTTATGTTAGTCCTAAGCAGGCTTCATTGAAGTAGTTGGCACTTAGTTGCTAGTGATTACACAGAGTAGCCAAGGTGGGATGCTTGGCTGGTGGACGCTGGGCTAAAATAGCGTTCTTCATGTTTAAATGTGGGCTGTAGATGTGTTTAGGAAACCTGCTTGCACCCTTCTTTGCTGTGAGGGACTGCTCTAATGTTTCCTACATGCTGCTTAAAGTGGAAGTCTTTTTAAAAACGAATCTAGGAATGATCTCTCTTCTTTCTTTTTGGAGAAAGAATTTGCTCAGGCTTAAAAAAAACCCAAACCTGTCATTAATTGTTGAGTTTAACTTCACTTTTTTTTTTATATTTAGAAATTCATCGAATTTGAAGATTCTCAAGAACAGGAGAAAAAGGACTTGCAGACCAGAGTGGAAGCACTAGAATCACAGACACGACAGCTCGAGCTAAAAGCGAAAAACTATGCTGATCAAAGTAAGTAAAATATATTGCACTCCCTGTAACTGATGGTGGTGTGTTAACTTTTGTTCTGCGAAATGATAGCACAGGTATTTAGCACATGTGTGGTCTGATACCTGTATTTTGACAGATAACTGGGTTTAACTCTTGTGTAACTTTGTTTTCCTTAGTATTAAGGCAAACAAATTGGATACAAGCTTGTGACTTGTAATCTGAGTTTTCTACTATCCTACTTGTGGCTGTTTTACCTTTAGACCATGCCATTTTCATATTTACCTACTTTTTCAGGAGAAAACCTGAACATGTAGAACTTGTTCCCTGGTTAGTGATTATAAAACAAGCAAATTTTCTTCCCATTAAACTGTTTGTGCTAAAAATAAATGTAACCTTCAGGTTTAGAAGCACTACTGGGATGAGAGTACCATTGATACCAATTTTCATTAGCTTTTGTATGATTTCTGCTGCATTATTTGTTTCTACGAGGCACTTAGTTTTTACAAACAGAGTTAGGGGAGCATACTTCCACTTCTAGAGATGTTCTGTGTAATTTACAAAAGCTTGTGTAAGTTTTGGAAGAAGGATAACATTGATCAGTTCTCCTGATACACTGAAAGTTACAGCATGAATACATTTCAGCTTAGACATTCTGCTGAACTGCCTCTTAGCCAGGTAGAGTCATTGAATGAAGCTGGATCACCAGCTTTTCTACTACTAATTGAGTAAAGAGTGGAGGAAAAAAATACTCAACCCCACACAAATCTCGTTTCATCTCCCTCACCCCCAGTCTTAAATTGAAGATGGAAGACCTATGCTGCTAGTTTTTCCTGTGTTAATCATGCAATGAAAGTTCTGATTTCTGTTTTCATTTATCCTTTTTGGCACAGTATAGAAATAGTGATCAATATGAGTTAATGGAACATTTTGTCAAGCTTCTGAGCTAACTTCCCTTGACATGAGACTAGCTTGTCTATCAATTATTATACAGCTTTTATTGCTGGGCTATACAGAAATGTGAAGCAACACTGAAGCAAGCCTGATAAGGTTGAGGTAAGATCAGTTGTGAGAAGCAGAGTGTCAGTTGTCAAAGTAGCCCCTTTTCACAGTTCTTTCTTCCTTTATTTCTACTCAGCCACCTTCTCTTCCCATAAAGCAACAAGCTGTAGCTCTCTTTTTGAACTGAAGGTATAATAATCTTCCTGTAAAGTTTAATTTTCAGTGGCATGAGTGAGTCTATAGCACGTTAGAAGTATTAGTGCACTAGTGTTAAAATTAACGTGGGTGACATGCAGAGCTGAACCTTTCTGAAATCTCAGTTGTTTAGAATGCTGTTAGCAGATTTTAGAGGTGTGTACTTCAGGTCCATTGCAGTTAAAATGTCCATGGATTCTGTACTGTGATGGAGGAACACTTCAGGCAGTCTTTTCTAGTGAAAATGGGGATGATTGGTTCCCAGGAATGCATCTTTAAAGGTCAAGTCAAGCTAAAATGGAGAATTGAAAGCATATTGTAGAGACTGGTATCAGAAATGCTGTTTCTTGTGAATAGGAATGTGTGTGTGTTTAAAAGCAACAGCAAAGGGGAAAAGAAAACATTGAAAGGAGAGCCGAGTGGTCTGTTTTCCTAATGAAGCACACTGTTTCCAGAAGGCCTCTGCTCTAAGCCCGCAGCCCAAACAACTTGTTAATGGGAGACCCTGTACTCTGACAACAAGATTATGGTGTCAAGATTGCATTATGTCATATAAGCCTTTACTTTTTCTGTTACTGTAATAAAAAGTACAAAGTAGGTGCACAGAAAACTAATTTGAATTCCTGGCAATGTATGTGGCAGAACACCTGGAGTTTCTCTTACACAGTATTTGCACTTACCATATGCTGATGTGCACAGCACTGTTCTATGTTGTTCTACTAATCTATTATTGTGAAATTCTTGGTTTTGCTTTGAATATTAAGCCTCCAGTGTATGATTTAAAGTTTTAATTACATTGTGTGTATATATATTTGTGTGTATCTTTATAATGAGAGTATTTGCATGAGAAACTCAATTGTTCTGGTAGAACTGCCAAGTGTTAGCTAGAACTGCTTGGGTTTTATTTGTAAGAAACAGTGTTGGTGAAAACAGTTGTACCACCTTAAAGTTCTGGTGTTGGAGCATTGACTTTTAAACAGTTCCAAAATGGTTTTATTGAAGAAAAACCTCTTGTGATGGCTAAGATGTGACTCTGGAGAAGCAATAGGGTTGTGTTGAACATTGAATTTTGCTTATCATTTGGGTTGGTAAGTTGTCTGGGACAACATGAAAGACTGTTGCAGAGATTTTGACATGCTGCTGATGCAGAGCAAGATCAAAGGGGGTTTAAGCACAGTTGCTGAGTACCTAATGAATATTATGCAGGGGGTTTTTTTAGCACTCTCAATTTCTAGGGTATGAAAACTATACGAGTATACATATTGGTGAAATAGCCTAAATTTACCTTTTGTTTTCTATTTTATGGCATGGTAATTTGTATGTCCTATGATAACAAAGGTACCGATGTGTCGTTTTAATTCGCTGGATGCAGCTACGAGTCATCTTGCTTTATTTTTCTCTTCTACTTCCTATGCTACTACTACCTATGCACCTAAATTAGTCTGTGGTATTGCCAGTTGGTACCCCGTCAACATGGAGAACAGTGATAGTATTATCACTGATAATGGGAATTGCAAAGCCTGGCACACAGCAAGTAACCAAATAATACCTGGCTTTGCTTTTTTTGTGTCAGTGCAGAGTCTCAGATAAGCAACATCAGTTTATGACATGATTAATAGACAACAAGAAAGACTTGTTGTCTCATGTAGTACTTTAACTACCAGACTTCCTGCTTCTTGTAGACTACTTCCTGTGCTCTATGTGTTTTTCCTCAAACAATCAAGGCCTGTAAGAAGAAGTTTTGTCTATTAAAGCATTTTAATTCACTGCCGTAAACACTGTCCAACCTAGAGCATTTAGTGAAGGCAAGTTAGCCCTGGGATACGGCAGCTCTTAAGTTACATGGTCTGGTTCCACATGATCGTATATGCTTAAACGTGCATGCCAGATAAAATTGCTCAAGAACGCACAGTTTTGTAATGTCTTGAATTATAAGTGCTTGGTTTTGCAATCTTTGGCTGTCACACTAAAGAAAAAGAAATAAAGAAAAAGAAATATTTATTTGCACTTCAGTTTGTCATGTGGGATTTCATTAATAGCTACATATGCAACCAGCTGGGTGGGGATAAATCTGCCATTTGAAATTAAAGAACTGAAATAAGAAGCTTATTCTGTCAACCAGTTTCTAAGTTCCTGTGGTTCACTGATGGTTTTCATTGCATTACAAACTCAAGCATTTGCTTTCAGCCATCTCCTAGAAGAGTGAACTACCCTACTCTGCTTTTCCATAGGAGGAAAGAGGGAGCAATGAGATGCGACCTGTGACACTGCTGGGAGGAGTGTGAGCCATGGTAGATGATGAAATCCTGAATGTTGGGGAACAGATAGATGTCAGGTTACCACTCCTGTGTGATGTGTATCACTCTGTCCTGGTTTTTGGTGGGTTGTGGTGGTTGCCTAAGTTTGCTGCCAAAAAGGTGTGATGTGTTGCATCCTGGGATGTATTGCTAAACTTCAAACTGCTTAAAGGAGAGCAGAGGTGTAAGGATTTGTGACTTCTATTTGAGTGCAGGAATGTGCTGCAGTGGTGTGGGTCGCTGGCCTGTGATCCACCTCCTCATCTCATTTTGCGCTACTGCTCTTCTCCTTAACCATCTGTGGTTACCTCTGCCCTCACGTTAATGTGTGCTGGCTGTCAGCACTACCTGTGCAGGGACCAAAGGAAAGAGCACCCGTGCTTTTGGGGATCTGTGGCTTGTAGCAGTTAAAGCAAGTTAAACATCACAGAGTTCCTGGAGGTTTGTGTAGGAATGATGTTGGTTCAAGCAGAATTTTTGTAAGTGGGTCGTCAGCAAGCTTGTGCTGAGTCTGAGCACGTGTCTTTGGTTTTGTGACTTGACTTTCATGGATTATCTTTCTCAACAGCAGAGGGCAGCTCTGAATGGTGTGGAGGGGCAGGGAGCATGGAAATGCCAGGGTTCCAAAAACATATTAAGCATAAATGTTTAATCCTTAAATTTAATAATGTTTAATATAAATTTAATAATGTTAAATGTTTAATAATGTTAAATATTAATAAATTTAATAATGTTAAATAAATCTAATAATGTTTAATACTTAAGTTTTTCTCTTCTCCTTCCGTTCCATTCAGTGATGAGTCCGAGGCAGACACCAGTCTTGATACAGTTTTATGCGTTTCTTACAAGAGGTTGTATATATCTGACTTTCACATTATTTCAAGTCTTTGCTGTGGTGAGACTCCTTCTGCTTGTAATTAGTTTGCAGCATTGGAATGCTTCACATTTCAGCCTTTAATCTGGAAAACCAGGCACATGGAGCTGTTAAAATCTTGTAATAGAAATCCCCAGCTCGCTTGTCCAGCAACACTCTGTAAGGGCACATGATACTGCTTTGGGTGCTGCTCAGTCTCCAGTTACTGAAGGGGATAAGAGCCTTTCGTGCTCATGTGATGTGCTACTGAGCTCTGTGGGCACTACAGAGGTTTAGTTTATTTCCCTTTCTTGCCTCCCTTTTTGGGAGCATTGTTTCTTTCTACGTATTACAGGCTGTAAGTTAATTTTTTTGGCATAGAAGACAACTGTAGTGTGTTTTGGCTTACTACAGGAATGAAACAGCTTTGGGTGTGCTTTCTGGAGGGATCCTTCTCAGTAACTTATAAATAAGAGGGTCTGAAAAGCATGATGTCTGCATGGTTGAGGTTCTTTCAGATGGAGGTGGTAGGCTGTGGGAGTAGAAAGATTTGGTTCCTTTTCTGGATCTGCCTAGTGCTGAATTACAACCAAGGTAATGTACTGCATTTGACAGGACAAACAAAGCACTGATGTATTTCCATAGCTCAGTTTATTAAATCTGGGCTTTTTAATTTATGCTCAAGTTAGATGATATTTGGGGAGAATAAAAAAGGTTTTTTAGGCAAACAGAAACCTCAAAATCTGACAAAACAACGAAAACCCAAGAAGCAGCTCTTGCTTTTCAGAAACCAAATATTGTGACACAACTGTTGGGGTGATTGTATTTCCTATGTCAGGTGACATTATGCAGCAATTGCTGTTGCTTGCTGTAGGTTTTATTTGGAATATGAGACAAACGTTTTGGCAGCCGACCTACAAACATGCAGATTTGATTTCCTTGGAAGCTGAGCAGAACTATTGCTTTTGTTGGCTTCAAGAGAAAATGCAGGACCTGGATCTGTTACCTGCAGATGTTAAATTATTTGGTATTTGATTTTCATCTGTGCTAAGCAGATACCAGCATTACTGTAACATACACCCAGGTAGACAGCCTCTTGATATAATCTGAAGGCATCTGATACTCTGAGATATACCTGCATATTGCTGCAGCAGCAAATTAACACATACCTGTCTAGTTAGGAGGGAGACTTAGTGTGAACTTTCAGCTGGGAAAGCTCATGTTGTTGTCGGTTTTAACTCAAGTTGTGATCTGTGCACATGGTGATGTGAATAAGTAAACTGGCATGAAATACATCTGTCAGTAATGCTATTTCTAGGTATGGCTCAACCCTGTGTTTAGTCTAAGGAATACAAGAAAACTTTTCAATAGGTCCTTAAAAGAAGTTGAAGAGGTAAGGTTTGTTCAGTGGGGGTCTGCATTGTGCCTACCTAGTTTTCAAAGACTGAAACAGCAGAACTAATCTGCTGTCCAACAAAGAAGAAACAACAGCTTGGCTTCTTGTATTCATTAACAAATTAGGAGCTTACTGTTTACTGCTTCTTTCTCAGGGCAGCAGTTTCTCATCCACATGGGTTTGTTTACAAGGCACATTCCCCACTGCCCTTCCCTCCACTGTGCCTCAGGTATCACTGGCTAAACTTGAAGAATTACAGAATCCCAGACTGGTTTGGGTTGGAAGGGACCTTCAACCTCCTCCAGTCCCAAACCCCTGCCACAGGCAGGGACACCTTCCACTAGAGCAGGTTGTTTCAAGCCCCGTCCAACCTGGCCTTGAACACTGCTAGGGATGGGGCAGCCACAGCTTCTCTGGGCTCCCTCTGCCAGTGTCTCGCTATATAGTCTTTCAGTAAGGAGATGTGTGAATATCAAACTCTACTTGAAAGGAAGGCTTTATTTTGGACTAAAGCATTTCTCAGTTGCCTTCTTGCTGCCTTATGCTGGGAAGTCACAGGAGTACCTGCTGTGTGTGTTGTGTCTGGAGTCAGTAGCCAGCAGATGGAGCAGGGGGTACAGTAACAGAGTCATCCTGCAAGGCTGGAGGTGAAAATAAAATGGAGTAGAAAATTAGAGCAGCCGTTGGCCTGCTTTAAACTTGTCTATTAATATACATGAACAAAAGTGATGAGAGGAGGTTGAAATCCACTGACATATAATTAACTGCTCATATACTTTTTTAAATGCAGAAGTATTGTGCTAGTGGTTTAGGTGTTGGAGTTTGTTATAATAATTCTATTGCTGTAAATGTCGCAGTCATGAAGAAAATGGCTTTAAATGTCTTCTGGAGTTTTAGATCCCTGAGTTGTCACTGGTTATCTGGTTTTAAAACCGGTCTAGTCTGCTGCAGCTTCTGTGCTCAGGCTGACTTCATGTTGGATTTCCTGAAAAAGTGGCTGGTTTCAATAGCCAAATGTATAAATGGAGCCTCCCACTGTTTTTAGAACAGTCAGTCAAAACTTTTCTCATTGAAACACTGTTTTGACCAGAGATTTAGAGTGAAGTTGGTGCTGGATCCAAATGCTTTTTAACTTGATTTTGAGTAAAAGTTGGCTTGTTATATATCCTTGTTCATCTGAATTTCAACCCTTGTGAGGAATCTCCTGGTATATGGTTGTCTTTATATTAAATGTTGTAGCAGAACATTTAAGGAGATCTTTTAAGTTCTGTATCAGGTTTGTGGTGATAAATTTAACTGATTTTGTGACTCTGAGACATAGTGAATACTTGAACAGCTCAGAAGCGTGAGAGATAAGACCATGCAGCTGTATGCACTGATATTTGCTATCAAAAGAGCATTCTGGACAGCTAAATTATCTTTGTAATTTAAAGTGCCCTGCTTTTTAAACTGAGAACTAGACCTCTAGTTCGCAGTAGTAAGAGCTATGTGAAGATGTCAGTCTTGCTAAGGAGCGGGATTTATCACTTGCTTTACAAATCAGTTCTCTGTTCTGCTTATTTCCAGATATTATCTCTTTCAGGTTAAATACTTGTTTGATAGCTCCAGTCCCTGTTTCAGTCCATGGTTCATGTGTGTGCTCTTTAGCACCTATTTAATAGGTTGTAAGGTCCTATTGGATCCTGAGATTGATTATGCTTGATCTGTATCTTAACTTTAGCATAGGAGCTGCTTTTAAGAATGGAGCTGGTCGCAAGCTGTGCAAGGAGAGCCTTCAGATAGTTTAGTGCTAGGAAAGTCTCATTAATGAGCTGGATCCCTCTCCTGGCTTGTGTAGCAGGAATTTGTAATTCCTCTTGAAGGCATTGTACCAGTTGGATTTGGCGTTCTAGCAGGTGTGTTTCTCTTTCTCCCCCTCAGGCTTATCAGCAGTTTGAGGCAGAGGACAACATACAGATGGAGGGTGTTCCAATCTTGGTAAAAGCCATCAGACTTGGGAGGTAAGCTCTGATTTTTGAACAGGCAGGGTGGGCAGCTTTGCTGCCTCATTCCTCGTAATGCTGTCAGGAGGCAGAAACCCCCAAGGCTTCTCTCTAGTTTGATATAATATTTAATCTCCCATTTTTAGGGGTGGTTGGTTTGATTTGAGAGAACTCGATTAGGTTTGGTACTTCAGGTCACTGAATGTGTTAGGACATTGACAGTGCTGGAGAAGGTTGGAAGTTGCCCTTAGGCATGAGTTTGTGGTGTTGCTCCAGTGGGATGCTTTTTCATCAGCCTTAAAACTACTAGAATATTTGCATTTTATGCTCATACTTATGATGCTGGAAGACCTTCAGAATTTTTCCGTGTAGACTTTAACTATGAGTAGTGAAACTTTTTTGATGTATGTTATATTCTGCACATGTAATATCTTACACAATGAACTTTTGCTGTCTTCTGTGATTTTAACAAGGATATAATGGCTTTATAAAGACATTACAACAAAAAGAATGGATATTGTGCTCTTAAGATATACATCGTCAAACTGATTTTATCATCTGCCCATTAAGAACCTGACATCTTAGTGGGGAAAAGTCTTACACTGAAATACCTGAGGAGCTGGTTTTGTTGTTAGTTAAGTCAGATTGATGGGAACTGTGTCTGGTTGCTGCTTTGCAGACCCAGCATGTCGGGCAGTGCCAGTGCCCAGCTCCATTCCTCCTGAGGGGGGATGTTATCAGCGTGGTGCCAGACTTCCACTCTTTGTGTGCTGATGGAGTAAAATGGAACTGGGGACAATTGGTTTTAAGTGTACTTGTAGATGTCGGTGGATGGTGTTTTATTTTGGTCTCCTATTTAGTTACCTGTTACTGTTGATGGGAATATACCTTTAGTAGTGGCTTAATATGTTTTTCCTTGGCTTTGGGGCAAGAATCTGGTAGTCTTCCTCAAAATCCTTCTGGCTGTTCTTCACTAGGTTCAAGTCTCTTTTATGTTCCAAGTCCGTAGTGGTCTCCAGCCCTCAGGGAATATTTGATCTCCTCCAGAGTGTTTAGTTGTAAAAGAGAAACAGATTCTGTTGGTTGTTGTGTCAAGATCAAGGCATGTTTTTGGTAGAACAGATTTCCGGTGTTGTGTATCGTCCTGCTGGTGTTGGAAAAGCCTGGTTTGAGGATTATTGATGTGGTGTCTGTTGTGGGTGTATAAACTTAGTGTGCATCTGCTTACCACTGGAACTTCCAGCTCTAGGACTGTAACATGTTAAACAGCTGGAAGTGGCTTCCAGAAGAAAATGTTGAATGTCAATTACATCATATTCTAGGGCTTTTCTTTTAACGTTTGTAAGTAACAAAAATAGTTACAGGATTAATGGAGATACCCTCTTTAACGATGCAGTGCCCATATCTATGTACATTTGTCTTCTGTGACTTCGGGAACTACTTAAAATTGGGCTGCAGAAGGAAAAAATGGTGTGCTTTCTTATGGAACCTCAACCCTTGTGTGAATTGTTTGTTATATCCGTGGTGGCAGGAAACACTTTTGTGGATTTAATGAAGGTAGCTACAAAGAAGGTGTTTGTGACACCAAATGTGGTGTCAGTCTTCATTGAGAGTGCTGTGTCAAGTACTTTTTCCCAGAATCCACTGGATAAAATTAATCTCTGGGAGCTGGCTGTGCTGTCTAGACACGAGCATACCAACAGCCTCGGGGCGCATCACTGTGGTTTCTTTGCCAGTTCCTGGTAAGGCTGTATTGAACCATGATTTCCCATCCAGCATGGAGCAGTGGTGGTTCCCAGGAGGCAGTGTGTCTGCCGGCCTCCCCCTTGGAGCTTGTTTCTAGGAGAGGGACCTGGATTCACAAAGCATGATGCCAATTAGTCATGCAGTCTGCACTTTCTGACTTCCAGGCTATTTGCCTGTCCTAAAGCAGGTTTAGCACAGCAGAAGGGTTTCCAGGCCCTTGGTCTGTGGGGAAGGAAGATGTGCTGGGAGCTGTAATGCAGAGCCCAGAGATGGTGGATTCCCAAGTGAGCTCAGCCATTGCTGGTTGGGGTAAAGCCATTGAGTTCTGCCTTGTAGCTGCTGACTGGTTGTTGCTAGGATGGCTGTGATGGTCAGCTGTTGTAAAATGTAATTACTTCTGACTACAATGCTGGTGGATAAATCTGGTTTGTCATATCTTGGCTTTGTAACTACGAATTCTGACACTTGTTTCTGTAGGCACTCAGCACAAACTTCCATATAACCTCCCTTTAAATGTATGAAGAGGTTTAAAACATCAGTTGCCTAAAACTAGTAAATCAAAATTTTCCATTCATTAGGTGTTCTGTGTCAAAAACAATGTATGTATGTATTGTGCTTTTATGTTTTTATGTATGTTGTGCTGTCAGAGCTTGTATATACTTACAGCTATTTGACCTAAAGGGGTTTTTGTTCAGTTTGATAACAATGAAGACATGAAAGTGTTAAGTCTTGTGTTAGTATAAATAAAATTCAATACAATAGGTATTTATAGGTGGCGTGCAAAAGGTGTTGTTAAAGAACTTAATGTTCTTATGAGAGCAAGATTAGATTAGGAGCTAAGAATGTTTACACAGGTTTGAGTGAGTAGACAATTGTGTATTCTGGTTCCAGCATTTGGTTCTGGCAGAGATTGTTTTTTCTTAATTGAAAATACTTGCAGTAAAGTATTGTGCCCAAATACAGAGATATGGAGCAAAAAGCAGTGGTGTAGTGAAGATTCATTTCAGAAGACCCAGTTGGCAATATGAAGATGTGCAAATGGCAGAGAAGGTGCTGGCATTTGTTCTCAGATAATGGGCGTTTGGCAACGAGTCTTTGGAGATGGATAACTATGAATTTCAAGTTTCCCCATGGGTGTTTAAACGTGGCAAGTGGAGTAAGAGAAGCTCAGTTACGGAACTTGAAACCTGCTTATGTCACATAAATATGGTGCCTAGAAGTACCTAAACAAATAGATGGAAATTGATTCTAAGCAGCAAAAAAAATGTTTTCTGTGTTGAGTAGAAGCAATAAGTTGTGTGAAGAAAATGCTGAATTCTTTTAGCTTTTCAGTAGATTAATTGCACAGGGACATTGCAGTTTGTTACAGTTAATCTCTTAATATATGAATGCATAGTCTCAAAGTCCTAGTAAATCTGCTAGGTGTACTGCTCATTTCTTGGAATACCTACAGAAATATTCAGATATTTTCTTCTCCTTAATATATTGCCTTTAATGTTTAGTGGAATACGAGTGGGTGTCAGCAGAATTCTTCATTTCTGTACTACAGCATATGACTTGCAGCTATTTTAGACAGTACCTTGTTCTTATTTGCCCTAGTTAAGCACCTCTGGAGATGATGGGTTCTAGGAAGCCAGTGTGGGGCCTTAGCTGGAGCTCACAGCTCTCATCTGAGACTGTAGGTACATGATGTGGCTTCTCCCTCTTCCTGTGGTTCCCATGTGCACATGTGAACCAGTCTGGATTGATGGGAGCAGTGGTGTCCTTGAATATAAAAATCCCCTCTCATTGGACTTTCAATCAGCTAGGGAAGATAATATTGGGTTTTTAATGAGAATTGCAGATTGTAAGCTTGTGCTACTGTTGATGTACTTGGGAAGCTCAAGCGATGAGAGTTTAAAAACACAAGAACCAACAAGCTTTATATCCTGGTCTTTGCTCTTCACTGCTAAGAATACTCTTATCACTGATCTGATTGCCTGGTCCCAGGCAAGTCCGTCTTATTTGCTAGAACTCTGCACTGAATTTTAATTCTTGTGTATTTTTCTTCTTCCAGTTAGCAGACTTGAGGAGAGGGAAGCAGAACTCAAGAAAGAATACAATGCACTTCATTCAAGACATACAGAGGTAGGTTGTTACGCCAAGATAAACTCAGGGAATCTGTAAAAATGTCATCTGTGGAAAACTGTTGTGAACAGCTGGGAAAATTATTGGATGGATTGGTTTATTCAGTGTTGCTTGGATGCTTGTATTGCTGATGTTAGTTGTAAGCCTTCATCTGGCTATGTAGTTTGTTCCTCATTTACATCTAAGTGTCTGTTTCTCCACGTTAGTTTGATTATGCGTTTGTCCATTTTGTAGCTTTGTCAGAGAATCAGAAGTTTTAAAAAGCAGCAATTTACTTTTTCCTATTTCAAAGTTAGTTCTTCAAAGAAATAGGAAGGCAATTGCAATTTCAGTACTCTGCAGCAGTTTTCTGTGCTGGTTTTACTTGCACCGTGGAGGGAACAAAAACTCGCCTCCTACTGAGATCCATGGTTAAAGGAAGTCCCTGCCAGACTAATTGATAGCTGTTGAAAACAGGGTTTTCTAATGAACATGGGACAAGTTTGACTCTGTTAAATAAATAAGCCACCATTTTAAAGCTGGTTCTAAAGCATAAAGGGACTTGCAGTGCTTTGATTTTTAGTAGCAGGTCATCTTCCCCATACATGGAAGCTTAGTGCTTGACTTGTATACTTATTTTAGTGAGGGAATCATTATGTTCTCTGAATAATTCTTATTAATCTGAAGTCCCAATATTGAGTACAGTTCTCCTCTTTACTCTGATTGCTCTGCCTTTGTTTGAAAGGTCAGCTAGCTGCTTTTAGATCATCACCAGCAAGAAAGGGAATGCAGTACTGACTGTTCCTAGTTCAAAAGACCACATGTGGGGAAAGGGAAAGCAAATACAGATGTCAAATTTGGTTACCTTTAATACTTCCTTAGCAATCTTAAGATGAGCATGTTATACTGACAGCAGCTGAAGGTGGCTTGGAACCACAGCTACCATGTAGCTTGAGTATTGTGTGGCAAACTTCTGTAGCTCTTAAATGAAAATATTAATGTATTTTCTGAAATCGTAATGTATTTAACATCATGTTTGTTACTAAATAACAGCTGTAGAATGCTGCATCTGTTGAAAATGGAAATTTAAGTCAGCTGAAAAGCTTAATGCTTGCTAATTAGTTTTACACCCTTTTGAATTGGAAGTACTGTGTGCTTGCAGAGTTTTGGCTTATTTTAGTTAGACCCTCTGAGTACTATTACTATAGAAATGGCACTAACTGAATGTATTGGGCACCATTAATTCAATGAAATGCTAATGAAATGTTCTGGATATCTTTTTACGTAGGTTTTGCTCCAAAACGGACAACAGCCTCTGCTGGTTTGATTCCAATTTATTAAATGCTTTTATATCTTAAATTCACTTTCTTTGGTGTAGGGAGAGGTGTTTCCTTGGGCTTTATTATTACTGAGGTGACTATGTCCTTTCTTCATAAAGAAATAAGTTGTAATGCAGCGTTGTATTCATACCTCTGTGCTCCTACAAGCAGGTCTCATGCTTTCTGCACTCCATACTTCCTTCTGTCTTTGCTTCCCCAGTCTCAGCATTATTTATTTTGTCATTTTTAATGTTTCAACTCCCCCTTTGTTTAGAAAGTGCTTGGCTTCTAAAAACAAACACCTTCAGGTTAGGGTGTTCTGCTTTTGTCTACACAGACTTTGATCCCTGGTTTTAGGTGACAAGCGTGTGTACTTGTTACTTACTAGAAATGCACACAATTCTCAGGCCATCAGCTGGCAGCTGCTGAAATGCAGCAGTATATTGAAGATAGGACATGGAGATTTGATGGGGGACTGGGTTTGTAGGCTGTGAAAGCTTGAGTCTGGGCTGGGAACTAAGGACAAAGAACAGCTGCCAGTGGTGTGGCTGTTGATAAAAGGTTGGGAGCCTTTTTGACAACCGTGTGACTAACCTCAGAAAGTTAACTACATATTCCTTATTTGCTGAGACATTTTTGAGCGCAGTGAGAGAGACTGTTGTGAGTCTTGGACAGTACCGGCTTTCTGCTGTATCTCACTTTAGTCATGGACTGAAATATCAGGAGGTCAGCACCTTAATGCTGGTATCTGGTGAGTGTTTTAAGACTTGGGGACTGAAATCCCTGGGGACTGGAGAGGACTGGTAACAGCACCCATCTTGGCCCATCTCCTTTGATTCCCTGGTTCCCTTTCTTCAAACGAATTCTAGTGTGTTAGGTGTGTGTAGTAACTTTTTTTAGTGCAAGATACTTAGGCAAATATCCAACCTACTTTAAGCATTAAGTTACAAACTTTATTGGCTTAAATATTTCTATCAATACTTGTTTCTGAAGCCTTTCATGTTTTTCTAGGAAGGAATATGTTTTTCCTTCTGAATCAGCTTCACCATTGTCTTTGCAAGTGATTAATCTTTGATACTTACTGCCATGGCAATCGTTTTTATTTCAATTGACCAAATAATGAGCAGAGCATTAGAAAGTGGGTTTTTTTTTGGTAGCTCTAAGATGTTGGCAGTGATTACTTTGACAGATGTCTTGTTAAAGATGCAGCCTGACTACATTTTTTGCAATCTGGATTTTTAGCAGTTTTCCTCTAATTCTGCCTGTCTTCAGTATTTGCTTCCCTCTATTCTCCCTTGATTCTTAAATTTAGAGCGTAGTATATCAGACTGTGTCTTTCTGTTCCAGCTCTTGAGTTCACTGAGGTTCTGTAACTGTGTCCTCTTTTGGCACTAACCCTACTTGCCTTTAAGAGGAAAGTTTTTCACAATGAGGACAATCAGCCATTGGAATAATCTCCCCAGGGAGTGGTGGGTTCTCCACCATTGGGACACTTTTAAGATTTGCCTGGGACATCTAGTCTAGGTCATGCTTTGCTTAGAAAGGTTGGACAGGATGATCCTTGAGGTCCCTTCCAACCTCATACTCTGTAATTCTATGGTTCTGTCTGTGGTTACTTCTTTGCTGCAGATCACTGCCCTGCAAGCTTGCTGGCTCAGCAGCTCACAGGAGTTTCACCTCAACAGTTTCAGTTGAATGGACCAAGATCTACATAAACTGAGCCACGGAAAGCTACACCTGTGATGTGAACTGGAGAGCTGAATCCCTCACTGAAGTGTCATGAGATACATACACGGTGTCTCTGCAGCTGCAGCTTGGTAGAGCTCTGGGAAGAGCCTTTAACCTTCTTCACCCTTCCTTTAAATTAGCTTTGTCTTTCTCGTTGCTCTCCATAGAGTGGGAGATGAGCTAATGGGTGTGAGTGGGATGTATTCCCTTAAGCTTCTTCCTCCAGTAAGTCTGTGCTTGATGCCTGGATTTTAAATGGACTGGAGTATGATAACCTGAGCAGTTGCATTGGCAGGTTGGAAGGTGGAGTGTAGCTGGCCATTGTAGCAGGTAGTGAAAAACATAAATGTTCAGTCAGAACAGAATGTACGCATGCAGCCTGAACATATTCTTACATCCGTATCATGATCCCCTGCTTAGCTAACATACTCTCATCCATGGTTGTCTTCTACTTGCAGCATATCTTGATCTTGCACTGATCTTCCTCCATTTTAATGCTCGCAACAAATGAGCAATGAAACAGTATGCTGGAATCTAACCACGCAAAGTCTTATTTCTTTCTCTGGCTACAAAGGACCAGATGCAGGAAGCAGTAATACAGCCACAGTGCTGTGTGCTATAAGTTAGATTAGACTTCCCTGCTAGAAGGCTAATCCAGAAATCTTCAGACCTTTGCTTTATAGATTTAGAAAGGAATTTTGCTACTTAGTTATAAATTTGTCTCATAGTATTTTATTAAATAGAAAACTGACTTGTTATACTGCCTGTCTAAAGGCAGTCCTGTCTTCTTACATGCTGCTTGGTGCTTTTTTTACCTTTGCTGCAAGAGATGATGCCCTGCTGCGAGTGACGTTTAGAGCAAGCCCCCTGAGTTAGGAGGAAAAGGGCCTTGCTTTCCTTTTTATGCATAGTTGATGGGGCACACTTCATAACTATGGCACTGGTGTCCTAAAGGCTTGGCAGAAAGCTGTTTTATGACTCAGTTGGGAAACTGAGGCAAAGCAGTATTGTAGCATCTACTTGAGATTTAACTAACACCTGTGGCATCTCTATGCACACATTTCCAAAGTAACATTCTTTTTTCCATTTAAGGAAGTGTTTCTTTTTATCCTTTGGGAAACACAAAACTAAGATGGTTCAATATCTCTTTCCCTGACACAGAATATGGGCTTAGTTTAATGAAGCATAATTGGGCCATGGAAGTTTCTCCGTGTTTTGCACTGATACAGTGTGACAGAGCAGCAAGCCTGTCTCTGGCACTGGGAATGGATTTTGTTGGGTTCATCTGGGTAAGTGTATCCCCAGCAAGTACCTGTTCAAGGAAACAGCCTTCTAAGTGGATTTGACTAGTTACAATTGTGGGTAAGGATGGGTACCAGTCCTGGTGTTTTTGAGATGAGACTTAAGCTACCTGTTCAAGCAAATAGTTTTTCCAAAGCTTTATGCTAAGCATTAGCAGCTTGGTTTATGAAGCCTGGATTTAACATCTTTACATGCTGTTGTATCAGCCAGCAACATCATCTTGTATGTGGATAAAGGTGAGCCAAGCTCACCAGTGGGAATGATGCTTTTACTTAGGTGACAAGCTCACCACAAATCCTGAAAGGTAAAAGGTAGTTACACGGAAGTGTTTAGGACTTCTGGCATGAATCAAGTTGATTCTAGAAATGCCTATTACCTTAATAAATCTAGATTATGTGGGGCACAAAAAGATCTATATATACACAGTTGGTTGCACATTCCCAAAGGGAGGAGCCACTTGTGCCAAACTTGGTGGGATCAGCAGAGCAAACAGCGAGGGCTGTAGCACTGAGCCTGGTCTGACAGCAGAAGAATTACAAAGACCTGTCTGGGGGGAGTTAAAGCGTTGACACAAAAAGGAAGGAGGAGTGAAAGAGAGAGGCAGGTATAAAGGAGATGCTCCCAACCTGGTTGAAGAAAAGGTGCAGGTAACAGTGACCACGAGATGATGTACTCACATTTGTTTGTGACAAAGTACTAAGGTTGTGTGCATTGAGAGTGGTCGTATTTGTAAGGGTAGGAATAGAAACTAGTGACAGGATGGTAACTGTCTTTCAGTGAATGAAGTTTAAGACTTAGAGAAACCTCTGGCACTTTCTGCAGTTGTAGAAGTTGTCACATGCCACATGAGGAAACCAATCTGAGTGCTTTTGAGATGGACAGACATTGCATGGTTGTCACTTGCATTTGAAGGGAATGGCTTGTATATTTGTGCTCTGACATCTTTAGAAGCTCCTTGTGGTCAGTTTGTACATGTTGTGCCCTGAAATGAGCTAACACATGAACTGTGAAGTGCTGTTAACTAAGGTAATTCCTCTAAATTCTGAGTTTATCTTTAATCCTGTCAGCTAATGAGAGCTGAGCAATGTAATTAACTACAACAGTGCTCAGATGGTCAGTATTTATGACATCTTCTTTGGAACATTTGATCACATTTGAAATAGTTGCAGACTTCAGGGGCAGCCAGGTGAGCTGTCAGGAGAAAAAGGTTATGGAGGATTGTATACTGACTGCAACTCTTATAGAAGAGAAAGGTAGTAGATGTAGTCCTTTATTGATCAGCTGTACCTTAGTGTAACTTCATTAAGAATTGTGCTGAGTAGAGAGCAATTAAATCAATTTAATTCTATTTTTAAATTGTAATATTAAAACACTTTGCTTTGGATAGCTGGGTAATCTCAAAGCATAGCAAAACTTGGATCAGATTTTGAGCTCTGAGAACTCTGGTGTGTTAGTTCATAGGTTTTATTTGGATCAGGATGGCGCTTCAGGGATATGCTGAGCCTCAAAGTAATTTAGATTGAGATCATGCCTGGAGGTTATCTGGTTCAGAGCCCAGTGGTTTTGGGGGGACTCTTTTGTTTGATATAGATGGGCAGTGAGCTTCCTTCCCAGTAAACTACAGTATTTAATTTAGTATTTCAACCTTTAGATTAACTGGTTTCTAGTAGTTGTGAATCCATGTGCTATGTGTCTACAGATTTGCTTATTCTGCCATCAGCATCAGTTTCATCTACAGAACAACACTAAATCACATAGTCCTTTGAATTGACCTACCCTCCAGCCTCTGTATGTGGATAATAAATGTGATGAGACATTTTGGTAAACAAGAGAATAGACAGGAGGGAACCCAGTAGGTTAAATCACATACTTTACAAAACATGGAAGTTATGCAGGTTTTACTGACCCTGCTCTTTATTCCCCAGTGTGTTAGTTGTTCTCTGGAAGGGTACTGGTTATGTAGCTCCTGTTCACTAGCTAAAAAGCACCACACGTGTTGTGTTTAACATTTTACTGTGAGAAACCAATTAGTGTGCTGCAAATTAAAGTGCTTGCAGGCACATCAGCTTTTGTTCAGTAATATATCCTTTTCATGGTGAAGGGATACATGAACAGATACAGCAGAGCCTAGATACAGAATGGTCTAATGTGGATTTCAAAGTCATGCGTTTTTTTTCCCTAGGATTTCTAAACTAATTTGGATTCCAGTAAACCTGTGCAAAACTGCACAGGAACCACTGGAACACTGAATTCTGGTTGCTTTGGAAGAAACAGAAAAACCAAGAAATATGGATAGTTGAAGGCGAAGCTTTCAATTCTTTTGATTGCTTCTGTGTGTGAACAAGCATTAAAAAAAAAACAGAAAACAAATGGGATGATCCTAGTGAAATGCTGCATTTATATCATTTTATTGGAGGATAAGTGTAAGCTTTTGACAGCAGTTAAAGTATATTATATAATGTTTGTCTAAAAATAGCAAGAATTTTTTCTGGTCTGAGTTATATTATTTAGTTCAGGTGAATGCTGGGAAAAGCAGGATCTGTACATAACTGTACTTATTTTATAGACTCTCCATCAATCAGGGTATCTTAAGCCAGTTCACTCCAGCAGAAAACTATGAGTATATATTCACATAGAGCTAATGCTGGCAGGCAGTGTTTGTGGAGAAGCTGATGGTAACTGAAGGTAGTAGCATCTAAAGGTCAAGCTTATGGACTTCGGACACATCAACCCTGACTTGAAACTAATGTGGAGATGCAGGTTTCCACGTCCTGCTGAATTCAGTCCTAATGTGTGCAACTGCCCCCAGAATGAAAGCTTATGTAATATTGGTTGTGTTAATAAAGCTCTCCTAAAAGTATGTGTATAGTCTCTCTACAATAGCAGAATACATTAGTTTTATGGAATAGGTATTTTGTTTTCCATAGGAAGCCATTAAGATACAACCTGAGTACCTCTCAGGAAGAAAAGTACCCTGAAATCTTCTGCAGTGCACCTGTGATTTGGTTCTTTTTCTCATGTACTGAGTGCCCTATTCATCTGTGAATGTGAGTGCAGAAATGCTAAAAATACCAAGTGTCATGTAGGCTTCTCTTCGGGCTTTCCCAGCTTTCATTTCAAGGACATGTATGTCCAAATCAACCTTTTGGAGTGATGCAGCGATACCTGTAACTTCTCTCAGTGCATGTCCTGGATCAGTTACACGCCGAGTAGCATCATCCTTTGGCTGACTGGAATCGGGGTCTGTTAAATAAGTCATGACTGCAGGAGTTAGCACGTTGGCCTGGGGCTGTCGCTCTTAAGAGGAAGAGCAAGCAAGAAAAACTCTTCAGTGCTGAAAATCCACCTGCACTTGCTCGTTTTTGAGATGTCAGTTTAGATGATGTAAAACCAGACTTCACTTCTGGAAAATACAGAAAGCTTCAATTTACTTGAATGTTAGCAGAAAAAAAAAAAAAAGGTGTTGACTTCCAATTTCTGCCAACAGAAATAACCTGAGTCTTAGCTTGTGGATTCATTATGCTCAGTATTTGAGGTGCTTGTTGTCTGACCTTCACAGTACTTTGCAATTAGGTTGTAGGCTTGTTGTGTCACACGATAAATGTTAATATCTGCCAGATACAGAGGTCTTAAACAGCCTCCAAAATGGATTTGACCGTGGTACTTCTGTTCAAAACTCCTTTGTAATATCACATGCACTTTGTGTGCCCTTAAGATGTTCCCTGTGCGTGAATGCACAAGTAGGTTCTCCAATTTATTTATTATGGGCTTCTCTTCTGGTTTGTGGTTTTACACGCTGCATAATTTTGCTGCTCTTTCACCTATTGCTTTAATGCTTCTGAATGTCTTTACTATTTTTAGCATTACAGGGGGAGATTATATTGTACTGGCCAAGAATTATGTGGTTGTAGTAGAAGTAGATGTAGCTAAATATTTCTTGTTGTTTCTCTGGTTTTTTAAACAGATGATTCACAATTATATGGAGCACTTGGAAAGAACTAAACTTCATCAGCTAACAGGGGGTGATCAGCTCGAATCCACACCACACAGTAGAATTAGGTAAGCTATTTACTATGCTCTCACCCTGAAATGAAAGAGAAAAAATCCGTTCATTTGTGTTTGCAAGACTTTGTTCTTTAATCCTACAACAACAGTTTGGCTGAATCAGAAAGATTTGTTGTATGATTGGAATGTGGTAAGAGAATAGTGTAGAAATCAGTAGAAAGAGGCTTTTGCTGTTGCACTGTTAAACGTCGAGATGCACTTTGTACATCAGCCTTAAACGATTTTGGCTTTTTGGAGTGTTTGCATTCAGGTAGGCAGGGAAAATGTCAGCAGCTGTCCCAAAATAATGGCCATCCTGCCGTGGCTTTGTGTACGGGTTGGTGGAGGTGTGCGTCGTGAGACCCGCTTGTTCTAAGGGCTTGATGTGAATATATTATGCAGATTTTGAAGCTTTCTAGCCTATGAACTCTGCGTGGAAGGAGGGGAGAATAACTCCAGGGCTGGCTGTGTCTCTGCGTTGCTGCATCAATGCTGCGAGGGGGAGGAGAGCGGTGATGTCATTGCTCTGGAGCTGCTGCAGAAGAGTGGAAAGCTGCTGCTGATGGCATTGTTTTTGTGGCAGCGGCTGAATGACAGACTTTGCCTACAAAGATACACCCTCGGCCCCTGTGTAGCCTTCTCGGTTCCGGCGTTTCACCATGCCAGCACAGCGCCATGAATCCTGGATGCATGCTGCTATTTGTGTTTGGCTTCGTTGGCGGGGCGGTGGTCATTAATTCTGCTATCCTGGTGTCTCTCTCGGTTTTGCTGCTAGTGCACTTTTCTATTTCTACTGGTGTGCCAGCTCTGACGCAGAACCTACCAAGGATACTCAGGTACTCTGCCCTACTGAACCTTGGCTTCATGTGCTCTGTGTTCTCTGCTTTCCATTTTCCTTTCATATAGAAAGAGCAAGGATAAATTAGAGGTGTCAATTGTGTATGGATTTCAAATTCTTTTGTAAACTTGTTTATGGACTGGGATATAGCAGTACAGGAGTTTTTATACACTCAGATTTCATTGCCTTCTAAGTAAGTACAAGGTCATTTTGTGTGTATCTCTTAGAAAGGTATTACAATGGTTTATTGTAACCTGCAGAAAAAGCTGCAGTAATGTCAAGGATAAAGCTCCTGTTCAGTGTATTGTCAGGTACGTGGCTGATCTTGATAGCCATAAATGTATACCGTCTGAGGCCTTGTACTACTAAATTTCACCTTTTACACTCCAAGCACCTATGTAAGATGAGTTAACTGATGATCACAAACCCACAGAAATTACTTGATCATATTAGTTTTAAGAAATCTGATTATTGGTTGGTGAGGGGAAAAAGAAAATTTTTATTTAAGCATCAGAGCTATTAAAGCCCATTCACTATTGTTCAGTCAACTGTTATCCTCTCCTCTTTTTCTATACTTGTATGGCCAGTTGCCAGCTCGGTCTGTCCCCCCTCAAGTTATGTTCTGTTTGTCCTAGTTGCCTGGAGCAGTAGCAGAGATGCATTAGAATGTTGTGACCAAAAGTAATCTTGACATGGTTTAGTGCTGCAATTACAAACGGAGAAGAGCTGGGAAAGTTTTAAAATGCAGCTTTCTGACCTGAAAACCTGACATACTTTAGTTGTGGGTGTAAATTTAATAGTAAACCTTATGTATAAAGTGGAAAATGCTGGGAAAATAGTGTTCTCTTGAGAGCTGTGTGACTAATACATGGGATATGTAGACTTTTTCTAGTAGATGCATTTAATGTCCATCTCTTGGCACAGAAGAGTTCTTCCAAAGGTTAAAAGCCAATCAATAGGTAAAAGAAATACCAATTATTAATAACTGAAAATAGACATGTATGAATATTTAAATACAAAGAAATACAATAAATTTGAAGCATAACTCTATAGATCTAGTTAGTAAGGCTGTGTTTGCTTAAAAGGAGGGGGGAAAATCCAAACCCGAAACAGATAACCACCAACTCTAAAAAAGCAAAGCAAAATATTGAGCTTCAGTAACTTTTATTAGACTTTATATTGAAACAAGCAGATGGCTTAAGAAATAGGGTTTTTGCAATGTGCTTTTGTTTCCCTAGAGAATATTTAATGGGTTTGAGGGGCTTGGGGAAGCAGTGCTTTTTCCCGCCCTTAGTAATTGCTTTTAGGAATTGCAGGAATTGGGCTGCAGTTCCTTAGTCTTCATTTAAAAAAGATAAAAATACATGATGAAGGAATCTAATTGAAGAAGAATTGTTTCTGTTTTTCAGATTTTATAACACACCATCTGTTTGCTTATCCTAAATGCTTCAATACCTCACTTCAGAATATTAGTTTAGACTTTAAAAACATGTGCCTGCCTCCTGCTCGCTGCTGTATTTCAAGGTGTTTCTTGGACACTGGGGAAGTAGAAGGGGTTCTTTGCTTCCCGGCCAGCAACCAGGGAAATAAGTTGAAATTGCTTCAGTTGAATTGGGTAATTTCTTCTAATGCAGACACACGAATAATAACATTCATTCCTAAATTACCCCCCCCCTTTCAAATTTCATTTACTCCATTGCCTTGCAGTGCACCTGAACTACATTCTAGCACATCAAAATATGTTCAGTATAAAATTGATTTAAAACTCTTCCATAAAAAAGGCAAATGTCAGTTGTGAATGTGTTTTTTGTGACTCATTTTGTTAAAATTCTCTCTTCTGAAGACCACAAAGAAGATGGGCTTTGTGGCATATCCTGCAAGTAAGCAAATCTGCCTGCTCTGAACCATTGCTCTGGGAGGCGTTTCCCAGGGCGAATGCACAATGTAGGCTTTATCACCGGCTTTCTCTGCCCCTGAAGGGCAGCTTTTTCCTCCTCTTGTTGCTGGATTCCTTAACCAATGAAAGGGTTTCAGCCTGTCTTTTGACATAATCTAAGCTTGTGTGGCGTGTCTTTTGTTCCCCACACACATTAGAGTGGTGGGAAACCTGAAGAAAAGCTGAACCTGTTACAATAGCAGGAACCCTTGGAATCAGATTCTCTTCAGTTCTGTGGCTGTTTTTCATAATGACTTGTCGGCACACTTAGTTTGCAGGTGCCGAGCAGTATCTGATGCTTTTTATTTTCTAATCCTGACTGATCTTGCTTTACTTTGCTAACCCACCTCCAAATTAGTGACCTAACTTGAAATGATATTTATGAAAGGCCAAGATATATGTGATGTGAGATTTAGTTGCAAAGATTTTTGTGACAAGGAGCATCTTTGTTATACCTGTACTGGAAAGGTTCACACAATTAAAATTGTTTTGCTCTTTGAACATTGTTTTCTTGGCGATGTAAAATTAACAAAAGGAGTTTATGGCTTAATTGCTAAATACAGTCTGTTCTTGGCTACCTTTTCTTTTATGTAACAGGAAAAAAAACCCCAAACCCAATGAAATTTATAGGAATTTTTGCTTTTCAGTATCCCCTGTAATGTTTTTGCATTTAATTTATATGCAGGTACTAATTCTGCACAGAATTCTACCTAGGTTGTGTTTCATTCATGAAAAGCCTTGCAAAAGAAAGTATATGTGGTTGGGGTTTGCCTTTTATGATGCTGAAATGCGAGATTTCACATATCTTAATACTTTGGATTATCTCTGCAGGGTACTTACAAGCAATGTTTTCTCAAGCATAATTTTTTGCCATCACTTGTGCACATTTTTATCTTTGTCTTCAGTATCCTTAGAGCTGTGCTAGTTGATTACAGTCCGTCCTTCTGTGTTTCATTGTTCTGACTGAACAAATAATTTGCTTTATCTCAATTCTATGCCTGGCTGGTATTTTTCCTTTTCAGGGCTGGCTGTAGCATCCTCTGAATTGCATTCTGCACACTGTTTTTGTCTCTTGCTAGCAGGAAGAATTAATCCTTTTGTTCACTGGTCACGCTGCTGATGGCAGGATTGACTTGGGGATATTCTTTTTTAGAGGGTTAATATATGAAGCTTTGGAATTTCCAAACATTATTTGCTATATGGAAGTGATAAAGGTAGCAGAGATGGTGAAGAGTTGAGATGAAGTAATTTGCCTTACTAACACAAGCTTTTGTGTAGCTTTAGGGTGAAGTGAGAGTGTTAAGACTGCACAGTTTTTGGCTGCACTAGTTTTTAACATCTGTAATTCCTTGATCCAGTTGTTTTCAGTTATACAAGTCCATGTAATTCCTATGATCTTCAGGAGAAAAATACCATACATTTTGAGAAGAGTTGGACTTCAGGCTGATTTTTTATAACTTCAGCAAATGCTTCAGTTAAGGATTTAGCTGTTGCCTGTTGTAGCAGTTATGTGGTATTGTATCTTGCATAAAATGTGCAAAATGCTGTTTTTAAGAGTGGCTGCTAAAAACCGTAATTTGAAATAAGGAAGCAGTTTCATCTTATGCTCCTCTTTGTATTGCAGTTCTGTAAAACTTTTATTTACTATAGGTTAGCTACAGTACAATCAATAACTGCTATCTGGAATAGACTGGAATAGACTCTTTGCAATCAGATGATGTGAAATAATGCTGTAGTAGCGTTCAGTTTGTACATTGTGTATTTAATAGAGCACAGTGTATGAATGTTTGAACCTATAATTTTACCACTTCCCAGCTGGTTTCAGAGGTGTACAGGAGAACCAATAGTGTGATATCTGAAATGGCTGATGAAACCTGTCTCTCTCTTTCAAACAGAAAGGAGCGTCCTATATCACTGGGCATCTTCCCATTACCTCCAGGAGATGCACTGCTTACGCCTGACACACAGAGAGAAGCGGGGGAAACGCCTGGGTCAGAGCACTGGAAATTCCATGAGCTAAGCCAGCCACGGTCCCACACAAGCCTGAAGGTGAGCATTCAGCTTGGCTGCCTTATGTGCTCGGAGAAGCTCTCATGAACAGGTTATAGGTTGTTGGTGGGGAAAGAAAGCAAATCGAAGGGGAGCTTGGAAAACCCTAAATCACTTTTGTATGAGCCAGATATGTTGCTTACTCAAATGAGCTTTGAAGGAACTTACTGGAAGAAACAGAGCATGGGTTGCGTGTTCCAAGTGAGTGGTAATACAGGCTACTTCTCTTACTCATAGGAGTGGGTTTTTTCTTTCTAAGGAACCTTTCCAAAAGGTCAGTCACTTGTTCTTTACACATTAGATATGTAACTAGATAGTTGTAAACAGGTCTGTTGGTTTAATACTGTTTTAGAAGGAAAGCTTTGATTACTATGCAGGCAGTACTCTTAAAGCAGCCTCTGTTACTATCAGGCATAGAGCGTAGGTATACCACAGAGCTGAGAATGACCTAACTTTCCTAAATTAGGCAGTGATTATGATTTCCCTTACATGTAGCTTGGCCATAATTCCTGCAATTGTTCAGTGTTCCAACAGTGAGCGGGTGGCATAGAACAAGCTGCAGACATGGAAAAATGGGGGAGTGGTGTCAGAGTGTGATGAATCTGGCAGTCAGGACTAGGGTGCACTAAAACACAGCAGGAGGAGGGAGCTGCAGGGTGGTGAACAACCTCACAATGTGTAGAGTCTCCCCATATATTTATGTCAATGAGGTGTTTTTTTCTTTGGAAGACTATGAATGTACTGTTAATTTGGAAAAGGCAGTCAGCTGAGGGGAATTTCCTCCTAAGTGAACTTCATACCTACCAGGGAAATATTAAACTGATAAGAATTAAAAAGCTAACCACAAATCATTGGAACCCAGGGTTTTTTGCTCCTAAAGGTCATATGGAGATAATCTGAAGTATAAATAATGGTTAATTATAACCATATCAAAGTAATAAAAAGGAGTTTGGATCAAAAAATCTGTCAGTTAAGCTCTCGGCTCGGACCATTTTTGTATCTTAAACTTGTCCTACACCAGTTAACATCAATAGATTGACAGACTTCACAAGAGCTGACTGAAATACAGCTTCAGAGTAGGAGATAAAGTATAAAGGGAATTCTCTGATCCTATCCTGTCCCCTGAGAAAATTATATTGGTTACTATGTATTGTCAAAATAGGTTTCTTGATGTAGTTTTAAAGATAATGCGCTGCTAAGAGAATTCACAGCACAGACTGTAATCTTTCAAACCTAGTTAGGGTAAGTTGATAAGGTCCAAAGCAGCATCTTTGGTTTTAGATGAATGTAAAGTACTTCTGAAGTCATAACCAGGATTTGAAACTTTCTTCTCCTAATACTTTCATTTCCTCTGAATGCTTTCAACGTGAAGTGTAAGGCACAAGCAAGATTCTGCTGCTTTGGGGCATCTGTTTTGCTTTCATGCATGAACATTTAATTAATGGTGTCTCTTCTAAAAGTATCACAAAGAGAAGGTGTCAGGAGAAACTCAGACGGAAAAGACCGAGTACTCTGTAGCTCGTATAGTAGTGATATTGCTGGATATCGTTTTAAGACAACAATACAGTTAGCTACCATTCATTCTCTTCTGCTTATTTCTGCAAAGTATTGCAGATGAGCTGCTGCTTCAAATTTAATTATCTAATTTCTAAACTAATTGTCTTTTTGCAGGCAAAGTCTTTTGGCAACATGGCCAAAAAAGTCCAATTTGCTAAGCCAACATAGCAGTGACTTTCAGATGCTTAGGCTTTGAGGTATTTTGATTAATTGATTGTCACTTAATGGAATTGTTTCATTTTCATTAGTTGTAGAACAAACATTCATGATTGTTTAATCAGCAGTTTCCAAGAGTTAGCTAACAAAATAAAAAATGCAGTAAAGTCAGGAATGTAAAATAGATGGGATTATTTGAAATTCCCATAAGGAAAAGACCATTCTCTTTGCTGATTTCTCTTGTGCTATCAAGCTGTTTTTCTTGAGCTTTGTGTTGGAAGTCGGTGATCAGTCTGTGCTGCATCAGTTAGTGGATGCTTTTGGAATACAAAGATGTAGAAATGTTTGAACAGAGCCAACAGCTCCGCTGAGGTTTTATTCCTTGTTTGTGTGAGCTCTGGAGTCCCTTGGTGAGGGGTAGCATTTCCTTCCTCCTGTATCTGCTTGCTGAAGTGTGAATCATTATCCAGTGGCTGAACTTCACCAACTCAAGAGGCAATTGAGTAAATTGTGTAGCTTTCCTTCCTTTTTTGTCTTAAAGGGACACATTGAGAGATGCATTTAGGGGCGTCTGTTATTTGACTGTATTTTTGAATAATTTTGTCAGAATATCAAATACTATTAATTGTGCTTCTTGTATTTTACTAAAAAAGGATGAAACCTGAAAGTAACTGGTAGGCAGGTTTTGAAATGCTGAATTTTGTGTCTAGGGCTTGCAAATTCCATGTGGGGATGCCATTATAGGATAAAAGCTTTTATATTGATGGTGATAAACATAAATGTGTGTTTTCCTGTCTACCCCCTGAGTGAAAACCTTATCTTTCCAGGAAGTTCCAAAGGTAAATGTTTTGAGGTTATAATTCTTGGTAATCTTATACTGCGTACAAATGGGGGAATGTGTGTCTGTATGCAGGTCTTACCTTATTTTCTTTTAAATAACCTTAAAATTCAGTTTCCCTTCCTTTTCAAAAAGGGATGCTGGCAGCATGATGAATTTGTGCTTCATAAAAGCTAAACTTGCTTCATTCCTGCCAAGTTCAGGTTTCCTGAGCTAACAGATATATTCTCTTTAAATGTCACAGACTTGTCTGGGAGCTTTGCATTCACCTCCAGTTCCCAAACAAGCCCCTAAAAGAACCTGTCATCAAAAATTACCATCGTGCCTTCACTTTGTGCTTAGCAGCCTCTTTGTTTCACCTTGATCTTTACCAAGGAGATTCCCCTAACTCTGTATGCTAGAAAATACTGGCCTAAACAGACTAATTTTTTTCATATCTTCAGTGAACTCATTTGATGTTATGTCTGTTTAAGTCATAATCAAGACCTCTGCATGCTGGTGTGGCTCTGGTCCTGAATGGGGGGTAAAATGTGAATGAGAGGAGACAAGCTGCAGAAGAGGGCTGTTAGTAATATCAGGTAGTAGCTTCTAGTTATGTCAAACACAGTCACCTCCCCTTGAGCACAGTGCCTGATGAAACCCTGTCTGAGTAATGGTCATAATTGTGAGTCCAGGAGCTTGATTAATAGCCAGACTTGTGGCTCTTGATGCACTGTCACTGGCATGTAGACTGTTGCCAGTAATTGGCTTCTAAGGAGGAGCTGTTTACCAATATGCTACAGTTGATCTGAATTCAGCCAGACAAGCAGTCACTGCAGTTCACTGTCTCCTTTCCAGTGTCATCCAGGGCTTACAGTTAAGATTGGGAAGCATGTAAAAACAGTCTGAATGCCAATACTATACATGTATATCAGTAAAGTCATTGCTCTGCATCAGTGCTTTAGTGATTGCTTTTAAGATAATGTTTGAAGGTATCATGCACATTTAGCAGAATTGATGTGATACAAGCTTTAGGGAAGATTGAGCAGTTCATTGTGCAGCTAGGAGGATTACTAATATGGGAGTACTGCCTGTTGTCTAGGAGACTTTACCAGAAAACCACCATAAAGTTGTGACTATTATTATCAGCTGAGGTCAAACATTAGCATTAAAAACAAGGGCATGTTTTGTGCGGCTATAACCTCCCTAAGATAAGTGAAACAGCCATAGTCTGAAGATGAATCTGGCAGTACTGGCTTATTCTTCCCATTCCTGTTTCTTTGCATTTGCATATTCTTTAGTAAAATACAATAATTTTGGTATTTGTTCTTCAGTTTATGTGCCAAACTCTTCTAATAATTCTTTGAGTTAATTTTTTAATGGCAATTGCTGTATTTTAGGATGAGCTCTCTGATGTTAGCCAAGCAGCCTCAAAAGCTACTACTCCAGCATCCACAGCTGCTTCAGATGTACCTGTACTGCCTGCTGAAACTCCTCAGAAGGAAGATGTTGAAGGGCTTGCAAAGGGTGCAGATATGCCAAATGAGAAGCTGGACATAGGCAAGAATATTGAAGTACAGGTAGCTCAGGAGACAAGAAACGTGTCCACTGGTGAGCTGCTTTAACTCTTTAGTGTATGTTTACTAAGGACCTCATTTAGTCTGTTACAAAATACCTTCATTATTGTGTCACAAATGAGAAATCATTTTTGACTCTGGTTTTAGGAATACAGAGTTTTGGTAAGAGATACAGGTCTGTTGTTTATGGGTAGCTTTAGCCTTTATTTTTCTAGAATAAGAATCATTTATGACATTTCCTTGTAAACAACAGAAGTGACATTCATCTAGACATAGAGATTCATGAGATGATAGACATCTGCTTGGTTTCAGTTGCAGACATAGTGGGAAATAACTGGCATTGGATGACGTACGGTAAATTCAGGAGATACTTAGAAATTCCATTGTCTGCACTCTCAAAATCTGTAGGTCTTAATTAATTCCCTTGATAAGTCTTTGAACAGTAGTTTACTAAGTTGGTGATAGATTAGTAACAACTGCATGCAGATAATGCCATTAAGTGATGGTGATCTTGTTTATGGAGATGTACCACTTGCTTTTCCCTAGGTGGAAATGAAAATGAAGAAAAATCTGAAGTTCAGGCAATCATTGAATCAACTCCTGAGTTGGATATGGATAAAGATCTCAGCGGATATAAGGGTTCTAGGTGAGTTATGTGTTATGATGTGAGTAGGAAGACCAATTTTAGAAGGTACCAGACTTCAGTTTTGAACTTATGACTTGTTTAGAAGCTTTACCAGCATGAGATCATGCTTTATATAATGAATCTCCCCCCTCTATGGCCTTAGTTCCCCAAATTCCTTCTGAGTTTTTAACTACAGCAGCAGTTCTTTATTTTCTTGCTACACCTGAGGGTATTTCATATTACAGCTCACTTAAGAATGTTTACATATTCTTTCTGTATTTCAAGCAAAGGGTCTAACTAAAAGGCCTTTTCTCAGTAGATGCAGGTTTCAAGGTACTAGCAGTTTCCAAGCTGGGCCCTTGTGTTTTCACCCATATCTTTAAAATCTGGATTTATGGTTGACTTTACAAGGTTACGGCATTTATTCATCAGATTCTGATGGAGGGATCCCAGTGTTAGCAGAATGCATTTGCCTGAGTCTGCTTCCTTGCAGGCTTTTCCTTGTGAAGTATGACATTTATTTCCTAAGCTCTAAGCCCCATGAAATAAATGCACAAATACTGTTTGAATAGTGTGTGTGGGATGCCTGATCTTTTAGGCAAGCCTGGAAAAAATGTAGGGTCTAGCCCCAGGTCCTTCAAATCCATTATGTGTCTGCGTATTTCACTCCTGTGATGAGATAGGGAGAAATCACCTTGTATGTTGAAGGTTAATGGCATAAAATTGTTGTGTGAAAGGAGCCCCTTTTTTGAACAGAGGAATATTTGATCTCTGTTTGGTTCTCTTGCATTCTTGTTATATTAAATGACCTTCAGTTTGGCTGAGCTGTTCGTTCTTCAGGCATTTGGGCTGACTTAAGTCCTGACAGGGCTGAATTTCTGTATGCCTAAAGGTGATACGCTCTAATTTATTAAACTCCTGAGCAGCTCAATATCAGCAGCTACCTCAAGTTTGGGATCCTGTTGCCAAAGTAATAATTGAAAATAGAATCTAGGACTCAGCCAACTGAAAGCTCATGAGAATTTTACTTCTGGATTTTTTTTTGGGAGGTAACAAATGAACTGGTAAAACCAGAGATGGAGCTTTCTTCATTGTGGGAATGTTTTCCTTCTGCTTTTTGATGTCTTGTTCTAATTCTTTGAATAGCACTCCTACCAAAGGCATAGAGAACAAAGCATTTGATCGTAACACAGAGTCACTCTTTGAAGAGCTGTCATCTGCTGGTTCTGGCCTAATTGGAGATGTGGATGAAGGTGCAGATTTACTGGGTAAGAAAGGTTATTTAAAGATGCAGCTTACAGGAACTTTTCTTGTTAGTGGAGTGCTTAATTGTCCTTGCTGGATTTACTGTTAGGATTCATTTGCATGAAAATCATTTGAGTATCATCTTAAGATGGTCATTGGAATGCAGAATAGCAGGAGAAAGTGTTTGTTCTTTCTTTCAATATAATGATATCAGCCTTAATCTTTTGGGGCACTTCTTTGTGGTATTCTCTGTTTCAGTTTTTCCTCAGTTCTCTGACACAAGGGTTTTTATCTCAAGCAAGGATGTCTGTCTTGAACTGGTTTTAAGTAGTTTAATGCAGATTGTGCCCAGTCTTTAATGGCCTGGCTTTATCACCTCTCCATGGAATTTAACTTGTAAGAGAGGATTGCAGCAGAATGCCATTGTGGTAATTTGAGCATCAAGCCATCCATTAACTGTAAGGGGAGGGGAAACCCACACTTTTACCCCTGCTACTTGTGTGCTGACTGAACAAAATATAAGTTTTGGGAATATGAGTTGATCAGGAGCAAAAAGGTCATGAAAAGCATCTTTCTGTAAACAACATGACAAGGTATTTCTGACCATATTGATGTTCAGACCTTATTTTGAGATGATGAAAGCTGGTACTATGGAATGCATGAAATGCAAATGCAACCTTTGTGTGTTTTAGAAATGGGTTGTGTACAGAAAATCAGCCATTTGCTTCTGTTACCTGACGCAGCAGAAATACAGATTGTCAATAGTATTACTTAGAACTGTTGTGTATGCAATCTGGGTTTCTGGTTATTCAGTGTTCCACCAGAAGCTTACTTTACATCAACCAGGTGATGTTTCTGCAAAGTATGGGAGTAATGGGCCTATCTCCAGTCTGAGATGGCTTTTCTTTGTCACTCTGCTGGCTTGAGCAGTGAGGACCATCACGTCCTTGTTGGAACATACTTAATCAAAACCTCTTGCACTCTGTTGTCACATGGGCAACTAATAACACATTCTGCATGCAAAAATGCGGATACTGGAGAAATACTAACTTCATCCATTAGCCATGTGATTAATTGTATATAGAATTACTGTCAGGACTTCTTGATAATAAATGCTGTGTTTTCCACTTTTTTAGTGTAACCTATCAAAATGTTGTCACTGGCTACTTTGCCATTAAGCTACTACAGTGTGTGCAAAATGAGCACATGGTTGTAACTGCATTTGTAACGTAGAATGTGTTGGTCTAAAAGTTTTACTGTACAATCATCATTTCACTCTGAGCACAACCATAGTCCAGATTACTCTCTATTACTTAAGAGCCCCATCTACAACCAGGTTAACCAGTGTGTTGTGATCTGTTCTAAGAAAGCATTAAACTTCAGTTTGGAGTTCTGTCCAAGTAGTTAATTGGGATTCTCTAATCTGTTTTCTCTTGGGCTGCATACCCAGGGGAATATTCTGGTGTGTATGCTTCTTTCTTAACACAAGTTCTCTGAAACCTGTTGCTTCTGCAGTTAGGCTGTTCTTGGCTGCTGCGCTCATCAAATACATTCTCTGCATTTTTTTTCCCTGCTTGGTAACATATTTTTTTTGCCTTTGCACTCTGGCTTTCTAATTTTTGTTCTTGCATTATAAAGGGGGTTGAAACCTGGTGGGAAGTGATCCCAGGTGCTTTTATCTGTGAATACTGGAAACATTTAAAAAGCAATAACCACTTGAATAAAAACCTCTTGATGAGTGTAGTGCGGAGGATTTATCCAGATATTGGTAAAATAGCAATAGCTGATCCAAGTTCCTTCACTGTTAAATGTAATTTAAATCCAAAACTCAGAGAGAGGAATTCCAAAAGCGGGAACTTTGGCTTGCATGTCTATGTTTAGATACCCTTTTTTGTTGTCCAAATATCCAAGTCATCTGTTAGCAAACTTACTTGCAAGGCTGTGCTCATAGAGTAATTTAAAAGGCTTCCATCATTAACTTAACTTTTCCATTAGGTAATATTGAATCAGCATCATTCCTGTTGTTATCAGTGTAGTGATTATTTTTGCTGTGCAAGATGTAAAATAATTAATTTTTTTTGCCTGGAAGTTTGTATCTGTTTTTTTTTTTTGTATATATTTTTTTCTTTAAAGCCTGCAAATTGTCTGATTTTAGGCATGCAAACAGGAGGGTGAAAAATTGGTTTTCCATAGTAGCATTTTGATTTGAAACTTACTGAATGGCTTCGCATTTCTTCCAAGTACTGGGCTTCTAAATGATTTTGCAGAAAATGAGCTAGACTTTTCTTAGGTTACTGGTTTTTTTAAGAGTCTAACCAGTAGAAATGGTTGTGACAAACTTTAACATCTGTCTCTTGTATAAATCCTGCTTCCAACCACATCCCATTGCCCTTTGATTTCTTTGGTAGTGCCTTTGTTTTAATTCACTCTTCATAAGTCTAAATCTTCTATTTGCTCTTCGCTCATACTACACCTTACATGAACTGTTTCTTGTTCTTGTTTTTGCTCTACATGGAATGCATGGGCTTTAAAGACCATAATTTCTTTGGTAAGGTATCATTTGCTCTGGGGACATCTGCAGGGCTTTTACAATCTGGGCTTTATAATTCAGCATGTCTTGTGTCTGTAACTGGTATACTTTTGTGTTTAACATGGTATAAAAGACAGTTGAGCATTTTAAACCTAGCTTTGTGTGCTGATACTTCTCAGTAATGCTGTGGTTGTTTTGATTTAGTAGTACTGTAATCTTCAAAATGGATAGAGTAGGTGGAGGCAGCACTAGGCACTAGTCTGTGGCTAGCCAGGGTTGCCTTTAAGCTTTAACTGAAGTCAGACTGGGAAGAAGGTGGAGGGAAAAGCTAATTGTAGAAGGTAGGTCAGTCCTGAAACTTCAGATAGCTCACAACTTTACTGACAAACTTGTCATACGTAAAATTCAGCTGGTTTTAGACAGCGGCAAAACATAGGTTTTATAAAAGCATCCATTTTATCTGCTAATTTCATGTGTTTGTTTCCTTTAAAAAGGAATGGGTCGTGAGGTTGAAAACCTTATTTTGGAGAACACTCAGCTGTTGGAGACAAAGTAAGTGAGAATATAGTATGTAAAAAAATCCTGGCCTTCTCTGTTGTATTTTGTTCTATCTTTAATATCTTCATACACAGAAAATGGAAGTTATACAAATGTACTTTCAGTTCCAAGAGTAGTGGTGCTACAAGTATTTTGAGTCTGCAGGTCTATCTGGCTAAATATATAGCTTAATCCTTCTAGAATTCCGGTATTCTTCTGGAAATCAAGGATCTAAGAAGCAAAAGCTGCTTTTTGTTACTGCTAAAAGAAATGCAGTGCTATGCCCTAGTGTGATCCACTCCCTGTACAGTTACAGCTGTAACTGCAGAAGCTAATACATTGGAGCACTGTTGAGGAACCTCTAAGCAAACTGTTCTGATTTATCTGTCCTTTTTTTTTCTAATACAGAGTTGTGAATGTGTTTGGGCATTTGAGATTTGGGGGGAGAGTTTGACCTGGTTTAGAAAGCTGTACTTTTTGCAGCAGCTCTGCGTAAGAAGCTGCAGGTCTTCAAGAACAAAATCAGGCTGAAGCTTTACTGTGAGTCCACAGTCATCCTTGTAATGGTGTATTTTAAATGTTTGTGTAGAAATGCACTGAATGTAGTGAAGAATGATTTGATAGCAAAGGTGGATGAGTTGACCTGCGAGAAGGATGTACTACAAGGTGAATTGGAGGCTGTAAAACAAGCAAAACAAAAGCTTGAAGAGAAGAATAAGGAACTGGAAGAAGAGCTGAGGAAGTAAGTTTAATGCCATGGTTGTGAAGAAGACAGATTAAAAAACCCCCACTGTGGTATCTAATGCAGCTATCTTTCATTTTGTATTTAGAGCTCGTGCAGAAGCAGAGGAGGCAAGACAGAAAGCTAAAGAGGATGATGATGTAGGTGTATGTGTCTATGTGGGGTTTTGTATTTATAATTCACAATGGGACATCATAAGCTCACATGCGTTGAGTGCTGCTAAACTTCACTGCTTAATCAGTAGTGAACTTCCTCCATGTATAGAAAAGATAGAAGATCTAAAGAGCACAAGTAAACTTCAAACACACCATGTCTAGTTTTCTTTCCTTCCTCTCTGCCCATTATTGTTATGTTATTTATGTTGAGCTGTTTTTATTCAGATTATGCTACATACAAAGGATGGGAGGAGAGGAAGGTAAAAGCAAGTCAGTTTTACAAAGCCCCAGATGATTTGGAATCTGGAGATGTGCCCTAAACTGACTCTTACTGGAACGCAGAGGCTGACTCTGCAAGGCCCTACTGTGCTCCTTTGTTTGTCCTATGTTTGTTTTTTTGTGTGTTCAGAGTGATGTCCCCACTGCTCAGCGGAAGCGTTTTACTCGTGTTGAAATGGCCCGTGTTCTGATGGAAAGAAATCAGTATAAGGAGAGGTTGATGGAGCTTCAGGAAGCTGTCCGATGGACTGAGATGATAAGGTAAAAGGTTCTTCCTAGAGCTCCTTGGATTTTACAGACTTTTGATTTATATTTTTTTTTAGCTGCAGAGTGATCTGGTCAATAGGTTTTGAGGCCTTGTGTCCCCATATGCCCATGAACAACTTTGGTGTTAAGTTTAAAACTCATAGCAGCCTTCCAATACCTGAGTGGGCCTACAAGGATGCTGGAGAGGGACTCTTCATCAGGGACTGTAGTGATAGGACAAGGGGTGATGGGTTCAAACTTAAACAGGGGATGTTCAAGTTAGATGTAAGGAAGAAGCTCTTTACTGTGAGGGTGGTGAGGCACTGGAACAGGCTGCCCAAAGAAGTGGTAAATGCGCCATCCCTGGCAGTGTTCAAGGCCAGCTTGGACAGAACCTCAGGTAACACGGTCTAGTGTGAGGCATCCCTGCCCATGGCAGGGGGTTGGAACTGAATGATCTTAAGGTCCTTTCCAACCCTAACTATTCTATGAATCTAAGTTATGGGCATGTAATTTAACATTGTCTAAATAGGTTCTTGGTGAGACCTCGGTGAAGATGTGTTACTTTGTATGATGTGCAGTAAGCATCCCTTGAAGAAATGTGTGTACTCTGG
Source organism: Neopsephotus bourkii (assembly GCF_033783945.1). NCBI lineage: Eukaryota > Metazoa > Chordata > Aves > Psittaciformes > Psittacidae > Neopsephotus > Neopsephotus bourkii. Next base: position 5,974,088 of record NW_026902223.1, read on the forward strand.
AACATTTACAGAACTTGGTAATTGTAAATAAGATTAATTTGGTGGGCAGGAAAAATTGATGTGTGTGTGCATGCACATCTTAAAGCAGTGAGCCCAGCTGTCAAAACAGGAATAACATACAGTCTTCAGACTGAGTGTAATCCATTTGTAAGGACTTATCTTAAACAGCTTTAAAAGTGTGCAAGGTGTATTAAATATAAACAGTGAAGATGGTCATTTGGTCTAATTTGCATCCTGAATATTGAGTTGTCTGGAAGGTATGATTTTCAAAGAAAAAGTGTTCTGATTTGGAGCTCAGCCCAGCTCGTTCTTGACACATCCGGCATGTCCAGAGGTAACTCTGTCATTTGGTGCCGCCTGCTGTCAGGCAGAACAATGGCATTTGATTTTTCTATTGTCCTCAATCCCTGTGAGCCATTTGAGTCTGAGAGGAAGAATACATATTCCCAAGCAGACATGGCTTGCTTTTCTATAGCTCTTTATCTGCTGTAGAAATCCTCTCCTATCTCTGTTACTGTGTCTATGGCTTCAGGAACAATGACTTTATAATATTTTTTTTCCACTGATTTGTTGAAGAATAAGAGATTTTAAAATAAAAAGCAATGGTTAAAATATTAAAGAAGTAAGAGGCAGAAGAATTTAGGATGGTTTGCTGTTTTCTTCTAGCTGTTTTCATTGCAAAGTGTTACACAAATGTGTCTCTTCTGTCTGAAAAGCACTCACCAGTTGTGTGTTTGATGCAAGTAAATGTGGATGATGTTTCCTGTGTTACTCCAGTTCACATAGTGAGAATTGCAATATTGTGCTCTGATCAGAAAAGAAGTGGCAATGGGAAGAAACAGGCTTTGATACTTTTGATGTGTTATCCTGGTTTTTTTTTAAGAGTTACACACTGTTCCTTTCCTTTTTTTAATTAATGCTTACTCAGTAAAGTTGGAATTCATTTCTTGTAGAGCATCGAGAGAAAATCCAGCCATGCAAGAAAAGAAGAGATCAAGCATTTGGCAGTTGTAAGTATTGAAATGCAGCTCACTGGCAAAACCAAATAAAAGACCCTCACCAATTAGCTGGCACATTTTTGTATGTTAGCTAATTACCTTTTGGCAGATGAAGATGTCTTAACTCTTCTCCTCTTGTTACCTAGCATGCCAGCTCGGTAAGGCTGTTCTTGAAGACAAAATGTATCGTAAGCTGCATCACGTAATGAATGGCTGTGCACTTTGTGAAGTTAAATGCCAAAGTGCTGTATTTTTTATTCTAGCCTGATATGCACCAGGACTCTTGTTCTGATTGTTTTATTATTGTTCTTTTTAATGGTGAAAAATAGAAACCTGAATAGCTCGTGTGGATTGCATTTATTTCAGCTTCCTTTTCCTCTATGAAGTCCAGCTTAATGGTTGTTTAAACTCTCCATTCTAACCTCAAGCTCTTTAAATATGAAAGTGTTATTCACAACAAAATAACTGTCAAATAATGCTTTTGATTTAGTGGTTTGCTGATAACTGTTCTCTTTTAGCCTGGGAAATGGGGTTTTTAAAGTGCTCTGTGCATGAACTAATATGCTTCATAAAACTGTTTTCCAGATGTGATGCTCACATCCTAATTTTGTTGGTTCCCTGTAGATGCTCATTCAAGATGAAGATCCCATTAAATTTATAGTCAAATGGGATAAGAATTCCTTGAGAATTTTTCTTACTGACATGAGTTTCTATGCTTTGAGAGTGTTGCTGAGTGTGGTGGCTGATGCTATGTTGGGCTCCAGTTTCTTAGTCTAACTGGCTTGAGCAGGCTAGCATATGCAGTGTTTTGTCTGCATAGTTAAATTTAGATGCAACTTACAAATCTTAAATTTCCATCTTTCTGTTTTCTTCTAGCTTTAGCAGGCTCTTCAGTTCATCTAGCAATACAGCTAAGAAACCAGAACCTCCTGTCAATGTAAAATACAATGCTCCAACTTCACATATTACTCCATCAGTCAAGAAAAGAAGCAGCACCTTATCTCAATTACCCAGTGACAAATCTAAAGCCTTTGAATTCCTCAGTGAAGAGTAAGACATTTTGCTTTTATAATATTAGATATGCTTTATCAAGTATTTACTCTTTTATTCCTCTGAGATAAATAGTATGCTGATAAGTGAGGTATAATGTTCTGAAATGAGTGTTGATACATAAGAAATTAACATGGTGCAGACTGAAAAGCGTTACTGGATGAGAACTTTGGGAACCTGGCAGTAGTATTCTATTTGGTAAATATCACTGCCTTTCATTAAAGTGCATTTAGGCACAGGAGGCAGCACTTGGTACACTTTTATATGCAAGTGGTGTAGCTGAGCAATAACTGTACAGGTACTTTCACTTTAAGTTCAATGGAAAAATAGAACAACATGAGTCAGGCTAGCAAGTATCTGTAATTATTTTTTCCTCCTGTCCTTCTTTTTGGCAATGTGTACTTTTGGCTTACAACTTTTAAAGCTTCTAGGGGAGGTACATAACCCAAGTTTATTGTCTTTAAGGATGCTGATAACAGACTTTCTGGTTTTGCCTGTCTTTCACAGGTCTCTTAGAAATAGCCCACAGGAAACCTGGTGTTCTGTAGGTGATGTGTGAAAAACTAGCGATCTCTTTAGTAACCCAGTGCTTCCACAGAGGTCTTGTATTGAGTTTGACAGCAACTCCCATTAAACAAAGGATTTTGAAGAGCATAAATAATAGGTTCTTTAATAATGATTCTTCCCTAGAACTGAAGCCAGTTTAGCCTCACGCAGAGAGCAGAAGAGAGAGCAGTATCGCCAAGTGAAAGCACATGTTCAGAAAGAGGATGGTAGAGTGCAAGCATTTGGCTGGAGTCTACCTCAGAAGTACAAACAGGTATAAGGCTCATGTTTTCAAATGTGGTGGTAACAACTTCATGTTTTGTGAAATTTGAACAGAGAATAATTTAAAAGCTTGTGCTTTGTGGTTAAAAGAGTCTTTCTAATAAAAACCACAGTGCAAAGCTCTTAATTGTGTTTAACGAAGTCTGATCAATTGATTCCAAAGACTGTAAAGCTCTTTTAAATAGGAAAACCTTTCTGTTCCTTCTTTTTTTTCCTAGGTGGCAAATGGTGGCCAGGGTGACAATAAGATGAAGAACTTGCCTGTACCTGTTTACCTGAGACCTTTAGATGAGAAGGATACTTCTATGAAGGTAGGGTGTACTTACAGTGATGATAAAGAGACTCAGATACCCTATAGCTTGAATAGTCTTATTTTGGCCTCAGTTATTTTCTTTTTTAAATAAAGGTGTTTCTTTCTAAAGCCTAGGGGAATTGTAAGTTAAGCTTCAGTAGAAATATACATGACTTTAAGGTTAATGAATTCCTTAAAATGGACTATATATATATATATAGTGATTAATAATCATTAATAAGCATTTTTAACAGTGGTGTGTCTCTTTTTTGAAGTTGAACATGTAAGTGAAGTATTTCTTTTTCTTTCAAGCTGTGGTGTGCTGTAGGGGTAAACCTGTCAGGAGGGAAGACACGAGACGGTGGGTCTGTGGTTGGTGCTAGTGTGTTCTACAATGATGTGGCTGGTGCAGACGCAGATGGCAACAAGCAGCAAACAGGATCTCAAAGTAGCTTAGACAGACTAGATCAAGAGCTCAAGGTAAGGTCACCTGAAAGGCATGTTGAATAGTTTATATAGTTAAACATCTTTACAAAATGTTAATCTACAGTTATATGATAATCAGGCTTATTACAATTAGGCTTATTTTTCTTGGGTAGTCGCCACCCCAAGTTGTTTGGGTTATTGAATCCAACTACAAAAATACTGGGATTGTTTCCTGTGTACCAGCTTGCTGGCAAATCTGTGGAGCAAATCAATTTTGCATCAAAATCATGCACTTCTTATACCAGTCCTGCCAGCTTTAAAAGGCATTTGTGATGGAATTGTTCATGTTCTGACTGCCATTTAAAACAAGGGCTTTTAGGTGTCTCTGGCATTATTTAAGCATGTGTTAGTCTTCATGTTTTCATGAAGAAGCAATGAATGGAATTTATATTAAGGACATAAAAACAAACCTTAACTTGGAAGGGCTTTGGGACATCACATTAATCTGTGGTGATACTGAGTATGGTAGCTGGTGTAATTATGTTCTTATGTAGCTTTATACTTGTCTAATTGTATAATTGTGCAGTATAATTATTTTCTATAGTTTTCTACACAAGCATAAAATATGAAGGGGTCTTATATTCCAGATACATAGAGAACAAGTACCTATATGAGCTTTTACAATGGCACTAAAGATATTTAACGTATCACATTTATGTATAATTCAGTAGTTGATAACGGGAGAACATACAAAAACAAAGGTAATAGTTCTCTTCTTGTCCCCCTTCCTGTTGTTTTTCACTTCTGTTTTGCCTTTATTTTCCTTCAGGACCAGCAGAAGGAGCTGAAACATCAGGAAGAATTGTCCAGTCTAGTTTGGATCTGTACTAGCACACATTCTGCTACGAAAGTTATCATTATTGATGCTAATCAACCAGGAAATATTCTGGACAGTTTTATCGTTTGCAATTCTCACGTGCTTTGTATTGCCAGTGTACCAGGTAAAGACCTGTGATGGTTTAGCTCTTTAACTGCGTCTTATTTGGATTTTCTTATGCAATGGAAGACCAAAGATGGGGTAATTGGTGTAGTAAAATGTTACTGTAACAGCAAGAAAAAGTGTTTAGTTGTGGAGGAAAACTGTTGGATTTCTCTGTTCCACTCTTTGGTTGCCTCCTGACCTCAATTAACTCAAAGGTAGAGAGATGTCAGCAACCAAGACTGTTTTGCCTGCTGTATTCTAAATCGTGCAATAGTGCCAGTGCTGTATGGAAATATGCATTTGGTACTTGTTGACACATAAAGGAAAAATGTTGGCTTTTTAGACCTCTTCAGCCTCTTGGAGATAAGGAGCAGATCTTGGAACTTCCTATAGAGGGAATCCTTGTTACATTGAGAGTGTATGTGGGTAGTGTACTGAGGGAAGTGTAATAGGAGGATATTATAATTCTGGAGAAGAACTAATTGTGCTTTTGGATTTATTGGTTTTTGACTTACGCTTATTGAACATAATGCTTTTACTTTGTGAGCTTTGGCAGCATCTTTAGTGTCTGCTGATCATGCTAAAATAAGCTCGTAGATAGGTATCTGTGTTAAATCTCGGTTGCTGGAGAGTTCATTCAGTTTGAAGCTTAGTTTGTGACTAGATAGGAAATAGAGTCACCTTTATCCCTTCAAGAAATGTGAGTTTAATCTCTTTCAGGAGCAAGGGAAACCGACTATCCTGCAGGAGAAGAAGGGTCTCAGGAAGCAGATCCCAGTCAAGTGGACAAGTCCTCTCTGTGTGGAAGCATGACTAGCAACAGCTCTGCAGAAACAGATAGCTTGCTGGGAGGAATAACAGTGGTTGGCTGTACTGCAGAGGGTGTTACAGGGGCACCTGTAGCTCATGATGCAAATGGTGCCTCGCCAATGACAGATAAACAGGCAGGTATGAAAACCTTATGTGTGCCAGGGATGGCCAAACACCATAAGGTGTAAGTGAAAGATTAATGGTGTACGTATTTAATGTAACAGCTTCTTGTAAGCAGTGATAACATGAAACAAATACCAAATAATAGGAAATAGGAAGTCTGATGTATTTGCACTGCGTAATTGTAGCTGAACACTTTGGGGAGGTGACATTAAATGGGTGTACAAAATGCCTTCTATAAAATACTTTTCAGAGAACTCTTAACTTATACTTGGTCTAAAAAGAGCTTTTAAGTTATTCAGTATTTGAAGTGCAGATCTTGCTGACAAACATTAGGGAGAATGTGAATGCCTTCAATCTTGTAAAGTCTTAATAGAGATTTAAGTGAAGCTGCTTGCTTTACTGGTATTCTTAATAATTTGTCGTATGCCCTTCAGAGCTGTATGGTGATATGATTGTTAGTGGGTATGTGGTTGTTGGATTTGTTCACTGCTATTCTAGTTAATCACTTAAAGGGCAATCTGTACTATGAGTCACTGGTTGATACTTAAAATGCATTTGACACTTGTTGACACAGTGTAACCTACTAAAGTTTGGGTGTTTGTAATCTGATTTTTTTTTTTCAGATGAACTATAAAATCTGGATTGTGACCATCTGGTTATTACAGCTATTCACTTAGTTCTGGCTTACTTAAATAAATAAGAACAATTTCACAGCTGTTAAGCTTTTCAACTTTTTTGTTCCATAGATACTGCAACTGAAAGTAATTCAGTGGATGAGAACATTCCAACAGCAGAGGAGGCAACAGAAGCAACAGAAGTCAATGCAGGGACAGAAGACACAGCTGATATTGCACAAACTGGAGTCTACACAGAGCATGTCTTTACAGACCCTCTGGGAGTGCAGAATACAACAGAGGCATCTCCAGTGTACCAGCCAAGGTACACAGTCTCAATCCTCATACCTCCTAAAATGTATTTAGAAAGAAAAATACTATGTGTGTAGGAATATAACATAGGGATGAAATAACTACTGGGTTTTTTTTTTCCTTGTTAAGTATGTTGAGGGTTTATATAAGTAGTCTTGGTATAAGACACTCTACACTTTGCTTGCATGAAAGGGTCACTTGTGCACAGTTGTTTGTCTGTGAACTCTTATCCCTTGAGTACAGGTACCATTTTGTCACCATGTCCTCTCACAGGCTTCATGTGAATGGCACTAGAGATGCCCATTTAAGTTCTTTGTTTGATACCTAAATAGCTTCCAGTCAACTGGTTCTTCAGATGTGTGTTACTTTTCTCAGAATAGTCAATCTGTGAGTAGTTACATGAGTGGAGTAGTTTGAAAGCAATCAGTACTTCAGATCTTCAGCAATCCTCACTCTTCAGACACAAGAATATCATACAGCTTATTTATCTTAACATGTACCTCTGCTGTGACTCTTCTGCCATTCCCCAGGGATAACAATATTGACAAGCGTGAATAGAACCTGAATTTCCTTTTATAAATAAACTTCTCAAAGTAACTGGAAGTTTTATAAGTAACTGGAAGAAATTCATTGTTATTGAGGCTTTCATCTTTATCCTTGTACTTTTCCTGCTCAGTTACTGGTTTTGTAAAATGCCTTATGTCCTTCAAAAGTCAGTGTAGAAACTAACAGCAAGGAATTGAATGTCAAGGTTATAATCTGAGTAATCTGTGCACTTTATTCAATGTATTTTAACTGTGCTTTTTTTTTAGTACTGAGTCAGAGTTATATAAAGACGTTGCCGTTTTGCCAAATGAGCAAGATCTTGTGAGAGAAGAAGCACAGAAAATGAGTAGCCTTTTACCGACAATGTGGCTTGGAGCACAGAACGGATGGTAAGAAAATGCTCATCTTATTCAGTTCATTTGGAAAAACTACTTTAAACTTGCTTCTTGTGCCTGCAGGCCTGATAACTGTCTCGAGTCAAGATTAAGTGTAAGAAGATCTCAAGAAAGCCAAAACTCTGTGCACTTTGCTACATTTAGGAATTACAAAATTCAGAGTGTTGTAGGTGATGAGCAAGCTCTTCTTGGTGGATAACACTTGAATCTGCAGAAAAGTTTTGCTTGGGTTTTTGTAGTCCCAAGAAATTAAGGTCTCATGATCCCATAGCGTTCAGTATGTTGTTACACTGGGAAGATAAACTGCCCTTTTACTGCAGATGTATCTGCACAGGAGATACATTTTAGGCCTCTAAAAAGCCATCTTGCTACTTAGAAGTTTTTTCTTTCAGTCTTTACATATTTTTCAGTGGAAGATGAAAACTTATTTTCCCTTTGGTGGAATTCAGTTATAGGGGTTATGCTTGTCTTTTTTTTCTGTCTGGTAGACCCTTCCTAGTGCTTTTAATCCCTCCTGATTTGTCTTTGCAGCCTGTATGTTCATTCGTCAGTGGCGCACTGGAGGAAATGTGTTCATGCCATTAAACTTAAAGATTCTATTCTCAGTATTGTGTAAGTCCTGAAAGATGTAAATCATAATCAACCTTTGTTAAAATACTTGCAAATTAGTTTTATATTTCCTCCTTAGTTATTGGGAATGTCAGTTGCCATAAATGCATGCATATTTTTCAAGGGGCAGTAGAAAACATTTGGGGAGTAAGGAAAATAAGAGGAATCTTCTGTCTGTTGCAAGTACTACAGGTCAAATGATCTGTAGCTGTATACTTGGTACGCTTAGTGGTTGTATGCTCAAAACAGAGGTTGTCACCCTTGGTGTTTTCTTCAGGCATTGTAGCTAGATGTATTTTAAGCTTTCTTCACTGGATTTTGATGCCGTATTACTGTCCCTTCTCTTGAGCTATAGTATAGAAATCAAAACACTAGGGCTAACATCACTATGAAAAGCATGCTGAAATCTAAAATGTTTATACCTTTGAACTTGCAGTTTGAGAAATGCAGTCTAATAGTGTATATTCTTGTGCCTCCTTTTTTTCCCAGACATGTAAAAGGAATAGTATTAGTTGCACTAGCTGATGGAACACTAGCAATATTTCACCGAGGAGTTGGTAAGCATTTTATTAGACCTTGAAACTAGTGAGGTTGGAACAGCATTTAGGGAAGAAATGTGCCATTTAGAATCAGTGCTTTGAAAATGTATTCCCCAATGGCCTTTTTCCAGGTTGGAATCTTGAGAAATCTTCCTAGTATTTCAGTTGCAGTTTTGGGTACCATTTTGCACTGTTGTGGTGCATTCCTAGAGGTTTTTCATACTCTGAGAAGGAGAATGGGATCTATCTGAGCTTAAGTAGTGGAAAGCCTGTTGATAAAGCCTTTGATCATCATCTTTTCTGCTGCTTTTGTCACGCTCAATAGTCATGTCTTCTTGTTTTGTTATTAGTGTTAATAATTGTCTGTGGCCAAGTCCTTCAGTGAGAATTTTGTATGCTCAAAGTCTCAGTGGTTTATAATCTTCAAGGATCTTGAGTGAATGTCAGTGATGATCTGTGGCTTAGCTCAGTCTACAGGAGAATTCTGCTTGGTGTTGAATGACCAAATTTAGTATGTTTTTAGGAGATTTTGGGTGCCTTTCTTAAGATCTTACAGCATGTTCTAAAAAAATCTTGATGCACTGGCCAACATTTGTGTTCAGTCAAGTAGCAAGTGCCTAGTGCTGTGTGGGTAGTTGCTTGTTGTAATGTATGCTGCTGCCTGTCCAAGTAAAGCATTTAGCACTAGGTAATTTGCTGGTTTTAAAAGTGTTTTGGTGTGTTTTGAACATGAGTCAGTGTACAACCTTATTATACTAAAAATGAAGTAGCATTTGGGATGTTGGTCTAACTAGGTTTTTTTAATGAGGAGCCTAGCCATAAATTTGCATTGATTTATCCAGAGTATTACAGTGCTTTCAAAAAATAAGACTGTTAAGATATTTGCCTGTACTTTGAAGTTATTTTTCAACTCATAGGAACCTGTTTTGTCCTGTTTTTAACTTTTCCTTTTGTTTTTAAAGATGGTCAGTGGGATTTGACGAACTATCACCTCTTAGACCTGGGCCGACCACATCATTCGATAAGATGCATGACAGTGGTACATGACAAAGTCTGGTGTGGGTACAGGAACAAAATCTATGTTGTTCAACCAAAGGCCATGAAAATAGAGGCAAGTTAAAATGGTGTTTAAAATAATTCATTGTTAGATTTTAATGCCATCACATGCTACAGCTCAGACTCTAGAGAACAGTTGTTTGGTCATCAGTACAGAAACAAGCAACCAAACAAATTTGTCTTGGGGAAAGACTATTACATTTTCTTAAGATATTTTCATTGTTTTGGAAAACTTTAAACCATGATGAGACAATTCTCATTTATTTAAACCAATTTGGGGGCTGGGGGTAGTTCTCCCCTTCTAGCTGGCCAGGATCTGGAAAGTGCCTTAGTACAGAGCTTGTAAGGCTGGCTCCCAGCCTATTCTCTACATGCATGCCTCATTATGTTCTCCACCCACCCCATACCTTCTCTATAATCTGTCTTTGCATACTTCAGAGGTTTGTAAGTGTTAATCTTGGATGTACTCTCCCTCCAGTTATGGAGTAGTTTGTTTATGTAAGGTGTGTAAGCTGATGTTTCTGCAGTGTTGTGTGTGTACCTGACATCTCAAGTACAGAAAGGATGTAAGGTTTCTGAACCATTAGCAGAATTAATACTTCAGCTTTTGCTAACTGGCCTGATGCATGGGCCAGACCATTTGAGAGTGACTACTCAGCTCTTCTGAAAATATCAAGCACCTAACTGATAATCTGTTTCTGTGAAGACTATATATATGTATAAGGGAAAGCCAAAGTGAAGGAATGCATACAACAGTGGAATTGTTTTGTGTAATTTGCATGGTGGATTTGTATGCAAGAGCAAGGCTTAACAGAACTAGGAAGAAAACTGCTTTGGGGGCATATGTATTGTGTGCTGTGGCAGGAGGACCTCATAACAAAAAGGCACCAGGTTAAATGGAGGCAGAAGCCAGGATATGATACGTAAATTAAGACTGGTAGGAAACTATGGCTTTGAGATCACACTCCAGGAAGGGTATCAGCATTTTTACTAATACTTTATCGACATTATATGGCAGTTGTAACTTCAGCTTAACACTATCTGCTAGTGATCTTGCAAATCAGAGGATCATAGTTGACTTAAGAAAATGGCCAGTATTGATTCTGAGAGTAACAGAGAAGTCTCTTACTCTTCCTTGTTTCATCTTCTAATTTAAAATTTGATCTTTTGTAGAAGTCATTTGATGCACACCCAAGAAGAGAAAGCCAAGTGAGACAGCTGGCATGGGTGGGTGATGGGGTATGGGTGTCTATTCGTCTGGACTCCACCCTGCGTCTCTATCATGCGCACACGTATCAGCATCTACAAGATGTGGACATTGAACCTTATGTAAGCAAAATGCTAGGTAAGTTGATAAGAAAAACTGTTGTATTCTTACCCTCTTGCTGTCTGGAGCTTTCTTTTCCTGTTATGGATCAGATGGTTCTCATGGCAAACTAAGGGGAAGGGTGGATTGAAGTCAAATCCTATTTGTGAGAATTTGAATCTGGAAGTAGAAGCAAAAGTCAGTCTTTAAAGCACGATGAGGATGATGGATCTTCTGATACAGGCAGCTAGTCCTATCTGGTATCTAAGGTGTCCTTAAAAACTCAGAACTGATGAGGAAAATGGTGATTGGGTTGGGCAGGCATCAACAGAGATGCTAAAATATTTCTCTTTTTTTTACTGTACTGATGCCTTATTTTAAATCTTAAGAGTGGGAAGAATTCATTACTTGCCTGGGAAAACTGCCTCTTTTTCAAGAAAACACAAATGCAAAATGGCAAATTTTTATTGATCTTGAAGCTAATAATCTTTCTGAGATTTTTTTCCATTAATGTTCATGTAAGAGCAGTTTGACCACCTACATAACTCAGCAAATAAAGGTCATGAGATACCCTTTACAAGTAACTACTGAGCCATTGCACTTAGCTGCTCAGCTTCCTTCTGCTTCCCTCATAGTGCTAATGGATGAGAAATCAATTTTAATGGATGGGAAAGCATTATCTTACATCTTACTCACCTTTTGTTTTGTTTGAAAAGCTACCCTGGTACTGTAAGCCCCAAAAGATTTTCCTCTGCAGCGTTATGGAGCATTATTACTTTGCTTTCTCACAGCTAGTGTTAGTCTCCTTCTGTACAGGTTCACAACTTCATTGTTGTAGTCTTTTAGGCTATCTTTACAACTTAAATACTCCTCTACCTTGTTTCTGTTTGAAGTGGGAGGGGATTACTTGTCTGCGTGGTTTGGGAGCTGGAGTTAAGATTCTCTGTTGTGGAACTAAAATTATTCTTGCTCATAATTTTTGATGAAAAGCATCTTTTGTTTTTAGGTACTGGTAAACTGGGATTCTCATTTGTGAGAATCACAGCTCTTATGGTGTCTTGTAATCGTTTATGGGTAGGAACAGGAAATGGTGTCATCATCTCCATTCCATTAACAGAAAGTAAGTAAAATACAAATAAATAGCACTGTGCAATATGTTGTAGACGCAAAGAGAATATTTAACGCCATTCAGATGCTTGCTAATGGACAGAAAGCTTTACTGCCAGGTGTGAATCTTTCAGGTTTGTAACAGATTGGGCCTGTGTGATGTTCAGCACCTAACCTGTGCACGTGGTTACAATTACTCTGAGAGGAAAAAAGCACATCTCCAAAATCTCCTGTTCTTCAATTTGAGCAGAGTTGCTGTAGGTTGAAAGAAAGAGTCACTTTGAAGCTCTGGAGCTGTTAAATTAGTAGTGTTTATATAAGTTTATTGTTTGTAAGAGATTACTTTTGTTTTCTGATTAATGTTATTTTTGATTACCATGTGGTCACCAAAATAGGTTTTTGTTTGATTAGAGCAGGTTGGTATTGTTGCTAATGTCATTTGCTTTAGTTCATGAGAGTTCATCACAAAGCTGGTATAAAGGACTGGAACAGCAGCAGTACTGACTGCATTAAAGGACATATTCAAAGTTGCAGAACTTCTAAACAGACTCTAAAACAGGGCATGAACTTCTAGGTAAAATTCCAGTAATGCATATCTAGGTATCTGCTTAATATCAGACCCCAAACTCTTGTCATAGGTTGAAACTACTTGGGGATGGGAGATGAAGTATTCAAACATGGACAGTTGAGCCTCGGGAGAAGGAAACAGTCTAGTTCAAGGGCAAAACAAACCTTAAATAGGTGAAAGTTTGGGAAGAATCTGTGCGTAATTTGATTGCATTTAAAACTAACAAAACCCCCAGTGCTTGTGCCTGAGAGTAATGTTAAAACACACAGACAGAGGTTTCAAAAAATAAAATGCAGATGTTTAATAGTCCTGGTTGTACTGTTGCAATATAGAAAGTACAAGTCTGACACGTGTCATTTTAGTGTAATTTAATAGGAAAAACTCTTCATGTTGTATCTGCTTTGTTGAACAGCACATACATGCGTTGTTTCTCATACTGTTCCATTGCATTGTCCATCCATTCAGCAAATGTCTTTTTTTGCATTGCATGAATGTATTAAGGGCAGAGTTTCTATCATGAATTTGAATTACTTTAAACCATGCTTTCAAAAATTAGAGCTCTTAATTTGCGTCAAGCTTAATTCAGTGTTTCCAGAGGAGTTTGCTTTTAGCATGGTAGTGAATATGAAATCAACCTTATTAAAGCTGTTCAGTTTAATTTCAGTTTTGTTGGTTGTTCATGAATCAGAACAACTCTTTGTGGATAGCCTGAGAGTGGGTTTGAGAACCTTTGTTGCAAATAGTCATGGTTGTCAAAAGCAGTCACATCCTCACATCAGCAGTCATATGTTTTAGTTCCCTGGGTCTCAGCAGCAGGGCGTCTGTGAGATCTGCAGGTGATGTTTCAAAAGGCACTTGGAAACATGAGTTGTTATTTACTATTTGGGTAGCCTCCTGCCAAGGAAAGAGCGAAAGGGGAAACACTGATAATCAGTAATCAACTTTGTGGTGACAAAGCACATAAAAGTGGCAGTGCTTTTGTTCATTTTGTACTGAAACTTCTATGACAAGATGCTGTTCTTTGACTTTTTACTGAATCATCTGTAATTAGGTATTTACTGGTTTTAGGAGCTAAAATTTTAAGCTCTACCTTATCAAAAACCAAAATATGAATGGTGGGTTCTCATTAATCCTTCTCCTCTACTGTCATACCTATCCATTTCCCCTTTCCTCCTTTCTCACTTTAGCTGTAATCCTCCACCAGGGACGTTTACTGGGGCTGAGGGGTAAGTGCAGATCCTGAACAAAAATCTATTTTCAGGCTTCTAATAGCCACTTCAAGGCTGTTTCCCACTCCTTATAGATTTACCCTTTGTATGTTCCTAAATGTTTTTCCACTTGCAGTTACTGCATTGCAGCAGTTTTATGTTTGCTAAATGGCCACCAATCTGCTCAGCAGTTTAGCATATCATCCTGTGTTGCAGCTGAACTTTCATCCAGACTTTGTTTTTCTTCCAGCCAATGTGATACCATACCTTTATAACTTTGTCATTAATCCACATCATTTACTGTCTTGTTACAAATCACTGTTTCTTTCACTACTCTGATAGTCTTTGGAATGGAGATGGCTTGTATGTCTAGCATGAGAACTTCTGTTTTAATGGATTTTAAAACTTTCTGGTTAAAAACTAGATGTAGAATGATAATAGGGTAGCTCCTTCATGCCCACAGGTGGCTATACTTAGAGACTTTATACTGGCAAGGGGATACCCTATGATTAGTTGGAATGAAACTGTCTTTAATTATATGCTAAAATACATTGGATTTGCACTTACAGAAACACATTAGTGGTACTTATTTTTCCATGAAAGATACAGTCCTTCCACAAATTATTTCCTTCCAAAAGTAGGGTATTGAAATCTGGTGTTTATGCTAGACTAATAAGTATCCTGCTCCATTTTCTGATGTACTTAAAATAACGAAGCATGCAATCTTTTTTCTTTCCAGCTCTGTCTTGAATTGGCATTGCTGCCCTCCTGTTTCATTTTTACCTAAGTTGGCTTTAGCTTTTAGATGGTACCATAAGGTTTCTTAACAAATAACCAGTTCTGTAATTCGTATTTTCAACTCAAAACCACTTCTTTTACAGCTAATAAGGCAGCAGCAGGCTCTGGAAACCGTCCGGGGAGTGTAATACGTGTATATGGTGATGAAAACAGTGACAAAGTGACCCCAGGAACATTCATACCATATTGTTCAATGGCACATGCACAGCTTTGCTTCCACGGGCACCGTGATGCTGTTAAATTCTTTGTGGCAGTACCTGGTGAGCTTTTATTACCATTCCTCCAATGCAGTTTCTTTTTCATCCTGATTTACTTAGTTAAACATTTAGGCAAAGATAGCAAGTGTACGAAATCGTGCAGTCAGAAACAATTTATCTTTTATTTACAAGACTTGTCTGACTCCTAAGTGCAGTATTGTTTAATGGGAAGAAAAGGGTTTGGTCACAAAGAAAGAAGTGCTTTGCTTCCATCTGGGCAAAAGGTACTGTGACAAGGGAGCACTTGCCTATTGAGAAGGCAGTCAACTGCTAATTAATGTCCAGTTTAAGAGGCTGATACCATGCAGGAAGGATGAGCTACTGAGGGAGTAGCCCCCAGAGGAAAGACTGTCAGTTGAAAAAACAAAGAGTTGCCTAGAAGCTTGAAAGCCCTCTTGGCTTTTCTGTGCACCCTGTGTGCTGCAAGTCAGTGGCAGAAGTTTGCCTGATGGGCTGACATGCATTGAATCATTTCAGTTGTGTGTCTGAAAGGCTTTAAGTCTGTTTAATGTCGTTCTCTAGATCTGCATACCTGTGCTGTGAAAAATATCAGGAGGCATTTTATTCTTTGATTTCCATTGAACAGACCTGAAAAGATTCTTCATCTCTTTAGAGAGATGAAATCAGAGCAAAGCTCTCTCCCTTGCTGAATTGATACTAGACTCCAAAGTTAAGTGTATCGTTAGGTGTTATGTCATCTAGTGACCAAATAGAAGAGGTGGTATTTGCAGGATGTGACATAAAAATATATTCTCTTTTTAATCCAGGTCAGGTTGTTTGCCCACAAAGTAGTAGTGGTGGAACAGAGCTAGCAGCTGATAAAGCAGCCCAAGAGTCCTTCAACCAGAGTCCCTTAAAATCAATGTTGGTGATAAGTGGTGGAGAAGGATACATTGACTTCAGAATGGGTAAGAAAACTGAACTTAAAGTTAGTTATAACCTCTTCATACTGCATGGTCATTAACCAGATAATAGCTTGTGTTGTGATTGCAGGGTGCATTTGTGTGGCCGGTCAGTATATGGTCTTTACTAAGCAAGCATAAGGGTAGAAGTATTTTTATTCTCACACACACACACCCCTTCAGCTTTTCCTCTTCCCAGTAAACCATGACCTCTGAGATGACTGCAGAAAAAGGCTTATTTGAAACTGGTTTGGAGTCATGCACCACCTTACAGTTCATGCTTTCCTTCTTTTCTCTCAAACTGCTGGAATACATGTCCCTTAGTTACTGAAATATGCAGACTGATGATAAAGTCAAGTGTTATGTGAAGGACACTCAAGCTAAAATTTACTTGTTTTTGAGTGAAAAGGGAAAAAGTTCCCATTCCTTCTCATGCCCTTCTGATTCTGATCACTGCTTTTCTTGATGAGCAATTTGGCATGCTCTAGCCCACAGATTTCTTGCTTAAATGTTTGGTTTTGTATTTTGTTTTAATTGAAGCTTTTGGGAAAATAAAATGAGTGGTTGTGGTTCTGTGCTTAGAATCTGCAGCTGGAAACCTTGACAAAAAGGGTGTAAAAAGGAGTCACTACTCCTGGGTTTGACCTTTTGCCTAAATCTGTCTAGAGTGCTTTTCAACAACAACCAAATGGCAAAAAAAAAACAACACAGAAACCACAGCAAAGAACAACCTATGAAGTCCAGCCCAGATTCTGTCACACCACTGCTCAGTGATAAACAGGTTTGTGCTGGTAACCTGCTGGAGTTACACGGGAGGCAGGGCTTGAGCAATTCTGTGCCCCACTCTAGTGAGTACTAATACCTCTGCACTTGTTCCAAGCAAGCTGGTATGGCCACATACCAGATGGGCATTTTGCTGTCCTTGTGGCATGATACAAAGCTATGAATGTGTCAATGCTAGAGCTGTGTTATCTCAGCTATTATCACATTATTGCAGCAATGGCTCCAGCAAGTTAAGGCTATTCTGTGTTTAGATTCCTCAGTCCTCCAGTGTAGCCTAACCAGAAAACCAGCCAAGCTGTGACTTGAAACCTTCCTGAAGTTGTAGGTTGGTTCCAATTTCATCTGATTAAACTGATATTCTGCTGTACCACAAGACTACTTCTGTATTATTACTGTCTAGGTGCAGTTCTGTTCAGTGGCTAGTCTGTCACCTTGATCCAAGTAATCTCCTGTCACCAAGAGTTTAGATGCAGTTACAGAACCGCTTTTCTCTTTTGAAGAGCAGTAATGGAGAACAGGCTTAGGGCTGTCTTGTGCTAGTGTGTGCAGCACTGTGACAAGCTGTGAACAAGAGGAAGGAAGGGGAAAGGTTCATCACAGACATGAATGTTGCATTGTCTCACTTCTGCTTAGTTACTGCTCTGATTTCCAAAGCACTTGATACGGTTTATGTGTTTATGCTAGCTAAACTCATAGCATAACCATCTCCGTTTCTCTGCCTTAAAACAGTTCTAAGTAATGAAGTCTGTAGAATATGGATACTGGCAGAGCTGCAGTTAATTTGAGGAGCTAGAATTGAAGAATATGACCATCGGAATACTTGGCTCTGAAATAATTATGCAACAGACTTGCCATCTGTAATGTATATAGTCACAATTTTATATAAGCATATGGCAACTGCTGTCTTTTGGTGTATTTCTTGTAAATCTAGATGTTACTTGTCTCATTTCAGTTGGTGTTAATACTGTTCTTTATTGTCAGCCTGAATGAAAGCTGTTGTTTTTCAGGTGATGAAGGCGGTGAATCTGAACTCCTTGGCGAAGCTCTACAACTTGAACCTTCTGTAGCCAAAGCTGAGAGGAGTCACTTGATAGTGTGGCAAGTAATGTGTGGCAGTGAGTGAGGAGCCTGTAGGATGCAGCTGGAGACCTTAAAAAAAAAAATAAGAAAAAAGGCAAAAAAAAAAAAAGCTTCTGCATGTTTTTTATTTTGTGGAACCTGTTTCACTACATGATGTTGAAGCGTTTCTTTGCTGTTTAACTTTATATTGCAAATCTGTCATACCTTTAACTATACAGGAATTAGCTTGTGCTGTTTTACTGCACCCGTGTTACATGGAAGAGTATAATGAAATCAGATCTTTCTCAAAACTGGTGTACACACCATAGTAAGCAACTGAGACATTAGTTTTACTGTACCACAGCAATCTAATGTAGCTCACTTCTTGGGTAGTCTCACTTGAGTTCAGCTTTATTACAACTGAGCTTCATTTCACTGTATAATGCGTTGAGTAAAACAGCAAAGTTATTCCCAGAGTATTAAGAAAATGGACAAATTATAAGATGGATTATTAAGACTCATCCAAATACCTAGTGAGGGCTAAAGCAAACTGTAAATTTCCTCTTTTGTTTCCAAACCTGGCAATTCTTGCTTTTACATAGTGTAAACGGTTTAATCTGTTACATCCATCAGAATTTCTGGGGGGAAGAAGAGATTGTATAGGAATTAAGATGACAATATTTAAATAAAATCATGTGTGTTCACTATTGAACCTCTAAAGTTTGAGAACTGCTGCCCTCGATGAGCAATTTCTGAGCATAGCGTTTTTCCATCTCCCTGACATGAAACTATTTGGTTTCCAAAGGGTATTCTTAGGATGATTTGAATTTGGAAGTAACTGTAAAAATATTGAACAGGGGATATGTTTTTTGTTCTTTTCTTGTCTTCATTCCTTCTGTCCTAAGCACTAGAATGATCTTCTCTGCCTAGCTGGTCAAACTCATGAGGCACTACATGTGTGAAGGTTAGAGACCTCGATTAGAGCATGAGAAAAGACTGAGGGTGTACAGGAAAAATGCATTCTGCCCAAGTGAGATTGTAAAGGAACTTTAGTGCCAGAAAATTAGGTAGAAAATCTATTTTTTTTTGGTAGCTGCATACCCCAATTAATAAAAAAGGCAAAAAAAATGAAGCAACAATGTTAGCAGGTAACACTAAGATTGAGTAAATTGATGGAAGTCTGGAGACTCTAATATTAGGCTGACATTCTGTCTACTCACCATCTATTTTTTTGAACCATAAGTGTGAGTTGAAGACTGTCTTCCCTTTACATTGAATTTCCTACATTCAGCATCAGCCCTAAGTTAAACACTTCATGATTTCTGTACTTCAGAATGCTTTTAATCCCAGATTTGTGCTTTCATTTAGTCTCTGGAAAGTCAAAGTTTTGAGGGGTTTTAAGAAACATCTGGCATTTGCCCCCCAAAAGGCTGGGACTGTTCAGATTAGCAGAGAAAGGGAGTGACTTGATGATGGGAGAGAACTGAACAGTTTCAGAGGAGTAAATGTAGAAACACTTTTATAAAACTGCCTAAAGATTTTTATGCAATAGGAGCAGTTCTGGTCTATCAGGCAAACATGTGTTTATATATTTTCTTAATTTTTTAAATGAACACATTTAGCTGAGGTCTATTGTGTAAATATATATTTAGGCAGCTTTTTCAAATGCATATCATAGCTGATAAACCAGAAAGCCTCCATTCAGGTCTATTGGTTAGATTTATATGTATAAATACTTTTTAAGCAACATATTTTGTACACAGCTGTTCTCTCGTAAATATGTATTTAGGACAATGAACTATGTAGTAAAAGAATCCTTATTAAAGATATCTAATATCTTGGTAGTATTTTTCTCTTCAGAATGCCAAAAGTGATGAGAGCATGTTGTTCGTAATTTGCTTTCCAAATTCATCTTTAACGTCACTCTTCAAGTACTTTGGCTTAAATGTGAAGTCTGGGAGCTTTTCAAAATCATACAAATACAGAAAGCAACCTGAATAAACACTCTTGGACCTATTTAAAACTTACATAGACATGTATGCTGAACCTGAAGCCCATCTCAGTTAACTTATGGAATTGGATGTCAAAGCAAAATGCTGTCTGAACTTTCACTGTTGTGCAGAATCTTCACTGTGAGTGGTGCAGTTCCATTGCTTCTCCTGCCATTTCCTGTAATGGTTTTGTTTCCTCTTTGGAAGGCACAGTCTCCAAAGCTTTTGCTCACTGGTTGATTGTCACATTCTCATGTTCTCAGAAAAACAAAGCGCACAATTCCTTGGTTCTGGTGTAGCATTTTATGTGTCATTGGTGATGAGCTGTTTTCTCGGAGCGGCTTTCCTGCTATATCAAACAGAGCAGTTCAATCTGGCAAGTGTGTACCTGGTCTTTTGCCAAATGTATCTGGTCCACTGTGCCATTTCAGTCACCTCAGTGGGCCGACTCCTGCAAATATTTCAGAGAATGATTGTTTCTGTCCAAAAGTGGAAGGGTTTTGAAGAAAACAGTAGGATAACGATGTACCGCTGTGGGTGTAGATAAAAGGCACGTGCACTTCTCTGTAATTTAAAAACTTTATCCCCTGTCCGAAGGTACAATAGATTAAATGGGTCCCTATTGTCGTCACAGTGCACTGGGATTTCTAAACCCTCCTTCAGATGGCTTTGAATGGTGAATAAAGCACGTAAGACCCCAGGCATCGAGATGACAATACACTCCTACAAATCCGTCTCAAGAATGTGTTTATGCATACACTCATGATTAAAGCATCATATAAATAGGAGCTAATCTCTTGATAGCTACAGCTTGTGAATAGTTTGGAAACATTTCGAGCACAAAATATGCAGCACATTACTTGCCTGGGTAAGGGTGTTTGCATGGTAAAGGTGAAATGCGTTGTATAAGCTGCTGCATTGTCCATTTCTTGTAAAGGTCTTCCTGCGTTGGATCAGATAGAGCTGACAGAGCGTAGACACTTTATCATAGGCTGCCTTAGTAACAAACAAATGTTAAACCTGTTTTATTATACTAACTGTTCTAAAGAACGTGTGTCTTTTAAAATGCTGTGTAACTGAATATTTATTTCCATGTGAGTATTATAAAAGTTACCAAAGGATTAAACCTGACTTAGCACTCTTGTAAGTGGCCCTGTTGAGGCAGTGTCTTGTGATGGCCCTGCTCTATAAAGCAAGACACGATAAACTCAAATCCAGTTCTTTAGGGAAATGAAATGTGGGGGTTTTCTTTTTCTAACAGGGTTATGCCATATTGTAACCACCCATGTTGCACCTCAGAGCATTTTTCTATACACTTAATGTCTCTCCCGCCCTCTAACAAGATTAAGTTTCCTTTATTAATTTCTGTTGATGCACATTTCTCAATCTTTTAAGCATATATTTTTAAAACATTTTATGGTCTGTAATTTTTGGAAGTTTTGTCTGTTGGGACACTTTACGCTGAATTTTACTTGCCTCTGTAATCTGAGTTGGATACTACAGCGTTAAACTTGCTGTCTGTTAAAACTTGAGGCTTCTTTTCTGTGAGCAGAGAAGCTCATATAGCAGTGTAGTTATTTCAGTATTTATTTCTATTATTGAATCCATGGGGTTCAGAATGTAACTTTGTACATGAAATATATATAAATATGTATATGAAACATGCATCGGATTGGTGTGTTCTTTGTAATCTATTACATTCGAAGGTTTTTGATGCTACCAGAAGGCATAATTATGGGGTATTTTACACTAGCAGCCAAATACTGCCATTGTAAATAGAGGTAGCAATGTATCAGAGTTAGCCCACACCTAGTGTAACCCTGCTGTCTCCTCCTGGACCTAGACAAAAATGCTGAAGAACAGCTTTGTTCACTGACTGAATGATGCCCTGCATTGATGGGGTAGGAATCTAGATGAGATCTGCCTAACTGCAGCTCTGGTACTGGTCCTGGAATCTGTTCATTTTCTTAGCACCTTACCAAAGACCCACCAAAGCTCACACACACGCAGTGCTTCCTTACTCTGGAGCAAAGGAAGCAGTCTATTTATAAGGCAGAAGAATGAGGACTCAGTGACAGGAAACTCATTCCCACTGCAGAAACAGGACACTTGGCTAGAGCCAGGGTTTTTTGTGGCTCATCTGCCCCTTTCTATCCGTATTTGCCCCTGACTGGTATGTGACAAGTGGCTGTGCTGCTGGAAATACCTGGTTAACCTAGGCTATAATGGACGGGGGGAACCTGGTGTGCTTGGGCACTCTGGTCCCTGTGCAAGCGGATGTTGCTCCTGTTCCTCTCCAGCCATAGTGAAGGGCCCATGTAAAGTCCTTTTGTTGCTTTTGAATACCTCTAGGATGCAAATACTTACCACTTGCAGGTGCAAACATAGGAATTGGTTCAGACAACACAAAGTGTCCTGTTACTAGAGCTGCACAAACTTGAAATGGTATCATCTTAGTGATTAAAACAGTATCTTTTTGCTCATTTACTTGAGTTTTCTCGCAAGATTTTTGCCTCTCCAGAACAGCTGAACTGACAAAGTTCCCTCCTGGCAGTGTTCATTCTCTGGATGTATCCGTTCGCATGGCACATCGCATCATTGCAGCATGCATATGCATGAAATGGGAGGAAGCATCATCAATCTTCACTCTGGGGATGTTTAAGCTCTTCTGGCAGCCCCTCAGGTCTGTGGGTAAGTTAATGGAATTGTGAACTAGGCTAAGGTGTTACAAATGATAGTTGGAGGCTGAAGTTTGAGGCCATTATAAATACCCATGTCCTTCTGCAGTGAACATGGTGATAACAGGAAAAGTGCTTGCAGTTTCTGTAACAGATCTTTAGAAAGTTTCTCAGTTATATCAATCTCAATTTGGAATATATGAAATGTTAATAATCATAGAGGAAGTGAAAAGGTTAAAATGTGGATGTATTTTCTGGAAATTGAACCTCAAACCTAAGGGAGAATCAGTATTTCCCTTTTTCTACAATGGAATACAAACCAAAATGAGATTCTTTTTGCCATCACCCCCCATTTTCAGTATGCTGTCATCTGTTTGAAAGCTGCCTGAGCCATGCAGCTTGTAAAGATTATTTAACATTATGATGATCTCCTAATGCACAAGTGCCCCTTAGTTCTGCTGTAAATCAAGATTTGAGAAGGGCCTTTTGGCCTTGGGCTGTACCTCAGCTCATGCATGGCTTTGGGACTTGTTGCACTCTTCAGAATCCCAGGCTGATTTTGGTTGGAAAGAACCTTAAAGCTCATCCAGCTCCAACCCCTGCCATGGGCAGGGACACCTTCCACTAGAGCAGGTTGCTCCAAGCCCCTGTGTCCAACCTGGCCTTGAACACTGCCAGGGATGGGGCAGCCACAGCTTCTCTGGGCACCCTGTGCCAGCGCCTCAGCACCCTCACAGGGAAGAGCTTCTGCCTAAGAGCTCATCTCAGTCTCCCCTCTGGCAGGTAAAAACTCTTTCCCTTTGTTCCCATCACGATGCCCTTACAAAAAGCGCCTCTCCAAACTTTGTCAGCCTCTATAGGCACTGGAGGGCTGATTTTGCATGCTTATACTAGAAGAGCTGTGTTGCAGTGACAAACCCAAGGATGCAAATTGCCTTCTTGCTTTTCAAAACACTAAACTGATGGTGGGAGGGGAGCTGATGAGAAGTGACGTGGGTTGTTGCTTTATCTGCTTGTGCTTTTAGGCAGGATGGAAGCCCCAGGCTTCTGCACTGTGTCCAGACACAAGGTGGTGCTCTTACAATTCAAAAGCAACACAGAGACCTAGAGGGAAAACTTGGGTTGGAGTATTCTCTCTTCCCTGCCTTTCTCCCAGCATCCAAGTTCCCGGTTTCCTCTAGCCTTCAGGATAGTCCAGCTCCAGTTTGCAGGAGGGATGTTAAGGTCCAGCTGCGTTCATACCTGCCTGCAGAACTGCAGCTGAAAAGCCACAAGCCAGCAGCAGGTCTGGCTGTAGCAGTGAAGGAGATGATGCTTCTCACGTGTACCCATGGACCTTCCCAGCCCCGATGGACAGTGGGCTGTGCAGGTGGGTTCTGCTGTCACCTTTGTACAAAGCATCCCTGCTTTGTTGGCTCTCAGCTCTGGAGCTTAAATGAGTAATGAAAAGAAAAAACAAAACATGTGAAGTCTGGGAAGGTTTCCAACTTATATCTGCTTTGCACTTCCACCTCTCTGCATGTGTGGACATGGGGAGTGCTGCATCCCAGCAGTACTGGCCCTGCCCTTGCTTTGTGCTGGTGGGGATGGAGCTGCCAGCAGCCAGGTCCCAAGTCTGGTGTCATTGTCAGTGTCTCATAGCCTGGTTTGCAGGCCCAGTTCTTGGGGTCTCCTGTTAAAATGAGATGAGGCTGATGCTTGCTTTGTGTTTAAGGGGGGAAAAATGCCGGTACATGCTGTACTGGGTCAGACATGCATCCTGCTGCCCTGTCTGATAGTGGCTGACAGCAAATGCCTGCTGGAAAGAGCAAGAACTGGGTAGACCCATAGGCCACCCCACACCCTGCTACACCTTTGGGTTTGAAAACTCCGCTTGTACCTTGTGGAAACAAGTGGATTGATGGGAAATGGTGCAGCTGCCTGCATCTCAGCAGGAAAGCAGAGAGCACATTGGTTTGTGAAGGCAGCAGAAATGCCTCTGGATGCTTGTCTGGGTAGGGTAAATACTGAGAATGAGATGAAGCTTTCCACTTCTTCCGCCACTTCTGTTTGTTCAGGCATCAGGTGGGTGCTGCTGCAGGGATGTGGGTGCCACACATGGCTCTTCCTGATCACTTGGTTGGGGCATTTGGGATTTGCTCCCCAGGATGGCAGAGAGATGTCTGTGGGGTGAGGAGCACGTGGGCCTCGTGTGAGGAGTTTCAGTCTTTGAGGTGTATTGGTTCTGGCTGAGGTACAGTTAATTTTCTTCATAGTATCCGGATGGGGCGATGTTATGGGTTTGTGCTGAAAATGGTGCTGATGACACAGGGATGTTCTGCTTCTGCTGGGCAGTGCTTGCACGTTCAAGGCCTTTGCTGCTTCTTATTCTCCTCTGGCAATGAAGAGGCTGGGACTGCACAAGATGTCAGGAGGGGACCAGGAGAGCTGACCCCAACTGACCCAAAGGATATTGCATGCCACATGACATCATGCTCAGCATAGAAAGCTGGGGCAAGAAGAAGGAAGGGGGAGGATGTTTGGAGTGATGGCATCTGTCTTACTACACAACCATTACATCTGGTGGAGCCCTGCTGTCCTGGAGATGGCTGAACACCATGGGAAGTGCTGAATGAATTCCTTGTTTTGCTTTGCTTGCATGTATGGCTTTTGCTTTACCTATTCCTAGAATCATAGAAACAACTGGGTTGGAAAAGACCTTTGAGATCATCAAGTGTCCAACCATTGCCCCACCACTAAACTGTCTGTATTAAACCTGAACCACAACACAGGCCAGATCTGGGGATGTCTGAGGTGGGAAATTGCATGGGAAAGCAGTGTTTAGGGCTGATGGGGGAGGCTGAATCCAGGAGAGAAAAGGTGCTGAGGGCTTCTTCTGGCTCCCAATTGATGTGTTCAATGAGAGAACAGCAGGATGCGTGTGTGGGCAGGGAAAATTGAATCCTCGTCAAAATTGCCCAGAAGAAAATGAAAATCCCTGGGACGAGGAAGGTGAATTGTGTGCCATCCACAAAGCCATCAGAGCCTGGTTGACTCACTTGCACGTAAACACTGTGTGGGTGCTTACTAGCAGAAAAAGCTCTTCTGCCCTTTACAGATGTGTCTGCCTCTCGTTCCTCCTGGGAAGGAAGGATGCTGCAGCCAGGGGACCTGTGCCCAGCCAGACCCCAGGGATGCAGGGGGTTCAGGAGCAGCCACATTGCAAGGATACCAGACCGGAGGTGCCCGTCCTTGCCTTGCTGCAGGGGCTGTAGTTTTCCACGTGTGGGAAAGAACATCTCAAGAGGGGGAGATGGCACCAGGCACATCCCTGGCGATGTCTGGCAGTGCCATTGCTCTGAGACACCAGGATGGAGCAAAGGCTTCATGCAATGGGGTAAGGAAACAGTTTTGCTGCCTTTTGGGTGACGATGTGTTATCAGACTGACCTGCCTTTGGCTCGACGCAGCGCGTCAGACACCTGGCTACTGCAGGCGTTGTTAAGAGCTGTTTCTCAGCCAAATCTCTGCACTTTTCAGGGTGCTTGAAGGTCATTTCTCCATAGCAACCCACAGCAAATGTCACGGTTGGGCCCAAGGCACGGCTGAACTGCTGCCGTGTGCAAGACGTGGGTGTGTGGCACAAGCCAAGGTGGAGCTTGTGCCATGACCCCTGTGGGGATGCTCATCCAAGCAAAAGATGTGGCTCTTCAGCCCCTTCCAGCCTGTGCTTTGCTACACTCCAGGTATGCAAGCTGTGGGCTCTGATGGTTGAAAGCTCTTTGGCATTGGGAGGGCAAAAGGCCTGCTCTTATGACAAGGAGTAGTTGTAATCACTGCAGGGCTCATCAGAGGCATCTGAGCCCCTCTTATGGTAGTGGAGAGCGCGGGAGGGATGGTTCATCACCAGAGTGGGTCCCTGGAGGTTCCCTCCAACCACTCAGCTGGGAAGTCACACAAATGGGTCAGAAACAGCAAAAGGAAGCACAGAGGAAACCATTGGGAGGAATGAAGAGACTTTAACAAAGCTCTCGGGAGCCAGCAGCGGTCGGGGGTGACAGCAGCACTTGGGTGTTGGAAGTGTTCCCGTTGGGGATTTGCAGGCACCGTAAGGTGTGATCTGAACAGAGATGAAGGAAGGAGAACTGAGCCAGAGGAGGTCCTAAGGGGGGTTTTCAGCCTCTGAAGGGAAGCAGCGCTGAGCTTGGCCTGAGGAGGAACTGAAAATCTGTTTCTATGTGGTTCTAGCACACTTTGCAGGGCAACTTGTGTCTGCAGCAGCAGGGGGGCATATCCCCAGCTGGGCCGTGCTGCTTAGTGCCTGCCCAGTGTTGCTTTAGGCTGGGATCTGTATCACAGTTATATACCATACATATATATATATATATATATAATCATAGAATCATAGAACAGTTAGGGTTGGAAAGGACCTTACGATCATCAAGTTCCAACCCCCCTGCCATGGGCAGGGACACCTCACACTAAACCATCTCACCCAAGGCCTCGTCCAACCTGGCCTTGAACACTGCCAGGGATGGAGCATTCACAACCTCCCTGGGCAACCCATTCCAGTGCCTCAGCACCCTAACAGGAAAGAATTTCCTCCTTATAGCCAATCTAAACTTCCCCTGTTTAAGTTTTAACCCATTACCCCTTGTCCTGTCACTACAGTCCCTAATGAAGAGTCCATCCCCAGCATCCCTATAGGCCCCCTTCAGATACTGGAAGGCTGCTATGAGGTCTCCATGCAGCCTTCTCTTCTCCAGGCTGAACAGCCCCAACTTTCTCAGCCTATATACACACCATAAAATACTGGTCCTTTCTCATGCTGTTCCCAGAAAGAAAACCAGAGCTAAAACACCAGTTGAGAGGGTGATGCTTCACAAGAGCTGCAGATCAGGCACAGGTTGGAGGGGTTTCAGTGCTGGTGGTCCTGCTTCTCCAGCTGCTCTACACCCGAATACTGCCCTTAGAGCACCATGCACAGCACACCTTCCTGCAGAGAAGCTTTGGTGCTGGGACAAGAGACATGGGAGGTTTCTCACATCTCCACAGCTGCTGCAGTTTCCATTCTTTCAGTGTATCTCACACCCTGCATGTGCTGAACCGGGGCAGCTCTTGTCACTTCTCATCAGAAACTAAATCAATCACTGGTGCTGCAGACCCTGCCTTCCCCTCCAGCTGTGAATCACCCTGTCCATTGGCACTGCCTTCCTCAAGGGCACTGAAGTTACTCACGGAGCAGTTGGGATGGAGCCATTGCCCTGCAGCTGGTGCAGGTGGGGTTTGGCGTTACTCAGGCTTGGGCCGCTTTGTACCCAGAGGTGGGAGCTGCTGCGTGAAGGCATCAGGTCCTGGTGTGGGTGCTGATGTTTGCCCGCACGTGTGCTGCCTGCACAGCTTCAGCAGCTGGGGCCAAGCCAGCCTGGAGGCACAACAGGCCTTGGGATGTGTAATTGTGGGGCATAGTGGAGCAGTCCTGAGAGCAGAGCACTGATTTGTGTCATGGGTATGGCCCAACCGGCTGCAGGCCCTGGTGCCATGGTACTGCTCAGAGCTCCTGGAAGGGCCAGTGCTAAACTGGGCAGATCCCTGGCAGATGGGGCAATATCCTGTGGGGCAAAACTGCCAGTGCTGCCTGTAATCACAGGGTGTTGCTCCTTAATGTTGGTGCTGGACAAGGAGTGAATCCGCAGGGAAGCCTCCAAGGTGAGGTTGGCATCAGGCGACTTGTGATGGAGAAACACATGGCAGCAGAAACACTGATTCCGTGGGTCAGCTCCTCTCCAGGACCAGGTCCTTCTGCAAGCAAAGGGGTGGATGCAACCCCCTGTTGAATTTCCACATTTCCTGGATTTTACAGCTTCTGGTTCAAAATACAAAAATACTATGTGACTGGAATAAGCCACTTGATCGTCTCTTAACACGAATCCTATGCCGGGAAAAGCTCCTCATCCCATGATCAGGGTGTTGTGCTCTGTGGGAAGCCCAGGGATGCTCCCAAGAGGAAAGCTGGGTGCAAACAAAGACTGAGGCCTTGCCACATATCTATATGCTGTAACCAAGGGACTTGGCCAGTGCCACATCACCAGATGGTGACATGATGTTGGCTCTTCCCTCTAAATAATGTCAGCTTCCAGCATCTTTATTTGTGCAGGTTTTATGGCTGTGGGGAGTGCAGGAACCTATTGGCTTTTAACAGCTTGGAGTCGTTTAGGGTTTTATTTGCCTGACAGCACTGCGCTTCCCGGGATGCTTTAGGAAGTGGGGTAATTAAATGTTGTTATCAAACACACTCAACTTGAGGAATGCTAAGCATTTGCTATTGGTTACTGCAATTCAGGGACTGCCCTGGTCTGTTCAGGGCTGTGACAAGTGCTGGAGCTGAGCAAAACACCAGGAGCTGAGCTGGTGGCCCAAGGATGGGCACCCAGACCCTGTGCACTGATCATCCTGCAGCAGGTCTCCAGTTCAATGGCCCTGCTGGATGAGTGGCTTTGGAAGCATGGTCTGGGTACGTTGAGTTGCTGTGGGGTGCTTGGGGCACCAGGGGTACTCACCCCAAATATGAGCCCTGGGCTCAGCAGCCTCAATCCTGCAACCTTCTAAGCATGCACTTAAAGTCGCAGCTCATGACTTCAATGGGGCCATTCATGTGCCCATGGGAAGCATCCGCTTCCCTTCTTGTGGGATTAACAACGCTGCAAACCTTAAATCAGGGCACGAGAAGGGAGGAGAGAAGTGAGGTTTGCCCTCAGAATACCACAAGTTCCTTCATTGCCATGAGGGCACCAGTGACGGGTTCAGACTTTGGAACCCTGGTAAACTGGGGAAGCATCTTGCTGCTTTCCCCCTTCCTGGTGACGTTCTAGCTGAGTTTAGTGTGGGTCAGTCCTTTAGCATCCGAAGAACTGTTAAAAGCAGCAGTAGCTGCCTGAAAGACTCTGTGCTAGAGGAGATTTAAAACCAGATGGAGGCTCTGGAGGTACCTGTGTTACACCTGAGGCAAGGCAGCTGTTTCACCACTGACTCGGGAGTAGACGTAAATGTCACGGATGAGGCATCCCTTCAGCTGGGGCTTCCCAGGATGTCACACAAAGCAAGTCAGGGCAGCCTCACCCTTTCCACAGTCAATGAAGAAAGCGTTCTTGCTTGCAATAACTGCAGGAGACGGCTCCCACATCTCCCTTGGTCTTCCATCACCTACGCACCGTGGTTATCTCACTCTTGCTCCTCTCATCCCATATTTTCCAATCATTTCCATCCCTCTCTGGGTTTTGCCTTGGTTCAGCCTGGGCAGAGCACATTAAATGTGTCAGTCCCCATGAGGCTCCCTAAACCATGCAGCACAGGGCACCTTGCTAAGCCTGCGATCCTACCTTGCTCCCTGGTCTGCTCCTGAGGATCTCCTGCCTACCTGCCTGCTCCTTGGCTGTTATTTTTGCTGAGGTTTTTGTGCTAACTTTCAGCTCATGCTGCACTTTGACTCATTTTAATATTGTTACTATCTCAAACCTACTCCTTGTCACATGCGTGGGGAGTAGGCAGGAGACATCCAAGAATCTGAAGCCAAAAATAGGGAGAATTGAGAGAAAAATAAAATGATGACTTTCAAGCTCTTCTGACTCAAACCCAGTCTAGCTCTGCAGGCACAGCAGGTCCCCAGGGCACCCAACGGGATGCATCCCTTGGGTTGTACCCTTGGGCCTGCAGCCAACACCAGTCTTCTCTTTCCAGCCCCAGTGCTGTGCTTGTGCTGGTCAGGACTGCACTGGCCATGCCATGAAATCCAAAGTTCTTCTACATCTCAACCCCGGGTGGCTCCAATGTCCTTCAGCCCACTTATACACCCTATATGGACCATGCAGAAGCAGCACTCGGTGGCAGGGACAGGAATTGTGAGAGCAAGCTGTGTGCTTACTGACAAGAAAGCATTGGGTTGTTCACACCAGCATAAATGTGTTGTGTATCCATCGCCAGCATCCTGCACATCTCCTGCTGCTGGAGCCCATCTGTCTGCCCCTCTGCTTGGAGCAGGGCTGCCCCTGCCACCAGCCCTTCACATGATGCATCATCAGTCTGTGCCTGGTACCCACCATGTAACGTAGGGGTACATATACCCACTGGGGCAGTGGATGTACATTACTCTAAGGCTCCTCCTTACATTACCACATGTGAGATAAGAGGCTCCACACTGGGTTTAACGCAGGTGTGTGTGTGGGGATGTAAGCCTGGGGAGCTGGCATCTGGCTGGGTACCAAGTGAGCTGATGTGAAGGTGTCAGCGCCTGGCTCTCCCATTGTGCTCAGGGGCAGTGGTGGTGCTCAGGCTGGGTCTCAGCCTCTCTCCATACAGCTCAGCTTCAGCTGTGCCATGCAGGGGCAGTTCCCAGCACATGGCTTGCATCAGACTTCTTCACGGATAATGGAGAACACCAAAACCCACCACGTCCTTTACGGCTCAAGGCTGCTTTAACTTCACTTGGGATCGTGACGATGAAGTCATGGATTTGTTGTTAAACCCCTTACCTCTTTTGTTCTGGTTTTAGCTGCTGCTCATCCTCAGAGTTGAACTGGTTTTGAATGCCCATCTCCCAGTCTGAGCTTTCCTGGTCCCAGAAAAGAAAATGGCTTCACTGAGGGCTGTTGTTGTGATGTTCAATCTCTCCTCTATCGCAGTGTCATAATGGTTGAGTCAAGTGTTTCCAGGGAAGAGCAGCTCAGTTACATAATTCTGTTTCCAGAGGCATTAAAGAA
Organism: Neopsephotus bourkii; assembly: GCF_033783945.1. Lineage (NCBI taxonomy): Eukaryota > Metazoa > Chordata > Aves > Psittaciformes > Psittacidae > Neopsephotus > Neopsephotus bourkii. The sequence continues at coordinate 6,005,059 of NW_026902223.1, forward strand.
GAAACCTTCCACTTGATCTCATGCACAATATCCTGTTTTAACAGAAACCAAATATTGGGCATAAATTGACTTGAGAGGTACCTTTTAACTGACCATCGTATTTTGGTCTGACTACTACAATGCGTCATTAGGTATGGGCTGTTGGCTGAACCCTGGACCCATAGGGCTATGGGGTAAGCATAGCCACAGGGCTGAGAGCTGAACCTCCTTCTGCATCAATGTTATCACACTTGGCTCTTGCTTTTCCGTGCTGGAACAGGGCACACAGAGGAATGGGTGGTCCCTCCTGGCCAGGGGAACGCTCTGCACAACATGGACATGTTGGGAGAGCAGGCATGGCCCGAGAGACTCCATGGAGGGGGCCAGGACACATCCAGGCCTTTGGCTTTGATCACTTCAATCACTTTGTGCACCAAGTAGGGTTTGGGCAAAAGCTTGGATTGCAACCAAGCCAAGCCCCCGGTGCTGGGCCCAGTGTGGGGCAGACAGCTGCACTGGAAGTCTCTATGGAAGGAGACCAGGACCGTAGCAGTGGGCTGTGCCCAAAGCAGCGGTGCTCCAGCCTTTACTAACCCTGCAGGAGCGGTGGCTCATCCCCTGGAATAACCCCATCTCCATGGCGGGGGTGACACCCCACTGGTGCCCAGCATCAGCCGACCAGGGCTCTGTCCGTGCATCAGCTATTTCCAGCGGCGCGCCGCGAGCCCAGGACACGCCGTCTCGGCTGCTAAACCCCTGTGAGTCTCCTATTGCTGGAGAGGCACTCGCTCGATGCCCCAGGGGCGGTTAATTCTGACCAGGAGCTCTGATGGATCGTATCACCTCTATTTTTAGGGCTCTCACTTCTGTTGCAAGCCCTCGGCCTCTCTCTGTTTGTCCTTTTATTTTCAGTTTCTTCTTGCTGTTTCCTAAACTTGTCTCAGCGCAGGTGGGCAGCAGCTGGGGAGGTATTTTTGTCTCTATGTGGTACAAGGAGATGGCTACAAGGGTGTGAGGGGATGGTACCGCTCCGATGGGCAGCTGAAACCCAGCCGGGGCTGCAGATGGTGTACGGCAGCTGAGCCCAAAGCCAGAGCCCCCATTTGCAGGAGTCACCCGCATCCCAGTGCTGCGGGGATGGGCACAGCCACTCCTGCTGCAAACAGACTGTGTGGGTCCCTCTTGGCCTTTTCCAAATGCATCTGAGGATGCAGGAGAGGGGGTGTCGTGTCGGTTTTGGGGTTACACTGCTGAGCTTGGTGAGCTCTGGGTAAGTGAAGATGTATCCTTACTGCAAGTGCACCACCAGCATGGTTCTTCCTGTACAAATGCTATGGGGTCATGCAGAGACAAGGGCACAAGTAGAAGAGCTCAGAGTCCCTCCCTGCTGCAGCCAAGGACACTGGTGCTGTGTCACCCCTCTCTTGGCACCAGGGCCTCTGGCAGGGACCCAGTGAGCTGGAAGGGATGGGAGGAGGAAACCTGGCCCTGGGGGTGAGAGCAGGGCTGGGAAAGGAAAACCCCATCACTGCTGGGTGCTGACGGGGCACCCAAACAGCCGGTGCCCAGTTCCCTGGAGAGCAGGCACACAGCATGGACACGGATAGGAAAACACTCCCTTGGAGCGAGCGACCCAGGCAGTGCCCGGTCCTCCAGGCATTCACCCAACCTCTTCCTGCCCTCTCTCTGGGCTTCCCAGCATCGCTCCATCCCTTCCACACATCAGTCCCTTCCTCCTCTGCAGCCCAGGAGCTCATCTGGAGGCTCTCAGAGGGACTGAAAACTTTGGCAGAGGAATGGAAGGTTTTTTCAGGGAGGTAAAGCGGCTCTGCTGCTCCGTGCATGCTGTTGGTCTGTAAATGCATGGCCCTGACCGGCAGGCTGGGATGTCCTGCAGTGTCTTATAGAAAAAACAGTGCATTAGCTGTAAAACAGAAGTGCCATTTGCACAGGTTATTGGGGGATATCTGTGCTGTGGGCACACAGCTCATCCTGATGCAGTGCCTGTAGCTCCGTGACTGCACTGCCCGAGTACTGCTGTATCACTGCCCATGCACCACCAAGTGACCCCACAACTTAACAATGCAGATTCAGTTTATGCACATTCAACCACACTCATTTGACAGTAATCAATCAAGCATGCAGCCTTGAAGCAAAACAAAGGGAAGTCACAGCTTAAGCCTGTGTACAGGCAGCCAGGATGTGTACAGGTGGTGAGCACCAGAAACTGAGTCTTCTCCCAGTCCATGACAGCGTTCCAAAAGCACTTGTAGGATGTGGTCCTGTTCAGCCCTAGCTATTCTATGTGTTCCTGGAGAGGATGCTTCCCAGCATCAGAGAGTGCAGCCCATCTGCAGTCAGGGCTGCCCAGCCACAGTCCCTCTGCTAATTGAAGTGTGAGGTGGTGCAAGACATCTGCTTACCTCCAAATGAGCTTTTCCAAACTCAGTTATATTTCTCTTCCCACAGCATATGCTCAGGTGAAGATGAGGACGGGATCAATGATAGATGGAAGAAGCAGATGCGACAACAACAGGGGTGGGTTGGGGCTGGGGGAAGCAGAATCTGACATCGTGCTGTATTTGTGGAGTCTATAACTGACAGGAACATTTTGGGGCTGTGAATACAAGCTGACGTATGCGTGTATGTGCATGCAGTAATCCTGCTAGGACAGGACATGCTGATCACCTTCAGGAATTTTAGGCAGCCTTTTCCAAACAAAATCAGCGCCTTGGATTTGTTGTTGCCATGCATTTATCTTTTTGATTGTCCCTGCTTTTCATGGTTTATTGTAGCAGCCTTGGTGCTAACATTGGGTTTATTTAATGCACTTTTTATGATCCAGTTTCCCTTCTGCTGGCTGCTGGCAGCTCTTGAAGCTGTTCCAGGCAGGGGGTAGGACCAAGTGCAAGGTTTTGGTGTGAGGCACAGAATCATAGAATGGTTTGGGTCGGAAAGGACCTTAAGATCATCCAGTTCCATGGGCAGGGACCATTGCCAGCCGGATGCTTCCATCAGTCTTCATGGACAGAGACTTAAGTTTTAGCAGCAAAGAGCGGATGGCTGCGGTGCTGGGACGGGTGTCAGAAGGGACCATGGGAGTCTCCTCGACTGACAGGCAGATCACAGCAAAGGTAATACCGTGGTGTTTCTGCTAATGTGTTGAAAGCACAGGCTGGTGAGGTACAGCACTTACACACTGTGGATAGCCAGTGGAAGAGGAGGGCTCTGAGCACACAGGGTTCCTGTGTGAGAGATTTACATCAAACCAGACGGTGTGGCAGGGCCAGATGCACAGTGAAGTGACAGGGGCAAAACTTAATCCCTTTGAAAGCTTCTTTCTCCCCACTTAGCCCTTATGTGAACAGGGAAATTAATCCTTTGGACTGCTAAGTATGATTTATTGCATGCACTGTGTCCTGCCACCCGTTAATTCAGGTGGCAGCAGCAAGGCTTTTCCCAGTGTATTGGGTTAGTATGAGGAGGTTCACCAGAGCCCTGGGCAAGGCATTCCAGGAGGATTGCCAGTGAGAATGTCCCGTTATCTCTGAATATATAAACTGGGTAAGAAACCCAGGTTCAAAGAGGCAGGTGAGGCAGCCTGGGGATGTGCTGCAGGAAGAACTGACTCAATGCTGCTCTTCTAGGCTGGAAACAACTTCAACTTCTGCTCATGGGCTAAAACATAAAGGGAAAAGCGTGTGGTGAGGGCTGTGTTCACGATGGGCCTGAGCTGTGGCTGGAAGCAGCTGCAAGTTTCTCATGGTTTGGTCCCTCCTCCTCCCACCCCGCAGACTTCTTCCATTGCACAGCAGTCATCAGACCTTCTAGACTTGGTCTCCAGCGCTTGGAGATAGTCTCAAAGCTCACACGAGCCCACGTGGCTGAAGCGGGTGTGAGAATGCAGCAGGTTGGCTATTTCTGGTCAATGAGTAAAATCAAAACGCACATGTCCTGAAGGGACGCAGGTACTGGTGTGTGAACCTGCCACCCGGGACAGAGAGGGTGACCAAAGGGGGACCTGCTGTAGCACCCATCTCCATTTCTCTTCATTAGGGACTGTAGCTCTTCATTAGGGACTGTAGTGACAGAACAAGGGGTAATGGGTTAAAACTTAAACAGGGGAAGTTTAGATTGGATATAAGGAAGAAGTTCTTTCCTGTTAGGGTGGTGAGGCACTGGAATGGGTTGCCCAGGGAGGTTGTGAATGCTCCATCCCTGGCAGTGTTCAAGGCCAGGTTGGGCAGAGCCTTGTGTGAGGAGAGATGGTTTAGAGTGAGGTGTACATGGCAGGGGGGTTGGAACTGGATGATCTTAAGGTCCTTTCCAACCCTAACTATTCTATGATTCTATGATAAGGAGCCAAACTCCCTGATAGCTGGCATAGTGGTGTCTACGCGGGGGGCTCTGTGCTTCGCTCACAAAGGGCATTTGGATAGGGATACTGCTTTTATTGCCTTTTTCATGTGTTACCTCTTTTATTTTAGGGCATGGCTAAAACAGAACATGGAGTAAGATTCCCAAGGACTAAGGAAGAGGGATGAAAGCCTGGACTCACCAATCCTCCAGCCTAATGAACCTCGCTATTGTCCTGCCCTAAGAAGGACAGCAGCAAGTTTGGAAGTTGAAGATGCTGTTTTGGCAAGGAGAGGTAAAACCATAGCAGCAGGAGCTGGCTTGCCTGTATGCTGATTTGTAAGTGGTTATGAAGGGTCTGTCTCCCCCGGATCCTCAATGCTGTCAGCTTCAGCAGCTCCCAGGTATTTAGCTGAGAAGTACTTGGGAGACAGAAGTTCACCAGAGCATTCAAGTGCGTGCCCATTGGAATGGCATCCAAAAACACGGCTCAGCAACTTGCTTTCATTTGGGAAACACCCCAGCTCAGTAGGCACGTTTTACTGGAAAAGAGAATTTCAGTGCTGAAGAGTAGGATGGAGTTTTCTGCAGTGTAATTATATCTGTGTGAAGGCTTCAGCCTTTTTTCTCTATCTGCCTCCTGGCATTGTGTGACTAAAAGAAAATCTGGGGTCTGGGTTTTTTTATCTTGCATAGTTTCTTACCATTACTGCAACGAAAAGAGTCCTCCAATATTGACATTAAAAGGTCAGTGGCAGGGAACAAGCTGAACTTCAGGCTTCAAAAAGGATTTCTAACTCACAGCATCTGAGCGGTCAGGACAAGGTTGACAGAGAAAAGAAACCCGGTTGCCCTTTTCCTTCAGCTGCAAAGGCCAGTTCATGTTTGTGTCTGTACAACGAGGGATCAGGGAGGGAATCTGGTTTGTGATGGAGGCCGGGGGCTATGTCACTGCAGCAGCATCCAGCCGGAGCGTTGGGTAATCCCCTTCCCTGCGGAGCGCCTTTCCCTGCCCTTTTAGAGACAGGGCAGCAATGCCTGTCGGGGCTTGCTGGTGGGATTCCTTGGATCAAATGGCTCCATCCACACCGTCCGTGTTGCCCCTGCCTCTTTGCAGCACCCCGAGCAGCTGTGCTTGATGTCACCCAAACCGGTGACCGAAGCCCTTTGGGATGGATCATGTCCCAGAAAACACTTGCAGCTTTCAGAAAGGCCTGGGGTGGTGTTAGCTGCCCCCCCGGCATGGCTCAGAATATCTCTGCTTGGGTTTTCTTTACCGCAGCAGCTCTTACTTCATGTATTTATTTACTGCTCATAACAGCGATGCTTTCTGCTTCTGTTCTGCTGCTTCAGGCCATGGGCTTTTTGAAGATAAACTGGAAGCAGACCAGTCGCTGGCCACTGACACCAGGAGGAGTTTGGATCTGGGCTTACCCTGCTTTGCTCGCCTCTCTTTATCATCAGCCAAACCAAAACCTTGGATCCAGCTCCCCATGAATGGTGGTAAACTTTGGATCCGAGCTCCTGTCATAAGCCGTTGTTTGCCCTGGCTGGCAGTTCAAGACTCTGTAGAAGAGATATTTCTAGGTATTTCTGTCTAAACAGAGAATGACAATAGAAAAAAGAACCTTGTGCAGCCAACTCATGTGTCCAACTCTTTGCCTTTCCATGGGAAATGAGTAACTGGAATGAGACAATGAGATAAATAACATGTAACTGACATTGTAATGAACCTCGAGCAGTCTGCCCCTATGGACAACCTGCAAATTATCTCCATTGCTGTTCCGTGAGATTTTCAAAGAGGCCGTGGGTTATTCACCAACCCCCCTGAAACAACTGGAATTGAACAACAAATTCCCAGTGGTCTCGTTTGGAAAACGCCAGCCCTATCCCTGTAGGGAGGTAGAGCTCCAGGTTAAATGCACCATAAAAAGGCTTGGATTTCTTTGTGTGGGATGGCAGCATAGAGAGGGAGGATGATTATGTTATGTGTCATTAACAGACCATCGAGCCCATGAAGCCATGAGGTTTTGTTACTTGCTCCTGGATAGCGGCAAGGTTAATTTGGCCATGAAAGCTGAGGTGGGTTTTGCAATGAGCCCTGCTTGCTGCTACGAGTACTGCCAACAGCAGGCTGAGATGCCTGGAATAAAGAGAGTGACATAAGACCTGGCAAAGGATCCTCATGGTCCTTGAGAGGCAAACGGGGATGTGCACACTGCAGGGACCCAAGTGTGTGTCCAGAACACCAAGCTAGCTTCAAGACAGCCGTGTCAGCCAGCAGACACGGTGTGGCTGGGCAGGTTATCCACCCCTGGAGCTTGGGCAGGTTTTACAGCCCATGCTGAGCTCTGCCTTGCTGCGACCAGCTGGCAACACTAGCCTTACCATCAGAGGCCTCTGGGCAATGGGGTGCTGCATGCACTGCCAAAGGCTCAACCTTGTCCCTGGGGTTGGAATAGAAACCACCCTGAAGATCTGCCAGCTCTTCCAAAACCACTTTTGTGTTAAGCGTTGAGGGATTTGGCTTAGATAAAGCTTATGAAGGAATTCTCCTCATCCTGGTGTCAGTGCAGCCTTCTGGCTGCTTGAAATTTTAGGAGAGGAAAGGAGGGAGATGCCTGGAGCTGCCCTATCCTACTGCCTTAATTTGGATATGAAATACCAGGGAAGACAGTCTTCTGGCTGTACATATTCCCAAAGTGCAGCCAACAGTGCAGTGAAGGAGTAAAGTGGGGATCACTCTGGGCAGCATCTCTGTGTTGTGTCTGTCCAGCCTCCGGGAGGCAAAAAGCAGAAGATGCTGAATCCCTCCCCCTCCAACCAGTGTGTACACACCCAGAAGCGCACATGCAACCAGACCAGAAACTGGGTTATGGGAAAGGACATGCAGCAGACACATCACACTGCACGTGTGTTTGTTTCTAAGATCATCTCTTCATCATTTCTTCATTAAGAAGCAAATGGCATTTTCCATCTCAGAAGCTCTCGCTTCGCAGTTCTCTAGCAACCCTCCCGAGTGTTAATTAGATGGTCTTTATGATTTCTCCATTAAGATGGTAAGATACACAATCCCCATTTTGTAGGCAGACAAACTCTAAGAAAGCAAAACACCGCTCATGAGCCCATGAGGTTGGGTCTGGCTGTCCCACCTGCCACTGCATGGAGGATGAGATGGTGAAGCTATTGCTGCAGAGTCAAGGGGACGTTTCCATGACTTGTAAATGCACCTGCAAGCTTGCGAAGGGTACACTGAAACATGTGTGCTACTGTTTGGTATTTGTCAGCAAACTGAGATTTCTTACCCATTCAGAAGGAAAAAAACAAAGGGCAGCAAAAGCAATAGAAGACATAGCCAAAAACTTAGCAGGTCTACAGACAGAGCTCCCTGGATTTATGGTTGGTAAGGCCACTTTCCCTGTATAAGCAGTAACACAATTTCCCCCCACTACATCAGGTTCAGATATTGTGTGTTTAAGGGTTTATGAAGATTAATTATGTTTATGCCATACAGTAGAGTTTTACCAGCTAGATGTGGATTTCCAGGAAGAGAGGTTATTTCCTAAGGCATTGGGTAGGGCTCAGTCCAGTAAATGAGCGGCTGACTCCCTTGGCTCTGCTCTTCAGGGCATTTCTTAAAGTGCAGTCTTGGATCACACTGTTCTTACAGCATTAAAAATAACCAAAACTGTATCAAGTGAATTGCAGGAGCAGGCAGAATGGGGGTAATAAACCAAGTTAAACCAGACTGATAACAATATCCTCTTCCCAGACAAGAATAAGCACTACTCCGTGATGGGGGAATATAAAATCCTTCTTGTGACAAGGCACTGATTTTCCCAAAAAGGAAGGGGAGAACAAACTGCAGCCGTAATGCAGCATGTGTGAGCACTGAGAGGGTATAACGATGACAACACTGAGTAAGTATCTCATCTGCAAAAGCTCTGGCTGCATGACCTTTAGCAGCATTCAGGATCTTGTGTCTGTTTAGGATGTCATTAAACAAGAGAGGCTTCCTCCAACTGAGCAGTGTGTAGAAGTAATTGGAGTGGTTTTGAAGGGTGAGATTCCAGACCGGCTAGTTAACGAACTTGGAAAAGCTACATATCAGTAATAAACCCAACACAAAAAAGAGCCTTGCATGGTAGCTCTTCACTCTGTGTTCAAGTGAGTAACCAGGTTTCCATGACTTGCCTTGTAGAGGTCCCAGTGCTTGGTGTGATACAGATCCAAAGGTGGGATATGAATGCCTTTAAGGCAAATTTAGATCAGGTGGAATAGTCTTTAGGATCTTGGTAGTTGAGCTCATGGTGAGCGGATGGCAACGTGATCACTGACAGCTTTGCAGCTCTGTGCAGGAGGGAGAAAGGAGAGACTGCAGGGAGCTGTTGGTGCTCAACCCAAGGATTAGTACTCTAAAGCTAAGGGTAAGTTCGGAGTGGCATTTGAAAGCCACTTTCTAGAGTAGAATAATGAGAGTGAAGAATTGCAAGGTAGTTTGAAGACTGACATTAATTACCCACTAATTTTCTAGCTGTGATCCATGAAATACTTGTTGCTGATCCCCAGACAGATGGCTAGTCACATAGGACGGGCTTCTCCTCTTTATTTCCATCTGCTAGATTTCATTAAGACAGCTAAAAATAAAAATATCCCGAATGTTATTTTTCCATGCAAGTTCCTGCTGCAGTGATTTGATGCGGCTGTGAATAGGAGTTTCCAAGCGACAAGGTTTTCTTAATTAATTTGTGATCTGTGGCATGAAAAGTGACTGCAAACCCCTACACTTAGACTCATCATGAGCACTGTACTCGCTTCTAAGTGCTATTTATCTGCAAGAGTCAGTTAAAACCTCTTTTTTTTCTGGTAAAAGGGGAGAGAAGAAGCTGCTGTCTCTTCTGTGCAGAACCATTTTTAGGTTCTAACCAGTTGTAGATGGTGCCTACGAAATGGAGATGTAATCAAGGAGATCCCTCAGGCATGAAGCCTTCATTCCCTCTAAGTAGTAGGAATATCTCCAGGAACAGCTTTCCTGCCCAGCTCCAAGCCTCTTCTCAGCTAGCACAGTGCCTGAAAGCGCCTTTGGAGGAGAATGCATTTTGGGGAGTTTTTTTTGGTTTTGTCTTGCACAGATTTCTTGGCTTTAATGCATCTCTAGCATTATCATAGCTCTACCAATGTCAGTGTTCAGTTCCTTATGCGTTAAAATGTTTTCCAGGGAACCTAAGGTCCCCTCTATTCAGACCTCAACTTGTTTTCCAAAAGGGACTTAAGCCTGAACCATGGCAGTGTTGATAATACTTTCTAGTCCTTTCCTGCCTTTCCTACAGACTCTACCAGAAAGACAAACACTCTCCCTGTTTGATAAAGAAGCTTTAGCATGTTCTAGAACAGGGAACTGAGAGGTGGCCCAGATGCCCCACAATGAGGGCAGAAACAAGGAGCAGGGAGTCCAGCAGCAGCAGCTTGGTGTGATGAGGAGCTCCAGAACTCAGCTAACACTTGCTCTCCAGGACTTAAAATGAAATCTGGGGCTGATACCTCAGACCTGGGCTATTTTTACTCTCAACTACACAAGCCATTGCCATAGACTTCCTGAATGGCGATCACAGATGCTTACGAGAGATGAACTATATTGCTTTACCCTACTTTTAAAAGTCCAAAGAAGCATGCTATTTTAGACCACACAACTCAAAAGTGCCACTAGTACTATGTCTTAGTGACACTGCCTACAACACAGGCGAGGACCTTTGTTCTCACCCCTCCTGTATTGGTTGCTTCTGCTTAGAAAAGCAAGCAGTTTCCTCACCCTACTGGCAGTGTTCCCACAAGGAAATTCCTCCTCCCAAGCCGGACTATGAAGCCAGTCATACAATCCTTCCTTCTCTCAGATCACGCTGTTTTCCTATTTGCTCGGGCTGTTGCTGCTCACCCCAGCCCATCACCCCAGGAGAACCTTTGGCTCCATTCTTGTGTCTGTTCTTCCTCCTCCAAGAGCAGTTATTTGAGTTCCACCCTAAGATCACACTGACTTAGGCCCCAGTTTAGCAAAGAATTTTATCACACGCCTAAGTGTAGTTGACTTAGACCTTCAATCTGCTTTTAGCTTATCAGAAGCATGGGTGGGTAAAGCCATCATCCTCTTACACCCTTTTGGCTCCCATGGAGGTTGACCGTTGATGAGCCAAGAGTGTATGTGCATAAAGTTGAGCAGAAACTGAGATAAGGAGCACTGCTGCACTGGAGTCCATCCAGCATGGTGACTTGTCTTTTAAGACCTAATTATCTCCACACAACACTGCAGAGGTGTCAGCAACATGGCTGTGACACACTGCAGGTTATCGGGTACTTCTACCCCAACTCATAGTAATTAAGTTAGTAATTAAACCTTGGGGAGTTTGTGCCTTGCTCAAACTTTGCATTGGATTTTTGGAATCCTGAACAGGGACTTGAGGATTAATTCTTAAGCTTAGGAGCAGAGAATGTGGCTGAGGTTGGCAAAGAGCAGTGATTGTCCAGAGGAAACCAGTCCTGTAATACTAGAGTCAGTATGTTATTCTGCTTAAACTACAGTGAAGTTGGACACAATAGAACCTCATTTTCCTGTAGGGCCCCATCAGATCAGTACAAGGGTTAATGACAATAGTTAAAGAAACAGAAAGACATAATGGATTTTGCTTAGCCACTTCTAACCTTTACCTTCAAAGTCTGGCATACTTAATTCAGATCATATAAAAATTCCAGTGGTAAAGGGTGGAGAAAATTGAATGTTGAATAAAGACTTTTGTTTTCCTGAGCAGAGCTGAAATGAAGAAGCTGGGTTGTGGCGATCAGATTTCTCCTATAGGTCAGAAGTTCAATGCATCATCAGATTTCATGTCATGGGGCTGTTCTGTTTCTAATTGCAACCAGCCCAGACTCTGCGCAACAGAGAGCTTTTACTCTGGGCTGCTTCCATAAGATATATATTGATGTGGAAGTAGTAACTAAATCACTTTAAATATATTTTTAAGAGTGAATCATTACCTTTCAATTCTACAACATACCAGAAAATGAAATTAGATGCTGGCTTATGTTCATATAATATATAAAAGCTGATACACTTAACTGGATCGTTGCTACCCCAGGTTTATTTTGCACAAATTTAACACAGGCATTAAGCTATGAACCTCTGGTGGCTATGGTCTGAGATTCAAAGATAGCTGGGAACTCATTGCATAGAGGAACCAAACCCCTGAGAAATCCAAGGGCCCAGGCCCCATTCCCAAATGCCACCTGTGGGGATGGATGAAACGCATTTGAGCTGAGCGTAGCTCATGCCATCAGTGAGAAGGGGATCTGCGCAAGCAGCACTCCGCAGCACAGGTCCTGAGCGATCCCACTCCATAACCAAGTGAATTATTTATGCATCCTGGGAAGAGAAACTACAGGCACATCTCAAGCTGAAATGAAAACAAACAGCTTAGCACTTAGCTGATGGCTGGCTTTTTGAATAATTTACATTCATCAGAGACATCCATGGTGGAGAAGCGTGACCTCCTATGGACTCCCATCCATCTGCAGGATTAAATGAGACAGAGTGAGTGCAGGAGCTATTTGGCCAAATCACAGTGTTAAACAGAGGAACAGGAGATGTTACACAAGGATGATGTGGGGCAATGACTGAGAATCAAGTTAGGGGATCTCACATTGGTCCCATAGCTAATGAAGCTTAATCTACCAACCCTAAACCAGTTTTACACTGTGTATGTCTTCTGCTGGGTGTCTTTCAGCCCACCTCTGCTTTAAGACATCTTTGTCTCATGTGGTGATTAACTCTCAGAGTTGCTTTATCCTTCCTACATCCAGAACAAACCATCCTGTGACTTGCAATGCCTTCCCTTCTTAATAAATCATCCTCTAAACATTTTCATACTGAAAATAGGGCTTTCACGGGTTTCAGCATACTCTGGTTTCCCATGTTAGGAAGAATGAGGCTTTTGCTGGTGCTCTAGGACAGCTTTGGGATGTATCTTGGGAGAACAGTGCCAGCCAAGAGGAGCAGGACTGCACAGAAGACACGTCTGTGTTCCTCAGATGCTATGAATTTCTCTTAAAGCCAAGAAACCTGAAACTGCAGTGGTAAGTCAGACTTCCTCTGGAGATGGAGTCGAGGCAGGCTAATTTTAGTCATCATGCACTATGCAAATCACCATTCCATAGCTGAGTTTACTTTCTCAAGTGCTGACAGCCAGACTTGCTGCAGGGAATAGACTCTTCATATGGGTCTTCCAGAGGTTTGAAACCAGCTCTTTGGTTAGCAGTGCTACGTTCACATGAAGGGGGTGTGTGCTTGAAGGGGCCCTACTAGAAAGCAGACTTTCTATAGGGAAGGTATAGATGAGTGGTTTAGAACATATGTTGGTTTTTTAACTGGCCAGAATTAGCTGTTAGTGGGTTTTTTGGAATATATTTTTGGTCCTACATGTACGTTTTCCTTGCAAACTCCCCTGATGGGCTGCATACCATGGGCCCACAGGAGGTGATGGGAGTGCTGGTATCTGGATCCCTCGCAATATCTGTAGATAAAGGAAAGCGATCACTACTGGGGTTTAGATTTATTCCCTAAATATTTGGCACATTCACTGAGTTCACCTTCAACTGGGATTGATCTGACCACCTAGGAAGAGGGTAGTTCCTAAAACCCTATGTTATTAGGCTGTGATTCGTGGCACCCATTTAAAGACAGAGGCAGATAAAGGGAATGTGGAGCAGCAGAAGCAAGGCAGGGTACGCCTCCAGGAAGCCCCGGCTTTAGCAGGGACAGTAAATTGTTACGTTTCTCTTCAATATTAAAAAGCTTTAGCATGCAGACTTTCATCTGATAACTTTCATAATGTCTCTATCACGAGTCAGACTAGGACTGAATTGTTCTTTGTGTTTAAAAGGAACAACACTCCATTATTTCTTATCAACCTATCGCAGATAGCCTCAGAAACTTTCCTTTCTTAACTTCAAGGATAACCACTTCCAAGTTTGATATCTTACCCATAACCTTCAAGGCATTTATCCATCCAAGCAGGTCTGCCTGGAGGTGAGTTTGGGAAGGGGCTTTGAATCTTGAACTCAAAATTGAGGCTGGAGATTAAAGCAGGAGCTAGTTGTCCACTGTGAGTTTGTTTTAAAAGGTGTTCCTATGTTCTGTGGCTGATCTTGAATCTTTAACTTAAGTGCTTTGGCTCTCAGGCCTGAAATGTAGTGAGTGGTCAGAATTTCTCCTTGAAACCTGTTGCAGGCTTTATGGGGGTAAAAATTCAGATTAAAATGGAATTAAAAATCGTGCATAGCAAAATCTGATTTAGATATAGTGGTTGTGAAATATCCGATTGCATTTAGGGCATGGAAAGGCACTGCCACTGTATTCCTTCAAACGCAGGGAGCTGCTGCCTTGTGCACTTATTTCCACTTATGTGAACAATTTGGTACTTTGTAAGAGCCCAGCGATGCTCAAAGACACCACGAAGATTAACACAAGCAGGATGTATATGGAACACGTGGCAGCTCCCCATTGGAAGGGTGGCACTGAGGGAAGATATCTTTCCCATTGTAAGAGCCTGGGACCATCCCAGAGGAATGGCCTGGGGGAGAGGCGCGGGAGGCAGGCGGCCGCTGGATGTCAGTGGTTCAACGCGGAGCTCATGGATGGATGCTCGCAGGAGGGGGCTCAGGGGGCTGGAGGCCACAGAGGTGGGAATGATTCACCCGCTTAAATCACAGGATCTTCCTGAATCCATGTCCCATGGATGCGGAGCCGCGTCCCAAACCCAAGCCCACGGAGCAATACAGAGCTCCTGTGGAGATGAATGGTGTGTTTGTGCTGCTGGGTGCTCCACCAGCTGAGCAGAAACGCTCGCTTTGGGTATGGCTGCTCTCTGGTTTTGTATGTTTTCAGTGTCATTTCATCACCCCTCGGCTTCCTATTAAATCTGACCTTTCCACTGCGCTTGAGTGGGGAAAGGTAATCACCTACTTTGCTTTCTTTGGGGTTTTACGTCATTGCATATGACAGGTAGATAAATGTATCTGGAAAATAGAGTTGCATGTGAGACTAGGCAGGCAAGAATATCTGTGAGTAGGTCAGGATCCACTTGAAGACCTGCCAGGCCTGCCTCAGCAGGAATATGCTTTTCAAGCTGGATATTTAACTCCCACTGGCCCCCGTGAAAACTCAGTGATTGCAGAAAATCTTTGCCTTTGAACAGTGCAAAGGGACATCAGGTCCCCCTTGCAGGCTGCAGCAGTAAGGCTGTGACTGAACACGGAGAGGCTTCTGTGATTTGTGATGATACAAAGAGCTGGGAAGTGACAAAGGAATAGTTCAGGTTTCATACAGCGGCTAGAGATGGATCTGAATACACTGTTGTGCAACCCTTGGACTGGATCTGAGACTGTGTGTTGCACAAAACAAACATCACTCAGAAGGGGTTTAATACCTATGTGCAGCATAAGCATCAGGGCTTCCTGGGGGATAACAATAACCTCACACAAACAGCTCTGTTTGAGCACCCTTACAGAAACTTAAGGCAACCCTTTAAGTAATGCCACTACAAAATATACCCATCAAGCGTGGATTTGATCTGCTGGCCACTGGCAATAGTAATTGCTGTGACATGGTGGTGATTCTGAAATGATGACAAAGCAGGAAAGGTGTGGGAATGCAGCGTGGCTGCTCTTTGGGTCAAGCAATAAATAGCCTCCTTACAGCAGTGTGTGTTTTACATGTCCAGGAGCAGAGTGAAAGGGCCTGCACTGTGCTCTGTGTTGCTACAAGTGTTTATTCTTATTGCTCTTTAAGGGATCTGGATCTGGAGCCATCCAGAGGTACCCAGGTATTCAGGATATAACCTCAAATGCAACATCAAGGGGCTGAGGGTCAGCTGCAGCAAATGCAAGGGCAAGGCTCCCACCCCTTGGGGTTTGAAACCCCTTAATGAAGAAAATGCCTTGGTATCAGAGCTTATACTTCTCATTTTACTCATGTAGCAGCTCTACTTAACATTGAAGTGATTACCGAGTAAGTTAACTTGATACTAAAGCATCACCCAACAAAAACAATGGGAGTTTAGCTAAAACTGGTTTGAAAATGCTCATTAATTAAGGTAATTTAAATTTGCATAAGATGCAGGCTTGCTAACACTCTTCCCCCCCCCCCACCTTATCTAAATGGGACTAATTATTTCTCTAATTATGATGTGATTGTGTGGCCTTGGGATCATTGATTACAGCTGCGCTTCCTTGCCTTGGTGTTTTGTCTGAATCCAAGCAGAAGAGAGGGATGCTCCTCCGGGATGTGCTGCTACTCCTTTTGGCTGCAGTCTTGACCTTAAAAAAAGAGGGAAAGAAAAAAGTGAGTAAGCTGAGCTATTTATAGTTGAGCTAATTATTTTGATGTGATATGACAGCAGTAGAGTCTGTTTTCTCTTCACTCAATTAATGGCAATGGAAAAAGCATTCAATACACTTTTAACAGGATTCACTGGCTACAATACAAACCTTTGCTTAATGTTGTAAGATGCAGGATTTAGCAGTACAGCAGTGGGGGGGGGGGGGGGCATGGTGCTGTCTTGTGTTTCTGGGTGATGCAGGAGAAGCTTCGATGTGGAGAGCTGCAAGGGGGCTGCTGTTATTAGACAAAGCCATCTGCTATTAGTGAGACAGTAGCACACAGCAAGCCTGTAAAATGATATAGGTCAAGGCTCAGGTATGTTCTAGGTGGATACCAAGGAGTGCTGAGGCACTGGCACAGGGTACCCAGAGAAGCTGTGGCTGCCCCATCCCTGGCAGTGTTCAAGGCCAGGTTGGACACAGGGGCTTGGAGCAAGCTGCTCCAGTGGAAGGTGTCCCTGCCCATGGCAGGGGTTGGAACTGGATGAGCTTTAAGGTCCCTTCCAACCCAAACTGTGATTTCGATTTTTAAGTAGCCAAAGCTCTGCTATTCGCAAGTGGGGAAACTGAGGCAGAGTCAGTTAACTTGGCAAAGCAAGTAAATGGGCAGAGGGTGATGACCTTGGTCTGTGGTCTCTGACCCAGCCAGAGAATCAGCTTTACATTGATCTTCAGGTGGATTTACATTGTGCTCTTAATTGTCCTCCCCTGCCTCTGTGCTGTTCCCATGCACAAACCCTGGGAGTGAGTCCTGCTGCGCAGAAAATGAACTGGGAAAAGTGGAGGGGACTGAGGGGGATTTCTTGGATGTTCTTTTTGTTGCCTGTTAAGATTCTGTATCAAAACCCACCCCTGAGCACTGTGATGTGGTTTCTAGGTCTCTGGGGAAGCTGCTGGTAGCAGCTACCCCTGGTCTCTGGTTTTGAGCTGGACAAGAAACTAGATTTTTATTCCTTTTCGACATTATACATCTATATAATAAATATATATATCTATATAAATATATATAGGTATATATAAAATTTTGGCATAAAAACCCAAATATGGAGCAAATCTTTATCTTTAACCACGACAGAATTCAAAATCTTAAACTTTTGGGAGTTATTTCTGGTGGAAAAGCACTTTACCACTGGGGCTCAGGTCTTGCTCCCCCTCCAAGGCTTATAAGATAGCTTTTCCCCCTTGCTCCTCATCGCCCTCAGCTTGTCCCTCTCCGTGACCACACAACTCCTGCCAGAGGATCCACTCTGTATTACAGGGCTTTCTCCACTGTTGCAAGAGAGGAAGGACAAAACCCATGCTCCCTCCTCCTTTTAAGGCTTTGATCGTATCCATGGGACCTATGCACTTCTCCGGTTGCTTCTGGTGACCTTTCAGGCTCTGGGAAAGCAGGTGCTGTTTGTGAAGCCTTTACGTGACTGCCGCTTTGTTTCCCATGTATTTATCTTCTTTAAACATGTGGGTCAGGCAGCTGCAGGTACAGTGCAATATTCATGAGAGGCTCTGATTTATGCAGGCGCAGAGGGATTACAGGGCACTGAATGTTATATGCAGCTTTAATTTCTTTTCAGGACCAAAGGATACAGCCAGAGTTTCTCTAAGTTGGGATTTATGAGAGCCTCATTCATGCACGTTTTAAAGGGCCCCTGTATCTCCAGCCTTGCAAAGCCACTGCTCTGCAGGATGGGGCAAGCCACTTGCTCAGCCACTGCCTATTAGCAAAATTCAATGTAAAAACACAGCCAGGGCAATTAGTTTGACACCCAAACGGGCTCTGCGTGCAGAGTCGAGGCTCTCGGGCAGTATTTATGCAGCATTTACGCAGCCTCAGCACTCCTCTGAGTTACAGGGGCAGAAAGAAACTCCATGAAATATTTAGAGTCTAAAACCTGAGCAGGGATTTCTATGCAGTGCCCTGTCAGTGCTTAACTTCATGGCTTCTAAAAGCTACTCCAGTGCAAACCAAGGAACAGGGGATATTTGTGGCAAGTCTGGGCATCATTTGGGCCTCTGAACTTACAGTTCTGTGCTCCACACTGACACAGCTCAGCCCTGTTCTTACTTAAACTTTGCGCTTAAATATAGCCCTGTAACATAACATCCGTGTTTGATGCAGTGAATTATCCAGCCTTCTCCTGCTTTGGGCATTACACGTTGACTTACATGTACTTGCATCCCACATGGCTATTTTGGGGAGGGAAATGATTCTTTGGAAAGTCACCAAGGTTTTTGTAATGGAACTGGAACCTTTGGTACATTCAGAAACCTGATAATGGGTTTCTGGTGGGAGATGTCCCCTAAACACCAGTTTAAAGCACTGAGCCTGGCACTCTGTGAGTGTCTCCAGCCCACTCTCCACAAGCACAGGGAGAAGTCATTCCCATGCCTGACAACTCAGAACAAGGCTCATGCTTGGTGTTCCAGGATGGCGTCAATGCATGGTCCTGCCCGTGAGCCCTGAGTCCTCATCTCGTGGATGCTGCTGTTGCAAACATCTCTGACTCCAACTTGGGCAAGTGGAAAAAGCTTTCCCACCTCCTGCAGCCAGCGTCTTCAGCTTCTATTTCTGCAGAAGGGGAGCTTTCCATCTCCCCTCCCTGCCATGCCATCCAGGAAAACAAAAAGGCACTGCTAACATCTGCTCTTTTCTCCTCCTACATGCAGGCTCTTTCTCGGCTCTCTATTAAACCCCTTCCCACACAGCGGCGTAGGCAGGCTTATGCACATACATCTCAGCGTACAATCCCTCCCATCCCTTGGGAGCAACACGTGCAACAGTGACTGGGAAGGGTTTATTTTTGTTCTTCACTAAGACTTTGGTTAAGGGGCTTCTCAGGCTCCAACCGCACCTACTGCTCTACTGCTCAGCTCGTACACTGTGTGATGGCAGGGCTGACATGGAAGCTCATGGAGATGCTGCCAGTGGGTGGAAATGGATGCAGAGCCGTATGTAGAAGTTTCCCATTGCAGTGCAATGCTCAGGTGCATTTACTTCTACCAAGAGGGGTTACTAAGGAAACAAGGAGCCATTTTCAGGGATAAAAATAGCAGCTATTTCTAATGAGCCACAAAAGCTATGCTTATCCTTCACCTTTGATGTGATGGGGCCTGTTCTTTGGTCTCTTGTAATTGAAAAGTGTCTGATTTCAAACCTTGTCCCAGTCCTGTCCCTGGGGCCCACAGCCGTGGCAGGGTGCCGAGCCTTCACCATGAAACACATGAGCTCTGAGTCACTCCAGCTCTTGGCAAAGGGAAGAGGAGAATCCATCTGGGCTCGTTCCATCCTGAAAAACTTGCCATGTTTCGCAATTTGCACATTCTTTCTCCTCTCATTGGAACGGTTTGGCTGCTCCTGAAGCTGGCATGGAAAAATCCCCATCAAAATAGATTGTGCAGAGAAGTTTAATCCGAGAGGTTCAAAGCTAAACAAAGCCGGCTGCTGCGTGGAAAGCCCTGCAGGAAGATGCTCAGCTTTTCCCCACAGCCCTCATCAAGCCTGGCTGACAGTTATTGCTCTGTGTGTACGTTGCATCCTAGCTAGGACAGGGATGAAGTTATGCTGTCAACAAGGCAAGAGAGGAGCAGTGGTTTGTCTGAAGGGTACATAATAAAGGCAGAGGTTTGAAGGCACTGGAAGAGGCAGGATGCGCTGCCCTGGTCTCTTCTTGCAAGGCCCAGAGGCAGGATTTGCAGTGCTGGGCTCAGCCTGTGCAGACAGGAGTGGAGAGGGCTGATCTCCAGCCCACCTGAGGCTTGCTGAAATAAGTGATTTACTGTGTCAGAAATAGCAGTTATCCCTGGAAACACAACAAGATGATTAATTGCACAGCGAGGCATTGATAGTTATGTCAAGAGTACCTACTTCATAACATCAAAACAGAAAGGGTTTGAAGATAGAGCACTACTCTATAAGGGGAAAAACTTTCCGAGTTAAGAAATCAGATCCACAGACCTAAAACAATTCAGAAGGGGCTGTAAAAGAAACATGAATAGGAGCAACATCATTAAGAAGGAATGCTTCAAAAGGAATTCTAATCCCCACATGAAGTTCTCCAGTATAAAAGAAGGGTTTTTTTAAATTCTAATTGTATTTCCTGAATACTGTGTTTAGTTTGGGGGGATGTGACACAATTGTGTATTTCCCACCATTCAGAAAGTATAATTCCCCCAGTTATCACAAGGAACACTTGCTCATTAAAGAAATCAAAATCTAAGCTTGCAAACCTGCTGCCTTTTGCAGCGTGATTAACTTGCTGGCTTCCAAAGTATTTAATTCAAACAAAGAGAAAGTTCAAAGAGAACAGTTCAGTTTATCTGAGTGTAGAATTCTTTTTCCTGGGAACACAGAAAAAATACAACAGAACAGTTTATGTTGGTTTTGATAGATGTACAATCCCGTTAGATCACACCCAGGCCATCCTGAAGACACGCTGCTTTCAGGCTTTGCTATCAAGCAATTTTAAAACCCAATGCACTGGAAACTAATTCCAGAAGAAAGGAAAGGAAAAGATTGTTTTTCTTCCACTTTCCTTATTCTTGCTAACATTTGTGTGCAAACGGCAATTGGGATGGGGGAAAAAAGAAAGAGGTTATTGTAGCAACGTGTCTGTTTTGCAGCAGGAAAGGGCCATGTGTTTGGGGTCTATATTATATCCAGCAGTGACAAATATTGCGTGTCCAGCTGTGACGCTTTCTAGTGATATAAAAGGTGTGTATGAAGCAGATGACGTTCTTCTAGAGGGATCAGTGCTTTTCCTACGGGGAAATAACAGCTTTTACCCAAGCACTGAAATGCTGCTCCCATCAGACAGGATACAAAGGGCTTATCCAGAGCTGAAGCCTGTGAAAAGTCCCCAGGGCAGCTGCGACTTCACCTTCTCTTGCAGCAGAATAAACTGCCTTTACCCAACTATATTTACCCAAGGGGTTGCGCTACTTGAGGGCTCTGTTTCAAATATAGCAGCCTCAAGGCAGGTCCCTGGGGGTGCGATGTGGTTGCCCCTCCCAGGAAAGGAGTTTCTCCTCTGCTGATTTAGGGCAGGTTTAAAGTGGTGGTACTGAGGGTGAGAGGAAATATAAAGGAAGTTTTCGGTAGGGAGTTTCATAGCTTGCTTCAGTACCCTATATATTGCTTTTAGGAAGTGTTTTTAAGTGACCTGGAATACAGTCGCGCAGTGTTTCCAGCAGTCACAGGCTGACCTGGGATACTGTTATTTCACAGTTTTCATAAGAGTGAAAAGTCCCCAAATTATGGGTTGCACAGAATAGTGGTTTGGGTTTGGGTGGTGCGGTTTGTTTGGGGTTTTTTGTTGTCTTTTACAGTATGCTGCTGTTTTAAAGCTACACCAGCGAGGCCAGAGAGTGTGGTCACAGCTTCCAGCTCAGTAGATCCTTCTTTACTTACCTGGGAGAGGAGGAAGTGAAAATGTTTTCCTAAACAGCCCTGCAGGACACCCGATCTCTGGGCAGGTATCACTGTGCTGAGCTCCGCATTGGCACCAACACAAAATGCCCACTGGACCTGCCAGACCTCCCGGGTTCACAGGGTGGTCAGGACAAGCAAGTGATGGGAATATTTTTGGGATGAGCTGGGATTCCCCCTGGGATCCCAAATAGCACAAGCAGTCTCACTATTTAAATTGAGTTTGAAGTCACAGAGGACAACACTGGCCCGTTCAGCCCCTGATGGCTGCTCCTTATCCAGCTCAATGTGACTGAGATTGAAGATTGTCAATTGGAGAGAAATTAAAAGCCCGGTGAAGAGTTCATGCTTAAAACACCACTGGAGTTTGCCCAGATCCAGGTGATGTTTCCTGCCAGCAGCATGGCCAAAACAGCCCAGCTTCAGTCCCAAACTGAGGGTGGTGAAGAGTTGCAAAATACCTGGGTTTGAAACCTACTT
This sequence comes from Neopsephotus bourkii, assembly GCF_033783945.1. Taxonomy (NCBI): domain Eukaryota; kingdom Metazoa; phylum Chordata; class Aves; order Psittaciformes; family Psittacidae; genus Neopsephotus; species Neopsephotus bourkii. Next base: position 6,026,720 of record NW_026902223.1, read on the forward strand.
GTACAAATAAATACTGAGTAACCCAGGCTTCACCTGCTTGCTCTGGTTTCTGAAAGAGGTGCAGCCCTAAAGGCCTGGCTGTGAATAAACATCATCTGAAAAGTGTCATAGAATCCAGACTGGTTTGGGTTGGAAAGGCCCTTAAAGCTCATTCAGTTCCAACCCCTGCCACGGGCAGGGACCCCTTCCACTGGAGCAGCTTGCTCCAAGCCCCTGTGTCCAACCTGGCCTTGAACACTGCCAGGGATGGGGCAGCCACAATATGGTGTGCTTGGAGCATTCAATCAAAAATGAAAAAGATTGTGAATGTTAGCCCTTCGGTGAGGAATTATTGCTTGAATGAGGAAATCAAAAGCATGTCTGCTTTTGGCTTTCAATTTTTATTTTCATTTTTTTATTTTATTAAAATACACACACACAGCGGCATTGACAGTGTTGAAAGAGCCACTTTAAACCCAAGGCAAAGCTTTTGAGCCTTCAAGAACTGCCGGCAGGGAGCAAACGCTGCCATCTGCTCTTACTCCTGCATTGTCTGTGTGAGGGTTTAACTTCAGCCCTGCCTTGCTGCAGCCGTTCCCTGCTCTCCATGTAAAATGCACATACATTAGCCTGGATCTAACGGCACAAACCCAAAAGTCCATGAACTTTTCAAGGCTTTTTTTGGGCTATTTCACTTTTCCACGTATTCAGTATTTTGTTACTAAGTGCTTGATACTGGGTTGGATGCTAAAGGGATGATGGCCAGTGGGTTTACATTTAAGCCCATGTCATGTACAGCAAGGGTCGCTAAAGGATGGGTCTTGTATCCCAAAGGAAGCAGGGCTGTCTTCAGCCAGCACGTGTCCCAACAGCTTTTCCATGAGGCATTGCTGAGCCTTCAAAACAGGGTTTTACTGCAGTGGCAAATATGAACACGCACTCAAGTGTTCTGCACTGCTGCGGGTAGAGCTGGCCAGTGCTGCTAGTAACCATGAATCCCAAGAGCAGCTCAGTCAGTGGTAGCACAGGACTCCTTTCCACTTGCCTCCTGCAAACCTTTGTGCCTCTGGGAATTGTAAAGCCAATGTGGGAAGTGCTGGTGTTGAGCAGACCCGAAAGTTTCCATTTCCCCAAGCATCTGTGCAGAAAAAAACATAATGAGAATAGTGGATTTATCCCATTCCAGCAATGGGCCAGAAATGCACCGTGTGGCTCAGTAATACCAATGGTGGCTCTGATTTTATTTTATATTTTTAAAAGCCTTTAAATATTTGCACTGAATTGTCCAGGAAGGAATTTTATAAATTGCTCGTTTCCATGGTTGTTCTGATAAAAATTCAGAATTGAGTTTTGAGGAAAACACCTTGTTTGAGACATTTTATGGCAAGCTCAAAGCTCCAACTCAGCTGAGCCAGCACCTGAGATTTATTTGGGCAGTTATAGTTAATAGGAAATGAAGTCTCCTAAAGAAATAACATTTTCTTGTTGAGCTGTTGGGGATCTCTGCAGACCATAAATGATATTAAAGGCCTTGTGCGTGCTCAGGCACGGGTTTGGACAGGGGTTTGGGGTTTCAGTGCCTTTTTCCCTGGGGTGCCTCAGCTTGCTCCAAAGCTCTGCATGGTTGAGGCTCAGATCAGTACAGGAACAGCCACGTTTCCTTCTGCTTGGGGTCACTGAGTTTATGCATCCAAGCTCCAAAACAGCCCAAGTTGATGTGAAATGCTGCCAGCATGGCTCAAGATTTGAATGCTTGAGTCTAACCAGGAAATCTCCTTTTGATGAAAGTCGGGGAGGGGAGAGGGTATGATCTGTGTGTTATGTGCACTTCAGTGATTCTATCTCCAGTGATTTTATCTGCAGTGAGTTTGACATTCAAAAAAAGAAAGAAAAAGTAAAGGTTTGTAAAGCAAAGTTCCAGTTCATGTAAACTGCACCTAAACTTTACTATTTTGTATTAAGATATCTGAGAATGCGCAAACCCCATTTATCAAATCTTTTCCATGCTGGTTAAAACCCTCCTGTGCATCTCATAGAATCACAGAATAGTTAGGGTTGGAAAGGACCTTAAGATCATCCAGTTTCACCCCCCTGCCATGGGGAGGGATGCATCACACTAAACCATGTCACCCAAGGCTCTGTCTAACCTGGCCTTGAACACTGCCAGGGATGGAGCATTCACCACTTCTTTGGGCAACCCATTCCAGTGCCTCACCACCCTCACAGTAAAGAACTTCTTCCTTACATCTAACCTGAACTTCCGTTGTTTAAATTTAAACCCATTCCCCCTTGTCCTATCACTACATCTTCTCGTAAACCACCCCAGTGGCATTGAAGCTGAATGAGATCAAGCCATGCTCGTATGGGGATGATGCCGTCATGCGTCTCTTTTGGGAGGGCTGGTTCTGTATGGAATCCCATGCTGGGATGGGAGCCTAGAAAACCCAGGGACACTTGTCTGTGGCAGAGGTGTGAATAAGATAAGTTTGGATTTGCCCAGAGCTGGCTTGGCAGGGCTGAGAGATGAAGGTCATCAAGTAAAGGGATCTGGGGTTATTTATACACAGGGCGCCCACCACTGAGAGCACCAACATCTGATCGGGAGCTCCCCCGGACGGAACCCCCGTGCACCCAGGGACATGCACACAGCCCGCCCCAGGGGGCATCAGTTACCAGCAGGTTCCCTCCTGCTCGGATTTGCAAATAACCCGCCTTGGGACAGGACTGAAGGGCAAATGTGGGAGGCTTGAACCTGCCTGACCTGGTGGCAGCACTTGTGGCATGAGTTAGTGGAGGGAAATCCGTCACAAATAAGGTCCCTGGGGCTGAAGCATCTTTTGTCTGTGTGCAAACGCTGAACTAGCACAAGTCAAAGTTTCTTGTCTTAGAGCCCACTGCTGGTTTGTGCAGTTTAATGATTTCCTTACTTATTTTTTGTAGTTATTTATTTCCATTCTCTAAAGGCTCCTGGCTCTTTAACTTTTTTGTTAATGGTATTTTCTGAACCTGTTTTCAAATTCACTGTTAATGAAAGATGCCTTGCTTGAGAGGATGGGGTTTGAGGAGCACTTGGGCCTTATTCAGCAGCAGCACTTGATTCTATTGAGTTTAATTTCACAAAGTAGTTAGGCACATGCCTAAAGCTAGGTATGTCCTTAAGTCCTCTGCTCAGCAAAGCATTTAAACACGTGCTTGCTTTAACCAGAGACAAGGGACTTTTAGCATGTGCTCAAAATACTCCCCTAACCTGCAACCTGAGCAGCTCTGGCACACTGTTACCTCCCTGCTTTTCCAGAACTGGTGGATCTGTCACTGCTAAAAGCATTACAAAAAAATAATCCTTAAAATATCCTGTTTCTGGTAAAAAAGACACCTTGTCCCACAGCGTCCTCCCTGCTCTGGGGCTGCAGGGACCATTGCCAGGGCTGGGAAGGGAGGGATGATTTCCAAGTGAGCAAAGCTCTGTGGTTGCTCTGACTGGCGTCTTGCTCTATATTTGGATGTTGTTGTACATGCAGAGCGCAGGTCCCTGCCTGAAGCATGTGGGTGTTGCTGAAATGCAGATAAGTGGCCAGTGCAATTCAACCACTTTACTGGGTACATCTGAGCCCCTTTGCTGAATGTGCCCATTGTGGTGGTAGTTCCTACAACACCCTTTCTGCTCTAAGGCTTCAAGAGTGTCAGCATGTTTAAGATCAGATCTCAGTGGGGGGAAAGCTCACACTGGAGATGCTCTGAGTAGAGTCTGGCAGTTTGTCGTAACAGTCAGCAGAGATGGTCTGATGCCCAGTCCAGCAAAGCCAGGCAGGATGGGATCAGCAGGGCTTCCCCTGGGATCACCTATTTGGTTCCTGGGCATCTCCTGTGCTGAGTTTCTCTGAAACCCAGGAGATTGGCAGCACTCAGACTTTCAAATCAAATAATCCTGGAAAGCAGAAAGGCTTCAAGCCCTGGCTGCACCAGAAATCAGTGCTTTCTGGGATTCAGTAACAGCCTTAAATCACAGCTTCTGTAACCCACTTTTGGAAAAAGCACCATTCAGATTTCTGGTCCAGAGCTGCATTGTGATGCAGCCGTTCAAGAGATGCCCTAAACACAGTACCAGTGGCCAGAAGGAATGACCCCATCGTGTGTGTTATCATCTGGTGTGTCAGGAACCATCACCGCTGTGAGCAGGCACTCATCAGCCGTGGATAAATAAGGTCTTTCCTTCTGTATTTAAAATTAAAGATCCCTTTAAGAACAGTGCATTCATGCTGCCATCTGCTCCTGTGCTGCTCTGTTGAGGTCACAGAGGGTACAGATAAGCATAGTGGGTGCTGGCTCCCATCCTGCGCTTGGAAACCAAAGGGGTGATGAAACACAACTGTTAGAGTGGTGCTTTGGGTCCATTCGCTGGCACTTTGGGTAAAAGCTACATTTTCCAGCATAAGGAACCTCCTTATTCTCCCAAATAAAACCAGCTGCTGACCAGGTAGTTCCAGCACCAGGTGAAGGGCTGGGGACTAGGAAAAGAGAATAAGCATAAAAAATGCTGGCTTCCAGATGGGGATGATCCAAGCACCGCAAGAAAGATCAGAGCCATTCCCAGCTATCCAGCCAAAGCTCACCCTTAGGATGGGACAAAGCAAAAGTCTAGATCCAAAGAACTCTCAAGTGGTTTGGATTCAGGAATCCACTCTGGTTGTTGAAGACGTCGTTCCCTCCTCACCTGCCTAGTCCCCTGTTGTTTGCCTTGGCTGCGCAGCTCCATCACTAGAGACTCCCTGCCTTTTCTTTTTGCCAAGGCATGGGGGACATTTAACAAAGCACAGTTTTCCAGACTATGTTCCTTCTCTGCAAAGCTCTGGGCTATTCCTGGCTTTTTAAAAAGTCTTTAAAGAGAGAGGGGAAAAAAAAGGAAAGTTGTTTGTGGTGCTAACGGTATGGAATGAGCTAAAGCTTCATGCCATTTTTAGCACTCTTGGAACAGAGAGAATTGGAGGAACTGAAAATATATGCTTAATCGCCCCCAGGAAAGGCTGCCATAATATTTTGGGTTGCATAAGCAAACGAAATTGGAAATCTGGAATGTATTCAAGACCTTTTGATCGGGGAGCTTTGCAAGTGCAGAAAAGTAAAAACACAGACAGATGGGGATTAGAGTTGAGCATCAGGAGAATAATTTCCTCTTTTAATTTCAGTTCCGCCAACATATAAAAAGCATTAACAATCCACTTACGTAACGTGCACCCGAGCCCAGCTATAGGAGCAGGAATGCTCGGTGTAATGAAGCCGTTACACAGCCCATGTTTGCTGCGTGGAGGTAGCAGTCACTTTGCACAAGCAAATGAACAACACCCCCCCCCCCACTTCAGAATGTCCTGGCCAAAATTAGAACCAGTTATCGAGGCTAATAGGAGCTGCAGGGGGTTCAGGGGAAATTGGAGCCTGCTCTGAGACACTGCTGGGTTCACAAAATCCAATTGACGATGACTTGCAAACCCCAATCCACCCTGTTTTTTTCTCTATCTTTGTTGCTAAATCAGCTTCAGTGGGAGAGGGGAGATTAAGGCTGAGGAGCAAGCGGAGATATTTGTGCTGATTGTTTGATATTGGGAACAACAGTCCATCCTATACTTTGTGTCACTCTAATAGTAGGATCTCTGAGAGAAGGCACTGCAATGTCCAGAGGCTGGTAAGAGCCCCACAGATTTGAGAGTGCAAAGGCTGGGAGAACAGATGAGATTTCTGCTCTTGCCTGTTTTCCTCTTCTCTGGGGATATTTTTGCATACAGTGGATGATGCAGAGTGATGCAGAAAAAGTACTAAGGAAGAGGATGGTCTAAATAAGACCACTTACATTTTAGGATCAACTAACCAGACATGGCTCCTGAAGAGGTTTTGAAGAGTCTCTGGTACCCCACAGTATCTGTAGTAAGAACTATTTGCCTACTGACATCAACTCCCCAGACTGCTGATGTCTGCAGCCTCTAGATAAAAGCCTCTTCTTCCAGGTAGCTATTTTTTGTTAATGTTCTTTTTTTGCACACAGATTGAGCTGCAGTTACTTCTGCTTGCATTTCACTCTTATCACATGAACTTAGGTGGGAGTAGGACTGAGATTTCACAGACCGGTTCTGCTTTCCTTCATTTCAATTAATATCACATATGGGAAGACATCTGTATTTTTGGCATTGCTTTATAATACTCTGCATAGGCATGAGCTCAGAGGAGCTTTGAGGAAGTCTCTGCAGTGGGAGTGGAGCTGTCCTGGGTGTTTTCCTCCCACCTTGAGAAATCCCCAAATTGGCCAAGGCAAACCCTTGGAGCTCTCCTACCAACCGCCCTTGCTCCGGCCCCTTGTGGGAAGGATACAGCAAGGAAATGCCAACCTCCTGGCAAACCTGGAACAGTGTCTGAGGCATCCGGTACCCTCTGCAGAGTAGAGCTGCTTGGAGGCTGCTGGTTTAGGCGCTGCACTGGGCTCAGGATTTGGGAATACACAGATTACTACTGAATCATTGAGCAAGCGTGGAACCCTGCTGCTCATTGGACCTGGGGACCGTGGTTAATTTTGGACCACAAGAAGACCACAACAACAAGAGTCAGCCATGTGTGAGCGATGCTCTCCGGGCTGATTTGCTACAATAAATAAATAAAAACAAGACAGAAGCATTAAAAAATGAGGTTTTACACATGACTGGCACGTCATTTCCATTCAAATGGGTTACACCGTAGGTGCACATGAGATCATAGGCTGCTATTTCAGGAGGAAACCTCTACTTATATAAATGTCTGATTATGCAACTGTCATGGAAACCAGAGATGATAAAGATGCATTAGATGAGCTTGTCCATTCCCTCGGTGCAGGATTGTTCCCAGTGGTTTATTTTTTGCTCGGGATTGTGAGAACTGAGCAGTGGCTGCTGGGTGTCTTGCTTGAGAAGAAATGATTTATAGTACGAGCTGAGCTGTCATTTTTCTAAAGGTGATTTGCTTTGGGAACTCAGCTATAGAAGCACTTAAAGTTACTGCCAGCATCCAGCAGCCCTCACACCAGCATCTCATCCAGCCCTGTACTTACATGCTCAGAGGACCATTGCTTTCATTACCTAAAACACACGCCAGAGTCTTAAAACCATTTCTCTAGCATTCTGCCTGACCCTTCTTTAATTCTGATCCCCAAACTCTGCTGTCTTTCCAAATAATACTCAATTTTCCCTGTTTTTGCACCCTGCCAGCATGGCCCTCATTCACTGCTGTTGCTTAGCCAAGCTACACAAATTTAGGTCGTCTTAATCTGTTCTCATAGGTCAGTCTCTCAAGCCATGCTCATTTTTGCTGCCACACAGGGAAATCAGCGGAGATTAGTGTTTAATCTTCTTTCCCTGTTTAAAGAAACCCCAGGTTCTGTGCGTGTTCAATGGTTTTCCTGGGACTTGAAATTAAAATGTTTAAAAATAAATGTACTTCTATCTACTTTTCTCAATGTTCGCCTCCAGTTCCTCTCAGTCCCTGATTTGTCTGCTCTTCTTCGGCCTTATTAGAAAATGGCTTTTATTTTTTGCAGATTAAACTTCAGTTTGGTTTCTTATCATGGAGTGCTATGTCGTGAGCTATATGGTTTGGTCTCTCCCATGCTAATCCTGCAGGATTAACCCGAGCTGGTTTTAAACCAAACCCTCTGGGCTGTCCAGTCCCACCACAGTTGGGATTTGGGAGGATGTGTAGACAAAAAGATTAATCTGCCAGTGGTATTTACCCTCATTTGTGCAAACTAGCTCCTCTTTTACTGTGTTTTCTGCTGGCTTGCAATGTACTTGGTTGCTGTTGTTTTCCTTGAAGGTGATCACCTTGCTTCTTAATCCCAGTGGTCACTGAACTCTTTGCTCCTCTCATGTCTAAATCAGATATAATGATATACAATCCCAATAGGCATCTTTGGTTCTTAGGACTTATTTTGGACCATGTTTAAAGAGTTTTAAACAGTAAATGCTTTTTATCTGCAGCTGGACTTTACCCAGGGTCGTAAGGCAAATTAAATTGAGGCTCCATCAGGTCCCAGCAAGGAAACAGACTGCAGAGTTGTGGCTTCTCCTCTGACAGGAGGTCCCATTCCCAACCTGCTCCTGTTCCTTAACCCTTGGTGGCAATGGGAAAGCTGCCACTGCAGAATATGGGGAGAAGCTGGTACCTGATGAGCAGGAACTCAAAATACAAAAGGGCTCTGCACTGAGTTGTTGCATCAGGCTTACAGGCTAATTCTGGTCTTGCTGAAGTCATTTGAAAAACTCATTTTAGTGTGGGCATGGCTCCTACTGACAATGCTGCCAAGCACCTCGGCACTAACCTACAACACCTCTCCTATCTCCCTGTGCAGCTCCAGGGCTATTTTAGCCAAGGCTGTCAGTTGAGCTGAATTGTTCCATTATGTGGTGGCTTTGCAATGTGGAAAAGTGTTCAGGAGGGACCGCTCTCTAAATGAGAGGAGAGTTATTGAGTCTCTGGGGCCAATTCAGTCATTGATTTTTATTTATTTATTATTTTATTTATTATTTTCCTGAGGCAGCTGATACAGGGAACAATTACAGTGGGGATTTTTCTCTGATACGGATCTCAATTGACCATGCAGTGCAGGGATGCGTGCTTATTCCACATGAAACCCCGCTACGGGGCACTGCTTTCCAGCCACTACTGAACTGAGACAGATTTAACTCTAGAGATGGAAATTCAGATCGTAATGTCTCCCCCCGTATATCCTTCCATCAGCCAGAAGACAGCGAAATGCAGTACTTATAGGATGATTTATAAGAGCAAAGCACTCCAGCTACTCATCTTAAATCACAGTGATAGGACTATGTATAGGCAAGCAGACTATTTTGGAGCACTTCAGATGAGTTCCAGCCTCCTCTTTAAGTATTTAAGAGAAGTCCCTAAAAGCAAGAACCTGCTCTGCTGCATTTCTTAAAAGACCAAGCTCCCCCAGGGAGAACCTGCCTGGTCCCCTCCCCATTCCTCCACAGCCCACATTGCTGCTGTCCCCTCTTCCATGAACAGACACATTTCCGCAGGAATGATCCCTGAATTTCATCTGTAAGAGCCTTTGAGAGCCTTCTAAGTCATTCCAGCATGTGCTATAGTTAGGAAGTTAAAATCAAAGGCACAAGGACCAGCATATTTAATAAGATGGAAAAGGCTTTCAGCAAAATGAGAACCACATTGACAGATTTGGGAGTTTCTCCTGTATGGATTCCGAAAGGGGCCACGGGTTTGCAGTGCACTGGCAAGCACAGAGATGCTGTGTATTCAGCATAGGCAGTAATTACATCTCCTCTTTCTAAATTATGTTATCAGGAAACATCTATATTGTTTGCATGGGGCTCGATTACGCTCTGAGAATAGAATGTTCTCTGCATAAAGAGCACGGCTGGGGTAAATCAATGAGGATGCACTCAGCAACATCAATTAAAGGTAATATGAGTCTTTAGCACAGGAGCAGAGAGCTAGCAGAGTTTGAAATTCCTATTTTCCCAAGCCTGCCTCCATCCTAGGAAAGTGACAATGCAGAAACCACTCAGAAATTCATAAGGTTTAAAAATAAAGCACATGTCTCCTCTCATCCCCATCTTTACTTGGCTTTTTACTCGGTGCTGTTTCCCAGCGTAGCAGATGAATGTAATGTTTTCCTTCACGAGATCTCAAACTTCTGCTGGGTTAAGGCCTTCTGGAAGTGTCACTAATTGAGTACCTTGGTTTGGGGGTATCTGCTTTGGGATACCCACAGTCCGATTTCCTGAGATGCCATGAGCCCATTGCTGCTTCCAATGGGAGCTGAGCTTTCCCAGCCCTGCTGAAAATCAGGTCCCAGGCTCCTTCAGGCCAGCACCAAGGAGTATCAGGTTTTCAAAGTTAACAGTTGCCTCTAAATACAAAATAACAGCAAAGTTATAATGGAAGTGGGAAAAAAATCCATACCTTTTGTCTTCCTAATATGTAATACCTGGTGCTCATTGCAGAAGGGTTAGAGATCTGACCCTTTGGACCTGGTTAGTAAGGGAGATGTCCACTGGTCCCAGTGATTTCTGGTTATTTAGGAAAAAGGGAAATTAATGTGAGTTTTCCTTCAGCCTATTAATTCTGCACCCCCATCACAGACATTAATTCAAACATAAAACCTGAGCCTGGGTTTGAGCTTCCCCTGTGCTCAAAGCAGTCCATGCCCAGGGTTCTTGTTCAGGCCCATTTGTTACCTGCGTGACATTCATCCATCATCCTGATTGTAATGGCGAGAGGAGGAAAATGTTCTCCTGGCTACTGAGAAGAAAAAGGACCTTACATAGAATGTATAATCTTCCTCATCTGAGCTAATTATTCAGGAAACGGTATTTTTCACTGCAAGAAGCCCAAGCAAGCAGATTCCGTTCGTAACTCAAATACCAAACAGCTTGAACACCTTTGTGTTTAGTGGCTTATTTTATAAATATTAAGGGGGGGGGGGGTAGGTTTGTTATTTTATGGTGTTTTTTCAGTGCTCTTTCCCTTCGGGCAGAAAGCTGCTCCCTTTTCGTCACAGCCTCGATAATGAATTGCAGCGTACAAAGCCGGTCATACAATACGCAGCGGCGGCAGCGCGGAGCGAGAATCTTTGGGAAGAGTTTCCATAGAAACATTGACGTCCTCCTGGCGAACAGGACACCGAGTTCCTTCAATGGGAGGTATGGGGTTTTAAAGGAGCAGTGAGGTGGCGGGAAGCCAATCCAGCAGAGCTATGACTCTGCATCTCCCAGCTGAATAGAGGGGGGGGTGGTTTGAGCTGGTGGGAGCAAAAAAAGACATAAAATAACCCAATTACCCTCACATTAGCAAAATGTCGGATTTGGCGGTCGCTGCGCGAGCGGTGCTGTGCATAGGCTGGTAAATAATTAAACTGCTGACCGCAGAGTGCAGTCAAAACCCATGAATCCTGCAGGCTGTGAAGTAGCAGCTTCTAAAAAACCTTGTCAGGTTTTGTCACAGGCTCCATCCCCAGAAGCCTTAAATTCAGCACAAATGGGCATGACGCAGGCATAAAGCTCCCAGGACGAGGAAGGTTGCACCCCGGCGATGCGCACCCTCCCCTCCCCTGCTTGTCTTGGAACGAGACAAGTGTTTTGCTAGTGTTCCAGCTCTGTGTTTTAAATAGCCTCGTGTCTACCCAGCTCAATAGTGGCAGAGCAGCCCTGTCTGGAAGAGGCTGTTTCTAGAAGGAAAACAGTCAGAGGAAATGTTTTTGCCAGAAACGTTGGAAATCATACAAAACAAAAAGGGAGCGTGCACAAGAATTCGCCGCTGAGCGCTGCCGGGCGTGTTTGTTCAGGCTCACAACACGCTTTGTTTCGGAGCTATCCCCAGATCAGATTAATGAAGGTGACAGACGTCCCTTCTCAGAACGTGTGTGACCCATCCCAGGGCCATGTTTGACACCCTGGGACATGAACTGGAGCCTTCCCACTGGCTGCAGCGGCTTTGGCTCCAGACCCAGGAGTCTGAAGCAGCAAGCAGCCATCTGACCCAACCTGGTTGCTCTCAGCCTTCATGGCTTTCTCCAGCTCTTTGACTCCAAGCTGGATATCTCTATCACAATTCAGACAACTCTCTGGTGCAGTCCAATACATCTCACTTAGGGTCTTATGTGGATGACCCTCTCAATTACCCAAGCATCTTCCAATGGTGAGTTGCACAAGGTGAGAAGCACCTCTTAGAGCTCTTCCTCTATGTCTCCCCAGCACTGATATTGCAGGGGTGACCAGAAAACCCCTGTGGTATGTGATTTGCTTTGTGAAGGTGAGGTGGAGATTGAGTGTGCTCCAAGCGTGGGGCTTGGGGGGAGCTTTGCTACCTGCAGGAGCTGGTGCCATGGTCTTCATCCTGCCTTATCCTCTCTGCTCCTGTTATTAGAAAGTATCTTGCAGCCTTGCATACTTCTAGGTTTTGTGTGCACAGCTTAAAGTCTCTCCAGAGTGAGAGACTTTTTATTTAGCAGGAAATACAAAGCATCCACAACCCCATTATGGTTTAATGGGAGCCTCAGGTACTCCGTACCTTCTGTAATCTTCAACTACACACCAAAGGCAAACTCCTCTTGTGTGGATGCTGACCTTAATCACTTAGCCTTTTCAATGCTCAGAAAATGTGGCTATTTATACTGCTGTTATTGCAGTACTGGAAACTCTGTGCTGAAAGCTAAATTATTTCAAATCTATATGGTTATGCTGCTACATGAAGTTCTGGCTTATCACTTTATAACAAAACCATCCATTTATTCAGTGGGCTTCAGGTAAGACTTGGATACAGGATATGGAATTGATCTATTTGAAGAATGTTTGCATGGAGATTATTTTGGTTAAACCTGTTCAGCAAGATTCATTGTAGACACAGAAAAACAGAACAGTCAGTCAGCAAGTCAGGGGATCTCAAGGAAGTGTCTTGAGTTTTAGGGACTTATTTGGATTGTTTCAAAAGATGATGGCAGGAATTACTTTCAAAGGAGAAGGAAGAGAGGGAAAGAAAGATACCCATCCTCCTGAGCAGTACCTAGTTCTTTTCATCTGTTAGTCTCAAAGTGTTCTGCTACAGTATAAAAAATACTTTATCCTGTCTTGCAGGTTCAAAAATAAGGAGCAGTTTAGAATGAAAGCCATTTTACTTGAGCTCTTTGTCCTTATTTACAGCCTAAGTGAATGTGAAGGCTCATTAATTCTTTCTTGATTAACATCACTTTATAAGGTGTTCAGCTAGCACGGAGATGAACTCCATTTCAATACCCAGGCAGGCTGGATTTGCATGCTCCAGGAAGGGCAGAAGACAAACCTGACCCACACACCCACCATGATAAGGCTGCTGGGTCAGAGGTGGGGCTGGGGACAACGCCTGGTGCTGCCACCCCAGAAGCAGGGACTGAGGTGTGCCCAGCACCTTGCTGCCCGACCTCGGTCACAGCACACAAGGTTCTTGTTTGGGCATGGAGCTATTTGTACACGCACAAAAAGAGAGCCCTTAATTATACCGAATTAGGAAGAAATAGAATTAAAGCAGGAGGCCACGCTGGGTTGGCTGCAGTTGCACCCTCCAAGCACTTTGACGTGGTATTTCTGCAAGAGCGAGCACTAAGTGGAATTATCTACTTGAGCAATATTAAACTGGCACACCACAGCAGCCCGAAATTTCTTCTAAACCAAAACTTATTACAGCCCCTCCTTTGCCAGAGGTGCTTTTTCTTCCAGATTATCCGCAGAACAGTGGAGCTGGGTGTGCATTCTTTATTCGTGAGGTGCTTTTAACCAAGACAAAGGCATTGCTCCCTTCAAGCCGCTTACGAGGCCCTTGATTGAGCAAACCCTCTTTAGAGACACTTAATTGAGGAAAACTCATCATGGAATAACAAATAACTCCCATTAAGGGCAGATTTATCTGCAAGCTGAAGGGAACAGGGGCTGTAAGGAGCCATGCACCTTGCTGAGGGGCTACAGCGATGACTCAGTGAATCCGAGCAGGCTCACACTTATCCAAGGGATGCTACAAATATTTCTGCATACTTCTTAAAACTCATTTTTGACTTAGAAGTGAGAAGAGAGCCAGTTCTCTTTCCATGTATCTTGTAGTCAAGAGCTGTCGAACACATTAGAGATGTTGATATCCAGGTGGCTCTGTTTAGATGAAGCATTGGTATCCTGCTCTCTAGCTGAATCAGGAAAGTCTGTCTCTGCACCTGAGCCCACATGGCCGTTCCCTTTAGGTGGAGCTTCTGGAAAACTGCAGCCATGGGTAACTGCAGCCAGCAAACAGTTTGCATATCCACCCCATAAACCCACTCCTTCTCCTGGACCAGAGCCTGTGCAAACAGCAAAGAAATGGTATTCTCTTTGATATATTGTTTGAGCTTTCCTTCCAGCAGATCCTGCTTCTTTTTCACATCAGCTCCTCTCCTGAATCTAGGACACGGGAGATGCTCAATCCTGCCTTCTGGGCTCTGGTCCATCAGCTTTACAACGTTTTTGTGATACACCAGTAATCGCAAGCTGCTTGAGTTAGATGGCACGCTATCAGCCAGCCTTTCCAAAGGGCTCTTACTCTTTGATTGCTCCTTCTACTAGCAGAAAACAAAAGTATCTCTTTCAACAATGAATTCCCACTTTATCCTTCATAGTGGTGGTGGGTTTCTATGCCTCAGACATGACATAAACCCATTGAAGGAGCCATTTTGAACACCCAAATTTCCTATACGAGCGAGGAAGGAGCTCATTGCTTCAAACACTGTGATGGAAGTGGAGAGCCTGTACTACAGAATAACAAAAAGAACAGACTTAGTTAAAGATGGGAATTTGATACAAAAAATTAAGCACGGCCATAACAATTACAGCCATCTAGTGGGCAAAAGTTGTTTTTTTCTAAATAAAAATAGTATTGATATTCAATTTCAAAAGTAAGATACTTGGAAATGAAAGAGGAAGGGGAGCATCTGTACTCTTGCGGGGTTTCTACTATTCCTCAGGAATACATAAAATCTTCAGTATTCTCCTTCTTGCATTGGAGTCTGCAAATATTAGGAAAATAGATCTCATCTGGTGCTACTGTTTTAATGAAGGACTTGCTGAGAATATCCAACGAAGTACATTGTTCTTGAAGGGACAGGACTTTGTTAACAGAGATTTCCTTTCTCCAAATGGTTCTTACATTTTAAAGCCATATATATGCCAACACGAGCTTTAAGTTGATAGCAACAAATCAACAAGCTTCGCATTGATTAAGGATCTCTTTCTTCAGACGTTTTGTATGTATTCTTTTGGCTCTTGATGTCACCCATCATTCCAGGCTCCTCAGGCTTCACAGGGTATTTCATGCTCGATAGGATCTCTAGTGAGTTTCTACTGAAAAAGCAAATTAGAAGGAAAGTATTTCATCTAAATCTTTGCATATCAAAAGGAAGAAAAAGTACATCCCTTTATCTTACTTTTATATGGAGCATATGGGCTGAAATTATGAACTTCAGATCTGAATTCCAAAAACTCCGAAGCATTTTGATTTAGCCCATAATAAAACCTGCACTGGGATTTTGTAACAATGCTTTTTAATCCACCTCGGAGGAGGGAAAAGATTCTCTGTGAGAGGGTTTTGCTCTCTTAGAAGTTTTGGGGTTATTGTTTGGGTTTGGGTTTATTTTCTAAACTTAGTCATCTGTATTCAGGATTTTAAACCCATATTTTAAGAACATATTTACAGAACAAACAAACCTTCTCAGAATAATCCCCACAGGCTTTGATCGCATGCCTCAGAGTGGAAGAACAGGCTATAGGATCTCTTTACCCTACGACAAGAAATAACTGGCTGTGAATTTTGGAAATCCTCTTTGGCATGTGTTCAAGCCGGTATTAATGCAAACCGCCCCATGCCAATCTCCTGACTCATCCCGCACGGCAGCTCCTGACACTCATCCCATCCGTCGCCGGCCTTCCTAAGGAAGAAAACAAAGCAGCTCCTCCCTTCCTTCCTGCGAGCTCATGTGTTCAAACTGCGGCTGAACGGGGGCATCTTCTGTATTTCCAAGTATTTAACTTGGTGTCTGATGTGTGGATCTCGAAGGGGAGTTTGTCACTGTATAATTCATCTCGACTCCCAGGGCGCAGAGCAGCTCATGGTGCATCCTTCTGCCAGCCCCAGTTTCATGTTCAGGGCATGAGACTCTCTTTGCAGCAAGCATGTTACATTTTCTTTGCACCTCTGGTGCAAATCTCTCTGAAGACAGCTATATGTCAAATATAGCATCATGTTGCTTCTAAATCCTATATATATATAGGACTCAATGATCCTTATGGGTCCCTTCCAACTCAAGATATTCTATGATATACGTAATTTCTATATTATTTACATAGTGTACAAATATCCAAGTAACCATTATCCATATGCAGGCAGTGTTTGCGAAGGAAAATGATGTTTAAATACCCCAGTCCTGCAGAATCTTGTGTGCTGGATTAAATCTCAGCCCACACTCGTTTGTGCTAATTCCAGGAGGGTTTTTCCCTCATCCTACAGGCGAGAGGTGAGGAGTGAAGGGCAGGGGTTCAGCTGCTCTATCTGTGAATTTCTTGACCTCTGACAGTTTGGGTTTTTTTTTAATCACAGCCTTTTCCAAGCATAGGCTGTGCAGTAAAACATGCCATATAAAATCTCTGATAGATACAGAGCTAGATTTGTGATGCAGTTACTGGTATTTCATTAACCTTTATCTTGACAAGTGGAAATAACACACTGTGATTCAGGATAAATTTTTCACTTGCAGAGAAAAATGGTGCCAAAGGAAAGCAAATGGGCTAAAAATTAATAAACACAAATCTCAATAGCAAAATTCAGATTCCAGCTGGACATGGCCCCTGGTGCATGTTTTGGACATGTTGGGCTGTTGTGATGATGTTCTGGGGGTACAACAGACCTGTGGCTTGCTTAGGGACTGTAGTGGTAGGATAAGGGGTAATGGGTTAAAACTTAAACAGGAGAAGTTTAGATTGGCTATAAGGAGGAAATTCTTTCCTGTTAGGGTGGTGAGGCACTGGAATGGGTTGCCCAGGGAGGTTGTGAATGCTCCATCCCTGGCAGTGTTCAAGGCTAGGTTGGATGAGGCCTTGGGTAATATGGCTTAGAGTGAGGTGTCGCTGCCCATGGCAGGGGGATTGGAACTTGATGATCTTAAGGTCCTTTCCAACCCTAACTGTTCTATGATTCTATGTTGCTGATGAGCACATGGGCATCCACAGCCAGCATTGGGAATAGGGCTGGTCACCTCCAGGCTTCCTCCCTTGCTGTTTCCACCTGGATGAAGACACTGGCCTCAAGGACTGTCCATCCTGCCTTGGGCTGTGGTTCCTTCATGCTGCATTGGTCTATGGCCCCATGTTCCCACTAGGCTCAGCAGCAAGACTCTGCAGAAAGGCTGCTCGTACTCACGATCTGGAACACGTGGATATGCAACCACCAAAACCCCTGGGAAAACCATTTCTAGGAGGGCCTGAGCTAAATACAGCCTCTCTTAGACTGCAGACTCACTGGTGGCCGGCAGAGTCCCCCAGAGGAGACAACAGAGCTGGTGAGTAATAAGGATAACTGATGTTTTTCCAAGCTGAAACCAACCTGACTCACCACTATTTTGTTTCTTTTATTGTTATTTGTGTTGCTCTGATGCCAGACAGCAGATCTCAGTTATTGAGCCCAGCATTTTATCACCATATAACAGAGAAAGTGCCCACTGAAATGCTTCCAAACTAAATCAGTAGGAGGGAGAGAAAGAAAAAGCAAAGCCGCTTGCTCACTGCTGCCCTGTAATTCGGGGCTGAAAACCTCCAATGCTCTGCTCCCAACTAAGCACCTTCGCTCACCCATGGTGGCATATTTTCCAGCTGGCCTTGCCTTGTAAGCTTAGGTTTATAAATAGTCAATAAGGTAGTTGTCTGAATAAGAGATCTGCTTAGAGCACGTGCTCCTGGACCCCTCGTGCTCCAGGGAGCGCTTACTGCCGGCAGGGGCTGCTCATATCTGCAGCTTTCCATTGAGATACTGATCTGAGGCTGCAGGAGAGCAAAACTTGCCATCAGAAAATGAGCAGGAACAGGTAGATATACCACGGGTATGGCTGAGGCCACTCCTGCCCTATTCGCCCTGGCCATGCTGTCCTCCAGTGAGTAGCACAACCCTGTACAACCAGCTCCTGCTTCTCTCTTAGATGAAGTCAGGATCTATTCCTGGGCAGGACTGCTATGGAAAATGTCTCTCTGGAGCTGGTGTCTGCCAGGGATAATGTCCCTCTCAAACCAGTATCTAGCACAGGATAAGATTCTTACTGTCTGTGATACACATCAGCCTCTTGAGGCTTTTGCAACACCCTTGGTGTTGCTGGTGCACAGAGCAGTCATATCCACCATCATATCTGCAAAGCAGAAGATACTCCAAGGAGTTTAATAAAATATCAGGGTCTGGATCTGGCAACATCAATGGAGGCAGAATTATTCCCAGATCTAGAGAGAAAAGTACAAACAAAGAGAACCTAGATGTCAAAGAGACAAAAGCTGGATGGGAGATCAATGCAGAAAAGCTCTGTAAAAGGTCTGGGGTTTAATGAGAGATGAGTAGGATGGGACTTGGCATAGATCAAAGTTATTAGGAACAGCAGAGAAGAACATGAGATGCAGATAGTGAGAGGGGAGAGAACAGCTGGAATAGGAGGCTGGGAGGAAAGCGGGTAGAGGATTTTTGCAGCTTGGATGCTGCAGAGGAACATGAGTGGTCACCCTTGAGGACAGGCATCCCCACTGCTCCCAGCCTCTGTGCTGGGCCATTGTGGAGGCAACTGCTCTGGTTTTGGTTTGGTTTGGTTGGGTTGTTTTAAAGCCCAGATGGGTTCAGCAGGTGCAGCTCTAACTCCAGCCCAAAGCTTCAGGCCTCAGAGCACCCCAACAGATCACATCTTGGCTTGGGAAGACATGCCTGGCATGTTGGTCAGTGCTGTCTCCTGAAATGAGTCATCATCCCTCCTGGAGAACCGTGCCTGAGTATTAGGGCAATTATTGCTTTCTTCCAGCCTCGGCTGTGTAAAAATGCACTACTTCTCTTTATGAGAAATTCTCATCTCATTCTGTCAGTCATCTTGTCTCAGCAGGGACAAAAATCCCCAAGCCCTGTCATATCAGAAAATGAGAAAATTATCAATATCTAAAGCGTGTGTGAAAAACGAGAGCTCGTTCTCCATTGGGCAGAATGGATCTTGGTTGTAAAGTCTTATAAATGTTAGCAGCTTCTCAGACATTCAAAAATGTTAATGATCCTCCAGTACTAAAATAGCTTCCCATAGACATCTCCATATTTAAAATACTGTCTTGCCCTCTGCAACCATCTAGAAGACTCTCTTGTAGATGAATGGTTCCATACATTGCTTTATGTATTCCGAAAGCAGAGTCAGGATTAGTATATTCATGCAGACACAACAGGCTCTGATGATTGCCTGAGTATCTGGAGCTAGGATCGAGCTTCAGAGCCTGAAATCAGCTTAATAAATACTATCAGCTTCCAGTGAGCGTAGGAATAGAACAAAATCTGTCAATAGCTGTAGCTCTGAATAGGAATCCTTGAGAAAAATATATATCTCCCTCCTTCATCTTTGTGCTGGCCTCATTACACTGCCTTGAGGAGAGAGTAGGGACTCAAGAGGTGACAGTCCCAAGCCCTGCAGCAACAGGGTCCCTGCTTGCCCAAGGAATGACCCCCCCTTCAGTCATAGGGGTGTCTGAGCCACTCCTGCGGTCCTCTTTCCCCTGAAGAGCAGCAGCTGACTACCCTCTCCTACAGCCATGCATAGATCCTTGTGCTGTCCAGGGGCTTGTGCTGTTGTTTCCTCCAAAACAGTCGATTTTGGAGAGAGCTCCCCATGGGTAACCTGGGTACAGCTCCTCAGTTGCCTGCAGACTCCAGCAGACCTCCCTCCTTTAGATGCATGCAGCTCCTGTCCTGGTGCCTTGGGCTGGGACTCACAAACATGCACCTCCAGATGCTTCAGCACAGCCTGAAGCAGCCAAAGCTGCCACATGCCAGAGGTCTTAATCACATCCCCAGGCATGCAGAAGAGTGGATTAATTCAGATCTAACCCTTATTAATGCTACCTGAAATGACAGGTTTGAGCCTTGGCACCTGTGAAGCTAGCTGGCTTGGGGCATGAGTGGAGGAACACAGAGGAACTCGCTGCTTTTACAGCACTCCCGTGGTAAGACTCACAATTACATTTGAATCCGTTGTGCTGTCTTCCTTTGCAAACATCTGTCCCTTTTGCTTTTAGGAGCCATTAATTGCTTTGTTTCCCTATCAGATTAGTTTGTTCCTCTCACTGTAGCTTTGGGCTTTTGCAGCTGAATGGGACCCAGGAGACTTGAGGATCAGGACTGAAGACATGGTACAACACCAAAAGGGCAGCTGGCGCTTAGCAGACACCACAAACCACTTAAAATGTCTTTTGTTTATTAGCTATTGTTCAGTTAAATATAGTACCTGTAGCTTGAACAATGAACAGTGGCAGAGTACGTGCTTTTTTGTGCAGTTATGGGCTATTACTGAGCACCGAGGTGCAGCTTTAACACCGGAGGCCAGAGGCAAAGTACAGCACTCTGCCTGGAAAGCCTTGGTAATGCCATTATAACCAGCCCATTAGCAGAGCCACCGAGGGGAGGACAGAACTGATGTTTATTGCCTTTCTGTGAGCCCACAGAGTGCTGAAGGTTATTTAAACAGCTTTGTGCAGGGAAAGGTGGATGTCAGCAGGGATTTGAGCTTCCAAGCCATGGGATGGGAGAGGGAGCTGTGGGAATGCTGCTCCAGGAGAGAGGTCCAGGGCACCCTGAATGGACCACCCACTCTGGGCTCCTCTTCCTCCTGTGCCAAGGTGCTCCAGATCCCAAGGAGAGCTTTCCTAACCTCTTTTGAGCCAGGAAGGTGATTTCTGGGATGCTTGAGCTGGAAGTAAGGGCTCCACTGCCCCTGACCTCCTGGGACCCCAGTCCCATCCCAGCTCAGCATCACCTCATACTCCCTCTGCTCTTCAGCTGCCTATGGACAAGAAATGGGGCGTTTTCATTTTAGCAAGTGCTTTCTCAACACTTGTGGTAGGACTCCAAAAGGATTTACTGTTTGCATCCATCAATCCAGTGCTTTTTGGATGCACCAAGTGAACAAAATGTGAATTATTATTGCTTTTTCCCTGAATTTCCCCTGCTCTGAAGCTGAATGGAGTTTTCTGATCTAATTAGCCCTCTTTTTCCCAAACAAATATAATGGCTTTGAAAAATTGCCTGTACTTTTATACGCCCAACATCTGGTTTTGATAAAAAACCTGAAACTTTCTAACTGCTACTTGCGGTCTGGAGGAAGGGAGGGTGATATTTAGTACATGATCTTTGCCCTCATTTTGAAGAAAAAACCCCAAACCATCAATTCTGCTGCTGGCAACGGCAAAAGCAGTTAGGCTGAGCTCTCTTTTAAGTGAACAAACACTTATGGATCTATTTATACCTGCCCTGAAGCAGACTACTGTAGGTGGAAATGCTGTAATTATTTCCTTTCCCTGCTTTCCACTGTCCTATACAGATCTCCTGGAGCAGCTTGTTAACAACTAAAGCTGTACATGGTGAAATTAAAATCAAGCCCATATTAATAACCACACCAATTTGACTAGAAATGACTAAAATTGGCTGTAACAAAGGTGAGACAAGCTCGAGGGCTGCTGAGAGACAGCTTTTGTTGCTTAGCCCCATCTATCTAAGAAGGCTGAGAATTACAAATGATGATCATGGCTGGCAGCTGAGGGGGACAGGGACCTGATCTGTAGTGATGGGGAGATGCAATAACAAATTTCCTGTGTTCCTTTTTCCATCGGTGCACATTTTCAATCTAATTCCTCTCCCTAAAGAGTCCCTCTCCTTTGCTATCATCCTACTCTTCTCCCTCCTCCTTCTCCCTTGGTTTGTCTCTCAGAGCAGATGATCTCTTCCCCTCCTCAGGTTAACTCTAGTTTCAGTATCAAAGATCATTTAAGCTGAAAATAGCTTTTACTGAGTCCATGTTACAACCCAGGGGTGTCTGGTCACCAGATAGGATCTCCAGCTGCCTCTCAGACGGCGTGTCGGAGGGTTATCTGCGTTCCGGTACTCTCAGTACTATGGCCACAAGCCATTACGCTTCATTGCAATTCAGGAGGGTCGTGGACTCAATTACAGCTGATTATGGACCAGGTGGGAGGAGCTGATGGAACAGGGGAAAGAAATTCATTAACATTCAGCAGGGCAGCCTGTTCTGTAAAGAGACTTTTCACTTTCATGGAAAGGAATAGGATTTAAGTGACCATAAATTTTTATCACTCTCTGTTGGTACAGATTATTAGGAAATGGCTAGGGTTAATATTTACTATTGCCTTCTGAGGTACAGAGTCCAAATTACTCAGTTATGAAAATAAGCCCTATACTGTTTGGAAGTATGAAATGTTGCCCAAGTATGAAGTCATGATGCTTCTGGAGCATGAGGATGGATGTGCTATAAATCTCTTGTAGCACAAGGGAATGGCACCTGTGAATTGCGAACAGAATGTGTATCTGCAGCAGGAGTTAGATGTGCTCAGTATTTTAGTGGCCCCCTAAATGTATATGAGCATCTTTACTTTGGGAATATTAAGCGTATCTCGCAGAGTGGTGGAGGGAAGGAACAATGAACTGGCTATGAGGAGAGCTACAACAAGTCCCTAAGGAGAGTCCTAGTAGAGATTTCAAAATCCTCACTACACTTGAAAAGTGAATAGACTGTCTTGATGGCAGGAGATGCAGAAAAGGTAGCAATTCAGTGAAGTTTTACTGCAGTATATTTTGGAAGATCTGCCAGATGGCTGGCAGCAAGACTCTTAAAATCTGACTTTTTTTCCCAAGCCAGCTATATTATCATCCATCAGGCAGTCACTTTGCACTGACATTGCAGAGCGTGGCTGTCTCCTTTACGTTTGCCTTGCTCCTGTTTATTTCTAGCTGATTTATTTATATCTGGAACTGATACAAGTGGCACGATTTCTTTGTTTCATTAAAAGATTCCTTGATCTAAACTTTAAAAGATTTGTCTTCAGAGAGATCAAAGTCAACCAAGTGTATGTCTGGCATCCCTGGGTTCTTCTGATATCCCAGTCTTCAAGTAAATCTGGAAAAGGCGTTTTGTTGCACAGTAGTAAACTGTGGTGACTCGGTTAAAGTAGAGCTGGCCACTAAGTTCTTGCATCCTAAAACCTATCATCCAGGCCTCTTAATTATTGTTTTCTAAGAGGTGAAACAGTGTTGACAGAGCTTGCACTGTCAAATGCGAGTCAAGGTAAAACCCAGTGCCAACTGCAAGCATGGAAAATTACTTCCCACTGCCCAGCAACTCACAGTCAAGCAAGTAAAATACGATTTGCACAGCTGAGCGGAGGCATTGTCAGGGTGCTAACCTAGGAGCCAAGCACTCCTAAACCCCATCTGTCACGACCTGTTGCATGCTCCTGGGAAAACTGCATGCAGCCAGATCTCTAAAAGAGGCTATTAATTCTGGGTACCTTATTTATTAATTCGGGCGGTGTGTGTGTGTGTGTGAATTTCCATGTCCCCTGATTTCTACACCCAGCGGTGGCGTGCTGTGACCAGGACAGAGCTCTCACCCCTTTCTACTGCTGGAGGGACAGTGGAAGCTGTTTCTTCCCATCTCAGCTCAATTACTCCTAGAATTAGCAAGTCTCAAGTGATCTTCGCAAGCCCTGCTCCCTGTTACCTGCCAGAGCCATTGAAATGGTGTTTGTGGTGCTTTGAAGAAGTAAAGCTGAATAGAACTGCTGAGTCTTATTGTGGATGGTTGGAGTATGTCCTGGATATGAATCATCTTGCTCTTTCTGACCTACTGTCCTAATTGAGAGCCATTTGTTCTTCAGACGCTTGTCA
This sequence comes from Neopsephotus bourkii, assembly GCF_033783945.1. Lineage (NCBI taxonomy): Eukaryota > Metazoa > Chordata > Aves > Psittaciformes > Psittacidae > Neopsephotus > Neopsephotus bourkii. The sequence goes on from NW_026902223.1 coordinate 6,050,195, forward strand.
CTGTCTGGGCCATACCTTTGTGCAACGAAGCAGCAGCCTGGAGCTGCAGGTGATTGCCCAGCTCCCTCATTATGTGACAAATTAAAGGGGATTTAGTAAACTGACATGCTGAATCATGGATCCTCCCCAAACGTGACCCCAAATCCCTGCCCCTTTGTTTTGCTGTTTTCTGTGGCAGGGTCAGGCCAGGACATGGCTTTCCTGATGGCTATATGAATTTTACTGCTGGACATGTTCCAGTAAAATCAGCAGCCTTAGAACAGGGATTCTGTGGAAGCTTTTTTTGTCAGCACCTTTACCTCATTAGCTATAGTTTAGAGCACAAGCCTCAGGGCAGGACCAGCACAGTTGCTCCTGTTTGATTACACGAGCATTACTGCTTCTTCAAAAACCTTTTGTCGCCTTGAGGATCCGTAACAAGAGATGTTCCAGCCTTGTTTATCCAGCACGTTTAAGAAGTATACTCTTCCCCAACCATCTTCTACCTTCTTTTATTTATTAAGGGGGGGACTGATTGCCTGCTTCAAGACCCCTGTGGTGAAAGTCTGGCTGGCCACATCCCTTTGAAGAATCTCTATCCAAGGGCTTATCTTCTCTGCAGAATTAACCCAAGGCTCTCAGTGAAGGGTCCCCTGCCTCCCTGCTCTGCCCACACTCCTCCCAGCAGCCTAATGGTAAATTGCAGCTGAGCAACCCACCAGCTGCCACAGATGAGTTTAAGTGCTGGAGTTGCCAGCACTGCTGCAGTGATGCAACCATTGGTACACATTGCTCTGTGCTGCAAATCCCATGGTGCTTCCTTCCAGCCTTCCCAGTGATGTTCTTCCTTTGTTGTGTAAGCACTTCCCTCATTCAGCTGAATGGGGGACATTAATATTCCCACTGTCCCAAGTGGATGTCCCTTGGACAGGCTGCTGTGAAGCATTTAGCAAGAACGATTTGGATAGGAATATTGAGCTCAAATGTCTGGGTTTTTTTCCCTTTTGAAAACAGTTCCTGTAATAGAGGTGACAGAGAGCTGTCAAATGCAGCCTGGCCCAGGAGTAAGGAGCAACCCCCAACCCATCAGGGGAAAGCCATGGATATTTTTATGTATTTTGATGCTACTTTTGAAGGGTTCAGTCTTTTTTTCCCTCTCAGGACATGTTGCTATCTTCATCACTGGAGAGTCCTCTCTGTTTTTTTCATTATGTCTTTTCAATGTGCCTGCATTTTGTAAAGTTACATTGCAAAATCTGCCTTTGTGCAGATCAACAGGCAGAGTTCAGACCCTTAATTCTGACCAGATTCTGACCCAGCTCCAAATTTCACATTCACCCCTCCATGCTATATTTCTGGTGTTTTTTTTAAACCAATTTTATTCTTCTATCTTGGGGGTTTATTTGTCTCTAAAGATACATTCCAACCGAGTTTCTCTTTACTCTGTGGAAGGAAGTACTTGGAGAAAAGTTGATCCAACTTGGAGGAGAACTTCTAGGTAACAGATGCCCAGTCTCCCAGTGGGAAGGAACAACGGCATTATCACATCTCTATAGTTAGGTCAAATGAGATTTGCCCTCTTCAGGGCAAGGCAGGAATGATTTATCACCATACAGACAAGGTTAAAGATCCTGGTAAGGAACAAGGCTGGGCTGTACAGAGACAAGTGCTTCCGGAGAACCTAAGCCTGATTGTGACTGCCAAAGGTACTCTTCATTTCTGAGCTATTACCTGATATGAAACCAGTCCCGTGTATAAAGGAAACAAATTTCAGCCTCTTTCCTCCCTGATTTTCAACAGCTACTAAAGGAATGCTTCAGTCAGCAAGAAAGGAGATGTTCATAGCTAGCTGGACACTAGTTGTGCCACTTCCATGACTGGTTTCACTCCCAGATCCTCCAGATTAGGGCTGGCACCTTCTGCACATCCTTGTGGGTGGGATTGCTGGTTAATAATTACTGCTTTCCCAATTATTTAGGTCGTGGCCCTTCTTCCACTCCTTTTTTTCGCTACCTGAGTGACAGTCTGGGACAGAGATTACCCAAAGGCACAAGTGCTGGTTTGTCCTATTGCCACAGTCAGCTAAATTTGAGCTCTCTGCCCAGTATCCATGGCTCGGTTCACCTCAGATCTCTGGCACTGCTTCTTCAAATTGCCCTTCTTCCACTTACATTTCAAAACCTGAAAACTGTTGTGGGATTAAAGACAGTCACACAGTTACCTCCAAATGGAGCTTTGTGATCTGAGGCCATTTTCAAGAAGAAAACCCTATTTCTATTTAAAATACTCAGGGCTGTGTTTTCTTGCTCGTGTCTGCAGGTGCTTTTATTAAGAGTCTGCTATGAGCAGTGTCATGTATGCATGCAGCCTCAGATTTAACTGAAATGAAATGGTGAGAATTTATGGAAAAGCATTTTGTGAGAAAAAGCATTCACAGCTATGTAGCCTTAGAAACTAGAGAGGAAGAGCTGGAGCTCGGAGAGTGGCTATGAATATGGAGAGCAGGAGTTGGAATAATCACAAGGAAAGCAACTGCACCAGGAAGGATGAAAGATGACAGTTTCAGCAGAAAATTCATCAAGATAACGAAGCAGGGGGAAGATGTCTTGTGGCAGCAGCTGGATTTGTAGCATCCAGCCTCAAAGAGGAGCATGAAACCTAAGTTTGCTTGGAGGGGAGGAAAAAATCAATCAGAAGATTGCACATAGGATTGTGAGGCTGTAGAGAGCTCCAAGACACCTGGAGCGCTGCACCATTTGCCCTAATTGGAGGGTGAGTCAGCACTCAATTATGTTCAGGCAATTTTATATTCAGTTTTCTCTGCGTTGGCGACAAAGCAATTTTGATAATATGGTCATATAGGAGAATCACCTTCTTTACAAATCCCAGCTACATTAGCTACAATAAAAAGTATGTCACTCAGAGTGCTCATTTCCCAGTGTCTAAGATAATCATCATGTGGGATCAAGAAGAAATCTCTTCTTCCCATTGCCAAAACCAATGTAATTGTGCAACATGGCTGTTTTATCCCTTCTTCTGAAGTTGTTAGTTACGGCTACTCTTGAGACTAGACAGATCCACTGCTGTGTGCAGCTACTGTCTGAAGGCTTGTGTATTAATAATAGCTTATGAGATAATAGCTCCTACTGGTTTGTGTATTCATGAGAAAACATTCTGTTACAATGAAGTGGGTTATATGCATGTTGGTATGTGGGGATTGCTCAGAGCCTGTCCATCACATAGTAAAGACCTGGGACCTGTGAAATAGAAGAACCTGTATTCCCTCCTGCTGCTGCTTTATCAGCAGGTCTCCAGAGCACTGCCCTGGGAGATTTGAAGATGTGGCTCCAGGTTTACACAGCGTTTTGCCATCAGTTCAGGGAAGATGTTATGCTAATCTGACCTTTTGCTTAATCTTATAAGGCACGTATTATATTATTTAGGAGTGATTATACCTTTACCTTGGAGCAATTACACCTTTAGGAGTTGTAGAGGAAATGAGTGACTTACTATGCTTTGAATCAACAATTTAAACTGAATGCCAGTGACAGATTCAGTTTTCCATGAACCGCTCCTTACATGAACAGAACACATAAACTGTGTTAAAATCCACTTTGTGTGTCTCAGGAGCAAACACACAGCTTGAATCGTCACTCCCTTCCATTATTCCTGTTGCCATGACCTAATGGACTTTAACAAGAGTTGAATAAGGGCCAGATCTGGAGCACAGCAAACTTCAAGAGAAATTTCCATTGGCTTTTTTTCCCCCCAGGGATAATACCCTTAAAGATTCAGGGTCAAACCTTCAGCTGTCATAAGCTGGCGTCTTTCCAGTCAACCAGCTCTTCATGTCTGCACAGATCAGTCACTTGGTTTCTGTTCATCTGAAAAGAACCACCTGTGTTGTTTTATTAATACGAAGACAGTTTTCAATGATCTCCCTCTCATGAGAATGATTTTCAGACTGCATTCATCAAGACACTGACATTTGAATATATTTTATCTTGAACTCACCATCATCTGCACTGTCACAGCCTGACAGCACAGCAGGTTAACTTGGTGCTTTTCAAATGAATGTTCTCAGACCCAGTATACATCTGTAACCTTTGGCTCTCCTAAATATTCTGCATATTTAGGAAAGCATGTTCTGGAAACCACATTAGGAAAGCGTAAGAAAGATATTCTGCATGCCATCCAGTAGTCACTGACTAAGCTCTCAAAGTTCTCCTACTGATAAGAATAATACTGCAGAGAGGCATAAGAAACTCAGTCAATGGCCACACGCTCCAGAAAAAAAAGAGACTGCTAATCCCTTGAAAGCATAAAATACGGGTGGTTTCTTCTTCCGTTGTTCTTGGTTGCTTTAAGTTCTTAGTCAAGAACCAGGTGAGACCTAGGCATGGTAAAATCGTATTTTGTTCTGGGTTTTACTGCAAAATTTCAGGCATCTTCGCATTGCATCTTTACAATTAATTGAAAATGTGGGAAACATCCTTCCACCCCTTTTCAGTCAAGATGTATCTATCTTGTTTTCTGGAAAACAAGGGAGCAGTGAGGGTTCATCTGATCCTTGCTTAGTGCAAACCAAACCATTCCTGGGAGAGCCAAAGGGTGCAGATTTGAAACAGTGGCTCTGAGGACATCATGGCTAGCAAGACAAAATAGTATTGGCTGGATCTTTGCCTAAATAAAGTTGAGTTTCCATTCATTTCAAAGGGAGCTCCCCAGTAATTCTAAGATTATCTTTTTTTTTACCCTAACTGAAATGAATTAGCAGAACTTGTGTGATTTTCAGGCGTTTTTGATACACAGAGGCCCCTCCATTGCTCCTTCTTTCAGTTTAATCTGACTACGTAAAAGTCATTTCCTCATGCTCAGTTTTTCCCCATTTAGTGTCTTTTTTTCACATGCAGTATTCCTCAGGGAAAAGACTGAACAGTTTTCCTGGATTTTCCTCTCTCAGGAAAAAAGATTTTCTTGTCTTCCTGGAAAATGCTAAACACACAAAATTCTTCAGGAATTTCTTACTGAAACTTTTCACGCTATCTCCATCTATCATAAATTGAGAGGGCAAAAGAACAGACCTTCATCTTCAGTGCTTATTTTTGATGCCCATCAAATAAGTAAGGCCAGCAGTCCTTGCAGTTGAAAAAGCAACTGTCTCTTTAAAACTGTTTATGAATCATTGTTTGGAATGAGAGCATTTGAAGCTGATTAACTAAGAAGTTACACAGCTATCAGCTAGGACAGTCCTACCCTCATGCTTTTATCCATCAGCAGGTACTGTGGAGCGAGCTGACATTAAACTGGCACAATCCCAGCGCAAAGGTGAACTCCAAGAAAAAAGTATATTGAATTTTAATAAAACTTTCCTCAAAGGTCAGCCTCTCTAAGGTATAAAATCAATCTGTCTCCCTTCCTTTTTCCTCAGCCCATTTATTCATAGCTGTAGAAAATTCTGATACTCATATTTCCCATTCCCCCCCTTGCAGTACCAACCTACCTGTGACCATTATTTCTCTCAGCATTTTTATTTAGGTGCCTTACTCCTCATTTGACTTTTTTTACCCAGCCTTCTCTGTAGCCCAGTCTCAAAATGACACCCATCAGGCCTCTCTCCCAGAACAGATCCTGCCTCAAACCAGCTTCAGGACCAAAAAAAACACTTATAACTTCATCCTTGAAGGTGGCTTAAACTTTGTGAGGAGCACAGCTTTGGTGCAAAGCCTTTAATAAAGTGTGTCAGGTTTCCCCTGTTTGTATTTTTCCTTCTTACCCAGCAGCTGCCTTCTGTGTCTTGCTCAGGCCACCAGTAACATTTGCCAAGTAAGCTATGACATTAGTAGCATGCCACTTAGGAGGGAATGGTGTCCTTGTGAGCTCTGAGCTCCTGCAGATTGATCCCCTTTACTGATATAGACCCAGCAAAATAATTTTATTTTATTTTCTCATCTTTTTTTTTTATTTTCCTTTTTTCTTTTTCTTTTTTCTTTTATTTTATTTTTTCTCCCTTCCCCCCTTCCCTCCCTTCCCCTTCCATTCTATTTTCTTCTTTCTTTTATCTTTCTTTCATCTTTTCATCTTTTCACCTTTTTATCTTTTCTTTTTTCTTTTTTTTCTCCCCTTCCCTTCCCTTCCCTTCTTTTCCCTTCCCTTCTTTTCCCTTCCCTTCCCTTCCCTTCCCTTCCCTTCCCTTCCCTTCCCTTCCCTTCCCTTCCCTTCCCTTCCCTTCCCTTCCCTTCCCTTCCCTTCCCTTCCCTTCCCTTCCCTTTCCTTCCCCATCCCCTTCCCTTCCCTTCCCTTCCCTTCCCTTCCCTTCCCTTCCCTTCCCTTCCCTTCCCTTCCCTTCCCTTCCCTTCCTTTCCCATTCTATTTTCTCCTTTCATCTTTTCTTTTATCTTTCCATCTTTTCAACTTCTTTTCTTTTTTTCTTCTTTTCTTTCTAATTTTCTTTTTCTTTTTACTTTTTAACTATTTTTGTACTTTTTTTTTTTTAAAGTCATCACTGAATTCTAAGGCAATACTAGCCTAGAGGGGTTTTTTTTCAGTGTGCTAGCTGCACAGAGCTGTAGATACTCAGATCTGGAAACTGCTTCTCAGTCCTTGGCATACAAGCTCCAGCTCTTGGTAGCCAAGTGTCTCAAATCTTGGCATCACCAGAGCCACCAACAGTAGAAGAACTGCTGGTGCTGGGGTTTCGCTTTGCCTGCCAAGCTGAGCTGTGTGGGGCAGGCCAGACCCAGAGCATTTAATGAGAATCCTTATCTGGGCTTTTGGGCTTCCAGGACAGGGCACATAGTGCTGGGCTGTCCACACAGTCACAGCCCCTCGCTGCTGTACCCTCTGTCCTCCATTCTCCCCCTTTTACCAGAACACTTCCCTCCTTCCCCTTCACAGGCTATTTCTCTGCCTCGGTAGTGAGATTAACTGTACCTATGTTAAGACCGATAGACATTTATCTGACTGCTAGTTCCCCCCATTCCCATCCTTTCCCTGCACGCTCCCACATCCCCAGGACACTAATCCCATTGCTAAGCCCCCTGCACTGAAGCAGAACAAGTCTGGGCACGGCCTGGGTTGCTGTGGAGCCACAGAGCAGTTCACAGCGAGTCGCTGACTGGTTGTCTGACCTGGGGGTAGGAGTCTGCAAACAAGAGTTATGGCACACACATCCTGCCATGTGTGCATTTAACTTAGCATGTAATGCTGCACGCAGCAGCGCCTGCCAGCCAGCTGCTCCTGCGAGCAGGGAACTAACCATGTGCCCCCTTCACATTACTAGAGACAAGGTTAGGGCTGTCCTAGAAGATGACAGGAGAGGGTCCAGAGAAGAGCCACAAAGACGATCCAAGAGCTGGGTTTGTTTGGTCTGGAGAAAAGAAGGTTCAGGGGGGACCTTATCACCATTTGCCAGTATTTAAAGGGTGACAAAAGAAGACAGAGACTCCCTTTTCCCACGGAGTCAAGTGGAAAAGATGAAGGGTGATGGGCAAAAGTCACTCCTGGGGAGATTCCAACTGGATGCAAGAGGAAAATTTTTCACAACGAAAACAACCAGCCACTGGCATCATCTCCCCAGGAAGCGATGGGTTCCCCAGTACTGGACACTGTTAAGATTCAGCTGGACAGTGTGCTAGGACATCTAGTTTAGGTCATGCTTTGCCTGTTAAGGGTTGGACCAGATGACCTTGGAGGTCCCTTCCAAGCTGGTATTCTGTGATTCTATGATGACAGTGCCCCATGAACTTCTCTGTTTCAGCTGCATTCTGTTCTTTGTTATTCTTTATTCCACCAAACCGATGTTATACACAAGCTAATTTTGTTGTTCCCATCTAAAAAAGTCTTTGTGGTCAGAGAGCTCCTGAAGCTGGGCGACATCTGATGGGTACACACACCCTCTGTAATCTGCACTTACCGAAAAATCACTGCTTCAGCTGGTACAGTGAAATGCAAGAAAATCTTTCTGCATTTCAAAATCATTGTTAAGATACATGCTGGAGAGCAGCCATGCTTGGTTGCTCACACTGATAGATGTGGGGAAAAAGGAACATGCGTTAAAATCAGCAAATGGATAAAACTGGGCTAGAGAGGAATGAATACAATGGGGAAAACTTTCCATTTTTCCCAATTCAAAGCCCAGGCTCCCACGCTAATAGAACTGTGTTCCTAAATAGGAAAACGTTAAAAAAGAGACTGTACTACATTTTGGAATGTACATTACAAAGCTTTATGTCCACCATCAGAACAAATCTTACATATTCTGTAAGGAACAGCAATGTTCGTTTAGCAGAGAAGATGAAAAGGACAAAGACAGGTGGTGGAAATCGTGAGCCTTGCTTTTTACTGCTCTTAAACTCTTGTCCATGTTGACATAGATAAGTACAGATTTTCTTTTTAATTCCTTCAAACAACTTTAAAGGTTAATAAACTGTATTTTGGCTTTAGATATCTGTAAATAATGCTGATTTAGATTTTTAAATAATGCTATTAATTGAGGAACCAAACTGAATTTGCTTTAGTAGACAAAAGAAGGTCCTTTTATAGAGAGTATATACTATATATATAGTATATAGTCTCTGGACCATAGTATAGGCACTATAGTGTCTACAAAGTCTTGCAGAAATGTAGTTCTTTGACAGTGCGGAGATCAGACTGCAGAGCCCATTGTTCAGTTAGTGGTGATGGCTGTTGTGCTGCCCAACATCGCAGGACATGGCTATGAACAAGGGGTGAGATCAAAACCCTTCACATTTAACACAGATTAAGAAAGTCTTCTCACTCCTGCCTCTCTGCCATGCTCTGAAATACTTCTGTTGCTCTGCTCTGCTAGGGAGAAAAATGGTCAAGGTTTGTCAGGAAAGATGAGACTGTATATATATTTTTTCCCTTTCTTTCAAGATTAATCTTTCAGTTGAATAGAATTGGCACCATGAGTAAAGTTTTGCTGCTGAAGTTGTTATTTTGTATTGATTGCATTCTTAAAGATTTTTTTTAGCAGGGAGGTTATTGTTGTGTATTAATCAAAAGGACTGAAAAATACAGCATGTCCTATCCTGACCTCTTTGTGGATCAAGAAGCCAAGTTGGGGTTTTGAGAATACAAGTGATCCTGGATTCGACCCTGGGTTTAGGTGCTAGTAATTTAACATTATTACAGTTTGGCTACCTGCTGATGAGTTACACGTGGACAACAATGGTCACAGTGGTCTAAAAGTCACATCTACTTTTTGTCTTCAGGCAAATGAGGATAAATTGAAACTATTGTATTACTAGGAATAGGTTTGATTCTTGCTGACCTGAAGAGGTTATTCTTAGGGCAATCGCTTGTCTTTAACATTTGACCTCAGATTTGTTCAACAGCCTGCGATGTTAGCACTGACTGCAGTAGAAGCTTCCTTTACATAAGTACATCACCGGTTTTACAGCTTTAAAGGCTCCCACAGCTGCCTTGATTATGCATTAGCTCTGTATATTTAATTCCGTTCCTAATGCTTTTCATGTAGTGTCAAAGCCATTTAAAAGAGACTCTCTGCTTCTACAACCTTCTTTATTTTTAGCAACTCAGCAGGACAAATTAGGTTTGTGAAGCTCCTCATGAAATCTCACCTGGAAACATTCATCTACGGTGTTATGCAGCTTTCCCCACTTCAAAGGGAAACGTGGTGCTGCTGCTACCCCAGTTAGAGCAGGACCGAGCACCGGGACACGCTGAACTGTGTTCACTGACACAGCCGATGTTATCTGTCAGCCTGCTCAGTGTTCCTTGTACCAGGGAGATTTCTAAGTTCTAATTTAAATAAACACCCCCCACCCCCCGTATTTGTCTTTTCACTTTTATCTGCTTTGGGAGTTATTTCCCATTGTCTCTTAACTGTTGTGGTAGAAGTAATGACAACTCGTTCAAAACAAGGATTCCAAGCCTCTCATTTGGATTGCCGGCTGTGCTCCAGCAATTCCCAGTAGCCTCCCAGTTGCCAATGCTTGTAATTTATAATCTCCACGTTTTATTCTCCATTTTGGGTGCACAGTGATGACAGATGACACAACTTCCACTGAAGGCCCGTGCAACCCCTTATGGTTAAAAACAACTGCAAAATGGGGGAAATTGTAACTATTTTGCTTCTGGATTCAGATTTTCACATTGTTTGCAATACTGCAATCCTGAGAACACCAACATTGATACAGCTGAATAAAACCTTTGTGGTTTACAATGAAATAGGCTTTCTAGCACGATTTTTCAGCTGTGGAAAATCCCCAGTTCTATCTTCCTCTGTTTAGCATTCCGGTTTTCAGGCTCCCATCTTCCACACAGTCTGGTATATACTCTAAGCTCCAAAGGGTTACAGTCCTGGCATTTCTTCCGACTGGCATTTCCAAATCTCTCCTGAGGCCCATGCCGCATTTATGCCAAAATGCTTTATTATTGTACAAACACAGAGCAGGAGAAGAAAGACCAAAACCTCCACAGTTTGTGCTCCCAAACCGGGTCCTGCTCACTGGTTTGCAGCCAACCATACCCACCCCAGCGCTTCCAACACCCGCAGGTGTATTTAAAGAGCAGAACCGGTGCTGTTTTAATGAGCAGAGGGGCCTGTCTCTCCCGCCACCGAGTTCTTAGCCCACAAGCCTGTCGGTGCGGGAGGAGGCGGCGGCGCGCTGCCTGGCCTGCATCCCGCAGTGGATTCAGCCGCTAAAGCGAGGCCCACACCGGGCTCGGTGGCAGAGAGAGGGCGCAGGGGCCAGACGGGAGCGGGGTGAGGGCCCCCGCAGCCCCGGGCCCTCACGGGGTCCCTGAGGACGCTCCTGAGGCGGCGGCTGCTCCCGCGCTCCCCCCCCGGGGAACTTTTCCCCCCAAAACTGGGGTGTGACGTCTTCCTCCTCCACACAGAGTGACCAATCAGGAGGCTACTCGGCGGGCAGGCAGCCAATCGGCCAAGCGTTGCTACCTGGGGGGAGTATTTTTAGCCACCGGTTGATGCGGGGGGGGAAACTGTGAGACTTGGGGGGGGGGTATCGAAGTGCTCCCCTTCCTCTGAGGGTGGCCATGGGGAGCCCGCCCCATAGGGAGCTGCGGGTGCCCTTGCCGAGCCCCGGCTGGCGTTGCCGAGGTCACCCCTTCGCCGCACGGCAGCGGCGGTCATGGGAGATGTAGTTCAGCGCCGGCACCTTCCCCCCCCCCCCCCCCCGCCGTTCCCTGCGGAGGTGAGGGGCGCGAGGGCAGCGTTTGACGCCGTCAGTGACGCAACGGTGTTGTGAGGTGAGGCGCGAGCTGACGTTGAGAACGGCCCCTGCACAACGGGGGGGTGGTGAGGGCAGCAAACCGCCCTGCGCTGAGGGGTGGGCGGGGCCTGGCAGAGGGTAGGCGGGGCCAGACAAGGAACTAGCGTCATAAAGGGCGGGATGAGGGGCGGGGCCCGGTGCGGGAGGGGCGGGGCGAGGGAGGCGATATATAGGGGCGCGCAAGACGGCGGGGCAGGAGCAGAAGCAGCGCAGCTGTGGCGGTCGAGCGCGCCCGCCGTGGGGGTGTGAGCAGCGCAGCCCTCCCCCCTTTCCCTCCCCCCCCTTTTTTTTTTCCAACCCTTCCCCCTTCCCTCTTTTTTTTTCTCTGCCTTTCCCATCCCCTCCCATCCTCGCCGAGGGAACCGGCTCTCGGAGATGGGGGTCGGGTGCTGAGCCCCTCCCGTACCCCCCTCCACCCACCCCTCCCCGCACTCACACCCCCGCCGGGATCGTTTGCACTACCCCCCGCACACCCACCCGGGTGAGTACCGCTCGCTGAGGGCGGGGGGACGGAGCAGGCCGGTGCGGCCGTGTGCGCTGGAAGGGCCCCAGGCCGATGGCAGACGCTGAGGGCGAGGGGTTGAGGCAGCCACCGCCCGGCCCCGGCCGTGAGGCGAGCGAGGGGTTGAAGCAGCCACCGCCCGGCTCCTGAGGCGGGGGGTGAGGCGGGTACGGCCCCGGCTGCAGTAGCAGGGGGCCTGAGGCAGCGGCCGTCTGGCCCTCTCCGTTGAGGCAGCGATCGGCCGGCCCCTGAGGCAGGGGTGTCGAGGCGGTCACGACCCCGAGGTGACGGGGCCTGAGGCGGGCACGGCCCCGCGGGGAGGGGCAGGGCCGGGTGCCGCGGGGGGCTGCAGCGGCACGGGAGCCGGTGGGGAGGAGGGTGAGGGGGCGGCCGGCAGCCCCACAGAAAGGGGGCTGTGGGGAGGGCACGGCCCGGGGGGAGCCGGGCAGCCAGAGGGTCCCTCCCAAGGCGGTCCCTGGACGCGCTCGGGTTGGGAGGAGTGAGCGTTGCCGGCTGACTAATTGCTGCTGCTGCGCTGGGCCTCTCCGGGCAGCGCTGGCAGCCGTCCTCCAGGACCCTGCCCCGCGGGGGGGGGCGCCCAAAGGAGTGTCGCCGGGCCTGTGTGCTGAGAAGAAGGGCCTTGCAGTCCCCCCTCCCTCTCCTCCTTCCAGTTATCTGCCTTCCTCTTGTTCATTTTCTTTCTCTATGGGCTCAGAAAATGCTCTTCCTCCTCCTCCTGCTGTTGCCGGAGCTCCCAGGGCTGTGAGCAGAAAGCTAATGAGAGCCGACTGCCTGGTTATGTAACTCCGCTCACTGCTTCAGGCTCCTGCCGGTGCTCTGCTGCTGGGGGGCTCCTAGCCTTGGGTCCCTGAGAAATACCGTCCTTTTTACATCAGAAAAGGACTTTGAAATGATCAAGCTGATTTGTTTGATCAGCTGTTTGCACCATGGATCAGTTTCAGGGCTTAGAAAAATATATAGCGTCTGCCCGGTGCACCTTGAAAGAATCATTTCTGCTTTAAAGGACATGGGGGAAGGGAAACAAACCAGATGGATTAATAAATCATTTTTAAATGCCCCTTTTAACCACCCAGTCAGATTTTTCTGTACTGATTGTGTCCCTTTTGTAAATATCTTCTGTTTGCCCTTGATCTTTTCCTTATCCACACCCAGTGCTGATCCAGCAAACGTTTAAAGGTCGCCTTATCGTACAGGCTTTCAAACTATTCCCATACCATGTTGGGGAGAACACGAGTGGCTGGGAAATAGGGTTCCAGACTTTAAAAGGAGATTACTTGGAGCAAGAAATAAAACAAGCTTTGCATCCATATTGTTAAAGCATTTTGATACTGACTTTAATTTCTCTAATCCTTAGTGACAGCTACACTAATTTTGTTCCTAGTGATGCAGTGCAGAAAAACACACACTGTTAACTGAAATTTTCACTGGGCGTTTAACTTGAGCCAAATATGTATTGGTTCAGTGGAACTTTCTGAACACAAAGGTGTCTCTTCTGGGTGAATATCTTTATGCAAAGGTACTGCAGGATTTTCGTTAACAGTATGTGTGCTCATCTTTGATTTTTGTCGCTTTTTAAACTTCAGCTAGCTAATTTCTCTTTTGTCCTTTGTGAAGGAGTGGCAACCTTATTTTATATTAAATATAAAATGGAGTCGTGGTGGAGAAAAGCAGTCGGGTTTGTGGCTAGCAGAAGCCTTGTTAGCCCTAGTAACTTTCTAATCTGAACTACAGGCAGTGCAATATATCAATTTAGTATATATTAATATATTACATCTCAAAATACAGAATAATTAGTAGAAAGGGAATTATTTGTGAATCAGTTCATTGTAATCATTTCGCAGTCACTGCCACCCTTATGACAGGATCCGTGCATCTATTTTGTATGCATTGACTGCGTTATTGTAGCTATTCCAGGAAGAGTTCTTGTCTATGTGCAGCGGACATTTTCTCTTCAGTTACCATGATTTCACCAGCACACATATTATATAGATGATTTGCTTGGACTTAAAAATATATGTTGCATAATTTCAATTGTTTGTGTGAAATCTTCTAAAGCAGATGTTAACCTTTTTACGATTCTGCAGCTTAAGAGTCCAACCAGTGTGTTTGCAAACTTTAAAATGATAAACGACCCTTGGACTAAGACCTTTCAGGCTAAACTAATAGCCTGGTGCTAAATTTTGCAGCTGAGTAGTATAAATCATCCAAACATGGGTTGGTAATTGAACCCTTGACAGGCCTGGCAGTTCTGTGATGTCTTAAAAATTATCCTTGCTGCTCTGTGAATAGCTCGACGGCGAGCTCATGTGATTCTGAAATGCCCCATGCTGTATATGTAAACACACGCCTAGTGCATCTTCCGCAGCATTGTCTGTAAGTCATCCTGAATGTAGTTGACATCCTCACCTTCCGCAGGCCTGAGCATAAACAGTTTGATGCACGTTTTTTTGACTTAAAGTAGCCTATTTTATGCAGAAGGTGAGGCTAAAAGAATAGGCCTCAGAGCTTGATCTTATGCTTTCCTTATTTGGATGTGTTTGCTTTTGTTTTTTCTTAAAGGAACAAGAGCACTCAAGGTGAAGGATAATAATCAACTAGGATCAGCACTTTGAATGAAATTTTGGTTCCCTGTGGCATCTTGAAGGCTTTCTTCTTCGGGTTTTGAAGCAGACTTATAACTTTGTGGCATAGCAGCTATGCAGCTTGAAATCCAAGTAGCACTCAATTTTATTATTTCATATTTGTACAATAAGCTTCCCAGACGACGTGTCAACATTTTTGGTGAAGAGCTTGAAAGACTTCTTAAGAAGAAGTATGAAGGGCACTGGTATCCAGAAAAGCCATACAAAGGATCAGGGTTTAGATGTATACATATAGGGGAAAAAGTGGACCCAGTCATAGAACAAGCATCCAAAGAGAGTGGTTTGGACATTGATGATGTTCGTGGCAACTTGCCTCAGGATCTTAGTGTTTGGATTGACCCGTTTGAGGTTTCATACCAAATCGGTGAAAAGGGACCAGTGAAAGTGCTTTATGTGGATGATAATGAAAATGGATGTGAGTTGGATAAGGAAATCAAGAACAGCTTTAACCCAGAGGCCCAGGTGTTCATGCCAATTAGTGACCCAGCATCTTCAGTGTCTAGTTCTCCTTCTCCTCCCTTTGGCCACTCTGCTGCTGTGAGCCCAACTTTCATGCCCCGCTCCACCCAGCCTTTAACCTTCACCACTGCCACATTTGCTGCCACCAAGTTTGGCTCGACCAAAATGAAGAATAGCGGCCGTGGCAACAAGGTCGCCCGCACCTCTCCCACCAACCTTGGCTTGAATGTCAATGACCTGTTGAAGCAGAAAGCCCTTTCCTCCTCCATGCACTCTCTCTACGGGCTTGGCTTAGGCAGTCAGCAGCAGCAGCAACAGCAACAGCAGAAGACTTCTGCCCTTTCTCCTAACGCAAAGGAGTTCATTTTCCCCAACATGCAGGGTCAAGGTAGTACCGGTAGCATCTTTCCTGGTGACAGCCCCCTTAACCTCAGTCCTCTTCAGTACAGTAATGCCTTTGATATGTTTGCAGCTTATGGAGGTCTAAATGAGAAGTCTTTTGTGGATGGCTTGAATTTTAGTTTAAACAACATGCAGTATTCTAACCAGCAATTCCAGCCAGTTATGGCTAACTAAAAATAAACCGAAAGTGAAATACAAGTAAATACTATTGTACAAGTTAAAATGCACGTACCCAAGGGTGTATCTTTTTTTCCACCTCTTGAGATTTTTTTTAAGGCTTGTAGTATGAATACATTCAGGCTTGGTTAGATAAATACAACATGCATCATTTTTTCATTTGCCAACCAAGCACAAAATTATTTTATACTGACTGTACATTACAAAAAATATACTCTCAAAATATGGCCTCTTACAGTATTTAAGATATAGCAAGGACGTGGCTGATTTTTTTCACATGTATATATATATATGTCCCCAAACATATATGTATATATATTTTAAAAATTGGCACTAATAGGTGGGTTTATTGGTCTTTTTCTAATTGTATAATTTAATTTAGTACAAAGTTTGTAAAATATCAGAGTATATATATTGTTTCTACAACATGGTATTGCATTTATATCTTTTTACTACAGTGATCTGTGACAGCTGCAGCAGCTTCATGTTGTATTTTTTTTACTGAAATTGTAAGATATCCATCTTAAAGACATCAATTCTAAAAAACAAAAAAAGAAAAAAAATAAAAAAGTTGTGTACAGAATATTCCTTAGTGGTGGAATTAAAATGTACGAAATATTTGCTTTTTTCAAAAGAAACACAAATTGTATTTTCTGTTAAAAGTTTAAAGATTTTTGCTATATATTATGGAAGAAAATGTAATCGTAAATATTAATTTTGTACCTACATTGTGCAATACTTGAAAAAAGGTATAAAAGTATTTTGAGTCAGTGTCTTACATGTTAAGAGGGACTGAAATAGTTTATATTAAGTTTGTATTAAAATTCTTTAAAATTAATGGGCTGCTGTGGTCTGTGTTTTTACTGTCCCGCTGAAGATCGGTGCTGCACTGGCGGTGCTAGTGATGCAAAACAGTCTGACTCGGTGCTTCACAGCGGACTCGATGGAGAGCACTGCTGCACTGATGCTCCACAATAACAGGTTGCTTTACCTAAAACACTCCTGACAGAGCAAAACTTGCACTTGTTTTTCCATAACTGCAGCTCGCTGAGGTCAAAAGGTAATTTTATATTTTCTTTCCTTGGGAGTTAAGGCTGTAAGCTGTGTGAATGCGGAGCTGTCGCGCGACCTGATCTATCTAGAAGGGACTCTGGTGATTCAATGAAAATTCCCTTTCCACGTCATCAGAACGGATTTGAACCATTCTCTCCAGAGGTCCTAGGCCCGTGCGTCAGCGTTCTGCTTCTGTATTGGGGATTAATAGCTCAGAAACTACACTGAATAAAAGCGCTGATTTACAGTTTACTAAACTCACTGTAAACTTTCATTTTGGATACTCTATTAAAAAGATAAATGAAATGCAACTACAGTGAGAGATTATTTTGTTTTAGGCTTGTAGCATTCATACCTTGAGGCTTGGTTAGATAAGATTAACCAAGGTTAAGATTAGATTTTTTTTCAAAGGTTTTTAGTGGATTTTACTAAATTTAACTTGAATAGGTTTTAAAAACCTGAATGTGAGTGGGAGGAGAAATAACTCGGAGGCTGACAAAACAGCTTTGCTTTTCCAGGGTTATTTGGAAGTTGCGTCCCTTTCCCATCTGTCCAGCAGATAGTGTTCCTTGCTAGTGGACATTGTCAAGGGGAAGGGGAATTACTCTTTAACATATGAATCTGACAAATGTCAACTTATTTTTCATGACAGTTCTGATTGCACAGAGAAGATACGTGCCAAGTGGGTAGCCCTTTGGCTCATGATGATGAATCTTAAGCTGCAGGAGCCGCACAGGATTAAATTTATCAGAACTTAGTATTCTGAAATGAGTTCAGGAGTGAAGATCATCCCTTTTCTGTTTGATGCACTTGGTGTGCATTCCATGCAGCATACACCCCTAGTCTGATGGCAGTAGCCTGATGCTGTAGGAAGAGGGTATGTTCAGCATCAGTGCAAGCTCTTTGCCTTGGGTAGAGGCTGTGAAGAGAGGGACAGGGTGGGTGGAGGTGCAGGATTGACCATGGTATTAATTTGTAGTGCCTTGACAACTGATTCGAAAGCAAGAATGGAGCAAAGATTTCTTTAGGTGTTCAGCTGTCTCTAACTGGCTCCTTTTTGTTAGGTTTGCCCTCTGGTTTATCTTTCCACTAACAGCACATCAGTGGACAGAACTATGCTTAAAAGTGCATCACTTGGTATCTAATTTTAAGTGGATGATTTTGGTTTTAAAAGGAATTAGAAAAAAAAACCCAGAAGTGGATCTATTACTGGGAAATGGAGAAATTTAACTGTGTTAATTCTATTTGTATGTTTTTATAGACTTCCTACAATTTTGCTACTTAAAATACAATAAAAATACCTACATTTCCTATGAGGTGGAGCAATGACAGTGGAGACTTTTCTACATGCTCTGTAATACTTCTATTCCTGTGATTTAAACTGAGATCATTTGTCTTAAAGGTCATTGAGCTTACCCTCTTCCCATTCCAATTTGCTCCCTTCCACTTTGACCAGCCCTGTGCAGGAAGGATCTCTGGAAACAAGGTTGTTTTTTGCAGCACCTTTTGATATGAGGATTTTCCTAAGCAGGGTTTATTTGTGGTGCTTTGCAAGGAGACAAGCTGTCGAGAGAGCTTCCAGTTTGCTCAAAGAATGCAAATGTGAAGATTTTGAATGTTGTCTCTTACTCCTTATAGTAATTAAAGATGTGTGCTTTCTGTTCAGTCTACTTCACCCATTTATTTATCTTTTGCTAAAGCTTGGTGCTGAATTTGTTAGATAAATATTTACATTGCAACATTCTGTTCTAAATGAGTGCTGAGTCAATCTGGTTGAATTTGCACGCACCCAGTGTTCTGCTCTGGGGCTGTGCTGTCAGGTGAGTGCCTTTGCTTTGACAGAAAGGACCTAAAAGGAGTGAGTGGGGAAGAGGGAGCCTTTGCTCAGTTGTGCAAGTTCTTTTGTACTTTCTCTTCTGAACATGCAATTTACTTCCTTAAAATTGCTGCTGTAAGTTAAACCTCGGAAGATGTCTTTAATTTGCAGTGAAGAAAAGGGTAAAACCGTAAGTATGTGTCCCCTCAATGCTGCTCAGTGCATTCGGTCTCTTCACGCAGAGTCCCCACCCAAGCAGAAGTTCAAAGCACATCTATCCATAAGGCTCACTCAATTCAGCACAAGATCCTAACTTTTGAGTTCAGAGCACCTTGGCACGGTGGGGTGAAACAGGATCACTGGACAGCTCTAGGCTGTGCTGCATCTTGTGAGTAGGTAACAGACCTTACTCTTGATCACAAGTCTAGTAGTGGTCACCAAAATGAAATTGATGGGATTATTTCTGTAAAGGAGAGCCAGCTCACAGGTGGAGGTTACAATACCTAGTTCTCAAAGGATGTGAATCAAGAGGGCACAGGCTGGCCCGGCGCTGGAGTCTTGGTGAGTATGAGTTTTGTAATTCAACTTCAACTACGCTATCATGAGTTCATATATCATTGGTATTCTAGTCAACTACTAATCAACTGAGTTATCATCATTGATATATCACAGTGAGAACAATCAGCCATTGAAATAATCTCCTCAGGGAAGTGGTGCATTCCCTAACACTGGACACTTAATGAGATTTGGCTGGACAGGGTGCTGACACGTCTAGTCTAGGTCATGCTTTGCCTAGGAAGGTTGGACCAGATGATCATTTAAGGTCCCTTCCAGCCTCGTATTCTGTGATTCTATGATCTATACAAATGGAGGACTGGGCGTTAGCCACAGGAAGATGGATCCTTCCTTTATGATGCAAAATTAGACAGCTATTAAATACGGCTCATATGATCTCTTGCTACAGACAGCCATGGCAGGTGATAACCCAGCTACAGCACGGCTGCCTACCCAGCTGTCTGCACCCTGTGCTCCCACCATTGCAATGTGCAAAAGCCTGTTAGTAGCAAACAGCCCTGTTGCATTTGTGAAATATCAAGTAACCAAACAACTAGTTGTTAAATCAGCTCTTTGGACCAGCATGGGATCAAAGCACAGTTCAGTTACTGATCTGATGCCCCAGACTGTTCTGTTAACGTTTCAGGAATAAATAACTCAGAGTTCGTGTTGGTGGTTTTGGAGCAGATGAAGCAAACCGGCGGTTCAGCACTCCTTTTTTATATCATCAGCAAGTTGATTTGAAATGAGTGTACAGAGCTGGCTGCATTCCTCTCATGAGCTGCATCAAAAGTTCGCTAAATCGATGTGCCAGAGCTGTAAAATCCTGCTGAAGGGATTGTTTCCAAAGATCCGTGAAAGGGATGGTTAAACTGTTACCGTGGCAGTGTGTCTGTGACTTTTGTCCTCTTGGCTTTATTTTAGTGATGGTAGTAAGGAGTTTTGCTTTACAGAAGGGAAAAAGCATTAAGACTCAGGAACATAAACCACGTTCCCTTTGGCACTACGAGTTCTCTACCTCATAGACAAAATATGATCAGGGTGCAGAACGAATAGCAGGTGTAAAATATTTTTAGAAGAGCCTTGGCGTAGAGCACAGGCATCCCTGAGCCCCCATCCTTCTCTCTGTCAGCTTTTGTTTGTTAAAACCAATCTGTGCTACCCATGGCTGCAGTTTTGGTGGAACTTGCTGTAGTTTCAGTTGGTAATTTAGCACTTCAGAGGCCTGGAACGAGAGATCCTCCCCTCCTCTGAGAGCTGAGACACCATTACATTTAAACAGTCTGTCAGCTCCGTGCCCTCATGGAGCTCATTGTGCTGCATTCCATCATCCCCTTTGGCTTTGAGATTACCCCTAGCATAAAACAAAAGAGGACTCTGGGAATGTTGTGCCTTAATTATTGTTTAGTGTGTCTGTGAGCTTCTTTGCGAAGGCTGTATTAACAGGACTGGCTAATGCAAGCAAGATCAGATGTGGAAACCCACCTTTTTTTCCTTGGCAGAACATACCCATTCCCTGCTTCACCCATAATGCCTTCCTTTGTCTTCTGCTTCTCCCACAGCATCCTCGGAAGGACCAGCTTGCACGTTGCTCCCTTTGTTCGCTGCCTCTTGCTGCTTGTTCTGCTGCACCAGACTTTGATGCTGCTCTTCTTTTCACCCAGACTGCGCTTCTCACTGACCTCATCTCTTCTATTGCTTGATGCCAGGAACTGCCGTGGGAGACTTCCAGACACAAGGCTCTAGCCGCTGACAGGTACCCTCTCCCTCTGTCCCTTGCAGGCTAAGGCCTACTTGACTTCACTTTAAAGACATAGTGTAAAGAACTACTAAATGTCAGAATACAGTTAAGGATTATATTAGATGCTCAAAGTCTCACAAAATCGGGTGAATTTGCTGCTTGGGCAGTCTCATCCAGTAATGCAGCAGCCTGGGAGTTTTTAGTCACGCTGATGGAAATGAGAGGTGGCAAGTTAGTGAAGAGCATGGCATAACAGATGACAACTCAGGCACCCCATGTTCCAGATCTGACCCTGGGCAAGCCACTGCCCTTTTCTGTGTTGTTTTCCTCCTCTATCTCCATTGAAATTCACTTTTAGCAAGTGTCAGACATTAGCTGGCTGTCAATAAACAACTTCATCCAATTTCTATGTGCCACAGGAACATCTGAGGTTGACCTACTGTTCCCACCTTTTGCTGCCTTGAGTCTCTGTGGCCTTTGAGAGCCTCCTCCATTGTACAATTCACTTGACGTGTATTAGATGACCTTTACATCTTGAAACAAGGCATGCATGTAGAAGTGAAGCACTTGATTCTCATTGTCCATGGTGTATAGCGTCTGATTCACCCACCATCAGAGCAGAAGGCCTCCAGAGCAGTGAGATCTCACATACCGACTATTGTGATTCTCTAGAAGAATTTCTGTGGGTGTTCCTACAGATATGGAAGTATATATTCCTCCAGTACAAATCATGTGAAAATTTGCACCAGCCTACTCACTGAAGTTGCTGCTGGTCAAAATCAGACTTGCATACAGATTGTACAAACTAAAACAAATTCCCCTTTGGTTTTCATTAGACCATAGGGTTAAGAATCTCTTGTGCCAGCACACCCAGGGCTGCTAGGCTCTGCCAGCAGCTGTGCTGTGAGCTGTCTGCCCAGTCTCCAACAGATTGCTTTGGCCTTGTCAAAAGTAGCTGTGGTGTTTTTAAGCCCATACTTGAGCCTTTAACTCCCTGCTGAATCTCAGATGTTGTATTGTATTACAATACCACTGCAGTGTATTTTTGAAGCCGATGGGTTCCCAGTCTGGCTGTGTCTCTCAGGATTAGTCAGGTACATAGATCACCTCCATTTGGGAAGAATGCAAAATTCCCAACTACCACTGCTGAAAATGTTAACACTGTTGAAAATACTTTGCAGATATTTGTGAATCTCACATTATATTTATGAACTGCTTTGAGCAATAGGTCATATTTTACTTCAGAACAATTGGCATTTCGTTTTTGAGTCACACATAAGGATGTTCTCCATTTGTGCTGTCCTTAAAGACTCATTTCAGTATTGCCAAACCAAGTCACTGAAGAAATTAGAATTCAGGCCTCCAATAATACTTTAGAATTCATGAGGTAACTGTAAATAGTAATCAACCTTGCACCATATTAATTTATCTTCTGAGTATCAAGTTAAACAGGCTTCAGAATGTTCTGGCTTTTCTCTGCAAGTCCACTAAGAACTGAATTTGTATGTGAAAATTTAGATCCTTAGGAAATCAGAGCTTCCCTGGGAGTGACGCTTCACAGGAAACAAGATCTCTAAGGGCAGTGATGAACTCAGAAGTGTGGCAATGAACCAGAGCTGCTTCATGGAGTCAGCTTTCTAAGTGATACAGAAGGACCAGGACCTCCCACCGCCCTCCTGTCTGTGTGGTTTGCGTGACAGATTTGACAGTCTGGTGGCAAACTGCAGGCGACCAACTCAAATGAACTTGTACAAACTGGTAAAGGACAGAAACACTGGGTAAGAGACCAACCACTGCATTTCTGAGCCCTCCCTCCTGACCTTCAAGGAAGGTATCCGATGGTGATTCTAAAGACAATCTGAGACTAAAATGCCTGACTCTAAGATATAAAAATCACACAGATATTGACTGCATATTATGTTACAGTTTTTGCTGCCACTAGCCATCCCTAGGCAATAAATATTCCTGTCTTCTGTCTCTCTTGCTCTCTCTTTGCGCCATAAGTGACATTATCAGCTGTCCTCTGGTTAGTATCCTCCCTTTGATCAATAGGAACCAATCACCCTTTCTCACAAATTGCTTAATTCATTAATACGATGAAGTTTAACTCAGAACAATTATTCTCAACCTGCATTTAGCTCTAAGGTTATCGCTTCTATTTCAGACCTAAGGAAGCCTTATGTGCCTGAAGCATGTGTAGTTTCTCCAAGTACACCAGCTGACCTAATAAACGCTGTCCCCTCTCCCTGCCCTTGCCTCACTTACATCTCGCAGTGTCCTCACTACAACACGTCTGCTGCACTGCTGTGCTTGTTCCCATTCAGCTGAGTCTACAAATCAAGGCATAGCCTTGATGAGCTACTAGGGAGGTACTCTACTAGCCCAGTTAATAGGAGCCAAGCTTAGGCATCACGTGGAGGAGATGCTCCATCTGCAAGCCATCATCCCACCTTGTCTGGGACTGCCTTGCTTGTGGCATGTTGCTGTGGCTGGTGGGGATACGCAAAGTTGCTGGTGACACTGGAGACCTGTGAGCAGGGCTGAGTTCATGGTCACCTCAGGACGTGTTTGTGGGTGATGAACTTTCGGAGGTTGGTAAGGTTGCCTTTCCTTTTTTTCTTGGTGTCTCTGTGGTTTTAAGAACGCTTAGCTGCCAGACCCCAGATCAGTTAAATTTAGTGTCTGACCTCATCTTTACCAATCAATCCATTTTTCAGTGTTTTGATGTATGGACTCTCTCTTTCCTTGCTTAGTCTTTGAAAATCCTAGGTTACCCCTCCTGATTTATCTTTCCATTTTCCTTCAAGGTCTTCCTTAATACTTGCTTTTCCTTCCCAAACCGAGCCGCTCTCCCCCTTCTGCTTGTTTGAGGTCTGTGCCTCACATGTCTAATTTGCAGTGTATTATCCGATGGAGACTGTAATCTCTTCAGGGCAGGGCTGTGTCCCTCCCCAGACTCACAGTTACCTGTTTTATTTTACAAGGTTGAATAAGAAGGACGGAGATACAGGAGTACACAGACACTCCCAAGTAACACCCACTGTGTATTTTGTGATCTCTGTGCAAGAAACAAATGCAGGAACAATTGTTATTAGTAACATGGTTTACATTGTACCACGGGAGCCTTGGGAAGAGGTAGATGCTTTAGGCAAAGAAGCTTCCTACAAAACACTTGTGGAACATAGTTGTCTAAAAATACGCATACTTGTGGTAGAGAATGATGTTCCTCTGCTGATCTATAGTTAATTGTCAATGGCAACACGGGACTTTTAAATCTTGTAAACAATCCTGCTGTAGTAATATCTGCTTTATCCTTTCCTTCTTTGCAGCATCCTAAAGCCCTTCACAGGCTGATTTCCATGGCCTCTGCTGCTGTTGAAAGAGTCCCGCTCACTTGGCTCTACCTCTGTGCCCACAGAGGCTCAGAAAAGGGAAAGGGATGGGGAGGAGGACGACCCTGTTCACCTACAGCAGAGGTAACTGTGGGGAGAGGAACCTGAACTGTGCAGGACAGGCGTCTGCCTTCAGCACTCACTGAAAATGTTCCTCTCCCCGTAGGCGCTGTGGGTAATATGTGGCTAATAGTGCATTCTCGAGTGCATTTTGGGCTGAGATCTCCAATGAGCTTGGCTTTCTGATGCCTGCACAAATGGACTGCACATACTTAAATGTCTGCCTGATGGGATTAGAAAATGAGCGATGTGTAAGAGGAGATGGGGATGGGTGAGGCTGACTTTGAGCTGACTCCAAAAGCCAAATGGGTAGAGCTGGCATTTTGACTGTCTATTTTCCAGAGGGATCGGGGGCCATCCAGCCTGACCTTGCCACTGAAGGCATTGCTGTGGGGTGGCAACTGGCCCATTCCCTCTCCTGACACTTGCGTTTCCTCAAACAGAAGGCTCATTCCAGCTGGGAATGCTACAGCCGGGCTCTTGCGTTGTCTGGTTCCCAGCTGCTTTTGGGAAGAGCAACTGTGTTCAAGTGCCCGGCTTTGAGTGACCTCAGTGGGGCACTGTCATCTTGGATAGTTCAGTCGCTATTATCTTGGATAGTTCAGGCTTTTGTCATATATAAAAAGTTACCTGTGTTATTTGCAAGCAGTTAGTCATCTGCTAGCCACAGTAGGCTTGTTTTCCTTACAGATGTTTAGGATCACAGAACTCTTACAGGCAGAGGGGGAAAATGTCTGTAGATGTTAGGATTAGTCACGTAACTGCTGCAGTTATCTTCATTCAGAGCCTTTTCTTTCACTCCCAGTTAGAACTCCTGAACTTGAGGGCTGTATCTGATCTCCAGCCTTTCCCATAATGACATTTACCTGGGCAGGCTGAAAGACAAAGGGAGCTCAGGCTTTTATAACCTTTAGCCAGTTATTTCTTTACTTGGTTTACTTTTCATAATCACTTACTAAATCATGCAGTGGAGAGCTGGGAATGAAAGTCTGTGGCCTGCTCACGGTGCTTGCCTACTCCTGCCTTCCAGCAGTGCTTCTGATTCCTCTGGCCTCCATTCCCCATCAGCATGAGGTATAATGCCATTTCTTTGCCTTGCAGAGGAGCTGTGGGGTTTCCTCCTTGCTTGAGAGCCCTGGGTGACCCTGGGGTGTGATACCACAGCTGCCCTAACACACCTCCCAGTCAACAACTGACTTTTATCCTTAGAACAGCCCCGTGTGGTATCGCTGTCCCTGGCGTTGAGGTGGGGATGGAGCAGAAGAGAGGTGGAGGAGCAGTCAGCCTTCCCCTGCGGAGCCAGGAAGGAGGTGAGCCATGGACTTTGGCACCATGAAGGTTGGCCTTATTCTCCTGTGAAATGCATGATCCGTCCCACAGCACAGGGAAAGAGAAAGCATTATTTGCTTTCCATCCATTCAATACCCTCTGCTTCATCAGGATGTGCTTCAAACTGGGGACAACTGCTTTAGGGGTTGTTTTTAAAGGAGCTGATGCTGAGTGGGACTGAATGGCAGTGACTGTCACTTCATGTAGAAAGAGGCATGAATCCTTTTTGCTGGAGATGACTGGAGCTGTGCAGTGCCCACAGCAAAGATGGGTAGCACTCAATAGTTTCCTAGCAGTCTGGGATAAGCCAGTCGAGACAAAATGAAGGAAAACTGGAAATGGGTCTCTATTACTTGTAACTCTTTGAAGTCCTCTTAGAAGCAGAGCCAAAATGTCCACTAAAAGTCAATGGTGGTCCCTGTGTGGTGCAGTCAGCCCAGGGCAAAGGGTCTGTGCTGGGTGCTTTGCTGGTGCAGGTGCTGTTTGCATTTCAGAGGTCAGGTTCTGGGAGGCCACTTGCAGAGCAAATGCCTTTGCTGTGCACGTAGTCCTCATGAACTGGAAGAACCTGAAGTACTGGTAAAAAGGGGACCCTGCAGCCAGCTCCTGCCAGGATTCACTCGGGGATCCTTCTTTCCTTGTCCCTTCCAGAAACGAACTAACATTTGCTGGGAGGTGCCTTTCTAACGTGGCAGCTGGCCCACGAGGCTGTGCTGAGGCACGGCTGGGTCTAGGATGCACTAAAAATATAGGTGACAAATGCAAACATTGACTTTTGCTGGGGTGGAAGTGTGTCTGTGAGACGTGCCAGCGGGGCGGCCAGTGGTGCTGGGTGCTGCGGGTGCCAGCAGGGACATGTGCTCTGCGTCTTGGTTGTTGTCTGTTGTGTCTTTTAAAGCAATGGTTTAAAATTGTAACAGCTTCACACATTAAAATTGCAGCTTTTCCCTAATTGTGTTGTGGTAAATGTGTTTCAACAGGTAGAGGAGGAAACTGGACAGGGGGAAATAAGGAAATGAAGAAGGAGGAAGGACGTCTCGAAGGGGAAATGCCTCCATCTCCTCCCTGCTTCGTTTCATTTTAAGGTTTAAAAGCAAACCTAAGGATTCAGAAGGAGGTGCCCTGAGCCCCTGCTTGTGGCCAAAGGCAGGGCTCTGCCCCTGGTGCAGCCTCCCTGTGCTCCCAGAGCAGGGGACAGGGCAAGGTGACACAGGCGGGTGCCACGTCAGCAGCCAGCACGCTCCTGCCTGTGGCTGCCAACAAAGGTGGCCATTGAGAGCCTGCCCTCAGCGACTGTGCTGTGGGAACGGGGCTGAAACCACCAGCGTGGTGCTGTGCAGGCAGCTGAGGAGCCACGTGAGCCCTTCATCTCCTCCTCTTCCTCCTCCTCCTCTCCAGGGTGCCTGGGTTGCAGGCTCTGTGGTAGTGAGAGAGCTGGCTGGAAATGGGCTCCCCCAGGTGAATGAGCAACCCCCACCCAAGCACCCACAAAGCAAACCCATTGACTGGGTTTGTCAGCTGAGGATGCAACAGCAGAATAACGGGAAACGTAGCTTTTTATTCCACTCCTTGCTAACCCCAGTCTATGTGCGGCTCCAGCAGGAATGAGTGTATTATTTTTGTTTCAAGGCACTTCTGCTCCAGAGCATAAAGTTACTCAGCATTTGCAGGACCAGGTCATGGTGGGTATTTTTATGCCGTGTCTATTTTGCTCTGCCTCAGCCTGACCCATTACTGATGCTCCCAGTGAGCAGGGGGTGAACACAGACAGTGCTTGGCTTGTACTTTGCAAATCAAAAGAGTTTTAGTTCTGTTTGCAAAAATGTATTCATGCTCAGATGTTCTTTGTGCAGAACTGAAAGCACCTGAACCCCTGCCAGGGAAGGTTTGGTGAGCAGAGAGTGTAGGAGCCTGGCTACCCCATCTTGTATAAACACACTGGTGTTTTTGGAAGCAGACCTAGAGGAGTTTGCAAATGCATTTATTTAAGCAGCCCAGCTGCTCCTACCAATAATGGATTCACAGACTAATTGTGTATTTACTCAGCTCACAGGCCACTGAGTTTTACATGTTACATGATTTGCACAAATCGATGAGTAGCGTAGACACACAAGCTCACATCTGGAGCACATGAGCCGTGAAGAAGGGATTTGCACAGTGACCTAGTTAGCACCTAGCAGCATCTGGATCTTCAAATCTGGTATTTGTCTTTCTTTTCTTGCAATGACCTGCTATATGCTATAAGGCAGATTGCAGCAGTGCCCATTTCATAGGGCTGTATGACTCCTTCAGGATGCAGCTACGCAAAGAGCAAGGCTTGGAGCTGCTTCACTTCCCTGGCTGGCCAAGAAGGAAAACTCCAGATTACATATGACCATAGCACAGCTGGACTGGGGACCTGCCCCATTCACTGCTTTGCCAGGTACATGGAGGTGCATTTTAATTCTAGCTATGAAGAAGTAGGGAAAAGAAATCTCTAGCCAGAAAAACTAGACCCTTATATGGGACATATGGAACAGAAGCAAACCCAAGGGCCTACGCAGAAGTACCCTTCTGAGTTCTTCAGGGTGTCTGAATCATAGGATCATAGAATGATTTGGGTTGGAAAGGACCTTAAGGTCATCCAGTTCCAACCCCCTGCCATGGACAGGGATGCTTCACACTAGCCCACGTCACCCAAGTCTCTGTCTAACCTCGCCTGGGGTCCCTGTTTCTAGTTATGTGTCCATCTCCCACCGCTTCCTCCTCTGATGACCCCTGAGGCTCCAGAAACCCCCCTTCTCGCCAGAATCCTTTCCACAAGCAGCACTTTTCCCACCCGGCTCAGGAATGCTTGCAGAATGCAATCTCAGATGCTCGGGCATGAGCGTTTGCCCTGGAGCTTGATTTAAGGAGCTGTGCTCGCCCAGCAAAATCCAGGCGCTGTTCCTGCGATACGCTCACTTGAGCAGCCTGGTGAGAAAAGAAAAGGGGAGGGCAGGAACTTAAACTCTATGACCTTGTAATGGCCAGAGGCTCAAACCCGTGATGGAAGCCTCACTGGTCAAGGCAATTACTAAAAACATGAAGAAGGAAAAAACCCCACAGCCCCCAGACCTGTCCTGTCTCCAGATTGCCAACTGAACAACCTGTGAGCTGCAGTATTTCTGCAAAAGATGCTCTCAGGAGTGGTTTTTACAGTAAAAATGGCCATAAATAATGATAAAAAAATGCATGTGTGTGTATTTTACAAAGCAAGGGGAAAAATTCCGTCCTCTCCAAGCCCGTGGTCTGTGAATAATTTGTGAACAAGAGAAGCAGCTCCATCTATCTTGCACAGTGTTTGTTACAAATCATTTGCTCAGGTGTAAATCTTCCTGCCAGGGTGGGAGCAGCAAATCCTCCTTCAATTTCTGTCTGCTGAAAAACTCCCATAGCTAAACATGAGAAATTGGCAAGTAACACATTTAGAAGGGCATTGTGGGATGAATCTGTTCCTGGTGCCCATGATGGAGGTGCTGGGTGATGGTCCTTATGAGGGGTGATGGTCCTTATGAGGCTGGTGGTGGCTGTGGGGCAGGATTCCTGGCTGGCACACATTGCTGAGCCACAGAGGCTTTTGCAGGCAAAACAAAAGCCAAGCCAAAAAGACCATCCCCAAAACCCCACTTCCCTCCCAGAACACCCTCAGCGAGCAAGCAAAGAGCTGCTACCCAAGGGAAATGCATCAGAGCATCCCATCTCTTTTTAATGCTCATGGGAAGTCCCTAGGTGTCAACCCTGCTCCTCCTGACCCTCCTGTGGGTCTCATCAGGATTGATAGAGCTCCAAAAAGCTCCTGCTTTGGAGATTCTGTGGCTAAGTGAGGCCTTAAACTTCCATTCACAAATAAAAGTGAGAAAAAGAGTTTAATGCTGGTGGTGGCAAAGGGATCGCTGAAAGGCTCTGCCATCCAAAGGCAAATGAAAAGGGTGATCGCAACACCCAAGAATTTATTTATTTAAGAGCTATAACAAGGTTCCAAAGTGATGCTGGGAGATGTGACTCATGGTACCTAAATGCTCCTGTTTGCCAGCACGCTTAGATATTGCTGGGACTGACAGGCCAACAAGTAGGGGTTGCAGAAGGGTGGTTCAGCCCTTCCAGCCTCTATGGCCAAGACCAAGGATGTTCCACTGGGCAGAGGCACCGAGGGACCACTTGCTCCATCCCGTCACCCATCTGCTTGGACTGTATGCTCCACACAGGTGAGTTGCAGCACTCCATCACTGTTTGCAAAGTGTGGCCCCTTCTAGGCAGCCCCATAATACAAACACATTAAGTAAAACCAAGCACAGATGTGGGCTGGACAGTCGAGGAGAAAAATGCCCACCATGGTATCTTCAGCACCATCAGAGACCTGACAGATAAGGGGATTTTGGTGTAAGTCCTGTTTATCACACCTGATAGATGAGTAGATCTGAGAAAGCCATTAACTTTTTCCCTTTTAATCTATGTTTTTTCTCTGCTGACTGTGGTCAAACCTGCTGTACCCACATCCAGCCCCTCCAGCACTGATGCTCTGGTTGCTCCTTCCCCAAAACCCCAAACCAGCTGATAAAAGCAGCAGTTCCATTATGCCAGAGATAAGATCCTTTCGCCCGTCTCTTGATGAGATGACTTTTGGAGTGAGCTAGCGCAGTAAAAATTGTGAATTGCAAATAATATAATCAAATCTACAATTGGAGTTTCGTCCTGAGTTAATTACCTGAGTACTGTACATCTGTTAGCTACAACAAATCACAGCAGAAAGGGAGACTCTGATTGCAATATTCACTTTTGGGATGATCTGCAGGTCAAGTATTATTCACTGAAGAGATTCATGAATAATTCTGAATAACTGGACCAATATATTTAGAAACTGTGCAATCTGCAAACAGGGAGAGGAAAAAGCCTCAAATAAATTATACATTGTGCCTTTTTCCTGCAGCTCTGGAAATGGATTTGATTGCCTTATCACAATCCCTGCTATGTCCATCCCCCCCCCCGATAAACCCCCAAATCTCTCCTGATAGATTACTAACCCAACAAGGATTAAATCAGTCGAACAGAACCAGCCATCCTGCTCCGAGCGAGCTGCTTTCCACTTGGAAAATCCAACTCCTTCAGCCACGTGTGTGAGAAGCAGTTTGATTAACTGGGGCGAGGCGAATCCAACCCCAACCGGGGGATGCTGCACTTCAAAAGGCAAAGCAACCCCGGAGCAGGATGCGCAGAGCGGTGCCTGCGAGGTCCCCAATCCGTGATGCCACACGCCACCTCGTGTCGGGCGCAGGGAGTAGCTGGGTGCTCCTGCCCCAGTTCCCAGCTATCTGACGTCATTTCAGGGCTGAGGGGGGAGTTTTGCTTGGTTTTCTTTCTTTGCACCCTTTGGGAGTGTGGGGAAGACCCTGGGTCCTCCATGGTGCTGTTATTGCATGTTGGGTGCCGGTGCTTGGTTGTGGCTCATGTAATTAAATTACATGTTGGATGGAGAACCTGACCCTACCTATTTGTATGGCGAGTCCTGCTAAGGACAGTGGGATCTCCTCTGCCCCACTGCTGTGTATAATATCCTGCTTGTACCTTGCTTTCCATCCAAGCATGGAGTGACTTGGCCAAGGCCAGCCTTGGAGTCATTACCGGATGGAGCTTTGTGATTCCCAAGCACCGTAGATGCAGGAACTGGAAGCAACTTTTAAAAAGACTCCAGGCTCCAGATTTGGAAGGATTTGTGACTGTGACCGTTGTCCTTCCTGCCGCACCAGTGTGTGCTTGTGGAGACAGGTGGAGGTAAGGCTCCTATTTTGATGAGATTTGGCTTTATGGGGTTGGGATGTGGCTGAGATTTTTCCAGCGATCTGAGGAGCACATCTCTCATAGCAAGGAGCATTTGTATAGCAAGGTAGTAGCCAACCGGGTCTGAGCAGGGTGTGCAGGTGCTGCTGGGTTTCCTGGATGTCTGTAGGCTTTTGTGCTTGTAAATGGGAGTGTTGCAAGTTGTCAAGCTGCTGGTGCTGTTCTGAGAGGTGTGATGTGCAGGGCCTGCTCAGAGGGCTGCCTGCATGCTGGGGGCAGGCTGGGCTGGACAGCCTGGTCAGATCCATGTGAGAGTGGACCAAATGGGAACAGTTTGTTTGAAGCTATCATAGGAACACACAGCTAGGATTTGCTTTCCCCCCTGATGCGTATATGAATCAATATTGCATTTCATCTGCTGTTTTATCATCCTGACACCTGGTATTACAATGCCCCTCTAGAGCTCCTTACAACCAGCTTGTGGTTTTGCAGCCCTAAATAACTTGATCTCAACAACAACCTTTGTAACCCATCCCTCTTCCAGACCATCTGCATCAGGCAGCCCAGAGCCTTGCACAGGTCCCCTGGGATGCTGCCGATGACTTCCCTCCATTGTGGAAACTGACCTTTTGGTCTCACCCTTTCTTTCCGATGTTTCAACCAGTTGCTGGCTCCAGGGGCTGCCTTGCCTCTCCCAGCAGGACAGCTAGATGTCTTCAAAAGCCTTGGGTGAGGAAGTTACTCTGAGGCCTCCATCCAAGTCAGCTCTATCAGCTGGACCATCTCTGTCCTCATCATTGCTTCAGAGAAAGTTCAGTGCTCGGGAGCATCATTTCCCTCTGTTAAAGGCCACAGGCGCTTTCCATCGTATTTATCATTCAGCTGTGACTTTTATCCTCTATTACAGCTTCTACCAGACGTGCAAGGCTTTCATATCCAGCTCCTAGGAACCCTTTTCTAAAATTAGCCCCATGTTTTCCACCTCTGGTCCTGCCACAGACTGAAGCAAAGGTTATCCACTGCAGTTAATGGTTAAGCGATTTTTCATGTGAGCACTTTTACCCTTGGGTGAATGCAATCTCATCCTGGGTATTTATTACTGTTGGGTTTCTATTTATTTCAAGCAGTAGAGGAAGTCGTGTCCTTTACATGTGTTACAATACTACCCCTTGGTTTGGGTGTGTTAGGAATGGAGGGAAGGAGGAAGAGAACGCACAAACCCCTTTATGGGTAGCTCCTTCTCATGCCAGTTGATCCAGTCCAACTACCATGTTGTCATGCCAGGTTAAGGTGAAACAATGCTCCCCCTCCTCCCTCTAAAGGAATCTTTTCCTCTTTCTCTTTTCTCCAGCCTCTTCCTTCCCTCCTGCATTTCTTCCCATCACTGGGACATACGAGAATGGGTCAGAAAACACCAAAATCACAGAGTTTCCTGACTCTGAACCCCCTAACAGCCTTTGGAAGACTTTCCATTTGCTTTTTAAACACTCAGGCCTGAATATCACATCATGTGCCCAGCCATAAATAGCTGTGAATTAAACAGGCTGCGCTGTTTTTTTGGCTAATGGATATGTCCACCAGTGCCGCAGCGTTATCTTCACATGGCACCAGTGTTTGCGTTGTAGATCAGGAGCTCCAGCTGACTTCTCCTTTCCTTTATCAAGATTTAAAGAGCTGGAAGGACTCTTATTCAGTTGCACGAGCTCCGTTCAGGCTGTTTCTCAGGTCCTGGCCATGGGGCTCATTTGTCCTTTGACAGCCTCTGTAAATCAATACGGCAGTTGGAGGTCACTTGTAGTCAATCAGTAACAAGTGCTGGCCAAGGGGAAAACACTAAATATTTGGTCTAAAAACACGGGCTCTAAACTCGAAGCTCTCGCTCAGGGTGATGTTTTCCCAGCCCTGCCTTTGGAAACCTGGCTCTGTGCAGAAACCCAGCCTGGCCACGGGCTCCTCCTGGTAATTACCTGCATGGGGAATGCCACAGCACGTGCACACCGCCTGAATCACAGCAGTCCAGGGTGCAGCGTGCTCTGGGTGGAGGAAGCGGGTCTTGTGGTGCAAGGCGCTAATTTGGTGCCAGCTGAATTACCCGTCCTTATGAAGGAAGTCATTCCTTCATGACCTTCATCCGCCACCTCCTTCAGGAACCAAGACCCATGGCCAGGTAGTAATTCTGACAGGGGTCCCTAATTCCTTTTGAAACAACTGGGAACTAAGCTCTTAAATACCTTTGCTGCCTGAATCATATTCCAGAGCGTCATCACCTCTGTTTGCTCCTAGCTCTGGAGCTGGATGCCTATAAAGTCTTCTGCCTGACCTCACCTCAAGGCCCTGCAATGAGAATTCCCTCTTCCCTTTGACCTCAGCTGCTCTGGGCTTTGCAGTGATGCAGGATCCTATCTCTGAGTAATCATGCAGCCATCTCTCCATGCGTGCTCACAGGGGGCCCTCATGCCCTGCACCACCAGCTGTACAAATGCATCAGGCTCTATATGTAGCCTGGACATGCTCTAACAGCCTGGGCAAGCCATCACTTTTTCAGTGCTATTTTTCTCCCCTGTTAATAGAGCTGGGCTGCGCAGTTTGCACAATAACCTGTGACTCACTTTTGGATCCATATGCTGGTTTCCATTGAGATTTAGCTGCAGGGTTTGCAGATTTATGTGTTGCACGTTACATCTTCACTGCAGACTGGGAGGTGGGCACGTTGTGCTGCGCTCTCCATCTGCCTCCCACAAGTATCCATCGCATCCATCCTGGGGAGCTCCTGCAGGTCTTGGACCCAGCTGTCTTGGGTCTGCTCCCTTGCTGCTCCCCTGGCCAGTGTCTGCACATAGAGGAGAGCTTTGACAGTGGCCACTGGCCATGGCCACATGGAGCTGGCATCCTTCCTCCAGCTCTTCCTTGGAGCCTCACGCAGGCACTCCTGCCCCTTCCCACAATGGTGCTGTGCAAGGAGAGGAGTCAATCAGGCTTTCCTGTGTCTCTGCCTTGCACATATTTAATGCAAACTTTAAACACTGGCATTGCCTCCCAGCTTTCTGACAACCTCGAGAGATGTGCCCAGAGAGCAGGGTGGAAAACCGAGTGCGTGAGCAATACAAAAGGGATTTTCTGATCAGGAGCTGCATGCAAGTACCTATTAGGCTTGCAAAGGCTTTAACAACATCCTCCAGTGCTTGCCCTGTGTGTAGATTTTCCTCAGGCGGGCTGACTGGTCAGACTTGAATTTTAGGCTTCTTAAGGGTTTAATAAGAGGCTGAACTGAAATACTAGCTTTGAGTGGAGAGCTACATTCTTCAAGGTCAGAAGGTGGAGAGGGTTAGTCCTGTGCCATGGGGAGGTGTGGTGCTCCCAGGATGGCCCAGTAAGCAGGCAAGGGGACGCCCATTGCACTTCTGCAGTGCCATCCTAGAGGCAGCACAGGGCTCAGAACCCCACAGGCTTGGGCGGGAGCTACGCAAGTGTGGCTGTTCTGTGTCTGGGAGCTGGGCTGGCCTGGTCAGTGTCCTTCCTCCACTGCACCACATTGGAAAACTGACCCAAAACGTTCCCCATGCAATGAAGTCCTCACGCACCAGAACTGCAGCAGACCATGCGTGCTTAAGAGTGCAGTGAGCATGCATGCTTACTTCCCAAGGGTTCCAACCAGGAGTAAAAGCTAAGATGGCATTTTACACCCCAGGCTTAAGCACTGTAATGTGCTAGCTGGAGGAGCAATGAATCGTGTGCTTTCTCTTCTCAGCTCCATTTACATCCCAGCTCTTCTGGAACAACTGAGTGCATGTCTCCCGAGTCCCTCCAACCCTCCCACACTTGCAAAATCCCTTAGCTTTTGGGGGGAAAAAAAAGAGCCATATAAAGCCATTCTTTATTAAACCACTCTCCAATGCTGCTGTGTTAAAAGGATGGCAGGAACATGCCACTTCCTACGGCTCGCTTGCAAAATGACAGAGGAGCCATCGGAACAGCGGCACTTGTCACAGCCAGGGATGATCCGGGTGAGGTGCCAACTGCTTCAGAGGGCATCTCCCAGTGGTCTTCACAAGGACGTGCACAAGCAGTATGGGTCTTCAACTGGAGTTTTTCTCCCATAGGAAAGGTAGAACTGAAACCCAAGTGGGTGTTTTCTTGCTCAGCAAATCTGATCTGGGCTCCTCTCCCTGCCACCCAGCTTCTGAAGTTCTACAAATAACTGGAGTTTTAGAGCATTTTGGGCATAACCCAAGGCCAGACCACTGGGAGAGGAACCCACTTCTCCATCACGCTGTCATCTTTGTCCATGGGTCAGCTGCCAATGCTGCATGGAAAGCCTTCACAGGAACCAGAGCTGGACTCATATTCAATGTTGTTATCCTCGCTTTCTCCCTTGAACAGCAAAATCCCCACCATGCACAGCCTTCAGGGGGCTTAGAGCCCCACACATCATGCTGAAGGCCAGCATCTGCCTATTTAATCTCTTTCCCTTATCATACCAAGCCCCAACACATGTTTGCATCCCCAGCACTGGGCACCAACCCGTGATGCAAGCCCGTTAGATGGCACCATGGGGTAAACTCACTGCACCTTCCTTCCTCTCACCCAGACGTGTCTTGACACTGGTCCAGCCTTGAGCTGGCCTTTTGTGCAAGGCAGAAAGCTCTGGGCACCGCCGTAGTAACTCGCTGCACCCACGGAACAAAGAGCAACGATAAGGCTCTCCATGCCACGCTCGCCCCTCTTCCCTGCAGGGACCGTCCTCAGCAGGGATTTTCCAGGATCAGCCTTCTCTTTATTTAAGGATTTCTGCATAGGCAAATGTTACACTGCTGGGGACACACAAACGTTAAAGTGATCGATCCTATGTGTATGCACACGCTCACTCCCACAGCCCCTGCTGCTGTTCTTGGGGTATTTAAACATATGTGTATATATACAGTGGCCTGGAGGGGAATGTTTGCTGTGGTTTGAAGGAGTGTTCTGACAGGGTCTCGCTGATGAATGCCTCTAAAGAGTGTCCCCTCTGTGTGTCTGTGTCTGCAGCTCAGTTTCAGCAGCTCTGTGTCTGTGTAACACAGTCTGCAGAGTGCATATTGCCCTTTGAATTCTGTTCTGACTCCTCTTGCTTTACTCTTTCCCCTACGAAAGAAGGATTTCTAATGAAAATAAGCAATACCTTGCTGCACGAGCTCAGGTGTAAAGGGTTTTCACAAGCAGGACAACTGGCAGCACACTGCCATCCTTCTGCCTTGGACTTTTTGTGATAGAGAATATACTGATTAAAGCAAAAATAGGGAAGTGCAATGCAACGAGGGTGTTTGCTGACCTTGCTCTGATGACTGAAAAGTCATTTCAGGGTGAGAATGTGCCTTGAGCTTCTACAGGGACCTGTTGTCCTGGGCATAGGATCAAGGGAGATTTTCATCCGGTAGGGATTGCAAGATAGGTAGTAGTTGCCATTTAAAAACAAGGTACGTTCCAAAGAAAACAGCTGGGAAGATTTCAGTTACAAGAAGCAAATTCATACTGCGTGGATCGGTTAAATGTGCACAGTTGTAAATACAGACAATAATTTACAAGCTTTTCTCTTGAAATACTAGTGCTGCTATAAGGAGACAAGCATGTGACTTACTTGTAAAGACTTACCATAGCATTTCCATACTGTAAATGAGCCTGATTAAGTTGACATTAGCTATTACTTGAGCTGCGTTCCAATTAGCTAAACAAATGCTATGAATTCCGTCATTTCTGATGGAAGCTACACAAAACTTGTCTAATTACTGCAGTGAGTCATCTAGTTAAATGGTACTTCTATATGGACAAATTGATTTCAATGCGAGATTAATAGCCTTTTGCTGCTGTTTTACGTGCTTGCCAAAGACCATACTACATTGTTGCTAAGCATCATTAATGGATTAAAAGAAAGGTTCTGCATAATCCCTACAGTGGATCTTCAAGCAGCTTGTTTAGTTGGTGCTCTAGCCTAGCGCTTGTTAGCCCTACGTAACACATGGGTCTGGGAGGCTGCCACGTGTGAAGGAGGTTAATGCAATCCCAGGAACTCTTTCAAAAGCTCACAGGTTTTCTTATGGATGACTTCGCGGAGCTTCCGCACGCGCCGGATGCTGGAGGTGCCCACAAAGCTGTCTGGCTGCAGGACAGCCATGCCGTTGTGGACATCTCCCATGATGATGAGCTGGCCATCCACCGTGGTCATGTTGGGACATGGGCAGCTCCAGTCCATGTTCAAGAGGGTGATTTCTAGGGGTTCTTTGCCCAGGAATTTTAATCCCATTTTTTCATCTTTGAGAATCTCCTCCACTGTCACCAGGGCATGTCCCGAGTCTTGGTCTTCCGTCAGCTCTGTTATCCGGCCCAGGATAACAAAATCACTTTTGCAGAAGCTGGTCACCAGCTTCTGGCGTGGTTTGCAAGCTTTGCAGTGCGTGTTCTTTGGGAAAGGGCACATCTCTTCACAGGCCTCCCTGCTCTCAAAGTTGTTCTCATTGCCTCCACACCCGCCATAGATGAAGGACTGGCACTGTTTCGTCAAGCTGTTGTAGGCCCATCGGGGCTCATAGGCTTTGCAGTGCCCTTGGAGGGCTGGCAGGTTGCAGATGTTGATGGGGCCGTTCATGCACGTTAACATACAGTTCTCGTAGGTCTCAAAGTGGTTGAGGTTGCTGTTACAGTTCCCATAGATGAAAGTAAAGCAGTTGTTTTTCTTTGCATCATAGTACCACCTGGTCTGCTCTTCCCCGCAATCTTCGCTGTCCGGTTGCTTCAGGCACTCATCGGTTGGAAAATGTGTTTTGTTTTGGGAAGCTTCCTTGGACGTGGGTTCCCCTTTGATGACTGACAAAGGGAAATCAGCCCTGAGAAGGCCACCGCTGTTCTGGGCTGTGCAGGTGTAGATGCCAGCATCTTGGAGCTGGGTGTTGTAGATGACCAGCTGGGCGATGTTGGTGACCACAACGTTCCCTCTGACGTGATTTGGTTTCATGATGACTTTGTCTTTCCCATCGACCTGCTTCTCCCATGTGATTTCTGGCTTGGGTCTCCCTGTGACGTCGCAGAGGAAGCTGACGGTCTCTCCCACATAGACAGACTGATGGATGGGGTTGTTCACCAGAGCAGGGGGCAAGATATCAACGACTGTTGTCTCGGAATAAGCAGTAGTAGGGCGAGCTGTTGTTTCTGGTGGGATAGGGCTGGTGTTTGGCCAGGTAAGATGGTACCTACAGGTGACTACGTTCAGTGTAATGCCTTTGATGCAAGCTTCTGCATCCATGTAGCACTTGTTGTAGTAGGTGAGCCCGTCAGAGGCACAGGTGAAGCTCGGCTCCTTCTCACACCTATCCTTGCACTTGCAGACGGGTTGCCCATCCCAGATGTCACACTCTGAGCCTTGCTGGATGCACATGAAACGGTCACAAGTTGCCTCCTTGGGCATTCCCACCGGCCCTTTTTTCCCCTTGACGTCCATGTACCGAGCTGCCACGCAACTCTTTGTTCCACAGACATTGGGGCAGCACTTCTCAAAGGTCTCACACTCCTGTGGGGAAAGAACACAGCCCAGTCATTACTGGGGGCAGAGCAAAGTCCTTTTTAGAGACCCAACAAGCAGGGAGCCCAGAAACTCCCAAGGTGTTGACTCAAGGGTCCTGGTCTGCCACAGGGATCTGTGGTCTGAAACCCAATATCCCCAGTAATGAATAGAAACATCCCCCCAGCACCTCCTGAGTGGTTTCTAAACACACTGGGTGTCCCAAGTGCTTCAGGAGAAGACTTTTGAGGGGGAAAATGAATTTCTGTTTCTTAAACACTAACCTCATCATAATTCTTCCCTAGAGTCACATGGACTGCTCAACTACTGAACCAACAACCCCCCTTCTGCACTCTCCCAAATGCCTGAGGACAAGGCCTGAGAAACAAAAGCGGATGGAAAGTCTTATCATATGGCTGTAGGCAGTAATCCTTCTTATTTTCCACAGAAGTATGTAAAGTATTATTTGAATTCCCTGAGACTAACAGCCTACTCTTGGAGGTGAAACTGCCAAGGATTTGTAATTGTTCACATTGTAGAGGAAATAATAGAATATCTCAAAAGTAAGGAAATTCTTGCTCCAAAAATACTTTTTTTCTATGGTATTTAGGAAAACAAACCCAAAACAGCTCATTATGGCTTCTCTGTCCTATTTTAGTCCTATTTTCAAATGCATCATCGCTCTTGTAGTGATTTATTACACCCCATCTCAGCTATAGTCAGCTCTAAATTGCAGTTAATTTTAGCAGAATTTTCATCTTCTGTGCAGAAAAGGTATTTGATACGTGTGATCACAGCTGCTGGGCTGTCATGGATTAAGGGACCACGAACACTGGTGCCATGTACCCAACGGGGCACACTTCCACCATGTGTTAAACCCCTAGAACCCCCCCGAAACCCAGCAGCTTTCTCCATAAGTGAGAACAAAATGTTTCTGAAGCTACCAAACCAAAAGCTTCCCCTGAGTCCAGTGTCCTTTCCTTATTGGGAAAAAGATGACCTAATAACATAACTCTTTCCCCATTTCCAGCTGCACATTGCTGGGTTTGAGAAGCAGAGTCAGAAACCAGAATGGGTAACGTTTTCAGCTGAGGTTGAGGAGCGTGGCTCTTTAGAGTCCTTGGTGCTCACAGAGCACTCACTGCAGGCAAGTATTTTTAACCAGTGGCTTCTGGCTTTTGGTTTTTGACCAGTCAAATATTAAAACATCATCCCCTGCTCCTACTGCTGGGGTTCTGCAAGTGTTTTTATATCCATTGCTGCACCTGGTAGCTGGAACAGAGGAGGCTTATTTGGGAACGGTGAAAGTAAAAAGAGCACCTTCATTCGCAACACATGGGATCCATCTGAGCAAATGTCTTTGTTTACTCGATGGCCAGCATTTTTCTCTATCATTTTTTTTCCTCCACTCCTTTTAGCATTGCAAAACCAACCTGGCTGCAGAGCATAAACCCAAGGACTTTTTTCAGCATGGTACATGTTGCTGGAGCTTTGCTGTTGGACATGATGTAAGCGGCAGGATGAGCAGGTATTTTCAGATGCCAGCTTGAGCTGGCAGTGCTGACAGGTTGAAAAATGAATCTGGGGGTTGTAAGCTAAGCACATTTTGAGCTGGGAGCATCACAGGGAACATCTGCCTGGTCATTTCAACTGTGCCCCTGTTCTGCACTCCAAGCACGCTTTGTGTTTCAAGTGCGGCAAAGGCTGATGATTTACATGTTAAATCAAACCATTTCATTCAGGATTCCTCCCAGGAGTATAAAGCACTGATGATGGCCACCAACAACAAAGAGCATGGCAACACTGCTAAAATACCATGGATTGGCCCCAGGGCATGCTGAGTTCTGGAGTATCAAATTCGGACCCTTCTTTTGACAAGAAAGCAGGGAAAATGCTCAAACAGAGCAAGCGCTGTACCCGCATCAGCGTAAGTGACAGCAGCCACACACCTCCCCACCTAACTGATAACTCATCAAACCTTTGCTATTTCATACAGATCACGGGTCAATTAAATACATGCACTGTCTGCATTGAGTCCTGCATGGTGCCAGCACCTTCCCAGCGGGAACAACCCTTCCCATCGGGTGCAAACAGCCCACCACCAAACCCCATCGCCCGCGCCACCGAGGTAGAACCGTGCATCACTCACCAGGTCAGCTTCGCACTCTCTCTTGCAAGTGCTCTGTGCATCTACCCACAGGTTGGGGTTCATGTCATTGGGGCATATCCCAGCGTGGGAATACCGGATCGGAGGTAGAGCTCTCCCTTTCAGAGAGACCTCCAGAAGCAAGAGGACACTGCTCTTCCCCAGCAAGATCCACATCCACCGAGTGAACAGCACCACCAGCATCTCAGAACTTCTCCAGGGCAATGGCAGGGACTGAGCTGGAAGTACTTCTTGTCTGCCTGGGGCTGCTTTGCTTTGTTTGTAAGCCTTAAATTTTCAAGGAACCCAAATGCACTTGACTTCAGTAAAAACTTCAGCAAGCTCCTTCGCTGCCCCTGCTGATAGTGCAGCGTGGTCCGGACCTCATTGGATTAAAGGTCCTAGGAAGTTACCCCCTTATTTTAAGAGAAACGCTAATAGTCTGAGCAGAGTTAGCTCTATTTATACCCTGCCTCTGTTAACAAGTCAGAAAAAGTAAACTTGATTTCTTTGACAGGCACACGCTTCCTATGTCCTGGTGGCAGTCAGACAGATTTGTTGCAAGAAAAAAAAGCTGGAAAGAGTTCAAAAGGCTGGAACTGGCATGGTGGGACCCCTGCATGTTTCTGAATGCAGGGAGGCCTTCTTAACCCCTTTAGACCTAAAGTACTTCCCTATGCTAAGAATGGCATTTACTTCTGAAAGAGTACTTGTCTAAATAACACGGACCCGCGGGCAGGGGATTTCCCCACGGCAAGGGGCGACACAATCACTTGCTAAAAGGAGCAAGTAATAGGATTGAAGCAATTAAAGCTCGAATATCATATTTTAACGAAGGAAGTGGGGAAGAAATAACTGATTTAAACTCAGGAGCGACAAAGCTGTCGTCTTCACTGCTTCTCCCGGGGCTCCTCCGGGCTTTTTTGCTTCTCTTTGGTGGGGAAGGTTTCCAGGATGCCGAGTTTAATGCTGCCCTCCGAGCCCACCAGCAAGATGTTAAAAGTGTCCCTGAATTCCTCCACATTTCCTGACAGCCAGATCCCATTGTACAGTGCATTGCTGACCCCTTTAACAGCAACGACAAAAAAATAGTACAAGTTCAACTCTATGGAAACCTGCATAAAGGAATGTACAGCATTTTTGCATCGGGGGGCGGGGGGGAAATGCAGTCAAGCTGAGTTCCTCAGCCCCTGATTATTACAGCAAGGGGCTGATCCTGCTCATGCTGAACACGTGCCAAAAGCCAGGGACGAGCGGCAGAAGCCAGAGTCACTCAGCACCTTCCAGGATTAGAGCCTTGGGGCTGAGCTCTGGGCTGGCTTGGATGGATCCTGCGTGGTG
This sequence comes from Neopsephotus bourkii, assembly GCF_033783945.1. Taxonomy (NCBI): domain Eukaryota; kingdom Metazoa; phylum Chordata; class Aves; order Psittaciformes; family Psittacidae; genus Neopsephotus; species Neopsephotus bourkii. The sequence goes on from NW_026902223.1 coordinate 6,092,413, forward strand.
CTAAGAGCCAGGTGAGTTTGCATCCCACGTGGGGGTACAGCAGGGCCAGACCAGCAGCGCTGTGCTCTGTGAGGAGGCAAGTTTGTGCCCCATGCCCAGTGCTGCAAAGCCAATAGACCCGGACACAAGCAACCCCTTCAGCAGAGCTTTTATGTTGTGTTTATTAAAGTAGGGTGGGTTTCACAGCTGAGCCTGGTCCTGATTCTCCCCTCAGTGATGACGGCTCCCAACCAGTACAACCAGAATGAACTGGGCTACGTGCAGGCAACACCCCAGGGCCATGGGGCTCCTGCTCCTCCCCAGAGCAGAGCAACTGGGAGTTTCCCAAGGATCACCTAGGAAAGGAAAGGAGAAGAGCCTGGACCCAACGTGCCCTCGGCTGTGGCATTACTGTGGCACCCCAGGCTTGGAGAGGAGTTCTGTGGCGGTTCTGATTTGCGTGGCACCGCGTTTGAATTGCTTGTGACATGCAGGGAGAGGTTTTCCAAGCGAGCTATTGATAAGGAGCGAAGCCAAGCACCAGGCAGCCGCTGCTGCAGCTGATTTACCCTCTCCGAACCTCAGGGAACCTGCACGGCACCCGTACAAAGCAACACGTTTGATCACAGGGCGCTTGTTGACAAAGGCGAGCGCAGCGCCCTGTGATGCCTAAAAAAGCCGACCAAAAAATGACACGTTCCCAAGAGGTGCTTAAAATTCTTACGGCTCTATTAACAACAAAATCACATGTGCGAGGGGTTCTGTTGACTAAACAAAGACACTTTATGTTGTAAAACTGACTACAGATCAGCTTTGAAACCAGCTGTATGTGGGTCTCAAAGAGGGTGGGGATCCCGGCTGATGGGATGACCCCAGCAGCTGCTGTACAAGCAGTGAATTTGCCCTCGGTCCATGGCTTTGCCACCGTGTAGCTGTGGATGGTGTTTCTCCCTCCCATATGGAGTGTTTTAGGGCTGTTTTAGCTCCTTGCCCACTGAGGCAGAGGTAGGGAGCTGGTGAGTCCGTGGTGCTCTTGTAGCCTCTATCTTCTCGTGACAGAAAGCAAGCTTTGGCCATGTTAAGTGAGAGAAGCACCAGTGTGGACACACACTCCATGGGACTCCCTTCCAGGGAGTACAAAATAACACTGTCTTATGTTTTCCCCCTTCCCAGACTAAGGATCCCTTTCCCAGAGGCGCATTTCAGCTGCAGGGGAGCTGAGTGAGTCTCTAAATAGAGTCAGAAACTGGCTTGCATCAGAAACTGGTTTGCATCATCTGCTTTGCTGTGTCCTCCTCCATCCACAGGGATATTCTCCAGGGACAGGTAAGTCCCACTGCTGCTTTCTGCTTTCAGCTCCCAGGTACAGTGTTCAGTGCGTGACAGCCAGGATGCTGGAGCTCAGGAGGTGACAGGTTAGCTGGAAGGGAAGTGGCATGGGACACGCAACTCAGCTGATTTAATTGTGTCCCTGTTGCAGGTCAGTGGGGTCGTTCAAGGAAAGGCCATTTGAATGGCTGGATTTGATGTGCTGTCACCGTAAACACTGGGCTAGTGCTTGGCACAGCAGAGAGGGGCAAGGACATTCCATAGGAGCTTGGGAAAAAGGGCAAAGCAATTATCATTAATGACAATGATGGTTTTGTTGGGTCACTGTGCTATTAGAATGAGGCACAGGAAACCCCTGTTAACTGAGAAATTGTGTTTCCAGCAGAACTTTTGCATAGGAAGCCTCTTAGGGAATCAAATCCTGGCCTAATCCAATGGGAACTGGACAGACACTGCGCCCCTCTGGCTCCTGTCGCTCCAGGAGCAGGGAGTGCTCAGCCCCATGAAGGATCAGGCCCTCGGCTGCTTGAGCACAGCCAGGAGAGAGGAAAACAGCGCCATAAATCTCACTGCGAGCAGGGGCAGGGAGCTCCCGGGGTCAGAGGAGGCAGCGAGGGCTCTGAATAACCCTCGACAGCCCCGTCCCTGCCAGCGCATCCCAAACACGCGGTTACCCAACCTGAGCGGGAGGGGACACCCGCCCCGGGCTGCCCCCGGCTGTCCCAGCACAGCCAAGCTCTGTGCATTGCACTCGGTACCTCCTGGGCTCCGATGGGAGCTGTTTTCTCACCTGGTTTAAATGAGTTTAACTCCACTGACGCCGTGGATCTGACTGGGTACTCCGGAACAACACCAGTCAGTGCCAGCTGTGAGCTGGGGGCTTTGCCAGGCTCCCTGGGCATAGCTTTTCTGTTCTTGTTTGTAAAACACAATGCATTTTGTCTTTAGTATGAGACATAAAATAATCCTCATTCTCCATTGCTATGAACAGAACTATTACGAACACTGATTTATGGCTCATCTTGTCTTCCTCATATCAGGTACTGATGTGATAAAGAGCTTCTCAAATGAGTTCAAACCTTAGAATAAACCCCACTACTCCCTCAAAATCCCCCTTTCTGATCAAGGCTGGTGGATGGGGAGCTGGGATCAGCTTTCTCTTCATCCCAGATGGATAAACCTGAGCCCTGAAGGCACAAAGGAACAACCAAGATCTGCTCCCAGCAGTGGGGATACAGGATCTCTGGCCATCCTATGCTCCGTAGATGTCCATCTAACACTACACCACACTCCTGAAAAGGCCTGCTAGGATGCCCAAGGGTCCTGGTCAGGGCTGTTGATCCAGAATTGGCTTAACTGCTTCTGGGGTTTGTGCATCACAATTTCTTTGCCCTTTTTCTTACTCTTCCAAGCTCTCCTATAGGATGTCCCTGCCCTTCTCTGCTGCACCAGGTGCTGACAACACTGTGATCTTTTCTGCTCAAGGAGGGAAATAGGATTCTCTGATGTACAGGGAACCTGGTACTAACTCCCTGCCCCTTCTCCCAAACAGGCATCAAACCTGCCTTGCTGCAGGGACTCTGCTCCCACAGGCAGCCCCAAGGACATGCTCTTCTTTAGCCTCATCATCATCATTCATGCTCTTTATGTGGCTCCTGGTCCATGCACAGATGCAAACGTGGTGCCTGAACAGAAAAGTACTTTAAAAAAAGCCCCTAATTCTGTCTCATTTAGGAAGTAACGATGCTCCCCTCTGTGTGTAAAGCTTATTGCACTTAAAGCTGATAGCCAGACATTTGAGAGGGAACATCACTGCCAGATCCCTTCTGAAGCACAGCTGCCAACTGCTTGCCTCAAGCAGGAACATTGCTTCCAAACCCACAAAGAAATCCAGCTAATGCCTCAGGACCTCAGATTCAGCTTACTTTGGAGTACAAAAGGCCAAAACCTTCCCCTTCAAGTGATGCCCCACTCGCACAAACCTTGGGAGAGCCTGCTCAGGGGATGGCCAGGAGCCCAGGATGCCTGGATGCCTCCCCACATCCCTTAGAAGGGCTCACATCTCATGCTGGCCATGAGGCTGGCTGAGGGAGGAGGATTTTTGGCACCTCTGAACATCAAAGCAAAGGCAAAGGCTGCTGTGCTGGCCACCTGTGTTGGAAGCACACAGATATGAGTAGGGCAGATTTGGGCTGAAGCTATGCGATGGTAATGGTGTGCCTGGATCCTGTTTTCAGGGCTGTTCATGTGCATAATTAGCAGTGGAAGCATATTTCAGTTTCCCCACAGTGCAGATCTTTGTCTTGGCTCCCTGTAAGCACTCATAGCCAACAAACACTGGTTTTAACTTCTGAGATAACCCATCTGAGCAGATAACAGCGTGCACAGACCGGCTCGGGGAGCCAGGGGTACACTGAGAGCAGTGATTGCTCACCACAATGAGCTGCTCTTTCAGTGGTTGCTGCCTTACGTGCAGATGCTCGGTAAGCAGAAGTTAATGTAGTTAGACAAAAAGGGCTCAATTTGGGGCGGGGAGGGGGAATCAATAATGTCAGGGAGTTTATTACAGGGTTATGGGCCACCTGCTAGACCCCAGCATTAGGCAGGCGCGATGCTGTGCTCCGGAGAGGGCTGATGGTGCTGCGCTCAGACAGGGCTAGCGCCAGGATTATTATTTTATGCCTCAGCAGATGGCTTCTGCTCAGGGGTTTTATCTTTGAGTGCAGGCACACGACCGCTCATCATTTGCTTTCTCTTGCTCTGCTAACGTAAGCTGGGCAGGAAGCAATTGCCAGTTTGATGATGGTTCATTATTGCTAGGTTTATTCAGACTGAAACAGCGCAGCGAGAGGCAAAGAGGGCACAAAGGAAGACACTCAACCAGTTAGCAGTGAGATATGGGGAAAAGCTGGGCTCAGAAGCTTGTCTTCCACTGGTCCCTCTCTTTGTGTCTCTCTTTGGGTATCCCCATAGATAATTCGGGGATGTTATAGAGCTGGTATCTATTGAGATTGCAAGGGTCAAATGTTGAGAGTGTGTTCATCCCACCTTAGAGCAGGAGGGTCTGGGTTACTTCCCAAAGTCCCTTCCAGCCCTGTTCTCTGGCACCCTCAATGTGGAGTGAGACATGTTCCATCCAAGCTTTGAGTTAGGGGAATCTAAGATCTGTGCTGCAACCTGGAACACTGAGAGACAGAAATCACAGCCACATTGCAGGGCCAGCACTGTTCATGTCGGTTATCTGCTTCCATGTTGTACAGGCTGGACAAGAGCACTGTCACCTGCTGAATGTGGGGAGATATATGGGGACATATGATACGGGGAAGGATCCATCCTGCACTGAGACACGGCTGCACCAGAGAGGCTCAAGCACCTCACTTTGTTGCAGGTTTTACTAACTAGTAGTGAGTTTTGTGGCTAGCTCAACTAACCGCACTTCAGGAAACTCTGGAACCCTGGCACCCATTCCAAGGTGTGCAAATGGAGATGTCCCCATGTCTTGCAGCAGCCATAGCATGAAAACCTCGTTGAACTGGTGTATCTGCTGCTGCTGTTTATGATTTTCACCTTTGGTTCTTGGTTGCAGGTCAGTTTGAATGAGGATAGCAGCGAGGTGCAGGCCTGGCACGTGCTCAGGCTGAGTGCTCAGCACATCTTTCACCAGAGCCGGTGATGTTGCTCCGGGAACGTGAGTTAATTTAGTTCCACATGTAGGAGGCTAATGAATATTATTAGACCCATTGCACAGACTGACTTCAGTCTGCAAATGACCCTCCTTTAACCTCCCTTATTTACTCTTAGGAACTTAAAGCAGGGAGGAAATCACTGAGTGTCACACAGCAGCATCTGCAGAAGGCTGGAGCCCCCAGACCCTGCTGCCCACCCCATGGGCACCATTTGCTTGTCAGAAAGCTAGTTCGATATAGAAATGTCACATTGCTTTTGTTTGTGATGTGATTCAGCTTATTAAACAGTAAGATTTTAACCTGCTGTGCTAATTTAATTCAACACAACCCCATCATCTTCCTTGAAAACCCGGTTCCTCCTGGTTTGTGCTGTAAGCCTCAACTCCCTGTGACTTCAGCATGAAGGTTCCATCTCACTGTCAGTCTGAGCTGTTCCTTTCAGAAAGCTGAAGAACCTACTGGTGGATGAGGGTTTGTCAGGTGAGATAAAAACTGCTGCTCCATTGCCTGGATTTGTGCTTCATTGTTAGGCTTCAGCAAACCCCTGAATCCACTGATGTTTGAAGCCCACGCTGTGGCTGGGAGCCTCTCCAGCTCCCAGTGACTGGGCTTTCCATCAGGCAACAAGCCAAGGTTGTTGGCTTCTCCGGACAACCTGGAAGTGCCAGAGCTCCTCCGAGGGTTTGGTATCCAAAACTTCGCTATAAACAATAATTAACGTTCACAAAATGGAGCTATTTCCATTTCTGCAAAATGCCATCAAATCCTTTTAGCGTCAGTTCTGTCTTCATGGAATTTAAACCTAAATTAGGACAAAACTCCTTTTAACTGAGGAATTATTGCCTTCGTTTGCCTTTGCTGGCTGCTAGTGGTCCCGGCTGCCAACCTCAGTGCATCCTTCAGCCATGCTCAGTGTGACCTCTGCCAGGAGCAGTCCCCACCTGGTAGCTTGGCCCTGTGTACCAGATAGAACACATCATATGGTCTGCACTGCTGGAACCTCGATGATGGCCATCAGAACGGGTGAGTAAATCTCTTCTGGGCCACTGACACCCCACTCAAAATGCCCAAAGGAGACTAAATGCATACGTGGCATTAACAGGGTGCTCCCCTCCTGCCATTCATTCAGCAGCTGATCTGAACACTGGCTGGAAGCACAAGTGATGTCTGCAAAGCAGTGATGATCTACTTCCATTGAGCTTTCAGGTACCAAGCCATCCCTGCCTGACCTTGTAATGGGATGTTTGTGTTCATTAGTGGCTCTTTCCATTGTATCTCATTCTGATTTCAGCTAATCCAACACACGTTTGCATTTTGATCTTTTATTGTCTGCAGTGTGAAGAGAGCACCGCAGCCTACACCACAGCAGGGTTCACTGAGATGCTGCTCTTTGTTATCCACAGCAGCTTGGTCCTCAGTTGCCTGAGGTGATGGTGGCCAGCAGAGCCATTGCAGGTAACGTGGCAGAGATTCATGTGGTGTAATCGTTATCGTTTTCCCGTGCCTCCAGGGCCTGCACGTTATCTACCCAATTGCCAGGATTGTGTTTTAATGACAGACGCAGCAGGCTCCTTTGAGCAGGGAGGTACAAAGGGATGGGAGCATCGTTAGAGGCAGCGTTTCAAACGCTCCGTAATGGCCTCATTTCTCCCCCATTGAAGTCGATGGTAAATATTCTGCTGACTTCAAAGCGGAGCGGGGTGAGGTTACAGCCAACCGCTCTTGGAAACCCACCCCAGCGCTTGAGTTTTCTTGACCTGAAGGCCAGTTCCGCAGCTCTGCTCCCACAAAGCAGCTTTCCGGAGCCCTGTAAAAGCCGCTGCAGTGATTTTAGCCCTGGGTTCACATGGTAGCAGCATGTGAACGGTGGAAAACCCAGAGGCCGCTTCAGCCCTCCCAGGTTCTGATTGCTCTTCTGCAGATGTCGGGCTGGCAACGCTCTGGCTCTCTCCTCATTGGCTTGGGGCAAGCCTAGGGCAATGGGATTCCTAATTAGCTCCTTTGGTGAAGGTACAGGGGAACAGGGGTGACCTTTGGTACTTAGGTACAGGGGTGAGCTCCTGCGGTGGGACAGGAGGATCTGGGGAGCCCTCACATCGCCTTTGCCTTTGCTGTGCATCAGCCATGAGAACAAGCTGACCTATGTGCTTGGAAAATCTTCACACTATCCCTTCAAACCATCTATTCCCATCACAGAGAAAAAGGCCTCGAATTCGTTTTTCTTTGGTGTTTCTTCTTTTGTAAGTTTACACGTTTTTCTTTAATGTTTCTACAGCTCCGCAGTCACAAAGCTCTGTGCAGGGTGGAAAACCAGACTTTTAAATACATTTCCACACATTTCCATAAACTAATTCCCTTTTAAAATCAATTAGATTTGTCAATATGGAATTGTGATCAACATGGGACCCATATCTGCCTCCACCACTGTGAGCCTAGACCACTCACTGCCTCTGTGCCACAGCCTCCACCTCTCTGAAGGGGACCATAAAGCTCACAAGTGACATCAGTTTGTCTCTTGCCATTGCCACAGAAGTGATGTGCGAGTGTGAGGTGTGATCTGCCGCAACCCCAAACCTGCCTGGAAACTACCTACAGCCATTTGTTTGCATGTCTTAAGCTGCAGCTTAAGCAGGACCCTTTCCAGCTCACACACACATAGTTCTTTTTTTAACTTTGCCATGGCTTTGAGACTAATACCATTGCTGTTTCAGAACATATACTGGGTTTGGACTTTCTCAGCTCCTTCTTGGTTTCCCTGAGGAATCTGGCGTACCAGTGGCCATGGAAAACCAGGTTAAGCACACAGTAGAGGCTTTCATGGCCCCTAATCTTGATGACAAAATTATTTGAACAAACACTTCTTGTGTCACCAATATATATTATGTAAAACCTTGTGACTTTGATTATGTGTCTATAATACAGATTAGTCTGTTTGGGTGTTTGGTGCTGACCTCCAATAAGCTCCTAAAGTATTAGCAAGAATTTGCAAGTGACAGGCAGGCAGAGGTGCTGCTCTGCCTAATCCCATTCTCGAAACTCAGGCTATATATGTCTGAACAGTTTCTGTTGCTTTCCTTAAGGCACAGGGTTCTTTCTTTCTCTGCCCCCACTGCCTTTGTCCTACTCTTCATTGCTTTGATGTATCACGAATGTTGGAGGATTGAGCTAACCTTGTGGATCAGAGCCAGGAAGACAGCGAGAACAAATTTAGAATAGGAGGCAGAGAATGTACCAGCTGGGAGGTGATGCTGTCAATCTCCATGGAGACCTCTTTAGTTACAGCTTTGCTAATTGCTCTGTTGAATTGTATAGCGTCTGGTTGAAAGCCCGTCCAAGTCAATGGGGAGTTTCTAATTGACTGCCCATGTCTCAGGACCATGAAGAGTGCACAGGGCACAGCCGCTAAGTTATGATTTGCATTTCTGGCTTTCTCCTTGATGGCCAAAACACATCCTCAGGAGAACCCAGACGCCTTGATCTGGTCTCCTGCATGGGGCGTCAGCTCCTGGGACAAGATCCACAGAAGCCTTTAGCTCCTAACACTAAATAAGACATGGCCCTATGCCAGCTGCATGCATTTGCCCCATGTCCCCAGGATGAGCTTGTTTCATGGCTTGGAAGAGTCAAGTGAGGGACCACAGACACAGGCAGAGAGGAATGCCTGGAGGAAAAGCAAAGGCATCCCCTTGTATGCTCAGGTTCCTGGGTTAAGACATCTCTTGGCTCACAGGGGCCTGGGGGCCCTCCCCACAACTGCAACACAAACAGCAACAACCCTCAAGGGGAGAAGTTTGCAGCTCAGTCTTGAAGTTTGAAGCCAGATTGGCTTTAGACACTAATCCACTGAACAATTTCCAGTTGTTACCAAAATCTATTGGACTTCTTAACCACGAGTCCCTGAGCTGATGTACCACCCCCCCCAGGTTCCAGTGCTCCAGCCTGTTTGTTCAGAAATCAGTTATTTGCCCTCCACATAGGAACGATGTTAAATTAACAAATGGGAATCAGCCACACACCTGATGTCTGTAGGGATTTGGCTGCAGATAACCATGCCCCCAAATAGCAATGCCATTTTCCAGCCCCACTCCCCCATCAAATCTCACTCCATCCTGCATCTGTGTGCATGTGTATGCGCACACCTACTAAGAAATCCCTTTCTTAGGCACTCAGCTCCCCCATGAGCCCCCATGGGATGCTCAGCAGGATGAAAATCCATGGGATAGCTGTTTGTTCCGTGATTCAGGGATGCTCCCTGTGGCTCAGACCTGTCCTAAATCCCAGCCCCCTTCACCACTCTCAGCACTGCAGTTCCTGGCTGGTGATTTGGTGAGAAGAGCTGTGATTTAAGGTCAAAAGAAAGGTGACCGGTGAGTTCTCTGCAGCTTTGCAATGGAAGGATCTATTTATCTCATCGAGAATAGAGAAGCTCTGGTAGAGCTCCAGCCACCCTGCCTCAGGTGCTCCTCCTGCCTGGCACCAGAGAGCTGGGAATTACTGGGTTCAAAGCTGCTGGGTTACCTCTGGCTCCCCTAACAGCAGGCAGGACACAGCAGGCACTTCCAGAGGATGACTTGTCTGTGCTATTCACCCAGGAGGAGGTGAATCAGCCTCTGTGCTGCATGTCTTGTCCCATAGGCATGAAGCGAGCGTTGGGCGACGCAGGCTCAGACTTGATAACGTGGAGCTTCAAACTGAACCTAATTCAGCTACAGACTCTCACACGGGGGGGACTTCCATGGGGCCAGCACAAAACCTGGTGTAATATAAATCAGTTCTCCCTTGTGGCTTTGCCTTCCCCCTTTGAGATCATCCCCTCTGCATTCACACACTCACTGGAAGGCTGGAAGTGAGCAGCATAAATGAGTTTATACCTAGGTGAATATTTAGCTTGACTTTTAATTCATTCATCTTTATTCTCCACCGGTACTACCATTTCCCTGAGCCTTAATGCCATAACAGCTTTAAATCTATCTCTCTGTCTCTGCACATGAAGTATAAGGTTGAAGGTTCTGACTGGCCCTACATCTTATTTCTCATACCCTTACACAAGTGCAGGGTTGGTTGAAACTACCAGCAGTGTTATTCTGGTGGGTTGGGTGAGGACTGGGTGCTCCAGTTTGACTGCAGCACCGTGTAACTGGGGATGAAGCCTTCTAAAAGTTGTTCAATGATAGTTTTCAATGATTGAGAACTTGGTTAAAGGAGTTGGGGAATGAAACCTGAAATGCAAAGAGAGTGGCAAATTTCATCAGCCTGAAAAAACAGGAGCAAAGAGCAAACACAGACCGTGGTTTCTCCAAAAAAGGAGAAAAGAACCAATGCAGAGGTTCAGTCACAGCCGGAAGCTTGCAGAAAGACAGATATTAAAACTAAACCAATACAATCTGGAACAGTTGCTCTGAGGACAAAGAATGGCCCAGCTATTCCTTGTGGTTACTTCAGGCAGCAGCAGGATGTCCAGGCATGGCTCTGTGCTGCCAGGCATGCCCAGTGCTCCCAGTGATGCCCAGTGGATGCGGTTCTCCCTCAGTGGTGAGGGTACAGGGAGCTCCTGTAAATGCACCATGTAAGTCACAAAGCAAACACACCAGCACTGATCTGAGCTCCATACAAACTCTGGCTGTGGCTCAGAACTCAGTGTGCTCCTACTGAAGGCAAAGGGGCAGCCATAAGCTTGCAGCACCAGGTGCGATCCCCAGCATCTTCCAAAGGGGATGGCCCTGTACCAGCACCTGCACTGCATCTGCATCCGCACAACCCATGCTCTTGGTAGGGTGATGCATCCACACTGTGCCCTACACACATACAGGCATCATGGGGGCACAAACCCAGCAGCCATAGGGGAAAGGGAAGGAGCAGGGAAAGAACACGTCCTTGGTTTTGCTCGGGTTTGGTGCATGCAACAGGTCCGAGGCACGAGCAGGAAGGCTGATGGCGGCAGCGGGGAGTTTGAGTCAAGTGAACTCGCTGCTAATCCTCTTCTCCACAGCCTTTCTTGCGGGAGGAAATCTTATGACTGCAGGGAGAAGTACATTGTGTAACCAAGCAATGGTGAACCCGGGGTGCATTTAACAGGGCTTGGCACGAGCACGACGCAGTGGGATACTCATCCCAAGAGAGCGTGAGAGAGACCACCTCAGTGCATCACCCGCCGGCTTCGAGTCCTTAAAAGCCCTGGTGCGGCCTTGGGAAAGGAGCCTGAAACAGAGGGGAAAGAGAGCCTAAAGAAATAGAGGGGAGAGAAAAAAAGGCAAAAAGCCCCATAACCCTGCAGGAACCAGCTCAGTGCACAGGGCCTCCCCGCGCCTGTGCTTGAAACGCTGCACAGTGTCCCTTTGCAGCGCGCAGGGCTTCGGAACCCGCAGGATCAGGGCTGTGCTATGGGTGCACGCTATGGATGTGCTCAAGCGAATTCAAAGGCGTTTTACAATGGCAGCACAAAGCCGCGCTCCGGGCTCCTCCGCCTGTTCCGCGCTGACATCTAGTGGCACAGCGCAGTTGTGCTGATGGACCAGGGCCCGGGTTGATGCTTTCAGCCCTCCTGCTCCTAAACAGCGTTTCCCCAGTGGTCTGACAGATGTCACCGTTGGAAAGGGCTGTTTTGCCTCTGTATCCTGTTGGGTTTTAGAATCGTAGAATCCCAGACTGGTTTGTGTTGGAAAGGACCTTAAGATCATCCAGTTCCAACCCCTGCCATGGGCAGGGACACCTCACACTAAACCGTGTCACCAAAGGTTCTGTCCAACCTGGCCTTGAACACTGCCCAGGATGGAGCGTTCACAACCTCCCTGGCCCACCCCTTCCAGTGCCTCACCACCCTAACAGGAAATAATTTCCTCCCTATATCCAATCTAAACTTCCCCTGTTTAAGTTTTAACCCATTACCTCTTGTCCTATCACTACAGTCCCTGATGAACTAGATTTAAGAAGCTGAGATTTAAAGCTTTTAGGGTGTGCAAGAGACCGTTTCGTGTCCTATAACGCATCGCCAGGTGTACGCATTGGTGTGCCTCTGCTTTACAGAAGGGATCATGGGTTAAACAGTGTGATCATTTACGATGGTTTTACTGAGTTAAAGAGATGTCGGGCACAGCAGTGTCCAGCTGCAGGCCGCCTGCCTTGTCCTTGGCTTTGCAGTTGTCCCTGGGTAAATCTTGTTGGCAATCCATTCCCTGTGTCGGGAATCAGACTGGTTCTCCTCGTACAGGTTGTGTCCTTTGGGTATGAGCCGGGCAAGGCTTCTGTGTGAGACCAACAGCGTGTGATCGGTGTTAGGAACCAGCACCGAGTCACTGCGAGACCTCTGCCATAGCGACAAGGTCTGGTGTGAGGCGTCCCTGCCCATGGCAGGGGTTGGAACTGGGTGATCTTCAGGTCCCTTCCAACCCAAACCATCCTGTGATCGCATGCAGGATGTGACCACTGCCTGTGTGTGCTCCTCTGGTGTTCGGAGGGAGGGTGATTGCAGGGGTGCTGGGCACTCGCTGATGGAAACAGAGAGCCCTGCGGGGCTCAGCTCTCCCAGCGGGTTAACAGGAAGGTGTTAGCTCTCCTTTGCTGTGCTTCGAAGCGTCATTTATAGTGATGGATAACCGGGAGCTGTTTGGACGGGTATGGTCTTCCCCTAGCTGCCACTTCTGCCGTGGTGCAGCGATGGCATCCCAACCCCTAACTTTACCCGTGTGTTAAACCCAGTGCGGCTGATGAGGAAAGCACAGCACTGAAAGAGAGGCAGTGAAAACCCACCCAGCTCAGCGCTGATTTCCCATTGGTGGCAGGCACCGGGGCCAAAACAGAAAAGCTGCGGTGAGAAACGAGCTCCCCAGCAGCCGCCGCACGGGTTTAACCACGAACCGGGGTGCACGGGGAACCCCCGATGGGTCCCGCTGCCAGCCCAAGGCTTTGAGCCCACCCGGGGGTCCCTGCCGGGGTGGCCGCACCACGGTGCGGGGGCTGGAAGGCAGGAGCCGGGCTCCGCTGGCTCTAAACGCCCCGCAGAGGGCCGTGAGCGGCCATGCCCCGGTTGCTTCCACGCTGCCCGGCACCGCCTCACGCCGCCGCTCGGGGTCGGGCCCCCCCCGCCTCGGCCCGGCCCCGGGCACAAGATGGCGGCGGCCGGAGCTCAGGGCCGGGGTGGCAGGCGGCGGGGCCGAAGAGGCCCCGCGGTGCGGAGCTGAGGAGGCCGCTCGGCCCCCGCCGCCTGCTGACGGGCCCTGAGCGGGGCCGGGTGTGCTCCGGGCCCGGCCATGAGCGGCGCGGCGGAGGCGCGGGAGCTGGAGGAGCGGCTGCGGGAGGCGGCGGCCCTGGGGGACGCGGAGGAGGTGCGGCGGCTGCTGCGGGCGGGCGCGGACATCAACTCCCGCAACGAGATCAACGGCTGGTGAGGGGCGGCGGGGCGGGGGGGGGGGATTGGCCGGGGGCTGGGCTCCGCACGGGGCTGGGCACCCCCGGCCTGGGGCCGGAGAACCGGAGAACCGGGTCGGGAGCTGCGGGTTGTGCTGTTGACGGGAAAGGAAGCGCTAATCTCGGGAGGCTTTGAGGTTTACGGCCAAAGAGGATCATGGTGAAGGGAGGGCAGTGTCCTTCCACCGGCCACCGCAGCCCTGCTCAAGGGCCTCATGGCACAAGGACCTGAAGGGAGGGTGGAGTGAGGTGGGGTCGGTTTCTTCTCCCAAGGAACAAGGGATGGGACAAGAGGAACCGGCCTCAAGCTGCACCAGGCCAGGTTTAGATGGAGCTGAGGAGCAATTCCTTCCCCAGAGGGTGCTCAGGCATTGGAACAGGGCAGGGATGGAGTCACCGTCCCTGCAGGTGTTCACACACCATGGGGACGGGGCCTCAGTGCCGTGGGTCAGTGGTGGTAAAGGTTGGACTTGATGATGTTAGAGGGCTTTTCCAACCTGGGTGATTCTGTCATTCTGTGCCCACCAGCAGGGCTCATTGGGACAGCAGTAGTCACTCTTCACGCTGTAGCAAGGCAAAAAGGGGCCTTGCCCTGCAGAACTTAAAATAGATTCATAGCTTTGACAAGGGATGCAGTGAAGGAAACTTTATTCCCAGGTATTGTCGCTTTGTGTGTAATTCGGGTGAATGAGGATGGGTGTGTGAGGAGGACCTTGGAGCAAGCTGCTCTAGTGGAACATGGCCCTGCCCATGGCCGGGGATTGGAACTGGATGAGCTTTAAGATCCCCTCCAACCCAGACCATTCTGGATCCTAGGAGCAGGGACCACAGATCTGAAGCTGACAGCACAACCTCTCCTTCCTTCCCTGTAGGACCTGTTTGCACTGGGCCTGTAAGCGGAACCATGCGCAAGTGGTGACCTGCCTGCTGGAAGCTGGAGCAGATCCGCAGATCCTCACGGCCAAAGGAGAGCTGGCTGCACAGCTGACTGCCAAACCAGACATCCGGAAGATACTGGGAGGTACCGTTCCCATCTTAACGGTCATCTGGTATGAAGATAGGCTGAGAAAGTTGGGGCTGTTCAGCCTGGAGAAGAGCAGGCTGTGTGGAGACCTCACAGCAGCCTTCCAGTATCTGAAGGGGGCCTATAGGGATGCTGGGGAGGGACTGTTCATTAGGGACTGTAGTGATAGGACAAGGGGTAATGGGTTAAAACTTAAACAGGGGAAGTTTAGATTGGATATAAGGAGGAAATTCTTTCCTTGTGAGGGTGGTGAGGCACTGGAATGGGTTGCCCAGGGAGGTTGTGAATGCTCCATCCCTGGCAGTGTTCAAGGCCCAAGTTGGACGAGGCCTTGGGTGAGGTGGTTTAGTGTGAGGTGTCCCTGCCCATGGCAGGGGGGTTGGAACTGGATGATCTTAAGGTCCTTTCCAACCCTAACTATTCCATGATTCCATGTTTCTGGGACTAAAGACTAAACCGGTTTTAGTGCTTTTACCTAAGGCAGTAGACTGGCAAAACTCTGGTTAGGACTTTTGTGTCTCACTAGATAGGTCTGATTTACAACTGTAATTCATACCTTTATTATTATGGCAATTAGACATGGAGTTTTCAGGTAGGAAGGCATTTTATTCTGCACGGTGTTATCAGGAGATTGAAGAGCTGTGTACTTTGGAAACATGCTGCTGCAGTCCTGTTAGCTGTCATTAAGCAGCAGGTAGCATGTGGGCTGCAAAGAGAGGCTTTCACCATTGCATTATGTTCTCTGACCATAAGAAATGCTACAAATCCATTCAAAACAACTGCAGCATTTCAGAGGTTACGGCTTCTGAGCATGTTACACTGTGACATGCTGCAGTATGGTTGATTTTTGCTCCATAGGTGTGTCATCTTACACTTCCCTATGTGCAGGGAACCTGGTTAGAGGTATGTGACACTCCTGCACAGTTAGCGCCTGTTTCCATCAGCATATGGGGACTGTGCTCCAGATCAAGATTTTTAAGTGCTTCACCTTTGGAAATGTTAACTTTCTATCTCCTGCTGTTTGCACTTAAATTGCTCTTTACTATGATGCACTCTTACATTAACAGTTCATGGTTATTTTACATGAAATTGCAGCTAAATCACAACTGAGGTCACAACAGTCACCACTGCAGGAATGGCATGTTATTTGCATGAGCATTTTTTGTGCTCTTTGGACAACATGCTCATCTCTTGGCCTTAGTTCATGGAAGATGGCTTGAGTTCTGTTGTTAACATCTAATCTAAACTGTCAAGTGTGTATGAACTCTGTTTGTAGTTACCTTGTATTTCTGTCCAGCTTTCATGTGTTTCCTGGGGAATAACACATATCACTTATATTCCCCTAAATGGTTTTATTCTGGGAGTGTAGGGCTGTTGAGCAGATCTTTCTGAACTGCCTTGACATGAGTATCAACGTCCTGTAATCCTCAAGTCAGGCAAGAATGGCATTTACTGCAGTACTGTAAGGCAAGAGTTGGCTTGGGTATTACATCAAATAGTCACTTACCTGAAGAAATTGTTTAAATCATTGGCATAAGTCATAACAAACTATTTACAGCACTGTTAGTAAAAGCATTATAAAATGAATTTTAGCGAAGAACTACTGGTCATACAGTTCCTTTGACAACAATGGAGTAACACTGTAACAATGGAGATGATGTGTCCTTCAATGGTTATTTTTTCCTACTTTGCTTCTAAAAAACACAGTATATTTTAAGAGTCTGTAGATTTTTCTTTCATTCTACTGCTACTTGCCATCCAGCTGTTAACATGCTTATGACACATTAGCGTCATCATCAGAATGATGTTTTAAGACACAATAGGAAAACTATATTCAAAATGAGAAAGATTTATCCAGTATGCCTCATCGCTGGCAGTGTTCAAGGCCAGGATGGATGGGGCTTGGAGCAACCTGCTGTAGTGGAAGGTGTCCCTGCCCGTGTCAGGGGCTGGGACTGGATGAGCTTTAAGGTCCCTTCCAACCCAAACCAGTCTGGAATTCTATTATTCTATGATAATAATATGGTGGGGTTTTTTTCCTCTCTCCATCCCCTAAATCCCGTTTTTTAATTTCATTAGTAGAGGAAGAAACGGAATGTCAAGGAATGAAGGATTTCAGTTTACCAGTTGTTGCAAACTACTTGGCCAGCCCTCCATTCCCTTATGTTTACACCGAAGAAAGCATTCCAGACAGCCCGGCAGAATCCCAGAATGAAAGCGCTTCCACCTCCTCTGCCTCCCAGTGTGAAACCAGCCCTTGTTCATCGGCAGCTCAGGTTGAAAGCATCTGCACCCCTACATCCTGCAACAGCGAAGATGAGTTCCCTGCACAAGCCACTGCAGAGCATCTGCCCACCTCACCACCACCTCCAGCAGCCCCGGAGTGCCCCCAGCCAGCAGTGCCCAGTGTCCCCCAGCCATTGATACCCAGTGTTCCCAGGCCACTGGTACCCAACGTCCCCACACCAGTGGTACACAACATCCCCCGGCCAGTGGTCCCCAGTGGCCCCATCTGCCCATCACCTGCACTGGCAGCACTCAAACAGCCCAGACCTCTGCAAACCGACAGTTCACCCACTGGTCCTGCACCATCATTCCAGCCCTTTTTCTTTACTGGAACTTTCCCGTATAACATGCAAGGTAATGAAGTGTAATTTCTCATTCTTCTATTATATTCTGTTCCATGATTTTGTTACTGGGTCAAAGATGAAGGATCATTCCACTTTCTGACTCATATGGAATAGAGGCAGAGATGTTGAATTCTTTGGCCAAAAGTACACCCTGCAGTGCTAAGGAAAACATTACACTGTGTTTAAACATGGTAATACTTTGCAAACCAAAGGAAGGATCAGTCCAAGCAACGTCACAATTCAGATTTTGCATGGTATGATACAGCATCAAATAAATTTCTGGTAGTTTGGTCACAACTTGATTTGGAACTGGATGGATTTTTAACATATAAACATGTTTTCCCTGTGTATTTTTGCTGTTCAAATGGAAGCTTCTATTAACTGCTCGATGAGATAGTAAGTATAGCATTATAAAACCTGATTTTGAAAGATAATGGTAGATACTTTAGTGTTAGATTTGGGTTGGGGTTTCTTTGTTTTGGTTTGGTATTTTGGTTTAATCTTTTTGTTTTCAATCAGAACTTGTGCTTAAGGTGAGAGTCCAGAACCTCAGAGACAACGACTTCATTGAAATTGAACTGGACAGACAAGAACTGACCTACCAAGATCTGCTCAGAGTGAGTTGCTGTGAATTGGGTGTTAATCCAGAGCAAGTTGAGAAGATCAGGAAATTACCCAATACACTCGTAAGAAAGGTAAGAATTGGAATCAGATTCATTTGACTTTGCAGTCATCAGAGAAGGTATTTTTGTAACGAAAACTGACAAAACATGGCCTTGTGTTAAAACCGAACTGGCTTAAACTCACAAATCTAAAAGGATGTTGGACTTTTCTTAGAACTTCGTAATTTACCTAAAAACGTTCTTGTTGAAATAGGGGCTGAGTATGTCGGCTCCTATTTCAGCATGAAACTAGTACAGCTTGACTTTTTAATGTATCAGAAGCAGTGCATTAGTGTGCTTTTAACATAACTGCCATGTTCTACTTCACTGTTTGATTGCCTAAAAGGAACAAACAGTAAGGGTAAAAAATAAAAACCCACAAATTGGCATGTGAAGAACTTAAAGATGTCATTAACAAATGAGCATGCTCTTCTGTTCCCAAAATACCTCCTGGGGTCTGGAAATGAAATGCATTTGGTCACAACCCTTAGTTAAGTGACATGCATAAGTGCAGGCAAATCATAATGAGGTTCAAGGAGAAATAATTGTGTAGTTCAAGGAGGAAAAAAAACTAATATGCTTTAAAAGAAAGAGCAGCTACTGGTACGACTTCTTCCTGGTGTTACTTATTCCTGTCATTGGAACGAATGCGCGTGGAGGTATGACCTCCCTGGAATTCTAGTTTTTACTGCCTTTTGCTATTATCACAAATAATAACCAGGTCTGTTTAGAGTAATGCATTGTTCTGTCTGCTCTCTACAAGGACAAGGATGTTGCCAGACTTCAGGACTTCCAAGAGCTGGAGTTAGTCCTTGTGAAAAGCGATGGCTCTCCTTTCCGAAACCCTGCATCCACTTTGATGGAGAGGCCATGCTACAACAGCAGAGCATCAAAGCTGACATACTGACTCTTCCAGTGCAGCTGGAGGATGGAAACCTGGTTAATTCTCTGATGCTGCTGCTGCCTTTGGAAGGCAGGAAATTAAGCGTATGTAAAACCTTAAGTTATTGTTAGGGTTACTATTTTAACTAATAGTTTATCTTTTGTATTTAATATCCCTTTTGCTTTTATTTTTTTATTGATACTGAATTCAGATAAGGGATACCTCATTTGTCTACTAAAATGACATGCTTCCAGTGTCTTTCAGTGAGGTTTATTGGTTGTATTTGACAACAGAGGGCAGGAAAGACTTAATAATCACTGCTGTGAAAAGTGTGTTTACTCCACTCTTTGACCAAAAAGGACTCATGGAGAAGATTCAGGAAACTCTCTCTGTGTGTGTATATATATATACATATTTTTCTTTAAACTTCCTGATTAAGTTAAACATCAAGAGGGTATCTGGCATACAATGAACAGGTGCTCTCTATTGATGTAAAACTTGCAAGTCTTTGTATAAGCCAGTCAGTCTCTTGCCCCTTCCCAAAGCCTTGCTAAGGTATGTTGTCTTGCCTGCTAGGGCTGGAAGTATTTAATGCTCTTAAGTGACACAAGAAATAATTTCACTGGGCTGAAAATAAGTGGAGAAAGAGTGTCATATTTAAATGTTTCTTTCCCATATTGTAGCTTAAGCGATGGTGTCCTTCCACCTCCACAAATACAGCAGCCTCTTTAATGCTTAATTAAGTCCCAAAGCAATTTAAGTGTCTGGTTGAAAGCCCTTCTGTTTGAGGAGCCAGGGAAGGGATCACAAATCCATGTCCATGGTTTTAATTAATTATTTTTCCCTGAGGATGTAAGGAGACTATGCATTACTCCAAAGCTAGTCCTGTTAAGTCAGGTAACGTCCTTATGGCCCACCCTCACAGACCAGTTACAGGGTGCTTGGTTAGTTTCTGCCCTGTGAGAAGCAGAAGCACAACAGTATACTCTTGAGGTATCACAGCTGTGAGGAGCATCCCACACTCTTGATTAACCATGCTAAACCATTAGCAAATAACTAACCTGTAACTTTACATGTTGCAGAGTCTACTATCACTTTTACGTAATGTCCATAGTTTTAGCTGGGTGAGTGCTGAAAGGGCTGAATGCCTCCAGGTGCTTCCACCTCATTTTGGGGGCTAGGGGGAAAAAGATTGTGGTTAAACTACATTAAACTTAACTTAGATTTGAGCAAGTCACTAACGAAAACATCCACCTGTGGTTTTATGAATGGCAAAAAGTCACCATTAAAAAACACCTTAAAGCACTCCCCCTTCTGTCTGAACAAGGTATTTAAGTTGCAGCATTGCAGGACCATTAACGTGAAGCTTTTCCTCTTAACGTGGCAGTCTGCAAAGTTACACCTTAGGAAGCATTTAGTTTTTTTTTTTTGTACCAAAAAACTATCATGATGACCTTTGCAGCAGGCCCCTTAAGCGGGTACTGAGGTGGGTGAAAGGAATTGTGTTTTTCAGGGTAAGAGCTGGTGTCGGTTTTCTTTTCCCCCAATAGTATTGATTTTCCTTCCATCGCTGCTTTTTTAAACTACACTAGAGCAGAGTTTCCGCACAGCTGATGCAGTGTTTGTTGTTGAGCTGGACTGAGGTGTTGACATTCAGACCATCAATAGTACAATCAGTGTGTTTTGGTAGGAGCAACATGGTTGCAGCAAGGTTAGCAAGAGCTTTGCACTTAAATCTGGTTCAGCATTGCACTGTGGTACTTAGGCTTATAATTCTTATTTAGTGCAAAGTAATTATCCTTTTGCACTTGCTCCCATATACATCCTCTCACTTAAACTCTGTTCACCAACCCATTCTCAATCTTGGCCCTCCGCTAGCTAGGAGCCGGGCTATTTTAGAGCCCAGTTCAACTCCTGGTGAGTTCAAGACTGTGACACAGTACTAAGTGTAAAATTTCCTAACTCTGGCTCCTGCTGTTTTTCTTGTAGCACAAGGAAGGAGTTTTTATTTTACCAGTTGTCTGTTTATCTTTTCAGCACAGCCTGGAGGCTAGCTTAGATTACGTGCAATAATCGTCTGCAAAACAGTAGTAGTGACTCAAAGAGTAACTAATTTATTTTCAGCTCCTTTGTTTAGGAAATCAGTGTAAAGACTACTGACCATTCAGCTACAGGAGCAGCTGGTTTAAAAGCTTTACTTGCTCTAGCATCCACCAGGAATAACAGTTAATGTGATCAGACTAAAACTTTAACCATGATCTGACTGTAATAACAGTGTCTATGCATTCAGAGAAATATTTTTGTATGTTTTATGCAGTTTGATAAACTCTAAGGCACACTAGTGTTATGTTAACTGTGTTTTGTTGCTGTTTTTTTCCTTTGAGTAATAAATGACTGAAACTAAGTTTACAAAACTTACTGTTCTTCCAAGGACGACTTTGGTTTGCACTACAAACTTGTACTGACCTGACACTGCTACTCTTCACCTCTATTAAAGTAGCAGTTGTTTAAAGTACCTGGATCTCTTCCTTTATGAGGGGTATGGTGTGTGGGGGATGTTATGTGGTACACTGGAACAGACAGGACACTAACCAGGATGGAGAAAGCATGGAAGAGCTCACTTAAATAACCTACTTCTGTTTTGCTCAACAGTCCCAGAAAATCCCAGATATTTATGTTGGGCTTGAACTGTGAAGATGATACTTTTCAAGCAGCTGAATCTGGTGTGAAGATGCTCATTACAGCCAAATGTGAGGGTCCTATAACAAATATGTGCAAGATAAGGTGCAAGACAAAGCTTTTTGGCCACTGAAAGAAGTCGCACAGCCAGGCAGTAGCTGAATCAAGTTTCAAAAGGAAGAGATGTTCATGCAATGTCTGCAGTTAGAACTTGGTTATGATTTCACTTGGCTCACCTGCATTAATTTTTCTCCAATCCCACCCCACCTCAGCTCCTGTGCCCCTGTTTGGCATTTGCTTTAGAAGAGTAAAATTCAAGAAAGGAACAAAAAACCCCTGCCCTCCCCTGCACCAGGGGGACTGACATGCAGCTCCTTTTATGAGTGCACTTCCACCAGTAGCCAACAGTGCTTTGTTGATGTATGGCTGCAGTTACACATAGAGTCAAGTCTTGAATACTAATATGAGGGATAATGCTTTTTAGATATGTAAATTCAGTGCTTTACAGACACTTCACTGTCTCTGCTGACTCACTAGTACACAGTGCAGTCCTTTCCCAATAAGAACTATGGTCCCTTGTGCTGCAGCTTCACAAGAAAGTGTAAGGCATGGCTCTGCTCTCCTGTATCTGTCTGTGCATGGAGTAATACTCCAAACTGATGCTACAAGGCAGACTTGCAGTGGCATCTCTCTCACAATGCTGTAAAAGTCTGCTTTATAAAGGGTTAGGGCCTGTATTTCTGTTGTGAGATTTCTAGTTTCTTAACCAACTGCAGCATAAGCCATTTAGCTGCTGAAAAAGCAGGCTTGAAACTCAATACTAACTGATAGCACCAAAAAAAACCCCAAGCCCGCAAACACCACAGAATAACTAAGCATCCAAATTAATGGACTAAGCTTGAAGACAGGAGTAGATTTATTAGGAAAGAAACTTGCTTAATATTAAACGTCCAATGACAGAGACAATCGGCTTTGTAACAGAAATTCAAAGATACTTTATTTCCATTTCTCGTATATCAAGAAGCTAGGAATAGCTTAGTTGTAAAAATGGGATCTGGTTTAGTTTGATTCACACAAATACTAAACATTTATTCTTGTGTTTTAAAGTCCAAGAATGAAAACTCGCAATTAAACACTGAGCAAGCCACGTGTTCAGGTTATGTTGGTTTCTTATCTTAAAAAGTCTTAAAGAAAAGAAAGGAGACAGGACTTATATTCTCAGTAGCATTATGTGCTCTTATCAACACATCTTTCTGAACTGTCTGGAAGGAAACACCAGTCCTGAATTAAATCTTTTATATATATAAAAAAAATAAAAATAAAAATACTAACTCAACTTTATATTTTTCTACGCCACTACAGCTTTCTTTCACCTCATTTTAAAGCAGATCTTCAGTTTAAGCTGTCTTCCTCTGTCTTCGCAGACTCTTCATGGAGTAGTCCTATAATGCAGAAGTTTGGGAAAACAGACAATTAGACAGCATTAAGGGCATTTTGTTGTCATTCCTATATATTGGCCCAGTTGTTAGCTGGCAGCTTAACTCTACAGAGATGTCAACATGACTGGCTTTAGAAGCAATAATGTAGCATTAATGGTTTAATAATCAACATTAAGTGTTTAAGACTTCCTAGCATAAATAATAAAGCTATAGTAACAAATTATGTTGCAAGATGCTCATTTATCAGCTGTACTCTCCATTGTTAGCTCCTTATTTGAGGAATACAACTAAAGACCTTCTGTAACAGTAAGAAAGCCAAGTCAGGAGTGAGGAAAAAGCTTCCAGTTTTCCTTTTAATACAGTACTTGTTACTTCCTAGTGTTTAACTGTTTCACTTCCAGCAACCAGTGTTTCAGCCCACATTATTACCATGAACATTGTGATCACATGGTGGCATGGTCTTTGCATTTAATTCGACTTAGAAGCCTGTTATCAGCCATTCTACCTCTCTGTATTATGGCTGACTGCAACTTCTCCTACACAGTAGGAAATATTAAACACATACCTCTTAAAGACTTGCATTGCATTGAAAGTAACCTGTAGTGTTTATTGCATTTTAAACTCTTTAAAGATATCTAATTCTGGGCAGCACTGCATCCCTACACACAGTTGAAAGAAAATTCCGTTCTGTTAACATCGGCTTTTACAGTATTCACACAATACACAAAAGGTCCTTTTCACTATCTTGAAAATCAAAAAAAACACAACAGTAAGCTTAAAGATTACAGGCAACAGCATTCAAACATGGATGTGGGTAGAGAAAGGAGTACCTGGCATGAGTACCTGCTTAGTTTGACTGAATCCTTGATTTTTAATTTGGCTTTTCATGGGCCGCTCACAACACCAACGCTGTGTGAGGTATGGTAGTCAGCTGCAATAATTCATAAACCCTACACTTCCATCAATCCAATGCTACTGGCTCTCGAGTTACAGAACAAACTGCATTAGAATGCAAGGCAATAAAGCAAAAAAAAAAAAAAAAACTAGAAACATCCTTGACAAAGAAATACTAGCAGTTTATATGAGAACAAAGTAGTCCAACATGTGCCTCCGATATTAAAGTATTAAAGCAAAAGGTTCTGCTGATGTACCAACACAATATGGACTTAAATACAAAAACAGTTCAACTTTCTTTTTTTTAAAAACGATAACAAAATCCCTAAAAAATAAAAAAAGAGGAAAATTAATTTTGCTATGGTGACTATATTACAAATATGTCCCAAAGAGGCACACTAATGGGGGGGCACGAGTCTGCTACAAAATAGCTGAGACAAAACAATGTACCTCAAAATGTTTTGCAGGACTACACTGTCTTTTCCTTCAGAAGGTGCTTTAGTATGTCTTCTTACTTGGCTTAGTTCCATCTTCATCTGTGCATACTTACGCTGCACTGTTAAACAGTAACAAAAAGCCCTAATCAAAGTTTGAAATAATGCACTTACCTCTGTCTGATCTGAGGTCATATCAGATCAGTTTTAATTGGACTGAGTGTCACCTTCAGATTTAATGTCTTCACTGGTCCCATTGACCTCATTCTTAGTATCACTCTCCTTCGAGTCTGTATTTGTGTCTTCACTCTGCTTTTCTCGACTACTGGACTTCATACTACTTTTTTTATCATCAGATCCCCTCTTTTCTGCCATGAAAGAAGACATTGACCATGGATTTCAAAGTAAAAAAAAAAACAAAACATTGCACATGTGAGATATATATTGCATAAAAAAATGGGACAATTACTTTCTATAGCAATAACAGTAAGAAGTACTCCAAAAGTTATAGAAATTGGCTTCAGACTACCAGGCTGGAATGAAGAGGGTACCAAAAAAAGGGTAAAAGGGGACAGCAGAAGGTGGGGAAAAGAGAAAGCACAGAGGCAGCTACTCAGCTCTCTGCTGAAACACACAAAGTGGGTAAAGAAGCAGTCAAGAAGTTAGGCAAGTGTATCACTATGGTGCATGGCTTCCTTACTTATCATGGGACTGTTACTTCTCCCCCCCATTTCCCTCCCAAGTTTTAATTTGCGATGTGTATGGCTTCTTTAGGTCACAATTCTTATTAAATATAGCTCTTCAAAAGAGAATCCAAAAAGAGTGATGGGACAATGCATCACTGCATTATCAAATACATCAATACTTGCCAATTCAAAATACAGCAAAACCCCAATCAAATACTTGGGGAAACAATATTAAGCATCAGTTTTGAAGGTGGAGATCACAGTGACAATCAAAACTAACTTTACTGCACAGTTTGGCACATAACTGTCAGCATTAACTCTCCATTTATAAAACCAGCAGGAAGTTACAATCCTCTCATTAAAAATCTGGTGGGGGGGGACAGTTCGGAAAGTAGATAAAAAGTGCCAAAGGAACAGCAAGATGGGAAGGACCCCACAATTTCAGACTGAGAAGTCTGCTGCAGTGCTGAAAACCTTATCTTTTCCTCAAACATCTTCAAAGAAGGAAGGAAGCCAGAAAAACATTTCCATGGCAACAAAACCATTCAGTATTAGAGCTGTAAATGCAGTGTTTGCAAATGTCATAAAAATATCAATTCTTTATTATTTCATACCATAACAGCCAACCTTTGATCAGGAAAGACACTTTGGAGAGAAAAAAGGAAATAATCCAAAAAACCAACCTCTCAGATGCCATCACACAGAACAACATTCATGCTCTTTTTTCTGATTATTCCCTGCTATCTGGGCAATTAAAATGAATCATATAAATATATCCCCAACACAGGAGCACATAGATAAGCGCTCTGACAAAGCTATGTTAAATAACGTGATCACCTTGACTGGCAGAACACACTTTTATATTCCAGAAGACAAAGTAGAAATTAAGCTTTAAAACAGAAGCAACATCCCAACTTGGTTTAAAACACAGCATCAGAAGGAGGGGTGAAGCCCCTCACAGAAATGAGGGCAACTGCCTAAGGAACACCACTACCGAGGTTTCACCTGAAGCAGCACATCCAGTGCATGGTGCCTGGAAGACACAGGCACCAAGGTCAAAAAGCTCACTGAGGAACTGGTCATTTTGTATCTGTCTGCCCTCAGTTTTGAACTCCGCAGGTAGATTTGCACTCTAACTAACCTTGTTAAAAAGTCGTCTTTTTGTGTCTTATAGGTATCTCCGATGCACACGTAGATCCACTGAGGAATAGTAGTCTTGTTTCCCCGCAGAGGACTAGTAGTCAGCCCAATAATCTTATCTTCTGTCCTATGTAGATATGGTAGATCTTAATAGCCCTATGGATGTGCAGTGTGCAGGGTTTTGTGTCTTGTTTGTTTCTTGAATTTGGTCAGGAAGGTTAATTTTGTTTAAGGTTAAAAAAAACCTACTATTAAACTGTGGTACAAAAGATGAAACTCTTCTAAAACCCTTAACAATAAAATAGGTTTACCATAGCAAACCTCCAGTGTGCCAAGCAGGACTGAGAAAGTGTACTCCACAGATAGTCCAATGACTGAAATTCTTTCATCTCCTGAAGTATCTGCAAGCAGTTAAATTCCTCCTCTCTATTTTCTACCAGTAAGATTTCTTTCTTTAGAAGCACATACAATTGGCATGCTGTTGAAACTGGGAGGATTATTTCATCTGGGATCTATTAGGTATAATCACACAATACTGACTTTGCTTGCTTCCTGATTCAACACATGCACATTTTTCTGATTGAGATTGTGTGGGCAACTGAGATGTATTTTGTGAGAATACCAAGATAATGTGAATGCAGAAAATCAGTCAAACCTAATATCCAGTATTACTGAGGGTTAGGGTGTTCTGACTGTATTTGCTGAGGTTTAATCACCAACACAAAAAACACAATCACAAGCGTAATTACTTTTATATAAGTATATGAATCCAGATTATGGAAGGTAAAGAGCCAAGTTAAAGTGGTCTGAAGGCATGTTCCAGTATTAACTCTTCATAAAATGAAGGTACATGTAGAACAGATGTTTTCCTTCTCTTAAAGACCCCCCCCCCCCATTTATTCCACCTACTAGTTGTGTTCTGAGGGTTTACATTAAGCTAATGCTCAGCTGGTGTTTATGGCTGGTGGCTCCCTCCTTTAGCAAATGCATCCCTGTTCCTGAAACCTGAGTCTGAAATTAAGTGTCTCCATTTTTACACATACCTTTTTCTCACAATCTTAAAGGTTGCTGTATTCCACAGCGTTTTATGAACAAGAAACCAAACTTCTGCATTTTCAGAGTACAGCACTAATTTAATGTGTAACAGGAGGCAAGTCTTGGGCAACTGAGCCTTGCTTTTTGTCCTGTTGGGATTCATGTTTATAAAACAGTTTGAGATTTCAAGATGAAAGGCACTATACCATAAGAAGTTTCAGCCAGGTCTTTGTTGCTTACTTTTATTAATTGTTGATTAGTGCTGGATATAAAGAAAATTAAGAGTCTGAAGCTAGTATTCCCAACAGAGCAGTAACTGTAATAAGACTAACTGCCACATTACTACCTTTTGTGTAAACAGCAGAGCAGGTAACCAGCTTCAGATACATGAACCTCTAAAGCTGACTACTTACCTACCTACAATGCCACACTGCAAACGTAAGGATGTAATGGTGTTTAGAGCTCCATCACAGAAATTCAATGCTTGCTTCTTAAATACTACTGGTTTGGTTCCCCCCCCCTTTTTTAAAGGTTTTCCCATCAAAGGGAAAAACACAACCTTCTTCAGCATTACAGTCCTGCTCTAAGGCCTATTTGTGCTTCTACAAATGTTAGGATCATATAGTCAAAAAGAGTAATTGATTTTCCCAGGTGGAATTTTCATCACAGCTCATAGCATCATGTCACTGTTCTTATTTCTGGAGGAAGAAAGTAGCAAGCAGCAAATAAAACAGCCAACAAGGAAATTGGTTAGAGTTAAAACTAAAAATAATGAGATGCTGAAGAAAGTTCTCTAGTTCCTCTATTTATGGAAGGATCATGGGAAGAGCTGAAAAGCCATTAAGCTCAAAACCAGACCAAATTTGAATAAATAAGAACACAGTTATTTATACGCACAGATACACACACAATACTGAATAGGACATTCTTGACCAAGTACCAGAAATCTGTTTAGAAAGCAGCAAAAAGGGCACAGTATCAGGTAGGAATAAAGTAACAGGTGGACAGATACAGGCTACAATACTGAACCTGAGTATAAACATCAGCTCCACTGCCAGTGAGCAAGCAGCTAAAAACCACTTGCTTGGAAAGAGCGAAGCAAAACGAGAGAGGAACAGATACTGAAGATGCACCACAGTATAAACCAGGAAAGTGAAAATGCTCCAAGGAAGTCAAGCAAGAAAAATACATGAAGCATCACCAACATTTTGGGATCTGGATAAATATGGGAAAGTAAGGGTAGGGCAAACAGGCCTATGCAATCCAGAAACATGCACATAGCACCTTTCATTCCAGAGAACCTCAAGAGTACCTTAGAAAGAGAACAGACTGTTTCATCCACTACTGAAGGTCAGCTCGAATAGTGAAGTGGGGCCACTGTTTCAGACTGGGCATTAGGCAGCACCCCAACAGAGCCAGCAGTTTAGGCCAGAAGTTAGTATTACATTCCTCTAGAAGACTTTTAAAGGGGGAAATTTAGCAGTAACAATGAATTAGTGTCTTTTCACAGAATGTGAATCTATAGCATTCTCTGTGCAGCCTTTTTTAATCCTACTTAAAGCTTCTGAACACCAGCCTTTGGTGAAGCAGTGAGTCATCAGCAATGATGTTGTATGTGGCATGAACTGCTATAAAAGCATTCCAAGGACTAATAGAGCATTCTTTGAGACTCACCTGAATACTGACAAAGCAAATCTCACTTCATCAAAACAAAAAACACAACAAGGGGGAAGGATGGGGAGAACAGCAGGAGACTGGGGAGAGGGCATGAGATTGTAATTTAGAGCATTACAGAAAGTCTGCAAGATTTCTCTTGGACTGCATTCATGGATTAGAGAAAAAGCACTGTTAAAGGAAAATAAAGGCAACATGATAGTGTAGAGAAGTAATAGATGGTACAGGTGAAAACCCAGCTACCAATCTCCCACAAAACATGTACCAGCAAAGGGTAACTACAGTAGTACCTGCTAATAGTAGGAATAGAAAATATTCATTCTTATGAAAAGCTGACTACAGGCTTAGGTTTTTCTGAAGGTAAACAGTAAAGAGGTCTTAAGATACAACACATTCTCACAATTTGCAGACAAAATGGTAAGCTTTTAATAACTGCTGTGACAAGTAAGAGATGGACACTGGGGTGTACGTATGCACACAAGTGCATTAACAATAACTGGAATTAACAAAATGCTTCAAATTGGTTAACAGCAACACATACAGCTTATAAAACCAAATCTGGTTTGATCCTAAGAAGAACTTTCAGTCACTCGCTAACTTAAAAGCTTTTGAGACTTTAAGGAAAGATCAGAACTTGATAGAAAGATCAGAACTCAGTCTTCACACAAACATACCTTTTTCTTTTGACTTCCTGTCTTGTTCTCTCTCTCTGCTTTTGCTTCTGTGCTTGTAGGATTTCCGCTCCCGGCTTTTTGATCGTCTCCTGTCCCTGCTGCGAGACCTATGTTTTCTTTCTGATCTATCATGACTTCTGCTTCTTCTTCGGTCACGACTCCTTAACATTCAGGGAAAATTGCAGAGAAGAACGTGAATATCAGCTGGTTATTTTCTCAGTAGTAGAACTACAGTACTTTCTAATACACCAATTATTTGCAGAAAACAAGTATTTAAAACAAGCCTTAGCATACTGTATACTTCTCAGTATGTAAGACCTGGCTTCATATTGCCTTCTTCACTTAGCCAGAAAAAGCATCACAGAGCTTAAAAGCATCTACTACTAGGAAACAAAGACCAGCTTCAGGAAAAATCAAGATCCTGTATTTTGGAAGTACATGTCTACCCAAAGCTCCCTTGTTATGACTTCCACCACAATGGTGTCCATCTACTTCTAAAACTTGACAGAAGACAGTGAACAGGCAGCGAGAACTCACACTAGAACCAGTAAAACAGAAGAAGAGGAGAAGCTAGCAAAGCAGTGATGAGACCCAGGCTGACAGATTAACTCCCCATGAGATTTTTACATTTTGGGAAGTTGCATGAAAATTCACACACACACACACACACGTACCTGCTTCGTCTTCTTTCTCTGCTTCTTGACCTTTTGTGGTCTCGTGAACGGCTGCATCTTCTGTCAGATGTTCTGCTTGAATGTCTACTCCGTGAACGGCTCCTTTTACGTCTCTCTCTATCACGAGCCCTCTCTTTTTCCTTTTCTTCTTCTTCCCGCCTCCTCTTCCTTTCCCGCTCCTCTCTTTCCCGTTCCCTCTCTTTCTCTCGCTCTTCTCGCTCTAGTTTCTCTTTTTTTAACCTTTCATCACGGTCAGGCTCCTCTGTTCTTTTTCTTAACTTCTCCTTAAAAGTTCAGAGAAATAAATGAACATTGCTCAAGAGAAATCATCCAATGTAACTTAGTTTATACATTCTGAGGCTGTAGAAGCTTAAGCTCTTAAAATACTTAAGTTTTGCAAAGAATGGCCTACATATAAGCACTTTAAAATCCTTGAAACGGAAATCCTTTGTCTTGCAGAAACTTTTGTTTGTCATTCTCACAGGAACACACTACAGTTCTTTACAAAAGCTACAGAAAACTCCCACCTGAATTTGTGTCTTTGCTTATTTCTAGTGTAATCACATACAACAAAGAGCGGCAGTGTAAGCACAGTGCTAAATGCACAAGTACAGGACTCCATTTGATTTTTATATCCCATCTTTGGAGTATTTTACCCACTTGACAAAGTCCACTGGACAGCCTTTTATTTACCATAGAAAGCCTCCAAGCAATCTGCAGATGTTCAGTAACTGAAGGAGATGCTTACTTTTAAATCTTCTACTGTAGCTTTTATTTTGGCATAACCCATGTGCTGCTTTCCCATCAAGTGGTCGTCTACCCTGGACTGTGCATCTCCTACAATTAAAAAGGCTCCACAAACTTCACAAACTTCCATTTGTTTTTCTTGGGCTGCAAAGCTCTCAATTGTCTGAAAAAGAAAAGTATTTGATAAAAGCAAAAAGTTTTAGCCACAAGCCAGTGACGAGGTTTACTGTTACCAAATCCTAAGCACTAGAGAGCTGAAAAATCTTATTTGCGTGTTTTGTCTTTGAGTCCTGAACCTACTAGGATGAGCAGGGCCAAGAGGCTGCCTAGACCCATTCCACATAAACCCCCAGGAAAGAGTAAATTAGAGAACACAGAAAACAAGCCTTACTCTTCACTGCAGAGGGTTAGTATGTATATGCATATAGCCGTATCTGCAGCTTTCTTGCACTCTCAGGATTAAGGAAAACAAAAATCAGTTTTCTCCTAAGATGGTTTCTTTGGCATCAACTGAAATGTCTGGAGCTGCAGAATATCCACGGAGTATGTCTCAAGGAATGAAAAGGCTAAAATAGCCCATGAAGAAACATAAAAAGGAATGCTGGGATTCACCACCAAAGGCTGGTGATCAAATTAATTCACTGTTTCAACAGACAGTCGAGAAGTACACTAGAATTTCAACATAAACCCAAGAGGTTATTGCTGTGCAATGTTCATGAATCATGTAGTATGGGCACAAACACTATTGCCTGCAACATTTTAAAACTTTTAAAAGAAAGTCTTTTTAACACTGGATTAACACATTTAAATGCCCTGCTATTGTCTTAATAAATTCTGCATGGAACTTGCATGCCTTCAGTTTAAGGACAAGGTTATTATAGAGTGTTGCACCAACCTTTTAAGTAAGTCTGACAGCACTACAAACGTGTTACTTACTGAAGTTGTAGACCTCAGCAATTCTCTCTCTTCCTTTAATTGTTCAACAAGTTTCATCATTCCTTGTGCCTCTTCCACCTTCCCTTCTGAACCTAATTCTTCAATCTAAAGGCCAATTAAAAAAGTCAACTGTAATTGTTAAACAAGCAGCAAAAGCAAGAGAGATGTCTGGTGGGGGAGGAAGAAAATCTTACCTGTTGTAGCAGTACATCAATTTTGTCAGTTAACACCTGAATCTTCTCTTCGTTTTTACCAGTGGGTCCCGCTCCCTGCCAAACAGTAGAAGTGTTTTTCTCTTTATTTTCTTTTAGTTTGAGTTTTTGGTTTTGGTTTTGTTTTTTTTTTGTATTTAAAATAGCTTTAAAACACATTAATGTCTTCTCATATTCCAGAGACATTTCACGAATAGCCTCCTCCTGCCTTTTCTCCCATGAGAGCCTACTAATAATAGCCTAGTCCAACATAAAATACTCAGCACAGCTCGGTCCTCTTCTGCTGAGTGAAGCAAGTTTTAGTCACACTAATTCCTCCTAAATCAACAAAAACATTCAAGGCCCTGGCCCATAAGAGGTAAGACATCTGAATTCGAAGTCCTAAATTTAAACCCTGAAACTGCCATGCAGCTATTGCATATCTTTTCAGATACTCCACTATGACCTAGGTGGTCAGTGGGCTCTGAAATCTTAACTTCTGAACATAAACACAAAAAGAATCTCACTTCATCTGAAGTACCTGTTGGCAGTGTAATCTCTATAGGCTGCTGGAGCAGATTTACATTTGCCCCCCCCCCAGCCTTTGCTCTACTCCACAGCCAATAAGCTCTCTTAACTGGATACTGTTCACAGCTCCTTCTGAATCAAGCGGACTTTGCACAGAACAATTCACTGGGACAGTAAGAAGGAGTAAGGCTATCCCAGCAGTCATGAAACAGACTGCAGGCCACAGTCACTGCTCCAAATTAATCAGTAGATTAAAAAAAACATGTAAAATTTTTCTCCCAGTCAGCTTAAGTTTCCCATTAACAGCTCTCCAGCACACAGCAAGACTGAGAAAAGCTGCACAGAAATAGTTCTCTCAAACTCCTGCGATTCCATCATTGCCTGCCAATGATGGTGCTGGAGCAGGAAGAGGCTGCTGCATAAGTGTGGCAGTTAACAGAGATTTAGTTCCATCAGCTGCTGAAAAACTCAGCACTGCCCTACTTCAGCTGTATCACCATGATACAGCTTACTAGTGGAGCAGAAGAGCAACTAAGGGTGAGAAGGTAAACTGAGGTTAACAGGATTTCTAGGGTGGACAACAGATAGAAACAGAGGCAGGACTGCTGCTGACTGCAAAGCCACTTGGCTTGTCCATTAACACCAGATGCAGCCTGCTAACTAATGGCTGAAGAGACTTATCTAATGGGAATCTTCTGGAAAACAATGTATTTTACCTGAGAAGACACGGTGAAGAGAACACAAAGACAGTAGCTAGAAGAAAAATTGCCTCACTAGTTCTTCCAGACTCACCCCAGAAGACTGTTGATTCTGTGACAGTGCCAATCGAGCATGGCCTCTTCGAATCCTGCGCTCTACCTCTGCCAGTAAGCTCTGTAAGTAGCGTAAGAAGTCTCTTTCATAGCCCACTTTCATAAAACGAGAGCTCTTCTCATACCTGGCAAGATATATTTAAAACAAAATCTCAGGTCAATCTAGAATATATGAAGAACAAGTAACAACCTGCAGTGTTATAAATTTTTGCTCAAGGTAAGATAACATTATAAAAAGCAGTTAGTTTCTCATGGTTGGGGTGCCTTCAAGAAATTTCCAAGCATACTAGAAACACTATTTGCATTAACATATCAACCAACATACTTACTGTTTACGTAGATTTTCATCATGTATTTTTTCACAAGGACCTAAAAAGACCACACAAATGTTTTAAGCTTGCATTCCTCAATGGTGTATTCACATTCCATCAGCATTTGTTTGTGCACCATGATAGGAGAGAGCTATTAAACACTTCCCAAGGACTTTTATGCCTGCCTTTCTGCTTCCTTTGCTTGGAGTTTGAAAGAAACATTAAAGAGAAAGAATGCCAATATGGTTTAGTAATTAGAAAACCAAAAGAGATTTTGACTGACACAGAAAATAGGGTCTCCAGACCAAGTTCTACATGGGTAAAACTACACAAAAAAATACCTTAAACACCCGGGGCCTTAAAAAGAGAAGAAAAATTACATATGAAGGGTAATTTCACCAAGCACTTTCTAAACTCCAGACAGCGTTCTCTGTAATAACCTGGTTACTGATTACTGAGTAAACTTAGGAGGTGTGTGGCCTCAGTTCATGAAGGCAGTCACATTAATATTTCCCACCTTCCCCAGCCCATCAGTCTCCAATGGACTTGGAAATTAATGCTAAGGAACCTGTTTTTCCTAGTTACCTTCTCTAAACTATATGTTGTCCACATACCATCACTTGAAAGCTACTAGTAGTTTAGAGATGGCCTTCAGTAATAACTACTACAGTAAATGAGTCTCTAAAGTAAAGAAGCTCAGCAATGTATAACCCCACAAAAACAAGCTGTAATTAAAAATAAAAGTTCTGTGATTCTATGATTTTTTCACTTAGAAAAATAGGATCCGGAATAAATATTGCTCTTAACATACTGTATCACTGGCAATCCTTTAATTAAAAAAAATCTTACTTTCAAAGTGTTTTGACAGAGCATTACACACCAAATATGTAGCCTGCAAACAAAAGTTAACTGTAATTACATGAAAGTTAATGAAAATGACAAGACTTACCTAGATCAGAACGGGTGTTTGTAAATAGTTCAGCTGGACAAAAGCCACAAAGGTAGTATTTACAAACCTGACAGAGAAGAAACAGGTATCATTTTTTTACCTCCCAAATTGTCAATTTTAGGTCATCACTTCTATTTTCTAAGATACAGCACAAAAATCCCCTTTGTGCATGAGAAATTTCAGTGTATTTCATGCATTTATGCTACCTGGTAGCAGTATGTGCCACCACATGCATCTTAAAAGACCAAAAATCTTACTTTCCATTGAAATAATAGTATTTCTTAATTTTATTGCTAAATATTTAAGATTACAGGAAAGTGTCATCTATTTGTACATATAAAACAACATTTGATATTTCCAAATTAATTCAATCAAACTGAACCAACAAAAAAGGTTACAATTCCTTAACCATGATATCCTGCAAGGGTTGAGTATGTCTGCCATGAAAGCATGAGAGCAAGTTGCTCTTAGCTTGTCCATAGTAACCGTATTCAGCCTTCATTTCATCAATGCTACTGGCCAGAACATGAGCCATCAGCATTCAAACATCAGGTACTGCCTCAAGGATGCTTATGCCAATTCCAAGACTTAAAATCACATACAATAACTATCCAAAAGCTTCCCCATTACAATGCTTTTAAAAATCCCTACTTTAAGAATGATATGCAAAGAGACACTGTACCTCTTAAGGCAGACAGAGAAGACATTGATTTTAACCTGGTTTCCTGCCAGCTAAGGAAGGGTTTGTTTTGTTTCTACATAGCCTATTTTTAAATTAGGAAGCCAGGTTCTTTTTTTGTAACAGAAAAAAACCTCGACTGTTAGTCTAGCCAATAAATACTTAACATATGATGGGATAAAACCAGCTTTGGTTAAAAAGATTATCACCCTCACCCATAAGCATAGGTTTAGCTAATCAAGTTGGTCAGTTCTTGAAGTTCATAACACAGAAATATCTCCTATCCATCAGAACAGACACAAAGATAAAAATCAGGAATACTTTCACCCCTAACTTCATGGACAATCTCAAACAATAAAGTCTTCAATAGACCCTTCCCCTGGATGTGATTGCCATTAACTAACTGGAGTGCCAATTCAAAACTAGCCTGGACATTCTTTTATCATCTCTTTTATGTTACACCAGTTTCTAGTATTTGGCAAATTAGTAACTGCTACTGTGCATTACAGCCTAGTTCTCACACTCTCACATGTGGTGTGGGCAAAGATTTGTGACATACTACTTCTAAGATCCATTTTGAAGCATTTTAACGAATTGGCGTGAAGAGGCCCGAAACTTAACCCATACCAACACATCAGTGAAATGCTCCAGACACCAACTGATCAAATTAGATCAGTCCAACTTATTTTTCTATGCTGTCAGACTGAAAAAACAGACTATGGGAGTTAAAGAGTACTGACCGCTTTGTACATTACACAGAAAACCAACCAAGCTTTCTACTAAGCCAAGGACATGAAAAACAAAACACCTCTTATGATACAATTGGAATACTTCTCTGATAGGACACTGTGGCACACATCTGAAGCCATTTATCAAGAACAGTAATGAAAGAAAAATGGGTGGTGTTTTCTCAGAAAGCAAGGAGAAAGCTACTGCACAAAAAGACTGGTTTCAGAATATGCTCTATTCTCTGAAACCCACAGTACCCCTTCTTTTAATAGCAAGTTTTTTCAAGACAGCAGCTTCTGGGATGGATTTCTGTACTAGTCAACAGAAATACAATTTCTCTCTACATTCTCTCCTCAATTTTCTCATCTTCCTATCAAAGTACTAGGATCAGTGAAAAGACATGGGTTAGACAATTTCTTAAGACATACAGAACACAACAATAATGGTTTGAGCATTTTATGATGTAAAGAGAGTTACAGAATGTCTTCTGTCAGCTCAAAACCTATGTTAACTGGGCTGTAACAGTTCTAAAACAAGCAGCAACAAAAGCAGCAAAATAAAAGTTATTAAGGAACAGAAGTATAATGAATTAAAACAGAAAACCAACAGCAGAAATAATTAAAGTAATTTAATGTTGCAGCATTGCAAGGAAAAGCTTGCTCTTATGAGCTGACAGTTACAGCCAAAAAGGGTAGTAACCAATACTAAAATGTGCAGCTTAAACATACATGACACGCTGCATTATTCAGATACATTAAAAGCCAAAACAAAATCAAAATGAAACAAAACCTTCATACACAGGCAAAAACTGCACTAGTTTTCTCCTGACTGTCTGGTTGCTATGGCTTCTAGTCAATTACTTGACATTCTTGACTAAGAAGCAACCTGCAGAGAAAATACATTACAGTGGTCCAGACCATTGTGTTTGTGTCATTTGTGCAGCATTTATCCCTCTGCCTTACCTATGTCATTATGCTCTGCAACTGATTTCACTTTAGCAGAAAAATACTACTTGAGAGAATTTTGCAGAATCCTGAAAATTATCATTCTGACCTAAGCTCCCCCCCGTGGTACATGCACCTTGACAGGCTGGAGATGCTAGTCAGCTGCACTTACAGTCCATCTTGAGTAATCAATGATGAGTGCTAACAGAAAGGGCCAAGACACAGCTGAAGCATTACCGAGCCATTAAAGCCCTGAAACATAAGCAATATGCTTCAAATGGCACCACTGACCCATGGCTTATCACACTGCTGCACTTAGCGCAAGTCAGAAGTAACATGGAAGTACATTCCATATTTCAAGGAAAAAGCAACAGGCAGTTTAGAATCATGGAATTAGGGGGGATACAAGCACTTATTCCTTTTTGCCAAATTATTCTGATAGTTCCATTACCGAAAAGGTGTAACAGAGAGGAATGTTACTGTCAAACTATTGCAGCAGAATTAGCCACAGTTTGTGCCTCAAAGCCTTTAGGGTCTCACATTTCAGTAAGACACTAGAACAAATACAGACAGATGCTTGGAACTTTCCACTCTTCATCTCAAATTCACTAATCCTTGAAATCTCTTGGAGTTGAGAAAGTAGTACACTTCACCTCAAAGTTGATTTAAGCAGCAGCAAGAACAGCTACCTCCTCCACAGTCTGTGAACCAAGACAAAGCCTTTCTATATAAAGAAAGTATTGACAGCTCCATATCATTAACACTTCTACATTAATGTGTTTCTCTTCTGTAAGAAATTATTTACTGATAGGCAAGTATCAGTGTAATTGTAATAATTAATTTTGTAAGCAAATTTCTTTAGGAAGACAATTCCTACTAAAAAGACTAAGAATAAAATTCAGCCGGTTGTGGCTTACACACCAAAAAACTAGAAAATTCCTTTATATACATGAGTTCTTTGAAACCCTTAAAGTTCATATGCATCAGACAACAATGCTCACTCACTCAAACCGAAAGAAACCTAAGCCCTTCTTCCCAAACCTCACTTTTAGCGATAACCTTCCATTACTAACTTTCAGTAAAATCCTCTCCTCGCTCATCCTGTGGAGGATTAAGTCCTGAGATTCTATCATGATGCAAACCAATTTAGGTCTTTAGCATAAAAAAAAGAAAAAGAAAAAAAAAAAGAGAAGTGTTAACACAGCATAAACAGCCAATATTTTAAATACAGAACCTACATTTGGAGGAACTACATTCCTAATGGAAATAACTTCTCAAAGTAATTTATCCCTAACAGCTCCTCACCCCTTCCCACTTTCTGAAAACACTGAATTTACCATGAAGGAACCACCACAATCTCAAAGCTTTATAGGAAGCATGGGGTAGTCAATGCTGGCCTTTCTTGTCCTACAGAACAGCCTCAGAGCTCTTACACAATTGCTGTTTCCACGTGAACTTGTTTATATATCAGCAGCATATTAAAGCAAGAATGCATGAATCAGTAAAGTTACTGTTCCAGAAATATACTTTGTCTATGGGTATGACAGTAAGCACAAAGATTAAAATATATGATACTAATAATTTACTCCTGCAAACAAAACAGAAAGCCTTTATGTCAAAACTAGAATTGATCATCTAAGGACATGCTGCAACACTGAAACATAAAGCAAGCAGGATTTCATTTTTTTAAGATTAAAGGTTTACTCATGTCAAAGTTTTAAAGAACTTAAGCCCTGCAAAAGGCTTTACAATACATGATCAACCTATTTCATTAAAACTGCAAATAAATGCTCAGCTATCACACGCTCTGCCTCCACACTTTCAACATCCACTGTCTTGGATCTCATTGCATCTTCCCTATAGTTTCTGACAGCCACCCAGATGCAATTTACAGACAATAAAATAGAGACAAGCCTGCTTTGATAACTTTCCACAGCTGAAACTGATGGAATGCAACACAAAATCCTAAGCTCCATTACGAATACACAGGTTTACATTGAAAAGGCCACATGTCGAGATACGTCTAATCCTACAAGAAATTACATTAGTGTATATATTTCATCTGAAAAGCAAAACAGCAGTCAAAGAGATGAACTAATGTCAATACCTGATGTTACTACCTTATCTGCATTCTCTGTCTGATAAAACACATCACCATTGCAGATTTCATCTTCAGGTCATGCAGGAAGTCAAACAAACACATTTTAACAGCAGTGATTTTTTTTTTTTTAATGAACTTGCTGGTAGGAAACTCAACTATGGGAACCCATGAAAACATTCCTTTCAGAGAGGTTACATTTAATTATGTCCCTATACACTTCATAAATAAAAGCAGCAGCAGAGCAAACGGCAGCAGTTCCTGCAAGGCTGAAGCTCAATCCTAAACCTGTGAGTTTCCCACTGGTCTTAGACACGGACAGCTCTCCCCTTTCCCAATTGCCAGCAAAGGACTGGGAAGAAGAGACAAGGCCCTGTTTCTATAACAACAAAACTGAACAGCTTAGAGAAAGAGTAATACAGCCTCTCTCTTCAGTCTAAAATGGGGGAAAAAATTGCTCATCTGAAGATGAAGAAAGTAATCTGAACTTGACTAAAGAAAATGGGGAATCTTTTTCATCTTATGAAATAAGTCAAAACAATTCCCTTATCTATTCTACCTGGACCAACATGGCTCAAGCTATTTACTTTGTATTTCCAAAGCTGAACAGCTCCTCTTTATTTTGAGTTCAGAATCAAAAGAAAATATGTAACTGGACACCTAAATGAATGATGATATTGGGTTAATAAGGGAAATCTAGAAAGGCATTAAGAAGGTCATGAAAATTTGCTGAACTCACAGTTTCCTCCTAACATGCACAGCTTACCTATAGCAGTATTCATCAGTGACAGGACAAGAGGTAAAGGATTCAAACTTAAACAGGGGAAGTTCAGGTTAGATATAAGGAAGAAGTTCTCTACTGTAAGGGTGATGAGGCGCTAGCACAGGGCATCCAAAGAAGTGGTAAACGCTCCATCCCTGGCAGTGTTCAAGGACAGGCTGGACACAGCCTTGGGTGACATGGTCTAGTGTGAGGGGTCCCTGCCCAGGGCAGGGGGTTGGAACTAGTTGATCTTAAGGTCCTTCCAAATCCTACTCTATGATTTTTCAAACGGGGGGGGGGGGGGGGGGGGAATTAACAGCATCCCAATAAAATGTTAACTGAGGAGAAGCTAATTGCTTTATAAAGCTTAAACCACAGAAACACCAGTCACACAGGTAGTAAAAAGCCTACTGTAGCTGTGACATTTTCTTCTAACATATACTATACTGTAACTCAAAAAAAAGAATAATATAATGAACAATGGGGGAGGGGGCCAACAGGGAGAGAGGGAGAAGTATTCCACCTCTCCCAAAGCAGCAGCTATAGAAACTTTATTATTACTGTTAAGTGTTCTGTGAAACAACTTACAGTATGACTACAATGGATGTCACTAAAAGTCATCATTCATTAAAGCTCAGCCTCACTCAGGAGCAGATGCTAATAATAATCTCGAGAAAATTAATGAATCACCACATTAACAAAAAATACACAAGTACTACTAAACAGTCGTACTGTTTAGGTTATTCCCCCCAGGAGGTGCAGAATTCCTTTGACTGAGGAAGTACAGGAAAAATCAAGCTTTTCTTAGCAAAATCCTCAGTTTCAAAAGTGCTATGGCTCTTCCTTGCACTACAACCTCCAGACAGTGAAGTCAGTGTGTCTGTATCCTTCTGTTTCCACCCCCAATACGACACTCAGGAAGAGATCCAAAGACATTTGTCTTCCAAACTACTAGCGTCTGTCTCATGTCCCTTCGTGCACGCCAGCAGGTCTCTATTCTGAAAGTGGGTATATCCACCACCACCCCCCTCCCAACACAGTATTTTCCCTCTTCCCCACGGCACACTGGAGATCCCGGCCACCAACAGGCCTCTCACAACCCCGCTACTGCGCTTATCGGCACTCCGTGCAGAACACGCCGAACACAAACACAAGGCCTCCCTCCTCCCAGCAGCCCAAACAACAGCGCAAACCCTCTCGCACAGCCCTGCTATGGCGGGACGCTCCTCCCTGCCGGACAGCCGGCTGCTCCTCCTCGCCTTAAGGCTCAACGAGGCTCCCGCGCAACGGCCCGGGCCCAGCGCGCCCCGCGGCCGCCATGCACCAGCCCCGCAGCCCCGGGCTCCGCACCAACGGCCCGGCCCGCGCAGCGCCAAGGCCCGGGGAACACCCCCCGGGGCCGGCACCTTATCCCGAGCCGTCCCGGGGCCAGGGGAAGCCGCAGCCCCGCACCCGCCGTCTGTATCGCTACGACAAAAACCGTGCGAGGGGGATGGGGAGAAGGGAGGGGAGAGGAGGCTTCACTTCACTCACGCTCTCATGGTCCCACCGCACGTTGCTGCGCTTCTCATCCGGGGCCAGGTTTCTGTCCCGGCCCATAAGCTCATCTAGGAGCTGGGCGGCCGATATCATGGTGTCTTCCTGGCCGAGTTCCCCCTCACCAAACACGGGCTCCGCCGCCTCTCCTCACAAACCGACCGCGCCGCCGCCGCGGACGGTGACAGAGACAAAATGGCGGCGCGGTTCCTCGCCCAGCCCACAATGCACCGCGCGCCTCCTAACCGCCTCTGCGGCGTTGGCCCGCCGGCGGCCTAGCGCGGGGCCTGCGGACGGCTCCGAGCCCGAGCTGGAGGCCGTTAAAACGGCGATGGAGCCGGCGCCTTTCCGCGGCTCGGGATGGCCTCGTGTGCGTGGTAGCTGAAGGGCCTGACGTGCGAAGAGGCAAATAACGCCGTAGCCAAACAGCAGTGGTGTGTGATGGGTGTGCGGGACACCACGGTGCTGCCCCGGCTGTGACAGGGCGCTGGAGCGCGGCCCGGGCACATGGTGCTGCGGTGGAGGCTTGCAGAGGTGCTTGTGGAGAAGGAGCTGGTCAGCGGCTGGAGGTTATCCCGGGCCTGCTGTGCCATGGCGGGGACCAAGGCTTAAATGGTTTATAAGGACATACAACAACAGAACAAGCAGGAATGACTTTAGACTGACAGAGGAGATGAGATGAGCTCTTAGGCAGAAGTTTTCCCCTGTGAGGGTGCTGAGGCGCTGGCACAGGGTGCCCAGAGAAGCTTTGGCTGCCCCATCCCTGGCAGTGTTCAAGGCCAGGTTGGTCACAGGGGCTTGGAGCAAGCTGCTGTAGTGCAAGGTGTCTCTGCCTGTGGCAGGGGTTGGAGCTGGATGAGCTTTAAGGTCCCTTCCAACCCAAACCATTCCATGATTCTATGATTTTGACTCTCTACAGTTGTGAATTTTTCCCTGGCTGTTCCCATATCTTGGTTTATGACGAGCCCGCAATGATCAAACCCAGCTTTCCAGAACAAGCAATGCAAACTGCAGGAATTACCTGCACTCTTTCCTGTTTATTTTCAGGTGGATATTTATCTGTTTAATTTTAGGGATTAATCAGTTGTGCTGACAACTCACGAAGATGATAACTCCTTGGACAGAACAACAGCGTGAATCTAGCACCCACAAGAACGAGTAACAGTGCAGGGGACATTCCTTAAGCAATTACACGCATACCGAATCATAGAATCAACTAGGTTGGAAAAGCCCTTTAAGATCATCAAGTTCAACCATTAAACACACGCGTCGGTGCACCTGGCCGCCGGCCCGGCTGTGACCCGGAACGCAGTGGCCGGGCCGCGGGTGTCACCGGTAACAGGGTCCCCCAGCGGGGACCGCCGCGGGGTAGCACCGGGCGCTGCTCTCCGCCGGTGCCCGGTTGGGTGCCGGACATGAGAGCTCATCCCGGCCTGGAGGCGGCGGCGGGCGGCGGCGAGATGGCGGCTCCGTGCGCCGAGCGGGAGCGGCAGGAGCGGCTGCGGGAGGCGGCGGCGCTGGGGGACGCGGCCGAGGTGCAGCGGTTGGTGGAGCTCGGGGTCAGCCTCAACGCGCAGAACGAAGTCAACGGCTGGTAAGAACGGCCCGGGCCTCCCGGTGCTGCGCTGCCTTCACCCCTTAGCGTGAATATGGAACCGCTGTCACCCGTCCCATTCCCCGCTCCTGGGTGTCCGCTGCTCCCTCTGGTCACCGTGTGGTTACTTTATATGGATTTTATCTCTTTGGAAGGGCACAAGCAGCCAAATCTCAACCGTGGTTACATCTAACCAGAAATACCTTTATGAACTCCTAAATCAGGTTGGGATTGACTTTTCTTTTAAAGCAGGGTAGTTGCAGGATGTTTCAGTGTTACATATAAATGCTCCGGGTTTGATGTCTCATTCAGACACTAAACCCAGGACTTTTCTGTAATAGGCACTTGTAGAAGTGGAACTCAATCAAAGAACACACACACACGCATACACAGTGTTATCTGAAACAGGATTTACAGGGAATGCTCAGGCATTTCAGCAGTCCGTTTCCCCTAATTTCAACTCAGCTGTGTTTGCTTGCTGTGCTGTATTGGGCTTGAGGTTGTAACTGAAGTAGGAAGGCTAAAATTAGGTGAACGCTTGATGAGCAGGTTTGAGAAGCGTGGGGCACTTGCAACTTGAGGTTCAGCTTGGGGTGATTCAAATTAGAACTTGTAAAAACTTACTGATTCATAAGATCCAAAATCATCTTAATGTGCAAGATAAACAGGTACCGGTCATCAAAATGAGGTGGCACTGAAAACTGAAATTGATGAAAGGAATCTGGCATAAAATACAATTGTTTTTAAAATGATCTGGTCATTTGTAACTATGGCAGTGAATGGATCTTCACTGTGATTTAAGTTTGCTTGTAGAATTAACATTTCTTCAGGGAGACTGAGTCTGGCTGATGCCGAGAGGTGCTGAGTACTTACATTTTGAGACTACATGGAATGGTCAGGATGGATCCCAAGATGAGGCCAACGCTCCTGCACATTCCTTCTCACCAAAGCAAACCAGTAAATTTTGACCTCAAATCAAACATGACCATGCTGTCTGTGCCTTTCCCCTTCACTTTGGTCCAAAACAGTTTATGACTTGGCAACGTGCTAATGCTGAGTTCATGCGGGCTGTTCACACTCATTTCCCAAGGAGAAATATGTGAAAAGTCCAGCAAACACTGCAGAGGGAAACTAAACAAACCTGGTCAGAGTTTCATGGAGCTTGTCTCAGATTATGTGGGATCTCTGGTGTTAAAATGTCAGGAATACTTTCTGCTGACAAAATTCCTTCATCCTACTGTGAAACGGCACTTTCTAGCTGAAATGGACAGCCCAGCCTTGGTGGGAGAACACAGGACTTTACAGTATTGCTGACAGTACCATCTTGGAAACACAGATCTTGTAAACAGCCTTCCTAGGATAGCCTATGAAGAAAAATAATACGTATACATACACTTAGATTCCCGTTTCTTCAGTTAGATGTTAGATGCTGCAGTGACTGGTGACTTTAAATTCAGGCATACTTTCCACCATCAAGATGCATTCATTTTAGTAAGAAGAAATGGTAGAACTGAGGTTTACTTAAGTCAGAATATACAAAAATGAACAAGGTTTTGCAAGTTACCTTATCT
The DNA here is from genome assembly GCF_033783945.1 of Neopsephotus bourkii. Lineage (NCBI taxonomy): Eukaryota > Metazoa > Chordata > Aves > Psittaciformes > Psittacidae > Neopsephotus > Neopsephotus bourkii. The sequence continues at coordinate 6,136,726 of NW_026902223.1, forward strand.
CCTTTTGGGTTTACCTGATTTGTAGGACTCCAAAGATCAGATTCTCTTTTTTTTCCTTGCATATTTGCACACAAGAAAACTCAAAAGAGCCCAATTTTGTATACAGTGTTGAGAGTTACTGGTCAAGATACAACTTTGCAGGCTCTTCTCTTAACAACAACTCAAATCAACCCACCAACCAAAAACCAAAGTGGAAAAAAGCCTTTTGGAGCCAGACTTTCAATGAAAACTATTTTCCCCTTGTAAGTTTATTATTTATCTCTGCTTTATTTAATTCTTAAACAATAAATAAATAAATTTGGAGAAGGGTTCAGTGTGTTCATCTTTCTGAAGTTTCCTGCGGCTGGAGCTAGAGAATTAAAATGTAAAAGCTAGGGAAAGATCAAACATCACTAGAACCTGGGTTGGGGAAAAATGGTTAAGACCATATAACAAGTTACAGTGTGTAAGTACCTAAATAAGCTCAGTAGGTTTTAGGATGTTTCTTCACTCTCTAGGTCAGCAGCTGCAAACAGCGATTTGCTCTGTGCATCATTGACAGATTGCTGAAGATTGGTTGTGTGCAGATCAAAGCTTCAGAGTTGCTGGTGCAGTGAATAGTGACTGGGCAAAGAACTGTGTGCTTAGAAACTCTGCTGACTGTATTCTGAACAGCATTTACTTTCCAAAAAGTGCAAGTCATTGCACTGACAGCATTAATTAAAGAGTAAAAATAGCGTCCTAGGGAAGGCTCACATAAACACACGTTCACAAGTATTTGAAATACAACTTACTCTGTCCGAGATTAAAATGGCATACACAAACCTTCTTTTTATAGTTATATATGAGAACCTTAATAAATGACAAATTGAAAAGATCTTGAGCTTTAACAATGCAACTGTGGTAATGTGGTATCTAGCGTTAGAGCAAAGAGAAACTACATCAGCAGGTGTCACTGCAGGCTCCAAAACCAGTCTAAATTTCCAAGGAAGATTGCAATTGAAGCCTCTGTTAGACATGCACTGACTCTTGTTCTTCTCCTAGGCAGCAAGAGTGGGTGAAAGTTAATGTGCTGTAATTCACGATTTAAACAGTGTTAACATTTTCCATGTGCAGGACCTGTTTGCACTGGGCATGTAAACGGAACCATGCTCCAGTAGTGGCTTACCTGCTGCATGCTGGTGCTGACAAGGAGATCCTCACGAAGAAAGGAGAAAGGGCAGCCCAGTTAACATCAAAGAGAGAGATAAGGAAGATGCTGGGAGGTAAACCAATACAAGACTGTAGCAAAAGGCTGTTTAATGCATGTATGTTCCGATCTTTATTTTGCATGTGAAGATACTGTGTTTGGATCTTAGTAATAACTGTGACTTGATTTCTAGAATGTTTAATTGGTAAGAAATCAAAGTTTAAGAACAAGATTACCAACAAATTCCATATTCAGCCAGCCAAACTTTTGTTCTAAACACTGAACAATTAGAAAAGCTGTATTTTTAACAACAGCATGATTAAACCAGTGGCAGCTAAATGCAGCTTCCTATTTTCAAAAGGTCAACAGGAGAAAAATCTCTCAAATTTGTATGAAACCCTTATATTGCAGAATATATAATGGTTTGGGTTAGAAGGGACCCTAAAGTTCATCCAGTCCCAACCCCCTGCTGTGGACAGAGACACCTTCCACTTGGAGAAGGTTGCTCCAAGCCCCATCCAGCCTGGCCTTGAACACTGCCAGGGATGGTGCAGCCACAGCTTCTCTGGGCACCCTGTGCCAATACCTCAGCACCCTCACAGGGAAGAACTTCGTAATGTCTAATCTATCTCCCTTCTAGCACTTTAAAGCCATTCCCCTTTGTCCTCTCCATACATGCCCCTGTAAATAGTCTCTCTCCAGCTTTCTTGTAGCCCCTTTAGGCACTGGGAGCTACTCTAAGGCCTCCCAGGGGCCTTCTCTTCTCCAGGCTGACCCAGCTCAGGTCCCTCAGCTTGGCTGCACAGCAGAGCTGCTCCAGCCCTCGCAGCACTTCCATGGCCTCCTCTGGACTTGCCCCAACAGCTCCATGTCCTTCTTACATTGGGGTTCCAGAACAACACCTCATTTCCCCAACGTTTTCTGGAGCTTAGACACTGTGTTGAATAAATGGAAAATTATCAGCCCAGATAAACAGCTCATTAAAGGACATTGGTAGAGCATTTTTACCATGGTTTGTAACTGCTGGTGCAGGGTAGGCTTTGCTGCTGGAGGTAAGTAAATTGAAATGTGGTTAATTAACACCCTGTTTCCTCCCCTTTGTATTCCCTCATCTGTTTTCCTTATTGTCTCCCAGCTGTTGAATTGGTAATGTTTCAGCTCTCACTGTACTATGTGTTCTTTTCCCTTTATCCCCTGCTTTAATATCAAACAACAGTATTACCCTTTGGTTTTCATTGCCTTATACATTATGAAGATGATAGCATTATACCATCAGAGACCATGTTACAACATGCTGGCTATGGATTAAAACAAATCAAACCAAAACAGAAGTATTGCAGTGTTTAGAAGGAAATAGCACCCCTGGAATTACTAGAATCAGACTCTGCTTTTGTGTTTACTGTATCACAACACCTGAGCACAGTTCTGTTACTGTAGGAAAAAGCTTAGTGCTTCTTGATTCATCTTGTAACTTATGGTGCTTTTAACGTACCAGTCCCTCCCCATAAGAAAAAACAACCACCCCCAGTGCAATACCAATACTTCTCTTTTCCCCCCAGATCAGTCTTGGAGAATGTTGGTTTGTTTGTTTTACAGTGGAAGAGGATGAACTGCCAGACTTCAAGAAAGAGTCAGATCTGCCAATCATCCCTAATTACCTGGCTAACCCACCTTTCCCTTACGTTTATAACACCATGAGTAACAGTATTCCAGATCCCTCCATGAATGGGAGTATCTCACACTTAGAACCACGAGATGCTGACTCTGCTTCCTTACCTGATGTGGAGACTTATGCGCATGCACCACTACACCATGGGAATGCTGCTCCCGAGGTGGCTGATACTGCAGGCACACCATCACTGCCCTGTGGGTCTACTGTACCTCCGCACACAAAACCTGCCCTTCAGAGAGGTCCAATGTACCAGGGATCTGTGTCTTGGAGCAGAAGTGCCCCTTCGCCAGCTGGATCAAATCAGTCTGTGCCTCAGCAAGAGAATGGCTCCTGTATGGGGCCTGTGCCAGCGTTTCAGCCTGTTTTCTTCACTGGAGCTTTCCCACTTAATATGCAAGGTAACAGTCAAAATCTCTTCTCGCTTTGTCTTAGGAATTATGTGACATTGGACAATGAAAATAGACAACTCCAGGTTATATGTATTCAAAGCATTTCCTGAGATTTTCAGATTCCCACGCTTAGGCATTCAGGAAGCATTTGAAGGGAATTAAAGAGGCAGATACCCTGTTTCTGCTGGAACTGTTATTAAAATATTGGTGAAAACATTTGTTGTTTGTCTCATGCTCTAAAAGCATGCAGCCACCAGTGCAATTAATTCTTACATAGCATACTCCAAGCTGCAAATAAGGAATGTAACTACACAGCCAGTGAGCTCAAGAGAGAGCGTGCCATGGCTCAATCTGCAGACCTGAGCCTGGAGGTGCACGATTCCCTGATCTGCTATTTCTGCAGGTAAATTTTGCCTGCCCAAAGAAGGAAAGCTCAATTTCAGCTTCAGTTCAAAAGTTCATTCTTGAAATAAAAGGTGTTCTGATGCCATGAATTAGCAATGAGAAGTTAACTGATGACCAAAAGGATCAAAACCCGATAGGCATGATCTTGGATTACTCAGGAGGTTGATAACCAGTATCATCTGCTTTTAAGTTAGCTTAAATCCAGTAGGGTATGTGTCCATTCAAAGGTTCATATTTGCATTCACACACACTGTAATTAGATTTGCAATGATTTTCTCATATAGGTTGATGAAAGTCAAGCTAATGAAAACTGTGCTCATCCAAGTCCAGCTGTTTGCTTTCTGAGGACTCTTGTATTGTTGGAAATTATACAAACAAGAAATTATACAAACAATTACACAAACAAGATCATAGAAATATTTGGAAGTTCCTATAGATATATCTTTCCAATTCCTTTATATATTTTCCTGTTAATGTAGTTTTTTATTTCTAATAGAACTGGTCCTTAAAGTTAGAATACAAAACCCTAATCTCAGAGAAAATGACTTCATTGAAATTGAACTGGACAGACAAGAACTGACCTATAAGGAACTGCTCCGAGTGAGTTGCCGTGAGCTGGGCGTTAACCCTGAGCATGTACAGAAGATCAGAAAATTACCAAATACAATGTTAAGAAAGGTAAGAACTGTAAACTTTGAAGTGCAGTAACTTATAGAGAAGGTTTTTAGGTTAGCATTAAAAGCGATGTGTTGGTCACCTGCATAGGCCCATGCTGAAAAAAACCCAAAGCAACCAACAAAAACCCCCAAAGAAAAACCTCCTTTCAGCTACCAGCACTCAGCAGTTGTTTAATTGGGCCTTTTAGTAAAAAAGTTCTCAAGTTTCTTGATCATTTTCTTTCACAGATGTTTGGTGTTGAGCCCAGTTCATACCTGATTTCTCAGTTATGTTCTTAACTTCAGTACACCACACCACTGTGAGCTGCCATCAGCATTTGAAAGGCCTGCAAGTCCTGACTGAGTTTTGCTGGGTTAGTGAGGACTGTGTGGAGGCTTTTCAAGAACCAGAAAGGTGTTTCAGAATGATTGAGTGCAGGTCTCTCCATGTAACTCTTCACTCCAGTGACAGTCACCTGTGCAGCAAACAGGACATGGGCCTGTTGACCTGTTGTATGGGTTCACTGTTGACCTTTCTGTTGCTGTCAAATCCCTCTAGAGCATTGTTGGTGTCAGTCATGGCGCTAATCTGATTAGTACTAGACTAATAGACTTCACTGTACTGCATCCTCACTGACTATATGACGACTTACTCCGTGTTAGTCAAGAAGTGAAAGGAAAGTAAGACAGACAGACATAAGCAGTTCTGTCACTTGCCAACTTCAGTTGTGTTGAAAGGACTGGTTTTACTTCCAGCTGTAATTACTCAGGTTCTCTGGACTGCAGGACACTTATTGTTCCTTGAGGTGATACAGAACTAATTCTACTTAATGCTGTTTAGCAGCAGGGTTCTGCTGCAGTGGGAATCAGAGCTCATGCCTGTGCTGTGGGAGGGTGTCTTCCCTTGCTCTTCCATTGGAGACCCTTGCCAAGCCACTCTACCACCATGCTGGTGGGCTGCTGTAGAGGAAGCTGCATGCAGGACCTTCTTGGGTAGATGCAAGGATCAATTCATGAGCTTCTAAGAATTACCAAGGTGGGAGGGGGGGAAAGAGGATCTTTACAGGCGTAATTCCACTAATCACTTGCACTCATCAGTGTTGCATTCCTTCTAAAAATAGACTGAAGTGAGTAAGTGAATGGGATTCCAGAATAAATATAAGATGCAACAGGATGTCTGCTTTCTAGCTTACTGTAAATTGTCGTATTTACAGATAAATACGTACCTTGTGTTAGCATGAGCCTGTTACTTTAACTTACCTCTGCAAAATTGAAGTTTATCACCTAACAACTTACTGTATCTATTTAAAGGACAAAGATGTGGCAAGGCTACAGGATTTCCAAGAACTGGAGCTTGTTCTAACAGTAAGCGACAAAAACTTACTTTTCAGAGTCCCAACACTTTCTGAACGGAGTGGTTATAACAAGAAGGCATCAGAACTTACATATTAATTGTTTAAAGAATAAACCAGATTTGTAGCTCTGATTTTAAAATTAGGTTTGAAATATAGTATCTGTAAGGGCTAATCATGTAAAAAAAAAACCCTATTTTGTTAACCATGGAATGAACTAAAATTGTTATGCACAGTTACAGCCTCTAGTTAATCCAAGAGTAATGAGTCTGATGTAAAAGTAGCTTAATGCAAAGGAATTATTGGTAGAACTATCTGTTAATGCATCACTTTTCCTTATAAAAAGATAATCTTGAAATACTGCAGAGTTAGCAGCTCTCAGGGAAAGACTTACCTTAAGCTGTTCTAATAATTTGTTTGCTATAAAATAGCAGAGGTACTCAAGCTAAAGAACCTGCCATGAAACCCATTTAATATTTGTACTGAGTCCATTACCATTAACATTCACTGTTTGGATTATGCATTTTAATTCATATCTTAAAAGGAAAAAAGCAGAAGGGTTTGAATCTGTGGAAGAAGCACAAAATTATGTCTACTTTAAATACTATCAAGTGACTTATTACCTTAGAAGTAATCACTTACAAGTGATTTCTTAATCCCTGTTTACACTTTTCGCTATTTCTCAGGTTGAAAATAAAAAGTGATAGCATTTATCCAAATCATAAATATGCTCTCAACCAAAATCCCTTTTACTGTCAGTAAACAGTACTGACGTGCAGTTTAAAATACTGTTTTTCTTACTGTGTTGACATCGCATTTCTCCGACGCTGCTTTCATTTCCCCTTTTGAAAGCACAAAAACTGTATTTTACCTTTTACCTTTTACATTCCTGAGAAAGGTCACATCTTGAACATTTAAAGTTGCCTGTGTAAAAAGAAACTATGTATGGCCAGGGTTTTCTGGGCTGATACTAAATCTTGATGTTCCTATGCAATGTACTTTATTTTGCCACCAATGACTTGTGTTTACCCATATTGTTTACTGAAAAAGAATTACTTTTCCTGTTCCTGGTACTTAAAATGCAGAATTAGAATACTTTGCTATGAAATTCTGTAATAAATAAATTGAAAAGTATTTAAGAGCTGGATTTTATCATATTTTTTAGGGTTTTAGTATTTACTCAGTCATTTGCATTTGAGGAAGAGCTCTGTTTTGATAGCCTAACTGTAAAAGTATGTACTGCCTAAACCTAAAGTATGAGATGCATGTAACAGGCAAACAGAACATACAAACTCGATGGAACTTCCCCCTGTGTCTTCATCTTTCCCCTCCCTCACCACCAGTTGTTTTGGAAACTACAGCAACCAAAGGATGTTATTGGGGTCTTGTCCAAGATGCCTTGTCCAAGAATTTACAGCCTAAGTACAATGTATGTGGCCCTATAAATGGGATTTATAGAAATAGGATGCTGAGCAGGGAGGAAACACTGAGATGAGAACTGCGTTTGTGGCTCCAGATGACTGGAGTTAGGTACCCCCACAGCCTTGTTCCCTTTACTTGGAGGCTGTGGCAGGTAGAGAAGTTGGTTCTTCCACTGCAGTCAGAGCAGGCGCCTGTATTACAGCTAACACAAGAAGAATCAAATTCACTGGTGCTCTCTCTTTCCCATCCAGTGACTAGTACTTTGTGCAAAGGGAAGCAGCTTCAGCAGCAGATGAGCACACAAGAGGGAGCCCTCTCCCAATCTGCCTTGTAGTCGGATGGCCAGTGTTCACCTGGAAGCACAGATCCATGCAAACACTCCTGTGTACCAGTTAGCTAGACCGAAGCTCAGTCTCCTAAGGGTAATAGTAGAACGTTTTGTCACAGCAGAATAGCCTCTTCTGAAAACTGTTGGAGGTCAAATGTGTTCTGAGTCATTGCAGTAGCTGGGGTTTATAACAGATTGCTGGTGGTATGCTTACTGCTGGAATAATAAAACCATCGCTCCTCGTATCACACTGTTGCATTCTCCCTGGCACAAAACAGATGTGGTTTAGGCATCTGCTGTGAATGCCAACTAAACCCATGGAAGTACCAGGATTAACTGGTCAGACCTTCTATGAGGAAACTCAGTTTCCTTGTTACACTGATTATCCTGCAGATACCAATTGCTATCTATGCATTCCAAGGAATATTTTTATACCTTATGCAGTTTATACACAGAACATACTATTAACACTGCTAACAATCTGATCAGTGTATAGTCATTACATTACTGTGTACGATAAATAATTCATTACTTTGGGCTCTGCTATATGAACTGTGAATGGCAAATGAATGCTTGGCTGTAGATTCTTGTTTCTATTTAAGAAGTCTCATTTGTAAGAATTAATAAATGATTATTTTTGTCTTCTCAAAGTCTTTCTGAACTTTACTTCTGGGGAAACAGTGGAACTTTTTCTTCCTGGGTAGGTTCCTAGTGTGCTTGGTGTAGGGAGTGAGGAACTAAAGCAAAAGACATTCTGATTCTAGCAGCACATGTTGTTTAAACACAGGACTCCTTTTATCAGAGGAGGCTTCGTTATCAATAATAACGTAGATATTTAATTCTGCAAAACAAATCACACGTTATTTCAGGTGATTAAGTGTTGAATGAGAGAAATTATATACACATCTGCTCCGCTTAAGTGGAGTCTTACTCATAATGACTCCATGTGCAAGAGAGATAGATACAGCAAAATTATAACACTTCTGTGCCAATCATGTCCCTGCAGGCTTATGTGGAGTCTACCACACTGGAAGAAACTGTGTAGTTAATGATTTATATTAAGCCATCTGCAGGTTTAGTTTTAAATACATGTTACTTGTAATTCTTAGGCTGAAGAGGAATTCTATAATGCTGAAGTTGCCTTGGGCAGGGATACCAAAGGTCATAGAATAGCCCCCAGCCTTGAAACTGCTGCATTCAACTCCCTTGTCCTGATGGGAAGGACTGAAAGGAACAGGTTGGAGCCACACAGCGATTAAACATTATTTCACTGTTTTTCAGCTGAGTCATTGCTCAACAGGGCTTGTTTCCACTTCAGAACCAATGAATCCTTATGCAGAAAACACAGAGAACAGGTGTAATTTTTGGTACCGTTAATATAATTTACTAATTATAAACCTGAATACAGCACATATTGCCCTGTGACACATACATTTGCTTGGCAGAACGTTTGGCATTCTTTGGAAAAGAAAAAGCATATAATAAAATAACTTTATGTATATAGAAAATATTAAAAAATATAAAATTCACTTTCTGGTCCTTATAATTGTAAAATACTTTGTTCACATATCACAAGTTCAGCCTACTACAAAAGCTGTTGGTAAATTACAGTACATTCACAAGTCACTTTTGTGCCAAGTCAGTAATATTAGAAAAAACTAAACAAATACAACAAACCAAAACCCCAAAGGGTCTTCTTTTCATGCCAGTCCAGCATCCTTGGCCATACTGTAGAAAACACCCTTTGATTCTATAAGGTTTGCCGGTGTATCGAACTCAGCTACTGTTCCGTTGTCTAGAACAAGAACCCTGTGCCAAACAAAAGATGATGATGGGGGAAAAATACGTCAGAGAATTCCTTGCAAGAAATGAGATATCCCTTTTTATCACAAAGCAAACTGTTCTGATCGTTGCCTTGGCTTTGTTTTGCTCAATTCTTTTCACACATTGAAACACAATAGATGATAAATGTTCTACCTAAGCTGCTGTTTGATTTAAAAAGGCACGATCTCCCAGGGCCAATAAAGGGGGGAAGTACCATACTGGTAGTTCTGGAATTGAAAATAGGGTACCAGAAAGCCAAGGAGGTAAAAGCTCATGAAGTAAGGTATATATATATATATAAAATTGATACATAAATTTTATGTGCATATATATATATAATATATTTTAAAGTAATTAATACGATGTGAGTAAAAGAGTTATAGCAGCTGCTAGTGCAAAAAGGATTCATAAGCTTGCTGACAGTGCTATTAATCCAGCTGGGAAGTATGCCTTGTGCAGCTCTGGCTAGTGAATATAGAACCTATTTATTACACCACCAGAGGCATAGTCAGGTCTGGATATTCTAGGATTGTATGGCTTAAACATCATTGCTTACATACCACCTGACAAGATCATCAGTGTGACTATCTAGGGACAAACTGGACCCTCTCAAGTGATGCTTCAGGTACCCCGCCACGCACCATGAAGAGATTTTTACCTTGTGTAATCCATAATTGTGTTCAGCCTGTGCGCTATTGTCAGCACTGTGCAGTCTTCAAACTGGGTCCGAATTGTCATCTGGATCAGATCATCCGTCTCCAGATCAATGGCTGCTGTTGCTTCGTCTAGGATCAAGATCCTCGTCTTGCGGAGCAGCGCTCGTGCCAAGCAGACGAGTTGTCTTTGGCCAACACTGCAAGCAGAGATAGGGTTTCACAAAGAGGCCCCACTGTCCTTGGCTCTCTGCTGCTTACAATCACTTGTGCTAGAACAGATTACTCACCAGGTGAAGTTAGGGAACAAAACCCAATCGTATTTAGCAAACAGCCTGGTCTGTCAGCCCTAGAGCCAACATCCATCAGCATTACTCAGCTAATTTAGTGTATGTGTTCACTTACTGCCAGTACTGACAGCGCCAGCAAATGCCCCTTTCAGTCAGTGTGACAACTAATGATTACAGAATGATTACAGTGCTTCAGCCTGAGTTTTCAAAAGCACACACAGTGGTAACAACACTGAGCATGTGCAAGCTTATGAAAAGAGAAGAAAAAAGGAAGAATAAAAAAGTTCTGAGGTTGTCAGTCCTTTCCGCCATCACAGAAACATTCATCCCATACATAATGTGGTTACAGCACAGCCTTAGGAGCCAACGCAGAGTATCAAAGCATGGCATTTTATCATTCTCGTTCATGTCTTCATGGGTCTTCCAAATAATAATGGCAAATAAACACTGCTAAAGTATCAGTTTAGGCAGAGGACTCCTATTCAGCACAGCAGTTATATATGTTGCCATGGTATTGCCCTTCCTACCAAGTTTAAGGAACTGCCTATTTCTAATACCTGAGATTTCTTTCTTTACTGGTAAGACAGGATTTTGGTTTGGGAGAAACCCTTCCCAGCAGCAGAGAAGAATCAGATCTGGTGGCAGAGGCAGAACAGCAGGCAAATGTTTGAGCCTTAGTGGTTCTCTTGAAACAGAGGTATGTGGATAATCCTTTCAGACACAGTGTAAACCTGTGCTCAAGTGTTACTCACTGTTACAGCTCAGTGAATGCTCAGTGTATGTTTCTAGTCCAGTCATTCCTTACCTAAGATTTTCTCCACCTTCAGAGCATTCATAGTCCAGCATGGACGGCTGACTGCTGACAAACCTCTTCAAATGAGACAGTTCAAGAGCTTTCCATATTTCTTCATCTGAATACTTATTAAATGGGTCCAGGTTCATCCTCAGTGTTCCAGAAAAGAGAACAGGATCCTGGATATAAACCCAACATTCATTAGACAAGTGCTTTATCTGTGCAAGTACAGATACTATGAGTTACTGCTTTGAAGTCTCCATTGCACTGCAGGTAGACCACCTGCCAATCCCATCCACTCTGAAACTACATTACTTCAAACTCAAAATCCAACTGTAAAGATGCTTTATCCTAAACCTTGTTTTATCACCCAGCATCAGCTTAGAAGGTGACAGAAGAGCACCACTTAAACTATAAATAGTGGTCTTCTGAAACAATTTTCTGAGTGTAACAAAGCATTTTCCTCTGTGGATAAACCATTATTTATGGCTTGCTGCGCTGCGAGAGATCCTTCCTTTACTGTGATACACAGGAACCGTACCTGAGGGATAATGGTTAGCCTCGATCGAAGGTCATGGAGACCGATCTCTGCAATTTTCACACCATCAATCTTAATTTCCCCTTTTGCAGCTTCCAGGATCCTGAAGAGACAGAGCGTCATGGAGGACTTCCCTGCTCCGGTTCTGCCAACAATCCCAATCTACATCAAATTGTGGGTTTGACAACAAAGCAGACAATAGTTAAAATGAGAACAAAACCCAACAAAAGAACCCCAAACAAATCCCCAAGATGCCTCTAAGATATTTGACACAACATCTGAAGCTAAGGTAGAATGTAACCACCCATCCCTACAAGCCCCATGTCACACATTGCAATGTGGATATCACCATTCCCATCATTTAAATGGTATTCATAGAATCCCAGACTGGTTTGGGTTGGAAAGGACCTTAAGATCATCCAGTTCCAACCCCCCCTGCCATGAGCCGGGACACATCACACTAAACCAGGTCACCTGAGGCTCTGTCCAGCCTGGCCTTGAACACTACCAGGGATGGAGCATTCACAACTTCCCTGGGCAACCCATTCCAGTGCCTCACCACCCTCATAGTAAAGAATTTCTTCCTTATATCCAATCTGAACTCCCCCTGTTTCAGTTTGAACCCACTATTCCTTGTCCTATCACTACAGTCCCTGATGAAGACTCCCTCCCCAGCATCCTTATAGCATATTATTGCATATAAATATGTACATAGGCCTAGAGCCATCCTAGGTAATTTTGGTTGATGAGCTGAAATACCCATATTAGGAGTGCAAGGACAAGAAAGAAAGGCTTTTCAGAGAGCAATTCTGACTTCATGGTAAGCACATGTATCTTCATTCCAGAAGATGGTTGTCATCCTGTCTGCTTAGTGTAAGGATAATTCTCCTTTAAGTGGAGGACTTTCCCATGCTAATTGCTCTGTCACCAGCACACAAACCCCAGAACTTTCAATTGAAGCATGAAGAAATGAATGTCCCAGAACAAAGAGAACTTCCTGATTAAGCAAGCAAAGAATGTCATATCCTTCCGTGCCAGAAGCTTCACAGGGAAAGCCAGGGAGCGGAAAAAGCTGGAATTCCTTCTCCCATCTGCACTGCTTCAGAAAAACCACTCTTGTCACTGAATTTTTGTCACTTGTGCTGGTGCCTCCCACACCACGCACAGTAGCCTGTTGCCAACTTGGGAAGTCCAGAAAGCCCCATGCCATTGGTCCTGCTGCTTCCAGCCTGGAGGATGCTGCCACACCAACAGCACGGGTGTCACTGTTAGCTCTTGCAGTGCCAGCTGGAGTAGGTCTCCACCACTGGGGCAAGTGTGCTTGTAGACCCTGTCCTCTACTCCATGGCTGTCACTGGCAGCCCAAGAGCAAAGGTCTAGCAAAGACACAGAGCTGGAAACTCACCTTTTCTCCACCGTGCACTTGGAGGTTTAGACCCTTCAGCACCAGGTCCAGGCCCTTCCTGTACCTCACTGAGTAATTCACAAACTCCAGCTCTCCCTTGGATGGCCAGTCTTCTGGGGGGCTCTTGCCCTCAATAACCCAGGGAGCCTGAGGGAAAGAGAAGTCAGAAATGCTTCGTAAAGGTTTAAGGAAAAGTGTCTCAAACTCAGATACAAACATTAATGTTTGTGGGTTTGTGATAAATCAGATCTCCACTACCAGGTACATTTAAATAATGAGGCGAACCCATGGGTTCTGAAGCATCCACCCATTCTGGTGTGAAGTTTACAGCAAAGAAGTCTGTGCACATAGGGCCAAATCCCCAGTAGATATACATTTACATTTTTCCCACTAACTTTATTAGAACACTGTCTGTTTCATACCAGTTCAAGCTCTGGCTTATAACGTGTACCAAACAAGTTGTCTAGCTTCATTTTAGCTTCCAGATTAAATCCTTGATCTCCAGAACCTTACACTGCAGTTCTCCTCAGATCCTTCATTTCCTCATTAGTATCCCATCTAACACACCCCAGTATGTCTGGAAAGCACCAGATTTCCCAGCATAGCTCCATCTGCCACCTCTAAAAGTCTCTAGCAACAACAGTAGATGATTGGATGCTTTCCCTGGATTTGGCAGTCCAGTGTTCCTAGGTACGATGGTCTCCCATGGGAGATGAGGACTGATTACGCTGATTAAATAGAAATACTACTGAAAACATGTGCACAGCCTGACAGCTGCACTGCAGCTGTGCCCACTAGCAGGATCACAGCCCCATCAATGCAGGTAGGGCTATGCATCAAACGCTTCAAACCCAATGGGAGCAATATTCTGGTGGTGAAACTCATCTCTCTTGTGCTATAGCCACTCACAATAGCAGCAAATGAGATGCTGAGCGCAGGCTGCATAAGGACAGTAATAATTTGGAGCTGCGATAGCATAAATTACAGTTCAGAGTGTGACATTTGTTCAGGTTGAATGAGAACACTCTCAGAGCAGGAATTGTCTCAAGAGTCTAAAGAGAGACCATGTAAATGTGGGCATTAAAATTTCACCCCACTTGATGGTGAGCATGCTTGATGCTCGGTAGCTGACCTCTGTTTCAGTTTCTGAGTACTCTTTTATTCTTTCAACAGCCACAATGTTAGTCTCAAGTTCAGAAGTCATTCGGACCATCCAATTCAGAGACAAGGTCACCTTGGAGAAGACAAGGAGCAAAAGTATCACCCACAACGGAAGAACAGGTTTAATAATAACAACAACAAAACCACACTGCTATTACATGGATTAACATTTATATTACAAATGGAATAATTACCTTTGCATTGACATTAGTACCATTACTGGGACAAGAAATCTACAGAGAATCAAGTGCTCAGGTGAAGAAGCTTCTGCAACCCATGATGATTTAACAATTGGCCCTCAAAAAAGCTGGTTGGAAGCAATAGTCATGGGTCTCACTGGAACACTGAGGCCATTAAATCTGCTAAACTGCCCACAGCTTGGGTGAGTACCCTTTATCTTGCCTATTTATGAGCCCTATTGATCTGCCTGTGATTACCTGGACACACTGATCACACCTAACAGGCATGATGCAGGACACATTAAGCCCATACTGCTCAAACGACCTGTTCTTGGTGGGTGCACCTCACACTTCCTGAGTTTCCATGCTGCTGCTGGGGATACTGGGGTGCAGCACAACCTCAATGCTCCCAAAGTGCCCTGAAATCCTGCTGCAGGAGAGCTTGCTAATGGTCTGTCAGCATTCAGTGTAAGTCTCTATTGTTTACAGATGCCCCACAACTCATTTTATGATTTCCTTATTAACTTCAGCTTTAATAGACTTAAATGACTGCCCATATATCCAGACCATCCACAACAGTGCAAACCCATCAACAAACAGAAAGCTGTACCACATACCTGTAACGCATACGATACTGAAAGTCCTACCAAGCCAGCATTCAGGCTGTTTTTACCGATCACAGCAAAAAGGGCAGCGAAAAGGACAATACAGTTCCCCACAAATTCAACTCGAATGCCCAGCCACCTGGGAGAAAGGCAGATTAAAGCAGAGTGGTTAAATGGTCCCTTGGACCAGTTAGGGATGCTCTAAGTGGAAACAAGATATTATATGCCTTTTTACCTGTTTGATACTATGCCAGGATAGTAACTCTTCTGATTTTCATCCATCCTCAGGTCACTGATTTCTATGAAGGACTTCACTCTGCCGTAGGCTCTGATGACACTGGCCCCTGATATTGTTTCTGAGAAGTGGGAGTAGATGGGAGATCTGCTTATGGACTCCAGGCGCTTCAGCTGGCGGGAGGTAGCTACGTAGAACCGCTGCCGTTTTGGGGAGAAAATGGAAGGAAACATGAAACGCTTTAATTAACAGTGAAGAATTTGTTAGGTTAAGGATTTAAAGGAGATTGTTACTGATGCACTTCAATCCCCTCAAATATTCTCTATGCTAAGAATTTCAAGAAAGCTATCTTGGCTCCACTTCACAGCAGAGTTGGGTAACTGCAGTTTCTATAGACTGTAAGTAGAATTTCTTCATGTCACTTTCAATTTAGTTCATATAGCCTAAAATAATGAACCCATTTGTAAGAGCCTCATTTTTCAAGATGATGAAGCACAAATCTGCACCTCCATTATCAGGTCTCTATTTACACTCTAGAAAATAAGCTTCATTTTTGCTCAGAAATCAATAAAATTGATGCTTTCTATTTTCAACACTTTAACTCCTCACCACCTTAAGCATTTGTCAGTATGTCAAATATATACACACTTCAATATCCTGAAGTGCACTATGGCTCTGCCTCTAGCAGTCGGCTTACTTGTTTTTACTTAAGAGCAAAAAAAGAGTTATTCCATGGTCACATCTCTCAGGACATTTTTCTGAGAGAAGGATGTTCTGTTTACACCAATATGTTATTACTGCAGATACTTCAATTTCCCCTCAAATTCATGTCGTTTGTTCCTAAAAAGAAACACGATCAATGCAGTGAGGATCATCGCAATGGCAGCCAGATATTTTTCCAGTTACCTGAACAAAGAAGTACAGAATTGCAAGTGGAACTATAACCACAGCGAAGAGCGGAGTACTTCCTATAATTACAATCATCGTCGATAGAGAGGTGAAGAGGGTTCCGAGGAACATGAGGATGGTCGGTGGGATCACTTCATCGATCACATAGATGTCCTTTGAGAAGCGGTTGATGATGCGGCCGGTGGGAGTGGTGTCATAGAAGGACTGTGGGGTGTGAAATTTGTTCTCCAGCAGGGCAGCATGCAGGGACCGGGCTGCATTAATGCCTCCCATGGCCAGGGTGAAGGAGCTGATGAGTACTATAAGGCCTAACACATGAAGAGGAGATGTGTTAACAGGTGAACATGATGTTCCCAATCACAGCTCTGACTCGCTGCAGTTTGTTGTGATAGAAGCTTGTTTTGCTTGATCATATTCCCTGCCCACCCTTCTCTTACCATGCACATCAGCACTACAGCATTGCAGTCACTGCTGCCTAAAGCACAGGAACAGGTCCTGTAGGATTTCACCATGCTGTTCCTACAAGAACATATCCTGTAGGATTTCACCATGCTGTCCCTACAGGAACATGTCCTGTAGGATTTCACTATGCTGTCCACATTAGACGGATGCACAACCATCTTCCCTCTGCTTTCCACAAGCCTCCATGAAGTCCTAATGCTACAACTTCACCCCAACCCTTCAGTCTCTTCCGCACCTATATTAGCATGTTTTCTTTCCAACTTAACCTCTCTCAAGCTTCCATCTTACCCCCTCCAAAGGCTTCACAACAAAATTACAGGTGTTGGGCTGAGCTCAGACGCTGTAGGTCCAGGTTACATTACTCCCCTTTCTGAGCATAGGATCTGGGGGCCAATTCAGGGCCACAGCAACTGGTGCCATGGCTTCCCCATGTAATTCCTCCTTACTAAACATTGAGACATTGTGATTTCATCTGGCCTCACCTTGCAAGAGGCCCAAGGCAGCGTAGACCCCGATTCGCATGGCTGTGTTGTGCTGAGACCCATTTATCACGGGCTCATTGGTCCAGTCGCTGAGCCACACGTTGGCCCCAATGGCAGCAGCATTTTGACAGCAGTATAGGAAACATATCACTAAAGAAATGACAGGGCCGACAGCCTTCATGTATTGCCAGAACACCGTTAGCTTTACCTGCAAAATCACACAGCACAACCGGTTTGTACAACTTACACAATCAGGACTGTAAACAGTGTGAAAGACACAAATTCTTCACCAGAGGAACTGCTAAATTCAAAACGGCCCCAAGCCCTAACACCCCCCAGGCAACAGTTCATCCATGGGAGCTCCACGTGAGGGTAATGACACTGAAAACAAGTCAGAAACGCCTCTGAAATCCCCTTTCCTCCATTTTGAGGTGTTTTGTTAGTTTTGTAGGGGTCTAGTTTTTAAGACTATGAAAAAAAGTAAGAAAAGATGTAACGAGAACAGGAGCCAAGTTTTTCAGGCAAAAGAAGCAACTTGGCAGGCTATCGAGCTCAAGACTATTTTAAGTGGCCTATTTACAGAAAAGTGCTGAATGTGCCTCCATTCAGGTGTCTTTGCAGCAGCTTAACTGAGGTACCAAATGCTGGTGCGCCCCAACAGGAACATAAACAGATGATGCTGCTGGCAAAAAGTAAAGATGCTGTCTCTGAGGTAGTGCAAAAAGGCAGAGAAGCAAAAGGAGACAGAGACTCAGGACAAAACCAAGTCTTATAAAAGCCCCAAACCCATGAGAAGGAATAATTAAAGGAACAAGTGTTGTTGATTAGGGACTTTGTAAGCTAAAATAATCCACAGAAACAGTTAATTAGATGTCTGTGCCATGGACCATGTACATCAGGCTCAACAGGAAACAGCTTTCTGAAGCAGAGGGAAGGGGGTTTCTTTAACAAAACCTCCTGCTCTTTCTTTGACTTTGGTATTCCCATCTTCTTTTAATTCCTTCTCTCTTTTTCCCTGCTCCCATTTCAACCCCCCTGGCCCTGTTTGGGAAGAGTACAGCCTTCTTTTGTACCTATAAAATGCTCTCAAAGATGGGGTGGCAGGTATCCTTTAGGCAGACCAGACCCGCTGGCACACAGCAGGCAGCTGGCTCCTATAACCCACTGCTGCGGTTCATCAAACAGCCTGTGCTGCAGCTGGACTCAACAGCAGCCAAACGGGTTTAAAACCAACAGTGCTGAAAGCTCTGCAGCACAAAGCAGGGCTGACAGAGCACAGAGACACGGGATCAGGCAACTGTGGCAGGAGCTGGAAGGGATATTTTCCCCTTTTCCCTAAGTACATGGCCCTTGCCAGGTGCAGAAACCTCTGCCAAAATCCCAGATTTTAATGATCTGTGGCCACCAGATTAATGCCTAAAGCCTGCAGCCGTGATTTATACAATACATTTAACAGAACTGGAGCAAATGTAGAAATAAACCAGAAAAGAATGCAGGAGAAAGGAGTGGGGAATCAAACCATACCCTTCCCGTTTCAGCTGTTTCAGCCTGAATAAGTTTCTCGTTCGGGTTTTTTCTTGGCAGAGGAGGCTCTGCTGGCTTCTTTTCACAGATTCTTCGTTTCGTTGACATCTTGTTAGGACATTCTCCTCCCTCAGAAGATATGACACTAAGCTCCCTGGGTAAAACGCAAGAGTCATTAGGAGAAAAAGGGCATATTTTGGCAGTGCTACACCACGAATGAGATGCAGCACATTGGACTTATTCCCAGCTCCTCTGCTGAGCTCCCATGCCAGCCTCACTCACAGCCATAGGTGCTTGTACCACCCCTCTGAATGTTCAGTGATGCTCAATGATGCCTGAAGCATGGTACCCAACAAAGGTACTTTTTAGTAAAGGCCTTTAGAGGCTTCATCACAAGACAAGACATTTCAAAACTAATCCCTGATCTTCTCTGTTTTGACATCAACAGTAGCTGGACAGCATCTATGGGTATGGTTATAAACACTTATCAATGGAAAGGCACAATGCAAAGGGTTTATATGCAACTCCCAGCAGTTAATTGTTGTGTGGGTTCATACATGCAGTGGTGTTACCAAAAACCACAGTTGCTTTAGGGCACTGGACTGCAGGAGTAGATGTTTGATCTTCTTTGCACGTTCTTTCACATTTATTTTCAAAAGGGCACCAAAACAGTGTATTTATAAGAGGAAACTAAAGCCCCACTGAGAAGCCACACGTGAATGACATCTTTCAGATGTGTTTCACCCCAGACACACACACATGAACCTCATGTTTACCTAAGGAACTGTTTGCGGACCTCGTTTGTCACTGGTTCATTATCTGCCAGATCGGTGTGGATGCTGAGGGTGTCTTCAGCTAACAGGACTTCCTCCTCCTCCAGCACTGCAAAACAAGATCTCGCCTCAGCTTCTGCTGAATAAAGCAGACAGCACAGAAAAGAGGTGGCCATGCAAAGCGACAGTCATGAAAACCCATTCCATAGCAGGAAAATCATAGTGCATAAACTTGCCAATAGTTTTGCTTACATCACTTCTCCTAACTGAATTGTAAAGATCTTATAAGGCAGACTGGCTGCTGACAAATGAATATACATCACATTCATTTAGAGCATCAGCAATGTTAAGCATTAGTATTAAGGCATGATCTTGGGATGGGGGAGTCATGCAGGAACTACTGCAAGCCTCTGCTGCTGCTACAAGATACCATACATGTTCCCCCCTGCCTGTCTGGAGCAGTGCTGCAATCAAAGAGCATGGGAACACTCTCACACAGAGGAAACATTTACTGAAATGTTCTTGTCTTCTATTATTTCATCAGAATAAAACCAAGCTGAAAAGTAACCAAGATTAAAATCTCATTTCAACCTCACTATATGAAAAACAACAGCAGCACGCAGAGTTAAAATACCATACTCTGTGCAGCCCCTTTGACAGCAAGTACAGTTCGTTCTTGGCCACTCCATTTTCCTGCTGAGCTTGACTTTGTCAATTGTAAAATAAATTGCTAACTTTCAATATTTCATGATTTTAAAGAAATCTGTGGAAACGTTTCTCAATAACACAGACCTGGCCATAGACAATGATTTTCGTAGCAGGGCAGAAAGGCAAATGCCAGGTTGTCATGAAAGCAGGGGCCCCTTTATACAGAGAAAATACCTATAATCTGGTTGAGAGAAAAAGACACGTTTTAAGAAAAAGCAGCTCTGTACCTGTTGGTTCGTCCTCTTCGATGTCCTCATCAAGGGAATAATTCCGCAGGAATTCGGCAAAGGCCTTGTTCTGTTTCAGAAGGTCTTGGTAAGATCCCATTTCGGAGATTTTGCCATCTCCCAGGACAACGATGTGGTCCACCTGAGGCAGGAAGCTGATGCCATGGGTCACCAGAATTCGGGTCTGGAAAGGGAAAGAGAAAAAGCCCGCATCTCTTAGTTGTCACTGTGGTGAACTACTCAGCAAGCCAAATATTACCACGTCTTTGGGACAGGGGGTGAGTTATTGTGTCAAGGTGAAATGCCAGGGGAAATACAATGTCCCTTTTAGCCAGACTAGCTTGGAAACATGCACAAGAACTCACACTACTTTCAACTGCTTGCTGATATAACCATGGGGGGAAGTAAACCAACTGAATGATTATTCCCCTTCTCCCTTACGCTGATTTTCATTGCAGCCCTTCCCTTTGGAGCTCTGAGATAGTCTGAGAAGATCATAACAGGAGTAAAAGGGAACCAAAGAGCCTGCAATCTGACTGCAGGCTGCCAAAGACCTCTGTAAAATCAGCAAGCTGTGACAACTTCCTCTGCACTGCCTCCAAGTACCAACAGGCAGTACTATGCTGACAACCTTTGCAGGTTTCTGCAAATGCCTTGTTCTTGGAGATCTTACGGTAGGGATCTTAAAAGACAGACCAAGTTTCTGCCTCTACACGTTGTGACTAGATCACATCACTTCTGGGCATGCCTGAATAGCAGCTCACTGCAGTCTGAGTTGTGGGGAAGAGGTGCCTGCATTGCCAATGGAACACAGGAATGATTCGGCGCTTCCAGCCTCAGTGGTGGAACAGCTTTCCTGTTACCCATCAGCATCTGTGTGTGTTTTCAAGAGGATCTAAACGCCAGCTTACCTTTCCTTTAAGTACCCCATCCGGACCAATAACTTTGTCAAAGATGTGCTTCGCAACATGCGAGTCCACAGCAGAGAGAGGATCATCCAAGAGGTAAATGTCAGAGTTGCTGTACACTGCACGAGCCAGGCTCACTCGCTGCCTCTGGCCACCAGAGAGGTTGATGCCCTGGAGGGAAGAGAGGAGAGAACAAAACACGTCACACAACAGCAGCTATGACTTGCCATGGCTCTCACCCAGTCAAACACTCAGATGCTAAATCGAAACATAAGATGCTGAAGAGAATAACCCACTCAGAGCCAGAGACGGGAACAGAACGCCTCTAAATCTGTTTGTTCACTGCCAAACTTCCACTCACCCAGCAATCTGGAGATGGAATAAGCCTCTTGCTTAATAAGCTCCTAAAGAGAGCTGTTAAAACACAGAGCTATAAAAAGGAAGACCATCAAACAGGACGTAAAATGCAAACATTCAAAGCAGGGCTGCAGCACCTGGAACATCTTCCTTATATACAAATCCTTACATACAAATCCACATATCCACCCCATATCCTGGAATCTATCTCAAATTTAGTGGCCTATGAGAAAGAAATAATCTCTGTTGGTATCACAGATGTAAAAGTTTCTCATTAAAATGAGGTGCTAAGGGATGATCATATCACTTTTTCACTTGAAGCATGCCATGTGTTACCTCCCTTTTTATCCCTGTAGGAAAAGGAAGGGCTTTACATATTCTGGACAGATGCACCTTTACAATTGGACAACAAATGGAAGATGCTCTGATCTTCCAGGACTAGATGTGCAATTATGTGTCAGAGCATGAACACACGCTTAAAGTCAGGAACAAGTTTAAGTCCAACTGCGTTGCACAAAACTGCTTTGCGTGTTTCAGTGTTGATTGCAGCAGGGATGCTACTGTACAGATCAAACGATATCATGTGCTGATTTGACTCTCTCTTCAGCTAGAACAGGAATCACCAAGCAGGTCTGACTTAAATTACCTATTCAGATAGGTTACCTTCTCTCCTATCTCAGTCTGGTCTCCTCCTGGCAGCACTTCCAGGTCAGTTTTCAAAGCACAGGCCTCCAGGATGTTTTGGTACTTTTGTTCATTAGGAGCTTGGCCAAACAAAATGTTATCTTTCAGTGTGGCATTCTGGATCCAGGCTTGTTGGGGCACATAAGCAACAGAACCCTACAACAAGGAGGGAGAAAGGAAACCTGTGGCTTGTAACAACCAGCAATTCATGCTTACAACTCAGATTAAGATCTGCAGCACATACATACAGCTCCTGCTTGATATACATTCACATCATACATACATATGTACTACATGTACATGTATAGATGATAGAATTGGGAAAGTTATTCCATATAAAACACAACTGAATAGGTGTGGCCAAAGCCCAAATAAACACACAGACAAGCTGCCACAGGAGCAAGGAGAATTCCCTCTCTAGCCTGATACGCACTATAAGCAATGGCAGGCATAAGCAGCACATTTCCATACCATCATTAAATGGCATCATAAACAATACCAACCTTGACAGCCACTTCTCCTTCCAGCTTTTCCATTTCACCCAGGAGAGCAGACACCAGAGAAGACTTCCCACAGCCAACATGGCCAACAACAGCAACCAAAGCACCACTGGGGACCAACAGATTTATACTGTGGAGGAAACAGGCTGGAAATTAATTAAACATTAGTTTACTACAGACATTATGGGTCTTTAAACCAGGGCTGAAATAGGCAGTGACAAATCAGCCTGACTGGATATAGCAAGCATAGCTTGGTCGCTGGTCTTCTCTTCCTTTTCTTGCGTACAATCAACTGTAACCAGAACTGCAGGGGTAAATAGAAACCCAGCATTAATCTATCCTGTTGGTTGTTAAAGAGGCAGGATTGATAGCAAGCCCCTGTGCTGTGTCCTCTCAGTTCATCAGCAAGTCAAACAGGGTTAATAGGCATTTTGATAGCAGACATCTTCCAGAAGCCGTTTGGGTTTTGATTTTAAAACCAAGACCAATTGTACAAAAGTAGTGGATGAACGCATCCCATCTAAAAATGTTCAAGTCACTTCAGCACCCTGTTCCCAGTGCTAGTAACAGGGTTCAGAACAACACAAGAAAAACAAAACTTTCTCAGTTAAAATCCTTTATTGTTTCCCCCACTGTGTTCTTGAAGGTCCTGGTTTTGAAGGTGAACTGATACAGAAATGACTGATGGACACAGTCTCCTTGCCATCAAAATGCCTTTCACTAATGAGATCAAGCCAGACTTATGTTTGTGATGCAGAACTAGGGCTTTAATTCTTGCACAGATTCTCACCAAGCAGTTAGTTGATGTTTTGAACAGTGAAAGAGGGTTTCTGTTTGTTCCTTTGCTTGTTTTAAGGAAAAATTCGAAACAGAAAGCCTCAAAATCACTACAATTTTTAATCTTTTCCATTATTCTTTTCCTCTGAGTTTTACTTTACTAAGTCACCAGGTAACTTTTAGGCCCAAATGGCTGACAATTTGAGCTAAAGACACGTAGTTCTTTCTGATGTAAACCCCAGCACACTGAAGTAAGCCTGGCTGCAGATAGGGTTGCACGGATGAAACTGGCTGCTTTGAACTCCAAGCACCTTGCTTGCAAGTTACCCATGTATATAAAACCTGTTGACATAATACACTCAGCACGGCAGCACGAGCTCCTCACACTGAGCATTCCAAGAATACTTCTCAGGTTTCTGTGATTTTAATCTGATAACAAAACCTAACATAAGGAAGTATTTGCTTCCAGGCATTTGATTCGTTTTTATTCATTCAAACTGGCCAATGAGCAATATGTGCACCCCCTTAGTTTGGAAATGGTCCATCTACAGCCAGAGGGATGAGTCTGCCACAAGAGGCTTAGAACAGACGACTGATGGCACACCCAAGTCCAAATCCCAACATCCCAACTGTCCCCATAATTCAGGAGATGAGTTTGATTTGTTCAACACTTTAGTTCAAAAAAACTGTCTATTTAAGAAACTTATGCAGCCTTTCTGTCCTTTAACAGGTAACTATTTTATGCTACTGCTGTGGAGTTAATGCCTTACAAAACTGTTCTGTAAAGCCTAAATACCATGAGGCATGAGGATTAGCTCAGTGTTTTAAAGGCAGAAGAGAGGCACATGTGATGTGTGGAAATAACCTCTTCCAGAAGCAAGCTGCAGGTATTACTAAGCATCTTTCAAAGAGACTGCCCAGAAGCCAGAAACCAGGAAGCAGGTAGACGTTGCACTGCAACTGCATAAAGGTATCTTACTCTTTCAGAGATGGCTTCAGCTCCTTTCCCCAGCTGAATGATGCATTTGTTACACTGATGGCATTGCCTGTATGACAAAAACACAATAATAGAGAAGGCAGGAAATGTATTATACAGAACAGTACGGCTGAGGAACCAGCAGACAGAAGAATCTTTATTTCTGGGTGTTTCATGTACACTGCAGTTCCCATTTCTACTGGCATGGGAAGCACAGTCTCATGACTGTGGGTCACAAGACAGGCTTCTTAAGAGTGAAAATAACTGATTGCAGCTTAAGCTATAGACTGGAGCTTACAGACCTATGGAGCTCAAAATCTGCCCTCTTTACCTTGCCCTGGTGATGCTGGTCTCATCATTTGCTGCTCAGAATCCCTGTCCAACTGTCAGCACAACTTCACTTTAGAACCCCCTTTCAAGTTGGTAGGAGACTACTGCATGCTGTTGGCTTTAATGTATCTGATAAAATTTCCCTCTGAGCAGCTTTTTTCTTGCCACACTAACAAGTTACAGATCTGCAGGCTTTCTTTACCTCCTGGTGGGGTGATGTAGCACAGCATCTGCATGACAGCCACACAACCATCCCTCCTTCTCTATGGCATCACACACAAGTTTCAAACCACAGTATCAGCAAAGTGTATTACATGAGAACACATCTTTTGGAGACCGCCTGGTTTTCTCATTTGTTTTGGGATACTGTTTCCATAAGAAGAAATCAAAACTGTTCACAATGGTCCTGAGCATTTGTGCAGCGTGAAAGGTTTGAACAGGTCTTGCTGTCCCTAGTCAGTGGATGCACTTCACTATTCAGTGCTGTTAGCATCCAATACATTGCAGATGCAAACTCGGCCCAGTGACTCAGCTCAAAGCTCAAAAACAGGCAGCAACTTCTGCAGTTTCCACATAGTCTGAACAGCAAACATGTACTTTTCAAAGCAGCAATTTCTTTTCATTAAAACCAAGATTATTATTGTTATTCGTTTTTGCCTTTTTTCAGACCTCAACCAGTCCAAACCAAACACAGAAGGTTTATTGTATTAGCACAGTGTAGAGAAATACTGATGTCTTTACCTGGTGCAATCACTTTTGTTTCCACAGAATTCGGATCAAGTTCATCATGACTCAGGAACTGCTGAATTCTCTTTAGGGAAACACTTGTCTAAGAAAAGAGTGCGAGTTATTTTGTCATTCTTTTCATGGGGATTTAATGCTCTTACTACTGAAAAAGAACGCATGCAGAATGGCTTCAGCTTTCACCCCTGGGCTTCCTCAGTGGTGACTCATCCCTTCCCTGCCATCAGTCTGATGGTGAAATTCAGGCTTTTAAATGGTGAAATTTCTCAGCCCAAGCTGAGTTCATCTGAGCAAAGCAAAATTCACACAGGCAAGAGCTCACTCAGCAGCCAGGCTTCCCAATGCAGGGCAGCGGCAGAGAAAGGGTATCAGAAAGAAAACCAGCTCACAGGCAGATGCAAGGGATCTCTGCATGCTGGAAACCAGGGACATCGGAGGCTCTTTTTGTTCAAGCTGTTGCAAACAACTTCTGTACCAGATCCTCCTTACCTGTGCAATGTTGCTGATGACTTGTGGAAGCATACTGAGGGGAAACTTTAGGATGTTAAACAAGGAAAGGGAGACAAAAGCCTTTTCTGCATCCAGGATATTCTTGTCATCCACTGAGACATACACAGCAAATGTTGTCAACGCCACCTGAAAGCCAGAAAATGAGTTTGCTGTGAGATGTGTAATATTCTGACATTTTCAGACGCAGTCAAGCCTGATAGGCATCTTTGCAATAAAAGTATCAACAACAAAATCAGGCAAATTCTCCCTTTCTGACCTTTTCAACGTGCTTGAAGAATGACAAGTCACATGAGCAAGTCGATACAAAAAAGGGCATGTGGAATAAAATAGCTTTTGGATTACTAATGGCTACATTCAGTTGGAGATTCAAGAGGCGAACTACAGAGCTCGGGTAAATACAAATGAGAAGCTGTTATCTGGCTGTGGTTTGGCTGCATTTCCAACCTCACCCAACCGAATTTTCCCATTGTTAACTGCAGGCTAAGCAAACAAGGCTTACTGATCAGTAGGAAAGGGAGTAAAATCCAGGTTTTTTGCTGGTTCCCTGTACGACAGGGACCATTCACGACCATCCTATGCAGTAAACTAACGGTGAGCAGGAATGAGGATGTGTATTTTAGGAAGCTCATTTAAGGAAACATGAAAGAAGCAGGATCTTGAAGCCATTAAGAATATTTCTGCAGGGTTGGGCCTTCAGTCTTAAAAACTAGGAATATTTTTGACAAAGCACTTATCTGAATGCTTTTGTTACCCATTCTGGAAAAGGGATGAAGCGGAAAACAGAGGGAAAGAGAAAAATTGAGGAAAAACGCATTTCAGAATTGGCAATGTATTATTTGGGCTTTATTTTTTTACATAAATCAGTCTTGGTTTTAGATAGAATAATTTAGAATTTAGGTAGAATAATGTAGCAAATCCCCCTCCCACTAACACAAGCAGAGCACTGTAACATAAAAGGTAGAAGAGAGCTAAAGGCAGACGTTGTCCTGATTGACTCAATTGATTTCTTCGTGCTATTTTGGCTATGCACAGATATCTCTGAGCTTTCAAATTCTAGTTTCAATTTGTTATGGCAAGTATTCTGAAGTGGCTGGAAATTCTCCAGTGACAGCAGTTCCCAGCTTCCACTGGCAGGCTTTATCAAGAAATACTTTAATACCGATTAACAGAGAGGCTCTGGAGAACAGGGAACTTTGCGTCAAAGCATGTGAATATGAGGGGGTTTTTAATAGTATTTACATTTTATTCCTATGTACATTTAGCAAGCAGAAAGCCCCACACTTCTCCTTCACGGATGCACTTGTCCATGCAAATTCCATTTACCAGGAATGGTGCGCTGATCCATGCAAAGTTGGACAAAGAATTGAGGTAGGCAGATTTTTTGAGGACTCGCAGCTCATTCTTTCGTATCTCCAAAACCTTCTCTGAGAATGATGGCTCCCAAGCATAGAGCTTCAGCACTTTTATGCCACCCAGAATCTCATTCATTAACTTAATGCGGGAGTCTTTGTATCGCATTTGTTCCACCTAGGTTATTAGTAAACACAGGAGACAAAGTGTCACAGGAGAAGAGAGTTTTCCATGCGTTGTCTCACAGTGATGGTCCTTGGGCTATTTCTAAAGAGGATGCACAAGATAACTGAACAAAGACAGACTGCTCTCAGTATTACTGTGCAAGTCTATACCTCCAAAGTAATCCGAAACCAGAGTACAAAAGCTTTCCCCTTATCTTCACTATTATGCTTTCAAAGCCACCTTAAAGAAGGATTCAGGCACTTCACAAAAATACTACTCTGCTTCTTCCTTTGATTTTCCTAATATGCATAGCTGTATTTCTTGGGGTATCCCTTGACAATTGTGGTTACTCCTAGCTTATTTTTGTTCCTACACATTAGAATACAGTGCTTCATGCTTATTTAAACAACATAAAAAGTCCCTGCTCAGCTGTATAGACAGAAAACCTGCATTCACACATATGCAGGCCAAGTTAAGCAGCTCTGCAGATCTTATAATGGGCAAGGGAGAAAAGGAATGTTAATACTAATGTGACAGCATCAAAGAGATTTAGTGGGAAGTCTGGACGTCTCTTTAAGGCATGTAATAATAGCTTAAATGTCATAATTTGTATTTGTTTTCCAACTTTTACCTTTATACATCAACAGAAGATTTAACAAATCTTCCATAGAGTCACTGATAGGCTGGACAGCACAAGCCACTTACTACTTTTTTCTAGCACAAAGCCAGAGGGCACTATTATATTGGTTTTTTCAGCCTTCCTTGACTAGAGACTACAAAGAAAGGAATAAAGGCTCCTTTTACCTTAAGACACTAATTCAACTTTAGCCCAGATCAGTAGCAGCAAAAAATCAACACTGGCTATTAGCATAAAACCCATGCTGCCAGGTTTCAGCTCCCATCTCTGAAAACAGTCATTCACAGCTTAAAGAACAGCATTTATTTCCTTTTTCTCTAGATGCTCCTAGAAGGAGCTCCCAGCCAAAGGGATATGGAGACAAAGAGATTTGCTAATCCCAGAAGCTGCTCCAGAGCCACTGACTCAACACCACACCTTTCCCTTAAACAGCATTCAATTCACTATGGAAAACCTAACTGAGAAGATACAGTTATTAAATATATTAGTAAGATCTTACTCATAAGTAAACTGCAAATGGCAGCTCATTAACAGCCAAGACAACCACTGATGCCTTAACTTCTCATAGCACAGCTGCCAATTCAGGTAACATCACCGTCTCTGCTGGTACCTTACCTGGAATGCTCTGGTTTTCATTGCTATTGCAGAGTTAAACGGGATAAGTAAAACCATCACAGCAACTCCTGCCAGCACAGAAGGCCCTAAAGTCTTGATTGAAAGAAAAAAGGTAAGTTGTTGTTGTACCCAAGTGCTGCTCTTCCCTATGGCAAACATGAAAACAACAGCAGGTTACAGAAACAGAAATCAATGTCTTACATAGACAAGTTGAACTCCTCCCAGTGAAGTGTTCTGAGTCTACAGAACAGGTACGAGGAGGAGACAGAAAAATATGACAGCATCCATCTTGAATTATTATTGTGCTCGTATTGGTAACAGCAGACTGGTTTGTGATTTACCTGTAAGTTGTTCCCAGTGGGAGGGCAAAGTAAGTCTGAACTAACAGAAATATAGACCTATTGATCATGTGTTTCTACGATTCTATTGAGCAAATGTAGAAAGGGAACAAATAAGCCACACAGAAGGAGTTTTTCCATTGACTTCACTCTGACCTCAGGAACTGCAATTACTGAATTAACCCAGTACCCTCAGCACAAGTAAATGCATACAAACTGCTAGTTCATCCCACCAGCAGAGTAGTAACTCATAAAGCTGCTGCAGCTTAATGGCTTTCAAATCGAAATCAATATGGTTAAGCTGGTGCTACTGTTTATGCAGTGAAATCAGATTAATTGCATAGAAACATTTGAAGGCTGAAAGGCAGCCCTCAAACTGAACCTGGAATAAACCAACTTCACTGTTGCAAAGGAAAAATGATGGTTATTCCAGGTGAGATTTGTTTCATGTTGCTTCGCACAAAACTCCTTTATATGGTGTGATATAATCTTATATATGGCTTACATTTCTCATGGCCAGGGTTGGTTTTCTGTTTGGTTTGCTTTTCAGACCATTTCCTTCAAGCTCTCACTTGTATCAACTACTATGAATGCTGCGATGAGTCCAAGACTGATCCTATCAAAGCATGGTAGGGACAGAGGAGACATAAAGCCTTCAAATGCCTTATCTTCCTTACCAGATGAACATAGTAAGTAAAAGATGAAGGGTGTACACCACTGCAAGCTATTTTACAAGTGGGCAGAGAAGTAAGCTTCTAAGAAACCCCCCCAGAACCAAAACCAGCAGGAAAGGGTCAAATTAACAGCACCACCACAAAAAGCTTGCATATCATTCAGACAAATGTTGAAGAAAAATGTCCCAATGTCTGTACCTGCCAGAGGAAATACAAAGCCAGGAATATCTGGAGCGGTGCAGACCACAGCATGTTCAGGAAAGTCATCAGGTCCATGAACCGCTGGGCATCCACTGACATCAAGTTGACGATTTCCCCAACAGTAGATGAGCGCTTTGCTGAGTTTGTGATGACTAAGGACTGAGAAAGAAGAGAGACTCAGTAGTTTCACAATCCTGATACATGTGGAGAAACACAGAGGAGAAATCCCCCATTATTATCAAAAGACACTCCCCAGCATGTGCTTTCCCAGCAAGAATAAAATAATTCACATCTATATCAATTCACATTCTCCAAAGAACAAGGCTTCATGAAATGGTTCACTCTATCTCAAGCAGTGTGCAGCACTGTGAAGAATACCTAGTTGCATCTAACCAACCCATAGCACAGACATGTTATTCTCCTGGATCCCGTTTCTGAATAGTTAAAGTGAACCAGCAGATGCCTGTGATATGGCTGGTGATCAACCAACATTAAATTGCTGGTCACTAGAAAATTCCATAAGGTATGATAGAGGTACTCCTAAAAATCTCACCAAACCCCCAATATTTTCTATTCCAGGAGGCTATTCTTCAATATGCCTGCTCTTCTCTGAGTATTTCAGAATAGAGGCCACTTGCTTGGCTTATACACTGATCCTCCAGCCCATGAAACAATTCCAGTCTTACCTTTCGGTATATCACTCCAGTGATCCCAGTTCTCAGCCGCATCCCAGTAACAAAGCAGTACTGGAAATGCTGGTGAAGTATGAGTGTCTGCAGCACAGCACAGATAAACATCAAAGCAGCAATCACAAACCCCCACCAGGCTGGGGCATCTTTGTTCTTAATGAAGCCAATTAATGCACTGGGGTTTTTTTTTTCCAGGAGATTGGGGAAGGAAAAGAAAAAAGAAACAAAAATAAAACACATGCAGCAAGTTTCATGGGACATCACACAGCTTCTCTCAACTGTGGCATCGTGCCACATCCTCTCTCTAACCACAGAAAGTAAACAGCTCTCCAGGATGCAAGCTGAGTTACGATCTCACTCAAACAACATTGCAAAGATCCAGCAGTAAAACCCCAGGCTTTGCCAGTGAGTAAGTCCATTTGGAAATGAGGCTGGAGAAAATGAAATACTTCAGGGTTTCCCCCGAGATCCAGCGTTTAGACACATGGCTCACTGTCTGAGCTTGGATAGGCAGCCCCCCAGGGCAAGAGGTGAATGATAGGACACAGCAGGACTGTGTAGTAAAGCAGGCGAAACCAGCTTCTTACCCAAATCTTTTTCGAGCAGCCCAAGTGCTTCTGCCTGGGGTGTTTTCCCATAAAAAGAAGCTAGATTAAAAGACATCCTCCTGGATGGATGCATAAAGAGTTCTTCATTCCTCCTTTTTTGGTACTGTTAAACTGGTGTGTCATCTTTTATTAATAAGCCATTTCTTACTGCACACAGCTGCTCTCCCTGCACACTGTCACACAAGGAAGACAACATATGGCAATGTCCAGTGTACTCAAAAATCACACTGGTGATTTCAGCCTCCTGACCAGAGTATTGGACGGTTAAAATATGGGAGGAACAAAGATTTGACTCCATGGTTCAAATAACCAGCCGGGGGAAAATACATCTGGAAGCTACAGTTCAGGCTCCAAAGCCTTGCATTAGAAGCATGAGCCTGGTACATCTTTCTTCTTACATCCCATAGAGATATTCCTTCTGCACTGCACCAGTTCATGCTGTAAGTGGACAGCTTCAGGAAAACCTCTCCCTCACAGGCCCAGCATGGGATTCAGCAATCGTTTTAGAAACATAAAACTGTCTACATGCAATATGCCACACAGCCATGGCTGCTTCATTTTCTCTTACCAGTAGCAGTGCATTTTCCAAGGCTGCAGGAATTTAGCCTTGAGAAGAAATTCCCCATCAAACGCCTTGAGATACCGGTGACAACGTACCCAGGAATTTAGGCAGAGTTGAGAAATTCCCAGAATAGATCATACTTAATGTGTTCCCAGGAGGAAGCCAGCTGCCCCCTCTTCACGAGGGACTCCAGGAGAAGACAGACTGTAAGCTATTAAATGTCACCATGCTGGATTGGACCCTCTGCTTAGCATATTTCTGGGCATGTCACAAACTACCCACAGAACAACATGATCTCAGAACACAGATCCACACCGGTGCTATTTTAAGAGACACTCATATAGGAGCAGGGCCCTTTCTTTCTCCCTTCCCCACATCTACCTGTGGTTCATCCAACCTTCATTCCTCTGCCATGCATTAACAGGACTATGTGCTTTTCCATTGATTTAAAACTGGGAAAATAACTGTTTGGGAGAAATGCTGGCATTTCCACTGTTTTTTTCTTAGTTAATGATTATGTGGTGAGTTTCTCACTTGAGGGATAATGCTAACAGAGAAAAAAAATGCGGGGATCACGCAAATTCCATTATGGATCAGGCTGAGCAACTGGTCTCCCCTGGAGATGGGAGGTATGGATGTTTCTCATACAAGGAGCATCTGAGGACGCACCACTTTGTCAAGATTGCTCTCTTTCTTTCTAATAGAACCACAATTTACTTTCACATGGAAATTGACTGCAACTGTGCCTCACACATTCCCATTGCTGTGCACAACTGAGAACACATGAACTCATCTAAATGGTGCAAAAAGCTTTCCCAGATTACAACATCAAGGCCAAAGCACCACATACTTGAGCACCACACTTCATCTGTACATCAAGTCATGCTACAGCTGCAGCCACCACCCCTGTGGGTAACACATGTGGGTATCAGACGTACAGAGACTACTGGATCCAACAAGCAGTGCTTCGCTTTGATTTCACAAGTAATCCTTTAGACATGGGGAGAAACTGCTTTGGATTGCTGCACAGAGCAACAGGTAATTTGTAATTCAAAGCTGTCTGTTGGTGATGGGTGATTTATGAATCACTGCTTCAGTGAAGCTTGCCCAATTTAGAGCTCAGTCCACAATAAAGAACTCCTGTTTTCAGGCAGTTTGGTGGGAAGGTGAGGGAGCACACACATGCAGCACTGTGAGGGGAAGCTAGCTATGCATTTGAAAAACAAATACTTCGTGCCAAAGCTAAGCCTCCATAGGGTTATGCATAGAAACTACACATGCAGTGAACCAACCTTAACAGCTGAGGGTTGACGAAAGAAAGCAGGTCTTGTATCAGCTTGAAGAAGGAACCGATTAAGAAATATGGCCCAAAGGTCCTCAACAAAGCTTTGAGAAAGGAAGGTTTTCTATTGTGCTTTTTGTCTCTGATCAGAACTTCTGCTTCCTCCGGACCATCACCAATGTGATTCAGCACATTGTTAGATTTCTTCATATATGTCACATCTTCCTTCCTAGAGGAATGAAACTAGCAATTAGAGACGGCTGACAATGTCACTGCCCTATGTGTAGAGCACTGCAGTAGCATCTAAAAGTCTGCTCCTTTCTTTGCTCCGCTACTGATGAACAGCAAGGCTTTCAACAAGATCTAGATGTGCTCAGAGATAGCCCCTCTTGTGAAATGAGTATTCTTTTTCTGCCGTACTTACAAAGCGCACTCCCTAGGCCAGAAAATCAATCACCATGGGATGAGAACATGGCCTAAAGGAATAGGAGATGAAGGCTTGAATTCATTTAGCAGAGGATAGAGTTGACCGTGAATCACCAATTTCTTGTAAAGGAATTCTCTAACAGTTGTTATTTACATACCTCAAAAGGCACCCACATCTATTCTTTCCAGACTGTATTTGTTACTCAATTAGTAGCTGTACTAACACTTTAGCCTTATCTGATGACACAGCTACTAGCCTGAATCCCTTTGGAGAGACAAGCATTGAATTACATGCCAAGCTAAGAGAGGATGCAGACACAGCCCTCTCTAAATAGAGCTTTGCATTCCTGGAAACTTGAGAGATTACAAACCATAGCACCTCCAAAGCTGAGCCACCTGGGCCATGGCTGACTGAGGTTCCTCCAGGACAAAAACTTTGGGGTTAGGTGCCCAAGTTTTACTCAGACGACAATTTAAGCATTTAAACACTGTTTGGCTGTGTCCCTTTCTTACTTCGTGCCTCTCTTTCTTCACTGGCAAAACAAGACAACAAAAGTAACCTCTTCTGCAAAGCTCTTTGATGAAAAATGGACCAAACAGTCCATGCTGCTCTCCAGGGCTTCAGGTAGGTTTTCTGGAAGCACCTAATGGGGTTTAGGTGACTGACTTCTGTTGCACATCAATAAAGAGGGGATGTGTGGGAAATTATTTCCTCTATGATTTGCTCTCAAGGAGCAGCTTTTCCACCAGCAAACACCAAACTGCTGTTGTTTCTTGGGGGCTGAGGGACCTCAAGAACAATTTCCTGAATGTCAGCCAGGAAGGTTAAGTCAAGGTGGAGCAGGGAGAAGGAAATGAGTCTGGGGCACATAAGCCTTATAAGAAGTGACAGATGGAAGAGACAGCCTAGGAACAGTGAGCATTTACAAGAAGGCATTTGAAGAATAACTTGTAAGTACAACCGAGTGAGGTTGGATTTATGATTCTTCATAAAGAGTGCAGATTTCTTGGAGCTGGCTGGCTGCAGAGTCAAATCATTCCAACAGCTTGTGAGCATTCAAAGCCATCACTGTGGCTAACAGTCCACAGGTAGGAACTTGTTCATATCCTTTCAAAACAAAGGCACTCACAAATCCCGATTTCTTCGCAATAAGGTTTAAGGGCAGGGGGAGAACCTAAACCAGACATTTATTTCTACTAACCCCCTCCCAGACATGAACAAACACTGCTGTCTTTGTCCTTCCAGATCAAACCTGGACAGTTTATGAGCAAAGCCTTATTTTTCTAGCAACCAAGACTGTTAAACTCATTGAAGGACTTGAGGAAACAATACTTGCCCTTAGCTTTGTGCTATTAAAAAGGTTTATTACAGTGAGCTAACAGCAACGCAACAGTTCTCTTGCAGTATAAAATCCCAAAGGGAGAAAATGCACTTCCAGTGTTTACTACCGGTAGCTAGGTGAGGTCAGGTTTTCAGCAGCGTGTGGGACCGCTCACACCCAGCTTTTTATCAAAGCAAAAAGCATGTGCCTGGTTTCCATTATTTATAGCAGGGCAGATAGTAGACGGCAATTATCTCATGGGAAAACACACAGCCCTCTCAATGGCGATGACAAGGCTCTGCATCTTCTATTCGTCTTCATAAGCGTAGTCTTTAAAATCTGAAGCTAACTAAAAATGAGGCAAAATGGGTTCCAGATCTCCCTTCTCCATCCAGCACGGCCCTTTCTCAGAAGCAACTGCATTTATCAGTAAAATGAGTGAGTAGAGACCTCTGCCATACATGCAAAGAGAGCAAAGGAAAAAAAAAAAACCCACTCTTTGCATGCTTTATAACAACTTAAATCCACACTGAGCTCTCCTGTTACTCATTAGTGGCAAATGAATTATTAGCAATTATTAAACAGTAATTCACAAGACAGCTGTGAAGCAAAAAAGGGTTTATAGGTTTAGGAACAATAGAAGTGTGCTAATCATTACCATGCAATAACTTGAAAGCTTTTCCTATCCCAGAGTTGCAACTGATCAAGTATGTTAAAAGAAATTACTATTACGTACACTGCAAATATTTTCCATGACACTTGCAATATGTGTACAGCTTGACATAGCGTTTTTAATGTCATAAAAACCTGCTCAGAGCAGCTTTAATGAGTTAAAATAAGTATTTCCAATGGCTGCCAAGCAACTATCACTAATGTTATTTGACATGAAGTAATTGAGAATACCTACTTGTAATTGAGGAATAAGCTGAGCCATGAAGCTTTTAGTGTTACATGAAACCCAGCAATATGGAGTACAGGGATTGGCTTTGTTTTTGCTCTTTTCCCCACCTTAGAATCATTAATGCAGTCACCACACACTTTTACCTGAGCTAAATACAAGCCAGCATTTACAGTTTAATTCATTGCCAACTGGCCCCAGTTTGTATGAATCACTTCCAAAACACAATGAATCCCACGACAAAACTCCAGGCATGGTTTCTGGTTTCCTAGCAAAAGTTTTCCTGGACCCCTGGCACTTCTGCACAAGGGCTGTGCTCTTACTATAGTAAAAGCCTGAGGGGAGTGAGATTTATGTCTGCACAAAAAGAGCAGGGCCCAGACAATACACGTTATTCCATGCCGTAAAAATAGAGACGTTAAGCGAACAATAAAAACCTGAAGTGTAAGACCACAAAGCACCTACACACCGAGCACTGGGGGACAAGCTGCTGGTGTTAGTGCTGGAAACCTTTCAGATCTGAGCTGTGAAGTGGAACTCTCCAAATCATATTTAGCCTTGCCAAGAACCTTACAACCCTCTCCTAATATTATCACATAATAGGGTATTTCCAATTTGGCAAGGACACGCACTGAAGAGAACAGAGGAAAGCCTCCACATGGAGAAAAAATCTCCACAATGAAAGGAAATGGAAGTGCAGGCCTCCTCCTTATTGACATTTTTCATTTGAAACACTCTATTAGCACATCTATTTGTTTGGAAACGTTTTGGACACTAACCAATGGGAGAAGGAAATACAGTTGCACAATAGATAATTTCTGAAGATTAAATTAGGACAGAACGTGCAATAAAAAGGATATCCTCTCCAGCATGGATGTAACCATATGCAAGTTCTGACCCTCCCCGTTTCCATCAGAAACTATGAGAGTTTTGCTGCTAGCTTTCTAGGCAACATTAGTAGGGCCTCAGCAATCAAAGCATATAGGGGGCCTACAGGGATGCTGGAGATAGACTCTTCATTAGGGACTGTAGTGATAGGACAAGGGGTAACGGGTTCAAACTTAAACAGGGGAAGTTTAGATTTGATATAAGGAGGAAATTCTTTCCTGTTAGGGTGGTGAGGCACTGGAATGGGTTGCCCAGGGAAGTTGTGAATGCTCCATCCCTGGCAGTGTTCAAGGCCAGGTTGGACGAGGCCTTGGGTGAGATGGTTTAGAGTGAGGTGTCCCTGCCCATGGCAGGGGCGTTGGAACTTGTTGATCTTAAGGTCCTTTCCAACCCTAACTATTCTATGATTCTATGATATCTCCTGCCCTCCTGCCTTTCACATGTGTCAAGTTTCCTGTCTTTACTGCTCGGAAGTGAAGAGTTGCTCACTCTTCAAGAGCTGCTCACTCTTAAGAGCCTTAAGGCTAAAAATAGGCCAAAAACCTCATGATAGCAATGATGAGGAATCCCTTTTGGTTTACAGTGCCTAGAAGTTGTGCTCTAACATGCCCAGGAGGGATGCAATTATGGGGTTAGACATCTACCAGCTCAGTGATTAAAAATGTTAATTTTCTGCAATCCAACCAACTCAATCCCTACTGCTTATGCATTTTCATCCCTTCTCCACATGGGAAATGGCACTACCTGCACATGCAGACTTTAAGCACCTAGCTAAAAAGTGTGTCAGTGGTACACAAGCCCCAGAGCCTGATTTCCTCTGCCTTGGCATATTAAAATAGGCCAATTTGACTGTTAACTTGAAGGAAGAACAGACAGGTTGAAGAGGCAGGTGCCGTTTTTAGTTGCCTTATTTTCAGAGACGAGCAGCTTATTTAATGTTGAGATGACTCAGATCAATCTGTTTGCAGACTTGGTTGTATACTTACTCTTTGCACATTGCTTTCTCTTTGTCCCACTCTTTAGTTAGTTGCTGCACAATAACTTTTGAAGTATCATCTTCATTCAGCGACCACAAATCTTTATCTTCAAGGGGCCTTTTGTACCCAAGAATTGCCATGCTGCACATATGGAGGAAAACAGTCCGATTCAGTTTAGCCAACAGAACTTAAAGCATTGCTAGTAACTCTGGGACTATTAAGCTAACAAAAGCATGAAGATACTTCTCCACAGAACGGGTGATAATTACACCCTTTGTTCATCTTATACACCCATCTCCCTTTGTTCCTTATTTGAAGCTTGCAACTAAAGAAAGGACAGTGCCTTGATCTGCTTACATATATTTGATTGAAAACATCACTTCAGGAAAAAAGATAGGACAATAAAAACCAACCACCAGAAGCATTTAAATGAACTTGTGAAGCTTTAGAAGTGAAAATAAATTAAGTCTATCTGGAATAACTGTCAGAGGTGAACAAAATGCAAAAGAGGAGCTCATGTAAGTTAAAGGAAAACCAGATTTCTCTGAAAACTACAGTTCCTCAACTGTGACAGGAATTTTGTCAAGGGATGCAAACATGTAATTGCCAAGAATCTCAATGGAGAAGCCGAGAGTTCAAAACTCTGACGTTTAGAAAGATCTCACTCTCACTTAAAAAAACCCTTACAGGGCTGTTGCTAGGACAATAAAGTTGCACAGATGGAAGAATGAAGATCTCAACACCCTCAACCACTGTGGAAAAACTGGATCTTAACATGACCTTTGACAGCTGTTCCACCTCTTTATCATGGAGTAGTAGTAAGCCCTATCTCAAATTTCCATCTTTAATACACATGCTTTTTGATAGCAGTACCAGTTGGTGGCAATCATTTGCATACATAACCCTTTTACTTTCCCTCTTGCACAGAAAACATCCTTATAAAAGAGCATTCACCCTCAACCTCAACAGCAAACAAAATGCATTCTCAGGTGGGTGAAAGGTTGCATTAGTTAATCTTGGGGAACAGCCTTACATCCTGTTTTAGGTTATACTCCAGCACGCAGGAAGAACAAGCAGGCTCTATACCCTATTAGTATGCCACAGTTGTTGCCACTACTGCTCAGCGAAGAAGTTTGAGCAGTATGAGCACTCCAAAAGCTGTTTCTGAAAAGGCAACTGCAAGAAGTGCTGACACCACTGTGGATGAAAGAGCATCCAACTTCAGCTGCTGTCAGAGGAAAAATCTCTGTGTTGCTAACGCTGTGTAACATACATCACAAGTAGAGTTTGGGGGTGTCAGCTGTCCAACAGCTTGAAAAGTGAAGCTTACCTTGTAAACCACCAAAATGTCAATCTTGAGAGGAAGCCTGAAGTTAACTCCGGACATGGATTCTATAATAAAGTTATGGGGGAAAAGAAAACCAAACACCAAAATAAATAAAGCAAGACATTTACCATTACTTTAATAAGACAACAGTCTACTTTGATCAGTTTTGGTATATTATATGGTGTATCACATGTATGTACTTAGGTCCTAACAAGACATCAAGTTGATTTCTTTAATTTCCCATGTCTTCGTCTTTAAAAATTGCTTTATATATTGCCTTTAAACCACACTTAAAGTGAAATGTCATTCTATAGTTCCTGAAATGTTCATTTTAAGAAACAAACTCAGCTTCTCTCTCAGCTCTGTTCAAACACAAATCCAATCACAGACACCATTTTATGAATTGGAAAAGAAATTTAACCTGTGACACCACTAATACCTTCTGTTATTAATGTTTTTACATGTCTATTCTCAATACATATATAACTCATTTATTAAGATAACCCTTAGAGACTTTAGCTAACTCTAAATGAATGTTAAGCAAGCAGACCGGCATCTCCACAAAACCAACTCTTGAAATAATTCCTATTGCACTTCAATGTTCATAAATGTAATCTAAAGTGCTGTGAAGCAGCAAATAGGAGAGATGCGTTCACTAAACAGCATCAGGTCACTAATGATGGCACATATAATGGAAAAAGGCTTCAAACCCCAACACTGCTCTTCATTCCCAGTGCTCTGTAAGGGGGTCACTAGCTACTGCAATCTCAGTGACAGCCCGAAGCTGTTTTCAATGACAAGTATTCTCAGTGGAACCCTCAAGCCATGATCTAGTATGTCAAAAGCAAAGAAAGCAAAGTAAAAATACTTACAGGATCTGTATTAACAGGGGAAAAAAATGGAGGCTTTTCTTTAAAACATGAAAGGATCAACTCCATGATTATCAAAGCAAAGTAGATGTAAAACGTCGTAAACCTGAACCTTTCATTTACTTGGCCCTAGAGGGGAGCAGAAACACAGTAAACGATTGTTTTTATCGCACTTCCCACCCCCCCAACACACACACACATATATACACACTCCATCTCTTTCTGCGACACTTTTTCACAGCTTCTTTTGGCAATTCATTTCTGCCTCTACAGCTGAACATTGCAAAGTCGTTGCTAGCGAGAATTATCGTACAAAAATATGCACGCACTGTGTAAAGTGCCTAAGAACATGCTTACCTCCAAGCTTTTCATTAAATTATGTCAAGTTCAAAGTGCTTCTACATCTTCACTGCATGCAGACACCCTCTGGGATCAGGGCTGCATGACATCCTTTTAAATTACCTCCAGGGGCTCTAGCAAGATCAGGTCTTACGCATAGGAATTGTCAACCCAGATCAGAGAACATCCATTTACTTTAGTACCTTGTCACTGACAAGCAGTGTTAAATACTTTCAGAAGAAGCTGCAAAAACCCACTGTATTGCATAGTAACAGTTCTAACTGCTCTAGAGAGATTTGCTTTCCTACTCATATAAGTCTGTGGTTGACTTAAAACTTCTTGCTGCAAGGGTATGGCTCTTCTACATCTCTTTCCTACCCTAATGTTCCTGTGAATGCTCTCATTGTTCACTTAAAAGGTTTAAGTGAAAGAGAAGAATATTTGGTCCTTGCAGTTTCAAGAATAGGAGAAACATTAACTATCCTAAGGACATACTGTTCTAAGGCTCTGCATCCATAATTTTACCCTAATTAAGGCTTCAAACACGGATAGTCCAATATTTATACTTATTCACCACTACAACAGCTTTAGAATTGGCTTTAAGTGCTGTTTGAAAGGGTCTCACCAGATTTGCAGCTATTTCCTGAAGAAGCTCTGCACAAGCTGTCATTTGAGGTTTAATTCATCCTCTGCTGGGATGTTTACAACAGCCTGGTATAGCAAAATCCTTGCTGAAAGAATGATGCTCCTAATTGCTACCAAAAAGTGAGTATAAAAGACCCCAGAAATCACCAAACAGAATCTACACTGATTTCACTGAGGAGAAGCAATCACCTTAATGTCTTTCAAATACTCTTTTTCCACTCCCAGCCTTTGATGATCTAATCAGTGAAGCAATCTGCTTTGCCCTACTTAGAGAAATTTGGTCCTGTGAAAAACAGAACAACTTTCTTACTGTGGGAGAACCTGCTATGTTTTCAAACAGGAATCATAACAGCCCAGGTTTCTTTCCTCTCCCTCCAACTTTCTGTTCTCTATTTACAGCCACAGTTGGAGCCAAAATGCTGTCCTCAGCACATCAGGAACTGACAAAGGAAAGCCTATGGAGCTGTATAATGTGGCCAAGCTGCCTAAGCAAAAAGGGAACATTAAAATGTGTCATCTCCAATTACTACCCACCCCTACTTAAGTATGGCAGGGAAAGGGGGCTACAAAAGGGAAAAGGGGAAAAAGGAAAAGAAAAAAGAGTCTGTTACATATGTGCAGTGTTGGCACAGCCCTCACGTGTCTATCAGGTTTCCAGTATAGCCTTGGGCTAAGAAAAATCTGCTTTTCGACATTGCATGAGAAACCGCAGCTCCCTTCCAGTTCCCCAAGTCTGAGTCAAGGCAACAGAACCAAGCATCTCTTTCTCTCTCACAAAAGTTGGGCTCTGATCTGACTCCAAACTGGGTGAATCACTCCCTTCACTAAGATCTTAATGCTACATTTCCTGCTCTCCAAGTGCTAACAAGGATGGAGCGTTACCTGCGCTGCTGTAGTCATGATCTTAGACCGGAAAGGCCCCACGGCACAGAGCACAGACAAAAACCAGAAGATAATGAGCACTCCAGAGGACTGAACCCCTCTCAGCCTTTCATATTGAATAAGCAACGTTGCTAACAGCTGCAAAAGTAAATACAGGAACATGTGAACATAACCCCATCCCACTGCTCCCCCTATTCACACTCT
This sequence comes from Neopsephotus bourkii, assembly GCF_033783945.1. Lineage (NCBI taxonomy): Eukaryota > Metazoa > Chordata > Aves > Psittaciformes > Psittacidae > Neopsephotus > Neopsephotus bourkii. The sequence goes on from NW_026902223.1 coordinate 6,178,570, forward strand.
CAGTTGGCAGCTATTTCACTCATCATCAACGATGGGATCTCTATGAAATAAGGTGCCATAATAACTTTCACGATTCAATGGTAAAACCTCCTCTAAAGAAAGCAATGGATAACTTCCTAAAATAATTTGTTTTTACTCTTTTCAGAGCCTCATCTCCAGAATTCAGTTTCTAAGCCAGACATTGCACCTCAGAGTACACACAATTAAATATTAGCTACAAATGCTTTAAACAAATGTAAGACTTGCTCTTTCTCCAGTGCAGATGGACAAGTCTGGCTTGTCCAGAAAATAAGCCTTAAAAATCTAACCAAAGGAATTAAAAACTTAATGGGCAAATTTCACAGCTTTATTTTGCACGCAACAGCCACTGTTTGTCATCCTAGGCAAAGCCAATTTGGCTTCTGTGCAACGGAGGAGCAACCACCAGATAAGAGAGACAGCTTTGCAAAGCCCAATGCAACACTGAACAATGCACAAGCCACGCTCTGGCACATCTCCCTGTTTAGGCAAAGCCATATCCAAATTCTCCCCACACCTGGATCACAGGCCTGGAAATGAGATGCAAGATGTGAGGAAGAACAATCTATTATAAAGACTTTAATTTACACAGCTGAATCTACATGAGAGAGATATATATAAATGTGGTCTTTTCAGTAAGCAAAATTTGCTTCAGTAATACAACTACTAACAATCCAGTTAAAAGAGTACAGTATAAGGCAATGAATGCAAAGGAACCCTTTTCCTCCTTCATCTGCCTAAGAAAGAGTTATCTTTATTGAACGCAATAAACAGAAACAGCTACGAACCACAGTGATGCCAACGATCAATGGGGTTACAAAGTAGACTGGTGGAGGCGTTCTGTTTTGAAGGAGCTCGTGGAAGGAGTAGAAGAGATCTGCCCAGCTCACGCACCACAGCAGGACTCCAAACAGCTGAAAGCAGTCAAACAGACACAGCATTTGGTAAACTCCTCTCCAGGGGCACTCAGAGAGCAAGCAAAACCCTTATGATTCACACATGCCCAGCAAATCAAAGCTGTGTGAACACAACAGCACTGCTGCGTTGATCTGCTGCTGTCAGGCTGATGGAACTATCCCACTGCACTGAAACCAGGGATCTCATCCCAACTGTCTTCCAAGGGATTTGCAAACATGACCAGGAGAAAGATTAATGTATTTACCGGCTTTTTGTTCCATACTATTTGGTTTTGATTGGAAACACAGGCAGCATCCAGATTAAAGGCAGACATGCCCTGAAGCACAAGCCTGGATTTTTTCTCCAGGAATAACCCAGATCTCTCATGGCCTATGGAAAGTGACTTGCTTGCTTTCCTTAGATCTAGCCATTTATAAACCAGAGGTGACGCTAACACCAACCACCTCTTATGCACAAGATGCAGATGAAATCACACATCTATTGGGTGGGTAGAGGAATTGAAATTGAATTGAAAAAATACCTTTTTGTGCTTACTTTTCATGATGAAAGTCTCACCAGACCTAACTTAAGGTCTTTGTTTTGCAGCTTTCAGTGGTTTAAAGCTTAAGTAAAGGTAAAGCAGCATAGTTCTGGCTCAGCTAACGGGTGAACACTCAGAAAGGTGTGCTTGCAGGATGGATTTCCTTACAGTTCAGCTCTTCTTTGGTATCCTTCCTCAGAAATATGTATCTACACTGTTGTTTCCTATAAAAAAGTTCTTTGGTTCTCCCATAAATAAGATGAAACTCTGTTTAAACCTTACTTCAGCACTTGCCTGGATACTGAGCCCCAATTGCACATTACTCACGGAGCATCGCAAAGAGGTCTTACCGTCTTGAACCTGCTCAACACGGAAAGCACAATGTAGCCTCTTTTGTTGTGCTTTAGGTAGAGAAGATAAAAGGGCAGTGCACTCCATAAGTAAATGCTGGGGATCCATGCTAGGATGGTATTCTGGAAACACGGTGTCAGGTCTGGATTATCAGTGTGTACCGAAAGATTGGAATCCTGGAAGAACAACAGGAGAAGTTTATTAACAGAGAGGAAGAAGCATTGCCAACTGGAACATCTGCTTGAAGAACTGTATCCAGGTTCAGGTATTAACACACGGCCATAAAACAGAAGAGTTAGAATAGTATAGTAAAAGTTTTTCCCCAAAATATCTATCCCATCCACTTGTGGTTATTGTGCTATAGCAAAAGGGCTAAGTACAGTTACAAATAGCAGGCAAAACCTAACTTCTGCCTCCTGTATCTGAGTTGGACATACATCTTGCAGCAGATAAACTCCTTGTGTTTCTGGCTTTACTGAGGCTTAGTTCCAGGTGCTACCATGATGTTTCTCAGGCGTTCCCAGCCCGGGGTGCAACTGCTAAACAAAGCTCTCAAGGCAAAATCCTCAACCTGAGAACTCATCCAGCAAGAATGTCCAGTACTGGAGAAAATGATCAGATTGAGATCAACCATACACTGCCCTGGGAAAACCCCCTCACTGATGTCTAAAATGCTGTCCTTATTCGTATGTCTCCAAATAGAATTACTCCCCTATTCTAAACAAAGTTAAAAGGAATGTATTGTACTTGCAGGTAGGAGTATGGGTTTTCTTGCAAACATTGCAAGCAATGCTTTCCATATGTGACCCTGGACACCGCAATTCACACATGCAACTTGTACCTAAGGATTTGGATGCACCACATGCAAACACACAGTTACACAAGTGCAAACTAAAATAGACATTTCAGCACAGTTAAGGGGAACTTGGTTTTAATCAAACCTCCTGGAAATTCACAACTTGCATTTTCCCATCTGATGTGTCATCTTAAATGGGGTAGATAAATACTTACTTGTGGGAAATGTAAAATAACTCTGTTGTGCTACCAGTAACATGCAGCTGATAAAACCAAGATTATCTCTGGCTCAGGTATGCCTTATCTCTGCACTAGAATCATTTACTTGTACCTAATTATTTTAGAGTATGAGCTCTCACTAGAAGTATGTTTCAATTAAGGTAAGCCACCTCTTATAAATGAATAACTAAGTTTGAATATGGATTCCTCTGAAGCATTCCCAGTCCTGCTTCTGTTTACCAGTACAAAAGAGACCAGATGCTGAAAGCAATGGTTGACTTTAGGAGAACTGAAGAGTCACAATCTTTCAGTTTTGGCCATGATCTGACAGAAGATCATCAGTCATCACTGCATCACTGCATCAGTCCACAAACACAGTGAATTGCTCGTAAGTGTAATGAAACTACAAAGCCTTGGCAGGCTGCAGGATGGGCTGGTTCAACTGTGACAAGTTTGTCACTCAGTACTTCAGCTTTGGCACAAAGCAAGCCTCTGGCAGTGGTGAAGGTTGGCACAAACCCATGAGCTGTGCATCCGAACTGTGCCCTTCAATGCAGTTAGTGCCTCTCCAGTGAGAAATGGCTCATTTGGAGGCACACAAGAACCCAGCTGGGACTAGGGGAATAACAACATCCCCATTTACCTAAACGGGTTTGCCCAGATGGAGGGGAAACTTCAGCCACAAATCAACAACACAGGGGCAATTACACAGCAATTCAAATACGAGATCAAAACCAAATCAAACTCCAACCTCGCATTCAAATATCCCTGTGTTTTCCTCCAGTGAGCAGGTCTCTGGCACCAGAAAGGAAGATAATGGTTAAACAGCACCCATTTTTGGCTCATCATCAAATCATTTCAGCATCTCTAACGTGATAAGCTCCCCTAGCAGCTCCACTGCCAGGGGCAGGAGATGCCCTCCAGAAGCTTGGAGCTGAAGAGCTCTTTAGTTCCAAAGCAGGAGCTTATCTACTACCATTTATTCAACAAAATACTAATTTCCTCTTTAAATTACGTGTGGTTTAGCAATGTCTTGAGCATGTTTGCAACTGTGCTCCTTTCACTTGCTGGAAAAATAACCTGGAAAAGAAAAGCTGAGGGAGGACAGCAATAACTAGGCACAGAATAAAACAAAGATTCTGTTTAAGGAAAAAGTTATTGGGGGGCAGGGGGAAAGCGCTCTTAATTTAAACCTTTCCTAGAAGAGCAAAATGTCCAGAAATGGCTTTCTGTCTGACAGCAACCTAGAAACTGTCCCAGATGTCCATTAACTTCAGGCTGAGCACAAGCTGACTATTGTATCCAAGACACAGACTGTGTAGCTGCCAAGCCATTTGAAGGTTTTCATTAACTTTTATTTAAACAAGGCAAAGGACTTGCATTTCTGAAAGTATAAATAGAGCTGGCCCAAAACCAAAGATCCCGTCCTAAGAAAACACGTAAGAGTTTGAGATTTGGTTGAATTATCCCTGAGAATAAAAGTGGAACCTTTCCAAAATTATGTGGAAGTACAAGAAGCAGCACCCACCCGATGAACATCGGGAGCCTATTGCTTTCACGGCAAATGGCAAACAGGGACGTGAGGTGAAGGAGAAACCCATGCCCAAGACGACAGACCTGACTGCTGGCTATGTTTGTGATGTTTTCCAAGGTCCAATTCCACCCTGGACCAGATGAACAAGCTTTCCCAGAACACATCTGCTTCTGTAGAAGTTTTCTTTTCAAAGAACTGGTGTTTGCACAGAGCAGACTCTTCCCATCCTTGAATTCAAGCAGAGGGGCTCCTCTTAGAACACACAGTACCTAAAACATTTAAGCAGTGTAATTCCACACAAATTCCTTGCTCTTCCTAAGACTGGACCACAGTGGACTAATGCTGCTGTGTCCTGGTTTCAGCTGGGATAGAGTTAATGTTCTTAGTAGTAGCTGGTGCAGTGCTGTGGTTTGGATTTAGTACGAGAACAACACTGATAACACAGATGGTTTAGTTACTGCTCAGTAGTGCTTACTCTAAGTCAAGGACTTCTCAGTCTGACATGCTCTGCTAGTGAGAACAGGCACAAGGAACTGGGAGGGAGCAGAGCTGACCTGAACTGGCCACAGGGATATTCCATACCATAGCACGTCATGCCCAGTATACAAAGAGGGGGGAGTTTGCTGGGATCCACCACTTGCACTCGAGGACTGGCTGGGCATCGGTCAGTGGGTGGTGAGCAATTGTGCCATGCATCACTTGTGCTTATTGGGGTTTATTTTTCCTCTCTCTTTTTATTGTCTCCCTTTTCATTACAACTGTTATATTATTATTACTACTATATTTTATTTTATTTAAACTGTTACCATCTCAAACCATGGATTTTATCTTTTTCCTATTCTCCCATCCTACTGGAAAGGGTGGATGTGAGTGGGTGGCTATGTGGTACTTAGTTGCCAGTTTAGGTTAAACCATGCCCTATGCCATATGCCTTGTAGTAGGGACTCTGCTATGAATTATCATTATTACTTTCCATCTGTAAATCTGAAAGCTTCATTTCTTACCAAGCTGGACATGTTTCTACAGAGCTCGCAGTTCCACTTTATGGCTTTACAAATCACCACACTGACAGTGTATATTCCAACATCCACTCCAACCTTAAACAACGCATTTTGAATCAGAATATGACACAAAGTCTCATACATTCTATTCTGACCAAGACAACATTGTCAAATATTGCTAAATACCCTTCAATTCAGCAGGAAAGTTATGGAACTCCACCCTTGAGAACAAACACGAAGCAAGGGAGGAGGGACACACCAGCCCTCTGACTCCTATCTTGATGGCTCCTGCTTTAATCTGGCTTTGTCTTTGCAGATTCTGAACTCTGTCCTGGTAAGCAGAGCAGTTTAAATGCTTCTTGTGTCCCATTCTGATTGAGAATGAAGATACCCACCTTGGGCTGTCTGGGCTTGCAGGTTTGCTTTGGACTTGCTACTGAGAAAGGTCTCTATAGAGAGCTCAGTGATCCAGAGCCAGGGTGACACATCAACAGGCATCTCACAAGGGGAAATACTCAGCAGCACATGCTGGGAAACACCACTTTCTCCAAGAAACTCATCCCAGGGAAACCTTAAGAGCCAGCACATCCATCACAGCTAACTAACATCACTGTCAGCTCACATGCCTACAAGCAAGTGTTATGGGCTGCAACCTGTGACCTCTTCCTAATCCAGATTCTGTCTGTGCTCCATGGCTCCTCCAGACTGCCAAGAGCTCTGTCTTGGCAGCATTTCTGTGGATGCAGTAACACGGATCAGGTTGGAGGCTCTGTTGGTGAGATACAGCACTGCAGATACACCAGCCCACTGTACCAAACTCCCTGGGCACACAATTTACTTAATCTTGTAATAATACTTAAATGCAATCTCAACATCCATGGGAAAAGAGATTAGAGATGCTTGTTACAGCTTCACAGCAGACAAGGGGGCCCCTGGAGCCTAAACCTTACAAATTAGTGGGGCTTTCTGCTCATCAGTTAAGAATATCATTGACACTGTCCCTTGCAGCAGCTTTCAATCACACCCATCACTCCAGTCACAGCTTTGGATAAACACAACCCTCATCTTAAGGGCCATCTGTGCAGTAAGGACTTAATTTAGATGGGCAGTTTTAAATACATGATCTTCATTTAAGGGAAAGTATTCAGCAGGGGAAGCTCTGAGCAACATTAAATCTGCTCTAATACCTAGTCTTTTCTATTATACTTTCCCCTCTGGAAAAGAACACTGCTGTTGAAAAGGCTATCCTTAAAACTGATAATGCTTTTAATGGAAACTAAAGTTCAACGCAACATATCTTGGGGTTTCTTGCACATTATCCCTTACAGGTTCCAAAGAAAAGGGAGAACAAACAGAAAGCCTAAAGCTAAGCTGAAAAACAGGAAAATTCCTGTCTATCCCTTTCCCACACCCCAAGGACGATGTTAATAGAGTCTGCTGAGAAAGACCAATTGGGGTTCTGGCCTTATGCTTAAGTCTCAACCAGCTTCTGCTCCACTATAGAAGTTTAAAATCAAAGTTCTTCGCCCTGACTTTAGCCAGCAAACGGCTGATGCTGCAGGAATGCTCCTCAAACAGCCACAATGGAAGAATTCCCACAGAAAACAAACAATATCTTCTGCAGTCTCAAGCAGCTATCTCCATGGCATGGATAAATTAATACATGTTTCTCTCTAAGCTTCTATAATGCAGAAAGAGTCAGGAAAAGCACAGGAAACACAAAACCATTCTTTATCTGCTGGGAAGGTGAAGGCCACTGCGCTGACATCATTCACACTGTTCCCAAGGTTAACACATGCAGCGTTGCTGATTCTGTGTCAGTTATCACTAACTGGCACGTTACTTAAGATTAAAAATCACATTGGAAAGCTGGCCAGGAAGGTCCACACAAAGAGTGAACAAAAGGGAAGTGAATAACTGAAAGTAACAACCCTTCCCATAAGTAAATAAACATGGAAACTGTATCTTGTGTAGAAGAAATTGATAGTGAGAACTTAAATGCAGAGGAGCATCCTCCTCGCCTTCTTTTACCCCTACATCTGGTGAATCCCCTGCCAGTGAGTTGCACTTGCACAGCCTGGTGAAAGCAATAAAGGGATAAAAAGAACGATGTTTTTCTCTTGGCTCTACCACTCTGCCTCATCCCAAGAGCAGGGATGGCTCTGAACCACAGCACCAAAACTATCAGGGCTCAGTCTTAGTTGCAAGCACAGGCTTCACATCAGCCTCTCCATATCTCACCTCCCACTTCCAGCTGTTTTCCATCTCCTCTGTTGGGTCCCTGATGGTAAACGCTCCGCAGCAAACTCCATTTAGAGCACAAATGCAAACAAGGGCTCTTGCTCTGAGCCTCCAGAAGGCTGCCAGTTTCAAATGGCCTTTTCAGAGCATCCAAAGGAGCAATTGCACCCTTACGCACAGGAGGAGGAACACACCTCAGTAGTCCACAGCAGCTGCTGCACAGCTCAGCTCCTTCACGTGATTACACAAACAACCTTTCCTTGCCACCCGTTCCCTTAATGGCAAGAGATAAGGACATTCCTCACTGCAACACCGCAGCAATACTGCCTGGAAGAAAGGTGCAGTGGAGAGGATGTAAGCATTTCTAATACTGCATGAGCCATGCAGTTAATGACAAGAAATCTCTTTCTGTCTACAAAGCACACTGCAAGTTACCAACACCAGTGAAGGGCACCATGCAGGATGCTGAACTTTCTCTCCCAGCAGTAAAAAGATCTTTAGTGGCTTATCTTAACAGATCAAACAGACCTGGCACACGTTCATAGAGCGTATGAGCTAGATTGTGGTTGTGGGGTAACTAGCCACAGGAAATCATACAGTGTTTTGCTTGAGTCACACAGGGACAGGACAAGGGGGAATGGCTTTAAACTGATAGAGGGGAGACTGAGATGAGCTCTTAGGCAGAAGCTCTTCCCTGTGAGGGTGCTGAGGCGGTGGCACAGGGTGCCCAGAGAAGCTGTGGCTGCCCCATCCCTGGCAGTGTTCAAGGCCAGGTTGGACACAGGGGCTTGGAGCAACCTGCTCTAGTGGAAGGTGTCCCTGTCCATGGCAGGGGTTGGAGCTGGATGAGCTTTAAGGTCCCTTCCAACCCAAACCATTCTGATTCATGAAATGGTACCAACCACACAACCCACTTGAGAACTGTGGACCAGACATGCAGAAATCAAGCTATGGCCTTAGTGACAGGGGTTACACAAAATAGTAAGTTTCACTTTCCTCCTTAGTTTTTAAGTTCTAATATTAGAAGTTCAGAGCTTCATGAATAAAAATCAGCAGGATGAAACAAAGTAGGTTCAGATTCTGCCACAATCATGCAAGCCCAGAAAAAGCATCAGAAAAGCATCTGTAGCTTAAGAGAGTTTGTAAAATAGAAATTGACCACAGTAAATATATACATCCAAGATAACGTACACCTAAACTGAAGGTAAAATTTGTCTCCTTCAACTGTCTTAGTAGCAGTCACTCTTCTTGCTTGGGCAGAGGGGAAGGCATAGTGCAACCATGAAGGTATATGAATCAAAGGCTCATGAATCAAAAGCAGGATTGAGAGGAAAAGGAAACAGGATCACTCCTTCAGAAGAAGGTCCCTGTCTTTTAATACTGATGAAAACTATATACTGTAACAGAGAAAACTGTTATTTGCATCATCAAAGGCTTCTCCTATGACCTTGTGCAAGCACAAATAAAGGAGTAGGTTGCCCTACTGCAGCCCAGTGCAATGATGGATGCGAGGGAATAATCCCTCATTTGAGCCATCCTGTCTCCTTCCAATTGAAAGGAACTGGGTTAATTTAAGGATCATAATGAACGTAGCTTAATTAAGAAGAGCTAGGAACAACTGAGACAGTGCCTGCTTGATTTTGTCCCCTTTCCCACCCTGACTCCATCCCATCCAGCTGTGCTGCTGTACAACAATAAGAGGGACTGTCACAAAACATTGTCACTGGTGCTGCTCTGACGCTCCACCTGCCTCGCAGGAGCTGGAACCGACACATTGCCTTCAGCAATAATGACATCTCAGTGTCTTTAACATGACAGCAGTGTGGGGCAGGATCCAAAGGTCGCGCTCCATCTGAAGCACTCAAGGTTGGTCACACTCTTCAGCTGCAGGGACACTCATTAGAGGAGCGCCAAGAAGTCAAATGCAGCAGCAGGATAGAGGGCAAGGACAGACTCCAGGTGCTAATGAGCTTTAATGCCAATATTAAGCCTGGTTTATCACAGAACTGACCCTGAGCTCACCTAACAGATGAGCATTACACTCTCTCTATACTCTCGGAGTTAATTTGCACCAACCATTCTCATCTCTCAGTCTGAAGAGCTACTTATTTCAGTCATTTGTATTCAGAAAAACAGTGAAATCCACAGTCTGGGGCTGGAGAAAGAAAGGGGAATGAAGCAGCAGGCAGAATAGCAATGCTGCATATGAAGATTACCACTGTCCACAGGTTCCCATCTGATAGATCTTCCAGCAGCAAACTATTTCCCCCAGAAGATACACCTTGCTTTTTCAAAGCAAAAACATACAGGGTTTTACTGCTTTTTGTTCTACTTTGCCCCCTTTCTCCTCCCCTTATTGTAATGAAGAGATGAAACCCAGAACATGGAGACTTTTTCCCTGTTTATTTTGCTGTGTTTTCAAATGTATAATAACAAGAGGAAATGAAAGGAAAAAACCTGCACATGTAGGTAGGGGAGATTCTAGAGTACAAGTCATTCAGCTGGGGGGAAAAGAGAGATAGCAAATGAAGAAATGAGACTTTCGGGGGTCAGATGTACTCTCAGAAAGAAGAAAAGAAATGATGACTTTGGAAACCAAATGACTTCGACATTTGAAACAATTCCCATGAAACACTTTCTCTTATCCCCCTCCTTCATGTCTTATTTCTGTCCTCATTCAAAGCTTTATGACACCGGCATGTGATGTTACTGTAAATGATCTACATTTTATTGTACTGACTTCGCCTCTCATGATTAGCACAGGGACAAGGGGCCAGCTCACACAGGCCCAGCAAGGAATCAAGGCTCTTGGCTGTACAAAAGCCTGAATGCATTCCTGGGAAGCTCTCTGGCTCCTTGCCGCTTATGCTCTCCTCCAGCTCCGCCAAATAACGTGCGACTGGATAATTGCCCATCACAGTCACGGCAGTATCAGGAGACAAATGGAGCATTAGCTTACTGGAAAAACCAAAGATCCTGTTTAATAGGTTTTTCAATGGGATTTTTTTTAAATGAAATTTTTAACAGTAAGAGTGCCTTCACTTTAACACATTACACATCTACACACGGAGAAAGGAAAGGATTGTATCTTCGGTGACACAGCAGTTTGCCTACCAGGTAGGGCAGGCCCATCTCAAATGTTTTCTGTTCTTAACAGTTGTGATTAAATGAGTCCATTTTAAAGAGCAATTCATGCCACTCTGAATTTATTTCAGGTATTACTTCATTTCAGAAAGCAACATTTACAGTGTTCCCAAGTCCCAGATACCACATCTACCAGCTATGTCACATAAGTTAAAATGGTCAGACCCATGCCCAGGGAAGGAACACTTGTGTTGAAGGCTGAAGAATATACACGACTGAGTTTTGCTACAGAGAAGTCTCCCTTTAAAGGAGGATTTGGGATCTTGCCTCCCTACCCCCTGTCGAATTTCACAGCATCCCCAAGTTTTACTGTCCCACTCCAAGGAAGCACATGGAAGGGAGGGACAAGCAGGCTTCTGTGTCCAGAAGATGCTTGTGAAGCATCTCACAAAGCCACAGTGCACCTGGGCAAAAAAGACATTCTTCTTCTCCCCTTAGGCACTTTTATCCTAATCCTAAATCCTTTTTCCTCCAATTCCAGACAAGATTTGGCCACGCCGGTGGTGACCATTTTATCAACTGCCCCCATTCTCCTGCACCAAGGACTTTACTATTCCTTTGACCCATTAGCGTGCTGGTTGGAAGGAAATGGCAATGACTGTTTCTTTGAACGGCATGAACATCCCATACACATATCCTACTGAAATGAATGTCATTTTCATGAGCTTCATTTATTGACACTGTCACTGAAGGACTCCATAAATCCTTGCTGTTGGCAGACAGCACTGGTATTAAGTCTTGCTCACAACTCTCCAATCCAGATTTTGTCTTTTCCAAACAGATTCAAGTAGTCTGTTATGCCATTTACACACAGATGAATGATAACAGGTTCTGGATAATACTCCAAATGTAATGATTAAATATTTATACTGCTCTTGACATCGAGAATCTGAGGCCCAAATCCTTTAGCAGCAGCTTCCATTCAACTCAATTCAAGAAGCTTAAAATCCTGGAGGATTTGGGCTTGAATACTTAATTGCTTTTATGTTCAGGATGTTACCAACACATCTACACTTTGAGAGAGCATAACTTCATAGGTCTAAGGTATGAAGAGACCATTAGAGTCACCTGTTTTGATCTCCTACCTACAATAAGAACACCGATATGCAACATGGCCATTTGTGAAGAGACTTACACAAGTGGGACTTGGTTATCTGAAGTTGGATGCAACTGACAAAGCTTATGTGGAGATCTGTATCATGTTTAAATATCTATAAACACTGAACATTCTGTGTTTATCACAGAGTGGCAGAAGGTGAAGCTACTATATAAAGAACAGCCAGTCTGGACCATACCATCCTACTGCAGAATCCCTCCTTTGCAGTGACCTGCTACCACCTTTCCCTATGTTATTCTTCTGCTGTAACTAATTCAATTGAAAATATAATGGATTTATTGAAATTCAGTGTTTTATTATTAATTTAGGGCCAAATCATGTAAGTTCTGTGGTTTTTAATGTAAACTTGTACATGATACAAGAAGTTCATTTATCATCTTCCTTGAACGAAATCGTTCTTCCTTACTACAGCTATCCTAGGTCATCTTGAACTACAAAAAAACTAAGCATGACAAAGCAAAAAGGGAAACTGTGCAGAGGGGAAACTGGTGGCTCTTTGAGCCAACAGAGCAGAAAGTTGCATTTCCAAAGAGCAGTGTGACTTTTAGTCCAAATATACCAAAATATCATTGAATGACTCAAGGTGAAGGAATATTCACAAACCTAAAGGTTAAAGGGGTGCCTGTATGAGGCTGTCTCAGAGACAAGACTGAGGTATTGTTTACTTTTGAGAGTTGCTGCAACTTCCTGTTGAATTACTCAACAGGCTCTGGGTGAAGAAGGCGCCAGGACTCTACACAGGACAGGAAAAAAAAGGACATCTGTCAGGACACCAAGACTCAGGGTAAGCAAGGCAAGGGAGCTCTGTCAGCTAAGCAGGATCAAAAGGAACAAGCCTGGATCACGTCCAGAACTGAACAGAAGTTGTGGTCTCCCCTTTGAAGTGCTCTCTCACTTGTCTTCCCATTTCCTATATATGCTGCTGAAAAAAAACCCCAAACCACCACCAAAAACACAAGCTGCTGCTTAAGCTTATGCACACTGCTTGTAGGCCAAGGTGCTTATGACCCATCATCCCAACAGTAACCAAGAAAGACAACGTGCCTTTACACTAGTGTAGAATTTGGCATTCCAATCTCATGGTGTTTCACCACTAAGTCACAACCCTTCTACAGCAAACACTCCCTAGGAAATCACTTTGCTCTCCTCTCGGAGGAACTGCTCATGTTTTACTACAGTGGAGGACGTAAGCACCAAACAAGTGATAATTCACCTGTATCTCATCTCAAGAACAGAGATTGTGGGTTACATTAATTGGCACGCCTATCTAGCACACTTTCTATCACATAGTAGATACATGACACAATAAATAGGAGGTAATTACGGGCAATAGTAAATAACACACCCGCCTCGTGTGGGTATGCGCTTTCACATTCAGCTCCCTAAACGCATTTAGACAGGAAAAATTAGATTCAAATTCTCAATTGAAATAGATAGCTTTTAAGTGTTCAGATTAAGAGATTGTTCACAAAGAGATGGCTCATACTGCATTTGGGAAATGCTCTGGTTGTTCCTCTCTTATATATAAATACCCTATATTTTAGTAGTGATTTACTGATTCCATGTCCAACAGCTAATGCAGTAGCTCGAAGCCAAAAGCTTTTACAGATTTCTAATGTGGCCTACAGCTTTAATTTCTTATTTCTAAAATGGGCTGAACAGGAAATGATTTTGCCTCTGCACAAACACAGAAAAACCCAACCTGTTGACATTTCCAACAAAATTCCCCACCCTGCATCAGGGTGAAAAGTTGAAACCTTCCCACTTCCGATAAGCCCAAAAAATCCAAGCTAAATCAATCATCTGTTAAAGTCGATATATTTCAATGTAAACATTTTCCTGGGCTAATTCCGAACTGCTTTGTTTTGATTCGGGCCTCCCTTCAACAGAAAAGAATTGTAGTTGATCTAAACTCCAAAACAAAGAACTGTTTAAATTGGAGCAGCACATTTCCTTTTGCTCTAAACAGCTTTAAAACTGACACCTATGTCATTCAGCTTCCAGAAATACCTAGGTTTTCTTTGACAAAGGATAGGGAAGGAGTCTAAACTCATCAGCTGTGAAAAGGTGAATATGAATGTTGGCTCCCATTTTATCAAGTTCTTGATCTGAGCTGCAAAGCTGAACACCATTAGTTTGTGTGCACAGGTAAGTGACTGCCTTTCACCTTGTTCTTCATTCAAGTGTACAGCAGCATGAGAAACCTTATGGCTTTCCCTCATGGGAGATACGCATGGGGGGCATATGTCAAAAAGAAGCATCTACCTACGTTTTCTTATGGAACAGAACATTTGCATGGCAAATCACTTTAAGGTAATCATCATCTACATGGCCATGACTTGAAATCTCTCATTAAATCAGTTAAGTGTATACACGCTCCTATTAACAGAGAAAATACCACTGAAACCAACCAAAAATAGGGTGTAAGACTCTTGGCCACTGAGCTCAAGCTGCTGGTCCCCAGGACACATGTTCCATTTCACACACTTATTGAGTACCATTTCTTCAAATAATAACATATGGAAGGTAGTTTTGACTCTAAACAACTCTGGATCATTCTGAAGAAACAGAACAGGTCTACCTTTATTACTAAGCTTACCCATTTAAGGAACACTACTCTCTTTTCAATCAGTCTCCTTTTATTCCTTAGTAATATGTTGAAGTAGAAGTATGTGATAATTACACAAAAAAACACCCACCAAGTTTCTGGAGAGCCTTGTAACACATACCTGACATCTTCCTCAGAATCATACAATAGTTAGGGTTGGAAAGGACCTTAAGATCATCCAGTTGCACCCCCCCTGCCATCAGCAGGGACACCTCACACTAAACCATATCACCCAAGGCTCTGTCCAACCTGGCCCTGAACACCGCAAGGGATGGAGCATTCACAACCTCCCTGGGCAACCCATTCCAGTGCCTCAGCACCCTCACAGTAAAGAACTTCTTCCTTATATCCAGTCTAAACTTCCCCTGTTTAAGTTTTAACCCATTACCCCTTGTCCTGTCACTACAGTCCCTGATGAAGAGTCCCTCCCCACCATCCCTATATGCCCCCCTTCAGATACTGGAAGGCTGCTATGAGGTCTCCACGCAGCTTCTCTTCTCCAGGCTGAACGGCCCCAACTTTCTCAGCCTGTCTCCATACGGGAGGTGCTCCAGCCCCTGATCATCCTCGTAGCCCTCCTCTGGGCTTGTTCCAACAGCTCCATGTCCTTTTTATGGACTTCACAGACTCAGACAGAAAACAGGTTCCTCTGCCAACCCAAACTACCATGTTTCAGTTCAGCTGCCATTAATCACATCTGAACTATGACTTGGAGCAAGGCTGAAGGTGTATTTTTAAATTATTATTTATGCTTTGTTGAACACATTTAGATCCCTTCATCATTTACACTGTAAGCAAAGGGGTAGTAATGAAAGTCTCTCCCCTGGGTCACCTTTAAATCACTTCCCACAAATTTAGTTCCCAATAGCTTTGCCAGTATCAAAACCTGGATGCACTACCTGAGTGTAGCAGACACCAGACACAGCACCACAAAGGGAACAGTGCTTGGATGTAACTGTACTACATGAAATACAGGATGATGAGTTTATCTCCTACTCAAAACCAGCAAAACTGCCTGAACATTCCATATCAAAGTATCAGTAAACTGTTATCAAAAGCTTTGGCTACAAAGAGCTGCACTCCATGCCTCCCCTGAGAAGCTAAGACACGCTTCTCAAGGCAGACAAGAAACCAGTGAGCAGTGTTGAGCTGTTTGTGCTTGTTCTTGTTCTGTGAGTGCTTATAGTAGAAACAGAAGGTGAAAATACTTGTTCGAGCAAGCTTATCTGCCAGCTGTTGTAGCAGAGAGCGTGCAGAGAGCTCAGAAGCAAAAACTGGAACTGAACAAAGAAGTGTAACCAAGGGGCTCAGGAGCCTAAGTCCTCTTTTGGAAAGTAATGTTGGACCAGTTTTTGAAAGACAATTAGTTATCTGAAGATGGAGCTGGGCATCAAGTCCTCACAGCCAATTGCTTGTGTTAGCCTTTAATAGCTTCTAGCAGTGATTCATCTTCAGACATTCGGTTTCATTCTTGCTTATCTTTCTTTCAGGGAAAAAAAGTCTCCCTTGGGCTAAATCAGTGTAAGAGAAAGGCACATGTAAAGATTGTGATTTCTTGGAGGCCAGTTCCAACTTCACCCCATGGCTTCATACAGCAAAAAGAGGAACGCAGCACACTGCATCTTGGGGAAATACTGCCCCAAGTACTTGTTACGGCGTTTACACACTTCACTATCAGAGCAGACTGCAGCAGCTATTTCCAAACTTCTACCACCCCAGTGTGTGCTGCAATCAGCCTTTCCAGAAGGGTGACGGCTCCAAATACTAACACAAGTCACTGCAATCCTCTAAGGCTTGTGGCCACCTTGGCTGCTGCGAGCCCATCAGGCTTTAGCAGTAACAAAGCACTGGGCAGGGAGCACTTTCCCACTCATCAGAGTAGTCCTGAAGAGCAGCAGCAACGCTAAAACAGGACCCTCAGAAGAAGGCAATGGCTAGCACAGGACCCCTAGGAAGATGTTAACAGGGACAGAGGTGGACTACACCTGCTAGGAGAGCTGCAGGAAACACCGCATCTCCTGCGATAAGGCGGGAGCTGCGGGGTCTTGGCTCTAGCCTGGAGATGTTGAACGCTGAACCAGAGAGGCGCTGCGGGTCCTGCTCCTAAGCCGGGTACCGGAACAACCACCGCGCCGGCTGCTCTCGGGACGGCTGCCGCGGGGACCCGGCACCAGCGGGCAAGAAGCAGCTCAAGCCCCTCCGAAGCCGCAGGACCGACCTCTCCCTGCCCGCTCCGGCCCCTCCGACTCAGCGCTTCCCGCAGCCGACGGGGCCGGTCCGTGCTTGCCGGCCCCTCGGCGAGCGCGTCCCCATCCAACTTTCCCCGCGGGGCAGGAAGAGGGGACGGAAGGAAAGAGGCGGCGCCGGCGGCCGCGCTGCTTACCCAGAAGCGGGACCCGCAGAAAGCCTCCATGTCCGCGGCGCGGAGCCTCCTCCAGGCCCACGCCAGGCACCAGCCGGGGGAAGAAGCCGGCTCCTTCCCTCCTGGGCGGGCCGGGGGCGGGGAGCAGCGGGCCCGACGCGCCCCGTCCCACCCTCGCCGGCGGCTGCGGGAGGCGCCAGCGCCACCGCCCCGCTGCCCTCGCCCCCTCAGCCGGGAAAAGCGAGGACCCGTGCGGAGGGGAGCGGGGATGCTGCAGTCCCTGCGCCCTTGGAACCGGGCGTTGCTTCGCAATGGTGACCTCCCCGTGGAAGGACCAAGCCCCCAGGAGAGCATTTCCCCTGCTTGGTGTGACTTGCTGGGATAACCAGACCCCTGCTCTTGCAGGGGGGCACTGGTGGTACCCACATACCAAGTGAAAGCTGCCCAGAGCGGCTGTGTGGAGCTAGGGCATCTCATGGCGTTTGGGGCTGACCATAACCATCCATCCAGGCCACTCAGACTAATGTTAACATCTTGGAGACGCTTGTTGTCTCCTCTTTAGAGTGCTGTTGGCTCAGCAGGACTTAAATAAGCATCACATCCCTCACCCATCCATCTGCAGCCTCTTGCTTCACTTGATTCACAGAAGCTGATGGCTTCTGCTGCAGACATGGTTAAACCAGTGGAGTGGATCTCTTTTCAAGATCTTCCATTCAATATATTTCACATATATGTGTAACTAACAGTGTTTGTAGTGCAGCACCTTGGACACAATCTGTATTTCACCGACCCATGATGCAGAAGCACTGTTTGCTTTCCTCTTGGCCAGGACTTCCCCTACAGCATTATTGACGTTCCAGCACCTGCTGTTTGTCCACTCACTCTCTGTAGCATCTGGTTCAGTAACATCATCTTATGCAAAGCACCACGCTGCCACAAATCTACTTAAGTATTATGAGGGTTTGAGTTTCCTTCCTCTCTGGAAGGTGCGGAACCATCAGGCAGAAGGGTGTTGTCAAAAATGCTCACCAGAAAGGGGAAGGGAGACAAAAAGCACCATATTGCTGTGTCCCAAAACTATGTAATCCCTGAGAAGAAAATACCCTGCTTTTATGAAGCTCTAACAAAGACCACAGGGACGCTATGGGTGATACCCACTCAGAGCACTATCAGAGGAAGCCATGTGCTTCCCACGAACAATGCTGAGAAGTTGGTTTAGACATTTACTGTAATCTGGCTAAAGGGAGGCAGTTATTAGTGTGGGAAGAGAAGATCTTGCCCGAGACAAGGCTGTCGGGTGATTGCCTACAAGATGTGAAATCTCAGGCTGATCAGCACAATGACATTGCCATCCTCTCAAGGAAATACTAGAGGAGCCTTAGCCAGCAGGGTGAAGGAGAACAACTAAGGATATTATGGGCTGTCTTTGCAAGTCTTACATTGAAACTTTTGTGCAGTGGAATTGCATCACAATAAAGGCTTTAAGAAAAGGCAGGAATAGCTCCTTAATGTATATTAAAATATTGTACCTCCTTAATAGGAAATTACTCCTTTATGGTTTTTTAAACCTTCTCTCCTCCAGCAATGTGTTGCTCCAAGAGAAATGCTGAGATTTTGCTCTCTTTTGACACATGAACATGTACCCCTGTGTTTCTTGCATCGAGGAGCAGAACATGGTGGAGCTTGAGAATATGCCCAAAGTTAAGACCAGCTCTGACATAAGATGTCACAGGTACAGAGGCACCTCACAAACAGCTGCCATAGGCTGTGTGTACAGGAGAGGAGAGGTTTATTTTATCAGTGTCCTGCACAGCTCCACTGACAAGAGCAGTGTGAATCAATCCCTGATTAAATGATTGACTTCAATGGAATTGCTCCACTGTATCCATAGAGGGAAGTCCTGTATTAGGGTATTGCTCAAGACCCTAAAGTAGCAGGTCCTAAATGCTTCTGCGTCTTGCTTTATGTTCCTAATCCGTGGTGGGAATCCTGCCTTCAGAAGGAGCTCATGCCACTACATAGTGCTGCTACTGATGAGTGGGTGCCAAATGGGTTGCCTTTGCATACCCCAGGAGGGCCACCAGGCAGCCAGCCTGGGCCTTAGAGCAGACCCTGCTGGCTTGCACTGCCTTTGCAGTGTGATTACCGAGTTCCAGGCGCTGTCTGGCAGAGCAGGTGAGCAGTGAAGGGAGATTCAAAGGCAGGAATTAAGGAAATATTAAAACCTCAGACAGACAAGATGGGGGAAGCTTAAAAGCTCCTGGGAAGGGCCATGGCAAAGGATTCTGCTGAACATGGTGCAAAGTGAAGCCTGAAGCACTGTCTCAGGCCTTTGGTCTTGCTTCCTTTTGATGATGGAAGACAGAAGTAGCTAGAAGGTGTCATTACTCCTGTGATGTTCCCCCAAAAGCAGGCTGGCTATGCAGGAAAATGAAATGGCCCCTTTGGTGTCACTGTCAAGAGACAGAGGCCATAAATTCACCTTTTCTCACCAAACATTTATCCCTGGGATTGGCAAGACCTGATGTTGGTTTGTTCATTAACGCTTTCCCATCCTCTTTCCCATGCCAGTACCCAGGAAAGGACTTTTCACCTGCTGACACATAGAGCAGGTCAAGTCAGAGCAATCAGGAAGCACCTTCAAGGCACACCCAGGGCCAGGCTGCAGCAGGTTAGCTATCAACCAGGGCGATTGGAAGGGGCAGGACAGGACGAAACGTGAGAGAGAAGCTGTTTGGGTAAGCACAGGGCCAGGTATGAGGCCCGCTTCTCTTCACATTGCACCTCATTGCTGGTTTGTAAAGCACTGAAGGCAAAATGAAGTGTGACCGATTCCTCCTGAAATCCGTATAAAGAAGGACATTGAGAGCTGAGGGCTGTGGACAGCCTGAGCATGTGCAGCTCTGGAAGTCACAGCTTTATGGTTAGTGACTATAAATATCACCTTCTTTCTCTGCTTGGAACCACAGACGCTCAGCTTTCTTTCCAAGACCCACAGAGGTGTCACATTTTACAGATGGCAAGAAAAAGAGGCTGCCAAAGTAGCATTTACATCAAGTCCCTATACATTTACCTTATAAGAAAGGGGAGGACGCCTTGTTTTAACACATGCAAGATGTGGACTTGTAACAAACTCTGTTTGAAGTCAACACTGCACGAGTAGCAACAGACTTGGTGTTTCTTCCTCGACAGTCAATGGTGATGCATATCGCATGCATCTCTTCTTGCAAGAAAGGATTTAACTTCCATTTCCTCGTTTCTGGAAAGCTCAATGAGCAGTTTGGAAGTCCCATGATGAAACAGAGGAAGGAGCGGGCTGGGAATTTGCAGTCCCAGTTTTTACTCACAGCTCAGGTTTTGGGTATGCATCAACTACACGGCTTTGTAGGCAGGGAGCGGAAGGCAAGATTCCCCTGGCTGGAAAGACAGCGTAGGGAGGTTGGGAGCACAGTGAATCTGGCCTGAAGCTGCACTGTAATAGTCATTCTGTTGCCTCTGGGGTGAAGTGGGTCCACCCTGGTCCAGCCTGTGCACCAAGGCTTTGTAAAAGCAGAAGATGGTGTATGTATGACTGCGTTTAATACCACCTTCCCCCGATGCATGAGTGCTCCTACATTTCATACTGAGAGCCATGAGCAGAACCCAGACATGATGAAAACTGCCCAGGTCACCCCAAAGTGATCCTGGAGCAGCTCCAGAACTCATTCTAAACACACTGGGTGGCTGACTCTCACCTGATAGCTCCCAAGTGCCTGCAAATGTGGATGGAAGACATAGAAGGAACTTAGAGCGATGGACAAACAGCCACGCACAAGCAGCACGTGGCACTTGCCCCTTCTTGAGCCAAGATCTGCAGTACCCTACTTTAGGCTCTGACACAGCTGCCATGGTTTATCCTCTCCCCCTGTCAACTCAGCCACCCCACAAACCCCTCCTGGTTTTAATGGCCTGAAGCCTTTCAGGACTCACCACAAACCCAGCACACACAATTCAGCAGCTGCAGGAATCCAAGCACCAGGTCCTGCTTTGTTGGCATGAACGTGGATTGGTCACCAGCCCTTGGCCATGTGAGCTGGTGGCACCCAGCAGAGCGGTTCTGCTCTGCCTTTGCAGGTGTCAGCACAGCACACGCTGCCCATTGCAGTATTATTTTCCTTGTTGACTGACTCCAATATTAACTACTTCCCAATTTCCCCCAAAACAGCTGGATTCCACTTTCTGTTTCCGTAAAATAATTGTTAGCACAGTAAGTTATTAAGTGGTTTAACCAACCTTTTCATTTCACAGCTGGAGCTGCAGGGGTCTTTGGTTGCATTATTTAGAGCATTAAATAGATATGGAAAGATAATCTATCCAGGACCTTTGAAAGCTTGACAATTATAGCATCCAGTGACTCAAGCAATAATAGAGAATGCCAGAGGATGTTGCAGGATTATACAGCGTGTTGTAAATATAGCCAAAGCATCAAATACAACATGTAAAAGCCACCTTAAAGTTCAATCACCCTCAAATGCGAAAATGCCAGTGGCACAACGGCTTTTGCTGATGACACTGAAGGCCAGGCCAAACCAAACAGAAACAGCAGGTTATGGGGGACCTCAGGTGCAGCCTGAACTAAGGGATACAGATATCCCAGCTAAATCACTTCATGGCATTGCCATCTAGTGACAAGCACTCAGCCTGCGTCCATGCAAACCCTGAACCTCTCACCACATGCCACCTAAGATGGCACAAGACCTGCTCGATTGCCTCCAAGCAGAGGTTAAGCGCCCCATTCGAGCTCAATGGGTGTAGATTATCATAGCTGCTATGTGAGTGCACAGCCCACACAGGACTGGCAGGGATTGGCACGCACAGGGAGGAGGAGTATGTGCCAGGTTGCGTGCTCTACACATGCTTAAAAGCAGGCATGTGAATGTGCAGCGACAAACAAACCTCTTGGGTGCTGCCACAGCCTCCAGGGTGCTGCCCTTGGATGGGCTGTTACCCTCCAGGGCTTGACACAAGCCTGAGCCATGCGGGTGGGGAAAGGTGATGCCAAGGGTGTGTGCAGCAGCCTGGCTTCAAGCAGCACCCACGAGCACGCAGCAATGCTGGCAGGGTGCCCCTGAATCTGGGAGAAATCCATCCCCTCCTCCTGCTGCAGGAAGGGGTTGTTCATAAAGGTATCACCAGAAGAGATAAAGATGTCGTTGTCCCACTCAGTGCTTTTGGGGTCATATCTGGAATACAGGGTTCAGTCTTCATCCCTATTGTGCATATATAATATATATACTCATATCGTATATTTAATATACAATATGCAGACAAGATGGAAAAGGTCCAGAGAAGGGACACAAAGATGATCCAAGGATTGGTAAGCTATGTGAGGAAAGGCAGATAGAACTGGGTTTGCTCAGCCTAGAGAAAAGAAGGTTCAAGGAGACTTTATCACCATGTTTCATTATTTAAAGAGCGACTACAATAAAAGATGGAGACTCCTTTTTTCAAGGAGTCACATGGAAAAGACGAGGGGTGATGAGCACACCTGGGGAGATTCCAGCTGGAGGCAAAAGGAATGTTTTTCCCAATGGAAACAACCAGCCCTTGGAATAATCTCCCCAGGGAAGTGATGGGCTCCCCAGCCCTGCACACTTTCAGGATTCGGCTGGGCAGGGTGCTGGGACATCTAATTTAGGTCATGCTGTGCCTAGAAAGGTTGGACCAGAAGATCCTCGAGGTCCCTTCCAAGCTGGGATTCTGTGATTCCATGATATAAACTCAGCGGCTGAAAATCCCAGGAGAAGCAAAAGCCTCGCTTTTTCCTCTCTCTCTTCTGCAGGATCCTTCTCGCCCCTTCCCTGGAGCCGGGAATCGCGCTCCCGGTAACGGGATGTCCCAAACCCGCTCCTTACCCCAGCCCACTAGATGGTAGCACAGCGCCGCGGACGGGCGCACCCAACCCTGGCCGTGGGCTGCCCACCCCAGAGCGGTCAGTTCAAGCCTCTGTCCCTCCAGACTTCACTGGCTTTAACCCCTTAACCTGCGGGCTCTTCACCCCCTAGAAGGGAGGAGGAGGGAGTCAGGTGCATTGCTTTAAATTGCCTTTTCCTACCTTATTTTAGGGAGGATTCTAGCACAGGTCGCATCTGAGCCTTGTTGGTGGGTCTGTTTGTACTTTTGGAACATCCACAATACAAGAGGCACAAACAGGCCTTTCCAGTTTGCTTTCATGCAGCTCCTTGCAGGGTTTTGCAGAGCTCCAGATGAGGGATGCGCTGTGCACACGGCTTTGCAGATGGGACACTGCTCTCCAGAAGCAGGACAGTTAGCCAAATTCACCCGAATGTCTCAACTAAGCCAGAAACAGATTAAATCTGAGGGGCTATTTCCCTCGTTGCAGCTGTAATTGCATAGAAAACAACCCAGTTTCATGCAGCTTCCAAATTACTTACCGGAGTAACAAAGTGCCATGCCCAGGCTCTGGCAATTTGAGAGCATACCCGCAAGCATCCAGCCTGGGTGGGATCCTTGTACAAACCACAGCACAAGAGCTTCAAACAGGAACACTTACAACAGAGAGCAAAGAAACAAGGTCCTGCGAAACACAGCACTGGCAATAACGGGATTTGACATTCCTGATAGAGAGCACAGGTTAAACAATTCTGTGTGCAGAGAGGTGTGAAGTGCTTAAAGCTGTGAATTGCTCTGCTTTCTTGGCTCAGCTTGTCTTAATGACATGTGGATCGTCCAGCCTTGGAGGGGTGAGAAGGCAATGCAGTGGTTGCAGCCTGGTGGGGTTAGTTGACCCTGCAGCCCAGATAGCACAGATATGTTACAGAGCACACCCCTGGAGTCCTGCACTGTGAGGATTTGCATGGGATTTTGCATAGAGCCACATTTTCTCCCTATTTAAGAGCTAACTATGTTCCTGCTGTTTTGTACCCAGAAATGATTATGACAAGGCCTTTATCAAAGCACCCTCCAAACAGCAGCTCTGGATGTCAGGTTAGGGGTCCTCCTGCTGCAGAGCAATCATCAGGTCATTCAGTACGAAGTGAGAAACAAGGCTGCAGAGAGCCCAACTCCCTCCAATGGCTGCTCCCCAGGGGAGAAGACACTCCACATTAGGAAACCTTATCCACTAAAGACCACTGAAGAGGGTGCTGAGGCGCTGGCACAGGGTGCCCAGAGAAGCTGTGGCTGCCCCATCCCTGGCAGTGTTCAAGGCCAGGTTGGACACAGGGGCTTGGAGCAAGCTGCTCCAGTGGAAGGTGATCCTGCCCATGGCAGGGGTTGGAACGGGATGAGCTTTAAGGTCCCTTCAAACCCAACCCATTCTATGGAATGTTTCAGGTGGCACCTAAGCAGCATCTGGGCTCCTCACCCACACTGCCTTGGCACACACAGTCTGCAGCTCCTGGAGCAGTGCCATCCTCACCAACTCCTGCTTTACAAGGAACTAAACGCCTGCAGAAGTGGTGGAGAAGAAGCTGCTGTGCTTCGGGCTGGAAATCCTGAAGCTGTGAATGTGTGGAAAAGCCCAGCATTCTCCTCTTCACAGCAACGTGTTCATGGACAGATCAAACGTGCCCCTTCCCCTGACTCCATCTCCTCTGGACCTCTGCAGCCTTGTTAAGCAGCTTGCCAAGCCGTCCTTTGCCAGTGCAATACAACATGCAGACACAGAGCTGATGGTCTTGCTGGTAAAACAGCACATCCTGGGCCAGACTCCCTTGCGGTGTCAAACCAAATTGCTTCACAAAGGGCCGGCGTTTCACAATCTTCCTTTCAACTTCCCGTCCGCCGCTGCTATACAATACCTACCCCAACTGTTCGCAATTAAAACATGACCGGGGATGTGACCGCTCTGAATGATACAGATTATCATCATCAACAGCAACAAAGGGAAGTGCACGGTTGTTTTCTTTTCAAAAGCTTTTAATAGGACACATTTGTTTTTGTCATTTGTAAAGATTTACACTCATTTTTTGTTTTTTTTTTCCCTCTTTTTTTTTTTTTTTTTTTGAAAAAGGAACATTTTAACCCAATTTTCCCCATGAATACCACCTTTTGTTGCCCTGACCAAAAGACCTCGTTTTGGCCTATATACCTGATACAGTATAACAATATATTAACTATTAAATACAAAGTTCTATCATATATACTAGGTTGTTACGGACATTGCAATGGTACTGTGCCTACTCTAGTCACCTTGTGTTATAGTGTACATGGGTTATTATAGCCAAAGGGGCAGAAAAGGGGAGCCTGGGGCATAGCCTAATTTACAATGGTAATGCTTTTGTTTTCATTTTCTTTTCTCCTCGAATACACCTTGTGCTGAGTGCAATCCACAGAAGTCAAAAACAGTGTTTTCCTTGCCCTCCTCCAAAATATCTACAGTATAAATGTCCTGTAACCAAGCTATGAAAAATCAGTTCTGTGTGCCAGGGGCTGCAAGAATGGAATTCCCATCTTTCCAGACACGTCTGCAATCTCTTTTCCCCTATATGTCAGACTGGCAATAGCAGAATATCCTCCTCCCACCTGTATACAGTAAATCCACAGTAATAAAGTGCTGGTGTGCTTGAATGAATTGGATAGCCATGCGACTACTTTACCATCGATAGGGGCTGAGTTTTGGGGGTGGATGTTTTATATGGGTACAGTTCTCCAACAGTAATAGCACTGCAATATCATAGAGCTTGAGCTTAGCTGCTTACTTCTAAATGCGACCTGGATGCTATACACTAGGCTATACACGCTGTAATACAGTAGGTTTGGCGCCAGGTTTATGTAAAGAAACTTGCAGATAAGAGCTGCTTCTGTTCCCAAGATGCTATGCAGACTTTTAACAATTTCTCTATAGATTTCTACAAAAATATAAAAAGTTCTATCAACATAACCATTCTACAGAATTCCGGTGGATTTTGTACATTTTGCTTAAAAAAAGTCAAATTCTATAAAACCCCCCCAAAAGGTATTTAAAATTAGCTTAAGATTATTATTGCACACGCTGCAGTACATTTGTATTTGTCTTTCAAAAGGGCATCTAGAAAAAACTTGTAAGGTTTAGAAAACAAACTATTTTACATGGATTTCTTTTCCTGAATGCATCATCTTAGAGCAGTTTTTTACTGGCTCATCTTTACTGAATAGTCATGTGTGATGTAAACTTCTGGTTACTTCCACAAACCTTGTCAGTGGGCAAAAACTCAGGTATCAGAAATAGAAGAGCCTTCAGGCTTTCTGTTACATTTGAGTTGAGCATTTGGATTAACGTCACTGTTTTGTGCCATGATTTCAAGCTAAAATGTTCCATGGGGTTTTTGGTAAGGAAGGAAACGGTACAAGTAGTGTCATTCCAGCTATACAAACACAATCCTAATCATTAAGGAGCCACGGTTGGCAATTTTAGTGGCCTAGCTATTTTCCCAAATTATTTAGTACATGTGAAAGGAAAGCTAAGGCTCATTATGAGGGTAAAACCAAAGAGGGATTAAGAATATTTCTCAGGCTTAATACACTGTAATTTTATTATTTCCTTAAATATGATCTGGGCGAAGAAATGATGAAAGGTTTGTTTGAAATCATTGCTTTGAACAGGCTTAACTCTGGATTTGGACTGGCATATCAAAGAGAGCGGTCTCCGTGTGGGCCTGTGTTGAAGAGGGGAAAATGTCCCAGCCAAGAATTAATCTAAGTGCAGTAAATAGTACAGAATGCTAATCCTCCTACCTCAAATACACCAATTGCCTGACTTCCTGCTGAAAGCCCTTACATTTCTCCAGGACATCTAAATCAATAGGGATTGTTTATGGAATAAACGTCTGCAAGTGGAAATAAAGGAGCTTAAGACCTCACATAGGCTGTTAGGTAGAACAGCATCTTCTTCTTGCGTGGATACTCGAAGCTAATGCAGACAGATGTAGTCGTAACAGTCTAATCTCTGACTGTTGTGGTGATTTGAAAAGATCAGTAGTTCTCCAAAAGTTACAAACTCCCAACTGACAGAATTAGCACAAATCCTCCTCTTGCCTGTGCTGGTTTAAAGACATGATCCAGCAAAGCCTTATCCATGTACTCAGTTTGAAACTTGTGACTATTCGCACACTTCAAAGCATGCCTGCAGTCTTATTTAACCTACATCTGAATGTGATTTCATGGAAGTTGAGTGAATTAATGCCTGGTTTTCCATCAGTGAAGAGCGGGAGGTGTTGAACCGGGCCAACCTCTCATGGTTTTCAAGCTGTGCTGTCCAGTTTTACAGATTGCTTTTTGCAAAGGAGATTAGCAGGGAAGTAAACAGTTAATTTCTGAGATGAATGACATGAAGGACATGTTATAAATTAAGGACATGAGTTCTGGTTTTATCTACTTTGTATCATGATGTCGCTGCTTAAGGCTTTTGATAGATTGGAAATAATATTACAGTCAGGGTCATGTAAATTAACTCTAGCAGTGACAGCAAAAAAAGGGACTTTTTAACTGAAAATCAACCATTATTTCAGTACCTACAGACCTTTTTACACATAATCTGTAAAATAACTTGCAGTAGGCCTCAAATCTGTTGAACACAGAAGCATATGATATTAATTTTCAAGAACTACTTAAATATGAACCAACCTCAAGGCAGTTTAAGCAAGAGCTTAACTTTAAACATGTGCTTATGCCCACTGTTGTGTCATGTCTGCACTGAATTCACCCACCAGATCTTAAATACGGCTTACCCTCCTTTCCTCATGGGCATGGAAAGGAGGAGCTCCACTGCAAACTGGGTTTATAGAGGTGTAAAACTCAGCAAAAGGAATAGCCTGTCTTGGAAACAGTGGAAAAACACCTCAGGAGCGACCACAGGCTTCTGCTGCCTCAATTTCCTGGGAAGGTATGGAAATTAGCCATTGACATCGTTTGTGAGTCATGATCTACAATATCCTTTAGTGACTCAGTATGGTGTACGGTTAAATGGCTCTACATTCACCGTCTTCAGGCATATATCCGCATGTTGGACCTTCCTGGGTTCATGCATTTGCTTTCATACTGGATGTTCATTTTATGCAAGACTGGAATTTTTTTTCTGTTAAAAAATTGCCACTGCATTTCTACACTATCCAAAAAATCATCTCCCCAGAATACCATTGAAGTCCAAGGGGAAAAATAAATTACATTAAATAATCCTTATTTACTGCTGACTGTGGGATACATTTCCTCTGTAATGCACTAATTTGCTACATTTTGTGCTTTGCAAAACAAAACGAAACCCAAACAAAACAAAACAAAAAAAAAGAGAAGGGATTAAATATATTTTTTTTTTGTTTAGGTTAAAATACTCATAAAAATCAACTTTATCTCAGAAATATTCTGAGATACATAAAATAGAAGAAAATTAAATGAGTCTTTAGTCACAAAATGTACTACATCCCGCAATACTAGATTCAATTAATTTAATAAAATATAATATACATATAGATTCTGCACATTGTATTGCTTTTACCTAAGCAGAACATATGCTTAAGTAAGCGTGATATAGGTTAACCACTTCTTTAACCAGCTGGTTCTTTAATCTTTCTTTGGAAATTTGTTACCCAGTGCCATTTTGGAATACAGAGTTTCTTTAGGTTCTTCTTTTTCTATTACATGAAAGGAGGAAAACATTTGGCACCAACAGAAAAGTAACTCAGGGGTCCGTTTCCGTCTGATCAAAGGAAAAGCTAGGAAGTGTCAACAAGTCTTTCTTTGGGGTAGGAGATGTTGACATACTGTCTGGAAGCAACGAATCCCCTATATCCATGGAATCCTTGGACTCACAAGATGGAGCACGCCGTCTCAAGCAAACGTCTCCACTGGCAGGTGAGATGCTGTGAGGTCCTCTAGGTAGCAAACTCTGTCCATCGGGTGGATCTATAGATATACATGGAGGGCTCAGTTTTTTCTTCTGCCGTGTCCCTTGCAAGCCTTCCATTTCACTTACCACCTGACTTATGAAGCCAGAAGAGCTAGAAGTGGAATGGTGCTGGGGGCTGTTTTCCATCGAACAAATTTCGATTGAATGTCTCCTTTGATCATCCAACCAAGAGGGTGGTTTTTTGAGAAGACCCTGGGTGTCTACACTGTGGTACTTCTTCAGGTCCTTCAATGTCACGTTGCCGGTATTGCCTATGTTCCTCTTAGGAGTGAGAGGCTGAACCTCTGAACAGGCACTCGAGGCTGTACAAGTTTCTGAAGGCTCCGAGGAACTGTTTATTTCAGACACTTCTTGGTCCATTGAATCTCCAGGTGTCTCCTGACACGAGTCTGCACAAGCAGCACACGATGCTGGTGCCTGCTTTGAAATATTATACTGATTGTGGGAATGCTGCTGCGTACGGACGCTTGCCCGGCTCCATGCAGCCGCCTCATTCGCTTCTGAGGGCGTCAGAGCCACTGATGACTCCTCCTTGGGCACAGCGGGGACATTTGGGTCAGAGAGTTCACTCACCTCAGTGTGGAGATTTTCCTTGCTGTCCAATGAGTCGTTCCGGATAGCCATCTGTATCGGAGCGCAAAGGGATTGGGGAGGAAGGGTGTTGTCAGATGAGAGAGACAGATCAAACATAGGTTAGTAGCAAGCAAGGCACAGCATTTATAGGGCACTCAACCGTGTTGAGATACCTCAGCACACACCCACTGACTCCTATAATGACCTGAATTATAGCTTCTAGCAATTCCCATGCATCAGAGGTCTGTGTGTTTATCCCTGTGTAAGCAACAGCAGAATTTGGCCCTTCAGTCTTCATAAATGGTTGACCTTTAGTTTTCTCCTCTAAGGACGGGGGGCTGCAAAACCAGAATGCCTGCACCCGAACTGAGACCTGTTCTTGTTATGCAAAGGATGAGGGTCTACAGCAAAGCTCTTTACAATTTCAGCAGCCCAAGTATGAGCAGGAGAGGGGAGATGTGCAGGTGAGCCTGTGTATTCCCTTCTCTAGCTCAGGTGATGCTGAGGGCATGGAGCAGGATCCCTAGGGCCAGCAATGCCAGAGCAACCAGGCTCTGTGCCAGCATCAGAGCAACAGCCTGTCCCTGGCTTTGGTCCCCAGGCTGGAGCCACAACTCTGCACCATTTTAACAGCAGGGGAGCTGGAAAAGATGGAATCCAAAGCTGGACTAATAATAATAATAATAACCTCTAATTATAACAGCTTATTCTGATGCTTAAGTTCAGGCTTCCTAAGGCACATTTTGCCTTGGCTGTCCTGAGCCATATGCAGCATCAGTGCCTGCTGGCAGAGAGAGCCTATGGCTAATTTTGAAGGCTTTGTCTTCACTGCACTGCATCCCTTGTTAAAAGGGTTTATAAATCAACCTCATTAACTGGCCCTAAAAGGCAGAGTCTCAGTTTGAGAAGACTCTTAAATGATCTTAAAGATTAAAAACTTCCCAGAGAAATGAGCAAATGTGTGCAGCTGGTCTCAGTTTTTACCAAAGTGGAAGGAGATGGAATTCCTCACGCTGAGGAACACTTTTGTGACAAATCTCCCCAAAATGATCTTAGAATTTGGCTAAAAATTGTCCCGCAAGGATCGTTTGAGCCAAATGATCTCTATTGAGGCAAAGCTCTCATCAGCTGCAGTACGCACGTGTGTGTGTGCAGAATCACGAGTCTATTGCTGTATCCACACATTGGGCTCCCTTTGCCATCACTGAGAATATTTAATATGGCAAACCAGTTTGTCCAATGCTGGTGAATCCTTTCCAGTTAGAATTTTAGAGCATAATCCTGGCAACTAACCACAGTCACGAGTGGAGCTAATTCTGGTCTCCTCAATGCCAATAGTTTTATGGTGAGTGTTTGCAAGAGGAAATCATGTTCACGTCCTAAGAAGAGACACAGACCACACAAAAAAAGTAGAATACAGAAGCAAAAAGTAACTATTGCCATTACTTTTGCTTCTACACCAACCTGTGTTGCACAGAACGACAGTGTTAGTCACCACCAGCTCTTTCTTTCCCTACAATACCAGCATCTTTGGTAGCTGTTAGGAGTAACTGTTTGTACAAATGTTTTACTGGTTTGTTTCAAAATAAAAGGACCCTCTGCCATCCCATTGGGGTGTACACCTGTAGTAGCCACAGCTTGGAGTGGACTACACCTTGGATACACAGTCCTGGAACCAGAAAATCAATATCGTTTCAATTTCAGGTAGCATTCCCTTGGAGAAAAAGCTTTTGTGCAATGCACTGCCAAGGAGCGTGTTCCTCAGCAGGGGCTGTTCTCTCAGAGCATCCAATCCCCTCATCTTCATCTGTGAGTGCATCACTAATTGTCAAACATTCCGGAGTCTAAACTGCACATTACTGTGGGGATGTTGTTCACTCTCCAGCACTCTGGAGGGAAAGGGAGGTCAAGCACACAGGTTTTAATGATGGAGGAAAGTGCACGGACCAGGTATGTGGTGAATAAGATTTATCTATACACAGATTTAGGAAAGGAGAGAGGGGGTGAAGGGGAAAGGAAAGAAAGAAAAGAAAGAAAAGAAACCAGAATTACATGCAATATATGTAACAATAAGGAAAAAGGGGTACTGCAAACCAAAATGCTTTGCTAGCTTGAGCCATTATGATGTGCTAGTAACAAATTAGTGGTGGCAATAAAAGGAGCCAAGCAGAGAGCACTTGAGGAGGCAGAAGTGAAGGGAATTTTGCTTCTTCAAGGACTAAGTTTCACAGTGTCTGGCCATCTAGACTGCAATTAACAGTAACAGCAATACTGCTGTGTTACCAGGAACAACCTTAATGCTCCCATTAGCCACTGTAGGAGCTCCCTGCTACCTGGGAGCGTGCCCAAGGCAACACCTGACTAACCTTCAGAGGGACCTGTCTGGCCTGTGGACCATATCTGCTCACTGCCCTAGAGCTTTTTACTCTCTGAAATCTGATTCCAAGAGCATGCTCATGTCACTGCACGAGCAGAGAGGGGCGGAAGGGGAATAAATTAACATATACATGAAAAGGCTGAGAAGAAGCAGCCTTCAAAGATATGAACAAAATTAGGCTGAGGAAGATGGCTAACTGGGTAATTTATTATAGATAGATCTGTTCAAAAGGAAGGGCCTGTTATTCATTAGAAAGCAAGAGAGCACAGTTATGAACTTGAATCATGACATCAATTAGTTTCCCCATTAGCAGTGATTGGGGTAGCTGCCCAGCCCTGTGCGAAGGAATACATGCTAGGAATTTCTTACGTCAGCTTAGTATTACAGACTAATGTAATTGTTAACCTTGGTACTTCACACTCATTTTTTAGAGCTTAATGGATCAACTGTCTCATTTGTCAATGTTGATTAAAAGATTAAAGAAATGGGAATATTTCATGCAGGTAAGAAATCGCTTTGGAAAAAAGTAGAACCGATCTATTTTGTGTATATAAAATCAGGCATAAAACTACTGAAGAAAGCAGAGTTTGGGAATCAGACGTGCCTCTGGTCCTGATCCAGCCGCACAAGGAAGTATGCTCAAAAATGGGAGAGTGAAGCACAGAACTTGAAGTATTTTACTATAAAAGATAAATTTAAACTTATGCTTCCAATCAACCAGACTGGAATCTTTGATTGGATCTCTTAGATCTTCAGTTGAATCAGAATTTAAATCAATGCCAGGCAAAAACCAGAGATAAAACCACTTGCAAAATAAAATACGTTCTGTTCTGTGCATACTCAAACTTTTCAAAAGCACACAGGAGATTGAAAATATTCAATTCTCACTATAAAAATCATGCTTTCCATGATGGCTTTTCATAGGAGACATCCTGCTTCCTTTAGAGTTTTCCCCCTTCGAGAAACCAGAGGTGTCAGAGGGAGGGAGACCTGGGATGGAGTTTGCAATCCCTGGGTCCTTTCAAGCACTGAGAAAATCACAGCAGTCAAGAATTAGTTCCTTAACCCCAACGAGCCCCTGGGGAGCATTTGGCTGCATTTATGAAGAGGACTGAAAGAAAAAGAAAACCAAGCGCTAGCAATGTGGAGAACATTTAGGCACGTTGCCAAAGGAGATGATACTCATCATGCACGTTCTTTGGAGACTCCTGGATGGCTTTCAGATCAAACTCCATCAACCTTTTAGTTATTTCTGTAGGAGAATTACAGTTCTCCCGAGGTTTCTCTGTGAATCCCTCCTTGAATTTAAAGCATGGTTAACCTGGAAATGCAACAATAGAAAACCTCTGCGTGCTCATGATCTTAAGTCTGCTTACCTGTCTGCGGAGCAGCCTTTCAGCAGAAGGAGAGTGAACCTGCTGGGAAACATGGGGCTTGCTCTCCCTCACCAAATAGTCATGAGCTCTCATGTAGTGAAAATGGTCTTTTGGAATTTGCAGGAGAGAGCTGGTGTCCGCTGGCTGTGACTGCACCGATGCCTTGGAACCTTGCAAGAGGGAGAAGAGACAGAAACGTGATGACCCTCTGGGGATGTGTCCTAATCTCAATGACCTTCCGCAAAACACTGTTCTATTGCACCTTGGACCAGACAGGCATGGTAAAACCACTGAATTCAGCAACTGGCTCTCCATGATTGGGAAAAAGCTCTCACTTACTAATAAATTATTCCAAAAGTGTCTATTATTTCATTTTTCTTGGCATTCTCCCCTGATACAACTGGGACTAGCTCCTGTTGAGAACAGAAGATTAGGAACTAGAAGTTCATCCTGACAGGCAAGTTCTACATCCCTGTTTTAGGGCCAATAACTTTGAAGGCATCCACACATCTCAGCACCACAAGGATCTGACTTTGAAAGACTCCAGAAAAGGACGTCTCCATACCTGAGTGTTTGAGACCAACTGCTGCGATCTCAAAACCAGTGCACACACTGGATATGAAGCAAAAAGGGAATGGCACCTGGCAGCTTTCAAGGCTGGTTTTCCAAAGCATCCCAAGAGAAGGAAACACATACTCCCTAGCCTCTTCCTGACCCTTTGTGGTTGCTGGCTACTTCTTCTAAAAGGTTTGAAACTCGGCATGCTCCCCCCCCACAAAACAGGCTCAATGTTTCTCAAAACAATTCATTTAACCTGGACCGCATCCCAGAGAATCTCATTTGTCCTGGAATCCTTCCCAGAACAACAGCCCCATAACGAAGGAGTATTCAAACAAATATCTGCTGCAAGTGCCAGTGTTTCTGACAACAAAACCTTTCTCAGCTTGAAATATGATGGCTTAGTTGGGTGACGAGGGTGATTTATCAGAGGCACCTGGCACCTCTTGCTATCTTCACAGCACTTTATAATATTACAAACTGTAAACAGGCAGGGGTGACTTCCGCCACCCTGAAAAGCAGTGACATTGGAGGTGGAACAGGACAAAGATGCGTACGCCAAGATTTGGGCACCTTACACATCTCTGAGCACCTTGGCCTGCTTAAGATGATTGGAAATTCAGCAGCAGGAGAAAAAGGCAAAAGGTTTAATTGCGCAATGTGGTTATGAACAAGACATCACCTTTCCAAAATACTTCCCCTGCGTCCCAGTGGAATGGTTTTTCCTGTGGGTTTATAAGGGTGGAATGCCTGCTCTCCCCAGGCTAGGGCTGCCAGAAGGGGCTGTTCATCTTGAAGAAAGAAGGGACTCAGAAATTACCCATTTTGGTCAAGTTGATGTTTTTGTTGAAGGCAGAATAAATGCATCTGAATTAAGGGTCAAAAACGAAGCCCTGGAAACTCCCTCTGTAACAAACAGGATTCTTTTGGGATTCTCTGGGATTATGACTATGAGGAATTTCTCAGCTGTTACAGAGAACCATGAATTCTGGCTCCACTGAAGGCAATGGGAGCCTTGCTATTGGCTCAGTGGGATTTGACAGGCTTTTAGCAGCACTGTTTGCATTATGGGCAAACAGGTTCTTGAAAGGACAGCTGTTGACCTTGAAAATCCCGTGTTATGGCAGTGATTTCTCACAACTCCAAATTCATCTTCCTCCACTGTGTCCGCATTTTTGCTGCTGTTCAACAGTCGCTATTCATCCAGATTCTTATTACTATGCAAATGCCAACATCTTATTTCTAATCTATTCAAATCTCCTCCCATTCCGAACAGTGCTGAAATTATGTTCTGCTTTAGAGGCTTTCAAATGGCAATACTTGTAAAAACTCCTCTGTCTTATCTGTGACAAATGTCTAAAATGATGGTGTGTACAGAAGAATTAAAGACAGCTCCATTCATTTACCAGCAGAAGGTAACCCCTAGGAATTAGAGTAAATGAAAACACATTGATAAGCACTAGGAGGCACCTGCAAGTACAGGTACAGAGGTGCACGTAGAGAGTGAGCCCTTGGTATCTGCAGTACACTGCATCTAAGAATACCTCCAAATTTAGCTGTAAAGTGTATATCTCAGCCACGCACACTGGGAAGGACAATTCTGCACTCTTATTTTCCATTCATCTCACACTGAGATCTCTCTCAATTCAGCACATTTATGTTCATTTTGCAGGCATTTAGAGACACCATTTTCCCATATTTCACAGATGTTCCCATATAGAACTTTCAAAACCTGCAAGAATAGGTACTGCTGCAAAAAACAACTGACATGAGGAAACATCTCTCTGCTGGTACTTCTGCTCTGGGGCCATAGCTAGCTCTGCTGAGATGGATGGAGCCCAGGCTGTAAGGACTTTAACCTTCAGGGGACCGGGCAGGGGGATGATCAGCATCGAGCCAGGGCAACTGCTCACTGTCACATTAGCAAATAAAAAGGTCAGAGGAAAGGAGTTATCTTGAACAAACTGGACTCTGCAAGTTGTGGAGGGTCTTTGCAAACCCATTCCACAGATCTGGACACCAACAGCTCCTTGGAAACTGATGGCAATGGCCAACAGCCAATGGCAATTTGCTGCCTCCTACTGAATAGCTTGGAAAATCCCAGCTAGTGCTTTGTATCGGAAAATCCTGCTCCTGTCCCAGCTGGCAGACACATACCTGATTGGGACTTGTGGTGTGCCGGGTTCCTCTCAGCCAGGGAAGCAGGGCAGGGGCTGGAGTACGGCTGCTGGAACATGTAGCTGTCATTTGGCAAAGAGTGTGTGCGCCCCACCGAAGGCTTCCTCACACTCAGCAGGTCCTTGCTGGGAGACAGGGTCAGCGTGTCGTCTTTGGAGCGGAGATCAGCCTATGGGGAAAGGCACAGTGAGGAAGGAAGACGTGATGGGATGGGAAGAGGAGAAGTGCCCAGAAACGCTAGCAACAGCCATTGCAATCAGTATGGCACGATGGGCATGCACATCGTCAGTATGTACAGGTTGCACGAATGGATCTACCAGGAAGCTCTACCCCTCATTTTGTATTGTCAATAAATTGTCACACAGAATGAACCACAAAAACAGAGGAAGCAGCACTGTAGTAATAAACCATGACTATTTCAGGGGTATGCAATGAAGGCATCATGCCTCAAGGCCAGCAAAGGTCACATGCTTTGCATAACTTTGATCCTCTGCAATAAAAGTAAAGATCTTTCTATGTGCCCTCATCAGCAAGTCAGACTTTTGCAAAGGTGAGGAGTTTCCTCTTTTAACAATAAGAGAAAAGAAAACAAAACCAAATGCAGGAACCAGTTTACAGAAAATACTCTCTAGTCTGGCTTCCAGCACAGTTTTATTGGTTTTCCTTCTCACATAATGAATAACTAAACCCATTTTATTGAAAGGGATATCTAAACCTGCTGCTTCAGGGTTAAAGCCATTCTCTAATTAGAGGGGATCTAATGCAAGCAAGGGTTATTGTATATATGTTGGCTGTGGAGCTTTTACAGCCATAGAGCCTCTTACAATGGGCAACTCCAGAGGCAGTATCGAATGAAGTGGATTCGGGTCTGATATCGTAAGGAAATATCTCCATCCCAGGAATGTTCTTGGGTGTTATTGTGTTGGAGAGTATGAGCAAAAATGGAAGCCAAGTCAGCTTCCCTGGGTGTTTCTAATGAAAGAATTATTTCATCTTTAAAAGGTCTCCATTGAAAGACACAGAAATAAGATGTGACACTGTAGTCTGATACAGTATATTGCTGATCAGTTTGGGGGAACTTTAAATCTTATTTTCTGACAAATCTTCCCTGCTCTCAGTGCATTACAGGCTCGCTGAAATCATCACTGAGATTTCCCCCCCCCAGTTTTATCCTTCAGTCATAAAAACAAAATTTCACCCTGGCCTTTTGTTTGCACAAGAAACATGATGAGATTAAAAGGAATTACAAAAAGGAAAAAAATAATGAGGAATAAAGAAAAGGAAAATAAAGGAAAACCACCGTTGTAAATTTAGTGGAGGAAATGGATCTGCACTGTCATGCAGCATTAGTTTCAGTCCTCAGGAACCTGCTGATTTGGATATAGCCTGGATACAGCCTAGATAAGAGAGACTGCAGTCTCCTGATACAGCGCAGGGAAGGAGAAAGAAACCTATGCTGCTAAAGCTGAGACGTGGGTTCTGGGAACGTCTCTGTTCCTCCCTGCCTTCCTCTTCTGAGCAGCATGTTTATGCTATTTAGCTTTCACATTATTTAGCTTAAAGCAGAGAAGATGGCCCAAAACCTGAGGTTTCCAATTCAAAACCATTTGGATCTGAACACAAGTATTTGGCTTCGAGATCTCATCCAAACCCAACCTTTAATGAACCTTTAGGTTCATTGACATGATCCAATACCACAGCAGGCTCATTTCCTCTTTGTTATGATCTCGAGGGAAATCTCATGAGTGAACTCCATGAAAACCAATGGCTGCAGAATGGTCTTGTGAGCCCAGCTCACAAACAGAGCAGCGGAAGCACATGACTGTTTGGTTCACTGCTAGGTTTGAAAAACACGTTGTTTTGGCTTGACTGAAAATCAAATCTGAGTTTTCCACGAATTAACCCCCCCCAAATCCCAACCCAAATCTATTTTGAGTCAAACAAAACATTCTGAGATAGTTTTCAACTAAAGCTGTGTCTAAACGAAGTGTAAAAATGCTAAATTTAGAAAAGATCTCAATGAAAACTTGCAGCGTTTCAGGAGTTTGGGAAACTGTTTTGACTTTGTTGGTATTGACACAAATCCACAGAACACTTTGTTCAACCTGGGTTTGCTTTTCATTTTATAGAGAGAAACCATCTCTCCCAGTTATACCCTTGGGACTGCTGTGCTGTCAAAGAGATTTGTCTAATCTCAGCTCAGCTCTCCAGACTAACTGATTTTGAAGCCAAAAGGCCCATACAAATGTTAAACATAGTTCACAAAATCTTTGGCACGTGATGCCATGAAGCATGATGGGAAATATTGTCACGGTTTAAGAGGTGTTTCCCAAATAAGTGCTATTAGGATGGCAGTCGACTCGGATGGTAGGAAATTTATCAACAACACAAACATCCAAAGGCAAGTACATGAACAACAACAAAGAAAACAAGAATGACCCAAAAATGTTGGAGAAGGAGTTATGTCTGTTGTACAGCAGAAAAAAAGCACTTGACTGCTACACAGCTAAAAATGTCTAATGTTTCAAGAGGAGATGGTTAAGGCAGGGTTCAAAATACTGGTTATTTCATTCAAAAAGACACAGAGGAGTCCAAACATTGTTTTGGCTTTTTGACTTGATGGCTGCTAGTAAGAATTCCCAAAACAAGCAGCATCTCGGAGAGATCCCCATCTGATATTTGTAAAACAAACAGTCTGGCACCAATCACACAAAAAGCCTTGTGGTGCCTGTGTTCATAAAGACAAAAATCCAGTACAAACCAAAGGGTTGGAGATGATCCCTCAGCAGAGGACACGAGCCATTAGCTCGTGGGTGTCGCTTCCACCCAGCATCACTGATTTGTTTCAGATGGGGAGGAAATTTCAACCTTGATGCTTTCCAAAGCATTTTTTCACTATTTATTTTACTTGTACAAAACACAGTGTTTTTACATAAGACACCAAAGGAAAAATAGAAATAACTACTTGTTCCTCCCAGGGAGCCAAGTTTGTGGACAAGAGCAGTAACAACCCAGGACCTAATGGCATTAAGGACAATGTCCTGTTCAGGGGGAAGGTTGGTGTTATTTGGAAACGGGCTTGAATGGAAAATGCCATTAGGCAGGTGTAGAGAGGTGGAAGCAGTATTTCGAACCCTGTAAACATCAGACTATACAGCGACCAGTGTATGTACATTGCTTTCCAGAGCATTAAGTAAGTGTGTGTTAGTATCATCAGGAAAAGAGTCATCCGTCAGAGCTAAGGACCAGGACTTTTCAGAGAGAATATCTGACGTCAGAGACAGAGCCTCCATCTCAGCTAGAGGGATCTAAAGGGAGAGATGATTAAACATAAGAAACCAGGACACAAATCTTTTGGAAAAGAAAGAAAACAAAAGGTATCATAATCTACATAGTTCTAGACATAAAGCAATAAGCCTGCAGTGGGAGAAGCTACATCATGCACATTGTTACTGGGGACAGAACGTTAAAGAAATGAAATATAACAAAGGAATGAAAAAAAGAAGAGTGGGACATTCATACTTAAATGCTCACCAATGATCTAGAGGGAGTTTAAAAACATACACTAATGCTAGCATTGTATTTTGCTGTTCTCCTGTCTAGATGAAGAACCAAAAGTAACTTTACTTTTTATACTAGAGAGATTTATCCTCTTGGCTATAATCAAATACAAGAGGCCTCAAGATCTTTGGACTTCTCTGAAGTTGTTCCTACCTAATAACTGCACTGTTCTCTTGGCTACTGGGCTAATCCAGTTGAGTCCACAAAGATTCCCAAAAATCATTTCGCAGGTGGGGTACAGAGCATGCCCTTCCCTGCACTCTAAGGAGGGTATAGAGACATCCCTCTCCCCAAGAGGCAGATGGGGCCATAATTAAGTTCCTAATGGCTAAACAGGGACAGGGGGAAACTTAAAGCTTGACTTCAGTCAGCAAATGCCTTCCTGGTGCCTTCAGTGGGTTTTGGTCTGCTAAGTAGCCTCCAGTGCCTGGGTAAGCACCAATAACTGTCCTACTAAAAGAACTGCTTGCCTCTTTCAGCCTCCCAGATGCCACCCCAGTCCTGGCCCCACCAGCCTCCTCCAGCTCTGAGCAAACCCTGTACCAAAGTGTCTTGCATGAATGCATCCCTGCTGAAGGCCTTCAAATAGCTGATTAAAAAAATCTTTATCAAAATGCTGATGAAGCCCTGTCCCTAGACACAGAGCTCTTTACACAGGAAATATGAAACGTCACTTGTGGGTTTTAGAGAGGGGAAAAAGGAGACTGCAGCATCTCCCCCTTGAGCAGCATCCCTGCTGCCAGGCACTGCAAAAAGGGGTGTTTGCCCTCAAATGCAGGCTCAGCCCCCCCGCAAATCTCCACCCTGGGTATGTGTCCAAGGCTGGTGCTCAGGGTACTGGGGAGGCATTTCATCAGGTATCCTATGGACGTGGCTAATCTGGACAAGTTCCAGGCGCTTCCTTTTCACTTCTCACTGTGCATTTCTTTCCCTATCCTCTATGCTTGAAAAGTCTTTCAACAACAATATATCTTCCAAGAGAAACCACAGGGGCCCAGATCTGTTGCATTGAAGTTGTCAAAGGGCTGGATTTCCTCACTCTTAGAAATGGCATTGGTAGGGTGAAATAAACCCAGTGATGAGTGAACCCTGAGAGGCTCAAAACTTCAGCTGAGATAAGAGAGTCGGGCTCCTCTCATCTAACCTTTGGTTTGATATCTCCTCTAATACAGTCATCTGCTGGCAGTGGATAAGAGAAATGCTTTGAAGGAGTTCCTGATTTCACATGAGGCTCCCCAAAAAGGCATCACTGCAGAAGCTGCCAGCACAAGGACAGTGATTCCTAATAGGAAGGCACCAATCGGTGCCCAGGCGTGCAGGGAGAGGCTGTGCTAAACCCTGGTGGACACCGACAGCTCCTGCCTCATGGAGCTGCTCTGCTGGAGCTGCTATTAATCAGGTATCTTTCAGCAAGTCCCAGCGCTGCTCTAAATTCCTGACTTGCCTCAGAACATGACAAATGGTGTGAACGGAAAAGCCAAAATGTAAACAAAACGTCAAATTCCCCTTCAGCCTCCGCACTCCCAAAATTGAGTTTGAAGATGTCAAAACATTTTGTTGGGAATGTTCAACTGATTTATACAGGTTTTAATTTGGGGGGGGAGGGGGGGGTAAAAACCCTCAAGCTTAAATTTTGACAGAAAAAGCCAAACTGGAACGTTACGTTTTTTTCATTGCAAAAATGTCAAACCCTTCTTTTTTTTTGCTGCAGCAGCACTTCCCATTGAAAAGTGTTGTAACAACAGATCTCCAAACAGCTCTCACTGAGTTCAGCACTGACCCTCTGCCTTCCCTGCCAAAGCTACTGTCCCTATTCCTCTGGCAGTTCTTAGAGGCAACCACTTCCTCTACAGCTTAACAGACCTCCATCCTCAAAGCGATACACAGCAATCAGAGGGAGACATGTTATCCTGCTATATAAATACCTGCAGGAGGATTTCATTTTACCTGAGCTTGTTCCTTTCCTCTAATGAACCGCTGAGTTGGATAATTTCGTGTCAGTGAGCTGATAAATAAGCACACTGATTTAACACAAAACCTGCTATTTTTAGCCAGAAAGGGAGGAAAAAATATATATATATGAAGGAATATGGAATTTGCTCAACCCCAACTGCAGGGAAAACTAGGTATGTTTGAATTATTATTATGGTTACTGCTGAGATTTAGAGAAAATATTTGCTCTAAAGAATAACATGCTTGAGAAAGCAGGTATTTTATCCTGAGAAGTAAATGAACTAATTTCAAGCAAACATTACAGCCACTGCTCAAAAAAGCATTGGAGCACACCATTACTTAAGTACATCATTAAGGGCTGCGTCGCCTTCTAAAGTCAGTTTAGATCAGAGATGAGGATCTAGTTTACAATGACCCACTTGCAAAAAGCCTCTTTAGGAAAATCATTTGAAACTGGATTTTCATGCAGTGTAGGTAGGCACAAAATGTAAAGAGCATTTTATGTTCCCCACCCGCTTAGGCTCTGCTCTAGGGAAACCTCACACCATACTTCAGGCTCTGCAGACATATCCTGCCATTGCTATGAAGCCCTGGTTGGGATACAAGATACAAATACAAGAACCCCACTGAAGGATGGAGGCAGGATCTTGCATATTTTCCCTACAACACTCCTCAACAGTAAATCCCAATGCAAAACTTCTTACTGTGTCAGAGAGGGAGACTCTGAGCCTGTACTTTTCCTCTTGTATTGATATACAACATCATTAACCAAGACATTATCTCGACTCCCACAGAAAAAGCCAAAATGACTTATGCTTCAACATCCCTGTGACTACATTACATAAAGAACATTAACTCTCTACTGAAGGTCTCAGTCACATCGAGTTTGGATGGAAACTTTGCAGGAAATTAGGAATATTAACCTGGTTCTCAGAGTTGTAATATTCGGGAGCTGGGAGGGCATAATGATGGTACACAGAGCCTGACAGGTTGTCCATCAGCTTCAGCTCTCCATCCAGAGATCCCTGGATCAGCAGTGATATGGTATCAAACAAGTGCCTTTCCTAGGAGGGGTGGTGTATAACATGCAGAAGGAGAGAGCAAGCCAAAAAGAGAGGAAAAAGGCGAGGGACAGAGACAGAAAAAGGACAGTGTACAAAACCCAACAAACAAAAAGGGGGAGAAACGGAATAAGAGGAGGGGTGGGAAAGACAGGGGTGAACAGCAGGAACAGAAACAACAGGACAGGAGAGGTGAGGCAGGAGAGGAGAGAGAACAGGGCAGTAATATCATGGTGAGCAGTGACAGCTTTCTCAGACCCTCCTGGGGACAGCTCTTGCTCTCTGCAAACACGGCCAGTTACTGATCTGAGCCGTACAAAGGGGCTGGTAGAGGAGCATCTTGGTACTTGGTGCTGTAAACACTGCTGCTGTAGTTTCTATACCCATTGTACACATTTCTGAGCTAGAGCACCCAATACTTGACACCTAAATCCATATCCAGAGGACACATCAATTAGAATAACCTGACTTGAAGAGAAGTTGAGCATCCTCTCCATGAAAGCTGCAGCTGATCAGGATGGACAAACATCAGGCGACTAATTCATGTGCCAGACATGGGTTGAGGTGCCTCAGTTGTCTTGGCCAACTTCAAACCAGCTCGCCAACAGCACAGACAGGGGAGGTTATACAGAGCAGGTCTGGCTTTTGCAGGCAGCATGGGAGCAATTTAAGGATTGCACTTTTTACGTCGGGAATGCCTACTACATACAATGGAATGAGGACCATCATTACAGTCAAACAGCACAAGGTGCGAAAGTCCTGGGGAATAGGCAAGCAAAGAAGCATGCTGACCACATATCCTTGCAGGGTCATGTCCTGGGAATTGTATTCCTCTGCTCTCATGCTCAAGCATCAGATTTGTCCTGAAGATTTTGGCTGGGAGATTAAACAGAATAAAATCTGGAGGTTTTTGAGGTTTCTTTTTTTGAGTGAATCACACTCTGGAGATATGACTGGAATAAACCCTTTCCAAAGCCTGCTTCAGAGAGGGAAGGTTTAACAGCCTGAAGAGCTGAGAGCATCCTTTCCTCTGATTTGCCTTGCAATTTTGCTATTTCTCTTTTTGCCAGTATGCGCACAGTGTGCAGGACAACAGTGCCGAAGACAGCTTGCCAGCTCAACATGTGCAACCACAGCTGGATCATGATGTTTCTTCCTAGAGGACATAGTGAATCTGGATTTCCCCATATTGCCCTGAACTCCTTTTTCCTGTGCAAAGAGCAGCTTTGGCCTCCATCTCAGACTTCAGTGACTCCTAATGGCACCAGAAATTTCCAGTAGCTTAGGAATTGAAACAAACTTAAGCAGGGATTTACTCTTTTCCACCCTTGGACTAAAGAGTATAAATGAGTTTTTCATGTATTAGAATACTCATTAGTCCACCCCAGGCAGAGGCCAAGACATGCTGTTGTGAAATCATGATGTAATAAAAGCTAATGGAGCCTGTGTAGAGTTTAACCCGATTTGCAATCAGCTAAGCCTA
Organism: Neopsephotus bourkii; assembly: GCF_033783945.1. Lineage (NCBI taxonomy): Eukaryota > Metazoa > Chordata > Aves > Psittaciformes > Psittacidae > Neopsephotus > Neopsephotus bourkii. The sequence goes on from NW_026902223.1 coordinate 6,222,402, forward strand.
AAACAAAAAGCTGGACCATTTTTCTTGCATAATTCCAGCTCCATTCCCTCCCGAAGGACCTGTCTGGGTCTTGACCTCACCCCTCTCATTCCTCAAACTGAGTCTTCATCCAGAAACTGTGCTTCAGAGACTTACTGCAGCTGGTAGCAGCTACCACATTACAGCCCTGCTCCGGCACTGCTCCTGCTGGTGGGAGTTTTGCCACCAGTTCTGGTGAGCTCAGGTCTGAGCCTCTTCTGGATTGTTCTATTGTTAAAATAATCTTTTCTTACAAGCTTGACAGTGGGGATGGATTTTAAATTGAGGTTACATAAAACAAATTTGACACTTAAGCAAAGATTAGCCAAGTTTTATTCCTCTTTTATGTTGTGGTTCACACTCTGCATTAGAAAAGCAAGCACATTATGCTCGTGATTTATGCTATCACAAAGGACCTAGCACAGACTCTAGACTAGAGCAAACTTGAAGCTAGCTCTGAACTTGGCAGCTTGGGCACATCTTCAGAACTAATTGCAAAGCTCTCTACCTCTGAACAGATGCGTCAAGGTGGGCTGGACCTGGAGCATCAATTCCCACACCACACAACGGTCAGTGAGCTGAGCAGACAGTGAGGAGTACAAGCCCTGGACATACAGTTCACTCACTCCTTCCACTGACTCGTGCATGTCTTCCCCTAGCAGATATGCAGGTCAAGCCCTCTTCACCCTCCAACTGGGATTCTCACCATAGGGTAAACTAATGAGAGCTGAGAATCTACCTTGATTTGCATGGGATTGGTACAGCCTTGGGGGCTCTCAGGTCTCTCTCCACCAGCGCTGCCTGTCCATGCGAAGATGTCCGAGGGGCTGTGCTGGCCAGGAGTGATTGTCTTCATTTCCATCTCCAGCTCCGCTTCCAGTTCTGCCTCCTCCTTTGCCTCCTTGTTGCTCTCCTCCAAGTGCTTCATAAGCACAGCAATCACCACGTTCACCAGGACAAACTGGGCTGTCAGCACGAAGGAGACGAAGTAGATGGGTGAAATGACAGTGTTGTAACAGGTAGACTCCTGGTCACAGTCTCGCAGCGTGTCCTAGAAACAAGGGGGAAGTGATGGAGGTATGTGAAGAGGTTCCAGCATGGACCTCATCTGCATCTGGTCATCTGGCTGCAATGGGTTCTCCCTTCATGAAGGAAACTGAGAAGATTGGGCAAATTTCATGTCTAGAATAGCAAAGCACATGCCATTAAAACCTTGTTTCTGTGTTAGTCACCACAAGCAGGCTCAGATGCAATTGTTCTTGATGTAACAACAGACATCAATACCCTGCTACTACAGGAAAGGCTGTTTTACCAGGTTAGACAAAAAATACTCAAGTGTGGCAGACAGATCTAGGGCCAAGCTACAACCCACCAAGTATCCCACAGCAGCTGGGGCTGCAGACACTCATTCCTCAAGTTCACACCCCATCATTAAGAGTCTGGTCACCTAACACATACCACAGGCTAGAAATGAACAGAGAAGTGATTCCTGCAGATTAGCTAGCACCCTAGTTCTCATAAACCAGATTTCTTCATAATAACATGCCTTTATGGATGTTCCCTAAGAAAGACTCTCTCTCAGACACCTGGATTTTCCCAGAAACAAAAACAAAACACCAAAGTAATACCAACAAAGGTAAAAAAATAAAACCAATGCATATTACTGAGCTGAATTTGTGCTATTTGAGATAAGTCCCTTTCTTTTTTTCCCTTCTTTTTGAGTTGCTCTCTCAGGGTAAAAAAGGGAATATACAGAGCATACTAAGAGCCTGCAATCATAGACATGGCATGGCTGAGACAGAAATGTTCAAGGCTTTGCCCAATGCATAGACAGACAGTCCAGCTCATTGCAGGACTGTCCTGGTTGGGCATTGGTACCAGTCTGGAGCAGAGTGGTCAGCTTCTAATGAAGCAGTTATAGGCAATATTCATTTTCCTTGGGTGTCTTACCTTCATTATCCCATTCCAGTTGTCTCCGGTGGATACTCGGAAGAGGGTCAGAAAAGCCATCCCAAAGTTCCTGAACGTGGCGTGCCGTCCCAGCCCCTCGCAGGGATGCGTGTCATCACACTCTGTGGGACCAAGCACAGCCATGAGACCTCCCATTCACACACCTCATCCACCCCTTCCACCAGCACAGGAAGACTCACCAAGGTCTCCAAACAGCTCCACTCCAAGAGCTGCAAATATGAAAAACAACAACATGAAGAGAAGACCCAGATTCCCCACCTGGAAAGAGAAAAAGAAACAGGGGCGGGGGGGAAACACAAAAGAAAAAAAAGAACATTCATTGATTTTTTGCTCCAGACCTGTTTCCTGCTGCATTCTTTAATCCAAAACTTAAATTGCTTCAGGGGAAAAATGACCTCAATGTGAGGATTGTATCTCAGATTGTGCTTCGGAAGGGAAATGTGATTCTCTAATGACAGTAAAGACAAAATGATTAGCATTCCTCTGCAATAGGAAATTAGCTCTGGCCAGAGGAGATGTGGTTCGATATGGCAGTGGGTTACCTGCGGCAGCGCTTGCATCACGGTGTCCAGCAGGGCTCTCATCCCTACAGCCATCTTCAGCAGCTTCAGCACTGCAGAAAACACGTTGGGAATATGGTAACGGCAGTGTTAGCACGGAGGCACAAACTCTCCCTCTCCCAGGAGCCACAGATTATAGGAAGAGAAATGTGAAATCGTGTCAACTGTTCTCCATTAGCTGCTATCGTCCTTGGCCTTCTTACATCACTCCTGGTTGCTTGGATACTATCAAACCCCCATGAATAGCAACATCACCTAGCCTGAGATGTGGAGAAAGCGTTACCGTTCTCCCTGGCTTTTCCCTTCCCCACGTTATCTGTGTTGGACCCATCTTCTTCCTCCAATTATTATGAGCAGTTACTTTCCCAGCCCTTGGACTACTTTCCCACTTCCATAGGTTACCTATTTTCACACGTGATTCACCGATCCACACATCTCTTCCAGAAGGCTGCCTTTCCAATTGGAAACCATGTGTATTTTTAATTCTGAAAGGGATGCAATGCACTGAAAACCACTCTTTTCCCCCACTTTGAGAAACAGCAGCATTTCATTTCTCCTCCAGTTCCTTTGCTTAGATGAGGGCTGCAATCAGAGCAATTATGCCTTACAGCACAACACTGCCCTTCAGGAGGGCCTGAGAGTATTTTACTAAGGGCCTGAGCACTCACATTTTACATATTCATCATTTGGCCCATCCTGTTCTGAAAACTCAGGCCCTGCAGAAGCTGGCTTCCCCACTCAGGTACGTGTTGTTACAAGTCCGAGGGGACAGATGGATGCAGAGTGATGAGGAATGCTTTGTCACCAACTGGTGAGATGTAAAGTCCCACAGGAAATCAAATTTATTAGATGCTTGTCTTTTAAAGCCAATGTACTTGAGCTTGTGTTCTCTAATCCCCATTAGAGGCATCTTTGATTTGACTGACATATTTTTTTCCAGGTTCATCTCTGGGAATTACAGCCATAGCTAATTCTTTTGTATTTCTAAGCTCTCAGCCTTCAAGTCCTCTTAAGATAGAAACACATGGTCAGTTGGCTCAGTTTTTTGGCTCCTCTCAAGTGTTTTCCCCCATTGTTTTATTTGTTTATGGCCTGTTGATACCAGCAGTATGCACACTGTGATGGGGATGTGCCCCAGAAGCTTTTCCCAGCGCTTGACTTTCCCTGCACCTCAAACAGAAGTCAATTCTACTTTATTTGTCTCACCTCGGGCAATCCTGAGAACCCTCATGATTCGGATAATAGTGGGGTTAATCGGTAGAGAAGCGTTCACCTCAATCTCTTCCAAAGTGATGCCCATGATAGACAGCAGCACAATAGCCAGATCTAATTGGTTCCATCTGGAGACAACAAAAAATGAAGTTTAACATCTACCAAGAAGCTGGCAAGGGGAGGTAGCTTGTTTCACACAAATTCCAGTCATTTCTATGGTTCTAGCACTCAAATGAATCTGCAGCATTTTTGTCAGGGTATTATACAAATGCAGTTATGTTATGAAATCATTATAACTAATGCATCTCGTTAGAGACTCAGCCAATTCCAGAGATATTCTTGATTGAGGGGAAGCAGAAACAAAAGCTTGGCAGTTTCCTACCCTGAGGCTGCAGACATCAGGGGAGATGCTGTGGTATCTCTCCGGCTACTTCTAGACATGACACTCATGGGCCTCAGCCCTAGAAAGAACCAGCCCCTCCATGTCCAGCCCATGCAACAAAAATCATGCTGGGAGAAGGAAAGACCTGAAGGATTTGGGCCAGATCAGAGAGAGGCATAATCCCAACATGGACACCCCAAATGTGGGGAGAGGGGTGGAACCATGCCCTCTCTGCTGAAGGGCTCATGTCAAGTCCTGCTCAGTGCCAACTCTCTTGGTATTAGCATTGAAGGAGGCAAAATTGGGAGGAGAAAGATTCACCGAGGACATAAAATCTATTTGTGAGGTAAGAGAGTGAACATTTAGAAGAAGTGACTTCATCTGCTGCTTCACATCTGCCTCTGCATAAGCCAGGACCAGCTTCTCTCTCTTGGCATACATTTTGTCACTTCACAAGGTCATCTTAATTATATGGACATGCAACCGGTGTGAGAAGAGAACCAGCCACTTGGTGTGATTCTCACTCCTATTTTGTCCACTCCTAAGGGCCAAAGTGGTGCAATTACACTTCTTGGCATGCCTGATCCTTTCTCCAACTCACAACTCAAGTCTCCACCTCCCCAGGTTTCAGCCAGTCACACCACAAAGCATCCACACGTGTCAGTGACAGCACCAGGAAAAGCATCAGTGTCCAGGACACCAAATCTGGGCAGCTGTCTCCAGAAACCTGATGCTTCCCCCACGAAGAAGACAGAGCTTTTGTTACCTGTCTTGGAAGAAGCGACGAAACCCAAAGGCAATGAGCTTGAAAACAGACTCCAGGACAAAGATAACGGTGAAGATGTAATTGCAAATCTTCAGGGCTTCATCAAGAACCTGGGATGTGGACACAGGACCGGGGTTAGACACTAACATCTGCTGCCTGCAAACCTGCCCTGCTTTCACCAGTTACTCATTTCCAAATGACAGAGAAAAGGCTCCAACTGTGGTCTCTCTCCAATGATAAATGTCCCAGGGAAAAGCCCCAGGGCTTCTGGGAGCGCACAAGCTGCATTTCTGCTTGGCCCCAGCCCAGCTGATATCATTCACAGGAGAGGCTGACACAAACCCATGGCATAACTCAAACCCCAGGGCAGTAACTCAGCCCCAGCTGGGATCACCTGGGTAAGTGCTAAGAGCTGCTGCATTTGCAGGTGTCAGCAGCTCAAAACACCCTCGTGCTTTCAGAAGAGAGCTGAATTTAATCCCACTTGCTTATTTGTGCACTGCAGCAAGAGCTATGGGCTGGCTGTGTCCATGAAAGCTCTGGCCAAATGGCTTCTTTGTGATAGTCTGTCATTCACTCCTCACCTTCAGCTTTGGCAAGGAGCAGGAGAGATGGATGGCATGCCAGCAGGAGTGAGTGCCTTGGGTTTTCCTCTTCCTTCTGCAGAGGTCACAGCCTGGCCATTAACTACAGGTGCCTCCTGGCTGGGACAACTCTTGCACAGTCAGACATTAAGCCACATCAGAGGTGATTTCATCCCTAAAGTCCTGCTCGTGAAGGAGCACTGTGATAGCAACATCCTGAGTGACCTCACACATAATTTCTCACTGCTGGCAAACGGGATGATAATAACTGTGGCCAGGGCACTGTTAGGGAGCTGGGAAGTGGCAACAGAGTGCTCTTAGACCGAATCCAAGACTTGCTGATCCCCGAGCACCACATACCAGAGTAGAAAGGGTTTAAGCCATGCACTTTGCCTTCATGCTACAGTTCAGCTTCAAGCATCCATGGACAAAACCCACCTCACCTGCCTGAGAATTACAAGCCCAGCCACCAGAGGAAGCCATGGCCCTGAATGAGCTTCCCTGCCATACTGCAGGGACCTGGGCGCTGCCAGCAAATTCATTTGGCAAAGCAGATTTTGCCCAGTAGCAACTTTGCTCAAACCACCTCTACACACACTGCAGTCCCTCTTCCCTATGGGCAGCAATTCCACCTGGGATATCATCCACAGTGCATCCCAGGGTATCCCGCCACCAACCCCTTTCAGCACCAATATGCCATGCAATCATTAGCTTGGATATAAAGCTCCCTGGTACATTTAAGCCGTTTAAGTATCTGCAAGATCCCAGCCACCAGTCACCCAGACCAGAGCGACTTCAGGGCTCTGATTCAGCAAGACTCTCAAGCACGTGCATGGCTCTAACCGTGCTGTCAACTGAGCATAGCCCAAGCTTGGAGTTGTTACCCAGATGCTGCATACCAGAGGCTTAGAGACAAAGTGTTATTTTCCTGAAGAAAATTAAAAACAAAAGCCTGCCCAACATTTTTATAATACAAGAGAAAACGTAGCTGCAAAACGACTGCGGTGAGACGCACGCCCTAGAGCGGTTCCAGGACAGGCTCCTTGGCCAACAACCTTTTTCATCACCAAATGACTGAATCATGCAAAGAGCCTTCCAGTATTTGAAGGTGACCTGAACAGAAGAAATAAATTGGGCTTGTGCCCTTTCACTTTTTGGCTTCTTTAAGATAGGCTGCAGGATATTTTTCCCCTCGTTTACCCGTCTTACTTGTTTTTTACATTAAGTATTCAAGTCCTGTCTAGGCTTAAAGAATATTTCTTCCTATTGTGTGCTACAGTTATTCACGCTGAAAGTGGCTAATAAAGTACAAGTTATATGGCAAAGGCAGCTATTTCCATTTCATTCTTATGCACAAGAGACTTGACATACCAGGACAGACTGTTTTTATTTTCAGAGTATGACAAAGACCCAGGAACACAGTGCACTAATATGTTAAACTGGTTTTTAAAGACCACCATGGAATTCAGTGCCTGTGAAAACCAGGCTCTATGGGACATTGGGGATTTAGAAGAAACTTTGCAAAAAGAAACATTTAACAAATAGTTCTATTATTTTTCCTTTTTCTCCTTTTTTTTTTTTCTGGAAAACTTAAATCAAATGAAAGAGTTCTATCAGGATCATGTTAAGAAAGCCAATCGTGCTCCCATCCTCATTTTCAAAGCAGTCCATTTGCATTTAACTAGAAGGGAGAGGTGAAATGGGATCCAGGTAATGAAAGCCATGGTTTGAGCTGGAAGCCAGCTGCAGAATGGAAATCTTCCATGGAACAAAAGGACAGGTCAAGCATGGTGAATGGGGACCCAAAGTCTAACAGCAAAACTGGCCTTAGCACTGCCCATCAGCAGATACCACCATGGCTGGCCATATGTCCCTCCTGACCTTCCCCCCATCTCTGTGCCAGTACCTTTGGTTGCTGGTAGTGCTCCATGGCCATGGTGATCACATTGAGGCCAATCACTCCGGTGATGAACAAGTCCAGGTAATGGCTGGTGCACATCTGGTGGATCAGGAGACGGAAGCGGGAGTAATCCGAATAGTAGGGCTTACACTGTGCTTCTGCAGCAGGGAGGAGGAGAGCGGAGAGGCACGTCAAGTCATTTCTCTGCGTCTTTCTGGAGTCAATGCCCCCTCGCTTTCCAACTCCAAGGATGATAAATTCTAGACTGATTACAGCAACATGCTGTCTTTTCCATTTCCTTTTTTCTTGCTGGCATGTTACCATTTTTAATACACAGCAGGGCTCCCGTCATCTTACATACATTAAACATCTTCAGTGGGACATGCGCTATACTCAGCCTTACGGCATCAGGGATGAGGTGAGCTGGGACTATTGTGCTGCTAAGGAATGTTTTCCCTGTAGGGAAATTTAAACTAAACCAACAATTTTTGTTTCTGCTGACCTTAAATGTGCCCAATCTACCTGAAAAGCCCAATTAATGATGGGGACAGATTTCACTAACAATGGCTAAAAGTACAGGCCATTGAGTTAGTGGTGGTCTTTGAAAGAGACGTAATTCAGGCATATTATGTTCTTTGCAATAAACTGTAGAGAGAATAAAATTCAGCACTGTCAGAGCCCTGAAAAATGGTCCATAAAAATACCAAGGAAAACTGATCAGTCAGCCTTAGCGATTAGAAAATAATGATCCTCCATTTAGACAAGATTATCAAAGCACAGATTTCACTGTTCAACTCATTCCTGTATTCGGCTGCCTCAGGGATGACACATGCTCTTTAGACCCCGAATGTTCCTAGAGATAAACTCATTTACTCACCTAATCTCTAATGAGGAAATGCCAAGGCTGAGTATATAATTCAGTACAATTTTCAAGGCGGCATTATAATGCAGATTGAAGTGGAAAGGACTGTCTTGAATATGTCAGGGTATAATATTACTCTCATAATTAGATGATCAACTGGTTATGAAAATTATCGAGCTGTAAGAATTACATGGCTTGATATTTAGTGCTGCTGAGCAAATGTACAGTTTGATACATGATTCTGAGCAAAAAAGTTGGGCAGAATGAAGCCAGGAAGCAGAGGTTTGGGTTGCCCTCAGGGAAAACTAATTTTAGAAGGTTAAATTTTGCCTGGAAGTAGAATTCACTTTGTCAGTAGCCAATGACATCGCAATGAAACCCATAGGTTTAATGGTTTCATGTGCTCCCTGCTTCATAACGGGATCCTGAAAAATCAGCGTTTGGTTCCTCCATAAAGACAGACCTTTCCCTTGCAGCCCAGGGACCAGAGAGACAAATCATTCAGCAGTTTTATTCTGTAGGGATTTGGAACACCCAAACTTCTGCCTCAGTGTTGTCAAATGAAAGGCAAAATTAATATTCACTTTCTGATCTGCAGTGTGCTTCAGGTGATCTGTACATGACTGCTAATGCACAGTATTGATGAAAAGGTCTATAAAACGGATTTTCATGTGAATCTATTAAGTGCTTACAGAAAGGCCGGCTAGTAACTGCTGACTCACTCCTAAGACTTTGTTGGGTATCTCAGAATATGCATAAATCTCCATAAAGTCAAGATATCTCGATCACATTATGCTGAATTATAAGTAGCAAATTAACTAAAATGTTTGAATACAATTAGGTTAGGAATAGGACCTATTTTTATGAACCAACTTATCATCTCGGAAAAAAACACCATTGTAATTGGATCACTCACTTCTGCATTTATGTATAATTCACATTCAAAAGAAAAATGTCAATGTTTCTGCCTTTTCTTGCAATGGATTTACTTATGAATAATTACACTGGAATTCTGATTTTTTTCTTAGCTTTGATTGGCAGGTAATTCCAAATCCTACAGAATAGCACCGACTCTGTTAGAAAAGAGAGAGGATTTAGAGAGAGGTTATAAAATGTCTCCTGTGCAGGGCTCCTGCACCTGGATTAGCCAGTGCATGACCCCATAAGCAGGGCTGCTAATTGTCCATAGAGCTGCAAAGGCTTCTCCCCCTCTCCCAAAGCTCCTTTTCAACCTTTCCCCCAGGTTTCCACAGCCAAATGTCTCTGGACGCTGCTCTTGCAGATGCCTTTGCAGCCTTGGAAAATTACCAATAGTAAATGCTTCAGCCTTCCCCATTATCTTTGTTAAGACAGGATTTGTCAACCCTGCTTATGAATCCTGCCACCACTCACTACATCCATCTCCGCATGCCAGCCATGCATATTAGTGCAATAGAGATACTACCACGAGATGAACCACATGCAAGCTCACATGCTGTCCAAGGACTATCAATAAATACCTACTGTGTCTAGGTGGGCAGGGAACTTTCTGAACAGATAAATCACTTTCTTGCTATTGTATAAATTCCATGTATTTAACCCAATCAGTTTTACAAAGAATTTGGGTATTGCTCATGTAGAATGACCCAGGTACAAATCCCATGCCCCTTATCACACAGTATAATTTCTAATTAATGCAGTAAAGGTCTAAACAATACCAACATCTTGGGAAATACAGACATCTGTTAAACTCCAGGTGGTGAACTCCACAACTAACACAACACCACATTACTGTACTGTTACAATACACTGTGTCAAGAACAACAAGAGCTCTGGGTTAGTCTTGGTTATTACTGGAAAGGTTAACTTGGCTTCCCGGCACACATGGCATTAAAGAAAAGAGGAGGAGAGCAAATGAACAAAGAAGAATTGGCAGAATGAGAATATGAGGAGATGGGGAAATACAGCAAAAGCCCACTACGAGACATTAGGCTGGTAAACAGGGTGTAAATCAAGCTGCTTCACCATGGCTGGAGGCCAGGAGAGAGAAGTGGCTCAAATCTAGATGCCATTACAGAGGAGAAGATCAGCTCAGACAGCGGATCCTGTGCAATCTCCTAACCCAGGTAGGAAGGAGATTTTGAAGCTCAACTCAAGCTCATATTCGGAGCTCCTCTTGGCAGGATAACTGATCCCCTTTTCCAGGGCTGGGAGGCAGAGCATGGCAGCCTCAGCCTGTGTCCTGAGGTGCTCAAACTCATTGCCATCCTCTCCTGCCCATTTGGAAAGGCAATGACACTGCTGTTGCACAATAAACATTTCCCATTCCTAATCCTACTCTAACTTCTCCCAGGCCAGGTGCCCTTTGGGTTTAGTGATCACAGCCCAGGTTTGGGGCATTTAACCCCATGCTGCTCTTCTTCTGACAGCTCCAGGATGTGACCTGTGAAGTAGCACCAGTGACCAGCAAAGCAGCACTAAAGGCATCATTTCTGCCCCGTTGTGCCATCACCAGAGGGTCTCAGGGCTTGGCCAGTCTCTGCCATCACCAGGGGATATGGGGCTGAGGCCACTTTCTTCCTATTAACTGTATTTTGTTAGGGGGAATCAGGCTGGGTGTGCAGCTCCAAAATATCTCTGAATAGCAGCAGCCTCTGCATATAGCCCTGTCAAGAGAGAAATTGCCACTTTCCCCGAGGTGGCTTTCAACCGGAGGTGTGTGGGCACAGGAAATTGGAATTCACGAGAGTGGGACAATTCCATTACTGTCTCCTCCAGTTCCTTCTTTCTCTTATAACAAGGAAATTAACTACTTTTCGGGTCTGAGTATATCTGGAGAACAGCAGCAAACCAGTGAGCAATGAGCCCGTGACGCAGCTGGATTTACAAACTGTATCAAGAATATTATTAGGTTAAGAAGTAGTTTGCACTGAAGGAACTTTTTGTTTTAAACACAGCGTTTGGCTTGGCTTTTATTGTACTGAATGGATTTACTGAAAAATAACAATAAAATAAAATCAAAATGGAAAATGATAAATTATTTCCACTGAGAGAATTCCAGTTGTGATAGAATGTAGACTTTGGGGGGAAAAAAAGGAAAAAATAAAATTATAATATCTCACTAAGCACCAGGCAGCAGCACACACGCACACACACACAATACTCCACCTCATCTTCACAGAAAGAGAAAAGAAGCCCTCTGTAAGTGCAGAGATGTGTGGAAGCTTTGGGGTCACAACTTCAGATTCCTCACTGAACCACAGGAGGTTCATCTACAGCACCCGGGACTGATTCCTTAATATTCCCAACAGTGAGGTTCTGAAATAAAACCTTTCTATTCCCTCATGCCGGTGCCTGAAGAGCAGCATGGCACATTCACTACCACTGGATCCAAAGGAAAGGCAACAAAAGGAAACACAAAGCACAGACCTGACAATTGACCAGGTTTTAAAAGCAAACTCCAAGTGTTTCGGAGCCTGCGCGAGAGAATGACGGAATTTGGAATGAGTTCAATGCCTTAAAAATAAGGCAGCCTTGATGTGGCTCTGTAGGACCAGGAGAGGAGCCACAACCAAATAAATAGAACAAATAAACAGACCCCAAACCCAGTGACAGCACATCCCCTCCTGCTGCCCTGTTTCGCAGGAGAGTACAGGAGGCCAACCAAGGAGAGCAAGATTGAAAGCAGAGAGATAAAAATACCAGGAATGGCAGTGGGAAGGAGATTCAGGATTTATCAAAGCATGTTGTGATAAAGTTTAACAAGGCCTTAGAAAGACAAGGTAGGAACCTCTGTCTCCCCGAGTTACCCTCTGCAGTGAAGGCCAATAGCCCTCACCTTTGTATTGAATCAAACTCCCTGCAATATGTGAGAGATGGATGGAGCCCCGCTCCCATGTCAAGCAGTGGGAGCTTGTTCACAGGTGAGAGTTTTAATGGCACAATTTTCCTAGTGTATTTTTTTTGTCGAAAATTACAGCTATATTTGTTTCTGTGTTGGAACCTCTTTAATTATTCAGGCTAATATTCATAAGTTATGAATTAAACAAAATGCTTGCCAGATCAAAGATTCTCCTAGAAATAAAAAGAGCAAAGGGGCAGATTTGCAGCTCTGAGCATCGTCCTGGCGAGGAGGGACGGGAAAGGGTGACATGAGCAAGCAGTGTGTCAGGGTAACCAGGTCAAGCCCCCAGCAGCGTTTAGCCCAGCTGGTCCATCCCCACCAAGACATGGAAAGGCTTTGATGTGGCATCTTTATCTCTTTTAATTCACAAGATAGCTCATGGATCAAACGACTTCCAATCAATACAAAGAATTTACAAGCTGGGCAGCACAAGGGCTGAACCCCAACCCATGCTGAGGGATGGTGTGGGGTTGAAGCTCTGCACTATGCTGAGTTTTACCTTACTGACAAAATACTGTGCCTCCCTGAAGCGAAGCAATGAGGAAGGGCTGGAGAATAATGGAATAACTTTCCTAAGCAAGACTGCCTGCCTTCCAGAGACAATCCTGCCAGTTATTGAGAGACTCCTAGGTTGGTGGTTGGGAAGCTAAACAATAAAGGGCCCATTTCACAGTCCAGTCATTATTCTCTAAGAAAAAAACCAAAACCAATGAAAAAAAAAAAAAGAGAACAAAAATAAAGCCATGAAAAGTCCAAGAGTGACTTAATGAAAACCAGGAAAAAAAAATCATACTGAAGAACATAACATGATCAAGGGGTAAATAAGGGTTTGCAAGTGTCAGTGCTGAGCCAGGTCTGCGGACCCGGAGCTCAGAATGATATGCGTGTGCCATGAAGTAAGCAAACGAGCTTTGCACCACACACACGGTTTAGTGGGATGCCTCACAGCAGCGGTGGCCAGCCGTTAGTGACACAGCACTGCCATTCAAGTGGGACGAGACGTGCCGACTTCCCAGTACCTTGCACTGCACTGGCTGAGCTCTCCATTAATACATCATCCAGCATTAGATCTAAAAGAACGAAACGGCGTTAATCACCCGGCAGGACACGCGGCAAGACTTCCCTTCCCCTGCAGAGGTCCCTGTGGCTCTCAGGCTCTCCGTTGCCTCTAATGGGAATGGTTCCTTCTCCTAGTGCCTCATGAAGGGTGGGCTCAAGTACACGGGCTCATTGTGGAAAAGGGCTCTTGTGCTTCTCCCACATACACAGGTGGAAGCCCAAGAGATACCTCAGAACCCCGTCACTTAATGGTGATGAAGCAGAAGACACCTCTGAAGGACAGACTTCATACACATCCTGCTGGGCCAGCACCTTACAGCAACCACTCCTGCATATGCCTACATCCTGTGAGCTGGGATTTCACAGGCTTTTCTGGTTTCCAACTGTTCAAATGCATTTGAAGCATTTACAAGCAAAAATGACTGTGCAACCAGTTAGATGTCTGTGTCTGACATTGATAGGTTGGTTTAGGCGTCTGGGGACACTCAGGAAGCCCAGCTAAAGGAACTGCCATGGAGTTGCTGGCATAATCAAAGCCCTAGTTTTGATATCATCTGCAAGTTCCCACCATGCAGAATAGAGCTAAGCAATGACATCTGTTGCCTCCGAGGGCAAAGCTGGACACGGTCAATTAAAACCAACGTTTCACTGAATGCGAATTAGGAAAACTGTTTTGAAGCGATTTGGAGGGCTTCATACTTTGCTCTTGAAAGGTTTTTATGGCAATTGAATACTCAGCAATATTTGATCCTCAGTAAAATAGCTGTTTATTGCCTCTTTAATTAGACATTTCATAGGACTGAATGAATAACTACATCTCCAACGATGGTTTGTGATTCCTTCCCGCTGGGAAATTGCCCCGGCTTACGTCTTTTCTTCATCTAGCTCCCCTATCATTATAAATAAGGTCATTAATAATAACTAAACATCTATTTCTCTTCTACAGAAATGCCTGCTTTCCAAAATGGCAACTTTAAATACGGATCTTTCTATCCAGCTTTTAACAACATTTTCTAACTCATCATCCTGCAACTGCTTTTGGGAGCTTGGATTGACTGAAAGAGCTTTCTAGGCATTTCCCTGATGTGAAAAACAGCAAAAGCTCTTTCCATCTGTATCCCACTTAACTGAGAACAGTCTAACATGTCCTCCAGTGCTCATGAGGGGGAAGCCTCCAGCTTTTCACTGACCATCAGGGAAGCCAGGCTCTTGGCATAAACTGAGGTTTGATGTCCAGAGGCTGGTGTGATACGTTCTATTGGTTATAAAAGCTGTGGAGCCCACGGGACTCAAAGAGGTGACCAAAGGGAAGTACTGGGTAAGTGCTAAACTGAGAGAGGCTGAGACACCGCTGTAGTATGTGGTTGTATGGTTAAGCCTGTCACAGCTATTTAAACACCTTTGAGACTATTAAAAACAATAAATCAGACTTAATATTACCAGCTTTTGGAACAAGCACCTGATCAGACAGCCTCTTAAACAGTACTGAAGTCTGTCAAAGATAGAAAAGAGATGTGAAAGGGGACACGGAGAGAGCAGCAGACGGACTGACCAGGGAGGGAAAGTGTGAGGCCGTGGACACAAAGGGCAATGGAGAAAGTTCAGTCGGAAGACAGCATGCGAGAAGAAGAGGACCTCCAACCTGTGGCCTCTGGCTGACTTGTTTCTTACTTATTCAACCAACAATAAAATAACAAAAAGTCTAAGAGACAAGTGTCAGGTTGGAGACTGTTGGCAGAGCGGAGGTCTAACTTCCTTTCACCTCTAAAGCCATCTCTAGGCAGGGCTGCCAGCTTGCACATCGCTTTTGGAGTTAGGTTCAATTTGCATCAGTGCTATTTTGTCAAGTTAGTTACTCTCCTCAACAGCTTTTTTTTTTCTGATCTGTATTTCTCAAGCAAATGCATTGATATGTTTCTCTAAGGAGATTTTAAGCATTACTAGAATGAGATGGATCCATTATTTTATTACACTCTTGAATAGCAGTGGTGCTACTGCGCCAATAAATAAACCGGCTTGATAAATGGGACAGGTAACATCACTGTGGCATTACAAGGCTGTAATAAACTAAATAGTGAATCCAGTTATCAAGCAACAGTGCTCATGACTCAGAAGATTTATGATGCCATCCAGCACTGCTGATCTTTGCAATTGTCACTATTTGTGTAACACTGAGCTCTGCTATCCAAGAAGCTCCAGGTCTGATTACTATTATATTTTAATTTAAATAACCTCCAATGGAAAGGTCATTGCAAATCATGCAGCCATTAAAAAGGCCTCCATGGCTCCTTGCTCAGCCTAAAACGATGCTATTTCCTTCATGCAAATTTTATAGCTGGACATGCTTTTTGGGAGAGGAATGATCACCAGATGCGAGGCAGGGAGGGGAGGGAGAAGGGGATTGTGTGGAAGGTCAAGCAGGACTCAGAAAGATGTGGAAAGACTACCGACCAGCCATCTGTTTCTCCTTACTCCTTCTCTTTTTCTCCAGCCGGCGAAGCCTCTTCTCCTCCCGCCTCTTGGCTTCTTCCTCCTCCTGATGCTGCCGACACTTGTGGAAGTTCTCCACCACTACCCCCACAAACATGTTGAGGACAAAGAAGGCCACGATCAGCAGGAAGGAGATGAAGTAAAGGAGCATCCATGGATTGTAATTCATGACTGGCTGCAAAGTGGAGGAAGGCAAATGTCAAGTGAACCTCAAAAAACCAAGAAGGGAACAAATTGATGCTGCTGCCCATGCAAAAGCTGTGGGTGCCCCTTTCAGGCAGCTCGGTGTGCTCTGCTCTTCACAGAAATTAAAGCTCTCTAAGACATTTTAAATGAATGTTCGCAAAACACAAAGAACTTTTGAAAGGAACCACCTCTGTTCTGCCAACAGCAGGACAGCTCTGCAGTTATTGTAAATCCCTCACTGAAAACCTGTACCTACACAAAGCACTTTTCTCCTGAAATGCCCAAATTGCTTAAGAAGTCAAACCATTCTTTGATAGGTGCAGTTCTCCTAAGGCTTGTTACATCAGTCGTGTTGCAAAATCTGTATGAAAAAGGCTAGGTCTAAACCCCAGCTTCTCACTGGACTCCTTGTCATGCCTGAAGAGTTGAGTTAAATGCCTCCCTCGATCCTAACCCCATAACCACATTTGGCTGTGGAAGCCAACAGTACTTTGCAAAACAAGAGCCAGAATGTGCAACCTTTGACAACTCATTTCTCACAGAGCTTTTGCTAGAACACGTACCTGCTGGTCAACTCCCACCGCATCTAAGCCATCGTACATGATATCCACCCACCCGTCCTTGGAGGCCAGAACAAAGAGAGACATCAGGGCCTAGAAATGCATGGGGAAAAAGTTAGATATAGTTGCACTAAAGTTCTTTTGCTGTAATATTTTACTCCTCTTTGCCCTTTCCTGTCTGAGGATTATCATTACCTGCCTGATAACGGGGCACTTTGATGCCCAAGGTCTCTCCTGGCAGCATGAACCTGTCAATACCCTTGGCTTAGCAATGAGCACTAATTCGGAAACCACAAAGCAGAAGACAAAAGGAGTTTCATTTCTACCCTCCAGGTCTCCACTGCTCCCCACTAATTAGTCCTTACCATGCTACTAAAATAAGGCTGTGCTGCAGAGAAGGTTGAAATTGTCCAGCTGTATTAGACAAGCCCTTCTGCAAGATATATTTAGTTTGTTATGTAGCAGTGAAGCAATTAAGTACTCCACAAAGCCACATGTGCTTGTTCCGTTCTGAAAAGAAGTGTATGCCTGCTTGGAAACACTACCTTTGGGATTTACAGAGACAGAATGCTGTGTATGTGAACTGAATCTTTACTGCGACTCGTAGTGCCCTGTAAGAAAATCCCATGGGATAATAACGCACAGGTTTTAAGTCAAGGAGGTAAAGGAGCAAAGAAGCAGATTACCATTCTATTAATACCTGGCCGAGATTATCAAAGTTATACTTGTGCCGGACCCATTTGTAGCTTGCTTCTGTACAATCCGATTTATTTGTGATGTTTCTGGTGTCCTCCCCCTGGCAGACAAAAAACTTGCCTTTGAAAAGCTGCAAAATACGCAAAGAAAAGGAGAACTGTAAAGATTCAGCCTGCAGATGATGGGCATTTCTCCCTGGGTACTCTGCACAGCCCACGCTGACCAGAGGAGTTAAAGGAGATGGCCTCATTCGTGTAGGTTATTAAGTGTGAGCAGCCTGTATAATACACACCTAATGAACAAATGCATGATTTCACATCGTTTAGGACACCCACCTCATGTATTAGGTTGTCTGGTTCACTGATCTGAGAGTGCCCTAAAGGCCTTTGCTTCTGGGTGGGCAGCAGAAGTGTAGCTCCAGCTAATGGCCCAGAGCAGCTAATGGTTTCTTACCCCTTGTGGAACCACTCCAGTGGCTCTCAGCCCAGTTAATGGTGCTGGTTTTAAGAGTCATGGACAAATTAAGTGTAACAGGGGCCCTCTGCTAGCAAAGGAATGGTGGCACTGATGAGCACAGTGATGGACTAAGCTCTGCTCTTAGGGGTCACAAGGGAACATGTCAAAGAGGAGCCAAGCTGCTGCGAGTGATGTTGGGCTCTTGCTGAATCAAGACTACTGTCAGTACAGCTCTGGTCCCTGATCCTGAGCACAGTTCTCCAGCTGTCATTAGGCTCTGAAGTCTGAGCAGGGGTCTCTAAAAATATTCCTTGGTCTGAGCATAAGGAGCCAAGCCCAAATAGTGCTGGGTACCTGACCCTGAGCTTGTTTCCTTTGGTGTAAGCCAAAGGAGATGCAACTCCTGGGGAGTCAGCTCATGATTTACACCTGCACAAGCAACATGAGCCTCCTGATTCTAGACCTGCTGCTTTCTCTACACAGAACAGACTGGTAGGGGATGATTACTGCTTCAGACAGGGTGATTGATGCTAGCAGGATGGATGGTATGAAAGCCCAGGAGACAACCAACAAATCTGGTTTTATTTGCTGACAGAAGCTATTGACATTGCTGGTTTTGGGGGAAATGGCAGCCTGCTCTCCAGGCTCCTTAAAACACCACCTGGGTATACAGAGAAAAGACACTGACGGATTTTTATCTGTTGTTTTAGACAAATATCAGTAGAAATAATAGTGAACAAGATAAACCCACGCATTACTCCATGGGTTTCCTTCAGCAGTCAACAGCAGAAGGATGTTCTCTAGGCATGCAAAATTAATCACCACACAACGCAGCCATAAAACCTCTGGATGCAAAAAGAGAAGTATTCCCTGATCTTTCCATGGAGAAACACTATCCGTGGGTACGGCAGACTGGGGAGATATAGCCTTCACAGAGTAAAGCTTTAATTAAGCAGGAAGGTAAAGAACTGGTTTTAATATATTGATTATAAATATAACTTCTCCAGGAGCTGGCCTGTACTGCCACTCAGATGGGAGCAGTAACACAGCTACTAACAGGGTCTGGAAATGCAAAGCTCTGTTTGCAAAAATGCTGATCCCCATCAGTGCTTCAGATTTCATCACTTCTGAAAGACCCAGTGTTTCCCACTGTACTTGTTTTGTGTATTTCTTCTGTGTTACTAATGACTATTCATGCGTGGGCAAGCTCTACACCAAAATCAGTCTTGCTAAGAGGAAATACCATTAGAAATGTGGACAGCTGACTTTTAATGGCATTTAAACCCTCTGGTTTAATCCCCGGTTTATATTTACGTGGGAAAGCCAACTGTAACTTGGAGGGATCATCTTTTTATAGCAAATAGCTATGGCCCTAATCTTACACCTAATTAGACATGAATATTAACAGAGAACTTTGCATCCAGAATACAGGATCAGTCTTGCTTGTATCTACCACTTAAGCACATCAGCAGTCATGACAATTTAACCTAAGACTGCAAGTCACCAGGGAGAAAGCAATCACAATTAGCAGGGAGGAAACTCAAAGAGCATACTGCAACTTTTGTTGCTGGGCATAAATTTGCCTGTGTCTGGGTTTTATACTGTTTTACGGGATATGCTTTGTTTTATTAATCTGTTTAGTATAATGGATGGATGTTGCTGTAGTCTAATGCAAAGCCAATCTAGCTGCTGAGGTGGTTCTGCATGTCACATTCTGCGTTTATTTTCAATGCTGTATTTATTATTTAAAGAGTATATTAGCATAAAATATTACATAAGACACCCTTCTAAACCAAAGACAAACAGAGCTGTTTTCCAAAGCTGGCATGACACATCAGATAAACTTCAGAAAGAAATAAGTGTTATGTCTGAATATTTATATGAGACAATCTCTTCAGGTGATGAGAAACCAATTGCATTGGAAACTCTGCCACTCTTCCCCTGGGTTCCTGCACTTCTGGGACACTAGGATATTGCCAGCAGAGCTGGCAGGAAGCAGGCTCAGAAATCTCTAGTTCTGCAAGCTTTCAGTTATACAAGCTGTCAGAATCTGAATGAATCTCTAGGTCTAGGTCTCTCTGGAGTTTACAAACCAACAATTTCAGCTTTGAGAGCTTCTATTTCCCCACTGGTTCATACCTAGAAGAAAGGTGGAGGGGAGACCCCCCTATGCTATCCCTCAGACAGAACAGGAATGGGATTTAACAGCTTCCCTAAGTGGAGCTTTTCTGGTGGTACATGTCATGCCTCAGGCCTGACGCTTCTCTGGCATGGCTGGGCCAAAGAAGTGGACAAATATCTTGAATCACATCCCACTGCAGGCAGAGCAGAAGTCCTTGTGGTGGGGAATGGATGAAGAAAGCCCATTCTGTGCCTTAAGGGGGTCATCACATTGGCTTTTGTAATTACTGCATGCAACAGGGAAGCCTCAAGAAAGTTCCAACATGTCAAGTGACACAAAGCCAAGACTTGGAAGTCTTGAGAGCACTTGGAAGGCCATGCTGTGCTCCTGGGGTGGCAACTGAGAGATACATAAACCCTTGGGTCTGAGTCATTCCAGGCTGTTGACTGTGGCAAAGCTATGGATTCAAAACCAACACACGTTTCTAAAGCTGGGCAGAGGACCTTGATGGAACCAGAGAGGGGAAAAACTAACCCCACTAACTGGATCTAACCACTGCTCCTTCGACTGTGGCTGGGAATACATGCTGCTGGGCCACTGTTGTTAGACTGCAGTTGTTAATGAGATTTTAATGGCTGATGAATAATGGGAAATCTGCTTCCTCCTCAGTAGGAGCAAGGAGCCTTCCCCAACAAGGCCAAAGAGCCCATTGGGTCAGTTTCAGGAAGGTTTATAGTGTGCTATCAGTATAGATACCCAGATGTGGGGCCATGTGTGCCTCCTTACCTCCTTGGGTTAGGTGCTGAGGCTTACAGGGGACTCACCTGAACTCCCAGGATTCCAAAGATTATAAAAAAGGCACAGCAGATGACCACGATGTTTCCAATGGGCTTCAGGGATGACATGAGAGTCTCCACCACCAGCTTTAGTCCTTGGGCTCGACTGATGACTCTGCGGGGACATGGAAACATAAAAGCTGTGTTAGTCCTGTCCTTGCCCAGTTCTGCATCCTATCAAGATAGGAGATGTGGAGAAAACAGCATTAGGGAATTTGTTAGAATGGCAAATAACTCCAAGATCATGATGGAAGAAGCAGGATATCTTGAGGTTGCTGAGAGCCCCATCCAGCCTGACCTTGAACACTTCCAGGAATGGGGCACCTACCACCTCTCTGGGCAACCTGTGCCAGCATCTCACCACCTTCATCACAAACGATCTCTACATGTCCTTACAGTGCTGCTGCACACAGAGCCCTGAGCTACCCCTCAGTATCATCACAGTCTCTTTATACCCACAGTACAACCTCAGCTACTGAACCAGTTGCGTCCACCAATCCCAGGCATCTAACTTTATTTCTGTAGCTCCTCTTTGTCTGGTACCACATAAAGTTACTGTACTATACTCTCAAGGACAACACTATAATGAAAGGACAAGGCTTGTGTGATTTAGAGAAGCCATGTCACCATGCTGGGCAAGATAAACGAGCTATTCAGGCTCACAGACCTGAAGATGGAGAGCTAAAGGACCGAGAAAGGCATCTGAAGAGGTTGCACACCTCCCTGCTCTTGATGCCAACCGGAATTAAGCGTTTCACTAGCACTGTAAATCAATTTGTACTGATGCCATAGAAACTGTGTTTTCCCAAGGCAGAAATAGCTGTCTGCTGTGTAAGTCAGAGGGATACTGGCTGGTGACTCCTTTGAACACTTGGCACTCAAAAGTGCCACAAAATTCCCCACCTTCCTGTTTCTGCCTGGTTCTCCTTCCTGCCACGGGAGTCCTCTCATTGCCCCCTTGTTTCACCCCAAGCCTGGCTGCACCACCTGAAGCACAGTTGGAGTTTTACTGATGGGAGAGGATCCAAGTTCTCCTCCTCTTTCCTGCTTCCCAGGGGCTCTCCCAGGAGAGGTCCCCATGGATGCATCCACCTGCCCAACATGCATGGCCTTAGCTGGGACCACAGCCAAGCCTGTACCAATCCTCCCCTGCCCCAGAGCTGACTGCTTTAGCGAACTGCAGTGTTCAGTGTACAGCACCAGGGCTTTGAAAGCCAGTTGGCTTTAAACAGAATCCTGAAAAGCTAAAAATTATTATTTCCCTTTTTTCTGGTTAAATATTTACTCGAAATGTCAAGGGTAACTCATCAATTATCATTTAAAAAATAAACAGATGGTGGTATTTTTATCCACTCCCTTAGCAGTGAAGCACAAAAGGCAGATGCTGCTGCTCCTAATGCCTGATGTCTCTTCCAGGTTGCTGCTGTGGCTCCCCATTTCAGACACCTCAGCTTTCCCAGTGCTCAGATCTGGGGTGTTTCAGGGGATGAGCTGGGGGAGGTGAGGTGGCTTAGGGAGCAGAGGGCTGCTCAAGGCTGAGATGGCTCCAGGAGACGGTGTGGACCCCATGCAGCCATGGAAGTATGGAGAAGGTTGGTGTGAGATGCCAAAACTGCCCATGTGTATTACCCCAGGCTGAGGTCCTCGCTGGGGCAGTGATGCTGCTGCTGCTGCTGCTGTGCATTATACCTGCATCAAGGCTGACAGGTGATCTGAGGACAGCTAGCAGGGGCAACTGGACAACAGGTTGATGTGCCCTACTCAATGTGGTTAATCCAGCCTAACTGGCTAAGTAAGGGCTCTTCCCACTCCATCTAAGTGCACAAAGCAAGCATTGGGATGGACAGTCTGAAGCTGACTCTCTTTTCTGTTCCTCAGATGGTCTAAAGACTTTGCCATCCCCCACGTATTACCATCACATCACCCTGGGTGAAATACTACAACTGCCAGACTACAGACGGGAAACTGAGGCATGGGAAGACAGCAAGCCATATTCTCAGAGGTATGCAACAAGTCCATGCCAATGATTTAAATGGAAATCCGGTACTTTGGTGCCTTTAGGGATCCTCACTATGTTCTGTCCACTGTCACACAAGAGGGAAACAAAGTCAGGTCTTCTCAGTTGAAGGCCTGTGGTTGAAGCTACTGGAGCATCCTTAAATTTTGAGGAACAGGAAAAAAATTCAGTCTCCAGAGTATAAAGCTAATAATCTTCTCCAACACTTATTAAGAAGGCCTATTCTAGAAATAATAAAGTGATTTCCCTTGTGAGATACTATTCGGTATCCAGCAGAGAAAGAAAATAGGAGGTTACTTGTCTGACTTCACAAAGCCATGTGTGTTGAGAAAAAAAAGGATGAGAAACTGCAGCATTTGGCTGCTTTCAGTGTTTTGATCAACCAGGGAATTCCTCAAACGAGAATGCATGAGGGTAAAAGCTGCCACCAGTTTAGCTCCATGCCAGAGCTGTTTCCAGCCCTACAGGGAGAGACGACTTTGAAAAGAGTTGGAAAAGTAATAGTTCTTACTAATGAAAACCTTGGAGCTCCTCAGACTAAAGGCTTGATCCAACGTCAAGGCAAAGTCTGTGCAGACTCCTGCTGCTCTCCTGAGAGTCTGTTAACTCTCTTAAGAGGTGCCAATGAAATCCTGAGCATTTCCAGATTGTTAGTATCACCCTCAACATGTCAACATGCAGCATCCCCACACCTCATCAATGTTGCCCAATGTCTTGCTGATAGCAGGCTTGTAAACTCTCTATTATCTGACCCACCACTCCTGCTATTTATCCCTGAAGGACGCAGCTGATTTGGAGCCCTCAGGGTGTTCCAGAGCCATAGACCCACTGTTCAGGACAATTCCAGTCTGCATTTGGCATGTGACAAATAGGCAAACTGAAATGAGACCATTTTGCCTTTTTTTTTTCTTTTCAGTGTGAAGAAATATTAATCCCTCAAGTTCCTCCTGGTTCTGCTGGTCTCAGCATTCCCAAGGCTGTTAAACCCCTGGTGTGAGACACTCCAAACCCATTGCCAGCCTCATCGCAGCTGGATCACATTTACTAACGTTAAGCCCGCTAGCCTGATCAGAGAGCTCAGAAGCAGCAGCAGCACTTAGATGAAGTAGCAGATCAACATTAATGAAGACCTTCCCCCACAGATTTAAACAAATAGCGAAGATGATATGATAGATAGAAGAGAGTCTCTGAAATGACTATTTCATACTGTGATGCTATAAAAAGTGAATAATTTAACTTCTTTGGAAGTTAAAGCCCAGACTCTGTAGAGAGTAAAACAGCACTGAAGTCCATTCACATTAAATCCGAATACATTTTCCATTTTGATTCCTCTTGTATCTTCAGCTACAACACTTGACCCCAACAACAGCAGGTTGAACGCATTAGGAAGGAATGTTATTGTATAAGCAATCCCTCTACTGGCTGAAACATCAGAGGGTCATGGAAATATCTTTAAATGTCACTCCTTTGTGAATGTATTTTTGGAATTCTAGTCATAAAGCTTGGCTGGAATGCTCATGGTTTCAATTTAGAGGCTGATAATCAATCATGCAATCAGAAGCCCATGATTGGCACACAGGCCAGTGTATTTTAACGTCTGGGTAAAAGGCACAAGCACTTGTGGGTTTGTGTGCTGCATGAAGCAGCGGGGTTGTTTTCACAGGAGAAAATAAGAGGCAGAATGAGGGAGGTCTTTTGCAAGAAGAACTCCTTCAGACGATCAACCAAGAAATCCAACACAGATACAATAAAAGCTGCTCCTACCCTTGAGTGTGACACGCACAACCATGGCTTGGCTTCTAACTGAGGGTGTGCTCCCTGCAACCCTGTCCCCAAGTGCTCACAGAAAGGGAGGACAGAAAGAGCTGGGTTAGCTCCCCTGTTGTGGGGACAGAGCATTTGCTTTGGTCTCTGCCTTATGCCTTCCTGGAAAGAAAAACATTGGCTTGGTCTCCATAAGGAGCTTCACGTGGACACAGGGACTGGATGTGCACGGTGTGCAAAGACCTCAAGTCACCTGTCCCAGCTGTCACCTCACGTTGATCCATCTGAACATCCCAGGCAGTGATGATGTGATCCCTGAGCCGCGCAGCGTAGCCGGCAGCAAAGGCAGAGAGGGCAGCGCAGGGCAGCCCAGATGTGCATCACAGAGGCAGATGGGTTTCCACATGTGGAGATTTATGACTTACTGAAAAGCCCCCAGTTTGATGGCTGCTTTTTCATTTCCTACAAATCTAATTACAGGGGAATAGAACTGATTGTGAACATATTTAGGGAATGGGCTTGTTGCTGCCTTTTTACGTTTCCTTTGTAGTAGAAAGCAGCATGTTGGCTGAAAACATTCACACACTCTCTTGAGAAAACATATCAAATGCCAACAGGAGTGGAATAGCAATGGAAGAGCCTAATCCTGTTCCAGATGGCAGGTCTTCCTCCAGCCTGCAGTTACACATGGGATTATTCCCCTAACTGCAGAGTACTCATGCATATAGGTGACTACAGAGAAAGGCTCTAGTAATCAAAGACCCGGGTCCTGGCCAGGCAGACCTATAGATCTACAAAGAAGCATGCAGGGTTTTTACTAGGTCAGACAGGTAACTCTAGCAGGGCTCAGCACAACCCAATCCGGGTGACTCTAGTAGGGTTCAGCACAACTCCAGCCTCTTCCTCTAGATCCGATTTAAACACATCACCTAAAAGAGAAACCTGGACTCCCCAGTTCAGAGATGGGAAATCAATCCATCTCTTACCCAGAGCTCTACACATTATACTGTACATATTCTTAAACCAGGTCAAAAATCAGCCAGAACAGAACAACTGAGAAGACCTATCAAAGCAACAACCTGGCAGGAACTACCCCGAGAAACCAGAGTTCACATGGAGATACCAGGGGACACATGAAGTGGAAAAAAGTCTGAATTGGAGTCACGTAGAACAGTCCAATCATATGGTCGTGGAGCTGCACCACACCAGTGGCACTGTCTGTCCAGATAAAAACGATTAAAAGCAGCTCACGTCCAAAAGCTCACCAGGAACAACATACACATAGAGCAATTTAAGAGAATGTCTTTCATAGCTGTTGAGATATTTAAAGGATATATGTACAGGCACGGTCATTGTTATTTAGACTTCTTATTCACACAGGGGTAGTAAAACAACATCTTCTGTCAGAAGCAGGGTCCTATTTTTCTGTCCTGAAAGAGAAAATCCTGACTCAAAGCAAACCTTTGATGAAGGAAGCAGCAGTAAGATATGACAGGCACACAAAGATGCTTTGAGCAGGAAGGTTTATTAGCTGCTGCATAACAAGAGCGGCAACAATGGTATTAAAGAGGGACTGCATTTAGCATGGACAGAAACCTTCATGCCTTGGGGTACAGGACAAAACAGATGCCTGTTTGGCAGAAGCTGGTACTTGGGCAGGTTCTTGTCAGAGGGGTGCCTGCTCCTGGAGCATGGGATACCGCCTGCTGTCAGAGCTGGGGGATCAAGCTAGCGGGACAATTGCTTTCATCTTGTCTGGGCAATTTTCAAAGTAAATGTCTCCGTAAAATTAATGGGGAACTGAGAGATTAAAAAAAAAAAAAAAGAAAAAAAGCTTCTTTGCATTCTAGCTTGAGCAACAGTTGAGTCTCTGCTTCCTTAAAAATTATCTGCCACCTGCTACTAATTTCCTTCTTTGTTACGAAAGCCATTGACTGCCTGAAGGAAAGGGGGAGAAGAAGCTGTTAAGCTGCACTTTACACAGAGCAAATGAGAACACAAATAGCAGGGGATGTGTGTTTTAATGAGCAAAAAGAGGCATTGATCAGTTTACTGCTGCACTAGGGGCTGGTCCCAAAACACGGTGAGCACCCAGAGCTCCTCGTGGCACCGCAGGACCTGAGGATGCTCATTGTCTGCAGAGCAGCAGGAGGCTAGGCACAGCACTGGTGACAGGCACCCTGCCCATGTCTCATCACCCCCCTTCCTTTGCACAGATGATGCTGCTTGCAGGAGAGGCACAGTTCTCCTTTGGCACACGCAGTCTATGCTCAGTTAGGTCTTTCTCTGCTTACCTTAAGGGCCGCAGTGTCCTCAGCAGCCTCAAAACCCGCAGCATTCCCAGGATTTTCGTGCCGCTGTCTGACACCATTGAGACCAGGATGTCGATGACGGAGATGAGAACCAGCACCCCATCCAGCACGTTCCAGCTGCTTTTCAAGTAGGCTTTCTCCCCAAAACACAAGCCTAGTGCCACCACCTGCCCGGACACCAAGTTGCAAGAAATTATGACTACTGCATCCAATATGTTCCTTTCCGTTAGCAACCTGCTGAGAATGCAGTATTTACAGATGCAAGTTTGTGAGTCCATTTGCCTCCCAATATAGAAGCCTAATTAAACAAATCAACAAAGTGTTATACTGTGTGAATTATAAAAATACCTCTGCAGAAACATCCCAGATTGTCCCTTACAGCTGATGTATTTTTAATGCAGCTAAATGTAGCTGCACAAAACTGTTCCTGTTTAGCTTTGGCATAAAAAGTCTGATCATAATTTATTCCTGTAGAGTGCTGGAGCAAAGGTTCAGAGTGGCTGACCCAAGCAATCATTTATGAGCTTTGCAAATAAAGAAACTAGAGAAACTTTCCCAAGAAAGAGCAATTGTTCTGTGAGATGATTATGAATTACACAAGAGAGATTTACAGCAATGGGTTTCTGAGCCTCCTGCCTCAAATCCAGCAAAGTGTTTCAACGTGCTTAATTTTAAGTCTCACCCTCCTCAGGAAAGCACATAGCTGCTTAGGTTGTTGAGGACAATTGGTTGTTGAAGACAATGGGTCTTACATGCATGGTTGAAGTTAAGCATGTACTCAAGAGCTTTGCTGAATAGGAAAGGATTGCTGAATTGAAGCATCCCATTGCTTGTATAATGGTGTAAATCAAGAGCAACTTCACTGAAATTGTTCTGATGTAAAACGTGCTCAGAATAAGGCATGTGGTGGGTATTTGAATACAATGCAGAAGAGGAAAGTATACACCTCACTGGTAGCTGGTAGACCTACGGGTTTTGTGAGTCCACAGTAATAAAATATCACTGCTATAATACAGGCACACTTATCCTCCACCTTCATTTACCTTAACTGTCATCTCAGTCAGGAAGATAACTGTAAAGATGTAATTGGAGAGTGTTAGGAAAATCCGTTCCTAAGGAAAAGAAAATGAGAGACAATATCTTATAGCCTGCTCTCTGCAGCTGAACATCTCACTGTGCATATTTGGGTGGTTGCTAACTGTTTTCCAGCTTCTGTGCTGAAAAAAGTTTTGTACTGTTTGCTCACAAAGGGGAGAATCCTCAGAGAATCCTTAGAAAACATTTAGACAATTCCATGCACGAGGATTCAGCACAAGCAGTGCCCGAGGCTGCGTCAGCACCATGGACAGAGGCACCCACCAGCATCCATCCCCTTTTGCCCCCAAATCCCCCCATCTGCCCCCAAATCCACACCACTCTCCAGCATAAAAAGGGAGAACTCATCCCCTTGGAATATGCTTGACAAATCTCTACCTGCCCCTCACCTGCGGACGTCACCGCACAGTGCAAATATCACTGAGCTCCCAGCTCCCCTAGAAATTGAGTCAACATTCGAGTGGCTGTGCTGCAAGGCAAGCAGGACCCATGGGATGCTGAGGCTCAGCTGGCATCAGTTGTCACAGCTCCACTGAAGTCAGCAAAGCTCTGGGGGCTTATGACAGCTGAGACCTGCCCCCAAAAGGTTGATACTCTTGCTCAAAGCCACAGGCTATACCTGGCCTGAAGCCCAACAGTCTCATCTCCCAGTCTCCTGTGCTATCCACCAGACCATGCAGTCCTCACTGCCACCAATCTGCAATAGCAGCTAGTGATTACAGATGAGACCATGGACTGGTTCCCTATCTGTAGTTAGCAGAAACCTTTCTTTTTAATGATGATCATTAAATAAATTACACTTTTCCCTAATCCCTAAACAATCTCTGATTGCCTGTACTGAGAAATGGACAGCAGAAGGCTGAGTCTGGAGGAAAGATGATATGTGTGCATGTATGCATGTACGCATACAATTGATCCAGCCCCAGTTCTGCTAATAATGATTTTGGATTTATTTCTGCTGCTCCCTACAGAGCAGTCCTGCAGGAGATGCAGATCTCGCTCAAAATGAGATGCAATTTAAACAAGACAAAACACCTTGGCAACTCTCTCGCTTGCCAGATCATGATTTACTGAAAGTGACTCAGGAACCACAGAGTAGCTTGTTTCCATCCAGGGTCCATAATTAATTAGGTCCTAGACCTTCACTGTGATTGCGGGAGCTGTGATAGGAAACATCTCTGGCTGTTAGCTGACTGCCACACAAAAGACCACTGTAGAGGGGTAGGCAGCATGCAGGAGAAAGAGGGTAGGGACCCGCTTGTGGAGCTGGAGATAAAACAGCAATAGCATAGAGGAGAAACTGAGGATATTACACTCCTCTCTGGCAAGCTCGTAGCTATTTTGAAGGATAATCTCCCCGACCCATGTCGTGCACTCTGCAATGGGGAGCGCATGTTGGCTAGCAACAGCATCCCCCGCTCTGATAAGCCAGCTGAAACTGGGACAGGGAAAAGGGAACTCGCTTGAAGGAGCTGGAAAATCCACAGCTCGGGGAAGCAAAGTACAATTATTTCAAACAACTCAAGCTAAACTAACTCTCTTGGTTTCCAGATGAGAGCTCCCTCAGTGCAGGCAGGGCCTGCGCACTCCTCCCGGCTCCCCTGCTCCTGCCCCACAGCTCAGCACCTCCCATCTCCTCTCTGCTGCTCCCAGGCTGCAGTCCAGCTCCGCTCCAGCCCTGGATGATCCAGTTTGGTTCCCTTCATTATAACCTGATGCTGATCAATCTCACACCAGTCGTCTCTGCACTCCTCCAATGCAGGGGAACACCATATCCTCCTCTCATATATGAAGTACTGGGTTTTTATGTTGCACCTCTTTGCTGTGAACATCTCAAACTCATGCATGTCACACCATTCCTTTCATCCTTGTGTAACTACAGCTCCTTTCGGAGCCAGTCTTGGTGAATGGTAGCTCTCTGAGGACAAAGCAAGGGGCTCCAAAGAAGCATTTGGGTTTTCAAGGGACATTCTCAGGGTGCCCCATTTAGGAAACAGGAGGGTGATTTGTTCCTGCTAGATCAGCTGGCAGGGAGCCCTGCTCTGTTCTTGCAGCTGTGAGTCAGAGCACCACAACTGCACAATAACCAAAAGAAAAGGATTTAGGGGAAGGACCACTGGGCAAACCATTACAGTAAGGAGGACTACTAGGGAGAGCTTAAAATAGGCACAGAGCAGCCAAGGCTCCAGTTTTAAGGTCTTACACTGAAGATCCACAAAAATGAACAGCCTGACACGCCTACATCAACAAAACAGGATTCTATGTGATATGAGCAGTCTTTTGCAATACATCAGCAAGAACCCAGGGTATCTCTGAGCCACAATCTATGCTAAAATAAAAGAGCAATAGGATTCTGCCCCTCTGACTGATGGATGTTGATGCTGTGGTCTGGTTTGAGAAATCCTTATGTAGTCCATTAAACAAAATTGTTTGGGGAAATGGCATCACAGTGCATGTATCAATTCAGGTCTTTGTGTCACAACAAAGCTGATACACAAAGGGGAGAGAAGAATATGAAATGAACAGCTTCCCCCAGTGCTTTTGCACCACACATACGTGCTGGTGGAGAACAGATGGAAAAAAACGAACATTGTGTTGAGAGAGGAAAAGTGTTTGAAGGTTTATCAGAGAAGGAAACAGAGACAGATGTCATGCTTATGTGCTAAAACCTTGATTGTACTTGCAGAAATGGGATATTCGATCTACTGCAGGCCATAAGATCTGCTCTTATACTCTGTCAGGGCACTGGATAGGGACCAGGAGAGCTGCTGCACCTCATTCAAAGGATACACAAGGAGTGTTAACAACTTCCCATTTAAAAAGAGAAAGGAAGTGAGATCAAGTGCACAGCGGTGAGGTCCAGGCCATGGGTGTTGGCTCCATGAGGAGCACAGGAAAACGTTAACCTTAGAAACTCACGGCACTGTGAGGCTCAATTTTGGGTCGTTCCATGGCAATGGTAATGCAGTTCAGGAAAATGATCACCAAGACGATATGATCAAACATCTTGTGTGTGATGATTTTATTGCACATCAGACGGAATCTGCCAAGAAAGAAAAAAGAGAAAACAAAAAAGAGGGCACAGAGACCAGCTATTAATGCTCGACTGGATGGGGAGGAACACAGCACCTCCGTGCATGGCAGGGGAGTCGAGCGCTCCGTTCGCAAAGCAGATGAGGTACAATCTCCCAATCCCCTCCCTGGCAGAGGCACACGTTGCAGGCAGATAGGGGTATGAATAGGAAAGGATATAAGCTACAGAACTGGGCTGTTAACTGCAAGCCCTGGTAATGTTATAGGGGGCTTTGGGTCACTTTGAAACAGAGCAGCTGCTTCCATAATTTGGATATGTGGCCAGGTTTGGATCTGACCCCCTACCTGTTCCATAGTGCTCAGGTTTAGCTTAAATAAAGGAAGGAATACTCCCAGCAAGCCCGTGAGGGTTGAGCGCACATGGGACAAAGGGATAGAAGCTATTTATTGTGACAGATGGCTGTACACTGACCCAGGATTTATAATACCGAATTACATTTCCCAAAGTCTGTTTCTGAAAATCTCTCTAATCTTTGTGTGAATGAACTCCAATGCTGTCCGGGCCCATCGGCTCTAACATGGGAAGCCCTCATTGAGCATGGGTGCATATCCAAAGGAACATGTAGGAGAGCATGGAGCCCAGAGAGCACCAGCATGGGTGGGCTTTGGGAGGCAAGAACCAGGGGCCTGCAGGGAAAGAGAGAGGAAAAGAGGAAGTCCAGGCTGAGAGATAGGCCTAGGAGGCCAAGGAGCATCCTTTGATGTGTTGTAAGTGTGCAGTGGGGAAAATTCAGATTCCTCTGCCTAACCAGCATCTCTCCCTCTTGCTTCAAACTCCCCATGCTCCATCAAGTGAAAAGCTTGCAGAGCTCTAGCATCATTAATGAAGGAAACGATGAACTAGACAAAGCTGCAGCCATGCACTGGGTTATGGGTCTTTCCTGGATACTCCTATCCTGTGTGACCCTGATCTAGTGCTGGAGTAGGGGAAGGGCTGGGAGTTTTGTAGAGAGAAGCAGAGCAAACCACTGTAACAAGGGCACACGTGCCCAGCACCACCTAAGTGCAGCTCCCTTACCTTGAGTGAGGAGGGAAGACATAGATGGACCAGGAATCTCTCTCTTTGCAGCAGGTCGGGAGCCGTGCCCGTATCCACGCCTTCATGCGGTCCTTTTTGCTCTAGGAGGAAAACGTACAGCAGAACAGGAGGAAAACACAGAGAGAACTGTTAAAACAATAAAATCCCACACTTCCAAATGAAGGACTCGGGGCAATTTTTCACTGAACACAGATCTCCAAGTTCAACAATACAATGTTCTCCCCACCAAAAAGGACCACTCTGCGCAGGGGAAGGAGCTTTGGCAGGCAGGTGAGGGGTGTGCTGGCCCTGTGATCTCACAGGGTTTCCTCTTGCTTCTTCCTCCGCACAGTAACTGCATCTGGCACACAGTTAGCCAAGAGGACAAACAGGATAAATAGACCCCTTGCCCAGAGGACTGATAAACCTCTCCAAAATAACCTGCCCTGGTCATCCTCAGTCCCTCCAGATACTCATCAGATGCTTACCTGAATCTTCTAAGGGCCTTTATGGTATTTTTTTTTTTGGGGGGGGGCCCCCCCCCCGGTGTCTAGGGTATTTTTAAGGGTACAGAACACTTATGTCAGGGGTTATAAAGGGAGAAGAGGGAAGGATTCCTGCTGCTTCCTAGGCCAACCCCTATGTCCCTGCACCACTGGAAAGCTGAAGCTCCAGGAACACAATGGTGAGCATCTGCCTCTCATTCAGCATGAACAGATTAGATGGGAGATTATAAAGACAGAAGGGAACGCTGTGCCCAGGCTGACCTTCTGCATGAACACGGGCCATTCGACTCCTGCAAATTAATTCCTACTTGAAGCCACGGAGCATCCTCAGCTGCATAGACTTATGCTTTAGATTGTCTCTAAGGTTATTTAAGGTCAGGAGGCCAGATTGTAAAAGCTTTAGCCAGCAGGTCAACTGAAGACATCAAGAATTGGATGCCGAGGGGAAACCTCATCCCAGCTGCAGCAGCCTCTGGATTAGGTTTGTCACCCTCTCATCCATAGGTCTCTGAGGCCAGGTCAGGATTTCTAATCCAATTGACACTGCAGTGTTAGCGCCTTCTGCATGG
This sequence comes from Neopsephotus bourkii, assembly GCF_033783945.1. Classification (NCBI taxonomy): domain Eukaryota; kingdom Metazoa; phylum Chordata; class Aves; order Psittaciformes; family Psittacidae; genus Neopsephotus; species Neopsephotus bourkii. The sequence continues at coordinate 6,255,319 of NW_026902223.1, forward strand.
ACAATCAGCAGAAGCCAGGCCAACAACTCACCCACCATGCCAGGGCTTTCCCTTCCAAATCAAAGCACCAGATTATAAATCTACAGACTGATGTGTGCAGGGTTCAACACAGTGCTTTGGATTTACAGACAAATAAAACCAAATCACTGCTCTTTCACTACTCTTATTTCTCTGCTACCACCGTGGCTTGGACTGGCATACACATGGGAATGCGGCTGCACGGGGTCTCTGAAGCTTTCTTCTGCAGATACTCAGAGATGTGAGCATGAAGCACTGCACGGGAATCACCACTCACAGCCCAGGAGCATCAGGACCCCAGGGCTGAAGCACTTCTATTTATCTCATCCTGGAAACACGGAGCAGGGATTTGTTTGGAGCCAAACTGTTAGCAATTGAAGGTACTCTGGACTGTAAAAATGGGATTTGTTAGGGTAATTGAGTGGAATGGGGGAAGTGCTTTCTGTTCCTCATTAGCAATGGGTAATAACTGGTGTAATGTCCGTTTTAATGAAAGCACTTGGTGACAACCTGAACCCTTCATAAAATGAAAACCACCTTGTGAAAATAACAAGAAAAGTTTGAATAACAATAAAAGACAAGAGCTTTCTGCCCCTCTCCTTTAGCTGCCTGTCCTTCTCTCACCTTCTATGCCATAGCACACCAGTAGGTTTTGGCCACGTCTTGGCTCTTTCCACATCACTCTTCCAACTCCAGGCGAGGAGTCAGAACTATTCCCTTCTCTCTAAACTGTATTTAATAGCATATGCATCCTTGGGGTTGTGTTATCCCTTCAAGCAGCCTAGTTAGTTTAATCTTCCATAGATTTAACAAAGGTAAATAAATGAGAAAAGATCAAGTGTCTGCTCAAAGTTGTGGTGAGAACAGTGATTGCTGACCCTGCCTCTGGACATGGAGTAATAGCTGCGACTCAGTCCAATTCATTTTGCAAGTTGGAAGGTTTCCAGAAGTATCTATTATTCAAAGCAGTTCTGGTATTTATCATGGGGATTTGTAGTGAATAGTAATGCGTCAGCAGCACAGAATGCTTCTTTATGTTCCTTTTGTCCAATTCTAATGCCAAAGATATTTTGGGGTTTGGCTAATTGTTGCAGCTTGCAGTTCATGGGCTAAATCAGATAACAAAGGCAAAAAGTGATCTTCCATCATGTCTCTGTATTCAGCGTGGTAGAGTGAGGGCAAGCACCAGGGTTTGGCTGGGGCCAGCTCAGCCAGGGTACAGCCCTGTCTGCTCTGTATGGGGTCAAGTACATCCACAGAAATCTAAAGGCAAAGGAATTATTCCAGATTTCCACCAGTGGAACAACGCAGTTCAGTTAATTTGAGCCAAATGTAAGATATTTGTGAAATAAAACCTGAGCATTTCCAGCCTAAGTCCCATCAAATGCTTTCTCCACCAGGTCCAAGCACACATCGACTGCTTACAATCAGGCTGATTGCTGCTTAAGCCTGCATTATGTTCAAAGTGATCTATCAATTTTGTGGTTTAAATCATATCTGTTTGTTCATAAAACACACCTGGACAGGATGAATAAAGATGTGGGGGGAGAAAGGAGCTACCCTTTAATTCAGTTGCTTAGAACTTAGACAAAATCTCACTGGATAAGACCACCCAAACTCCCACCACCACACGCAGGCAGGGGCTAACAGGCAGCAGCAGTGCTGCCTTCACCTGGCAGTGTGCTAACAGGGCCCTCTGATCCCACACCGAGGAGAGCTGCTGATAAATAGCTCTCTTTTTTTCACTAGGACTTTCAGATATTAATGTACTTCTGAGGGCAGGATGAAAGGCAGTTGACATTAAAAGATGACTGATGCACTCCTCAGAGTAAAAGGAGAGGCTTAGATTTATAAAAGATTTATTATGAGGAATAGGGGGGAACTGCTGGAAAATGCTCTGTGAACGGCAACAGACCTCCAGGCAAGCTGTAAGCTGCAAAGAGGCACTCAGGACCTGATTATTTAATATTAAATACGAAGCAGGGGCAGGAGGAGAGGGTTTGGGATGCGGCTGGACCGCATGCCATGGAAATAGGCAAAGGGGAAAGGGGCTGCAATTGCAACGTGCAATTAGGCTTTAGGGAGGAGGGGACACATTTGGTTGCACATTCAATATTTCTTTCACTTTGTGCTCTGAGCACTCAGTAATTTAGGCAGAAAAGCACCCAAAAGGATGCAAAATCCAGCAGATGTGAACAGCAAAGACCTTGCAGCAGATCCCTGATCTCGGTCCCAGCCACGTGAACCCCACCAGGCAGCAGATCTGCATTCAGGCAATGAAAAGTGTATTTCAGTCCCCTGATTTTATACTTCTGGGGCCTGATTCTGGCTGCTCACAGAGATGTACATTCAGAATAAACTCATTGAAGGCAGCAGAGCTGCACTAATATAACAGGAGCCTGGGAGATCCAAACGAAGGCTTTGCACTTCCTTTCATTTCTACGCAGAGGCAATCAAAACCAGGCAGCAAGGAGAGATGTGAAGCTTTGTTGCAGAAGGGCATATTTAGGATTACTTTGATCCGAATAACAGCCGAGTTCTTTTCTTCTTTTGTTGGTGGGGGAGTTCTGAATTTGGTTTTTTCCCATTTAAAAAATAATTACTTTTTTCCCCCTGCCTTTGTCAAGGCTAATTTAGGGGAAAAGCATCCCCTGAAACGTCATGAGAATATCTCAAAGGGAAGCTCCACAACCTGAGGGCTCATTTTGCTAATCTAAGCAATATTTTCCCATCCATCTGGTTTAGTGATCTGCAGTGAAGACGTATTTTTGCACACAGAGAAAAGCACCAGCTGTGGATGTCCCAGTTGTGGCTTATGGGTGAGGGCACAATTTATTTACCCTCTTCTGCCTATCTTTTCCCTAGACATTTGCTTCTGGCCACTCCATGAGAGAGGACTGGGGACCTTTGCTCTAACCTTAAGTGGATGGACCTTGGTACACAGCAATGTTTGGTTTAAACTAAAAGTAGCTGTTATAATAAAGATTAAACACATGCATCTCGCTCAAGCTTACTGCCAGTACTGGCTGATGGAACAGGAGAGGAGGGACATGTCCCATCACACCATGTCCAGCACAAGGGAGGCTGTTGAATTCTGCACTTGTGGGGAATAGGAAAGAACCTGTGGGATGTTTGGACCAGAGGAGCTGGAAAAGGGAGATGTTGGAGCATGAAAAAGAAATCCCTAACTAGCAATAAGGAGCACGGGCTCTTGATTACTTTTAATTGTGCTTTTCCCAAAAATAATTACTGCTCCTTTTCTCAAAAATTAAATTTATTTTATGGAGGTTAAAAATCAGGTTAAAACAATCAGTAAAAATCGCAGGCTGAGGATCCATGCTGGAGATGTAATGGGATAATGGCTTTTTTTAAAGGTGGTTCATGGCTTAGTGACTCCATCATGCCAGCATTAACCCTCTTCCTCCTCCTGTTCTTTCTCTGGAGTCACCTCTGCCTTTCTCACCCCTCCACATGCTCCACATTCCATTTTCATTCAACAATCTCCATGAAATACAGTAAATCATGTCCACAAGCACAGCTTTCCTGTTCTCAGTACTGCCCTGGTTACCATCACATGGCTCTACCCAAAAGCCATCTGCTTCACCGACAGAAAGAGTTACCCCTTCAGATAACACATTAGACTATCAGATTTTTAAGCCTGAGAACAAGGTGAAGTGAAATAAAGAGGTAACCCAGGAAGAGCAGGAGACAGCCCAAAACCATCCCCGGGACATCCCGACACAGGTTTGACAGCCAGCACTGCAGGCATCCTGCTGCCCAGCTCATTCCCCTCTCACCCAGCCATACAAAACACCTTGGAAAAGCAGACAAATTCCTCTTATTCCCTTAATACACAAGCATTCACATGGAAAAAGAGCCAGGGACCCTTGTCCCTCCCATTTGCTTGCAGCCCTTTTAGTTAATATTTCCTAAATGGCACATTTCAGCCCCTGAAAGACACACGATTATTGGCCTAATGCCTCTTTCATATGGAAATTAATGCAGAGCCTTGAACCCTGCCCTTTCCTTGCCTGTGGATGTCAACAGAAATTGTCTGCTGCTGTGTGTGAGGGCGAAAAGCTGAATAATGGTTGGAGAGCAGGGAAAGTTACTTGGTTTGGGTTTTTCTTAAAGAAGAAATAAAACCAGGAAAGCATATCCAACCCAGACTATTGTATTGAACATGCTTCCAGAAGACAACCTTTGCTCTGCACCTTTAAGTGGAAACTGGGGAGTTTTGTCCTGATCTCTCCATCATGAACCAGCTGATAATGCATTGAAATACCTAATATGATGACAACTGCATTTCTGATGGCATTCAAAGCCCAGAGACCTTCTGATGCTCTTCTGAGGCACTCAGTCTGGCGTGATGGTGATGGTGAGACCTAGTCCCTGCACAGGCCATTGCTTTGCACCCACTCACGCTCTCCTGAGACAGGCACAAGCATCACTTCGACAAGGAAAAAAGGTCAAAATAAGCGCTTGGCATTGCCTTACCATGTTGCCTTCATCATCACCATCATCACAGTCCTGTCGGGGGTCATCCAGGTGGAGCTGGTGCAGCAGCAGACCCGGAGAGGTCTTCCCATTGCAGTCCTGGTGCTCGGAGGTGGTGGTTCGGCTGCTGTGCATGCTGCTGGTCCGGTATAGGGAAGGCACCTGCAGCGTATCCTGGAGGTCGAAGGAACCTTTCGTTTCCAGCGACTCCATGCGCTGAGTCAAAGAGCCATTGAAGCTGCCGGCCCGGCTGGAGCGCTCCTCATCCGAGCTCTCCCCTTCCTCCGAGCTCTCCTTGCCTTCCCCGGAGAGGAGGGACCGGCGCTCGCCGCTCTGCCCACGGCGCTTGAGGCTGGGGGCTCTGCCGATGCTGTTCCAGCTGGAGCGGCGGCTGTTCCAGCTGCTGCTGGCGCGCCAGGGGCTGTGCGGGGAGCTGCGGGCACTGGGCTGCGGGAAGGACAGGGAGAGCATCAGCCCCGTGCCACCCGCCCCGTGCTGCTGCATCAGCTGGGGCGGATGGATGGACAGCCCCACAAGACCAATGGACGTGCGGAGCATCCGCAGGAGGAGGTGATGGGAGTACCGGGGACTTGAGCTCGTAGGCAGTGGGGTCCATGGAGACGCCACTGGCCCGGCGGGACTCGTAGCCCTGTGCTGAGTCTCCGAACATGGCACTCTTGGGCATGGGCATCGGTGTGGCAGCGGTGTGTATGATGAGTGGTGGGGTCAGGCTCTTCTTCAGCTCTGGGTAATCAGTCAGGGCCATCACTGGAAGATACAAGTGGGTTTGAGGTGTTGCATCTCAAAGTGAACATCTACAACCTGCTATTGGACAGGCAAAACTGCACAGGGATGGCTCTACTCCAAGAGTCAGGCAGATGGAGGATAAAAAACCCTTCTGGAGAGCTGAGAATCCATCCTTCAGCCTGTCAGGGGGATGTAAATCAGGAACGGGATCAGGTGCCAGTGGGACTGGGTGCAATGGGGAAGGAGGCTGTCATCTGCTGCTCCCAACCTTCCAACCAACACACGCCAGCTCCATCCCTGGGCTGCTGCTTGCCCATGCCCATTCCCTCCATCTTCCTTCCTTGTGGTTCCTTCATTTATGCCTCTGCAGAGACACCCTGAATGCCCAGACCATGGGCTCAGCAGGGAGATTACAGCCCAAATGCCATCATGTCTCTGTCTGCATCCCACAATCCCACCCCACGCCACAAGCCTGCTGCAACGTCAAGCATGCCACAGCTCGGAATACACCATTCTCTCTAGGAGGGCCTTTTCCATTGGGACACATTGTTTTCCCAGCAAAGCGAGGTCTCTGTGGAAGAGCCTGACCTCCTGGGGTTGTTACTCACAGGCTGGATTTGACAAGTTTTTCTTAAGTCCTCCCTCTTCTTCCAGGCTGCGGTGATAGAGATCCCCCTCCGAATCCGACTTGGAAGCATCACCCTGGGGCAAAACAGAAGGGCTTCAGCAAGGAGGGTGATGGGCCACCATGCATGGAAACCCCTCTGAGAAACCGGATATTCCCGTCTCCAACACCACACCTACGGATCCACTGAATTTTGTACCACGATGCAACATCACCTTTCACAAAATGACGCATGCACATATTTATACCACAGACTAATTAACCTCCTACCAGGAAGACAGACTGCCTCTGGCTCCAAACGCGGCCCCAGAAAGGGATCAGGAAAAAGAAACAAACCATTGCTGAGTTTTTGCTGCTGGAATTGCATTCTGGGCAGATATTAGGGAAGGGCAGACATCTGATGAGCAATTTCAGGGCAAAAGTTGACCCTATTCATCTCAATTTATGCACCATGGTTTAAAACTCCTTGTGTGTAGTTCTTTCTAGTGATGCTTCAATGAAGCAATCCAGGGTTCAGAAAGGGCACAAAGGACCCTGAGTTTTCAATGGGGACGTGTCGATGGATGCCCCACCAGCACAGAACCCGATAATGACTGCCATGGGTGGCCATTCCCCTCCCAGCTGCAGCACACAACAGAAGCAGAAGCTTTGGGGATTTACGCTGTATCATTTGCGGGATTTAGATTCCTCTGTAGCATTGCAAACACTGGGGTTGAGTGAGAGCTGCCCGTCCTTGGGAAGGGAGAGAAGTTTATGTTTGCTCACAGTGTGGTGCCTGAGCTCTGTGGCATGGACCTGGTTAGGGATGTCCCTGTGCACCCCACTGATTCTGTCCATTGGCACTGCAGAAAGGCGCTTAGGGTGTGGTATAGTCAGGATACACCTGACGGGCAATGGTGCTCGCCAGAACGATACCCATCCAAAAGAGGAGGAATTCAAGGCTGAAACCGCTGCTCTGGCAAAGGGCACCAAGCCCCGTCGTGATGGAGGAGAAGTGGCAAGGGAGGGAGGATGCTGGGATGACAGAAGCCAAGCAGATCCTCAGCTACTTCAGCTGGTAGAGACCCAGGAAACCCCACCAACACTAAGCTGCATCCCCAGGAGCCCTGGCCAGAACTGTGGAGGTTTGGTGCTCGGGTACCTGTTGGTTGTAAAAACCCGGAGGCGCCCCAGTATGGAATGGGAGGAATTGCTGGCACCTGACACAAGGTCCAGTGCCCTGTGTGTCTGTTGAGCAAAACCCCAGAGAGATGAGCCCTAATGATCCCAATGAGGTCACCAAACAGTTTAGGGCATTCTTTTTCCAGGTGGACTGAATACTCCCAGTCCCAGTTTTCAAGGCAAAAGAGAGTGTGATGTGACGTGTTGGCTCAAAACTTCCCCTCCTGAGGATCCAGGACTTCTGTGCTATTCAGGGAAGCTCATCCTGGAAGACACAGACTGGGAAGGTCAGGAATGCACCTTGCAAGGGGGACCAGTAAAGTCAGGCTGGCCTGAGCTTCGCTGGAGTCAAAACCATGTCTGCATATGAACAGGGGCTCCAGCTGGCTCCAGGTATGCTCCCTGTGGAGGCTCCCAGCTCAGCCCATCAGTGGGTTTGCCAGGAATTATTCATTCTCCCTAATGGGTTATTAAAAAGGGATAAATAACGGGAAGAACTTTATGTGATTTGTATTCCTGGAGTGTTCTTTAACAGCCTAAAGGAAAGGTTTAGGGTGCATGATGTGTGCCGACATGGAAAAGCAGAGCTACGTGAGGACTTCCCACCCCCTTCCCCAGCACCAAACCGCACATCTGGAGGGCAGAAAGCATCCCCTCCGAAACACCACGTGCCAGACTCAGTATGGTGCAGGCAAGCATCGCGCAGCCGGGGCTGCTGCCCGTTACCTGGTCTTGCACTCCCAGTTTGCCTTTCTGGATAGAAAAGGGGTTATGAGAGAACAGGGAGTTAAAATCCTTTTGGGAAACGAGGGTACGTCCAGATGGACCAGATGGTGCAATGGCTAAACCGGCCTGTACCGAAAGGGACTGACACACCGTGATACGATGGGAGAGGGCTTTTGTGCTGAGGGAAAAGTCAGACTTCTTGGAAAGGACAGAAAGGGAAGGGGGTGATAAAGAGAAAAGTGAGGGTGGCAGAAGAGTAATGCTTGGGGTGTGCAGCACTTCAGAGATCCACAGCTTCCTCAGACCTGAATGGCATCCTGACCCGTGCTGTAGTGCGGCATCTCACTGGCCAGCCCAGCATCCCGGCCAGCCTTTCTGGGACACACTGCTGCCATCCAACCCTGTCCTGCTGAGCACAGGGCTCTCACACACATGTGTCCACAAACAGGCTTGATTCCAGGTCCCTTCAGTCCCAGGCACCCTCCTCTGCCTGTGTGATGGTGTGAGTGCTTCAGCATCACCATCCACATCCCTAGGGAGGTCCCTGGGATGGGACTGTGCTGTGACAGCCCCACAGGCAACCTTCCGCAGGGAAGGCATCCAGAAAGGGGTTGGTGAGAGCAGGGGTTGAAGCCACCCCAAAGCACCCACCTAAATTTACCTGGCTCCCCTAGAGAAGGAAGGGACTTGAAATCAGGGCTGACTTGAAAATGAGGACGACAAAAAGGAAACCAAAACCACCCCCAAAACACCCAAACAAACCCCAAAAGAATGACAGCTACTACGATGAGAACAGCACCACGGGATGTGACCAGGCACCACGAGAGAGACAACCACGGTGGGTGGTGGGATGTGCTGTGTGTACATACCCCCGACGAGTCGACAGGCAGCTGAATACAGCTTAACTGCCCACTCGCGTCTTCTCGCTTGGAGATCTCCTGAAGGAGAAACGGGGGGAGGAAAGGGGGAGGAAGGGGAAGGGGGGGTTCAATTGTCACAGTTTCAACAGTAGGATTGAATGGGGAATCAAAAAACACATGAGAAAAGGAAGGGAAGGAGAGGGGAAAGGGAGAGGGGCAGCATGTGGCTGCGATGGAGAGCCGGGCTGGAACACCCGCTCCACTCGACACAGGGAAGGGCTGGAAGATCTCAGATGGAGTGAAGCCATTCGAAGGGACCAGCCTTACCTTTAAATTAAGTGTTTCAAACAGAGCTTTCTTCATCTCCTAAGTGATAATTGTGCTAATGAAACACCAGCTAATTATTGAAAACATGATTTTTTTTTAATTCTTTTTTTTTTTCCTGCAGCTGCATAATGGGATCTTTATTTATGACGCCTTCATTAATCGGCAGTGGAGGCTTTTAATGAATGTTTGATTAACACAACATTAGTCCTCTTACTGTCAGGTGAAATACCTCATTTAAGGAAAGCCACCGGAATCTGCTCTGAGTTCAGATTCCTCCTCAGCCCCATTAGTGGAGACACCCGTTTAAATCAGTGTGGTGGTCAAACATGGTAGAGAACAGCAGACAAGGAGGCACAGCCCTGTCCTTCGGGGCTTTGCCACACAAGTGGCCCCAGAAGCTCCTCATAGCCCCAGAAGTCAGTCCCTCCCTACCCACTTGGAAAGCACAGGCCATTTTTCATCTCATTGTGTTTCCCCTTCCTCAGGGGCGGCTCTCCCAAAGCTCCAATGCTTCAGCAGGTTACAGACTGCGGGAGGGCATGGGTTGTCCCACCAGCTTGCCTGCAGGGCAAGGGGTCTTTCCTCTGGTTGCTACACAGGATACAAAACTCATCCCATTCTAGATTGGGATGAAGAGTTTAAGAAAGACCGATCAGCCTTGGGGCCTGGATGCTTGGACAGTGGTGCCTTGCTAGTGATAAACACTTAAATTAAAGTCTTGAGTTGCAACAGAGAGAGACATGGAAAAGGCATTGAAAAACATGGAAAGACTTTTCTTTCACAAGGAAAATCCCACTGGAACCATTAGGAATGCAAAAGGTAAGGGATGCAAGAAAAACACCATCCAAAATCCCTGCTGCTGGAGAAAGGACTGTTAAAGCCCGGAAGAAGTCCATACTCCAGGTATGCTACATCCAGAGAGCAGGCAATGTTCTGCAGAGGAAAGGATGGAGGGGCTGGAGGACCTGTGGTACTAAGGAAGGAAGAGGCACAAAGGAGGGGAAGGAACAAATCCACAAGTGAGGATGGCCAGAGACAACGGGACACAAAGCTGGGAGGATTTCCAATGGAAGAATACACTTCAGAGATAGTATTGTTAGAAAGTCCCTTAGAAAAGGCCATTTATGCCTGACAAAGAGGAGTCGTTCTTTGCCTCAGAGAGAAATCCCCTGGGCAGGGACCCGAGAGGTCAGGCAGCAATCTCAAATTAGCAGCTTGATCAAATGGAGTCCCCTGCTCACCTTCCCCACACCAGCACTGGGCTCCAGTTAAATCAGAGAACACGCAGTCAAAAATAACCACACAAAGTCCTCTGTGTGCCTCTCGCTACAGAGAAGCCGGTGACCAAATAGAAAGAAAGGCGAAGAAAAAGAAACTCAACGCTGCAAAAATACTGCTCCGTATTTAAAGTTTGGAACAGGTCCTTTTTGTTTCTCAACTGCTTATATACATCTGCTGCCTAGCAACTGGGGCTGCAAAGCCATGCACTAAAATTAACGAGGTGCTTGCAGATTGAGGAAAGGCACTCAAGGACCCTGGAGATAAAGACAGCAGCCCTGGGATTGTATTTCAGCCCAGAAATCTGAAGGAGAATGCAAGAAAACATCCAACAACCCAACACAGAAGGGTCAAGTGCAATCACGGGAGGGAGACGCTGGGGTTTGTTTACAGCGAGAGATGATCTCTCTATTCATTCTGCTTAGGAGAGGATCCTTTGTGTGCTGGCTAGCAAAAACCAGGACGAGATCTGTTTGCAAAGCTACACATCAGCCAAGCTGAATTAACATAAACCAGCAAGGCCAGACCTGGCTCTTGACCTCCAGCAGATGTTTGCTCCCTGTTTGCTGAGGGAAACTTGGCTTGAATCAAGGGATCTCTTGAACCCATTGTAATTTATGGGGAAATTGTGGAGAACACAGAATAAGAAGGTTGTGGAAGAAAGATCACTATTAAAATAATCCCCAAAGATAAAACAATCAAAGCCCAAGGTAAAAAATTGCACCATAATCAGAGTCATGAATTACTGAAGTTCATAGACATTGCCTTGGTTGGATAGAATTGGCCAGAAAGTGTTTGATCTTTGGAGGTGACTGAGGGATCCTGGTTCCCTCAGTCACCTCTGGGTACTGGCACAAGCATCCCTGCCTTCAGGCTCTCTCAGTGCTCCCCTGATTCTGAAGTTACTCCCTGATTTACACTGCACTTCAAGCACATTTACAGCTTACACAGAAACCCTGCAGAGGAAAGCAGGGGCAGGGATGGGGCAGCCCTGCTGCAAAAAAACAGCCAAAAGCAAACCTGGGGAGTGCTGCAGGCAGTTCCCCTGACTCCAGGGAAAACAAACCCTCAAGGGCATGGTTATTGGAATCAAATCGCAGTGCATTAAGCCCGGGCATGAGTTTACAGGGAGATGTGCCATGGCACCAGCTGGCCGCAAGCGAGCATGGGATAAATTGCTGCCGAGGGAAACAACAGGCTGGCAGAGCGGGAGCATGGGATGCTCTAGCATGAAAAACCAGGCTGAGCCAAGGACCAGAGGTGTCAGCCTCCCTTGAGGGCCAGGGGTTGGAAAAGGGGTTGCTGCATTTAAAGGCTGCTGCTTTTAGAGGCTGCTTTTCTGTACGTAGCGGGTGCAGCAGGTGATCTCCTGCTTTGTCAGCCTTCAGAGAATCAATTTGCTAGGCTGAACAAAGGTTCGGTTTCAAAGCCATCATCACAAGCAGACAAGGAGCTCTGTACCTCTTCTCGCTTGGGCAAGGGAACACTGTGCTATCTGGGAGAACCTGGAAGTGATCTTCCCTTTGGCTGAAATGTGGAGGGGATTTACAGACAGAAACAGCTACAACAATAACAATTAGAAAAGCATCAACATGGAGAGAGACGATACAAGAAATAAGAAGTATTTCTTCTTGCTACCTCCCAGTACGACTCCATTACCTCCAAACTCTGCTCCAAAAATAATAGTAATAATAATAAAAATAGTTCTGTGCAGAGATGTTCATAGGGTGGGAGGATATTATCATACACAAGCCATAAATCTTAAATAATATTTAGTCACCCTGGAGTGCTTATAGAAATCAGGGACAGTGTAAAAAGTAAAAGTAAAAGCACAGCCTGTACGAGCAGATCCCAGCGAGCACTTTCAGATTAGATTTACCTCTCCAGCACCCTGGGCAGGGTGTTAAAGTCCCCTCCCCTTACTGATGTTCATAGACAGTCAATCTTTGCAGAGAGCGGGTGGGCATCGCAGGTCCCCCACCATGAGGACGTGCTCACTTGCTCCGAGTTGGGCAGTTGGGAAGGCAGTAGGATAAAAAATAGGTTAGGTACAAACCAAAGTGCCCCCCTGCCCTTCCATGACAGCCTCCAGCAATCTGGGATGTCTCATGGAAGTTTGCAGCCCAATGAAGCAGATGGCAGAGACCTGAAATCATGTACTTTAAAATGTGCAGAGCGTTGCAGGGCTGGGAACAGGAAGAGCTCCATGAACACATACCATCAAAAAAAGATAATCATGTCACTAATCTCTTACCAGTCTGCGTAAGTTTTCAGGAGGGGCTTTTAATCTGGCTGACAAACGCAGTGAGAACTGTTTCAAAGACACTGTCATAGCAGCCATCCCATCCGCAGTGCCTGACTCACTGCTGAATTCCCACTCCTGCATCAATGCTAACAATGCTTTTCATTTAAGCCCTTCGTGTAAAGGGCTTGCTGTGTTAAACTGCACCGTGGCTAAGAAGGAAAAAAAGAATAGAAAGAAGACTTAGTACTTCCCCCCACTTTTTTCATGTACCACTCTCGTGAACACATTGCTGTCCATCTCAGAAATCAAATTCCAGGGTCTGGAGGACCTGAAACTTTAGAAGAAAGCAAAGGCAGGAGTTTGAGGACATTACCTCTGTTTGGAAACCCTCTACCAGGATGGCCACCAGCAGGTTAAAGAGAACATAATTCCCAAACGTCATGAGAGCAATGAAGTAGAGAGCAGCCCAGGAGGAGGTTGAAGCCATTCCATTGTAAAGAACCTTGTTCCAGTCTTCCTGGGTCAAAATCTGCAGAGGATGGATATGAGGAAAATGGAGATGCTGGAGGATTGTATGCTGTTTCCTCTGAGCCCAGCTGGGTACCTGAGCAAACTGCCTATATCAATTATGGGCTGAAACCAGGTTCTGTCCTTTGTCAAAACATCACTGCAAGTGGTCTTGATCTCATCCTCTCCCTCTCCACCTTCTGAACTTACTTTCACCCACCCAGCCCATACCCTGCAAATAAAGGTGCCTCCTGCCTCAGCAGCCCCTCCTCAGCAGCTCTACAATTTATCCTGGAAAACAATCTGAAATCCCCCATGTTCCTGCACTTTTGGTTTTGCGTCCTCTCCCCTCCATGGCAGGGAGCTTCACTAAGCTCTGTTAGGTGCTTTGGAAAACAACCCCAGCCCTTGCAGCCCCCCAGAAAACACAAGCTGTGGAAGTCCAGAGGTAAAGGTTGGACTTGATGATCTTAAAGGTCTTTTCCAACCTGGCTGATTCTGTAATTTTCCATTCTGTACCTGGAAAACGGTGACGATGGCCCAAAGCAAGGAGTCAAAGTTCTTCCTGTCAGGCAGCGTGTCCCCATCTCTCTCTGAAGCGAACTTACAGCCAAAGAGGTGCATCCCCAGGATGCTGCATGGGAAGAAAAGCAGGGGCTCAGCAAGAGGACCACAGTACAAACCAGTAACCACACAACAGGGCTGACCGTCTCCTAATTCCACTTGGGCGATTCCTTTTATTTTCTGTTAAAGAGGAATCATCTGTTCACTGAAAAACGCACCTCAAGATCACGCAAACCAGTTGTGAATTTGTTAATTGGAATGGGGAAGGACCTCTGAGTTTCGACCGAAAAGCATGCCCACTCCTTTTAATTCTGCTTTGTTTTTCCTTTTAAGTCAAAACATTGTCTTTCAACATTTCCCTAAACAAAATGTTTTGACTTTCTGTTTTGCAATGACACATTTTCAGCAAAAATATGCTTCAATTGAATTAGGAAGACAAAAAAGAGTTTCTGTGAAATGCCTGAATGAGACATATCTGGGGACCTGAAACAGCTTTCTCAATTTTGACAAGAAAAGAGAATGCTTTTCATTTTAGACTGATACTTAAAGGATAATTTGCTTTCCCCTGTTCTCATCCAGTAACCTGAATAATCAATTTATTCACAGCTCTACTGAGCACCACAGCTGAAAATGGTGGGTTTGGAGTAAAGTGTCTCACAGGGAGATGGGACATAATTCCATGGAAGGGACTGAATTGCTGGAACACCAGAGCTGGCTGTGACAAGGAGACAAGTTCTTCTCAAAATCTAACCCAAAATCCAAAAACTCAGGGTTATGCCAAGCCTATTTCTAACACTTCCACTTCTTAAAGAGGACATGCAAGAACACAAGCACCACCAGGGCTGACTTTATTCTAGGAACATCACCCTCTTCTTGGCAATATTTTTAGCACCAGGCTTTCTGCTAGGCTGTAAGTAATGGGACTGCTGTCTTGGGGTGGTGTCAAGGAATTATCCAGCTGAAAGACTTCCCTTGTAAATCATCTTGCAAAGACACATGTCTCATTTGGCCAGAGTTAGGAGAATTCAGGCAGGGCAGCAAGCCACCACCAGCACTGGCCAGCGATGCTGTTCCTGGGACCGTTCAGCTCAGCCATGTCCTGCTATTGACTCTTACATCTCCTCACCTTGCCACAAGGTCCTACATGAAAACCCAGAGCAACCTCAGGATGGGGAATCAGAAGCACTCACCTAAAGATGAAGATGAAGAGCATCAGCAACATGCAGAAGGTGGCCACGTTGTCCATGGTCTTCATGAGGACTACGAGCTGGCGCTGGAGGGCTGGCATGAAGCGGACCAGCTTCAAAACTCGCATAAGCCGAAAGGTCCGCAGGACTGAGAGCCCCCCGCCTTGCTGGCCCACGATCTCCCACACACTAAGGAGGAAGAAAAGGTCACCGAAGGATGAGAAGACAACCACATAGGAGAGGAAGCAGAGGGAGGGTGAAATTCAGAGAGAAAAGGGATGGCAAACAGGCAGAGACACACTTGCCAATGCCCCCGGTAAACTGGACTCCATCCAGGCTTGCAAAGAGCAGAGCCCCACTAGAGTGTTAAAAACACTCCTGCAAATCAGTGGCTGCAGCTGCAGGGGCAATTACAGCCTTTGCACAAGCCAAAAAAACAGAGAGCTGCTTAATCGGACGCTGGTTGCACCATTTGGATGCCATCAGGACATTGGGACTGATAGCTTTCTGCTTGAGCCTCTCTAAAATGACTCTAAAATAACCCCAAGATATGTATTAGCAATTGTGTCTAAGGGCATTAATTTACAGCAGAGAAGTATAAAATGTCAAGAGAAGGTGTTTATGCCTACTCTCCATTACTTTCTGTTTAATTAAACAGTCAAATGAGGGGAAACACACATAAAGAAAGCTCTATGTTTGTACCTAATCACCACGATGATCCCATCAAAGATGTTGTATGGATTCTTAATGTAGCCAAAAGGGCCATAAACAAGGACTTTCAATAGCATCTCCAGGGCAAAGAGGCTTGTGAAGACTATGTTGCTGATCTCCAGGGCGTTGGTAAGCTCCTCTGGCTGGGGAAAGAAGGAGAGGAAAGGGAGACAGTAAGGAGCATAGCTCCATATCCAAAATTACACCTGGAAATACAAGCCCCAGTACCGCAAGTGTAGGGATGCCGATGCTAATAGTTCACTCCAAGCCCAGGAGAGAGAAGAAAAATACTATAATGCTTATACACCCGTTGTAAATTGAGCAGGTAAATCCAGACATGGACTTCACTTCAATCACAGCATTAGTACACATCAGGAGGCTTACACAGAAGTGGCATGTACCAAGTCTTAACACTTTCACATCCTCCAAATCAATTCCCTTTATGCAGGAGGGATGTTTTCTCACATAAATACACTTTTAAGGCCTGAATTTTGGTTTAGTATCTCATCCAAAGATGCAAGCTAAGATTTTTCAAAAGCAGAGATTGGAGGTGGTATAACTGGAATGGCTCAAATTAAAAAACATTATCAGGAGACTCCTGCTACTGAAGGAGGGCCCAGTCTTGGCATTCCAGCCTGGCAATCTAAAAACAGAGGTATGAAAACCCCTTAACAAACAGACTTCTGGTAATGTTAGACCTAAATTAATACCTTTCATGTTTTTCTAGCACGTTTCAGAGTGTTCCTAACAATGCCCGCAGACACCCAGTGCTTTCCCCTACGGGTGGGTGGGCATTATTGGAAAACATATGGCAGAAGACAAAACACGGTGGTGTAATCTGTTTAGGATCTGGCAAGTCAGTGGCAAAGGCACAAACAGAATCTGCAGCACCAGATCCTTTTTCCCCATCTAACCCCAACATGCAGCCGCAATTGCCATGTATCTGTTTAAAGGCTTCATTGACATCAGGAGCCATCTGTGGGGTCATGTCGGGGACACTGAGGTGCCCCGCAGGGCATTGGGCTGGCACAGGTCACAAAGCACCTTAGACACAGTAGGTGCTTGATTCCTCGTAGGGGTAGTTTGACACTTAGCTCACCCAGATACTCTTCTAAATCCCCACACGTAACCACACGCAGCTTTAGGTGCCTGAACGCTGTGGTGGGTTATGGCCAGATGTGTTGAGTCACAGCAGCTACACCATGAGCAGAAGCCAATGTACAACACGTGCCGTTGACTGCTCCCACCACTCACATGAAACACCTTGGTGGCTGGCCAAAAACTTCGTACAGCTTCAATCAGGAGCTGCCATGCCATGGCACAAGTGGTTGGGTTTGGCATGAGGCGACCCAGCCCAACAGGAGATGGCTCAGAGGTAAGGTCAATGCTTGATCAACTGTGCTTCAGAGCCCCAGGAAACTACAGTGACCAAGGGCTTCACTGGTATATACTGGCAAATAACCAGACAAATCCATGTAGGCTTTCAACCCTTTCCTTCTCAGGGTTGAAGTCTCCAGGTACAGCTGGCCAAGCCTGTGTAGCTCAAGCTCTTCCAACCCAGTGTGCTGGTTGATGGTACTGTAATCCCTTGCATTGATGCTGGTGGGAGCTTGTGATGACAGAGGATAGCAAAGGGGGAAACAGCAGCATTGAAAAGTTATTAAATAAAAGGGTGGTGTTGAACACTTTCTACAGCTCAAATGTCCTCGTTGATGAATGGATCCCTTGGCTGGAGTTTGACAAACACCCCCAACATACAGCCCAAATCACCTCCTCACTGATCTACAGCTAAGATACAAATGCTCCAGCTTCCGATATTAAATTCAGCTCTGGTTTAAAAATCATATACCTATGGGAACACTCGGACACAAAGTAATAAATAGGCCGAGAACTTATGTCAGGCTGCACTTCAGGACAATTTCAAATAGCTGAAAGTCTACATCAGTCACAAAAAAATGCCAACTCATTCATGAGAGCCCCAGCACTGAGGCAGGCTGTGCTGTTATCATTACTGCAGCAATCTTGCTGGAAAGGAAACATGTTCCTGGAAGCTTTCCTTCTCATCCATCATCACCACTAACCTGGGCCCTAAAGGCTGATTTCCACCCTCTGTTCTCCCGCTGTGACCGTGCTGCCAAATCTAACTGTCCCCAAAGGCATAGCCTGGTTAAATCCCTCGATGCATGAATGGCATCCAGCATCTCCCACAGGCTGTGGCATCCTTTCCCCATGAGGGCTGACATGGAAAACCCAACTAACCCCTGCAGGGATAGTGTGTAATTAGCATGGATTAATGAAACTTTGCACTTTGTGAACACCTTCTGGTAGAAGATGTTATTGGGATGTATAAATCCGGATGGAAGGCACTGGCAGGACACAGCTGGGTAATGTGGGGAGCACCAGGGGAAGCAGCATTTATGCTGCAACTGCCCCAGGATGCCCAGCATGTGCTGGATGGTCCATGACCAGCCCATGAAACATCCCTTTCAGCCCACAAGAGCTCCAAATACTCCTGGCACTGGCACAGAAGGGCTATGGGTGTTGGTGCTATGGGTGGTGATGCTCGCCACCCACAGCAGCACCAGATCCATCCATCTCCCCCTGCTTCATCCCAAAAAAGCCGCCTGGCCCCCCACTCTTCCTCCGCACGCGCTTCTCCACTTCCCTCACAGGAAACAGTTTTTAATATCCGAGACATCGGATGCCCACAATAAAAATGAAGAGTGTGATCTCCTGAACCAGAGCTGGGGGAGGGCGAGGCGAGCATCTGCTGGAAGCACGACACAACCAGACCCGCCTGAAATCGAGGAGCTATTTTGCTTTGGGAAGCAACACATCCCCAAACAGTTCAGACAGGGCGATGAGCATTCCTCACAGGATTTTTGCTGTGGAGCACTCTTCCTTCCCCCAGGCCTCTTGCTCCCTCTCAGGGGGTCCCCCAAGGGAAGCTCATGAGTCCTCTGCAACAGCTCCATGTCCTCTCAAGGGACACACCACTGCAGCCAGTCCATGGGACCCCTGCCATGAGCACCAATGGGAACTACAGGTAAAACCAGAGGTGGGCTGAGATCATGATCCTGCCCAAAGGAATCACAGCCAGGCAGTGGGGATTCAAACACTTCTGAGAATGCCAGCTCAGAATTCCATGCAGACATAGATGTGCATAGATAATAAGACCCTTTATAAGATGCTTCTGCTCTAGAGAAATCACAAACATGTCCAAGACATCTTTCCTTAGGCATCATTACAATACAGCAGGAAAGTGGCTTTCCTCTCCCATGGGGATGGAAATTGTCATCCCATCCCAAACAGGAATGCAGCATCTCCCAACTGGCGAAGTGGAACACTTTGTACCCAAAACTTTGAAAGCTCTCCTCTGTTTCAGTCCCTATTCCCTTACCCATTTGCTCTCTATCATAAATCAACTGAAATTAAAAAACATTTAAAAAAGTCAGCTTGACAAGAACATGGAACTTTTTGTTCCCCAGCTGTTCCAATGGACATTTCAAATACCTCAGACAACTTATTTCAATAAATTATTCCTTTTTAAAGACAGTTCACTGAAACAGCTCCCCTCCCAAGCTCCAAGTTTGATAAACTGCCTTTTTCTGACAATAATCACCTAATCAAAACAATACTGACCAGCTGTAGACATAATGTACCTGGGAGAGTCAGTGATTTCTGGCACAAAACCCTCTCCGTGGTTCCTTGCTGAGTGCAGAGGAACAGAGCAGCTTTCCCCTCTGAGGGGCAGGCAGAGCAGGTCGCATCCTTCCCTTGACTTACTTGGAAAACAAAGTCCTCCAGGACCCACACTGGAAAGGGCATCCTGTGGGGATGCAGAGCCTGGGGTTTCTTTGCAGCACCCTGATTCCCACCACCCCAATTACAGCACATCTGCCTCAGCTTCCCCATTAAAAGAAGAGTCTGCTAATTCTCTTGCTAGTAACAGCAATGACTTATTAAAAGGAAAGCATCCTGTGATTAAATGAGCAATACCCAGAAACACCAAGATGCAAGTGCCATTCAGCTGTGTCACAAAACACCAGCTTTTCTGATGAGTCTTTGGTAAATACTGATTTCTGTTTCCAAGACATCTTGCCTTGCTGGACACACAGACGTGGTGTCCTGGATAAATCATTCCCTGTTAGCTCTCTGTTTGTGTAGTGTCGATTTGTTGATGCACCAAACAGCACATTGACAAGCTGTGGCAGCACATAAAATAGGAGCAGACAGTGCAGCATCTCCCATCAACACCATGAGGCAAGCGAAGGCGGCGGGGAGGAGGTGAGCCACGAGCATCCACCAGGACACAGCCCTGCCTGGCAGGGTGCGAACCACACCGGCGAGGAGGGGATGCTCTGCACCCTGCCTTTGGGCAGGACTGCCTGGCACCAAGCCGGGCACGGCTACGGGGACAGGAAAAGGCAAGGGAGGATGTCCCCAGATACTAAACGCTGCGCTGAAGGGTATCTCTGTGCTAGACTAGCGCCTTGCCCTTTTTCAGCATTCAGAAATAGGCTGTAACTCACTTCTTTCTTTTTTTTCTTTAAGCTATGTACATGCTCATAAATGAGGTTTCCATGGCAGAAAGATGTGCTTCATTTCCACCTAGGCACAAGACAGTGGCATACGGTACTGCTTCCTGCGCCCCGGGCTCTAAGGTGTCTGCTGAGCAAGCATGGCTGCAGGCAATGAGTGGGAAAAAAGGTGAGAACAGGAGCTGGGGTTATTAAAAGCACAAACTCCAGTAGCTGTGCTCCCCAGTTCCTGAAAGACAAACCCTGCTGCATGATAAAGTGCAACCAAGGGCCCTGGCAGATGGTGCACAGGGCTTACAAGGCTTCTGCTCCTGCCCTCCTCCAGCCATGACCCACATAAGGCAGAGGATCTTCATCATCATTGCCATGGGAATGTCTGGTATGGATCCATCCATCCCCATTTCCCCCTTGCCCAGGCAGTGAGCTCCAGGCTGTGGCTGAGCCTGGTCTTGCCCAGCCCCTGCCCCAGGGGATGTCAGCACAAAAGAGCACAAGCACCCCAGGGTCTTTCCTCTCTGTCTTGCTAACAATGAAATTACATAGAAAAATCACTCTGTCTCACCACAGCACAGAGGGAGAGATGGGGATGGCCGCCCAGGAGGCAGATCCCTCCTGATGCTGAGGGCTCTGCTTCTGTGAACGGATCCAGAAGACAGTGAAAACTTCTAACCCATTCAAACGGCTGCAGAATAAACCCCTTCTGAAATCATTACCATGGCAACCAAGGAAAAATAACAGAGAAAGAAAATACTGACCTCAGCTATTTCACAGGAAACACCAACAACATTTCACTGACTCATCACTTGCAGACTTTTAAATATATATACATAAGAAAAGAATGAAATGGGTCACACAAAGATGTGATTTTCAACCTGACACCGGTCCATTAAGTTCCTCACCACCCTCCTCGTGGGTGCAGACACACATCGGGTCTGCCTCAAAACAGGAGCCAAACCATGAATCTTGGGGCCAAACACAAGGAATTCTGATGAATGGAAGCAGCTATTAATTAACAAAATGAAGTGCCCTTTCTTTGCCCTCTTCCATGCCTGATTCCCCATCATTTATAGCTCACGGCTGTATCCTCAGTCAACCAACCAGCCTTCTGGATGCCCTGCCCTCATTGCACCCACATTTTTTCCTCTATCTTAGTGCACCCACTGAGCCACAGCCATCCTGAAAACCACTTTGGTTCCCTTCAGTAAATACAGCTCCTCTTAGCTCCAGAGCCACTTGCTACTTTATAAATAGAAACCCAATCCACACATATTTTCAGTGATTACATTCATTGTCTTTGGGGCTCCTTAAAAGGCACTGGGCTTTAGCTATTGTCCTGGGTCCAGCAGTGTGAACCTGAGTCATGTTTAATCAGAGCCTGATAGACCGATAGGCTCCCTCTTTTCATCCTTTGCCAAACTGGTTAAAGGAAACAGTAGCAGGATAGCAGAGGGTTTTGCTTTGCTCCTCTGGGAGCTGGAGACATGGAAAGGGCAGCGCGCTTACTGCTTGGTGGGCTGGAGGACTGCTGGGAAGTTCAGGATTTAAAGGCATTTATTAAAAGGAAATTACTTTGACAGACAAGCGAACAAGTCCAGTTTCATCCCTTCACTGCATGGGAAAGGAAGATTTTGTTACGGGCTGAATGGAATGCTGCAAGAAAGGGATGAAAGCAGCTTTTCATTTGGAAATATCAGAGCTCTCTGCACAGGATGGACTCCCACCACTGCTGCTGATCTCACCTTCAACCATTCTTCCCTGTTGATGTCCCTTCCCAACCCACACGTGCAGAAGGAAGGAGCCGGGTCCCATGGAAATGGCTCCTTCTGGTGCGATGCAAGACCTTCCTCTCCACCACATCCTTGTTGAGCAACCATGGCCAACAAACAAATTCCCTGGCCCTCACTGCCTGTAAGTGGCCATGTTCCCATGCACTTCTCTCTGCCTTTCATCATCTGAAACCTGGGGTGCAAATACGGGGACAAGCCTTGAGCATGATGAAGAAACTCATTACCCAACCCTGAAGGGACATGCCATGAACCATCCTTGCCCAAGATCAGAAGCAGGACCTGCAGACCTCCCCAAGCCCTAGCACTGAGCAATCTTTACTGCTCTCAAGAGGCACAGCAGATATTCCTGCTTGAACTCTTTATCTCTCTCAGCTTGAGATTTCTGGATTAATATTATCCCAGAAAATGCAAGAAAAACATGAAGTAGCTCATCCATCTGCCCAGGTTTTGAAGGAGCTTAAGCTGAACAAAAGCTGCATTTCCACTTGGTCACACCTTGTAAGTACTTGAGATTTAAAGCCCTCTATTTCTAGTTAATCTAAACCAAGTTGGAAACTTATCTCACCATTAGTACTTGAGAAGGACCAGGGGGAGGGAGGGAACAAAAACAGAGGGAGAAAAAGGCTGTCTCTGTAGGGCTCCTGCGCCATTCTGCTGAACCGGGGTTTCTGATGCTGGTAACACTATCTCTAATGCTGACAGGCTTCCAGTAGGGAAAAGCTGATCGTTTCCTAGCATCAGCAAAAAACCAATTATAACAAAGAGATGAAATCCGGCAGAGGCGAGGGAAAAAGTGCTCGGCTCCTGTCCTTGCTCCTACTGGGGGCTGAGCAGGATGGGAAGGGGCATCTGTGACAGCAGGGCAGAGCCATGGGCATCACCACATTGGGACCAACCTCTGCCAGGAGAACCTGTGAATAAATGGACTTATCCCTGGGAAATCACCAACAATCAGCAATCAGGAGCACTTACAGACGAAAACATTTGTTGGTACAAGTTGAGGATACTCCAGAAGCTCGAGCTGAGTTTGCTGGCTCTCGCCCAAGGGGAACAACCACGATAATCAAAGAAGGAGCAGAGAAACACCCGGCTATCTGCAGAGAGCAGCGATTTTTCATCCTCACGGGGATGAGGCGAGTTTCGAAAGCACACACATCATTTTCCTATTTCACTGAGCTCAAATCCCGTCTCAGCACTGCCTGAGCAGAGATAACATAAAGGTATGGATGGCACCTGAAACAACAGCTGTAGTGATAGGATCTAAGGCAGCCCAAGTATTTCCAGCTTCGGAACTAAATTAACAGGAAAGGATTGAGGCTTACATCTCCCCATCCAGAAGAAGAAAACTTCAGTAGATGTCAAGGAATCCACATAGGCTCATCACTAAAGCATACGGAGAACTGAATTATCTGATAAAAAACCCATACACCTTCCAATTGCATGAAATCTCATTTTATTTTCCAATCATTCAGTCTGCAGAGCCAGAATAAAGTTTGCTTTATAGGCACAGCCCATTTTTAAAGGCTATGAGGGCCATGGTACCCATGTATTTTGCCTGGCACGCTGGAAGAGCTTTGTGAGCAAGTCAATTAAAACACACGGGTTCCTACAGGACCTCATAAACCCTTTCAAATCACTGAGGAGTGGAAGAACCCCTCAGGTCTATAAAAAGAATTACCCCCAGTAACAAACAGAGAGCTGGTTTTTGAAGTCCTGGTGATTAACAGCTCTGATGACTTCCATTAGCGTTGACTTGACTCCTTCAGTCTCCAACAGCAATCTGTTAATAAGAGTAATTTCTGCTCAAGCAGGAGCTAATTGAATACAGCACGTACGAATCTATAGGGCATCTCATTTTCCTACTGTGGGAGCACCCTATGCAGCTGTAGCACTGAGGAATCAAGTTGATGCTAGCTACAAGCCCTGCTTTGGGCAAAGCCAGCAAACACCGGGGGAGGGAAAGCCTCACTGCACTGCCAAAGCTTTGATCTCTTGGCTAAGAGTGGCTGGCACAGGGCTGAAGAGATGTGTAATGGAGTTAAACAGAGACATGGGGTATGCACCAACGTGGAAGTAGAGGTACCTCTAGGAAGAGAAGACAGTGCCTGAGCGGGGGACCTTGTGAGCTCCCAGGAAGAGCCCGGAGCAGATAGAAGTTGTCCAGGGTAATGCTGTCTCACTGATCAGAGGGATGAATGCACATGCGTTAAGTGTCTCCTGAATCACAGCCTAATGAATCAGATTCATACTGGGAAGCACCAAATTAGGACTTTCACCAGAGAGAAGAGTTGGGCTGTACTATTAAGGCTACAGTTGGAGTGAAGCAGCTGGGGTGCAGCATCAGTTTGCATTGATCTATGATGCTCAGAGCCCCTGGTGCAGCACCAGCTGCTGCCTGGGCATGGGACAGGTCTTTGAGTCACTGCACTCACAAAAAACAATTCAAAAGAGGTGCAAGAGATACCAAAACTATTCTACAATTGATTCCCTTCCTTCCTGACCTGGAGGCTTGACACAGATCCAGATGCATGAAAGAAGCCAAAATTTAGATGTCCTGGATTGAACTGATGCAGAACCATGAAGGCTGGAGGGGACATGGTGCTGCCCACAATCACCCTACGCAGCCAGGCAAGGGTGAGCCACTGCAGCTCATCCCTGGGTCCTGCACATCCTCCTCTAGTGCAAGTGTGTCCTCTCCTCTCTGGTAAACAAGGCTTTTGACAGAGCACCTTAAAACATGTCCTGAAAGCATTTCTCCTAATATAGCCCAGGGTGCCAGAGTGCTCATGTGAAAATCCCAAGAGGTAAATATCCATTAAATAAGCAGAGAGTTTAATATAGAAAGCCATGGAGTCAAGTACTCTTCAGGCCCCCTCATATCTTTGCAAACATCAGCCAGTGAAGATAAACGTGGCGTGGTTCATCACTTGCACGCTCTTCTAACAGAAAAAAGTCGTGTTTCGGTGTTTATAATCTCTGCAGCAAGGCCTGGTCCAGCATTTCCTCCCTCTAATTCCTGCTCTCATAACTGTCAGATTATGAAACTGCAGACTATAAGCCTCCAGTTTAGAGAAAAACACCTCCCTGCTCTCTGCCGCCACTTTGAGCAGATGAACTAATAAAAACAAGCTCTGCTATTCACTCCAAATGCCTGGGAGAAAGGAATCTGGAACAGTAGTAGCTTCAAAAATACCGTCAAAGCAAGCAACCACCCACAGCATCTGGAGTCCCCCCACGCTTATCCGCTCCCTTCACCTTCTTACCCGGAAACCACCACAGAAATCTGTCACTTCCCATCCAGCTGCAATGCTGGGGACTCACCACTGGCCAGGGCAGAGGCCAGCATCCCACTGACCCCTTTCCCCCAAGCCAAAGAATCAAGGAGCTGTGTTGCCTTTAGGGTGTTTGATGATGGAGCTTGCTCACCCACGCATCCGCAGGAGGATGTACGTGCAGGGTGGGAGCCTACACCAGCATCTCCCAAAGATGCTCCTGATAAAGGGCAACAAACCTTAATCCCCAACTTGGACAGGCACAGCGGATCTGCTTTCACCTTTCAGCCAAGGAAGGAATATGACTGTTCATTGGTTTCTGTGAGCCACCTCCCCCCAGGTTCTTAGGAGATTATCTTCCTGCTATTATTAAATAAAGGGGGAATCACTCAAGCTTCCCTGCAGAGCTCCCACCAAGGGCAGCACATGAAGGTGAAACCTGCAGGACTGGAGAACGCATCGCTGTTTAATGTGTACTGAAAACAGCGGGTAGCCAGCCAGACTGTATTAGGACATCAGGGAGAAGGTGCTGGCTGGAAGGGACACATTGAGCACAGCCATGCCTCCCTGGTGTTCGGTCATTGAGGCATTAATGCCACAGCGGGACACAGGAACTTGGGGTCGATCTCAAGCCACCACCACTGCCACTGTGGGAGAAATGCCTCTGCATACAACAAGCCCCTGCAAGCATGAAACGTGCCAGGAAGGGACAAGAGTAAAAAGCCATCACTGAAGATATGAGGGAGGTCCCAGCAAAGGCTGGCACTGGGATAGGGGTGGCTGTGTCTGTCTGGGAGAGGAGACGTCTGGCATCCCAGGAGCAGCACCATGCTGGTCAGAGGGAGCCGTTGAACATTGCAGGAGTATCTAACAAGGTTTTGCAGCATCTCACCATACCTGCTAATAAACTCATCACCCCAAATACAAAGTGTGCACCTGCAGCACCAAGCCACCTGATGCCTGCAGCAGGACCAGAGGCACCATGCCAGGCGTGCTGCCAGCAGCGTGCCACAAAACCCTCATGAGACCAGACCCTGCAAAAGCCTCCCTGAAAGCAGAGCTCTTGTCATCCTTGTGGAGATGTTTCAAGAGGAATGTAGCAACTCCTTTTCTTAATGACTATATATAGGGAAAAGCTCTGCTAGGTGACAAGTGTGCGAGAGGCTGGAACAGAAGCAGCCTCTTGTCTGCAAGGACTCAGATAATCAAGCAGAGGAATAGCCAGAGATGAGTCTATTTTGGACTATTGCTGGAGCATTCACAGGGAAGCAAAGGCATTTGTTACCTCCTCTCCAGGGACTGTAAATACAATAGGCTTCCCTGCCTGCAGCTGCACTGACCCCGGAGCCTGCAGCCAGCACTGCTGGGCTGGCACAAACCCAGTGGCAAACAGCTGGTGCCTCTCCTTGGGCTCTGCACCACAGAACCCAGCAGGGCATGGTGCTGATGGCCATCTCAGCACAGTGCTGAACATCCCTGTCAAGGCTGGGATGCAGGAGGTCACATAGCCAGGTACCAGCTGGGGTGATTGCTGCTGCCCCAGCCTGCAAGCTGAAAGCATGCTCAAGAGAGAAAAAGCCAGCCTGGTTTTATCCTGAGGCCCTACAGCATCCCAATGCCTCTCCCCATCCCACTGGCAGATGGATTCAGCCCCACATCCCCGCTGTGCCAAGAGCCACTGTTACAGCACTCACCTGCTCGTGGTACTCGATCCCCATGCTCAGCGTGTTGATGAGAATGGCCACCATGATGCCACGGCCGAAATACTTGCTGTCCACGATCTTGCGGAAGGTCTCGCACACCACGTGCCAGAAGGCCAGCACCCGGCTTGCTCTCCTGGCGCGAGCCCTGCCCCGCTGCGGGTCCCGCTGGTCGCTGTAGTGAGCATCCTGCGTGAACTCGTAGACCCCATCGCTGTCCGAGTCGGCCGTCTCGTTGTCCGTCAGCTCAGCTTCACTTGCCAGCGCCTTGAGGCAGTAGGGACAGCTCTCGGGGCTGCAGGAGCCACCGTCCAGCTTGGTGCAGGGGCTGGGGATCTTGCAGGAGCTTTGGCAAGGCCCTGAAATGCCATTGGGGCAGGGGCATGGCAGCCTGTCAGCCATAGGAGCAACCCCCAGTCCCCATTAGTATCAAGCTGATGCCCTTGACACGACAGGCATTTCCTAATGGGAAAAGGGCTCCTGCTGGGTTAAAGAGCCCTAGGCAAAACCTGGGCTTCCCAAGTGATTTCTCCCTAGTAACAGAGCCCTCTTTGCTGTCCCCAGGCAGATAGAGCTGTCCAGAACCCTAAGCTCACCTTGTTACACCTCTGGTCATTATGGCTAGGAGAAAGCAATCATCTCTCTGGCCCTGGCAGGCTCTGGGATGTAATTATCAGCAGCACTGCTGTAGCAGCCTCCTTTCCTGCTCCCGCTGTTTGCTGATGCTCCGAAATCACCAGCTTCCCCCTCCATGTGCTGCCCTCAACAGCAGCTCCCAGCTGCCAGGTGGCTCCCGGGTGACAATACCAGCAGGATATTCCCCTATATCCCACCATCTGGCCAAAGGGAAAGGCTATCTGCAAAGCACATGCTTGACTCCTGCACAGCAGCATGCCGCAGTGAGAATAAAACCCCAGCGATAAACCAACTCAGAGCCCAGCTCTGTGTATTCAGTCTCTGGGCTGGGGACTTGGTTTCTTCCCTGCACAGCTCCTGGCTGGAAAGGTCAATGCTATCGTGGTGGGATGGAAAAGGAATTCATTGTCTGGGAAAGCCTGGCCAGAAATGCTGCTTGGAAGCTGAGAGGGTTTGGATTAGACTGGCCCAAGCTTCCAAACCTCAGGATGTGGAGGGGGAAAGAGCATCCAGCAGTGAAGGTATGAAACCCCTGATCCAGGAAAGCTGCATTCAGCGCCTGGCTCTGTTATGGGCTTCCTGAGCAAATCACTGATTGTTAATACTCAGCATCTGCAACTGCCATTGAGCAAAGCAGACACTTGATCTCCCCAAGCCTTGTGTGCCACACGGAGCAGAGCTACGCAGTGATCGGGGATGTGCTGGGACTCAGATCTGCGGGGTGCCCATCCCCAAGCTCTGCAGCAAGGAGTGGGCAGTGCAGCCACCTCCAGCCCCTGCATTTCAGCAAGGAGTGTGACCATTTGGAAGCAGCCAGGCTCAGTGTCACTGAGCCCAGTTTTAACTGATTTGGGAAGTGGTGATCCCTGTAATTGCAGATTAAGTTAGTTTGAGGGGAGAAATTAGTTGCAGAATAAATCCCCAGGACAGGGGATGAGAAAGAAAATGAGTTCAATGAAAACTCCAATTTCCCTTGGATGTTTGAAAGTACGAATTCTAGGATGCTGAAAACTCTCTGCTGATTTTGGCTACAAAACACATTAGGTAGGTCAGAAGGTTTCTGTTGGCCTCACCTGGAAAGCTATCGCCTTTCTCTGTAACGTGGACTGAAAAGAATCCTGCAGAAAGAGAAATAAATCAGGTCACAGCTTGTATTTCTACAAGGCAACCCTACATTGACACCCGGCCCCAGGCTCACCAGTACTCTGGGTCTCCAGCAGCTTGTGCATGGTGCTATACGGCCCTGGTGGGATGTTGAGGCTTGTCAGGGTGCTGCTCCCACCACCAACCGCTGCTTCCCCAAGGTTCTTCTCCTTCAGCATCTCATGGGAGGTACTGGGGTGCACCGTGGGGTACACTTTGCTGCCCACAATGTTCTTGGGGATCCCCTCAGGGCTTGGCAAGCCAAGGCCTGGCTGCGGAAGGGATGATCGGCAGCGCACTGGCTCGAAGTGGCAGTCAGCATGGTAGATGCTGTGGACAGACTCGGTGTTGCTGGGAGCAGCACTGGGGGTCCCATGGGCAGTTGATGCTGTAGGGGGGAGCATCAACCGGTTGGTCCCATTGTGAAGTGAGCTGGTCTCCACATCGCTGATCTCGGGGCTGGCACGAGGTGCCCGCAGGTTCCCATTGCCCAGGTGATAGTGGTGGTGGTGGTGGTGATGGTGGTGGATGAGGTGGTGCACTGAGGACCTCTTCCTCCTCCGGTGCTTCCTGGCATGCCGGTCAGACCCTGCTTTGCTCGTGGGGCTGGCGAGGAAGCCCATCCTCACCCCCGCCACCCGGTAGAGCTCCACGAGCTGCTTGCTGCCTTTACGGACAATGTAAACCAAGTACTTGAGGAGTTCATCGTAGCAGCTGCCTGGCTCTGAAAAGCTGGCGAGGGTGCTGGCATTGGACAGGTAGCGCACTCGCTGCTCCTTCATCAGCTGGCTCTCGCGCTGCTTCGTCTCGGAGAACTGCGTTGCTATCACCACCAGGCAGAGGTTGATCATGAAGAAGGAGCCCACCTAAAGGGAGCAAGAGCCATCAGCCAGCTTTGATGGAGCAAACCCCATTCAGCCCTGTCCCCTGCATCACCCAAGAGGGACCATCAGCCAGCACCATGGGGGGACTGAGTCACCCCCGAAACCCCCACCCCAAGGACTTGCACACCAGCGCTCCACAGAGCACGTCAGAGATCAAAGACGAGAGCAGATTATTGTGACAAAAAGATTTTGCTCTTTTAAGATGATGTTTTTCTCTCCCCGCAGACAGCGGTTGTAATTATCACAATTAGTGGCATTACTGATGAATGCACTGAGGCTTCCTGATAGGAACGTTCTTCCTGGCAGAGTCAGGGCAGCCTGCAAGCAGATCCCTTTCCCCTGCTAACGGGATTTGCGGGTGACTGTTACGCAAGAGCATCAGCGGGCTGTACCCACAGCCTGGAGGCTTTATTTCCAGCCAGGGTTTCATGAGGTTCTGCCTTCTGCAGAGCCCAGCCTGGATCACAGGGAATTACTGACATGCTAACGGACTATCACATACTGTTAACGTTACTCGCACGGCATCTGGAAAAGCACTGATTGTCCTTCCTCCCCGCCATTTCGGGGATGCTGAGAGCAAGGGATGGTTTCTTTTCTGGGGAAGCTATTAGATGAGCCAGAAAAACCATCATGGACTAAACGACCTCCTATCTTCTCTCATCAGGGTTTGAGTCCTGGTTTGATGAGGAGCAGAAATCCCCACAATGGCCTAATGGACAACGTGCAGCTATTTTGCTGGGCTTAGTCAAATTAGAAAGCAAGAAAGGGACTCATCTCACTTATCTCAGATAGATCCGAGTGAGACACCTAATGATCCTTTAGAGTCAAGAGAGAAATAGGCACATCAAGTCTGCAATGCATCTAATTTATTTTGGATGTCTACCTTTGAGGAGATGAATCACTCCCTTAAAGCACCTATTTTTCTCCCTTGACTATAAAGAGAGTCTATACAGAGAGCTCAGCCAGACTAGTCAATTCTGCTTGCATGGATGAAGCCCTTCATGGAGCCCACCCCACAGATACTCTTTGTTGGCTCTGTTGTGGGTGGTCTCAGATGATGCTGTGACATGTGGGTGGGCTGTGGGCAGTAATCTCTTCCCTCCTTTCTTAATGTGCTCTCTGAAGTTTGGGATTGTTTCCCTGAAATGTCCTCTATGTCCCTGTCCTTCAACACGGGGAACTTCTGGGAAACCTCCTCCCCTTCCAGAGCTCAAAACCTGACTGGGGGAAATTTGTCTGCTTTTAAACTCAAATTCAAGGTGGCAACTAAGAGAGAGAACCTTGGAGCACAAGGAGGGAAGTAGAAGCAGCAGCAACAGGAATGTATCTACCCCAGCTTAAGCACGTCTTCCCTTCCTTTATGTTCACAGCAAAACTCAGCTGCAATACAATGTATTGAAGCTGCACGTCTTCCAGCAGGCTGGTTTCTACATCAGCTTTTATATTCACTGCATTATCTGCCCTGTTCCTCTGGGTCACTCCACATGCCAGGAAGACGCCCATGTTCCCCTGAGGCCACTCACAATGATCAGGAGGATGAAGTAGATGAAGTTGTAGAAGGAGTGTGCATCCATGACAAAGTACATGATGTCCACCCAACCTTCCAGCGTGATGACCTGGTGGAGACAGGAAGGGAAAATGAACCCATCAAGACTCAGTTGTAACACCAAGTACACAAGCAACTTTTCTCCTGGCTGGGTCACTTCTGACCATCCCACAGCCGGTCCTGGTGCAGTACAAGACACTGGGGAGCCAAATCCTGCTCCTGCCAATACCGATCACCACATTATAGCTGCCCACGCTCACCTGAAATATCGCAATCCAGGCATAGCCAATGTTATCAAAGTTGATGGCTCCCTTGAAGGGGTTGTGCTCCCCGGCGGAGCAGTTGGTGTAATACTGGTTCCAATTGACACAGGATGTGTTGGTGGTGTCGTTGTAGGAATAATAATCCAGGGTGCACTCAAGACCCTCCTCCCTCCGCGTTGGGATACTCCGGCAGTAGCGCATCCCATTCTCCCTGGGCTGGGAGCAGATGAAAGGGTTCTCGTCTTCGTTCTCTGTCTGGTAGTATCTCTCCAAATCCACCGTGTAGGGGCTGAAAGAGTCCAGACAGGGCTGGGGTTTGCACACTGACTGCAGGCAGTCTGGCAAGGTAACAACTGTGACAGCAAAGTCCAACATCTGTTATTATGGATCTCAAAGCTTTGAAAGGGACCTTCTTGGACTTTCTGTAGCCCCACGGAGTGAGATGATGTCAATAACTACTTTTGGGAAGCTGGGGCAAGTGCACTTGGCCACTCAGCAACCTCTCTGATGACACTGTTAAGAGTAACCCATCTGGAAGTGCTCTGGCTTTGACTTAAGGGGACTAAGGGCAGGATTCAGCCCAGCAGGGCTTCACTGAAATGCCTTTGCTGCAGTAAGATGGAAATCAGTCGGTTTAAGCTCCTGTATCTCCTGTCCTCCTGAAAAGGATGAGAATTGCTTGGGAAGACTCTATGTACAAGGACCTCCCAAGCTTACTAAAAACCAGAGACAGGGCCTTCATCTGCATGTCACAGTGCCTGTTCAGTGCACAGATAAGCTCTAAATTCCCTCTGAGGGTGGCCTTACCACAGCAAACACTCTTCAGGGAAATGAAACAACCCATGGCCAGCCAGCAACCGGCTTCTCGCTCTGCAGACAGCTATCTCCTTAAAGCTGCCAAGACTTCCACTAAAGCTTGCAGATATTTTTAAGCCTAGTTCAGCCCGGTTAATTCCTGCAGAATTGCCTTTAATACCCCACAAAGCTTATCTAAACCCCTGGAACTCCAGCTCAATTAAACAGCACCCAAACCTGTGGCTCTATTGGATTTACTCAGTGGTGAGGCAGGGCCCCTGCTCTGCTGCCATTTACTTAACAAGGACGTGCCCTGGAAATGACTCTTCCAACTGCCCTTTGAGGGCATGATCTACAGGAGGGGTGGTATTGATTAGAAGATGTGTGGAAGAGGATAAAAAGTACATCATGCCAGCTCCAGACCTGAGAGCCAGCCCAGCCACAGCATCAGCATCACCATCATGGTGCAAGAAAGAGGTTGTGGCATTACAGAGCATCGCCATCCAGGTATGGTTGTAGCTGGATCAGCTCCAGGAAGTCAACTGAAAGGTAGTGATGGGGGTGTTGGAGCTTGGTAGAGCAGCCATCAGGGGCTTGCAGTTACCTGCCCTTCTCCTTTCATTCGGACGGAGGGAGATGGTGAGAAAAAGCAGGTAGGTAGGAGAACAGGTGTGGAAATCCCAGTCTCAAAGAGGCTGATGGCCACCAGGTATTTCAACCATTGTTCCAACATTCCTACATCTGGGAAGCTGTCTGGCCTGGAAACTGGGTGCTGCAAAACCCCATTTGATCACAATAGTTCTCTTTGGCTTAAAATCCAGGGATCTGAGAAAACGGACACTTTGGGACCATTTCTTGCTCTGAGACTGAGAAGGATCTAGCATCTCAAAGTGTGGTAGCTCCAGTAGTTTCCCCTGGGGTTTAGGTGGGACTACAAATGCCATACCAATAACCACCACCAGCTGCTGAACGGGACTCATCCCTCAGAGTCCCATGAATGCAGAAGAGGTCACACATTAGTGACATGCTGAACTTAGAAAGCCTGAACTCTTATGCTCGGGGGGGTGTTGTTGGCTCTTATCGATCAGAGAGGTTCCCAAGTGCTGGCTGAGGGTTTAAGAACAGTCCTGCAGGACTTGAATGTCAAACTGCCACAGCTCCCTGTCCTGGCCATGTGTGCCTGAGCAGCACTTGTGGTGGCATTTAGAAGCAGGGAGCATTTAGAGAAGATGAAGGCTTTTTAATGGATATCCTTATCGCCTGAAGGGACAGACTCGCCCAAGCTGCAGAGACACTTCTGCTGCCCACACAGACTCACATGCTGAAGTTCTCGGGAAGGAAGCAGCGGTTCCTGAGCAAACCTGCCCACAACTGGACTCCCACAATGCCAAAGATGAAGAAGACGAAGAAGCAGAGGAGGAGGACGTTCCCCAGCATGGGCAGCGTGTCCAAAAGGAGCGTCACCAGGATGCGCATACCTGAAGCGAAAAGCCCACGCTGAGTCCTCCTGACCTTTTCCTTTCCATCCATACTTTTCCTTGCACTGCCTTCCCAACCACCATCCTTGTCAACCACACATAGATTCAAACACCTGCAGCTCCCTGGTCCCACCCGGTTTCCCAACAAAGCCCCTGGAAAACCTCCCTGCCTCCATACCCTGCTCCTGGGCACACAAACAACCTTCACTGCTCCTCTCCCTTCACTCCCTATCTCAAGTCCTCTAGTGATTACATGTCTCCTTTCTTCCCCGAGACCAAACTCTGACATTCTCCCTTGCTCAGTCTTATTTGTTTCCCCACTCGGTATATATTAAAATTCCCTTTCCTCCCTAATTCCGCTCATCTGCCCTAAATCCCCACTCTTCCTTAAAATACAAGACTCTCTCTGGCAGTTAATTCTCGCAAGTTCAGGAACAGCCAGTTCTGTAACAAAGACAAATTGAGGGTGACTTCGACTTGACATTTACACACAAAAAACTTGATTTCATCTGACGTCTCTGTAATATTCTGCTCATCTCTCGCTCTCCTCCTTTCCCCATCTTCTGCATTCTCTCACTCGCTTATATTGATTTTCATTTAAAGAAACCTTTACTGTTGCATCCTTTACTTGGATACTTCAGCAAGAGTCCTTTCTCTCTGCCTGATGCTGTCGCCTCCTTTATCAGGGTTTTTCTTCTACTCATCTTCTAGGGAACAACCACCTTGCATCAACTCCTAATTAACTGAAATGACTTTCTGTGGTTACTGCATTTATCATCACACAAACCTCTATTTTTCCCCCCACCTTACATTTCTATCCCATTGTAACTGCGCTGCAGAGAAGCCAAGATAAATTACCCAGGGTTTCAAAATACATTAAGTGAATTACATCCCTAGTTAGACAGTGGTGGATAAATTCAGCCATCCATCAGGTCAGCAGCGGGGATAAAAAAAACCCATTGCAAACAGGATTCTGAAGCTACCGTGATGACTGGAACAGCAGCAAAGCCAGATTAAGTTCAAGAGTCAAGGCCAGAAAAAACAAACAGACCCTAGGCACCTCCAGCACCAGCAGTCAGAACTGAAGCTGATCAGTGTTCGTCAAGGCATTGGGCTAGTTTGGATGGGGGAGTTTGGACTTGGATTTAATTTGGCTAGAACAATGTTGGATTTGATACCCAGGATCGTAGGATTAGGAAAATGATGTTTCTGATGCAAGTGTGCTTAATACACCTGATCCATACAGCATCTGAGAGGGACTGCCCTGCATCTTAGTGCTCCAGGCTTTGTCCAGCACTGCACAGCAGGAATGTCTCCCTGGGCAGTTTGGTTGGGTTTGGAATGGCCAATGCCTCTCAGTACACAGGGCTGGGTTACCATCACCTGCTGCCATGCAGGAGCAGGCAATGCCACTCACAAGAAGACTTCTTCACCCCCATTTCTCCAGGTATTTATCTATTCCACATACACATATTTGTATATACATACTCCAGGTATATATACCCCATAAAGGATGGGGTAGCACAGGGAGGGTGGAAGCTGCATAGCTCAGAACCCTTTGCCCCTGCTGCCTTGGCTCAGTCAATCCCTATCACCTGCATCCCTTCACCTTAGCAGCCTCTTGAAACCCTCTTCAGATGACAAAGAAATGCATCTGAAGGCAGTGCTGGATATCTTACTGACTAATGGCTTATCTCTGATACCACAGGTGTCAAAGGGAATATTACTTAAAGCAGAGAAGTGACAGGCACTGGAAACCAGAGCGTGGTGGTAGGACCTGGCACTACCATGCTTGTGTGAACTGTTGAGTTACAGTATAAGACTGCATCTTCCATCTTTAGGCAGATACAGAGAACTTGCATCAAAAGGGAGAAATAAGAATCTGACTTACTGGGGACCCTGTTAATGGCCCTGAGTGGCCGCAGGACACGGACGGTGCGGACCGCTGAGAAGCTGACATTCTGCAGGTCCAGGGAATACTCCAGCATCCTGTGGGAGACACGAATGCGGAGGAGCATGGAGAAATGTTAGATTATCAAACACTGTAAATCAAACATTATATGCCAGCCGCTCACAGGGGGACTTGTTACTGCATCTCTCCCACCAGGAAGGTTTGCCAGAGGAATTAATTAAGGGTTGTTTGCCTATCAAATAAAGTCAATGAGCAAGAATGTGACACACCAGCTCACGCAGACACAGATTTTCCTTCTCTGTCATCTGCTTTGGTTACTCTGTTTTGCACAGGTCGAGGGCAAAAGCTTCTGAAAGTGGCTGCACACTCCTGGCAGCCCCACTTTTAACAATTGCACAGGTTCCTTAACGCATCTGGGTTTGCTGTGTTGAGCACCACCACAGCCCTAAAAAGGAGAAAGGAGCATCCCTTGGTGCGGACCCTTTCCTTGGGGCAAGAGAGGTGTGCAGCACAGGACACTGAGCCACGCCAGCTCTACCCAGCAGGGACCATTGGCAAGTGGGGCTCCAGTGGACAAGCAAGCACACAAATCAAAACTGATGACATTTGTAGATAATAAATGAAGCAAAAATGGACCAAGGAACCTTCCAGTGCTCCTACACTGTGCCTGATGGGGTTATTCCACAGATCAGGACACTGAGGTGCAACCTGCACATGACAGTCTGAGGATGCACTTGGACTGCTGCAAGCTTGGGGTGCCCCAGCACTGTCTCATTCTGCTCATGGCATAGCCAAAGGCAACCACAGAATAGGAATCTCTTCTGAAAATATTCAAATTCCATCTCAAAGATGGTTGGGTGGTTCCCTCCCTCCAATTTTGATGGTTAGAAGCCTAACTTCCAACTCTAATTTATTCAGGACAAGCCATAGCCATTTGTTCCTATGGCAGTGCTGTAGCTTCTAGTTGATTCTCTAATTCTGTAGATGTTTTGTCCTTGGTATTTACCCACCCGATGTATTTACAGAGGACAAATCACGTCTTCTCTCAGCCTTGATTTTGCAAAGCCAAACAAAACAAGCTCTTCCAGCCCCATCTTGCAGACAGGCACTCTGCTTCCCAGTCACAAACTTTCTTGACACTTGCCCTAGCCTAAATCAATCTTACCTCATCAGGCATCAGGCTTCTGGAGGAGCTTTTCCTGGTGCCTTGCACTAAGGCATCAGTGCTGCCCCCTCCCTCCCTGCTGGAAGTCCCTCAGGATTCATCAGGGAATGTGTTAGCTTTGCCACACTGCAGCACGACGGAGTTTTCTTTGCGCTCTTGCTGTGATCAGCCAAACCCACTCTGCTCCCTCCTGGCCATCAGCAGGTGAGGAGCACCCAGGTGGAGAAGGCTTGCTCTTTCTAAACCCCAAATACACGACTGCACGCTTGATGAGGTGACACTTCATCTGATTTCTCTTGATAGGCTCTAATGAGGATGACGATGCTCAAACCGTATCCAAGATCAAAATAACCTCAGCATTTTCCTCGGTATTTACCCGACACCCACAGCCGAGGGACAGTCCCAGAAGATGAATGTTGGATGCTAAATGTTTGTTCTTATTCTCTGACCACAGAGGAAGGCAACGTGTCCACAAAAGCCTACCTGGTTCCAGTGATGAAACCAGCCCCTTCCTCAATGCGTAGGACTTACCATATGGTGTAAGCTTCGGCTAAGGTACGAGATGGACAGTAATTCTCCTGGGATTTAGTGGTTCTGAAGTTTCACTCATTGTCGGAAAAGATTTTGGCACAGTTTGCAGCTTTCGGGTAAAAAGCCCATGTCAAACATACAGCTTTTCTTTCATCCATTACTAAAAACAGAAGCTACCAGCAAAATTCAGAGCAGCAGATGGTTATCTGCACCAAGACAAATCATCTTCTGATTAATGACAGCTCTAGACTCTCTCCCGGAGATACATGTGCTTGTAAACTGCAAAGGGCACTGCTGTAAAATGCGTTTTGGTTTAACATATTGAACAATTATAAATCAAAATTCAAAACCCAACCAAACAACCCAGTAACTTGAACACCAAGAACCAGGACGTGCTCTCCTACCTCTGCTGCTGGTCACTGCTACTGGTGTTACAGCATCACAAATTCAACCCCAGACCTAGACTACAGGATCCACACATTGCTGACAGCTAACAGGTCAAGAGCCTTGAGAGAAGACATTATTGGGGGAAGCAAAAAGGGGGTTAAAATCAGTCACTAAAGTAAACCCAGTGAGAATCCCACCACTTCCCACCTCGAAGGTCGCTTCCCAAGGCAAGGGGATGCATGGGAGTAATCAACCCATGTCCCTGGCAAGAGAAGATACCCAGGGAGAGTGAGTGTCAGGATGTCACCAAGCGGCAAGGTGACGTGCATTTACCAGCATATATAACATCTACACGTTGGAACTCTGCAGTGTAAAAAGCCCCCGATGGATCTTCAACTCAAATGTCATTTCTGTTCAAACGGCAAAGCAAGATGCCTGTCAGCGCCTTTGCCACGCACCCGGGTGCCCAGACAAGTTAAAGGCTCAGGAAGATACTCAGCATTAAATAGGATGGATTGATAGGAAATGCTGAGACCCGTCAGAGCAATCAGCAACCCCCGATCACTGGAGTTATTCATGAGGAAAGCGGAAATATTTAGGGCTTTCTAAGAATAAAAGCAGAGCATCTGCAAAGGCAGACGTACAAGGAACGGGCTGGCGGTGGGATGCAGAGAGAGCGCTAATGCAAACCTTTGGCAAACCCTCCGCCGAGAAGGAAAGCTCCTGGGTCTCAGCAGACAGACACAAGGGATGGCTCAGGGTGGACGGGGCAGCTGAAATTCACTCCTGTTCTGCCTGGAGACAGAGAGACTCAGAACACACTGGGGTTTCTTTCATATAAAACCCTCAGCATTGGGAACAGTCTCCTAAGCTCTACCTGTGGTGAAAGGCTCACGTAAGTGATGCTCAGAAGCACCACAGGAGGGGCTTTCTCACCCAGAAAAGCCCTTCCTACACCTACCCAGCACCTCTGTGGCCTGAGCTCTGCTCCCATCCCCAGGATCACTCCAGCTCAGGAAGCAGAACATGGTGCAAAGACCCATCAGAGTCATGGAGTTTGTGCTGAGAACACTTAGCAAGGGAAGCTTGAACTCTCCCCATTCACAGCTGGGTGCTGGGGATGCTTTACAGCCAGGAGGTGTGATCAAGGTCACACAAGGAACCTGGAGCTATGACTGCAGGCAGGGAAGCATCCCTGAGAGCTGCCCGGCCCTCTTTCCACAGAGGCAAAGAGCTGCCACTCATTGCCAGCAAGAGATCGGCTCAGATTTATTCAGTGTCAAAAGGTTACCGAAACTGGGCATAGAGACACCCTTTATCCGCAAAGTGCAGTTATCAGTGGATGATATTAAGCCACTGATGCTGGAAAAGACAAGGGAACATTATTTAGGCAGCACTGCATCTTCAGAAAGCTGGAATGAGATTTCCTCCTGGCCCTCACAGGCTTTGCTGTGCTCTGCTTTTGCTCAGGAGCTGCTTTTTAAGTCTCACCGCATTCGTGGGTGTTGATTAACTTTAAAACCGCTCATTTTGATCAAGCTGAACAGAATGAAAGGAACTGGAGGGAGCATGAACCCCGCAGCCTGCGGGATCCAGCAGCACCGCTTGTCCCAGCCAGGACACTTGACTAATGAGGCTTTTGAAGCAGCAGCAAGTTCAGATGAAGAACTGAGAGCAACTTGAGTGTTTTCTCTCCAGAAAGTCCTAAAACTTGCAAAAGATGAGGCGTTTCACAGGTGGGTTTGAGCCAGCCCAGCTACAGGGGAAGCTGCTGAGGTTTTTCTTTTACCCAGCAGGCTTCTGTGAGTCAGGGATGTGGCTTGCTCAGGATGCTGCGCTTCGAAGGCTCCTGTATGGAGCAGGAAGCATCTCCAGCTGCGGGGCTTTGCTGGTCCCTGGGTCTCGGCTGCTCTTCATCCTCCCAAAAGCCACTTAAATAATCAAATTGCAAATGTCAACCCCAGATTTTGAGCCCCAAAGGTTTGTGAGTATGAGCATCAGC
Source organism: Neopsephotus bourkii (assembly GCF_033783945.1). Taxonomy (NCBI): domain Eukaryota; kingdom Metazoa; phylum Chordata; class Aves; order Psittaciformes; family Psittacidae; genus Neopsephotus; species Neopsephotus bourkii. Next base: position 6,294,814 of record NW_026902223.1, read on the forward strand.
TTGATGTGGTTCTGCCGCTGCTACTTGGAGCAAAGAGCACCCAATTCAGGATGCAGAGGGGACCCGTGAGGAAGCTCCCAGCTCTCAGGACACTCACATCCATCCCAGAAAGCCCAGCAGGCACCTGGGAGAGGGTTTGATGCAGCTTTCACTGCAGCTCAGAGGGGCTGTAGCTGTGATTGCACATTGGGTAATTGCGTGTGCAAATCAGCCACTTACACGGGCAATTACCCCCCAGCGCAGAGGGCACATCTCCAAGGTGCTGCTCTTCAGTGCGAGAGGGATCAATACAGGCAGAGGGGATGAGAAAGCAGCATTCAGCTCTGCCTTTCTCTTACTTTTAAGGACGAAGTGACTAATACCTGGGGAAAGAACAGCCTTTGCAGACACAGCAGGAGACTGCAGCAGGGACTTCCCATAGGCAGTCCCATGGCAGCCTTTTCTTCCACGTCTGAACCAGGGAGCTGAAGCAGCCCCTTGATCAGCCTGGTACAGATGAAGAGGTGTTCAGAAGAGCCCTGCCTGCCTGTGAAGTGAACTGGCATTGACAGGAGAAGGCCACATGCTGGAAGCTTCACCCAAAGCACCCAGCAGGCACCTTGCTCTGGGACTGCTGCAGCACCATGAGACCAGTCTGACGGCATCACCCTTATCCCAGTTCCTGAGCTAAAGAGCTCTTCAGAAGCCATGCGGGTTTAGATGCAGCAGAGGTGGACTGCACCAACCCCTTCTCTCTATAAATACAGCAAGGCTTCCTGCAGCATATTTGATCCCTGAAATTCAGCACTCAAAACCAAGAGGGAGCAAGACATCCTTAAGGGTTGTTTATGATGGGTTCAGTGGAGCCGAGTCTTTAATATAGCCTTCAACAGAGGGAGGAAAAAATGATAACAAACATTAGAAGTGCTCAGGAAGCAAAGAGAAAAAGCAGTGGTGTCTGATTCTGCAGGAAGCAGCTGCCAACCACCTCCAGCCCCAGCTCGGCTCAAATTGTAGGCAAAATATACCACAAATGTTTAACTTTCCTACAAAGTCTTTTAAGAGCCCCGTTTACCATTACAATGAGCAAAGCACAAACAGGGCTCCACAGACTTGGCCAAACAACTGACTGATCCCAGAGTAACAACAGACCTGCACAACCCAAACACGGGATGATGCACAGCCCTGCTTGGAGAGAGCAGAAACAGGCATGGATCCAGAGCCCTGCTTGACCCTAGAGAAGGCAGAGGGGAACCCTGTAAGCTCTTACAGCAGCAAATTATCCCCCGATTTAAAGCTTCTCTCATGGGAAAACAATTAACCATTTTGGTTTTTGTTGTTTTGGGGTGGTTTTTGATGAGGATGGTTTAAAGAACAATTTAATCCCTGGGGATGAAGAGATACAGGGGAGTCCTTATCTGACCAAAGTCAAAACAAGCCAGTCCTGCAGCAAAGTGGCTGGGGACAGAGATGGCTCCAGCTGAGGAGCAGGTAGGTCTCAATTTGTGGCTCCCCTCTTCCCATAGACTGAAGAAGAGGTCCCTGCACCCTGTCCTCCGGAGGATGCTGGGTCCTGAAATGACAAGCCAGGGCACATTTCCATCCCCTAGCTCCAGTTCACCAGCCCAAGCCTCAGTCAGCATTAAACTGCAATCACTTCTGCATATTTTTGGATGTAAACAAGTGTTTATCTTTGATACATCTCCATCTTATGTTGGGAAAGGTCGAAATCATGTTGAATCTTCCTTAGAGCACAAGAGCTGGCTCACACTGCCTGTTCACCTTCAAGTGTGCTCTGAAAAGTGAACTCCTTGAATCCTCTCCTTTAAAATAACACAGCGTAATTATGCCATTCATCACTTCTTTCCCTTTCCTTTTCCCTATGCAACTCCGCAACCTACAGCCAAAGCCGTGTTTCGCTAAGCTGAGTTTTGATAATACAGCGCTATTCTCATCTCCAGCAAGTTTTACTGTAATTACAGAGATGTGTTGCAGACATTACACACTCTACAATTATCACTAATTGCATTACATTGTCACAAAGAAGTCATTTACTCTCCATGAGCTCATGAGATTGGTCTGGACAGTTTAACAGGGCTGAGAAGTACTTAATGGCATGACACGAAAGTGGCCGGCAACGCAGCAGGAGCAAGCACAGCATCTGAGCGGCTCTCCCTGCCCTCTGCAAGCAGCAGATTTGGGGCAAACATGCACAAAAAGCTTTCTCTGCAAGGTTAACCTCTGACAGGTCCAGAAACTTTGCAAAGAATGGGGAGGATGGAATGCTAGAAGGTTTTTTGGAAGCCTCTCCTTAGACTGGTAGTGGTTGGGAAGGGTTTCTATGGATGATGTGCCCATGGGAGCACACAGGCATGCAGCACATCCCACATATCCCCCACTGTGACATGCCTTCCCCACCCAGTATCACACACACAGGGTTTGCCTCTTCTCTTACCATCACTTTCTGCATCCCAAGGGAAGGGAAGCATCAGGGAAAGCAAGAGAGCAGGAGCCCAGGACCTGCTTCCCTCTTCCAATGACTTGCACAAAAAGGGGAGGGAAAAAATGGGAAGGCAGAAGCAAAGCTACTTCACTGTGGTCTCCAGGGCCTCATGGAAGCATCATTTTTGAGGTCTCTTCCCTTGTCATTTCACTGGGGAACCCGGCTGAAGCCCTTACACAAGACCTACATAAAACTACGATGCACTTCATCAGGTATCCAGCAAATACAGCAGGGACTTGAAGATTGCCTTGGCACATGCTCTCCTTGTGGGTAATTTGCTCTGTGTGGGAACTGCAGAGCTGCGCTCAGGCTACTGGAGGAATTTCCCTCTGTCTGGTTAGGATTTGTCCATGGAGTGTTTTTTTTCTCTTATTCTTAAAGTGCTTTTAACCTACATCTTGAGTCTAGTAAAGGGCTTGGGTCCCTTTTATTCCCCTCTGCTACAGCACTGACCCATTCCTGCAGCCCCCTTGGCTTTGCCTGGCCCTTGGCACTGCTGGGGATGGCTGAGGGTGCTTCCAGGATGCAGCGATGCGCCAAGTAGGATGCAGCAGTCCAGGATGGATGGGTGAGGGCTGGAGGAGAACACAAGGGCATGAAAGGGAGCAGAGAAAGAGAGCACAGGGGGAGGAGAGGCTCCGCTTTGTATTTAAATCCAGTTCGATCCTTTGCCGGCTGAATTGGTTTTGACGGGGCCCAGATGGGAACAGTTCATGCACATGAAGGAAAGAGCCATCATTTAGTGAGAGGCAAAGCCAACATGGCAGGAGTCACAGGAGGGGTCAAGCTACAAGACTGCAAAACCCCTGCAACAAATAAATGCCTCTGTGCACTCCCAGGGATGTGAGAAGAATAGAGGGTACCCTATCCATGCTCTGCATGGGAAAGAGGTGGCTCTCACACATCCAAATACCCACCCATGTGCAGTAGGTGATTTGATGATTGCTTAAGCAAAATGCAGCTATGTTTTGAAATAGGAATTGGGGTTGTTTCTGCTGATGTCCCTCTAGACCAAGGTACCATCATGGGGGGGTCTCTATAAAAGCACATCAAGGATAAACTCCAGCTCCGAAGTCTTTGCAAGCTCAACAGGCATGGCCAGGACTGGGCTGGGAGGGAAACACAGCAGCACCCAGCACCATGCCCCCCTGAGCCTCCCCACGTGGATGCCTGGCCTTGCTTGCATCTGGCTCTTCATCACACCTAATTGTAGTGTGAGAAATAATACAGGACTAAAGAATACACCAGGTGGCTTTAGCAGGCTCCAGCCCTTGGCCATGCTGATGATGTTTACAACCCTACCAATTGGACACCGGGTCCCACTCTGTCCAATGCTCCATCCCTGCAGCCCCTAATGTTGCTCAGACACTTTAGGAGGAAACTCTGAGCCTTTTTCTAAGGGCTGGAAAAGCTGGTAAGCAGCTTTCTGCAGATGGATTCCAGGGACAGCTACAGCTCTTGGCCTTTCTGCCCTTCATCTCTGCCTCCAGCCTGTGGCTTGAGCTTCACTACATCTTTTGATATCTGTAGCACCCCATGGCAATAAGTTTTCCCAGGCCAAGGATAAACTGGGAGACCTTCCACCTCCTTACTGGTTTTACTGGGCCACTGCTTTGGTTCTTCCAGACGCCTGCCATGACCCTATGGGGCCAACAATGGACCATAAGCAAAGCCCAAAGTGCTGCCCCTTCCTGGGGCACACCAAACCCATGCCAGGTAAACAGGCCAACCAGGAGGGCCCCCTGCTCCTTTCCAGGAAAATCCAGTAAATTCCATCTCTAAACTCTATCAGAAGATGAAAACCCCACTGTTTTCCCAAAGGAAAGGTGGGGAGGGAAGCGAGGGCTGGCGAGAGATTCATGTGTCAAAGAAACTCAGCGCTCTGGCTGGGGGCCAGGGACTTTTTCATGTGGATTTCAAGGCTCCGCCAGGAGACTCTCGGGTGCTCAAAGATCCTTTAATTCAAACCAGGTTCCTCTGAAAGGAAAACACTCAAAAAGGCAAAACTTGGTAGTTTTCCCTCAAGAAAAGAAGTACAATAATGAAGGCAATCATGCACATTGCACTGAACTATCCTTCTGGCACGCCGCTCCGTGCTCCCAGCCGCCCGCTCCTCCACCACCTCGCCTGATGGAAACCACAACCACCACTGGGGCTGGAGGGGGAAGAGCCAAGCCCAGGGCCCTGTGAGGAGCCCCAAGGCATGGGCTGGCCACAGTCCACCACAAACAGCTTTTGCCACCCTGCCCTGCTCTCTCCATGAGCTGAGCATCAGCTCTCCCACAAGCTATGGAGAGGACCGCTGTGATCCGGATGATTACAAGATGCACAATACCAACAGCAACCAGTGCCAGAAAGCTCCATTCTTCAGGGCTGCAAACCTTCCCTCAAATCCACTACGTGCCAAGTATTCCATAAACAATAAGAGAGGCACAGGAAGAGGGAGACCCATTGCACCGGGCTTACCCCGCGATGACAATGAAGAAGTCCAGGCGGTTCCACGTATCTCCCAGGTAACATTTCTTCCCAAAAATCCCCAGTGCGATCATCTTGACGATCATTTCCACGGCAAAGAAGGCAAAGATGAAATCATCAAAACTCTGCAAAAGAAAGAAAGGGAGGAGGGATGTTCCTGCATCACTGCATGCACAACACTAGGGCAGGGGAGAAGAGACCTGAGTTCAATAAGGTCTCCTCTTGCACCACCAAGAGCCAAAATCCCTGAGTAAGAGGCAGAACTGAGAGCAGCCAAATGTCCTCCCCCAACCCAAGACTGGCCAACAGCACACATACTGCTTGGATAAAGGGACAGGTATATTTTGGGCTCACTATGGATGGTTAACCCTCCCCAAGCACTCTAAACAAATCTTGGCTACATCAGGGTTGGCAGAGGGGCTTTGCCTTATGACACACATGCATTCATATAGAATCAGAGAATGGTTTGAGTTGGAAAGGACCTTAAGATCAGCCAGTTCCAACCTCCATGGGCAGGGACACCTCACGCTAGACCATAACACCCAAGGCTCTGTCCAACCTGGCCTTAAACGCGGCCAGGGATGGAGCATTCACCACTTCTTTGGGCAGCCTGTTCCAGCGCCTCAGCACCCTCACAGTAAAGAACTTCTGCCTTCAATCTGATCACCAAAACCAGCATTTTTTAAGTGCCGGTGTGACCCCAGTGCAGGCAGGACCTGAACATCCTGAGGCCACCTCCACCACACCATGCTTGGTACCTGGAGGATCCTGCAGCGCGGAGAGTCGCAGGCGATGTCCTCGCAGGGGTGGAACATGCCCAGTGTCACACAGTTGAGCAGGATCACCAGCATGCTCACCCTCTCGAACCACCTGCACAGAGCCCATCAAGGAAGCAACAGACCTGGACGAGCATCCACGAACAGCCAGCACTGCATCAGAGGGGTTATTCTGGTCTTTATTCAAGGCACCCACCAGCTCCTCGAGGTCACACTTTGGGTTCGCATGGAAACCTGCCTGCTGTTTAGATACCTGCACAGCAAACTGATGGTGTGTTCTCCCCGTGCTCACATCGGTGGCTACAGCTAATGTGAAAGCCGCTACAGCATGAAAGTTGCATGGCAAGAGTGCTGAGAACTGATGGGATGGATTAAAACATTAAATTAAAAGAACTGTGTCAACTTTTAGGAAAAAGAAAGAAAAAAACCCACACCAGACACTTGATTTCCTCTCCTGGCATTTACACTCTAACAACATCACAATTTCCTATTAACCCTGTTAAAGTTTATCCCGGGAGCATTTCCCTGAAGTCACTGCTTGAACTTTTCATTCCCAGTCCAAATTAAGACTGTCAAAACCATTAACTAACTACCAAAAAGCCTTTAAGACTATGAGGGCCAGCAGAGCCCATCCTTACCCTGGCTGCTGCCACTTGGAGCAATTTTAAAGGGCTGAGCTGCTGGGACACACTTTGGATGCTGTTACTTTTGGGACAGAATAAAGTGTGCTGCTGCAGCAAATCCTCATGGGGATGGTCCAAACCTGGTACCCAATTTCTGCATCCTTCTAGGGAGCATTTCTTGCCTATGGCACAGAGATGTCAAACCCAGGAGGTGGTGCGATGTGGTGATGGGGTTGTCTTCCAGCCTAGCACAGAAAACACCCCATCGACTGCCACAACCCACAGGCAGTCGGGGCCATGCTCCCGCCTGGGTGCAGGCAGCAGCTTCCAAGCTCCAGGAAAATAAGCGTGGCTCTTGCCAGACAAGAGCTTTCGCTGCAACGCGGTAGCGGGTGGTGTTTGGGAGCCCGTGCTGTAGCGTTATCAGGCTGGGGAAGAAGAAGGTGAGGATGAATCAGCAGGTGCCACCCCGCCGGGTGCGCGGGGTTGGAGCTGGCAGCTCCCATCCTGGGTGAATTCCTGGGAAATCAGATGGTGCTGAGTCACGGTTTCATTGTCAGCAATCCGGGTGTTTTAATGGGAAGAAACGTTTACAGGATATCGGGATAGACATTCCAGGTTGGAATATTTAGCCCAAATATAGTCCTGTGGGGGCAGGCGTGGAGGGCAGCTGGAGGAGGGGGCAGCATCCAGTGGGGATCCACAGGCATTCCCCAGCATAGGGGACTGGAAAGCATCCCTCTGCAAAGCCAGTCTCATCCACAGCTCTGCCAGCGAGGAACTGCAAAGCCCTTCAGAACATAAAGAACAGGTGAAAAAAACCCTGTAAGATCCCAAACGGTGACAGAATGAACACGCATCTGCAAGGGCTGTGCGAGATGCTCAGCAAGGAAGGGAGGAGGCTCAGGAGTAGCTTGCTTGGTTGGGTCAAAACCTGCAGAAACAGATGGATGCTTCCCCAGGCAGGCAAAGCTACATGCAAAGTCTTTAGTGGTGGGGGAGCAGACCCTGCACTAGGGCTGGGTGTCCTCCATGGGCTCCATCTCAGCTGGGCACAAGACCTGGGTGATGCTTTCACCACAGTGGGCAGCTGCTTGGTGCTGGCTGGGATCCCAAGCAAGTATAGCTGAGCACACAGCTATGATGTGCATCTGCTTAGAGCCACTTTGATCTCATCTGCTCCCTCTCCAAGACCTAGAGCAGCCCTAACACCCACCAAGGGCAGATGAGTAGATCCAAGCTCACCACAGCCCCATGTCCAGTGCAAAGGGCTGAGCCTCTCAACGCCGTTAGCATGCTGGCACCAGTGACTAATTGCAAGCAAAGCCTTAAAAACTCTCTCTTAAAAGCAGCCAGGAGTATGCAGCCCCCAGGATGCCACAACCTGCTGGGTGATGCACAGCCAGGAGGCAGATGTGGGGACCAGCACCAGATGTGCACCCGCCAAAGGGCCCCTGCAGTGCCTGCATGTAGCATCAGTCCTTATCTATGTAAACACGCACTGCCCAGAGCCCCAGCACTCCCAATCCTGTCACCAGCGAGGCAATGGCAAATGCCCCCCTTATCCCATTCCATCCCCGCAGCTCTGCCTATGCCACCAGCTCAGGGCTGGTCCCTGCCCTCCCACTCTCCAGTTCCCCTTGCAGTAACAAACCTCCTGCAGGCAGGAAAACAGCCTGTGGGGAAGGAGAGGGACCCAGAGAGCAAGAGGGGGGGGGGGTATTTTTCTGCTGGCAGGTTTATTTTGCCCAGCTTTAACCGCAGACCCACTTATCGGCATATCGCTTCCTCGAGCAAATACATTTCAGTCCGATATAACACATCACCCTGACTAAACATTCCCGGGACAGGGACCCCAGCAGTGCCGAGGGCGGTATGTTAATGCACAGCTGATACATCAGAAGGTTTGGGGAGGGTGAAGGATATCTTTTTGCCTCTTTTTCTTTCCAGCTGAATGAAACTTCAAGCTCTTTCTTCTGCTAATGGGATTTTCAGAGCCGCACAAAGTGCTGATGGCTATGGCTTTGTACCGACCCTCCTTTGAGCTGAGAGCCTGACAAAGGGAAACTCTTCAATTAGCAAAAGCAGAAGGTGCTTTATTGAATGCTGCCGGCTGCTGCTGTGTGGGCAGTGAAGGGGCAAAAGGGGCTTTGGGAAGCACTAGAGACAGTGGCTGGTCCTCAGCCAGCAGCTAAGGTGAGGAGGCGGTGAAGCTCAGGGTGAAGGGCACACCGAGCTCAGCTGAGCCCAAAATCCACGCTGCATGAGATAACTATTTGCTTAGGCTGAGCAGGCAGGATCCATAGGGCTGATACTTAAAGTAATAAAGGGGTTCACGTGCACACAGCAAGTACAGCAGCACACAGCAAGTCATCACCCTACACACTCCATACCTTGGGTGTCAGTCCTTCCTTTCCGGAGTCACCTGCTCACTCATTCTTTAAAGTCCACATTTTTACCATCAGGTTGCTCAAGACAGACAAAGGGTTCATGGATTCTTTTCAGCTAAAAGAAATCTGTTTCTGCTACACAGAAAAATCCAATAATGCTTTTGCTGTAACCAGACTCTTAAAATTCACAAGCTAAAGCACCAAGAAACCCCCAGAAGTCACTCACTTGTTACCAACAGCATCCTTTGCACAGAGCAAGAGCCCTCAGCCCCATTTCCACCACAAGCCATGCCTGTGCAGGTAGCAGAGCCTGACCTTTCCTAATTAAGAGGCAAGAGCCCCAGATTCAATTAACCAGCGCTACCCAGCTTAATATAATTGAAAGAGGAAGATATTGAATTACGCTTGCTATGATTTGGTTGCAGAAGTTTAGATCAAATTCACCAGCAAGTGAATTAAATGCAAAGCTGTTGCTCGAGGGCAGCGCCAACCTAGAGGACAGTAGGCTCAGTGCTCGGTCCATCAGCAGCACAGGCTCTCTGTGCTGAGCCTGAGCACACACTGCTCTTTGGATTGGGGATGGGGAGAGCAAGAATGACTATGCTGCAGCATCACCCATCCCCCAAAATCATAGTCACTTCACTGGGGGAACCAGGTACCCACACCAAGGGGTGCGGAGGGCAGAGTTTGGTGATGCTTTACAGGGACAAACACTCTCCTCCAGAGGATTAATATGTATTTCCTACCTTGGCGCTCTGCTAGTTCCAGGTGGCTTCTGCCATTCCCCCTCTCTCCTCCTTCCCTGCATCCTTCTCTTTCCTCTCCACCTCCTTCCATGACCCCCTCCTCCAGCTCTCCCAAAGCAGTGCCAGTGTTCCAGCAAAGCAGCAGTGCCAATACCATGTGTTGCTGCCCTGCCATTGCTGGAGATGGGGTGGGACCCCCCAGAATCACAGCCAGCGTGATGGAGAGCTGGGCTCCATGGGCAAGGTGGGGACCAGTGCTTGGGCAGCCCTGCAGTAAAACCCAACCACAGAAATGCATCAAACTCTGAATCCATCCAGGTAACCCCTTGGCTCTGCTGCCTGTTTTCTGGCCATGGAGAGGTCAGTCAGACCCACAGACCATAACCAGGTCCCTCACCCCCACCCACAGTCCTTTCCCTTGTGCTGGATGAAGCCTTGGCTCGCTGGGGCAGTGGCTGGTATTTGACAAATGTGCCGAAAGCACTGGCAAGACCTGGGATTTTTTTGTGCAAATGTGATGTGAAAATTGGGTTGAAATGACAGCCTTCCCCTGCAGCGTCACCAAGTCCCACCAGCTTAGGAGTGACACTGGGATAAGCTGCAGACGTTAATGAGAGCGGAGTTTTAGGCTTCATTCATATCATCAATTCCAGAAATAGCCCCTTTGACAGGAGCATAATGGGACTTCCAGGGTCTGGCCTTTGGGGGGGTGGGAGGAGGCAGGGACCGAAATCCTAAAACATTAATTCAGGCCGTTTGCAAGGAAAGTTGAAAGTCCTCAGAATTAATCTGCCTCATGGATGGAAACAGTAACCCCTTCCCAGCCTCTGACTGCATCGGGCCAGCATGAAAAGGCTCTTCATGTCAGACCCACTTGAAAGGTCACAGGATTCCCATCACAATCCTGGACATCCAACTGGATTTTGGTTTATTCTCCCCTATTCCATAAACTGGCTCCCATCTTTTGCTTTTAGCATCTACAGGAAACATTTGCATCCCCTTGGATGTTGCATGCGAGAGATGCTCTCAGAGCATCTTTACCCAATGAATCCACTTCCCCAGCTTGCAGCTGAGCAGTGGCAGGGATCTGTCTCTGGTACGATCCTGACACAATCTCTATTCCATGAATTTGCCCTTCCAGGTGCTTTTCCAAGCTTGGTACCTCCCCTCCCTCCAGGGAATACAAGAGTGGGATGAAGCAGGGAAGATGCGGCAGGTTTGCAGCATCACAGTACCGCACCAGCAGCAAACCTGCTTTTTCCTGATGGGATGGATAACCCACTGCAGACACAGCAGCCCCAGGCATGCTCTTTGCATACATGTGATGGAGCATGCACCTCCTGCCCTACCCACAGGGATTGATGCCAGAAGAGCCCAATCGCCAGGGCATTCCTGGAAAGCAAAGCCAAGAGGCCCTCCCCCAGTGGGGCTGCAGCAAAGGGGGTTATAGATTCAATAGAGAGTGTTTCCATGACCAATGCCTGGCCCATCCTGGATCCCTTATCTGGGAGCCTGAGGACACACTGCTGGGAGTTAGGGTGACCCACTGAGCCCAGCACATCCCCAGCCGCAGGCACTGAGCTGGGAAAAGCCAGGCAGGGAGCATCCCTGCCTCGTCACTGCTCTGCAGGTCTTCAAAACGCTTCCCTCACAGCACAGACAGACCCAGGAGATGATTTTAGTTCATGCAGCTTCACAATTAAACCTGGGAAACCAAAACAGGGTGATTATTCATGCCACTGTTTCTGGAAATGTAATCTCTAATTTATTTCCCCTTGCAGATGTTCCAGGGGATGCAGCTGCTTCCCTCTGCTCTGCTCCATCCCTGCAGGACCACAGCTACACGATGGTCCCCAAAGGCCCCATAATGCACAACGGCGACTGTAAAGCCCAAAAGTAGAGGCAAAAGGGGATTTTAGGGAGTAATCATCTTAATCACATTATCATTTTTCTCTCAAAGACTTAAAAATTGCACTGTCAGTTGCAGGCAGGAGATGTTCTTCTCTGCCTCGGAACGCAGCCACCTCTTAAAGGGGGATGTAGGATTTGCACAGCAACACAGAACCACCCTGCTGAGCCGCCCAGGTGATGAAGAGAAGAATGATGCTGCATTTAGAGGGGATGAAGCCTGATGAAAAAAGACGTTTTGTCATAGAAAAAACCCTGACAAGGTTCTTATTTGCCTTACTGTTTCAGAACTGTTTCCCTATCACCTTTTAGATTTGTACTTTAAGGGTTTTTTCCAGCAACCAAAAGGGTTTAAAACCTTATTGCTTAAAGAGAGAAAAAAAATGAAGATAAAATCCTGCAAGCTGAGTGTCTTGCATAATCTCCAAACTTCAGGAGCTGGGGGTTTTAAGACAAGCCCTATATATCGCTTGCAATTAACTGCTGAGCTGGGAGGGCTTGGCCAGCCTAACCATGGGACCAGCATCTGCAGGGATGGGTGCTTTAAAAAGTAAAATGAAATAGAATGTCAAGCAAGAGCACTTTAGGCTGGATTTATTCTGGCTTCTCATCCCCGTCCTTTGTTCCTCATCACACCCTCCTCAGCATCACAGAGCAGCGAGCAAGAAACCAGCTGAGAAACGGACTCACACAAAGGGCAGGACAGTGCATGGTCCCTGCTGAAAAGGATGGGCCTGGATTGAAGCCCACAGTGCTGGAGCTCACCAGCTATTCCACCAACTAATGCCAAACACCAGGAACACGACCCTTATTGCCCAACATCGCCAAAGGAAGAACAGAGGAGAAGCAGGTGAAGCCTCACTCACCCAGATCAAGCCCAACAGGAGCTCCAGCTTCCCCCAGCCTCCATCTCCCCCTGATTTGGCACCTTCTGCTGACGTTTGGGTGGCTCAGGGGTGGGCTCTGCTCCTGCTTGCCCACCAAAGCAGGGCGATGGAGGCAGGAGCATGCCCTGCCACACACGTGCCTGTCCCTGTCCTCCTCCTAGACCCAGCTCGCAGCTCAGCCTCCACACCAGCCATCACCTCCCATGATGGAGCCTCTGGGATGTGCTCCCTCCCTGCAGCTCACACGTGGCATTAACGGAGATGTTGTGAGTAGTAAAACCCTTCCCAATGGACTCCTCCTCTGCAGGAGGGACCCAGGGTTACCAGTTAAAACACAATAAATATGCCAAAGGCACTACTGGTGCTCAATACTGTATTTAAGACCTTTTCTCCCACCAAGTGCAGAGTGGATAGACACTAAATCCCTGTATATATATACTTTTAAACTTATCCACTGTGAACTGTCCCTTAATAGTTCCTGCCCTTTAAGTTCAGTGGAGCAAAAGAGTGGCTGCTCAGTGCAACACATCCACAACACCCCTCAGTGCCACCCCACCATGATGCACAGCCCCAGCCATGGTTCAGGATGTAGGAAAACCCATGGAAACCCAGGTAAATGCTAAAACACAGGCAGAGGCATCGTCCCCTCATACCCATGCACAAAGGCACCTCAGTGAGAGAGCCTCTGGCAACTCTGCATAAGAGACTCGGGATATTTGGGATACTATGAAGTTTCTACCATCCCTGATTCTGTTTGCTGCATTACTCGAGACAAAAACTGTTATGCAAGGTTTCCTAAACAAGTTGCAATGAAATCTTTGTAACATCCTACACCGACACATAGTTGGGATATGTCAAGTATTTGTCTTATTTTGTTCCTCCTTTGTCCTTTTTTTAGTCTCCTACTTTTTCCCCCTTGGAAGTACGCTGGTTCCCATGGAAACAGTGATGTTATGGGTATGGACACAGCTTCAGTGACGTCCACAAGTTCAGTATAAAAGCGGATTTATGTAACAGTTGGTGAAATGAAGGAATTGAGGAGGTGATGGCTCTGCATGACCACACATGTGGCATCGGTGCTGCTGTGCCAGCAGTGCTGCACTGGGCAGGCGGGTTCACACCAAAGCAAGAAGGAACAGGGCAGAGATGAGAGCCCAGACACATGGGAAGGTGGATGAAGGTAAAATGTACCCTAAACATACGTATCTATAAACATCCTGAATATACATACCTATATTTTTATATTAATACATTTCTTTGGAGTGCATCTCTCACCCTTCACTGCTGGAGCAGAGGGGAAATGGGGGACCAGGGTATGGGCCAGGTCCTTGCTGTTGCCCCAGCCCCACAAGCTGGCCAGGATGAAGACCATGGAACAGCAAACCCCCTCCAGCACTGGCAGGCAGTGCCTGCCTCTGCAGCCAGGGAAGGAGATCCCCTCCGAGCCAGGCTACCCCTAACAGCGAAGGGGAGCATCGCCAGGAAGCCCCTGCAGGCTTCAAAGCCTGAGCAACACAGGCACATTTCCTCTTTTTTGCCAGCCTGTGGTTTAAATCCCTTCCTAGGGCAGTGCACATATGGAGGGGATGTCTATCCTCCTCCTCCTCCTCCTCCTCCATTGGTCCCCGAGGAGGAAGCTCAAACACCTTCCAAAATGAGACATTACCATGCCCAGAGATGCCACATCAAACCCTCCTTCTCCCCACAGAGGTTTGGCTGGCAGGCACCATATCATCCAGAGCCAACCCCCCCCCCAAATCAATGTATTAATAAGCCAGGGAAGCGACAGGCTGATTACAGCCCTGCTCCATCCCAGGGACGTGCTGGTGAGAACAAGCCTGTGCTAATTGTCTTGGCAGCTTCTCCGCTTCTCTTACAATCCCCAGTACACTCTGGGAAGCCTCTGCCCCCATCACTGCTGGATTAACCCCCCCTTGGCTAGGAAAACCCTGCACCACCTCTGCAGAGCCAGAATATTCCCCGTGGAGCTAAACTATTCCCTGCCAATACCAGCAGCCCACCCAGTGCAGGTGATACAGGCTCTTCGTATCCTCCTGCATCCCTCTCACTGGGGACCACCCTCCCCAGCCCCTCAAGCATCCTGAATTCAAACCCAGATCCAGCCTATTCAATATACACAAGGCAAGTGACTGAAGGATTCATCCATGGCAGGGAATGTCAGCAGCTGCAGTGAGGAATGCAGAATGGGCAGCTCTGCAGGATCAACAGCAGCCACTGATTAGCTCAGTGCTTCCCTAATCACCCCAGCAAGCAGGCAGCAGGATGGCACCGAGGTGCGGTAACCAAGTGAGGACCACAGAACCCCATGAGCCTGGGGAGAGGTGGTGAATACAGCCCATCCTTGTGCTCACTGTGATCCCAGCTGCAGCTGGAGCTCAGGCAGAGAGAGGGAATTCCCTCTGCTGACTGAGGGCCAGGGGAAACCTCAGAGAGAAGAGCTGCTAGTGAGGAGCTGGGATGCAAGCAAGCTAAACACATCAGCTGCATCATCATCTGAAATGCGTGGCCCGTATCTGTGCCTGTGCCTGCCCCCCAGCCCATTCCAGTCCATCTGCAGACACCCAGGCTAGAGATACTCATGGGTGGGATTTGAGAGACAGGGAAATCAGGATGTGGGGCAGAAGGGATGCACCAGAGCAAACCCACCCACAGCAGCAGAGCACCCCCTGCATCTCCTGTATCCCCTGCATCCTGGCAAAGCCTTCAACCGAGACACTCCAGAGCCACCAGACCTACAGAGTCCTTACCCAGCCCTCCGGAAAGGTGAGGAGGCACAGAGGCATTTCAAAACCCCTTCCGCCAAGCATGGAATCACATCCACCACACCAACAGAAACACCTTCCAGGGCCTGAGAGAAGCTCAGGCTCTGGGGTTTGTCCATTTTGTCTACAAACAGGCAGCCTGGGGATCAACAGAGGAAAAGGGAAGAGATGGGGCAGATGCAGTGAACCTTGTCTGCCTGGCTCTAGGATGAACAGGAAGCACCGAGCTCACAGCACATCTGCAGCATCTGGGTCCTTCTTGTCCCCAGCCAAGCATTTTAGGTGCCAAAGGGAATGAGCTCAAAGCCCCTGAGGAAACCTGGCCAAGGCTCACAGCAAACTCAGAGGACAAACCCAAGGACAATCCCAACATCATCTTCACCCTATGGACCAAAACAGAGCGGGAGCAACCCATGCCCCACACCTCTCCCTTCCCCTCCATTGGTGCCCCCACCTGAGGACACCAACCAGGGGGGGTCCCAGGAGCTTCTCAGGTTTTCCTTAGCCAGCACTGGGAATAACTTACCATGCAAAGCTTTCCTGAGAAAACACCGCTTTGGGGTGACTCAAACTACCCACAAATATTTGTGTGTGTTTTCTTACATGGCTTCAAGTTGGGGGGAAGGGGAGGGAGGGAATTAAATAATTAAAGAGATTATGTTTTCAAAGCCCAAATATGATGTTGATTTTCCAACTGGCCTGTTCCAGTGTTTCACTTGGAAACAGAGCCAACATTTCAGTTCTAAAAAACCCATAAATCAATGCAAAACACAGCATTTTGTTGCAGGTTAAGTACTTAATTAGGCAGAAACCATCTTACACGCTTCAGATTTTGAAATCCATCATTCAAAACCACAAAAGCAGGGTTTTTCAGTGTAAGCACCACAGAGCTTTCACAATGGGGACGGGCGCTAAGGTCATTTTGCAGGTGGAGAAATAGAGGTTGAAGCTATGCTCACCCTCAACCCGCTGCCTTTTCCCCTGTATGGAAGTGGTTGCTCCTGCTCATGGCACACAGGGAAGGAGCAGCCGGTTTATGACTGTCTCAGGAGGTGCTTGAGGAGCCCATCTGCGGGAGATGCTCGAGCCATAAGCTGGTGCGCCTGACTCAGTTCTTGAGGCGCCTACAAGTAACTTGTCTGCATGAACTGAAGCATCTTGACACCACGTCAGGAAACCACCGTGACTAAAAGGCATCACGAGCGCTGGGTTGATGCGCAACGACTGGGTGCAGCAAGCTGCGGTCCCCAGGGCTAAGCCGTCATGGGAGGGGGAGCTGGAGCACTGAGGACTCCGGTTTGCATCCCATGGCCTGGCCATGTGCTTGGTCTCATTGCCCCCTGCACGCAAATCCACGGTTGGGAACTCATGAATTAGCACCTCAGTGGCAGAGGGAGGAAGAGGCAAGAAGACAGGGTTGGGATGGTGCTCGGTATGACATACTGCGGAGCTGAGCTCCACCATGGCGTTTGCAAAGACATGGTAGGAGATGCCACCACAAAACACCTCCCAGCCTCGCGTGCTCATACAGCTGCAGCCCAACACAAAACGGGGCAAGACCAGCTTAAAAGCAGGACCCACTCCATACGCTCAACCCCAAACCCCGGGCTGAGCTCACATGTGATGTCCTACACTTGCCATATCCCACTGCCTACTGCTACTGCCAGAAAAAACCCAGAAGTAGATATGGAGGGTAGATGTTCAACCCCAAGAAGCAAGCAGTGGTTTGTGTGAGGGAAGCTGGATGAAATAACTCAAGATCCAGGAAAGACCACAGAAAAAGGGGCTTTTTTGTAAAGGTTATGGTGCATTTGATAGAATTCGCTCGCAGGGATGACACAGCCACCCTGGTTTCCCTTCCCTATATGACTACAAAAGGAGGTGGCAGTGAGGACTTTGGTGCTACCTGTACCCCACACTGCCAACCATGGAGAAGGTGCTAGAGCCAGCCGGGTCTGTACTGATGTCTCCCACTCCTAGAACACCCTCCTGCCCCCTGGGCACCGTGGTTGCTGCTTGTGCTCTCCATGATCCCAGCATTCCCAGGGGAAACAGGCCAGCCCAGCCTCCCCTCCAGGCAAGGAAAGCCAAGGAGAGGGAGGCTTGGCTGGCAGCAAAGGCAGCTGCCCACCTTCCCAACAGGCAGAGCGGAGGCTCCGAGCTTCCCGGGGGCTTGGGGCATCGCACAGGTTCGGTGCTTTCAGCAGCAGTGACAGCGCGTTGACATCTCCCTGCAGAGATGGGAAGTGAGGGCGGACGGGGGGTGTGCACCGGGCTGGCTGCCTGGTGGTGACAGGGAAGGGGAGAGGAGGGGATGCAGCAGCACTGCATGGAGCAGGTATCAGCCAGGAGCAGTCAGCCTGCTCCCAGCATCTGCAGATGCTCCTGGGGATCCCAAAGTGCAGCTAACCCAGCAAGGGAGCTGCTCTTCCAGAGAGTAACACAGAATCACAGAACGGCTTGGGTTGGAAAGGACCTTAAGATCATCCAGTTCCAACCCCCTGCCATGGGCAGGGACACCTCACACTAAGCCATGGCACCCAGGGCTCTGTCCAACCTGGCCCTGAACACTGCCAGGGATGGAGCATTCACAACTTCCCTGGGCAACCCATTCCAGTGCCTCACCACTCTCACAAGGAAAAACTGCTTCCTTATATCTAACCTGAATACTCCCTGTTTCAGTTTGAACTTGTTACATAGACAAGCTTATCAGGGGGCAGGGGTGTATTCAAGCACATGGGTTAGCACCCATGGGGCTGAGGGGTGCAGAAAATCCACAGGGGCAACCAGCGGCCAGCACCACCAGCAGGGATCCAGACAGCACCCTCTGCCCAGCATAACTCAAGTAAGAGTCTATTAGACACAAAACACCCCATTTAACTAGCATCAGGCTTCATCAGCAGCTGACAAAAGCCAGGAAGCTCAGAGAGTGGGTAGCACATCATCATCTGACTCTGACCCACACAGCTCCTCCTGTGCTGGCATCACTGCCAGCGTAATGTCACCAGAGCCAAACCTCAATGAAGGAAGAGCAGGGACGGAGCCATTGCCATTTTGTAGTGCCTGTCACCAGTGTCATAACCTGGCATTTAAAATGGATTTGTTCCATTCATTCGTTCCTGCAGAATAAGACCCAGAAGGCACTAAGCCCCAACTGCCCTGGGAGCTGCTTGGAGTTGGAGAGAAACCAGGCAGCCACAACCACCACTTCCAAACCTCATCTTCGCTGGGAATGAGGTTGGTTTGAGCCTATTTGGGTGGAAATTGTCACCTTGGGGTCCTGCTGCAAGGAGACCTGACCTTCACCATCAGCAACCCCCAGGCTAGGGCAGAGGTGGGAAACACTCAAGCGCCATCCCTTGGTAAGCAGCTCTCCCTCCTTTCCTCTCCAAACCTTTACCAGATCAAATCCGGACCCCGGCACAAGGTGAGCCCTGCTCCCATGGCCAGATCCAGCCCCACACACCACTCTGTCCTGGCACAGCCCCAGCCTGCTCTGGAAAAGCCAGGGCATTTGACCACTTCAGGAGCTTTAAACCAAATGATTCCTAATGGTTTTGATCTCAAAGGCTTAATGAAAAATACACTGAAACCCCCCAAGTTCCCAATCTCATGCACATCACCCACACTAACTTTGGTTTTGGAAAAGCAACAAGGACAACCTTTGGCAACCCAAAACGCCCAGAGTTGTTAGCTCCCAGCCCATCTGATCGCACCCTCATTGGGAACCTGTATCCAGCACCAACTGCTGCATACACTTCCCATCCCAGCATACAATTACAGGTCCAAGGTGCAAAACTCAGCTCCAACCATCCACAAGGCTTACCAGGCAGGAGAGAGGACACAATGCAAAGCCAGCCCTTTGGTCTGGCACAGCAGAAACGCGATGGTCACTCCTAAGATCCAGGTCTGGACTCAAACCTCAGCTTTTTCTGATGTTAGTTTAGTTTTTTGCTCCCCTCCCTGGATGTGACTCATCCTGGGGCAGCATCTCCAGCCAGCGTGCTGCTCCTGATGAGCTGCTATTGATTTACTCCATGTGCGGACAAGCTTATTGAGGAATAAGGGCGCCTTGTTCCTGTTCCAGGATCCGCGTGTCTCCACACATGGAGCTAATCGAGAAAGAGCTCCATGTGTAGGCAAGCACCTAACGAAGGCACACAGCCCTGGCACCTTCCACATCCCTACCCCAGGGCCTGGGTGATGCTCAGTGGGTGCTATAGGAGTGGTGGGGTTGGGATGATGGCCTCGGGGCAGCACCCTGCTCTCGCAGCCTGGACACAAACATGGGCCCCCCCAAAGCCTTTCAAAGGGCAGCTCCTCCCAGCCAGCCCCATGCTATGGCAGCAAGGCTGTAATGGGAGCAAAGCGGGCTTTAAAAATTAATGTGGAACAAAAGAACTTCCACAAAATAAAAATTGCAGTTTCTTTTCCATTAATAACATATTACAAGCCTCCCTAAAGAGGCTGCAGGCTCCAGCTCTTGCCCTTTGCTGTCCTGTCTCCCTCTCCATCACTGCTCCCTCTGCACTTCCCACTTCTGCTATCAGTGCTCCGAAATGGCTGAGAAAGCTCCAAGTTCCCCACCACTGGTAACCCTGATCCCGTGCGATTTCATCATCTGCCCTCTAATGCAAAATGGATGTTCTAATTCTAACTAATAAAGTGAAAAGCAAGAAAGAAGCCGAAAATAAAGCCATCAGGCACGGGACTGAGCTGTGTTTGTCTTCTTCCTAATTCCATTACTGCTTTGAAACGAGCTCTAGATATTACTGCTCCCTCATTAACAGCTGCTCCAGTTTCCCTTCAAACCCCGGAGACTGGACCCTAATGAATCTTGCAGCTTGAAGAGGGGGTTTTTAACCACAACAGCAGCATCATGGACAGAAACTTGGATTAGAGCATCATGGAGCTCATATTTATCTTGAGGAGACGAGATACTCTGGCCGAGGAGGTGCAGAAGCGCGTGCATGCACGGAGCCGAGTGGGACACGGATGCTTTCAGGCACTCACAATCCATTTACACCTCATAAAATTCTCATTGCTTTTGCCTGGAACAAGTGCAGTGAGCGCACTAACCCTGATTGAAAATGCCAGAATATTCTGCAGCAGCCGGCAGGAGCTCTGGGTCCGGGTGCTCCATGGGTCCAGCATGCTACAGGAGCGTTTGATGCTCAGGAGGGAAGCACTTGCTTAGAACCAGGGGTGTCAAATGCCTCGTTTTATGGTATAGGAGCTTTTTGGGGTGATTTTGGACTCCTTCGCAACACTGCAAGGTGTGACCAAGTCAGGTTCTTCAGGGCTCTGTCCTTCCTCATGTCCCTGTACAGGGCAGTGCTCTGGATGTCCCCACTCTTCTCACTGAGTGCTGAGCTAAGGACAAACAGCTCTGGGGCTTCTTAATGAGTATTTTCAAGCCCAGGGAAACCTGCCCAGCACCGAGCCCCTTCCCGCAGCCCAGCACTACAGGCAGAGACACCCCATGGGTACTGCCCTCATCGCAGAGCCTGGGGCATCGCCGCAGGCAGGGGCTGCGAGGTTTCCCTGCCACCAATAAGGGGACAGGGATGAGCTCAGCATTTCATTACCCCACATGCACCCAGTGCTGAGGGGCTGGGGACTCCCATCGCCCCCCCAGGCCATTGCCAGCCCTGTGCCTGCTCCGACACTCCTGCCTTTGGCTGTGAACGGTTGCTCTGACCCTGCTCGAATGCTCTGGGGACAACGAGCGCTGCCAGCAAATACATTAGTGAGAGCAAAGCAGCTGGGGGGAAGGAGATCAGCTCTGCGCATCTTGCCAGGCTGCTTTCCTCCTGCCTTCCCTCTCGGCAACTGTAAATAAGGAGGACTGAGCCGGATTAGAGGTTACTGCCCTGATTCAAGGGTACTTCTGCATGTCCTAATTCATTTTCCCCTGATCTGGCCTTTCCCATCCCATCTGTGCTGCAGCCACGATTCCTGCTGCCCTGAGTGCCAACAGGCCAGGAGATGCATTTCAAAAACCCCTGGGAGGTGACATCTCTAAATGGTAAGAGAGCAAAAGAGGATGGGTTTCCCATAAGAGGAGAGAGCACCAGGAGGTCCATGCTGTCCATTCACTCACCTCCACCAGGATGGGTCCCACTTCCCAGCAATGCCCATGCTCCTGCAGCATGAAGGATCATGCAACTGACTGATCAAAACGGGAAGAGAGTAAAAGAACATGCAGGAGGTGGAAAGCAAAACACAAAAGCTTGGGGTGCCTTCTCCCCACCAGTGCTGGCAGATATTAAGCCAGCACACTGCCTGCACCAAGGGTGTCCAGCACTCTGCCAGTGCTTGTGACCAGGCAGGGTGCTGAGTGCTGCTGGCACTGCAGTGATCAAAGGAGCCGGGTCCACGCTTCACCCCTACCCTGACACCCCCTGAGCTCCATCCCAAAGCGATGCACGTTTGAGATGGAGGAGTCTTGGGGGCATCTTCCAGCCCTGGACACACTAAGCCCATCTGTCCTCTTCAGAAGGAGGTGATTTTGGAGGAGGACAAGCCAGGCATAAACCCAGATAATGCAAAGAAGAAGATGCAGATGCTTTTGGTCCCAGGAAACATTTACTGCAATTCTCACTCATCCCATTGCACAGACAGACCCTGATCACAAAGGAGGGGCTGGTGTTGTACCATGTAACTAATATTGTCAATTGTTCTTGACAAACAGATGAGCATGAGTGACCTCAGGCCTGTTCAAGAAGGCAAAACACAGACAGGTATTTTGCCCCCTCCTCACATTGCCACCCTGCTGACATCTCCCCATGGATCCCCACTTCCCCTGCACTGCAAGCTGCAGGGCTCAGGGAAGCAGCTTCCAGCCTGGGCAGGCAATTGGGAAGCACTTCCCATCTCCAGGTGCGACCCACCAGCCCCCATTTGTCCCTAGGTCCAACCTGTTCAGTTCTAGGATCCCAGCTAAGCCCTCCTAATTGAAAGCTCAACTTCGCAAGCATTTCACTGCTTACTCCCAGCGAGATTGACCCTGGAGACCCAGCAGAGTGCTCAGCTGAGCAAGAGATAGAGCTTTCCTTTCAAGGGATTTGGGGCTGTATTTGGGCAGGAGGACGAAGAACAGAGCAGTACCCTCAGCCTCACCACCCTGAGGTGGCCCATGAGCTGCCAAAACCATCCCAGCACCAATTCCCCATTCAAGGAGCTCGGGTTCACGCGGGTGCTTTGCTTATCTCATTTTCCCCTTTCCTTTCACCACCTACGCTATTTATTACTAAATAGATTTCAGAGGTTGGGGTGTGATAATGGGGCTGAAAAGCCTGGATCTGCTTTGCCTTCCAGACCTAGATGGATCCAGGCCTCCAGCACTACTGAGGGCACTGAACCCACTCAGCTAAAACAAAGCTGCCCCAAAGAGAAACTCTTTGTTCTTATATTAGGCTCAAAGAAATACAGATAAATCCCCTCTCATTCACTTCATCATCTCCTCCCTTAGCAAGGCTCATGGAGGCAATGCCAAATTAAAGGAAGGATGCTCCCTCTCCAGACCCAGGCCACCTTTGCAGACCTATGAAGCCAGACTTGCTGCAGCTTCTACCCCAGAGACCTGACCAGCGGTCTATTAAAATCAGGTCATTTCTTTGGGTGCTTAGATCTGGACTTCAAATGGCTAAAATTAGCTGGGAAACTTGCACTTTTCTGCCTTTCTCATCCCATGCCTCAGTTTCTAAAACCAGGGAAAGAGAAGAACAATTACTTCTGTCCAAGCCTTTCGAAAGCTCTTGGAGATCTTCGGATGACAGCGCCATTTGGTACAGACATATTCATTATTCTTCCCCTCCATGGAGCAGCATCAAATCTTTCCCCATATAAAGTCATTTTCTAAATTAGGTAAAGACGGTGAGTTTTGCACTGAGCACATGTGGATATTTTTATAAAGATGTTTAAAACTTCTCGTCTGACTTTTCCTCGCCTTGAAGGACAACGTGCCGAATTAAACCCTCCTGTGACCCCGTTTCGTTTTGCCCTCGAGGACTTCTCAGGAAGACTTTGCCAAGAAGTAGCGTTAGTGAGTTTGCTTCATAGCAGATAACAGATGCCAAAGTCTGGGTTCATGTGCTGCCTGGGCTTAGTGGGAAGAGAGGGGCTGAGGGTGCTCTGGGACAGCCCCCAAAGGGTTTCTCTAACGCATCGCTTTCACTGCCTAGAACCAGACAGGTGAGTCCACATGAATCCCACAGGAACCACTGCCACAGATGGAGCCTCCAGCTCATCTCCAGCTCCCTTCCCTACCTCGCTTTGCTCTGTTACAGATGATGCCAAAGCACCACGTGCCTGCCAGCTCTGCTCCCGAAAACGTGTACCAGGCAGAACCATCCATGGCGGGTACCAGGCTGCTCCCAAGCAGACAAGAGGATGCTCTCCTCCACCCAGGCAGGCAGGACACGTAACTGGGTGCCCCACACCTGCCTTGGGTATAGGGACAGGCATCCCAGGATGCGACCATGAGGTTAAGCCTTGAAGATCTCTCCTAAAGAGGGGAGGGATAAGGGGGTTACATTGCCAGTACTATGGAACTAGATTATATGAGATGATCTAGAGGAGATGGGATGGAGGCAGTTGGAGGCGCTCCAAGGAGCAGGTGCAGGGGGAGCACAGCCCCAAGCACAGTTCTGCATCAGGGAGATAAGACACAATTGAGAATGAGGAGAGGAGCTAAAAGCCAGGAGGAAAGAAACGAGAAGGGGAAGGTGGCTTTGGGCCCACTGAGTGCCAGCTCCAAGTAGGCAAATATCTGCCATCACCCACCAGCCTCACTGGGGGCTGCAGAGCCACAGCCTGAAGCATGGCTGGATCCCGAACCCAGACAGCAAACACAGGAAAGGTCACCCCTGCTCAGCCCCAGCAGCTCGAGTGGAGCTGCCTCTGAGTCAACAGGGACAAGGTTTGAGCCAAACCAAAATAAGACATCGATGGCACAAAACGTGCCTGAGCAGGGGTTGGTGGAGGCTTGTGGCTCAGCTGCAAGAGGAGGTCACAGAGGATGCTGTGTCACCAAACAGCTCTGGGCTTTTGGATGGCAAACCAGCCCCTTGAGCTCTCCCCATGCAAAGCTGCTGTGCCAGGAACACGCTCAGCAAAGCCCAGCTCCTAAGAGCTGGACATGGGGAGCATCCTCCTCCCACCCTGCAACCTCTGTCCTAGGGAGTGAGAGGAGTCAGCAACACTGCAGGACCCACCCCTGGGTGGCTTTGAATGGGCTCTGGGTGCTGGACCCCACTCTGCCTCCCTCCACTCACCCCTGCAGCACCCAATGGGCACTGTACTGTTCTCAGGGTTTCCCACAGCATCCTTGCTCCCTCTGGGAACAGGGACGATCCCTATGGCTACAAAACAGAACCCAACACACCAGGAGGCAGGGACCTACAGAGCCCCAAGGGACACAGCACGGGGACATCAGGGATGGAGGATGGCCAGCACTAGCCCTGGCACACAGATACCAAAGGAAAAGCTTTTTATCCTCTGAAAAAGCTTCCCAAGCTTAAATTTCTGTTATTTTTAACCTCATTGCTGCATTATAAATACCCACCGGGTCCAGCGCTCGCCTCCCAAGCCAGCCACTGCGGGTTCTGCTCCAGCTGGGGCAAACTTTGTGGCTTTACTTCTCTGAGAGCTGCTCTGAAACCTTGGAGAGGAGCCAGAGAAAGGCCTGACCCGCAGGGAGAGGCCGAGGGAACCAGAGCTGCCCCGTGGGGATGCGGGGTCAGGAGGCACCGGGACTGTCCCTAGCTGGAGAGGAAGGGATCTCTGGGAATCAGCCACATGTGGGTGGGAGAGTGGGTCCAGGGGGGGGATGTTTCCCGGGAAAGTCGGGCTTCTCCCATGGAAAGCATCCCCAAAATATTCCAATGCATTTATGTGTGCATCTTGGTCATCCTCACCCAGATATACCATCATTTCGGGTCCCAGGCTGCCGACAGTGCAGCTCCACTGGGATGAAGCCAACACACAGACAGGGCAGCAGAGCTCCATGTCACCATCACAGCCACAGGCAGAGCTCCTGGGGGCCAATATGGCACAGAAGAAAACCCATGGGCTCACACCAGACTGGTGAGCAGAGATGATGGGGTGAGCATGAGAGATGCTCACACCTGGCAGCAGTCAAAGCCATGCCAGGGGACATGCTAAGGGGACAGCATCCTCCCCAGCACCTGCAGCACGCATGCAGCAGCCCCTGCCAGCACCCAGGAGGGATGGATAAGGCCTGCTTAGCCCTTTGCCATGCATCCAGCACCTGCAGATGGGGCAAGCAGAGCCCTAGGGCAGGGGTCCCAGCTCCCATTGCCATTTTCCTACCCCTATCTATGCAGCAAAGGTCACTGCAGCACCCTGGGCAATTGTTCTCACAGCCTGCAAGAAAGAGATTAAAACCTCTGTTTGGTGGACGTGAGCAGCAGAGGGATAAAAAGAACCCCAAGAAGAGCTTTTATTCCAGCTGCTGTGAGGCATGAAGCCAGCCCAGCTCCACAGGGCTCCCAGCACAGTCCCCACAGCACTGCGGCAGCATCCCTCCTGGTCCAGGGGGTCCCCGCACCAGCAGGCTGGGGGAGAAGCAGACTGTTGGTGTGCAGCCCAGAGCCTTTTCCTAGTGGAAGGTTCCCTGAAGCGCCAGGAATCCGGGCTCCGAGCTGTTTACTTTGGGTATTCCTGCAGATTTCACTTGTGGTTCAGTGGAATTCAAGCACAATGAGAGCTGCTGCCACTCACCCGCCGGAGCCCAGCACGGCAGCACCGGGACCTGCTGCCTGGCCAGCAAGGGAAGGCACCTGCCCTAAAACCCACACAGGGAGAGACAAAGGCTCTGCACTGCCCTTTGTGCATGGAGGTGATGGCCAGAGCCAGGAGCTGCCTAGGGAAAGACAAGGAAGGCAGGATCCCATCACCAAACCAAGAGAGACATCCCCAGTGCCATCCCAGCAGAACAGCAACCTCTACTCCCTTTAGAGTCTTGCAAGGGGAAGATTTTGGCTCAGGAAAGGTGCTGTTGAACAGCCACCTCCCATCCCATCTACCCCATCCTGCTCCAGCTTCTCCTCCACCAGCACAGCCCTCAGACCCACCAGCCCTGCACACCTCTGATTCACTGGCTATAAAAGATGAATGGGAGCAAACTGGAAGAAAGAAGCCAAACCTCAATGGTTCATTAGCTGGTCCTGGGACAAGGCTGTGTGCAAGGTGACAGTGCCCCATGCCAGGGCTCAACGAGCAGCTTGGCTGCTTCACTTCCAGCTTGCACTCTGGCAGCTTTAGCTTCCATGCTCCCTGGCCTGGGGATGCTTTTAGAGGGGACAGGGCAGTTTGTGCTTCCCACAGGACAGAGGAAGCTGCTCTCCTCTATGGAAACCTGTGCTTTCAGCAGGTATTTGTAAGGATAGACCTCAGCCTGAGGACTGGGATGCAGCATCCTCTTGAGTTATTGCATCTGCTGGACCTCTGGTCAGTCTGCAGCCCCCACCACACTCAGACCTGCAATGGGGAGTCTGACCTGCAATGCAGCCTGAGATACCTTAGAGGATGGATCCAGACCCCCTGTGCTGCACAACCTTTGTACCCAAGTGGGACCAAGTGGAACAGGGCCGCAGGTGGCCTTGGTCTTGCTCTGGAAGGCTCATGACCAAATCGATCCCCCAGGCAATGGAAAGGATGGACCTGAACCCAAGTCCTGGAAAATGCATGGAGAGCCTGGGCCAGTTTGCACCCCAACACAGCAGAGCTGGGCTAAGCAGCAGGTTTGCAGAGAGCTTGCTCTAGAGAAGAGCTGCTCCGACCATGCCAGCATCACCAGCTGGGAAGAACTGAACAGCTCCATCCCCACTGCCTGCTCTCCCCTTGCTTCCCACGGGATCCTCTGGGCAGGGGAACAGCAGCAGTGAGAAAAATCAGGGATCGGCTGCGGGAAACAATCCCTGAATCCAACCCCTCACAGCTGCTGGTGGCAAAGCCCCGGTTCTGAGAGCTGCAGCTCAGCCCGGCGGGGGTCAGCAGCCCCAGAGTGAGCTACGTGCCCAAATCAAAGGCAGGCGCAATCAGAGCAATCCAAACAACACACGCAAACGGGCTATTTGCAAATAAACAGAGCGAGGCAGAGCTCCCCAGCGGAAGCGGCAGGGGAAGGAATGCTCTCCAGTTTGGGAAGGTTGGGATCCGCTGGTGGGCAGCGCGAGGAAGGAATGCGGTGACGTCCGTCCAGCTAATAGATTGGGGAGGTGAATTATGCAGGGTGAATTAGTCGCAAGGCTCTCCATCCCCGTGAGGAAATGAGGGTGCAGCCCTATGTGAATGGGACCCCAGTGGGGCATCAGCAGTGATGTCTTTGGGGGGTTTTCACCCTGGCAATGGAGTGGAGGGACAATGGAGGTGGGGGATATCGTGCCAGGAGATGTGCGGAGTGCCAGGGGCCATGCATGTGCTCTCACAATGGGTGACAGCCATGGGCACGGCTCATTTGAGTCAAGGCATCAAGCAGGGACTGGCCAGTGCAGGCAGAGCACCTTGCCACTCTTCTGCCACCTTTGTGCCCCTGCCTGGCTTTTTGCTCCCCCAAAGCTGGTGCCATCCCTGTCACTGACACTTCCATAGGCACTGAGTGTCCTCCAAACCCCAAAAGCCTTGTTTTTCGGGCTCCCTCAAAGCAGAGCCACCCCACACAGGAATGATAACAAATCCCCAAACCCTGTGGCCACACGAGCAGGATCGCTGTGCTCCACACGCGATGTAACACCATGGTTCACACCTAAACTGTGCAGGGGAAGCCTCAAGCATGTGCCGAGCAATGCAGGGAGCGCACCCACAGCCAGGACTCCTTCCTGTGCCCCACTCCCAGCCCTGCTCCAACCCCATTGGGTTTCTTTCCCTTTTTAACCATGCATCGCTCCCAAGGAGCGGTTTCCTGGGCAGTGACGTGACCCTGCTCCCCCGAGAGCCAGCGGCTGTCCCTGGGATTCATTCTCAGGGTTATAAAACCCTGCAGCCATCCCCAGGCTGGGTTTTCCCTCCATGGGGCCATGCTGGGAACACAGTGGCACGGGGCAAAGGGCAGGACCTGCTCCTACTGGGGTCCAGCATCCCCACGAGCCTTTCACCCCAGCAGTGATGGAGAGGAAGAGGAAGGCGACAGCGCTATCCCACATCCTCCTCTACAACAGCAAAGGGAAACACGACCACGGATGCTGGCAGCAGGAGGGTTCCAAAGCCACGCAGAAGGCAGAACAAGGATGCATGGGGACAAGCTGACAGGCCCCTGGTGAGAATGCAAAGCACACACAACACCTCTGCCCTGTCAGAACTAAAACCTGGAGCCGTGCCCTGGGCTGCTCAGTTCTACAGCCCAGGAGCCCACCCCTGGTTATTACTGGAAGCAAGACATTGAAATCCAAGCACAAAGTGGTGGCTCCGTGCTCAGGGACACGGTGGGGTGGCCCACAAGGGAATGCACCAACTGAGGTGCATCCAGCTCTGACCAGCACTTTCAAACAACCCCAAAGAGCCCCAGCCCAAGGCAAACCCCAACTGGGGACCAGGGGAAGACAACCACAGAGGAGCCCATCCTACTGCCAACAGGGTCTGGCTATGGGGATGGCTGGTGGTGAGAGCAAGGGCCAGGCAGGCACGCTGCTGCATGGTGCCATCAACACCCAGGTTTATGAGGCACTGGGGAAGCTGTTACGTTACCAAATGCCATCCGTCTGGGGAACCAGTAGGTGCTGAGGAACAGCCACTGCCAAGACAGAGCATTTATAGACACGGATATAGGTATTTTAAGAAGTAAAAGACAAAAATTGTCTCTGTGAGCAAGAGGAAGGTCGTGAGTAGTGGGAGAGAAGACAGAGCTGCCAGCTCCTAGCATCCATTTCACATTATCAGTTGAGGATGGCAATCTTCTTGCAATTCCCGCATTACTGATGGGGAAACTGAGGCAGGGCATCCTTTGGGATTTCCTGAGCCCCCTGTGATCCCAAGCCCACAGGAGCTGCCAGTGCAAAGATGAATCCCTCGAGATATCTACCCCAAATGCTGCTCACACACAGGAAGGCATTCCAGTGGGACTGTCTGAGGGATGAAAGACAGAGAGAGGGACAAGCCAGAAGAACCAGCTCCCCCCAGTCTGCTACCCCGCAGGGACCTTGGCGGGGGTCACAGCAGCAGGATTGGGACACAGAGCCTCCCAATGCCTACCTCATAGGAGCAGCATCACCGGGCCTGCTCAACCCCAAAGAGACCACCCCAAGCACCCAGTGGGGCTCAGCACCACCCCTCCATGCCCCCAGGACCCACATGAAGGCAGAGCGGGACCATCAGCCTCCCAGTTGGGGGTTCCCATTGCACATCTTCCCATCCCCAGGGGCGAAAGGGGCGCATGGGGCACATCCTCCCTGAGGCCAGCATCCAGGAGCAGCTCCCAGCACCGGCTGCTCCCAGAGGGAGGAAGAGGAGAGATAGGGAGAGGGAAGAAGAAGGGCATGCATGGAGGGAACAGCATGAGAAAGGCGATGCGCTGCCAATTGTGCCAAGTTGTGCAATGCTCAAATGTCACCATGGGTTCCTCTTTTGTTCCCCCAGCGGGGAAGCGGGGCCGGACCCCCCCTGCTAATGCCCCCCCACACACACCCCGCCTTCTCCTCATTTCATTTCTAGCAAAGCCAAAGCCTCTCTGGATTCCCTGCAGCACCCCCGGGTACCAACAGAGCATGATAGCGAGGTGTGCCCGGCCTTCGGGGTCACTGCAGAGAGGAACCATCCCCTCCAGCTGCTGCTGGCACACTGCAATCCCTCCCTGACCTCCTGTCCTGCCTCCCTCCTCTCGCCAAGACAAAACATTCCAGCTTTTTCCTCCTTCCAGGCAGCGACTCCATGTATTTCCACAGCTGGCAATGCCAGAGCAGCAGCTTCACCCCGCATCCGCCCAAGGCAGCAGTGATGCGCAGGATGCTCCGGTGCATCCCCAACCACACGGTACACATACAAGGTGCTGCCCTGTCGCTATCCCCAGCCCCACCACTGACCCCGCACTAAAACAGCACTCAAAACCGGGGCAGGCGAGGTGATGCAGAGCAGCCCCAGTCCCGTTATCTGCACAGCAGCCCTCCTTGGAAAGCAAACCCAGGGGGAACTGTGTGCCAGCTTAATTAGAGGGGAGAGAGGCAAATGGCTGTAAAGCAAAGAGGAGCCTCATTAGAGGTTACACAACAATTCCTTAATCAACCAAGGATGCTCCATGGATGCAGCCGCTGGTTTGGCCACAGCCCCCCACCCAGCTTGCAGGATGGGTGCACACAGCAGTTGCCAGCACCTTTTCAACAGCAAGCAGGGACATAATGCAAAGTGACAGCATTAACCCTCCAAACATACACGTGTCGGGTCCCCACAGCCCACCCAGCACCGATCCATCACCACTGCCCCTTCATCTGCAGAGGATGCTGAGCCAAAACCCTCTCCGCCAGCAAGGAGATGCTGAGGAAGCAGGGTGTACAGCGCTCTACCACGGCACCACACAAGCGATTCCTCGATCAGAGGAACCAGCCTCAGCAATTTCAGCAGATGCCAGTTTGCTAAAGCTCCCCCCACACCCCCAACCCTGCGAGCTCCGCGTTATCCCGGCCTCTTATCCGGGCAGGCGTGGGCCAGGCAGGAGGAGCACGGAGCACCCAGCACTGCCAGCTCTCCCAGCCAGCTGCTCCCCCGGCTGTCCCGGCAGCTGGAGTCGTGGGAACACACCAGAAATCGCTACAAGAGCACGAAAACATAAATCATGCTCCTCGTCCGCCGCTCGGGATGGGGCTGCAGGCGAAGGGAAGATGCTGGTTGTGCCGTTTCTCAGCTTGCTGGGTTTACCAAGTGTCTCTATCAGCTTGGAGGGAAACAACAGCCCAAGGACAAGGGATCAAACGCAGACCGGGAGTACCTCCAGGAGCGGTGCTGGACTCCCAGGGTGGCAGCTGGAACACAAACCACACTTAAGCCTTGACATTCCTCAGGCACCAGCAGCTGCCTATGCTGCTGCACAGAGTGGTACAGGTATAGGGTACCATGCCGCTACCCTGGTACCCAGCATCCTCACCCTCAGACTGGTCACAGGATGCTGCTGGTGATGAGTGAGGAGGAAACTCCCACTGACACTCCTGGCCAGGCTATTTCCCACTTTTGTAAAAGCAAACTAAAATCCACATATTTAACAGTGATTAGGTGTTTCAAGTCACACTCATTAGCACCGGCTGCAAGTATCCCTGATGCTGAAGTCCAATCACCCTGTGTGCCCATGCACCTTCAGTAGCAACAGTTGGAAGAGTTGGGGGGGTACCAGGATCTGTGTCACCCTACAGGGAGCTGGCATGGGGACACCAACCTTCTGCACTGCTCCAGCTGGGCACGGTGAGATGTGACAGGAAGGGCAGCATAGATCCCTGCAGAGACCTGAAACGCTCATCTCCCGCCCAACCTCAGCAGGGCAGGATCAGGCCCCTTGGGAACTGCCAACAGCGTCTTCCCCTTCCTCCTCCTCCAGCCCAGCTGCAGCACGGGGCCGTGGGAGGTGGGAATGAGGCAGCGAAAGGTATGGAACGTGGCACCAAACCCAGCCATAAATAATCTCCTGAGCGCAGCCAGGTTTTACAGCCTTTTCCCCACCTTCCTCCAGCAAACCTGGGAGCGTCCTGGATTCCTAACCTGGAAAAACAGAGTGATAAAGTGGAAATAACAGCGACTTTCTCCCTTCTCCTGAAGGGACGGGGATGAAAAGCAGCAGGGTTGGGGTGAGTTGCTGCCTCACCCAGCTCCGTGGGCAGCACCAGCCGTGGCAAAGGGGCAGTGTGACCCATGTATGGGTACAGTAACCAGAGCCCCTCCACTGCTTCCCCAACCCAGGAATATTTTATCTCATGAATAAGACATGGACAGGATTGCCAAGAAGATGCTGCCTCGCGTCACTTTTCCTGTACGCCTGGAGGCAAATCATCTCATCTGCCATATGCATCAGTTCAGCGTATAAAATCTGTGGAATAATAACAACAAGGGCTTTCTTCCTCCTCCCCACCGTGCTCTCTCGTGCCTATTGGGAATGCAGACTCCTCGGCATGGCATCAGCTGCCTGCACGCTGCAGTGCCTGGCACGCCTGCACCCATGGGTGCCACATCACACCAGCACATGATGCTGCTTGGGCTGCCTGTCCTTGGAAGATAGACCAGGCACAAACAAGGCAGCCGGCCCTCCCTGCCTTCCCTCAGGGCGTTTAACGCTAACGTGATAATCTCCTCTCCCCACGCAAACACGAGTTGTCTTGGAAGAGCAATAAAGGAGAATCAAAATGGGAGTCTGGGAATGCTGGACATGTGCTAAGCCACCACTCCGGCATGGCTTGAACGGCCAAAAGGCAAACAGGGTGATGCCTGCGGCTCCGGTACATCCCAATGCGGAACAAGGGGGAAACACACTGGCAGCATCCCACATCATCCTAACCCGGTTTAATCCACTTCAGCCTGATGGAAACATGGTGGGTAAGGACCACAGTTTGGGGGGTAAGTGGACTGTCACAGGCTGGAGCTGCTCACCGTGCCCTCACCAACTGGACTCCAGCTTCAATCCACAGCATCCTTCAGAGCTACAAACACCAAAATCTCTGCCCACACAGAGATCTCCACCAAGTCAGCGACTCATTCCAGAAGGGGTCTTAGCAAAAGCATCCCAGGCACCGCATGCACACGAGTCCTTGCTGGGGCTGTATTTGTTCAGTCATGCAGACCTATTGATTCAAGAGCATTAATTGGTCTTCACTGTTCAAACACCGACCTCAATTAGAGCCACTTTTCCTTTTCTCCCCCCTTTGCTGGATCCTTCCCCTTGGCTCTGCTAGTTTAAATACCAGAATACCTCCACTGGCCTTGGGGAGGCTCAGCGTTAACTGTACATTTGTATCTAATTTATAGTCAGGCTCTTCGCTGCCTTAAATAAGGATGCCTCTAAAGGGAAGGGGAAAGAAAAGACACCCGGGGATGCAAGGCTGTCATTATAACAGGGATTTGGAGATGGCACCGCCATGATGTTCATCTGGAACAATGGCACAACCTTTCCCTAGCACTTATCCCACTTATGCCATGCACATCCCAAAGGCAGAGCACTGCTATGTCCCACCACAGCCCGCTCAGCCTCCAGCCCCCTGGTAGCCAGGAACGCAACAACCCTTGAAGCTGCTCTAATTCTCATTATTTCCTCCCAATGATTTCCTACCCATGGCATCCCAAGCCAAAACCCAGGAGAAAACAGCCGGGATTTCAGATTTAATTAAACCTCCCTGAGCTGGCTACAGCCCTCCTTGGATGCCAGCACGGATGCTGTTATCACCGAGCCCACGGCACACAGTGGGATGAGCCCACACCAATGCCAGGGACCAGAGGAGACAACTTCTGCCTTATGCTGGCATTGAGTTCCCTACTAAAATCCATGGCCTGGGGCAAATTCCCACCCCAGAAGCACCACACTTGTCAGGGTAAGTAGTCAAATAGCTGGAGATTCTACCCCAGATCCCTATCTATTTTCTTTACCATCTTGCTACTGGTTGAATGGAGCCCTGAGATCTTCAGCCCAGTGCCAAAACCATGTTGGAAACCAAAAGCTGACTTCATGAAGTCAGAAAGGGAGAGGCAGACTGCACTGCCCAGCTCTGCCCATGGTCTAAACTAAACCCCAACAAAGCTTTTCCCAGGTCACCAATGCTAAAGAAGGTGAGGGGATGCTGAAGGCACCTATGGGGACCTCAGCTCCCCCACCGCCTCCATGCTGGAGCTCCTCAACAGAGGCAGGAGCACCCAATGAAGCCACCCAAAACTGCAGGTTAACTCTCTGTCTATGGACATATGGTCTGGGAAGGACAGCAAGGAGGTGGCTGTGACAAGGACCTGGGGTTTTCTCTGCGTGGAGCACAGCAAGTTGTCTACAGAAGGTATCCAGGGTGCAAAGCTTACGGGAAGTGGAGACACACAACATCAGTTGTGCTCTCCCACACCAGCCACCCCGATCTGTTCCAGCAGAACCTGGAAAAGGAGCACAAAGCACCTCCAAGAGAGTGGAACTTCCCAGTTTGCACCCCAAATTGCCAGCTAGGTAGAGCAGGAGCAGGGAAAGTGTGACCTGTCCCTGGGGAAAGGCCGAGCACTGGCATGACCTGAGCTCCATGCCCGGCTTGTCTCAGCATGCTGGGTTTTCACATGTCATAGAATCATAGAATAGTTTGGGTTGGGAAGCACCTTAAGATCATCCAGTTCTTTAAAAGATAAGCCGGAAAACAGTCTCGAGAGCCACCAGCAGCACCACTGGCCAAGGTGGCTCAGGCCAATGGGGTTATCCTGGTGCATTATCTCAATACCAAACCACTCCTTCCTTTTGCCATTTATTGTGGATATCTGACTATTTTCCCCTTGAACTCTAAACAATGAAATGTCCAACACAAGCAGCAAAGAACCCTGGAGCAGTCCTATTTCAAGCTATGTTTCACAGGGCACAGGGTGAAGTGTGCAGTGAGATTTGGGGGTGAAGGGAGCAATTTCCCATTGGGTTAGAGCCAGGAAGGAGCGAAGACAGCTGCCGCTGCCCTGGGAGCTCTTTTCAATGGGCAGGAGAAAACAGGCACATCACAACAACTGCAAAGGTGGCTCCTTACTGTCAGCCCAAACAGACAGCAGAGCTCTGACACGGAGATTTTCCATGGTTTTCATGTCCATCACTGCACTTTGTGCCTGACCAGGATGGACGCACAGCCCCAACCCACCTCTCCTGCACCACCAGCCCTGCTCTCGGCCAGCATTTATCCAACAGATAAGCCACAGGTAAAACTCCAAAGAGCCTCAACCATTACAGATCTCCGATCCTACCCAACAAGTACCTGATCAAAGTTAGAGATCAAGTCTTCCAGAAGAACAACGTGAGTTGGATGCTGCTGAATGTGTTACCTGTGTCTCCCAGCCTGACACAGACCAAGCACCAGCAAAGAGGAGAATAATAAAGAGGGAAAAGGTTGCCCTGAAAGTTCACAAATAAATATTCACCACCTCAGTTCGCAGCCCTTAAGAAATCAAATATAAAACCCCCTAAACCTGTAAACTTTCCCAAAGCAATTGCATTTATTCACAGAAACCCAGAGGTACTCCTCAGCATCCGTGCAATGTGGTTTTGGTGGTAGGTCTGCAACAAGGCAGGAGGAAAAGCTGAAATGCATTTGCAAGAAACACTTCAACGGCTCCAACTAAACGAATTCCTAAAATTTTCAGCCTTTTATGGGATAAATTCAAGGAACTTCTGCATTTGCTGAAGTGATCCTGCACAAATGCTGCACCCAGCACGTGTGTGCAACCTGACATCCACAGTGAGTTACAACAGCCAGGGCTGCTCTGAGATCTTATGGCTTCACCATGGTGGAACCCCAGCAGACACCTTATACCTGCTAGCTACAAATCCCAATTAACCTGGAATAGCTCAGAGTAGTTAATGAGGTGCTGAGCAAGCCATGGGAAGGGCTGTGTGCAGAGCTAGTGCATGTCCCGCTGGATGCTGCCCATCAAGGAGTGATTTTCCCAGCCTCTACGCCACATTTTGGCTGCTTGGAATACTCCAGCTTGGGATACTGAGGACGAGGTGACCCCAGACACAGCAAGGAAAACCAGCCTGTGGTTGCCTGCAAATATCCTACTGCAAAACCATTTTGCCTGCAGCGAGGTAGCTTCCAGCCCTCCGGCCCTAAGCACCTCTCATTTTTCCTCTCCTTCAGCAACCCAAAGCCCATTGGACGTTTAATCCATATTATTCCCCCCCCTCCCCAAGACCTACTGCCCTCATGAGGGAAATAAAACAGATAAGCACCATGCACCATCCCATCTTCATCAGGCTGGAACACCCCATGGCACTGCACCCCTGGGTCACCTTATGAGCCCAGCTCTCACCAACTCCCTGAGGTCCTGCAGCCCCTATGGTCTCCCTGCAATCCCCCCACCCTGCAGCGGTGGGTTCACCTCAGGATAAACCCCCCTCCCCAACACTCCCCAGAGCAGAGATTTAACGCAGCTATGCTAAAAAGCTACCCGGCCCGTTTCCATGGGTACATGAGGCACATGTTGCTATGTGATGTTCGGTCCGTTACCATGGAGACAGCAGGGATGTCACCACGCAGGGCTTATTAGTTGCCATGGCTATTAAAAGGCACTTGTCCTCTGGGGACCTCGAAGGACTGGGGGCCACCAGCTTCCCCAGTGCCTCTCTCTTGGAGCCGGAAGAGTACCTGGCCATGCGGGTCCCCAGCACCACACTGGTCCCTGAAGCCACGGTGGCCTGATGGTCACCTCCAAACTAAGATAATTAGGGAACCCAGCCCCACATTTTCCTACCTACAGAGGCAGGACACCACATGCCCATAGGAACATTTGACATCTCTATGGTCAGGTTTTCAGCTCTTCCCTCCCTCTTCCTCCCTTCCTCAGTCTGCTGCAATGAGCCACATAGCACGGCATAGCCCCTGCCTATTGCTAAATCCCATTTTTCCAAGCACAGAGAGCTCCTTGCTCCTTTCTCCAGATCCTACAGACAACTGAGCCACCAGCACCCAGCACAGGATCCAGCCCCCAGCAGCTCCCAAGTGCAGCATCACACCCTGGCTCAGATCAAGGCCCTGAACCCACCGCTCTATCCTCTCTCCAGCTGCATTCCAGGAGGGAATCCAATCCAAGAAACACCTGGATTTTATTTATTTCTATTTCCCCCCACTTTAGATAAAGCCAGGCCCCACTGCAGAGCTTCCACACTGCCTGGCCAGGACCATGTCTGAGCCCATCTCTCTCCGATCATAAACCACTTCCCCAACAAGCTCAAAGTAGAGGCTCTTATGCAGCCATATAAACCCATGGAAAATACTTACACATTTCATTAAATAAAACAAAGGTATTATTTTCTCATCATTTTGTTAGATTTTCTAGGAAGGATATAATTTTTCATTTAACTCCACCAGATAAAAAAAAAAACCCACAACTGGAAACCTATGGAAAGGTATATTATCCTGTAGTGGAAAATCAGATTCCTCCTACACAATACTATAGGAGGATTTAAATATAACATATAGGAATATAACACGCTATTAAATTGTATAGTATCTTTCTAGAAAGACCTACAGTATAGGAGTGAAAAGCCCTCCCCAAACCTATTCTGTTTCAATCTAGCCCAGCTGGTTTCCTTTCTATTGCATGCTGCAAGACTTCTCCTGAAAGGGTAAGGTTTTAATTGCGCCTTGAAACGCTGCCGCAATCACGCTCCAAGAACAGCTCCAAACTCCTCTGGATGCAACAAACACCAGCAGGACACCCCAGCTGTGGGATGGATGCAAGGATGGACACAGGGATGGACGCAACCATGTGCTCTGCCACAGTCAAAAAACACCTTTATTGGCAGAGGAAAGAGGGGCCCAGCAGGGCAGAGCTCATCCAGCCCCTTGGCCTCATAGGCGCAAAGCAATTTCGTGTTTCAATTTAACCAGTCCCAGCCCTCTCCCACTGCTCAGAACCCCAAATATTAAGGGGGGAAGCAAATAGTTATTGGTGCCCCAGCATCGTACACCCATACTCTTCCCCCTCTGAAAGGAAAATCAAGGGTTAGAGATAAAAGTTGCCTTTAGCTGTTGCCATAGAGACTCTCCGGCTCCAAATGGAAACCCCAAATCTTATCAAAAATGAAAGAATTTAAGATTTTGATCAGCGAGAACACACAGGAGGGCCAGGAGCATCAATGCTTATCCTTGCCTTAACAGTCTCTGCCTTCACCCCTCATTTAGTCACATCCTAAGAGCTGGCCTGGAGCAGGGAAGGAAAGAGAAAGGAACGAAAGCAATGAAAACCCCATCCGCTTTCAAGTATTTTCTCTCCCCACCAAAGCAGCCGCTCGCTGGCCAGGCTGATTTCTGGACCAACAACCCACCAGCCAAGCTGTTTGTGTTCCCGTTTCCTTCATCCCCTGCCAGAAAAAGAGAATAAAATCCAACAATACAAGCAAGGCAAAATATTTGCCGGGACCGCCGCTGTTTCTCCCATAAACTTCAGCTCCCAGGAGCAGGAGGGAGGAAAAACACAAGGAAAATAAGGAGAAAATCCCCACTTCTCGCACCACGAGATGGTTTTGTGACTGTCTCGGTACTGCTCTTTGCTGCTGCATCCTCCATGTTTACTCCTGACCCGACTTCCACTGCAACCACACATCAAACACCGTGGGATAAACTCACTGCTCTGGCATTTTCACTGCTTGGCAGAGACCCGGCTCCGGCCGTGGCCCCTGGCTAAGACAAACACTGATGGGAGCATGCTTTGGTGGCTGTTTTCCCTCTGCCAGCCCCGGCAGCACACTGCGGTGTGCCAAGGTGGCCGGAGGATCCCGTTTTACCACTGCTTAAGACTTGTGGTGAGTTAGGGAAGGGATGGAATCCACCAGCGGTGCAGGAATGGGAGCACTGGTTTCACCAGGCAGCGGGATGCTGGGGATAACCAAAGCCACAGCACTGGGGAAAAGCCTCCGGTGCCAAGGGGTGTTGTGTTTCGTGCCTGAGGATACAGAGTTTGAGGAATACCAAAACAAGGAACTTCAAAAAGGAGCGGTGTTGGCCCAGGGAATATTGTTCTATGAGCTCAGCCTCTTCGGAGCAATGGAAAAAATCACGCGCTGACCCCGAAGGGATGGCAGGAGGATCGGTGTGCGGGGGCCGAGCAGAGAGACGTGCCACCAGCATCCACCCAAGGGGCCCAGAGGGGAGCTGAGGGGACACTGGCACCACCCATGGCAGCACCCTGATGGAGGGGTAGCTCCCCCTGCACACCCCAAGCTGCTCCACAGCCCCAAAGCCAGGGGAGGACCCAGACCCCTGCAAGCCCCCCGCATGCTGCTGTATAGAGGTGAGCTTGCTGTTGGCTTGCAGGCAGGCTGAGGTGTCTCTGCTAAACCTTCCACCACCATAGTCCCTGCTTGGCTTCTCAGCCAGCTCCTCACATTTACCTGCTGCTGCACACCCAGATGCCCACCAGGATAAAGGTTCATTTGCTTTCTGCTAACCCCATCCTTGCCAGCAATGAGGGATGCAGGATGCATCCCCACCACTGTCAGCTCCTCCAGGAACCAAGAGCTGGAACCAGGACCCCTCTGGTAAAGAAGGCACTGGAGGGAGTTACAGGCTAAAAGAATCACTCTAGCACCAGCTCATCACTTGAACAAGATGAGTTTGGTTTGGGGGCTGCTGGGAGAGATCCGCGACTCCTTTCTGTGCCTTTGCTCTTCTTCCATTGCAAAAGCCAGCCTCATCACCACGCTGCAATGCCCTGGGCTCTGGGTATGTATACATGGTGAGTACATGTGTATGTACACACACACTGTCTGCAACACTACAACTGCCCTGGAGTCCCTCAGGTGCTCTCAGAGCCACTGCTAATCTCAAGGACCTTTGCTCCTCTTGGCTGTTCCCACTCCTCCTTTGCCCTGCAGCACCTGCACGGCCTTTGAGGTACAGGGTTGATGCAGAGGATGCCATCTCCTGCACTCAGATAAAGGCTAAGGACCACTCCGAATGAGGAAACAGCTCCTGAGTGCCCGCGCCGTCCCATCCCCCTTGAGCAGCTCCCTCGCCTGCTTTCTCTCGCTGTGCTGTGTGTGGGTGTATATGGAAACGAGATCTTTCCAGCTGAACTGCAAAATGAAATGCAGAGATCACAACTCCTCGAATAGCTCCATCGCGCGCACACACACACACACACCCCCCAACCTCCATCCTGCCCCCGATGCAAAACCCAGGCTATAGTAAAAAACACAGGGATGGCAAAATCAAGGTGTTTGGTAGATAAAAAAGGGGGGGTGGGGGGGAGTGGAGAGGGAAGCACAGCAAAGTGCTTTTGGTGCATCCTTTTGTCCCCCGGTTCACTACCACATTTACAGCTTGACCGCCACTTGCCCAATCCTCTGTGCTCCCAGAGCAAGCAACGCAGTATCATGGGGCTACAGGCAAAGAGAAAACAAAACCCAGCAGAAAGCCAAGCCCAAAACCCAGCTGCGAGATTTGAACATCCAGAGCCCATTTACTGAGACGAAGGAAGAAGCGTCTCCACCCTCGCTGCGGGTACCCTGCACTGGCCTTGGGCTCCTCTGCTGTTTTCCAGCCTGGTAAAGAACAGGATTCCCCTGTGTTGCTGCTAAGAGCAGCTCCTGAAGAAGAAGGGGCTTCAATTTGCTCACAGCAGGGGATATTGCTCCCATGGGAGATGCGTGTTGGTGGCTGGAGGAGAGAGGCAGAGCCCAGGGAAAGGGCTGCAGGAGGGGGTAGGATATGCTCCATCCTAAGGGATGGGCTGGCAGGGTACAATAGAAGCATCTTAACAAACACCCCCCCATGGCAATGCCTAACCCAGGGAAGGCACGCACAGGGGTTGAAGCAATGAGCAAGGGGCAATGGAGAGGGCTTGGAGCACTGTTCATCTGCCTAGGGACTTCTCTGCTAACATGGGCTGTGGTGGAGAATGGGGTCAACACACGCTGCCATAAGGGAAGTCATGCAAGCAGCGAGTTACACCCTACATGAAACGGATCCCAAGAGGTGGGAAAGAAGCACGTGCCTTAGCTAGGAGGAGGACAGACTGCCATGGCTCAGACACCCAGGGATGTGCCCCAGCCTCACAAGGGGACCACAGCAGGACAGCCTGGCCCATACCATCACCAAACCATAAGCTTCTCAAGCTGCTGACCCCATGTGTGCACACATACACATGGCTACAACAGGTCCAGGACACTGAGAAGGCTACCTGCCCAGGCACGGGGCACCCTGAGCCATGAGACACCCTGTGCCAGCCCCATGGCCAGCACTGTTGCGTGCCTGGGGTGTCACATCCACTGGGTCATCAAGACTGGAGCATCTGCATGGCATCAAGGGCTGAAAGAGAAGATCTCATTCCTTTTTCCATGCTCAGAGATACCCAAACCTCTTTGCCAGAGCTATTGAGGGGCACATTGAGACCCCTTCAGCTTATCTCAGCAAGTCATCCTCCAAACAACTGACTAAGGGGGACAAAAATCCCAGGTACAAGATAAAAAGTGATCAGACAAGAATCTGAGGCTCCATTTGTGATCCACCCTGACTCCACAGCTGAGGAGCTTCACCTGCACCTCTTCCCCAAGTCAAAGCAAGCCCTGTGCTCTCCAGCACCGAGCTGGCCAGGGGATTACAAACAATAAAGCGATTTATGCAAGGCAAAGGCCTTCAAGATTTATGCCATATGCTCACAGTAAAGTGCAAACACTTTCCCCTCCGCACGTGGCCAAGTCCTTTGTCAGAGGAATTCGGGGTTTTGACCCCAGAAGTCAGGCTGAGTCTCCAAAGGAGTATCAGAGACAGATCTGCACTGTGACCCTGAGCAGATTATGGTCTCAGGGGCATACCCCGAGAGATATTTATGGTCCTCCAAAGCAAGATAAGTCAATAACCACACACAGTAGCAGCTACAAGTCAGATATTAATTTAATTCCTCTCCTCCCTGTCTGTCCAAATAAGCATTAATTCTATGGAGCATCAGGGCCTCGTTATTCATCATTCTCACTGGGGTTTCTATTTTCTCCCGTTAAGGTACAATTACTCCAGCCAGGCTATCCAGACATGATGGTTCACAAATCGGAGATACTCTGCACCTAACACAGGCACAGGGACCGCCAGCCCAGACCCAAGCTTCACGCTATTAGCAGCTAGCACGGATGCGGAGGAGGCTGGTTTAAAGTGCAGCCCATCAAATGCACTTGAAAGCCTCATTCAATCCACAGCAGAAGGAACATTTTATTCCTTCAGACCCCGGGGCTGAGCAGGAGCCAAGACATTTGCTCCCCTCCCATAGGATGCAGCCAACCCAACCCCCCTGGAGGGCTGTGCACCCCACCAAGGCAGTGCTCCCACCACCCCCCTGGAGCCGGGTTCTTCCCAAGTCTAGTCTCAACCCAGAGCTAAAAATGAACCTTATTCATGATTAACATCTATATTTGCATAGCGTGGCTGGCAGCTTAACACCAAATAAATGTTTTGGCAGAGGGAGTCGCAGGCATGGGGGCGAGCCCTGCCCTGCAGAAGGGAGCTGCAGCCTCGCCACGGGTTAAA
Source organism: Neopsephotus bourkii (assembly GCF_033783945.1). NCBI lineage: Eukaryota > Metazoa > Chordata > Aves > Psittaciformes > Psittacidae > Neopsephotus > Neopsephotus bourkii. Next base: position 6,337,057 of record NW_026902223.1, read on the forward strand.
CGAGCACTTTCTAATTGAATTAACAAATCATTAACAAGTCCTGGTCACCATCTGGGCAAGGGAGGGCTCTGCAGGAGGAGGAGCCAGTGCTAAACCTGACCTGATTAAGTTATGAATCACAGGGAATCCTGTGATAAACCACCACCACCACCACCACCACCACCCCGGGGTGGATGGGCTGCCAAGGTGGGTGAATCCCCAAGCATCCCCTCGCCCAGCTCCATCGCTGCCGGCCGTGGGCTTGCCTTCAGCCCTGGAGCATCTCGAGGCCGGTTCATTGGATGCACTGGGGGAAATCTCTTGGAAAAGACCCAAATTAGAGATAAATATGAGGATGCTTCGCACCAGAAACCCTGTAAGTGTGGGGCTAGCTTGTGGATTACAGTAAATAAATCCCCTTTTCTTTATAAGCTCATCTATGCCAAGCTCCCACTCTCGCCCATCACCTGCTTTAGCATTCTCGGCCCCCTCCTGCCCTCACTCCTGGGTTTTTCATCCCAGCAGAGGGAGAGAGAAAGATGGGAGGATACAAGTGACAAGAAGGGCTAAAAATTAAAGAGACAAAAACCCCATGAACCACCAAAGAGCCAGTCCCACTTAGAAAACATGTTAAAAATCCCAACCAAAACAGTGTTTCAGGCACAGGAGCCAAACCAATCGACAATTTCCATTCACTTGTGACTAATGGGTGAACTTCTGAGGGTTGAGTCATGGGCACATCCCTGTCCCACGTACATGTGAGCGTGTCCCTGGCTGGGAGCTCACATGGGACCTGCCTGGCCATGCTGCACCTTGGGCACATTGTGCTGGTCCTGGCACCCCAAAAGCCTGCTTCCCGTTAGGCAGTACCCAGCCACATGGCAGCCGTCATGGAGAGAGAACAGAAGAGTTCAGGTTGGAAAGGACCTTAAGATCATCTAATTCCAGCCTCAAAGTTCCTCTCAGCAAATATTCAGGCTGAAAAATGTGCTTTTTTTCCATCTGCTTGAAGCCTCTTTGATGGGGCTTTTGTAGGAAGCAGATGTGAGAGCATCCCAAAGCACGATCGGTCGTTACTCACTCTGTTATATAAAACCATGAGAATTTCCTTTCTTTTCCTCTCTATTTCTTCACGCCAGGCCAGATTCCTGGGTGAGAGGCCAAGGCTGGTGAAAGCCAAAGCCAAGCAAACCCAGGCTGGGGGAAACCTCCGCGTGCATCACCAACCAAAGGGAATATTTCACATCTAGGTCGCTCAGCGGAGAGCCAAGGCGCCGGGGAAGGGAAAGCCACGATCTGGCCCCGTAACAAACCCAGAAACACTTCGGTTCCTAATTAACGAGGAAATTCAACCCCCTCCAAACCACAGTGAAGCTTCAAAGCCCTCCCAACCTGACTCCGGATGCTCCATCCCCGGCTCCCCATGGACGGCCCCGCTCCTCATCCGCAGCAGCCAGCAAAGCCGCCCAGGGGCAAAAGGCTCCCCGGGGCTCCTTTTCCAAGGGAAAACGATTCCATGATCCAAATGAAAAAGCCATTGGGGAGGCTCATTTTGGTCAAAGGTTTTGCTCCCAGTAAAACAGTAGAGAGAGAAAAGGAGAGCTGAGAGCTGGGCAGGGAACTTGGGGCAAGCAAACACTTGGTCTTTTCTGCACGGAAAAAAAAGAGAGTGAAACAGAGTTTAAAGTAAAAATAGGAGAGAAGCTTTTCTGAGCAAGACGCCAAAATATCTGCAGGGGATATGGGGGGAGAAGAAAGCAAAACATTTTCTATGCATCATAAAATCCCGGTCATTTCCAGACCAGCTCAAACACCCAGTGCTACTGAATAGGGGCGAGAGCACAAGAGCGGATCAGGTTGAGAGCTCTGCATGGAGACACATCGGCCCCATGGATGAGCAGCGGCTGGGGTGGTCCAGTCCCATCCTACATTACCCTCCCTCCTGTCCTGCGGAGAGGCTGCGATCCCCTCCCAGGCTCCACATGAGAAGCTGATCCCTGGAGACAGCCCCAGATGGGAGCCCTTGTTCCGGATTTCCTACAAGGAGCCAAGGCAGAGCTGTCCCCAAGCAGAGCAGGGTCCCCAGGCAGGACGGGGCCACCCCTCCCGGCCGGGGCTCCCCGCGCCGGGATGACATAACCATGAACTGCATGAGGCCGAGCCTTTTGTCTGCGTGCCGGGAGAGAGGGAGGGAAAGCAAGAAAGGAAGAAAAGAAAGAAAACTTCTGGAAGTCATTACGATTCCTCTGCTCCAGTCTCCTTTTTGGCAGACAGTTCCCCTCTCCCCCCCTCCATTCGCTCCCCCCCCACCACCCTTCAGCCCGCTTCAAAATGCCAGCCTATGATTTTTAAATGAGAAAAAGCTGCGCTGTACTCCAAGCACTTGGATAAACTCCTACACAAACTTCCAGATGTGACACAACAGCCTGGAAGAGGGAACTCGCAGAAGAATCTCCTTGAAAAACACACGCGCGCTCAGGGAGCAAAGGAAGCGCCTGGCTGCCGGCACAGCCAGGCGATGGATGGATCCAGAGATCCCTGGTGACATGTGGTGTGGTACCTAGATGAGAACCGAGTGGCTCCTGGTTTGCTGGAGAGGCAGCAATGAGAGATGCTGGCTGCTGTACCTATGGAGGTGAATAGCACCCGCTGCTCCCACTGAGCTCCTGAACTGCAGGGAGGAGGTTTTGCAGTTACTTGTCCTCTGTGAGGATGGAAATAGCCACCGCATCCTCCTGCAGCCCTTGCTGCAAGGCGATGGGTTCTGTTTATCCCCAAGATGCTCACACAGGAGCTGGTGTGAGCCCAGGGATGCAGCATTACCTAGGGAGCAGCAGGATGATCCATTCCAAGCAGGGTCAAGGGGCTACAGGAGCCCCCCGCCAGCCTGGCATCAGGCAGAGAAATCATGTTCCTTATTTCCCCTGCAGGATCCATGGAAGGAGAACACACAGAGCATTTCCACCTGCCCTGGAGGGACCAGCCATTGAACCAGATCACAGGAGAGAAACAAGTTCAGGAGCACTGAGATGGATCAGACACAGGTGAACCAAACAGATTCAGACTCCTTTGTGGGGCTTTTAAACCAAAAAAAGATCCATTTCAGGTCCAGCCTCTCACATTGAAGCTTTTTGCTTTGTTAAACTCCAAAGTGAGGTGGGAACGGATGTACCAAAGTGTAAAGGACACTGCGTGCGCTCTCCCCTCAAAACACACCCTTCTGACAATGGAAAACACACAGTTTTAACCCTGTGCTGCAGTTAAACCCTTCCAACAGCAGCACATGCAGCACCCAGCTCTCCCCACAGCCTGGGAGGGGAATGGGGCTCCACTCACCCACTGCCCACACTCTGGGCATCCCCCATTAGGAAACATCTTCAGGCTTGGGAAGTCCAAACCACAGCACAGATCAGTGGGATCAGCCCTTGCCTCCACCATGCAGGCTCCTTGCTCGGGTACAGTGGGACACACGGACATCCTCATCCAGGGGAGCCGGACTGGGTTGAGCTCAGGGTCTTGGGCTGGCCAGCCCCCTCAGCACTGCCTTCCATGCTGCACTGGGCTCCAGCACAGCAGCTCCAGCATCCCATGAGCCAGCCTGGCACACACCTCAGCTATGCCTTGGCTTGAGGCCCTGAAGGAGCAGATTCATGACTTCCAGAGAGAGCTGAAGGCACTCACCAGCTCCTCATGATGGAGTCTTTGATCACCCACCACTTCCTAATGGGAAGCGACTGGAGTCATGCGAGGTGGCTGCTGGAAGAGCCCTCTGGGTTTTAATGCAGACCAAAGCAGGGCGGTTTGCTGTGACTGGTCAGAGACATGTTTCTCTCCCTTAAACCATCTCCAACACCCAAATCCTTGGGACCATGCAGCAGAGCAGCCAAGCAAGATGGGAGCTCTTCTCCCAGTGCTTCCCAAATCCCCCTTCCCAGCCAGGGCACTCACTGCCCTTCACCCTCTGAACCAGGAGGAAAACAAAAAGGGATTTCAACCAAATCTGGGGTGTCTTCCCCATCACAGCACCTTTCATCAGCGCTCTGCAGCCCCCCGTTGCTCCAGGCAGCAGCGCTCTGCAGGCAGACACAGCGCGGGGGAAGAGGCAGATTTCAGTACTACAATAGATATCACAAGCCGTTTCAGTTACACTGTTATTTTCCCGTTCAGAGCTCTTAACGCCAAGCAGTAGCATCCTCCCCACTTTCTCCATCCCCGCTCTTCAATCACTCCTCAGCTCTCAAGAAATAGCCTCGCTCCTTGTCTCTGATCAGAGCAGCAGCCTGGCACAGGCCCTGTTACAGCCTTTCATCCTCCCAGCCTTCACACTGCTTTTATTTCCTAAGTGAAAGTCAAGTAACTAGCTTGCCTCCTCATCTTCCCCCTGAGAGATGCCTGCTTCTCCTCGCAGTGCCAGCACGCACACCATGACACCCTGCCTGTCGCCGCAGCCCTTCCCAGCCCATGGGACCAGTGCTGTGACCATTAAGTACATCCCACCCATGTCCCTGCTCCTTCCCTTTGACCCAGGCTGTCCTTGCCCAGGGTAAAGCCTTTCATCCTGAAGCCACTAGGGAAATGGGGGTGGGAAACCAGGCTCATCCCTGCTGGGTCCTCGCAGAACCCAGAATGGTTTTCACTCAAAGACCTCAATCAGGATGAACTTTGTGACCTCTTTCCAGCCCTAAGGGAGGGAAGGATCAGGAGAGCAGTACAGGTCCCCCTATCTGTATCAGGCAGCAAGGGAGAAACCTCCCTGGCCCAAGCAGAGGATCCTCTGAATGGAAGCATGGAAGAAAAGCCCAACAAACCACCTTGGCAGCATCCTTACTGGACACGTGGCACATCAACCATCACCCTGTCCCTAACCCCGCATCATGGCTTAGGCTACCATGGTCACACAAGCTGCCTGGACATGGATGGAGATCGGTGTCCCAGGAGTACCAGCTGCAACCCAGGGGCATGAGCACCCCAGAGGCACCTCCAGCACCTCCCAACACCCCCTCAGCAGCAAAGTTTATCAACCACATTAGAGCACTGCAAACCTGCCTTGCCGAGCCAGCAACGCTGTGCATCTCCACAGCACAGCTCAAACAAGAGCCCTCCCATTCCATTTCCTCAGGGGCAGTCAGTCTCACTGGTGGAAAGGTGAAAACCACCTGGGAGAGAGCAGAAGCCAGCAAAAGTCCTGAATCCCCTGGGATTGGGGCAGGATTCACCATCCACGTGAGCCCAAGCGCTGTCAGTGCTTTCAGGGCAGCTGGTGGCAACAAAGACTGACCAGCAATGTGATTATGCTGTTTTAGCACCAGGGCATGATCCCTGGAAGATTACAGCCTGACAAAAGGCCACTTTATACAGTCCCACCACACTAAATAGAAGTAATAAATATGAACACGCAAAGGGCTCAGCTCTGGCACTTGAGCTGCAGAGCTCTGCTGAACATCCCAGCAAGTGATGGGATGCAATGTGGGTACCAAGCTGTCCGCTGCCTGCCTCTCATCTCTAGGCTGAACTGCCTTTTATTTGATGCTGGTTTTACATACACTTCCCCAGTTCTGGGTCAGTGACCCTGAAAACAAGCAACTGCCTGCAGACACACGACTGGGAGACCCACAGCATCATCCCTCATGGCTCACAGCAAGTGCCTTTCTTTATGGTAAGGAGTGGAAAATTAGCGCCAAGGAAAATCCCAGCTTGTGGGGCTGCACCTAACACTCATCCCCTTCTGCAGCGGTGCTTGCAGGTACCCACAATACCCTTTATTTTCCAAGAAGAAAAGTTAATCTTGCTTGTATTTGCAGCCCCGGAGGAGAAAACACATTTTAAACCATTACTGGGGTGGGGCATTTTGCTGAAAGCCATTAAAAACATGCAGGTGATAACACCTGCGTCAAAACAACATCATTAGGAATGGAGGGGGGAAGAGACTTGATAACATATTTAAACGAGCAATCATAAATATTATCATAGGAGGCAATAAGAACACACTGACTTGCAGCCTGTCATTAATATTTCTTCCCAAAACAGAAGGCTCCACAAAGTTGCAAGATTTCCTAAGATGCTTAAATAGACGCAGCTTTGAACGGGTGTGATAGAGATTTGGGGGGGAACATGGGAGCATTCATGGTGGGAAAGAGAAATCTTGGGTTTTCCCCTCCTGGGGGACATTTTAGGAAAGAAGGCAGCCTGTTCATCAGCCAGATTATTGCTGAAGCTCGAGTAAAACAACATTCACAACTCCGGCAGACCCTCACCGCTCTTGCCGGGCACACCAGCCTCAGCCAAGATGCGATTCCTAACAGTTCCCACACACCAGGAGCGGAGGAGGACTCGCACAGGATATTCTGGCCCTCTCTACCGTGTAACATGTCCTCCCCGCCACCGCACAGCCTCTCCCACTCCAGATGTGGTTTTGCTGCCCATCCGTACTCGCTTGCCTTCGCACAGGCAGAGCGGCACAGACCCGGGAACTTCCCGTTGGGCCAGGCAGCGGCTGCCTCTCCCGCACCAGCCCCTGCTGGAAGCCACATCGCTTTGCTTTGCTTTATTTCATTTCGGCTTTTTGTTCCTGCAAATAATAAATGGAACCAGAGTTTGGGGATGGTAAAACACTTGCGATGCTACAAACCGTGTGCTGGTTGCAACTCTAACGAAGCTTTAAGGGCACCGAGACCGTTGCAAGAAGCATTTTTTCTATTGTCTTTCCTATTCTTTTTTTTTTCTCTCTCTCTCTCTGCTTTTCAAAGCTTAAACTTGAATAATGCAGCTCGGACACGGTCTGTGCTGGAGCACAGGGAGTTTGGAAGCAGACCAGATGCCTTTGCAGGGTCACGGCTCACCCTAGGACCTGAGAGACCCTCGGTCAATGCATGCCCTGAGGACCATGCTCCCCATCCTGCCGGACCCCTCCAAGCATCTCCCAAGGGACTGCAGAGAGTGAACCCTTAGGCTGGCCTCGCACGCCGTGAATTATTTAGGGACCCTGTAGCCGGGCAGCAAACCAACCCCCCCAACACCACTGCCTCCCCCCCACACTGCACCCCCCTTAAAACCCTCGCGGAAAGGACCGGGGAGCCTAAACTGGGCGAGAAACAGGGTCAGGGAGGAAGAACGGTTCTGCAAGGCAGGGAGATGGGGTTGGGGTCCCTCGGTGTGCCTGGGGGGGAGCGGGGACACCGCAGGAGGAAGGGCCGCCCGGAGCTCCCCCTCCATTCCCCGTGGAGCGGCGCGGCTGAGCCCGCGGGAGCCGGGGGGCACCGCGGCAGGGGGGCCCCGCACCCTGCAACAGCGCGGGAAACTTCCCGGCCGAGCACTGCCCAACCCACCCCGGGGTCGGAGGGTGATGGTTCCCCCCCCCATACCCGGCTCCTTCCCCATCACCCGGCGGGCTCCAGCCGGAAGGTGCCCCCCTCTCTGCCCGCGGCTCCGGGGCTTGTGGGGGGAGGCCCGCGGGGCTTACCTCGGCGCCGAGCACCTGCAAAGGATACGGGTTACAGACCAGCCGGAGGCACCAGCTCCGCGGCCGGCTGTCCTGGCTCAGGTAGAAGAAGACGACGGGGGCCAGCGCCGGGTAAGGCAGCGCCTCCGCCTCCGAGTCGCCGCTGCCCGCTTCCCTGTCCCCCGGCCCCGGGCAGCCCCCGGCCCCGGACAGGTCATTAAGGCGGATGAAAGTCTTGGCTTTGCCCGGCTCCGGCTCCTCCTCGGCCGCTCGCGGTCCATCCTCGTCCATCCTCCGGCCGGCGGCCCCGGGGGGAGCCGGGACGACGCGGGGCGAGCCGGTGGGGCGCCTAGAGGGGTGCGGCCATGGCGGGGCCGGGGGGCTGGGGGCTGCGGCGGGGCGGCTTCAGCGCCGGGGTGGCATGGCCGGGCGAGCCGCTGCCTAGCCCCCCGCCGGGGCCGGGCCGCCCCCCTCGCCCTGCCCTGCCGTCTGCGGGCTCCGTAGCTCCTCCTCGCCGTGCCTCCGGGGGGCCCGAACCGGGCGAGCCGCGGGCAGGGAGGAGGCGGCTGCGGGGCGGCCCCCGCTGCCGGTTGCTGGCCCCCCACCCGCGGGGCCGGGCCGCCTTAGCGGCTGTGCCTGCCCCCTCCGCACCCCAACATCTGCCCGGGGCGGGGGGTGCTGCCCGGTGCCCCGGGGACGGGCGGCGGCGGAGGATGCTCCCGCGGGCGGCCGCGCCGAGCCGAGCGCTCGGCACAGCTGGATCCCTCACTCCAACTTCAAGTCCCGGCTCCTCCTCCCCAAGCGGCCAATGGGGGCTCGCCCCCGGCCCCTCCGCGCCTTCCCATTGGCTGCCGCGGGTGTCCGTCCGGGCAGCACAGCTGGACGGGCAGGCACGGTCTCACGGCGGGGCTGGACGGGGCGCACGGATCGGGCCCGGTTGCCCCCGGCCGTGGGGATGCTGGAGAGGGGACGGTCAAGGGGGAGCTGCAGCGCCGAGCACTGGAGGCGGGAGGGAGGGGGAAGCCCTGCGCTGCGTTAGACGGAGGCAGAGCCCGGTGGGACGCGCTGCAGCACTGGGAAGGAGGTCGGCGAGAGGCAAAGGGGGGAGACGGGGAGGGGGTGCCGCGCCAGTTCGGCCCTTCCTGCGAGAGGCCCGCCTGCCCCAAGGTGCCGAGGGCAGCAGTAACCGGTACCGGGAGCGCACGCCAGCTGCAGTGCCCGCAGCCCTGGTTTCAGAGCGCCGCGGCCCCGCTCCTCGCTGCTGCCCTGCCCGAGACCCTCGCCCTGCTGCAGGGCTCCGGGCAGCTTCTCCCCCTATCCCCCACCGCTGGCACCGGGCTCGGCGCATGTGGGTCACCGCCAGCTCCCCACCAGGGACCACCCCTTCCGGAGCAGGTCACCCCTGGGCTGGGCGGGGGCACGATCCCGAGCAGCAGCTCCCAGAGCAGGGCGGGGGGAGCCGCCACCAGCAGCCGCGGGAGCAGCGGGTACCCCCGGGCCCTGCTCGGAGGACGCGGCCGGAGCTCCCTCTGCCGGTGCGACTGCCGGCCGCGACGGGAACCGGCCTCGACGGCGGGCACCGCGCCGCGAGCACCCCCCGGGGTCAGGGGGACACGGCCCCAAGCGAGGGACTCACCACGCTGGGCGCTCCCGGTTACGACGCAAGCCACAGACCTTCCTTCAGCAGGGCCAGAGTAAAGGGTTTGCCGTTCGGAATGCAGCATCCCTGCAGGCGGAGCCAAGGCCCTGTCTCTAAAGGCTTAAGATTTCTTGCCACTTGAGAAACAGCTTTCTCGCCTCTCCCCGGTAGCCCCCACATCACATATCCTCTTGCTGAGAGCTCCAGCTTGCCCAACCCACCTGCAAGAGCAATAGGAAGATGCTTTCCTCTAAACCTAAAATGCCTTCTCTGGGCTGAATCCTGCTGGCCTGGGAGCACACTTGATCTTGGATTCACAGCCTGTGCTGTCCAACCCGAGACAAATCACACGGCTGTTGGCAAAACCTCAAGGCCAGCCAGGCTCTGCTGCAGAACTGCAAGAGATGGTGCCAGGCAGAGGCAGTGGGGAGGCAAAGCACAGCCCCCCCACACCTGCAAGCACAGGGGGACACAAGCGTGACAGCACACGGCATGTGTGACACCAGACGAGTGGATACACATATAAAGTGCTAAGCACAGGGACTCCCATTTCCTTACCAGGTTTCTAAGCTATTTCCCACTCTGGATGCAGTATGTGCACCCATGGAGAGGACAAGGCTCAGCTGGTCTTTGCCTCCCCTCACTCCTTGCCAAAGCAAGCAGACACACCAACACAGCAGGAGCTCCCTTGCCCCCCCCAGCAAAGCCTACTGCAGTGGAGGCAGCACCAGCCTTTGTCCCCCAGCAAAGCATACCCCAGCAGCTCAAATGTGATGCACAGGAAGGTCCACAAACACATTTGCATGTGCAAGGTGCAGTCTTAGATCAAGCAATTTCCTCGCTACATATGTACAGCCTGGCCACAGCTGCTTTTGATCCCATTCTCTTTGTATCCCCATAATGTACAGAGAAGCCTTTGTGTGTCGGTCTGTTTATTTAAATGGATTTGGAGCAAACATTTCTTTTTTGAAAGCTGAAGCTTTGAGCCTCTAAGTGGGTTACCAGATTATAGCTGTCTCCATTTTAATTACATTTGGCTCATTTTGTTTATTGCGTGCATTTTCAAGAGTGATGCTCGTCGTGAGAATTGGAATCGTTTTGCTTTACAAGATACCTGCCCTATAAAGGGATCCAACATCACACAGCAAAGACGATGCAAACCTTCTCGTCTCAAAGAGCACTCTCCCTCCAACTAGGACAGGAGGAGAAGAAAGGCTTGACAGAGCTATATAGCCTCTAAGTTTAAAATGAAGCATCCAAACCTCAGGAGGATCAAGCCAGCACCACCAGTCTAGCAGGCTTTTGGCATCAGCAAACACAAGACAAGAGGATGCTCTTGCTAAGGAAGAGTGATCTTGGTTGTGGATCTCAGAGGGATGAAAGCACAGAGCCTGTCACAACCCAGCCAAGGTGTTTGTCATTCCCTATCTCAGCCAGGAGCGGAGCATTGGGAACACCCAAAGCTTTGCTGTGGGTGGGCAGAGGAGTTAAACCAGGAGCCCCCAGCACCAGCCCAGGACATCTCCCCATGGAGCCTTCCCCATCCACCCAGGGCAAACACAGGCATTTGTCCTCCTCACACACATGATGGGGTTCAGCTTTGACACAGAAGTGTAGTGATAGGTGAGGAGATGGAACACAGCTCTGGACCAGAGCCTTGCTGAGAAGGATGGAAGGCAGCAGAAAGTGACCGTGGAGACCAGAGCTGCACATGTAGGGATCTGGGATGTAAATGAGAAGAGATCTCAATACAGCATAAGAAACTAATGAGGTCACATTCCCCTCACACACACAGTCCTGGCCTCCTAATTATACCAAAGATAGCACAGGAGAGAGCGATGGGGGGAGCCAGGGGCAGCTCGGGTGACAGCAGGAATCTTAGGGCTGTGGTAGGTTTGGAGGGGCAAAAGGAAGAGGGCTCATGCACTGCAACATCAGTTGTGTCCTCAACAGTGGATGCCATGCACCCCAAATGACTCAGCAGACCCCAGCAGGGAACTGCACCATTCAAGGAGGAGGAGGAAGAAGAGGAAGCAGCCCCAATCTCATCCAGCACAGCCCTCTTGTTCTCCTCTCCCCCTGCAGCAGAGCTGCCCCACACCATTCTGGGGCTATTTTGGGGGAGCCCAGCCCTGCACTCTCATTCTTAGCAGTACTTCTAGGAAAAGCATCATGAATGATGTTTCACATTGTTGGGGGAGCTTTAGCTGAGCTGATGCTCACCAAAGACGGCTCCAGCGTGGTAATGGGATCTGGAGCCGGCTGTACAGGAGCAGCACTGAGCTGTAATGGGAAAAGCCTACATCTGTAACCATTTTAGCGGGAGGTGGATTGAAGACAGCCTCAACAGAGAGGCTCCAATCCGATGGGAACTGGTCGCTATTTGTTTTGCTGTTGACATGCAGCTGCAGTAGCTGTGGGTGATTTTAATAAGACAGGATAACATTTCTATCAGTACTGGGAGCTATAGATTGAACCCATATAGGCATCTGGCTCAGGGCTCAGTGATAAATCACAACAAGATCCAAAGCTCTTCTCATGCCTTGGAACCAGAGAGAAAACACATTTCATCGCGGATGTCACAGGCTGGGGGCAGAGCAGGCCTCCCACCACCGCCTTACAGGCTCGAGTGCTGCTGAAGAGCATTTGACAGCAACAAACCCACTCTGTCCCCATTCTTCCACCCCACCAGTGACAGCTATGGGATGGGAGCCCTTGCTGTGCAGGGGGGTCCTGGCTGCCCCCATTCACATCCTAACACCATTCATTGTATTTCATCTGACAGAGCAACAGCAGAGACCCCTGCACCAAACCCCATCAGCCCCCACTTGCTCCCCAGTGTCCCTCTTTAGGGTGGCTGCTCCCACCCCTCAGTGCCCACAGCTGGAAGAGCACACGGTTTCCTAAGACAGCAGCTGAGGATCTAGGATACACAGGAGACCAGCCCCAGGTTCAACACAGCACAAGACAAGAGCTTAACCCTGCATAACCCCATCCAAACAGCTGCTTTTCCCACCAAGAGCTCATTTAGCCAATTCCCTTTTTCACCACCTGGATGGTTTCTTGCCCTTCTCAATTATTCCATCACCTTCAAGCATCCCAGAGCTTCCCAGTCTGGTGCTGCAGCCCCAAACCCCAGGGACCCCCAACCTACCAGCACTAGGAGCCACCATGGAGGGGGTCTGGGAGAAGCAGTTGCTTGATGAAACCAACTGCTGGAGGCTGCAAAAGCAAGGCTTCACCTTTTATTTTTCCCCTCTGTAATGAATGTTTTTATTGTCCCTCTCAATCTTTATTAAGTGAAGAGCCAGACGAGTAGTTGGAGGCAGCACGCACTACGGCATGGAGCACAACCACTGTGCAGCAGGGATGTACGTGACCAGCGCAATCCACTTGGTGTGCATAAGGGAATTAATAATTTAGGCTGGGGAGCGCTTGGTTTTGGCTATGAACAGCACTTCCATGCATGATCAATGTTTGCACCTTGACTTTTCGGTATGCAATCAATCCATGCCTGAATACGGCCTGAGTCTAGGGAACTGCTACATCTGCAAGGCTGGGTCACTTGGGGCTGTAGCATCAGCAGGGCTGATCCTCCCAACCTGAGCACAGACTCCAGCTCTGAGGCTCAGAATATAAATTATAGTAAAAATATAATTTATAATAAAAAACTGCCCAATAACTTTGAAAAAATTGCATTTTCCTTAAGAATTGTTCTTACCTCCAGAAAACAACGAGAGGGGAAGCATTGTCCTTTCAAGACTATCCTGGTTGGGTGTTTTAGTGGCCACATCCTGCCTCTGATTCCCAAAAGGTCCATAAGCCCCACAGAGACAGCTCCCCAGGACAGGATGCAAGGGCCCAGCACCACACTGGACATTGGCCCTACCCAGTATCCTCTGGCATTTACTGTGGCTCCCACCATAGCCCGTCCTTGTCCCCATGCCCAGCCAAGCAGACATGAGGCTTCACACCAATGGCTGCAGTGATTCAGTGGATGGCTCAGATGATAGCTACATCTCTCTGAAGCATTAGTAAGAAATGCACCACAGCTTTTGATGGAGAAGCAACCTTCAGAAGGGGGAAAAACAACTCCAACTGAAACCTAGCCTTTTGCCACTTGGTCAATCCAGCTCCCCATCTGATGCACTCCAGAGGCTTTGCCTTGCTCTCTCCTGGGCATCAAGACCTCTGCTCCCAACTTACTCCTGCTGCCACACTGGAGACCCTGCTCTGCAGGATGAGGTTTTGGGTGAGCAAGCCCCGTCTGAACCCCCAGCTTCACCCCACTGAGCATTTCAGGGCAGGTCTCCCCTGCCCAAGCCCAGTGCTGCCCTCTCATCCCTCTCCCACTCTGCAGCTTCAGAGGCTGGAGCACATCCCTAAGCCTCCAACCACCCCTCGAACACCCCCAAATCTGCATTCCTCGCCTTTTTATCCCAGGCACTTTGCCAGCCCAAAAGCCTCCTTTTCCAATGTCTTCCCCTTCCTACCCCACTTGCATCGCTTTTGGCTTTCATCTCGTCCCCATGCAGCGCCAGCACGGGGCGCGAGCAGCATGCCAGCACCACTGCTATCAGCAGCTCCCACTCTAATTGAATCTTCAAATCTTGTCTGACAGGAAGAGACAAGAGGGAAATGAGATGCTTGTTGCCAGGCCCTGGATCCCCAAGCATTGCTGCCATGAGCTCTGCCGAGCACAGGGATGCTGGTGAGCATCGCGTGGTGCTCCCGAGCACAGCCACCTTGGCCCCATCACTGCTATAAGCACTTCCAGCATCCCAGGAGCTCAGGAAGGCATTGCCACAGCTCACTGTGGCCCCAGGAAGGAAAGGGACAAGGTGCCAAAAAGCCAACAGAGCTGAGAGGTCAGGTAAGGGGAAAGGCAGAGCCATGTGAACTTGCACCAGGCAGAAGATGAGCTGCAGGGCTCAGCCCTGGGCTTGGCATGGATCAGGGCACCAAGACCTTGAAGAAACCTTCCAGACAACAGCAGTACATTCACAGGTCTCTCCCCCCACCCCAGCCCTCCCAAGGAACTCCAGGCTCAGGAAAAGCAAACACCATTGTCTCCATCCATAGCAGCCAGAAGCACCCAAGGGCATAACCATCTCCACTGCCCTGGCACAAGGTACCCATGGGCATCACCATCTCCACTGCCCTGGCACAAGGTACCCGAGGGCATCACCATCTCCGCTGCCCTGGCACAAGGTACCCGAGGGCATCACCACCTCCGCTGCCTTGGCACAAGGTGCACAACACCAACACCAGGTCTTGCCATGACGATTTTGACCAGGCTCTTACCTGTGTGCTTGGGAGCTCCAGGCGGACAGCACCTTCACCGCTGAGCAGCAGCAGCACCTCCTGCCCTAGGAGCTGGCAGGAAGAGAAGGCAGGAGCTGGAGCAGTGATTAGCACCTGCTGAGTGAGTGCTAATTGATCAAAGGTGGAAGGGAGGAGGAGAGAGGGCATCCAGAGGACAGCAGCTCCTGGTGGCCAGGCTTGAGCAGACCGGGTCTTGGCACACCTGAAAGAAGATTAACCCAAATTTGCCCTTGTAAAGTCTAAAGTTGAGCTCCAGGTTGTGGAGGTCAAACACATTAAGCCCCCTCTCCAAGGCCTGTGCTGCTATGGTGAGGAGGAGTCACCATCCCACCTCAAAAAAGGCTGATGCTGTGCCCCAGCTCCCAGCCCTGAGGGCACTGCACCCTTTCCCCTGTCCCAGAACAGCAGCTTCTCTCTCCAGGTGGGGAAAAAATGACCCAAATGGTCTTAAAACAAGTATTAAATGAGCACATGGCACTGACAGCAACGACCAACTGATGTGGCATTAATGTTTCCTGCTCTCCAAGGGATGGCGAATAGCAGCAAGGGCAGGGGAGAAATGCACAGCTCGGGGGGACCAGAAGGAGAGGGGTCAGGACAGGAGGGAGAGCAGGGCTTTAACCTGGGGTGTGCAGAGGGAAGGGAGACCCTGCCAAGCCAGGTCCTAAACTGGGATAGATGGGACCACTGCAAGAGGGATATGAACTCATGAACTGGGGCACCCCTGGGTCTTCTGCACCCCAAACTTGGCTTAACCCCTCTCAATCATTCATATTCCAGCTCACCCATAACGACCCTTGGTGTGGAAAAGGGTTTTATTTTTACCCTTTCCTTTCTTTAATTTTTTTTTTTTCTGCTGGGAAATCTTTGTAATTAATGGCTCTTTAAAGTAAAATACAATTAAACCCAACGTGGAGCACGCTGAAGCCTGGTGGCAGCTCCCAGTGCTGATGGGGAGCAGGGCAGTCGGGCGATGCTGACCTGACACAGCAGTGCCCAGGCTGGGTACCCAGTGTAGGATACTGGCCTCATCCTGACCTCATTTAGCCCTAAAGTGATTCCTCACTCACCAAGGACACCAGGCTCCATTATCACATCCATAGGGACACTGGGCTGCGGTTCATCTCATCCTCCTATGAGAGACTGCGTTCCAGTATCTCCGCTCTGAGGAGATGCTGAACAGGAAGCGCTGGGATAGGGGGAGACCTGATCTCACCCCGTCCCCTTTTTGGGTCGAAAAATCTGATTTTCACACTTTTAGAGAGCCAGGGAAGCAGAAAAGTCTTTGCGGAGCCCCCAGCAGCGCCTGTGCTCCCCAGTCACCCTCTTGCAGGAGCCGGAGCGCTGCAGAAGTGTGCAAATGAGGGCTGGCTCATTTAAATTTAATGCTGATGAGGAGATCTTCCCCCTCTTTCCAGCAGAGAGCAGATGCTCTCGTTTCACATAGGCAAGGCGTCTGTAAATCACTTCCCCAGCAGCGAGGTGGATGGTGATGTCAATTGTTTATAGGTTGTTAGTTATTATTTCATAGACAAATCTGACATTTTTCCCTTCTAAAGACACATAGGGATGGATTCTGGGTTTCTGCCACTGCAGATCTCCTGGCAGGCTTGTCGTTAGCCTCCTTCCAAGAGCCAGGCTGCTTCCCTCATTGCACATAATTAAAACAGCACTTTGGATTTTCAGCAGCTTGCAACATCTCCGTGATGTACAGGAACCCAGGCACCAGCCCGCTGCTGAGCACAGCCCCATCAAGAGACAGTGCCCAGCGAGCATGGATTGATGTGCAAGAAGCGGGCAAGGGGTGTATGTGAGAGGAGCTGGAGCAGCACTGTGGCTCTTGGCCAGTTCAACACCTTCCAGCTGAATCACACAGCCTGACCAGGGCCTTCCTATGGCAGGAATCATAATTGCCTTTAATGAATCCCCAAGCATCAGGAGCAGCGTGGCACTGGGGTTTAACCACGCTATGGGCTGCAAGGGTCAGTGCTAGGCAAGGTGGATAGAGGGGTTTGGGGCTGCCCAGTCTTTGTAAGCACACATGGCCAGAGCCACACAGGGCTGAAATGAGATTCCCAGATGCAGGAGTTGCTGGATGCGGCCAGCTGGGGCTGTCAATGTGGGAGAAGGGAAGATCTGGTGGGGTACAGGGAGCCCAGGGGATGAGTGTAGGACTGGAGAGGGGTGAACTGTGCTGTGACAACCCATAACACATGGGGAGCTGGTGCCAGCCACATGTGCTCTGCACACTGATACCAGCACAGTGTGTCTCACTTCCTCCCTTTAATCAGGGCACCAAGTGGGTTTGGCAATTACAAGCTCACAGCTCCAGCCTTTGGCATGGGAGCTCTCCAAGGAGCATCCCAAGTCCCCACAGACAACACGGGGACATAGGCAAGGGGATGGCAGCTGCCCCACTGCAAAGCACAGGGCACCAGCAGGCTTGAAGCTTGTTCCCTGCCTCTGCTTTGCCACTGCTCCCATTGCGCCAGAGCCGACACGCTCGAGAAGCCTTGCTCTGCCTTAAAACATTCATAACAGCACAAAAAGCAGACTGGGAGCTGTTTTAGTGGGAAACCCAGACCTAGCTGTGGCCCAAATGGCTTCATCTCCTCTGGGACAGACCTGGCACAGTGTCCTGGGACAGACATGGCACAGTGGACCTGGCCATGGAGCTTGGTCACCCAGCACAGCAAGCCTGCAGTGCCTGGGTCAGACCCAGCTCATCCTCACAGGTAGCAACCAGCACCCAAAACTCACCCAGGGCTTCCCCCCACAAGGCCCATTTCACCATCCAAGCTTCTGTTTGTGCCAGGCTTGACCCAACCCCAGCATGGACCAGTGATGCTACAGTTCATGTCCAACCTCACTGCTCCCCCACTACAGCAGCAGCACAGCATGGCCACGAGCCCAGCTTTATTTCAGCCCAAACCAGGCTCTGTTCATCCATTGCCCTCCAAGAATCGAGCCCCAGATGCCTCCTGCCCCACTTCTCACCCATACTGGTGTGACTGGGGCAGCTCCTACCCACAGCACTGCTGGAGCGGACACACAGTACTTGCATGCATAGAGGAGCCAGCAGTGAAAGGGAACACATTAGTCCTCCCCTAACAAACGGAAGGGAGTTAATGACATGAAACTGGTTTGGTGGTGGTGGTTTTGATTATATGTTTTTAAAGCTCTGGCTTCTATCTGTCATTACCATCATATTGCATAACCAGGGAAAAATCTGAATGAAGTTAATACCTGCAGAGCGTGGTGCGGAATATTCATGTACTGGGAACCAGAAGGAGGCAAATGTGAATCTTTATTACCAGTGGAGGTTGTTAAATATTTATATTTTCTGTTTGAGACACGCTGTGACACATGAAACTCAATTAGAATATAACGAAAACCCATGCTAAATTATAGATAAATAGCAACAAATGAAGGCGAGCAGCCTGAGCCCCCCTCCATGCATAACCCATGGAGGGCAAGGGGGACAATGTTAGGAGAAGAGGGCAGCCCCACCAAAGGCACTGCTGTCCCAGCAGTGAGCATTGGCACAGCACTGCATTTCCTCTGCAGGGCTGATTTTTGCCCTAAGACATCCCAAAGGAGACCCTCGGGGAAGCAGGATGGATGCTGCAAACCACCCTATGCCTTTATGGGAAGCCCCAGACATCCCGGCCTCCCTGCTAATCCCAAAGCATCACAAAGACCCCCAAGTCCCCCACTCCCAGGCTGTGTTTACTTTAATACAACTGTGTCTAGCAATAAAAACCACAGTGGAAAGGAGAGACAGATGTTAAAGAGGAATATAGATTCTGTGCTGCTGCGTGCAATGGAAATGCCCTGAGAATTCCATCCCTCGGCTTGCTGAAGCCAAGCTAAGGACACAGCCAGGGCTGGGAAATCAGGGGCTGAAAGGGCTGTGGGGTTAATTCTGTAACTGTTAGCTGTGGGAGGTGATTGTCAGCAGGGCTGGGGAGTGGGAGAGGCCGCATGGACGTGGGCTTCAAGTGGCTGCTGCGTCCGCGCAATATCCGCAGGGGTATTGCTGTGGGTGGCTAGACAGATGGACAGATAGACAGCCATGTTCCCAGTACAGACAGGCGTTTTCTCCCTGGCAGGCACCGTGCAGGAAGCCCCCAGGCTGCTGGGATTCCCCTTGGTGGCCTTGCAAGAGCATCCCTCAGGAGCATCCTTCAGGAGCATCCCTCAGTGTTGCCATGGAGATGTGGCTCAGGAGGAGCGCGGGTTCTGCACCCCTCAGCCCTTCCCTCAGCTGTCCCATGCGAGGGAAGTGATCTGAGGACTTCATTAGTGCCACGAGGGCCTCAGCCAGAGATGAGCATAGGATCTGTCCTGGCGATCAAAGCCACAGCCCTTCAGTGGTGGCAATAACCAGGACTGTCATTAGTGTGTGATGAGGAGACAGGAGCAAAAGGGCAGACAGAGACAGACAGGGAGGTGGTGTGGAAAGAGAACAGCCCCTTCCCAGAGGGGTTTTGTCTGCACTTCTTGGCTTTCCAAGCCTCAAGGACCCAAGCCCCCTCTGCTGCCTCCATCCCAACCCCCTTTGGGTGGAAGAGCACCAGGGTTCCACCAAAGCAGTGCAGGGATGGGGACACCGACCCTCTGGGCTAACCCAGCCATGCTGCTTCCCCTCCCCGAGGCACATTTCCAGCCCGATTACCTCCTGATTATGTCTCCTCCCTCCCTGTGCTCTGTCCCACTGCCCCTGCCTGCCCCCAGTGTGGGTGCTCCTCCCTGTGTGTCCCCATCCTGGCTGCCCCCTCACTGAGCCCCTCACCAGCACTTGGCCAGCCAGGCCCTGCGTGTGGAAAAGCCCTCGTTTTGCCAGCATTGGGGAAAACGTGTCATTAGTGAAGAAACAGCAATGGAGAAGGGGAAACAAAAAATAGATATGAGTTTAAATTGAATTTAAATGCTGGCTTTGCCAAGGCTCGTGAGAAGAATCCCTTCCCCCTGCTCCCTCGGAGTAATCGACCACATCCAACCCTGTGGGGCAGGAGTCGTGGATCTCCAGGCATCCCACACCTGCAAGGAGAATCCTGTGGGAATCACACTTTCCATGGCAAGAGAACAGAAACTCAACCCACCAACAGGAGGTCCCTGACCCATGGGGCTGAGCCCACTCGTGTTGGGGGTGCATTGGACCTGCAGACCCCATCACTGCAGGCTGCAAGCCCCAGCATCAGACCGGCCTCAGCAACTGAGGTTTAATTCCCCAGGGCCAGCTCGAGCTCTCGGCCGTGCCACCAGCAGCCCCTTTGCAAACAGGCTCATTATTAATAATCATCATAGCAATAATATCATCATTTCCAGGGCAGTGCCTGCATCAGAGGCTGATTACCTGGCTCTGGCGACCTGCTCCAGGCAAAACAAGCCCCTGTCGGGAACACACAGATCCCTGACCACGGCAGGGGTGAGGAATGGTCAGAGCAATAGGGAGCTATAGACTGGAGAAGCAAAGCAGGAGACCAACCTCCCCATGGGCTGAAGGGTGCTCAGACACCATAGGGAGACCCATTCTTGCTTCCAATCTCAGTCCAAGCTGCCGGGACACATCCAGCCCCTATGGGGTTGAAGTGCAATCCTCCATTAGTGCTCAGGCTTCACACTAAACCAGGACTCCCTCCAGCACTTTTGTCTTTGTATACTCTTTCTAAATTAGATTTTGCTCTATTCTCTGTTATCCCTGCCGATCCCCCAGGAGCTCTGAAATAGCCATGCCCCTTTCTTCTCCCCCTTTCATTTCCAGTCGCTCATCAAACGTCAGTTCATTCTCTTGCCTGCTTTTCCGGGAGATAAACACGTCTGTGCTGGCCATGCTTTGCACATCCCAGAGGCAGCTGGCATCCCTGGCATGCTGCAGGGGTAGCAGCTCCCCCATCCCTCGGAAACTGATGGAGACATCGGTCAGAGCACAGACACCTGAGCTGTAAAGCATGAGACAGACGGTGAGGAAGAGGTGCTGAGGGGTGTAGAAAGCCTGGTGCTGTCAGCATCCTGAGCAGGCACCCAGGAGGGATGTGGGGGTCTCTTGCAGGAACAGGGTCTGATCCAAAGGCAAGACCCAAGAGCTGCTCATCCCCTGCTCCATCACACTGTGGGGCCACACACAACCACCATCCATCCCACCATGGAGCCGGGGGTGACATCAGTGCCACGGTACCCAGCACCCTGGCTCCATCCAGCGCCCCATGACTAATTTGGGATGCAGTGGACGTTTTTAATATGCTGCTATAAATATTCATGGGCTGTCAGCTATGAAGAAGGACTCTGCCTCCCACCGCACTGCCCTGCCAGAAGGCAGCACACGGGAGATGGAGCGAGCCCTTGCTGGTGGCCACGGTGGCTCAGAAAGCTTGGGGACCACTGGGACATCCCAGCGAGCATCCCATTGTGAGGGTGCCTGATTGCAGCACGCGCCTTGCGTGGCCTGACCCAACTTCTGCCCAGGTTCTGATGGAACCTCAAGCCAGTTTCCCTCATGGCTGTGACATTCCCGGCAGGCACAGAGGAGAAAACACCGGCACCGCGGGGGCCGCTTGTCAAACCCATGCCTCGAATCCCACAGAGCCGAAGCTCGCGCCTGTCACGGCAGCCTCCAGTCTGCTGAGCCGCACAAACCCCGACGAAAGCCTTGTGCTGAGTTGCAGTTCTGCTCTGCTCGCATGCATCGCCCCAGGGATCGCCTGCCACCCGCTCCTACATCTCCTGCTCTGCCTCCTGAACACACCACTGGAGCATCACCAGTGCCCCGGCCCCAGCAGCATCATCCCATAGGGATATTATAGCCTGTTTTCTGCATTCTTGAATACCTATTGATTCCTCTCTTATGTGCTTCACCCCAACGTATTGATCTGATTTAGCCTCCATAACTCAAAGCAAATTAGCTGCCTTTAATCCATGGATAATTGCAGCAAGCCCAGCTCTGCCTGTCCCAGATTCATGAGGGAGGAGAGCGCTGGGTCATACAGGGACACTTAGGTTCTTTGTCTGTGGGTAAAGCCCCCAAAGCACTGGGAAAAGTGGCCTCATGAGAGCCATGCTGCAGCCAGAACCCAGCTCCTATGCCTGGGGACCCATCCTGCTGTTCCCATGGGAGCTTTGACCCCAAAGCCTGGGCATCACCACCTGGCTTTCTGCATTGCCCAAGCCCTGGGGTCCCTCATGTGGGTTTCAGCCTTAGCTGGTACCACCGAGTGCTGCTCCATGCTCCAGCCAGGCTGCAGCACACAACGGGTTAAGCCCAAAATCCACCCTTGCTGGAGCCTTAGACAAAGCCCGAGATGAAAAGCGGAGCCTGCTCCCCTTTGATGAGCAGCCCCGGGTCCCTCAGCATCTCTCGCCTCTAATTTAGCATCTCACAAAGCACCAAAGGCACTGGAGATGCCACCAGCACCTCACCTGGACTGACAGTGCCTACTGGGGACACCGCTATGGTGGTGATGAGGCTGGTTGGGACCCATTGGGGTCCTGGTCCCTATACGCACCCTCAAAACCCTCCTCCCACCCGGGTACCCACAAACTGCACCCTCCTCCCTCGACATCCTTCTCCTCCCTTCCGTAAAGCCTCCAAAATCCACATTTAATTGTGATTTAACGCAATAGTTACCATGGTCAGTAAACACCAAAACCCCAGCCCACCCTAGCCCATCTCCCCTGGGCACTGACCACTCACTGCACCCAGCAGCATCCCAACACCAACCCACACGCACAGGCAGAGACATCTTCCCATCTATGGGGTTCCCCCACTTTGGGAAGCTCTGCCTGAAACGCAGCACTTGGGGTGTCCTCTTTATCCTGGATCAAGAGGAGCTGGAGTGCAGGGGGGCTCTGGGAGAGGCCAACCCCAGGCACACATTCCATGGCTTAGGGATGGATAGGAATCACCAGGATATGCTTTCATGGGAGGGGAAACTGAGGCAGCAAGATCCCCCTGTAGAGCCCCCCCCATTCCCTGGCACCAATCCACATGGAAAACCAGCTTAAAAGGGGGAGATGGGGAAAAAAAAGCACATTTTGAGCAAAATTTGGCTGGCTTCAGCTGCAAACTCACTTGTCAGGAACACTGGAATTAGCGGAGCTGGATGGCGTGAACATCTGTGCGATGCAAACAGCGAGGGGGGAGCGGAGCCCCCGCTGCTGCCTGCGGATGCTGCAGTGGGATGCAGGAGGAGGGCAGCTGGGACCCAGTATGTGCCCCCCACCCACCCCCTGGTGCAAGGGGACCCCAAAATACCCTGGATAGAAGGCTGCAGCTCAGGGACTCACCATTGCAGCTCGGTGGCTGTGGATTCCTTTTGGATGAATACTGGAGTAACTGGGCTCAGTGGTGCACACAGGGACTTCTTGCACCAGCCCCACATCTCCTACCCCTTATAGGCTCCCCTATTGTGGAGATTGGGCTTTTCAGAGCAACTTCCCAAGCTCCTCCTGCATCAGCACCGCTGCAGCCCTCAACTACCAAAACCTGCCCGTTTATGCCCAAAATAACCCTCAGGCAGGAGCTAATCAGCCCCTGAGCCATGAGCAGCTCAGGTGCTCAGGTGTGGGGTAATTCGGTGTTCAGGTGCTCACTAATTGGCCACCCAAGCATGGCGCAATGGGGTGCTCAGGCGTGACCTATCTGGGTCTTGATGTGTGAATTAGTTGAGGGGTCGGGTGTGAATGAGACACCCATACCCAGGCAAAGGAACTGGGTGCAGAAAACTCATTGTTTTGCCCAATTTTGCCCTTCTTGGAGGGCTGGGAACAGAGATTCCCAAAATACATCCCAATGTGTGTCTCAGGGAGGGGATAAGCACTGGAGCAGGGTTGGACCCGGGCTTGGGGACATCCCTCTCCATCCTCCCTCCTGCACAGATGCAACACCACAAATAGCAAACAGCTTTCAAAGCCCCATCTCCCATTGATGTCACATCAATGCCAACAGAGATAAAAGCCCAGAGACCCAGAACCAGCGCCGGCTTTGCCAGAGAATATTAATTAGAGGGAAAGCCTCATTAGAGCAGCAAGGGTGGCCACCGGTCCTCCCTCCTCCATGTACCCTAGACACCCCAAAGGGGTACTATGGGTGTCAGTGGGCTGAGTAATGGGGTGCACTGCAAAGCCTCCAGTGTAGGCATTAAACACTAAGACGCTGGAAATGTTGGGGTTCTCATTAAAAAGAAGGCAAGAAGGAAGGGGAAAACCGACTTCTCCCCATCCACATCTCCTGGGGCTTCCAGGCAAGCGCAGAGCCCCAGGTAGGGTGATAAAACCCCCTGTGCCCTCCAGAGCAGCCTAATGGTAAACCCTAGTGTTTAGGGGGGAAAGAAGCAGCACAACAGTGATTGATTTGATGCATTCTGGGGTTTCATTTTGACAACTTGGCAGATGAAGAGGAGCAGGGGGACGCAGGATGCTGCCTCCTGCTGCCCTGAGCCTTCCCATCCATGGGGAAAGGGGGTCTGGTGCTGCCCCATGAAGAGTCCCCAGCATCTGCCACCAAAGGGAATGTGGGAAGGGGTCAGGGAAATGGATATAGTGAAATGGCACAGGATCCTTGAGCACCAAGACCCTGCTCCAGCACCCTGCCAAGAGCCCGGCCTGGCCCTGTCCCCTGTTTATCACCTCAGAATGCAACACTTGCAGCAAGTCAATGGGTGGAATCAGTGCATTAGTGACAGGACGAGGGAGGAAGCAGCATGGGGAAGGTTTAACTGCCATGGCTGTGCCCGGCTTCTGCAGCCAGGCCCTCATTTGGCAGCACCTCCCAAGGAGGAGCATCCCCCATGGGTGCCCTGGTGCACAGCCTGACTGGGGGACACTGAGGGGATCAGTGAGGGGGGTGCTGCAACTGAACTCCAACCACCCGTTGCCATGGCCATGAAGCCAAAGGAGCAGCGAGGTGGCTCCAGCGATGGGGTAGACAACGCGAGGCTGCAGTGGATGGGGCTGTGGTACCCAGAGAGAAGCGAGGCAGCGGCACCAGGAGGACCGAGGTGCCACCACATCAGTTGTTTATTACAGAGCTCTTCCTTTTCTGTTGTGTTTTTCCCAAGAGGTGAGCCCGATTCATCCTGACATCGGTTCTCAGCACACGTTTGCCCAGCGGCTGCTTACAGGGACATGCTGACAAGCAACATGGTGCGGGAGAAAGGCACCCTGTGCCTGTGCCAAAGGGGGCTGGCAGGCACCAAAACAAGCTCAGCACATCATTCCCAGCCCCGTGCCACCTCCGGGATGGCTGCTGCACATGGACCTCGCTGGCCATGGGATCCAAGGCATCTGGGCTTCCCCATGGGTGCTCAGCACCAGCCCTGCTCTCTGAGGATGCTCTCCCAGTCTCAAGTGCGGATGGGTGTCAAATCAATCCCTGCAGCACAGATGCCAAGTTAAAATGATAAACCCAGAGGAGAGCAGCCATCCATCTGCCACAACTGCAGCTTTCAGCTGGATCTCCAGAAACACTTCGGCTCTGAAAACCAAGAGAGGAGAGAAAAGAAAACCCCCTCCTCTTCCACAGGCATAGAAAGCATTCACAAGATGAGGTGCAAAATTCCTCTTTGATTTCAAACGCGTTTCTCCTGGCTGGTTACACCAGATCCTGGCACAACCCATTGGAAAGGCAACAGGAGCACAGCTAGGAGCCACTCTGCTTCCAAACGGCAGCATCCTGCTGCTTGGGGTGCAGGATGCTGTGCTGGGGAGCCCTGGGGTGTCAGAGGGATGCTTAAAATGCAGTACTCA
Organism: Neopsephotus bourkii; assembly: GCF_033783945.1. NCBI lineage: Eukaryota > Metazoa > Chordata > Aves > Psittaciformes > Psittacidae > Neopsephotus > Neopsephotus bourkii. Next base: position 6,362,184 of record NW_026902223.1, read on the forward strand.
CCCCTCTGGAAGCAGGGAGGAGGGATGGGGAGGGAGGAAGGGGAGGATAATGCTTATGCTGCAGCAAAGTGAGACTGTGTTGTTGGCAACAGCATCCCGCTTATGAAAGGGTGGGTTACATCCCTCTGCCAAGAGCCCACAGTGCCATCCCCATGGCCGGCACCAGCAGGATGCCGCCAAGCTCCCAGTGACACTGGGTGAGACCCTCGGTCCAGCCTAGGTTTTGCTTGGAAAGCTCAGGGCAAACCCTCCCTCCTCAAACACTGCTCAAAACGTGGTTTTAGGGCTTATTTCTTGTGCTGTTACTGAAACATTACGCAAGCAAAGGCAGCCCAAAGCACCCCAGCATCAGCACCCACCCAGAACAGTGCACTGCCAAACCCCATCCTGGTGTGGACGCAGGCACCGGCCTGTTACAAACAACACAAGACTTAGAAATGTGCTTTCTGGAGCTGAGCTGGGTTTCTGCACCCTTGGCAAAGCCAGTACGAGCTGTTTAGCTCTTTGGAAGTGCTCAGGCTGAGTGGTGTGGCACGTTTTCATCAGCTGTGGTGACCAGCAGGGGTTCTGCACGCACTATATATTAACTTAATGTACGTTACAATCCACCCTGTAATGGAAAAACACCGCGGCTGCTGTAGCTGGTAACACTTTCAGAAGCACTTGACTCCCAAGTCGTCCAGGTGCTTTTGACAGTGTTATCCCGGGTTGCTATAGGAACTCTAATAGTTTTCCCATCTGACTTCTCCATTAAAGCTGGGATTTATGGTTAATTTGTTTTCCTTTTCCTTGGTGAGAAGAGGCGAGGAGCAAACGTGTGTGCGCAGGGGGAGGAGATGCTCCTCAGTGGGTACCTCTTGACCATCCCAAAGCCAGCACTGGGGAGCAGAGCTGCTTCTGCTGAGATGCTGCCAGAGCCATGGTGCAAGCAGAGCCCAACCATGCTGTCAGGGACAGGCCAGGATGCAGTTGATGCTGAGGGTGGGTTTATTATGGGTGTCTCAGTCCCTCAGGGGCAGAGGGATCACGGGCAGAGCATCCCACGCAGCTCCTGGAGCGAGGTGATGGGCAGGGAGCAGGTGAAGTTGCTGCAGACGTAGGCGGTGGCTTTCCCATCCTTCCTCTCCAGGGATGCAAGGAAAGGCAACTGGCGGTAGAGGAACCCAGCGCTGTCTCCATCTGCCAGCATCAGCACCTGCCCGAGAAGGAGATGTGAGAGCTGGACAGCACAGGCAGCATCCCCCATGCGCTCATCCATTGAAGGGATACGGATGGGGAGCCCTCTGCCAGGGTCCCACAGTGGCAACATCCCCATCACACCTGCACTGCAAGGCGTGCGTGACCCACACCATCCCCAGCAGCTTTGCCTCCCTTTTCTAGCAGGGACCAACACCCAGTGTCCCAGAGCCTGCAGATACCCACCCAACCCAGGGGCAGCTCCAATGCCAGTATCAGCATCACCCCATCCCACCCTGCAGCCCTTCAGCTGCTTCCCAAGGAGCTCAGACACAGGGGAGCAATGGGCTGGGGGCTCTCCCAGCTGACAGAGCAGCACAGCCAGGGTGACTGCTGGGATAATTAGCTTTTCTGAAAGGGAAAATGTTTGTTAAAGCCTCAGGGCCTGTGGGCTCCTCAGGGAAAGGCCAGGAGCCAGCCGGGAGCTTGATGCCCACACAAACGCAAAGGGTGAGCAGAACTCCAGCCATTCCCAAAGTCCAAGGCACAGTGGCAGCATCCCACTGTTGGAGTATATGGCTCTCTCTCATCTGCCCCAGCCCTACCATATGCACCCACTGTGGTGCCCACTGAGCACTGACACACTTGCCACGTGTTCATGCTGCTGCCACCAAGGGATGCTGACAGTAAGCACTGCCACCCACAGCACACACATCTCCCACCCCAGCATGCAGCATCCTCTGCCCTGGACCAGGAGCAAACACAAAGCCAGGGATGACACCCAGCAGGAACACCATGCAGCCTGACCCAGGCCTGGGAGGGGCTGCTCCATGGGGTCACCATGTCCCCAAGTCCTTGTCCTGGATAACAGCTGCTGCAGCCCCATCCTATCCCCCATCACCCCTCATCACTGCTCAGCCCCTGCCTTGACGCAGCGCTGGCTCAGCCTGTCCCCCTGCCTGCCCCTCCTGTTCTTCCCGCAGCCTCCTCCCCGCTCTCCTTTGTCTGGAATTAATTCCAGGAGTGATTAATTACCAATTCATGTCCAATCTGAAATTCATTATTCATTTTTCTCACAAGCTCCCTAAGGTCCTCTTGCGGGGCCAGCATGAAGGCGAGCACAGGCTAGCGCTCTGCAGCTGAGGAGATAATGGGATCCTCCATAATTACCCTAAAGACCATTAACAGGGCAGGGATCTATACCAGGACCAGGGATCCAGTCCCCTCTGCTCCCAGCACCAGCATCCCCAGGGAAGCAACCACTGGCATCACCCTGGAGCATTAACAGCCCCATGGCAGTTGCCTGTGGCAAAAGGCTGCTCCGGTGACAGGGTCCATTGAAACCTGTGACCTCAATGTCATTTCATCATTACAGCAAGAATTTCAATGTGAGGTTTATAAGGAATTAATTACTGGAACGACCTAATTAATTGTGTTCCTGCAGATGAGCTTAGCCCCCAGCACCCTGCCAACACCGAGGGTGGCAGGGGACACGGCCGTGATGCTTTCCCGGCTCCTTGGCAAAGTTGATTCCCAAAGCTAATGTGTCCCTGGAATTGACCCCCCAGGGCTGCCCGGCCTCAGGCAGCTCCTTGGGGTGGGGAAGGAGTGATGAGGGAGGCTGAAGGTGGGTAGGAAAAGGAGTGGCTGCATCTCCATGTGATGCAGCATGGAAAGAGGGATGCTGTTGGGAAGCGGCAGGATGGGGATGCTGGGCTCAGGCTGAGCTGTTTAAAGCAGCCACTGCTGGAGCCGCTCCCTGGGCTGTGCTGCCAGTGCTTTGTGGCAGGGAGAGGGGTGCAGGGGCTCAGCCATGGCTCCGCGAGCTGTGCTTATGGATATGGAAAGGATAGGATGCTTCCCAAAAGGAAGGCAGGACAGAGGAGGAGGAGGATGGGTGCTATCGCACTGGGAGAAAGGATGCAGGCAGCAGCAGGGAATGCGATGCCAGCCAATGGGAAGTGGCTATGCAGGGAGTAGGGAGGGCTGGCACCTCTACCTTGGTTGGGCTGAAGACAGAGTGGACACAGCGCAGCATCTCTTTGGTGTCTTCTCCTTGGGGGTCCCCACAGATAACGACCTGTCCAGGGAGAGCATGGATGGCAGAAGGGAGAAATCAGAGCTGTGACTGCACCCACACCACCCAGGTCATGTAAGGGACACCAAAGCCCCAGCCTGTACCTGCTTGACGGTGTGATGGAAGACAGCGGTGGCCCGGGCCATCTCTGGCAGGACTATTGGGATCTTCTGCAGCCTCTCTGAGTAGGCAGCCAAGATCTGCCTGGCTTTTTCCACCCAGTCTGTCTGGCCAGAGTAACAAGCTGCTCGGAGCAGGTTTGTGACCGTGACAGAGTTGGGAGTGGGCTCTGCTCCATCTTGGTCTGCAGGGGACAATATCTCCTCCATCAGCCCAATGCTTCATCACCCCATGGCTTAGTCCTCCAGCCAGGCATCACCCCTGCCCCACAGCATAACCCACGGCATGGCCACATCCCCGAGCTCACCATCCTTCAGGCGCAGGAGCAGGGAGGGATCCCCAGCCTCACTGGAGAAATATGCAAAGCCTTTGGGGTCCCAGAAGAGCTTGTCTTGCATGTGCTGGAGCTGCAGGGCCCACTCCAGCCAGCCCTGATCCAGTGAGGCTTCATACAGGTCAAAGAGAGCCTGGATGACGAAGACATAATCCTCCAGGAAGCCCTGGATGGGCACAGCACTGCAATGGCAGGGGAGGAGCATGAGGGTCTCTACACTGGCCAAGTGGGAACTGCTCTCCAACCCAGCAAAGCCCTATATACTGGTCTCTATATACTGGTCTCTGCTAGCCAAGCAGAGCCCAGTCCAAGATAAGCGGTGGCTGTGCCATCACATGGCTGAGCCTGGGGTTTCTCTACAGTCAGGGGAAGGTTCATGCCAAGATGAGGAATGGGAAAGGATTTGACCTTCATTCCTCTGCACTGGGTGAAGGGCACCAATCCATCCCAACCCGCACTGGAGGCAGCTCTGCACCAAACAGCCTCCCTCCCTCCACGTTGAGCCCTGCCTGCAGGAGAGGAGGACGTGGCCTTCAGGGGGTGCCCTCACCCTGCACCACCGCTCACCTCTGCTCCACCGCCTGCTCCTTGCCCCGGTAGCAGCTCCGCAGCAGCCTCCCGCTGCTGGGGTCGAAAAGGTGCCTCCGCAGGAAGGTGGCCGCCTGCACGGCCCGGGTCACGTACTCCTGCCTGCCCAGGGCTGCCCCAGCCTGAGCAAAGCCCGAGATCATCAGCCCTGCACAGGGACAGGGACAGAGACAGGCTCAGGGCGGGCACAAGGAACCCGTGCGGATGTCACTGCCTCTAAGGGATGCTCAGCGTGAAGCTCACCCTCCCTCCATCAGCTCTTTCCTCTAAGTCACCTACTGTGACCAAAGAGCAGGGCAGAGCGCTGCACAGCCAGCAAGAGCTAAGCCTTCACTTGCAGGCAGAAATGGGGCTTAAAAGAGTATTTCTGTTTGCAGGACATGGTCTAAATCACACCAGCTCCACACTCTTCTATCCAGGCATTAGGAACTGTAGTGGTAGGACAAGGGGTAATGGGTTAAAACTTAAAACAAGGGAAGTTCAGATTGGATATAAGGAGGAAATTCTTTCCTGTTAGGGTGGTGAGGCACTGGAATGGGTTGCCCAGGGAGGTTGTGAACGCTCCATCCCTGGCAGTGTTCAAGGCCAGGTTGGACAAGGCCTTGGGTGAGATGGTTTAGGGTGAGGTGTCCCTGCCCATGGCAGGGGGGTTGGAACTGGATGATCTTAAGGTCCTTTCCAACCCTAACTATTCTATGATTCATAACCATGGGAACACTGCCTGGGGCACTGCATTATTACCTGCTGCAGGACATCCGGACACAGAGGTATGGTCCCCCTGCTAAAGCAGCAGTGAGATGGGCTCTGCGCCCTGCCGGGGTCCTGAATCCCCACCTCCATCCCTTTCCCCAGACCCATACAGCAAAGCTGAGCCATGGGAAGAGTTTTGCTGCTCTCTGCTGGTAACAGGGGAAGAAATTAAAGCCAGAGCAACACCCTGACACCCGGCAGCCCCATGGCTTCTAGGTGAGGCTCTGCTTCCCCCCAGTGCTCTCGCATTCTGGATCCCAGCCCACCCATCACCTCCGTGCCCCATTCCCATCAGGACTCATTGCTACAAGCCCCCAGTAACGTGCTGGCCCCTCTCACCGTTCCACGCCGCCAGCATCTTGGAGTCCAAGTGCGGGCGCGGGCGCTGTGCCCGGGCAGCAGCCAGCCTCTGCCGGCCCTCCCGCAGCACTGCCGCCAGCCGCGGCGGATCCAGCCCGAACCGGGGCGCCGTCAGCTCCGGGGAGCCCCGCACAATGAGGACGTTCTTGCCCTTCAGCTCCTGGTGGGGGTCCTGGAAGGAGAGCCCCGTTCTATAAACACCACCGGGGTGAGAGGGGTTGGACCCTGCGCGCACTGGGGATGCTCTGCCGTTCCCCCTTGCCCTCACCTTCATGGGGTCCACGTTGCCAGTCTCCTTCACTCCATAGTGGTGCATGAAGACATCTCCCAGGGTTGTCCCCTCTGTGGCTCCCTCGACAGGGTCAGGAAGGAGAGCCCGGATTTCCTCAGCTGCCCACACACAGAAAGCTCCTTCTCGCTTCTCTCTGGATTCAGGGGTCGGGTGGGAATCTGCATCTTCTGCGCTGTAGAAACCTCCTGACTGGGAAAAGAACAGAGAACCCTTTTAGTTACAGCCAGGTCTCCATCACTGCTGGGCTGGCAGCCCACAGTGAGACACAGCAGTGCCCCAGACCAAGCTCAGCTGGGAAGGGGAAAAGCAGCCCCAAGCCACATCCCAGGGCAGGGTAAGCAGTTCCCTTTTGACCCAGGTCGGGGAACAGCTCACCTGGTCACTCAGGTCCCGTGAGACATAGAGCAGAATGTCCTGGGCAACATCGGCGAAGAATTCATCACCAGAGATCTGCAGGGTGGACATCAGTGTTACAAGGACAAGGGGGCAGGCAAGAGACACAGCAAGAGTGAAGACTGAGATTCAAAGGAGAGAAAACACATTTGAAAGTCCAGGGATTTTAAATGTGGGATGGATTCAGAGTAAGATCTCTGATGGGAATCTATGGGCATTCAAGAGCAACCCTGGAGTTACACCAAAGAGGCAGCAGCACGTGTTTGCTGACTTGCAGGCCAGCCAGAAGGCTGTTGCCTCCCATTACACTCAAAACCCTGGGGCTATACCATCACGGGTTTGCGCTCCATCTCTGGATGAACAGCAGTAGATGAATGGGAGTATGGGTCTGCTCCACGCCCATGGGATGAGCATCATCCTGGGGAACAGGCTTTGAAGCTGCTCCTCAAACCAAGCAACCCTTCCCAGGCAGCATTCAAGTGAGATCCACGGCAGAGGGATGCCCCAGCCATACCTGAAACGCTCTGCTATACGTAGCTGCCAACTGCCCCTGGTCGTACAGCATCTTCTCAAAGTGAGGGATGTGCCAGTGCTGGTCAGTGGAGTAGCGATGAAAGCCCTGCAAAGGCCAAGAGGACACGTCCCATCCCACACCTCCTGGGCATGCCAAGGCTTTACCCCCACGGCTTTCCTCCTACCTGACCGATGTGGTCATGGATGCCCCCATGGGCCATCATCTTGAGAGTATGCAGAGCCATCTGCAGAGCACGGGCACCCTGGGGGGTTGTTCGGTGCAGGGCCCAGTATGTGAAGAGGAAATTCAAATTCACTGAAATACAGGGAGAAAACAGGAGGCTGTGGGGTGGGCTCTGCCCCACAGCGCTGCCTGCCCCACAGCAGGGCTCAGCACCAGAGACTGACCTGGGGTGGGGAACTTGGGGGATTCGGAAAAGCCGCCGTATTCCTCATCATAGGAGTTGGAGAGCTGCTGGAAACAAGTGGCCATCACCATTTCAGATGGTGGGGGTGACTCCTGGCCCCGCACACGGATCTCAGTAGTGTGTAGCAATGCTTCCAGGATCCTCTGGCTGTTCTGCAACAGGGCATCTTTGTTCTCCTTCCACTAAGATGCAGAGTGAGAAAGTCAGCTCTTCCGTACCTTGTCTGCTTCCTGCCTTGCATCAATCCAAACTGCACCTTCAATTCAAACCCACCTCTAAGCCAGCCAAAACTCTGACATGGGCCACTGCTTCTCATGACTGCATCTCAACAGTCACCCATCAAGCCACAATCTCCCTGTGGTCCCTTTGCTTGAGCACTGCCTGCTCCACCATTCCTGCTCCATACCTGCTCTGCGATTCGGAGCAGCACAGTCCGAAAGCCCACGCGATGAACTCCATCCTCAGGGGGAAAGTACGTCCCCCCTACGAAGGGCTTGAGGTCCGGAGTCAGCCAGACACTCATCGGCCAGCCACCTCCACCACTGGTTGCCTGAGAGACAAATCACAGGGGCACCAAGGTCATACAAGAGGCACCTTGTGCTCTTTAACATCAAGGTGTCCCACTTGAGGACAGACACACGCTTCTCTCCATCCCTGTGGTCATGCATGGCCCCATAGAAACCACCCCGTATATCAGCCCTATATATCAGACCACCCCACATACTGGTTCTTCTTGCCTGAGGAACATGACCATGAACCTCAACTTGAGAGAGCCAGTCCCATCCCTGCCCATGCCTCCTCACCTGCACGAAGGTCATGTACACTTTGTCCACATCTGGCCGCTCCTCGCGATCCACTTTGATGCACACAAAGTTCTTGTTCATAATCTCCCCGATCTCCTCGTTCTTGAAGGACTCCTCCTCCATCACATGGCACCAGTGGCAGGTGGAGTAACCGACTGAAAGCAAGCTCAAGTGAGTGAGGAAAGGCCCTTGGCAGGGAGCAGGACACACGTTATGGGGAGATCTCACAGCCAGGGGAACCCTGCTACGGGCAACATCTGCTCCCCCCCTAGAGAACAGATGGAGGAGAAGGGCCATGGACACTTGCAGAGCCTCCTGGGCTCTGCTCCTACAATCTGGCCAATGACTCTGGTCCTAACAACACGCATGGGAACATGAAATATGTTTCATTTCTGGTTACCTGACAGGAATATCAGCTTGTTTTCCTGCTTTGCTTTATCAAAGGCTTCCTGACCCCAAGGGTACCTGTGGAGGGAAGGCAAAAAAGGAGCTTCAGGGGTTATAGCTGCCAGGACCTGGGCCCCTCTAGAGCTTCCCAAGAAGCTGCTGCCTGGTGGAGAGCAGTCAGGACAGCCAGAGCATGAATGGCTCAGGAGCATGGACTCAGAGCCCATTGGGAGCTGCACAGGAGGCCAGGCTGCTGGTGGAAGTGATGCTTCACCACCATCACTTCCACAGCACTGAGTCCCTCAGCCCCACAGATGCAAGGAGAAGAAGAGGGGAAAGGCACGAGCCTGCTCTTACCAGTCCACGGGGTTGTGAGCGTGCTGCAGGAGGTACGGGGACTTCTCGTTAATGAGGCGGTTGGTGTGACGAGGGATGCTGGGGGGCGCCGTTGTCCCCCCCGTGGCCATGGTCACGCTCCCGGTTACAAACGTGAACCTGTGACACCAAACGGGATCGTTTCCTTGCTCGCAGCAAAGCACAGCCCTGCAGAGAGCTGGGATGCCCCAGAGCAGCACCACCTCCAAGCTGTTCACTCCCTGTGCCAGGGCTGGGTGGCTCTGCTGGGGTTCCATCCACCTCCAGCACCCTACAGTCTTTCCTACTCGTGTGATGCTCAGGTGAGGCTGCTCTCCAGCCCTGGGACTGCCATCCCCTGGGCTCCCTCCCTTCCAGCGCCCTGTCTGTGCCCTTTGGGGCCCCCCTACAGCCATGGGTACAGGCACAGCATCTGCAGGATTTGACCTGCGCATCCCCAGAGAGGAAAATCCCCTCCCGTTGATGCAAGGGTAGGGGCAGGGCCAGGGCAGCACCAACTCCCCATGGCAAGGGGATCGAGGGACAGGAGGGGACTAGGGAGATCCTCCTGCTGCTGGGGAGGATGCAGGGCTGTGTGCAGGGAGAAAGTAAGTAAGTGCATGGTCACGCAGGGGATACAGGGATGCAGGGAGGTTTGCTGAGCTCCAGGGAACATTTCAGGGAATACAGGGATGATTGCGGGAGGATGCAGAGGGAAGCAGGGAGGATGTTAGGGAACCCCGGAGGGGTGTGAGTGCGCGGAAAGGATTTAGGAGGCGTTCAGGAGGGCGCAGCGGGGTTTAGGGCTGCTGCAGCGGGGAGCAGGGAGCAGGGCAAGGACGCAGCAGCACTGAGGGGGATGCGGGAGGCACGGGGAGGATTTCGGGGGCGGCGCAGACGCGGGAGGGCTCCCGATGCCCCGCACCGCCCCCGGGGCCGGCCCCGCCGCTCCCACCGCCCCCTGCCCGGCCGTGTCCCCCTCCGGTACCTCCGGGCCAGGCGCAGCGGCACCGCGAACATGGCGCCGGGGCGGAGCTGCCCCAGCCACCGTCACCGGCCCGCCCCGGTCCGTCCCCTCCGGTCCCCGCCCACCCCGGGTCCTGCATCCCTGGTCCCGCACGCTCGATCCTGCCCATGGCATCCCGCGCATCGCATCCCGCGCACCGCATCCTGCGCACCGCATCCCGCGCATCGCATCCTGCGCACCGCATCCCGCGCATCGCATCCTGCGCACCGCATCCTGCGCACCGCATCCCGCGCATCGCATCCTGCGCATCGCATCCCGCGCATCGCATCCTGCGCACCGCATCCCGCGCATCGCATCCCGCGCACCGCATCCCGCGCACCGCATCCCGCGCACCGCATCCCACACACCGCATCCGTCCGAGCGTTTTATTGTCTCACAGGCAGCCCCGAGCCACCGGCGCTCCCACAGACACCCCCCCCCCACACACACACACACCCCCGGAGCAGGGCCCAGCAACGTGCGGGAGGCGGCTGCCCTCCCCGCAGCTCCTTCGGGGGGGGGCATCGAGCGGGAAGGGGGCGAGGAGCGGGGAATAACGGCCAGCCGGGGACCGCGGGGAGCGGAGCGTGGAGGGGGGGTCCGCAGCTCCCTCCGGTCCCCTGCAGGCACCGCCCTCTGGGGTCCATCCATCAGCGAGACCCCATGCACCGAGCCCCCATCCTCAGCCTTTCCGGATGGGCCCCCCCGGGCAGGGGCAGGGGGTTCCCTGTCGCCGGTGAAGCGCGGGGCTCATGCTGCTGCTCCCCCGACGGCAGGCAGGGGCTGGCATGGGTGGCACTGACCCGTGCAGGGAGCGAACCGCCGGAGCTCCGAGGTCTTGGGGGGGGAAAGGCCGGGGGGGGGGGTGTAACAGCGGGGAAGGAGCGAGAGTCTGTTTGTTTGTCCATAGGGTTCAGAGGAAGGGGTTGAGCCCCCCCGGAGCGGGCGGCGGGGCCGGGGCTCCACCGAGCGGCAGTAACGGCTGCGGCAGGTTGCCGGGGAGTTCGGGGGGGAAGGTGCCAGCCTGCGGGAAGGCACTGGCGGATGCGGGGAGAGCAGCGGAGGTGGTGGGGATGCTGCTGAGGGGCAGCGGGAGGGATGTGCTGTAGGTCATGGAGTTGTTGGGGAGGCCGGCGGGCAGGCTGGGCACCGGGGAGCTGGTCCGCATCTGGTTCAGCGTCGGTTTGGGCTGCTCGGCGAGGCTGAAGGGGTTGGTGGGGGACGGCGTGCTCAGACCTAGCAAGGAGAGGATGGGACATGTCAGGGCAGTCAGAAGTGATGCAGAGCAGCCCTGTGGAGAAGAACCTGCGGTGCTGGTCAATGAGAAACTGAACATGGAAACCCCACGTCTCTTGGGCTGCTTTATAAGAAGCAGGACCAGCAGGTCAAAGGAGGTGATCCTGCCCCTCTGCTCTTGTGGGACCTCGCTTGGAGTGTTGTGCACAGTTGTGGTATCCTCAACATAAGGAGGACATGGAACAGTTGGAACAAGTCCAGAGGAGGCCATGAGGATGATCAGGGACTGGAGCACCTCCTGTATGGAGACAGGCTGAGAAAGTTGGGGCCGTTCAGCCTGGAGAAGAGAAGCTGCGTGGAGACCTCACAGCAGCCTTCCAGTATCTGAAGGGGGGCCTACAAGGATGCTGGGGAGGGACTCTTCATTAGGGACTGTAGTGATAGGACAAGGGGTAACGGGTTAAAACTGAAACAGGGGAAGTTTAGATTGGATATAAGGAAGCAGTTCTCTACTGTGAGGGTGGTGAGGCACTGGAATGGGTTGTCCAGGGAGGTTGTGAATGCTCCATCCCTGGCAGTGCTCAAGGCCAGGATGGACAGAGCCTTGGGTGAGATGGTTTAGTGTGAGGTGTCCCTGCCCATGGCAGCGGATTGGAACTGGATGATCTTAAGGTCCTTTCCAACCCAAACCAGTCTGGGATTCTATGAATCTGTGCCATCCCCAAACTTCCTCTTCCTCCCCCAAACACCCCTTTTCCCAGCCCAGGGAAGCTCCCACCGCTGCACCAGCACCTACCCGAGAGGAAGGGGTTGCGCGTCTTGGAGGCCGGCGTAGGTGCGACCAGGGAGTCCAGGTTGACCAGGGAGGAGGCGGCGGGGCCGAGGAAGGCCTCGGGGGTTTTACAGTCCTTCCGCTCCTTGCCGGACTCAGGCAGGGAGTCAGCCAGGTTGGCGAGGTCGAAGCTCTTCGCCCCATCCTGCCTGGTGCTGGGGAACAGGTCACCGAAGGGGTCCAGCTCTAGGGCAGGGGGGGAGATGAGCGCATGAGACAGGAAACACCAAGCAAGGGTGATGGTGTCCCCGCATCACCGCACCGGGTGGGTAACAGACCTATCCCCTTGGCTACGGGGCAGCCCGAGCCCATGGCGCGCAGATGGGAACAAGCGTTGGCCACACCAGCAAGCAGCCACGCGCAGCCCGGCCGGCCCTGGAGCTGCCTCTGTTGCAATGGGCAGGGGCAGGTCACTGTGCCCAGCCTGCCCCAGCTCAGCCCCTGCTGCTCCCCTGGCTCTTACCAACGGGGCTGTTGGACTTGGCCGAGGAGGGCGGCTGTGGGGGGTCCTGCTCCGGCGGCTCGGCGGGCTCGGGCGGCTTTGCAAAGAGGTCGAAAGCATCCCCCCCTGGAGCTGGGGGGGGAAGAGGTGAGACTCAAGGAGGGGAGCAAGCGGGGAGGTGAGAGGCAGGAGATGGACGGGCAGGAGAGAGGCAGGGGCGGCTGCCTGCAAGGAGACAGAGAAGAGGGCGTGCGGTGGGGGGCGTGGGGCTGGGGGTCAGGAATGTGCGTTGGTCCGGGGAGGGGGCTAGGATGAGCCGGACCACTGGGGGTCATTGCAGACCAAGGCAGCCCCACGCTGCTCGCAGCCATCCCCCCAGCAGCAGGCAGGTCCCTTTCCCAGCCCCAGTGAGGTCTGCAGCAATGCGTTAACAACCAGCACTGGCCCCAGACCGGGTCCCATATCCTCCCCAGCACTGAGGCACACACAAGGAGCTATATGGGGCCAGAGGAAGCACCAAAAGGAAGCACCGAGGAGGAACTGAGAGGGGGTTTGAGCTCTGAAACACAGACTGGTCCTGCAACTGCTCCCCCATCTGCAATGCAGCAACCGCCCTGTCCCAGCGGGGCACACGGTGCTGCTTTGGGGTGACCAGGTATCACCAGGAGACACACACACACCCACACCCCATCACCCCACTGCTGCTATCCGCTCCCATGGGAGGGCTCCATTAACTGTGCCATGTTAATTAAAGCAGCCTATTCTGTGCAGAGAGAAAGCCTTGAGCTCTTCAAGGTTGCAAGGGGCGAGCGGAGGTCCTGCTGCAGGGCACCAGAGCAGGGAGGCTGTTTGCAAAGCTGGCTATGGGAGCAATGGGAAAGCACCCCGGGATTACAGGAGGGCAACGCTGCCCGCAGTCCCCAGCAAAGCCAATGAAGCCTCTTACCAGGGTTAGGAGGTTGCTCGGCCACCGGGGCCCAAGGGTCGGGAGCTGGCGTAGGAGCAGGGCCCTGGGCAGGGGGGGATGCTGTCACCCAGGGGTCCGCAGCAGGGAAGCCAGAAGACAAAGGCGCCTTCCCCCAGGGGTCGGAGGCTGCCGTGGTGCTGGGGGGGAAGTCCCAGGGCCCAGCTGAGGTTTGCTGGGATGAGGCGCTCGCCTGGGACAGGGGCTCCCCACCACCGGCTGGGACCGGTACCCATGGGTCAGGAGCACCGGCCCAGGCAGAGGCCGCCGGCTCCGCTTTGGGTTTCATATCTGAAAGAAGAAGGGAAGCTGTGGAACAATGCAGGGTACAGAGGGATGCTGAGAGTGGGGATGTGCCCAGTGGGGACCATGGTTCCAGCAGCACCGCCTGGGCATGAAACAGATGAGGCAGCAAAGAGAGAAGCAGCAAAAGGTCCTTTTTGCTGAGCTCCTGAGGATTGGGAAGGGACAGAGGCAAGGGAGAGGTTTCTGCTGCTGTCCCAAGCCTGCGAGTTGCCCCTACCTGGCATATCCCATGGGTCAGCAGACGTGTGGCTGGAAGGGGCTGGTGCCGGCCCGAATATATCTGCCAGCTCCAGGATAGAGGACTGAAAACAGAAAGGGAATAAAGAGGTGAGGGCAGAGCTGTGGGATCACCCCCCCCCATCTCCCCCCAGCCCCCAGGCTGGCTGCGTGCCCATCCAACCCCCCCAGTGCTGTACCTGGCTTTTCTTCATCTTATCTTCCTCCTCCTCTTCCTCCCTGCCCTGGGCAGCCTCCTCCGCACCTCTCTGCAGCAGGGAGTTCTCCCCTTGCCAAGCCCTCACCTCCTGTGGGAAGCAAGGGATCAGGCCCATGAGCTCCAGCCCTGCACCCAGCACCTCCTCCAGGAGACAGACCAGCACAGGAGCTGCCACCGCATCCCGAAAGGTCCCAGCATCCGAGCAGAGGCTCCTCCGGGAGCGAGCTCAGCAGGCAGCCCACAGCAGCGAAAGCGAAGCGGGCAGCGGAGCGAGGCAGCGTTTTGGGCTCCAGCACCCCAAGAGAGAAGCCCCAAGTGCAAGGAGAGAGGAGCGCCCGGGGCTGCGGGGCACAGGTACCTTCTCGTGCTCCTCTTTGCTCAGCGCGAGCGCGAGCTGCAATTGCCTTTCTTCATCTGTGCTGGAAATTGGAAGTGGCTTCTGCCAACAGAGGAAATGGGGTGATATTTCAGCTTGCCCTCAGCCTGTCCTCACCACTGCCGCTCCTGCCTGCACACCGTCTCTGTGCCTCTGTGCTTGTGAACCAGCTCCTAATAGGGCTCCCCCGCGGCCACTGCCCCATCTCCTTCCCCTACCCCTGCATGTAGGCTGGGATGACCCTAAAGCAGGCAGGGAGGTTTTCATGGCCTCAGTGCAGGCAGCAGAGAAGGGATTGATGAGGCATCCCCTCACCCTGGCAGCCTGATGGGGAGGAGGGCTTGTGATGCCTTAACTGGGGAATCCTGCCCAGCCACACTCACTCTGCTGGGGGATAAACACCCAGACCTGAGGCAGACCTGGGGAGGAGGCTGTCCCCTTCCTGCCCTGGCAGCCCTCATTGCTGTCTGTGATGCTTGTCCAGTGTGGGACCGGCTGGGAATGGTGCCCCTGGTGGGGCTGGGTGCGCCTGTGCAAGTGTGTGTGAGCGTGCACACGTGTGCACAGCCCAGATGGACTCCAACAGGCAGCGCTTTCAAGAGCGTGTTCCTACAGTGCTCATCGCAGCAGCATGTGGAAGCTATAAATACCCCGATTCCAGGACAAAAATAGGGATATACGCTCTGCTCCATCTCCAAAAAAGCCTCCATCGGGCAGGGAAGACGGGCAGCAGCAAGAGCTGTCTCCAGAGCATGTCCCCTGCATGGCAGGACCAGGCTGATGGTGCTCAGTGCCAGCCTGGGATGGGGAGGACACATGCAACAGCTCATTTGGTGCCTGCATCCCTCCTTGCCTTCTCCTGCTGCTGTTTTCTAGGGCTGGTTTGAAAGGACTCAGCCTCATTGAGCTTCCAGCCCAATGCACAGCCACGGGGATGCTGTGTCCCACCACACAAACACGGGCAAGACATTGCCCCTAAAACCTCTGTGGGAAGGTGAGAGAAATGGGGGAGCTCAAACCAGAAGCCCTCAGCAGAAGGGGGCAGCCACATTTGGGGGGTTTCAGGATGATTCCAGAGCCTCAAGCTCACCCTGGGGTATGGGATGATGGACGGGTCTCAGCCTGGTGCTGTCCCAGCCAGTATGAGAACAGGGAGCAGGGACAGCCATTGCCTCCATGTGCCTGCTGGCCATTCTGGATGCTGGGCACAGTGCGAGCAGCCTGGTGCAGTTGCAGGTGCATGCACCGGCCTCGGGCAGCCCCCCAAATCCTCCCTCCTCCCGGGGAATGACCCACGGACAAGGCAAGGTGCTGGGAAATGCCCGTGCTCTGTGTCCCAGGGCAGGCAGAGCCCTCCTACCTTCTCTGCCTCCTCCCGACTCATGGCCAGCGCAAGCTGTAGCTGCAGCTCCTCCTCACCCGTTGTCTGGGGCCTCGCTTGCTCCAGGTCAGAGGCGAACCGTGGGGATGAGGATGATGCTGGAAGATAAAGGGGGAAAAGGGGAAGGAGCGGCATCAGGACTGGGGTATATCAGGGAGCACATCAGCAGCCTCCTCCTGGGCCCCATCCCAGCACACCAGGGGCTGTAGCCCCACATTAGAGCTCCCTACCATGAACAAGCCATGGGCTTAAGGCTCAAGGCACAACCAGCTGCCAACACTGCTGGGCTCACCACTGGCACAGCCAAACCGCTGCCCGTGGTACAGGATGGAGATGGGCTTCACCACCACCATCACCACCCCCCCAGGTGAAGGGGAGCAATGGGCACCCGGCTGGTGCAACCCCAATGCACTGATACACCCACCCCAGCAACACTCACAGTTAAAGGAGGAGGGTGAGCCCCGTGCCCGGCCATAGTCTTCGCCATAGGGAGATGCACGGCGGCCATAGGCGACCTGGTGGCTGCCGCTGCCCATGCCCTCGAGGGCCATGCGCTCCTTGGTCTGCAGCGCGTGCGCCCGCTCCTGCTTCAGCCGCTCCTCATCCTTCAGCAGCGCCATCACCTGCTTCACCTTCTCCCGGATGTTGATGCCCTGGTCCTTGCCGTCCCGATCCACGTACTGGAAGTCCTTCAGCGTCTGGATGGTGTACAGGTTCTCCCGGCACTGGTGGGTCACCTTCTCGGAGCCGGTTTTGATGAGGTAGTCCAGGAGGGTGAGGGCTTTGTAGACGTGACGCCAGTTCTTGCCGCTGTCGTTCAGGCGCCGCCAGATCATGCCCATGACCTCGGCGAAGGCCACGGTGTTGAAGGTGAGGTCGGCGATCTCTGACATCAGAGAGCTGGGGGGTCCCCAGGGGTCATTGGAGGTGGCCTCCCGCACCTTGATCTCTGCCTCCGAGTAGTTGTGCACGATGTTCTTCACCTGCCGGCGCAGTGCCGAGGTCGTCATGGCTGCGCGGTGCCCGGCGGCGGGCAGGGATGATGGAGAAGGGATGAGCACTCACAGCCGCAGCCTCACCGGTGCCTGCAGCAGGGAACAAGGACACACAGACCTCAGCATCACCCCAACCCATCCCCAGAGCCCTTGGCTGGCATCTGGGACACTTCTCAAGGTGGAAGTGCCCACCATTGTGCTACCAGGTGCCATGCAGGATGCTCAAGGGGAAATAAAACCCTTACAGCAAGCTGATCCCCAGCACCACAGAGCCGCCAAGTGATTTGGCTCCAGATTCAGCAACATTTGGAGGAGATTTTACCCTGTATTTCTGCTTCTAAAAGTAACCACCTGAAAATGGCAGCTCCCTCCTCCAGATCCCAGCTGCCTCAGCACCACCGTCCCAGCAAAGCTGCTTGCAGGCCCCCAGTCCTCGCACCAGCCAGGGGCTCCCCTGATGCTCCATCTGCGGCTCTGTGTGGCCCTGCTCGCCCTGGCCATCAGCCCAAGGCTCTCAGTGCCACCAAGGATGCATCGTGGTAAACCTAAACCCTGCTGTGAGTCAGAGCCTGCCACACTGACCAGCCTGGCAGCTGCTTGAGTGGGTTTTCCCAGCAAACTCAGTGATCCTGCTTCCACGAGAGGCTGTGGGTACAGAAGCGTGTGCTGCTGCAGGGTGGGGAATTCAGGGTGCAAACCTCCTGCACCAGGATGGATAACACAACTCCCAACCCCCAAAAACCCCTGAGCTGCCTCGGGGCCTTCTCTGCACCCAGATCCACGGCCAGGGCAGCAGGCGCTGGTGTAGCCAGGAGCTTTCCTGCCTCCTCCCCAGGAGGCAATGCCTGTCCTTGGGATGCGCTGCACCCGACCTGATTCAGAATGGCATGGGTCAGTCTGGACCCGTGTTCCCATGAACGCACCAAAACTCTGTCCCCTGTTCTGTGCTAATCCTAATCCCCACCTTCTCCCTGCACAGTGAGAAGACAGGGCCAAGCAAAGCCAGGAGGCAGAAACTGCCTGGAGCTGCCTTGCCCTCAGCAGGGCTGCACTGCAGGGCCAGGGAACCAGGCTGCTCCCAGAGCTCCCACTGCATCTGCCACAACACTCACTGGCGATGTGCTCTCCATCCAAGATAACACTTGCAGGCAGAGCAGTATCTCCCCTGTGCAGCAGTGCCTGCAGACAGCGATAGAGCATCCATCCCACCACCCACCTTGGTGCCGGTACCTCCCTGGACCGCAGCCGCTGCGCTGTGTCCAGCCCTCTCCCAGCTCAGGACACCGGAGCGGGGCCGGGACTGTGCTGACGTGCCCACGAGCCACGCACGGCACCCGCCACGCTCCCGCACAACCCGTGCGACCGGTCCAGCACCTCCTGCTGCCGTGGGCCGGCGGCCAGGAGCCCCATGGCTGCGCCGGCAATGTCTGCTCTGAGTCAGAGAGGAGCCTGGCACCGCCACGCCGAAGTTTGTCTCCAGACATCGATTCCCTTTCGCAATGCAGCCCGTCACCGTGGCCTTTGGATCCTGCCGGGACAACCCGCGCTGCAGATGGACACGCTATTGCCAGCCTGGCATAGGAACGCATTCAGGACAAGGGCAACAACACAGCAAAGTCCTCCGGGACTTGGCTCCGTGCTCGGCTTTCCACCAACACCAAGGTGGGAGGTAAAGTCATGTTTTCCAAAGGTGCCACTGGCCCAGCAAACACCATCACCCCTCCTCTGGGGCAGGATGATCCCTCCTGCCTCCAACAGGATTCCTGGCAGGATAAACCCCAGGGCCAGCATGATGGGCTCCAGCACTGCTTGTCCTGGCCAGAGACCTGATCCCAGCTGGACTTTGCCCGCCATGAATGAGATGGGCCAGGAAGTCTGAATGGGAAGAGATGGGAAGCAGGGGCAGGGGGGAGAGCAGCGGGGCCCTGATTGAGCGCTGCCAGTGGCGTTAAGAGCAGCAGGGATTATCAAACACAGTATCTCTCCCCCCCCCGCCCGGAATATAAAGGCGGTGAAACAGAAGCTGTGCGGGAGATAAGGCGGCAGCTCATATGGAATTACTGCAGTGACCTTGAGCGAGAGGCTGCCAGGTGGGAGAAGGACACAGGGGTGCGGGGACAGGTCCCCATCACCCCGCTGCCCGGCCGGGGGACTGCGGACCCGCACCGGTGGGGGGGACCGATAGGAGCAACACGGAAGGGAGCAGGAGGAGATGGGGAGGAGGAGAGCGCAGAGAGGGAGACGGGGGGAGCCCGGCGGGGGATTAGAGCCTCCTCCATCCCCGATCAGGTGCGGGGCTGGGAGGAGCAGCGCCCGCCATGGAGGGAGCGGCGGGGGAAGGCTCCCGGCTGAGCCCTCGGCCCGGCTCCCAGGGCCGCATCGCATCCGCACTCCCCGCGGGGCCCCGAGCCCGGCCCGGGGGGGCACCGCAACCAGCGGGGCCCGGCATCCCCCGGCCCGACGCAGCCTGCGATGCTCCGGCGTCCAGAACCTTCCTCCTCCTCCTCCTCTTCTTCCCCTCCTCTCCCCGACCCCGCAGCCCGGTGCCGAGGGGCACAGCCTCGCTTACCTGCGCGGCCCCGCCGAGCCGGTGGCGGAGCCGGAGCCGGAGCCGGTGTGAGCGGGCTGGAGGCGGCCGCAGCCCGCCCGCTGCCTGCTGCGAGCTGCCGGGCTGGCTGGGCAGGTCCCGGCGGCAGGTCCCGGCTTAACCCCTTCGGGGCCGCCCCAGCCCCGGCCCGGCTCCCTCCCGGGCACCGGCGCTCAGCCCGCCCCGGCGCAGCGCGGTGCGGAACCGGCCGCGGGGGATGCGGCGCCGAGCCCCTGCCCCGCCGCATGCGGGAGGCGGGGATGCTGTTAAGTGCTCAGTCACTGCCCCTCGCTGGCAGCCGCCCAGGCGCCGCTCGCTGCTGCTTGCTTTGCTTTATTTTAATGGTTTTTGCCCTCCCCATCCCCCTGATTTTTAGACAGAAACCAACGGTCCCGGGCTCGGAAGCGGCTCCGGGGGATGCCGACCCTCCCCAGGGCGCAGCTCCCGCGGTGGTACCCAAGGCCACGGCTGCAGTTTGGGTTTGTTGCATTTTTAATTCATTTGGGTTTTTGTTGGGTTTTTTTCCTTTCCTGGGATCTAAATTTGGAGCGGATTCTTCCCCTGCTCTGAACAGCTCCCGGAGCCTGGCTGGGGGGAGAGAGGGAGGCATCAGATGACATGACAAAATAAGTCATGTCTCTCAATCGTTTCAATGCCACCCCCTCTCTCCCGGCCTCTGCCTTCCATTTTAATCAGTGACAGGCCTTCAAGTATTATGGATATATATAATCTTTTTAATATCACTGACATTTTCCATAATGGAAAGCATCTCCTCAGTGCTGAGACATTCTGGAGGGGGAGCGTGGCTTCCTGCGATGCTCCTGCCACGCAGAGCTGGGACTCATCTTGCCCCCGGCACTGAAGGTCCTGTCTTGGGCAGCGGGGGGGCTGCACTGCCTCCGGGAGCTGTGTGACTCACATCAGTGTTCGTGTAGTCCCATTCTCAGCTGCAGCATCCAAACCATCCTCCAGGTCACCCTGGAGCAGATTCCAGCTCAGGCAGTGGGAGGAATTCTCAGATCCAGGCATTCCTCCATTCCCAATACTCCCAGTTCAGCTGTGTCAGGCGCCAAAGCAGACAGCTTGCCCCTCTTCAGGCATTGATCTTATATGAGCAAAGGGGGGTCAACACCCTACAAGCTGCAGTGGAGCTGTACAAACATAGGGTTTGCTTTGATAGACATCCCATGATGCCACCATAGCCGCAGAGCGCCCGTCCAGGCTCTAAAGCTGATTTCCCTCAGCCCTGCCCCAAGCCAACTGCTCACCCAGACCCCCTTTGCCATGGAGAAGCCTCTGGAAATGTGCCAGCACCTTCTGCTTGCAGCATTCTCCTGCAATCCCCCTTCCCGGCCTCTCTGACAGTTATGGTGTCTTCAGGCCCTGCCTCACGTGATGGGGTTGGTACGTTAACTCCCAAGGCCAGGAAGGTTGCTCACCTTGGTTATTTAGCAAACACAACACAAATTATTAACACTAATACAAATAATGCCTACGTTTGGCAGAGGAGAAGGAACACTCTGTGTGCCTGGCTGATAGGCATCGGCATTATTGGGGCTGGAGCATCCGTATGTCCTTTGGAGCGTGGGGTCTAAAGCTCCAACGGCTGCTGCTCTAAAGGCAGGACTCAGATCTCATACCAGGCGTTTCTAAAGGTGCTGTGTGGTGGCCAGCTCTAATTCCACTGCAGTTCCAGTCATGTAACTTCACAAATCAATGCAAAAGGAGGGGAAAAAAAGGCATCTGGCTCAGAGAAAGCCACAGCAGCAGCCAGAGAGCAGCGCAATGCTGACCCTGCATGTCCCTTCCTGTGTGCTGCTCGCACCTTGTTCCTTGAGGACACCCTTGCCCAAGGCTGTAAGAGACACAGGCAATATTTATGACCAAAAAATAAGGCTATTCACAGCATTTGGGTTTGTTCTTGCAGTTCTTATGCCACTCACCTGCCCTGTGCTATCAGGCTTCTCTCTTGGAAAGGAAGGAGATATAAGCACATTATTCCATGGTACTTGACTGATGTGAAACTCCCATCCATCTACTTGATTGTGTATTAACAAATACCCCTGAGAACAGAGGTACAGATGGAGCCTGGTTTCTACAGGCTGCACTGGAAGCATGGCTCTTGTGAAGGGGCTTTGCCATCTTTCAAGGCAAAGCTACCACACTGAAGTATTCCTGCCTTTGAGACAATCACGTTGCCTCTATAACGTGCAGACTCCCTCTTGCCTAGAAACAGATGGCTTGAGCTGCTTGAGTTGGGCATATTCACAAGCTGATAATCATCTCCAGGGAGGCAGGAGCTATTGTCAGAGCCTGTGAGACACACCCCAACTCCAGGCCTTTTCCCTTCTCATGCTCAAAACGTTGCTGAAATTCTCACTACAGGAATGCTGAGCAGAGACATTCCCCTTGTGGGTCTGTGCCCGCTAAAGCCAGAGGAGGCTCCTGGCTTCCACAGAAGCCAAAGCGCTTCCCTGCTAACAGAAAGCATCCCAAAGCACAAGGAGCCTCACCTGGCCAGCAAAACCAAATGAGCTGTGCTTTGCCAGCAGGAAGAACATCTCCCCTCCCCAGAGACAGCACACGAGCTGAAATGAGAAAGCAAAAGAGAACAGTTCTGCAGAAGGAACAGTTATTTCATGCGTGTCGGGGTAGGGGAGCACGTGCCTGAGGCTCACACGCCGGGTGCAGTGACGTGCGCTTTGTAACAGCGATGCTCAGCACGGATACACATCTGCTGCCTCAGAACCACCAAGGTATCACAAACCTCAGTTAATAATCTGACACTGATGTCATCTCTCTGCAGGGCCAAAGCCTTTCCTGGGAATGCTGTCCAGCTGCTTTAGCAGGAAGATGGCACTTTATTGGCATACACCGGGTCTCCCGCGATGCCAGGTCAACAGAGACCCTGCCTCCAGTTCATCTGCCTTGGAAACCTGCTCTGAGCCAGGCCCAGCTGCAGTGTGTGTGACAGTCCAACCTGGAATGCCACTACAGAAAGCTCCATTCCAGCTGTGATGCACAAGGAAACCTGGACCGGAAGCAGTGCTAAGCCCAGACACACACACAGACTGATGGAAGCAGGAGGGGTGGCTCTGACTCAAGGCCTTACCATGCACACACTAGTTACAGTGTAGATTTCACCCCTTTTAATTCAGGAGTGATCAGTCTCGGAAGGAAGCAAGCAAGAGCTGGCTCAGAATGAGGCATGGGTACCTTGAGCAGGTGGAAAGAGACGGCAAGATCAGCACAAGAAGTAAACTCACGGGTGCCAAACCAGGCAGGGTGGCACACCCCTTGGGATAGTGTGTTTTCCCAGGGACCCAGGATGCCTTCAGAAAAGCCTGGACAAGCAGCCAGGAATATGATCCAAAATGGAATGGATTTTTCTATGCCACTGTCCTGGCACTTGGGCTCATGAACACAAGGGACACCTTCTGCTCACCCACCCGCTAACCAAGAAAGACCAAGAAACAAAGCATAAGACACATCTCGTGTTGACTGGCGCTTTTAAAGCCTTCCTCTTCAGCAGAAATGTCAGTATTTGCTAGTCCTAACGGCTTCTGAGCTGTGATATTTCTTGCCTTGTCTCTCCTTGGCAAGTGCTCATCTGCAGAAGTAACAGATGATCTAGCAATCGTCTCGCATCACAGAATGTCAGAAAGGAGGCAGCCCACTATCTGTAATCACTGCATCACCTCACAAAGAATCTCCGCTTGATCTGTGTAAATGTGGTTGTTTATTGGCTTAAAAGTCTCTTTCTAGTTACACAGGGCTTCACTCTCCCACTTGAGAGCACCTTGTTTCTTTAATTCCTCAAAGAAAGAGACCATTTTGCTCACCATTGAATCCAGCAGCCCATAAACCTGCAGCAGAAATTAACAGAAGGTTAATTGCAGCAAATACACAGGGAGAAAGCCTGGCGATGAGACTGACAGATACAGAGATGGTGTCTCACACTGGAGCACATTAACGTATGGGCACGCTCTCATAGAAGAGGCTGCCTGCTAACAGAGCTTAGCTCTAGTAATAACTTTTCTGGCGATGAAGTGTGTTTAACATTATCCGAGGTACAATTAATTCTGTTCATCCCTCAAGAGTCCACAAGCATGCTAAAGACATCCCAGATAGAAATCCCGCATGTGGCTATGGGATGGCTGGGTTTATGCTAGCAGGTTCCAGGCTGGAATAAAGGACATCTTACTTTGTGTTTCACGCCCACAATTATGGACATATGTTTGGTAGCTTTCCGAGTCAATGCTTACCCCTCCACCTAAGCTTCAGTGTAAGCTGACAAGCAGAGAACAAAACCAAGATACAAGCTTTGGGCACAGACTTACTTCAATATAAAGTTTTTCTTGGTATATCCCGAACAAAACAGGGTCCAGCTGCTCCCGAGGAGGTTCTGCTCCCCCCATGGGCTGTGCTCCCTCTTTCCTGTCCAGCAATGAAACGGAAGATTTAACCTTTTTATCATCTTTTCCTTTTAACTTTCTGCTGCTTGGAGGTTCCTATTGAGGGACAGACACAAAAAACACCCCGAGTGACACAGGTCAGAACACTTCGGCTTGTTGCACGATGCACCTCCCCAAAGCAGCAGGTTGATGACAGTCCCCAGCACTTAGGTTTCAACAGGCATCCCCACACACACACCTCTTTCCCTGTCTTTGTTCTTCTTTTGCCTTCTCGGTCCTTCCCACCAAATAACCTCTTGTCCTCTCTCCTGCTGGTTATTCTGTCTCCTTTCACAGGTACCTTTATTTCCACTATAAAAGAAAGAATTTCAGTTACTCAAAACCAACATTTGCACACCCAGAAGCCAAGCCCACAGCATCCATGCAGTGGAATTATATTACTTTTACAGTCTGCTTTCCTCTTTTTATTAATCTGACCTGTGTATACCACTGAAAAACAACACTTTGAAGATTACTTTGTTTAAATAAGACCTTGTACCAGAACAGGCCTGTAAAACAGCTTAGGGGTTTTCTGGGTTAGTCTGTGTGAAAACCACCTAAATTAACCAGCTAAATTAAAAGGCTTTATTTGTGTGGTGGGTTTTTAATGGCACAAAACCACAGATCACAACTGGCATCATACAAATGTCTTTTTTAATGATGCATTTTCTCATAGGAGCTTTGAGGGGAAACTGCTGAAATTGTCATTTCAGTTGAACTTCAGCATGTGCTGTTGATTCGCAACAGTTCACAGACACAGGGTGCTGGGCTACAACCACTTACCTGGTTCCTCTGGACCTTCTATATGGGTGTCCTTCTCAGGCAAGCCAAGCAGGGATCTCAGCTTCATAGAGGCACCCACCAGAGCATCAATTGTTTCACGCCACACCTGGAGACTGAGGGAAGTATCAGAATCAGAAAGGAGACAGCACAGCAATTGCCAGGGGTGAAGGCACCTTCCAGAGCTGCTCTGTCCAAGTAAGCCAGTAAAATAGCACCCACTGTCCAGACATCCATCCAGAGGGATGCTCAATTACCTTCTTCATGTTAGAGCCCTCTGAGGGCTTGCAAATCAATGGGCTCCCATGGACCCATACGTATTACTGTGAAACTAGACCTGTGCATTCACTAGCACATGTAAATCAGCATCAACCTGCTCTGTGTTCACCAAGACGAACCTGCATCCTTCTCATTTAGAAGGAAACAGAAGCTTGTTGATATCTTTACAGTCTGAAAGCCTGAGCAAAGAGCAGAGACTCAATACAGTTATCTGAGTAAAAGGGTAGAGAAAATTACCCATAGGTTTTATAAATACAGACTGGAACAACCTTGCCAGAAATAATCCTGTATACTCCCCAAAATTACATGAATTTCATATTCTAAACTTATCTCCAGGGAATAAAAAAAAAAACCCACTTGGGTCCTAGACAGCTGCTAAAACTCAGCTATAAAAAAACCAGAGTGTAAAGACAACTTCTAGACCTTGTATCATTATGTGCACTCTGAATCACATCGCTTGCAACACAGCTTGCTAAGGCTGTTGATCACACAGTGCATTGACAAGCTTTATCTTGCAAAGGTAACGCACCAGATTTGATGCAAAAGGTTTGACTGAGTTGGCCTCTGTTGAACGCACAGGTCCAGTGCTGCCTTATTGAGCTGGGCCAGTGCTGCTTCCCGCTGCTCTTCCATGGGGATTGACTTTATAGCCTAATGTGAAAGAAAACACAGGGTGTGTGCAATGCTTCTCCTCAGCCTTCACTCCCAGCCTGTGGACCCTGAACTCAATACCATGGCTCTCTTCTCGGACACCAGTCTGAAACCAGGCTGCACTGGGCTCTTACACACCCAGATCTGGCTTCTTCTATGGCTGCGGTTTGGCCAAGGTGCACACATGACCCTAGACCTGGGGCGCATTCCCAGACCCCCACTTAGGTTGCAATAAGCCCCTCTGCAACTTCATAGGTGTGCTGGAGAACAGGGACTGCAGGCAGCCAGAAGGCCCTCAAGTAAAGATTAGTTATGAAAGCAGCAGAGAGGTTTCCAAGAAACCACTCTACATAAAACCAGTGCTGACAGAACCCAAACCACTCTTGCTTTCATCTAGGGAGGTCTGTACTTTATCCACAGCCTGTTATGAGTGCTCCCTTAGTGCTCTGATGAATAGGAAGGACTCTCCAAGGAGATGAGCCCTTAGGGAAGCCACAGGAGGCTGTAGGATTAGCCTACCCCCCGCATTCAGTCCTGGGATGACAGAAAGCTAATGGCAGAAGAGCTTAAAATATCTATTACATTGTCTGGTTCTCTTTTCTTCTTCACACAACAGCCCTCAAAGCCTCTCTTGGGAATGTCTTTACAAGAGCATTGAGGGTGTGGGGAGCAGAGCTGAAGTGCTTTTCTGCAGAACACATCATAAATCACCCCTAACTTGGGGCACATTGGAGGCAGAGCTTTGGGTGGGCTCACACTGCAGCGTGCCTGGCTGTAGGGGAATGAAAACACCACCACTGCCCACTGCAATAGCGGGAACAGAGGCCACCACCTGCTTAAAGTCCTCTAAGGAAAGGTTCCATCCTGAAGGGGCTGGTTCTTTCTCCTCCACATTCAACGTTTGACTCGGAGCTCCCTCGAGTGAATTCCTCCAACCCAGGAGCTCTGTGATGCTGCTCTGAGCACAGGGACCCTCTGCAATATTCTCCTGGTACCGCATGTCCTCCACACTTGTCTGGCCCAAGGGCACTTTCTCCTCAGTCATGTGCTGTCTCCACAGTTCATGCAGCTGCTTTACCACTTCGTGCTGATAATGCAACTGTGATAAAGGGGGAAAAGGTAAACAGTGAAATGAGCTATGCCTTTCCTCTGCAAGCCTGACTGTTAAAGCCAACACAGCAGACTGCGCCAGCCTCCAAGGATGCAGCAGCCCCACTGGTCTTCCCTCCCTGCTATTGCAGTTGTGTATCCCAGCAAACATCACCTTGGGATTCTTCCGGTGGAACAACTCTTCCTCGGTGACATAGGCATCCACAGGAGATGGGGTGCGCTCTGGGGTCCGAATTCGGCCAAGAAGTTCCTTTATGCTCTCTTCTACTATAGCAGCACCTTCTCGAGCAGCCAGGTCACTCTGAGGCACCACAACCAGAACAACAGGTGAGAGTCCTTGATATCACAGTGTACAACACACAATCCCATCCCCACTAAGTAACTAATAAACACATTACCAACAGAGCTTTAATTCTTTAAAGGGCCAACGTGACCAGTTTGGGAGACACAATCATGTCTTTATTAACAATATCAGGCTGCAGAGTTCTTCCTTCTTTCTCTTTTCAGCAAACCTCAAGTATGTGCAGGTGCTCTGTAAATCAGCTCATTCTCAGCCCTAATTGCATAGCAATAAAAATACCATGTCATCCACTCCCACCCTTATCCTCTATTTGCATATTAAGTTCAAAGCTCACAGTCACCCAGTTACATGCTTGGTTACCTCCAGTTTCTCTCTGAGGTCAGCCAGTTTATCCTCAGACACAGCAATTCCCCAAAGGGTCACCTGCAGCACTGCTCCTGCTAATAACAGGGGATGTGTCCTGAATTCCCAGGCCTCACTGAAAATGCCTACTCTCTCTGACTTGAAAATAAAGGAGAACTTCCTCGTTTCTCCAGGCAAAATTACACCTGAAATAAGAGAAAAATGCACTGGTCTGCAAGAAGCCACCTGGTTAATTTGACCCTTTTCCAACCCCACCCTGCGTGTCCTTATCTCAGTATGAGACTCTTTCCCCATAGCTTAGCTGGTTATCACATTTCATCCAGCTATTTTTCTCCTTCCAGATTTACTTCCAGTCACCACATTACTGAACTGGAGCTATTTCCACTGCACACTGCTTCCACAGCGAGCTCAGTGCTCTCTCCAGCAGATTATGCCCAGTTTTTCATCAGAAAATGATTTGCTTCTCAGTATTCCACCCATTTACATTCAGAGCAGGGGCAACCTCCTTTCCTTTAAGGGATCCCACGAAAGGGATCTGCTCACATACCTCTTTAGGTGTGAGTCAGCTCTGACACGCAGGGTGGCTTCCTAAGGAGAATCATCCAACAAGCTTGCTCTGCCATTAGTCAGACTCCACATCTCAGATAACTCCTGCATACGTGTTCTCTGGTCTCTGTACAAAGGTCTCTGAGATCAGCAGCTCCCATACCTGGTCTGGTATCAAAGTAAAAACACTGCATCCTCTTCCCCTTGCGTT
Source organism: Neopsephotus bourkii (assembly GCF_033783945.1). Taxonomy (NCBI): domain Eukaryota; kingdom Metazoa; phylum Chordata; class Aves; order Psittaciformes; family Psittacidae; genus Neopsephotus; species Neopsephotus bourkii. Next base: position 6,390,015 of record NW_026902223.1, read on the forward strand.
CTCTGGAGGGAATCTTGTGGGGAAGCCTCATCCAGTTATACCAGATGGCAGCTGTGCCATTATTGCTCACTGTCAGGGGGCTTTCAGCTTTCTCACCAGCCAAAGTCTCAAAGGTGAGCCGGGCAGCAATGCCAGTTAGATCCTACAACAAAGAGGAGAATGATCAGGGGACTGGAGTACCTCCCGTATGAAGATAGGCTGAGAAAGGTGGGGCTGTTCAGCCTGGAGAAGAGAAGGCTGCTGGAGACCTCACAGCAGCCTTCCAGTATCTGAACATCCCCTCTAGGGATGCTGGGGAGGGAGTCTTCATTAGGGACTGCAGTGATAGGACAAGGGGTAATGGGTTAAAACTTAAACAGGGGAAGTTTAGATTGGATATAAGGAGGAAATTCTTTCCTGTTAGGGTGGTGAGGTACTGGAATGGGTTGCCCAGGGAGGCTGTGAATGCTCCATCCCTGGCAGTGTTCAAGGCCAGGTTGGACGAGGCCTTGGGTGACATGGTTTAGTGTGAGGTGTCCCTGCCCATGGCAGGGGGGTTGGAACTTGATGATCATAAGGTCCTTTCCAACCCTAACTATTCTATGATTCTATGAAACGGCAAAGATAAATTCTCCTCTTGCCTGAAGTCACACCACAAGTAAGGGGATGAGCCTTGAACTTGTAAGGCAGGTCCAATGAAGTGGCCATTACACAGAGAGAGACTGGGAATCTGAGCTTCACACCACAGTCAGAGCAACCCCTTCTGCTTCTCCACAGCGAACACAGGGATACTCTACTCTGCTCAAAATAAATCCCCTATTCTCTGGCCTGGGGGTGACACTCATTGTACAGCTGTGAGCTGGGAACTCGAGCAGACTTAGCTTGACTAAGCAATAAGAAGTGCACAATTACCCTGCAAGTGCCGCAGTTGATCCAGCGAGCAGGCTGGCCACAGAAAACTAAAGAGGGACCCAGTATAGCTTCTGGAGATGCAAAGGGGTGGTCACTTAAGGAGTCACTGCTAAAGAAAGCAAAAGCCACTGTTTTCATGAAGTGAAATTCACTTTCAGAGAGGGGAAAACCAGGGGTGATTCACAAGACACTATAGGAGATCATTCCAACCAATGCTTTTCTACATCTCTTCAGGGACAGAGCCCTGCAGATGGGGTAAACTCTAGCTATTTGTCACCACCAAGGAGGATCAGGCAGTCAGTATATTAAAGGATGATACCTGCCGAAGGAAGGCTGAGGTTATCTGACTGAATAAGGAAAGGCCCTTGGGTTGTGGTAACAGATGGAGAGGACAGGGGAAAAAGGACAAATTAATGATGGAAGTGGAAGGCTGGAAAAGGACAAGCAGATGGAGGCAATTTAGAACAGAATCCCCACTCTGCCTGATGTAAGCTCTGGAGCCGCACAGAGGGAAGGCTGGAGAAAGGGACTAAAACCCCCTCTGATTCTTGCTCCTTAGGCCCCAGAGAAACAGCTTGATTCCTAAATCTGGTGATGTATCAGAATACATCTTTTATAGTGCCCTAGTTGAGACTCCTCTCCATTTCAGGTAAGAACAGCCAAGGCTAACCACATAGGCTGCCGCTGCCTACCTGGAATTCTTTATTTCTACCATGAAGGAAAACTTACCTTAGGCTCTCAAATGTCTCAGACTCTTCAGAAGTGACAAGGCATGGAATAGGCTCTGTTGAGACAGATGTGAAAGGCTGCCCTTTACCGATCACCTCCAGCCCATCCAGGTCCTGGACATACAGACAAATGACCAACTCCTGATTTCTCTCTTTATATAGGAAGGAAGTTAAAATACCAGACAAATGTACCATCTGAGCCAAGCAAAGTGAAGTGGAGATATCTTGCTCCTATGATGGTTTTTAGAGCTATCCAACATATATTCCAAAGACACAGGAAGGAACCATTTCTGGCTCGCCCAAGAATCCCAGATGACTGCACTGCCCACTACAAACGATGCATGGATGGGAAAAGTCTCCTTCATACACATTTCTCATCCCCAGAGCCAGGTTTCAGAAAGGAAAAGGTGAGGTTTGCCCAGCTTTTAAGAAGAGGGGCTACCTGCCTGCAGGAGATGATTTCAGATGTGCATCTTTCACATGGGTACCTTTCCACGGGTAACGGTGTCTTCCCTCTGCCCTAAGGCACGAAATGAAAGCCCTGCATCACTATTTGGCAGGTTTCTTCATTGCCCGGGTCTTGGCAGCTGCATGCTGCTGTTTCAGGGTCCTATTCTGAGGCTCCTAGACCATTCCATGCAACACTTAGGGAGGGTCAACGACCCTTTCATGGCCCTTTGGAAATGTGGGAACTTCCAAGAAAACTTCTGTGGGCATTTTGGTTTAGATCCCTGATGCTTTTTTCAGATCCAGCTCTTGGCAGTTTTATGTTACTTTATAGCATCTGAGAAGAGAGATGCAAAGAATGTGCTTGCTCCTTCAGTCTTACCGGCTTATAGAAATCTAGCTCCTTTAGGACAGATTTTAGCTCCTGCCGCCGATGCTTCAGGAAAAGACTCTTATCCCAGGTTAGATGGAAGGGGATCTTCTTTGGAGGCTTCAGGCCTGTGGAAATACCCATATAGGAGCTCACTGTCTACATACCCACACTCCTGTTCATTTCCCCCTCTGCCAAACTTTGGTCTCATGGTGTTTTAAAGAGGAGAACCAACAGATGACTGGGAAGCAGCTTGTGCTGCACCTATCAGAAGGGACAACTCTAATGTGAGCCTTGGTACTCCTGGGAGTCACTGTTTCTGCTGATCCCTCCACACTGGTATCCTATTCCTATGAAACCACCTCTCTGTGATGTTCCCTTACCCGTCTCCATCTGGACAGTGTGGGGTTTCCCCACATGAGTGACTGGCTCTGGGTACCCACGTTGGCTCTGAGTCAGGGTCATCGTCAGGCCCGTGAGTTCACTTCCAATACGCTCGGGCTGGCTCCAGAACTCGCTTCCTTTTCGGTAGCCCTAGGGAGGAAATCAACACTTTGAGCTATTCTCAGAGAGACCAGAAGTTAAGAAGAAGAAGGGGTCCAATTCTGCTTATGGGAACACTTTAAAAGCCTCTAAGTTACCACTTTCTGCAGAGCAAACCAAAATTCCTACCAGGCTGCTGTCAAAGACAAAAGCACTTTCTTCTACCCAGTGCTATACGAAGGTTGAATGATATTAAAATAAAGCCTCACACAAATGCAAATTCTTTGATAGTGCTATAAATGTATAATAAAACATTTTAACATAGGATACTCCCATAATCCTCCTGACTTGCCCATACCCCTTTCTCCATGGCAACCCTTTAAAAATCGAGCTTTCTGTCGCTGGAACAACATTTGTGGCACTTCCCCATTGCCACTCTGCATGCACAACAGCCTTTGGTGAGAATCGTGAAATGGCACCTGCCCACATACAGCAGCTCATAAACAAGGAGTCAAGCACATCACCACTTTCCTTTGACCAGTATGGAGAACAATGTTCATGGCTTCAATTTTAAAGTCACTGCTTGCACACTGGGCTAAAGGACTTGGAGTGGCTTTGATAAAGACCTAATGACAGGTCTTCAGGGTTGTGACTCATAACACCATGTCTCAGCTCTGTCACAAGAACAGAGCAGTCAGGATGCAGATGAAGCGGGGCGCTCACCTTTCCAGGAAGCAGGGCAGGGAGAGCCCTGTCAATGAGGTCACGTTCTTCCTGGATTCGCCTGTAACCCTCCGAGATGCTCATCAACAATTCATTCTCTGGCCTCTGAAGGACTTCTATAGAGAGGAAACACCAAATCACTGGTGCTGCACTTCTGGTCACACCCTTTACCACTGCTGTGATTCATGCGTAACCCCTTTACACTGTTCCCCACCAAATCCACCCCACCACCAGCTCACCTCCCCACAGCACCCATGGCCACCAGTACTAGCACTGTGGGGAGCCCTGAGAACACAGAATTAGACTGCAATGGCAATAGGATTAAACCTGGTTGGCTATGACCATTACACTTTGTTGTGGTGCCATCAAACTCCTCCATCTGCACACAGTGTCACAGAATGAGGCCTCAGCTTTTCTCACCTCCTATATATTTCTCCTGCTTCTTCCTGATTGCCATATTACGATACCAGTTTTGGAGAGCTTTGTGCTCTTCTAGTGAGGTCTGATGAACCTTTTTCTTCTTGTCTCCTCCATGTTTCTCTTTTAAAGCTGCTACGGTAACATCTGGATGAGAAGCCTCAATAAGATCTGCTAACTGAAGAGAAGGGAAACACTAAATTAACCTCTGCACGCACCCAGGGACACCACAATGAGAATGGGAGAGGCGAGAAGAAAAGAACTCTTCAGATTGACAGTACTTTTACCTTATCACCCAGAGAGAAACAAAACCAGGGCACTGGGAACACACTCAGAAACAATGGAAGGATTTATTTGAGTCATTCAACTCGAGCAATGGTATTGCTGCAACAGCAGCAGCACATACGGAAGTGGAAGCCACCGTAACTCTTCCCTCCATGACCTCCTCCTGCACACACAACACTTCTAAACCTGCTGGTGCAGTTTGTCTGAAGGTAAAGACCTCCCTGCAGAGCGTGACAAGGCTGGGAAAACCACACCTCAGGCCTGACCTGCTCCTGATAGGTGCTGGAGAGCATGAGAGGGTACAAGTGCCACAGAGCACCACTTCAGTGGCTTTATGAACTAACCCGAGGGTTTCCTTTGGCCAAGGCTTCCATCTTGAACTCCTGGAGACTCCCCAGAATGGGATGGGGGAGAATCTTTCCACAGCTGTTGGCAATTAAGGTTTGTCGGTCGGAAGATGTCGCACTGTACGGAAAGATAGGACCCCTCTCCGGAGGGCCAATAGCGTTTACCCTATGATGTAAACAGAAGCAGACGGAAGTGATGTTGTCACCCTAAGTCATATAAGGCCGTGGTGTTCACTAATAAACCCCATTTGCCATCCACCACATTGATGTGTGTTAGCTGAGGGACCCAGCGGCCTGGGATTGGTCGCTGTGCCGTTCCTGAACCAGGTCGCCACGCCTACGAAGGCAACAAGTGGTGCCGAAACCCGGGCATTTCACCTGGATTCGGGTGAACGGCGGCCGGAGCGGCTGGAGCAGCCAGGCGGGGAGGACGCTCCCGGACCTACAAGGGGGATGGAAGCCCTTGTGAAGGTCGTATCTCAGTTATATAAGCAGTGGGGTATTGATTGTAAACCCAAAGATTTTACTCTCGCAGTTGCGAGGCTTTTACAAATGGGGGTCATGGACCAGCCAGTGGGTATTTTCCACCCTGAGGTGTGGGATAAATGTACTAAAGCGTTAACCGAGGAGACGATGTCCTCGGGTCGTGGGAAAACCCCTTAAGTCGTGGGGGAAAGTGGTACATGCCTTGTAGAAGGCCATACGTGATGATTTTGTTGAGCTTAAAGATACGTGGGAAGACGATACACCCCCCCAATCCCTGAATCCCGACCTGCTTACGGAGGGACAGAAAGGAGCAAAATCCTTCTGGGGTGGGTTAGCCGAGGAAGCCAGAGGCGATGCGGGGAGATCGAAGTCCGAGGAAGTTTGGGTTAAAGCACCGCCCTACGCACCCCAAAATGGCGCCGAGCGGGGCGGGGCGAGGATGACCCCGGCGGGAGCGGAGGAAGTGCTAGAGTTAACAAGTGTGCGTAAATGAGGGGGGGGAGAACCGGAAAGGGGAGGGGAGTGAGGGGCGGAGAGCCAATCAGAGTACCCTGCCGAGCGGAAGGCGGGGCGAGTTAAGAGGGAGGGAACGCCCCGCCCGCAAGGGAGGTGGGCGGGGCAGGAGTACAACCAAAAGTTACTGGAACCCGGAAGTAGCCAGCCAGTCAACTTCCGGGTCAGATACTAGTTGGGGCGAAGGCTCGCAACTGATTCAAACTTAGAGGAAGAGGAGATGGGGGTAGGCAGAGTTAAAAGCCAAAATATCCCCATCCAAAATAAGGAGGAGCCGCGAAGGGGACAAATCCCCCTCACGGATTGGAAAAAAATAAAGATGGCGTGTGCCAATTGGGCCCCATCCACCGCTCTGGCGTTCCCTGTCCGGGTGACGAACGGGGGACTGAGTGTCCATTCACCAATAAATCCTAATGATGTACAAGCTATTGTTAAAGCAATCGCAGATAAAGGCCTTAATTCTGCTATGGTCTCCACTTTTATAGATGGTATCTTTGGGGGAGATGATATGCTCCCGTTTGATATAAAATTTGTAGACTGATTTTCGACAGGGCAGGAATGATTGTTTTTAAACAAGAATGGGAGGATAACTGCGTGAAACAGATGGCCCAGGTAACTGCGGCGGATCGCCCACTGCATGGCTCCAGCCTGCAGCGGTTAATGGGTACAGATCCCACAATGATTACCCCCCAGGCGCAAGCCCAGGGCTTGCGGGCCCATGAAGTTATGACAACTACTCGTGCGTCCAGAGAAGCTATTTGCACAGCCTCTAGAGTTATTGCTAAACCATCACCATGGTCCACAATAAAGCAAAATGAAAGCGAGAGCTTTACACAATTTGTGGATCGTCTCCAGTATCAACGGTCTTGGAAACTCTGAAAGCAAACGGATTCAAAATCGGGAGTGCGAAAATTAAAAGAGGACCATGCGTGAGTTTTTTGGGAGTGGGGATCACAAGTTCTTATGTAACTCATCCCCTAGTAAAAATCCGTCGGCACATTAAAATGCTCCATGATATGCAGCAGTTAGTAGGGTCTTTGCAATGGCTCCACAATATTGTCCTGATCCCTCCCGAAATCATGGCCCCCTGCACGACCTTTTAAAAGGGAAGAACCCATGGGAGCCAAAAACCCTGACGATGGAAGCAATGAACTCTCTTGATTTTATTGAGCAACAAATATCGTCAAGTACTCTCGCCAGGTGGAATCTGAATGTACCACTCCATCTGTATGTACATTTCACAGAAGGAGGGGGGTAGGGGCATTAGCCCAGGGCCCTTCTGAAAAAGCCCAACCAATACAATGGATAATCCTGGGAAAACCGTCACGTGCATTCTCTCCAGGAATCGAGTGCCTTAGTAATCTCATCATGAAAGGCAGAAAACTCGCCCTAAGACACCCAGGTATTGAACCCGCCAGGATATACCTACCCTTCCGCAAACAGCTTCCAACGCAGTCAGTGGCGATGTCAGAGTGTCTGGCCATAGCCCTTGTGGGATTTGGTGGAGAAGTCCGGTATGCTATGAAGCCTCTCTGGACTCAGATGCTGGCAACTGTCAACATCGACCTCCCACAGAAGATCATGGACCGGCCCCAACAGGGACCAACAGTCTTCATGGATGCATCTTCAGTGACTTCAACCGCAGCAGCGGTATGGCAGTCGGAAGGAGCATGGCACTGCATTAAAATGACCAACTGCACGCTTTCAGTCCAGCAACTAGAAGCGATGGCCGTAGTGTTAGCGTGCGGACTGTTCCCAATGGAACACCTCAACATAGTGACTGATTCGATGTTCGTGGCCAAGCTTTGCTCAGCCATGTCGGGGCCTGGTGTATCAACATCTACAATAGCTCTGATGCTAGAAGAAGCACCTTTTTCCCAAAAGGGTACCATATCAGTCATCCATGTCAACAGCCACAACCCAATCAAAGGCTTTTTTTCAAACCAGTAACGACAAAGCAGATGCCGCTGCAAAAGGATTGTGGACGCTAAGAGACGCCCGTCTTTTCCTTCTTGTCTGAAAAACAGATGAAGAAACCTCCTCTTCAGGCTCCCGAGGAAACACCAGCTTCCTCTCTCAGCCTGGCCGTTCATTGCTGAGCTCTGTTTAGTTCAGTGTATTTTGGGCTGGGGGTTTTAAGGTTGCACAATATAAATTCAGCATCAATTCTAATAGGAAAAACCGAACTCTGAGAAGCCACAAGGACCAAAGTGAGTCACCAGGATTCCACTGCCTCACACTTTATTCTACACATGACACACATACAGCCTGTGCTTCCCGCAGGGAGAACAAATTCCTGCCCCAGCCCTGGAGCACAATTCCAACAGCAAGGCACAGATTTTCACAGTGAAATAGCCCTTAAAGACCAACTCCCAGCCGACCCCAGGCACAGGGGACCACCAGGCAGACCCACCGCAGGGTTATGTGCCCCCTTATCCTGCGTCCACTCCAGCTGGGGCTGGGTTAAAACACGAGGATGATGAGGACGGGAGGGGAAGGCGCTGATTTGCAGTGGCTCTGGAGCAGCGGGGATGCTGGGCCCGGTGCTAGCCCCGGGTCATGCCCAGGGGGGTCCCGTCGAGCCGTACCCTGCGAGCTGCTGCCCTGGGTCTCCCTCCGGCTCAGCCCAGGCTGGGTCCCCCATGCCGGGCCGCACCACCCCGCCGCGCTCCGCTGCCGGACGCCATGGCAACAACGCCGCTTCCCGCGGGCACTGCGCAGGCGCCGGAGCCCCTCCCGCCCCGGCGCATGCGCACAGGCGCAGCGACGCCCGGTTACGATCCTTCCGCGGGACCGCATCCACTCACGGCACCGGGATCCTTCCGCCCGGGGCCCGGTGCAGGTCCCGGTGCGGCCGCGGCCCAGGCCCGCTGCAGCTGGCAGAGGAGGTCGGGCAGCAGCGCGTCCAGCACCGCCAGGCCCCGCGCCGTGCACCGTAGGCCGCTGCGGGGAAGCGTTGGTTGAGCCCCGGTACCGGAACTCCCCCCTCCGTCCCGGTACCCCCCCGGTGCTCACCCGTCATCCAGCACCATCCATCCCTGCTGCTGCAGCGCCTGCCCCGGTGCCCCGAACACGGCCTCCAGGCTGAGGTGTGGGGAGAAGCGGCCCCAGCGCTGCACGACCGGGGGCAGGCGTTAGCACCGGTGTTAGCGCTGTGGGGACCCCCGGCCCCGGAAGCTCCTCACTCACCTCCGGGGGGATGCCCTCGTCTGTCCGCAGACCCAGGGCGAGCACCTCCTCCAGCCTGCGGGCACATGGGGAGATGCAGAGAGTGCAGCAGAAGGGGAGTATGGAGGGGGGGGGACCATGGTCCTGTACTCACTGCTCCAGTGGGCTCAGCATCACCCGCTTCCCGGTGCCGTGGCCCCGGCTCTGCACTGCCCGCATCCAGGCGATGGGCTCCAGCACCTGGACACGAGCCTCCCGGCTGCAGCCACCCTCGCCCCGAGGTACAAACCGCCCGTGTGCCCCTGCAGCGGCAGAGAGGGGGCAGTGGAGCTTGGGGAGGCACACACAGGCATGTACGGCCCCAGTCACCCCTGCTTACCAGGCCCCACACCGATGTACTGCTCAGCCCGCCAGTAGGAGAGGTTGTGGGTGCTGAGGGCGCCCTGTGGAAGAGCGTTGTATGGGGTGATGGGGCTGAGCCTGCTGCAGGGGTGGCACAGCATGGGGGGGGGGGGTGCAGCACAGGGGGCACCCCACCTTCCTTGCGAAGTTGGAGACCTCGTAGTGCCGGAAGCCAGCAGCCACCAGCGTGGTGCGCGCTGCCTGGTACATGTCAGCCAGGAGGTCCTGGGGGGGCACAGGTAGGGCTCCCCCCAACACCTGTGCTGCCAGCGCTGTGCCCCGCTCCAGCGTCAGCTGGTACAGGGAGATGTGGTCATCGCAGAGCCCCAGCGCTGCCTCCAGCCTCTGGGTCCAAGCACCCAGGCTCTGCCGTGGCAGCCCGAAGATCAGGTCGATGGAGGTCCGGCCGGGGAAGAGGCCTCGTGCTGCCTCCACAGCCGCCTGTGCCTCCGTGGCCGTGTGCTCCCGGCCCAGCAGCCGCAGCTCAGCATCGTCCAGTGACTGCAGAGAGAGCACAGTGGCAGTGGGGAGCGCAGGGGGGCTGTGGGATGGGATGGGGAGAGCAGCTCTCACCTGTACTCCGATGGAGAGGCGGTTGATGCCGGCTGCCTTGAAGCCAGCGAGGCGCTGTGTGGTGGTGGAGCTGGGGTTGGCTTCCAGCGTGACCTCGGCACCAGCAGGGAGATGGGCAGCCCCTGCCACAGCCTCCAGCACCGCTGCGATGGTGCCAGGGCTGGCCAGGCTGGGGGTGCCACCACCAAAGAACACAGAGGTGATGCTGTAGGACAGATAATGGGGGGCTCTGGGGGGGCACTGAAGGGCTCTGTGTCCCCCCATTGTCCCCATGCACCCACCTCTTCACCTGGCTGAGCTGGAGCAGGGTGTGTGTCTCCTGCACCAGGCAGGCGCGCACAGCCGCCTCGTCCACCGCCGGCACCAGGTACGTGTTGAAGTTGCAGTAGGAGCAGCGCTTGCGGCAGTAGGGCCACTGCGGGCATGGGTGCCATGGGGTGCCATGGGGAATGGCAGCATGCTCACCCCAGGGCACCCTGCTTTGAGCACACAGCCCATGGGGGCCACCCTCCACATGCACAGCTCAGGGACCCACACAGCATCCCTACCGCTCCATGGCAAGGGAGCCCCATGTATGCACCATGACATCTACAAGGGCAGGGTGTCCTCACACGTGTGCACCCATATATACAAGCCCCAAGGTCCCACTTTCAGCCCCCCCAACATGCGCAAGCATCGGAGTCCCATGTGTACCCCCACACGTGCAAGCCCCGGGGTCCTTCCCCCCCCCACCGCCGTGTGCAACCCCGGGTTCCCCGCTCACATGCACGTAGACCGATGCTGCTGCGGGGGCAGCCGCTTCTGGGGCCGGTTCCGAGGCAGGACCCACTCCCGGTGCCCGTCCCGGGCCGGGCCGTGCCGCAGCGATCGCCGCCGCCCGCCGCCAGCCCCGCGCCGCCATGGGCCCCGCAGCCCCGCCCCGGGGCGGGCACCGCGCTCGGCCGCCCCTCGGTGGGGACGGGAAGGGAACGGGGCAGAGCCTGGAGCCGTGCCCCGGTGCGGTCCCGCACGCACGGTCCCAGCGAGGCTCTGGCACCCCCGGAGCTGCCCCCGTCCGGCGCTAGCGGAGGATGTGCCGCTTTCCTGTGCCTCCGCAAACAGCATTGACAGCCCCGGGCGTTATTAGCTCTGTTAACAGCCATGGGGGAGCGAGAGCTGCCTGCGGCACAAGTCACGGCACCAATTCCTGTTAACAGGCCACGAGTTTGGGGTATCCCACGCTTGATGTAACCCTCTCTGCCTGCCAAAGCCCCCGGCTTTCCGAGCTGGCAGCCAGAGCTATAGGAGCAGGAGCCCTGGAGCCTGCTGACAGCCACGGCGATCATCCCTTCCCCTCCTGTGCGCGTTTACAACCGGGATTGCTTTGTCCTGGTGGGCTGGGGTGGATGTGGGACTTCTCAAGAGGCGGCCTGGCTGGTGGGAGCCGAGCTCCTGCTGCTCTGCCTGCAGGAAGGGGCCTGTGCTGCCCTTCTCCCCAGGAAACCTCTGTCTTTTCTTGCTCTGCTTTCCCCTCGGTTGGCACCGCTTACCTGGGCTTTACTCGGCCTCCAAAATGCATTGCTTAAGTTCTCATCTGTTCCATTTTCCCTTGATTATCTCAATAAGGACATCAGGCATCAGCTCTGCAAGAGAGTCATCTTTCTTTGCTCCTTGCCTCTTCTCCAATCCCAGCCAGCAGAGTATCCAGAAGCATTCCTCCCTTGGTAAAACTATGGCTTTCTCCATAGTTTCTGGGCTTGAGAGAGCCTCCTCTTTTGCCCTTGACATCCCATGCCAATGGAGATTGCCGTTCCACAAGTGCAACGAGCTGGATGGCTGGGCCCTCCGTGGCTGTAGCAAGAACTGTTGTTGCCTGGCAGAGTGCAGCACTCAGAGGTCTGGATGCTTGTGGTCCCCCCAGCTGTACCCGGAGCACTCCTGGGCTGAGCAGGCATTTCCTGACAGCTGGAATAGAACTGTTGTGGAACACACACAGAGCTGAGGTCAGGATGGAACTGATGGCTAAAGCCAATCATCTTATGACCCTATAATTGTCCCAGGAGAGAGACACTTTGGGCTCTCCTGGACTGCAGTGAGCTGCAACCAGGTCGCTCCCTCTGAGTGGGGCACCCCTCAGAGTTCATATACTCTCAAGGTTACATTCCACTGCATGCACCGCTGGCCAGGTCTGAGACTAAGATAGGAGCCAGGAACACCCAGGCTCTGTCGGGAGTTTAGAGAGCAGTAGGGGTCTGTTCTGAATGTTGTCACTTAAGGGAAGGGTCCCCCTTACCCTTGTCACCTTCAGTCTCAATACAAATCATTTTAGCTTGGTTCTACCTTGATTTTCCTTTATGCATTCCATTAGACACAAACTGTTGACCAAGTCTAAGACTAAGACAAGATCCAGCCACATCCAGGCTCTGTCAGGAGTTTAGAAAGCAGGGGGGATCTGTTCTGAACCTCACGACTCAGCAGCAGGGTCTCCCTTGTATCTTTATGCCTTCAGGCCCTATATCCCCTATAGCCCCTTTAGCTCAGTTTCACCTCGATTTTGGCAAATTCTGTTCTATCATGCCTTATTTACAAACTGCTCTTGCTAATACCTTTGGTGGTCATTCTTTGAAGCATCATCAGCATCATCAGGAGCAGCAGCATTAGGATAAGGAGCAGCAGCAGCAGCAGCAGCAGGACTGACACTGACGAGGTGGCCGAGTGGTGAAGGCGATGGACTGCTAATCCATTGTGCTCTGCACACGTGGGTTCGAATCCCATCCTCGTCGATGAGCTCAGTGTTGCCCCAGATCAGACTTTGTTTTGAGGTGACAATGGCCTGAAGAGACTGGGCAAGGTTTTCACGTGGCTCAGCACACACCTCAACCTCTTCTGCCTGCACCTACCAAGAGGAACAAGAAGGGAAACAAGGGAGATCCATAAACTCACAGATCCCTGTTTCCTTGATCCCTGCAATGATGAGAGAGCAAAACACCTGGAAGTGTTTTACAAGAACAGGTAGCACAGGAAGGTGCTTGGGAGTTGGAAGCATGGATTTATGATGGAGAGAAGTCTTCCTTACCAAGCTGGTAGCCTTCTACAGGGAAGCAACTAACCTGGTGGAGAAGGCAAGAGCAGTGGATGTTGTTCACCTTGCCTTCAGAAAAGCTCAACAGGCAGTAAGATTGAAGAAGACAATATAAGTAAAGCAGTTTCTGTCACACAACATTTGAAGTAAGATTTTGATGGGAGACATTACTCTTACCTGTTTACAGAGTCTCAGAATCGCTGGGGGTGGAAGGGACCTCCGGAGATCCTTTAGTGCCAGCCAACTGCTCCAGCAGGGTCCCCTTGAGCTGCTTGTCTAGCACATAATCCAGTTGGGTTTTCAGCATCTCTAAGGACGGATGCTCCACAGCCTCTCAGGGCAACCTGGTCCACTCTTTGACCAGCCTCACGCTAAGACAGTGGTTTCCTGCCTTGAATTTCACATGTTTAATTTGTGCCCTTTACCCCTTGCCCTGCCGGTTGGTACTGCTGGGAAGAGTGGCTCCCTCTTCATCCTCTCCCATCAGGTGTGAGAAGAATCCCTGCTCCCACAGCACTCACAGCCTCCCCTCATACTTGAGACATGCACAGCCCTTAACCAGTTGTGTGACAAAGCAGGGATCTGCAGAGGAGACCCATGTGGAGGCAGGAGGAGGCAGCAGCCATCCATGCTACCGAGGGCTCTGCTGTCCCGGGTGGTCAGGAGCGACTTGGCAGAGGTCTGAGGGCCAGGGATGGTCCAGGGTGGGTCTGAAAGGCTCAGAGGCAGCTGGAGCATCTTTCTGCCAGCACCACCTCCCCTCTCTTACAACACATTCGTGCTCCTGCCCCTCTGAGCACCTGCCTCCCTCTCCTAATCCCTGCACATTCCCTGGGGATAGCTCTTGCCACAGCCTTTTGCTCTGCCCACCCTGCCCCACTTCCCAAGAGCTGGCACTGCCAGGGATGCCTCGTGGTGATCGGTACCTGTGACCAGCACGCAAAGAAGATGCATGGGAGAGAGGGGACTGGGGTTTGGCCAAAGGGCTCAGAGTGCTGCTGATCCCACCCCACACCGCTTCCCCCTGCAGCCTCCCCCAGCTAAATGGGACCACTGCCCCCAGTGCCCTGGCTCTGAGGGACAGTGCGTGGGAGATGAGATGCTTCATCAGCACCTTCATCTCAGTGGCCAGGCGCAGGGAGGAGCAGGAGAGCAGAACTCTCTCTCAGAGACGAGCTGGTTGGGCAGCCCTGGAAGATCCCTCTCTGCTGGGTGCTCCTGCACCCAGAGCCCAGCAGAGCTCCAGCTGCCCCAGCTCCAGCCTGCCGTGGTTCAAACCCAGCCAGTACCTCAGCACCACGCACCCTGCTCCCAGCCCAGGCTGGATGGAAGGGATGGAAAAGCCACTGGGTGTGAGAACAGCAGTTTAGTAACTAAAATAAAGTACGATATTATAATAACAATATTATACTACTAATAAATAACAACAATAACTACTAAAGCACAATTAATTATAACAACAATAAAGTATGATATAAATATGACGATAATAAAATACAATTATGATAACAAATACAATAATGATGATAATAATTGTAATAATGGTGATGATGATGATGATAGTAATGAGAATAATAATGATAATAAAAGCAATAATAAATATGAGGATAATGATGATAATGAGGATTGTCGTGGTTTAAGCCCAGCCACAAACCAAGAACCACGCAGCCACTCGCTCACTCCCCCCTCTTCCTCCCCCAGCTCCTGGAGGGATGGGGAGGAGAACGGAAAGACTAACTCCCATGGGCTGAGATAAGAACAGTCCAGTAACTACGGGATAACACAAACCACTGCTGCTACCAAGGAACCAAGGACCTTGGTCAGCTGAGTTCTACTCTCAGGTACTGGCTTCACCATTCCAGGTCAAACGTGCAGTTTCTGTAGTTTTTCACATCAAATCTCCATTGAGTAGCATTTGTAAAGTGCTTTGAGATAGCGCCATGAAAACACTAAGTTAGAGGAAGGGCAAAATATCTCTTAGCAGCACCTATCTGCTTACTATTACTACATGTTTCTCTTTTTTTCCCTCAGAGCAGCATCACTGTATTCTGCTTTGCCCTCACACTAAGAGTCTGGTGCCAGCGATGGAGAAGGCACACAGCAAAAGCTGTTGCTGCAGGGCAATGAAAGGATGCACTGGAAAACATGAGGATGTTTTCTGGAAGGATGAAGGAAGCAGAGCTCCAGAGGAGGATGGGTGTTTCCTTCCCAGATGGATATTTCCTTCCCAGCTACATTAGGAAAGGAGTGCCCCATACAGATTGATGTGCACAAAGCTATGCAGGAGGCTTTAGGGAGTATAAATATTTGCAAACAAGGAGAGGTAGTGCTAATCCTACAAATAAAATCAAAACCAAGACATTGATGCTTTTTTGGGGGAGGACATAACTGCTCTTTAGAAGCCATGGTCTGAGGACTGTTAAATACCTAGTAGTAAAATCTTGCTGCCTTTCCAGTTGACAGCAACTGGTCTCCAGTTAGCAGCTTCACAAAAGCAATCCTTGTGTGAATAGATAAAGCTTCCCCAGGTTTCTATAAGGTTAATCTTACCATTAGAATTGCGCTTTAAAAACAGGCATCGATCCCCACGCACTCTCCCCAAACACCTCCTCGACTTAGGAAAGTGGAAAGAAAGGCTACAGTTATTCACTGTCCTACAGGTACCGGGGTTTGAGAGCTTTGATTGAGGTGTCTGAAGGAAAGGGACAGTTTTGAGCTCAGGGAAAAACCCAGCAGGTTTCACAGCTTGGCTTGCATTGGCTTCAGGTGTTTGTGGAAAGGGTCATGAGCCTGTAAGAGACAGTGGTTACAAGCAGATCAGGCCTCATCTTTAAACCGTTCCAGCTCGTCTCATCTTGCAGTGGGGTTTTATACCAAGGAGATCTGAATCAGAGGCGCTCTGGAGGTGTAGGATCAGCCAGCTAACTCCTCTATCTGAGTGTCTGTGTGACACAAAGCACAAGAATATAAAGACCCTCCCCAAAAACAGCCTCCCCGCTGCCTTTCTTGTAAGAAAAGAATGCAAGGTATCTCACATCCATACAGACCATGGGGCATTTGAATTAAAACCCAAATAGGAGAGGTCTCCTAGGGGAATAATGAAGCTCCTAAGCCCCACTGGCATCAGGAACTCAATAAAACAGAGCGAGTTCTGCTGGGATTCAACTACAGCTGCATCCCTGGCAGCCCACCCTAGGCTGGCTCAGCACTCTTCTCATGCTGAAGATAAGCTCACAGGAGGGGATTTCCACTGAATGCGATCAATCAGCCTGATACCAAGGCAAAGAAACCAACACAAGCTGGGAAACAAAACTCAACAAAGCAAGAACAATTGAAAGCAAGTGGAAAAACAGAAGGAAGAGCTTGGCCATTGAGAAACAAGGTTTAAATCACCATCCCCTTTGGAGAGTAAGCTGCCCAATACTAAAGCATCCTGGTTTCATCTGAGATAGAGTTCTTGTGCTTCCTGATAGCTGAGAGGAAGCAGAGACAGGACACCTGACCCCAACGAGCCAAAGGACTATTCCATACCACAGCACATCATGTGCAGTATGGAAACTGGGGGGAGTCACCCAGAAGGGACCAGTCACTGCTCGGTTCGGGCTGGGTACCTGTCGGTGGGTTCTGAGCAGTTGTGCTGTGCAGCACTGATGGGTTTTGTCTGCTCCCTTTTTAATTTCAGATTCTCTCCCCTTGTTATATCCATTATTATTATTATTATTATTAATTATCATTGCCATCATTATTGCCACTTGCCTGGGTCATCTGTGGAAGGGCTGAGGCTGAGAAACACAGGTCCCGCAGGGCCACGGAAGGGCTCAGTAACCAGCCAAGCCCTGGCTGGATGCCTTTCTGGATGAGGGACACAGAAGGAAGGGAACTCAGATCCCCAGGGGTGGTCGGAAGTTGAAGGCCAAAGAAGGACCCTTTGTGGGATGGAGAGAAGCACCATTGTGCGAAGGATGCCCTAGAGGTGGCGTCAATACCAGGACAGAAAGGTTGAAGGGGGGAAAGGCCTTGCTGCAGGGCACTGTGTCATTTCTCAATCCCAAAATTCTCATTCCCAAAGTGAGTCATCAGCCCCAAGGGTGCCAACTCAAAGGGGCAGAGGAGCAAACCCATGGGCATTAGGCTGAGGGTGCTTTTCACTTCGGGTGTCATGCCCGGCCGGGGAAGGACGTGTCCTCTGGTGCCTGCAGTTCAAAGCAGAAGGCTTCCCGAGGAGCAAGTGTGAGCCTGTGGTGTCTGCTTCCTGCCCCTGGGTGTTCCCACATGGATGCTGAGGCAGTGGATGCGTATGCTCTGGAAACATCGCTGAGTGGGAGCATCAGGGCGCATCGGTGCTGTCCTCCTTTGGCTGCTGTTTCACCCAGGAGCACAACAGGGTTGCAAGGAGTCCCCAGGTGTTTAGGCAAGATGCTGACAGTCATAGAATCATAGAATAGTTAGGGTTGGAAAGGACCTTAAGATCATCCAGTTCCAACCCCTGCCATGGGCAGGGATACCTCACACTAAACCATGCCACCTAAGGCTCTGTCCAACCTGGCCTTGAACACTGCCAGGGATGGAGCATTCACAACCTCCCTGGGCAACCCATTCCAGTGCCTCAGCACCCTCACAGGAAAGAATTTCCTCCTTATCTCCAATCTAAACTTCCCTTGTTTAAGTTTGAACCCGTTACCCCTTGTCCTATCACTACAGTTCCTAGCAAAGTGTCCCTCCCCAGCATCCCTATAGCCCCCCTTCAAATACGGGCACACTGTACTAAAAGCTGCATGTCTGCAAGGATGCGGATGTGAAGCTGCACCTCTGCACATCTGAAGCCGTTTCCCCCAGAGCCCCTGGTGCCAGGGCATGGGTGATTCACCCCGACGTGGAGCCAAGGTCTCTCATAGTGGGTCAGCACTTTCTGGTGGCTGCTGCTGCCCCCTTGCAATTAAAGGGCCCTGAAGGTGCCCATCCGTCCCTGAGCTGGGCAGAACAAGCTGGACCCTCTGGGTCAAGGGACCTGAACAAGCCACCCTCCAACGATGCAAAGAGGAACGATGTTGCCGAAGCCAACAGGTCCACTCGGTGATGGCTCACATGCAGGCATGAGCCAACAGCTCCTTCATCGCTCTCCAGGCCATGTTGAGCCACTGCTTTCACTCCGGAGAGGGGATGAAAGGGAAGGGGAAGCTTTCCAAGCTCTGCTGAGACTTAGACCCATGGACCTATGATGCGAGTAAGGGGATGGAGGGAAGCAGGGATGGAGTGAGAGGGGTCTGTAGCCATGTGCTGGCTGTGACCAGGGCTTGCTGTGTTTCTCAGCAGTGTGTCTGCCCCCCCATGCCAGAGCCGACTTCACTTCTTGCCAGTAACTCCCCAGCTATGGTGAGTACATGGGGCAGCACTGGGGTTGGGTAAAGGGTGGTGTTATCAGACAGGAACCAGAGAAGAAGCTCCTCTCACTGCAGGCCTGGCAGGGGGAAAGCAAAGGAAGGTAAAAATTCCTTCCCTAAACACCAGACCTAGAGGTCCACTGCAAGCCCAAGGTCCCTGGCTGCAGGAACAGCTCCTCTTTGGGGAAGGATGGTTTACAAGGGTCCAAAAACCAGGGCAGGGAGGAGGCCTGGGTTTTGCTTGTGCACATCCCACTTCCTGCAGGGTGAGGAAACACCAACACCAGCCCCACAAGCAGTTTGGGAATGGTGGAAGAGCTTGGTGCAGACAGACAGCATACAGGAAGGATGCAACACAAAGCACCCCATCCCATTTGTTTCCTCTTTCAGAAAGCAGATAGGAACAGCACACATGTGTGCCACTGGCTCTGCTTCCATGGGTACAGCCCCCAGTCCAGCTGGATCTGAGCCCTCACTGCCTCTCCCTGTAGCATCATTTCCCCTGGAGGAAGCTCCAGTGTGGAAGTGGAGGCCCAGCTGCCAGCCCTGCTTGGGAAGGAAGCAGGAGGGAGATGGCATGGATGTTGGTACCAGTGTTATCTGGTTCCCAGCTAGGGTGGGACACTGATGCAGGCAAGGAGGAGGAGCTCGGCTCTTCCCCTTCTCCAGCAGTGTTTCATGGATGGGAGGTACCAAATAACTCCCATACAATGCTGCCCCGGGCGTGCTCCACTTCCCAGTGCCGCTGGGACAGGAGCTTTGGTATTCCTGCAACCTCCTCGCTGCCTGCCTTGTCCAAAACACCAAATGAACCATGCCAAGTGTGCCTCGGAGATGTTTCTTTGGGGGGCAGAAGGCGTGGGGACAGGGTGAGCATCTCCAGGCAGCTTTAGGGAGCCCCTTCCCATCCAAAGTCTCACTTCTAAAGCCCCTGTCCCTCATTTCAAGCACATCCGCTGTGTTACATGACCCGGGAGACTCAGCAGACAGGGCATCCCCCTCCCTTGGGAAGCCAGGCTTTAAACATCAGTCAAATACCTCCCAGCATCCATCCAAGTCCTCTGCAACGGCTGCAGCCAAATGTCTCAGAGCGACACAAAGCTTCAAAACCCTCATAAGGTCTTCCAGTAACCCCAGAAATAAGCATCCTTCCTCACACCACAGTGCCTGATGGCAGAGAAACAAACCCAAGTAGGGGACAAAGGCACTCTGTTTTATTAACTAACCCTGCCACCAGCCTGATGGCAGCAGAGAAGGTCCCCATTGCACAGCACGAGGCACAGGGGAAACAGACCCAAAGCTGGTTGAAGTGGGGCTGGTTTGTGCCGTGCTTTGCTCTGCCTTCCCCGGCTCAGAGCTGAAGGTGCTTCTCCATCTGCTCCCTCAGCTTGTACTTCTGAATCTAGAATGAAGTGCGGAGAGGAGGAGGAAGAGAGGCTCAGGAGATGGAAGAGGAGGCCCGGGTACCCACCTGGCCCCAACCCATCCCTTACCTTGCCCGAGACGGTGAGCGGGTACTGATCCACAAACACGATGTACTGCGGGATCTTGAAATGGGAGATCTGGGAAGAGAAAACAGCTCCGAAGGAACCTGCTGGGACTGCCCAAGCTGGGAATGCCAGGGCTGCACCCCCAGTACCCCCAAATCCATGGCTCTTCCCAGCAGGGGTACTGGTCTGGTGGGGAACCAAGGACTGCGAGACCCACCTTCCCTTTGCAGAAGGCTTTAATCTCTTCCTTAGTGCATTCCTGCCCAGCCTTCACTCGGATGCAAGCACAGATCTCTTCTCCCATCCGTGAATCCTTCACACCAACCACCTGGTTGGGACAGATGATCATCAGTGTGACCCATGGGGACATCCCTTTCCTCCCACAGGGTATGTGTGCTGGCCATGGCACAAACCCTGACCCGTATAAAGGGATGCTGGAACCATGGCATGGGGTCTGTAAAGGCAGTCTGAACTGCCTGCATCCCCACCAGTGTTTCTACATGACATTAAGCCTCCCTGGAAACACTTCCCAACCATTTGCCAGAGGAAAGCTGGCAGAGCAGGCTGGGTGCCAGGACACCAACACCTTCCTTTGGCTTGGCAAAGTCACTGGAGCGCGGGCTGAGTCAGAGCAGGCAGGCAGCAGGTCACTGTGGGTGCAACAGGGACCTGCCATCCCTCTGCATGCCTCTGCTTCCCTGGAAAAGGGGGCAACAGGGAGATGGGAATCCCCAGATGGAACAGTAGGAGAGGGATGGAGTGAACTTAAAGGATTAATGGCCTGTGATATGAGGAGATGGACTTCCCACGCCTGATCTCTCTCCAAAGCTTGCTCATGCTATTCCACAAGATTCCTGCCATCATTCCCCGCCTTGAACCAGCGTCTCCAAATCCTAGAGACACGTCGATCCTTTTGAGTCCAGAGCAGTGACATAAAGCCCTAGAAACTACACAAACAGGGCTGTTTTGCAACCCATCTGCACTGGGCCTGTTCCAGGAGGAGATGCTAGCCTGGCACAGGCGCAACGCTGACTAAATAGCTGGTTTATTTATGGGGAAGCTTGTCTGGCACAAAACCTGGAGCAGAACAATCCCAGCAGACTGGGAGCAGCTGCTCCGTGCTGCAAATCAGCGCTCTCTTGTGAATGGGGTGAAACCAACTCTCGCTCCTCATGGCCAGGGATGCACTGGAGGAGGCTTCTTGGGTTTAGGAGTTTAGGAATGACCCGTAAATTCAGTGAAACCTGTCCCTGTAGGCAGCTTTCCAAGCAGGAATGTCAGAGGGAGCTATGGAAGTGGACAGGCAGTTTGAAACCTGAAGGATGACAGTCACTGCTTTGCAGACATGAAGCTGGTGCACAAGAGGAACTGATATGCTCTATGCATGTCAACATAAAAAGGACACGGACCTGTTGGAACAAGTCCAGAGGAGGCCATGAGGATGATCAGGGACTGGAGCACCTCCTGTATGGAGACAGGCTGAGAAAGTTGGGGCTGTTCAGCCTGGAGAAGAGCAGGCTGCGTGGAGACCTCATAGCAACCTTCCAGTATCTGAAGGGAGCCTATAGGGATGCTGGGGATGGACTCTTCATTAGGGACTGTAGTGACAGAACAAGGGGTAATGGGATCAAACTTAAACAGGGGAAGTTTAGACTGGATATAAGGAGGAAATTCTTTCCTGTTAGGGTGGTGAGGCACTGGAATGGGTTGCGCAGGGAGGTTGTGAATGCTCCATCCCTGGCAGTGTTCAAGGCCGGGCTGGATGAAGCCTTGGGTGAGATGGTTTAGTGTGAGGTGGCCCTGCCCATGCCAGGGGGTTGGAACTGGATGATCTTAAGGTCCTTTCCAACCCAAACTGTTCTATGATTCTATGCCAGGAGCTCTGCCTGCCTCTTTGTCCTGGTTCCCACTGGGATGGAGTTAATTTTCTTCCTAGTAGCTGATGCAGTGCTGTGATTTTGGATTTACTGATAGGATAATGTTGCTAACACACTGATGGTTTAGTTGGTGCTCAGTAGCGCTGACCCTAAGTTAAGGCCTTCTCAGTTTTTCATACTGTGTCACCAAGGAGGGGCACAAGAAGCCAGGAGGGAGCAGAGCCAAACTAGCCAAAGGGATATTCCATACCACATCACATCACACCCGGTATAGAAACTGGGGGGAGTTGACTGGGAGCCACTGATCATTGCTTGGGATGGGCTGGGCATCAGTCAGCAGGTGAGCAATTGTGTTGTGCATCGCTTGTGTTTATTGGGGTTTATTCCCCTCTCTCTCCCCTTTCCATTACAGTTATTGTATTTTACTTTATTTCAGTAATTAAACTGTTCTTAACTGATGAGTTTTACCTTTTCCTGATTCTCTCCCCATCCCATCAGTGGTGCTGGGGCAGTGAGCAAGCGTTGCCTTCTGGGACTAAACCACAACACCCCCCCCTGCCATGAGCCTCTCCCTGCTGCTTGCCAACCAACGTTACACACAAACTGATGCTAAAACCAGGGGAAGACAATCCCAAGCAGCAGCCCCAGCAGCTTTGTGTGCAGGTTTCCCACCCCAGGAACCATCTCCCTCCCACTCACCTGGACCTCATCAACCTTGGGATGGGTGTGCAGAAACTGCTCAAGCTCTGCTGGGTAGATGTTCTCTCCTCCCCGAATAATCATGTCCTTGCATCGGCCTATGATCCTGCAGTAGCCGTGCTCATCCAGGCTCGCAAGGTCCCTGTAACAACAGCACACCTAGTCCTGGCCTAACTAGGGGGAGGAATGGCTGATGCTCCCATTCAGCCTGGTCTGGAGGCTGAGATGCCCCCTGAATACATGGAAGGGATCAAAGAGCTACTGCTGTTGCCATCAGCAGTGTTCACACAAACAGCAGGGCTTGGGGGAAGGCAGTGCCTGGCCCTGCTGTGTACCCCACAGCCCCTCCATCGCTCCAGTAGCCAAGTGATGATTCCCTTCTCCAGGTGCACTTGGCACAGGGGGCTCTGTGCTAAGAGCTGCTCTGAAGTTTCATGGGCACCGAAATCACAGCCAAGGCTCTTCTGTTCACATCCATCCCCATCCAGCATCACCCTGCAGGACAGACCAGCAGGAGCGGGGCTGTTTCCAGACTCACCCTGTCTTGTACCACTTCTCATCAGTGACCACTTCACTTGTCTTGGCAGGGTCACCCCAGTAGCCCAGCATCACACAGTAGCCACGGATCTGAAGCTCCCCAGGAGTGTTCAGAGGCATGGACTGGCCTGTTTCGGGATCCTCAATTTTTGCCTACAATGGAAGAGAAAGGCTCAGTAGGGGATACCTGAGCCAGATATGATGGCATGCCCCAGTGCCAACACCAGACAGGGGGGACACTGAGGTCTGCTGCAGGCAGAGGACCTGTAGCAGGCAGGGAGGGTCACTATCACCTCTGTGTGGGGTAAGATGCATCCCACTGTCTCCGTTTTCCTGGTGATGCTGTCATTGGGGAATCCCATGAAGGTGACAGGGCTGTTTTCTGTGGTCCCATAGGCAACCTGCAAACACAAGAGGAGAAACATACCCAAGGGGACCACACATCGAGGCACAGGGGAGACAAACCTAGCAATGACCACATGGGAGAGTGGGGTGGGAAGGGGTTGTTCTCACAGTCCCTCAGGTCACAAGCAAGCACTGCTCTCCTGGCCCATGGATGGACACTTTGGCTATCAGGTACTTTTGGCACCTCAGTTACTTTTCCTGGAGGATCTCAGTGTTCACCATCCTCCTTTTAACCTATGCCTCCTGAGCTCAGCCCCATTGACTCCCTACCAGACACTGATGTGGCCTTGGTGCCCTCGCAGCCTCAAGGTGCTGAGTTCACCTCGCACCTCTACAGCTCCAGACACATCAGACATTGCTTTGGATCAGCAGTGGGCTCCTGTTGGACACGGCATGTCCCACAGCACGGCTGCTGGCTCCAGATGCTTCAGCACAGACCTCAGCTCCCGTAACCCTCACAAAGGCATCACGAGGCTGCACAGCGCTCGGCGCAGCTGCATTTACAGACCAAAAGCCTCACAGCGGGACCAAAGCTGCTTGCTGCTAACCCTCCCTCAGTGCTAATCCCAGCGGCAGGCTCCCAGTCACCTCGGCTCGAGGTCACTGCTCCTTGGAGGAAAATTCCAGCTCTTTATGGCAGCAGGAGCCCTGGGCAGCTCTGACCTGCACCCACCGTGGATCTTTGCTGCAGGAGAATGGCTGGGACATGGGAAGCGTTTGCTCCTTTCTCCTCCTCATCTTCAGGCTGACACACGAGCAGCTCTGACCCACTGATTGCAAGCATCTTTGGCACCCAGAGCTGGGTCTTGCCTTTAGAGCCAAGGCCCAGCTCCACCATGGGATGGTGCTCACCAAACTCCAGCCATTGAGCTCAAAAGCTAACAAGGGGCTTTGCAAAGGACTGTGATGAGGCCTCCTGGACAAGCACACCTATATCCTGAGCTATGCATCATCCTGGGGGAGCACGTGGGGCTTCCTGCCCCTGAAGGATCTCACCTTGGACACAGTCTAAGGGCTGATGCTCTTTGCTTGACTGCACCAGGGTCAGCGTGAATCCAAGCTGGAGATCCACAGGAGCCTGCTCTTAGGAACCTGGAGATTGCCTCCAGGATGCTGCAGGGACCATCTGGTGCAAACTGCTCTGCTAGGAGCCTGGCAGAGACTGTAAATAGGCTTCTCCTACCAGACGCAGTGATAGCTTCCCAGCCGGGGTGGAAACCTACAGTGCTTAATGCTCAGACAGGATTTCTCTCCCACCCACTAATACGAGTCCTGTGGCTGGATCAAATGACTGACGAGACACAGATCCAAGATCCTAAACACTCATTAAGAATCCCAGTGCCTTTGTTGTTCTGTTTCACTCTGCTGGATGAATCGCAGCGCCCAGGATCCCAGCCAAGCCCTGACTCAACCCCTTCTGCCTCTTTAATTGGATGCAGGAGCAGGCAGCTCCCTGGCAGGGTGATGCTGTGGTTCACCAGGCTCCTCCAGATGCCTGGCACCGCGCCGGGTACCCCAAGCACTGCCTGTCCGTGCCTTGGCCTGCGGCTTGTCCCCATAAACACCCTCACACCATCAGCAATGGGCTTCCCAGACAGCAACGTGGGTCTGAACCTCCAGCCTGCTGCCTGATCGCTGCCTTCCCCTGCCCGCCTGCACCAGCATTGCTCTCTGCAGCCAAACACCAGGATGTTGCTCCTCAATTTCCCAGTATTTCTCCCTTGGGATAGTGTTTTCCCCAACTGCA
Organism: Neopsephotus bourkii; assembly: GCF_033783945.1. Taxonomy (NCBI): domain Eukaryota; kingdom Metazoa; phylum Chordata; class Aves; order Psittaciformes; family Psittacidae; genus Neopsephotus; species Neopsephotus bourkii. The sequence continues at coordinate 6,415,045 of NW_026902223.1, forward strand.
TTCCCAAGATCAAGCCAGGGGCTGCAGCAAGCCCTCGCACAAATGCCATATCCTTCCCTATCCTCATTTGACACGTGGAGCATCCTCCAACAGCTCCATCGTCAGCAGGAGATGAAACAATGCTTCCACAAAACCCCATCTAGCAATTTAAGCTTGGAGATAGCCACAAAGATTCCTATCTCTCAAGGCCCAAAGGGACACTTAGCATTCTCTATCCACGCAGATTCATAGCTTTCAAGACCCAAAGGGACACTTAGCATCCTCTAGCCTTGTCATCTGGTGTAATTCACTCCAGAAAACCTCACCCAATCATTTCTGCATCAGCTCCATAATTTCCACTGGAGCTGTATCTGCTGTCAAAGCAAAGCTCTGCAGAGGCAGAGTCCAGCTCAGACCCTTGGCTCTGGGAGAAGCTACAGGAGTACAATTGACTGTAAAGCTTAGCTTATTGTGAGGACCACAAGTGACCCTCAGTGCCCATCACGCGGATCAACCCTGCCTTTAGCAACAACAGCTCCAAAACAAACTGCTGCCTAACTCCTGCCGACAGGAGAATCACTCTTTGTGCCTCCCCAGCCTCTGTCTAAACCACGAATAAAAAGAACATCTTAGAAGTGTGTTTTTCAAAGCACCATTTCACAAACATTTCCTGCTCGCGCTGTTTAAACACCGGCCCCTGCGGAACAGGCAAAACAGCCTGGAGAAGGAAGCGTCTAAAAAGGCAAAATAAAGTGCACACAATGAGACTCCAGTCTCCTCAGTAAGCAGTGGGGAGGCAGATTGAGCTGGTGGGGAGAGAGGGAGCTGTGAGGATCATGGCTTATCCCCGGCCGTGCCACTTATTGATGGCATTACTTGGACCGCGTTGCATCAGCGCTCTGCTCCTCGGTTCTCTCCAGTGTTCGGTGGCAATAAAACACCCACCTGTGTTCAACCGCTGCTGAGAGGCTGTGATGAAACGGCTGGTTTCAGTCCCACCAGTGGGGTTATACTGGGTGAGACTGGAGCACAAGGGCAGAGCTGCAGAAGGAACACCCCCCCAGGCCTGAATGATGCTCAGAGAGGCTCTTTATGGCCCTTGTCACCACCCTTTGGTTATGCCACGCTGGAGGATGATGGCAGGGCTGGAACCACCAAACTGAACCCTACAGAAACTGAGCTTTGCTGAAGACAATGTTGGCCTTGGAAAAAAGCAGCAAATTGACCATGAAATAATAGGGATTTTAAGACTTCAGAGAGGGCATAATGAGCAACAGAAAGCAGACTGGCAACCCAAGAGATGTGCTGAGAGACCTCTAAGAGGCCTTTTGGACCTCTCTCAGTGTAACATGCCCGATGGATCTCATTATCCCTAAACCCATGCTGAGCATGTTGTCTGTCTTGGGTAGCTCCATCAGTTAAACCCAGCCTATCCCTTCACAGCCAGCTCCAACGCATCCTCAACCGAGCATCTTCCCTCACTACCAAGATCACCCTGAACTTCGCTGTCCTCTGCGGACGTGTCCCTTTGCTTTGGAGCTCTCCCACTATCCCAGATTGTATTGGAATATTCCAAGTCAACTTTAGCACTGCAAAAAACAACTTCTGACCGTGTCCAGCCTATGTCACAGCGAGGTTTAATCTCCTTCCCCAGCAACAGTACAGCTTTGTGTCAAAAAGGACACAAACAAGCAGGTCTTGTCGGACAAACCAAGCGTGGCCACCCTGCTGGCGTTTCTCCCCACCCAGACTGATCCCAAACAGTCCCAGTTTGGATGGGGCTTAAAAAGCTCCCATAAATATCAGGTGCCCAAAGCACCGTCTTTGTGCTGCAGCACGCAATGGCTTTGCCTCGGGAGGAGACCGCTGCAAAAATGGGCAACCCAGAAGGTGGCTGCTGCTGCAGATTAACCTCCTGTTATGGCACAGTCAGGACAAGCTGCTCCTCGTGGTCTGGAGTTAAAGCTGCCTCTCTTCTATCCAGGTTGAGCTCAGGTCTTAAGGCTTGCAAGTGTTTTCCCAGCCCTGCCAGCATTACAGAAGCGAGCAGCAAAAACCATGTGAAGTTACTTACTGGCTTATCCACAGCTTGGTTAAAGGTCCTTGCTGTGTAATTAACTCCATCCATTCCCTTGCCCCAAGGCAATTAGGAAAAGTGGAATTGCAAGGAAAAAAGGCAGAGGAGATGTGTCTTGTAGAAAACCACTGGGCTGGGGGTACCTGAATGCTCAATGCTGCTGGGGAAGGAAAGCTGGAAAAAGCCTAGGGGCAAAGGTAACATCCATATGGATTCGGAGAGCTCAGCTCCCACTGAAGACATGGTTGGAAGTCCAGGATCTGTTTGCTTTCATGCAGCACTGTAAATGTTCTCACAGCACATTCCTATAGCTTCTGAAACCACCTCCGTGACAGGTCCTCCCCAAAAGGGATGGGATGGGGAGGCCTCACTTTGGCCAAGGCCAAGACAATCACCACGTGGAGTCAGTTTTCCATCTTGGCAACAGAGGGGACTCATTGCTGGGCAGCATTTGGGAAAGACCCTGGTCTTGCATGGATCTGATGTGTTTTGCAAGTGAAGAAAGCCCCTTCTTCTTCAGAGCCAGCAAGAGCGATGGGCTGCTGGGGGATGCCCGGTGCCTTGCAAGGGTGGGGAGAGGCAGTAAGGGCAGGAGAGGCCACGAGCATCATGCAGCAGCTGCTGGGGTCAGAAGGGAAGGGTGGACATCAACAAGGAGCCAAACTGGAAGCCTGTCAATGGGTGGAGGCCATGCTACAATGGAAGAAAACCATCAGAGGGAATGGCTGCACCCACCATCACCTCCTCCAGCTCAACAAGCAGCTTGGCCCTCTTATCACAAAGAGCAGCATCCTTCAACGTGTGAAATAGAAACGGTAACTCAGGTGTGAGCTCAGAGCCTCACATGCCATTGTCACTGAGGGGGGTACTGCACATCACCCACAGCCAGGGATTTCCCAGGTACTGCCTGGAAGAGGAGGAAGGAGCCAGGAGACCCTCTGGGGCTTCCCATTGCCCACCCACTGAGGCTCCTCAGACACTGCAACCCCCAGGACACTGCAGAGATTGCACCTTCTCCCACCTAGTGCTGAGCATCATCAGGGGCTCAGCTCCACAAGGGCTGATGCTGTGCAGGCTGCAAGTGGGGACAGCTTGTGCACCCCAGGCACCCCCAAAGCTGCCTGAGCCCTCGCCTCCAGCCAGCAAAAGGAGACCCCTTCAAGAAGGTGACTGCTGGTGTGCACTGTAATGCAAAACCAGATCTGGAGCCCCTTAAAAGCTCCAGGATCAGGCTTAAGTGAGCAATGGAATATTTTAACATGGAGCTATCTCCATAGGCCAGAACTGTTAATACTAACAAAAACACAGATTAAACACGGAAAAGACCATCCCCAGTGCCGTATCAAACCAGCTCTGACCTGCAGCACCAAAGAACCAACCCACGTCTATATTTGTACTGTTTCCAAAGCTGTATTTATTTGCTTATCCCACAATGCCTCTGAGGAGGCGAGGAGGGAGCCCAGCATCTGCAGCTTACCCAGCACCAGGAATGTTTGCACAACTGCTCATCAATTGAGAAGGAGAGGATGGCAGGAGGATAATCCTGCCTCTTCTGCTGTGTCCCAGCAGCGCCGGCCCCGGGGGAGCAGTGGGGTAGGGGCTGGACCAGCCCCAGCTCATTGCGGTATCCCGCTGCTGCAGAGGGAACACTGACACTGGTGCCATTGTCACCTCCAGACCGCCAGCCACCCACGAGCGGGACCCGGGAGAGCTTTTGAGGATCCCTGGATGTCTGCTGGCCGGTTGAGGGCTGAGGAACCCGGTGTGGGAAGAGCACAAGCAGCCGGGAGCCCAGGGCAAGGAGCCAGCCCAGGCAGAGGCCAACCAGCTCCAGCCACACGAATGCGCTCACCAGGGCACAGCAGCCAAACGGCATCAGAGGAAAGAACTTCCCTTTATCCAGCGTTTGTGCCTGGAGAAATGGAGCTGAGGAGGAGACACCTTTGCCCTGGTAGCGCTGCCCTGCTGCATCCCACCGTGGGACTGAGCCTAACCCAGCACCTACTGATCTCTGCTGCAGGCACTGGGGAGCCCTTAGGGACAGCTTCCACCTTGCACCAGCATCATAACATCTTCACAAGGAAGCTACAGGTTCTATTTGTGTCCATAGCCACAACATGGGCACCTCTGCAAGGACACAGTGCCCATGTCCCCCAGAATCTTCAGTCTCAGCAAAGAGATAAAGGTTGAGAGAAAGGGAAATTTATCCTCAGAAGAAGAAAGAAGAGAAGGTGGTTTGAGGTTTGGGCAGTTTAACCTCTGAAAAGGGCCTGGTTCCAGAAATACACATGGGTGGGATGTATTTATGGCCCTCACCTTTTCTGCTCCAATCTGACTCTTCCTGCAGAAGCAGCAAGCTGTTAGGCTGGTATTTTTTGTAAGGGGATGGGAAAACCAAACATCAGCCATCAGCTGCACTCAGGGAAGGAGCATGGATGGATACACGACCTAGCTTCAGTGTCCAGCAGAAACAGGCTGGGGTTTAAATCTCACCCATCAGTTGCTCTCACACAGAGCAACAGCTGGTATGTAACTGCAGGAACTGGTCATCAAATGATTACAAGACTGAAGGTGGTTGAACCTGCTCAAAGAAAAGACAAGGCTATCAATCAGTGGATGGAAGATGATGCTTTAGAGGTGAAGTTTCTCTTTCCCCATCAACAACCCAGCTGAGCTTTATGAGCAGCACACACTTACAGGGCATCTGGAGATGCAAAGGAGGCAATTCTTCTGTCTGCCTCCTCTTTCACTGTCTCAAAGGTCCTGACCAAGACACTCAAAGAGCTACTCCAGAGGTTAAAGCATTCACATGACCATTGTGGTGCCCACTGAATCAGGCATAAGCAAAGATACCACTGTTTTGGTCAAAGTTTTAAATCCTACAGTATAAGTCTATCAGGAGGTCCCACTGGCAGGAGCCTGGAGCTCCTATGGTCAGAGCATCCCTCTGGAGATGAGGGAGGAGAACTGCTGAGCATCATAAAATCAACCAGGTTGGAAAAAACCTTTAAGATCAAGTCCAGCCTTTACCTCAGCACTGCCAAGACCACCACTAACCCATGGCACTTTGGGCCTTATCTACACGGTGTGTGAACACTTGGGCAGCCTGTTCCAATACCTGAGCACCATCACCGTGGTGCCGAGGTGAGCGGCAAGGCCACGGCTGCTCCACAGCAGGGCTGGCGAACACTGGAAGCCTGACATGGACCAGTTTGCATTGAGATCCCACATTACATCATCATTCCCTCTGCACCACAGGCTCACCAGAGCCTACAGTCACACCCCAGACACCCTTTTTCTCCCCCAGACTGGTCATGCAATGAAAACACGGTTCGTACTGACAGGGCTGGCAGGCAGCTTGCATAGCACCACAGGAGCACGCTCAGCGGTGCTGGCTGATTCCTCACAGCAACAATGGAAAAACCCAGGAATCTCGGTGAATAACCGGTCTGTGTCCTAAGTCAGCCCTTGGATTTCCTCCCTTTCTTGAGCCTGTCTCGCCTCTGCAAGAGCTCCGCTGGGGCTCTGCAGCCAGGCTCGGGAGCGCAGCTCTCAACAAGCTCACAGTTATGTGCTGGGCCCTGCAGCCAGGACCTGGCTGGAAATCAGTTCAAAATGTTCCAGTTCCAAACCCCACCCCGCAACCCCTGCATCTCTCCCTTCACGCTCACAGAAGCAGGCGCTGGGGCTTTTAACCACTTTGCTTTCGCCTTCTCCATTGGCATCCCTTGGGTTAACTCACCTTTGCCATTGCTACCCTGAGCGAGGGGCCAGGGCAAACCCTGCTCCCAGCTCCAGCCGTGATTTCCTTGCTCTGTCACCATCCCTTTACCAATGCTTACACCTTCCCCTGTCCATAGCTTCATCCTGGGAGCCAAAGGCATTGCCACCCACCCAACCTACACACAGCAGGGCATCACTGTCTAGCATTGCACATCCCATACCCCACAGGCTCTTCCACTGCTCCATCCCTTGTTAGAAGGCAACAGCCACTGCCCCACAGTGCCACGTGCCGAGATAAACCCCCTCACACAGGTCTCCTGACCATGGCCATGCATGGGTCACACTCATAGGAAAAGATGCAGCAGAAAGACCAGAAGACCTGTCTTCGTTCTCCCTTTCTTGGCCAACTCCTACATGCAGCCTGGATCTGCAGGTCTTCAACCTTGCAGTTGCAAGAGCAACTACAGCAGTAGTTGTTGGCCTCTGGCATGACCCTGTATCACTCCCATCATTTCCCATCCCTTCTCAGGCAAATTCCTTTGAAATCAACAAGATGAGATCCCCAAAACACCTTCCCCTGTGGTAACAGGACACGATGCTTCTCCCCAGGCCAGCTGAGGCTAAATGCATCCCAGGAGCTTCAGCTCGAGGTGCCTGTGGAGCTCATCAGTGCTCCCTGCTACTCTGTTCAACCAAAATAGGTTGTTTCCCCCCCAGCTGATAAATCTGGACCAAAGGGGTTCCCCACAGAGCAGGTCTCTGCTTGTTCTCCCTATTGCAGAGAGGAAAACTACCTCGGCTCAGTCTCTTGAGCAGCAGGGCCTGGCAGGACCATGGATACTGCTCTGCCTGGTGCCAAGGGGTTAAGCTCACAGCAAGTTCCCAAAGCCAGTTGCTTCCAACTGGCTGCTGCCTGCGGTTTGTGGGAAGGGATTTTGCTTTTTAATAACATTATAAATAGGGCTGTGTTCAGCATGCTGCAAACACAGTTCCTCTCTTCTCTCCCACCCATCTCCCTCCTTCTCCTCCTCCTGCTTCTCTTCCCACCACACCAGTTCCACATCTGACCATGTACCGGCCGGGCTTCTTCCTCAGTGTCCTCCTGGCGTGTCTCGCCTCCATCGTGCAGGCATGTCCCCCGAGCTGCCACTGCCACGGTGGGGACCTGCAGCACGTCATCTGCGACAACGCGGGGCTGAAGAAGATCCCCAAGGTGCCCGAGCAAACGCGGCTTCTCAACCTGCAGAAGAACAACTTCCCCGTCCTGCCCACCAACGGCTTCCGCGACATGAAGAAGCTGGTGTCCCTGCACCTCCAGAGCTCACGGATCAAGGAGATCTCAACCGGAGCCTTCCGGGGGCTCAAGAGCCTGGTCTACCTCTACCTCACTGACAACCAGATCAGTGTCATTAAGCCAGGAGCCTTCGATGACCTCTCTGAGCTCACCTACCTGTACCTGGACCAGAACAAGATCCCAGACCTACCCAAAGGGGTCCTCTCCCCTCTTGTCAACCTCTTCATCCTGCACTTAGGCAGCAATAAGATCCAGGAGCTGAAACCAGGGGTCTTCAGTGGGGCTAAAGACCTGCGCTGGCTCTACCTCTCTGATAACTCCCTCACCAACCTCCTACCTGGGGCCCTGGAGGACGTGGAAAACCTCGCTGTTCTCCACCTGGACAAGAACCAGCTGAGCAGCTACCCTGTGAATGCAATGAGTAAGCTGAGAGTGCTGGAGGAGCTGAAGCTTTCTCATAACCCAATTGAGGTCATCCCTGACAATGCCTTCCAGTCCTTCGGGCGATACCTGCAGACGCTCCACCTGGACAACATGAAACTGAAGAAGGTGAGTCCTTTCTCTTCCATTTGCTCCAGATAAGAAACGTGGGGCTTGATTTGCTTCTCCTTCACAAAGCCCCTCTGTTTGCTGTCCCTCCCTTGCAGAGGAGAGGGGAGATGCAGGTCTGCAGGCTCTGCAGACATCAAGGCACTGGCCAGCCGACAGCAGCTCAAGTGAGGGATGAGAGCACTCCACCCTTCTGTTGGGTTATTTTATGCAAACCCAAATCATCTGGTGTTGTTCAAACTCCCTGGAAAGGCGACACATTCCCTCCCAAGCCGGAGGTGACACCAGACATTAACAAAGGCATTTGGGATGCTCCAGGACAAATAGCAACCTTCCATCATGCCAGACACGAGGTGTGGGATGAGAGGCGGGTGTCTGCCTCCTGACTCAAGGGATTGAGGAGCACTGCCACCTTGCAGAGCTCAACTGCTCTGCCTCCTTCCTTCAGCCTGGGTACCTGTTGTAGGTTGGGAGGGGAGAGGGGCTACGAATAGCAGTGATTTCTCACCCATGCCTTGCAGACAGGTAGGCTTAAGGCCCTTCACCTCCCCCCTGCCTCCGAACTTTACACGTTACAAGGAAAGGTTTGTTTATTGATGCTGTCTCAAAAGGAACTCACGCAGCATCTTACAAAGGGGCCCTGTTCCCACTGGAGAGGAGGAGGAGAAGGAAAGACATTCAGGTATCCCAAATGGCAAAACAACCCCCTTCCTTTTCTATGAGAAAAGGCAGCAGCATCACACTTAGGGAATCACTTGCATTTGGACCTCTGAAATACCAGAACAGAAACAAGCAGAGTGCAAGAGCAGCAGCATCCTGATGTCCTAGGTGCACCCCACATAGCTGGAAAGAGAGCAGGCTGCAGGTGAGCAGAACAGCTCTCCCTGGGATGATGCTTTGCCAGGAAGCCCATAGACAAAGGGAATACAGGTGAGGACTTCACAGCTGAGCAATACCCACCACATGCAGGAAGATGCGATGAAAAAGAGAATTTCTTAGCAACAAAGAGCAACTCATAGAGCCTCATAGGGATGAAAACACCTGAAATCTACCAGGAATAGAGAACACCAGAGTTTTCAAGGGGATATAGCACCCAAAATGCTCAAAAACTGGATTAGAGCATGTCCAGGTGGAGAGCAACACCACCTGTAACAGCTCAGTAGCACTCAGTATTTAAGCCCTTGTACACTCTCAGCACTAACATCTCCAGGATGAGAATAAGCAAACTCAACACTGAAAAGAACCCAGTGACCTCTCTAGGCAATCCCTCAGACATGCTGTCCCAGCACTTCTGTACACTTGGGTTTAATGCAGTTTCATCATGCACAAGTCACAAATCACAGCTTAAATGATGTACCAGCTGTAGAGACATCAGTGTCCCAGGTTACACGTTAGACTAACTCATGATGCTGGGGTGCTGCAGGGAATTAAATGTCCTTGGATTGGCCAGAAAGCAAGGATTAACAGTGCTAACCAGCAAAGCCCACTTTCTTCTGTTCAGTGACCCCCTATAGACAGGACCTTTGAAGGTTCTTCTGACAGATGCCCCCTTTCCTCCCCAACAGCCCAATAGGACACCAGTCCAAGGGATCAGCACTGCAGCTTTAGGGCTCATATTCCTTGTCAGGAGCACAGCTCAGAGCTTTCTCTTCAAAACCTCAAAGGTCTCATATCCAAACAGCCCACGCATGAGCTGTGCACTGCTAGGAGACATCTCATCACAGAGGTCTCACCACCTAGGAAATCACCACCAAATACTCAAGTGCCGCTGGCATCTTGACTGCAGCTCTTCCTCGTACACAAAAACACTGTCCTCAGCTGTCCCTGCAAGAGTTTTGAGCTGATTAACTGCAGAACCCTTCCACTCAAAGCTATCCCAGCCTATATTACATCGAGCAGAACGAGGAGAGCGCTCAGGCTACTCCACAGCTCCAGCATGGGGCTCCCAAAGCAATCCACCAGCATCATGGACCCCCATCGGTCCCGGGCCATGACCCACCACATACATCAACATGAAGGCAGGCAATGGAAGCTTTACATACACCTTTCTCTGTGTATTTATTGCCAAATAACTTAGAGCAGCAATCACTCCTCCAGCTAAATAAGGGAAGAAACAACCCATTTCTTCCCAAACGCGTGCTCTGGCAGGCAGCGCAGCGGCTGTAAGCAGCAGATGTGAGCTCTCCTCATGGGGCTGGGAGAGGAATGAGCAGCTGAGACAGTACACCACTGTCCAAGGCAGAACACGGCCAGGCTGCCGCCCCACTGCACGGCGTGCCAGCATCTCTGAGCAGCTCCCCTATCAGCACACTGAAACCTACTGAGGTCAGCGCAGTGCTGGACCACAGGGGCCAGCCCCGCTGCCTGTCCAACAGCTCTGGGAGCCTCTTAGCTAAGATCTAATCCTATCCAGCGTTGCTTAATTTGGAAGATGACACAAGTTCACAGCTTAAAATAGTGGGTTTTCCCTGTCAGGCTTTTTAGCTTAGAGAGCTTCAACGCACCCTGATGGTGCCATCTGAAGTGCAAGGTTCTTGTCAGCAATGGGAGCAGAGGTCCTTGACTGGGAGGGGGGGGTTCTGGTGGACACAGTGAGCCTCCTCTCCACCCTTCAGAGAAATCTTTCCCCCCCAGCTTTGGGAAGGGGGAGAAAAGCTCTGTCATAGCCAGGAGGAGCTTTGTGCTTTGTCAATTACCCCCTCTCCAAAGCATCGCCACTGAGGAAGTTTGCGTTGAAGGAGTTGATTTCAAGAAGAAACTTTCCAACCTGAGTAACCACGGGGTGAAAAAAGGCAGGATGAGGCCTCAGGGAAGATTGGAGCCAGGTCTGCAGCCTCTCTCCTCTCTTTGGCAGCTTTTTTAAGGGAGACTCTCCCTTAAAGCCTTCCCATTAATCAAGATAAATCCTGCAGCATCCCCTGCAAGCAACTCATTGGAGATGAGGAAAAACAGAGGAGGTTGAGGTGCTGGAAACCCGCCTCTATTCCTGCACTGCTCAGATGCCAAGTGTAACTTTCCACTCGGAGCCCCCGGGCACTGCCAAAGTCTACAGCCCCTTCAGGCGCCACAAACACTCCCTCCTTCAGCCATTCCAGGCACTGGGAGGGTTTCCAGCCTTGGAAAGGAATACACCCAGAAAATATCTTCATTTAGAACAGAGAAGTATGGCTCAAAAATAGAGAAGGCTGCCAGACTTCTCTTTATTTAGGGATGTAGCACAAAGTCAACCCCATATGGATTTGGGATGGAGCTTTCACCCCATGAGCCCACTAGCTTGATGCCTCTGTTAGGTGTCCAAAGCTTCCAGCGAGCCAGGACACCGTCCCACTCCTCTTCCCATGCTTATACCACTAAGTCTTGAACAGAGACACTCAGGTTTGAATTCCCCCTTCTCTAACTCAATGTTCCTCATCGGAAACCCCTGTGCTTCAGTTTGCAGACAACGCATTCGCCGGCGTGACGGTGCTGAAGACGGCTCACGTGGAGAACAACCGGCTCACCCAGCTGCCCCGCAACTTCCCCTTCGACAAACTGGAGACGCTGACGCTGTCCCGCAACGCCTGGCACTGCAACTGCCAGCTCGCACATCTGCGCAAGTACGGCACCACACATCCCTCCCCTGGGTCTCCCTGAGCATCGTCGTAAGACGGGGATGCTAAAGGATGCATCCGTCCTCGGCAGCTCGCTCCCCATCCTTCCCTTTCCACTTATGGTGCTTTGTGCCTCTCCTAAGCTCCTGGTCTTCTTCCTCCCCATGTCCCAGGTGGCTGAAGGGCAATCGCACCCGCACCGAGGATACCTGCTCTACACCCGCACAGTACCGGGGACAGTCCATCAGAGACACCCCGGCCCTCCGCACCTGCAAGCTCCCCACCAAGAGGTCCAAGAAGGGAAGCCGCCATTAAACACGTAAGATAGTTCACTTTTGGTCTGATCTACCAAGCCTTGGTAGGGTTCTAGCACTGATTTCTGTTTCTGAGTTCAGTAACACTAGGGTTTGGCTCAGAGCAGCTCATCCATTCACCCATGGACACCTCTGCTCAGGGATGCTCCATCTCCTGGCAATATTGGGCTTCATGAGCTCCCCAGGACAGAGAATCTGCCTGGAGCATCAGGGATGGAGTAAACCCTGCAAAACAAACATGGGGCTAAAGACAGGCCTGGGGCAGCAAGTAAGGGTGAAATGTGTAATTAAGTGTCAAAACAAGTGTGGGTTTAGCCCACTCTTTCTCTGAGCTGGGATCACAGATGCTTTTGTAACTGATTTGAGATGCTCAGCCTTTTGCCCTAGTAAAGATCCTCTGGAATCCAGGGCAGGACACTGCTGGGAAATCTGGCTCCAGGCTGTCCAGCCCATGTGAAAATAGATGTCTTCCATAAGGAGCAGCTCTCGGTCCAGCACCTGCCTTTCAGCAGCTACAATTCCCATCCAAGACACTCATGTATTTAAAAACAAGGGCAGATGCCTTCAAATGAGTGTCTCAGAAGAAGGAGGTTCGAGACAGTAAATACTCTTTGAATAGAGTGCTCTGGGCCAGGAAGTGATTCAGAGACAGGGCTGACTTTCCTTTGAGCAATGAGCTTGCTGACATCCAAACACCAACTGTGAGAACCTATCACACAAACACCTTCCACAACTGGATGCTATCAAGAGTATTGAAAACTCAGCACACAGAGTAGCTAAAAAGCCACAACTGTCATCACTCCATCCCAAGTATTTCACTTTTCCCCATCCCAGGAATCCATCTGGAGACTGTACAGATTCCAAAGGACTCTGGATGAGCATGAAAGTTTATAAGCTCTTGGGAAAGGGAGCTTTGCTCATCTGTTAAGTGGAGTGTAGCGACTCTGCACTGCCCAAACCAGGGTTGTCACTGTACCCTATGGTAACAGAAAGGACAAGGCAGAAGCCTGAAACCCAGTTTGGTCCCCACTTCACTAAGGATATGCATAACAGGATGGAGAAAGTAAATGTATGACCAAACCGTCAGGGATGATGCCAGCCTTCCCAAAGTGGTTATTTCTCTGGCAGTACCAGAGGTTTTATGGATTGGAGATGGAAATACCAGTCATTCCATATGGGGTGGATAAAGTTCCGTTCTGAGGATGGAAGAACTTCAGTTTTCTAAACCACAATACTCAAATGTATTTTATTTACAGGTCTGCCCCTTCTTAACCTTCTTTCTCCTTGCCTAAACTCAATTCCAGTTCACACCTTCATGATGAAAGCAAAATTATACCTGGTTTTATTATAGCACCTTCTATCCAGCTCTCTCAAACTCTCAAACAGTTTGACAGTGTTAACAAAAGGAAACTGCTTATTCCAGGCTTGCAGAAGACAAAGCTTGGTACCTTTGGGTGTCAGTGCCAAAATACAGATGCAGAAACCCACTCAGTATGGTGAGCATGATTCTAAGGAATATGAAGTATCTTTGACTTCCCCATGTACCTCATGAGAGCCAGGCAGCTTTCTCAGGTGTCAGCTATGGGGATCTGTATTCATGACCGATGACTTGTGGCACTGACCATGTTTCAGATGCAAAGCTGCTTGGCAGTTCCTCAGATCTACCTGCCCTGGATAGTCTGAACTGGGGCACCAAAGGAATTCCCTGTTCTTGAGAACCTCACCCTTGGGTTCCTCCCTTTACAAAGGAAGTGCTCATTGACCATCGCTGCTTTGGGTAAGGTACTCGAGAGTCGTGTAGTGATTTAGCAGAAGAGGTCAGAGATGGCACTAAGCCATCTCCTCCGTAGGAACTCCCAACGGCTCCTTGACTGCTAACACTTCACTTTCAAGTATGGGCTTCACTCACTCGCTATAAAAGCAAACAGACAAGTTTACTGATTGCTTGAAAATGCCTTTAAACATGTGGCCTTCTCTCTTCTTTCCCCCTAGCAGGCCCCGGTATGGCCTGTCCTGGTGACCGGTCACTTCAACCATCAGAAAACTACTGACTTCTGAGTCCTTCCTTTAAGCTTCTCCTACCTATCAGGAAACACTTCTGATATATCCAAACACCTCCAGCCTCCTCCGAATCCCCGCTTCTCTGCTCATCGCAGGATGGAATCCACCTTTTCAATCTTTTCCGACATCTATATATTTTAAAAGAGGCATTTTTATGCATGACCATACTAAGACAAAGCTAACTTAGATCCTGCCGGTAAAACACAGTCATCTTTCCCAGAGGCAACATAACCCGCATCCCCAGTCAAACAGTTGGTCGCTGTCTCTCCCTTTCCAGTGCAGTGGAAGCAAGAGGGAAGGTTGGAGCATCCTTCCCCAGCTGCTTGATCAGGAAAATTGGTCTCAATGCATAAAAAGCAACTCCTCTGCCTTCCCACGGAGGGGATCCCTGCAGGCCAGGGCTGAGGGGGATAGGTGAAGCAATGACCAAGAACCGATGGCCTTGAGACCGAGCTGCTCTTTCGTGCCAAAGGGCAGCATCTCTTTAGGTTGGCCAGAAATCCTTGAAGCAAAGCAGCACTGGGAAACCCCAAAAGTGGAGCTATCTGAAGACTGGATTCCCTCCCACTCTGTGGGGTCTACCAAGACACATGTACATCCAAGAGGAGAAGGTGTGCACTGCGCAGCCTGGCTTGGGCACCCCTCCTCTTCTCCCTGCCCATACCCCAGAGGATCTAGCAGGACACCAGGATGACTGTGGTTTATTGTCACGGCTATTACAATACCACAGTTGCAACCTAACTGTGTTTTTTTAATCTGAAAGAGTTATATAAATATATGTATATTTATTCCTCTGTAATTGAGTGTATATGACCTTTAAGGGGATGTCCTCCTCTGTCTCCTATGTAGAAATCAAATTGTATATTTTCTTATGTACATCTTCTGTATAAAGCTCTTGCTGCAAAGATGAATTCAACAAGTCTCCCTGTGTCTGTCTGAGGGCTGGAGGATCAGAAGTAACATGAGACCAGTGGTACAAATATAGACTTAATCCTCTTTATCCTATGGGCAGAGCAACTGCTTGGGAGGGTTTTAATATTTCTCTCTCTACAAAACAGGGACATGTGGCAGCCAATGAGTCCTGGGCATTTGCAGTAATGCCTGAAAGTATTTTGTGAGGCTAAATTCAAGCCTATTATAAAAATAGGTGCTGGCACCTGACAGAGTCTGACAACAGCACCAGGGCTGTCCTGGTGTTTTCAGCTCAGCATTAAAAGCATCCGAGATGGCTCCAAGATGGATGCCCTGAGCACCCCTAGTCCATGGCAGAGCACAGGGGCATCCCTGGAAAACCCTGGTGCTGGTGTGGTCCAGGTATGCAGACAATAACACACCTAAATCTGACTCAGCCCCATGCACATTTACCCATCACAACAGTCTGCTCCCGCAGCATTTGACAGCAGCACATTATTGCCTTTAAAGTGAAACAAGAAAGTCCTTTTGGGTCTCAGCCATTCACTCACACACGTGCAGATGGCAGAGCCTGCCTATGAAACATGGGACCTGGAGTGCCACTGACCCCCTCCATATGCAGGACCTGCTGATGCTCTTGCACAGGCCAAGGGTGCAGGGACATGTAATGGAGCAGCAGCAGATGTGGTCCAGCATGTACTGTCCTTCTGGCAACGCAATGCCTGGTGTTGCATGCGTGGATGGCACCCTCCCCACAGCCAAACACATAGTATGCATCATGGTTTTCTATCTGCATGCAGTTCAGGATGGGGTAAGAAACCCAACAGCTCCACAGCAAGATGAACACATGCGCCCACCCACACCAATACAAACCAGCAACGCCTCTTCCATGATCATTCATCCTTGCAGCATGTACAACAGAAGGGATTATGAAAGCTTTGAAACACACCAGCAGCTCGGTTTGTAACTCTCAATGCAGTGCCTTCTCTTACAAAGCTTCCTCCCCATACACCCCACCAGCAACAAGACAAGGACCCCCCTTCTTCCTCCCAGCCTCTCAACGCCTTTGCTCCTCAGCCTGGCCTCTCACCCATGCTCCCATCACACCCAGCACCGCCGGGTACCACTGTGGTGCAGAGATGCCCAAGCTCAGGGTCTCACCAGGACAATCACTACTCGTAGCTCCAATCACAGCAACCACAACTCACCACCATCTCTTCCATGTGCATCTTGGTCATAGCCATCTTCATGACCTCAGAGGGAACAGGAGAACCTCCAACGACTCCTGGAAGAAAGAGGAACAGATGACTGCCTTGGAAACCATCTGTTTATTCCCAGGAGTGGTCCCTCAGAGGTCCTGCATTCCCAGATTTAAATACTGGCGAGACCTTTGGGATACATGGGTTCCTGTCAAAATATTTTCTATTTTTATGGATAGAGGTTGCAGTTATTCTGGAAGCAAGGGCTGCAGCAAGGCCAGTTTGTTGAAGGAATTAAGGGTTGGCAGAGATCGCTCATTAGGAAAATAAACTCCACAGCACAAACCTCATCCAAGCTGCAGTTTCTAAAAAGGGAAGATTGAGAGCAGAAAGAGGCACAGATTTTTAGCAGGGCAAACAGGCCCATCGAGCAGCACCACCATAAAACCAAAACCCCTTTCCTCCTGCTTTGCACAGGGCAGCCCTTTTGGGAAAGGGCAAATCCCATCTTCACTTGTTCTGTTGTAGGAAGGCAGAGCAAAAGAGTGGGGTAATACATAGGCTTTGCTGGGAACAAAATGGGACAGGGTGATTTCCCACATAGAGGTGATTGGGTAATCTGCTCCAGCACCACCTTCTCTCAGTGCTGTCATTGCATCAAAAGGGCTGATGGCCTCCCCGTTTCAGCTCAGCTGTTTCCAAGGCTGCCTGTGACAAGACAGAAAGCTCCAGCACACGTTTATCACACCCTCTCCAGTATTAGATGAAGGCAAGAAACTTTAGGCCAGAGAAATCAGCGTGGCTCTGCTTCAGGGATTGCACCAGCCTAAAGCATCTGCTGCCACATGGTGGTGGCTGGTGAGACAGGAGTTGAGCAAACGGGCTATTCCTGACACCCTCCCTTGCAGATGAAACAGGAAAAAGTCCTTTCCTCGACTGCCTTAAGTTGAGAGAAGAGTCCTAAAAGTTCATATACTTTGAAGGAAATCCCAAGGAAAGGAAGTGCAGCATCAAATCCACAGTGAAACACAAAGCTCACACAACTAAACTCTTCCCTTCCAGAAGAGCCGGCTGCTTGCAAAGCTTAATACAGCCTCCCAGCAGGGAACAGCAGGAACAGGAATTCCCCTTTCTCAGGATTTTTCCGTTTGAGTTCCAAGCCTTACCTCCTCGGAGACTTGACAGGTCATAGGAGTCAAAGTCCGGCTGGGAGAGCATGTCTATGAACATGGTTGGTGTGCCATACAGAAGGGAGCATCTTGAGGAAGGGGAGAGAAATGGTGAAGTTGGAACCATCCCATCCTGCCCCATCCCATCAGAACAGCAGCACAGAGGCAGGCACAGCAGATGCACTCTTCATCAATGCATGTATACATCCAGGTACATAACAATAGATACAAGTGTACCATGCAGACGCAATGATAGCTCTTGTTTTATGAGCTACACACGTGGAACAAGCTGGAAATGAATCTCAGCCGTGGTGGGATGTGAACGCACACCAGCCATGGCAAACCAAGCACCACTGCAAGGTGATAAACTCTGTGGCAAAACACAAGCTCTCACTTCTCTCGAGACACAGCCTCCAGCGCAGCCTTCCCCTCGAAGCTGGGCGATGAGAAGATGCAGGAGGACCCGTGCAGAGCCATCACCATGCAGCCTCCCACCGATGACAGGCAGTGATAGAGGGGTGCGGGCAGGGCAATGCGGCACTCCTGGTATCGAGCCAAACACAACAGTGAGGAGAGGAGATCTCCCACAGCTGGTTCCCAGCCCATCTCCCTGCTGAAGAGCTACGGTCTAAACAGAGTATTCCATGATTCATTGAAAACTTGCTGGAAATACGACATTCATCTGTGTTTCCACTAGTTGGAAACACGATGCTGATCGTTTCTGCCTTTAATAACAATCAATTTGGAAGCTTTTAATGTCAAAATTGCAATGGCAATCAAAATGGCAATTTTAATGTCAAAAAATGCAAAGGCATTTTGCAATGCTTTGTCTTTGCTGGACTTTTTGGCCTGGTATCACTTACACATGACTTTATGCTATGCCAGAGGAGTGGTAGTGCTATGACAGGCATGGAGTGTGCAGGACTTGGCACATGCTGTTGATTTTGTTTTTAAAAGCCCCAAAGACTCTGAAGATTGATTGGAACAACCCAATAATTTCCTGTATCAAAGCTGCTGTGTTAGAAATAACTATTTCAAAAGAAAATATTTGCCTTTAACAGTATTGAATCTAAACTGCAAATAGAAAGGTCACATCCTGATGAGAGTTATGAGACTCTTGTGAGTCTCATGTATGCATGACATGAAATGAAGTCATACAAAGCAGATTAAAACCTTATTTAACAGAATTCAAAGCTAACTTCCAGAGTGTTGTAATTATCTGAAATGAGCATTCACCAAGATGAAAAGTGGTTAATTTCACATTTTTTCCCAAAAAAAAGCATCTTTTTCCTGTCCCCAAAACCCCTTCACATGAAACTGAAAAGAAACATCACTGAAACTCCACTGAAATGATAAATGTTATGGATGAGTATCCCCCAATGCCACTCGCAACTGATTGAGCACCAATGCTCTCCACACTCGTGGTGTCTCTGTGGCCATGGAGACGACCCCAAAGTGTGTTTCCATAAGACCCACCTGCCCTGTGAACCCCAGCCTCAGCCCGATCAGATGGGCGTTATTCACAATGTTCCTGTGGGAGAGGGTGGCTCCTTTAGGGTTTCCCGTGGTCCCCTGAAAGACACAGGGCATTATGCACTGATGAGCTACAAGTGCTCTGGGGCAATCTCACTCTTCATTCTCCATTCAGACCTGGGAGACTTATTTCCCCCTTTAACAGCATCTGAATCCCAAAACACACACACAGAATGGCCCAACTTCAATTGGACAGACCTCCCATGACACCCTCTCATCCACATCAGCCCTTGACAAAGAGTTGAGCAGCAAGAATGGAAGAAGGGTAAATGTTAGAATGCCTCCTTCATCCTATAGCAGCAGATGGAACCAGGGCTTGATCTCAGAGAGCAGAAGGAAAAAGGAATGGGATGCTCAGCATCCCACACATCTTTCCCTGTGTCCCCCAACCACAAGGCAGGCAGGAGCACCTACTGAAGTGAACTGGATGTTGATGGGCTCATTGCAGGAGAGGGTTTGCTGCACGGCTCTTAACTGCTTCATATGGCTGCTGTCCCCTGCCTGCATCACCTCATCCATGTGGAAGGTGCCAGGCAGCTTGGAGTCCAATGTGATGACAATGTTTAAGTTGGGTAGCCTGGCAGGAAGAAAAATACCATTAACAGTAGCAGAGCAAGGGGAAAACAGCATAGACAGGTGTACATTGGTCAAACCACACCTCTAGGAGGACCTAACTTGTTCTCTTCACATGAGGTCCTTCTTCCACCCAAGCCTGTGTTGTGCAGCTGAGAGGACACAAGGCAGGACTGGCTGTGAGGTCAGTGCAAAGACACCAGATGTTCCTGACTCACCTTTTGCTCTTTATTCCCCCTGGGCTGGATGTTTCTATCTCGGGACATGATTGCTTTAAGATATCATAGTACTTCTGTGTTTTAAATTGAGTGGGAAACACCAGTGCCTTACAGCCAACCTGTGAAGGGAGACAGACACTCGTGAGAAGTCACATTGGGTTGATGCTCAGGCAACGGTACAGAGCAGTTACACCACACTGGGATCTTCTCCATGGCTTGCTGCTGTAAGCACATGGTAGAATCAGCAATCTCCAGGCTAAACCCAGAGGTTTTAAACTCTTCTTAGTAAGATCCATTGCATGCAGTGACTTAAAGATTCATTGGGAAGCATGACATGGGACTTTGCATAGTGAGGGTGCAGCAGCCATGGTCCCAGGGCTGGGGACACAGCATCAGAGAATAGTTAGGGGTGGAAAGGACCTTAAGATCATCCAGTTCCAAGCCTCCCACAAGCAGGTTCACTGAGGGCAAATGCACTCATAAAACCCCTCGAGCACAGGGCAGGGTGCTGTTACTGCACCCCGAGCATCCACGTAGGAGAGCAGAGCTGCAGCCCCAGGTTCCCTCTTCTCCCAGGACCAACACTCCTCATTGCAAGCACAAGGAAACAATGTGAGTTGTGGCCTCACATTAGGAGTCCCACCACTGACAAAAAGCCCAGCCCAAAATTAGGGAGAGAAATCAATTATTTGAGTTGATCTGAAATGAGGAATTTTGAGGAACTTTGGGAAAACAACGAAACCTAAAGACCAGCTTTTGGGTCAAGGCAAGGATTTGGTATGGTTTTTTAAAGATGTTCCATTTCCTAAGATTTTTGCACCTCATTTTAGAGCATTATTCCTTGTTTTCTGTATTTTCATAATTAATCATTATTCATCAGCTATTTTGAAAACTCAAACATTTGCCTTTCAAACCTCGACATCTACACAACCCCGAACAAAGCGCTTTCATTACTCCAAGAATTCCTCTCTCTTTTTCTGCAGAGCTTTGCCAAATCTGACCCAGATTTGAAACCCTCTTTCATCTTCCAAATAAACGCATTCTTGTCAAATAAACCCTTCACATCAATTATTTACTCAGCTGGTTTCATTATTTTCCCAAGGTCCATGAAATAAGGAGACCAAGGCTCCGGCAATAAATTATTGGTAAGCACCCTCTAGGGTTTGTCAGAAGGGAAGACAAACATTTGCTCTGTTTCCTGGAAGAGGCTGCCCAGGGGACTGAGGCTGTTCTGGGATGTTCTGGGCCTTTGGAAGTTCTACTATTAGTTCCTTCAAAGCTACTATTCTGGTTGAAGTAACTCTGCAAAAGAGATGTTACATGAGGAGAGGAGCTTGCAGAGAAGATGCTATATGAGATAAGGGTCTCTAGTTGGGACCCTCCTGCTTGGTGTCAACCTGAACGGCAGCACTCATCTTCAAAGGGCCTGTTGTATGAATCCTGTTATCAGTCTGCTTTCACAAACCATGGAAATGCAGCAGGAATAGCTATTCAGCATGTATTTATGTATATACCTAAGGGAGGGAACGTGATGGAGCAAGCTGTCAAGATTCAAGAGGCAAAGCCCTAAAGTCTTCAGGGGTTTTGTTGTGCAAATAAACAAATACAAATGATTAGGGGGTGAGGGACGTCAGAGATCCCAGTGCCAAAGGTATGTGGAAAAGCTGGGAACATTAGCAAACCTGGGAGGGTGAGACAGGAACACTCCCCAGTGGAGCTGAAACACAGTTCTACTCTTACCCCATCAACACCCCATCTTACCCCATCTCCTCCTCAACTGGAGGACGAAATCAAAGCAGACTCTGACAGAGAATGATGGAAAGGAAAACAAAAGCCAAGTCTCCTTGGGGAAAAAGGAAAGCAGTGCCATGCATGTTTCCACCTGGTGAGACACACAGGAGGACATCGACATGTGCTTCACTGCAGCACTGCTTCCCATTCTAATGCACCAGAACAGGAGTGAGACCACCATAAGAGGGTTAAATGAAGGAGAAATGGCAACTCAAATTGCAGCCCAGCAAGCAAATTACAGTTACTGATGCAAAAGTCTCCCTCTGCTGCCAGAAATTGTCTACTTTCTAGGTTAAGCAAGAGCTTGGGTAGTGCTGGGAAGACCCAGAAGTAATTCCCCCTCTTAAGTATCAGCCTTTGATTTAAAGCTGAACAAACTACAGATGAGTAAATTAGCTTCATTAATCCTGGGATTAATTTTTAGCAATCAAATGTTTAATAACCTGATTTCCTCATTACTGGAGCTAAGAAACCAGGATAGTTTAAGCTGTTCGATGTTCTGCACATTGCCAACTGAAACCCGGGCAGGTCTACAAGGGTGGCTGAGGCAGCAGGGATCAGGCAGTCAGAAAGATGTCAATACCTAGGACTTAAACCAGGTTAAACCTAAAGCCTAGGACAAACATGGGAAGGAGAAATCAAGCTGCCAAGTCAGTTTATCCTTTCTGAACCTTCCTCCTTCCAAGGTTAAAGTCCCAGATGGTGATGTTTGCCCAGAGCAGGAGGTGGGCAGGATGGCACCAAGCTGGGCAGATGTGAGTGTGGGAAAGTTGGAACTGATTTAGGACAGATGTTGCCTCCAGAGCCTGCAGCCAGGCTCTGTTTCTGCTCAGTCTCTGCTGTCCTGGCTGCCAGCCTCTCGAGCAGTCTCTGGGTCACATACTTAGTCCTGTTTTCCTCATTTCCTAGCAAGTGGCTGCTGGCAGGTAGGGCTGTATCAATAGATGTGATATTGGCAGTAAATGGCTGTTAGAGAGAAGGATGCAGAAGTCTCCCTCAGACAGACAGTGTTGCAGCCATGGGGAACAGCCATAAATGAGACCACTGAACTGCAGCTTCCTCCCCTGGGTCACTGCATGGTGTGTTTCCTCAACAGCCCTGCTCTCCAGCCAGCTCCCTCTGTTTGTGCCCACATCTCAAGTAGAAGCTCCTCTATGCTGTGTCCCCACTATCCCTTTTAACAGACAGCTTCTTGCAGGAGTCCTCACAACCGTTCAGTTAGCATTACCAGCAAGTGCCACACAAACCTTACTGATGACAAACTCCAGCTCAAGGGCCTGGTAGGCTGGATTCACAGATACCTGAAGAGGGAGGAAGAAGAAGGATGATCAGGGATACCCTTGCCTTGAAAACCATCCCTCCTAACACGTATTCCAACAGAGAAGTTTGCCCAGGGACCAGCCACACTCAAAGCCTCTCCTCCACAACACACTAAGAGCCCACCACCACAGGGGTTTCACAGTCACCAGAGAAACAGGCTTAATCCTGTGTTTGCAGGCAAGAAAATGAAAAGAGAGCCTTATGTGTGGTCACCAAACCAAACCAGCTTCAGGAAGAGAGGCCAAACCGCCTGTCTCACAGGCACACATCCAATCTACTAAACTGAGGACTCAAAACTCAAGTGCAAGTCAGGTTTCCTGATGAACCACCATGAAAATACCAGCTTTAGCTTGTCCAGCTCTCCACAGAAGCAGTATTGAACACTGGAATTGAGTTCCCCATCAGGTTCATACTGAGCCACCCTGTTCCTGTGTCTTAGTAGACATTGGGATGAATCAGACAATGGGATGAATCACAGTGAAGAAACATGGACCAGAAGGGAGGGTGCAGTCCTTATCATTGTGCACTGTCTAAAGTGCATTTTGGTCCCAGGTCATACTATCAAATGAAAACTGGCTTTTGGAGATATGCAGCTTGTGCTAGATTTTTAAGTGAGCTTTTGCACCATGAAGCAATACAGGCCCTATTTAGAAGGGATCTAAATAGCTGGTAACTGTTTAGGACAGCATCATGCTACATTAAAATGGTCCCATAGGCAAAAGCATACATCTTTCTATCATCAGCTGCTGCAAGTTAGCTCACAGCAGTCCATTTCTTGCTGTTCCTTCCTCTGCAGTCTGCTTTTCTACACAGTGGAGGGCAAAGATGCACAGATCTTGTTTAAACACTGCATTTAGTTATAGACAACGTGATGGGTAAGAGCATGGAGAAGAGAGACAACAAACTTTGTTCTCCAGTATCTCCTATTGCATCTGTGTCTCCATTTTCTCGCCCTGATAAAAACCAGACACAGCATCACTCCTTACCAGGATGATTCCTGCCTGGGCAGTTGCAAACTGCATGAGAACCCACTCGTACTTGTTGGGACCCCACATCCCGAGCCGGTCTCCCTTCTTCAGACCAAGAGCCAGGAGCCCAGCTGCTGCCTGGTCCACCTGCAAAACACAAGGCAAGAGCCTGAGCATCACCCACAGCATGCAGTGAGGGAATGTTCATCTCCAGGCAGCACTTTATGGGGGGAAAGCATCATGTTTGCAACTGAAATCAGACAGAATATACCTCTGCTGCACTGCCAGCCTGCTCCATCTTCAGTGTCACAGAGCAGCCCCTGCTTAGCAGGTTGATGAAAAGCATAAACCCAAGTGTGGAACAATACAGCAAAGCAGACAGGAAACCAAAATAGATAATTATGTACCAGTAGTTGCAAATTAATTCTTGCCCAAAGTGTATTTAGGGTCTAGCTCCTCATTGACTCAGCTTAGGACTAAGCTTTACCCATTTACACTGTTGGATCTGCCTCTGCTCCATCACATCACTTACTTCTAGAACTCAGGTGAAGAAAAATGCATCAAGTGATTTTTGGCCAGTTTCTATCTGGGGTTGCTATCCTCATTAACTCCTCATCCAGCCACTATAGTAACATAACTACTGCATGAGGGTGTGTTTCGGGTGTGCAGGTGTATGTATAAATACCCTGAAGTATGCAGGAAAGGTTTTGGTAGCTTTGGTATGTTCCCAAATGAATTTAAGAAGTTAGGAGACATGAAAGTGAGGAATAGCTGTTCTCTGATCTAATGCTGAATTACAGCCCAGGGTTTAAAATCAGGGTGAATGCAAGTAATCTTGTTTATGTGAATGGATGTAACCCAAACACCAGTAAATCTAAATAAACCCAAGCAATTTTTCCTATCCAAGATATCATACATCTAATAGAAACTTCTCAGGCCTTGAAATATTGGCCCTCTATTCAGAATACATACAAACACATATTTGTGTGCAATATGCACACGCATAGATACATCCACACATGATTCTGTGCATGCTATTGAGACCAAGTCCTTGACTTTGCCCAGCTGCCTTCGTACTTGGATTAGAAACCCCGCCACGCTCAGAACCTCAGAGCAGAGTGACTAATACAAGAGCTGGAGCCTGCTCCACAGGAGGACAACACCGTGACTCAGCCCATACACATCAGATAGGGCTGATAACTTTTAAGTATGAAAGGTCATTCTGGGATAATCAGTGAGCATTTTACATAAGCTTCTCCCTGCTGTCAGAGCCCCAAGGACAAAGGCAGCACTGGTGTGTGTGCTGGGGAGGTGCTGTTAGAAGCCACTTCCCATGTCTCCATCATGCCTGATGCTGCTGCCGTTCTCCTCCCACCCAGGCACTCACCTCCTCTTTGAACTGAGCAAACGTCTTCCGGACCCCATCGCGGCAGAAGACCAGAGCCTCACGGTCAGGAAACCGCTCGACGGTCTCATCCAAGCACTGGCCTGTGGTTTTGGTGAGCAGGGGGATGTCTGAGGGCCCCTGGATGTAGCTGTTGGTCAGCCGTAGGGAGGCAGAGGGCACCCCCGTGTGCAGGGCACTGGGGAAGAAAAGAAGAGTCTGCTTTTAATATAAGCCATTAATATCATCTTCCTAGAAGGATCATCAACCTGCCCACAGCACCAGCAGTACCCAATGCATATCCCCACACCAACGGGAACCACAGGCAGCAGCTTCAGCAGGTCAAGAGGGTGCTGAGGCGCTGGCACAGGGTGCCCAGAGAAGCTGTGGCTGCCCCATCCCTGGCAGTGCTCAAGGCCAGGTTGGACACAGGGGCTTGGAGCAAGCTGCTCCAGTGGAAGGGGTCCCTGCCCCTCACAGGAGGATGGAACTGGATGAGCTCTGAGGTCACACATCAGCCTGAACTCAATTTCCCCCCATTCATTATGGGATCAATATTCTGCAAAGACTTGGTGCTATTTACCATGAAAGATTCCCTTTTCTGCTCACAAGGAACAAAACCTGGCATGAAATCACTCCCCTTGTGGGGTGAGCGCAATCTCAAGAGCACAGAGATTTTACTTTCCAGGGGGAGTTTTGCTCTGGGAGCTAAGTAATGCCCTCCTCCTCTTTGCCCCACTGCTTTTGGGCAGATGGAGGGTTGTGCAAGTCCAACAGGCTCTGTTTGGACATCACTGCTAGCAGAGCCCTTGGGTGACTCGCATCAAGGCTGCAGGGCTGCCTAAGGAGGAGGACAGGGGCTAAACTACCTTTTGCCATTTGAAAGCTCCTGGGCAAAGCACACAGATAAACGAGGAGATGAAAGGGAGCTCTGCAGAAGAAAAACCTTCATAAATAGAGCTTCTATAAAACACAGGTTGTAAAAGCTCCCCTGAACCCAAGGGAAGGACAAGCTGCAAGAGCCACTACAGCCACAGCTCCTCGGCTGTTTGAAGTGGTGACTGGAGAAGCCACATCCCACTGCGATGGCATGGTCTGAGAAGCAGCTCCAGCCACCGGCCCAGGCAGGTGAGGAAACCACAGGCTGCTCGCAAAGCTGTTTAATGGAGACAACCACACTCGCATCCCTCTAAAGCCAAGCCACCTCCAGCTGCAGGGGAGCCTGTCCTTAAACTCTCTGCTCGTCCCTGCCAGCAGAGGCACAGAGAGGTCCCTGCTTGCTCCTGCAGGCTGAGAAGGGCTGGAACAGGCAGAGAGCAGCCGGTGAGTGGGTTGTGCAAGAGCACATTCCCTGAACGTCATCCAGGGAGCATGGGGAGCTGCGCAGGCTGGAGTGGGAACAGGCGAACACAAGCGTTTCATGGACTGCAGTGGCTGGCGACAAACCTGGTCCAAGTGTTATTGTACCACATCACTGGAAACCAAAACACAAATCCCCCCCCAAAGAGACCGGAGAGGGAGGGAAAGCTGTTACAAAATTCAGATTGTGACAAGATCCAATCAAAATCCCCAAGGTCCAGCTGCAACAGCCTCCTCCCTGCGCAGTCAGCCTTCGGGGCTCACTTGCACAAGCGTTGCTCATGAGAAGGGTGATTGATGTTTCACACTGTCGTGCCTTGGCAAAGCACTGCGCACGCCAGGCTTTCTGGTCCTGCTCTCAGTTCTTTTCCTTGCCTGAAGAACCAGATGTTTTCACTGACCTTATAGGAACTTTCACGCTAAAGGCAAGAAGGTGCAAAGCCAGAACCAAATGATGGTTCTGCCTCCAGTCTTCCTCCCGGCCCCAAAACACGGGGATGAAACCACATCAAAATGCAGTAATAGTTCTCTTTATAAAGCCCTGTACTCCAAAACACTCTGCTCTCAGCCTGGAAACACACAGAGCTTGCTCTCAAGGGTTCCCAGGCATCTTCAAATCCCATTCACATCATCAAATAAGAGCACCAGCAGCACTGAAATTGAGGCCCAAGATATCTCATGCTCATAACCCACAGTCATGAACAGCCCTCAAAGCACTTGCTCACATGGTTATTTAAAATACATTAAACAAAGCACAAATCACAGCTGCCATCTAGTTTGAGCTGCCTGAATTCTGGTCTGATGGTCACGCATGCTTCAGCAGCTCTGCATCCCTTATCTCCTGGCCATGGCAGAAGTGAAAGGTGTGGGATAAAACACAGTAGTCTGCTGGAAGCGCTGGAGGTCAGGAATGGAAGGAATGAGGCAGATACAAGATTCATTATCAGTAGCATCATGCATTGGTCTCCCTCTGGCCTATAATCAACAAGTGTATATATCTGATGTGAAAGAACGTACCAACAGACCTCTGCAAAGGATATGGAAATCGCCTTTTTGTTCATCGTTGTTACAGAAAACAAGTAATTCACCTTCCACCTCTTCCTGCAAGGCACCTGGTACTGCTGGGGATGCACAAGACCAATGGCCTGGTATTACAGCAGCTCTTTTCCCTGCATTAGCTGGAGGAGAGCAAACAAAACTGCTTCCTCTTGGGTCTCAGCATAAACACTGCTCTCGGAGAGCACGTGCCTTCTGTTGGCAGCAGCTCCAGCAGCAAGACAGCTCACGGTGCCTGCAAAGAGGCAGCCCCAGCATCGGGCAGAACTCCATAGCCCTGGAATCTGATGGTGCAACCGAATGGAGAAACATCAGAGGCTGGGGGGAAATGCATCCCTGTTGTGTCTGCTGCAAGAGGCAGGCGAGGAGCCGCATCCTGGCAGTCCCAGAGAGCGCTGGACCCTGAGGGCAGCGGGATGAAGCAACCCTGGGAGCTCTGGTGTTTACCTCTGATCAGCCCCAACCACTGTTTTATAGCTGTCGATATAAGATAACCAGCTTCGGTTTTAACTCTTCACCACTCTCCATAGACAGTATCCAACGGGACAAGAGATGAGCACAGGGCAGAGGCATCACTGTAACCTCCTGTGCCCATGACGAGCACACCTCAGGGCCATAGAGGACATTGACCTGAGCTTTGGTGCCACCCACCCAGCACAATGAGGACAGGTCCTGCCCTGATTGCAGGGTTCAGACCCAGAGCTTCACAGGCTCCCCTGCCAACTCCTTTGCTCACGGATACCTTTTGCACCAAAGCAAGACCTTCTGGGTCTTTTATGTAACACAACTGCAATAAAAGGGTGGTTAAAGTTAACCCCGCTCTGTCCTCACCTCTTCCTTAGTCTTTAAAGCAACCCTGTTGACTAGAGAGTCACTCAGGCTCTCGTTAGGGCTTTTTGTTTGCTTCAGTTTGAGGAAGGATCAAGTCCCCAGAGCATTCAGACTCCTGCTACAGCAGACTTTCTGGTTACGTTTTCCACTGTGCCTCCCTCCCCTCTGCACTCTCCCTGCCAAAAGGACAAACGCTGCCTAACTAGGAGCAGAAGTGCACAAGCTCTTCTATAACATTACTAGAAAGACTTCATCCCTGCTAAACATGCGGTCTTTTTCCCCAAGTGCTTTGTATTCCTGCCTCTCAGTTTCACTTCTGGGCTGGAGTTTAAACTATAGTGAACTCTCTGTTGCGCTTCACTTCCCATTCTGTGTCCTAAGAATAGATTCCAATGGCACTCTTGGCCCCAGCCACACACGCATGGGCTTCCATCACCTTACTCCTAATCCCAACCCAGCTGAAAAGGAATACCTGGACCCTCTGTGTGGGAAAAACCAAGGGCTGCTGCCCGCTGTTCTTGGGATATTGCTCCCTGGAGGTCCGAGTTGGAGGCTCTGAGGGTCAGTTAATCCTTCCAAGCCTTTCCCAAAGCCAGTTGCTTTCCTACTGCTGATCTTTCCCATGGACCTGCTCCAAGAGGCAGCACTGAAGAAAAGCAAAGGGAAGGAGTGGCCTGGCCCCTCCAAACCCCAAAGCTCCACAATGCCCCCCACCACCCTACCCAAGCCTAGGGTCTGCATGGCCACTCAAGGACAGGGGCACTGGATGGAGCCCACAGAAGCTGTTTGATGCACTTCACATTACTACAGTCAGGATGGAGCTGCTGCACAAAGTTCAACCCCAAGCACACATTCACATCCCTCCACACACCACATGAGGCTCATTCCTGCCCCTGATCCCCCCCCCCAGGTAGGGGTGGGAGGCAGACCCAGGGGATGCAGCTCATCTCCTGCCACTTCGGAGAGACTTGAAGGAAGCCAAAGGACAGCAACGCACTCTGAAAGTGAAACCTCCAACTGAACCCACCCTGCACACAGCCACCCCCTGCCTGGGCACCCTCACTCCTCTGCAGCTGCCCTGTAGCCCCTGTCCCATATCATAAATGGCCTCCATCCCCTAAAGCCCCCTTCCTTGTCCCTACAGCCTAGGTGCCCTATAACCCCCCACCCTCAGCCCCCACAGCCCTCCTTCCGTTATGCCCCCCCAACCCCTCACCCACACCCCCTTGTCCCCTCTAGCCCTCCATCCCCTATAACCCCCCATCCTCAGCCCCCACAGCCCTCCATTATGGACCCCCAACCACTCACCCATATACCCATGTCCCCTCTAGCCCCTCCATCCCCTATATACTCCCATCCTCAGCCCTCATAGCTCTCCATCCATTATGACACCCCAACCCCTCACCCACATCCCCTTGTCCCCTCTAGCCCCCTCTCCCCTGTCCTACAGCCCTCCATCCCCTATAACCCCCCATCCTCAGCCCTCACAGCCGTCCATCCCTACAGGCCCCCCAAACACTCACCCATATCCCCTTGTCCCCTCTAGCCCTCCATCCCCTATAGCCCCCCATCCTCAGCCCTCACAGCCCTCCATCCGTTATGGCCCTCCAACCCCTCACCCACATCCCCTTGTCCCTTCTAGCCCTCCATCCCCTATAGCCCCCCATCCTCAGCCGTCATAGCTCTCCATCCATTATGGGCCCCCAACTGCTCACGCACATCCCCCTGTCCCCTCTAGCCCCCTATCCCCTGTCCCACAGCCCTCCATCCCCTATAGCCCCCCACGCCCTCTCACCCATGGTCCCCTGTCCCCTATAACGCCCATCCCCTCCAGGCCCCCTGCCCTCCATCCCCGTCTCCCGGTCCAAGCCCTACCTGGGCGGAGGGGCTCCCCGCCGCCCTCCCGCCCGGCGCAGGAGGGTCAGCCCGCCCCGGGGCAGCGCTGCCAGCCTCGCCGTGGCCATGCCCGTAGCAGCGGGGGTACGAACCGGGCCGTGAGATACGGGAGGCGTAGGGGAGGCGGTGCGCGGCACTGCCCGCCCCAGCCCCAGCCCCAGCCCCAGCTCCGGCCCCGGCCCCGGCCCCGGCCCCTCTCCGGTCCCGCCCCGGCGGGCTGCGGCCCCCTTCGGCCCCGGCTGGGAGGAAGCGCTTTGTGGGACCGGGGAACGCGGCCGCCGTGCCCGTGTCGAGAGGGGGCCAGAGCAAGCGGAGCGGGGACCCCCTACGGCAGCACAGAGCCCCGCCGGGTACCTTCCCCCTGCGCCTCCATCCCTCTGCTACGGCTCTTCCACCCTGTAAGCCCTTCCTGCCTCACCCCAGCCCTTGCTGAGATGGGCTTGGGTGCGGGACAATCATCATCACTTGTCTCTGCTCTCCTCCACCTGCGCTGCTGGGTGCCCGCGCCCTCTGAGTCACTGATTGATTCCAGCCCGTCTGCTCCAGGAGCTCCACAGTCACCACCTCGCTGCCCTTCAGCGCTCCCTGCCTGCGCCCTGCGGGCTGCGGGAGGAAGAGGAGCAGCAGAGCTACCCCGGAGCTGGGCAGGGCGAGGTCATAGAGTCACAGAATGGTTTGGGTTGGAAAGGACCTTAAGATCATCCAGTTCCAATCCCCTGCCATGGGCAGGAATGCCTCACACTAAATCATGTCACCCAGGGCTCTGCCCAGCCTGGCCTTGAACACTGCCAGGGGTGGAGCATTCACCACTTCTTTGGGCATCATAGAATGGTTTGGGTTGGAAAGGAGCTTAAAGACCATCTAGTTCCAATCCCTTGCTGTGGGGAAGCTGGAGTTCAGGGTATCTGCAGCACATCAAGCACAACAGAGCTGATGAGCAAAGGCATCAATACCAGCCTCACAACAGCGAATCTCAGCCACCTAAGTCATAAACATGCCCATAACACAGCCATATAGTGAAGCACTGACTGCAGCTCTCTGCTGTGAGATGCTTGGGCTTCAAAGTTTAGCAGCAGGAAGGCGTGTTGTTCACAAGGAGTCTGGTTGGTGGCAGTGGTGATGGTGCTCGTTTTGATAGGAGAAGGGACATTTGTGTCTTTGAAATGGGAAAAATTGGCCACAGCAGCAGAGGGGACACTGGGTGAGGCAGGACAGGGCTCTGCAGAGGAGGGTCTGAGAATGGTCTGCAGCACGACCAGCTCCTGCCCCCAGGGCCACAACAAGGATTGTGCCATCAGGATTAGCTCCTTCTCCTTGCTGGTGTTCCTGCAGCATTCCTCTAGCAGAGGGTGCAAACATGCCCCGTGCCGTGGCTCACCTGCCTCCTGGAGGTTCCAAGTCTTTC
The DNA here is from genome assembly GCF_033783945.1 of Neopsephotus bourkii. Lineage (NCBI taxonomy): Eukaryota > Metazoa > Chordata > Aves > Psittaciformes > Psittacidae > Neopsephotus > Neopsephotus bourkii. The sequence continues at coordinate 6,446,246 of NW_026902223.1, forward strand.
CAGCCCCACACAGTTGCCTCCATGTACAGGTCAGTCCCACTAAAATCAGTCGCTCCATGAGTTTATGCCTTTCCACAGGTGCCATAAGGCTGTTTGATGTTCATGGCCAGCAGCCTTCCTGTCACTGCTGCAGCACAGAGCAGTTATCTTTGTGCTGCAGCCACGTCACAGCGCGCTCAGTGTTGTATAATTACAGGGAGAAAACCCAAACCTGCCTGGGGTCCAACCACATCACTTTTAACCAACAAAACCAAAGCTGACTTCCAGATTGATCTTCCCATGTTCCAATCATTACCCTGCAGGGTGAATCCCGGTTAGGCATTAAACCAAGAATTATGCAGGACCTGACGTGACCTTGGCTTTTGGGTACATTTGTTGGAGATTGTCAAAGGCTGAACCAGTGACGCTCCCACGCCATTCGGGATCGTCCCTTTCCGATGGAGGTTTTAAGGTCTGCCTTCGAGTTAATCACAAATGAGCAGAGGTTTGTAACTGATCTACACCCTCGGTTTTCTGTGGAGAGCCAAAGGCTCCTGGGCTCGGGTCAGCCCAGAGGTGCAGATTTCAGTCCCAGCAGAAACACACGGACAAAGGCCTTTCCCAGAGATGCGGAGGGTCTTGCCCAGGTTCCGAGCTTTAGGGCCTAAAGGAGCTGACAAACAATCTGGAGAGGGTCTTTTTATAAGGGCCTGTAGGTGGTGATGGCTTTAAACTGCCAGAGGGGAGACTGAGCTGAGCTCATAGGCAGAAGCTCTTCCCTGTGAGGGTGCTGAGGCGCTGGCACAGGGTGCCCAGAGAAGCTGTGGCTGCCCCATCCCTGGCAGTGTTCAAGGCCAGGTTGGACACAGGGGCTTGGAGCAAGCTGCTCCAGTGGAAGGTGTCCCTGCCCATGGCAGGGGTTGGAACTGGATGAGCTTTAAGGTCCTTTCCAACCCAATCCATTCCATGGTCTCCTGGATGAAAGCACATTAACCTCAGGCCGGTTTTGTTTCACTTTCTGTGAGACAAATCCTTGTTTGCCGTTTTGGGGTGCCTTTGCTCAGCCTCCAGGTCATGAGCAAACACGGTTGCTGTGTTCAAACCATCACCCACTCCTGGGGCAGTGTGGGGCCGGAGCATCACTGCCTGCGGACCCGGGCTGTGTCCCCTCCCGCACACGCCGAAGGCCCCAGAGGCGCAGCAGGACCCTGGCCATCCGGGATGCCGCGGGTCCGGGGCGCTGGGGTACCCCGAGCCGCCTCCGGTGCCCCTCTCCGGGCCGGCAGGGGGCGCGCCCGGCCCAGCGCGGACGTGGACGCGGACGTGGCCGCGGAAGTGGGTGGCGGGGCCGATCGGAGCCGAGCCGCGCGGCAGCCCGGTGCTCACGGCTCTCGGAGCAGCCCGGCCGCCATGTCGCGGGGCGGAGGGAAGGGGCAGAGCCTCAAGGATAAACTGGATGGCAACGAGCTGGACCTGAGCCTCTGTGACCTGAACGAGGTGCCGGTCCGGGAGCTGGTGAGCGTCCGGGCCTGGGAAGGGGCTGCGCGGGGCAGGCAGATGTGCGCGGGGCAGCCAGATGTGCTGACGGTGCGCCGGAGCCGTGCTGGAAGCGGCAGGGATGCCGGGATGGTGTCCTGCTGGCCCAGCTGCTGCTGCTCGCATCCATTGCGGGATTCATGCTGCCTTTAGATCCATCTGGACATGGCGCGACCCCGCAGCGGTGTCGGGAGGGTAGGGGTGTACCTCGGCGGTGGTCCAGTGCTCTGCTTCTCTTTCAGGCTGCTCTTCCAAAAGCCACTGTGTTGGATTTGTCGTGTAACAACCTCATTTCCTTGCCGGTAAGGTGCTAGAGAGCCTTGGTGGGGGTGAGTCTGCTGGGAAATACCGAGAAAGGGTAACTAGTGCTTCCGTGAAGGTTTGCTGGGAGGGTTAGAACCGGCACTTCCCGCACCCCGGGATGGCTGAATGACTCCTGTGGATGACGGGTCCATGCGGGTGGTGGTTGCGCTGCATAAAGATTGCAGTGTCTGCCTGCCAGAGGCTCCCCACACGAATCCAGAGCAGCTCCATCAGGCTTGGGGGCTCGGGTTTGGTTCTGGTGCTGACGAGGGTTCTGTTCATGCTTGGGTTTTAGTCAGACTTCTGCAGTTTGATGCATCTGGTGAAACTGGATTTGAGTAAGAACCGGCTCCAGCAGCTGCCCTTGGACTTTGGGCGCCTGGTCAACCTGCAGCACCTAGACCTCCTGAACAACCGTTTGGTCACCCTGCCAGTCAGCTTTGCACAGCTCAAGGTAAAACTGCTTGCTGGGCAGTTACGTAAAGCTTTGGGATGCAGCCCAGGGTCTTGTGATCCTTCTCAAGTTGATTCCTCTGGTAAAGCATCCATCCTGCTGATTACCCGCTCCAAAATCCAGCTGGCTCTGCACAGCACCTCGGTGGAAATACTCTCATACCTATTGGAAATGTCTCTGCTTGAGCTCTCTGCTTATCTTCTGTACCTGTTTCATTCATGTGAAAACTAAATAGTCCTCTGCTTCTGCTTTGGATCTCTTAAATAACTGCAAGACTACCGTGCTCTTACAGCCTCCTCTTTATCATTCCTGCCTGCAGAACCTGAAGTGGTTGGATCTGAAGGACAATCCTCTGGATCCTGTCCTGGCTAAAGTAGCAGGAGACTGCCTGGATGAGAAGCAGTGCAAGCAGGCTGCTGTCAAGGTAAGGAATTTGCTTTTGTTCTGTTTTCCCTTACTTGGCTTTGTCAGTGGACGTCCTTCCTCTTTTTGCTTAGTGAGCTGGGCAGCCGCTGCAGCAGTTTGAATTATCTTCGGCCAGTGAGGGGCAGGTTCACTGCACTCACTTCACTGCTGCTGTGCCTGTAGAGAGCAAACACAGGGATGAGTAGGGTTCTCTTCCATTGATGGAGTTAAGAGAGGAGTAAATGCTGGTTGCCAAGAAAGTGGAGGCATAATCAGACAAAATAATCCATGTCCAGAGTAAAAACATTTCTGGAGTTCTGGCAAACTGTAGGCTTATTTATGTAGAAGTGGTCTGTGAGCCCCTGTATTGGCTTACCACCAGGTTGATTTGTAACAGGGAGATCTGTTCCTTAACCACAAAGGTTCAGGCAGGAAGGTGAAACCTCTCTTCAGAGCCATATCCACAGGGGTAAGTGGGGTTGAGTCAGCCCCAGCCCTGCTCCTGCTGCTCTGCTTCGAACTGACTGTGCAACAAGCCCTCTGCAGAGCTCTCAGGTTGTTTTCTTGGACCTTGAAGGTGCTGCAGCACATGAAAGCCATCCAGTCGGAGCAGGATCGACAACGGCAGCGGAAGCTCCAAGCAGAGCGAGGTGAGCACAAAGAGCCCTTGTGTATTGAGGACTGTTTCTGATGTCTCACACACCTGAACATGCTAATTGCCATCTAACATATTTGTAAGTGTCAAAATCCTGAGGCTCAGGGAGTAATAGTGTAGAAGGGCTGGAGGGAGAAAGACAGTATGGAGATAACTATGATTTCTTGCCTCAATAGTTAGAGCTCTAGAAATATGAAAGCAGAGCACAGGATTTATTTTAAGTGAAGCCTAATTCTGAGGGAGCCAAATGCAAGGTATGTAATATCCAACAAAAAAAGATTAAAACAGGATAGTTACTTGATTGGTTTCCTCATTCCAATTGGGAACAGATAAGCAGGTAATAAGGAAGAAGGCAATGACAACCCTTTATATAAAAAGGAAAAAACTTCATATTAATCCCCAGAGATGGAGAAGAAGCGTGAAGCAGAACAGCGAGCAAAGGAGGCTCAAGAGAGGGAGCTGAGGAAGCGAGAGAAGGCGGAGGAAAAGGAGCGCAGGAGACGGGAGTATGATGCTCAGAAGGCTGCAAAACAGGAGGTGGAAAAGAAAACTAAAAAGGAAACCGTGCAGACCAGAAGTAAGTAGTACCTGTTTGGGGTGGGATTGCACCGGATTTCACCCGTGTTACACTTTGATGCTGCCTCTTTATGAGGGGGAACCTGCAGGACATGCGTCACTGCTGTGTCCTTTTCCCCTTCATTTGTGTTCCCAATGAACTGCTGAGCTAGAGTTCTTCATCTGTTCTAGGGAGAACTTGCCTTACTTCTTTTAAGTGTACTGAACCATATGTGCAAAACCTTGTACAACACAGAGGTGCTTTACACCCTCTCCACTGCTGCCCATAAAACTAAAGCTGAAACTTTTCATCCTAAATGTACATCCTAAACACAAATCCTGCATATTTACTTAAGTGATGAATATTCATGACAAAAGACAGCCGCAGCACAGGCTGAAGTATCTTACCCGAACAGCTCATTTCTGAATGACACTTAAAAAGACTCTTGACTAATCCCTCACATTCTGTCTTGTAAATGTTCTGGTTACAGAGCCCGCCTCCAGCTCTCGTACCCCGCAGCCGCCCCGGCACAAGCACTCTTGGTCACGGTCAGTGCTCAGAATCCTGCTCTTTGTGCTGCTGTGTGTCCTCTGTGTTTTGGCCACCTGCAAGCTGACAGAGCTGCAGCGTCAACCTCTGTGTGTCAGCGTGAACACCCTCTACGAGGACGTGGTGGCCGCTCTGCAAAACCACAAAACCCTGCAAAACATGCTACAACAGAACTCGCAGCACTGATTGTCCTGGACGGGCACTTGCTTCGTCAGCATCTCCTTCCACCATCTACGCAGCCAGAATTCCTATGGAATTGTGTTCTGATGAAACTGCTTTTAATCAGTCAGCATTGGTTTGCTGGTCCACTCCACACAAAGCAGAGTTATTGTTCACATCATCTTTGCTGTGCATGTTTCCCAGTTGGCCTGTAACTCCCATTACTTGCCCACATTAACCTAAAGTCATTAATACTTCTTACCTCCAGGGGATGTTTACCCAGAGAGCGAGATACAGCAAGCTGCCAATCTATAGGAGTGGAAAAAAAAAAGAGCCTTTACATTATCTAGGTAGCTATAGCTGTGTCTTGGAGGTGGAAGGTTTTTAATACATACCCATTCATTGCTCTCATTTCTATTTGTGCTAAAATTGATATGGCTGTATGGGAATAATAATGAAGGCCTACTCCAGGACCAATTACAAGTGTGTAGGATGGCTGTGCAGCCACATGTTGGAGTGAAGAAGCTGATGTACTAGTGAAAGGAGCTGAAAATTTTCAATACAACAGTTTTCGCAGCAATTTGTCTCAACTGGATGTTTATGTTGCTAATGTGGTTTTAATTTCAATTAGCTCTTTTAGAAACAGCCACACATTATTTCCAAGTACATACAGTAATGATTTCAAATTACATTGAAGCAGCTGGTGCCAACAGAGCGGCTGCAGCATAGGGAATGCTTGGGGCCAGCCTGGAGGCTGGTTTTGTGTCTTGAGACCCAGCAGGAGGGTGCTGGCAGTAGCTGTGGGTGCTGAGGCAGGCAGGCAGAAAAGGGCTTTGCCTCAGGGCTTGCTGGGAGGTTTGGTTTGCACCTAAAGAAAACTCGCCTGAGCAAAGGCGAATGAATTATTCATAGTTTCCTTACAGAGAAAAGCAAACAGATGTTTATCATATCCTTAAGGGCTGTGTGCACACTGAGATGTACACATAATGTTGTTAAGCACAGATATTCTCTGAAACTCTACAAACTCCACTGAGACATTCTATATTACTCACAGAATCACTCCCCTCTCATCTTCTTTTATGTGCAAAAAAACCCAACAATACTCAAAGCAACATTTCCTCCTGCAGCAGCTGGCAGGAGCCTGCTACTTAAGTTCATAGAATCCCAGATAGGTTTGGGTTGGAAGGGACCTTAAAGCTCATCCAGTTTCAACCCCCTGCCACAGGCAGGGACACCTTCCACTAGAGCAGGTTGCTTCAAGCCCCTGTGTCCAACCTGGCCTTGAACACTGCCAGGGATGGGGCAGCCACAGCTTCTCTGGGCACCCTGTGCCAGTGCCTCAGCACCCTCATAGTGAAGAATTTCTTCCTAACATCTAATTTAAATCTACCCTCTTCTGGTTTAAAGCCATTCCCCTTGTCCTGTCCCTATAGGCCCTTGTCCAAAGCCCCTCTCCAGGTTTCTTGTAGCCCCTTTAGGCACTGGAGCTGCTCTAAGGTCTACCCAGAACCTCCAAGCTGAACTAGCTCAGCTCTCTCAGTCTGGCTCCAGAGCAGAGCTGCTTCAGCCCTTGCAGCATCTCCATGGCCTCCTCTAGACTCACTCCCAACAGCTCCACACGGCTCCTGTGCTGAGGGTCCCAGAGCTGGACACAGGACTGCAGGGGGCGTTTCACCAGAGCAGAGGACCCCTCCCCTGACCTGCTGGCCATTTCTTTTGATGCAGCCCAGAACACAGTTGGCTTCCTAGGCTGCAAGTTCCCAAATGCCAGACTGATCAGGTGTATCAGTTCAAGTCAGAAGCATGCTGCTGGCCAGGCAAAAGCTTCTAGTGAACCTCTGAAGCCAGTGTGGCAGGTGGGTATTTTTCAATCCAAGACAACACATTTCTAACGGGTAACTTCCACACATCAGATGCAGTTTAAAATTCACTCTCAACACTCATCTCAGTAAGTGCTGCTATCACAAAAGACTTCAAGTGTCCTTGTGTGCTCACAAGTGCTAGGCTTCACAGAGGGGCAAGCATGCTCCCCAATCTAATTAAAAGAAAGCTTTTTCTGCCAACTGTTCAGTACTCATAATTCCAGCACATATAATCAGATTTCAAGACCCTCTATAGATTAAGCTGTCTGGAGACTGAATCAGGGCAGTCTAAATTTATATCTGAAAATTAGTCTTACTCATTCCCATCTGCCACAGTGGAAAACTGAGTCTGCTTTGAGAGGTAAAGCTCTTCCACCTCATTAGAGCAGGTGCTGGGGGGGCTGCACCATGTTGCTTTAGCATTAGGATTTTTCACTCTGGAGAAGGAATGCAAACTCCTTGCAGTTTAGGAGCACAGTGGAAAGTATTCCTTTCAACACATGACAGACCTGTCTAGATTCAAGACTGCATATTAAAAAGAAAAATTATTAGTCAAATTATTTATTTACTAGGAAGACAAATGAAAGGAACGTCCATCTCATGCTCTTAGGGAAGATGTTTTCCTCATTTCTTGTGTAAACTCCAGCCATTCAGCAATTTAATCCAACCTTCTTCTGTTACAGTGAAGTCCAAGTGCATTTTTAAAGTCTTTTAACTGGGATCAATGATTCTGTTATCTAAGTACTTCTCCCCAGAAGGAAGCTGAATACTTAAACAGTAAATACTTAAAGCAGCAAACAGTAAAATCCTCATTCCCTGGAGCTACCCACTGACATCCAAATAGAGATCAGGATCATGGGAAGTCATCTGGAGATAGACTCGTCTGGAGAGCTCCGGTCCAATCCTCCGGCAGGTGGCTGTCACACCATCACCGCGGCGCACAGGGATGTTAGCCAGCATGCTCTCCCGCTCGTGCTCCGAGGAGCACCGCGTATAGGCCTACAAGCAACACAAAGGAGCAACAGTATAAACCACTTGCATCCGTTGCTCAAAAGAATCATCAAAGCTTTGCACCCACGGCTGCTCTACCCTTGTTCACAATATACTCTTGCTTTTCACCTGGTCTCTCCACTCCACCTCACTAAACAGCTCAATACAGAATTGTTGTGTCACATTTGATAGCAATTAAATGGTGTCTTCCACTCTTTACATTAGCTGTCCGTCTCTACGCAGTGCTCACTATTCTTTAAGCATCCTCACCTGGTTCAGCAGCTGAGGAGAAGGGTAGGCAGACACAATAGCCTCAGCCATCTCCAGGCTGACCCGGTTAAACTGTTGTAACTGTCTCTTCCAAACTTCTAAGAGACCCTTTCCGGAACGATCCACCTTCACCCCTCCACACCATGCCTTCTCCAAGTAGAAGGAGAACCCCGTGTTCTCCCGCTCTCGCCTGGGGAGAACAAAGAATGGAGGAGCAAATGAGACTATGAGACATGAAGAAAATCCCATCCCTGTACCAGTTGTCACATAACCAGAGACAGAGAGATGTTTCTTACCCTCTGCTGTTAGAGACCCCACTGGCATCAAAGTAAATGCTAACAATCTGACAGCACTTTCTTTACATTTCCTTGTTTGAGACCCAGATTACCTACTCAAAAAGAAACAACCTGTGCTTGGGAGCAATCCTGACACAAGGCAACACACATGCAAAGTTGTAAACAAGAATTCACTTTCCAACTGTCAACCATACTACAACACTTTTAAGTGTCATTTTTAATGACATCTCCCCTCTTCTCATGGCTGAGATGTCAAACACAACAGCTGCTGTGATAGGAATGCTAGGATTGTGTGAGACTGCACAAGATGGCTTTCTTAGCTATTGGTGCACAACATGCTGCTGTCATCAGTGGATACAGCTAAAGAGTTCTCTCTCAGTAACACCCCTCTTGGTTACACACTGAAGAAGAAAAGCTGGTGCTCTAAGAGCCCAACCCTACTTGCATTCCCTTCCTGCCCCTAAAATCAGACCAAGAACAAGAGCTAACTGTTAAGATCCCAACATGAAACCAAGGTCTGTCCTCACCCCTCCCCAGTTTCCACAAACTAACCCTATCCTGTGGGAACTGCACTACAGCTGCTCCGTCCCCTGCTCCTTTAAAGACCATTACACTGTGTTGCAGTGAAGTACAGCTGCATACTTGCTATTCCCTCCCGGTAAGTGTGCAAGTGCAGCCAATCCAAAGGGGTGACCAAACCTCATCTGCTTACTCACTTGAAGGGTGCTTCAGCCACAGATTTTGTGAACATAGTGGCATATTCTCCAAGCTCCTCCCAGCTCTCAAAAAAGCTGACCTGGACTTGTTTGCCCAGCTGCAGGTCCACCAAGGCCTGTAAACGTTGTTAGAAATGAATGGAACAATTCATCTTGTCGCATCAAACCCCACTCTTGAAAAAGGGTCACAATGTCTTGCTATATGACAACAACATTCCCTCTCTTCCCATTTTGAGAATGGGTAATTTAAGGCACTGAAGTATTTAGGGGCAGCCTGTCTCCTGCCAGCGAGTATCAGCTTGGCACTATTTCAGCTGTGCAGCTCCACAGTGACAGCTCTCATTACACACAAGCCACCCAGCCCAGCTTTGCCAGGAGCCCACCAAGGGTGAGAGATGCTGACCAAGACTGATATCAGAATCAAGGTGAACAAGAAAATCCATGGGAGAGCAGTCCATGAGAGTGGGGAACTGAACCCAAAGAGCTCTGTCCACAGACACGTGCACTAAAGAAGGCTGAATGCCTCCCTCCCAAGGTGGTGTAGGTCAAATGTTCAAACAGCATTTTGAATGAACCACAGACAATGGCTGCATGCCTGCTTTAAAGGTACTCACCTCTTCCACATCCATTCTGGTTATCTCCAGGCCGGACTGCTCAACTGCCCTTTTCTTCCGTCTTCCTTGTCCCTCATCTTGGCTTCTATTTGCTGCTGCTTGTCGCTGTCTCTTTTTTGACTGAAGTCTGAGAAACCAAAGAAGAGTGAAGTGAGGCTGGGATCTCATGCTCTTCCCCAGGTATTTTGTGATGACAGGCCTTTACTTCTGTTTCTGTGTGACAAAACAGTGGAGCAGCTCTGAGTGGGAATACCTCTTATGCTTCAGGCTTTGCTAGAAGGAATTAATATCAATACCTATGGCATTTTTCAAGGCCAAAGATAACACAGAAACATTTGGAGGGGAGAAAAGTTTAACCTGAAATAATTTTCTACTCCAGCAACTGCCAGTGCCAGAATTTTCCCAGGCATTTTCTCCATCACACGAGCTACATAGGTCTGCAGGGTCTCCTGCTGTCCTTCCATACAGCCCTTGGCCTCCTGCAAAGGTGAACAGACAACAGGAGTTAAACCATTCTGAAGCACACACACAAGTGCAGCAGCCTATGGCTCCGATTCTGCAGATGAAAAAGTCTGTTCATGCTGCAGGCAGGCAATATTTGATCTGGCATAAAGCTATGGCAGAAAGAAATAGAAAATAACCCCATTTGAGCTGACAGTGTTTGTCAGAATGACAATGTTTGTCACAACTTTGCATTATACAACCCTATTGGCTTTGGTCCATTAACTCATGAAACCATGGTTCTGTCCCACATCAAAACCTTCCTGCAGTGAAGAGGATGATTAACATCACCCCCAGAGCACAGCATGCTCAAGAGCACAAAAGTCATAAGCATTCTCACTTGTTTGTAGTTGTGAGCCATGGACAAAAACTCCTCCAAGCGAAGCAGAACCAGGACATTTGGTTCTTCTGTCCATTCATCTCCTTCTCCCATCTGCTCAGACAGGAAAACAAAGAGCCAGACCAACAGTCTGTTTATCATTCACACCAACCAGTGCTCCCACTCAGACCTCTGAAGCAGGAGAGGATTAGAGGGTGTTTACTAAATACAATTACTAAGAAGTGCAAATAACAGAGGAGGAAAAGGGCAAGAACATGGAGATTTGGCTTGCACACCTGAGATGGCACCGTCTTTCTCCTCCAGGTGACGCTGCAGGGAACAGCCTGATTCTCAATCACACAGGAATAGTTTGCAGCCTGCAAAGCACTAAGGACCTGTTCACCACCTTCTAACTGCAAGAGAACTGAGATCGGTGCACTGGTCAGGCCTCCACACAAAGACAACAGGCAATACAAGGCAGACACAGGCTGTAAGGACAAGTACCTGAATCTAGCACCACTGTTATGTATTTCTGGCACTCCCCAGGCCGCTGAGCTTTCAGCATCTTGGCAAGAGCCCTTTTCCTTTCTTTTTTCTCCTCTTTTTGCCTCCTCAGGGCTTCTCGCTCCTTCCTCCTCTGGCACATTGCATCCCTTTCCTTCTGACTATGGTTTCCCTTCTTGGGAAGTGGTGATACCTCTGGGCTTGCTCCACTTACCAGGGGCATATTAGGCTGGGCTGTGGAGTCAGACTGAGAGGCTGGCAGCGGGCACAAGGAGGGTCTCTCACCACCTTGCGTGCTCCTTTGGCTACCACAAGACACCTCAAAACCCGCATTCCTCGCTTCCATCCTCCTTTTGATCCTCTCAGACAGAGGAACCACCTCCTCGTCCTCATCGCTCCCACTGCTCACTACCACAACCATCTCTTCCGCACTTCCAGCTCTAGGGGTGGGAGAGGAGCACAGCCGGCGACCCAAATCGCAAGGCGGTGATGGCGAAGCCTGCAGCAGAGAGGCTAAAGTAGGCAATCGCTCCTCATCGCTTTCCGCAGGGCTCGCCTTGCTTTCCGCCATACCGCCTTCTCCCTGGAGCATCCAGAGGGGAAGCTCGGCGCCAGCAGCGATTGGTCGGAAGACGCGCACGGCTGGCGGCGATTGGTCCTCGCGCGCTCCCCGCCCTCCCACCGGAAGGGGAAGAAGATGGCGGTAGACAAAATGGCGGCGCTGCGGAGGTTATGTGAGTGAGCGGTTACCTTCACCTCCATCATCACCCCCTTCGCAGGGTGGGGAAGGCCGGCTGTGGGTGGGAGGTTTTGCTCGGGAAGGGATGGGGTGTACCCATCGGTGCTGTCGGTGTCTCGGGGTCGAACTCTTCGCTTTTTACCTCAGGCCTCGGCGGTGCTGTGGTGAAATGGGCGGGTTTCAGGCCCCGAATCACGGGGTTATCCATGCTGGAAGGGGTTTAAACCCCACCAGGTGCTGAAAGCAGGGTCTGCAGTGCTGAGGGCTTTATGCTTTATGCATGCAGAAACTTCCATGGATGAAAAATGTCTCTCTGCTGCCCCATGAGTGCCTTCAAGGTGGAAAAACCATCTTTAGAGAAACAGTATTCATGTGTATTAGGTAGAAATCAAACAATGAGGGATTCTGCTGTCTCTTTGTGGAGTGCCATAGTCAGGAAGCTTTAAAAAAAAGGTTTTTAATCTATAAGTGTTAAAGGCCAGAATACCCTAATGATTCTCTAATGGGTCATCAGAATTATGTGACCAAGGACACACTTGGCCACCTGTCAGATTTGCCTATTTGGGGATCCATCAAGTAATCCATCCATCAGATCCATGTCTCTCTAATTTAGAGACAAGGATGTCATGTGGGACAGCGTCAGATGCCTTGCACAAGTCCAGGTAGATGATGGCAGTCGCTGTTCCCTGATCCACCAGCACTATTGACCCATCATAGAAGGCCACTGAATTTGTCAGGCACAATTTGCCTGTAGTGAATTCATGTTAAATGCCCTTATTGTTCATATGCCTTAGCAGAGTTTTAAGAGGATCTGCTCCATGGTCTTGCTGGGCACTAAGGTGATCCTGGCCCCTCTGTAGTGCCCTGGCTCTTCCTTTTTTTTCCCTTTTTAAAAACAGAGGTTATGTTTCCCCTTTTCCACTCATCAGGAACTACATCAGGCTGCCACAGCTTCTCAGCTATAATGGATAATGGCTTGGCCACTTCACCCACCAGTCAGGACCTGTGGATGCACCTATCAGGTCCCTTGGACTTGTGCACCTTCAGGTTCCTTAGATGGTCTTGAACTTAATCTGCCACAGGGGTTGGTTCTCCATTCTTCCAGTCCCTGCCTTTGCCTTCTGTGACTTGGGTGGTGTGGTTGGAGCTCTTGCTGGTAAAGACCTGGGCCTTCTTCATGTCTCAGGTCTCCCATTTCCTTCTGGGGGGGCCTCACATTTTCCCTTGTCTTCCTTTTATCCCCAGTGTACCTATAGAAGCTTTTCGTGTTGCCCAGATACAAGTCCAGGGCAGTGAGCTTGCTGCACGCCTTCCTCACTGTCCTAAGGATCTTCACCATTTCATAGTCACTGCAGCCAAGGCTGCCCTTGAGCTTCACATTCCCCACCAACCCCTCCCTGTTGGCGAGGAGAAAGTCCAGTCCAGCACCTCTCCCCGTTGGCTCCACTATCACTTTATCACTTGGAAAAGGATGTTATCATCAGCGCATTCCAGGACCCTCCTGGATTGCTTCTGCCCTGCTGGGTTGCCTCCAAAAGATATCAGAGTGGTTGAAGTCCTTACAAGGATCAGCGCTTGTGAATGGGAGGCTGCTCCCATCTGTATCCAGAGGGCCTCATCCACTTAGTCTTCTCTTGGTTGGCTCCTCATCCATCCCCAAGCAGAACTCCATAGCCTCCAGCTGGTCACTGACATAGAAGGTGACACCATCTTGCTTCCCCAACCTGTCCTTCCTGAAGATAAATCCTTCTGAAGAGCCTGTGTCCTTCCATTCCAAAACTCCAGCCATAGGAGCCATCCCACCATGTCTCTGTGGTTCTAGTAGGATCATAGCCCTGCAGGCTTCAACTGGGAGGATGGATGAAAAATCCCCTGTGCTCCAGCCCCTTCACACCACTCCCAGGGATCTATAGTCCTCTTGATCCTCCTCAGATTGCTTCTGGCAGTATCTGTTGTGAATATCTGCTTGTGCATCATCCTGGAGTCTTCTCACTTGTAAGATTGTATAATATTACTATGTAAATAAATACCATTGGGTCAAAGGGGAAACTGAAACAGAGATCACAACTTATCTCTTCTCTAAGCAATATCAGGCCAGTCCACAGCTGCCAGAAACTTATGTACCTGAATTTGTGCACGTCTTTGTACATCATTGCTGAGATCATTCCTCCCTGGGTGGCAGCAGCAGCACTTGAAATGTAGCCTCTTTGTAGCCTCTTAAATGCCTAAGCATTTAGACTTAGGCCGTGGTGGTCAAATTATGCTTTCTCTTGGCAATACATTATTTTTCCCTCCAGACTTTCTTTTACCTTTAGTTTTAAACCCTTTCTTAACTGATCTCCTTTAAAACTGAAAGAAAGAAAGTGTGTGTAATAGCTTTTTCCAGCTGATGTTGTTGTTCTTGCTTCAAACCCAGTTCTAACAACTCCCCAGCCAAGCCTGGTTGCCATCCGGTGTGCTTCTAAGAAAACTGGGGGCAGCTCAAAAAATCTGGGTGGCCGCAGCCCTGGGAAGCGCTACGGGTTCAAGAAAACAGAAGGTAGGTCTGAGTATCTGCTGGGTTGGTTCCTCACGGCTTCCCCCCCACCCCAGTACTGATTGCAGTAGGAGGTGGCCAGGGCACTCTTCCAAGAGAAAGGGAAGGGGAGGTTCAGCAAAACCTCATGATCAAGGGTGGCTGGTGGGAGGGCAGGGTGAGGGAGCCAAAATTGCCTACAGAAAATGTACTTATATTCCAGCTCTGCCTCTCTGGAGCTCCTGGAAGGAGGGCAGGCAGAGGGACACTTTTGCCCCCAGGCTGCATTGGAAAGCTGGGTATTTGAGATGTTTACAAAGGGGAGAATTATGAGGCTTAGCAGAAGCCAAAGTACAGATTCATGCAGCTGAGTGCTTATAATTATTACCTTTGCTGTTGAAAACATATTGATGTAAAAGGTAGTAGAACAAATACCTTCAGCAACCAGAAAATGCTTTGCAGCCCCAAGGAATCTTTTCAAAGAGTTAACATTGCTTTTTGCCATTGTGCACCAATTGCCCTTTATTTCCTGCTAACAGCATTTTTGGTTAGATGCTTTTAGCATTTCAAGTTCATTTTTCCTTAGAAAACTCCCACCAAAAGCTGGGGTTTGTAGGTCCTAAAACCACTTGTGTTCTGGGGAGCTCTGTCTTCTCTGCAGCCTGACTCTGTCACTCTGTTGCAGGTGCCTTTGTGCATGCAGGCAACATTTTGGCTACACAGCGGTTGATACGCTGGCATCCAGGTGCTCATGTAAGTTGTTTTCTAGCTCTTCCTTGGTTCTCAGAGAACATCAGTCCTATACTTGATGCTTCTTCTCAAGATCATTCTTAATGCTCTTCCCTATATTCTATATAATTCTGAAATGGGGTTCCATGACCTGGTATTCTCTGTCAGAGAACCTTCTCTGGGTCACACTCATGCCTGTGTGACTTGGGAAAGGGTCTGAAAGTTGTGGGTATCCCCTTTTGCAACCTAACTGGATGCTTGTGCTTCAGGGTGGAGTCAGGATCTCTTCCCTCATACTGAGCACCATTGTATACTGATTGCTGGAAGCGACTAGTGTGGTTTTGTTTCAAAATACAAAGCAACAGATGCTGTTAACACCAGGATATCAAATGAGACAGAACAATGATCAGATCTGCTTCAGTGGTGAACCTCCAGCCTTTCCTTCCTAACACTCCTCATCCTCTTCCAGGTGGGGATGGGCCGTAACAAGACACTTTACGCCCTAGAGGATGGCATTGTGAGATACACCAAAGAGGTCTACATCCCTCTGCCCCGCAGCAGTGAGAGCAGAGAAGTGATCTGTCGGCTACCCAAAGGAGCAGTTCTTTATAAAACCTTTATCAGTGTCATCCCCACCACAGAAGTAGGAGAATTTAAACTGGTCACCATGCTCTGAGCCATCACACAGGAATGGATGGGAAGGAATGACTGGGACAGACCACTACAGCTGGACCGACATCAGAGGACAAGAATACCCTAGCTCTGAAGGTACCAGTTTAGGACTTGTTTTCTTGCTCCTAAAGCACACATGGGCAGTGCTCAGGCACTGGGATCACCTGCAGGCATTTCTAAGAGTGTGTAATAAATGCTGTGGGGCTGCTGAAGGCCTTGGCTGTTCATGGCATGTGTTACTTCCATTCATTTACCATCTGGAACTACCTTCCTCTGGGGAACCCGTTCCATTGTGCCACTGGATGAGTTATCTCCACAAGCACTCTCAGGTCACTAGTTATCCCACTAATTCCTTCCGTTTTTGCTCATTGTTAGATATTACTGTTGTATTTGTATCTTAATTCAAAATACTGCAGAAGTTATCCTTTTGCACCTAACTGCATCCCAGGAAGGTAGGATTTTCCTTCTAACTCATCCCAATGATTAACTCAAATATCTGGGATATAACTCAGATATCATTTACTAGCCACGAGAAGCAAGTTTGCACTTGTAAAGCTAACTCATGACTAATTGTCGAGTGCCTGGGAGGATGCACAGGCCTGGGGTGGTATTTGAAGCTCAGCCGCTGGAGGTGTAGCATAAGGCCATAATCCAGAAGACATCCTTTTTGTCTTCCCCTGAGTCATTCCCTGACATTTTTTGAGCTTCTGTTGCTCAAAAGAAAAGAGCCCCAATACCCTGTGGCCAGACTGATTTCATTTTATCTACAAGTTTGTAAACAATTTGAAACATTGGCTCTGCAGTAGAAAATAGGTTATCAAAATTGGTGGTGTAAGGACACCGGTGTGGATGCTATTAGATTGTCTGCTCTGCAGAAGATAACTAAGTTAGGTCAGCCACGCATGTCCACCTTTGCTTTACGTTCCCCATGGTTCATAGTTCACCAGCTATTTTGGCTGCATTTTTGTCCTTTCCCGGTCACACAGTTCATCTCTGTGGTTGGTATTTGCATACAGCAGCTAACACAGCTCCTGGAGCCTCTCCACATCTTTATCTGAAGTCCATACAAAAATCACTGTTGGTCACAGAGGACCATTGCTGCAGGAGCACACAGCAGTGCTCTGATGCTGACCCATTCTGCTGCTCTCAGGTGAAGATTCCCACCTGGTAGCCAATACACTGGTAAAGTAATACATTTCATAAGCTAAGAAACAAGTGAAGTAGCACAACACGGTGACTGAGGTCTGATCCTTGGTACAACTGACAGTGCTTGCCTCACAGAGGTGCAATGTGCCAGCTGCCTGAGGAGCTCTGGCTGAGCAGACCTTCATCTTGCCTTTGCCCCTTGTGCAGAAGCAAGCAGCTGGTCTCTTGCTTTTGGTAACAGTATGTTTGCCAGAGAAGAGCGAGCACACACATCCCTGGTTGCTCTGCCTGGCAGTGGCTCCGTGGTTGTCCTTGTGCTGCAGAAGGGATGTCTCTGCTGGCCAGGTCTGACCTGCCTGTGTCTCAGCTGATGGCAAACCTGGGCAAAGGTCTGATGTTTGGCCATTCCCTGCAGAGGAGAACAATGTCACAGGCACTTCTGTCACTGACACCATGGGAAGCAGCAGCACACCGAGGCCTTACACAGCTGTGTTTCGCCGAGTTTGGTAGCCAAGAGGGGCCTGGAAAGGATCTGGCATGCCACGTCTGTCCAAGGTCTCTGAGCTTATCACTGGTCCTGAGAAAGCTGGAGGATGCCTCAGAGCATGCTCATAGGGAGGCGGCATCTATTGAGGAGAGAGGAAGAGCATTACAGCGGATCAGAAATAACCAGGAGATTATCCCACCTCTTCTCATGGAGCAGATGACAAGGCTCCCAACCACCACCAGCATGAAATCAAACTCCTGCAGTCCTCCAGGCAGCAGGCTGCTAGCCAGGAGAACTGGGAGATGAGGACTTAGTACCCTTATCTTGCACCTTGCAACACAGTAGTGCATGCTGAAGAGGCACGTTCCCTCTGCTTCTGCCAGCTCTCTGTGCCAGGTTCCAGTTTCCAGTTCTTCCCTGTTCCCTTCGAGGACTTGTCATTACTTGTTACAAGACTAGAAAACTTAACTTTCATCAAGAGGACTGTCACTCACTTTCCTTTGACCAAAGATCAATTACTGGAGTTATACAAGCACCTACAAACCAGGCTTTCAACTCAGGTTTTGGTAGCAAGTCTCACTACACAGCAGCAGAGAGGAACCTCCAGGCTGTTATATGGATTTTGGCAGAGCTGAGCCACCTTTCTCCCCGTGAGGAGCCACAGGAGCAGCACAGGGATATTGTGGAAGCACTCCTCTTGCAGCTCCTCAGCTAGGGCCTTACTTTCTGCCCTTGGTACTGTGGTGTCAGAGCAGCTCTCATTAGTTACAGCTGCAAATACCAAGTAGCAAGTGCTGACTAAGCCAGACTTAGGTACAGCTTTAAGAACTCAAAATTCAGGTGAACCTTTAGTTCTCTACCTGGGGTTTCAAATGTTTCTGTTCTGCTTTAGTCAGGGAGGTCTCTTTGTTCAGTGGGAGTCTCTCAGGAGACCACAACAGGACCTACTTGGCAGAGGCCCTCGCTTTTCTCTGTTGTATTGCAGGAGTGCAGATCTTAAACAGACAAAGCCTTCTGTTCAGAAATAACACTTGAAGGTAACAGTGAAGGGCCTCCCAAAGGCAGGGAGAAGGGAGCAAGAAGTCCTGGAAGCCTCACAGATATAAAAATAACATTCCAGCTTGGACTTGTACTGAGATGATCTGAAGGGCTCACCTTCATCAGCAGCTCTGCCCTGCCTCCCGTACCCCAAGAGCTCGATCATTAACCAGCACAAATGAACAGGACTCACCTTCATCAGCAACTCTGCCCTGCCTCCCTCACCCTGACAGCTCGATCATTAACCAGCACTTTTGAACACCAAAGGAGTCTCCTGATACCCTTTGTGCCCTTCCCAGAGATAAAGGCTATCGGAGTAAGGCTATCACAGAGAACAGAGTCCTGCAGCAAGACCCAGATGCAGACCAGAAGGGGGAACTGCCCCTGGGGCCCTGCCAGCACCCCAGTGCAGGGGAGGGAGAGCTCACCTCCTGGGAAGGCTCTGCCCACAGCCCGAACCTCTCAGCAATCATCTGGTGGATCTCCCGCTGGCGATCTTTCTTCCGTACACTCTCATAGCTGGGCAGGCGCGGCTGCTCCCAGTACGGGACCTGGTACGTGCTGGGGGGCCCGACGCAGAACAGCTCATCCCCCTGGAAATGCCCAGCCAGAAGAGAAAGGTCAATGTGGTGGTGGCTGGAAGTTCATGGCTTGGTGCCACTTCAAGTTACTTCAGGGTTTGAGGTTGTAGCTGCCCTTCCTTGAACTCTGAGAGAGGAAATCCTCCCTCCTGGGAGATAATCACACCATCGCGTGCTTGCAAGACCCCAAACCCCAAGGGAGCTGCGTGGCACTTACCATGGTGTCCCTGCTCCCCACATCCCCCTCCACCACAGTTTTTACACACAGGCAGCACTTCTCAAAGCTGCTGCTGCTGCTCAGTGCCTTCTCCCTCTGCCCCAGCAGCCCCCAGGTCCCCATAACCATGGCCTTTTCA
This sequence comes from Neopsephotus bourkii, assembly GCF_033783945.1. Classification (NCBI taxonomy): domain Eukaryota; kingdom Metazoa; phylum Chordata; class Aves; order Psittaciformes; family Psittacidae; genus Neopsephotus; species Neopsephotus bourkii. The sequence goes on from NW_026902223.1 coordinate 6,465,177, forward strand.
CTACCATTCCCCTCCAGCTCCCATCAGGGACCCAGCTATCACCTGCACACCCGGGTTCTCAGCCGCAGCACTCTCCAAGCGTGAGGCTCTGCACTGGGGACCCACCAGCCGCTGGCTGCTGCTGAAGTAGGGTGGAGGGCAGTCCTGTAAGGAGGGGTGAGACGTTAGCAAAGCCAAAAATGCCTCTCATCTTGCTTGGCAATGAACAGAGCTGAGTTGGTTCATGTGGGCCAGCCTGGGAAGTGGGGTTCTGGCAGGGTAGAAGACCACCCTTTGGGCTGGTGGGGCTCTCACTACCAACCTTCACCTGCCTCTTTACCAATGCTAACAGCTCAGGCACATGCTCACCAGGCAGCACAGAGCCTGAGCCCAGCTGGAAGGATGACAGCCTGGGCCCAGGTTTCACTCAGACTCAGCAGAATCACCTCTTGATTCATCTATTTAGGACAATAAACCAAGCCAAGCATTCCACTAGCACAACTAAGAGCTCCATCACATGCTGAAGGTTAATGAATTTGTAAACTCTTATCTACCAAGGTAGTCATTTCAGGATAACGGAGCAAGCAAATCTGCAGAGCAATGGCTGTTCTGTTCCCGAGTAGTCCTGCTCCAGTTAAACTCAGTTGCTATCAACATGTTGAGCAAGAGTGAGCAGAGATCATCTCTCTGTAGAGAGCCTTCTCCCTGACATGCACTACAGACAGGCGAGCAGCAAGGAGGAAGGAGCAGAGGCAGTGAAGCAGGCAGGGGACACCCACAGCCTGTTCCCACTCTGATTTGTGCTGGGGACTTCCCAGCCTGTGCTGGACTATTAGATTTGCCTTTCATGACGCCAGTCTCCATTCCCTACCAGCTGAGGCTGAACATTCCCTCTTCTACTAGGGGAAAGTGGTACCTGCAGCTCTCAACAGCCATCCTGCAGCTCTGGAGGCTGAGCTGTCCCCAGGCAGCCACCAACCACCACAAAAGCAGCACTGCCTGAACATGCTGCTCTTTTCACCATCACCAGCTCCCCACTCAAAAGCCAGCCCCAGGAAATTACAGCTGTGAGCAAAAGGGCTTTTGTGTCTCACTGCTCCGTGCTGGGAGCTATGCACACGAGAGCCACTTGCTGGGGATGTGATTGGCTTTGTCTGCCTTTACCCTCAGCTTCCAGCCCCATCCCCGCTGGGCCCCTTCCCCATAATGCAGAGCCTGACCCCACCACAAATGTGCATCACGTCTCTTCAGAGATCCAGGGCACCTGCCCATATCAGGCTTTGGGAACGTTACCCCCAAAGTACAGCCAGGTTCACTGGTGTGATGGAGCTCTATGGGAGGTTGGGAACAAGGAAGAGGCGTCCTGGAGCACAGGGCAATGGAACATGAGCCCAGTAGCAGCAGGGAACTCGGGACACAAGGACACTCACATACTGGCTGGGGCTCTGGAATAAGCGGCAGGAGCAGAGAAACTGGCAACACATGGGGTCCCGGTGGTACAGGAGCAGCAGCAGGATGAGGATTGCCACGATGAAGACTGAGGTGGACACAGCTACCAGGGAAAGGAAAAGGGGAATAAGCCGTTGGGCTCCCGGGCCTCCCCACTGCCTCCTGCCTTCACCCCCGGGGTCTACACCCAAGAGCGGCTTGAAAAAGCCCCATTCAAGCCCATTTCACCGGCTGCCTGTCCCGAGAACAGCAATAACCACGCCGATAGATCCGGCTCAGCCTTATTCCAGACCGCTGCACCGGGAACCGGGCCCGGCACCCTCCCTCCCGGGGCTCTCAGCTCACACGCGGCCCCGCGGCAGGGAGCCCGGGTCTCCAGCACCCCGGCTCCCGTAGAGCCCACCCGGCACCGCCAGCCCCTCCCGCCGCTCCCCTCGGACCCGAACCCAGGGACCAGCGGTGCCCCGGAGAAGGACCGTGAGCTGTAACGACCGCATCCCCGGGCCGCAAGGAGCCGGCACAGCCCGAGGCCGCCCCCACCCGACCCCGCTCCACCGGAACCCGTCCCGTCACTCACTCGCGGCGATAACGATGGCCAGGACGTTGCTGTCCATGGCGGCGCCGGCAGCCGCCGTGTGCACCGAGGCCTCGCTGGGCTGCGCCATCCCTCCGCTGCCACCCGCACCTGCAGCCGCTGTCCGCGCCCCACCGGCCGGCGGGGCGGGACCGGGAGCACCGGGGCGGAGCCGGGCTCACCCCATTGGCCGCCGCGCCGCCCTCCGCCGTCCCCCATTGGCTGCAGGCGGGACGGGCTGCATTGGCCGGTGGTTGCCGTGGCGACGCGGCGGGGCGGGCCCCGACGGGAGGGACCGGTCTCGGTCCCGGCTTGTCCCATCCGATACACCCGGACCCCGGCTCCTCCGACCCCGCGGTTACCGGAGCATCCTGCGGTAGGGTAAGCCAGGCTCTGTGTTTGTGTTTGTCCCCGCGGGCAGGGAACGGCCGCAGCGCTGCCCCGCTCCAGGGCAGGGATTGCCTGGGGAGGCTCCGGCCCCGCCGGCACCGGGTGGTGCCCCCTCATTAGCTAATTAATTAAGTAGCTAATTACTAAATAAGCACCTACAGGACTGCCCCTCCCCGGGCACAGGCTATGGAAAACCAACGGCTTGGTGCTTAGCTGCATATTGCCATGGGGAGGAATCCCAACAAACACCCCCAGCACACCAATACACCCCCCTACCCCCACCAGCACCCCAATACACCCCTTGATAATCCATCCCCCCGGGTGCCCAGGACCGGGTACACCCCACTGGGACACCATGTTAAGGCAAAGCTCCCCACACACACCACACAAACCCATCACACCACACTATAGAGGCAGAGATATATTTGTGGAGATGTTGCATATTTAAGACAACTTTACACAACGCTTCCAACAGAGTTTTGGCGTCTCCCCCCCCACCGTGCCCTTCACCGGCAGGTACCTGCCCTTGCTGTCAAGGTCTCCGTCCTGTTTGACAGTGCACCTCATGCAGCACCAGCATCCTTGAACTGGGGAGACAGGGAGTGTGAGTCCCAGCAGAGGGAAGCCGGGCCCTGGTAGAGGGTGGAGGATGGCACCGGATCTTTGGAGATGGCAAAATGTGACTGGCCGAGGCACGGAGCTGCTGGCGCTGCCTGGAGCACAGTGGTTGGGCCCAATGAGCTCCTGCTTGTCCCCATCCCATGCAGCAAGCAATTCGCCTTCCCAGGCTGCAGGCGAGAGGTGAAGTGTCTTCCCAGGGTGAAAACCAAGCCCAGGCTTCTCCAAACAGTCAGTCTTGGAGAAAGGAATGTCACAGGCAGTCCCCGTGCCTGGGAGGATGGCAGGAAAAGGGGATGCTCCACTGCAGCCCTTCCACAAGGAGGCAGAAGCAGAAAGCACAGATGGATTCAGCTGGACCTTGTCTTGCCTCTTTGTTTTTTGGCCAGGGAAGCACAGTAGGTCCTGAGAGATTCTGATGACCCAGGAGAAAAGAAGGTTGGGCCGAAGGGCCGTGGCACAGGGCAGCGCTCCAGGCACAGCTAGCTCTCATCCGCAGCAGGACATCAGCCCAAGGGGTGGCATTTTGGCAGGGGACTGGCCCTTTGCTGGAGCAGATGGTGGCAGCAGGGTCCTACAGCAGCGTTTGGGACTGTAACCATGAACTGAGTGCTCCACCATCACAAGACACACACCAGCAGCTCCAGATGTTTGGCACCATCAAGCAGCACCCCACAACCCTGCCCAAGGGGCAGCAGGGTGGGCGTCCCAGCAGCACCCAGCAGGAAATGGGGAAACAGCAAAATAATAACCATCATCATTAACAGTAAAAAAATCATGTAAACGACCCAGCACCCTGTCCTGTAGCGCCAGGACACCCAAGAGAACATGATATGTTACAGTCTGAAGGGAGGTGGAGACACAAGGACTTCCCGGCCAACGCGGGGTCTCGTCTCTATTGCACTTTGCATCATATATATTTCTCTCTCTATATATTTATAAAAATACAAACTAAAGGGCTGGGGTGGAGGGGGTGAGATGCAAGCGCTGGCCCAGCCGCAGCTCCATGCACGTGGCACGCTTCACCCCATCTGCTTCTGCCTGTCCCCATTGCCCTGTGCCAGCCCTGCCTGGAGTAGCACAGAGCTTCATCCTGCAGAGGGTGCTGAGCTGGTCCAGAGCCTGCACATCCACCAGCCTTCCCTTGCTCCCCTATCAGCACTTCCCGAGGCTCCAAGGCCTGGAGGGACAGACACACAGCTCTCCCCAGCCACCTTCTGGCCAGCCCGTCGCGCTCTCCGTGCTCTCCCCAGCCAGCAAGAGCCCATTCCTGGGGGAGGTGGACAAGCCTCACCTCACCCCTCTGCCCAAAATCCCCCACAGGAGAGGGTTTTCCCCTACCCAGGGGTTCCCATTCTCTCTTCCTCGAGTGCCTACGGTGCAGATGGCACAGGGCGATGCAGTCCGGGGATGCCCCCCACACCAGTGACAGTGATGGAGGATGCTCCTCGCTCCCAAGGCCGCCCCCCCGGCTGCTCCTGCTACCTCAGCCGCCCGTCAGGTTTGACGGGCCCCAGTTCTGATTTGGGGTCCGGGGAGAGGGAGCTCCAGGAGGTTTTGCTGCAGGTCTCCAGGGCGGCGCAGGCAGAGGGGCTGCTCACACAGACGTCTGCCACGGACCAGAAGGTGCTGATGGCACTGTCAGCCCAGTCCTCCAGTGCCTTCCCCGTCAGCTGCGCCTTCCGCACCGCCTCCTCCTCCGCTGCCTCGGAACGTGGCAGGTTGAGGATCCCCCCCAGGCCCTGGAAGCTCTGCTCCATGTACTCGTTGCGGGGGGGACCGCCGTGCAGCCAGTTACTGTCGTCTGGGCAGGAATGGGAGAGAAGAGAGTGGGATCAGTGGCGCAGAATCACAGAATGGTTCGGGTTGGAAAGCACCTTGAGATCATCCAGTTCCAACCCCCTGCCATGGACAGGGACACCTCACTCTAAACCATGTCGCCCAGGGCTCTGTCCAACCTGGCCTTGAACACCACCAGGGATGGAACATACACAGCTTCCTTGGGGAACCTATTCCAGTGCCTCACCACCCTCACAGTAAAGAACTTCTTCCTTATATCCAATCTAAACTTCCCCTGTTTAAGTTTGAACCCATTACCCCTTGTCCTATCACTACAGTCCTTAATGAAGAGTCCCTCCCCAGCATCCTTGTAGGCCCCCTTCAGACAATGGAAGCTGCTCTGAGGTCTGAGCATCCTCATGGTCCCTTCACCACCTCCTGGTGTGGCTCAGCACCCCATCCCTTTGCAACTCCAGCTCTCCTCCAGCCTGGTGCAGCTGTGGGACAGACCTGACGACCACAGATGAGCCTGCACTGAGGACTCTATATGGCCAAAGGGACACCAGAAGACAACAGCTCCTGCAGTGTCACCAGAGAGGCTAGGACAAGGGGGACCCCAGGGAGACCCCTCCCATGAAGCCCCAGGCTCCAGCACACCCTCACCTTTCCTGAGAGGCTGCTTGCGGTTGAAGGTCTGTGGCACCACCAGGAACTGGCTCTCGCCCAGGGGCTCCCAGAACTGCAGGAGACGGATGGTCCAGACCCCGGGGCGCAGGGGCCGGTTGAGGGGGGGCTTGTAGTGGGTGAACTCTGCCTCGGCATCCACCGTGATGTCGTAGGAAGCAGCAATGATGTAGGTGGGATCGATCCACACCACTGTGGCAGTCAGGTTGGGACCCCGAGACCACTTCTGCATGGCCACCGGCTCGTCGAAAGGCCCCATCAAGCCTCCAAAGTTGCGGAAGAGTCTTTCCTTGGGATCCCACTCCGTGCCCACCTGGAGGGACAGGAGGCACAAGCGATGGGACACTGGGCAGGGAGATGCTACCAGCTCAGGTTTTGCTCCCCAAACCAGGACAGGCACAAACCTCGGAACCCAAAGCAATGCACACCCCTCTCCATGGCTCTCCTGCCTGCCTGTACCATGCCAGCACTACTCCAGCTGTATGATGCCTCCTGCAGCTGCAGACACTGAACCCCATAGCCTCAGCTCCCCCCTAAAGAGCCCTTCAAGCCTTTTCCCCACCGATCAGCTCCACGTCCCACACAGAAACCGAACCCCTGGACAAAGGTTTGTTCTCAGACATGACAGTGGCACTATGTCCCCTTGTCCCCACAGCCTGCAAGTGGAGGAAGAGGAGGAAGGGCAAAGTGGTGTGGGACAGGCTGGGAGGAAAGTGGGCATTATGAAGGGCTTTTCCCGTTTACCTCAAGGTTTTGCAAGCGGTTTGCCTGCCCTCCATGACCCGCCAGCTTCAGAGCTCCTTGGGGCATCATCCACACCTCCAGCGACTCTGCCTGCCCCGTTACCAAATTCTGCACTTCCTGCATCACCAGGTAACCCTGGAAACGGTCATCATAGAAATATAAGTGCACGCTGGATGGGAACCCACGGGGCTCAAATCTGCAGAGAGAGACAGACAGAGAGAGGTTGCACATCTGAGCATCAGCAGCATCCCAGCACAAGATGCAGGCTACGACTCGCAGCCTGCATCAAGCCCATAGCAAATACCCCACCTGCAGAGCTTGTCGGCCTTTGCTGCTGGTGTGGATGCAGCTTTGTGGAGCCCCAGCCTGGAGAAGGCTGTGTAGAAGGTGAGGGTGACATCACTGAGGCCACTGAGCCCATCGACACGGTCATAGACGTTCTCCCAGTATGCCTTCAGCGCCGGTGTGTTGGGGGGGTAGCTGCCATAGAGGTGCGTGTCCAGGATCTCCAGCACCTCCTGATTCACTGTTGACTCAAACTTGCGGGCGAAGAAGGTGGGTCTGGAGAGTTGCTGGAAGAGCAGAGGTTCAGATTAGACACTAGGAACATCTTCCCTGTGAGGGTGCTGAGGCGCTGGCACAGGGTGCCCAGAGAAGCTGTGGCTGCCCCATCCCTGGCAGTGTTCAAGGCCAGGTTGGACACAGGGGCTTGGAGCAAGCTGCTCCAGTGGAAGGGGTCCCTGCCCGTGGCAGGGGTTGGAACTGGATGAGCTTTATGGTCCCTTCCAACCCAATTCATTCTGTGGTTCTAAGATTCCTAACAGTGTTGACTGCTCCCACCCGAGCAGGGCAGCTGGGAGGGAGACATATCAGGAAGAAACATGCAGGGACCCATCCTGCCCTCTTAAGAGGGCACAGGCTAAGGAGCAGGAAAGCACAGCCAGGCCTTGTGTGCAATCCTCTATGACAGGATCAGCAGGAGCACACAGTACTGGTAACGCAGATGGGCTCCCATCTCTCCCACTGCCTCCCCCTTTCCGTGCTTGGAAGCAGCCATGTGTCATCTTAGCTCCTTCACTACAATCTGTACTCAGAGGGCCCCCACCCTGCAGAGCCACTGCAGAGCCCAGCATGAGGCCTGGCCACATGGCAAAGCTTCCAGGATCAGAGCCCTGCACTATGGAAGCCTTGGACTGCTGGACAATCCTGCTGACTCATTTCAGGGCTGGATGTATCTCCCCCAAACCTCAGTCTACATCCCCATACACTGAGAGAGAGCATGGGTTTGTCACAGGGCATTTTGTCCTGCCAAAGAAGGCAGCGCTCTGAAGTGGTTTTACTGGAAAGGTATCCATCCCAAGTGATAGTCTGCAAAGATACAGCAGGAAAATGGGAAAGTCTGGGAAGAGGAGGGGCATTGCAAGCAAAAGCCTGGCTCCTGGGCAAGACAACCAGTGTAATCCCACTGCCTGGGTGTTCACAGACAGGTCTATGCTGAGCCCCACAGTGGCTGGGGAGCCAATCCTGCCCCTGTCCCTTGTGGGGCTGGGGTGAGGTTCATGGGGACATGCACAGCAGTTGCCACTGTACCCATCCCACAAGGATGCTCACAGAGAGACAGGGAGAAGGGGAGAGAGCAGGAGGAGAAAGGAGGATCTTTTTCACCTGTAGCCGGAGGAAGTCCTGGGGTTTGAAGTCATTTGGGGAGCACCCGCACCAGTCGACTATGTGTTTATATTGGCACTTACAGCCCAGCTTCCGGTTCCAGTTGGTCACTCGGAGGTTGTTATCGACCAGGGTCTCGCAGGCGTGACTGTTCTCCAGGACCGTGTGGAAGAAGGACTGTGCACAGCAGAGAAGGGACATGGCACCCAGTGGGGATGCAGCAGGGATGGTTTAGCAGAGACACCCCCCCATCACTCACACAGGAACAAGACAACTCCTGAACAGAAACCTATGTGTTCCCAGCATAAGGCAACACGTGAGGGACCTGGCTGTGCGCCCACACTGGTCCTTATCTGGCCCAGAAGGGTGTCTGAACTGGATGCAAACATGAGCCTTGCCCTGTCTGCTCCTCTCTCCCCTCTGTGTTTGGACAGAGGGGAGGCACAAACCCAAGCAGAACCAACTCCCTTGGCAGCCACCCAGGGCGGGGATGAAACGGGACAGGGATGTTAAGTACAGTGAGAGGAAAACCCACCCCGTGGCCTGCAGCCAGCACCCACCTCGGCTGGCAGGAGGGTGTAGGTGTAGAACTGGCGCAGCTGGGACACGAGCTGGTCCTCGGCGTAGACCACGTACTCCACGAAGCTGCGCGTCAGCGAGAACCAGTCGGAGCCCCCGTCCACCACGATGCCCTCGGGGATGTGGCGCTCGCCCAACCGCCACATGTGCGAGTCACACTCATGGAACAAGCGGTCCAGGCCCTGCTTCTTGATAAACCTGGGCACGGGGGTGAGGATGAGGGGTTGAGTGTCACCAACTGCGCAGCTGCATCCAGAACAGCCCCCTTTGTCCCAGTTGTTTCTGTTCTGTTCCCAAATCCCTCCCTTTCTCTGTTCCTCAGCTCAGCTCTGCCCCTAGCTGGGATTACCTGGCGTTGTCTCGGCCGTGAGACTTGAGGAAGTTTTTATCTCGGTATTTGGACAGGAACATCACCAGCTCCTCGTTGGTCCTAAGGTGCAAATTAGAAAGCATTAATGCCCACTGGAGTAAAGCAGCCCAGTATCATTCACACTGCAAGAGCCATGAGACACAAGGAGCCTAAAGCTGCTTGTTGAGTGTTGACTCAAACCCTCGTCCTGCCACTAGGGAGACACAGAGGTGGCTTCTCTGCTGTCTGGCACCTCGTGTGTGTTCCCCTGCTACACCCAGACCACAGGGAAAACCAGTCTCCAAGACTGGGCTCCTCCGCAGAGATGGGACCAGCCTGGCCCTGGAGCATCATCAGCATCATGTGGGTGCAATCCCCAACCCCACCTCCCAAGGCACCACGCAGCCCAAACACCTCCATAGCGCGGGCAAGGCCCTCACCTCGTGGGGTAGTCAGTGGCACTCAGGTTGATGAAGAAGTCCCATGGCCACTCGGGCACTTCCAGCAGGTCCTTCATGCTCCGCAGGTACATCTTGAGCAGGCTGGCACCTCCCCAGATGGTCACCATGCGCCAGGGTGTCACACGGATGTTGGGATAGTGCCGGGCCAGCTCCACTGCCTCGCGATGCAGGTAGTTGGAGCGCTGTCAGGGAACACAGCTCATGCTCAGCAGGGCCTTGCCAGACCCGGGTCAGACCTTACAGCCCACAGGGAAGGGAACAGCAGGATAAGACTGCTCTGGGCAGCAGGGATAGATGCTGCTGCCCTGGGGTTGCAGAAATAGGGGTGGCAGGGTCACAGCTCCACCAGCACTGAGGACAAACCCTACTCAGCCACTTGCCCTGCTCATCACCCTGTCCCAGTGACTGATCCAGGCACTGTTAGCACTCTCCCTGCCCTCATCCCTGCCTCATACCTTGTCGACGTGGATGTAAAAGAAGTGCTGCTGGTGGTACACAGCCTTGATGAGCCGCTTCAGCTGGCGAATGGCCCTGCCGTGCACAACCAGCATGTAGGCGATGCGCACGGGCTTGCTGGGGGGCAGCTGCTGCAGCCGGCTCTCGTCCCACTGGATGACAGGGCTGACCTTGCCTGCATGGGGAGGGAGAGGGCTTCAGTCACCTCCAGCCTTTGTGCCCACCACCCCCAGATCCTGATAAACCACTAAGACACAAGGTGGGGACAGCATGAAAGAGCCTGGCCTTGGGCAGACCCCATCACTGAAGCCCAAATTGGCTGCAGTGCTAAGGGCACAGTGGCACACACAGCCCCTTGGCTGCATGGACACCTCAGAGCAGCCTTCCAGTACCTGAAGAGGGCTACAGGGATGCTGGAGAGGGACTCTTCCCATCAGGGACTGTAGTGATAGGACAAGGGGTGATGGGTTTAAACTTAAACAGGGGAAGTTCATGTTAGATGAAAGCAGAAGTCCTTTACTGTGAGGGTGGTGAGGAGCTGAAACAGGCTTCCCAAAGAAGTGGTGAATGCTCCATCCCTGGCAGTGTTCAAGGCCAGCTTGGACAGAGCTTTGGGTGACATGGTCTAGTGTGAGGTGTCCCTGCCCATGGCAGGGGGTTGGAACTGGATGATCTTAAGGTCCTTTCCAACCCAAACCGTTGTAATTCTATGATTCATTGATAACTGACAGGGATGCACTGGGATAGAGCGAGGGGTGTCCTTCTCTCTCCCCTCAAAACAGGATGCAGCTGGGCCTGGCTCTGACCTCTGCAGGCACTGCGGGTCAGGATGAACAGCCCAGCTTAAGGATACTGGCACAGCTTTGATTGGATTACAGCGGCAGCAGTAATCTGGGAATCAGTGACAGATTGAGGCCGCTGTTTGCCAGGTGGCACAGTGTGGTCACGTAAGGAAGGTGGCCCACGCGCCTGGCTGGGATACCCCCAATGCCCAGGGTGCCCAGGAGCACCCCCCTAGCAAGAACTCACCCGAGAGCTGGCAGTGGCGAGGCACAGCCTGGGGCATGAGGCTGCCGGCCCGGTGCAGACACACCACATTGGCGATCTCCTGTTGGCACTGCTTGCTGCTGGCCCGCGCCAGCGCCGAGAGGGCGTCTTTGCCCGTGATCTCACACTTGGGGGTGAAGCTGTTCTCAGTGGGCTGGGGAGCTCCTTCCACGCTGCCCGTGTCTCCCTGCTGGAACACGGCCAGCTGGGCTGCCCTGCGCAGCTCCGTCAGGTTCCTGCGGCTCGAGGAGTCCGGCGCGCCCGGCAGCCTCCAGCCCAGCTTGTGTCTGGCCGTGACGGCTCTCACCACCTTGGACACCAGCGCACCGGGGCTGTCCGGCCGGGCCCGCCACCGCCCGTGCTTCCTGCCGGCGCTGCCCCGGCGCCCTGCGGAGCTGTCCGAGTCCTTGGAGCCATCGCTGCTCTCGGGAAAGCCGGCCTTCTTCTGCCGCTCCTGTTGAGGGTGGGTGCAGAGGAGAGGGCAGAGCGTTAGGTCAAGCCCAGCATCCCTGTTCAACGCACTCAGTCCCCATGGAGCTCACTGCTGTAACATGAAGCAGCCACAGTGCAGCAAATAACACTGCCCTTCTGCCACCTAAATCCTGACAGCACCCACTTGATGGTCCTATGTTCCCCTAGCCAGTAAAGGAAAACCTCGATCTGCAGACCCCATCATCACAGCACAGACAGGGTTTTGCTCTCTGCAAGATGAAAAGGCCAAGGACGGTTATGCCTGCATCAGCCACCCTCCAAGGCCCTGCGCAGGCAGGGAGATGAGCCCAGGGCTGTTCTGGCTGGTTACTTTACCAGAAGGTTAATGGATCAGCTCTTCCCTACCATGACCACACTGTAAGTTAAAGCCCAGCACATCCATGTGGGAACTGGGGTCTCAGGCAGCTGCGCTCTCCGGGACCAGAAGCACCGAATGAGGCTCTGCCCGTGCTCCCTTCCCTGAGCCCCAGCTGCCCGTGCCGGGCTGGAGCAGGCACTGCGCTCACCATCTCCTCCAGGAATCCCTTTCACAAACCAAGCCAAGCGGATGCGCACAGGGAGCGGTTCATTCGCTTCATTACCTCTGCCAGGCTGGAAGCGAGTCAGCCCTGGGGCGAGCACGGAGCTGGGAAGTTCGGATGCTGGAGAGAACCACGCTCCTGGGAAAGAACTTACCCAGCGAGTGGTGCTGGGAGGGACAGGGCTGTTGTGTCCCCAGCCGACAGGCAGCAAAGCAGCTTCCGCTCCAGCCAGGCCTCCCAGCACAACCCAGCCTCTGTGCCAGGCACCACAGGAGGCAATGAGGCACATTGGGGGCTACTCATGGGCAGCAGCATCTTCTGATGATGGGCAAATGCCTCACAAGGACAGCAGGACTGAATTAGCCCCGTGCACAAGCACCACTGTGGAAGCTGCTGGGAAGGTCACAGCCAGGGGAAACCACGCCATGCAAAGGCTGTAAAGCATCTGGTGAGATCTGCCCACCCTGCAGTCCCTGCACTGCCCATGTTGTGGTGCAGAGCCCACAAACCATGGTGAGGAAGAAGCAAGCCATCGCTTAACTCCCAAAGGACCGGTGTCATTGAGGATCAGCCGAGCCCCTTACACCCAGACAGGCATCACAGGCGGCTGAGAGGGACCACCAGGCCCATCTGTTCAACAGTTATAAACCTGTTTTCTGCACTGAGCATTGCAGGAGCAGGTCTCTTCCATAGGCTAAGCCCTGTTCCTGCAGGAAGAGACTCACTGGTCCTACTTGCACCCTCTGCTTCTCAACACACCTGGCTCTGGGGACAGCCCCCATGCAATGCCCACCACCACCAGTTACAGTTCTGCTCATCCCCTTGGAAAGAGCCCTGCTCCCAGCTCAGGAGCATGCCTGTTGTTAGAAGCATCACCAGCCTCTCCGGAGCTGCCAGCTAAAGAACTCAATGGCTTCTAATTACTGCACCACAGGCGCTCCCTCCACCCCAGCCTGGCAGGGAACCATTCTGGCCACGTTTGCTGTATTGAAGCCTTGTGTGCTGTTCTTTAAGTGAGGCTCGCTGTCACCCTCCTCCTGACAGGCACAGATGACTCCAGACCCATGGCACAGGTCACTTCTGCTCTGCCTCTCCCAGTGTGACACTGCCATCCCCACAGAGCTGCGTCACCCCAGCCCCAGTGCAGATCTGACCCCACGGCCATCTCCAAGCTCTGCCACTGTAAGGAACAGCACTGACAGCATCCTGGGTCCTGCAGGATACCCCCTCTGGTCAATTGATTCCAGTGTCTGTCACATACAAGCACCCATCAGGCAAAACAGGCACCAAACTGTGCCAAAGTCACCAGAGGAATGTGGACACTTGATTGCTACTTGCAGCAGCAAAGCCTTAAACCTCACAATTAAAACAGCTGAAACAGCCCCCTAAAACCAGGCTTTTTTTTCAGGGAATAATAAAAATCAAGGAATCTCAGCAAAGCTGAAAGGAAAGATGTTTTATAGGAAGCTGCTTTGGTGGCCACAGCACGTGGAGGATTAACATTGACACAGGATCACTCTGGTCCCTCCAGTACCCACATCTGTGTGCTTGTGCTGTCTGCAGCAGGGATGCTGTTAGCAAAGGGCTAGGGAATTTCTTCTCCCATCAGTCAAGCTCATTTGGCTTCCTGGAGGTAGGAAACTCCGTGCTGGCCTGGGTGGACAGAAACTGATCCAGTTTGTGCTGGTCTGCACGCCATAAAGCATCGGCGTGGTGAACAAAGGGAGCCTGCAGGACCCTGAAACGGGGCTTGGAAAGAGCAGCGACGTGACCCGAGCAGCACAGCCTTCTCAAGGAGGGCAGGGCTGGCTCATGGCTCTGATGTGGCTGAAGCCTGCTGCTGGTGTGAGATGGGTTCACAGCCTGCTCTGGTGAAGGGCAAAGGGCCTCACTCAGACTCTGCGCAGCTCACACCAGGGAGCCACCAGGACTGGAGCCTGCCAAGGAGGGGATGCTCTTCCCTCCCCTGTGAAGGGAAGACAAGGAAACCAGACAAGAACCAAGGAGGACAGAGAAAGGGTTGTCAGCAGCAGAGATCAGAGCAGCCCTTTCGGGAGCACCTCCCAGGGCTGCAGGGGAAGGTGAGCTCACCCAACTCCAGATGCTCCATGGCGTTTGCACGACTCAAGTCTCCTTTCAATCTCTACAGCAAGTCACAGCCCATTGACAGTAGGTCAATGGAGAAGCCAGGTTAGAGCTGTATCCACTAGTGGGAAGGAGACATTTACACCTTCTCCTGAGACTCCTTCCCATTCCCAAGCCCCGGAGTCAGTGCTGCTGGTGGTGAACCATCCCCTCTCCAGGGGACAGGACCCATGGCCAAACCAGTCAACTGCTCACCCAGTTCTGGGAAGAGACATGAGGAAACCAGGCAAGGACCGAGGCAGAATGAACCAACCCAGGAGACAGCGCAGGGCAGGAGCAGGGAAAAGCAGAGAAGCAGCTCAGGACAGTGCAGAGGAAGCCGGGACTGGTGAAGGGATTTGATCAAGGTCACAGGAAAGGGGATGCCAGGTGCTCCTGCAGCCGGATCACTCTGTTCTCAGTGCCTCCAGACTGCAGGCAACACCGTGACCCCTCTCCTTGATGCGTTCAGTCCCTGGCTCTGTTTTGGTGGTGAGCATATGGCAGCATATGAGGGTGCTCACACCATTCCCAATGGCCTGGGGCTGGGGATTTATCTGCTCATCTTAAGAGACCTTCCCCCTACACGGGGCTGCTCAGTTCCTCTTCCCACCTCTTTGCTCTCATGGACAACTTCCTAGTCCTATGAAAAGAGCTGTGGGGTCACCCTCCACAGTGGGGAGGGAGAAGCTCTCATCCCTCCAGAGTTCCCCACTTCTCACCTCATGGCACTGGCTTTGCTCTGCCACAGCTCACCCCACGCCTGCTCCTTCACAGCTCCAAGCTCACCCCAAACCTGGCGTCACCATCACCTTGTCTGCGCCTCTTAAAGAGTCTCCACAGCCCCTGAAACATGAGGGTCCTGCCCAAGCTGAGGGGACGTGGTGCCACACACACATGCACCAAAGAAGCCCACACAGGGGCTCTCAGCCCTTGGAGAAACCTATTCCAGCCACTGGTCCATGCAGATGGAAGGGGTCTGGACGTGGTCCAGCAGCTCACAACAAAGAAATGAATTCAAATAAGCAACGCAGAAGTCAAGAGCTTTGAAGGCTGCAGCAACGTGATCCATCCTCATCCTCCTTACATTAAGGAGCTCTGTGTCTGACCTTGGGCAAACACCTTCGCCAGCCCGTGCCTCAGTTTCCCCACACATAAGAGGTGATGCCTTTTGCCTTAGCAGTGTTCTGGTACAAAGACATCCAATGACTGTCATCAAAGGCCCTCATACCCTTGCACTCCACAGGGATATTCCTGACTGGAGCAGCTAAACAGGAGCTGCCACAAACTTCCCAAGCCGTGCACACACTCTCCCAGCTCTCTGAATTAACACTTCCATATTTTCCAGCCGGGTATCGCTGACCCCAGCTTCCTGCAGCATCTCCCACCCCATGGAGAAGCGCAGGACCCCGCTCTGCCTCCCACCCCACACCAGACCCCAACCTGGACCACAAGATCCCTTCTCTGGTGCCATGATGACCCCGCACTCCTGCACCCAGAGCCCCTCACAGGCAGCATCCCACTGCCCACCCCTGCCCGGGGACTGCGGGACCCGCATCCACCCCACCGACCGGGCCTGGGGCAGGACCTTGCGACACCCTACGGGGAACACAACACCCCCTTTGTGTCCCCTCCATGCTCCACAGCAAGGGGACACGTCAGCCCCTTCTTCCCTATGCACCGTGTGCGTCCGCCCCCCCACAAGAGCCCCATCTCAGCACGCACCACCCTCCTCCCACCCCGCCATCCCCAGTACCCACCTCCGGCCCCTTCATCACCCCGGTACCCTCCTCATCCCCGTTCCCCGCCGGCAGGCCCCGGGTCCGGCCTCCCCCCCGGCCCCGCCTCTCGGCGCACCTCTCCCGGTCCCTCCTCGTCGAGGCCGGCCGAGGTCCAGAGGACGAGCCCCTGCAGCAGGAGGATGGCGAGAGCCGCGGCCACCGCCAGCCGGTAGCGCCGCGCCAGCTTCCGCGCCCGCCCCGGGGCCACCATGGTCAAGGGCCGCTCCGCCGCGGCTGGGCGGGCACCGGCACCGGCACCGGGCACCGCGCATGCGCAGCCGGGGCTCGGGGCGGGGAATCGGGGGGCGGGAGCGCGCGTGTGTGAGCGCGCAGGGGGGTGCGTGTTCATGTATGTTCATGCGTGTTCATGCGTGTTCATGCGTGTTCATGCGTGTTCATGCGTGTGTGCGCGACTGCGTCTTGGCACTAAAGTGCGCGGGTACCCATCCCCGTGCTCCATGACTGTGTGCGTGTGCCTCTGCGTGTGTGCACCGCGGGGTGGGTGCGTGTTAGTGCATGTATGTGAATGCGTGTGTGTGTGCATGTGTGTGTGTGTGTGCATGCCTGTTCATGTGTGCAGCAGAGTGTGCATATGTTCATAGAGTCATAGAACGGTTTGGGTTGGAAAGGACCTTAAGATCACCCAGTTCCAATCCGCTGCCATGGGCAGGGACACCTCACACTAAACCGGAGCACCCAAGGTTCTGTCCAACCTGGCCTTGAACACTGCCAGGGATGGAGCATTCACAACCTCCCTGGGTAACCCATTCCAGTGCCTCACCACCCTAACAGGAAAGAATTTCTTCCTTATACAATCTAAACTTCCCCTGTTTAAGTTTTAACCCATTACCCCTTGTCCTATCACTGCAGTCCCTAATGAAGAGTCCACCCCCAGCATCCCTATGGCCCCCTTCAGATACTGGAAGGCTGCTATGAGGTCTCCACGCAGCTTCTCTTCTCCAGGCTGAACAGCCCCAACTTTCTCAGCCTATCTTCATACACATTTGTCACGTGTGCATGTATGCACCCGGGTGTCTCTGTGTGTGTGTGGTTGTGCGTGCACGCATACACAGGGGTATGTGTGTGTACTGGCATCGGCATGCCTGTATGCGTACGTGTGCACTAGGGTGTGCATGCAGCCATCCCTATACATACATGTGTGCACCATGAGTATATGTATATAGAATCATAGAACCTCTGTGTATGCCTGTGTTCATGCATGTGTGCACCACGTGTGAATGACTGTGCATTAGGGCACTGGCACGTGCATGTGTAACATGTATGCATGCGCATCTGTGCACCGGGGTGTGCGTGTATGCACTGGAGTGTCTACTCTTTGTGTATGTGCATGTGTGCATTGCAGTGCCCATGCCCATGTTCTTATGTGCAGCAGGGTGTGCATGCAGTTATGCACGTGTGTCCTTGGATGCCTGTGTTGTGTGCATGTGCACAGTGTCCATGTGCTCCTGTGCGTGTGGGGGCAGTGCATGGCCATGTGTGCACTGCAGTAGCTGCCTGTGTGCACTGGATGTCCACATGTGTACACACGCAGACACATGTGCACGCTGGGATGCACACACACACATTTACATCTGCTGCTGTGCCTCAGGATGCATGTATGCACCTGCAGGTACGTGTTGTGGGCACGTGTGTACACACAGAGCCATCGCGTTGTCACAGTGAGAGCTGGAGACCCCTGCACGAGGCGTGGGCACAAACCTGTCCTGCAGGTAAAACACCCGTCTGCTGCTGCACTGAAACCTGAGGAGATGCAAACCCCTTCCCAGACACACACCCAAAGGACTCCGGGCCCATGTGCAGCCCTCTGAGCTCCAGGGCAGCTTCCATGATCCGTGGCCATGAAAGCCAAGAGCTGCAGGGGTGGCAGGAGTAGAAGAATATCCCCTTCTCTGCCTGGATCATCCCGTCTGCCCCATCAATCCTTATGTGTGAACTGGGGGTTGCAGGCAGCAGCAATCCATGAAGGAGCCATGCAGGGGGGGCTCTCCCATCTCTGTCCTGTTGGGAGTTTGTCTTTCTCCCTGTTCTTGTCCTAAAGCATAAAACCTGCCCTCAGCTATGGCATAATGGGACCCAAGTACCTAAGAATTCCAACTGATTCCTCCTCCCAGCTCCTTCAGAGAGGGGGCGTTGTTGTCTCCAGTAATAAAGGGGGCAGCAGGAGGAGCAATGAGTGGGTTTGCTTTCCCTTTTTTCCCTGCAATGGCTGGAATCTGGAGGGATGCTCATTTCATTACAAGCCACAGCAGTGATGCTTGCCTGTGCCATCCTCTGGAGCCCAGCCTCAGGCAGGGTTGGAAGGAGGGATCGCACCTCCTGACCAAACAGAGGGGGAATTTTGCTTATAGAAGAATACAAGCTTATATAGGAATAACCTACAGGAATAACCACAACTGCTGTACCATAGGCACTTACTTCCAGCAGTCTTTGGCTTTGCCAGAGCAGGGATGCTCCATGTGGCTTCTCAAATAAGATAGTTATAACAATACTGAACCAAAGCTTTGCAGCAGTTGAAGTTAACAGACCCTCTCCAAATGAACCCCTGAAATACGCTTGCCTCAGCCTCACAAACAGATGTATTGAGTAGGTGCCATGAAATAAGTTACCAGGAAAGCAGAGAGGAGCAGGATCACGGTTACAGCTTATCCGTGTGCTCCCAGCCTGGAGTTCCTTGGGAATGGTGGGGCAGAGAGAGCAGGAGCAAACCTCAATGGGGATGTGAGACCAGGGGTCAGGGGGGACACTTCCAAGCTGCTGTGCAGGAGGAACAGGAGCTCCTCTCTGTATCTTTTGCACCGATACCCTACCCAAGCCCCCGGTATCTGGATATAACAAATACATCTGGATATAGCACATTTTGCTATCCTGCTTCCTGCTGCCAGCTCTGCCTGCCATCAACATGAGAAAAGCCAATCTGAGGTGATCAATGGGTTTGGGAGCTTCAGTCCCTGTGAATAACAGCCAAAGGGGCAAGCAGGATGGGTGCTGGATGCAGGGAGCCAGGCAGAGCCTGCAGGGCTCTCCCACCACTGCCTGGCCAGTCCATTTATTCCCAGCATCACTGCTGCGCAGGTGAGGTCTCCAAATGCAGAGGGATGACTCCATCCTCATCCCGCCCCGTGCCTCCTGCTCATCCTCAGCCTCCTTGAGGCTGCTCCAAGGAAACATCCAAGCCTACAAGAGCAGCAGCTCCTCTGTCCAGCCGGCTCCTGCATGAACAGCAAGCCAGCCCACTGCCCTCCATGTGCATCCAATGAAGTCCCGCTGGTGCTGCCGGCAGCAGGAGCAGCCCATGGACCAGGGGCTGGCTCACTCCCTCTGCGCTGTGCTCTGGGGCTCTCCCCTCTGTGGAGCTGACGGCACGTTGGCATAGATCTCCTGCTGCTCCGGCAGGGACCTGCGCACGGTGGCGTACGTGGGCTCGCTCTTCTCTTCCAAATGCTGGGAAAGCAGAGGAGAACCAAAACACATCCATGATGGGGATGCTCCAGGACAACACCCGCTGCTGGAGCCTCTCTCAGCTGCTTTAAGCACCCAGGAGCAGCTTGGGGACCAGCGAGGACACCCACATTACCCAGTGTCATTTCACACCGGCTTGGCGCATCCCTGCCCACACCATCTCCCATCCACTCCAGCTTCCCCCCATCACCCCGAGCTCGGCACCGCTCTGCCTGCTCCCACCTTGTCCCTCTGCTTGACCTCCATGTACTCGGTCGTGGTGCCTGCCGAGCAGCGCGGTGCCTCGCTGTTGCCGTACAGCCGGCTCTCGGCAGTGCTCGCGCCGTGGTTGATGTCCGCGTAGTTCAAGGCATCTGCTCCCTGGCACGGGAGGAGAGGGATGAGCCCTTCCCCTCCTGCTGCTCCGTGCCCGCAGCCTCGGCTCAGTGCGGAATTCCCTTCACAGGAACACTCTGCACTGAACCCCTGCTTGGGCCTTTCTGTCGGCAAATGGAGCCCAATGGATCCCTCCCAGCCTAAAGGGCCATGAACGAGGCTGAAAGCAAAGGGCTCTGGCAGCCTGTTTCCCCTCTCCAAGCAAGCTCTGAGCACAGTGGGGTTTGTCTTACTGTATGGGACACGCTGCCTGTCCTGTCCATCTCTACAGCTGCTCCGGAGGGGGCTGCTGAAGCACGGATGTGGTCGGACATGAGTGAAACCAGAGGAAATTAAATGTATTAAAATCCTGCACTATGGCATTCACCATAATTGCCCCATCAACCATCCAAAGTGGAGCTCTCCAAATAAAACCATACCCCCCTTCCAGCTGGTGTCATTCCCTCTTATCCCTCCCTATCCATCACACTGGCATTAAACCCTGCACCAAGCCTAGTGTAAGCTCTGAGCATGCAACTGAGCTTCTCCAAGCTGACGGAGCCCATGCAAACTCAAGTGGGTGCCATAGCGAGCAGCACCCATCCCAAGAGCTGCCATTCCCTGCTCCCATCGGGATGAGACCCATGGGATGGTCCCACTGCTCCTTCAGGGGAAGGAGACCACATTGGTGGAGGTGTCAGCGATGGACCCAGGAACTGGATGGATCAGGGAGGGAATGGGGGAGAAAAAAGAAATATAGAGGGAAAAGAAAACCCCAAATATATGAGAAGATGGCCCCTGGTGCAGAAACAGTGTGTGCAGAGGTGACAGCTTCACTTACCCCTCTTCCTCTTCCTAGTGAGTGTTACCAGAACACCAACAGCAGCTGCAAGCAAAAGGAGAACCACGACGATGCCTGGAGTGAGGATGTGCTCAACTACATCCAAGCTGCAACACAAAAGAGAGTTCCTGTTCTCGTACTTCTCAGAAGCAGGCGGGAGAGGAGCCCATGGGGGGCAGACACAGGGATGATGGGGCCTGGGGGGTCAGCTGAAGGCTGGGCACAGAGCAAAGCACACTGAAACCTGCAGAAGCAAACAGGAGCTGAGGTCTGAGAGCTGCTGCATCTTCATCACTGTAAGGATCAGATCCTGCACCTGGTTTAGCACTGGTTTAGCTCCACTCTTTGTTGAACTTATAATGGACAGCAGGGCCAAGTGTGCCAGCTGCCCCTTGAGCATGCGGATGGGAAGCCTCAGCTTTGCCTGCTGCTTGCATCATGGCCAAGAGGCAGGAGAGGAGGAACAAAGCTCCGGTCTCACGCTTTCTCAACTCCCTCTGACGGGCTGCATGTGACTACAGAGCGAAAAGGGATCCAGCTCAGCACTTGGGATCCCATAAGCAAACAGTGAGGTTTGGGGAAGGAAATGGAGTCAGTGCTGCAGCGAGGAGCCAGTTCTCACACAGTGATAACCCACGCCTGCCTTAAGCTGCAAGATGGACATGGGACAAGCAGAGCTTTGCCAGGGCCAACCGACCAGGGATGTTGGGATTACTTTCCTGAGGAGTGGCTGGGTGAGAGGATGGAACACTGGTCCCAAAGGCAAAGGGTCTGAATCCTTAAGGGAGGTGTGAAGAGCCTGGAAGGTCGCAGGGCTCCAGCTACACCAGAGCCCTCATGGAGGGAGGTGGCCACTGTGGGCAGGAGCTGGTACTCACTGCGGAACGCTGGAGCCTTTGTGGTGGGAGAGATTTGATCCTGGCTGCAGAGCTTCCCCCTGGGGATTTGCCTGTGTGGAGACTGATACAGAGCTGATGAGATCCAGGTGCGCAGTGGTGGAGCCATGGGGCGATGCTGGGGAGGAGGAGGAAGGAGCTGTAATGAAAGAGGAGAGGGCTGGTCAGGCACCCTGCCTCTGCAGCGGATAAAGGATGTGGGGTTTGCAGTGGATCACAAGCGGCCCACTTACTGTCACAGGAGGAGAAGCTGGGTCCCCTCTGCCACATCCAGAGCATGCTCCTTCAGCTGAGAGGACTGTAATCCCCTGCCCAGGAGGCTTTTCATGGCCTCAGTCCCCCCCACCCCAAACATGCATGCAACAGAGTTCACCCTCCAAGAAGGCGGTCTGGGCACCCCATTCCCGGTACTATAACACCCTTGGCAAGGGGACAGACAGCGACATTCCCTAAGCTTAGAGCGCACAGGCACTGGCTGCCCCACAGTGGGTAATGAGGGGACACAAGGGGGTGAGGGAGCTCTTAGTATTATAAAGGCAAGTAAAGCACAGAGCCAGCAGGATCCGAAGGTCTGGAGCACCCCAGTGTTGGGGGGGCTGACCCTTGGGTGCCGAGACAGG
Source organism: Neopsephotus bourkii (assembly GCF_033783945.1). Lineage (NCBI taxonomy): Eukaryota > Metazoa > Chordata > Aves > Psittaciformes > Psittacidae > Neopsephotus > Neopsephotus bourkii. Next base: position 6,487,060 of record NW_026902223.1, read on the forward strand.
GCCATGCCAAGACCCCATCATGGAGAACCAGTGGAGGTGGCATCTGCCACAGCAGCAGCCTGCAGGGACCGGGTGGCATAGGCTGGGGCTGCCACAGGCAATGTGGGCACCCCCTGCTCCTGGCTGCATCCCACTGGAGCCTCCGATCCCAGCACATGGAGTGGGACAAAGCAACGCTGAGGACTCACCTGGGGACACGATCACCCGCACATCCGCGCTCTTATCCCACTTGAGCTTGCCCGTTCGCACCCCGCAGCGGTAGGAGCCGGCGTCCTCCGCAACCAGGTCTTTAATGGTCACCGTGAACACCCTTTGTGCACGATTGTCCTCGATGGTGACCCGGCCCCGCCGCACCACGGGGCTCAGCGCCGAGGTGAGAACGATGTCGATAACGCAGGTGAAAAAGCTCACCTGGTAGCACCAGAACTTCGGCATCTCCTCATCGCCGGGCTCGTACGCGCAGGTCACCGAGAGGGACCCCCCCACGAACCCCCGCACGGTGCCGGGCCCCGTCACCGCCCAGCAGCCTGCGGAGACACACGGACCCCGGCAGTGCTCCAGCCCGGCCCGTCGGGGCTGCTGCGGGGCTCGGGGGCTCCGGCCCGGCCTTACCTGGCAGCAGTGCCCAGGCGAGGAGAGGCAGGAGCCGCATGGCCCCTCCGGGACGGCGGCGCTCGGCGTCCTGCAGCGCCCGGTTCCTCTCCGTGGGGCCGTGGGGCCCGGCCCGCCCCCGGGGCCGCCCTGTCGGGGCGGAGCGCAGGGACCCCCGGGGCTGCCCGAGCACGGGAAGTGCCGCAGAGAAGAGGCGGAGGCGCGGAGCGGGGTCGGAGAAGCTTTATTGCAGCCGCCGGTGGAGGCAGGAAGGGCCCGGCCAGGTCCCGGCGCTGCCCCCTGCCCGCGCCGTCGGGGCCGAGGCGGAGCGGTGCCGGCCGCGGTTCATGCGCAGCGCAGGGTGACCCAGAGCACGGCTCCGCTCATGGCGAGCAGCGCCAGCACCTGCAGCCCGGCCAGCACCGGGAAGTAGCGGAAGGGGCCGGGGGTCCCCGGTGGAGGCTCCGTCCCTGCCGCGGGAGGCCGGGGGGGGTTCGGCGGAACGGGTGGTTTATGCCCGAGCCACGGGGCTGCAGATTCGAAGAGGGAACAGATACAGCGGGTGCTGCCGGGCTCCATCCCTCCACCCGCAGCATCCCAGCTCCTCCCGCAGCCCAGCTCCGGCCCCCAGCCGTGATGGTCACTGGTGATGGGGAGAGGGATGTGCAGGGACTCACCTGGGGACACGATCACCCGCACATCCGCGCTCTTATCCCGCTTCAGTTTGCCCGTTCGCACCCCGCAGCGGTAGGAGCCGGCGTCCTCCGCAACCAGGTCTTTAATGGTCACCGTGAACACCCGTCTTCTTTGATAGTCCTTGATGGTGACCCGGCCTCGCCGCACCACGGGGCTCAGCGCCGAGGTGAGAACGATGTCAGCACCGCAGGTGAAAACGCTTCCCTGATAGCACCAGAACTTCGGCATCTCCTCATCGCCGGGCTCGTATGCGCAGGTCACCGAGAGGGACCCCCCCACGAAGCCCCGCACGGCACCGGGCCCCATCACCGCCCAGCAGCCTGCAGAGACACACGGAGCAGTGGGACTGCCGCTGCTGCACCGACACCTCCTGCCCCATCGGGCAGCTCCAAGAGTGGGCTTGAGCCCCAGGGACTCCCTCATCCCTACCTGGCAGCACCATGCAGGCGGGCAGCAGCAGGAGCCGCACGGCAGGCTGGCCTGGGCAGGGCATCAGGGCAGCCCTGCCTTTCCTGCTCCTTCTTCCTTGTGTCTCTGGGGCTTTGCTTCCTCTTCTACCGGGGGTACCACAGGCTCTTAGCTAAAGCGTGGGCTTTCTTTTATCCGCTGCTCTCAGCTGACTTCCTGCCCCGCTGTCACCGGGAGCTCTGCCCTGCACTGTCCCCGCTCTTGTCCCCCTTCCTTCCCCTGCCCCAGGGGCTCCCCTTTTAGCCATCACCATGGCCCCCACAATGAGGTGCAGACCTGCATCTCACCATCCTCTCTGGCCAGGCAGGGCCCCCAGTGTGGGATCTACCTCAAGGGGTGGTTTAGTGCTGCATAGGGACCCCATGAGCCCCAAACACGCTGCCAGCCTGGGGGCAGTGCTGCATGGGCCTCCTGTCCCTGACATGGGCACCCATCCCCATTGCCCTGGCCAGAGCACCACCCTACACTGCCTTTCCCAGCACAGATCCTCCATGGCTTGGTAGCTCTATTCCCAAGTCAGGTCTCCTGGTGTTCCCTTTGTGCCCCCATCCCTTATCCCCTGAAAGAACCAGTCCCCCCCAGCATCCTCCCTCCCACCCATATGTGAATTGCTGATCCTGCGCTGCATTGGGCAAACCCTTTGGAAGAAGTTCCCCAGGGGTGAGGTTGGGGACAGGCAAACACAGGAAGGACAAACAGAGCCCACAGCCAGGAACCAGACCCACGCTGGGTGTCGCAGGATCCGCCTCCTACAGCCACTGGCTTTTGCTCACTGCTGGTACCAGCACAGCTCTGGCCTTAGTGGTGGCAATGAGACATCTTTACCACCAACAGTTGGTTCCAGTTTAGCAGAGCCAAGCATGTTCCCTGGTGGAGACACAACTGAGCTGCCCCTGTCCCTGCCTCATGCCTGGCCCCTAATGATGGCTCCCTGCTCTGAGCACCACCTGGGCTGCCAGGGGTCCCTGTGCAGTTGCTTCCCAGCAGGGAATAAGCCCCATGGCTCTGCCTTGGAGCTGCCACCTCCATCCCCTCTCCACACCCATGGTGCCTCTAGGGCAGGACTGTCCCCACTGCCCCCATTTGACAGTGCCCTGGATGGGGGCTCACCCTTCAAACCCACCAGGAGCAGACAATAAACAAGGAGGGACTGCAGGGGGTGGAAGCTCAGCCCTGGCCCCTGTGAGCCCAGCAGGAAGAGTGGATGCAGGGACCCCAAACTCAGTTCCCTCCAATCAGTTTGGCTGAGGCTGCAGTGGGTGTTTTACCATAGGGGTTCAATCATATGAGCTCCTGGTCCATGCCTGCTCCTTGCTCCTCATTTTGGTTCCCTAAACAGCTGAAGAGAAGCAACTCTTCCCTAAAGCTTCATGGAGGGGCACTGGTGAAGCCGATTGTACCATGGAAAGTGGGGCATGGCCTAACCCTAAGGAGGACGGAGGTGGCCACGCTGCTCTCCTTGATGTGGCTGCGGATGTCCGCCACCCCATGGGACACGAGGACACGGGAGGAGCGGGGTTTCTGATGGATTTCATCACTATTCGAGTGCCTGCTTTTTGGAGGCACAGAACCTGGGAAACAATGGGAGCGATGAGAAAAGGAGCTCAATGTGAGCACCGTCAGCATCCACCAGCACCCTGACAGGCACACAGACAGGCAGGTACCTGCAGTTCACCCAGGCTTCATTGCACACCTTTATTGGCAGCTCCAGCTCAGCAGACTCAGGCTCTTTGTGCCCCAAACCTTCCCTTTTCCAGTGCAGGGACTGCCAGGAGGGGCCAAAGCTTCACAGGGGGAGAAGTCCATGGAGCCGAGCACATCCTGGTGCAGGGTGGCCGTGATGGGCAGCACAACCCCAGCACAGTGGTGGGTAAAGGGGCAGGAGGGGGGCTCTGTGGCTGGGGTGGTTTTGGGCATCCCAGTGCCCTGTTATCGGCTGCCTCAGAGCTGCAGGATTTCCTGGCCACGGTTCCTGCATTGGCTCCTTACCCAGACAGCCACACACACCATGAGCAGTGCCATGGGCACCTTCACGCAGAGGATGAGCAGCAGGTAGGTGATGCTGAGCTGGGACCTGGGTAAGAGAAAGGAGATGGTGCTGGAGCTTGAGTCTGGGCAATGGGGATGGGGACCGGGACACTCACATGTCTGCCCTGCATCCCCTGGGATGCTCCCTGGAGCTGCTGCAACTGACCCAGGGCTGAGGGAAAGAGGTGTCTTAGGGCAGGGGATGCTACTGGGGGCTTGAGCCCTGACTTACAGCACTGGAGGGTCCCCAAAGGCCATGGTGACCAGCGGGCTCCCATCATTGCCTTCGGCTGTGGATGAAACAGATGTGAAAGAGAGAGCAAAGCGGAGATCCCCTGCACCCCAGGGCCTCTGCCCTGAGACTGCAGCCACAGAGGTGCAGGAGATGGGGGTCTCCAGGCAATGCACTGGGCACTGAGGAGGAGGATGAGAAAGGAGGAGGCTTACTGGGAGAGACTGGAAAGCCCAAGGGCCTTGTGGAAGCAGAGATGCCGAAGGGAGCAAGGGAGAGGCTCTGCTCTGTGCAGCCTCCTCCATCCCTCATCCAAACCTGCACTGGGGCAGCCCCAGCACATCTCAGTGCCTGCAAGGTGCTTGTTCCCACTTTGACAACCCCCATGATCCCCCCCGCTGGGATCCCCTCTCCCAAGTGATGAGCTCCATCACACACCCCTGCTTAGCTCCTAGCCTGGCTTTACCTTTGGAGACCATCACCTTGGTGCTGTGCTTCAGGCTGAACCGCATCTTCCTTTTCACCCCGCAGGAGTACCAGCCTGCATCCTCCAGCATGACACGGTCCAGAGTCACTGTGAATGAGTGTGATGCATGGTTATCCTTGATGGACACCCTGTCCTGTGTCACTGTCACCTCCGAGCCATCGGTTTGGATGATGCAGGTGCAAAGGCCGAGGAAGCCCCTCTGGCACCAGAACTTGGAGTAGAGCTCATAGCCTGGCTCATAGCTGCAGGACACGGCCAGTGAGCTGCCCTGGTTCACCATCACCTGCGTTGGGCCTGTCACTGCCCAGCCACCTACAGGAGACAGAAGATGCAAGCACTTACTGGCATTGTCCCAGAGGATCAGGAGGGATCTGAGCTCTGGAAGATCTGGGATATCCCATCCTGAGGAATGCTGTGTCCTGGGGAGCAATGATGAGATGAGATGTCCCCAGTCATTAAACAGCCCCCATCAGATGTGTGTTATTAGACGAAAAGCCTTGTTACCAGGGCTCATCCAACAGCATATCTCAAAGATCACCTCCTGTAGCCATCCACTGGCCACAAGAAAAGAACAGCATCAGCTGAGCTCTTGCTGTGCCCATGATGGGCTTCCTGGGCTGGTTCAGTCCCAGCCTCTCCATGGGATAGGAAATGCCTGACCTGTGCTCCCACATCTCACCTGGGAAAATGATCCAAAGCAGGAAAAGGATCCAAAGCAGGAAAATCCACATTTTCCACCTTCTTGCTCCTGATGCAGATTTTCCCCTGTGGCTGCTCACAAAGCGCCCTGTGGGATGGAGCCGGTTCACATCCCACGAATTTCCCAAGCCTCCTTCTCCCGTTGCTTCCGTGGGCAATGCTTACCAGCAGAGCAGACCCTTATTTAAGGGCAGTTGCTTCCTCATCTTCACCCGAGGACCATGACTCACCCTGGGGGTGTTTCATGAGAAAGAATCTCTGCTTTTCCTGTGGAACAGGGCTGGTTCCCAGCAAAACTCCCCAAATACAGCAGGTTCCTCCAGGATGATGCCTGTCCCAGTGGTGAAAGCAGCCCCTTCTCCATGCACAGAGCCCAAACAGCTTCAGGGGTCTTTGCAGGGGGTCCAGGAACCAGGATAGAGCAAGTGCAGGTCAGCCCATGCAGATGGACCAGTTGGGATGCTCTCCCAGTCGTGGTGAACTGGAACGACAGGCAGGGATGATGAACTGAGATGATGTTCAGCCATCCCTGCTGCTCCTCAGCGCTAGAGCTGGCCACCAATGCAAGCTGGGGTGGTTTTGTTTGTTTCTCAAGCAGAAACATCTCATTTCTCACCCCAGAATTGTCTTTTTTGGTCACAGCTGTGGGTTTTGGGTGACAAAGACTTTCCGAGAGCTTTCTTCCTCTATGCTCTTTGGAAAGGGCAGAGAGCACAACTCCCCAGCCCTGCCAGAGACCAAGGCAGCTTCCTCCCCACCATCCCAATCACTCCCTGTGCTCTGCCATACCAAGAGGAAGCTCTGAGGTTTCTTTCAGACTATGAACTAACCCCTCCACTCCTAGAAAACCAGCTGGGCTGAGTCGCTGCAGGAAGCAACAAGTGCTAAAATCAAGAAGTGGTTGGAGAATGTAACTTGATTTCTGGTGATGAACCTTCATGGAAAGGCCGGGCTTCAGCTGCTCCCCAGCCGCTCTCATCTTCTTCCCTTTGAGTGTCCTCCTGCCCCCTCCTAACATAGCCCCGACAATACAGGATGCCCCAGAGGCCCCTGCAAAGAGAACAACAACAATACTGTAGTTCATTAGGTTACCCCCTGCAGAGGAATTTATTGGATTCATCTGAACCCAAAGCAAACAGGCGGCAATTGAATCAATCAGTGCGTGCAACATCTTCCCCGGCTCCTATCCCATCACCACAGCTGAGCCCCTCTAAAGTCCTCCTCCGCCGTGGCCTTCAATGACATTTACAGTGCCCGGCTTCGTTATTTAATCCAGGGCCTTCCAAAAAGCTAATCCATGTGTTTCAGACCCTCTTTCAGGGGCAGATTCGGCAGTTTTGGTGAAATGGTCCTGAGGAGATAAGGCTGAATATAATGGTCGCTAATGCAGCTCCTGTGGTGCTGGCTGATTGAGCAGGAGCTGCCTGATCTCTCCCTTCCGCTGCCATCTCAGATAACCAGGATAAACCCAGATCATTCCCAGATCTCCTGATTTATCAAAGCTACTAAAAGAGAAACACTTGGAGACTGTGGCGGTGGTGGAGGGTTTAGTCCCGGCTGTGCCTTCGGCTGGATTCCTAGCGCAGAAAGGGCTGAGACAGGGCTTATTGCAGTGGAACTGAAGCAAAATCCAGCAGATCCAGAGGATTAAATTCTCCCCATCTCATGGGGAAGGAATGACCTAGGTAGGGCTCAGATCTCCCCCAGAGAGTGTGGTATGGGCAGTCCAAAGAGACACTACCGCAGGTTAATGGGTCGGTAGAAGGAGCAGGAGTGAGGAGACAGCAAAGCAGAAACTCCTGGGCTGGATTTAAATCTTCCGCTGTTACAGCTGTACTTTGTAAGGCAAACAAACAAGGAGTCAAGCTATCAGCGATGCGATCTGCCCGCAAATGGGCGAACAATGGAGTTAATTTACGTGTTCATTTGAAATCACTCCTGCCGTTTGCAGGTCATTTCCTTTGGTTTCATTGCTCTGCACTGATTTCAGCTGCTCAGCGCTTGCCCGGGGCTATAAACCGCTCGCTGGCTCCCAGAAACCTCTGTTGGGGTCTGGGAAGGGAAGAGTGTTTTGCTTTGATGGTGGGGAAAGGTATTCACTGCTGCGTGAGGGGAGGAGAATGATGTGTATTGGCTGCTGGGCTTTGCTGATAGCACTTATCTGCCACGGGTCAGGCCCCTAGAGCTATAAAGTGCTATAAAGCCCTTGGAGCGGCGCCAGGCTGTGCTGGTGCCTGTCTTTTACCAGCAATCTGCGTTGTCTCTTTAGGCTGCATTGCACTTGGCGATATCATGGCAGATAGGAAAAGTGCTTTCCTCCTGAGTGTGGTTAAACCTGCAGGACTAAATGTGTCTGCTGTAATGCCAGTGCCTGCAGGAGGAAGGGAGAATCAGGCTTTATGAGGCTCTTCTTGCCCAGTTCCTTGCTGTACTCCTTCACGACCCAAAAGGGATACAAGTATTGCTGGAGCTGAGATGGGTCAGAGGATGCTCTACAAGCCCCAGCGCCTCTCCTGCAGCAGGTATGTGTTGGGAATCCCCCTACAGAGATAAGCAGAACTGAAATCTCAGACCTATGGTGCACTGGGGGCTTCCTGTCCTCTTCACTGGTGGCTAAGTTCATCCCACCCCCCAGAAGAGGTTTGTCTGAGCACCAGCACAGCTTGGGTCCCCAGGGCAGCCACACAGTGCCTGCAGCAAATCTGGGTCTCGGGTACGTGTGACCCAGCAGGCAGCTCAGGTCAGGGCCATACCCTGCTTTGTGCAAGCTCTGGGGCAGGAGAAGGCTGCGAATGTGCTTGAGACACTTTAACACGAAGACCCCATTGTCGGTGGGGCGTTACAGCAATGGGAAGCCCATGGTCCTTTTGATAAATGCCTGGTGTACTTAACAGGGCAGAAAGCTGCCCTGGCTCTCTGTCCCCCCAAAGTTTGCTTATCTTGCCTTCCCGACCCTATTTGGTGTGGAGTACGTGCACTATGCTGAACCACAGTGCTGGCTGGGCTACTTGTAAGTTATCCCATCCACTGTAGCTCTCAGTATTGCTTATTTTTGTGCTGTTGATTGCCTTCCAGTGCTTGAGACCACCGGGTAGTCTGGCTGCAGGCTTGCCTGAGTTTAGCTTCTTGGCCACGGGCAAGCCTGAAACCCCCTTGTCCCTCTAGGCTGTCCTTCATCTTTGCTGGCTGTTGTTGCCCAAACTGACCATCTGACCTGAAAGAACCATCTCTGCCGTCAGAGGAAACAACGGGCAGATATAATTAGGCATGTCAGACCCAGGCAGTCAAACAGCAATCGGATGGGTGCAGATGGCTCTCAGAAGCATGGTCTGTTCCTCTGCCTTGGGGCCGTCTGCTGATCTGGAAGGAGGGAACTGGAGGCTGAATCGAGTCTCTTAAATAAACTCCTCAGTAATTTATTCTGAGTCTAATAGACAACACCAGATTGCTCTAGAGGGAGTTGTAAATAAAGGCTCTCAATGAGATATTGACTGTCACCTCCAGGTTTAGGCACAGTTTCCTCCCATTTCTACATACAATTTGGGTTTTTTTGTCTGCAAGTGGACTCCGAACTGGGCTCTGTAAATTTCCAAAGGGGAGCTGCTGGGGTAGCAGACTGAGGTTAGTACCAGTTTCATGAAGAAACTGGAATAGCCTGTCTATCACAAGCCACTGTCCCTGGCTGGGGTGACATCGCTAACCCTGGTGACCACACAGGTCTGTGCTTTGCCATTGCCCCTGGATGCCCAACGGCAGCGTGAGCTGATGGCTGTAGGGGTGTCAGCAGAGGAGCCCCGGTACCGGGCTCTTTGCAGAGCCAGGGGCACCTCTATCACGGAGAATGGAGACGGTGGAGCTCAGAGGGACCAGTGTGGAAACTGCCTGCGTGGAGGGGAGCTCCACGGCCTCCCCGCCCCGGGGCGGGACCGGCCTCGCCATTCCAACCCCCCCTCCTGCAGCGGCAGGAGCCGGGCACCGCTCCACTGTCCTGCGGGGAGCCGAGCCGAGCCGAGCCGATCCGATCCGTGCTGCGCTGAACGGGGCCGAACCCAGCCCTGCTCTGCTCAACCGGCCCGGGCCGACCCTCGGCCCCCGCGCAGCTGGACCGGGTCGTGCCGGGCGGAGCCGAGCGCTGTCCGCGGTGCTGAAGGCGGGGCGGGCGCTGTCCGCGGTGCTGCAGGAGCGGCCCTGCCCGCCCCCCCTGCGGCCGGAGCCGTTCCATGCACCCCGGCTATGGAGGCCCGCACCGCCGGCTCGGGGGGGGCCGGTTACAACGAGGCCCTACTGCACAAGGTAGGGCTGGGGCACGGCGGCGCTCGGGGAGGGGGCTGCAAAGTGCACGGGGGAGGGGATCACCGCAGCGGGGCGCCTGCTTGGACTTCGTCGGGAAACTCTGTTCCTCTCCCCCCTCCTCGCTTTTTCCTCCGGTGGCGTCCCTCCACCAACCCCATCCCGGCGGGGGGATGCGGCTGCAGCTATTCCCGGGGCTGAGCAACCCGCAGGGCTCGGTCCCGGTTCCCGGTGACAGCAGGAACGGGAGTGTTTGGAAAGCAAAGCGGGCAGGAGCGCTGGAAAGGGGCCAGCCCCGCGGCACAGCCCGCAGCAGGCACTCAGCCGCTCCTGATGTCCTGTGCATGCTCCGGGAGGTCGGGGGGAGCTGCACTCCAGGGCTCTGTTTGCCAGAGACAGTCTAAAGAGCCGGGACTTCCCTGCCATGAAATAGCAGTGTCCTAAGGGATGTCAATCCCTGCCCTCCTTGCTTTAAAAGCCTTCTCTTCTGCGGGGTCCCTGGGACCATGCTTTGTAACTCCACACTGCACGGAGGGTGTTTGGTGCTGCTGTTGTCCCTGCAAGACCTGGGTGGCCCAGGCTCTGCTCCCTGCAGTCAGACACTGCCCTGCAACTTCAGGAGACATGGAGGAGACTGATCTCTGCCAGATCCACCCATCCCTCCTCCTTGCTGTCCTCACGCTGCTTTGCTGCAGTCCCCAGTGACTGTGCAGGGACAGACACCCCTGGGGAGCTGGGGAAAAGCAGGGGAAAGGAAGTGGAAAGGACTGGAGCTGCGTGGATCCCTCTTCACAGATCCCAGTCTAGTTTATATCCTGCTTTATTCAACTCAGGGCAATCTGCCCAGCCCTTGATTAGCAGAAAAATACCAATTACTAGCAGCTCTCATTTCTGTTGTACATCGAGTACATGGGACATGCCTCCAGGGATGACTCGAGAAACTTTGACTCTTTGCAAAGCCTTAACTCCCTCTTCTCCAGCAATGAGCTGCTGTAGTTAAGGAATTATATTGGTGGAAATCAGACTCGGGGCAGAAAAGCTGCCCAGGCAAATACCCATCCCGGTCCCATGATCTCTGCTGTTTCCCTTGGTGTTTTGCTGCTGCTCCTGGCAGGTTGCTTGTCTTGCAAAACCAAGCCTGCTCTCGCTGCAGGGATGTGAGACAGCAAATACCTCACTAGCTCTGGTTTCTGAGCAAGGAATCACATTTCGAATGTGCTGAGAAACCCCGAGAGAGCTTTGCACGCTGGAGGCAAAGGTTAAGTGATTGCTGGTTGGTGGCTAAACCCAGGCCTGGGGAGGAAAGGGGCTGGGAGCAAATCAAAGCAGGAGCAAGCAGAGGTTTGTTCGGGGCTGTTCCAGAAAAGTTTCACTTGGCACACAATGATTCTGCTTTCGGGTGATTTGACCCATTGCCAAATCGTTCTTCCTCCCATGGGATGCTTGGATCCATTTAGCTGGAACAAGCGCCAGAGGGAGAGGGATATGCCCTTGGGCTGTGGTTGATCCGGGGTGTTAGTTGGGCATTCACAGGGATCGCCTGCATGATCTGAGCCAGCTTCAGTTTGATGTGCAGCCCTGGAGCTCATGTGTACAGGGCTGAAACACTGCCTCAGCCAGGGCAAGGGCCAGTGGGGCTGGCAGAGAGCTCTGGGATCAAGGCAACGTTAAACAGTGCCTGGAGAGGGTGGGAGCAGCCCTGAGGTGTCTCTGTGGCACAGGGCAGCCTGAGGCAGCGTCCAGGTTGCCCTGGAGCACTGCAAGGAGCAGGGCAGAGGTAGTGCAATCCCATATATAGAGCAGATAAACTAAGTCTCATTAATGCACCCTGAGAGGTGGTGAGGGGCCAAGAGCAGTCACAGCTTTGCTCCCAGACCTCTCCTGGTGCCCCATTCTGCACCTCTCTCTTCCCTGCATCCCCCAAGACTGGGGTTTTACGCTGTCAGGCTCATGGCTACATTTAGCTTGGGTGCAGCTCTTGTGTGCTGAAGCTTAAAAGTGAACTGGGAAGATAACCCCAACCCACACGTGTTATCCCAGGTTTCCTCCTGCTTGACTGGCACTGGAAATGCAGCAATTGCTTCCTTATGCAAAGCCGTACCTGAATCATAGAATAGTTAGGGTTGGAAAGCACCTTAAGATCATCCAGTTTCAGCCCTCTGCCATGGGCAGGGACACCTCACACTAAACCATGTCACCCAAGGCTCTGTCCAACCTGGGCTTGAACACTGCCAGGGATGGAGCATTCACAACCTCCTTGGGAACCAACTTCCCTAGGTATGTTAGACCAAAACACCTCCTTTGCTCACTGACTGCCAGCACAGGTAGAGCAGATGGGAGTGGGTTTGCCCTCACCACTCCATTGCTTTGCCTTGTCCCTGCAGCCCACGCTGAGCCAGCAGTGTTTTGAAGGAAGGTGATTCATTTAGGTCTCAGTTAGCCCCAAAACTACTAATTTGAGGGGGGGGGAGTGTATTTGCTCTTTCCCTAAGGTAGAGCTGGCAGACAGGTCCTCTCAGGGTGTGCTACAAGCTGTGCATTGGGACTGTCACCGAGTGGCTCTCCAGGTCTTGCCCAGGTCTCTGTGCCTGTCTGTGTGTGCCCCCCAGCAAAGCACTGCTCCATCCCCATGCCACCTTCCAGAGGGAAGCTGCAGCACCAAAGGGAACCTTGCCACTTTCTACCAGAGTTTTCCAGGCACTAAGAAAGCCCTGGGAAAAGCCAATGGGATGAAGGGGAGGCCGGGCTGTGGCTGAGGATGCTGACAAGAGGCAGGGTGGCTATGGAGCTTTGTCACTGCAAGGCTGCTTCCTATCGTGATTTGAGCATGTCGAGCCTGAGGTTTTGGTAACTGGTTAGCCACATCCATTCCACAGTGGGGTTTTGTTCTTTCTCTATGCTCATTTCATAGCCAGGAAGGCCACAGTGATTTCCACTGTGCTGTATCTCCACAGAGCCCATCAGCTTGTCCTGAAGTCGTTAGGAAAGACTCCTGGCTGATTCAGACCAACTTTTACTATTATTACTAATAGTATTATTACTAATAGTATTATTACTAATAGTCATGAAGCAATTCATGAGTTGGCTCCATTATAAAGCCCAGTTAAATTGTTATGAGAGTCTGCTTTCTGTACGTGCTCTGTAAATCCTGGGCTCTGGAGGCTTCCTGGTGCTCGTTCCAGCCAGCTCTCCTCCCTCCATAATTAATGCTGTTCCCTGCATTAACTGCTCCCAAGGACAGCGCTGCAGGGTGCAGCTGGTTCTGTTGCCCCTCCCAGCACCAGTCTTTTACTGGGAAAAGGGTGTAGCACCAAACAATGCAGCACTGGGGTGCGGGAGCCCCATGGTCATGAATTCTTGGGGTGTTCTTGTATGTGGCTGCCTCAGATCCTGCTCTTTACACAGGGCTTGTGTCCGGACCCCAGGGCAAAGCTAAAGGGGGTCTTGGACAGGGAGATTCCCCCCATATGCAAGGGGTGACCCAGCTCCTCTGGCCCATGTGCAAGGGCTTTGCTTGGAGGTTTCTGCCTCACAACATGCCCCCAGCTCCTGTGCAAGCTCCCAGGCCATGAGGCTGCTCTGAATGCACAAGTGACCTGCAAACAGCTTCGCATCTACTTAGGGAGGAGGGAGGAATCTGTGGCCATGGGTTGCTGCCTCTCAGCACCCAGGTCTATGCAGCAGTGTGCATCTGATAGAGGTGCTTCCCAGAGAGGTTTGGGATGTTTCTTTCCAAGGGAAAACGCTGATTCACTGGAGCGAGCGTTTCAGTGGAGCGTGAGCCAGTGGCTCGGGTTAACAGGCTCCAGGCGGGTTGTGGTGCAGTGATTCGTGCAAGGCAGGATGCTGGTCTCCTGCCAGCCCATGTTCCTGTTTATAGTCTTCAAGCTCTTTGGGTTTTGGTTGCTTCCCACTCCTTTGGGTTCCTGTGGGGTGGCAGGAACCATAGTGCTGGGCATTGTGGCCTGTGGCAGTGGCCTCCTGGGGCATGACATCAAGGTTTGATCTGCTGGGGATATTCGGGCACTCGATCAAATGTGTTCCTTCACACTGCACTGCACAAAGGGATGTGTGCAGTGCCTCGAGTGATGCCAGGTTGGGTTTCACCCTGCCCTGGGTGCAGGGAGGTGATGGAGGGATGGGACTAACCGCACATAGAGGCTCCCCTGTGCATCAGGAAGATGCTCCTGCATCTTGAAGGTGAAGAGTGACCCTCACAGTGTCACAGAGGGAGGGGATGAATGGCTGGGGTGCCCTGGGATGGAGCAGGGCTGATGGAGTTGCATCAGACTAAGCATAAATCAAAGGGAGAAACAACAGATACAGAGAAGTGCAGCACAGAGTGGGGAGGTACCAGCAGCTACAGGGGTGGCAGGGGAGAGGGGGACACTGGGATGTCTCAGTGCTTGCCAGGGCTGCAGCCACAGGAACACCATTGTCCTGAAAGACACCGTGTGTTGCCAAAACAGCTTCAGAGCAAGAAGCCAGTTATCAGCGTGTTTGTTTTCACTTGTGTCTCTGTAAAAGGGTTGAAAGTGCATCAGTTTCCTGAGAGGATGGGGATGTTTGTGCCGGTGGCTCTGCAAACAAAACCCAGATACAGGCAGAGAGGGAGGGGTTTGTGTTTGCACTGTTGGTGTCCCTTAGGCTGGGGATTTGAATGAACCCTGGCAGGAGCAGAAGGGAGGATGGGCTCCCCAGGGATGCGGTGTGGGTACCAGAGCTATGGGTTGGCAGCCTGGGAGCTGCTCCAGAGGTGATGGCAAGGTCTCATCTCTGACACCTGCACAGCTCCTTCTGCCTGGGGCCGAGCAAGCTTTGCTCCCTATGGGAGAGCCCATGCAGGGCTGGAGAGGCAGAGGGGCTCCATGGCCTCAAATCCAGAGGGAAGCACTGTGTTAATGCGGCATGAAAGCAGCCCGGTGCCCCGAGAGGCTGCGTGGCTGTGGCAATGGCTGCGTGCAGCCGCTGTGGGAGATGCTGTCTTCACTAAACCGGTCTGGACCCAATCCAGCGCTGCCAGAGTCCTCCCAGAGAGGTTTTCCACCAGGGCTGTGCAAGCCAAGGCTGCCTCTGCCTGCACACCACATCTGCTCCCTGTGCTGATGCCTCTTTACCTGGTCCTTACAGACAATCCTGGTGGGAGACAGCGGCGTGGGGAAGACATCTCTGCTGGTCCAGTTTGACCAGGGCAAGTTCATCCCTGGCTCCTTCTCTGCTACCGTGGGCATTGGGTTTACGGTAAGAGCCCAGCCCCTGGTCCCTGCGTTGTCCAACCTCACTCACCCTTGGGAAAGCTGTTTTATTCGGGTAATCACAATCCATGATGCTTTAAGTAGTGCTAAGCATGAAGACTTGGAGTCATTTGCTTTGAGGGGCTGGTTTGGCTGTCTGCTTGCTGGGGGCTGCTGGCAAGGATGGAGGATGGATGAGGCTTCACATCCCAATACCCTCTGTGAGGCTGTGCCTGGGTGCGTGTCCTGTCTGCAGCCCAGGCAGGGAATAGTCAGGCCGATGGCAGCAGCACCTGGGAAAGGCAGTTGGCCACTATCCAGTGCTATGTGCAGAGCTGCCACAGGGCCACTGAGTGGCTCCAGTGTGTGTGTGTCCCCTCTCCTGAGAGAGCCTGGGACAGAGACCGCTTGGGACCTCCCTGCACAGCATCCCTCCAGCATCCATGATGAGGTTTTTACCCACAGGATGCCTGTCCCCCATGAAGAGGCTGTTACCTACATGGGTTTTGTCTCTGGTCGAGGCTAAGGAAGCAGAGAACTGTGGTACCAGCATGGGGTGCCCATGCAGTGCCGAGCCCTGGGCAGGCAGAGGAGGCTCAGGCACATTGCTGATCTCTGCCAGCTCCCAGCTGTAAATGGGATGCTTCTGCATGCCACGTGTGGAGGTGATGCTCAGCCAGGCGCTCCTGCCTACACAGCTCCGTGAGCACCGGTGTGGCTTGCCCTGTCCTTCCAGCCTCCCTCCCCAGCGAGCTGCAGGGGAGCTCAGCCACTTCCAGGAACTCCGAGTGCCTCCTGCCTTCAGCTCTGGGCACTTTGTGGCCAAAGAGTGCGCATAAACTATAAATCTGGTCTGGTTCGAGCTACAGGACTGGAAATACAGGTTCCCTTTCCCGAGGGGCAGGGGAAGGCTTGGCTGGAGAAGGAGCTGGCGGCAGGGGTGGGTGCTGCCACAGAGGGCATTGCCTTCACCCTAACAGTGTTGAGGGGCTCTGAACCCCATCAGTGTGAGCAGGGATGTGGGGTTGCATTGAGATCAGGCCTGATGCGGGGGAGATGGGCTGTGTATCCCATGGAGAATAAATGAGAGGGGCTGAAGGCTCCTGTCTGTGGAGCAGTGCTGGAGACACACAGAGCGTGGACCTGGATGGGGTTTTGTGGAGTGAGTTTTTGGGTAACACATCCCTGGATCTTTCCCCACATGAAGAGCACAGAAGCGGTGCCCCAGTGCCTGGTGCAGGATGCTGGGGGCTCTGAGCAGCTGAGGACACAGGAGCCACGGCAGCCATCCCGGCACCGGCTTCCCGCAGCGCTTGGCTTCCGGCTGATGGGTGCTGCTTCACTTCCCTCCTGGTCTCACTGCGCCTTGATGCTAACCCGGGGCAAAACCTCACCCTGAGGTGGGCTGGAGGGATCCCCACTGATCTGGTGTGGCAGGGCTGGTTTGGGGTCTCCATCCCCAAATGGGGTACAAGAGGCTGTTTACTTGTAGAGTGAGCAGTTGCTTCTCCTCTCCCCATCCATATACCCAGAGGGATGCACCAGGGCTGTGCCTGCTGTCCGGTGCCACCGAGCCCCCGGCAGACCCAAGCATCCTGGGGTCCCTGATGCAGGGGGCAAGTTTCCAGCCTTGAGCCTTCCCTTCCTCACCCCTTGGCCGGGCTGGGCAGGGAGGCGGCCGGAGCGCAGCAGCGGGGGGGTGGCACTGCCTGGGGAGGAGGAGGAAGAGGAGGAGGAAGGCGCGGGTGGGGTCCGCGGCTCCCTCTGGCCCCGCCGCGTCGGGACTCGGCGGCTCCCCTCGGGCGCACCATGAGCGGCCCCAACGGGGCGGCAGAGACCGGGACCCCCCCGGCAGACAGTGGGGACCCTGCGGAGGGGAGCGGGACCCTGCCGGCGCTGCCCCGGGACTACGAGCTGTGCGGCAAGGTGGGAGGCGGCGAGGGGGGCAAGAACGGACCCCCCCAGGCCCTGTCGGGGTGGAGGCTGAGGGGTCTGGGGGGGGGTGGGAGACCCGGAGGGGGTCCCGGGATCGGGTCCCGCGATCGCGCCCAGGAAGCGGCTGCGGACCGGGGAAGGGGAAGGGGGAAGGAAGCGGCGATCCCAGCGGAGCCATCCCCAGCGCTGCCCGCCCCTGCCCTTGGGGGAGCCCCCATGTGGGGATGAGGGCCCAGCTGCCCCCCGGGAGGTGGAGGAGACAGGGGGAGGCCTCTGAAAGCCGGTCCTGTCCTTCTCCGGGCAAGGGGGCTCCAGCCAGCTCGGCAGTGGTGTCCCCATCATACAGGGCAGGGATGCAGGACTCCATTCAGCCCATCGCAGCATCCCAAGGGCAGTGGGGACAGGGGCAGTGTGCGTGCCCCGGAGCCGAGCCAGCCCCCACAGCCACCCTAAACCACTTTTATTCCTTTGCCTTTATCCTCCCCGCTCCGCCTCCTTTCAGTGGAGGGCAATTTTTGTGTCAGAGGGAGGAATTCAATTGCCAGCTTGACCTGGAGTGAGGTGGAGGCAGAACCGAGCAGTGTTCCCAGCTGCCTGGACTGGGTCAGGGTGTCCTGGAGCAGGATTTGACCCGCAAAGTGAATTGGAAGGAGGCAGAGCTTGTCCAGCCCCCAGCTCTGGCTGTGCTGGTCCAGGAGGGTGGCCGTGGCTCACTGTGTTCAATGGGGGCAGTGGAGCTGTGTGGGTTCTCTTGGCAGGCTCCAGGGTGGGCTTGTGGGGATGGACCTTCCTGATGGAGTCCTGCACACTCCTGTTTTTAGGCAGGGAGTAGATAAAGTCACCATCAGGTTAATTATTGCTGGGCAGGAAAGGGCTGCTGCCTGCAAGCAGGAAGGAGAGCAGGGCATCGGGGCGTTGGATAAGGATGTGGTTATGGAGACCAGCATCGGTCCGGGGTGCTGCCCGCCCAGCTCCGTCAGTGCCGGGGAGCCCAGGCTGAGCCTGTTTGCTTAGCAGGAGGGGAAAAGGAGCTGTGTTTGCTTTGGTGTCTGCACCAGCAGGGTGAGAGTCCTGGACACGGCGGGGCTTGCCCAAGCCATGCATCATAGAATCATGCAATAGGGTTGGAAAGGACCTTGAAATCATCCAGTTCCAACCCCTTGGTGCACCCCCCGGGGGTCCCATCCCATCCCCAACCCATCAGAATCAGCCCAACCAGAGGGAGAGAGGGGACCTGGAGGAGGGGGTCAGCATCACCCCAGCGATGCTGCTGCATCCCGGCCCCGCTGACACCTCTCCCTGCATGCATCTTTCAGGTGATGCTGCTTGGAGACTCGGGCGTGGGGAAAACCTGCTTCCTGCTCCAGTTCAAAGACGGGGCCTTTCTCTCCGGGATGTTCATAGCCACCGTGGGCATAGATTTCCGGGTGAGACCCCACAGCTGCCGGCCCCTCGCCTCCCCTCGCTTACACCTCAGCCAGGATGGGGCCCAGGGGAGGGGGGATGCAGGGTTTCCAGCCTCTGCACCCCAAGCACCAGCAGGCACCACCTGAAACCCTTCCACCTCTCCCTGGGAGAGCGGTAACAGACACAAGAGCCCGCTGGAAGCATCACGTCTTGTCTTTACATCAGCAAACAGCCTTGGTTTAGCCCATCTGGTGGCTGCGTGGGCTGGGGCGTGCAGTGGGTGACCAGCACATTCCACTGGTGGGGACAAACATGGTTGGGGTAGTTTTATGCCTTGAAAGGGCTGAAATTGGCTGCTGAGGAGTTGTTATGGCCACAGGATCCCCTTGAAACCCTCCCCATTGCTCTCTGCTCCCCAGTCCCAGCTGCAGGGGATGCAGGGGCTGGCTGTGTTTGCAGCAGGGGTTTGAGCAGGATGGAAGTGAAGGGCTCTGCTGTGGCTGCAGGCACGTGTCGAGTGTGGCTGTGTGTGGTTGGCGCTTCCTCTGCCTCCGCAGCTGCAGTTGCTCCGGTTCTCTGCTGCCTTTAGGCTGCTCTTGGCTTGCAGGGGGTGAGGAGCAGGGGCTGGGTTTGCTTTGGGGGGGTCTTGTGGCCTCTTCTACCACCAAAGCCATGGGAGAGGGAAAACGCCACATCCCATTGCTGGGGTGTTACCAATTCATAGGTGCCTTGTGCGAGCATCCCCTGCAGCATCTCCCTGCTTTAGGTCATTTCCAGTCTCCCAGGGCCTGGTTTTGCTCCATTCAGCCCATTCGCTCAGGCTGTTTCATCTCCACATGGGCTGAATTTCCCTTTCAAACAATTCCAGGCAACCAAATTATTTATGGGGCTCCTCTCTTTCCAGACTCCAACCACGGTTCTTCAAGAGCCTTACAATAGCCCTGCAGTAACCCCTGCTCTGCTTCCTTCTGGCCTCTAGGGAGAAGTCCCTGCACTTCCAAGTTGAATACAGTGGTTGCTTAAGCTCTGATAACTGCCTCCCCTGCTCACTTGCAAACGTGTCTTCCTTTCCCAGTCCCAGCCCCGTCTCAAACCACCCTAACAGTGAGATTTCCTCCTGCTGTGCTGGATAAAGCCACGTTCTACCTGCACCCCCCCTGCATCATCAGCCAGCCCTTAGGAGCCACATGGGGTGCTGGCTGTAGGAGATAAGTGAGGCACTGCATCTAAAACAGGCTGGGATCTTGTCCCGTTTCCATCAGAGCCTGAATCTGCTCTTTTCCACCCTGGCACAAGGGGATGCTGCTCTGGGATGCTCCTGTAGCTGCAGCCCCACAGCAGGGCTGTGGTTTGTAGCAATGAGGCTTCAATGTGCAGCTCCATGGGCAGCCTGGCTTCATCCCACCAACCAGGGGCAAGCAGTCAAGGGGATGGGGCATGGATGCTCCACACTGGGGCTGGATGGCATCCGTGCCAACACTGATGGATGGGTTCTCCTTCTCTTCTGCAGAACAAAGTGGTGTCTGTGGATGGTGTGAAGGTGAAGTTGCAGGTGAGCTTCGGGAGGGGATGAGCAATTCCCATAAGGATTGCTGGAACACCCTCCCCAGGCTGAGCGCGGTGTCCGCTTGGAGCCATTGGGGCATCCCCATGCCAGGGGGCTCCTCTCCCTGCTCTCACCGGGGTGGCTTCTCAGCAGATCTGGGACACAGCAGGACAGGAGCGCTTCCGCAGCGTCACCCATGCCTACTACAGGGATGCCCAAGGTGGGTTTGGTGCCCAGCAGGGATGGGGGAGACCAGCCAGAGAGCATCCCTGCAGCAGGGCCATGCCTCTGCCTCTTCCCTTCCAGCCCTGCTCCTGCTCTATGATATCACCAGCAAGATGTCCTTTGACAACATCCGTGTGAGTCCCCTCTGTGGGTCGGGAGCATGGTTTTCCCCAGGGATTGTTCTCGTGGGTGCCCTGTTTGGGGCAGTTTGAAGCCTGGTTGACATGTAAAAGCTCTCTGTTGTGGCCAGACCCAGCCAGGCAGGAGCTATTCCCCAGGGATGCTTGGCTGGGTGCTGCATGGCTGGGTGCTAGAGGTTTGGGGTGGGATGAACTATGCATAGACTTGGGCTGCAGCCAGGAGATGGGGTGTTCTGGGGACTGGTCAGCTGTGATGCTGGAATGGTTCCCATGTTAAAGTCACTTTCCCCTATCTCATGGCAGCGGGTGAGGGCTGGGAGGGGAGGGATGGATGCACCGCTCACCCCAACACAGCCCCGCTGCCCCACAGGCCTGGCTGACGGAGATCCATGAGTACGCCCAGAAGGACGTGGTCATCATGCTGCTGGGCAACAAGGTGCGTGCAGGGTGTCCTTTCCCCCCGTGGTTTGCTGTGCTCTGCTCTGCCAGCCCAGCCCTTGCCATCCCCATGGCTATGGAGGGATGCGGCTCGGTGGGTGCATCCTGCCTGCACCCTCTGCCGGGCTCTGGTGCTTTCTGGGCTCATCCAGGCCCAGAGGTGACCCCAGAGATGTGGGGGGTCAGGAGGGTGTGACAGGACCAGTGTTCCCGGCAGCCAGTGGAGGGCAGCACCAGGCTGAGGCTCCCGGTATGGGATGCTGCTACATACCGGATGCTGCAGGGTATGGGATGCTGCAGTGTATGGGATGCCCACCCAGGGCCTGGATGCACCCCCAGATCTCAGGTAGCCCCAAGCCCCAGAAGGCCGACCGGATCCCTTGTTCTCTGGAAGTTCCAGTTTTCCAGTGCCCAACTGGGTTATGGATTTTCCCCTGGGACTGGATTCCCCTTGGTTCCTGGATGAAGCTGGGTACTTGATGCCCAGCAGGGTTCCAGGAGGCCCCTTCTGGGTCCAAGTACCGGATGCTGCCCTAGGTCCCCAGTGTCCCCAGGTCGCAGATTCCGCCCCCATCCTCAATGCCCCCAGGTCCCAGATGCTCAACAGCTCCTGGATTCCCTGGGCACCGGATGCTCTCCAGTCCCTGACTCCTGCAGTTCCTGGCAGCCCCCTTTGCACCCCATAGTGCTTGCCAGGATACCCCCAGGGTGCCAGCCAGCCCTGGTATGTGGTGACACCTCCCTTCCCTTGGCAGGCGGATGTGAGCAGCGAGAGGGCCGTGAGGACAGAGGACGGAGCATCACTGGCCAGGGTGAGCCATGCTGGGGTCTAACCCTGCTGCAGCCCCCCCAGATGACTGCACGTTGTGCATGGTCCCCACACAGCCATGCCAGCCCCTCTGATGGGTGCCCAGACCTGGCTCTAGCACAGGCAGCGTGGCACATATAACCTGGGGCAAGGTAGGGAGGGGATGGCACCTTGCTCCCAAGCATCAGCCAGGCAACAAGGGCAGGGGGTGGGTTTGGGTCTCTGGGTGATGGGGCTGTGCTGCCCTTGCAGGAGTACGGGGTGCCTTTCATGGAGACAAGCGCCAAGACGGGCATGAACGTGGAGCTGGCATTCCTGGCCATTGCCAAGTGAGTATGGGGGGGTGCGGGGGGTCTCCTGCAGCACCAGCGGCTCAGGGGGGGTTAATGCAGTCCCATGGCCGCAGGGAGCTGAAGCAGCGCGCGGTGCAGCCGCAGGACGAGCCCCGCTTCCAGATCCACGAGTACATCGAGGCGCAGCAGAGGAAATCCAGCTGCTGTGCCTTCGCCTGAGAGCTAAGGGGGAGGCAGGAGGGGGACACAGCAGATCCTGCCCCTGAGATCCTGTGGGAACCAGCCTCTGACCAGCCAAGTGCGGGCAGGACAATACAGCGGAGTGAGGAGAAACATCACCCCAGCATCAGGATCCTGCCGCCCTGTGGGACAATGCTTGGGAATAACCATGGTGCGATGGCTGCCAGCCCAGCAGGGAGCCACCGTGATGCCTCCATCAGCCAAGCAGGATGCAGGATGTGGCTCCACACCTCACTAAAGGCCCCTTGGAGTGCCTGGAGGGGTTGGATGTGTGCCATGGACAAGCCCTCATGCAGCCCATGGCCCTCTCCTCCTCTGAAGCAATCCCTGCTCTTGGCACTGCTCTCATCCAGCTGGAAGGGCCTGATCTAACCCCTGCATCCCAGTGCTGCCAATGACCACGCTCAGCCAGGGCTCCTCACTGCTGTGGTTGCTGCTTTGTCCTCCTGCCGCCATGAGGGCAGAGATGTCCCTGTTGTGTCCCAGTCTTGTTGGAGGGAGGGACTGGGATGAGGAAGCATCCAGCCAAGCCTGTTCCCTGCCCATGCAGCTGACATGAGAAATGAGACTCCCTTGGGAGCACCCCAATGCACTTGGGGCATTTCTAGTGCACACAGCAATGTGGAGAAACCTTTACTTCCCCTCTCACGCAGTCACAGGAATTAAGAGACTTCATTTTTATTAACAACAGAAGCCTTTTTCTTTCCAATCCCTCCAGACAAAACCACCTCTGGCCTCACGCTGGAGCTGATGGGGTGCAGGTGCCAGGTTGGCCTGGGGCTGCTGCTCCTGCTGGCTCCCATCGCTGCACATGGAATACAGCCCTTTTCTTCCTGCTGCTGGCAAACAGCAGCCAAAACCCACTCTCTGAAGAGAAGATGCCTGAGATGCTTCAGCCAGCAAACGCTGCTACACTGGGCACCAGGCTGCAAGGCTCTGTCCCCGCATCACTGCACATCCCCAGTGCCACGTCAACCCCTCCATCACGCTCCATCACCCCCAGCACTACCCAGGGCAGGGGGTATTTGGTATTTAGATGAAGACCTGAAGCGAAGGGCAGTGGCAGAGGGGACAGCACAGCCGCACGCCAGGCAGTGCCCAGCACATCCATCCCCACCAGTGGTTCCCCTCTCTCTGCCCCCCTGCTGCCCATCTCTTTACTTGCCCCGGTGCCTCCTTTGCTGCTTCCCCGCTCCCGGGTTTCTCTTTGCAAGTTTTCACATTAAAGCCGGGTGTTTCCAAGCTTTGCCTCCTCCTGGGTGTTTTATGGCGTGAGAAATCCCTGCCCCGGCTCTGCACCGTGGGAGGCTCCTGCAGCCAAGCACTGCAGAGCAATGGGGCTGCGGGGCCCCCCCAGAGCAGCCGTGGGGCGGGAGAAGCACCCGCGGTCCCTTCCTCCCCACTGAGGCTTTCATTATACACTTCAGCCAGTCCAAAGGTGAGAGGGGAAGAGCAAACAGGGCCTGTTAAATTAAAACCAACCTCCTCCCCTGCTGTTCTCATGGTGCGGAGTCCAGCATTCCCCAAATAACTCCGTCTTCCCACCAATGGCGTGGCTGCGGCCGCTTGGCTGATGTCTGCAGAAAATGCTGGATGGCTTCAACACAAACAGACGTTGGCTCTTTTCTGCTTTCCCCCCTCCGGCCCAAGCTCCTTTAACGTCACAGGGAGCCACAAAGGCCGTGGTAGGAGGAGGCAGCGCCGGTGCTGCCCGTGCCCTGCCACTCCATGGGCGCTCTGGAGTACCATGGACCCAAAAGCAGCTCCGGCTGTTTCCTGTGCTGCTGCTTTTCCCTCTTATCGTGGTCCCCTGCTTAAAACAGCCCTCTTGGGGCTGAGTTTGGTTTCCTGACTTGGAGCAGCATCCCCAAAGAGCATCCCACTCTGTCCTCACCCATGGTTGTGGAGCTGTGCCCCACACTCCCCCCCTTTCCAAGGGGAGGGCTGTGCAATGGAACCCCTGTCCTGGAGCTGTACTGTGACACTCGTGCCCCGGTTTTCCTCTCCGCAGGCATCTGCTGCCGCTGCCGTGGGATTCCTCTCCGCTGCCT
Source organism: Neopsephotus bourkii (assembly GCF_033783945.1). Classification (NCBI taxonomy): domain Eukaryota; kingdom Metazoa; phylum Chordata; class Aves; order Psittaciformes; family Psittacidae; genus Neopsephotus; species Neopsephotus bourkii. The sequence continues at coordinate 6,510,868 of NW_026902223.1, forward strand.
TTCTCAGGGCTGAGCGAATGCTCAGCCAAGTGGAGGAAACAAATGAGCCCACCCTCTGCTCCCAGCCCGGCCCCATGGAGCTGCAGCATGGCCACCCCCAGCACACGGGGGGTGTCTCGCCCGCCGGGGTCCCTGCAGCCGGGCCTTGGTGCAGAGCCGCAGAGGGACGTGTCCTGCGCTGCTGTCACCTCCTTGCTCACCGCCTGCAGCATGGTTAAACGGGATCCCGGGTGTCCTGAGGACCTTTGGCCAGCTTGAACTTCACCCAGGCCTGAAGCCCTGCCGTGAGACACACCAGTGGTACCCCCGTGCCACCCTCCACAGGACAACGCTGGGAGACAGGGGCCAGTTTGAGTCCAGGCTCGCTGCTGCCTTGCTCTGCCCTGGCTCGCTGGAGACACCAGGATCTCACTCTTACAACCCCCCCTGCAGCCATTTCTGCTTCCCAAGCTGCCACAGCGCACATGGGTCCAGGGTAGGGGCAGAGCAATTCCCTCCCAGGGTTTCCTTCACCTCCCTTCCTCGGGACCCGCAGCTCCAAGGCACCGAGTGGGACCCGGTGCTGCTCGGGGGACCGGGGGTTGCTCTCCTGTTTCCGCCGCACAGCGGGTTACCGGTGAGCGCGGCCTCCGGCGCTGCTTTCCCACGCAGTTTCACTTTGGGGTTTTTACTTCACATTTGAAGCACCGAGCACCCTCCAGCCCTCCCCGTCGAACCGGCCTTGGAGAGCCGGGCAAGGGGACAGGAGCTTCGGGCTCCGAGAGGCTGGTGCATGCCACCTCTCCTGGCCGTGCCCCGTCGGGGCTGTTCGCGGTGACCCCGGGGGGAGAAAGAGCCAGCCCACGGACAGGGAGTGTGAGGGGTCAGCGGTGAGAGGAGACTGGCCCGGCTGGCTACCGGGACCCAGCGGAGGTGGCCCCGGGGACTTGCGAAGACCCCGCTGTCGGCGCTAGGACCCTGCGGTCATGACGAGAGATCATAGTAACATCCCCCCACCCTTGTCTAATTTGCATAACCACGCCCCGAAATAGGGTTGACCACGCCTACCGTTTCCTTGTGTGGCTGCCCTCGCCCCGCCCCGCTCTCCTATTGGTGTCCGGTCACCCCTCGCCCCGCCCCTCAGTATAAGATTGGCGGACGGGAGGGGCGGCAGCGCAGAGTGCTCGGTGGGACGGGTCGGGCGGTGGCGGGAGGCTTGGACCCGCCATGAGCAGCAGCGCGGTCCCCGCGGCACGGCTCTGCCGCCTGGAGCGGGGGCCGGACGGGTACGGCTTCCACCTGCACGGCGAGAAGGGCAAGCCGGGTCAGTTCATCCGGCTGGTGGAGCCGGGCTCACCGGCCGAGCGCTCGGGGCTGCGCGCCGGGGACCGGCTGCTGGAGGTGGATGGCGAGAACGTGGAACGGGAGAGCCATCAGCAGGTGGTGGAGCGCATCCGCGCCGCCGCCGGTGCCGTCAGCCTGCTCGTCGTGGACTCAGCGACCGATGAGCAGCAGCTGCAGAAGCACGGCGGGGAGGTCACCGAGCCCTCCGTGAGCGGCGGGCAGGCGGCCCCGGAGCCGGCGGAGCCCGCGGCGAGGGAGCCCAGCAGCGGGCAGAGGGTAAACGGGGGATCGGGGGCAGAGCGCTGGGAAGTTGGAGGGAGATGGGGGGGGGCTCGGGACCGGCCCCGGTTGTCGCCTCGCAGCCGAACGAGCAGGCTTGGTTGGCAGCCGCCGTGTCGGCGCCGGCCTCCCCCGGGCGCCCGGCGTGGTTTCGCTCTCGGTTCTTTCTTTTTCGCTTTGCTCGAAGCGCGGCTCCCCCGGAGCGCCCCGCCCCGGCTCCTTTGGTTTATTGATGCCGTTCCTATGTTAATGCTCCTTACCAGCCGCGCTGGGTGGCGAGCGGGGGCAGACCCGTAACCGAGCAGTGTCCCGGAGCTCTCGGGCCCGTCCTTGCCCTGCAGGGCCGGTAAAACCGGGTGGGAAAAGCAACAGGGAGCCAGGGCAGTGGCGTGTGAGCCCCAGCCCAGGGCTGGGTTAGGGGTGTCTGGCTTTAAGCCGCTCCAAAATACAACAGCAAAAGGCGTACAGGGTGTTTGTGGAGCTGTGGCTGCAGGTATTGGTGGCATCACTCATGCCCTGAGTGTAACCAGTCTCTGCTATGGAGTAATGGCAGAGCCTTTTCCAAGTCGGAAGGGTCTGATCCTGTCGTCGGTCCCCATGTACAGACACCTACTAATGCAGGAATGTTGGCTGCAAGGGGTACGTGGGAGCAGCGATGGCACAAATAAAGTGATGCAGAAAGGTGAGGAATTGAGAAATAGCTGACCTTTCCTGCCCGGAGCCGTTCCTAAGAGACGCTCCCTGCTGCTGCAGACAACACTGCTTTCTGTTTACCCAGCAAAAACATAATGTTTGTTGTTACAACGGAGACATGGATGGGCTTCCCAGGAAGCAGGCTCCTGCTGTGCCTGGAACGTGAGGGGCGTTAAGGGGAGCTCCTATGGTGTGTTATCAACACAATGTGTAAAGGGTTGGTGCTACGGGGCCTTTCCAGCGCTGATGCTGAGCTCCAGGCAGACTTTGGTGCCTCCTGAGCCGGTATCACGCAGGGTTTTGTGGAGAATCATGTGATTTTTATTAGTTGTCTCCTGTTAGACTTTAGCCTCGTGCCAGCTGCCCATTGCCCCAATGGGGCTGATCCACTGCAGGGCAACGGTCTCACCCCTGCCTGGCTGAAGCATTGCCCCAGCATCTCCTCGATGGCCTTGTTCAAGTGGGAACAAACAGATTCTGTCCTCGTCTCTGCCCTGCTTGCCCCCTCGTCCCTCAGGTCTGGCTCCATACAGGGCTCTAGTGCTGCCCCACGCAGGAGGAACGTCCCTGCTGTCTTGTATCATAGTGCCAGAGCTCCCTCGAGGCTTGTGACACCGTCTGTGCTGTGCTTTCTGCTCCCACATCTCTCCATGGGCTGCGGAAAGTAAAAGGGATGCAGTTAATGCAGCTTGGGGCGCTGAGAATGTTCAGTCCCCAAGGGAGACAGAGCCCTGACATGGGGCATGGTGGCTGCCTGCTCGCAGGGGCTGTGCCGGAGCGATGCCAAGGGCATGGGAAGCCCTTTGAGGAAGCTTTGAGGGGGAAGCCCCAGCTGTGGATGCCCCACAGGCTCAGGGGACAGGCTTAGGGCAGTTACTGCAGTGGTTTCCCTTTGCTCAGGAGCAGGAAGTGGGTGCCGTGGGGTGCCATTGCCACACAGCCCCGGATGGTTTCTTAACAGGTATCAGGAAATCTTGTGTCCGGGGCAGGGGTGTAAAAGCGAGCAGGTTTGGAGGCATCGCCTCGGCTGGGTGGGAAGATGCCAGGCGGGATGGCGAGCCAAGCCGGAGCGGGCAGAAAGGGATTTCTCTATGGTGAGCAGGGAACACACTGGTGTGCCTGTTCTCTAGCTGCTGGCAGGCAGCCGGTGCCTGCAGCCCCCATCAGCCCCATCCCAGCCCATTGGGTTAGTGGGATTCCCCTGGGATTGCTGTGGTGGGAAGCAGGAGTTCTGCCTGTGGCAGAGTTCTGTTTGCTTTATTGGGCTGGACTTGCCTTTATTTACTTAAGGAGCCTGGAGACACTGGGAGAGCAGCAGCACCCGTACCCACGGCTGTGCGAGGAGTGAACACATCCCACCTCCAGGCAGGATCCATCCGCTCTCCAAACCCTCCTGGGTCCTGCATAGTTGGATCCCCCCTGGTGCCAGGGGGCTTGGGGACCCCCATGGGTCCCATTGCTGAGCAGGTTTGGGGGCATCCCTCCTCATTCCTATGGGTTTGCAGGTCCCCTGGTGCTGCGGTGGAGGTGATGAGCCCCCCTGTGCACCCCTCCTACAGCAATGAGCTAGTGAGGTGACACTTGCACAGCCCCGCAGCACAGGGACTGTCCCCAGAGCACTGTGACAGCTCCTCCTCCCCTTGCCTGCGTTTCCGGAGGCTTCAACTGCTCACGAGTGTCTTGAGACAGCTTCATGCAAACCACAGGGTGTTATCAGAGCACCGGCTGGGGCTGCACTTACCAGGGCAAGGCTTTAGCTACCAGCCCCAGGCTTCCCTATAGCAAATGCAGTGCTAAACCAGAGCCCTCTCTTCCAGCAGTGCTCATCCCTCCGTGTAAAACCCTCCCAGGGTTGGGTTTTGGAGTATAACAAGGAGCAGTTTCCCCCCCCCCAACACTTCCATTGGGAGCGTTGCACTGGGAATAGCCGGTGTCTAATTAGGAAATGAATTAAATTTCCTCTCGAGGCAGCTGCATGAAAAGCAGCTCCAGTCGAACGGGACGTGACGAGGATGCTGCGAGGAGGCTGCTTTGCATCCCCTTTGTATGGAGCCCCAATGCGTGCGCCAGATTTCAGGACCCGTGTGAATTTGCTGGCCCAGGCATCCTTGGAGCTGTTGTGTTTCTCTTTGGGAACGCTGCTGCTGCCGGGCTTGTTGCTGCTTGTAGGGCTGCAGGGAGTTTCCTGCCGCTTGGGCTTTCAAAAGCTGCCCTGAAGTCGCTGTTGTGGGGCTGGGAGATGGGGAGCGGGTCCTGGCACACACACACAGGGGGTCCCCACATCCCTCGGTGGCCAAAGGTGCTGGGGAGGGATGGTCTGACATGTTCCTGGAGGGAGAAGTACCCAAGTCCTGTTCTAGGGCAGGATGTGATGCTGCTGAGCTCCCCATTCCATATGGACATCTCTATGGGCAGATATCCCTCTCCCACCCATGGGGCACATGAAGGGGTGGCACAGGATGTCAGTGCTGGGGGCTGAGTCTGGCACCCCCCGCTGCCCTCCCCACCGGAGGCTGTAATTGCTTGTAACAGGCTCTGCTGGCTAATCCATGCCCCAGCACCACGCGCTGCTGGTGATGGAGGAGAGGATGCAAAAGCTTATAGAAATTAGGGGCATTTCCGTTTTCCTGCTGTTCAGCTCCCAGCTTTCTCTGTATCCCTTGGGACCCCCCTGGACAGGGAGATTGGGGTTTGAAGGGATGCGGATGCCCTACTGCAGGGTGTTTGTCCCATGGAAGATTGGATGCATTTATAGTTTTCCATTAGGAATGGTGGCTGCCACAGGGTTTCTGCTGGCACAAGGGGTTTGGGAAGGGTGAGGGCAGCCTGGCACGCTGCAATGGAGGAGCTGCCAGCCCCTGGCAGGGGGATGCTGTGGGGACCGGGTCATGGCTCGGCTGGGCTCCGCTAGCACCGGGGTGCTTCTGCCTTCAGCAGCGGCCTGTGAGGGCTTGATCTTCCCTGTCTGCCGTGCCCCCCTGTCCATCCATCCTGCAGGGATCCCCCCAGATCCATGGCTCCAGTGCCTCGGGGAACCTGGGCTGCCAGGGCTTTGTTGGTGTGGATGGGAGCGAAGTCCTCCCTCCTCCTCCTCCTCCTCCTCTCCTGGGAGCGCTGCCAGCGCTGCTTGCCGGGTGCTCCCTTCCTCTTTGTCCCCAGCTATCGGCATGGAGCAGCCCCGTGGTGCTGCCAAGGGCACCGGGAGCAGGGTTGCTCACAGAGCCTGAGCCCCCTTCCCAGGCCCTTCCTCCAGGCTCCTGCTTTTTGGCCTTGATTTGGGTTTTCCCTGTCCCTCAATAGGGATCACAGCCTGGGTGGATGGAGGGTGCAGTTGTAGCAGCCTGGAGGGGGTTTTGTCATGGCATTGGGCTTAGTGGTTGCAAATGCATCACCCTGGACCATGTGGGTGCCAGCACCCCAAGAACCAGGCTTTCCATGAGGGAGCAAAGGGGATTTCATGTACAGGGAATAAAGAGCAGCACAGCATGGGTATGGCAGGGGGAATCCATGCAGTGTGTGTCCCCAGCGATGCTATGGGTACCAAAGGAGAAAAACCACCTCAGAAGAAAGAATAAGTATTCACCATCCCTCCATGGTGAGGAACATTTCAGGCTTGGCTGCTGGGAGAGCCCTAACAAAGCCCTGGAGGTGGTGGCCAAGGCAGGATCAAACCATATTGTATATAATGATGTAGAAGTGGTGCTTGGGTGCTGGTGTTTGTGTTGCCTGGTTCCTCTGATGCTTCCTTGCATCCTGCTCCCAGGTGGGTGAAGGCAGCTTATGGGGATGCTCCTGTTTCTCCCCTCTACTCACAGCATGGAGAACTGTGCTCATGGGGAGCTGGTGCAGGGCTGTGGCTGCCCCAGTTGGGTTCCCTGGCCCTGGGTGCTGGTGGATCCACAGGTCGGGGTGAAACTGGGTGCAGATGAGCTGGGTGTTGTCTCCTGGAGAGGTGAATGTCCCGTCCTCATTGCCCAGATTGTCCCAGCTGATTGCTGCCCCGGTTGAGCTGGTTTCTCTGTTTTGCAATCCCAAAGGGTCCTGCTGGGACTTTGAGGTGCATCAGCATCAAGGCTGCTCTGCCTGCATCCCAGCTGCCTGTCCAAGTCCCATGGTTGCGGGGTGCTCTGGGGTGGTCCCATAGTTGGGTTTGCATCTTGCCAATGGGGTTATGGGGGGGACCTGCATTGGTGGCTGAGACTTCTCCTATAGCAAAAGCTTTCCAGGTAGAGTGGGTGGAGGATGCTCCCCAGCAGCCTGGCCTGTGTTTCCTCTTCCTCCTCCATGAGGTGATTGCAATCCTGATCCCAAAAGGAGGAGTGCTGTCTGGGAGCACTCATAATAACATATTTGTTTAACGTTTCACTGCAATTAGTGTGCCCTGCACGTAATTAAGTAAGTAGAGCTTGGGTTCATAGGGTGTTTGGCACCCTGTGTCCCACCTGGAGGTGTCTGGGTGCAAGTAGCCACAAGGATGTCACCCAAGCAGATACCTGATTGCCCTTGGCTGGTGGGGGGGGTTGTGGGAGCAGCTTTCCCACAGGCTCATCCCATTGCAGGAGGAGCTGCGGCCCCGGTTGTGCCGCATGAAGAAGGGTCCCAATGGCTACGGCTTCAACCTGCACAGCGACAAGAGCCGCCCGGGGCAGTACGTCCGTGCTGTGGACCCCGATTCACCGGCTGAGGCGGCAGGGCTGGCCCCCCAGGACCGCATCATTGAGGTACAGTGGTGGAGATGGGGGGGTTGCTCCATGGCATCCCGGTGCCAGGAGGTGACCCCGGTGACTCACGGCACAGCCGGTCCCCACCCAGGGGTGCAGCGCTGCAGAGGGCTGGGTGCTCATTGAGCACCCCATGGGTGTCCTTGGGGTGGGGCAGGCTGAGGACAAGGTGTGCAGTGGCTCCAAGCGCTGCCACTGGCCATGACCGGGGTGGGGATGGGACCCACAAGGGCAAGAACAAACCCTGCTGCTCACCAGGGTGTGGGGCTGGTGCCTCTCTCGGCATGAAGCTTTAGGGTCACTGGGGTCTGTGGACAAGGGGTTTGTGCCTTGCCCTTGATGCCCATCTCCTGCACCAGCACCAGGTCTATGCCCTGCTCCCTGCCTGCGTGATCCCGTGCTAATCACTCAGAGGAAAATCTGCTTTTAATGAGGTTTTGCTGCCTTCACCGCTAATCCCTGTGAGGCTGCGGGCACCTGTGGGGGCTATGGGGTGGTTGTGACTGGTACCATGACCGGTACCCGTTCCGGAGGGATGGATGTCCTGGGGCTCCAGCAGTGATGTGGTGCTGTGCCCACAGGTGAATGGGGTGTGCATGGAGGGCAAGCAGCACGCTGATGTGGTGGCAGCCATCAAGGCGAGCGGCGATGAGACCCGGCTGCTGGTGGTGGATGTCCTCACCGATGAGTTCTTCAAGAAGTGCAAGGTGGTGCCCTCGGAGGAGCATCTCACAGGTAGGTGAGGGGGGGTTTGTGCCACCTCTTTGTGCTCTGTGTCACCTTGTCACCAAACCCTGGGAGGTGGAGATCCCATCACCCCGGGGACAAACAGGGTCACCCAGCTCTGGGGAAGGCAGGTTTATGGCCCTGGGTTGCACTTTAGCAGGGTTTATGGCTTGGGGAGCAAACAGGCAGCAGCCGCCCTTCGCTCTCCTCCATAGCTTTGGCCCAGCCGTGGTCCCCTCCCTGTTTGTCACAGCGGTACCTGGGAGGACAGCGGGATATCACTGGGCTCTGTGTCAGGGCTGTCATCATGGGGATGTGCCTGGTGCCCAGCAGCATCCCCATGTGCTGTGGGGCTGCCTGTGAGCGTGGGTTAAAAGCTCTGCGACCTGGGCAGTGCTGGGTGAGCTTTGGCCACCTGAAGCCTTTGCCATGCTCTGCAGTCCCTGTTGCGAGGGGCAGAGCAAGCTCATCCTCACCCTGCACCCGTGTCCTTGTCCTGCAGGTCCCTTGCCAGAGCCAGTTGTCAATGGCGATGTAGGGAAGGTAAGAACCTTGCATTGCTTTTCATCCCATCTGTGCCAGTCCCCACGCAGGGACCCTGCCTGGTTAGGTCCCCTCTGCACATGGGTGGGTGATGCCACCATGGACCACAGTGCTCCTGGGCTGCCACTGGGAAGGGAGCCGGTGCCCTGCAGAAAGGGGATTGCTTGTGCTGCTGAGCATCATGGAGGGTTCTGCCTTCCTCCTCCATCCTCATCGCACTGCAGGGCTGGGAGCCCTTGTGCTGCTCCAGGGAAGCAGCATCCAGCCCTGCGCTGCCCTCCTCCTCCTCCTCCCGCTAAAACCAGGGCAATCAGGCCGGGGTTTAATCCTTCCCTGCCCCGGATGGGCAGCACTGGAGGCATTACTGAGCCTGGAGCTCGCCGGGGATTATGCATGGGGAGGGCGGATTTCCCAGCCCCCCGTGTGTGGAACTCAAAGGGGCCATTCCCAAAGCCCAGGGCTGGAGCTGCCCGGCTCACGCTTGCTCCCTGCTCCCTCCCAGGAGAACGGTGCAGAGCCGCGGTCCAGCTCCGTGTCCGAGAGCCCGTCCAGCCCCGGGCCATTGGCCACGTCCCCCAACTCCAGCGATACCCACAGCAAGGTAGGGCTGGGGATGCTGCGGCTGGGAAGTGGGGTCCAGGCTGTTGTAAGGGGCACAATGGGGCTGATGCAACCTCTTGCCGCCCCCCCAGTCTGACGCACAGGAGAGTGACAAGCGCCATTCAGCATCCGGCTCCCTCCTGGACCTCGACATCCCGTTGGCAGTGGCCAAGGAGCGGGCACACCAGAAGCGCACCAGCAAGCGGGCTCCCCAGATGGACTGGAGCAAGAAAAATGAACTGTTCAGCAACCTGTGAGGGTCCTATGGCCCCCCCTGGCCTCGCACCCACCTCTCCTGCATCCCCTCTCCATGCTCCACGGGGTACAGGGATGCTTCCCACACCCTTGGCTGGAGCGATGGGGCTCAGTGGGCATCCTGGCAGTGGGGTCCTGATGGGGGTTTTGGGCTAGAGAGAGGCTGGGGGTGCCCCCTCCTGTGAGCCTATCCCTGGGGTGCTCCTCCAGCCCTGCTCACCCTGGTAGGCACAAGTGGGGATCTGGTGGGGGGGGGAATCAAGGATTTGGGGTGACCTGATACCAAACGCTTCCTGCTGTTCCCTGGTTCTTCCTCCGTCCCAAACAAAGCCTATCTCCATTTGAGTCCCCCCCTGCATTTCCCCTTTAGCTGCAAAACCTGAGGCTTTGAGTGACTTTTAGCATCCCCAACCTGCCCGGCCACTGACCCACAGCAGTTCAGCCCCTGCCTTGGTGAGCTCCGTCCATGATAACCATATCCCTTTGTCCCTCTGGCTGCAGGGAGGGACACGGGTGCCCAGCATGGTGGGGACCCCCCCAGCACCCTGCCCCTGGGGCTGTTTTGGGAGAGGAGAGGGTGTCCAGAGCCAGCACAGCAAGCAATAATCACCTCCCTTGCTCCTGCTCACTCCTGGAGACAGAGCTGATCAGGGTTTGAATCCAACACTGTGTAATTTAAAGGCTTCTCAATAGACTCTTGTTTATTTTTCTCTCCAAAATAAGAGTTTTCCAATCACACTGTTTATTTCTTTTTTTTTTCTTTTTTTAATGTATTTTGTGGAAATTCTTCCTGTGGATGTTTGGTTTCCATGTGTTGCGATCGGGCGTTGTTGTACTGTCAAGCTAAAGAGAAATCCTGGGTACTGGAATAAACCTTCCTGACTTCATGTGTCTGGTTTAAGGCTAAACCCTCCCGCACCCCTAGGCTGTGTGGGGCTCATTGCTGTGCTGCAGGGGCTGGGGAAGAGGCAAGTAATGCTCCCAGGGGTGGGGGTCACTGAGGCTGGTTTGGGGGCCCCATAGCACCCGGTGTGGGGGTCAGACAAGGACTGGTTGGTTGCAGTGTGGGTTAATGCCTTGGGGTGATTAAAGGGCTTTAATCCCCCACCCTGGAGTGTGTGGGGGGGGGTGATGCAAGGCTCTAATCTGTGTCTGCTGGCCTGGCAGTAATGCTGGGGGCAACCAAATCAGCCCTCAGGTGCTCTGGGCAGGGTTTGGGGTAAGCCTGAACCCCCCTGGGTTGAGGAAGGCAGCTGGGATCAGTGGGGAAGAGGGTGTTTGTCCCACGTTGGTGGCTCTATGTCCTGTTTGGGGAGGGGAGCAGAGGAAAGCAGGGCAGAGTGCTGCTCCAACAGGGAGGTGGTGATGGTCCCGTGACTGGAATGGGCTGGGGGCACCATGGTTGATGCAGGACAAGGCAGTGTTACTGTGGTGTGCTGTGGACCCCCAACATCTTTGCCTTCTCTCCTCTGTCCCTCGTTTTGCACTTCAAACACTCATGACAGCTCCTCTGCTGAGCAGACAAGTGGTGGCAGAGATCTGCATGCAGCTCGAATGACAACCAGGTGACAAAGTGCCACTGCATCTGTGAGCCATGTGCAGGCTCTCACTCCCTGGAAGCTGGGGAAGCCCATTTCAACCTGCCTCATCCTCCAAGGTCGTGTGTTCTGTGGCAGTGCTGCTGAGTGAAGGTGAGCCCCTGTTCCCCTCCTTGCCCACCCTCACCCCCTTGGGGACAAGCACAGCATCCTCCTGCCTGGGATGGGGTGCAATGTCATGGCAGCAGCTGCCTGTGTGGGGCAAGACTGGGGGCACCCAGCAAGTCCCATGAGCATCTTCTCCCAGTAGGAGCAGCCTGGGGACCCGGTTGAGCCCCACCAGCACCACCCCCCCATCCTGTATTGGGGACAGACCCAACTTTGTTTGGGGTTGCCAGGAGAAGGCTTTCCCAGAGGCGCCGGTGTTGCTGGGGGACCGGGGATGCCAAGCAGGGCACTCACTGGCTCCAGAGCAACGGGCAGGGCACCAGGAGCCATGGCAGGGCCAGGGAGGGCAGCACAGCTCCACTGTGCCCCCTTCACCCTGCAGGAGAGATGGAATGAAATCATTTCCCCACCTTGGTCACTTTTTAGGGCTGCAAATCCCACCCCAGCTCCATCTGCTGCCAGTCCAACCCTGCTCCTTTGGCAGAGGAATGGAACAGAAGGAGCACAGAGGCAGCAGTTCATCAGGCAGGTTCTGCAAACCTTGTTGTGGGCACACAATGCTTTCCTGCCTGCTGCAAGTGACAACAGCACAAGGATTAGCAGCCCTTGTCATGGTAATCCTATCTGGAAGGAGAGCTGCTCTTCACTTGGTTACACTACAAAGCTTTTGCAACAACTAAATCCACGCTGAATACTTGTTGTTTAAAAGACCATGATACACTGCTCCCACGCTTGGTTTTAATATTAGTCACAGGAAAGATGTGTTTAACTAAAACTGGAGAACTAAATCCCCCAGGCCCTAAAAATACAGGCACAGCAACGCTAAAAATTCCACAGTCTGATAAAAACATCCCTGGGCAAATCTGGAAGCTATTACCTGATACTGTGTAATTGGAACACTTAATTTCGGGCCTAGAATGAGCCATTACGGCTGCTATTCCAGCGGGAAAACACACAGGAGCGTCAGTTATCCGCCTTTCCTTCTGTCTTCTTGCTCTCAGCAAGCTCCCCTGCAGTGGAGGACACGCTGTGCAGGGTAGGAAGGGTTAGGATAAATAACTGCATTAAAAGCTCTGTCCAGGGGGAGTCAGGCAAGTGCCTCCTCTTCAGCCACGGACCTCAGCTACACCACAGAGGAAGCTGGCGAACTGCTTGAAACAGATCTGGGCCCAGCAAGTGGTATTTCCATCCCCATTCATCTTACTGGAGAGCAGCAAACGGAGACTTCAGGCTCAGCAGAGCAAGTCCTGAGGCCCTTGAAGAAGGGGATCTCTATTCCATCTCCTTTCAGTTGTGTTCTCCTCCTTCCTGCTCTCATAACAGCAGCCTGGTCAAACAGTGCAGTACCTCTTCACTGGTGGCCTCCTGCTCCCAGGTCCTGTAGCTGCCAGGCCCCCCTGTTTGCAGGGATTGATCCGGGCATGGCTCTGCTCCAGTCTCAGTTGGCTGATATCAATAGTTTTCATCACATACAACACGTAGGCTTTTCACTTCCAGGAGCCCACAGTGCCCCCCTGCACCCCAGAAAATAGGGTTCAAAGAGTCTCTGCTGTCCTTTACAGCAGCCAAAGCGAGCAGCCTAGCCCCATTGCCTCTCAGATCTTTGTCATCTCTTTAATTCAAGAGAAAACTGACTGAGCCTGCCCGTGTTTAACCAGCAAATCCTGCTCCAAGGGCAGTGGAAAAGGAACAGCAGGTGCTGCTTGCCCAGAAACTGGTGGCACCAGGTATCAGTTGACTGCTGGTGATTTGAGGCTCTGCTGGAACAGTATGTTGAGGTTAGAGTCGTTCCTAGTCAAGCCTGCGAATTAGTGGCTGTTCTCCAGGTCCCGAACTCAGGCAGTAATCCCAGCTGGTTCAGCAAGGTGTAAAGCTGACAAGCTGACAAAGTAGCCAAAGAGACATGAAAACAGTCAAACTCAGCACTGCCTCACTGGTGTCCTCCACACCCAGAGCTCACAACAGCGTCTAGCTCTTCCCTGGAAACAAGGCCAGGGTCTGGATGTGTCCATCAGGTCTCCAGCACCTCAGCTGGCAGCTTCAGTTCAACATAGCCCCTCTCCTCCACATGGTTTGTCTGTTCCAGCAGCCATCGTCTTTCCTGGTCACTGACTTCCAGCCTCAGTGTCACCTCCTGGAAAACGCTGTTCACAGCAACCTGTATCACACAGAGGGAAAGCAACTCAATCCCAGCCTCAGAGCTAACTCTGCTCACCTTCTCTGCATAGAAGAGGGGCTCTTACCTCTTTAAAATGAAGCTTTTTGAACATACAGATGCTGGCTTCGTTCTCCTGGCCAATCTTAGCCTCAAATGCAGTGATGCCCAGGTTTCTCACACCTGCAAGAGAAATCAGACTGTTACCTGCTTGGCTGCAACATCTATGAAAGCACACAACTCCAATTCCTGGGGCAGAGGCAGCCTGTGTCACTGGGGATATGTGCTTCTAGATCACATCCCAACTGTATTCCCATTGCCATGCACTGAGCCACCCTTACCATAGGACATCATCATCAGAGTTGCCTCCTTGCCAAATCCTCTGCCTCGGTAGCTGGGCTCTGAAAGAGACAGCCACAGAAGTCAGCATCCACTTGGGTGAGACAAATCAGCCATGCCACACTGCAGAAGAGACTGGGCCCAGCAAAGGATGCTGCTCAGGAGTGAACAGCCATAGTAATGCAATGAGACTAAAAAGCTTCTGTACACAGCCTCTGTCTGCAGCTGGCTTCAACCACAGCAACAAAGGTCTAAGCTATGAAGCACAACTGGACCTGCAATCATAATTTCAATCTCAGCCAAAGTCGGATCCTCAGGGTCAGTGAGGAAGAGATTCACGTCCCCCACCATGCAGTCCTCATCCGCCTGCCCGGGCCACCGCTCCGTGTCCAGCACAATGAAGGTACATTCTGGGGAAAACAAAACCATAGCAGAGTTTGCAGGGCACAAATTATTGCAGGATGAAATTAAAGGCACGCAATGGACAGAGGAACAACAGATTTCCATGTGTTAACAATGAGGAAGAGCTTATAATTGAGCTTCCCATACCAGTGTGCCTGCTCCCATCCATCCAGATGTACAAAACGTTTTGAAGACCCCTTGTGAGGGTGGTGCAGGCACCAAGATCAGAAACAGCCTGTTTAAAGAGCATGGAAACTTCCAGCCTGAGGTCTCCCTGCCTTGTTTCACTCAGTAGCAAGTTCAGGCAAAGAACTGTTTGGTGCACAAGGGGCTGAGACCTAGTGATTCATCTAGTCTGTATTATTGCTGCTTTAAGTATGGCTTCTAATGCCAGCTAAGACAAATGCTCCACACTGAGGTCTTTGTCAGCCTCACTATTTTCTGGCTCGCTATATTTTTACCAGGCTTTTATGGGCAGTGATTCATTACTTGTAGGAGAGCCAGGGAACCAATTCCAGCACACCTCGAGTGGGTAATTCTAGAGCAGTTCAATTTCTCAAGGAAAAGTACAACTCCTTTCTACCTGTTTTTGATGATCAGACCTGGGGAGCTTTGACTGTGCAGGAGCAGCTCAGCACATAAAGCTGGGGGAAATAAATCACTGTGATCTTTAAAAAACTGCATTAAAAGGACATCAGCAGCCCCAGACATTCTCTACTTCCCTGAGTAAAGACCAGCTATAAACAGAAAAGCAGTTCAAAGCAGGTAGAACCCACTCACCAGGTGCTCTCAGCCCACTGTGGGTCCTTCACAGGACAGAAGGGACCTGCTCCCCACTCCCACCCCCCTTCAGAAGTGTTTAAGGTCCTCACTGTCTGTGTCGTCCCTCCAGCTGCACTGCATCTCATACTCCTGCTCCAGGCTGAGGGGCTCGGAGGCTGTCAGGCGCTGCAGCTCCTCTGACTGCATCCACTCGTGGTACCTGGCAATGGGACCCAAAACCACATCACTGCCTGAGCTACTGCATCACAGTCTGATTTCCATGAGCCCTCTGAGGATCAGACTGCCATAAAGTGGTTCTGGAAACACCAGCCTGGCATTTATGGCAACTTAAAAAGCGTCCACCAGTCTCTCTCCCTTATCTAACACAGGAATTGGTGTTCTTTGTGGAAATGCAGCAAGTTTGGCCATCCTGTGGCTTTGTCTGAAGAGTGACTGATGTCTTTAAAAGTACTGAGCACAGAGTTCCGGCGCATTTCATCCCGACTGAGATTGATAGAGCATCTCCTGGACACTGACAAAAAGACTAATACTGGCATCTCTGTGCTGAGGCTGCAGCTGCCTGGGTCAGCATTGTACAAATTGCCTTCATGCCTGCTCCTAATTTATCAAACATCCACCTGGCTTTACACATTGAAGGTTTGCTCTTCCACTATCATTAGGAAAGACATCAACGAGCAAGAGAACTGTTGGTGGCTCACTCACAGCCAGGCTCTTCCCTTTCCATGGGCACACACATGAAGTCCTCTTTGTCAGCAGACCTGGCAAAGAGCACAGACCTGTTAGGGATGCTGCTGCCAGGCATGAAGGGCAGGACTGATTGGTTTCCTCAGTACTCCTTCTGCTGTGTGTTTCCCAGGGGGAAGAGGGCCGAGCCAGAACCTTTTCTGACCACCATGTGCCCTTTAAAAAGAGCAGTGAGATCAGACTGTGCAACAGCATCAGAGGACACGAGCCACGTACCGGGGCACATGCGCAGACATGTACGGCACCAGGGTTGCCCTCTTTCCTTGCAGCACCGTGTTCTGGTTAATCTTCATGGCCTCTGCAGTCAGCACCCGCTCCGTGTCTCCAGCAAGGCCAAGGGATGGCTCAGGAGTCCCTGGAGCCCTTCGGGATGCAGCAGTGGTCACTTTCCCTGTGTGCAGCTCACACCAATGCCCTCACACAGAGACCAACGGCATCCCCCTGCTCCCCCCACCCAGGGCAGGGCTCCATCGGTGCCCTCAGAGGCACCACGGTGGCTGGGGTCTGCCCTGATGGAGGCCACTTAACACTTCGTATTTAACACAGCACTTCAGCAAGGGGCTGGGGGGAGATCGGAGCTAAGGGGACATTGGGGCTGAGGGGAAATCGGGGCTGATAGGACACTAGGGCTGAGAGGGATCGGGGCTAAGGGAAGATTGGGGCTAAGGGGACATCGGGGATGAGGGGAGATCGGGGCTAATGGGAGATTGGGGCTGGGGGGAGATCGGAGATGAGGGGACATCGGGGCTGATAGGACACTGGGGCCGAGAGGGATCGGGGATGCAGGGAGATCGAGGCTAAGGGGAGATTGGGCTGGGGGGAGATCGGGGCTGGGGGGAGATCGGAGCTAAGGGGACATCGGGGCTGATAGGACACTGGGGTTGAGAGGGATCGGGGCTAAGGGGAGATCGGGGCTAAGGGGACATCGGGGCTAAGGGGAGATCGGGGCTAAGGGGAGATCGGGGCTAAGGGGAGACTGGGGCTGGGGGGAGATCTGGGCTTAGGGGGCATCGGGGCTGATAGGCCACTGGCGCCGAGAGGGATCGGGGCTAAGGGGACATCGGGGCTGAAGGGAGATCGGGGCTGAGGGGAAGCAGAGCCCGCCGGTGAGGCCCCACGCGGAGGCCATGTCTACCTTGCCCCGTCGCCCTTCCGCAAGCGCAGAACCGGAGCGGCGCTGTCATCATGGCCCCGCCCCGCCGACGGTCACGTGTGCGGAAGGCTCCCTCTCCACGCCCTACACCCCCCGCCGTGCTTGGCGCATGCTCCATGGGCGCCCCGCGATGTGCAGCCGGGGGTCGCGGTGTGAGGTGAGGGGTGCGGAGGGGCATGGCCGGGGTCCCGGTCCCGGTCCCGGTCCCGGTCCCGGTCCCGGTCCCGGTCCCGCGATGGGAGGTGTCTCGGTGTTGTATGAGGGTCTGTGGGAGCTTCCCCGGGGAAGGTGGGAAGCGGCAGGGCTGGGGGGCTCTGGAAGCCTTGGCAGGGCCCCTCCGGGCTGGGGTGGGTGCCCGGCAGGAGCACGCTTATCCCGGAGGTGGATGCTGGCGTGGCCGTGGTGTCACTGCCTTGTGGCGGGTTGCTGAGCTCGGCTTCGGTGACTTGAGGGCGGGTTTGGGATAGATGAAGGTATTTGGCCTCTCCCCCTGAGGGCCGGCCGGGTTGTGACCGCTGTGAGTGATGCTGGTGGGCTGCTGGCTTCTGGGGGTGTATTTGTACATGGGCCCGTGCTTATACAGCTCACGGGCTGTTTGGTCCCTTTAGCTTGTGAAGCTGTGCTGATGATTTGCCCCAGTTGGCATGACAGGGTAGAAACATATGCAGAAGTATAAGGAGTTTGATAAAACTCTTCTATGGCTAATTATTGACCCTGAAACCTTTCAGAAGGCTCAGGGCCTCACTTCCCCTTGTAGTTTTATTAACACAACGTGAAGTTCCCTAAGTACTTCTGCTCTGGAGACCTTGGTGTGTGTAACAAAACATCTTGGGGTGTTTTTCATAGGTCTGTTTATTTTTCTCCTTGAGATTATAAAGGAGACTGTGGGCTGGTTTTCCTGCTTTGATTTGCAGGAGACACCTGCTATTATGAGTAGTAGCTGCATGAGAAGCAGCGGTGTGAGCTCATCCTCAAGGCAGGCATTCTTCCTCTTGAGGTTTTAGTGTCTGAAACGGCCCCTCTGGCTGTTTGGGGAAGGAAAAGTTTGGTCATCACATGCTGTGGAAGGGCAGGGCTTTTTGGTTCCTTTTAAACTAGTTTAACAAGTAGGAGAGCTTTTTGTGCTGACCCGAGTGGGCTGCATGCAGAGCACAAAGTCCTGCTGAAGCCCTATTTTGTTCAAACATCACAAGATTGGTGGGCAAAAGCTGACTTGTGAGTTCTTCCCGTGACAAAGCTAACACAATTTCATGATGTTTCCTAAGGTTAAAGGCAATAGAAGTTGAAAACACCCTCCTGAGAACACCCTCCTCTCTCTGCTCCAAGCTTCCCCACTGCGGTCAGCATGGCTGGCAGCATCACGGATACAGGAGAGCTTTACTCTCCCTATGTAAGTATGGCTCAGTGTGGGTTTGCTCACAAGTGTTTTCCAGATCCTCTTCTCTCAACGTTGTATTTTCATTTCCTACCTCCCCATGGGCATAACCTCAATGTTTCAAGAGATGGTGGAGGCTAAAGCGTAATTAAAATTGCTTACAGGTCATCCTTTATATAAGGGAATAATGTCTGCTTAAGGTGTAGTTTTAAAAGTAAAAGAGCTTCATATCCCATACTAGCTCTTGCATCCTTCTACTGACTTCCATTATGTTTTCCCTAGCCCAAATTGTGCCGTGAAGCTACCATAAACATGGGGATGTGTGAGACACTGAAACTATCCCACTTTGCTGCTGCTTTCTTTTTGCATTAAGAAACCCAGGGGAAAACATTAGATAAAGTTTACTTATTTTTAGCTGTTGTACTAATTGCTTTTAAACCACTTCACTTGAAATGAGTAATTGGGATGTTTCTTCCTTGTAATGTGGTGTCCTGTGAAACTGCAGGGCCAATTAGTGCTTTCCTATGTTACTGGAAATACTGGTTTTTCATAGCCACAAGTATTCATATAGTGTCAGCTTTTAAAAACAGTGCTTGGCAAACTCTCTTTGTTTTTCTTTCTAAAGTGAGTTCACTAAATACAAAACCAGTCCTGAAACCTGTGTGTTGGTTTTCAAATACTTTAAAACTTTCATCCCTATGTTAATGATTGAATTTAGCAGAACTGGATATTAGGCTGCAGAAATAGGTCACAACTGAGAAGGAGAACAAGACAATAACTGGGGCATCCAGACTCTAAAGGATTAGTGTCACCTGCTCTTATGTTGTTATGTTAGTGCTGCATGAATTTCCTAGTGCCTCATCTCAAAGGCTGTGACTCTCATCTTTCCCTGAAGGTGTTTAGCCAGGTTGAACACTGGCACCACTCTCATCTCTGTCAACTTGACCAAAGTTAAGGAGAATCACCTGAGGTGCTTTTACAGGAGTCCTTCATTGCAGAGGGTATCGTGGTCCTGAGCACTTAAGGAATGACAGCTCTGCAAGCTACAATAGCTGACCCTTGTCATTCTGGGGGACTGGTCAGAAGATGAATTTGCTGTGTTTATGTCAGGGAATGAAGGGCAGGAGTGCTCACAGGGGAATAGTTCTCCTGGTATTACTTGTTCCACAGCTAGAAATGTGTACTCTGACACAGTTCTTTACTGGCTGGCCCCTGGAGAGGCTCTGACCTATATATTTAAGTATGAAAACCAAACAAACCAACTTTGAGGCAATTTTTGACCCTGAGTTCAACTGAATTTATAGTCCGGTGGGTCCTGTCTAGGTGCACAATTATCTTTTGCCCTTAGGCAGAAAAAAGCTCATTGGCAGAGAGGAGAAAATCCTTTCCCTTTAGAAGTAAAATCTCTTCTTCAGAGTGTGTTAAAATAGCGAGCAGGCTTTCAGTTGGAGTTGTGTTTGGATGTTTTCTGCTTGACTAAATAAAGAGGAACAAGAGATTCTGAAAGTAACTTATGTACGAACCTAACTGCTTAGGTTTAGGTCAGAAAATAAGGACAGACCCCAACCCATAGTGTAGACCCTTCTGTTAGAAGGCAGTGGATTTGAAAACAAAAACAGTTCACATCCTTTCTAACTTTAAGAGCTAGAAAGAAAACACATTAAAAACAATTAGAAAGATGGAGATGAATATCAGTTTCTCCAGAAACATGCTGACATTCACTTTGGTTGTCAGTCCCCTCTTACCTATATTTGTAGCAGGGGCTTGCTCCCATCCTGCTTGCTCAAAGATTGCTTTCTCCATTTAAATCAGTACATATGTGAGGTGTCTGGGATGATCTCTGGCGTGGCTGCCAGCTCTCATGTTGGATTATGTGATTGATTTCAGGTTGGTCTTGTTTACATGTTCAACCTAATCGTTGGAACAGGAGCCCTGACCATGCCGAAGGCCTTTGCGACAGCAGGGTGGCTCGTCAGCCTTGTCCTCCTCATGTTCCTGGGATTTATGAGGTGGGACGTGAGTACGTGGCCTTGGAGGGTTGGGAAGTTCAGTTTGGTGGAGTTGTAAGGGCAGTGCTAAGGCTTCTGGTGCTTTGCTAAGTGAGCCTGTACCTCTGGTGCTTGAGCACTGCAATTGGCAGCTCTGTTGCCTGTGGACCTTGTTTGGAAGGATGCTGCAATATGGTGATGCTACGTCCCACTTCCTGACTGATGGAAAAGGCTTTTCCTCTAGTCCAGAGTCTCCTTTCTCCCAGTTTCCCTTTTTGACACTGTCCTCACTGTGGATACATCCCACTCTTGCCTCTGTCCTGGATCAGTTCCCCAAGCACTGACCAGGTCACAGATGACACAGGGTCATTGCTGCACTTTGTGACTTGAAGGTATGGTGCAGACCTGTTGTGTTAGCTTTCTCTTGGCTTCTGGCAATGCTCTGGGCAACTGCAAGAGTGGCAGGGAAACAAATTACTCTATAGCTGGGCCTGTCTTATCCCCCTTCAGACCTTTCCTGCTTGAGACCTTGGAGCTAGTCTCATGATTTCCATGCTGGCTTGCCATGAGGTTCTGCCCAGATGTCTCCCTGCTGGAGCAGCAGGTGGAGCTGGAGGCTGTTGATACAGCACGAATGTCTAAGTAGTTATTAATAGAATTGCTATATTCTAACAGGCTGCTTGGTTTTAAAGTAAAATAAACCCAAACCCCCTCCTGGTGTTTGTACAGATGGAATTTAGAAGTTCCTTTCTTGCCAGTAACCAACTTTGGTTTGGAGGCAGTGCTTTTTGGATCTGTTAGGTGCTGCTATATAGAGGTACTCTATGGTCAGTATTGATTGTAGTAATGTTTGTAACTTCGCCACCTCAAAGCTGAATGCTGCAAAGGCTTAATAAAATATAAACTGTGGGATTACAAGTAATTGGGACCTTTGCAAGCAATTCCTCTTAGGTACATTAGTTTAACAGTGTAAATGCAGTGTATGGCACTCAGCACCAGCTGACTGTCCTTCAGGGTCAGCAGAAGAGCACAAGCCTCTGAACCTGCATGCCAAAAGTGCTCTGGATTAAACTGAGAAGGCACAGCTTGAAGCTCTGTGCCTTGGGAGCTGTGCTGCCCTATTGCTTTTGTTCTGGTGCTTGTGACTTCCTTGTGCTTGCTGGGGACCCTTCAAGTGCCAGAAGAGCCTAAGCAGACATTGGGCTTCAGGACAGGGCTGCTTGCTTTTATTCTTGCACAGCTAATCTCTCATTTGAACTTGATAAGTGAGTCTGGTTCCTGAAGCAGTGAGAAACCACTTTAAAGCTTAAAATAAGGTTAATGTAAGGTTGGTTAGTTTGCTTGTGTATTAAAGGACTGCTTTTAGCTGAGGTAATGATACTCCTCCCATTAGTGGTTCTCTCTGTCTTGCTGGACAGCTTTTCCCCTGGCCTCCAGCAAAGTGTATTTGCATACACGTATGATCTACTCCTTGCTTTTGGATTGCTGCTTTGCTTCTGATGCCAATTGTAAGATTCTTTACTGGACTGTAGTACCTTTGCCACAGGCCCTAACAGATAAGCTTCAGCATAGTACTGTGTTTGTCCTTGACCCTAATAAGAGGAAGGAAGCTTGCTTTCTAACAAATGGGGAAGTCCTCTTGCCTTTCTCAGCCCAGTAGGAAGGTGCCTTACAGACACTTAAAGTGTCTTCTTATATCTGAAGGCATGTTGTGTTCTGCTGCTTTCTGTTGTCTGCGTGATGCCTTCATCTGAAGAACAGGAGGGAGCAGCAGAGATGAAACACTGTACCAGCAATGCAGTGTGTGTGTGGAGCAGGTGGAAGGGTTGTCCTGGTTTGTTTGCTCTTACAGACGGGAATAATTGTTCATCTCCCTTTTGTGACAGTTCTGGATTATTATTGATGCCAATTGAGTTTCTCTCTCCAGTTATATGACTACAACCTTTGTGGTGGAAGCCATGGCTGCTGCAAATGCCCAGCTGCGATGGAAGAGAATGGAGAAACGCAAGGTTTGTGTGGGCTTTCTCTTCTTCTTCTAGCATGTAGGACTTGCATGAGATTCCTCTGCATCTTTGCCTCATTAGTAACTCTAAAGGAGTAAATTTCTGCTGTACTTAACTTTGCCATATGAAATAGGGCTGTTAGTTCCCTGTGGGGTTGCTCATTAAAGACAGGATTTTCTGCTCCTGCTTTGAAAAACCTCTTGTGTTGTTCTCATTTCTTAACTGGTTGTGCTCTCCTTGCCCAGAAGCGCTGCTCAGTGAATGTGGAGAGGTGGCAGCCAATATATTGGTGCCATTTGGAGTGTACTGAGGTCTATAAATCCTTACTGATCTTGGGTCATTTAACTGGGACAGGCTGGCACATCCTTGCTGTCACTTGGGCTGTATCCCAGGAAATGGATAGTCCTGAAGTATTTTCTTGCTGTAAAACTTACCTATGGCTTTTTGGATCCTGTCTTTAGTGGCTTTTCTGGATCAGCATGAGGCATTGTTTGCATTCATTTGGATCCCTGCCTGTACATTAGTGGGTTAGAGTTGGGAGACAGACCTCATTTCTGCTCCCTGCAGCATCCAAACCCTGGGCCAAGGCTTCCTGCCTTTGCCTTTGCTTGCACGTCCTGCCCATCCCTGTTTGGCACATTCCTTTGAGTTTCTGGGAGTCAGACCATGGCAGCCAGTAATGTGGGTAACAGACATCTCAGCAGAGGGATCTGGGCTTCTCTTCCAGGAGGATGATGAGGATGAGGATTCTTCCTCTGGTGTATCTGACACTGATGTTCTCCTCCAAGACGGCTACGAGCGAGCAGAGACACGACCTATCCTGTCAGTTCGTAAGTACCTGCTTCATGCTTTCACTGTGTCTGAGATCTCTTGTCTGCAGACTGTGTCCCAGTGGGCTCCAGCAAGTGGAACAGGAAGGACTCTTCTGTCCATTTCACCCTTAATTCCACATGCTTACCTCCCTCCCACAGTCCTTAGCACTTGCAAGATAAGACTCATTGAGAATTCACTTTGCCTTTTTCAGTCTGATAAAGATCTCTTCTTTGTAGGTCACTAAGATGAGAACATCTTATTTTTGAAACACTTTTAAACTAGCTTCAGCAGAGTAATTGAACCAGTGACTGCAGGTGTGAGTCGTACACACTGTCCTTCAAATTGTTGCTAGAGCTTCCTGAGTGTCTTTAATCTGGCCTCAGGGCTTACTGAAGGGTTGAAACACTTCTTGTTTTAACTTGCAGAGAGACGTGGCTCCCCCAATATCTTTGAAATTACTGAGAGGGTGGAAATGGGCCAGATGGCTTCCATGTTCTTCAACAAAGGTGAGTAACTCGTGTTTTCAGCAGTCCCTTCAGGTCCTCTGGCACGTGTGTGTATGGCTTTCCCCTACTTTGCGTGCTTCGCACTGTGGGTTTACATCCTGAGTTTGTGATGATTCCACCCTAAAGTGACATTTCTTCTCTCTGTGGGCTGCCTTCATCCCCCTGTGTGGTGTTTCCACAAAGTAAATGATTTATAGGCCATGTGGCCTGAACCTGCGTGAAGGGGAGGGCACTGTGGTGTAGTGGAACTAGCCAAAATACTGCAGGTTATGGGTCCAGTTCCTTGAGACAGATATGTGTAAGTCGATGGTTTTCTGACTGCCCTTAATCTAACTTTGAAGTGCATCTGTCCTCTGATCTCCACTGCCTAAAGCAGTAGAGCCCAGCTGTAGAATTCACTAGCTCCATCTTGGCTGTAGCATTTGAGAACAAGGTCTTTGGGCTGCCCTGGACCCTGCATCAGTCTGAAGGAGAGACACTTCTGGGGAGAGCTTCTGAGAATTGCTTGTGTCTGGGGAGTCACCAGGAGAGCTGCTGGGATGTGAAGGACTGAAAGGTGTGCAGTTGATAGGTAGCTGTCTTGTCTTATTGCTTTTAAATGTCTCCTGTATGCCAGGGAACAAACTTGTAACTGTACTGCAATAAAGCCATATCCAGTGCTGCATGTGATAGAAATGCAAACTGCAATGTTGGGTATCCTGAAACTTGTAAACCAATTTGAAATGCTGTGCAGGGCCAGGAAACCATCAGAGACACAATGGCTGTGCAGTTTTGAGCCTGTCAGGCCCCATTTCTTGTGGAAAGTGACATTTTCTCTTGCTCACTGACCACTTCACAAAGTCACGATGGGCTGGGTTTTTCCACTGCATTACATCAGCTTTATGCCTGTGTAAGTCCATTGCCTTTGAAGGACAGCTGGGATTAAAGTGAGGAGTCTTTGAACTAGATTATTTCTGATTTAAAAGTCCAATTGGAAAAAAAAAACAACTTTTTCATTTCCCTGCATGTCTCTTCTGGGCCTTTGTAGATTTAACTCGCTTAGGACTGTCAAAATTATCCACGTGGGATCAGGCTGCCACTTTTCTGGTCACAGGAGAGGTGACGTGGCCTGAGTGTGGGTTGGAGACTGGGGTTGGTCCAAAACAGGACTAGGAATGTCTTGGTGCTTGAGTACTGGGTTGCTCTGACTTTAGGCAAGCTTTCTTGCTTATGTGCTTTGCCAATGTGAACACTTCCCTGTCTATTGTTCATCCTTTGGGGAGTGATATTTGGGAAGTGCTTTGAGTAAGCACTGTGTATCGGGTCTTAGCAGTACTGCTGAGGATTCAGCTGTAGAAGCCTTTTAATCTGCAGGAGGGCAGGATCACAGGAGGCAGAGAGCTCCCACAGAAGGCTCCTGCTTTGTATGTGCTTCACAGGGGAGGTGGTTACCACTCCCCAAAGCCAGCCAGGGGTTGCCTTCTAGTCCTTGCTGCTGGGAGCTGCTCAGCCTGTAGAGGGTGCTGGAAATACACGTCCTCTGTCAGGCACTGATGTACGCTTTAGCTAAGTGGTATAAACTGCTTAGGACTCTAATTCTTAATCCTTTGTCTTAATGTTGCTTTAGCCAGAGTTATCTGATTTCTGTGTTGTGGATCCTCTCCAGGGGAAAGGGATGAATCCTTTTGCAGGAAGGCAGCTGGAACAGCAGTCTATGGCTTGAAACCATCATCAAGTCCAGGTTGAATGAGGCTTGGAGCAAGCTGCTCTAGTGGAAGGTGTCCCTGCCCATGACAGGGAGTTGGAGCTGGACGAGCTTTAAGGTCCATTCCAACCCAAACCAGTCTGGGATACTACTGATTCTATGAAACAACTTGTGGTTTCCAAATAAGATGAGGTGCACCCAGCAAAGGGTCTAAGGCATCTGTAACTCCTCTGCTGCTTTCCCATCCTCTGTGCTCAGCAATGAGGCTCCATCCCTAGTCTGTTGCTGTTCAGAGACACCCTCTGGTCTGCTGAGCGGTGGTTGCAAAGAAACAAGTGAAGTACCTCCCTCTGCAGATCCTTGCTGAGGTGATGGTTGTACAGAAAGGCACTCAGTAAGGGCAGTTTGTCAGTGACCAGTCCTGCTTAGTGCCAAGAAAGCAGGCTGTACTGGAGAAGTCCTGGTTCCAGGCACCAACCTCTGCAGTTTCACAGCTACTCAGTGTCTGGGTGGGTTTTTGCTCATGGTATACAAAGCAAAAATCCAAATCTGGGGTGTTTGAGGGCTTTACAGCCTTCACGTGGGGGGGAATAGCTGGTGAAAAGCTTTGCAGGAGACCTCAAAGCCTCTGATTTCCAACGAGTTCTCTGCTGCTTTCTCTTGACTGATTTTTATTTTCAAGAACCTGACAGCAGTTGAATCTGCAGTCCTGGGAGGTAAGCTGGGGATAAATCTCAATTTCAAACTGTCTGTTCTCTTAAAGGGAGCTGACTTCGGTTTAGCCCGTGATGGTTTGTGTGCTCTTTCAAAGAGCTGGCTCCGAAGAACTGCTTGCTTTTTTAAGGTGCAATGTTGGGTGCTTTCTTCTGGGACCAAGCAGTGATTTATTATGGTGATGGATTCTAGGCACATTTACCATGCTGTTTCCTCACAGGAAGTCATTGATTTTCTTTTATTCTTGCCCATTTTGTGTCCAGTAATGAAAGTATTGATCAGGGAGGGTCAGAGGCAGTTTATAAAAGAACTGATGCTAAAGTCTTCCTGCATTTGAGAGGAGGAGACTGGGAGAGGAATGTCACTTGGACTTCCCACAGAGAAGCCTGCACTGGAACGGGGATACAGTGTGTGCTGGTGGGTATGGGATGGTGCTGGTGGGGCTTAGCTGGTCATGTTAGACTTACTTTTTTGGGGGGGTGTTACCTGAGATGAGTAGCACATCCCAAAGCAGACTATCTGTGTGTGTATAACCCTGTGCTTCAGGGTGTCTTGCAGCTTCTGTTCTATGCTTTATATTTGTTATAACCTTCAACCCTTTTCAGTGGGAAATTGTACAGAACTACTGGTAGGTCATTTGTTGCCACATTCAGAACAACACAGAGACTCCTTAACTCTGAAACCATCTTAAATCTCTTGCAGAGGAAGAGAACAAGGGGGAACAGCATGAAATGATCTGACAATTTCTATAACATCTCCATTTGTCTGTTCAAACAAGGAACAACTCTAAAATCCTGGCTTAGTGTGTGGCTCTACAGAAGCAGGGAAGTTTTATTGCTGCTTTCCCAATAGAGCCTTTTTTTAGGTTCAGCATATTGAGTGATTTATTTAAACAAAGAAGAATGACTATTAATGCTTCCTGACATGCAGAGATCCAGGGACAGTGTGATGGTAAAACTTAAGGGCATCCAAGCACTGTGGAGATATTTCTCTGCATTCCTGCAGCACTGCTGCCCTTGTTTGATAGTTGTCACATGCAAAGCTGGAGGAGGAGAACTGATTTGCTCAAGCTGCATTAGGATTAAGCATCAGGTGGCATCACAACTTCAAAGTGTGGACAGGTTCCTTGAGCTATTTTCCATCAATGTCAACTTCCTAAATGAAACACATCCGAGGCTTTTCTCTTCTGTATTTTTGTAGCTCGCCTGTCTCTGAACTAAAATAAGTTCCAGTTTGCTCTTTCTTGATGAGATTTATACTGAGTTGCTTGGAAAAAAGGAATCCAAGGGACTCATCAAGTGTTTCTCTGTCCCTGCAGATTTTCTCCCTCCACAGCACTGTCTTGGTTTGCCCCATGAAGGCTGTTCTGTCCACACAGTTAACTTGTGTAAGACTTTTTCTGATCTCACAGGTGAACACAAAGCAAGGTTTTAAAGCAATAAAGAAAACAGTCAGGGGCAGGAACAGTGAACACCGCAGCAATAGGATAAAAGGGCTTTGCAGGTTTGAACCTTGGCTCAAGCAGTTGATGCTAAAGCATCTCCCAGGGCAGCTCCATTTCAATCCTGTGGAACCTGAGCTGTGCAGAGCCAAATCTCTGCTGTGAAGGTCCTGCAGGTTGGCAGACAGAGGGTTTGGAATCAGCAGACACTAAAGGCTCTTCTCTCCATTTCACTGTTTGTCAAGCTGTGCTGACACCAGGTCTGTGAGCATCAGCTAGATGTTTGCCTGCAGCTCTTCCATGTTGACAGCTTCATCTGGCAGATGACTTGAGACCTGCTGGTCTTGACCAGTGACTGGAACAGGGGCTTGAACCAGAGAGTCTAGTGTCAGGGCTAAGAAGTGTTGAAGGAGGCAGAGTTGAGCTTTGAGGCACCTCGTGTCCTGTCAGTTCCTGTGTTCTGGCTAAGTCCCCTGAGCTGCTGATGTGACCCTTGGGTGCAGTTTGTTGCAGAAAGAAGTAAACTATAGAGGCAAATGGTGATGTATTCTCAAAGACTTCATTTGCTGTATTTAAAGTGCTCTGCTGCCTGTACAATATTTCCTTTTCCTGCAGTGGGTGTCAACCTCTTCTATTTCTGCATAATCATCTACCTCTATGGAGACCTGGCAATCTACGCAGCAGCTGTACCAGTCTCTCTCATGCAAGTGACCTGGTAAGTGCACTTACTGCTGCGGGGTTGTGTGCTAACACAGGAAAGAGCAGACTTTTGGATTTGATGGGTGACTGGGATCAGCTCTGCTTTCTGAAGAATGGAGTGGAGACAGCTCAGCATCACTTGTGGATGGGAAGATGAAGCTGGTTTATGTTCGCCACCTGAGTGCCTGCTGCCTGCCTGAAAAGCAGCTGACCTGATTTCAGATGAGTCCTCAGGTGTGAAGTACTTGCAGCTTCAACACCTGCAGACATGGGACTTGTTGCTCAGTAGTTAGATTGCAGTTCTGTGTGCAGGATTTTAGCTTCTCTGTCTCTTTGGGTAAGAGAGGTGTGATGCTTACCAAGGCTGTGACCAGTGAGTGATGGCATTACATGGACTTAGCTCTGGACTGAGCCCAGTTCCTTTCTCAACAAAACAGATAATGAAAGTGATTGGTTTGATCAAATCTGGGCTGGATTTGAACTCATGACTTGGGAATGGAAAACTGCAGTGACCTTAACTTCTGGTTTGATGACCAAATGACCAAGCTTATAAGTGACTGGAGGCAATTCAGGACTTTGCCTTTCAGCGTATGGTACTCGGTGACTTGCTCTGTTAGCCTTGAAAATGAAAGGACAGGGGAGAGGAGGAATGGACACTTCAGGCTTCTGATCATTCTTCTGTCCTGAATGCAGGAGAGGGGAAATCATCTACTAGGAGTGAATGACTGTCTTTTGTTTCTCCCTCCTTTCCCAGCAGTGCCACTGGCAACCATTCTTGCAGTGTTGGAGATGGCACAAAGTACAACGATACAGACAAGTGCTGGGGGCCAATTCGACGGATCGATGCTTACAGACTGTATCTGGTGAGTTTCTGAAACTGGGGTCACCATTATTCCCATTGAAACTTTGCTTCTAGTGGAAAGGAATTTTTTTCCTATAGAGATAATGTGACTCAAGTGAACAACAGAGGTGTGAAACTCTTAGTTCAGTCTGACATTTTTGGCCACAGACCCCCTCCTTATTCTTGGTGACATGGCTGTGTTTTAATTTGGTGGCCATCAGAATGATTGAGTTTAAGCCGAGTTCTGTCTTACTGTTGTGTAGTTTTATATTGCTTAAGCAGGTGATATGTACATGCCAAAGGGTGGGATATTTTCCAGTGGCTGGCTAAGTAATTGTTGCTTGGAGGTAATTGTTGTCAATAGACTGGAGTATATTATACTCTCTTGAGTGCATCCTTTTTGTGAATCAAACTGTTTATGCTGCAAGAGAATCTGCTTCATGAGAGATGGTGGAACAACCAACTTAAACATTGTCCAGTGCTGTATGCTGCTTTAGCAATAGCTTTGTCTAGTTTAGCATTGTCTATTGCTGTGGTTCTGTTGTGAAACCAAGGTTTTTCCCAAAGGATGATAAACTGCTTCTCCTGAGCTTGGGGATGGTTGAGTGCTCATCCCTGAAGACAGATGTTAGTAGGGCAAAGGGAGAAGAGGGAGGTGTTCAGGTGCTGCATGGTGTGGCTTCTGTTAAGGGTCTCAGTGAGAATTCTAGGGAAAAAGAATGACTATGGCCATGTGTGTGCAGAGAAATCGAGGGGTAGGAGGTATCCAAAGCAATTTTGCAGTTAGTCCATTTTAGTCATTCAGGGGATCACATCCTTGAGTGCACTTGTCCCAGCGTTATTGCAAAAGGAAGAGCTGGGCCTCGGGATATTAGTGACTGTCAAAGCCTAGTTAATTATTGAAGAGAAATATTATTGCTTTATTAAATTGTGTCTTAGTCTGTTTCTTTAAAACTTCCAGGAGATGGAAGATTTCCTTCCTGCATTTCAATAACTCTCTCTGACCCAGCAGAAGGAGCTAGTCAGAAAAGGCAGACAGACATTAATTACTGCCTGCATCTCTCGGATATTATGTCTATAATTCATGAAGATAATTGTTTTTAGGACTTGGGAAAAAAATAAATGAAGGCTGTGTAAGCATTAGACTTGCTGCCTGTGTACATAGCTCTCAGAGGAGCTTTTCCCTCTGCCTGTCTGCTCGTATGGCTTTGGAGAATAAATATCTGCAAAGGCTTTGGTAGTGGTTAATCCTTCACTGCTCAGGAATTGAGATGAGTGGTTTGGTGCTTTTCTCCTGCTCCTCTTAGGCATAGACAGGGATTGTTCTGGGGAGAACACAGAACCATAGAATGGTTCGGGTTGGAAAGGGCCCGAAGATCATCCACTTCCAACCCCCTGCCATGGGCAGGGACACCTCACGCTAGACCATGTCACCCAAGGCTCTGTCCAGCCTGGCCTTGAACACTGAACACTGCCAGGGATGGAGCATTCACCACTTTGGGCACCCCATGCCAGCGCCTCACCACCCTCACAATAAAGAACTTCTTCCTTTTATCTAACCTGAACTTCCCCTGTTTAAGTTTAAACCCATCACCTCTTGTCCTGTCACTGCAATCCCTGATGAAGAGCCCCTCTCTGGTGTCCTTATAGGCCCTCTTCAGATACTGGAACATACCAGTCTGTGGTGGGTTACTGGAGGGGGGTGATTCCCACATTCACTATTTTCAGGACCCTGCTGGGTGTTGGCATTACCTCCAAGTTGTGCTTTTCTGCTAAGGTCTCTAATGCTTCTTCCTGGATGGGTATGGGAGTAAACTGGGATTTGTTCTACCTCCAGCTCTGCTGGTCCCACTCCGTTTTATTCTCTAGAAAACAGTGATGATGATGGCTTCCCTTGAGAGGGATTATCAAACATGCAGACCATAGTACTGATGCTGGCTTCAGGTCTGGGCTGCCTGTGCAGTGACTGTGCTGATTAATATGTTCCCTGTCCTGTTAGCAGTGTGAACTGGTGAGCAGTACTTTGAGCTCTTACACTTTGAGAGTAACCTGGAGGTGAGAGGATGGGGGTAGGAAGTTGCTTGACTTCAAGCAAAAGATTTAATAGCAAAACACTGTAATTATCTCTAAAAATTTTATCCAAGCTTCTTCTGTGTAGAAGTGGAGTTTTAAACATGCAAGAAAAGCTGAAACCTGCCTGTCTGAAGGGGAAAAGGCAACATGAAAATGAGGAGGGGTGAGATGCGTCAGGAGCATAGCTGTTCTCTTGATCCCAGGAGATCATATCCATTGAGAACTTGCTCTGTTTTCTTGGCTTCTTTACTTTTTGAATGCTTGCTTGTTGGCATAATTCAGGTTCTATGTTCCAGTGGACAAACAAGGTCTCTTTTTGCAGACTATGTTCCCCTCTGGCAAGGGGACAGATGGACACTGTGATCCCAAAAGAAAGCAGCTGAGTTTTTGGATCAGTCCTTTTGTCCTAGATGTCCGCCTCTAGTTTTCTCACCTCATCTTAGTGATGTATTTAGGTCTAAGTGACTTTTAGGAGCAAGATGGGGGGCATGTAACTAGAACCTCTTGCACACTACAGTGAAGCACATCTGCGGACGTAGTGCTACATTTCTTAACTCTGTGCATGACCCCACAGAAAGCCTTTTTTTGGACTTGTAAGGAGAAATAATCTATTTGAGGTTTTCTGGAAAATGGTGCCAATGGGAGCTCTCTTTGCCAAGTACCACCGGTCTGCCAAAGGTCTGTGCTGCTTTCCTCCTGTCGACTCTTTCTCCCCCAGCACTGCTCTTTTCAACAAAAACCCATTTCAAACATTGACTCTTTGAGCTGGAGGTGGAAAGGGGCATAATGACTGATGTAAAAATCCTATTTCACGCTTTATTGTCCAAAAAGGCCTCTGGAAGCTGTGTCTGCTCTGATCACTGTGAATGGAAGCTGAAAACTCTGTACATAATGAGAATATTTAGACAGATTAAATTCTTCTCTTGAGGCTTGCTTGTCTGAGCAGCATCTTTATTGCTACTCCAAAATCTCACACCTAAGCGTGACTGCAGAGTCTTCAGAGACCACTAGGCCCCTATTAACCTTTGTCTGAACAAATGGTTGTCTTGCTGCTTGTTTGTAAATTGCCTTGTAAAATAAAGGCTTGCAAAACAAATAAGTGAAGGCAAGTGCAGGAAATACTGAAACAGGTTTTCACTCTTGTGCCATCATTTGCTCCTAATATTTGCCTCTTCTTTGGGAATGTAGGAGTAAAATCCTGTAAGTTGAGATCTGAATATTCCAGTAACTGAAGTACAATATAAAAGTATTACTAATAATAGTAATAAGGGAAATAACAAGGGGAAATAATATAAAAGGGGAAGGGAAAAACAATAAAGACAAGTGATGCACAATACAATTGCTCACCACCCACCGACGGTCACCCAGCCTGACCTGAGCAGTGACCTGGTCCTTCTGGGTGATTCCCCCCAGTATATATCCTGGGCATGATGTGATGTGTTATGGAATACCCCTTTGTCCTGGCTGTGCTCCCTCCCGGCTTCCTGCGCCTTTCCTCACTGTCAGAGCATAAGAGACTGAAAGGTCCTTGATGAGAGTAAGCAGCATTGAGCAACAACTAAACCATCAGTGTTATCCTCAGACTAAATCCAAAACACAGCACTGCACCAGCTACTAGGAAGGAGGAAAATCACTGTTACAGCTGAACCCAGACACTGCTGTTCCTTGCCTTTGAGGGCAAGACCATGCAGGGCAAACTGGCTGGAAGAAAGGCATGTGTTAGATGGCCCTGCGACCTTGTTGAAGGCAAGCACTGATTACCGTTAAAGCGGATCGATGGCTTTCTATCTTTGCTTCAGATCTCTCCCCATGCTGTCATGTCCTCAACAACTGAAGTGACTCCCAAGTGCCTTGGCTGTCTCGATGGCAATGCTAAGGACAGGGTCAAGTTTTCTGCGTGCCGAATTCATGCTTCAATCCAAGTTGTTTTATCAGCTTGCTGTAAGGTTGGTTTGGCGTCTTCTGTGTAGGCTATGGGGAGTGGATTGAAGTTTCAGATCTTTCATCATAACGCTTTTTTGTCTCTGTTCCAGTGATGCAGGAATGTGACATGATAGTCCCTGTTTCTAGAAAGCAGCTATGAGATAAATATGAGATTAAATCCTGGGGATCAAGAGCCATTTGGAATGTCTGATCCAAAATGCATTCATGACCTGGCACACAGTGCTTCTCTTCTGCACCAGGGCAGCCAATGTAGCTAAAATCTCAGCCCTCCTCTTCTGGCAGTTTGGGGCATGGTGCCTTCCCACGATGGAAAGGAAATGGCTTTAAACTATCAGGGGGAGCCGTACGCCTTTCAGAAGAGGCACTGGCACAGGTACTCCTGGTAGCCTGGCTCTGTAGTGTGTCAAAGCTACCAAGTGCATCTGTTCTGTCTGAGTCTCTGCTGGGTTTTTAGCTGATTGGGAAAGGGACGCGGCATCCGCTTTTGCCGGTTCACAGATGCTGCAGCATCGCGGGCAGCCCAGCGGGTGCGGGCCGAGCGAAGATGGGAGCGCAGATGGTTTAATGGAGATTATCCCAGTTGGAAACGTGCTTGTGCAGTGAATAAAACGAGCAGGCTTGCAGGCGCTTTCCATTCCTCTTCAGGAGGGGACAATGTCACCCTGGCCCGATGCTCTGATCACAATACCCAGTGACCAGAGCAGGGCCGGGCTGTGGCTGCAGGAGGCTGTGCAGGGGGGTGAGGAGGTAGTCTGAGGACACACATACAATTGCTCAGTGCCAGCAAATGCAAAGGCTGAACTGATAAGTGTTGATGTAGATCCCGACCGCCTCCGTGCGGTGCTGCTCTCCCGGCCCTCGTCGGCTGTAGGGCTGTGCTCTGTGCTGCTGGTGTACGTGCTCTGCTTCCCTCCTCAGCATTTGTCCTTCCTCACTGTGCTGCGTGTACCCCCTGCTCTGGGTTAAAGGTACCTGTGGTGTTTGCTATCAAAATGCATCTTTCCAAATACAGTTGCCTGCTCTAGGGGAGTTTGATGGGCTTGTTCAGTGCATGAGACTCTTGTAGCCTCTCTGTGCTTGCCTTTTGGTTTCTGTGGGCTTTTTTTGTGTTTTGTTTTTTGTTTGTCTTTTATTTATTAACCTTCCACCAGTGATCTGATGGGAGCCCCCATGGCAGTGTTTGAACATCCATGCTACATCTAAGCTGTCTCTTGCTAACTGGGAGTTGGAGAGAAAGAGCTGGAGCAGTGCTGCCAGCAGAGCACTTCTTCCAAGGACACCCGGGTTTGCTCCTCTTGTTCCCTCTGCAGCAAGTGCTTTTCCTCTGCCCTGCCTTCCTCAGCTGTGCCCTGCAGCAGCATCCGGTAATAAATGGGTCACAGCTGCTGTCTCCTGGATATTTATTCTTACAGGTCTCAGTGTCTAGGGACCTTGAGAACTGGTGGTGGGAAGGTACCTGCTTCAGGAGCAGGGAGGGCTCATTTCACACTCATCAATCAGAAAGGTTTGAGGTGCTTGCCCTGGGCTCCCAGGGTGAGCCAGAGAAGCTGATAGGACCTTCACATCTGCTGGTGTGAAGCCATCATCTTGCTTAAATAAATCACATAAACTGTAGCATTGTTATGTTCCAGGTTCCCCCAGCTTTGCAGTAAGGATGCAGCAGGACTGGGGCACTATTAGCATGTCACCCTGCATATCCTGTAAGAAGTTATTCCTGGTAAGACTTCCTTGCCAAAGATACTGCGTTATCTTAACACAAATGCTCTGATGTGTTTTATTATGATGCTCGTATAGAAATAGAAACAAATGCAGCAGAAAAAGGCAGCTGCTGCTTCTGCAAGCCTTCAAAAGAGGGGGAAAAGCCTCTCAAAGCTCCAGAATATTATACCATTTCTGTATGTACAGGCACCTGAGTTTTGAGCTACTGCTGTGGCAAGAGAGGAATTAGTACTGCATTAAACATAAATATCAGTAGCCCTAACTGTTTGTTACAGGTGCCTCTGAAATACAGCTTTGCTTGGCTAAAAGCCCAGTCTCAGGGGCTCATTGGAGTCTTCTCATACCTCTTATCTAAGTCAGCTCCCAAAAAGTAAGGTGTATTAATTGCTGCTTTGCTCTGAAGTGGCTGAAGAAGGACAGGAGCCGAGTTCATGTCAAATAAATGGTGTCTGGGACGGGAAGGCAATTCTCAGCTTGCTTTATTGTGAAACTAATAAGGTAGCAATTGGCACACAGCCTTGTTAATATGGCATAAATCCTGCCTTGTTCATCCCCGTTCATTCTTCTCCTGTGGGCTTGTCAATAAATTCTTTCGATTGCTCACTTGTCATATGCCTGTGAGAGATTAAACCAGCTCTTTGGGAGCTTCCCACACCCCTTGTGTTTCCTAATGCAAAAGGAACTTCACCTAATAACTATCCTTGGGAGTAAGACTTTTTTCCTTGCTAAAAGAGAGGCAGACAAGTGCAGTGTTGCAAAGTAGGATATAAACTTGTAGTAGTGACCTAAGAGCAGGAGCTCAGCTTCTGGTGTGTGATTTTTACCTTGTTTTCCTTGTAGTTGATGGCATTTTGAGTCAAAGAAAGATCAGCCAGAAGGCAAGGCTCCCTGCTGCTAGGGCTGGGTAGAAGTCAGTCTCTGGTGCAGTAGTGAAGCTGCTTCAATCCATGGTCTCACAGTTGCTAACTTTAAAGGATTAGCTTGTCTCTTCACTGGAAAATCAATAGTGCAGGGGACAGGAATGTGTTTTCTGCAGAGCTGAGAAGTGTTTTCTTTCCTTAAGCAAAGCTTGGGTTACTCTGTCACTTGGATGCTGAGCTTTTCCAAAGGGCCAGTGCTTCCTCTCTGCCCCCTCCAGTTGTTGGCAAGGGCTGCACAGAAGGGAAAGGTGCTGTTGGTTGTGTGCCTGGCCAGATGTGCTGCAGGCATCAGCCCTTAACCGAAGCAAGGTGGCTGATGTGACGGGCCATTGGTGAGTTAAGGGGCACTTGGTTTCCCCATTAGAAGAGTGTCCTGCACACTTCAGTGCTTGATTTTTATGTGGTGATGGGTGGTGGGCACAAAGCAAGGCAGCTATGTGAATTGGGCAGAGAAGTGGCTGTAGGTGTATCTCTGTTTGCTTTTGTGCATGTCCTACAGGAATGAGCTCTCAAGTGGTGTTTACTGGGCTCCAAGTACAGCCCCTGCTGCTCAGCAAGGCTGGGAGGCTGTACTGCTTCTTTGCCTAAGTAAAGCTGTCCTCTGGAGTAAGCTCACTTGGGCAGCAAGGCACCAAAGCTGACACTGTTCTCTTTCTCTTGGAAACCAATCTCTCCCAAACCGGGCAGGTGTCAGAACAGATATCTCTTTGTGATCACCCACTCACCACTCCAAGCTGTAAAGGCTTAAAAAGAACCTCCCCAAATCCCTTTCTTTGACTCAACTGTTTCAGCAGGCTCGCAGACCTTTCATTTCATAAGTAATAAATGCATTTCCCCCTGTGCAGTGTTATTCTGGGCAGTGGTAGCGACAGCATCCTGGAAACCACAGTTGGAGACCTGTTAAGTCAGCTGAGCACTGCCCTGGGAGGTGCAATACAAGCCTTTATCTCAGCAGCATATTTCCTAGTACTTAGTTTAGTGCTTTCCCACCAGTTTTGGCTTTAAACAGAGGTCTGACCTTGCTGCCTGCCTGCCTCATCAGCATTTTCCACCACTAACACAGTACTCTTGGTCTCTCCTCCCCTGAAATCATCATTAGCTCCCTACTATACAGGTGGGAAGCACCAGGGCTGCAGAACTGTGCAGTCAGTGCCCATCTGAACCTTACCAGAGGCTGTGGAGGAAAGAGCCCTGGGCAAACTCCGAAATAAGTCTGCAACTTCCTAACATCCTCCTAAATTGTGCTTTCTGTCTGGGTGAGATCACTGACACTCTTATCCAAAAATGTGTATTTTTGGACTACATCAGCAAATCCCACATGTGGCTCATGCTTCTGTAAGCAGGACTATAAATACAAATAATGCAGCTGGGATTTATCTTGTAAGTTGAAGTCGATATAATGCTCTCAGGCAGAGCTGATCTCCGAAGCCTGTTGCACCAATTTGGTGTGTGTTGTACTGGGGAGCCAAAGGAAGGAGGCTGGGAGCAAGCAGGCACACTGGTAACCCCAGGCTATGAGGCTTGATCTCTTGCTTTGGTGCTGCTGCAAGGTATTTACAAAGTGTGGGACATTTCTTTGCTTCAAGGCAAATCCTGCCTGTGACATAGTGAATGGAATGATGCTGTCCTGAAGCTGTATCCTCCAGGAATTGTGTGAAACTCAACTGAGATGTTTGTATGGGGAAAATTAAATGGAAAACAGCTGATTAGTGGTGGAGGTGCTATGTGTGATGGCAGACAAGGGGTTAGTGGCCTTCAGGAGCAGTCAGCCTTGCTGAACCCAAGTAGCTCCTAAGCCTGGCAGTCTGTAGCTTGGTGTGTTTGCAGGGCCCTCAGTGCATCTGTGTCATGCTGGTCCATGTCTCCCTCACTTTGTGCTGTCTCTCCCAGGGGCTTCTGTAGACCATGTCAGTGCTGTTGTAGTTGCCAAGAGAGGCTATGAATATGCAGGAATCGTGGTCAGTGCCTGTGTATAATGATGATACCCTCACACTTTGGAGGGAACCCGTTAATCTCTCATATCATGCTAATAAATTGGGGAGGTGAGGAACAACTCCTCCGGGTTACCCAGTGTCAGGCTCCTTTTCCATAGCCTCTGGGAGGTCAAAGCAACCTGGTGGCAGTGAGTACAGCCAGCCCTGGCTCTGCAGCTCCTCTGCTGTCCTTCCAAGTACCACAAAGCAGCCATTCAGCTCTCCTGCATCTCTATCCACTTTGCTGCTTCCCTCCTGCTTGTTCAGATGCAATTAGGAGATGCAGGATAAGGGGGAGCCAGGGGTCAAGGAGGCAGCAAAGTGATTACAAGATACTGCAAATGGCTGTGCCATAAACACTCCAATGATGAAAAATTAGATACCAGTCACCTCGGGGTTATTGCTGGCCTCCATCTTTCTCTTGTTGTGAAAAATGATAATGGAAGTGTGTTTACCCCAGAGAGTGCAAGCTTGCTGCTGGCTGTGGTCCTGCACTCCCCAGGTGTGCCAGGGACTGCAATCCGTGCTCTGAATGACTTTCTGAAATCACTTCTGCCTGGGTTGCTTTGCTTTAACAGGAAGAACCACTAGTTTTGCAGGGTGTTCTTTCTCAAGTGGAAAGTTCTGGTGCTCTGAGATGGGTCAGCTCCACAGCAGGCTGCAGGCCTGAGTCAGGATGGGGAGAGGAGAGCAGCACCCTTCTGGACTGCCTTGGCTTTCCAGGGCTTCATATGGAGCTTCTGGGTATATTGAATGCCCAGCAAGATCATAACTTGCAAGGACATCCACTGGGACAAGTACACTTGTTTAGCTGATGGGCAGACAAAATCCAAAGCTGGTGCTGGATTAGAGCCTTTAGAAATCTCTAGATCCAGTTAAAGTCAGTAGCTTTGGGGATACCCTTTACAACAGGGCTACAGCATTGGTGTGTAAGGAAAGAGCAGTAGATGTTATCTACCTGGGCATTTGATGCTGTTCCATATAACTTCCTTGTCTTCAAACTGGAGAGACATGGATTTGACAAGTGGACCACTCTGGATCAGGAATTAGTTGGATGGTTGTACTGAAAGTGTTGCAGTCAACAGCTTGATGTCCAAGTGGAGACTGGTGACAAGTGGTGTTCCTAAGGGGTCAGTACTGGGACCAGTGCTGTTCAGCATCTTTGATACATGGGCAGTGGGATTGATGCAGGTTTGCTGATGACACCAAGCAATATGGTGTGATTGACACCTCGGAGTTCTTAGTTCTTGGAGGCTATCTCCTCCCTGCCTGAAGGCACTGGGGAGGGAGATGGGTGAGGGCTCCTTGGTGCCAGCAATGTGCTTCATGTGAGTTATGACTCTAAACCTCTGCCAGGTGTCCTGAGAGCAGCATGTTAATTACTGGAGCTGCTGTGGTAGCAGATGCCTGCTGTACTCAAAGTGGAACTGCCCTTGTTTCTTTATCTATAAATACTCCTTGTGGGATGTCTGGCGGTTGCCTCCTCCCTTCATTGTGACTTCTTGACTCTACAGGGGACCTGGAGGTTAAATTTCCTCTTGCCTTCAACTTCTGTTGAGCAGTCCTTGTTCCCTGGCTGGTTTATCTCTTTCCAACCAACTCTTAAGAGCTTCATAATAGCTTGTTTGCTGATAACTTGCTGCCTATCAGCACGGCCTCTGCCATAGTCCTGTCTCCAGCCTTAAGACACTGTGGATCTTCAGCTTTACTTGGGTTTTTGTTTCAGCTCTCCAAAATGCTCCTTCCTGAGCAATCCTGCTCCTCTCATGGATTTATATTTGTGCTGCCCACTGCAAGGGGTAAAGCTTTACCAGCGAAAGCTTGGATCGCCGCCTTCACTCCTGTGCCATCTGGCTCTCTAGCATGAGATATGAGCTCATGCAGGAGAGAAGCGTGGCCTTGTCACCCAAGTGAAGGGGAGGAGAGATGGTAGAGAGGGCACCACATTGCACTTGAGACCCTTCTCTCTTGCTGTGTTTTAGCTGAAAAGCACTGAAGCCCTGGCACGAGCAACTGGAGGCTGTTGCTGGTAGCACAGCACTTGCCACCAATTGAAGTCGGTGCAGAGATGCTATCAGGGAATGCAGGTAGCTCTGAAATGTTATAATGCTCTGCTTCCTTTACCTACGAATCCCAAATGGGAGTGGGGAAATCACCTTGTGTTTAATATTTCTCTCCAAAGTCACCCCTAAAAATTCCTCAAGGATGTGAATAGAAACACAAGAAATTACTCTACCGAAGATGATGTCTGGTTCAAGCTTCCAGCCAGAAATAAAACCTCTGACCTGTGTCAGTGCTGGTAAATCAAGTTTGGCTTTTTCTTTTCTAGACATCTCTTTAGACACACTCTAGAGGAGAGCAGCTGAGGTGGGAATAGAGCAGCCAGTCCCTGGTTCTCCTGACATCTTGTTTGCTCTGTGTCCATGTACAGCCAGGTTTTGTTGGATGGTTTTGTCTCTCCCTCCTGGTGCTCATCTGGGTTGTGAAATAGCTCTGAGCTCAGGGACCTCCTGCAGAAGCAGAACGGGTGTCAGCATTGCCACTCCTGACAGCATGTATGAAATGTCTGCTTCATCCTACCCTGCTCAAGGAGACTTTCCTTGTATCTGAGCATTGAATCAAGCAAAGCTTCCTCTGGGAGGTGCTTGTTCAGTCAAGCTCCTGTCTTCTTGTCGGTATCCTGCTTTGCTGTGGGAATGCTGCACAGCCCTGTATAAAGCACTCAACCCTCAACTTTCCAGCCAAAGTCTACTAAAGGGAGTGATCCATTTTGTTAAATCAGTAGCTTTCTCTTTAAATGTCAGCTTGCTTCCTGTTAGAGGAGGGTTATTTGCTGTACTCTGTCTCATGGGAGAGGGGTACTACTGCTCAACAGTGGTGAACATCAATATCTGCAGAAGTGGAGTTGATGCTATCCTAAAATGAAGTTAATCTGAGATATTGGTATTTCTTCTACCAAGGGGAAGCGAGAGCCTCCAAGGAAGGATTTAGTCTGGGGTGAGTTCTGGTTGTGAATGAGGATGAGGAAGGGTGGGAGGAGAGGAAAAGGAAGGGTGGCTGGGGCCTCAGTCCAAAGGGAGATATTTAAGGAGTGACAAGACTGCTTTACCATCTTCGCATTAAAACATATCCTTGCCTTAATGGCTGATATTTATTAGCTTTGCATTGCTGTGATAGCCCTGTGCCACATAAATACATATATTAAACTCTCAAACTCTTTTTGCTCTGCTCCTGGTGTATTTTATGTGTTTAACAAGGTTTATCCTTATGGTCTCACTTTGCTCAGGTAACTACGCTGCTTCTCCTCAGCCTGTCTGAAAATTCCCAGGCTCTGAATCAACAAGAAACAGTAGCTCCTGGTTTTAATTCACTACTCAGCAAATGCCAAAGACGGATGCAATTCTTACCGATGAGTCTGTGGAGCATGAAAATAACCAAGTTCCGATGACAGTTATGAATGAAGCTGCTTTTCAGATGGCCCTCTTGCAAATGTATGCAGGCACTGGCCATAATGCTGTAACTGCTGCATCTAATATGTGAATCAGCTCTGTTTGGGATGCTAATTGTGCTTCCTGAGCCGTACTGGCATTTTTCTGTGGAAGCAGCATGCTGGGAAGCAGATGAAAGCTATTGAACTGTACTGGTTCAGAGTGATAGATAGACCCTTCAAGCCAATAAAGAACCTGTTCGGTCAATACACCCCTCTGACTGGCTTAAAGCATGTTTGTATGGTCTGAGAGGCTCTTGGCATTAGCTGGCTGTCACTTAGTGGTTGAGAGCTCTCTTGGTGGTCCTCTTGGCTGAAGCTAAGCTGATAAACCCAGCCAGATGTCCTATAAACATGTGGTTGTACTTTTGCTTTTTTAAGATAAGCCAATACATAACCTTATGTAACCAAGTTTTAACAGAAGAGCTTTAATAGAATACACTTTTAGATAAATATATATATAAATATATTCCAGGCAATGGTTTGCTTGTTTCACCCTGTGGCAAAAAGACTTGAGTTGACCAGCCTGCTTTATGCTTTGAAATACCAAGAGCTGATGGGTGCAGAGGCTGGGGAAGTGGTGTCACCTGAGTTGCCAACCCAGAGTAGATCCCAAACCTTGGTGCCTGTGCTGCTGTGGCTTGGCTTGGTGAGGGGAATGGATCTGAAGACCCTGCCAGAGGTTGAGCAAGCTGATGTGATGCTTGTGGCTCCTACTGGCCTGCAGAGAAGAGTGTGATTCAGGGTGACAAGCTGCTGTTCTTTCCTCTGTGCTTGCTGCCTTCTATTTTTCTGACTGGAAATGTCACTATAAGTGAGAAAAACTCTGGGGTTTTTTTAGTGACTGTGTGCTGGATCTTTATGCTGGTTTACAGCATGAGAAAGGAAGATAAAACTAAAGTGTTTTGTGTCTGTTCCATTGATTTTATGTGTGTGGGTTCTGCATATACCCTCTGTAGTAAGTCTGGCACTTTGTCTGACTCTGTTTAATGGAGGAGCTTGGATTGACATTAGGGAACACAGTAAAGGTTTCTCTGTGCCATCCTCTGAACATAAACACTGGGTAGATCTGATCCTCCTTAGCTGAAGGGAGGATTCCCTTACCTGAAGTTTAGCAATGAATCAACCACATAGGCGTGCTTGTTTCTAATAGGAAACCACTAATAGAAAAACCTTTA
The DNA here is from genome assembly GCF_033783945.1 of Neopsephotus bourkii. Lineage (NCBI taxonomy): Eukaryota > Metazoa > Chordata > Aves > Psittaciformes > Psittacidae > Neopsephotus > Neopsephotus bourkii. The sequence goes on from NW_026902223.1 coordinate 6,552,648, forward strand.
ATCAAAGCAGACTTGGCTCATTCTGCCTCTTCTCTTAGGAAGGGAATGATAGACTCCTTGAGAACATCTCAGCTGGCTCTAGAGGTGAACTGGAAAACCTGGAGGAGCTTTTAGATGTGCTGGAGCTCTGCGTGTTTGATTTCTGGCAGGGCTGACTGGTGCGGTTTTAGAGTGTTTGAATTAAGTGTGTAATGAAGCACTTTAAATTGTATCCCTCTAGGGGAGATGAGCTTGGAAAACATCAGGTGGAGAGTTTGGTGTGTGTCTGAGGATCTTATTTGGGCTTACTTCTTCCTTAGGGAGAAGTTAGGAAACTAATGAACTTAATGGGTCAGAAGAGCATTTAGATGTCTGGCACAGCAAGGCAGAGAAAGTAGGCATCCTCCTTCTAAGCATTGTGGTCTCTTCTCATCCTTTTGGGGATGTGTTTTTAAATAGGCTTCCTGGCCTTGGAGCTCTTCTGAGGGTTGACAGTGAGATTAGCTCCAATGCAGGGACTGAGTTCTTCTGCCTCGTGTCGTGGCTGTTGTTGAGGAACTGACCCCTGTTCCCTGACCTGTGCTCAATCCTGTACAGCTGTGCACCATTTCCTATCAAAGTGATGTTCCTCTGCTGCTTGCTGTCCTTTTCTGCCTTGCCTTTCTCCTCTCAAGCAGTCCAGCGTGTGTGCTGTGGCTTCCCTTCTTTATAGTAGTTGGCACAAATCCCTGCAAAGTAGGGCAAGTCATCTCATTGCAGGCCTTAGCATTGTTTATATTGATCCATGGATATCCGTCTTGGATCACTAATGGGCATCAAGTGCGAAAGGTAATAAATTTGTATTGCACTTGAATTCATCTGTCACTTGGTTCCTTTGGACCTGCTCCAGGATCTTGTTAAGAACACAAGACACTGATCATCTTAAAGGATGGGAGGGTATCTCTTCCCCATAAGCTGAGCAGTAAAGCCCACAGAAGAAGAGGAAGAGAGTTGAAAGAGATGCTGAATGGATTTAGTTGTTTAAGCTACCTTCAATACTGGAGAATAACTGCAGAAAACAGAGTGTAACATCCAGAGGTGTTCTTTCAGCTTCATTAGCAGATGTTGGGCAGCATGTAGGAGACCCATGTTCTTCCAGCACCTAAGAATGCTTTTGATGCTTTTCAACATCTGAGCCCCAAATCCACTTTAACACAGCTCTTTTCTCGCTGCTTTAAGACAAATCCATGTTTCAGACCCAGCTGCTTTGGTGCTCAGTGATCTTGTGTCAATCCTGGCCATGATTTGAGATGCTGTTTTGCCAATCGGTTCTGGTGCATTCTCATTTGCAGAAGACACCTGTCCCTTAATCATCACCATCCTTCGTCTGTCTCTTTTTGTTTCGGCTCTTTCTGACGCATGAGCTATTAACGTGATTTGAAGGGAAGCTCTGTTGAGCAGAGTGTGTGTGTTGGGAGAGGATGTTGAGAGAGATTAGTCACAAACTCAAGAATAATTTCCAGTAAGAGAGTAGGCATCGCCTTTGGTTTACTCTGGGTCCTTGACCTAAATCCCTCTTTAGTCCTTTGAGGTTTGTGCACTATCCAAGGATGGAGTAGCAGTCTTGGAGAGCTGGAGAGGGTAGCAGGAGAGTGGAGTTAAGCTCTGGTTTAGAAGAAAGGAGCAAGAGGAAGAGTAAAAAGCTGGTTTGGTTCTGTGTAACTCTGCAAGTGTTTTATCTGTTAAGCTCTTACTCTTGCCAGTTGTGTCTGTGATGTCGTATTCTGTTTGATTTCAGCATTTCCTCCAAGGACCCTCAGTTCTTCACAGATCTGAATTCTGTGCATGCTTTCTGTCCCTCTTTCCCCTGCCCTCCCCACCTCCACGCCAAAAAGCCAACACTGGGTGTAAATGATGGCCTCAGATCAGAATACGTCTTCACTGAGCGACGTGTGAAACCAAGGGTTCTCTCCTCTGGCCCCCTTCTGGGTTTGCTTTGGTTGTCTGAGAACACTTGTGATGCGAGGCATTGCCAATTTGCCTTGCAGATATCCTGAAACTGTCTCAAAAAAGGTTTCTTGGGGTTGTACCAGGCTTAAAATAGCTTGGATTCTGTTCTGTGGCTGACTCTGCTGGGGTCGACAGAGACCTTGAGGCTCTGCTGCCTGCCCCTTTGAGTCCCAGTTCTTCCCTTCTGGTGACACCTTTTCTTGAACTCCATGAAGAAGTCATGGAAAAGAGCAATGTGTAAATATTAATGTTGAATATTTGTCTTCAAAAATCCCTTCGAGATGCTCAACAAATCTATACTGTGTGTGCTGTGACTTTCTCAGTACTGCTTGCTTACAGCTTTTGGATCTGTCAGTATATTGCTAGCCCCTGGCATCCCACTGATGACAGGCAGGGCTCTCTTCTCTAACACCCATTTTGTCTCCCTGTCACAAGTAGCTTCTCTCAGGTCACGTTCAGACCTCAGTCAAGGTCTGTTACCTTCCTGCAGTAAAGCCTTTTCCCCTCTGACTGAAGCTCGAGTGCTTGGTGCCTGGGCAGAGATGAACTTGCTAAGAAATGCTGTTCTCTTCATATACATCTTAAGAGGGCAGCGAATAAAGATCTGCCTCCATTGGCAGTAGCTTTAATTTCCACACTGAGTGAAGTTTGTTCTTATCTTTATCTTTCCCCTCACTTTGCACAGGTTTTCAGCTTCCGAGTAAACAGCTTAACTGTTATGCTGCAGCTTCCTGCTGTAAAACAAGCAACTTAGTGTGGGGAAGTCAATGTCTTCCAGGCAGACCTGGCTCTGTTGCTGTTGAGCTTGGGACAAGCTGCTCAGTGTTAATGTGAGCCGTCTGGTCATGGCTATTGCTATTCAGACCTAAACTGATCAAAACCCTTACAAAGAGGCCTCAGTTTAATATTTAATGTTCCATAAGGCTGCACTGAGAGCTTGTACTGAAATATGTCAGTAAAGGAGTACTGGAGCAGTGATAGGAAGAGGCTGAGAGCCAAGAGGATCCTGTGCTCTATTCATGCCCAAGGCATGTTCTCTTGATACCAAGCAGCTTGCTTGACCCGCTGTGTCTCAGCCAACTTAGCTGTAAAATTAAGCAGCAAAGCAAGGTCCATGACAGGGAGGCATGTCTGGAGGTGAACTTGGAAGGCAGGCTTTGTTTTAGTGGTAAATTCATCTTGCAAACAGAATTTCAGGGGTTTAACCTGTGTGTTTTCTGTTGTGCTTCCAGGTGGCATTCACTCTCCTCCTGGGTCCTTTCACCTTCTTCAATGTGCAGAAGACCAAGTACCTTCAAATCATGACATCCCTCATGAGATGGATAGGTGAGTCTTGGCCACCTCTTTACCATAGATGGAACCTGAGGCACAATAACAATGCAGGATATTCTTGTTTGGAAGCAAGCTCTTGTTAAAACAATCTCTTTGAGGTTTGTCCTGATAAATCTTTGAGGAAAAGGGTTTTTATGCTAGGATGAAATTTCTGATTAAAACAAACCCAATCCAAATGTTCTCAATCGGATGTGAGCTGGTAGATGAAGTCTTAATCTGCTTTGTGTGAGAGGCAGAAGGGATTTGGAAGAGACTCCATGATACCCACCGGTTGCTGTTCAGCAGCAAGTTTCTCATCCTCTCAGCATGTGAGCAACAGCCTTTGAAGAACCTTTGTTTTGATCTGAGGACAAAAAGCACTTCTGTAAGACTTTCCACCCTTAGTTATATCATCTGGTTGCATGGTTTCGCTTTAGCATAGGATATCCTGCATTGGAAACCCCCAAACCAATGTGTGTTGTCCTTGGGAACCTCCACCCTTGTAAGTTCTCTTCAGAATCATCCTGCCAAGAACTTCTGGGAAGACAGATAATTCCTGTCATGAAATTAGGCATCACTGCTTTTCTTGTTCCCCCAGTGCTTTTGCCATCCTGAAGTGCAGCTGCCCCACATTTGGCTTGTATAAGTACATACACTTAGAGGCTGAGAGTGATGTGTGTGTTACAGAGGCCTGTGTTGAGGTTTCGCTTGTCTTGTGTAAGATGGACAGAGTAACTGATGTTCAGGGATAACAGGGAGCAGCATTTCTGCAGGTTAATCATCTCCTGGTTCATGGGTCCGGATGATTCAAGCACAGAATCAGCTTTCTTTATGCATATCACTGACCTGGAATAGGAGGAAAAGCTGCTTCTAAGCCCAATTCCCACCACACACATACACTTGACCTGACTTCAGTTGGGTATTGTCCCTTCTGTGTTAGTTCAGAGGCCTGTGACCCTGTTTGGAAGCGGCTGGCATTCACTGCAGAGGAAGAGATCTGTTCTGGACAACATTTGAGATGGGGTTAAGCAGTTATTACCCAGGAAAATGAGGCTGGATTTTAAGCCCTCAAGTCTCAGATGCCGAACAGCTTGAGTTAACAAATCCTGACCTCAGATGGTGTGAAAAGCCTGAATGTCTATTTATTCCTTTTGTTGTCTGAGCATAGGAAAGGTCAGAAAGCCCCAGTGTTCTTCAAAGAAGGAGGTTAGCTCATTGAGGGCTATTAAAAGAGGGGTTTTGGGTTTGTTTTTTAACAAGGAGTAATCTCAGCTCAGCTCCCTGGCCTGTTTCCAGTCACCCTGCCTCCTCTTTCCTGGTAAAGACATCAGTCAGACCTCATCCTGTCTCTGTGACAACCTGGTGTCTGCCTGATCTGCCGTTGTTTTCCCTTTAGCCGGCTCCTTCCAGTACGAGGACTGCTAAACCTTGGCGTAAAGGCAGAACTGTTTCTCTTTTTCATCTCTTGATGGAGAGAGACAAAGGCAGTGTTTGGAGAAGAGTAGGGGAAATTCATGTTTTAGCCTGATTGATTCCTGCGTCAGCACACAGGGGAACAGCTGCCCCAGATAATGATATTTAATGACCCTGACAGCACCTCAGTGGCTACTTAGAGGAGCGGATTCCATATGTGTACAATGAGGGATAGATTTATTAGGGAAGACAATTTATCAAACAGGCACATCATGAAGGGAACAGGAACAAAGATCTTGCTGCACATTCCAGGCTAAGGATGCATCCCATGCTGCAGGGATTTAGCAAGCTGGCTTCTCCCATGTCCTCACATCACTGATGTCCCCTCCTCCAGAAGCAGGGCTGTGAGTTAAACATAGGTTGGTCTTTTCTTGGTGTTTAGAGAGCTTAGATGCTAAAAAACAGTCTTAGATGGTGTTTTGTGGGCTCCTTTTCATGCCTGAAAGCCAGTGGCAAGATGTGGACTCTGTCTTACTCTGGGGCTTAATTCATCTTCCTTTAGTTAGTTTTAGTGCTGAAGGTGGATCTTCCTCAAAGCTGTCTGAGCAGCAGAGCTGAACACTGGAGCTGGCAGCCTACATGCTTGCTGTGCTGGGTTACAACTTCCCACACCGACAGTGGCTTAGCCAGCTTACCTGTGCTCACTGGCTTGGTGTGGATGGGAGGCTGCCACTCATTCTGCATCATGATTTGAAAGAATCCAGCCTGCTTGAGCTGGGAGGTCAGTGCAGGCTTTGTGATGTGCCTATTGCAGGACCCACTGTTGTACATGCTTTTCCCCAGCCTGATGAAAGAAAAGCCCCTGGATTTCAGAGCAGCAGTGGCTGATGTAAAGCTGCACTGCCCCAGGTGTAGCAGTGATTCAGATGACAGTGGCTGAGAGGATGGTTCTTGGCAGCAGGGAGAGCTAGCTGTGTGTGAAGGTCATTTCTGCTGGTGTTTGTAACAGTGTCAGCCTTGCCTTTGAAAGTTGCTTTCCCTCTTTCTCCTGATTTAAGTGATAACCAAATGTCACTAGCCTTGTCCAGAGCCTCGTGCTCACTGCAAGCTAATAAAGCCTACGGTCTCTTTCCACACCTCATGGACAAGAAGAATGTCATTCTGCCTGTGAAAAATACAATCTTAAACATTGGGATCTGAACTGGGAAAATAAAGCCAGGCCAGCTCAAAGAACATGGAGATGCAGCAATGGATCAGCCCTTCATCTGGCTGTGGGCTTCCTCCCAGGGTAAGGGACTAACAAGGACAGGCTGAAGTCTCTAAAGGGAGGAAGTTGAAGGAGGAGTTTGCAAGCCCAAGTGCCACACTGCTGCAGAACCCAGACAGATGGGCTCTCGTACATGGAAAGCTCATCTGGAAACAGGGCTGGCATGGCGAGGCTCTTCCCTGTCAGAACCATAGGAGCACTGAGGGTGGATCTGTGCCTCCAGGTGGAGTGGGGCTGATGGCAGACAGAAGGCTTCCAGAGGCATCGAGCTGTTGGCAGTCTTGTGAAGAGCAGCAGCTTACACACTTGGCTGCAGAACTGATTGCCACCTCGCATGGGTGAGTGCCAGTGGTTAAATTCGGTGCAGCAGTCCCTGCTTAACTGCTGGCCTCATCCATGCTTAGAGATCCCTGTTCTCTCTGTGTAAGGGTTTGCCTACATGAGCTCTCATCCCCTTCCCAACTGCAAACTGCAACTAAGGCTGCTTTGAAAGCCCTATTCTGTCTGAGCTGCCTTGGGAGACTGAGCACAGCACCCTGATGGGTGTGACAGGGAGCCTGTCTCCTGTGCTTCCCTGGAGAAAGGGCTAGCTGGGAAAAACCACTTGGTTTAAATCCTGGTAGTGGTGAAGCCTTGATTTAACTTAGGTATAAAATGTTGTCTGCTCCCCCAGCTCTTGAGCAATGCTATTAAGAGCAGAGACAGAGTCCAGACTGGTTGACCAGGTAAGTACAAGTTAGGGGTAAGGAGAGTTCCTTCTCCAAACTGTATTTAATTCCTTCCTTCCTTTACTTCCTTTCCCAGTCCTTTTTTACTAGTTTTGGAGCCTGTTTCTAGGTCTGTTACAAGGTTCTTGGAATGGGTTGTCTCCTGCAGAACACTAAACCAACTAAGACATCTATAAATTAGAGCTGTTGGTATGTTCAGTTTTGCTGTTTGGACTTCAGGCTCATTTGTCCTGGAGGATTTAAACCGGTGGTGGTGATGGATTGCTCCCTAAAGAGACTTGAATGTCTAGCTGGGGTTTTATCCCTCCTTTCCCCAGTCCTGATCCAAGTGGGTGGTGTTAAGGGTGAGCTGCTGGAGGCAGAGCACAGCAAAAGGGACTGAGTCTGATGCACTTCTCAAAACAGAGAGGACACAGCCTCACCTCTTTATTATTGGATAATATGGGATAACAACTGACTAGCAGCCTCATGGGAAAGGATACGGATTAGGAAAGATAACAAAAGGACAGGGCTTGGTGGAGCTCAGCAGCAAACATTGGGCTATTGTGTATTAAGCAGCTAACCCGATTAATTGCAGCCTGTTACAGCCCGAGATGTCCAGCTCTATAGGTGAGGACTGTTGGCTTTCAAGACATTGTAGCGTGATTATCACTGCTGTTACTGAATAGCCTCTGGCACATGTTCCCAGACAGCTCCCATGTGGGCCATGAGCTCCATGTGCTGCTCTTGATGCTGTACTGTAGTTATTAGAAAGTATTGTATTTTAATAAAGAGACATTTTACTGAGGTAACTTCTGGGTTTGGTTGCTGGAAGCTCCGTTCTCTGTGTAGTACAATCAGATCATACCACAGCTATTCAAGTAACTGCAGCCCTTGAGACAGAGCATTCCCAGCCCTCTGATCTCACAATTACATGCCCAGAAATAAAACCTCTCCCCTTGCTCCTTCCCCTGGTCAGTAGAATGGAGGGGAAAAGGACAAGAATAGCCAGGCAGCCCTGTGTTAAACTGTCTCCTTCCCATCCTCTTCCAGGATACTTGGTAGAAGGTTTCTAGGGAAGAAAGCAGCACGCTGCTGGGACTGATTTTCCTCATCTACTGATTTCTCTGATAGATGTTTGCTCCACCAGAATCCTGCTTTTTACAGGCTCCCTGACACCTCTCTGCAGAGAACTGGTCTTGGACCATCTCCCTTTGTGAGCAGGTTTCAGCTGCTGTAGTAACTATTGCTGCCATCCTTAGGCTTCATCAGCCGTGCTGGAGTTGATTCAGTCCAGAAACCTGGATCACTCAGCTTCATCCTTTCAGCTGCAGAGAGAGAGAAGGCTGATGCAGGAGTGAGTAACCATTACCTGGAGTCCTGGGTATCCAGGCTTCTGCAGAGAGGTCTGTCTGCAGTGTCCACAGTCCTCAAGGTGGCCTCTTTCCTGCATCAGAAATTAAGCAAACCCCTTAAGGAGGGGCCACTTTGATCTCTGCCCCTTCCCTTTCACAGATCAGGGCACATGGGAGAGGCAAGGACAGGGGAATTGGACTGTAAATCAGGACACTGTTGCATGTTCATTCCAACGAGCTTCTTCAACAAAGTTAACTTCGTGTTCTCGCATCCCTTTCGGAGCAGAGAAAGCTGCTGCTTGAGCCCAGGGTAAATAATTCACTACGAGAAGTGAATATATTTATGAAGAGTTGGATAAAAGGCTGTGCTTCTGTCATGCCAGCTTTCAGACTTACAGGCTGAGGAGCTCATCTCAGTGCTGTTTGTGGGGGGCAGTGGGGTGAAGCAGTGCCTGTGTGAGTGGAAGAGCTTTAGTAGCTTCAGGTGCAGATGGGGAGTGATGCATGGTGCTGGACTGAGATCCTGCCTTGAGGAACTGATGTTCCTGAAAAGAGCATTTTATCCAGGCAGTAGGAGACAAACTAATGGATCTGAGAGATGGAGAAGGGGAGCTGAAAATGTAAGGACACATTCAGTCCTGCAGAAGGGTCCTGGTAATGGTGCTTGCGCTGATTTTCAGAGTGGGTCTGTGGCATGCAAGAGTGTGCGCTGTTGGAACAAGGTGATGATAACTTTGCTGGGTAGGTCCCAAAGCAGGATAAGGAAGGGTAGATTTGATGGGACACGGATGCTTTGCACCCAGTGCTTTCCCATGTAAGCGTGGACAGAGAAGTGACTGTCAAAGCTAATAGACCAAGCCAGCAGCAGAGCTCGGAGCCGAATCCCCATTGCAGAGGCTTTCTGGTGCTTCTGCCAGAGGTGACTGGAGGAGAGAGGACAGTAAACTACACGGGTAATTTTCCACCAGAAGCAAAGGCTCCTCGCTGGCTGCTCTTCCCTTCCCATATGTTGAGATAAAGCACCCGTGATAAACACCAGAGCAGAGCCGTTTATCTCCCTGTGAACTGTTGCTGTGCACAGATGTCTGTGGAGACCAGCTGATGTGGGTCAGACGGGGCAGCTCCACTGGTTCCACAGCAGGACTTGTTACCACAGTAGGGGAAGCTATTTGGTGATGGGGTAGCAAACCCTGCCCCAACAATGAAGAAAAGCGGGGGAGTGATGCCTTTATAGCAGAGAAGCCTTTCTGAACTGCTTCTGACAGCCAAAACATCCTGGTGGTACTTAATAAAAGCTTCCTTTTGTGAAGGAAATGGGCCCTGCCTGGCCTGAGGCCACTGCAGCAGTAGTGTCTGAGAGGGCTGCAGCAGGAGCAAGGCAAACCTGGCAAAGTAACTGGAGGCTTTTTCTTGCCTTCTGGTAAAGTGCATCACACTCCTGTGATCTTAACGTGCCCAACATGTGGCTCTGCTTCCCCTGTGGGAAACAGCCCCCTGCCATCTAGACCCTGCTTTGGGGCAGGGAGGGTAACACTGAGCCTGCAAGTCCCTGCTCTCCATTAGAGGAAGCAGTCACACTGATGTCCCACTCATACCTTTATTCTGGGAAGTAAGTTCCCTCCTCTTTTCTCTCTGACTTCTCTCTCCAGGGAATTGCTGTCTTCTAAGAACATATCCATCTTGCTTCGCCGCAGTCTGCGCGCTCATAAATCCTTCATCTTCCTCGAGACTGTGTTTTAGGCCCTGTTGTTGCTGAATCTCCAGCTCCCGCATCTGGTGGAGCAAACCTGGTTTTCATTTTACCTCTTTCCGTGTAGAAACCTCCTCTGAAGGTTGCAGAAATTCATCAGCTGCTACTCTGCAGTTTACAGAGAGCTGGAGGTCGTGAAGAAGTGACAGGATTTAGCTTATGCAGGAGGAACTGGGCAAATGAGCTTTAAATTTAAGAATCAATGTCTTCATTTCCTCTACCTTGTTTTGCCAGCATTGTGAAACTCAGCTGTGCTCTAGTATTTCAAATGCCACAGCATCCATAATGCCTGGCAGCTCCAGAATTGGAGTGGGATCTTAAACTTGCCCGAAACACTGATGGATAGAGATGCAGAAGGTAGGACTGTCTTGATGTGATGTTGTGCTGAAGCGTGTACAGAGCAGATGCCCTCCTGAAAGAGCTGCCTAACATTAAACTAAATGAGATCTGTTCCTCTGTTTAAGAGTATTTTGGCTTGATGGAGACTCGGGATCAAGATTAAGTTAAGGGGAGATCTTCCTCTTTCCAAAGAGAATGGGCTTAGGAAGCTCATGAAAACCTCCTCCCTGGGATCCATCATGCCTCCTAATGTATGAAGCGGGAAGCAAGTGACGTGTGTTGTGAAGGGGTGATTCATTATCATTATTTCCTGGCACGCTGATGCTCTGCTTCAACAAGGAAGCTCTGTCACAGCCTCAGGCACGGTGACGGATGGCCCTGCCAGGGCCGTATCAGCAGCACAGCCCACTGCTTAAACAAATGCCTGTGGATGGGGGTAGAGAGCAGCCAGGCTTGGGCTGCTCTGCTGATACAGCGTGGTTGTGGTGCTCACCGCTGCCTCTCCAGCCCTGGGGGTGTTCTCACCAGTTGTGCCTTGTGGAAGGAAGAATGAGAGTACGGACCGAGTTGGAGAAGATGTGACTCGAGGTTTGGTGCAGTTCCTCTGTCTTTACCTTCCTGTCTCTTCACGTACAAGGTGCTTGTCACGTAACCTTTGTTCTGTTTTCTTCCATAAGTCTTTTACTCATCCCTAGATCATGTCTCCCTGATGCGTTCTAGAGCCATTAAAACCATCCTTGTTTTACCTGGGAGCAATGCTTTGAAGGTTGAAGTTCACTGGTGAACCTGGGAGGCAACATCTGTGTTGGATAATAGAAACGTTATCCAGTGCCCCAGTCCTGCAGAACCTCACTTCTGAGCTTGCTTCCCCCTTGCCAAGGCACCTCTTTCCAAGTTCCTCCCTGTTCCCTACTGTGGCTCAGTTCAGGATCTTCTCCATTATTTTCTACATGCCATCAGAGAGACTGAAGTGGGGCACCAAGTCAAGCATCTCAGTTCCTTGCCAGGGATGCAAGGGAGGGTTAAGCCAGGAATTCATTCTGAGCATCAGTTCTTCCAGGACCCTATCATGATTGGGGAAAATAATGTGTTTTAGGCTTGGGCTTCTCTCCTTCCTTGCAATAGCCTTTCTGCAGAGATGAAGTTCAGGTATAGACCAACATTTTCTCATTTACAAAGGTGTTTGCTCTGACTCTGCAAAACAATAGTTAATCTTAGAATGGCTAAATGATCTCCAGTGCTCTTCTGCAGCCTTATTATGCTTCTATCAAAGTTCACCAAAATGTATTCTTTAATATCCCCAGGCTCCCATATTTCCCAAGGTGTTCTTATTAGGATGTGTGCTCATCCATATTCATCCTTTTTCCACCTGCAAGAGCCAGAGCAGAGCTGCCTTATCTCTGAATCAACATCTCCTGAGTCAAGCAGGACAGGCAGCAGTAGCTGCCTGCAAGGGCTTGCACTGTCAGGGAGAAGAGCCAGTTTGCTCCTTAAAGAGTGACAGGAGAGGTCTGTAGGTGATGAGATTCATCACAGCGTTTCCTCTATGACATACCCCTCTATTTTCTTTCCAGTCTCACTTACATCCTTCAGTAAAAATGATGCTCAAACATCTAGAGGAGAGATGATGGGACCAGCAGTGTCCCCTGTGCCTCACTGACTGCTAAGCCCATCTGTGGTGTGTGGGCTTGGAATGGGTCTGACACTGGTGAAAAATCAGGAGCAGCAAAGCCCTCGACTGGTTTTAAGCACTTGTATAAAGGTTTAAAGGTATAAATAAAGGTTTTAAACAAAATTTTCATGTAACTTACTAACAATCCATGGTTGCATTGCTGTCCACCTCGCTTTGTACCTATTGGTCGTGGTATCTGAAGGTGTTTCATCCTTGGAGCATCTTATATCATGCCATGTGTGTAGAGGAGCAGATCAAGGCTTATTTTATGAACCCATGTCTGACTTCACCAGGGTCCTTGTGATGCAGGAACGCTGTGGGCCAGCCAGTGTGTCAACTGGAAGTGACTTGAAATAGCATGGCCTAACTCTGCCTTCAGCCTGCTGTCCCAGGTAGAGGAGGATGCGAGCAGGAGCTTTGCGTGTGCCTGAGGATCCTGCACTGCCTCTTGTCTGCCCAAAGCTGCCTGTCAGTCAGCATCTGTCATCTTCTTTTCATCTTGATTTATCACCTGGCATAACCAGGTTTCAGAGTTTCACTTTGGGGCTCGTCTCCTCCCAGGGACAGGCAGATAAATCTGGCATGCAAATGTCTCAGCTCTCTGGTTCCCTGTTGCAGGGAGTGAGAAAACACAGCCGTTGGGGCAGGGCTGCTGTTGTCTTCTCTGAGGCTGGAATTGAGCAGGGGAGGATTCCAGTTTACCCAGCACCATGCATCTCATGCAAGCACCAGGGCAGGGGGAGCACAGCCTTGTTGGAAACAGTGCTAGTTTTGATCTTCGTATTCATAGAATCAAAATGGTTTGGGTTGGAAGGGACCTTAAAGCTCATTCAGTTCCACCCCTGCCATAGGCAGGGGCACTCACCACTAGGTTGGATCCTCACACGTTGTAACTTTAATACATTTAATTTCTGAAAGAAACATTTGAGGGAAAGATTATGAATTCCAGCTGCTTAAGCCAAAAATCCATAGGAATTCTGTTCTCTCAGTGCTCCCTGTCAGAGAGAGCAGAGGAGAGCCTGTGTGTCTCTAACTGAGGAGATGCTCAGAGGATGGGGCGCCAGCCTGCACGTTCCCCTGCACTGGTCCTGTTAGTGCTGCTGTGGAAAGCAGGGCTTTGAGCCAGTGGTGAGTCTGGGAAGTGGAAATAGGTGACTCCTCACTCTGCTGAGCAGAGGAGGTGGAGATTTACTGTGTGCAGGGGAAGAGGTGCATGACTTGTGCAGTTACACCTCATCCAGGTACAGGACCAGCTCAGGACCGTGCTGCAGAGGATGCCCACATTTCCCAAGCAGGAAGGAAAGGAATGGTCTCATTATTTCATCTTGTATTTCCAAAGCTGGTTTTCTGATTGCTCCGGGCACTTTCTCCTCTTCCTTGTAGCCTATGCAGCCCCAGGGAGTGCAGCCAGTGTCACATCACCTGGAGCACAGCTCTTCCCAGCTGTTTTGCTGTAACACATACGCTGGCAAGCATCTCCCCTACAGGGAGCAATAGAGGAGGCACAACTGTACCTGTGCTCACAGTGCCCCTCACTTACTGGCTTGAGTGAAGGCGAGGGGAACTGCACAGCCCCAGAGCAATGAGCTGATGTTTTTCCATCTCTGTGACTGCTCTTGGGGAAGTAAATAGAGCCCAGCACTCCCAAAGTGGCTTTGCCCCTGTGGTGCCACAAAGGAATGGATGTATTGTCATCAGCCCAGCGCTACTGGAGAGCTGTTAGACTTGCCCTGTCACTGGGGACAGTTGGAAGTGAGAGGTTTCCTGAGGCAGCATGAGATGGAATACAGAGTGTGGCTCAGCACAGAGCTGCTGCTTGCTGTGGGAAGGACAGGATTGCTGAGAGACGAGAAACAGGGTTTTGGAGAGTGCTGGGAGGCGATGACCAGTTTGGGTTAATCTGGTCTCACTGGGGACAGAAGAAGCAGCATTTGTACACTGGTCTGGAACTATCTTCCCTACTTCTGTCCCTGGCAGGGTCTCCCATCTCCACCCAGCTGTGTCAGGCAGAGCAGTGCTTGGCACAGAGCAAGCCAGTGTCCTGGTCACCCCATGGCCAGGCTCACAGCACTGGTGGCCACCTTCCTGTGGGCTCTGTGCTGCTCTGTTTAATTCCTCTGTATTGATATTTATGACATTAAAGTTGCCCATAGAAGGAGTCATCTCAGCATTTTGCTGTTCTTTTTTGTTACCTGATAATTCACAGCTCTGCTCTGATGCCTCAGACCAGCGCAGGAGATAGCCCTGTGCAAGCCGCAGTGGCCCATCCATTGCCAGCACCAGGCTGTAAATCGTGCTGCTTGCTGCCCTGCCAGGTAGGGTTTGTTCCCCTGTTCCTTGTTAACTCCAGCAGCTGATGATCATCTTTCCTAGGTTGATGTGATTTCTGTGACACCGGAATTAGTTTGCTGCTGGTTTTATGTGCCATGCTAGGAATAACAGGCGAGCAGTAACTGCTGCTGGCTCAAATTGCCACCAGCAGAGTAAATAAGGGCGTTAGACCAATCTCCTCAATTCCTTTTTGTCCACAGCACATTGCTTTTCTGTGATAAGCTTTGTAAAACGTCGTTAGGCTTTTCCCTGACATAAGTGAGGGGCAGACTTGGTGCCTTAGAAGTGATGAATTTTAATCGCAGTCTTTCAGTGCTGCTTTAGTCCCTTCCAGACTGGCTTCTGCACCCTGGGATTAACTACAGACAGCCTGTTCCTCCTGCCTGGGAAACGGCTGGCTGGTTCTTGCTCTATCAAGCCTGACACATCACAGGGACAGGCCAAGCTTGGTGGTAGCTGCTGCTCCTCTGCATCAGCCTCTGTACATAGGTGAGGGCTTGGAAGCATTAGTCCAGTTGCAGATGTTAAAGAGTATTACTGGGGTTGACTGCAGCCAGCTTTAATCTTTTCTTCCTTTAGAGGTCAAAGCTCAGACATCTCTAAGCCATTTTCAGATGGTGATATTTAGCCACAGTGTGTTGGCAGAAGCATCCATGGACCGAGACCCATGAGAGTGATGGACTTGTTAGCATCCCACTTCCAAAGGGCCCAGCGCAACTGTTTGCTATCCAGGTGGGAGGGTGAGTCCCTGTGGGAAGATGCCTGCCAAAGGCCCATTTCCTTATCTGCTGACTAGCACTGGAAGCAAGTGGTGATTAATTCCCACGTACTTTGGCTTTGATGTACAACCTTCCCCAAAGATAAGGAGATGCTCTTATGGAGCAGGAGACAGAGCTGGTGCCAGTGCTGGCGGGAGGAGGGTCATGGGGAGTGCAGACCTGGGCTTGACCTCAAACCTTCTCTCTCCCCCCAGCTTTCATCCTCATGATTATTCTGGCTCTCATCCGCATCAGCAGAGGCCAAGCTGAAGGTCACCCATCCATGGCCCAGCTCTCAGGCATCCGCAATCTCTTTGGGGTGTGCGTCTACTCCTTCATGTGCCAGCACTCTCTGCCATCCCTCATCACCCCCATCTCCAAGAAGAAGCATGTCAACAAGCTCGTGCTGCTCGATTACATCCTGATCCTGGCTTTCTACAGCCTCCTGTCGTTCACTGCCATCTACTGCTTCCGCAACGACACCCTCATGGACATGTACACGCTCAACTTCACCAACTGTGAGATCATCAACGTTGCCTTCATTCGCTACTTCCTGGGCCTCTTCCCAGTCTTCACCATCAGCACCAACTTCCCCATCATCGCAGTGACCCTGCGCAACAACTGGAAGACTCTTTTCCACAGGGAAGGGGGGACCTACCCGTGGCTGGTGGATAGGATTGTCTTTCCTGCCATCACGCTCATTCCCCCAGTGCTGGTGGCTTTCTGCACCCACGATCTGGAGTCCTTGGTGGGGATCACAGGAGCGTATGCTGGGAATGGGATCCAGTACCTCATCCCGGCTTTCCTCGCGTACTGCAGTCGCAAGGACACGCAGCTGGTCTTTGGCAGTGGGACAGTGAACAAACACCTCTCCCCTTTCCGACACACCTTCTGGATTGTGTTCGTGCTCATATGGGGCTTCTCTTGCTTTGTGTTTGTGACTGCAAACATTGTCCTGAGCGAGTCCAAACTCTGATGCGGGGATAGCAGCACGCTCCCTCCCCAGCTTCAGAGACATTTCAGCTCCCCCTCTGCAGCTGTGGAATGGGGGAGAGGCATCATGAAGGGAAGTTTCCAGGCTCTGGGCTTGGTGACGAGGATTAGCCCTGAGCACAGACTCTCTCCACTCCGTTTGGAGTGTGGATGGAGTGGACTCAGCCTTGTTCTAATCCTGAGCCCTTGGCAGCCTGCACCATTAACCAGTGTCCAGCCAGTTCTGCCTTCAGCTCTGTTGGAGCATCACTGCTGGAGCTCTCTGTGCTGCAGGTCTCGGCACGGGAGAGCAGACAGCCTTGGCTGCTCACTGCACCAATCGGCTCAGTGTCCCTTCTCCCAAAGGCATGGATGTGCTGGGCAGAATCCGGCAGGAGTTTGGGAGAACTGAGTCTCTTCTTCCAAACCAACCTCCTGTGCCAGTGGAGGGGAGAAGCGAGGGTGGGAGGAGATCTAATTCAGAAGGAAGTAGTTGTGCTTTCTGTTACATTTCCTTTTCCTAGAGGCATTAACCTGTTTGTGCACCATGGATTGCTGGGGTCTGGGATCTCTGGCTGGTTTCCCAAGCCCAGGAGTTTACATTCACACTTCTCACCCTGTTCTCTGCTGTGGCAACCCCAGTTGGACCCCAAAGCAATGCCCCTACACGCAGGGATACAGCTTTTCCTCCCTGGAGAGGAAACTGAGCCTTGCTTCCCTCAGCTCCTGCATGCAGACCCCTTGCACGGAGCTGGTAGGACCAGCGGTCGGGATTCCTGCGGGCTGGAATTCCTGTGGCTAATTACCCAGTCTGGACACGTGTGAGGCCTGCAGGGGCTCCGGCTGTGCACACTGATGCGTTTCCAGCCTCCTGTGCTGGGTAATTAGCCTTGAAACAAGGTGGGTGTTAACGCAAGGGAATGGGCTGGTGCCAGGAGGCAGCGGCAGTGCCTCCAGCCTGCAGGAGCACGGATCCCAGATGCTGAAACCCTGCTGGGACTGGGCTTGAATCCCCTTTCTTCCACACAGGGCTACAGTGGGCTTTGGGCTGGTCCTGGTCAGCTTCTCGGAGAGCTGAGCTGCCTGTTACCTATGGCAGCCAGTGCTTTAGGTAAATCTCTGCTTTTAAGTCCCTATAACAGCACACAGTGACACAGCCCTGGGTGCTGTGCTCTGAGGCCCTTGGGCAAAGACCTTTGGGCTTTCCTAACAAAAGGAAGAACTTCAAAAGAAGTTTCCACCTGAAATACTTTAAGCCCCCCCCTTATTAAAGCAGGTTCAAAGCCAGGTGCATGTCGCTTACGTTAGATCCTCTTGCCCTCTGCACTTGCTGCAGTATTAAGTGTCTCCGCTCGCTAAAGCAAGCTTTGAACTGCAGCTCTTTTTAATCAAGCTCTGTTTTCAAGTAGGACTTTCTGGTTTCCATATGACCTGAAGTGCTCCTCCTGCGGGAATATGCAAGTACCTGGAGCTGTATAAAAACACTTCATGGCTTTTAAAGCAAAACCCTGCACCTCTTGAGCCTGAGCACCGCCACTGTGTCCTTGCTGAGCTGCTTGGAGAGGATCCGGAGGGACTGTTTGCCTCCTCTCCAGCTTGATCCTAAGCATTGGCAGCGACTTTAAACATCCCCAAGTGCTCCGGGGAAGCTGCTGGGGCATCATCAGTGCCAAGTGAACAAGTTACTTCCAGGTAGCTGGTGGTGGTGTCTCAGGAAGAGGGAGGCTGGAGAGCAGATCCATGGGGCAGCATTGCTGGGAGCCACCTGCCAGGCAGCTGAGAGGGATGGAGTGCTGATGAAATGAGCCTTTGGAGAGCTGGTGAGGCTGCAGGAGGGCACAGATGTGGGTGATGGGGGGGAGCTGAGGCTTTCTGAGGCACTTGGCTCTGCCTCCATCCCTGCAAGCGCCCATCGCAATCTCTTCCCTCCACATTTCATTGCCAGCCAGGGAATGGGGCTGTGCTCTGTTATTTCATCTCTCATCCTCCCTTCGCCTTGGTCTCCCTCCTTTCCTGTCCCTCTATTACCAGGCTGCATTGCCTGGGGTAGGAGGAGGGAGACAGCAAATCCATCCTGTCTCCTGCATCTCTTCATGTTAAAGATGTGCCTTCGCTTCCTGGCCTGGGTGACCCCCTCTCCTCCTCAGCACGGTGGTGGCAGGGATTTCTAAGGGGCCTTAAGAACTGCTTGGATCCAGGTTTTGGATGCAGTGGCACGGCGAGGGCTCGCATCCTGCTTCCAGCCCTTGCCGTGGTACCTTAGTGAGGACTCTGGTCCCCACGAGCACCAGTGCTTTCTTAAACAAATAACCCGCTGTCCTTGCACAAATACACCCAAGGAGTGAGGGTGATGAAGGGAAAGAAGCTCTGTGGCAGAGAGAACATTCTTCATATCAGATGTGACATAGCAATGCCTTAAAAATGACTGGAGAAAGAGGGAAGGGGGTGGCTCAGCAGAGCCAGCGCTGTCCAGGGGGACACTGGGTGACCTCAGTGCAGGGCAGGAGCCCCCCCTTCTCCCCCATCATGAAAGTGTGGTTTTATTTGGCCATTACCAACACTAACACTTGATTATCACCGAGTCTCACGTGATGCTTGTCCTGCCTGTAATTAGTCCTCCAAAAATGGGATTAAACCCAATAAAACGTGCATTATACATCTGGTTTCGTCTGGATGCTTTTCCCACCCCTTTCCTTCTGTGGTGCATGCACTGAGCAGCTATTCCCAGAGGGAACAGCCATGACGGATGGTGCTGCAGGCCAAGGGGAAATGACAAGCAGAGAGGCTAATGGAGACCCTCACCTCTTCTCTATTAGCCTCCTGCAACTCTGGGTGGTAGCTGCAAACTCAATTAAAACATCTGTACTTTCCCCTTCTCAATTACGGCTCCTTACACTTAAACCCTAACAAATGGAATCGCTCCACTGCCTCGGGCTGCAAAAGGCAGTTTTCTGCCAACAAATTTATTATCACCATAAAGCGCAGCGGGATTTATGGTAAAATATTAAACCAGGGCTTTATGGTGGAAATAAACACTTTCTGCTGCGATTCTCTCGAAGGACCTCACAAGCAGCGGAGGATTGCGGGGCTTGGGCTGTAAATCTGAGACCAAACTGGTATCGGGGATGGATTGGGGCTTTGGAAGAGCAATGGCCAGGGAAGGAAAAATGCAACCATGGAGGCTGGCAGGCAGGTTTGGACAAGGGCTGAGCATCACCGAGGGGCTGTGTGTCAGTTGGGGGGGGCTCGCTGTTTATAGGAAGATGCTCCCCACCTTTCCCAACATGGATTTGGGGAGCCGGGTCCTGAGCCCAGGAGCTATCAGCATCTGCTGGCCCCTTATTGCACTTCCCTGGCCCTGTATCTCTTCTGCTTTGTGATTTAACCACCTCCACGTGCCCTTGCCCAAGCCACCATCTCCCCATAGGATTCCTTGCCATTGGAATCCTCTTCCCCACAGCTGATCACGCTGACCTGCCTTGTCGCCCCTTTTCCTCAGCAGATGGATG
The DNA here is from genome assembly GCF_033783945.1 of Neopsephotus bourkii. Taxonomy (NCBI): domain Eukaryota; kingdom Metazoa; phylum Chordata; class Aves; order Psittaciformes; family Psittacidae; genus Neopsephotus; species Neopsephotus bourkii. Next base: position 6,572,000 of record NW_026902223.1, read on the forward strand.
TTGTGGTGTGGTTCTGGGCCACCTCCTCTAGTTGAAGATGTCCCTGCTCACTGGGACCAGATGAGCTTTGAGGATCCAACCATTCTGTGATGATTCTATGATGCTGAGCAATGAGGGCAGTGAAAACAATCCATGCCATGGGGGTGCTGAAGCTGCAGCGGCTGTTGGCAGATGGGGGGACATTGCCTGTGTCCCCAGGCAGGGCTGAGCCCCCCAGCAGTGGCCAGCATTGAGCTGACTGTATTTCTCTATGCACGTATCCCAGGGCGGCCCCAGTGCTGGAGCTGCTGGATTAAAAAGTGATTGATTAGACAATTTCACCCAAAAGAAATATCCCTCAGCGCCTGTTAAGCACTAAACCACCCAGCCCCTGCTTTGGAAAGCCTGGGCAGAGGGTGCTTCCAGGCTGCTGCTTCCCTGCGGATTCATCCCTGGGGTGAGGGGATGCTGCAGGAGCAGCTCAGCCCTTCCTTGGTCCATAGGGGGGTGATGCAGCTCTCACCCGCTCTGGGGTTGCTCATTCCCCTGTGCCCCATTCAGCTCCGTTCCCAACAGTGATTATTACTCAGAAATGAGAGAAAACTGCTGTATTCCATCCCCTTTATCATGTAAAGATGATTATGCAGATGCCACCCTGGTAGCAGGGGACAGGGACACCCAGGACAGCCCTGGCCTTACAGGGGGTGCTGACACCCATCCCTATGGAGCATCCCCGGCACCCTAGTGTCCCCTGTCCCTCGCTGCCTTCAGCCTCCCACAGCAAAGCCCTTCAATAAAACACGAGGCAAAAGCCATTTGGCCTCTGCTGAGTCACTGGGGACATCACTAATTAATTTAAAGTGTGGGTTGGGAATTATATATACACATATATGTGTGTGTATATATATATATATATTCCCTCCCTTTCCATCTCTGTTTTGTTCTCCCAGCCCCAAGCCTGGCTCAGGCTTGACCCCAAAGGTGCAGCTGTATGTGCTGGTGTCCTTGGGCCAGAAAGCCATAGGGTTTTTTTGGGGTAAAAGCTCCCTAGGCCATATTAAAGCCTCCTGGGGACCAGTCTGTCACCCCCTGGGGGCATCCAGGCACCCATATAGGCAGATCTGCCCCAGGTAAATGGGTGCCGTCCCCTGGGGCAGCCCTGCAAGGATCCATTCCCTTGCTTTCAGCCAGGGTTTCTTGTTTCTGTCCTTATGTATCCCCCAGCCCCTCTCTCCTGGCCACAAGGCTGCAGAGGGGCTGCCAAAGCAATTAAGAGACAATTTCAATGATAAATAAAGGAATTAAAGTGCCAGCACCAGAGTGTGATGGAGCCAGGCTGGGGGATGGGGCGGGAACGGGCTGGGTTTAACCCCAGACAGATGGGGGGATGGATTGACGGACAGATGGATGGACACACACACGGTGCCAAAGCTTTCGCATGTGGCCAGGCCCTTCCTGACCTCCCTGGGGCTTTGCAGCCATCCCTGGGGCAGGGATGGGTGTCCTGGGGCAGATCCTGCCATGGTCCCCTTGTTGTCACCAGTCCCAGCTGCTTGGGGGCTGCTGCAACCCCAGAGCTGCTTTGAAATAGGGGAAATGATGGAGCTTTGGAGCGGCTTCCTGGGGGGATGCTCATCCAGGTGGGTGATGCTGAACCAGCAGGGAGGAGAGGATGAGGGGTGGCATCTCCGTGGGCAGCTTTGCATCACCTCGGCGTGGCCGTGGGATGGGGCTGGTACCACTGGGCAAAGCCAAGGCTGCTGCTTCCCCAAACCCTCTGCCCTGCTCTGACAGCTTCCCACCAGCCCAGCAGGGAAGGGGCTGTGTCAGACACATACATCAAGAAAAGAATTAACCCCAGCTCATCCACCGTGCCTCATTTACAGCTCCAGCAGCCCTGGGAATGTGGGAGGAATTGTTTTCCCTTCTTCATTCCCAACCACACATCTGGGCTGCTGCTTTGCAGCCACGGGAGCATCACTCTTTGACCTGAGCTCACAGCCATCTGTGCCCAGCACCCCAATACCTGAGCAGGGTGCAGTGATTCTGGCTTCAGTTGCAGCAGTGACTGATGCTCCCTTTGGGCAGTTGCCATCAGTGGGATGAGCCTCTGTCAGGGCTAAGCAGTAAAGGGACATGAGCAGGAAGAGGTGCACAGGACCACAAGCATCCCACTTAGAGGGTAAAGCCAAGGGCAGCCCTGGGAACAGTGTGAAGTGACCCTGTCTATGGCAGGGGGTTGGAACTGGATGATCCTAAGGTCCTTTCCAACCCAAACCATTTTGTGATTCTATGATCGCTGGAGGATGGACAAAGGCTCCTCAGCCGGCTGAAAATGTCTCTTTAATGACCTGCGAATGGTGTTTCAAGTCCTTTGAATGAACCCAAATGACGGCAACACGGTGGCAATGACTTCAGTGTCCCCGATGCCAGCCCTGCCTGCGGGAAGCGCCCAATCCAGCGTGTGCCAGCCCCTGCCAGGCTCCTCAACACCCCCCCCACACCCCCCCCATCAAAGCGCACGGGACCCGCCGAGCCGCTTGGAGCATCCCGCTGCCGGCGCTGCAGGAGCCCGGGAGGCTGGAGCCCGGCCGGGAGCCGCTGGTTGGCCCATGGGGACCCCCGGGCCCAGGGCAGGCAGAGGGGTGCGCACACCCCGCTGTCCCCCCCATCACACCTCCGACTCCAGGCTGGAGACCCGCCGCCAGGGCCTCATCCCCCCGCGGCACAACGGCTCCCTCCGCTCGGTCCCCGCTGCCCGCAGCAAGGCCGGCTCCCCCCCGCGCCCCCCGCAGTCCCAGCGCCCCGAGCCCCGTCCGCAGCCCACCGGCACCCTGGGGTGCTCGCTGGGGTGCCCCCGGTGCAGGCTGGGGTAGGAGTTCACGCAGGGGCCGGTGGCGCGGGGGGGGTGCCCGCAGGCTTCCCGGTAGGACGGCAGCCTGGCGGCGGGGGAGCGCGGTGCCAACCGGGCCGAGGGCTGCGCGCAGCGGGAGCCGCAGTGGGAGCCGGGCTGGGCTTCGGGGAAGAGGTCGGGGATGCCGGTGCATGGGGACGGGGGAGCAGCCCCGCAGCGGCGCAGAGCCCCCGGACACCGCTTCCCACCCCGCTCCCCGCCCGCCCGCCGGTTCGGCTGCTCCCGCTCCATCGCTGCGGTATCCGGGTCCCCCCTGGCTCTGCGAGTCCTGGCGGCTCTGGGGAAGGCTCCGTGAGGGCAGGAGGGCGGCAGGAAGGGGCCGCCCAGCTCCTGCCTCTTGTCTGCGGCTGGGAGCAGCCAGGGCAGCGTCCCCGAGCCCCCCTGGAGCCGGGGCGGGTTCTGCAGCCCCGATGGCCGCTTGTGCTCCCTGTAGATGTCCGGTGGGGGGAGGTCCCTCGGGGATGCGGGGGGCGGGAGGGGAGCCCCGATGTGGTTCCCCACCAACATCTGCTCCCCAAAATCCTCCCTTGGGGATGTCTTAACCGGGACATGGGGGACACCCGGGAGGGCTCCATCCCCTGCACAAACCCCCCCGAACTTCAGGGGATGCAGGAGGCGGGGGACGTGCTTGTTGGTCCCTCTCCACTTCTCCTCCCTGGGCAGCCGGGAGTCCACGGGGATGGGCTGCGGCAGCGGCAGCCCCAGGGGAGCACCCATGGGTGCGTAGGCTCTCTCCAACCTCTCAGGGGCAGAGGAAGGGGCCCGGTGAGTGCTGGTGCTGTTCTGCAGCACGAGCTGGGGTGTCCTCAAGGAGAAGGTGGTCTGGAGGCGCTCGCTGCGGCTGCTCCAGTCCTCGATGGTGCGGGTGGCGTGCTCCAGCGAGCTGCCCACGCTGGCCGTCGACACCATCTCCTTGGCCGCCTGCAGCATCTTCAGCACGTTGGCCTGCGCCGAGCTGGCGGTGACATCGGGTGTGGGCGCCCGCCCGGGGCTCACCAGGGACTGCACCCCATTGAAGCAGCTGTAGATGCCCTATGGAGAGAACAAGGGACACCGCAACATCAGCAATGTCATGCGCCCACCCTGCCGAGCTAGGATGATGGTGCTGAGATGTCTCGATAGCGCCAACGTCCCCTCCTCAGCATCCCCAGCACTGCCAAGGGGGTGACATCATCCTCCAGCACTCCTTTCCCCCTGGATGCTGCTATGGATGTGGGGTCATTCCCAGGGCTAAGCCCTTTCCACAGACCCTGCCTTTTCTCCTCAACCATCAGCACAAACATCTCCAGTCCCTCCCCTATGGGTCAAAGGGATGATGCTTATCCCCGTGACACCATGGGAGGACATTTGGGCCCCTCAAGCTCATCAGCATCACTCACCCTGCTGATGGCCAAGAGGAAGTCGAGCTTGTGGGACTTGGGGACAGAGTGACGCAGCTTCCAGTAGACGAGGTGCTCCCAAGCGAAGACCAGCAGGCTCAGCCCCATGGCCACCAGCAGCATGTAGAACACCCCGGCCATGTTGTCAATGTCCAGCTTGCTGCTCATCACCTCGTTCTTCTCATTCTGGCAAATCCCAGACAGCCAAACCGTCTCCAGCTTCTGGGTCTCACCTGGGGCCAGACATGAACAGTGGTGGGAGAGGGGAAAACACCCATCCCTGGGCATCATCTCCCCAAGCACAGCCCCTGCCCGTTCTCACCCCACCATGGCTGGAGAAGGAGAAAGCCATTCCCAAGCCCCTGGAGCTGTTATCACCTAAATCCTTGGTGTTGCCTTTGGGCTGAGCATCCCACCAGTCACTCATCCTCTGGCTTCTGTTTGATGCCAGCCAGCCATGCTCACTGTCCCCTCCCCAGGCTTCTCCTGACCCTCTGCTTTAGTACGTGGCCATCTCCAGGATGAGAAGGGATCCAGAGGGAATGTTCCCCCCCAGCACCCAGCTGGAGAGATGCTGGTGGAGAACCCCCTTTGGAAGCATCCTCCAAGGAGCTCTGGAAGCTGCACAGGGTCTGGGCACTGAAGCGCTGGTCCCTGGGTTGATTTGGGGTGATGATGGGGACGGGGCTAACGAGCATCTCGCCCGGGTACCCACCATCTCCCAGGAACTGGAGCAGGGCCAGGTCAATGGCCCGCTTCCAACGCGAGTCCTTCTGCAGGGCGATGCCATAGCCCGTGGTGGCAAACACCTTCCCGCTGCCGATGGTCACCAGCTTGCAGCCCTCATCCTTGCCCGCCATGTAGTTGAGCACCGCCGCATCGTAGATGAAGGCATCCAGTTTCCTGCACCACCAATGGGGGGAAGAGTGAGGGGAGGGGAGGCTGGAAGACTTTTGGGGGGGCTGTGCCTCTTTTGGGGGAGCTCTACCCCATTTGGATTGCTGTGGCCCATCTAGAAGGGTTGTGTCCTCTTTGGGGGTCTCTGCCCCATCTTGGAGAGAAGCACCCAACCTGGGCAGACGTATCCCATGTGGAGGGAGCTCTATGAAGCTGTACCCATCTGCAAGGGGTTGTACCCTGTTTGGGGGGGCCTATACCTCATGCAGAGCTACACAGAGCTGTACCCCATCTGAGAGAGCTGTACCCATCCTGGGGAGCCCGTATCTCACTTATGGGGGGCTATACCCCAGTTGAGAAAGCCCTAGTCCATGTGGGAGTACCATACCCCATCCCAAGGAGCCCTGGTTCGTTTAGGGGTCCTGTATTCCATGTGAAGGAGCTGTATTCCAGCTCTGGGAGCCATACCCCGTTTGGAGGAGCCATACCCCATTTTGAGGCTGGTGAGGGCATCCTCCACGGAGCGCTGGTTGTACTTCACCATGTGGGTGTGCATGTCGGGGTAGTTGCTGCGGATGTTCCTCTCGGTGCTGCCATTGGGGACAGTGCCGAAGCGGAAAGGGGGGTACTGCTCCTGCGGCTTCTGAAACTGCAATGGGGAGCCCCCAAAGAGCAGCATCACGCAGTGTCCGTGTCCCTGCCATGTCCCCCTTCCCCACAGCCATCCACAAACCCATGCCCAGCAGTGATGTGAGCACCCCTTCAAGTTCATTCCACCCCCAAAACCCTATTGTTTTGCAGTGTTTCCACCCCAATGCCATCCCCACCTTCCTGTCGCTGAGCCCTGACACCGTGTCGATGTACTGCTCCTGGATCATGAAGGCCGCCAGGTTGGCGGTGTAGCTGGCGAGGAAGATGACGGCGAAGAAGGCCCAGATGAGCACCATGATCTTGCTGGTGGTGCCCTTGGGGTTCTCGATGGGCACAGAGTTGTTGAAGACCAGAGCCCACAGCAGCCACACTGACTTGCCAATGGTGAAGGTGGGACCGCCAGGCCCTGCAAGGACAAAGGGACCGCAGTCATCCTGGATGGGAATGAGCCCCCCCTGCCCATCTCCCACCTCTCCCAACTCACTTTTGCCACTGGTGAGGTTCTGGTTGTAGCCAACGGGGCTGAAATACTCAAACACGAAGACGGTGACGGCCACCACAGTGAGGCACATCACAAACATCATGACCCACACGGCCGGGCTGTAAGGCTCTGCAAGGCAAGCAGGACTCCATCAGCCCCCCCAAGGACACCCCACAGCCCCCTGGGGACCCCCAGAGCCTGCCCTGGTGAATGGGACTCCTGGATATTGCCTCTCCTCAAAGAAGGCAGCATCGTGGCCAAGCAGATCCATAGGGAATCAGGAGGGAAGGGGGATGCTGTGAGAAGCGGGGATGCAGCCATGCTTCCCTGCGTAAGGAAAATCAGGCTTCCAGCAGTAGGGAGATGCTAATGAGAAGCTGCCCATCTCCAGGTTCATCAGCAGGAGGGTTTCCTATGGGATCATGGGTTTCATCCATATAGGACCAGCCCCGCCAGAGCTGAGGGTGGGCAGCAGGTCCCTGCCTGCCTGCGATGAGCTGGGCCGGTGCAGCAGGAGCGCTGGGGCTGCAGCCGAGCCCTCCACATGCAGCCACCGAGGTCCATTTGTCAGCGTGTCCTTCGCTGTCAGGGAGGAGAGGCCTCCCCTGATGGGGATGCAGCTCATTAGCAGGGGAGGCAGGGAACCACGGGCCCCAGCCCTGCCGACCTGGGGCAGGATGCTCCGTGTGTCCCCTCCGTGAAGGTGACCCCTGCTCCAAGGGGAAGGTCGGCATGGGGAGGGACAGGAAGGGGAAGATGTGCCCCATGTCCTATAGCATCCCTGGCACCCACATCCTCCCTATGCAGAAGCCTGGCTCTGGCTAAGCTGCCACCACCGTGCCCTTGCCGAGAGCCTCAAGCCCTGCTGGAGCACTGAGGCTGAGTTTTGCAGTGACCTTGGCCAGTCTCCTCCTTCCCAGGCTGCAGCTTTGCTCTTTGAAAGCTCATTTAATAGAACTTTGAGCTCTGGTTTCCCATCCCTGCTCCAGTGACGGTGGCACAAAAAGGGTCCCCGCAGCAGAGCTCAGAGGTGGCAAATCCTCTCCTTGCCTCCCCTACGTCCCCATCCTCCCTCCAGCACACAAGTAATGAAGGGGAGGAAACCACCGATCCCAGCCTCTGTAATAAAAGGATTATTCAGGCAAGGGGAGGAGGAAGCCCCAAAGGCAGCAGCGTAATCCCCTTCCCTCCTGACTTAGGCTTTTTTTACTTAAAAGTTATTAAACCCAAGCGATATTTCCCATTGGCGTGTGTCAGGAGCATGGGATGAGCCTGCAGACAGAGACACAGACAGACAGGGGGCTCACCCAGGAAGGCAGAGGGGGAGACGGTGCCGTTGCTCCGGGCCACCATGACGCTGATGCCGGTCTCCACAAAGGGCACGGAGAAGTCCACGATCTCGGAGCGCTCCTCGTTGATGGTGAGGGAGCCGATGGCCATGTCCGCGCGCTTGTAGTACACCTGGAGAAGGGGCAGAGGGACCCAGGTCACCTCCCACCAGGCACTGCCTCATAGAATAGTTAGGGTTGGAAAGGACCTTAAGATCATCATCTCCACCATTGCCTCATCTCCAGCATGGCCAGCCTTAACATTAGGTTCTGAACTGCCCAGTGACACAAACACAATGTCAGTGTTTAGCTGACTCCATCCCCATGTCCTCCACAAAGCCTTGCCCATAAGCTCATCCCGAGCCCAGAGCCCCACTGCAGACACCCTGACCCCATCTCCATCAGGAAAACCCAAGATTAGGGCAAACCCCCAAGTGAGTGTTGCCCCCCAGAGAGGCTGAAGGTGGCTTCCAAGCTATTCCCAGCCCTACCTCCCCAATCATGCCGTTCCAGACCCCGCGGACGATCTTGCCGTGTTTGCCATTGGTCACTAGATAGAGGTCGTAGGAGAACTTCACCGTCTTGGCCAGCTTCTTCAGGATGTCAATACAGAAGCCCTTGCAGCACAGCTTGGTGTAGGGATCCACAAGGCCATCACCACTGAAACCACACCAGGAGAAATGGATGGGACCAACCAAAGAAGCTCAGTGCCCCCATGGATGTGACGGGGAGCTCCGTCCTCACTGCTCACCTCTGGGAGGAGTTGGTCTGCTTGCGGCAGGGCACGGTGTTGCGCACGCAGACCCCGGTGCTGGGGTCCGTGTTCTCCACTATGACAAAGGGTCTCTCCTCCAGCGTGGCCACCGTGAGGTGGCGGTTATCAACCACGGGCTGCAGGAAGGAGCCGTAGCGGGGCCACACCGGGTACTTCATGTGGATGATGCCTTTCTCCCACTTGCCCACCTGGGAGAGTGCACATCACCCTGGTGAGGGGCTATGGGGTCATACAAGGTTCCATGTCCATCCTCCCCATGCTTTTGAGGCTCATTTCTCCTGGAGCACCATTAGGCTCAGCCATAGGATCAACCAAGTTGGAGAAGATCTTTAAGATCATCAAGCCCAACCATTACCCCATCACCGCCAAGGCCACCACTAACTCGTGACTCTAAGGGCCTCATCTACATGGTTTTTGAACACCATGGTGAGACCCAGCTCAGCATCCCTCTCCACACACAATCACTGACCATGGCGTGAGCTGTTTCTCTTTGGCCTCCAAGTACCAGGCTTGGATGAGCACAAACCTGCTCAATCCTTACCCAAAATACTTTCAAACTAGGAATAAACCCCTCTCTGCACAGCTTGTTTCAGGTCGAGGTGTGTGGCTGCTGCTCTCCCGAGGTGGGCAGCTGTATTTTTGCCTCTTATGGAACTTTCCAGCCAAATTGCAGGCAAAATCACCTTGATTTTGGGGATTTGTTGGGTTCTTAACAGAGCTTTGGTGTCACAAACCCCCACCATGCATGCCACCATGGGTATCAGCCATGGGTTTTGCACTGGATAACCTGTCCCATATTGGGATCCCAGCCTGTGCATGGCCCCAGGTTCATCCTGCCCAGCCACCCCAAATGATGTGCCCATGCTGGCATGCCAGGCTCCTACCATCTCCCAGAGCCGGTGCTGGTTGAGCGAGATCACCACCATGGTGGGCCTGACCAGGTAGCCACCTTCATTGAAGGAGAAGTCCCTGTGCTCCCACGTCACGTTGAGGAGGTGCCTGGTGAGACACAGAGCCAATGAGCCCCTGATTGCCGTGGGTCCCACCTAGAGACATGGGGCTGAGAGCTAGGAACCAGGTTTAGCCCCTATGAAAGAGGCAGCGGGGAGCTGGAGAAAGCCCTGCCAGCAAGGAGGCACCAAGGATGGATCAGCATAGGGTTGAGGTTGGACAGATTAGCCCTGAGGTGCCACATCTGCACTGCAGAGCAGAGCTGTGAACCCCCCCCTCAGATCCCTATAGCTTCTGGAGGACAGAGGAGCACAGGAAAAGGCAAGGGAAAATCAGCCAAGGGGTGTGCACCACCAGCTCACAGTGAGCATCATCATCCCCCTATCCACCAGCTCCATCCTCCTCCCCTTCTCCTTCCATTTCCCCCCAATTCCCCACTCATCCCAGTGTATCCCAAACCTTACTGGTAGAAGCTGTTGTTGGTGGCGGTGGTCCCGGCAGGAGCCCGGCAGTCCCGTCCCACCGCCGGGAGGTAGCCATGGGCCCGGAAGAAGCTGGCAGCCCCCATGGCAATGATGGCCACCCCATCCCGCACCTTCTGCCGCAGGCTCAGCTTCCAGCTCTCCGTCACCACGCTGATGAGGCCAACAGGGAAGGAAGGGGGCGGCACCTCCATGTTGCCCACCGCCAGGCTGGGCACGATCCAGACGTAGCCTGGCCCCACGAGCCCGGCTTGCTCTGCCATGGTGAAGAGGTACTCGGCCTCCTCTCGCGAGCAGTAGACGATGAGGACCTGGGCATCGACCTGGCGCAGGAGCCGCTGCGTCCTGGAGCTGCTCCGCTCCTGGCTCATCTCGAAGGTGAGCACCTCCTGCAGCTCCCAGCCGAAGTAGCTGGCGTCCGTGAAGGAGCGGATGGCTTCCAGGAAGATGTTATAGCCCGGGTAGAGGCTGGTGATGACGGCAAAGGAGCCCCAGTCGTATTCCTCCAGCACCTTGAAGATCACCTGGATCTGCTGCTCGATGGAGACACCCAACTGCAGGAATGCCGAGCCGGGCTCCTGCAGGAGGAGAAGGGGTCAAAGTGCTGCTCCATAGTTCAGGTCCATGGACCATGGTCCAGGCCCGTTTTCTCCATGGAAACCATGGTCCAGGTCTCTTGCACCTATGCAAGCTACCTTGAACTTGCCACCATGAAGAGTTTGAGGGAGCCATGAACTGGCATGAACTGGAGACACCCAAAATGGAATTGATCCAAGGAACTGCATCCCATGACCTGTCCATCATCTCTGTTTATCAACCAAAACCTCATCCATCCTCCAAAGGAGACCAGCAATTCCTCCTTAAACCAGTGGAGAGAGGGGGCAAAGCCTCTGCCAGGAGTGTAAACCCCATCACAGCTCCAACTCACTACTTGCTACCAGAGCCTATGAGGTTCCTTCCCTCCCGCCCCACCTCCCCCACCATCTGGCCTCTCATTAGCAAATCTTAATTGATCTGATTCTGTCTTAAATGATTCAGTGAGCGGCGTTTGCAGAAGGTCGCGTGCAGGCAGCCGGGTTCAGTTTTCCCAATGGGGATGGTGGTTCCAGCAGTTGGGAATGGGAGATGCATCAGATCCATGGGAAGAGGAGGAGGCTGAGCCTTCAGACAGGTCCCTCCACTGACCCCAAAACACCCAACCCCTGGAGAAAGCTGCAGGAAAGCACCCAGACCTCAGCAAAGCCATGGCTATTTTTCAGTTGCCTGGGGCTTCACTTGGCTCCACTGCACCCACCTCAATCCGTCACATCCTCCCAAGCCTGCTGCACCTACCCAGGTCCATTGCACCCACCTTAGTCCCCTGCACTCAGCTGCCACCCAGCCACAAGGAGCAGCATCTCAGGCTGGTCCAGGAGCACCAGGCAGTGCAGGAAAGGGGGTTTAGACCCCGAAACCTCAGCGCTATCAGAGCATAAACCCAGTGCCCCAAGGAGAAGCAGAATCTCCAGCCCAGAGGCTGCTGCCATGGAAGGAACCAGCACCAGGACCCCTCCAGTGCCCAGGGTAAGAGGAACATCCAAGAGGATATAACCCAAATCTCCTCCCCAGGAGAACCATCCGACAACCCATCACTGCCTGCCCAGCACCCTTCAGCTCTCGCTGCCACTAACACTTCCCAGCAGGCAGGTGACAGTGACAGTGACAGTGTCTGATGCCAGCAGGGAGCAGAGAAGCCAAAGATCCTGCTTGGGCCCGTGGGGTGCCTGAGATGGGCACCAGAGCCAAGAGAGGCTTCTCCATGCTGCCAGCCCAGCCACCACAGGGCTGGATCCAACCCCAGTGATGTGGGGAAAGAGGAGGACGGGGATGTGCCCTGGCAGCCCCAGTGCCACAAGCATGGTGTGCACAGCAGGAGGGGATGGGAAGCAGGACACCAGAGAAGGTCCCTCCACAGGGCACTGAAGTTCTCTCCCATCCCCAATGTCCCATCTATTGGGCCCTTCTTTGAAGTCTCCCCCATGTCCCACCACGCTGCAGAGTCACTGCTTGTTCCTGCCTGTGAGCCTTCACAATGCAGCCCAGCAGCTCCTCTGCTTCCAGCATCTCACATCCCACATCCACCCCTCTCTAATCACCCATTTCTTTCACCCCACAGCACAAGCAACCCGTAGCAGATGCCTCACCTTCGGGGTCAGGACCACAGCAGACCCCCCGCTGATGCTGATGACGGGGACCTGGGTCTGGGAGGAGATGAAGTCCAGGATCTGGGCCACAGCCTCCGTGCCGACGTTGTCCTCGAAGACGATGCCGTGGATCTTGTGTCTGGCGAGGATGTCGCAGATCTGGGTGAGGAGGCTGCTGGGGTTGGTGTTGTTGACGATGACGGTGATGGGGTGGATCTCCAGGGGCATGTCCAGGAAGCTCTGGGGACTCAGGCGGGTGCGGATGTGCAGGGGGTAGGAGGTGCCCCCAAACACCACGGCCACGTTGACCACCGGCTCCTCGAGGCCCGGTAGCAGGAGGTCCGAGAAGGCAGCCGAGCAGCCCAGCACCATGGACAGTAGCAGAGCGTGCGCCGGCGCTCTGCCCATGTCCACCACCGCGTCCCTGCCAGGATGGGACACAGCCCTTTACATCCGGATGCCCACCAGCACCCTGCTCACCCCAGCCCTCCCCAGCACCCAGGCTGGAAACAGGACAAAAAGGGGGCCCTCATCCTTTGGAGGCTGGATGTGGTGGAGGAATGACCACAGGGTTGTACCCACCGCCCATCATACACCCCACTACCACCAAGTACCAGCCCTTCCCAGCTGGTCCTCCCTACCCACCACCTCTTCCCCATCCCACCACCACCATCCCCTCTCCAAAAGCCACCACTTGCTGCAATGCTCCTTATCGCCCCTTCAGCCAGGGATGGAGACAGCAGCGAGAGGTGACAGGAGGAGCTGGCAGCTCCCTGTGCCTCCCTCCACAGCTCACAGCCACTTTCAATATTTAAAGGCTTTGCCCTTGAGAGATGGTTCAGTTCTGCAACCCCCGTGTTGAGGTTTTGCAAACCACAGTCAGCGAGGCAGCCACTCCTCTGCCTGCACCCTGCCCATCACCCTGCTCCAGCCCCACATCCCAGCCTAATTGCCCACCTGGCCCCTTATCTCCCAAGTTTCCCCCTATAGACACACTGTCCTACTGCTTTTCCCTCTTCTTGACTATATTCACCCTGGTGCCTGCCCAGCTGGGACACCAACCGCACTGCGTCTGTGCTGGCAGCACCCAAAGCCAGGCTCTGGGGGGGTGTTTGGGCATATCCCCCCCTACCAGGTCCCTAATTCCTCACTGACTGTGGCTGCCAGCTGCAGGCGGGTGATAGTCACAGCAGTGGGTGACACATCCCTGCTCACAGCAATGCATCCCTGTGCTGGATCTCATCCCTTGTCAGAGCCCAACAGCAAACCCAACCCACAGCGAGACCTGCAGCCAGGAGCATCCAAGCCCCTCTGAGCCCCATTGTCCTGCAAAGCCAGCACCCCAGTGCCATGCTGAGCAGTGGGGACAGGGACAAGCAGCCCTCTGCAGTGGCACCAGCAACATCCATGCAGCAAGATGCCAGCTGGTGCTCAGAAACGTCACTTGCAATTAGAAGCTGCTGTTGCTTAACACATCCTTGGCATGGCCAGAGGAGCCCCTTACCAAGTCCCGGATGGTTTTGGGCTCTGGGATGCCCCGGGGACCTGCACCCCAGCACTGCTCCATGCCGCAGTGATGGAGAGCCCCTCAGCACACTGTGCCAGCATGTTGGACTCAAAATGCAGGAAATAAACCCAAGGACTGCCTGGTTGGGTAACCCTGCAAGAGAGATCTGCAAGGTGCAGATCGGAGCACCAGGGCTGTCCCTCTGCAAAGACAAGGGACACAAGCCCCATGTCCCCCTTTTGCATCCGATGGGTACCACAAGGGCTCAGGCACCCAACCGGGCACCAGCACTCACTTGGCAGCCACTCATTCAACCACACGGGTTTCAGCAGGGGCTCATCCACCCCCAGCACCCACCAGCACCCGAAGGGGGTTCACCCTGCCTGGCTGCATCCCCCTCCCTGCCCCATACCGCAGCTGGCCGAGCCGCAGGAGCCACGAGGCCACAGCGATGGCCACAGCCATCTCCCTTGGCCGGAGCGGGTGGCGGGTGAGTCATGCCATGCTGGCAGCATCCCACGCTCCGGCACGGCCAGCTCAGTGGCACGGCGGCCGCGCCGCCTGCTCCTCGTTGCGAATTCCCAAGTATTTTTAGTCCCGTGATAAATAATTCATCGGGAATCCGGCATCAGCCGTACCCGAGCAGAGAGGAAGGGGAGCAGCGCGCCACCCAAAACAAACAGAGCTGCTCTCCCGGCAGCTCTGCCCGTCTGAGCCCTCCTCAAGGACGTTTAAATATACTCCGGGCCCCGATCGGGTTTGCTTGTGCCAGCCGTGGCACTTCACCCATCCCATGCCTTCATCCTCCTCTTCCTCAACTGGGGAGCCTCTTCTAGCACCAAGTAACCCAAGCACAGGCCAACAACCCCTCCTGAGGGGTCGACCACTGCCACCAAAGGGGCTGCTCTGCTCCTGGCTGCAACTGGGGACAGGGTTGAGCAAACTGGACCAAGCCGCAGGTAGAAAGCATCCTCATCCCTCACAATGGAGGAGTGATGGCAGAAGGGAGGAGGGCACGGGTATAACCCATCATTCAGGGATCCCATTGCTGGGACAACCAAGGGAATGGATTCCCATCTTTTCCAGGAATCCGATGCCACTGGCCAGAGCTGAGCTGCTTGCTGCAGCCGGAGGAGGATGGAGGGGTTTGGGACCAGTGATCCCACAGCTGGCAGGGGCTCCATGCACGGGTCGGAGCCAGGGCTGCTCCAAAATGGCTGGATTGGGGATGCAAAGAGCAGACGGCTCCTCCAGCCGAGCCAACTCTGCGCTTCCAGTATGGATTTTTCCCAGAACAAGCTAGAGGGGTGCAGGGAAATGTGAGGATTTGGGGGGGTGAGGGCACAGAAGGCAAATTGCAGGTAAGTGGTGAAGGCAACGGAGGAACCGAGCCCATCCCTGCGTTACTGCCAGAGCTCCTGGGCTCAGCACAAGGCAGCAAAGCCCCCATGGACTTCAAACAAAATCCAACCCCTTGCAGCAAGCACTGCGGAATTTGGGAAAAGGCCTTCCCAAAAGGGAGGGTTTCCAGCCAGGGCAAGGGACAGCGGAGAGGCTGGAGCAGGAGGAAGGTGGCCCTGGGCAATGCCACCTCCCAACAGCCTCCCCAGGCACCAGAGGACACCCCCAGGGCTGCTCCATGGCTTTGGCACTTGGGTTTTGTTGCATCGAGGCAGTTTTGAGCAGCTTAACCCCTTTCCTAGGCATAGCTTCACCTGATGGACCACTCACAGAAACCTCCTTCTAAAAGCACTGGTCCAGCCCTTACCTCCTAGCACCCTCTGAAATGACATTTTAATGCAACAGGGAAAGTTTGCTCTTAATGTTAAACCTCCTTTTTCCATCCATCCATCCATCCATCCATCCATCCATCCATCCATCCATCCATCCACCAAACAACCCATCCCTCCCTCCCTTGCTCTGAGAGGGAGAGAGCTCATGCAGATATTTTGACCTCAGGAAAGGAAGTAAAAACATCCCAAAATACAAAACACCGTTCCAGAAAGAGAAACCTTATCCCCCAAAACAGCCTCTGAGCCTGAAGCCACAGGGAAGGCGCAGCCTGCGCCAGGGGAGGGAGAGCTGCTGCCGATGGATGGAGCAAACCCAAATGTGATGGGAACCCTGTGAGGAGGACAGGGAGCACCAGGAGGGACACAGGGTTGTGCTAGGGCTTGTCATTGACCCGATGGGGACACCCCTGTGGAGCAAGGACACTCCGATGGAGCTCCCAAAAAGGAGGAAAAGCAACAACAGCCCCCCCACCCCTCCAAAGCCAACTCATCGCCATCCCTATCCCCACGCAGGGGGGATGACTCGGGAGGGAGAAGCACTCGCAGCCCCAAGGCAAACACCGTCTCCTTTCAACCTTCATCTGCCACCACCCAGCATCGCCCTCCTCTTCCTCGCCCGCACCTCCGACAGCAACAGTTGCGGGCTGGAGGCTGCGGGCTGGGGCGAGGGCCCCGCACACGCACGCACCGAAACGCAGCTTAAAAAGGTCGAATATGGATTAACCGAAAATAAACGCCAAGTGTCCTGCCTGCCGCTGGGTTACGCAAGGCGGCGGGGGGGACACAGGGCTGGTGGCACCCAGGGGGGGGTCTCCCCTCTTTTTCCTGCCTCCCACCCCCCAAACCCCCCTCAGTTCAGCGCTCAGAATTAAGGCTCATTCCCATCCCCTGCCCGGACGGGGAGCGGGAGCTGGCGGGGATGGGGATGCAGGAGGATGCTGAGGGAGAGGGAAGCAGCCAGGAGACCCCCCCAGAACCCCCTACCCCGTCCCTAAAAGTTACTGGCGGTGGTGCCGGGGCGGCGGCAGAGCCCGTCGGGGGCCGGGTACTTACGGGACCGCCGCTGCTCGGTGCCTACATCCCCCGCGGCTCCGGCGGGGCTGCGCGTCCCCCCGCGGGCTCCGCTCTTCCCAGCGCGCTCCTCCTCCTCCGGGGCAGCCCCCGGGGGCAGGGTCGGGCCCCGCCGCGGCTGCCGGGGGGGTCCAGCGGCCGCCGTCGGTCCCGGCTCGTCCTTGGCGGCGGCGGCGGCGGCGGCGGCTGCTCTGCAGCGGCGGCTGGAGGCAGGGACGGGAGCGAGGGAAGGAGGGAGCGGAGCGGGTGCGCACGGGGGGGGGCCCGGTGGCAGCAGGTGTCTCGGCGGCCGATGGGCCCCGGCAGCCATGTCCGTGCCCCCCAGCCCCGGTACCGGCACCGGCGGGGCTGGCTGCGGGGCCGGGGGAAGGACAGGACGCGTCCTCCCGCTTCGCCGCAACTTCGGGGCTGGCCGCCAGCCCCGGGGAGGGGACGGCGGGGGAACGGCAGGGGGACGGGCAGAGCCTCCCTGCCCGCCTCCCAACCCCCCCTCCCCGGTACCCAGCGCTGGGGAGGGCGGGGGACAAGAAACCCACCCCTTCCTTCGCCTTCCTGCTCGAAACCCACCGCACAACGGCACAGCCCCCCCGGCCCAGCGAAGAGGTGGAGGAGCGAAGCGGCTGCGGTTGGACTCACACCCCCCCCCGGGTATATTCCAGCCCTTTGCTGACTGAACCGGTGGGGACTGGGCAGCCCCGGTGCCCCCCTTTCAGTGTAGGGCTGCCCCAGGGTCCCCATCGGTAACAGCGAGAAGGGGGGGGACACGGAGCAAAGCCCCCGCAGACAGCAGCAGCCTCCAGCTGTCGCCAGGGCCAGTATTAAAGCATCAGCTGATCCCGCAGCACTGGTTTAGAGCAAGCCAAACTGGGGGGAAGAAGGGAGAGATCCAGAAAGGCAGAGGGGGAAGTGGGCAGGGGCCTTCCTTGGGTCCCCTTGCCCCCAGCTGGGTGCTCAACCCAGCCCCAAACCAGCCCATGCTCTGCAGCAGCTGGATGTGGGCAGGGGGACCACAGCTCCTCTCAAGTGTTAAAGCCCAATTCAGGCCCTGCCAGGGGGGAAGCTGCTCCAAAACCTCCTTGTGCCACAGCTCAGAGCCACCAAGACACTGAGCATCACCCCTGAAAGCGCCTGCTGGTCTCTGTAGTGCTGGGTGCCAGCAGCACCCATGCCCAAGTGCTGCCCTCCTGCCTTCCCCAGGTGCCTGGGGACACAGGCACCCAAACCCCAGCTCTTCAGGGCTCTCGGGTGGGTGCCACCCGGCCCGGTACTGCAGCCACCTGCAGCAGCATCCCTGAGGCCGCTGGGGCCTGCTTCCAGAAAGGCTTCCAGCTGCCTCCAAACGTGCTCCCTGCAGTTAGGCAGGAGCTGCCCGATGCAGGACATCCCCTGTCCCCGCGGCACCTCTGCCTGGGGGCTGCGAGCACCCTCGGGGCTTCAAGAGATGCCAGAAAACAACAAAGGAAGGGGAAAATGCACCTTGGGTTCCATTTTAATCCCTCTGAAAGCTCCCCTGCAGGAGAGCTCGGCCAAATCCCTGCTGCTGTGCAGGGACTCAGGGGGATGTGGGACCTTGCACTGCTCTCTCGGCTCCCTGCTGGCCACATCCTGCTCTCCCTCAGTGCTGCCTGATGCTGCCTCTCTTTTGCCCAAGGAGAGATGTAAGGGTTAGCAACAGGTTCCTGCCTCAAGTCCTTTACCCAGGACATCAAAAAGGGGGCTCCTGGGTTTAACATTTAACCCCTTCATGGTCAGGTGTGACCGGGCCTGAGGGACCACCTTTCCAGGGAACTGGTCCCTTGGGGCTGGCACAGGAACCCTGTGCTGCTCCTGCATCCTTACTGCACCCACAGCAGCCCAGAGGCCTCATTTAGCCCTCCTGGGCTGGATTCCTGGCTCACTCCTGTTTCAGCCTCAGTAACGTTTCATGGGAAGATGTTTCCCAGCATCCAGGAGGAATGATGGAGACAACAGCAGCCTCCTCCTGGCTCCCCCATCACACCATGACCCTCCAGCATCTCCATCCCATGGGACATTAACCCCACACATGGGACGGAGACAAACCCAGGTCTGATGCACAGCTGGGCACAGCTGGAGGGTGTCTGCAGTAGAGACAAGCAGCACAGGGCAAGGACTGGAGGAGACACATACATCAGGGCCCCCTCCAGCCTTGTCCCTTGGGAGTTAAACCCAGGCCAGCACTTACATTTGAGGCTGCAGAGCGAGCGGCTGCGCTCAGAGCTTGCCTCCAAGTGTTCAGTTCTCCTGGCAAAGCCCTTCCAAGGCAAAACCCCCATTTCTCTGGGCAAAACTGCAGTGATTCCCCAGCCTGCAGCTGGGTTTGGGCCTGCAACCATCAAGGTAACTTGTCTGTGTGTTTCAATAACAAAAGGCCTTTCAACATTCCAAAGAAGTGCCCTGATGGATACTAAGCAGAAGCAGAAACACCAGAAGCACCTCAGGATGAAGCCCACAACCCCAGAGGCACAAATGGACCTTTCCTCATGGTCAGACTTCCCCAGCTCCCCAGTACCACTTTCTCCTGTGATGCTCTGCCCTCTTTGCCCACCTTTCTGGGCTGTGTGGGGGTAACATGGGCATGAAGCTGCCTTCCCTCTCCTTTAACATCCTCCTTAACACCTCTGGAGTGGTACCCTGGTATGGGACCCTCAGCATCACTCATAGAACAGCACCAAGTGGGAGCTCACCTCAGCTTCTCCATCCATTCCTTGGTATCTTTTCTTGCAGGAGGCTCTGAAAGCAGAGTTGATGAATGCAAAGGCACCGTGTTCCAACAGCTCCTGGTGTGCAGCCACCTCCTGCAGGGAACAGCCTACTCCACACAGGCTCCTTGCATCCCATTGCAACCGCACATTGGCATTCCACATCCCAAGCTTGGGTAAAGCCCCGAACAGTGCATCCTGCCCCTATCCTGGGTCTCCCAGCCCTGCAGAGTCAATGGGAGCCCAGCATAAACCTGCACCCATGTCCTTACCCAAAGCATCCACTCGCAAGGTGCATCCACAGCCAAGACAGCTTCAACCAGCGCCTTTAACATCTCCAGTTCTGTAGGGCAAACCCATACCCTCAGCCTCCTTTTTATAGGAGAAACTCAGCCAAAGGTTTTGAACCTCAATCAGGACTTAGGGAAGGAGAGGATTCAAGTCTGTGCACAGCCAGAGTGGTCCATGAAGGGGCAGGGTGACAGGGCTTAGGCTGTCCCCATGGGCACTGCATCCCACTAACAGCATCCAACATCGGACACGGCACACAGGTCCCTCTGCCAGGGCTGAGTGCTGCAGGTGACACTTCTGACACCAGAGATTCAGCCCTGGACCTGCCATCCTCAGGCACCATCCCCATCTCCCCTCCCTACTCCATCCCATAACGTACTCAGGTGTTAACGCACACAGAGCCGGCTGGTGCCTTGGACCCCAGCAGCCACAAAAGCAACGGAAAGTGAAACCAGAGCAAGGAGAAAGCTGGGAGAGAGGCCATGGGGATAATGCTGTGCACGATGCACGCACAGCATGGATACGGCACGGATACGGCACGGATACGGCACGGATACGGCACGGATACGCTCCGCTACCCCCGTGTCCCACCCTCACGGTAACGGATGGAGCTGAAATAACCATGGATGCTTTCACCCCTGCGGGGATAACTGCTCCCCCCCGGGTGCCGTGTGCCTGCAGGGCTGCCCCGGCCCGCAGATGGGGACTCAGGCAGCCAAAGCCAGTGCGCTGGAAATGGAAACTTCCCAGGAAGGGAGGAAATGGCTTCTGTCTGGGGCGTAACCAGCCCTCACCCTCCAACAACTTCATTTACGCTGCTGCATCCCTAAATAGCTCCTCGAAACAGCTGCTGGGAGCTCGCATCTCCTTCACCTCTGCTCCCCTCCTGGCCCGGGGAATGGGTTCATGCAGCTCCGAAAGTAATGACTGTGCAAAGTGATTCAAACAGAGGGGAAAACCTTCAGCCCTGCACAACCCTCTGACCGTAGGCAAGACTTCAGGAAGCCTCAAGAGGTTGGAGCTCTAAGGCTGGGATTGGAAACCATGAGCATCCAGTGGGTCTGGAGGCAGGGATGTGCTTGGGGTCCTTTCAGAGGAGTGATGCTGTACCAGGAGGGATGGTACCAGGCACAGTGGGGCTGGTTACCCGCTCCAGTGACCCAGAACTTGGTACCCGACCCGTTCACATCCCATGCCCAGGGATGGGGATGAACATGGAGAGCACACACACGGTATGACAAGATGTGCCCGGGAGAGGCGGGCGCACACAGGGGCTGGTGCCTGTGCTCAGCCAAAGCGCTGAGGTCAGCACTCCCCGGAGCCATCTGTTCCCAAGCAAAGCCCCGGCACACATGGACTGACCTGGGCTTCCGATGCCGCAATCCGTGGATCATGCGGTGAGGGGCTGGTGTAAAGCGCACACACCGCTTCTGTGGCCGCTTAGGATGGGGAACTGTGTTAGCCATGCCATGGAAAAGCTTTTCCAACCATTTTCTTGGTGGCATAAATGGCTTTCGAACAGCTCTTCACTGCCAGAGTCCTGGCTAGAGCCGGTTTCCCCTTGTTCCAGAGCACCGGCTCTAAACGCTCGTTTGAAAAGGCCAAGTTCATCAAGCAGCCCATTAGCAAAGCCAGCGGGAGCCTCCACGCTTGTCCCCTGGGGGTAACAAACGCAGCATCAACAGGAGCCTGCGGGGTGCCTCAGACCTGCTTCTTCCCTGGCTCGCTCCAAGTTCCCCAGCAGGAGCAAGGCAGAGCCCGGGGTAACAGAGGAATTGCCCTGCAGGAAGGGGAAAGCGAGGCCCAGCCGCACCAAGCAGCAGCAGGAGGCTGCAGAGACCCAACCGAGCCGCGTTCACTGTGCACCCACCCCACACCGTGGGGAGCCCTCTCTGCTCTGTACCCATCGCTCTCAGAGCAGAGGGAAGGGCTCAGCCTTGCTTGGCTGGTCTGGAGGCCAGCCCTCACCAGATGCTGATCTCCACCAGCTCTATGCAGTCTCATTAAGGTTAAGCTGAGCCGTAACTCATTGGAGCAGGGGAGTCCACGTTAAGAACCGGCAGTGATGACTTCCAACCTCCTTCCACTCACAGCATCACCTTCCTGGGGTGGGAAACGGCTTTGGAGGTGCCCCTTTGGCTGCTTGGGAAGTGGAGGGTGCAGGGGTGGCTGCTCCCTCATCCCTTGGACCACTACAATGGGGACATAACCTGGAGCAAACACAAGGTTATTCACACCTAAAAGCAGAACCTGAGTGTGAACAGGCCCCATGAGGGCCCAGGAAGGCAGAGCTGGGTCATCCCCCCAGCCCCGGGGGTGCCAGGCCACCCCTCCATCCCCACTCAGACCCTCTTTGCTCCCCATTACCGGCCTCCCAGCGCCACCTAACGACACAGCAACCGGGATAAGGCCCTTCCTGAGGAAGCCAGATGGATCCTAATCCCCAGAGAACAGGATGGAGAGCATCCATGGTGACTGGGGACACCTGGCTGGGGCCTGAGGATGCAGGCAGCAGAGGACGGGGGAGCTGGAGGTATTGAATAAGGAAGTGCAGACCCTGCCCTTCACTGACCTTGATCGTCTCATGGCTTCCCCACAGCCCAGCATAGATCCCAGGGCCTTGGCTGGGTTCTGTGCTGAGCAAGGACACTGGGATCAGCACAGACACTCCCCTTCATCTGTTACCGCAGCCCCAAAACTACCCCGAAGCATCACCAGTTTGGCAACAGCCATTTGCCACGTGCAGCACAAGCACCGTGACGGTATGACGGCTTCAAAAGCACCCAACAACAACATTCAAGGTGATGTGGAAGAAAACCCTATAGAAGAGCTGGCTCACCCCTTCCCGATACCTATGGATTTGATTCAGGCACAACTACGCCTTCACCATCACGATTCCGGCTGGGCCACGCACCAACAGAGCTGCTCCCTCCCTGAAATCCCCTTCAGCCTCCTTCCCAAAGAGCTTCTTCACCTCCGAACCCAGAGCTGATGCAGTCTCCCTAACGCTCAAGAGTTCAGTGTTAAGGCTGCATCCGCACCAAGAGGCACTGAGATCCCCATCACACAAGCAGCTGTTCCACAAAAGCTTTATTGCTTGTTTGCCTACGAGTTCCCAGGATCACATTTCCTGAGCTCCTTAATGAGCTCGCAAAGGAGACTGGAATAGGAAAGGAAAGGGGGGAAAAGGAGATGAGGGAAAGGAGATCTCCCTTCCCTATGGTTGGGCCAGAGATGGGGTGGGTGTACAGCACCCAGTGACCAAGCCGTCTACCATAGGAGAGGGCTTAGAGATGGAGGTTGAGTGTGGACCCGAGACAAACCCCACCAGCTTTGATTTCCCCTCTGCCTCCATCACAGAGGCACCAGTAACAACCATTTACACAGAGCCCCGCAGTGCTCCCATGGGGAGTGCAGGATGGTGAGGGCGGCCAGAGGAGGAGGCCATGCTGCCACAGCCCCTGTGCTGTGGATAAAGAGGAGATTATGGCTCACGGCTTGTAATCTGGCTTAAAACCTGACACCGTCACCGCAGTCAATTCGGGCTGAGAGAAGCATTTAATAAGCTTCAAAACCACACGGGCCAAAAACCAGAACCACACCAGTGAGGGAAGTAAAGCTCAAGGCAGGGCTTGCACCAGCCAGAGCCGGCCGGTACCAGCGAACACAGGATCCCTCATGATCCAGAACAAGGCAATGACACGCCTGTTATCCCAATCCACCCCAGGATCCAGAACCCAAGGCTCTGCTGGGGCTTAACTGTGGGAGGCAGAAAGCAAATTAATGCCCTTGTCTGTTTAGAGCTCACAAGCAGAGAGCAAACGGTGCCTCCCTGCACAAGGGGAGCTGCTTGCCTTGAGACGCGATGCTTGGCTGCTCCAAGAGGAAGGCATCACAGACAAAGAAGCCAGACTCAAGCAGCAGCTCCAATTTGGCTTTCCTGGAAGGGTTTATTTAAAACCAGCTATTACCCAAAGCAGCCTGCTCAGGCACCAGTGGCAAGGCAATGAAGCCATTGGGCTGGAGGCTTAAAGGGGAGGCAGCGAGACACAAGCAGGTTTCTCTGTCCATTTGCCATGGGGAAAGCCCCTGGCCAGGCCTCCTGCCAGGGACACGGCTCCCCTCACCTGCACCAGCCACTTCATTCACGCTTGAAGGACACCAGTGACCATTATCACCCCCAGGAGTGCCGGCTGGTGCAGCCAGCAGCCTCGGATACTTTGAGACATTCACTTTGGGTCATCATTACTAGAGAAGCTCGAGTGTCCCCTCTCCAGCACAGCCACAAGCTCTGTGCTCTAGGCCATGCTGTAACCCACTGGCCTTGCCTCAGGACAGCACCAGCTGGACCAGCACCACATTCCCACCGCTGGTGCTTCAGTGACCAATGATCCGCAGCATCTCCTGAAGATCCACGATCTTCTCTCGGGGTTTGCCAGCGGCTTTGCCTCGTGCCACTTCAGCAGCATCTATCTTCTCCCAGTCCGAGAAGGAAACAGGGCGGACCCCTGGGGTGATAGCGAGAGATGGGAGAGAGAACTTCACCAGGTAAAAACGAGCTCAGCCTCACCTCCCCATCAGCAGGGACCTGATGTGCCAGGGAAGCCTGCCCTTTCCTGACACGGCGCCAGACTTCAGCCTCACAAAGGAGTAATGATTTCTAACACCACAAGCAGGGGGATAGCAGGTTCCAGTCAACTTGGATCAGTCAGAGCTGTTAACAACTGCGAGCACGCCACCACCCCAGGGGACAAGTTCACTGTTAAGCCTCAGACAGTTAAGAGGCAAGACACACACACACTTTAATTGAATGCCTTTAAACACAGCAACAGCAAATTACTCTCTTGGGCATTTTAATCTTTCCCCCCAACTTACTTAGAAGGGTAACCAGGAAAACCACTCAAGAGCAATAGCTCGCTGCCTAGGCAGCTAACAGTGACATTTTACCCTAGGTCTGTGCTGCTTTTAATGGCCTTTCCCAGAAAGTGGTCATTAACCTTATCAATGACACAGAGTTTGATGGAATTCAAATCCCCCTTTCCCTTGGCTCTGGAGCAATGAAACGGCAGCACATTTCCATGGCTCACTCTGCTCCCAGAAGCGGCCCATAGGACTCCAGGAGGAATTCAGCTGTATAACACCTTCATGCTGGCTGCTACAGTGGCTCAGAGCCCCCCAAAACTGACCTCGGCTGCGCAGGATGCTCTCCATAGCTCCAAAGCCTTCTCTGGGGGTGGACACATCCAGCACGCCCCTCTGGAGATCCTCCAGCACAGACTGGGCAGTGTCAAAGCTGTCGTTCATGGTGGTGATGATCACACCCGTGGGTCCTCTCTTCACCCACCCGCTGCAGTACAAACCTGTATGGACACACAGAGCAGCCAGGCTCGGTTCAGCAGGGGGCTATGGATCCTCCCTGTCCATGGGCATCACATCAAGCTGTGGAAGAAGAAGCCACCCCTATGGTGGGAAGAGTGCAGCCCTTTGTCGATGCTGTCACAGGAGTCTGTGTACCTGCAGATGTACTAAGCAGCTGTATTGCTTTAGCAACAGACTCCAAGGCCCAGTAAAGTCCCCTTGTACAAAACCAGACTCCCCGAACACAAGCTGAGGACAAGCCAGGTCTTAACACTGACAGAGGCAGCTCATTTCCTGTTTCCACTCTCCTATTGAGGTGTGCAACCACCCTGTGTCCATGCCCTTGGTGAATGGGGCTTCCCATCCCACCAGCTGCACTCCCCATGTCCCACCCACATCCCTGTGGATACAGACCTGGGACACCCTCCACTCTGCCCGAGCTGTTGGGAATGATGCCACGCTGGGTGTCGAAGGGCACTGCTGGGTCCAGCGGCAGGCTCCGGTACCCGATGCTGCTGACCACCAGCCCACACTCCAGCTCCTCCATGTCTCCAGTAGGGATGGCTTTGGCAGAGTCACCTGAGCCCTGAGAGGGGAAGAAAGAGGCTGCTGACCATCAGTCACCAGATGCAGAACAGCCTCCTCCAGTCCCCTTGGGCATCCCTGATCCCAAAGGTCTTTCTGCAACAGCTCCCTTTAGAGGGGGAAAAGGCTCTTGGTGGTACTGGCTTCCCCAAGAGCCAACCCAACCAGGCAGGGAGGACAATGATGTCCCCCGAATGATTCCCAAGGGCTGGAGGGATGCAGCACTGTCCCACTCAGGCCATACCAAGCCCGTACCTCCAGGCGGGTCAGGGCCATGCGGATGCCCCTTGCCCGCCGCCCATCAGCAGTGGGCAGCACCTCCTGGGGACTGCGCTGGAACTTCAGCCCCCATTCCCGGGGGGCCATGGTCTCCACTGGCTTCTCCAGAGGCTTCTCCAGGGCCGTTTTCATCATCAGCTCAGTCAGGCGCTTCCTAGGCCTGGGGGCATCTAGAAGGAAAGAAAGAGAGAGCTTCAGGATGGGAACTACAGCACAAGGCGCATGGGATGCAGCACAGAGCCATGCCAAAGCAGTGTCATGCGAGTGCCCAGTTGGAGTTTGCCACGCTGATGGGCATGTGACACCTCTGAGATGACAAACTGCAACTCAAAGTGACCAGGATTGCTCCTGAGGCTTGAGGGCAGTGGGACATGTGAATCAAAGCCTGTGATTCTCCCATCTTGCTGGTGCTCAGAGGCAGCAGCCTGTGGAGAACAGCAAGCCTCTGGGCACCCTTGAACTCAATGTTTTCCTTTTAGCTCTGCAGAAAGCTCTTAAAAGATCTCCTGCAAGGTCACCCCAGCCCTCCTGAACCTCCTGTCCTCATTACCCAGAGCATAAGCATCACTCCCAAGCAGCAAAGTGGCTGCACAGAGAAACAGGCCTTGTCTTCATGGCACTCTAAGGATGATCCACACCACAGTCACCTTGCTTAACGCACCATGCATTAAGCACAAGGCAAGAGTTTCTCTGATGCACGTTGTGAGCATCTCGCCTGTCAAGGTGAGTCACCGTCAGGAGGACCACAGCACACTTCCTTCACCTTTAACAGCATCCTCGAAGCCTGTGAAGTCAGCAGGGTTCAGCACAGGCCTGGTACCAGGCAGGTTTATCATCTCCCGCAGCTCCTGGGGATTGCAGGCAGGAAGGTGTTACCCCCAGCACTGAGAGGTCACCCAGCAGCCCCAGGCCCCCTTCCCCAGTAGGTGAGGATAGGAGCATTTGGGTGCAGGAAGGATGCCTGGGCTCCTCACCCACCCCTGGACCACCTCTCCCCACCAGGGATGGGAAACACATCTGCCCTCCAGCACCCCCAGCCTTACCTTGATAGTGAAAGCCACTTGGAGAGGTCCCCTCCTCCCGACCAGCCAGACACGCTTCACCTTGCTGCAGGCAAGAGCTGCCAAGGAGCCGTCAGTGATGTCTGTCTTCTGCAGAGCAGAGATGGGAGAGTGGGATGAGGGCAAACCCGGAGGGAGCTGAGGGGGAAGGCACAGCCTCTGAAGGTGAACAATCAGCAGAAAAGCAGGCTGTGCATGCAGAGATGGGCAAGGACTGAAAACAACCCATCTCCCATTGCACAGAGCTATTTGCACAGCTGGTCCCCCGTCACTGAATGTGCTTTCCGAGGCCATAATGCACTAGAGGCAACGAGCCAGCCCCCTGGGAGCTTGCCTCGGGGGATCCACCCCAGCAGGTTAACCTTGGGGCTAATGGAGCGAAGCCTTCCAGTGAGCTCCATTGTGGGATGCCTGCAGATGCTGCTGGGTGATTTCCCAGCTCAGAATATACAGGCATGTGGGTGAAACCCACTGCAAACCACAGCTCAGTCAGTGCCAGCCCACCCCAGGCAGCTCCGAGCACACACACAGGCATTGCATGGGCTCAATGGTGGGCATCTTGCAGCAACCCTGTGCTCCCTCTCACTTGTGGGCATGTATCTAGGAAGATCCAGAGAAGACACAATGGGAGGGACACCAGGATGAACCATTCCAGACCAATATTCCTAAATTGCCTGCACCCCATGGCACTCAATTCCAGCGCCAAGTCCTTCCCAGCACTGCTTCCCAGCTGGCTTTAGCCACTGGTTGGAAGTGCCTCCAAGTTGTTGTTGGGTCTTTTTAATTTAGCTTTAATTTAATGTAGATATTAATACAGGAAGTCATTGCCTGAATGTGAAACCTCATGGCATTTCTCTAGGAGGAAGAGCCTTTGCTGCCAACATCTGGGGCAGGAGCTCTATGGGGCTCCCAGCCACAAAGGAGCATGGCAGCAGGAGAGGTTCACCAGCTTGGATCAGTCACCACTGTGCCCAGTGCTAGCAGCACAATCCAGGCTGCTGCCCTCAGCTACAGCAGGAAAAGACCCATCCCAACAGCAGAAGCTTCTGCTTTGGTGGTGGAATAGGGCAAGCAGCTCCTCCTTTGCTTCTCATAAGGGATGAAGCTCAAATGCCAACTTTTTAGGTAGCAGCAGGTCAAACCAGAGAACTCTGCAGTGTTACCCAAGGCACGGCTGGAGCCTTGGATCACTCCTATGGACTGTGAATCCATGGGGAGCAGCCTTCCCTAAGGAAAGATCCCAAAGACAGGAGAGCCTGAGGTCCTGCTGAGATGGGCAGGAAGCAGCACCCATCCAGCAGGGAGTGAATGTGGGCCCTGGGCTGCCTTTGTCCCTAGGACTCACCCTGAGGAGCTGCAGTGGGGACAGGAGGATCCGGGCAATATCCAGAGCCACATTGCCATGACCCAGAATCAGCGCTGTCTCACAGCTCAGGTCAGGATTCAGCTGCCAAGACAGACCCAGCTGTGAGCACGATGGCCTCAGACCCGCTCCCACCACCCAAATTCCCTTCCATCCCTCTTTTCCCCCAAAAAAGAATAGGGAAACTCCTCACCCAAGCAGCAAAACAGCAGCTCCAGGTACCCCAACCAACCCCTCTCCCCTTCTTCCTATGATGGCATCTCTGGGAGAAGGAGCTGTTCTCAGCCAAGAAAACCTCCCCAGGTCAAAGCACAGCATCACACTCCCAGGTTCCCATCTGGCCCAGCCAAAATGCGCTGCCAACCTCCAGAGCCAGCTAATCCGCTCTCACTGATGTGCAAAGTGTTCACATTTCTACCATCTAAGAAGGATTTAACATGGTGCCTGCTAATCTTTTCCAATTGCAGGTCTTTCAGGACTTAATCTGGAGCTGAATGCCTGCATTTGGAAGCAGGATGGGGAGGAAGGGCAGGGATGGTGGCTGTACTCACGTCCTGGTTCTCCGGCAGCCCGTTGTACCAGCCCACGAATGCTCGGGCTGAATACACACCAGAGAGGTTCTCCCCTGGGATGCCCAGGACCCGGTTATCTTCAGCACCATAACTCTGAGGACGGAAGGGACGTGGTCAGAGATGTCACCGTGTGCAGGGGGTGATACCACACCACAAACCTCCCCTTCCAGCTGCTGCCAGGGACACTGCACCACTGCAAACCCCTCCCAGGGGCTGGGATGCTCAGTGGAGGAGCTAAACACAGCCCAAGCACAGGCGTTTCATCCACCCCATCTCCATGGGCTCCAGAGCCAGACTCGACCTCCCTGAGCCAAGGCACAGCACAACAAGGACTGAACAGGAAGCACAAATCCATGTCGGGCTGAAATAGGTATTGGCCATCGCAGGGAAGAGGCTCCTCAACCACAGCAGGGTCTCAGAGACCTGTATTTGATGCCACGCTCTAACACATGCTCCCATCCTGAGCTGTCCCAGGCATGGGGACAGTCCACTATAGTGATAAAGCCCCCAGAAACACCTCACCCAAACGCTCATCCCAAGACCCCGGGGTGGGATCACCCCACAGAACCTCCCCCATGAGCACAGGCCGTGGTACCCACCAGCACCACAGCGTGGTACGCCTGCCGCAGCTCTGCCACCGTCACATCCCTGCCCACGCTGACGTTGCCATGGTAGGAGCAGCGCCCCGAGCGCGCTGTCTGCGTGAAGGTGTTGATCACGTTCTGCACACACCAAACAAGCACCAGGGAGTTAAGGGCAAGGCCCAGCGGCCAAGGCCTGCTCCTGTCCCCCCCAGCCTTGGGATGCGTCAGCCTCTCGCCCAGGCGGTTGTTCTGAGGCTCTTATCTAACACCAGCCACAGATAACTCATGGGCAGATAAGCACAGGCTGGGACTTGGCGCTCGCTTTTTCCATCACCCTGTGTGGAGTGGAAAATCCATCTTCTGCAGGACAGGGCCCCTCCAATGCCTTTGGCACCTCTGAGCAAGCTCACTGTAGGAGAAAACTGCTTCTCCAAAGTGGGGCTTGCAAGGGAGTCCAACCAAACCACCCCTTCCATTGAGGGTGCTGCCTGCCAGCCCTCCTCTGCCAGCCTCTCATCTCAGCCCTTCCCAACCCCACTTCAGTGAGAGGGCACAGGGCAGGATGGTGCCCAAACCCTTTTCTGCTGAGCAATCAGGGCTCCAGAGCAAAACCACTCCTTCCCCTGCAGCTCCAACTGGGCTCAGCCTGGTAACAGGATGGATACCAGCACACTGCAGACACTGCCCCAGACCCACATCTTTATGTCCACTCCTACAGCCCAACTCCACCACCGCCAACAGCAGATCTCTGCTCCCAAATGCCTTGCCTGTACCCACCACCATCACATTGAACCGCATCGGCAAGGGGAGGAAGCCAGCACCAACCTTGACTTCAGGGTGATCTGGGGCCACCCCAAACCGGACGAGCCCAAAGGGAACAGGCAGCTTTTCATAGATGTCCACTTGTGCCCCACCATGGTGCTGCAGGAGAAGGAGGTCACGGTTAAGGGATGAGGACAGAAAGGCCACATGAGCCCAGCAGCTCCAGAGGGACACACAAGGCTTTGCTGCTGGGGAAGACACAAGCAGGAGGAAGATCCAGCACTAAGATCCACAGTCAGCCTCTTCCGGACCCTTCCATGCACAGAATGATGCTGTACCTGGTACTGCCAGCTCAGATCACACGGTGTAGTAAAGCATGACCTTAACCACCATCAAGCACATCTCATGAGGGGCTCCATCCTCCTGCCCACCCCACAGCTCCTCTTCCACACTAACCCAGCAGCTACCCAGTACCAGGGGGGCTGACAAGGAGCCCCCACACTGGGTGGGAAGCAGCCAGCACTGGGTGCTGGTGGACCCCAGGCTGTCTGCCAGCCCCTAGCAGAGGTCAGCTACAGAGAGATGCTCTGCTGCAAGGCTTCTGTTATCTCGTATTTGAGTCTGACTCGGAGATTAAGCAGCCCTGAAATGTGTCCCTGAGGCTCAGTAACAGCTATTTTCCAACACAACTGGAGACAACACAGCAGTTTAATGACGGGGTTCAGCTGCTGCATCTCTGCTCCGTGCCAACAGTTTTGGGCTCAGGTCTCATTTCCC
Source organism: Neopsephotus bourkii (assembly GCF_033783945.1). Classification (NCBI taxonomy): domain Eukaryota; kingdom Metazoa; phylum Chordata; class Aves; order Psittaciformes; family Psittacidae; genus Neopsephotus; species Neopsephotus bourkii. Next base: position 6,602,743 of record NW_026902223.1, read on the forward strand.
ATTAGAAACCTGAGTGCCCAAAGCACTAAAAACCTTCACAGGTGCCAGGGAAAGGGTCACCTGCGTGCCTTAACTCAGGTGGGGGATGAGGAGGCAGGTTCTGCACGCTAACACACAGTTAATGTCATCCTATTGGGGGCCAACAGCTATAAGCAGGCAGACCTCTGATGCTATAGAAACCACCTGGGCTGAACTCACAGCATCACGGCTTGGGTCTGGACCAGGGGCACGGCAGGGATGGAGACAGCAGCACCTAAAAGGGGCTCAGGAGGACTCTGTGGCATCTGTGCTGCCCCAAGCACTCCCCCAACCCCACAGAGCTGCCTCCCCAGCCTGCTTCAAGCCCAGCAGCCTGCAGACCCCCCTCATCCCCTACCGAAGCCCTACCCTGGTACCTTCAGGATGTGCTGAGCCGTGTAGAAGCCCGCGGGCCCGCTGCCCACCACGCAGACCCGGGGAGCCGCGGCAGCCGAGCACAGCCACCGCCGGAGGCCTGGAGGGGGAAAGGACAAGGAGGAGGTGAGGTGCGGGACGGGCTCACCCCAGCCCAGCATCGCCCTCCCCTGGCGCCCCGCACGGACCCAGCGGGGCGCGTCCCCCCGCCGCAGCCATCGTGTGCAGCCGGTGCCGGCGGCCGCCCGCGGTTTAATACCCCCGGTGCGAGGCGGAAACCATCTGGGGGGGGGTCAAGGCTGCGGCCCCCGCGCTCGGCCAAGCCCGTGGCCTTGGTGCTGACGGCGGAGCCGGGCTCGGTGGGGACGGGGGGGGGGGGTGCAGCTGGCGCCAGGAGGCGCCGCAACAGGGACCCCGTGAACGGGAGGATTCCGGTCCCGCATCCCTCCCTTCTCCAGGGCTGGAGCACGGCGCTGCCGCTCCCGGCTCTCGCAGTCACTCAGCCGCACAGCCCCGGTTCACCCGGTCCCTGTTCCCGCAGCCCCGGTTGTACCGGTAGCCCCAGTCCCAGACCCGGCTGTGCCGGTGCCCCCCGCGCTCCCGGGACACGCTCGCCTCGCCCCGCCCCTCACCGCCCGGGACGCCGCCGCCGCCGCGCCTCCAGCATGCACCGCCCGGTCCCATCCCGGCCGCAGCTGTCCCCGCCCCTCCTCCCAGCAGACCAATCACGAACCGCGATCGCGGATTTATTAGCATAACCCCGCCTCCACACCGCCACGTGGCCACGCCCACTCCACCCTCAGCCAATGGCAGCGTGCCGTTGCCTCTAGGGCTGTCCGGAAATGGGAAATACCATAGAGATAGAGAAGGAGAGGCCGTCTAGTGGCCGCCCTCGCCACAGCTCTCTATGGCGAAGCCTCCGCGGTGCTCTGCTTGCTGCCCGGGGCAGCAGCATCCCTGCGGCTGCTAATTGCGAGTGCCCTTTAATTGCCAAGAGTGATTAACTGCGGAGATCTCCCGGGGAAAAACAGCAGCTCAGACTGATTAATCCTCCCCCTGTGCAGCCGTCAGCCTCCCGCACAGAGAAACCCACAGCACCCCCTCAATAAAGGATAAAGCATTAGTGTCAGAGCCCCTGCCCCAGCCTCCCCACTGTCCCTGCTTTATTTCCTCCTTAATCCCATCACTTGGCTCGTTCCAAATAGAACTACTCTCCATTGGCATGCAGAAGGACCCAGACCTTCTTCAGCCCCTGTGTGATACACCAGGCAGGAAAAGCATCTCAGTGGGACCGGGAGATGTTGAAGGGTTGTACAGATGCCAAAGCACGTAGGCGAGCATTAATGGGGCTTTTTAAAAGCAATTAAGACCAAGAGGAGTGTACAGCTAGAAGCTGGTCTTAATAAGGGTCATAAACCCCACATGCTTTACGCATGGATTTGGGAATTAGTTCACGGCTTTCTGAGCGCTGAGAACAGCAGCTGGGCACGTACCCCATCTGCACCCACTCCTTCGGGGGGGGGTTGCAGGGAGGACCAGGATTTCCAACAGCTTTAAAGCCTGTTTCCCAAGACCCCAGCTTCAGCTCAACACGGTAATCGCCAACCCCTGCCCAGAGAGGCGAGGCTGGAGGCTCCATTCCGAATATCATCACTGATATCACCCACAAGAAGAGCTGAGCTTGAATCTGAGGCATCTTTTGAGGCAGGAATTTGGAAGGTTCTGAGCACAGGCTCCCCATTAACCCCCGCTGTACCTGTCACTTCTGAAAGGGAATAATCCCCATGTCTCCCAAATCACAAATCATCTCCCGACTGGCTGAAGGACCTGCAATCAGTTGCCTTTAGATGGCACTGCGTTAAACAACACCCATGAAATCCAGCCCTGGAAAGGGCTGTTGCTCCCTCCAGTGCTTAGAAACGGTTTTGGACCAATTTCTTTGCAACAGGGGAGGAGAAAGAGCGTTTTGTACCCACAAAACGCATGGGGCTGAGATTATCCCAACTGAAAGCACCTCTAATGCATCCCCCTCTTTGCTGGGGCACTTATTCATTCAGCTTAATTAACAAACTAATCATGAGGGCTCTGGGGGGGGTGGGGGGGTGTCTCTGCCATCCCTGAGCCCTGGGTGATCCCCTCAACCACTTGGGCCATTTGGTCCAGCCCCCCGTTTCTCCCCAGCCTACACACCCCGTATAACCCGTCCTCAAAGGGCAAAGATTCGCCCTTTGGATGTTGCACAACATCCTGGATCAATAAACCCTGCATGGGGCCAGTTAGGGGTGACACAGCAATGCCACCAGCCCAGGGCATCAGCATCCCCTGGGTCTCAGCCCGGGATAAATCAGTAATTCCCTATTCCTGAGGCCAAAAGGGTCACACTGGACAGATCCAAGGCCAGCTTTCCCTGCCCCCAAGTCTGGATCTGCTACACAGGGACACACCACAGCCATCGAGCTCCAGCCCTGTGTCACAGCATCCACATGAGAACCCTTCTCCATTGGGTCTGAGGATAGCCCCGAACAGGGTGAGGGTCTTTCCCCCACCTTTGAGCACCACTGGATACCAGTAGACTTGCTCCAGCAACAAACCCCAATAACAAAGAAGCTCCATCCCAACGCGTTAAGGCTGAATTTGCCAAATCATTGTTCCTAGAAGGGACTGATTCACCCCAGAGCCAGGCAAAGCACAGGCAGCAGTGACACAACCCCTTCCCCATCATCCAACCCCTTCCCTGAGCCTCCAACCACACATTTGCAGCTCCATCCTACAGATCCTGGTGGAACAAGCTCCGGATGCGCTGGACACGGTGCTGCATCTCCTGTGGTCCTGTTGCAAGGAGGTCACAGCCAGCAGACAAGAGGTTTCCTCTCCCCAAGCGTGAAAGCAGAGTGGATAAAACTAAGCCATGGCTGGGAATAACTGGGGATAGCCCCTTTTTCCTGTCCCTGGAGATGCACTTCCTGGCTCTCCGCCTGCAGTGGCTCCGTGCATCATTATCAAGCCAAAAGCAAGATACAGGGGGGGAGATGTTTCCTACATGATGGCTTCATGGAGGCATTTGTGTAGCCCGGATCCTGCTAAAGCCATCACTGCCACGAGTCCCTGCAGGAAACATCCCTGAGTCCTGGGGTCCCATCCTCACTGGATGCCCACCAGCTCCGTTAGGGGGGGAGCATGGACCATGAGCTCCTCATATCTCTGGAGGAAGAGACGGAGCCTGGAGGCGTAGGTATCCTCATTGTATGGCAGCTTCTTCTGCTTCAGGTACTGGGAGACGATGGGTTTGATCTGCAAAGGCAAAGTCATCCCTATACAGGCTGTGCGAGGTTCCCAGGCTGAGCTCCCACAGGGTGCTCATAAAACCCATCCCACATTCCCAAAACAGGGCTGGAGAAGGCAGCACCAGCCATGAGGATTAAGAGGAAGGTGTTTTTCAGTTAAAGCAACCCAGGGAGTTCACCCTGGCAAAACACCTTTGTAGGGGTCGGGATTAGGAGAGATGTCCTAATGAGACTTTTAATGAGGGCCACCCATGCACGCTCATCACTTGCACCCATGGTTATCCTCAGGTGCTCACTAGGGCTGGGAGGCTGCCACCAGCTTAATTACCACTTCCCCCTATGCAACACACCTCTATGGGGAGCAGGTTCTGCCAGCCCCATGAGCTCAGAGAAAGGCACAACCTAAAGCCCATAGTGCTCCTCCTCTGTCTATTCACTATTACTCATGTTCTCCCCCCAACCTGAGACTGAAAGCAAGCGCACAGCATTAAATGAGTGGACATCCCATGCTATAGGGCAGCACATGGGCCCCCCAAGGCAGTGTCAGAGTCCGTGTTCTGAATACACCCCACACCTCAGAGCAAGAAGTAAGGGCAAAACCAAGATTAGGGGAGGTTTGCCTGGGCTTCATCTGAACCAACAGTCAGACTGGGCAGTAATGGAGATGCTTTCCCCAAGGGAAGGGTTGGGAGGATCCCGGACTGGGGGTTGGCTGCTGCAGGCTGGAACTGGGAGCAGGAGAAGGGGCAAGGAGTGGAAAACCGGGAGAAATGGGAGTAGGAACAGAGGGAATCATGGAATCAGTTAAGTTGGAAAAGACCTTTAAGATCACCAAACCTCAGGACTGCCAAGACCCCCACTAACCCATGGCACCGAGGGCATCATCTACATGGCTGGTCCAACCTTCACCCATGCCATGGGCTGTCTCACCTTGAGGCACATGTTGTCGGAGAGGCTGGGGAAGAGGTGATGCTCCACGTGGCAGCTGATGAGCGAGTGGCCGAAGGACCAGTCGAGCAGCGCGTTGCGGGGCAGGTTGAGCACACCCAGGCTCATGAGCTGGATCCGCTTGGGCTTCCGATCGGCCGCGAACATGGGGAGCCCGATGTGCTGCGGGAGAGGCAGGGTGGGCACCGACAGCACCCAACACCCCCGGACCCTACAGAGCCAACCATAGCTCTGACCATGCGAGAGCATGAAGGTGTTCCTCACGCTGAGCCACCAGCCCCTCTCCATCCCAGCACCTGTAATAGCAGCGACACCACCACCAAACACACCAACCTCCCCAAACCCCACAAGCACCACAGGGGACATCACCCTCCAGCCCTCTGCACCGATGTTCTCCTATGGCCACCACTTTCCAACCGCAGCACCACCAGCCTGATCCTCCCCGTGATGACATCAGCACAAGAGAGGTGACAACCAAGCTTTACCCAGCAGTGTCAGGGCTGTGTCACCAGTGGAGGCTGACACATCCCCAGCACCATCAGGACATCCTGGAGCCTCAGGTCTCTACCTGGAATATGTTGACGTGGACGTAGGGGTGAGCCAGGAGGGAGCGGGTGAGCAGCATGCAGAGCAGGGCAGACCATGGCGACTGGAAGCCAGAGACATGGAGCAGCAGCCAGTAATGGCAGTAGAGCCCCAGAAACATGCAGCAGAGGGTCCGGAGAGCCGCTTTCCACTCCACATTCCTCAACAAATCTGCATAGGGAAGAAGCACCACATGGGAGAGGAGCTGACCCTTCCTGCCACCACTGCTGCTCCAGCAACCAGGCTGTGTTCTGATAACCCTACGTCTCATCCCACCCTCCATCTCCCTTTCCCCATCCTTCACACCGGCCTGACACCCCCAGCCTGGTGTTTGGGTCTCCAGGACAGGCTGCATCCCTTGCAGAGGGTCCAGCTGTGCAACACCACACAGGGACTGGGATGCATCTTGATGTCTTACAACATGCCAAGTCATTGTCCATGCTTTTGGCATTGCCCAGAGCTGTTCAACCAAAGGGGCTGGTCTTCCTCAGCCTCTTCTCCATCATCATTTCCTGGCACTGTCATTTCCTCTGTGCCACCACTTTGTCTGCCCAAGCTCGTTGCTTCCCTGCCCCACAGACCCCCAAACACAGTCATCAAACACACCCCATGCAATGCTCTCACCAGAGACCAAGGTATAACACTGAGGCATGCTACAGCCAAGGGGCTGAGTTAAAGGAGAGCAAATGTGGGGTGATTCAGGCTCATGATGGCCTTTGCCAGAGCTTTCAACATCCAACATAGGAAAATGTGAAGTGTTTCTGAGCACCAGCAGATGCATTCCCTGGAGCACATGCAGCATCGCCTGCCTCTGCTGCAGCCCTGTATCCCACCATGGGCTTGCATAGTTACCCTGATGGCTCCGAACAAGTCAGGACCCTTTGGTAGGGTGAGACCTGCTCAGTAACAAGCTCACCATCCCCAGCACCCCATCCCAAGGCGGTTGGGACACGTACCAAGTGCAACCAGAGGGGTTAGGATGGGCACCGCGAGAGGCGCGATGAACATGTAGACGTAGCGGTTGAGGAAAGGAAGCTTCCATGTGCTGGAGTCCCCCAGGCCGATGATGTTGGTGTAGCCATGGTGGATCTTCACATGGTTGTAAGTGGCCTGCTCGACTGTGAACGCTGAGCAGAGCTGGGAGGGAAGAGAAGGGAGAGGAGAGGAGATGCCTACAGCCACAGCACCAGGGTTGGGCTCATGGGAGAGGAACCCAGAGGAGATGATCCTGATGGGTTTGAGATGCTGGCAAGGAGATGATGGGGATGTGGGGGGGGAACGGGATGACCCAAAACCCACAGCCCCACTCACCTCAATGAAGAAGATGGCCCACACTTTGCCCCAGGACTTGGACTCGGTCAAGGCATTGTGGCTGGCCAGGTGGCTGCCCTTTACTGTCAGGGTGTGATGCACCACACCAAGGGTGAGGACACCAGCCAGGAAAGGGATGGCCTGGGCTGACCGCAGGCACAGGAACCCTGTGGAGAAACCAGCTGGGCAGGAGCTTGGGCACGCACACGTGCTGCTGCCCTCCTCACCGCTGAGCCGGGCCAGAGGTGCTGCTACACCCAAACAAGCCAGCCACAGCCCTAAACCTGTTTTGCAGACATAGGTACAGGTATTTGAACTGCCTGAGCTGGAAAGCTTCCCCCCACACCACCCTGCACGGCTGGCCCAGCCACGCTCACCATCACAGTAAAGGTTTGGCTACTTCCAGTCGTGATGGCACTGATGGCAAACACAACTTTGCCAGGGCTTCAGCATCCCCATGAGTTCAAAGCAAGAGGAGGTACCAGCTGCAGCTTCCCAACCGTGCTGCTGGAGCCCTGTGCTCAACCACATCCCCCTGCACCCACCAGAGCTGGGGCTATTGTCACCAAACCCATCAGCGCTTCCCTCCTCCATGGCAGGACATAGATGGGGCACAGCAATCCTGCCCTGTGCCCATCTGCAGGGCATCATCCCCTCACCCCAGGCTGTACCTTGGGTCACACCATCACCCACTGTGGGTTCCCAATGGGGTCAGGGTACCCCATAGCACAGGGTAAAGGGGTTATTGAAGCTTTATTACAGCTTTAACAATAGCTTCCAGCACCAAGTGGTACCAGCAGCACAAAAGCCACGAGGAGAAGGCATCAGGACCCCCCTGGCTATGATATGGGGGGGGGGCTGAGCTGTGTTACCTGCCGGGAGCAGGAGGAAGCTGCAGCCGAGGATGCTGATGTCCACCCCGTGCCGTTCCCACCAGCTGCTGCTCTTCACCACCTTCTGCACCAGCTCCGAGAGCTCAGTCATCAGGGCTTCTTCACGCTGCCCTGCTTGCTGCAGGGCCCCCTTGGCAGCCACGTCCTTGTCACCCAGTGCTGGCTCTGTCCCGCTGCCATCGGATGCTGTCATGTCCTGGAGCAGCGGGTCCCCTGTTTCCCCACGCCATGGGGTACCACTGACCTTGCCATTGACCCACTGGCCCCTCTGCCTCGCTGCATCCCCATCCTCCAGCGGCATCTCCCTGCCGAGCAGAAGCCACGCACCGGGTAGCACCCACAGCACCCTGCCCCGGTGCCGACGGGCTCCCGCTGAAGGACACGGGAAGGACAGCGATGGCAAAACCAAGCAATCCCGGTAGGACAAGAGGCAGCGGTGACAGCCGGAGCCACCCAGCCTCCCCCCTGGGGACACCCCCGCCACCGCAGCCCCCTACTCACTCCAGTCCCAGCGCGGTGGCTCCCCCGCTGCTGGCCGTTGCGGGGAGCCCACGGCGGTGTCGTACGGCAGCGATTTGGAGAAGGGAGGAGCAGGGGAGGACGGGGAGGAGGGAGGATGCAGATGAGCCATTGGCAATAGCCAGCCTTGGCAACCCCTTCTGGGGAGCTGCCACCGCGGTGGGGCCATGGGGAGGACACCGGGCCCAGGGCATGGGGGAGACGGGGGCAGCGGAGGAGTGGAAAAAAGATGGAGCGAGGCATTGGAAACGCTGGAGGAGAAGGAGCCAAGAGCTAGAAATAGCCCTGAGAAACCCAAGCGGAGCGCAGAGGACGGGGATAGGGTTTCGCTTCTGCCGGGGAGCGGCAGCAAACGGTGCCTGTCCCATAAGGGAGCTGTTTTGGGGGGGAAACCGGCCTTTTGGCCAGCAAGGAGGAGGCTGCGGGAGGAGGGGGCAGCGCACGGCTGCCTGCCTCTGCCTGCGCACACTGCTGCTGCGGAGCTGCACAGCACGATCCTCTGTGCTTGGGGGGGAGCATCCGACAGGGACCAGGTCATCCCAAATCTGTGCCCGGCACCCAGCCCCGACCCCACAGGGTTCCTCCTCCAGGCTGTTCTCAGCAATGCCCTAGGAATTTCCTCCCTTTTCCATCATGCCTCCTGCTTATCACAGTGCAGGAACCCCAAAAGCTTTAGGGGTTCGCATGCACAGACTGGGACCTCTTGAGCTCCGTTTCTCTATAGAGGAAGGTTAAACCCACATCACTTCTTGCTGTGGCGCTGGATTTCTTCTTGCTTTGTTATTTCTCCCCATCAAAACCCCCATCAGCTCAACTGACCCCCCAAAACCCTGATGAACACTGACCCCTAACAAACCCATAGATAAGGCTATACCCATTGCTGGGGTACCCCAGCCCCAAACTGGGACAGGCTCAGCACCTCTGGTAACAGCACATCACTGCAGCCCCTTGCAGGGAAGCAAACCTCACATCCAGGTTGCACCAATCCCCAGGGATTGCCATCACATCCTGGAAAGAAAGTAACAGCAATTAAAGAGAATCACATCTGCTGCAAAAGGGATGGAGCTGAGGCTTCATTCACTGTAAAAGCTTCTATTAGGAAAGATTATTTCCAGAGCCATGAATTACAGCAGCATCCAAAGCGCAGCCAGGCCAGTGATTCATTCTGATACACAGCAAGGGAAGCCCACAGATGGGAGAGCACCCATGGGTGCTGCCAGGCCAGAGGGAGGTGGTTCCAGGTACAAAGGGTGCATTGGATGGGGCTGCTGGGTCTGCTCCTGAATGATGCCTTCATTACCTTCATCACACCATGGGTGTCAAAGGTGAGCAGTGCTGGAGCTGCCATTGCATTAGTGCAGAACAGAGCAGAACTGGTTATGTGGTGGTGGTTAAGGAGGAGGAGATGGGGATCAGCCCCATAGTCAAGACCAACAGGAGCCATCAGGATCCCATCACAGCCAGCAGTGAGCGTGCTGGTGTGCACAAGCAGAGGCAGGCACATGGCATGGTTCATACCCCTCATCACAGACCATAGAATGGTTTGGGTTGGAAGGGATCTTAAAGCCCATCCAGCTCCATCTCCCAGCCATGGGCAGGGACAGCTTCCACTGAGAGGCTCTTCTGGCTTCTGGGGGAAGCACTGAACCCATAAGGGCCCCTTCCTTTGGGTTCCAGTGAAGGTGGGAGTCACGATGCTTACAGGAAAGCAGCAGCAATAAGAACAAAGCCATAAGGAAAGCCAACAGATTCAGAGCTGTAGCTGCAAATCTTGCTCCGTTTCCAAAAGAGCCTTTTGACCCTCAGTTTACATCTGATTTTGCACCATGCACAGGCCCAGCCATGCAACCCCACTGACCCAGCTGAGGTTTTAGGGATGAAAGGAAACGCTCACTTGGTCCTTGCACTGTGGACACAAACACCTCCAATTTAACAGGAAAAACACATTAAAGACTCAGAAATCCTTGGGCACACAGCATGGAGGCTGCAGGGGTTCAGTGTAACCCCCATACAGCGAGCTCTTGTCAGCAGCTGCTGATCCTGTGCCTATTCATCTCCATGGGCACCACAAGAGTTCCATGAGCACCTCCATAGGAAGATGCCAGCCCCAAGAATCAGGCCCTCACCACTGTCCTCATCCAACCTTTAGCCCTCAGGACCAAGCCCAGCCAAAACTGGCACCTAGGAAGGACAAACCAGGCCCCCAGCAGTATCCTCCCATGTCACTGCTCCCAAAGGAGGGGAAATGGGTCATTTTAGCACAGCACAATGGTACACATGCACCCAACAGCCCTCCCCACTGATCCTCCCAGGGGCAAAGCCCACTGCAGCCCCCAAAGGGACCATTTCCAGCCCTAAATGCAGGAGTTGTTAGCAAAAGTTGCAGTATTTGCACCCCAGTGCTGTGATGAAGGGGAGCAGAGTCCCCTTTGAAACCATCACATCCGCTGCGCACCCTCCCCTTCATCCTCCTCCTCCCCCAGAAGAGGAAGGAGCAGACTGCAGGGGTTGGCAGTGGGGCACCATCAGTTCCCCCTGGCTGCTGCAACCGGACACCCCAAACCTCCCATCCCCTGTGCCCTGGCATCACTGAGGCTGCCGAGATTTACTTGTTTAATAGCTGGGGTTGGGTGGGGCTTCCCCCTCCTCTCTCAGGCCAAGCACATTTGGGTAATTAACCTGATGAGACACTAATCACCACCATCCCCTCCCCAGCAGGGAAGCACCGGCCTCTTTTCCTTTTAGGGTCTGGCAGACACCTCAAGAAGAAGAAAATTGCCGTGAATAACACTTCACTTCATCCCACTTCATCCCACTTCATCCCACCCCATCCCACCCCATCCCACCCCTGCGGCAGGCCGGCGGAAGAGAGAGGAGCTCCGTCTGCAGCAAAACCCTGCCTCCATCCCCCCAAAGCATCTCTGTGCCGCCCAAAGCAGCTCCATCCCCCCAAATCCAGGCCCTGGCCCCATCGCTCTTGGCGCATCCCCTGCTCCGCAGTCGAGCGGCTCCCGATGCTGCTGCCAAGGAGGGAGTTGGGCACCGGTCCCCACTCACCCCCCAACCCCGGTACTGCCCCATAGCCAGGCAGGGCACCCCAAATCCTCCATCACGGGGCTGCGGGAGGAGGGAAGGGACGAGCCCGGAAGCCTCGGGGCAGGCACCAGAGGGAGTCGCAGCTCCGCGCAACGCTGCTCTCTTGTCGCTATTCCAAAGCACGGGGTGCTCAGCCCTGGGCTCCCAAAAAGCGAGACCCAGCCCCATCCCCGTGCCAGGGCAAGGAGCAAGAGCCACCCAGCCCCAACCCACGGGGTGCAAAGTCCCTTTCCAGGGGCAGCCACCTCGGAGCTCCGGCGGTGCCAGGCTGGGATGGGGCCGGCGAGATGCCAGGTCTACCCAAGGCTGTTTGGTAGGCTGTGCACTCCCAGCCCTGCCGGGACGTGCAATGTCATGCTTTTAACCCTAAATAAATACCCCCTCCCGGACGCCCCGCTGTTTGCAGGGCACACACGGCCATGGGTGATGGGAAACTCACCCGCACCCAGCAGCTCCGGGAAGAAGCTGGATCCTGGCACGGGCTAATCTGGGAGATCTGGTAGTGCCAGGCAGCGGGCACGGACCGGACGGCGGCGAGACGGGGCAGGCAAAGCCGTGCTGCCCTATCCTGGGTCGTGCACTGCTGCAGGGTTGGCGCTGTGGATGGAGGCTGATGGTCTTGTCCAGGATCTGCATTGGGCCAATGTCAACTTGCATTACCTGGCACCCCAAGAGGGAAGTGTCTGGGTGGCAGAGCCCCACAAAGAGCATTGCGGAGCCAGAAAGGGTGCAGATCCCACAAACCCACTGTCATTCATACCATACTTTAGGTTGCTGCCGTACTTTTCTCATCCCTGTTTGACCCCCAGATGGATGCTGTTCTCTGGAGGGAGAAGGGTTTTATCTCCTAGCCTCACTGGCTTAGGTCCTCAGTGCTGTAAGCTTTAGGGGCCACATGGCATGGTAGGACTGGGACAATGGCCAGGCAAGCATGCAGCTGTACCACAGGGATGGACCACGAGCATCCATCATTTGCAGAGCAGATAATGGACCTTGGGGCTGCTCATGCAGAATAGGATGCTCTCCTTTGTGTGGGGATGGGTACATGCCTGGTAAGGGCTATGCCACGCAGGGGGGCACAGCCACCTTCCTTCTTCCCTTTCCAGTAGCCACCTGCAAACACAAGAACCCCAAAGCCAAGGGACAAGCCCTGGGTGCAAGACCCTGCCTGCCCAAAGCTGCAGGGCTGGGTGAGACCCTCAGCAGTGGCTGGTGCATGTTCAAAGCCAATTGCACATGAAAACCAAACCCAGCAGAAACCCCATCCCTGAGCCCTTGGACACCCCTGCCCAGGGCCTGAAGTCACAGCACCAAACCCTACCCTTACCCATGAACACCCCGGGGCCTCGCTGCAATATCCACCACTGTCCCTTTGGTCCCCCACCACCGGAGGATGCTGATATAGTACCTGGACCGTGTTTCCAGTTTGATATATCAGCAGTGAATAAAGCAGTTGTCATCCACTCCCTGTTCCAGCTGAATTTCCAAAGCCTGGCTGGAAGTGTCAACTAATCACAGACTTCCTCCACTTAGCAGCTCAGGGCGAAGGTAATCACTGGTTTGGGTGCCTCTGCTCTTGCCCCGACCGAAACTGCTTGCCCCCACCCCTTGGTCCTTGGCGTCACTGCCTGGCCAGGAGTTACCCAACTCATGGTGGAGATGCTGCAGGCTCCATCTATCTCTGTCTGCTTCCACAAAGCCAAGCCTGACACCAGCAGTGCCATCAAGGGATGGCCGAGCCCTCTCACCTACCAGCCCAGCAACTCTTTTGTGACCCCGGAAAGCAATGATGAATCCTGAGGAGGGAACCAGCCACTGCTGGTTTTAGCATGTTTAAACATGTTTTCCTTGTAAGCATGGTACTGCCCAGCAGCAGCTCCTGGTGCCCTCCTGGTCCCCAGGACAGAGCCACTGGGGCCTTCCATGCATGGGCAGGCATCCACATGGAACTTCTACCACTCGGTGCAGGCTCCATCCTCTTTCCTCTGTAGGAAAGAAAGGTTCCCAACCTCCTCAGCGTGCAGAGGGAGGACGAGGACCCTGGTGAGGTGCTGGAGACGGCATCATCTGGCACTTGGGCTGATCCATGGATGAGCAAGGACTGTTTGACAGGGCAGCTCAGCATCGCTATGCACAGGGCAAGGTCTCCCTCCAGCTCCCACCTTCATGGGACGCAAGGGAAAGGGGATGGAAGGGAGGGTAGGGCTCAGGGACAAGACCCTCTTGCCTTCTCCTCCAGCTCTATTCGGACATGCTCTGGAGGGGCTGTTGTGTTTGCCCACTTTAAGAAACCAGAGTTAAGGTGGGCACGGAGCAGTACTTGTGTCTTGACTCTGGTTTGTGTAGGATCAATGGAAAGCAGGATTTCTGCAAGACAGCAAGCTCATTAAGAAGCCTATACATGGCCTTCATTGACAAGAGGAAGGGTTGAACAACGCTGCCCCGTGCCCAGCATGAGCACAGGGCATGGGACTGTGCTCTGCCCCAGCGCAGGCTGTGTAGGTTGGTACCACCCTGGGTGCAAACAGCAGTGGGGTGCCATGGTCCATGGGGCAGTGCCCGATCCCGCACTGCTCCGGCTGGACAGGAGGTGAAGGCAGCTCATGACATAACCCAGCGTGCCCGGGAGGCAGTGCCTGGAAGGGAGTGAGCCAGGCTGGGAAGCCAATGCGCTGCGTCACTGCTGCCGGCTGGAGTCTGGTTGGGAGCCAATGGGCTGCCCAAATCCAGCCGGGCTACAGGAACGCACCCCTATCTCCCTGGCATTGTATGGCCACAATATAATCCCTTGCTGTTGGCTGCTGTGGGGAGGTGATGGTTGGTCAGAGGGGCCAGGAGAGGGTCTGCTGTCCTAGCTCCATCCATACAGGTTCCATATCCCTGCCAGGCTTGGGGACACATCCAGCCCCACACATCAACACACGGGACAGCCCCCAACTGCAGGCAAGGGGAACTGACCTTCTAGGGCTCAACTCCCTCAGCTCCCAGGCCCTCCTTCCCTAGGGAAGAGCCCATCATTCCCAGCGCCCTGCTGCGCTTGCCTCCCATGGGTGCCAGCACACTGAGGGCAGTTTATGTGTCTCCTTCCAGGCGAGCTCCCAGATGCACGCTGCCAGCCAGAGGGATAACTCACACACTGCCTGGCAGTTTCATCAGCACAGCCGGACCCATAAAACCAGTTAGCTTGGAAAAACAGGGACTCCTGTAATGATACCTTTGGAGCAATGGTGCTCCGGATCCCGTCCACCAAGAGAAGAGCTGAAGGAGCCCAGAGGCCGTTGCAGGTGAGCTCTGCCTGGCACAAAGCTGCATCCCCAGCCCTGCCAGCAGCACTGGGTGAAGGAGCCATCCTCCACTTCCAATGCCCAAAACCTGGCATTCTACAGCCTCCTAAGGAGACACAAACACCAGGAATGCTGCTAACCCTGCAGCCGGTTTTGCCACGAAATAAGAGTCCCCAGCTCCATTCCTCAAGCTTTTCCTTTCCCACCATAAACCATTGCGGGCAAATCCAAGATGCTGCTCCTTAATCCCAGCCCAGGGAAGCAGGAGCCCCCCTGACCTCTCACCTCAGCCAGGATTGGGGTCAGTGGCAGCCGCTGGGAGGGCAAAGTGGGGCAAAGAGAAAGAGGGAGGAGGCCCATGGAAAAAAAGAAGGCTTAGAATAGAAACCAGGTTAGGGCTAAACTGTGGGTGGCAGGAGCGGTTGTGGCAGGTAGAGCTGGCTGCCACAGCCAGCCCGGGGGACCTCAGCATCCTCAGCATCCTCACCAACTCTATCAGCCCTCTGATGTTGGGGACCACTGGGCTGGAGGGCATAGGGGGAAAAGGGCTGCAGGGAAGAGTCTGGGTGCAAAACAGCCCTAAAACCACCCCTTCATCCTGCAAGGGCTCCTTTGGTCCATGGGATGGCCGGGGATTGGGATCACCCCTCTGGAGCATCCTTGCTGCCCCGTAAGAGCTGCATCCCACAAAGCTTCCTTTGGTCCATGGGATGGCCGGGGATTGGGATCACCCCTCTGGAGCATCCTTGCTGCCCCGTAAGAGCTGCATCCCACAAAGCTTCCTTTGGTCCGTGGGATGGCTGGGGATTGCGATCACCCCTCTGGAGGGTCCTTGCTGCCCTGTAAGAGCCGCATCCCGCAAAGCTTCCTTTGGTCCATCGGATGGCTGGGGATCGCGATTACCCCTTTGGAGTGTCCTTGTTGTCCCATAAGAGCCGTATCCAGGGCAGCCTCAGCACCCACAGAGACCCAGACAGCACAAAACCGAGGGTGGGTGGTTCTTTTCCCTTTCCATTGTTCCTGCATGGCGAAAGAACAATCAACAATGAGCCAAGCTCGGCGCAGGGCGAGATAAGCCTGACCTCCCACGCCGCTTGCGGCCGCAGGACCAGCGTCACCGGGCACTTGGCACGGCCCCGAGGGCTCCCTCGATGTGCGCAGAGGGCTCACGAGGTGCCACCGGCGCCACCCTGGCACCCGCCAGCCCCGGCTTGGCCCATGGGCGGCCGGATCCGATGGCAAACGCAGGAGCTGTCCCGTGGCCACGCTATCAGCTCCTATCCAGGGAGCTGATAGCGGGATTGACTGAGCGGCGCTGGAGGTGGCTGTGGGAATAGCCCTGCTCCCAGAGCAGGATGTCACCTTCCAGCAGGGGGTCGGGGGGATGCCCATGGATAACTGGGGTGATGAAGGCTGGGGTTTTGTTGGGAAAAGTGGGAGCTGATGGGAAATCAATCAGTGTTACCTCTGCGGAAGACGAGGCCACGGTGATATTGTGAGTGGGTTTTTGTGACCATGCCCTGCCTTGCTGAAGCATTGATCCCTTGGGAATGCTCTGCTGGTGGGGCGCTGGGTGAAGAGGACATCTGAGGAGAGGCGCTGAGTGCTGCCAGCTTCTTCACACACCCGATCATTTTGAGGAAAAAACAGTGTGAAAAAGGTGTTTTTCTTTTTAGCCTTCAATCCCAACAGGGTCTTGTGCTGCTCTCGGGGCTGGGGCAGTTCTTGGCATCAGTTACCCTTGGGGTGGCAACAAAGAGAGCATATGGACCCCTTCACAGAAGGAAGGATCTCGTGTCACCTCCTCCATCCCCTGGTGTCTGTGGGATGCTCAGGGAGGGCTGGGGACCTCCTCATCACTCCCCTGCATGGAAAGGCACCAGCAACACAAAACCAATCTCCCTTGCACAGAGTTGAACCAGCCCCAGCTTGGGGACACTATCCCAGCGGCTGATCCTGCCTAGGAAAGGCAGTTTGAGCACGTGGCATTCCTACCCATGGAAGCATTCCTGCTCATGGGAGCATTCCTGCTCATGGGAGCTGAGCGCAGCCCCGGGCTGGGTGACTAACACCGGCTGCCTTGAATACCCGGGATTGATCTATCTCCAGGTGCTGACGGGGACAAGGAGTGCTGGACACCACCAGAGCATCTTCACCCCCCTCTATAGGTGCTGCTCATCCCTGCCATGCTCCTCCAAGCAGCCCGTGTATCCTTGGTGGGTACCACACTGGGGTGCTGCTGCCACCCGGGGCTGTCACAAGGGATGCCCAGCACAGGGCAGGAGGCCGGGCTGTCCCCATTCCTGCAGGCGTTATCCCAGAGCAGGGTTCCTGTCCCAGACACAATGATGCTGCTGCCAGCACCCTGCCCGTGTAGGCTTGTATAATCGCTTATGTAAGGCAGTGTTGGGCCACAGCTGAGCTGGATCCTGCTTCAATCCCTGCCTCTGCTGGTCCAACACTGCATACGGTCCTTGGGCCTAAAGGTCCCCACCCCCTGGGGATCCCTGTACCTGATGGGCATTCCCATGGGAATGCTGCTGGATGCTGTCACCTGGTGCCTGCTGCGACCCAGAGATGCTCATCGTCCACCTCAGGACCCTTTGGTGCACAGTTCTGCTTCACACGGAGCAGCTTTTGCTGTTGTCTTTGAAAGCAACCAAAAGGAAAGGGATGTTTTGTGCTGCTCCAAGGGGCAGATGTGGCAGGGGCTGCTCCCTGGCCAGCAGCAGAGACGAGCCCAGCACAGCCTGAGAGGCACCCAGAAAGCCTCCACCTCCCCAGCCATCCCTGGCCTGCTTTCCAAACCCGACCGGCTGGGTTTCGGGGTGATGGAGGTGTGCCAAAGCACCGGGGCAGGAGGGCGAAGGCATTCCCTGGCACTGGAATGGGCAGGATGCCATGCCAAGAACAGCATGCACAGCTCATCTCTCATTCCCAAATCCCAAAACACAAGCAAAACCCCTGGGGGATGTTGCCTGTGGGCGCAGACAGCCCCTGGCTGCCTCTCAGTGCCCTTGAGGACTATGCAGCACCCGTGGAACCCATAGGCAGGGTCTGCACAGGGTCTCCATGGGATGCTTTGGGGCATCCACCATTGCCTTCAGGCATCACTTGCGGGTTGCAGAGTGCTCCAGGGGGTTTGCTTTGGTGCTCGGTGCTCTCATACAAGGACAGCAGGAGAGTGGAGACCTCATAGCAGCCTTCCAGTATCTGAAGGGGGCATATAGGGATGCTGGGGATGGACTCTTCATTAGGGACTGTAGTGGTAGGACAAGGGGTAATGGGTTCAAACTTAAACAGGGGAAGTTTAGATTGGATATAAGGAAGAAGTTCTTTACTATGAGGGTAGTGAGGCACTGGAATGGGTTGCCCAGGGAGGTTGTGAATGCTCCATCCCTGGCAGTGTTCAAGGCCAGGTTGGACGAGGCCTTGGGTAATAAGGTTTAGAGCGAGGTGTCCCTGCCCATGGCAGGGGGGTTGGAACTGGATGATCTTAAGGTCCTTTCCAACCCAAACTATTCTATGATTCTATGAGCCTGCCTTCACGGGTCGGAAAACGCTGGTGCGGGGATTGGGCACGGCCAGCCCGTGAGTCAGTGGCAAAGGAGGGCCGGGCGCGGCGGAGGCTTTATTAACTGATGAGGGGTGGAGCAAGGCTCTGCAGGCAGGCGAGGAGCCTCGAAACACGGCATCGACGGAGCGGGGTCCCACTGCCAGCCCCGCGAGTCCCTGCGGCACCGCAGTGATGCAGCCCCGGCCCCGCTCCTCCTCCTCCTCCTCCTCCTCCCCGTGCCCCTGAGGGGGGGCCGAGCCGCTCGCCCCCCGCCGCAGCCCCGGACTCGCCCTCGGCGCAGGCAGGACGGCGGTGATGGAGCAAGGTCAGTGGAACAGGTTTCTCCTCCCGGGTCCCTTGAGCAGGCGTTGTCCTTCCCCGCGCGGGCTGCGGGGCTGTTGACAGAGGCTCTCATTAGCTCGGTTATTGGATGGGGATGAGGGCTGGGCTCTTGGAGCCGGAGGTAGCGGCTTGGATGGGGTCATGGCTGCTCTGTGCATCTCCCTGCGGGATACCCATGCTGCTCAGGCTTCACTGGCACTGCGGGACCCCCACTGGAGCCCCCAGCCCAGGAGTTGGGCTGTGAAACATCAGTGGGGTGGTTGAAATAATGGGTGTTCATGTGGGAGCTCTGCTGTACCAAAAGGGTTTAGGGCAGCGTCTGACCATGGTGCTGTGACCTGTGGGTGCTGCCAAGCACAGGGGTTGTTGATTGTGGCTGTGGAGAAGGGTCAGGATGAGGGTTTATCACAGCAGAGGTAAAGGCAGAATCCAGGATCCCTACTCTGCCCTGCTCAGGCCTTTTGCCGTTGGAGTTCCCATGTGCTCCCCTCTGCACTGCTCGCCAACACTGCCCGTGGCTGATGGGTTGTGTTTCCCCATCCACACACCAGGGATGGCACCAAAGGGAAATCCATCCCCAGCAGGGCTTAAATGCTTGTGTAGGATTTAATGTCTGTGTGCAGGTGGTTTCTGGGCTGCATCCCCTCCTTGCTGCTCCAGCTCAGTGCAGTACCAAAGGGGCTCGAGTGGTCCAGCCTTCATCTCGGTGTTTCCTCTTCCTGGTCCCAGCAGGACCCTGTGGGTTGGGTGGTTCTGCTGGCTTTGGAGAGCGCTGGTGTTCTGGAGCTTGGTGTGCTGCAGCAGGAAAGCACACTTGTTGTTAAAGTGCATCCCAAGAGCTTAAAGCTTAGACAAAGGTCAGGGAGCAGGAGCAGCGGAAAGGTTGTCCCTGTCCCTCCAAACCAGCAAGGGATAATGACGAAAGCCAGGATCACTGCCCACAGTCCCCACAGTGCCTTTGCTACCAGCCGGTGTCCAGGGCAGGATGTACAGGCCATGCAGGGCATCAGTCCTGCAGCAATGGTGTTTGCCCCAGGCTGCATGTTCTCAGTGCTATCCAGGAGACGGTGCCAGTGCTGTCCCAGCTGCACAGGGTCTGCCCCCCGCCGTCACCCCTGGACCCGCCTGCATCCCTGCTGAGCGATCCCTTGTTCATGTAGGGGATGCTGTGCTGCTGGGCACGTGGAACAAGGCAGAGCCAGCCCCATCGCTGGGCTTGGAGTCAAGTTCTCCTAACACACAGCTCCCATAGGTTCAGCATCCCCACAGGCAGCTGGGCACGGGCCTGTGTCCTCACCATGGGTTTCAGGGCCGGGTCAGAGCACGGGTGTCACGGGGACAGGAATGTTCCACTGCTGGGGACAAAGCTCAGGCAGTGCCTGTGCTCGGAGCTCAGTTCTCCCCAGCAGCACTGCGGGATGGATCCACACTAACACCACGTACCTGGCTGCAGCCACAGCTTCACCCCATCCGAAGGTCCCCACAGCCTGAAGTTCCCAGCTATGACCCCTTATGCCTTGGGACAGGAACTTGGGAGAAGACGTGGCTCTTCCAGCTGTAGGTGACCCTGTAGGTCCCCCATTAGCACCCAGCTCCCCCAGTCTGAGTGCTGATGGGCCCTGGGGGGGTCTCACAATAGGGACGTTTCCTTGTCTGCTTCTGCATTAACAGCTCCATGCCCCTGCTGAGGCTGGAAAGGGTTATTGCAGCCACAGCTCCATGGTTACAGAGCAAACTGCACTGAGCACTGTGGAGGTGCTGCCCCGTCCCTGACCCTCATTCAGCAACAGTCAGGGATTTCAGCTGAGCACCCAGGAGGAGCATCCCCCTGCCCTGCACCTCGAGTGGATATCTGCCCCACGTACAGCAGGCAGACCAACAAAGGCAGTGGTGGTACCCACAGCCTGCTCTGCCCTGGCTCCCCCATGGATGCTCAGTGCTGTCTATGGGTACATCCCTGTGCTCCTTCAGCTGGAAGCAAGCTGAGTGATGGGTAGCAGGATGATGGGTACCATGGAGCTCACTCCAGCCATGGTGGTCGAATCCATGGCATCACCTGATATTTGCTAATATTTATTAATTGTATGAAGCAGACGTAGAAAATAATTTGCTCTGTTAATATCTGAAGTCAGCATTAAAAGAAAATGACACTCTCCTTTTCCTGCTTTCCTGGCCTGCTTGGCAGCTCTCTCACAGGGAAGACACACTCATCCTGTTCACGTTGCTGCCTGTGGGGCATTTTGGTTTTGGGAATAACCATAGAGGTCCCTAAAAGCTGTTGCAAAGCCCCTGTGAGATGCTGCATCCAACCAAGGCTGTATCAGCACTGCACGCAGCCCTGTGCTTGGTGGGTGAGCACAGTGCAAGGCAAGGCAAAGCTGGGACGTGCTGCAGGAGCTCTGCATGGAGCCCCCATCCTGGTCCTGGCCATCCACCCTCCTGTGTTACTCAGCTGCCTGGCCAGGAAGTGAATCCCGGCGGGATGGGCAGGAAATAGTTAAGCAAGTGGCAAGCAATGGCCCACACTGGCCCGGCAGGTCCCAGACCCCAGTGTCACCCTCCGGTGTGGGCACTGTGGCCATCACCAGTCACCAGCTCCGGGTGAGGCTGGAGGAGCTGCAGGCAGAGCTGAGGACTCTGTGCTCCAAGGGATAGTCCTCCCATGGTCCCATCTACCTGTAGGACTCACCTGGTGCCCTGCAGGTGATGTCCTTTCTTGATTTCCATTCCAGCCCCATGGCTAAGCACACCATCCAAGGGGAGCAGCCAATAATCCCAGTGCTGCCAGCACCATAGGGGAAGCAGCCGTGTTATCCCCCCTGGGGTGGTTGTGGTACCCAGCACCGGAGCAGGGATGCTGCAATGTGCACTCAGCACCTGCAAACCCACATCTCCAACAGCACAGCCACTGAACAGCCTTGGTTCCCAAACCTTCCCTGGCTTCTCCCTCCTCCAGGTTGTGATCTGGATAGTGCTTGATGTATTCTTCTTCTTAGTGTCATCTGACCAGCTGATTTTAGCAGCTGCAATATCCCATTGATGCTTTTTTGCTGTTTGCGCCTTTTGAACCTGTTGCTTGCTGTTTATTGGATCAGCCCAGCCAGATCCTGAGGACAAAGAGACAAAAGCACCTGAGTGACAGCGCCAACACATCACCCTTGCAGCAGCCACATGGGGCCTGTGAATCAGCATCACTTTTGTGAGTGATGCTCCTCCAGCTGAGGAGCCCGGGATGTGCTGCTCAAGGATGGGGTGTTCACGCCATGACCAGACACAGCCCATTGGCCTCACTTCACTCCCTGCACACCACCTCCTGCACCATCAGGACAAGGAAATACATGTCCAAGCTAAACCCAGGGGACTGGTTTTGCTGGGAAGCCCAGTTTAACACCGGCACAGGGTTTGGTGCTTGTAGCTTGGGGAGATAAGGGACAACCATGCCCAGGATCGCAGGTTTTGTGCCAGGGAGATGCTGCCATCCACTGCCCCAGTGCCCGCAGGACCTGTGCCATGTCCAAGCCACGGCACCACGGGCCAGGGCTGTGTTTGCCATCTGGCAGCACCGGGCCAGGGAAACCTGCTGCCGGCTGGGTTTCTGTTTGGGAGGGTATGGAAGGGTGTTCTCCAGGGTGTGCCAGCCGCGGCCTCCACCCTGCTTTCACAAGTGCCCTCTCCCAAAGGAGCTTGTTGTTCTCGGCTGTGGAGCAGAGGCAATTAGCATCAGTGAGGCTCTTCCATAGGAGCCAGTCCAACGAGCAGAGTAATGGGGCCTGGGGATGAGCTGAGGGCATGGGGACAGCCATATTCCCTTCCCATATCCAGGGCATGTAGAGCCCAGCTCCATCATGAACCCACTGGGATGCAGCAACCCAGGCAGCCTGGGGGGATTGAAAACCAAGGGACACCTCCTGGGCTGGGGGTTTGAATGCCCTGTCCTGCAAGGGCTGCATCTCCATGCTTTGTAGGATGCAACCTGATTGGAAACCAAGGAGCAAACCAAAAGCCAAGCAATAAGCATGAACCCAAAAAGCAGGCACTTTGCATGCCACCCCTGTGCACACAGACCATCCTCCTCACCCCACCTGGGATAGATGTGGGTCTGAGCCCACCTCCTGGGCTCTGCAACGCTGCCATGGCTCAGTTCTGGTCTCTCCCTGCAGACATGGAGATGACCACGTTGGTCACAGGGCTCAGCAATCCCAAGCACCGTTTCTGGGCTTGGTCTTAGCTGCATGGGGACGTGTCCCATGGTACTTGGGTACTGTCACATCACCAAACCTCTTCACTGGCTCTTTAGAGGAAAGAGAAGCCAGGAGAAGGATCTGTGTCAGCATCAGGCCAACAACAGCAGCTGTTTGGGTGCTCCTAAGCAGAAAGGCAAATTTAGGGAGTGTGCAAACCCTGGCTGCCCAGCACCCTCTGAACCCATCCTGGTGCCTAGACAGGGAAAAGCTCCAACAGGTTCCAAGCCAACAGATCCACTTCTCCCTGTCATCCGCTGCAACAAACTGGTCCCCATCGCACTGAAGTGACTGGGATGCGAGACAGGGCAGATCACTTCCCTTCTGTGTCCAGCACAAACCCAAAGGCACGCTTCATCCCTGCGGTATTGGAGCAGGAAGCTGGTTTGTGCCCAAGGGCAGAGGGCTCAGGTGAAGTCACACGTGTGCATGAGGAAGGGGATGAATTTACCACCATCCCCTCACCTGAAGACCGGCCTTAGCTTATGGGTCCTGCTTGCAGCAGCACTTGGTGCCCATCCTCCTGCCGCATCCCTGCTGCCTCTCAGCCCTAGTGGGCTGTGGGTCCCATCCTGCTCTCCCAGCGCCGGTCCCGGCAGAGGGAGCTGTGACATTAACCAGAGCTCTCCTTGCCCCTTGGCAGCCCTGGGCTTTGGAGAGGGACCAAAGCAAACAGGCCCTGGCGCTGCGCAGCCCTCACGGGAACCCGCTGACTCAGCACCTCTGATCGCTCGCCCTCTTGCCTGGAACTGAAGGCAGGAGCTGCGCAGGACTCGTGGTTTCAGATGGAAAAGCGCTTTTAGCTCTAAAAATCACTTACAAAAACTCCTCCTCGGTTTGCATCTGAGCTGAAAGGTCTTGGTCCTGCGGTGCTCTGATGGCGTTCAGCTGATGCTGGAGCATCCCTGTGTGCAGCAGCACAAGGCTGGGACCGCACAACCCTCCCGGGGCTGGGGGGTTCAGCCACATAAGAGGCAGTAGGACACACACAGCCACTTTGCAAAGAGTATTTCTTGCTTGCAAAGAGTACTTTTCCTCCCCTACACACACCCCTCCAGGGCAGGCACAGGCAGGGAGCAGCACAGCTCCGCACCAAACAAATCCCCATCCTCCAAGCAGCAAAACCACAACTTCCACAGCTCCAAAGCGTGGTCCGGATCCCAGCCAGACCTGGGGTAAGCACGTACAGACTGTCAGGAGTCAGCGTGCTCCGGTCATCCCTTATCATTTGCATCCTTGAGATAAGGCAGGATAAGCAGCACCAACAACAACATGCAGCATTTCTCTTATCTGGTTGTTTGCATCACAGCCTGAACAGGCATATGGCCAATATCCCATGGCAAGGGGCTGTTGACTCTTTCCCATTAGGATATATCACTGCCCAGGTCCTCATCCTGCTGCTGCACCCCAGAGCCAATCCTGCCAGCTAGGAGCCATCCATAGGTCATGCATAGGCACAATGGAGCTGAAGGTTTGGACAGGGAGTGCAGTGGTCAGTGGGAGATGTGATGGGTCTGTGCAGAACACTTGACATTACAGTTCAGAGCTGTGTTTTGAGCACTGATGCTTTAGGGATGCTTGGAAGAGGCTCTGGGCTGCAGCCTGCTGTTATGCTCAGTCCTGGGATGCTCCTGGAAGCAAAAGTCAAGATCCTTCACACAAACTTCACTTCAATGCTCTGGAGAGACGCAACAGGAGCACTGCCTTCATGGGACAGCAGTTTGACCCCTGGAAGGCATCTAGCAACATGGTCAAACCATCTTCATTTCAGAAGACAGCATGGACTGGACTCATGGATGTGCTGGCTAAAGGCAGAGCTTGCACAGCCCCAACCCACGGGAACCAAAACTGCCTTCCAAAAACACAGCAACGAACAATACAACCAAGAACCAGAAGAGAGACCAGGACTCCCCATCCCTCTGCTCCTCCAGCCCAAACCCCACATCAACCACTCGCTCAGGAAAGAATGGATTGTAACTGTTTATTTTAGGTCCCTTTGTTAGCATTATCACCTATCTCCTTCTACTCCTGGCTTGTGTGGTCTCGCAGCCATTGACAGCACAGTGCAGCATGCTTCTTCCTCCAGTGAGCAATGACCATCATCCCTTCAAGGTTGGCAGGAGGTGCCTGGTTCGATCTCAGCATCATCTCTCCATACCAGGTACCGCCTGGGAGCATCGCACAGACAGGGAGCAGAGCGAGGGAGCAGGAGGGCAGTCCAGAGGGACCGGTGGGGATGGCTGTAGCTTTCAGCTGGCCCAGGAAGGGAGTCTCTGGCTTGTGTTTTCTGGCAACTTAGAACTGGGTTTGTTTGTGGATCATTAACAGCAGAGATGACGGTGCTATCTGCAAAGGGAAGGAGAGAAACCCATCAGCACCCTGAGGATCCCGGCCTCAGTGTCCTGAAAGCTGTGAAACCAGCAAGAAGCACACAGCTATTTGAAGGCTGGGAAGTCTAAAGAACACAGTGACTTCGGGTGTCAGGAGATGTGGCAGTGTGGAGATGCGCACTAATGCCTTCCCTTCACCTCCATGGAACATGGTCCTTCAAACCAAACCAACCAAACACCACAGAACAGCAACAATTCCAACCCAGATATGCAGTTTCCAAAGGTCTGAGTAAGATCTCAAGTATCTGGAGAAGGATTCCCAATGGCACCGGACCCTGCCATCAGCCTGGTCCCACCAGGAATTGTGGCTGATTTCCTAATGCCTTTAAAAGGTGAAGAGTCAAGACAAGCCTGAGCATGGTTGAAAATCCCAGCTACAGGGACACAGAAGAATCAGACCACAGAGCAGTCTGCATTCATACAGGTTATGAAACCAAACAAGGGCTTCACGTCCTGCCCAGCCACATTAGGGCTGTTGAGTAATGAACTAACGCTATTGCTACCTCTATGAACTCTCATCGTTTCCACACGAGCAGGAATTTGCCCACACACAAAAGCACTGAGGTTACCTGGACTCCTACTCTTCCAGGTGGGTTGGAACCGAGACCTTACATTATCCACATCTCCACCTGCTGAAGGGTTTAACCTCTCAGAGGCCCCATCTCCTACTTACAGTTCAGTGTCTACAATGACATCTGGCTTCTCCAGAGTCTGTCGTCTCCTCTGGACGGCATCCACAATCTTTTTCCTGGGTCCTAACGGGATATTGATGCTCTTCAGGTCATTGTCTGAACATAGCATGAGGGCCTCCAAGTCAATCTTTTCCTTCTTCAAGATGGAGATGAACTCAAACATGTGCAGGGAAGCCAGAAAAGTCTCCAAGGGGCTGGTGTCTGGTTCATCATCATCATCTAAGCCCAGCTCCACCTCATCCCAGGGCAGCTCCTCCGCGTTCCTCTCCTGCAGGCTGTTGGCACTGCCAATGCTATCGTTGAGACTTGGCGAGCGCTGCAGGCGGCTCCGCAGTTTGACACCTATCCCATCCGTGTTGTCTTCACCAGCATCCTCCCGGCCGATCCCAAAGAGCCCACCACTAACATAGTTGCGCCGGAACACCATGGTGCCCAGCCCGGGGCGGTTGAACAAGGAGTCGTGGCCGGAGTCAGTGCTGACTTCCGAATGGGCCGAGTCCATGTGCAAACCCGGGTCACTTATGGCACGGGAGACAGTGTCTTCATCCGTGAGGAACATGTCTCGGATATTACGCCGGGTCCACTCTTTGGGGCTGGCGTACGTGCCCTGCTTCACAAACATGACATCGTTCCCCAGCTGCAGACCAGACAGGGACCGCACGCTTTTCCTCCCGTCCTCATAGATCTTGAACGTCCCATCTACCTGCTTCTTCTTCTCCAGCTTCTTCTGTATCTTCGTCTTTCCCTTGGCTGTGCCATGGATGGTGGCTTGTGAGTATGGCAGGGAAGTCACCATAGACATGTGCTGGAACTTCTTGCTTAAGGTGCTGCTTGAATAGCTGGAGAAGCTCATGGTATCCGAATTATCTGACATCTCCTTCCTGTACCGCTTCTCCATCCTTTGGTGGTGCTTCTTCTGCAGCTTCACACAGTCCTTAATCCTCCGCTCCGCATCCCTAAAGGCCTTGTCCTTCAGTTTGCTCACCAGCTTGGGGTTGAGGCTGCTCTGCTTGGCAGCAATCGAGTCCAGGTATCGCACACACTCCATGTGCCCCTTCATGGCTGCCATGTCCAGGGGGGTATGGTAGTCATTGTCCAGGCACCAGATGTTGGCCCCAAAAGAGATGAGGAAGGAAAGGCAGTTGAGGTGGCCATTGGCTGCTGCCAAGTGGAGAGGGGTATTGCCCCAGATGTCACATTTGTCTGGATCCCCCCTAGACAGCAAGAAAGGAACCGGTTAGCAAATAGGCATGGCTGAAATAGCTACTGAGATATTCCCACTTGTGCAGGGGCAATTCAGCACCGTGAACCGTTGCATCCTCAAAGTATGAAGCTACATGTCCCACAGCTTACTTTTAAGGGGGTTTCTGGAGGGGTGTACCACTGACATGGAATCATGGGCCTGACATACAGGTCATGACATGAATTTAGCTCTCAGGAGACACACATTCCTTCTTGCTGGCCTTGGCCTTGGGGTTCTGTGGGGGTTTTTGCTGTGCCACGCTTGGTCTCACTCGCACGGCTTGAAGCACATTGGTGTTAGCACATCCTGAGAATCCAGTTTCAGAGAAAGTGGAGATTGGGTTTCTGCACTCCTCAAGAGCAGGGCACTCGACTAAAGCCATCAGCATCTCTCCTCACACCGTGCCAGCCCCTACCCCCTACCCTGCTGACAGGGCACAATCGCTTGCCCACGTCTGCCTCCCATGCCAGGACAGACACAAACGTGGGATTCAAGGGAAGCTGGCCCTCCTGGCGTTCCTATTTGTGACCTGTTGAAACAAGAGCCAGTTCACACCCCTGCTGGCACCAGCCTTCGCCCCAGCGCATGTGCTAATGATATGCAGGCAGCAGCAGTATCTGTCAACAAGGCGCTCTCCCTTCCTGCACAGGGATAAGGCAAAGCCGTTTATTAAGGCTGTGCAGCTCCACCACCCTCAAGAGCAACTCCCGTGGGCAGCAGGGCCCTTTCATCACCACTCTCCCAATGAGGAGCCAAGCACTGTCCCTCCACCATGAAGACCTCAGCTCCAAGCCCTGCTGACACATAGTCTGGAAGGCAAAGGCACACTGAAGACTCTCAATCAGTGTTACTTTACTCCTTGCTGCTTTAGGACCTGTGCTGAGAAGAGCTGGGAGCAGCAGAACCCAGAACCTGCTCCCCAGCCCCATGCGCTCTATGCTATGGCTCATCTCTCTTGAGAGAGCCTGAAAACTACATCAGGCACTGAGATCACAGGAGCCAAGGGATTTCTTTCCTGCTCTGCTTTGCAGCTTCATCCCTAGCACCCATAACAGCTTTGTCTTCATCCAGCCTCCCATAATAGAACAGCAGAGCCAGAGCAGAGCCACCGGCTGGTGTAATGACTCAGTTGCATCACTCAGGCTTTGCTGACATCTAAGCTATGTAAAACTGAAGGGAAATGATTCCACAAAAGGCAGAAGCAATAAAGACAGTGTCCAGAGGTTGAGCTGGAGATTATTTGAACCCAGAGTGTAAGCTATTCCCTAAGAGCTTTGAGGAGCTCTCAGCTTTCCCCTTGTGGAAGCATCACCAGCAGCTCCAATATACTTGTGTTTTCACAGAGTTTGTAGAAACTCAGTAAGCCCAACCCAGAGCCTTTGACATCCCTTACAGAAGCAGAGATAGGTTTCAAAGATGAGCATTAGGGCAATCACAGGGTTGAGGAGCCCTGCAACCAGCCAAAGGAGGAGGGAGCTGTTAGTACTGTAGCGATGCCCAGTTTCCAGGAGCGGTAACTCCCCAGCCCTTGCCTCTACCCTCGTAGTGACATGTCCAGGCTGGGAAATTCATGGGGAGGATGAATATTTGATGACTTGCAAGAGAGGAGTGAATTATTGATGGGGCTGGATCAAAGAGCCACTGAAACTGGAACCGTGGGCGCCGGAGTGGGGCTCCGGCGCGTGGAGGGGGCTTGGTGTGTTTACGTGGGCTCTGAACAGGCACATGTGTGCCCAACATGGGCAGGCAGACGAGCCAAAGCACCCTGAGGGTCCCAACAGATAGAAGGACTCATGATGTGGGCAGGGGATTAGCAATGGGCTCACTAGAAATCGTTGTGCTCCCCAAGCCAAGTGCATGGATGCTCCATCCATACAGCACACTCTTACAGCTAGCTGGCTCAGGTGGCAAAGGGCAAGGTCTTGGGGGATTCCTATTTGAAGGTCTACTTTCCCCTCATGAGAGTGCATCAAAACCAGCTTTCCCTGGACATTTCCACTGTCTAAAGCCAAGAGCATTAAAGCAAGGTTAATCTCCAGGTCCCTCTGCCCGATAAATGTCTGCTGCAGGCGCTAAAAATGCATCCGAAGGGAAGGAGAATGGTGACTTGCAAAGCAGAGGTGTTTGATCCAGCACAGATAATAAACATGAGGCAGGTGTCTGAGCAAACCTTCCCCTCCAGGGCGCTGCACACGAGGAGATGCTGACTGCAGGGTCCACTAAGTGGGAACCTATGTTAATAACAGGGATAGAGCCCAGCACTTCTCAACTTCAAAGCGTTTTCGAGTGCTGAGTCAACTCCTGTAATAACCATTATGAAAAACGCTGTTAATTGAGCCCCTTAGGTGGACGTGTGCGTGTCCTGAGTCACTCCCTTTGCACACTCACTCCCTTCCTGCTGGTTTCCCCCCTCCACTTCTCCCATAGGATCCCAATTAGCTGGAGAATCCAGCGGCACTTACACACGTCCTTCCCTGGCTGCATGTGTGAAGTTCCTCTGATAGCATTGGGCTGGCTCATGCCCTGGCTGGTGTGTGAAGGATCAGGCCTTCAGACCATGGAGCCAGCTGGGTACTGAGTGTCTCTGCCTCCCATAACATGTTTTTGGATATAAGAAGAGGAAAACTTATTCACAGCTGGAGGAAAAAAGCCCATGAGCATCAACATAGCCGGGGCAATGAAAAAGTAAAGCTTAGAAATGGGCAGAAAAGAAGAGCTTTTGGAGCCAGAGCAGAGCCTTGGGTGCTTTGGTAGTTCCAGGTGGCGGTAGGTCAAGGATTCAGCTTTTCTCCCTCCCAAATCCATCTCAGATGCTGTAGGTGAGGTTCCCCTCAGGGCTCCCTGCCTCTTGTACCAACAGAAAGCCAGGCCAGCAGCTGCTGGTGCTGGTGCTCATCACTGCAGTGGTAGCGCCTGGGGCCACGTCTCCTGGCTCAGCACTTCCCCATGCCCTCATCTCGGGCTGGCTCCAGGAGCCAGCTCAGGTGCCAGAAGCGATGAGGCTACAGCCACGCTCCACCCTGCTCCATCCCCTTCCCAGCCCAGGGCAAGGTGTCCCCAGCACGGCCACGCTGCTGCGGGCACCCACGTGGCTGTGAGCACTGCGGGGTGCAGGGGATGCTCATCCCCTCCGCATGCTCTGCTGCAGCCTCCACTGCAACCGGCCCCAGGCAGGGCGATGGGACTCCTCTGAGCAGCCCAGCTGGAGCCTTCTTGTCCCATCTCACTGCTGAGCTGCGCCCCCCTACCATTAACATCAACAGCATCCCTGATCCCCATGGTAAGAAGGGAAACTGAGGCACCTCTGCACTGAAACAGCAGCTGACAAAGCTAAATGGAGACCTGTCTAGCAGAAAGAACATCCTCACCTCTCCTGTGGTCTGCTCCAAGGCAAGGAAGTCCTGGATCTTCCCAGCCGAGGGCCCCAGACCCGTTGTTAACTGGAGCTGGACTGGTGCCCGCCGCTGCCACTGCAGCTCATAATGAACCACGCTGAAGAATTACTGCCTATGAAAAGCTGCAGTGCTAAATGCCAGCCTGCCTCTTCCCAGCCAGCGTGTTAATTGAGTTTGCTTTTCTCACTGGAGCCCAGCCAGGAGGAAGTAAAAGGCTTTTTGTACGCAGACAAGAAGGATGATCCCTCCATCTCAAACCCTCTCTCCATCCCCATGCACAGGTGTCTCAGAGGCACAGACACATCCCCAGCTGTTAGGGACTAGATAACCTCATAGCAGCCTTCCAGTATCTGAAGGGGGGCTATAGGGATGCTGGGGATGGACTCTTCATTAGGGACTGTAGTGATAGGACAAGGGGTAATGGGTTCAAACTTAAACAGGGGAAGTTTAGATTGGATATAAGGAGGAAATTATTTCCTGTTAGGGTGGTGAGGCACTGGAATGGGTTTCCCAGGGAGGTTGTGAATGCTCCATCCCTGGCAGTGTTCAAGGCCAGGCTGGACGAGGCCTTGGGTGATATGGTTTAGAGCGAGGTGTCCCTGCCCATGGCAGGGGGGTTGGAACTTGATGATCTAAAGGTCTTTTCCAACCCTAACTATTCTATGATTCTATGATTCTATAACCCTAAGTGTCCATCAGACACCGGTATCGCTGCCCAGTGCTGGCAAGGAGGATTTGCTGTTTCTTGCTGCCCCATCACACCTTGTGCCTCAGCATCCCCCTGCAACCCAGAGGTTAAACCACCCCCCTCCCACCCTGAACCTTCCCCATCCCATCCCATCCCTGCATGGAGCCAACCCAGCCGCAACGCCTCCGCTCACCCCAGCACCATTCCATGCCTCAGTCCCACATTGTCCTGCCTCACAGTGCAGGGCTTTTCATGCCAAACAACAGCAGAGGCCAGGGAGAAATGCCCTGACATTTGGGGACAGACAGGGACAGTAACATACCCAATACAGAGCTAAGTTTCATCTCGGAACAAGACGAAGACCATTGGTCATCACCCTAAACACTAACAGTAAACCACAGGGGCTGCCCATGGGCTCTCCTGAGTCCTGCATGATTCCCCCTCTTACAGACCCAAAACCAGCTCCCCGGAGCAGAGAGGAGCCTGCAGTGAGCTGAGCAGGAGGGCAAGGAGCTTTCACTGATCCATGTGTGGTCCTGGGCAAGGACCTGGCACAGGGAGATGGATGCAGGGATGTAAACACCCCCTGCAGCCCACAGACACGTTTTGTTCCACCATCCATCACGGAAAGGGCACTGGGCTTTTGCCAGGCTATTTTCCCTGTCAGGAACAAATGTATATCAGGTTGTTAATTAAACAGCAGCCAAGCTGCACTCGGACATGACTGAGCCCACAGGGACCTTCTAATGCAATGTGAAGTTATAAATGGGGCCTCTCCATGGAAAAGGCTTTGTGGAAAGGCAGAAACTGCTGGTTTGGATGTGTGGGTGGGCAGGGCAGGCTGCAGGGTGTCCTATGATGGAGATGGGCAGTATAATGACATATAAGGAGATATAAAGTCAGTCTGAAAGGCCTGTGATGCGGTCAATATAAAGCCTTTCTGGAGGGGTGTTCAACCATGTCACTGGCCTTTCAGGCTGATCTTTTGGCCATCAAAGAGTCTTTGAAGTCATTTCTGACTTCAGGGTCTCATCCCCAGAGTTCCTGCCCCTGTCCCTCTGGCTCTGGGTGGTGATACCCCTCTGGGCAGGTTTATGCTGGGCACAGTCTCTCTGGGAGGCACACAGGAAGTCCCCCATCCAGGGAAGCACCACAGGGCTCTCAGCCCAGGAGCATCTCAGGATGCACCACTCAGAGTGATGCCTTATCCCTTCCGGACTCCAGAATCCTCTTTTCCTCATCAGACTCCCATTGCATCACGCACTCAAGGACTTCCCACAGTCAGACCAGAGCATCAGGAGATGCTGAGAGCCCAGGAACAGGCACAGTGGTCGGGTACAAGAGATAAAACACAGCCCAGGGTGGACATGGAAAATCCCTGTTTGGGAGCTGATGCCCCCACCAAGCCCTGACCCTACCTGGAGAAGCAAAGCCCTTCCAAGGAGGGATGCTGAGCACCCAGGCTGCCCACCTCAGCACCAGCGCTTACTGTTAGAATGAACTAAACCAAACTCAACACTGGCACCGATCTCTCAACACAAGGCAGAGGTCACCCCGCTTTGGAGGCCTTTCCATGAGCAGGAGGAAGCACTGGCACATCTCCCTTGGGAGGCTGGTAACAACAGGAATGCCATGTACTGCTCCAGAGGGCACTAAGCATGGCAGACCCTGCCTTAAGTTCCTCCAACACCGAGATGTAAAGCCTCCAGTCTGACAAGCCCCCCCCCAGGTCCCACTCCCATCCCTCCACTACACCCATGCATACAGAGCCAGAGACCCTGAGGTTTGGTAGCTCAGGGTGAGGTACTGAGACAGCTCAGCACCGAGCAGCCCCAGGGAGGGACTGGACTTGAATCTGCTCCTGGGGACCTGCTCCTGACATTCCCGGGCTCTGGGTGCATTACAGGCTGCCCAGGGGTCATATTCTGAGACCCTGCTTTGGCTCAAACAGACAAGCGTCCCTTGGCACTGCACACGTCTCTATGTGAGCATTTACTGGGACAGAAGGAGCAGTTATTCGCTCTGCCCCCTCAATTAAAAGGGCTTTTTCCATAGCAGTGACCCGATGTGCTTGCACTGTGTCTTTACAGGACCTGACTCAGGACTGCAAAGCACTTGCAGGGGGGACCCAGTCCCTGGGGAGCTGAAAGCAAGGTTTGAAGCAGTTATAGGGTCAGAGGAGCTGGGAAAGCACACAGTGGTTATCAGGGGCATTGGACTGGACCCAAAGCACCACAAGGACAGAAAAACAACGGGGGGGGAAGGCATGCTATGGACAGAAGCCATCATTTTGTGGGGCACCTGCATCCACGCTGACCTACAAGTGGGGAAGGGGGAAAGAGGGGATCCCAGCTACTCTGTCCCCAGGACCAGCCCCTTGCATTCACCAGTGCTCACCCTCTGCTGACGATGAGGCGTAGGGCATCCAGGTTGCCGTGGTAGGCAGCCCATAGGGTCGGGGTCATGCCATCCTCATCCGGAGAGTTCAGGTCCTTCTTGGTGGCTTCCTTCAGGAGGTCCAGGTAGCCGTCCCGGGCTGCTCGGTGGTACTGGTCATTCATGGTGGGCAGTGGTCCCCGGGGGGGGGCATGGGTGCCCAGGGGGTGCTCAGAGGATGGGCATGGACGCGGGGAAGGGGAGGGCTCGCTTCGCACAGCGCCGCTGTTCCAGGACACCTGAGAAGTCCCGGCCGCTCCAAGCACAGCCAAGCAGGCGCTCCAGCGCTTCCCTGGGTCCTAAGCATCCTCCAGCCCTCCCGGCTCCTCGCCACAACCCCTTCACGCACCAGCAACAACGGCACATTACGGCTTCCAATTAAGCAGCATCACTGCGCAGGGCTCAGCAGCGCTGTGGGCACAGCGACAGCCCCACGGGTCTGTGTGTCCCCAGCGCAGAGCAGGCTGCCAGGTACCTGCCTGGTACCCCAGCACGTCCCTTGCCATATGTGGTACCCCATGGTACCCCATAGGGGCAGCTGCAGCCATGGGAAGAAGTGAGGGCTGATGGAGCACAAACCCCCGCTGTTCCCCACCCTTGCAGCCCCAACAGAGAAGGGCAGGAGCTGGGACCTGGATGGATGCTCCTGCTCCATGCGGAGATGGGCAAGAGAAGTTTGGTGACTGCCATGATTTCAAAGCAATGCCAGGGTTGCTTTCCTGGTATAGATAGATAGATAGATAGATAGATAGATGCATATCTATAGATATATATATTTCCCTATATATATGGGGAATTATATATTATTATAATTATATAAATAATATATATTGTATACTAACACATATTTTATATATGTATATATACATATATATATTACTAGGGAAATATATATATATATCTTTCCCTGATAACCTGAAGTAACTCACACAGGCTGGAAGAATTCCCTTGCTCATCCCCTCTCCCTCTTCGGACACCATAAGACCTGCCCAAACCAAGCCCACTCCTGCCTGTGGCTCAGCACTCCCACAACGTGCACAATGTCCCCTCCGGTGTCCCTTATGCTGACACAGGATTCCCGGCTGTGGTGAGCCCGACAGCCGCAGGCAAAGCCTCCAGCGCAGGATTCCTGAGCCCCGGGCACCCTCTGCCGTCAGGAGAGATGGATGTTGACCCAAGCACGGAGCTGTCGCAAGGCGTTGAGCCCCACACTGAAGCGTATCCCCTGTCATGGAGGAGGAATTTCCTGCTCCTGTGTTGCGTGTTTTGCCTATCACATCCTGGTCCTGGCTCTGGGGATGGAGAGTTTCAGGGCTGGACCGCGTGTCTGCCCCCATGGCCCTGGGACACACAGGGAGTTTGGAGAGGATGAAGGAAGACCAAGGGTGAGAAAGCAGGGAAGTGTGGAAAAAGAGGGGAAGACTGAAAGAGAGCAGCAGAGAGGGATGGAAGGTAACAAGCAGAGAGGAGGGAAGATAGAGAGGAAAGCAGCTTCTTTTGTATGCAAAAACCCACCCCACAGGGGCTGCTCACATCAGCAGGTTCATGCTCACATGCTCAGCCTCCTTGAGCGAGTCCTGGTGGGATGCAGTAGACATGGAGGTATTTGTGGCTGGGATCCTTCCGGGTGAAAAGCAGTGCAGTAACGCCTGCAATTCATTACAAGGGGTTGAATGATTCTTGTGTTATTACTAATTAAGCCTCTTACACTGTCTGGTGGCTCCCAGGAAGGACCAGGAGCATTGCCCAAGGCTGTAAATGCTCTTTCCTCTCTTGTTGGCTGTTAAGGACAAAAGAGAGAGGATAAATCAGTGCGTTTCGCTCTGGGGGGACTCTGATCATCACCTCTGCAGAGCATCACCCATTGTCAGCTCGGATTCATTATAAGGGGGTCTGGGTTCCCCTGGGAATGGCTACAGACTGAGACCAACCACTCACCCCAAAGAGGAGCCCAAAGGCTCAGCAGAGGCCAGGCAGGGCAGACCCAGCACTGCTTTGTGACAGCCGGTTGGTGGCAGCACGGGAAAGAGGCACGAAGCTCTCCCTGGGCTGTGTGGGAGATGTGAGCTCTTCCCTTCACCATCCCACGTAGCTCAGTTTGATGCGGTCCCTATAGGGCTGCAAGAAGGAGCACAGAGATGGGCAGGCAGGAATGGGACTGAAAATGCACAGCAAACAGCCCCGAGCTGTGCTTGCCCCAGAGACGAGCGGCAGGGGCATCTCCAAGAGAGGTGTCCTCTTGGAGGAATATAACGTGTCCCCATTCAATCGGATCAGCCCAGGGACCTTTATCTCCCCCACCAACATATAACAGCCAAGAGAAAGCTCCCCCCTCACCTGGCAAATCACAGCATCCCGTCTGCCCCGTGGTTCGTGCCATGACTTCTTCCTTCCTGAAAGGACACAAGTCAAGCTCCTGCGGGCAAGAGAAAGGTGAACCCACCCTGAGAAGTCAAAGGCAATGCGTCAGCAAAGGGACATGGATTCCAGCCCCTAAATCCTGCCCTGCTCTAAGGATAAATCTTCCTCATTGTTGCCACCGTGGGTGAGAAAGTGTTGAGCTTCCCTTGGCACCGAATTGATACCCATGCAAATTCCTTCCTTCTCAAAACCATCGCAGGTGTAGCGGGTACTGATTTGAATAGCACAGGGTGAGGCGCAATATTTATTGTGCTCAGCCAAGCAGAAAGCCAAGCCCCAACCCATCAGCACAGATAAGTTCTTCAACCTAAACCATCTTCTCCCCAGGGAAGAGAACCCGTAAGTGCAGGGAGAGCGGTTTGATGGGGTGGCTTTGCTCGCTGGTGACCGTGACCCTGCATCCGAGCGGTCCATGCCATGCTCAGCAGTGTTGTCACCCTGTGCCCTCCCCAGGTAAATAACAACCCTTATCTCCTCATCTCTCTCCTGCTTCCCCCAAATCAGCTATTGCACAAAATGGATCACATGAGTTCCGCTGAGAAGCCCGTGAAGAACTGCTGTCGGCTCCAGACATGGTATAAATCACAGAGACATCCCAACGGGTATAAATTCTTCGGCTGACCACGCTGCAGCGACAGGAAAGCTTCTCAGCCTGTGCAAAGAGCAGAGATTGGGATCCCAGGCAGCAAACGAGGTCAGTGAATGGCTTTGAGTGGTTAATTCGCTTTGTTTCAGGCTTTGCATGGGGAATCAATGAAGCCCTAAGCTTGGCATGGGCAAGGGGGTTGAGAGGGAGTTGATAGCAGAGATAGCTCACACCCTTCTTGCCGGAACTGGTGTAAGCCATGACGTGATGTTCCAAAGATTCCCAGGGCTTTCTTACCTTACAGTGGTCTGTTCCCAGCCAGGAAGTACATTTCTCAGTGTTTAGTGGTTGATATTAAGAAATCAAACCACCTTGGCCACCTGCCCTAGGATATTTGATCCCATGAGTGCCTTTCTACTGCTTTTTCAATACCCACCTAAAGGTTGTGTGGTGATAAGGCAGCCTTGTTAAACTGAGCTGGGACCTCCCCAGCCAAAAGCATCCTGAGCAAGAGCACAGCCTTCAGGGAACCAGGAAGAGAAAGGCTGGAAATGAGCTCATCCCTCTTTTTGCGCTCCCCGTCTCAGCCTTCCCCATTCCTCTCATACGTCCTCTGCTCCTCATCACATCCTGCTTTGGTCCAGCCCTATTCAAAATGAAGTGACTCCTTTCACTCATGGGGCTCTCCTCCCAACAGCATTAACCCTCAGCTAAAGCACTGGCTGAACCATGACCGAAGAGCCCATGCGGAAGAGCAGCGAGATCGGACACGCCACCTCCAGCATGGGCTGCGGACACAAGGATGACAAAGCCAGCCTGGGCTCCAGCCAGAGAGCCTCTTTCAGCCACCAGCCCCACCAGCCTCCCTCCAAGGAAGTGTGGAAGAAGGGCGGGCGCATGTTCTCCATCCTGCTGGCAGTGCACTTGGCATTGCTGGCCTGCACGCTGGTGAGCAGCGGGGCTTTCGAGAAGATCGCTGTGCATGACTACGATGTCTTCTTCCTGCTGACTGTCATGATGCTCGTAGTCATCGTATGGATCATCTTCTACCTCTTTGGCACCTCCCGGTGCCCTGATGCCATCCTCTGCAAGGACTCCCATGCTGGGCCCATCTGGCTGAGAGGTAGGAGCTCTCGGGGGGTGAGATGGGTCGGGATGCAGGGTGGAGAGATCATGGGGGTATCAGTTATTACAGCATCCATCTGGGGCGCATCATCCTCCAGCGCTGGCGCACCATGCCCTGCTTCAGAAGGTGAGCTCAGTCCTGCCATTGGTTTCATTACCAGGTCTCTCATTATCTGCAAGAGCTCTTGGTCCTTTACACCAGGTTTCTTCCAGCCTTACCATTGCTTTTGCAAGAGCTGTCGGTCCCAGCCAGACTGAAAATCCCTTCCAGGCAAAATGAGTCTGTCGGTGCCAAGATAATTTGGGTGCCGGGAGAGGAAAAACAAGCAGAAGCAAAGCCTCTCCATGGCAATAGTTCCTCTTCATCTCATCTATCTGCATTAGCCCAAGTGAGCATGCATCCAATCACATATGTTTTGGTTCCTCAACAGGAGGCCTGATCCTGTTTGCCATTTTCAGCCTTGTGATGGATGTATTCAAAATAGGATACTACTCAAGCTTCTACAGCTGCCTGTCTGCAATCAAAATAATCTACCCCATTGTGCAAGCAATATTTGTGGTTGTCCAGGTAAGAAGGTTGTGCACTGTCTGCGGGATGGGTAAAGAGACAGAGCCCCCAGTGGAAGCTGGAGCTCTCACCTCATGGACATAGTTCAACTCCCCCTGCAAATGGAAGTGGCTTCACTCAGCCTTTACCCAGCTCATGTCATCCAACCACAATAGCTCCCAGCTGTGGCAACTCACTTTAAGGCATGGGTTTAAACTTGTTCTCATCCTGTGACATTCTGGCTTATGGCAGGATGCTTGTCACAGCCTGCATCCATCTGGGTCTCGTTTCCCATGAGGAGCAGAGAGGGAGGACAGTCAGGGCAGGGACTGCTTTGCAGTTTGAAGTCCTGCATAGGGGACCATCTGCTCTGGGACAATGCCAAGCAGAGAATAGGTCAGATAGGGACAATTTAGACAGAAACAGGGCCACGGGGAGAGCAATAGCAGTGGGACAGGGCAGGAGAAGCAAAGAAAGAACAGACCACATCCACCAAAGGGCCAGGATTATGGGTTAGTGGGCTGGGTGCAGATGGACCCAAGAAAGAGAGGCTCCTGTTGGGCAGAGTAATCTCCACTTCAGAACAATGTGATTTGCTCGCTTGCTTTGTTGGCAATAACAACTCCTCTTCTCGCCCCTGCCAGACGTACTTCCTGTGGGTCTCTGCCAAGGACTGCGTCCACGTGCACCTGAACGTCACCAGGTGAGCACTGATGCTCTTTGAAATCCCACTGACCCAGAAGAGCCTGGGCCACTGCAAACCCGCTGCGTGCTCAATCACACAGCTAAGGCGCAGCAAGGGGATAATCCCATCTGCCTTAATCCTGGGCACAGCTAAACCCAGTCAGTCTTCAACCAGCCTTAGAACCCAGCTCAAGTGGTTGAGGTTTATAGCCTATGGATGTAGCAGGGTTGGGATTCAGTTTAAGCATCCAAACATTACTTAAAGCAGATTAGTATTAACTAAACAATTAGCATTAAATGATTCACAGCTGACTTTTGCTTCCATGGGGAAGACAACGATGCAGTGGGCAAGCCTCAGCCTAAAACAAGATCCAGTTTTGCAAGACTGGATCTACTGGAGACCAACCCAGACCTGTTAATCTATTCACTATTGAGAAGCTCTTCCACGGGCAACAAGAGGAATCAGGTCGTTCTAATTCTCATGATCACGGACCAAAAACAGGCAGAGAGCTACATAACCTAGGGCAAATGCTTTGATTTCATGAACCTTCTTCTTCTGCAGGTGCGGCTTGATGCTAACTCTGACTACAAACTTAGCAGTGTGGATGTCAGCAGTGACAGATGAGTCTGTTCACAAAGCACATTCGAAGCTGAAGAAGAATGTGACAGATGAAATCTTCAGGTGGCTTTTGAAAGGTAATTTGCCCATTTGTGGAGCCATCCCATCCAGGGAAGGAGCCCACGAGGTAGAAATTGCTCTGCAAGTCTGGTTTTACCCCTATTCAGAAGGCCTGTCGAGAGCTGAAGGCTCATTTAACTAAGCTGGTATGTTAAGAGACAGGTCCTAATGTTCATGTCTTGATCTGTATCACAGTGGAGTCAGAAAGGTGGAAGGTTCTGTACAAATAGGATGGGAATGCAGGGAAGGAAAAGAGAGATATTTAACCTGCACCTAACTTCAGACAGATCGTGAGCACCAGAAAGCTGAGATTGTAACGTCCTTGTTTTCAAAGTGGTCACATATTCTTCTGTTTCTTCTGTCCTTGGCCTTGTTTTTCACTGACCCTGAGTATCCGGTTCTTCAGGGCTGCTAACAAGGGCTGGTTCTTGTTTTCATACCACTGCATCTGTGTGTTTCTATCTTGTTCCAGCGGGAATGAGGAGTAGCTCACCTGAAGAATGCAATTGCAACAGCCAAATCTGCCAGGTCTTCAAGAACGGTTACTTCTGGCTGTACCCCTTCAACATTGAGTACAGCCTCTTCGCCTCTGCCATGGTCTATGTCATGTGGAAGAACGTTGGGCGCTTCATAGACCACCACTCCCACCACATTCACCGCCTGAAGTTCAGGCTCTTCCGAAGGACCTTCTTTGTAGGCATTGTGTTGGGCCTCATCACCCTGGTGAGTGGTTTGGGAGTCCTCATTCTTTATGAGGTGCAGGTAAATTCCAGCACTGAATCCAGCAAGAAGAGCCAAGCCCTCTCCATGTACTACATCTTCAACATTGTTTGCCTGGGGCTGATGTCTCTTGTCTGCATTGGTGGCTCTGTCATCTACCGGTTTGACAAGAGAGACATGGATCGGCACAAGAACCCCACCAGAACCCTGGACGTGGCCCTGCTCATGGGTGCAGCCCTGGGGCAGTACGCTATTTCTTACTATTCCATCGTGGCCATTGTAGCCAGCACACCAAGGGACGCTATCAGTGCGCTCAACCTCACCTATGCCCTCCTCATGATTGCTCAGCACACCTTCCAGAACATCTTCATTATCGAAGGCCTCCATCGGCAGCCCCCCAAGGAGGACCACAAGCATGATTCCCACCAGAAGGATCTCTATGGACTCACCTTTGTCAACATCAGTGCCGTGTCCCTCCGGATGCCAGACGGAGGCAGCACCTTGGCCCCTAGCACTGTCTCTGGCTCAGAAGCCATCCATCCTTCCGACCTCGTGAGGTCCCTCACTGCTCCCAAGAAGATGAACTGGAGGAGGAAGTTCTTAAAGGAGATCTCCATGTTCCTCCTGCTGAGCAATATCATAGTGAGTACCTGCAGGGAGAAGAGGTTGTCAGGGTGGGGGGGACAGAAGCAAGCACAAGAGAGAAGTGCCTGGGAAGGAAAGGATGCAGCCCTTGCAAATCAGGTCCTTTCTGTGCCTTCCCTACCCAGAGAGCACACTGAGATTTGTATGTGCAGACAGCTGATATTCCCTTGTCACTTAAAAGGAAGAGCGACTGCCCTGGAGCTAAGACATTTTAGGCTGCACCAACATGACCAGACAATAAAATCAGTGGGTACAAGAGCCGAATCAGGTTTGGTATTTCTTATTCGGTATTAGCAGATGTGCAGAATAGTTTATTAAAAGCAATAAAATACATTAAACCCTTCCCTAGATCCCCAAAGAAAGGATAAGAAGGGACAAATACCTGGGTTTTCTTGAGAAATGGCAGCACATCTCAAAATCCATGGCTTAGGAGCCCAGCTGCTGTGAAGAGAAAGTGGACAACTTCAGCTGGGGTTTCCACTTCCAGGGGACCGCAATTCCCTACAAAAGGAGCATAGGGTTACAGCTGCACCTCCAGAGAAGCCAAGCCCATGCTGTGCCTCTAGAGACCCTCAGCTAGTCATTCACATCATGTCCTCACACTGATCTGACGCTTATTCTCACAGCGGATGAGCTGACAACCCTCATGTAGCTACATACACACACAGCGGCTGGGCTGCTGAGCAGGGAGCACACAACGGAGCCTAAGATGCTGCCAGCTCAGCCTTGCCCTCCCTTGCTCCATCCAATGAGTCCGACCAGGGCAGGCTCATGCTCACACACAACGTGCTCAAGTTCTCCCCCTGGTGAGTGCTTTAGCGCTTGGTTTGAGCCTGTCTCTGAATCGAAAGTGAGCCTAGATCATACATCATCATGGAATCATAGAATCACAGAATGGTTTGGGGTGGAAAGGAGCTTAAGATCATCCAGTTCCAACCCCATGCAATGGGCAGGGACACCTCACACTAAACCAGGCCACCCAAGGCTCCGTCCAACCTGGCCTTGAACACCACGAGGGATGGAGCATTCACAACCTCCCTGGGCAACCCATCCCAGTGCCTCACCACCCTAACAGGAAAGAATTTCCTCCTTATATCCAATCTAAACTTCCCCTGTTTAAAATATATACACACACATTATATATATATATTATATAGTGTTTTATACACTAAGTAAAAGTCTTCTTCAGAACTAAAGCCTTACCTTAGTGGAAGCACAGGCTCCTAACATGCTCAGGTCTCTCTCAGTAGCTGTGATTGCGGGTGCTTGCTCACTGCAGTGCCGTTCTGTTTCCTCCAACAGCTCTGGATCAT
Organism: Neopsephotus bourkii; assembly: GCF_033783945.1. Classification (NCBI taxonomy): domain Eukaryota; kingdom Metazoa; phylum Chordata; class Aves; order Psittaciformes; family Psittacidae; genus Neopsephotus; species Neopsephotus bourkii. The sequence continues at coordinate 6,644,759 of NW_026902223.1, forward strand.
GCCAGCCTTCGGTGCCCGGCCCCAGTTTGACAACGACACAGAACTGAACTTCTATGGTGATTCCATGTGGCCGGCCATCGTGGATATTTGCCTGCCATTTGGGATCTTCTACCGAATGCATGCGGTGGCCAGTTTGCTGGAGGTCTACATCATGTCCTAAAGAGCTCTCTTGCAAGGAAGATGCGTTCCTCCTCAACCAATCTGCCTTATTCCTTACCCTGGGGCTGGGAGACTGCCCTGATGTCCCCAAGGGTCCCCCAGCACTGCCTGAATCGTGTCCCTTTGCAGTGTTGGGGCATTTATGAATCGCCAGTGCAGATCATCCAGACATAGTCCAGATTCTATTTTTGCTACTCGTGTGTGGATGTGCATGTGTGTGTGTGTGTGATGTTCTTAAAGCTCCAAAGATAAAGCAAGGACGGTGTCCACAGCAGGGTCATGGTGACTACCCTTGGTTCATAAAGAGACTCACCTTCCTGCTTAAAAGCCTGTTCACTCCATGCCATTGATGGACCCTCCAGTGGGGGCTTGGTCCCCTTGGACACTCAGTGCCTGCCTGAGGGGCTAACACAGGCGTGGAAGGCAAGGAAATGAAACCACTTCAGCTTCTGGTACGGCCAGTCAGAAATCACTGCCCTGCAGAGATGTGAAAACCAAACCAGTGACCACCAAAGGCTTTGGGAATCCTTTGAATCCTTCCTCTCTGTATTACCCATTTATATCGACCTTCCCTGTACCAGCCTCTGCTGTTTTCCTTCCTCTCCAAGGAGGCATCACTGCTGCCGAGCGGGATTGCCTCCTCTTCCCAAGGGGCAGGTCGTTCTACAGGAGAGATGTGCATATGGTCCTGGGCTGGCCCTCATAGAGGATTGCTCGAAGCACACTTTTGATCCCAGTTTTCCTGCATCCGGGCTCAAGCAGCATGAAGCTTGTATGGGGAATGTAGAGTGGGGAATGTTCAAGAGATTGGGGTTTCTGTTTTTTTAAATAGATAATGATTTTTTAAAATACCTGGATATTTTTGTATGTTATTTATTGATTTTCACTGCAACTCTGACCTCCTGAAGGGACCTCCTGTGCCCTGCGGCTCAGAACTCAGCCCAATGCCATGGCAAATTTGGTCTCTGAAGGGATGCTTGTGCTGCACCCTCAGCCCTGTGTGTGCTCCGAGGCTGTGAGCACAGCCCCAGGGTATGGAGCAATGGGGCCCCAACACAGGTATCTGGGTGCCTGCAGCTCTCCATGAACCACTCTATGATGGAGGAGGCTTCCAGAGCAGGACTCTTGGGCTGTGGGAGGTGGAAATGGCCCCAGATTCCAAGTGGAGCCCATGCTGGTGGGTCGGGAGGGGGCCAAAGCGGCACAGATGAGCTTTGTGTGTACCCTGAGACATCGGGGTTTGCTGTTCCAATAAAGGGTTTATTGTCCTATCAGGGGTTATCATCCCAATAAAGAACACTGCAGGGGTGGCAGAAATCATCAAGCCTTTGCCTATGGACGTGTGTGCATCCACCAAGGATAGATAATAATCACATTGAAACCGTGGCACTTGACACGGAGCGATGCAGTTTGCCACCCAGCATCCCCGACTGCCGGTTCACGCGTTCCAAAGCACCTTTCCCCTGCACACCTATCCCCAAACCAGCAGGGACCGGTGCCTGCGCTGGTCTGACCCCGCTCCCAGCCCCACTGGCCCTGCAAAGGCCTCGCTCTATTTTTAACCATTGATCTGGTGAAGATAAAGGAAACTTCCCCTTCCCTAAGACAAAAGCCTGATGAATTTCAACTGCAGGAGCCCCGGATGGAGTCGGGAGAGAGACGTAAATGGCACACAGACGTCAGCGTTACGTACACCCCTGCACATTGTTTCAGCCCAAGCTGCTGGGCTCTGACAGGGGCAGAGAGCACTTGTAATCACCTACTCCATCCCTGGGCTTTCCTCCATGTGCTGGTGCCTGGTTCCAGGTTCCCAGGGCAGAGCTTGAGCTGCTCTTTTGCTCTGGGCAGTGACTATAGGAGCGCATCTGGGGTTAAACAACCCAGGATGGGTGTAAGGAGAACCCCACAGGAGCCCAAGCAGCGCTGATACAGGCAGGAATCCCAGATCAGTCACTTCAGGATGGTGGGTCTGTAGGAAACACAATGCACAGCCACAAGCAGTGGTACTGGGGTAAACCGATGGGGACCCCCTGCTTACCTGATCACCTCCAGGCTGCAAGACAGGGATGATGGGTTTCCAAACAAGGGCTGTGTTCTTGTGCCCTTCAGCCACATCCATGCATCTTGGGAAGGCAGCAGGCAGGGAAGCAGCCATCAGTGAACCGTGCCTATATACCCAAGAGAGGGGACAGAGGGAAAGTGAGCACCCACAAGTCCAGAAGGCAAAATAATCCATCCCAAGCCGTTAGAAAGCACTGCAAGCATGGACCCTGTTGTGTGCTCCAGGGCTGTCTATTAGCGTGTAACAGCTCTTGGTCAGTTAATGTGCAAAGAAATCCCTGGGCAACTAACTCCTCAGTGCAGCCAGTGTCCCAGGCTCAGCACCCAGATCTGGGTGCACCCCTGGAGCAGGCTCTGCCCTATCCTGGTTGCATGGGTTCATGCCCTCCCCTGGGACTCTGTAATGGCAGGGTGCTGGCACTGATGCTGGCTGCTCCATCACTACCCCCTTCACTACGGATCCAGGATACAGCTCAGTTAAAGAGGGGGACATCTCTCCCTCACAGAGTTTTATGGATCAGGAGAACCCCCCAAGCACAGAGTATCTGAGTAACATGAAGGGGTCCCACTTTGTCCTTTGTACACACGTCCTCATGACAGATCCCTGCGGAAAAACACTGCTGTTGGATCCATCTTCCATGCCTGGAAGGAGGGAAACTGAGGCACAGGAGCTGCATGAACCAAAAGCCTGCATCAGAGCAGAGAATGAGGTTGGGCCCTGAGGCCACCAACAGCATCCTGCTGACTGCTCCTGCCATTGCATCAGTGATGGAGCAGAGATCAAACCCACATGAGGGGATGGGGAATGGGGACAATGCTGTGATTCAGGGTGCCTGTTTAAATAAAGAGCTACAGGAAAGCAAAGGGCTGCCCTGGGGCTCTCACTTCTTGCTGGGGCTTTCATTCTCATGTGCTTTGATAGCAAAACCTCCTTGGCCTCCCAGGGATCTGAGCATTGCTGTGCTGCAGGGGTTTGGTGCAAGCACTGCACCCCACCAGTAGGAACCACAGAAGGGAAAGAGACAAAGAGCAGATGAGGAATCACTGAGCCGGGGAGGCCATAGCCAAAGTCAGGACTGAGTCACCGTCCCACCGCGACCAGGGTTTCCCATCCCCTCCTCTGCTGCTGACTCATCTGTTATTTGAGGGCGAGTTTTGTTTTATTAGGTGAAAAAAGATAAATAAACGTTTTATCTGGGTGATTGGGTGCGAGGTGTGCCCGGGACAGGCCAGGAATCCGAGTTAATCATTATCTGTCAATGCGCAGCTGGGAAGGGGATGCATTGAGGAGGTCACAAGGCTGGAGATGAGGGTTTGCAGCACTGGCTCTTTGGAGTGCTGGGAGCCAGGGCAGGAGGTGCACATCCCCTGGAGCAAGGTAATGGTTCTGACCAACGATGGTGGCAGGAGGCTGAAGCGACCTCCTCTGAGGACCACCGGCTCCATGCTTCATGAGCATCCCTATGGAGCCCATCCGCTCCCATGGTGCTGCAGCACAGCTCACCTCCTGCTGCCCATGGTGCCCTGGAGAGACGTCACCCCGTGGTTATCGGAGGAGAAGGAAGGGTGTGAGCTGGTCCCAGGGCTCGTGGTGGCCTTTGGGCAAACATGAACCTCCTTCCTCCCAGGGTCCTGTTTACAGATCCGCTTGGCCCAGCCTGGCTGCTATCACTGCTTAAGTGCACAGATAAGGCCATTAATAAGCATGCTGCTGATAGCAGAGGGGCAAACATCGCTCCTACTGTAAGCAGCTTTCTCACAGCTCTTGGGTAAAGGCAGCTTCTGCGGGGCAGTGATTTACGTGCTCAGTCAATGCAGTGAGTTCAACTTATCCTCTCCCTTCCCACCCCTCTCCTGCGCACTTGCTTGCTCAATGACTTGGTTAAACTTGTGTCAACACGTTCAAGTTAAACAGCTCCTCTTCTTCAACAGAAAGGCCACGCTAGGAGGATTAAGCAGTCTCCCAGGGCTGTACAGCTCTTTTGGATTCAGTCTTAGCTCCAAAGACAGAGGAGAGCAAGGCAGGCAAGGAAGGATGCTTCATCTTTGCAGCCCAGATGCACCCTGGCAAAACCACTGGGGCACAACAGGCCCCAGCGTCTGATTTCAGCCCCATCCTTAAAGGAATGTGGTTCTATGGAAAACCTCCAGGTTCACAGAGACTTCTTCTCCATGGGATATATTCAGACTCCTGCATTCTCCTGGAGAAACTGGCTATTCATGGCTTGGGAGGGGGTACTGTTCACTGGGGAAGGAACTGGCTGCATGGCAGAGCCCAAAGAGTGCTGGTGAATGCAGTTAAATCCATTCAATATATGCATATTCCATACATACAAGTGATGCTCCCCAGGGCTCACTGTTGGGGCCAGTTCTGTTCCATGTCTTTATCAATGATCTGGATGAGGGGATCAAGTGCACCCTCAGTGTGGCCTCGAGTTGGGAGCATTGATCTGCTGGAAGGCAGGAAAGCTCTAGGGAGGGATCTGGACAGGCTGCATCAGTGGGCTGTGGCCGATGGGATGAGGTTCAACAAGGCTCAGTGCTGGGTTCTGCACCTGGGTCACAGCAAATCCCTGCAACGCTCCGAGCTTAGGGAAGAGTGGCTGGAAAGCTGCTTGGCAGGAAAGGAACTGGGGGTGGTGGTCAACAGAAGCTGGACACGAGCAGCTTGTGCACAGGTAGACAAGAAGCCACCAGCATCCGGGTCTGGATCAGGACCAGGGCAGGGATTGTGCCCCTGCACTGGGCACTGGTGAGGCTGCACCTCGAATCCTGTGTTCAGCTCTGGGCCCCTCACTGCAAGAGAGACATTGAGGGGCTGGAGCAGGGCCAGAGAAGGGAATGGAGCTGGAGCAGGGCCTGGAGCACAGGGGTGATGGGGAAGGGAACCTGGGGGGTTCAGTGTGGAGAAGGCTCAGAGGGGACCTGATCACTGCCTACAAGTGCCTGAGAGGAGGATGGAGCCAGGAGGGGCTGGGCTCTGCTCCCAAGGAACAAGGGATGGGACAAGAGGAACCGGCCTCAAGCTGCACCAGGGCAGGTTTAGATGGAGCTGAGGAACAATTCCTTCCCCAGAGGGTGCTCAGGCATTGGGACAGGGCAGGGCTGCAGTCACCGTCCCTGGGGGTATTTAAAAGCTGTGTGGATGTGGCACATAGAGACATAGGTTAGTGATGGCCTTGGCAGTACTGGGGAGCAGTTGGACCCAAATAACCTTAAGGGTTCTTTCCAATCTATAACTCCTGGCCTCCATTTCCCAGTTCTGCACGATCACCCCAGTGTAGGACCACAGCACTGAAAACCAGTCAGGTTTGTTAATGTCTTGCATGTAAATCACTGGCTTTGCTCAACGCAGACACCACCAAATAGCTCTTGGGGGACCCCAGATCATTGTTTATCTCTAGAATGGGGTCTGGAGGAAGGAGAGCCCTATTGCTCTCAGAGCATCAAAGCGAGGACAGGGCTGTCCAAGCAGGCTGGAGCTGCTGATGCTATGGGGAAAGGCAGAGCAGATCTGGCTCTGGGTATTCATGAAAACCACCCCAGGTCAGTGCCCCGGCTCCAGCAGGGCACTGCAGGGGCTTAGGCAGGCAGTCAATGCGGGTGCTCTCACCCAGGGCAATGGGCCCCTTTCCCTCTTGTTTTCCATCCCTTTCGTCACATCCCCATGCACGATAACCTGTGCTCCACCACCCACTCCTGCCCCTAATCAGCTTCTGGGAATGGGTTTCGTGGCTCTGAACTCCCAATCACCTGTTTGCCATCAAGAGCCACAGGGCTTGGGGTTCATCCTGGGACACGCAAACTCCTTCCATGGAGAGCCCCATCCTCTCCTGATGGACCCTCTGGGCTCCCCAAGTCAGCCAGGAGTGCCAAGTCCTCCATTGCCAATAACAAAATCGAGGGAATCAGCTCACCAGAGAGTCATAGAAATCAGTTTGCCCTCCAACAGGAGAGTGAACAGAGACACCTTCGACCTAAAGCATCCTTAACACAATGGTTTGCACACAAGGGTCCATCTCTGAACTCAGCATTAGTAGGATGCGGCTATCACCCCCAAAAGAAGCAACCTCTCTGCCATAAGTGCATCAAATTGGCATCACCCCTGCATCTATCCTGGATGAGCTTTGCATTTTGGGTCAATTCGGGTATCTGTGCCCTGGGTAAAAGCAAAAAGGACACTGGAGGAAAAACCCCTTGGGATCCACCTAAACCCAATGGAGTGGATTCCAGCCAAGCACTCCCAGCTCAAGCCTGTGCCAGGAGGCTCAGGTGAGAACGGAGCTAATCGTGGCACACATTAGTCACCACAGCTCTGTGGGTTTACCAACTGGCACATCCTGTGCCAAGGCCCTTAACATGGGCCAACGCAGCAAGTGTACAAAGGAGCTGATCCCCATTGGCTGCCCTTGGCAGAGCTGAGAGCTTCTCACTGAGTAATTAATGTAATGACAATAATAGACCCAGAGTAAACAAGGTGGAAGGGAAGAAGGAAAAAAATCAATGGGTTGGGAGCAGAGGCCACGTTTAGCCGGAGCAGCCCCGGCTCCCAACAGCTCCGTCCTGGCTCCTTGGGCTGCTGCAAAGGCTTAGGAGCATCCTGGTGGCACTTGGGGAGTGGTTTGACCATCGGCTGAACCCAGGGGCTGCTCCCACTCGGCAGGAGGCTGCAGGAGGTAAGGGCTGGGGCTTGGATGCTCACACAGCTGCAGGATCAAGGGGCTGGGTGCAGCCTTGTCCAGGCACTTGGGGTCCGCCTGATGGGTTTGCAGCTGTGATTTATGGCTTCTCCCCTCCCTCCCCTGGCTGCAAAGCAGGGGAGTTAAAGCCATAGGGGAAGGGAGGGAGGTTGCTCCTGTGCTACTCAGTTCAGAGAGTGTTGGAATCAAATGGGGAAGAGTTTAGGATCAAGCTGCACCGACAGAGGTGCAGTGAATACCCAGGGAACAAAGGGAGATGGAGCACCTCAGAGCATGGCAAAATAAGAGGGAAACATTCAATCTCAACCCTTTCTCAGACAAATTCTCCCTTAAAGCCCTATTATATTATATATATAAGGCAACTATGTACATATATTTCCCTCAAACACATCTCAGGGGCTGCCTTCCCCCCAGCCATCCTCTACCACAGGGTCACTCCCTGGAGTGAAGGCACCTTTCCTTATGCTGTATGTATAAGAGAGGCTGATCTTGCCTGGTTGCTGTGTGTGATCAAATAGATTTCTCTCTCATGGGCAATATGGTCCTAACTGAGATGATTCCAAAAGCTGGATAGAAAAGCTCCCAGCCTATGGATGTCGATTGGGCCAGTCCCTCAAGCCCTCTGTGTTGGCATGCCCATAGCTCTGTGTTACAAGTAGAATAAGAACAACTAAGCAGGTATTAACTCTGTCCCTGGGCTCATCCCATCCGGGTGGGAGGCTGGAGCTTTCCCCAGCAGCTTGGCTCAGACTCACAGACCTCTTAACGCTCTCCAGCTCTGCCATCATCTGTGCACCATACAAGAAGCGTGGTGGAACTCAGTCCAAAAGCACACGGGAGAGGTCGGACCCATCAAACACACCCAAACTCTTTGAGTTCTAGAGCAGGTCTGAGCTTGCTCTGTGCATCCACCCGATCCTTCCAGCGACAAAGGGAAAGCAGGAAACCTGAATCCAGGGCTGGCAAAGGTGAGTGTGGGAGCTGCTTGGGCGCTTCTGGTCCCAACAGCTTCCAGCAGTGGTGGGGCAAGGCGGAGACATCAAATACCCATTTCAGTGCAGGTATCCCTGCACAGCTTTTGGCAGAATCACAGAATGGTTTGGGTTGGAAAAGACCTTAAGATCATCCAGTTCCAACCCCCTGCCATGGGCAAGGGACACCCCACACTAAACCATGCCAGGGCCTTTTCCCAGTGCCTTGCAATGACTCTGCCTACCAAGAAGTGTTTAACACCAAATCTGGGCTAAAGACCAACCCCTTTCCGCCCTCATCCTCTTGGAGCAAGCAATGGAGATCACCCCACAAGTGGCTTTACAGCAGAGCACAACCTCTGCTCTCAGCATGTCCCCCTCCAACCTTTCCCATTTTAACCCCCGCTTTGTTCAGCAGGCAGATGAGCCATGTCAGGCAACAAAGTCACCAAGCAGAAGTCCTGCCAGCACTGCAAGAACAGGTCAGCATCAGCTCCACACGACGCCTCCACCATCCACTATGAGAAGTTCTGGCTGTACCGGCACTGCTCCTCGGTGCAGCAGCGGGACAGGCAAGCTCAGAAAGCAGGGCAGCTCTTCTCGGGGCTGCTGGCCATGAACGTGGTGTTCCTGGGCAGTGCCTTCATCAGCAGTATGATCTTCAACCACGTGGCCATCACCCTGGCGGATGTCTGGATCCTGCTCTCCATCCTCAAGGTCTTGTGTCTGTGCTGGATTATCTACTACCTGCTGGGTACCAGCCGGCAGCCCCATGCGGTGCTGTACCGGGATTCCCATGCAGGGCCCATGTGGATTAGGGGTAAGTTCTGCTTTTGTTCATCACCTCATGCCTTTCCCCTGCTTCCCTGCGCTTAGAAGATACAGAAATGCTTCTATTTCTACTAATAAAGTTAGAAAGCCACAGAGGATTGTAGTTAGGGCATTGGGAACCTCCCAGTGGGGAGACTGGGATAGGCTGGGGAAGGCATTGGCATGGTGGATGCCACAGAGGAACCAGAGCACCCTCCAGCCCATCTTCACCCTGTGGTCCCTTCCCAAAGCACAACTCAGGCATCTCCCACCAGCAACCGAGCAGCATGGGAGAGACATAGGGAAGGCTTCAGGCACGGCCACTTGGCCCAGTGGGAGCAGAACCACCATGTTTACCCTCCAAGGGCGTCAGCAGCCCCGTGCCACCCTCGTCCTTGTTTAACATCACTGCAGCCCTGTATGCAGGGGAGGATTCCTGCCCCGTGAGTCACATCCCACTGACACCCAGGCTTTCTCCTGTCAGTAGCTGCCCCACTTTGTGAAGTGACACTTGTCCCAGCAGCCCTGCCTCTGCTCCATGATGGAGTTTCTAATTAGCACAGTCGTGTTAACTAAGCATGGAGAACTGAAGGAAGCAAAGCTGTAACGTGCCCAAGTACCTAAAGCTGCAGAGAGGCGTCCAAGGTGAAGGAGAGGAACAGTTAAAGGGTCCTAACTTCTGCAGACTGGTGCTGCCAAAAACACAACCAGGTTCAGGCACCGGGCTCCCCTTTGTCTCTTTCTCCCTAGATAGTAAGAATTCCAGATGGGAAAGCCTCCAGCTCCAAAGGTGCCTGAGGTTTCCAGTTCCCAGCCAGGCCCAGGTGCTCCACAGACACGTCTTCATCTATTTACTGGTGTTTCTGCTGTTTGCCAGGGTCAGTGCTGCTCTTTGGCATTTTCAGCATCCTCCTGAACACGTTTCATATCGGCTACAGCGCGGTCCTCATCCAGTGCAAATCCAGGGTGGAAATCGTGTTCCCCAGCATTGAAATCCTTTTTATTTGCACCCAGGTATTGCACGTTCCCCTCCTGGACTCCTGCTTGTTCCCTCAGTCCCATTCCCAGGAGATAGAGGTGGGGAAAATGGGGAGACTTGGGGAAGTGGGTGCACATGAGGCATTCCCATGAGCATTAAAGCATCACACACCATCAGGCTCCTCACGTGCCAGATGAAGGATGAAGTAATAAGGCTTAGAAAGAAATCACTCCAGCGATACCTGACGTGCTGCAGGATCCAGACAAGTTTGTCTTGAAGCATCAAAGAAAAGAGGAACCTTCAGATCTGCCAAAGACATCTCTGCACCAGGCTGAGACCCAGCCTATTTGCTAATGCATCCCCCCAACAAAGTGCTTTGTGCACAGAAACATCTCACACCATTTGCAGCTCTGGTGCCAACCTTCTTTCCAGCCCCAAACCCATGTCTGTAAAGTGAACTCGCTCCCATCTCAGCAGCAACCACCACATACATACAAGAGGCAGAGAACAGCAGATCTCCTAGATCAGCACTAGGTGCAGGCACACACACCAGCACATGCCTCAGCACTGAGATGCAGGTGCACACATGCCACTTGCACACAGACAGGGCTGGTCCCACTTGGACTCATGCCCTCTTGCCTGCCTGTCCCTGTGCATGCAGCAGGCTGCCAGCTTCACCCTGCTCATGTCATTGTTATCTATTTGCAGGCTTTTTTCCTGTGGCATCACTCCAAGGACTGCATTCAGGTGCAGCACAACTTCACCAGGTACAACGAGGGGGAAAAACTGCCTTCTATTCCTCTAAAGAAACCCTTTCTGTCTGCTTATAATCTCCAATACTCCTGTCTTCATCTGATCTCTCTATATTCTGCATCTGATTCTCTATATTCTGCATCATGCAAGAACCAAGCTGAGACTTGACCAGACCCATTCATCCTCCTTCCACTGATCTGGGCTCACCAGCTCCCTTTGGTTTCTTCAGCCCAAAGCCCCACTTGAGCCTTGGACTTGCTCCCTCTTGACCCCAAATCCCTTCCTGCTGCACAGCTCAGGGACCAGCTCTATGGCTGGAGGATGAGGTGGGTTGGCCTCCCCATTCCTCTCTCTTCTCCCAGGTGCGGGCTGATGCTGACCATAGCCACCAACCTCCTGCTCTGGCTCTTGGCCGTGACCAACGACACCATTCACATGGAGATCGAGTCTCAGCTGCGTGAGGTGGAGCAGCGATTTGCAGGCAAGGCTCCTTCTCACACCCCTGCTTGTGTCAGGCTGAACCCTAGGGAGGCAAGAGTCTGGTCAGGGACCCAGTTATCACAACCAGCTCCCCCATGTGCCACACGTTTCCTGTTACTGGAGCTTGTCTCAAGGAGATGGGCTGCAAGGGGAGAACCTCTTCACCTGGAGGGAGGGGTTCTGCTATGAAACCCTGGGACTGAGAGCTAGGAAAGGAGAAGCCCAACATATGTTAGTATTTCTGCTCATATTTATCTGTCAACTGCAAGCAAAAGCTTGACAGATTAAATGACATTTGCTAAACCCTGTTGTTCTGAATCCTCACAGCCTGAGGACCGAATGTAATCATTGAACATCCCACTGATCTCTGGTTCTGAGATACATAGAGACAGGTGTTGTGCCTGCACACAAGATAGCCATGAAATGCAGGCCATCTCCATCCTAATTGTCGCCTTCCTCTTCTCATGCTCCAGGCAACGAGACCGTCTCATGCACATGCCCAAACACAACCATCTGCAAAGTCTTCCAGAAGGGCTACATCCTGCTCTACCCCTTCAACACTGAGTTCTGCCTCGTGTGCTGCTCCGTGCTGTACGTCATGTGGAAGAACGTGGGGAGACGCATCAGCCACCACCACGTCCCTCACGTCAAGCACAAGTTCAAGCTGCAGGGGGTGGTCTTTGGACCACTGCTGGGTGCCATTGCTGTGATCATTGGGATCTGTGTCTTCATGATGTACCAGATCCAGGCCACCAGCTCCGTCCCGGACCGCCAGGTCTTTGTGATGTTCTATTCATACTACGTTGTACTCCTGCCCCTGATGAGCGTGGGTGCAGTGGCTGGGACGATCATCCATGCCTTGGAAAAGAAGGAGCTGGACACAGTGAAGAACCCAACTCGCAGCCTGGATGTGATCCTGCTGATGGGGGCAGCCCTTGGGCAGATCGGCATGTCCTACTTCTCCATTGTTGCCCTTGTAGCCACCGACCCCAGGGAGCTGCTGAACAGCCTCATCCTGTCCTATTCCGTCCTCCTCATCCTTCAGACCATCACCCAAAACGTCTTCATCATTGATGGGCTTCACCGGCAGCCCTTGGTGGCAATAACCGAGGCCAGACACACAGGACACGCCAGGCACCATGCAGCAGCTTCAGAGCGACCTGAGGAAGAGGAAAGCACAACAGGCAGCAAACAGGGGCACACACACTCCGGCAAAGAGGAAGACACAAAAGAAGAGCAGATCCATGAAGCCTGTGACCAGAGGCGACTGAGCATGCTGGAGCTGGGACACGAGCTCCGCAGAGCTTCCCTGTCCTATATCCACAGCTACTCTCACCTGAGCTGGAAGAGGAGAGCACTGAGAGAGATCTCATTCTTCTTGGTTTTGTGCAACATCATAGTAAGTACTGCTCTCTGCTCCATCATAGCTTGGCTCAGCCAGCGTGACTTGGGATAAAGATGGGCTCTCCTTGGCTTTCTTTTGGGCTATTCCAGACAGGAAACCTTTGCCCATCATGTTCCAACCCACAGTGAGGCAAGTCAAGGTTGGCTTTGCTGTTAACATCCCCACTCTCATAAGGCCTCTTTTTTACCCAAGTATGGCTGGGTTTCCTGGGTGCAGAAAGCTGATAAATCCTTATGAGCCAAGATTTTAGCCTCTGAAAAGGTTATCTTAATCATTAAGGGTGTTTCATGAGATAGGTGGAGGAAAGTGAGGCACTAGCAGTGAGGCTTTGTGAGTGTCCAGGATTAAAACTCACCCAATTCCGTGCATTGCGCTCTGGGATCTTGAATCAGCATGGATCTTCACTGCAGCCTTAATCCACTGAAAACACACTGGCCAAGGAAACAGTGGAATTCTCTAGAAAGATGAAGCTGGTTGGGGCAGAACGAGCCTATCACTAGGAATTCAATAGGATTTGATTTATAGCAAGGTCTCAGCAGCACAACTGGTGGGGGGGCTCCTTCTCTTCCCTGGCAGGGAGATTCTGATGCTCTTACAACACTCCTACAATGACTTTAGGAGTGCTGAGATGAGAGCGCAGGTAGGAGATGGTTTCTCATCCTCTCACTTTGCTCCTGTTTCCCTCCCACCTCTTTAGCTCTGGGTCATTCCCACATTTGGGGCTCACCCCGTCTTCGAGAACGGCCTGGAAAAGTCCTTTTACGGCTACTCCACCTGGTTTGCCATCGTGAACTTCGGCCTCCCCCTGGGGGTGTTCTACCGAATGCACTCCGTGGGGGGACTCCTGGAGGTCTATGTTACAGCCTGACCCACTCCGACTGCCACCAAGGGGCTGGGGTGAACTGGTGAACAAAGGTGCAGGGAGCAGCGGATGCGCATGTGGATGTTGGGAGGCTTTTTCTCTCCAGCTTCTGCTTTGACTTCTCCTTGCGCAACCCCTCTGAGTTTCAGCAGAAAAGGAGGTTGGTTTTGTTACTGGTTTTATCATAGACTCAAAAGCCCCAAAACAAACTCTCTTGCTGCTCTAAAGAAGCTTGGATGCTGGGACTTGAGTCTGCCAGTGGATGCTGCATGGCAGCAAGTAGGACTTGACCAGCTCCTACTGAACTCTTCCAGAACCCAAGAGCAGCCTTCAACCAAAGCAGCACAGACTGACCCACACTCCATAGAGCTTCAAATACCCACAGTCAAGCCCCACCAGCCCCAGAACTGCTCAGCAACCGCCATCCTGGAGCACAGAGGATGTCACTACCAGCCCCACTAGGAGCAGATGCAGCCACAGCCACTCACAAATGACCCAGACACACTTGTTATGTGTCATATTCAAAAGGCAGCTGGTAGCTGCTTTAATGGTCAGAACAGGGACTGTTTCTGTTTGTTTCTGGTGCAGGCAACCACATCAACTTGTGTGAGTGCTGTAAGATCCAGCCCCACTGAGTGCCAAGCGCCAGTAGCTCTCAGCACTGAAGAGCAGGGCAGGCCTTCAGACCTGCAGTGGTTCAGCACATCTTCTCCCATTATCAAACCCAGAAGCTGTAACTTTACCTTCCCTTAGTGAGAATAAACTCTTTCTCCTTACAGGCACTCAGAGCCTCAAATGAAAAGCCCAAGAGAAGCACTAGATCTGATCACTAGGGCTTGCTGCTGCTCATATGCAGTGTTAGCACCAGTGTGTACCAGCAAAGGTCCCATTCTTGCACATGCAGCTGGTTCAAGAGCCACTGACTGAGCATCCTCAGTGAATCCTTCCCTACCCCAACACTTCAATCCCACTGCTGCTTTGCACATCCATGACCATTTCACAAGGTGCACTGTAAGGGAACACGTGCACAGCTTGATCAAAGACCCATCAGCACTTGTCCTGCAGGAGATGCTTTGAAAGCACATGGAAGAGCCAAGGGCGTTGTGACTGTGAGTCCAAATACAGAGCCTAAGGAATGGAAATAAAGAGATTGAATTTTCATGTGTTATCGTGTGAAATCTCTGGCTCTGCACTCAAAGACCAGACTCAAAGTGACCTGACATTGACTTACACCACTCTTGTGCTCAGAGGTTACAGGAGATTTAAGAGCTGCCCTTATTTTACAATCAATCAAAGCATTTTGATGACTCTCACCCAAGGCCAAAGTAGCATGGTACAAAAGGCATCTATGTTATTGCTTCCGTTCCTCTACAAATCAATCCCACAAGTGCAGCTTTAGGACCAGAGCCTATCCTGGGGTGGGGTTGTGATCCCCTAGAAAAGCAAACTCTCCCATGACAGTAACAGTGATGAGAGCTGGAAACTCCCGAGCACACAGAGCTCCCCATAGGATTCAGCACTGAGGCGGTGATAGCGCCTTGCTGTGAAAACTCAAGTGGGAATGACTGCACGAGCGTGAACTTTGCCCAAGAAATGTTTTTACTCAGGCCTGTGTCAACAGAAACATGTCATGAGAAATAACAACTGGATAAATTAGGCTCCAATAAAGTTAATTATTATTCTCATGTCAGAGTTTATACCAAGGGATCTACAGGAGACACATGCCAAGGGCTGGCCCTTTCAAATGATGAACGTCAACCCAAAACTTCCTAGTTACTGACAGGGAATGATGTACTTCATGGGCAAACCCATGGCCTGCAGACAGAACACTGCTTAAGCCACTGGGCCTACAGGTGACTTTGGAGGTCTCCCACTGAGATACAAACACTAAGTGCCACAGATCCTATGTGCAAGTATGCCCTGAAAGAGAAGTTGACTTGTGATTCATTGCTGGTAAACAGATGGGACACCTGCATACATGGTTAGCATGATAAGGAATGAAGCCCACCAGGGCCAACTCTCACCTACAGCCCCTATAGAGCAGAGAAGTGCTCAGGGCCCTCCAGCCCCAGTTCCAACACTGCAGATGAAGATAAATCCCACAACAAGCAACAGCAGAAGCCCTCTTCTAGGCCAAAATGTAGGGTCTAAGGTTCCAGCCCTTTCACTTAGAGGGCTTCTGTCTCTGGACTGATTTGTGTTTTCCTCCAGGAGGGATAAACCCATGGACACACTGTTTGCATGCAGTTAAAACTGCCCTTGGCTCCCTCACAAGGCTGAGGGCAGAGCAGGGCACAGTAATCAAAGCCTAGTGAGCAGTGAGCTAGCCTTGACTCCCAGGTCCAACACAGCCAGGGCATGCCAGTGACCCACCTGCTCCTTTGTCATCTGCCACCCATGAATGGCCTTCAGAGCTCTCCCAGGGCCAGGGTGCCTGTTTATGGGCCTCAGCTGCTCAAAGGTTTTAGTACAGGCTTCAAAGTTGGGAGACTTGACCCTGTTTGATCTAGTTTCTTTGCTGTGCCCTTTCAGGCAGTTACCTTTGATGATGTCTCATGCCATAAACACAGAAAGGGCCCAAAACCACACGGTTCAGGCTCATTTTCCAGAGGCCAATCTTCACTTCTGATTAAAATAAAGACTCCACACACTGCAGAGGAAGCCAGCACACAGTCTCCTAGAAGCACAAATCACTCCAGCATAAACCAAACAAGATTACAAACCTCTCTCTGGAAATAAACTAAACAACCAAGTGCATGTTTCAGATAATCTTTATCTTTCTCTCTGTAGGTAAGCAAATAGTTTACAGTGCAAGTTGATTTCCACAGAACAAGTGTCAGACTCCAAACACCAAGAAACAAAACAGAAAGGTTTCCAGAGGAACTCACAAAGAAACAAAGCAGAAAAGAGAGGACGGAAGAGATCATGAGAACCAGCAGATCCATGGGAGGGAAGAGGCAAGCACGTGGGACACAGGATGCCCCATTCCAGCTGTGAGGTGCAAGTGCCACACAATCAGAGGCTGGCCCCACCAAATCACATTCTTGTATATGAGAGATTCCAAGTAAAACAGAGACCTCACCCTGTTTGCATCAGAGCAGGGATGAGGTCAGGATGGGAGTAGTGCTAGATGGCAAAGTGGGCTGGAGATGGGAGCTGGGAGGGGGAAATGACCTCTCTCTGTTTCACGTATTTCTTATCCTTCAAGAAAACCATTCAGGTTTTATTTCAGCTTTCTACTTTCTACTCTAGGAGAGGACACTCACGTTGCTATCACCCTTGCTTTAAAACTCAGGCAAGGGTTGCAAGTGTGTGCCATACCTGCCCCCTTTAACGTGTGAGGCCTGTTCCCATGGAGTGATCTCACCTCTGGCTTTACTCTTTGAGCTCGTGGCCAGGGATCCTGTCAAGAACCTGAATAGCAGAGCACCAAGGACTAAGCTTTGGTGGAGAGAGAAAGGTCTCAGTTCATGACAGGACCCCTCACATTTCATGGTCTAAAGACCACGCAGGTCCAACACAACAGCCTCTCCCAGCAGAATACAAAATGCAACTCAAACCCAAGGATGTCTCCACCTATCCCATGCTGCTGAACCAAAGCCAGCAACAATGGGTCTCCCACTAATTCCACTTCTGGCTTCCAAGATTTCACGTGCCTGGGACCCAATACATTCAAGATGTGATAACTTGGTCACTAGCAAAACGCCCTGAAGAACTGAACTTTGCCTCAGCACTCTCCACTCCCTACTGACATGGAGATGCTTTTCCTCCTACAACTTCCAAATTCCTCCTACAACTTCCCTGAGCGTTTCCCTCAAACCCCTGCCTTAAACAGTAGTGTGCAAAAGACCCTTCCACTCCCTGCATTGCATCAGCCTGCCAGGCAAAGATGGAAGGATATGGTTCCCTTCAAAGCCAGGTGGCACTGTCCCTCCAGTCAACAGAAGACTAAAGGAGTTTAACAGTCATGTCTCTTCTTGCTCTCACTGAGCCAGTCCCTTCCTCCCTATGTGCTCACATGGATTAAGCAGAGCTTTCCAAAGTGGCACACACTCCATTGCAGCAGCCCATCACAAAGGACAGGCTGCTGGGCCTGGAAGCCAAGGCAAAACTTCTCCTGCCATCTCAAAGCACCAGCTCCTATGAAATGTCTTAAGCAGCTTTCCAGCAAAGGAGTAGAGAGATTCAGAGCTGAGACACAAAGCTTTCCTTCAGCAACTTCTCCTTTCATTGGGATAGGATAACTTCCCTATCAGTACCCAACTGAGACCAGGGAGACACCTGCAGCCAGAAGGGATGCCCTGGAAACTTTGTGGAGCCACATGAAAGTAACTGCAGTTTCCAAACCCCATCTCCTGCAGGAATAGCAGCTTCTCCCTTGCACCCGATTTACGGCTAGTCTTACTCAATCACATGCTGACTCTGACCAAGGCAAGGACAGAGTCAGACTGGTTTCCAAACCACATCCAGGAGCAAAAGAGTAACAGAAGAGCTAAGTACAACCTGATTTCTAGTGCAAGCACAACAATGCACAACCCCTTAGACATCTTTCACTCAAGGTTCCTGGTGAAGGGTTAGGGAAGAGAAGTGAGCTGGGGGGAGGGATGTCCAAGCAGGTCCCAGTTAAAGCTTTAAATGACAGGGAGGTAAATGAAGTGATTGTCCTTTTGGTCTCTCAGCTGGATGTGAAATGCAGGAATAGCTGTGATGAAGCAGCACACAGCAGTCCTTATATCCAGTGTATTTCTCTTCATAGAGGTAAGTGCTCTCTTAGACCCGTTGAATTTCAAACAGCTTCACATCTGTGTCATACCAGATAGGGGGATCCACATTCCTGAGAGAGAAAGACAAGAGCCACTTCAGTCTCTGTGAGCAGGTACATGGAATGCAAATCTCACAGCTAAAATTACAGGAGCTGCCTACACAGAATGCCTTCTGCTTTGCAAAAGAGGAAATCCCTGGCTGAAAAACAATGCACCTTAGAGGGATGACAGTATCTACAACACCCCACAAAGCCAGAGCTTTGCATTAAATCTCTGCACCATCCCCTCTAGGCAGCTTTTCTGCTCCCTGCTGCTGCCAGTTCCCAAACAAGCAGAGTTCCCAGAACAGCTCCCTTCACTCAAACCAAGTTTTGGAGCAACTAATATTCATCCTGGCCTCTTCCAAGGGACTGACATCTTTCCCTCCTGTAAATACGAGACAATCCAGAGCTGGCCAAGCACATGCAATTCTCTCCACAAGCCTCCCAAAAGTTTGGAAAAGACCAAGTTAGGTTGCACAGAAGTGGGTTTACCTCAAATAAATAACTCCCCACATGTAGGTCCGGAACCACATGGCAGTGCCCGAGTTTGCCTGGTACTTGCGGATGAGGATGGGGTGAGGCACAGGCAGCAGCCCCACCAGTGTGCCATGCTGCAGGAACTTGAGGATCTCTGATTCATCAGTGAGACCCCTGCAAAGAGGCAAATGAGGAACATCCTTAGGCATGCCCCACAGATACCCCAAAACTGCTGCAGCAGGAAGTATCAGGCTAAGCACACACAGACGGCTTATCAGGCTAAGCCACATCAGCAATTATGGCCACCAAGAACACACACTGTCTTTGCTGTAAAAAGGAGTTGAGAAGGGATCAAACAAGAAGCTCGGCAAGCAAAATAACATCTCCTCTGCTGAGACCATGATGCTCTCAATTAGACTTTACAAGGTTTCCCCCAGAGGCACTCCAAACACTGCCAACCTCACATTCCTCAACACACTGCACAGCCCTTGCCCTCCAAAGGTGTACTTACTTGTCAATGCAGATCTTCTCCACCTGAGGAACCAGCACCTGCAGGAGCCGCATGATTGTCTGCAGGGGAAGCTTTGACTTCCAAGACATCACCTGTGAGTAGGAAAGCCCGCAGGGAAATAAGGAATTTATCTATGGTTATCTCCACTATCTCTACAACAAATGAGGTTTTACAAAAAGCACAAAGGTGATGGAGGAACTCAGTGCACAACAGTACTACAACACGAGCCACTCAATGAAACTAACAGGGCATTGGTTTAAATCAGGTGAAGCAAAAGACGGTGATAAACTTCTGGAGCTTGGAACACAAAGTCAAAGACATTCCCCATGGGGAGTGCTCCTGTCTGGAGTCTTTCAGGCAGGAGAAGCTGATGAGGTGTGAGGCCTTTGTGCCCCAGCTCTTTTCCACATTGATGTCCTCTGTCCACATTCCCTTACCCAGTCAGGAGTTGGGGTCCACTGCCCACTGGAGGATGCACTGGAGAGACGCCTTCGATCCCGTCGGGGGTGTGATGCCTCCTGGCAATAAAGAGGATTTTGGAACACACCAACCCAACCAAAAGCAACTCAGTTTAGAGCAAGAAATACACCCGTGTCCTGCTGACTTCCCCCAGCTTTCCCAGAGGAGTTCTGTGAAACACTGCTCAGCCTGCCCATAGAACAGACCAAACCCACCAGACCGTCCATAACCAAACCCATATGCTTTAACCCAGAGAGTGGCAATTTGATGGGGTTAAGCTGTAGGACCCTCTGGCAATGTCACAACTGCTGACACTCTGCTGGAACAATCCACAGTGGGAAATTAAAGCAGGACTGACAAAGCCTGTCCAGGCACAGTGCTTTCTTCTAGCACAGAGACTGAACAGCTTTACAGACCTCTGTCTACTGAGTATCTCTGATGCCCATCCTAGAACATAGTAAAGAGTGTTTTTCCAAGGGTGGGCTTTCAGCAACTCCTGCCTAACATCCCCTGCCTCTTAAGGAATGGTACAAACACGAACACCATCACTAGTCACTTTTTGGAAAGCTCTGGTCAAAAGTCCAAGACACAATTCTCTCTCATTATTCTTCTTTCCATCAATCTGTTTTCATGTCTCTTATACAGCAGACATTAACATGCTGGTTTTCCTTATTTATGGTAGAAGGGAAGGAAAATACCCTTTAAAATCACTATTAATCTTTGCATGATGTAAAAATGGAAAGGCTTTTTCCTTTTGCAACACACCCTGAACCATTCACTACTACCAAGTAACATCATCATTACTAGAGCTGACCTTTCTACAAAACAAATGGGAACAACACTTCCTTCAACTGCCACATGCATGGCTTCATTCACGCATCACCTCTGCAACCAGCCACAGCAGGCCTGGGACAGAGCTGTGCCGCAATGCACTGGAAGCTGACAGTGCTGTACCAGTCCTTTTCCAACTGGGAAACAGCTCAAGCTGGACAGAGAAGTAATGACCTGTGATTGTTTCTTGGGCTAGTGGAGGAAGACAAGCTTTCTTCAAGTTCTCAGCCAAGATCTCACTTAACAACAACGTAATTGTGTGCTTAAGACATCTTGCTGACCACAGGCCTTCACCAGGAAAGGCCAGGAAGCATAAGTAAAACTGGTGCTGGGATATTCAGTAATTCAGTTCATTCCAGTTCATTCACAGCCTAAACAGCAGTATTACTTTGCAGTGTTTGCAGCTACAACCCTTATCATTCAGCCTGTTCACTTTCAGTGCTGAGTCCTCATCAGGCTTCTAAAAATAAATTCATAAAGGCATAAAACCCTCTGATTTCCTGCAGATGACCCCATCTCCTTCCTCTTTCCTCCTCCCTCTCCCACAGCCCTTGCCCCCTCACAGCTGCCATCCAAACACTGGCAGCCAGCTGGCACATTTAGAAGTAAGATGGAATTACATGGGAATATGAAGCTGTTGAACATCTCACAAGACACTTTTGACGTGGTTATGGCTGATAACAGAGAACATTCAAACAGATAAAGGAAGGAAATCAAATCTGTCATAAGCGTGGGTATCCTATAATTTATATAGTATCTTTTATTCATTTATACTAAAGAAGCAGGTTGGTGCACAGAAGGAAGACAATGTTCACCTAGTCTGAAACACCACTACTCTTGGAGACAGATGTGTGCTGCGTAAAGTGCCATTTGATAGCAGTGATGATTCTCCCAATAGCATACCATAGAGTAACAGATTAGTCTGGGTTGGGAAGGACCTTAAGATCATCCAGTTCCAGCCCCCTGCCACGGGCAGCAACACCTTCCACTAGAGCAGCTTGCTCCAAGCCCCTGTGTCCAACCTGGCCTTGAACACTGCCAAGGATGGGGCAGCCACAGCTTCTCTGGGCACCCTGTGCCAGCACCTCAGCACCCTCACAGTAAAGAGGCTGCTCCACTGAAATGGGTGTTTTCTAGCTCTTGATAGGGAAAGCCACCAAATGCCAGAAAGCTGACATCGCCACCAGAGCCAGCACAGCCTTCTTTCACAGACCACAAAGCCTCTGTCTCATCCACACGGCCAAAGAGCCGCCACTCTGAGAGCAGCACCTCAGCCAAGCCCTCATGGGAACATACTGTTCACACCACCAGCCAGCCAGAAGATTCTGGCAGAGCTCTGCATCCCAGAAAGAAGGGAGAGGAGAAAGCAACAGTAGTCAGAACCTGAGCTGAAAGCCTCCAGATCAGGAATACATCCCTTTACAGTTACACACTTGCTGCTCAGGAGCTTTCATTGTCGTGGAAGCTCTCTCTTCTGGTGTCCCAGCTCTTGTGTCACTAGCACAGATTTGAAACACCCACCATAATGCAACATGACTTCTGAACCATGGTGCTTTCCAGCAGAGTGCACATGTGCATATTGCCTCTAATAGGATGCTTTTATTCAATGGGCCAACCAGACTTCTCATTCCCAGGCCCCCATTTAGTCCATGTCACACCCCAGCCCTTCCCTGCACAGCAGATTGTCCGGCCTTACCCCGCTCCAGGGCTCCCCATCACTCACAGCTGAGGATGGGTTACCCTCTGGGGATGACTGCAAAGACTCAGGCTCCAGTGAACGCATGGTCCCATCCTCTGAGACCTGGGACTTCTCTGTCAGCTTGTCAATTCCTGTGTTCAAAAGAGACAAAGCTCAGGAACGCAAGTGAATACACTTAAAAGCAAGGGGTTCTTTTTTGTCCTACCATGCACAGACACCCTATGCATCTGCTGACAACCAAATCCCTCTCCTTTCAACAGGAAAAGCAAGATTTAGCCTGGATTTCACTATCCCAAAGGAGTCCATTTGTCCTAAAAAAATGCTCCTGATTAAAGAGGAGCAGAGGTTTACATGGATAGAGTTAAACTGAGGCAAAAGGTCAAGGTTAGGACAAATGGCCACGTGAACATTAAGTCTGAGAGGAGAGAAGCTCAAGGCAGTTTACTTTAACTTGTTTGTGATCAGCTTGGGCAAACTGATGTGTAACTCAGACGAAAGGCAGTAAGTCAGTCACAGATGTAAACTCTTAATCTCTCCCACACCCAGTGAAAGGGTGAGTCCACACCGTATCTCCCAGAGGAAACAAGCCTCTCTCCTGTTACAAAGGTAAACTAAAGCTGACCTGGCGTAGCCACCAAGCTTGTCTTCAGTGTCCCTGGCTCTGCAGGGGCAGCAGGACGGGAGCCTTCCATGGAGACCCCTTCCTGGGAGTTGGTGCGAGAAATAGGCTCTGGAGTCCTCTTCTTGCGCTGCAGCCCCTTCTGGATGGCCTGTGAGTCCGTGGGCAGGTTGGCCAGCTGGTGGAACACGTTCCGCTTCCGGATAACAGCATAGACCAAATTGGAGTTTCCTGGCAAGCCAAGCAACAAAATGAAGCAGAGAAATAAGACTCAAAGAGCTCTGCCAATGCCATACAGCTCAGCGGGGACATGAAGCATGGTTCTGGAGACCCTGCAAGCTCAGAGAGCCATGCTTCTACCCACAAAGGCAATAGCCCAAGGAAGAAAGCAGGATTCAATATCCTCTTATCCCTTACAAAGTAGTACTGGAAATTCAGTGAAATCCTTCCTAGGCTGGAAGGCTGATGGCTTAGAAACTATCATTCAAACAACTGAGAGGAAAAAGGAGAGTGTAAATCACACATTAGCACCTCTTTTGAAAGAAATGGTTGTGAAACAAGATTCAATATTCCTCCAGCTTCAAAAAGCGCTCACAAAACACATCAGGGGCATTGCATTTGATGAGAAACAGGCTTGAAATATCAAAGCCAAAAGACCAGAATTCTTACTGCCTGCAAGGTGGCAGAGAACAGAATGAAACCATTCCCTAATACAAAATACAAAACAGCCACAAAGGCTGGTTTGGGATCTAGCAACCACCACTTACAAGATTTCCATCAGGGCACCAAAATGGGCACTCTAGAGTTGCAGCTTTAAAGCAAAGCATGACATTTGGAGCAGTTCAAAAGACCTCACTATTATTTTTTTGAGGCAAAAGACTATCACGCGGTTAAGAGGCATTTCCTGCAAAGGTGGCAAGTGCCAGACTTTGTCTGGATGAGGCTGTTTGGTCTTCAGCTCCAGTGACTTGCTAAATCAGAACCAAGAGGCACTTTTAAATGTTTAAGGAGATGGAAGTTGGTTTGCCCCTCATCTACATTGCTGAGCAACACAAGCAGTTTCACAGCAGCATCCAGCCAGTCACACCTTAAGTGTTACACACCCACTTTCCCTTCTTCTTTCTCTCTAACCCAGCTCATCTTCTGGTCTTCAAGAGGTTGAGATTTTGCTGATCATCAACTGCCATCCCATTTTGCTCTAACCTGATCTATTACCTCCTAATTCAACTTCCCAATCCCAGGCATGTCTCCATGTAGCTTCCCTCACCTGTTTGGATTTTCTCGGTCATTCCATCTCACATTCTCTTGGACTAAATTAGTGCAAACCAACTAAACACAGCAGCCAGTCTCTTACCATCAAACTGGTACTGAATGATGTTGTTGAAGACTTCCAGCAAGAAGAAAACAAGGTGGTGGTTCTGGACAGCAGAGAACAGGAACCAGGTGGTGGAAAAAGCCTCCAGGAGATGCAGTAACTTGTTAGCAGCCACCATGGAGAGAGACTTCAGGTATGGAGACACTGTAAAGGCAAACAAATTCAAACTGAAGAACTGAGGTGCATTCATTCACATAAATACACCTCTAAAAACATTGTTTTTACCACCTTCCCTTCTTGCCCTTCTGGGAAAGCCTCATGGAATAGCTGAGCCCAACAGGGTTCCACAGAAATATTTCCAGTTAGAAAAGAAGTCAACATAAAACCTTAGTGAAAGCAAACATTTGTGCTTTTAGAGGCTCTTGGGTAGCTTCACACCAGTAGCATCGATGCTGGCACACCTCCTGAAAAGATCACACAACCAGAGCCACCGGCTAAGCCCCAGGGAAGCCACTGCCACCGTGGGGAGGTGGCACTCCCTGCTGGAAAGGGATGGCACTACCAACAACCCTCACCAGACCTACTGGCAAATGCCCTCCTGCCACCCCCGAGGGGCTCCAGGGATGCTGCTGTCCCCCCCTCTGCCCCATCTGGGCTCAGGTAATGCTCTGCAGACAGGTCTGATCTGCAGCTGGCACCTCCAGCAGCAGTCATTGACACTGGTCAGTGTTAGTGGACACAGGTAGGAGCACAGGAAGAGGGGAGTGAGGGTATGCCCTCTGGAGGCTGTGGTTCCACACTCAAACAGCACTTACCATTCACCACGATGGTGAGTAGGCAATCAAAGAGAGGCTGCAGCCGCTGGTGCCCACTGGTGATGATCTTGTGAAAGACCTATGGCAAGGAAAGAGCTCTTGAGCAAGGTGGCACCTTACTGAAAGCACCCTCTCAACCAAAACCAGTGCCACCCCCACACTAATCGCTTCCTGACACCATTCCTGCCTAGGCAGGGCCCTGCACACGCCACAATTACACAGGTGGGGAACGCTGCTCTCACTGCAGGCTTGCGCTCCAGGAGTACAAGCTTTCATTTACAAGGAATCCTTTGGGGATGTGATTAGGGCTCTCCAACACTGCAAACAGAAACTGACTGTCAGCTATTCCAAAACACACAGGCAGCCCAAGACAGAAATTAACCAGGAAGTAAAGAAACATCATCACCTGGAATGGATTGTGACTCTGAACCCTAACAGTAGCTGCTTGAAATGCCACAGAACAAATCATTTCATATTTGGTTTTAGTGCACACTTCTAACTCAGATATTTGTCCTATTTTTCTTAACTGTAACCTCAGACATGGAAGGTTTGACATTCCCAGTCTTGGCCTTCCCACCTCTAGCTGGCATGCCTGCAGAGAAGGCCTGCAGCAGAACAAAAGATATAGAGATGATAGGAGAGTAATGGAATGGAATGTAATAGCAAAACACATGGCACCAACAGCTCTGGTAGGCACATTTCTCCCAACTCTTTGTAATGGGAATCTCCTTTTGGAGGTTTATCAGAATCTGCTGAGATATTCTTCTCTGGCAAACAAGCACGAACATGACAGCAGGGTACCACCACCTGACGCTGGCACTACAAAACCCAAAGCTGTAGGTTCAGCTTGGTATCACCAAGTTGCTCCCACTCGGACAGATGTGCTCCACACAACTCTGGGACACAGACAGCAATGCAGTCAGATCTCCTGCCTTCCCCACCCATGATAAGTCTGCTAGAGGCCATGCACCCATTCCATTCATTCCACTCCCAGAGTCCTTTAGACATCAGTCCAGTGCTATCCGGGATCCTGTTCTTTGGGATCATCTCATGCAGATGGAATTGTACCCTCCCAGGCACACCACCTCAGGTTAACAATGTGCAAAGATCCCACCAGTGCTTGGATGCATCCCACATGCTTTCTAGCTACTCAGTGGGTTGTGAACCTAGGAAGGACGAGTATATGGGAGGAGAAAAGAGGACACCTATTTGTGGAGGTATGCAACAGGAGTTAGGAAGGACAGAAAAGAACTGCTGGAGCTATACTCACTATGATGAGCAGATCTGCATGTGTCCCTGTGAAGACAGGGATGTCCATAGGCACTCGTACAGAATAGGGCTTGTTCAGTCGAACCCCAAAGTTACGCTCCCCACTGAGAAGCAGGAGGATGAAGACCCCAATGTGCATCAAGCCCACTCGTGCTGCAGGCAAAAACACATCACAGTGAGGCCAGTGGATTCCTGAAGGCAGAAGGCAGTGAGGAGAGGGGAGAAACACTATGGGACTGAAACAGAAACTGCACACATCAGACCGTCTTGACAAGGCACACCCCATACAGAGCTCCCCCTGCTGCCAGTACCAGTGCCCTTCCCAAACACATCTATGGGGCCAATAGAGTGTGTAGGTCTTGGATAAATTATGGTTTTCTTCATTATGTTCTTGATGTAAACCCATCACCATAGTAAGACAGATCCCAAGTCCTTCCACTATGCAGTGATGGAGTTATGCCCGATTTATTCCCAAGGCAAGAGCAGATTCCTCATTTCTCTCTCTCAGAGACACAGTTTTCAACACAAGAACCCAAAATGAGTTAACATGCTAAGGATTTCCCTTCCCTGTGCTGTGGCATAAATCTTGTCCTGCTTCTGGACACTAAAACTCAGCTATCTGAAGCACTCCACCCTTCTAGAAGGCTAGAAACACGCACTTAAGATGCTATTGCATCTAAGTGGTAGGGAGGAAGCATCTTAAAACATTCTAGCTCAACTGTCAAGCACTGATCATCCCAAATACTGAAAATAACCAACTTACACTGGTCTGCTCTGGCATCATTGAGAAAATACAAGATTGGGACAAGGATGTCCAACACATCGCTGCTCTTCAGCACAAAGAAGAGGAATTTCTGGAAGAAAGGGCAGGATTTCAGACCATCATAAGCAGATTTGATTTTCTGCAGCATCTGCAGGCCTCAGGACAGGTAGCCTCAAGCTAACAAATCTCTCAGGACCATTAGAAAGGCTGATGTATGCACCAGCTCTTCAACTCCTGTTATTTGTAGTTATAATAACACCTGCTTCAGCCATTTGCCTCAAGCATTGACCTTCAGGAGCTGCAGTCTCTCTCATAAGCTGTCCCTATACCCAGATCCCTGTTACCCCATGCAGCAGGGAGCAGTGCTGCTGATCAGTCACTGCTCACACTGTCTGCCCACAACCCTTCCCCAGGCTCTGGGCAACAGGCAAGGTGGGGCAAAGCTCAGCAAGAAGCAGATCCACACCTTGTTGAAGTCACAGAGTTTCCAGAAGAGGACGAGGAGTTCCTGATGGAATTGGATCTTCTTGGCAGAGTTTGGCAGGTAGGTCTGGACCAGCGGGTTTGATAACAAGCGGGCCACTCCTTTGAGGATGAACTGGAAATCCTGCCAAGAGACCAAGAAAGAGGCTGTGGTGAGCCCAGGGCTAATGCAATCATCGTGAAAGCAGACAGGAAACAGTTCAGGACAGGAGCATGTTACCTCCTCTCGGTGTATCCTTGAGAGGTAATTCACAAACAGATTGTCTGGTCCAGGAGGCTGCATGCAAAGAAAAGGATTGAAACACTTAATGGCAACAAGGAATACTCAGGAAGGAAAAGTGTAACTGGGGCTAATGCCCCATTTCAGCTTTCCACTCTGAATTATCCCATTTTAAATGCTAAGAGACAGAACGCCTCAGGGAACACTAAAGCCAGGGACTTTTCACTTATATGCTCCTGATGGGGGCCTATAGGGATGCTGGGGATGGACTCCTCATTAGGGACTGTAGTGATAGGACAAGGGGTAATGGGTTAAAACTTGAACAGGGGAAGTTTAGATTGGATGTAAGGAGGAAATTCTTTCCTGTTAGGGTGGTGAGGCACTGGAATGGGTTGCTCAGGGAGCTTGTGAATGCTCCATCCCTGGCAGTGTTCAAGGCTAGGTTGGACGAGGCCTTGGATGATATGGTTTAGAGCGAGGTGTCCCTGCCCATGGCAGGGGTTGGAACTTGATGATCTTAAGGTCCTTTCCAACCCTAACTATTCTATGATTCCAGTTAGTGACCAAAGCCTAATGATGTGGTCATGTACAGCTGCTTAGTGACCTACAGGAAAGAAGCAGAGACAGCAGCCTGCAAGGGGAGGAGTGGCGCAGGGCTCTACAGGTCAACATTCAATACAAGCTGCTGTAAGATCACTACAGGGAGTTCAGGAGAGCAGCAAATAAAGCTCCCAGTCTCACTCACATCCACATCATCCATAGCCGTGCCAGTGGTGGTGCCATCCACAGTGGGACTTGAACTGGTGGAGCTGTCATAGTCCAGAGTGACAATCAGCACCTGGGCTGCCTCCTCCACCAGGGGCTCGCGGTAGTCCGAGAAAAGCAGATGGTTATAGGGAATCCCATATCCCACCGGATCGTAGGCACAGACGACGTTCAGGAGCGAGGTGAAGAGTGGGAGTGCGTGTCTGAGGGGAAGAAAACATTAGGAGAAGGCAGAAGCAGGAAGAAAAAGGAGCTGCCTTGGAGAGGGTCATGATAAAATACAATCATCACACAAACAACACATGTCTGGGGTCATGACAAACACAATCATCTTCTCTAAGCTGTAACAGTGCCTCAGCGACAAGAGCTGACACTCCAGCTCCCTGCTGGTCTCCTGGACTACATCTGAGAGGGAAAGCAGAGGTAAACAAGGCCGAGTGGCTTCCCAGAGGAATCCTGTGTAGTACTGTGTGAAGAGAAAAGGAGCTCAAAGCTCTCCAGGCTCTGGAAAGACAAAATCGTATCTTCAGCCAGGACTGCTCCGAGGGGGGCAACCTGAGGAGCTGAAGTCCCATAGCAGACAATGTCACTAGAGGGCAGCATTCATCCAACCACCAACACCAGGCACTGCCCACAGCAGCGCCACGCCACCATCCCCAGGAAGGAACAAGGGTCTACAGGGAACAGCAGCTCTCATTTCCCACAGGACATGATCAGCCCTGCATCAAACTCCAGTGGGCACCTGCTCAGTCTCCCTTTCTGCTGCTGAGGAGCAATTCCCACTAAGCGGAGATGATAATGGGATGTACATATGATAGGGACAAAGAAAAAGGACAACAGTTCCTCCATGTTGGAGGCAGCAAGTGCTATGGTGCCCCATCACCAACACACTCCATGGAAGAGATTTGAAGGTATTGCTCCCCTGGCACCCAGGCTCCACCTCTTCACCCTCACCTGTTCTCTGTAGAGCAGAAGAACTGCACCCAGGGGTTGGTGTTGCTGCTGTCCGAGGAGGGAGGCAGATACATGGCCTCAGAGAAACAGGTCAGCAGCAGCTTAAGCAGCTCTGTCCTGAAAGAAGGGAAGATGATCTTAAGGTGCTTTCCAATCCTAACTAGTCTATGATTCTATAAGAAGCTGAGGCCTGAAGCCATTCAGGAGCAGGGACTGGGCACAGGAAACACCAACAGCAGAACATAAGGAAAGCTCAGTCCCATCTAGAAAGCTCTCACCACAGGGAGCTAAGCCTATTCCATTTCATAAGCAATATTGTTGTCACTGGTGCAAAGCTCAGCAGAATTGCTGCCTCATGAAAAGGAAATCCAGTACAGAGCTGCTGGGCATTCTCAAAGCAGCAGTGTTCTGCCAGTTTCTGTTGCAGACACCCTGACTCCCATATCATACTACACAAAGCTATTCAAAAGGTCAGCTGTTTTCTATTTCCCCTGTTGCTGGTCCTTTTAGCTCCTTTTAGTGCAAGCATAAAGGCCCTTGGGAATCACGGACACCCAAGGAGACAAGGAGAATCCATTTCCCCACATCCCCCTCTCCTGAACCCAGCCTCTTTTCCCTTCTGCCTTTGCAGCCCTCTTACCTATTCAAGTCATGGATGTAGTTAGGCTGTGGAGAATGAGCAAAGCCCACTCCTGCCTCCCAGATGTACTCACAGCTGTCGATGGAGTGGATATCTTCTGCTGTGTCCTGTGGGAGAAACAAGAGGCTGGACTACAGAAGGCAAGAGCCAGAGCTGACAGCACCAGCGATACCCAAGGCAGTTCTGCCCCTCTATTCAGCAGTACCAAAGAAACCAGAAGGGAAGCATCCAGACACCCACTGTCCATACCAGCACCACCTGGGGAGCACCGCAGAGAAAGGGCCTCATCTTCAACATGCACTGAGCACCATGCAGAATGAGGCCTTTCCTCTAGCATGCTAAGGTGCAGTGCCAGCAACCTCTGCTGGGAAGGATCACCTGATGACAAAGGATCCAAACTATGTTCTGTTCTCCTTAGAGGATGAATCACCATCTCCTCTCCTCCCCATCTCATGAAATACAGACCAAGTGAGGGCTTTTCCTGTGCAGATCAACAGCACCACACAGGGTGCTGCTTGACATCTTAACCCTACCTCAGGGCACATCATGTGGAGTTTACCCACATAATGGTGTCTCGCAGTGGCTGCACCCCTAAGACAGGAGAAGCAGCAAATTAACCCTCATGCATAACAGAAGCAGGTATGGCTGTGATCTGCTTTCAGAGGGGAAAGCAAGAAGGTGACTGCAAATAAGTTATTTCTCCCAGTGAGAACCCTCCCAGTCCCTTGACAGCTGCTGGCATGACTCCCAGACTCTTGCTTTGCAACCTGAGGAGATGAACCACAGCAGTTTGCCCTTCTTTGTCACATTTGAAGCAGCTCTGCTGCCATTGAAAACCACCTGCCAACCCTCAAGGAACCACTAGCAGCAAGGGCACAGATGAGTATGTTTGCATCAAGTGCACTTGGCCCACTTTGGCTGTCTCTTTTCTGAGGTTTAATGAAGCAAATTCTATCTCCTGCCTTTTTTCCTCCCTGCACTTAGGGAAAAGAGATCAGAGGACTGCTTCTAATTGCTCTGGGTTCCCACTGCATCACCTCTCTCCCTTCCACATAGGCAAGACCTTCCTCAAATTCTGAGGGCAACCAAGATGCCGGTGATACCAGCATTATAGCAGATTCCCAGGCCCAACAAAGCAGGTGCTGATGTCTTCAGAGAGCTCAGGCTTTGCAAGTAAATGCTAAAACAGAGAGATGCAGCACTGTGCATGACAGACAGAGCCCCAATTTCCAGCCTTAGTTACAAGGGCTGACTTCAGCAAGAGGACAAACAGCAGAAGGTTGACAGAGCTGGTTCATCCCAGGTCTCCTTTGCCCATTCCCTCCCTAGTTCTTATGCTTCCTGTCAATTCTGCTTTAGCAGCTATCCACCATGAACTGTGTCTCTGGGGCCACAAGTTGTTCTGCCATGAATATGAGGGGGCTGTACCCACCTCTCTGCTCTTAACTTGCAGTCAGACCAGATCCAGGGAGGGAAGAAGCTAGGCAAAGACTACAGAGGCTGCAGGCAGCAGGCAGGCAGCTAACAGCAAGGAACACAAAGCACTCCTGAGTCATTGTCTAGTTCAAGTTGTCCAGAGTCCTGGAACACCAGGCTGGCTGCTGCCAAGGGTGAAACCACACCTGCAGTGGGAACAGGGGGCTCTTCCAGGGAGAATCTGCCCCTTCATCCCTGGATTACAGATTTCAACTCTATTTCTAATACCCAGAAACCTCAAGCAAGGAGTTTAGCACTGAGGTTTTCAGGCGATTTTGCAGCCGTCAAATACATGGTGGTGTAGAATGCTCATTTTTAATGTACTTCATAGCTATATCAAAAAGGAGGGCTGCCCACTTCTCTTTCTAGACTGGGCCTACAATAAACACCACAGAGTCACTGGAAGGCAGGGAAGGAAATGCATCAGAACCTGTCCTTAGCACACCTGGTAAGAGATCCCTGCTTCAGGGAACTCCTCCAAAGACAGTCACCATAGGGGCCACAGCACATTTGCCTTTGCTGCAATGATGCAAAGAGAAAGAGAAGGTGGAAAGGCAACAGAGACAATCTACTCATTCAGATGCCAGCACCTGTGATCAAGCAAACAGCTGCTTCCTGCCCTATCTGGACTAAATTGCCAGTGAAAGGAGCAGTGCTAAAGGTCTCTGGCAACAACAGAAGGGCGGTTGTTTGCCAGCACAAGCACCTTTCCATAGTGTAGGGGTAGGTGCCAGCCACTCCATTTGAGACTCATCCAGCTGCCTCAGAACATCTGTTTTAGAAGGTACAAACCCCACATAATGAACCCAAAATGTTGATCAGTATCAATCACTGTGGGTTCAAATGCAGCAACTCCCTATTTCCCTGCCTGCAGGTTTGCAGGGAGCTGCTGGGATTCTCCAGGGAATCCCCCACCATGCAGCTGATCTACCTCTATAACCTCATCTACCTCTATAACCCTCTATAATCTCAACTTACCACTGTGCTCCTCCGGTGGCTCTGCACAGTGAAGTCAGGGCAGAAGAGCAGGTCTGTGACAGCAAGGAGCAGTGATTCAGCCAGGGGTCGGGCATTTTCATCATCTTCATCTCCCTGCAGGTAGAAACATGGAAGGGTGTTGTCAGCCCAGGTTAGCAAAGAGCACACAGGAACACCAGTGTAACACAGCAAGAGAAGATACACTCCTGAGGAACACACAGGGAGGCAAGAAGTTACAAAGGAACAATAGGGACAAAACCCAGCCTGTACAGGAAAGAAATTCCCCCCTGGAAGGTGATGACTAAACAGGAATAAGCTCTTTAATGACACCAAACTGAGCAGACAGAGATGTTGGGGAAACAGAAGAGTAGCACTAGACCTTGACAAGTGGAGATGCTTGACTTACTGGAGACAAAAGGAAAGGGAACCATTGACAGAGAAGTGGGTTTACAGTCATAAAGGAAGGTGACTAGAATGGTGCACAGACAGCGATAGGAAGAAGCCAGCCAGCAGCAGTAAGGTGTAAAACCCCTTGAAGTCCTACATGGCAGCCCAGAACTGGAGGTGACAGAAGCAGGAGAGGCTGCATGCACCATGCAAGGCGCTGCCTAAACCTGCCATGGCAGAGGAAGCATGGCAGCAAAGAGGATTTTGCCCTCTCCAGCATTCAAAGCAATCACTGGACTCATGCATGGCTACTCCTCTGCAGCCGTTGCCAAGGGAAACCTTTCCAGATCCTGCTTCTCAAAGAGCATCCTGGATGGGAGAACTTCCCCACCACACACTGGTGCTGCCGGGAAAGGCAGGGAGCAGGAATGGCAGGAGCTTATCTATCCGAGCCAGACCTCTGTCAGCCTGCACACAACACACAGCTCTTCAATCACAGCAGGCAGCTAAGGGAGATAACAACCTGTGTGGCTGCCTCAGCAACAGCAGGAAGACTACTGCCAAACAGATCCTGGATGTAAGGAGAAACCCAGACAGCATGGATGGAGCCAGCACAGCAAAGATGCTTTTACTTGGGCTCTCAGTCTAAGATGAAATGATAAGCACTGGAGTCTGAGGGGATTTCTTTTCCAAGAATGACCTTTGCTAAGATCACCTTGGCTGCTGGAAAAGAAGTACCTGCAGGCTCTGGGTACCACCACATCCAAAATGGTGACACACACCAAACCAACAGACCAGTACATAGCACAGACTTCCTCACAAGAGGGAGGCTCCCATGATTCTGGAGCTCTGCCATCCATCACTGCACTATGGAGCACATGAAAGATAATTGCAGAGACATTTACTAATGTAACCATCATCTTCCCCTTTGGTTCCCAAAGAGAAATCAGCCTTTAGACAGCAAAGCTATTGCCTCTAGATTAGATCTAGCCCCAGCTTCCCTTAATGTCTCTGTTATTCATGCCAGGCAGCTGAGCCAGCCTTAGAGCTGCTTCTGCACATGGTTAAAGGACAGAGCACACTGAACCACATCAGCTCCTTGACATCCAGAAGGTACAAACAGCAGGAGGGTTCACACGTGCGCTGGGTTGGATCACTGTAAAGAATGCTCTCTTCTAGGTGCTGAACAAGGTGGAGAACCAGCAGTAACAACAGCCTGGCTGGATCAGAGCTCCAGGCACCCCACGTTCCTTCCCAGAACAAGCTCCTCCATTGTTAAGCCTCTTCAGCACTCCCTGGCCCCTGCAGGGATGAAAGGATGGACAACCACCACCCTCCTGATCACAGATCACACAGCAGAGCAGCAGGGCTAGCAGACTTCCTGTTCCACCACCCAGACCATCGTCCCCTTGAAGTGGCCTCAGGCAAAACAGATTAGAGGTGACAGGCAGAGACAGCTCAAGGTGCAAGCTTTGTCCTGTACCAGCCACTGCCAACCCTTCATATCCATCCCCAAAGACACTGCAGTGCACTGAGCATTCGGGGAAACCACACTCGTCAGTACAGCCATGCTGACCTGCACGTTCAGGAACTCATATGAGAGAGCTCTCTATGCACAGAGAGGCAGCTGCTGAGGGAGCAAGCAGGCACATATGTATTTCTGGCCTAACTCAGCTCTGTTTTCAACACTGCTTCTCCTATTTGCAGATCCTAAAGCGGTTTCATCCCATTCCTCTGAGAGACACAGAAGAGCACCATTGTGCCTGCTCTCCAGACAGAGACGTAGGCAGGTTCAGAGCACCCCCTAAGGTTATACAGTACCTAATTTTTTAATCACTCTTGCTCAGTTATGGGCTTCACCTCTGTGGGTACACTCCCAGTTAAAACTGCATCACTCAGCTCATAACAGAGTATTCAGTAATGATGCTGAGAGCTTCTCTGGCACTGGTTGCTTTAAATGTGGCATTGTAAAGTCAGTGGAAACTACACTCCATTTCAATTTGACATTAACCTTAAATCAAATTTAGTTAATGGAACAAGGTCATTTCAGTTAAAGTCATACAGCATCTAGTACTGCTCTCATGTTCACACTCCAGTTACGCTGGAGAAGCCTTTCCTCACATACCACTGCTCTCCTACAGCTACAACTCACGTGAAATACTCAGATGATGCAGAAACAAAGCAGCTGAGGGTGAGAGGAAGAACAGAAAGAAACAAAGGAAATAAAAGAACTTAGAAGGTGTCACCTGATGTTTGACAGAATAGAAATAACTGGAATAAAGTTGCTCCCAAGTGTGTACATAGGGTCTAAAGAAAGAAGAGTAAGTGCTAAGAGACAGACCCCTCCTCGGCCAGCCCCAGGGACAGTTGACCAGAAGAAACCTCTCCAGTCTGGGTCCTCAAAGATGTAAGGCAGGATGCGGGTGAGGAGCCGGCAGCAGTTCAGGATGATCTGCCTCTCCTTCTCGGTGTGGCAGCCACTCTCTGCTCCCTGCACCAGCTTCTCCACAGCCTGAAGGAAACGAAACCAAGGCAGGTACACAAGTTAGCAAGAGTTGGGCAGGTCTGGCCTGCTGGTGACACCCTGAGAGTTATAAGCAGCTCTTGGAGCCCGTTTTCTCAGGGTTCAATGGTACAGATTCTGCTGCTGTTTGAAACACTGCAGAAATAGGGGTAATATTTAGCCTGGAGAAGAGAAGGCTGCGTGGAGACCTCATAGCAGCCTTCCAGTATCTGAAGGGGGCCTATAGGGATGCTGGGGATGGACTCTTCATTAGGGACTGTAGTGACAGAACAAGGGGTAATGGGTTCAAACTGAAACAGGGGAAGTTTAGATTGGATATAAGGAGGAAATTCTTTCCTGTGAGGGTGGTGAGGCACTGGAATGGGTTGCCCAGGGAGGCTGTGAATGCTCCATCCCTGGCAGCATTCAAGGCCAGGTTGGACAGAGCCTTGGGTAATATGGTTTAGAGCGAGGTGTCCCTGCCCATGGCAGGGGGGTTGGAACTTGATGATCTTAAGGTCCTTTCAAACCCGAACTATTCTATGATTCTATGACGTTAAAGAGACCCTCCTGAATTTCTGCTGTGCCACTCAAAGAGACCTCACACACCAGGGTTAATCCACACAGCACATGTGTCACACCATGTGAGACACAGCCCCAGAAGGCTCCTTCCAGCACTGCTCCATGACACCACACACTGAAAAGAGCAGATCAGATTAATCTCAAGCACACGAGACCCAGGCAGAAGCAAGGCACAGCACTGTGCTGCACGGCGTGAGGTGCTGGCAGGCAGGGGAAGATGGCACAGAAACGGGTCTGACAGCTCTGTATGTGCTGTTGTGATTACAGCAGGAACCTCTCCTCATTCAGGAGGTGGGAGCAAAGCTGCTGCCTGTGACTATTTAGTGTACAGATACAGCCTCCAGCACAGTCTGTCAAGGCCCTGCTGCACACGAGGGTGGCAGCCCAGGTTTCCTGTGAATAGGACTGGTGCTCTGGAAAGAGCTTCTGTGTTGAGTCTCTGCAGCCCACCCAGTCACTGCCGAACCCACCAATGGAGACAGCCACTGGGTCTTCCAGAACAGGCTGTGGGGTCTTTATCAGGCACCAACCACAGTCCCAGGAGGCAGCAGCAAGAGGTTTTACCCACACACAGCAACAGGCAGCTCCTTCCCCCAGCAGCTGCACCCACTCGCTCTTACTCCCTGATCCCAAGGGGAAACAGAGAGGGAATGAAAGCCAAAGCATTTACCAAGGATTCACCTCATTGCTTTTTAATTCATGAGGTCATGTGTTCTGCATGTTTTCCTAGCAGGCTGCTTGGGTCACTGCCTGCCAGCCTGCACCACTGCATTAATGGGTGTTTAAATGCTGTTTGTGGAGCCTCACTTTAGCCATACACTACTCCTTGACTGAGCTTAACTATCCTTTCAGGCCCATTTATGACTCTGGACAGCCTGAGCCTGTAGCTATGACTGCAAATGACATTTCAGCCATGCTCTTGTGCTCTCCATGACCATGCAGCATTGCTAAGTCCAGCGGCACACTGCACGTGGCACAGTGTGGGGAAAGCACTGCAGGAGTCTGCAGGCTCCTCTGACCCTGATATCTGAACATCCAGGCCTCCTGGATAAGCTGCTCTGCAGTCACCAGGTCGCCCAACACATCTGTTTCCAGTAGGGAGGAAAGCCCATATTTTAGTCTTGGTTTGGGGGTATAAAGGACACAGAATCAAAGGGGTTTTGTGGTCAGAAGAGGTCTCCTCAGCCCTTCTCTATTCTCAAGCTGCTGATGCCAGAAGCCAGGAAACAGCACTAGGGAAGAATTATTCCATTTTCCCTCATTTTTGTATTCTTTCTCAAGCATCTACCACAGGCACCTGTGTGAGGCGTGATTTTAGAGCGAGGTGTCCCTGCCCATGGCAGGGGGGTTGGAGCTTGATGATCTCGAGGTCCTTTCCAACTGTAACTATTCTATGATTCTATGATTCCCAATCAGAGGCACCTTCAGTATGATTCAGGGGGTTTTGACCACATTTTGTAGAGCAGAAAAGAAAAACAGTATGGCAACAACCATTTTAAACTGGGAAAATGCCATTCCAAACATTGCCAGTACTACAGATTCGAGGCTACTCTCTGCAGGGCTCAAATCAGACGCATGGTTAACACCTGCACTTTCCCAGGCAGAGGAAGTCTCAGGCTGTTGCTCACCAGCTTGACAATTTGCCAGACCTAGAGGGTAGGAAATGTGAGTCCACGTGCCTTGTGCTCCACACAAGGACAGGGCAACACCAGAAGCAGCATTCAGGGATGCATTCAGGAAAAGAAGTCTTAAGATCTCCCTCAGACTTCATCCACACACCCATACAGTGACAATCTCCACACCCCTCTGTGATCTGCCAGCTTGAAGTAAGGAATAAGGCAGCACTAACCTTACCTTATAACATAAAGTTGCCAAGTTTGAAGGTGATTCTTCTCTCACTGCCCGGATCTCTGCAGCTGGTACAAGGGCAAAGACATCCTGCACTGAAGTAGCTGTGTCTGCCCAGAACTGGTCCCAGAAGGCATCATCTGTTGCCTCCACAGGCTGTGGAGAGACAAACGTGGTTATAGATGCAGAACTACCATTCTATGGAGTCCAAACAGCTAGGTCAGGTATACCAATGCTCTCACAGCTCTACTACCTTCAGAGCAAGCCAAGGATAACCTGAGCATGCACTGGAATTACTTCTGTTGCAACCAAAGTCTTGAGGAAGCAGTCAGAGACATTTCACATGAGGGCACGGACAGAGATCTCACAGAACTGACAGACCCGCCTCGAAGCACTTACAGATACAAGGGAATTGGTCTTTCTGAATCAAATATTTATAAGGAACTGGACTGTGCAGCTGAGTGCTGCCAAGCTTTGTTCTTAAAAAGCACTAAGTGTGCAGTTCGAAGAGAAAGATGGAAGGAGGAGGCTGATACACCAAAAAAAGCAACCCATTTCAGACCTGTGGTCTGAGAAGCTCACCCCGCTCTCCATGTCTGGGAACACATCTCTTCCCACTACCTCTTCTGGCTCTGCAGGTGCAGACAACCTTCTCTTTCATCAGCACTGCAGTCCCCTTTCCACAGTGGGAGGATGAGTATTCTCCTCAAGCCCACCCTGAGACCCCACTACAAGGGATGCTGGCTGTAAGGCTGGTCTGTTTGCAAAGCCACAGCTGGAAAGTCAGCTCAGCACATCCGGCTGCAGAGCCTCCATGTGATTTCTTCCTCCAGCTTCTTCCTCACTGTGTGGCATCTACTCAGAAAGCAAAACACTGCCAGTGACAACTGGGGGTCAGGTTATATGTGGCTGAACGAAGAGGACTGGATCTTACTTTGCCCTTTATGGTTTTGTAGAGCCAGAAAGCATTCCAAGGTGTTCAAACACAGGGCCAGCTGTGCCTCCAACCCTGCGGAAGCACACTGATGACCAGCACTCCTCAAAAGGTGAAAGCACCAGCACTGTTTGCTGAACAAGGAGGCATTTCCATTACACAACATCTCAGGCATCCAAAGCTCTGAATAATCAGGAAAGACTTAACTTTTCAGCCAGTTTAAAACAGAGCACAGCTCTCCCCATCTAAATGCTAATACTTGCCAAGAGATAGGCATCACTCAAACAAGCATGGGAGCACTCATCCAGCCAAAGGGCGGGATAAATACCTATTTATGCCAAGCAGCAGGAAGGAGATGAATCTACAATAGAAGAGGAAAACTGAAGCTTTTCCAGTGTTTCCCCAGCCATGCTGAGGCACAGTGGTAGATCAGAAGAGCCATTCCCTTGGCTGGAGATGAGGGGCAGCGTCCTCCCTGCAAGTGCACCAGCTCCAAAGCAAAGAGCAGCTCTCTCCCAGCTGCAGTAACCAGCACTGTGGATGGATCTATCGTGTCAGATGGGAAAGGGGCAAGAAAATGAACATGTGTTTAACTGAAACAATGCCTGCTCACTCCCAGCCCTGCTGCAGCAGGCACAAAATGTGCCCAGCTCTCTGCTGTTTAAATGCAGCTAAGACACAAGTCCAGGGAGAACATCACAGCCCTGGCACTGAGAAGTGCCCTAGCTCCCTCTTTGCTATCACCTCCTGAGTTAACAGCCTTTGAGCACGTGTCACTATCACTCAAAGGCCAAAACGTGAGATGGGCAGGTAGCTGCCCCCAAACTGGTATAGCAGGTTACAGCCCGGCAGCTCCCTGCCTTAACGCTCCACCGCTGCCGAGGCTGCTTGTCTCCTGTCCTGGTCCTTCCAGCCACGCAGCAAATCCACCCAAGAGACTCTCCAGTCTTTAAAACCTGAAAAAAGCCACACACGCGTTTAGACATCAGGCAGGAGCTCTTCCCTGTGAGGGTGCTGAGGCGCTGGCACAGGGTGCCCAGAGAAGCTGTGGCTGCCCCATCCCTGGCAGTGCTCAAGGCCAGGTTGGACACAGGGGCTTGGAGCAACCTGCTCTAGTGGAAGATGTCCTTGCCCATGGCAGGGGTTGGAACTGGATGAGCTTTAAGGTCCCTTCAACACAATCCATTCTATGATCTTTTTAAACTGCTCTAGTGCTGAAACCCTTTTCATTTCATCACCTGTCACCAAAGCAAGTTCCCACTAAGCCTTCCCAAGGGAAAAGCAACTTTTTCCAAATGGTTCAAGATCACAGCTCCTAAGAGGGGATCTAGAGGAAACACCAAGTGTTCACAGCCTGACTTCCAGCTTCCTGAGTGCATGAATCATAGAATCATAGAATAGTTAGGGTTGGAAAGGACCTTAAGATCATCAAGTTCCAACCCCTGCCATGGGCAGGGACACCTCACTCTAAACCATATTACCCAAGGCCTCATCCAATCTAGCCTTGAACACTGCCAGGGATGGAGCATTCACAACCTCCCTGGGCAACCCATTCCAGTGCCTCAGCACCCTCACAGGAAAGAATTTCTTCCTTATATCCAGTCTAAACTTCCCCTGTTTCAGTTTTAACCCATTACCCCTTGTCCTGTCACTACAGTCCCTAATGAAGAGTCCCTCCCCAGCATCCCTATAGGCCCCCTTCAGATACTGGAAGCTGCTATGAGGTCTCCACGCAGCTTCTCTTCTCCAAGCTGAACAGCCCCAACTTTCTCAGCCGATCTTCATACAAGAGGTGCTCCAGCCCCTGATCATCCTCGTGGCCTCCTCTGGACTTGTTCCAACAGTTCCATGTCCTTTTTATGTTGAGGACACCAGAACTGTACACAATACTCCAAGTGAGGTCTCACGAGAGCAGAATAAAGGGGCAGGATGAAGGAGCCGCACTCTTCCTAACCTGGGCATGAAATGCTTAAGTGGAAGCAAAGCTACTTTGCAAACCTCACCTCTAATCGGACTCCTCAAAAAGAACCAAGTATTTGGAAATCCAATCTCTGCAACGCACAAAACATCCTAGACTTCCTACATCTCCTTCCAAACCTGGTACCACAACCCTGTGTACAATCCCCACATGTACCCACTGGCTGCCTGCCACAGCCACTCCCACTGACAACAGGGAGCAGCAATTGCTGCTAATTGGAGCTCATGCATAACTAATGGTTCCCTCTCATCTAGAGGGGAAGCAGAAACCATTTCCCACCAGTAGACACAGATCCTTTACCTCCTGCTTGCCTCAGGCCTGCTCTGAGGTTGAACACAGCCCTTGTTTTACACATGGTAACACAAGAGCTAAAGCAGATTGAAGGACATGGTCTGACTAAAAGGACACAGCAGTAGAGAAGCATAGCTGCAACACTGGGTGCTGCAGCCACATTAATGTCATGTCTGCCATCTTGGCAAGCAGATGATGCTAAAACACTGTTTCTTTCAGCTTTAATAGCTGCAGCAGTCAGCTCCTCACCAACAGATGGTATCCCCTGT
Organism: Neopsephotus bourkii; assembly: GCF_033783945.1. NCBI lineage: Eukaryota > Metazoa > Chordata > Aves > Psittaciformes > Psittacidae > Neopsephotus > Neopsephotus bourkii. The sequence continues at coordinate 6,685,809 of NW_026902223.1, forward strand.
ACAATGCTGGGCCACGGATTCAGTACTGAGTCACTCACATCCCCACAGCCCCCCTGGTTTAATTAACAGTCTGGCATCACAAAGCTACTCCCATCCACATAATATTCATCTCCTTGATAGAACATTAACGGATGTTTCTAAGCTGCTTGTGTTCTGCACACGGCATCTCTGGGGATCTAAATATCCATTTCCTCATGCTGAGCTCACACAACTGCCCGTATGTAGCTCACAGGAAGGGAAATACAGAGACCTAGAACAGCCTCGTTCACCAGCTATGGATATCTTCATTTGGAAATGTCAGGATTTAGTTACAAGCAGCACACGCTGCAGTCACAAATCCCACAGCTACCCTTGACAGTGCTTTAACCAGAAGAGCTCACGAGGAGCTGAATCCTCACCAGCAATGGTGTGAGCTGGGGTCGCTGCATCCTCCAGATCAAGGCAAGAAGGAGACTTGCCTTCAGTTCACCAGGACAATGTGTAAAGACCTCCCACCTGCACGCTGGCCACACAGAGGTGGAACAGGTCCTACTGGACACCTCCAGTCTTTGTTTCCCAATAGTTATAAATGTTGGGTTTCAGGTTCTTTAAAGCACACCACACATGCTGTAGGAGCCAGAAAACAGTTTGCAAGCACCTTGCCAGTTACTGAACAGAGAATCACAGCCCCAACAGGCAATCCCCAGGCATCCAGCAGGATACCTCACAGGAAACAGGAACACAGAGTGGAGCTGACCATGTCCTATAAACAGGAAAAGGTCCTGAGGCACAGCCTCCCCCATTCATTACTGTGCTCAGCCTGACACTAGCACCGCCTTCGCTTTCCCTTTCAGACACAACCACGCACAAACTCCAGCAGGGTGAGTGTTTGCACTCTCCTCCCACCCAAGAGATTCCTGCATCTCCACCTTTACACCAAATCCCCATTCCCAAGAATTCCTCCAGCAGGTCCTTAACAGAGCACTCTCCTTAAACCAATCCTGACCTTGCTGCAGACATCAGCAGAGAACCAAGGGGAGAAGCAGCCATTAGTCTTGTTCACTGTATTCTCTTCTTTCTTGTCTACACGTCAGCTGAGCATCCCACCAACCGAGCCAATGTAACAAAATGTGCAGGGCAGGGACTTTCCTTCTTCCACAGCCCAACATCAGAGCAGATCCCTCATCCCTTACCGGGGTTTCTAGCCAGTACTACCCAAGGTCAGATATGTAACAGCAGCAGGCTCCTTTCCACGCCAAATGAGGCAGAACTGTGCGGTGTAATACTGACCAGAGAGTCACTCCTGCAGCACTTGGTAGAGCTCTAGCAGATGAGGCAACCCTGCAGGGCCAATGGATTAGTTTGAGGCCATTCACACCTTTGTACCACCTGCTTGTGGTACTGTGCAAAAGGAAAGGCTGAGGACAGATTTACTCATAACATTAATACCCAGCAGGATTTCCCCCCTGCTGTCAACGACAGCAGCCCCACACAGACCAACAGTAAGCTTTGCTGCAGGATCTTTGCAGCCAGCAGTGCAGAATCAAGGACAGACCCCACTCGAGTGTGATGCCAGTTCTCTGCCCCCACAGCAGACAGTGTGGCAAAGGGAACCGGAAAACAGGATTAGTGCAAGTCTGGCAGTGAAAGCCCAGGATGAGTGTCAGCTGTGTGCAGTGTTAGTTACAACACTGCTTTTAAACCAACAACTTTGCTTCTGATCAACCTGAGACAAGCCTGAATATTATTGGCAATAGGCTGCCAGAAGCCTCCAAGCACAAGATGTACTTTTATCAGGCCCAAATTAACAGCCTTTCCACATCAGAGAGGGAGAAAGGACTGGAGTTTGTCCCTCATGGCTGATCCTTCCTGTCTCTTTAAAAGCAGAGGCATAGCTAGCACTAAATTCAACCAAGCTGCTTCACAAGATCACAATTTCTTATCTTCCAGTCGGTTGCTTGCAGAAACCATTTAATCACCAACTGGCAAGGAGAGAAAACGTGCTTCCCAGCAGGCTCCCAGCTTCAGTTCCCTGCTCCACCACTGACTGGTTGTCATACTCACATTCTATGCTCCCCTTCGCCTCTTAAGGAGACAGCATTTTCATGGGCAGTTTGGGAGGGCTCACACTTTCTCTGCGATAAAGCACACCTGGTTTGTTATTAAAAGGATGGCCCCATCAATTTAAAGGTGTGCAGTTTAAGGCAATATACAATATATAAAAATCCTAAAGCCCATTCCTCCATGTATCATTATAAATATGCGCGAGTAGCATAAGCCAATTCCTTCCTCCTGGTACTACTGAACTACTGCCATTTTCTAATCAATGAAACCATTCTGAACTTCACATCAGTGGCAACAGAACCTTCTCCAGTGAGTGAACGGTGCTTTCTGCTCAGCTTCCTCCCATCACAGCCTTAGGAAACACCACACAGCCTATTACTAAGCTCAGGGTTTCATGTTACTGATGATGTGACACAAACCTATTTGTCCAGCTCCCCAACGTCAGAGGAGAAGGCTGCAGCAAAGCAGATGCGGTGCTGAAGAAGCAAGGTGTATCCTGAGCCAACAGCTTTGAAGCACTTGACACTACCCACTGCTGCACCTGGGTTTGAACCCAGGGCTCAGCAGGAGGAGGTTGCTGCTGGTAGGAGCTCCAAAGGCTCCAGCAGAGCCCAGGCACACATCCTGCACAAGCAAACACCGGTGCCTTTCTACACTATGCAAATATGGGAGCGCCACCACCCCACCCTTGCTCCACATGGCAGCTCAGGCTCACCTCCACCTGAAACTAATCCAGCCAAGAATGAAGCTTTTTCCTCCTTCCTTTACTTGGGGCCCCAGGGAAACTTCTTTCATTACACACGGTCGATAAAGCAGGGGAGGGGACCACTCTCTTCTTGGCTGGCAATAGGAAGGATTGCCTCATACAGGATTCTCTTTGTGAACAGCAGGCTGAGAAGGTCCCTATAGGCTTGATTTCCCCTTTAATTTCACCTTACACACTTATTTCCCAGTGGAGGAAGGATGGTCCAAAGCTGAGGGCACTCTGAATTATTTGGCATCCTATGGAAGAATCCCTTAAAACATTTATTCACTCACTTCTCTTTTTGCCTAGGGATGTTGTAGAACATCTGCAGCTGAAGGCTGTGATGAAGATGTTCACAAAAGCCCCTCCTGAGTGATGCAGACAGCGGTGATACTGCTTTAGAAAGTACAAACACAGCTTCCCAACGGCTCTTCCAGCCTTAATATCCATGGTTCATTCCAATTCTACCCTTGAGTTTTCACAGGTTTTCTCCTGTTATCCCTTTGCACCCATCCCTTTTCTTCTGAATTAAGGTTTCATTATGGCAGGGGGGGTTGGAACTTGATGATCTTAAGGTCCTTTCCAACCCTAACTATTCTATGAAGTACCTTTTTGCCATCGTCCCCAGGTTTTCCCAGCAGCTGTTACTCCCTCCCTGCCTAAGGTGGATCAGAACAGCAGCTCTCAACTTTAGCTCATAAGAATCTGAGACATAATATCTCAATAGAGCAAAATCCCTCTGCTCCTTAGACAGAAGGACACTACTCATTGACTACCCACATGCTGCCATCACTGACTCCCAACTTACACATGAACTAGTTCCGAGGACATGGCAGCATCTGTTAGAGTGCTGGGCAGCCACCTTCCTTATGCATATAACACATACAGACAGCCCTGACTGCCATTCACTCAATTCCTCTCCTCTACAGCAATAAAGCATCAGTTCACAGATGGAAGCTGCTTCTGCTGCAAAAAGCTCTCCCATGGATGGCCAGCAGCCCTTTGAAGAGGCTATTACCCAAAAACAAGGCTCACCACCAATTATTCACTGGGAAAACAGCAAATACATAAAGGGAAGCGCCGGCAAAGCGGTGATGTAAACCTGCAGCTGAATACATTAAGGAGCCGTGGACACCTCTTCCGACAGCAGCATCTCAGCCTGCTGCCACCACAGCACGGGCTGTCACAGCGCCGCGACACAGGCACGGCCCTGCCGGACCCCATGGCTGCCCCCAGGGGAGCCCGGCCCCATGGCGGTACTCGTGTCCCTGATGGGGCCAGCCTGCCCAGAGCCCCCAGCCGTACAGCAAGGCCTCACCGGGAGATGGACCAGAGCCAGCCATGGCTGAAGGCCCCCTCCCTGTTGTCACCCCCAACCCGCACAAGGAGCTCACACCGGGCCCTTCCCTCAGCACCGGGCCCTTCCAGCCGCCTCGCAGCCGGGGGAGGCCGCGCCGCAGGGCGGGCGGCTCCCGACATGGCGGTGTCCGTCCCCCCCCCACAACCCCTCACCTCACCTCACCCACCGCCCGACATGGCGGCCTCACCTGGGTCTTGGTGGTGAGCTGGATCACCGCCTTCCTGAAGTTGAGCTTGGAGTCGGCGCTGCCCATGGTGGGCCCGGCTCGGCGGGCAGGGCAGGGCTGTCCCCTCACGCCGCCGATGCCGCCGCTCCTCCTCGGGCGGCCGCTGCCGCCATCCCCCGTGCCCTCACCGGCCGCCCTCCCCGCCTGCCTCCCTGCTGTCAAAGCCGGCCTCGCAGCTCCGGGCCCTCCCTCCCCTCCGCCCGCATCCCTTCACTCCTCCCTCGGCCGCGGCTCCACCTCCTCCAGGCCTCCCTCCCGCCCCGCGGGCTCCCTTCTCCTCCTCCCTCCCCATCGCCGCCTGCAGCCTCTTCCCTACCTCCATCCCCATGGCCCTGCTCCCCCTACACCCTCCCTCACCGTCACTCCATGAGGCCCCAAGGCAGAGCACGGCATTCCTCACTTTCCCCCCCTCTTCCAGCCCTTCCTCACTCTCCCCTCTGGCTTAAGCTCCCTCTATGTCCTCCCCTTCCTGATGTTCCCCTTCCCTTCTTCCCCACCTTTTGCTTTCTCTCCCCCTTAAGCCCCATCTTGCCCCTTCTCCCGGCATCCTTTGTCCCCTGCATCCCCTTTGCTTGGCTGCGCTCAGGGCCAGACCCTGTAACAGCTCCAGAGATCCTGGTCCCAAGCATGGATGGTCTGGAAGAGCAGCAGGATGCTGGGGAATGGCCGGCTCCAGCAACCCTAGTGCTGGGTTGAAACAGGCCAGGAACAGGCAGGATTGTAACAAGTGCCCTGTGCAAGCACTTTGTAACCAGCTCATTGCACATAGCACTCATTAACCCTAATGGAATTCTACCCACCTGCAAGGAGAGGTGGGTTTATAACCCTGGGGACGGGGGATTCAGGATTTGGCCCTCACTGTCCACTTTAAAGCAGCTCTTCGAGGCGATTCAGTGTTTGCTTTGAAGCTATCCCCACTGCTTTCTGCACTGAATGGCAAGCAGGGCTTCTGGGTGTCGCTACGTTGCATTTCCCATGCTCAGCCCTGCAAACCTCCCTTCTTCAGAGGGAATGAGGTAATTCCAATGGGTTTGGCAAAAGAAAGCAATCTGCTCACTCCCCAGCTGGGGCAGACTCTGGGAATGCTCATTTGCTGGCATATAACCTGGGTGGGAATCACCAGTGTTTGACTGTACTGAGTGACGGGTCAGATCTGAGACCTCCATGTGAGATCTACAGGAAAATGCTTCCCCAATATCGTGTTGCCTGGCTTTTGCTGCCAAAGAGCCAAGGGATCTGCATCCAAGCACTCACCCATATGCCAACACTACACAGATAAATGCAAATGATTTCTAGTTAGGAGCAGAACCCTTCTCCCAGGCAATTCTTTTGCACATTTAATAGAATAGCTTGGTTGGAAGAGACCTGCAAGAACCACCATCGAGTCCAACAGCTTCAGAGCTGACCCAATGCATGCTATTAAGGGCATTGTCCAAATGCCTCCTCAACACTGACACAGGCAGGAGAAAATGAAGGGTTTCTCATTTCTGTATTCAAATTGCTTAGAAAAAGCTCAAGGAGCCAGTCAGAGGTGGCTTTCACACACACCCCCCAAGAGTGCTTGATTACCTGTGCTGAGTTATAAATGCCAGGTTAAAGGAAACTCCTCAATCCTGGTCTGCAACCGCATTAAAGCAAAAGACTTCTCTAAATTTGGGAATATACTGATGTGTATTGATGTGATTCTGGGATGTATTGATATTAATGTATAGAGAGGTCTATGAGAGGGAAAGGGAGTGGAGTAATCTACTACTTCTCTTTCATTCCCTGCTTCATCTCCCTCCTCTGCTGCTGTACCCATGAGCTCAGTACCAGCCACTGCTTTAATCACCCAGGGGCTCCCAGCTGCCTGTCACTGCTGCACTGGATGGAGTTTTCAGACATAGATCCCATCTTTTCTGGATGCACAGTCTGCTGCTCTTGTGTGAACATCTTCTATTGCCTTTCCTGTTGGCAGCGCTGCAAGGTAACACCATCCAGTAAAAACCCAGGGGTTCCATCACACCAAAGGCAAATAAACACTAAAAGATCATCTAAACCCACTGACACGCGAGCTCATTTGGACCTTGGAGTCTCTGATGGATGCCAGGGGTGACAAGGACAAATAAACCCCCTTGCACCAAACCCCACAGTAGCAAGGAGGAGAAAGGCCACCTTCTCTAATGTTCATTGCCCTAAGCTGAAAAGCAAGTACCAAAATCCCAAGTCTTTCTGAACTAGTATATAACAGACATGTATCCTCCTCAGACCTCTGCAAATCCTCATTTCCCTCAATTTTAAGCTCCTTTCACCATTTGGAAAGACACAAGAGCTTGTCCTTGATCAAAAGAAGAGAGAAACCCACATCCAAAGCACTTGTTTCTTATCAGGGTGCAAACCAGGATGAAGGGCTAGGGATGGCACAACGTTAAGGTGATGCTACGGAACTGTTGGTATGGAAGTTCCCCTCTCACAGCCCCAGCCAGGAAGCTTAGAAACACCCCCCTCCTTGAAAAGCAACCCACCCAAGCCCACCAAGGCAGAGAAGGCACCAACATCCTGGTCCTGAGACTTGCCCAAAGTCACAGAGGAGCCCGTGGCAAGGCCAGGACACCCTCCACATCCCAGCCAGCGCTGGAGCAAACCCTGCTCCCGGCTGCCCTGCCCGGGAAGCAGGGACCCAGCCGGAGGCATCATCGCAGGGGTAAACTGCAGGGCAGCTCCCTCCTCCGCACCCTGCCAGCCCCAAACCCAGCTCCCTACAGCCCCAGGCAGGGCTGGGCAGAGAGGAGGAGGAGAAGGAGGCGGAGGAGAAGGAGGCCGGTCCCTGCTCGCCTCCCCCTTCCCTGTCGCCGGGTTTCCTTGCAGCATTTCCATGCTAGAGGTCTCCACCGAGCTGCGGAGAGAGGATCTGCCTGGCTGCGCCGGGCCCTCTTCCTTCCTTTGTGCATCCCCCAGCCCCGGGCAAGCCGTGTCCCCCGCCCCGGCCGCCACGTCCCCGCTTCATCCCCTCCGGAGCCTCCCCCGGCCCTGGAGGCAGGAGGAAGCCGCCTCCCCGGGCAAGCAGAGCCGGGGAAGCGGCAAGGCACCGGCTGCCACGTCGTGCCACCCTCTTCCCGGCGCGGGCACCGAGGCCGCATCCCCGCCCGCATCCCTGCATCCCTCCCCGCTCCGCTCCGCGGCGGCGGGGTCCCCGTTAGCGGATGCTGCGCGCCTCCCCGGGCCGTTGGTGCTAAATGCTGAGCGCCGACAGGATGGAGGAGTTTCAGAGCGAGGAAGAGGAGCCCTGGTACGACCAGCAGGACCTGGAGCAGGGTAAGGATGGGGACACCCCGCAAGCTGCCAGGGATGGCGGGTTAGGGGGATGCGGAGGCAGAAAAGGGGGCAAATCCCGGGTTCGGGAGGGTGGGATACCTTCTGTCAAGCATCGTATTTGCTTGGCAAAGCCAGCGCCTCATCCTGCAGCGGCACCTCTATGGAAATCTCATCTCTGCTGCTCCAAATCACTGTCCTGGCCGTGGAAAGTTTAAATCCGATGGAGAGAGGCAGGGAGCCCAGAGCTGTCGTGAGCAGCAGGGTGGTAAAATCCTGGTGTGTTACATCCACAGGGAAGCTGGTTCCCCAGAAAACTTGCTGCAGGCAGAACCAAAGATGGGCAGTTAGGACACTGCTTTCATCTCACAGCAGTTGCAGGTAGGGTTAGCACACACACTAGTTAGGAATGAACACATCAAAAATAATGTGTTGCTATGCTGAAGGTGCTGAAAGTGTCTCTCAAAAGCTTTTGCTGGCCAAGCCCAAATCCAAAGGGATCTTCAGCTTTTAAGTCACCTCATTACTTCTAGAGGTTTTTCCAACCAGCCAAAAAGCAGGAGAAATTGGGAAGGAAGAAAAGACAAGATCAAGGCCAAGTTTCAAACAGCAAAAATAGCTTTGCAAGAAGATAACATTCACTCACAGTTTGTTTTGAAGCAGCTGTACCTACGTTTGCACTGCTTCTGTGTAACGCTTATCCTGAGGGTGGACAGTCAGTGGCTGTGGGAATTTGGGGCATCTATTCCTTATCTTAATGTTTCAAGTCAACACACAGTAAGTAAATAACTGGAAGAAGTCCTGCTTAATGGCAGTTGGCCCAGGAATGAACCAAACTGCTCAGTCAATCCACAGGGGAAGATTCCTCCCTGAATCCAGTACCTCTCCGCCGCACTCTAGGTGCAGTTATAGATGGGCTTTGGGTTGCGGTCCAGCTGCAGTGCCTCTGCCCCCCATCGCTCCAGGACATTATGTCATGATTGAAAGTTTACACAACTTCAGCTGCAGGGCAGAGGCCCAGCAAGGAATGAATCCAGCTCCCCAGGGATGGCTGCGGCTGGTTTTCAACCCCAGTTTATTAGCAAACAGGAAGTATCCATAGCGGGATGCTGGGTCCTGGGCTATGGAACACAGATGAAGCCAGGGCAGAGCATGGAGATGGAGCTATCACTGAATAAACAGTGCAGCCTTTGAGTGCTCAGAAATGCACATTGCTGGGTGACGTCTTCCCATGGCTCACAAGGGGTCTGGGCACTGCTCCAGGGGCGGGATGCAGGCTGAGGAACAGCAGAATCATGGATGAATATAGGGATTGTTGGACAACGCGGGACAGATTGATTTTGAACGTAACACCGTCCCTAGTGTCAGGTTCATGAGTCAGCACTGGCACCTTACAACTGGCTCACAACAATAAAACCACCTTCCCACTGTAGGCCAGGTTCCTCACTCTGTCCCAGCAGTGTAATGCAGAATAACTGCCTCCGGATGATGGATTGATGCTGGGACAGCCTCCACCTTTGAGCACATCCAGGTCTGGAAGAAAACACACACTCAAAGCCCAGCGGTGGGATTTGCAGCCTCCTGTATGGAGAGGGGCTGCACAGGCTTGCACAAACACAGGAGGAGGGATGAGGAAGCCTTTAACTAAAGCCAGCCAACTGGAAAGGTCCTATGGGGTAATTACAACCGTAATTAATTTGCATGATGCACAAAGCATCAAGAAGGACAGTGCCAGACTTTGTCCACACACTCTGTGCCTTTGCATTATAGCCATAGCAGGATCCAGAGGTCTCTGGTGACAGCACAGCTGTGGAGCTGTTGGTTTGGAAATGGGGGGTGAAAATAGAGTGTAAGACATCCCATGCAGCATGGGCATGGACCAGCATTAGTAAGAGGATAGGAATGCCAACAGCCCAGGGTCGAACAGAAACCCACACCTCGCAGCAGTGCCAAGCAGGCAGAGGACAAAAGCAGAGGCTTAGAGACTGTTCCTTAGGAGTGAGGGGTGGGAGAAGCAAGAAACAGCCTTGGAGCTGTTTGTCTTGGAGCAAGGAGAGCAGAGGAGGTTCTGCTGTGAAGCGGTTGGTCGCTGGGCCTTTATCATCATTTCACAGCATCAAGTATTTATGACATTTACATCCAAAACTGTTTGCTAAGCAACAGATGGCTTAACTGGGAGCAGTGTGATGACTGTGTTAATTAACCGTTTTAGCACCACAAAGGAAATCATAGCTTCAGCTCCACTTCAGTACCTGTTACTCCCCTCCTCATCCTTCACAGAGCTTCACCTTGTTGAAGTACCTAATTTTTCCATGAAAATAAACCCAAATCCCTCTTTTCCCCCCCTAAAGTGCCCACAGTGGTTGACTGCATCCACCACATGCTTTGGAGGCAGGCAGATCTGGTCCCCAGCCTCAAGGCCCTTCCAGCCTCCCTCAAATGAAGCTGGTGCCTTTCAGGTTCCCTCGCATGCTGTAAGCCTGTGTGGTTCGAGGCATTGTATCAGGATGCCTTAGAACACAGAAACAGAGACTCAAATCCCAGCCAGGATACTTAGAAGTGACATGGAAACAGTAGTGGTGTCCTTTGAGGTGTTAAATTCTCATGGTATTCCCTCTGGAAAGGCTTTCTGATTTAAAGAAAGGGGTAAAAATGGAGCTCTGTTTGCTTGGTAGCACAGTTTGCCTATTGCCAGGCTTTCTAATCATGAATAGGTGTCAGCAGTGCTCTGGTTCAGCCACAGCCTCACCTTCCATGAGCTGGGGAATCTGTGCCTCCCCGCATTAAAGCCAGAACACAGCGATGATGAACCTTTTCCAGCCATCGAGAACTGATGATGTGGCTCCAGTTGCATCATACCCTGTGCACAGAGTATTCAGCCAGAGCCTGAGAGAATGAATGAGCTAAAATTAGAGAGTCTGAGCTGGGGATAAGTGGGGACACCTTTTCTGTTCATCAGAGGCATTTGTGTGTAAAAGGGCTGTGTGCCAGCTCCATCACATCTGGATCCAAACAGAGCAGAGACCAGACCCAGCTGCTTCCAGCTTTCATCTCCCCTGCAGCAAGCTCCCAAGAGAAGTCCTTCCTGCAGTCACCCCACTGCATTCCCTGATCTTCCCACTGCCAGCATTCCAATCTAAGCCAAAAAGCAGGGTGCAGCCCAAGAGAAGGGCTCTCAAGGACACCCTTATGGCATCCGGAGCCTAAATACCACCTAAGTGCTGGGGTGATTCCTCCTGTTTAAATACAACAGCCTCACACTGCTCTGAATTAGCCAGAGGACCAGAAGTAGCACAAGAACCAGCCCATCACCTCATTGCCACTGCAAGACTGATCATCCTCAGCCATAGAAACTTTTGGGCCAAACCATCTGCAATGCAGGCTTAGGACTTGATAGCTGTAACCTCTAAAGGTCTCCAGATTTAAGGATCTTATTTTAATTCCTCCTCCTCCTGCCAAGCATCTGATTGCTTGCATGCTAAGAAGGAAAATGACACAAGGTGCTGAGCTTGCACCACTCCAAACTCATCCATGTAAAGACACAGGGTCACCAGCGCTTTGGTGACACTAGGATAAAGCCAGGGACACAGTGCTAGCACCCATAACTGCATAATCCAGCCTACCTGGGGTGCTCCATAGACCCCCAATCCACCATCAGCTTTCCCAAAGGATTCACTGCACTGAGGAGCAGTTGGTATCCCAAATTCTCTCTCTCATGACTCAGTTAACCCAGCTCAGGGGACAAGCCATGCAGCTCGCCTGTCCTTCAGCAGCACAGCAGTTAACTCGCTGTCCTTCCTCCCCAGTGGCAAGCCAGAAGGACGGAGTTTTGCCTGCAGTAGCTTAGCCACTTACTTATTTAGCAGTGCAGTACAGCAGGTAGCTTATGGAAGCAGAAAGGTTTCAGTGACTAATTGCCAAGCCACTTGGGAATGACAAGAGGGACTAGAAAAGTCACAGGAGACAAGGGCATAAGATGACAGCTAGGTTAGCCTGAGGGGGGGATGAGAGCCTCCAAATCTGGGAAGGAAAAACAAAAGGATGCAAGAATATATATACTTATATACATAATGTATGTATTTTCCTAGAATAAAAATTCCCCTGTTATGTGAAGACAGTAAGAAACGGGGGCATAAGAGAGTCTCACCCAGCCACTTGCAGGATCTCCCTCCTGGTTTCTCACAGAAGCTCCTTCCTCCATCTGCTGAATCCCAGGCACATAATTCCAGCTGTGGGAGGGAGCAGGATTAAAGGGGCTGCTGGAGAAGGAAAAGGAGAGGCAAAAAGAAAAGAACCCAAACCCCAAACATAATAAATCAGAGATTTCCATATCCCCCATCCTGAAACAATCAGCCAACAGTGGAATTTCTCCTTGGCAAGGTAGTGTGCAAAGGATTTATGGTCCAAGTCCTGAAGGACGTTCCTTCCACATCAGCCCTGAGCCCAGGGGAATGGGAGCCCAGGCACCAGCCACTAACACCCTGCATTCAGAGGCTTTTCCTCACATCCCAGCGTTTTCCAACCCTCTTCCTTTCGTCCTGTACCAGTGCTGGCTGGTGACAGGGGAGATGCACTGATACAGTGGGACAGTCGGGAGCCACACAGAGCTGTGACAGCACCAGGGTCTGACCCTGCTCCTGCTGAAAGCTGTGCCAGTGCTTATGCTAACACACAGGTTACTCCTGCACATACTCCATCTCCTCTGCTAAAGGACCTTTCCCAAAGCAGCACATGGTATATTCCCACCTTGCCTGACTCCAACAGATCTCTGTGCTCACATCAAACACATGATGAGGGCTTCCAAAGCTGCTACTTGACCTGCTCAAAAACACACATCTGAGTCAAGAATTCAGGCAGATATCTCCAGTACAAAACACCCCAGAGGAATGAGACCAGATGTTACACAACTGTTGGTCTTTCACAGCTGGGAATTTCAAACTGATTTTAGGTCAGAGTTTGTTCTGGGATTTTTCCCATGCATATTTAAAGCACAGTTGCAAACCTTCTCTCCAAAATATGTCAATTCTTTTAATGGTTTAAACAGTCTGTTCCTCTGCAGCCTTCTGTGATGTCCATCTAGTTTACCCCATGTGCAGTGCAGCTGCCCTGGCACTGCTCAGTTAACTTCTCTCCTCCCTGAAGGATTCAGTCTGAGTGTGTAGTATCCAGGTCCATGCTGACCTCTTCCCGTTATGCAGCTGGTGCTGGACCAAGGACATTATCGTGCTGTGCTCCAAGTTATCTCAGCCTGAAAGCAAGCACTGGATCCTAGGAATGCACATTGGCCTGGGAGGTGGTGGCTGAGCAATGGGCTCTGCAGGATGAGGCAGAACAAGGAAAGTGCAGCACAACCCCCTGAGCATTGGGCTCTGCAGGAGAGCTGCTTCAGGAACACTGGTGGGACTCCTGAAAGAGGCACTGCCCTGCATCCTGCTCAGGACCAGTGATGGCCATAAACAACACCATCAAGTATTTAACCACCCCCTTTCCTTGCAAACAAACTGGAAGGCTACAGCACTGTGTCCCTCCTGCATAGCTCCACAAATCCATCACTCACCCGAGATGAGAAACTCTCCCCACATAGGCAGCATCTCCAGCTGGTACCCACAGCCAGGTACTGGGCTGTATGTGAGCTCAGCACCCAGAGGAACAGGGCTTCAGAGCATCCTGCAGCACTGGTGGGGCAGCAGCACAGAAGATGGTGCACTTTAAAGCCAAGCAGAGGGGCTGCTAGAGAAGACGTTGCAGGTTTTTGGTGTTGCTGCAGAGGGTGTTTTCTCCATTAGCTGTCACACATGGCTGTGGAAGGAGGACATTCTCTGTACTTGTACTTGTGCTTCTGGCACATGAGGAGCAACAGACAGGAGTTAACGAGTAGCCATGCTGCTGGTGGTGGTCTTGGTGCAAATGGCAGCCATGCTGGAGCTTGGTTGCTCCCTGAGGGACCAAACCACTCGGGATCAGTGGTCCAGCAAGGGCGGAGGAGTTGCCTGGCAATGGCTCAGAGTAGCAGAACACGTTGTATGAGCACGAGAGCTGACCCGGCTGTGGCAGCCCATTGCTGTGGGCACCATTCCCTGCCACACGAGCACACTGACCTGTCCTTCCCAGGTCACCTCTGCTCGGGGCTCAGCACGTGCACAGCACTGTGGTGCAGCAGCAGCAGCCAACACGTAGTCTCCCTGGCGCTCATCCTCCTTGTCCATCCCGGGTCAGTTCAACCTCCAGAGCACACAGGGGAGAGGAAGTTGCCACACGGCAGCAATCCATGTCTGTGTCTTTAGCTTTAAAAGAGTCAAAGCTTCTATTCACGGTTCTCTGCATCCCAACATAATTAATTAGTCAGAGATTTGCTGCCTGGAGGAGGGATACATGCAGGAAAGTGCTGGCTGCCTTTCCTACTCCTCTTTCCTCTGCTTCTCCTCAACAACTCCACTTGTACGCATTCATTTAGGACACCTTCTGATCCAGGTGCACTACCAGAGCCTCCAAGATGACTGTTTCAGCCTAACAAGGCAAACACAGGCACCAAGGCTATCCAGATAAAGGAACAGCAGGGAAAGACCCAGCTGGGGTCCAAACCATGGTCTGATAACACACTGTGTTATCATGCTCTAACAACTTGGCAAATGCACATTGATTGCTGTGGGCACCAGGATGGGACTGCTCTGTGTGTGCTTGTATAGACACATGCAGCTTAGAAGCAGAGGTAGCCATGCTAGGTCTCAAATGTTAATGTATAGGCGAGGCTTTGGGGCACAGAAAGATAAGAGGGCAGAAAGAAAAGGCAAGCATCAATCAAACAAAAAGCCTGATGACCATCTGTGAATTAAAAGAGGTGATGGAATGGAAACACTGAACAGGACTGAGAAATGCAGAAAGCAAGGAAAGGAGGGCAGGGGCTGGCAAGACTGGAGGGCCTCCCTGCAGCACAGCACAGCTCATGCATCCCTGAGCCCCTTATCAGGGCTTTTCACTCCTTGGTGGTGCCACTGTTGCTCAGGGGACCACAGACAGCACTGAGCGAGCTTCTCTCATTGCACTGTGCTTGCTTTGCCCCCTGCAAACCACCTCGCTCCCCTACTGTGGCTGACTGCAAAGCCCAAGGCAGCTCAGGGGTACGTAACAGATTACACAAGAGAAATAAAAGGGAAAGAAAGGAAGGAAAGCAGCAAGCAGGAAATCCAGCAAATCTCATTATCCAACAGAAACGCTCGTGTGACCAACGTCAGCTCAGCCCAGCTACAGCCACAGGTTGAAAGGAGAGGGAGGAGGAGGCTGTGCTGGCAGGGGCTTCACACACACCCCTCGCCTGCTCTCACCAGCCCTGCCAGAGGCAGCTTTCCCCTTTGTTGCACTGGGCTGCTCTGCAAAGCAAACCCTGCCTCTTACTTACCAAAAAGGCAGATCCCCATAAGAAACACACAGAACTGGGTAGCAACATTGGAGTTAGCCAGTGTAATAGGGCTGGAGAATCCTTGCCCCAGCAGTAACACCGGTGGCTCTCTGAAAGCTCTGCCATGCCATAGGAAATGCTATATGTGGAATGGGCACAATGAAAAAGCATTTCCAGGTTGTTTGCAGGATGCTGTCAGATGGCACTGACTTATTTGCGACCCAGTGCTCCCTTGCAGAGGCTTATAAGGGCTAAGTACACAGAATGCCTCCTTCACCTCTCATGGAGCAACAGTAAGTGCTATACAAAAGCTGATCTTCATTGTAATATACCCAGACAGCACAATCCCTTGCAACTAAGAAGAACAATAAATGAATGGCAAGCACACCCTACCCTAGGATAAACCAGCACAGCATCATTTATTCAGATTTCAAAAGGAATAATTGCACCTACCCTTGATTCTAAGTACCCGTGTGTAATGGAGCAGACAGCAAATGCAATTAAATTAAACGTCAACAGCATTAAACATCAGTTCTTAATGATGAACCTACCCCATCCATCAGCTAACAAACACCCTGAACTTCCTCCAGAGACCTCCATACCAGAGCTCTGTGAGCAGCTCATCCCTGCTCTGAACCAGGTGAACTCATCATCTGCAGTAACATCGTATGCATCCTATGCAGGAGCTGCCCTTCCGTGCTTCAGAAGGGACCACAAGTTATTTCTTCATAGATGCTAACTGGAAAAGGATGCAGACACATGCACCATAAACCTCTGCTTTTTGGCACCACAAGTCAAAGGACTGCTGTCACCCCCTGCCTTTCTCATAGGATGAGGACTGGGTTGGTGCATTTAAAGGTGAGGAGCAAAGTGCAGCATCCTTCTCGCCTGTGCTTGGAGCAGTGGCATGTTCCCCCACAGCCTAAACAAATGAATCCCTTGATGCAAGAGAGGTAATGAGGGGAAGCCCAAAGCGGCTGCTTCCTCCAGAAAGTCATATTTGTGAGGACCATCTCAATAGCCACTGGATCACCACCATGCAGAGAGCAGCTGAAACCTCCCCTGCCTGGCACCAGCCTAGTGCACCCCAAAGCCACAACCGGGAGATGCTGGGGGGTGGGGAAACCACTTCCAAGCATGGGCTATGGCAAAGACTGCTCTGCTCAACAGATGCAGGCCAGCACTGGGATGGCAGGAATGGCTTCAAACCCTCTTTGAGCCTCATTGCAAGTGCCTAGCTCCACAGCAGCTCCATGTAGCGCACAGCTGCCTGTGCCAGTACTGCCAGAGGGTCCTGCAGCAGGGGAATACCCAGCAGCGCGTTTCTCAGCATCTTCCACTCATACCCAACCTGTTCCAGCTTTGGATCAGGATTTGCCTCCCAGGTGTCCTCGGTGGCACAGAGCTAGCAGAATTATTGCTGAGCTGCTGCTGATCTGGGCAGCTCCAGGACAGCTGCTCCTGCACACACTGCCCAGACAGGCTCCCCTCCACCAAGCACTGCTGGGATTCAACTCCCGCTCCCTTCCCACCATATGGTCTCTCTTCTCTTCCCCTCCCTCCTTGCTCAAGCGCCTTTCCCATGGAAGCTTGCAGGGAAACGCAGCCTCCATCCCTCCCTCCACTCCATAGGCACAGCTCTTTGTCTGGGGACATGGGGTGTCTCCTTGGCTGGTGTCACTTAGAAGGGTCACATCAGCACTCGTGGTACTCAGAGCCAGAGGGCATCAAGCTGGTGCTGCCCAGGACAGTTTGCATCCACAGCCCTCTCCCAAACAGGATTTGGGCAGGACCAATGCTCCCATCTTTTAAGTTGGATGTTGCCCATTTCTGAGCGCTGTCTTCAGCACAGAGGCTGTGGAGGGATCACACATGGAGCGGACACACTGCAGTCATTCCCAACCACTTTATTTCTCCTTCTGCATTGAAAGAGAAGGGGGAAGGAAGGCATCAGCATATCTGCTAAATTAGGGCAAGTGATACAGCACTGGCTGATCTGGCAGTGGGGAAGCAGAGGAATACTACAAACTATGGGGAAAGCACAGTGCTATCCACAGAGAATCCCCAAACTCCTACATTGTTCCTTTCTTCCCCCAGACTTACTGAAATTCCACATTCAGCCTCAGGTTTCTGTGGTCTCCAAGGAGAGGAGCTGTGTGCTCCCCAGCCCCTGCAGAGCCACAGTTAGTGCAAAGATCAAGAGGGATCTGGTCTAAAGACAACATTAAAGCAGTTCCATGCAGCATCCCCACGGTCCCGCAGCCTGGGGGAGACCAACAGGTTGGGTTGGACTCAGGCACAAGGGATGGATGAGAAAGGATTACTGGGGATGCACTGGCAGGCAGAGAGTGAGTGAATGTATGTGTGTGACAGCAGCTGAGGCAGCTAAAAGACACTGAAAGAACCAATTCCCCCATGTCCTTCCAGCCCGGAGTCTCCCAGGCCTTTATGCTCAAAATGGAAACGAAGATTCAATTTCCTCCTCGGAGCTCAGCCCCTTTCTTTCCTCTTTCCCAGCCGTCCCCAAACGCTGCCCATTTTCCCCCATTCAATTATTGCTGACAGAGCCCTTTAAATTACAATGCAGGATCTTGCACTGCCTAATCCACTTAACTCAACCCCAGCTGATTAAATTGGATGCCATATGGTGGGAGAGCACTGGTGTAATCCACAGGGACAGGGACACACTTGACTCATTACCTGGAGCGCAGCACAGAGCCCTCTGTGCCGGGGCCCTGCTTGCTGCAAGGGATGTGATTTGCAACACGCTGGGCTCCAGCAATGACGCTGGCTCTGGCAAAGGTGGTGGTGCCATTAAATACAGCCCCAAGCAGCTTAAAGGCACACATTGTCCTTCCTCTCCGGTGGCATCTGGCTGTTCCCTGTGCCCAGCTGGTGCAGCAAACACTCGGTCTCCCAAGGGCACTTTGGAAACAGGGGAAATTTAGTGCTTGGTAGAAGAAAATAGGTGGGAAAGTCCATGGGGAAATGTGCTGATCACATTGATAGCTGTGACCCTCAGCCCAGGTCACTGTGCAACGAGGGGGATTAGAATTAAGGAGGTCACAGCCTAGAACAGCAGCCTGCAATGAAGGCCACAGCTGGAGAGCACATGCCACTGGTGAAAGGGAGAGTCAGGGCACACTGAGCACCTCTGGCTGGAGCACATCTGGGAGCCACCCCTCCCGCACCACTGGAGCCACACAGAATGGAACATGGGTGTCATCCAAGCTAATAACACAGCAGCACTTCCAACAATACAGTGTTATCCATCAGGAAAGCCCCATCTCAAGCACTGACAGCACGAACAGCACTGCTGTCAGTGAACACTCACATCCAAGAGGTCAGTGTGAGCCTCAGTTTGTGATGTGCCATTCAAAGTGTGAGAGATCAGTGATTTCCCAGGCCCAGAACACATCCTAAGCATCTTTCTTCTTGCCTTAGTGACCAGGTATCCCTCTTTCCCAATCAACTGCTTGACCAAATCAATCCTTAGAAGAAAGTATAGCTGCTCTTAGCCATGGCAGAGCCTTTACAAAACACAATTAGATGCAAACTAGAGAGGAACACTGATGGGCTGAGAAAACACCAGAGCAGGAGACCCAGGTCCCCTCCCACACTGCAGAATCGCTTCTCCTTAAGCATCTAAAACTGCCTAATAAACATACCAGAGAGAGAAACACATACCAGGACCTGTTGCCTTACCTTTTTGGAGGTCAGATTTTCAGGCTACCTCTAAAAGAGAAAAATCACCCCTAAAAGAACCAGCAAAACAGAAACCCACACGCTCAGAGGAGGCCAGGCTTTAAGACAACCAATTTCTGTGAAAGCAAAGGGAGATTATCAGAGCCAGCTGAGCCATCTCAGGCCCACAGACAGCATCGCCTGCCTTGCTCAAGCTTTAGCCAAAGGACCCACAAGGTCCTGAGGCTTTATCTTTACCCAGAAGGCAGCAAACCCAGTGTTTAAGCCAACTACGTGGTCGTCTCTTTTCCTCTGCACTTCTCCTAAAGCCCAGCTATTTCAGTAGCTTAAAAAGGGTGTTTAGAGGTGGCAGGGAGTGAACATGAAGTGGTTTGTCCTCACCCTGGAGCTGCCCCAAGGAAAGAGCCACAGACCCAGTCACTGAAGCACACAGCCAGTGCTGCCAGCCCTTAGGGCCACACATGGGTTTATTACTGGTGTCAGTCTATTAACAGTGATGGATGGGGACTGATGGGAAAGGCAAAGCACTCCCTTCATTAGGGATAACAATATCATTTACAGAGCATCCCCAAGGCTCTCATTCTAATGGGTGCTGAGTCCTTTTCAGCCCTACAGGTTTTGGTTGATAGGGAATGGAGGTGCTGAGCATCTGCCACAGCCAAGCCCCATGGGCCTGACCCTGGCTATGCAGTGTGCAGTGCAGATAGCCAGGCACCAAATCATTGCATGGAGGATGTCCCCTTGCTCCAGCAGCCAAGAGAGATGGAAGAGGCCAGATCCTCTCTGTCCTATAAGTGTGCATCCCTGTTAAAACTTGCCAATAACATCAACATCATGCAAAGCATTCCCGTGTTTGATGTGGTGGCACGTGGGGAGCCACAGGAACTGCAGCAGCTTTGTCCCATCTTGCCTTTTAGACTTGCATTTGGCCGCAGAGCTGGGGAAGACGCTGCTGGAGCGCAACAAGGAGCTGGAGGACTCCCTGCAGCAGATGTATGCCACCAACGAGGAGCAAGTGCAGGAAATCGAGGTAGGGATAGGGGTGGGGATGGAGCTGCTCAGTCATCACTGTCACCTAAGGGTGATGGTGAGGAAGGGGCTCTTCCACCAATGCAAACAATTCAGATGTCAATAGAAAGAATATGCCGGAGGGCCTGGGAGTTAGAAGTATCTTCCCTATGTGCCTGAAGTGGGATTGATTAAGGTCTGGTCAAGCTCATCCCAGTCCTGGAGAGGGTCCCTTTCTCCCCCTAACTGGTATTTTCCCAATTCCCACATCCCCACCCTCTGCCCAGATGTGCACACCAGATTTTAGCACCAGGTTGCACCTGGGTCACATCTGGCCATTCCCTGCCCATCCACCAGCCTCCACACTCCTTTCCCTTTGTTCTGCAGCAGCTTTCCCTTCATTCCAGTTATTCATAATCGCATTTGTTCCCAGCTGGCCCCTGGGCACCCCCATAACACAGCCCCTTTTGTTACAGGCACAAAATAGCTCTTTCTGCAGGAGGTGCAATCTAAACCAGTGTTTCAAGCATCCTTTGGGGTCAGGGCAGTATTTCTAAGAGCCCACAGAAGTGATCTTAGAGGCTTAAACCTGCTGTGCCAAGAGGGTTTTCATCCACTGGAAAACTTCTAGGGATCTGTGAATTAAAAAAGCTTGGAACCCTCTGGTTTAACAGGACACAGGGCAGAGTGAGTTCACAAGAGCAGCACATGGTGGCTCTTATAGATCTGAGAGCTGATGTCTGAGGACACCAGTGGATGGATTTAACCACCCCCTCCAGAAGCACACTCACTGCAGGATTTGGGGTCTGGTCCCAGCTGAGAGTGATGCCCCAACCCCAGTCTTTGCAGGAGGAAAGCTTGCAGTGGCAGGCTCACAGCAAAGGCTCTGCACACACACAGCAGCCGCAGGACTCCTCATATTTCACAGACTCAGAGCTTTTACCTGCATTCCTAAGGAACTGCATCTCCTGCAATCGATCTGTCAGAAAATCCAGTAACCAACTGGTCCATTTCAGTCAACTGCACTGAAGGGTCATGGTTCCAGGGGTATCAACTTTCTGTGGGTACTGGGAATAAAAGAGCAGCTGAATACAGATTGAGCCTAGTGCCCTTCACAGAGGGCAGTTCAGTGGTATTTTAGATACAGAACTATTCAGTGAGCAGGGGGTATGACTATTTCAACCAGGCAGAGGACAAATCGGCCACAGAACACACTATCAGAGGGAACAAGGGCTGTAGGATTTGCTGCCTGTGAAACAACCTGGATGTGGGATGTGGAGTGTTTCTGTTTGGCTTTTTCCTGCAGTACCTGACCAAGCAACTGGAGACGTTGCGGCAGATGAATGAACAGCATGCAAAAGTCTATGAGCAGCTGGACCTGACAGCACGGGACCTGGAGCTAGCTAACCAGAAGCTTGTGCTGGAAAGCAAGACATCCCAACAGAAGATACAGTGGTACAGCCTCCCCTCCTCCCACTGTAGCAATGCTGTGCCCAAAAGACCTTCATCTCCCCTTTCCCCTGCCCCAAAGAGCAGCATATCTCTGCTATTGAAGCCATTCTCTTATCAGTCAGGTTTTGTGGCTATTTACAACACAAGCTTGTTGCACTGATGCTGGTTAGCAGACGCCCTGGGACAAGGGCTGGATAAAGGAGTGTCTGAAGCTGCCAGGAGGGAGCCATGGCAGCCTCTCCTCAGATGTGTTTCCTTCAAGAAGAGGCACATAATGGTATTAGGGAGGTCCTCAGCACACAGCCCAGTAGCAACACCAGGCACAGATCCATCATCTAATGGAACACTGGCTAGTCCATGCTGAAACACCAGTTTATCAGTAGTACTTCTTTCCTAAAACAAGCCCATGACCAAGGTCATCCCTGGAAACAACAGACTAAGCCATGTCCTTGCAATGCAGCGTCTTTTGCAGACAGCTGTGCTGAAAGGGAGCTTTATAAACTGCGTTCACAGCCAGAACACAACTGAATCTCAGTTTGGTCTCTCTGTGTTTATCTCTATATGACATACAAGAGGAAGACAGTCAATAGCTCACCTGCTTGCTTTTAGTGCAGGGGTATTCCAGGATAGTGCTTATGTCCCAGAGGTGACTGGTTTAGCCACCTGGTTTGAGGACAGAGGGTTTCAAGTTAACACAATCCCTCACCATTGCTTTAATCCCTCCTCTCTCCACAGCTTGACAGAAACGATCGAGGGGCTGCAGAACCAAGTGGAGGAGCTGCAGAAGCAGGTGGAGGAGATGAGGAGCCTGGAGCAGCTCCGCATCCGGCGGGAGAAGAGGGAGCGGCGCCGAACCATCCACACCTTCCCCTGCCTTAAGGAGCTGTGCTCCAGCCCCAGGTATGGAGCCCTGCCTGAAGCAACCCTGCCAGCCTTCTCCCCCACCTCCTCTGCCTGTGAAGAAGGGATGTGGTGGGTTAGACCCTCTGGGGGTGCACAAAACCCCACATACACAGAACCAGCATCTCTGCCTCACTGGAACCAGTTGAGATGGTGCATTTTGTCCTATATGACTTCAGTACCCCCACCCCAGGAGCACCAGCCACACACCAAGATACACCACATGCTGCCAAGTGCTGTACAAACACCGTCAGCACTACTGCACACTTGATCCTCCTTAAGCCCCAGGCACTGTTCATTCACTGACCTCGTGAGGGCATTTCTTGCTCAGCTTTGTCCACAACAGAGGCTTCTTTAAATAGATAAGCAATCGATAAGCTTTGTAACTGAAAGCATCCTCTGCCAGAGGATATGAACAAAAGACACTTCTACTGCAGCAGCAACGGGGCTGTTTATGAGGCCATAACCTAACCCCCAGCAAAATCCACTTAATGTCTCTGTGGTTCTTTCCCCCCAGCTCCCCAGTCCTGCTCTCCCCAGTGCCTCAGGACCTCAGTTCGGTTGCTGCTCTGCAGCTGGCTCTGAAGGTCAGGCTGCCCTCTGTAACTTGGAATCTGTTCAATACCCACCAACACCCCCAGTCCTGCCTCCCAGGGAAGGCCACAGTGCTTGCTCCTCTCCAGTCTGTTCCAACTACATAGGATGCCACGGGCACTTCACTGAGGAGGAGGAGAAGCTGAGGGAAGGGGGAAATGCTTCTTACCACTCCCCAGGCAATGAAGGGGCAACTCAACCATGTCTAAAGTCTCTACCTGCCTGCCTTGCTGTTTGAATCCCCCCCACACACACACTCTCTGGAGCATCTCCCAGACACAGGACAGCAGAGCCTGTGCTGCTGGGTTTTGGCTGGCTGGGGTTTGGGGTTGTTGGCAGATGCAGTGAGTAGCTGGTGAACTCCATGATGCAGTGAGTAGCTGCTGAACTGCAGCAGGAAACACTGAAAGCCTCCCTCTTTCAGCTCAGAATGATGGAACTTGAACGCTCATCATTGCTTCACGGCAACACCGGTGGCTTGTCCACATTGATGAGTCTTCCACCTTTTAGGGTTTCATTTCCCTCCTGTCTTTCATCACTGCTACCATATGAGACTGCAGGTTCTCTGGGACAGAGACTGGTCTCTGTGTGCGGGAGAGCTCCAGCCACACCTTGTGGTGTCCTGGCACATGGAAGAGGCATATCTCACTCCATGAGCTCGGGTTTGCTCTGGGCATAGTGGAATCACTTCCATGACAATAAGACACAAGGAGTCCTTCGTGGACTCTCACTTGGTCAGACACCATCAAGGATCTTTCTTCTCTTTTAGGTATGAGGACGCATTCCAGATCCACAGCTCTTCCACAGAGTTCAACCAGAAGCCACTGGAGAGGGAGAACGAACGTCTCCAAGCCATGGTGAACTCCCTCAGGTCCCAAGTCAACCAGGAGAAGCAGCGGAAGGAGAGGGTTGAGCGAGAATACACCTCTGTTATTCAGGAGTACTCGGATCTGGAGCAGCGGGTGTGCGAGATGGAGAACTGCAAACTGCGCATCAAGGAGCTGGAAGCAGAGCTCCTGGAGCTACAGCAGATGAAACAAGTCAAGAAGTATTTACTCAGCAGAGAAGACAACTTATCCGAGGCCCTCCTTGAGCCGCTGAATAACGCCCCAGAAGCCGACTACATTGACCTCTCTGAGGAGGAGGGAGGAAAAAGCCATGGGCCGTCAATGACACCTTCCCCAAACCACCCTGTCCGCAAGAGCTGCAGCGACACCGCCCTCAATGCCATCGTCACCAAGGATGCTGTGAGCCGGCACGAGGGCAACTACACACTGCATGCGAACAACGTGCGCAAGAGGGGCATGTCCATCCTGAGGGAGGTGGACGAGCAGTACCATGCCTTGCTGGAGAAGTATGAAGAGCTCCTGAGCAAATGCCGGCAGCACAAGGACAGCGTGCGCCACACAGGGGTCCAAACGTCCCGGCCCATCTCCCGTGACAGCTCCTTCAGAGACTTCCGAGGAGAGGGACACGAGTTGGAAGAGAGGAAAACCATGGAGAAGACCATCAGCAAACACGTGGAGGCCGTGGACAAGCGGCTGGAGCAGAGCCAGCCCGAGTACAAGGCGCTCTTTAAGGAGATCTTCTCCCGCATCCAGAAAACAAAAGCAGACATCAATGCCACAAAGGTGAAAAACAAGAGCAGCAAATGAGCCCCTGCCTCTCCGCAAGTCCTGCGTGCAATCGCAACAGCCACGTCTTCTCTTCAAGCCCCAGGAAACGCCACGTGGCCCCTCTGCTTTGAAGGTTCGAGAGGTCTACAAGCAAGACAACGTCACAGAGACTCGATTCTCTTTATGGAAGCTCTGGACAACTCGTTGGGGTAATTGTACATTGTAGTTAGAGGATTCCAGAACCCGTATGATGGATCTCTGCATGAGTGACTGCCGCTGCCAGACATCACAACAGCAAACCACACCGCAAGGAACACGGATCACCTCCTCCACCCTCTGCAGCTTGTCTTACAGCCCAGTTATCTGCAAGCAAAAGCTTGGATGTCCTCCAGCATTCTCCCGCAGCTGGAGCGTTTGAAAGTCAACCAAAAGCCATCGGAACCCCAGGGGCTGCTCCAGCACACCGGCCCACTGTGGTTTGATAGCTAAGAACCTATGCTTGTGCCCAAGAGAGTTCTGTCTACGCCTTCCCCTTCCCCAAAGGGCAGTTATGTTCTTGCTATTGAAGCCATTTCTCTTACCAGTCAGGTTTTTCAGCTATTTTACAATGCAAGCTTCTTGCAACTGGAAAAACTTGAAGAGAAACAGATGATTGTTCTGTCTTCATCAGTGTCATGTAGTGTTTCAGTCCATACCCTCCAGACTTTGTAGGCACATGGGATTTCCTCGCTTTATATCTGCCCCAGGTGAAGCACTGTGCCTGGTAGGAACTCAATGACCAGGGCTTTCCCATAAGCTAGACAAGAAGTGCTATTACAGTATCAGAGACATGCTTCCATCCCATGGTCTGGGTACCAGCCCTCTGTGCTGTGCTCTTCAAGAGGCTGCCATTGCCCCATTGTAGCAAACTCCTTAAGCACAGCTTGCATGGGCTTGCAGAACTGACTACCAGTGACCTGCATGCAAGCAGAAGGATACAGCATCTCACAGTGCCAGGAGCTCTGGCCCTGGCAGTAGCACTGACCACACATTACCCCCCACTTTTGCTCTGTACATCTCCCCAGTCGAGAGGACAGATTTCAGGGTTTCTGCTGAAAATCACCTTCCTTGGCTGGGATCCTGTCTCCAAAGGTTGTCACCTCTCATGTGCACTTCCCAGCACTGAATCCTCCTCACTTTTGCTTCCACAGACATGCAAACACACAGCCAAAAGGCCACTGCAGTCTCAGGAATCACCAGTTTCCATTGCTCATGAACCTTGTATGGCCAGACACACGTTTTAGGCAGAGAAGCAGCATTTCATTACAGTTTAGTCAACACCCTGAGCACAGAGCTACAAAACACAGTGTAAGCTACCTATTCTGTACCTGCCTGGAGAAGCTCCAGGCAAGATCTAGGTTCTGTTTTCACCAGCTTACATCCCAAAACCTTGGGTGAATGGTTGGGAATTCTGCAACGCTGAGATGAATAAATGAGAATGCAGCTTTGGAGTGGGAAGACTGTTAAAATGGAATTATCCTCCAAGTCCAGGGCCTTGATATTATGAGGAGCCACCTTCCTTTCACTCACCATGGAGGTAACGCAAAAATACCCCCCAGAACACACTCCTGTGTTACACTGAGAACCATAGAGGTAAGTTGGCAGGAGTGCAATGCCCAAACCATACCTGCTCCAGAGGTCTCCTCCTCAACCCATCCTCCACCATCCACTCTGCTCTTCCATGCTCTGCATTTTCAGGTGCCCCAAACTCAAGAAGCACCAGGAGCCGCACGCACGACCGTGGCTACCAGCTCTGTAACAGTATGGAGAACCTTCATGCCTTATTTATTTATAATGGAAAGCAGTTGTCTAATAAAAGAAAACAAATAAAACTGAACAAGAGCAGCAGCAGAAGCAGCGTTGGTGATTTTCTCAGAGCATCCATCCATTAAAGTCACTGTTTGTAGCAGGGTATGGCTTGAATTAGTGCTGGTTCAAGCTGACCCTGCAGCCCTTTGGCTGCTGCAGAGATGTGGGAAGAGGATCACCTTAAACAATCCCACATGAATCAGCATCACTGTGTATAGCAGATTAAGCAGATTTTCCAATGCTTTATTCTTTCTTGTGTAAAAAGGAACACTGATGTTCTCAAAGCCAGGACTTTCCTTACAGCTCTTTTAAGAGCAGCAGAAGAGTTATTTCTTTGATTTATATGTACAATTTGGGTCATGATAATGCTGGAGGCCTCCCTGCAGAAAGCAGAGCGAATACACCAAACCCTACTGCTGCGTTACTTATGTAACATACATTCTATGCACTTGGACCACTAACATTTGCCACATGATGGAAACCCCTCTTTGCCAGCTCTGCAGCCTCTGTAAATCCGCACCATCTCAAAGCTGGCAATTCAAATGCTATTTTTGTTTAGGGCTTTCTTGAAAGCCTCAAACCCAAAGCTGACGGATGGGAGTAACGTGGCATTAGAATTTGGCTTCACAAAGGACCAGCTGCTGTGTATGAGCAGTTTGTTCAGCTCAGTGCTGAGGGCATTTTCCTCTGCATCCAAAAATATTAGTGGCCATATATACACATCCTGATGACTCCGTGAGTCACAGTCACTTGATTCTTTCCTTCAGTGAGGCTTTCAGCAATCAAAGGAGGGGAAAATAAGCATTTCCTGGTCTTTTAGCCAAGCTTCCATCTAAACTTTGCATATTGCTTTGAAAACACCAAGGAAAACTACAAACTCCATTAAGAGGTAAGAGGAGAGTATTAAGCAACCACACTGCTGACCACAGAAGCAGGTCTAATAGAGCAGCAGCTATTTAACAGCAGGGCTCTGTGGTTAAAGACAGAAAGAAAACTACTGCATGCAATTGAAAAGGATGAGGGGAAGTCTGATACAATAGCAAATAATGATTTAATTCCAGCATCTGGCAAAACCAATGAACCCGTGCAGCTCACAGCAATAAGATCAATAAGGGCATGGCTTGCCAAGAATTCAGCTTTATGCTGAACTCAAAAGATGACATTGAGACAAGTGCATTGATATCACATCTAGTCTGGCTTCTTCTCATACCACCCATCAGAAACCCACCCAGCATCACAAATAGGGATGGAGCACTTGAAGCATGAGTTCAAGGGATTTACAGAGCTCAAACCCTCATGGGGAAGGAGATTCCTGACTCAGTCTTACCTCTCTTGCAGGAGCTTAACCCTTCTGGAAGGTCCCTCAAAGAGCTGATTCCTCCTGCATTAATGGCTCATGCCCTCACTCACACGAGGAGCAACGAGCTCCTTGACATACCAGCTTTGCATCACCTTTCAGGGATGGCTCTTTACAGCTCTTGCTCCCTGATGAACACCATGCCCAAACAGGGAGAGCTCGCTTTCTAAGCCAGTTCATTGTCCATCTTAAACATCAAAAGCTTGGCTCCCCTTGGGTTAAAGTAAGACCTAGCCCCCCTAAGCCCTCCCTGGTGTGGAGAGCTGTTTCCAGCCATCATCCTGCTGTTTACAGGGCTCTTTGGGCATCTATATCCACCATCACAGAGTGGGAAGGAAGCAAAACCACAAACACATCCCGTTAGATGGGACTGCCTCCAGCTCTGACCTTCAAGCCCATTTGCCCACCCCACAACTTGTCCTTGGTGTGTTACCAGCACAGTGACAACACCAGTGTGTTTGATACCAGTGGGCAAAATGAGTCATTCTGCTTTGTCTACTTTACCTCTGGCTACAAATCAGTTACCTGTTCCTGATAGAAATTAAGGTCACCAGATGGCATGGCTTGTGTCTGACACTGCTGGGGGGATCTTTAAAGCATTTCAGCAGAGTCTAGATGGGAGAAGCAGAGCAGAACCTCAGGACATAGAGCTCTGATTAGAACAAAGCATGGAACCCTTTAGATGGGACCCAGCTCAGCTCCTCAATCACTGTCATATCAGCTTCAAAACACCCTTCTTGACTTCACCCACCCTTTTAAAAAGAAGACAGTCAGCTCCTGTCACAACACCAGAGTAAACGACAGCCCCATCCCTGCCTGTGCACTTCCCTGCTGCCAGAAATAGCGATTCCTGCCCCTCCCAAAAGCCAACCTGACAGCTCCAAAAAGCTGTGGAGGATCCAGCATCCCCCAGTGCTTCACTCCCCTGCATCCCCCATCGCAGAATGATTTGGGTTGGAAGGGACCTTAAAGATCATCTAGTTCCAACTTAGGCATCTCTCCTACGGACCTGGAAACACATAACAGCATTCAAAGCTATATATACATATACATATAGATGTAGATGTCTTTTTTATCACTCTTGAGCAGATCAGATGAAGCTGAAGCATCCCAGGTGCAAAGTCCAAGTACATGGAAAACTCTGGATGTGTTTTCAGTGTCACTGCTGCCCATCACTGCTCAACGTGTGGGAGTGTGGGATGCAGGGAGGAGCATACAGTCCCCACCACTGCCCGCACCCCAGAGCTGGGAGTGACCTGCCCACAGACCCTATATAACCCTTTACAATTCATAACCTATATAACCTCCTACGCTCTTCCACAGTGCCCCACACACCCCAGACCTCCAATACCCACCCATGGGTCCCCACAGACACCATATACCACTCAAGCTGCCCTACAGATCCTATATGCCTCCTCCCCAAGATGACCCATAGACTCTATACGCTTTATAACCTATATAACCTCCTATACTTTATAACCTATGTAGCATCCTACACCTTCCCAAAGTGCTCCACAGACCCCATATACACCCCACAACTGCTGCACCCTCCCACGGTGCTCCAGAGCCCATAATCCCCCCCCGACCTCCCATGTCCCCACACAGTGCCCCACAGATCCCTCCACATCACATCACTGACCCCATACACCCCCCACACCCCATGCCTCACCCCGCCCCCTTGGCCCCAAGCACCCCCCCCAGGCCCCGCCCCGGAACGCTGCGCGCAGCCGCCGTTTCCGTAGGGACGCCGTGGCAGCGCTGCACCGCGGGGGCCAAGATGGCGGCGCACACGCTGAGGGCCCTGTGCCGGCCGCGGCTTGTCGCCACCCTGTTCTCGCAGCGGGCCTGCGCCGGGACCGAGTACCGGAGCGCGTACAGCCTGGACAAGCTGTACCCACCGCGGCAGGACGGCGACAGCACCGGCACCACCCCGGTGAGGGGGGGCGGGAAGGAGGGAGAAGACGAGCGAGGGGCGGGGCTTGGTGCTTGAGGGAGAGGGTGGGCGGGGTTTAAGCCAAGGGGCTGTGCCATCGTGGGTGGGCGGTGCTTAGCGCAGCTGGAGCACACGGGGTGGGCGTGGCTTCGCGAGGGGGGCGTGGCTTCGTGGCTGTGCGTGGTCAGGCTGCTCGCGGTCCCCGCATCGTGCCCTGTCCCCTAACACAGCATTCCATGGTGTTTTCCAGGAGGAGCAGCAGCCACCGACCCTCGATATCCCCATGAGTGAGTCCCCCCACTGAAACCAGCCCAGGCCGTGGTGCTCGGCCACATCTGCCCTGGGTTAGGTGCCCGGAGGTGTTAGCCTGGATCGTACCTGTTCCAGCACCAGCAGGAGCTGTGCCTCCGGGTCAGCACGCTGCCGCACTTCTCTTCCAGGTCGCCTGACTGTGACCTACTGCAGGAGCAGCGGCCCTGGTGGGCAGCATGTTAATAAAGGTGAGGAAGAGCTTCTCCCCCTTTGATGGGAAAGTCTTCAATTGCTTCCCTGTATTGGTGGTAAAACATTGAGAACTTGAAGTTAAATCACAGAATAGAGTTGGAAAGGACCCTAAGATCATCAAGTTCCAACCCCCTGCCATGGTTAAAGAGCATCTTTGTGCTGCCCCATGCTGAGCTTTCATTATCATTACATTTTAACACAACTCCCAAATCTTCACAGTGCTCAAGACCACTGGTAATGCATTTGATTCTCCTCCTCTGACTGGGAGCACTGCTGCTACACTTGCCACATGAAGCACCACCTCTGTCTCATCTGTTCAACCAGCAGCCAGTTGGTTTCTGGGACTTTAAAGCACAATAAATTCTCAACTTAATTCAAATAATCTATAAATCCTGCCATTAAAACTAAGGTGGGTAGTGACTGGCAGCACTTGCTGTAGAAAGGCAAATATCATGACAGGGTAGCCATAAAAATCTAGAGATTGCCTTTTAGAATGGTATGTAAAAATACAGAATCATGGAATAGTCAGGGTTGGAAAGGACCTTAAGATAACCAGGAAAAAGGTGATCTTTCAGGACAGTAATGCTGGAATCACCCTATGTCCAAAGCCAGCAGTGAACAGAATGAGTTATCTCATAAACCTTAGGATGTCAAGCCACTACATAGAAAAATACCCTGGTTTTCCTCCCAGTGAACACCAAGGCAGAAGTTCGGTTCCACTTGGCATCAGCAGACTGGATTCCAGAAGCTGTAAGACAGAAAATGGCATCAATGGTAACAACCTTCCCTTGTAGCCACAATTTAAACGTCACTTTCAGATGTGACATGGCAAGGTGGCAGTGACCACATCCCGTTTTCATCTCTGCAGTACAGGAACAAGATAAACCGAGCTGGTGAGCTGATGGTGACCTCTGAAGAGAGTCGCTACCAGATGAGGAACCTGGCCATTTGCTTAGAAAAGATCCGAACCATGGTCACGGAGGCTACGGAGCAGCCCAAGGTGGTGTCTAAGGAGACAACGCAGAAATTAATAGAGAGGTATAGCCATTGAAATGGCCTTTTATTGGGGATGGATTCAGATCATTGTGTGACATGATTTAGGTTGCTGTTTGTACAATCTTCATCCTTATTTGGACTTCCTTTGCTAAGAAATTCACTGATCCATCAGATTTTAACCACTTCCCCCCCCAAGAAGAGGGGCTGTTTTTTCTGTCTGTGGACATTTGTCATCAAATCTATGCTATAATATATATAATATAATATATATCATTATTATTTTATAATTGAGAAAGTTGAATATTAAATGTTTGAATGTTTTCTTGGTGCCCTAAAGGAGCTTTTAACCTTGTTTTAGGGTGGAAAAAATGAACCGCGAACGACTACGACAGAAAAAGATACACTCAAACATAAAGCAGAGCAGGAAGGCAGACTTTGACTGAGAGAGCAGGGATCCCAGCCCTCGGCGTACCAGCTGCATAAAGAACTGGCGTTGGCAGCTGTAGATGGTGCTGAACTCATGAGCTCTGTTGAATAAAAATGGTCTGAAAATGTACATAAAGATACAGAACATCTCCTTTTGAACTGGAAAATGATTGTTCTTGTTTGAAACAAAAAACTCAGGGGTTTGAATGATACACACTTTATAATATAGAATATATAGAATATATTCTATATGTAATATATAGAATATATAAAATACATATTTTTATAAATAATATATCATTTATGTTGTATATATACTAATTCTTTGTGTCCTTCAGGCCTCTGTTCTATGAGAGCACCCTCTGCTGCTGAGCACAAAAGCAGCAGTTGATGTGGCGGGGCGGGAAGGAAAGGCAAGAGTAAAAGTATAACTATGTACCTAAGTACAATTCACCATTTCAGGCATTTTCCATTCATTTCAGTTGATCTTTCCCTGACCATAAGGTGCACCTCATTGTGTTAACCTGACCTAAAGCCACAGCAGTAATCTGGCAGGAGGTGGGTTCTTAAAGACCAAACCACCCCATAAGTCCAGGAGGATGCTGGTCCTTGGGGTGCGACACCAAAGCACCTCAATGAGTCTCTCAGGCTTCGGGAGTCACTCATGAGGGGGTCCTGTGGGTAACATGGGGTCTGCTGCTGGGGCGCTTCATGGGGGTGTCCTCAAAACCACCAAAATCACCCATTTTTCATCCTCTGTCAGGGCCCCAGTGGCCTAATGGATAAGGCACTGGCCTTCTAAGTCAGGGATTGTGGGTTCGAGTCCCACCTGGGGTGAGCAGAGGTGGCTCTGTTTTAGGTAAAAACCCAAACAAGAGAGGGAAGCGCTCTCTGCCGGTCCCTGGATGCTCTTTGGCATTCCCTTTGGAATGGGGGGAGTCGTGAGCTCTGCCCTTACCCAGCCCAGATTGACATTTACATCTGCAAATGAAGCACAGCTCAAAGCCCACACAGGCTGCCAGGGGATGCAGCATCACATCAGAGCATCCTGATGCACCCCTGCACACCAAGGCCAGCAAAGATGAAGTCTGCTCCTGCTTAAAGCTTTTCACCATGGCTGCCGGCTTCCCCCCTCACAGCAATAGGCGGCTGCAGCTCTGAGCTGTGCCCTGGGCTTTGCAAATGAGTGGGGTTCTGCTGTTTTAAATGTGTTTCTGACACAGAATCATCACAGGAACATCAGCCAGGGGAGCAACAACCTCACCTGAGGCTTCCCGCAACCAGGACACGTCACCATCCCCTGCTCTCCAGGCCTCCTTACCCAGGTTTTGCCATGAGATTTGCTAAGCCGTGCTTGAAGCCTTGGACACCGCGGAGCGGGGGATCCACTTCAGAGACTAAAAGCGTATTATAAAGCTGGTTTTGTACATCAACATCTCTCCTGGGTGAAGATGCCCGAGCCAAGGGTTAGGGAAACCCAGGGGGGGATGCTCATTCGCCTGTCACTGCAGCACCGACCCCCTCCACACACCGAAACACCCCAAAACCGGCTCTGTTCCGCGGAAGGGAAAAGAGTCACCCCAGATGGGACTCGAACCCACAATCCCTGGCTTAGGAGGCCAGTGCCTTATCCATTAGGCCACTGGGGCTGCGTACAGACGCCTTTTTTTTTCAGTGCCGTGACTTAACTCTCTGCTGGCCAGAGGGGACGCGGCCGCCATGAGGGGGATGCGGGGCCTCCCTCAGCACCAGGCAGCGCCGTCCCCATCTCTGCCCACAGCGCAGGAAGGAGACGATGTTGGGGGCACGGAGACCCCCGCAGAGGGCCCAGCTCCGCCCGCCGGGCCTCAGCCCGCAATCCCGCACCGGCAGAGCGGGAGGAGCCCGTCTCCACCGCCGGGTCCCGCTGCGCCGAGCCGCGCCCCTGCTTTCCCCGCTCCGGCAGCCCCGTTCGCTGCGGGGGGGTGGAGGGCAAAGATTGGCTTTTGCGCGGCCCCAGTGGCCTAATGGATAAGGCACTGGCCTCCTAAGCCAGGGACTGTGGGTTCGAGTCCCACCTGGGGTGGGGGCGGCTTTTTTCTCCACCTCCTTGCATTGGAACCCCAAGGGAAAGCATGGGCGGAAGGGGACACACACACACACACCAAACCCTGTAACTCACCAGGCGCTCCCTGCAGCAATAAAAGCCACATCCTGACCGACCCTACCCCTTTATTCCATCCCCGGTAACCGGCAGCAGCTGCTGCTCAGCCCTCACCCTGTGTCGGGCTCCGGTTCGTCCCCACCGCCGGCATAGGGCGCTCTGAACCGCTAAGCACGAATGGGGTTTGCAGGGCAAAACGCCTCCCAAAGCTGCCCCAGCACAGGCACTGACACCCCGGGGTGCTCTCACCCCAGGGGGGGCCGAACGCTGCACCCCCTTAAGCCATCGGCACAGCGAAATTAAACGGTTCGAGGCTCTCCCGTGGCTTTAAAACAACCACGAAGGGACTCGAACCCTCAATCTTCTGATCCGAAGTCAGACGCCTTATCCATTAGGCCACGTGGTCCCCCGTAGCTCTGCTTTGGGGACAGCGGCAGACACCGGGGGTACCAAGGAGTCCCTGGCATCCTCCCCATTCCCATCCCGTCTGGGGTCATGGCTTTTCCTCATGCCCAGCACTGGGTGGGGGGTTCCCTCCTGCCATGGGACTCCATGTGCTAATTGGTCATCACAGACCCCTATTGCCACCCGTTCTGCCAGTTTACCCTGTATGTGCTGATGTCTGCAGCTGTGACGTTCCCCTCCTGCCACCAACCCAAGCTGTTCTGAACACAAATATAACCCCAAATGCAGAGCTGACACCATCCAGGAGACACCCCCAACGCAGAGCAGCTGGGGTCACCCTCCAGCTGCCAGGGGCACACAAGTCCAGGCTTTCCCTGCCACATCCCCATGGAAAGGCAAAGCCAACACCATCACACCCAGCTGAGGCTCTGTGTGAGGGAGGGAAGCAGTGCTTGGGCATTACTGGGAAAGAAAGATGGGGAGAGCCAAGACCCTGGAGACAACTTGCTCTTGACAGTGACAGCATTCAGTGTGATGGGCACAGAGTCAACGAGACACAGGGAGGGCATTTAGCCCCTGTTCATTATCAATAACACCTCCTGATGCAGCTCAGCTTCTCCCTATACCCTGCATTCCACATCTAACCCTTAACAAACCTGCCACAAGGCAGGAAGGTGTTTTAACCTCTTCTATATCCATGGGAGTTTTGGGGACACGTTGGCTCCTGGGGTCCCTTCAGCTCAGCTTCAACCAGCACGGCTTTTCTGCCATGCCTCAAACTAAAGCTGAGCAGGAACACACCGGAGAGCAAAGCCTGCAGGAGATGAGCACTTGCCATGTGCCTGGGCCTTCAGCAGGTTTGCTGCTCTCCGAGTCATTTCCTCCCACACCTAAGAGGGAAAAACTACTTAGAAAGAAACTTTACTTTAGGCTTTACCAGTGTGGTCTCACCCTGACCACAGCTGCCTTTTATAATCCATTAACTCTGGAGGAAAAGACCCTCCAGGTAGCTTTTTAATGCAACAAACCTGAGGTCATTACCCAAAAGACACTTATGAGGAGGACTCTGGTCCCCGGGCAGCAAAGCCAAACTGTGTGACCCCAGTGGCCTGCCCCTCACTGAGATGCAGTTGCTGGCGGAGGGAAGCATCCTTCCCATCAGAGCTTGTCCTGCTCCGGGAAGAGGTTGGTGCGGTACCGGCAAGGTTCTCATCCCCCAGCATCCACTGGCTTTCTGTTGGGGGTCAGATGCAGCTGATGGCACAGGGAGCATCCAGAGGAGGTAAAAATGCAGCTGAATTCCCTGCAGAGCCCTGAGCTGACACAGACCCAGCTCTGCCCAGACAGGGCTAATTAAACAGTGTTAACTGCTCTGCTTCTGCACCTTCTGGGCCACCTGGAAAGAAGCCCCAGCCAGAACCATCCTTTCATTAACACCTCTCCAGATATCATCCTTTCATCAGCAGGTCCCAAGCATCCACCTTTGCACTGAGGCCCGGGGGCTTCCCTTCTTCATCAAATCGTAGAATCCAGACTGGTTTGGGTTGGAAGGGGCCTCATCCAGTTCCAACCCCTGCCACTGGGGATACCTTCCACTAGAGCAGCTTGCTTCAAGCCCTGTCTTTTTCATGGGCTCTAAGCTGTGATCACTGACCAGGAGCAGGTAACAGCATCATCCCAACGCCATCGTGTACAGCTCCTGTACAGCAGGCTGTGTATTGCAGTCGTCGGCACAGAGAGCAAGCCTGGAGCTGCTGGGGGGGAACTCACTGCCCCAAAACACGTACAGTGCACCGAGCCGGGCAGCAGCAGCAGCAGGAGGAGGAGGAGGCTCGGCAGCTCTACGCGGGCCTGGCTGCGCTAAACCGGGGAGAAAACGCACAGAAACGGGGTTGGCAGCAGCAAAACGTTGGGTGCTCACCCCAGATGGGACTCGAACCCACAATCCCTGGCTTAGGAGGCCAGTGCCTTATCCATTAGGCCACTGGGGCTGCGCACGGCGCGCGCCCCGGCCCGCGGGAACGGCCCGGCCCCGGCGCTGCGGGGGCTCGTGGAGCCCGCAGGGGAAAGTGGGGGGGGAATCACCCGGGGGTCCCGGGGAACGGAGCCGGGATGCACCGGGAGCGGTAGGGCCGGGCGGGCGGACACGGGGCCAAACCGGGTTCGCTTCTTCCCCCCACCCCGCCGGGGGAAGAGGCGAGAAGGGAGAAGCGGGAAAAGATGGAAATGGGGAAGGGAAAAAAGGGTCGACCACGAAGGGACTCGAACCCTCAATCTTCTGATCCGAAGTCAGACGCCTTATCCATTAGGCCACGCGGTCAGTCGTAGGGAAACCCCCCAGCGGTGCTGCCTACCCCCAGCCCGCTCCCGTCGCCAGTCCCACTGGGTACCCCGGGATACCGGCACGGAGCATCCCGGAGCACGCCCGGGAAGGATCCGCTGTCTGCAGGGCAGGGGAAAAGCAAGGGTGGGATTCTCCGGCTGCGATCGCTGCGCTGGAGCCTGGGACGGTCCCGCAGGCAGGGCCGGGATGCTTTGCTGGGGAGAGGCAGAAGTGGGGTGATGCGGAGTATAGGCTCTCACTGAGCATCCAGGTCATCCCATCACCTCACCCAGCCTCGCAAGAGCCACAGGGTTCGGCCTGCCTCCCTTCTTTGCCCCCCATATGAGCTGCTGCGGGAGGGATGCCGTACAGAGCATGCAGATCCTTGCTGCAGCGGGACCCAGTGGGTACCAACGGTTTGCAGAGCAACAGGACAGGTTTGCATCTCCAGTGTACTCACATCACACCAGCTTCTGGCAGATCCCACCTCTAGTGATGCTATCACCCACCAGCGTAAGCTCCTACAGCCAACACAACCATCAAGCCCCAGCACGGAGATCACCTCTGCTTCTCCTTGTGCCCCTTATATGCAATCCAAACCCACTCTTGTGGCCCATATGCTTCCCACCTCCTATCTCAGACACAGCCGCACACCACAGTGAGATGCCACCTCGGGTGCCCCAGCAGGATGGGGCTTTCAGGGCAGACAAGAGTTGGAGCTGCTCCCCTGCAAGGGAACCATCACTTGGAGCACCTCAGGGTATCACTGACATCACGGCAGTGATGGAGAGGAGAGCAGCTGAGGGAAAGAGACAGAGATGTTAAAAGAAAAGGTCTTTGAGCCTTTAATCTTATCTGTGAGGGCTCGGAGAACAGGACCTCAGGAGGCACAAACACATCAGTGGGTGTGTAAAAGGCTCAGTGCTTTGTGAAATGAGGACATCCTCCAACACCCACAGCCTGGGCTGCTATGGAGCAGGACCAGGCTTGAAGAAGAGCAGCCTCTCCTCTGCCTCCCTCCTCCCTTCCCATCACACAAGCACTAATTCCTGATCCATTTCAGTGGGGTTGCAGCAGCCTCTCAGCCCAATAAATGAGACAAGATTTGCTTTGAGTAGCTCTGGCTCCTTGCCTTTTCTTTGTGGAGATGGGCCCTTTTCTTTCCTCTCCCTCAAATCGTTGGGGTTGGTTTAATGACTTTATTTTTGCCTTCACCACAACTAAAGGCTGCTCCCCTGAGTGCATCAGACCATTAGCAAGTCCTTCCTTCCAATGCAAATAAATACATAAAAAGTCTAGCTCCTGCTTACAGCACATCCATCCCTCATTAATAAATAGCAAATCAACTTCGACACAACGAGTGACGTGTCCTGCAACTGCTCATAAGACACCCGGGTACCATTTGTCTCCTTATTTAGAAGCAGGAGATGATGCAGCGAGCTTTTATAGCTATCCTCACCTTCTCTCTTGGGACAGGTAAGTGCAACAGGGATAGAAAAGCTTTGAGGAAGTCTGTTCTCATCTGCATGAGAAGGGATTTGCCTGTGTTAATGATGGTTTTCATCCCCACAGCTCCAGGCCCTTTCTCTTCTGGTGCATCTCTCACACAGGTTAAGAACTGCCTGATCCTTTCCTGATTCAAGTGGAATTGTTTTCTTTAGCAGGGGCTGCTCCCAGGTACATCTGCACCTACTACGATGTGGTTGAGTACCTGAACATCTCCTCCCACAGCAAGCTGCATGCACACATACTGCCCAAGACAGACTTGAACGAGCCTGTGGAGGTGAAGATGGATTTCATGCTGATGGCTATTCTCTCTGTGGTAAGGACCCAAAACCCCCATTGAGTCTTTATAAGAGAAAACTGGGTAATCCCTAGGTTGGGATCTGGGTCTTGTGCCAGGCAGGGCTGAGCCAGCAAGGCCACAGGGGTGAAAATCAGCCCCTTTGACTTCAGCTCCCTGCTGTTATGGAAGTGGGGTTGGAAGATCCCGAGTATTTCCTCCCACCTGCTCCCAGGAAGAAGGGCAGAGGCAGGTTCAGGGGACCTGCTTCATAGGAGGCTCTAAACCCAACCCCGCAGAGTGCCTCAGCTGAGCAATGCAATTGCAGGGCACTGGCATGGAAATGGTAACCAAAACCTGTTTCTTTATATACCCCATTGGGCTGCTCCCACTCTTCATCTGCAAGACCAAGACCCTTGAGCTGAGCCCTTGCAATCTGTGCTGCCTGCTGCAATAGGGCGATAGGGGCAGGCTCTGCGCTCTGCATGGGATGTACCTAAGACAGTCAGGAACATGTTCCCTTTTGTTTCCCCAGGTCGAAAAGCTCCAGACGGTCACGTTTTACTTCGTTTTGAACCTGGTGGGTCCCTCGGGAGTGTTTCTCTGCTGTGACACCCAGCACAGAGGCTGCTGCTCAGCCCCCGCGCTCATTCCTCCCCTCTTTTACCCCAGGAGTGGAAAAACACTTTTGCAACCTGGAACCCACAGGATTTCTGTAACATTTCCAAAGTCGTTCTGCCCATGGAATCCTATTGGTCTCCCCCCATCTTCATTTTAGAGCGGTACGTTCCCCTTTTGCTTTTATCTACTGCCTTAAGAGAGATACAATGGAATTAAAGTGCTGGTGTTATTGTAGGAAATGGGATAAACTCATGTGGTTAAAAGTTGTTCCCATGAACTCTCTAAAGCCAAGAACCTTGTAATTTAGGTTAATGGTGACCACGGTTCATACAAAGCACTTTGTGGCTCTGTAATACTGTAACATCACCAGAATGTCCCACTTGGGCTGTAGTTAAAGCTGAGGAAGCAGCAGAGACTGGATGAAGCAACCCTTAGCAGTTAGTTGTGAGATACAGGATGAGCTCTGCGGGTCTGATAGCGATGGGCACCAGCTCTTTAGCTGGGATGGAGGAGGGAGGCAGCTCTGCAGTGAGCAGAGCCACCACTGAGCCCTGCCCTAGATGAGAATGGAAGCGAAGGAGAGAGGAAGGAGCTCAGGAGGATGTGCAGAACTACAGACCTCAGTTCAGAGGCACTCACCAGCCCTTCCTCAAGCCCAGGTTTCCTCCTCACTGCTACATCCTATAGGTGGGTGACGGCACAAAGCCCCCATGGAAGGATGCTTACAGCCCAGTGAGGAGCACCCCAGCATCCTGGAGCTCCATTGTTCTCTGCTTTTGTTTCCTCCAGAGTGAATGGACAAAACGCCAACTTGGATTACATGAGCATCACGCACA
The DNA here is from genome assembly GCF_033783945.1 of Neopsephotus bourkii. Lineage (NCBI taxonomy): Eukaryota > Metazoa > Chordata > Aves > Psittaciformes > Psittacidae > Neopsephotus > Neopsephotus bourkii. Next base: position 6,725,320 of record NW_026902223.1, read on the forward strand.
ACGGCAGCTTCAACTCCACTCAGCCCTTCCAGGTGACCTTAACCTGCAGCTTGATGATCTTCAAGTTCCCCTTCGACACCCAGACCTGCAACTTGAGCATAGCCTCATTTCTCTACCCAGGTACAGCAGCAAGCTGGGCTTTACCGCATCAGCTGGGCTAAACTTGCAGGGAGGGGAAGAGATGGGATGGACCCCAGCTCACTCCTGGGTGCCAGCACCACAGGCTCACAATGGGTTAGTGGGGTTGAGGTCATGTAATTCATGTGGAAATGAGGTAGAACACTGTATTCTGTTTGGCACGTTTCCCAGTGGCATCTTGGGATTTATCTGGATGCTCTGTGGCAATTCCCCCTCCCCAGGACAAACCAAGAGACCAGGTGGCTTCCTGCAACAAGGCTACTGGTTCACATCCAATTTGGCTCCTCCTTAAACATACCTCAAAGGCATGGATATGAGAGGAGGTTAAGGACAGTTTCAGGGGTCCAAACTGCACTCAGAGCTCATCTCAACAGGAAGGGGTGAAAAATAAGCAGAAGTAACACAAAACCCTCCAGCTCCAGCACAACTATCCTAATTTCCCCTCTGATCTACATTCCCAAAGGTCCAGCCAAGCCTCTTGACCGGAGTCCACTGATGGGCAAAGAAACCCCAGGAGTGCAAGGAATGCTGCCTTCCCCATCTGCAGGCACCCTTGGTTGGGAGGGAAATGGAAAGGAGATCTCTGACCCCTAATAAATAACCTCAATTCTACAACTTCTCTCCTCCTTTGCCTCCTGCCCAACAGCAACAGACCTGGTTATGAAGACGAAGCGGACACCAGAGGATATGATGAGAGACAGCCAGAGTTACTTCCTAACTGATGGAGAATGGAAGTTCACCAACCTCAGCATCGTTGAATACATGGAAGACCTGGATGATGGACAGTTTTCTGTGGTCACCTACATGGTATAGCAATACTTTCATGTTAGATTGCACTGATTTGCCACCAAAAGGGGGAAAAAGCATGAAACGGCGATTTTCTACATTAGAGAACAGGGCTTTGCCCAAGGCAGAAAGTTATCTCCTGCTCACCTGTATTTTGTCCATCTTCTCCAACAGATTTCCATGGAGAGACGACCCACTCTGTATATTTTGAACCTGATCCTGCCAACATGCGCCCTGTATCTGCTGGACATGGCTGTGCTGTTTGGACCCAGCTCTCTCGAGGAGAAAATCGACTTCCAGATTGCCATCATCCTCGGCAGCTCCATGCTAGCTGTGATTCTCAACAACATCCTCCCAACGTCCTCCAACAGACCCCCTGTAATAGGTACTCATCTCAATAGGAACTAGCTGGGTTTTACACAGGTACCAACCCTGAAGTTGGGGCCTAAGCCTGAGCCTCACCCTTGAACACTGTCAGGGATGGGGCAGCCACAGCTTCTCTGGGCACCCTGTGCCAGTGCCTCAGCACCCTCACAGGGGAGAGCTTCTGCCTGATGTCTAATCTAAATCTCCCCTCTGTCAGTTTAAAGCCATTCCCCCTTGTCTTATTCCCACAGGACCTTGTCCAAGGCTCTGCTTCAGCTTTCTTGTAGCCCCTTTAGGCACTGGAAGGCTGTTCTGTTTCCCTATTGTCCTGCAGTGGTGTTTTTCCTGGGCACCTTCCTCCTCATGATCATGGCTGTGTTAGACACCTTCCTCCTGTTGCACCAGAAGCACAAATCCCTCTACTTAGACAAGGTTCTCAGAAGCTTCCAGCAAGGTAAACCCACAACCTCTTAGACCAGTTGGTTTGGTGCATTTTACCGCGGGTTCCTTTGGGCGAGGGTTGGTTTCAGTTGTGGCAGTCACCCACCAACGCTGACATCTGCTCTTCACAGATGTGCACACCAAGCTGACAATGAGAACCATGGCCAAGCAGAGCACAAAACACCTGGCCAAGGATGGTGCCCAACAGCCAAACCTTCCCAAGAAGGCCCAGGGAAAGGGACAACCAGCCAAGCGCCATTGGCAACCACAGGAGCAGGACCTGTTCCTGCCTGCTCTGGAGAAGGTGCTTCTCTACAGCCACTTCTTCCTGTCCCTGGTTTTCTTTGCTATTATTTCTGTTAAATGGAGCAGCTGAAGCCCAGCTCTGGGTCAGTTGCTCTTCCCTGCATTGCTTCTAACCCTTCTGTGTAGCTTTTATCCAGCTTCATTCATTGAGCCGCAGTTGTTTCAGTAACACCATCACAAAGACAAATCCACAGGGTGTGAGATCTGCATGCTTAGCTCTTCATGCTCTGTTCAGCAGAACTACATCTGCTTCTTAAAGCACTGTGTGGCTAGCAAGGTATGTCAATAAAGCAGTTGTGAAATCTAGGGCTAACACCTCCATCCTATTCCTCTGTAATTCTCACCACACGCATGACCAATGGAAAGGGATTTAATGCCCATCTCTTACAGAGATGTTTCCATTTTGGGGAAGGGTGTTGGAAGAATCCCACCTCAGATAATGAAATAAACCAGTGCAAGTCTGAAGCATTTGTTTCTGTGAGTTTCAGTGAGCTCTGCACCATCCAGAAACCAGGGACAGAGAGAACAGGATCACCAAGGTTAAAGAGGTGATAGGTGGGATGTTTCAAACAGATAAAAGCTCTTTTTTAATGTATCTCAACACATCTACATTATTTCAACTCCTTTTGCAATTGGCTGTATTTAAACCATCACAACCAACCTAAAATCAACCCTAGACCTTCTTGCTGTAGAACTCACATCTCCCACTGCGCTGCACATCACTACGAAACACACCCCAACATCATAAAAGGCTTTATACCTTCAACTCCTATGCAGCTAGTTGCCTGCAATGGCAGAACTACATTCCCTGCACCACGCAGTAACACAGGTGAGGAGACAGTTTCGTTACAACAGAACTCAGTTTGATCAAGAAAGAATCCTGCCCTCGCTACAAAACCAAGCTCACAGGTAGAAAAGACAAAACCCAGTGTGCTGTTTGCAAGCTCATGTATTGCTCCTCAAGACCTTGCAACCGCATGTCCAAGATCTAAGGCACAGACAGGAGGAGGAGTACTTTATTTAGATGACCACAGAGTCTGAGAGCTGTTAAACAAACCGCTTCTGGACAAGTTTACAGATCAGCGATTGGCTTGTGGGGCCAGTACGGGTATTTCTCCTTGTCCAGTCTGGTTTCAGGGAAGGCTTCATGTAAGTCTTCAAACGTCATCTGTTCAAAGGGGATCATGTTTTTGAGCTTCTGGAGCTTGAAGTGGGAGCAGAGATAAAACGTGTTATAAATCACTTATCAGCAAGAAAGAGCAAAGCACACCCCCAGGTACGAACAAGGGTTAAAGGCAATATTCTCTAAGCAAAGCCCAGGCTTACCTCTTGCTCGTACTGGGCGATACGAGCTTTGGAAGCCTGCACATATTCCGCAGCACTCTTTGCCTGCAGGAAAGGAGAGGACACCGTGGACATGGTTATGATAAAGACAGTGACCTAGAGTGAACCTGCAAGCCTGTGCTTGAAGCTGGCATTAAAAATCTTCATCATTACACTAGGACCAAATCCCAAACAGCCAAACCATCCCATGTGCAGAGATCCTCTTGCTCATCCAAAAGCCAGAGACACTGAGCATCCTTCAGATCAGGCTGCCCTGCCAGTGCAGATGCACATGAAGAACATCTCTTCCCTCTCACCCTTTTCCATCCCCACAGATAACCCTGGCATTAGGGAATATTTCAAACACTTACAGCCTCCTGCTCTTGGGCATTGATTTTGGAAGTCTGTGTATCCACTGGCTCAGGAATCTTCAGTGCACTGAACTGTCAATCAAAAGAGAACATCTTAGTTATGCAGTTTGATTAAATAATCCTTCACACTGAGCTCATTCCCCCTGGCAGCAGGGGAGCATTCCCTCCTTTCTTCCCAGGATATACTCACAACCATGTCAGTTAATGGGCTTTCTAAAACTGATCACTTCAGTGTGACTGTGAGCTTAAAGCCATTAGTCTGTATTACATACTACTACCAGGGCACACAGTGCTACACACATTCACTGGAGAAAGCATTGGAAGGAAGCAAGAAAGTCTAATAGCAAAGAGTTGACACATGGCAGACTGTTTTCAGCCAGGACAAAGCTTCCAGCTCCATCTGAGGCCAGTGAGTCCTCCCAGTGCCAGGTCAGTTTTCATAGTGTCAGTTGACACCACCTGCCCGTCAGCACAAGCCTTGCTCCTGCCTTTCAATTCCTGCTTACAAACAGGGTAACGAGCCCTGCAGGCAGCACATTTCACAGTGTGCAGAGCCGTACTTGCTACCTCCTTCCATTCAGTGAGTTAGAGAAACAGGTCAGATGTTTGCCTCAGGAGAGGCACTGCCCAAATACACTGCTGCAGCCAAAAGAACTTATCAGGTTTTCTTTCACCAGCCTTCTCAGTGCATAGTGCCACAGGCTCCCTCCTGAAAGATGAGCGCCTCAGGGTTAGTGATGCTCACTTGCAGGATGCAAAGCCAGGGCCCCTTCTAGCCAAAACCGGCCTCCTCTGCCAATCCTGGTGTTTTCCTCCCACCACCAAAGACATTCCCCATTTAAACCTCCATAAGGCAACACGCTGCTTACAAAGACTGACCTTCTGCTGGAACTCATCCACCATGCCAGCTTTAGCAACAGCAGACTTGTAGTAGGCCCAGTCAATGGTCGGGGGCTTCTCTGGCAGGGCAGCCAGCCTAAAGGGAGAGATGAAAGAAGTCACAACCAGCGCTCCATGGTGCCATCATTTGAGCTCTGCCACAGTTACTTAGAGCCTGGTAGGTTTAGTTTAGATCTTTTCAGCTCCCTCATTAGCAAGCAGCAGTGAACCACTTCTGTAAATCCTTGACACAGGCTTCTCTATACAGACAAGACAAGAAGAGCCCAGCCTGCAGCCCTGCTCCATTGGAAACCACTGCACAGCATCTCTGTGAGCACCCCTGTAAAAGGATCAGGCAGTTCTCACAGCACTGCGCTAGAGGTGATCAGCAACATTAAAGGGACTTGTGTCCAGCAGTGGATGGTGAAGGATGTAAAGAGTCACGAATGCATACAGCATTTAATGGACAACAAGGCATGGGTTTGGTTCTGAACACCAAACTGCTTGCACAGAGCCCGTTTTCACACTTCAGCCATTGTTTTACTCCGAGGAGGATTATGTAAAGGTGATTTGCCACAAAAAGCCACCGGCAGCCTCGAAGGTGACCTGTTTAAAGCCCGTGAGGACACTCCTGTAAGCCCATAGTTACCAACCCCGGCTTAACCCAGCACACAGCCGGCTCAGCTGAGGGGCTGAGCCGCCCCACGGGCAGGCGCGGGGCAGGCACTCACCGGGCCGACAGCGCATCGCTGCGGGTCTTCAGGGCGTTGAACATGGGCCTCTGGCTCGGGGGCACCCTCTCGGCGAAGGCCGCCCAGTCAATGGCCTTGATGGCAGCTCTGCGCCCCGCCATGCTTCCGGCTGCGCCACGGAGAGACAGCACCAGGCGGGTTACACCGCGGGGAGGGCAGGGGACGGCAACCGCGGGCACGGGGAGGGCGGCGCCGGGCCGGGAACGCGGCACCGGGACACGGGGACTACGGGACGCGGAAGCATCAGGGACATGGGGACACCGCGGTAGAGAGCGAACAGGAGACAGGGGCACCGCGACAAGGGGATACGGGGCTAACGGGGCACCGGGACACCGCGACACGGGGGTAACCGGACACGGGGATAATGGGACACGGGCTAACTGGACAACGGGACACTGCGACACGGGGCTAACAGGACACCGGGGCACCGGGACAATGGGACACGGGGCTAACGAGATACGGGGACACCGGGACAATGGGACACGGGGCTACCGGGGCACCGAAATACGGGGATAACGGGACACGGGGCACCGGGTCGCGGGGGCACCGCTCCCAGCCCATCCCCGCCACTGCCTCGCTCCCCCTCCATGTGTCCCCCCCACACACCCAGGCCCGTCCCGTCCCGGAACCCCAGGGCCCCCTCCCCGGTTCCCTGCTCCCCAGCCCCGCTCTCACCTTCACTGACCGCCACCGAGCACCCCCGGAAGTCCCGGCCCCGCTGCCCAATCAGGGCTCAGCCCTACCGGAAAGCGTCGCTCCCGTCCGTGCCCGCTGCGGCCGCCGCCCGGAAGCGCTCCCCGCGCCGGAAGCGGGGCGGTGATGGCGGCGCGGCGGCGCTGAGCGGCTCCGCCATGGCCGAGCTGGCGGCGGCAGCGGAGGGGCCGCCGCGGGGCCGCACGCCCAGCCCGGGCCCAGGGGGAGCGCCGGGGCCGCCCAGCCCCCGTGCGGCCGGAGCGGCGGCGGGCTCCGGTGCGGCGCTGTCCCCGCCCGGCGCGGCCCGGCCTCCCGCCGCCGCCTCCAAGTGGGTCCGGCTGAACGTCGGCGGCACGTACTTCGTGAGCACCCGGCAGACGCTGTGCCGGGAGCCCAAGTCCTTCCTGTGCCGCCTCTGCTGCCAGGACGGGCCCGAGCTCGGCTCCGACAAGGTGAGGCCGCGGCGGGGACCGGCCCCGGCAGCCGGTGCCGCCGGGGAGCAGCGCCCCGAGCCCGGTGTATGGGTTCGGTGTCCGCAGGGCCCTGGATCCCCATGCACGGCCCTGGTCCCGCGGTGTGGCGAGGCCCTGCCCATCTCCATAGCAGCCAGTGCACTGCCGTGTTCCGCAGGGCACACGTTGCTCTGGTACACGCCATCTCCTCGTCCCATATCCTGCCCCACCGTTACATGGCTGCTCATATCCCCAAGCGCGGGGCTTAGGGTCTGCCCAGTGCTGGTGACAGCCGGGTGCTCCTCCATCTCTTGCCAGGACACAGGTCCCCCTCAAGGAGCAAACCAGCAGCGCTCCCATGATGGTTACAGCAGGGAGGAAACAAGAAGGAAGCTTTCCTAGAAATAAGAATGTGTTTTTGTAATCCTATATTCCACTTTGCTGTCATAAAGACCACAGTGCGTGTTCCTTATGAGTGCACAGCTTGGAACTCATTGCCATTTGTCATAAGGGTTTTGCAGACAGTTACACTTGTACTTGCAGGTGTGCTGTAGGAGCTGCAGCACCAGGTTTTGTACGTGCTTTGTGGGTAGGGCAGACTGGGAGTCTGGTCTTTGGGCACTCTGTTCAGAGCTCGATGGAAGTTGTGATCAAAGTAGGAGTCACTGCTTCAGTGAGTAGAGGAGGTGATGTTTCAGAATGTCTCTTTTGGTCTTTTATTGCTTTAGGGCAGGTTGACTGCCAGGAGAAATGATGCATTAAAGCGGGGTAAGGGAGTGATACGGAAGAGTTCTGCACAGGGTTTGTCAGTGTTCCAAAGTTGGCTCAAGAGATGCTTTTGGTTGTGAATTGTTGGTTATTTAACAGTTATTGTGTTGCTGGAGCCATGGCTGGTGCATTGCAGCGTGTACTTCCAGTAGCAGAAAGGAGTAAACATGAGCGACTTCAATGGTTGCATTCTGTTCGCTGGAGCTGGAGATCCAGTTTTCCTCCAGAGCCCCCCAATCAGATGAGTCTGCAAAACAAATTTAGGCAGCAGACAACTGCCAGCTTTTGGTTCTTATTATTGCAGTGAAGAAAACCTAAGTTAAGCCCTGCTTTTCTCTCCAGATAGTAAACTCCGTGTGTAGAACTGGTTAATTCGAAGCATCTACAAACATTCTGAAGCTGCAGCATTTGTGGCAGAGTTCAGCTATTGAAAACATAAATGTTGGTTTACATGTGGGGTCACTAACACACCTTTCACAGGCCGAGGAATCCTGGTTCTTAAAAGGAAAACTGTTCCATTTATTGTTTTCAACTGAAATGATTCTTTGCCACTTACCCATCCCCTCTTCAACAGGACGAGACAGGGGCGTATCTCATCGATAGAGACCCCACCTATTTTGGTCCAATACTGAACTACCTCCGACACGGGAAGCTCATCATAAACAAGGAGCTTGCAGAGGAAGGTAAGAGAAGAACACTGGGGAAGAACTGACCAGTGGTTTTCTTCCAGCCTGGGAGCATGGAATCTGCAGCACATTCAGCATGTGGGATTTTCTCTGGGATGGATTTGGAGTCAGGAGCAGCTGTTCCACCCTCATAGCAGAATCATCTCTATTCTACCCTGTATGAAGTAACAGAATCTATGTCTGCTTTTGCTTCCTTCCTTAGGGGTACTGGAAGAAGCTGAGTTTTATAACATTGCATCTCTCGTGCGGCTGGTGAAGGAGCGGATACGGGACAACGAGAACAGAACCTCTCAAGTAAGCACAGGGATATTTGTGTTTCTGTAGCACAGCAGGAGGACAAGTGTGGCTGTCAGCACTTCTAGTAGCAGTCCCTTGGTTTAGCAGTTATCTTTAACTGGAAGAGTGAGTACTTTCAAGTAGATCCAGGGCACAGCCAGGAGAAAGCATCCATTATGGTTCCATAAGCACAGAACACTGAGCCATCTTGTTAGTGCTGTAGGGAAGGACAAGGAAGAGTTAAACAAGAGAGGCCAGGAGCAAAGCTGGGTAGCTGTAAAGCAAAACATGCTGCTTGGGTAGGTAACGAGTAGTTAAAACTCTTCCTTCCCTAAACCATTTTCTTCCCTTTATATCCATGTGAGGCAATGTTCCCCATTGCTGCTCAGCTGATAACACATCCAGGAGATTCCATTGCAGAAGAGAAATGTTTTCAAAATGCAGTAAATGGCTTTGGAAGCCAAAGAGGTTTTGCTTTTAGTAACTCTTAGATGCGTAGAAGGCTTTTAAGAGAACTGTGCAAACCATATGTACCTGTTTTAGGATCAGTTGGATGGTCAGAAGGACAGACCCTCAGGGCTCAGACTTCCTCAGATGACGAGACAACAGAGCAGGAGATGCTTATTCACTTTCTAGCTTGATACTAGTATAACAAGTACTAACCTCACACTTTTCTTCTCCCTGCCTTAGGGACCTGTGAAGCATGTGTACAGAGTCCTGCAGTGCCAAGAGGAAGAGCTCACACAGATGGTGTCCACTATGTCCGATGGGTGGAAGTTCGAACAGGTACTGCTACCAAAGAACTGTAGAACCCCTTTGAAAGCTGCATGTGGAATAAGCAGAGTTTGGTACTGAATTGCACTTCACACTGCTCTGCTCTTCTGGATAAGCAGCCTGAAGAGAGCAGCAGTCTGCTTTGTCAGGGAAAGGCAGAATTCACCCAAACTGCAGAGAGATGTAATTTTCTCTCGGTGTTTTCTGTACTGTTGTCAAATCCCAGAGCATGACTTCCCTTCTGCGTTTCATAACATAGACCAGGCCCTGGTGCAACAGTTTAATACAGGAAAATTAATAGAGTCATATAAAAATACTCAACTTTTCTGGAAGCTCAAAGCCACAATTCCTACATTTGCAAAAGAGGCACTGAGTGACAGGAGAAATGCACTTCCTGCAGAAGCCTTTCTAATGCAGCTGGGTTTGGGACTAAGTGTCACTGAAGTTGCATAGGGCATTAGTTCCACATTTGGTTTCTGGAATCAGATACAGTCCTTTCATTTAAGAGGATGGAGAACTGGAAACCAGCTGGCCTGCATGTTAGTGCTCTATTAAACTGCAGAATAGGCTATGAATTACAGCTCTTTGTTCCCAAGTAATCTAGCTTCAGTACAGGTGGATGCTATGGGAAATGTGTGCTGCCACAAAGTGAGGCAGAGGATGAGCAGCAGCACTTTGCATCACTTGTTCATGTGTATCTGTTCCGTAATGCCTGAAAATTCCTATTGTATTGTGGAGATTTACCCAAAAACTCTTGCTCCTGGGAGCTGGTGGTGACATGTCGTGAGCAAGAGCCAGCAGCTGCTTTATGGAAGTGCAGTTCTCCAACAGCCAGCAGAATTTGCCTTTCACACATGCATGTGTACAGCCCCAAAAGTAGGAGACCCTACACAGGAATCTGCATCCTTGCATCTTTTCTGGTCCTGCTTTTCATGTGTAATGAGAGGGTCAAGACACCAATTGTAAGCAAATGTTACTGGGTTCCCTTCCAGTTCCATCCCTCCGCCATCCACAACCTTTGCACAAATCCACACCAGCTTCCTTCCTGCACACTGCAGGCACCAGGAACATCTCCTGCGTGTCCTGCTCCAGCACACTCCCACCCTCAGGAGCTGGTTTTGCCTTCCCCAGGACTCACATTTCAGACACCCCAAGGGCAGGAATGAACAGGACAGACAGATACAATGCCTTGGTCAGGACTAGACCTCACACAGCAACACAGCTTCTCTGCAACTTTGAGGTGGGCCAGACTAGGTCACAGAGTGGGAACATGGCAATGGTGCAGCACCGGATGTGTCCCCTGCTGGGAGGCCCATTGTAGCTGCAGCCTGTTGCCAAAGCTTTGCCCTGATGTGCACCCCTGCATGGCTTCTACCACTACCCCAAATCACACCACTTGGCATGCTGAGATGCGTTAGGAAAGACAGTAACAGATCTACGTATTGGGAACAAAGAGAGCCCGTTGCTAAATCTTAGCCTGGATGCCAATGATGGAACAGAGCAGATATTCCCTTTCTGGCCTCTTTGGATTCAGTCACTTTGTAACACCAAAAAGACCGGTTCAGAAACCTGCGGGAAAGCCAGAAACAGTAAAAGCTGTTGCAGCCTCATTTGTCAGGATTGGGCTCTCCGAGGAGCACGTGGCCTTTCAGGTTCTCTGTCTTGTTCTATTCAGTCCTGCTTAAATTAGGATGGAAAAGAAATTTGCTATTTTAAACAGAAACCCATTCTTGTGTCCCCCTACAGTCCCATAGTCTGGAAAACTGCTGTCTTTATCAGAAGAGGCTTTGTTGAGTAAATAGTCATGTGTGGTATTGAGGTATCAAAGAGATTCAACTCTCAAAACAGGAGCAGGGAAGCAAAAGGAAAAAGATAAAAACCCTTTATAATCCTGTGGCTATCTTTTGGCATCAGCATAAACATCAAAGCCTGTTTAAAACAGTACTGGAGGTCAGGCAGTACACCAGCCCCCCAAGTGTTCCTACAGCTGCACTGTAACCACATAGTCATCTGTCTCAAAGATGGAGCTGCCTCTTCTAAAATCCATTAGGACATGGAGGTTAGGGTGCACGCTGCATATTAAAGTTTCCTGGTATACACGATTGATACAAGTCCTGTTGCTTTCTTCAGATTACTTAGATTTGTTATCTAGAAAGCAGAACTGAGCAGTAAATGATAAATTAGCTCTGCACTCCAGGATGTCCTTTTAATGTAATAATGATAAATGAGACAGATGGGATTTCTTGGATCCAGTCCAGACCCCTCATCGCAACAGTAATAGAATATAATCCCATTTATACAGATATCAACTCCATCTTGACAGCATCTACATAAAGAATGGTGCCAGTTTGCCTCATGCCCCCTGGTTAATCTAACATCTGTCTGTGGTAAAGAACTGCCTTTCCAGATTTTACACATCAAAGTCACAGGGCAAGTTGAGAGTAGAGAGCTCAGTGGAGCCTGGACCAGGAAGCCTGCATTGCCCACCCCATGTCTGAATTAGCTGGATATTATGTGTGGCAAAATATATATCTAGCAAAATACATATAGAGAGAGGGAAAACTACATGATGTGTCTTTTTGTGCCCTTAGTGATTACCTGGGACATGTTCTGTTGTGTTCAGCATTAGTTTCAGGCTGGGATTTCCTCCTGGGCTCCAGGTGCCAGCAGAGGGCTCTGGAGCTCGGCTGTGTCCCTGCCTTACACACACAGCAAAGCCTGTGACACAGAAGGCCATGGGGAGACACTTGAGATCCAGAATAGGTTCCACTGGGCAATAGTGGGAATAAAGCAGAAGCCAAGACTTACCGATATTCCCTTGGTGATCTCCCGTTGCACAGCTCATCAGCATTGGATCTTCCTATAACTACGGAAACGAAGACCAGGCAGAATTCCTCTGCGTTGTGTCCAGGGAGCTCAACAATTCTACCAATGGCATTGTCAAGGAGCCGAGCGAGAAGGCAAAGGTGAGGCATGGGCTCAGAGGTGTTGGCTTGAATTCTGCTTTGCAAAGAAAAAGCTGTACTTACAGTAGCAGTTCCTGTGTACCAGCTTTCCTATGTCCTCTGTGCATGATCTTTCCCTCTTGGAAGATGTTATGTGTTACTGACAACGAGAGCCAAGGCTGTATGTTTCAAATCAAGACAAATTGGAGAGAGGGGCTTGGAAAAGGCAGCCAGCATTGCAAGGACCTTTGAGACTGGTCACATTTTGTGCTTGAAGGATGTTGCAAGGAGAGACAGACTGTTTCTCTCTTCAAGCCGCTCTGTGATACCAACAGAAAACATCATTCTTAACTCCTGGGAGGCAGCTAAGCAGGATTTCTAGAGAAGGGGCTCAGTCTGCTTTAAGCAGCCTGTCATTTGTTAGGCTTGTAGCATAGAAGCCAGCAAGATACACTCATGTTAACTCTGTCTCCTTTCTCTGCAAAAAAACAAGGACTCTGAGCATGAGCTTCTGCATCTAAACTTGTCCAAGGTGTTTATAGAAACCCTCTTCTTTTCCAGATTCTTCAGGAGCGAGGATCCCGGATGTAATTCCAGTGTCCACTCCATTAACACTCCCAGATGTCAAAGGGCAGCCCAGCTGGGCAGAGCGCCTCTCCGCAGTGCAACCTTGCCCTTGTACAGTAACCAAGCTAATGCAAAGCAAAGCCGAGCCTGTCCTGCCAATGGTGAATAATTCTGGTCATAACCAAAGGCTTCCCTCTTACCCTGGAAACCTGGGAAGGAAGAGACTTTTCCAGTGGGATGGTCCTTTCCACAAGTATTTGGTTTCTTTTCTTGCCCAGCGCTGTATTGAGTTTCTCCACCAGCAGCTGGGCCGCATTCCCAGTCGGAGCCTTTGTGAAGGTTGCTCAGGTCCACAGGCCCATGGGATCAGTCCCACCTTCCACAGGCTGGTGCAGGTGGGAGGATCTGTATTTGAGCTGTGCCATTTCTTGCACCCAGAGCTGCCACCAAGAAAGTGCAGGGACCTTGCAGTGCTCCCCCTCCTGATCAGCCACATCCCCCCCCCGATCAGAACAGGGCTTTGAAAGGAGGAACAAAACAACCACGAGTTAAAAAACCCACACAAACTTCTCCATTCTTGCTTTGTATTTGTTCCTTGTTCAATTCCTAAGAGCTAAGTTTAGATACTATGGGGAGGGGAGTTGTGTGTACACCTTATGTGGGTCTCGCTGTTAACACTATTACATACGGGCTCCTGGTGTTTCCCAAAGCCCATCACTTCGCATGCATAAACAGAGACCTGTGTTCACCCAGAGTAGTGATAGAGTGATAGTTGTCCTTCACGCTTCTCTGCTGAAGAGGAGCAGTGACATCTTCCCCTCCAGCACCCTGCCATGGCCATATCTTAGCCTGGTGTAAAGTCACAAGGTTAGGGACTTGCTGTTGCCAAGTTCAGCTTTGCCTTGTTTGTCTCCAGCAGCGTGGGCTCTGTCTCCTTCCTTCTCCCCAAGGGAGGGCTTCAGACAGAATCTCTTTTGTACTGTAGCAAGCAGGTAGGTTTGTTTTAACCCCTGAGATCCTTTGTGGAGGAGATCCCCTTACTTACAAGGAGCGATTTACCTGCAGCCCCCTCGTGTCCCCACCTTTAGGAGATCACCTCAAATTATAGAGGGGCAGCACAGAGTTGGGGTGGGGGTTGGTGAAAAGTTGCCAAACTGTTGTAATGTTTCTTGTCCAAAGTGATGTGTCAACTTCTGTGACTTTTCTTTCCTTATTTTGTTCTGAATGCCTTGGATGGATGTGCAAAATGTTCGTTTGTGCCTCTTTTGGATTCTGATCTTAGCCAAACTGCAGTCACTGGTTCCCTTCTGTTAACCTGTGCCATCCCTAACCAAGGGCATGTCCCTCCTAGTCTGGTAAATGGAATTACTTAGCAATTTGCTGCATGTTTTTCCCCCCTTCATCCTGGCTTTGTTCTCTGTAGCCCAAGGGTCCAGGCACTTGGGTCTCTTTGAGTCAAGTCCCAAACTGACATGAAAGCGCAAAGCTTCAGAGAAGCTGGAATTCACAGACATGGGTAAGCTCAGAGCAGTTGGTTCTCAGTAAGGTATCAGAAGATTCCTCACCTGGACTGAGGAGTTGGGCTCCATTTTGGAGGACTTCAGCTACCTGTGGTCTCCTTAAAGCTTTGAGATAGAATTAGGCAGGTTTCCCATCTTACCACTTGTTGCTGACAGGGCCTTGCAGCAGCGTTTCCGACGGTCCAACAACCAGTTTGGCAGACAAGACATGCAGCGAGGACACCAAGTGACACCACTGCACTCTGCCTCTTCCCACTGCTTCTGTATGCCATCTTGCCTGTCCCCTCCCATCCTGCTTTGCCTCATTCTCAAGAAAGGTTGATTATTGATGCTAGTTTAATCCTGGTAACAACAGACTGTGCCAAATGTCTTTGAGTGCACCTTATGTCAGTTACAGGCTGGTGAAGTGCAGCTGGCTTGCCATCACGCTGAAGAACCCAGCTCCTCTTCTGCTCTCCATCTTCCCTGTTTATAATGTGGTGAGATGGTGCTGGTGTGATTAGACCATACGCCTTGGCTGGGCCTAAATAACACTGTGATGTGTGTAGAGATCTCTCTTCTGTCAGTATCTTGTAGCCTCGCTCATTGTCTGCTTGTGCTCACAGCTAAGAGGTCGAGAAGCACATGTAAGCAACTTAGCAGCCTAAAAAAGCCCTTGGACACTCTCATCTGTCTTCTTTCCCTTCCTTAGAGGAGGGAGTTTCTGGGAACTGGTCAGGAAATCCCAAACTAAAGGCAACAGGAACTGGTTGAGCTGCTTTTGTCACATCGATGCCAGTTGAGCACCTTGCTGTTCAAGCTATGGAGCTCAAAGCAGAGGGAGGCTTTCTGTCCAGTACAGCTCAAGTAGATAACAATGACACATCCTTGCTTGCTTGTATCACCAGAAATGCCGTCCATGGGGAAGCCCACCAGAGGATTGCCTGATACAGGAGTGATGCGCTCCCTCCCTGTTCTGAGCCACAGAGAGCCTAAAAGCTCCCATTGCAGCTAACAGAGGAGCTGTTTAACTCACGTGCACAGGAAAGGCTTTCAGAGTTGCATCTTGCTTTTCCCTTCCATGCTGCTTTCTGCAGTGAGGATGTGCCAGGGGATTGAAGACTCTGGGTCCAATTGCAGGGTCTTTAAACTCAGCAAACCAAGTTGATGGTAAGAGACCAGTCGGTACTGGACACTGGAGCTCTTGGGTGATATTTAGGACCAGGTATGACTTCCATCCAAAGCAGGTACATTCCCAGGAGGATTTCTCCTTTCCCAACTGTGCTTGGTCACCTTTACCCCGAGGACCAAGGCTAGTCTGCATTATGCACCAGTTGCATCCCTTCTGTGCTCAAGACAGGGCTTTTCCTTCCATTGCCTATCACTCAGTCACAACTATATCAAAACTAGCACCGAATCAGGATGAAATCTGTCCAGTTCACTCCAAAACAGGCAGCGTGCTGTGGTGAGTAGGTGTAGATCTACTGGATATCTCAGAGCGTTTGTGCCTCTTGGGAAGGGTCATGTTCGAGTATGAACCCTGGCAATGGCGAGTTCGACGCTTTGGGTTTTCAACACATTCCCAGTGGCCTAAGATTGTCCCATTATGGCAAGACTGGAAAGAACCTCTCCAAGTGTCTTTGTCTCTGCACATTTTTAAACACAAAGCGGTTTTACTCAGGGGTGACTGAGTGGGCTGAGGCAGAGGGGGCCTGGGGGGGGGGCTGCGGGGCGCTGGGCCGTGGGCTCCCCACCTTTACCTGCGAACCCGGAGGTTTTGTACAGTTTGTGTCAGTGCCCTTTGCTACCGGTTCTCTTTGGTTATTAAATGTGTTTGAATAACAGGCGAGATGCTGTGAGTGATTGAGCGAGTTCTTGGCTTTCCAATAAAGAGTCTGAGATGGGTTTGAACCGGTTGAACTGAGGGGTCTGCGGCTTTCTCTGCATCCACACAGGGATGGATGCATGTGGGGAAGGAAACGTGCTTCTGCCTCCATTTATAGCAGTGATTTGCTAAGAGGTGGATATAATTAGATTTGGGAGTCCTTGGTTATATTCAGAGACCAGGCTGGACAGAGCCTTGGGTGACATGGCCTAGTGTGAGGCGTCCCTGCCCATGGCAGGGGGTTGGAACTGGGTGGTCTTAAGATCCTTTCCAACCCCAACCATTCTGTGATTCTCTAAAGGCAAACTGCAGCATGTTTCTGGTTTTCCATTATAAAAAAGAATTTCAGCTTCTACATTTTATCGTTTCCACTGACAACCCCAAGCAAGCAGAATGTTAATACAAGCATTAAATGTGAGTAGCTAAGAAAGGAAAATGCCTTTTTTTTGTCAGCTTTTGTTCGCTAAACCCTTACTCAGTGCTGGACCAGCACATGTGGCAAAGGTCTGGCTGTTCAGACAGCTTCATCCCTTCCAAAGGAGCATGAGCAGCAGGTGAAGGGAGGGGATTCTCCCCCTCTGCTCTCATGAGGCACACATACACACTCCCCTGCATTTCTGTGTTGAGCGCTGTGGTCTCCAGCACAAGGATACAGGCCTTTTGGAGTGAGTACAGAGGAGGCCATGGAGATGCTGCAAGGGCTGGAGCGGCTCTGCTCTGGAGCCAGACTGAGAGACCTGAGCTGGTTCAGCTTGGAGAAGGTTCTGGGTAGACCCTAGAGCAGCTCCAGTGCCTAAAGGGGCTGCAGGAAACCTGGAGAGGGGCTTGGGACAAGGGTCTGTAGGGACAGGCCAAGGGGAATGGCTTGAACCTGACAGGGGAGACTGAGCTGAGCTCTTAGGCAGAAGCTCTTCCCTGTGAGGGTGCTGAGGCGCTGGCACAGGGTGCCCGGAGAAGCTGTGGCTGCCCCATCCCTGGCAGTGCTCAAGGCCAGGTTGGACACAGGGGCTTGGAGCAAGCTGCTCCAGTGGAAGGGGTTGGAGCTGGATGAGCTTTAGGGTCCCTTCCAACCCAAACCAGTCTGGGATGACCACAAGAGACCGACACTGAACACCCACAGCAGCCTGCAAACAGCTCTCCACATACCCCACAAGACCAAGTACACACGGTTCTTGCCATCACCAAGGCAAAAGAGGGAGTGGACATAAGAAAAGCAACTGCAGTTTCTTCAAGGCAACTTACTCTTGCATCCAGAGGCTGCTCTGGGCATGGGCATTAGCCCAGAAACCCTGGAGGATGGTTTAAATCACTGCTCTATTACCCCCACCTCTGCTACCACACACGCAGAGCTGCCAGTGTTTGTGTCCTTAGTGTGACTGGGGATTAGCTGGGGTTTAGTTCTTCCCTGTTTACACAGCATTGCAGCTCGAATGCCTGAAACAGAGGGACCAACAGATGGACAGGCAGCGGGGAGGCAGAGGCAAACCACAGAGTCAAGCTCTGGTGATGCCAAAAGGTGGATAACATCAACAGTTGAGGCCCAACATGGGGAGAGGAGGAGGGTGGGAAGACAGGGATTAACTCAGTCCTTTGACTACAAGTGGCTGTTGCTGCTGTGAAGCTACCCTGCAGGTACCGTGCTGCCTCCATCCCCACCGCAACAGGAGCCTCAGAACAGAGCTGAAGGAGGTTGAGACAACCCCAAACCCGGGTTTAACACCAACACCATGGAAGACAATGAGACTCTTCCCATCACAGGTTGCTCACAGGGGCAGAAACCACGGCTGAGCCCAGTCACCACATAGCATGGGCTCATCTGAGAACCTCCCTGCCCCATGCCCATGTCTCTGACCGCAGGTCTGGGCTGCAGTGAACTTGCCCAGGGTGAAGCCATGCTCAGGTGCTGGCAGCATCTTGGGCAGAGGCAGGAGCTGCAGGGCTGGCCCTGCTGGCACCACCTGTGCATTCATTCATTCACATTCACAAGGTAGGACTTGTCAGCAGATGGGATCACAGACCACATCCAAATCACAGCTGGCACACCAGGCCTCCCTGCTCTCCACTGTAGGGCTGTCCTATAGGGGACATAAGGACATATGAGCCACATAAGGACACCCAATGCCACATCACCGGGCAGAAGACACAAGTGTCTCTCAGTGGTTTCTGCTGAAGCCACAGGTTGGAGCTGCCAGAGCTTGGCACCATCCTTCCCTTTCCCATCAAAGCCTGTGCAATGCATTTAACTCCTCTTAGAAACCATTCCTTCACACTGCAGAGCACACAGGTGATGCCCCAGTGGTACCAAGCAGGGAGAGGCTCTGCAGCACAGGCAACAGCATCCCATGTGGTCATTGTTACCCTGCCTAAAGTACCCCTATACACCAGCTCTCAACAAGCAGGTTCTGCTGTTGCCAGGCCAAAGCTCAGCTCTCCCTATTGCCAAACCCAGGCTGCTCTAGAAGGGAAAGAGAGGGGTGGTTTGCTGCAGAACTGGCCTCAGCAGAGGGTTAAGGCTCTTGGCTGGGTTTGCCCGAGCACCCCAGGCTGCCCCAAGATGTGAGATACCCACTGCAGGCACCTCCATCCATGGAGCTGCGCCACGACCGAGGCAGGGGGTGGATGGTGGCACCCAGTGAACTCCATACCTGCCCATGGCAGGGTTCAGCCCATCCTACCCCCGAGGGGCAACTGAGGGAAATGAGTTCCCCAGGTGCTTGGGAGGAAGATGAGTAACAAACCCTGGCTGAGGTTTCCCGACAGCACACGCATCCCAGCTGCGGCAGAGGGGTTCAGTGCCCCTTTATCAGCCTATTCCGCAGCAGAAGGGGCATAAAAGGAGCAACCCCACACCTCAAGGACAGGCTCAGGCTCTGAGCTCTCCTCCCACGCTGGGTTAGGGCCGCTTGGCTCCCTGTGGCTGGGGCTCAGCTCAGTGCAGCACAGCAAACCTGCCATTAGTCACTGGAGCTGTTCATTGCCAGCTTTGCCTGCAGCACTGTTCCCTTGTTCTCCTGGCCTGCCCGCTCTTGTCTGTGGGCACAGGAAACCCAAGCTGACATCCAAGATAGCAAAGGGGTTTAGCAGCACAGAGACGCTTATCAGCATCAGCATGAGGCACCAGCAAAAGCAATGGAAGCTGCTGCTGCATCTCCCCTCATCACACACATATGGGAGGGGGAAACCCAGTGGTCCAGGGGTCTGGGCGCAGCCGTAAGAGCATCTTGCACACATGCACGCTCTTCTGCTCTGCCTCAGGCTCTCACATAGGGACAAGGTCAGTTTGTCACTTACCCACCCCCTTCACCCAGAACAAAGCCATCACAAGGCAGATCTGTTCACAGCCAGAAAGCCTGCAGATGTTTGCAGCCCAGCTCACTGCCTTGTTTGGGAAACAAGGACCTTGGCCATCGCCATTCACCTTGATCTGGGTTTGAGGCAGCCACTAGAGGTTTAACCCAACATGGGCAAATAACCCACAGGTACCCTCTCCCTTCCAGGGCTGGAGAAGGATGGGCTTTTCTCCAACCCACAGTGAAGAGGAGCTACAAACCCCAGCAACTGTCTTCAGAGTGTGGTGTAACATAGGAAAAGGCACCAACATTTGACCCTGGAGCAACATTCCCTATCAGAAGCCTCCATCCTTCCCAAGAGCTCCCCAGACTTCAGCAGATGGGAGCCTGATACAAGCCCATCATTGGCCAGAAGTGTGAGCTCATATCAAGTGCCATGGGTCCCCATCAGACCCTCCCTGAGCTGAGCTCCACGGGGCTCTGCAGCACCAAGGAAACCCTTGGGGAAGGTGAGCACCTTCCACCCGTGACTTAGATCAGGGCAGCAGCACAGGCAGGAACACACACACATGGGCCTAATGCATTCAAATGGTAGTGGCTGAAGATGAGGATCTCAAGGTCCTTTCCAACCCTAACTATTCCATGATTCTATGACATGATTCTATGAGGAAAACTGTGGGCAACCAAGCAAAGGGTCAGGCCTTAACCCAGGCACTGAGTTCAGGGCGTTGGGGAGAAGCAGATGAGTCCCTGAAGCACTGAACAGTCATCCTCATCCTAACAATTCAGTGGGGTTTCATCCAAAACCAAATGCAGAGAAACATGGAAAAAGGGAAGGGGTGGTTGTATTTGCCAAACCAAAGGGGGTTTGCCCATGAAACAAAGGTTAAAGGACACATTTAGGTGTTTCCATGTGATAATGTGTCCCTGATGCACACAGTGACCTGCGCTTCCTAGCAGAATGAAGAGCTCCTGCCCTTCCTTTCAAGGACTCACAAAGCTGAACCATCACAATCCCTCTGGTTGGGAGCAGGAAGAGCCCCTGTGTTGGTGCTGAGGTGCTGGATCCCCCCTCCTGCCCTGTTGTGGCTTCCAGGTATCACCTGCACCTTGCTTGGAGCGAGTGTCCTTGCACAAAAGGCAAAGGAGAGCAGGACCTGGCTGGGATAACAGCATCTGCTGGGAGCAGCACAGCCAAAGATGCTCCTCTTGGGTGACTGGAGCCCAAAACCTGCTGGCATCCTAAAAACCCAAGTTGTGGCTTCACACCTTAATCCCCAACAAACTCCACCTGCTCCAAGGATCCAGCAGCCACCAAGGGAAACACTTGTCAACCTTTCAACCATTAAACCCCTTATTCCTCATTAATACAAACCAAGGTAGATGAGAATTAAGAGCTTGATAGGCCAGCATCCTTACAAGTCAACCCATGGGGGAGATGGGCAGCAGCAGGGTTAGACTCACCCGCAGCTGCAGCACGGCTCATTGCCCCCTTCTTGTGCCACATCCTCATGTATTGCATGGAGGTTTCATGCAGCCAGCAGTGAGGTAACTCCACCTCATCAAAAGCCCCACTTTTCGGGACACCTTCCTCATCCTCACAGGGAAACAGCAGCCAGAACAGCACCAGCAGCTCCCAGGTAGCCTCAATGACCATGTTCTAGCAGAGACCTCCATCACTTGGGCAGCGCTGTGCCAGCATCAGTCCCGCTCCAAGGGCAGCATGGCAGGGCAGGGTGTCACACATGAGCCAGTGACCATGGGGACAGCAGCAAGGGCTGCATCACACCCAAACCACCAGGGTAAAGCACAGGGACAAGCCCCATCCTGCTGGATTCCTGCGAGCTGATGGGAGCTGTCAGTGCATGCCCTGGTGCCAGCTGCCTCCTCAACCCCTGCTTCCCATCCCCGTGCCAAGCAGCGTTATCCCCACTACTGGTCATTGAACACGGTCCCAGAGGGGGGGGGATGTCTCACCTGGTGCTGTTACACCCACGTTATGGTGACGAATGAGCACAGAGCAGCCAGGCAGAGCCAAAGTCAGTGCAGGAGAGCAGAAACCAGCAGTGAGATGGAGCAAAGCCTGATCTAAGGCAAAGATCTGGACTTAAATGGGGTAGGAAGGGGTGTGGGAGGAGGCCCCAGATGGGGCTGATCAAACTGATCAGGACCCATCAGCACAAGCAGGACCCTGATGTCCTTTGCAGGGAGAGGATTTGGGAGTGATGCTATGGGAACTGCTTGGGATAAGCAGTACTCCTGATACTCCCATACTCCTGATAAACCAGCACTTCCCCACCCTTGGCACAGCCCCATCCGCTCAGCACCAGCAGAGCTGCTCCGCAGGGGATTTGCCAGGGTTGGTCAGATCCTGCCTCGGTCTCAGGCCAGGAATGTGTTTTGGGGTGCTCTGAGAGCTTGGTTTCTGCTGGGTCTGGTGGGGTTCAAGGGCAGCATCAGAGCAGGAGGTTAATTCAGTGTGGACCAGGACTAGCCCCCAGCTATCGCTCTGCAATCCCACAGCTGAAACGTCACTTAGTTCCTCTTGCCTAAAACCCAAACCCAAACAGCAGCCAGCTTCCTCCCCAAGATTCAACCTGCATCAGGCCATTTGCTCACCTGGATCTCTGGAGCAGAGGCAATGGGCATTTGTCTCTGGGGTATTTGTGCCTTGGTTTCCACATGGTCTGCCCCAAAAGAGCTGCTGAGCTGGGGACTGGCTTATAAGTCTGTAACATGCCACTAAGGCCATGCAGAGAGCACAGGACCTATGGCCCTGGGCACAGCCTGACCCTTAAGGGCTGCTGACAAGTGACATCCCACAGCCACAGGCCCATAGCATCAGGCTGTGCTGCAGCACTTGGGCCATTGCTTTACTCAGAGCCAGATGTGGATTCTCTGCTGTCAGCTCAGTGGGTGACCTTGGAAAAGTCACCTGGGGGAGGATGGCAAAGCAAGCCAGGGCCTCAGGATGAAAAGGTACTTAAAAAGTCACTTATAAGGGTATTTACAAGAGATGTGCTTGGCTTTCCTCCCCACAACAGACCCCGGGTGACCCCAGAAAGCAGTTTAAAACCACCCCTCTCTGTTTACAGTAAACATCTCCCTCGTGTGCATGCAGCTTACTTTACACATTCATAAAGCCCATGTCCAGCACATGCCAGGCTGAGCCGGGCCGGCAGGAGGATGCTGCTGGGCAGCAGGACAGGGACCTGATGTACCATGAACAAGGAACTTTCCTCTCCATCTCCATCCCAAGCCGCTGGCATCGCCTGGTCTCTGAGCACCCCTCCAAGCCCATCACTGGGGCAGAGGTCCTGTGTGTCCCCCCCCACCAGCCAACCTTCTGGTTTCCCCATTGGAGCATCCCTCCTGGGTAAGGGAGAACTGGGCTGCTCTTCTCCCCATGGAGGTACCCACCAAGCTGCAGGCTCTCACTGAGGATGATACACGGACATCATCATCATCATTTGCAGGCTGAATATAAACCTCTTCCTAGGAAGTGAGCTACGTGAATGCCCCAGGCCCTTGTGTTTGTCAGCATAAAGGGCTGCTTGTCCCTGCGGGGAGCAGCATCCCGCAACCCTCATCCCAGGCCCCATCACAGCTGAGGGAAACTGAGGCACGGAAGGAGGAGGGAAAGACACCGTGTGAGCACCCCTGGTCTGCTGCCATAAAGAACTATTAGGGCTGCTCCATCGCAGGTCGGGAAACCCCAGAAGGTCTTGGGGGTCACTGGAGGGAGAAGAAACAGCACCCAG
This sequence comes from Neopsephotus bourkii, assembly GCF_033783945.1. NCBI lineage: Eukaryota > Metazoa > Chordata > Aves > Psittaciformes > Psittacidae > Neopsephotus > Neopsephotus bourkii. The sequence goes on from NW_026902223.1 coordinate 6,748,278, forward strand.
CTCTGAATGAGAGGGAATCATCACCAGTGACAGGCCAGGAAGCAGCAGCGGCTCCCCCGTGTCCTGCCCATGGCATCAGTGCACTGCGGGCGCCGCTTGGGCTGGTGGAGGGGAGCACCTTTGCACATCCACGTGTTCCCATCGCAGCAGTGTTTGCAGTAGGCACCCAGGCGTGGTTATTGCAGGTGAACTTCAGTCCCGTTCCCAGCACCGTCAGCACGAGGCGGTCCCATGCATGGGAAAACCGGTGTCCCGCAGATGTCCCTGCTCTGTCACCTTCACTGCTCGACACCAGGAGCAGGCTTGGAGGACCACCAAGCCCATAGGGGCACTAAAACACACGTTCCCCCCCCATGGCTGCCCCGTCCATCCGATGTGGTTACCCTGGGAAGGGTTAAAGCCCGGTCCTGCTGGCGTTCCGTGTGGCACATCCGGCTGAGCCAGCGCCGGAGCCAGCTCCTTCCTTTACCTTTATGCAGGCAGCGGGGAGGCAGCGAGGAGGTCACCGTGCTCTTGGCACCCCCAGCGCCAGGGTCCATCCAGGTTGGGTTGCCCAAGGGGAAGGGTGTCCTGCAGCCGGGGGCAGAAGGCGGATGAGAGCCATGGGATGTGCGGCCCCGCTCGGGAGCCGCTTCCATGGGAGCGGGCGCGCAGGGAGAGGTGCGGGGAGCCAGCAATGTGCTGGAGCAACAGAGCAGTGTGGGAACAGAGAGGAGCTGTGTGCGTCTGCCTTTTATTGCAGGTTCGCTGTTGCCGGGGAGAGGCTTTAGGCTGTCCTCCAGCTAATTCACACCAGAGAGACAAGCGCTTGAATTAGCTGCATTATCTGCGCCCGGCTAAAAGTGGACAAAGGATTAAAGTGTGCTGAGCACCAGCACCGTGATTTGCATCTCAGAGCCCCTTCCCACGGGCACCACCTCCCCCGTTCTGCTCCCAGCCTTGTTTTCTGTCCTTTGGGCTAGGAGCCAGCACCAGAGCCCTGCTCCCAGGAGTGATGCCGAGGTTAACATTGCAAAAGGCTGCATCAAGGCTTTCGGTGGCTGCTGAAGCAGAAGCGTGGGCCCTGAGCTGCACACACAGGGGATGAGCTGCCCGCGCAGCCACACGCTCGCCACCCTCCGCTTTGACCCATCCTTGTCTCAACCCGAGGTATGGAACTTTCTGCCCCATGGCATATAGGAGCTAACGAGTAGAGGCAAACTGCTGCTCACCTTTAAAGCTGCACACCAAGCCCAGACGTGGCTATTTCTTCTAGGAAAAATCAATATTGGAGAGCTAGATCAATACTGCACTCTGCTGTGACCTTATGGGCACTTCTCTGAGCTCATCCAGCTGGCAAAGGTGGTTTTTCCTTATGCATGTTTATTCATGTGGATGGGGAATGTTATTGCGATGCCTTTCTTGCAGCCAGCCTCAAGGCTGGGGTGTCTCTGAAGAAGCTTTAACCAGAGGTAAAGCAAAATCCTCTCTGCGATCACCGCATCCTAATGATCTAATGGCTTTCAAACTGGTTTTTCCCCACTAGCACTGTGTGGGGAGGTGCAGCCTCCCTGCCAGCTCCGCACCAGCCCTGCTGCCACACGCAGGCTTTATGTGGTTCTGTTGTTCTTGGCACTGGCAGGGTTTTTCCTCCTCTTCCGGGCACAGCACGATGTGACCTTAGCCATTGCCAGCAAGGGGACTCCATATGATGAAAGCAGGTGAAAGGGAAAATAAGGGAGGGAATTAGGCAAGGCCGATTCATTCCTCCGAGGAGGTGTGGTCCTGCCCTGTACCTGCCTGTGGTCACGGGCTTGTGAAATATAAAAGGGGAAGGCAGTTGTTTCTGAAGCAATCCGTTGCCAGGATCCCGTGGCGAGAATGAAGGGAGGTGCTAGGAGAAATGCAGAGCAAGAGGTCTAAGGAGCCAGCCGCAAAGGTGTGGGACGCTCCGGTGCCTCTGAGCCTTGGGAATACCATCAGCTCTGCCCCATAGGCCCCTTGGCTGGGCTGAGGGTTGCATGGTAGCTGCCCTTCCTTCCCCAGCAGGCTGGCTTGGGAGGAGAAAGAAGCCGTCATGTCCCAAGGAGGAGCAGGGGAACGCAAAGCTGCCAAGCCCCAGGACCAGGGCTGGGCATGGATGGTGCTGCTGGCTGCGGTGGTGCTGCAGGGGATGACGCTGGGCTTCCCCCCCTGCATTGGCATCTTCTTCACGGACCTGCAGCGAGACTTCCAGGCCAGCAACAGTGAGACATCGTGGTTCCCCTCCATCATGGTGGCCGTGCTGCATGGAGGCGGTAAGTGATGGGGATGCCCTCCACCACCTCAGTTTCCACAGGTACCAAGCTCCCTTTTACCACTCTAAGAGACACCCAAGCCCCTTGGTCAAAGGAGGTGAATCCCTTTCTCTCCCAGCTTTTCCATACCACTGAGAACTGAGTTATTTCCCATAGCAGCTCTTTGAATAGGCCAGCAGGTAGCTCTGAAGCTTGAGTGCCTCCTTGATTCATCTCCCAACCGTGAGAACACATCCCTTATATTCCCCATGACAAGTGTGCTCTTCGTGGCTGAAACACGCCTCAAGCCAAGCTCCTCCAGGCTGCTGGCTGAGCATTAAACCAGCTCCCTGGGCGGTGGCATTGGGTGCACACCCAGGCAGGGTGGATGGGAGCTGGACTGATGCAGGATGCGGGTCAGGAGGCAGCCTCCGGGTGAAGGGGGTGGAAGGAGGGTTGTGCTATGTGCGTTGTGGAGGGAATCACTGGGGTTTCCCCCTGAGAAGATGCAGGAGGTCATGGGACATGCAATAAGACATCTATTGACCTCTCTTTTCTGTAGGAGGTTGGGACCACACGAAAAGGTGCTATAAAGACAGCCAATAAATAGATCTAAAAGTTATAACTTAGACAAGGAAAGAACAGCCTCATGCTAATGACATCTAGGAACAGAATTTGCCAGGGCACAGTCAGTGAGTTACAGTGCTTGCCAGTTCCATCTCCTATCGCAGGCTGTTGCAGCAGGGGAGTGCTCATTCTTGTCCCCCAGGAGTAAGGCAGGAGTAGCACAACCAGGAGAAAAACAACAAAAACCAGACATGAAAGACTTCAACTTTGCTGCAGCTTCTGAGCTCCTTTGTGCTGGGCCAGGCTCTGCTTGGTTCGGGTTCCCCAGTTACATCCATCATCCTAAACCGCACTCTGCAGCGTCGCCGGTGCCTCTTGAAGATGCTGCTCTCTTTTCTTCTCCTTTATTCTTTCTAATTCCAAGGAACTGAAGGGAAAAGCAATATTTGTGGCAAACATGGGCAAAGGGGCAGGGAAATGGACAGAGGGGCCCGTTCTCAGGGTGGTCAGCGCAGGGAGAAGGTCCCATGCAGGAGAGCTATGGAAGGGGGCAAGGAAGGACCCAGTGCAAACAGTAACTCACCAGTTAGGAAGCCAAACCTATCTCATTAGGTAAAGGCAATGAATGGTTATTTTGTTATAAGAATCATTTGAGAGACCTCAGGATCCTGTGGCCATCTCCAAAAGGGGAGTTCAGGCCCCACGGGTTCCTGCTCCTCCATATTCACACACACGCAACTCTCAACTCACACTCATACAAACACAGCACTTCTGTTGCTATTATTTCTGCAAAGGAAAGCACAAAAGCCTCAGGCAAGTGAGAAGGAACGTTTGAAAGCTAGGAAGGAAGTTCACAGGAATAAGTAATGAAAATCCCCTCTGCTTTTAGAGCCATTCTCATTGCTTTGGAATGTTCAATCCATGACTTAGAATCATAGCATCCCAGAGTGGTTTGGGTTGGAAAGGAGCTTAAGCTCATCCAGTTCCAACCCCCCTGCCATGGACAGGGATGCCTCACACTAAACCATCTCACCCAAGGTTCTGTCCAACCTGGCCTTGAACACTGCCAGGGATGGAGCATTCACAACCTCCCTGGGGAACCCATCCCAGTGCCTCACCACCCTCACAGGAAAGAATTTCCTCCTTATATCCAATCTAAACTTCCCCTGTTTCAGTTTGAACACATTACCCCTTCTCCTATCACTACAGTCCCTGATGAAGATTCCATCCCAGCACCCCTGTAGGCCCCCTTCAGATACTGGAAGGCTGCTATGAGGTCTCCATGCAGCTTCTCTTCTCCAGGCTGAACAGCCCCAACTTTCTCAGCCTATCTTCATACAGGAGCTGCTCCAGTCCCCTGATCATCCTCGTGGCCTCCTCTGGACTTGTTCCAACAGATCCATGTCCTTTTTATGTTGAGGACACCAGAACTGCACACAGTGCTCCAAGTGAGGTCTCACGAGAGCAGAGGGGCAGGATCACCTCCCTTGACCTGCTGGTCATGCTCCTTTTGACTTCTGGCTACTGGGGCTGCTTAAACTGCAGAACCATCCTTGATGTCTTTAGCAGGATGCAAATAACGCAGTCACCATTTGCTTCAAAGTCTGAGGTGTCTCCCAAGCAGATCAAGATACAGGCAGCTGCTCTCCTCATTTAATCACGTTCCCCTGTTTGCTCCATTATGTGGGTTCTATTTCAAAGCAGTCATTGACTTGGGGCACAGATATGCCATGGGTTATTTTCCCTGCACTGCCTGACACCTAATTCTGAAACTCAGAGTCATTTGGCCTTTGCTCATATAACCTGAAGTGTCTGGATGAGGGGAAACCCAACAAACCCTGGAAAAACCTGAACATCCTCAAAGGAATGGAAAAAGAAACCCAGATCCTCTTCTCGTGCAGGCAGAACCCTGTTTCCCAGCAGTGGGCTGCAGGTCTGAGCTCACTTTTTCCTACCCCAAAAACAAAGGATGCTCAATGACATTCACAACCTGGGCATTTACCACAACCCCATGGAATTCACCAGAACTCTATGAAAAGTAAAGAATTATCTGACCTTAAACATCCCCCCATGGCTGTTTGTTGTTTTCCTGATGAAATAACACAACTCTCTGCTCTAAAGCCTGCCAGCAATGTTGGTGCACAATACAACACAGGTTTGGGCCCATGAAGGGCAGAGGTGGGCTCTGGTCCACTAGAACAACCCAGCTCTCACTCCCACCTCCACACTGCTTGCGCTGGAGTAGAAGTGGGACCCGGGATGTGCATGGTCTGCTCCTAGGCTTATCCTGTTGGAAGTGGGTGCAGTGAAACCTCCCCACCCTGCCAGGTATCCCAGGACAGGAATGAGCAAAGAGCTGTGTGACAATAACATGGGATTACCCTGGAGAAGATGAGCTGCAGGACAGCTGCAGGGTCCCACAAGCTGCAGCCTGGGTGCTACTGCCTGAAGCTTAGATGGGTTCCCATGTAGGCATGAATACACCTCTCCAGCTGTATTCAAATGATCCTCCTCAGTGATGCCAGTTTTCTCCCATTCTTGGTCTAGTTCAGGGTCAATCTGTCTCCTCTTGCAAGGGGTTTCACCAAGGTAGCAGCGCACCACAGGCAATGTAGGAGATTTTGTGGCAGGGTATTTGAAACACACAGTGAAATGAGTGCAAATGCACAAAAAGAAACATCATCCTGCTTAGCATCTCTTACTCGGAGGCTCAGAAATCCAATCCTTCCCTTTCTCAAATCATCCCCTGAATTTATACCATGCAAGAACAGAATTACACTTGAAAGTCCTTCTTCTCTTCCATTTCCAACCATTTTAACTAAAATCCAGCACAGGGAAGCTTAGAAACCCTACTGGATGGCCAAAAGCCAAGCAGATCACAGGAGCCTTCCCCATAGCTAACAAGCCCTTGGGAGGATCAGGGAATATATATTCCCTCCCTTCTGCTGCTGGGACAACCCTCAGGGTCTCTAGACCAAACCACTGGGGTAAGTGCAGCAATCCAAGCAGGTCCAAAGAATTCCCTTCTTCCCTAACTGCTTCCCTTTTCCTCTTTGGTGCCAGGGCCCCTCTGCAGCATCCTGGTGAAGCGCTTTGGCTGCAGGTTTGCAGTGATGCTGGGGGGCCTGCTCAGCGGCGTGGGCATGGTGGCCAGCTCCTTCTGCAGGTCCATCAGCCAGCTGTACATCACTGCTGGCTTCATCACGGGTGAGTACCACGGCAAACCTGGATGCTCAGCTTGACCTGAGAGATGGGGAATGGTGATTCCCAACTCATGTTTTTCTACTCATCCATGAAATGGGATCAATCAGGAGCAGCAGGAATCACAGAGCAGGCAGATTTACCCTTCACACCCCTCATGCAGCCAAGCTCCCTGCAAAGTGCTTCTCTCTGGAGAAACCTTCAGGTCTCCAGCAGGCAAAATGGACAGCAAGGATGCCTGGTCTGTTTAGTAGCACCTCAGCCTTTTGGCTGTGAAGAAGGGAGGGGGTTTTCAACCTTGGAATGTAATGTTGGGATAATGTGACCTATGATAACGTCCCTCCCAAGTTCCCTGGGCTTGTATTTCACCACTCCCAGTCAGGGGCAATGCGCAGACATCTTTTCCTAACAAAAGAACATGTTGGTTTTGAACAGAAGCAACAGATGGGAACTTCTCCTTTACAAATATTTCTCCTCTGTGACTGATGTTCAACTCTTGGGTTTTTTCTAACACAAAGAAGTTCATTTCCTCAGCCAGGCTGCTTTGGGACTAATCCCATTGGATCCTGCAAACTAAATGGTGTCCATTGCATAGAGAGAAAACCAAGTAACTCCCTGAATCATAGAATCATAGAATAGTTAGGGTTGGAAAGGACCTTAATATCATCAAGTTCCAACCCCCCTGCCATGGGCAGGGACACCTCACACTAAAACATCTCACCCAAGGCTTCGTCCAACCTGGCCTTGAACACTGCCAGGGATGGAGCATTCACAACCTCCTTGGGCAACCCATTCCAGTGCCTCACCACCCTCACAGGAAAGAATTTCCTCCTTATATCCAATCTAAACTTCCCCTGTTTAAGTTTGAACCCATTACCCCTTGTCCTATCACTACAGTCCCTAATGAAGAGTCCCTCCCCAGCATCCCTATAGTCCTGATGGAAGTGTCAGGAAAGCAGTCAGTATAAGCAGTTTCTAATGAACAATTCCATGACAATTTTAGGAACAGCAGCCTGCCCCAGACAAATGCCAGCTTGGATCAGTTTACTTAGTGTAGAACACAAGTAGTTTAATTTATGCACAGCATCACTTCTGTGGCGTTTGTGAGTGTAAATCACAGCGGGTCATGAGCCTCACAGCCTGGTTTGGGTTGGAAGGGACCTTAAAGCTCATCCAGTTCCAACCCCTGCCCCAGGCAGGGACCCCTTCCACTGGAGCAGCTTGCTCCAAGCCCCTGTGTCCAACCTGGCCTTGAGCACTGCCAGGGATGGGGCAGCCACAGCTTCTCTGGGCACCCTGTGCCAGCGCCTCAGCACCCTCACAGGGAAGAGCTTCTGCCTAAGAGCTCAGCTCAGTCTCCCCTCTGGCAGGTTAAAGCCATTCCCCTTGGCCTGTCTCACCTGTGTCTAAACCCTGGATTTAGGCTCTTTAAGGCAACACAGATGGGTCCTGTGCTGTCATTTGCTCTTTTATTCTTACCTTTAGGCCTGGGGTCGTGTTTCAGCTTCCAGGCAGGAGTGACTGCACTGGGATACTACTTTGTACGGTGGCGAACACTGGCCAATGCCATGGCATCCACTGGCGTCTCTCTGGGTTTCACGCTGTGGCCACTGCTTTCTCAATACCTGCTGGATGAGATGGGCTGGAGAAACACTTTCCTTATCTTTGGAGGAATACTATTGAACTGCTGTGTCTGTGGAGCCATCATGAGACCAGTTCAGCCCGCCTCAGGGTCACTACTCCAGTCACCCCAGCCTGGAGAGGAGCCGAGGAGAAGAGCAGAAGAGACACAGCTGTCCAATGGAGCATCTTCTCCCCACCACGAGCTCCAGAAGCAAAGCAGGAGGACTGCATGCTTCCACGTGCTGCAGAAGTACCTGGCTTTTGACATCTTCTGTCAAAACAAAGGTTACCAGATTTACACTATTGGCGTGACCTGGATGATGATGGGGTTCGCGTTACCGCACATCTACCTTGTGCCTTACGCCATCCGGAATGGGGTGGAGGAGCGCAGGGCAGCCCTCCTCATCTCTGTCATTGGGTTCATCAACATCTTCATACGGCCCTTCACGGGGCTGCTCTCGGGACACAAACTCTTCTCAGGGAGACGAATCTACCTGTTCAGCCTGGCCGTGCTCCTCTGCGGGCTGAGCAACTTCATCTGCGTGGTCTCGGCTGAGTTCAGCGTGCTCATCATCTACTGCGTCATCCTCAGCATCGCCATGAGCGGCATCGGGGCACTCACCTTCCAGGTGCTGATGGACGTGGTGGAGATGGACCGGTTCTCGAGCGCTCTGGGGCTCTTCACCATCCTGGAGAGCATCACGCTCCTCATCGGACCCCCTCTCACAGGTGAGAAGCTGTTAAACAGGCTGGGTTGTTCAGACACTGGTGGGAAGTGTTTGGGAGCTTAAGAAGAGAAGCAAGGGAGATTCCAAACCCATGCAGGCAGGTGAGTTACTCAGAGGGAGTGATAGAAAAGGGAGAATCAGAGAGGAAGGATCAGCCCTTTCTCAGAGCTGAAGGAGGGTCCTTCTGCGGCTGCCCAAGTGTCACTGCAGCAGTCTGATAGGTACGGGTGTGACTGATCAGAGCTTTGTTGCAGCGAGCAGCAATACAGAGAGGAGTTACTGTAGTAGGATCTTGCTGTCTCTGAACTCTTTCACTGCTTTGCCAGTTTGCACTGTTTCATCTGTGAAGTCTCAAGGACTCATGAACATCCCATTAAACAAACAAACTGCGATCACAATTCACACCAGCCCTACACAGCTCAAGAGCCATACAGCAACAGCTTCCATTCACTCTGCTTTCCAAGTTCTAGAGGGTTTCAATTTTACTCTGGAGACAAGAAAGGAGCTAGATATGAACCCAAAGCCAATCAATGATTCACAGCTGTCACAGCTCACTCCTGCACCTACCTGCTCCTGCAGCACAGCAGCGAATCCAAAAGGCTAACAAACAAGAAACAAACCTGAGCATGAAGCAGGCTTTAGTTGTGTTCTCCAGACAATGAGCTCTGTGCCACTCAGCAGGAAAGTACTCTCTGTTGTAAGGACGGGATGAAACCATACACCATATTGCATGGTATTCCTTGGCATTAGTGGGTCAGTCACTTTTCTGAGGGGGCCAAAAAGGTTTTTCCTTGGACATCCCTCAAAGGAATGGCAGATAGGCAAAACAAAGGCCAGTGACAGCAGCACCAGTTCCATTTGTAGCCTGAAAATCTGCTAAAGTGCACCAGGAAAAGGAACATCACCAATCTTTACTGAAGAACACAAGCAAGCAAACAGCAGTTGTTGTAATACATTCCAGTACTTCCATTTAAATAAGTAGATTATGGAAAGCATCATCCGCTTGACCTGGGTATCACCTTTCCATCTCCAACATTAGTGTAAGGTTACTCATTCGATGTCCCACATCAAATGGTTTATACTGAAGGCACTTCATGTTAGGCATAATGCTAGCTCTGCTGTGAATGTTCTTCTCCCTGGTTACACACTATTAGAGACTCTAACCTGTTCATTCAGGAGGGGTTTCTCTATTTACTTGTTCTGTTTTCTGACCTGGTATATAACAGGGTCCCTCGCCCCAAAATCCAGTGCTTGGCACAGGGTCCTCTGCTGAGTGAACAAAATGAATCAGCACATCGGGGAAAACTCAGCTTCTTTTCTTCCCTTGGTTCCCCTGTGTGTTATGATATACCTGGTACGAAAGCAGAACCATCACTTAGGTCGTGACTATAAAACACAACCAACCCCTGCAATCTAGAGGAGAGAATTCAACTCATCTGTGAATGCTCATCTCTCAAATATGGCACTTTGCTGACTGATTCAGGTTTGACATCTATGTTAATGTCACCCTGTTGCCTTTGGTGTCCATCTTCTCTTTGGCTAAGCTGTGGCTTCTATTTCAGGTCTCCTGGTAGACGTAACTAATGACTTCCACTACGTCTTCTACAACTCCAGCTTCTTCCTCATCTCAGCAGCGTTGTTCATGGCTCTCACCTTCTGTGCTCTGGAAAAGAAAACCAAATTGAAAGAGGCTTCCAAAGTACCCGTGGATAATCCTTCCAGCTATCAGTACAGTGAAATGCCAACTGAATCACAGCCTGGGAATCAGCCCCCTCCAGCAGTCGTGTACATCACAAGCATATGAAGAGCAAGAGGACAAATAGAGAGGAACACAAAGAATTATGTGGCCTGTACAAAGCTCCACACGGCCCAGCACTGATGGCAGATGAGAAAACAAGTGGCTGCTTTCCACAACTGCCGTCATCCTTCTCTATGGGGCCGTGTCAGACTCCAAGTGAGTGCTCTGGACCATGGGCTGAGCCCAGAACCCAGCGCCAGCCAAAGAGATGAAGGACAAAGAGAACTGTGCTTCCCCAAAGCAAACCCTGGGATAACAGCCATGGTAACCAGCTCCGAGACACAAAAGCCGTGTCAGTTCAATTGGTGTAAGTCAGTGCCTTTAAGTCACTGGAATCTCACATGCACATTCCAGTGGGTAACACTGGATAATACGCATTGATGGCTATGCACAACGGTCATTCTTCCACAAAGAAGTATTATTGCCTCATCCGAACACATGATGTGGTGCAGAATATAGAGTTTCCTGGTTGCTTCCCATGTTGCGGGTGGCAGCTTCCACAGGGAGGCTGTTGTTGTTTTCCACATCTCTAAATATTACATGGAAGCTGCTGCAGAACTCAGCCAAGTAAGGGCAAATAGTTCCTTCTATGAGGCACATACACAAGGGCTTCAGGCCAAGGATGTTTCCAAAGCCTCCAAGGTTCAGCTCCAGAGCATCCAAAAGAAACAACCCAACCAACCTTACAGCGCCTGCTCTGTGTAACCAGTGACATCTCGAGTGCTTCTTGATGTACCAGGAACAGGATTTGTGGCTGGTGTGAATACAGCTCTTTTCAGTATGAACGGGGACCCATTGCAGGGGGGGAGTGGTAGCAAAGGTGTCACTAGAGCTAAGAACAAGTGTGTGCATCCTTAGAGAGGGACAGATTCAAAGCCACTGCAGTAAGTGAATTTGTAGTGCACAAAGCCTTTGTGTAAATGAATTTAGCTTAGACTCATGATGCCAGCATTCTCTATATTACAGAGTGCTTGCACAAGCATAACTACATTTCTTATAAGCACAAGCATGACTTACAAAGGAATCTGTTGGGAAAAGTATATTGGGAAAAGTCAATGTCACTGACTTCCATACCCATATAGCACCGATTGTAATAGCTCTTCTTGCTCCACTCCTGGGAATTGCAATCATAACTGAGAGCTGCATCAGCTTCTAGCCTCCCTCAGCACCAGCTTGGGTTGCACAATGTTTATGTTCTCTATCATTCCTTATCTGACAGGAACAGATAATACAATCACAAAATTGATTAGGTTGGAAAAGACCTTTAAGATCATTTGAGTCCAAATGTTAACCCAGCACTGCCCAGTCCACCACTAAACTACATCTCTCAGTGCCACAGCATTTAAATCCCTCCAGGGACGGTGGCTCCATCACTGCCCTGGCAGCTTGTTCCAATGCTTAACAACCCTTTCCAACCTAAACCTCCCCTGGAGCAACTTGAGCAATTTCCCCTTGTCTTATCCCTTGTTACTTGGGAAAAGAGACCAGCATTCACCTTGGTACATCCTCCTGTCAGGCAGTTGTATGCAGTGATCAGGTCCCCCCTGAGCCTTCTCTTCTCCACACTGAACCCCCCAGCTCCCTCAGCCCTTCCCCATCACCCTTGTGCTCCAGGCCCTGCTCCAGCTCCATTCCCTTCTCTGGCCCTGCTCCAGCCCCTCAGTGTCTCTCTTGCAGTGAGGGGCCCAGAGCTGAACACAGGATTTGAGGTGCGGCCTCACCAGTGCCCAGTGCAGGGGCACAATCCCTGCCCTGGTCCTGCTGCCGCACTGGTGCCGGTACAGGCCAGGGGGCTTCTTGGCTGCCTGGGCACACACTGCTCATACAGCTCACAAAGCACTGCGGATGGAGACTACTCAACACATCAGAACCATCAGAGAGACAGAAGTGTAACACGGGAGTGAGATGGAAGAGGTATCAGCCCTTCAGAGGGGTTACTGCTCCCACCTCTCAGCATCCTCTTCAGTGCCTCTCTGGGATTACTGAACCAGCAGGCTTTGCACTTCCTGATCAAACACACATAAAACAACCAGTGGGAGACCATACACATCTAATCTCTTGTCACACATGGTTATTAACTTGTGTAATGCTTACATGGTCCAGAAGTGCAAAGCAAACAGCAACTGGTGCTTCTCAGCTTACGGAAACAGTGACTGCTGTACATTCCTAGGACAAAGATGGGGCTTTCTCCCTTCCTCCCCAAAAGATCAATGACAAGGGTGAAGTCCCAAACCTTTCCTAGCTATTGCAAATAAAAGACCCACGCTGCTGAACAGATTGCTGCTCTCCTGGGTGTAATTCTTACATTTTAAGTTCTGTTCACCTTTCTACACACCCTGTTTTCTTCCAGAAATATGGGGTTATATTGTCCCACATCTCCTGTGTCCTACAGATACCATGGGCAAAACAGGTAAAAGATGGTGTAAGCCACAACCCATCAGTTTATCCCAGCAAAACAAAGGTTAGTTGGAGGAGCAATGGAATACATCTTTGTGGAGCCAACCCCTCCATCTGCAATGCTTTAGTCCTAGAGCTGGTTCACAAGCAGGGAAATGCGTCATCTAATGCATGCTTGTGAGGTAGGAAGGAAAAGTACTCACCCACTGAAGCTGGCACACAGAGGCCAGCTCCTCCTACAGCACTGCCTAGAGATGTGCTTTGGCTGTTTCCTAGCTGTGCACAGCAGTGGAGGATAATTCAGGAGGGGAAGTTAGGAGAGTGCTTTGTAGATCCAGACTGGGGTTTAGCTGCAGGTAAAGCAGGGATGTTTCTGGGAAGGAATTCCATTATTGTAATGTTCTCAACTCGTTCACTGTAAACTTTCTACTGGCCTTACAGAACATGAGCTGCCTCCAAAGAGGGCTGCTTGCATCCCACAGACCCTTTACAAGTCATCCACAGCCCACAGCTTGGGGATAAAGCTTGCAGAGGGAAGAGGCAACACTTGAGGCTGTGTTTCCAGGGGTAAATCAGACGTCTGAGCTCCCATGATAGAGGAAATTACCCCCCTCCTCCATCTGCCCACCTCTCCTAGCTCTCTTTTCAACCTGAACTCCAAGCTGCCTTGAGCAGGAGCTTGTGAAGCATAACTGAAGGGACCATGCATAACAACCATATGCACTGGAATAACAACTCCCCCTCAGAGCTATCACACAGAGCAATAACGCTCAGTCCTTAAGGATCAAGAGGCCCAGAAGGAAAACAAAGCAATAAAAGCTCCTTTCATTAGCTTAAGGTTGTCCCATTATGCAAAGGCAACTCCCCCCCTGAAGCAGGGTTTGTTTAACACCTACAGACAGTAAAATAACCCTGGCTCTAAGAACGGACAAGCACTTATACCTCAACCAGGTAGAACAACCCAACTTGACCAGAATTGAATGTCCCAAGCTCCCCACGTCCCCTCTTGCTCCCTTTATCATTTAAGGTATCATTGACCTTGCAAGGTAAGCATTTCTGCACCCAGCACCTTTCCTTACTGCAATGAAACATTCACCAGGAAGTTCACACTGAACTGGTGCAGGATCATGGTCCTTCAGAGCCAAAATAGGGCTTGGGGAAGTTTAATACAAACCCAAAGGAAGGTCACAGTGAACTTAACGCTCTGAAACACCTCAGAAGGGCAAAAGCCCCTAAATGAAGGGCTTGGCATCCTGCCTGCAGACCTGGTTAGTGGCTGCAAGAAGGGAAACATAACTACTAGGAGTAGTAGTGCTTCTATTGAATCCTACCTTGCAATGTCACTATAGACCAGCCCCTGGAGCTATAGCAGTCATTCTGCACCAACTCTTCTGGCTAACAGCAAGTGCTTGGAGCATTCAGAGGATTAAACATAGACTAGAATCACAGAATGGTTTGGGTTGGAAAGGACCTTAGGGTCATCCAGTTCCAACCCCCTGCCGTGAGCAGGGGCACCTCACACTAAACCGGAGCACCCAAGGCCTCATCCAACCTCTCCTTGAACACTGCCAGGGATGGAGCATTCACAACCTCCCTGGGCAACCCATTCCAGTGCCTCACCACCCTAACAGGAAATAATTTCCTCCTTATATCCAATCTAAACTTCCCCTGTTTAAGTTTGAACCCGTTACCCCTTGTCCTATCACTACAGTCCCTAATGAAGAGTCCATCCCCAGCATCCCTATAGGCCCCCTTCAGATACTGGAAGGCTGCTCTGAGGTCTCCACGCAGCCTTCTCTTCTCCAGGCTGAACAGCCCCAACTTTCTCAGCCTGTCTCCATATGGGAGGTGCTCCAGTCCCTGATCATCCTCATGGCCTCCTCTGGACTTGTTCCAACAGTTCCATGTCCATTAGACATATAGGACAGTCTTGGGTGAGTGAACGGCCAACTCCTGCTACTGCCAAGTGACCTGTCTGGATGATCTGGCCAGACTCCCCACAGTAAGTCAGCACAAAGACAAGCAGCACAGTGCCAGCAGCAGAGCAGGTCGGGTGGTCAGGACTGGTGTGGGCTGTTGGCTCTTGCAAAGAGCCTCTGCTGTCAACCTCTCCTCCCAGAGGCAGCTGCAACACAGCAAAGGGAAGATAAAGCATCCCTCACCTCTCCCAGCCAGCCCTGGTGGACCCCAATGCCAGACAAAGGCTGGAAGGAGCTCAGCTCGCAGTCCCCAGGGTGTTCCTCTCTCCTGGTTACCTCTTGCCATGCACTGAATAGTGTGACCTGGAGATGGGTCACCGGGAGCAGACACCAGCCTTTCCTAAGCACCGCTGCCTATGAAACCATGCCAGGGGACAAAGTTCCTCCTGTGCATGCAAAATGATCCTGACAGACACGAGTCATTGCATTTTTCCTCTTCAAACACAGGGTTTCACCCCTTATTAGTCAAGCCCAGCATCCTTAATCACCTCTCTTTGTGCTGTGTTTGCTTTCTCTTCCCCTGCTTTCTCCCATTAGTCATTCACTTTCCGTGTAATGACGGATGTGGCTTTAAAGTGTGTCAATACCTGCCACTTACACAGGCATACGTTAAGGGGTTTGTTAATGCACTGGTAAAGCACTCTGATATAGGAGTTGTCTGTAGCACCTTTGTGGCTGCTTTCATGTATATACACATATCCACACACACATACAAACACATACATATATAGACATACATATATATACACATATATATATCCACACACATGTATAGACATACCTATATATACACATGTATATACACACACACAGATAGATATACACAGACATATATACACATATATAGACATACCTCTATATTAACATACATATACACACACATAGACATACCTATACATACACATACATATACATATATATACACATATACAGACATACCTATACATACACGTACCTATACATACACACATATGTACATGTATATAGACATACCTATACATACATGTACATATATACACACACATACAGATAAACATAAATACGGGCCTATAAGGATGCTGGGGAGGGACTCTTCATTAGGGACTGTAGTGATAGGACAAGGGGTGATGGGTTAAAACTTAAACAGGAGAAGTTTAGATTGGATATAAGGAGGAAATTCTTTCCTGTTAGGGTGCTGAGGCACTGGAATGGGTTGTCCAGGGAGGTTGTGAATGCTCCATCCCTGGCAGTGTTCAAGGCCAGGTTGGACAGAACCTTGGGTGAGATGGTTTAGTGTGAGGTGTCCCTGCCCATAGCAGGGGGGTTGGAACTGGATGATCTTAAGGTCCTTTCCAACCCAAACCATTCTATAATTTGATATATATATACACACACCAAGTTGAGAGAGTTGGAGCTGCTAGCACAGGCCTGGCTTAAATCTTTATACCAGTTATAAACAAACACCTTCCCTTTCTCATTCTCTGCCTTTCCACAGCACTGCAATGTTACAAGCTTTAGCAACCCTGCACTCACTGTAGGTCCTTTGCCCATCCTTCTATTGAACGTGGGCATGGGTGACTGCACCCAGCTGTATAACAGGGGATTAACAGCCCAACACACTCGCCACCAGTGCCACGTAACCAGTGCATTCGGCCAGCTCCAGTTTGCTTCCTGTGTGATAACACACAAGACAACCTGTTCCCTCCTTATCTAGCCAAGAACCTCCATGTGTTTAATTGCTCCAATAAAAGCAGCACGGATTTCTGCTGAGCTTGGCTACCTTTCCCTTACCTGTTTATAGCACATGAACCACACGAATCCACTCACGGCACCCGCAATCACAGCAGGTCACTGGCACTGGGCTGGCTCGGGCCCATGGGATCGCTCTGCTCCATGCTCAGACCAGGGCATTGCACAACCAGGATGCAGTTCCCTGCTGCTGCCTTCATTCATTCCTTGCCTCCACATTGCTTTCCCTTTAGTGTATCCTAGGGCACACATGGAAGTTCAGTGGATAGGGAACAGTGAGCGAGGCAAGGATAAAGCTGCTTCCCGGAGCAAGGTGTTTGAATAGCTGAGCTCGGCCGTACACCGAGATACAAGAAGCCAGCACCTCGGGCATGCTCGTTTATTGTGGTGGTGAACAGGTTACATGGTCCGTGGGGAAAGAGAGGAGGGAAACGGGGGAAGGAATGGGGGAAAAGGGAAAAAGTTGGAAAAGAAGGGAAAAGATATACAGGGGGAAAAGAAGAGGAAAAAAGGGAAAGGGGAAAAATGGGAAAATTGAAGAAAAAATGAGAAAAGGAGGAAAAGGGAAAAGAGGGGGAAAGAAATACAGAAAAAAAAGGGGGAAAAGGGAAAAATGAATAGAGGGGAAGAAGAGAAAGAAAGAGAAGGGAAAGAGAAGGGAAGAGAAAGGAAAAAATAGAAGAGAAAGGAAGAGAAAGAGAAGAGAAAGGAAAAGAAAGATAAAGGAAAAAAAGAGAAAGAAGAGAGAAGAGAAAGGAAGAGAAAGGAAAAAAAGAGAAGAGAAAGGAAGAGAGAAAAGAAAGGAAGAGAAAGGAAGAGAAAGAGAAAGGAAAAAAGAAGAGAAAGGAAGAGAAAGAGAAAAGAAAGAGAAAGAGAATGGAAAGGAAGGGAAAGGAAGAGAAAGAGAAGAGAAAGAGAAAAGAAAGAAAGAGAAGGGAAACATAAGAGAAAGAGAAGGGGAAAGTAACAGCAGGAGGAGGAGCCGCCTCTCCACGCCCCCAAGATGGCGGCGGCCGCGCCGGGCCCGGCTTGGTGCTGAGGAGGCCGCTCCGCCGCCGGCTCCGCTCCACGGCTCTCCCGGGCGCTGTGAGGTGCCGGTGCCCGTGCCGGGCCCGGTATGGAGCTGGGCCGGCTGGAGTACCTGCAGGCCCTGGTCACCGAGTTCCAGGCGACGGAGAGCGCAGGTACCGCGGCCGCGGCCGCCCCGCAGCCCCGTGCGGAGCCGCCCCGCGCTCAAGCGGCGCTTCTCTGTTGCAGAGGCCAAGGAGCAGGTGCTGGCCAACCTGGCCAACTTCGCCTACGACCCTGGCAACTACGAGCACCTGCGGCGGCTCCAGGTCCTGGACCTGTTCCTCGACATGCTGGGCGAGAGCAGCGACACCCTCGTGGAGTTCGCCATGGGTGAGGGGCGGCGCCGGCAGCATCCCGAGGGACAGCGGGGCCATGCTGGGGATTGGGGCTCGTATCCCTCCCGAGGGACAGAGGGGAGTCTGATGGGTGAACGGCCCCTTTCTGCGCTGGTACTGCCTCACTTAGCGGGGATGAGCGGAACGGGGGAGAGCTGGGATGGAAGCATCGGCCCTTCATCCTCATAGGGCTGCTGTGCTGCAGGATGGGTTCTTTACCCCCAACCTCGAACTGAACACAAACTGAGTGAGTTTTTAGTGAAATTGCACTCAATTTTAGTGAAATTTTGTGAAATTTTAGTGAATTTTAGTGAAATTAGTGACGGCCAATACCAGAATTGACAACCAAATTCCAACACTTACCTGAAATCTTGTAATAACTCCTCTAAGGAACTGCCTTACACTGACTCAGTGTGGTCCAAACAAACCAAAGGCCCAGATCCTAATTGTGAGTGATGCCGACCTGATAGTAAATACATCTGATGTTTAATGTTTGTGGCTGAGCTACACCAGGACATGGCTGCATCTTAAAGGGTCACGTTCGAGCATTCTGCACCTCTTGCCTTGTGCTGTTGGCTGAATTCTGTTTTCCTATAACACCTGCAGTGAACTCCAGGCTTTAGGCTCTGTTAGGGTTAAATAATGCTGGAGTCCGAGGCAGAGGTTATGTCCAGCAGTAACAGTGCCCTCTAATGACATAAAGCAGAAGGAATGTTCTGATGGAAAACGTTGCCCAGGAGCCGTTAAAGAGTTTTAGAATCATAGAATAGTTAGGGTTGGAAAGGACCTTAAGATCATCCAGTTCCAACCCCCCTGCCATGGGCAGGGACACCTCGCTCTAAACCATCTCACCCAAGGCCTCGTCCAACCTGGCCTTGAACACTGCCAGGGATGGAGCATTCACAACCTCCCTGGGCAACCCATTCCAGTGCCTCACCACCCTAACAGGAAAGAATTTCCTCCTTATATCCAATCTAAACTTCCCCTGTTTAAGTTTGAACCCATTACCCCTTGTCCTATCACTACAGTCCCTAATGAAGAGTCCATCCCCAGCATCCCTATAGGCCCCCTTCAGATACTGTAAGGCTGCTGTGAGGTCTCCACGCAGAATCTGGATTCTTATTCCTGTGTTAGGAAGAGGGCTCATCAGTGAACCTGACTCACAGCATGAAAAGCTGACGGGGTGAAGAGCTTGTCTCATGCATGTCAGATGCTTTCTCTCGCTGTTCCAGGGGGTCTGTGTAACCTGTGCCTGGATAAAACGAACAAAGACTACATCCTGGAGGCGAACGGGGTAGAGCCCATCATCAACTGCCTCTCCAGCGCCAACGAGGAGACCGTCATGTCGGCTGTCACGACGCTCATGTACCTGACGACGCCTCAGTCGCGGGAGCAGACCACGGCGCTGCCCGTGGTGGAGTGCATGCTGCGCTTCTCCCTCTCGGCCAGCAGAAGGCTGAGCAACCTGGCCACCGTGTTCCTGCAGGATTACTGCACCCCTCTGCAGGTGGAGGAGGCCCGGAGCCTGAGCAAACACACCGCCGTGGGCATTCCTCTCCCCAAGGACTGATGCTGTGTAGGCAGGACAGTGCAGATCATAGCATCAGCCAGGTTGGAAAAGCCCTTTCAGCTCAGCCAGTGCACCCCTTCCCCAGCACTGCCCAGGCCACCGCTAACCCATGGCACTGAGGGCTTCATCTGCATGGTTTTTGAGGGTTATTCCACCACTTTCTTAGGGAAAAAAGAGGGAGACACTTCCTGCTCAGCAGAATTGCGTCAAGAACATTAAAGAGGGAAACTGGTCGCAGCAGCACTGGATTTAGTTGCTAAAGAGGATGGACAGCACTGCCCCAACAGGGAGGCCAAGCACACAGCTAAAACTGAAAGCAAATACTTACAATAGCACAGGTCATGGACATTGGAGAGCAGGGTGCCAGTGCAGCCCAGCACCCAGCCTGCACAAAGAACCCTTCCCAGCAATGAGCGGGGGTTCTGCTTGGGTTACTGGGCACCTTATATCCCAGTCCAGTTCCTGCCTGGTGGGGCTGCAGCTCTCCAATGTCTACTCAAAGGACTTTAAATGTCTCATAAACGTTGTTCCTCCTTCAGAAGAAAGGTGTTTCCCTGCTCAGGCAGCCTGCAGTCTTCATGTACCCCTTTGGAACCAACTGTGCCATCTGTCATCGTGGCACAGACTGGTAAATCATTGCACAGGACTGTGTGTATCCTGTAAATGGGGAAGTGAAAAGCTGGTTTTCTTTCATTACCACTGGTGAGAAAGGAGATTAAAAGGAGGGCCCATGGCAGCCCGGCTCATGAGAGCAGCTGTCTTGTAAAACCTTCTCCTAATAAAACATTAACTTCAGTGCTGTGTAAACAGTTTGGTGTAAGCTCATAAATACTTCTCTCCAGCAGTTGCAGCCCAGCCTTCGCCCACTCTTACTCACGCACATGGGCCAGAAATGGAAGCCAGCTTCGTGTCCTTTCTTCATCAGCCAGCGCTGCAAAAGGTAGCCCAAAAGCCAGGCTGGCTAAATCCATAACATCAGCAGGGTCTGGCTGTTGCAGTGTTCCCTGACAGGCACCCTCGCTGTGTCTGCTCAAGTTTCAGAGCTTTACTTCCTCTTTTTTCTTCCATTCCACCCCCAGGGGGCCCAAAGCAAACAGGACTGAGGTTAAGAACACACACACACAAATACAACCCACGGCTGCTTGTATTTTACCGTTTCACCAGCAACAAACACCCCAACCTCTACAGACATAACTGCAAAGCAATCTTCCAGACACGTGGAGCAGCAGCAGCCTGTCTAACAAAGGCAGCTCTTGTAACTGCTCCCCGAGTGCCTCTGCCTGGATGGGGACGCTCACTGCCTCCTGGGAATGGGATTCCCTGCCCACGGATGCGCAGTGGGAAGAGCACCCCCTCTGTGCACTACTGCCTGCGCTTGCTTTCCAAGATGCCCCTCCAGTCATCTGCCCAGGACAGCAGGCGCCTGCGGGGGGCCTGCAGCTGGATGTGCCTGTTGTGGCAGCAGGTAAAGAGGATGTGCTCCCAGCTCGGGTTCGGCTCTGCGCCTGTGGGTGACGGAGGAGAGCTGGGCTCAGGCAGGGGTTTCCTTCCTGGCTAACAGAGAGCGATGGAAGCGCTTTCCTAACCTGTAATGGTGTCCTTGTCGTCAAACAGCAAGTCCGCAGACACGATGGTCTTATCTCGGGTTAGAATAATCCGCTCCACAAACTCGGGTCCCAGATGTTTCTCTACCCACTTATACTGCAGAGGTAAGGAATGAGAGAAGACGCTGCTGTGCTTCAGCTCCACTCACATCAGCCCCAGCAGAGCAACCTTTCCCCTGCAGACCTACCTCCGTGTCCGTGAATCCTCACCGCAGAGACTGGCCATGGCCCAGGACACTGATTCAACCTGTTTTCTATCAGCAGCACTGTGCTTCCCATGCCTAACCACTACCCACGTTGTGAGCAGCACTGGCTGCTCACCAGAACGTGTGGATTGTGCCCATCCAAGTCATTCCAGGGATTAAGGTCCCCCTCTCTGTTCTAATGCAATGGCAAACAGGACCAATTCCAATGCTGAAGCCTCCGCTTAATTCAGCACTGGCTTCCTTCAGGACACTGCATTTAGACAGAATAAGGATTGAGGTTGGGTTGAGGATTCTCCCACCCGTATGGGCCATTCTACAGCAGTTCCTTCACTATCACCGGCTGGCACAGCTGGAGCAGCAGGGTCACATCATGCCAGCTCTGAGAGCATGGGGCACACATGCCCCACAGTAAGGACACTGGCACCATGTGGCACTCCGAGATTCCTGTGTCTGGGAAGCTGCCCCTCAGACAGAGACATCCAGGGAAGCCTGGGAGCTTGAGCCAGCCGCTGCCTTTGTAAATGCACTATTCTGACTTGGGTGATAAAACAAGGCCTTGCCAAAGCAGCAAAATAAACCCCACTAAACCAGATTCTCTCCCACCTTTTCCAGGACGCAGTGCTCGTAATTCCGGAGAGGACTTGTGCAAATAAAGACTTCAGTGCTGAAAAGAAACAGCATTATTTATTATACATCATACATCCCTTAGCAGGCAGGGGAAGGTGCATAAGATAATGGAGAAGGGCTACGGAGTGCAAAGCATCCTTACTCCTGCATGCGGATCATCTCCTGCAGAGCTTCCAGGGCTCCTGGAACAGGATCCAACCCTAGAAAGAAGCCAGGTGATTCATAGACACTGGCTACCTTAGCCTGCAAGAGACAGAAGGACAGTCAGCAAAGCCCACCCGTGCCTGTGTCCGAGCTCTGAGCATCACAGCTGTCCCCTCACCCCGGGTGTAACAGCCATCAAAGGGCAGTGATGCTGCACACCTAGAGGCCATTATAGCGTTTCTCACCTTCTGGGTTCTGGCTCAGGCACACAAGAAGGAGAAGTTCCTCTCTGGTGGCTTGTCTGGAGTGAGGAGGCAGAGCTGGTCCTGACCCTGCGCAGCACCACAGGCCCAGCTCTGCCCTACAGCTCTGGCTGGTGCCTGGTACAGGGGAGCTCACGGCTCACCCTTCCCAGCAGGTCTCTCTCTACTGCCTCTTGTGAGGCATCAAAGGAGCAAGCTGAAGGCTCCTGCTGCTCCGTCCCATCTGACTGGATGTGCTGGTGGCTCCGGAACCTGCCAGGGCTGAGTGGGCAGCAGCCACATCCCAGCAGCGTGAAAAGGGCTGAATCCAGACCTAAGCTTCATTCTCAAACAGAGAGCCCTAAAACATGGGAATCTGGGAATCTCGCCTTCCCTGGGGTCACAGGGAGCTCCAGCGGTGTCAAGGCAGCATTTTCCATTAGCTTAAAGTCAGACATTCCCAAAGTCTGGAATCTTAGTTCTCTGTATTTTTCAACCTGGCAGCTTCGCTTAGGAACTGTATCAGACTGCTTTATAGTCCAGCTGATGGGCTCCTTGCTCTGTTTCACCAGTGGAGCTTGGACATGAAGCCCATTCCAATTAAGCAGCAATGAGGAGTCAGCATTAAACAAGCCTCCTGGACCAGGGTGCTCTCTCAGCTCTCATAACCCAGCAGCCAGACATGTGAAAGCACTGCCTGATTCCTCATGCAGAGCAGAAGAGTGAAGATGTGGGGATCAGACCTGCACCGATCCCTGCTTCCAGGCAAAGCCTCATTGATTTCAGCAACAATTCCCTGGAGCTCTCCCCAAGGAGACTCAATTACAGGACCAGGGTTTGTATCGGAAAGCTCTTTTATCCAGTTTTGGTATAAACGGGCCAGTTTCCAGCGTGTCACCAGCAAGTCTGCCTTTGCTGGAGAACAGAACTGGAATTGATGACTTTCAGAACCAAAAACCCATTTTACCCACCCAAAAATGCGACAGCTCATTCTCATGCCATCATTGCTGAAGGTTTCCTCCTAACAGAGCGATGCTGTGCAGGGATGCTCCTGCACCAGCCTGGCAGAACTGAGGTCTCTATTTACAGCCACAGGATTCACATAAAGGAGCTTTAAAACTGTATAGTTGTGCCAAATGCACCTAAACCAGCCCAGAGATGCGGAGGTGACTGAAGGAGACAGACACACCACCACAAACCCCTCATTTCCTTAGGAAGGCAGGCTAATAACAGTGAGATAAGAGCTTTGTGCCACTGCTGATCTGCATGGAAATCAAACCAGCTACGTGGTTATTGCATTGACACACCTAAAGGTCTAGGAAGGAACAGGATGGGCATGAACCAAATTAGGGAATGGGAATGCCAGAAACAGAACAGGATGTGCCTTTCAGGACAGATCAGACTGTAGCCCTTCCACGACCCCTTAAATTACCTGCCTCTTTTTTGGTCCCTGTAATGGGATTCACTTAAGGAATGCTCACATCAGCAATAAATCACGTTTGGTTCTATAAATGATAAACAATTCATGCCCATTCCCCATCTATACAAAATCCAGGTTCAGGAAGTTTTGAGCATCAATAGTCATCCATTAGAGCTCGGTCACTTTGGAGCCAGCACTCCTGTGGGTGCAGGGGCCTGAACCTTGCCCTGGAGTGGGAGGGAACTGATTGCAAGTTGTCATTTTTCAGCAGTAAAAAAACCTCTAGAGGCCCAGGGCAGCATCTTAAAACGAGCAATGAAAGCACAGCCTGGATCTGCAGCCTGCATCCGCATCCGTTCCATCTTCTTACAGTCCCCCAGTGTCCTGAGGTACCCAGAAGGAAGCCTGAGGTCTGCATTGACACTAACTTTGCTTTGCAAATGTCTCTGATGTTCACTCACACATTAGCAAACATTCAAACCAGAAACCATTTGCAGGGATGGGGGGGTACCACCAGCATTTTACATGGCTCTCCATGGTTTTAAATACCACACACTTTGCTTGTCAGAGCGCATGATCTAGGCGTGGGGTTTCATTAGCTATGCAAACACATAGTATTCCTGTTTCTCATCCTGCTAGGGATGCATTAGTACTTAGAGAGCGCTCAGCTTTCAGTTATTACCTTATTATTATCTTAATAATGTTAATATTACTTTGTAATAATACTAATATTATTAAGTTATTACTGCCACAGTAATACGCCTACCATAGAGAGGTTCACGAGTAGCAAGCTGAGGATGCCTCAGCAGTTTCACCCAGTTACTTCCAAGAGAGAATCAGGCTTTGCCAACGGATTCCCACACACACATCCCTGTGAAGGGCAGGAAATCCTCCTGGAAGAACTCGCTTATTATTTCCATACAAATGAAGGCACTCAACAGCCCTTTGCAGCACTGTGATACCCCCCCCCCTCCATGCTTTGCATACCCACAGTGGGTGGGAAGTGATCCCCCTGCTCCCCGCAGGATACAAGGCAAGAGGCGCTGCTCCCCCGGCCCATCCCGGCACTCACTCACCGCCAGGTCCCGGCGCAGGCCGCGGTACTGCTCCCGCACCGAGAAGCCGCTCCTCGCCTCCAGCTCCACGCGTGGCTCCGTGGGGAAGCGGGCGCTGAAGCCCCGCAGCACCGCGCCCTCGAAGTCGGCCACGACGCCGTCCATGTCCACCAGCACCCGCAGCGCGCCGGCCATGGCGCCCCGTGGTACCCAGCGAGAGCCGTGCGGGGCGGCGCGGCACGAATATGCATGAGCATGGGCGGGGATGGAGCGCGTTAAAGGGAGCCCTTCTCGCCCCGCACCAGTGTCCGGGGTTACTTGCTAAGGGGTGGAAAGCAGAGCGAGAGCCGCTCCACGCTTCTCGGCCCCATTGCCATGCTCCACCAAAGAGGGCAGCGGATGGAGGAGCAGCCCCGCTCGGCTGCTGGAGTCTCAGCAAGTGTTAAAGGAGCGTTAACGAGTTCCGCGGGTTGTGGGGCTCGCAGAGGAAACGGGATTTGATTGTTTTCCTCCTCCCAGGGCAGAAAACAAGTGGGCACGATTTACATTGCAAGCCACGAGGAGCAGCACCCCCCGCTGCAGGAGGGGAGGAGCATCCTGGAGCAAATCCGGTTTTATAGGTTAAGCACCCCTGGCTGGGCCTTCCCAGGAACTGAACTGGAAAGGCAGGGTATTTTTAAGCACTGATTCTTCACGGGGAAGGGTGGGAATGGAGCAGTCACACCAGCTCCGTGCAGATTCACTGCTCTGGCTTATTGTGCAGCAGATCCCCTTCCAGGACAACAGAGACACTCATGGCTTCGTCTCCCCTCCCCTAATTTTCATGGTGAGAATAAACATCCCTCTGTTTTCTTGACAGATGGAAGCATTTGGATAAAGCAGGTTAGAGATCACCCCATACCCCACACTCCTCTGACCTAGACGATAGAGGCGAGTCAGAGTCTGCAGGAGAAGATGGCAACTCCAAACCAGGTATGCAAACACTCCACTGCATCCCACCTCTATGTCAGAGGCTGAGCCAAAGCCCACTGAGACCAGAGTTGAAATAAAACCCACACAGGAAACACTGCTTCAAAACTTCTATATTATTTACTCGTAAGCAACAGTCCAGCTTTGTGAGATTACAACACACACTTGAAAGGATGAGATTTTTCCACCTCATGGTCAAGCACCAGCATGATCATGCACAGCATTGAGTCAGTTGTAAAAAAAAGGCCCTGTCATTTGTATTGATTTCACTGATCCACTCTGCTTTACTGAATCAAGTCTGAAGAATTCCCCTCCTAGCATCAGCCCTATTTGGCACATACCCTGCTTCATAGTAGTCCAGTATCAAGTGTTTGATTCTATAGTGTATTTTAAAGGCAGCATGGTGTACACTAACCACTTCAGGATTCATATGGCACAGCAGGGCTCAAGGCATTTAACCCCATGCAGTCAATGAAGCCCTTTAGGGTCCCCAAGTCCTGCATGTGGAGGAAGGGACTGCTCTTGCTGATTGGTTGCTGGCCTCTTTAACCAGGATTCTAGACCCTTGTAAAGCTAAAGGGGTTCTAAAAAAACCTCGGTACAAAAACCCTCTAAGCACACTTGGAACCAATCTACTCTCCTTTGAGTTACAATGACGATACTTCATAAAGCTTTCCCTCAAGCCTATCACTAGAAAACACTCATGTCACTTCCAGTAGATCTGGGGAGGGGAAAACACAGGACAGAAGTGGGGAGAAAACAGAACCAACCCTTGATCTCAACAAAAGATGGGAGTACATAAAGTGCTTCTTTTTAATGAAAGGAATTGGAGATGTACAGTCAGGCTCAAGTTGTGCAGTTCACAAGCATGGGGGGTAAGGGGGGGAAGAAACAAGACACGAGTTCAAAACAGGAAGGGAAAGGTTTAACCGAGGACTAGGCTGGACTTGCCACCGGGTGGATTTCTCCTGGATGGTGCTGGTGCTACTGGGCTAGGAACAGGTGCAGCAGGCAGGGATTTCTCTTCACTCTGACCTGGGGCAGCTTCTACGTCAGCCTCAGTGATTTCTAGGAGAAAAGAAGCTTTTAAAGTGTCTGATGTGGATGATGGAGCCACAGTTTGTGGCTTACACAGAGGATCAGCTCCTCTTAAGTCTGGTTCAGACTGACACACAGAGCGCTGCTGGAACCTGCTGGCAGGACAGGCTGCAGCCCTCTGAAGTGTTCCAGATGTACCCTGATGCCTTAAGGTTCGGCTTCAGGCATTCAAGAGCCACATTCACACAGCTGCTGTTACAGAACCCATCAATTGTTCATACATTACATTTTAAAGACAAGCAGCTTAAGCCTTGTCCATGTTATTAGTCACTGTATGACCGTGCCAATTGTAACCCAAATCCGAGCAGGTGCTGGAAACCAAGTGCTCAAACTACATTCCCAGTATCATGAACTAGAGGGAAGAGCATCTGCCACACACTTCTGAGGCTTCACAGAGACAGAGCAGGGAACAGCCATGCATGGGGAGGCTCTGGTTGTAGACCCCCTGGGAAGCACACGATAGCTTCATCTATCTAAATGCTTCTGAACGACCACAAGTGAAGACAGGACACAGGAGGAATCTTCATAGGAAGCACTTTAGATACTGTGGCAAGTAACTAATGGATCTGCTCCACTGACAATTCATTAAGGAGCACATCAAACACATCAGCAGCTCGTGTTCTCATAAATGAACACAATCAGGTATGAGCCAAAGGCCCAAATCGGCGCCAAGCAGCCCCTGATACCTGGGGGGGATGAAGGGAATGCAGTTTCACCATCAGCTCTGTCAAGGTGAACTTAGGAGACCCCTTTTAGTTTCATCATATCACTAGTTCTTGGTTTGGAGGATTCACCTTCACCACCACCTTCATGATTCAGTACATCTTGATCCTATTTCCTCTCCCTTTTCCAGCTGAAGCCATTTTAGTCTCCTTACAAGGCAGCTACTGCATCCCTTTACATTTCCCCTTACATTCCCCTTTTACCTCCACTCTGCTCTTTACATGTCCAGAACTGCACACATGATTCAAGACATGGGTGTATCATTGTTTACAGAGGCAAATGCTGGCTTGTTCCCCATTCTCTCCTTGACAGCATTTCAGAGTGTCAGAGAAGTTCAGTAACAGGACTCAAGGCAGATCCTGGGAGTTAACTGCTGCAGCACCGAACCCAAGGCTGGCATCATTTAGGTGTTGGGTTCCCCCCCAGTGCATTACTTTATACTTACTTACACAAGAACTATCCTGCCACCTTTTAAGCCGCCTGCCTTACTGAGTTCTCCTGACGGTGACATTTTCTCACTGTCAGCACAGTTTGGCTCCTTGAAGGAACTCGTGTCACCAACAGGATTGGAGACTTCACAGCTCATTACCTTTTCCAGGTCACAGGAGAAGGCACTGAATAAAACCAGCCTCAGCATCACTTCCCATGGCTCGTTTTTCCAATATGAAAAGCAATCACTAAGCCCTACCCTTTGCCTCCTAAGCTTTAGCTCCCTTTCTATCTAAAGGAGCAGTTTGCCTCCAATCCTATGGCATCTTTGATGCAGAATTTTACCAGCAGCACTGAAAACCCACTCGTGTGCACTGACCCTCCTGTATTCATGCTTCTAATAATCTCAAAGAGCTCCAGCAGCTTAGTATAGTCTCCATGAATCAGAAACAATCTCCAAGACAGATTCTCTGCTCTATTCATTAACCCACATCTGAACACCACAGTTACTATGAAGCTTGAAGCTCTGCAGTCCATGTGTACCACTGCCTGCTTACTCAGCAAGCTGAGAACAACTCAGGCCATCCCCACTGCTCACATAAAGCTGAATGCTCCATTATCTGCACCTTCAGCAGACAGTCCAAGTACTGTGCAGCACTCCCAGTGATGATCTGTCCACCAAATGCCAGACTCCACCTTTGTGTGTATCATCATGTAGAGTCAGTCATTGGTGACAGTCAATCGAGGGCTGGCTGGTTCTCCTTAGCTGGTCACGTTCATTAGGCACACAGGGCCAACTGAATCACAAAAGAAACCAGAATTACTGTCACAGGAGGCTTTGGGGGAAGTTTCTACAGCATTTAGAGGCCCACTTGGCCAGCTGAGGTACACATCAGTGCTTCCCACATAATCGAGGTGTGGATAAGCTCAACCTAATAACTAAAGTAGTAAGTGCAACAGGATCAGATCAAATGTTAAAGTTCCTATCAGAAAGGGTATGAGCTCTCAACCAGCTTCCTCCTGAGTAAGGAGTTTGGAAACTGATGCACAGAAAGGAACTACAGCTTCCAAACAAGCAGCAAGAACACTGATGCAAAAAGGAACAGGTTTTCTTCCCCTAGGCAGGCATGATTAATAAAGATGCACACACCTGACACCTACTTGGGGTTTTACAATCAGTTACACACAGAAAATCGTTTTCAAATTCAACAGAATAACCACTTTGTTTTAATGATGGGAACCCATTAAGAATCTGGTTATGCACTGAGCTGTCTTGCCTTGGAGGTGCATTCATTCAGCCCAGAGACAAGTGCCACAGGTGGGATGTTCACCAGCTCATGCCTGCCATCTCACACAGCAGGAACATCAAGTGCAGTGACACAGCCAGCTCAGCAAGATGCTGCGCTCCATTAAGCTCTGATACCTGAAGCTATCAACGGTAGGAATTAACTTCACAATCCACCAAGGTTCTCAGGTATGTGTCACAGTCACCATTTCCACTTTCTACTCCTTCCTAAGCACCATCTGGGGAAGCTTATCATTCAAACCTCTGCCTGTCGTTTCTATTTCATCTTAAACATCTACAGAAATGCAATTTGAGCAGCGGCTACAACAGCAAACACCCCAGTCCCTGGCCAGTAACATAGCCCTGCATCTGCTTCCTCCCTTCTCTACTTGCCTTACCACTGCTTGCAGGCTCTCATCCGACCCCATGTGAGCTCATTAAATACCAGGAGTAGCAGCAGAGTCCTCAGATCAGTTTACTTCTATTAGCAAACCACATCCTCCTACTTGAAACATAAACTCCAGCTGCCTACAGTGCTAATTAAGATCAGACAGACATGGGAAAGAAACACTGAAGAAGCCTGTACAGTTTGATTAGAAGCAGCAAGACTAATTTGGGGCACAGATACCACTTAGAGGTAGGTAAAACATTCAGAGAATACTCTTCCCCCTCCCAGCAGAAGTCTTTTCAGGACAGGGAGCTGCTAATGGCTTTAGTGATCTCCCACAACTCCTATGTGTTGAAAGCAGCACTTAGAAAGCAGCAGTCAACACACATTCCTCTGGTCAGGAAGTAAGCTGTTCTTAAGGTCAGACTTACAAAGAGAGATTTCCAGCCTCAGAGCTAGAGAAAACACTTCAAGGTTACCATGCATGCTGCAAGGGGAAATGCCCATTTACACCACGTTTGCAGTATGCAGATGAACTTCCTTGACAGAAATCAGCATTTGAAAAAGGACAGGAGCTTAAAAGCCAGTAAGTGCACACACTTCCAGATGCAGGTGCTGGGTTTGATTATTTCTGTGAATGTAGTGTTTGCTGCAGGAGGCAACAGGAAACTGAATTGGTAAACTAAAAGCAGTTGACTGCACTGTTGAATTATAAACTACTAGAAGAGCAATGGAGTCTCCATCAGTGAGCTCTTTGCAGGATGGTACCCACCTCGCCTTCCAGTGCTTATACAAACCTGGACACCAACTGCTGATGGCCAAATAAATGCACAGGACTGTTCCCACTTTGAACCTGATGGCTAGCAGGCACTCCAGCATTTCATCCCACAGCCACACTGCCACTAGAGCAGCCAGCTGACTTTAGTGATTTGATGGATTCCAGGAACACTCCTGAGCTGTCTCTCTCCTGACACACGACCATTTATATATCCTATGTCCTCTTCTGTTTCAGAAGTCCCCAACTGCAAAAGGCTTTTACTAGAGGAGTCTGAAGGAGTTACTCACCAGAAGTTTCACCACCACCAATTTCTCCCTAGAAGAGAGAGAAACACATTAAATCTCATGCTTCACAATGTGTTTTCCCCTTCCATCAAAGAGGGTCACTCAGTACTCCACATTATGACCATGGTGGTTGGGCAACACCTTCCAAGTGACAGATTCAGTGAAGCACTTACAGACCAGCAACAGGCTCTTAGGTACAGATAGCAGAGCAGTGGGTTCTGCATACATATTTCTGCAGATATTATGGGTTTGCAAGCCCCAATTCCTACAGAATGACTAATACAACTTCATCAGCTGTTTATTTATCTGGCATAATTCTTAATGTTTAAGCAGAAAGATACTACTGAAGCAATCCTGACTGCCTCTAACATGGGGCATTGTACTTGTTCTCACACTGTGAAGGACATGGGTGGGCAAGGACACTTATTACAGACATCACCCTCCATGAGGCAGCAGACAGTAACCAGGACACTGTAACTGCTGAGCAGTAGTGACAAGGAATTAATATAAGCAGTTCACAGCAGTTCAGTGTCCCCTCCTTTCTATTAAACAACTCTTTCCAACACCAAATACTTATCTGTTAGCAAGGCCAAGAGCATTTCTTCCATCCCTTTGTGAAATACAGATCAGTTCTTTGCAAGGTTACTGATAAGGTTCCCTTCACTACGTGAACAGCTAAACCCATTCCTTTCATGCTGAATCTCTTCACAGGCTGCAGCTTGCCACAAAGACACAGAAAGTCTTCCAGCAGCAGCCAAGCCTCCCCTATAGCAGGAGGTTTCAGCAACTTCCATAGATTTAACATTGTTTATTACACAGCAGAACTCCAGTCATCAGGATATAAAATACACAGAGACTCATAGAAATATACCAAGTTAAATCTCAGATGGGGGCTACAAAGCACTAGCTCCAGCTTCTGCTGCTCGCAGCTGTAACTACTGTACAAAGTATTCCACACTGGAGCCGTTTGCAAAGCTGAGAACCACAGTACTGAATACAGTTAAGTAGAAAATACACTAAACAGTTTGTGTTTTCAGGGGTAGCAGCTACAAATTCAATCTTACTTATATTTGCTAACTGGAACAATCTATTTCCTGCAAGAACTGTTTTGTGGCTCAAAGTGCTTATTGATACAAAAAGCTATAGAACCAGGTTGTGATTGATGCCAAGTATCAAACTGAAACTTGCTCTTTAGCATCCTGTTTTCCTAAGTTCAGGAGGAATTGCTACCCTGCTTTTGTTTTTCCCATTAAACATAATCATACCTCAAGCAAATCCCATGTTAACACTAAAATCACGTTCCATATTGCCACCAAGTGCAGTTTATCTTAGGCAAGAACACACCTGATGACAGTAACAGAAATAAAACAAGCATTCATGCTACTGAGCTAAGTACTTGTTGGGAGGTGAAACCAAGTCCTTTGTCAGTTCCAGTTTGTTGTAGGTAACTATTGTTTGTAAAGTCTGTTAAATACACCATTACACACATGTCTGAAGCTGATTTCACCCCACTTCATTACTGGTTCATCAACAAGAGCTGAATGATGTAGGAAGTGGTTCTGTTAGAAAAATCCAGCCCTTCATCAGCATATGCTGTAAAACTATCACATGGAAAAGTGAACCTTCAGGAAAAGAACAGATTTGAGGCTTCACATCCTACAATGTCTCCAACTGTGTGAACACAGTGATAAAGCCATCCCACACAGAGCATGAATTGTCCCATTATCAGGCTCTTCCTAGTTAATGTACTGACCTTGGGATCTACAGAGTCTCGGCAGTTTGCATCAGTTGAGTTTCTTCTTTGTGGCCCAGATGATTCACAGTTTTCTCCGCTTTCACCTGGCTTAGTCCCTACGAGCAGAGATTGATGCTAATCAGGCTGCAAGATAAACTGCCTGGGAAAGTACATCACTGGGGGTTGGTTTACCCTTCTTGGACCTTTCAATAGTAACTCACAAATTACAGTCTTACAATAGCATTACATTCAGTTAAGGGTGTTCTTTAAACAGATGGAAACTGGGGTCCCAAAGCCACCCATACTGGCAGTGCTCTGCAGAGATGGAAGCTTAATCCCACTACACTTCCCCTGAATATCCAAGACCAATCAGTGCTACTAAGACACAAGTTCACCTTATTGTGCCTTGGAGAAATTACATCCCAAACACAATTCCCTGCTTGCAACACCCATGCCCATGTCTTGCATAAAGGAATTCCCAGCCAAGCAAAACTCTGGAAGCAATTCAAAATGAGAAATAAAGAGTCTCATGCAAGCAAACATCATTTATAGCCCTCAGCTCCCATGCGGGAAGCGAACTCTGGTTTCTACACTAAGCCACCAACAGCTTCGGGCCCATTCAGAAACTGGAATTAGCACATGTCAGCAGCTCTGGGAACAAAGCCCTACGTTCGTACCCGATGATTTAGCCCAGGAAGGTGGATTTTCCTCAGGAGTTCCAAAGATGTGGGATTCCATTTTGTTCCTTCTCACAGGTTGTTCTTTTGGTTCATCAAAACCCAGGGAAAAGTTGGACCCACCTCCAGGAGGACGCAGCACTCTGGGGAGAGAAAGAGGCAGCTTTACAACCCTGCAGGGACCATTGCTGAGTGCAGTCCAACATGTAAAACAAGACTCATAAGCCAAGAGATCATAGTTGGCTCTCGTACCAGGCAGTCAGACTGTCCAGACAGAAACTGTGCAAGATGACTGTATTAAGCACTGCCTTTTAACAAATGACACAGGGTGTCGTGTCTTCAGTGCAGGGTTTCAGCTCTAAAGGCAAGCTGCCTGCCAGCACTCAAGCCAGACACTGTAACTCCACTGCTTGTCTCGTCAGCAACACTTCGAGCCCTGAGAACTCCAACATTAATCTTCTAACTGGCAGCGCAGCAAAGACAGGAGCCAAAGGACTGGTTGTATCACTGATGACTGGGGGCTGCAGCCTTTATCCACGTTTGTTCCATTGGAAAAACCCTTAAGTCTGCAGCACGCTGCTGGACTAGACTTAAAAGGTGCTATTAAACAGTCTTAGGCTAAACTATGATTAGGAGACACATATATATGAGGCTCCAGGTATTAACCTAAACCTAGCAATCCTTCTATTAGACACAAAAGAAGCCTGCCTGGTACTTTGTGAGCTATATTGTGGTCTGCTTTCCAACATGCAGACATCAAGCCAAATAACAGGAGCAGTAAAACACATCTTTAAATGTAAATTCCTTCAGATCTTATTTTCTTAAGCATGAGATGTTGTGTTAGCTGGAGAAGCCAGACAAAGCTAGGAGCATAAAAACACATAAGGAGAACTGCCACAAACCCTGGATAGAAGTGAGTATGTCAACAGAACTGCACTTTTAAGACACTCAGTGCTGTGAAATGAAGCCCAGAACACACTTGGGATAGCATACATAAAATCAGGCTAGAATTCTGCAGCAGAGAACAGTGCAGAGTTTGTCAATGCACCCAACCCAGGAACTGCACACAGAGAACATGTCCGATTTCACCATGTCATCACCATCAGTCAAAGGGTTTAGATCTTTTGAGGCTTTGTGCCTATTGCACCCCAGATGCAACGCAAGAACCCTTCTCCAGCCTATAGAGATCACAAAGCCCAACTGACACAGGTGTGTGGTGTGGGGATTCAGTGTTACTTAACCAGCACACTACTGTTCCTAACAGAATTCTCCTCCAAAGTTCAAGCAGCACTCAGCTGTTAATGGGAGGATCCCAGGAGATTGTGGAGCATGTATTGAGAATCCAGGAATGGGGTTTTTATGCCTTGCTTTGTCTTCCTTCTGACTACAGAGATAACAATGCCATGGTCTTGAAGCTTATCTTTTTTCCCCCAAAGAAAATGTCCCCACGTAGGTTTATTTTCTCAGTGACATCTGTTGCAGTAATTCAAAGAACAGACTGTTCAAAGGGATTGTTTCCACATCTCAGATCACCTTTATTTTACCAGAGCAGTGAAACCTGTACTCCCTTAACAGCACAACAGTTTCCACTGACAGCCTTAATGAAATTAACAGAAGAGGCAATTGAAGGAAGAAAGCCATCACTCAAGCTGTTAAAAAGGAATAATCCCTCTTGCCAACCTCAGCTAAAGGCTCATAGGTGTTATTAGGAGCCGCTCACAACCTCGAGACATTGCAACACATTTGGTCAAAGCCACATCTAACACTTCAAGCAATGAGCCGCTCTTAAAACTGCACCTGATACCCAGTGATGTTTAGTGCAGATTCACCTTGGCTCCATCCAGGAAGCACACTCTTACACAGGGTTTGCTTTGTCTTACAACGCACCCCAAAAAGGCAGAAGCAAACAGGAAGCAGCTGCTTTATCAGGCCAAAACCTCATGGAAACACACGACACGGTCCTCCCCACGCCAGCTGCTCCTGCTGCAGGAACGCGGGTGCCGAGCATCTCTTCCAGACCTACCTGCCAAGTTGTCTTTGTCTCCAGACAGGCTACAGCTCCCCAGCCCCCGTTTGCCACCGCAGGGCCGGGGAAGAGGCACCCCCCCAGTCCCGAGCATGATCCCTGCCCACCGACGGTCAAGCAACGGAGCGGCACCGGCCGGCCCTGGGAGCCCCCGCCGAAGCGGGCAGGTGGGGAGGCCGGGGGAAGCAGACAATGGAGCCCGCTCGGCCCCACCCAGAAGGCGACGGCTCCGCCAGGCCGAGGGGTAAGAACGGCGCTGGCAGCCGCAGGGAGGGGAGAGCGGCGGGCAGAGGAGGGCAGCGGAGGGCAGCCGGGTGCCGATCCCCCCCCATCCCAACCCCCGCGGTGCGGAGCGCGGCCGCGCAGGGAGTCGCCTCCCTTCTTTGTTCGGGAGAGGCAGGGGCGCACGCCCGAGCACCCGGGGTGGGTCTCGCCAGCTCCCTCCCCGCAGCTCCCACACCCACCTCTCCCGGGCAGCTGCGGCAGGGCACAGCTCCGGCCCCGGCCTGGGCCCCCCACCGCCACCGGCAGCGCAGCGGACGAGCCGAGTCGAGCCCACCGGTAGCCTAAGGCACCCGGGTGGGTGCGGCAGCCGCCTCCCGCCCAGGAAACGGCGAGGAAGAACCGCACACACCGACCCCCGACTCTGCCCGCATCCACTGCACCCCCCCGGGCCGGCTCCGCGTCCCCCAGAGCCGCTCCATGGAGCCCCCTCCACACCCGGCCGGGCCCTGAGGCGAGGCGGAGTGCCGGCCCCGCCGCGACCGCCCTCAGCCCCGCCGCCCTAACGGTCCCAGAGGCCCCCGCCGGACCTGGAGCTGTTCCTGCCACTGGGGTCCATGCCCGAGAAGGTGGTGGTGGTGGTCATGGCGGCGGGGACGCTGGAGATGGACGCAGAGGAAAGGGCTCCGTGGAGCGGCCAGCGGGCGGTGACAGTCCCGGATCGGAGCTCCCCTTCCTTCCCCACCCGGCCTCCCCCCGCTGCTGCCGCCGGTGACAACTGCGGCCGCCGCCCGCACCGGTCGCGCTTTTTATATCCGCGTTAAGACCCCGCCCCCCAGGCGCAACTTCATTGGACGGTTCAAAAGCACTCCCGAGCTCCTATTCGACAGCATCCTGCCACTCTGCCCTATGGCCCGCCTCCCCGTCTCTACTGAGGCGCCTTGCCTCACCGGGAAAAGCTCATTGGTGAAGCACTACGTCTGCTCTGCGGTGATTGGCTGGGCGTGGGCGGCGGCACCTTTTGTTGCTGATTGGCAGGAGGCCCGTCGCTCATTTCAGGTGAGCTGCGATTGGCTCAGCCGCACATGAGGTGAGACAAAAGTGTGTGCGGCGCTGGCCCTGGGACGGCAACCGGGCCAGCGCCTGTCCCCACGGCAGTGTCCGGTACCACTGGGCTCCCACCGCCACCCTCACTCCTATCTCCATGCTGGGAGGCGGCCCGGCCCCTGCCAGCCGTGAAGGTGCCTCGGAGCACGTCATGGTGCACCCTCAACAGCCATGGATGAACAACAAAGAGGCCACGGAGGTGTGGAAGGCGCTTGCATGAGGCCACTGTGGTGTCAGGGGCTGGCTCCGTCGAGGACAGACACAGCCAGCGACCTGCAGGCACAAGGCACAGTGGAATGAAGTAAGCTGCAGTATCAGATGGTGGCTATTCCATGGGCATCACTGTCTGCAGCAGTGGAGAATGAGACCCATCAACACTGTGTTAAACGCTGGAGACTGTGTGGATCCTCCCCAAAACATGTGCAGCATGGACTTCACATTACCAGATGTTGGCCACTGACCTATCTGTCAAATCCACCTTGGAGCTGTTCCTGAGCTTCAGACACACAGATGTTTCCTGGATCACCACCAGCACATCTCCAGAATGAAGACATCAGGACCTCCGGCTGCAAATGTTATTGTAATTAGTACTTGCATAAGGACATAGAAGGGGGAAAGAAAACCCTTGCGTGTTCCATCCATCCCTCCCAGTCTGCACTAACAGCCCTTCACAGCCTCAAAACCCATTCTTCTCCTTTATGCTTTGGCAAATGCAAGTTTGGTTTGTGCTGCTTCACCCTGATGTACAACAGGAGGTATCAAGCGTCTGAGTTATCATTAACCTTAACACAGCTCAGAGCTGAACTGCTGAAAGCACTTAAACAGGAGCACAGCATTTTAATTTTCTAATCTAGGATCTATAAAAAAGTTGTTAACAAAAAGCCCCAACCACTATTTAGGTCCACAGGGAATTCTGTCACATTTTTCCAGATGCAGATTAAAGGGAAAGTTTAAGTAACATGACACAGTTGTTTTAATTCCATTATCCCTTAGGCTTGGGCACTAAGAAGTCAAGTGATCCCTACTCTTGCATACAGGTAAGCAGGTGCTCTCCCGGGAAGTTGCTCAAGTATTTTGTCATCTAAATGCTTTTTATTCAAACCCACAGCATTTGACTCTTAAATTTGTACCCTTGAGACAGGCAGAGCCTTTTCTTAAAGTCAAGATGAAGAAAAACCCGTTTCCTCTGCCAAAGCCAGTTTTAACACGCAGCGTTACAACTCTGAACCTTCAGCATTTCCAAGGGGACCCCACTGATGTCTCAATCTGTGCAATGGTCTGTAAAGAAAAGCTGCTTTGCTGATTAGTTACCCATAAGAAGAGGTTTAGGAAGATGGCCACAGAAATTGGGCTTATGGTTCTCCTCAGAATGATGGCATTCGACCAGAACTCTCCTCAGCAGCTGTTTGACCAACTCAGACACCACAATTCCACCTGCTCCTGAAATTGAACCGGCAATGAAAGCAAAAAGCATCTGGAAGTGCAAACAAGGCTCTAGGAAATGCAAGGGTTAGGCAAGGAGAGATACCATTGGGTTGAGAAAAGCCTCAGCTTGGCCATCCTCCTGTGACCAAGGGCTGCTTCTTCATGCCAGTCTCTGCTACTTATGGCACAGCCACAAAGAACATTTGTTCTTTAGCTCACTTTACCAAAAATAGGGTTTCACTCAGTCTTGTCTTCTATCCCCCCACTCCATTCATAGCTGAAGGTAAGAAATAAGCTTCAGCTAATAAATAATCCTTGTCACAGCTGGATTTGCAGCTGTAAAAGACCTTTGCATGTGAAGTGGTGCACAGTGGATCCTAAAGATGAAACTGTTCCTCCTACTGAGCAGATGCTACAGTTTGCAGGAGCTGTAAAAGCTTCTTTGGTGCCCCTGTACATCTTTACATAAAATCCATAGCAGTAAGCTAGTGTTTGGGATGGAGGCTTCAATCAATATCCAGATTCCTCTCAAAGCTGCAGGGATTTAGTTCTGAACAATATAAAAAGCAGAGTGAAATTCATGCTGCTGTTCCTGTCTGGGCATCCAGCATTACCAAGGCTGGCTGTATACTCCAAAGCACAGTGGAAAAAGACAAGCATCACTGGAAAGGGAAGTCAGTGTCCTGAGATGAGAGTCCTCAGAGCACTCCTTTCATTCTAGATTGCTTAAACTGAAGTTTTCATTAAGTCATCCTTCAAGAGACCTTGCAGGGCATCAGATGCGCTTTAATGAGATCTATGGATGACAGCTGAAAGGGGGTGCATCTAAACCACCAAAACCAGCACAAAATCCGTCCCAAAGGGTCTCCTGTGCACCCATGTTCCCCCCCCCCCCCCAAGAATATTTCTTTCCTAAGAAGTAACAATTTGCTATTTTGGCTTCTACAACCTTAAGTCTTTCCTTGGTGCTCTAAAGTCATCCTCCTATCAGGATTAATTGTGAAAGCCCTGCCTGTTCCCACCACAGCTCCTCACTAACTTGTTCTTCCTATAGCACCCATACCCTCACTACTTCCAGGATCTCTGTCGCCAGTGAACCACCAGCTCTACCTCATCCCTCCTGCATAGTCTGAACTTCTCCAGGAATAGGGGAAAAAGAGGAAAACTCTTCCCCTCAAAGGGACTCAAAACCATTTCACAAACACCCGCTGGGTCTCCCATGTTAGCAGAAGACCCTTAGTCCCATGCTCTGAATGAAGAAACCAGGAAACCTCTGTAATCAAGCACCTTGAAGGCCAGCCAAAAACTGAAACCAGATCAAAATCCAGCCTTCCATCTCCTGATTATCCTTACACTTCTACATCCTAACCACCAGGGAGAACTGCTGTGCTACCAATCCCTTCTGACACCAAGTACAAAAAAGGGAAGATATATTTCAGGATTAAATTATTCCCTCAGAACACATTCACTTTGGCAACCATTTAACAGCCAGAATGAACTTCAATAATCCAGAGAATGAAATCTATTAATGACAGTGGTAACGTAAGTTATTTAAATGCTTTTAGAGTGTCTTTTAGTATTCCCTAACAAACCCCTATACAAGTGGCCTGAGAAGCAGCCACGACCTAAACCTCTAACAAAACCCTTCAGTTTATTGTTCACTTTCAATTTAGTAGATGATGATCAAGGAGCATCCGGGTTTTCACTTTTAGCTTTGAGAACAAATTGCTGTTCCTTAGCAATTCCCTTCTTTCCAGCTGCCTGAAGCACAGAAAGCATTCTTTCCTTGAGCAGCTCACATGCCTGTTCATTAATGTTGCAGTGACGGTCACAATAGAACCGGTATCTGACAGATGAAATGACAGCACTTACATTACATTGACTCGGAAGTAATGAAGTCAAGGTACTAGAAAGGAATATTCTTGCAAGAAAATAATCTTGTTTTGACACAACCTTTGCAGGAACACTCTTACCTGTTTTGATATTGTCATGATCTTGAAGCAGCAACTATCACACTGCTACTAGAGGTGCTCTGCTTTTGTTGAGAACACCTCTATAGCCAGTACAAGAATCTCTCTCACATCACCACTCAGAGTATTTCCTTACCCTCTTGGCAGCTCAGCATATTCTGTTTCAGATCAGCCTTGCACTCCCAAACCACCTCTGAAACCAGCACCTCAGGCTGCTTCGTACTGAACAAGAGCCCTATTAAACAGGTGTCATCCCCCCTGTGCAGATAAAAGGGAGGCTCTAGCTTTCAGGTGTTAACTAAAGAGTCCCACCACAACCAGTTGTACTTCCAGTCTGCCATTACCCCTCCCAGAAATAAAACCACCTTAACTTTCCACCTTTTTAAACACTGGTACTGTCCATTCCACAAATGAAACTGTCTGAGGGACTGAAGACCCAGCATACAGTAAAGGCAAGGCCTTATCATCCACAGGAACTCACTAGAGAATTGTATCTGACTACAACTTACTCCATTCTTTTTCATTTAGAAACCAGGAGAGGAACATTAACTAAATTGCATGGCAATCACTTCAGAATGTGTCATTTGAAAGCTGTGGGTAATAATATCATTTGCCCAGGCTCTTGAGAGATCCCAGCTGTTAACAAACATGAAAAACTCACCTCTCCCAACCAATGTGACAAGACCTCTGCACCCGTTTCCCATTATCATCTGACATGTGGACTCCTATTAGTGTAAGAACTACTATAAACCAAGCCAGGCCAAACAGCCAAGTCTGAATTGTTCAAACCCCTGCACTTCACAGAACTTCTGCATCCTCACCCCTCGAAGCAGCTTTCCCAGTGAAGAGGTCTCAGAGGAAACCCACTGAGGTCCCAGCAAACAGGAATCAACAGGTAAATTCTCCAGCAACAGAGGAATGGTACCAATGAGCACCAAGTTCTAGCCTAAGGAAAGTATTGCTAAGATGAATTGTATGAGAATAGGTTTTAAAAGCAGGTTTTACACAGCATTTCTGCACTGCTGTGTCCACAGACATGCATCAGAATGTGCAAACTCAACAGTTTGCTGGACTAGTGGAAATTAATGTTTGAGGCTCTGGACGAATTAAGCCACTTGAGACAGTTTCTTGATGCCTGTCTAATAGAGGAAAAGCTCAATTCATCAGTTTCTGATTGCAGTCACCAACTCACACCACCACCACCCAACACTGTTAGAGCAGTTATTGCAGAAACATGAGGTGCAAACCCAGGTGAATAGCAAAGAGACGTGAGAAATGAGGACATTTAGGCAAATGATGCATGTAAGTTCATGACAAATGAAGTGCCCCTCTTAATTCAGGAAATTAAGACACTGTTTTTGAAAGCATGTTCAGTACCTGTCACTTGGCTTTTATGGCCTCAGGAAAGGAGAAATAGTTGGCAAGATATAATAGGGAGTTTTGAGCTTCCCAGGCTAAAGTTGTGCTGGAAAAACCCCTGTATTTAAGGAGAACTCACCCTTTCTTCAGAAACCAAAGCAAGTCCAAACATCTCTTTTGGCTAAACGAGATAGAGAGAGCTTTCTCCTGGGAGAAGTCTTGGCATGACATCAAGTTGAAAGAATTTTAGACACTGTTATCAGTGCCAGAGATTCTAAAGCCAACAAGTAATGTCTAACCTAGGAAAGGTGTCGAAATACATTACACACACACACACACCCTTTTTATTCTTCCCAAGAAGTTTTCTCCCAGGTCTGTGTGCAATTGGATATGAAAACATTTGTTCACAAGAGGGAATTCCAACCTTGCAATATACCACAGAAGTCTCTAAGGTACATACCAGAGGAAGAAATCATCTCCTTAGCAGGAGAATTCCCTACAGTGAAACCAATGGCAAATGACAGATGTCATTCTTCAGCTCCATAGTCAAAAGCAACTGCAAGAACAGTGCTATTTTTCTTCTAAAAAGTAATGTAATATCAAATGTGTTAAAATCATGACAGAAGTCAAACAGATCATTGTCTATCAGGTAAATGCACAGACCTGACACTGTGCCAGAAAGTCAAGAGTGTTTCCAGGTCCAGCAGGCACTGGCCTCACATGTAATCACTTCCTGAACTGACCATTACAAAAACCACCACCCATAAGTGAGTTCTGACAACAAGTTAATACCAGAAAGAGCATCAGCTCGCTGCAAACACTACAAGATGTTGGAATGTTCCCAGGCCATCAGAGAATGCTTTAGGGATGAAGAGTCAACAGGTCAATCTTTCATGAATGCCCATGGGTTTCACTGCAAACTTCCCCAGGAGAAAGCTCCAGATCACCAGCCTTGTGGAAAAGACTAATGAAAAACATCACTGCACCAGCTCCCCTTTGGCACCTCCAGCCTCCTCCTCTTCCAAGCAGGAAAGAGGTTATCTTTCTGCTTTACCACCATGATAAAGCAAGAGCTTGGAATCTATGCCACCATTGCTAAATACACCCAAAACCCAGAACTCAGGTTATTTGTGCTTCACATTTCCAAGCATCTCCCATGTGATACCACAGGAAAGTGAATGGTTAATGAAATATTTGCTCTTTTTAGCTTAATTTTTACATCAAAAAACATTAAAATAGTTCTAAATAAGCTACTGGAACAATACTGGTATTACAACAACATTGATGCTTCTATTAAAGACTGACAAAAAGAGCTCAACCCAAACTCCAACATTCTGCAGTTTGCCTATTGAAACATTTTTGCCTTAGCTGAACATCTAAAACAAGAAATCAAAAGAGAAAAACAACTTCTACTTCCAATTCAGCTACCAACTGGGAGGGCTTAAGGAAGCCTTTCATTATCCAACAGTCTTCTATCTGTAAAAGGGGAATTATACTTACTTACCCCACGGAAAGCTGAGCATTGGGAAGCATAAAGTGCTGCAGAGAAAGAAACATAACTGCTGAGTACTGTTACTCCAGAGAAAACTAAAGAAACCTGGTTATTTTAAACAAGAAGTTTATTTAAACAACAAGACGCTTTACTTGAAGGGAAAACTATCTAGGATTTTTTTTTCCATTTTTTTTTTTAGAGTAATTTAACCCTACTTAGACAGAGATTGCTCTACATGTAACAGCTACGTACAAAAAAGTTATAAAATTGTCCTTGGTTTTACAATGATAAAAGAAAAAACATTGAAATTATCCAATCAAACAAGGTATGCAAGGTTCTTTTGTTGGTTTTTTAAACAGTGAGAGCAAAATAACTTACTGGAATATAAAGATAAAGGAGAAGGAGCATGCCACTAACGGAGAAAGGGGCATTTTTCACAGAACCAGTTTGTTTTTCCCACCCCATCTCCATTAAATGTTGATCAAAACATACCATTGGCCATTTAGTTAAAAAAAATATGCATTATGTCTGTGCACATACACCAGTTACTTTATGTACAATAGAAGGAATAGGAAAAAAAAAATAATCAAGAGAGAGAAGAGAGAAAACTCTACTGCAGTAGTCAGGATGTGGCTGAACCAAGTCTCGTTTGTCTAATTGTGAATGTGTCGCCTGTGGGAGCACAGTTCTGCAGAGGAAAGTAGCAGGTTGTTTGTGTGTTGGTTTGTTTAGTAAACTCCTCCTGTTTGCTGCTGGAACACATCAATTGTATCTTCATCCTCCATTTCCAACTGGAGCAGAAAAGAAAGACAGAAAAGGCTTTTAACTCTTCTCAGGTATCTACCATAGGCTCGGTTGTTCTCCCATTTCCTATGTTCACATTTACTTTGTATGCAGCTTAAACCAGTCCAGCCCCTCTCCCTTCCATTACCATCACTTTGTACATTTAACCTACAACACCAGAACTCAAGAGGAAAGAAATTACATAGCAAAACCAAAAAGCCAGTTGGTAACTCTTGTCCTAGAATGGATTTTAGTATACAACTTCAGGGTGCATTGTAGGACTCCTGTGGAAAAGATCAACATTCGTAGTATTTTGATTCAGTTGCCTACTTTTCCATGGCATCTTCTTTCTCCTATTTACTTCCTCAGTTTACCTTAGAACATTGACACAATTCCACCTTGCTGCTGTTGTTCAAATGGGTTCAGCTACAGCACTAAAGAAAACAGACTGTAATTAAGGCCCCCAGCCCAGGCAGGCAGTAAAACCAAGCATCAGCAAGCATGATATAAAGCACTTCACATGGTCACACATGTAACAAACTGCCAGTGAGCAACAGCAATACTTTATAAATGTAAGTCTCTCTTTCATCCTAATTTTTACAGTTGGTACTGCTGGGATGTTGATGTTACCTGGTGATAAAAGTCTACTGGAAGATTGAAGGAGTTGCTGTAACTAATGTTATATTCCTAAACAGTCTCAATTTCTACTCCAGGAAACCAAACAGGTCTATGGCATTTACCACAGCTATAAATAGCTGTGATCCTGAGCTTCAGCATAACACGGATGGAGAAAAAAGCACCCTGTTACCTTGATTATCAGCATTCTGAGTTGAAAAGTTGCACAGATTGTGCCTGTAAGAGGCACATTCTTTGAAGCAACTGCTTAGAAAATACAGATCTATTATAAACCCTCCAACACCAAGAATCCCTTATTTCATAACAACTACTTCTGACAAAGCACATCAACCTGTATCACTTGGAAACACTGATTAAACACAGCTATGTGGAGCAGCACAGAGAAATACTCAAAAGCCACAGCAAACCATTCTGTTCTTGGAATGGCCTTGATTATACCCTGTTACAACCCCAAAACACAAGCTTCACAGTATTAACTCTATGCTGCTGAAACAGAGCTTACAGTTACAAATAACAGAAAATTACTTCTGCATTACAAAAGCCAGTTTGCAAACAGCACCCTGATAACATCCTGGCAACCTATTATAGAAAAAAGAAAGCCAACGCTTCAGAAAAACCTCAGTTCTTGACTTACCAAC
Organism: Neopsephotus bourkii; assembly: GCF_033783945.1. Taxonomy (NCBI): domain Eukaryota; kingdom Metazoa; phylum Chordata; class Aves; order Psittaciformes; family Psittacidae; genus Neopsephotus; species Neopsephotus bourkii. Next base: position 6,792,852 of record NW_026902223.1, read on the forward strand.
TCTTAGCTCAGAGCTGTGACTCAATAAGGTGACAGTTTTACAAGACTCACCATCTGTACACTGCACTTCCGTTTCTTATTTTATTCCTGGTGATACAGACTCATTATTTAAAACACTACAGAAGTCTGAGATTCCAGTTCCAATAATCCTAAACTAGTTCAACCATAATACTGCTAAAAAAAGATCAAGTTGAATCATTAACATATATAATTACACAAGTATTTCATATGCAAGAGAAGCATCAACACCTGCAGCAACTATCAAATGCAGTTCTTTAGCCTTTCTTCTGCTGTTTACCTGTGCAGGTGTGTCTGATTCATTAATAGGCTGCCCATCGAACCGGAATCTGATTTGCCTCATTGACAACCCCTGCACAAAGGGAAGCAAAAAAGAGAAGTAAGTCTGGTGTAAAAGTACTCCCTAGCTTTCTCTTGAACTTGTCAGCATGATCATTAAATGCCACAATATACTTTTCATACTCCCCTCATGCACTGACTTTGAGGCATTTCACTACAAATCCTTGCAATCTGTTTTGTATTAATAATTGTATTGTGGCCAACGACTAAGAGAAGCAACAGTGCCCCCACTGACTGGAAGGTAAAATAAAGCAGTTTCTAGTGCTCACTCCAAAACCCAGGATTTTTATAGAGCTTTTTAATAATAATTGACTTAAAATTAGACGCAATACTTCGGGTAACAGATGTCAAACAGTAATAGTCGATATCCCTTTTTTGATCCTCCCCAAAACTAAAAGTATTTGTCCCATAAGTGCAACCACCATCTCTTAGTTTGCAGCAGCAAAGGGCAGGCAATGGTAACTTTCTGACCTCAAATTCCTATTTACAAGAAGTCAGTGGATCAAAGTTCTTCCCTGCACAGCTGAAACTTCAAAAAAGATAAAGGAATTTTCTACTTGCAGAAATTACTGAATAGGATCAGAACTCATCATAAGCATTTCTACCGCACACACAGTCACTCTGCTGACCTCTTCCATCCCCAGAGGATGGCTCATTCTTGCCTGGGCCAACTCAAAAAGAACTAAAGAGCAACTACCCCTTTGAGTAATAACATAAGCCTCAACTTCAAGAGTTTTCAAAGGTATTCTACTGTACACCATGTTCTGCTAAGGAAGATGAATGAAGTTTGAGGATACAACCAGAACCAAGAACCTTGGTGTCTACTTCCCCAGTTCCATCTACTCTCTGTACAAGTCGAGGTAAATCCAACACAGTGCTGTTCTGGCACCTCTGTATTTGAAGAGCAGCCTTCATTTAGGCCTGCAACAACAGCTTTATCACGCAAAACGTAGTTCGTTATTCTTGAGATTTGTCAGGAAGCAAAGATTTTAAGAAAGAATGAGTAAAATTTTCAGTCACAATTTAAAATTCAGAGCAAAAGCCTTCTCCAACATGACTCAGACTCTGCAGTGTTCACACAGAACATCATCTTGTTTAAAAAAACCATGTGGCAAAGTGGCATGGCAGCAACACATTTTTGCACAGCAACATTTGGTTGGAGCTGTTTTCTCTGTCATTGTGTTGCTTAAAATATATTTTTCCCATTTCCAAAAGTGTTGGGGTTTTTTTGCAGGCTCCTGACAACTTTATGAGCTGGATAAATGTTAGCTGAAAACATCCTCAACAATGGTACCCTGGCAAGATTAATAGCCACAAGAAATTGGTTGTTCCACGGATTAGTTTTCCCCACACAAAGTGTCTTGATCTTCTAAAAGTATCAGTCAAGGTTTTACTTCCATTTTAAGTTTACTACATGCAACACGTGATTTTCCTTCTTTAAAGCTGCTCACTTCTCTACTATTGCAGCTTCCACCTCCAAAATTAGATCTGAAATCCACAGTTTAAGGAGTTTAAGACTGGATGTGCCCAGTTACAAAGCAAACTAAATCTAACTTTTAGACTAAGGCAGAACAAATAATTCTAAACAAAGTAAGCACCTCAGAAATGCAATTTGAAGACAATATCCTTTGCACACCTACTGCCTTCAAACTGAAACAAGAAATAATGTCTCCCATTATAAAGATTTATTCTTTTTCTCCTCCAGGTGACAAATGGGGATTTCGGGTGATGAGTTTATAGTCTCACTCTTGTTTCCAAGTCACTGAAATATGAATGGTGCTTCTAAAATCATCTTTCCTAGGATTTTACAGACAACTGACCAAGAGAGATCTAACTGTACTTCATGTCTGCAAAAGCAGTACACAGAGATCTGCAAAATCGAACAAGAGTTTGTATGACGGAGGTAGGAAAAATGAGTTCACAGCTTCAAACACTCACTAATTTATCCCCAGAACACCCATACAAGAACATATTCACACATTCAGTGAGAGCTGATTTGCCCTGTCTTTATTTGTATCACTAGCCTGCTGAGGCAAAGGGTAAATCAAAGAGGTTTTACCGCTCTGAATGTGAATGAGTTTGTTTTTTCCTGGTAGTGAAACAGTTACCTCAGTATTTTCTGCTGATTTTACTGTATTTGATGGTATCACTGAACATTTGTGTTGTAAAAAACAAACAAACCAAACCACCCCCAGTTCCAAACACTGTTGTACTGATGGAACTTTTTAAAGGCAAGACAGTCATTAAAAAATAATGGACAGCAGAGACAGAACTTTCCTAACCGCAAGCTTCAGATTAAAGTGTTAAATAGCACCGCTCTTATACAGGTGGGGGTAAAACCTGCAATAGTTGCCTGCACTTGCCATTACACTAACAAAATCCAAGGATTTTTTGCTCCTCAGAGGATTAATCTGTCAAGGCCACAAGAGAAAATACAACCCACGCTCAGCATTAACCGTACAAGCTCCTTCTCAAGGTGGACATTCGACACCTTTAAACACTGCAGTACCCAGTGATGTTCTCCCATCTCAATACAATACTAAGCTAATAAAGCAGAAGCCTATGACCACACCAAGATGTTACTCAATAGTTATAAAAGTACCTCTGATTACCACTCAAGTCTCTATCCTGAGTCCATACCACAGGTTCCCAACCCACCCTTTCCATACGGGTACTTTTGAGCAGTGGCCTCCCAAAAGCCTCCACCTATAACATAGATTTCACAAAGATAACAACAGATCGTTATTTTACCCATTTCCTGTCACAACCCTGTCAGGCCACTCTGTAACAGATCCTAAGAACAACACCCACCCCCCAACACAATTAGTTTCTGTTAAGCCTTTATCATTTTAAACATTTCCATAGATCTAAGCCTCTACTGTCTTTATTGTGTCACCTCTGGAGATCAGCTCTCCCCCACCCCTCTCCTGATGATCACACAAGAACCATACCTGTCGTTCACAATAGGCTTTCATTAGTTTGCTAAGTGGTGTATGCCTCTTGATCTTAAACTGCACCACAGACCCATCTTGCCCTGCCACCTTCAGATTAATGTGGTCATTGTTTTCAGTCTTCACTCCTTCCTGTGGAGGAAACGAAAGAAGACAAAAAAACACATTTTATTTTTTTTAAAAAAGGTATGAAACAAGAAGTGAACATTTCACCACGGTGCAACAGGTCATTAAAAAAGGGAAGAAATAAAGGGCATTATAGCTTGAAAATCTGAATTAGGAGATAAAGCCCAGTAGTTTTTGTTTGAAACTTTAAAAAAAAAAAGCCCCCCAAACCCAACTGATATTGGCTGTCATTGGTTAACATGCCAGGCAGTAATGAAAAACTAAGACAACTGTTTTACAACGTATTTAAAGATAAAAAAGTAGTTACCTCCATCAAGGGCACAATAATATGCAACACCACAGCTCACAACCAAAGGAATAAAGTTAATTATATTATAGCCACCACCGATACCAAGTGGGTTTCTTACTACACCTCAAACTTTTTTCTACCCGTTGAAGTCCTTCTGAAGAAAACTTCAAGCTACTTTAAAATGCTGTATGTGAAAAGGTGGCAAAACCTGACAAGAACCAAGCTTCCTCCTTCATTCAGGGCTCAGTAAAACCCCTCCTAAACCCCGAGTCCGGTCCTGTCGCTTCCACATGCACAAACTGCAGAGAGCCGACTTCAACTCCGCTGTTCGCGTTCTGACCCGGAGGGGAAGAGAAGCCTGACCACCACCCGGCTCTTGGGTAACGTGTTTGTCCGTGCTCCCTCTCGGACGAGCGACCCGGGGCCGGGTGCGGGCCGCCGCCGCCATGTGACAGAGATGCCTCCGAACCCCGTTGAAAATGAGGGAAAAAATAGCAACTGAGGGAGAAAACGGCAGCGGGGCTGGTTGTGATGGGGGTTTTAATTATTATTATTTCACTGTGGCTGTTGTTTAATTACTACTGTGGAAAGCGAAGCTCCCCCACTTCAGCCAGCGCCCCCCCCCCCACTCCCGCGGCCAGGGCCGCCGGGCCCGGAGGCAGCACAAAAGGGGGCAGGGAGCGATGTCCGCCCGCCCCTCCCGCAGGACCGAACGGGAAGGGGCTGGCAAGTGCCCCGGCGAGAGGCTGGCTGCAAGCGGGGATGCTGCGCCGCCAACCGCGCAGGGGAGGCCGGATCCGGCCCCGCGAAGAGGAGGAGGAGGAGGAAGAAGGCAGCGGCAGCAACCGCCTCCGGACCTGCCTCTCTCCCTGAGGAGGGCGGGAAGGGAGCCCGGATTCGCCCCCCTCAGCCCCCCTCTTCTTTCCCCGCCACCCTCCCCGGGGATCCCCCGCCCGCCCCGGGAGGCTGCGGCCCCGGCCCCCCTCCCCCGACGGGGCGGGAAGCGGCAGCGGCCTGGGTGCGCAGGAAAATGGCGCGCAAAGCCGGCGCGCCGGAGCCGAGGCCGCTTGGCTGGGGCCGGGCCAGGGCCGGGCACGGGCCTCCTCCTCCTCCTCCCGCCGCCGCCGCCTCAGGGGCGAAGTGAGGGCGGCGGGAGCGAGGGAGGGCGGCGGGAGAGCGCCTGCCTCACCTTGGGCTTCTCGTCGGCCATGGCGAGTCAGCGATGTCCGGGCCACTCCGAGCACCTCACAAAGGGGGGGAAGGAACGACCGAGCGCGGCGGAGGATTGAGAGAGAGAGAGAGGGGAAGGCGGGGGGGGGGGCAGGGAGCGCGCACGCACTGCCGCGGGGCCGCGCCTTGCCCCCGTGCGTGCGCGCGCCCGACGGGATCTCCCCCGCCCCCCTCTTGCCTTCCCCCCAATCCCCCCCCCCTCCCAGGCGCGGCCCCGCTGCCCATTGGGCTCTAGAGCGCTGCGGTGGGCGGGGACAAAGGGGACGGGGGGGGGGGGGGCGGGAGAGGATGGGGGAGAGAGGAGGTGGTGGCGCGCGCGGGCGCGCTCCCCGCGGCCGTTACATAACGCGGGCCGGCGGGAGGCGGAGCGTGCGCGCGCCCCAACCGCTGCGTGCGCGCGCCCCCGCCCCGCCCCGCCGGGCGCTCAGCGGGCCCCGCCGTGCCTGTGCGGCGGGTATTGTCCGACTCAAAATGGCCGCCGCGCCCCCCCTCAGGCACCTCAGCCCGGGGCACGCGTGCATGCGCCCTCCTCATACACACACACATATACATACCCATACACACCTTCCTGTGGTGCTCCCCCGATGACTCGGCCTTGTGTTGGGCCTCCTCAAACATGAGGGGTTTCTGCCCCCCAAGTCGTTTCCTTGCTGTTTCACCGAGGTTTGACAGCCATCCGCTACGCCTCTGCCATCCCCCTGCCTTCCCATTGGGGTTTCTGCAGAGGGAATGGAGCCCTCCTCTGCTGCATCCCAAAACCAGCTTGGATATAGTCAAGGTTTACTTGTGTCCTTCAACGAGCTAAGGACATGAGGCAGCACCTCAAAGATTATCATGCTTAAATACGATACACTAATGATGCAAGTGGTCTCCTCAGGTTTGTTTCAACAGAGGAGAAGGGGGAGTCCTCAGTAACCCCAGGGGTTCCACAACCCACTGCTGCCATTTGTCATCTGCTCCTTCACAGCACAAACAAAACACCACAAAAAAAGGACCTTTTACCATTAATGGTGGGCATCAGCCCCCCCAGGAGCTGCTCATGTGGGCTGAACGCACTGCATTGAGAAAGAGGTCATGGACACGCTGCTCCAGGTGTGCCAACAGCCAGGCCTGTGTTTAGGGACCATCCCGGAGACACTGCAAGGTGGGATTTGTCCTGATTAAAGTGCTTAAATCGTGAGGTATCAACTGAAGAGAAACTTCTGAGCAAAGCTCACTCTGCAGACACGCTTCCATATAAAACACAGGCCGTGGAGTCTTCCACCGTCTCCTTGTAGACCAGGCTCCCATAGATCTTGAAGCTTTCCCTCTGCTTCAGTGCTCTGAATGATCAAATGTCACCAGGAGCTTCACAGAACCTTTTAGTACTTCATTCCTGAAGAGCCTTAACGAGTCAGTTCTGGAATCACAGGCACTGGGATAGCCCCATCTAACCCAGCAAAGCAACCTGGATGCTGGTCTGAATTATGACTGCAAAGGTACTCCGTTGAGCTGTACTTTCCACTCCTACCTGTGTGATTTTCCTTATCATCAAGGCTCTTCCAATCAGTCCATCCTGCCTGTTTTCCTGCATTTAATGCCTCATGCTATTGCTTTTTCTATTTACTAAAGCTACCAGGAGGCAAGAAGCACTGGTGAGCGCAGAAACCACCACCCCGCTGTACAAATCCCCCCTCAGGCAGCCTCATGGTGACTCAGGCTCCTGTGATCTCCTTTCACCTTTTCTTCTAGCTCTGAAAAGCAATGGGCAATGTCACTGTGACCTTCTGAAACCCATTACCACCACTAAGAAACAGGACTATACGTGAGAACAAGGGAATAAACCATCTTAAACCCCATTCAAGTCTTCTGCTTGGTACATAGCTTTCTCTAAGCGAGGCTCTGAGCACGAGGGGTGCTTTGCAGAACAAAAGACAAGTGCCATTTCCCAAGAGACCTCAAGTTCTATTTTTAGGGATGATGCAACATCACACAGGAGCACTGCTGGGAGGAAGGGCATCACGAGACTGATGGTGCTCCATGGTCCTGCCTTATTTTGCTCTCCCTTCCCTCTTGGAAGACCTCTGTGCAGCAGGTCCAGGAGGAGGATTTCTTTGGGGAGAAGTGGGATGAAGCTGGCCAAGGCCTGAGAAGAACTGAATGCAGGAGTGGCACTGAGCCATGCATTGAGGGCAGTATTACAGACAGACCTGAGATGGGAAAATACACTAGATTTTATGAGAACATACGAGGTTTTGCTGCCACTGTGGATGTTATATGTGCTCAAAAAAGACAAGAATTGTTTTCACCACCAATTACACAGGGCAGGTTTGTACAAACCTCTTATTTATATGGCTTCTCTTCTTATAGAGCAACAGAGGAAACTGACGTTCTACAGGAGCTACCAGTAAGTGCTAAAATCCCCCGAGAACTGGCCAGAAGGGCGCAGCAGGGGAGAAGCCACGCTGGGAAATACAAAAGACCTGGTCGGGCAGGATCCAGGCTGCAGCAGAGGGGAGCAAAAGGCAAAGCTTTTTTGTCCCTCTGAGCTCCTCCTCTTCAATGCCTGCAGTTGGAGGGAAGTGAATGGGGCAGCGGCACAGTGAGCATTCCAGAGAAATTCCATCTCTGGGAAGAAGAATTCCACGTGTTGGTTCCTGAAATGTTTCCACGTCTTGCTTCCTCCTTGGGCAGCAGCTTTGTAAAGGAGAAACACAGTTTGTCTGCACCCTTTTGTACACCAGTAGATGAATTTGTACAACAGATTCCAACATCCCCACGTTCCCCCAGAACACAGCCTTCATAGCCACAGTGAAGGATGAGCTGTCTCAAAACTCATGGATCTGTTTCTTAAGCAGGTTTCTGAAGAGTTACGTCCTTCTACCCTGCAACAAGCCATTCCTCCTGCCTGCCCTGCAGACACCACTGCCTTTGCTCAGCATGACTGGCAACACAACGTGCTGCTAACAAAGATAACTGTTGGCTTTATTGTTATGAGGAATGATGGATGCAGTAGCCAGTAAGGTAAAAAAGGGGGATTTAGCAGTGGAGTGTTGCAGTTGTATGAGGTCAGCAAATGCTTTAAGCTATCTTGAAAACAGTGAGCTTTTCTAAAGCACCAGTTTGAGGGCCTGCTGCCTTCTTCCAGGTGGCAGCTCAGTGAGACAGCATTGCTAGGGCTGTTCTTAAACAGTGCATCACTGAACAAGCCCATTAGTGAGAGGAACGAGCAAAAAGTGAGGAGCATGCAGAGATGGGAAAGAGCAGAGTGAAGGAAAGGAGCAGCGTGTGGTCAGGGCTTTACCACACCAACTCATTAATGGTCATTCGAGTCCATGCATAGGTGAGCTCTCAGCGTTAGCAGAACGTCCATCAGGCTCTGGGGGTATTCACCCTGCCAGGCAGAGAAGGGAAAACCTCTCCTGACCCTGAGGAAGTGACCAGGGCACAGCAGGGCTGTTCTGCCTGACACTTGCCAGCCTATCTCCCTGATCTGCTGCCATCAATCTAATGCTTCATTACAGTCCTTCTCCAACCTCCAGGCAGCCCACTGAAGTCATAAAGCACATAATTTAATGACTCAGCTTTATCAATGAGAGACTGTCACCTGCGACAACCCAGAGGCTCATTTACCTGAGATGTGTTTAGTGCATAAAGAAATAAAGACAAACCAGTTATCACAAGGCAGTCAAGTCAATGAAGTGACCACCAAGACAGCGCTGCCTGGCCAACAAGATCACTGCGCACCAGAGCCAGCACCGAAACCGTCCAGACAACAAAATGAGGTAAGTGGGGATGTGGCGGCCCCTTCCCTTTCCGGGCCCGGTTCCGAGGGGCTCCGTGCTGCCCGAGCCACCCGCTGCCGGCTCTGCTCCAGCGCTCCGGGGCAGCCTCCGCCTGCCGGGCTCCGGAGGCCTCAGGGGAGCGCCCAACGGACCGGAGCCCGCCCCGCCCCGGCGGGGCCTTGGGACCCGGCGGCGCTTCCGGGGCTGAGCTGCGGGCGCCTGCCCCGAGCCGCCGCTTCCCCGGCGGGCCCCTTCCCCCGGCCGGGGTCTCACCCAGGGCGGGCAGCGGCGCGGGGAAGCGGCGGGGCGCGGCGGGGCTGCGGGGGGGTGCGGTGCAGGCAGCGGCGCGGGCAGCCGCGGAGGGGCCTTGTCGGGAGCGCAGCGCGGCAGCCGCCATGGAGGAGCTGGACGCGGAGCCGCCGCTGATGGTGCGGGCCGGGGGGCGCGGGGCGGTGCGGGGCGGTGCGGGCGCCTCTGACGTGCCGCTGTCCCCTCGCAGGTGGTGCCGGGCGCGGACCCGTCCGCCAGGCAGCTCTGCTTCGCCTGGGGCCCCGCGGAGGTGCTGGTGTGCGAGACACGCTTCGATCGCACAGGTGGGTCCCGGCCGGGGCGGGCTAGGATAGGGCCCCCGTGCCCCGGCGCTGAGCGCGTGTGTTGCAGGTAGCGGGGATGGAGGAGCGAGCGCGTCCCGCGTCTTCGTGGTCCGCAAGGATGAGGACATCTACATCCACACCCTGCGGAAACTCTTCAATGAGTCGCACGGGATCTTCATCGGGCTGCAGCGGAGCGAGGAGGAGCTGGCGGGGAAGGCGAGGAGAGCGCAGTGAGTGGATGGGGAGCGGGAGGGCGGGAAGCACCCGCTTTCCCTGCGCCTTCTCCAGCCAGGCAAAGTGCCTGGGGCTTAGAAATGCCTCTGGTGAGGCGGATGCAATTGACCAGCCTGCTCCGAGCTGCTGTCATCAGCTGCAGTGCACAAACAATGACTGTTGTGGGGTAAGAAAACCCCAAGGTAACAAACCAAGTAACTGTGCTGTGTTCCCAGCATACAGCAACCACTGCACACAGCCTCACTGATCCCCACTGATTCACCCAGCTGCTGCAGAGGAACTTGCAAAGCTTTAGTTGTCAACAGGCATGAGACTAGAACTCAAACGGTATGTTCTAACTGAAGCCTTTCTGTGTTTGGCAGTTTGGTTCAAGTGAGTAAAAACTACCGGTCAGTGATCAGAGCCTGCATGGAGGACATGCACCAGGCAGCTGGTAAGTTTGTTCTCTTACAGCAGTAAAAGGAAATGCTACTTGGGATTATAAAGTAGCATTTCAGTTGTGAGTTATCACAACTACTGTAAAATGAAATCTCCATCCAGGAGATTTCCAACTGTGTAAATCTGGTCAGAGATTTATTTTTTTTCTACCACATTTTAATAGATTTTCTGGGGGCTTGCAGTCTTTTCATATTCATATGGGAAACAGAGTCCAAATTAACAGCTGGCTCCCTTGAAAAAGTGGGAGATTTTCGTCTTCCATCCATTGCCATACCCAGATTTGCACAGGATTTATAAAGCAAAGGTTTCTATAAACGTTAATACTCAGCTCTGTGCTTGATGAGTGATCACGTCTTGTCTTCATTTGTGAGCCCAGAAAGGGCTGTGAAGGGTAAATCTCTCACACTTTGACTTTCTTTGTTCCTCCCTCAGTTTCAGCCCGGGACCCTACCCTGCAAAACCAGTACAGCACCCAGGTAATGTCATGTAGGCACACTAGAGCATTAATCCTGGCTATTAAATGCATCAGGGAGGCCGACACTGTGGCAGTAAGGCATTTTAGATTCAACTCTGGCTTAGTGTGTTGGATGCAGTTTGTGACCAAGAATAAATGGGAACAGTTAGCCCCTTTATTTCTAGAACCAAAAAAAAAGAGCCCAACGTCTCAATTAACTTCTGTTTCTTGAGCACCTATCCAGTGTTATAGGGGTGATGTTTTCTGGTCTCTTAAAGTCAGCTGTGAGGCAGTACTTGGCTGTCTGAAGCTTCACCCCTCAAACATGCAAGTTCCAATAGGGTTCATGGCAAGCTCTGGATATTCACTATGAGTGTATAGGAAGAGCAGTGTTTACAGTAGCTTTGTCCTGGTAACTGCAGTGATGTTGCTTCCTTGGCCTTTCTTTGCTGTTTGTATTAAATCTTAAGAGTGCAAAAAGGCTGAAAATAACACTTTGTGTACTACTGTACCACTACTACTGTGCTACTCAGCCTTGCCCACTGGTGACGGATCGTCACTGCAGTTCAGTACACAGTGGCAGTAGTTTCTAAGCTGAATCTGTGTAGCCTGTTGCTGCCTTTTGATATGTATCTCTGGAATGTCAATATGACATTTGTCTGTAAAAACTGAGCTTACCTGACTGCTGCAGACAGCAGATGCCTTTGTGTGGTGTTATTCCCAACAACTGGAATAATGACTGGATCTGACACATGGCCCTGCTTTTTTCATCCTACAGGTTTCCATCCTATCTGCGGTGGAGCTGATCTGGAACCTGTGTGAGATTCTGTTTGTTGAAGCAGCTGCAGGTGAGCAGTGAACTACCTGACATTAAGACTGAAGGGCTTTTGGTTTGCATATTTATTTGTTTAAAATGTATATAGCATCAGTGTGTCATTTTAATGTTTTAAAGTATGACGAATGTCAGTAAGCCTTTTTATACCTCTTCTGCCTCAGTAAATTGCCTTCTTCATACTGAGTTATATCAAGGTATTGGATTTGACTCCTACTTTTTCCCCTTGTGTAGTGCACTACAATGTAAATTCTCTTTTTGACAGGTAGGGAAAAAGAAGGTTATCAAAAGTTGTTGCCAGTTTATTTGACTTTGAAGCAGAAACACATCTTTAAGCATCAAATATGTTGATGTCAGCTAACATTTACTCTGCTGCAACTCCTTTAACTTTAGATGCCATTTCTCAAGTCAGTTTTACACTGGCATTTGAAAGTAGTAAATATTAAGGAAATGGGATTCTGCAAACAAATACTCTACTTGCACAGTCCCAGAAGTCAAAGAGAGATTCACAGATTGTAGATTACTTAATCTGAAGAAAAGTGCCACAGATTTCTTCCTTATATTCAGTTAAGAATAATGAATTGATGCTAAATTGAACAGGCACATTCTGTGTGTCTTTTGGCATTGCAAGATTTATGATCTGAATTGCTCACTTTTTATTTCTTCAAGTTTCTGGTTGGGGTTTTCTCCTGGCCTGTGGTGCTGTTCTGATTTGCCACATGGAATTCTGTCAGCAGCCTGGCGCTCCCACAGCCTCAGTGCTCGCTGCTGAGGAGCTCTGAACCTTTGTTGTTCGACTATGGCAGGTAGAAATCCAATCAGTAAACCTCAGGCAGTGATTGTCAAGCCGCTAGGGTTAGAAACAAGTAAGACAGTGACTTGGGAACAGACACTTGGGAGCTAACAGTGCAATCTTTTCTGCACAAAGCTGGCCCCCTCCTGCTTCGCCTCCTTGACTGGGTTCGACTTCACGTCTGTGATGTGGACAACATGGTCCGTGAAGTTCTGAGCAGTGAAGATCCATCGAAACACGAGCTCTTCTGGAATGTGGTGAGTACAGTCCCACCCAGCCTGTGTGCTTTACCTTCCTCTTCCCTGCTCAACACTAGATGACCTCTAAAAGCTGATCCTAGGACGCTGCTTTCTACCTCCATAGCTTTTAAGATGAAGCCGTTCTGAAGATCGTTCCGACCCTCATCCTTCCATTTTCATCCTCCACAGAGGTCAAGACACTGTGTACTTGAATTAGCAGGGCCTAGAGTTTAAGCATTTAACTCCACTTAACTCACAAGTGGGCTCTGACACTCTCCTGGGTGTTTTCCAGCCTTGCCCAGTGTGGTGCTCACAGATGGGTTCTTTTTGCAGGTGGATGTCTTTGTGCTGCAAGGCCGAATGGATGAAGCACGGCACTTGCTCTCCAAGGAAGCCAGTGCCAATCCCACGTCGATGCACATGTACAGAATCCTGGATGACTTGATGAAGAAAATGCCTGTGCCCAGTGTATGTATAAAGAGGATTGTTATCATGCTGTTCCATTGGGAAAAGAGAACGGCTCTGTTGTGGCTCCTGTTACAGTATAGTATGTTCACCACTAAAACATCTCAGTCTTAATCCTTTACAGTATTTGTTCTTGAGTTGCCCTAAAGACCCAACCATCCCAAGAAAAGCTTGGTAGGTGACAAACCAACATAGGAAAATCATTTTGCAGCAGAATCCATTATCCAGGTGTCTGAGACATCCTGGTGAGAACTATTCCCTTGTAGAGAATATTCTCCGAAGGCTTTTCCAGCAGTTTCCCTCTGTTGCAGTGATTTCCTTGTGGAGGAAAAGCTGCAGCTGCATCACAATAACCTCTCACAGGCTCCCCTTTGCCTTATTCAGATGGGTAAAGTAAGACATTCCAAATGTAACAGTAGGACAATGTAAAAATGGATTTAGCTTTTTATCACAACTGATTTGAGTTCAGCCCTAAGCATCTGCTGTGATCTGACTTGGTGTTTTCCTTATTTTATGTATCTTCTCCTGTGTTCAGCTTAACAACACCCAGACACTGACCGAGATGGAGCTGAAATGGCAGCACTGGCATGAAGAATGTCAGCGGTATCTACAGGATGGAACTTTTGCTTCCAATTCCCACATGGAATCCATCTGCAAGGTGTGTTTTTGCTGGGAAGGAGAGAAACCAGACAAGTATCAGATCAGGCTCTTGTGTATTTCAGGAGCCACGTGTAGATAACTTGAATATGCAGGATGATCTGTTCATTAAATGAGCTTTCAGGCCAGTCTTCTGTGTTCTTTGTTTTGCAGCAGCTTTTGCAGGACTGGGCAGATCATTTTCTCTTCCTGCCCAAGACCATGGGGCTGATGAGGAAACAGGGCTCTGAGAAGGAGCTTTATCATTTGTTATTTCATTTTGATTAAAACTTTGCAAACTGGGATTAATGCTTCTAAAGAGCTCCAATGCACCTACGTGCATTGCTGGATTTGGAGGATCACTCCTGTGTCTCTTTCCTGTTAGATCCTGCTGGGAGATGAGGATGCCATACTAGAGAAAAAGGAACTCATGACCACTTGGTACCACTTCCTGGTTACCCGACTCCTGTATTCCCACCCAACGGTGAAGCCGATGGAGCTGCGGTTTTATGCACAGGCATGAAATAGAATTGTCTGGATATTCTCCTCTGTTTCACACACAAACACACACGGGTTACTGACCTAAAGAAACCTTTGGGAGGGTTGATACCCTACAGCTGCATACCTGTAAAGTGTTCCCTAGAATCTGAAGTGGGTCAGGAGACTGATACAGTGGACAAATGTTGAAGACCCACTCTCTTCAGTGGCTGCTGTCACCAGTCTTGTTCCTGCAAATTGCTTTCCCAGTTTCCTTATGTTAAAATAAGGGAAAAAATCTTGTTTTTGTTAATGTGTTCAGTCTCTGTGACCTGTTATTCCCCATAAAATAACCAAAACAAGACTGTTACATCCAACCAAATGTCTTCCTTTTACCATCTCACAACGTTGGCATTTATCATGTCTTGTAATCTCATTCCACAGTCTAGCATGGACCTGTTCCTGGGAGGAGAATGCAGCCCTGAGCCTCTAGACACGATTTTAATGGCAGCTTTTGAATTTGAGATTCATCAAGTGATCAAGGAATGCAGGTGGAGTTCTAAGGTTTTTGATTCTCTGGTTCTACAGTATTGCTACTCTGTGCATTTACTGCAGTAGGATTTAGGGTAGAGGGTATGGGTACAGCCACCTCACCATTCTTTCCAAGGATTTAGCAAAAGTACATGAAGCAGGCAGCAATTACAAGTATTCTGTTAGGTCTGGGACATTGCAACCAGACATCATGCTGGAATACAGCCTCTGTATTGTATCTTTCTTTTCCTTGTTTCAAATACAGCATTGCCCTGAGCAACTGGTGGTTTGTGGCTCATCTGACTGACCTGCTGGACCACTGTAAGCTCCTGCAGTCTCACAATCTGTAGTAAGTATTCCTTTGCATTGATTATTCAGACACCCAGCAGCAGAGATGACTGAAGCAGCATGGGGATGCTGGTGGAAAAGAAGCATCTTGGGCCTGTACAGAAGATGGAGAATAAAGGTGCTGCATGTCATCCATGGCAGGGGGTTGGAACTAGAGTATCTTAAGGTTTCTTCCAATTCTTAACCATTCTGTGTGCCTCTGAAGTTACAGGCAGCCCAGATGCTCTGAGAAGCAGCAGCAGTTGCTGCCCTGATGAATAAGATGTGCTGTTCAGCAGCGCCTCAGTACAGTGGTAGCATTCTTAAATACCATTTTATCTGAAATACAATCAAGGGCCCAAACATTTGTTGATTATTTGCAACCTAAAAAGAATTCCAGGATTGCATCCTGGGTAAATTGAAGTTTGAGCAATTGGATTTTGCTGCCTGAATTCCCTTGAGGTTTCAGTTTCTTAAAGCACTTTTCTTGCAGTTACATTTGCTCAGTGCTGTAGCTATGTGGCAGCTCTCCCCAAGGAGAAAGCTGACCTGCAACTTAGGCCCAAGGAACGAAGATTAAGATGGCCCATAAGAAAACATGATACTTAAATTGAAATGCTTGTGAAATCAAGTCAGCAGGTTGTTTCCAATGAGGTGCAAATAATGACTCCTGTTTCTTTCCTCTCTTCCCCCCAGTTTTGGTTCAAACATGCGGGAATTCCTCCTGCTGGAGTATGCCTCAGGGCTCTTCTCCCACCACAGGTACCAACCTCTGTTTTTGCTCAGGCAGTAGACTAACACAGAGGCAGCCAACACAAATAACTCCATATTAATGCAACAAACAGGCAAAACTTACAGAGCCACTGTTTGGATCCCAGCAGAGGCGTCCTTAAGGGATCATGCAACATGAGCATGTTTTCTCTCCTGAATGGGAGACAAAAGCTATTTGTTAGAACCTGTGGAGCGTGCTGACCTGGGCAGAATCCTCCTGTCCTGGGGCTTTCCTGGTACAGAACAACTTGTACCAAAGCACTTGGGAGCTGCAGGTGTTCCACAGTTGTATTTGGTAGAAAGTAGAACCCATTTTAGCTCTGAATACTGACTGACTTACTGTTATTAGTGCAGATCCACATTCTCCTTGCGGCTTTACTGTTGCGCTTCTTTAAGGTGTACATGATCAGAGTACCTGATGGTGGGTTTTGTCCCCTCTCTCAGCCTGTGGCAGCTGGGGGTCGATTACTTTGACTACTGCCCTGAGTATGGCAGAGTGTACTTGGAGCTTCACATTGAACGGATACCCCTCAACACAGAACAGAAGGCTCTCAAAGTGCTGAGGATCTGCGAGCAGAGGCAGATGCAGGAACAAGGTGATTGATTTGTAAATCTCCCTGGTTTGTAGGGGTAAGTGAAGTCACTGGAACTAATTCATTCCTTGTTCTCCTGTGGTTCCTCCTCAGTCCGTAGCATCTGTAAGATCATGGCCATGAAGGCGCTGCGGAATAACCGCTTGGGCTCTGCACTGTCCTGGAGCATCAGAGCCAAAGATGCAGCGTTTGCTACACTCATCTCAGACCGGTGAGTGTGAGCAGCAGCTCCCAGAGGGATGCTGCCAGAGCGGGGTGGTGGGGAGAGGGCTGTCAGCCACTGCAGTGGGGCAGAGCAGGTCCTGCTGCAGGCAGATGGACACTGGCTTTCCCTCAGAGCCAGTGCCTGCTTCTGGAGTAGCAAATGACATCCCTGGGTACTCTCATCTGCACTACCCTGCCTGGTTCTTCTCTGCACTGTTTTACTTCATGCAGTCTAGAGATGAAACAGATTGGCTTTATCCAACAGGGCAAGCCTCTTAGACCTTGCTTTGGTAAACATCTCTTTGGGCAATATCTCTCATCTCACGAACTGCCCTTTCCCTTGCTTTGATAGGGCTGTTTGATGAACTGTACAGTGAACTGGTTTGGGTGGAGAATGAGCCCCTTCTGAGCTTTATATTCTTATAAAGCAGGTTATTCTTACCCAGTCCAGTTCACCAGGAAACCTCCACACAAGTCAATGGGAGTCACTTGAGCCACCATTTCTGCAAAGAATCTCAACCCCCATTTAACAGATGTACCAGGGAGTGAAGTTCTGTTGTGTCCCTGGTTCTGTTCAAGCTCATCACATCTGACCATGGAGGGGAGGATGTTATAAGCCTGAAGAGGACGCAGATAAGGCCTGGGCAGAAGCTCTGGCAACTCTCTGAGCTTTTCACTCCCTCACAATCCATGTCATGTATTTTTTTGCTAATGGAAATGGGCAGGTACCAACCTCTGCATGGTTTGAGTCCGGTACTGAAATGACCCCTTGGGTAGGTGGCCGGGCAGTGCTGTCCTCAGCAGTGGGAACAGGGAGTAAGAGATTGCTGGGCTGGGGGTTCAGTTTGGGGTTGTTTCATTTGTTCTTTCAGGGAGTGGGAACCGTTCTGTTTGTTTCAACAGAAGGGGAAAGGAAACCATCCCAGGAAGCAGATCTGCAAATGCAGCATCGTGAAGGCTGCAGCAAAACAGATGAGAAGCTTTTAGAATTGTTTTGTTCCTGCTGCTTATCAGTGTTTTCACACAGCAGAAAAACAGGGCTTTTGTTATGAGCTGGGAGTGTTATTTATGCACCCGCCAGCCCCAGCTTCCTGTGCTCCCTCCTTCACTCACTCCTTTCAAAGAGCAGATCTCAACTCCCACAAAACCAGAATAAATTGAGTGGCCAATTTATTCACTGGCCACTTCCAGGAAATGTTTTGATGCCTTTTGAAACCCTCACAAGGGGCTGATTGAGATGGAGCTCAGTACAGTGAAGTGTTCTGGGAAGGGATTAGGAGATACAAAGCTAACGTGGATGATGTTCCTCCCTCTCAGCTTTTGTTGCGTTTTATACTCTCCCCAGCTTCCTTAAGGATTACTGTGAAAGGGGGAGCTTCTCTGACCTGGACCTCATTGATAACCTGGGACCATCCATGCTGCTCAGTGACCGACTGACGTTTCTTGGTGAGACATGCACAGTTTTCATTCTGGGCTGTTACTTAGAACACAGGTAACTCCAAGGATCGCTTGGATTTGGCTCTTCCTCCATCTGGCTACATCCTGGTTTAGTGATGAGGGGAAAGCAAATGGCTGAAGATGATGGGGGATGCAGCGTGGTCACTACCAGGAGACTGCTCTTTCAGCCGTGCTCGCAGCAGCATCTGTCCTGCACTGCTTTGAGCAGGATAGGCCTTTTCAAGCCAGTATCACTACCTAGAGAGCCTTTGAAACAGCAGCAGATGTGGTCTGGAAGACCTGAGGGGGCTTCCATTGCAGAGAAACGTGTGGTGTAAGTGATCTTGACAACGTGATGATGTTACTGACTTCAGAAAGCTGTCCACACTTTCAAACTCTCATTTCCATGTGCCAAGGCCAAGCTCATTCAACCTTAAGCTCTCTCCCCCCCTTTCGCTGTGGCAGTTGTGCCCAGTAACAGTGGTTTTGGGCTGTGCTGACCTCGCTGCAGCTGCTCTGGGGCCTCTGATTGATGGGCTGAGACAGGAAATGGAGCCAAAAGGCACCTTTCTCTGGAGCTGGGCTTCAGGGAGCACAATCACTGGGGCTAAAACCTAACCAGAGTTTGCAGTAGCTGTTGGCAGCTGGGCTGACTCCTTCTGGCTGGCAGCAGCACTGCAGTGAGGGTGATCCTGAAGTTGATCTGTTCCTGTTTGGTCCAAGCTAGCAAAACTGGAACTGTATTTCCTTCCTTTAAACCTGATCCTAAATTAAGTCTGGAAGCTGACTGTGACTTGGCAAGTTGTTCACATCCCTGTGTGCCCAGTGTCACCAGCCCCAAAGATTCACAGCTTAATCATGAGCTGTGCTTAGAAACTGTGGTTGAGAGAAATCCCCTTTCTGCTGTTGATAAAACACCCTGAAAGGATTCCTGCTGGGAGTTTTTAGGAACATCAGGGGTTCTTTTGCTGGACAACTTTCACATGTCTCTGTCTTGAGCTTGAAGCATTAGTTGAAGGGGATCTGAGTGGGAATCACTGCTGTAGTGTGTGGATACAAACAGAGCCACAGAATAAACCTCACTTTAATCTTCAGGCAGTTCTCACCTACTGATCTAACTGATCTTAGTTAGTACTGATCTAACTGATCTTAGTTAGTACTGATCTAACTGATTGTAGTTAGTACTGATCTAAGTACTGATCTGATCTTAGTACTGATCTTAGTAGATCTGATCTTAGTACTGATCTAAGTACTGATCTAACTGATCTTAGTACTGATCTGATTAGTACTGATCTAAGTACTGATCTAACTGATCTTAGTACTGATCTAAGTGCTGATCTATCTGATCTTAGTACTGATCTAAGTACTGATCTAACTGATCTTAGTACTGATCTGATCTTAGTACTGATCTAAGTACTGATCTAACTGATCTTAGTACTGATGTTAGTACTGATCTGATGTTAGTACTAAGTACTGATCTAACTGATCTTAGTACTGATCTTAGTAGATCTGATCTTAGTACTGATCTAAGTACTGATCTAACTGATCTAAGTACTGATCTGATTAGTACTGATGGTAGTACTGATCTGATCTTAGTACTGATCTAAGTACTGATCTAACTGATCTTAGTACTGATCTGATTACTGATCTGATCTTAGTACTGATCTGATCTTAGTCCTGATCTAACTGATCTTTCTTAGTACTGATCTAAGTACTGATCTAACTGATCGTAGTTAGTACTGATCTGTGATCTTAGCACTGATCTTAGTACTGATCTGATCTTAGTACTGATCTAACTGATCTTAGTACTGATCTGATTCTTAGCAAAACCAGAACTTTCCACATTAACAAGGATCTCAGTTTCATTGATCCACTCAGGAAGACAGTGCAAGCGTTCAGACCTCCCCATTCCGATGGTATCAAAGGGAACAGTTACCCCCTGCTTCCCCCCTCCTGTTCCTGCTTTGTGCAGATGACACCAGTGTCTCTGAGCCACTCGTGCTGTTGCCCAGTGAACACCCAGCACCAGTGAGGGACCAGCCTGGCTCAAGCAGTGAATCCTACCAGCACACTCACAGGCTTTTGGCTGCCTTTTCAGCCAGCCTCTGTTTTAACAACATTCTCCTTCCCCCTGACCTGGCTGCTTTGGAGTCTCAACTGGGGGTGGTTCTGCCTCCGGGTCTGACAGACACTGACCCCTTTTCCCCTTCCCCAACACCCGTGTGCAGCCAAGTACCGGGAATTCCACCGGCTCTACGGGGAGAAGCGGTTCTCCGAGGCCGCCAGGCTGCTGCTGATGCTGATGACAGCTCACATCGCTCCCTGCTCCTTCTGGATGACCCTGCTGACAGACGCCCTTCCCCTGCTGGAGCAGAAAGAGGTGAGCAGCTGGTCACACACAGCAAACCCCCCCCATGGCTCTTTCCTTCCTTCCTGACAGGGGATCTCAAAGTGCTGACCCCCTTTTCTCCCCACACCCCAGCCTGGAGGTGCACCCCCAGTGCAAAAGAGCTCTCCCAGAACTGCAGATCACCCAAGGGTGCCATCAGTGGGAGCACACAGGAGCAAGGACAGAACAAGCCACTCTTAACCTGATTCCCTGCCTTTAGAAAGCAGCAGTGGGATCCACTGGAGTACACAGCACATCCAGCTCCTCTTGGTACTTGGCTGGAAGCTTGTTCTGGTGCTTCCTTCTTCTATACTTCATTATCAAGAAAGCAACCATTGAGCAGTTGCAGACCCATGGCTGGGTAAAGCCCAGAGTACCCGCTCTGACCTCAAAGCTGACCTTGCTTTGTGCAGGAGGTGGCACTGGAGACCTCCTAGAGTCACTTCCAGCCTGAATTACCCTGGTTTAAAGGGTCAGGATGGATCCAAGGGGGTGTGGGAGCTTTCTCTTGCCCTCAGTCGAGTTCTCGTTGTGTGATGTCCTCGGACTCCATCCCCTTCAGTGAATGCTTCCCTCCCCACAGGTCATATTTTCAGCAGAGCAGACGTACGAGTTGATGCGGTGCCTGGAAGACCTGACAGCAGGGAAGGCAGACAAGCAGAAATTCCAGGTACCTCCTGCCCTGAGGACAACTGGATGATGGTTTAGATGGGGAGGGCCAGGGTCACACAGCATTTACATTCCTGGGCAAGGGCAGGAGGGGGAGAGCCCAGTTAAGGCCAGCCAAATGGGATTTCCATAGACACAAACCCAGTGCTGTTCTGCTGGAGCTGGATGGGGCTGGGATGCTTTTCCAAGGTAGTCAAGTACACATGACATGGGCAATGTGGAGATGCTGCCACCCAACAGCTCGAGCTGTGGAAGGTTCCAGGCATAGCACAGGAAGCATTTGCTGCTCATGCAGCTGCCAGGAAAAGGCTTTGTAGTGGTGCCTGTGTGATCTAGGAAGTAGGAAACGCAGCTCTTCCTCTTCTGGGGGTTCCCTTTAACAGGTAGATACTCACATGCTCACTCTCTGAACATCCACCCTCTCCAAGACCCATGGAGAGCCCATCCCCAGCTCACTGCTGTCTGCAGCAGCCTAACCCCAGCTCTGCTCACTTCCAGGATGACAACGTGGAGACGATGAAAGTGGAAATGCTGAGGCTTGCTCTTGCACGGAACCTTGCACGAGTCATCGTCAAGGACGGCACGCTGGAAGCATCCTGAAGGCAGGGTGATTTTACTCCTCCTCTCGTTCACTGTACATAAACCCAAGTGCTTTTCTAAGAATAAATGCCTTGTTTTGCATATTGCTGAGATTTGCTCTTGGCTGCCATAGACACAGCTTCTAAGAAGGAGCTGCCTCAAAAGGCTGAGGGTGTTTGTTCCAGCTGCCAGCCCTCCCAGTGAAGTCAACCCCATCACCAAAGCAGTGGTACCTTGGCTTTTCCAGTTGCTTTGCTCCAGTGCCCAGGGCTGACACCAAACCCACCTTTGAAGACAAGGGAGGTTTGGGAAACAGCAACTTCTCCATTTCCCCTTAGTTTGGATGGCCTTGAGACAACGGGTTGAGTTTTAAGCTCCCCAGAAGCAGCACCGACCGCAGCAGCACTCACCAGTAAGGGCGACCCACAGAGCAAAGTAGGGAAATCAGTTTATTTCACATGCAGCAGATTGAATGAATGCACTGGAGATGTATGTACAGTTACAGCTGCGGGGGTGAGCAGGAACCTCACCCTACAGACAAGGAACATTCAGAGGTTTCTTTCCCAAAGCTTATAACAACGCATTTCCACGCAGCAGGGCTCTGTCCGGCTGCACAGAACAAAGCCAGGCTGCAGAGAGCACCGGTGCTCCTCTGCCCTCCCCAGAGTCACAGCAGGACTCACACTGCATCCCCAGCCTCAGGACACGCTGCCACCTCCTAAGCATCACCCTGAGCCTGCTGGGTCTAAAGTGCTGGCTGAGGCACAAAGAACTCTCTCCTGGTCCCCTAGCCTAGTCCATTGGGTTAAAACTGCTCTTCAGGCATCCAAGAACCCGAGCTTCAGCCCAGGCATTTACAGCAAGTTCCTTGGCTGAGCTCTGACCCATCCTTCAGGGGTTTCTCCAGCTGGTGCCTCCCCTGATCAGGGCCCTCAGCCCTTCAGATCCACCCCCTCCAGTGATTTTACTTTACAGCCCAGTAAAGGAAACGCAGCTGCATGTAACTGAGCTGCGTGTGCAGCCATGGGGTTTGCAGCAGCACCTCCTCCTCCAGCCCTCCTGTCTCAGGCAGGGGTCTGCTCCACTGCTTTAGCTGACAGCTCCCACCCTGCCCTGGTAAGAGCCACTGCCTGGCAGCACTGAGCAGAGCGCAAGGACCTGCCCTACCTGTGCACGTTAAAAACCCCATTACTCTGAACCAGTCTCAAAGCTCACTGGGGCACTGCTGGAGACTGGACGTGGAAGAGGAAGGGACTGCTGGAATCACATCTTTGTGACTTAAATCTTGCTTCTGTAGTGGAAGGGGTTGGCTTTTCTACCTGCTCCAGTGGAAGGTGTCCCTGCCCATGGCAGGGGTTGGAACTGGATGAGCTTGAAGGTCCCTTCCAACCCAAACCATTCTGTGACTCTATGATTCTGCCCCCTGTTAGCACACAGCACCAACGTCCAGCAAAACTGCTTCCCCTTGCAGAGACAATTGCACTTGGCCACTTAATACATTAACGGGGCATCAAACCCCACACATGCACCATCCCAGCCCAGAGGAGCTTCCTTCCATTCACCACCTGCTTGTTCCTATTTAGATACCCTATAGCTCTATTATTTACATCTTGTATGTCATTGTACTCAGCTCAATAAACACAGTATTCAACTACAATAATAATACTGCCCGCACGAGGGGACACGAGAGGCATCTCCTGATCCCTGGATTCAGTCACTGCACCTGATCAGTGATTGTGAAGACATTCCTGCACACTGGGTGCTGTCCTCCACCAACACCGAGCCCTCCATCCAGCCCTGTTTACCTCCTCACTACACAGTTCCTCTTCTCCCACATTAGGGAATGCGATGAAGGCATGAACCAACGTAACCCCCTGCATCCAAACCTCAGCTGCCCCGAGAGGATACAGAAGGGAGGCAGCAAGTCGAATACAGACCAACTAAAGACAGAGCAGCACAGCACAGAGCGAGGGGCTGCTTATGTTGGCTGTTGGGAGTGAAGCAGCAGAGGGGGAGGAAGGGATTTAAGTGCCATTCCAGTGTAAAAAACCAGCGTTCCCTCACGGATCCAACGTTATTGCTCCACATGCGCTGCAGTTCCATGTGGCATTGAGGAGGTGAGAGTCCAAGGGAGGGCATGTGTAAGGGCTCTGCACTGAGGAAGCTCACGGCATCATCACCCCACCAGCCTGTGGTATCTCTGGACAGCGGTACAGGAACGAGCCAACTAAACCCTGCTCTGCTGACAGCTCTGCCCTCAACATAGAATAGCTTCAAGTTCAATGGAGTGAAGGTAGAACCAGACTCACCCCGGGGTCAAGATGAAGGCAGCCAGCACTGATGGTACCGGCTGCCGCCTCAGTCCATGCTTGGCATCAATGTTCCAGGACCCCTCCAACGTGGGGCAAAACGTTCTGGACTAAAGCTACAAGCAGAGTGGTCAGGACATGTAAACAAAGCTGAGCATCACCAGTGGAGAGCACGCGTGTCCCTCGCCACGCCACAGCCATTCCAGTCCTGCGGGAGCCTCTCCTGGGCCTGTCACAGTCTCTGCCAGTGGCCCAAGGTCATAGGTTCCCCCACTGCTCTACGGGGGGAAACTGATCCACTTCGCCCACCTCTGTGCTGGGCTGGTCTCCCAGCGTGAAGGTCAGTCTGTATCTGAGCCTCACTTTCTCCTGCAGGTGAGACAAAACCAAGAGCAACGTGAGAGCAGCTCCTGAACAAACACACGGTTACAGCTCTGGGGAGAGCATCAGACCTCTGCAGCACTCAGCCAGGGGAAGAGGGCCTGGCTGAAGCCCATGGAGCTCAGCTCTTCATCTATTGCCCTTAACAGTTTTTATACCACAAAAGCTTGATTGCTTATCCTGGAGCAGCAGGAACGACCTGTTTGCACACACCGAGCCTGAGGAATGCTGCTGGAATCAGTCAACACTTTCCAGATTAAATTCCTCATCATGTGGAGGAAGATGAAGCAATTCCTGCTCTGCAAACCCCCGAGTGAGGCAGCAAGCAGGAGATGGAGCCAGTCCTTCAGTGAGGGGATCACCCTGCACCCCACAGCGTTGCTCATCTTCCCACCAAACCCCTCTGATGTTTATCCTCAAAGCTTTCAGCTGGTTCTTTAAGGACCCTTTTGCTTTAGTCCTCAAGGAGCACCATGCAGGTGAGTGCATCTGAGCTTCAGGGAGAGGGCTACTTGAGCTGCTCAGGTGCTCCCAGCACCATCAGCAGAAAAGGAAGTGCTGACCACGTTGTTTCCCTGGTCACAGGGACATCCCCACAGAACAGGGGAACAGATGTGAGCTGACATCTGTCTGTTGGTTCGGGTCCATCAGCCTCAACGCAGCAAAAGTACACCTACAGCACCAGCACCACCAAAGCCAGACGCTTCCAGTGCACAAGAGGGTCAAAGTCCTTGTACAGCTCCAACTGCCACCCCTTAAAGCTGAGCCTTATGTGTCTGTAATGCTTCTGCTGAGAGGAAGGTCCTTCTTGTCCCTCTCCTCACTGACTCAGTCTGCTGGGGAAGAGCCCCCCTCCAGCCCTCAATTCACACACCAGTATGCAGTAACCACCTCTGGAGGGCAGGTCACAAACAGCTGCATCTGCCCAGATGTTCAGTCCAACCCCAGATGTTCAGTCCAACCCCTGTCCCCAGAATCCAGCTTACATCGAACCCGACCGGATCAACCCCACTGCCCCGCTCACCTTCGCAGGGTTTGCCAGGAGCATGACTTGGGTGATGGCAGCAGGCGGCTGGATGGGATTGAACGGAGACAGCTCCGTGCCAGAGGGTGGCTGGAGCTTCACTTTCATGGACTGCAAGTGGAAAAGGAAAGAGGAACCTCAGGGGTTATCTCCTGCTCTGGGGACAGTGAGAGCTGCTTGCACAGGCCAGGGAGGTAACAGCACACATCAGACTGAAGAGAATAAACCCACACGTGAGGCTAAGGAAACAAGAGCCACCCCTACATGACAGGAACGTGTTCCTGCATGACTGGAGCAGGTACTGAGAAGTCAGCCCAGAGTAAAAGCCTTGGTCAGGTGAACACCAACAGCACCTTCATCTGCGTGCTCTTTGCCAGAAGTTTTCATGTGAGCACCTTCCTGACAGCAGCAGATCACAGCTGAGACTGAGACAGTTCTCAAAACACAAAGCTGCCCATCCCAAATTATCCAGGTGCGTAACACCAGAACAGAACACATTGCAGATTAAGGATGTCTTAAAAACTGGTCCTGAAGACCTGAGGGGTGGCTCTATCCCTGTAACTGTCTGAGCCACCTCCATGAACACACACAGCTGGATTGATCCTAGACAGCAATCAGAACACTGCCTGCAGTGCTTGACTTACCCTGCTCAGTGTTTTCTGCCTCTGACAACCCCCTGTATGTTCTGGGAACAGGCAAAGCACCGCCTATAGAAAGGCAGAACCAGGCTGCCCCAATTCCCACGTTCACATCCAGGCAGTTTCACATGGCTGTGGGTCTGGCCCCATCCCTACCTTTGGCACAGCAGCCTGGAGCACGATGTTCTTCACAGGGAGCGGTGCCGTGTTCAGCATGGAGACCACCACCACCAGCACATCCGACCTTCCCGGCGGGCATTCCCGGGCAAAGTGCAAGAGGATCCGGAAGCCGTTCTTGTCGTAGGCTGTCACTGGGAGGGCACTGCCTGCCACAGGGAGGGAAGGGGACAGAATGCAGGGTTACAGTGCAGAACGTGACCTAGAGCAGCGTTAGGCACTCTGACTGCTCAGCTGGGACACCTCGGCCTTTCTCTGCTTTATGAGCTTTGGGAAGAAACTTTGCTTTTCAGGAATGTTCACAGAAAGGTGACAATCCCAAAATACTCACTGGGTTTGATGGATTCCAAGGGAACGTGGACATTGGCCAAGGAAATCTCGGGTGCTTTCACAGGACTGCCTTGCTGCTGGAATGATGCTGGCTGGAAGAGAGGGCTTCCTGAGCCAGCAGGGCAGCTGCTTGGGAAGGGAACCGGAGGGGCCGCAGGGGCAGTGGCTGGCAGCCCTGCAGGCGCTATCAATGGAGCAGAGGTGACAGTGGTTGGTAAAGCAGCCCCAGGGAACACTGAGGGTGTCACCATGCCTTGGGTGGCAGTCCTGCAAGAGAGACAGGAAAACGTGGGAAATGGAGATGGAAGTGAAGCAGGAATTTCCCCACAAACCCAGAGGTAACAGCAGATCTCCAGGACACAGCAGTGGCCTGGGGCCAGACTGGAGTCTGTCACTCAGTCCAGTCCCATGTAAGGAGGAGAGCTACGAGGGAAGCCACGGTGGTAGGGTCAAGCATCACTTGTGTAAGTCAAGAAGGAAGCAGAGTTTCACCATAGCAAAGGCTGGCAAGGCCAAGAAGGGCAAAGCCTCTGTACCTCACACCACACTCATTTGTTTCAGGCCCCAGCACGGGTGCTGTGCTCTCCATAGTGGTGCCTGCCCTCCCCTCCCAGAGTGGGACCCTCCTATCAGTCTGTAAACTGAAACCCTCCAAGAAGACAAATCCCAATCACACATTTCCACCCAAACAGAGAGTTCAGAGTCTGCCTCTGAACCTGCAGCAACCTTGGCTTTTCAACTGCAGAGACAAAGCCAAGTCCAGGACTTTTGGTTACCCTTTGGCTTCTTCAAGGAGTTGTCCCAGTGCATCCATCTTATGGGACATATTGCTCCCCACGGACGAGCTGAAGTACCCAGGAGCAACTGAAACAGTCTTAGGAGGCCCCCCAGGGGCGCCTGGTCCAGCAGGGAATACAAACGGTGCTGAGTTTGGTGCTGGGATGCTGGGAGCAGTCTGAGAGGCTGTGAAAGCAGAGGGCAGCGTCACTGACGTTCCACACGTGGTCTGGGATGTGTGATGGAGAAGAGGGTTCCCTGCAGGGTTGCAAGCAACAGTCACCATCTTCGGGTTAAAGAAATCCAGGTCCAGCTGGTCATTCTGAAAGAGAGGACAAGGAGATGCTCTAACTCGCTGCTACCCCCTGTTGTGGAGGTGTTACAGAGGGAGATAGATTTACCGCAAACACAGGTGCTGGGTGGCAAGCAGCAAAGTCTGTGGCCTATGTCAGGGCTACATCTGATCTGTAATTTAAGCAAAGGAAGTGCTAACATCATGGGGACAGATGGGGAACTGAGAAAGCCAGGTTCAGGGATATCTACTCTGTTTAACACACAGCTATCCCAGATTTTAGGGCTAAGCCAGACTTCCCCTCAGGAACAGCTGCCCCTCTGCTTGTGTGCTCGTTCTGATGCTTCTCAAGGTGACACAGTGAGTTCTGAGATCTCCCACAGTGACAATCCCTCCCCTTTGCCCCAGACCCTCCTTCGTACCTCAAACATGCTCCACTGGTTGTTTTCTGAGGTCTCCTTTGCTGCTGCAGGGGCAGGGTCATTCAGGCCTGAAAGGGAAACAGTAAGTATTGTGACTGGAGGAGGAGGACACGAGTGAGGTGTCACCCCTTGGCAACTGGTTCAGTACCATCAAACCACTCAATTCAGCTCTGCCAGACCCCAAGAACCTGAGGAAAGGCGGAAATGGGCTGCAAGTCTATGATGAGGAAGACTAACAGCACCAGGAGCTGACAGCCACCCCCTGTGCTCTTCTAACCCTTCCTGGTTTGCAGTGTCTTCTGCTGTTCCTATCTGGGCTCCACAGGCAGGTGTTCTGCAGGCTCCTACACACAACCCCTCTACGGCACCTTGTTCTTTAGCAGTCATTGGTACAGGGGTGAAACCTGTACCAAACTGCATGTCCAGGCACCTACAGAGACCAACTGCAATTACACTCAAGTTGCTTCACATGCAGCCGAGCCTGGGAAGATCAGAGTTTTCAGTCCTGACTCCATGACCAGGTCTTACATCAGGGATGATGCAAGGGAATGTGCCCTGGACGTCTCAAGATACCAAAGGCATCTCATGCTCCGTTTTGGCACGCCACACACAGCCAGCCCTCACTCATGCAGAGGGAAGAAAGCAGGCATGGATTGAGTAGCCCTTTTATGGGCCCTTCAGTGTCTTACCTAAGCACAGCAGCTCCTCATCCAGCAATGACAGGGAGTTGCTGCTCTGCTGAGGGGGTGCAGCTTCCACTTGGCCAGAGGAGCTGCTCCTCAGGGGCACAGATGCCTGGGGAGGGGGTGGGAGGATGGGGATTTCAGCTGGGGGGGCTGGTGTCAGGGTGCTGGGTGGCAGTGGAGGTGCTGGGGTGCTGCTGACGTCCAGTCCAGCCAGGTCAATGAGGGTGTTGAGGTTACTGGTGGAGTTACTCCCTGCAGCGGACAGGAGAAGAGCACTACTAGGAGAGAAGGCAAAAGGCTCAGAGCAAAGCCAATGTACAGAAGAAATGATCAGAGAGATGGTTTAGGTAACACAGATCCTCATTTTATCTCTTGGTAACACAGAAAGCCCACATGCTTTCTACCTCACCATTTGCTGTCCAGAAGCTACTTAAATCAACCAAGATACTTGGAAACTTCTGGATGAAAATCAGCACCTGCTCCAACCTCAGTGCTTCTTGTAGCATAATTTGTAATAGTTTCAAAGCCTTCTGAGCTCAGATGAGGCTTTGGGAGATCCTAAAGAATTACAACACACAGGGCTACCAAGAGCTGAGGAAAACTCATACTCTCTTGGATCTTTCTATTGAGGAGAGTCTTGTCTCCATGAGATGCTGTCAGGCAGCAGTATGCATTCCTCTGCTGCTCCCCATCCAGTTTAACCGACTCCCCAAAGGTAATTCTGCTGCACATGTGCAGAGCTTTCAGTGATGAAGCTGAAGTGCCAATGGGCAACTGGCCTAAATTCACAAATGGAATTGCTGGCAAAGCAAGGAACGGCACCTGTGGCCTGGCTCCCACCTTGTCCTTTGATAAAATCATCTTCACCTTTCATGTCACCATTAAGGACAAATGTGGAGAGGAAAATGAATGGAAACTTCCAGCCACACAAACCATTCAGATGCAGGTTTGCTGCTGCTGTTATCAAAGGTTTCAATAATATGGACTGAGCAATGGAAAATGCAAAGCTGCAGCACTGTTGCTCATATCCAGAACTGTTTATCCACTGCTTAGGAGCTGTCTTGTCCCCCTCTGATTGAACAAGCCGTTGGCCACAAGAACCAGCAGTTTTCTACTTTAGCACAATAGGAAACCCTGGCCAAAAGCCTTAGGATTCAGGATTCAAGACCACAACAGTTGGCTTCCCAGGAACTCACCTTCCACTACAGACATCCCAGGGAGATCCACTTCACCATTGAGCACTTGCCCCTCTATGATTTTCTTATAGGAATTGATCACACGGGACAGATTGTCACTGGCCTGCAGAATATCCCCTACATGTGAGAGAGAAACAACCTCCAGGACCTCAGGCACCTTGCTCCCACTGAGAGCCCCAACTGAATAACCAGCAAGAAGATAACCCATGATCATCTGGCAAGGAGCTCCATTACTCTGCCTTTGCCTTGCTTCTCCACACAACACCCTGACTTTCCTAGGTGCATGCACATTACACTAACAATATAAAATTGAGTCCAAAGCTTTGTCCCCCACAGCAACTCCCTTCCCCTTCCAAAGCAGCAGCTCTCCCCCATTAGCACCCCCAGCCTCCCCTGACCATCAACTCTACTGTCACATCCTTGCCTGAATTGAAATGATAAGGATAAAGAGGCTTTTATCTGCTTGTTCAAAGCAAAGTGCATCACAGTGAGGAGGTGTCTTTCCAGCAGCTGCTGAACCCTCGCACAGTCACAGGTCACAAAAGCAATTAGCAAAGGAGAAGTGGCACTGAGCTCACCCAAACTGCTGTCATTATCCTCTGTCTCACTGGCCAGCTTGAATAATGTCCTTCTTTTGGTCTCACACCTTTCACAGAGCTCCTAGGAGGAGAGAACAGGACAAAGGGTCTCATCAGCCATCAGCAGCAATACCAGGCAGCACAGAATGACTCCCCAGGCACACTGGAAAGCCCAGAACAGAGGAACCAATCTCCCTGTGCCAGCGTGGCTGGACAACCAAGATCCCTGTCCCTGCCCTGTTAACAGAGCTGTGAAGCACTACCTTAGCCTGGGAATCTAAACACAGCCTGCATTTCAACACAACATCACCCAGCCCTCCCTCACATCAGCACTTACGGCCAGCTCTAGTCCCAAAGAGATGTTCACCCCATGCACTGCAGTTAGTCCCTAACAGCCACAGGAAGAGCGGAATTGTACTTCAACTATTATGCTTCAGTTGTGCTGTAACCACTACTGAGTCTGCAACTGCACAGAGGAAAGGTGGGAAGAACAAAATGTTTCACAGAAACAAACCAGTGTCTTAAGCTTCTTACCCCTGCTTCAGAAGCCTGTTAGAATGAGTCATTTTAACTGTTAAAAGCCCAACTCTTCAAGGCCTTGGGCCTATCCAACCATCCTTGGCAGCTGGTTTCATTTTTACCTTTCTGATGGTCTCCCAACCTTCTATCACAAGCTACAATTCTTTCTATGAAGGGGAGGATGTATTTTCTGCTTTTAGTTTATCCATCCACAGTGCTGTAAGGGACAGATCTGATCTGCAATCACTGTGGCCTACCAGCAGCAGGAATTACAAAATGCAGCTTCTTGATTCTGCCATGTTGCATCTTCGAAGCACAGATGCACCTTGCTTCAAGCATGTGCAAACCCAATCTATTACCCACAGAGTCCTTTGGTGAAAGGCTATAAAAACAGTTCTTTCCTTTCCTGCTATTTCCTGCTCTTGTTTCTCACCACTGCTCTCTGGTTTACTGCACTCTGTAATTGTTTGCAAACCTCAGGTCTGTCAGAAGAAAGGGCTGACTCCAGGAGCAGCTCAGACCCACCTTCATGAGCTCCCTATCGGCCTCGGATGATTCCTCTTTGCTGTAATGAACCAGCATCTCATTTAGCAGCTTCACGTTGTTATTCACTTCCTCCAGCGTGTGCATGCGCTTTGTCACCTTCTGAATCCGAGCCTCATCCTTCAGGGAGTAAAACACAGACATAAAGTGAGTTTCCCTGTAGAGGTCCATGGTATTACAACAGCAGGTATAACCTGTGTCAAATAATGTCTATTTAAACTAGAAACAAACCAACCACCTCTCCATTCACATGAAGCTCTGCTTATTTTATTACCTTTTCCAAACAGTCTCACTTAATAGACTTTGGTGTATAATTCTACCACTAAAAATAGGAAATTTCCTTTCTGACCTTTCCAGAAGATTGATTTTTTTTGGTCACTTGATGTCACTTTATGGAAAAGATGAGTTTGAAGCAAAACGTTTACTAGGAGCAACAAGAACTCTCTGATCAAGAATGTCCACCTATGGATTTGAGATTCCAGCTACAAATGCAGGACAATCTGCCCTGGAGCCAAGAGGAGCTTGAATGGAAACACTTCAGTAACCCACACATCCTCTTCAGTCTAGAAACTATCCTCTTTTTTTGCCAGAATCCCAGTGAGTCATTTCCTGGCCCCCAGTTTCTAATGACTGCCTGGGCTGGGTGCATCAGAGCTCTACAAACAGGAAGGTGTTTCCATGAAGCCTGCTTGCGAGAAGACACGCTCCAAATGACTCAATCCTCAGTATCCAGGGGTGGTACTGCAATGCTCCACCAACGCCTGCCATGAAAGACCACCTCGAGTGATGGGAGTGTAATTGCAACAAGGGGTATTCAACCCTTGCCCCTTCTTACCCCCTCCTCCACCACAGGAACCAACTCCCATTTGAAAGCTGGAGTCAAAATCACAACGCGTTCATACCACACAGAGCCCTTTATTCTAGTACCCCAGGGACTAGAAGCAAGTTAGCACTGACATAAGTTTTAAGCAGAACAAAAAGCTGGATGTCACTGGTGGTCAGTCTCACCCAGTCCCCACAGCTTAACTATGGGATGTACTAACACAATGCTCCCGGAGCCTGAGGAAGGCAAGTTCTACCATTCACATGATGCTAAAGCTCTCCACCAGTTTGAAGTCGAATTGCTGGAAACCTGGAAAGCAGATTGCTAACTGGGACCAATCCTACAGGAATTTCTTACCTCTTTTACCATGGATTTGATAAGTTTGTTGGCCTCTTGTAAATCATCTGGGTTTTTGCTTTTCAGGAGCTTGGCTAGAAGCTGTAAGATGAGAAGAGGATATTCAGGAAACAAATACAGACCCTTTGACAAAGGGAAGCAGAGAAAGGAATCTAAGAGAACAATTCATGGAATCATAGAATAGTTAGGGTTGGAAAGGACCTTAAGATCATCAAGTTCCACCCCCCCTGCCATGGGCAGGGACAGGAGAAGAGATACAGCCTGCTATCACACAGCTTACACTGCTGTAGTTACAGTGACTTCAGGAGGAGTCATTTATGCTTTCTTATTTTATGTGAGTTGCTGTACTCTTGCTTCTACACAGGACATTTGCTGTGAAATCTCAGAGACTTCAGACACAAGATCATTATTCCTCCCATATATCATTTTGGGTCCCAAGTGTTGAACGGTCTCTGCCTTTAGTGCTACAGCAGGATGGTGCTTTAACCAGGAATAACCTCATAGTGGTGACACAGAGAAGGCTTTCACTTGAACTTCAGGTTAGGCAGGTGGACAAAGCAATGAGTTCTGTGCAAGTCCACACCACCACCCCAAAACCAAAAGCTGAATTTAGTATCCTTCCTTATTCTAAATGTGCACTCACTAATCACTTTTCATTAGTGATTATGAACTAAGGCTTCACTCTACCTTGGATTTCTCCTCATCATCAAACACAGGGTTTTTGGGACGAGGCGGTGGGGAAGGAATCAGGGTTCGGTCTGCAGGAATCACAGGATCAAACATAACGATCCCTGAAAGGAGAAAGGGAACCCACGTGGGTTTGCACATGCAGTCACCCCAGGCAGTGCACCCAGTTACTCACAGGCTGCTATCAAAGCCATACACAGTCAATCTGTCCACTGATCCCAGCACACTGCCCCAGTGAGCAATACAGGATCAATGTCACTGAGCATGCTAGCTGGAAAAACACAGTTTTCTTTGACAAAGAAAGGCCAAACCCCCACAAACGTGTTGCCATGTCCATATTGCTCCTCTAATAGCTCAGTATAATCAACAGCTCTTCACTATTTGTCTTTCCCCCTTTTTCTTTAGCTACTGAAGCACTAAGTCCAGTCCCAGACAACCCAGCTTTGTACAGACTCAAGGGCATGACATCTGTTTGTACGAGCTGAGCAGGAGAGCAGCAGTGCAAAATGGGCTGATGAGCAGGCTCCTAACCATGACTGGGGAGGAGCTAAGTCCCTGTTTGCTCCATTGTCACATCCTTAAGATTCATGCTCAGCCTCAAGAGCTTTCCTGGAACCAATTTTCCTTGTGTTGAAGCCGCATCTTCTCAGCTGAGCTTTTTACACTGTGCCTACACAGGAAATGTGTTATCAGCTGAACTAAAGGTACAATTGCAAAGTGATCCAGTTAAAAGAACTATATAGAATCACAGGATGGTTTGGGTTGGAAAGGACACTAAGATCATCCAGTTCCAACAACCCTGCCATGGGCAGGAACACCTCACCCTGTCATATGTGACACTCTTCCTTAAAGCCCAGGCTGGAGGGGATGCATGAACTAGCAGCCAACTTCCTACCTTGCCGCTTCAGCATGTAGTAGGCATCCTTGATTTTGGATTCTTCTGGCAGTGCCACTGTCCAGCTGTACAGCAACTCAATGACTTTGGTCTTCACCTTCTCTGAGACTCGGTCTCCCAGGTACTAAACGTGTAAAAAAAGATGTAAATTCTCCATGTTCTTTATTTCTTTTTTTTTTACAAGTAAAGCCCAAACCCACAGAATGGAAGTTGAGTGATGTACATTAAAAGGTGTGTAACCCAAGGGCCACGATTATCTAAGATACATCTTATTAAGAGAATTGCTCCTCTAGTATATTTGAAGTAACAGTGAAGAGAAGCTTTGTGATTACCTTTAGCAAAGGAAAAAGCAGCTGTTCTGTGGCGTTCAGGATTTTGCTGTTTAAAAATTACAGCAATACAGATATCCACCCCCTTCCTTGTCCCCGAAGAATCTGGGAATCATGCCATGGGGTGCCCCTGTCCATTTATCACCCCATGAGTGTTGAGGGACTTAGCCAGGCCCTATTCACACACCAAGTCAGCAGCAGAGTGAGGACTAGAACTCTGGTGTGTTGCCAAGCGTCTTGTTTTAACCTCTGCATCACGCCTCTCTTCCACTGATGCTGGAGTTTGGTTTGGTTTTTAAAAACAGAGATTGATGGTAAATAAGTACAACTTACTGACAGGAACAGCAAGCAGAACATAAACCAACCAAAAAACCTTAGCTAAATGCTCTTGAGTATAGGCTAATAAATGCAATGAGCCAGCCAGAGCACTTCAAGCATTTTGGATGCTGCCTGCAAAAGGCTAAACAAGAAGCAAATTCAGCCATATAGCTCAGGGACGAACCTTTGGAGACACGACTTTTATCAACTCGTTTAAGAAGCGAAACTTCCCTACTTCATTATGAAATCTTCTCCCACAGTTCTTCATGCAAGCTTCTAGCACCTGCATTCAAGGAAGAAAAACAGGGCTGAAATGAACACAAAACCCTACAGTAACTGTGTAGCTGTGTTGTGCTTATAGAGGAACTCAAAGACCCATGTCAGTGAGACATGCATTCTGGCTCTGCAACACACAAAGCTCAGATCTTTAGAGGTGATACACCAAGGCAGGCAGGTCTCCCATCCTCAGCCATGTATATATATAAGTTATCTCGCTATTAGATCTCCTAACAATGAACACAAATGTTGCCCAAAGACAACAAACAGAAGCAGCTAAAACTAAACCAGAGTTATTTCTGACTGCTCCATTGCAATGAGCAATGTGGACACTTCAGTGAGGTCCCTGTGCTCCCACTCCCAGCAGAAGGGAATCAGGGCTTTCAGCCCCATAGCTGACCCCACTGACACACTGTGCAACCCTTATACCCTGCACAGATGACATGAACTGATATATAAGTGGATTGAAGAGGAGGGGTAAGGACTACCTACTGTCAAGGCTTGGACTGCCTCCCATTCCTGCGGCGACTGGATTTTATGAGCCAGGAGTCTCACAGCTATCTGTGGCCTGAAACAAAGCAGATCCTCGTTAAAACAGAGCAGGTAAACACAGTGAAGGATGTTTCAGACTTTCACAGATTCTGCTGTTTAAATGAGCTGTCTTTATATAACTAAAGGAAAGTAGCACTTTTTATCTTTCCCCCAGTGTACAAAGGCTCAGAGGAGGCATCTTTGTAAGGCTGGGTGTTTGCACATAGGAAAGGTCTGAGCCAGCAATTCCAGATTTCTCCTTGGGAGGGGCCAAGCAACTCCCAGTCCAGTTCCCAGCCCAGGAAATCCCTTCATTTCTTGTGCATTAGTTTCATTTTTCCAAACGAAAACTCTTCTCCCTTAACTGCCAGGAATGCTGTGGCCCAGGAGGGTTCCTCAGTTAAGCCTAGTAATGTTTTTAAGGGTGTGAGGCCCACCAGGCACTAATAACAGTTATAACCCCACTTCACAGCCTGCCAACCAGAGGAACTTCAGCCAGATGAGAATCTGCAGCTGCAGAATTAGGGGCAGATTCAGAATTCCCATTTTCCTAGTGCTCAGCCTGTGTATAAGCCATGCATTCCAGAAGAGAAACCACACTTCACAGCATCGTGTTTCTTTTATAGCCACATCTTCCTTGTGATATCAGCATATATAAAAGACAACATGAAAGTCTGATGATCAAGTGATATACTTAAAGCTGTGAATATTAACTTATGAGGCCTAGAGCACTTTGGGACACCCACCCTTCAAGTTCTTTGTTGATCTGGTCACAGAATCCGATGATGTATTCCCAGTCTTCTTGCCTGTTAGATGGGTTAGTGGCTTTATCTTTGGCAAGGGAAAGAGAATATATTACCAAGCAAGCAAAAGAAACAGTAGAAAAGGTCATGCACTTCCTAGACAAAAACATTTGACATCTTTTGCCAACTATAAAGGGGGAAGAAGGTCACACAGGTCTGTCTGTTCAGAGAAAAGGGTGTGTTCAAGCTGAAACATCCAAATATCCAGCAGGAATCACTGCTTCCCAAAAAGCCAGGTGCCAAATCTCAGGTACTTACAAACATGTTGTTTCCATACTCTAAATGAGAGCACAAGATAAAACACGTGAGCTCACAGAGCTTCCCTCTGCCTGAATGCTCTTTCTGTCTGGCTCTAACATTAAACTTCTTAAAAGCTAAACCCTCACACTCTCTACATAGGAAATTATTAGTGTATTCCCTGGAAGTTTAGTGGAAGAGCTGGAACATCAGATATTTAATAGAGGCATTTAGCATTAAGAGTGCCAGTTGATTTGTTAGATGCCTTAGCATTCCTTCTGGGGATTATGAAGTGAAATTCATTATTATACATTGAGTTGTTCTTGCAAATAATGAACACTCTAGCGTGGGCCTGATCAGCAATTCAAACCCTGCATGCTCAGACTGAGAGATTGATGCTTTACTGACTGGGTTATTTCAGGCTCCTGAAGGATCCTCCCCTGGGTACCAGGACCTCACTTACTGTGCTGATTGCAGAATAGTGATGCTATCAGCAGCTTTTTTTGTTATGAATGCATCTTATCCACGTATTCTACTTCACCCTGATGGAGCACTGGATCTACAGGAGATGAAATTCCTACTTTAACCTAATTTTCCAGTTAAGATGAGCAGACATGATGATTTTTCTTTCCTGTAAGGGAAGAAGCAATGCTATACACCTCAGGGCTGGCATTTAAGGAGCCTTCATAAAAAATTCAATACAATGAGAAAAGATGTAGAAAAGAAAGTATTGCTTAGCTAGACAGTATAGAGTAGAGGATGAAGGGCAGGGAACACATCCCTCTACTTTCATCATAGAGGGAAGCATAATGAACTCCACACATGCTACATTACAAAGTGTCATTGTTTATCATCATTAAAACACATCCTTTTGCCTTTCCACAGGCAGGTAAAACCAGCTGCCAACAGAATAACCCCACTTTCACAGCACACCTCAGTCTTCCTACTGTGGCAATCCTACAAGGTTTGCTTGTATTTTCTTCCTCCTCAAAGAGAACAAACAGCTGTAAAGCCATTCTGTAAGTTATTCCATGGTTTTCATCTGGAAAACACTCCACAGAGGTGAATCCCTATGCCTGCTGTTGACTTACATGGGACCCTGAAGAAGCAGAAGGCAGCAGGCAGAGAGGACAAGCTGGAGGATCCCATCCTGCCGTACAAATGGAGCTACAAAGCTGAGTTTTGAACTCAAGAGATTCAAGAGAGGCTCAGTTCAAAGCACAGCTGCTGCAGAGCCAAGCAACTGTTCAAAACATATGGGACACTTCAACCCGGTTACCACACACAACTGCTCAGCACCCTGGAAGCATCAGGAAACCACAGGCCTAGAACAATGTGAAGTCTTTTCATGCACGTCAAATGGCATCACACACAGCT
This sequence comes from Neopsephotus bourkii, assembly GCF_033783945.1. Classification (NCBI taxonomy): domain Eukaryota; kingdom Metazoa; phylum Chordata; class Aves; order Psittaciformes; family Psittacidae; genus Neopsephotus; species Neopsephotus bourkii. The sequence goes on from NW_026902223.1 coordinate 6,830,734, forward strand.
CAGTGCTCCAAAGCACCTCTGCTGCTCTGAAGATGAAAAAGCACAGCTCTTGGCTGGAGTTAATGGAATGGATTTAATAACTACAGGAAGAGCACAAACAAATAAGGACACTCAAGCACATGAACTCTTTGTTGGTTGCAAATCCTGAAAGTAGGAAAAAGCTGCAGTACAAACAGGAAAATGTAACCAATGGTGCCATGTTCTAAGCATTCATTTTAAAGCTGTTCCAAACATTGCCAAATATTGGAAGGACACTGGATTAGTTCACACTCTCAAACTCAGTTTAGACTCATCTAAGTTCTTGCACCAGAGGCTCCCGCATAGAGACAGCAAAGTCTCAGAAGGAAGTTACTGAAGGGAAGCTATGTTCCACATGAAGCAACTCCCTATTTCTAATACTCATAAAATCTCAGTGTGAACCCCTAGATCATAAAAGTTAATAAGCTTGATCAGGAGTCCTGCCCTGGCTCTGGAGATTGATGCGTTTGCATGACACAACACAATGGTGTGTACAGATCCTTATTACCATCTGAGTGCAGCCACACAAACACAGCATCCCAAGCGAGCTAAATTTCCCTTTGCAGGACATCCCTACATGAAGCTGCACCATGTCTATCGAGGCATAACTTAAAAGTCCTCTATTTTTATGTAGAACACTTAAGATGTGGGCAGGGAGCTCCTCTGCAATGCCTTATAAATATGCTTCAACACTTACATGAAAGGATTCACTCCAGGAAGGAGAGTTTTGTACTCTGGAATATCAAATCCCTGGACACATAAAGTTGCTTCATACCTGACCTAAGCACCAGAGCCATTCAGGCCTCAGCTGCTCTGATAGACCTTGGAACACAACGAGGCAATGTTCAGATGCATCATTAGATATGAAACAAAGGTGCTTCTTTTCTGTATAGAGAATCCACTGTTGGAAGGCAGAGAAGCACAGACCATTAACTGACTGGTAATGAATGCTCATATTTTCCCAGGTTTACTTCTGAAATGAGACAAAAAACATCCCAAAAAAGGGCTTCCCCCAGGTCAGGCCTGATACATGAATTGGGAATCCCTAGTCCAAGCATGTCAAGTTTAACAGCCCAATTTTGTTTGTATCCCCAGGAGGAGAATGCTGACCCATGACAATATAAGGGAAAAAGAACTGAAGACAGACACAATACTTTATCCACCTGCATCTATCAGAGAGGCACTGCCTAAGCCTGACATGAGTGAGACACAGACAGCTTCCTTCTGGATGCAGTAAAGACAGTGCTAAAGTCAAAGGATCCAGCTGTGTTTGTACAACTGCCATTATTTCCTAACCTCCTCTATTTCAGTTCAGTGCAGCAGAAGAGGCTGCTGGCAGGGAGAGAACAGCAAGAATCACCTTCTTTCATCCCAGCTGCCTGAGATGAGGCAGGAAACGTGAAGCTGCTAGATCATCACTGGCTCAAGTGCAGATCTTGCTGCAGCATTAGGACACGAGGATGATGTTACTTCATGGGTCTATGACTCCACCTGATGACAGACAGGGCAGCGAAGAAGGTACAGAGGAAAAATCATTGTCAGGAGGAAATTTTCCACCTTCTGTGCCTGGGAAGTTGGAATTCCAGAGCAATTCCAGAGCAATTCCAGCCGCTCCCTTTAGGAAGGGCACAGCAGGTGCTCACCCTCAAGGTTAGCAGTGGACACAGCCCAGCTTTGTGATGGTTACAAGAATAAAGCCCTCAGGAGGCCTGGTAGAAGCTGCACAGCCTCTGCACCAGGCTGCACGACTCCAGTAATTCACATACACTAAATGCTTTGTGCTCCTCTATGATGGGAGGAGCAACAGAATCACACCAGCACAAATCACTGTGGCAGTGACCTGGCATAAAAGCATCCTCTGAAATGAGAGTGCAACACTCAAGCCTCGAGAAACGTGTACACCTCTGCAGGCAGGCTCACTGCACTACTTACAGTGAGTAAGGCTTTTGTAACGCTAGCCATCAGCATGTGTTCTCCTGTGCAGAACATCCTACTGCTCGGCCAAGGAGGGAGAAGTTCTCTCTTAACATCCACAATTGCAAAACAAGCCCACAAAACAAACAGGCAGGAAGTTTTCCAGGCGACACAACCTAAAATAGCATTCCTACTAGGGATATTTTCACACACAAACTGAACTCGGTGAGTCAGTGCTCCTCAGAGGAAGATTAAAAGGATGGGATGTGGGTGTTTCTTCATGTGTCTCACTGGCTACAAAAAGAGATATTGACAAACAGTGGGAGTTCAGAGGAGGAGCAAAAATGGTGAGGGGCCAGAAGGCATTGATCTAAAATGAGAAGTAAGGGCTGAAAACATCATTTTGCCAGTAACTCCTATAACAGATGAGGATACTGGATATGTGCTGGAGTTTTATATAAAAATACCAAGAAAGAACAAGAATTAACCTTGTTTATGGGAAGAGAACTCCGAAAGGGTAAGAGGCTTTATACTCTATGATATTTAATGACCATCTGCTGTTTGCCTACTCCCCAGCTACTTCAGAACTCCACTCACTGCTGCAACCAAACAGCTATTACAGTAAGAAGACATTCCATACAATGAGCTGGCGATGCCCAGGACAGCCTCCCAGGGGCAGCAGCAGCAGCAGCCCCTGTGCATGGAATATAGAGAAAACCACCACTGTTATGACTGATTCATTCAAAAATCACCTCCCGATCTGCCTGCACTGTGCTGGGATCCTGCAGCACCAGGCTCTGTACAGCCAACAGCCTCACAGCCCCCCGGCTCCCAGACACTCAATGAGGAGATACTCAGCAAGGGCTGGGGATGAACAGATTATGTTTTGGGGTTTAACCTGTGCCTGATGTGATGAAATATACCTTATATTGACAAAGGGGTTCTAAATATGCCAATGTATATGGAACAGACACCCAGAACTCCTACCCTGAAACTGCAGCTAGGCACCAAGCAAAACCCATCTGCTTGACAATCATGGTTGTGTAACACAGGAATACAATTCACTAGGTAAATCCCCACCGCTCTCAGCCTCACGACAGCACTAACGCTGTGTGCTTCCCCAACCAAAACCCAGGAAAGGGGAGCACACACATATGAACCCTCACGGTCAAAATACCCCCCAGCAGAGCGAGGTGAGCCCCAAACGTGCCCATTGCTCGCACCTCCCAGGCAGCACATCGATGAACGGACCCAAACCACAGCTACACCCCCACAACCACCACAGCCCCGCGCCTCTGTGGCACCGAGGGCGCAGGACACCACAGAGGGCGATCCGTGGCCGCGACCCCGGCAGGAGGCGAGGCCTCAGCCGCTTCCCCCCGCGCTGGCGGAGGTCTGTGCTCCGGGGGACCGGCCCCTGCGTGCTCTGACCACCCTCGGCCTCCCCTGCACGGCCACGGCCTGCGAGGGGCCTCCCGGCTCGCTGAGGCGATGGGAAAGGGCCCGGGGCTGAGGTGGGCGCGGGGCTGAGGGGGGAGCGGTGGGGCGGCGATGGGAAGGGCCCGGGTAGAGAAGCCGGAGCTGAGGGAGAGCCGGAGCTGAGGGGAGCGGGGACCCCGGTGCTGAGGGAGCGGCGCTAAGGCGGGGGCTCCGCGGGTACTCACTGAGCCACGACTCCAGGCTCTCCCCTTCCGCCTCCGCCATGTTGCCGGCCCGCGCGCACGCCCCGCCCCGGCCGCGCGAGACCAGCTGGCGGAGAGGGGGCGTGCCCAGCCTAAGGACCGCCCCTCACGCCGCACGTGGCCCCGCCCCTTAGGAAAGATGGCGGCGCCCATGGCGACGGGTTTGGGCGGGCGGCTGCGGGCATGGCTGCCGCGGTAAGCGGGGTCGGGGCGCGCTGCACCGCACACACCCGGGGCTGTGCGATGGGGTGGCCCCGGGCCCGGCCGCACACGGGTTGCCGTGCTTTGGGCTGCCTGAGGGGCTCGGGGCAGCCGCTGTGTTGGGGGAGGTGCGGGGTTCTCGGTGCCGCGGTTGCTCCGCTCCGACCCGTATCCAAATGCGCTCCCCGCGGCGGATAATGAATGGAATCACGGTGTAAGGTGCTCGCCCCACTGCCAGGGGCACAGAGCGGTGTTTGTTCGAGACACACACAGGCTGGGCCCTCAGGGAGTGTAAGGGTAGGGCAGGGGCCCAGTGCTGTGCCTGGGACTTGGGATCCTGCCCGTCCCTTTGGCGTGGCCAGCAGTAAAACTACTTATTTATGGAATCCTAGAATGGTTTGGCTTGGAAGAGACCTCAAGATCATCCAGTTCCAACCCCTGCCATGGGCAGGGAAATCTTCCCTAGACCAGGTTGTCCAGAACCACATCCAGCATGGCCTGGACTGCGCCTTGCAGTAGAAATGCAGCGATGGAGAGGAAGGTGGAGATGTCTCCCAAGTGCAATGTGGCCATCTGAGGCATGCTCACCCCTGTCGTGACATACCATGTGTGCCAGTTTACAGCCCTCCTTCTCTTGCTCCTTGCAGGCTGACGCAGGTGAGATGGAGCCGCTACAACCCCAGTTACATAGAGCCAGAGGTGAACAAGGAATTGTACCAGAAACCTCCAGAGGAGCTCACTGAGGAGGAGAAGAAGAAACTGGAGCTTAAGGCTGTTCAGCCCGTCAAAGCTGCACCCCCTACTCTCTCCAGCTCCGTGTTCAGCGACCCCATGATCAGGTCAGAGAAGGCACCGTCTCCTGTGGAGCCACAGTACCTGGGAGCTGTGCCTTTATTTGCTGTGCTGCCCTTGCCTTCTCTCACTGCACAATCCCTTTATTCCAGGTTAATCTTTTCCCCACAAAGCCAGTGACTGGCAGTGATTAGAGATAATCACAGCAGATCCAGCAGCACCCAGTCTTAATGACAGGAATGGCACAAAGGGGGGTGCTTGTTTCTATGGGTGATGGAAATCGGTTCACCTTTGGCTTTGTGTTTGCAGTAAATTCACCAATATGATGATGAAGGATGGAAATAAAGTGCTGGCCAGAAGCCTCATGGCTCAGGTGAGAACTCACATTTCTTCTATTAGGTTAAACCAATACAAAATGGAAGGCTGGGTTGTCAAGCTCACTGGAATAAGGAATTATCAGAACTCAGGTTATCCCTGTGGTCACTTTGCTCTCACTGCTATTTACCTGATAAGGCCTTTTGTATAAGCCTCAGCCTCACTCAGCTCACAGCCCAGGTGGTGGGAGCCTAATGGAGAACGTTCTCTTTCCACTCTTCAGTAGCCCCTGGCCCTTATGTACTGCGTAAACCCAGAGAATACCTTTAAAAGCATTATTTTCTCAAATAATCTTCCTTCCAGCTCTTTTGTGCCTTATTTTCTGTATAATTTGCCAATGAAAGCTCGCAGATGTGTCATAGCTTTGAGCCCTGCTCTGACCTACAGTAAATGGTATCAGCTGATGGTCCCATCAGGTCTGTTCCATCCTTGAAAGCCCTTGAAACAAGGACACGCTGTGCCCAAATGTTCCCCAGTTGCTCAAGTGAAAACGGGGTGCTTGTAAAAGTGATGAACATTCATGGAGTGGGATAATCCATCTGCTCTGTCTCTTGTCTTTATCCCAAGACTCTAGAAGCCATTAAGAGAAAGCAGCTGGAGAAGTACCACAAAGCTCCAGAAGATGAGAAGGAGACAATTGAATGCAACCCTTATGTCATTTTCCACCAGGCTCTGAAAAACTGCCAGCCCATCATTGGGCTCAGCAGCATCACGAAAGGAGGCAAAACCTACCAGGTGAGAGGGGGGCCTGGGAGCACATCTGGATGGGAGGGAGTTAGGGAAGCAGATGAACTGGTTTCCACCCCTTCAGCTCAAGCTTTCCTCCCCTTGGAAAGAGAGATGCTTTGCAGCCTGGATTAAAACAGCACCTAGAGCTTTGTCCAAGATCAGGCCCCCAGGCTGTGAGCATGGCAGTTCCCTGTCAGCAATGGTTTCTGCTTCTCTGATGAGATAAGGAGGATGCAGCAGATGTTATCCAAGAAAACAGAGATCAATGACAGGCAGCAAAGGAATTGGCAGTTCATGACTATCCGTCTCATCCTCTGTGCAGCATCACATTGCTTGGCTAGAGGTCCCAAAGCCCTGGGGCAGGTCAGTGTAGCAGAAAACATCAGTTAGATACAGTGGAGGGTTGAAACTGAACAGAACCTGTCTTAAGTACAAGCTCTGCAACATGGAGACCTGATGGGGAAATAAGATGTGGAGGCATTTCTCTGTCATTCAGTGCAGGGGAGTAGGGACCATCTCCCATCTCTGCAGCCTGGGTCCAGCTCCCAAACAGCCCAGAAGTCCTCACAAAGCCCATTCCAAGGCAGTACCAAGGCTGATCAGAACATCCATTTGGTAGCAATGACCAGTTCCTGTGGGACAGGAGGTGAACTGGGACAGATGAGGTGCTGGGCACTGGTTTTACTGCAGAGAGCAGCATGGGCTGGACCTGTGCGACTGCTGGAGCAGAGCAGGTTCCTGCCCCGTCACAGTGTGATAACTGTTCGGGTTCAACCTTCCCCAGGTGCCAGTCCCTCTGAAGGACAATCGGAAGCGCTTCCTGGCCATGAAGTGGTTGATCACTGAGTGCAGGGAGAACAAGCACCGCCGGACGCTGATGCCTGAGAAGCTCTCCCAGGAGCTGCTCCAGGCCTACAACAACGAGGGCCCCATCATCAAGAAGAAGCACATGCTGCACAAGATGGCAGAGGCCAACCGGGCCTATGCCCACTACCGCTGGTGGTAGGGACTCTGCAATGGGACACGGTGCCAGCAGCCCCAGCACTGCCTGCCTGGGGGCAGCTGGGGAGGAAGAAGAGGGAAAGGGGGAAGATCCCTTCCATGCAGCTTCTGAAGTAAGCCAGGGAAAACTCATCTGATCCCACAAGGTTCCTCTGTGCTTGTCTGGATGGGGAAAGGAGGAATGTGGAGTTACCAACCCCTGCTCTGGTTATTTCATCGTCACTTCCCTGTAAAGACAAGCCTTAAGATGTTTTCTTAAAGCAATGCTGCACAAAGTAATCTTCCAGTTACCTTTACTGTAAGACCTGTGAGTCTCTGCTCCTGCAATCAGCAATGGTTTCGGCTGCACAGCTAAGAACAGAGCTGGATTTTTGTCACACCACAACACTTTGAATGGTACAAAAGGCCCTTTTTGAGTTGGTTCTGGTCATCAGCAGCATTGTCTGCACAGGTTTGATGGGAATAACAGCAAAATAAAACCAGTTGTATGGGAAAGGTTTCTCGAGTCCTTGCTTGACTCTCAGACTGCTCTTTCCAGTAACCCTGGTTGTACAAAGCCTTGGTGACACCCTACACCCGAGGACAAAATGAGTATTGAAGCCTTAAGTCAGGAGTAACCTTTAAGTAAAGCCCAGCAGCTGTGCAGACAGAAAGCAGGGCATGTTAGTGGAAAACTTTTATTAGAAAAAGATCCTTCAATAGCCTATTTTGTTTCTTTTCTTCTATTGTAAGAAACATTCCAGGGTTGAAATTTCCTAAAGTCGGATAAAACAGGACAGTTGTATAAAAGTTACAAAACCTGTGCCTGGCCACATGTGCTCAGGGACCTGCGCATGTAGTAAAGAACTACATGTGAGTAGTTGGGTTCTCTAGAACCAGTTACTAGAGCCCTATGGCAGGTACCTGTGGCTGTGTGCATGCAGGGGCTGGAAGGAGCCTGGGAAAAATAGCACTTGGTTATATGAGCTGTTTGTGAGGCCACAGTGTTTTGTGTGACTTGTCCCAGAGAACCGGGTACAACCTGAGCTGGGATGGATTTACCCCTCTGCCTCCCACAGCCCTTGGATGAACCAAAGTGTTCTCAGCCTAAATTGTGCTTTTAACACTCACAAAATGCTGGTTTGAGCTAGAAACTCAAAGCTTGCCCTTTGCTGGCAGCAGCCCAACGTTAGCCAAAATCAATGGGAGAGCTCCTCGGTTAAATGTGTCCTTCCCACCTCTCCCAACCTCCAAAGTCAGCTTAGTGCCCGTTGCAGCCTGACAGAGTGCCCAGAGGCTCTACCCAATACAAGCCCTATTTATAGGAAGTGCTAGAAGAACATTAATGTGAAAGGAAACTCAAACTTGGTATGAAGCTTGCTGGTGAAGGTGCTGGGGGCATCCCCCTCTGCTGCAGAGCTTAATCCGTCACTTCGCTGTAATAATACTTCTGGGCAGCATCCGTCATCTTCCAGTCAGCAGCTCGGAACTCGATGATCTCCAGCAGCAGGAGCTGGGACAGGGAGCTGAGCCCCTCCTGCAGGAGGAAGCCATCCCGGAGGAGGGAGAAGAGCTCATCCATCCGCTGGGAGTTCATCTTCTCCAGCTGCTCGCCAATGCGGTGGAGCTGTAGGACCAGGCAGTCCACCTTCAGGAGGAAGAGATGAAGGGGATGGAGAGCTTTGGCACATGTATAGAGGTTCGCATCCGTCACTTATGGACCAACTCATCCCGTTCCCTCTGTTCTGGAGTTCCAAGAGGTGATGGTTCTGCTTCCCCAAAGTTGCTGTGAGCAACTGCAGCTACCTGCCATCACCTCCCAGTGCTGCAATGCCTCAGCACATCAGTGTGGCAGCTGCTTTTCCAGATGTCCAGCAATCGGGAATGCTGGAAAAGCAGCTGGTTCTGTGAGAACGGGGGAGTCATCTGTGTTTTGCTCACATGATGGGACTGAACCTGTGTAGCACCAGACAATCCCTGCTTCCAGCTCTGCTGCTGCATCTACAGTGATGACATTTTGGCAATGGGGAGGAAAGCTGCTCCAAGGGAGGACGTGCAGCCTGGGCAAGGGAGTCAGAACCAGCACCTCCATCCTGCTTCCTCCCAGGCTGCAAACCCTTCTTCCAGCACATCCCAGGAGGCAGCTCCATCCTGCATCCCCCCCCGGGCTGTGCCTTTTGCTGGTTCTCAGCAGGACCCAGGCACATCAGCATCCCTCTTCCCTGCACTCACCTCTTCCTCCTTGCGCAGGCTGTCGGGCTGGGCCAGCCGGAACAGACAGTCATAAACAGGGTTCACCAGAGCCATCATGGGCATGTTGTTCACCTGCAAGGAGGCAGGAGCCATCATCAGCTTGGGGGCAGAAAGGGAGGAGTCTGCAGCTATTCTATACAGCTGTCCCCTTGCTGCTCTTCAAAGGAGAAGGGAGCAGCATTTAGTTGTGCTGCTGAACTCTACTGGTGGGATTCCTGTAGGAGAGCAGACACTTGAGTCTCCAGGAGGAAGAGAAGCTGAACAAATGATGTGAAAAACATCTATTTTTAAATGGAATCAGGTAATCATCGGAAATGCACTTGATGCAACAGCGTTTTCCTGCCTGCAGCTCTGCTTGCATCATATTTACATCTGCTCCAAGCACACACACTTGCAGACAAGCTCTGTCAGTACATGGGCTAGTAATTATATCAGCACCCACAGGTTGACCCAGGACTAAACCAGTTCAATCTGGGACATGTGAGAGCAGGCAAAACAGGGGCTTTCAAACACCAGGTACAAAATGGGGAAGCTCAGACTTTGTGATTGTTCCCAGAGAGGGCCCTGCCTCTCCACGCCTGTTTGCTTGCCTGTAGGTATCACAAGCTCCAGCAGCATCCTTGTGCTGAGAACCGGCTCTGGCTCCCACTGCTGAGCCATGGCCCTAGGGCTCCATTCAACACCCATCCACCACCCCAGCCCTGGCACCTCTGGACACCCAGACCCCCCTGGCACCTCCAGGCAGCAGCCTCAGCTCCTGCTCCTCACCCTCAGGTAGTCGAAGATGTTGCAGATGAAGGTGACGTAGCAGATCCAGGCCTGGAGCGAGCGGGTGCGCAGCTCCTCCCGGTCCTTGTACTCCTGCTGCAGCCGGTTCAGCAGGCTCCTCCGGAAGATGCTCTGCCCAACTTGTTTGCTCTCTGCCTATGAGCCCACAAAGCAGGATGGAGGCATGAACTGGGGGTGTGAGAGGGGCAGGGGGATGCAGGACCACACAGATACCCTCCTGTGACTGCCCCCAGAGGCAGGAAAGCTGCAGCCTGTGCTCACTGCTGCTCATCTGGATGCTGCCACAGCAAGGGGCAAGCAGCAGAAGAGCTGGGTGATCATGGCACAGGGCTGGGGCAAAGCCTCTCCTGGCCCAGCCCAAGGAGCAGACACGAGGAGCTCTGACCTGGATGATGGTGTAGCAGATGCGCCCTGCCTCCTTGCTGAACACACAGTCTTTGAGGGACTGGTCCACTATGATATTGGCCACTTTCTCCAGGTCCACGTTGCTGGGGTCTGCAAAGAGGAGAAGCACTGTCAGGAGCCAGCACCCTTTGTGTCCTGCTTGCTTTGGAGTACCTAGAAAGCAATCAAGGTCAGTGTGGGGCCTGGTACAAGCAAGTTATATGGTGCAAAACCTCACGCTTGCTCCCACATCAAGAGTCCCAGCCCCTCCTCACACCCCGGCTGCTTTGGAGACACCAGCTCCAGTGGTGCATGGTCCCCCCAGGCTGAAGACACAGCCATCATGATGGGAAAACGATGGAGAAAGCAGATAATACTGGAAGCAAGCTGATCTGAATGTGAAATCCCACAACTGCTTCAAAGCTGGGTTAGTGAGAGCCAGATGGGCAAACTCCTGCAGGGCTCTGAACAGAGACGTGACCAGTGAGCAGGAGACCCCATGGGCTAGGAGAAGGAGATGACCCCACAGGATGGAGACAGTGAGCAGGAACAGGGTGCTGGAGAGGGATGAGAGGCCAGGCCTGGGCAGCAATGCTGGGTTAGGAGGTACCCTGAAATCAGAGAGAACCCCAGTGATGAGAATCAGGAGCTGTTTGAACAGCAGCACCATTAAACACTGGGAGAAGGTGACAGGGGGTAAAAAGAGGGGGGATCAAAGACCTTCCTGGAGAAGATTCACCAACAGGACCCAGCCAGGGATGATCAGTGTCTGTGGAACAGCTCTTCTACACTGAACACTGGGTGTTCCTTACAGGGGTCCAGCCTCACGTGCGTGCCAAGCTGCAGCAGAGGAGCGAGTACAAAGCCTGCTGACCTTTGAGGGCTGTTTTCAGCAGCTTCTGCGTCTCGGCATCAAATGACTGTATTTTATATTCTTCTTTGCCTGTTTCCCCCATGACTGGCTTCCTCCAAGGGCAAGAGTCAGGGCAGTGGATGGGCTAGTTAGTGTCAGTCCCTGGGGAAAGAACACACACAGCACAGTTGGACAGAGGCAGACCTTCACCCAGCCACTGGCAAATCCCATCTAGTGCTGGTGCACAGGCTGTTATGACAGCTCCCACCAGCCCTACATCTGAGCAAAGCCTTGCTCCACATCCTTGTTTCCTATGATAGGACTTAATCTTCAGAGCCTTTATGTTCTTCTGGTATGAAATGTGTTGCAGCCTGTTGGTCTGCAGGTTCACAAGGCACAGCACACCAAAATACACCTATCTCCCATCGGAAGGCTTTATCACAGGGACACACACACAGGAGCACCCAGTGCAGCCGCTCCCTGTGCCGTTAACACACCAGCTCAGCTGGTGTCACACGACAGCCTGGGAGGAATCAAACCCAGCACCTAAGCATCCAGAGCAGCCCCTGCACAGCAACCAGGCTCCCTCATCGAGACACAGGATGCTCTGCAACCAAATCCCCACCAGCTCCTATGCCATCCCATCCCACTGCAGCCAAGCACAGCTCTCTGCAGGCTCCTAAAGAGCCTCCAGATTAATTTGCTGCTGCTTTGTGATACACTAAAGGCAGCACAGTCATGGCACAGAGAGGAAGGGCTTCCCTAACACACACATATATAACATGATCTGCTTAACACAAACTGCTGGGCTGGCCAGACCCACAGCACACACATGGGGAGGGCACTCGGCCAAACGGGTCTTGCCAGCTTGAAATTCCTCTGCTGTTACTCACCCCTCACTGCAAATAGGTCCTGACAGGGATTAAAGCCAAAGAGCCCATCAACCTTTGGAAGCATGGGACACACAGACACCGTACCTCGGAGCAGAGAGCAGTGGGTAAAGGCTCTGCCCTCCTCTCCTGCCCCATGGGGCGACAAGTGCCAACGCTGCTCCCACAGCCAAAGCTGCCACCTGCACAGGGTTACCTGCGGGACCAGCACTGAGGTCTCTTTCCCAGATGGATTCACAAGCAGCTCTGTGCCCTCCGTGCCATGCCTGGGTGACAAACACCTTCCACCTGGCCTCTGCAGCCCCGTGTCCCAGCACCAGCACCAGCAGCGCTGTGCTGAAGGAACCTGGCGGCAGCTCAGCGCCGCACACAGCGAAGCCGAAGCGCCCGAGCCCGTCCTGCAGCCTCTGTCACCACCGCCCCCAGAGCATCCCCGCAGCTCCCCGGGGGTGGGCACGGCTGCTTGGAGCTGCTGAGCCAAACAACCCTGCCCTGAGTGCAAACCAGCCAGGACCACCGTGTGTGAAGGGCTGGTGGCGGTGGGTGACTCCAGGCACAGCATCACCGCGGGTACCAACTCCAGTGGTCCCCACTAGACGAGTTATCCTGGGGACTTAGTTGGGGTTGGTGTCCTCGACTGGCTGCATCGCAGCGCGTCAGTCCCGGTGGGAAGGGCAGGACGTGCCGCGGCCACCGCAAGCAGAGGGTGAGGAGCAGCGAAGTCTCCTCCGAGGGGCACAACCACCCCGGGGACCCCGTCCCATCCCCACCGATGGAACCCGCAGCACCGGGACCCCTCTGTGCCCGGGTACCCCCCTCCCTGCCGCCGGAGGAGCCGTGCCCAGCGCCACCGACCTGCCGGGCCGCCCCGCTGGCTCCTCCGGCCGCGGGCGCATCGCGGAGCGCCCCGGGCCCCGCCGCGGCCCCGGTTTCCTCTTAGGTCATTTCCTCGCCCGAGCCGGGGGAGGGCAGGGCCGGGCCGGGCCGGGCCGGGAGAGCCGCGGCCGCAGCGCCACCGCCTGCGAGCTCCGGGGCACCGCGGCTCCTTTCCCCCCCCACGGCCGCTCTTACCGGTGTGTCCCGGTCCCACGTCGGGAGCACCGCCCGGGCCCCGCTGCGAGCCGCGGTCAGTCCGGTCCCCCCCGGCCGTGGAACAACACATGGGGAAAATACGAGGGGAGAGGCGTTAAAGCAACTCACTGCAACGGGAGCATCCTCACCGCTTCACTCCCAACCGTGTCACCGCCCCAAGGGGAAGGCTCGGCGGCACTGAGACAGGAGCAGAGCAGCCAGAGCAGCTCAGGAAACCAGAATGAGTGGTTTGGGAACTTTCCAGCTTGCTACAGACCAAGCCAGGCCTCATTCACCATGCTGCGGGGCTCCCACCCATGAGCTCCCACTTGACCCTCTGGGGCACAGCAGTGGGAAAGGGCTGGAGACCCCGCTCCACTGATCCCCCTGGGTGCAGCTATACCCAAAGCATCACCCCATTATCACAGAGGGGATGGCACGGCTCCCAGGAGCCAGTGATGGGAAAGGAAAACCAGACCCTCCTGCCCTGCACCCTGGCCTGGCTGTCCTCCCCCAGGGCAGGAGATGGGGCACAGCAATCCCATGGGATCCAGCTGAATATTCATACTAGGAGGGAAGGAATAAAGGAACTGCAGCCAGACAGGAGCATAACAAAGTATTTAATGTACCTTGTCTCAAAGGTAGCACACGTTCTGCTCGGACACCTTCCAACAGCAGCTGCAATAGATCCACTCAGGAAACACAACGAAACACCTCAGACAATCAAACTGCATCACATGAGAAACCTAAACCCAAACTAAGAACAATCTGTTCCAAGCCTGACTGTCAAACATCCATTTCTTTTCACAAACCACCCTCTGGAGGAGCATTCCAAGAACAGTGTCCCAGGACTCAGTGTTGGAGGGCACGGTGTCCATCACAGAACTTGTGTGTCCATGTCCTCCTGCCTGAGGCCAGCAAAGAGCAACAACCAGAGCACAGCTGGGCTTTCCCTGCTGAAGTGCTTTGGATGTCCTGATGGTACAAGGCACTATTAGAAAGCTAACACAACCGCAGGCAACACAGATCCCCCTGACAGAATGACATCAGAGGGAAATCCCAGCCATCCCAATGGGAAAAACCCAGCACAGATTGACAGCGAGTCACTCACCGTGTGGAGTCAGTGTGAACTGGTGTGTGGAGTATCTGGGAGCACATTTGTCCCCCACAGCAGAGAATAAGGTGACTATGGATCTCTCCTATCTCCTGCTCAAATCTAATGAAACTTGGCTTCAATCAGCATCACAAGTAAGACCTGTCCTCCTAGTGCTAAACCAGTCATTCCCAAAGAGAAAACAACCAACCAGGCTGTGTACTGAAGCTCCTGACCAGGAGTGTCTTCCACAGACTGGCACAGCTTCAACTCCACCTTTGCCATCTGTTGGATGCAGGCAAGTGGATTTAATGCAGTGGAGGAAAAAACTATCCCAGAAGGAGAAGCTGCTCTGTACCCTCCATTGCTCCTCTCCCTGTAGAGCAACCAAGTTACCTGCCCCTAGAGCTGCATCAGCTTAAGCTCCACAGCACACTCAAGGAGCACTGTCTCAGCAGTCTTCTGTTCTTTATCCTTTACCGCTGTGACAACCAAAGCAACTCCCCCCTCTTCCAGAGGCTGCAGTTCCCACTGCTGAGTCCTCACCAGTTTCCCCCTATTTTGTGCAGCTTAACAGCAGCTCTTTGATATAAAGTGAACCAAAGAGTCTGGTGAGGTTTAGACAGGATGGACGAAGCCCGATTTCCTATGGGAGCCTAAGAGAGCACAGAAACCCGCTGTGGCCAGTGCTGCCCCTGCTACCCATGACAGCATTCCTCTGTACCAGCAGCCAAAAGCCTAACAATCCCAACCTGTTTGACTCTGCTTTCTCTCATTGGAAGGATGGCATGAGGGTAAGCCCATCACTGGCTGTGATGTCTTTCCAAGAACAAGAGATGAACAAGAAACAAAGGCAAAATATAGTTAAGAAGAGCTGGGGGGGAATCTCAGCTTAAATAACACAGGAAAATGCCACTCAGATTGAGGCACTTTGAGACACATTACTCCACATTCTTTGTATTTATTCCTCTAAGCAAAACTGTGCGTTTTTGGAGTACATGCAGCTACTACTCCCTCTTTAAGGCTCCTGTATGAGCTTCCTGCCAGCCACCACCACTGCTCAGTAGATTTAACTTCAAATAGCTCTCAAAGTCACCTGCAAACAGCCACTTCACACTCCAAGATCTCAAACCACAGCAGATACCAAGTTATTTGGCCTGGCCTTGCAAGGAATCTCTCTGGCTACCTCAGATCCCAGTGAAACAGCTGCTCTTGGGAACCAGCCTCTCACAACAGCACAGGATAAGGGAGCAATGCTGATATGCTCAAAATTGCCAGAAGTTGCATCAGCAGAATGGAATTGGTCACGCTGGAATGTGGCCAACATCTAGGATTAACACCCTGGATACTGCAAAAGAGCCATGGGAAGCTCTGCATGAAGAGATATCAAACCATCCTCTAAATAACAGCAGTGTTCTGCCCCATCCACCACTCACCAGATGATGGACAGGCTTTTGTATCACAGCAGCTCTTCCTCAGAGCCTGCCTTCCATAACTGGTCCAACCACACCCTGCTCAGCCTGGAAAAGCAGTAAAAGAGGAGGAAGAAAGCAATTTCCCTCTTTTCCCCGTTACGTAAATCAGAGCTGCTGGGTCGTTGTTTTGTTGGGTTTTCAAAGCATCCCTAAAACCTTTGAAACTGCAGAACATCACTTCTCCAGCTCTAATTCCATCACCCTTTCCTTGTCAAACACCAAGCAGTTTCCATCTGATGCTCAGTCCTTTCACTTCAGGTTAGCTTGGCAAAACACTTTCATCTATTAGCACCACAGCAGGAGTGAGATTCAGAAAGGTTTTGAGCAGAAATACTTGCTGGAAACATTCAAAGGTGGTATTAAATAATAATAATAAAAGATAGTTACTAGTTTCCACAGGACTTCTCCTTCATTATTCCCATTTAAATATTTCTAGAACTCTATACAGCATTTGGTTACTCACTGCATTGAAGCAAAGAACCCTAAAGAATAGGGCTTGTGCGTTGAATTCCCTTAGAGAGGGGTTCTTAATCTTTAGACTGAGATGCAAAAGTGTGACTGAGGCAATGCAGAACCCCAAGAGATGTGTGGCAAGACGTGCAAGAAGAGAAATGGGCACTTTGGATACAATCAAGCTCATCAGAGTTAAAGGAAGAGCAAGTTTGTGTGTGATCCACCAGAAGATGCTGTGTTTCAGGTGGCTGATTCAAGTGGTAAGCAAGCAGCAGCAGCTGGCAGCAAAGAAAAGGAAAACTGAGGTTCTGTGACACTAAAAAGGTTTGAGTTGACTTCACAACAGCAGCAGAGAGCTGCCTGTGCTACACCAAGGAAAGAACACGGTGCAAACAGCAGGCCAGAGAGCAAGGAAACACAGCTGTGCGGATGTAGCCATAGGAAGTGGTGTTAGGTTGGATAAGCAGCACCAGCTACACCTGGATCCCAATCGGTGATCCAAGGCAAGCACAGGAATACACCCGCTTCAGCAGGTGCCTCTTCAGAGCAGGTAGTTTTCTGCTTGGTTCCCCCCTCTCCCCACTAAATGCGTGCTGATATTAGAGGAGACAGAGGAAAACAGTGCTCAGTTAACAGCTTCCAGCAAAGCAGTTCAGTGTCTTCAGCAGAACTGCAGCTGCCTTCTCCTTCTGCTTGGTCCCAGGAGGTGATTTCCTACAGGCTGATGGAGCTCTGGGAACTGTGACATTCCCGACATGCTCATGACAGAGCAAAGCCCATCAGTTTCCCCTCCTCTAGGAGGGCACCAGGTAGCCACAGACATGCCCCTTTCAGCGTTCCTTCCTTGCAATGCTATCAGCAGTCTTCAGGGAGCACAGGAGGCTGCAAAACAGCTCATACCAGAAGAAGGTAAGGCCAGTGGAGACAGCAGCCTTCAGCAAGCTGGGGGAGAGGCCCTTAAAGAATCCACCCGGGCCCTCCTCTCGCATGATCTGCCTTATGCAGTCCAGGAGCCCGCTGTACACCCGCACCTGGGAGAGAGATGGCAAAAGGGTTAAATAAGGAAACTCCAGGACAACTTTACCTGGAAAAGAACACCGAGATCCCCAAATATCCCACAAAAATGGGATGGGTTTCTGCTATTATAATCAAACACCTTTCTGGCTATTATAATGAAATGAATTGAGAGCCAGTTTGTAGCAAGTGGGGTGGAGGAAAGCCATGTGTTTTGCATCAGCAATGGCTTATGCAGATCATTCTAACTGAGTGGCCCTAAAATCTTCATGCTGTAACCACACGTATTATTCATGGTACAAGTTTATGCAGTGGTTATTTCAGATTGGGCTGCTGTTTTCCATCCCCTTCACTCTCTAAACTGGGATTTTTCTAGTTTCCTAACAGAAAGAAAACACAAGCCTCAAAAACAGCCATCCACATGTCATCGTGTCCCAGGGAACTTTTAACATCTTGTGACACATCAGTGCTAAGAACAACTTCTGAACCTCACTGGAAAAGCATCCAATGCTATGGGTTAAGACTTCAAGTTCCTATCTCTGAGTTTCTTGAGGTGCAGACTGATTTGCTCCTCAGATCCAAGGAATCTGAAGGAAAAAAAGGCATTTTCCACATGGCATGTAAAGGAAGAGTTACTTGAAGGATCTGTATTTGTCTTACAGCGTTATTTCGAGGTGAAATACACTGTAAGACAAATGGAGCACAGAGGAAGGTGCTAACGAACACCAGAGGTATTGAATTTGCTTTGAATTTCAGGATGTTCTGGTATGTAAGACATATGCTGAACACTTGGTGCCTATTCCTTGCGTCAAAATATTAACTGCAGAAGAGGATCCTGACAGCCAGGCGATCCCAGCATAAAGCCAGTGTCATCCTCTGCTAGGAACGTAGTCCTCAATCAGAAATACCAAGCTGCAACTAGAAGCTAAGTATATGAAACCCCTGTTTCCTGCTTCAGTCATCCCCAGCTTCAAGACAACCAACAGATGCAGATGGGCAAGAGCAAGTTCATCAGGAGCTCCTAACCCAAATACGAACACAAGAGGTACCACTGGTGAATCATCAGTGGTGGACTGGCCCCCGACTGTCTCACAAATCCATACTCCTAAAAATCAGGGAATTCCAACATTTTTCACCTGCCCAAAGGCTGCCCGGGCCTGCTCAAAGCCACGCACTTGCAGTCGCTTCTTGAACAAGTCGAAGGGGTAAGTGAGGGTTTTGCTGATGATCCCAGCACAGCTGCCACAAACAAGGTTTTTAACGTTGCCTGAGAAGCAGAAAGGGGAGACAGGAGGGGGAAAGAGGATTAGCAGGGAGTTTGCATTACAGATCATGAGACTTCAGTTGAAGATCACTTTGCACAAGGTTAAAAAGGACCTTTTTGTGGGCCACAGAACCTCAAGCTGCATCTCTACATCTGGCCTGCAATGTCCTCTGGGGCCAGAGTTGTAACAGCTCATCTTGGTTCACCGCACTTATCTTGCTTTGCTCTGCCAAGTGGCTTAGCACAAAAAACCCCAGTGACCAGAGGACCTGCCACAGGTGGATGGAGCTTTCCTGCCCCCAGTAAAAGCCCAGTCACTGGAAATCTTGCAGTCCTGATTGCTCTGACTTACTCTGGACTGGAGGAAGTCACAAGCTGGCATTGCCTGATGAGTGCAGAGGCTTGGGAGAAATGACTTTTGGGGCATTAGACTTCCTGACAAACCTGAGTTCCCAGCACACAACCACCATCAGCCTCTGCCATCTAAACTAAACATGCAGGCATGATGTTGGAAAGTCTAGATCCTCTACTGAAGAAACTCCATCCAGGAATAAGAACACGCTAATCCTGCATACACTCTTTCCCAAGGAGGCACCAGTATCTAAAACTGTCAAGGTGAAAAGCTGCATCAGGCTGAGGTTCTCTTATCATGGAGCTAGGAAGCATCATAAAACTATCAGCTCAAGAGCTTGGCAGTTTTAAATGAGGCTGAACAAATCCTCTTCTGGAACAGCTGGGCTGGAAACTCAGGCAGATTTCCTGAGGAAGTCCAAGAGTCCCACCCCCACAGCACTAAAGGAACAGAGGAATTAAATGGAAACTAATGGAACAGACATGTTACTGTCTTCCCATAGGATCAGTAACGTGACACAGCTCGAGAAGGAGTATGAGTCTGTGACACTTCACTTTCCCATCCATCCACACTTCCATCATGGTTATTCCATAACAGGAGCTGTCTGTAAACTTCACTGTACTTACTTTTGCACTATCTGTGCAGGGCTAAGAATGAGAGATGGGAAATACAGACACTTTTGCATTGAAAAGATTGATAGGACAGAAAACCAAGCTTATGTCAGTCTCCCAAAGTAGCACTCATCCTTTCTCTACCCCCACATCAGACATCACTGTCCCAGGTGCCTACCTCCTTTCTTTCCTTCAGCTGGAATCACCCATTCAGAAAACTGTTGCAGGATGTTGTAGAAGGAGAACTGGAGACCAGCATTTGGGAAGACAGCAATGATTGTGGGGGTCAAACCTCTATAGAACGTCCGAGGTCCTTCTGTCTGGTACATTGTGACCACTGCGTGGCGAAGGTTTTGGTAGATCTAGGCAAGAAAGAAGAGGTTGATTCTCTGATGGAAGAGGCTTAAAACAACAAACTAAGGGGCAGGTGATTTCCCAGTGCCCAAAATACAACTGACTTTCAGCACAAAGCAATGAACAAAGTGATTTTGCACATCACACAGTATTTGCAGCTCAGCCCTTGTGACTCTTATAAGCTGACAACCTAAAGCTGCCTCTGGGCTATGAGAGACTAACTTAACGATCCCTAGCATTGCACTGGGCTGACATTGTATCCCACATACAAGTTGTGCTGAGGGGAAGAAACAAGGCACGGAGCTGAGGCCAGAGACCAGTTGCCTCGAAGACAAGATTATTTTTCTCTTAACAGCTTTGCTTACTCCTGCAGCAGAATTCATGTAATATGTATTGTGAGTCTACTGCAGGCTAATGGCTCTGATACAAATAAATCTAGTTGTTACAGATCTTATTAGCATGGAGACCAATTCTTGCATAAACAAGAACATGAAATACAAGTGAAAGGTGACTGGTTTCAGATCTCATCCCCATCATTATCTAAACATGACTCTGTGCAGGTAGAAAGCTTCAAATCCACAATGTTCAACAGACTGAGGAGTGTATTTATAAATGGCCAACAGGGCAGATGAAAATGGACTTATCCTGGCAAGGACAGTTTCTCCTTTCTGGATCATCTGTGAGGAGTCAAACACAAATCAAGAGCAGCAAAACATAATTAAGAAACCTGTGTCAACAGCACAGAGGATGACTTGGCAACAGTACAGACACTGCTCAGTAACAGCACCAGCTCCCTTCTCTAATCCCTGGGGCCGTTATGTACCTTTCAAACCTCCTATTTTCCCACACATGGAATATTGCTACTGCTATGGAAGATAATCCCAAACACACACAGATCCCTAAGCCATACCTTAGGCTCACCCTGAGCAGCTAAGCGGGTGCGTAGCGTGTCAAGAGGCTGCACTGCAACAGTGGCTGTGCAGGCAGACAGCCCACCGCAGGTGAAGTGCACCAAGGAGTCACGGGCGCTGTAGGAGGTGAGGTTGTGCACCAGCTGGGTCATGTTCTCAAACACCATGAACTGGCAGGAACAAGCACACACAGGTCAAGGAGTCAATGCTGATCCGTGATATGGATCTCCCATTCCTCTCTCATTTCACCCAGAGAGCTCCACCCACCGCCTGTAACCACCTTCTCCCTGTGTCCTTCAAAAGTCCTTCCCAACTTGCACGCTGAGCATGTGTGTGCTCAAAGAGTAGGGTGTAAAAACCACTCAGCAGCGCAGGGAATGCTCAGCACAGTCTGTGCTCTGACACTTGTGCTAATTCTTGCAGTTAGAACTGTGAAAAGCTCATCTCAGTGCTCCGTGTATCCTAAAGTGTTTGTTGTATTACAGATACACTGTGCATTTCTCTTTCAACCGCTGCTCACAAAACATGTTGGTAGTAGTTACAAAGTAAGCATAACAATGCGGTGTAGAACACCATCATCAGCTTAATTTCTTCCTTACAAGCTGTTAGGGAGACATGAACAAAAGCAAAACCACCACACAGGTCTGGAACATGAATGGGTAAGCCAAGTGCCAGGAACAACGGGGTTATCTGTGACAGCAGATACAAACAGAACTCTGTCTGCTGTATCGGTGCTCCAGCTTCAGCAAGCTCAGGAATCACCCATCAGCAAGATACAGCTGCATATCTTTACATCAGTACAGTGCGACCCTGGAGCCAGGCTGAAGAGGAGCAAAGTCAAGTCCTATGTATGTGCACTGGGCCCAGGGGATGGATGACGGGTCAGCTCACCTGAACAGCTCCATAGCCAACTGAAAGCAGCTGAGCAGGAACATGGCCCTTCCAGAAGGCAACCAAGCCCTCCTCCCGGAAGATGCGGCGTGCAGCCTGCAGGATGCTGTGGTACTTCGCGCCTGGGTTTTTGGAGGAGAGCTGCTCGATCTGGAGCTGGAGGAGAACACAGAGAAGGGTTGCTCTAATTCCACACCGCGTCTCAACAAGTTCAAGTGTTGCCTTTGGGAATTCACAGCCCCCAGAGCCAAGCAATGCCCTCCCATGGACTCACACCTAGAAGTGACTGGGATGTGGTTTATGTAGGGCTCTGAAAGAATAAAGCCACATGTGCAACACAATCAGTAGGGAGGATGGTGAAATCCAGTTAGATAATGAAGATGATTCATTCGTAAAGACAGAGAAAGAAAACAAACTATAAAAGCCACAAGGTCCCATTCAAACACTCCAGTTATATAAATAGAAGCAGTGGACACAGGATAGCCCTGCTACCTTGCATAACCTGTACACCACGAGGTGAGGGCTGAGGAGCAGCGTTACCAACTCTCTGGGTGCACAAGTGCCCTGTTCGCCCAGGCCATGCCCTGTAACGGGCTCATTCACCCCGAGCACGCCGTGAGGACCCTACCTGGAAGCGGATCTTGATGACATCCAAGGGACTGATGAGGAGCCGGGTGACGAAGCCAGATGCTGACCCTGCTGCAGCCGCTTCCGCCGTGGACACGCACCTGGAGCCGGGGTCATAGCCGACCATGCCTGCCCGGAGCCCCCGCAGCCTGGCCGGGAGACAGGGGCTTTGCTGAGCCCGCCCCGGACAGGCTCGGTCCCACAGCTCCCGTTCCAAGCCCCCCGCTCCCTCCCAGCCCCACACCGCTCCCCCTCGGCACACGCTGAGCCCCACGGCACGCACCGGAGGGGAGCGGGGACCCGCACCCCCGGGTAGGGCCCCCGACCGCAGCCCGCCCTCAGCCAGGGGCCCGTCGGGGCGCCTCAGCCGCCCGGCGCCGCACTGCGCCTGCGCGCCGCGGGGGATGCTGGGACGTGTAGTCCAGCGGCGGCAAAATGGCGGGCGGGGGCTTGGCGCTCCCAAGGACGGGCGGATGGGGTTGGGATGAACCGGGATTTAGGCACTCCCTGCAGCACAGCGCCTGGTGGGAAGGGAGCACATCATGCAGACAAGACAGGCCTTGCTCCTGATGGTTCTTCCTCCGTGGTTATTGCCTTGTTACACAGTCACATACAGGAACAAGTGTTGCCCTTCCCTCGTTAGAAGTGGAAGAAAGGGTTTCCACGCTTTTCAGTGGGTACCAAGCTATAAACAGCACGGTTCTGATCCACCCTGTCCTGCTCCAGCCTTAGAAGAAAACCCAGAGCACCAAACCACATCAATTCTGTATTGGCTGAAAAATAAACTTGTGATAACAAAATCCAGGCATTTCCACCATAAACTCCTTGACTATATTTGTATTTGAGCATAATAACTAAAAGCAACTGGGCAAACCCAAGGCAAACCTCCAAATGGGCCTTTTCCTAGTGTGTATTAGCCTGCAAAATGGACCAGCCCTCAGCCCATGAGCAGAGGCTGACCCTGCAGCGCTGCCGCACACCGTGGTAGCTCTCCTTCAGCAGCAAAGGGAAAAGGACCTGCAAGGCACTGATGGAGCAGGGCAAAAGCTCACGAGTGGCCTGAGCCATGGCAATGTTGTGTGCCCACCATCCCCTCAGCAAGGTGCTCCAGAGACAGCTGGTGTGTCTCCTCACAACACGCAGTCTGTACTGCAAAGCACTCGAGCTGTTGGGTAAAAAGGGTAGAGAAAAGCAATGGGGGAAATACTGCAGTGCTGCCTCCCCGCTCAGCTGAAGCATGGTCTTTGGTCCTTGCACCAACATCATCATTCAAATCATCACAGACTGGTTTGGGTTGAAGGGACCTCAAAGCTCATCCAGCTCCAACCCCTTGCCATGGGCAGGGACCCCTTCCACTGGAGCAGCTTGCTCCAAGCCCCTGTGTCCAACCTGGCCTTGAACACTGCCAGGGATGGGGCAGCCACAGCTTCTCCGGGCACCCTGTGCCTCACCTTTCCCCCCTTCTCACTGTTCATAATGCCACATGCCAAGTGACATAGCTCTGTGCTGACACAGCTTGAAAGAGGAATGAATTCAGCCACGGATGCTGAGACCAAACTACAATGCTCCAGAGGCTGCGTACTTCAGGCCAGAACACACCTTACAGCTTCTTCCTACAGCAATCCAGTATCCTATAGGATGTAACATACACGTTAGCTCCATCCGTGGCATTTTGGTCAGTGAACTGAAATAACAGACAGATGCTCAAGTGAAGAATTCAATGTATATTTATTATTCACAGTTAATTACTATCTACCAAATGCTGCTGCAGAGTTAAAGGATTAAGTACATAGGCCTTTTTTTTATTTAAACACTGATTTTTTTTTTCCTTTTAATATATATACACACACAAGACATATGTCTGCAAGGCTGCATGATATACACCAATTCCAAAATAAGGAAACAATCAAATGGTCCAGGTGTAGAATGCCATAGATTCCTTTTCCAATCACTTTACAAAGAAGGAGGAAAGTGAGTGACAGCTAGCAAGGAGAGGGGGAGAAAGTAATAACTCTACAGGATAGCTCTCTCTTTCATCTGCTGGAAAATCAAGTGTAAGGCAGAGTCCATGTCAGGAAGAAAACGTCTGTAACACTTAGTACAAAAAAAGGCACCCTCCAACTCAAGATTGCCCATGCTCAAGCAGGGCAGGAGGAGATCTCTGCTGCAGGGTTTGGATTCGTTGGTGGGGTGAAGGAAGCCAAAAAGGCCATCCAAAGGAAAAGTAATGCAACTGAAGATTGGCACAGAGAGCAGTGGGGCTCTGTTGCTTTCCTTTCTGTCCAATTTAATGTCACACTGCTCTGGTGGAGGAGCAAATGGCCACAGAAAACACCATTCTGGTGCAGGGTGGGGGTTACAGTCATCACACAGCCTGCTGTGAATGGGGAGAGGGGTAGGGGGGGGAGCTACTTCAACAGTAACACTGACCTGAGGAGGGAGGAGAAACTGGAGAACAGTGATGCCAACCCCACGTTTCAAGAGCAACACGAATGCAAATATTCCCTATCCAGGCCAAAGAGACAGGCTGATTACATGCATCACGTAGAGACATTCACTAAGAGCATAAAGTTTTCTTTTCAAGCACTATTTCTTGAGGTTTCTCTGCATTATAGTTTTCCATCAAAGGAATGTACATTTTGTAGGACATTTCAGGGCTATTATTCCTCAAATCCCCCCCCCCCTGCCCCCTTTAACCCTCCCCTCCCCAAAATATTCTTCCTCATCTTCCCTGGTCATAACTTCCCCCCTTTCTCTTACTTCTTTTGAGGCTCCTGGTTGCAGCTCCCCACCTCTGAGCAGCACAAGTTGCCACTTGAATGCCTTGATTTACTTTCCTTGGAAGAAGGGAAGTTCAACAGTTAAGACAAATCTTAAGATTAAAGCTCCATCTCTTGCTTGTAGATTCCTCTCAAGTGTGCATTGATAAAACCACCCTCCTTCACACCCTTCCCCCAGAAGTATTTATTTACACATAGCAGGGAAAAAAAAAAAGTTCTGGACTGTCCTTTTAACTTAAAAAGAATAAAAAAGAAACTAAAAGAAGGGAAAGGCACTATGGAAAAAAGTACAGAATGTGCTCAACCGTACACCTTTAAGGAAAGAACACAACAAAAGCGCTGTCAGCACAGCATGAACAGACCCTCAGTTGTACATTGGAGTTTCTCAAAGCAGCTCTGTGACTCCAAAGAAAAGAACAAAAAGCCACACAACTCTTCTCCCTTCCCCTGCTTGGAAGCTGCTGAGCTTCAGAAGAAAGTGCCAAAGGAGAAGAGACAATAAAACTTAAGATTAACACCTCATCTTTCCCAGGCAAGAAGAGCTGAATGTTGAAGGCAAAAGCAGAGACTGATGATTTTTGTTTTGTTTTAAAGGCAGGACTGTGGATTTGGTTCTTCTCTCATGTCCCTTCATGTCAAATGAAGACCGTTTGCAGAGAGAGAAAATACCAGCAGAGTTTCTCCCTTTTCCTTTAACTGCATGGCTAGGACTTTATATGGCATTAAAACTTCATGCACTGATGGACAGAGGGAGGGGGGGAAACAAGAAGAGTGGATGGAAGGGGGTAACCCAGGAGCAGCTGAGGAAATTTGTTATTTTCATTGTTTTCTCTCTCTTTCTCTCTCTTTTTTTTTTCTCTTTTTTAAGGATAACTTTTGGTGTGTAAGTTGAACTCTTCCCCCCCCAGCCCCTGAAGTTCCGTACTGAGTGAAGGAGGGTCACCTCCCGCTGAAAGGTGACTCGGGTTTTATCGCCGCGTGATTTTAGGTCACTGGCTGCAGTTAGGCTCTGTATGTGTATTTACTGCTTCTCTCCTTTCTTTAAATAATCTCTAATATTTATCTCTAGATGTTTCGGTTCACTGGGTTCACGTAGTTGCGTGGAAACATGCCCGTCTGTCCGTGGCAGGCTCCCTTCCACCAGTTGGGGTCAGAATTGTCAAGGACTTGGATAAAGTCTCCACGGCGGAAGCCCAGCTCTCCTTCCTCTTGGGGATCGAAATCAAACAGGGCCTGAACGTATGTCGGTTGCTGGAAGGGGAAAGGAAGAGAGACACAAAGTGAGAGTCATCCACAGTGCTTGAGAAACTTGCTCCTTCAGGCCGGAGCTTAACCTACACCAGGGTTAACAGTGAACAGTTTGGGCTGTTCCGTTTCCCTGCAAGCCAGCTTACAACATCTATATCAAGAGGCTAAAAGAGGAAGGCATAGTCTATAGAAGACCTTTGAAAAAGTCAGGTTTCTGTGAAAGAGCAGAAATAAAGATAGCTGATGACTCAGATGTTTTCCTAGTCTTTTCCAGTCTTCGTGACCTACTGTAAATCTGTATGTACTGCAATACAATAGTATTCTATTCATCCTGTGCTGACCAACTGACAGGGTGAATATTACTGATCTACCTACCACAGTGATACACAAAGCTTATCCTAAAAACTGGATGTTAGCTTTTAGATTTTCCTTAAAACTCTCCACTATCAATAAATCCTGTCACAAAGTGTTCTCCCTGGTCAGTAAATACTTCAGTTCCTATGCAAAAGCTAATGGTTCATTTCAAATAAATCTGCATCCTTAAAATCATGAGGTTAGAAATGTATCTTCATGGCTGTTGTTTTCAGCCAGCTGTTTGCTCATCATCTGTTTATCACTGACCCAACTGTGCAGAGCCAGATGTTAATTCAGACCAACTGTGGCAAAGGGTGTGCGTGGCACTCGGTGGGCAGAATGAATTCCACCCCCTTGTTTCTCAAGCTAGAACTAGGATGCTGCACTTGAAAGCAAAAGGATATATTCAGAATTGACAAAAGGTCCCGTTACATGCAATGTGATGTTCTGACTGCCCTGGGAAATGGAACAAAACAAAGGGCTAGATATCCACAAGCTGCTCTGCTGGCACTTAGCAGTAGTTTTTGGTTCATCTTAACACTGGCTAGATCCAAACCAGAAGGCTGGAGATGTTCTATATGCTGTAGCCACCTCTTTAGGAAAGACCAGGACCTTCACTGGCTATGGAGGGGTACAGTTCTATAGTACAGAACTATCCTTTCTTCCTATGTCCTGAACCAGGAGTAAACCCACTTTTAATTCACAGGAATAAGATGATCTGTAAGCCAACTGTTCAAGCAGCAACAATAACGCTTTGCCTGAACGGGAGACTAGGAAGTTCCAGGTAGGCTTTGCACAAACATCCACCTTATTTGCCAGGATAATTCTGGCTGCAGGATGTAAAGGTTACACTTCCACAGACATGAGAACATCAGTCAGCTTCTTTCCATCCCTATTTATTTACTCTAAGCTGCAATCCCACTTCAGACTGTGGTTGCAATAGTCTAAACATGTGCTCTATGAAGACGCTTCTCTTACCTGTGGCACCTGCTCAATGTCCCGGAGAAATATTTGCTGGTTCCTGGAGACAGATGTGGATCTGTGATAATCTACCAGCTCGTTCAAAGAATTGAACTTCACCACCCAGAGGAAATACTTGCCAGCCCCATCTCTAAGCACCTTGAAGTGCTGCACATCATTTCCAAACCTGAACAACACATAAAAACCACCTTATTAGTCACCAATCTGGGATGTCACAGAGTTTAGAACAAAAAGGTCCTTCCAGGACACAGTGAAACTGTCAGTGATGCTGATAAGACAGATACCGATTGGTATCTGTAAAAAAGATGTCTGAAAACCACTTGTCAGTTGTATTGTAAAGAAATCAGGGGTCAGATTGACTCCAAATACTGAATTTATCTGGAAAACAATCTTGCAAGCTTCACGTGTGCTTTCCTTGTAATAGGACTTCAGATTAAAGCCAGCTTTTCAAACTACTCTGAATTTGCAGAACCTTGAGGTCTTTTTTAAAGGGTTTCTGGTGTCACAAAACACTCTTTATCTTTGCTGACATGCAGTATTTCAGCTTCTTATTTAACCCTGCATTGCCACAAAGCTGGCATCCAGGACATGTACTTCTTGATGTACTTATGAGGTCACCTGAGCTGCTGAAGACAGTGCACAGAGAACTTTGCAGTACAAACACAAAGTCACATTAAAGTAGCTGCACCATGGTGCCTTCCACTTCACAATCTCAAATACCACATTCTGACGTCAAACAGTACAAATGTCTCAGTTTAGCTCTTCACACACAGCAATTTCACAACTGACTCGAGCCAGTTTAGGCTTGAGCTATTCTTGCTGTGGTCCTCGGCTTGTCTCCATTTATCCACATGCAGCACCACTGTGTGTGTGTGATAATGCAATACATAAGCTCCAGTCCCATTATAGGTAAGTTCCTGTGAAGACACTGTCACAGGGAGAGTAGGACTGTCTCCTTTGGCAGCTGGTTTGGGCTTATGGAAAAAACTGCCCTGCAAAACAAAAGGATCCCACAAAATAAACAACCCCAACCCCCCTCATGTTTGAAGGGTGATGCTGCACATGTAATGCAACAACTTCAGTTCGACGTTAACTATTCTTTCTGACAAGAGAAGCCATCCAGTTGAAGCTGCTTTCCCAACAATTTCATTCTGAATACAGAGGAACTCTGAAGAGATCCATTGGGATTTTCCAGACGAATGGCACATCAGAACTTTTACTTCAGCCTAAACCACTGCAAACAGACAACAACTGTTCCCCACTTGGCTGCTCCTGTACGCTGGCTGACACAGTAGACGTTAGCTTGGCTATAAAGCTAGCAGAAACCATCACGTAAGTACTGCCTCTGCTCTCCCTTCCTCAACCTGAGAGCTTCCCACCATTTAAATCCTGCAGATCACTGTATAGGAAAAAGCCTTTTCCAAATCAAACAAATGGGGAGGAACAACATTAACTGAGAATTTGCCACCAGATGGCAACACTAAGCTAAAGGCAGCAAAGCCATGCTAGCCTGACTTCATGTTTCTTAAAGGAATGAACTTTCTGGAGTGAAGCTGCCATTTATATCTAGGATTCCAGCTCAGATGATTGTATTCAAGACAAATATAAACTGGAGGACAAAAATTGACTGAAAGATAACCAGAAAAAGAAGTAATCCTATTGAAACAGATCACTGACAGCCACAGACACCATCAGATTAGGAATTGTGCATAAATAACCAAACTTTGTTAGGATGTTAAAGAAAATTCTATTGTTTGGATTCTAAAGCAAAGGGGAAGGCTACAGGAAAAAAATATAAAGGCAAAAATCAAGTGCTGAGGACAGAACCCTCCCACCCCCAACCCATGTTGGATTAAGTCATGTACCTTTTTAATACCTCCATTTTACAGTGACAGGTAGCATAGTATTATATGGGCCACAGCTAACCAGCAGGAACTCCTTCTTGAGTAACCTTCTAGCGAGGTTACTCAAGGATGAGAGCTGCTCCTCACTTCACTGTTATTAGAGTGAGTTTCTCTATCAATGGGGAATGCACTTGTGAAAGATCGGAGAGGCCTCCGTGTTCCAGTGCCAGACAACACAAATACCCCCAAAGGATGTCCCAGGCAGACATGAAAACATATTGGAAGTGTACTATACAGAGAAAAGATATAGTAATAACTTGTACTGTGTAAGAAGACTGAAGGAGGATGGGAGAAAACATGTATACACTGGGCACTTTGTGGCTGTAAGGAGGAGGAATGGGGCTCAAAACCAGACCAACAGATAGTGCTTGGAACTGTATGAGCCAGACAGGAACATGCCACCAGGTCACCCCTGTACTCATTACAAACCAGAGCACATACATTTGTTCTCTTAGAGAGGGACTAAATAAGCATCCCTGAAAGAACAGCAATGCTATAGGGCATCTGGAAGCTTATTCCTCCTCCTCAGGGTTGCCCTCACCTGACTTTTCCTCACACGTCCATATGAGCAGTAGGTGGCCTGATTACCACACACAGTTGCTTCTGGGCATTACTTACTTGACTGAGAGGGAGAAGTCCCCAGGAGCACTCTCACTCTCCCTGATGAGGAAGGCACCATCATGTCTCTGTTTGCCCAGCATCTCTTCAGCCTTCGCTCGGGGAATCTTCCCAAAAAACCACCTGTGTATGAGGAAAACAACAGCGAAAGAGGAGAATTGTGATTCCTTCATGACAGACGTAGACATTCACAGAAAGATAAAGTGATTCCTAACAGAAATAACTACACTGCACCTCACTGCCATGCCAATACAGGCCACGGAACCACGGAGCTTTTCATAATGCTTCCTCCTGGCAACGAAGCAACCACAACCTGATAAGCAGGTGCTTGCAGCAGCCCTATTCTACCCAACGCACTGAAGCAGAGATGTGGCAAGAGTGAAATCCTCAAATTATAGGATTTATTTGCAGAGGTGGAAAAAATCCTGCTCAAAATTTAATGTATTATTCACATCAGTTTGCACCCTATAGCACCTGCATCTAAAACATCACAAGAAACTCATGTAAGCAGCTGCTTCAGAGTCTCACAAAGCAGGACTTCACTAAGATAAGAACCTTGGGAACTGGCTACAACCCTGGATAAAGGTCAAATGTCTACTGTGGTCTGCAATGGTTATCTTAGTAATCAGGCCTCAGAACCTAAAGTGAAACAGATTAAATGCCTTGCTCAAACAAGAAAATCAGGTCCCTTCCTCTGTCACTAAGGAATAAAGTCCCATGTCTCTACCTGCAAAGTTTTAATTGTCTGAAGTGTATGATGCCATCAACTCAGAGACAACAAAGAAATCCTTCACTGATGGCTGGTCACTACTGAACTTCCCTATGATAGAGCAGCATTTATGTCACTATTTGCACCCAAAGATAATAGCAGGAATTACAGTCTCCTCTATTACTTATGCTTTTTCCTAAGGAGAAGCTACCCATGCCTTAGCCATGGTTTTCAATATAGAAAATTAAAGTTATTAAGGATTAAGCACAGAAATGTCATACTTTTAGCAGGTAGAAATCTTTACCAAAACTGTAGCATTTGCAAGGTGCAAGGGAAACACAGGGAGTTCACTCGCAGGTTTGTCTTCAGGAACATCACAGCTGTACAAAGAAGATCCTGTCTATGGATTGACCTATCCTGCACAAGTGGAAAGGGTGTTCTGTATCCATACCAATTTCTAATCTCTTTTAGATCAGGTGGTAAGTCACCACTACTTCAGGCAGAATGAGTCCTTTCATTCAGCAGGTTCCTGCAGCCCAGAATCCAACCTTTCTGTCCCATCCCACAGCACTGGTGTCAAAGATGTGTATCACACTTCAGAATGCTAAGGCAGGTGCCAGGAGTGGAGTTATGTGCAGATCAAGTGAGAAAAGTGCCCTCCATGTCCCTTGGCTCCACTGCAGAGGAGTGCTGAGCTGGGCATGCAGTTGAGTTCTAGGGAAGAGGCTGATAACACTTGTTTCAGCAGCCTGTCGCCTTGCTTTTTCCTAGAGCCAGGACAATCCAGCAGCTTCCACACAAGCAGTCACATCAAGGAGCTGCACCATGGAAGCCACATCTCATATTCTTGGCCGCTGTGCAGAAGTCTGACCACACGTGCTGACCACCTCTATGACACCAAGGGTGAACCTACCTCAGAGGCAACCAGATAGGCAGCACAGACCAACAGCCCCTGGTCACAGGATTCTTACCCACATTCACATTTGCACTTCCAGACTCCTCCAAGATGAAAGGAAACAAGGGCTGAGTGGTAGGTCACATGGTGTGGGAAAACCTTCACAACCAAAAAGTACAGCTTGAAGTTGTGAGGAACAGATCACACACAATCACAGCCTATAACCATGCAGATGGCTGACCTCAGAGGAGAGCATTTAGTAACAAGAGCTCCACACACAAAGTTTACTTTCTACAGTGAAGGGTTTTGGTGCAGGAAAAAGAAGTCGCAGAATCCCCCATGAAACAGTCACTTAAGAGAGGCTGAAGCTTTCATCAAGTCACAAAGTCACCAGATCTTCCTCTCTAAGAGGTTTTTCTATGATCACCTAAATGTGTTTTACTTGCTTGCAAATCCTGTGTGCATTTTATCCCCTGAAATGAAAAGCAAAATCTTTCTCCAACAACCATCCTATTTCCAGTGATACTTTATGCCATTTCATCCTTTCCTTGATGCGTTAGCATCTGTGCCACTTCTTGGTACCCGAGGTGGTGGCGGAGGCAGCAGAAGGAGCACGTACCTGTCCTCTCCCTGCACTCAGCCGCCTTCAGAAACCCACCTAAAGAAACCAGTATATGAAACCCTGTCAGAATTCAGAGGTAGTATTTTGTTTCCTGGGCTTTTGGCACAATGCTCAGGAAGATAAGGAAGTCTTTGACTTTGCCTCTGCCAAACGTTACATAAAGCAAGTTTTATATCATGACTTCAGTATCTTGCCATAGTTCTTGTTTACAAAGTGGTTTAATTCTATTTAGTTGCCAATTAAGTCTCAATTACTCACATGTGACTTGCAAATGAAAGCCTTATCTTAAAAAAAAAAAACACCAAAACCTGAAACTCCTCATCCCTCTCCATAAAATAGAAGGAAAGCCTGAAAGAGCTCAAGAGCACATCTATAATCCTTCCCGAAGCTGCTGTTTTCCCATAAGCTTTACTGAATCACTACAAAGTACAAGTGTACAATTTGATTAAAGGAATTAAAGCATGTCAAAAATCAGAGAGAATTAGGGCAAAGAAACCAACCACAACATTCCCACAGCTTCCCTATGCTTGGTAACACTTGTCTCCGACTGGCTTTGTAATGTAGGTGAAACTCAGCTAGTCAGCACTGCAAAACTCAATCCAAATCCAAATCCTGGCATTACTGCTGATGCTGCACAGTGTGGGGGAGATGCACTGATGATGGCACAACACAAAGTTCACATCACTTTCAGACTTGCTTCAATCCACAGTTTGGCAATTCCTTTGGCTTTACTTAACACAACTAGCTAGCTTGGCTGAGTTCCACCTATGTTACAATACTGCAAAGTGAGACTTCAGCAGTATCTTCAAGAAAAGCTGATTAGGAACACAAACACTTGACTTACACACACCATAACCAGCAAATTCTTCCCATGCCCCTTCAGAGACAGCAAGGTGCCCCTGAACTCAACTTGTGCCTTCACAGGAAGCCTCCCTGCCTAGCTTCCTACAGCTCTTCTCTCAGTGTCATACCCATGTCTATTTAAATCTTTGTTAACTAATGTGGCAATTCAGATTAACCCCTCAGAAGGTGAATGAGAGGTGCCCCATTTTCCTTTCAGCTTCATTTGCTACTGGTTACAAAGCAAACTAAGATTTGCAAAACACAGGCAAGAAGAAACACGGGTCTGGGGCTGGAGTCTCAGATCCTAGGACAGGATTTAAAGCCATTTGCAGTTGCTGTCTTTCCAAATGCTCTTGAAAAGCCTTTCTGCCACCTTCCCACAACACGATTTGATACCAGGCTGAGAAAAGGAGCATTCCCTTTCTCAGCTGCCTGCAGTGTGCTTTTTGTATGACCTGTACAATGAGAGTGCTCTGCATTACAACTGAGCAAACATTATGCTGTAAAAACTTCTGTGTAATTTCCCAGGGCTGTTAAGACACTGGTTCAGACTCCCAGCACAGCTGACACATGGCGCTAACTCCATCCAGCTGCCACCAGCAGTTTAAACAGCTTCAGA
Source organism: Neopsephotus bourkii (assembly GCF_033783945.1). NCBI lineage: Eukaryota > Metazoa > Chordata > Aves > Psittaciformes > Psittacidae > Neopsephotus > Neopsephotus bourkii. The sequence goes on from NW_026902223.1 coordinate 6,864,284, forward strand.
AAAGGTCAAAGTAACCATACTTAAAAAACACTGATTCATCCAGTTGCAGGTTTGCTCATTCCCTTGTGGTATCAAAAACCTGACAGCATATCCCTAGAAACCATGGATGATCACAGAACAAACTCATCACCACAGAAGACATCACCAGATTAGAACTCAAAATGCCTGCAAAAGTGTTGCAAACTGATGTATGATGATTGAAATAAATGAGGAAGAGAAACTACAATGTACATTTGTGATCCCCTGATCATGCAAGATCAGACCAGAGGGTGGCCTGTTTGGTGAGGAAGGTTCTGGAGCAAATGACTGTTAGGTCTTGTCTGACCTAAATAATTCTGTGATTCCATACTCAGGATGTGACAAACATACTAAGAGTGCTCCAAATAACCTTAAACATGTTTCTGGGCAGCTGTGAATGCCAGTTTTTACTCTTATCTGCTATGCTAAGTAAAACAGAGAATCATCACAGGAACACAGTCACTCTTCTTTCCTGTGACAGCTCACTACTGAAGAGTTCTCTGCTGGTTTATGCCTGCTGCCCCCAAGACCTGTCTGACCCTACAATAAAACACAGGAGCAACGACCAGAAAAGCTTCCAAAAAAGCCCTCCTAAACAGCTAGCTGTGAATGAGTTACAGTAGACAGTATATCCAGAGATACAACTCAACAGCATCCTTTATCTAACTACACATTTTGGTAGATCTGGTAAGGTACAGTCTGCAAAGTATTCAGCAGAAAATCCTTCTGTTTGAGAGGATGCACAAAAGCAAGATCAGGGGAGCCTGTCACCAAAGCTCTACTTACGGATGTGGTTTCATTTCTATGTAGTTCTTGGGAATGAAGCCATCTTTTCCATTGAGTTCTGCCTTGTACCAGTTCTGATCGCATTCTTCATTCAAAACCTGAAGGAAGAAAACAAAAAATAAACTTATGAACCTTCAAAATACAGCAGAAGCGGCGAAGGTACTCGCTTATTCTTCCCCTTCTTGTTTCTAAGACAGCTCTTGTGAGATGAACCTGCAAGAAATGGTGCCAGTCATCCTGGTCTGCATCTCGTGAGTGTTCAGAACTGTAATTTAAAATAGCCAAAGGAATTTAGTGCCAACCCCCCATGCTTCAGTGAGAAAGTCACTCAAGTCCACAGGTACTTTTAACACCATCTGTGGCACACATCTACCAAGCGGGCTGCCATCATCACAAGATTCTGTTCCAAATCTGCAAGCCAAGAAATTCCTTTTCTTTATCCCTTCTAATAATCACTTTTCCCTGGATTCAGCTGACAAAGCTGATGCCTTCAGCATAAACATGATTCCATCCAGCTTTTCTACATTTGCACTGGTTGCACGTTGGGTATGTTAAAGGTTCAAGGCAACACCTCTATTATAGAGGATTCTACAAACCACCCCCTCCTGACAACATCAGCACAAGTATGGATACAACTGGGAGCTTCAGCTGGTTTTGTCAATACAAGTTAAACCCAGGTTAAAACAGACAGCAAAGACAGTGACCTGCCTGGTGAGCATGTTTTACGTTACTAAGACAAGTTAAACACACAAACAGCAAAGGTACATGGGCAAAGTTTCTTTCTTAAGGGATACTTTCCTTACTCTAACTTTATTCTACAACGAACAAAAGATGAGGAGTCACAAGAGAGGAGTCACATGAATAGGTGCTTGACAAAGCACAGATTGATACTTCAAAGCATACTTGCTCTTAAAACTTCAGTGCTTTATTTTTCATGGCATTTGTGGTACAGGGGAATAGGCAGGGCTGGTGTGCTGCCTGAAAGCAGTCTCTTTAATGGTGATATGTGCTGGAAATAAAGCCATGCTATAGGACGAAACTACCTCTCCTCGGACTGATTTTATTTGGTCCTGGAAGCAAACACTGTACAAAACCTGCCCCCCAGTTTAAAATGAAGCACCACAACACCACTTTTCCAGAGCACTTGTCAGCTTCCTTAGGCTCTATTTTAGCTTTGTGACAATGGCAAACAAAAAAGCTGGATCTGAGTTTTGGTTTATTTATTTACTTAAAGCTTCAGGTCACAGAAGTACCACATGAGCAGCACTGCCTGGATGCTGGAAGATGAGGAAATGCAAAGAGAAAGACACCACAAATGCAGATCCTGAGATCAGTACTACATATACACATAGTTACCATGAAGACATCCACCAAATAAACCCCCAAACCACTCTTCTCTATCTCACTGTTGCTTTTGGAAGGGTGATGAGAGGAAATAAAAGAAGATAAAAGCAGAGAGGAATTTGCAAGTGCAGGCTTTAAAATTCTTACAGCTGATGGGAGTGCTCTGGAAAATTCAACTCTAAAGATCAATGCCTGCTGCCCTTCAAACACACGTGACAGATCAGCACCCTCATCTGCCTGACTGCTCACTGCTACATAGGAAAGAGAAAAACCTCAGCACCTACAGAGATGAAACCTGGCAAAGCAAAGAGAACACAGAACCTGGACCTGCTCAGTGAACTACAGCAGGCAATGTTACCTGGCTGTTTTTAACTCCCAACTGATGATGTGCATCCTCCACGTGCCAGCATTTCCACTGCAGAACGGGCAAAGGAGCACGGCCACATCTACTGAACTTCAGGTGAGCGAAGTTATGCACCTTTACAGCCCATATCGTAGTATTTTCAGCTGAGGAGACTTTAACACTGAGAAGATCCTAACTACTTTTATATCAATAAAAATACTCAAGCTATCCTCTGTGCAATTACTACTTTGGGCTTCCATGTATTTATTTACAAGCAGTTTTAGCATGCATTACAGTTCAGTCATGTAGAAAGGCTAACCTGACCACAGGTTCAAGTGTGGCTCTGTTACAGGCTTGGAGGTAAAAGCTAATGCAGATCCACAGATATAAGCAAGAAAGCAGTGCACGTCTCTTACAACCACCATAGTGACTGCGAGGCAGCATTCTGTGCAGAAACATACTCAACTCCAGAATACAAAGTACAGGTAGATGATACCAACAGGCAGCTGTGGAATACTGGGCAGGGAAGATGAAGATTAAAATGAGGAAGAAGTCTGTTACATACCTCAGCTGCCATCACGAGAGTCATTTACAACACAACAGAACACAAACATGACGCACTGTGATGTGATTTCTAACAAGCCAGGTTTTATGCTATCATGTGTGTTCCTTTACCAAAGACAGCACAGATTAAACCTCTGATAACACTGTGTCCTCCAAACTTGTTTCATTACCATCAGAGAGCAGTTAAGGGATATGGCAGTCTGTTCTTTCTCCAAGAGGAGGATAAAAAGGGCAAACTAGCTTCATGTGAAGGACACCACTATGGATCTGTGTGTTTAATACTGCTGCGTTTGGCAATGGCTATTAAAAAGTGCCAGAAATTCTAATGCCCGAATGTAAATTATTTTAATGAGTTTTATCTTGCTCTGAAGATATGCTAATAGGCGTGGAGGAGCCAAATCACACAGGGCTTGGGGTACTCATCAATTCATGGCCTGAAGCCAAATGCCAGGGAGGGAGCACTGCTGAAGCAGGCATTAAGCTTTGTGACCCTCAGAAATAGCTCGTTAAAAGGTAGAGTAAGGAGAACTGCCTACACAGATGCATGTACAACCTGGTCGGGGGACTTCTGCTGTAATAATGAATCCTCCACAGCTCCCTCCCCGTTCAGTTGCTTTGTTTGCTCCAAGGGCTTTTTTCCTGCTTCACACCCAGGCTGATGGATCTTCAGCTCCTGTTGTCCTTTCTAAGGTCAGTTTAACTAGTTATCACAGCTCCATTCACACCCCAGCACACAGCCAAACTCTCCATGCCCTATATTATATACCAGAGAGCTTAGACACATACAGTTACCCTGTGAACACCCCTGATTCTTTCCTCTTTCCAGGTCTTGCAGTGTGCACTCCTCCAGAGGCAACACAAGGTGCCGTTTGCTGTACAAAGCTCCATGTTCATGCGTTGTTTCAAGAGGGCTCATCTCCACAACAGAGATACCTGCAAAACCGTTGTTTCCTGACAGAGCCACGGCTGGGGCTGTTCCCAGTGCTCAGCCAAGCAAAAATGAAGCTTTTTAAGGTACTGAAGTACCTTAAATTCAGGGCAACTTTGCAGTCATGTGCACAAGGCTGGAATTCGGGTGCTGCTATTATGAAGTTATGCAGCCGTATGACAGCTGCAGGATAGTTATGTAAAATTATAGCCTTCAAGAAAACAACTTATGCCACTGACAGCCAGTAATGAAATATAGCTAAAAAATAAGTCAGGAACACATGAACTCTCTGTACTGATGTATCAAGCTTAAGACATCTGCATATGACATTGCTCTTTTAAACTGTAAACCCACTGAAAGAACTGACTTTAAACGATTATGCTGCAAAGCTTTTAAAGGAAAGCATCCAGTAAATCCCTCTATCCTGTAGCTCCAACTGGCCTCCAGTGACTTCCAGACAGCAAAACATATCACCTGGATCCTTAAAACACAGTGCTAAGCCTCTAAGGAAAATAAAGGTTCTTACCTGAGCTATGGTTAAGATTTTCCCAGACTTATATTCCCAAGTTATAACTTAGTCCAAGTACTGCATGTATCACTGGGTTTTGCTTTGAAAAATTCCCCATGTACAAACAGATACCAAGAAACAAAGCAATAAAATGAAGCTTAAAGATTCCGTGCTCCAAAGGGGGGCAGCCTCCAGAGGCTGCACAGAAGTCTAAAGGCACAAACACTTATTTCTCTCGACTGCTAAAAGCTGCTGCTGTTTGTATAGGTCACAACGTAAAGCATTCCTTTGCAGCCAGCCCCCCTGTCTGCTCTAGATCTAAGCAGATCTATGCCAGAGCGTCTCTTCCTTTCACACTGGGGCATCTGTGCCTAAGAGGAGGAAGAAGGAAGGATATTTTTAGCTACTCCATTTGAACACATAGTGCCATGTGATGTCCTCAGCCTGCAGCCAGCCCTGTTTTACTGTAACAGCGGCTCAACTGCTGCCCATCAGTTTCCTACTTTGATAATAGATCTCTTATCAACAGAAGCCCATCTGTTCCCATGGAAATGAGGCACTGCTCAGGAGGCACAGTCCCCAAGAGCAAGCATCCCCAGCCATTCCTAATCCCACGTATGTGTACACACAGCCTTTCCATCCTTGTGAACTGCTGCACATCAGTCTTGATCCCCTCAAAACCAACCAACTTTCAGGAACATGCAAGCACTAAACCGGAATGTAATGAGCAGATCTGGCATCTCACCTCTCAAGCTGACTTCCATATGCAAACATGAACCAAACAGAAGGCCTCAAATATACTTATGTGCTTGCAAATTTAACCAAATTCATTGGAATGCTCCAGTTCTGGAGTGACAAAACCCAAAAAACTTGTTCAGGAAAGGCTCTGAACTTCCTTATTTTCCTGATCTGTAAAGTTTGGGGATTCTTACTTTCTGTGTCTTAGTGCAGCAGCACAACTGCTCAAGCACAATCTGTTTCTGCTCCTCCACAAAGCTGAACTGACACTGCCACAAAGAAAATGATGCAGTACATGAAACACGCTCTCAAAAGCCTCAGGAATGCTAGGGAAGAGCTTGTGACACTCAATGTCACAGGGAGTTAAAGTGAATTAAAGTGTTAAAGTGAACAAACGATTCAAAGGCAGCAATTCTGCAACTGAAGTTTGAAGCCTGGACACGTGTCCCAGGATGGGGTGGTGGTTGGGAGGATGGTTTCACCCTCCACAGAGGTGCTTTAACACAGGTTTTCATTTCAGAGGAAAATGGCTCCTTTTCTGCTCCAAGAAGAGAGCTAGTAACCCTCTAACAAACCAGTAAGCACCCGCTGCTTCAGGGGAAGCTACACCTGGATCCAGCAGAGCAAGTTCACTGGAATGGGTTGCCCAAGGAAGTTGTGAATGCTCCATCCCTGGCGGTGTTCAAGGCCAGGCTGGACAGAGGACAGAGCCTTGGGTGACATGGTTTAGTGTGAGGTGTCCCTGCCCATGGCAGGGCATTGGAACTGGATGATCTTAAGGTCCTTTCCAACCCAAACCATTCTATAATTCTATGATAAGTTCAACACAGTCCATTATAGAGCACTTTTCTTTCCATAAACTTACTGAAATGGCTCCACAGGACATTCAAATCCATCTCTGGGGTTTTGCAGAAGACAACCCAAAATGTGACCCGGTAACCTGCAGCTCCCACCCTCAGGTTACATGATTTCCCTGAACAAGTGAATCTCCTCACTGTGGCTGCCAAATGTCATCGACAAGGTGGCAGAAACGGCATCTTGGGGAAAGCCATGGTGATATGCATGTCAAATGGCACTGTAATTCAACTGTGAGCCAATTGAGGTGAGAGGCTCAAGAACTCAGAACTGCTGACAGGTTTTAGACTGTTCCTTAAATTCAATTTATCATAATTACACATAGGAAATGCAAAAGGTCAATTTTTCAGATCAAAACCTAAAGCACCATGTTCGGACATGCTTGAAAACTGTAACGCTCTCTAGGTGGATATAAAAAGCTGTGGAAACACTTAACCACTGAGTGTTACTGGAAACAGGAGGAGAAAGATTGCTTCTTAAACTGCACTCAGTATCAAACACTATAAAATAACACCAAAATAATGCACGTAGATTGGAATATAATGCAATGATGTGTACAGGTTTTCATTCTCACCCTCTCCCCAGTTCTCATTATCACTATTGAAACACTTTTCCCATCCTTTTTAAAAGCACAAAACACAAACTCCAAAATAATCCTTGCAGAAAGGCTTCCCACCACAGCAAACACAACATACAAGGGCCTTTCCCCCCTGCTCTCAAGCAGTGCTATGGCCAGAGCCTTATCTGAAGTGCTTCAACACACTGCACACAATGACGGTTCACATTGACAGCGCTCACCATAGCAGGCCAATCTGAAAGCAGGAACAAAGGAGAGCAAATGCTGGTATCTGGGTTAAACACTGCTGTCTTTAAATGTATTTCCCTCTTAAAGAGACCAAGAGCTCCAATTCATCCTCAAAGAGCCTGGAAACTAATCCAAAGTAAAACACATGACCAAGGTGAGAGACAACAAACCAGAAATGACAATGAAAGCCACAGGACACAGCCACTGTATGAACGAAGCTTCTCTTTCCAAACTAGAGATAATACTGTTGTCCCTCCCCAGTCTATCACACAAATCAATGGAGGTTCGACCCATGTAAATGTTCTTGGGTAAATCCAGTATTCCCCTAACCTTCAGCAATGGTTGACGGGAAGAAGTAGCTGGGTAGGATTATAGGAAATGATGTTAGCTCTAACTACATGAGATAAAGGCAAGTTGCAATGACAATACCATGCCGTATTTCACTATGCCAAACTGCAGATAGGAAGAGATACAGGGGTCAAGAAACCCACAGTAGCACTGGCTGGCAAGTACAGTAAAGTGTGTTGTAACAAAGCAAAGTGCAAGGAGAGGAATGAGGCTGGGAACCAGCACTCAAGCTTTCATTTCAAAACCACCTTTTTGTGTTTATTTTTGTATGTAACACAAGAATACTTGAGACGACTTTAAGTTAGCTGAGGTACAATGAAGTCTAGCTACAAGGACAGAGCTCAGCACAGACTAACTTACCCTGCCTCTCAGGCCTTGCAAGTCTTGTACTACTACTACTTCCCCTCTGGCAAAAGCCTTGAATTATGAAGACTTATTTATTTAAGATAATAGGAGAAAGAAGTAAAAGGAGAACAATCTTGACAACAATTCTCTTTCCCTATCATAGAATGGTTTGGGTTGAATGGACCTTAAAGCTCACCCAGTTCCAACTCCTGCCAGGGGTAGGGACACCTTCCACCGGAGCAGCTTGCTCCAAGCCCCTGTGTCCAACCTGGCCTTAAACACTGCCAGGGATGGGGCAGCCACAGCTTCTCTGGGCAACTTGGGAGGAAAACCTCAGCATTTTAAGTATATTACAGTGACCTCCAAAATATTAATGGAGACCTTGGAAGGAGTCACTAAAGCTCGAGGAACTTTGCCACAGGTCTCATCTTCACTGAAGTTCTGTGCAGAAAGCTCCCACTAGCATAAACACATAGAAGTAAAATGATAATGAACTCACTCCCTCTGCTTATGTTGCTTGTGAAAGATAGTGAGATGTCAGCCTCAGTGATTACAGAATTCTCTCCAAATTAGTCCTGCCACTATTACCACTTACATAAAGGTTATAGTAAAGATACCACAAAATGTGTGTTTTCAAGGAGGAGGTTGATGTAAAAACTCCATTATAAAAAGAACAGGAGCCTGCAGTAAAAATCGGTATTGATGCTTTTACGAGCCAAACAGAAATAGCTTTACAGAGCTAGAAGTAGCTCCAGCTCGTGTTCTAATTAGGTTTCCCTCATCTACAAGACCCCCAAGTGTTTCAGCCCCAGCAGGGACTCTCAGAAGAGAGATTAGTTTTATGTTCAGCAACTTTTATGGTGCTGAAGTGAACACTAATTCTGATGAACTTCATAACGTAAGGGTGAGTGCTCAACATTTGGATGTTGCAGCGAGTTCACTGTCTCGTGTCAGTGCTTGATCAAAATGGAGTGCAAGAAAACACGGCTGTTATCGCCGCTTAAACTCCACAGCTTGGTTTGCACATGCAGAGAGCAGAATGCTATGGGATCCACATGAAGAGTTTCTTAAAAAGAGGAAGGGGAATGTTGTTTTTCCTTAACAGACCCAGGGTGAGTTTACAGTGACTCAAAACTAGGACCGGCCTTTTATAACTAGCTGTAGTGCTCAGGATGTTATCACGGAAACAGAAGACAAAACATCCTTCCTTAATCTCAAACCAAATCCATGTCGCGTTTGGAAGCACTGAAGGGCATTTGGTCAGTTTTCTGTTGTGTGGATTAATTCACTCAGGTACTACTTGGGATGGTCATTTGCTTGTGTCTTTCCCCACGGGGTTTTTAGAAAGTCAACAGATTAGCACTGTTTCATTCAGGTTTAAGCAGGGTCCCAAAAAGAAGAGCAAGCAGTGAAGCACACAAAGAACAGTTCAAGCTCTAAGCCTACAGAGCTCTACACCATCTACCTCCATCTTTTTCACTGAGTAAAGAGAACAGCCTTGAATTCACAGTAAAAACCTGTTCTATTTGGAAAAGGTCCAAAATCCAAAACCACACCCCAAAATAACCCAAATGCATATATGCACATCTGTACATAAAGAACAGAGTATATATTGTCTTAAGCATCTCAATAAACGCTCCATTTTGAGAAGAAATTTACCTAGTGGTCAGACTAAGGTCTCCTGGTTTCTATTCCTGCATCTGCTGCTAACACAAATGTTATGAATTCCAGGCCATCTTAAAAGAGGGGTTGTTTCCAGCTATCCCTTCTAGTTCAGCAACATGGATACCAAGCATAAAACACATCTGTTATCGTATGCTCTGGACTATTTCTCAAAAAGTACAACTTTTCAGGCCTTTAATGAAACCATGAGGATTTTGTAAGAGCTCTTGGCACGAGCTCTGAGGGATGCAGGTCAAAAGCCACTCTATCAGAAAATAATAATAATAAAAACCCTCCCATCACACATTCCAGTGAGTGTTTCTGAGCTGCTTGCAAACTTCACACAGAAACAGGGCCAGCACATCAGCCGTGGCCTTGAGGCTGTTTGCAAGCCTATCAACAGCATAGATTTCTCACATGACTTCTCTCATCACGCAGGCTCTGCTGTAAACCATTCCTTGATGGTGTGTATCAAACAGAAAAGCTAAAAAAGGTAACAAAGAATAAGCCATCACGTAACATGTGCTTGCCATTCCAGCTGTGGTTGCCCTTTTAGAGCTTTAGAATACAAATGAAGCTGGTCACCCAGTAAAAGTGAGAAATACCCTGGGGAAATACACATGTGTGACAGTCCATAAATCAAGACTAGATTCACAGCCTGTGAAATCCAGTCTTAATGTGCTTTGCATAGCAATTTTACTTAATACCCCAGAGTTCCTATTTCTACTCCTAATTCTATTTGCATGCATCCTAATACCTTACTAAAATGCACTGCTGGGGAATGTATTCCTCACCATGTCTGAGGAAGCAGATACACCCATCGCACAGAGACAGGGACAATTCCTCTGTGATTATACAACAGAGCTAAGACCAGAAGGCAGAGTTCCTTGCTGGTTGCCCCACACCTTGCCTATAACCACACTACGGTAGTCAACACTACTAGAGGACAAGGAAAGGCTGGCATCTCATTGAAGAACAGGATTCTTCACAGTCCAGCACTCCACTCCTGTACTTTCATTCTTAATTATTGCTTTTCCTAGCACACAATGTTCACCCTCCACTTTTAAGCAGCCAGGAACAGTTATTTGTGGAGTTACATCAAGCAATTGCTCCATGTAAAGGGGTTCTCTATTACAACCATTCTAATGCTTGTACACAACAGGATTGCTATGACGTACATACGTAATAACAGGTTAAAGTCCAAAAGGATGTGTCAAGGAAGCTGCTTAGTAACTGCTATGCAATGCAAACCTCCAGAGAAGGTGACTGCAGCCACTGAAACTGAGTATTGCTCAGTTCACTTGGCATCCTGCAGGAAGACCAAACTCTATCCAGTGCTGGGAAAGCTGGGCAGGAGGAGAGATGATAACTACTGGAACTTAATCATTGATCAGAAACTTAGAGGTGGTTTAAAGTCTTGTAGCTTTAAAGTCTTGTGGACTTTTAGCTACAAGTGCTCCCCAGCCAAGCCCTTACATGCTCTGAGTGGAATTTCTTTGCATGTTGTAGAGGTATTGCAGCCCTGTCTACACATCTCATTGTGAGTTTTGCTTAGGAGTGTGACACCACCTCAGTTGCAGCCGGTTTCCCACTGTAATGTCCAGGGTATTTCCAGAGGAACTGATACCTAGCTAGCTATTCCCCAGCCTGTATTTGGGCAGTTGATTATTTCTGCCTGTGTGTTTTAACAATACATTAATTCTTGTTGAGCATCTTCCTGGTTTTAGAATACATTCCTTCACTGTATCTTCAGCATAAGCCCAACTCAACTAATAATCACCACAAATATTATAGGCATGCCCTATTTCATCACCCAGTTCATTAATGCAGTATTATCATAGCCAAGATTACACTGTGGAAAGAGACTCAGTGCAGCAGTGAACCTCTGCTACCCAAGCTTGGGTGTGATTTTCTACATCCCTCCTACGGTAGATTTCAACTAAATGAGGTCTCCCTGGTAGCTTATAAAACAGGCTGCCAGCATCAGTGGACTACTGGGGTTGATATCCTGGGATGCACTGGGAAATTCAAGTGACCAGCAACATGTGTACAGACATAAGGAAAACTGCAGTGTTGATGTACTTCAAAAACCTGGAAAAAGACAATATACACCTACCTTTCCCTGACAACCACAGACTGTTTGGCAAGGAGCAAGTCAGGCATCAATGTCAACTGCCTGCTATAAAGCAAGCCAGAGGGGTTACCCAAAACCACTACCAAAACCCAACTATATCTCAGTGGGAAACACAATACGAGACACTACCTGCTGCATTTTAAAGAACGCTAAGAAATGATATATCCTCTAAAGGCCTTAAAGAAAAATGTCAAAAGTGTTCAAAACACAGACCTGCCTTTTTTTGCTTGTAAAGAAGCAAATTCAATTGATCTGCAGCTACTCTGTTTCTTTCCAGTCAAAAACCTATTGCAACCATATAAGCAAAAGGTCCAACATCTTTCCAAAGATCAAGAGGCAGATTTCTTCTGACTATAAGCAACATTACTGGGGGGGAATGGGGGAAGCTTTCAGTGCAATTGGCATATATTTATTTACAAGATAGATCATCTTCAAATCCTTTTTTGTCTTTAAATGCCTGCCTTTGTTTAAACTGTTTTATTACAGTATTTATTGTACGTCTATTTTACAGTCCAGACAAGTTAAAAGAACAATAAACCCTTTAACTTTGCTGCATCTGGTTTTCAAATGTCAAGGCCTTAGGATTCTACCAGCATAGGTTCTTGTACCTAATATTGATTGCTTCATATTTTATAGCGTTGTAAATTTTAGAGCATGTGAAACAGCCTTACTCAGCTCTTTGACAGATGGGTATTGGGAATAATATTTGACAACTAATTAGACACAGAACAAAGTTCCCCAGATTAATTACACCTGATAGGCCGTATTAAGCATGTATATTTGGAAAGCTAAGCAATGCTTTAGTTACTCTGATATCACTGAACTTTTGTGTATTTCAGATCTTTTACTGATGGTCCTCAAAAAAAGCACAGTAGTGCAGTCATGCCTTGAAAGTGGCACACATATCCAACTAAACATAGAGCTGCTACAAGCCAAAATCCAAGTTATTTAAACCTGCATCCACGAATGAGGATGTTTGGGGCATCTCTCAGAACACTCAGCAATGAAATCGTTAGTACTGACCTCGTACGCATCTTAACCTCAGAATTAACAACCTGACGTGTTAATTCATGCTTCCAAGCATGAGCTCCTACCCAGTACAAACTCAGAGGCCAGGCTATCAGTCTGTAGTGGCTGGATGTTTGGCAGCCGCACTGTTCGAGTTGGTTTGTGCAGTCAGTGCTGTGTGGCTGCAGCCTCCCACATGTACTCCATTGCAGTGGTAACAAGCACTTGTGTAGTGCAACAGACTGGGGAAGTGATGTGCAGAACAGTTCAGGGAGGTGGTGGTGGTGCATTTTTCACCTGTCTTAATTCACTGGTCAGCAACACAGACACACAGCAAATGCAGGGTACGAGTCTAGAGCTGAGACAAGCAACTAAGGAGACAGGAAGGGAAGGAAAGGAATAGGGCAGGCAGTGCCATGAAGGAAACACCCTCCATTCCAGTTTCAAAAGACACAAACTGCTCTACAATTCCTCCAACAACCAACCCCAAAACTCACATAAACAAGAGTTAATCTTCCCCTTGCATGAAGTTTCATCTAGACAGAGTTAAACAGAGCAGCCTACGGGAACAGGCAGACAAGAGCTTGAGAAGCAGTACACAGGTAGTCCTGCAAAGGGGCAGCAAAAACCGAAGACTCAACTGAATGTAAGTGTGTAGAAGGGAAATGGGGAAGCAGAGTGAGGTACACAGCTGAGGCTGACCAAGGTATTTGCGTCTTCTGGGGACAGGCTTATTTGGGCAAGTGGTAAGACAGCTTTGTTTCAAGCTGTACACAAATTGAAACTGGGACCTTTAATGAGCAAGAGAGAAAGAGAAGTTACCTTGAGGTCACGCAGCCAGGTTAAGCTAAACCTCATACTGATCCTGGTAAGACATCTGAGGATTCCTGCAGCATAGTCAGAAAAGCCACAGACCTAATGCATGAAACAGCTGTTGAGTTCAGGGACACTCACAAGAAGTACTGGTGGGCTGATCAAGTCTGTTTCTGCTCCATACTTCCAGCTGCTGGTCCTTCTGACAAGCTGGATTCTTTATGGGTTTATCACTGCCATGCATAGCAAAAAGTCAGCCCTTCCATCCAACCACACATTGTGAAACTGCACATGAGAAGAGCTGGGCTTTATGACTACATGTTTAAAAATCACATGGCAATACCAGTGCACTGACATCGAACCTTTTAGACATAGGATGTCAAGCAAGTGTTAACTGCGATATCCTTTCTGTAACAACTGCATTAACAGCATTTTCTACGAAGAATCAACACTCACTGATTTCTTGCACATCTCAGGCACAGACATACTTTTTTTGCCAGTCCCAAGAGCATATAACTGCAGTCTGCATTTGCAAGTACAGAGAAGGAAAAACCCCAGTTCCACTGCCCTCAGACAGCTGCCCCAAATGTCACCACCATTCAGTTCAGACCCCACCTGCAAAGGCTGATCTCTTTGGCCAATGAAGCTGAAGTCTGCCATTTCCTGTTAGCACCAAGAAGGTTTCACAGCCGTAGTGATCTAAGGATAGATTATCGCTGTCTATTTGAAGTGCATTTCCTCCAGCTTCAAAATGCATCAGTAACTCCCCGCCCATGCGTTTCAGTCCCTGCCCTACTGAAAGAATGAAGTAAATGGTGCTGAAATCTCATTTTGAGGTGAAAACTGAGAATTCCAGGTGAGGAGCCCTCTACAAACAGCTGTCAGTCCATGCAAGGAAGCTGTATTTCTTCTTCTTGTTAGGACAGGCAGCACCAGTTACACCTACATCTTTGGGACAGCAGAACTTAGCTGTGGCTGTAAAATTTACCAGGCATACAGGCAGAGAACAAGATGATACAAATGCCTGTGGGACAGAAGATACTGGTCTTCATTAAGCAGACTTCACACACCAGCAAAATGGGAAAGACTGACTAGTGATAATTAGACCAAGAAATAGGCTTTAAAATACTGAAGAAAGCCCCTTCACTTTACTGCTGTTACAAAAGCCCAGCCTCCAATCTCCAGGCTACGTGCACTTCTCAGGTGTAAGGCTTACTGCAACCACCAGACAGCACAAAGACTTGCCTCATCAACGCAGAGCCTCCAAACTCTGTTTGCTAGCATTTAATCAGGATTCTTAATGCTTCTTGTTTATAGAGACAACCCTTCCCTCATAGTGACTGCAATCTATCCTCTGCTTTGTCAAGATTCAAGCTTCAGGGGAAGTTTTGCATTTACTACAGGAAGGGTTCACTGTGCTCATTTGAATTACGCTCCTCTTACAACAGAGGAGATATGGCTCATGTCAAGCAAAGTCCACAAATCCTCAATGTCTTTACTTTTCCTTCAGCCCTTTACAGCTCCTCACAGAAGCTGCTACTGGAGGAGTGTCACAGAAACAGCCCTTACATCACCATCTATTCCCCCTTCCTCCTCCATTACCCCAAATGGAACAGGCATGCTATCACTAAGCCAGCTCATGCAATTCTTTATTCTTTGCAATTTCCTACCTCTCATTTGAAAAACAAATACTTCACTGTTATCTAAAAATATATTAAAACATTGCCAGCAACTCAGCACTCAAAGCAAAACAACCATCACCACCCAGTGTGAACGCACAATAGAAGCAGCCGTTTTGGTAAGGCAAATTTTTAAGGAGTTCTTAAGAACAGCAAGAAAAAGAATTCAAGTTACAAAAAGAAAGGGCTGCTCTATAATCAGCAAGAGAAGGCTGCTCTGCCATCATGAGACTTAGCCAAATGTATAGCCCCAGGACAGAGATGAAGGCTGAAGTCTGACATCAGCAAAAGCCTTCAGCAGCAATGCCAGTGTGGGGTACACTGAGAAGGCTCCTACACCAAAGCTGCTCCCCGCCAAGCGCAGCTCCTTTGAACCAAATCAAACACAGCCTTAGCTAAAAAAACCCCAAACCAAACCAAACTAAACAACAAAACCCCGAACCAAGAACAAAACCCCCCCCAAAAACCCAAAACCAACCAACCAAACCCCTCTATGGTGACCCCTTTCCCTTGACTGGTTCACAGTGCGCCTCTACAGATGTCTGCACTACCACAAGTGAGTGACACACAAAACACAGTATCCTGTTTTGGAATGCCAAGGCATATATATCCCCAAGGCAGTGATTCCAGAAGTGAAATTTGTCACAGAGCTACATTAAGCTTCTCCCAGCACTTTCTCCCCTCCAGCCTTTCATTCCCAACTCTGCATTCTCCATCCCCACCCTGTCCTGGCCCAAGTGTTTGAGAAGATAAAGACTGAGCACGGTGAAGATCATTTGGAAAGGCTCCATTTTTGCTAACATGCTCATTACCAATGGAGCTTGGTCACTTACACGAGTTTTGTATCAACAGAGAGCACAGGAATTAGCAACTAAAGGAAAAGCTTAAGTGCTCCTGTACTACAAAACAACAAAGCCTAATGTAGACTTACACGCTCTGTACTCTAGGCAGTCGGGGTAGCAACTTAAGTGATGTTCCTGCACCACATGCTTCTCCCTAAGCAAAACCAGGTCTAACAACATACCCCATCTAGTAAAAGGTCCAATTCAGATAACATGTAAAAATGACAGAACACAGAAGGAGAAGGAACTTCCTTCTTTCTGTCCCAGCTCTGATGTACTAACACATCTCATTCCTCTTCCTTTCCAATCTTCTTCCCAAAAGCAGCTTCAGGATAGAACATGGAAATTGCTTGATGTTCACAGATGGCAGTAGAACAGTCAGAGCAATATTCAAATGCTTTGAAGAGAGCTCCCTCCAGTAGCTAATCTGGAAGTCCATCAGTGTAGCACTCTCAAATAGCCGAAGAATCTGTTCGAACAGGAGTTACGATAAAACCCAAATCTCTTAAAGACAGAGAACCATATTTGCTTTGTAACTCCCACAAGCATCAGCTGTCACTTCGCTTTCTTTTCACTTACAGGCTTGAAGAAGCAACAACACTTGCTTCATAAGTGGTCCTGAAACTGTGCAGAAAGGACAGAGCTTCTCCGTAAGTTGGAGACAAAGACCTCTTGTAATCCTCAGAGTCCACCTAACAACGTTTGCATTAGTGTTCACAGTAAAACTTACTAGCCCTGTGCAGAAGAGAGTCCCTTTCTCCACCACAAAGTTAACGCTTTGCCATCAACTAATACTGACCCACCAGCAACAACAGTAATGTTGTGCTGTAGATACTAAAATGTTTGGGAAATCTGTGCTCCAATTCAGTTGTCCCTTCTTCATTTAAAATACACAGGTATGTGTTTTCCAGCATCTCGCATTAACTTGCGTGTACTTGCAATGAGATCAGGAGACACTCCGTTAAGTTGTATGGTTTTCTGTGTCAAACACTGGGATAAAACTCTGGAAAAATCCCAATTTCTTTTCAGAAAATCTAGAAAAAAGAAAATAATTCTAACCTATCACAAACTAAGGATTTCCAGAAGGTGTTTTGTTTAAGCTGAAAATGCAATTCTTAACAACCATTTCTTATTCGTTGTCATATATACAGGGTGAATTTCATCCTTTGTAACTCAAAGGAGTTGATTTACTCATCATTTTAGACAGCCTGTTCAGACAAAAGAACCCCAACAACCAAACCCAACAACAACCAAGTGTATTAATCTCACTAGGAAAGCCTTTGAGAGCTTCATTATTTCAGGGTAATATAAAGCTTTAGTGTGAGGTTTGCAGAACACACCTCCATTACCTTTTCAGTCCATGCTTTGGCAGCTGCTGAAGAAAGAGTTAACCCCAGGACATTTTCAGATCTAGAGACTAAGCCTAATGAGATCAGAATAATAAGATTACCATAATCTGCCTCACACACGTAGCTCGGATCAGCCCTAATCTCTTCATATTGAGACAGATGGAAAAAGCATGAAATCAGAGATAACAGGAGGCCAATTTCCTAGAATAAGCAGCTTTGTAAGGAGCACTGTAGCTCTAAGTCAATATTTTTCTAGGTCTGGACCCGTTTAGCCAAGTCTAACACAACATATTGGAAGGGAGAATCAGGAACTCCAAATCCATACTCCATAAGCAATAATAGTAATACATTAATGTAATTATAATATACTGCAGAATATTGAATGTACTGAGACTTTAGCCAATCCCATTCCCAGATGCTTTAACTGGGAACACTGAGTAAAGAGCCAATACTTTGAAAAACAAGGATCTCAAAACTGAACGCGACTGGAGACTGCTCACTGATTTTTACTACAAGGTGGATAAACAGTGTGAAGATGGCAAATCGCATCTGTGACCAGTTTGCCACAGAGCAGGCACAGGAAGGGACAATTTTAATCTTAGTTTAAGATAGCACATTAAAGAGATGCACATAAAGATGGAATGACCCCTTAACTCTTCTGTTCTTCAGGATATGAGTATTGGTGAAGGGAGAGGGGAAGCATGGAATAGCCTCAGATATACAAGATAACTGAGGGTGACTATCGTGGCCACTATCCAGATACCTCAGCAGAACCTGGCCAAGAATCAGCAACAGAGAAACTTAGAGAAAAGGAAGAAAAGCATGCTAGATTTTGGCACTAAATAGGATCAGCAATATGCCTTCAGATTAAATAAAACTTTTAAGGGAAACAGAGGTAAGCAAGAGATCACACAAAGCATTAAAACCAGACTTGTGGCTATAGGATAAATGGAAAATGATTTTTCAAGCACCAAACAGCTCTTAACTTTTTCCAGAACAAAAGGCCTATGCTGTAGGTCAGCAGAAGCCTCAGGCTCTCTGAATCAAAGCAACATGAGACCTTTGAGGCTGGATGTGCAGTTCAGCAGCAGTAGTGTCAGCTAGTAATGCAAAGACCTGAGAAAGGAAGGGAAAGATAAAGGCACCACAAAAATCCCATCTCTTCCCGAGCAGGTTCAGCTGCCAGTTCAGACTAATTGCACCCATAACTCTTAAGAGTACGTCAGCAGTTTGTATGTATCTGCTCTAAGCCAGTAATTTTACAATACGTCTTAACTCAGCCCACAAAAGGCCTGTTCACACTCTTACAGCCCTCATGATTTTGTCATGTATTATATAGACATGGCCACAGTTAATGATTTGGTTGGCATCCACATAAAGCTCCTTCTATTGCCTCAGCCCTGTGTATCTGCATAACTTGCTGCCTGACCTCTTATCTGTGCACTTGAAATGTTAAATGTAACTCTCCTTTGGGGGGAGGACAGGCAGATGTGCACTCTTCCCCCATTTCCTTTTGGGGTGATTCACTGGCAAAAGCCAGAAGAGAAGACCTGATCACATGAGTTCTACAGGGCTGGTCACTCAATTCTGTCCACACAGAAAGGACAGCAAAACCAACAGTAGTGGAACTTCAGGTCATTTTTTGCTATCAGAGTCCTAACCTACCTGCATGTAAACAAACCCTTGCTTAAACCAAGACACTTTCATAATGAGATTATAAATTCACTTATAAATCAGCACTGACTAAAATCAAGAGAAATCAATGAAGCTTAGCTTGCCCTGTACAAATCAAGGCAACTCCAGTGCATACAACTAACAGCATTAGTGATGCAAGAGCTCAGCTTTCCACAGTATTAAACCCCAACATTTAAGGCACCTGAATACTAATGTAGCACTAAGGACTGCAACTGTATTCATCAGAGATTTGTTAGGGGCAGGGTGATGCTTTTAATTAGTGTCTTTTTGATGGATATAGCTTACTGAATCTGCTTTTACTGATTTATGTCTAGCAACATCTTAAACTGGAGAGGAAATGTACAGGTACTTGGCTTGGCTGATCTTCACAGTGAGGATATGAAGAGAGACAGGAACTCTTCTTGTTTTCCAGTAACTGCAAAGCTGCTCAGACTTCCTCTCTAGCGGGGCACGCACACAGACACAAGAGGAAGACACTTGCAAATGGTTTCTGATCAGAACCCTGAACATCATCTGACTCATTCCTGCCACATTTGCATAACGCAAAGCACACCGAGAGGTCTTGCAATGAGAGCAGAAGTGTGGTATCAAACTAAGCACACTGAGGGCAGTTTGAATAATGGGCTCTAGAACATTATACCCACTTAAAAACACTTCAGAATACATGAAATGAAACAGAACCAAACAAGAAGAAATGAGATGAAGCTTTACTGTAAAGCATTACATTAGCACCACTGATTTTCCTGCCCACATTACACTGAATAAGGGAGAAACAGAGGGTAAGAGAGGCCCTTTAATGAAAAAAGGTTTGCAGGGGGCTTGCTTTTAGAGGCCTGAGATGGCACATTGCCATTTCCTTGCACCCAAGTTTCAACCCAGCTCTCAGCAGGGCATCAGCCACACTTTAAAACACAGAACACCAAACAAAACACACCCAACCTGGTTGGCTTTAGAGAAGGTAACAAAGCCACCAGCCAGCAACCAGGACCCTGCTGGTATTGCACTAAGAACCTGAAGTTAATGGCAGTTCAAACAGTCCATTCCTACACACAGTTCAAGCCACCACTGGAGGTTGTTATGAGATAGAACAGAGCTTTCACCCTCAACTCTGGTCATTTCCACCTGGTCAAGTTCTACTAAGAGAAAAATACTGCAAATAACAGATGTACTTAAGGACCATTGTTAGCCAAAGACATCAGGTACACTCCAGATTCAGACTTCTGGGATCAAAAATAAAAAACAAAACCCAAAAAAGGCAAAGAAACAAAAACAGGAAAAAGGGATTTCAGTGGATTTAGCACCTAAATAACCTTTGTGAAAGTATATTAAACCACAACTTTTCTTCCCAGGTTTTGATAAATGTTTCTAACAATATTAAAAGCCTGTAAAACCAATCTGCACCAACTGCCTGTGCCCCATCACCTTGCTAAAAGTGCCCAAGCACTGGTTTCAGATCTAATTCCTTCATTTCTTTTCCAGGTTTCCTTAACTCATGAAGGCTACAACCTGTATGTTAATATTCTTCATTTTATTAGGAAGACTTGGGTAATATACTCACTCCATCCATCCATCCATCCATCCATCCATCCATCCATCCTTCCCTCCCAGCTTTTCCCCAGCTGCCAGACACACCAGCCCTTCCTGCATGAAGCTTCTCCAGCGCTTTCACAGTGACTCGTGCCCTTTGCATACATAAACCTCAATAGGGAAATACACCAAATTCTATAAACACACACACTGGGGTTGGAGTACTCAGGTCTCTTGTTGATCTTTAATTCACCTTAACTTTAAGAAGAACTGTATGATTGTTTTCACTCTGCAATGGAATAATGAACTATTATATCCCAGAATCTTTTAATGACATTGAAGTTCAGCCTATTTTTGGGTCACAACAGGACTTAGTGAAAAGTGTTGGTTCGTTCCAATGCTAATCCATTTTTCTTTCTCCTCCAAACTCATCGTAGGATTTTGGTGCAATTTCTGGACAACCAACAGTCTATAGAATGAAACACCCTCAAACTCTGTACTCACCAAGCTGGAATAACAAAATTCAGTATTCCAGTGGCCTCAATTTAACCATAAAAAGCCCCAAAATTTCTGGCAAACCAGGAAAGATTGGCCTTTCAAAGAGAAAAGAAAACCACACACCCCACCAGAGCCTGTACAAATAGACTGGAAGAAGAACCTGCTTTGATAACTAATGCTAGACTGAGGAGCTGGAGAGAAGGCCAGCTGAACCATACACAAGGAATCAGAAGCTGAAGAATAAGGCTCATTCTTTTAAACAAGAAAAGCTATCCCAACTACACCTAATCCCCAAAAGAAGCCCATATGGAATGCCATAAGTCATCATGAACGGCAAAAAGTTAAAAGATACCAATAACCTCCTCTTTTGGAAAAGAAGGGGATGGACACCATGCAGTTAGGACCCCAGAGCTGCCTGATGGTCTGGAACATGGACTCATTCCAGCGTCACAACAGCATTCCTACCCTGACTTAAACTGGGGAAGCACACAACCCAAGAACTAAAAAGCAAGTTTAACTTGCATTCTACCCCAGAAAAAGCCCAAGCCCACAGCTGTAGGGACTTACTGAGAGGAAAATCCTGAATTACACACAATAGGGGAAGGGAGAGGGGAAAATGAGCAGCATAAAAAGAGAAGGGGGAGAAGGGAACATCTGCACATTGAAGAGATGCTTTAAAAAATTCCCCTTATGTTATGAAGTTCCTCTTTCACTTCAGAGCTAATAAAATAGCTTCAGTCCATGTACAATTCTGTCCATGAAAGGAAACTAAAAGGCTTAAATAGAATTTGCTCACACCAACTTAGAGTAGGAGAACTGTGTGTATTTATGAGACTGAGCCTAAAGTAGTCATTGTCATTCACTATCATATGGATTGGGAAAAGAAACACTTGTCCTAAGTTACTCAGGGGTAGGGAAAAAGCCAGTACACTAATACAGGCATAATTTAAAATAGATGCACTACCTACAATACCTCAGAGGAACAGAGAAATAGAAACCTGATAAGTAAGTACTGATACATGCTTCTTTCTTTTTCTCTCTTTCTTTCCTTTTTTATTAATATAACATACTATTACAAACACCATCAATCTCTACACGAGAAGTCTATAGGTGCTTTCTTAGCTAACAGGCAAAAAAGAAAATCCAAGAGGCTCTTTAACATGAATAATGCAGAAATGCAGATTCTAAATGCCAAAAGCAGTAACTTGCTCCAGAATCCTGGAATCAAGGCAGCTGAGGCACCAAATTCTTTATGGAAAAGCTCAGAGATAACTCAAACCATCTCCTAATTAGTGGCTCAAATTAGAAGGAACTGTTCCAGGTCAAGAACAAATTAAAACAAGAATAGAATTCGTTCAGGCTCCATAGTAGTAACCTGGAAGGGATATCAGAATGCAGGTCACTCACACCCTGGGGTATATTATTTGACCACAGACTAATTTTAAGCTCCCAAGTATGTTACAGCAGCACAGTGTCTCCATTGTAAGTCTCAGTAAAAACTAAGGCACTGAAACTGTCCCTTACTGGGAGATTCCAATCGGGAGATCAATGCCTTGACCACACAGAAGTCCCCCCAGGGCCCTGACAAAGGGTCAATCGTTCCTACACAGCCAAATAGGATTTTAGGCCATGTGTTAGCTATGGATGCATTCAAAAACCTTCCCAAAAGTGGAGTTCCGAGAAGACCTCAATAAGTAAAGCCACCTCAAGCGTGCTCACAGACCAGGATCAGACCTTATCAGCAGGTATCAAAAACGTATCTTGCACTATGACAGATGCCAGCTGGTCCCAGCTGGTCTGCAGCCATAAAGCCTCCCTGGAATGCAGCTCTTCAGTTCAGCTGACTGTCAAGCAGCTGTTTGGAAGCTGTGCTCTTCTGGCAAAGCTATAAAGCAAAAAGCATCTTCACCTCAGAGCTCCACTTAATCAGTGGCAAGAGAGAACAAAAACGTAACTCCATATAGAAGGCAGATGAATCACTGATTGAGAGAAACTAGAAGAGTTGCAAGGCCAAGACCTGAACTTTTCTTGGGTTTATGTGGGTTGCTTGATTTCAAAAGAACAACTCATGTTTTTTGGCTACTCATCTCACAAACACACTCACTAACAACACAGAATCCCCTCTGCTCAGTGGCGTGATAGAAGGTTAACATGGAAAGCAAGGGGTCGGTGTCCACAATGGAGGGAGGCTGTACCACAGGGATCCCAGGAAAGGCTGTGCTGCTTAACAGCTTCACCAGTGAGCTGAAAAGCTGACAGAGAAGTGGCAAAGTTCACCAAGACATACTTGAACCTTAAAATTCATGAGTTGCATGGATAACTTAGTACTAAAAGACCAAGTGATAAATGTCAGATTGAATACAACATGTGAAATAACATGCATGAGGAAAAACACAGCCAAACCCCCAAAGAACTGTAACTATACAAAGCTATGTTTTAAACCAACTATTACTCCTCAGCAAATACCCCAGAATCATGGAGGCAGTAACCTGAAAACAGATTAGAAACGTTACCTAATATTCCATATGAAAGAACCAAATGATTTTGATTCTGTAGGTGTGTTCTGTGTCAGGCTCTGAATTCTGTAAGTACCTACACTCAATCCATCTCGAGAAACACCGAAATAAACTAAAGCAGTTGAGAAAGGAACAAAGATAAAGCAAGTATGGGATGGTTTATGCACTATAGGATAGCAGACACAAGAGGACATCTGCAAACATACTATTCTCAGTACAGGAAGAGAGATTTTCCTGCTGTCTCTTGCAAGGGGAGGAGGACAGAAGCAGGGGGGAAGTCAATAACATTACCAGGTAGGATGTTTCAAACCGACAAAGGGAATCACTTTTTTCCACACAGTACACATTTACATGATGAGAATTTAATGCTATCGCATACATATGGACTCAAAATGGGTTTAGAAAGATACACAGAAGGTGTGACCATCAGTGGCTGCTAAAACATAATAGTCCAGGTATAGCCTCCAGCTGAGAAAGTCACTAAAGCCTGCCTATGGGAAGTCAAGACCTTCTGCAAGGAGGATGATGATGCCCAATGCTAAATGTCTCATCCCAAACAGCCAGCACTCCAGGGGTCCATCTAGCCCAGTCTCTAATGGCAAATAAGTACAGATATTCAAATAAGAACAGAGGAAGGTGTCCCTGCCCATGGCAGGGGGTTGGAACTAGATGATCTTTAAGGTCCCTTCTAACCCAAACCATTCTATGATATGTGTAAAGAGCTTCCTATTATGTTTAATCATGAAAATGGCATATAGTGCACTTCAGATGGAAACTGCTCTCAGATAATAGAGGACAGTATTTTAACATTATGAAGGGTAGAATTTACTTCCACAGGAGAATGCTTAAAGCATTAATCCATTATAAAGGTATAATAAATGTAATGTTATTCATGGCAACAAACAGCGAGTAGGAGAAAGTTGGCTAATACTGGTAGCTGACAACATGGTACAAGAGCCATGTAAAGGGTCAGCTCAGACCTGTCTATGAGAGTGCTGCAAACCACTGCCAAACCCAAGCACACTCCAGCAGTGTTCCTTCTTCCTCCACTAGGACACGGGAGTTATTTTCACTCATTTGGGTGATGCCCCTCAAGCCTCCTCCCAGTTAGTGACCATGACTGAGGGAATAAAAGGTGATTGTGCAAGAGTTTGATTAGGAATTGCCAGATTTCTCACTTTGGACTGCAATCCTGAACAAAACCACCTAAGCCCTGTCAGATTCAGAGCAAACTAAGAAAGAGGTAGAACCATATTTGCTTTGTGAGGACTTTAAGCTAGGGAGCCCAAAAGGATCTAGAACTGCACCCTTAGATATGGCCACAGTACACTAATGTGCAGTTCATGCTAGTCACCCTGGCTGGGTTTCAGTGCTGGCCAGGCTGCAGAGCAGCTCTTTTCTCAACATTTATTTAGTAACTTCAGCTTTTTTCAAAGTTAAAAATCATTTTTCTTCTCCATTAATAATCATATGGGGAAACTTATTACTCCTGATGCAAACAGCACCAACAGCATCTCTAATCTTCCTGCAGCATCTCGCACATGTTTGTAATCCAAACAGAGGCGAGTGGAATGAAACCCAAGCTCTCCATGGAAAAGAAAGTTCAAGCAAGTTTATAGAAACATCGGAAGCCTCTTTTTACCTATGCTCTTCCTTTTTACATTACCTAAATAAACTGAGGGGAGGTAACAGCTTGCAAGATGTCCAGACATATCAAGCTGTGAAGGAAGGGTGGAAGCTGTGTCAACTATAAGCACTGTGGTTAGCTCTGGTTTTTCTGACCCTGTGAAGAGAGTTAATTTTAACCTGTGTCTTCCTAGGTAGAGTCCCAACAGTCTTCACCCATCCTGCCACAGAGCAAGTTTACACTCTCAACCTAAAAGGCAATTTTCAGGAAAAGAAAATGAAGAATGCATCACCTCTTGCTAAGGAGTAAGGAATTGTCAATATGGTTTGATGCTGGAAGAAGGTTTAAGCACCCTGGTACAAATGCTCAAAACATTAGTTTTTGACAAGCTGTAGTTTCATGAGAGGTCAGAAAGAGGCATCAGTGCAAAATGTATCTTGAGAAATAAGGACAGAAGTGAAGGCAAGGAGGAAGCAAAAGCAACTTCTGCTTCCTCCATTCCAGCACTCAGAAGAGAGCCTGAGCTGCCAGATCAGGCTTTATCACTTCCAGGGTTCATCTTAACAAAGTATTCTTCAAGGACATGCAAAACAGTACAGAAACAAAACATTCAGCTGTGGAATATCCATACAAGTTCTCCTGATACAGCCTGAACAAGGCATGTTTATCACGCTGACGTTCCTCTCACCAAAACCCAAGTAGTGTTTGAAGGCAAGGTTGGGAAAAACATTTTAAATGCCAAATTTCACCTTTGAAAGTTTTATTGTACTTCTCTCCTTTGCTGCACCTCCTCCTCATTTCTTCCCTTCCTCTGCAACTGTAGGACACACTTTGAGCACTTTGGCCTTCCCTCTCTGCCCCCATCAAGACACTTGGAGTTTCCCCTTACTAGTTATGCCTCAAGTAGTAGTAAAGATCAGAGCCCAAGATGTGAACAGGAGGTGAGGGAAATAAATACCTCTTAAGTCAAAGGGGAAGATTTTCCAGAGGAACCAGTGAAAGATGCAGCTTAAAATCCCTCCTAGTATTCTGAAATAAACTCACTTAAGGCTGGAACCTAAGCATAGCTCTTTCCAAGCAGACCATAATCAACTGTTAAAAACAGAAAGCAGAAGCCAGATGAAATGGTTAAAACCAAAGAAGTGTAGGGAACAAAAGAACACTCAAAATTTAACTGCACTGGAGCTCAGCACCAGTTGCAGGAGGTTTGAGTGCTGTGCCAGTTTCTCACAAAGCAGAAGGCTGAGTAGCTTAGACCACAAGTCTTCTGCACCAGCAGAGCTGCTAGGATTAGTGGAACCTGCTGGCTCATACATAACTCATGCAGAATTCCCCCCTTTCCTCCCAAGGGAAACAATTTTGCATAAGAGCAGCACTTTTTTTCCTTCCTCCGCATGTAAACCTGTGCAGTTTGAGTACAAGTCAGAGCAAGAAGTAGGTTGGCTCAATGCAGCAAGCATGAATTCCAGAGACAAATTATTTAAATCAGGGGTTTTAGAGACTAACAGCATAATTACAGTTCAGCTGAACTGCAGAAAGAAATGCTTTCTGTTCTGTGCACCAGGCCCAGCTGCAGCGGAGCCAACTGGCGGCTCAGGACAGAGCGTGCACACTGGCATGAACACATGCAAAGCAGCTAAATGAGGCAGGTACCCACTGAACACAGCTACTCTGCAAAGGATTCTCTTTCTCTATTTTGTTTATGAAGGTCAGTAAGGTTTGAACAGCACCATTATAAATTCCTCACTCTACACTGGCTGACAATGTACTTCCTAGACAAAAATAGCTTGTCCTCACTGTTGCCTTCTTTCAGTCACCAATCTGACCTGCCCCCATGGGATCAAAAACCTAATTGATTTGATGGATCTCCAAGAACAGGACTATCTGTTTTCCCAACCTCCAAGAGAGACAGAAGAATCCAGGATCAGGTTCCTGAAAGGGAAAAAAAGCCCCTTTGGTGTCCCAAGACATCTTTAAAATAGGCTTATATTGAGTAGCTACAGAAAAACACTATTATTTAAGTAAAGAGAGAAACAGGCTGAGGGAAATGATGAACACAACCATTTAACATGCAAATTTCAGATGCATGTAGTAAATAATAGGGAAGTATTGCAGAGTAGCATCTGGGGTGCAGGAACAGAATAAATATCCTCGAAATCATTATCTTTGAGCAGTTTTGGGGAATGTCAGTTCACTTCTTGCTCTATTAGAGCTCAGCAGTACAAGCCCATGTGTTTAGCACATGTCACCATGAGAAAACACATTCTTAAGTTTGTTAAACCAATTCTCACTTGAGTTGTCAGATGGTGGCACCAATCATGCATATAAGACACAGGAACAAGTTCAGGCTCCACCACAGTCTGCTTCACAACCGGTTTTCTATGCCATCTGAACACCTACTCTTATGAGGTGTTACAAGATGACTTCAAAGTTGAAGGCATGTGTCACTCATGAGCAGTGCTTTAAATACTGAGCACCAGGGCATGAGCCTAGAACCTTAACAAACAAAGAGCAGCTTGAGGCTTGACAGATTGAGATCGACAATGCTGCTGTTCCACCTCCAAAGATACAGCTATTCGAGGGGAAGGAACAACTCACATGGTAGGTAATGCAAAAAACACCCTAAATAGCACAGAAAGTGTTCTCCCATTTTTCTTCCCCAAGGCCCAAAGCATCTAAAATAACACATTTTACTTCCTTGTATATATTCTAGTCACTAATGTTTGCCCAGCTTGGGAGATAACATTAACTGCCACTGCAGGGCCAGCAAAGGAAATGAAAAAGCAAGAAGCACTGTGGGATAAAGCTGCAGATGAGAACTCAAGTATTAAACTCCTGCATTAAACAGCTTGCTGATCTGCACAGAAATGCTGAATGCATACACTCACCTACTCATCTGCATTTTGAATTTAACAGAATCTTCAGAGTAAACTGGAACTGATAGAGATCAAAGGCAGCTTTCTTAACAAAATGCTAAATAAAGCAAGTAAAAAACCCCAAAACATTGAGAGCTGGTACCTCTTTTCACTAGAGAGCCAGTGAAATGGCTTACTTCTGTGTAAAAGCTCCATTTCTAAATCCATAAAATCAGGTATCAGAGAAAAAATAAATGCATTTCTTTGGTCACTTCTCTACATTCACAAGTCATGGCTTTATCTCCCTGGTCCAGCACCTATCCCATCAGCACTGAAAGAAGGGAGTGAAAGCAATGGGAAGCAAGAAGGGAAACAGGCTTATCCTTTGCTACACACAGCTAATTCAGACCTCCATAGCAGCCTGCTCAGACATTAATGCATCGCATCCCCTGTAACCCAGCATGAAGCACAGGCCAAGTATGTTAGTTTTGAATCCCATAATGTGACGATCATCACTCCAGTTCCCTGGAAGGTAGCTTACCTATGACCACAGAAGATACAGTCCCATCTCTTGACCATGCAATGCAGACATACCTATAAACCTGTAAGCAGAGGGGTGACAAGAGTCCTCACAGCTCTGCTTGGTGCTTTAACTACACTCTGCTGGCAAACCCAAAGGACATTCTGCACTTCAACACCACAGACCAGGAGAAATGTGATGCTACATACACAGTCACACAGGGAAAACTCAAACAGAACTCACCTCAACAGCTCATCAATGTTGCCAAATCCTTTTCTGACATCTGTTTCATGAATGGCTTTAAATGTGTTTTGTTGGAGGCAGGTAGTAGGGTGTGTTTGGGTATTTTAACACTGTTTATTGTTATGGTTCCAGAACTAGCCCTGATTTTTCAAACCTTTCAAGACCTACATAAATAAATTACGAATATAGAAAAGGTTTTAACTGAGTGGTAACCAGCAAGTATGGCAAAATCTGGCATCAGAAGTATAACAGCTTTAAATTAACCCAACAGCTCAGTCTCACAGCAATTGTGAGAAAGTCCTAATGTTATCTTTAGTCTAGATGTATTTGTGAAATTCATCAGGTTTGGTAAATTACACTCCCTTTTTACTCAGTGGAAGATTGGAAGATTTTGGCTCCAGTGTTGTTAGGGAGCT
Organism: Neopsephotus bourkii; assembly: GCF_033783945.1. Classification (NCBI taxonomy): domain Eukaryota; kingdom Metazoa; phylum Chordata; class Aves; order Psittaciformes; family Psittacidae; genus Neopsephotus; species Neopsephotus bourkii. The sequence goes on from NW_026902223.1 coordinate 6,893,250, forward strand.
AATGTTTCATTTTCAAAGAAACAGAATTAGTTTCACCCAGTGCATTTTGTTCCTGAGGTTTAGGCTTTAGCTATTGATTTCTGGTATGTAGCCACTGGCAACTTGAAAGCACAAGGGATTTTATCAAGGGGTCATATAGTTCCCTGCTTATATTAGGCTGAGCTGCACATAGTCAAATTGGATTCCTTATCTCCTCTTGCTTAGTTGAATCCTTATTATAATAAGAAACCAGAAAAGTCTGAATTTCACTACCAACAGGACCCCTCCTCCTCCCTCAAATAGCAGGGCTCTGCACAGAAACTGGAAAACTATTAATACCACATTTATGACACTCTCAAGCCTTTATACATAATCCCTCTTTTCTTCCTCCAACTGAGATGAAGCTTTTACCATTTTAATTGAAATAATAATAAAAATTTAAGTGGGTCCATTAGCGCCTGGGATGTCCCCAGAAAAACTGATTTTATCGGCCTGAAATTCTCACCATAGAGTTATCATAAGAGAAGTGTCACTGAACCAGGGAGGAGAGGACATTTCTGTGCTGGCAGCAAACCAAGCCAAAAGCCCATCACACTGGCTGCAGTTTGACACATGTTGAACAAAGCAGATAAATCATTTAGCAAAGCAAAACTTGAGTTGCTGATTATGTCTCTGCTAACACCTCTCAGGGGTCTGGCACACCGGGCAGAACATGGACTTCACAGAGAAGCTGGAACTACAGCATTTCCATTACACTGGCAAAAGGCAGCTGGAGCTTTAGATGAGCATCATTTCTCCTGGTTATAACAGAGTGCAATATATGTTAAATCAATATAATAAATGAGCTGGGCTGACCACTAGCTTTAATCAGTGTTTTGTTTGACACTCAAACACCAGTAGCACGGAGCTGACAAGGGCCTGTTTCTCTCTGCTGTTAGTGACAAGTTTAAGTAATCATCACAAATAGCTTCTAAATAAACACAAAGAGGCTGTTTTTAAGGAAGAATGTGTTTACTGCTTGCTTGCAAAGCCCTTCAGTCCAGAACACTCCCTATTTACGTCTTCTGTACAGACACACCTTCAGCAATATAATCTTGCTCTAAGCAGGTCCATTCTCTTTTAGAAATACAGACCATGAGTGTGTTCTTTCTTGGGCAAACACACCTTGTGGAGGTTAGGTAGGTCCTTCCCACAACCCTGGGAAGTTCACTAATGAAACACATCCCACCTTCTCTCTGTAGGTTATTATGCACAGAGGAACAGTATTTGAGAAGTTGGTACTAAAAACATAGGCACTGCATAGCTAGGTAGACCAGAAGAATGCAACCTCTTATAGGAGGCATCTCTTCCTAACACAGAACTCCGACTGCCAGGCTGGCAAATTAACTCCATTTAAGATAATTATACTTGTCTTTATGAGTCTCTGTAATTATCTGAGGTTTGTGTTCTTTGACTGCAATATTGATCACACACTGATGACAAATACAATCTTTATCCAAGGCTGCGAGCCAAGGAACACAACCAAAGCACACTTCTGCAAATCAACCACCACATACAACAGTTACCACTCACAGCTCAGTCACAGAATAATGTAGGTTGGAACCTGCTCAGAACAGGTCTAATTAGATCAGCTTGCTCAGGGACCTGACTGGTATCTCCAAGGATGGGGATTCCACAACTTCTCTGGGCAACCCCTTCTGATACTTGACCTATTTCACTCTAAAGCACACAGGGCTTCAATTTCCCTTAACTCAGAAAACGGTTTCTCAGGTATTAAAATCAAGTCCACACCTGAGTCCACCTCCTTCCGGAAAAACAGGGAAGATGAAGGAATGTAAGGAAGGGAGAGAAGGATGAGAGTAAAAACAATTTCACCCTAAAGAAAGGAAGTCTTTGCAGTACTCCACAGCAAGCCATGGATTTCCATTCTCTAGCGCAGACACCACGATGTAACAGGCAATGCAGGTGAAGTCAAAGCCCAAGGATGAAGAAGGAGGGAGACCATGCTGCCCTTGTTGGGCAGATTCCTCCCTCTATTAAAAACTGTTTCACTGGATCCAGTCACACAAAAATGGTTTTCATGCAGGAAGTGAAAATGCCACCTCAGCATCAACTGTTTGCAAACACTCACTCCTCTTCAAGGCTGAGAGAAAGAAAAGGCTGGTGGGAAAGAAGCACGTGAGCAGAGCCTGCAGTGACTGTCCTGTGTTCGAGCAGAGTAGGGGAAAAACCCCATGACTTTGCTAAATGGAACTGTCAAGTGGTCAAGGTTCTACCAAGGAATTCCTTCTTTTAGCAGAGAGGGAAGCTGGTGTGTGCCACACCAAAGTGAACACCCCGAAAGCGAAAGATGCTGACCTCTATTTTAAACCACCACCTGAGCAATTTTCCTTACAAAAACTATCTGTAAGTGTCCCTGAATTCACTATGCTGACAGCTACAGGGAACAGGAACTTATTCAGTTCTTCAGAAGATCACTTTACAGCTATGCCCCAAGCCTGTGACATTAAGAAAAGAGAAAGAGGAAATGGAGCAGTGGTCTGTAGTTCTTTAAAAACGCCACAACATTCAGGATATGCATGAGTATGTTCAGTGCTTCTGCATTAACCATGCAGAAACGGTTATCAAAGCACCACAGTATTAACTGTACTCTTTGGATTAGATGTAGGAGGAATAGAGAAAAGAAATGATGATGAGATGAGACAAAGAATGATGATTTTTCTTCTCTCCTCCCCCCCATCTCCTGCCAAACCACCAGCAAGTATTAGCACACTTTAGGTCTGGATACTTGCCAGTTAGCAGAAAGGCCAACAAGACCAGAAGCTGCTGCAAATAGTTTTGGGGGACATAAAATCTAAGTAACAAATAGAGACTGAAGTTAGCTACTCCCAACTTCAATAAATAGAGCAATTGAAAGGGGAAAAGACTGAAAAAGCATCGTAGCAACCATCGACTATTACAAGTAAATAAAGTAGGAATCCCTCACTTTCATTTTATTTTTACTTATTTAAATACTAGCACAGGGCATCTTCACTCCAGACGGAACCAGAAACCTTTCCTTGCTCTGGAAAAGTAGTATTTAGTGTATTTAAAACATTTAAAGGTCAGCCTGCACCTCCTGAATACCAACACCACACACTGCTACAGAACCAGTGGACAACAGGGTAAGGGGATCCAGTGCACTGCCATGGTTTCAGAAGCACAGAGGCAGCTTTTGCCATGCAGTGCCCACACAAGCAAAGGCCAAGCACTTTTCCTCTTCCCTCAGCTGTTTTACAATTGCAAGCCAAAGGTCAACTATCTTCACTCACTTTTGGAAACAATCCACAAGATTACTAACAACCAGCTTAATGGCTACAGTTCAAATGCTGTTCAATCAAGCCCTGAGTATGTGGGTATGCAGCAGTAATGGCACCATGACATCATAGGCAAGTTATCTGCTGAGGTCAGAGCAAGTCAGTTGCATCTCTGCCTGCTCTCCCCACAGAGAGAAACATGAACTGCGTAAGGAGTGCGAATTAAAGTATAAGAGATTGTGCTCTTTCCTTTGCATGGTTAGGTATAACATCTCGCTATGGAACAGTCCTTTGCCATCATCCTCTTATGAAGAACTGGGGGTGGTTAGTCTGGAGAAGAAAAGGCCCAGGGGGGACCTTACTGCTTTCTACGACTGCCCAACGGGAGGATGGATCCAGGAGGGGCTGGGCTCTGCTCCCAAGGACCAAGGGATGGGACAAGAGGAAACGGCCTCAAGCTGCACCAGGGCAGGTTTAGATGGAGCTGAGGAACAATTCCTTCCCCAAAGGGTGCTCAGGCTGCCCAGGGCAGGGCTGCAGTCACCATCCCTGCAAGTGTTCACACACCGTGGAGACGAGGCCCACAGTGCCATGGGTTAGTGGTGGCCTCGGCAGTGCTGGGGAAAGGTTGAACTTGATGATCATAAAGGTCTTTTCCAACCTGTCTGATTCTATGATTCTATCATAGATGCCACCAAACTAATCTGCCTTTCTTGAGGTGCATTAAGACAGGTGTCTGGATTCAAAGAAGTCCTCACTACATGCTGAGTTATGTGTGCACCACAGCAAAAGGTATCTCAAGAGTGAATGTGCAGGTGCATTCAACAGGTTACAAATTTATTTCTCTTCCCAATTCATTTGAGGGCAGCAGGATTGACCAGCTTCATACAACAGCTCACATGAGGCACATGAATGGGATAACCTGAGATTTCTCAGTCGTGAACGAAGTATGAACAAGACAGATCTGACACGTCAGAGGGAAATTCATTTCCACAACTTGAAACACACTTGAAGTGACCCAGACTTTCAGAATGACAAAGCCCCCCAGAGGTTTGTCAGCCTGAATAAAGTGAACTGTAACGATTCTAATTGGGTTTGGCTTATTTGTCTGAACTTTGCCAGCTTCAGACAGTGACCCTCACCATGCTGCACAGGACTCAGCTGCGTGCTGAAGGATTCCTCAAACTCTCAAGAGATTCCACTGACCTTAGTGATAATCTTGAGCAGTTCACCATTTCTATAAATCAGTTTACTCCTCTATGGAGGAAATCTGTCAAGTTAGTAACCATTTTCAGAACGTGAGCTGAAATACAGTGTGAAGAACTGCTCATCAGCACTAAGAGGAAGTGTTCAGCCTACGGTTTGTGTATGGTAGGAAAACCCCTCTCTTTAGAAAAATGAAATGACTACTGTAGTGTAACACCATACATACACCATGTTTCTGTCACTGGGAACAATGTGTACCTGTGGGATGACATCAAGTGCTAGGACTCAGGAATACAGAATCACAGAATCATAGAATAGTGAGGGTGAAAAAGGACTTTAAGATCATCTAGTTCCAACCCCCCTGCCATGGGCAGGGACACCTCATCAGCCACTGCGTGTAGCTGTGAAAGTTTTAGCAGAGACTAAACTTTCCAAAGTCTAAAAAATAAGTTATTTTTTTCCTTTAATTCTCAGAGAAGAAAATGCTTTTAAATGAATGCAAATTTTACCAGATATTTTTTTCATGTACTTCAGTAAATTTCTGACCAAACTAGATCAAAATAATTAAGAATCCACTTTAAAATAAACCATATTTCATTATGCTTCAGTTTTTCCTTCCTGTTCAGAATGTGCTACAAACTGACCTCAAATACACTATGAAAGCTGAGGGTAGCAGTAACCCAAAACAGGCAAATACAGCTCAGGTTAAGAAAAATAAATGCAAGATTATCACAGAGGTTTCTAAAACTCTGACAGTCTTAAATGTTTAAAAGCAGCAAAAGGAAATATTCTGGTCTTTTACAACAGAGGAATTAAGGTGTACAGGTCTTTTTAGGCCAAGTATGAGACAGGCAGGAGCAAGATACACACAGATACAGTTATCTTAACAGTGGGATACATTTTTGCAACCTGTATCTGTTGATGGCTACACATTTTACTGCTCTTTTAACAAAGTCACAATTACGTTACTGAAATATCAGTTACAAAAGGCAAAAGTTTATCCATAAAGGTTGGGTTTTTTCCAACTTATATTCAAGAAACAGTTAAAATCAAGCCCTTCCCTAGCAAAAGTCTTGCGCATATGCATAATCCCATTGAGGTCTGAAGACTTGATTTGTCAGCACATACAGAGTTACAGCATTACATCTGCAGATAGGCACCTCTCAACACTGCTCCTATCTACTCAAAGCATTTGAGGAAGAAGCAGCTTAAAATACATCACACCAGAAGGGTAAAGCCCATCTTATGGGGAAATACTGACTCTGAATGAAGCTCCATTAAAGCATTCTCTAATATGGCTCTAAGGACGTGGGAGCAACAAAGCTCAGAGCTCTGCTTCACTGAGGTCAAAGCACTAGGGGGTTTTATCCAAAACAGAAAATTTTGGGCTTGTTCTGCATCCAGTTTTTTAAATAAAGCTTTAGAAATACAAATATGTATCAAATTCCTTAATACAGCCAAGATGAAGCCTAAAAAGCCTTTGATAATATTGAAAAAAACTATAGACCAGAATTCCTCTAATGCACTCCAGCATCCACTTACATCTGCACAGATCCATTAAATATTCAGCCACAAGCTTATCACTGGAGCTCATGAGGACTGAAGATAAAATTCAGTGCCAATATTTGACAGCCTGATGCTAAAGATTATCTACTGAGAAATAATCCAATCACTGTTCTTTGCTACTGGAATCCCTGGCAGGAGCAAAGGAAAGGAATATTAAACTGATCTTGATCACTTTAAGGGGTTTCCTCTCTTTGAAGGGAATTCAGCGTAGAGACCAGTTTGTACTTCTGCTTATTTGCTACCATGTTTACGACTAAGTTTTCAGATATTCCAATCTTAGAACAGAGAGAAATGAGACACTTTGGGATGCATGATGAACACAGACACCAAACTGTGTCCTGCTCATAGAGATAAGGCTGGGATTGAGGAAATCTTGAGGTATCCTACGAAGAGGAGGCAGCGTTCCCTGGGGACCCAAAGAAGGGTCAGGTCTGATAGACAGGAAGAGAAGCTGAAAAGCCCAGGGGCAAAGGAGTGAACTCCCGAGTCCTCGCCCTCCGCTTACCTTAAGGATGTCCCCCCGTTTGAAGCTCAGCTCGTCATCCGCGGTGGCTTTGAAGTCGTACTTGGCGATGGCTTCCATGCTGGGGCTGCCGCGAACGGCGGTGCGGGCGGTGGGCAGGAAGCGCTCCCCGAAGCCTCCGCTCCTCCCGCGGCCCGGCTCCGTCCGAGGCGCCGGCCCCGTCTCTCACATACAGGGAGGCCGGGGGACGATCCGCCCTAGGGGAGGGGGAGGAGGAGGAGGAGGAGGAAGAGACGGGCCATTAGGGGAAGTGGCACGGATCGATGGCCGGGGCCGCGCCCAGCGCCGCTCCCTCCGCCCGGCGCGGCGCGGCTGCCGCTTCCTCCCGCCGCCGCTCGCCCAGGCCCGGCTCACCGAGTGACACTTCCCGCGGCCAATGGCCGCCACGACTGCCCCGGGGGCGGGAGGCGGCTCCGCAGCCGGTCCCGGCCCTCCGGGAGGAGCCGCGGGCCCTCGCCCCCGGGCGGCGGCGGCAGCAGCAGCAGCAGCGTCCCGGTGGTGCCCGCGGGGCAGCCGGCCTGGCAGGGCCCGCCCCTCCCGGGCAGACACCCGCTCCTCGCGGTTGTGATCACCCCAGCACCGCCCGGCCACCGAACCGAGCCCCGGCAGCCCCCGCCGGCTGCAGAGAGGAACAGCCCGCACCCTGCACCGGGAAGGATGGGTCTGAGGATGCAGCCGACAGCAGTAACTCGGGTTTTTTCCATTCATTTGAATACAGTGACACAAAGCACAGAGGGCTTCTGGGGGTCCTCTCTAAAAAAAAAAAAAACTTCCTGGAACTGAAATGCCCACCAAAGTGTCCTCAAATAATATTACAGAGAGACAAAAGTTTGGGCTCACTCTAACATGAATCCATCCCAAAATTCCAGTGTCTTGGGCAACAGAACGTTTTAAAAGCACTTCAAATGCACAGCATGAAAATCAAGATGTTTGTTTATCTCTTAGGAGCACAGAGAAGGAATGACATCAAACCCAGCAAGGAACAGGGAAACCACTGGAAAGGCTTAAATCTTGATCTTGGGTTTGAATTGGAAGGATATAATCGAACTCCAGCTATGCTGGAGAGCAGAGAAGATACAGGATCAGGAGAAAATCAGGTCTGTAAGTTCAAAGCTATTGTGAAGGCCCAGCAGAGAGCTGGTATCTGTCAGTGACAACTCAAGACAGAAGAGCTGTGACAACCAGCAGTGAACCCACGCACCTGCTAATTCAGTCACTGGTTACGGCCCAGAAGGAGCCCTGCCACAAGCAAAGGCAGCAGATGGCAAGAGAATTCTCTCATCTCGGAGAGAAACCTGCCTTACACAAATACAGAGAAGCAATAAACATGCTCCTGTTCCACGAAGCCCATGTTTGCCCAACCTTCGGCTGCCCATAACAAATAACGAAGCTGGAGGCAAACCCCAGAAGGGAGATTTCCATCACAGGAAGCTGGCAGGATAAGAGGTATGTACAGGATTTACTTTGATCAAAAAAAGACCAGCTCAGTGAAGTCCCCATGTGGGCAGGGCTTGGGGTTTTCTCTGGTACTCTCTGGTACTCCTACACAGTGCTGCTGAACTGTCAGTGAGACTGACAGGGCTGTCAACAGCCATAGAGATCCCAACTGAACAATCTGCTACTGCAACCATCGAAAACAAATCTACTGGATCCAAATTTGACCAACATGCATAACTAAATCCAAAAGGTGCATCACCTTTGCGACATTCTGTTGATTCAAAAATACTTCATTTTAGTTTCAGTGCTGATGAAAAAGCATTGTCCTGATGTCAGTCTTCCACACCCACAGCACACTCATACAAACAGCAGCAATAGTTTTCCTTCACCGGGGACATTTTCTCTTTGCCAACTCTGTGTTCACCTCTGCATCTCTGTAACCTGGCCTCTGTTTTTGCTAACTGATGGTATTTATGATTTCCTGCTATTACAGCAATATTAAGGAGCAAAACAAGTAACTGTGTGTGAAACAATGGAAAATGCAAACATTTGTCCTACACCTCCCGCACCTTCCATGGTAAACCTCAGCAGATTCTAATCCTCTCAAGGGATAAGTATTACTGGCAGCAGTGCCTTGGTGGTTCAAGCAGCACAATGCTACATTTGAAGATGGGTATCACTACATGGGTATACAAACACCATCAGCTAAGGGAACACTGCTTGAAAACCCCAAGTTCCAAACCTAAGAATGCAACAGCAAGTTGCACAACAAAGAATACATGATAGGCTCAAGACACAGTTAAAGAAACTATTGCCAGTTGGGAAATGTTCATTTCTTTAGGATACACAAATATTGCCACTGCATTAGCATCTAAGAACTATTTTTTTTAACAGAAGGAGTTACTGCTCAGCTTTCTTAAAGAATCTGACAGAGCATTTCCAAGAACTACACTGGCATTTCCCTGAGCTTAGCAATAGCACAATGTTGGGAAGTTTTCCAGCACAATTCAAGATGAAAGAGATTCATCACACAATTTTCTTCAAGCATTCACTTTACTACCACCATCATATACACTGTCAGCATGTAAAGGAGGGATGCTTCCAGGTACCAGAGCTAACAGCAGCTGCAGTGTAGAACCAAACTTTAAACATCACTTTAGGCAAAAGTGTAGCTGCAGTTTGGACAGGGAAGTTCCATGCAAATTAGGGAAAAGCTTTGAAAATATTAAGCCAAGATACTTACACAGCACATGTCAGAAAAGGTTAAGGTCGAACATCAATTCCCTTGAAGCCACTCAGAAAGCATATGATTTTCACTATTCATGTAAGTCATTATAGACAGTCAGACACAGTTATTAAAATACAAACCAACTGCACAACAAGGACAAAAATCAGCTTACAAGGAAGCAGCTTGTGCTCATCTCTCCCCACTGAGGGCACAGCTGGAGGTATCTGCTATGGGCAGACAACAGAGAAACAACACACTGCGAATACTACAGTGTTCCCCAGCCCCACGGACTTCAAATGGAATCAGACCGGTATGAAGGACTAACAGGCAAAATATGAACACAATGAACACACACCACAAGAATTATCAGATGATCTCACTAGAGAAATGACTGAGATTGCTCCGTTTTTCACCTCTTGCCTTACTGTGATTTGGGGCAAGATACTTCCTCTGCTCTTAAAATATCTGGGAAGGGGGAGAGAAGCAAAGGCAGCAGATGCAGCTACCGGTAAATTCTGATTACCAAAGAATACTGAAGCTGAGGGGGGGCTGTAAGTAATTACAAATACAAACCTGCCAGTGGTAGCCAACAGGAAACAATTCTCATGTTCTTTTCAACAGATATTTCAAAAGCCACTCAGGCAGAGGGAGGCTTTTTGTCTGTCTTACAAACAGCATTTTTTCTAGCAACTGAGAGCTTTCTCATTGTTCTCTTTCCACTGTTTCACTGGAAAGTGATATGGGCAGGAACAGAAGAACAGACGGTTTAGAAAAGCCAAAGCGAGGGAAGAAAGAAGATCCCTTCAGTGGAAGATTTTGCAAAGAATCAGACCCAGGCTTCATCAGCTGCTGTAGGACAAAACATTACAGAGGGTGATGGAAAGAAAAATGTGTGGATACATCATCTGGAAGACACGCAGAAGTGTTAAGTGACAGGCTCTACACAAAAGAATAGAAAGAAAAAACTGGTAAGAGCAGAGCACTAATTCACATTAGCCAAATAAGGAAGTAAAACACAAGAAATGAATGAGGTAAAATAGAAATTATCAACATATAAAGTCCAGACATTCAGGATCATAAATAACACTCCAATGATCTACCACGTTAATACATTTCAACTTCCTTAAGCAAGTCAAGATAGCACAAAGCTACACTAGAGCACAAAGCACAGACAATATTTATCAGATCAAATAATTTTATCAGGTAATAGAAAACTTTTATCTCTGCCCAAATTTATTTATTGCCTTTTTTTTATTGTTGTTTTGAACTGTATAAGCAGCTTTGACTGTTCCAAGCTTTCTGGTATTATGAAATACTTAAAGCACTACATGACATAATCAGCATAAGAAATGATAACTGAAAGGTCTCTTTTTTGGCACAAGTTCCCAATACCCAAAGTTTGCAGAAAAATGGATTACAAGCACCACAGTGTTTGAAGAACAGTAACAATCTGTGACGCTGCATATTCTGGCCCTCGACCACAGGCATTTAGTATTTTCTGAAACAAGGAGTTAACTTCCCTAAACACTATATTTATCTATGAACTGCTCTCCCAGTTATTAACTGTGCTACAGAGTATTTTGCTCTTTAGGTTATAAAGAGATGTCTGAGTCAGATGCTGTGGGAGTTAACATGACTGCATCCTTGTCTTCTACAGATCATTTGAAACTATATTGGCACGTTAAACCTTATGCCCCCCCCCCCCCCCCCAAAATCAACGCTGCATCTCAAGCAGGAAGTTCTGAAGAGAAAGAGGTGGCAAAGAGAAAAATGTCCTTCTTTAGCATAAAGCGCACGTCTCAAGCATGACCCAGAAGGTCTTTGGAGAAAGAAAGGGATGGATGTTAACCTGCCTACAGGGTATTCACAACCTTTTAACCTTTGGAAGCGGCCTGAAGTTACGGAACTCTTCCGGGGAATATTAAAAATAAGCCCCAAGAACAGCTCACACTCCATGCAAGCCCGGCGACGGGGAAAGCGCCCCGAGACCAACACCCGTCCGCGGGATCCGCGGGACAGAGCCGTGTGAGAGCCGGCGAATCTCGCCCAGCAGATAACGTCTCTCCAGCCCAGGCCCTTGCTCCAACCCCCACCCGCCCGGGGCAGCCCTGCCCCGCAGCACCCGCACTCCGACAAGCGCCTCAGGAAGGTCGGGGCCCGCCGGGGCGCGGGCCCACAGCCGCGGGGAACAGGGACAACGCTGAGGCGGCTCCTGCGGAGCGCAGCGGGGAGAGGCGGAACACCCCAGGGGCCCAGGCCGCGGCACCGGGGCTCAGCCTGTCCTCCCTAACACGCTCCAGCAAGGCCCGTGGAGGGCAGAGGAGCCGGGCCCCCCACCGGGAAGGGCCCTTCCCCGCGGCGCACCGGGGCGGGGGCTGAGGGGGGTCGGCGGCCCGCCGCCCGCCCTCCATACACACCCCCCCCCCCGGACTCACCACCGCGCAGCGCTGGGGGCCGCCGCCCCGCCCGAGGGTGCTCGCCGCCTGCCCGGCCCCACGCGGCCCGGCCGCCCCTCCAGCGCCGCCTCGGCTGTCGCTACGGCCCCGTCCCGCGGGCCCCCCCCCGCCCGCCGCCTGCTCCGCCGCGGCCGTTCCCGCAGCAACTCTCGCGAGAGCGGCCGTGTCAGCGCTCCGCGCGATTGCACCGCCCAAGGCGGGAGGGGCGCCTGCGCGCTCAGAGCCCTCCTCGCGCATGCGCAGCAGTGGTCGCGGGGAAAGAGTAGGGTCTGTGTAGAAGAGAGCGGGGATAAGCAGGAGCCGAGATACCTGAGTAGCATGGAGTCTGTATCCATCATCCCCAGGGGAAGGGGGTCATGAGTACAGGGCTCCGGAGGTGAAACCGTGCAGGGTTTATGCCTAGTTCATCTGTAAAACAAGGCAGCCTAGCAAGGAGGGATTCATTAACAATCTCCGCCTTGTTCACACTGTGTTTGAGGGGGCACTGGGGGTACAGACCTCATCAGACTCGAAGAGCAAAAAATACGCCCGGCAGAGACATAACTTGACAACTAGCATCCTTCTGAGCACTGATTAAGGCAGTCAGGCTTTAGGAAAAACACACAACAGTGAACACACATCGCAGTTAAAATATGCACAAGGGCAGAATTAAGATTGCACCTGCAATCATCTAACCTCCTGATGTTCTTTGAGCTTGAAAACAGGCTAATGACAACACACAGTAAAGGTGTTGTTCAGATAAGCACCAGGTCCTAATTCCTTGATAAAGCTACAGAATAAAAGCAGCTTTCCCCTGGCTCTAGAAAGCTCGGTTCTGACCTGGAGGCTTTTACAACTGTAATGAAAGGATGAGCCAGCTACTTCTGGGGTTTTCCCCTCCAGTTGCTCCCCACTCTGCCACCCACAAAAAGATGTGAGAACTGGAACAGAGAGCACAGCAAATACACAGAATTGAGACGCAAGCCACAGGATTCACATCCAGGTTCCTGTAAATTTAGGATTATTCTGGACCAAGACTACATCTAATTTAGAGATAATCAATGTTTTCTTTTAAGCAGACTGAGATGCATATTTCCAGCCTCCAATTAAACCCACTTCTATTACACATGCCACCACACAGGCTGATCTTCCTAGCTGTACTCTGCAGGGGGGTGTCATGGTTCCAACCATATTGAGAATAACATCAGAGTATATATCCTGCTTTGTGCAATTCAGCTTAAAACCATGGTCTGCAAACACTGTCTGCTAACATTCACATTCTAAATGCTCAATAAAGATTCCTGAGAGGTTATTTTGGGATGAAATTTCTGGTTAAAACCCTTAGCAAGGTCCTCTTCTTAACAGCATTGTATTTAAGGGGCTTTAACTTATTGCCAAATTTGGGTGCTGGGGGAGAGTGTGAATTCTCCCAGTACTTCACTCAAAAATTGGAAAGGGTGGGGAACTGGAGCTATAGAAGTTGAGGATATTACAGATGTTTCAGATGTTCTTTCTGAGGATGCAGAAGTGATGCATCCGGGGTGACACAAAGATTGATGAAATCAGAGCTAGATTCCAAGACCACTCCAAGCCCCCAGTAACTGGCTTACAGACTCTCTGGTTTCATGTACGACCTCAAAAAGAGCATTTAGAAGTTCTTAGTAAGCCTTCTATAAGTTAAAGAACATCTCAGAAAACCTAGAGCAGCTACTTTTAGCTGGACTTGAAGAGCCAGACACAGCCAACAGCTGCCAGTTGAATGATGGCTACTTTAGGAGCCTGCAGCTGCCTGACTTTAAAAGGGCAGTCCTAGAAAATCAAACAAGCAACACATTTTACAAATAGCAGAGATCAAAGTGGTCAGAGCAAGATATTCCCAATAAAGGAGCTGCTGAGATGTACTCGCTTGCAAAGCAATTAATGTAGAATGTCTCCCCAGCTTGCAAACACATTCATGCTTTAGAAAAATACACAACTCACTGTGCAAATAGCAGGCAGCTTCACTGCAGCAGAGGCTAAAATCCTGTATAGCTGTAAGCTAGGGTGGAAAAGGCAACAGAGACATTGTTTTGCTAGAGGATCAATTTCAGATGGTTTTAGTAGTCTAGGAATAGCCTGGATTTTCTATGAGAGTTTGTGGTGATAAAGTATAATCTAAGATTAGCTCAGAGTATTTTAAGTACTAAGAGGAAGACAAATCTTGGTGTCTGACATGTCTTCTGGATGCCTTTCTAAACTTCTCAGAGCAGTCTGGAGACATAAATGTCCACAGTTTGCTATCAATTAATCAGAATATTAATCAAAAACTGGTTTTGTATAAACAGCCACTCAAGATTTGCTGTTTCTGCTTGGAATATTCCTATTAATGCCATGGTACTGCCTAAGACAACAATTACAGATAATATAAACGGAAGTTTAACATTAGTAACAGCAGTTACATTAGTGCAAATGTTATGAAGACAAACCCTAGTGATAGCACATCTCTTGTCATAGTCTCTAAACTCTGCTCCACGAATGTCTGTGTCATAGAATAGTTAGGGTTGGAAAGGACCTTAAGATCATCAAGTTCCAACCCCTTGCAGTGCCATTCAATTATTGTGAAAACTTCTCCATTATTAGGACTCAGAGCTCCCACTTTATGTCATCTAAAGATTAACTTTCTAGCATTGTCACAGCAAATGCATGAACTCAGCATGTGCTGTTGTAATGCACTTCTCTGCGTAACAGCAACTCTGGCATGTATTGAGATCTTATTAATATATTCCTAGTTTTAACCACCATCTCAATGCTACTGTACACAGTAAATGTGCTTCTTTGTAGGGCTGATGCAAGAAACTAAATGATAACCAGGAAGATATTCTAGACTGTTTCTTTTCGTTCAAAGGAAGAAAGAAGTGACCTCTCACTCCCACTTGCTGAGAGCATCAACACATGCAACTTCAAAGGTGGTTTTGAAAACTAAGCATCAGAGCTTAAATTGGAGCCCAGGGGCCTCTGCCTCAAACAAAAGAGCAGCTAGAAACTATTGGGAGAGCTTTTGAATTTAGAGAGGGTTCATAGTCAGAAAATATTTGCTCGAGCTTTGATTCATATCTGTTCTCTCTATTGGCAAACACCAGTTAAAAGCTTGTGAATGAGTAGTAAAAGAAGGAGCCTTGTGGTCTCTCTGTTCTTTGTGCACTGTGAGCAAATTCAACTACAGCAGGATCTGTCTCGTGACAGTGCAAGACGCAAAGAGACCAGAAAAAGAAAATCATCTCTCTCTGGTACAGCAGAGACTGCAACAAGAAAAACCCAAGCTTGAATGGAGAATAAAAGTGATCCTTAACTTGCAGTTCCTTAATTTGTAATGTTAGCTTGATGCAAAATTGTATGAGACCAAATTCTCTCAGGCATCTAATCAATCAAGAGGAAAAACCCAACATCTGAGTACTTCAGATACTGTCAGTATCAAAGACAAAACAGGGTGGGTGTAATTGTTGAGAATGAGTAGGAACTGCTTAGAGGTGGCTGGAAACTGTCATCACATCCCAGACCTAACAGAAGGAACCTCTGGCCTTGAGGAAGTCCTTGCTTCACCAGCACTGGTGTTTCATAGGCCCATCAGCTCCCTGACAAACTTGTAACACTTAAGCAATTTCTTTACAACGATGTGGCTTAACCTGCATTCCATGTGCCTCAGTCTCTATCTCTGCTCAACCCCAGGCAGAGGAAGCCTCCCTGGCTAGAGCTCTCCAAGGCAACTCATTTCATCCTTTCTGTAGCCTTTGTTCCTAAGTCCATTCTCTTCAGACATGAGGATCTGTGGTTACCATGAATTACAATTCACAATTGCCAATTTATGGAATTGTCTGTTGCAATGATTTTTTTAATGGCATCTGGCACAATAACTGTACCAAACCACATTACTAATACACCTTTCTTCCTCAGGGACATTTCCTGATTTCAAAGAACTACAGCGATCTTTTTCTTTTAGCTCCTCAAAGCAAACCCTTGACTCATGCAACACAACTGAAGATGCTCAAAATTTCACATTGTGATTCTGTATTATATTGCTGCAGTTCACACAGCACAGCACTATGTATGTGCTACCCAAGTTGTATATTAGCAGCCTGATGTATGAACCAAGATAGAAAGCTTCCTCCCATAGAAAACAATGCAGAGAATCTGTGGGGGAATGTAGAATAGATGTAGTTAACTCAAGATAGCCCTGATCAATTTTCTTGCAAGCTGAAAATGTAATGCCATAAGAGTGTCCTGACAGCTGTAGGGGGACTGACTCGCCATATACCTCCAAGATACACAGGAATAAAGTGGGTGTGGCAAATAGCTGAATGCCAAGAATGTAGGCACAGCAAGGAGACAATGCTGGGAATGGTGCTGTTGACATTTGTTGCATGAACATTATTTTCTTGCCTTTTCCTTCTCACATCACCCCATGTTGGCCTCAGTGTAATAATCATGCCAGAACCATTAAAATCCAAAACTATCCCATTTGCAAGATTGAGTCTTGGAGTAGAAGTTGCTTTATCAAACATGCCTGATGCAATCAAAGAGCAATGACTTTGACCTGCTCTAGGAGGATGCTAAATACTTTGAGAAAACCTAGTATCTATGTGCTAGTCTTAGCCCAGATGCAACAGACCCACTGATACTCCCTGCAGACAGAAAAGGCAACAAACTGCCTTCATTCATAATTAAGTATTAAAATAGTCACCAAACAAGCTTGGCCTATTGATGGAGCCTTATAGGCTTAACTGGTATTACTAGAGGTTCTTTAAAACCTTAATTCCAGATCTAGGTTTCCTGTCTAGATAAAGGATTTACCCACATGCCTGTATCCGGAACACTGTGTGACAGCACAAATTAGAGACTCAGACAGCAAAGCTATGGAAAAAGCCTGTCCAGATGTGTTTTCTGTGCCTGTTCTTTGGAAAGCAGGAGAGTGAATGGATTGAGGATAACTGCTTTGCTAGCTGGTTTCATTTTAGTTTGTAGTTTTCTTAGTGATAAAAGCAGTATCAAAGGGATATAACAGATGTAAACATGTACAGAGTATATTCTATATACAGGGAAGCAGAGATAGAGTGGACTTGCCCAAAGCCATACAACAATGTTCAGCAGCATTAGGAACAAAATTCCTAGTTCTTGATTCCCGAGCCTTGCTATAACCATCAGCTCCCTGTGCTTCAAACCACTCCTAATGCTCTGCCTTTCTCACACACATATTGAAACGTTACCACAACTGCCTGTTTCTGTGAATCTGTCCAAGTGCAGTAAATGTGCTGGTGCTTGTGACCCAGACAGAACAGCTGAAATAGTGTCACCATTTTACAGATCTCAAGAGCACTTGTGAAGCAGCTTAATCACCATGTGAGACAAACAGGGACTATTTTGACTTTTATAGACCAGCAAACAAAAAAGTCAGCTTAGCCTCAAAACTAAGCAGAAAACAAACAGTCCAAAACAAAACTATTCGTCTTATCTGTTCCCAGTGAGCTGGGAAGAATGTAATAAAAGCAGATTCTCTTCTGTACCACATGTGTTTCTATGGTCACAAAGGGAAGAAAGAAAAAGATAGTTACAAAAATGACAACATAGGAAATACTGCTCTACCTGGGACTGTAACAGCCATTGCTAACATTAAGAAATTCAACAATAAAGTGCTGGCTGAGGTCACTCAGAGCTGCTTAACCTCTGAAAGACATCTGTAAAAGGGAACCAGATCCAACTATAGTGTATCATCTCCCCTTTCTTCAGTACAAAAGAGCTTCTGCTTTCTTCCTACTCCCAGTTCAGTCGTCTGTCATTTTCAGGACAGCTTGAAATTGTCAGTTCAATTACCTTTCAGTCTGGAGAAAAACAAAGCAGATGCTGTTTGTTACTAAAAGGCAGAATCTCTCTCTTTTGAGGAATGCAGTGTCTTTTATAATTAGTTATTGAATTATGGTACATCTCCCTTATTTATTAAATAATACACAGGAGCTGGTAAGGAATATCATTTAGCTAAAATGAAATACTATCTTCTCTTCAGCTTTGGTAGAGGTGTTGGTCAGCTCAACTACTGCTTTTTAAGCCTCAGCCTTTGTATCAATCTTCCCCTTTTAATTCCTCTTATCATTACAGACATATTAGAAACATGGTCAGTTCCTAGCATTTATCATGAAATGTGCCTTGGGGTGGGGGAATCAAACACACAACAGTTGCCTTACCTAAACAATATGATATTTTTTCACCAATTTATATATTATTTGTTCAGAAATTCTACTCAAATATTGATTAAAAATGCAACTTCATCTTGTCAGAGAGCTGAACTAACTAAAAAAAAAAAAAAGGAAAAAAAAGATATTTTTTTTGCATACAATACCTGCTTTAAAGTGGTCCTACTCAAATTTTCATGTCTGTTCTACCCACAGCAGCGCACTGATGAGCACTGACTGAAAGGCACATGCAGGGAGGCCAAATAGTTCTCCTGGATCTGTCAAGCACTGAAAGCCAGAGGCGGAAGCTTACTGCAAACTGAGCCATGTCTCTGGCACATATGTCATGGTCCCAAGAGGAGACAGTATATCCCTGCGCTGAGGACATGGGGAGCATGAAATTAAGCTTTTTCAGACTATACAGAGAGGTTTGCAGTAGCTGGTTCCTTTCTGTAAACTCCCTACCAAAATGATATAGGAGGCTTTCACACAGTGAAACAATTCCAAGAAGTACAAGGATGTGGAAAAAGCACCCATACATGCAGAGATAACATTATCTTGTTTAGATTTAGAGCATTCATTCACAACCCCAACATCAAAAAAACAGAGACATTGCTTGCTTGTAGAACAGGTCTCTACACCAAGGTTCTAAGATCCAAAACCCAGAGCAGTTTAGTGCCTCTTGAGTACTTTACAGCATTTGCCTTTTCAGCTTTCCCTCTGCCATTTAGTACTAGAATACATAGGAAAAGTGCTCTCTGGATACCTGTCCTATTTCTGATGCTATAGCCATGTTATCCAATTCAAGGGTGTTTCTGCTCTTCCAACCACCCTGGTAATAATGCCTTTTGATAGTGTTTTTCACTTAATCTCAACACGCTCTTCAAGCATTAGGTCCCTAAATCACCCTGAGGGAGACTGGTAGATCAGATTTATTAAGGAGGAAATAAAAGCACAACTAGGTTAAAGGTCCAGTATATCAGCTCCTATAACGGCACATCTCACTGACAGAAACTCTATCCACACCATACTTGTGAGTGAAAACAGGTTTTATTAGTGGCTTGCTCAAAACCCACAGGGGATCGGTGTCAGAGGGAAAACAGTCCAGACTCCGGATCTCTATTGAAGATGTATCTCTACTCTGACCTTTAAATACAACTTTCTACTTATTAAGTATACTTTATTAGGGATGGAACAATATAAAGAGGAACTAAAAATGCTCATGCAGCACACTGCACAACACACCATCTTATTACAACTCCAGTAACATATTTATCCTCTTCCCCTTCTTTATGGTGTAATTTCATCTCTAAATTATACCATAAAATTCCCCAGACCTGCCATTTTAAACCAAAACCACTTAGAGTGTCACTCAAGTGTATTAAGAATTGCGGGGTTTCTTCGTTAACTGATTCTAGGGAATTGTTCTGGATAACAAGCTCAGGAAAAGCAGTTGTTTTGTGGCTTCCATTCTCCTCACCAGAATTTAGACTGCATTTAAAAAGAGCTGAAACCACACTCCTGCACTCTCTATGTCTCCAGACACCATGCAAGTAGAGTGTCTCAAAGGAATATTAAGTACACTCCCAGAACACTACTTCCTCATCCAAAACTGCATCTCCAGGGAAAACAGTGCAGAGCCTTTGTACAATTTATTGCCGTAACATCGCAAACAGCTGCACCTGTAGCTTAATACACTAATGATCATCAGTTTTGTAAAGCAAAATCTCACATGGGAACTGCTGCATCACAACCTGGGATAATACCCGCTCTGCAATGAATTGCAGGAAGAGGAAAGGGATTACAGCTAAGGAACATGCATCTTTTCGATTTAGCCACTGTGAATTGAGAAGACAACCCCCAAATCTCTGCACAGAGGCACAGAAACTGGCCATCTCCGCCTCACACCTCTGATTTCCTTTCCAGATTCTGCAGTGGCTTAGATTTCTCGTTAGATTACCGGCTCGGTACGTTTGTGTGCTCGCTTCACGGCGGCTTCCTGCGCATCCGGCACCCAGCGTGTGCGTTCACCTCAGGGTACCTTAGAGACTGCCAGCCCGTTGGTTACCCTGCGGCAAAAGTGGCTTTTCAAAGGGAGATCTGCAGGTGTCACCCTCCCCTTGCGGAGGCACAGCCCTGGCAAAGGGACACCCCTTCTCCCTCACACTCCCGTGACAGGGGGATCTACCTCGGCCTGCCTGTGCCAAGGGGATGACGCCTCAGGCCGCTCTTGGGCTCTCCTCATCCCCTCACGCATTCCCCTCACTCCTGAGTCACTTCAGTGCTCTCAGCACCGTCCCTACGACTGCATCGCAGCACCTGGGAGCCAGCGGGATCGCTCCTGTGTCGCCCGGTCCCCTCAGCGCTGCCGCCGGGGCTGAGCCGCCGCTCCCCAGCCCACCCGGGCTCCCCTCAGGGCTAGCCCCGACCTGCCGGCAGGGCGGATGCTTGGCTTCGCGCGCCACCCCGCCTAAGCCAATCAGCGCGCGGCATACGGGGGCCGCGCGGGATCTCACCAACCAGACACCAGCTTCTTGAGGCCGCCCCGAAGCCCCATCGCGGGTCCCCCAGCGCTGTGACGTCCCGTTTGCCAGTGACCCTGATGGCGGCCCCGGCGGCGCGGGGGGAGGCCCGGCGGGCGAGCGGCTTCCCCGCCGAGAGTGCCCGGCGCGGCTGGTGAGTACGGGCCGAGCGGCGGCGGGGCGCGGCCGGGCTCCGTCCCATTGGAGAGCGGCGCTGGGAGGGCCGGCCGCTCCCACAGCGGGATCCCCACGTCGGCTGGAGGCTGCCCGCCATGGCGGGGGAGGCCCGAGGCAGAGCCGGCGGCGATCCCGCCGAGCTGCCCGCCGCCCCTCGGGCCCGGGCTCCCGCGTAGCGCCGTTCCCCTCACGCACCCTCTCTTGGCATCGCTCCGGAGCGGCCTGTGAGGGAGAGGAAATGAAGGAGACCGAGAACAGCCGCCCCCACACGTGTTCGCGCCTCAGCGCACCCGGCGGAGCTGCCCCAGCAGCTGAGGGACACGCTCCGCCTCGCAGCGCATCCCCCGCCAGGCCCCTCAGCCCCGGCAGCGCTGACCCGAACTGGGTGCTCCGGCTGCAGCTCTGTGTTCCGCGTAAAGGTTTTAGGGCTGCCCCTAAATTCCCACTTAAAAGCCTTTAGGAGTTTGTCTGGACTCCTCGGCTCAGCCGGTTGCTTCACTCTTGCTCCTACCTCATCGCAGTCTTGCTCAGCAGAAGTTCATGGCACGCTGCATTCTGCCTCAGACATTCATCCATGTGAGGTACTTCCGAAAGCTGTGATATCCATGCAGTTCTTGGATTATGATACCGCTGTTTGTCTGTTGTTCAGGAGCTTTCTCCTATCAGGATAACACAGGCCGTGGTTGATAAGAAAAGGCCTAGCAATCCCAGGTAAAAATCCCTTTACATAAATACAAGTTTGTCTTAGATGATACTATCTACCTAAAAAGTAGCTAGAGAGGAGCAAATAGTGTTGGAGCACACAGTTTACAAGACTCACTGAGCCTTCACAGGACAGCCTGTGCTACAGAAGAGTTTCTTTAAGCTACTCTGACCCGTCTTAAAAGTTACCAAGATAGAACCCTTCTATCTCCCCAAGGCCACTGCCAAGTAGTACACAGCATTAACTTTCTGAGACAAGGAGGCAGTTATTCTGTGCTTGCTTAAAATCCTATTATCTCCTAGCAATTGCAGAATAAGTTCCTAACTGAACAGACAGCTCATATGCAAGGAGGTGCAATGGTATAGGGGCACACGACCTCTATGAAACACTTTAGGTTCCTTAAAAGAGCATGTTTATACAGAAACAAGCTTCCTTAAAAAGGGCTGTACTGCACTGAACTACAGGGCCTGCTCAAATATAGCCAGATTTGAATAGCCTACTAAGCAAACTAAATTTGCTTTCTAAGAAGCCTGTTCAATACAGACATACACATAAATAGCTACACTGTGATGCCTTTATGCAAGGTATCTTCTGTTCTTGAAAGTAGTACCTTGTATTTCTTTGTTGTCTTTCACATAAGTACATTAAAACACTTTATATAATACTGCTCTTAACCATAACCTTTTAAATAAACACATTGCCAACATTTTTTATCATAGGATTAAGGTCCCTTTTAATCTAGGTTACAAAGTAATCAATATTGCTACTGCAAGCGGAACCAAGAAAACAAACTTCCTTCCTCTGGTCTTCATGCTACACTATAACTGTTCCAGACTGTGTATCTTTAAAGCTACCCTTACTTCTTCTGTTAGAATCCTACCCAAAGTACCTGCTAGAAGCAGCCACAAACACTCCAAAGACCACAGTGTTCCACCAGGAACATAGCCCTGAGGGAGTATTTGTATCACCCCTCTGGTTGGGTGGGACCAGCCAGGAGCAGGGCTGGGCCGTGAGGGATTGGCCAAAAGACAAGCCCTTCTGTAGGGTGGGCTAAAAAGAGGCCTAAGGGGGCTTGGGTAATACTGTTCTGCACCTAAGGTTGCAAGGAGGAAGATTTGGGTTGGGGTACCACCTGTGATAGTGTATATGGGACCATCTGTATGCTAATTGTGGCACTTTGGAGCATTATCTGTAATACTCTTGAGTGACTAGTGTAGAGAAGTTCTTAAGGAGATGTAAAGGGCTCCTCTGTTTTCCTTTCACAGTAGAGTGAGTCAGCTCTCTGCTCTAATTCTAGACACAGTTCATCAGACAAATGTTCATCATAAAACTTTCATGGAGCTGCTTCTGAGAATAGCAAAATAGACAAATCTCTTGAACTGATCAGTGTGTTCTGCATAAGGGCTGTGCTTTGCATGAATGTAGGAGCTTGGTCTGATTAATGCCCTCCAGGTGCTGCTTTGGGGAACTCCCAATGAACACCTTCCATCAACATGATATTGTTAAATATCTTCACATGGCAAACACTGGTGTGGGTTGGTTTTTTGCCTAGATTTACTATAAACTATGCATACAACACCCTCATTTATAACCTGGAGTTAAGAGAAAGAGTTGCACTTTTATCTGTGAGTCAGTGTACATTGATTTGCTGGAAGGTTCTATAAATACACCACCAGCTTTTTGAATCTTATTTTGGGCTGCTGCCTTTTTGTGGGTTTGTAGCATTTCAGGGTGGGTTTTAATGGAGGGAGTTATACAATCCTGATTCCCATAATAACCATCATCACAATGATGAGTGACAGCTGCCACTTTTGCAGTGAATTCTTCCCTACATTTGCTATGAAATGCTTTAGTTGCCGTTCAAGGCATCGTGCCACAAAGCAGATGATGTCTCAGCGCTCTGCAGAGGCTGCAGGGGCCCCTCCATCTTTCACAATTGAGCCTTTTGTTGCATTTCCCACTTTGATCCAGACTGTACACATGCTGTCTCTTTCTGTGGCAGACTTAGGGTACCTGAAGCAGAAAAAATGAAGCAATCCTTTAATTCCCAAACACTCTCTTTTAACAAAGTAAGGAAAAATGAACACAGCAAAGATCTTTCATATTTACTGTCCTTTAAGCGCTATCAGCCCCTGTGGAAGCAGGAGGTAGACTGATCTGATTTGATCGTTCTTTTGACCATATCAATCAGTTAATTCTCAACTTACCAGAACAAAATTAAAACAAAAATAAATGCCTTCTTTTGGTTGTGTGACATCTTGTTTCACCAGTGTTAATCTTCAAGTCTGGCAAGTGTGCCAAATCACAGCATCAACTAGATAGGAAAAGACCTGCCATTAACTATTTGCTATTCCCCTTCTACCTCCTTGTTGCTCAGCTTTTGTTTTAAGCCACCACTGCCCTTTGAAACAAGTCTAATGTGCATGTTCTCTGCTGAAGATTACTATTGAGAAAACTCCTGTTGAGTAAGGGTTAAACACAAAAGTACTTTCACCTCCAAAAGGCACATTTGGCAATTGGAAGACAAACTTTTAAGTTCATTTGGAGTTTAATCCTATTCCTGATTCAAGGTGAAGTAGATCTCTAATTGTTGCCATTTAGCAAGGGAAGTGTGAAGTCAACAGATTCTTCACAGCCATGAACAAACAAGATACATGACCACTGCTGAGTTGATAATACTTAGCACATATACAGCACTAATTCAGAAGATCTCGCTTACTTTACAGATACTAATAAATAGACTTCACAGCCTCTCTCTGAGGCAGATCCGCCCATCCCTATCTATAATCTAGGGTTAGTGAGGCAGAGGATGTTCAGCTGGCCCTATTTTTGACAAGGTTTTTCACAAGCGGCTACTGAACCAGAAGTGTGGCTGCCAGCTCACTTGCTGGAATTACTTTGTGCTCTCAGTGAGTCTCAAAGCAGGTCATTGACAGTTCCACTTGGGACATCTTTGGAAGTCCATAGATCAGCAAACGTGCCCATGTTGCAAATTATCAGCTACTCATGAGGACGAAGACTGTGTGGTTGTGCTGTTATCAAACCCATCAGTTCTAATCTAAGCCATTCTGTACAAGGCAGCTGCTTTTTTTGGTTATTCTCTGTTCCCCCATGTTTCTATTCTTGGTGACAGCTCAGGCTTCTGCTCCTGAGGAATCCACTTTTGGCAGCAAGAAGTGCTCAGACTCCCCATCATTTTTCATAGACTATATCTATATTTTCAGTAAGTAACGTGAAAGCACCAGTGATGGAACATTTAGGGAAAGCAGGATCATTAGGTTGATTTATTTTCCTCCCTAAAGACTTGCAGCTTCTGAAGCACATTTTTCTTCCCAAGTGTCTGTAGGTTGTATAGTTATCTGATCTTTCTGTTTGCTAGTTGGTTTAGGAGTGCTGTACCTCATGTATCATGCTGTACAGTTCCTTATTAAATATCACTATACTGATGTTGTGAGGTTTGGTTAAGTTGTCATGCTTTGAAATCCCTGGATTTCAAAGGAGCATCTGCAAGCACAGTGTTTATTACCTGTATAAATACTGCATAAGACAGTGCTGTTTGAAAGGTGATTTCATAGACAAAGGTTTGAATGGACCCTTGTAAAGCTTCTGCTCTTCAGAAGGATGTTTCAAACACTTGTTGATACTCTTAGATGAAGCTATAAGACTTACTGTATGCTCAGGGCACTTGCAAACAGAAGTGACTTTGGGGTGATGGCAGATTTTAAAAGGTACCAGATGCCCATGAAAACCTGAGCAGTGACCTCATTTATTCTTACAAATATAAAACAGACATATTCTAAGTGCATTGCAGACCTCTCCACATAGTTGTGGGGTAACTACTGGCCAAGTTCAGCATACAGGACTTCCAGAAAGTTCATTTGCTGTTAGTGAAAGGTGCACTGGATTGAGTTACTTGGTGGGACCCTATATTGGGTTTCACTCTACTAAATGATTTGGAAGTATTTCTCATGCTGAATACAGCACGATGACACTTGGACACCACATCCAACCATTTCAAAGTTCCATGGACTGCTCTAGACATGAGAATCCTGAGGAGGATGGAGTGTGCTGGGAAAGTGAACTGGCTGCCCTTGGAGCCTCTGGTGTCTGAGTAGAGCAACCACAGCTTCAGGCATCTGTCTGCGGCTAAATACTTGACACCCACTGACATGTTCCAGCAAAGTCCCACTTCATTTCTTCCCTCCTGTCTGGCCCAGTCTAACATGTCAACAGCATGAGTGACTAATGGCCTGGGCAGGCAGAAGAGAGATAACACACAGGGAGGGCAGAGACAGGCAGATACTCTAGTGTGGAAGAAATAGTAGTGCACGGAACTCCTGGGATGGGTCCAGAGTGGGGTAAGTCCTTGCTATTGGGTAGGGGTGGTGGAGGGACACATCTGGTAGTGGGAACTACAGGAGGGTGGAGTGGCTGGATGCACAGCTCTGCACATCTGCACGTTGCCTACAGAAAGAACTGCCTCAGCTTCATTGTGTGAAGCTGTGTTCTGAATGTCTGCAAAAGCCTCTCTAATGCTGATGAGGTTTTTGTTGGTGTGGCAGAATTCCTGCCATTTTCTTGCAAACTTCTTGTCTTGCTGAATTCTGATTTATAAGAAAGCGGGCACAAACCACATTTTATATGGGTCTAGTGCCAGTCCTGGTGCAGCAGTTGTGGCAGGATGGTTTATCACTGTAGCCTGTCTTTTCTTTTGGCTTCAGTTATCCTAATACTAAGCTATCCCAACCTGTCCAGACTTACCTGTGTCTGGAATTCTTGGTTATAAATTAAAGCCCTTTTTAAACTTGGAAAAATGAAACATTCCACTTGGTTTGTATATCCAGGTTGGCACAGGAGAGACTTGGCTTCTTGCTTTCTCTGTGTGAAACATCCAGTCCAACCATTGTTAGCACCTTCAATTGGGGATGTGAGAGAAACTGCTTCTGGGTTCCAGGTCAGTCTGTTCATGTTCTGAACAGCATGCTGGTGATGGAGCAGTGCTGCATGCACCACTGGTTACTTCACAAGCTCTTTAATTGTTCATTGTAACAGCTTTTGAATTTAACTAGGTAGGGAATATTCACTCTTTCCAACCAATCTTTCATCTTTTAACACCCTTGTTGTGTAGAGAATCATAGAATGGTTTGGGTTGGAAAGGACCTTAAGATCATCTAGTTCCAACCCCCCTGCTGTGGGCAGGGACGCTTCACACTAGATGATACCGTAGTAGGATACCCTAGTATCCTGCTTCCTGGCACTGAGGGACTTCAGGGTGGTGTTCCCAAGCATGAGGATGATGTGCTCTGAACTGTAAGGAATGGTGTGGCTTGTACTCAGGATCACATTTCATTTGCTGCCTAACCCAGAATGCCACTCAGGGCAGTGCAGCAAACCCTGCCTCCTACCATCCTGCCACAGCCACCCTTGGCTCCAAGCGATACAGGCTCCATGGGATGAGCACCAGGAGTCCAGGATATATTTTCTTGTTCTGCTTTTGTGACTTTGGCTTCCCAGTTACCCACTTGTGTCACACATAATTATGCTTTTGAAGTTCAGATCCAGAGAGACATTGAGGCTCTTAGCTTTGAAGTACCGAGAGCATGGCACAGAATCCTTCAGTAGATCCATCTTTTGTCAGAGGGGAGTAAAAAGAAGAATCACTGATTTATTTCTCAGCCCTTTTATTATTAGTGACCTTAAAATCATCCCCTCATGCCTTTCCTTATATTGAAGTCACTGTCAAGTTAAAGGCAAGATACTGATGCTCTGTGCTGTGTGCAAGCATACAAACGTACGTTTTCCTCCTTCCCACTCCCAGCTCTTTGCTGGGAGCTTTGTCAGCTTCGCTCCAGTAGCTCTCTGATTCTTTCCTTGCAATTGCTAATGGCCTGGCAGGGATACAAAGTGACTGAAATAGCTTCATTCCCAGGGTGTGTGCACACTGACAAGGGTCACAGCTCAGCAAAGTAGGGCAGAGTCCAGCCTTGTGGCTCATGCCAGCCAGCCAGCCAGCAGCCAAAAAAATGGCAGTTGCAGGTGCTGGTTGCTGTAGTGCAAAGCAGTGCTTTGGTAGCCAGCATCTGAGTACTCAATGCTTGCTGCTTCCCAGAATGCAGATGCAGGACTTGCCTGCATGAGAGGAAATCCTGACATGGAACTCTTCAGCATGGGCAGGAGGAGCTTTCTGAGTAAGCTTTGGATGCTCTGTGTTTTCCTTGTTATGGTGGAGCATCATGGAGAGCAGTGCTGCAGGTGGCTGCCACAAGATTGGGATCTCCAGAGTCCTTCTTTGAAGAAGCAGTATGGTATAGGCCAAGGTAGTAAATCCCAGTTGGGTTGGTTTGCAGATCTTGCTTCCTTGTTTGCTTGGATTTACCAGAAGTCTAAGCGCTGAGTTTGTGTGTGATAAAAAGTAGAACCAATAGTTACTGATCAACAAAAAGCTTCCAAGACAAATCATAGCATCATTTTAGAATGATTCATTGTGTTCCTATATAAAAGAATCCTCTGGAGCAATGTACACAAAGCCTTTGTTTTAACCAGAAAATAAATACATTTTACTTATGTGGAAGAAGAACAAATTTGTGCCATGGAAGATCAAAGGGAAATGGGCTTGAAGAAGGATGTGAGTTCTAGAGCTGCTTCCTATCTCAATTCTATTACAGGTCCAGCTTTGCTAAAAGGAAGAAAGGGGGGAAAAAAAGAAGACCTAGTTCCCTGGAAATCTGGAATTGTTTTTATGACTTCTGGCCCACTGAATGTTGGTCATCTGCAGGCTCAGCCCAGCAACATAGCCTTGTCAAAGACTGCATGTGCTGTTCAGCAAGTGGAAGACTCATTACTGCAGGCTCCATTAGAGATTAGCTGGACAAAGCTCTTGGTAGATAAGAATAGCAAGACAAACAGCCAGGGGTGACAGCATGCTCCAGCACCTGGTGGAATCCCCTGCTTTGTCAGCTTGTTTTGGAGGCTTGCCCTAAAGTGTGTCAGGGCTGCAATAATCCTGTGAGCTGCTGGGAACTTAATTCATCTACTGCAGCAATTTTTGGGGGGGACATAAGCTAATGGGATCAGTTCTCAGTGAGAGGAGGTTCCTGTACTATTAGAAGCGCTTTCAGGTCCCCAGTTCTCCTTCTTTTAAAGACAAATCTTGTAATCTGAGTTTTGTGAATGTCATAACTTTCTTGTCCTAAATGGAGTTATATGGGAAGATTGATTAACTGCTTCTCTTCTGTTTCCACAGCTGGTGATGTGATAAGTGTGGCCAAGCTCATCTCTGTGTAGGAGCCACCCTCCCCTGAGCAGCAACCCCCTTCTGCTGCACATGCTGATAGAACCACACAGCCGTGGAGCTCAAGGAGAAGTGGCAGGTAGGTTTCCTGATGCAATGTTGAGTCCTTTTAATTGTCTTTCATTATTTTGGGTCAAGGCTCACCATTTGGCATTCTGGTATAGCCCACAGTATCAAAGCTGAGAGTTCTGTCACCTTCAGATTCCTAGGGATGCACATGCTTGTGTCAGTAAGCCCTTTGCAGGCTGGGACTGAGATGTCATGGTGGAGCACATACCAAAGTATATGCTGTCACATATGCTGTGTCTTTCTTGAGGTTTAAAGTAGGGCTTCAGTCCTCTGGACACTTTGCTTGACTTTATTTGAGAGGCTGAATTCACTGAGAAGAGTTTTTAAATACACAAAGTTAATGAAATCATCTGAGTCCAGTTTTTGTGATGATAACTGGATGTATTGCTTGGGTAATTGCATGTCTAGGAAGTGCTGCAAGGTAGTATTTGTACATCTGTTTTAAAAAGTTCTAGGTATGTCTAGATATTGTATGGAGGAATGCTGTCTTGCCATGCTTTGAGATTCAGAGGGAAGAGAGAGAAATCTTCATGAGTAGCTGCTGTAGATGCTAAAGACATATGTGCTGTGGCTGATAGGAGACTGTCAACTTGGCACATGTTACTACTTCCTAAAAGTGAAATGATTTTGATCACTTCAGCAAGCAATGTGCTGGTCACTTCTGGTTTAGTTTCAGCACTACCTGAATATTAAATGTATTTCTTACTCAAAAATTGACCTGGTTTTTATTCTGGATTCCAATCAGAAATGGGGCAGGTAGTTTGAGATCAGTGGAGGACATTAGACGCCAAGCTCTCAGCTGGCTCTGATAAGAGCACATTCTTGGCTTTCCTTTTTGGTGTCCCTTTCTCCACCACACAGTAACTTTGTCTGCCAGATCATGGTGCTGCCTCTCTGTTATTCTTGCATCCCTTTCTTGCTGTTTTGTTTACAGTGCTTCCAGCATCAAGAAGTGGTTTTGTTCATTAATGCAAAGTACCTTTTAGGTAATCACCTCAGATCTGCTCTCAGAGATTGCTACAGCAGTGTGACTCCAAAGCTACTCCATTTTTAACATCAGTACTTGTCTAGTACACCTCTTCTTTGCTGGGGTCTCTGTTCTGAAGTGTGCTTGTCCCGGAGGGTCTGAGTTTACTCATGCCTGAAACTCTTGGAGCTGCTTGTGCTCGGAGCACATGTTTGAACTGTGTTGGTTTATATCTGATTGTTGTATTACCATGGAGGTAACATTCCAATGAGGATAAATACCTACTTATTCTCTTATTACTGACATCATAGGCTAATCTGGCATTGTTCATTTTAAGAGATGATGCAGTTACCATTCTGTACACGGATGTGTTCTGCGTAGGACGTGAAAGCACCAGCACTGGCATGGCTGCAGCCATGGCAGAGCACAGTGGAGACAATTCCACTGTAGGCCACTGTCTTTGGTTCATCTCTCTCTTTCTCAGATGACATTCTTTACTGTACAATGCAGGAATTGCATATCAAATTGCTGGAATGGCAGCAGCATGGACAGTATTGTAACAGACCTTTAAAAGGCCTATTAGTAACGTGTCCTGTACAAGGACATTATGGGGGGATCATGGTGTTCTGAAGTCTTAGTCTCCTTTTCAGAGTTACTGAAGCTTTTTGTCCCTCCTTCCTGAATGGGGGTTAAAAATGAAGGCAAGATATCATCACACTCTTCAACAGGATTTAAACAAAAAGCCTTTTGAACCGTAAAGCTGCATTTTACAACTTACTTTGTTTGGATCTGAGGAAAGACAATGGATTTGTTCTTGTAGCAGTAGATTATTTGGTGTTAAGAAGTTTGCTCCTATTTTTTTTTTTCCCAATACTGCAGATCCCTGTCTCACCCCCTTTAAAGTGGAATCCATCTTCCTTTCCATAGTGAAGAACTTGGACACATACATGCTGATAAGGGAACAAATTAACCTGGTATGTAACCTCAGTAGTAAGTTCAGTGTGCTAGTTTTATTTTCAAATGCTAAAAATCAAAATGAACCCAAGTGAAAACATCACTCTCAAATCTAGCTGAAAGCTTTTTGTTCTAATATATGTGTGTGAAGAGTTAACACTCCTGGAACAGAAGATGTGCTCAGAGGAAGCACAGACATTTGTCACTCAGAAGTCAAGAGACTTGTCCTCTGCTCCTATGGGCTAATACAGTTCCCTTGACAGAAGTGGCTGAGGATCAGAGTTTGTCAGATGTAATATAGGCCACCTTCCAATTTCTGCCAGAAGCCAGACACTGCAGGAAAGGCAGAGTTTATTTCAGGAGCAGTGCCAAAACCTAAAATTAAATGTGCTGATATCTTGTTCTTCCTCTTCTCCTGACTTTTTAATTTTCTGTGTGTTTCTGAAGTGAATTTAATACTTGGGAAAGGTACCAAAATCTCTACTCCAAGATGAGCATATACCAAGACAGACATCAGCACTGGTTGCCACAGGGCAGTGTGAGGCTCAAGAGTCTGTGTTATTTAAGCTGTATTTACAGCAACACAACCAGTAAAAATAATTGGCATCATTGATACCACAGTTACCAATAACAACTGAGCTGGGTTATCCCAGCGTGATTGCTGCAGCCTGGATACAGCACCAGGCCAGACCCTGGCAATGGGTCCACATTGCTCCAGCTCCAGCACAGTCTGTCCTTAGCTGTCTAGAGTTGTCTTACCTTTGGACTGAAAATTAGCCCAAGTCCTTTGCCTCTTCTCAGCTTGCCAGTAATTGTATCTCAGGTTAATCCCCTGCTCTCTAAAACCTCATCTTTTCTTCCAGGGGCTTTGTCACAATCTTTTTCTGCACGTCTCTCATCTATGCTCCAATTTTCATATGGGTCTCAGTCCCTGCCTTTATACTCAAGCCTCTTATTTCAAGCCCCAGTTTTATCTTCAGATCTCAAGTTTACAGCCTCTGCTCTTTCATTCTGTTACTTAACGCACAAATGCATATTCAGATGCAATTAGACTGATGTCAGAAGGAAGCTACATAGTACAAATTACTGCCCTACACAAAACACTTCAGAACAAGGCCTCTCAATGGTGGGGTAAACAAGAAGAGGCAATTTAATCCATTTACCCATTTCCAGTTGTGTTCACAACCAAAGCTGGAGTTTTTGAGCTGGAAGAAAGTTGTATCAGGACCTCTTACCTGCATGAAGCACAGGGGTTGTTCCTGGTATTGCACTGTCACAAGCAAGTTGTTCTATTCACATTCACTTCAATCTCCAGGAGCAAAGCCATGGGATCAAGCACTATGATAAAAGGAGAGGTGTTACATGTATGAGGGTTTGTCCATTCTTACCCCATGTTGTTGTTGTTGATCCTTTCTTCTCCTTGCTTTTTTTCTTTGTGTTGAAGTGAGTAGGTAAGTAGTTTCTTAGCAGGAAAAGAGGAAGGAAGGAAAATTTGTGTCATTAGGACATTTTGTTCCTCTCTGTGGTTTAAAATTGTTGTCTAGGAAACAAAATGCCCTATAGGAGGATGAAGGATGCCTTGCCTCTTGCTCCCCCTGCTTTCTCCTGAAGTTACATTAAATGGAGTGTCAGCTTCCCTTCAACTTTGGCTTTAAGAGCCTTTGTGAGGTTACATACTGATGTGTAACTTAGTGCCAACACAGAGTGATAACCAGACCCTGCTTTGGGTTTATTGTAAATATTGAGACCTATTCTTTACACATCTGGCTTTAAACGTAGAACATGGGCTATGCCTGTTTAGGCATTTGGAGTTTGGTGAAGGAAAAAAAGTGAAGAGCTTGGCCAGGGAGGGTGGATGAGTCCTGACACTGGTACCTGGTCTTCAAAGCTCCATGATATGCTGAGATCTTTGCAGTGCCTGTCTGTTCTGGTCTGGACAGCTGTAATCCTCAGCAAGGCTCTTGGCTGGGATGGTTCCTGGTTCCTTACCTCTTTCTATGTGGAATGAAAGTCATTGGTTTAGTGGTTGCTCTGCAGAGCTTGGAAGCCCCAGGGAGAATTAGGGCAGCGTTGAAGTAGGAGCTATATAACCCCCCACTTATACAGGTGCTTCTTTCCAACAATGAGAAGGAAGCATTGCAGGAAAAGAATGAGAGAGAAAGCTCATTCTTCTTCACCTCCATAAGCCTTTTTATCCCATTACCTCTTGTTCTACCCAGCTCTTCCCTCTCAACACTGATCCTCTGCCTTGTCTGTGGCACTGCCCTGGTGTCAGTAAATGGGAAGCCCCCGGCATGGTGCATGGCTGTGAAGAATTCAGGTGCACCTTTTGTTTAGATTCTGTGGCTTGGGCTATGTGAATACTGGGTGTTCAGAGGGGCTTTTGCTGCTTTCTGTTGTCAAACTGGACCCGTAGCCATCTCAGTTGTTCAGATAGCAGATGCTTATAGTTTTAAATTGAGCTTGAATTCAAAGCTGTGGAATCATCTGGAAGACTCTCATAGATTTATGTAAGGGAGTTAGTATTCCTGGCTCTCTCTGTCTCAATCTACTCTCTTTCCTTGCCTGCTCAGGTGTTCTTTCCCCTGCAGTATATTTTATAGCACTTTGTCCTGTGTAATTTGCCATCTGCTTCTCCACAGACCCCTGTCTGTCAGCATCAACCCTCACTGTGCATGCATATGCATCTTTCCAGGCAGGGAACCCAGGGATTCTGGCTCTGTCGGCTCCAGCTGATGAATGAACCATTCTTACAGACATCTGGTGCTATCCTGGGCAAACTTTCTTCTCTCCCTGCCTCTTTTCCCCCCCCTTTCTCTCCCTCATCCCCACCCCCATCCACCGCCTCCTTGCTGGAGCTGCAGCGTGACTGGAAACAGGCTGAATTAATCAGCAGCCTGGTGCTTCACTCTGCTGCTTCTGTCTCATTCTCTGCAGCGCTGGGCTCTGCACAGTCTTGCTCTCTCTCCCTCTTTGCTGGCTCATTTCTGGAGAGCAGCAGCAGTGCAAGTTGCTGGGGAAGTGGCGCAGGAATTTGGCCCAGATGCTCTTTAAACAGGCTGATTTCTGGATCCCCCACCAAGGCAAATGCTGCAAAGTAAGTTTCTCTGACTTAACATTTCTATTCAAAATGGCTTTCCCTGTCCCCCCCCAACCCTCTCCCATTCTGCATCCTTCCTGATGTGATGGTGCATGAAGAACCTTGAGTTTTTGAGGAAAAGAGGTTAAGGCAGGACATAAAGCAGTGAATGATGATTTTAACTGGGGAATAGCTTAGTGCATTGGAGGGGATGGGGAAATAAGCTTTCTTTGTAGAAGCAACAGAAGGGGCCAGACATGGTTTTAGGTGCTGACTCCTGCCTTGCTACCCCTCAGCCTCATGGCTTAAATTTGTCTGTTTCTTCTATGGGCTTTGATCTGTAGCTGTTGAACCTGCTCATCCCTGGCATCTAAGCTGTGTCATACTTTTAGTCCCCAAAGTCTTCAGCTAAAGAAGTGGGGATGGGAAGGGGGGATGACAGATGTGCTGAAGTTCTGTGCATTTCTGAGTATTTGCTGGCCTCTGGGAGGGGATTAGCATCCTCTGGAATAAGGTCTGCACTGGCATAAAGCAGTGTGCTGTGTGTTAGAGCCAGAATAAATCCAGACCCCATAGTGCTCTCTGAAGTTGGAGGAATAATGTAATTAAAGCTTGATAATTGCATAGCACAGGTGAGCTTCAAAGCACTGCATAAACACTGCCTCATCCTGCCAGCAGCCTGGTGGGGCAGGTAACTATGGCTGGGGATTTGCTGCTGCAAACAGGACTGAAGAATGCACGATTCAACACTGGGCTGGAACCTGGGGAGCAGTCACCTCCTCTCTGCTGTTGAGCTGCTGTAGCTGAGGGGAAGCAGAGCACTGGGCTTTGCATTACCCATGCAGAAAGGTTGGTCATGCCTGCTGGCATCTTACTCAGTGCTTTATGGAGGGGGTAAAGTGTGAATGTCGTGTGGGTTAAAATGGACTCTGCTCACAGCAAAATGCAGCGATGATTCAGGCAGCTGATGAGTGTTGCTTTGGCCACATCTCCAGAGATCTGTGCTCCTGCAGCTGTGTCTGTTTGCAGTGCAAGTCTGCAGGCCCTGTTAGCAATGAGCCTCAAAGCCAGAAGCCCCCGCAGGCACCCGGTTACCAAACTGTGGGGTCTCCTTTGTCCAGGGGCAGGGGGAGGTCTGGGCTCTGCCTTTCATACTGGTGCTGCAGATGGAGGAAGGGGGCAGTTGTTGCCTGTTGCTCTGTCTTTTAATTTGGGCACTGCTGTGCTGAAGGCTTTGCTTGTTTTGTTTGATTTGAGACCACCAACAGCTAAGCTGTGGCTGCCAAGCTCATGGCAGGTGCCATTTAAACAGAGTTTAATTTGTTGTGCCTTCTGGTACCTTTCCCAGCACGTCCACTTTTAAAGGCAGTGGTGCCCACAGAGCCATGATCTGCTTTAAGGAGCTGCCTGAGTCCTGTGGGTATCAACACACAGTTCTTTTTCCTGTGCTTTCCAGTAGTGTTCAGGTGGGGTGGTGACCATTATAATCTTCATCACAGCTACAGTTGGTAGTCACATTGTAGAGATGAGAAAATAAGGTGCAGAGGAGCATCCAGTTGTCACACTGTCATGCAGAAATATACTTGCTGAGGTTACTCCTTCTCATGTGTTTCTGAAACTGTGCTTACATTTCAAGAGGTGTAATCCCTAAAGTAGATTAATAGCAAAATGTCATTGTTGAATGAAAAGCTGCCTTCTCTTTCTGCTTAGGAATGCACAGTAGCTGTCAGGGAAAGGAAGAACATTCTGCTGCCCAGTTGCCCACCTCCAACTGTTGAAAACTGAAAAGCAATTGAACAGAAGTGTTGAAAAAGAGGCCTGTTGTGTGCAGCCTGGAAAGAGGGAACCAATCTGACATACCGCTCTGTAGTGGTTTTCCACTCTGAATCAAAGGGGTGGATCTGCAGGCCGTGAAAACTGAAGCTTCCAGCAAATATTCTGTTTTCTGTTCCCTTAGTTGTTCAAACAGGCTTTGTAAAGGCAGTTACAAAGTGTACAGCAGTCTTGGTGAGAACCCCTTATCCTGCAAGAGGCTGAATCCACAGAGAATGAAGGATGATTCAACTCGCTTTGGAAGTCAAAGAATGTATTTGTGTTCTGGTGTTATTTAAAACAATGTTTGGCACGTGTGCTACAACACCACTTATTATATCAACATTTACTGGTACAACGAATAAATATGCTACTATAGATGTGTAATGGCTGTATGAAAAGACAAGAGGAGTTCATTGTACTAATACTTCGTGGCTCTTGCTCACCTGCATACGTCTGATCTCTGCTTGCTTGTTCCTCTTGAAGGAAGGAGCAAGACCTCTGTCTTTCATTGCATAGCAGAGAATAGCTGATAACCTTCAGAGATATTCTTGAATGTTTCCATGTGTCAAAGAACAAGATGGGAATTTTAGGAGACATCAGGAGTCACTGGTGGTTTATGTGAAGATGGAGGTGGGCTGTGGGAAGCAGACATGGGTAGGTGGTGATGCTCAGGAACAACTTCACATTGTGGGAGGCAGAATCAGAAGATAACCACTCTTTTCCTATCTGGCAGTCTGCAAATGCCTGTGCAACCCATGAGGAAGGCAGGGGAAACCTTTTAGCTGTGATCCTCCTGGATCATTGGGTATTTGCCCAATAATTTCTCCCTGTCAAGCTATGGGGGGGGGGGGGGAAGCTGAGAAGGCAAAGAAAAGTCTATCTGTGCTCCCTGTCTCCTAGCTCTGAGCTGCTTCTTGTGTCCTTCCTGCAGAGCCAACGCAGCTCCTAAACCTGGGCATTTGCTAGGTCTAGCTCAGGTTCCCTTTCCCTGATGTTAGCAGGCAAGCTAAGCAGTAATTTAACATCTAGGATGTTTACTGCAAGTGGAGACATTGACATATCTTTTCATCTTCCCATCCAGTCCACACCTCAGCGTGTTCATTCCCTCTACAAAGCAAAATCACAGGCACAGAAGAGATCTGCACTGTGTGTTTCTCCTTCGCAGCCATCCTACAGATCACAACTGAGAGCTGTGGTACCATCCCCAAGGAACAGGGTTTCACTCTTCCCCTGTTTGCCTTCAGTCATGCATCACAGACTAGAGCTGCAATAGGCAGGGCAGGGGTCTCTCCAGCCCCTGGGGACAAAGGAGGAAGCAACTGCTGATTTTCTCCTCAGGACTTTTCCCCTTCAGGCATGGGCAAAAGGGTAGTGTAGCCTTTGCCTCCTGGTTCCCAGCAGGGGTTTGCTTTCACCTTAACCTGGAGTTTACTGATTTCTTCTGTTCTTCAGAGAAAGCCTGGGGGTGGGATAGTGTCTTGCTGCTTTTGTTTGGATTTGAAAATTAGGGGATTACTCTTTGAATGCCACTTCCCAAAGCAAAGAGATGAACGTTGAGGGGTTTATTAATGACCTGCCACCTCCTGCGAATGGCTTCTTCACCCTGGGGTGCTCACCTCCTCTTCTGTGGCAGGAAGAGCACTTGCAGCTGATGAAAGGCTGGGAAGATCCCTTTGGGACAGCTTAAGAGCGCCAAGGTTTGCAATATACAAAGGTTTCCTTTAGGGCATTTGAAACATGCCTCATTAGCAGCTGATGGCTTCTTGCTGTGAAAACCCAGAGCTGCCCCTTGCCAGCAGCTGGGGTGGCTCTTCTTGCCTGTCCCTTTCATTCCTTGGTTCCAAGTGCATTTCCTTGATGCTCACCAGCAGCGAGTGATCCAAGTCACCACAGGCAGCCTCTCCCTCCCATTATCCAGTGTTTGTTTACCACAGGCTCTGCCTGCTTTGCTGAACGCTCTGTGTTTTCAGTGTCAGGATGGGTGTTTAACAATCCCTGCCCTTCCTGCTCGTCTTCCCCTGCCCTGCCACACTTCGCACTTGTCCTTTCTCGCCTCCTACAGCCACCTTCCTTTGTGGCTGCCCTTACCTCGACTGACACTGCAGCAGAACAGCAGCTCCTGTGTAAAGACTGGGGCAGATGTACACGTATTTCAGGAACCTTTTTGATTACCTCTGGATTTGCTGCCTTTGCCTGCTCGCTGCCTGCTGGGATGTGGCACTTTCTCTTTCCAGGCAGTGTGTGACTGTACTAGATGTTGGCATTAAGTGCAGTTTTCCTCTCATCTGTAGCTCTTGATGCATCCTTTGGAAGCAGTTTGGTGTCTAAGCAGACTTTGCTTTCCAGTTAAAGTCCTTAGTGCTCATTCTGTGTCTTTTGTTTATCTCTCTGCTCTCCCTGTGTCGGAGAGGATGTTTTTGCAGGTGCTTTGTCCCATACAGCCCTCAGTGGAGAGGCAGAAGCCTTTACTGTCACTTGCTCCGTGTTGCTCTCAGACACTCCCATTGTGCAGCAGCATGTTTGTTGCCATCTTCTCCTCTGGGAGCCTTTGAGAGACTCCTATGTTTAGTCCTGTGCTGATGTTACCTGGGTTGCTTCCAAGAACACCACAGAACTGCTTCCTCTCTTCCTAAAGCTGACACAGAGGATGAAAACTGCAGCAGGATTATTTTTAGTCCTGTAAAAGGGCAGCTAAAGCAGCATCTGCCTGGCCAGAATTAGCTGCTTCAGGTTGTCCCTGATAGGTGGGGAGTGTGTGTGTGTGGTAGATGGCCGTTTAAAGAGCATCTGTCTGCTATCCCTTGACACTCAGTTACACTTTTGGATTGGACCATCAATGCAGATGAGTCTGAAGTCCGAGATCATGGTTTCTGATAAATGCTCATCATGAAACCACTCAGCTGAGGAACAGGAAGGAACGTGCAGGTCCCAGTGAGCTCCACGTGCAGAGCTGGCTGCATGCATGCGACTCCTGAGAGCAGAGCTGCTGCACTTTGAGACCACAGTGGCTTTGGCAGGGCTGGGAAGAGCTGGTGACTGCAGCAGCAGGAAGAGCTGCAGCTCCTGCCTTTGCTGGGCTGTGTCACACTGGTGGGGACCGGAGGGGGCAGCTTCCTGCCTGCTTTGTGTTCAGAAGTGCTGTAAACAGCATGAGACACCTGAACGCTTCTGACATGCAGGATATCCTCTGTCTCTACACCCTCCTCGAGGTGTTCGGATGAAAACATGCAGTGCAGATGGTAACTTGTGTTGTCTGGCTCCCTGCTCTCTGCTGTAGCCCTCTCAGGGACATCTGCCTGCTTCTCCTGGTTAATTCACTTTCAGTGATCTGGTACCCACCTCGCAGCAGGGATTTGAAAGAAAGGGAAGTGCTTTTATTCTTGCCTTGCCCCAGAAATGCAAGTGTTCACTCCACTTTCTTGTCACCAGCATCCTATGGCAATCTATTCCAGGTGGCATGTTCTTGGGTTGCATCCTTTCAGGCTGCTGCTGCTGCCTCTTTGCTGACCAGTGATGGAGCAGTGCTCTGGACTCTGTGCTTCCTTCATGTCTAGATGCCTCCCTCATATGTTTGTGCAGTTCACCACTTCAAACTCTAGTGCTTTCTCTTGTAAAAATAGAAGTTGATGCAGGAGCCTCCTCCTCAACTGATTCATGGCCTAGCACTTAAATTTGGCAGCTTCTGTGTCAGATACCCACGGGCAGGACTCATAAACAGAAATTCATGATAAGCAGTTGTGGAAACTGGGCCACTCTTGTTTAGGATTGCAGATATTCTACTACTTAGTTGTTAGTACCATTAGCAAAACCCATCCTTTTCTACTGTAACTGTGTTCTGTTGTCTCTACAAGCTGATACCAGTTCAAGCCTGCATAACCTTGGAGCTGAGCAGCCTCCCTTTGTATTGTCCTCAGCCTGTGCTGATTAGAATCTTGTTTCACAGCAATGACTTTGTATTGTGCTTTGATAAGGTGTTTATCTGGCACAGTCAGGACTGGTTTGTTTACCTGATACTATCAAAGGGCTCCAATTCCAGCCAGCAGGCTAAAGTTCACAGGAGGGAAGATGATTCCAGGAGGGTGCAGAATCAGACTGGTGGTGATGAGTGCGGGGCATTCCTTGTAGGGTGCTCAGTCGGCCTCCAGGAAAAAGCCTAACAAGGCCATAAGGAAGCACTAACTGGTTTGCTTTTCTGGCACCTCAGGATGAGATGACTTCAAGTTTGGGCCTCACCACAAAGAAAGCCCTCACCATCCTGAGAGACCAGTTGTCAGCGCTGCTGGAGGGGCATCAGAAGGAACGGAAGAAAGTGGCTTCATGGAAGGTGAGGCACCAACAGCACAAGGTTGGGCACTCAGTGTCCTCAAAGTAAAGCTTTGGGAAGTGTGTGTTTGTGTATGTGTGATAGATGGTAGTTTAAAAAGCATCTTATCTGCTATTCCTTGACACTCAGTTACACTTCTGGATGGGACCATCAGTGCAGATGAGTCTGAAGTCCAAGATGATAGCTCCTGGTAAATGTTCATCACAAACATCCACTCAGCTGAGGAACAGCTGAAGATGAAACAAAAGTTAGCTGTGTTCCCTCCCAGACTGCTCCTGCAAAGTACCTGGGTATAGAACTGCTAAAGTCATCGGGAACAAAGCAAGGAATCTACCTAAGGATATACTTTCTCCCAGCACTTCTCTCCTGGATGCTGGAACTCAACAGAAGCTTTGCACCTGTGAAGGATCTGAGGGCTTCAAGAGCCACTAATGGCAGTGGGGTCCGTATTAGGTGGAGAGCAAGAGCTGTGAAGCTCAACAGTCTCCCTTGCCCACTGTGTTTGTCTGGCATGACAAAGTGCTGGTGTTTATGCACAGTACTTATGCACAGTGCTTGGTTAGTGACAGTGGGGCAGCCTGGCACAGAAGACTTTTCATTCTTTCAGGCAAGAGTAAAGCAGAGAGAATTCACTCAGACCCACTAGCTGAGCAAGCATTATTGCTGTAGCATTCCCATAACTGATCTGAGATGCTCTCTGTCATGTTCAAGGGGTTTTACAAAGTGCTGTTCACCCTGGAGTGTCCACTGCTGCCTTCCCCTTTCCTTAATGTGCTTTTCCAAGCCTTTGCCTCTGTATTTCCTAAATGCTGTCTGCTGCTCTGCTTTTGTAGGAGGTGTGGAGGAGCAGTTTTCTGTACCATGGTAACCGTTGCTCCTGTTTTCACTGGCCTGGTGCGTCTCTGATGCTTCTGGCAGTGCTGCTGCTGCTGTGCTGCTATGGGAGCCAGCCACAGGGGAGGTAAGAACAGCATCCTGTGCTGGGTAACTGGAGTAAAGTGGCAGTTTTATATTGTCTTGACACTGTGGTTGATAGCACAGTGTTGTCCCTCATTCTGTGCAGACATCAAGACATTAGCATGCACTGGTAATTCTGTCCCTATCAGTCCGTTTCATAGAGCTTCAGCCAACTTAATCCTACTTCTAAAAGATCCATAGGGTGTCCTGTGGAGAGACCAAGATAGTTTTGCTACAGCATTCCTAGATCTTGAAAAATCCTAAGGCATTATCAGAGGCAGGAAGGATTTTGAAACTGGAGAAGTTAGTGGCTCATAGTGCTATCACATGGGCCATAGCGTTTCTTCACTCTATTTGTCAGGGTACTGTTTAATTGGGAAAAGACCTTTCAGACTTTTCAGGTGGCATTATCCTAAAGAAGTGTGATCATAGCTCCCCTGCTTTTCTTTTTGAGCCAGGAGGCTGTGGGATGCAGGAATAAACAACCAAGCGGGTGTGCATTTATCTCTGTGGGTGGCTGGCAGTGTATTCTGCTCATTTACTCAAACCTTCCTGCTCTCTTCTGTTTTGCTGTGCAAAGCCAAGGGGCTGAGATAGTCAATGCACTGGCACTCTTCCTCCTCCTCCTCTTGGATCTCTTCATAATCGGGCGTCAAGAGAGGCTGAAGTGCAGAGAGGTGGAGAGGAGACTTCAGACAATCATTGAGAAGATAAATGGTGAGGTTCCATTCATCTGTCTCTTACTTGCATTTGTCTTTTCCTCTTGTTGGATTCTTCTCCAAACCTGGCCAGATATGTTACCAACTGGGCTTAGTAGCCTTGCCTGTGCTGCACGGAAACACTGAGAACTGTGTCCTACTCCTGCCTCTCCTGTACAATAGTTATTTTGAGCTATCATGTGGCCATGTGCTTCCAATCTGTGTGTTATCAGGTGGGCGTCTGTTATGTCTGTGCTTCGGAGTAATTTGAATCCTCAGTAGCCTACAAAAATATCTGCCTTGCAGCAGATGATGAGAGAAGAATACGTGGGGTTGTACCACAACAGAGACCAGAAGGAAACAAATTACTGTGCATGAGCATCATCTCAGTGGGGGTTTGAACCTGAGGAGGTAGTTCAGTTCACTGTGGTGGTTTTAAGGACAGACTTCAGCTTTTCCATTGTACAAGTGTGTATTTGAGGTTATAGAATGTTTAGTTGTTAATACTGGGTGGAAAAAGAGGGGGAAAGACGTCAAGGAGAAAGAGAGAGATGCTAAAAGATCACAGGCTTAGCCCTGGAGGACCTATAGCCACTACAGGATGTAAACTGATGTGTGATTTGCCCCTCCAGAATTGTTATCACTTAATTCTTACACACCCTCTGCTTTCAGATACACTTGGCAAAGAGGTGAAATGGCCAGATTCCATGTACCCTGACCTCCACATGCCTTATGCCCCATCCTGGTCCCTCCACTGGGCCTACAGGGATGGTCATCTTGTCAACCTGCCTGTGAGCCTGTTAGTAGAAGGAGATGTTGTTGCCTTGAGGCCAGGCCAGGAATCATTTGCTTCTTTAAGAGGGATTAAGGTAACTTGCTTATTTCCCTGGCCTGTAACAATATATTTCCTGGGATTTTCTTGCTAATACTCTAATTGCAGGAGTACAGATTATTGGAGTGTTTGATTTCTTCTGACCTTGAAAATAGCCTGAAATTCCAGCTCAGTCAAGGACGGTGCTTTGTTAGGCAGACTGCATCTTCCCTACGAACTCCTAAACCCAGTGGATGGGATACACTAATGTGATACCAAATTTCCATCTCTT
Organism: Neopsephotus bourkii; assembly: GCF_033783945.1. Taxonomy (NCBI): domain Eukaryota; kingdom Metazoa; phylum Chordata; class Aves; order Psittaciformes; family Psittacidae; genus Neopsephotus; species Neopsephotus bourkii. The sequence goes on from NW_026902223.1 coordinate 6,935,779, forward strand.
CCAGCTCAAGGGGAAATTATAATATGCTGCTAAATAGAAGTGAAGTGAATCTATCCAGTAGATATGACATACAAACCCCCTACTTTATCCTGGGGTTTATGTGGAGAAATAAAGTCTGTCTGCTTTGAACCTTCTCCTTACCACTAACTTATTATAAAAGAGGATAATATAAAATACATGAGGTAGAAGTAAATCTCAGTGAAAGCATGCTTGAAGAAGGTTGGAAGAAATTTAAAGCCTGAAATCTACCTTTGCTGGGTTTTATAACTTTCACTCCAAATGCCACTTGTCATGCCATAACCAGATGTGCTTGAACACAAGCATTTCATTTTTACTTCAAGTTTGAAGCAACAGTTTAGCTAGTGAATATTTGAGAGCTGAGAGGGAACTACTACAATATGGGTGACCAACACATACTGTAGTGGGGATCCTGCTGCACTAAGCCTCCAGTCCCTCGCAGCAGGATTCCACCCAGCCCCTGACTGTGCAGCCTTTGACTCTCTGACCTTTTCCCTAGGATGATGAGCACATAGTTCTGGAGCCAGGAGATCTGTTTCCACCTTTCTCACCTCCACCCTCGCCAAGGGGGGAAGTGAAGAAGGGACCTCAGAACCCTCAGCTGTATCGTCTCTTCCGTGTCTTGAAGACGCCAATAATAGATAATGTCAGGTGGGTTAAACACAGGGCTCAAGGCCTGTCCTTGTCTGTGTCCTTGTGGCTGCCTCGTGTTGGTGAAGAATGAGACTTACTCCTCCAGAACAGGAGATTTCAAATATGCTGTGCTGTGTTTTCTTTATACCTGGGAGTTTTCTAAGTCTCTTAACTCTGTCTTCAGTTGTCCCCCTTAGCTGGTAGTTTAGGCTAATATATAAAACCACATAGATGCCAAGTATTAACTGTTCAGCTCATTACTGTCCAACTAAATTTGAACAAGGCAGAGAGGTCACAGATTTCATGCATTTGACGTAACCAGTGATATGACAGCCTTTGTTCCACTGGAGATACAGATCTCTGAATGTCCTGTTGGAGTTTCAATACACATTGGGGTGATGGAGCCTTGCTGTTAAGCTGGTGTGGAGTTTGCTCAACAGCACTGCAAATTCACCATGTCGAGTGCAATGCTGTTATTGTAGGATTTGGCTTGTCTTTTGAAGTACATCCCCATAGCATAGGGTGAATGCAGTGTTCTAATCAGGTCTCCTAGGAAAGTGCAGGGTTGGCATCTTGGTTGCTGAAATCTCAAGCTCTTTTCCATTTTTTCAGGTGGTGTCTGGAAATGGCTTTGTCACGTCCTGTGACAGCCCTGGATAATGAGAGATTCACTGTACAGTCGGTGATGCTGAAATATGCTGTCCCTATTGTACTGGTAGGTCTCATTTCAAACCTCTGTTGTTGAATATAGCCATGTTTTGTCAATAAAGGTGAAGAATTTGCAGCCATCAACAGGAAGTTGTGGCCAGGCCCTGCCTTACACAGCTGACTCAGTGTGTACCTTGGGTAGTTCAGAGAAGCAAAGATGCTGAGACATCTAGCTGTGAGAGCAGAGGGAGAAACTGTGCCAGCAGACCAAGTGTATCTTCCAGACTTTCCCAGGGCTGAGAGTGTTACAAGGCAGTGGAAACTCCTTCCCTACAAGCAGTAGTAGTTGCTGACAGTGCCATCTCTGTTCAAACTGCAGGCTGGCTTCCTGATCACCAATGCTGTGCGCTTCATTTTCAAAGCTCCTGGAATTGCTTCTTGGCAGTACACTCTTCTTCAGCTACAGGTAAAGAGCTTTGAGCTCCAGTACTTCTCCTTCCCAGAGCACCACTGAGGCTGATTCCCTTCCTCTGTGAGTTGCTTCATCCTGTGACAGCATCCCACGCACTCCCTTGTGCATGCTGGATCCAGGAGCTCTTGGTGGAGCAGGACAACAGCTGTACCCTTGCCATTCTTACTAGACTGCCCTTTACATTTCTTGCTCCTTCTCATTTGCCATATGTCTGTGTCTATGTGTATTTATATATGGTATCCTTTGCCTTTAAACTTGCAATAGTTTATGCCAAATTAAGCAGGAAAAAGAGCTGCAAGTTTATGTGATTTATTCATTCCCTCCATTATAAATCGCCCCTGTGCTTCCCTTGGTGCTGCACTGCTTCCAGTGCAAGTAGTGTCCTTCCTTCCTGCCAGTGCCTTTTCCCCATCCTCTCCTGGTCATGGAGAAGGTATCATGTGAGATGTCTGAGTCCTTGTCTCTGTGCTCGCTGGTGATTACAAATCCTTTTCAGGTGAATGGTGTCCTCCCCATCCTGCCGTTGCTCTTTCCTGTCCTGTGGATTCTTGCTACAGCCTTTGGAGAAGCCAGAGTGTTGGCCCAGATGAGCAAAGCCTCATCCACCTCACTGGTAGGTATCTCTCCACATCAAACTATTGCAGAACAAAGGGCAGGAGATGAAAAGGGCTGTATGAAGGGAACACAGTGAATTCAGCAGATGTGTTAGTTGTAAAAGCTTGTTGGATCTTTGCCCAGCTGTGCCCTCTCCCTGGAGCATAATGTGCCTTCTTCTTGAGCAGATGTTCTCATTTTTTCAACCAGTGATTCTCTAAATCTCTTCAAGACAAGTGCTTTCTATCCACTAAATATAATCTGCCAGAGGGGTCAACATGGAGATAAACACCCTATGGTGGCTGTAACTGGGCAGCGTTAAGCCACTGAGAAGGAATGGGATACATGAGATCCTCTGCAGTCACTGGTTTTAACATGTGGGCTCTTTCCTGAGCCTCTGAGGCTTCTCTTGCACGCATGGCCTTTGCAGTAGTCAGGGAGTAAGAGTGGTTTCTGGTGGTTGTGCTGGTCTGGGGAGCAGAGTTTGGCAGTCTGATGGGTGTGTGATCCTGAACTGGATGCGCTGATGGGTGTCTCTTGTTCTCTCCTGGTGGCAGTGTTGGTGAGATGCACCATGTTGCTTGTCTTCAGTGCTGACTTCTGTTATGCCAGTACTTGGACAGAGGTTCTCCTTCTTGTCCTTCCTTGGCCTCTGTGGCCCTGGATCTGTGTTTTCTATTCTTTTCTGTATAGGTTGTACATAACCTGTGTCCTAGGAGGGAGGACACGTTGCCTCCCTCAGTGGTGTTTGTAACTTTACCATCTCTTTTCACTTTACCTTTCCAGCCATTCTTGGCATCACTTGTTTTTTGTCTTTGGAACCTTCCTCTTCCCCATCACATATTGCTATTTGGCTGAGGAAACCATAGCTCCTTGGCTTCCCTGCTTCACCATTCTCAACATATGCATTTGCCCTGTCACCCATACTTGCACCTTCCTTGTGTTCTTTCCTGTCTTCTCCTTTTCCTTGTCCAGGCACCTCATTCTGTCCAGCCAGTTCTTTCTGTGATATCTCAAACACGATCCTCCATCCTTGCTGCTGCAGAACCACCGCTGTGATGCGCCTTGGTCATTCCCCCTTTGACTAGGGCAGTCTTCTCTTGGCCTATTTTCTTCCTTCCTTCTCTCTATTCAAAATGTAACAGGTAAGATGCTCTTCCTCTGCAGTCCCTTGGCCTGTGGGATGCTCTTTCTACCTTCTGCACCCTCCCATTATGTTCAAGCTGTTTGATGCCCAGTTTTTCAAGACTATAACCTGGTCAGACATCCTGCAGGACACAAACCAGTGTCCCCCAAGACGAGCCCCTGCCTCAAGTTACATTACTACAGTCAGACTACAGCAGCATTCCTTGTGTTGGTTTGAAAACATTTGCACTGCCTTTGAGAGGTTGTTTCAGTAACTATTTACCTTCACTGCCAAAAATGGGCATTGTCTGTTAGTGGGACTTTTTGTAGTATCTGATTTCCAGCCCTTGGAACATTTACATCCTTTGTCTCCTATATCTAAGAGCACATCAGTCAAATTTCTGGCCTTTTGTAGCTACTCAATCCCTTTTACCATCTCTATGGTTAAGTAAATAGTTTAAGCACCTTGAGTCACTATAAGCATATTTCCCAACCCTCTAATCTTTCTCTTGGCTTTCCTCTGAGCTTTCTCCAGTGCTTCAGGATCACTGTAGCACTATGAACCCCACAAAACCTTCCAGTAACAGTTGTGCTTGTGCTAGATTTCAGAATAATTTGGACTTTCTACTCTATGTTCCTTTGTTAGTGCAACAAAGGATCATACTAGATCTTTTAGCCATTGCTTTAATAAAATGGGCAGTCTTTGTTCAGCTGATAATCTACAGTCTGCTTTCTAAGTCTGAGTCCTCATCCTTCAAGTCCAACCTGCATTTTTGCTCCTAGGTATGCCACCTTACTTTTATGGCTATTGGTGTGCATGAGTTTGCTTCTTTACCAAGCAATCCATATTGTTTTGTAACAACACTCTGTTTTCTTTATTGTTGGACCCTGCCCCAAACTTGGTGTAGTTTACAGTCTCTATCAGTAATGGCTTTTTAGTTTGCTTTCAGGCTATTTATAAACTACCCAGATTTGTCCCTGACTGAGCATCCTATTGCAAATAATGCCTCAGTTTCTCTTCTGTCTGGGAGTAGTCTATTTCTAATATATTTAATACAGGGCCTATTTCTCTTTTAGTACTCTAGTTTTGTTAGAAAACCATTAAAGCATTTTGTGTCAAGTCAAAGTATAGAATCATAGAATGACAGAATGGTTTGTGTTGGAAAGGACTGTAAGATCATCCAGTTCCAGCCCCCTGCCACAGGCAGGGTCACCTCACAGTAGACTGTGTTGCCCAAGGCTTTGTCCAAGTACCAAGTGATCTATGTCAAAAGCATTACTTTTATCAGTCAAATTTGTAATTCTGTCCAAAAAGATCTCACAGTAGTTCCATGAGATCTCTTACTCACATACTTGTGGTATTTGGCATTGGTTGTATTATTCCACTTCTTTTAATTGAGTCTCATATTAGCTGCTCTGTTATTCTGTCTGAAACCAAAGTCTGTCTGGGTCCTGCACTAACCTGGTTTGTTCTCCTTATCCTTTTTAGGTGTTGGCACCACTTTAGCTTTCTATTGCACTGGGACTTAATCCATGCTTGAAGCCTTGTGCTAAATCAGCAGGAACAGTCAGAAAGCTGTCCAGACCTGCTAATTTAAACATAGTTACTTTCAGTAGCTAAGGGTAGAATGGAAAATATTTCATAGTTATCACATGGTATGATTGTATCACTGGGTAAGGAATAGCAGTATTTATCTTGCTTTGCCTTCATTATCATTTGCAATGTCTGTCTTCATCAAGCTGCAGACTGGTTTTAATTACATATTGATATACTTTATCTTACTTCTATGTTAACTTTAACTTCTATTTTCACTTCCATTCAAACCTGGGCTTTTTGAATTTTCCTATGGGATTATTTAAATATTAATAAAATTATTAAAATAATAAAATGTTGTTAAACAGTTCCTAATTCTTCTTCTTAGCTCTCAGTTTAAATTATTCCTGATGAATCTGTCTTGGTAACAGGTCATTTTTAAAGTGCTACGTATATGCATTATTATTGGGGTGATGTTTCATTTCCATACAGATGTTAATTGCCATATGCACTTATGCTTATGAATATACTTCAGTTTAAACTGTTTTTCAAAATGACCTCTACTGTGGAATTGCTTTGTTCTGGATGCAGATTTTGAGTTAGGACATTTCCCAGTATAATTCCAAGATCATTCCATGGCAGTGCCCTCCTGTAATGTCGTTTTCTCTCCACATCCCATTCATATCGCCTCATTCCTCTGTGTCCATTGTATTCCACGCACCTGCTTTTACACCCACTTTCCTAGCTCACTTAACTGACCCATATAGCTTAAAACCAGATCAGTCTGTCCTAGCTCTTTCTGTCTAAGAATAACCATCCAGAAACGGCTTCCTCTGGGTGTAATTGCTGTTATTTTCTCTGTAGACATTTAGGTAATGACTGTGTGTCGTCTGTGATGTACAGCACCAAGCACTTTGTGCCTCACAAGTAGATAAAGACATAGTCCATTAAGGACTTAATTGCTTGGATGAATTATTGCTCTGCCTTGGTATTCCCACTGAGCAGGACTCCTATTTTCTCCTCTCTGAAGGCACAGTATTGAGGGAAGGATGTTCCTCATGACACATGTCTGAGCACCATTATACTAACTGGTCTCTTCTCTTGCTGCAGCTTGCTAAGTTTTCAGAGGACACTCTCAGCAGCTACACAGAGATGGTCTCTTCTCAGGTACTATTATTATGGTTTTCTTCCATCTTCACTGCACAACTTCATGGTGTCCTTTTCTTTCCTTTCTGATCTCCTGCTTGTTCCTAACCCCTTTTTACTTGCGTCACTTGTTCACTGTCACTCATTTGCTGCTCTGATTTGCTGGTTGCATGGCTTTCCCTTGCACCTTCTTATGTAAATGCTGCTCTGCTGACCAGAGATTGAGGTGACTTTGATACTGAGTCCAGTTGTGCTTTTCTGAATATTGCAAATGCTTTGGTATCACCTTTTTTTCTGTCCTGAAAAGCGTACCTCTTTGAAGCCCTCCTGTGTCAGGAGTAAGATAAGCTTTTTATGGTGTGTGTCAGAAAGAAATATTTTCCTTGTACCAGAAAAACCTTTTTTTCCAAGCCAAAACTGAAGAACAGAGGGGATGGTGGTCAATAAAGAGGGGTCCATGGGCTGTTGAGGCTTTTTAAAAGCCTGATCCTGTTTCATAGGCTCCTTAACAAGCTTAACTACGTTACTTGGGCTTCCAAAGCTGGACTAAAAGAGCACTCAGAGGACCTTTTTCTGGGGAAGGAACTGCATCTGGCCACTCTGTAAATTGAATCATTCAGATTAAACAGTAGGGTAGAGGAAAGACACTTTTCTGTCTAATCTGGCATTAAGATTCCCCTTTCCATAAGGAGGCAGGTGGACTCCAGAAGTGATTAAAATCCCAAGGTATTATAAGAATCAATTCATATCTTCCTCCCAGCCACACAGAGGAATGCACATGCATCCTTTGATGAACAGTTTGTTTTCTCTCTGTGACAGTTCGTTTAGCCAAGATGTTTTTCCAGGTGTTAATGGGAGGGATTTCAGCTGAAGCTCCTCACTGAAAAGCTCTGCTTCTTCCCTTTTATACCTATGTAACATTATTGTTTATGAGAAACTGATTTAAAGAAGAGCTTTTTTTTCTATCTGATTGTTTTGTGTTTGAGTTTATGGCTGTATTAACACTTGGGATCTAAGGAACTTGATCTAAGGAGCTCTGGGGGAGGTGATAGCATTCCAGAACAACAGCTAAAAAAGCAGTAAAAGAACACTGCAATGCAAACCTGGCTTTACTGGCTTTAGGAGTGCACAGAGAAAAACACACAGCTCTGGTGCTTGGGTTGATTGCCACCATCCAGACTCCCTCTGCAGCAGTTTTGCATTGGAAGATGAAGGTGCCAACTCAACATTTTCATTTTGGAAAAGAGCCCTTTCAGTTTATTACCACGTTGGTTACAATTCATTTGTAATGGTGGAGTAGGGCACCTTGGCTTTGTTTCCAACACTGCCACTACCTCTGTAAGTAACCCTGGCCAAGTCACCTCAGCACAGTGACTCCATTTACCCCCATTCACTCATGGTGATCATAAGCTTAAGGCCTCAAACTCTATAATCCAAGTGGCTGAGAGTTACTTTAAACATACTAAGAGGTAACAACTGATTCATCTCAAACAAAATCACTTCAGAATTCCTTGCTGTGTTTTTTGGTAATTTCAGTGAATTCTCAATTCAATCACTGTTAGCAGTGATTCTTCCCCCTCTGGAAGGGGGGGAGAAATGCCTTTCCCTTGAGAACATCAGCACTGTATCAGTTACTAGGTTCCCATGGAGGCTGATGGTTATCTCACAGTGTATCACTGTGTTGAACCTGAAAGCAGGTAATGTCATACTCCCTTTTTTCCTTCTCTCCCCTCATCTTGCGCTGAATGAGCCTTTCACTGGCTGATGTCCTCTGCTTCCCTTGGCAGGAAATGATACGCTGTATCTGGAGCCACTTCCTCTGTGTTTTAAAAGGCAAATCCCCAACTCTGAGCTTCACTTCCAGCTTGCTCCATAGTCTGGGATCTGTCACTGTGAGTATTGCTGGGTTGTTAGAAGGAGGAGCCCTACATGAATGCTTCATATGCATCCTTCACATCATCCTTCCCTAGGCACAGACTGTTAGCAGTCAGGTCACTGTGCTGGAATTAGAAACCCTTCAGGCAACTATCTTTGTAGAGGAGTTGATAACTGTCTTGTCTTGTCCAAAGAGCACATTTACAGGCTAAACCAATGGTTAGAGATACTCTGGCATCTAACGGGATGTCTGTATTTTCCAGCTCTGGTTCTGGTCCCATAGCCCTCTTGAATCCTCATCAAGAACCAGCTGAGTAGGTCCTCATAAGGTACTAACTGGTGAAACAGGCTTAGAAGTTGCTTCCTTCAGTGGTCTTCATGCTTAGTTTTGCAATATCCTGAGATAAAACTGGTGTTAACCAACCCCTCAATCCTGCTAGAGCAAGGAATTCTTGGAGGGTAAGTGCAGTTTCTTAGACAGAAAGTTGGCACATGTCTATTCTTCCATGTGTTTATTACTCTTGTGATACTGACAACTGTGCATGAGCACTGAGATGTGTTTTCACTGATATTTTGCCTTCTTGGGGGTGTTGTGGGATGTTCTAGGTGCTCTGCTGTGTAGACAAGCAGGGAATTCTTTCCTGGCCAAACCCCAGCCCAGAGACTGTTCTGTTCTTCAGTGGGAAGGTGGAACCACCTCATGATAGCCATGAAGATCTGACTGATGAGCTCTCTACACGGTCTTTCTGCCATCCTGAGATGGAAGATGAGGTGAGTAATATGTAAGCTGTAATGCAGTATTTCAGCTCTGAACACGGTTTGACTGACGTGTACAATGTGGTATTATAGAAGGGGCCCTTTGCTTGTAGAGAAATCTTATGTTATAATTCTTTGCTTAAAGGATAAAGAAGCAGCAAGGATGAGATACTCTTCTGTAGGAGTCCTAAAGGAGCAGGTGAGTCAGTAGTGGCTCATATTCACCACCGTTCATTTTCATGTTTTCTTGCAGCCCCATGAAAGAGATGCTTTGCTCTCTGGCCCTCTGGCAGACACAGTCCATATGGCTAACGAGCAAGAGAGGAACAACTGGTCTAGTGACCCTCCAAAGGCTCCCGATGCCCATACCCACCGAAAGCCAAGCAGAAGCAAGCATCCCTCTGGGTCCAATGTGAGTTTTAGCAAGGACACAGAAGGTGGAGAAGAGGAACATGCACAGGTAAAACATACTGACGGGGCACACAAGTGGTCTTTTGTACAGCTATAAGACAGACTTAAGCCTACAGAGTGTCTCCTTCTGGGAATTTGGTGGGGAATTGCCTGGGGGGTTCTAGGCTCAAGCTGTATTCTTTGTAAGCAACTAGAATTTTCCTGTCTGCTGGCCCAGGTTGTTGGTGACAGTGAGGCAATGACTTGTGAGGCTGAAGACTTTGTGTGTGACTACCACCTTGAGATGCTTAGCCTGTCCCAAGACCAGCAGAACCCCTCCTGCATCCAGTTTGATGACTCCAACTGGCATATGCACTTGAATTCCCTCAAGCCTCTGGGCCTGAATGTGCTGCTCAACCTCTGTAATGCCAGTGTGACAGAGCGTCTGTGCCGCTTCTCTGACCACCTCTGCAACATTGCCCTCCAGGAAACTCACAACGCTGTGCTGCCTGTCCACGTGCCTTGGGGCCTCTGTGAGCTTGCCAGGCTAATAGGTAAGGAGAAATTGGATGACCAGACACAGAGAAATTGGAGCTGTCAATAGACACTTAATCCTTAGAGAGCACAAGAAAAATACTTCCCCAGCCCTGGTTGCTGAGAAGGTGAAATTACAGACCTGGCTCTGTTGTTCAGTTGCCAGAAGAGTCTTTTAAAGAGATTGGTTTTGGCAAGTTCTGACATTGCAGACACTATCAAAGAAACAAATGTCATCAGGGATATTCCGAGCCAGCCCTGGCTAGGCTTGGAATTCTTCTGCTTGAGTCTGCCAATCTCAACAGAAGACAAAGAATATCTGCTAATGGATAAACAGCTGCCTGGTCTTTACAGTAGTGCTTTACCAGCAGTTTGGGTATAAATGGTATGAGGTACCTCAGGTTGTTCATAGGTGGGAAAACTGACGCACAGGGGGAGATAAGAAGTTGGAGGTAACACTAGGGTGGAAATCTGGAAGCTCTTGAGCTCACTGGTGTGCTTGTCCTTCAGCGTCACAGTTCCTCTCTCCAGTGAACCAGAAGCATGAAAGCTGTAATTATTAATAACATCAAGTCCTTCTGAATGATTTTCATCATAGATCTTGAGCCAGCTTGATGTAGCTGCACAGTGAGCACAGCTCAGCTACCTATTGCTGGGGAGACGTCGTAATGAGCATGGGCAAAGCGGGTGGCACAGAAGCAGGAGGAAAGACCTTTCCTCTGCTTTTCTTAGAGCCTGTTTTTGATCCTTGTGCTCATGTTTCAGGTTTCACACCAGGTGCTAAAGACCTTTTCAAACAGGAGAACTATTTGGCCTTGTACCGCTTGCCAAGTGATGAGATGGTCAAGGAAACAATCCTGGGGAAGCTTTCGTCCATCACCAAGAGGAGACCACCCCTGAGCCACATGATTAACCTTTTTGTGAAGGACACCACTACCAGTAAGGCTGCCCCTTCCTTTGGGTATCTGCTTGGTACAGGAGGATCTTTTCCTGCAGAGAGCCTAGGAAATGTCAGACTGGAATAGTCTGGAGTCCCTGTGGGGTGATAGCCTTGCTGTGCCCGTGGGCAGTACAGATGTGCTCACCAAACCTTAATAACCACTGCTATAGTATACAGAAAGGGGGAGTTCTTCCCAACTCTGTCTTACTCCAGGATCATAAATAACTTTAGGATTATTTCAGCATATAGGAAACCTGGTTTCTGGGACCAAATGGCAGTGCACGGCAAAGTGGGGAGGTTATTTGGTTTTGAATAGACTTCATTAGAATAGTGGGACTGGTACTGCACAGGGTTCAATATTACTCAGGGTTTTAGCTTCAGATGCTAATCCTTCTGATAATCCAAATCAAAATCAGTATCTTTGTGGGTTGTCTAGTGTATTATATTGCATAGTCCATTTCTATATTATATATTAATAAGAAATCACAGAAATCCCATGCAAGCGCATGGTAACCATGCATACAACACCTGAAGCCATGCTGACTTCTCCACTCTTAATCCTTCCTAGTCTAATAGGAACGGGCTAGGACGGAAAGGAATTATAGCTGGGTACCATGAGGTCTTAAAGCACCTCAGCAAGATTTAACAGCTTGCCTGTCAGAGCTCTTAGTCTCTTCGTAATACCTTAAACTGACTGAAGCTGGCTCTCTCGAGTTGACTATGTTTGATATTGAATCTGAACCATTATTCTGCTGGCCAGAGGTTTATCAGGTAAACTGGCTTCTCTTGCCCAATTCCTTAAATCTTTATCTTAGCCTGGGGAGGAGCTTTTTCCTTTATCCTGCTTGCTGCTCTCCTGCCTTTGTGAGCAAGTATTTTCTGATGCTGAGATTCTTAATGTAGCAAAACCCCTTTAATGTTTCATGTTGCCTCATTTCAACTCCTTATCCGGTTTAGTTTAGAGGCTGGAGCTCAGACAAATGTGTGTGTGACCTGGATTACACTGTCTAGAGTAGATGCTAAGAGGAATTTTGCCGGTGGGGTTAGTTAACCATTGGAACACCTCTTGTCCCTTGAAACTTTCTTACGTATACAAGCAGAAGTAATGGATTGTGCAGATGACATTGGCTGCAATCGAATGGCTCTGTTTGTGCAGTCAGAGCAGATGATCACAACTAACCTCTCTTGATCCATTATTTGTGAATAAATCTTTGAGTCCACCCATTCCCAGGACGTGCTGAAGGCAAAAGGAGATACATAATAAATTCTCCAGCTGTAGCAGAAATAGGAGGCAGCTTATCTGTATGCTCCCTTGCTGTTCCATGGAAATATGTGTCTCACCATCTGGCAGCGTTCATCCCACATCCATAGTAACCACATGGAAATGAGGGGCTCACAGTCACCTTCAGTGGAATAAAGTGGCTTGATACTGTGTCTGCCTTCCTTTGCTATAGCTGCACTCCTCCATTCCTTTTGCTCTGTGTCACTGGCTCAGCTGCAGCCGCTTGATTCTTCCTAATGAGTCCCAGCACTCATGAATGGCTGTCATACTCCCTGTCCTATTCATTAGTTTTCTCCCTTGTGCCAGAGAAATCCTGGACTTCAGCTTCATGATTTAAGAAGGAAAGAGGCTGAGCTCAGTTTACTGGCAGTGAAAGCTGAATGAACTCCTTCCAGTTTACAGTGCCTACTGTCACTACCATTTGCCCCTTAGGACTGTTGTGCAGGATACTGATGCTGCTGAGTGGGAACTGGGTTGCAGTTGCTGTCAGGCATGAATATAGGTATGTCTGTGGTCATCTCTATGCTCTTGCTCTGTGTCCAGGGCATAGTTTTTGCATGAATCAATAGACATCTCTTACTCCCTCTTTCTTAGCAAGGACTATCTGACCCTAGGAGCAAGGTGGGAAGGATTAGGTATTCATACAATACAATTAATCAGAGCTTGGCACAAGTGCTCCTTTGTGTCCCTGAGACAGGCTCCTCCTTTCACACACAGCTCCTATTAGTTGGAGGTTTGTTATGCTGATAAACTTGGCCTGAGATGGCTATTTATAGCAAAGAGCAGAGAGCTGCTCTGCTTTGGAAAATCCTCCTGTGATCCTGAAGGTCCCTGCCTGGTTTGTGCCAGTGAGTATTCCTGGCTCTTGGTTTCACCAGCTCGTGGGAGCGTTTGCCCTCAGCAGCAATGCCTGCAAGGAGCCTTTGGGCTCGTTTTTCTTGGCAGTGAGGTTTTGTCATTAGATCAGCTTTGAAGCTGTTGGGGGCAAAATCATGGAGCAGCTGGAGGAGGGAACCTCCACTGGGAAGTCTACGTGTGTGCAATGTTAATGTGTCAGTGCAAGTGAAAGAAAGAAGTATGAACGGGGAGGCAGCATCCTTTACCTTGTGTCCCGTGCCTGGGACCTGCATCAGACTAGTGCTGTCACACACCTTTGAGAAACACTTTTTAACACCTCTGTCTACAAGAGGGAACAGAAGATTTTAAGTCTGTATTAAAGAGTGAAGTAGTTGAAGAAAAACCAGGGCAAGCTGTGGTGTCTACTGAGTTTCAGTTCTTTCCTAGAGTCTGTTGTGTTGAACTTCTAACCCACCTGGATTTAACAAGTTTTCAGGACCCTTTGTAAAGCAGGCTGCTATCTAATGGGTCACGCTGTAGAATTGCCTTGCTGCTTGAATGGAAAGTACTCAAGAACAGCTCTTACCTTTTAGATCCAATCCTGAGCTGAAACTGAATGCACTTTCCAGTGGAGGTAAACTCATCACTGATGCTCGTAGTCTCATGGGAAGAGGCACACAGGGATAACTTTTCTTCTGTTCTGTTGGATACAGAAGCAAGATATTATCCCACCCATTGTAGGAGCAGGATTGTTACATAGTGTAAGGAGTGAATAGGAGCTGACTTTGGGGCTTGCTCATAACCTTGTCAAAGGGGCTGTTTGGAGTGCATCAAGCTCAGTTTGCTTGAGCAGGAGCAGTTGGAATGAGATCCCTTCCCTAGGAGCCTGTATGTGTGATGCTGACTCGTTGTTCTACATTTCAGGCACGGAGCAGATGTTTTCCCATGGGACAGCTGACCTCATCCTTGAGGCCTGCACAGACTTTTGGGATGGTACCGACATCTACCCGCTCTCTGGCTCTGACAGGTAGGCACTGTATCTGTTAACACATTAGCCACTTCTAGGTGGATTCTGTTATGTACTAGGACCATGAATTATTATCAGGTCATGTGCTGGTGGTAGATAATTTTTGTTGTCCAAGACGAATGCCTTGTCTTACACCAAATACAAAGTGATCAATTCTACCTGCTGCTGCCAGCTTCAAGCCAGTCCACCACAATGCAGCACACCCTTAGTCCTGCTGCAGGGTCTGGCAGTGTCTGTTGTATTCACATCTATAGGCTAAATTTCTGTTCCCACTAGCAGAGCAGAGATGCTTGCTTTCATTGACCAACAGCACATTATTCTTCTTCCAAGTCTGCTTATCCTTAAGTGTCAGAAAACTCCCACTGGTCCTTTTTGGAATATCATCTTAGAAGCTAATGAAAAATCCCATGTATAGTCTGATATGTTTCATTTGTGATTTCAGCTTAGAGAAGGAACTTTACACTATTCCAGTGACTGAATATTGACTAAATGGAGACTTCATATACAGCTCCTGGGACTCAAATCTAAAAGGGGATGGGACAGAAGTCTGTTGCTGTAACAACCTCTGCAATAGATACTATTGTCAGAGTTGTCAGTTCCTCCCCTGGTGTTAGTCTCCCTACAGATAAATTCTCTCTGATTAAGCTTCTGCTGTCATGCAGTGAACTTCCTTGGAGTCATCTGGCAGCCATATAGAGCATATTCTGTTAATAAATGTATTCAAAGAGCACTGTGTTCATACTCATCAATCTGTCTGATGAGCAAACAGGAATGTTCACCACTGCTGTGTGTTCTTGTTGTCCTAGTTTGTTGTTTCTAGTGCCTGTAGCTTAGAAAATGAAGAAACTCTAAGGAAAGGTCTTTTTAGAGCCTCTCATCACTCCTCATGGAATACATTTTTCCAAATACCCAGCTGTTGATTTCTACATAGAACTGCAGTGTCCATTGTCAGAAATGAGGCATATTTCTGCTTAACTGCCTGGTTTTTCTCTTTTCCACTAGGAAGAAGGTGTTGGATTTCTACCAGCGAGCTTGCCTCTCAGGATACTGTTCTGCCTTTGCATACAAGCCAATGCATTGTGCCTTGTCCTCCCAGCTCAATGGCAAGTGCATAGAACTGGTGCAGGTGCCTGGGCAGAATGCGATCTTCACGTGCTGTGATCTCCCTGGGACAACCCCCATAAAGCAGAGCAGTCGGAGGAATAGCTGGAGCTCAGATGGTACGTGTCCTCTGTACTGTCTATAGTAAATTCTACTGCTGGGCCAGGTGCTTGCTCTCTGATTAGTCTAGCGCTGTAAGAACACTGTTATTCAGAGCAGCAGATGGAAGTTGAGAGGTGAGGGTTTCTGCAGGAGATGCATTTCCAGAGGAAGTAAGGATGTAACAGCTGGTAGGTATGTTTCTAGTTAAGTTACAGTGAAATTCTACTTGAGGGAAGCCTGTTTCTTAAAGCAGGCAACTCACAGTCAAGATTTCTGGTATTTCAATACTTGGTTTGCTATTTGTCTGATCCTATGGAAATCACATATGTTGGGTTTTTCAAAGGAATTCCATGCATGGTGGTATGTGACTATTCTCCCTTAATTTGTGCTGTACTGGAGGAATGGATTCTCACCAGATGGATTGTTCATCTCCTTCAGAACAGTAATGGGACTGAGAAATAAGCATGTAATTCCATTTTCTTTTGGAAAAGCAATCCTAATCTCCTTCTGCCTTGGTCTCCCATTCTATAACATGTGAATTATGGGATTCCCAAGTGCTGGGGGGCAGTTGCGACTGTTTTCAGCACAGTCTGCAGTCCCACCTGTGGCAAGCTTTGCAACTGCGTGAAGCGTTGTGTTATTTTCCTCATGCTGCATCCAGCTCCCATTCACCACAAGCTGAGCTGGTGATGGTGAAGAAACCCTGTCAAAAAGCCTTTTCAGGCTCTTTGGGAGCATCTGCAATGTCACTGGAGGGAATATGCTCCAGTTCCTTTGTATCAGCCCCTCATACTCTGATGCCACTCTGTGTCTAGCTAGACTGCCCATGTTGTTTAAGCAGTTTGATGTGTTTAAAATGCAGATGTGAACATTATACAGCACAAGTCCTTTACCTTTCTGCCCCAGTTCTTTGTGACTGATTCCTGTCTTCTGTTTTGTTTTTTTTCCCCTTCCACGCTCACTGTTTCATGCTTGTATTCTTGGTCACACATGTGGGGATGTCCTGATACCACTTCTGTGACTGGGTATGCTGGGACAAATGGATGTGTCTTCATCTTTCCTCCTGTGTGTGTATCTGCATGTTTCTGGGTACTGTGTCCTTGGGTGTTATCTGGGTGGCCTCTCCCACCATTTGTACTTTGTGTGATGCACATGTGGTCCCTTGTGTCTCAATGTGATTGCGTGTTGTTTGCATGCCTGAAGAAGGGATTGGGGAAGTGATGGAGAAGGAAGACTGTATCCAGGCTCTGAGCGGACAGATCTTCATGGGAATGGTCTCATCTCAGTATCAGGCCCGGCTTGACATTGTCCGCCTCATTGATGGATTGGTCAATGCCTGCATCCGTTTTGTCTACTTCTCCCTAGAAGATGAGCTCAAAAGCAAGGTAAGCTGCCTCTGTTGAACCCTGAACTTGCATATCCCCTGGCTGGCAGACTGGAGAGTCCAGCACCAGTGCAATCTAAGGTTAATCTGGTTCAGCTAATGGGTCCAGAAGGCACCAGTATAGCACTGATCTGTACAGCTCTGGCACTAAAATCTTCTGTCTGCTCATCTGCAGGTGTTTGCTGAGAAGATGGGTCTGGAGACTGGCTGGAATTGCCACATCTCTTTAACACCTAATGGTGATGTGCCTGGCTCAGAGATCCCTCCCTCTAGCCCCAGCCACGCTGGCTCTCTGCACGATGACCTACACCAGGGTGAGAGAACCGTGCCTAAGCCACTTTGAATGTTTCCTGGATGGTTCTTTTAAACCCATTCCTAGGTTCCTGTGTCCTCAGCAGCTACCTGAGCCTTCAGAGTTTTGAGCACAAAACTGGATGGGCCTGAGGTGTGTGTGTGTATGTGAGAGTGCCTTACATTTATAGCCTTTCTACTCAGGCACCACTACAGTTGTTGGAAGCGGACATCCTTCCACCACGATTTTGCTCATTAATGCTTTTGGTTCTTGCTGGGGCCCTGCTCAAGCCACTGAGGGTCTCTTGCCTGTGCATTTTGCTTTCTTCTTACTTCAGCTGGGATTTCTTTACTCTTTTCTTCCTCTAGAAGAGAGAGGAGAACAGATAAACTACTGTGTCTCAAAAGAGCAGAGCCTGGGCTCACATCTCTACCTCTGAGCAGATTAGTCATCTAAAAATACTGCATTTTAGATGACTGAGTGGGATCTAAGTGTTGCTAACCCAGAAAATCAGACCTCACATTTCCTGTCTTCTGCAGTGCCACGTGAATACACCATGTGGGTGGCACAGGGGTGGCAGAGGCAGGGTTGTGCGGGTTGTTTATGCTGCTGCTTTCTGCTCCAGTTTCTCGAGATGATGTGGAAGGGCTTCTGCTGATGGAAGAGGAGGGGCACTCAGATCTCATCAGCTTCCAACCAACAGACAGTGATATCCCCAGCTTCCTGGAGGACTGTAACAGGGTGAGGCCCCTTTCCCTACACACCTTGTGCTGTTGTTATGGTCATCAGTATCACCTCCTTCTAGAGGGAATTCCTCTTCAAAGCAGATTAACTGGTTTGCACTGGGACTCCTGATCTCCAGCTTCCTATCTGGAACCTGAGAAGTTGGGTGTTCTGTCAGTTAATCACTTTTACTGAACAGGGGTTTTGGAGTTTAGGAATGGAGATGACCACACACATAATAGCCTTGAAAGCCACATCTCAGTCCATTTGTGTCCCCTTCCCATGTGCAGGCCAGGCAGTGGGGACATCCCCACGCTCTGTGCAGGCAGAAGAAACTGTCTTTCCTCCAGCTATAAGACATGGGTCGTGCTGTCCAGTAGCCAGGTTGGGACAAGCTTTTCCTGTGCCATACAGAGCTCAGGCATGAAACAGAGCGAGTTGCTGGGAGGCAGCACATAGTCTCTGACGAGTTTCTCCACATAGGTAACAAGTGCTTAGAAATCCTTGAGCACAGGTTTATCATGCTGATCTTACAACCCCTGAAGGCAAGCACAGTTTAGCCTGTCAGTGTGGGCTTCCTACAGTGGCTTGGGAAAGCCAGCTTCTGTCTGCAGGGACTGCAGTTTGAAGTTACAGTTCCTTCTGCAATGCCTCTCCCTCACACACACACTCCCCTGCTTAGTCTCTTCTTTCTCTTTTCCAGGCCAAACTGCCCCGGGGGATCCACCAGGTGAGACCTCACCTGCAGAACATAGACAATGTGCCTTTGCTGGTGCCCCTCTTCACAGACTGCACCCCAGAGAGTAAGTGGCACAAAGCCTGGGTCTGCCCTCCTGCCCATGAATACCTTCCCCATCATTTGCTCTGGCTCATGTGGGTATAGACAAGTGGAAAGGAAGGGGATACAGCCCAGAAATCTAGAAGGACATTTTGATATTAAAATGTCTCTATTTGTGCCTGTGGGAAGCCAGGTGTTAACTTCATTTCAGTGGTGCTGTTTCCTAGCTACAGAATTGGGCTAACAACTGCTGCTTTCAATTTGCATTCGTAAGACACACTAAAGCAAGCATTCAAAATACTGCTGCCTTCTATTAAATAAGCATTATCAGTGTGCTAGAAGACTCTGACCTCTGCTCACAGCCCTCACTGCCCTTACATAACTTGGAAATCACTTCCCAAAATGATTTTCCTCTTGCAGTGGCTGTTTAAACCTTTTGCTTTGCAGAGCTTTTGATTACAGGGACCAGAAAGGACACATTTCTTATCTCTGAGAGACACCATTTTATCTAAGGGATGGGCTGAGTGCTCAGCTGGCCAATTCCTGTCTACAGGTATTGGAACTAAAGTGTAAGTTCCAAGCATCACTGGGTGTTTTACATACCTGCGGGCACAGTTTACAGAGTGGCAGTGAGACCTGGGTACAGCCCAATCTGCCTGACCAGTCAGTGCCCAGGAGATTGCCTCTCTTTCACCAGAAGTAGCAGTTTCCTGCTCCATCTAACCCTTGCAGTGCTGCAGACATGGGTGCACCAGTTATTAGCTAAGCTGTTTGCACAGGAATCTGCACAGGGTGGGTTTGGGTTAGGTTTGTTTGTTGTTTTCTTTTTTTCCTGGAGCATTCTAGAAAATCCATCCACACACAGAGCACTGTGCATAAAGCCCCAGAAGAAAAAGCACATCAAACAGCAGCTTTGATTTAGAGGCCCCAGGAGGGTGTTGTTAAAGAGATTGATGTAGAGGTAGTGGTGGGAGTGCAGGAACAGGGTCTGGCTTCGAGTATGGCTAAGCCCAGCACTGCTTTTGGAGTAGTTTGTTGTATTCCCTCTGATACTTTAGACCTAGGACAGTAGGGATGTGCTGTTGAGCACATTTTAAAGCTGTATGTTTATTTTCTGTTTTAATTATTTAGGTTTATTTAATGTTCTGCTATACCTACAGCTCTGGTCTGAAAGAGATGTGCTAAAGATGCAAATCTCTGGGCGATAGTTCTGGCAATCACAGCTTAGTTCCTGCCTCCAGCAATTAATCAGCTGTGTACTTTGACTGTAGATCTCATTGTACACCAGTGATGAATATCAGTTGGGGGAACTTGAAAAGCTCTGACTGCTTGTCATCCAGCCTGGGAGGGGTGTGTGAAACACTGCATCTGTGAGCATGATGAGGTAACACACTGTGTTTCTCCTTCTGTCCCTTTATAGCCATGTGTGAGATGATCAAGATCATGCAGGAGTATGGGGAGGTGACTTGCTGCCTGGGAAGCTCTGCCAACCTGAGGAATAGCTGCCTCTTCCTGCAAAGTGATATCAGGTAGGACAGGATCCAGACTCCTCCTGCTGCCTTTACCTTATGCTTAGCAAGTGGCCAGCCATGGGTCACACTAGATCTGTGGGTTGTGCAAAGGGATGCTCACAACTGCTGTCCATTATGAACTGCATTTGTCTCCATAAGAAGATCTGGGTGGTACTGGATGGGATGATTACCTAGATCCCTAGACACACAGGTATTTCTCTCCATCTTTGAAAGGAAGATGCTGAACTACTGTGCACCAGGTGGCATTACACATGCTTCTTACTGGGTGGAAGAGTGGAAATGCCCCTTTGGATTAGCCAGTTTTTTAACCTTCAAACACCAAAAACCCAAATGTGTTCATTATTTCTCTGGGAATTACAGAAAGTCTAGGAAGCTTGATCCTAAATTCATGTCACAGCTCAGGACTTCACTGCCAGCAAGGTAGATAGAGGTGGCATAGCACAGCACAACTGTACAAGCTCAACTATGTTGGAACATAGGCTCTTCTCTGGGATGAGGACTTTCCCTAATGCTCCTGTGTTGTGCTTGCAGTATAGCACTGGACCCTCTCTACCCATCTCGCTGCTCCTGGGAGACATTTGGCTATGCCACCAGCACCACCATGACTCATGTCTCTGATGAGCTCACCCCTCTGCAGCTCTCAGGACAGCTCAACAGCCTGCCTTGCTCCATGTCCTTCCGCCAAGAGGAGAGTACCAGCATCATCAGGCTCATAGAACAGGTAAGCCAGGCACATCCCCTCTCTAACACTCACCCCTCTTCCTGCAGCTCACAGAGAGCAAAGCCTGGAGCTCATGTGAGTGTTCTTATGGAGTTACCCTCAGTAAGCTGCCAGCATTAGCTTTGCTCATGTTTCCTGTCCTTAGTTCAGGAAGCACAACAGATACACTCTTCCTGCCTGGCCCTACCAGTCCAAGGTGTAGGGGATGGTTTGGGAATGATGCTTTGTGGCCACAGAACATAAACACTGTTCAGTTGGATAAAGTAGAAGCTTGCAGAGATCCCTAGCCAGACACCAGTGCAGTGCTGGGGAGAAGTGGTACCCCAGAAAAACCCCAGAAGGTTTAAACTTAACCCTTGTCTAAATTCTGCCTTCCCTTCACAACCTCTACGTGTACCCAAGAGACCTTTCCCTGTTGCTTACAGTGGGTTCAGATCCTCTCCCCTCCCACTTCCCCTGCAGGCCCCATGTCCTGCCCCTGCCTGCCAATAATTGCTCTTGGCTGATAACTGCTCCCATCACAGCAAAGGGCTCTGAGGGCTTGTGCTTCCTTCCAGGCCAGGCATGCAACCTATGGGATCCGCAAGTGTTTCCTCTTCCTGCTGCAGTGCCAGCTGACCTTGGTTGTCATTCAGGTGAGTCCTGCCTTGGCTGGGGACAGCATTTAGCTCAGAGGACAGGAGTGCTAGTGTGGATGTGGGAGGCTGCAGTGGGGCAAGTGAGGAAAGTAGCCTTTAGTCAGGTTTACACAGCATCTTTGGGGAAGGTACAGACAGAGACTATGTGATCTCAGCTGCACTGCCCCTTCTCCCTGATGCTCCTGCAGGGGGTTCTTTTCAAACCCTTTTTCCCCTGGGGAAAAGCATCCCCAGCAGCCTGAAGCATGTGCAGTGGCAGCCTGGTTACCAGCTCGTCCCAGTGTTTTGTGGGAGGACAGTGGCATCTTGGGTGACTGGACTATGCTAGCACTGCTCATGCTCTTCACTTTGGGTTGTTCCTGTGCAGTTCCTCTCCTGCCTGGTGCAGCTGCCCCCCATCCTCAGTACCACAGACATCGTGTGGCTCTCCTGTTTCTGCTACCCACTGCTCAGGTGAGTCTGTCAGGGTGGAATCTCCTGCCTCCCACCCACAGGATGCACAGACCAGTCCCCCAGCATCACTGTGTCCATGGGAAAAGGAAGCTGACATCACCCACTGCATGGTAAGAAGGCTGGAAGGATTATTCCAAACACCTGCTTTAACAGGTGCTTGGGGACATAGAGATAGGAGCATTTGTGTACTGCTGTGTTAGCCCTGCCTGCTGTCTGAGAGCTGCTTGTAGCTTGAACCTCCAGCTGAAAATCATTATCATATCTTAGTATCATTAATCCTGATACTGCTGCACTGGTTGTAGGGTGATGGAGAACCTTGTGAGTCAGGCAGAGGTCAAAGTACCATGGGTGGTGTGTTCTCTAGCACACATTTGGAGGTCACCTCCCTGTTTGCACCTGACCTAACACCTTTTATATCATATGCTTAAGGCAGTGGCCAGGTAAGTGCCAATGCTTTAAGCAGTCTGAGGAAGTTATTTGGGTTCAAATGTCAAATAGTCAAAAAAGAAGAGTTCTGGTGCCTGAACTTGTTACTGAGACACTAACTTACCTTTCTGCAGCATCTCACTCCTGGGCAAGCCTCCCCACAGCTCCATCATGACCATGGCAACAGGAAAAAACTT
The DNA here is from genome assembly GCF_033783945.1 of Neopsephotus bourkii. Taxonomy (NCBI): domain Eukaryota; kingdom Metazoa; phylum Chordata; class Aves; order Psittaciformes; family Psittacidae; genus Neopsephotus; species Neopsephotus bourkii. The sequence continues at coordinate 6,957,937 of NW_026902223.1, forward strand.
GACTTCCATTCCTAAAAAGGTAGGTGATCCATCAGATTGAAACAGTTCACATGTTTTTCTCTTCTGCTTTGTCCCAGTGTTGATGCATAGCTGGGGCCCTGTGCCCTCCCAGCTCGCTTGGGAAGTTGATCCATGGCATGAGCTATGCTATCCAAAAGTCTGTTATGGACAGGGGTTGGAACTAGATGATCTTAAGGTCCTTTCCAACCCTAACTATTCTATGATTCTATGGCAGGAAGGGAATCCCATAGCACCAGTGTGCCCACAGGGCAGCATCTCACTTGTACTACAGCTTGACTTTTGCAGCCACTGGTCCCCTGATGGCTCTTGCAGGGGAGGTTGGGCCAGTGACATGCCCACATCATCCTCCTGCCTCTCCCTTATTCACAGACTCAGCACTACTTCCTGTTCTGCTTCCTGCTGAAATTCAGCCTGACCATCTGCTCCTGCCTCATCTGCTTCGGGTTCACCCTGCATGAGTCCTGCAGAGGGGTGAACACTACCAGCCTCAATCTCACAGCCTGCTCCTCCATCATGCTGCACAGGTGAGAACTGAGCCTGGCACACACCTCCCTCACCCTGCAGGGCCTATTGCTCTTGCCCTTCCCAGGAAGGATTGATTACCCTCTAACAAGCTTCAGACTCCTGCATGACCCAGCTATAATGGCTATAGAGAGGATGGGGTGCTTCCCCATAGCCTTGGTAACTGCATCTTTGCTCACTGTTGCCTCCTGGTACAAGGACAGCCTGACTCCAAGCTCACTCTTAGCTCTCTTAGGAGGGACATGGCCCTTGTGGGCACAGGTCAGATAGTAAGTCCCCACTGTTGACATCTTCCTGTATCCTCTCATTTACTAGCAATGCTGATGGTGCTCCTGACTGGTTTGGAACATTTTCCAATGCTCTTCTTGTAGCCCAGAAGCTCACAGCTGGTCTGGTTGTCTTACACACAGGTAAATCTCTGTTCCCTAACCCACATTAAGCACTCTGGGGGGAAACTTGCCCCCCTATACCAGAGTACAAGCTCCCTGGTAGAAAGAGACACTGCAGTGGTCTCTCAGCACAGCCATAAAGCCCTTGTCTTACTAAACATTGTCCTCACAGATAGAACAGGGCCTTCAAAGCTGATTCTGCTTCTTACCAACCTGATGAAGTGCTGACTCCTCTTCAGTTTCACCAGAAGAGCAGCATCCCTGTGCTGGAAGCCTTTTTAAACCCTGAGGAGGGGTGGGAGCTAGCTCCTGGCTGACCCTCACCACCTGCACAGCATTGCCTGGCAGAGAAGGTCCACCTGATCTCTGAATACCTTAAAGGGTCTCTGCTCCCTTTCCACCACGTCACAGGGTGTTGTGCCCTGGTGCCTGACAGAGCACTGCTGTGCAGGTTGTTCAGGCCAACAGAAACACTTCCAGGTTTGGGAGGCAGCCTTACTTTAGAGAGATGTAGGGTGCATGACTGTTAATGTCCTTCAGGCCACTGAGGCAGGTGGGAAATGCTGTTTGGAAGAGCCCCAGCAAAAGCTGAGCAAATGCTCTTGGGTTCTGGCTAAATACCCATCTCTGGGCTGGAGCTTTCTGCTGGTGCAGGCCTGCAGTGACCCAAAAACAAGGACACATCCGGTACTCCCTCACTGTGGTCCTTTGCCTGATCTTTCGTGGCATTCAGGCTGCAAACCAGCCTTGGCACCCCCATAGTGAGTGATCCTGTGCAGTACTACTGCTGCACTCCTCCCATGCATATCTTGGAATTGCTGTGGGTAGTCTGCTCTGAAAGGACCTTGAATGAATGGTTGGTTTCAGGGACATAAACCCCTTTGAGCTTATAGCTCTTGGTGTACCTTGTAAAGTATGTGTGTGATGCTAAATAACCCCCTTCCCTCTGTCCCCACAGTGTTCATATCCATCACCCATGTCCATCGCACCAAGCCATTGTGGAAGAAGAGCCCCCTCTCCAACCGGTGGTGGACGCTCACTGTGGCTGTTGTGTGAGTATCCCCAGGCCCTGTTGGGGCACCCCAGGATGCTGGAGGAGGGAGGGCTCTAGATCTGCTCCAGCATCAGTATGCTGGTGCTGAGGGTAACGACAGGTCATGGTGATTGCTCTACACTGAATTGGTGAACTGCTATGAGCTCAGGAGTGTTACATCTGGGCCTGAACCTCGACGTGCAGGTCCTAGGAAGGCTGTTAGCTCTGCTGAGATGTGTGGTGTCTCTTTATGATCTTAGATTGCTTGGACAAGTGGCACAGACTGTGCTGGACCTGAGACTCTGGGAAAACCTCAGTTCTTCATTGACCTTTAACCACGTCTCCATCTCACCAGTCTCATGGCTCCTGGGTTTTCTTTCCTTGGTCCTTGTGGTTATCATCAACGAGATTGTCAAGCTGCATGAAATCAGGTATGGGGATAGTAGGGAAGATGGGGAGAAAGGGGTGGAGCCTCACTCCAGCCTGGCCTTGAGCTGCAGAGAAACCCTGCACAGGGAAGAGGGTGGGGAATGAAAAGGAAAAGATGATTGCATTGTGTAAATCACCTGGCCATTGTGTGCAAGCTCCTGTTCCACCTCTCGGGGAGGAAAGAGGGTCAGGGAGGGGCAGTGGCAGTGATTGGGAGCAGGAAGAGAGACCAAAATCTCCTTATCTCAAACCAATGAGAGGGACACAGCCAAGGTCTGTGGAATACCGGTATGGAACTGGAGAGGGCTGTTCTCTCCATCTCGTCCCACGAGGACAGAGAGGCATTGAATCACAGCAGAGGAAATACGTCCTCACACAGTGCCTGGACTGTGGGACTCATTTTCACAGGAAGAGGCTGAAGCCAAGAATTAGGAGCAGGCAAAGTGACCGGTTGTTCTTCCTAGCACAGGGAGCAGCAGGGCTGGGAGTTAACACTAATGAGTGTTGAGTCAGGAAATGGGTTGGTGAGGAAAAACAGTGGGGATTGAGAGAACCCTGATGGGGACAGAGCTGCTCTCTGTTCCTGGGAAGGGTTTTTAGACCTTTCTCTGCTTTCCCTGGAGATGGGACTTGGCTGGATGGGGTAGGACCGAGATGGGTTGCTCTCTGGATTCAGTTCCCCTCTTATGGTACTACAGGGCCTAAGGCCATATGCTGACTCCCTTCTTTCTTCTGCTGCCCCCAGGGTCCGGGTCCGTTACCAGAAGAGGCAGAAGTTGCAGTTTGAAACAAAGCTGGGGATGAATTCTCCATTTTAACCCCTCTGAGCTCGAGTTCCCTGGAGCCAGGGCCACACAGCCACAGCCTGCACTGAGAGTGGCTGCTCCAAAGGCTCAGGGAGCTTTCCCTCACACATGCAAACCAGACAGCTCCCTGCAAAACTACATCAGCACCTTCCAGGGGCCCCAGGCAGGGCACTGCTAGCAGGATCCCCCAGGTATGCAGCCCTTCCCCAGCCTGCTTGGGCACTCCCAAGGGAGCCTGCAAGCTCCAGTGGCTGTTAAGGCTGCTCTTCCTTTATTTATTTATTACTAGAGGTTTCTGTTAGTAGCATGGTGATGCTGAAATGAAGTGACTCCTTCCTTCTGTGTGAGCAGATGGGTTTCTCAGAGCTGGCAGGGGAATCTGGGGCCAGCATAGAGCTGCTGAAGCAAGAGATCTCTATTGAAACCCATTTTGGTTTTCCATCTCCGTGTGCTCTCCTGGATGATGTGTATGCATGTCCTCACCCACCTCCCTGTGTCCTGGGGCAAAGGAGCCCTCTCTCTTGCAGCTCCAGGAGTGCTGGGTGTCAGGTGAGGACTGGAGATCACATTCCCAACGGGACACGGGGAAAGGGTCTCTAGCAGGGTGCAGTGACAGCCTCTGGCATGGCCAGGCTGTGCCAGGCCTGCCCTCTAGCGTTGTTGCTGTAGCCATATGCCGGCTGCTGGGCGCTTCAAGGCAGGGCTTTAGGAAAAGCTGTCCACATTTGACCCTAGTGATGTGGTGCACAGGGAGGCCGTGAGGGCAGCTCTGCCGGCCTGCAGGGGGTCAGCATGGCTCAGCTTCCTCCAGCCCTGTTGAACCAGCTCTTACCTGCTTTAGCAAGGCCCAGAGCAGTTTACAACCATGATCCTTCTTGTGATTCACAGTGCTGGTTTGCTTCAGTAAAACGCCTGCTTGAGAAGGCCACAGCTAGAGGGAAAACCTGAGCCCTGCCTATCCTGCCATGGAGGGAGGGTGATGTCTTTGCAGGCAGGATAGCTGCATCTAGCATCTAACATGGAGCTGGTGGACACCCTCTTTCCCAGTTCTGGCACTGTGCTGCATCCCCTGCTTGCTCAAGGCACAGGGAAAGCATCCCTCATCATATCTTGCTGTGACAGGGTTGGAGGTCTCCCCTCCATGCTGCTGCCCTCAGACCTGGTCCCTGTTTTTCTGGAGGTCTGTTCTTCATTTCACTGGGAGAAGCCTCTTCCTGAGGGCTGCTGCAAACCGTGGTTTGCCCCAGCATGGCACACATGCTCTTGAACTCCGGCCAGACCCCAGTTATACTGGGAACACTGGTGCCATTGTGGGTTGACAGTTGAGGGCCACACAGGAGCACACAGATTTGGCTACCAGACTTGTTTCAGCCCATGGAGATACTAACTCTCTTCCTAGTGCTAAAAACTATCTGAAGTTGGTAGATCCTGGCACTGGCTTTTCTCCCACTATTAACACTACAGTCTAGAGCTGATACTTCTCCTTTGGCTAAGGAATGGATGCTGGTTCTTCACTGGCAGGCAGGGAGCTGACTGGGATCCCCCAAACTCTGCCCTGCTGCTCTACTTTGTCTTCCTTACATTTCAGCATAACCAGAGAGCATGCACACCACTGTGTGTCTCTAAGCAATACCCTTCTCCCTGCTGGGGGTCTGGTAGGAGAGCAAAGGGGGGGTACAGCCAGCCTCTGAGCTCTGGGGGCATGGAGGATGCTGGAGGGGGCTGTTGGGGTGGTGAGAGGCTGGGACCCTGTTCCTGTGATTGGAGAGAGGATGTTTGGGTTCCATGCTGCTGGCAGGGCTGTGTGGGGTAGGGAACCAGCAGCTCATGCTTCCATGCTGCTCTCCTGCAGTGCAGCAGCACCAGCCCACCCCTGCTTGCAGAGGGGCTCTGCTCAGCTCTGCCAGCCAGGCTGAACTCTGCCTTCACTCCTCTGGGGCCTGCAGAGCTCCTGGCTCAGGGAGAACAAGCTGCATCGTTCTCAGGCTCCTCACTGAACGCCAGCTCCAGATCTGCTGCTCTGGCACCTGAGAGATCAGCTCTGCTCCCCTATGCCAGGCTCAGCTCACATGCAGTCTCCTCTATGGCCAGGCTGAGCTGGAGTCAGAGCCACCACCAAGCTGCTCCCTGCAGAACAACCCCTCCAACCCTTAGCTCTTGCCCTGTGCCACTGTTGTAGGTGATAACGGGCAGCAGATACCGGTGCTTCCTCCTGCCTACACCTTCCTCGAGGGGAGGCACCTCCATGGTTTCCTTCTCTGGGTGATCACAAATGTTTCCCTACACCCTCCTTCCCCTGTTAGACTTGGAGGGAGCCAAACCCTATGAATGAAGCCTTTTGGATGCAATTGCCAATGCCCCCCTCCCTTCCATCACTGAGGTACCCGAGGGTCAGGGTACGCGGCTTCAGAAAGAAGTTTCCTACATCAAAATGTTTTTAAATGGTGTATATTTTATATTAAAATTTTTGGGATGTATGTACAAATATTTGATTTGTATTAAGACTTGTAAATTGTATTCAGAGAAAAACAGGCAAGAAACTCAGATCCACGCATATCCAGTGTATGAATGGCAATAAATGAGTGAGCTGGATAACACACACAGTGAGAACGGGAACGAGTCTGCACCCAGCAAAGCAAGGAGGTAGAAGTGTGTATGACTGCTCTGAGTTACCTGTTGCAGGGACACGGCCTGAGGGAGCTGGATGCTCCTGGGACCTGATCCTGGCACTTCCTGCTCAGCTTTAGGCAAATCTGTCCAGCTCTGAATGCCCCTTCCTGCAGAGTAACACTCACCTCATGGTCTCCTGGATCCCAGGCACTGCCTTGGCTGGTGGCACAGTGTGAAACCCTCGGGATGGAAGGTTGGGATGAGCTGGAACAGGCACTGGGAGCACTGGAGAACAACGGTGTGGTGAGATGGGGCAGCCTGGGCTTCTTGTTCTGAGGAAAGCAAGACCTGGTGGCACTGTCTCTTACTCCTTGGGTGGCTGAGGCTTCAGATGTGCCCAAAGCAGGGCAGGGGAAGGTCATGTTGGTCCCTGCACTCTCACCATGGTGGTAAGACCCCCGCTGAACACTAACCTTGCTAGAGGTAACAGTGGGACTCTCACCAGGGGACATTATCAGAGGAAACCCCAGTCTTAAGGTCTCCAAGGTCAGGATGAAGCTGATCCTTAATGAACTTCAGAGTAAGGTGTGATTTGACAGGAAGGACACAACTAGGCAGAGCTATCAAAAGGGTAAAATATGCCCCACTGTTTAATAGCATTTAACCTTACTGCATGTTAGTGGAAAACAAAACACATGATGAACACAAACAGAGCAGATGGTTTAGAATCTGTTGTCAGTCTGGTGATTACACGGGCTATTTTTTCCCCTCACTGCCTTGCTGCACGGAGCAGCTGGGGTCAGTCAGTCCCACTTGCAGTGTACATAACTTACACACCGTACAGTAGCTTCAAAATAGAGATCTAGCGCTTCAAAAATAGGCATTCTGCACAAATCAAATGGTTCGATTCCCTTATTGACAACGAGAGCAGCGTGGTGCTGCCCTCAGGTGGCTCAGACAGCGACAGCTCCACCCCAGTGTCCTCTTATCCCTGACCCTAGAGGCCAAAGGCTTGCAGTTCTGGTTAGTAAATATATAGAATAAATCACATTTAAAATATATACATTGGCCTTTAGAAAAAAAAACCCCACGAACATTTACAGTTTATCAACACTGGAAAAAGAAAGAACCGGGCTTGTCCCAGGTTGACTCGAGTAAAAATCAGTTTCAAAAGGTTTCCACAAACCTTCTCATAAAGTGCCACTGGTTGTACTGGTTTACAACCAGTTGGGTCTGTGGTGTAGCACTCGCCTGTCACATACGGGCATTTAAATACATCGATCAGAGCAACCAACTAGCCAGGAGAGCGCGGTCCCATCCGCCTCCAACTGACCTCAAGCCCCAGCCAACGAGAGGGTTTCTGTTTTTCCAAAGGGAATTTTTTATCCTTGCTCCTGCTTTCCAGCAATTAAACCCCTCAGGGATGTCCAGGCAGGCTGTGCTCTCTGCAAGGGGACAAGGGGCTGCACAGTTCTCCAATGCAGTCTCAACTCCCAAAAGGATTGGGAAGCAACTGCCTCTTGAGCCGCCTTCTCCCATTCCAGTTTGGTTTTGTCAGTGATCAGTTTAAAAGAAGGGGGATATGTAGATTATTCTTTTCCCTTTGTCAGGAATTTCTGTAGCAAATGGCACTTGAGTACAATCTCAGCTTCCCTTCTGGTGCTCGGATGCTTTCACTTGCTTGGCATGCCGAGCGCAAGCCAAGTTCAGGGCTCTTGGACATATTTAGACATGCACTACTGAACAGATCCCGCTGGAGAAATCCGTCTTCCAGTGATGCCGCCGTTCCTCCCGCTTGGATGCAGGGAGCTACTGCTGCTGCTCCATGACCACATCCTGTGGTAGCTGCTGAGCTCAATGCACCCGGTGCCCATGGGGTCACCTCTCCTGCTGTGAGGAAGGTCCCAAACACTGCTCCTGTTCCACAATGCTCCCAGTGGAGTTAGTGCCAGCAGGGAGGGCAGTGGGAAAAGGGACCGATTCCTCCCCAAATAGGGGATAGAGAGGGGAAAAAAGCACTGACCACGCTGCTACTTCGCCCTGGGAGCACCAGGGTGCTGGTTTCATAGGCACAGTGTGCAGAGGGCAGCTCCCTTTAGCAGCATGATCCAAAAGCACAAGCCTTCGGCGCTGCCATCACCATCCTCCTCACTCTGGGCAAGGGGCAGCCAGAACTCCACGTCCAGCAGGGCCGTGGTGGAGCACCCACTGCTTCCCATGCTCGAGGGCTGCGAGGGTCCCGCAGGAGGGATTCCCATCCCCTTGGATTACACGCTGCCTGACGCTGATGCGTTTGGAAAAGCAGCAAAGCAGAAAAGGTTCCTTCTCACTCCGTGAGCTGCCAAACTGCGACAAACCCCGTCTCCCTTTGAGCTGCTGTCAGGCCCTGCCGGGGTGGGATCTGCTCAGGGAACAGCCAGCCCAGTGCTGGCTGCCCGGGGAGGTTTCTCCTCTGACACATTGTTGGCAGGGGATAAATAAGAAGAGGCAGGACTCAACAATGCAGCGGGGAAACAGAAAGGTCCCTTGTGGACCCCGTGTGCAGCCCCCCGGGGCTCTCCTCCCACTGCCAGTCTGGTGGGAAATGCCTGACCCCCTCGGAAGCGAGCCCGCAGCCGCGCTGGCACACGTGTGACACGGAGCCAGGGGCGAGCAAGGAGGGGCAGCAGCGTTCCCAGCGCAGTGCAAAGAGCGGGGATGAGGCGGCTGGAGAGGCCTGGAGGCACCTCAGTGCTGGAGCCGCTCTTCCCATTCACAAGGGAGCAGGCGGAGGCAGGGAGGGGAAGGAGGGAGCCTCAGTCCAGCATCGCATCCAGCTGGTCGGCCAGGTCATCAAACATGTTGCTGATGTCTTCCAGGATGTTCTTGGCTGAGTGCACGGCAGCGGGGTGGCTGGGGAGGAAAGGGAGAGAGGTCAAAACACAGCCCAAAGGCTTTGGGTGCTTGATGGGGAAGGGTTGGCCATACTGGACCTGATGGTACATCCCTTGTCCATCCCTTCATCTGCCATCCCCACGGCCTTGCCATGGACCCAATGGTACATCCCTTGTACATCCTTCACCTGCCATCCCCAGGGCCTTCCCATGGACCCGATGGTACATCCCTTGTACATCGTTCATCTGCCATCCCCACGGCCTTGCCATGGACCCAATGGTACATCCCTTGTATATGTACATCCCTTCACCTGCTATCCCTAGGGATTCCCCATGGACCTGATGGTACATCCCTTGTACGTCCCTTCACCTGCCATCCCCAGGGTCTTCCCATGGACCCAATGGTACATCCCTTGTACATCCTTCACCTGCCATCCCCAGGGACTTCGCATGGACCCGATGGTACATCCCTTATACATCTACATCCCTTCACCTGCTATCTCTAGGGACTTCCCATGGACCCAATGGTACATCCCTTGTACATGTACATCCTTCACCTGCTATCCCTAGGGATTCCCCATGGACCTGATGGTACATCCCTTGTACATCCTTCACCTGCCATCCCCAGGGACTTCGCATGGACCCGATGGTACATCCCTTATACATCTACATCCCTTCACTTGCTATCCCTAGGGCCTTCCCATGTGCCCGATGGTACATCCCTTGTACATGTACATCCCCTGTACATGTACGTCCCTTCACTTTGCCCTCACTGGGGGCTTCCCAATCCCCCTCGAGGGCCCATCCCCAGCATCTCCCTCACCTCTCCACCTCCTCCTTTGTGATCTTCTTCTCTGCCGCCTGCAGCGCAGCAGCCAGGGTGCAGTTGGTCTGCTCCAGCCGCTGCTGCGCCAGCTGCCCCGGGGCTGATGCCGATGGCTTCACCGACACTTTGCTGCCTGCCTCCAGCGCCCCGGCACCGGCCAGGGACCCGATCACATCCGGCACTGCCTCAGTGCCCACCCAAGGAGCCACGGCGTGGCGGGAGGGCTGCAGGACCTGCTGGTAGATGGTCTTGGGCCCGGAGAACACGAGCTTGGTGGATGCTACCGAGGTGTGCTTGGCAGGGACGTCTGCAAAGGAAGGGGACCCATGGTGTGTGATGGCACACATCCTCCTCACCTCCTGTGCCAATGCAGGAGGAAGCATCCTGTCCCACTCGCACCTCTCACAGCCCACATACCTGAAGCAGGCGTCCTCACCACAGCAGTGCCGAGCAGCTCCATGGGGCTGGAGGCTTTGGTGGGGCTCGGTGCCTTCTTGATCCCCTTCTCCAGAGACAAGATGCTTTTCTCTATCTCAGCAATCCTGAACTCCACGCTGTCATCATCAAACGCATCCCCAGCCAGCCCAGCCCGCGGTGCCGGCGCGGTGGGACCGGCGATGCTCACTGCCTGTGCCTGGGCATACTGGGGCACACTGGGGCTGGCGGGTGCCTCGGCCTGCCCGGCCATACTGAATGCCTTCAGCACCGCCTGCAGCGGCTCCCGCTCCCGGAACCGGGGCCGGCGCTTCACCGTGTCCGACTCGGTGAGGTTGAACTCCAGCACCGGCGGCTCCTTGGTGACAGCGGGGGCCACCACCGGCTCCTTCCCAGCGGAGCAGGGGGACTCGGCCGGCTGGGAGCCGGGCTCTGTGTCCAGCACGGCTGCATCAGCCTTGGGGTGCCCGGTGGGCTTTGGCCGCTGTTTGATGGTCAAGTTGCCTTCCTCTGCAAAGGGGATGCACTCGCTGGAGCTGTTCTGGGAGGATGAGGAGGACACCTCTGGCTTGGCCTCCTCCTCTGTATCCGAGCAGGCGTCCTCCCGCCCTCCCTGTGCGACCACCTCCGTCATGGGAGCGCTGGGCTCGCTGAATGTCCGTCTCCGTGGCTTGCTGCTCTCAAAGGGGTCCCTGCCAGCATCGGAAAGCACGGTGCTGCTGCTGTCACCGCCGTTATGGGACTCACCATCCACATCCCCCCTGGGGACGCAGTCCGGAGCCACATGCAGCGGCTTCGGGGCCAGGAGGGGCTTGGGTGGACTTGGTGTCCCCTCCAGCGCAGCCGCCAGGCTCTTCACTGTCCTGCTGCGGCCGCTGTCCCCCGCATCAGGCACATCCTGGGGGGCCGTGGGCTCGGGGGGCTGCTCGCTGTCTGCGAGGGCGCTGGACACGGAGCTGAGGCGCTTGGGAGGCGGCGGGGGGGGACCCTTGCGCTTGGCCCGGATGGCGAAGGACTGGCTCCGGGTCACCTTGCTCTCTGCCTGCGCATAGGAACGGGGCATCTGGCTGCGCCCCGGCCGCCGCGTCAGGGTGGCGTAGGAGCCCAGCGTGCTGCTGGGAGCCCCGTCCTCCTCCTCGTGCTCCCCGTCCGACAGCGCGTAGCGGTTCAGGCTCTGCGAGCGCTTCTTGTGCTTGAAGCCTTCGCCCCCGTTGTGCTGCTCCCCGTGCGGCCAAGCCCCGGGGGCTGCCCCTATGGTGGGACACGTGGAGGGCGGCTCCGTGGGGCCACACTGGGTGTGCAGGTAGGAGAAGGCTTTTTGGGCTGATGTCTGCAGGCTGCTCTTCTGTCCCGAGGAGAAGGGATGCACCAGGGTCTTGGGCTGCTCCGCTCCAAGGAGGGAAGGGACCGCTGGGGACTTCAATGAGACGTGTGGGTACATGAAGACATATGGGGCTGCCGCCTTGCTGGGTGTCTGGGGAGGAGTACACGGGGTGACCGCCGGTGTCCCGGTGCCTTTCTGAGCCGCCGGCCGGGAGAACTGCTCCGTGCCCTCGGGCAGGTTCCTCTCCTTGAGCGGGCTGCCCCCGCCACCATTGGCAAAGCCATTGAGCCCCTCGGGGGGGACGAGCTTCCCATAGGGCTCAGGACTGGCCGGGCTCTCCTTGCTGCGGGGGGGTGCGCAGGACTGCCCGCTGCCGCTGCTGCTGCTCTCACCGCTGCCCAGGCTCTCCTGCGAGGGGCTGGAGAGGTGCCGGGACAGGACATGGTCCTGAGAGTGCCCCGAGCCCCGCGAGCGCACCCCGATGCTCTCCTGGCTCCGGGACATGCCCTGGCTGCTCTTGATGCCGAGGGTGTCGTGGCAGCTGTTGGACATGGCTGTCTGCAGCTCGTAGCTCAGCTCGCTGTCCTGGAACGTCGTCATTTTGGGGGTGTGCGGGGACTGGCACTCGCCGTTCTCCAGTGACTCGATGGTGACGATGTCCAGGGCACCGGGCACTTTGCGCCTTGCCAGGGTCGCTTCTGCTTGGTTGAGGCTTTTGCGCAGGTCTCGGAGCTTCTTGACGGCCAGCATGATCTTCTTCTGGTGGCCTGCGGGGAGGTTGCAAGGGGAAAGGGGTTTTGGGTCGGTTCTGGCCCCCGTGGCCTTTGTTTCCTGGCCAAGAGGAGTCACGGTCATCATCATGGATGATGGAGCTAGGCTTTTTTCAGTGATATCCAGTGCTAGGACAAGGGGCAATGGGTGTAAACTGGAGCATGGAAGGTTCCACGTTAACATCAGGAAGAACTTTACTGTGAGAGTGACAGAGCACTGGAACAGGTTGCCCAGGGGGGTTGTGGAGTCTCCCACATTGGAGATATTCAAGGCCCGCCTGGACAAGTTCCTGTGTGATGTACTCTAGGTTACCCTGCTCTTGCAGGGGGGTTGGACCAGATGATCTCTTGAGGTCCTTTCGAACCCTTGGGATTCTGGGATTGATTCTGTGATGGTCACACCACAAACAGGGGCAACGGCCTCCGGGTTATCCAAACACTGCCTTTGGGAGGAGACAAACTACGGCCAGTGTCCCCATGGCTCCAGCCTGCCAAGGGAGTCCTTAGGGACAGCCAAGGACTGCCCTTTCCTAGTGCTCAGGACAGGCCTGCACCTCCCACCCCAAGGAAGAATGGGGCTGGGTGGGAAGCTTGGCTGCCCTGGGCACGGCGGCAGGGACTCACCCAGCTTGTTGATGCCGATCTCCTGCAGATCCTCCCACGTCAGGTCCGTGACGATGGTGATGGAGTCGTAACCATTGTTCACCAGCTTCTTGTGGTACTGCGGCAGCCCGATGGCGCTCAGCCAGTCCATCAGGTCAGCCTGGGGAAGAGCACAGAGACACTGCCCTGAGCAGAGGCATGGGCAGCTCCATCCATGCCTTGACCTGGAGACTGCATTAGGGTCTAATTGCATTAACACAGCCTCTGTGTACTTACAGACCCCACTCCTGTGCTGGGGTAAAAGCGCTCCAAGACCTGGGACAAGAGGGTGCTGGACCCAAGCCCCGGCACCAGGACTTTTTAGAGCGAGGTGTCCCTGCCCATGGCAGGGGGTTGGAACTTGATGATCTTGAGGTCCTTTCCAACCCAAACCATTCTATGATCCTATGACTCACCGGGATGTAGTTGGGCAGCCACTCGGTGATGCTGAGCTGCCCGATCTCGGTGGAGATCTTCTTCCTGTGGCCTGGCTTGGTGACGCCGATGGCGGTGAGATCCTACCGCGAGCAGAGCAGGGCAGCGGTCAGCAGTGGTACCCAGTGCAGCAGCCTGGGAGGTGGGGAAGGAGCCCACTTACCTCTGGGGTCATGCGGCTGATGGTGGGGACATCGTAGCCGGCGTTGAGGAAGTTGGCGGTGTAGGATTCCAGCTGGAACTCGCTCAGCCAGTTGTAAATGGCTTCTGCATCCTGGGGAGAGGACAGGGCAAAGGACAGCCCATGATGCAGGGGCTGGAAGGACCTGGGTGCTCCAGGAAAGAGCTCCTTGGGTACCCCCAGTGTGCTCCAGACCCATCCCCTGTGTCCCCAGTGCAGTGAGAACTGGGCTGAGGCCCCCAACTGTGGCCCTCACACCCAGCACACCAGGTCCTCAGTTACCTTCCCCTCGAGGAGCTGCTCAGGACGCAAGAACTGGTGGGAGAAGACCCTGTCTCCAGGGGGGCAGCTGCCTGGGGGCTGGTGGCTCTGGGTCCCTGGCACAGAGGAGACAGGGGAGCTGTCATGGGGGTACCTGAGCAGCGAGCAGCCCCCAGGGCTGGGGGCAGAGCTGTGCCCAAGGCCCCACGGAGCTGGGACACCCCTCACCTGCTGTGGGGGTCAGCTGCCCATTGCGTGGCTCTGATCCCAAGTGGTGTTGCTGGAGGTCATCACCGGTGGAGGGCAGCGGCTGGGGGAGAGGAGGAGGGATGGAACAGGGAGGCCCTGCTGCACCCTCATGAGCAGAGCTGGGTCCCCACATTGAGCACAGCTCCAACCAGTAAAGGGCTGGGGGAGCAGGGACTGGTGCCTACCCTGGCGTTCTCGATGAGGATGCTGGTGCTCTGCCCGTTGGTGCCCTCGGTGCTCTGGCCGCTGCCGGCGCTGCGGATGCTGCCGATGCTGCCCTCGCTGCCCACGCTGTTCCTGTCTCCTGCTGCTCGGGGCACCAGGGAGCCATCAGCAGCGCCCCAGGGTCAGGGCTCACACAGGGCACGCAGGTCCCAGCAGGGACCCATGTGCCAGCACAGTGACACCCCTAAAACCAGCCTCCCACGAGACCCCTGCAGCCACAGACGATGCATCGGTCCCTCCTCCCTCCCGGCACACACAACACAGACAGGGCGACCAGGGCTGGCAGGGGACACACAAATGGACACGGGGACACAGCCTGGGACACAAGGAGGGAAGGGGCTGCTCTATGGGCTCCCCTACACTCCCTTCCCATGCGCCTGCTCCCTCTGTTGTGGGAGGTGGAAGGAGAGCATCCCCCCGTGACCCCCTGCGCGAGCAGGGCTGGGAAGAGGGGAAGGTCCCCGGCTGCACCCTGACCTGAGCTGTCAGGGCCCAGGGCCGTCCGGGTTAGGGTGAGGTGCCCATAGGCTGGGATGCTCGGGGCTGCCTGGTGAGGACCCTCGTCGGGGAGGTGCTGCAGGCCGCCGGGGGGGGCCGGGAGCGCCGCGGGGGGGCCCTGGCGCTGGTGTGCGGGTGGCACGCGGGGCACAACCATGCCTGCAGGCAAAGACAAAACAGGTGTGAGGTGGGAGCCTCAACCCCAAACACAGCCCCTGCACCCACCCCAGTCCTTCTCTGCCCCCCCCTCCATGGGCTGTGGGGACCTGTGCTATGGGAGGTGCAGGGGGGGTGTCACACAGAGGGCTGTGCCTGGCTGTAGGGTGGACACTGACCTGTTCTCTTGCTGATGACTTCAGCGATGGACGGGGGGAAGTACCCGACCCGATCGGTGCCTTTCTGAGAGTCGTGGATGTGCCCCTTCCATCGCCCGTCCGGATGCTGCTCCAGGACCTGCCGCAGGGATGAGAGGGATGGGGTTGGTACCTGGGGCTATGCTGGAGCAAGGGGACAGGGAGCAGGGAGCAGACTCACTGTGATGACATCTCCTGCCCGGACATTGAGAGCGGTTGGGTCGTGGAGGTTCCAAAAGTCCTTCAAAGCTCGGACCTTCAGGATTCCTGATGCCTCTGAAGGCAAGGGACAGGGGGAAGAAAGAAGGTGCCAGAGCACAGGGAGGAAAGAGAAAGCAGGGGGAGAAAACAAAGAGCGAGGAGAGAAGAAAACATTAATACACAATCCCTGATCACTGCCCATAGGGATGACTGGGGCATGTATCACACAGGACCAGGATGCTGAGGCTCACAGCCGGGCTGGTTTGGGTGCTCAGGAGGAACACTGGGAGCCCCATGGGGAAGAAGCCCCTCTCAGTGCCGGCCCCACCTCACCTCTCAGCAGCTGCTTGATGTCCTTGCTGGCGTGCGAGGTGGTGAACTGGTTCACGATGTCCAGCGCCGTCTGGTTGTAGGTGTTCCTGATGTTCACATCGACACCGCCCTGCCCACGAGGGGCCGTGGTCATGGCCAGACCCCACGTGTGCCACCGGAGCCCCGGGAGATGGAGGGGCCGAGGGGAAGGGGATGGTGGCTGCCGGCACCGCGCTCACCTCCAGCAGCAGCCGCACCACCTCGGTCTTGCCGTAGAGCGCGGCCTCGTGCAGGGCTGTGCCCGTCTTTGTCTGCTTGTTGATCTCGATCCCGGCCTTCAGCAGCTGCCTGGTGGGAAGCAGGGAGAGGGGTGAAGAGCAGGATATGGAGACAGGCTGAGAAAGTTGGGGCTGTTCAGCCTGGAGAAGAGAAGCTGCGTGGAGACCTCATAGCAGCCTTCCAGTATCTGAAGGGGGCCTATAGGGATGCTGGGGAGGGACTCTTCATTAGGGACTGTAGTGATAGGACAAGGGGTAATGGGATCAAACTTAAACAGGGGAAGTTTAGATTGGATATAAGGAAGTTCTTTACTGTGAGGGCAGTGAGGCACTGGAATGGGTTGCCCAGGGAGGTTGTGAATGCTCCATCCCTGGTGGTGTTCAAGGCCAGGTTGGACGAGGCCTTGGGTAATATGGTTTAGAGTGAGGTGTCCCTGCCCATGGCAGCGGATTGGAACTGGATGATCTTAAGGTCCTTTCTCATCCTAACTGTTCTATGACCCTATGGGAACCACCCCTTGCACTGCCGAGGCTCTGGGGCTGAGGAACCGAGGTGGGTCTGGGAGGAAGCAGGACTGAAGCCATGATGGGTTCCTGCAGGCCAGGGCAGTGCCCAGGCTGGGCGGGCGCTGTTACCTGATGATCTCCTTGTGCCCGTTCTTGGCTGCCAAGTGCAGGGGGGTGGTGTAGTTGGGGTCAGTGGCATCCTTGGACTGTCCCTCCAGGAGGGCGACGCACAAGTGGCTGTTCAGCAGCAGCTGGGCCACCTACACAGGCAATGATTGAACACTGGGGTGCAGGTACCCCCGCCTGCACCCTCCCAGCATGGGGCTCATCCCTGGGGCCAGCCCTCTGCTCCCCATCCCTCTGATCCCCTGGGGCTCGGCTGGCGCTGGCTGGTCCTTGGCATGGCCACACTGTCGTGAGAGGCCATAAAGGTCACAACCACCAGAAATAGTCTTCCCATAATCGGGCTTTTCAGACCAAGCCCTAAAAAGCTCCAGTCTCTCCAAGCCCGGAGCGACATTCAGCGTCTCAGGGCAGCCCAGAGGCACAGAGGAGTTATTTTTACTGCCCTGTTTATAGCTGCAGACATTATAGATACTCCAAAGATGGAAATTTCCCCCTGCTCCCCTCCCCAGCGGGGTATGGGACAGTCTGGCTGGATGAGCTCCAGTCCACCCCTGTGGTGTGGTGCTGGCTGGGTTGGGGTCCCCCAGAGCATGGGGTGGCCCTGTCCCCACGAGCCATGCCAGGACCTGCCGCTGGGTGCTCATGGCTTGTGGGTCCAGCCAGCAAAGCCCATCTGAGCTTAAACAGGAACTGGGAGCGAGGACTCCTGGCTCCTCTCCCAGCCCCACGCTGCCCTGTGTGAGCTCAGGAACAAAACCTGCAGCTCCCAGGTTCAGGATCCAGCCTTATCCAGGCAGATGCTGCCTGCTGGGCGCTGAGGCTTGTGGCAGAGGGAAAGCACAGCCAGACCCAGTGCTTTGCTCCCATAGGAGCCAAAGAGCTCCAGAGATGTGCCCAGTGCAGGGCAGAGCCCCCAGCACTCACCTTCAGCCGCCCGAACTCGCAGGCCAGGTCCAGGGGGGTTTTCTTTGCCTTGTTGATGAGGCAGGGGTTGGACTGGTGCTGCAGCAGCATCTCCGACTGCGGCGAGCAACGTGGGACAGGAGCTCAGCATCATCCCACGCTATGGGGCTCGCCCCTTGCATGATGGGGGTCACCCCAGAGGGTGTGTGGGGTGCTGGGCTCTCACTTACCACCTCGTAGTGGCCGTACTGTGCCGAGAGGTGCAGCGGGATCTGCCCGTCCAGCGAGGCCATGTTGACGGAGGCAGCGGCTCGCAGCAGCACCCGCACGGGCTCCACGCGCCCCTGCCAGGCTGCGTAGTGCAGGGGCCGCATCCCTGCAGGAAATGGGGCTCAGCAGGGATGGATGCAGCCCCCAGCCCTGCTCGGGGTGTCCTGGGGCCATGGGGCTGGGCCAGGGGGTCGGGGTCACCTCTTACCATTGCTGTCCTTGATGTCGACGGTGGCCTGCGCCTCCAGCAGCAGGGAGATGAGGTCCAGGCTGCCGCCCAGGGCTGCGTGGTGCAGTGCTGAGAACCTGTGACACAAGGCAGGGCTCAGCCCAGCTCCATCCCCACTGTGCTGTCCCTATAGCCCCTGCCTGCACAGGGACACGGGGCTGGTTACTGCCTGGTCATGGCCACATCCCTCTTGATTCCCTGCTCCCGGTGCCTTGGTTTCCCCATAGCAAAGCAGAGATACATCCCTTCGTGCTGTCCACACTCCAGGGCTCAGCGAGGGATGCAGGGACCTTGTGCACCCTGATACCACAGCAAGAGGGGTCCCTCAGCCCCCAGACAGGCAGGATGGATGGAGATGCATCTCCCCTCTCTGCAGCGCAGCCACACTGCTCACAGCACCCAGCAAACACAGCAGGCACTGCTGCTCCCTCGCCATGCCAGCAGGGATGCCGGGAGCCCATGGCACAGTGTGGGAGGCCGCTGGCAATGAAAGAGCCCTGTGTCTTGGGGCTGTGAAAGGGGCCTGTCTGCCCGTGAAGGGCCATGGCCAAGCAAAGGGTCCCTGCGCCACTGGGGATTAGCCTGTGCACTGCTCCAAAGGGTGTGAGGGGCTTCCAGGCAGAGCCAGCCTGGGAATCCAATGCACTCATCCCTGTGCTGGGGACACAGCTCAGCTACCATGGCTCTCTCCTCCTGATCCATGGTCCCAGAGCATCCCCACATCCCTATGGGTGACGCAGGAGGGATGCGAACCCCAGCAGGGATGCTCCTTCCTTCACCGCAGCCACCGTGTCCCTGAGCTCTGCCTTGAAGCGAGGCTGTGGGAGGTACAAAACACCCCCAGCCAACCCTGCAGGGATCCCTGTGGGGCCAGCTCTGCCCACGCTCCCCTGTCCCCTCATCTCTAACCCACAAGCAAGGTGACACCAAGGACACCATCATCCCTGTGGCTCTCCCACGCACAGCGCTCACCTCCCTGCATCCCATGCGCTGCCCATGCTGTTAATGCCCTCTGTGATGCAGAACCCTCTGCCCTTGTTCCCATGAGCCCTGTGCCCTATCACAACCAGATCATTGCTCTATTATTACATTTCCCCCCTATTAAGCTCCATTTGCACAGGGCTATTTTCAGACAGAACCATCCTGCACATTCTCAACCCCTCGCTGCCCTTCAGGGCTCATCACGGACACCTCCTCCAGAGTCCTCAAACAGAAAACCTGTTGGAATTAGGTACAACAGCAGCACATAAACCAATGCTAACAGCTCACAGGTCAGAGCTAATCCAATGAGAACACCACACTGATTTATTTTACGGGCCTTTGTGGTTTCTTTACCTCTCAGTACCCATCTTATTAAGTGCTTGGGTTCTGGAAGTGATGAGCTCCACAAATATGCTGTGGTCACTTGGCAACCTCAGCTTGTCCCCCTCTAACCCCCTGCCCAGATGAAGGGATTTTGCTCTTGGGGTATTAAACACAGGCACAAGCAGATGCAGGCACTGCTTCAACCAGCACTGAAGACATGGGTCACCGGCTGGACACCCTGCAATCCCTTTTCACCCCCATCCCTATGGAAGGGGACACGAAGAGGTTTGTTTTGCAGGATGGATGGAGCACAGCCCTTCGCTCCAACAGGCGCTGCATCTGCCTTTATGGGGCTTGCCCTGCCTTTGGGATGCTGCTGTGCCCCCTGTGCCTCAGCAGCTTTGATACCCAGAGCTGCAGAACCACCTGGATACAGGGAAGAACAAGCCCCCCCCCAGTGCCAGCAGCAGCACCCAGCACCCAACCAGGGGAGCACTCACCCGTCTGCATCCTGGTAGTTCACATTGAGGCGCTTGGCAGACCCCAGCAGCTCTGCAGAGACAAGAGGTGAAGGTGAGGGCAGGAGGCAGCCCCCAGCACCCCCTGTGACCCCATCCCGCAGCCGCACCGACCTCCCGGTGCACAGAACAGCGCCTGCCCCATCCCGGCAGCCTCTGCCCTCCTCTCACTGCATCTTCACATCCACGAACCCTCAATGGGCTGACCCAGACCAAGCTCAGACCCTTTCCTCCTTCATCCTTCCTGCTCCATCTCTGTGCCCGGACCCCGCAGCTCCTGTCACCCCTGCTCGGTGGGACCGTGCTTCCCTCCCTTTTATAGGCAGAAACACCCCAAAACTGCTGAGTGGGGCCATTCCGCTCCCCACTCGCTCCCTGTGCCCATCACTGCTGCCAAGGCCTGGCCCACAGAGCACATGGCTGGCATTTTATGGCTGAAGCCTTGGTGAATGTGAGGATTGTGCCACCCCGGGTATCCCTGTGTCCCCCCCCCATTGGGGACCACTGAGGATGCTCACCCCACACAGCCTCACACACTCCCCCGACTGCTCCTTCCCGCAATTAATTCGAATGAATTCCTTCCTCCCACACGGAGAGGAGGTTTCATTCTCCACCGAGGGGTTGCGAACGGATTAACATCCCTGGAATTCATCCGCCAAGTCAAGAGGGAAAGAAAGGGGAAGGGATGCGGGGGGCACGGAATGCCGCCGCTCCTCCTCTGCCCCATGGCCGGGCCGGGGAGGATTAAATGCTTTGAAAAGTTCCTTTGCTGTTTCCTAGGGAAAATCAGAGCCTGAGAGCCAGGCTTGGAGTGCTCCAACCCCACTAAAACAGAGTGGGGTCCTGGGGAAGGAGTCCCTTTCCTTGCAGCCGGACACAGATCCTCAGGGATCTGCAGCTCTCTCTTCTCCTCCTCTCCAGTGCTCTCTACCCACCTCGTATGGCAGATCCCATACAGAGCCATACTCTGCGCTGGAAAGCAGGGTTGAGAAGGGGGCCGGCCCCATTCCTCATGCAAATGGTAATTAAAGGAAACCAGGGAATGGTGTGTTCCTCACTGCAATCCCGGCTGTTTTGTAAACAGCCTCATTAGGGCCGAATGGGCTTGGAGTGGCTGCCGGTGAGGGACTCGTGACTGCTCACCACGGCTGAGGGGATCAGGATGGCATCACCCTAATTACCCCTTCCAGAGCGGCACCCAGCAGCTCCACCAAAGCCACATCCCATTGTGGGACTGCTCCCATCAGCTGGAAACTGCCTGAGCTGGGAAACAGGGATGAGGAGGAGGAGGAGGAGGAGGAGGAAGAGAGGTCCTTACCCACCGCAGAGGGGCAGAGCCTGCATTGTGCTAGGAGGATGGATATTCCCACTGTGCACATCCGAAAGAGGCTGAAACATCCCACAGCCCCCCCAGGCTGGCTCTGGAGTTGAGCAATGCCCACTATTTGAATAGCACAAGCTCTCCCTAAATCCCATCCCGAACCACCTCCTGCAATGGCACTGGGGTGGGTGGGTGGTGGGGTCCAGTAAGCAGGGCTGGGATGCAGTGGATGCCCCTGGACACAGGCGCTGTCCCTGTCGGCTCCCCAGCCCCAGGAGGCAGCTGTCAGCATCTGCACAGCAGGGTCCATGTCTTTGCCCCTCTTTCCAAGCAGCATTCCTCAGGTTAGTTCCCTGCTCCGGCTGCCCAGCAAGGGCAGGACATGGGGACCATGGACAGCATGGGTGGATGGGGAAGCAGCAGGTCCCAAAAAGCAGAAAGGGTTCATCCCCAGCTACAAACTGGGAACAAACCCGTGGGAAGGGGAAGGGCTTCCCTGCATCTCTCTCTCTTTCCACCCATGTGCTCCTTTTGACCACTTCCCCCATTTCTCTCCCCAATTCAGCCCCTTCTCGTCCTGTTGGTGTCCTGGCAGCTCCAGGCTCCGTGGCCTTCCTCACCCAGATGTTTTGTGGGGCAGCATTCCCAATCCCACAGCCCTCCCAGACTGGGTTGGAGATGCACCCTAAAGCCAGGCAGGGAAAGGGCTGCAGGGTTGGGGCTGATCCAGACCCTTCCCATCCCAGGCACATCATCGCCTCCTGTGTGTTTGCAGCAGGCTGGGAGCATCCATGGGCACGACCCACGAAACCCCGCTCCCTGCCAGGATCACATTCACATCCCAGGCAGACGAACACAGGAAATCACGGATTTGGTGCCAAAATGCAAAAAAGCCCTTGCAGGGGATGGTTCCAGGGGTGCGGAACCCCAAGGGTTAACTCCAGCTGCGGGGTCCCCAACATGCCCCCTCCCAGGGGTCCCATCGGGCTCCCATCCTGCTCCCATCGGGCTCCCATCCTGCTTCCATCCCTGCTCCAGCGCCTGCCCAGGCAGGATGAGGCTCGGCAGCGAGCGAGGCCTCGAGGGAGGCAGAGAGCTTCTGTGCAGTGCGGGGCTGCCAAGAGCCCAACCGCTCACACGTGTGCGGGGCTGGGGAAGGCAGCGCGGCCGCCAGCGGGACTGCACCCTCGGCCATGGGGTCAAGGAGGAACCGGGATGGGAAAGCCCTTTAGGCTCAGCCAGTCCAACCCTTCCCAGCGCTGCCGAGGCCACCCCTGACCCACGGCACTGAGGCCTCGTCTCCACGGTGTGTGAACACTTGCAGGGATGGTGACTGCAGCCCTGCCCTGTTCCAATGCCTTGAGCACCCTCTGGGGAAGGAATTGTTCTCAGCTCCATCTAAACCTGCCCTGGTGCAGCTTGAGGCCGGTTCCTCTTGTCCCATCCCTTGTTCCTTGGGAGCAGAGCCCAGCCCCTCCTGGCTCCATCCTCCTGTCAGGCAGTTGTAGGGAACCATCAGATCCCCCCTGAGCCTTCTCCACACTGAACCCCCCCGGTCCCTCAGCCTTTCCCCATCACACTTGGGCTCCAGGCCCTGCTCCAGCTCTGTTCCCTTCTCTGGCCCTGCTCCATCACCTCAAAGTCTCTCTTGCACTGAGGAGCCCAGAACTGAACCACGGCAAAGTGCCAGCCCATGGCCATTTGGATCCTCAGTGGTGGAGGACCCAGGACGGAGCAGCCCCGCATGGCACATCCCCAACCAGCCCCTGTGCTGTGCCCTGTGCCTCAGTTTCCCCATGGGTCCAGGCTGCACCCCCTGTTGTGCTGCCCGCTGGGCTGAGCTCATCATGGGATGCAGGGGGCACCCGTGGAGCCGCCGGCCAGGGCAGGCTCCTCACCCGTGCCGCTGGCACCCAGCCCAGCACCAACCCCTATTTACCCCCTTGGGCGCTCGCCCGGCGCCGGCTGTACCGGCTGCATGGAGCCAGGCGTGCCCCTGCCCAGCCCTGCCAGCGCAGCGGGTACGGCATCAGCATCACCCCTGCCCCTCACTGCACAGCTCAGCCCCAGGGGCTTCTCCCTGAGGGGCTGGAAACGGACACGATCCCCCCGCAGAGCTGGGCCAGGAAGGAGCCACGTGCGCTCACCTGGATTCGGCTGTGTCCACCCACAAAGCACCCCTTGGAGACCCCTGCCCTGGCTCCCACAGGGGGACTCAGGCTCCAGAAAGTGCTGCTTTAGCTGTGACCCCCCCGGTTTTGCCCCATCCCTGTGGCCTGGGCTCTTCCACTGCAAGCCTCTGTGGAGAACACAGACTGGTAACTGGAGACACCTCCTTGCCAGTCCCATCTCTCTGCTGGGCCTCTGTCACAGACCATCATCCCTTCCCCTTGTCTTCCCATGGCATCCCTACAGTGCTGGCTGCAAGTATCCCCATGCCTTGAGCCTCCCCGCTCTGCAGGTCTGAGCATCCCTGCATCACGAGCATCCCTCAATGTCCAGCCTGAGTGTCCCTGCGCCATGAGCATCCCCGCACTGCCAGCCACAGCATCCCTGCATCACGAGCATCCCTCAATGTCCAGCCTGAGTGTCCCTGCGCCATGAGCATCCCCGCATAGACAGCCACAGCACCCCTCAACATCCAGCCTGCGCATCCCCACACCACGAGCATCCCTGCACTACCAGCTCTGATTACCCTGCATGCAGGGATGCTGTGTCTGGGCACTGCAGGAACAGCATCCTTCTGCCCTGTAGTAGGAGAAGGCCCATGTGCTCCTGACACACCAAATACCCTCTTGGACAAACAAAAGCCATGCAGGGACTCTCACCACTAAGCCAATAACCCAGCTGTGATGCTGCAGAGCACCAACCATCTCCCCCTCCTGGGGCTGGAGGTGGCAGCTTCACCCGACCTGCCCTGCCTGCCCCACACACAGTGGCTCTAGGGACGCTTGATGTCTCACCCAAAACTGAGACCCAAAGAGGTGACGTCTTGTGCAGGAATCTCCCTTCCTGTCGCCCCTGCATCCACAGGCACGTCCGCTGCGGCCACCCACACCCGGCTCCTCCTGGAAAACCGGCTGCTTCGGATGCACTTTCCCAATAGGCTCGGAGGAGATTCACCCGCTCCGATAGGGAAGGAGCTCAGCCGCAGCGGTGTGAAGAAACTCAACCAAAGTTGCCCAGCAAGCTTAGGATGGAGGCTGGGTGAGAGCCAAGAGCTTCTGACCCTGCCATAGCCAGAGCCTAGTGCTGTGCTCCCCAGGCATGCAGGGCTCCCCTGCTTCCCCTCTGATTAAGGGTGCTGCTGTGTGGGATACCCGGACGAGCACCCATCCCTGCATCCACATGTTCAGCTGCCATGGGTGCTTTCCTGCCTGCAAATGGCCTATCCCGGGGTTCGATGCTTCACAGCACCCCTGTGAACGGGCTCCCCACCAACGCTGACAAACAGGTCCTCCACCAAGCCAGGCACTGCGGAGTGGGTCCAACTGGGGCAAAGCCACTGGGTTAACTGGCAGGAAAAGGGAGGCTGCAATCAGGGAGGCAGACTCCCATCAACACAAGGCAAACGGCAGCCACTGGAGAGCACCATGTGCTAGAGAACTCTATCTTTGCCTACATCATTTATGGCAACTGCTATAGGATAACTGGCATCTTCAGCCCTGAGAAACCTTCCAAACCCAGTGGGACCTGACCGGAGCCCTGCCTGCTTTGATGCTGCATGACGACCACTGCACCCAAACCCCACTCCCAATTTCGGGAGCCTGGATCCAGCTGGATTAACCCCATCAGGAGCTGAGCTCCTGGCAGCTCCTCACAGCATCCTGAGGGCTGGACACAGCATCCCTGCACTGTGAGCATCCCCACTCCAAAACACACACTGCTTGTCTCTGACCTCAACCGCCTCCACCATTAACCCCTGCTTGAGCCCCAAATGTTAGGGCTTACAGCCATGCAGAGCCCAAGCTGTCTCTGTTGACAGCTCTGCCTCCCTCCTCAGCTCGGCCTTCTCCTCCTTTAAGCTTTCCTGTCCTGTAATGTGTTCACATACAATGGATGATGGTGAAGACAAGAGATGGCAAAGGACAAGAGGTATTTGAGAGCTCCAAGGCATCTTCCTCCCTGGGCTAGGGACCCATGACAGGCGAAGGGGACATGGCAGCAGGACCATGGAGTCAACTGGGAGCCTTTTTCCTTCTCTGGGAAAGGCTGGGAGCCTTTTTCCCAGGGAAAATCCAACAATTAAGTTCCTTAAAGAGGCTGGCAGCAGGAAGGGCAGCATCCCTGCACAGCACTGACATGGAGCGCTCAGCCCCAGCCCAGCCGCACCGGGACCCCCGGCGGGACCCCCAATTTCCCTCCCATTGCTTCCATCCCAAGAAAAGCAGGAAAAAACAGGCAGCTTGTTCAAAGGGAAGGCTCCCAGAACAATGAAAGGAAAACAGAGTCGGAAACCCCATCCCCATCCACGCAGCTGGGAAGAAGGTGCAGCTCTTGCCTCTCACCCCCAAGGTATGACGGCCACATGGAGGAGGCAAATGCTAAGGAGGGGAAACAGCATCATAAGAGTCCTTTGGGGATGGATTCATCCCTTGCAAATCCAAACACATGCTCCTGCTTTGAGACCCCCAGAAGCTCATGGTGTGATGAATGGTGCTCGCTCCCCTTCTCCCCACTCATGTGGGGGTTCACACTCCTTGCGCCCCAGCCCTGCTCCCCTGGCAAGGGGCAGCAGTAACACCCCTTCCCCATGGAAATGCATCCCCCAGCCCCGGCCAGGATGGGAAGAGCTGGGAAAGGCTTTGGGGGTGTGGAGCCGGGTGGCTCCTTCATTGATGCAAAGGCTCCTTTCCCAGCTGGCCGGGGAAACGCGTTACCGGGAGGTGAAGTCACCATCCCTGCTGGGACCTGGCTATTCCGCTCTCCAGGATATGAACTCAGAGGAGCTGTATTTGCCCAGGGAAGAGGTGGAGCCTTTTCCATTTCCCCCATCCTTCCGAAAGGACAGGACGCCTCCCAAGTGAGCGGGAAGAGATGGGGCGATAGCGGCAGGGGCCAGCGGCCAAGTGTGAGCTCTGCCTGCGCCCACAGTGCATCACTGGGTACACCCTGGGGCCAGAGCCACCCCTGGGCTGCAGGACACGGTGACCAGCAGAGCAGTTTGCCCAGCATGAACACACCTCAGTTCAGGTTCAACTGGTTCCACACCGGTTCCAACTGGGAGCCAGGAAAGGGGCTGCAGGGCTCCAGTACTCCCAAGGTACACAGGCAAAGGGGTTCTGCACCTACAGATCCCCTCTGCATCCTCACTGATGTGACACCGAGCCAACGGTGCATTAATATAATCCTTGGAGGATGCACAACAGAGGGATGAGGGCAGGAATAACACAAAAGGGACTTAGAGAGATTAGGAGAACAAACCCAGGCAGATTCAACCTGGGAAAACTGCAGACTGCAGCATCTGGGGAAAAATAATCCAACCGGTACACGGTCAATGGGAGGAAGAAAAAGGGGAAGCAGGATGCAGGGGGACGGTGAGAGCAGTGTGAGTGTGGGCACAGAGGGAGCTGCCAGCCAGGGAAACAGCCCTATCCAAGCTGGGGGTACTGCTTCTGGGGTACCATCTCCCATCCCATCCCCAGGGCTATGGACATGATATGGGCTCACAGGGGCCACGAGAGGCAGCAGGAGCCAGCAGTTAAGGGCTTGCCATGCACGGGAAGATTAGGGCAGGTCAGTGAGTCTGGATTTGCTGAGCAACAGTTAATTAGGGAGGGCGGGCAGGGACGCAGCAACCCACCTACACCTGCAGGGTTGGACGCTCAGGAGCAGCACGTAGCTATTTATTTGATGGTTCTAAGGAGGCCCAGATAAAAACTAGAGCAGCCACCAAAACCCTGCGAGGCCAAGGGAGTGAAACGAGCATCCAGCCCTCTGCTGCAGTTTGGGTGGTAGCAGCAAACCATGCAGCTCCTAGGGGCAAGCGATGCTGGAGAACAGGGCTGCTGCAAACCGATGGTGCTCTGTGCCCATCAGCGCCAGGCTGGCACAAGGCAGCCAGGAGCTGCTCCAGCCGGTACGGCCGGTGCTCAAAGCACACAGGGATCCTGCACCATCCTCCCTGTTTGGCCCCGGGGAAGCTGCTGCCGTGTACCTGGAGCTGTCGGAGCGGCTGTCCCCACCCTGGCTGCTCTAATCTGGGCACGGCACACACAGGATGGGAGGGGAGGGGAGGTCACCCAGCAGGTCAGTCCATGGTTCAAGTGCTGCTGCTCCTTCCTGAGCAGCCGGGAACTGACCCTTCCGAAGCTCCCCCCCCATCACCAGCCCATGGGCAATGAGCAGCCGAGGGCGAGCCTCAGACCTGCTGCTGGGGGTTAAAAATACCCTGCGGATGCCTTTCCTCCACTGGGACCCTGCAGCCGGTGCTGCCACCAGCACAGGGACAGGACAGCGGGGTCCCCTGGGACACACACACAGCCCCATCTGTGCAGACGCTGCCTGGGGACTGGGTTTTCCTCCCTAGGACCCAAGGGTTTCCGCTCCCGGGGGGTGCTGCTGCTACACTCTATTGCTAAACCGAAGCGAGAGGCTCTCTGCTTCCTACAGCTTCCAGTAAATGATGCATGGGCTATCCAGCTCCATCTGAACTGGTCCCAGCTGCTTGAGCAAACTGGTTCCTTCCCACCCGAACAGAGACTAAACGTGGCCTCTGGCTCCTGCTGGTCCCAAAGGATGCTGGATGGGCAACTGCTCCCACAGATGCTGTGCCACTGCAGCCATTCATTCATAGCACCTGCACTGGGAAAGATCAAGAGGATCTCACCCAGCAAGGACTGCTTGGTGCTCCCAAGCTACAAGGGATGAGAAGGATCCCTCTCCATACCTCTTGGTGATGACAAGGGTGCAGAGCGCATCCATCTATCCTTGCTGCTCCCATCCCCTGCACGAGGTTGCCTACCAAAGCAAGTGGGAACTGCCTGGCTGCTCCACACTGCTGCTGATGGGAAGGGGAGAGGAGTGAGTCCATCCCAAGCAGACATGGGCCAAGCTTCCTCCAGCCTGAGCAAGACAAACCAGCCTCTGGTCTCGGCTCTGTCACCATGCATGTCCCCACGTGGAAGCAGCAATCTCTTACACACACTTAGCAGTCGGTGATGCTGCATGTCCTGAGAGCAGCATCTCCCCATCCCCATGGTGGAAGCAGGACCCCACACCAGGACCCTGTGCCCATCCTGCTGTCCCTGTGGGGGCCTCAGTGGCTGCTGAGCTATTCCTGGCGCCGCGTTCCTGCCCCCGTCCCCTTGTCCCAGCTGCTCCAGGGCAGGCAGTGGGTTCCTCCCATCACCCAGCCCGGATGCCGGAGCCTGCCAGCAGCTGCTTGGGGACCAGCTGGGGACAATGACAACCCGGAGCGAAACCCGTCCCCCCCCACGTACCACTGGAGGGACAAGGGCTGATTTACAGCAAGGTCAAACACATCAGAATGCCTGGAGAAGAGAAGGCTGCGTGGAGACCTCATAGCAGCCCTCCAGTATCTGAAGGGGGCCTATAGGGATGCTGGGGAGGGACTCTTCATTAGGGACTGCAGTGATAGGACAAGGGGTAATGGGTTCAAACTTAAACAGGGGAAGTTTAGATTCGATATAAGGAGGAAATTCTTTCCTGTTAGGGTGGTGAGGCACTGGAATGGGTTGCCCAAGGAGGTTGTGAATGCTCCATCTCTGGCAGGCTGGATGAGGCCTTGGGTGATATGGTTTAGAGCGAGGTGTCGCTGCCCATGGCAGGGGGGTTGGAACTGGATGATCTTAAGGTCCTTTCCAACCCTAACTGTTCTATGATGGATCAGGTAAGGGTTGGATCTGAGGACTCCCAGTCCATGGGCTTCCCAAGCAGGGACAGAAAAACTGGTTTGGGGCAGCACCAACACCTCTGAACCCCGAAGGAACAGACCCACCTTAGCACTGGGGGTGAACTGAGTCAGGGGCAGCACCCCTGGCCCCCCACCAAACCAAGGCCATACCCAGCCTCCCGCAAGGACCCCTGCACCAGGGTATCCCCCACCCTCCCTTGGTGCTCCCCACATCCCAGCCCGGCCGCGGGCGGTGGGACACAAGCCAAGGCCTGCCCTCTCCCTGGACCCCTGCCGGGAACCTGATCTGTTTACGCCTCTCCAGCACCATGGATGCGTGTTGGGAACGGCCCCGGCAAGCCCGGCTTGGCGGCGGAGGCAGGAGGCAGGACGTGGGAGCTCAGCATGGAAACCCCCCCAGCATCCCGGGGTGCCGGTGAGGATGAGAGGGTGCCCCCCACCTCCCTTGGCTCCTTATCATAGGGAAAGGCACCCTTCTTGCACTGTGCCACCCCTGTGCCCTCTGCCCCAGCCAGGGAATCACGGTGGGATGCTCCATCCCCAAACCTTGCCAGCAAACTGCTTTCCAAGCTGTGCCAGTGCTGCTGGGAAAGCCCTAGGAGAGCAAACCAGCCCTTCCTGGCCAACAAGGCACTGGACACACGCTGGGGCTGATGGGCACATGCTGATCCCCATCCCAGCACCTGTGTTGATCCCGGATGGGGCACCCACCTGCACTGCTCCTGGGAGATGTTTATCCAGGTATTTGGGGCAGGATGTAAGGGACAGAGCAGAGGCATCACTCTGGGGGCTCAGAGCTGGACCCCACTGTGTCTCCACACCAGGTTTGGGGTGGAAGTAATAGAGAAGCAGCTCCAGGATGTCCATATGCAGCGCAGCACATGCTGCTATATATAACCAGTGGGACAGATGCTCTGACACAGGGGGCTGCCTGTGTCCAGCACCACCAAGGAGGATGCAGATCAGGATCAGAGGCAGCTCCTCTGTCTGTTCAGCACCCTCTTCCCATGTAAGGAGGAGTGTTTCCCTTCTTTTTGACCCAAGACTAATGGGTGCTCATTCAGGGAAGCCAGGAGGGCTCCTGCAACCTGTGTAAGCCCAACAAAACCAAACCAGAAGTGTTTCAGGCTGACCAGAGCATCCCGAGCTGCAGCCCAATACAATCCCCACTGCCACGGCTGTGCTGGCCCCCATGCACCCACATACCCCATGAAGTCAATGATGAGCCACCGGGGAGGAGCTGAGCCCTTTCAGAGCCTGCTGAGCGCAGTGGTGGGGCTGGTGAGGTCCCCAATAGGCCACCAGGCTGTGAGCTGGGTGTCCTGCCCAGGGGGAAAGGACACCAATGGATGGGGAAGTTCCATGCGGCTCCCAATCCACCGCCTCCCTATTGCTGTTCGCACCCAATTCGTCTCCAGCTGGAAAACCCCCTTCAGGCTCCCCTGCACCCATCCTGGCACAGAAACAAGACTCAAAGCTCCCTCAGAGATGGGCTGCTCGAGGTGAGGGGGGTGGGACATGAGCACCAGCCGGACCCTGGCACTGATGATGCGAGGGAGCAAGAGTAAAGCCGATGGCAGAGCCCGAGCCAGCCCTGCCATTGGGGTACCCCCGTGCCGGGCACCCCAGCACCCGCGCCATGCTCCCAGCTCCTTCCCAAGCAGACATCCTTACACAACACACCTGCCTGCGGCCCTGTTATGAAATCCAGGGAGTTTTCACCCCTCACGGCACAGCCGCCCACCGGGGTCACCGATCCAGGCTCTGGCTCCTGGGATAGCATCCATGGGATGCCGGGATGAGGGTCCGGGCTCGGCGGCGGCGCCAGGGGCTGCGTGCTCTGTGCACAGCCTTGGCTGGGTCCCATGCGGGGAGCGGCGCTGGCACGGCTTGGCGGAAGCACAGCCGGACGTGTTGCACCAGGCCTGGGATGCTGCAGGAGCCGCATACCTGCTGCACACACAGGTTCTCCCTGCTTCCTTATCTCCCCGTGCTCAGTCCCAGCTCCACGCATACCCCAGGCCCAGGCTGTCACAGCCCCGGGGGCACCCCATAGGAACAAGGGATGGGTGAAGATGTCCAACCCCTCCCCGATCATCCCGGCAGAGCCATTTCCAAGCAGTTTGGGCATCTCCAGACAGGTCTGTGACTCACCAGGACACCTCGGCACTGCCCGGGTGATGTTGCAGCCTCAAGGTTCAAGCAGGTCTCGCCCTCTCCATCCTAAGCATGGCAAAGCCAAGAATGGGATTTGGGATGCATGGGATGATTTGGGACGAGCTGGAATACTCGCAGCTTCTCCCTCCCCCTCTTTGCTTGCTGGAACAGCCAAAAAAAAGGTGGTTTATTGTTATTTGGTTTCTGCCCCTTTCATACTCCTTTGCTGGAGTTTTTGCCAGCGGCGGCCCCGGCTCTGGCGGGGATCCAGGCCAGAGAGGAGCTTTTAAAAACAAAACAGGGCGCGTGCATGCACACACACACGCACGGCATCCAGCCCCTCTTTTAACTCTTGATGGGGTGATGCTGTGTGGGAGCGCGCTCCCGACCGGCTGGAAACCATCTTCCACACAAGGGATGCTGTAAATCGCTACTGGGATCTGATGATTCCCTCTCCCCTTCCCCAAAACACCTCCTTGCAGCATCTCCTGATGGAGAGGTGTCCGGAGTGATGCCGACATGGATCACAGGGATGATGCTGCATCCCCTGTCTAGGTCACAGCCAAGATACTCTGATCCAGCAGCCCTGAGGAGGAAGAGCACGATGATGGTTTCACCCCAAAGCAGCTCTGCTTACACACGGTATAAAGTGGGAGTGCCAACGACACACACACAATGCTATCAAACCCATGGGGCCTTGTTGTATGGGTTGCTGCCATCCAGAAAGTCTTTACGCACCAGGTCCAGCCCCACAATCCCAGCTCAAGGACAGGATGCCCATGTTGGTTGTGTCCTTGCTTTATCACATCCTACCCTGCCTGGGTGCAGCCCTGGGGAGCACCGTCCCCATTACAGTGCCCATGTGCTGCTGGCAGCCTGGCACACAGTGTTCCCTGGCTCAGGTCTGCCCTCCCTGTCTGCCTTTGAGCTGTTGTCATCCAAACCGCCCCGTGTTTCTGGGTCAGACAAGCCAAAACGGCCTCTGAAGAGCCCCCTCATCTGGGATGAGTCACTGGGAAGTGCCCAAAGGGTGGAAATCCCCCTCCTGTCCCAAACCTCGCCCTCCTGCCTGTGACACTGGGTTTGGCCACCAGCCCAGCTCCATCCATGGCTCTGAGAGACTGGCAAGTCCCTGGGATACCCCCAGTGCTGCCCAGCCACCCCCAAGTGGAGGCAGCACGGCCTGAAGCAGCCTTGAAAGACCCCACACTCACCCCCTTCCCTAGAACCAGCCCTTTTCCCCATCCCATTCTTTTACCCAGGCAGGGAAAAGGCAGCTGCAGGTAGCCCAGGCTGACAGCAAGAAGCCACGGGCTGCCCTGTCAATGGTCTTCAAAGGCTGGGGACTGAAATACAGACCTGGGACAGGGTGAGATGTGAACACAGGGAGATGGGGCGCAGAGGAGCATGGGGCTGGGTGCCCCAAGGATGCAATGCCCGGCACTCCTCCATCTCCCTGTGCCACGTTGCCTGCTCCTGCCTTATCTCCCGCGCTTTCCCTGGCTCCGGGCACACCGGCAGCAGCCGGGCCCCCTTCCAAACACAACACCCGTTAAGAAACCAGCTTTGAAAAGCAATTCACTGCTTTCACTGCCTATGCGGGGCTTTACTTTCCTGGGGAAGAGAGCTGCAAAACAAGGGGCAAAACCCGACCCCATGCGCTCCAACAACCGGGATGCAGATGGGAAAACGCACCAGGCTATTAGAGAGGACGGACCCCCCCACGCTCGCCTCTGAAGCCTTTCTCCCCCCGTCCCCATTCATCCCCGCGGGCTGGCTCCGGAGCAGGTCTGGGCACGCTGCGGGCGGAGGGGTCCCGGGGCCGGGGCTGCAGAGGGAGCTGTGCCCGTTCCGGAGCTGCTCCTCGGCGTCTCTCCGCAGGCGCGCCCGTGGCGGCCCTCGCACGGCGGCGGAGCCGGTCCAGCCCGTCAGGCAGAGCAAGGGAGGGCCCCTGGAGCGCGGCCTCAGAACTGGGCTTCAAGGGACACGCTCGGCATCAGGCGCAGAGCCTGGTCCTGCAGTGCGCAGGGCAGGGCTGGAGCAGCGGGCAGGGTGCCCGGGCATCACCAGCAGGGAAAGCCACCGGGGGTAACAGAGCCCGAAACGATGAGGATCCTGCCCGAGGGGTTTGCCCGCAGGAAAACCATGCAGAGTAGCTGCAGCACCCCAGGCTTGGGACAAACCTCACTGAGGAGCAGCAGCGAGGACAGTCCACCCCAGTGACAAGGGACGGCATGGCCAAAGAAGTGATAGATGCTCCATCACTGGCAGTGCTCAAGGCCAGGTTGGACAGAGCCTTGGGTGACATGGTTTAGTGTGAGGTGTCCCTGCCCATGGCAGGCAGTTGGAACTGGATGATCTTAAGGTCCTTTCCTTAAGGAACCCTAACTAGTCTATGGTTCTATGCTGGTCTTGCAGGTTGGCACAAAACCGTATCTAACATCATTGCAAAATAACCTCCAAACTGCAAAAAGGAGCAACTTCTCCCCCAAACAGAGGCTGCTGCTGCTCAGAGAAGGAAAAAGCCCATCAGGACACAAAGGGTGTTTCTACAGAAGACAGGGACACAGAACGCCGGTGGCAAAGGATAACAAATCACAGGAGAGATATTAAACCTCACGCTTCAGGGCTTAAGCTGATACAGCTACTAGGGATTAGGAGGAAATTTAAGGGGGGGACTGAGTTATCCCACATCTGCCTGCTGAGGTCCTATTGCATATGGAGCAGCAGCATCCCTCTCCTACCCAGCCAGACAGGGGATAGCATTGGAGGGCCAGCACTGCTCTTGGGAAAACCCTGGAGTGCCCTGTGCTGCCCAGATGCAGCAATGAGAGGCACCAACCCATGCGTAGGGATACAACCAAGACACCCTGCAACCTTCACTAGTGTTTAACACCTTGCTAGGTCACAGCCCAGACACAGCCAAGTCCCAGGCACCCACTCCTGCCCTTCATCCATCCAAGGCCTGGAAAACCCCATCAGAGCTAATGGAAGGGGGCAAGTGGCTGCCCAAAGGTGGCCGAACCTCCCCGAGGCAGCAGCTGAGCCCTGGCAGGGCTTCGCTCCCTGTCCTTGAGAGTTTCACACCAGTTTGCTCAGCTGCTGCCCTTTCTTTGCACTTTGTGCATGTTTAAACAAAACCCTTCACCACTCCCTCGAGGAAGGCAAACAGCGAGGCCGGCTCCTCGGGTCCTCCAGCTCCTGCCTATCGCAGCATCCCCTCATCCCCTGCCCCTTAGCTGTGCGCATCCAGGGATGCAGACACTCAAACCTCACTGGGTGCTGTCCCACTCTAGAAGCCATCATCCCTTCCCAGGGATGGGAGCTCGGTCTTGGTGTGGGGGGGGGTGTCTTTCCATTCACATCCCCTGGGAGCCCCAGCCCCACGGTGCAGCAGCAGCAGCCCTGGCCCAGCCAACGGGTGCATTGTTGGTGAGTGCAGCCAGCCCAGGCTGTGATTGATGGCCAGGGAGAAAGGCCAAAGCCGTGACGGGTTGGTTAACAATTTCAATTAAACTCTCCAGCACTCCGAGGCGGAGGGGAGGGGAGAGAGAAGGAAATGAACAAGCAGAACCTTTGCTATTGCTGCTCCTTCAGCAAAGGGTGGCAGGAGCAGCCCAGCTCTCCTGGAGGAGACCCCCTTGGTGGCTGCAGACTGACCCCAGCATCATCCGGACATGCCCTCCCTGCAGGCAGGATACCTGCCTCGCTCCTGCCCCCAAAACCTTCTCCCTGTCTGGTAATAATAGGTGCTGTGACCCACTTGCACGGGAGGAGGGCTCTGCGCTGTGAATGTTAAACAACACGTCCCTGAAATTCCCGCTGCCGGGACTGGCGCTTGGTTTCTGCTTACGCGCCCTGACTTTTTTAGGCACAGGAAGCCCCAGAGGGCTGATCACAGCACCCGAGCTCCCGATGCACTGAGACAGCAGAAGGACTCTTAGAGGGATCTGAAACAACGATAAAAGTCAGCATCAAGGCCTCTTCTATGGACAAGGCTTTAACGAACGGCAAATGCTTCGCTCACATGAGAGGAAACTGGAAGGGATGGGGAGCAGCGGTACCCTCCATGCTGGGGATGAGCCCCTGGAAGCAGGCAAGTCCCCCACAACAGGTCCAGCATGGGAGCCCTATCAAACAGCATCCTCACAGGGGTCTGGGCTTGCTGCATCCCCCTCCTTATGAAGGGATAGAGTGAAAATAAGCAGAGGGAGCTGCTGACGCCGCTGCAGCGGGGGAGTGAAGTGCACGTTCACGTGGGTGCCCCAAGGCTGCAGGGAGGGGAAGGCACCAGAGAGAAAGCACACAGACAGGGTTTGACTGGGAGGGAGCTCCTGGAGGGGACTGGAGGAAACCAGTGTAACATCACCCCTCTGGGTGTGCAGGATTGCCACGGGCACCCCAGCCCGCTGGCCATGGGACGGCAGCTTGGGGCTGCATCAGCTGGTGGGATGCGCAGAGCCTGATGTTATTTATTGCCTTAGGGATGTCTTTCAACCCAGTGGCACAGGGAAACGTTTCCCTCCAGCTCAGGGACCCCTGAGCAAGCAGAGACAATGGCACCCCATCCCTTTCCCTGGGGAGAGGACACCAGCCACCCCTGTTGTGGGAGGAGGTGGCCCTCAGCCCCCCTGCAACGCTGGGAGTTGGGACGTGCAAAGCTCTGGCCCAAATCAAAGCTTTCCAGTGCCGACCCAGAGGACTTGATCCCTTCTCACGTTCATAATCCTCAGCATAACTCTTGTTCCTCACCACCAGCCTCTCCGCCCTGAGCCACTCCTAAGAAGCCTTAAGGCTTCCCCTCCTGGATGTGCTCCCCCTTTCCCTCCCCAAGGACAGCTCTCCACAAGACCCCCCACAACTAGCATCCCTGGCCAGAGGTCTCACACCCCCAACGCAGGCAGGCGCCGTGCACCTTCCCCTGGCCACGCACCACCCCAGAGCTCTGTTATTTACTTCTCCCAGCTTCCTCCTCTTAGCAGGTCATGAGAAACAGCCAGAGCTCAGCTCCATGCAAGGACACCGTGGCCATGATCTTCTCCTCCACCTTTCCACCCTCCCCACGTCCTCCAGACACTGCACGGCGCCTGCGGGACCCCGGTGCCCCTGGGGACCCCCATGAGCCCAGTGCTGGCTGCTGACCTTTCTGAGAACACACGCAGGGAAAGAGCCCTGCTGAAGGGTTAAACATTACCCGGCTGAAACTCAAGGCCTGACGATTGGTTCCAGTCCACTGGCTGGGATGGTGATTTTTCACAAGGTAAATACAGGCAGTCGCTACAGACCCTTTGTAGCAGGGTTTCCCCTAAGTGGCTTCACTTCCCCTCACCACCACCGTTCCCCTTTGCCCATCCCTGCTCAGTAGACCACACTTGGAGTTCCAAGGGGAACCCCAGCGCTGCCAGGACAATCCCTTACAGCCCAGTCTTTCATCTCATGGGCTGCAGTGCTTAGAACCAGCACTGAGCCCACTGCTGGGACTCACACCCCAGTACCGATTGCAGTGCCCGGCCAGACAGAGGGATCCCACAGCTCCGCACCCCAGTACTCACTGCTCTTGGATGCCTTGATCTTGGCCACCAGTTTCTGCACACCAGGAATGTCCCCGTTCTTCACGGCCTGGATCAGCTCCTGCTCTCGCCCCATCGCAGACAAGTGGGAGTGGTGGTGGTGTGGAAGGCAGGCACCCTCTGATCCTGGCAGTTTATAAAGCCATGAGAATAAGCCCCTAATTCCTCAAAACACACTTTGATGGGAGATGAAATCCAGAAGAAAGATGCTTTACAATCCCATGGGACATAAAAACCAGAAGGAAGAAGTCTTTCTGTTAAGGGCAGGAGCCCTTTTCTGTGTCGGGAGGAGCAGGACCCGGATGGGGTTTGCTTGGAGAACATGCGATCAATTAAAACAAGAGACAGTTCAGTGCTCAGGGATGGGCTCCACGGGACAAAGCCAGGCTGCTCAGCGCAGCACGGCCACTGCAGTCAGCATCAGGATCCCTTTGGCCTCTCGCAGCACTCCCGGAGCTGGAGGTGTCGTGCTTTGCTCCCCTCGCCAGGCTCTGCTGCGCTGATGAGTCCCTAATTCTTCCCAAAGGGATTACGGGCTCGTTGCCATCTGGAAGTTATAGATCCTCCCTCTCTGCTGCTCATTAGCCCCTTCGTTTCGGCATTCCTCTTGGCGTCGGCGCTGCAGCCACGCTGGGGAGTCCCATGCACGGCCGAGCCCCGGCGCGGCAGCCCCGGGACCTGCGGAGGGGAAGAGCAGAGTCAGCCCTCAAAGGACGTTTACCTCTTGGCTCTGTCGCGACAGCCTTTGTATCCACACCGAAGAACGAATGCTTTGACTATATTTAGTGCTGGCTTGACTTGGCTCATCCCTGTTAAACAGAAAGGGAAGAACCTGCGAGGAGAGCTCCTGAGGGTGCTGCTAGGGGTGGCCGGGGGCACAGCTCCTTCCCCATCCCCTGGGGTGACATGAGACATCCCCTCCCTAAGGGCAGCACATGGGCCTTGGGGCACCATGGCATCCCCTCCTCTCCTTCCCCAGTGGCAGCACCCAAGGGATGGAGCTGGGGAGGTTTAGCCAAAGTCCCCTGCAGGCCATGGGAGCAGGTCAGCCAGCCTGGCGCTATTCCCATCCCATGCAGGGATAAACCCTCACCCTCTCGGAGCCATGAAGCTCAGTGCCTTGGGACCCAACACACTCTAACCAGTCCATGAGGAGGCCCATGTGAGGAGCTGGGTGTAATTCAGCAGCACAACCACGCTCAGGTGAACGGGATCAAGCCCACATCCCTGCGAACTGGAGCACCAGGGAGGGCACAGAAGCAGCTCACACCTCTCAGTGTGCTGCACTCGGGCTGCCCAGACTGGATAGTGAGAAAACCCCTCCTGGTTGAGGGCCATGGGTCTGGCAGGCTGCTCCAGCGCCCGGGAAGAGCGTGCGTGCAGGAGGGCAGGGAGCGCTTGCTGTGCCAGCCGCATGGCTGGCGCCAGATCACCCTGCAACCCCCCTGCGCCGATCCGCACCAGATCAGAACTGGCTCTGGCACCCCCAGCCATGGCTCCGGAATGCTGAACCCCTTCCCAGAGCGCTCCCCCTCAGCCGTTTATATAATAGCGAGTGTCGCTTCTCCCAGCAATCCAGGTCACTGTTTTGAGGATGGAAACCACGGGGGAGAGAAGGGAACGGTGGGAACAGAGCTCCTGCCTGGGTCGGGAGAGGCAAAACCAGAAGGGGTGTCCCACGGCACAGCGCTGCTCAGCCCACCCACGGTAAAGCTGGAAGCTGCCCATGAGCACAGACCCCCCACACGCTCCCCGTGCTCCAGCCTCCCCCCCCCGGGGTGCAGCAGTGTAGGGAGAGGGGAGATCCTCCAGTGTTGGCTTAGCCTCTGGGACAAGGGGATGCTGACCAACACCAGACTGGGGGGTTTCCCCTCCCCATCATCGCTCCCCTCAATGAGCACCTTGGCACTGGGGCTGTTTGGGGGCACTGAGGTCAGTTGCCACCTCCCCACATCCTGGGGCACCCACACCACCTTATCTACATTACAACGAAGTTTCAAGCACTTGACTCGGACCAAACCTCTTCCAGCAAACAAATCCCCTCCTGAAACCTCCTGCTCTGCTTCTCACCGTCCTCCAAACTACTCCATTTAACCCTGTGCACTGCAGCCAACTCTGTGCTGCTCTTCAAAAGCACTCGCAGAAAGCGTGTGTGAGGGCGCTGAGCCCATTCACTCCTTCATTAAACAAGCCTGCACGGCCTCACTTAGAAAACAGCCCCGTGCTGGTGCCTGCCTCCCCCGGAGCACACGAGGCTCCGTGGGTACCGAGAGCTCCGAATACCGACCTCTACCTCTTCAGCCTCTCGAGAGAGGAGCAGGAGCGAAGGTAAAACGAGAGACAGACACAAAGCTGGAAAAGCAACAGCAAAACATCCCTCCCACCCGAGCAGAGCTGAGCCTCCAGCCCAGGAATCCACCTGGAGAACCAAAGTATCCCAAACATTCCCGCAGCCAACGGCAGAGGCAGGGAAAAAGGAGGGAGAGGAGGAAAAGAAACAACAACAAAAACAAACTAATTACGTAAATGGAGAAGGAAAGATGTAAACGAGCAGCAAGCACCGACACCGGGTCCCGAAGGGAAAGGGGGGGGCGGAATCTCGCCTCCCTTGGGAGGACCAGGGGAGTCCGGTACCGGCAACGCGAGGGGCACCGGCCGCATCCCCCACACCGGGACCTCCGAGGGCCGGGCTGAGCCCATCCCTACTTTAGGGGGGGATCGGAGGGGGGGGGATTGAGGGGGAGATTTTCGCCCCCCCACCGAACCGAGTCGCTCCACGGCTCCTGCGAGCGGCCCGAGCCGAGCGGGCTCCGCAGCCACGGCCGCACTCACCTGGTGCCGCTCCCAGCCGCGCCGCGCCGCACCGGAGCGAACCGAACCGAACCGAGCTAAACCGCACCTCGCGGGACGGCTCCGCACCAAGCCGCAAGACCTGAACCCGAGCCGAGCGCAGCACGAACTTGCCGGACCGGGGCCGGACCGGGACCAGAGCGGAGCGAGCGGCGCGGTCCCGGCTGCCCGGCTCGCAGCGCGGCGCTCGGCAAAGTCCCGCTCGGGCTGGCCCCGTCCCGGCAGGAAATCCCTCCCCGGCCCGGCCTGATTGGAAAAGCCCGGCGGGTTGTGCGGGCTGGGCAGGGCCGGGGCTGCTGTCACTCACCGTGATGCGCCGGCTGAATGGGGCAGGGCCGCGGCCGCCCGCCGCTCCGGCACCGCTCCCGACCCGCCGCGGGGGTGCCCCGGGGCTCCCGGGCAAGCGGCTCGCTCTGAATGGGCCCGGCTTGGAGGCACGACGCGGACCGGGACCGGCTCCGGGGGGGGGGGTGGTTCCGCATCCTCGACCCGGAGCTCCAGGACCGGCCCTGGGGGGGATCCCCCGCCTTCATCCCCAGTCCAACCCAGGCAACGCTTTACCCCCTCCATTACCAACCACACTGGTAGAGGGTCGGCCCAAAGTTGCTGATGGCACCCACTGGATCAACATCCACCTATTCCCAGCTGCCCAAACCCCAAGTTAATCCCACTCTCACAAAGCACTAAAACCACCCTTTTCTGCCAGTCCGCAATGGTAACACCGGAGCTGAGGGCTCCCCTGAGCAGTTCTCTTAAAACAAGAGATTGCTTAATAAAGCTGGACAGCTTTTGCTGTACGATAGCACTGGATTATCACCAACTAATCAGATTAAAAACACACGGAGGCTTTGATTTTATTCACTAAGTGCCCAGCCCTCAGCTCCCTGGGGGAGATGCAGAGATCCCCCACCTCTTTGAACCAGGCCCGGAGACATTACCCCAAATGATAGTTTCATGAGCAACCCCAATAAGGGGGATTCTCAGCAAGGAGGAGGAACTGACGTTCCCAGACACACCCTGTCTTTTCAGTTCGGGGAATAAAGGGATTATTATGCACATCTAATTATAAATGTCAACATTTTACAGCTGCGATGCTGAAGCACGAAGCTCTAAGTAGCCCTGCTAGGAAGGGCTGTGGAGTGAAAGATCTTGTTATTCCTCCTGTGAGTTTTGCCAGAGCTTGTAAAGCCCAGTGACATTTATGATAATCCCCCGAATTTATGTAGCACCTTTTGTCCTTTTAAGGATCTTAATTAAGCATTAAGCTTTGCAGCTCCCTGAGCACAGGCTAAACTCACCTTGCGAAAGAGGAGTCTGAGCCCTTCTTTCGATGTGTGTCCTGCTTCAAGCAGGAGCAGGACTTTTCCTCCCCAGTGACCTCCGGCAGCATGCAGCAAGCAGGTCCCGCATCGATACTCCCACCCAAAGGTTATGCTGCTTCAGTTACACTAAATCTGGCTAGTTAAGCTTTAATCTCTGCTGCCACACAAGCCCTTTGAACTGAGGGTGCCGCTGGAGGGTTCACCCCAATTTACTAGAAAGCCACAGTTTTTAGCCCAGCCTTTGAGCATCAAACCACAAATCAGTGCTCCTGACTGCACAGCAAAGCCCAACGCCTTCCCTTTACAGCCCTACCCACAGGCAGGCAGCAGAGCAGGGATGAGCCCTCATTTCCTATCACCTTACAGGTTTCCATCGATCTCTGATGTGGGATGACCCCAGCACAAAGACCCACCAGCCATGTCCACCTTGCAGAGCCAACAGACCCACTGTGGCACCTATTCCCCTGTGCCCACAGGGCAGGTGCTGAGAGTATCTGAGAGCATCAATTGAATTTCCACTGCAGATAAACCCTTTCAGCATCCTGCTGTCCCTGTACTGGGGTGAGGCGTTTGCAGTCTAGGGGGATTTCGGGATGCTGGCACCCTTGGGTGGCCGGCCCTGTCCTTCACCTCTACATTAAGGTGTCCAAAGCAGCATCAATTCCTGTTCCCCACATCGGCCCGGCGGGGCCCCTGCTCCTGCTCCCAGCTCTTCAGGTCGATGTTGCCATCTAGAGGCCCCAGCTACAACGATCGTCTCCTTGCCAAGTCCCGGGAAGTTCCGTTGGGGTTTGTGTCTTTAATTCAGTGCCCCATTTCAAAGCAGCGTTTTAGGCTTAGGGGCTGAGCGGGAGGAGCAGATGAGTTGTTCCTACAGGTGATGTGGGTTTGACTCAAAAAATCACTGCCAGCTCTCCCCAGCCCCTGTTGCATGGCTTCTTGATGACTGCACCTCATCCTGGCTCATGCAGCTGTGCAAACCTCTCCTCTTTACTCTGAGATTAGTTTGTGGATGGGGTAGAAAACCCAAAGGGATGTATTCTTCACTGTGAGGGTACTGGGACACCGGAGCAGGTTACCCAGGGAAGCACCCCATTCCTGGCAGCATTCAAGGCCAGGTTGGACACAGGGGCTTGGAGCAAGCTGCTCTAGTGGAAGGTGTCCCTGCCCGTGGCATAGGGTTGGAACTGGATGAGCTTTAAGGTCCCTTCAACCCAAACCATTCTGTGATGCTTCGATTGTGTGATTCTATGATTTGCTGCCAGGAAGGGACCAGCCCCACTGGCAGGAGCAATGCACACAGCTCCGCTGCCAGCACTGGCTCCTATCCGAGGGCACCAGACTCCTACTCCCAAGTATCACTCATAAAAACCCAACTTAGCAAGTCATGACCATCACATCCCCACTAAGTGGATAGGGAGTTTGCAAAGGCCCATACCAGACATTCAAAACATCTAAAGCATGCTATGAACCAGCTGGGTGGACATACACTTATCCCACCTCAGCTGTGGCTCAGGCTCCTCCCTTCACTGCTGTTTAAAACCTCAAGGAACAAGACCACCTCAAACCAAAGCTCCCTGTGGCACCCAAGCAGGGGGAGGCTCAGGCTGACCTTGGGGTGACAGCAGCTGTGCAGGGGGAGCAGGGTTCCATAGGCACAGAGGGCTGTGCACAAGCACTTCTGGTCAGATCCCCTTCATTCAGGGTCAGAACAGGCCTGGAGGCTGGGACCTGCATGCCCACAACACCATTGCAGCAAGGCTCTGTGGTACCTGCATTGGCATCGCAGCATCTCAGGGAGGAAGGTGTGGGATGGGAATGAAATATGGTGAGGAAAAGCCTCTCCTGCACTCAATCAGGGCATGGTAGAAAGCAGGTTATTGCTCAGATTTAAAACCACCCCCTGGAGCCCTTCCTGCAGCTCCTGACATTCATCCCCTCAGTTGCCGAGCACCAAGAAGTGATGGGAGCCCCACTGCTGGGCTTTGGTCCTGTTGGTAAGCAACTGAGCAAGTCTCAGTCTCATTCCTGATGCTCAGCATTCACATTTCACCCCCAGGAACGCGTTCCCACATAGGCATCCATCCCCTCTCATGGCACTTCCCACCTGGGTAAGCTCTCCACCTTGCTGGCCACAATGTCAAGGGCAAAGCTAGAGAAGGATGAGGGATCCAGATGTGCAAGGTGCTTGTGTGTGCATTTACTCCTGACAATGAATCCTCCTGACAATAGCTGCTACTTGAAGAAGTCCAAGGAGAAAAAATAGGGGGTTTGATCAGAAGGAAGATGCACTGCCCACATGAAGGAGGAGGGAGGATGCTGTGCTCCCAGTGACCAGGCCCTGGCATTGAAGCCTTTGGGCATGTTTGGCCTCAGACACCTCCTGTCCCCACACCATGTGCAGCACAGCCAGTGGCCACCACCACCAGCTGGAAGGCTTCAGTGCCAGGACACGTTCCAGTCCAGGACCAGACCCTGGACACAGCTCCATGTGCATGGCCCCATGAAGCTGCACATCAGCCTTAGTGTGGAAAGCAGCAGCGGCTGCCCTTAGTGGTACCCTGGGGGTATGTGCTGG
The DNA here is from genome assembly GCF_033783945.1 of Neopsephotus bourkii. NCBI lineage: Eukaryota > Metazoa > Chordata > Aves > Psittaciformes > Psittacidae > Neopsephotus > Neopsephotus bourkii. Next base: position 7,001,142 of record NW_026902223.1, read on the forward strand.
TGGCAGCCAGCAACATAAACCAGCTCTCCAGCAGGTAACAGGGCTTGGGAGGTGAGTTAGGAAGCTCTGCTTTGTCTTTTACAGCAAAGAATCCCCTCTCCACATCCACCCTCAGGTAACCATCCCTGTTACACCATTCCACTGGAGCCCAGCTCCGAGCTCCCTCACAAAGCAGCTCCACAGCCACAGGTTGAACACGTGAGAGCTGGGAGGTAGAGCCTGAACCGGCCTCTGCCCTGGCACAGCAAACCCCATACATGATCCCTTCTCCTGCATCCACGTGGGAACCCGGGCAGGTACCAGCATGGGGCTCCCAACAGGAGCAGCCGTCCCACATGCCAGCACTCAGCTCCCGATGGACTCACCTCTCCAGGCACACGTGTGCTGCTGCTCGCACTATCCTCCCTGTTTGCCTCTTTCCTCCTCCTCCTCCATGAGCCTCCCTGTGCTGCCAGTCCCTTCTTTCTGGTCCTGTGCCTTTCTTTGCTCTCCGTCTCCCTTGCTTAGTCCCTCACTCAGGAAATTAAAGATAATCCTCCCTTTTTTTTTTGCTGCCGGATTCCCTGTTTAACATTCGCTGCGTGTGCTTGCACTGATTCAAAACAGGATTAGACTTTCTGTTGCTTTGATGTCAGCTGGGCTTTGCACTTAAGGCACAGGGGGAAAAAAGGAAAATGCCTGTTAACAACCCCCTTGGGTTCTGCCCATCCACTTGCACCCATCCTGGAAATGAAGATCAGGCACATGTACACGCAGAAACTGGGTCTCCTTCCAGCATCAACCTGGGGGCAATAGACTGACCTGCATCCCTGGCACTGCAACCTCAGCACTGGGGTTTGTTCTCTGGAAAAGGACCAGTTTTCACCCTGTCTCCATTATGACCCAGCAGCGTGGAGGCTGAATGGCTCCCATGGGCTGAGGTGTCATTAATCATCAGGCAACCACAACTCGCTGGCTGTCAGGGAATATTGCAGCCCCCAGCTGCTGCATGGCAGGAGCGTGTGGACCACCGGCATCGCTTCAATAGGGATCGGGACTCAAGGCTTCCCACCGGGAATACCCCGAGCAGCTTGTATCTAAGGGAGAAGCAGGTGCTGTGGGATGGATAAGATGGCAATCCATACACTGCTGCCTGTGGTGTGACACTTGTGCTGCGGCACAGTCCATGCATCAGGCATTTCCCTCTGCTTCCTTGAGCCTGAGCTTGTCCCTTTGGAGGACAAGGACCTGGGGTGGTTTTTATTTATTGGTGTCTCCAACTCCAGTCCAAACCAGACCAAGAGCAGGGGGCAGTGAGGGCCTTACAGGGGGTGTCTGCTGCTGGATGCTCTAGCTCCATTCCCACCTGAGCTTCACTCCCTGTAGAGATGCACCTGGAACCACCCCAGGACCTTGGAGGATCAGCTCCATGGACAAGCACGGTCCAGCCATGGCCAGGACCCAGCCCTGTCCTCAGGACAATGCCTGTGGAGTAGAAGCAGGGGCAGACCTAAGCTCTCCCTGGGATCTGGCAGCCATAATCCCTGTGTCACCCGCACCCCATCATTGCACTGCAGCCCTGGCTGGCACTGCCACCACATCAGGTATCCTCTAGGATTGCCCAGGGACTCCTCCAGCAGCACAGTGTCTGATCCATTTTGCCCAGTGCACGCACACAGACTTGATTAATGTCTGCAGTGAGCTCCATCCATCATCGGGGAGTAAAGGAGATTAACTGTGCAGCACGCCTGCCTCGCGTTGATCCCATTCTCCAGGCCTCCTGATTAATGGCGAGGCCGCCTTATCTGTCAGGCCAGGAAGCACGGATATCCGGGTGACTGGGGATGAAGGGAAGCTCTGGATGCTCAGGCTGTTGCCAACCCAGCCACAGCTCTGCCATCAGTGCCATGCCAACACACTGCTCCCCATTCCCATTGCTCCCTGTCTTTCTGCTCCTTCCTCCTAGTCCTTCCCTGCTGTGCTGGTAGGGATGACCAGAGGAAGAGTGGCAAGTGGAGCACTGATGCATCCATGCAGTGCTGAAACTAAAGTCTAGGGCTCCGTTTCCCCTCAGCAGTCAGCAGGGAGGATGTCACTCTCCATCCATGGAGAGAACTCGGATAAGCCAATTCGGAGGCCTGGAATAACCCGGGTAAAACCCCACCCTGGGCCATGGGAAGGCTGGGGCTGACCAGCACTGCGGAGGGCGCCCGCTCATCCCAGCTCTTCCCCGGGAGGACACACATGAAAAGTGGATGCAGGGAATTAGCAGTGCCATCTGGAGAGGCTCCAGCTCCAGCTCCAGCCCCTGGCTCACTGCTGATGCTTCATTAACAGCTCCCTCCTTTCAGCTCCTGTCTCCTTGGCTTCTGCCGCGATCAGCTGGGCTGGAGTTTTGTTGTCTTGGGTTATTTCCAAGTGGAAATAATTTCTCATTTCTTTTAACAATCAGGACACAGAGAAAGAGACAGGAGAGGGAGGAATTTCCAGGGGATGAAAGGGCAGGATTAAGGACACGGCTTTCGCTTTGTTGTCCCTCTACTGCGCCTAAGAAATTCCTTTCCGGAAAAGGCTTTAATTAACTATGTTTTTCTGACAGGAAAGGAACCTGGACCTGGAGATAGGACTGACAATCCTGGCTGCAACCTCAGCAGATTCATAAACACGGGCTCTTAGCACAGTACGCTGCAGTTTGCTTTACAAAGGCACTGACCGTCATCCCAGCCTGGAAAATGAGGCACAGTGGGAAAAAAACCCAGGCATGAGCAAGGCTGCCGTGCTTGGCGCCGGCAGGAATAGGATCTGAGTGCACTGAACCACAGGGCTACAGTGGCCCAAGATGTGGGAAGGGACCTTTGCATAGAGCCAGTAGAAATATCTCCATTGCCTTCTGGACCAACAGCCCTGCTCACATAACAGGATACATCACGGGGGGGGGAGAGAAAGAGGCCCGGTGGCAAAGTGGGACATTTAGAAAGCATCGCACTGATGTGTCTGCATCCTCCACTGCCACAAACCCCTCCAGGAACAGAGTCAATCAAAAATAACATTTGGGGCTGATTTTCATCCAAATGAGCTCTCTCCAGACATTTTAAGGCACCAGTAAATCAGCCAACTTCTGGGTTGCTTAACCCTTCTCATGGAGCCTGCATCCAGTCTGAAAGAGAGCATCATCTCAGAAAACATCCTGTTCTCGACCTGCAAACCTGGCCATGGTCCTGTGTCTGTTCTTCATCAGCAGCACCCCCGGTGACCTCCTTGTGCCCTGACCTGCTTAGTCTTTCTGCAGCTCATCTTTCTACATAGGCCTGGACACAAAAGGCCAAAGATCCATATAGGTTTCCAGAGGAAGCCTCACCCTCACCTTACACAATAATGTTAACTCCTTGCAGGGAAACTGGTCCCTCTGAGAATGGCATTTTCCCTTTTTTGAGCCATGTCAAACAGGGAGCTCTCACTGAACTCACATCTTGCTCCTCTCGCATCTTTCCAACTAATGAACTCCCAGCTGATAACAAATGCTGACTGCTGCTGCTGCAACATCTGCCTCTGCTCTCAGCATTTACCAGCGCAAGAGGCTTACCTGGTTTACCAATTACTGCCTCCGTAAGCGAGCATTGCTTTACTTTTCCATTATCATTTTAAACGGTTCCCACCTCTTCCAGTGCCCTCAGCCCTGGCAGATGCCTCCATGCCCAGCAGCAGCACAGGGCACATATGGCCGATGTGCCAGAGGGTAAGCAGAGAGAGAACAAACATCTGCCTGCTCCAGGGAGCCAACTGCTGAAGTGGGCAGAGCTTTTCCTAGGGGCTGCAGGTCCACGTCAGGAGGGTTTCCCATCCCACACTACCACTACTAACAGCCCTCTTCTCAACACAAGACTTCAGTCTCACTTGTGATTTAATTCCTTACTCGTTTTACAGATGCTTCTCCGACTCTTCTGCAACCTAAGGATTTCCTGGGAGATGCTGTATCGAATCCTTTACTGGACTTTAGGTAGATTCAGCGTACTGCAGCTCAGAAATGAGCTACTCCTGCTTTCCTCCCTCCTGCCCCTGCTCAAAATCAGGATTGCAGGCTCTGGTTATAAAACACCAACTCTTTTCTTTTTATTATTAGCTCTGTCATAAATCCTTGCACTTGGATTTGCAATTTCATGTGACAGCTCTTTCCAGGCACTGAAGGGAGTTTATCTTCTCTCCCTGATGAACTTCTCAGGATTTTTACTGTTGCTTCGTCTCAAATCTCATTTCCAAGTTCAACGTCATCATCATTCTTATTGAAAAGGGTGGCAGAACGCTCATTTTGGGTTGGGTTGGGCAGACATCTCTTCTTGGTCATCAACCCCTCTGCATCAGTCCTGCTCTGCCTCCTCTTGAGCTCCATGCACAGTCATCTGTGAGCCACTCATCTGAGCCAAAACTTCATCTCCCCCTTATTCATACTCAGGAGGAACCCAGGTTACAGCTGCCTGCTCCTGGTGCTGGAGCCTGTTCTTGTACAAGGGAAGCACAGGGATTAACACCGTCCACCCTATGGCAGGATTTGCCCTCCTGGGGCTCCTGGCTGTTGGTCCAAGAGCTGCCAGCAGCTTCTTATCTCTGATGACAGGATCTGCCTGCTTCATGGAGCACGCATCCGTATTCGTGACCCCAGCACATCACGGAGCCCGCCAGCCTCTCGGCTTCCCCATCACAGGGCAAGCTCTGCTTGGCCCCTTCTTGTTATTTTTGGCTGTGCTTTTGTCTCTGGGCTTCTCTAACCTTTAGCAATGAAAACAGAACCACAGAAAGCTGCTGCCCTGGTCTTTAGCTGGCAGTGAGCAATCAGAATGGGCAGAGGCTGAAGGCTAAAACCTCAAATTAGCAGCATGGGACTGGAATGAGCCAGCAGTGACCAGGCAGGTCATACCTGTGACTTCAAGGGCAGGAACCCTATGGGGAGAGGGGAGGTGGGCATCTGGTTTCAGATAAATGCCCACTTTGTGCTAATTAATTAGAAATCCAGCACAGATAAGAGGATTTAGGTGGCTGTATAGCTAAGTATTCCTGTAAAGCCATGTGTGACTATGGAGCTGCTGAGAAAGGGAATTCACCCTGTGGTCATTAGACACACACATGCATGAGAGAAAGCTGAGTCTGGGACCTGGGAAACCAGGGGTTTGCTCATGGCTCTGTCTCAGGCCACAGCTCATTAATACCAGCTCAGGACAATAGCAGATCACACAGTAGCAATGATGCAAATTGAATCAGGCATCGAGACATGACAGCAACTTCTTTCCAATGAGCCACACACATCGAGATCGATGGCAGCAATGCCCAAGTCACCAAGTGGCCTTGAGGAAGCTACTCCACCAGACCTTTGGGTTTGCTGTGTTTGGGGTGTTTTTTGAATCAAATGATTACATTCAGCACATATCCATCTCTGGGGATACAGGCAGTTGTGTTGGGATAATCACTGCAGGAAGATGGATAAGACACTGCCTAAGCCAGCGCTGCTGTAGAGAGAATTACTGTCAATTTTTTACCTCAAGCTCAGCATGTGGCTTTAGGGAAATAATTTGACTTCCCACATTTTCCTTCCCTATAAATGAGAAGCGATAGCAAAGACTCACTTTCCAGAATCAAATGAGGTAAAAAGCATTAGCAGTTGGAAACTACTTTACCAATCTTGCCTCAGAAAGTGTGAGACTATAGAGACAACAATGTTCAAGTCCTTGGCCAGAATGGAAGGTTGATGCATCATATTTAACACCTCCCGAATGAAATCACCCCTACCCCTCAGGCCACTGCAAGGGCAGAACTTCATCCATTAGCTATTTGATGGATACAAACAAAGACAAAGAGCTGAGCAATGAGAATGTGAGGCCCATTCTGTAAGTCTGGAGTTGCGAATAAGGAAACCAGTGAGTTAGAGGGAAGGATTTGCAACCTGACTCTTTATGAAGGCTCCTCTCTCCAGAGTGCAAATCAGAGTAGTAGCTAGGTGCTAAATAAATATTTAGTAAGTGGAAAAAGCTCCATTTAATGAGGAATTATTTGGTGAAACGAGCTGGGGAAATGGTTTCAGTAGCGCTGCAACAGAAGCCGGCGCCGCCTCCTGCCCCACGGGATGCTGTGGTTCTACTCATGTTGCGTAAGACAGGATCTCCAGCTGGGACAGACGCAGGAAATATAACTCATTACCGAAATGCAAGAGCCTTTCGGGGTTAAACCACTGTTAGACCAGCCAGATTCATTCCTGAGCCACAGAATTTGCCTAGCAGCAGCTTTGGAAGATGACTATCTTCCTTCATAACAGTGATGTTGCAGACAGGATGGTCTAAGTGTAGTGGTGATGCCAAGTCTGCAGAAAGAAGTAATTTTTTCTCCTCTTTTATGTAGAAGGGCTGAACCCCATTTCCACACCTTTATCTACATCATTAGGCTGCTGAAATGGTAGTTCCATGTTTAAATGGTAATTACTGTATCTCTCTTTTAAGGTGCATTTTCAAGGGGTTAGTGCCTCAATCTTCCTTGCAATTACATGGAGTGGTTAGTACAACCCCTCGGCTATATCCCGAGGTCCCTTAGCTCACCTCTGCTGCAGTTTCCAGTACATGAGCACTCACAGAACTAGTCCTTCAGAGAGCTGCTGTCTTCAAGTGTTCAGCCGGATAATGAGCCGATTACTGTGCCTGCTTCTCCTGGCAATGATGAGCTCCAGGCATGAACAGGCTGTGCACCACCAGTTGCTGCAGTTAATATTCCTCTCCCTTCTATCCCTTCAACTTGATGGGGCTGGTTTTGCAGAGACCAGCCCCTTTTGGGACAAGAACTTCTATAGATTGACATAGCAGAAAGGGAGAACCAAACCTTGCCAAAGCCCAAATATAAAAGCCCAATAATAAACCAGTCACTTGGCCTTGCTGATGAAGTGAACCTTGAAGCGCTGAGCACAGATTTGTCATTGCAGCTGTGACACACGTGCACCAGGGATGGAGCGGCTGTGGTTTATTATGCCCCTACAGCTGAGAAGAGAAATTACAGCCTCCTCAAATGCAAGGCTGTTTCTAAGTGAACAGCAATATTTGAGATCACAAATTAAAAATCATGCTGTGCTTTGGAAACTGCTGAATTTAAATGTCAGGCTGTTTCTTTGAAAGCTGTAAGATAGCTCATTCCTCTCCAGGGAAATTGAGTAGGAGCTTGTCTACACAGGGAAGTGGAATAGCAACCACACACCAGTTTTGCATGCAAACTCATACTCTGTACTTCAAGACTGGGTTAAGCAAAATCACACAAAGGCATTCACTAGAGAGGACAACAGCCCTCCTGCCTTAGCTCCCATCATCCCAGCACACAAACCATAGCTTGCTTTGCAGTAGTAACCCCACAGATTAACATTAATGTTTGCCCAAGATGTGAGGGGAAAAAAGGTCTTTTAAGAAAATTAAGTGTCTGAGAAACAGTGCTTATTTTGCAAGCTACACAGGTTCAAAACTGGCTTACGTACCATGGATAAAGCAAATCACTGTCTGAGGCAACTCAACACCCAGGGAAAACCTCACAGCACAGCAGACAAAGTGGCCCCAGCCTGTCTCTAGTTCCAAAGAGCTATAATGCCTCGGTGAAGCAGGCTCCAGATTTGTCTGCTGCTGGTCCACTAGAGGACAACCTAATAATGATGAACTCCTTTGGCTTACATAGTAAAAGGCCTATACCGAAAATGCTGCTGCCAAATCTGGTTCCCAGCCCCATGCTGGCATTGCTGCTGCTATGTGGGCTGGGCCTCATTTTTAACAGATTACTTCTCGTCCCAAATGATGGAGACTTGTGAAGCTCCAAATCAGGCTCCTACAGCTGATGCCACCCTTTGCAACAGCCTCCAGAGAAGGAGACAGAAGCAAGAGAGATTTCCAGACAGACAAATGTGGTTTTTATAATGCAAACCCAATCCCCTAACACTGCACTTTACCACAGAGAAAAAGCTGCCTGTTGCTGCTGGGTTTCTCACTGGGTTTCTCCCAACAATATCATGCTTTTTCAGTGCAGGAAATACTCGGAGGTACAGAATGGTCATTTTGCCCTGGTAACATGTAATTTATCAAACCATAATAGAGGAACTCAACTCATATATAAACAGTGGGCAGGAAGCACAACAAAATCATCACCTCAAAGCCACAGAAAACAGGAGGCAACTGCTCTGGAAAAGCAAATAAAGAGCAAAGCAGCTTCTCAAAAAGCAAAGGTCTTTTGCCTCCTATTATTAAGGAAAAAATAGAACACAAATAAAATCTGAGCTCGCAGTAAAGCTCATTTCTACAGCTAGGAAGCAAATGAGCTGTGGAAAGAAGTGGAACAGCAGAAAACAGCAGAGAATTAATTACAAGTCAAGTGTCTCAAGTTGGAATTAGAGTTAGAAGGGTCAGAGGGTCAAAGTAACAGAGTTTTCAGTGGGTAATTTGGTGCCTTGACATCCCTCGGCCCCGCTATTAGAGATGTGCCGGTGACTCAGGGATGAAAAGTGCATATGTCTCTGCGAGACAGCAGAACACACACTGAAGAAGGCAGATCAGAGCTGAAGTCTCCTACTGTCGACGGCGAGGCCAGGCTGGCTGTAATAGGGAGGGCACAGATCCTACCCATCCCTTCGTGAGCCACTCGGGGAAGCGATGGCACTGCCCAGCCCCTGGACCAGGAGGAGGGCAGCTCCTCCCGGCCCCGCTCAGCTCCGGCATTCCCTCCCACCCGAGGCCGGCGGAGGGATGCTCTCGGAATACACGGCATCAGCTGCTCTTTGATGTCAGTACCTGCTCCAGGCTCGGCGCGCCGGGAGTGGGCGAGCGGAGCGCAGCGCAGCCGAGTCGCAGCCTCTGCTCGCCGGCTGCAGTAGGGCTCCTGCCTCCCGCTCTCTGCCGGCCTCGTCGGGGTAAGGGGAGACCCCCACCCCCCCCACCCCATCGCCGCTGCGGATCCATCGGGGGAACTTGTCCAACTTTCTCCATCCCTGCCACCGGCACTCATTGCCATGGCCCCCGCCAACTCCTCCCGCAACTTCTCGGCTCCGGAGGCTCGGAACGGCTCAGGTGAGCAGGGGCTGCGCGGGGCGGTGGCGCGGAGAGCTTGGTGGGGGCAAGTTCGCCTGACCACGGCTCTTGTGCTACTCGGTGGTGCTAAGCCCGGTGCTGTTCGTACCCCATGAAGTGGGAGATGCTGAGCGCAGGGACCCCCCAGCACCCCAACCCCGGGCGGGAGAGCCGCCTTCAGCACCCGCGGGCGGACAGCTCCCGGGACACCCCCTCCTGCAGCCCGACCACCAGCGTTGGCCCCTATGGCTTGAAGCGATTCTACCCTTTGGCTGTGAGGCTGTAACACCACCAGCAGCCTGTCGATCGTAGCTGCAAAGAGATGGACCAGCCCTGCTAGACAGGGAGGGGAATGAGGCATAGACAACATCGTTGGAGAGGGAGGCTAAGATCCTCATCGGTCCGTGTTTTCCGTATTACCACCGCTCACAAATCAATAGTTCAGGGTGAGGCAGTTCTTGATGGTGCAGGTTGGTGACACTCTTCAACAGAAGGTGTTTTGTATGTGGTCTTTGACTCCCTCTGCACCAGCATGTCTTTTATCAACTGAAAATGCTTTAAGGTGCTCCCTTCTGAAATGCAGTAAAGATGTGGTTTCTCATGTGTTTGGGCATGGCCGAAAGCAAAAGTCACCTTAGAGGAAAAAAAATTGGTCCTCATTCAGCTCACCTAATGCTCCTTCGGGACTTTAAAGAGTAACAAGGCAGCCACAGGGACAAGTCAATGCCTGAAGTAGCTGTTTCAGCAAACAAACTGCAGACACTGGGGTGTACACAGAAGCAGCACTGAAAATTCAGATTCAATGATCTCAAGATAAAGGAGACTTTAGAAATTACTTTTGAGTATTTGATACACGTGCACTTCTGGCTCCAGCCTGTCATACTCGCACATGAACCATTGCTTCACACTAGCTTCCAGCTAATAACTCTTGAGAGTCCTCCTTGGACAAACACCAGCAACAGGCAAGATACTACAGACCTGTATGGGCTACCTTTTACACAAAGCCTTTGGCCTTGCATACATTCTGCTTTAAGGCCAGCTGATCTCATTCCAAGTGTTACAGGATCACCATGAGCACTGTATTGATTATGCTGCAGGAGAACGACATTTTTGTCTCAATTTCCAGCTACCCAAGTGGCCTTTACATTTCACTCACACAGTTCAGTCCCACTACATTCATTACAAAGTTTGGGGCTAAGACACAAGGAGAGCAGAACTCAATAGCTACATGCAGAACAGCAGGACATCCTTCAATTTCTAGTCTGCCACCTTCAAGCATTAAGGAGGTGTGAGATCTGTTTGGATGTGCAGGGGATCCACAGCCCGGATGCTGAAGACTTAAGTGTCAGGACTCAATAGAGTGCTGATAGCAGTATGTTATCTGCCAAAAGCCATGCAACATGGGGCATTTCCTTGCATTAATGAGCAGCCAGGAGGAACAGGGATCATTTAAACCCCTACAAATCGCCTGGACCAGGCTTTTTTGTCTTATCAACCAAACCTGGCTTTCATCTATAGGTCCCTGCCAGTTCTGTGCCTCACTGGCTGCTTTCTTTCATTCGTATAGAGGCTTTCTGATAAAATGGTACAGCAACTGCTCTACTGCACTCTAACCTTGGCCTTGCTTATGCCTAAGCTGGCTGCTTCCTAGTGCCAGAGGGACTGAGGCAGTGACAGCTCATGTCCTGTTTCTAAGAGCACTGATATGACATAAAGGTGATATAGCACACACTTCCAGCCACAGGCCAGCTGTGCAGCCCCAGTTATCTTCCCAATTCAGTTCAGATTGACTGTCACACCAGAGTAAACCTGGACAAGTTTGTGCTCAAGAATTCTTGAGGTCAAAGGCAGCAAATAGACACTGCAAACAGACACTGCTTTGGCAGAGACACCACCTCATAATTACCTCTTGTTTCACTTTACCTCCCCTTCCAGATTTCCCTAGGTTCTGTTGGAGGACACTTCCCCACTTCTACAGCTGCAGGCTGCTAAGGAGATGGAATAGTAAAGTGTCTGAAAGTGCTTCCAATTACCACCACATTCAATCATCTGCAAGTCAATGAAAGACACATGCACCCCCGGCTTAGAGACCTTCTTGCATGTCTGTAACAGCCACACAAATAACTCACACAAAGCCTTCCCCTAGGAAAAAACCCCACCATGTCCCATAGGAGAGGAGTAATGAGATTTGTCTGAGCTGAGAAGGGTGATTTCAGACTCCATCACAGCCTGCACATGGCAGTTTTGCACACCACAACCAGTGCCTCAGACCCCACCTTCTGTGCCCAAGAGCAGATAATCCCTGTTCATTGGCACTGAGGGCTTATGGCTCCCAAACGTGGTTTTAAACCCAGGTTAGGGACAAGGGAAATGTGAATTTAACTACGTTTGGGCCTCCTACCCCAAAGGCACCAATCAGACATCAGTGATAGAAAGACAAGTGTTAGCAGGCAAGAATTTTCCCTTGGAAATCCACCTGCATCCAGAACTCAGACACAGCATCTTTAAACCATGTTTTAACCCTTGTAGAATTAAGGCATTCCCTGTTGAGAGGCCACTCAAGCATACTCCCAAATCCCTGTCTGGCCACTCACCTGGATTTCTTTCTATAAGAGAAACTAGAAAGGGGGAGAGGGGCAGGGAAGGAAGATGGAAAGGAGAGCAACAGAGCTGGGGCACAGCCAGGGTACAGTCCTGGGTATCACAAGATAGATAAGCATTAGTTATCTGCCTTCACGGCCAATGAACTCTGTGTGTGGTGCTGATAAACCACCTAGCAGATGAGCTGAGGCTTTCTGACAACAGCTTGAGCATTGACTAGATCCAGACTCTGGCACCTCCTCAGTGGCTTCACCTCTCCCATGTGCAAAGCACCAGCTGCCTCACCCATTCACCTTAGAAATAGCAGGGCAACCATCATACCCTGCAGGAGAAGTTACTGTTGGCTCTGTCAGACAGCAGTGAAACCAAAAGCACACCAGTCTAATGTTAGTTTCCAAAACCAGAACTGGGGAGATACAGGACAGAAGTGCATCAGGAGAGCTGGGAAAGATGCCCACACACGGACACATTTGGGTGGGTGGTGTGCTGCATGTACTGAGTGGTGAAAAGTGTCAAATCCCAGCTAAGCCTCTCATCATTCCAAGCTACACCTTTGAGGGGGATCCAGCTGCAGGACAGGGCAAGCACATAGAGGAGTAAGGAGTTGCCTCTGGGTTGCACTCACTGCTTTGGTTTGTTTTGGCAGCAGCAGAGAAGCCAGCACCGTACACCAATGTGATCATGCCTAGTCTCTTCAGCATCATCTGCTTCCTGGGCATTGTGGGGAACCTCATTGTCATCTACACCATTGTCAAGAAGAAGAAGCTGAGATGCAAACAGACCGTGCCAGATATTTTCATCTTCAACCTCTCCATTGTGGACCTCCTCTTCCTCTTGGGCATGCCCTTCCTTATCCACCAGCTCCTAGGCAATGGGTCATGGTACTTTGGAGCTCCTCTATGCACCATCATCACCGCTTTGGACACAAACAGCCAGATCACCAGCACCAACATCCTTACAGTGATGACACTGGACCGCTACCTGGCGACTGTTTACCCCCTAAAATCTACTTATGTCCGCACCCCATGTGTTGCAGCTCTGGTTATCTGCTTGGTGTGGCTCCTCTCCTTCCTGACCATCATTCCCGTGTGGATGTATGCAGGTCTTATGCCTCTGGAGGACGGGACTGTCCGCTGCGCTCTCTTGCTTCCCAACCCAGAGACTGATATCTACTGGTTCACCCTCTACCAATTCATGCTGGCATTTGCTGTGCCATTGATTGTGATCTGTGTGGTCTATTTTAAGATCCTCCAGCACATGGCCACCACCGTGGTCCCATTGCCGCAACGGAGCCTCCAGGTTCGTACAAAAAAAGTCACCCGCATGGCAGTTGCCATCTGCTCAGCCTTTTTCATCTGTTGGGCTCCCTTCTACATCCTCCAGCTGGTTCACCTCGGCATCGACACACCATCCATGGCCTTCTTCTACGCCTACAACTTTGCCATTAGCTTGGGCTATGCCAACAGTTGCCTCAACCCCTTCCTCTACATTGCCCTCAGCGAGACCTTCAAGCGCCAGTTCTTAGTGGCCATCCGCCCTGCCAAAGAGCCATGTCGCAACAGCAGCTCCATCAACAACAACAGTGTGACAGAGGCCAGCGTGTGCCTGAAGCTGGCACCGGAATCCACCCAGCAGACCCAGTTTCTGGAGGACTTCTCCCCACGTTCAGTAGCTCTGCCTGTGACTGTGGCTGTTCACTAGGGCACTCTGAAGCGACCACCTTCAGATCTATGAGTTGATGGAGAAGCAGCAGCTTCAAGCAATTCTTGACGAAGCATATGAACTGCAAGCTTCCACCTCCGAGAGTCCAGGTGCCTCTCTTTGTCATTGCAGGGCTCCGCTTCCACACTGCCCTTGGCCTATGAGATGCTGCATACTGCTGCATCTTTCCCCTTGTGCATGGGAGGGCTCTGTCACACTGTTGAGGCCCCTCAAAGAAGATGAATAGAAAAGAGAGAAAGAACAGAAAGGATTTCAAGGGGGAACATTCACCCTGGAAGAATAAAACCTTCATCAACAACACCGCTGCCTGATGACTCCTCACCGCTGGGCCTGATCAGGGTTCCTAAGCAGCATGTCGATAGAGAGCTTCTTCTTTCAAAACTTAAACCTTTGAAACACAGTGCCATATATTTACTTTTGATAAGCAATCTGACCTGCAAGCTTTGCTGACCGGGCTCATGTCCCAGAAGCCAACAGCAGAGAGAGATCTTGGGGCCACAAGTCTCACCTAGGTCTGCCACTTGGCCTTTCGTTCCATCTGCCTCTCATGGACTCTACTGTTTGGCAACCAGGACATCTTCAAGAACTGGCTAATTTTGATGCTAATCCTACGTATTTCAGGAAGAAAACAGGCAGTTCCAATTGCACTGCTTCAAAGGACTGCGAACAATAACCAGAACTACTGCTGCTAACACCAGCTTTGTGGCTTTTCATGGCAACGAGCAGGTTCTCGCACCACTCGCTCCTCATACTGCTCTTGTGCCTCGAAGCCTGCATGGCCATCAGGGAACCCCATGCAGAGGGTTTGGAACGGGACTGAAAAGCACAGTGTGCAGAGATCTGCGGGATGAGGAGCTGTGACCAGGCAGCTCAGAGGAAGCAGAGTTGCTTATGTCGCTTTCTCAACGCTTTACAAAGTGGAAAGAGGGCAAATTAAATGTCTGTGTTTTGTATGTGCAGCTTTAACAGTCGGAGGTTAAGAAATAGCTTAGATCATTACAAAAGACTAGAGAAAAGACAGCACAGATGAGCTTAACACAGGGGATTACACTGAAAGCCTGTGCAGGGCTCCAAGGGGACCGTGCAGGCATTGTTCAGCAGTGTTAAATGTGGAGGAACTGGTTATTGTAGATGAGTTTAATATAAAGAAGAATTAAAACCATCAAACAGCACAAGAGAATCTGTTGCCACGCTTACCGTTTCGTGCCACCAGCCACCCACCCCATATCCAGAACCAGAAATTCACCCTTACACAGCCGAACTGTGTCACCTGCACAGGGCTTTCTAAGCCATGTGCATCTCACATGTGCAATAATACCCCCACGCTTGTAGGTGTTAAGTACAGCCAATACTTCATTCTACACACAGGCATTCACTCACCTCTGGTGACTGAAGCAGGCTGTTGTGCTTGATTTTGACATCAGATGCAGCACATGGCTTGTTGAGCCATTGCACGAACCCCGTAACAGGGTCTGTACTTTCACCCCAGGCTCTGCCAACCTGCACCCACTTCAGCAGCACATCCACACCGTGACTACCTGCTATCTTGTCAGTTTTCCACCCCTGTTTCCCTGGGCAATAAAGCCAGACACGTATGGAGCTTTTGAGCTTTATGACTATATCTCTGCTGCATTCTAACTGCCAGGAATTGTCCTTTGCAGGTTTTCATGGAGCTGCTTTGCTCTTTGGTCAATACCCACTCCAAAGGGCTCAGGAGCAAAGGTTGAGGAAGATGTGTGCTGGGCCAAGCCAGACCTGCTCTCAGGACAAAGGGAGCTATTGTGTTATCTCTCTCTCATAAGGAAGTTAAGGGGAGGACTGGCACACTTCTCTGTGAACGGAGGTGATAATGGGTGGGTGTTTTTTTTCCCTCTTTTAATACCAGCAAGAGGGAAATGGAAACAGACTGAACTGTCAGGGCTCTGAGAGCAGCACACTGTAGATATTATCTTGGCTGCACAGTAAAGGTGTTAATGGTTGAACTAGTCTGTTCCTGTCTGAAGTGAGTCAGTCTGACCCACTGCAGCTAAGCCACATGCTAAAAAGCATAGGGACACCATAGGCTAACAAAGGAGGGAGGCCAGCACCAGCTGGTGCAGCACTCAGAAGGGTCTTTGTGAGGCAGACCTTTTCTAGGTCTCATCACACTGAGGACACAGAACACAGGCACCTTCCCAGGCTGAAGTCCTTTTAGATCTCATTTATGTGAAGTGGAAAGCCATGCGAGAGAGACCTCATCCCAGTACTAGGAACAAGGCTTCCCATTTAGCTTGTATCCCAGCAGGGGCCCTACCCCTTCCCACTGCCCTGCAATGCTCCAGATGTCTACATACTGGCTATGGGATCCCTTCCCTTTCCATGTGCATTCATAAAAAGCTGTGGCAAACACACTTTGGGAACGCAAGGACGTGGATACCTGTGGATGTGCTGGGAGGGTGGGAAGAGAGGTACAGACAGCATATAGCTTTCCTTAAATCACCCCAAAGCACAGGGCAAGGTGAACAAAAGCCTCTCCAATGAAGATGAACCTTTTGATCCAACACCTTCGGAAGTGTCCCCATACCTAGGGGTCAAGGTAAGGCCTTCCAATAGTTAAACAGTCCCTGTGTACCTCGGAGAGACCTAATCCAAATATCCTACCCTTTTTCCCTATTTTTCAGCACCAGCTTCAAGTCAGAGAATCTGTCGATGTCCTGGGTTACATTCAGCTTTATCACCTTGTCTTTTCTGTTCTTTGCATCTACTATGTGATCCCCCCACCTCAGTGCCTCACTGAGAGCCTGAATAAAAGGCATTTCTGACTAGAAAAGGACAGAGCTACTCACACAGAGATAGGCAGCCTGAAGTGCTGTGAGGTCTGGCTGAAAGGCATGATGAGAAGGGCACAGAGATAACACAGTGTGTTTCCCTGCAGTCCTGCTTCCCATACATAGCCCAGTGTCTCTTGCTTGATAGGAATAAAGGGAATCCAGCTAAATAACTAGGGGGAAAAACACCCCCAAGCCCAAAGGGGGATAGGAAGAAACTGTTCAGTGTTTGCATCAATAGCCTGACACACTGGGTGAGACAAATCCCCTTGGCTCTTTTTGCCAGCACTTTTCCCATGTGCTCGAGAGCTGCCTTGTCAGACAGCAGGAAGACAGATGGGTTCACTCTGCACCCCCTCCCCTTCCCCTCCTTGTCCTCAGAGGTGTGACTGAAGCCACATGTCACAGCTCTGCTCTTGATGAATTCCCATATGGGGCAGATGGGCCAGTTACTTTTACTCCTGCTTTCCCAGATAGCAACAGAGCCTTCCTTGGCTGGACACTGCGGGATTCAGTCCCTGGCTCACACTTTGTTACCTCTTTCCCATTACCCACATCCCTGTGTCCACATCAGGTAGTACTGTATGCTCCTGCCTTGCCCACAGTCACAGCTCTGCCAAGCCAGCCCTAATGACAAGCTGGAGCTGAGGTCCCCAAAGCCCTGCTAGGCTCCTCGTGGTACCCTTTCCCAGTCAGCCTCCTCCATCTGGAGTGTCTGTGCAGCTAAACCTGCCCCAGAGCACACTGTGCCTGTGATGGAGAGCAAGAACAAGGCTGGGGGCTGCTGGGTGGGGAGGAGGGAAAGGTGAGGTGAGTCACTGGCCCCTGGGACACAGCCAGAACCTGACTAACCGTGTTTCATCAACCCTCCTGGGCTGCTAATTGGATGCATTTCATTCAACAGGCTCACACCGGTGGGAGAGGAGCCACGTGGCAGGTACAGATACGTTCCAGCCTACCCATTTCCCATTAGGCCAGTGCAGGGACCACACAGCAATGCCTTTTCTCACTCACCTCCTATTGACAAAGCAACACCTAAACCCTCACACCCCCCCCTGCAGCCTTTCCACTTACTCCATCCCTGATGCAGGACTGGAAGGGGGACAGTGTGCTTCATCAGTGTAAAGTAAAGGGCTCCTCCAGCAGACCAGGCTCTTCAGTGCTTCCAGGCAACAGAAGATGTGTTTCTGAAGCTATATTTACAGGGCAGCAATTGAACGTGGAGCTCACTGCACCACCAGAGGGTAAACCTATAAAAGAGATGCAGACCCTCCTGACTGCAGGAGAGTGTGAGAGATGATGCTTCCTGCTTTGAAAACCTTTGTTCCCTACCTATATCCCATTTGGGAAACAGCTCCTACGATCACACAAGACACAACAGCTGTCCTCTCACAGCATCTTTCTACCAGTATGGTTATGCTGGCTGTAGAAATCACCAATCCTGATCCCCCAGCACTGGCTTTTCCTGAAGGGTAGAGGTGGGCTTCAACAGCTGCAAAGTTACACTTGAGAAGTGGCTTTAGTACGAGACACGATGGTGCATGCAATACAGCGCTTTCAAAAGCACTTCTGGATGTGCTGAGGACAAGCATGTTAGAAAAGCTTCCAGGGTTGACAGCTCAATACCTTTCACCATCTCTAAATGCTGCTTGCAAAAGGTCAAGCTTCGTATGAAAGAATCCTCCTCCAAAGCAAAGTCAGACCACACCAGTATCGCCTTCCCCAAGCACACCAGCTGAACACCACAAGCACCACTGAAGACTCAAGGCCCCATCCTGCAGGTCCATACAGGGTTAGTCCCTTGGGAATGAGGACCAAGTTCTGCCCGTCGCACCAGAACTTGAGTTTACACCACAGCAGGGAGGGGGGTTTAGCACAACAGGGAGCAGACCTTACCCCAGGTGCTGACTGCATCATCATCCAGCACCCCATGAGAAAAGGAGAGCTTCAGGGTCTGGCTCCACAGGGGAGCTTTTCTGAGCTTCAATTGAACAGTGAAGGTTTTTCAAACCACGCAGGTTTTGCTTTAGTCCTTAAACCTTATTTCTTCCACTTAAAACAAGTTAAGAGATGAGTCAGCCCTTCCCTCCTCTGTCCCCTGCAGGTTTCCACTCGCAGGGGAGGCAGCCCAGAGTAATGACATCATTTTAATTATTCAGGTGTTCAGTTATTAAGTTGCCTTTGCTAAGTCTGAAGAAGCTC
The DNA here is from genome assembly GCF_033783945.1 of Neopsephotus bourkii. Classification (NCBI taxonomy): domain Eukaryota; kingdom Metazoa; phylum Chordata; class Aves; order Psittaciformes; family Psittacidae; genus Neopsephotus; species Neopsephotus bourkii. The sequence continues at coordinate 7,019,521 of NW_026902223.1, forward strand.
TTACCCTTCCCTCCCTCCACGTGCTGCTGGAAGCACATCAGCTCGGTGACTTGGGGCTGCCTTGCCCTGCTCCACCAGGCACTGCAGAGGAGAAAGCAGAGCTCTTCATAGCAGCCACAGCAAGGAGACTCCTGCCTCATCCAGGAGCAGCGCTTCTTACCCCCACATCCCACTGCAGGCTTGGGGATGCAGTCCTCTGCCTATTCTCCCGTGGGCCTTGACCACAGGAAGCCAACACTAACACTGTGACATAGAGCACTCAATAGGGATAAGCATGGTGATGGAAATGGTGGGTGAAGTTATCGCTGATGAGGGATTCTTAAAGCTCTTATTCACTTACTCCATTAGGAGGCTGGTTCTTGGAGGTGCACCTTCTCCAGCAGCCAGTTCTCTCCCACTGAGGAGTGGAAACAGGTTTGGAAAGGAGCAGACTGTTCACGCCAGGGCTCCCTCTGTCCTCCTTCCCATCTGCTGGTAAATGAAGACTTTGGATTTCAACTCACACAAAGCATTTTGAGGATTCAATCCCCCCCCTCCACTCCTTCCTAATAGTTAAGTCCTTACAACCTTTTAGACCATAAGCCCCAACTTAGACCTCCAGCTGCAACGTGCATTCATTGTTATCAACACAGAAACTGCTTTAGAGGAGGAAAAGGAGTGAAATGTCACTTCTCACAGTGAGAGCACATCTCCTGTCCTTTGCTTTTATCCCAGTCGAGACACTTCTCTCCCCAGCCAACCCCTGCCACTGAAGAAAGCACACAAACATTTGCTCCCAGGCTGAGCCATGTCGTGCCAAGCCACGGCCCCCAGCCAGTACTGACACAATCCCTATGTTTAGGAGCACAAACACTGGCAGCTCAATGAGAGGGGACTCATTTGCTGGCATTAATATTCAGTCTTTCTGTAGCATGGGAAGCATCAATTGTTCCCTGTGAAATAAATCATGTGTCTTTGCTGGGGGGATTTTAATGAGGCCTCCTCCTTCTTCTCCCAACACTCTCAGACTGGGGGGAAAGAGGGGAAAAAAGCAAAACAACATTCCAGCATCTCCCCATCAACCCTGCATAGTAATGGCCCAATCAGGGTAATTAGGATGTCTCCTGTGTGCTCAGGGAGGCTTTACCCAGCAAATTCAGCCTGCTGTTCATTACGTTGCTGCAGCATAGCTAATTCCTCCTGGGTTTAGAGAGAAGGGGAGCAGACCAGCTTTGTATGCAGTTGGGAAAAGGGCTATGTTGAGTATACCTTTGGGGCACTCAGCAGCTTCTCTTCCTGTGCCAACCAGAGCACACACGAGAGCAAAGAAACATGCATGCAGGAAACTGAGGCCCCTTCTGCAGAGCCACAGGGCAGCCCTTTGGGGCAGGAAAGCTCATACACTGTCCTGGCAAGGCACATAAATGGGAGCCTTTCCCAAGGCTGCTGGAAGCTGGATGGACACTTCATCTCCCTTGCCTTTCTACACTAGGTCCCATAGAGCCACCATCCCCTAGGTGTGCATCTGTATTCAGGTTGGCAGACCCTATTGAGACCCTCTCCTATCAGGTTTAAGGAGCCCCAACAGTGATCCCATCACCCAGAGATGCTCTGGGAGAATCTATACTCCACCTCCCAGCCACTGGCTAACACATGAGCAGCTCACAGCTCACATCACTGGCTTAGTTTATCATCTTTCCAGTCTATGTGACATCATGTCCAAGCTCAGGCTTGCTAGGAATGGATTAAGAGCTCCACAGTTGACACTCTGCTATTTTCTCATCTCCAGATGTGGCTAAAGCACGTAGCAGAAGTGTTGGTGTGCGGATGCGGGGTGAGGGAGGATAACACTGTGGTCTCAGTCAAGGCTGCACTGAGCTAGCCACATAGCTGCACATTGAGACTTGGCTCAGTCTACAGCAGCGGCTGCTTAATTCTTTACAAGCCTGTCCAGACAGGCCTGGCAGGTAGGCTCAGCCCCTAACTTTGTGGCTGTCTGCTCTTTTCCTTCTTGATGCCTCTATTTCCTCAAGCCTGGAGAAGTTCCTTTAGCAGCAGTAATTGCCAGCTCCCATTTGTGAAACTCATACGAGTTACTGGCCTTGCTTGGAGAGGAAGGCTTGAAAGGGTGAATGGAGGGAGATTATAAAGCAAGATCTCAATGCAGAAGCTGTAATGTGCACTGCTGGTGTACAAGACACAAGGCAGCTGTGGCCCAGACACTAAGCAATCTTCTGTGCTTCCGTATCATATCTCTCTTCTGCATACCCATAGTCTAACTTGCTCCTAGGACAGCAGTTAACCAGGGAACAAAACTGACACTCCAAAGGGGTGAAAATACCACCCATGTTCAGACAGGTATATAATCCCTTCCAAGATGGGATGGCATCCCACCCATCGCACACAGGCACTCATGAGGCAATCACAGGCACTGAATAGCCACGCTCACACAAGGAAACAGGCCAGTTGCACAGGCAGCCTCAGACCCCCTTCACTGCTTGGCCACAGGAGGAAATCCAGAGTCTGCTCTGGCCGAAATCCAGAGTCTGCCTCCACCAAAATTAATGACATGGGATTAGGGGAAAGCCAAGTAAAACAAGGTCTGAGTCATGCCAAAAGCTTCTTCTGTGGGTGCCCAAGAGTGGGGTTTGACATTTCAGGGCTCTGATTTCCCTGCCAGAATGAGCTGCCAAGAAGGAAAGCTGACATGTTGCTGTCCTCTAATTCCTTGAGTCTAATAATGTGAAATGCTTTACAAGTATTAATGACCCGGAGCTCAGATGATGGCTGGAGATAGGACAATAATGATGATCATTTTATCCTTGGAAAGTGTAAGCTGTCATCTCAGATAAAACCTACAGTACCGCTGAGAAAAGGAACTGCTTATCTTGATTCTGCCCTTTGGTAAAGGAAAGCAGAAAAGAGCAGTGGGTTATTCAAGAAAAGACAAAGCTACCAGAAACACTTGTCTACAGCATTATAAGTGACAGATAAAAGCTATAGACCCTGCCAGCATCAGGGACCAGGCAGACCAGCTGAGCAGTGATGTACTGGAGACAGGACATAACCCCCACTTGTTTCATCTCCCCACATCACCTCCTTGTACTAATTCTCTCAAAATGTGCTTATTCAGCTAGCTGCCAAGATCTCAGATTCACTCATGGATCAAGCCCATGGGATGTGAATATTGCTTCAGATGAGTACGAGGTTGCCTAAGTGACACGCAGCCAACCTAGAGAATTACTAGCAGCAAATAAGCTTCTGCAACCAGTAACAAGCTGTGCGATACATTAGTTCTGTCAGGAGTGTTTTTCAGGAGTGTTTAATCTTTAAAGAGGAGCCATCAATTCTAATGAACTGCAATTGTGACAGCTCAGTGTAGAAGCCTAGAGTTTGTATTCTGCATCTGACTCTTCGTGTTGTAAAGGGACTCAAATGATGCTGCAGAAGCACTGGGTCTGTGTAGCGATTCTTCAACCCTTTTGCTATTGTGTTAGACGCTGCAAGCATGTGGAAGGCGTCAAAGACCACACAGGCAGTTCACAAAGTTATATCTAAGCTCCAGTTCCTATTTTGGAACATATTTTCCACAAAAACCTCTGCAGAAACTAATTTATTTGCACACACACACACTCAAGAACAGCCATCTCAGGACAGAAAGCAGCAGGGCATAGTTCGGTTATTGCAAGCTCTGGAGAAGTATTTATGCCAATAGGAACCCTTCACTGAAGCTCCTATGGAGAGGATCAGTCATACCAGGATACCTCACCAGCAATGAGTCACAAGCAGAAGACCCACATCATGTTTCCCTCCTTGCAAGAAGCTGTTGGGCGATGTCAATCAACTCACTTGCAAAGGAAGCTTTGAAGATGTCTCATCGTGAAAGAAGCAAGATCCCACAGCCCAGGTGGGGAAAAGCTGCCATCTCACCTTCCCATCCACTAGAATGGGATAACCCCCAAGGATGTCGAGTTTTAAGGAAATTCCACAGTTCCTTTACTCTCCTCCTCCCTCACCTTGATGATGAGTTAGGTAAAGGCAGTACCACCCCAACCGGGTTGGACTTGTAAATCACTGCACAGAGGGAGCAATCTGGGGCTGGCACTGGTGGTGCCAAGGGGAAAAGAGCTGGCTCCTACATAGCAGGAGGGCACCAGGAAACAAAACTCAGCTTATTGCTAGTCTTGCAATCAAAAAAGCCTGACTTCTGAAAGGGCAAAGCTGATACATCACAGGGTAAAGAAAGCTTTGAGGAATACGGAGTATAAAGCGCAATAGGAAGACCAGAAGCTTTGAGGAATACGGAGTATAAAGTGCAGTAGGAAGACTAGAGGAATTTCAAAGTACATACTCCTTTTTAACAAAAAAAAAAAAGGATGAGGAAACGGGGAAAAAAAGCTAAAAGGATTTTTGGACCAATGGCTAAACCAGGTTGGTCCTCACAAACTCCAAATAAGAACTTTAAGATGCTTTTATTAACTCCCAAAAGAAAAATTGCTGTCTGAAAGCAGGGTGCACTCAGTGACCTGTGAGACATCTGCCTGCACTTGGACAGTGTCACACATAAGGACACAGCTGGCAGTGGTGGCTCTGTGAGTGGCTTACATTGCCCCATCCTGCTGCTCCACATCACATCAGACATTTGTGTGTCCATGGCTGTAGTTTAGGATGCATTAGTGGGAACAGCAAACACCTCAAGGGGACAAGATATTAGCTTTACTTGAGTCGTAGCTGGTTGGGAGCAGAGGGAGTGGGAATGAGTATTGATTAGAAGATGTTATACTGCCTTTGAACCTTGCAAAAGTGCCTTAGGTAGCTCTTCTGCAGCACCCTCTGGCCCATGTTATCAGCATTAAAAACTCCATGCCCATAATTTGCAGAGGAGCTGGAATTTACCAACCTTATAGCCTTCTATGAGGAAGTAACTAGGTGGAGGGATGATGGTAGAGCGGTAGATATGGTTTTTCTTGATTTCAGTAAGGCATTTGATACTGTCTCCCACAGCATCCTCATAGATAAGCTAAGGAAGTGGCTAGAGGAGTGGCTGACACACCAGAAGGCTGTGCTGCCATTCAGTGAGACCTGGACAGGCTGGAGAGTTGGGTGCGGAGAAACTTGATGAAATTCAACAAGGGCAAGTGTAGAGTCTTGCATCTGGGGAAGAACAACCCCATGTACCAGTACAGGTTGGGGGTTGACCTGCTGGGAAGGAGTGAAGGGGAAAGGGACCTGGGGGTGCTGGTGGATAGGAGGATGACCATGAGCCAGCAATGTGCCCTTGTGGCCAAGAAGGCAAATGGCATCCTGGGGTGTATTAGAAAGGGTGTGGTTAGTAGGTCAAGAGAGGTTCTCCTCCCCCTCTATTCTGCCTTGGTGAGGCTGCATCTGGAATATTGTGTCCAGTTCTGGGCCCCTCAGTTCAAGGACAGGGAACTGCTTGAAAGAGTCCAGCGCAGAGCCACAAAGATGATGGAGTGGAGCATCTCCCTTATGAGGAGAGGCTGAGGGAGCTGGGTTTCTTCAGCTTGGAGAAGAGAAGACTGAGGGGTGACCTCATCAATGGTTACAAATATGCAAAGGGTGAGTGTCAGGATGATGGAGCTAGGTTTTTTTCAGCGATATCCAGTGATAGGACAAGGGGCAATGGGTGTAAACTGGAGCATAGGAGGTTCCATGTGAACAGCAGGAAAAACTTCTTTACTGTGAGAGTGACAGAGCACTGGAACAGGTTGCCCAGGGGGGTTGTGGAGTCTCCTACGTTGGAGATATTCAAGGCCCGCCTGGACAGGTTCCTGTGTGATGTACTCAAGGTTACCCTGCTCTTGCAGGGGGGTTGGACCAGATGATCTCTTGAGGTCCCTTCCAACCCTTGGGATTCTGCGATTTCTACAGTTGAAGAAACTGGTGCTTATGCTGGGTCTGACATATTCCAGTAAAACACATCAGGTCCTGACTGTTCCCCTGTGAATTGCTCACCCTGGAGTATTTACATCTTTGCTGCAGCAGCCTGCCTAGCAGTGTCTGTCCACACAGCTGAACCAAAGTACACACTGTCTGCCTTAAAATGAGATGAGCTGATGGCACTTCAGAGGCTTTGCCCTGGATGATAACACAAGGTAGAAGCATCAATAGTTCTGCATACATTTCCTTCCCTCCTGACTCAACTTTTCCCCCATCGTGCTTCAACTTAAAGGTTTCCTTTTAGCTTCCCAGAAAAGGTTTACAGCAGCCACCAAGGTCAGGACACCAGGATGACAAGTGCATCAAGTGGATGAAGTTGGTCAGTTTTCATCAGGTAACTAGAAGCAAAACATCTTTAGTCAAAAAGATCCATGACCAAGGGTGATGATGCCATCACTGGGAAAGGACAGATGCAAGGAAGCTCTAAGGAATAGGCCAAGATTCCAGTCAGCATCGTTTGTGCCACTCTGGGAGATGAAACAGTCCAGAGAAACCAGCAGCACCCCTTAGGGCTTGTTTTAAGCTCCAGAAGGAGCACTGGGCACTGGAGATGAGAGCCAGACAATTTCAGCCCCGAGGGAAGAGCAGTCAAAGGGAAACAATCATTGTGCTTTATGAAGGAAAGAAAGTATTTGTGGGTTTGGTTCTTTTTCAATAGAACACCTCAGAGGTCACTTCCTGCTACTTTCTCCTAGGGATGAAAATAAAACAAGAAATCAGAGTCAATTCCAAGTCTTTCAAGCAGACTTAGAAGATGGAATTATTGAGCTAATTAAACCCAGAAGTTTTATCAAGATCTGTTGCAGTCTTATTTGCCTCAAGTAGCTCTGTCAGGACACTTGATTTTGGCTGCTTATGCTACTGCTATTCAGCTGGCATAGGGGTTAAGATACCCCTTCCTTGCTCTGCTCCTCTCCCTGGGCATGCCCTGGCCACGCTGTCGCCAAAACACCCCACACAGCAAGCTAAATAAAACCACCAAAGAGCAAAGCAGCATTCAGGGTCAGCAAGAGGATGCTGGCAACAAACCCATCTAATGTAACAGTGAAAGGTCCTTCCTGAGCTTCTGGTCTGTGTGTTTCCATCTTAATTTCCTCTGTTAGACAAAACTATTGTAACTGTTCAGAATGAACCTGGCGCTCAGAGCATCTCTGCTGAGATATCCCTGAAGGTGGGTGATTGAACTGAGCAAAGACTTGATTTTCAATCCCTGCCCTCATACACATCTACCTGAAAGCAATGGCTTTGTTGTGCTGAGCCTCAGCCCATCCCAGCAGCCTGCTGAGCACATCTTCATCTGAGAAAGGGGCAGCAGCATCCCCTGAGCATCCTCCACAGGGGTTGGCACATGCCTGGCCCCTGCAGCCAAAGCTTTGTTTCCATAACCATCTTCCAGGGTCAAACAGGGATACTTCTTCAGCAAAAACACATCTCTTCCTTCTGGGGGTTTGTTATTGATGTTACTATGGTTCCCATCTTCAGCTCAGGCCTTTAAAGCCAGGAGCATCACTGTGTGCAAATTGAGGGAATTTTCCAATCACAGACCCATAGCACAAAGGGACACTGCCTCTTCTCATACCAATTTCTTATTTATCACATTTGTGCAGAGGGACAAGCTCTCATTGTGCAACACAGCCCTCGAATCAGCAGCACTTGAAGCACAGATACTCAATAGACCTTTTCTAATTTAAAACCTGAATGAGTTTCAGCTGATTGAATGACTTGCACAGCTTTCTTTTCCCCTATTGTACAGCGAGTATTAAAAGTCAACCCCCACATTTGATTTGCTGTGAAGACACAAACAGACTTCATTCTGTTCTGTTGGGCAGTAACAGATCCAGAATCAAGTGGATCAATACCTTTTGAATGATTTCCCTGCAGCTCTGCTCCCACATTTATTTACTTTCTATGAGAATCTGGGCAAATTCACTTTACTTGGGTAAACTAAAGCCTGAGCTTATTCTCGGAGGTGCGTGCATAAGAACTACCCGTGCTGTTTGTGCATGGTTGAGTCATGCTAACAGCAAGATTAAACATCATGTTTTATCGTGAGCACAAGTGTGCACACATGGGCCTGCTGCATACAGGATTTAACCAACCAGAAAGGCACGCTAAACAGCTACAAATGCAGTGATTATTCAGATAGTCACAGATAGGGCACCCACACAGGGAGGCAGACCTGAATAGCTCCAGCACAATTATAACCCTGCCATTACACTGGATAATTTCCTAGCAGACACGCCAGGCTCACCCCCGGCACAACACAGCCTTTGAGCCAAAGATCTATAAGCCAATTTACATGGGAAATTAGGAGGTGTCAGAAGAGGCAGAACTAGACAGGTCTCAAGGATATTAATTCCTGCTCCCTTAGCCCTGAGCTTTCAGCATATCATTAATTTAAGATCATTGATGTTTGACTTTCAGCAACGCTGTGAAAAGAGGGAATGCTTCACTTAACGCTGTGCTTGGGCTTGGGGAAGACAAACCACTGAAAGAACCAGCCTGAATGTGCAGTGAAAGCACTTCCAGCCCAGCCACACCGAGATACTCACTCCAACAGCAGCCAGACAAGGGCTCACCCCAACTCACAGCATCTCTCTGCATCCCAGACACCAACTGCCAGCGACACAGAAGAGATGACAAACGACACCCAGCTACTTCCACAGAGAGCTCATAACTTCACAGGTTACCCAGCACCATCTTCCCTATTCCCACCTCCTCCCAAGCTCCCTGACCAAGGCTGTAGGCACTCAGGGCTGCGATGGCTTTGCTCTGCAGTACACCTCCCTCCCTCCAAGCACTACAAGTTGTCAATCAGTTGGATACAGGGAGGTGTACAGGACACCCAGCACCCTGCCAGTCTACTCTTATCTGCAAGCAATTTGCTGTGGGCCAACAAAGCAGCAGCCAATTAATTCACGGCTGGGTGCAGTTACATCAGTAACAACGTGGATAAGAGATACAAACTAGTAGTGCCTGCTATGAGCAAATTAGCTGTCCATTTAGGCAGAGCAGCACACAGTAATGAGCAGACAGCCATATCCGTGAGTCATTAGAAGGGACACTAGAGCTCCTGTTGGATGCTGCTACCACGCTTTAGCTCTTCCCAGGAGCTACAGCCTCACACAAAGACAGGGCAGAAAGGCCACTTCCATCAGGTTGAACAAATACAGCTGCGAGATGCTGAGGTTGGGCCATGCTGCTTCTCACAGGGCATCCAGCATCCTCCATGCATCCACAGAGTGAGCAAGTACTTGTCTTCACCAACCCCAGGAGGCAGCTCAGCTCACCAAGGAGGGCTGTGCTGGCAGTGCAAGTGCCTCCTGCCGTGCCCATCAGCACACAGCAGCCTCTGCACATTCATTGGTTTGAATACAGACACTTGAGGTTTCTTTTGTCCCTCCTCTTTTCCCTGAGCAGCAAAGGCTGGGAGCCCAGGGGATCATCATAGAATAGTTTGGGCTGGAAAGGACCTTAAGATGATCCAGTTCCAACCCCCTGCCATGGGCAGGGAGACCTCACACCAGACTGTGTTGCCCAAGATAATGTCTTACTGTGTGTCTGACACAGCAACACCTCCATCTCCAGTTCTGGCCTTTTGGCTGTGGTTGCAGTATAAATACCTCTCTAGCTCCAGTTCATGCCTGTAGTGGTGCAGCCCCCAAACATTCAGGAATGCACAGACCTGACACCATCTATAACCCAATGCCATGGGCAGCATCCTTCCTGTGCCAAAGCTCTCCCCCAGAGCACAAGGATAGACGGTAGCAAGTTCTCTGTGAGATGTTCTCTTAAGGTCTCGCACACCAACTTGCCATCCTATAACCACTTCATTTTGGGTTCTTACCCTCAACTATTGGTGCTCGGTGTGACAGGACTCCAACCTTCTGCCATAACAAGGTCAGCATCAGTGGAGTAGGAGCAGAGTGTGACAAATCTCTCCCTGGGATCACATATAACTTCCACCACCACAAGAGGGAAACTGCCTCTGAAGGAAAGGGCAACAACAGTTAAAGTCAAACCAGACAGTCACATCAGGACTATGACCACACTGCCACGTGCACTGCTGTAGGCAATGCTGCTCCTTGTGCTTTGACACTGAATTCATACCCTCCCTTGGTAATGAAGCCTTCCAAGACTTCATGAAATGACATTAGATTACAAACCAAGGCTGAGAGTACCACATCAGAGGCTCTCCTCTTCCTCCCAGGAGCCTGAATCCATTTCAACTCAAACAAAGAGCACTGGTGAGGGGAAAGTGTTGTATTTCCCCATTAGCATTTCCCAACTTCTCCTCAAAACACCAAGCAACTGCTCCAGAAACTCACTTCTCTTATGAGTTAAAGTGGTGGAGGAGAAGCAACCAAGCAGCACCATTGCAGACCAAGAAGACAGAGTTGACCCCAGCAGCCATTTCACTCTTCCACCTGAAACAAAGACCCTGCCCAGCAGTCGCTGCAGGTCCTCACCCAGTTTAACCCTACAAGAAGGGCTCTGACCTCCCTGTAGACACTCAAACCCCTGGTCTCCAACCTGCCAAACCAGCTGCCCCTGCAGCAAGGTGCTTTCTCCTCCTCAATCTCTTTCACCTGCAGCTTTTCCAAGAGACTTAAATTCATTTAAAGCCAAAATTAAAACTCAACCTTTCATGTTATCCTTAAAGGACTGCAGAACCAGAAAGTCCTTCCCATCTGAGTGGGGCCAGGTCATCCCACATTAAAGACAGGGCAACCAAGCTGCATTTGGTTAACAGCTAAGGATTAATCAGCACACACTGAACCCAACCCAGGCCAGTCACTTGTTTACTGAGCAGCCACATAAACCTGGAGATCTTTCAGCATCAAGCACTTGCAGAGGCCTTTGTAGAAGGACACCCTTAACCGCATGTGATTTAAAGTTTAGAGCTCACTTCAGTTCTCTCCCCTTGCTCCAACCCGGGGGCAACATTTCCCTGCAGCCCGAGGACCTGTGACTCAGCTATGAATCACCAACCAACCTCTCCACCTCATCCCCAGCACCGAACCGTGCGCAGGGACAATGAAAGAGATGTATTGTCATGCTAAGCAGCTTGCCGGGCTCCTGCAGTCCCGACAGCTCCTCCATTCACCGTCTGGGTTGGAGGGGCAGAGGCATTTCTCAAGCAAGAGCTGGCAACGGTGCTTTTCGGGCTGATTTAGCGGCGGTGGCTGCGGGCTGCGCTGTTGCGATGCCGCATCTAACCAGCGGCGAGGAGCAGGAGCGCTGAGACACAGAGCCCCAGCCATGAATCACACACAGGAGCCAGGCTTGGGAAGAGTTGGAGCCTCTGAGTGGTCAGAGTGATGCACAACTTGAGAGATGCAGCCGGGGTCAGGTCCAGAAAAGGGCTGTGAGCTGAGTGATGGCTGCCCACAATAGCTCGGTTTACTCATTCAGATCAAACTGGAGACTCACTTTAGCCTATGGGGGATTAATGTGGTAAAAAATAGAACCCAAAAGGCTTTGGACAAGGAAATATGAGCAGTGTTTTTCCCAGCAGCTCAGCAGGCTGCAGACACTCCTATGGAGGGGACCACATGGAGTAGCGAGTCCCCAGCATGAACACATCACCAACAGTGATGCAGGACAGCTCGGTGGAGGTCTTTGCTCTCCAGCTCTGTGATAGACAAATCCTTCCCAAACTGGTAGACAAAGTTCTCCAGTTTCCCAAGCATGCTGGGGATGAAGGCAATGGTAGAAAGGCAGCAGAGCCCTGCCAGCACAGGGTAGCAGTATCCATTGTCCTATAGTAAACTTCATTCTACAGAAGAAGTAACAGCACTACTTCGTTTGGATGGGAAGGGGCTGAAAGGGCTCATCCAAAGCAAAACCAAAGCAAAGACTAAGCTCACTTGTGCTGGAATTACTTCACTGTATTGCCCTCCAGACAGTGACACTAATCCCTGTCAGTCACTCACTGAGCAATTTCAGCTCTGTAGGTTGCTCAAGAGCAGTTTTGGGAGCAGATGCCATTTGAGATGGAGTGGTTTAGTTCTTCTTGCTAAGCACAAGATATCATTTGGTTTGCAGGACAAAACCATTTGTATTTCAAAAGACACATAAGTAGCTTCCAGTCCCTCTCAAGCTTTTCTGACAGTAAACGTAGTTGGTGACTGTTGAAGGTGGAAGCGAAGTCCCTTGTATGAGTCAGTGAAAAGATGTTCAAGCATCGCTCAGCTTTAAGAAGAGACACTTGAGAAAGCAAAATCCACTTCCACAGCACCTTAAATGCTTGAGCAACTCAACGTACCCATGAACTAGGAAACTGCTGTTTTAAGTGTTACGTAGTGGGCTGCAGTAGCCATATACCTTGTTCACGTTCACCCTGGGAAGACTTACTCCATTGCATTTTTGTGGGGAAAAAAGATGAGCCTCCACTCATGCACAGCCAACAAAGAAAGCTCCCCAAACCTCCTTCTACCACCCATGCTGGCAGCCTTGGTTCAGGGTCTGCAGGAAGTCCCTTGTCCCCAGGCTGTCACATCCCCACCACAGACCAGGAGCTTGGTCTCACACCAGTCACTGCAGCTCTCCTGGTTCAGGACAGCCCCATTCCCCAGGGATGCACGCTCTCATCCAGCCAGCTGTGGTGGGAACCTGGCTGAGCTCCAGTGTCTTACCTGGAATTAAAACTGCTCATCTTTACAGGAAGAGTTTATGATTCCCCAGCATAAGACAAGCTTAAGAGAAGGGACCAGATGGAATGAGGCAGGAGACTGGGAGAGATGCTCCCAGAGGTCCAAGAAGCCAAGGGTCCCACTACTTTTAGGTTTGGACCCTGACCCCTGCTGAGCTGTCGGGGCTCCCTGTGACACACAGCCAAGAACAGGGTCAATGTCCTAGCAAGCAAGCTTGCAATGGCCCAGACCCGCATCCTAGCACCCTCCCTGAGCTCAGGCTGAAGGAGACATCGCAGGGCTGGTTGTCAGGAGCCACAGAGTAACTCTGCAGTTAAAATAGACCAGCAAAGCTCCCTGCTCTAATCGTGGTTACTGGAGGCCAGAGGAGCACAGAGGCACATCATTAGAACAGATCCCGCTGTCCTGGAAAATTCATCTAACCCCCCTTGAGAGGAAGGCACAGGGTGAGAGTGGGATAAAAAAGGAAGAGGGATGGATTCCTTCCTATTGCCCCTGCTCAGCACCAAGGCTTTGGCTCCATTATAGGAGACCTCCACCTCATCTGCACACAGGCAAATCTCAAAGTGAACAAATGATTTCAATGGAGCAGCTTTGATTTCCAAAGAGGATGGATTTCTTATTTCTTCTGGGGATTGCAATCTTCTCCCCATGCTGCAGAGGATATGAACAAATGAGCAGGGAATGAAAGGGATTAATGAATGAATGAGTGGGACCTAGGCTCCCAGCTGTAGGAGGAAGGGGGGAAGCCAGCCACAATGGCAGGGACTGCCAGAGCAGATAACCCACCCCTATGGCTAGTGTTTAGCATTACAGACGCCAAGGGCTCCCGAGATCCCTCCCTGTTCAAATGGAGATGAATTAACAAATATCTCTGAAAGGATTCACTTAAAGGGAAACATTCAAGCAAAGACAACGGTAGGAAGGGTTTAACGTTTAGACCAACCGCATATTGCACAGAGAGGCCTTTGCAGAAACACTGTACTTCCAATTGCTGACACCACTCAGATTTCCAGCAGCTTTTGTTCTCCTCGAGAAATAGAGCCATGTGATGCTGGTTTCATCCCAAAGTCTTAAACTGCAGAAAACCAAGGCAGCAGTTGGTATTTACTGAGGTATTTACACCAAACATCACTCATTCAAGACCTATTGACTCTCCCGATGTGGCTCTGTGGAAGCTGCAAAACAAGCAAAAGTTAAATCTTCTTTTCCCCCCTCTTATTCTCAAGCTGTTTGAAGTCAAATCCAACATGAGGGGATTAGAGGCAAAGTTTGGGATTAGGATTAGTTTTCAACCTGACCTGCTTCACATGGCAGTTGGTTTCTAGTGCTGATGCGCCTATAAACTGCATCAATGCACCCTTTGCTCTTGATGCCCCATGATCTTTGCTTTGACTCCCCAGTGCTTGGGAATGATGGGGCACATGAAAGCCACCTAAAAACCACCACGGTTTGGGTTGGAGAAGCAAGCATCACCACCCTCTAAATATAAAGAGTTAGCAGTTACCCATCATGCTATTATAATGCATGGTTTAATTTAAAAGCAAGGCTTAATTTGCAGATTAATTACTGTAGCCTTGACTGGATGAGCTTGCAATAAATCACCTGGGTGTGAAATTGCACAGCAATTACCTGACAGCACATAAGGCATGTAAATGTTGGCAAAGAGGTGTCACCTAATGGAGACTGATGCTGGGGAACTGCAGGCTACAGCCAGCAGAAACCATGGTGCAAAGCAGGTCAGGGGAGTAGGTGGCAAAGAAAGCAGAGATCAAGATGCTGAGCACCATTCAAATCAGCCTTTGGGAGCAACAAGCAAAACTAATGCAGGATCTACAGGGAGCAACAAGTTATAATGGAAGCTGCTGGAATTTCTCACAGTGCTGGGACAGCAGATTCGGGATGAGCCACTCGCTGAGTGAGGAGCAACATGGACAGTCCTCAAGGGGATTAACCTTCAGCTGACAGTGATGTTGCAGCAGATAGCAGCTTTCTGGTGCCACAAGCCCAGGTTTCAGAAGTATCACATCTCACCATGGACAGCCCAGTCCTGCAAAGCTATTCCCTTACAGCAGCTATTCATTTACAGCATGCTAGGTGATCTTAAGGTCCTTTCCAACCCTAACTATTCTACGGTTCTATGCCTTGGGATGCAGATCTCTGATCTCTTTGGCATCTCTGATCTGCATGGCTTTATACTAGCAGGCCCAAGTGGGTTATTTCCTCTAAGTCAGGATGAGCTGGAAACAAGGCAAGTTTAGAAGCAGCAGGGCTTAAGCCTTTAAGAACAGTTTGGCACACTCAGAACCCACCTATGGGATGTCTGGGTGCCGTCTCCCCCCCTCCACAGCACCAGCATTACCACCCCGCAACATGCTGCATTCGCAGCCTAAACACTTGCTGCCGGATCAGACATTCCAAGAGGCAGAGGGAAAACCTACCATCCCCCTGGAGGTGATCCCAAAATGGGCAAGTGGTGCTGCTGGGTAAAGGTGGCACAGTCCTGCAGAGCTGGAGATAAGAACACCTCAGCCCATCACTACTAAGGACACTTGTAGCCTCCTAGGTGAGGTGCAGTTTGCCAGAGGAGCTGGGATTTATTACCCTGATCAAAGCACTAGGAACAAATGTCGGATGGGAGCTGTGAGTGCTGTAGCTTTACACACACTCATCCAGGGCTTGAGTGAAGAGGAGTAGCCAAACCAGGCTGCGATCTGTATCCAGGGCCAGGGCATTGATTAGAGCCAGCAGGAGATGTGGATCCTTCTCTAACTCAACATTGGCTCTTTCGCTGCAGGTTGCCCACAGGGTTGATCAGCAACACAAGGGCTCATTCTACCAATTTATCCAGGGTGAGCCCCTGGACTCCCAAGAGGAGATGCTCTTACCTGGCACTGTGTGCAAGTTGTATTTGCATTCAGCCAGGATGAGCTGCTGCAGAAAACCAGGAGCTCCCAGCACCCTAAGGTAAGGAGGACATCGTTCACAGGGGTATAATGCTGCCTGCATTGGATGCACCAAGCAAAAAGCAGCACATTTACATGGCACAACTGCCTGCAAACCCCATTAACACCTTCCATCCCAGCAAACAAGATGCTGGCAGCAGCTCTGGTTGTCCAAAGTTGCAATAGGGTTAGATCCATCCAGCACTTCATCAGGGATTGTAGTGATAGGACAAGAAGGAACAGGTTAAAACATAACAGGGGAAGTTCAGGTTGGATATAAGGAAGAAGTTCTTTACTGGGAGGGTGGTGAGGCACTGGAACAGGCTGCCCAAAGTGGTGAATGCTCCATCCCTGGCTGTGTTCAAGGCTAGGCTGGACAGAGCCTTGGGTGCCATGGTTTAGTGTGAGGCGTCCCTGCCCATGGCAGGGGGTTGGAACTGGGTGATCTTCAGGTCCTTTCCAACCCAAACCATTCTATGATTCTACGATCTGACCTTGATGTTCTCTGCTGTTTCTCAGTAAGCTCTTGACACGAGGCAGACCTTGTAGGCAAGAGAGGAAGCAGCTGCCTCTGACAAGTTCACAGGCACAGAAATGCACCAAGATCCTTTTCCATGGATAAAAACAGGTCACCACTGCACTTCTGCAGCCATTGCAGCCCACAGCTGCAGGAGATGTGTGCTCCCTCCCCTTTAACTCCCAAATGCAGCTTGTTGGCAGCAGGAGGCCCCTGGTGCACAGGGCACTCCTGGAATGGGGCTCCCTGTGTGTGGCCCTACAATGGGAGCATCAGGATCTGTCCAAAGCCCTATGGCAGCACCTGACAGCATCCAGAGATCCCAACTTCCCCTTACACCAAAGAGCCCTTGCCTAGAACAAGGCCCATACTTATCTGCTTCCCCATGCTAGAAGATCCCAAAAACGAAATATGGAAAGCCCAAGTCAATATTTATGACTCTTGCATCAGGACATTAGCAATGCTGTCACAGGGACCTGATATAAACGGTTCCTGCAGCCCCCATGAGCCATAAGTGGAAGGACTGAAGGCAGCACGAAAGGATTTCATTCTTCACCATTCACTAGGAAAGAGAAGTTTCATGAGGAACGAAGAGATGACAAAAGCTGCTTTGCTGCTGCAAAGCTCCCAGGGAAACGGGGCCAATTACAAACCCTGCCTAGGATTTAGCAGGCGGCTGCTGAGAAACACATTGATTTGAATGGAGAAAGAAATGAGGTTGGAGAATTATCAGCGATAAAAATAGAAGAGCTTTCCATGCTCGAAACTAAAGCCAATGCAAGCGTCTGTAGCACTTAAGCCTTATCAACACCTAGTTGTAGAGCTGGAGATACAGGCCTATCACCATAGGGAATCACAGGGACTACCCAGGGCTCAAGCCCAGCTCTCCATCTTGCTGTGAGGAGTTTCAGTCTCATCTTGCAGCAATGGAGCTTTTGCCTCTTCTACCTGTGGTTGCCTGAGCTCCCTTGTTCTTTAGCACTACATGCAAGTGGATAAGTAAGCTTTGGCTTCCAGTTGTACGCAGAGTTTGACATGGAAGATTGAGATAATCAGTCATGCATCTTATTCCATGCAACAGCAAAGGTGCAGCTCTGCTACACGAGTACCCAGAAGCATTTTGATGCTGGTTCCAGGTCTGCAATCCTGCCCCTGGGCCTCCAGAACCTCTCAGAGCTGTTTCCATTCACCCCTAAGAAACATTTACCCTTTGGACTGACACATCCAGTTTATTTCCTTGATAGTTCCCAACAGAAAGCAAATGCATCTTTGGCGTCCCTACAAAGCAAGGGCATCTCTGGAAGGTCTGGGTCTTCATTAGCCTCCATTAGCACAAGGCAGAGGTTTCATTAAGAAAGGCCAACCATTCCCCAAGCCAGACAGCAGCTAAAGCAGGGAATCACTCAAAGTCCCCTCCCAACACATACAATTTCATTAAACAAGGATTCTCCCTCAAGGGCACCATCAGATTTCTGGAGCCATGGGAGAGCAGAGAGAAGAATGGAGCTGCCTCCAGCCCCAGGGCAGTGTTAGCAGCCCAACACTTCCAGTGCCAGAGAAAACCACTCCATTTTCTTGCAAATAGAGCTCATCAAGAACAGTGCTGCCCTGAAGGTTTCCCATCCCTGAGCAATGCTGCACCACCCCATCTGCCCCCTTACAGGGCTCAGACCTGGTGTCCCTCCAGCATTAAGTACAGGGAGAGCGGCATTTTATGTGGACACTTCCATGCTCCTGTATCCTCCATTGAGGACCCATTGTCTCCTTGCAGCTTGGAAGAGGAGATCTGCTCAATCCACACACTTTTCATCTCCAGTTCATAAAAGAGAAGACAAAAACCTTGTTTTCTCAGGTGCTCTAAGCCTGATGCTCCATTTCTTTCCACCACTGGCAGCTTCTCCATCTGCAGCTATGTCATTTAAATGGAATTATGCCAGCAGCAGGGATCACGCTGTTCCTGTTCTGTAGCCATGCTTTGGGAATGGATGCAGACTTAATACCAAATTCTAACTTCCCTCAGATCTGTCAGTACAGCTCCCTTGGCTTCAGCATCGCTGAAGCGCTGGATGCAACTGAAAGCAAGATCTAGCACTCTGGAGTTATTAGCAGTGCATGAACAATCTGGATACAATGCCCTCTTAATGCCAACAGCAGTGATGAAAGTGCAAGGATGGAGCCAGCAGAAGTAGTTTTTCTGCTCACGTAGGAGCACAGCTTTCTGCCTCCAGCAGGATCAGCACTAGGGAAAAGCACGTCTGTTCCTGGCGCATCCAACACACTCTGGACACCAGTTTGTGGATGTTGAAGCCAAGGCAGGACCATCAGCTCATGTAACCACAGAGCTGCCTCACCACACCCCATATAAAGAGATTGGCCATACATACAGGGGTGACCAGGTGCCCAAGAACTTGGGCTCTGCAGCCCCACAGTGCCAAAAAGAGACCTCATTCCCCATGTCCTCAGGGTAGGAAACACCTTCTCATCCCATCTGACCTGCATTTTGGCAGCCAAATGAGGTGCTTAGTTTAGTCAAGATACAAGACAAATGTGGCCAATTCATGCCACCCCATCAGGAGATGAAATTCCCCCCTTAGGATGGAAGTCATTAGCAGCCTGCACAGTATTTCCTGCTTCAATTGGTCTGATTTTATCCTTCAGACACAGGCTTGCATTGTGCCTTTCTTTTTTGCCAGATGAAAGTGCTTTTTGTTATCTGGGTAAGTACTTACAGTGTAATTAAGTTGCTCAGTCCTTCTTTTGATAAGGACTAAGCAGATGGAGTTCTCACATTCCCTCCCTCCTAGATATTTCCTTCTACATGCCTTCCAAGCTTCCAATATCCTTTACCCTTAAAAAAAGCCTGATACTGAAGCTGTACAGGTGATTTTAGCATCTCTGGCCTTGCCACTGCCCAAAGAGGGAAGAGACCACTTCCTGGACCTTGCCTCCCACCCTGCATCCATTGCTCCTTCCCACCCAGCAGCAAAAGGCAGGGAGACAACACTTCTCCATCCTCCACCCCCTTGGAGGCTCCTCTATTCCACCCATTCGATAGCAGTGCTGCACACTGGTACTATCAGCCAGCTACAGGCATCCTGTTACTGCACACTGATAACA
Source organism: Neopsephotus bourkii (assembly GCF_033783945.1). Classification (NCBI taxonomy): domain Eukaryota; kingdom Metazoa; phylum Chordata; class Aves; order Psittaciformes; family Psittacidae; genus Neopsephotus; species Neopsephotus bourkii. The sequence goes on from NW_026902223.1 coordinate 7,038,696, forward strand.
GAAGGGTTTCTGTATGCAGGGTTACTATGGATGTGTAGGTATAATCAAAGGGCTTAACCTTACCCCTTCCCATCCCAGACCCTGCCAGGCTGGTGGGATTATTGCTAACCCACATTGCTTCCACAATCCCTCCCTCCTAATGCTGCCCCCTGTTTGCAGGGCCCTTTGCTCCAGGCATTTCGGAGCCAGCTCAGGAAGGAGCATAAATTCAATCTTGTTTTAGGAACTCACCAAGGAAAACCAAGGCAGTCTCTTTTGATGCATTAGGATAGCTATACCGGGCTGAAATTGTCCCTGCCTCTATTTCTGCTGGAACAGCTTCTTGCTTAAACCTACCCATCCCTATAGCTACTGACAGCTCTCTGCAGTAGCTGGGACTCCTGGAAAAGGAAAACAAGGCTTTCAGAAGAAACATTTCCATTCCCTTCAGGGGCATCACCCTCACTTTCTTAAGTACCTCATTCAGAGCACTGTGTACAAAGATAACATCCCAGCCTGTTCCCCACACTCAGCCAAAGCACACCTTTCTGCTTTTAAAGCCTCAGAGATGTGCAGGGAAAGGTCCATAACACCACCCCCAGGTGCTCCCAGGTGAAACATGTGGAATAAAAGCATTAATTTAGCTGCACACTAACGTGAACTACTTCAAAGTCACATCTGAGGCACAGCACAACCCAGGTGCCTGGAAATGTGCGGTAGGGGCATAGCCCTTACACTGAATTATGCTCCCTGATGTGCAGCAGCACACAAGCAAGGGAGCAGCTGGCCCAGGAGCCAAGAAACCACTCCAAAATCAAACAAGGCTGCAGAAAGCCTATTTCCATCGTGCCCTCTATCCCCTGTTGATGCATACACACTGAACTCTCCACTCTGATTAAAGACAAATACATAGGTACCTTTTTCTCCTGAGACCATCTTAGAGCTATGGCTTTCATGCTGATTTCTTAGGTTTGGTCCCTAAGGGAAGCTGAAGCAGCTCTTATAAGAGCCTTGGTGGGCTGCAATAACCACTGGGGAACAAGCCTGCTCTTGCAGTAATAAATGAGAGGCACCTGTCAGCTGCTGTTATAAAGCTCAGTGCCACCAGGATGACCAATAGAAGCAGATACCAGTATATAAAGCACTCCCCCAAAGCAGCTAGGTGTTTTTCCAGCTGTTCCCTGCCCATAGGAGCAGGTTACCAACCTATTTCAACATTTAGCATTGACTTTATGGGGGGGAGAGGAGGAAAACAGCTTGGTTATTTGGAAAAGCTTTATGGGATAATCCTTGTATGTGTAGCAGGACCTGTTGCATCCAGGACTCACCTAGATGCCTCAGAGCTGCTGCACATACATAGGTGGACTACACATCTCCTGCAAGTGTTCCATCTCATGTGTCTTCTCCCAGCATGTTTTTAGGTAAGTAAAAGCCACCTTTTTTTGGGTAAGCTGGAAATTTCTCTATCCTTCAGTGTAAAGCCTTGTTGAGGATTAAGAAGCAGGTAACTGGCTTTACAGCTGGACCCAAATCTGTTGTGACTGGCCAAAAGGTAAGAGCCCTTCGGCACTGAGTGTTTTGTCACTTACACAGCCCTTTCAGTGCAGAAATACAGCGCTTCTACAAATCTGCCTTTTTGGTCAAATGGAATCCAATCACGCAAAATACCATGTACACATGTGAGAGAAAGTTCTCAAATTATAAGCTTGAAAAGGAAATGGAATTGGAGCCATTAAATGGTTTTGATGCAGCTCTGAAAGTTGTGCACAATTTCAAATTCAAGAGTCACTGCTTGGCTGGGAAATGGTCATTCCTGTGCAAGGCTGGGTCAGTCTTTACCGTATCCTTAGGGTTCTTCAAGGGATAGGGCTCACCCTGCAGGACGCTACAAGTAGTGGGACATCTGGGATGAAGACAGGGCATCCCATCAACCGTTTCAGGCTCCCAGCTTGGCTCTAAGGTGTACATCCAAGAGGAATGGAGCCAAACGGGAACATTAAGGGGGGTTGCAAGCATCATATTGTTGTAAACCTCCTCTCAGCATTCAAGAGATGCTCAGGAGCGAGAGCTGGGTACCTGGCAGCAGGGCAGAAACACAGGGGCTGCAGGAAGAGATGCACGAAAGTAATCAGTGCTGCAAAGGGGATGCTATTTGTTTGAAGATGATGACATGAAGCCTCCTCCTCGGAGCAGCATGCCAGCCTCTCCAACCCACCCCACATGCGCTTTGCCAGATGCCATGGGCCAGCTTGCAAGCAGCAGCCCAGTTTTCAAATAGCTCAGGGCATAATCACAACCAGCCTTCCTTCCCACTCCTCTCCTCAATGCCTGTGCCGTGCCAGCTGCTGGCTGGAGACTCATCCCTTCCCACCCCATCCGGTACCATGTCAGTGATTAGCTTCCCACAAGCAAAGAAGAAAGAAACATCCTTTTTAGCCTTGCATCTAGAGAACAAATCAACGTACTGTTGAGCTGTAATTGAAGCTCTCTCAACCTGTCACCATCACGGTGCTATAGATGGGACACAGTGTTCACAAAGCTGATTTGCTTGTTGGAGCTGTTAAAACATCCTAATTATTCTAACCCCTTGCTGTAGCACTTGAATTCAAGTGTTTTACTCAGTGATTACCCAGGCTCAGGAGCCCAGAGGAGTGCACATCAGTGCTCCAATGAATTAGTGCAAAGACCTTCGAAATGCAGGCAGTGATACAGAATAAGGCTTAGTGGTCTTGGGGGCTGGTGATGCAGGCACTGAGCAGCTCTTCTCCCTTAGCACCTTAGTCACTCACTGCTCTCAGGCTCATCAGGTTTATGGACTCAGCCTTATGAGAAGCACAGCACAAGTTCTTCATCCCATTTGGTTTAAAGACTGCAGTGCCCAGAACAGGTAAGGAAGAGCCTGCAGCTTCACATGGTAATGAGACACTGTAGAGCAGATCCTTGATCTCCCAATTCCTTGCTTTAAACAACAGTTCCTCCTCCTCTGTACCCAGCACAAGCCAAAGACACCCTGACAGTCTGAAGAGTCACTTGTCTCTGAGCCAAAGGCATGTCCCTACCAAGCATCTCCATTCATGGACAGCCCAACAATGGGCACCAGGATTTTGGCTGTTTCTCCTGACCAAACCCCAGCAGAGACATTTCAAAGTACCTGGTGACTGCAACCACATTGCAGGAAAACTATGGAACCTCAGCAAGGAGCCTTGAACCCTAAACACTGAGGCTCCTTTAGCCCAAGGCAGGTATCACAGTGTGAATCTTCCATCTGCTCAAGTGAACTGAGCAGGATGCCAAGGTAAATTGGGGAAATAAGGAAAGCTTCAGCCATTCTCTCCAGATGGACATAACTCAGCCGTTCTCACAGCCTAGTGCAGTGCATCATTGAGGTAAGAAAGGCTATTGACTATTTGACTCAATCTTGCTGGATTTGGTGCGTGGTTCCTTGGCTTTTCACACGCAATTAGCAATGTATAAGTTCCAGTAAATGATTTCAAATAAATCCTTACAGGACTAACAGCGAATTCACAGTGGGGTGTTTGAAAGCCTAGGTTCAGATCATTATTTGGGGTCTTCGTGGCCTCATTGTGTACCACAAGACCTCATAATGATGCCATATCAGTTTTCCTGCTGCAGAGCATAGCCCCCAGAGTTGTACTGTACTCTATGGGCAGCCACATGGAGGCAAATTCTACCACAAAGTTATCAGAAGAGAGAAAGGGGAATTAAAGCTCCTCCATTTCTCTGCCATCAGAAGGCAGCCAGTGACGCCATAGATGCCAGTGAACCCACAGCACACACACACTGGTTATGTAGAAGTACTAACTACTTAATCCCTGAAGACACGTACTCAAAGACAGTTGTGTTTGGGTTTTTTTTCCCCCTAAAAACCTTCTCCTTACACATCCCAAATCCAGCCCTGATAGGTGACAACAGATTTAGCCCAGAAACCTTTCTCTTTCTGTGGCAAAATTATCTTTCCATTGCCCTGCCCAAACTCCCAGCTATAACATGCTGAGGGAACAATCGCAGTCGTCACAAGCATCCTAATGCAGTATGGAATTGGCCAAAACCTCCTAGGTGAGGCTAGAAAACAGGCTGATCCCACACCTCTGGACAAGCTGTAACACCCAACACCGTTATCTGCTTTTCATCTGAACCCATATACTTCGGTGTGTATTTAAGTTCTGCCAAACCCTGCTGAAATTGATTGCCAAACCCTCCCTTCTTATTTTCTACTGTAAGAAATTGAACTTGTCTATAAGATGCTCTAGCAGCTTGGAGAAGGGATATTTTCCATTTGAATATAATTAATAACAATTAGTAATTGCATGCTGAACTGCAGCTAACCTGTGATAACAGGTTTGTTGAGAAGTGATGATACGAGCATAGCTCAGAGCTAAGCAACTGTGATAACACCACGCGTATTGCAACACACACACAGGAACTGCAGCACTTGCCAGGTTTAAGGAGTTTGTAACACCCTTTTCTATCCCAAATCACACAGAGCATCTACACACAAAACCTCCTGGTATCAGGATGTGCTCCATGGGTTGTAGTGAAGTTCAAGTGGATGGGACACGTTACCTGTTTCAGGCAGTCTTTTCCAAGTGGTGCCAATTGTTTGTACATAAAGCCTGAGCCAAGAACAGCTGAGGCACAGAGCTGGTTTCTGCATGGTTACTGATGTATTTCCAAACACAATGCCAGGGGTTGTTAACACAGGGATTAAAGCAGGTAGTGGTACCTGGCAGAGCTACTTAGCTCACACAGCACACACGGTTCCCTCCTGACTGTGCCTTGCACATAACATGAAACTAGGAAAACAATCCCAAGGCCACAGCAAGGGACCTTCCAGACCCCTTTCACCTCTGCCAAAGCCTGAGTGTGATGCAGTAATGCTTTCTTGTTCCATTAGAGACATTCACCTTTCAAAAGACCTGCTGTAGCAATGAGTGTTGCACTGAAATGATATCGGTGTCCAGGCAGGTAGCCATGGGCTCTGCCTCAGCTCACCCACAGAAGAGGGGATTTTCCATTACATTCAGACTTTGCAGCTGAGATTAATCCCCGTGGCTGTTTCTTTTCCTGTTGTTTGACTGATTTGTTTGTACTGTTTGGCTGCCATGGTAAAAGTGGTGTTCGTCATGGAGAGGCTCTGCCAAAATCCCAGCCACTGCACCACCTCCTCAAGCAAAGCTCTTCACTTGCAGGCACCCAAGGCCAGAATTTAGAGCAATCTATGAGAAGAACAGGAATGGGATGCCATGGTAACCTCCTGCCTTCACTACCACTGGGTTTCATCTACGGGGCTCCTGGCATAGTTACGGGAATGCCCATCCAGCCACCACCATGCTTTTTGTATTCATTAGATGAGGTGCGCCTTGGCTTTATTTGCTTGTGGCTTTTTGAGCGCGGCTTTGTTTGTTTTCAGTTTCAATGTGGGGTAACTTGGGACTCAGGAAACGAAGCTCAAAAACTAAATGTGTTTAAGCGAAGTTTGCTCGGGAGCAGACGGGGCGAAGCGGCTTCACAAACGTTGTGCGCGGCTCTTCGCAGCAATACGGCGGCGCGGCGGCGGTTTACGGTACCGGTGTCTCCTAGCAGCCGGGACGCGCAGAGCAGGGCGGGGAGCCGGCAGCGTGTGCCTGGGTACCGGGGCACGGGAAGGACTTCCAGGTGATGCTGCGCTTCCCGGGTGTCAGGCAGGAAACGGTGGACCCAAACTCTCGCACCTAGGGCAGCCAGACCTGCGGGGTATCATGTTTGGGGTGCTGGCGAAGGGGTGGTTGTCCCTGCAGTGATTTTGGGGGCTTTTGTTGTATTGTTTCAGCGATGTCCAGTGATAGGACAAGGGGCAATGGGTGTAAACTGGAGCATAGGAGGTTCCATGTGAACAGCAGGAAAAACTTCTTTACTGTGAGAGTGACAGAGCACTGGAACAGGTTGCCCAAGGGGATTGTGGAGTCTCCTACATTGGAGATACTCAAGGCCCGCCTGGACAAGCTCCTGTGTGATGTACTCTAGGTTACCCTGCTCTTGCAGGGGGGTTGGAAGATGATCTTTTGAGGTCCCTTCCAACCCTTGGGATTCTGTGATTGTTATAACAATAAATATTTTTTTGTATATTACATATTATATAGTTATTTTTATATATTGTTATAGGAAAGGCAGATTCAGCCTTGCTGAGGCTGTGCTGATGTTTCAGTTGTTAAGTAGTTCTCACTCTAAATCAAGGACATTTTAGTTTCATGCTCTGCCAGTGAGGAGGGCCACAAGGAGCTGGGAGAGAGCACAGCCAGGACACCAGACCCAAATTAACTGAAGGGATATTCCGTATCATAGAGCATCATGCCCAGCATAATTTATTTGATACTTAACACACTATTCTAACTTCTACAATCCCCTAATTCAGCTCTCAGATGCTTACTGTAAGGTTTGAGTCTTTGGTTAATTCTTCCACAGGCACATGTAGATGGATAACCTACTGAATCTCCAAGAAGCTTCAAGGACTAGAGTTGTCCCATATCTTGGATTTGATTCCCACTGTGGTCTGCTGCTCTTAAAAGTGAAACCTCATCTGCAAGAACTGGCTGGCTTGATATAACGGGTACCACTATCTGAGTATTTAATAGTGGGGGAAAACTGTATGAACTGTTCTGCAGGACCCCAGGGGATTTTCAGCATCTTCCTTTGAATGGTGCAGTACCAAAGGAACTAGCAGAAAAGCTAGATTAAGCTCAAGCAATTCTTGCAGTGCTTTGCTAACATTAGTGTTGTCAGTAGCCACCAAAGCTCAAGCATTCACTCCTGTCTTCTAGGTGGCCAAAACACTGAATGACTCATCCAGGAGGGTCCTGATACAGAGAACAACTCACCTATTATATCCGTAGCTGACCAAGACATCATCATGGTTCCTAGATCTCTCCACTTGTCGTCTATTGTCAGCCCACCCAAGGACTTGATCTGCTGCCTGCCCCCTCATCTGTCCATGTACATCCTGGGTAAAGCTGCTCTGATTTTGGTTTCCCCGAAGGGTAATGAATGGTCTCCAGTGTGCTCACGGGTAAGTCAATATGTGCCTTGAATTCCTTAGGGCTTCTGGATCAGAAATCCCTCAATTCATGTGCTGCTGTGAGCAGATGCTGGGAATATCTGGCAGCAGAAGTCAAGAGGGAACGTGCATGTCGCAGGGTAATACAGAAGAACATTGCGTATTTGCAGGTAGGAGGCATGGGATTCTGCTGTTGTTGCACACTTTAAAACTTGGTGATTTTCTGTTACTGCCCAAGCCATTGGATGGAGCTGCTTTTGCTACAGGTTATCTCTCACTCTGCCTTGTTCCTTCTTCCTCTACCCGCAGAGCTAAGGCAGATGAGATGCTCAGTGTCACACGTGATCACAACAGAACAGCTTTTACTGACTTTGAGAGGCTGTGAGTCTAAAAACAGATTCAAACATTCCTGTAATCAGGAAGAGTTTGGTCCCAAATGCAAGTACTGGACTTCCAGGAGCTAGTGTAAACTGGACAGAGCTACAATGGCTCCCTGAGGCACCTCAAAAGTTAGCTTTATTTGCTCCCCATAGGAATCTGGGATGCTAGGTTTCCTTGTGAGAAGTCAGAGCTGGTGGTTGGGACAAAATAAAGCAGAACTTTTAGGAAAGGCTTGTCCTGCTTAGAACAGTCCTGCCACACACCGAGCTAAGTGTGATGGTAAACCCCTAGAGACCACAGAAATCTCAGCTCTGTGCTAGCCTTAAAAGAAGGCTGAATGGAAGGTTTTGCACAGTAAAAATGAGCCTTAAATATTGATAAAGGTGATTTGAGAGCCTCTCATCTCAGTGGGTTTGGATTCTGAATCAACTGAGTGCTCACCAAAGGCGCGGTGCAGCTTATTAAAAGCTTAAGACTAGAGTTTAGAGACAAAAGGAAAGTAATTCTTTTACCCAGAAGTTAAACCTACCAACAAAGTGGTGAATGCAAGCCAGGTCTCTTACACAACAGCAACAAGCCAGTGTATGCAGATCTGCTTTGCATGTAGCATCCAACGGAAGCACTGACATGAGTATCATTCATTGCGTACATGGGCTCTGCAGTAACCGTGTTGTCTCTGCTGGTTTATCCCAGGGCTTGCGCCCAAGAGGAGCTGTTTCAAACTATGCTAAAATAGTCAGAGTGGCAATTCCACAGTTAAATGAAGAGGGTGGTGTCATTGAAGCCGAAAGCACTGATCGGCAAAGTAAAATGAAGGTATGTTGGAAGTTGTTGGTCTTCTGTGGATCCTGCACTTCTGTATTTGGGAGGAAGGTGGTGGAAGACAGGACAGTGGATTTGGAGTTGCTTTGCTCTCCTCCAGCTCCTGCTCCTGGTTTGTCCCATCACGAGCAATTCATAAGGACCAGTGCTTGCTCAGCACCTTCTTGCATCCCTGAACTCCTGCCTTCTCCTAATGCATCCCCCAGTGCACAGCCTCAAAGATGGGGTGCTGGCACAGCTGGACAGCATCGTAAGGATGCAGCCTTTTCCCCAAAGAATAAAGGGTGCAGCAGTTGGGTCTTCCTCTTTTGCCACAGACCATGGCATGGGAACAATCCTTCTTTCTGCCCTAACCAGACGTTTGTGCACTCTGGGTGTTCCTTACCAACACTTTCTGTCTCTGGTCTCATCACTACAGTATGGACAAGCTGGTATGTTTAATACTATGGATAATATTGCATTCCTCTTCCCTGAGTTACTCTGCTATTTTCCTTTTCATTAGGAGAAGGGAAGCAATCTGCAGGAAACCTATAATGGTCTGAAAACTGACACAATCCAGCTGGAAGAGAGAAATGTCTTCTGTGGCTCCTACAATATTCGTATCCTCATGGACCAGTGAGTAAACTGCCTGGCTGTAGGGCTGAACAGCAGTTTCTGAAAACCTGTCCCATTCCTGTGACCCTTCTGTGAGAATGGATGGTTGGAAAAGGGTCTCTTAGCATCAGTGTTAACAAGTCCTAAGTGTCAAATCCAGGTTTTTATGCAGATACCAGAAGTGTTAGTGATTTACAGTGTATCACAAGGGATATGGGGCCAGGAAGAGCCCTCTCCCTTCTTTAAGCCCATCCTCTGGATGCAAACTTGGGTATGCAAAACTAGGAACCTTGGTTGTTGTGCCCGCAAAAGATACACCACTTAAGTGTCTTGTCCATTGGGTTGTTCAATGAGGACCGCTAAGCATCAGTTCTAGATCTTTTGTACTCATCTCAGTCACTGTTTCTTATCCAGATCAGACCAAAGCAGAGTAATCCACTACACTGGTGGAAACTTGGTAGCTGTTGCCTCTGCAGATCGAAAAGTGAGGTTTCTTGGAATGCCAGGAATAAAGGAACTGCCTCCTCTGCTGTCTGGCCATGCCGGGACCATCAAAGCACTCTATCTCGATGAGAAGAAGGGGTTTCTTCTCAGTGCAAGCTTCGATCTCAGCATCAGGTGAGCAATGCTGGGACTGTGTCATGGGGCACCAGCCCTTGGGCTAGGAAATGTGAAACTTTAATCCTCCTGCTCCAGTCTTTAGGAATTCTCTTTCCACCACTTTTCATCAGAGTAATGAAGAAAGGATGGTACATATAGAAACACATGTCCCACTCACACAGCACAGCTTCCATTTCCCTACTCCACCCAATACCGAGTGATAAGAAAGGAAAATACAGGGAAGCATGGGCTTTCTTAAAGTACCTTAAAATACCAGATATGTTTTAAATTAACCCTTGTAGGGAGATTCTGGCCTTGCTAATGTCAGCATCAAGTTCAGGGAGGCTGGGTTTCTCCATGCCATTCCAGAAGTGCTAAGCAGGCTCAACACCCTGGTACCTGATGTACAGCTGCTTCTTTACAGGTATTGCACTCGGAAACAAGGGCTGGAGATGATCAGCTCTCACATTTATCACTAAATCCTGACAGTATTATGATGAGGGGTGAAAAGCAAAGCAGTAGGTTGTCTGGTTCTGTATGGCAATTACACAGCTTCAGCAAAGGCAGCATTTAACAGAAGGGTTTACACCCATTCAGGCTCTGTCCTCCCTGCTCCAAAAGGGCTGTTTGTGTGAGCTTGGGTTTGAGCTCTCTAGGTAAAGTCAATAGCAATCATCTTGGCACCAGGCAGTAAATAAACAACCTTATCTTGTAAAGATCTACTCTTTAAGGTTAATTGAATGTAATCATGCCAAAGCTGAAAACTAGCCCCGTGTTTCCAAGCTGTTTAGAGGCTGAAGAACACAGTATATGGGTAAAAACTTAATGTTAAGCCTGAATTGATCATTCCAAATCCTCTGATACATTGGTAAAATGACTCCTGATTTTAATCCTGTGTTTATGGAAGAAGAGCTGGGCCTATCAAATAGGAAATAATTAATAAGATGAATTAGCTGTTAATTACCGTATTCCCTTTTTGGTTGGTCCTTTGTAGGTGCTGGAATCTATACAGTGGTACTTGTGTGAAAACCTTCCATGGCCACTGTGGGACAATCACTTGCTTGGATTTACATGAAGAGCAGTTTGTGTCAGGAGCTAAGGATGCAATGGTGAAAGGTGAGAGCCAAGACTAGGAGCTTCCCAGCCAAAAGTAAACAGCAGCAAACAAGGGGCAGAGTACATGGGAGGTGTGAGGAGTGTGACACATGCAGTGTGTGAGTATGAAACTAAACCTATAAATCAGAGGGTCAATTTTAGTGCCTCATTCTTCCTTCCAGAACAGCCTAAGCTGTGGACATAGGCTCACACAAGGTCACTGACTGTGTCATTGAATAAATCCTCATTGTTTCTGCTTCAGTTCTGTGGCTATAGGGCTAGACCATCTTTTGGGCAAGTAATATTAACTTTCAGCTTTGCCAGCTGTTTTGCTTATAGAGTAAGGATGAAAAAGTTGTGTTATTTTGCTGAACTTTGCATTTAAAATGCTTATGCCGTGCAATTATATTTTTTTAAGTCAATACTTGGCTCCATGCAGATCTGCAGCTACAAGGTGTAGCTGTAATTCCAACAGTATCTTTTAATTCACGTTGTACTCAGCAAAACTTATCATCGGGCATATGTATCTAATATTTTTCCCCTTTGTCCCTAACAGTGTGGAGCCTGAAGAGTGAGAAATGTCTCAAGACTCTGAAGCACAATAGTGGTGTTGGGGTGGTTAAAATGAATGGCACCTATATTGTCAGCGGGTCTGACCGAGGGCTGGTGAAGGTCTGGAGTGCTGATACTGGTGCTCTGATCAAAGTAAGTTTCTTCTTAGGTGCATAATTTTGTGCTAAATGGTCAAAAATCTTCTCTGCTAGTTTATCATAGCCTTTTGCTTTTGCCAAATGCTTTAGGCTGCTTTTGGGTTTGGGAATTTCATAAACTGATAGAACTATCCATGAACTGCAGAACTACTTGCAAGCAAACAGTCAGTTTTAACCCAGGGTTGGATTTGCTTTGCTGAACTCCCATAATTGCTTGTTCTGTGAAGATACATTAATCTCTGCTCATGTAGAGACATTCAGAACCTGGGAAGAGGGTGGGAGGGCTTGTCTAACAGCTCTTGGGGTTGGAGGTATGATGGGTTAGCCCAAAGCATGAGATTTGCTCTCAGAACCAGTTTATAATGCTGAAGCAGCTGGATAGATGCTCTGCAATGGGAAGATTGAGGGTAGAGGCTGCTAATTACTTTAGCATGTGTCCAGAATAAGTATTAGTCCACATCTGAGAGGAGTGAAGCTCTTTCTACATGTGGGGAAGAGTTGCAAATTGCAAGATATCCCAACTCTGGCTGAGCTAAGCTTGCACCTGCCCATTCCACTATATCCAGGGCAGTCCACTCTCATTTCTCCGGTGTTAACAATCAAGAGATCACAAAGGTCTCAGTGCATTAACATCTATTTAATGTAATAAAGACAGAAAATTAATGTTAATTCCATGCTAGCAAGCCCAGAACGCTTCTTATGAGCGACTATAAAACTAACACAGTTATCCATAGGGTGTATTGGTATAACACCCAATAAAACTACAATGCAGTATATAAGGCTGTTTTTTCTTGGTATACTTAAATCCAGATTGCTGACAGTATTGCACCTATTTCTGTTTCTTTGCAGATATTGGAGGGGCACCAAGGCCCAGTTAAGTGCTTGTCCTTTGATCAGTGGCATCTAGTCACAGGAAGCACCGATGGATATGTCCTGGGATGGAGCATGTTGGGAAAACTTAAGAGATGCCTCGTAGCTTTCCGCCACCCTAAGTAGGAATCAGATGTGTTTCAAGTTGTATTCAACAGTCTACTAAATTTGTTCCCTTCTAGGAACACAAAATGTCTTAACTATCAGTCCTAGTATTTGAAATATCCTTGCTTTCAGTAGTCTTCATCTTAAAACCAGTGTCAGGCATACATGTGTCAGCATGTGTCAGTTAAGACTTATAACAACCTAAAATGCAAATACACAATCACTTGCTCACAAGCAGGGATGACTTAAGACTGAATTAGCTGTTAACTAAGGCAAAATAGTCCACTATTTTGAGGATCTCAACCTGTATACAACTGCTTATCACACTATCATTTACTTTCCTGGACATAAAAATGAAATCTGAAATGCAGCAGATGGCTGTAACTGTACTGGTTGCTATGAGGGTATGATGGTTTGGTTGGTTTGGACTGATTATGAAGGACTTCACTATTAGACCTCTTATATATCATTATCAGCTCCTCTGTTTAGCTTGTTGATGGAGGCAGACCTTTGCATCTCCTCCAAGACAAGAGGTATTTGATGGTGTCTCCTTGTGAAAGGATGGTGATGTGCTGTGTTTTTCAGTGAAGTCCTGTCTCTGGAGTTCCTCTATCTCAGAGTCCTCACTGGCTGTGCTGATGGAAAGATCCGTATATTTAACTACTTGACTGGAATCTGCCTGAAAGTGTTGGTGGCCAATACCAAAGGGGATCCCATATCTTCTTTCTGTATTGGAGGAAACAGGTTGGTGACAACTGTTCCACCAGTCTCTGAACCAAATTAGGTAGATTACATTTTAATATAAAGAGTTCTGTATTTTTTCCTTTTACTGTCCTTCTCACAAGTAAGTTTTAAAGGGGTTTGCTGCTTACTGACTGCTTTAATAATCTGGGTTTTATAACAATGGCTGAAAAGAGATTTTCTTAGTCCACTCAGCAATGTACATTTCCTGTTTCTATAAAACTTGCAATACAGATGCAACTGTAAAGCCTAACTCTGAGCCCAGATTTAAGAGGTAGGAGAATCAAGCCAAGGCTTGACAGAGCCTTTGCCTGTACCTGACCTACTGCCTCTTTAAAAGGCAATAATAGAAAATCCTTCCAGGTTCTTTCACTTCTTGACCTCTAAACTTAAAGGGAGTTCCCAGCTTCTGTGTAAGCTATAACTAGAACTCTGGTGTGTCATCAATGCTGTTTTGGTCATGATTCTAAACCACAGCAATATATGGGCTGCTATGAAGAAAACTAACTCCATCCCAACCAGACCCAGTACACCCCTCCAATTTAGGTTTAAATGTCCCTAATGACATGGCATCCTCAGTTTCTTTTGGCATCGCACTGATCTAGCTCAGTTTGCTGTTGGCAATTTTCATCCTCATTATTTTAAAACTAATTTTGCCATAAAGGGGAATGAAAAGAGCCCCACGGAGCTCATACAAAACATGAGTTAAAAGCGTACAGCATCTGACTGCTGGGACTAATTGCTATTGCTCTCTTAGAAGAGTGATGGCTGTCTTGGATCTGGTTAAGGGTTTTGAATTGCACAGAAGCAAATGGGACCCTTAGGTAGTAACTGCTCTGTTAATGTTATCTGTGTTCTTATGGGTTTTCCTTCCCTTCTCCAGGATGGTGATCAATTCATCAAGTAAACTGTTGCTGCTTGAGTTTGAGGAGACCAGGTGGGACTATACCTTAGATGCTGACAGGAAGGTGGTGGGGAAGAAAAAGCAGGACAAAGGGACTTCACGCAGGAAATCTGTTCAGCGAGTGAGGCGCCGCAGCGTCAGTCAGCAGCACCGACCTTCCTGGGAGAGAACAGACCTTGATCTGCATTACTTCCAGCCACCAAAAAGCTCTGGAACATCTCTAAGTATTACACACAGCCTCTGCAATACACTGCTATTCTCTAAAATGAGTTAGTTAGAAATCATTTCAAATAGTCACTGCCTTCATCCTAATACTCTGCTTTTCTTGAAGTGCAGTGTGGTAGATGTGCTGGTGCGTTTCCATGGTTCTGTTGATTTTAGGCTTTTGTAAAACCTTTGTGCCTTTTGAGAAAGGTCTGCTATAAATTCAACATGTTTGTCAAAACAGGCAGTGTCGTTTTCCAACTGAGTAATAGAGATTTCAGTAGTATTCGTTCTTACAGCTGGTGTGCATGGAAACATGCTGCTGATTCAGTGCTTGAATTCTTTATTAATACAGACTTTAGAAAGTCATAGCACACCTGCATTTGGGATCTGCCATCACCAGGAACTGCAACTGCACGTAAACATACACCTTTTAAATTATAACAATTATATAAGTCCTTTATTTTCAAATCAGAGTTAGTTAATACAGGATGGATCACAAATCTTTCACCTCTACAAGCTGTACATTGCAGATAAACTGATGGGTTAAAGTTTTCATGCTTTTAAAGCCATCAGCTGTTAACCTCATTGGTGCAGCTCGACTTGGTAAAAGATGCACAGTTTGTAGAAATAGGAAACAAACAGGGACTGCACTGTATTTTAATTTTAGTGGCAAATATTATGGGTTGTGTATACATAATATTCTTTAAAATCCCTGTTTGCTGCCATCTTTGGATGGTGTGGTTTTCTGCTCATCAAATATCTTTGGATTTTTTCTAATACCTACACCTTTAGAAACTGTGATAAGAGGCGAAGCTGTGATAAGAGGCAAAGCAGTAATCGAAGCCTTGACATCCCATCAGTTATGTTGATTTCATTAAATAAGTTTCACATCAGCAGAGTTTAGAGATGACTTACTCATCTGTTTTCTAGCTCCCTGGTATGAACGGATGACACCAGCAGCTCACCAGCAACAGCAGCCTTTTCACATTCAGGCAGAGCAGCAGAAAAAGCTTTTCATCTCTTGCACCACAGAAGCCCTGGAAAAGTCAGAGAGAGAATATTCTGCAAGGATCCTGGCAGATGATGGTAAGAACAGAAGCTTCCTACAGAAGCTGCTTTAGACCAAGCAAATAAACAGAGGCTCTAAGCTCTAGCTGTAAGGCTTTGCTCTCCATTATCTAGGGGTTTTTGTTGTATCTTTATTCTATTTTGATTGCTTTATCAGGTGTAGGAGAATTCTGCACGAAACTTTTTCAAGTAGTTGGTGTTCAATCAATAGCAGTAACTCAGAAAACAGGTTTAAAAAAACCTGTATGTAAATTGTCTCAGCTACCAAAATGCTGCAACCTGAAACTTGAAATAGTCCTGAGATCAGTCTGTGGCATGTGGCATGTGGCATGTGGCATGTATCTCCTTAAGGTAGTTTTTCCTCAGGTTTCAGATTTAGAATCTGTTGGGATCTCTAACACAGCCTCTGGTATCAACTGGTACCTGTACCAATTGTAAGTCCCTAACCCCAAGCTCCTGGTGTTTGTAACTAAGCTGCAGGGTCATATGTATGTGCAGATTAAACAGTTCTAAATCCTGTGAATGAGGAGCAAGCAGTGATTTTCATTAGCTTGTTGTGCTGTATTCTGCCTTTCTGCACTGTAACTTAATGCTCTCTAAAACACATTCCTAGAGGGCAGAAGTTTCAGCTGATCAGTCTGGAAAAACACAGTTGTACTGCAAAGCAATGATACACAAACAATGTGACACTGCAAAGTGACAAATGAATTGCTATGGCAAGGCCATGGGACTAAGTGTCTTACTCTGTGTTGCAATCCTCATCTGGTTCTTAGTCAAGGGCATAATTGCACTACCCATCTTGATGTGTCTGTCATAAAGCACAGCTCCCTCCCTCTATCCCTTGAGGGAGCAAAGTCAGGCTATGAAGCATGTCTTGTGATTTCAAATCCAAATGCATCTCTGAGTACTAAGTTCAAGTGGTTCTCAGATGCTGGCTATGCCAAAGATTTCTACTGGGAACTGACTTGTTGTGAAGCCTTTTCCCAAAGCAGAGTGTAGGACAAGGAAGGGGTGCATGGAAAGAGGTGGTGAGGGACCTCATTCCTTTCAGAAACCATTGTTTCTAACAAGATGGATACTGACCTAGCCACAAAGTGCAATGTATGTTACAGAGTCTGACTTCAGTTTGCCCTATACAGGCTCTGACAAGGAACACTTTTCAGTTAATTGAGACAGAATTATCTCTGGCAGTGTTACTAGTGAGGCCAAGGATGAGTTAACTGAAATGGGTACCATTGGCTTGTAGCTTCCTATGCTGGCTGTTCTGTAGATAAACTTGGACTGTCCATATGCAGGTCAATTCAGCACTCATTCCTGGTCTTACTTTGAGTATTACCCTGCCAACAATGATCACAAAACCCATCCTCAACTCCAAATGTATTGTTTTGTTTTTGGAAACAGATGGCAAATCTGAACATGGCTCTGACAAGGCAGAAGCTACTTTGCAGCATGGAAGGAAAAGAGACTCAAGACGTACAATGTCCCTTGACAAGTTCCTCTTAAGGGTCAGCACGCTACAGAACACCTGCAAGCCAGCCCTGGACAGCCCCAGCACTGAGAATGATGTGAAAGTCAGAGAAGCATGGGAACCTCCTCTAGAGCATCAGTACCCTGCAAAGGTACAGAAATACAAAACTCCTCTGCCACCCGAACAGGATCAGACAGTGCTGCTCCAATGTGCAAGACAGCACAGTGATTCCCTGGCTGTGAAAAGAATTTCTGTCCCCTTTGAAACCAAAATGCTGCAGCTCAAGCTGAAAAACTCTTTGTACGGACCCACTGTGAAATCCTCCATCCCTGCTCCTTCTGTGGTACGCCCCAAGACTCGTGATTTGCTGCAGGAAAAGAAAGCTCACAGTGGTCATGGCAAAGCCATTTCTTTCGCAGAAGAAGAGGTTCACGTCGCCAGTCCCTCTGCGGCTTCCTCTCAACTGATCAAATCAACACGTGTGATCATTGCACAAATGAAAAACGAAGCATTTTCGATGAGAAGAAAGCCTTTCTGTTCATATGCTGCAAGCCCCTCCCGGAGTGATGGGGAGTTCAGGCTTCTGACAGTGAAACAGAAGGAGGCGTATGAGGCAGCCGCTGTAGCACAGTATCAGGCACACCAGGAAAAGCTCAGAGAAGAACAGGAAAGAGCACGCAAGAAGGCCTGGTTAAGGAAAATTAAAGGCTTACCTATAGACTCTTTCACTGGGGAGGGGAAAATACCTGCTCCTGAACTTGGGTTTAATACATTTCTTTGAGTTTAAGGGATTATCTCCAGTGTAAGTTTTTCCAATGTTATTGGTACATTCAGCTATTTCTCAAGGCAGTGAAAGGACTGAGTCCTCTCCTATATGCTAGACCTGCTGCTACTGCAAGCACAGCACTGTTTGATGTGAATACAGCTCAACATATGCTGCAACTCTGACTAATAGTAACAAAAATCTTATTGGAGTTCATGTGCATTGATTAGATTTATAAGGTGAGGAAGTGTGGACTGAAAACTGGCTGAGGAGTTGATCTGAGAGGGTGGTGACCTCAGCATTAGTCTACTGGGAGGCCAGTAACTAGTGGTGTAGTATAGGGGTTGATACTGGGCCTGATTTTAACATCTTTAAGTGATGATATGGATGACAGTGACGCTGATGACGCTGAACTGGGAGGGAGGGCTGATGCACCAGCTTGTCGCTGCTGCCTACAGGGACCTAGAGGGGTGGGCTGAGAGATCTGGTGCAGTTCAACAAGGGGAAATGCCAAGTTCTGCCCCTGGGGGGAGGAACAGCCCCAGGCACCTGGATGTGCTGGGGCCACCTGGCTGGACAGCAGCTTAATTTGTATTAAATTAGAAACCATTACTTTAATTTCTCTGGTTTTATGGATAAAATGCCTTAATATGCTTGATTTCCACTAATGAAATTGGCTTGAGTTGGGAAGACAAACACCTTTCTAGTTGTCCAACTGTGAATATATGGGCCAGTGCAGCAGAACATTCTCTGTTATCCTCTTGAGGACAATCCTGCTCACAGGTAAGCGAAGGGTGCTTTCTGCAGCAGTTCTGGATTGAGATTATAGTCTGGTTAGTTTTGGTTTGCTTATTTTAATGTCATTTTCAACTCCTAAACTCTGGGATTAAGCCAGACCTTGCTGACAGTGGACAATAAGTTGTCAGGGGTGGCTTTGCCTTATGTTAGTTTTCATACTGAAAGCAGCAAGGATTTCACTCTTAGCCACGGGATGGCACTTTCTCACAAGAAATCAGGCTTAGCCCAGCACAGCTGCAGCCAGAGGCTCTTTGGCATAACCCCTCTGGAAAAAAGCACCTAATACAGAAGCCTGATGGAAAAACATCATGGAAAGGCTGATGCCTTTTTAGTTGTGCTGAAATGAGGAGGATTAAAGTGTCATCTTCTTATTTGGAGTCAATAAATCAGCATCTGCCTGCAAGCATGGGTTCTCTGGCTCTTGTGACATACTACAGCCAACAGAGTGAAAACCATCTACAGAGGCAGAACTGGACCAAGACCTTCTCTGATCTGCTTTAGCTTGGCACAGGGAATGCAAAGCCAGAAGCTGGGCATCAGAGATTCATTGGAAAGGAATTAACATCTGGGAAGATGTCATACATGGTACATGAAGTCACTTATGAAGGTAATTAAGAGGTGGTTTTATTCTGTATTAATTGACTTCTGAATTAAACTGACCTTTCTGTGTGCATGGCCTTTGGGTGTGCAGAGAAGACAGCCTGAGGCTGCGGTGGGCAGCGTTGCTCTTGTGCAGGATGCACCTCCAAACAGGCATCAAGCCAGGCTGAGCAATGGCATGGTAGCGTCAATATGAGTTTTGTAGCTAGGTGCTGTTAATGTTGTGCTTGTCATCCACAAAGTTTAGATAACATTATCCTGATGTGACGATATCGTATTAATGTCACAGAGATTTTGTGTATAGCTCGACAGGTGCTTCTGAATTAAATATGCTTTGAGAGTGTTGGTTATAGCTAGAAATGTTTGTATTTCAGCAGAGGAACGGTGCCTTGACAGGTCACAATGTGAAGGAGCCACAGAGTTGTAAAAAGAGGCGACAGCAGGGCCATAAAAAGCAAATTAAGTGTTTAAATGGCATTGTATTTATCAGTAATAGCTTTGGATTGCCTGTGAAATCGCATGCTGACTTAAGCAAGGATTGCATATGGATACACCAAGGGATGGGCTAGTCCCCAGAATCATTAAATCCGAGTTAAATACATAGTCCTTCAGGAATACATCAGTGGCCCCATCCACCCAGCAAGCAGTTATAGCTGGAACCAGCTATGGTAAGAGTGATCCCGAAAGGGAGAGACCCTTTTTGCTTCAACCAGGATCAAGTCATGCTCCTTCAAACAGGCGGCGAGTGATAAAGCAATGTTGTCCCTCATTGCACGGCAACCTCTTTGTTCCCCTGTGCTCGCCAGAACAGATGGAACAACAACTGGAAGGAATAACCATATGGTTAACTTTGCCACCACCTTCCTTTCTTAACGTTGTGTGAAGTCACTCATTCCTTCCCTAATGAATGTGTCCTGAACTGCTCATGTACATACCCTGCCAGGCAGCGTGTTTGGGATGAGCTGTCTGCAGATGGGTTTTCTCAGAGACCTTCAGCCACTGATGGATCCCTGCGCCTTGCCGATGGCTGCAATGGGCAACCATAAGACCAGGGTGTTGTGAACTTGTGGGTTTCTCAGGGGCTCTGTGCCTTTCCTTCATAATGTATAATCCCCTCTATTTCCAGCGTGGTTGCTCAGTCTTCCCTTGTTCTACAAATACTGCTCTCTTTTGAGCCTTTTCCAGCACTTTTTCTAGAATATATAGCTGGTTTTGTTTGGTTTTGACCTGTGCCAGAACCAGAGGAGGCCATGGGGATACTGCATGGGCTGGAGCCAGGCTGAGGGAGCTGGGCTGGGTCAGCCTGGACAAGAGAAGGCTCCTGAAGGGGAGACCTCAGAGCAGCTCCAGTGCCTAAAGGGGCTGCAGGAAACCTGGACAGGGCCTTGGGACAAGAGCCTGTAGGGACAGCACAAGGGAAATGGCTGGAACCTGACAGAGCACTCATCCGCCATTATCGCCTCCACAGCGAGCAGGCTGGGCCTACAGCAGCCACGTCCCGCGCTCCGCCCCACCAGCGCGCACGCGTGAAGGGGGCGGGGCCTGCCGCGATTGGCTCCTCCGCGGTGACGCGGCAAGGCAGGCGGAAGTGAGGGCGCTCCGGCCATGTTACGGCAGGTGAGGGGCTGTGGTCGCGGCTTGGGGCCTAGCGCAGGGGGGACCGCGGCCGTGCGGGGCCTGGGGCTGGGGCCTAGGGCAGTAGGAGCGGGGCGGTAGCGGCCGCGCACCGGTGTTACGAGGTACAGCGGTGCTTTCTGCTGTCACAGGCCTGTGGAGCCGGAACACCGCAGAGAGTCGGTCGTGAGTCGGTTAGAAACGGCCGGAGGGGTTATGAGGGCCTGGAGGGGGGAGGGGTGTTCTCCAGCGCTGCCCTTAGCGGTGCCGGCTGGAAGGTGCGGGGCAGGGGGAGAGCCCAGGCAGGGCTGGGGCTGTCGGTGTGAAACCGACCGGTTCTGTGGCTGGCCCAGTGCGTTCCCTAGGGTGATGCGAGTCTGTTGGCTGCCATAGGAATAGCTTTGTACACGGTAACACGTCGTCTAACAGAAATGAGGAATAAAAGACCTTAGATTATAGCGTTAACTGTCCGGTTCTGTAAAGTATGCTGGGTCTCACACTGAGAGCTTCTGTAGCTTTCACAAAGAGGAAATCAGAACATTTAATGCTGCATTGTTTTGTATGTGGATGAATCTTCGTGTTCTTCCCGAATTGATCTTGATCTGAAGGTGGTGTTGTGATGTTCCGGGTAATCAAAACTGTACCGGCTTGAAGCTGAAAACTTACTCTTTCCTCATGTAACTCCTTGTGTCTCTTCCCTGCTTCAGGATAGCAGTGATGACATTGAAGATGTGTCTCTCTTTGATGCAGATGATGATGTATCCAGGAGATCAAAAAAGTCCAAAATAAGGTTAGTGGCTGTGGAATTTTCAGATGAGCTCTAGGCAGAAGCACAAGGAAGGAGGGGCTGCCACGTTATATCAGATTATGCCATATGTCTCCTATTTGGAATAAGTTTTTTGGCAGTAACAGAGAATAATTTCTGGGTGAGTGAGAGGGCCAGTTCCAGAAGCTCAGTTGGAATGTGTACATTTGTGCCTTCATGCTCTTGGGTGCCCTCACGTTTAATATGTGTCTGTGTTCCCGTGTGGAAGGAATCTACACAGATCTCCTGTGTAATGGGAGGTTCTCCCTGTGTTGAGGGCTGGTTCTGGGCTAGTTTGTTATCTCCTTCCCACTCTTTCTTATGTTTTGTGCTGGCCTGGTGTCTGCCATGTCCTGGTGTAGTTGGTCCAGCTGCCTCCTTCCTCGTTCTGCCTGGTCTCCTGCCGCAGAGCAGTGTCCATACCCATGTGCTTGGCTCTGTGCTGCATGTTTCTGACCTGGATATTGCAGAAATGAGGCAGAAGGGCAGGTCTGCTATGGTGAGAAATGTGATCTTCCTTTCAGAGGTGTTTCCTCTGTCAGAGCCTTTTTAAATTCACACTGTAAAAATTGCCTTATGTTGAGCACTGGGTATCTCATCTCCCTCCACCTCAGTTCTGTTTGCATGTGGAACATCAGGCAGGTAGAACATGTCTTCCTTATGATGATCTTGTAGTCAGTTTATTTCCCATATTCCCAGCAGTCACCGCACACTGGGTTTGTGTTACGATGCTGATCCTTATCCTGTGAGTTGGCAGGAGATCACTTGGTAAAGTCATTTCTCTGGAACTGCTTCAGTTGTCTTGTCTGAAAGAGCTGTGACTGTGTTGTACTTCATTCCAGGCATCCCGTGGCATCATTTTTCCACTTATTCTTCCGAGTCAGTGCGATCGTTGTCTATCTGCTCTGTGAGCTCTTAACTAGCAGCTTTATCGCCTGCATGGTGACAATTATCCTCCTCTTGTCGTGTGACTTTTGGGCTGTAAAGGTAAGTTCCTCCTTATGTTTTTTGTTACCTTTTTGTTAGTATATAAGAATAATTGAACAATGATACTTTATGGCCCAACAAAAAGTTGCTTCTTTGTGCCTTTGGCAGAAAATGTCCAAAATATTCTCAAGTGCTGTGATGTATTTCAAAGAGTTACAAAATAAGAACTTTTAGGTCTGTGTACCTCATTTCTTTTTGAAAATCAAATGGAGAACATAGATTAGGTTTTCTTTTACAGATTTCATTATCAGATCACTTTCAGATCACCAGAAATACTCCTCACAGTAATTTTGTATTGCACTGGAGTACAATAGAAAATAAATTGTTGTGGATATAAGAGCCTTATAATCTTGTTTTCCCAAATGTGAAGTAAATGAGTGCCATTGAAAATAGCAGCCTAAACAGCTGAACCTTGGTAAATGGTTTCTTTTAAGCAGAACATAGAAAGCTCATTGCTTTTCTTCTGTTTCAGAATGTCACAGGGCGACTCATGGTTGGCCTTCGCTGGTGGAACCAAGTGGATGATGATGGTAAAAGTCACTGGGTGTTTGAAGCCAGGAAGGTAAGTCTTTAGTTTCTTTTTTATTCTTCTTCTGATTATTTCTGCGTTATGAAACCCCTGTTAATTTGGAGGTTTCACTTGTGATGGCAGATTGCACAATGCAGACATTTACTTCCAGCCGCAGATCTCTAACCACAGGACTTGTTCCGTGAAGGGTGCTGAATGAGCTTTCTGATTGTGAATTGAAAACTCCTCATGACGTGTTGATCTGGCTTAATGTCAGTAACCTAAAAGTTCCACACATGATGCAGTAAAGCTTCCTGTGTCCCGTCAGTAACCTAAAAGTTTACTGGTGTAAACTTCTAACAGCTGACATAGCTTTTATCACCTACAGAAAACTATTGGAAGTAGGAAGAAACATACAGCATTCCTCATGGCTATTGCTTGGCATTTGTGTTCATGATGGCCACTGCTGCTGGTCTAGTATCCCATCTGTCAGGCACCTCACTACATGTCTGTTCACCCTTTTGATCCTTGCTTGTTTCTGAGATCTTTAGTGAGGTCTGTGGTGGTGTAGGGACTTGAAGCTAAACCTTTCTCCAGCTGAGTATGTGCACTCACTACAGGCCCATTTCTTCCTCAAAACCATGCTAGTTTAGAAAAGCTAGAGCATTCTGGAGGAGGGAAGAAAGGTGATGCTGTAAATAAGTTGTTAACTCAGTTCGCACTTTTTAACTGTTAGAGGAAGAAGTGAGTTCTTGCTTTGGATCTTCTGCTCTGTAAAGACTTTATAAAATCAGTAGTGTGTTGCAAGTCAGACGTCTGTATGTGTAAAGAAAAATTTACCCTATTTTAATGCCTAAGAGTACAAATATATAGTTCTGCCAGTTCTAGGATTAATGGAATTCTGTGCAGTGATTTGGAGGTAGAAAACTTTACCCCTTTGGCTGTTTCTGAGCTTTGTAACTGAACCATGCAGTAAATGTCATGTTTCCCAAACTTAACCTTTCAGCCCCAAGCATTCCAAGAGGATTTGATGCTTCTGCCTCCACAATTTCTGATAGCAAATTGACAAAAGGGTCCCTTAAATGGAAACATCTTCTATTGCAGAAAGATCTTTATGTGATTTAGGAATTGATCTTGAAAGCACCCCGTACTGTTGAGTGGAGGCAAAAAACAGTGGGCTTGTTGATTCTAGGCTGTTCTTAATGACAGTTTAATCTATACAGCAGAGCAGCCTGTTAATCCCATTTCCTTTCTGTTTCTAGGTATCAGCACAAAGGAGTAAAAGCTCCTCGGAAGCAGAGTCCCGAATTTTCTGGTTAGGTCTGATTACCTGCCCTATGATCTGGGTGATATTTGCTTTCAGTGCACTCTTTTCTTTCAAAGTGAAATGGCTGGTGAGTTGACTTCCTCAACTCCGGAATAGCTCTTGCACCTTACAAGTAAATAAGTGTCATTACATTGGTGTAAATTAGTGACTTTTTTTTCCTGTGTCTCAGGCAGTGGTTGTGATGGGAGTGGTGCTTCAGGGAGCCAACCTTTATGGTTATATCAGGTGTAAAGTTGGCAGCAGGAAGAACTTGACGAGCATGGCGACCAGCTATCTTGGAAAGCAGTTCTTGCGGCAGGTAAGATGATTTCCAGGGTTTTGGAAACCCTTCAGTCATCTTTCTTTCTGTCCATAAACTTCCTGCTTGCCTAGGCATGAAAGGTAAGACTGCAAGAGTTATTTATTCACACCTAACATCTGTGTGAATTTAAGCCCCCTCAGTTAAGTCATAGAATAACTTGTTTATTATTGGCATCTAATTCTGTTTGCACTGATTCATGCTGGTCTCATGGACACATACCGTAGAAGTGGCTGGTGTATTGGAAATAAAGAATGCAGTGAAAATGGTCACAGAGTGAAATAGCTTTTGATAAACTCTGCTCCTCTTGGATGACACATTGCTAAGTTAGTCCTTTCATTGCACTGCTTCCTCTTCAGGTTGTGCTTAGCCACAAAAGGGGATGTTACACTGATCCTTGTGCTTCAGTGCACAGCTGCAGCACACATAGCTGAAAGGGCAGCTGCTGCCTTTTATAATCTTCCTCCCTTCCAACCAGCTCTTCCCAACAGGCCCTTTTCTGCCCCTGTGCTGGGCTTTCTCCCTTCTGTAGGTCCCTGCAGCAGTGGGCACAACTGTCCTATTCCACCTTCAGGCTGTTGTTTAACTTTTGCTTTGACCAGGTGTTCTGCCTGTGGCTGGCTCTATTATGCAGATTACTCTGGGGACAGTGGTTTGGCTGCCACAGGTTCACAACTGTTCACTGGAATTATTGTCCTTAGTGTGATTAGAAGCTCAAACATTGATGATCATTTCTTGGCAGTCTGTGCTGGGCTTGGCCTCTCCTGTAGCTCACTTTGCTTCTGAATGCTTTTACCACTGTGGGAGTTAACCCAGACCCATCTCAGTCTCTGGCAGAAATTAATGTCTTGCCCCAGGATGATGGCAAAGAGTCACAGTTCTCTGTTCCTTTCCTTCCTTCTGCAGACTGTGGCTAAAGAAGACCAACCGCCATCCTGAGTGTAGCAGAAGCCTCAATCCAGATTCACAGTAGTGAACAACAGGGAACGTTGCTCTGACCATGAGATTTGGGAGCTGCATACATGAGGTGTGAATTAAAAGAAGTAAATAAATTGTGCAAGACTTCAGGTTAACACTCCTAGCAGCTTATATTCGATTTTCCACTAGCAGTTTGTCTTTTAAGTCCTTTCTTTAGTTGATTAGTTAGAATTAATTTGCCTAAACTTTAAATTAATAACTATCCTAGGTGGCTCTCATACAGGTTTAGAACTACTGGATGAGTTAAGAGAAAACTGCTGCACATCCTTCTTCAGAAAAACCATGCACAAGCCGAGCCTTCTGTTACCCAAGAACTCCCCCAGTTCCTCCAGCAGTTGGTGCCTCAGATTGTTTCAGTTGTGGATGTTGCTGCGTTTTGTTCTTGGAGGTCATTGCTGCTTCTGTTACAGAGTTTAGACAGTGCTCTTTTGGCTCCACAGCTCCCTCATTCTGTGATCTGAATGGCACTGAGGTGGTTGCAGTGAAGGACATCTAAAGGAAGTATTGCTGTTGGCCTAGTGGGGGGGATCACTAAAGCCTTGTGGGAACTGCAGGAAGTGACTTCCAAACAGCTCTGGTCATTTATTTATTTACCTGAAGCATCCCTGGAAGTCTTAGTAACATCTTAAACCCCTGGATTTATGGGAAATCCCTCTTCTACCTGTATGGAGAGTGTAGCAAGAGTAAAACCAGTTTCTGAGGAAGGTTGCTGCACAATTTCAGAGAGTGAATTTGGGAGCAGTTACTGTATAACGCTGCTGAAGGGATGCATCTGACACACATGCTGTGTGGCAGCACGTGTTTGATGCTACAGGTCTCTCTAGCCAGAAGGGTGTAGAGTGATGTGATCTGCAGTTTCCTCACCAGCTCCTCACACAGGGTCACAGGGAATGTGACTGACAGGGTTCTACATTCCTTGAATCCATACAGTATGCTGTCCTTAATCCGTGCACCCCAAGGAGTCTGTGAGCTGGGAAAAAAAGCCTTTTGTAGGGTTGTGAAATGTTGACTTGCAGTGTTCACTTAAATGGCAGAAAGTGGTGTGTTTTTGTGTGAAAAGCTGTATGAAGGGGTCAGTTCCTTCTTGTCATGTAATTTTGTTCAGGGCAGATTGTACTTTCCCAGCTTTGAATGAGGTACTTTAAATGAAGAATGTGTTTTGAATAATGGGTATTGTAAATTGTGGGATTGCATTGACATGATTTATCTCCCTGTACTGTGGCAGTACCTGGGAGGTGTACATTTGTTGAACTCTTTGGATTGATACTTCCTTTTGTAAATATGTATTTATACAATCTTGAAATTAAAATGATGCTTTGTTTAACCAGACCAGATATCCCTCTATGATTCATGGCTGAGCTCTATCCGTACACTTGTGTTCTTGTAACGTAGCTTTAACAGGGGTTACTTGTCAGGTTAAACAGTGCTGGGTTTGGCACAGTTCCTTGCACCCAGAGGTCTTAAACAGTTTGCTCTGTGTGAACACTTTGTTTTGAAGTGTGCTGAAGTGGTTGTTGTGCAGAGATGAAGCAACTGATACTCTTATAAGGCCCATGTGAAGTGGATGCGATGCTTCTCAGAGGTCCCTCTGCCCAGCTCCCCCTGGCAGGTGGCAGCGTGCTACTGTAAATGCTTGTGCCACCACATAGTGAGAACTGGGCCCCATTTACATGAAAGGGAGATGATTTATTTCTAAGGAATGAATGTGAGCAGGCAAAATGAAGCCGATCATGGAAGTAAAGGTGGTGCTGCAGCCACATGGGGACGCACAAGTGCAATGG
The DNA here is from genome assembly GCF_033783945.1 of Neopsephotus bourkii. NCBI lineage: Eukaryota > Metazoa > Chordata > Aves > Psittaciformes > Psittacidae > Neopsephotus > Neopsephotus bourkii. The sequence continues at coordinate 7,065,750 of NW_026902223.1, forward strand.
GAATCCTTTCTGCTCCAGTCCAACGAGCCCCAGTTTGATGCTGCCATCGGAAGGACAGCACTGATTCTAGCACAGCTCCAACCACGAGGTAATTTTAAGATAGATGTGTTGAAAGCTTTGGGCTTACTGTTTGTTCTCCTGCTGCCAAAACTCCCCTTAGACTGCTGGAAAATAGAGGGGTTTTCTGAAAGTTGCAGTTTATTTCATCAAGGACAGAGGCATTTATTAGTATGTGCCTTTAAATATAGCCTTCTCTGGCTTATTTTTAGCCTCTTGGCAAACATTCAGTCTTTTGAGCTCCTGAGAAGCTGGCAGTTTAGTGCATTTCTCTACATGGATCGGAACCAAATTCCTTATCACTGCCCCACTTGGGTGTGAGTCTCGTTTGATTTTCACTCACACTGTGCTGGGCTTTCCTGTGGAGCAGGAAGTGGGAGTTGCCACGGAATGGGGAAATTCTCTGAATGTGCTTTTTTCACAAGCCTCTGGAATCCACACTAAGGCAGTTCCTTGAGCATTAGCTGTGTAATGGGGGCCCCACCTCAGGCCTGGGTGGTGCCTGAACTTTCAGGGTTTACAGAAGCAGAAATACTCCAAGAATAATAAAACACTTTGCTCTGAAATAGCAAAGCACACCTTGGGTGTTGCAAGCACAGCTGAAAGATGGGGTTGAAATCATCCTTATTTAACAGGAAGAGCCATTCTGAGTCCTTGGATGACAGTGTTTTGGGCCAGTGGGGTGCTTTGATAGCAGAGCTGGGGACAGAATAGCCCCTGGGGGACATTTGCTGTCTGTTTTGGGGTGGACAAAGCCTCATCCTTCCCATACAGGGATGAGCTGTTCTGTTGTTCTTTGGACATAGGCAGTACCTGTCCCTTTCTGCTGCTACTGAGGCAGTTTTGCTCTGTCTGGAGCATCTCCCCTTCCCTCTGTGCTGCTCCCTGCCCTGGGGGAGAACCACAGGGAAGGCTGGAGGGGGGATGCTGAGTGTGCATGGACAACCTGGCCCTGGGCTCTTGGAGCCTGTCTGTCTTCCCATCCATGAATTCCTTGGAGACTTGCTGGGCCTGGGAGGGCTGCAGGGAAAGGTGTATTGTAGTTGCTTGGCAGAGGCCATGGTCAGCCCTGCTCACACGGGACAGGACATCCCAACTAGCATTTCCTAAACAAAAAGCTGCAGTGACTAATGAGGAGTGACCTTTGGGAAGACCAAAGGGAGTGGGGATGCGGGCGAGGAGGGTGGATGTTGGTCAGGACCCAGTGCTGCTTCCAGGAAGGAATTTCTCACTTCCCGCCTGCCTTTCTGTGCAGACAGCCTCAAGATGGGAACAGGCATCCCTCCCCACCCTGCAAACCCCCAGCAAAGAGAGCCTCCCCACTGCCCTGATAAGACAGGCGAAGAGAAGAGAGAAAGGAAATGCTATTTCTGTTTCACTGATAGTAGCATTTTTATACCACAGAGGACACATGGGCCCATTGTTATCCGCCCGTGTGTACCCAAAGCAAGCTGGGTTCCTTCCTATCTTCTCCATGTGTACCAGCACATGGTTTGGGGCAGCTGACACTGGGGACATTCTGTGCTGTTCCTGCTGCTCAGCCATGGGCTGCAGTGCTCAGTTGTTTGATTCCACTCCTGTTTCTCAGGGGGAAGCATTGCCTTTGGGTACTTGGGGACAGCCTCTTCCTTGGCTTGCAGCACGTTACGTGTGCTCCCAGCTCTGTCTTGAATCTGCGAGAATGCATCTCTGGGTCAGACTGAACCTGTCAAACCCAAGGCTTGCCTCGAGCAGCAGCTATTTCTGTGTGCCTTGCAAAGACTGCGTGGAAATGGCAAACTCACAGCCCTGTTTCCAGGAACACCTTTTGTATCCACAGGTTTGTGGCTCACTCTGTGTCACCTGATGGGTTTTGCTGCCATTAGTTTGATGGATTCCTTCCTGAGCTCACACCAACTGTTAGTATTTGTGGTGTGCTGTGGCCGAGAGTTCCACAGATTAACACAGTTCCACCTGTTTAAGCCCAGGCTCAGCATCCACTTGCTTTTATAGCAGGAGGGTTTCTTTAGAGGGCAGGTTCCTGCAAGCCCAGGACTTTGTGTGTCTCTATTACAACATCCTGCTTGCCTGGGGTTTTAGTTTTCAATGATGCACTGGGTCTCTGCTAGGCATGTTTTATGCTGCTGTTAAGCAGCATCCTCAGTGGCAGGCCTGTGAGGGCTGTGAATGGAGCTGGCCAAGTTCATGGAAAAAGAGTTCATTTTGACTCTCCTGAAGACAAGATCCTACAGCAGTGTCAATGTTGCAGCTGTCCCCTGGGCTTTCAGAGCATGGTGAAGCATCCGACGTGCAGGTTTTATCTGCAGTAAAAGCAGAAGGGTTTTTCTGTGTTATCCTGCTTCCTTTTTGTGTAAATGACTCTGCACACTTCAAGGGCCAGCAGTCTGTGCCAGAGCAAGCCTGCCATCCCCAAAAGGTGGGTATGGTTTAAATCAAAGAGGTTTCTGGAGTCCCTGAGACAGAGGGGAGGATGTTTGGTTTCCCTCTAATGGTGCTTGGGAAGGGAAGCATAGTCAGATGGACTTCCCTTGGCAAAAGCCACATTGATGCTCTACAGCTATTCCTTATCTCTGTGAATCCTGATCTGTGGAAGTCTGAAGAGTTTGCTCAACAGGGGAGTTGGATTTTCTGCTCTGTTGTTCCTCGTATTCCTTCCAGAATCCCTAAAAACCTCCCTAAAGTCCCATCTCACACTTGTCACCTTCCACCCATCTGGCACCAGAAGCAGTCGCTTTGACTTGGTGGCTCGGTGGGTTCATCCCTAAGCACTTTGGACTCCTCCTAGAAGAAGCCTGCTGAGTTCCTCCTCTTCGTGCTGCCAGCTTATGCAAACCTCCTCCTATTTAGTTCATTTTGGGTGAGTTCTTTAGCTTGATTTTTCTCTCTCAATCACAAAGCAATGCGTAAACAACTCCATAGTAACCGCTGGAGCACATGAGTCATTCAGCTCTTCTGCCACAGGACAAACTCACTTGCCTTTGCCTACTGTTATGTTTCCAGATTAAAGGAGGGTTTAGCTGTTGAGGTGGTTACTCATGGTTTCCTGCTGAGTGTACTGATGTTGAGTCCAGCCCTTTTTTTATGGTTTGGCTTCTCCCCCATTAGAACCTCTACCCATGGACCTTCCACACTTGTTGTGTCCCCTCTGCTGTGAGGTTTAAAAAGCTATTTAAGTTTCTTGTAACTAGTAGCTGGGTTGTATTGTGCTTTTATTGGAGCCCTCCCTCACATCTGGACTCTGTTTCAGAAGGAATTTGAATTGCCCACCAAAAACTGCCTCTGGTCTTGTGAACTTCCACACCCGCTTCCCAGCATCTGGAAGCCCACTGGGCTGGAGGTGCCCAAGCCCAGCTGTGGGCAGAGATCCTGACCCAAAACCTCACCTGAAATGTCTTTGGATGAGGAAAAAACTGAACACTCTTTTGCACAGCTCTTGGGTGAGTGAGCTCTTGATTTCTTATGTTTTAAACTGCAGGGTTATCATAGAATAGGTTGGGTTGGATGGGACCTTTAAAGCTCATCTAGTCCATCTCCCCCTATCATAGGCAGGACCATCTTCAACTAAATCAGGTTGCTCAGGACTTGACCTTCCTTCCAGGGATGGGGCATCTACCACCTCTCTGGGTAACCTGTACCATTCTCTGGCTTAATTAGGATCTGGGGAAAAGGATGGGGACTTTGCTTGGATCCTGTTCCGTGCCCAGCTCAGGACCGAATCATGGCAGTGGTAGCTGGGGCAGGAGCATGGCACAGCTCTGATTGAAGGTTGGGGGATCTGGCCCTGACACCTGAGGTCTGGTTCCTTCAGCAGCCATCACAAGCCACACATGGGCTGATCTCCCTGAGCTCCTCTGCCACTGCTGCTAGTGGGGAAGTCCCAAATCCCACTGCTCCCAACTACTGCAAGAGCAGCCTCAGCACAGCGGGAGGAAAGTGGTAACATCCCTTGTGGGGTTTTTCTCTCTGTTTGTGGCTCAGTGGGAAGTGCAACGTTCCCTGGGGGTTTACCAGCCTGGGGTATAAAATCAGCCCTTCCTTTAGCACGTCTGGATAGAAATCTCTTAATCTCCCATGTGGTTAAGGGCACCATCAGCAAACATCTGGAGCAGCACTGCTGGGCTGACCCTGCTTCCAGCTCAGCCAGCCTCTGCGCAACGCAGACTTCATCCTTCTCCCATCCAAGTTTCTGTTGGCAGCAGAGGGAGCTCTTATGCTTTTTTCTTTTAATTCATTAAATAAGTAAAAACGGAGCAAAGAAAGTTTTCTGGAAGGGCTTTTTGGAAACGCCTCCGAGGATCAATCCTGTGATGTGGGAAGTGCCAGGAGCAACCAGCACATCCCGTGCGAGCATGGGACCGCAATGGGGAGGGTGTCACCATGGGTGTCACCCCTGGCTGCGGCTGCCCGGAGGGGTGACAAAGAGGAAAACAATAACCAAACCCACCTCTCCTTCCGTTACTGCTCCCTCTGAGCTTTTGGGGCTGAGCGGGGATATAAAGGGAACATGATTTCACCTCCCTGGTGTTATAGGGTGGTGTGAGCAATGCTTGAGCTGGAAAAAGTAAGTAAAAAAGCAAGTTCATTCCCAGCTATGTGTGTGTGGGGGGACCAGCTGCTGGGTTGTCTCCTCAAACAGATTCCTGTTTTAGGGAGTAAACTGGGATTTGCATAAATACTCCATAGGAAGCGATTCAGCCCAGCAGCAGGTGCCCGTGTGTTGGGAAGGGCCTTGGGAAGGACTTGGTGACCTCAAGTCTTTCCCAAGCCTCCTGTTGGCAGCACTGGGTCTGGCTGGTTTTGGTGCTGGGTGAGCAATAGCTGTCACTTGCTTGGTGACATTTCAGTGCAGAGCCACACTTTCAAATCCCCCACCCCTCATCAGGTCTGTTCCTACCCATGAACTCCCCAATCCATCACAGCCTGGTTCTGCAGTTGCTCTTCACTCCTCGTGCTCCAGGCAAACAGTTTAGCCCCTCTACTGGGGTGGTCTCACAGAGAGACGTGGAGTACAAACATCCCCAGTGTAGTTTTTGGCAACATCAATGTTTCTGGCTTCAGATGCATCAACAGGACTTGTCGCTGCATTCAGCTGCTGCCCTCGCTCCCACCTCAAAGTGCTCTTCCATGATTTTAGGATATCCACAAAACAACAACCTGGCATCAAGGCCTTGGGTTTCATTTTTACAAGGCAGGACTGCAATTTGCACACTGCAGCCTCACCCAGCTGCTATCCCCCATCCCCATTCATGCAGAGAGTGCAGCATCCACATCCCTATCTTCGTCATCATCCTCCACTAGCATGGCAAGCACCATGGTCACACATCTCATGGCTGCTGGTCTCTCTCCATGTGTGTGTAACACAGGGGTTGGACTCGGTAGGGTTTGGGGGTTTGTGTTTTCCTTAAAAGCAGCAAGAAATGAGTTCCTGTCCCCTGTGACCTGTTGTCACCACTCCACAGGAATGGCTGTGGATACCAGTACTGATGAGAGCAGCAGTATCCTGCCCTTCTTCCACCACAACAGCAACTGGAGTGAACCCTGAACTCTTGGTCTTCAGCTGCACGTTTGAGGTCTCTTGTTTTAGCAGGTGTGACACTACATTGCAAGCTTTTAAACTTGGGACTCAATGGACACATCCTGCAGGACAACCTGCAAGGCCATAGGACACCAGCAAAAGAAAGAAAATCAATTCCCTTCCTAAACCTAAATCAAGGCTGTTCTATGCCCAAATCTTCAGTGGTTATGGCACTGTGATAGTGCCTACCCACCCCAGCTCTGTACAATGCACATGGGCACCCTGCAAACACTGGAAGTAAAGACATAGCCAGAACAGAAAGTGGTTCTTGATTACTCGGACAGGAGGAAGGAGCCCTGCAAGAATTGCAGTTCCCAGGATTTTCTTTTTGCAACACTGGTTTGTATCCACATTAAACATTGAGAGTCTTTCCCTTTGGGTGTTCTTTTTCTTGGAAATCATAGAATCATAGAATAGTTAGGGTTGGAAAGGAGCTTAAGATCATCCAGTTCCAACCCCCCTGCCATGGGCAGGGACACCTCGCATTAGACCATGTCACCCAAGGCTCTGTCCAACCTGGCCTTGAACACTGCCAGGGATGGAGCATTCACAGCCTCCCTGGACAACCCATTCCAGTGCCTCACCACCCTAACAGGAAAGAATTTCCTCCTTATATCCAATCTAAACTTCCCCTGTTTAAGTTTTAACCCATTACCCCTTGTCCTATCACTACAGTCCCTAATGAAGAGTCCATCCCCAGCATCCCTATAGGCTCCCTTCAGATACTGGAAGGCTGCTATGAGGTCTCCATGCAGCCTTCTCCAGGCTGAACAGCCCCAACTTTCTCAGCCTATCTTCATATGGGAGGTGCTCCAGTCCCTGATCATCCTCGTGGCCTCCTCTGGACTTGTTCCAACAGTTCCATGTCCTTTTTATGTTGAGGACACCAGAACTGCACACAATGCTCCAGGTGAGGTCTCACGAGAGCAGAGTAGAGGGGCAGGATCACCTCCTTTGACCTGCTGGTCACACTAAATAGGTGACTTCATGGCTTGACAGGGATCAGGGGTATTTTTTCTCTAAAGGAGATGCTGACTGAAGAGCTCAGGCTTGTCCCACCTGCTTATCTCCCCCAAAACACAGCAGCAGCAGCAGCTCTTCTCTGCTCACAGCCTCATTCCCCCTGGGAATCAGTGGCCAGGTATCCTGCTTTTTACCCTCAACTGAGTGAGATCCTTTCATACAAGGAAAGTCAGAGCCCGAATGCACCATGTTATTGACCCCTTGAACTGAAAAGTGTTTCAAGCATCAAACTCACCTAGCAGAGCTATAAATCAAGCCTCTGCTTTCAGACAATCCATTCTTGCATAGTTATGAATCACCCCCTCCTTGCTTAGTCATTTTGTACCAAGAACACCTTCAAATGAATGCACTTGAGTCAAAAATCCATGAAAAATGAGAGTCCGAATGACTAAGGGAGGATTTTGCATCTGCATCCAAGTTTGGAAACAAATATGGGCATTTGTAGGGAGAGCAGTCATCCTCCAAATATTCCTGCAAAGAAACCCCATGCAGGGAATGACTAATGGGCATGGACAGGAGCAGGCTGATCCATACAAGTGCCCAGCGAGGAGCCCGCAAGGAGTTTGGCTCCACCTTGACCTATGCAGCAGATCTGGGTGGGAGAAGGTGGGTTTCTTTGGAAATAAAGATTTCCCTGTTGTCTGATGGCCTTTTGACAATCAAGGACCTCAGAGAGCAAAGCGTGCAGCAACCCGGTACCATCTGTGCTATGCTGGGGATCATGGCAGCCATTGGGATGCAAACAGAGGATGTCCTTGCTTCTAGAACACCAAGGTTGCCCTTTTCTCCTCTTGGGAAAGTCCTTATAATGTATTGGCCATGCTTAGGGTGCTCTGGCAGTAGGATAAACTCAACGTTCTGCACTTCCATTGCATCAAGGTGTTTCAAGGGCTGGGATCCCTGTGGGTTTGGGACAGGGAAACTGGTAACTCAGGGCAGACCCATAACACAGGCACAAGCAGAGTGTATCCAGCTGTATTCTTCTGTGAGAGAGATGTTCCATGTCAGAGCAGCACAACACTCCTGTGCCTAACCTGGCTGGTTGCATAGCTCTTGGTGTGTCAATGCATGGGATGGTCATGCTCATAATCTGGATGGACTTTTGCCAGCTCAGGAACCCACTGCTTGGCTGAGCCCATTGGTGGCAGAGGACAGGGCTGCCCAGTGATTTGCTTGTGCCAAAGCTGTGGTGAGCAGCTTGACCCTATGCTTGCTCCCCTCCCTGTGTATGCTTTTGCCTGGCTGGATCCCGCTCCATCCGTAGTTGCACCCAGGGAAAGATGGTTTGGGAATAGGTCCATGTCTCTGTCTTGGGTAATGAAGTTTGGACAAGGGAATACTCACCATTCAGGGGATACATGCCCATGTGGGGCTCGGAGAGCCAGGCAAAGAGCACCCAGTGGAACAGGGCTCTGATGCTGCTGTCCTCCCTGCAGACCCTTGCAGCACTTGGTAACAGCCACATTATTCATCTCCTCCTGTCTTTGTGCCAACTGTAATACCTGACACCATGGACAGGTACCCCCAAGCACAGAAGGACACAGCAACAGCCCTGAACACACCAGGACAGGGAAGCCCAAGCAGATGGCACAGGCATCCACACAGCACTCACTGCCCAGGCACCTGGTGTTGGACCCGTGTGGATGCACAGAGGCACAGGTGGGTACTAAAAAGCACCCCAGCACGGATCCCACATGCAACACATCCTCCCAGCTTTGAGGTGTGCTCACACACGTGGACACACACATGTATATGCACACATACATAAACACATATATGTGTTCTCCACAGTGCATCACCCAGATGTGGTTGCAGTGCATTCCTGAGCCAAAGGCAGGGTCCGGGCTCTGTGGTGCCAGCTGCTCCTCAGGGAGGTCTAACAGCCTCCAGCTGCAGAGGATGAGCTCAGCACCGGCCAGGCCGAGCGAGGCTCCACCTTCTGTGAGCCCTGGAAGCGGTGGTGGAGGTTGCTGCCATCTCATCAGGCAGTGGTTCAACATCAAACCACCTTCACTCCGTTCCTTGCCCGCTCAACCCCTGCGTGCTGCCAAGTGAGAGGGGGTTCATGGCCATCCCCTGTGCAGTGCTCATGGATTCAGTGTGGATTTCATGGATTTCTGAGCTTCGGCGACTGCTTATCTTTGGTTCAGGGACACTCAGAGGTGCGGAGGCACCAGGGTCCTATAAGCCCCACTTGGGGTGGATAACGGCAGTGCACAGGCACAGCCGCCTCTGCCTCCTGAGCATCCTCCTCCCAGCCTGGGAGCACCCTCAGCCCCAGATGTGAACCCCACAGCTCAGGTCTCTCCCAGTCGAAGTATGTACTGGAAGGAAATTCCAGCTCAGACCCCTCCTGGCAGAGCTCTCGGGCTGTGCAGTTGTGGTTTGAGCACACAGGACCTCTGACTTACAGCTGCAAATATCTTGTAGTTACACAAGAGGAAGCAACACAGCTAATGTGCATGGGAATTATCCTATGTCCTAAAGCTTTGCTGGGCCTGGAAGCCATCTGCGTGACCCTTCCCGGGGTCGGAGGTGAGACATTCCGTTTTCCCTGTGTCATTGGGAATGAAAAGCAGAAGCCTGGCTGGTGCTCGAGACACACAGTACGTGTGTCAGAGCGCTGCGAGATGTTTGCTTTAGACACGATGTGAGAGTGCATCCAGTGAGGAGTCCTGCAAACACGTGGCTGTGGGATGTGTCATGGTCCTTCAAGGAAAGGGTGAAAGGAAATGAGCACAACTGAAGGGGTGAAACCTTGGAATTCTGTAGGACACAGCAGCTGCGAGGGGGAAAGTGCCTGGAGAGAACTTAGAATGCAGAATGTGGATATGAAACTGCACTGGCTGGATGCTTAACTGTAAGGTAGAATCGTAGAGTCATAGAATAATTAGGGTTGGAAAGGACCTTAAGATCATCCAGTTCCAACCCCCCTGCCATGGGCAGGGACACCTCAGACTAAACCATCTCACCCAAGGCTCTGTCCAACCTGGCCTTGAACACCAGCAGGGATGGAGCATTTACAACCTCCCTGGGCAACCCATTCCAGTGCCTCACTACCCTAACAGGAAAGAACTTCTTCCTTATATCCAATCTGAACTTCCCCTGTTTCAGTTTGAACCCATTACCCCTTGTCCTATCACTACAGTCCCTAATGAAGAGTCCCTCCCCAGCATCCCTATAGGCCCTGTTCAGGTACTGGAAGGCTGCTATGAGATCTCCATGCAGCCTTCTCTTCTCCAGGCTGAACAACCCCAACTTTCTCAGCCTATCTTCATACAGGAGGTGCTCCAGTCCCCTGATCATCCTCGTGGCCTCCTCTGGACTTGTTCCAACAGATCCATTTCCTTTTTATGTTGAGGACACCAGAACTGCACACAGTGCTCCAGGATGTGCAGCTTATTGCATTCAGACATACTTTCACTGGTAGCTGGAGAGTGCTGGTCATTAGTAACCAAAGTGGCTGGTTTAAATCAACTGTTGTAGTACTTTGGTTTAAAACAACCCCTTTCAGGTGAAGTCAAGCCCACCTAATTTTGACCCCATGGGTTGCCCATGAGCATCCCTCAAGACACCCACCCAAATGGGATGCCCAAGGAGTCGCAGCACCCCAGGAGCACTCAGCAGGTAGGTTTGAGATGTCCAGCTTGGGGTGTGACAAACATCCCAAAGAGCCTGTTCCTCCCCAGTTAGAACAGAACAGAATGATACTTTCTATATCCAGTTACTCAAGATGGAGCTGTTCATCCCTTTGCTGCACCTTTCCTTCCTACCAACACAAGCAGACATTCCAATAAACCAGGGCACATCCCAGCATTCCAAGAAAGTTCCTGGCTCTTCTCCTCTGGTGGACTTTTTGGGGGAAGACCTGGGCTGGTTGCATAGTTCCATGATGAGGAAGGTCATTGTGGGCTTATTGTGTTGAAGGTCATCATGGGCTTGTGTTGGACCAGTGTTGAAGACATCAGACTGGAACCTTTTATCCTGGGTGCTGCCCAAATGTGGGACAAAAGGACAGACTTTGCCTTGATGCACAAGATGGGAGACAAGCAGTTGATGATGACCATGTGTGGAAGCAGTAAGGCCATGCCAGCCGTCATAGGTCATAAAGATGCCTACATGAGCTGATGGGTGCTGAGGTCCTTGTATAAACCCTTCAAACCTTCTCCTGACCCATCCTTTGGAGGTGGTACCTCCAAGATGGGGTGGTGAGTCCCAGACTGGCATTTTCCTCCCCCAAAAGTCCCATCCATGAACTGGGAGAGGGGAGGTGGGCTGGCTCTCATTGGGCTGTTTCCTATGGGCGATGGATGGGCCAGCACAAGGAGAAGGGGAGGAAATCACCCTGGAGAGGCGGCTTCTTCACTGCAGCTTGTGCTGCTCCAAGGCAGGAAAACTGCCCTTGACTTCCCTGTCCCATGGCAAACCAAGAGGTTGTTTTGATGTGCTGGGAGAGGCGCTTGGGGCTGCCTGAAGAGCTCATTGGGACACACACGTTTCCATCACTCCCATCCCACCAAACAGCCAGGGGTGACTCAGATTTCCTGGAGATGCTCTTATCTCGTCCTGCCCAGCGCTCGCTCAGCAGAGAGGGTGAAACAGCAGCCCTGGAAAGGCTGCCCTCTGCCCTTTCACAGCACGATGGAGGCTTCCTGGCTCTGTGGCTCCCACACACGAGAGCTCAGCTCCACCGGGTGAGGAAAGGTCATGTTGGGATGGGCATGGATAAATAATCCCACACAGTCCTCAGCAAACCCCTCTGAAAGCTCTGGGGCATTCATGAGAGCGTGCCATGACATGGACCACACTGGCATCGCTGTTAACCAGCATCAAACAAAGGCAGAGCTGGGGGTACAAGGCAGCACTGCCCCATGTGTGTGGCTCTGGCAGGGCAGTACCATCTTGCTGTTTACATTTAGAATCGTGACATTAACCCATTTCTAATTCCAGGCTTCCATCCTTTGCTTTTTCATTACCAGCCTCACTCAGCATCACTTCTTACCATGGTCCTTGGTGGCTGTGGACGTGGCATTTGCTGCCCTCAGAGGCTGTATTTGCCTCTGGGGTTAAAAACAGCTGAAATTTAACATTTTGCCCTTTGACTTGCAGCTTTCTCTGATCACGACACAAATTCTCTGCGTTTCCATCATAGTTTCAACCCTTTCTAAGGAGCTCGGTGGCCTCAGCTCCCTGCCTCAGTTTCCCCAAACAGGGCTGTCAGCGTATCCACCTCACACAAGCATTTTCCCAAGGACAGTGCTGTGCAGTACACATTGCCATTGTGCTTTCCCTCCATTTGGCATGCTTGGACCACACCAGCAAACCCGTTTCCTTGCCTGTGAGACCTCTTGGATGCGATGCTGAGCCTGAGAAGTGAGCAAGGACCAGCCTGGGCGAGGAATGACTCAGAGACACCTCCACAGGCATTTCCTTGCTGGATCCCTCTGGCTGTGCACGGAATTAGCACCTCTGCCTATAAAACAGAAACCCTGGAAATGGTGACGTTGCCCTTGCGCATCGCAAAGGCATCTGCAAAGGGCCACAGCCCAGGTGGGAAAGGTGGTGCTGGGTCAGTGCCGTACATGAGGCTGCACAATGGACCCGGGTTTGTAGGAATAGGGTTTAGTGTAAGTGATACAGCAATGTTTGGTCAGGATGGGCCGGATCTGTGTCACACCAGCAATGGCTTTGGCTTCCTGCCCTGCCTGGAGCTGCAATGGGTCAGATTGTCTCCTTGTATCAGCCCAAGGCTGGAGCGCCTCTCCCCAGGGAAGGGGGCTCCCAGAGGAAGCGATTATTCATTTCCAGGAACACTGGAACCAGGGAAAGCTCCTGGAAGCCTCCTCAGTGCTTGATGTCAATGTGTTTCCTCCACACCGTGACTACTGTGCAGGAAGGGGGCAGTGAGCCCTTGTGCATCACTGCCTGGTGCCACCAGGACTGCCCGCACAGCTCCAGGCTGGGCTGATCCCTGCAATAGCATGGCGAAATGGCACTGTCCAAGAGCGGCCAGGCCTGCAGGACACCACCTCTGCAAGGATGGGCAGTCCCAGACTGCTCCAGCTGGGGTTTACAGCAGTGTAGGTGAATAACCTTGTCTCTCAACTCCTCCGCTCCCCCTTACACCAGCACAAACGCTCAGCATCCACAGTTCCTGTGCCAAGATGTGTCACAGTATAACTACACACTGAAAAGCCCCTCTTTTTGCTTATTGTGAGCCCTCATCCTCCCACTTTCCTCAATACATCCCTGCAGGACTGAGACCTGGGTTTGTCTGCTGCCATACCTCCTCTTCATGGCTCCCTTGGTTGCTCCTAATCATAGAATCCCAGACTTGTTTGGGTTGGAAAGGACCTTAAGATCATCCAGTTCCAACCCCCTGCCATGGGCAGGGACACATCACCCTGGACCATGTCACTCAAGGCTCTGTCCAGCCTGGCCTAGATGAAAGCTCTTCCCTTCAACCACCCATCTGCTATCATCTCTCTGGGGTGGGGGACCAGCATCCATGGTGCAGGTGGAACAACATCATCCTCAGCTCTGATCCCTTTTCCTCCCCTCTCCCTGGTTTGGTGGGAACTGGATGCACCACCAGCGCTCCTTGCCTCTGTCCCTGCTCCTCCCAGCACAGGGCTGGGACAACAGAAAAAGTGACCTCAGTGCTGAAACTCCTGGCTCTGCCTCTCGTGTGCTCGCCAAACACATCCTTATTTATGATGCTCCATGAAAACAGTTACTGTCACTACCACAGAGGCTCAGCTGCAGGAGCACCCAGGTTCCCTGCTGCTTGAGGGGGAGAGGGATGGAGGTCCCAGGACATGCACCAGGGATGGGGATGGCTCATGTAGCCCCAAAACACTGCTCATCCATGAGAGGCTCAGCTCTGGGGTGATGAGCAGCCCCATTCCCAGCTCCTGGGTGGAGCTGCTGGGCTCAGATGTGCTGGTTTCTGGCTGCTGTTTGGGGCGCATCCTCCCTATCTTACCCCAGCTCCGACCTTGATGCCTTCCAGCTCCCACCCTCTGCCTCCACCCTCCTGCTCTGTGACCGCAGCCTCAGCACTGGGATTGTTAAAGCCTGCTGCTAAACAAGATGAAGCTGTGCTCTCCCTCCTCCCCAGCCTTCACCCTTCATTCGAGGACACAGAGGAGCCGCACTGCTTCCTCCAACAGGGTGACTCCCTAGGCAGGGAGGAGGGAGAATCTGCAGGATGTGACCCAGCACTCCCAGCTCCTGCCCCAATGGGAGAGCCCAGGGGGGAGCAGGCAATGCCTGCACGGGTGGTCAACCCACCCCTCCCTTCATGCAGCCCCCTGAGGCTCTCATGGCAGGAGAGGCACCATTACACACTTCCCAAACTCGTCTGCTGCTTGCCAGAGGTATTACTCAACCCAGACACAGCGCGAGTGTCCAAATCCCTTTCCCTTGTGCAACTGGGTAAGGAATTACACATGGATTCCCGCAGGGAGTCCTCACCCACCTGCTGCAGGTGAATATCAACTGCTTTCCATGTGAGATCTGAGCTTCAGCTAGAAAACATCAATTCTGCACCTAAAGGCACTTGCGGCAGGGACTGACCTGGCAGGACATCACAGTGTGCAGGGATCTATGGGGATGTGGTCCAGTTCCCTCCCTGTCCCTCATCACCCACACAAGGACCAGCAGAGGGGAAGCAGCTCTGGGCTCAGAGCACACAGATTCATGGTGTTGCTGAAGGGAAGGAGGATTAGGGATGGTCTGAAACCCCCATAACTCCCTGGTGAACAGGCTCTTGCCCAGCCTCCTCCCACAGACTCCTCTCCTGCACTTTGTGATAGGAAGCAAACTGGAAGCTTTAGGAGGAATCACGAGCTCCCCAAAGCATTGTGTAGAAAATATCCATGAGGTCAGCCTGTTCTTGCTCCTGCTGTTGCAAAACCTTTTCCTTTGTGGCTTTCCAGTGTAATGCACAGAATGCGTGATGAAATCCCCCTCCTGCCTCAGCAGGCTGGAGCTCCGGCTGCCTGCCTGGGTAGTTTTAACATATACAGAGGTAAAAGCATGTTTAGAAGTCCTAAGGGTCAGCCAGATGATACACAGGTCACACCAATCCATGTACACAGGTGATGCTCTGTGGCTGTGTTGGTGCCTGGTGCTGCTCTGCATCCTCTGCAGGGATGCGCACACCAGTGCCTAGCTTGCTGGGGTTACAAAGGCACATGAAAAGCACCAGCTGAGCTGTTATTTAATGGTTAAGACCAGTAGCCAGCTTTTATAAGGCCTAAGATCAGCTCCCTGTGCTAACAGGATTAGTCCTGTTCCAATGTCAAGATGGCAGGAAAGTGTGTGTGGATGTTATGGTTATTGTGGTTTTTCTACAGCAGCATCAGTATATTCTCTGGTGTATCCAACACTTTCACATTCTTCTACTATATTTGCCTATCAAAAAGATGAGAAAAGAATCATAGAATGGTTTGGGTTGGAAAGGACCTTAAGATCATCCAGTTCCAACCCCATGCCATAGGCAGGAGCACCTCACATTAGACCATGTTGTCCAAGGCTATGTCCAACCTGGCCTTGAACACTGGCGGGGAAGGAGTGTAACATCCCCTTCTCTCACTTGCAGCTTAATGCCTGTGTTTAGGATATAAACTAATGGGAACTGCCCAGCTCCAGGTGGTTAATTTGACAAAAAAACCATATGTGAATGCAAAAGCCACAGGCAGCACCCACCCAGGTCCCCATAGCACCCATCCCTGACCCCTTGGCTGTTGTAGGGGCCACAGAGTGGGTGCTGAGCATTGGAAGAGGCTGCCCAGGGAAGTGGTGGAGCCACCATCCCTGGGGGTATTTGACAGACGTGTGGATGTAGCACTGAGGGCCATGGGTTAGTGGTGGACTGGGCAGTGCTGGGGTGAAGGTTGGACTCGATGATCTGAGAGGTCTTTGCCAACCTAAATGATTCTATGATTAAAAAAACAACAACAAATAACAAGATCTTCCCTTCCCTGGGTTGGGCTCAGCACAGCCCCTGGCTTTCACCTACAGCAAGGGATGCTCAGCAGCAAACCCATCCTGGGGACCGCAGTGATGCCTGGCAGCATCCAGCCAACAACACCAACCCATCCAAACCCAGCAGCCTTCATCAGCTGCCCATGAAGGGATTCTGTGCTGGAAGTCCCAGCCTCTCCTCCTGGCACAGACACGGCCCAAGCCAAATCCAGAGATCTTAGTAGCATTTCCCAGCAGCAGCCCTTCCCCAGTTAAAGGCAGGCTTTGATGCTGCTGGTAACCAAGAGCTGCTGGGAGGACAAGGAGGCGTTTAAAGTGGTTTTCTTCCTGTAAAAGAAATTTCTCCCCTTTCTCTTTTTTTCCCCTATTAAAGGTCATGGGATTGTCTGCCAGCCAAAGTGCCTGGGATTCATGGAATACCTGAGCCAAAATTTGCCTTTTATTCTGGTGTCTAATGAGTAGGTTCTGGTTAACGCTGGGTTTAATGGGAATCCCACGTTTCTGTGAGCCAAAGGAATGAGCTGGGTCAGCACCACGTGGAGCAGCATCAATCCCTGGGCACAGGCTCATAAAATGAGAACATTTGGGGTTTTTTAGGGATTCTGGTTTTGCTTCAAATCTTCTGGATGTACCATATCTGATGAAGTGAGCCTGTTTGGTTGGAGCGGCTTAAATACATGTCCCTGTTATTAATTAAACTTCCCAATCTGTCAGCAAAATAGTGTGTTTGCTGCATGGAGCAAGGGATTAATTCCAGCTCTTTGGACACCCAGATGGGTGCGATAACCACTGAAAAGGCTCATCTCCATTATCCATGGAGCACTAAGTACTGCACGGAGCAGATCACCAATGGAGCTGGCATGGGGCTATGTGCTGTTTTGGGCATTGAACTGGTGTTTCGTTCAGAGGGTTGGATGTGGGTATTTTGTTGAGGCTATGGGAAGGGTGACAGCAATTGAACTGTATAGGGACAGAGGGATGGATGGAGCAGCACCACAGCAAGTAGGAGGACTCTTTCTAGTTTCTGTGGTGTTGGTGTGGGAGCAGGATGGGGATACGGTACCACCACTGTCATAACAATAGGACTTGCATCAGCTGCACAGGAAAACAAACACCCCTGTGGGTAGGCAGTGAGGGGTCAAAGAATCATTAGGAGAGACAGATGAGCCTGTACAGGACAACAGGGATGACTGGAGGCTTGTTTCCTAAGGAAATGAGCTCTGTGTAAGTGCACACAGTTCCTGGGTCTCCACTGGTAGTTTTGAAACCAGCTGGCTGGTTCAGCTGGAGCTCATCAAAGAAGGAGAAATACCCCTGACATTCAAAAGCCCCTTCCCAGGGTGTGCTGTGTGATGCTCAGCTGGTGGCACTGATTGAGGAGGAGGCTTTAGGGTATAAAGGCACCTTCAGCAACAGGGGTGGATTTTCACCTCCCATTTTAGGGGGTGCTTGAGGTGCTTTATGTTGTCATAAGTACCCAGCAATGGCCAGATCTGTTCCTGAGTGTGTTCTAGGGTTCAGTAGCTGTCTCGCCTCAAGCAGAAACAGCAGATGGCTCCCCCATCCAGGTACTGGGGCTCGGAAAGTGGTGGCAGGGCAGGAGATGTTGGGTTGAGAACTGTAGAAATGGGGATGGAAAGAGAAAGTAAAGGCAGGAAATTGGGGAGGAGACCTGAAAAGGGGAATGGTGAGCTGAGGGAATCAGCTTACAGAGAGAGAACAGGTATTGAAAGGGGAAAACAGGGGCTGTGGGCAAACCCTGCCTGTATCCACTGCACAGCTCCCACTTTTTGCAGTGGGTGAGACTGGCCTTCTGTAAAGGAACCCCTTCCTTTAGACACTTGTTTATTTAGTTAACCAACCCCAAATGCACTGGGTAAGGGAGAAGGCTGTGAACAGTGTGCACAGCAGGTACGTAGAGCTCAGCTGGCCTGTGTATGTGCAGCACTGGGAGGACAGGGATTAAATATATCTCATTAACTCTCATTGTGGTGTTTGCTTTAAGATGCATGGCTTTGCATCCTGCCCAATGCTACCTAAAGCAGTGAGCTCTGAGTGAAGTGTCTAACACCTGAAGCCAGATTGGAATCCTTTCAGTCAGGCTCCCATTGACTTCAAGGGCTCTCTGAAGCTGGGTGGTGAGGCAGCAGTGGCTGCATTGTGTCTCTATAGTAACCCAGTGTTTGGTGGCAGTGAAGCAGCTTCCTGCAAGCTGCTCCTGGCCTGGGTGTCCCTGAGGAGCAAAGCAGGAGGCAAAGTGTTTTGGCCACTTAGCATCAAGTGATGTTCTATTTGTGGGTGTAAGCTTTGTAGCCCCATGTAAGAAAAATGGATGCTTTTTTAAAGGATATCCTGGAGCCTTCAGAACAGGATGCCTTCAACAGCCTGACACGGATGGAAGCACCTTCTATCAACACCTTCAGAAACCCATGTGCAGGTAAGGGCTGGGGAGTGCCCTGTGCCATAGAGGATGCCAGCTTTTGTGTACCACCAGTGTGGGAGTTTACCCAGCATTGGTTTCCTTCCTTATATTTGTTTCTTATTTATAAACTTGAATATCAACTGGGTTGAAATTTAAACTGGAGAAATACCAGTGAACTCCATGTCTGCAGCTGGCCAAGGTGAGATGGACTGAGACTGTGATTAGAGCTGTCTTGTGCTAAATGTGACTCATCAGTGTTAATGCTTGACTAACTTGCTTTAACTAACTGGTTAGCTCTGCTCTTGGCTTGTTACTGTGCTGGGGTCAGCATTCCCTGTGCATGCCCTTAGGGACTGGGGGAACCTTACATTTCACCCTGAATCTCTGCAGCTGCAGTGAAGTCAGGAGTTGCCTCCTTGGGAAATGGGATGCATTCCCTGAAATACTTGAAAACAGGAGGATTTTGTTATGGGCAGCTCAGCACAAAGCAGTGACACTCACTTGAGTTGCTTGGGGCAGGTGTAAGTTCCCTCTCCACTGGTCCCAGCAGTTGAGTATGATCAGTGGCTAATTACAGCCATTAGCGGCTCATTTTGGGCTGGCTGCTTAAGGCTTCACTGCCTGTGCAATGTCGAGCCAGGGTATGTGTGTTTGCAGCAGGTAGCTTTGTGCGGTGCCTGTAGCATGAGCACCGTGAACATTAAATATGACTTTGTGTGCTTCAACCAGCAGAGGCATGAGAGCCTGCCCCTGTGTGTGTGTGATGGGCACACCTGCACGAAGGAAGTGAACATGTTAAGTGAGCATGGAATTATGGCATAGAATGGTTTGGGTTGACCTTAAAGCTCATCCAGCTCCAACCCCTTGCCATGGGCAGGGACCCCTTCCACTGGAACAGCTTGCTCCAAGCCCCTGTGTCCAACCTGGCCTTGAACACTGCCAGGGATGGAGCATCCACAGTTTCCATGGGCAACCTCTACCAGTGCCTCAGCACCCTTGTAGTGTGGAGCACCTATTTCTGCTGGTTCCTCCACCCTGTCCATGCATCCTGCTGCAGGTGTCTGTTGCCCCCCATGTGGAGGGGTTATAACAGCACTGATTGCTGTGCTCAGGCTGTGGATGGCAGAAATGCTGCTGCAGTGAAGGGATGCTCTTTATGGCTCCGCTAGCTTGTACTTGGAGAGGTTTTGCTGCTTCCCAGCCCTGCTTCTGGGTGGGGATCACGGCTGCTCCGCTTGTAGCTTTTATTGTGCAGCCTTGCTTTGTCCCCAGGGATGAGGTGTGCTTCTTGGGGAGCTGCTTTTCACCCTGCTCCGCTGAGTTTTGCTGGGGTCACTGGTCAGCAGCGCCGGAGGGGACAAAGGCTTGTGCTGTATGGAGACAGACAGGCAGATGTGGATGTTATGCATTTGGAGCCCTGCCCAGGGGAACATGGAAAGCAGATGTTGGACCGGTGACCTGTTGGATGGGCCCTTGCTTCCTCCTGTGCCTTTGTGGTCTGGCTTGGACAGAGCTGGAGTCAGTAACTGTAGAGGCTCGGGTGAGTTCAGCACAGCCCTGGCTGGTTTGGCTGAAAGGAGGGTCTGTTCCCTTTGCACTCTGTGTAGTGGAAAAACACATCCCGGAGTCACGTTAAAAGGGATTGAAGCATGATGAGGAAATCAAGGTGCTCTCGCTACTTTCCCTTGTCCTTGAGGCTGCTCTAAGTTATCCTGGGGTGACCATGGGGTAGCATGAGGTAGTTGGGGTATTGGGTGTTCCTCCACCCATCCAGAGCTATTCCCATTCATTTGTTAGACATCACCTGGGGCTGATGCTGGTTATCTGGATTTAAGAGCCAGCCTCTGGTCCTCCTGCATCTTCCCACAGACTGGATGGAAATAGAAGGTTTGACCTAAATCTTCTGATCCATCTGAAATTCAGACCCAACATGAGACCCAAGTAGGTGAGGCAGAGCCCCACAAACTTGGAGTTCTATTAGTGAAGTAGTAGGAGATACCTGACTTATTTCCTTTGTGGTGTTCTGTCACCTAACACTTGCTCACTAGACCATGTTATATCCTGCTCCTCCCTATGACAAAGGGACCTATTAAACTCTTCAGGGCCATGCAGCAGTTGGGGCTGGGTGCCACATTGCCTGGATGCACTACCAGAGTTTCTGTAGTGTGTGATGTCCTGAGCATCCCAGGTAAACTTGAGCTAAGGCAAATAATCAGCACCGAAACAGGGGTGCAGCCTGTGTCTCGTGAATAGCAGTGGGCTTTTGGGTCTGGGTTGGCATCATTTGCTGATCTCAGGGTATGAATGTAAGAAGAGGAGGAGCTGCTAAAACAGGGCAAAGAACCCTTTCCCTCCCCAGAACACAGGATGCAGTGATTCCAGGTGTGCAGGGACCCAGGTGTGTTTACAGCCTGGCTGGGTTGGTGCTGGTGTGGGATGGGGAGAGCCCCATTGGGCTCCAAACACTGCACCCTGTGTCCTATGGTGGGGTGCGACATTCCTGCAGCTCGGATGCGGCAAAGGACCGTTTGCTGTGGAACAGGGAGGTGTCTGTGTGAGCTTGCTGGCCTTCTGCAGCCTCGGGTTTCTCTGCTGCTTGAAGAACTGAGGAATTAACGTTCTGCCTTGCCCATAGACACTTACTGTAGAGTCACAAAGGGGTTTGGTAATGTGTGGCTGGAGAGAGGAGGCAGAGTTGCTATAGGGAGGGCATGATCAGCTCTGCTGAGAGAGAAAACATCATACACATAGGAGTGGTTTTCCTTGTAGAGTGAGGAGCAGCACTGTTGTGAAATACACACTGGAGAGGATGCTTCGAGGGACTTGTGCCTTTCCTGCTGTAAGCCATATGTGTGGCTGGAACAGCTTCAGCCCTGGATGACTTTCAGGCCAGATTAGGAGCACTAATTGGATCCAAATGCCCTGATTTTGCTCCTCTGAACATGGATTATCCCAAGTCCAGTGAGTGGTTTGGGGAGTTAAATGCCTTTTGTATGGCGTTGAGTCCTGCAGGTGATGGACTGGATGTGGCTGATGGAACAGAAAGGAACCTCACTCTGGAAGCTCAGCATCTTGGAGAGGGCTTAACCATTTGCTAAGGAAACTCCAGCCCAGGGTGTGTCATGGCTGGCAACACAAACCTCTGGATGCTTATAGAATTAGTGATCTCTATTTTGTTTGAGGGTAACTCTTTTGGCATCAAACAGCTTTAGGAAGCACTCAATCTGAAGCATCTCTTCCCTACCAGCTCAGGGGAAGGGCAGCCCTGTGGGGTACCTGCTACAGCAACTCCTTGCTTCTGTTCTTGGATTTTACCCTCTTATTTTGGGAATAAAAGGGAAGATGCTGGGATGATCATGTTCTGATTCTCGCTTTCATTTTCTCTGCAGTGGATGGAAGGGCAGAAGGAAGCAGAGGGTGTAGTAGGGCTGAGCAGAGCACTGCAGAGGGCTGAGCTGTTCTCCAGGGACAGCTACACAGGGATTCCAGGAATACTTCCTTGCTCAGGGCTCAGGAAGGAGCGCTGGAAGATTTAATTCAGTGATGAGCAGTTGTGTTTCTGAAGGAACTGGTGTGCAGGTTTCTTTGGAGTTGCTTTCCTTTGGGAACCTGATCGGAATCCTCCTTGTAGGAATGTGTGAGGAATGTAGGGAACATGCAAGCAAATACCTTGAGGGTATTGTAGAAGAGCAGTGCACAAGGTTTTGACTGTGGATGATGATCTGAAGGCTGCAATGTGAGAGCATGTGTGTCCTGCTGGTACCTCTGGCCCTGCTGAGTGGATGCCTTCTGGCCCCGTGGCAACAGATGGGTCCAGGGCTGAGTCCTGCTGATGGAGCAGCCTGTGTGCAGCACCTTATCTGCAGAAAAGGGTTAACAAGATCCCTGCCAGATGCTCTAGAAATCACCACAGATGTCTTCAGATCATTTCAGATCACCTTACCTTTATTTGGCACGGCTGGCTGTAGCAGTGCAGCCTTCAAGTCTGTGTATCTGGGAAGTGTATGTCTGTGCATGCCTAGCTCTATTCCTGACCTCCTCACCTGGATTCACCTCGTGACCTTCAGACTTGCATCTTTTTCCCCCTTATCCATGTGTTTCCACAGCTTTGAGAAGGTTGCTGCCATCTAAAGGGTACAAAGGGGTTGCTCTACAGCTGCACTGGTGTGCACTGAGTCAGGGCGTCCTGGTTCGGATGCCTGCGAAGGTCTCTTTGGGATTAGGTGTGCTCTTTGTGCTCTTCTGAGCAAAACCTGTGCCTAATCTCCAGCTTGTGGTTAAAAGCAGTGCTGAGTGACATTGAATCAGTAGCCAACGGCCTAAAAGCTTAACCATGTCACTGAAGTGAGCAGAGGTTCAGTCATTGGCTTGTTAGGACTGGGTGAGGGCTGCTTTCCCCTTTGAGATGTGGTCTAAAGATGGGGAGGATTTCCTGTGCTGAGTGAAAGCGTTGACAAAGTGATCCCAGATGGCAGACATGGGAAGGGTCACACAAGTGGTGGCATTAGTGCTCTGCCTCTTTCCTTGCTGTCAGAGCTGTTCACAGCTTCATTAGTTAAAACTGACCTTCCAGCTTTGGATCATGAAGGAAAGGTTTGCTTAGGGAAGGGCTGCTCGAACCCAAAGCCAGCGCTTGTGGGGTTGTTCTGCTGTGCTCCTTTGGCATTCCTGATGGATCTATGGGCTTGCGTTTTGCCTTTTAAGATGGATAAATTGTTCTGTGGTGTTCTCCTTCAGCTTTGTTCAGGCCAAGGGCTTGTTAACATGTAGGAAAATGAACTCATCAGGAGGTTGCTCCAAGTGACCTCCATCACTTGGGTCATTCAAAGACACAAACCTTGCCATAACCGAGCAACCACAACTATTGGAGGGCTTTTCTTTCCTGGACATGTAAAACCTTTATCCTTGTGTGCAGCCTGCTTTGACAGCAGCATTGCAGGCTCTGGGGCTGGGGGAAGCTGTGGTGAGTTGTATGGGGGGGAAATACATTCAGAAGAATCTGCTATAGCTAAATCACTTGAGAAAGTCATTTGAGTGAATCAATGCCACAATCCATGTGGGTAAACCAACCCAAGTGCAGGAGAGGCTTTGCTGCTTGTAGGCACTGTCCCCTTCCCGAGTTGTATTTGGTGCTGGGGCCATGCAGGGTTTCCTTTTATGCCCTCACCTTTGTTCTGTTTGTTGTTCAGGAGGGAGGGATGTGGAAGCTCCCTCTTGGGTGTCCTGGTTTTCCTAAGGGTGGGCCGAGGGGATGTTCTCTTCCCCTGGAAGATTAATAGTACAGACCCGGTATTCCTGTTCTCCAGGCTGATTTGAATGGATGCTGAACATTCCCGCCTCACATTTCTGGCGTGGCAGGCGGGTGTCGCAGCCTTGTAGCATCTTCCTGCTAAAAGCAGATGCTATTTCAGCCCCTGGCTCACGTTGCAGGCTGCATGCAGAACAGCTCATGGACAGAAAGGAGCGCGCACACACCCTGCTCCTCCTGCATGGCATCTCCAGGGAATGCGGGGTGTGCCGTGGATGTGTGCTGGGCTCTCAGAACAGGCACGTTGGAGTGGAGAGATGACCTTGTCTGTCCGCTCCTGCTCCATTTCAAAGGGCCAGGGTGCTCATGAAGGGCTGGGGTTTGCAACCCTGAATGCAGCAAAGCCAAAACATGGGCTTGGGCATCACTGGAGCGAGGATTTTAGTGTACAAAGCAATACTTTTGGCTTGGAGATGGGGAAATACTTGGGCAATGATGTGTCCAGCTGGAGTGAAGCGCTGCTCAGTGGGAGGCAGTCTGGGGCTGTGCAGAACCCCAGCCAGGAGCTAAGGCACATTGGGGTGAGCATAGAATGCTGTGCCTTGAGGCATGGTGTCACTGGCAGAGCAACCCAATCAGAATGGATGGAGCTGGCTGGGAAACGTTTTCCTGTGCTAAGGAGGACTCCATGACAAAGTGCAAACTTTCCATTTTGAGATGGTTTTAAGTGAAAGGCGAACTCTTCTCCTGCCTGATCAGGTTTTTGATGCAAAGTGGCTCTTTTCCAGTTGGAGCTTCTCATCTTGTCAAAAAGGCAACAGCTTTGAAAAGCAGATTTATTCCAGCGAAATAGTTTTGAGCTGAAGTTCTTTCCCTCCCAAGCCATTTTCAGCCAGCTCAAGTAATGACTGCTGTGGAGGTTGGATATTGCCTGATCTGAGTGCCTTTGGATGAAAGTTGTTTTTTCCATGATTAAAGTTACATCAGAAGAGTCCATTCTGAGTTATACACGATCTGACCAGTCCTGAGCAACCTGCTGCCACTGCCCCTGCTGTGAGGTTGGAGCAATGATCTCCAGAGGTGCCTCCAGCCTCAGCAGTGCTGTGAATCACTGCAAATCAAGTGCGTTAAGACTTAGAATCTGCCCTGTGAAAGGGAAGTATTGGAAACCACAGAAGCTTGACCCCTTGCTCAGTGAAATTCCTTGTGGCCACTGCTAGAGATAGTGGCTTGCCAGCACAGCTCCTTCATGGTGCTTCCAAATCCATCTGGAAAAAGGGGGCTGTCATGCAGCAAGGTGGGATGTGCTGCAGAGGTTGGGGCCTGTTAGCTAAATGTAATCCTTGCCTCGCATTGCTTCTGGTCTGGGTAGAAAAGGAAGGAAGAAAAAGCCTGGTTGAAAGCTTTGCCTCCTGCTTCTTGCCACAGAGGTGTGGGGAAGCTGATATTCATGGCTGTCTTGGTCTACCAGGAAACCCATGGAAAAGTAGCTCCATCCTTTGGTCCTCATCTGCTTGACACTGCAGCCACATGAGGTTCTTTCCTGTTTGAGATGAATTTATATCCCAATGCCTTGACCAGCAGCAGGTTGCATGCAGGCTGCAGCTCAGCCTGGGTACCAAACTGTGCCTATTGATGGCAGGACCAGAGAGCGCTTCATGCTGCCACCTCCAGTGCCATGTCCCAGTTGTCTTATGGCAAAGTGGCTCTTTATAGCATCTGTCAGTACTGCTGAAGTGCTGTTGATGACATGGATGGAAGCTTTCCCTTAAAGAGGTGGCATCTCTCATGCTCCCTCTGGGAGTGAGCAAATATCACCCTGGCTCTCAGACCAGGCTGCTGGGTGAAAAGGAGATGTCTCTTATATTAACTGACCATCCCTGATCAGCTTGCAGCTGAGAAACCATTCACAGCAGTGGGGATGTCCATTCCAATGAATACTGGAGAAGGTTTCTCCAGCAGCCATAAGTGGGGACTTGCCAAGGCAGTGTTTGAGTTGCTGATGAACCATTCAGTGCAAGGGATTTGAGCTCTCTGAGTGCTCCTGCCAGCACAGGGAGCTCCCCTGGGTTATCAAGCTGAACTTGGATCTGGATCCAAGGCACCCTGCGAGTCTTGCACCATCCTTTCGGGGTTCCTACACATGTGATGTGCTTGTGTTGTGTTTTGCTGAGTCACATTGTAGGATGCCTTGGTAAAAGGGAAATATGTGGCTTCCCTGAGTGTCTGCTTCCTCTCTGTGAAACTACTGGGACTGCAGACAGTGAAACAGGGAGGGAGGAGGAGCAAGCAGGGACCCAGAGCATCCTTCTTGATCCTGTGGGATGCAGGAACAAGTCAAAAGCCCAGCAATGTTCAAGTTAATGTTATGGCTGTTTTACATGACAGAAAGGCCTCGCTGAACAGCAGAGTGCACCCTTTGGTGGTGTTTGGTACTTCTGTTGTGTTTCCCAGTTTTGGAATATGCATGATCCCATCCAGGAGCCTTTCCACAGGAAAGGTGGTCTGAATTTCACTGGCCAGATAGAGCTCACTGTGGTTGTGGCTTTAGATAACAGTGGCCATCAATAGAAATGGATCTTCAGCAGTTCATGCTGGCTGCCAGCAGGATCTTGCCTATCAAGTGCAGTTTACTGCAGAGCCTAATAGCACAGTAATTAAGGAAAAGCAAATATTAGCTTGAAGCTGTGCCTGTAACTTGGATCACAGAGCTCTGCTTTTGATGTACAGCTCGACTGGAAAACCTGATGTTTAATTTGTGCTGCGTTAGTCTGATGGCAGCTGGTTTTGTGGGCTGAGCCTGAGCCAGATCTGCTGCTGTCACAAAGCTCTGGCTCCACTAATGCAGCACTGATTTATGCTGGGTGAGGATCTGGGCCAAGTCTCCTTGCTGTGTTGCTGTAACCTGTATTGTTCAGGCATTTGCTGGGGGGTGTTTGAGGACAACCAAGCATTAGGGAGGCTGTGAGGAGCGAGAATATACCTTATTTTCTGTTATAGATAGACCTGTCTGTAAGTGAGGCCACATCTGTGCCCAGACTGGAGTTTTTGCTGTGCTTCAGCATCTCTCTGAGCCTGAATCTGTGTTAAATGTGGGAGAAAATATTTTGGGTAAAGAAAATCCCTGCCTTCACCATAGCCCATATGTGCTTGGTTGTTATGTAGGACACTGATGCTCTGGGTGGCCAGTACCCAAGGTAGGAGGTAGGAAGGACCTCTGGGAGCAGCAGTGCATGCCCTGGGGCTTGCTGCTCTCCTCCACAGCAGCAATTTCATCACTCCTGTCTGCCATCTGAGAAACACAGACTGATGACAGCTCTAGTTATGCCTGAGATGCTCTTTCCACAGTGTGCCTGCTTGTGTGTCAGCCTCTTCAGCCTTGGCAGAGCCAGGCTTCAACAAGACCATGAATACACATGAGGCTTGTGAGCATCCTTCTGAGCTGGGGTCTGAGCTGTTTGTATGAGGAAGGGCTTCAGGGCAACATCTTGGTCTTTAACCAGGCTTTATCCTCAGCTTCCAGACTCCCAAGTATTATCCCTGAGGTTGTCTCATCCCCATGGCACATCCTGGATGTAACTCAGCTACGTGTATTACACATGGTGCTACGTAAATGCTTGGTGTAACGTGGGTTTGCTGTGTGACCCTGTTTGCGTGCTGCTGGGTGATGAAGCTGAGCTGCTGAAGAGTACTTTGGCCATGGTGATTGAGGTCTCAGCCTGGAGAGCTGATCTCTACCTGGATTTTGGGTTTTGGCTTGCCTTGTGTCAAGTTTTGCCTGGGGTTTCATGTTCATGGAGAGGGAGCAAGTGGTCTGTTGAGAGGAGGAAGCCCTTGCTGAGAATATCATTCCCCTTGTGTTTAAGCCCTTAACCTGAGGGTAGTGCCTTTGCAGCACTTCTCTGCTGTGGGAATACCATGAACTTTTGACTCTTTCTGACTAATACTTAAAGCCGCTATCCCTGCCTGCCTCTGCTGCCAGCCTGCATCCTCTTCCTTCGTTCTTGTGATAGCATCTATCCCAGATCCAGCCCTTGCTGTGTGCAGAGTAACCATGGTGCCTTATAACCACCAGCACTGGGTTTTCTACTGCTTTTAGGAGTACCAGGGGTGTTGGAGCTGTGGCAGGATGCCTGGAAGAGCATTGCAGGTGACTGCATGGGTGTTGTAGCCTCCCTGATGCAAAATCACTCCATATACTTGTGTTCCCTGTGTGAGAGGAGCTTGGGGCAGGCACCCTTGGTGAGACAGGACCCATGTCTATGCTTTAATCTGTTACAAGACTTGGAGCATCACCACTGAGGTGCATGTGAGCCCTGCAGAAGAGACTGGGTGTTTTCTGCTAGAGAAATCTGTTTGGGAAATGTTGCATTGAAATGGTCATCTTGCAGTGAAAAATGACCATCCTTCCATGGCTTTCCTTTCCTAAGACATGGCTGTTGTCTCAGGAAAATGATTACTAGGGAAAACATGGTCATTACATGTACTTCGATAGCGTTAAGACTCAGCTCTGGTTTTCCCCACTGTCAGACACCTGAAGTAGAATCAACAGGGTGATGCTGGACCAAGAAAGCAATGACTTCCACCAGCTTGTTGCTGATAAAGCAAGAGGGTGAAATTTGGGGCTGGGGAATTGGGATCAACAGCTTTCTCTGGAAAGCTTTCCAAAGCATGGCCTTTGGATATCAGAAACAAGGCACCCCTTGAGACTTGTCACAGGGTGTCCTTCTTATTTGGTGTGCACCTTGCCACTGTGTGTTCTGATGCTCTCCCTGCTCTGGCACATCTGGGTTACCAGCCAGAGCACTTGGAAAGGTGCCATGGCATTCCTGGAGGATTTCTATGGATACAACACATGAAAGTATTAACCCCATATGACTTGAAAGCCAAAACCACCTGGATTTAAGGTGGGGTTTCCAGCAGACTTACCACAGGAGTGTCATGCTTATGTCATAACGTGTTGATGGAGGGAAGAAGGGCAGGAAAGCTATTAAATCTCCAACTGAGATATATTCTGTACATAGGGAACATAATCTGACTTCTCTGGGAGTGTTCATATGGGTGAAATGTGCCATTAAGGTTTCTGGGAGATCCAGCTTGCTGCGTTGCTTAGTCAGTGTGAGCTGTGGGAGTCTTGCAAGAGCCGTTAAAACAGAAGCTGCACTAAAATAACTTCCCAAACCAGCTCATTTCCAGGCACCATCATGCTGAGTCAAAGTGTAGCTCAAACCATGCAGTCTTTACAAATGTACTTATTCATAAACACATGAAATCCTGGCCCTTGCACAGTCTCCAGAGTAGAGCATCCCATAGGGCTTCCAAGGTGGTTGCTCTAGCTGTGATTTGAGGCGTATGGCTCTACTGTGGTGGGTTTATTATTACCAGGGTGTTTATAAGCATCAGAATTGAAGTGGGGGGGCTATGAGAGACTATAGTGTATAGGATAACACTGGAGTGTTTTTAATGAAATCTGGGTTAAGTGGAAACATCAATAACAACCCCTCAGGTTGCTGGGGTTGGAGTCAATCAGGCTGAGGACATGCAGCATGGCAGGATGCTCATACTGGGGCAGATTGGTCACTGTGGCCTCAGGAAATGGCCAGCCTGAGCTTGCTGGGGGGTGGCGATGGTGGTGGCTCTTCCCTGACAGAGCTGGCGGTGTGGAAGGGTGAGGAGCTTCTTTCAGTGGTGAGGTACTGGAAGGTCCTCTCAGGTCATGCCCACTGCATTGGTCTAGCCAGGGGTGGAAAAGGGCTGGAGAAGGAAGAACCGAGGAGCCTCTGTTTCTGTAGAGGTTTGGAAGGTGCTGATGGCCATCAGTGCTTTGAGAGCTCTGGAGCAGTGCTCACCATCTGAGCAGGAGTGTGTCATGCCTGTGTTATAATGATGGAGGGAAGAAGTGTGGAAAAACCGGCTGTTCCAGGCAGCTCATCTGGAAGGTGCAATAGGAGGTCAGAGATGTGGGGATGCGATGCTGGCTGCATCCCTTACCTGCCACAAACAGCCCTGTGCGAACATTGAGCACTGGGTGGGTTGATGCTACACTCTGACCTGTTCTATTTCATCACAGAAATCATCACCATGTCTTTGAAAATGAATTTCATAGGTTTTCTTGAAAAGATGCTTTTGGGAAGCAGAACTTCAGGCTTAATTGCACAAACATGCTTGTGCGAAGCATCTGTAGATGTCCTCATGAATATTCATGCACACAGAGAAAGTGTTGGTAATGCTGCCAATTACTCTGAAAGTGTGTTTGTGGTAAAGGTTTATGTGGATGAAAACTGCCTGGTTTTTTAGTGTGCAACAGCACCATTCCCAAACAGGCACTGTGCACATTCATGGAGCTTTGTAGAGTTTGCTCTTCTTAGGTGCAATAGTTAGGTGGGTTGTGTCTGGGTCTCACATGTGGGTGATGCACCGTGATAGCCTGGTGTTACTGTGTGCAGAAGATGAAGCTGAATTCCTTGCACTCATTCCTCACAGCACCGCTTTGCACAGGTAGCACAAGCAAAGAAGTGTGTGCTGTATTGCAGGGGCATGGATCTTGGGTGGGGATAGATACTGCACTCCCATAGGAAGGCAGTACACAGGCTTTGAGTACTTGCTCTCCTTCCCTAGTGTGCAGCTTATCCTGAAAAAGGCAAATAAAACAGGAGAAGGAGGTTATTTGGGGCTGCGAAGGGTTAACTGCTGCCTGAGCTCATAGGCCAGTGTTATGGAAGCTGAGCAATCTGGGATTTATTAGGGAAACTCAAACTGGGAAATAAGAGCTCCAACCAGTAGGAAAGCTTTGTTGGGCGTTTGAAACAAGTTTGCTTCGAGCTAAGCACTGATTTGACGTGGCAATGCCAGAATTCCTTGCAGGGGCCTCCGGGAAGTGAAGGATGAGCAAGCTGATCTGTTTGAAGCATCCCACCAGCTTAGCATGTAACGTTTATTGCTCTGTTGTGTCTCCCTTGCCTGGGCTGACAAAGCGCCCATTGTTCACCCCAGCACTGCTTCCTCCTCCACACTCCATAGAGACAGCAGCTGCTCATGGATTGTCATCCTGTTCCCGCTGGACAAGGAGGTTAAGTCCTCCCTGAGGATGTGCAGTGCCCCAAAGGGATCAGAGGCATAAACTGGCTGTAGGAATGGCTTATGGCCAGATGTTGGGGACCAGAAAGGGCTCTTCTTGCTTCCTGGAGGAGGTGGCTTTTCTGTGCATCGGGGCTTCTTTTCAGGGGTGATCAAGAGTTAAAAGGGAATGGGTGTCCGTGGAAAAACCTGTGAGCTGGGAGGAATAAAGGATGGGGAGCTGTGGAGCAGCTCCTTTAGGCATGGGTGAACTGTGGTCGGGTACTTCTGGGCTATGCCCCTGTGGCTGCTGCAGGCAGTAAGGGTTTCTCAGGGTGAAAGGTCTGGGGGAGCTGTGGCTGTAGCAAGGCAGGAGGTGGATGCAGAGCCACATATGAACAACTTGTCCTTTGCATCCTACTTAATCTGTCGCTTTGGAGTGCGAGCCATTGAGTCTCCAAGGGGGAAAAATGCCCAGAAATTCCATGGGCCCTTCAATATAATTTCTGTTTTACAGTGAGGACAATAAAGGCCCCTTTGTGTGAGGGATGAAAGAAATAGCCCAGTCCCACAGCCTCCCCGAAATCTTAATGTCAACTATTTGCCTCCTTGTGTTTTCACATAAACAAGCACTTTCTCCTGAATATCTATGCTCTGCCTGCTCCCAGCTTGGTATTTCCCTGCTCAGTGATGCCTGTGGGATGGAAAACCCAGCCTCCTTGTCCTCCTCCTGGCTGAGCTTGTGCGGGTGGAGAGATGCAGGACTACTCAGGGGGATGTGGGCCAGAGAGTAACAAGAAAGGCAGCTTAGGCTGGGTTTGGAAGGACATGAACAGTTTGAACTGCTTTTAATTCAAGGCACTGCTGCTTGTCTGATAGCAGGGGGCAAGCTCTTGTTTACAGACCTGAGGCTGGTGAACTATCCCTGTTTACACCAGCCGGGCTCAGTATCGTGTTCTGCTCTTGCCAGAGCATCACCCATCCCTTTGGGGTCAGATGTTCCCCTGGTTGAAGTGGCTGTCAAACTAATAGCACTGCACAGATCAGAGCAGCTGGGAAACCGCCCCTTCTATTTCAGTTGCTGTTTGCATGTACACACTGGAGCGTCTTGGGTGTAACACTGAGGACTTCTATCCTAGAGTCCACCTTTTTTCTATCATGTTCCTTCTTATAAGAAGAAAAAACAGAATCAAAGAAGGGGCTGTAATGTTGTGTCTGCAAAGTAAAACCAAATTCGACTGAAATGTGAGTGCCAGCAGCGTTCCTGTGGTTATTGTTCATTCAGCTGCGCCGCACGCGTGTGCTGCTCCGTGTTCCTGTTCTCAACTGAGTAACCCGATATATCACTGGGTGCATTGTAAAACACGTCCCATGAAATTCAGGGATGCAGGGCCCGTGAACTGCTGCTGCTGTGAAAACACTGGGGCTTGTTTATCTTGTGTTCCACCTTGGACGCTGGGGGTAGAAGCCAGTCCTGGTGACTGAAGGTGGATCTGGGACTAGGACAGTGCTTGCTAAGGCAGCTCTGGGGAGATCTGGGCTGGTGAAGGGGATGGCATCCCTATGGGTTAGTGCCTTACCTCCTCAGCATGTGTTTGAAAATAGTTATGATGGTACCACCTGGCTAATTGCTCTTGGGCTGTCTTACCCCATGGTTCAATTTCCAGTGCATCCAAAGCCCCTTGAAGGCAATGGATGGGCACCTGGTAACTCTATGTGATGTTACATCAAGCCTATCTTGGAATAAACAGAAATGAAACGCTTGTTGAGCTATTTGTTTCTCCCACTCTCTTTTCACTGTGGCCCTAGCACCCAGGCAGGGTTTCTTCCCTTCCTTGTGATCTGTCATGGGGATCCTCAGTTCCCAAATAGCCTTGCTGCCTCTTCTTATTGACCTCTTACTCCTCCAGCCCTCTTGGAGCCTGTGATCATCTCTTTCCATCTTTATTGCATAGCTTCCCAATTCACATGTATGGGGAGGAGCTTGGAAGCAGTTCATGGAGAACTTCAAACAGTAACATCAGATGAATGAATGAATAAAGGGTAGTTTTGTTGCTCTTATCCTTTCATCAGCTTTATTTGGTTCCCAGCAGTACGTTTTGCAATTGCCATTCCATCTGCCTTCTTACTGAGGGTCAGATTAAAATCCTGTTGAAGATGAGAGCAAACTGGAGTACAGGACCAGTGAAGTCTGAAGCTGACTTCTGGCAGAGTAGCACTCATTTCTCTTTGTGTTGTTAAGCTGAGAGGTTAAACATTTGGACAGGAATCTTGGAGGCAGGAAATTCCTGTCCTGAGGATCCTCCAGCAATGCAGGCTAAGGTGGTAAAATACAGCACTAATAAGTTTGTCAGCTTTCTTGGAGGAATGGATGCTGTCCCCCCTAAATGACACAGGGAAGAGACACCAGCTGCTGATGTCTTCCTGCCTTAAATCAGTAGATTTCAGTGCTATGGTTCTATTTGGTTGTAGGAAAGACAGATTCAGTTCAAATGAGAAATCCCATGTCAGCGGAAGATGATGTGGTCCCCATTGCCAAGCCTGCTGCAGGCAAGACCCTTCCCACTGACTCGGGTGTCCTGTGGACCAGCTTTATGCTGCAGGAATGAGTGTGCCTATAAGCTGCTCAGAAGGGATGTGCTGCAGGGGTTCCCATGTCCAGAGCAAATCAAGTGTCGCTTCTCCACCCCAGCCTTTGGAGATGTTTCTTCTTGCAGGCCAGTGTACCCCAGCCAAGAATATGGGAACCACATGGCCAAAGCCAAATGAATGGGAACCAGAGGTTGGGGGCCCAGGGGCTGGCTTAAAAATGAATGAAAGACAGAGAAAAAAATAGCTGTAATTATTGTGAACTTCTAAAAACACAAAATAAAAGCTTATTATTCAGAGTTCCCTTTGCAGTGTGTAATTTCATTTCCCCCCATTTGCTTTTATTACTTGCTCTGGGCACTGTCAGAACAACCTGATTTATAAGTGACAGCTTTGGCTGTTTTTCAGGCGAGTCTCTCTAAATATAAGAGTGTGAAACCTGTCCCGCTGCCAGCAAGGCTCTTAGAATTAAGCCTCACATGAGCTGGAGCATGCAGCAAAGTGCTGGGTGCTTTATGACTTCAATGGCATTCATAAAAAGCAACCTCGCTCCTTTCTCTTGGGATGATTTTTCCTTTCATTACACAGAATATCTCAACCTGTAGTTGGAGAAAATAGAATAGAACAAGCAGTGGCTGTTTCCTTGCTGCTTCCCTGCTACCGGCTCCCTTGTGTGCTATCAGCTGAGAGTTGTAGGTCATGAGGGAGATGTTTATTGACCAAGGGGTTTAGCAACAGAGCTTTGTCTAAGGTTTGAAGAGATAAAGACAGTGAGCAACATGAAGCAGAGCACAGTGACAGGTATATAGCATAGCCTGCTAATTTAAAGTGAACTTATAGTAATGTCACAATTGGAGTAAACCTTAATCGTCAGCCTGAATAAAACTTAGCATGTGCTTTATGTTCTGGTTAATAAAGAAAAGCTGTGCTCACTGTATGATGTTGTTTCTGTGTATTCTTTGTAACCATCATCTCAGTTTTGGCCTATAGAAGTGCTGGCTTTGGTGGTGCTGCTTTTTTGGGTGCAGTTAGAAATCTGGACCTTTGACTGTCAATGCCTTAAAGCTCAGAACATTTGGTTTGGATTTAAAGTTGGCCACGTGTGTCCCCATTCTATAGGAATCGTAGTTCTTGTTGGTGACTTCTGTGCTCAAATTCTGGTATTGCCTGTTTTCATTGAGACTTACAAGGCTTGATGTTTGAGGGGTCTTTTAAACTCGCTCTCTGAAGTGTGCTGTTGTGGTACCCAACCAACCTGAATCTGATGCAATAGCCTGGTCAGACCGAGCAGGCTGGAGGCCCACAAAGCTGAGCAGAGGTGGCACCTTCTTGTGGACAAAGGAGGCTTTTTGAATTGACTTTTTTGGGCTGAATGTATTTGTAAGTGCTGAGATGCTGCTGCTCTGTTTTGCTTGTGGGTGAGGATGGAGAGCCTTTGTAGGGCTGTGGGAAAGGTGTGAGGCACTGTCCTCCTCTGCCACCCTTTAACATTGAGGGAATTGCAGAAGTCTGACAGGCAATGCATTTCCTGAAAGAATGGTTGCAGGTATAAAGCTTGCATCCTTGTAAAACACTGTATATCCATGTCTTGAGTTTAATGCTGCCCTCAGGTAAATTCTACATGACATTACAATGAAAGTCTGTTTGGGTATAATGCTAGAAAGCTGCAGTCTAGGCCTTGTAAGAAAAAGCCTTACAAGCCCAAAAAGCTTAACCCTTTCTCTTACAGAGGATGACATGTTTTTAATCACCTTAGATAGATGTGGTACTTGGCCCCTGCTCAGTACCATCCATCCCACAATCAGGATGGAGACGCGGGCACTGTCCCAAGAGAAAGGCAGTACTAAGCTGGCTTTATAGTTGCACCTAAGCAGCTGAGGTTGCCTGATGCCCTTGTTCTCATTGCTGGTTTTAGCTATTGTCTGGTCTTGCTGCTTCAGTCAGGGTCTGTCTTTATATTTGGCATTGGCTACTTATCCCAGGGAAGAGAATCGGTGAATTTGGATGTGGACTGAGTTCAAGACCCAACAAAAGTGCAGGATAGGATGTGCATAGGGAGCTTTGCAGAACCTGATAGTCTCTTCTTACAGTGTACTGACTGTCAAGGATTGACAGCAAGAGCAGAGGGTGAAGAACATGAAGTGGAAGCAGAAATGGGTGGTTTTGGGTGGGAGGAAGTCCTGGCAGTCATGGCCATGGTTTTGTTCTACATGAGGAAGCCTGTTTCCCAGTGGTTAGTCTGCAGGTGCTCTTGTGGCTGATTCTTGTGACAGTGGTCTGGGAAGATGTGTGCCTTGTCTCAGCTGCATCAGGTGGTACGTGGCAGGCCTGACCTGATGCTGTTATCAGGGTGTACACTGTGTTAGAGTCAGGGTTGTTACTGGAAACCACAGCCTGGAGGGAATGTGAAAACCCCATCATGGAACTCCTCAGTGTATCCTAGTGAGATGCTGAGCTGGCATCGGGATGCGAGAGGAGAGTGCTGGAGTGTTTCCCATTGAAACAGTTCAGAAGCAGATAACAAAGCAGTGTGGACAGCTCTAGATAAACCCCAGACAGAGTTTGCAGAGGATAAGACAGGCAACAACCCAGTCACTGTAATGGGAGAGAAGCTGAGCCAGTCCTGCTCTGGAAAGCCTTTACAAGGACAATCCTGGAGACAGGTTTCACTAGCAGGTGCTTATGAAGCAGAGGAGCTGACATGCCTAGAGGTTTCCTGGGGTGTTGTGTAGCCTTTTCTCCCTGGGTTCTGCAATCACTTCCAGGCCAGTAGCCAAGCACAAGCTGTAAATAACAAATGGTTACTGATGACCCCATCTCATTTTGCTGGGATGTTGTCAGCTCTGGGCTTTCCCTTGGCATCTTCTCCCCAGTGCTCTGCATTCCCATTTTCAGCTCTCAGTGCTGCTGTGGCATTTGGCTGTCTCCTTGCATGCTGTTGGTGTGAAGGAGTCACTTCTGTGGTGACCTCATCAGGGATGTAATGCAGGGAAGGCTGATGGATTTAGGCTCTGTGGTCTGGGTGATGCTTGTGTCTTCTCTCCCATGGGCTTCTCTGGTCACTGCTAGTTTGGGAAGGGCTGGAGATAAGGTCAGAGGAGGAATGTCTGGGATTTGCATCCAACAGTGTGTGTGTTAGCACCCCAGCATGGGCCACGTGGAAAGCAGATCTTGTGGCCTCATCTGAGGTTTTTGAGCACCCACAACTACACAGGAAAAATCACCTGGTGGGTATCCAAACTTTATCCTGTCACCTAATGTCCCCACTAAGTCAAATACCCAAACTGGGGCTCTGTGCATCACACTGCTGTTTTCCCCTCACCAATCAGGTATATATGATAAGTAGCAGTATTTATCCAGGTCAAATAACACTGTGCAAACACTGAAATACTGGGATACATACTTAGTGCATGTGTGTGTCCTCCTGCCCTGAGCTTAATGAGCCTCTTCCCATCAGGAACTCTTTTTGCTGGGAATATCTGGCTTGGTACAGCAAAGATGAATGTTCCAAGTGTGCAAGAGGCTGCCGCCACATCTCAGTATTGCAAACCTTGTCCTTTCCTATTCCACCACCTTACTGTGCTCACTCATTGCCTTATCGCTGCACAATTGTTTGGGTAAAGGGCTCAGTTGGATCTTGGTTTGCTCTGCAAAACACACAGCACATCTTGTGTTAGGGCTATGTGCAGAAGCAGCTCACCATGGTCCTCACCCACGTGGGTGTTAGGAGCTGATGGTACTGGTGTGACCGTGTCCCTTGCACCCATCTCACAGCTGTTTGGAGCTGGGCTAGGAACAGGAGGGGAGGTTTTGCTGTGCCTCTGGGGCTCACGCCGTTCTTTCCATGGGCTTTGTTACTGCTGGATTGAATTTACAGCTCAGCCCCGTGTGGTGGCTGCGTGCCCAGGCTTCACCCCCTGTGTTTATTCATCTTACAAAGACCTGAGCTGCAGACTGTAACAGTGGGGAAAGGGGCTCCAGATCCGCTCTTTCTGTGCTTCACCAGTGGTGGCTGGTGCCTGACCCGCTGTTTTATGCACCAGGTTGCTTTAACTCTCACTTGTCTTCACATGTGCGTTCCTTTTGATGCTGGAGGTCCTAAGCTGTGTTTCCAGTCTCTGGAGGACAGGCTCAGTCAGAGCTCCCAGTCATCAAAAGCACTTGGAAAAGAGTTGAATTGTTCTTTAACAAGATTTCTTTCTTAACCCTTTCGTAGCTGCTTTGTGCGCATCAGCCTGATGAGCTGCACTGTAAACCAGTTGTGTAACAGGGGTTAAGAGCTCCACAAATGGTGAGTCAGAACAGACGTTTGAAGAGACATGGGCTATCTCAGCTTGTCAAAATAAACATTTCCTTTAAGCACAGAGTGTGCCACTCTCTGAAAGCTCATCATTTAAAGCCAAACTCTTTCCACTTGGGTTTTTCCTGATGGTAAAGCAGCGTGTGTGGGGTGTGTGTACAGCACAGGTACAGAACAGTGCAACTTCACAGCAATATGATTGAAGGGAAACCTTTTTGCTATGGAAACTCCTCTTTTGCTGATAACATGTCATGCTGCTGCTATATATAACCTTGGGGAAGAGCCTGGGCTGTGCCCGTTGGCTGATCTGGGCCATCAGCTTCATGGGGTTGTCCTAGCTGGATGAGCCATTGGGATAGGATGAAAACCAGCTATCGTCAGCGGGCATTAGCAGGAGAGCTGGAGGGGCCGGGCAGGGGAGCACGGGAAGGCAGAGCTCAGCGGGAACAAAGCCTATGGAAAAGTAAATTCCTGATGCTTTGCACACCCAGAGACCATCTGGCACCATTCACAGCACGGGCAGAGCGTGCAGCAGCTATGGCTGAGATGCATGTTCTTGAGCTTGGGAGCCTGCAAAGGTGTTTCTTGGTGCAGAAACCACTGAAACATCCTTTTCCTTCCTCCTTCTGTCCCTAAGGCTTAGCAAAAGGTAACCTGAAGCAATGTGTTTCTTTAAAAACACAAAGCTTAGAGCCCCGAGTTATAGAGTATTTAACTTCAGCCAGGAGTTGTGGTGGGACCTTAGGAGAAGCGGCTGCAGCTCTGTCCCTGCATGTCCCTGTTCTGAACACCCAAAGTTGGCATGCTTTTCTGGTGAGGACCCTGGGTATCCCAGATGAATATCAGAGCTTTAAACCCTGGTGTGGTTTTGTTCTGGGTGTTTCCCTATGTTTCCCATAGCTTGCTCATGAAGGACTGATCCTCTGCAGGAGAGAAGGGGAGAAAAAAGGCAGGATGATTCCCAACTAAATGAAAACAGTGTCCAATGAGAGGTAGGACCAGGCTTTCCGCCTGCACCTGAGTGATTTAGGAGCAGGGAGGTGTGTGTGATGTGGGCAGGATTGTAAATCCCACTTGAAGCATCTTTCTCCCCTGAGGAGAAACAAAGGACTGCTGTCCCCTCTGGAGACATCTGGTGAGCAGGGCTATGGAGGTGACAAGTATTTCCTGGCCTTCATGTATGAAATGCTTCATGAAGCATCTAAAGAATAATATTTAGCAGCTTTTTGTGAAGCAGGCTTTCCACATCTGTAACCCAAATACCCTTGCTCTTTTATAGGACCATGTTCTGCTTCTGCTGCCCTCCATAGCAGTTGCTTTCTGTCATTGACTCTTGAGAGCACCTGAGTCACCCCATTTCCTTAGGGCTGCTGTTTTCGCCGTGTATGTAGGGCTCTTAAACTCTAAGGATGGATAGCTTAAGGAAAAGCCCAATTGGAGGGTGGTTGCTCCATCTCTCTTCCTTCTTCTGCAGGCTGCTGTTTGGAGCTTGCTACAGACCCATTTTAAGTATGCTCTAGCATGGAAGTTCATCGCTTTGACAGAAGCGGACCTTCAGGGAAGCCTGTGTAGCAGGACCTTCCTACCATCTGATTGACCAAGATTGCATTTTACTACTTTGACCAGTCAAAATTAACTGTTGCATCAGGTAGAGTTATTGCAAAGTAAAGTATTTGAGACAAAACTCTGCTTTTGTGCTATGTAGCTCTTACAGGACTAATGACATCTAAGGGGAAACAAGCTGGTTTTGTGAAAAGGCTTGTATCTAAAAATACTAATTCTGATTATCTCGCTTTCCAAGATCTACTTGAACGCATCTTCCTGCTCTGCATGATGCTTTTTCCTTGGCTTTTCTGCCTTGAAGCTTCCTTTGCACAGACATCTTCCCAAGTGGGCTC
This sequence comes from Neopsephotus bourkii, assembly GCF_033783945.1. NCBI lineage: Eukaryota > Metazoa > Chordata > Aves > Psittaciformes > Psittacidae > Neopsephotus > Neopsephotus bourkii. The sequence goes on from NW_026902223.1 coordinate 7,104,909, forward strand.
AGCCTAAACCCTCCAGGCATTTCTATCAACCTTATGGCTTTGTGCTTGTCAGACTTGAGTGATTTAGGGGGTTTAGAGCAGACAGATGAGACTGAGATGCTCTTCAGTGTGGTCTTGTCCTGCTGTGTGTTAGCTTGGCTGCTGGTCAGTGCTGCAGAAATGAAAACTGCTGATGCCACCCCTTTTCCTTCCCTATTATGCTTCTCAGTGTAATACTGCAGCTCCTCCTTTGTCAATGCAATCATGCCCTGTGCTTAGGTATAGAGATAAAGGTAGAAAAACTAGATATGATGGACATAATCTGTTTCATGCATGGGTTATTTAAGCCTTGATGCAGAGTAGTTACCTGTTACGGCACTGCTGTCCCTTAGTGCCACCTGGCCATAGCCAAGCCATTAGTGATCCTAGCAATGGTCTTTGGCTCCAAAGAATATCCTTGTTGTCACCAACGGCATCCTTCTTTCTGCCTGTTCCCTGAGAGGGAGTAAGCCAGGAGATAACTGTGTGTGCCCTCATGGTGTCTGTTTCTTGGGTTCCAGAGCACGAGATGCCCTCAGCCAACCTCGGTCTGCCCAGACACCTCATCCAGCGCCGCTGGCCACAGCCTGCCTACGTCACCCACACAGCCCCCATGGTCAAGATGCTCTTTGAACAGGATGAATGGAGAAGGGGCTCCTGCAGCAGCTCAGGAGAGGCAGACACAATCGGAGAAGCTGGGGAAACCAGTTCTGAGGAGGAAACCCAAGTGCCATCGAAGCTGAGCAGAGGTAGCATCCTCAGGGATGGGAGGGGTTCTGTTCAAACGCTCATGCCTGAGAGCAGTTTGCCATCGACAAGTGGTTGCCATAGGGTTATTTTTGCAAGAAAACCTCCTCCGTGTGTGCTACCAAGTAGTTCCTTGGCACGTTCCAGCAAGAAGAAATGATCTGTGTGCAGCTAGAAACAAAGAAAAGAAGATGCTCTGAAGCGTTTTCCGGAGTGCATTAAACTATGCATGCAAATAGCATTTAACTTTGTGACTCCTTTCCTAAAAGCCCTATTTGAGTGAAAGCAGACAAACACAGAAGGTGTTGGTGCTGCATTTTGTGCTTGTCTGCTCTCAGGGCTGGAGAAAACAAGAACCTCTTCCTATTGAACTTGCTTTACACGCATCACTTGCTGTTTGCTTCTTGCAAATGCCCCACAAAGGGTGCAATGCAGAGGCACACTATGGAGATGGAGATGCCTGTGTGCCCACACAGCCCAGCACACACAGGACTCAGTTCTCTGCTCTCCTGCATCTTGTGATCCTGCTGGCATCGGTGCTGGGTGCCAGCAGCCACTGTGGGGATTTGGCTGGGGGTGGTGGCCTTTGGGGACTCTGCATCTGCATCCACTCAAGATGCTGGTCGTTGGAGGAAAAGTGCACTGACAATCTCTATGGAAGCTGTATGTTGCTGAAGGAGCATGGACTAGAAGGGAGAGGAGTTCACAATGAGCATTTGCTTGTACTTTTATCCCTTTTCCCCAGTGCTTGTCTGTCCTTAGGGTGATGTCTGTTCAAGTTGCATTTACTAGACTTTCCATATGTATATGTCTATGTATGTGATGCTTTCATGCATACAAGTCAATATCAGTGCAGCAGCAAGGCTGATCAGTCAGCTGGTAGGAGACCTGCTACTCCTTTCCTACTTTTACAAATGAGCAGAGATGCTGGGGGATGTGATTTTTTTTCTGCAAGCCCTTAGCCTTATGTGATACTGGGAATCATATACTGAGGGTCTCCAATGCTAGTGTGTGTCAGCTCAGAGCTTAGGTGCTTGGGAATATTGCTAAGTGTCTTAAAACTATTTGCAAGACCTTTATTCTTTAGCTGACAGAGGTAGAATCCAGTTTTCTAGTACCATCTCTATGGCCATCTTCCTTCATTTGGACCTTACAACTTGTGTAACAGAGGCTGTGGGTACCACCACCAGTGTGTCCATCGTGAAAGAAATAAATTGATGTGGTTTGTTTTCCATCAAAATTATATCGGGTTGAGGAAGTCTTTTGCCCTGGAAAAGTTTGCTGAAGTTATAGACAACTTATCTAATAACCAGGATTATTTGGTGCTGCATCTAATGTGCTGTTTCCAAGTGCTGCTGTCAGCTCGCGTGACTTTGAGATGGGACTAGTGCCACTCCTTGGCTGAATGCTTTGAAAGCAGTGTTGGGCCTTGGCAAGAAGAGAATGTAAAGAACTGGAAAATACAAACAAAAGGGGAATCACTGCTTTCTATGGATGTATAAATAAATGTGTTCCTGCCCTATTTTGAGCCCTGGGTAACTCACCCCCCTCGTGCCTGCGCACGCACAGAGGCAGCACGTCACAAGCCCCGTGCTCAGCAGTGTCTCTCCTGCCAACCCGTGGCTTTGGTCACAAGCCACAGAACTGGGAAGAAATAAATAAACCTTCATTTCCAGCTCTTCCCTCTGACTCTTCTGTTGGTATCGAGGGATCCTGGAAAAGGGATGCGTTGATGGCACTTACCTCCTTGCTGAAAGAGATGTGTTGATGGCACTTTCTTATCTCCTTGCTGATGGGGTGACTGCTGGAATAGTGGGGAGACCCAGCTGGGGCTGTGACTTTCCTGTTCATGCATGAGAAGGGCTGTGGGCACTGCCCCCTTGCACCAAACCCCATGTGCAGGGAGCACCATCTGTAAAGGGGTTGATGGTTTCTATTTAATAGCATCAGCATACATAACTGACTAGGATTGGGTTGTCTGGGGGTACTGAAGCAAGCGGAAGGGTGTAAGGGTGTGACGTGAGCCACTGTCCAAGCTTCTCAGGGCTCCTGGTTTGCTCTGCAATCAGACATTCCCAGTGAAGGGGGTACAGCACTGGTTTCTCTCTAGGTTCATTGTAGGCCAGCTCTGTTCAGAGGATGCTGAAGCAGGGGTGAATTTTATGTGTTTGCACAGCTCCGGGATGGTGAGAAGGAAAACACCCACCTTCCTTCTCCCACACAGAGGCTTCACTAGGACTGGTAAAGCCTTGTTCATACGCATGTGTTAAACCATTTTCACTATTACACCCCCTCCCTTGGGGAATGGCTTCTTATTCTGCAGGTGAAAGACCAGAGTTATTTATGGGCACTTCTGTGGTGAGAAACGGCATAGAAAAAGGTTGAGACCATCCCTAGAGAGCCAGAACCGGCAGCTGAGGTGACTGAGAACACATTTTCTTGTTTCTTTTGCACAGGCAGTGTTTACACAAGTGCTTGAATGAGTTCAGTTCATTGTGGGAAGGTGTCCCAGGGCATCCCTGCAGTAATGTCTTGTCTGGGTGAGGAGCCCTGTCCATGTCTGGGGCTGGCGGAGGCATTGCAGGCTGTTCTTTGCTCTCCTCTTTTCCTCACTGGATACATTAACTGGTTTTTCTGCCTTGGTTCCTCTATGGCAGGGATGAGCATCAGCAGAATGTTGGATGCGGCACAAGGGAACATTGGGAATCAGAGTACAAAAGATGTAGGGTGGCTGTTGGAGATGGGGTGGAACTGAAACCCCCTGCATCTGTCAACAGATGTAGCAGCACCTACTTAGTTGTTATAATACACAACTGGGGGCCCAGAGCTAACTGCAGCTCTAAATGACTTTTATTATGCTGTGGTTGCTCCTTGCTGGCTGTATTGAAACCAGATGCCCAGGTTATTAAATAGATAGAAGCCAGGTGCTGACTGCCTTATTTATTTAAGCAAAATAGGAGTTGATTTCCTGCAGGATTGAGTGTGGTCATATATATGCCAGCACCCAAGGATGGGATGAGAAGGGTGAGGAGAATTGTGGCCATTGTGGCTTGGGGACTGCTGGTGAGGCTTTTAGCGCTGCTCTGGGACTTGGCTGATGGATTGACTGGTTGCAAAGCTGCTGAGGGGTTTGGGGTAGTTACTGTGCTCCTGAGCATGTCACTAATGTCCTCTGGATGAGACACCTGCCCTGCTGAAAGGGCCTACAGTATGGCACAAAGGTGACAAACCCTCAGCAGCATCAGTGGTGCTGATTCTGGGAGGATGCTGCAGTCTAGTCCCTAGATCAGGTCTGTGGGGTGTCTGTGCCTCTAGCCCAGTGTTTTGACCTCATAGATGGAGCTTTGTGTTGGAGGTTTGTCACTGAGCACCTTTCACCTCAGTTGGGAGCACAGCAAGTAGGAATTAGAGTTGGTTGTGAACAGAGCTTGCACCAAGGTGTTCCCCAAACAGTGTTGTGTCTGTATCCACCACTTGACTCATCTCTCATTACACTGCTCCTTGTGCAAGGAGCACCTCACTGCCATTACCCTCTATAAGTGCTCATGTTTGAGCCCTGGAGCATCTGAGCTGCTGCCAGCAAGCACAGTTAGTAGCTCATGGCTCATGCCAAACACTGCCAGCAATGCTCACCCTGTCCTTGCTGTCCCGTGTAGGCAGAGGGGAGATGCTGGTGTTTGCTGCTCTCTCATCATTTGCAGCAGTCCACAAAGCCTGTGGTGAGTGCCATGGGGTCACAGCCTGCTGTAAACTGCCTTATTCTCGCTTAGAGGTGGATTTCTTTCCTTAAAGGCAGCTTGGGGTGGGTTTGGTAGGGGGAGACTGGAGAGAACTGCTTGCCATAAGGATGAACCTGGGTAGTTGGAAGCCTCTTGGAATAGCTTGGGTGAGCCACAGGCAAAGCTGTGACAGCCTGGACTTGGCCTTTGCTGAGTCACTGTTATTGGAATTAAAGAGCAGTGGAAAACCTGCCATGTTCATGGAAGAATTCCCCCTCCCCAGGCGCTGCTCTTGTCCATCCTCCCAGGCTACAAAGATGCTTATTTTCCTTTCCCCGGCATTGGCGCTGGGTGCAGTTGTACTGTTCCGGGTCTCGGGAATGGCTCTGTCTCAGTAGGAGCTTGGTATGATGTCAATGTTTTGAGTGGGTGAAGCAGAGGAGGCAAAAATAGACATTTAGACATTTTTCCAGTTATGCCTTTTCAAAAAGGAGTATTTATAGCCCAGCCCATGAACACAATTCTCTCTTTGTGAGTCTGTTACCAATTGCAACACAGCACACTACCCCCTCGGACCCTCGTGTTCCCAGCCTCAGGACTGGTCTAAGCAGCTTTGACCTTCTCTCAGGGGGAGCCTCTGTCTCCATGTACCATACCCCAGTGTTGGAAGTGTTCTCCAGTCCAGGCATGAAGCACCCACAAAGATCTCGGGGTGCTCAGGGTCTGGATCCCTGGATCATCTCCAGGGTGGGGATGCAGCACGTTGGAGTTTGAGCCTCAACTTTGTGCTTAAGCATAATGAGGGCTGTGAGCAGGGTGGTTTTATCAGTTCGCTCATTGCTGGGTGCAGAGGGTCCAATTCACTGCATTGCACTTTACCTCCATTTCTCCGTCCATGGGATTTGAATAATGCTCTTTAGTTTAAAGTGCTTTGAGGCCTTCTCAGGTGGTGTTTCACAGCACTGATACCTGAACCACCTCTCAAGGTCTGACCTTCCTTTCAAGGAGCTTTGGGTCTGTTAAAATGATGCCTAAAGCTTTCTGGCTGCTGTTTCCTCCACTGTTTCAGCAGGAATGGGAGCTCAGATGTGGGTGGCAGGTAAAGAGGTTTCAAAGGCCAGCACTGGCTCTTCAGATACTGTGTGAACTGTGTTTTCCAAGCAGGCTGTCCTGCTGCCACTCAGCAGGAAGCACTGGTTATTCTTGGCGATGCTCTTCACTGCATTCTGCAATCTGAGCTGAGGAGGGATGCTGCCCTGAAGGGCTTCATTGCTTGATGCTCACCAGAGTGGCTGGGGTTTGTATGTTTGTGTTTATGGATCTGTTGTGATGCTTTGAAGAGCAGCTTGGTGGAGAGTCAACACTGACTTCTGTGGGAGTAAACCCCACAGGGCTTTGATATGACAAAGATGTGTGGGCAGAAAGGTGGGGCTGATAATGTCTGTATGTCCATGGGAGTCTCTGCAGGTGGGTAGCATTCAATGCTTCACCGGATCAGCCTCCTATGATCTAAGGGGGGATTTAACTTTTGCACTTGAAAGCCTTAAAGGCAGGCAAAATAATCCTGATGAGCAACAGGCTTAAAGCCTGGCACACTGTAGTGCTCAGCGTGTGCTTCCAAAGCATTGTCAGGGATCTCCAGCTCACCTCAAATCACTTCTCATCAAATCTCTGCCTGCTCTCCAAGCTGCTGGAGGGGAACAATAAACTCCATTCCTATGGCTTGTTTCACACTGCCCAGCTATGTGACAGCTCATCAGGATCCCCTGCTGCAGTCACAGAGGCTGGCGGTGCCTCCCTTGCTCGTGTGTCCCTGCCCTGCTCAAGCAGCCTCCACTGCATCAGTAATGGCTTTTTGATTCATCCCTTGCAGATGTGAAGGCAAAAGTAAACCAGCCCTGTTTGGGTTTGCTGAACTGCTTAGGTCTGAGCTCTGCACCATCAGCTCTGGGTGGGTACCAAGAGGGTAGCTTGGAAATGCAGTTCCACCCCCAAACCCCATCCACTCCAGTGAAACCAACACTTCTACAGGGATTTTTCTGTGTTCCTGCTTTTATCTGTCCAAAGCTCATCTGAATATCATAGCATGGATGCGGATCATGGGAAGGAGAGCACAAGCACTGTAATTTCAGGCTTTCCAGGCTGATCATTCACCTCTTTCTTCTCTCTGTCCTCCCTATCTCCATCTTTCATCCAAGCCGCTTGTTGGCACAGCAAGGACAGGAGAAAAGCGTAAAGGCTGGGTGAGATCTCCCTGGCTCAGATGTAAGGATGAATCCCTACATCCCCTTCCCATAAGACTCCAAGGATAGCTGCCTTTAGTCCCTGTCTTCAGTGAACCCCATCTGCTTCTTTGAATCCAAGCTTAGTCTTATTGTGGGAATTTTGAGTGTGCGTTTTGGGTTGAACAAGGGATTTTTCCACTTTTCTCCCAATCTCCTAAGGGATTTTTCCACTTTTCTTCCTCGCTAGATGAAACTGTGAGATGCTTTTGGCAGTTTTCCTAATGCACAGTGGGTGCTTTCTTAGAGGTGTTAGAGTTTCTCGTTAGAACCCTAAAACCCACAAACTGATTTTGGTTTGAAACACACAGGTTTTCAGTTTTTAAAGAGAAAAAGAAAAGCTCTCTTCCCAGTGAACCTGGGGGAAGGGGAGCTGGGCTTTCTCTTAGATATTCAGCTGTGCTGGTATCTTTTCAGATATGTGCTGATTATCTTTTCAGGACGAATAGCATGGAAAATGTAATGCCTCCTAGAAAAGGCAGATTATTTCCTTTCACAGCAGCTCTACCATTCACTCTGCTGGGAGCAGGGAAGGTGGTTCTGCCATCTGGATATGAGCAGACTGGTTTGGCACAATGTAATAGCATCCTCTGAGGTGGGGTGTGCTGGTGGGACTGCCATGGGCTGAGGGGGTACAGGGTGCTTGCTCATCACATGCAAGTAGGGAGCTGCTGCAGGGGGGCTGGAGCTTAAAACACCAGCAGTGAGAGGGAAAAGGCAGTAAATCACTGTATCCTTGTCTATAGAGGTGGGACCAACTGCTCCTATGGGGCACTGCAGTTCTGCCTCGATGCTCTCTGCTTGACTGCACTCACTGTATGCCAGGGTTGCACATGCAGGAAGAACAGTGGTGGTGTTACACTTGAGCCCATAGCACTCTCCACATATGACAGATTACTTCTTACAGTCGTCAGGAGCCAGAATCAGACCTGTTGCTCTCCAAACATAACTCCCTAAATGCCAGTGAGATGCCAAGGCTGTGATGGAGGATGGCACAAAAAAGCAGCCGAGGGGAAAAGCCTTGAGATGTGGGATCAGGGTTGGCAATTCTTGCTCTGGGGAGGGGTGGCTGTGCCCAGAGCTCACACAGGGACCTGTCAGCTTCTTGGCAGGGTGTGTGGATGCCACTCTGCTGCAGCTCAAAGGTTCCCCCCTCACTCCCTTTTAGCAGCCTCAGGAGATAGATGGCATTCCAGCCACCCACTGAAGTCATGTCAGCTAAAGGCAGCCAGAAGACTGGGGAGTTTAAGTCATGTGCCTGTCTGCCCTTGCATCCTACACTTGGTGCTGCAGAGCAGAAAAGAGCCCGTCATACGCTTTCTCTGTGCAAGGTGCTTTTGTCCCTTTGTGGTCATCCCCTAGGGCTGTTCTTTCTTGCTTGTTTGACTCTATTGGACCTGCAAGAGTCTGTGAAATGCTTTAAAGAGAGAAAATGTTGCTGATCTTGCTTACAAAATTCAGCGGAGGGTGGCAAACTACCCAGGCCCTTCTCAGAAGTTGCTGTCTGAAGGCACGGTGAGGGGTTAAAGGGAAGGGATATCCTGCTCTCAATCTACAGCCTTGCCCTGTAAGCCCAGTAAACCCACCAAAACATGGTGTTGGCAGCCCTGTTTATGTGGCAGACCCTGAGTGCACCAGGATCTCTTTGCATCTCTGCACCAAGGGGGTGAACTGTATGTGTCTGCACTGCTGCTGGTAGCCACAGCAGCAGCAATCACAGCCAGCAATCACCTAGACTGAGAATCTCTTCTCTTCAAGGGGTTGCACCTGAATTTGGGATGCTTTATAGCCTGGTGACAGCCAAGGCCAGCACTGTTGTGATGCTCACCATCGCTCCTCTCTGTTTCCTTTCTAACCACACATGGATCCGGCAGCACATTTCCTAGAAGATGCTCTAGCAATTACATTACCATTGATCATTCTGAGCTGGAAGCAGGCTCTGCTATTAGCTGAGGCTGTTAGCAGGGCCATGGGGAGCTCACCATGGTGGAGATGAAAATATGCTTGGGGAACAGAACCTCTCTGTGGCCACCCCAGCCATTCTGGGCTCCTGGCCAGGCTCCTTTGGATGAATTAATGACAATAATGAGAGTTACCCTTTCCAATGGAGAGCTAATCCACAGCGAGCAGGGCTCTCGACTTGCTGATTCACTCTCTAATGGATAAACTGGGGTGCTCTGTGTATGCTCCAGTGATGAGACCAAGCAGGGTGTACAGGGAAAGGTGCTGCTGTGAAAAGCCAGGCAGTGTTATGTGGATGTGTCAGCACTTCCACTAGGATCTCTCCTCCCTGGAGGATCTGGTAGCCCAATGGTGCAGAAATGATAGGGTGAGCCCCAAAAAATCTGGGCCATGCAGGAGCTGAAGGAGACTTCTTGTACTGGTGACCTGGACACCAGGTACCAGCAGTTGTGTTTTACCTGTGTGCTCAACAGAGGGATTGGAAAGTGCCATTCTCTTGGCAAGTGGGAGTGAGCAGAGGTCGGGTTGCTCCCCAGGGAGTGGGGGTTATTGCTTGCTTTGATTGCTATGGAAAGGCTTGTAGAACCCAGTGTAGAATGCTCCGGTTTGTACAGAGCTTTGGCTTGGAAAGGCTGGTCCAATTGGCCCCCTGAGGAACCTGCAGGCAGTGGGATAGGGAAATTTCATAGTGAATTTAGTGCTTGCAGCCATGCAAACTCTGCTTTCTCCATAATGACGCAATAGGGCAGGTGAAGATTCATACTTTCCCATCTAAAACCTATTTCCACCAGTGAAAGATGTTTTGCGGTGAAGGCAGTCAGCTGAGGAACCAGAGTCCTGCAACAGTCAGGTCCTTCATCTGGGGTGAGTGCCGCTGAGATGAACCTGGCCCTTGTGGAGGTCAGTGTCCCTGGTGTAAGAGTCTTTGGTGGGATATGAGCAGATGAAGCAGTTTGGTGCCTCCTGGGAAATGGTCAGGCCCAAACGGAGGGCTTAGCGTGAAACCATGAGTTACCCGGAGCTTGAGACACATCCTGAGCGTCATTTCCAATGTCTCACTTGCCTTTGTGCTGACATTAACCTTAATGGAGTAAAAATTATGTCCCCCCAGCTTTGTTTTAGCCACTCAGTTTGCACTGAGCTGATGTGTTCCATGCCACGGCCTCCCTCTGGGATAAAAGGCATCCTTCTACAGAGCTAGGAGCAAGGGGGATGTGGCTGATATGTTTGCTTTGGTGTTCAGCCTCCTTGTGCCTGACCCTTGAGGCTCAGCTGGCCCAGCCCTGTGTGTTGGGCCGGGGTCTGCTTGCTTGGTTCAGATGGAGAGCTAGGGATATCCCAGGCAGATATTAAGGTTGCTGCATGTTAACGTTGGTGAGATGTTGGCTCCAAACCCTTGTGAAACTGAGAAAAGACCAGAGGTGGGTGGAAGAAGAGCCAGAACCTGTGGTTAAGGACAGGACAGAATAGGAAAAGCTGTATTTAACCCTTACATGGCTGCATTTTGTTTGTGAAAGCAGCTTGGTTGCTGGCATAAATTAACCTTATTAAAGCAGCTACTCCTATAAGCATCAGTTTCTCCTACATATGCCCCTGTTGCTACAGGCAGGAGCACAGCAATGGGCTCTTTCCCCTTACCTTGTGCTACAGCCCCTCTCCTACCTGGATACACACCCCTGAGTTCTCTTCTCCTGCTGTTTCCTGCTGCTCTCCCAGCTGCTCTTTCACTCTGTTTTCCATACGGATCCCTCCATCCCTGAGCCTTGTCCAAGCCTCTGCTTGTGCTCCAGCAGCTCTGCAGGTGCTGGTGGCACCCCTTGGCGATGGCAGCTTGGTGACAGTGTTGAGCCCACGTGGGTGCTCCCCAGCGCTGCACCCCAGGACAGGGACCAGGGATAGGCAGGGATTTCCCCCTGTATTTCCCAACAGCTCCGTTTCTTTTCCTGCAGCAGAGCAGGCTGAGCCTGGTACAAGCTTTGTGGAAAGAGGCAGCAGAGCCAAGAAGCAGAGAGGGAGCCCAGCCTGGGAGGGACAGTCCCACAGTGAACTTCTGCTCCCGATCCCTCCTTCCGCAGGGAGGAGAAACCTTTCCTCACAGTTGTGTCAGAAGAGGGATGTGCTGAGGAGCTCTTTCACTGTTCAAACAGCCGGGATCTGGACAATCACCAAATGAGTTCTGGTGATGAATAAGCACTTTTGCCTTGGAAAACCTCCTCCCCCTCCTTGTAGCAGTGCAATTCTCCAAGGCTAACGGCCACATTGCCCAGATTCCAGGCGAGCCACCTCGCCTTCCCTCCCCATCCCTTCAGTGCACCATTGCCCAGGGCTGACACAGCTTTCCTTGGGGATGGAGGTCTCCTGGGGGCTATGGATACTTTCTCATGGGCAGAAGGACACTGCAAGCTCCCAGTCAGAAGCCACTGCTTGTTTGCTAACACTTGGTGGGTTGCCCCTGTGGTCTTGTGGCTGGTGATGAGCTGGGGTCACACTGAGCACAGTTTGAGGTCATCTTAGATGGGGTTGTCTCACCTGTTCCTTTCCTTTGTGGCAAACTAGGGGTTTCCCATTGATGTCAGTGAGGATGTGGGTATCCCAACAACATGAAGACCAATATTTCCTGCCCAGGGCTCTTCCCTGACCCTCCAGGATGACTGATCACCCCTATGAGCAACCTGTGTCCATTAAGGAGGCTTTTCAAAGGAGGTTCTCTGCCTCCATTCAGCATCCCACTGCTGTTTTGCAGGCATAATATCAACCAGGGTAGAAAAGACTTTTAGGACCATCAACTCCAACCTCTACCCCAGCACTGCCAAGTCCACCACTAACCCATGTTACCAGTGTACTTGCAGAAGCTTTGCTGGGGCTGGTTGGTTTGTAAGGATGTTGATGTTTCTTGGGGCTTTCAGGCTCCTGCTCTGTCTCTCCTCCCATCTCTTTCACTTTTGCCTCTTTATTTTTATATGTTTAGGAGGTTTTTTTGCCTCCGAGATCTGAAAGGGTGATTCCCAACTGGGGAAAGCTTTCAAGGATGTAAACCAGGCCTTTAGAAAAAGCTGTAATTAAACATCTACAAGCAGCTTCCCCTAAAAGACGTAATAGGCATTGCATTAAGAGGCAGGGAAAGCAGAACATCCATAGAGCAATATAGCTTTAATCATACAGAGGCTAAAAATGGGCAGAAAACACTCCCAAGAGTCAGCCCCTGCTGCAAGTCCCTGCACATAATTGTTGTTTTGTGGCATGCCTGGAGCATTAATGTTAAGGGATATTTTGAAGCGGGAACTGGAACTGATCCCAGTGTGCTGCAGCCTTCATGAGAACTCCTGGCAATCCTTGTAAATCCCACTGAGCTGCCTTCCCATAGGGAACAGTGGTGAGGACACTGGGATGCGTGTGTGGGTACACCCCTCTGGCCTGGGCTGGGCAACGAGCTGGCTCACATGGTTCATTCACCATGGGGGCACGGAGTCAGATGCCAGAGGTTTTCACTCTGAAATGCAATCTCCTTATAAAACATGGTTTGTGTGAAGGGGGATTGGTTTTCCTGCTGTGACCGGCCAAATGGCAGGGTTTGACCTAGGCAGCGGGCTGGAGAGCGGGATGTGAGCAGAGAGGGAAAGGGGCAAACAGCATGGGTTTACCAAACGTCTCCTCTGCTCTTGCCCTGGCTGAGGTCCTGCTTTGGTGAAGAGATTTCTGCACTTTGTATTAAATTGAAAGAAAAATGTGCATCTGAATCTCAAACACAGGCTCCTGGGTGCCTAAATCACTTCTAAAATTGGGTCTTCGGTCTTCTGTCGCTGTTAGGGTGACTTCTTTTCCCTTCCTTTGGCTATCTGCAAGGCTCGAGTGGCTCTGCAGAAATGGAGAGTGGGCACCTTCACTGAGACAGGTACAAACCTCATCTTTGGAAGGGATGAAGCTGGGGATGAATGCCCCGCTTGGATGCTGTGGTTTATAATTCAACATGAAACAAGGAACCCGATTTTGGCCAGCGGTTGGATCCAAACACAGGCTGTTTCAGGAGCTGTCCCTGAGAACATCCCCTGTTTCGCTCAGTGGAAAATTCATTAGCAACATGCGTGATGAATGGGGCTGTGTTATGACACAAATGGTTCAGACACCAGCAAAACCCCGTTGGGTTATATAGGATTTCATGGCACTGCATCAAGAGCCAGGAGGGTGAGCACGCAGGCGGGCGGTGCTGTTGCCTCTGCCCCAGCCTTGCTGCTTTTCCTGTTACCCTTTTAGACTTCCTGAAGTGCTCGTTGCTGTGGCAGCCAGGGCAGTTTGAGCTGCAGTTTGTGAATGAGCACTTTGGTGAGGCAGGAGAGCTGTGAACGGGGGAGCCCATCCAGTTTCTTGCTTTGGGATTTAACCTCGTGTCTCCAGTTTTTCCTTGCAGATTCCAAATAACTTGGATAACTCTTCTTTGTTTCCCAAGCTTTTTTTTGCTCCACCAATGTAAAGGGGAACAGAACCCAGGGTCTGAATTCTTTACTCTCTCAAACAATTAGTTTCATATTGACTCAAGCGCAAATATGCTCTCTACAATCCAATGTAAATACCTGCGGAGCCAACAGCTCCTTCAAAGTGCTTTGCAGTGCTCAAATAAAGGACTAGACCCTGCGTCCTGCCCTGATACTTGTGAGCAGCGACTCAAGTGTGTAACCCTGAAGCTACGGAACCCCAGCACAGTGACAGAATAGGCCACTGGTGTAATTGCACTCATGAACTGAGTGAGGCTGATGCATCAGCTGGAATAGAGCATGAGAAATGAAGCTGGTTTCACCCAAGGCATGAGCTCTGCATCCCACAGGGGCCTGTGCAGGGATGTGTCAACCTTTGCCGGTGGTAGGTTTGTGTTTGTGTGTTGAGCTGCTCTTGGCAGTGTTTGGCCCTGGTCCTGGCAGCGCTGAGCGCGCCGGTCGCGTTACCCCGACCTTCTCATGTTACAGGGCTTTTTTTCCACTGGAAGCTATAAAAAGCCTGTAGTGAAATGCAAACCACAGCGTAGCCCCTGCCTGTGCTGCAGGGATGTTTCTTTTCCGTTATAAATGGAGCAGAGGATGAGCAGAAGGGATGTGTGGCAGTGGGAGGAGTGTGCGTCAGAGGGGATGCTCTCAGGGCAGTGGCTGTGTTTGACTCCTGTGCTCCCCAGGGGACCATGTCTCCTTATTTAGCAAAGTGCTTAAAGTAAGGCAAGACAACTCTGGTCCACTGAGTCATGGAAGAACCAAACTTCAATTGTGACCCAAGCAGAGATGCTCAGAGGTGCTCCTGGGTGGATATTTTCCAGGCGTGCTTCCGCAGGCATTGCTGGTCCAGGTTTGACTATGTCTGCAGGGTATTTGTGGGAAGAAGGGGACCTGTGTAGGACAGTTTAGCACAACCTCTGATGCTTTCTTCTGTTCCTTTCCCTCTGCTAATGCTTGTCCACTGCAGAGGTATGTGCAGATGTTCATGTGCTGAGCACCAGCTCCAGGAAGGTGATGGTAAAGCCTCAGGACTCCCCAGCCCACTGAGAGACCACCACTATCTCAAGATGGCCATGGTGGGCTGGTGTGGGGACAGCAGGCACATTGTCAGTAATGCAGAGCATGTAATGGAAGAGGGAGGATGCACAGTGAGATCTGTTGGTGGAAATAGCAATGGAGAATATATGAATACGTGTCATGTGTTCCAAAGAGGGATAGGATGCCTTGCTGAGTCCCATGAATTCTCATGTATTTAAATTAGATGTCTCTTCAAAATAAACCAAAAAGGCCTGAAGTGGAGTAGTTGACAGATTTTTTACCTCTTTGGAAGACATCAGGTTCTTGAAATCTCTCTGACCTGGAAATGTTTTTGTCCAGAAGGTTTCTGAGTTGGAGCAGACTATTGCAGAGGGAGAGATGGACTGGTTAGACTGGCCACGGGGCAGGAGCTGTGCCCAGGCAAACCCAGCTCTATGTCCTTGCTGAGGTCTGCCATGTCCACATTGTCCTTCGCTGCTCTTGCAAGGGAGGGTGAGAAGGCCTGAAAAAGGTGAAAGACATCCAAGATTTCATCCAAAAATCCCTGGAACGAAAGCAAACTGGAAACCTCATTTTGCTCCCACAAATTAGTTTCTCAAGCTGTCAGAAGTGCTACACTGTGAGGAGTCCCTACCCATGGCAGGGGGGTTGGCACTGGATGATCTTGGGGTCTTTTCCAACCCAAACCATTCTGTGACTCTATAACCAGGCTCAGAAAGGAAGGACTATAGGTCCCCATAATCCAGAGGGCTGGGAAGAGATGGGAATTGACAGAGGAGGAGAGTCTTTTGGCTGGTTAATGCCCTGCCCCAAGGGATGCTGCAGCATCCTCTCATCATCTCCTTGTCTCAGCTCTTGTTTCTCCCGGTGCTGGCAGGACATAAGTGCTGTGCTGGTAGATTATCCTCACTTCTCCTTTGCCCCCCTCTTTGCCCAGCGCTAACCCCTCAGTAGTGGCACGCTCCCCACTGCCCGGAGCACGCTGTACTCTGCTTGCAGCTGTTGTTCCAGCTGTGTCCTGCCAGCATAACCCAAGGCACAGCCTCATGAATCACCACCCGGCCCCGCTGCATGGAATGAATTTAACTGTTGCCATCCATCGCAGGGAGACGTGACCTTTGAGGAGGCTTTGTAGGCGGGCGGCGATGCCCTGCAGGGAATGGCATGTCCTGCTGGCGCTCCGGCGTGTGCTGTGCCTTCTGGCTTCAAACCCCATGGACACCTCACAGAGCTCTTGCTGTTCCATTCTCTTTGCTGCAAGTGTGGCTGAGGGAAGCCTCATATCTGGTAGGGTAGGATATATCTCTGCATCCTGTGTAGGGCTGGGACAGCTGGGGTGAGAGATTATGGTGTGAGTTGTCTGCTGGGAACACTGCATCTTGTATGCTTCTGTACAGGCTTTTCACTCAGAAGTAGAAGTAAGTCCCAGTCTCACTAAGTCATAGGTCTCCTGCTCACAGTGACAATAATTTGCCTCCAGCTGTGGCCTTGGTCACATCCTTTGAGTGCTACGAGCAGTAGCCTAGCTGTGTAGTGCCACTGGTTGCTCCCCTGTGAACCTGCCTTCATGCCTGTATCCCCTATTATGGGTACCACCGGTGGCTATCAGTCTAAAATCAGTCCCTAAACCAGAGATCATGTAGGAAGTCAAATGGAAAAGATAGTAACTAATCATTCAAGCAATGTGGATATCACTTGGTATACCTTGGTCATACAGCAACTGCATGGGACTGACTGGGCTTCCAGCTGGAAAACCTGGCTGATACGTGGGATACAGGAGTTTATTTAGACAACAAATACTGGTTCTTCAAGATGTGCACATGGAACAAGGTGGATGCTCTTCACCATTTTACCCCTGTTCCTTTGGAGAGGGTGAATCAGTGCAGGCTGTGCCCTCATCAGCTTGCAGGTAGCCAGCCCCTCATTGTTGCATTGGCTCTTGAAGCCAAAGGCTTCAAAAGCTAGGTCCACACAAGCTGAGTCCCTGGTTTGTGTTCCAGCTGTTATAAAACACAGTATACCCTGCTCATGTTCTTCATGTATTTGATTTTTCTACTTCTTTAGAAAGGGAGCAGTGAATAATGAGCACTATGAAAGCTCTTGTCAGTTGATGAGGTTGGAGAGACTGGAAGATGTAACATGTATGAGAACGTGGTTCTTGAGCATACGAACAAACCTGTGTGTACACAGCCCTCAGTGAAGCCTGGGGTGGAAATGAAAGATACTCTTTAATTAAATATCAGTGCTTTTCCTCTGCAGTTTAGATTTTGGAGAGGGGGTCTGCCTTCAGCAGTCTGAAGGTAAAGATGTCTCCAACGTTGTGGGATTTCCAATGGGCAAGTTGAGCTTCTGAGGCTGTTCTTGTTGAAAGAGAAGTCCAGCTTTCTCTGAATCATACTTTTTCTTTCCATCCCATCACTTTTGGGCTCTGTTTTTGTGTAGGACCTGTGGAAGCGATGTGCAGATGGGCACAGATGAGCTGAAGGGCAGGAACAAAGCCTCAGAAGTTGAGACCCACCTTATGTCTTTTCACTTGTGGCATCCAAGGCCTTTTTGTCCTGCTATGTTCCACTGAACCTTTTCATCTACTTCCTCTTTCTTTTTCCCTATCAGAGGTTTTGAGGGGGTTGGCTGGAAATATCCCATCATGGTATGGGGGGTCTGGAGAAGTCCCCAGATGCTTCAGGGGACCTCCAAGTGGCAGATGTTCTGAGAAGTTATTACTGAACCAGTTCCTCAGCATGGAGCTAGGGGGAGGTACCGTCTTTCAGATGAGGTAAAATCAAAGCCCTTGTGACCCTTATAAGCACCAAGATGCCTTTTGCTAGAATAGGGATGTTAAGACCATTTTTATGGCCAAATGCTTGTACACCCTCCCAGTAATTTAGTCCCAGCTACTGGCATCCTGCAGCATCATGAAGTCTATTACTTCTTCCCCAGAGATGTCTGTGCTTTCTTTAGCACTGTGTCATTGTTGCAGGAGAGATACTATATCCAGTATCTTTCAAGTAATTCAGGGACCTTTGGGATGAGAGGCATTAATTATGTGAATGACAGCGGTGAGGGATTTTCATGTATGGAAGCAAGTGATTCATTGAGGAGTTCCCTTCTGTGTCACCCACACGTGCTGCTCTAGTTCCTGCTTTGGGTTCCCTGTGTCAAGTGAAAGGGTTGGTCTGACAACAAAGAGGTTTAATGAAAGTCCATCTTGAGGGAACTCCTACACTGGTGTGGGATGGAGACACTGTACCTGGCGCTGTGCTCTGTGCTTGGCCTGTCAGAAAGGCAGGGAAGGCACGTTGTGGTGGCCAGTGCTGCCTGTAGGCAACTCCTCCCAATCCTGTTGTGGCAAATAAGGGCTAGCAGATGCAGAAGTGAGACCATCTTCTTGGCCCAAAACATACTGTGGGTCCAGGATTCCCTCTAGCAATGCAAAAATCTTTTGCCTTAGTGCAGTTTCGGTTTCATCCCTGCAGGAGAGCTAGTGATGAAAGCCATTACCACAAAGCATTTAGAACATATCACCATGAACTACAGAAGAAGCAACGCTTAATACATTAGTTTCATCATCCCTCTGTTGACATGAAAGCATCTCCCAACTGGTGAAGTACTGCTGTCATAACATTGCAACCCCATCCAGACTCACCACCTCACTCTTGCAGGCAGCTGATCTTGATGCGTCTGTGGGTTCTTTGCAAGCATGGAGATGTGAGGAAGTCACTGGAGCGTGCAGGTGGTGGGAAATGGACCATGAACTCCCATGGGGGCTGTGTGAGATGCCCAGGGCTGGAGCATCAGTGGTGGGGAGAAGGATGCAATGGGAGA
This sequence comes from Neopsephotus bourkii, assembly GCF_033783945.1. Classification (NCBI taxonomy): domain Eukaryota; kingdom Metazoa; phylum Chordata; class Aves; order Psittaciformes; family Psittacidae; genus Neopsephotus; species Neopsephotus bourkii. Next base: position 7,122,978 of record NW_026902223.1, read on the forward strand.
GGTGGCCACAGAATGCTTGACTGACCAGGGTGGGCAGCTCTGAAGACCAGCGCTCCATTTCCAGTCACCTTCACTCTCCCACTCTGGTATATTTTTGTTGTTGTTTCCTCTTTCCCTTTATAAACCTCATTTTCCTCCAGAAAGCTGCATTTCACCGTGCACATGTTTTTAATCACAAGCACGTGATGAAGAGAATAACCAGAGGTGTTATTAGGTGTGATAACCTAATTCATGGCCCCTTCTTTTTGTTGTAGGGCTGCTGCTCCGCACCTAAAGCTTCTTGGCTTGGATTTTGTCTTTCATGAATCAGGTCTCAGGGGAGGAAACTGTTGGATAATACAAGCATTTGTTTTGGCAGTTGCCTGTGGGTGCCGCCCCTCCAGCCTTCCTGGATGTGTACTCAGATGTGAACTGTTCAGCCTAAAGAGTCACAGGGCCTTGATCTTTAACCTCACTAAAGAGCTGGTCAAAATAACAGTAAGCAAAGGCACCAGCTCGCTGGTGTTCCCTGTGCTCTGCTAGCTCTGAAGTGCAGGCAGCACCAAGCTGCCTCCTCCAAGGGTGCCCTTTTCTCCAAAGCTGGGGTTCCTCACACCTCGAGGTCTATCCCTGCCTAGCTCCATAGCCAGGATGCGGTTTGGCCTCTGCTCAGGAGGGGATCTTTGCCCATGGGCTGCCTGCATCACTTTTCAAGAGCTACAAAGCCATACTGAGTGTTTTTTGGTGTCAAACACAGAAAATGCTGTAATTTCTTACACACTCCCAGTTCATAGCAAAACTGGGTCCTGTCTGTGTTGGATAGGAGTAAACCCTTTGTATACAGTTGATTTCATTATTACTCTTGAGCTCTGTTATCACAGCCTATAATAGGGTCCTTTCCCCAGCCCCTGTCATTGTGTGAGGCTGCCCTGTGACTCTGGGATGCTTGAACAAAAAGAGCAGTAAGAGGGAAGTATTTCATCCACCCAACCCTGCAATAATGGGAATCTCCTCCAGAGAAGTCCCAGCTGTCCTGGTTTCCCCTGCCCTAACATTCAGAGCTCCCATCCCTACCCTTGCAGCTCTCCGTGGGGTGCATGCAGCATCTCTGTGCAGCAGCAGGGATGGGGTAGTGGGGACAGCTCACACTTGTTTCAAGCAGCAGAGGTCTGTCAGTGTGAGTTGGGAGTTTCCCTGAGATACTGCATGATTCAGTGGTTCATAATGCTGCCCACACCCCAAGGCAGTGGCTTAGGGCTATTGAACTAAAGGTAAAATGCTTAGACACATCCCTCCCAGGCAGGCTATACCTGGAGGGCCAGCTAAAGCTGTTTGCTGCCCTGGAGCATGCTGATCCTCACTGGGAGCAGTGGTGTTTGTGTCACTGATAGTAATGTAGGGGAGCTCCCCAAGGAGTGCCAGCACCTTCAGTTCAACCCTTGCCCTTCCCTCTGGAGCATCATCGTGCTGGCTGTGTGTGCTGGTGACACACAGGAGGGGCTGGGATTTATGCATGGGCTCTGTCTCTGATTATCCCAATAAATCACTTTGCAAGGGTGATGCCAATAGATAAGATAGCTTTTGGAGGGAAATAATTGCTAAGTCTATCTGCAAGGTTTCTGTTGGGTTCGAGTACTGATCCCATAGATGGCATATGTGCTGTTAGTGTGCTGCTTTGGTACAGAGATAGAAATAATTTGATTCAGCCATTCAAAATAATGTTATTAGCCACAGAAAAAAAAACAGGGCTAATTAAATGTGAATATTATTCTATTAGAAAATGTTTTTATCAATAATTATTTGATGGGGCTGAAGGGATGTAAGTTTTAAGTATGAAGAAATCATGATTTCTTCTTTCCCTGTGTTTTTTTTCCCCTGCTTATTTATCTGTGGAGGCTTATTAAAGGTGTTTTCACTATGCTGCTTAAAGGCCACTCCAGATAGCCCTGCTGAAAACCCCTAGTATTGACTCCACTGGCTGTGATGGTGCAAGGGTGGGCCCAAGGCAGCCCTGCCAATTCTTATTTGAGTCTTTTCACCTCCATGAGACCCGTACCGATGCTCACTGACAGCCTGAGATCTAAACGCTCTTGGTGCAATAGTTCATCAGGCTGCCTCTGAATCTGCAGCAGCTTTTGGCACTGGGTTCCTCTCACTTCTGGACTTGTCTCAGCCCCTGTTTGCACTTTGGTCAGCTGGAAAGGGCTTGCACAAAAATCTGCTTGCTGGCAGCACAACACCCACAGGCAGCTTTGCCTAGCATCGATTCAGACAGCGATTGCAGGCAGCCTGCTGCAGCTGCAGCCCTGTAATGGATGGCAAAGTAGAGTGTAAGTGAATTAGGGAAAGCAAAACCGTAATCAAATCAAATCAAATCACGGGCACAATGAGATCTGATCTGCCTGAATGGAGTTCTGGATGGCAGCCTGCAACCCAAGGCTGTGCTTTGGGTGCTAAGAACCTTTTTGTGAGCACGCAAGGACCCACCTGACAAACAAGGTCAAAAAGGGGTGTTCATGTGTGTGATGGCACCATAGAGCACTTTCCTATAAAGACAATGCAATTTTCTTCCTAAACAGGGAAATCTTTCTGTTACATGACTGAATAGATCTTTGCATAGATCCTCAACCTTACCTTTATGTCACCCATTGTGCCAGCCTCTGAGACGTGTTTTCCTGCTTCCCTTACGTCACTGTTAGATAAACTTTCCTCCTTGATTTTAAGGTCAATGTGTTGCTTATGCCACATATAGGACCTTGTCATGAGTGATGGCCAGGGCCGCAGGCAGCAGTGGCTGCACAGGACCTGAAAAGGTCCCAAAGCCTGGGAAGGTCCAAACCTCCTTGGGAATAACCTTTACCTTCCTGGTGGTGATGGTGGTGGTTAAGCTTTGGTGCAGCAACGTCTTTAAAAGCAGCTTAGAGACAATGGTGTTAGTGATGCTCCTATATCACTGTTTGCAATGCAGGTGAGGCTTCAGGGCTGCAGCAGAAGGCTTTCCTTCATTCCTCCTTTGCAAGACCAGTGTTGGGGACCACTCGCCACAGCCCAGTTGATGCCTCACATGTCCAAGTTGATCTCAGTGCCACCTCAGGTTGACAGAGACCTGTCAGCCTATCTCTGTGCTATAGAGGGGAGTGTGAGTCACTGGTGACAGTCGGGGTGGGTCTCCATGAGCATTACTGAAGGCCTTGCCCATAGTGACATGCTCTGGCTTTCTCTTGCCTGTGACACACCAGTCATTCCAGGAGAAGGTCATGGCTGGAAGCTAAGCTGATGTTGGCTGCTGTGTGGGACTGCTGGGGTGGTGCTGTGAGTCCTGTGCCCCGACCTGCTCACATCATACACTGAACCGTGAAGAAGCTGTTTCAATGCAAAACATCTCTGCTTTTGCTCTGGAGGCAGAGATTTCTTCTTACAGAAAGTGGGAATTGTGTGGGAAACACAGGCAAAGAGCATCACAGAGCTCACTGGTGTCTATGGTTTTGGATGGGTCGAGGGGGTGAGTGCATGCTTGGCACTTGGCTGTGTGTGGAGAGCAGCACAAGGTTTGCATCTCACAGGGGAAGAAACCCCCTTTTTCAGTAATACTGTAGATAAGTGGAAGCCAAATATGTATCTTTTCAATCAGAGCCTCTTCAGTCATATTAGGAGCTTATACTTTATAGTATTTTCCACTCTGAAGTGCGTTTCCACTGGGGGTTCCTAAATGCTCTGAAGATGATACCTCTCTAGCCTTTTGAGGCAGGGCACTGTGTTAGCAGCTCGGACCCCAAAGCCCTTCACCTGATCTCAGCAAGCAGCTCCACTTACACCAGAGACTGGTTCTGCTGGGTGCAGTGGGAATCTGTTTGTTGGCAAACAGATGAATTGAGTGCATGGCAGGGTTGGGACCTCCTACACCCGCCAGATAAAGCAGTGCTTGTGGGAAGATGCTGCCTTATGGGATATCAAATGTACAGAGGGAAGGATAATTTCTGTTTTATCCACCTCTGAGTGGGTATCAGTGGTATCAGAGGTGGATGCTTCATCCACTCTGCCCTTCTGGACTCACAGTCACTGGAAGGAGACTAGTGTCTCTATTAATTTCTCAGTTGCTCACTATGTAGGTGACTACGCCAGGCTGGACAGAGCCTTGGGTGCCATGGTTCTGCCCTTCTGGACTCATAGTCACTGGAAGGAGACTAGTGTCTCTATTAATTTCTCAGTTGCTTACTATGTAGGTGACTACGCCAGGCTGGACAGAGCCTTGGGTGCCATGGTTTAGTGTGAGGTGTCCCTGCCCATGGCAGGGGGGCTGGAACTGGATGATCCTAAGGTCCTTTCCAACCCAAACCATTCTATGACTCTGTGTGTCTCCTGGTGGATGCTACCGGATCAAAGAGGTTGGGGACTGGGCTCCACTGCAAGGTAGGAGAGAGGAGCCCCACTCTCCCACCAAGAGCTGGCCCCATCCCAGGGCAGAGTCCCTATGGAGCCCCATGGCATCCCTCCCTCCCCAGCTCGGTTATGGTTCTCCCCCATGCCTTACTGCCGTGCCCTACTTGCATTCCCAGTTGTTCCCCTGGCAGAGGCAGCCCCCCAAGCCTACTTTCAGGATGCTGTCCATCATCCCCCCCACCGGCCTGGGTGTCTGGGTGGGAGCACAGGGCTGGAGGCTGAGACAAGCGATGCCTCTCTCTTCTCTCCCCCCCAGGGTTCTGCAGGAATGTGCTAATTGCTGCTGGAACAAAAGCTGCTTCTGTGTGGTGCTGTGCAGGGCTGCGCTGATCCTTCCCAGGCCCCGGTATCGCTCCCAGCGGTTCCTGCCGTGCGCTCTGCACGCACTCCTCACGTACTTGCAAAGGACTTGGATTTATATCCTCTTGTGCTGTTCTACATAAAAAGGCACGTTTGGGGCATGCCAAGAGTTTGCCTGGAACAAGCATTTCCTCCTCCTCTTCTTTTCAAATAGAGTGAGCTGTTCCCTCAAATCCACCTTGAATCCGGGTACCCGAGATTTCAAGAGGTTTCCTTAAGAAAACTCACCCCCCGCTCCTCAGTTATTTACTGCTGTTGTGTTTACCAGGCTCCCCGGTGTCTGATGATTCAACAGCACTCCTTGCTCTTTGATACAACTCTTTTAACCTGTGTTTTTTGCTGAGGTGATGCTATTTCCCTTATCTCCTCACCAGCATGTTGGGGCAGGTCGCTGTGTCTCCTCCCTGCTCCATGGCCTGGTGAAGATCAGACATAGTGTGTATGGCTGAGTAGTGGCATGAGCATCCCACATCTCTGTGCTGTGATTTCCCTATGACTGGAGCACTTCAACAAGCGTTTTGATCCCCCATTACCACTGCTCAGGGCATCAGGGAGCAATCCAGTAGCAGCTTTCTGGAAATTAAAGGACACAATGAGAAGTTTGGGCTATGCAGGGGCTTTTCCTAGGGAAAAGGAGCAAAATTGTGTGCAGATTATGGCAACAAGGACAGTTAAAGCCACCCTGGGAAGTTTAAGCCAAGTGCACTGGATGTGGATCCTTCCCAAACACTCTGATTTTTGCATTGTGGTTCAAACAGTAGAAGATACTGGTTGCAGAAAGCCATACAGATAGAAACAAAGTGAGTGCATGCAGGAACCAGAGAGCCAGCCCATGGGTTTGTAGGTGCACCCATACCTGCAGGACTAATGTGAGGGGATGGGTTGTGGGGCTGTGTTGTGCAGGAAGTGGGGTCCCTGGGGATGTGGCTGGGCTTAGGCAACAGGACAACACTGCTTGATATGGATGAGCCCTCTCTGTGCCAGACCCACCATGCTGGGATGGGTCTCAGAGTCCCCTAGATGCTGCTTCAGTTATTAAAAGTCTTTGTGCAGAGATAGGCTGCTGAGGTTTGAAGGCAGAGGTGTGGAACTGAACAGTCTGAAGGTCCTTTCCAACCCAAAGCATTCCACAGTTCTATACTCCTGTATGAGTAACATTGTGGTCCCCATCGCGAGGATGTGTGTCCTCACAGCAGGGAGGAGGGAGGGATGAATGGGGTGATGCACTCTTTCGTTTCTATGTTTAAACCCCAATTAGCCATGGCAGCCGTGGCGTGCACAGTGTTCTGCTGGGAGTGTTCAGCTGTTCCTGGAGAGCATACTGAGCAGGCAGAGAGGAGCTCAGGGTGTTGAAACTCCTCTCTGCACAAGAGGCAAAGTGACACTGGCTCTGGCGTGGCTCCAGAGCCCTTACGGTGTGTTTTGTACCTATGCTGGCACTTTATGAGCCCTCCAAATGAGCAGTCTCCAGTGCTGAGATTAGGCTTTATTGCAGGTGGGGCTCATAACAATGTCTCTGTCTATGTTTGCCTAACAATGTCCATCATGTTTTTATTTGATTATAGCCTTGTTGAAGTGTGGCCATTAGCTTTTATATTCTTCATGCTGTGTGTCAGCTCCCTTTTCTTTATCTGGAAGCTTTCCAGGGAAGGGTTTAGCTGTTGGGAAGAGCAGGGCTGGCGCACTGCTCCTCATAGATGCCACTATGTCAGCCCTTCAGCACCCAGTCACCACACTGTACTGTGTCCCAATGGAGTTCTATGCCAATAGGTCTGTTTCCATAGGTTTCTTGTAAGAACCCTGGGACATTGTGCTCCTCACATGGTTAAAAGTCATGCCTGTGTTTTCAGTGCTGCCCTCTCAACCCCCTGGGGCTGTGCTGTTGGTTGCTTTGGGGGATGCAGAAAAGCAGAAGCTGCCTTTATCCTGCCTTGATGCTAACTGTGGTTGTCCTGGAGGTTGGGCCTTGTATTCTACTCCATCCATCCATCCATCCATTTTGGGGCTGGCTGGTTACCAAGCACACCTATGCAGGCAACGTGTCCCTTTAAGCCGGCATAGTACTGCTGCATTTGGGCTGCCACCCAACCTTGGAGAGTGGCTCCTGGTTCTCCTTTCCCTAGGATTAATGCAGGAATGTCTGTCAGCAGCTCAAATAAGCTGTGGAAAACTGAACTTGTGCTTAGTTCCTCCAAACAATAAAGACTTAGCCACAGGCTGAGAAGGAAGATCTCCTGTGGCTGGAGACATCTCCAACTCGAAGGTGCAGTTAGTTAATTCAATCCAGAGTAGCCCATGGAGAAGTGAATGGGGATGAAATTGCTCTGAGCCTCTCAATAGCCTTTTGGTGCCAACTTTCATTTTTGGGGTATGGGGTTGGAAAAACACAGTGTCAGTTACTTTACTGCTTATCTGTTGGCATTGCATGTTAACATCAGCATACAATAGATGGGTGCGAGCGGTTTGGGGATGAGTACGATGGGAATATCTCAGTTCTTAAAGCCACTGAAAAGTTATTCTCAGTATAATTTTCCATAGGCAGAAGCAGGTTAGTTGAACCCGAGCCATGTAGTAGAAATGTGCTGATTCCAACAACATTTCCTAGCAGCAAAAAAGAAGTTGAAATATTTGGTTTGGACCGTATCAGTACTGCAGCAGAAGCAGAATGTTTCTGTTCTGTCACTTTAATGAATTTCATGTGATGTAGACTGTAAATTTTGATATTATATTGTCCTTATAGATTGTATAATTCCATGTGCAGGTAGAAATGCATAGGAACAAAAGGAAGAATGAAAAGTCACTGAAGTGAAGCACTGTAATGGCCATAATCTGATGACTGGGAGGAAATATTGCTTCTTGGCAAACACAAGAATTCTAGCTTTTTATGCTGAATCAGAATCAGTCTCTCCCTTAATGTCAGGATTTCCCAAGTAATGGAAATCACAGCTCCCAGCCAGCTCTGCTCAGGATGTCATCTGTGTTAATTTCTTATTGGAGTCAGATATAATAGGAGATAACTTAAGGACATCTGGGATAAAACCACTGCTTTAAAGCCATGTCATATCCTCAGGCTGGCCCAGGGACAAAGGAAGATGGAGCAGAGGAGCTTGTGGTGCTTAGGGATGGACAGGCTGCCCTAGTGGTGGAGGGGACATGGGTGACCCTATGGGGCTGGAGGACACCACAGCTCTGTGTGTGTCCACAGAGACCCAACCTGAATGCTATAATACCCTGATGTGGGCTGAAGAGCTCATCGTGGCTCTTGGCTCTGCCTTGCAATGGTTCAGCCTGCAGCTGCTAAAGCAATAACGGGGCTGCTGCTGTCAGGAGCCAGAATCAGCTTTTGTGTGCTTTGTTTAGCAAAATACTGAAATCCTCATAGAGAGTGTGTGTGAGAGAGGCAGCAGCACTCTGTGCTGGTTTGCATAGGGACCCCCATAGAAGATGCGTGTGTGGGTTACTCACCTCAACTGACCATTGCCCAGTGATGAGGAGCACGCAGGGGACACCCACAGCCTCAGCAGTGTGTCTCTCCAGCACCCAGTGAGAAAGAGGCAGCGGCAAGGATTTATTGTCAAGGTTTCCAAGAAAAATCTCTGCATTGGCATTGCTGTTGGAAAGGGAAAATGTGGAAGAGGGCAGGAGTGAGAGCCCTGGGCCCCCCTGATGCTTTCCTAGGGCTGGGTAAAGCTGCATTATGGGGTCAGTGCTGACCAGGGGAGGCTTCTGCACAGAAGATGCATCAGTTTGATACAGCCCCTCTGCTGACAGAGCTGCTTCCTTGGTCCCAGACTTGCTGCTTCTTGGTTTCTAAGTTAAGCCTTTTCAAAGCAACGTTTTTGCTACCAGCTAATTTGAGTTTATGGTGAGATGTTTGGGTTTGTTCCTCTCAGGCCCTCAGATCCTGGAGTCCTATGGCTACGTCAGCATTTCGGCTGCTGTACAAGCCCAGTGACTTTTCCAGGTCCTTGGGATAGTAGACTTGAAAACCAAGCTCAATACACATTATTTTACACAGTTTTCCAGAAACCTCTCTGCATTGTTACCTGTGAAAAGCCATGTCTATTTTAGCCTATAAGACATCTTTGAACACCCCCGTGGCAACCTGTACCCCTGGGAATAACCTGAATTAGGGAGGAAATGTGCATTTCATCCTCAGTTTAAGCTTTGAGTGTTGCTATGTAAAAGGGACAGAGATGCTTTATTGCCCTAGGATTGGGTAGTAAAGCCTGAGGCTGCAATACCTGAGCCTGGGGCAGTGTGGTCCAGCCTGGGGGCAAAACCAGTTGGTGGGAATCTTTCCTCCAGCCTCCTACTTCATCTCTGCTGGGGCAGCAAACGCTGCCCTAAGGCCAAGAGATGTCCCCATGGTCCACTTCTTGGTGGCCTGGGAGCTGCTGCTGTCAGATTCACCCACTCACAAGTGATTCCTGGTCCAGGAGTGATAACTGCATGAGAGCTTTCCTGATAATACCACAGCAAACTCGTATTCACCTTGGAAAAACGAGCATTCTTTACATCAGCGCTACCTTCCCAAAAACCTTTCTAGGAGAAAACCAACTTTGGATTCTTAATAAGTCTCCACCGTCAGCTGAGCAGGTTTTATTTCCATTTGTCTCCTCCACAAAAGTTTCCATTGTATCCAAAAGCCATTTTCTGTCAAAATAAGTTTTGATGGAAAATATTTTATTAAATCTATTTGAAGCCGATATAAAGCTCTGCCAAGAAAGAGGGGATGAACAAACCCAAGGCAGCTACTCGGCACATTAAAGGTAACACCAGCCACCTTCCCAAAGCCTCAGAAGGGTTGTTGGGTGGTCGTGGGGCTGGGCACATCACATTTACCCCTGGTAAATGTTAAGCTAACAAATAAATGTGCTTTGCTCAGCAGCCAGAACGTAGCCTTCAAACTAGGGTGAAGCTTTCTAAATATCGCTTGGCATGTTTTCTTTAAAGGAAGGAAGGATCTTAATTCCAGCATTCCAAGCCAAAATAGACGTCTCTAAGAATAGCCCTTCCCTATCGTGGGCAGGATGCTGCCAGGAGGAAAAAAGGGTTGGGGGAAATGAGAAGTGCTGTCCCTAAATACTGAGGTTGTAATTGTGAAGTGATGGGGTTTCAACTGACCATGATCACTCCCAGAGCATCCAACCCATTGATGGCTTGGATTTGCCACCTTGGACCCAGGATCAGAGGGGCTCACTGGCTTCTTGCACTGATGTAGCCGTTCCTTAGAGATCTACAGGCTGCTGTGCATTGGTGTCTTCCACCTTGCTCCTGTTGGAGCCCACTGTGTGGCTTTGGAAGGTGCACATCCCCAGGGCCACAGCCTGGAGCAAGGAAAGGATGCCCCAGATGTGCTTACTGTGTCCTGACAGAGACGAACTAAGGTGTCCCATGAAAAAAGGTACCTGGAGGACACAACCTAACAAAGACTCTTCCACTGTGAGTTATTCTGTGATCAGGTGTTACCAAGTTGGAAGGGGTAGGGGCAGAGGTAGGGAGGACTCTTGTTCCCATCTCTTTTGGTTTAACAAACGCAATGCTGGAGTTACCCCAGCTCCCATGAAGTTCAGCAAGAGATTGGATGGATAGGGTGTAGTCCCATGCCTTTTTCCTTAGAAAATATAGGTTTCCATCATTTGAACAGTTTTGACTTTGATATTCCCATTTTGAGGTCACATTTTCTATGCAAATATGAGGCTTAGAGAGGAATCTTGGAGCAAGATATGAGTTTTTCATATAGCCTTATGACTCCAGGAATTAATGGAATTTTCATGGAAGTTCTAATGTAACAATAAAACCTGACAGCAAGGGCAGGTCCTTCCGCCCTCATTTCCTTTCTTTCAACGCTAGCAGTGGAATTTCAACCTCTCAAGTTATAAACACCCTCGGATGCAGAGAGCTTAACATATCCTGGCAGTGCATCTTCCCAGTTCCTATATATTGTACCTATTCCTGGTACATCCCTCCTCGTGCTGTTTTGAAGCTTTTCTCTGTGTGAGATTGATGTCGCACTTGGATCGAGCTTTAGCTAGACTCAAGTGATGCTCAGCATTAAATAACATAATCCCAAGTTTTTCAGGAGCATGTACCTTAAATATCATGACACTGGCTTTAAAGAATCACATCTTTAGTTTAAAAACAACATTCTGGGGCTATGTGCCTGGTGGAGGGTGTCATTTTACTTCATGTCTACAGGGCAAGTGTCTCTATGTGAGCTGGGTGTGCAGACTTCCAAAGTTCTTTATGCACAGAAATAGGTGATTTTGGGGTGGAATCATCCCCTGCTGTGATGGTATTAAATGTATAAGAAAGTGAATGAGCTGCCTCTGCTTTTATAGCCCAGCTTTACAACTGAGATGATTTATGTATTCAGGTGGCTTGAAAAATGTTGGCCTAAAACGAGGCAAAACCCGCTGGGTTTGGCCAATTACTCACTTTATATTCTGGGCCTTTCTCAACTAAAACTCAGGGTGGGTGTAAGAAAACCACAAACCCCAAATCTGAAAGATAACTTGCACAAAACCCTGCAAAGCCCCTCGGAGCCGAACCTCCTGCTACGGAAAGAGGGAAAAATAATAAGGTGGAAAAATGTGAGTTCCACCAGGCTGCAAACCTGAAACCCTCCAGTGCTTGTTTGTGAGGAGTCAAGCCAAAGAGCTGAGCTCCTGCCAGAATATCCATTGTGGGAAGGGCTGGTCCAGCCCCAGCTGCCTCCTTCCTGCTGCTCACACACACTGAGGAATAAACCCTCCACAGGGATAAGAGGGAAAAGCGCTTCCGCTGAGATACAGCTTCAAACACCCCTCTGTGTGTCCATGCTGTGTGCCCATCACAGAGGAGGTCCATCCTGACCAGTGGGTCCTGGGGCTGCAGCTTTCCCCTCCATGTGCATGCAGAGGTCTCATTGTCGTGATGCCCTTTGGGGTGTCTTTGATCAGGGTGCTGGATCCGTGGGATGCTCCTGCCCTTGTTCTCAGATCCAGCTGCTGAAGTGTCTTGGGGAAAACAAGGGCATGAAAGTGCTAGGTTATGTCCTTTGATCCCCCTCCATTTTTGGCTTTCTTTTTGGAATCATCTCCAGGCAGTCACTCAGTTTCATCTCCATACCATCTCCCTTCCAGATCGCTCAGAAGATGAAAACCCAGGGCCAATGCATGTGGTCAGAGGGAGCAGAACTGTACACCCGGCTCTTGCTGTCACCAAGCCATCCACCATCTATTTCCCCCCTGCTCTAAGCCCAGGTTTTAGTCACCAATTCTTCTGTTGTATTCAGGAATCCCCTGAGCTCCTGAACAACATCACTCCTCACCTCCCCGGTGGGTCACGCAGTGCTCATGCTCTCCAGCCTTGCACAAAGCAATAGCTGAACCAATGTCTCAGTACTTGTGCCTCTCCTCCTTATATTTTATCCCTGCAAGTGGGTGCAAAGGGCTTCTCCATAGCAAAGCACGTGGTCCCTGCACTCCCGTGCTGGGTTTTTATAGCTCCTTGGCTCAGGATAAGCGTGTTTTTCACTCTAGTCTGGAATTCTCTTTTTAAGGACTCACTGCCCATGGCTCCAGGTATTGCTGCTGAACTGGCACCACTGGGAAGCCTCCTGCAGGTCCTGCTGCCCTCAGATCATCAGTGGCCCCACTGAAAGCCCTGAGATTTGCTACTGGCTTCTCAAGTGTTACTGGTCTCTATAAGTGCTCTGGCTTCTATTAGTGACTAGAATTAGATCCTATAATGATTACAGTTAGTGATTGCAGACAGTCGGGGCAAGCACATCACAAAATCCTTTCTCGGCAAAGGGTGGGAAAATGCAAATTTCCTGGTGTGTTCTTCCAGCTTCCATGATTTATAGCAAATCTCTTCTGGTTATTATGGGCTTTATCTGGTTTAATCTGTTTATCTGGTCTTTATCTGGTTTTATCTTTTTTTGTTGTTCTAAGGGGAAATCAGGGTTGTTTGTTTTGTTTCATGTAGCTGATGGATGAAGGTGGATCATGTTTGGGCTCGGGTTTATCAGCATAGGGTCCCTCCTGCCTATCCTCAGGTTCATTTGCGTGATGTTTTTCTGTCCACCTCTTTCTTTCCGAGAACTGTTGGTGACACTGGGAAAGCCCAGTTTATATCTCAGGTCATAGGAAAAGCTGCTGTGAAAAAGAGCAGAATGGGAGATGTCTCCCGTACAGCCAGTCTGGTTGGGTAGGGAATGAGTCCTGCTTGCAAACCTCTCATCTGAGCAGTGAGGACAGAAGGACCTGTGCAGCAGGTACCTGCTGAGGCTCCAGCACTGAACTGGTGCCTTTCTCCATGAGGATATCCCTGTGATTCCCTCATGGTGTGCAGATACCCGGCACAAACCCCAAACCAAAAAGGCCTCTAGGTTTGGAGCAAACCTTTAGGAAGGTTCAGTATGCAGAGACCTCGGCAACTTTCATCCTCTTACCTATTAGTTTAATCAACTTTCATCTCTCCAAAACATGCCAGAATTCACCTTTTTCTGAAGGCTGCCCAGGGTACAATCAGAAAACACCTTTTGCTTTAACTACTTGAAAATATTTGCACTTGGAGGGGAAGAAACCCATTGATTCAACCCTGCTTTTCCACTTTCTTTAGCAGGCGCCATGCACTCCATCTGACTTAAGTGGACCACAGTGTTCCAAGGATAAAAGTTACATGTAATACGAGATAAAGTATCAGGCAAAATATTTATGTAATGAAACCTCAATGGTAGTTCTAAAGGTCTGCAGCAGGGCACGGCAGAGAAGAAATGCTCCTCTTGCTGGCTTGTCATGGGAGGAGCAGATGGACAATGAAAGATACTTGCGGGGGTAGGAAAAAAGGGGGTTTTAATAGGAAATCTGATCTGCTCTTTCCAGCAAGAAAAAATAATCTACCACCTGATATCAAGTAATTTACAGGATCTAATCTGATCAAAGCTGTCTTCACTATCGGCCAGCTTTACATGGAAATGGTTTCCCTTTGTTTGGACGTAGTAAACATCCTCTGTAATCCTCAAACCTCAGCAGCTGCTGATGTGAGGAAACCAGAGAGCGATGCTGACCTAAACCACCCAGGGCCCTGAGCGTCACAGGCTGCAGCTGGGACTGCATCCAAGTTCTTTGGCATCCTGGCTTGGGCTGGGACTGCTGTAAGGGCCAGTCACAAATGTGGTAATAAAGCCAAATTTTCTGAAAGGAAAAGGTGGTTCAGATTCAGGCTCCAATTCCAGCCCAATATTCGGCCAAGCGAGATAGGATGCTTTGCTGTCCTTATCCAGCAACTGAATGTGGTTGGAGTTTTTCATATTGCATATCGAAATGGCTCTCAAATATGCACACTTTCTGTTTATCAGAGCTCTCAGTGGCCAAATCTGATAAAAGGAAATTCTGTCTGGAGTTAGACAATCCCTTGAGTGATCCGGAATAATAACTGATGCTGGAACGTGGAATTATTGCTTCCTTTTCAGCAGGAGTAACTCTGTAAGTGATCTCTTTGCAGTGATTACCTACAGAAGTGTTAGCATCGGTCATGCACAGTCTGGGTGGTGTTGTAAAATCAGTTGCAGTCACTCAGTCTGTTTTGTGCATAGGAATGCACCATCCATGTCTCACCTTGTATACTGATGCCCAGCAGTTTTCCTCAACCATTCCTGCAAGGAACATTGTTGTGTTTGCTGGGTATTTACCCAGGTTACTGTGCACTGGGAGATGTATTTTTTCGCCCTGAGCTGGACAAGTGTGATGGCAGTGGGGAAGGGTACCACAGACCAGCACCTTGCCAGCATTGCGCTGCAATGGTGGATGTGCTGCATGGTCCTTTCTCTCTGGAGTTCCATCATTCTCACTGGTAGCTGGCCTGTTGGGATTGTCTGGTTTTATTTCCCCATGTAGGCAAGCACTACAGCCTAGCAATCGGTGGCCTTTCTGCAGCAAAGGCTCCTCTCTGGTCAAATTACAAGCAAGGGTTAGTGCCATGGGATGGTGCAGAAGCATAACCCTCCACAAAGGTTTAGTGCCGTAGGGAAAAGTGTTTATATGACCATGGAAAGAGCACCCTGGCAGCGCTGCAAAGGGGATCTGAAAAGTAAGGAGAGAGATTATTTTCCTGTCTTTCTATTTAGGAGCAATTTCCGTGAAGGCTGCCTTCTTTTCCAGATGAGCTTTCTGGGCACTTCCACAGCGGGACTGCATTCAGCCCTTGCTATTTCCTGAGGAGTCAGAAGCTGAGCTTGCTCCTATCGGCTCTGCAGACTTTGTGATCCTTTGGCTGTCTGTGAAATAGTAGCCTGAATATGATGACAGAGAAAAAAATATACAGTGACTCTCCCCTCCCTTTTCCAACCCAAGTCCTTGCCAAAGCAATAAAGAACTTTAAACAATAGCCAGTCATGACATAAACCAGTCCTTCAGGGGCCTGCCAAAATTCACCTCAAGAAAGTAGGTCCAAAAATAAACACCAACCTATAAAAAGCCCCACAGACTTAAAAGAGCCTTCCCATTGTGCTAATTGCTTTCACATCTGGCTCAGCAATGAGGAGTGTATATGAGCATGGAGAGGCCACCAATAACTCACTTTGGCTAAGCACAAAAGCATGTGTATAGCATCAATCATGCGAGCCATCTATTTCTACTCAGCAGACCTCAGATGCTGGGGCTCAAATTGAAGTTGGTGTTTAAATCGCACTGAAATAATGGGGCTGGTCATGATGCTAATGAACAGCACATGGTTAAATGCTTTCTCGGGTGGGATATTTCAAGGCAAATATAGAGAAACTGGTTTCATTTCCCTTTTCGCCCCCTCTGTCAGTTATCAGACCACAGTCAGGAGTTTTTGCCTGGCCTCCTCCTTGGAAAGAAGTCAGCCAGTAGTGTGGTTGTAAGGTTGCACCTTTGATAAGTCAGGGGATAGAGCAAGATGGGACTTGCAGAGGGAAAATGAGCTGGGGATGGTTTCCTTAGGCCTTTTCTGTGCATGAAGGAGGTAACCCCAGAAAGAGACCAAGTATGAACTTGGTAGGAAGAACTAAAGTCCTGTCAGGATCTTGGCAGGTCGCAGGGAGCCAGAGATGTGTGGTGCTCTGCACCCTCTGATGTTATGTGTCCATCTCTTTTTATACTGATGCCTAGACCTTTCACATGACTGTGAATCAGTGGGTGTGCACAGGACTGTCTCCTACTTGCTGGTACGTCTGTTTGTGCAGTTCCTTGGTTTTTATGGAGTGAACAACCCATTGCTTCTTGGATGCAATTTAAAGCACACTTTCCCCATAGCCTTGGACTTTGCAGTGAGGACAATGTAGACAGCAAAATCCAGACACCACCTGCAAGCCCATGGTGCGTTGAAGTGGCTAAAGGGAGGCTTTCCCCAAAATGACTGTTTCTTATTTCCAGTAGTTGGGCATTGCTGGGAGCATCACCAGTAAATTACTGCATTTTCTGAGATCACAGTTGCTGTGATTACAGGAGCTATCTATGTCTTAACCTTGTGGATGCACAGAGCAGCCTGCCCTGAGCCTCTGTGGTTTGGTGCCTGTGACTCATGATGAGAGCTTAAGGAAGGATCTGTAATGATTTATTCATGCCACATTTATTGTTTGGAAAGCTCAATCAAATGCTACCATGGTTAGACTGAATAATTCATCTGCCAGTCTACTTCTTGATCTCTTCATTGGTTTCTCTCTTGGTTAAGAGCCTCATGTTCAGAGGTGAAGATCACTTCAGTCTAAAGGCAATCTTATATCCTTGATATCTTTGGAACCCAAAACTTTTTTAAGAGTAGAATTTCAGGAGGTCTGGTCTTGCTGAAGTACTAGGGATGCTTTTGAGGGAGTCCAGATTCATTTGCCCTCAGTCAGTTCAACATCCAAGCCTGCGTATAATTGCGCATCTCTTATGGGGCATGGAAGAAACTCACCTTCTCTTGCACCATTTGCTTAATCCTAAAGAAGCACCTAAGATAGTTTGGATAACAGGGGACAGGATGCAATAGAGCATGTTTCCACCTCAAAGACAGGAATGCTTTCAACAACAGGCATTTTTAACAGTTTTTCTATGAATAGCTCCTGTATCAGAGCTGGGTCCAGGACAGACTGCACTGATGTGCTGACAATGTGAGGTGGTTTCTCAAGCCTTTGCCAACACGTGCAAACCATCCTGGCTGCACTGCAGCACAAACTGTGGGCTGACGGGCTGATTCTTCCCCACCTTATGCTATATTTACTCCAGTACAGGCTCTTGGACATCTCAGATGTCATCTCACCTTAAACCAGAGCAAGGGAGAGGTGTCAGGTCCTGATGGGGTAACCTGTTGATGGACTGCATTTTTGTAGCCATTTAAGGATCCCAAGAAGTGACTCAAACGAGCTGGAATTAGCCACATATTTGAATTTGGCATTGCCTCTTATTCATAGGTGGGTATTTCCCCTGCTAGGGCTCCACTGTCTGCCTGCAGAGCACAGGAAGGTGTCTGCCAGCAGGCTGGGGAGCTGGGTTTTCCAAGTCCAACCATGATGGTGATGCTCCCATGTGCTGCATGTGGCTGTGCAGGCACTGGCACAAACACCTGAGCTTCTCCAAGCCATAAAAAAGGACACAAACTCTTTGAGGGGCTGTTGGCAGAGGAAGGGAGATCCCAGATGATCTTCAGTGGCTTCCCACCTCCAAAGTTGGATCTTTTTCCTTGCCAATCTGCTTAGCCTCCCATCCCTCTCCTTCAGGTTTGGTATCCAACCCCTCAGCCCTCTTCCTATCCTCTGGTGTGTCAGTGGGGGGCTCAGTGTTTATAGGAGAGAAAGGGATATTCAAAAGTGGGGTAAAACTGTGACTGGGCAGTGCTATGGGTACATGTAGGCTCATGATGGATGCTATAAAAGATCTGGATCTGGGTATTTTCAGAAGGGCAGCTTATGATCCAGCGTAATGCTGTATTAATAGACAGCGAGAATGCAGAGCTGTGACAGAGAGACTGACAGCTTTTGGCAGTAGATTTTGTACTTAGGTATCTAAATGTATCCCTCGAAATTCCAGTTTAGGCAACCAGAAAAACCTGGGCTGACGCGCTGAAAATTGGCACCCTCTTAACATCAGCATCACGTTTTCACCCTTGTTTTTCTTTGATGATTCTGAGCTAAAATGGTCAAGGCCTGGGGACAAACTGTGTTCTCACGTGTCCATCAAATCTGGATGTGCCCCACCAGAACTGGGAGCTGGTTTTCTAATTGCAGTGAATTTGCTGTTGTTGGAGTTGTAGTCGCAATTAAGGAACCCAGTTTAACCTCTTGAATAAGTGGAGGTGATATAAATAGTTTACTTAATTCTGTGTGGTACCCAGAGCATGAGCAATTTGGGGACCTCTTACTGTATGCAGCTGATACCTTCTTGCTTGAGAATCACTTGGCTTGTGAATTTGACTGTTTTACCCTTGCCAAGTCTCCATGTCTTTATGGCCCTTCACTTGAAAAGCCACTCCAGATGCTATGGTGGGACCAAAGCTTCGTCCATTCGCGCATCCCCTGCTGTCAATCTGTACCTTGGTGCCTGTGGATGCTTCCCCAGACAGCCTGTGTGCTTTGCAGAGCACCCATAAACCATTTAAATATTAGCTAATTATTATTGCTTAATTTAGCAAATTCTTCCAAATCATGTGGTTGCCTCCAACAATTAGTGGTGTTCCTCATCGTGCAGTGATTCAGTTGAACAGAATTGCCTGGAGCGGGTGTAGATGGAGGCTGGGAATGTGCAAGGACCAGACAGCAGAGCTGGCCCAAGGGTGTGAGCGTATCCTGCCCAGGGGCAGAGCTTGCTTTGCTTTAACTTCAGTTATTTTAGCTGGTCTAGCTCTAGAAAAGCAACTTGTGTGCTGAACTTTTTATTTCTCTTTGATTAAGTTGATTCTTCACCCGGCTAAAGCAAGACGTGTGTTTAAAGTGAAATCAAAGTGCACTAAGCTTTGTATACACCAAAGAGCTGGAGTTATTTTTTATGTCAGATCTTTGGCAGCGGAGGCATGGCTTTCTCAAGGAGGCTAGCTCCTTGTGCGTGCATAGAGAGCAGGAGTGGTGGGGCAGGGTGTCCCTGCTCGCACGAGAAGCTGTAAAACTCTGGTACAGGCTCAAGCTGTAGCTGGAATGGCTGGGAAAATGAGAGGAGACTGAAAAAGGCTATGGGAACACAGATGTGTCTGAGTAATGAGCCATCCACATAGCTCATGGTTAACCTAAAGTGGTAAAATGAAGCAATAAGGACACTGGTTTGCCCATCAGGAGCATTGGTTTGCCCATGGGCAGCAATTGGTTGCCCTGGGTGGTACTAGGATGCCCAAGGGCTGTTTGGCCAAGGGATCAAGTTGCCCACAAAGGCACAGAGTCTGCACTGGGCTGCCCAGGGCTGGCCCCATGCTGCCCATCGAGAGCACTGTGTTGCCCAGTGGCTGCATCAGGTTGCCATAGCAGCAGCAGGGAATTGCCCTGGGTAGAACCTGGTTGCTGAGCAACCTGCGCCCATGGCAATGCTCCCCTGGCTCTGTGTCACTGACACCAGGGATGCTTCAGTGCCTTACAGTGCTGCCACCGAGCCTGACAGCACACCAGCAAGTAGCAGCCCTAGACACCCTGCATCCCACATCCAGGTGAGAGTTTGCTTTAACTGGGACTAAACAGGAGGTATTTCTCCTATTCCTCCCCAGTATCTCTTATACCATCCAGATGTACTCAAACTAGGTGGCTGGTGGATCATGACGTGTGTTTGTCTTCAGGGATGGTAAAAAGTATCACCCTAGGACTGCTTATATGAGGGGGATGCAGGGGTGTTTACTTCAGCTGGAAATGCAGGGAATACTAACTCCAGTCCATTCCCAAGGGTTTTTCCTTCCTTTCTTAAACATGTGTGAAAAGGGGATTATTTGCAGGGGTGGGAGCCAGGGAAGCCGTCTCCCACTCTCTGAATGCAGTTTCTCAGGTATAAATAAGTGGTGAGAAGCTCGGGCAAGCGCAGTGGTTTATCCCTAGCAGGGACAAAAGGGCTGAAGGCACTGGTTTGTGGGAACCAGCACACACAGTGGTTTTTGTTGGACCTGAGCACAGACATTTCGTCCTCGGTTCTGCCAAACTGGCTCAGAGGGGTCGTGTTTGTGAAAGCTTCTTTGCTAAATGGGAGGGTGTGAGTTTCCCACTGCTGATCCCACAGGCTCTTCAGCCAGGCTGGATCTGGGGGTGAGACTTAGTGCCTGCAGCTATGCTGCTGTCAAGTCAGGTACTGGGGCAGCCCATGCCAGCATGGCCAAAATTGGGCAAGGCTTGAGAATGCAGTCCTCAAAGTTCAGTGATTTCCCAGCTGTAAGCTGCGCACTTTTCCCCTCTGACTCATCCCTATTTTTCTCCAATTTGCCTTAGCTAAAGGAGTTATTCTCCTGTATTTGCCATCTGTTTATATAATACTGCATTTTGAGACGCTTTGTCTGAATGCATCAAAGCTTTACAGGCACCAGTGACACAAGAAGTCTTTTAGGTCACCTCTCCCCATAGCTAGATGTTAGAAAACATGTCCTTTAATGAGTTGTGTGGTCTGCTCATTGCCTGGTGTAAAAGGGAATGGCTCCAAGAAAGTCAGTGAGCTGCAAGTGTCTGGCATTAGAGGGTTACAGCAACAGCAGCTCACAGGCAGAGCCTGCCTGGCTCTGTGTGTCTCCTCCCATCTATTGCCTTTTAAGCTTTCCAGTAGGCAAGTGTGAGTCCTTGGTCCTGCCCTTGTGCAGAAAGAGGCGTTCTTTGCTGCAGAGGTGACCAAGATGAAAGAAACGCTCTTTATCGAGGGTTTTATGATTTTAGAATCAGCTCACCTACAGATGCAGAGTGCTCAGGGCAGGCCAGGAGGAGCAGTTAAACCTCTAGCCATGCGATTGCTTTGCTCTAGAATAAAAGTGAGTTTGTGTCATGCAAGCATCCCACTTTTAAAGGATTAAAGTTGATATCATCCTATAACAAATAGGATTCAGCACATGCAACACGTCAAACCCTACTCCCATCTAGGGATCTTGTTGTCTTGATCTTAGTGGAGGGACACGTCCCCGCAGCACGGCAGCTGGCTGCAAGAGCCCTAGTGGGGGATACCTGTAACCACACAAGAGCTTCATACCAAGCACAACATACCCTCCGAGTGTCCGCACATTAGGCATGTTAGGTACATTTGATGGCCCTTACATTACATTTCTGATTATAATTGATAACCTGAATCTGGAAAGAGCAATAAGCACCCACGTTGCTGTATGCGGTTACTGGTAGCAACATCTTCTTGTGTGGTCATTCCTCCTAGGGTTACTGCAAGGGTGGCGTTTATGAGCTGCTCTGAAAAGACTCTGGGATATTTCCTTTCCAAGTGCATTTATTGTACATCAGGTGAGCCACAGACATTTTTCTTCCTTTGCAAGCCAAGAGATTGCTGTTCCTTTTAGGTTGAAATACGTGAGGGGGCATTCAAATTTGGGTATAGCCCTGCAAAGCTCAGCTCACGTGGATCCTCCTCACTTGAGCATGTAATGCAATTGAAGGTAGAGGTGATGAGGATGAAGTCCCTCACACACCGATCATGCTGTGTTGGTTGCAGATGTGTGTCCAAAGCTATGAGGGCTGGTAATGGAACTTTTAAAGAGAAAATAGTATCTGGAGTACTATAAGATCAGCAGATAACCCAGCCAAAAGAAACAAATGAACAGCCCAGAGTCAGCAACTACAGTTACACAGGATTGACAGATTTAAGGAAGATGAAGGCATAATATCTGTCACTCTCCTTAGCAGCGATGATTTGTTTCTCTCCACATTTCAAGACCTGATGCTACATACTAACAGCAAAGTCAAATCCTTATGTATACAAGTGCATGGGATTCTGGCAGGAGGAATTTGCTTTCAAGAGTTGTAGGCCTGTGCAGGGGATGTGTGGGTGCTGTGTACATTGCTATTTGTATTATAAGTTGCATATGTTGCTGTAAAAAGTAACCCAAGTGCGGGAGCTTAAAGAGTGAGGTTGTCATCTTCTGTCTCCTTTGTGCAGGACACATACGTGGGTAGCAGAGCAGTGTTGAAGAATGGAGCTGGTTGGCTCTCCCTTAACTGCAACCCCTGCCTATCCAAGATCAACACCTAACAAGTTTCTGCCTGCCATAAGCACCACAGCTTCAAGCTATAAGTACCGTTCTCCTTACTACCCGTTGCCTGAGACCTTCCGCCTCCCCTGGATGCCCAGAAGCTACTATAAAACAGCTGCCATCAACCCAACTTTGGCTCCCTTTACCAAATGTGCCAAGGGGGTAACCCCAAGCAAGACGCTGCCTTTCGTTTGCAACAGAACAGACCTCTTCACCCACTACACCCCTGAGGACTGGTACCAGTCCAACATGACCAACTACAAAGAGTCAGAGAATTCACGTAAAAACTCGGAGTGCCTGAGAAATGATACCTGCCGCATGATTCAGGATAAACATCAGCAGACAATGAAAGCCCAAGGAGAGAGCACTAAAAACCTGGGAGTACGTGTCAATGATATAGGATTCTGGAAGTCCGAGCTCTGCCATGAGCTGGATGAGATGATCAAGGAGACCAGGGCGCTCACAGATGTGAAGAAACGACTGGAGAGAGCCTTGACTGAGACAGAGGCCCCTCTCCAGGTAAGCACCCTGTCCAATGGGCTGCAGGCTGTAACCTACAGCTAAAACATCTGCAGCCGTTCAAACATCTGGTTAAGTTTCATTACAGCCCTGTAACATCTAGAAAGCTTTTATTAAGAGACCATTAGTTAAGTTCGTAATAAACAAATCCCTTGCCATCTGCTGCATCCCCTCTCAGCACATGCTGAGCACGTCAGAACAGTATTTGCTTAACCAAATATTTTTATAATCAGTATATCAAAACCCTGGTTTGGGAGGCAAAAGCCCAGGTCCTACTACAAGGCTCTGGCGAGGTCAGCATCAAGCCTGACACAGGTCCCTGCATTCAGCTGTGGTTGCACCAGGGACACGTGTGCTCCCTCATGTTGATTTAATGCTGATGTTGCAGCTGGGCTGCTCATTGTCAGCTAAACCATCTCCCCTGGGTACGTTTTAACCCATGATGTCATCTCTATGCCCATCCATATTCTCTTTTCTTACATTATTTGACATGGGGACCACCCTTGTAGGGAGCACTGGCACTGATGCATGTCCTCAACAGGTTGCTCGAGAGTGCTTGCTTCATCGAGAGAAGAGGATGGGCATTGACCTTGTCCATGATGAGGTTGAGAAACAGCTCTTCAGAGTAAGTTTGGCAACACAGATCGTGTGTTAAAGTTATTTTTACCTAAGCTACCCTAAATAGGTTTTTCAGCCCCGATCCCTCATTGGCTCCATAATGCTGGTGAGGTGCTAAAAACTCTTCAGATCCCCAAAATCCTCAGATCCCCAAAATCCTCTGGACTGGGGCTGTGTTCCCCCATGCAGCAGCATGAACATGCAGGGTAGGCAAGGCTTGCCCTTACGGAGGAAAGAATAGCTGAAAACAAGCTGTGTGCTTGTGTAACACATTGGGGTCCTCTGTCCCTCTTTAGGGAATTTATGAGTCTGTCCTGTCTTTTAGAGCCCTGCCAGCACAGGATCTATATGCATCTGTGTTGCATACATATGATCTATGTCTATATCTATATCCCATACATATATCTATATATATTTAACAGACATGCACACAGATATGGAGATGACAGCGTGTGCCCGACAGCTTGTATGCTTTTGCCAACTATATTAGCTACTCTAATAAAAGATATTACGTCTACCTCCAGCTTAGCTTTGCTTTGCTCAGAGCAGTGTGGCTGCAATAGGACTTTGTGTGCTCAGGCTATGGATTTTATAGAGATCATAAAAACGTGCACTCCTGCTTGCCTTTATATAGTCTGCTTTAAATTATGTATAAAAAGAAAACATGCTGAGAGCTGGCACAGAAGATGGGATCCTAATGCAGGGTACAGTGAAATACAATCACTGCGAAGGCAGCACGAAACTGGGAAGGAAATTGCGGCCCCCGGGACTGTGAAGCCACTGCTCCATTAGAAGATCTTTTCTTATGAGTCAGGCCTCAACAAATTAAAAGATTATATTAAAGGTCATGAGATTTTAGGAAAATAATCAAAGCTGGTATCTCCATAACGGCATTGTGGGGTTTAAGTGTTTGGGATGCATTTAGGCTGTGTTTTTCAGCTGGCTAATGCACACAGGAGGGCTTAAAAATCCCTGGTTTTGGAGCACTAATCATCTGCCTCTGGTTGCTGGGGCTTCTCAAATACATAGATTTGTGCTGAAGTCAAGTGGGCTGAGAGCAACACGTGGCTTCCTCCAGTGGAACTCAATGATTCTTAGAAATGACTGGGGATTTACACCAAAATAAAGTTCCTCTCCTCTTGTCCCATTTCTCATGCGGAGGAAAACGTTTTTCGGAGCAGAAAGGGCAGATTTGGGACGGGGATGCGTAGGGCTGTTGGTGCAGGAAGCCACTGTGCTTGTTCCTATCGAGTCAGGATCTGTCCCTGTCTCCCTATAGTGGAACTAACTAGGAGTTGACACTGATGTCAAGATGAAAAACCACTTGGCAACCTACCCAGAAAGCAAATTCAGAGGTCATGGCAGCAACCACAGCACCCTCCTGTCCCCTCCCGGTTGCTATGCACAGGCTCAGCTGCACAAGTGGGTGCACTGGGGTTGGGGGGCATTTTCTCCATTCCCTACCTGTCTGTAACAGGCAGAAAGACAAGCAGGCAAATTCTTTCTGTGTGTGAGGCTGAAGAGTCGTAAGGGGATGAGTGTGGCCAGGGGGACTTAGCATGGGCACTGATGGGATCATGCTTTGCCTTTGCCTAGGAAGTCGACATCATCAAGTCCTGCCAGGAGAGGATGCAACAGCACCTGGATAAGGCGAAAGCCCAGCTCATGTAAGGAGGAACCCCTTACCTCATGCTGCAGGACTATTTGCAGCTCTAATGTGCACCCCCAGCAGACCCCTACCTCTCCCCACACTGCAGGCACAAAACCCCTGTGGGCTCCATGGGATGCTGGCAGTGATGCTTGCGGGAGCACATAGCTGTCCAGGCAGGAGCTGTGGGGAAAGGGGTAGGAAGGAAACCATTCCACCCAAGCTTCCCCACTGATGGCTGGTGTTTGTGTGTTGAAGGTCCAACAGGGGGGCCCAGCATGACCTGGAGAGGGACCTGGCCGACAAGCAGGTGGCCCACCGCATTGATGAAAAGTGCCACCACCTGAGGAACACCTCCGATGGGATCAGCTACTACCAAGGGGTGGAGCGGATTGATGCCACGTGAGTACACACTGGGCAGCACACGGGTGTCAAGCTGGCCCCAAGGGACATGGTGCCTCTCCTTAGCAGGGAGCTGGTTTCCACCAGCCCACTATAAAGGCATGTGTCTATGCATGGCACATCCACCCTGCTTGGAGACCCCCACCTTTCTCTACACTCACCATAATGGGAGAACAACCCTCTGCTTTCAGCTGGATGCTGAACATCCTGCAGGCAAAAGCAAGTCGAATATCCCATTGAAAGCGAGTCCCACCTAATTAAACATTATATCAGGGTTCAGAGATCAGCCTGAAAAATGAATTCAGCCCAGCACCTCTGCACAGCTCATTAAGTTAATGCATATTTCAGGGATGTGTCAGTGCTTGCCTGAGTGCTTGTCATTGACGTAAAGTCAGGGGGGTTCACCCCTGCTTGAAGAGGGCTTGGCAGGGAGCCGAAATGACACAGGAGATAAAGAAATAGCGAGCACAGTCCTGGGACAGAGTTCAGCTGCTTTTGGGTGCCAGGAATCCAGCTTTGGCTCTGTAGTAAATGAATGATGACCTCAACCAGTACTCGCAGGGATATGCCCTAAGTGGCAAAGGGCTGAGGGAATAACTCTGCTGCTCACACAGACACATGCAGTTTATGGTGGGGCGTAGATTGATTCAGTTTTTCTAATGTTTGAATTATTCACAGTGGAGCTCAGACATATTTAGACAGGCAAATAAATTGCAAAGGATTTATGCTAAAATTCAGAGGGGGGTAAAATGTGCCGAGAATCAGCATGTTTTAAATGGAGCTTATGTGGTATTTAAGTCTTTTGTTGACCTTGTTCTGGACTATTGCACAGGCGTGAGCTTCACCCTGAATGGACAGACAGGGAATGGAATATTATCTAATGCTCACTCAGTTTAGTGTGAAACTGAGATGAGTTATGAGCAAAATGAATCGACTGTGCGTTGTTGTGTAGCTGGGAATCACTTGGCACTTAAATGCCCCCAGTGTGTAAATACGAGGCCTGATTAATATCTCTATTTTTTCTGGGAAAATCTTTTGTTTGAACTTCCATAAGTACCACAGCTGTCCTAGTGAGCATGTCATCATTTGATAAGTGTTACTGAACAAATAGTGTCCAGATGTTTCACTTTCATCTGGTCAAATAAAGAGCACAGATTTAATCTACATTAAACCCCACTGGTCCCATGGCAGGGCCTATGCCTGCCCATGGGCTCACTGGGGCTTCTCCTTTCCCCTGCCAGGATCACGGTGCCAGAGACATGGGCCAAGTTCACAGACACCAACATCATCCGCTCCCAGAATGACCGGGCAGCCTCTGCCAAGGTGCGGGACACCATCGAGATCCTGCTGGCAGTGACGGCCGATGAGATGTGGAGCCAGTTCAACACGGTCAACATCGCCTTCACCAACCGCATCTCCGAGACAGCCGATGCCAAGAGCAAGATTCAGACTCACCTGGCCAAGGTAGCCTGAATTCCTCCCTTTCGGTGTGACACCATCATTCCTAGTGATGCTGATTGCATCTCCTGGTAGTTATTTCAGCCTGTGTGGGGTTCACGGGCTTGCTTCTCCCCCAGGGACATGCTTTCAGTCTCAGTGCTATGAGTTCGCTGCATGGTTATCCATGTGTTTTCTCTGCCAAGCAGAGATCAGTGATGGGCACCTGGCTTGGGCCAGTGGGTCTCATGGAAAGCTTTCTGGAAAGTGCTCAACACAGTATTGATTAACCGAGCAGAGACTGGGCTTGGAGCACTGTGGACTGATGCCACATCCTTAAATGAGGACCCATTAAAATCTTTCCCTCTGTTGGTTGTTATTGATGGACAATTAGTTCCTACAAGCAGTAATTTTGGGAAGCTGGTAACTCAAGAGATCTATCACTATTCCAAAACCTCCTCTGATGTGACAGCAACACCAATGAATGGCTTTTCCTGAAGAGAAATCTCTTCTGGATCTGTGCCCTGATATGTGGCAGAGTGACAATGGTTTGAGCCCGGGGTTCGCTTATTGAACGTGGCTTTTTCTGCAGACAGACAAGAGAAAAGGGAAATGATTTTGTCACTTGAGAATGTTATTTTTAATTTATTATTTCTTATTCTTAATTTACGTATGTGTTTGTTTTCCACCCCAGACTCTGAAGGAAATCTTCGAGCTTGAGATGAACATAGCAGCCATCCGCAAAGCCATTCGGGACAAAGGAGCTCAGCTAAAAGTGGCTCAGACCCGGCTGGATGAGCGCACACGGAGACCAAACATGGAGCTGTGCCGGGACCTTCCCCAGCTCCGGTAAGGCAGGACCACAGGGTCCCCAAGGAGCATCACTGGGTGACAAAATTGGTTTTATTTATTTTCCTAAATAGTCCTTCTATAAGCTCATTGATATAATCAGAAGCAGTGAGCAGGTATCCCAGCCTTTGGGTGCTCTGCAGCCACAGAGGCTGTACACCGTGGCTGGGTCCAGCCTGATGCCACCTCATCAGGGCCTGAGTTTTTCCCACTTGGATAAACCTCATCTTCTTTCCTGCCTGCTTCCCAATGACTGGAGTGCTCAGTTTTGACGGAGAAGCCCTTTATTCTCCACCAGGCTTGTGCTGACAGCATTTAGCTCCCTCCCTTTTAGGTAACTGCAAGAAAGGGTGCACTGTATGGAAAAGCAGTAAGGGTTGTTCTACCGTCGCCTGGAGACACTGGAAATCCTTTCAAGGACATTGTGAACTCTTTGGGATTGCACCCCAAGGGGCTGTGGAGAAACAGGCTTCCCTGAGTGCTCAGCAACACCCCCTTGAGGGACCCCAAGCCTCACATCTCCTGGAGCCTTCTAGGCATGGCTTTATGGGAAGCCTCTTCAAAGGCCATTTAAACCCAGCCTGTTGAGCATCTCCAACTCACCATTGTGTTTTCCATCATCCACTTGTTTCACATTCATTTTTAGCCTCTCCCAGCTGTCCTTTTACACTATGTGTGCACCTGTAGGTGCAGGGAGGACCCTTGAACAAGGAAATCCAGGAGGGTGAACCAACAAACCTGCAAAACCAAACAGGAAACCACATCACTCTTCTCGGTGGCATGAGCTGCTCTGGGAGTTGTGGCTGTGCATTGCTAAAGCCAGAGAGCAAACCATGCCTCCCTACTGATGTCCAGAGGAGCTCTGCCCTCATCTTTCCCATGCATCAGGCAGAAATGTGGGTTCAGAGCTAGTCTGAACAGGCTGAAGGGGGAAATCTTGTGCTCAAGGGGCCTGTTAGCAGCAGCATGGTTGAAACCATCCCTGTGACAGGACTGTTAATGGGGTTTCTTGCTGTCTTCCAGCCTTGTCAGTGAGGTCTGCGAGCTTGATGAGGCAATTCAGAACCTTCACCAGAGGCTGAGAGAGGCCGAGGACATGCTGCAAACACTGGTTCGCAGCAAGTCAGTCCTGGAGCATGACCTGTCCGTCAAAGCCAACACCCTCTTCATTGACCAGGAGAAGTGCATGGGGATGCGCAAGACCTTTCCCGTCGTTCCACGGCTGATGGGTTGCGTTTAGGCTGGGCTCAGCCAAACTCACAGTACCTGAAGCCAGAGACATTCCCAGTTTTGCTAGGATGCATCCCCAGTTTTGCCAAGATGCTTCCAAAACACACTATTAAACTTTCCCTTCCTGATGGCAGCCCTGAGTAGACATTAAACTATCACTTGGTGTGTTCTATGGTTTATATTTCTTTTTCCTTTGTTTTTGTCTCTTTCCACTGCCAGAAAATAGCTGAAAATACCCTGTATGCAACTAAGAGTAAATCCACCCATGGGGATTCATTCCTACACTTGCAATCTGATTTTAGGGGAAAAACTTCCATGCCTTCCTCCTGTTGAGGCTGTCTGATGTGGGAAAAGCACAATGGGAAGTAAAGCTGCTTGAAAGAGTAATTAACTGTTGACATCCATAATGTGTTTTTAATGGTGCAGCGTTGCAGTATGTTCTCTTCCTAAACAGAAAAACTTGCATTTTAAGCTGATTTCTAATGATAATTTCTTAATTTTAAGAAAGAATTTAAATGTCAT
The DNA here is from genome assembly GCF_033783945.1 of Neopsephotus bourkii. NCBI lineage: Eukaryota > Metazoa > Chordata > Aves > Psittaciformes > Psittacidae > Neopsephotus > Neopsephotus bourkii. The sequence goes on from NW_026902223.1 coordinate 7,152,115, forward strand.
CTAAAATATCTTCAAATGAGGAAGGGCTTCCAACCAGCTAACTGAAGAAACTGCTGTGGGTTTCACTTTGGTGAGTATGGATTAGTTCCCAATGTAACCTCTTGCATGTAGGTGGAAGCACCAATGCATTTTGAAGATAAAGAAATGCATCAGTCTTGCCCAGTTGCCAAGGTACCTGGTCTCTTGTTGCAAGCCAGACCTATTTTACCAAGTGGTTGAACTTTCAGAGGGGGAAGTCTTTTATCCATCTGAGGTTCAGCATGAAATTCACTCTGCAAATTGTCTCCTTAGGCTCACTTAAACACGCTCGAATCTTTAAACCAAAGCAGAGTTGAGCCCAGCCTAAAGCCTGCAAGCACCAAGAATCCCAAAGGAGCAGAAGCTCAAGTCCCTTCTCCTCCCTCAGGAATCCAGGGCATGGACCTCCTGGCCCAGTATGGGGAATTCTCAGGAGCTGAGAGCATCTTTCCTGGTCTCGCATCCTCAGATGGCTCCATCTCCCAGCACAGCTCCAGTCAGACCTGCCCTTCTGCTCTCCCAAGGAGAGCTGTAACCTGCGCCCATGCCCTACCCGGGCTCAGCATCTCGCCAGGATCTCCCTTCACAGCAGCAGCCCTAAACAGGAAATCATTGTCTTTTTAACCATGTTTTTTACTAGCACATCTGTCTCATGGAGACCAAAAATAGATTTCCTCTATTTCGTGTGTATCTTGGAGCTGGAGCCTGTTGGAGACAGCAGCCACCCTTTCCAGAGAGAACATACAGCCATAAGCAGGAAAAACTGTGCAGCTCATCACATCTTCCCTTTCTCCACTTATCCCAAAGTAAGCCTTTGGCATACTGAACCACCAGGACTTGCAGTTTTTGTTAGCATCTTTGCAAGCCTTTGTGCTGCTACTCTCCCCGTGCTCGTTTTACTGAAGGCTTTCACAGACCCTGGTGATTTTGGCTGTGCTGCTGCTCTTTTGAAGCCCTGCTCCAGATGGCTGCTTTCCAGGCAGAACTGTTTTCTTATTTGAGAAATGGGCCCTGCACATTTGTCCCCAGCTGAGCACTGGGAAGCAGAGGCACCTGCAGTCCCCTTCTGAAAAGCATGAGCCTTTAACTAACTTGAGCAAAGTCCTGCCATCAGCGGCAGCTTCACATTTGTTTCACTTCCACCTTCAGTTTTGAGTCACGAAATAGCCTAGTTCTGTTTTACTGTGAGGGCACATCAGCAACAGTCAGCACCCAAAGTCTCTTCTCCAGTTTTGCTTTCAGAGCACCCCAAACACTCATCTTTCCCGGTAGCCCGACTCCTTTAAGGCTTTCTCCTAATTGACAGCATTTATGTGGTGTCGCAGTTGCCCAACTAAATGTTATCTTGTCCTACCCACGATGCCTCTTTACACAATGTTGGCACTGCATTTCTTTCCTCCATTTGAGCTGTGACCAGAGGAATTCCAGTTGCAGCTTCTCTCATTTCTTTCACAAACATTTTCCGCTTTCCTGCAGCAGATTCCCAGACATTAGAGAATTCCCTGGTCCCTTTGGGGTTTCATTCCCTCCAAGCCAGTTTTCCACAAGTCGACAATATTGATGTTACTTCTTCTGGTAACTGATACTCTGAAATCCCCCCCAAGCACTTTGATTGTCTAATTCTGCATGTGCTTCAATTTGAGTCTTCTTTTCTCCTCTTACACTGTGTCCTGGGCGCATCCCATGACAGGAGCCAGCCCTGCAATGGAACTCCTCTAAAATGGGTCTCTAGGGGGAGGGATCTGTGGGAAATTCCAACAGACACGTGGCATGTGGCAGGATCTCCGGCTCAGGGATGGATTTGCCTCCCATGACTGAACTGCTCCATTCGATCACTGCAGGGTTGGTTTTGGGGTTGCAGCTGAGCAGCCTCTATGGTTGATGTATATACCAGGGGTATTAAACAACCGTCCTGTCCTGCCTTCCTCCTTCTGATGCACAAGATGCTTTTGTACCATTACATGATTTGCTTTCACAGATCACCTGTAAGTAGAACCCCCATTTGCCTCAGCTGCCTTTCCACACTGATGTGATGTTTCCTTTCTTTCAAATGCCTTCAGGCTGAAGAATGCTGTGCCTGCTTTTACTGGTTTATTGCTGCCCTTATCAGCCAAGTTGCTGAGAGAGTTAGTTTGTGGAAATTCCTTTGCATCCCACAGCCGTATTCCCACCCTCCTGCATCATCCCAATAAACCCTGCAGGGCCAGGTTTGTAAACTGATTGTTTACTGACTGGAGGAAAGGAAATAATAAAGCCAGGACAGCACTGCTTCATGCAAGCTAAGCTTCATGTCAGTCCAGGATCCAGCTGAACAGTCAAGGCCACTCTATCAAGACTTCTTGTCTAAGGAAAGAAAAACTACTGAATGCCCTAGAGGACTCTGTTATCAATGTGGGTGAAATGAAAGCTCGCCAAAACCCCATGTTAATTGTATATTGCATAACTAATGCAGATTATTATGCTCAAGGGAGAGAGAATTCCCCAAACAGCATCAGTAGTCAGGAAAAAAACCCCAAACTCATGATTATTATGGAACTAAAAAAAAAAAGGAAAAATGGAGAAAACATTGGCAAAATGCTAAAGAAAAAAATAAGGAAAATGGGGTCATAGAAATGCCTGTGCTAGCTCAGACCAAAAACCAGCAAGCGCTGGATTCAGCCTCTAACAGAGCCAGTAGGAGATGCTTAGATAAAAGCACCAGGACAAGGCAAGCGCTCTGTGATACTTTCCCAGTCCACTTTCCCAGCTTCCAGCAATTAGTATCTCGAGGACTTCCTGAGCTGACAGGGCTGTCCTTGAATTTAATATCCCCCCATGGATTTGTTTCACATGGTCTTGATCCAGTTCTTTGAGCCTGTGCAGACTTTGTAGCATCACTGTGTTCCTTAACAGGGAGCTGCAGGGGATGGAGCACCATCACCCTCACAGCATCAGTGGCCACTGTTGGGACCATGGAACAGCCTGAAAAAGGGACCAGAGCTGGGACTGCTGAGGCCAAAGGTGTAAAACTCAATAGCTTGGGCAAAAAAGGTGGCTCAAAGCTGGCTTAAATTTGTAGGTTCAACACCAGAGCTCAGAGTGGATTGTGCCCTTCTATATGCTGTCAGCGTGCAGGAGATGAGCACAAATCACAGTGTTTGAAAGCATCTATGTTCTGACACAGTCATGTCCCATTTGGGAAGCTCAGTTGGTTTCATTGGGGTTTTGGAGTCAGTGGGTAAATTTTGGTTTCATTGAAGCCAGTTGGATTTTCTCCAGTGATTTCAGCCTGACTCTATCAGTGATGACAACTGCTTTGGAGTTGAAAGCAAGAAGTTGGATGATGTCAGGTTTTGGGCATGAATGCAGACAGGACTAAAATGTTTCGTAAATTCCTCTTGGTTTGGTGGAAAGCAAATGTCTATGTCTCCAAGATGCATTAGACCTCTTGGTTTAGAAGTCTGCTCAATATAAATGCCTCCCCTCCTGGTTTTTTAATGCGTGAAGTGGCTTTTCAGATAGCCATTCCAGTGGCTCAATCAGAAAAGGTAAAACCCACACTCTCTCAGTGCATTTTGATCCAAACAGTGGAGAAAAGGCCCATTCCCCTTGCAGTGGCACCTCTTCCTTGGGCACAGCAGCTGCCTCCTGCCTGGCTGTGACCCAGCTTGGTGCATGCCCCTCTGTGTGCTGGGGAAAGGGCAAGACCCTGGCAGCCCTTTGAGCCCTGTGCTTGCTGCCAGCAGGGGCTGTGCTCTCAAGGTGGAGAGAGCCCTTCAGCTGGAAATACTCATTTAGGCAGTTATTTCCCTCTATGTGCATACAGATGGGCATATATATATATGGGGGCACTGTAAGTCTCTGTAAAATGCAATTCAAACTGTATCTTGCTCTTCTTTTCCTAATTACACAGTTGTTTGGAAACAGGCTTGCCCCCCATTATGAGCTGTGGGCTCACTGATGGCAGTCAGATTTCTGTCCCTTCCCCTTTGCATTTCAAATCCTAATGGTCTTCATCACCAGGGTAGGGAACAGGAAGCGAGGCCCTAAAATTGTGATGACAGAGCAAAATCTTGGGGTTAAACAAGTTCATCCCCAAGAAGACACCCAGAGAAAAGCTTGTCTTTTTGCATAGCTTGAAAATGCCTAAGAGTGGTTTCGTTCACCTGGGCTGGAGACTGGAATGGTTGGTGTACACGTCTGCTGGACCACTGGCAGAGCCCATGATGCCACAGCCAGAGTGAAATGAAACTTAGACCCTTTTCAGCAGTCCACAGAGTCCATCGCTGTCCCTTAAAGTAATATAAAACCCCCTTTCCCTTCTGAATTCTCACCATTTTAGTCTAGAAGTTCAAGCTGAAGCATTGTAAGCTTTAAGTGATCCCATGGAATAGACTCGAAGTGAGAAATCCACATTTTTACCCAGTGTTTATACAACCCATCAATCTTACACTATTCCCAGCACAGCCTGTGGCCAATCTGGTTTGTACACAGACCAGTTTTCAAATGTATTGTGGCGCCTGCTTTTATTTAGGCAGTGATGACCACTGCCAGCCATGATCAGATGGACAAGGAGCTAGGGTGGCTTTTGAGCTCCTCGATGGGCAGCACTGTGTGATGATGCTCTGGCCATGCTAGCTCCAGTACTGATGCTGTCTCTCCAGCAGTTCCTCAAACGCTTTGCTGTGCACATCCCCACTTTCTCACCTTATAACTTGGCCACTGGCCTTCCATCACCTCCAGCTGATGGAAGGCACAGAGACGAGCTCCATGTGAACTCACTGTGCTCCCTGGATCAGCACAGATCCCCATCACCAGCGCTGCCATCACAGCGCATGTTTTTCCAAGGCCCTGCTCTGTTTGGACAATGCACCTTTCCAAGTGGGAAAGTGTCTGAGGAGCATGAGGGTGATGTGCTCTTCTTTCTGGGCTTCCTCCACTGTTTCTAATCTACAACTTTCAGCCAAACTGGGCTTCATTATTACCCGCAGGCTACTTTGTTTCCTGATTTGAGTTTCAGATCTTTCTCCTGCTTTTGGCAGTTTTCAGAGCTGGAGCCAAGGTGGTTTTGCTCTCCCATATTCACAGAGGAGCTGCCCCTTCTCACTCCTTGTCTGCACAGCCCCGAGCATGGTGGCTCCTTCTGCTCTGAATGCAGCACAGGCACTCAACCCACAGAGGCAAGACAGCCTGAAATAGCCTCATTAGGGAGGAATGTACTGATGTTGGTCCAGATGTTTTAGCCCTCTGCAGCTTGCAGTCACGGATGGCATTGGAGCATCACAGGGTGACGCAGAGAGGTGGCAGCAGCAGGGAAATGGGTGGGTGTTTTTCAGAGGGGAGAACAAACTGCATCCTTTGGAGGAGCCAGGCTGGACACAAGGCAGAGGATGCTAGAACATGGTTTGGCATCGTGATGGGACATGCAGGCATGGACTGAAACAGGGGCTTGAGCACAGTGTGAGGCTGGGGACCCAGTTTCAGCCACTGGCCCATCTTCTCCCACCCCCAGAGTGCTCTGAACTCCCACTTGCTGCCTAATGCGTGTGATGGGACCACTTACGCAAGCGCTGAGCAGCCAAGCCAGAGCCTGTGCTGCAGGGAACAGGCTCTGCTTGCCAGGAGGAGGGAGCCAAGCACGCTCCTCTCCCTTTTCTCTCCCAAGATTCAGTTTCAGTGGCTGGATGCCGAATCCCCTCGTCTCTACAGCAAAGCAGGACTAGTTTGGAGCTGGTGTGTCGAGAGGTGATGGGGAGGTTGGTGCTGGTGCTCAGGACTCCCAGGAGCGTGCAGGTCCTTGGAAGTGTTGGGGGAAGTTTATTTCAACAGATCAGACAGAGGAACGAGTGCAGCCTCCCCAGGCACCTCCATCCTCCAGCATTCTGGAAGATCTCACCCTCCATTTAGCAAAAAGTCACTCAGTTCCTTTCAGGTGCTAAACCCCTCCAGCCCAGGGGCCAGAATCACTGCCCACAGCAGGAGCCAATCGCAAAGGTGTCACTTCCCTGGCCACAGCCTCACTGCGGGAATCAGAGATGATGTTCCCTCGACTTTATTCCCCAAATCCTGCCCCACGGATCCCTGAGCAGGGTCTCACAGAGCCCCCACAGCCTCGCACCTCGGGGATGGGGCCACCCCCCCACGGCCACGCACATCTGCTCCGGGAAGCGGAGCGGGGCAGAGCCGCCGCCTCCCCGCTCCTTCCATGGGCTGGGTGAGCAGCGGGGGCTCCCCACGGCGGGGACTCCTCGCTGGGTGTCGTGGTGGGGAAGAAGAGGGAGCAGCCACAGCGGGGGTGTCCTCTGTGCGTGTGTGCAGGCGATGGCCGACGGGGCGGTCGCTGCCTCCCAGCAGAGTCCCCAGCTCGACGGGCCGGGCGCTGCCGCTGTTATAGGAGGAGCCCCGGGCGCGGCGCTGGGCCCGCCCCGTCCCGCAGACGCAAGCGGGGCGGTGGCCCCGGTTAAAGGGGAAACTTGACAGCGCCGCCGCCCGCTCCGCTCCGCTCCGCTACCCAGCGCCGCTCGGCTCCGCCGCGACGTGAGTACGGGCCCCGCTGCGCCGCTTAGCAGGGCTGGGGGTACCCGGAGAGATCCTCCGGGGTGCGCAGGGGAGAGGAATGAGGGCAGCCCCCTTCCCTCCTATCCGACGGTGTAGAGGGGAGACGGGCTGGGACGCCCCCCCCGTTCCCTCGGGGAGAGGGTCTAAGATGCGTTTTGCTGGGAGTATTGAAGGAAGATGGGCCAAGGAGAAGGGGGGGCTCGGTAGCCCCGTCGGGTGAAACGGGGCGAGGTGGATGTGTCCCCGCCATTACCCCGCTCCTTGGGATTCGCCGGGGCCGATGAGCCGGGGAAAGCCTCCCCTGGGGAGAGGGTCGGGCAGAATCACCCCCGGTGGTCTCCTGGGTCTGTCGGCAAAGGAACCTCGCTCCAGGCAGACCCCTCCCATTAGGGGTGCCGAGGAGCACACCCCCTTGGGGACAGGGATAGGAGCCCCCTAGGGGGGACATCCCCCTCCTGGGGGTCCCCAAGGGAGACGGGCCGGGGAAGCCCCGTTTCGGTGATAGGGCTTGGGGTACCCCTCAGGGGTATCCGGCAGTGGGCAAAGGGAGCTGGGCACTGCCCAGGCATCCCCCGGAGCCAGGCCGGCTCCTGCAGCGCCCCGGGGCCGGGCTGGGTACAGACACACGCATTCAGCATCATCCCTGTGGCCCCTCCAGTTCTGTCCCCTGACACCGCCAAGATGCTGCTTCTGCTGCTGGGGATCATCGTGCTCCACGTCACCGTGCTGGTGCTCCTCTTCGTCTCCACCATCGTTAGTGTAAGTACGGACTTTCCTTTGGCACCAGGGTACCGGCAAGGCAGGGAGTGGCTGGTGGGGGCATGGCATGGCCAGAAAGTGTTATTGGCATCTGTGGGTTGTTTTACAGCTGGCTTTTAGCAGGAAATCTTTACTAGCCCATTGCTGGTCTGACAGGGAGGTTTTGGAGTATTTGTGCTGTCGGATGTGTGCCGCAGTGGGTGCTCAGAGCACCTATGTTAGTACTGAGGGGAGTGCTCTTGAAGCCCATCTCATCACCCCTGCTCAGGAGCAGCTTTGGAGCACCCAAAATGCGTTTCATGGGGGTGATGCTCTTCTTCCCTTACATACAGGCACTCCACCTGCTAATGGGCTTCAGCCACAGCTCCAGTGCAGCCAGTCTGAGCAAAACCCTTTGAAATAGGGTGGTTTTGGCTCTGGCTTCTCAGCACCAGTGGATTTGCCCCCAGCTCTGCTCCTCTGGGGCTGTGAATTAGACACAGCCTCTGTTTCCTAGCGCAGATGGGCTCCTGCTGGTGATGTTTCAAGGCTTAAGCTTCGCATGAGTAGAAGATTGAGGGCTGGATGCTGCACAGGGAGCTCCCGGCACTGTTCTGGGTCTAGAGCCCAGTTACCACGTCATCTAGTTAGGAAGGGGGTTGACTTGGTTTTAAGGCGGCAGTTTTGTGGAGCTGGTGAGTTCCAGACTTGCTTCACGGGGTCCGGTTTTCCCTGTATTTTCCCTTTTTCCCTTTGGGGTGGTGCTAACAGCAGCAGGAGCCGTTACAAGAATCTTCCAAGCTGTTGGAAATCACGTGGAAGCGTTCAAATAACCCGGCCAGGCTCCGGGCGAGGACGGCAGAGGGGAGGGAAGTGAGTGTTCCCCCTGGGATTTGGTCCATGTTTAAAGAGAATAAAGAGCTTCTGTTTTAGCACCGTTGAGGCGAAGGCAGCTAAAAGCAAATATCAGGATGTACTTTCCAACCCCCTTCCTAAAGAAGAGCATGTGTCTGGGAGTGCCTGGCCGGGCACACACGTGCTGGTGTTGAAGCCTTTGGGCTGTTTCCTGCCTGGGTGATGCTCACAGGGCTGTATCTCTCTTGCAGCAATGGCTGGTGAATGGCGGGCACACAGCGGACCTCTGGCAGAACTGCACCTCTGATACCATCTTCCACTGCCTGGCGTCGTCCACGAACGGTGAGTGCTCCCTGGACATCAGGGATGTTGCTGCCTGTTGCGTTACTCTCCTTGCGTTATGGAATCAAGGGGGATTTGCCTGTGCAGGTCTGCTGTGGGTGCCTCTCGCTTTTCCCTGCACCCTCCTGAAGTTGTTCCATCCCACCTTTTCCCTTGCCTTCTCTGCGCTGTTCCCAGATGAAGAGGCAGAGCTCCACCATGGTCCTGGTGTCCTGGTAGGGGGACACATGGTGGCTCCCCCCAGCCTTATCAGTCTCTGAAGTTGCAATGGGGCTTGGTGTGGGTACCAGACCCGCTGTCCATCACTCTGTCCTGCTGCCCTAAAGCTGTGGGGCAGCCCCTGGCAGGGTGGAGGTGACTCAAGCCCTTTTGAGTAGTCTCCCATTATTAGCCCATATTGATTGCAGTTGGATGTACAAGGTGACCATCACCCTGCTGGGAGCAGAGGGGCCATTTTCGGCATGCTTCCCTCTTGCTCTGGTAGTGAGGATGTTTTAAAGATGCACATGGTCCCTCAAGGACAGCCTGTTTCTGGAGGACACCCTGCCATGCTTTTGGCTGCTGTGACCTCCTGAGTTCTTGGGCACAATCCTCACCCTGTGGGTTGCTGTTGCATACCAAGTGTTGGATGTGCTGAGTGCTCAAGCCCTTCATCCCACTGCTGAAAGAGCCCTGTGGCACCTGCACATCTGGAGTGGCTGAACTCCAGCTCTGGACCAAGCTGGGTGAAGGCTGATGTGTCATCACCCATCAGGCTGTTTGCTGAGGTCAGCAGGGGAGGGGTGCTTCCTAAGACACTGACACAGAGCTTCCAGGGCACCCAGTGGCACCAGTAACAAGAACTCTGTGCTCAGGGAGTAAGGCAAACCCGTGCCTCAGTTTCCCCAGAGGACAGGGCTATTGCCAGTGGTGCTGTGTCCATTTGTTTTCAGTTAGCCTGGGTTTGGCTTTCCTATGGATCAGATTCTCCCAGTGTAACCCCAGTGAAACCCGCTGTGAATCACACGCCTGTCACTGGGAGCACAGTCACACTGTGCTGGAAACATGGTCCTGGCGCAGGAGCAAACCCATGCCACGTGGTCTTGGCAAGGAGGGAATGGTCACACTGAGAGCACTAAATGCTGACAAAGGGTCTAGAAGCAATGGGAGACTATTGGAGGCTTCTGGAGTCTTATGTCCCCCTCATCCCCAGTCTGTTGAGAGCGGAACACCCCACTGAGGGAGGTGGATGCTGGTGCTCACTTTCCCTCTTCCCTGGGCTGTGTTTCCCTGCTTGGACTCAGGCTTTGGTTTTCAGTGGGAGCAAAGCTTTCACCGCGGGTCTCTGCTGACGCCTGGTGGTGTCCAGGCTGGCCAGGAGCTGGATCCCATCCCAGCCGAGGAGCCTTCTGGAGCCGTGTCCTTCATCAGCAGTTGCTGGCTATCTGCAGCGTAGGCAGGCTGCTTCACAGCCGTTCATGCGTGCACCAAGCCCGCTGAGCTTGCGCTTTGCAATAAAAGGCAGTGATTGCACCCCAGAGGGCTCTAAAGCCTCCCCAGATCTTTGGCTTTTCAAAGCTGCCCTGCTGTTTCTGGGTGTTTACAGGATGCTGTGTCCAGGAGCTGTCAGCGTCAACACGTGGTTGGATGGGTTCCTCCATGTCTGACTGTCCTGCTGGGTGTTGTGAGTCTGTATTCCTGTGTTTCCAGAAGCTCCTCAAAGAGGGGCTTCCCTCTGGATCCTTTCCAGTGGTGATTTATTTATCATTAAGGGGACTGTAGTCAAGATGACCCTGCCTAATGCAGTCAAGCAGCTCAGTTTGCTTGATAAGGTGCTGCAGTGACATGTTGTGCTCAAGTCTTAAAGAGCTCTCTGACAGCTCTGATTTCTGTGAAGGCTCTGTTCTAGCATCAGAAGGGGGTTTTGCTTGGGCAAAAGCTTGTGCTCCCTTCATCCCACAGCAGGGATGTGAAAGCAGTGCTGCTGAGAACCAGCCTCCATGTGGTGGTGTGGGGTCCAGAGCTCACTGGTGCTGTAGGAACACAAATTCAAAAGCTGTTTCATAGGCTTATGCAAGGCCTTTACAATCCATTTGTAAAAGTAGAGCAGAAACACCACCCAGCATCAGTTCCAGTGGATCCCATCACCATCCCTCCCCACTTCCCATCTCCAGCCCTCTTGCTCCCATCACCTCTGGACTTCAAAGTCCACTGCAGTTAGGCAGTATCTGAAGCAACAGCATGTACATGGGGCAAGGATGCTGTGGCAGAGCTACTTCCAAGGCTTGTCCCCTGCCTCATCCTTCTTGTGCTCTTTGCTGGGAATATGCTTACTTTCAAAAACATGAAACATCCTATAGCAAACCCCACAAACCATTCTCTTTTAAACCTCATTCAAAACACAGGCTGTGTTTTCCTACACTGGGTTGTAGAAAGCAGTAGGAATTTGTTCCTTTGTGCCAGAGCCAAGGACGGTACTTAATGGTTAAACACAGAGTGCCAAGGTCTGCTGTGGGCTAAGAGCATGAAATCCTCCTTGGGTTGTATTGGCTGAACTTGATCTTTACATAGAGGCAGTTTGTCTTCTGGTCATTGCAGTGGCAGCTGTAGTGCTGTTATTTCTTCCTCTCCTTTTGAAGAGAAGTGCTGCTTGGGGTATGTGGAATTTGGTAGGGCTGGGTCTTGTGTGTTTGGGATGCGTGAGGACTTTGAGGGGTTTGTGGTGCTGTGATGCTCCCCTTGGTCCCAGCAGCGAGAGGATGGATGGGTTTGTGGTGCTGTGATATGGTCCGCTTGGTTGCAGCACAGTGAGGATGGATGAGCTTCCTCTCAGTCTACTGCCACAGAGAGACCCTTTTGTTGAGGTGACCGTCATGAGGATGCCCAATGAGAAGCTGAACTGGCTAAACCCATATTCCAGTGTTAAGACACAAGATTTGCTCGTATTGAACACTGGGGCAGGTTTGGGATTGTGCTCCTGACCTTGCAGATTATCCCATGGGAATGGAATAAGCAGCAAAACAGCCCAAGGGTTGACTGCAGGAATGCCAGACCACGGCTTCCCGGGACATTAGCTGACCTTGGGTACAGAGTGGAGCCGTTCTTGGTATCGGCTGAGCTCCCACCTCCCAAATTCCTCTTGGCAGGGCTTGATCCCGCTCTGGGCTGAGCACTCAGAGGGGTGTGAGTGCAGGGAAGGAGGAGGAAACACCAGGTCGGGGGCCACTGCCCACTTCTTTGCCTTTCACAACTGCCTGCTTGTTGCTTTGATTTCTGCCTTTGCCTGTTAGATAATGCCTTTTTTTCCCCCAAGAGGCCGAGAACTATGGGAAAAATGTTGCAATCTTTGCTCCGTTTGCGCTGTCAGACATTCCTGGAAAAGACTTATCTGAAGAATCCAGCTCTGAATCCCGGGATTGTGCGTCGGCAGGGCCGTGTGCCAGCCCCCAGCTGTGGGAGCCCGCTGCGACACGGGGCACGCGGCCGGACCTGAACAGCTCGAGTGCTTTGGAGCAGATTCCACCCCGAATTTCCAGACAGTGATTTTTTGATTTTTCCTCTAAAAATGGCCTTTTCTGTCCACAAATGATTTTTTTATGCAGTCAAGAATGTTTTCCTGCTGCTTTGTACTGCTCTTCCTGTGATTTTGGTGGCGAAGCAATGGGAACCTCTGTGGAGATCCCTACATCCTTCTGTAATGTCAGGAGATGTTTTTCCTGTTGTCTTCTTACAGTTTTCGCCTGTCGCTGCCCTTTGCTTTCTCCTGACTGGCTTGTTCACAGGCAGACTGATGGGTTTGGGCTTTTTTAAAGGGAAAAGAAAGCCCTAAACCTTGAGAAATGCTCAGGCTGCCAGTCCACATGGTTACTAAATGCTGTGGCCATATGATAGACCTGGCCATCTATGTGGCCACACACATTACTGGTGTGATGGCCACAAGCAAAGCCCAGGTGGGTTGCCCAAAGCAGAGATGTGTCCTAGACTGCCTGGGGAGACAGGGATGGATCTCCCATTGATGGGGTAGGCACAAGAGGATTGCCCTGCTCTCTGCACCCTGTTTCTCCCTCTTCCAGAGCATCTTTGCTCTGGCAGGTGGGACCCTAAGCAGCGCTGCTGGTGCTTGAAATCCTTTTCTTGGGTTCTGGAGGAGGCAGGAGAGCTCTTCCTCCTTGGCATGAGGCAGCAGCATCTGTGCCCTAACCCATCATCTATTCCCTGCAGGAATTGCACTGCTTCCTCTCTGCTTTAAAATGCATAACTGAAACATCTGAACCCATTGCTTCTGCTCTGTCAGTGCCCCCAGAGTGGCTTTGCTGCCATTATTCTTTCAGACTCTTTCTTCCAGCAGTGCTGGGCCTGAATGACATAGAAAAGATTTGGAGAGATGGAGGTGGCATTTAACTTGCTGTGTTTCAGATCAGCTTCTCCCATTACTGTATTGCCTACAACATGAAAGGGATTTCCTCTGTTTAAACCCAGGTTTTTATTGTTGCTTTTTCCTCTTACAAAGGGCATCTGATAAGGAGAGGTAGGGAACTACTGCTGTGTTTCTCTCAGCTGCTCCAGAGCAATTTAGCTCCCGTTGTTCTGCATACAGGGGGTCAGGCAGCCTCCCCTGCTAGATGGGGAGCTTTGGCCCATGGAAGAGGAGTAAAAAGGGAGGAAGAAGGCAACATGTGGGCAAGCAATGACAGCAAAGCCAGAAGGATGGATGGGGGAACCCACTGCAGAGCGCAGCACTGGAAAACCCTTAAACCAACATTGATTTTGGCCTTGCTGAGATTCTTGGATGTCCCCGTGGCCACAGGCTGGGTGTACCCCTGCAACGTGCCAGGGCATCACCGCTCCCCATCCCTCCTCCTGGTGCCTGGACTTGAAGTCACTGAGAGCTGGTACCTAAGCCCTTTGGAGGACCTGAGCCTGAAATGATGTGTCTACCATCTCAGCTTGCTCTGATGCACAAGCCAAAAGGAGCCACTGCGCTGAGGGTGTTGGAGAGGAGCTGCCTTGGGCATGGTGGGGCTGATGGAAGGTGTTTTTCATGGAGCCAGCAGCTTTCTGCTGCCTTGGCAGCATCAGAAGTTGCCTCTGTGGGATGTGAGTGTCAGTGGTTGGATGGAGCATCTGAATGTGCAGCTCTGGAGAGCTATGGACCTTCTGGCCTCGGGGACTTCTTAAATGGAGCTTCAAGGAGAAGGCAAGAGGGAGGAGAGCTGGGAGGAAAAGAGGACACAAGAGGGCTGTGAGGGCTTCATCTCCTTCTGAAGGAGTTACAGAAGAGGACCAGGAAGTCTTGTGCAGGAGCTGCAGCACTGCCTTCATTCACAGCCTCCCTGCAGCCTCAGTGTTTCTCATGTGCTCATCCCCTGGCCATTACAAACACCTTGGGAGCTCTTTAAAATCTCCCTTTTCCCATGGGATTTCCAGGAATACCTCAATCCTGCAGCACTCTGTGGTCTTCTCCAGGGAGTGGACATAGAAAAAGGAAAGCAGCAACCACTGGGTGTAAAACCTGCTTTTCCTGGCTCAAGTATCCAGCAGCTTGGAATGCAGCTGGGGAAGGTTTGACTTCATGCTGGTGGGAGGTCTGGGACCAAAGCAGAAGGAAGTTGCGATGTCATGGAGCTGGATTTTCCAAAGGAGAGCTTAGCAGCCCTGCTGGATGTGGCTGATGAACTGTGATGCTGTTCTCCCCAACAGGAGGGATGTTCACTTCAAGCAATGGGAATGTGGGTGGCGGTGATGGGGTCTGTGCTGCCAGGAATAACACTGCAGGTAGCTGAGCTGGTTTGCCTTTGAATTGCTGCAGTGAGTTGCCAAGGGGCAGTGGTCTGAAGCTGAGGCCCAGGTGAATGATGTGATTGAGCTAATATTGCTGCATCTTCAGTTCACCCTTTTCCAACCCTCTTAAGGGGTGTTTGAATATCAAGGTTTAAAACTTGCAAGTTCCAGCACTTATGATGTGACCTGTCCACTTTATAGGTGAGGATGCTATGGTCAGGTTCTTGATGAGACCTTGAAGCCCAAGAGTCCCCTTTGGAACAGCCCTGCTCAAAACCCATGGCTCTTCCTGGCAGACCTGTTCTGGTACCTCTGTACCAGCAGATGTTGTGCTGTTCCTGACCCTGCTAATATTTGGCAGCATCAAAGGAGCAGGTTTTACTATGCAGATGTGATCATGAATTTCCCCTCCCTCTTGTTCTATGTATATTACATACTGCAGTTACCTGCTTAGTGGATGTTTTCTTCCAAATAAGTGGTTGCTTTTGAAGCATACACTCACATGTGGTTTGCAAAGGGAAAGCTACACATGCGGAATGTTACCATCAGCTGCAGGTCGCAGCGCAGAGGTGTTTTTGATGCACAGCACTAATTTATGGTGTCTTACAGTGAGTCTATAGTCCAGTTGCTCAAATAAGTTTCTTTTCAGTTAGTACTTCATTCATTCTCCTTGGCTTGGGCCAAAAGAAGATAGGGTCTCAATGACAGTGAATTAAACAGCAGGGAGCCAATGTCTGCTCAGCTGTATCCCTTGTCCTGGTATAAAACATCCCTGCAAGCAGGGCTGGGGCTTTGCTGGAGAGGCTTGGGTTAGCTACTGTCATCTGGGGGTGTTCAGCTGCAGTTTCTGCTCCAAGTTTCAGTTTCTGCTCTAGGTTTCTTTCTTTCATGTTAGACTTCAGGGCAATGAAGTGTGGGGCTGGGCATCCCCGGGCTGAAGGCTTTTCTCTGCTGTTACAAGCGGTGGCGTGAGCCCATTGGGGCTTGCAGAGTTTAGGGAAAATGTCAAATTTGTTTTGTAAAAGCATCTTTCTTTGTCTCTAACGGCCTGGAAGGGCTCTAAGAACACTCCCTACGGGTCCTCTCCGGAAGCAGCATGCAGGGTGTTATCTGTCCTTTCCACTCTGCTTCCTCTTCTTCTTCCTCCTGAAGAGCAAAGATATAAACATGGAGCAGAAGAGATGCAGGAGAAAAATGGAACAACCGACACACTGCCCAGGGGAAACCACAAATAACAGCCTGGGAGTAAACAGTGCTGACAGCCCCATGGTACAGCTCGCAGGGCCCACACCTCCCTGTGGGAAGGGAAGAAGCCTTTAGGCAGGACACGGTAATAACAGCAAAGGAGTTAAAAGCATGTGAGGTTGAGGATGCACCAAGCCTATCTGCAGTTATAGTTCTCAAATGAATTAAAGGCAATTAGCTAATACAGCTGAAGTCTGTATTAGAATCATAGAATAGTTAGGGTTGGAAAGCTATTGGAAAGCTAATAGGGTTGGAAAGCGTATTAGCTGCGGGCAGCTGGGTTTGGGTTTAATGGGAGTATGGCTGCTTGTGCTTGTGGGTCTCTGTGTCATGAGCTGGGGATCCTGCCCCTTGTTTTTGCATAGGAGGCCAATAGAAGTAAGCAAAGGGCTGGATGTGAGCAGAGACTCCCTGGTCTATGGGATCATCTCTTGATTACCCTGCTCGTGTGGCTGCTTGCCGAAAGCCCTCCGGTCACGGTGAGCTCTTCCCTCCCTCTCAGTGCCTGCCTTTATATTCCTCTGACACGGCTCTTTATTACAATGGGATTTTGCAGAGCCTGGATAAATCATTTGCATTCAGAACCAACGAAGAGGCACGGGGAGGCGGATGCAATTAAAAGGGCAGCTCAGCTCAGCTTTCCGTCTAGACAGGCTTCTCCTAAAATAACCGGCAGTTGGAGCATCCACCTCCGAGCAGAAAGGGCTCCTCTCCGGGCCGGATCCTGTGGCCTTTGGAATCACAAAGGACTTGGCTTCCTGGGTCCTGGACCAAACTGTAGGGCTTGGGGCTGGGCAGGCTTTGGCTCAGCCGGTGCATGGAGCTGGACATGGCTTTAGGGCTTGGGATGGGGTGAGATGAAAGCTCAGCTTCCCAGACTTGGGATGGGAGCCCTTTCTGTGCTGAAGTGTGGAAGGAGATTGTAGTTCAGCAGCTGGACATTGTGTAATTGTATTGCTACAGTCCCATCTGAGCAATGATTTATGGCCTGGTTTTTAGCCGCACTTGAGCTGCTTCATCCTCTCTGCTTGAGTGTGGCCAGTGCTCAAGTCAGCTATGGTCGAGGCAGGGGCTTTTCCTGCTTGGCTAGCAGAGATAGATGAAATACATGGGACATGTTGTGTGCCCATCAGTGTGAAAACCATGCTGGGATCTCCTGGAAGTGGCAGCAGTGATAGCCACTCCTTGCTAAGGAGTGGCAGCAACTGGTGCACATGGACGGAAACAGCAGCACTGAAACGAGTGAAGTGCAGCAGGTCTTTAGCAGGACCTGTTAATGCTGCAGGGTAGTTTGGCATGGGAGGTGGGAAAAGGAGGGGAAGGAAAAAGCTGTCTCAATGAGCAGAGGCTGCTCTGGGTGGTTTCAGTCTACTTTGGTGAGCAAATTCAGCTCCACTGCATGAATGTCCAGAGGCAAGATGCAAAGACGAGAGGTAGAATTGATGGTCCACAGCCAAACACTCCAGACGTTACTAAATTGCACAGGAAGCTCCCTGCAGGCATGGATTTGCTGGAAAGGCTCAGGCGTGGATCATCATTCCTGTCCCAGCTGGAGGCTGTACCTCACTTTCTGTTTCCAGTTCTGCTCTCACCTCCATGAGTGCAGCTTGTGAGGATGTGGTGGGAAGTGTGACCAGTTCTCTCGGAGCAGACGCTGCTTTTAGGCAGTCCCAAATGGCTTAATTCTCTTCCTCAAGCACTGAAAGTTGTTAAGCTGCAGGATACCTTTAGTTGGAAGATTTGTTGGGTTTCAGCTGTTTGCTTTAGAAAGCCAGTGGTTCTTGCAGTGTGCAGCTGGGAAATGAAGCTGGTGGGGTAAGAAAGTGGCAGGAACATGGGTCAGGATTCTCCCCTGTCTGAGCATCCAGCCCAAAGCACGATTTCCCTGCCTTTCACCGAGCGCTTTGTGCCTCAGTTTACCTGTACCGCATCCTGCCTGGTTTCTTGCTGAATTAATCCCTGTTGCATCCCTTAAAGACCTCTCCAGGAAGGCTGCAAATGCCCATTTCCATCTCAGACTTTCAAAGGCAAGGGAAAGGCAGAGGCATTTGTGAGCATGGCCCATCCCAGCGCTGCGAGGCACTGCCTCCTCGTGTCCCGCTGCAGCAGCTCATGGGATGGAGCAGCGTTTTGCTTGCTTATTTGTCTTATTTTTACGAGGGGAGTTCCACACCCACAGAGCCTGGAAATAGCTGGGCAGTGACTCACACTGGGGCTGGTTGAGCTGCTCTTTGGCAGCTGGGGAAGGCTCTCAAAGGTTTGACTCCGCAAGGGCAGAGGGTGTTTTCACTCCCTGTGTATTTGTTTAGCTCACAGCTTGGCCCGCTCCATGTCTCATGGCTTGCTGCACATGGCTTGTGTGTTTCCAGGGCAGCTGAACTGATGTGATTCTGAGGGAGAGGCTTTGTCTTGGTTGCTGCAGGCTTCAGGTCAGGGTTGGGATCTCTGCTCCTGTTTGGTTATGAGAATAGAGTGTGGCCCTGCGATTCATTTTATCCCAGCACTCTGGTCCGTGCACGCATCCTTCTAAATCCCAAGCAGCATCATGCCTGTGCTGAGGACCTCACTAACTGATGCAGCGCTGGATCATCTCCCAGATGATAAGAAACTTCATGGGACCCGGGGTGGGATGGTGGCATGGGGAATGATGCCAAGGGCTGCGGTGGGGGCTTGCCAACTGTGGTGCCCACACTGATGTTTCTGTCTGTCTCTCCCCAGAATGGCTGCAGTCTGTCCAAGCGATGATGATCCTCTCCATCATCTTCAGCGTCTTGTCCCTGTTCCTGTTCTTTTGCCAGCTCTTCACCCTCACCAAAGGCGGGCGGTTTTACGTTACTGGAGTCTTCCAAATCCTTGCTGGTAAGTGGGGGCTGATCCACGGGGCTGTCACTGGTGGGGAGACGGCTTTCAAGCAGAGAGGGTGATGGTGGAAACAAGCATGCTCTTGGGTACCAAAGCAGGAGCATCATGGAGCTGACTCCTGTGTGGCTCAGTGAAGGGAACAGGGGATGAATAACATGGGTCTGTGGAGGTCTTGCATGCCGTGGGATGGGATCTGTCTATCAGGATCTATGCATCCAAGCCCTTCTTCCCTGGCACCATGGGAAGTGCAAGAGGATTGCTGACTCAGCTGGGGAAGGTCTGGAGGGGCAGGGTGCTGGGACCCACCAGAGGCAGGGCTGTGGGGCAATCAGGGCTTGCTGGCCTGAGGGCTCTACCTCCTCTTCCCATGGGAAGGGAATGGGAAGGCTTGGGATGGGGCGCTGAGGGGCCATGGTGGCTGCTCTGCTCCTGGGATCCACCTTTGCTGGGCTGGGGGAGGTTTCCCAACTGCTGTTGGGGTGGGGAGCAGCGAGCATCCTCTTCTGGTGAAAGAGGACCTGATGATTATTTATAACTTGCTGTAAGGGGGCTGGTGCTTTCCACATCATCAGAGAGCCACTGGAGCGTGCAGGGTGAGCGGCTGGCTTTGAGCTGTCAGCCTCTATTTTTAACTCTTCAAGGACTCAGTGCTGGAAATGAGCCATAGTTACATCCTGCGTTGCAGCCCTCCAAATATAGGTGCTGTAATGCCACTGGCTCCGTTTATGTTTCCACATATGAAACCAGGGGGGAGGATTTTCAAGCATCGAGACTAGAAAAACTGTTGTGCAATGTGATTCTGGCTAAAGGATGACAGGCTGTCTAGATCAGTGACTGGAGCTTCAGATGTTAGACTAAAAGCTGCTCTAGGCCATCAGTGGGAAAACTTACGCACTGAATTTAGGCAAAGTTCCTGAGCATCCTCCAGCTGACCTGGCCTTCACAAACCTCAGAAGTTCAGAGCTAACCTTTATTGGCACAAGTGGTATGAAATCTGTTGGGAGTGCATCTGCTTGGCCATAATGCAGGGGATGAGTTCAGATCAGTTCATCTCTGGAAAGACAGATGTGTAGTAACCCATTATAGCCATGGAGACAAGGATGGGAAATGGGCATTAACAATGCAATTATGTGCTTGAGAGCTTGTCTAATAGATGTGGGAGCAGAAGGCTTTGCTCTCTTGAACTGGTGAAACCTCATTCTCAGAGGAAGAGAAAACGGGATTTAGAGAATTGTACAATGGTTTACATTGGAAGGGACCTTAAAGCTTACCCACTTCTAACCCCCTGCCATGGGCAAGGCCACCTTCCACTGGAGCAGCTTGCTCCAAGCCCCTGTGTCCAACCTGGCCTTGAGCACTGCCAGGGATGGGGCAGCCACAGCTTCTCTGGGCACCCTGTGCCAGCACCTCAGCACCCTCACAGGGAAGAGCTTCTGCCTTAGATCTAGCCTAAATCTCCCATCTTTCAGTTTAAATCATTCCCCATCATCCCATCATTACATGCCTTTGTAAAAAGTCTCTCTCCAGAGTGTGACCTGGTCCCCATGAGATTTCCTCATGGCTTGGGGGACCTGTAGGCAGAGTTCTTGGTCCTGATGGACCATACAGCCATGGGCACTGGTGGCCATCCTCACTGTTCTCCTCAGCCAGGGCTGGAGGAGGGGGCTCAGGGCAGCTGTGGTCTTTGCGACCCTAAACTTGAGGGTTGTTGGTAGGACACAGGACATGGTGCCAGCGCTGCTGGGTGATCCCACCTGGAGGTAGAGACCGTTCCAGTCAAAGGAACAGAACCTGATGTGGTCTCCTTGCAGCTTGCTATAGAAGACCATGGCTATCTAAAGCCAACAGAGGAAATTCCTGTGGCCTTCAGGCTTTGGAGGTGTTAATCCATGCCTTGCAAAGCCCTGGCACAGCGATGCCCTGGGACAGGGTCTTGCCCACTTGAGTGCTTTGTTCTTGGCTCCAGCAGAGCTGCAGAGGACCTCCCTCCTCTGGGGGTGAGTGGGCTCTTCCATCACCCCGTGATGGTACAGGCAAAGCCGAAGGTCTCTAGTTTTGGAGCCTGACCAACAGCAGTGCTGGACCTGAACCAGTGGGTGCCAGGGGCAGGACCACTGGGTGCTGCTGGGTGGCAGAGCCAGGCAGTGGTGCCCTGAGAGCTAGGGAGGAGGGTAGGAGCTGTGCTGTGACTTCAGCCGTGGCTGAGGGGATCAGGGTCATGGAAGCAAGGGCAAGAACGGATACACAAGGTCAGTCAGGTCTGTTGTGCAGCGGCAGGATGCATCCCCAGCACCTTCTCCACACTGCTTGAGTTCAGTTTGCTCTGATGGGACTTCAGCTATCACAGAGGCATCATAAAACCCCTGACGACTCCCCTCCATCCTTCTTGGATCCATCACATCCACGGGTAACTTCTTACAGCTGTGTAAGCCCACCATGGGTGAGATGTTGGTTTGGCCCTCTCCAGTTTGACCCATTTTACCCATCGCGCTCTCTACCCCCAGCATCACTTTAATCCCTTTTCTCTCATCTCTCCCACCCAAAAGCTGCTGTCCCTATGGGGTAACCATTGCCTCCATGCTGCCAAATTCCTCATGGGGACAATTGCCACTGTATTTTCCACTGTCTGTAGGTGACCAGCGTGGCCTCACGCCTGTCCCCTGTCCCACCACCATGGGCAGACAATCGCTGTGCTCTCTGTGCATGGGCTGGGGCAGTGGGAGTTGGCTCTCGTGCTCAGAGAATGGAAACTGCACCAGCGGCGCGTTAATGAAGCCTATTCCCACTCCTGCACTTTCCCAGAACAAAGGAGCAGTGTCAAGTGGAATTACAGCTCAAATATCACCGTGGTTAAATGTAGGTGGTCCCGAGGTCCGTGCAGGGGATTTGGAACTCGTCTCTGACAACAGCCCCACGACTGTATAATAGAACTGCTGGGATTGACTGAAAGAGCTTGTTTTCGGGCAGAAATAGAGGTGGCTTTGTGTTAGCTCTGGGCAGTCCCCAGTGCTGATGGGTTGATTTTGCAACAAAGCTTAAATGCTGCCTACCGGAGCTGGGCCTGGCCGGAGAGCCCTCGGGGACCTGTGCTGGTCACTGATTCATGAGGGTGGATGCCAGGATCCAGGGAAGAGGGATGAGCCACTGCCTTGTGGGCTTGTAGAGAGCAGGGTTTGCAGTTGAGCTCCTCATGCAGCCCTGGAGGAGGACGGGGGATTGCAGGGCACAGATCCTGCCTGCCCAGAGCATCCTCAGCCCCTGCTCTGTTTGCCTGGGGAAGTGGTAAAGAAACGTTTGTGCTTTATGAAACCCACGGGGGTTTGTGTCTGAGCTCTCACAGCACCTCTGGTAAGGTAGTTCAGGAGACAGTCTGCATTTTAAACAAGCTGGGTAGAGGAGCAAGGCTGGTCCACAGCAGCAGCACAGAGCTGGGAGATGCCTGGTGCTTGCTTGAGGGATGGGTTATCCCCAGTGATGCTCCAGCTTTGCCTGCTCCAGCGGCTCTGGTTTACTTGCTGAGCTTATCAGAGCAATCCCCTGCAGCCAGAGCAGAGCCCACAGCATCACCCCCCCAAAATCATACTATAGTTTTCCAGGAGACAGGATATAGAAGGGCAGTAATAAAAATGGTTCCCATGCTGGCATTGGGTACTATTCTCTCCAGCTCTGGTTTTCCAGCAAGGAGCTGTTTCTTGAATGGTGTCATTTTTATATCATAGGATCCTCTAGGTTGGAAAAGACCTTTAAGCTCATCAAGTGCAACCATTCCCCAGCACTAAGCCATCACCAAGAGCCTTGTCTACACGGTTTGTGACCACTTCCAGGGACCGTGATTCCATCATTCCCTGGGCAACCTGTTCCAATGCCCGATCACCTTCTTAGTGAAGAAGCTGTTCCTATTATCCATCCTAACCCTCCTCTGTGCTTCCCTGGCAGGGCTCTGCGTGATGAGCGGCGCTGCCATCTTCACAGTGAGGCACACGGACTGGCACCAAGCCTCGGAAAACACCTCCTACGGCTTTGCCTATATCCTGGCATGGCTCGCCTTCCCCTTGGCTCTGGCCAGCGGCATCATCTACGTCATCCTACGGAAGCGGGAGTGATGCTGCGGGAGGTGGCCTGGCGTGACAAGGGGCACTCATGATGTCCACGGAGGAGACGGAGGCGGGGGAAAAGAGACGAGAAAACGGAAAAGCAAATTAACCAACCAAGAAAAGGAATAAACCCTCCCACCACAACCAAACCCAACCGGCCCCCCAAGGAAACACTCAAAGGGTTACTTGTTAATTGAAGATGTATATAGTATCTATGGTTTAAAAAACCTATTTATAACACTTTTTACATATATGTACATAGTATTGTTTGCTTTTGTTGACCCTACGCTATGTTTTAAAGCCTAAAGCAAGTGCCTAAGGAACTATTACTCCTAACAGTGTAACAAGAGCGCAGTGATTTTTTCTTCTCTCATGCAAAATCCTCTTTGACCTGAACTCTCCTTTCCCCATCCCAGCCCCTATCGAACCATCAGAAAACCCCAGCTCTGAGTGGTTTATAGGCCAGCATAAATGGGAGCTAGGCCTGTTTACGCCAGCCAAGGGGGTTGGTCCCCACTCCTGCCACATGCTGTGATCCTGGTAACCGAAGTGCACGTCCAGATCTGACGGGAGATGCTTCCGAAAGGTTTGAAGGATTTCAGAGCTAAAGGCTTTGATTTGCCCCAAGTGCCTAAATGACTTATGTGCCTAAATTCCATTGCCTTTCCTCCACACCCGCTGGGAATTTGGGCTTTTAAATCACTTAGGTTGAATTGCAATCCAGCACGGGCTGTCCTCCTTCGCCCGGGCCAGGTTTAGGGGTGCCCCCTGTGCCAGTGGGGCTGGGGTGTGTGTGCCGAGCCAAGCACTGGGGCATTGATGCTCCCAACCGTGAAACGTGCTTTATCCTTGCCGTGGAGCTAAGCTACCGATGAGAAAGAAGCAAACCCAGTAGTATATCTATGAAATCAAATACCAGATATATGACATGGTGCTATCTATTTACCATTCCTTATACTGCTAGCCATTTAACCTTATTCACTGGAAATTCAGTTAACAATCTTGAGGTAAACGAGAAAGCTAGAAATGAGAAATAATTCTGTGTAATATAAATGAGCTATAACTGCTTTTGTACTTAGACTGGCTTTTACTATTATTTTTAATAAAGCATTTATAACCAAGGTTCCTTCTTCCCTCCCTCCCCATGGTCAAGAGGAGCAGAAACAGCTCCGGTCGGAGCCCTGTGCTGGTCTTTGCTGCCGGAGCGGGATGTCTGTCCTCTGTCTGTGTGTCAGCGACGTGTCTGGCCATGAATTGAACAGGCACCTGCACAGACCGCAGGCTGCCTCCTGAGGACTCCAGGCACCGCGTTGCTGTTGTGTTGTGTTTCATTTTGGGGTTTCTTTTTGGGGTGGTTTGTTGTTTCGTTTTTGTTTTCTTTGCTTTGCTTTTCTGATTTTATACCGACTGTGTGGACTAAGAAGCAATGAAATAAAAGAATAACTCAGTTGCTTCTGCTTTTTGGCATTTTTGAAGGTCAGAGCCACCGGTCTGCCTGCATCCAACCCAGGGAAGGTCTCCACGATGCTACATAGCTTATTTACTGGCTAATTCACGCTGCTGAGAGAGGCTCTGAGCTTGCTGTGGTGTCTGTGTGGCCCATATACCTGTGCTCTGTGTTAGGACTGCCCCAGGGTTAGTGCCAGGGCCAGGAACAGAGGTCAGGGCCTCAAGCCATAGTGCTGGTGCACTGTCCTGACCAGCAGATCCCAAAGAGGACAGCCAGGCAGCAGCAGGCAGGACCACTCTTTCCCTTCCCAGTCTCTGGAGCAGGGATGGTTCAGGTCAGCATCACTTCTCCGGGGGGATCTTGCTGGCTCTGCCACCCCAGCACAAACAGCAGAAGCTTTCGAGTCCTGTGTGCAAAAAGCACCCAGAGCCTGGGGGTGCAGTTGTGGCCAGGGGGGATTAGCACATTGTGCACAGCGTGTGCAGCCTGGATGGCTGGCACGGAAGCCTTGATGCTTCCGTTCGCTCATTCATTTGGCTATTAACTATCCGAGCTGATGGAGCAACTGGTGCTGGCACAAACACAATGGCTCTTGCAAGGCCGCCTGTTGCGGCTGGGTATTAACATCAGGCCAGATCCCAAAGCCCTCAGAGCAGCCACGTCCCAAAGGAAGGGGGCAGGAGCTGTCTCGCAGCGACCTCCTGGGCCGCTCAGCTTCATCTTGGATGTGTTTTTGAAGCCATGCAGCACCAAACAAGGTGACTTCAGAATTGGAAACAATGCCAAGCTTTGAATCCCTTTTGGAGATGGTCCGAAGGGGACCTGCCCCCATCTGCACCCAGGGCTGGTATCCCTGTGTCCCCCTCAACAAACCATAGCATGGAGAAGAGAAGGCTGCGTGGAGACCTCAGAGCAGCCTTCCCATACCTGAAGGGGGCCTATAGGGATGCTGGGGAGGGACTCTTCATCAGGGACTGTAGTGATAGGAGAAGGGGTGATGGGTTCAAGCTGAAATAGGCAAAGTTCAGGTTGGATATAAGAAGTTCTTTACTGTGAGGGTGGTGAGGCACTGGCACAGGGTGCCCAAGGAAGGTGTGAATGCTCCATGGTATGGTTCAGTGTGAGATGTCCCTGCCCACGGCAGGGGATTGGAACTGGATGATTTAAGGTCCTTTCCAACCCAAACCACTCTATGATTCTATGACTCCATTGGGTTGGAAAACACCAGATTCCGTTATCCCGGTGCTCAGCTGTGATTGCAAACGTGCCCTGCGCTTTGGTGGAGCGGCCGGGCAGGACAAGGACGAGCTCTTTTGACCGTTTTTGCTTTAATCCGGTCAACCCATCCCAGTCTGGTCCTACCGGGCAGGCAACGGGGGAGCGGGGAGCCCGGTCCTGGTCCCGATCACGGTCCTTGGCCGCCGCCCGGTGGCTGCAGGCGGTACAACAGGCACCGGGCAAGACCGATGCGGGGTGGAAAAGCGCTTCCCAAACAGCATCCTGACCGACCCGGGCCTCCGCGTGCCCCGGTCACTGTCCTCTACACCAGGAACCCACATGGAAGTGGGGACCACCAGCACCCGGACTGGGACACATCACCCGCATCACGTCCCTGCTCCCCATGCACGGCTTTCCCTGCTCACAAGGGTGATAGAAGACATTGAGGCAGGACCCAGCATTCTGCTCCATTAGCTGTAAAGCACACTTGGAGCTAAATGAGACTCCAAAATTTCATTGCACCCTGGGGCTAGAGCCCAATTAAAATCACAGCAGCCCATAAACCAGCTAGCTGAATGGACCAGCATCAGTATGAGACAGAGTGGCAGAGGGTTGAAAAAGGGAAGTTTCTTTAATGTGTGTTGTATCATAAAAGCTATTGTTTAAATGGCTTTTCTAGTGCTCTGGGCAGTAAATACTCCTGGAAAATGCACTGAGCAAGTCTCATCTTCCCTTTTCATTTACTGCCTTGTAAATCGGAAAGATTGTGGTAGGGATAAAGAACCGGGGTGCCTGGGAGCGGCTGTTCTGCTCACAGCACCTTTCCCTCTTTGCTTATGGCTCTCCAGAGCCAGCTTGGTGCCATCAACCCTGCTCCGAGGGCCATGTGCCCTCTGTGCAGGACCAGGCTCTGAACCAGCGCAGGCAGGAGCAGCTCAGTCCTGGATACAGCAAAGCTGTTGGGTGTCCCTGCAGCCCTGAGCAGGCTGAGGGGGCTTGCGCACTCTGCAGATGCAGGTAGGAATGGTTGGGATGATAGCCAGGTTCCTTACACAGCCTGCAGCCCTGCTCCCCCCCGGGTACCGCTCCAGGCTTTGTCACTGCTTTGTAGTTGGGTTAATTAAAACAAATGTTATAACAGCACCACTACTGCAATTGGGCCTTAAAAGCCACCCACTATAGCACTCCCCTGCCAAACTCTGCCAAGCACCAAGGGGATGCTGAAGGATGAATTTTCCCCAAGTGTGTTGGAGCTGGGGTATGGTTTAGTGAGTGCGCATTTAGATCAATGCGGGACTTGGAGCAGTCTCAGCCTGGTTTCAGAGTCTAGCAACACTTTGTTTTGCATCCACTACCCATAGATTAATAGGATCCCAGACTGGTTTGGGTTGGAAGGGACCCTAAAGCTCTTCCAGCTCCAACTCCTTCCACTGGAGCAGCTTGCTCCAAGCCCCTGTGTCCAACCTGGCCTTGAGCACTGCCAGGGATGGGGCAGCCACAGCTTCTCTGGGCACCCTCACAGGGAAGAGCTTCTGCCTTAGATCTAATCTACATTTCCCATCCCCTGAGCCCTCCCAGCTCTGTGCTCCCCTCATCCTCCAGCCTGCCCACAAACCTCTCCCCCTCTCTGCCCCCCGGTGCTGACCCCGCAGCCCTTCTATTCTCACTTGGTCAACTTTCCCCCCCGTAATTATTTAACATGATTATCAATGCTTCCCTGGGCACAGCCTCTTTGTGCAGTGATTTATGGAGCGCTTCCTCTGCTCAGCTCCCCTCTCTCCTCGCAGGGACAGGCTGATCAGTGGTCAGGAGAGAGCTCTTTAGCCCAGGTGCTGAGCACTGAGTTAGCAGGTACAAGCACTGACGTTCTCTGCCTTGAAGTCAGGAGGTGCCTGAGATGCTGCAGGAGTGTTTGGGGTGTCTAACCCTGATTTCAGCCATGGATGATCTATGCTGGGCCTGAAAGGGTGCAGCTCTGGGGATGTCCCCAGTGTGGTTTCACACCCCTCAGCTTTTACATTGCCTCCACCCAATGAGGTGCTGCCCATTCCCTGGAGTGGGATGGACAAAGGGCAGCTGTGATTGCTCAAAGGATGCTCAGAGACAGAGCTCCTGGGCTCTGCCTCATCCGCATCATAGGAAGGAGCAGGATGGTGGTGGCACTTTGGTACCTGCTCCTCCTACTTTGCTTCCTGCCTGCTAATGGGTCATCCTGCCCCATGCTGTTTGCTTGGGTTTACGTTCTCCTTAAGCCTCCCAGCATTAAAAAGCCACTTCTCCCTGGACTGATGAAAGCCTTAAAAGCACTGAGTTATCCCTGGTTTATTCGCTTCCTGGGGGATTATCCAACATCTTTAACTTTCCCTAAGAGGTGTGTTTTCCTGGGGGAATCTTTGCAGGATGGTTTTATTGCCCCTTCACAGGCACTGAGCGGGGAGAGGCTTTATTTTACAGTGCTTTAACTGCTTCATTTCAGTCCCTGTCGGTTGCGTTTCCTTTCATATAGGCTTTTTTCACTTTCATTTCCCAGGGCTCCCTCTTATCTGCCTTTGGAGACAGCCCTTGTAAAAGAAGCAACAAGAAAGAAATCCAACCCCAGAGCACTCTCCCTGGGATGCTTTCAAGAGAAAAGGCCCCTGCCCCTTTTCAAACCTCTTTTGGGAAGAATAGACCCCAACCCTGCGCACGCCACAGCTACAGGAAGGTCTTTGAAGTGAATTAAACCAAATTAGTGTCTATGATATAGATGGGCAGAGCAGCTCCCCGCTGGGTCCCTGGCCTGGCCCTTTGCCTAATCTTTAACCCCTCTCCCTTGCTCCCCTCTTGCCTCTAATTGACTGTGAAGCACCTGGGGGTGATTGGGAGGCGATCCCATCTGCCCTGGTGCAGGCAGGGTCTCCTTCCACCCGCACCTAGGGATGGGGAGTATGAATTGGCCTGGGAGGATGCATCGCATCCCACCTCCCTTTCCTCCTGCTCAGGATTGGGTTTGTTTTTGCTCTTTAATTGCTTCTTATCTCCCTTAATGAGATGCCCCCTGAGCCCAAGGGCACCCCAGCCTTGCCCCCATGCCCCTGGCCATGCTGGTGG
Source organism: Neopsephotus bourkii (assembly GCF_033783945.1). Taxonomy (NCBI): domain Eukaryota; kingdom Metazoa; phylum Chordata; class Aves; order Psittaciformes; family Psittacidae; genus Neopsephotus; species Neopsephotus bourkii. Next base: position 7,180,324 of record NW_026902223.1, read on the forward strand.
AGGTGGAGCTGCTCCTGACCCCTTTGCAGCGGAGGGGCAGGTGAATGGAGAGGTTCCTGAGCCCCTGCTAGAGCTCTGCAGGGGGCTGCTTCCCCAGTGCCTCCCTTTGTGTGCCTGACCCAGGGCTGGAGGAGCTGCGTTTGGCCATGCACTGGGATGAGGTGTATGCTGGTGTTTAACTGGGGGATGGTGGTGGGGTTGTTTGTGTGTGAGGGGGGATTTAAGCCTCTTTTTGCCCTCTGTGTCAGGTTATGAAAGCAGCACATGCAAGCTGGGCTGGCTGACAGCAAGACAATGGAGAGATACCTGTGTCATGGGGTGACTGCGTGTGCAAGCTGTAGGCATGAGCATGCAAGAAAAGCGATGACTCACTGGTGGCAGGAGGTAAGTGTGTATGGGGGCTGAAGGGGCTTATGCTTTGGTGCTTGGCTTGGGAGAGCTGTGCTGTGAGCTGGCTCCAGCCACCCTGGGGAGACCTGCCTGGCTTCCAGGTGCTGCTCCAGAAAGGCACTGGAGGTCCTGAGCCACATCCCCAGCCCTGGCTGGATGCCTTAGACACCAGAATAAGCCTTGAGTCTGCACCAAGCCATAGGTGCCTGCTGGGCACAGTCTGTTAGTGCTTCTCCAGGGACATTCAGCATCCTTCAAAGGATGGATATGGGTCTGGTGGCTTGCAGGAGAGAGCAGGGAGCAGACACTGGGGCTGAGCTGTGCCTGTGTGCTCCTGGCAGGTTTAGCTCATTGCCCTTTGGGTAGGATCCATGCTGGAGTGGAGTTTCCATTAGATGCTTCCCACACCTAAAGCCTGTCTCAACGCCCCTGGGGTACTGACAGCACTTCGTGGTTCAGCAGTGAAACCTGCAGCAGGGTCAGGGTCACCCACCCCTTTTGTTGGGATGTCTTGGAGCCAACCTTGGGGACCTCCCTGGGACAACTGTCATTGTGCTGGGACATCTTCATGCAGTGGCAACAGTCTCGAAAGACCTTGGAGCTCCATTGGTGGCACCAGCAAAGGGGTGAGAACACAAGCATGAAATGTTCTGTCTAAACCAAAGGACCGCACGACTGAATGCACTGCTGTCGGAGAGGATGCTCTGCAGCCCTGCAGCAGCATTACCTATTACCTCTGGGGATGTTCTTGCCCAGCAGCATGTGGCGATTACTGCAGTCCCTGCAAGCATCCATGCGGACAGAGGCTTCAGAAGTTACACGTTTTATAAGCGTGTCTGTAAATAAATCACGTCCAAACTAAATCATGGAGCAAAACTAAAGGCCCAGGAAGCTGACGGGCAAACCAAATCCCTGGGAACGTGCAGGAGAGGGCAGCAGATTCCTACCGCACTTGCAGCAGGCTGCTGGGATCAGGGTCCTAGAGAGCTCGTCTTGGGGCGGAGCTGAGCGTACACGGGCTCTTCTGGGTTGGTTTGATAAAGTCAGTGCTGGGCAATGCATTTCTGTGGGTGAGCCTTTGCTGCCGCGGTTTCCCCACCTGCAATGCAGGGATGGGAGCAGTGGGTACCTGCCAGCCTGTGTTGCATGGTGGGAAGGTTGGCTTGTCCCCCAGGATCCCTGGATGGGGAAGGAAAGGGGGTCATGAGGCTGACCCAGGCTCCAAGATACGAGCCACCCATTGCACTGAGCCATCACTGCACCCAGCAAGCACCTATTGCATCCTTCTCCTTTTCCTCCTGTGGGCTGGGTGAATAAAGCCAAACCCAAGCACTGGGTTTTGCTGATTATGTGGAAGGATCCACAGGCAGGATCAGTTTTACTTTAAAGCACTGATTTTCTGGCTCTAGGCTGTGGATCCACTTCAGCTCAGACCGGTGCTTAGCACAGTGTGTGGGATGAGCTGGTCCATTTTCAGAGTGGATTCCTGCCTGGTGTCCTTGCTGGGCTCTGCAGGGGACCTGCACAATTCCTCCTGCCCTGGGCTTCTCTAAGGCCTGGAAAAACCAAATGGCCCCACAATGGGTCTTAACTCAGGGCAAAAGCAAGAGCCAATAAATCTCTATGAATGTAAACTAAGTCATCTTTAAGGAGGCTGTGTCATGGGTGCAGCTATTATGGGGAGGGCAGGAGGCCTCATGATGTGAGGTCAGACTGATGCCCTCTGGGGCTGGGGGGTGGTTTGAGCACATTAGTAGCCCTTGCACTTTCTCATCAGCCTCGTAACGTGGTGTGAGACCTTCTCTGCATGGAAAACCTGAGTTTGTACCTAGGAAAATGCAAGGAGAGGAGTTTTAGCTGCGCATCAGAGCAAGGGGAAGTCCTCTTTCCTGAGGGTGCTAAGAGGAATCGTGCTTTTGTGTTTTCAGTGGTCTTACTGAATGGTTCAAATGCTCAGAGGGAAAAAGAGATGAGGGGAGAAAGCAAAGGACAAGAATAAGACAGGCTGGCATTTTCATGGCGCTTTGCAGGGTTTCCTGATGTGCCAGGTGACCAGTTTATTCATGCCATAGTTTTGAGTTTCAATGGGCAGTGCTGTTGGTGGCTGAGCATCCTGCTAGGTTTTCTGAAGTGCACCCTGTGCTTCCTGTATCTCCATCTTTTTCCAGCCCAAACCAGTGTAGAACCTACATCTTACCACCAAGGCAAACAGATTCAACTCTCTCAGTCTACCAACAACTGTGATGAGCAACCAGAGCCCACCTAGCACAGGTCCAGGCATTCAGTCAGAGCTTCATCCCACCAAGGCAGTAAGATCCCTCTATCTGTTGCATCCAAAATAAGGGTCTCATATGCATTTACCCCAAACCGCACAGCCATGGCTGTTCTCTGGAAAGAGTAGCACTGATTTGGTATTTCTTCCCTTTCTGGGAGACCAAAACCTGTGATTACTCAACTGTAAGATGCTGTGTTAGCAGCAAATAGAGTTGGGCTGGCCTGAGGGCAGCACTGTGTGAACCTTCACACTTCTCTCCTGTGCCAGTCTGCTGGGACTTGGAGACTCAGGTGCTATTGCAGGGATATCAGAGCCCAAACCAGCAAAAGCTAAAGGTATGGCTCTCATAGCACAAAGCAGAGTACCAGCAATGCTGCAGAGCTCTTAGCCAGGGCAGTCCATGCATTTGGATCCTGGCTGCTTCCCTCTCCTAACAGCCCCCAGGTGCTTTGCCTTTAGCCCTGAAGCTGCTCTATCACCCAGGTGAGCAGGGTGGGTGGGCACTGTGTGGATTTAGGAGGTTCAGGCTGGGATCTTGGCCTTCTGGCTGCTGTACCATAGAGTGTTACCTTGGTTTCCCCATCCCAGCGCTGCCTGGGTAGGCAGGGCTCTGTCTGGCTGTGCAGGGTCCTGATGAAATGCTACAGCTCCATCCAGGGACCTGGTGGCAGGACAGAGCACAAGGCAAGCAGGTACCATGGGTGATGGAGAGGGACTCTTCACTGGGGGCTGTAGTGATAGGCCAAGGGGTGATGGGCTCAAACTGAAACAGGGGAAGTTCAGGTTGGATATAAGGAAGAAGTTCTCTACTGTGATGGTGGTGAGGCACTGGAATAGGCTGCCAAAAGAAGTGGTGAATGCTCCATCCCTGGAGCACAGCCAGGTTGGACAGAGTCTTGGATGACATGGTCTAGGGTGAGGCGTCCCTGTGCATGTCCCCTGTGAGGCAGGGGGGTTGGAACTGGTTGATCTTAAGGTTCTTTCCAACCCAAACCATTCTGTGATTGTATAGTGTAGCACTTCACACGCATGGAAGTCAGATGAGGAAGCCTGTTGGTGGTGATGGCAAACTGCAGCAGAGCAGAGACTTCAGTGGGATCAACCCTTTCCCTCATCCTTTGTTTTAAAAGCTGCAATCTTATAAATAATAGATGGGGTGGACAGAGGGTGAAGCAAAAAGATAAGTGCCCAGGGTGGCACTGGTTACCCATTAAAGAGCTGCTTGGAGCACCTCATGGTCAGCATCCCAGGACTGGGGTGATGCATCCTCCACTGCCTCCTGGGGATGCTGCATCCCAGCAGCACCCTCCAAAACCCGAAGGAGGAATCAAAGGTGGTAGGGAGAAAGGGTAGGGAACCCCAAGTGCTTAAATATTCCAATCACTCTATCTTCTGGGAGATAATACTTTTAATTTTCGGCACACAAAGAATATGTCCTGAACCAGAAGGGGTTTGCCTAATTCATCATGCTTGCTTTCCACACAATACCAGGCCTGACAAGCAGAACATCTTAAAATGAGAGAAGTGGACATAATTAATGCTCATGAATTGCAAACGCTTCTTTATTAAAGGGCTTTCGCTTGCCCCTGGACCATCTGCTTCATATCACTGGGCCGGGGTCCTGAGGCTATAATAACTTGCAGCTTTAATAATTTTACCTCTTAATTAAAGCTCATCTCAAAGTGCAGGAGCACAGACATGTTCCCAGCCCAGATTTGATTTTAAACAGAGGAAACCTTGAGGGCTGGGTAATAGAATTTGCATCTTTTCCTTTGAAGCATCCCTCCAGTGAGGCTGAGCGAACTTCCTGCCTGGAGAAGTCCATAGGGTCAGTGTCCTCTAAGGCTGGAATGAGATGATCTTAAGGTCCTTTCCAACCCTAACCATTCTATGATTCTATGTGGGTTTTCTAGGGGCTAGAGGTCTGAGCTCTGGACCTTTGCCCCTCCTGTGATGGCTATGGGCCCAGTGAAGAGGGCATAGAGCAAAGGGGCTGCTGCTGCTCAAGGGATGTGAAGCCATGGATGTGGGGTAGGAGATCTCTAAGGAGAAGCCCATGCCTGGATCCTGCAGGACTTTGGTAAGACCAGGCTAAGGTATGAAGCAAGCATCTGCTTAAGCAGAATGAAGGCATTTTCACCCTGCAGTGGGATCCTGAGCCTGGTGTTGAGTTAAATAAAGCCCAAGGCTGTGCAGGGGAGATGATCTGAGGCTTTGCCTGGTACCATTGGTGCCTTGGGGCACCCTATGCAGTAGACCCCAAACCTTTCCAAGGCCTGCAGTAAAGCTGACACCATCCACATCTGCTCTCCCCACAGATTCAGGTGACCTTTTGGGGGGTTGTGCTCCATTTAGATGGGATGAGTTGACAGCGCATGAAATACGGTGGATTAATTCACAGTTCATTGTTGCTAGACATGAGGCCGAAGGTCAAAGTCCATTAAGAAAACTAGGTATGAATTAATGCCCTGTGATTCGCACAAACCTTCTTATGGACAGAACATTTGAGCTTAAAATGCTGTTTTAATTATTCATGTGTTAATTGATTGCTACAGAGCTTGATTCAGCACAAGTGCATTAACAAGGAAGAGTTTGGGTTTTGAATGACACTTTCTTTGTGCAGATTGAAAAATCAATAAAAATAACCCAAGATCCAGAGAGACATCTTGGGTTTGAATTTATTTATTTATTTCCCTTTTCCTAATGGCTGAATCGCTCCAAGCAAGGGCAAGTCTATTGGAGAGATCTGCTTATCTTCATCAGCCTTGGGAAGACAGAACCATGTGCAAGGTGGGGAGTGATGGAAACACTGGTCCAGGTAGCTGAGAAAACACAAAGTGATCACACCCAGCTATTCTATAGCCTCTTCCCCAGTGTGTTTCCACCAGCTGTGCCCAACCACAGCCAGGCTTGGGGCTCCAAGGGTCCCTTCTGCACCCAGCAACCATTCAGGTGCTCCCCATGCACATTGTGCTTGGTGACAGCCTGAAAGGGCTTCAGATAATACCTGCAGGAGACGATCACTGTCTTAATGCAGGTTTGGTCCTTGAAAGCATGGGCACAGGAGTTATTTTTGCTAATAATAATTCTACTTATTAGCAAAATGTTCTAATTCTCATGCTAATAATAACTGCTAATGCATATAATCCCATCCTAATGCCTGCACACCAGAGCAGGAAGGGGCTGTGGAGGTCTATAATGCTGCAGGCAGCAAATACTCATCACCTTTGGCAGCATCAAGGGACTCAAATACTGACTGCAGTCAATTGAATCATGTCTTTTCTTGATGTTCCTGGAGGTTCAGAGGAAAACATTTGTTTTAGTCATTGCAACAGTTTCCTTTTGTTTTTGCTCTACTGACCAAAGCAGTTGATCTTCAAAAACATTTTCAAGCCCCATCTTCTGGTTTTGGTTACTGAAAACAAAACAAACAGCTGCTTTTCTGTAACCAGCTTACTTTAAGGAAAATTCTTGCTTCCAATGAAAAAAATTGGAACAAATGATTGATCGTAGGGGTTTTTTGTTGGTTTGCTGGTTCTTTTTCCTGCAAAAATCCTAATTTCCAGTGACACGTCTCCACCTAAATTCCTGTTTTGATGGCGATCCCACAGCCAGCCCTGCTGCTGAGTTTGTGCCTGCCTGGGCTCACCCAGGAAGCTGGGAATGGCTGGGTTCAGTGTGGGGCACTGCATGTTGTATGGCCCAGCAGGGTGCAAGCAGTTACACAAGGGAGAGCCTGTGCCTGCTTGCTCCAGTTAAAAAGGTATGACTGCACGGAGCTGTGTGCTCAAGCTGAGTACCCATGGATGGGTGAGTGTGGCACATCAGAAACCTATATAGTTATTGTAATTGTCTTATTCCCCTCAAAGGGATTCCACCTTGAAATGGGATGGGCAAAAGGCCTGTTTCCTTCCCCTGCTTGGATTGTGTGCTTCCTTTGCCAGCAGCATGGGAACACAGGCTCACAGCATCTAATTTCTGAGTTCCTCATGGGCTTTTGAAGCCTTATCTATTACAGATGGAGCTGGGTGGGAATGGAAGCCCTGATATGGGCCTTTATCTGTGTGTATCCCTGAGAACCTTCCATCAAATTTCAGGAGAAACCTTCCTATCACATCTATTCATGCTTTTTGTCTCCAGTGATAGTGTGGGACCTTTTGCTTGCTGTTGGGCAGAAAGCGTCTTCAAACAGTGGGGTCACAGTCCATTCCCTTGGCCTCACAGGGACAAAAGGGGGATGTATTGGTGGGGAAAAGTAATGGGATGGAGGAATGAGGGAATCAGGTGGAGGGCTTTGGAGCTGCCATTTTGAGTCTTCCCTCTGTTCTCCTCCTGTGAGCTTGGGCATGTCCTGCTGCCCCTGAGCTGGGGACACCCCAGCAAGCCCAGGAGCTGCAGGGAGGGCTGGCTCCATCACCTGTGCTCAGGCAAACAGCAGTTTTCCAAGCAGGGTTTGGGAGCTGACTTTTGGGTTGTGTTTTCCAATAATGAGGAGGACTAAAACTGGGGTTTGTGTGTTTCTGGAAAGCTGAGGAGTTCCCTGTTCCTGGAAGATGAAGAAAAAACTTATGAGGCCTGTGATAAGCCTGCAGTGTTGGATAGGGAAGTGTGAGAAGGCTTGGAAAGGGTTAAAGGCTCTGTAGGGATGAGTAGGTGGAAAGATGTGAACGTGCATTGGAAGGCTTCTTTCCAAAATGGAATCAAGCCCTGAATTCTGCAGAAGTTGAAGCACCCACAGTCCTGCAGGGAATGAACACACAGTTCAGCAGCTCCCCCAAAAGACCATGCAACCCAAACAGCTATTCCCAGCAGCTCCAGGAAAACTGCCCTAACTTTGCAAAGGCTCTTGGGGCTGCAGAGGCACTGGGGAGGATGGGTATGAAGATGGAGATGTCCCACACTGGTGCCTTTGCATGAGTAGCATCAAGGCAACACAAAAGCCAGCCTAAAGGCAGAGCCTGGATTCTTTGAAGGTTAAACTGCTGCCAGGAGAGGGTGTGTGTGTCCTTGGAGTTGAGCTACAGAGTGCATAAAGAGCTTCGACTGAATTAGTGCAAGGTCCTTGGAACTGCACAGTCTGGCTCTGTGTGGCCTGAGGAGCTCAAGACCCCGACCAGCTCAATTGCACTATTCAGAGCCAGTTCATGTGCAAAGAGCATTAAAAAATCACTGCCTACCACTGGTTTCAATGCAGTTGAACCCATCAAAGTGTGGTGAAACAAAGGGAAGTTCCATTGCCTGCACTCGAGTGCTCTGAGCTGAGCAGTTCAGGGGGGTCTCAGTGGGGATGTTTCATTGCAACCAAAAAATGAATGCCCAAGCAGCCTCACATAGAAGACGATAACGACCATGAAGGTCAATGTGGTCTAGCTAGACACCCTTCGGGCTGTCAGCTGCCCAGTAAATGCAACCTGGTGCTCCAGGGAAGCAATCTGCATGCCAGGGCTCAGATCTCACCCCCAGCTCTCAGGACATTGGTGTTTTCAGGGCAAAGGCTAAGGGCTTTGGTGAGGTCCATGTGGTTGCAGTTCCAGAGATCATGGAACAAGGTTAAGGGGGTCTGTGCAAGACAGGTAGTACAAACAAGAGTCGCTTTGTACAAAAATGGGGTGAGAGAGAGGGAAATGTTTCACCTTCATCAGATATTTTCTAGAGGAAACTTCCAGATTTAAATCGAAACCCCATAATATTGTCAAATAGGGGTATTGCTCATAGACATGGATCTCATAAAGGATGGAAAAAGACAGCTATCAAAGGAGCTTTTCAATGAAAAGCCTTTGCCAAGCCCATGCTCACACCCCATGGATCTCCCATGGGAGGACACCTTGGCAAGGGGGTTATTTATCCAGCTGGGATGCAGATCCTAGACCTTTACCTTCAGGCCAGTTTATTTAGCCCAAGTGTTTTTGGGTGATTGGAGATTTATTCTATACACAATATAGATGCCCTGGAAGAGGTGAAAAACCCCAAATGCTTCGGGCATGACTCACATTTAATGCTGTCAATATTGTTTCTACCAGTTTGTTGTGTCAAAGGGACCTGGCTCAGGCATTAAGGTGCTGGAAGGACATTGAGCAGAGGATGGGAAGCACCGAGGAATTACAGAAGGTAAATGAACATATCTTCCCATTTCTCTTCAAATGAGTTATTAATCATCTCTCATTTACATATTCATTAACCACAATACACACCATATTTTTATTAATGTGGCAAAGAAACAATTACAGGTGAAAAATGGGTTGTCTGTTCAGCTTCTACATGGATCTTGTTCCTCATTTGCATGATGTAAAAAATGATGTTGCTTCATGCCACACAAAAAAGAAACTGGCTGCTTGGGATATGTTCCAGCATGGAAAGGGCTGGTTTGGGTGAATGGATGGGAAACTAGAAGTTGCATCAACCAGCAACTGGCAATGGGGGATTTTCACCTTTATTGCCAGGCATGGGTTGTACTAAGTCAATCTTGGACTGGGACAAGGGAGAACAGACTGGTTCAGGTATTCCCAGTCTGATGGTGCATGGCTACCTGCTGGTCATAGGGTTTCAGAAGGTGCTTTGTGAAGGGACTGCAAATCAACACAGAAGTCCTCTCTATGCGTTCCCATTCAAGCAAGCAAAATGTGGGGAGCAGAAATAACCAATGAATATTCAAAGGCTAATTCTGAATTGATTATAAAGGGGAGCCATTAAATGGTCAATAGTTTCTTTTATTCTCATGGAAGTGACCTGTAACTTTGGTTTAAGATGCACGAGGAATGATGTCCCCAGGTTCCTTCCCACTTTCTCCTCTGTAGTTTTATGATGAATATTACTGGATTTCAGTGCATTTGTTGGTAAGCCAGGCATGAATTCAAAGGGGAAGCTTTGCTTTTCCCACTGCCATTTCTTTGGTCAAAAAGATTAAGCTGGGCTTAAGCAAAATGATGTTGCAGAGAAAAACCCCCATACTGTTGATTAAAATCTCATGTTGTGAGTTACTGTGGGATGAGGTTGGGCATGTTGTCTGGATGCTTGCTGAAGCCAGACATCGAATCTAGTTTTGGGTCCTTCTCATCTCCATCCTCAGCTAGTCACATTGGCAAGCAAAATAAGAGCTGTTTGCCTCTTTCTATAGCAAAGGGAGCAGCCCAGTTTCTGGAGTTCTTCCTATGCAGGGACCAAGGCTCAAAGGCAGTCTCTGGATCAGCAGCTCCCATCCCGGTGACAACTGGGAGCTGAGGCCTGTCCAGGAAGAGTCAGAGCTCTATTCTTGTCTTGCTTCCTATAATCCTTCTCTAGGTGGAGGCATTGGGTATCGCTGGACACCACATGCCAGGTGGGATGGGGCCGTGATGCACAAAGGTGTCTTTTCTGCCCCATGTGCCAGATTCTCCGCATTCGGGAAAAATTAAGCTCTTTGAAACTGTCTCAGCTCTGGGAAATGGTGTTTGTAGATAAAGAGCATTTTACCACGATGCTTGAAAGTGTTGCTGACATTGGGAACCAAGGGAGCACCCTTTGGAGCTCCAGGAGGGATGTTTATGGCTGTTAGTGTTTTGCTAGTGAGACCAGAGGCCTTTCTGGAAGCGTATCTCCCTGTATCAGGATGAAATCATGGTTTGAGTCTGCCTGGCAAAGGGACAGGACATCTGGGAGGTCTGTTGTTAGAGGGCCAGGCATTTCTGTCTGTCCTTGTGCCCCTTCTCATGCCTGAATGGGCTGAACAGTTTCAACCAAATTCCACAGGAAGGTAAATACCTAAATAACAAATCTGTGTACCTGTATGGGAAATGGGCTGCTGGAGGGGGAAAAGAACCCAAACCCTGCTGAGGCTTGGACAACCTTGAGTTTGCTGTAAACGCTTTGGCCTGGTTCCTGCAGCTGATAGATCACAGCCAACTTGTTCTGCGAGAGGAGTTGTACAAGGAACAAGAGAGGGATTTTATAGGCATGGGCAGAGATGACAGAAACCTCAGCCTAACTCAGCTTCAAAATCAGTCGAGGGAGAGACAAGCATCCGTAGGAAAACAGAGTAGTTTGCTCTGCTGTTCACCTGACTGGCAGTCTCCTGTCTCCAGGTGGGAGCTCAAACCAGCTTTTTGTTCTCCACTGGAATGGTGTATTCATTTCTTATTGCAACATGTATTTTTTAAAGCCCCAGACTGGGAGGGGGAAGTTTCTTTCAGAGACCATCTGTGAAGTGGGTGATGTCTGGTCCATTCCCATGGAAGTCTGAGTTCGCCAGCGCAGGGAGAAATGGCAAAGCCTAACAATGAATGAGTAATTATAAACACTTGTCCACATCACCTGGCTCTGGGCATAAGACTTCTTTCAGTGTACTCCAGTGGTTTCACGCTGCTCCCCTTGATGGCATTCATGACACCTTCCTTTTACAGCAAGCAGGCCAAGTGCCCCGCAGTGTCTCTGGTTTTCCATTTGAAAGAGGCTGTTCAGTGTATTTATTCTCCTTTTAAATGGTATTTTTGATAGACTTCTGTCTCTCCATTTTCCAACTTGCATTTTTCTCCCTTTTATTTAGCCTACTTAGGAATGCTTTCCTGCCCTTGCTGTTAATGTGTCCTGGAGCTGCACTAGAAGTAGGTTACACAGCCCCAATTCCTCTTACCCACTGCCACCCAATGTATAAACCCCAAACTATCAGAGGCTTTAAAACAAATTCTATAATAAGAAAATCAAAAGAAATAACACCATGGTTTAAAATCCTGGGAGTGCTGGAGATGGAAAACATCACTCAGCTCACTCTGAGGTCCCTCACGCAGTTGACAGCTGGAAGATGAGCAGAGCTCTATTACATGAACATCAATTCCTCTTTCAAGAGAGAATATCTTATATCGCTGTATCAAAGCTAGACTCAATCCCAAGGTTTTGCTTTAATTAATTATAGCGTGGCTTTTTTCCCTGCATATGCCACTATTGCACTAACAATAGAAACACGTGAATAAGACACAATGTTTTTGGTTTCTGCTAAAAATTGCTGAGTATTGCTATCCTCATTTACTAAATGGGAAACTGAGGCATGGGAAAGATTTTGCATGTCAAGTTGCCTGGGAGGGTACGTGTGCTCCTCCTCTCCCATCTCCTTTCTGTCTTGATGGCATAAATTAGTTGGGGTGGGATGGGTCCTGGTGTGTCTGCACAGGACCTGGCATACATGAGCCTTACCTTAGCTGAACCAAACTGGTCTCATCACAAACAAGGCGGTTAGGGTGACTGTGAGCCTGAGGGGTTTTGGGTTTGCTTACTCTGCTTTTATGCCGGTCAATCCATCAATACTGCGCGGGGGAATGATTTTTATCTTCTTCATCAAGTTTGAGCAGCTGCTGCCATTGGTCTTTAAAGCACCAAAGATACCAGAGCACCAAAGCTGCCCTCGAGCCTCTCACCCTTCCCTCCTTTCACCTTTAATATACCGCTTCTGGCTCCCTAACAGAAAACACCCATCTGCATCCCCCATGGGGGTAGTCCCAAGCTCACAGATCAGCACAGGAATCTGTTTGGGCAGGATCAGGCCCCTTCGCAGAGCCTTCAGAGTGCACTTTGTGGCAGCAATGCCTTTAAAATAAAGCTACAAGGACCATGCCTCTGTCAGATTTGCTGCCTGAGTCATTCACAGTGAAGCACAGAGATTTATCAGCAATGAAGCTGGGGGAGCTGGTTTTCAGCAACTCCATTTCTGCATCGTAATCAGCCCTGTTAAAACCAAGTCATCTCCCCCAGACCATCACAGTCAAGCTTTTCTCCCCTCCTTTGTTTCCACCAGTGCTTTTCTTCTCTCCCAAGCCCTTAAACAACCTTGACTGCAAGGAGCTGGCGATCAGCAGAAAGCCCCATCCATTCAAAGTGAAAATATTGATGCTTCTGCGTCATTTCATAGCACATCTGGGGTCCCTTGGGCCCACATACCATCACTGCCCGGCACGCCAGGCCAAGAAAAGCACGAGGAAGAAAAATAAATGTGATGACAGTTGAGCTCTTGCAAATGAGTCTTGGACTGAAACAAGGCAGAAAAGAGTAAGCATCTTGCACGGGCTCACATACGGAGCAGAACTAGCGACAGGGAAAGAGGGGAACATGCAACGTTCACACCGTCAGGGCAAAGGTCTGCAACATGAGCTTGCAGCACTAATATAGGCAGATTTCCTGCCTAATAATGCTAAAGGAAATGTCTGGGCACTTGCTGATCAGGCGTGTTACAACGCCTGTGTGCAAAGCAAGAGGAGGGAGACTGGGCTGCTGGGGGTGGTGAGGGGCTGCTTCAGCTCCTCCAGCCCTGGTGCTCTGGACACAGGTCTTGCCTATGCAGGTGTTGGAGCTTTGGCATAAAATGCATCCTGGCTGGGTGCACAGGTCTGTGCTTTGAGACTGTGCTTGGGCTGAGCGAGCTTCTGCTAGGGTGACTAAAACTCACTATTCACAGGGGCTTAAATTCGGTGTTTGAGGGCTCAGGGTTAAAGAACAGACTCCTTTTTCAAGGAGGAGGCAGGAGAAGTTTGCCTCCATCTTCTCCTTCACAATGAAGAGTTAACTTGAATCCGAGCAGCACATTTGGGGTTTTTATTGTCTTCCAATGCCACCATGCAATTCCCTGGGCTGCTTTTTTCCAGCCTTCTAAGCTATTCACTTTCCTCTCCCTTCCTGCACACCATGAGGGTGGTTTATGCACACTTGGCTGCAGCTCAGTTCCCTGCGGTCCGATCCATTCCTCAGCCTTGAGGCTCCAGAATATCTACTGGATTCTGGTTAACTTCTGCTCCACCAGCAACCTGGAAAACTTCTCCAGAGACGCTGGAAATCTACAGCAGTTGATATTTATTAAGGCTTTTGCTGCCTGCAAGACGTGTGAAAGCCAACCCAAGTGATTGATAGGCCCAATCTGCATCGCTCCATGTTTTCTTTGCCAGGTTGAGATTTGGCTTGAATGAATGAAATCTGGGATTCTTTCCTGAGTGGCAGCATGGCCAGCTGCAGCTTCTGGCTGGGCTGATAGCAGAGACAAAGTAAAGGCATAGCAGGACCAGGCTGTGTGAGAGCCAGGTAGACATCTGCCATCTGAGTCCATGCCCGTCTCACTTGCGCAACAGTGGCCTCCAGGAGTGCTGGCTCTTCCTGTCCCAGTGGCCATCAGCTAAAGCCACGAACAGTAACAGCACTGAGTTATTTAGGGTCGAGTTCTCGCACCGTCTGCTTCTAGAGCTACATCTGCCCCTGCTTGTTTGGGATGAGTTCTAACTCAAACTGCCAAGTTGCAGTGCAGTTCCTCATGTCCACTAAATCTGGAGGGTGTTCTGTCACTACTACTGTACCCCCTCCAAATCCTTTTGATCACAGCTGCCTTTCCCACACATCTGCCATGGCAAACAAACAACCTCAGCCAACACGTAACATGTGCCCCATGTTAATCTGCAAAAGGCATTCCGTGAGATGTGTCAGAAAGCTCCCTGCAGCTCAGGACTTGTAGGGATGCGTTGCCAAGGGGGTATCTTTCAAGCAAAAAAAAGAGCTTGACTGCGTGCAAACAGCCTGGGGTGGGGTTAAGTATGGGAGCAGACAGCAGCTTTGCATGACAGCCGAGATGCTGAATCACAGGGCATCCCCTTTCAGTGCTGGGAGGGGTGGGGAAGTGCAGAGGCTCTGCTCTGGGTAGATGGCAAACTATTGCACACTGCAGAGTCTCGACATGCTGGATTGTGTCTGGGCAGAAACCCTCGGTGGAAAACAAAGGTACAGAACCACTGGTTTCGAAAAGACTTAGAGTCATATAATTGAGAAGAAAAAACTGCAAAACATGTTGTTTGCAAGACTAATACTGTCTAGCACAGTGATTTGTAAGTGTTCATTTACTCAGCCATTGTTTGCTCTATTGTTCCCGTGCTCTCTCCTTAGGTAAATATATTTCTATGCCCTTTTCTACCTCAAATCAGATCTTCTCAAAGATGCTTCTCCTGCTTGTGTGAGTGAGTTAATAAAAAGGATGCAAGCATTAACTCTGGGGTGACTCATTGATATTCCTCTGTTGGTCCAAGCTGGTGTTTGTGGAGCAGCAGGTCCCAGATTTCATATGCAGCTCAAGAGTGAGTTTCAGGTGACATCTCCAAGTCTCTGCAGAAGCAGGCTTGGAACAAGCAATGACAATCCATTGTATCTGTAAATGACAGTATTGAGGCATTAAGCAGGGCAAGGCTGCAAAGTCTTTGTGATGAAGCTTCTATTGTGACCAGGTGGGAAAATCAGGCCTTGGGATAGGAAGGTCCTTGCTATGTATCACAGCAACCCCAGGTGAAGGTCTTTGTCTCTCTGCTCACCAGACCATGCTACTTCCTTGGTAGTCATCAGGGGTCGTTTTGGCTGCTGTGACTTTAAAAATGAGGAGCAGAGGGAGGTGTTCACATTTTCCCACATGCTGGAGCCAAGGAGCTGTTAAACCTCATGTGAGGTCGTGCTGCAAAGGGGATGGTTGTCCCATGAGCTCACTCTTGGCTGGGTTGGTGAGTGCATGGGGAGCAGGTGGCTCTGTTTGACAGCGGTGATGCCGATGGGCTGCAGGCTGTGCTCTTCCCCATCCTGGACTCAGTCCTTCCCTTCCTAAAGCCACCAGAGATCCAAGGAAGACAACATCCCAGGTAGAATGTAGTGGGAAGTTTTGCACTGAAGTAATATTCTTAATAAGAACTCAATGATTGGCTCAATGGGCAGCTTATGGTTGAGAATGGTTTGGGGTTTCCTTTCCACGAAAGTATTTTCAAAATGGGAGTGTTTAAACAAACACCTACAAGCAAGCTGTAACTTGGAAGCAGTGTTTAGATGAAATTAAACAAGCCTAATCGTACTGGTCCATTATGTTTTGACAAGAGAGAGAAATAGTTCCTAAGCATCTCAGCTGCAACTGGTCTGTTGAGTGGAGGCTGAACTCCTTATAACAGCTTGCTCAAAACAATGAGCTCATGTGTCCCTCAGCACCACCCCTGCATCCAACTTCTGCATGCATGTGTGTGTGCTGACATACGTGCTGAGTAATGTACTTTTAGCCATTTGGAGGCATGTCTCCTGAGAGGCCATGCGGAATTGCACAGTACAGGTAGACTGTACTCTCGGACTGCATGAGCAGTGGTTTCTTGCATGGTTGGAGCCTGTAATGTATGGATTTGGGAGCAGGATTTGGACTGCTATAAAGGTTTTCTATTCTTTAGTCTTAAATTTCAGGTTTTATGCTTGCCTCGCAAGATTTGCTCAGGAATATTGTCACCTGCACAGCACCCGTTTTTGTTTGCACCAAAACTGAGGCAACTAGCAGCAACAATTTCATGCTGTGAGTTACATGTACAGGGAAAATTGAAGATTGTGCTGCCCCATGGCATGCACCTGAATATCAGTGGTGGAAACAAAAGAAACAAAAGCCAATCCACCCCAGTAATACGCAAAGTTCTACAGGGTTTTGGTATTGCAATGTGTGATTTCAACAGAAGTACCTGCCTTTCTTGCCTCCACAGCTGAAAACATGGTAGTTTGGTGTTTTCCTTTAGTGTCATGAGCAGATAATAAGAACAAGGGGACACTCGGTTGGGTTGCCAGTTTCTTTATATCATGGGTGCTGTGATGTCCTGGGATTATTCCTGCAGGCTCCATGCAACCAAGTGGAGACATGTCATATTGCTCTTCTCAGCCTGTCCTGAGGACATGGCTAGGGCCAGCTTCAGGCTTCCCTCTAACTTTAGGTTAAAGTTAGAACAGAAAAAGGTTAGCCTTTCTCTGTCCTAGGGCATGTCTGGGATGCAGGGTGTGGACTTGACTGCCCTCAACTGGCTGCTGGTCATCCCTTGGGTGACAGCAGTGTATTGCAGTGATTTCTGATAGGCAAGCGAAGCACTTGAGATCTATTCAACAGAAGAGTTTAAATTTGCATTATTAAAATGTTTTGCATGTCATCCAATGCAGGGGATGGAATTTGGTAAACAGCCTTGTAATTTATGCCCAAATATTCCTTGGCACATTGGTTCCTCTGTGACAAACGATACCGATAGGGGTACAATGCCATACCTTCTTCTCCTTCCTGCCACCATCTGCTTGCAATATTCATGCCTGAGCATGTACAAAATGTTCATGCCCATAAGAACTGGCCCATCTTATCAAGCTAAATATGAACAATGTCAAAACGATTACAGAAGAACTGAGCAAAAATTGCTTAAACATCTACTACTCATCATTAATAGCTTGTTATTGGCACAACTGATGTGTATTACTATCACATACTACACTGAGCCAGTACATAAATGTGTTTTTTTAGCATATTTTTAATGTGGCTAATTTATCTGTTACTGTCACGCTGGGGCTGTTAGCTTTGAACAAATGGCTGTTATTAATCACTGGAGAGCTATTAGACACCACAGCCCCGGTGTTAAATCAACTCAGGAGTGGCACTTGTAGGAATATTCAAACAGAACTTCCAAATTGCCTGGGTACTGCTCATGTGGTTAACGCCTCTGGGATCAGAGCCATCGAGCGATGCAAATACTGCTCCTGTGTGTTGAGCTCGCCCAGTGGAAATGCCTTTCTCTAAAGAGCAGTTTCAGTTTAAGACCTTATTTATTGTGGAGTTGTTTTGGGAGGGAAAAGAGAAAAGAATTGCAACTGTTGGAGTTGAGCAGGATTTACACCCCAGGAGTGCTTTGTCTCTGGTAGATTTGGGGCTTTATGAGCAGCAAAGGGTGTCTTTCCCTGTGTTACCCAGCTAATCTGGAGATGCTGAGGGAGGTCAAGATCCACAAGGAATGAGGAGAGGTTAATTCTTCGTGCGAAACACCACGTCTCTGGGAGGCTGGGCCAGTCTCCTGGGCACAGATGAGTCCTTAGATGTTTGTGGGACCTGAAGAACAAAGATATTCAGAGCAGTTTAAGGTGCGGGAGAATTTGGATTAAGTTTTTCCTGTTTTCAACTTGATTTTCATCAGGGAAAACTAAGCTTCAGGGGGATCGACATTTATAAACAGCACCAACCTAGTATCAAACCCAGAAGTGTCCCTTTCAGTCCCCTCCTCTTACCACTGTCTCATGTGAGGGGGACACCCCTGTTTGACCAGCCTATTGCATGACACATTCTCCTTGAGATAATGGCAAAAGACAATAAGGATTTAGGTTAGACCATCCACTCAATAGCAAGGGAAGCATTACTCTGGTTCAGATAATTTCCAGGGCTGAATGGGGACGACAGAAATATGGAGCTGAATGGAAGGAAAGAAACCTCAATGAGAGCTCTTTCAAAGGGGAGATGTTTTAGACAAAACATTTTGGGGGCTTAATGAACTTGTGTTTTCCAGCAAGAGACTGATTCATGAGGAACCTTTGATTCATGAGACCTGCTGGACTCATATATCCAGTAAATGTATGTACTTTAGTGGCTGCTCTAACAGAGCTGCCACAAAGCAGCTGTGAGTGGGAGACGTCTGGTGGTCACCTATGATGCTCCACAAATGTTTCTTCAACTGCAAACACATTTAACTTGGAACAATCTCATTGCTGTTCTGGAAGAGCTGCTGTACCTTGTGTTTTCCCTGTCAATCCTGTAAGCTCAGTCACCACACAAGCGCAAGTACAGATCTCTGTAGTGGAGCGGTCTCTTCATCAGCCTTGTGGTAGACTTCAAAGGGAAAACTTTGGAAGGGGTTTTGGATCCCATGAAAACGCATTATCTCAGATCTTGCGGATAGCCAGTACAAATCCACTTTAACTTTACAGCTTTCTGTGGCTTCCTCTAATGATGGCTATTTACATGTACCTTCTCAGAGCATCCCAAGGGAGTTACCCAGAGAAATACCACAAAGGGCTCGTAATTAATGGCAGTTATAACTGCACCACAGGGCAGCAATCCCAAGGGGCTGCTGCTGAACTGACTGTGAAAAAGGGACCTTTCTGTCCTTTTCCTTTGCATTCAGTGGCCTGGGTAAACATGAGTTTGAGAAGGCCTATCGTTAATGTTGAGTTGTCAGCTGAATGAAGGTGCAGGCCATGGCTTTGTATTGGTGCTGAGTTCTATATATTCACCTTGTGCTTGTGTCTCTAGCAACCTTACAGCTGGGTTCTCCCATCTGGAATAAACCTAACAGGGTGCCTATTGCAAAACCCTCCGTGCAAGGGCAGATGGAGCCCAGGGATGACCCAGTGTGACCTCCTGCATAATTCAGGTCTAAGATTCCCACAATTTATTTCAGTGTTAAAGTGCTTGTGTGGGACTGAACATGTGTAGAGAGAGCCGAGAGCTCTGAATTTGCACTTATTTCTGGACAGTTTAGTTTAACTTTCGGATCACAGCCATGAAACCTCGATGCATCTTTTGTCCTTTTGGTTTCAGAGCCTTCTCTGGAGGTTTTGCAATCGGGTCACTTCTCTGGTCTCAGTAAATAGAGCATCCTAAGCCTCTCGTTGTTGGTCCTTTGCTGTCATCTCTGTTTCACATCACAGAGCTTCCTACACTAGACAGCTGCCTACCAGACCCTCATCTGGCCCTGCAATTAGTGCAAGGTAGCAAAGGGTGTTATTTTTTTCCTTAACACATACCAATTTCTCCCCTTGAGAAATTAATTCTGCATTGGTTCCAAAAGGGTGGCCCCAAAGACTGCAACCCTTCACTAAACAAGGTCCCCTGGGGTTCCACAGCCATTCAAACCCCTTCTCCATGCTGCTAGGTTGGTGTGGCACAATCTTAGTCATACAGCAGAAGAGGCACAGGGACAGTCTCCCTCTGCAGTCAGGCAGGTTTGCTGCCACTACTAACCTTGACTGGGCATCAGAAGACAGAGCAATATAATAGTTCTTTAATAACACTCACTGTATTCACACTGAGATGCTCCCAAATATAAAGAAATAATGCCATCAGTTGAGCTCATCACATTTTGGTGCTCCCCAAGGACTAGCTGCTCCCCAGCACCTTCATATCTGTAACCAGTGTCAACGCAATGAGCTTTGCTAGCTCTTTCTCTCTTCGGGACCACATTTCTAGCAGCTTGCACTGAAGAGCCCAAAGTGATCTTTTCTGGCTGTTGCGATGTAAAGTTGCAGGCAGGTAAAATACAGGCAAAATGGATTAACTGCCTCGTTCCTTTAACTCCAAGCTCTTTCCTGGCTTGTAATGGAAACCTAAAGCCTGCTTTTCTTATAACTCGGATCTAAACAGTAGCTGCTATGAAGTATTAGGTTGGAGTATGAACTCTGTGTGAAAGATGAAGGGGGAATGATGTATTTTAGAAAGGATCTTAGTGGGTCCTAACTTAAAAGCATCAGTATAAATTCATTGCAAGTAATATGCTCTTAATTATTCATTTTCCTTGGCACCGGTTAAAGAGCCAAGGAATGGCTTCTGTCTCTTCATATTTAGTCTATTATTGTTTGAAAAAGGCCAGGGGGAGGCCAGACTGTGCAGAAATGATATTCCTCCTTATATATACACATACATATTACCAGCAGCCCTAGTAAAGGGGAATATAATCACCAGCAGCTGAGAGACAATGACATTTTTATAGACCTCCTGGCAAATCTGCAGTGGGAGAGTGCCTGACAACTCTTTGGCTTTGGATCACATTCCTCTGCAACCTCTGCACAGGGAGCTCTGAGTTTCTCCCTCCTTAGAAACCAGCTCACATCAGCCAAACAGCAGCAGCCTCATCAGGCTGAACCATTCCCCTTCTCCTAGAGGAGAAAATCAGAGTAGGGCAGCTTCAGCTGCAGGAGAGGGTCTTGCTGCTGGGACAAGATGCTCAGCAGCTGCATCTTAGAGAGCTGGTTCAGCCAAAGGGACAGCAGTGGGGCTGTATGGACACTGCACAGTTTGTTGAGAAGAGGCAAGAAGTTATTGTCTCCATTTTTATAGGAGACTACCCAAAGAGCCCCCAAGGTGGGCCGTCTCCATCTCTGATACGAGACTATCCTTGATAGTCTCCATCAGCCCAGCCGTGGTCCTCTCCTTATGCAGATGAAGCCTCCTACTGTCTCCATACGACCATAGGCATGCTTTGCTGAAGAGTGCAGGATGGAGACTGCAGTTTGGTTTTTCACTGAAACAATAATGGGAATTCAGCTGGTCTGGAAAAACTTAAAAGGCTTTTTCAAGGTCTTTTGCTTAAATAGCAGGAGACCTCACTGGGGCTGAACACACGGGGCACCTTCTGGGGTTTGAAGGTCTGTGGGCTTGATAGAGGTTCTCTCAGCACCAAATCAGTGCTGCGAGTGCTTAACCCCATTTTGTACTTCCTGGTGATGTTTCACTCAGTGTTGATTAATTGATTTTATTTAGGTCAGGCAGCAACAGGCTCAGCATTTTCATCTCTGTGCTGAAAAATCAGCAAACCGTCCTCATCCATTGAGCCATCCTACCCAGGTTTCCAAGCACTGCACTGAGGTCTTTGCTCCTCAGATACAACACCCCTAAGCACTTGTCCGTAGCTGATGTTCTGCCAATGTCAGTCACATGAAAGAGCCCCTTTTGTCCTGCTTTTTGCTATGAACGAAGTCATGTTATACGTACATTTCTGCCTACTCAAGTGTCCCAGGTGTGTGGAAGGGATCTGCTCTGTGCTAGCTGCTGTCCTCTGCAAGTAAGTAATATGAAAGCCTTTACAGTTTCAAGTAGATGCAGTCACCACAGCTCAATTCAGAAGAGATGAGACGAAGATGATTCTTGTGGGGTGAAAAGTTAATCAATTGTAGATAAAATCAGTTGAGTTTTATCTAAATGATAAAGACCAAATATTTCCGGGTTTTGGCATCTGACAAGTTAAGCATTTCAAGTAGTTCTTTGGCAATTCAAATAGACGACGATTAGCTGCATGGCCAAAATAAATGGGCTTTTCTCAGTTTTTCTTTTGGTAGGTTTATTATGTTTTTCAACTGTTTTCAAAGTCCTGGAAGATTTGTGCTTTGATCAAACCCCCTCAGATTATCATCAGGATGAGCATTTCCATTGGGTTCAAGGAGCCTGGTTTAAAAGCACCTTGACTTAGAAGTTTCACCAGTTCCAGCTGACAGGCCAGCGGCTGAGTTTCACATCATTGTTGCTTCAGATCCTAACTGCTCTCAGCTTGGCTCAATCCCATGCCTTTTGGCTGAGAACAGTTTATGTACCTCAGGCAGCTGAGGCTGTGTTTAACCCTCCCCATAACAGGGATGTTTTGTCAGCTTCAGGAGTAGGTGTCTTATTTTTTTGCTGAAGCCTCAATTGGTGCCAAACCTTTTTAACACTGGCACTATTTTTTTCCAGCCAGCACATGGGAATCTGGGGGCACTTAATATTCACACTTAATATTTAGTGTGAATAGAGCCCTGGTGTCTGACAGCTCTGTTTACCCACTGTGAAGGGAAGGCGTGAGAGCAACACCTTTGGGCTGCTGCCCTGCCGTGCTTTGCAGGATGACAACCAGGTAGAGATATAGTTGAGGAGATGCTGACATGAAAGAGGTGGTCTCGGTTTCCTCCTGAATACACTGATTAAAGATATTATTTTTCCCATGATGCTGAACACAAAGACTTGCTCACACGTCATGATCTCCTCATTTATCTCCATGGATGCCCACCCCAGCATCCTCCCACCCCTTCCTCCATGCTATGCCTTCTCTTCCTTATGATGTCCTCAGGCTTGTCTCCAAGCCAGAGCCTCTTGGCATCCTTCCTTAGCCCACCACGCCATTATTTCCTGCTTCATCCACCATGCTTAGGGCCACCTTTCCTCATAGGGCTCTCACACACATGTCCCCATTTCACATGGCATGGCAGAATGTCTGATTAGCTAAAGAGGACAAGGTGCCTGTATAGACCTCTTTCCCTTCTATAGGTGCAGGATGCCGCAGTTATCTCCCACCAACACCATGCAGTCCTTGTTTTTGTTGAACTCTTATCCCAAACTAACCCTTTTTTCCTTACTATTTTGATCTGTATTCAGTGTCCTTTCCTTTCTATTTGTATTTGTCCTGACATGGTCAGGCAGTTGGATTGGAAGATTATTGTAGGTCTCTTCCAACTGATCTGTTCTATTCTATGTCAGAATAGAACAGGCACAGGATCTGAGTGTTCTCAGCACAGGGTGGGTATAGCTTTACTAACCTGAGGCCCAGAAACTCCTTTGGCCACTGTTTGTTTAAATTTTTCTCCAGTTTTCACCAAATTCAGTGATGTCCAAGGAGGCCTGAATGATCCTTTGAAACATCATAACTTTAAGAATAACTTTCCCCTCTTTTGGATAGAAATATGTGATGAGTGCAAGAATAGTTTTTAATTCATCAGAGGCCCTTTCCTGCTGGAATTGGCTCTTTTTCAAAGTAGTAATAATCATTATTATTACAATTTCTCCTATATTATTTCCAGCTTTGATAACTTCACACTAGTTGGAATGAGATTCCTTTAGCATAGTGAAATGCAAGGCAATATTAACCCAGTCCTCCCCCCTAGGAACTGCTTTCCCTCTGCTCTACCCACAAGTGCTTTAGCATCAGAACTCTGCAGAACTGTAACTTAACTGATTTTCTCTTACTTAGGGCTTTGCTTGTGAACTAAGTAGTGTTTATAACTTGGTTTATTCCTGCTCTATGGGCCAAACTTGGAGGAACCACTTTTTAGTTCCCCAATTTGGGCACAATGAACGGGGATTTGACTCTTGCTGACATGTGTTGATTTGCTGCTAGGAAACTCCAGCTGAAGTGTTTCACTTTGAATCATTCTGACATTAAATCTTATCTAGCTGGTGTGCCGTGGTGCAGCACAGTAATTGCTGTGGTGCGGCATGGGGAGTTCATGTAGCTCCAGAGCACAGCCTGTGTGTGTTGCCTGGCTGGCACCCAAACCCTGTAACAGCCTGTTCATGCTCTGACAAAGCCAAAAAGTGCTTAAAAGAGGAATAAGAGGGGAATATGATGTGCAAAACAGCGTTTTCAACACTGGCATTTTTCTCCCTAGGAATCACCATTAGGGCTGCTGAATTGCCTACCACACTTAGCTGAGTTTCGATTTGTCTGTTAGGCATCTCCTATAACAGGTATCTGGAAAGACAGACCAAAAACCTGGAATCCCTTTAGCCTCCTTACTTGCCATGTCATCCCCAAAGTGCTCCTAAGTTTTCCTCCAGGAAAAGGTGGGTGAGAGTCACCTTGAGGAGAAAAGTCATGATGATGGCTATGAAATGTAAGGTTGGATGAAACCAAGTACATTACCCTGGCGCAACACAACTTTCCTCAAGCCAGACTTCAGCTGGTGTGTGTTGGTGTAGTTAAGCTGAAGGCAGAGGGAGTCTGAACCAAAAGGGGTGATAGCAGTGTAACAAGAAAACCACTCTGATTCAGGGTAAAGACAGAGGCTGTCTGAGCAGGGAAAGCTCAATACTTCCAGGGATGTGTTTTATACTGCAAAAGTGGGATGGATTCCCAAAGGCAACCGTCCAATGAAACCTTACCTGGATGAAAGAAACACAGGCCAGCTGAAATGAGCATAATACAGATCTGTAGAAATGAGCTCATGTATATATAATTTATAGGGAATGAATTCCTTTCTGCATCTGCATGGTTTCTGAACACTATAGATTTCTCTAGCAGAGATGTAATTCTCTCCCCCCATTCTTTAGGATGTCCTAATCCTTGGGCTGGTGATTGTTCCTTACAAGTTCTCTTTGAAAGAAGTTAGAACATTTCTTTGGGGCCTTTTCAATAAAGTGCCATTGGCGTTTCATAACTCCCAGTGTTTCATAAGGTACAAAATGAAAGCATTTAAGAAATTCATGATTAGTAAGGCCAGTAAGAAATCCATTTGTAAATCCCCTCTGTTTATCATTTCTTTCTGGGTTTAGCATGCGCTACAGCCAGTGTCCTGCTTTTTCCCATCCACAGTGCCCCTTTCATGAAGGAGTGACAGTGCTCTGGTCTGCCTTGGCTGGGTGGATAATGGCCATATTCACCGGTGCATGTTTCCAGCAGATCTGACAGCTAATCCAAGGGATGACGTCGTAGCGAGACACTTGAGATAAAAGGAAAGAAAGAAAATCTCATCAAGCCCAGGGGAGCCTCCGCTGCCTGGTTTTCTTCAGGAGGCACAGGGCAGAGCGTGGCATTAGTCATGAACACCAGCACGCTAGGAAGGAGCAGACAACGCCTTCATTTTGCGCTGTGTGTGATGGCTGGTTACACCAGGTTATTTTCTCTTTAAGTGTTGTAGCTTCAAGGATTGGACAGCTTGGTCTCAGGCATGGAGAGATCAGCAATCTAAGAGATGCTGATGCACATGAGGCTGGGAACTAGCATCACCACGGATGCAGCTTCATCCCTGGGAGACCCCGCTGCAGTCATGATGGCAGACCTGTAGTCCCCACCTTCCACCCCAGTGCTCAGTGCAGGACTGCCTGCCCAGACATGACCCATGTGGGCATGCAGTAAAATGAAGCAGATCCTTTCTCATTACAGGAGCTCTGGGAAGAGGGTGAGTGACAAAGCTGCATGGGACTAGGTGAGGGACTGCTGAACAGTCCCTGGCAGTGAGGGTGATAACTGATGTAACGTGTAGGCATAGTTCAACACTGGAGAGGAGTAAGATGCTACTATGGGCTCTCCAAAACAGAAGGCAGCACCTGCAGGCTTGTGTCTATGCACAGGCATGGTGTGTGAGATGCCAAATACTTCATGTGAGTTACTGAGTCCACTCAGCCCCTGGATGCCTCCTTTGCTCCTTCCTCCTGCACAATGAGGAGCAGTCTGGAAACAGGAGCCACAGAAATCAGTTACATGATGAGCATCTCAACATGGCAGCTCCTAGTGCTTTCCAGGGTGCGAGTGGAAGCATCTTCAGAGGGAGCTGAGGGAATTTGTGATGTCAGCCCATAAATCTCCTGTCTCTTTTCTATCTTCAGCTGAGCGCTGAGAATCAGTTTCCGATAACATCTCCAAATTGCTGGGAGCAATTTTGCAGCTTGTGTTAATTGCAATCTTCTGTTGAATGCCTCTGAGCTCTTAATAACTTTGTAATTAAAGTGCAATTAACAAATTAACAAGTATATGTCAAATGGAATGCTAATGTTGTTAATGAGGAGATAATTAGCTGGTGTCATGGAGAGACTCATGGGGCATCTTCGAGATTCAGAAGCCTTTTGGCTCGTGTAGGAGGTTAATGGAGTTTGTGATGAATGAATGAATGAATGGATTGTCCTTGGATGACGTGCAGTGGAGCAGTCGAAGATAGCCAGGTAACCCACGACTCCACAGCCAGAAAACACAGGGTTCTCATGCAGTCATTTTCTAGGCAGCTGGCCAGTGTTTCACAAAGGTTTTCTATAGCACAACTGGAACTCTCATTAAATACAAGGCCAGGCTTTGAGAAGGGCTTAGCAGGTGATGAAACCACTCAGCACCATTCCGGCCTGCACGCAAGGTTCCCACTCCAAAAGAGCCCTGTGCAGCTTGTGTCTGTTTCACTCCAGCATCACTGGATGAGATGCAAACCCCAGGACTCCTCTGCCTGCCCTATCTCCTGGACACAGGTTCCCTCTCCAGATACTGTCACAGTTTGTGGCAGTCCAGCACAAGTGTCCATATTGGTTAAAATTGACTCCAAGAACCAGTCCCAAATGGAAATTAGATGTGGGCTGTTCCCTCTTACACCCAGGAAAGCACAAACAGGAATTGGCAGAAAAGGGTGTGAAGTCAGAGGGTCGCTCCATCATGATCCCTGACTTAAGCAATTTTGCCTGCTGTGTTGGTGGGTATTGGGTGAAGGGAACCGCAGAGGAAGCTACGGGGGATACAGAAGTCAGTGGACAGTGTGATAGGACCTTAAGTTGCCCATATAGTGCATATGGTTGCCAGGGTATAACAGGCTGCTTTTACAGCTTTTGAATGTGATCTCAAATTTGCTATTAGTTGATTAATCCATCAGCCCCATCAGGTTTAAACTCCATGGTTGTGGGTGAGGATGGAGGTCCAGACTGGAGGATGTGGGTGGCTCCTCAGAGTAAGATGGTTCCAGAAGTACTAGCAAAGAGAAGTGAGGTCCTATAACTGGCTTGCTGGCATTTCAGCATCTGCTTTTGGGTTACTTTTCATTCAGACAGCCACTGACCTTCCCCAGCACCATTATTAAGTGGCAAAAATGCTTTGTTGAAGGGTTTTCTTGTGGGAAAAGCACCGAGTTCTCGTGATCTCTGGCTTGCAGGCAGGAACTGGGGCTCAAAGGTGTTGCCAGTATAATAGGGTCCCAGTGGTACAGCTTATCCTGGGGTGCTGCAATGCACTGCTGAGCTCAGCCAGCTCCGGGCTTGTGCAGGGACCCTGACTTTCCACATTAGGACCCTGCTATGTACATGCGGCTGTGGATGCTGTGCCAGGATGGGTGTGCTCTGCACTGGGGGGCACTGAAATGCCCTCCCTGCAGTTCGGCTGTCCCAGTCTGGCTCTCCAGCTCGGATGTGGTCTGGGAACGGGAGAGCTCATTCTTGAGGAATTTGCTCCTGTTATTTGGCCTTAATTTTCCTTTGCTCAATTTCATCTCATTACCCACAGTTACACCCTGCCAGGCCATGTGGCAGCACTCTAACAGGTATTTAAAATGTTACAGAGTGAGCCAATTGGTGCTTTTAAAATCCATTCCATACCATGACATAATATATTTTCAATATGCTCAGATTTGTCAGGATGCATTGAGACTGGAAAGAGACTGGCCAATTGCATGGGAACTTCCTTTTTGCTTGATGGATGCCGTGCCCCCATCCTGCACTACCTGTGTGTGTCCTGGTGTTACAGGTCATCTGGTCCCCTGCATGCTCTGCCAGTGCTCTAGGTCCAGAGCCTCAGCCTCTGTCCATCAGTGACCTCTGCCAATACACAAAGAGCTGGGTCTGCAACTACTGCAACCATTTGGTTTCAGGATCTTGTTCGCACAGTTGCTGACATGAGGAGGCTTTTGATTTCATCCCCAGGTTAAGATTAATAGTTGTTTCTGCTTGATAGCACTGCAAGTGCTGTCTGCTTCTATTTCCCATTTTCTTTCTCTGTTTATTTATATGGCAGCAACTCTGCGCTGGGAACCATCAGGAAGAAAAACCATGGATGACAGAGGTAAGGAGAAATAGCAGGAGGAGAGCAGCCAAAACTGGACACAAAGCTAGACAAGGACCCACTGCTGCATGAAGAGCAGGGTGAAGCTGGAGGTAAGGCTGGAGGGTGGGAACTGCTCTTCCTGCTGAAGCAGAGGCTGCAGTTTCTGCCCTTGGTGCTTGCTCCAGCAGCAGCACCACCCATCCCTTACCCTGCTCAGCAGCAGCCTGGTCACGCATGGATGCTGGGACCCCACCAGCAGCATGGCTGGGAACATCTCCCTTTATCCAGGGAACATATACCTTTATCCCGGGAACATATACCTTTATCCCAGGCTCTTCTTGCTTGTAATGAAATCTGCCTTGTACACAGTTAAACCACTTTCCAGTTTCACTGCAGACCAGAAGTCCTTTCTCCATGCCTAACTGAGGAAACCATCGTGGTTCTGCAGGCAGAAGGTCCAGGAGGGAAGCTGTGCCAGTGCAGCGATGCTGCCTCATAGCAGCATCATACTTGTACTCATAGCAGGATGACTTTCAGACATCTTCACATCACTTTTGCGTAAGAAGCTAGGCCTGAATTCACATATCACACACGCAAATAATCAATTGCTGGAGAAGAAAGGAATTGCTTGTGGTCTGAAGCCTCAGTCCAGCCTCAATGACTCTAAATTAAGTATGTGCCCTATGCTTTCTTGAGTGGTGATGCTTTCCTGAAACATGGTCTTAGGTCAGCCATAATATCCTGCAGATAGACATTTCCCCCTCTCCTTGCATCTACAAAGAGAGGTAGCTTGGACTACGTATTTATAGACAAATCCTGAGCTATAAATGGGACATTTCTGCCTCATGTATTCCCTTAAGGGCCCGTAAGACTGCACACATCAGCTAAGTAATATTTTACTGGGATTTTCTTTAATGACTTCAGGAGTGCTTATTCTTGCCCCCAGTGAGCACTGCACGACTAACGTAACTCTACAATTAATCCTGAGTTACTTATACACTGGACTCCATTCTCCCTTCCATTCAGGACAAGTTTTAAAAAGTTATTGCTTTCCCCCTCCTTTCTCTTTCTTTTTAGTTTTAAAGACTTCTTTAATCAGACCAAATGGGGCTTAAAAGTACTGGAAATGTCTGGTTTTCTTTCATTCTCAGCCTGTTCAAAATCAAGCTAACGACAAAGGACAAGTGAAGTGCTTTGCATTCACAAGCCGTGAAGAGGGACATGAGGGAGAGGGAGTCCTTCACACATTGCTGATGCTCACTTGTGGACAGGAATTTCTGAGCAACTGTGGAGGGATAAAGATGTTTCTACACATGTGAGACCTCTGTTTTGTGATTGACCTCCACAAGAGGGTCAGTTTAAAATCCATTGAAAGCTGAGTGGATGCTTGAGGCAAGTGCTGGAAAGAGAATGAGGTAGACTTGAGGAAAAACAGCTCCCCCATACACGGCTAATGGTAAGGACCCAAAACCAGCCACATGCTAACAAGTGCTGGGATGCTCACAGCAGCAATGAAAGCTGTTATCTCAGGGGTGTCTCCTCCAAGGCACTCAGCACACACAAAGTAAGTCAGGGACAACCCAAAGGGAGAGCTCCACCATTTCCAGATGTTCCTAGGGCATTTTAGTCCCTCTCTGTGGTCTAATATTCTATGTTTGATCTGCTCATTGCCACCAAAGACAGGGAACACCTGAAGCCTCTTAATACTGTCAGCTGCAGCACGTCTTGCAGGCAACTTTGCACTCTCTTCATCATGATGCTGAATGAAAACACCTGGATAGGTATATGCTGCTGGGGAGCAGCTGCAGGTTATCTACCATTGCGGGTGGACCATGGAAACCTCCCTGAGGAGATCCTACTTAGGGGAGTGCTGTGGCCTGGTCAGGAGGAAGTAGTTGGTTAAGTTTGCTGGAGTGGAGAGAACCAAGTCTTGTTTTCTACTGAGTAAGGTAATTGCTTTACTTTCATAGTTTTTTGCAGGAATTTGAAGGGTTCACTTTCAGCAGCAAGTGCTTGGTCTGTGAGTCTATAGGTAGAGGGCTGATTGTGAAATGAAGAGGTAGATTTGCATGTTACTGTTGAGTTTGCTTAATACTTTATAGGCAAAAAAGCAGATGTGACAACAAAAAGCTGATGTACAAAAAAAACCAAATTACTTTGAAAGTTCTGAAAATATAGGCTCTTTTTCATTTATGGGGTGCTGGGGTGCTATTGAGACAATTTGATGCAAAAACTCATCCAGGTTTATACTCAGCTGCCCTATGAGGTGTGCGATGGTGACTGCCTTTCCTTGCCTGAGTGATGGGCTGAGGGTGCACACCCATGCACAGGGAAGTTTGCAGCATCCCTGAAAGCCTGTGATTTCAGGGATATACTCAAACACATCCCATGGGGAGTGTCTGGGCTGGGAAGCTGGCAGTGCTCTCTCTCCACATCGACGCTTTGCTGGCTGACACCAGTTGTTCACGCTACACTCCATATATCTGCATTAGCTCAAACCTACCCGCTGTAGAGTTAGCTAATCCTTTGGGAAGTGTATAGGGCTAAACTCCTCTGTGTTTTTTTCTGTTTAGTCTAGACTATTAGACTTAGTGGCGCGGTGACTACATGGATTGGTGATAGATTTACTGGAGTTGGGATATGGCAAACAGTGGGTATTTATGCACGTGTGCTCGCGCACCCGCAGCCCCAGTGAGGGTCCTGGCTGCTGAGCCCTGTGCAAGCTGCTGTCTTACCTTTATTGCTCCTCTCCCTGCAAAGACATGAAATGGCTTTTTGGGAGCTTTGGGAACAGGTCCTTTTAAGAGCAAATCTTTACTCCACCCTTTGGGAGCTGGTGAGAAGTGGGAGAAGATTCCAGAGTGTCCTTTCCATGGCCCCTGGGCTGTGCAGCAATGGAATTGTAGAGACCATGGTCACCAATGAGTCCCTTCCGCTGTTAAAGTGTCATTCTACCTTCTCCAGGAAATATTTACTGCTCCTGAAAGACCAGAGTTGTGTGGTTTGGGTGGTGAAAGACTGTGTTTCCCAGCTGATGCACTGCAGTGCCAAAGAAGTGGCACTTAACACTGTCTTAGTTCTTTTTTCCATCCATGCTACCTGTTAATGCCCAATTGCATTGCCACAGATGTACCTGATTGTGTTCTCATTCCTTAGCAGAAACTTGCAGGGAAGGTAATGTTAGGTGGCTTTGACCTGACTAAGAATGAAACCTCAGGCATCAGGCTCCAGCTGAGGCATCACAAGGTCACTAAATGTCAAGGTGATGTGGGAACTCCAACTTGACCATAGCTCTTGTAGCTTTTCTGAGCTACCCAGATTTTTATTCCCTATTGCTTTTCCTTGCTTCTCCCTTGGCTCTTTGCATGCCAGCTGGGTTGAACTGTAGCTGGGCTTTCCTGCATGAAACACACCTTCCTTTCTCACATGACAGTTGTATGATGTGTGCTCACCTCTATATGTTGTGTTGGCCTAGAAGCTGTCTGGTCTGTTTGCCAGAATCAAATCACAACAAAGAACATGCAGGAAGAGGTGTTGGCTCATCACCAGTGTCCAAAAACTTCCAGTGATCTAAGGGATAAGGTTTACAACATGCAGTACTCATTTGAATGTTTGCCTCTCTGTACGAAGGCCAATACATCCCCCGTGCACTGCACCCATCCATTCATTTAAACACAGCATTGTTAGCTGAAAGGAACAGAAAGGGAATAAATTTGTATCTTGACAAGAATAACACACAGCATCCGCTGCTCTTCTTGAGCTGCATCCGGATTGCCCAGAGAGCATTTAGATGGACCAGGAATTATTCCTGCCTTGACTTAAAATAAACTTGTGTTTCCATAAATGACTTAGTAATGTAAACATCTCCCTTCCCTAAGGTATTAGGGTTTCTTTGTCTTTCTCTCCCCATCCAGCCCCTTCTCTGCTGAGTTTCAGGTTTAGCACATTATGTTCTGTGCAGCCTGTTTGTTCCCTGTTCTTCCTCCAGGCAAACCCCTGCTTTATTTACAGGGCATCACCTGCATGTTACACACCCACACTGCTTCCTGCTTGCAGACGTGATCTACAGGGAAACTGCTAAAGCACCACCATTATTCTCTCATTTATAGCTTCCCTTTTACCACCCTGGAGCTGTTACAGCCCCAAACTCCCCCCAAAAAGACCCCCAACAAAATGAATATTAACTAGAAAGGAGAATTCTGCAGTGCATATATAAAAGGAAAAATAAATCACTGTGGGAGACAAATGTGGAAGCACATTCCTCCTTTCCCACCCCCTGTTAATGGGAGGAGGAGGGGAAAGGAATAATCCAGAAACATCCTGGCAAGAAAGGATAAATGTAATCCATTTTTAAATCTCCTCCTTCACTGGCTTGAAGGTGAAGATGCTCCTGGTTTACCCTAAGAGGGCATTTTAGCTGTTATTTTCAACCAGGTGGGAAGCCCTCGGAGGTACTGTGGAAAGTGTAGGACAAGCATCTCCTTGTGGTACTCAATGGATCTACAGCCATCTCATCCCAGGCTGCCATTTTCACTTCAACATCCCGTGTCTGCGTCCAGCCAGGCTCCTTTTACATCTCTGCACCAAAGCAGAGGTGGGATTTGCTGGTGTAGAAGGGATTGGTGCCCCACGACCAGCAGCCTTGAAGCAAGAATGCAGCCAGGAACCTGCAGAAGCCACCTCTCAGCAGCCTGGAAAATGTGGTTGATCCTGTCATTGAATTGCTGTTTCTTTGCCAGCTTGCCTGGAAAGCCAATAAATCTTGATTGAATTCAGTCACTCCAGCACATCCCTCTATAGGAACCAACTTTGGCATAGGAATGGTAACAGTGAGTGGGAAATAAGTGGCAAAAATAGTCCCTTCATAGTGGATGCACGTGTCTTTGGTTTTAAAGAAACCTCAAAATTAGGTCTTTGCAAATGCGTTCATCTGAGTCCTAATTTAAGAACAATTGAGCAAACTCCTATTAAACTCTCTGATTTTAGAAAAGACCTTAGGGAAAGCTGTGATCTGCCCTGTTAGGTGCTGGGCTCCTCGAGCAGTAGCCCCCTTGGTTGTTAGCCCAAGTTCACCTCTCTCACACACATCAATGTTTTATAGTCCTGTATTGCTATTAAACAATAGCCAGAGTTTAGGATAAGCAGCACTTTAGGCATCAGTAGGTTAGCTGGGGTTAAACACCATCCTTCTGTACCTGCCCAAGTTCATGAGGGCAGATAGCTCTTGCAGGCTGTCTCCTACATACCAAATGTTGGCTCTGAGCTCAGGACCAGCTCTTTGTCTTCCAACAAAAACAGCACCCAGACCCACCAGCTCCCTCCCCAGCACCTTCCTACCACATCTCCCCTGAAGCTGCTGACTCCTCATCCCTCTTTTCCCTCCTTCCATCTCCCCCAGCTCCAGTTCTCGCATCCCGAGTTCATCAGTTTAAATTGCATCTTGCTGCAAATTGATTTCATTCCAGCCTCTGCTTCCACCTCTGCCTTGCCTTTAAATTGTATTTAGTCTTAAATCAATCTTATTCCAGCCCTCAGCTGCTGTGCTCTTAATTCTTCCACTTCAATTCCAACTGTTCTTAAAGGGCCCAGATCAGAGATACGTTTTTCTCTCTCAGCCTTTGCTGCCACCTTGTTTCATTTAAATCACCTCCAGTATGAAGCCACATCTTCTCCCTCCTCCCATCCCTCACATGCTCCCTGTTTAGCCAGTTCATATTTCCCCTTTGCAGCTCATTTGGTTTTAAACCAATTGGATTTTCTTTTATCAACTCTATAATATCCTAAATTATTCTTTACTTTCAGGTTTCTTCTGAACTTCCTTCTCTGTGTTTCAGTTCATGGTGGCAGCAGTAAGCAACGATTTCAGATATATGATGTGACAGTTCCTGGTTCTCTGTTTGCAGTGCAGGAGTACAAATCCTGTCTGTGTCAGCTAAGCTGATGCAAGAGGAGAAAGGAAGAACATCTTCCTATCTAAGTGTCATTATAAAGCGATTTAAGTAGCTGCAAACAGATCTGAGAGGCCAGTGATGCAAATAGAAGCCTTTTGGGGTTTGTAAGAGTCTGCATTGAAAATGGCCTTAGGGTTTTCTACAGCTATGTCACCAAAGCTGACTATGAAGTGACCGAGCACTGCTAATGTTCAGAGAGCTGGAAGCAGAAAGGTACCAAGCTGCTGTTGGTTTTCCAGGGAGGCCTGAGGTGATGGAAAGCCATGTGTTTTAAAGCAGGTCCCTGCAGGTTGCTAAGCAGGAAGCATTCACAGACACTAGAGGAGGCAATGTGCCCAAATCCCATAGTGTTTCGGTAGTAAGCAGGTGTCTACATGGCACCTTTGCTTCTGGTTGTCTTCACTTTGAAATGATGTTCAGGAACCTAGAGCTGCCCAAGGAGTTTCTGCTGCTGATGACCCAAATCAGGGTGGGATCACTGTCAACAGCCCTGACATCGTTTGTATGTGGATATACAGGCACATTTCTGGGAAAGAAGGAAGGAAAATGCCCCTTTATTTGTTGTATGTTCAGTCTCCTTCTGGATGAAAGCATTCCCCAGGTCCCCAGGGGCAGGGCCCGTTCACTAACATTGCAGCATGGGGTGTGAATGGGCTGGTCTCCACCACGAGTCATCCTTGAACATGGTCACCAGGGCAGCTATGAGCTAGAGAGGGGTCACCATTCACTCCATGCATGGAGATGGCTTCTGGTAATGGCATTCAGCAGCTCCTTTCCCAAGGCTTTGAAAGGTGACCTGGAGGGTCAAAGGTTCGGTGTCCCATGTCTTGGGGGCGGTGCCGACTCCTCTCCATGACATAGGTTATCCTTTTCCCTTAAGAAGAGCCCATTGTGTGTTGAGTCTGCCCCTTCCACTGCCTGTGGTAACAGAACGGTGCCCTGAGCTATTACTGTCCTCTGACCCCTCCATTGCAGCACAGAAGACACAAGCAAGGTGATGCCCTCATTTGCTGCCCATAGAAGAAAGCCGTCAGTCTCAGAGTAATGGATGGGATTTAGAAGTGGATGCACCACGAATCAGATGCGTTTAGGGAAGCTGTTTGAGTGATCTGAGGGGTTATGCCCTGATTATCTGTTGGTTGGTTGTAAAGTGCCTGGAACTTCCTTTATGATGGAAAGATCCGATTAAGAAACTAAGATTTTTCCTGGAAACTGAGTGGGGGTTTGGGCTTTTGGCTTTTTATTTCCTCCCCTCCCTCTTGTAAAAGATGCTGGAAGCCGAATGGCTGGTAAGCAAAATAAGTGTTTGCCTGAAACATTGTAGACCTAGTTTTCAAATGAACCTGGGCCAGTGTTTTTGTCTTGGTTTTGACTGTCAAAAATGAATAAGTGATAAGACAGACCTTTAACTCTGAAGGATGCTCCCATTCCTATCAGCTCTAGGTAGCAGTGCAGTGCAATGGGACATGTGCATGAGAGCTCTGCAGAGGAATGGCACAGTGAAGCTAATATAAGACAACTGGAAAACCAATCCATCTTCTTCATTATAATTAGATGGCAATTAATTTGTGCTTTTCTTGGTAAATCTCATTTGTTAGGTGCTTTTTTAGCAGGAGTAATATTGCTGCTTTAGTTTTGATGCTACCAGGCACTTCTGGAGAATGCAGACTGTATTCCAGGTCCTCAGGGGTCTCTGTAGGTATGCTGGGCTTTATGGCTGGCTGTCAGGAAAACTCATAGAGCCTCTGGATAGTTCAGTCAATTCAAACTCTGTTTGGAAAGGAAAGAGTGCAAAGATGTAGGAAAAGGGCCAAACAGTCTTCCCAGCTTCCAGCCATGGGGAGCTCATGCAGAACCAGGTTAATGCAGACTGTTGCCTTGGGACCTCGTGTCAATCCCTCGATGTCTCCAGAAAAATTCTCATTTCCTTCAATGTGCTTTGGATCAGGTGCTCATTGACCCACCCAGAGGAGCTCCCTAAATCAAATGCTCCAGGGTGAATGCAATTGGTTAAGATGTCTCTGGTCCCTGTGCTTTCTCCCTTAGGAAGGTAAAAGGTGCAATTGCTGTGATAATGAGCAGAACTGGTGAATTTTTTGGCATGAACAAGACAATTAGAGTGGTCTGTGGGAGATCAGCAGACCTGAGTATTCCCAGAGCCATAGAGGTGCTCTAATTGAATCTTCACTGAGTCCCTACATCCCAAAGGATGCGGACATGGTAAGGCTGCACAGTGGGTCCATCCCTAAAACTTATTATTATCTAATAGAAAAATAACACCCATGAGATATTTGGTGGAGATCTTTACTTCCTCTTTTTCTATGCTTAAAATCAACATATTCATCAATGGAAGATGGTGTCTGTTTTGTGTGGACCAGCTGAACGAACTCAGTACTGGCAATCCTCATGCAACCACCAACGCTCCAGGCTTAAGGAAGAGTGGCTGGAAAGCTGCTCATGGAAAAGGACCTGGGGGTGCTGATTGATGGGGCTGAATGATGAGCCAGTGTGAGCCCAGGCAGCCAAGAAGGCCAAGAGCATCCTGACCTGTATCAGCAATAGTGTGGCAGCAGGACCAGGGCAGTGCTGGAGCAGATCCAGAGAAGCGAATGGGGCTGGTGAAGGGCCTGGAGCACAAGTGTGATGGGGAATGGCTGAGTCAGTCAGGAGGGTCAGTCTGGAGAAGAGAAGGCTCAGGGGGGACCTGGTGGCTCCCTACAACTGCCTGACAGGAGGATGGAGCCAGGAGGGGCTGGGCTCTGCTCCCAAGGAACAAGGGATGGGACAAGAGGAACCGGCCTCAAGCTGCACCAGGGCAGGTTTAGATGGAGCTGAGGAACAATTCCTGCCCCAGAGGGTGCTCAGGCACTGGGACAGGGCAGGGCTGCAGTCACCGTCCCTGCAAGTGTTCGCACACCGTGGAGATGAGGCCTCAGTGCCATGGGTTAGTGGTGGCCTTAGCAGTGCTGGGGAATGGTTGGACTTGGTGATCTCACAGGTCTTTTCCAACCTGGTTGATTCTATGGTTCTAAAGGACCCCAGGGTTTTCAGACAGAAAGCACTGTCCCCCAGGATT
Organism: Neopsephotus bourkii; assembly: GCF_033783945.1. Classification (NCBI taxonomy): domain Eukaryota; kingdom Metazoa; phylum Chordata; class Aves; order Psittaciformes; family Psittacidae; genus Neopsephotus; species Neopsephotus bourkii. The sequence continues at coordinate 7,217,065 of NW_026902223.1, forward strand.
TGGGAAACCATTGGCAATGGTAATCTCCCTTTTGACATACGTCAGGGAGCTGAGAGGCCCAGAGATGGAGAGTTTGTTGTGTGAGGGTAAGCAGGTAGACAGAAGAGAGACACTGGCAACGTGTCTTCTACTAGGAGAAATCCAGCAGAGACTTAGACTTTATTAGAATACAGAAACTTCAAAGGGAAGCTTGTTCCTGGGGATATGAGTCAGGTTGAACTGGTTTCTCCACGTGGGGAGCTGCTCCTTTATATCACACACATAATTACACTTGCTCTGACAGGGAAATGCATCTCTGAGATGAATTCTTCAGTTGCAGCAATGTTGTTACCCTGAACCCAGGCTGCTTTCCAGTCAATCTCCCACTCAATGGGAGCAGTTTCACTAGCACAGAGCAAACTGCATTTCAAGGGCAGCCTTGGAGAAAGGACTTGCCTAGAGGCTTGAAGGGGTGCAGGTTGGAGAGGGATCATTTGGGTTGCACATCGTGAGGTGCTTTGGAAGCCTGTGTTGTAGCTGTGCCTTGGTTTCGCCATTCTGATGTTGTGTGAAAAGCAGATTATCGCTTCAGAATGCTTTCACAATCCTTCAATGAAAGAGAACACAAGTTTAAGGTCTGATCAGCGTTGCTGCATTACAGATGCATCAGTGTCCAAGCAGCACACAGGAAGGATACAGAAGCCCTGGCTCAGGTTTAGGTCAGAGGATCAGGTCCCTGTTGACACCTGAAAGGGGGGCAGGTTGCTGTGTCCTTGGGTGGTTTGTGGGTGCCACAGCTCTGCAGCCAGACACTGCTTCTTGGCAAAACAACCCCAAAGCTCCCTGCAGCCCCTGTGATGTGGAGTGCTGGAGTTATTCTTGTCTTTGTGATGGATGGATGCAGTATTTGCTGTCTGGGTAGCCCCCTCCAATCACCATTTCCTTCTTCTGGATGCTACTTTATTCTTCTCAGCATGAAAGGTGATCAGATAGGGAATGTGAATGTTGTGCTGGGTAAGGAGAGATGATGGATGGGACATGTATACGAAGGGTAGTCAGACCTTGACAGTCTTACAGAGCAGAAACTGCTTTTTCCCTTGAGTTTCTGCTGGGACAGATAGGAATCATTTAGTCTTGTGGTACAGTGAGATCTGCTGGTTAAAAAGCGGTGGCATGCTTTCATCCAGCTTGTCTCTTGCATCTAAGCCCCAGCTGGGTTTTCCTTGCAGATGCAGCTATGAAAGCCATGTGACTACTTTTGCATTGAAATAAGGATAACGGGAAACACCATCCCTGCTGGAATGCTTAGTGAATTTACTAGTGACTGCACAGGGGCTGAGGTGTTAAATGAAATGCCTCCCTGAATAGCGACGTCTGCCTCTGTGCACTACGTTCAGCCCATGCAGTAATTACTGAGTGAGGCTAAAAACTGCAGAAAGGGGTAATACAATCTTGTGCTGTGAGTTTTTACTTTAGCATTATATATACACCTGTGTTTTATGGCTGCTCGGCTATCCATAGGGATAGAGCAGAAAGTGGATTAGCTCTGATATAAGGGGTTGCTTCCTGCATTCTGGGCAATGCCTGTTTCTGTAGATGGGGGTTTTGCCTATGAAATGCCTATTCTGTACAGTAATCCTTTTAAAGCAAGACTCTTTTTAGAGGTACAGTATGGAGAAAGGGATTGTACATAGCAAATGATATCATGGTTACCAGCCACACAGATAGATTACTGAGTTTTGTCCTGTTGGCTGTCTGCAAATGTGTTTGAAGGCAGCCTGGTTCTGATTTATCATCAAGCTTCCTAGAGAACAAATAAAAGCTAAATGGGAATGATGGAAATTACTCAAGGGAGAATCCAAGCTGGATAATCGGCTTTCACACTCCCTCTCCACCACCCTGGAAGCCAAACTCACTGACATCTTTCAATGACTTCAGAGCTCAACAACACTGTCCCACTGGTTCTTTTGATACCAATAATTACCCATGACCCATCTAGAGCTGCACGAATCCAGGGGTACCAGAGTGTTTTGCAAATATTGATGAATGAAGTGCCATTGTTCTCTGATCCCGGAGCAGTGGGTAGCCATTCCACCAATTCCATGGTCATTTTGAAATCCCTCCTTGTTGCTGTTAGGGTTAGGTGAGAGATGGGTTTTCTCCCCCCCACCAAGGATTTCCAGGAGTATGAAAAAGGTTTCCATTCCAAATGGGCACATAATTCAGATCCTGAAACGTGAAACATAACTCATCAAAGGCAACTTTTTAAGGCTGTATTTGTAATAGGTGTTTGGTGTAGAAATGTCAGAGTCTAAATTGAGTGAAGCAACCTAAAAATGTCAGAGCATTCCTTCTCTTCACTGCCTGGCTTGTTGCAAGTGTCCCAGCTTAGCAAAATTTGTACTTTTAATGAATGAGCATTTTGGGGATGGGGAAAAAGGTGCAGCTTGGGTCATAAGAAAGCGCTTGATCAGCTCGATATCACTGTTCTTCAAAGCTAATGGCTCTGACAAAGAGAAGTGACAGAGATACGTCCCAGCTCCTCCTGCCCTGCAAAACAAGCTGAGCAACAATCCCGGGCTGTGTTCTTTGCCTGCTTGAGTCAAAAGTCTCTTTGCTGTTGAAGGTGTCATTGGCCAAAGTACACAGCACTGATCTGAGTATTTACCTGCTGTGGGAGCAACGTCAGGCCGAGGCAGGCAGCTGGAAAATCCCATGTGCTGGCAGGCAGTTGGGCTTATAGCTCGACATGGGGAATGGTAAATGGATGCTGGTGTAAGGGTGCCTTGTCCTCAGCCACCATGGTCCCCGAGCCGTGTGGGAGCATGTTGTTATTTAATTATACAGTGCTTCTTGACAGGAGAGGAGAATTCATTGCTCTTCTTTGTAGCTCTGTAACTGTACATAATTGGGATGGTGCTGAGAGCATGCACATAGATGCTTTAACCGTGTTAGATTAACTACCAGCTCAGCCTCCCACTAAAGTTGAACTCAGTTTGTCCCTATTTGCCCTCCAGGTTGGAGGCAGCCTAGAGACCATGCTGAAGAAGCTCTTGCCCAGGAGCTGAATGTGTTTCAGATGAAAGAACAGAAAGCTATCACTTTTTCTGGAGGAAAGAGGGATGTTCTTTGTCCCTAGGATAAATCCACACCTTTTCATGTTAGGAATACAGAGAATGAGTCCACAAGTCCTCATGCAATGCTTAAGCCCATCAGTGGGGACTACTCAGACTGAGGCCCACAACTACTTCCCCACCAACAGGAGTCCTTTACCACCCCATCTCTCATCCCACATCCCTTTGAACCCGGTGTTGTTACAGGACAAAAGACCTTTCTTCAACATCTGGGAGCAACTAAAGAAAACCCCACACCTTTCCCCATACCAATAAATGCAGTGGGGGAAAGGGACAGTAAGAGATGGAGCAAGGAAGGGTAGACCCCATGTAAGAGCTCTACCTTCCAGCAAGCACAGCACAGATGCTGATAAATAGAACTATTTTATAACACAGCATCATGTATTTGATCCAAAGCCACAGTATTCCTGCTTTTCAGACAGCTGTTTCTCTTGCAATTATTTCTCTATGTCAATGAGTTTTTGGTCCACGGGGTTCAGCCACCTCTCCCATGAGCGTGCCAAACTCGCATTAACTCTCTGGGAAGTTGTGCGTGTGCATCGAGAGGAGAACAGATCCCCTTTCTTGTTTCAGGAAGGGTTTGCGTGTGATTTATGAGCCTGGAGAAGTAGCATGGAATACAGGAGTGCCAAATGAAGGCATGCGCAGCAAACGAAAGGACAAGGTGAAATCCAGGAGCCTTCAGGATTAATTACTGGAACAACAGAGCTGACGTGAAGTGATGTGAGCTCACGATAGCCAATCCTGCCAGCTTCAGGTGCAAAGGTATATTTGTTCATGGCTCAGGGTTTTCGTTTCAGTGCTGACAAGGTGATAATTCAGGCCTATAAAGCAGCAAATTATCACTGCCTTCTTAGCATTCATTTCCCTCCCCAACAGACACCATAAAGAAATGAAGGCTTTCTCCTCAAGGCCTCTGTGTAGAGAATTTCCCATGGCAGGCCATGAGTTACAACTCTATCTCCAACGACGTCCTGTAAATAACACGTCAGGGGCTTAATTCAGTGAATAAATCTAATACCTTACCTGATCCATAATGCACAGTGCCTTCAATGCTCCTTCTAAGTAGGATGTCAGTGCTTTCCTCTCTGAGGCATATGCTGAGAGCATTGTGTAGGCACAGATATAACTATCCATCCCTCCCCACCTAAAGAAAGCATGTGTATGAAGTACACATGGGGCTGTGGGGAGGGTGCTGCAGTATATGGCACTCCAGGAGAGCCCCTGTCCCCACACCTCCAGTAATAGGTACAATTTCTCACTACAGCTGGTAGCCTGAGGGCCTGTCACTAAATGCACAGATCAAGCCAGAGATGATCGTGTGCTGACATGGGCCTTGTGAAGTCCAGATGACTTGCTTCAAGATTGTTTCTTCTGCAGAGAGACAAGGCATTACCAAATATTGCCATGTCTGTCCATCTTTCTATATGGAAAACTTCAAACTGTCCGCTGCACTGTGGAGATGAGGTTTTCCCCTCTTGCACTATCCAATGCTTGTCCAGAGCCGTGATGAGGCCCATCCATCACCACACTGGAGTGAGAGGGATGCTCAGGTTGGGCATCGTTTCATCCTGGCTTTGGAGGGAGCCTGCTTCTGTCTCACAGCTGAGGTTGGGGCAAGGGCAGGTTCAAGGCTGCTGCCATGGTTGTTGGGGCTGGAGAGCATTTCCAGCCCCTTTGGGCATCCTCAGTTTCTGCCTTGACTCCAGCTGTTCAGTTTGATGGAGATGCATTTGGCTGACAGCAGTGGTATTTGGGAAGTTCCTCCCTCTGCTCTGAGGATGCTTGAAGCTTTTTATGTGCTTTGGAAAGAAAAAAAACCCTGAAGTCATGGGAGGTCTCCTCCTCCAACAGTGTGGGGACTCTGCAAGGTGGCAACAGGCTTGTGTGCACGTGAGAGAGGGCTGGAAAGCTTAATTTTACAGGAAAATGCTGAATTGATGGAGAATATAATAATGAATCCTGAGAGATCTCCCGCAGCCCTGTGGTGTGTTTGCTTCTGCTCCAATTCATGCCAAAAGGGGGAAATTTCACTTGGCTTGTTTTCATTTCTGGCAAGATAATGCCCCTACTTCATCTTCTCCATTTTGATTAAAGAGCAAAAGAGAATGAACTTGCTGCTGGAGGAAGTTAGTGGATGTTTCACCATGGAGCATGTTTTGATTGCTGAGTATTACCCTGCTGTAGGAAAGACTGACAGGGGGACATGGAGGGTTTCCTGATTTACTGCTGTTCTGGGCATTGCCACTTTGGTAGGACCTCCAGTTTTACTTTAAAGGGTAGGGGGGGAAGGGTTGGGAAGGAAAGAAAAGACCTCAGTCAGAAAGAGGCTTTGTATTCCTGGTTTTCCTGGTCTGGATTCAAGGGACATTTTCTGCTGAATCCATTACCATTACTCCATACAAGCGACATGCCAGATCCCTTTGTCCTTCAGAGGCTGGAGCAGCTCTCCCCTTTCACACAGGGAGGGCTCAGCCGCAGTGCTGAGCCAAGCACATCCCATCCCTGATGAACTTCATAATTAGGTTCCTTAATAAAGCACTTAATCTGAATATATGCTTTTACTAATTGCAGCAGGAAGTTTTGTCAGAGCAGTTTATCTACTGCTGTGCCCATCGCTCCCTGCAGACCCTGGGAACTGATACCCAACCAGCCTGCATCCCAAGCAAAGCCCTGGTTATCCCTGGCAATTGAAAACAGTTCTCCATTTTCCCATTAAAAGATGAAAGAGGAGAGCCTTCATCCCGTGTCCCACTCCAAGTCTTCTCTTTTCCTTAAACACCAAGTGATAATTTTGCTGCTCCTCTTTCATAGCCCCTGATTAGGAAAGACAATGGGATTAGTTCAGACCGAGTTGAGAGGCCTTGGTGACTCCTTTGCTGGCTAAATTGTGGACGAGGGTGGATAATGGGAGATTGATTAGGGTTAATAGACTTATTTTTACAGGTCACGCCGCACAGCACTCTGGGTTGTGGTGCTCCAACACATATTATTGCAAGCCATAAATCAAGTGGCTTGGAGGGACTTCAGGCCTCCCTCCCTCTGAATTGTTGGTGAACAATTGACTTTTGTCTCCCTGTTGCTAGTGTTACTACAGCAGCCCCCCTCTTTTGGCAGGGCCTGATCCTGCTGGGGGGCTCAGCACATTATCCCTAATGGCCAAGCACCTCTTGGAGCTGTGGAGAGGAGCCTGGTGCTTGGCTGTGCTGAGCACCCTGCAGTATCCAGCCCCTAAAAGGGTCCATTTGGACAGATGGGTGAGCTTTTTAAAGTGTGTTCTGTGAGGTTTATGCTTTTGGATGAATGGGAACCTTAAAACCAGCTCTGTGGGACTCCCAGGTTTGTTTTCTCTCATTTCTAAGGTTACTGAGCGTGTTCCAGCAGCTGGAACAACTGCGCAGGGCTGTCAGTCCCACTCCTGCTCCATCAAAACGCCTCCAGCCGGGCAGGAGCAGCGGAGGAGGAAGGAGTGGCAAAGGGGGGCAACAAATTCCCACAGGGCTTTCAGGCTGTTTTGGCTCCAGTGGCTAAACGTGACCAGAGGCAGCACATGAAAAGCCAACGCTGCTTGTAACCCAATGGGAGCTCTGCTTACATTTCAGTGCCAGGTCAATGTTAAACAGGGTTATTTGTGTATACTGGATATATTGCACATGTATAGTTTTCATTTAGAGAAGCCCAAAAGGAATGTTTTCTAGCAGGTGGGGAAGGTAGGAAAAGGTTCCTCTGTGAAATGCATAGCAAGGCTTCATTGAAGCAGAGTAAGTCTGTGTTACACCAGGAGAAATCTCCGCTGCCTTGCTGGAGCTTTATGCTTTTGCAGAATGTGAGCTGTTCTGGTTTTATATCCTTGTACCTTGATCCCAAATGGGAGATCTCATTTTCTGCAATGGGCACTAGCTCAAAGTACATTATATTATTCCTCTGCAATTTGTGCTACAACAAACTGCAATAAAAATCCCCTCCGACAGCATGCCACGGTGTTACAAGTGATTGCTGCCGTAAGCCGTATCATTAAGTGCCAGGACTGTGGTAAGTACTAGAGCTAGCTGCACATTTTTCCACTGGAATAATTACCCTAAAGGAAAACGTCCTGTTTGCAAAATCACAATTTTCCATGGGGAAATGCACACTGGTGCTATTTTCTTCCCTCTCTGCCTTTTGCCGCTTCCCACACAGGCATTGTCCCATCAGAAATGTTCACTTAGTGTTTTCCTGAGGAAAGAGATGGGTTTTATTGGATCTTGGAAAGCTTTGCGCATGGGAATGCCATACAGCAGAGACCTGACAGTGCTCACAGCACCTAATGTCACAGCATGTGGGATGTTATGGGAAGTGCCCCTTTGCTTCAGACACAGCACTATGGTAATGGTCCTAACCCTGTGGCCCCTGGAGCCCACACAAACCAAAGTCATCCGGTGGCAAAGCCCAGCCTGAGAGCAAGATGCCCTCCTCCCGGGTGGCACAGGGAAAGCAGTATGTGCTTCCCAGAGAAAATGCTGACATGATCTCTAGGTATTTCTGCCTGGAGATTAAATAGAGGAAGGAGTTTTAACTCCTTAGCATGTCTAAAGGGCTGACTGCTGCAGTGCGAATTGCCCTGTGATGATCTGAGCTTCTCCATCCTGCTTTTCCAGGCTTTCTCTGCTTGCTGCACCTTGCAGGGCACATGCTAATTGAAGCTTCATGGTGATATATTTTTGGCTGTGCAAGGATATGTGGGGGCTTTCAGGAAAGGATAGAGGATTAATTTTACCATGGATCAGGTGTGATGCATGGCTTCAGAACCAAAAGCAGGCAGAAATTAATGTAACTGCAGTAACCAGCTGCTGTATGGGGATGCACTAACCTGCAACTGTGGGATGTTTGCTACCACTGTAATCATAACAAATACATTAATAGCTTGTAGCACTTTTAGTCCAAAGATGATAAAGTACTCCACTGTAAAGATGCCTTGGAACACTCCAGAGACTCGTGTCTCCTTATAATTGATGTCTGCATTTGTGAATCTGAGTCAGCAAGCAGTTAAATGATGTGCCTGGGATCATGTAGTTGATCAGTGGCAAAGGTCTTAGAGTTCAAATCTCCTTCACCCTCTATATGGGACAGGCAACATCAAGGGCTTCAGTGCAGACAGATGAGTGCAAAGGAACTCAAAATCCCTTCCTGAACTAAGGCACAGTTTGCATCATCAGAATGTTGCTCATCTTGCCAAAGGTATTTGTGCTTTGCAACATCAAACACATCTGTCCTGAGAACATGCAATGTCTGTCCAGCAGACACTGCTCAAAGGCATGTACATACAACACACAGACCAAATGAAATCTTAATCCCAGTATTGCACCATGTGTTGGGAAATGTCAGGGCTGATCTGTGGGAGGAACAGGTTCAGCTCTGATTGCAGAGCTACTGCATCCTGCCCCAGGCTGGGTAAGCGGCGGTGTTTCTGTAGCTGGGATTGCAGTGTGGAAGGCACATCCCGAGCTTGACTAACAAGATGCTTACTTATGGATGGGGTAACTGGGAGCAGCCTCTTCTTGTGCCTTTCCCTCCCCTCTCAGACTTCTAACTTAACAGAGGCTTTAGCTGCTCTGCACTGTTCACATCCAGAACAACCTACAAATACATGAGCACTCCTGATGCATATCTCATTTCCCAAAATGTCCTTGCAAACAGCCTTTCCTTCCTGTGCATGCTTGTAGAAATGAACAGAATGATCCCCAGTGCTGCTGGAATAGGTTTGCATTTCTCTATGCAACTGCAAATAATCCTTGGCAGCCTTGTCCTGGCTCACAGCAGTAAAGGAAAAACAGAATGTAGGTGAAGTGGGTGACAACTTTACAATAACAACCAAATCCAGGCAGATCAAGCATGTATATCCCATGTTATGTCTTCACTACAAAAAGGAGGTGTTTTTACACTGAGATAATTAACTGGAGATATTTACCTTGGTGTACATTGCAAACAGTGATAAGATTGTGTTACCTAGATGTGACTGCCTGGCTTTATCTTGACTAGGTATATCTAGGTAAAATCTATAATTCTTTGTCTAGACAATGATCTCACAATGAGAGAATGAACTTTAATTAGCTATTTTGATGGGGGGAAAAAACATTTTGTGTAATGGAGACAAAGCCAGAGCACTTACGAGCAACCCTACAATAACAAACCAGTACGTGCATAAACATAGTAGATAGGAAAGGGGGTGGCAATAGCAAGAGGATTTCATTTCAGAGTGTCAGGCAGTTATTGCAGATGCTAGCAAGCGCCTGCCCTCATAATAGGGTCAAAGGCAAAATTTGCACCTCTCTATTGAAAGCTCATATAGAGAAGAAGGATGGCCAGGGAGCATTGCTCTGTGTGAGCCCTGCTTGTGCACCCTTGCCAAGGGCTAGGTAGAGCAATGGGAAGAGGGCAACGGAAAAGCCACATGGCCATGTGTGTAAAGAGCTGTTAGGGCTGAACTAGTGAAGTGCTCTTGGGGAAAGGAAAAGCTTTAGGTCATCCCTGGTACCCTTGAAAGGCAACATGGGGCCCAAACCTCTGCCTTTTTGTGATCACAAGCCCTGAAATATGGCAAATATGCTTTAGCCTCTGGGGTTTTAGGCTGTTTCAGTACAGGGCTCAAACCCACTGACACTGTTGCCTTCCCCATCTGCCTGCTCCAGACCCTTTAGAGCTTATCCATGTACCCCCCTGGCACTGAAGCACTGAGGATGTGATGTGATGCTCAGTAACTGGTGTCATACAAAGGCAGGCTACATAATCCAGCAGGTTGGACTCTCCAGCTTTCACAGCCCAGCTGTGGTGGAAACATGACTTCTGTTGGGCATGGATAGCACCCAGCAAACACAATCGGTGCTCCAGAAACATTCTTGTTTTCCTTTGTGCAAGAAAGAGGAAGGAAAGGCACAAAAGCATTGGCAGTTCAGTACAGCTCCAGCTCTTGATTTTGTGTCATGATGAGGTCCAGGTTGATAAAAATCAGTCTTGTTTACATGAAATATAAGAGGCCCTGGTGTCTGGTATGATTTCAGTGAGACTGATGTTCTAATACTGACCAGAGCCTTCCTTGGATGTAGACTCTAGCTTTTACAGAGATAGAGCAAGAAGCATCCTCTGGACTGAGTGTCTTGAAGCCCTGGTGCTGTAACTCTGCAGCACCAGTGTTTTCTCACAGCTGCTTCTTCCAGTGTTTACTCGAAAGCCTGAAGCGAGATGGTTACACAAGGGCAGAAGGTCGGTGGCATGGAGAAAAGCCAAGGAATTACTGCAAAATGTAAAGGCATCCAATCTGGGAAAGGGTAATTTAAGGAATATATCTTGTCTGAGGACTTGAGTCAGTATGAAAGGGTCTGTTCATACTAGGGATAATTCTGAGGCCATAGACCTGCAAAAACAGCAGCAGTGAGTGCAGAAGGGAAGATCTGCTGGACGGTCGATGTTTTAACATGTGGCTGTGACACCTGGAGCGTCTTGTTCAGCTCTCATTTAGTTTTAGAAATGGGGAGCTGTCACAGGCTATTACCCAGCCCAAGTCCTGCAGCCAGGCTACATCAGAGTCCATCCCTGGGTGTCCACCTCACAACATTGAAAGCCTGAGCTGCTCTGGCCTGTGTCAGAGGTGTTGCATCTCTGTGCAGAAGGTTATTCTCATTAATGTTGGCAATAAGGCTGCTCTGCTCCATCCGATCCCCTGGTGTTGTCCCTACATCCCAGCATAGACTTCTCTCTAGAGAGAAGACCCAAAGCCACCCTGATGCTGGCTGTGTTCCCAAGGGATATCCTGGGAAATGAATGGAAGAGCTCAAGGGTTGCGATTTTTTTTCTGCATCAGCTCTCATGCAACTGCAGCACATGGCATACCATAGGGAGGGACCTTCTGCTCCTCTTCAAAGGAGATTGTTAAATACATTTGAGCTCTTGCATGGACTCAGATCATTCATCAAAGATGACTTTTGATCAAACTCCCTTGGGGCGAGACCTCTCAGCAGCAAACTTGAACCAAGGAGGGACAAACGAAAGAAAGATAAGGAAATGATAATACACTTTAAGTACTGCCCTTCATTAATATCTTCAATAAGCAAACACGTACATCTGAACATTACTTTCTCTTGCACACCCACTGTTATCACTTCACTGTATTCCACATGAAAGCACACTTGTCATAAGCCATTTCAACTCTCAGCCCAAGTTAATATATTAGCACTCATTTCATTTGCATTTTAATGGTGAGACTACACTTCTCCAATAAATGACTGCACTTTATCAAAAGATTACTTCATTTTGACTGTAATGCTGCTCTGCTGTGCGGGAATCGGGGAGTGTGGAGCTTGAAAAAGCCCTGCAAAGCAAACCCACTGGGTTCAAGAGCACCAGCCCTGCTCTTTACAACTCCAGCTTCATAATGAGGGGGAAAATGGCACTGCTGAAATGCACTGGCTGCTTCTCTTTGTACTGAAGGGAGATGCTGATTGTGTCATTTCCCTCCTGCATTTTGCTATGGGCATGGACTCCTCCAGGGAACATCATTAAGGGCTATAGATGGCCTGAAATGAACCTGTGGATAGGAATCCCTGGGGTTTCTCTCTATCCAGGCTTTGATTCTCTACTATGCAGCCGAAGCCTATTCTAGTGTTAGGCCTGCTTCCGCAGCAGATCAGAGCAATCTCCTACAGAGAAGGGATAGAATCCAGCACTCCTGTCTCAAAGGAGGGGGTAATGTGTTGGCCACACTGTGGACTCAGATGGAAGGTTCTAGGGCTAAAAAAGCCAGAATATATACCTAAAAATGAAATCGTCCTTTGCGTTGATAGGTAGAAAGCCACTCAGTGCTGTGTGTAGAATGCTAAATATTTAGGTATCAAAGTAAGAGAAAATAGGAATGCAAAATGCATCCTGCCTGGGAAGCAGCTCCGTAACACTGCCTGTCCCACTAAAGCAGCACTGAGTCCCCACATTCCTAAGGGAACCAAGCAGAGTACGTCTGGATGCTTCTGCTATTGATACCTGCTTGTCCCAGGATGAACCATCTCTTACCAGTGCCAGGTCCAAGGGTCGCTGACCCTTTAAGGGAGGCAGCCCGGCCGCTGGCTCCACCTGCGGGGAGGGGGCTGAAGGGGGATAACGTGGAAGCACGTGTCCGATGGGACCAGTGGGAAGCGGAGCGGAGGTTTGTGCTGGCTGATGCAGGGCGCTGAGCATCGGGACGGGGTGGAAACGGGGTGTATGTGGTGGGGGGTTGCTTGCAAGGGGTGGAAATCCGTGAGCAGCCTTTTCTAAAGGGCTTTTCTGGCTGGTTTTCTTCTTCTGAAGCAGCCCCCCCCGCTTGCGTGAGTGCTGGGAGAGTTTGGAGATGGCGCTATTGCCTCCAGGTACTACTTCCCATTGTTGGCGCCTGGCTGGTTAAGTGCTGCTTGCAGGGAGATGTGGGATAAAGTTGCACGTGTTTGCTGCTTAATACTGTGTGAGAAGGGTTATCTAGCACTAAACTTCAAGTTCCCTCCGTTCCTATGATCGTAATTCCACTTATTAGTCTTTAATGCCCAAGGGAGCTGTGGTTCATCATGCCCCAATGGCTGGGTGCGCAATCAAAATGTTCTTAAACATCACTGAGTTTTCTTTTAAAACCGAAGTCAATGTTTAGCTTGAATTTGAACAGAAGCGAAGTGTCAGCTTCTATTTGTTGATGGGAGTACTCCTGTGACAAGTTCTGTAACAAAACAAAAAGTGTGTGGATCAAACCCTGCATGAAACGGAGGCAGGCTAATGCAGTGAGCTAGAGCCGCTATTTCCAACTCGGGCCATGATCACGAGGGATGCTAGGGAGCTCTAATGTGTGAAGTGTTGGTGGGGATAATAGAAACGTCTAGCAGCTTTTTCATTTAATAATTCTCTGTTACAAATTAGCATGTTGTACTGACAAACTGAAGCATGAGTTGCCAAGGAAAACCACCCCCACTGCCTGTTTGCAGCAGGGCTTCGTCATGGGGAAAAGCCAAGTGTCTCCTAAACTGGTTATTGATTAGAAATGCTTTATTTCATCAGGAGTTTACATGCTGGCAAAGTTGATCCAGCCTTGGGAATGAAGGACTGTGGATGGCAGCAGCGGACTCCTATGAAGAGACTCCAACTCAAGTGCCTGGCCCCAGGGTGGTGGATGCTCCTGCAGAGGTGAGATTTCTCCTTCCTCATAGTCACAGTGAGTGGTGTGGTGCAATAGGAGTGACCTGTGAGGGTAAACTCCTGGCGCTGAGGAGCTGAATTTCATATTCTGTACCTTTTAGGGCTTTTTGTGTTGGGGTGTTTCTAATCTGGTCTTATGGATTGGTTTTTATTAAGAGTTGGAACGTATTAGAAGCCCTTCTGTTAAGGGTTTTGTCACCGTGGGGTGCTCCATTTGTAGGATGTTTTGTTCCTTGTGCTTTAACTGTCCCTCCTATGCTGAGGAAGGAGGTGTAGGACAGACTTGTCCTTGTGCAGCAGGTTGACTGTGTTATGGCCGGGAAGAGCTGTGGCAAATTGGCTGATGGATTGTGCTGAGGACCCTGCACAGAGCAATAGGCATTGCTGGTAGATCTGCTGGAAACTGGGGTTCGTGTGGGGATGGAGGTGGTGAGATGGGGCCGACTGAACAATGGGGAAAGAGCAAAGGGATACCAGCAGTTGGTTGTTCTCCTACTGCCAATTTGAAGTAGGTATGGGAAATCCTAATGGAAATGGTTAGCTTCCTGCTAATTCTGCTGCCCCTGATTTACCTTTGGGTGTGTGTGCACCCTAAAGGAGCCCAGTAATATCTAGGCTGTTTCTAGAAGGGCACATAAGAGAGGGTCTTGCTAATAAACTCACCCAGTGCTGGTGGCTGGAGAGTAACTGCAGTGGTGAGTCTGAATACAAGGGAGCATAAGGACCCATCAGCAGGGCCTCATGGCATCCGCTCAAGATTCCTCCTGCTGCAGGTTGCACCGAGGTGACTGATCTGCACCTTTACTGCCCTGGTGCTCATAAGCCTCCAGCAAATCTCATGGCCATAACCTGTTATTCATCAGTATTTTGAGTGTTACACTTCTCACCACTCGCTTCAAGCATTTCATAAACACTGCCTCTAAATCCCCTGAACATGTTTAAAATAATTCCTTAGGCATGCCTGGACAGAGCTGCCTGCATTCCTCCTTGGTTATATATAATGCTGCTCAAGTCTGGGGTGACTAGGGCTGTCTGTGTTTATACCACAAAATCTCTTTTACATTGCCTGGGATTTCAGTTGTGTAATTCATGTGGGCTGCCCAAAAAGCTGGAGCAGCCAGAAAGGCTTAGGGATTGCTCCTGTGGCAGGAGTAGTGGCAGGAGTACATCTCCAAGAGCATAACTTAAGTCCCTTTGCTGTGATGTCTTGCACATATTCAGGGACCTGTTGGTCTTGCCAGATGCTGCCATGGCCCCTGCTCTGCACTGTTTGATGAATGAAGGCTACAGCCCCACAGGGGTTTCCAGTGTGGTCATGGTGCTCCCTCCCTCTTTGTTCAGCTGATGTCCTCGAGTGGCAACCCATGGCCTTTGTGCTCTGACCTCCTTCCTTCTCTGACCAGGGGCTTCTGAGTGCCATCCATCTTCCCCTGGGTTTGACAGAGTGGACAGCAAGCAGGCTTACCCCAGAGGGGAGGTTTTTCCTCACTCTCTGCTGGCATCATTTGGAAGGAGTGAGCATACAGTGTTATCAATATCACTGACTCTTGGCATCAACCCTTAATAGCATTGTGATGGCAGTAGACATGTCTTGTGCTCTCCTCCACTTCCATTGCCATTGCTGTCTGTTGCTTTTCATAGGTAGGGCAAGTGGGGCTGCATCTCAGAGGTGATTCGTCATCTCCCTTGAGAAAAGAAGCATGGGGTCAGGGCATGCCCCATCAATATGGAAGAAGCCCAAGCTGAGCAAGTGGTAAATGATGGCATTTGGGTCCTGAGATGTTGCTCTCCATGGATGCTTTTCATGCTGTGTGTGATCTAAGGGAGAACTCCAGAGACCAGCAATGACACAGCAGAGCATGCCATGCACTGAAGTGCCAAGTAAGGTTATCTCTAACACCCTGCTATGCTGTAACATGCCCATCAGCTGGTCTGTGTAGGATGGTGGTGTCCCCTGTTTATAGATGTAGAGCTGTGCTGCAGGCAGAAAGCTGGTTCAGGTAATCCAGAAAACCTCTGACAGGTTAAGGAGTTAAATTTATTGGGTGGTTAAGTTTATGATGCACTGAAGAGAGACCTGGGCAAGGTGAGCTCAGCAAGGCTCCAACTGTAGTGGCTTCTGTCAGTGGTAGGCAGTCAGGTGCCTGTGTGTGTGGTAGTACTTAGTTCTACCAGTCCCGTTGCACCCCTAAATAAGGGTGTTCAATGCCTACAGAGTAGCATTTGTATGGGCAATTGCACTTCTGTTGCTGCTCATGTGTAAAAATTAAGAGCATTTTCTTACAGGATTTCAGTGATGGGAGTTTAAAACAGCCACGGATGACTGGTTTAACTGAGCACCCTGACTTGCCCTCCTGGGTAAATGGGACTGTGATTCCAGCTGGGTGGGAGATCATCTGCATTGTGACTGGGAGATCTGTATAGTACAGGACTGCCTGTGTGCCTGGAGTTGTGTGTAAGCCAGTACTGGGTGTTGCTTGGAAGCAGCCCCTGCTCTCCTAGGAAAAGTTGTGACTGCAATGGAAAAAGCAGCTGTGGCTAATACATTGATAAGTGATGTGCTAATGAGGAAGAAGGGATTTCTCTTTGCAAATAACTCGTGTTCTCCATCTTCCCCTCCAGAAAAGGAGGACACGTTGGTCCGAAGAGCAGGTCCCCAGGAGAATCTGTTAGTTAGAATCACAGAATAGTTAGGGTTGGAAAGGACCTTAAGATCATCCAGTTCCAACCCCCCTGCCATGGGCAGGGACACCTCACACTAAACCATCTCGCCCAAAGTCTCATCCAACCTGGTCTTGAACGCTGCCAGGGATGGAGCATTCACAACCTCCCTGGGAAACCCATTCCAGTGCCTCGCCACCCTCACAGTAAAGAGCTTCTTCCTTATATCCAATCTAAACTTCCCCTCTTTAAGTTTTAGCCCATTACCCCTTGTCCTATCACTACAGTCCCTAATGAAGAGGCCCTCCCCAGCACCATTATAGGCCCCCTTCAGATACTGGAAGGCTGCTGTGAGGTCTAAATAATAATGTCCCCTTGATTCCAAATATCTCCCTGAAACAGCTACATTTAAAATGTACTGGGCAGCTTTAATGTAACATGTGCCCTGCTTACTGCCTACGATGCAAATTTCGCAATAAAGCCATCACATGATGCTAAACAGAATGCCTTTGAGAAATCCAAGTGCACACTTGCAGCAGTTGGCTTATCCAGCGAGCCTATAATCTTGTCAAGAAAGAGATAGCTTGATTTGACAGCTCCACCAAAAAGCAGGGTTTACAGTGACTTGCACTCTTTGTGTGCGAGCCTGTAATTCTCTGGTAGTCTTAAATGTCCTCTTCTTTGCTGGCATCAGGGCTAATTATGCTATAGTTCTGCAGGTTGCTGGTTTTGCTCTTTTAAATGTTGGAATTATGTTACTGCAGTCTAATCCCTTGGGACTTCTTGAAGTCTTGAAAAGCTGGAAATGAAAATCATGGGTCCGGTGTTCGCTGGTCAGGTCTTTTGAGACTCTTGGAAGTAACTATGTAGTGCCAGTAGATTTGATGTGGCTTCATGGTGTTATCATGCATTCTCCTCTATTAAACAGCAGCTAAAAGTAGATCATCACAGTTGTACTCCTGGATGTGTATGACTCCATGGATGACCATGCTGGGATAATGAAAATGCAAAAGAATGAGTGAATATGCCTGAATTGTCAATAAAACTATCATAGCTCTTTTCCAGCCTCCAAAATTAAGGCTACTGATGATAAAGCAGCTTTAGTGCCATAAAACTTCCCCAAGTAAGGTTTTATTCCTAACCCAGTACTGTCCAGTCCTTCCATTTCCATAGCGAGAGAGCTCACATTTAATGTGTTGCCTTATGACGGTTTCTTGGCATCCTAATACCTTGCCATTCACTAGGTCTGTGCTTTGCAGGACCCCTGAGGTGAAAGAGTCAATGTTGCTTCAAACGTTATTTCTACCACAGGAGTAGTTAAGAAACTGTCTGCACACAAATGACAAATTATTGTCATGTGAACAAAGAATGGGGCAGTGAAGATGACACCAGCTGAAAACTTAAAAGAAGCCATAGTCAAAGATGAAAAGATGGGTTAAAGAAAGATCTCTGATGCTCCCAAATGCAGCCTTATGGGTAATGGTGCGAATGAGAGATGCTTCAGGAGCAGACTTCGAGTTGAGTGGCCAACTTCTTGTCTTTCTCCTTCTCAGATTTCCCAGCCCTTCCCCACTGAAGCCTCCAATTTGCACAGCACCAGGGAGCACTGTGTGCTCCCGGGGGTTGGTTTTGCCTGCTTCAACAGGCAGGAGAAGGCTGGGCTTGCACTGCAGCCATGGCTGATCCTGCCTGTGCTGTGAAATCAGAAGGAAAATATTCCTGTGTAGTGCATTTCTTTCCTAATCTCATTCCATCAGCTTGGTACCATGGTGGGAATAACACTGGTGCAGGAATCACAAAGCAGTGCTCTCAGGGTTGGGGTATGGGACGACAGACTGGGAGCGCAGTGTTCCTTTGCATCCTTAGATCTGCAAGAGTCCTTCTGCTCCTGTGTGAGCAAAGGGAAGATTCCCCGAGGCCTGAGGAAACTTCTCTGTGAGCTGGGGTAGAGCAGCTTCTTCTGGGTGAATCAGTCATGTCATGGCTTTGTTTTCTGGGGTTTGATAAGGAAGGCTGTATTTGAGTGAATGGCAGAGAGGATGTGTCCCAGTCTTTGTCAGAAACAGGCTCCTTCTGGCAAGCAAGTGAGCAGTGACATTACAGGATGTCTCCTTTGGCATTTCCTCTGTACCCTGTGGGAGTCCCTTGGTGGAAGTGTTTCAGTTGATGCAAAGAGAGTTTGCTGCTCTTCCTATAGTAGCTTTTATTCTGTTGGATGTACATCAGAAGTGTGTGCCACTTGAACATGGGAGGCTCTCTGGGGGCAGGCAAGCTTGGAGGGGAAAGGCAATGAAGGAAAGCCAGAAGCAACTGAGGTGGGAGCAGATATCACTGCTAGCACAGCCTTGGAGCCACAGAAGCTTATGGTAGCATTCAAAGCATTCCTGATAGAGAGGTTTTGGCTGTGGAAATTCAAGCCAAACCTCCAAGCTCTGCTTAGTCTGAGTGTGAAACCTTGATTTGCTTTATAGTTTACACTAGGCTTGCTTGGCACTTTGCCTGTTATTAATCAAACCTTTGCAGAGCCTGGCCTTGGTTTTAGCTTGGCAGCAGGACCTGTGCCTGGGCAAGTTTACCTTGGCTTTGCATTTCATTGCAGACCTTTGCTTGTGGATGGTAAATCAAATGTGTGATAAGTTTACAGAGGATCTGGACTGTTTCTAACAGATGCCATTACGCTGCTTGTTCAGAGCTGTGTTGTGACAAGGTCATTCCATCTCATAAAGATAGCATAAATTTCATCTTTTGCTTACTCCCACGGAGGATTGTGGGAGGTAGAGATGTAGGGATTGCTGCAGTTCACGGAGCACAGAGATCCTCTATGCAATTTATCCATAACCCATCAGTATCTGTCGTCTTCCCAAACTGTTTTTCAAACTACAAACTTGTGCTGCTGAACACATTGCCTCCTCCTGATGGGAGTTTTAGGCCCCAGTGTTGGGCAGTGGGTCACAGTCATGGCTGGGCTGGGGGGCAGCACCTTCTGCTTTGGGCAGCTCATGGCTTAAGGCTGGTGCTAATGAGGGGGCTGCATGGTGCCCGGCTTTAAGTGCTAATCTCACCTGATGATGTCCCAGTACTTTGGGACCTTGTCGTGCCCTGGCTGTTCCCCCAGACCAGCTCACCACTGGTCCCCAAGTCTATTCTTTCACTCCCTTCAGAAAGAGCTGAGCCTTTTGGAGGTTTAACACCATTGGCCTCCACCTCGAGTCCCTGTTCAACCAAGAGCAAACTTCTCATAGCTGGCTTTGCCTTGGTGCTCATCCTTGAGTACATTGCTGCAATACCTTCCCCACTACTAACAACCCATGTGCTGGAGATTCTTCTGAAGCCTGAAAGCTGGTTCCTTCCCTGCCCCAAGCTTTGGCTTAAGATGAGGATATGGAGGTGCAGTGAATTTTTGAGCTAGCTGCTGATCTCTGGGAAATTATATCTATATCCACTGCAAAATTCTCCTGCCCTGGAATACAACAGCCTGGATTCTGCCATGGTTTCCACTTACCAGTATGTGCTGTACGGCAGAGCAGACCCGGAGATCTGGATTTTGATGTAAGAAACATGGAAAACAGTCACATTTTGCTATCCCAAAACCCAATGAAAAATCAGCACAATGGATGGAGTGTTGGAACTGTTGAGTGTAATAAATAGGAGTTTATCTAGCTATATAGGACAGTATATCTTACGGGGTCTATTGCATGGTTGATTGTATTTAAATGATACCATCCATTTCCTATATACTCTAGAGGGGATTCAGGCTCATTAGTAGATCAGAAACATTCTTCATCGTCCATTATAGTAGTAAGCAGGCCAATAGATGCTTTGCTTTGACACCATAATATTTAAGAGGGAGGAATCTCAAGTGCTAAATTGTCTTCTCTGTTTTGCATAAATAAGTATAATAAAAGAGAATTAAGCTCTTCTTGATCTTTACTGTCTCATGATACTCTCTTGCCCTTTGATTAGGCAGATTTTATTTGGTGCTTAACTGGGATTCTGGTTTGGAACGGTGTTATTCGACATGTAGAAGGGGGGAATACAAGAACTGCATAAAACAGGGCATGAAGGCTGCTTGTTAAATCAGCATGAAGTACTTGGAGAATGATTAGTGCCTTTCTGTTTTCATATTAAAATGGTTCTTCAATGATAAGTGAAGTCCCTGCTCAGAAGGACAATATCCATCTGGGGCCATTTGATCTCTCCTGATAGCGGTGTGATGGTTCCTTGTGCTAGGGCATCTTTCTAGGACAAGTGGAACTCATGGAGCACTACCTTGTCACCAGGGTATATTCCTGCTGTGGTTTTCCACTCTATTTACGGGCTGCCTTGCACTCATAGCAGCTACTGATTGCCTGGCCAAGCAGGTTGGTGAACTATTACGTGGAATGCTGTTTGCGATGTCACCAGCTTCCAGGTAGTCTCAAACTATGTATGCATTAGAGGCTTAAAGTATGTGAGAAGGCTTTTTACAAAGCTCAGGTAACTTCTGATAAATCTGTTCTTTCTTTGTGTCCACAAGTCCTTGGAAGGGAACTTGGTGCTGACTGCTGGAGACCCAAGTCCTCTGTTCATATGTGGTACCCTACGCTGTCTTCCTCCCCTCCCAGCACTCAGAAGTATGTGTACATTAGGAAGACCTACCTGGGATACAGATAGTTAATGCAAAATAAGCCACAGTGAGAGTTAGACCCCTCTTCACAGTTGCCATTACACGGAAGAAACACTACTATATACAAATAATAAAGGTGATTCTGAGAGAGAAACAGAGGGGAAGAGTTGTCAATCAAATTATAATGTGTGGCTACTGTCTGGGTTTTCAGAGGGAATACTCAATAGCTTCTGGGAGCAAGGGAAAACAAGAGTGCAATAACTGCTCGTTCCAGCCATGTTTCAGCACCCTTGAGAAATGCTTGTGTACACACCTTAAATACTTCAGGCATATTGAACCAATGTGTTCAAATAACTCCCCTGATTAAACATGTCATTGCTCTAGGTTAACTTCGTGTATGTGCACACTGCTAGGGTTAAAGGAGTGGATTCCTTGTATTTAAGCCTGCCCTAACTAAGTGTAGTATGTTCTATAAATAGCCTTCCAAATACTTGAGCAATTCATGTTCTACTTACTGAAGGCAGAAAAGGCCTCTTAGGTAATGGAAATAGTGGTGATTAGTGAAGGCTGTGGATGAAAAGAGGATATGAAAGTAGCATAGAAATCCTTTGATATATCACTCTCTATTCCTGAGGCATTTTCTTCTCCTTGTCTTGACTTTAAATTTCCCTTTCAGTATGTAAGTGAATCTGCCTCCTAAATTTACACTCTTAAAAATATTTTACTTTGCTGTTCTGTGTGCAAATACACTTTCCTCCCGAGTTGTGCCTGGCAGAAATGGGGAAAGTGCTACATAAAAAGAGAAATCAATCTGAGAGTATTGATTTGAATCTTTACAGAAGGCATTTGGGTTAGTTTGGGCCCCTGCTGGGTTAATCTAGGGAACATAACACAGGCAAAGCAATGCATTTCATCTAAATTTAGTTACCAAAAATTAGGCATCTAGTAGACTTTGTGGTTAATGCACCTCTGAGGGCAGTTTGTCTGTGGTGTAGGAGTGAACCGCATTCAGGTGCCTGACTCTTTCCACTGACCAGGAGGAGCCTAAATGATTGACATTAGACACACTAGGAATGATTCAGATGTCTGAAGATGGGTGTCCAGTGCCATTTTAGACACTATCACAGACAAGGTTTATGTTCTGATGTCCTGATGCTCCCCAGTTATATCTGGGATAAGGTAGGGCTGGTCCCTTCAGTCCCAGGATGCTGGTATATGTACACCCACAAAGTATTTCCAGAACCAGTCGTATGCTGAGTTTATGTTAATATTGATTTAGAGCAACTTAATCCCACTGGCAAGTTGTTATTCCTTAAAGTGTTTTGCTGTAGTTGTAGCGATATGCACAGGGAGATGCTTCTAAACAGGGGCAAGAGTGTTCCACTGCACAATACTCACCCTGAATTACTTTATGGAGAAATATGGTGGGATGTGGAGCTAGAAAATATGTTAGACTTGAGTCTATAGACATGAGACTATACGACTACTATTAGACTATTATACAGCTACTGTTAGATTACTAGACTATTAGACTATACAGCTACTATACTACTACAATACTACAGTACAACTGCAGTACAACACTGAGTTATTTGGCTGGAAGTCAAATAGTCCAGATCAGCTGCAGTGGCTCACCAGGGGTTTCCCTGCTTCCCTGGTCGTGTTGCAGTTGAGGATTTAGCTCATGGTCTTTGAAGCAATCAGAAGCAAAGAAATAGGTCGAAATCAACCCCTGAGCAACACCTGTAGCAAGCAACAAGTACATTCTCAAAGTTCCATAGCAGCTTAATTAAAGGGGGAGAGGCCTGTCAGACTTAATTTACTTTTAAAAGCCCCATCAAATTTAATTTGCAAGTGTAGTTCTTCCATCTGCTTTCAGGCATTATCTCTGGGGTTCAGGAGAAAAACACATGTCTTGTGGTTAATAAGAATTTGTTTTAATGGCTCATATGACGGGGTGATTAATAACTGCTCTACTCTGATTGTTCTCATTATAATGGTAACATGCAGCCCTGCTGCCCAGCCCCAACCTATTGTCGTGAAAAGAGATCATAAAATGGGAGATGAAAAATTCCTCTGGTTGAGATGAAAGGGAATGGATCAAGAGGCTGGCTGCGCGGGGAAAACGGCTTCCTATGGTTCTTATTATTTCTCTTTTGGGATTATGTATCAGATCATCAAATGCGCGCAAAGCAGGGCACTTGAGTCTGCATTTAGACACGTAACTTGAGCTGATGTCTGGCTGCCAAAGGCACTGTTGGCATTCAGGAGGTCCTGAGTAAAACCTTGCTTTCCACGCACTCCCTCTGTAACCTTGGGCATGTCCCCTAAACCTTTCCAGAAAGAGCATCCACCCACAGATATGCCCAGTACAGGTCAGACTCGGACTTCACCAGGTTTTCCTTACTTTAGTTTGCTCCTGGTTTTAACTTCGTGTCACTTCTTCCAAGCTAAAGCTCAGCATCCTTGCAGTGTATTTCCACAAGTGCAAACGAGATGGGAACGTGAGCCTTCAGTTTAATGACCAACTGGTGCTTTTATTTCATGCAAGAACCAAATCCAGAGCAATTCATCATATTTGCTTTCATGATACGCTGGCTAGGTATTAGAAATGTTGGGAGCTTTGTTGTTTGGCAGATATTCAAGCCAGTTACTTCAGAGGAAATTCCATGTATTAAAAGAGTCCAGTGATTAGGTTATCATCATCTCCACTTCTCATTTGCTCTGTTCACAATGAAAGCTTGAAAGAGAGACATTTATTTGGTTGTTTTTAAAGGCACGACTTGAAATGTGCTCCCAGGCAGGAAATAAAGAGACATTATTACTTCATAGCCCCCCGGGGGAGATGGCAGGCGGTCAGGCATGTGGTCCCAGGAGCCATAAAGCAACACAAACCGGAACAGGTAACTGGTGTCATTTTGGCTTTGATTTGCTTTTCCAGCGTTAACCTCATGTTAACCTTCAGAGCAGGAGGTCAGGGAAAGGTTGCAGCCTCAGATGGTGGAAAAAGGAACTTTGACTGCCTGAAATGTGCAGTCCCTGCAAAGCCAACGAATTTGGCCACAAATGATAATTAAAACCAAGAAGTTACTCCTGAAGAAGGTTTCCATTTCAGCTGAGAATTCTCAGCCAGTTTATATGCAGAAGGAAAAAGCAAAAGGTACTTCAAAGCAGGGAATAAAATCAATGCCCTGCAAAAGCAACGGGATGATGGTATTTTGATTTCTTCAGAGCATTCGCCATGCCTTTCCTCTCTCCCTGTGGCATGTGGGATGCCCAGGCATTGATGTTAGCATGGAAGAGCTGATCTTCTGGTCTTTTCATTGAACACCCTATTGTTCTGCTGCAGCAATGACTGCAGTCTGGCTTTGAGACTTAACTACTCTCTATGTTGGTACCTGGAAGCAGCAGACACCTCCCTTAGGGCACAGGGTAAGCTAACCAGGGTATTGCTTCGTTGGTGCAGCCATTCTGGGTATTGGGTGACCTCCAACAACTCCCTTTTAGTTTGTACTGCTTGAAGTTATCATCTGCCCTGTAATCTCTTTCTCTTGAGCTATGAGAGAATGTGGGCACCAGGAATGAAGTGTAGAAGCTGTGATGTGGGCATGAAGCCTTTGTACAGTGACATAAAAATAGCATTGCCTGCACAATTGCACCCATAAAAATGGAAAGAGAGGGAAAAATCAGAGTGCACAGGGAGTTTTTCATTGGCGGCTTCGTTATTTCCATAAGGGACAGACAGATGGGGCCAATTTGATCAAACTAGGAAGTTCTCTGCCAAGCTGCATTCATTCATCTGCTCTGAAATATTAGGTGGCATATGGCAACTGGTATTTTCTGATAGATTCCTACAATTGCATGGTGATGACAGTATCTTTCTGCTGAGAGATATGCAACAAAGTGGGCAAAGTGATGGAGACAGGAGAGGTGTTGCTGAAGGTGCTCATGGCTAGTGCTGGGGACGGGCAGGGGGATGCGGACTCTATGGCCCTCTGCTATCCAGATGTGTGATGTGTTTCCTTAGGTGCTGTGAATGAGCAGCTGTTTTGCACTGGTGAAAGTGTTCTGCAAGGATTAATCTGATACTGATTTATAAGATGTATTATTTGATATTATCCTACAGCTTCTTTGGGACCCTTAAACATGAATGTGAGCAACTAAAGTATTTGTCTTCAGGGAGACACTTTCACAGAGGGGTGAAAAAGGGGGGATTTTGATTCATTTGTTTTGGTAGAACAGGCTTTTTCATGTTAAAATCCTCTAGATGTATTTGTGCACAGCTAAAAGTCCTGCAGGACCAAGGTCTGGAGCATGGAGGTGTGTGGGGACTACCTTGGGTTTTCTTTCTGTTTGGGCTGATTCTTGTAATGAAATCTGTTGCTAAAACTCTTGATGGACTTGAGGATGGTATCTTTTATTTAATGGTCTGCTTATCAGTGAGTTCTCATCAGCAAAGATGGGATTCATATGTTGAAATGGCAGTGTTTATATCTGAGTCTATCACCAGTCATCCTGTATTTAGTAGTCATCTCTATAGTGCACCTTTTTGAGCTTAAATATAGATGAATCCCCACTCAGCAATAATTTCACAGCCCTGTACTTTGATTATCTGCCTTTTTAAGGTGGATACAATCATGCACATCTTCTCAATTCCATTTGAGATCTGGCTTTACACAATGCAGTAAGCATGGAAAGCAGGTCTGTTAGGGTAATGCCATTTATCTTAAGTGAAATACTTAAAATGAAGTTACTTATATATGCCATGGAAGGCAGGTTTCACTTTTATTTGAAGTTTTGCTTAAGATTGTCTCTTTTTGTTCTTGGTTTGGTTTTAATTTTATTTTCCACTTGCAAAAATGAGAGAAGAAGGGAAAAATATCGGAGAAACTTTGACGGAGAAGAAAACTTTAAAGAAGGAAAAGGAAAGAAGGGAGAAAGGAAGGAATGGAAAGCTGGAGTCCTTCCACATTTGGAGAATGAGCCCAAAATGACGCCTTTCAAATGAACATCTATCATTTTGTTTCATTTTGAAAGTTTTCATTAAAAAAAAGAATTGAACCAAATCAGCGGTGTTTGCGGAAACTCCTGGGTTCCCTTGGAAACACGCTTTATTTTTCATGGCTAGGACTTTATTGAAGCAAATTGTAACCACGTCGTAGCGGTTCAACTGCCTGAGATTTATGAAGCATGTTAATCAATCACCTCGTCCTGCAGGTGCAGGACTTTATAAATAGCAATTATGAGGAGGTGGCGTGATGCCAATCTTAATCCTTCTCTGTTCCCCCACATCCTGAAGTCAGCATCTTCAGAGAGCCCTCTGTGCTTACTAAAGCTCCCCAGATCATTACATCTGGATTTCTTGAGCCACTTCTCAGGCAGCATCCCTTGTGCCTTCACGCTATCATCTCTTTCATGTGGTTCTCAAAGTGCTCTGCTGGGGTCCCTTTTTTACCTGCAGTGGCACTGGGAGAACTCAGTGGTTGGCTGTGGCTGCGGTACAGAGCTACCCTGAGCACTGCTGTCGTTTCAGATGGGTCAGTAAATCACTCTTCTCACTTTCATAAAAGGTTATGACATGGGAAAATGGAAAATGACATTCTTGCAATGAAAAATCCTTAGCCTGATTGGCTTTTCTTATATTGATGACAGTTCTGAATGTGAGCAAGTTCTTCCCTCCAAGATGTTGCTCTGCAGCTTGGTCTTGTTTCACACTGAGGTTTTGAAGTTTTGGTCAGAGCTCCTGTTTCTGTGCTCACCCCTTGAGCAACCATTGTGTTTCCCTACCCCTCCCTTGATGTTTGCCTTGTTTACACACTGTAACTTGCTGCAAACCACCTGGGAGTAAAAGCCCATCTTTGACCCTGCTTTGTGGTTCATACAGCATGGACAAAGTCTCTCCTAGAACATGGGTATTGGCCTGTCCATGAATGTTTTCTACCAATAACGGGACCAATACCTCATGAAACCAATATGGATGAACAATAGTAATACCCCATGAAACCTGGGATGCTACATGCACCAAGTACACCTTGGTCATCCCCTTTGCAGCCTGGAGTCACTTGACCATCCGCATGTACTTCTGGTTCAGGGCTTCTTCTGCCATCTCCTAAAGGGGGATTTTGGCATCAGAAAGAGCAGAACTCTCAAGGTTAAGGACTTATGTCACTTATTGTGAACGCAGCAATTTCTCTGGGTTTTTAATAAAGATGAGTATATATGCCTCAACTCTGCTGGTCCCTTTGCTCTGCAGAAGTACTCAAATAAGGTGAAGAGGAGCATGTTTCTAAGTGATATTGTCCCCTGAAAGATCAGTATGCTGGAAAATAATTAGCTGTCAACACAAGTTGCATGTGCCGTCTGCCCCTGTCACCAAATGAAGTTCGTCGGGCTTGGATCCAATGCAGAATCACCAGGGGAAGGGGGAAACTGTCCCCAGATTTGATATGGCAGGCTTATATGACACAAGAATTTATTACTTAGTCCATCTTATGAGAGGTCAGAAAGACAATCACAGCCCTCTCTGTGAAACAGAGTTTGAGTGTAACCCAGGGGTGTTAAGTCTCAATAAATTCTGTTGGTGACTTGCATGATGGACACGTTTATCTCCATCATGCTGTTTTGTTGCTTCCAAATGAATCCTAACCAGCACTGATCTGAAACTTTCCTGTCTTTAATACGCATCAATAACTTAATACAGCCTCTTCTCCATATTGTCTGGAAGCAGCGGGAGCCTAGCCCCAGTTTTACTGGGGAAATGGTATTTTCTTCAAGGTGGAATATTATGGCCAGACTGGATGAATATCTTGCATTTCCTTGAGTTGTCTGGCAGCACACATGGAGCAGTTCCCAGCCCTCTCCTCAAAGCTTTTACAATATTGAGAGGCCTCCATAAACTTCAAGCAGCTGGGAAGATATTAGAGGAATAAAAAGGAGAAGGAAATAAGAGGGCAAGAGGAGCAAAAGCAAACTCGTAAGAAAGCATCAGAGGATATGAGCATGAGGAATAACAGGAATGTGATTCCACTGGGATGTGGGAGACTCAACTTCTCCCCATTATACAGGAGACGTATTGATTAACTGATGGTGCTTTATGCCTTGGTTTGCCTTTTCTGAAGCAAAATTAATAGCACTTTGCAGAGAAATAATAAGCATGTAACTAGTGGGCTCTGAGCAGGAGGGATGGAGGTGAGAAGGAAGATGTCTGCAGCTGCATCACCTGTAATAGTATGTGCATCCTCTGGTTGCAGAGGATTCGATGGCCTCAGGGATCATTCCCATCTCTCAGATTCTTCTGTGACAGGGAGATGGTGGTTTCTGCTCTGAACTGAGCAGGTGTAACTGGGGTTCCAGTGAACAGGCAGCATGGTGATGGGGAGTGTTGTGCCTTTTGGACTACGATCTCATTCCTGATGCTCTTGGGATGCTGTTTCTACTCTCTGCACCCATCCTAAAGCCCTGTCTGCCCCATTCATGGCTGCAGGATTAGCCTTGCATGTTTGGAAATGGAGCAGAGGGATGGTGCTGGTGCTGCAGGGCTGCCTGGCCCAGAGCTGGCACCCTGTAAGCGCCCAGCTCTCTGGGGCAGGCTTAGCTAGAACATACAGCATGTGGGCTTTCGCCTGCTGGCTTCTCTTTCAGCATCTGGGATTTCTTAATAACAGCAAATATCCCCCAGTGGTTTCCCCCTGTCTTATTCCTTCTAATTAAATAAATACCAACACATTTGGAAGAAACTATGCAGTCATATTGCATTAGCCACAAGAAGAAAGAAGTAATTATTTTTGTTTGCCTTTCAAGGATCTCGTAATATCCTACAACTATTAATTAATCCGGCCTCCTGACAATTCCGCAGGGATATATGATAGCGATCAGTTCTGGATGGGGAAATTGAGTCATATAGCTCTGAAAGGCCTGGTTCAGCACATTGTGTGGCAGGGCTGGAAATAGAAAGCAGAGCCTTGCTGTTTCCTGCTTTAACCACGGACTGGCTGCCTTCTACTCACAAAGTAGTGTGGAAGTTGGTGGAAAAGTTTTTGCTAAGGGAAGCGATCTCAATCACTGGCTTTCAAAGGCGTATTGCAAACACAGATTGATGGGGCAGGGAATGTACTTTAAACATTATGGCAAACACCTCAGCTGTGTCCCTTTCAAGTGAAAGCTTGAAGTAAGGGAATTTGACTGATGTGTGCTTTTATCAAAGCTATTCCCTATTATGTTAAGCGCAGTAGCCTACGGAAGTTAAGAAGTTAATGGGGGAAGCGGGCATTAAACAGAAAGATCAAATGCATCAGGTAATAGCCAAAGGGATAAAAACGATACAGCACCTGAGAGTGGCAATAAATGTAAAATGCTTCTCTGTCCTTTCAGATGTATGATTAACTGCTTCTAAATATACTGGGGACTGTGCAATAAAGGGGAAGATGTGGATGAGCTGTAATGTAGTCAAAATGTTTCAGGAACTCTGACCAAAGAACCTGTAAAAGCCTCCTGGGCTCCTGGCTGCCAAGGATAAGTTGTGCCCCTATGACTGCAAACATAAAGGGTCAGGGATTTATAGATAACTTTTTACTGGGAGAAAAAGAAATATCTAATAAACAGGTGAGGTACAGAAAAGCACTGCAGGAAAAGGGATTGGGTTGATGAAGAGGAATACAGCGAGTAAAATTCTGTTTGATGTTCCGGAGGGGAAATGGGTTTATTTTCCGTTCCATTACTGAAAATGGCTTTTTGTAGAGTTAAAATCAGGGAGAATTTTTTTCCCAATCTTATATCTCCAAAGAACTGTTCCCTGTTTTGCCAGCGTATTTGTGAACGGTGCTTTGCATGGGAATGTTCTCCCACTTATTTCTAGAACGCTTCCTTCTCCGGATGCAAAACATGTTTTGGAAATACTTTCAAATCAGCATTTGGGCCCATTGCGTGGAAAGACTTTAATGGTTGTGTTTCTACTCGCAGCAATGCTTTGCCCCACTGGAACACTTTGCATCTCAGGACACCAGAGAGCCTTACAAATACGATTCATTCATCCTTATGACATAGCTCAAAAGCCCAATTTCATGCCAAAGGACAAGACAGGTCCCTGCAGCTCAGATAAACAACATAATAAAGACTTGTATTAGGTTAGATGCTTCCTTTCTCTGATGCTTTCCTCTCTGTGACATCACCCAGGATCAACAATGCTTTGGACCAAGAAAAAAGCCCCAAAGCTGAAAATGTATCCTTTCTCTATTTATTTATTTATTCATTTTAATGCCCTGAAATCAGACTTCTTGTGAGTTGTTTGTCTAATCCAAGAGCAAGAAAACTTGTCTGTGTCTCAACCTCAGGACACGATGACTTGTCATAGATGGGATGACCAGGGTCTGCTGTACCTGCATCGAGACCTGCCAGCCCGGCAGCAGTTCCTCATGCTGTCCCAGGCATGTGGCAGGCAGGTCAGTCTCCTGATGTCCAGAGACAGGGAATGATGCTGATGGTCACATCCTTCCCCTAGGAGGCTCTATGGGATGTGCAGCTGGTGCTGGGCATGTCCACAACCTTCTGGGGAGGAGCAGGGATGGAACACCTGGGACAGGGAAGGAATTTCCTGGGATAGGGGAGACCTCTGGGACAATGTTGTCTTTCCAGAGACCCAAAGACGTGGTGCAGTATGTGCTGCTGGGGAATGCAGGAGGGTCACAGGGGCACTGCTCTGAGTTAGACCCACTTTGCCACCCTCACGCTGTCATCCACTGAGTGGTCCGGGCCATCTCATCTCCCCTTCAAGCCCAAGGCTGGAGACCTTGCTCTAAGACCAAGGGGACCCAGTGGCACTGTCCTGGAGGGGCCAGGAGCAGAGTGAGCTGTGTCTGGACACAGCTTGTGGGTACAGTTTTGGGGCAGAAAACAGTCATTTCTCAGAGAAAATGGACAAAGAGGTATCCAAGGTAGGAATCAGGCCCAGGAATAAGGAGAACCCTTAGAGAGGGTTAGGGAGAGCAAAACCTAAGGATGCCGAGGGCTGACAGACTGTAAATCTCCCAAAGCTGTGTCAGGGACTGGAGAGAAAGAGCTGAAAGGTCCTAAGCCTGTGGTTATACACACAGGAGATGGCAGCTGGTACAATTAATCTCCTGCCCTTTGTGAATCTTTAGATGAAGCCTCTGAGTAAATGAGGAAAGGTAAGGAAAGGTCTTCATGGCCCTTTCTTTCATCCCGATGGGCTCCTCATCCTGGAGTAAATGAGAAACAGTCCCAGCTGCAGACAGCTCTGCTTTGGATCCAGATTTGCTTCTTCCCCAGCGTAAAGCAGTGTGACATAACTTACAACACCGTGTTGCCCTGAACTTGTCCTTTCAGCTTAGATCACTCAAAGCTCAGTCTCACAGCCTCACTCAACATAATCTTGTCTTGAGTACCTTAGATGCTAAAGAGTAACATGAACACTATTAATATTTAAAATAATATTAAAATCATATAAACAGATGTGGACTTATTTCACTTATCTGGGATAAGAGAGAAATGGCTTTTTTCCTGATTCCCTATGTTTTGAAGACTTTAAGTTCTAGTTCCAGAATGGTGTATGAGAGGAGTAGTGCTGTTGTAGTTGGGAGTATCTAAGGAGGACTAGAGGTAAGGCTTGTATCTATTATGAGACTGTCAGATATAGCTGGGAAAAAGAGTCACAAACTGTTTTCAGGTGGGAGGAGCCACAGAATCTGCCCTGCAGTGTCTGTTTGATTTCTGCTGTGATCACAACTAGGAGAGCACTGTCTGGAGGAAGGAAAATATAACCTCACATGACTTGTAAACCGTCTGAGCCTCTTTAAGTGTCCCAGCATTAACCCATCTCCTGCCTGCTCCTGTCTGAGCAGATGGTGGGACTGTAGCAATAGGACAAGGGGTGATGGGTTCAGACTTAAACAGGGGAAGTTCAGGTTGGAGATAAGGAGGAAACTCTACTGTGAGGGTCATGAGGCACTGGCACAGGGTGCCCAAAGAAGTGATAAATGCTCCATCCCTGGCAGTGTTCAAGGCCAGGTTGGACAGAACCTTGGATGACATGGGTTAGAGTGAGGTGCCCCTGTCCATGGCAAGGGGTTGGAATGGAATGATCTTAAGGTCCTCTGCAACCCAAGCTATTCAATTGTTCTATGATCCTATAAAACCAGCCATGGTGTTGCGCAGGCTGCAGGACCCCCATATCACAGCAGTCACCCCAAAGGATGGTTTCAGAGGGCTGGGTTTGCTTCCTATCCCTCTTTTCCACTCAGAGTGGTCAACTGCTCACCCTTTGCTGTCTGCTACTTCTTAAACCACCCAGTGTTGCCTGTGAATACAACTAGGTAGTCCAAGCGAGGCGGAAAAAGTGGCAATCAATTAAAAGCCCAACAAAGTGGCTTTGTGCCTCGCTTTGCAGTCGGAATGAATGACTGTCTTGTCAGAAAGGTTTCTACTGTATTAAGAAAGCATTCTACCTTAGCCCGTTGTGATCCTGCTTGCAAAAGTCTCATTACTGTGCCAGCAATAATAGTGTCTAATTAAGCAGAATAAAGAGAGATGAAGCGTAATGGCTACAGGATAGAGAGGTTATTCGTCAGGCAGAAGCAATAAATTACTGAGTCCTGCATCCTGGTATGCTGGAAAGATGTAGTCAAAAAGAGTCACTACTGAAAACTTGTTTTTCTTTTTGATAAATTGACCAGCTCGGGTTGGTGTTTATTTGTGCATTGACTCAACAGATTCTCTATTTTCACTCCTCCTAATGAATACAGCAAACCCATGGAGATTAGGGCTGAGACAGAGGAATAACAAGATCAACTGGTCATTAGAAGGGGCAGAAGTGCACATCACTGCACAGCTGGGGAGCAGAGATGGTCCAGAGGGAGCTCCTCTACCTGGCACCATGCACCAGGAGGCTTGGTTCATGCTTTAACTCCTATGTTATTGCTAGATTATTACCCCTTCCCTGCTAAGGAGCTCTGCAAACCGTGCCCGGCACACAGTGCAGTGGGGGAAAGATGCAAGAATGTCATTAAGGTCATGCCACGAGTCCCTAGCTGTGGATAATGAACAATTCCTGACAAAATGAGGTGGTTGGAAGCGCTTGGAGATAAAAACCTGCCTGTCATTCTGTTGCATGAACCTATATTCCATTTTTTATCTACGGAGCACGCTTCTCTTTTATCCGGTTTCCTGTTTGAAGGGATTTGAGCAGAATAGATAATCCTAACTTTGAACATAAATCACTGGGCTGCACGGATGATAGATGCTTTGCACTTTTTTCATGATAATGGCTGATTGGAGGCTGGGAGGGAAAATACCGGGGGCTTATCTCTATGGAGCAGCGTTTGGAGGGCATGCGGATGGCTGAAGGAAAGGGGAGGCAGTGGCATGAGGTGGGGCCGTTCTCTGTTTGTTTGTTTGTTTGATTTGAACATCGGAACT
This sequence comes from Neopsephotus bourkii, assembly GCF_033783945.1. Classification (NCBI taxonomy): domain Eukaryota; kingdom Metazoa; phylum Chordata; class Aves; order Psittaciformes; family Psittacidae; genus Neopsephotus; species Neopsephotus bourkii. The sequence continues at coordinate 7,250,059 of NW_026902223.1, forward strand.
GGAGCAGAGATACACTGGGATGTGTTGGGAACTCTGGGAATCAGGGTCTGCAAAGGCACCGCATTACAAGATGAGGGCAGGCAACCCCTTGGGCATCTGAGATAACGGAGGCCGTCAGGCGCCCAACACATGCAGGGCTGAGCTCAGAGACTGATATATTTCCCATGAAGGGGTTTGAGGATGCCAAAGAGACATCAAACAGGGTCCATGGATTGTTACTATTTTACTAAGAATAGTTGAATAAAAAAATAGAGCTTTTTCTTTCTTTTTTACCCACAGTCTAGATGACAGCTCAGAAAGCGCACTTTTCCCTCTGAAGATGCAAATCCCCATAAAGGTCATGTTTCATTTTGGTTTTGAGTGTTTCTTATTTCTGAAATATTTATTTTACTCCAATTAGCTTAGATTTCAAAGTAATTGAAGCCAAGAAAACTGGATTTTTTTTTTCCCTTATAACTTCTGTCTCTTCTTTTTAAAACTTAAAAAAACCCCAAACCCAACAAAAAAACACAACTTCAAAACAGATGCTTTCCCAGGAAAAGTTGTTTTTTTGATGAAACAGATTAATTGGCATTTTCTAATCAAATCTTCAAAAACTCCCAGGCAGCTTTACTGAAGCATTGAAGTACCCTTTTAGAAAGCTTTCTTAATGTTGCCCTGTGAAAGTCATCTTTCTCCACTGACTATAAATGATGCCTTGGTAACTGCTTTGGATTAGGTGCCTAGCTTTTTGCCTAGTGAATAAATGAGTACGTTGGTTCAGAGGAGGAGCACAGTTTTGAGGCCAATCCCCAGTGTGTCTCCAGGTGTGCTCCAGATGCTCTCCATCCCCTAATGGAGATGTAATGGTCCAAATCAAAGGCTGATTTTTCCAACAGCTCTGAACCACAAGCACAGTCAGGATGTTTATTCTGGGGGACCAGACTAAACCTTGGAGAAATCCCTCCAAGATGTGTACAGAGTAGATGGTCCAGCGTCAGTACCAGGTATGCAGATGCTGCAGGTCTGCACTATTATACCAAATTACTTGTCAGGATAGATGAAGCTTTAGATAGCTAAAATCGTGCAATTGAAAATCATTTTATGTGGTTCTGTTACCCTATTTGAAAACAGGTAACAGGCTCTGAATTGCTGAGGTGGTTTAAAGACCCTTTTTAATGTTATTTATCCTTGCCATAGGTTTTAGTGTGACACCAGCAGCTTTTGCAGGGCCCAATGCAGACCCTTAGGCAGATGTGGTCTCTGCCTGAAGGAGGTGGCTCTCAGAGGTGTCTGTGGAAGATGGTGTGATATGGACAGTGGGATTCTGAATACGAGGGACAAGCTTGTGAGGGTCCTGAGTGAGACAAAACCTTTTGAAGCTGATGTGCTGCAAGCTATTCCTCACTGAGGTATTTAATGAAGTCAAGGTTCACAACATTACTCTCTATTTCTACCAGTTTGATGCCAGGGAATTGCTTTGTTGAAGTTGGTGAGGGGTTTTCATGTTGATGGTCCCATGCAGTGTCTCTTTATGTCTATGGGGGGCACCTCAAAGGCCGTAGATCATTGGGTGTGCTCCCTGCACAGGGCAGACAGCCTGAAGAATCAGTGTCTAAAGACAAGGCAGAATGAAGCTAGGAAAAAGCAGGATGGCCAACCTAATGTCACAGATGGGGAAATGACCAAGACTTTACCTGAGTTACACTTATTCAGGTGCCTCTTGCCTCCTTGGTTCTTGCTAATTATTCTGGTTATTAGCAGAAGTTAGGTCTGGTAGGAAACCCCAGCACCTCCACTACCCCTGTTAGCATTTTGGGCTCCCATGGTACTTTATGGGGAGTGCAGTCCAACTGCTTCACACTTTCTTTCTTCTTTATAGACCGAGTAGCATTTGAACTATATTTCCTATATCACATCACAGCCTTTTAGTGAGGGCCAGAATGCCTTCTAAGGCATGACATATGACCACAGAATTAGCCCAGAACACAGGAGATGCCTGAATGTTTCCTTTAGTGAACCGGTGTAGTAGCATTTCAAAAGAGAAATCTTTGGACTTTAGGATGAAAAATGATCTTTAGTTTTAGCAGGGAGCATTCCATTTTTTAAAGAAAATACTTTAAAAAACATAACCCCTGCATTTTCTTACTGTTTGTTGCTGTCCAGAAGCCCAGATTTCTGGGCTTTTTGGGATGGTCTTAATTATTCTATTGCAGTTTCAAAGGGGGTGACACAAGCATGTACTGGCAAATGAACAGCTCTTAGAAAAGACAATAAGTGATCAAGTCTCCCATGGGAGACAATTTGGGTAATGTAATCTGCTCAAACAACAGATTTTTTCACCTTCTGAGGAGATTTCTTTTGAGCTTGAGCAGGTCAATAACATTTCCCCCCATTTGAGAAGGAATAGGAAAATTAACTTCTTCCTCTTCCCTCCCCCATCATTTCTGTTATTTAACAGCCTTTTAGAAACCCATTTCCTATGCTATTTTAAGCTGCAGGCACAGCCAGGAGACCACATCTAAGAGTGACGATTTAAATCTCTAGACAACTCAGGAGATAAGTCAAAACAAATTTCAGGATGTTCCTCTAAAGAGCTGTTTCCACTTAAGGAAGTCCCAGTGGGAGCCTGGTTAAAGAATCACCTAATCCGCTACACATTTTATACATTTAAACAGGTCCATTTGAAAGAAAGTTGGTGAACATTGCTGTGTGGTGAATACATAATGAGCACCACTGTTGCTAGGCTGGAAATCGCTGCTGGTTTTTAGGTCTTTGTTGATGTTAATAACTTCATGGTATCCTGATGGTTGGGGTTTTTCACTGCCACCGTTCAGGCTACTGCACCAGGCAGCACAACTCCTCCCTTGCTCCCCAAACCCATTATAAATGCAGCAAGCCTCTTGATGATGATCTAGTTGAAGATGTTCCTGCTCATTGCAGGGGGGTTGGACTTCATGACCTTTGAAGGTGCCTTCCAACCCAAACTATTCTATGTGAGAAAGGTGCTATGCAGAGGGCATGTAAAAGAGTAGTTTGACATGGGAAGAAAGCAAGGGAAGGGGAGATTGGCACATGGAAAGAAGGAAGGTGTAGGTGGGTCAGGTCACTAGGAAGGTGGTCTGGAGAAGGAGGAAACACAATCAACCCCTGTGGGTTATTGTAGTGGTTTCTGTTGCAGGGATATTTGGTGCAGAGACCTCATCTCCCCTCACTCAGGAAGATAAAAAGCTTCACCCTACCAGTGTTGGAGGCAGCCTGTTGCAGCCCCTGTCCAAGGTCTGGTTTCCTTGGATAGCATAAAGTGGCTTCTTGCACACTGGGACCCAAACCCATCCATATCCTGCTTGCAGTAGTGGCATGCAGATCTTTACAGTTACTCTATCACCAAGAAAGCCCATCCATGTATGCCGGAGGGAAGTGTTGCTACTCACTGGCTTGTAAGGCATTGTGAACTGGAGAACCAGGACTCAGATGCCAGTCAGTACTACCAGCACGTGTTTAAATGCCAGTGATCTACTGGCGACTACTGAAGGGCAATCTAATAGCAGTATACAACTTCAAGGGCAGTACTAAGGATGTTGGAGTCAAGCTCTTCTTCACTTGGTCATGGGAGATGATGTGATAAGAGGTAATGCAAAGAAATAGCTCTGCTGTTGATGTTAGGTTTGCTTTGAGAAGGAAGGTTGGGTTAGAAACCTTTTCTTTAGTTCTGCAATGACAGACTTCTGCTGTCTTTGGGGTCAAGGTTTAGAGGTGCAGAAGGAATGCTGCCTGCCTTTTATTTTCCTTATGGAGCAGTCTCAGAACATTGACATCTCACCTGGGAAATTTTCAGGGACAATGCTCAGCTCCATGATCACACTGCTCCTCCCCAGCCATCAAATAACACAAGTTAACAGCTACAGACATTTCTTATGTGAAAAGCAGCACTGGCCTTCTGGTGTTTCTGATATTCAGAAATAAGAAAGCAACTGTTCTCACATTGGTCAGGAGGGATCTGCCGAGTGTGGAATGAAAACTGTTGAGTGGAGTCTGCCATGCTAATGGAATGTCTGGAATACACAGCCCTGATTCTGTGTCCTCAAAACTTTCTTTGTGATATCTTGTCCTGGATTTCACAAATGGAACCACAGGACTTGGGTTTTCTCTGCCTTAACTTCTTAACCTGAACTCTCTTCCCAACCCCATCACTGGGGAGCGGTTGTAAGAGCCTTGATGGATTCAGATCTTGACACTAGTCTTGTTTTTGACCTTAGATGAATTATGTAGCTTTTCCACCATAGCTGGTTTGTCTCCTAGAGGGAATGATAGCTACATGGCTAGCACTTAATGTTGGTGTCCTGGTTCACTGGCTGATTTTGTTTCATTTTTTAAGTTCTTTGCATTTGCAGAGCCCAAAGCAAGGTAAATGCTCTGTTGCTCTTTGTAATGGCTACTCAGGTTCTCCCTTCCACATCCTCTAATAGAATTTGAAGCTGAAGAGACCACAGTGGCCATCTAATTCAACCTTCTTTCTAACATGCCAAGATCTTTGCTATTGATTTCCTGTGATTAGACTAAAGGAGGTATTTTACAGATAATCTGTTCCAAATGTTGTAATACTTGAGTGTTAACTCCATTCCATGGCTGTAGTGCAGCAGTTACCTAACTCCTAAAAGACGATTGTTGTGTGTACAAACATGATTTCACATCTAATACACCAAATGGCTTTCTATCAGCTTCCAGCAGCTTCAAGGGAGGTTAAATTGTGACTTTAGGTCTGGGTGTCTTCTCTTGTCCCCTCTCATCAGCTGCAAAATTCCCAGTGGTATCCGCAGAGGTGGTAAGATGAGAAACGAGCCTCATGCGAGTGAACTGAGAAACATGCTCTGAAAGGCTGGGTCTCCTCTCTCATGCCTGTGTTTGTGCTTAGGAAATGGCACATGTGTCCACACCCGGTGCTCGGATGCTTTCAAGCTCTTTCAAGTGAGGTGCTGGGAAAATAGAACATTCTGGAATGTTGCATGGACGTTTGTCATCTGTTTTCTTACCAGCCTGGCTGCTGAGAAGAAGAAAAGAAAACATTCCCCACCCCATTATAACTTAACTAAGATAGGAAGAAAAGAAGACTTCCCCACCTGGGTTTACCCAGGGTCTCGACACCAGGGGTGTACAAGCCCGATCATGTTTCCAAGAGGGAATTATCCCAGATTAGAGCGAAGGCGATGGTGGCGTTTGCCCTTCCTGGGGACATGTGGCCTCACACTCAAATATCCCATCGGACCAGACAGCTGCTCCGAGCTGTCCTCAGACTGGCTGGCAGCCAGGCAGGAGCCTGCAGGAACGTGGGATGAGGCACCTGCTCCAAACCCCACTGAAACAGCAGGGAAAGGAAGAGCTAATATGGGCTCCCTTAATCCTAGGTGCTGCCCTGCCTGTTCCCCTTCAGATACCATTACTGGAAAGTAAACCAAAGTGCTGCTGAGAGGGGCTGCGCTGAGGAGTCTGATTGCAAATTGATATGGGTGCAGATCCCCATCCCTTCACCTACAGCATTGACTGCCAGCACTGCGGAGTGAAGGGGATGCTGGCTCTGCTTCACAAGGTGCTTTGGGGAGAGTGGTGGTGGCCTCAACCCATCTTTGGAGGGAGCTTAGAAGCTTGAGAGGCTGGGGAAAAGGCTGTTTGCTACAAACTAAGGTTTTGCTTTGCGCTGGTTAGAATCCTCTGGTTTATCTCCCAGGTTAAGGTTGGGTTTGTTGCTCTTCCACTTGCACCAAAGAAACTAATCCCAGGGAAGGCATGTGTTCAGTGGAAAATCTCAGAAGAAGCTCCCTGTGCCCACAAGCTGCTTGAAAGCAGGATTCAGAAAGGTTTACCTCCATTTGGCTGCCTTGGAAAGGTGCAGTACTGTGGTTGCTTCTTGTGCTCAGCCTGTAAATGCCTGATGGTTGGAGCTGTCATTGAGGAGTTCTGGTTTGATGCCTTCTCAGCTCAGTGATGCTCAGAGTGCCCTAACATAGGCCAAGCAGCTCCCTGGGGGACAGCAGGGTTTTGTTTGGACCAGAACTGGGATGCAAAACTGGAATTTTGTTTGAAGTCAACTCAAGCTACTGAGTTTTTATAATATTGGGATATTTAGTTTCAATGCAGTCAAAACGTTTAGCTTTTATATAGTTTTATATAGAGAATGAAGGATTTCATTCTTCCTGTGTACTTGGCTTGCTGTGATTTCAAAGTCCAGACAGGGCATTTTGAGTCTTTCAAAGCAAAAGGCTTTGATGACTTCCCATCAGAAAGTGAAGTGAATTTACAGTCCTGCAGAGTGGCTTAATTTCATCAAATCAGCCCTTTCTTAGAAGAAAAAATAATCTCCAGGAAAATCCTTCAAGCAGCCCCAGTGGAAGTGGGTGCTACAAAGCCTTGTCATGTATTGAAAGCAGACAAAAATCTGGGGAGAGGACTCCTTGGGTTGGCAATCTCTTGCTTAGCTGCAGGCATCGTGTTAGTTGTTATAACAGCAAAGAAAACCATTTCAGACAGAGGTCTGGTTGTGTGGCCTGACTGTGTCACTTGAAATCAAAAGGGAACCTTTGTGATACAAACATAACTGATTGCGCTGTACAATGTCTCAAGTCTTTTGCTAAAGAAACCTGTTGGAAGTATGGGGTTTGGTGTAGAAAGGAAAGGTAGCCCAAAGGTTTTGATCACATCATCTTTGGTGATTAGGCATGACATTCTTCCATGCTGTTTTGTATCACTGGCTACCAAACCAGCACAGAAAGTACATAGAAATGGTGTCTTTTTCTCCTGCTATGATTAAGAGAGCATTTGATCTTAAAGATAAAAGCAGTAATTGACTTCATTTAAAGATTAACTGAATGTAATGCCTTCTGAAAAGAAAAAAGTTATTAAGCAGGTTGTCAATCAAAGAGTTGATGTATTTTTTTTAATATAGTCTGAAAGTGTTATAATTTTAATACCCCAAAGGCCAAAGCATATTATCAAGCTGAAATTAGAGATTAGCAATTTTCAATTTCTCTCCCATCTCTTATGTTTCATCTTCCACCTTCTGTTGCTGGAGGAAAAAAAAAATACGGCATTTGGCATGGGAGGGGAAATGCAGAGTCTGGATGTATTGATATCCAGTGCTTGGAGCTAGGTGCTGACCTCCCAGCTGCCCTGGGCAGCATAGTCTGATTAGAACCTAGATACTTCTCTAGGGGGAAAAGGCTCAGACAGGCAGCATGCAGGATTGTATGCAGCCATTCAGGTACCCATAGGCTTAGCTTGTTTAGAACATCACTTGCCCAAGTGCAACTTTAAGCATCTCAGGTACCACTGGGTCAGAAGGGTGGAGTATGTGCTTTACAGTGTACGTGTGCTTCAGTGTAAAACTTGGCAATGGGATTTTTATTGCTAAGGGCTGGGCTTGCAGAGGTGTTGAGGATTTGGACCCAATTAAAGAATCATACTGTAGGAGTTCAGGCTTCTAAATCTAAAGTTGTCAGCCTGGAAACCCCTTTTAGCTGGAGTCCGACTTTAGGGGCTCCTAAACCTTAGAGACACCAGAATTTGTGACTATAATGTTCCCACGGAACCTGAAAGAGGTACTTCTGCCTGTGCAGCAGAACCCCTGCTGTAGAGGGACCAAGCAGCTGAAAGGCTACCATGGGTGTAAGCTGGGACAGGATGCACAAAAGACAAGTTCCTATGCCAAGGGGACTTAATCCATGAGGCATTTGTGCAGGGTGCCTGTCTGATGAGGAAAAGCACTCTGCCCAACAGACTGTGGTAGCTTTTTCTTTTAGTGTGTTTCTTTTAAACGCAGTTGTGCATGGACTTGCTCTGGGCACAATTCCTGGGCTTTGGACTGTTCGTTCAGGGTGTTTCCAGTTGGAGTTTTGGTTATGTCCTGGGAGGATTAAACCACCATAATCCTTTCAGAGGTGACAGAGTGTCTTAGCCTGCAGTTTTATGGTGGAAAAAGGATTTCTCTCCTCCAGCTGAAAATATATCTCATGCAGAAAGCAGGGAGAAAAGACAGCAAGGAAAGCTCTTTTAACACACCTGAAGGGGGAAAAGGCCTTGTCCTGCCCTCATCTAACAGAACTGTTTTTAAGGAAGGAGACTGAATTGTGCTCCTTCCATGTAGGAGATGTGATTTGTCTGCAACAACAAGCTTCTTGTTGTAAGTTTCGCCTTTTCCAAATGCTTGCAATGAATGTTTCTCTATGCTGGCTGGTTCTGCAGTGTGTACCGACTTGAAAATGAACAGTGTGAGAGATGCAGACTACATGAAGATGCATGAAATGCTATACACCCAGTTGTGCCAACAATCTGTATTTCCAGCCACAGTAAGTGGCTGCTAGAGAGGCAATGGGTATTTTCCTATTTTTTTTCCTGACTAAAAGAAACCCTTATCCCTTTAGTAAGTTTATTCCTTTCTCAATTCTTAATTTACCAAACATGTCCTAGTACATTAAACATCTCCGCATGCCCCTGTACCCTGCCTAGAGAACCCTGCTAACAGGATCACTTGAGATTGGAGAACCTGAATTGAGGCTTTTCTGCATGAGAGCACTACTGCAGCAGGAGAGGTGATGAGGGCAAGTCCACGTGCCACCACGGGTGAGCTCAGGTAGCTCCAGGGGTGCTACTTGACTGGCAGACATGTAATTGTACCAAGCTGGTAAGCAGCTCAGTGCCTTCAAGCACTGTAGGATGCTTTCTAAATCATCATCTTCTAGACACTGAGGGGCTCTGGCAAGCAGGACTTCAGCAGTACTTGCATTTGAAATCTTTTCCTGTGAGAGATGTGACTGGTGCTCTAAAAGGATGCTCTGGGAGGTTATTTCCTTTGTATTCTGGTTTTTCTTCCATGCCCAAGGAGCGTTTTCTGGGGGAGGGAGCAGGGTTCAGAGTAATTGAAATAGCAACAGTATTCCTCAGGAACTTTGGGCTGGAGAGGGCTATGAAATTCTCTGCAGTGAAAACATTATGCTCCTGCCATAATCCACTAAAGCGCTCTTCATTTCCCTGGTGTGGGAAGGTTCTCTTCTCTTATTGCATTTAGCTTGAAATCAGAGCTCTCAAGCTGTTTTGTGCTGGGCAGTGTTTATGCCTTATGTTGTCATAATAAATGCTTCAGATCCATCATAAAAGCAGTTCCTTTGGCACAGGGCTGATTGGAAGCTGTAGGAGAGGTGTGGGGTAATAATGGAGATTTATTTCTTTTGCAAAAGAATTGGATTATAGTTTTCTGGAGGGTTATTTTACCTTTTCCCTGCTCAGTCGAGTCAAACCAGTTACTGCCATTCATTGGATTCAATATATCAAGGCAGAGAGGAGCACAGCCCTGCCATCTCTTTGGGAGTGTTGGCTCCTGTTGGTAGAAGTGGGCGTTTCAGGTAATTTAGTGTGCCTGTCCAGTAGCCCTTCCTCAGGGTGGTGGTTACCCAAACAAGACATCATCCACATGGTTTTGACCTCCATCAGTATGTTACATTTTAGTGGACCTTGTTTTACTGTAGTAGTACTTGCTCATTTTGAATCCAGCTCCATCATTTCAGGGCTTTTATATATCTTTGAGTGAACCAGGTTATAAAATTCTTCCAAGGCTGTATTTTATTGTGTTTTAAGAGAAGAGGGCCTTCGTTTTTATTGTGTGTCAGACAACTACAAAAATGAATAGGTCTTGATAGACAGTAACTTCTCTGTTGGCACTCAGGAATTTGTTAGTGGAAAGAACACGGATCCTCTGCTGTTGATCTCTACATGGTGAGGTAGCTCTGTTTTGCATCATCAGTAAATGATTTATTGATGCACCACTGCCTCTCAACTGGCTTTTCCTCACGTACAGCTGCACTTCAATGGTCAGGGCTGGGCTGGTTTAGTCTGGTTCAACTGAACTGTCTCTGCCAAAATCCTTTCTTCAGGCATTGCTTCCCTGTCTTAACTGTGTCCAAATACCATTCCCAGCTTGGCCCTAGATCTCGGGCTGTTCGGTGTATTTCTGCCGGTGTACCTGCTGCACTGGATTCAGTGGTGGTTTGTTTAATCATCTCTGTGACAAACGCTGAGCATCCTCTTGACGTGGTGGTGCATAAACCATCACCTCCTGCGCTGCCTTCCCCCGGCATCAGGCACCATCGCTTGGTTCCCATCAGCGAAGCGGGGCTGGGGGCGGGAGGCGTGGCCTTGGGCGGCCCCGTGCTCTATCCATGGTGCTGAACCCGCCCGGGGGCCGCTGCGCCTTGCTCTGCTGCGCCTTGGGGCTGGGCTGTGTCTCTGGGAAAGCAGCTTCCAAAGGGTTAATTGTAGCGGGGTTTGGGGAGAACTGGCCCTTTCGCTTTGTGGTACGAGGTACACAGTGGTGGGAAGCATTGTCAGAGATGGGGGGGAGGGGGGTTGTCCTTTGTCCTTAGAGATGACTCCATTGCGCCACGAGGGAAGGAGGAACCCCAGGATTCAAATACTGGTGTTGCTCAGGGCTGTGCCTATGAAACAGGTTTGTTTTGTTTAAGAAAACACAGAGGTGTTCAGCTTTTAGAGTTTCCGGCTGGCACCTCTCTCACTAGCACTGAAGCATGGAGAAAAAGGGAAGAAAATATGTTTGGGCATGTTTGGGAGCCTCTCCCCAACAGCTCGGAGTGTGAATTTGTGAACTAAATATTTCCACTGAATAACTATTGAGTGTCTGCGTAAAGGAGGGCAAGTGCAGGAGACAGGAAGTGTGGGTCACTGCCTGCTCAAATGTGGGACCCCACTGCAATGAATGGAACTATTTGTTAAATTGGTTTGCTATGCTAATTGCTTGCATTAATTTTTTGGCAAGTGGGGTGTGTAATTTGAGGCATATTTGAAACCGTTGAGTTATGTTGTGTAGTAGTTGTTAGATTGTTGTTCTGATCCTGGGCAGAAAAACATGTAGAAGATGTTCTGCATTTACAAACAGGATTTTCTTATTATCATAATCGTGTTTTTTCTCTCTATTAGGGACTTGTGCAAAGCTGATAATAGCAGCAGTGTTGTGCAAGCCAGAGAGAACTGGCAGATACACGAGTGAGCTCTTTATTCAGTGTTATGCTAGCAGCCTGAGTAAACAGCAGCTGGTTACTGCAGCAATATGGTGAAGGTGGGTAGAGGCAAAAGAACTCCCATTTTGGAGTTCAGAGATCCCTTCAGTGGAGCAGTGGATAAGCAAGGCAGGAGAGGATGAAAAGTTCAATCCTTGTGAGGTTCACAGCCTTTTAGCTTCATGGTTCCTGAATCCATGCACGTGTAATCAAGAGGTCAGAACATCCTTTCCCACTGCTCAGTGCTAAAATTGCTTGGCATTGGTAGTGCCAGTCTGGGATGTCCTTTGGTGATAAATACAAACTGACACAAATTTGTGAAAGAGTTGCAACAAGTTTCAGTTTGTTTGTTTTAATTAAATATTAAAGGATCATTTTAAGATGGTTCAAAGCATCCGAAATCTCCGATGCTACTTTGTACACATGGCTACAGCACAAGTCCCTTCAGTTCTGCAAACCTTGTGCTGCTTTGTACTCCTGAATGAAATGGCTCCAGCACTCGGGTTTATTCCTTGGTATGTAAAGAGAAAAGGTCTGCTCCTAATTAGGAACATCACTGTATAGTTAGGAACACAATTAGGAACATGTCTTTATACAGTGATAGAGATTGGTCCCTCTAAGTTCCTAAGGTCTGAATTACTCTTTGAAGGTGCTTGTCTTCATTGACAAGAAAATGATCAGAGGGCAAATTGCCTGCTAGCTTATGTACATTGAGCAAGACCTTTCTGTTGGGTAGGACGGATGTAAACTGTCAGCATCAGCACTCAAGAGCTGATGTGAGAAGCTTGTTGTAAAATATTGTTGAGAGTCTGCATTTCTAAACAATAGTGGTGGAAACTGGGGCAAATTCCTCGAAACTGTCCCCATACACTTGTGAGAAGCATCAGCTTGGCACAACAAAATCAACCTGCTGATGACCAGAATAAAGAATCAGCTTACAGCAAGATCAGAACTGGACCTTTTAAGCTCCAATTTAAATAATTCCTCCTCAGGCCTAATAGGTCTACTCTCAGTGTCCCTGGAGTAGATATAATGACGGTTTCAATGCCCCATACCAGGGTTGGCTGATACTCTTTGTTCTCAAGTGCCTCTGGAAAGTGTGCCTGCACTGGATCCATTTTCTTCTTCAGAAATAGCTGCTGCCACCCTCTATAATCTCTTTCTTGTATTTTGTCCAATCTTGAACCACACAAACCAAGATCCCTTTATATCAGAGAATAAGGAATCCCATCCACAAACCTTACCAGCCTCTACAGGGGATTTCTAATGATTCTGGGGGATCGTTTAGATTCTGGTTGTGTTACAAGGGTAACAGGCACTCATCCTTGCCCTGCATTTCAGCATTTATAGTAGGTACTCACATAGTTACTAAGCTGTCTAGTAGTCCTCAGTTTTTGCATGTTAACAGCTGAAAGGTCTGTCTGACATCAGCCAGCTTTGGGTAGCAGGATGGTCTACACACATCAAAATCTTGGCAAATAGGGGTGGAGGTTGTTATGTTTTAGGAGGTTTACTCTCAGTGGTGAAGTCTGGTTGTGGGACCAAATGTAGAAAGGGAAGGCGATTGCACAAAACTAAACAAGCTGAGAGGAGATCTCTCAATGTGGGAAATCATCCTCTGCCCAGCAACTATTGTGAAACAACTTTAGTTACTTAAGAAGCATAATTAGCAAAACAGACTGAAACTTCTTCAGTCTAAAGGGTGAAAACATCAACCACCTTACTCGCAAGAGAGATTAATTGAGAAGCAGAAAATGATCCTGTGCTCTGTATTAAGTTACATCTTAGCCCAGTCTCTTCTGGATCTCTTGTAAGATGATTTATGGTGACTCTGAAGATGCAGATATTCATTCATAGTTCTACCAGCTCTGAATTACAGAGTGATCACAATGCAGGAGGTACTTCAGAGATGGGTTTCCCATTCACATTCATGTAAATAGCATCACTGAACATTGTCTTATGTTTAAGTTATGCAAATTCAGTCATTGACAAGGTTGTAGAAGCTGAAGACATAAGAAACAATTACAACATCTAACTACATTGCAGCATAGCCACTAGGGCACATTTTTCTTCCTCCTGGGGCAGGTAGTGCCAAGCCAACAGCAGAGCTGATGTCTGGCTGGCTGCTTGTACTAACACAGCAGAAATTTGCTTTGCTCTTGGTCATCAGCAGATTCCAAGATCTGATGGATGTCAGGAGTGTGTATAGTTGGTGCTTGCCCTGTTGTACTAGTAGGACCATACACATTCCAGCACAGTTTTAACTCTACTGGCATTGCAAAACCAGTACAAGAAGTCACTGCTGTGTAACACGGAAACCAGGATAGTTTGAAGGGTAAGAGGTAAGAGGTGAGTATACCTGAAACCTGTCCATTTCAAACAGGGGTGTGTGTGGGATCTAGACACATTGGTTTTGTTCACTGAACATATTTCCTGATCAGTTCTCATTAGTCTCTTACTAAATGGTTGGACCTGGTCCATGCTGTTAGGAGGGGTGCGTGCTTGCCAGAGGTGCTTGGAGTGATTTGTGATGGTACCCTTGTGGGATCTCAGTCTAAAATGAGGGGAAAATGTTTGGATTACAGAGAGCTTCTAATAGTGCTGTGAGTTGTGTCCCCTGGCAGCCCTGTGCTTGGAGGCAGTGTCTGAAGGAGAGGTCTTTTTACAGGGAGAAAAAAGTGATTAAGTAGCCAATTTACCAAAAAGCCATACATAAAACCCTGCCTCTCCAAAGCTAATAGTCCTGTTTGTTATGTCGGAAGCAGCAAATAATGGCCATATTTGAGTCATAAAACCCTCTTTTGCTGGTGCATGCTAATAGAGTGTGTTACATGTTCAATTAACCAAACTAATCAAATGTGCTGAGAAGAAATACAATGGAAACAAAGGCCTGATCTATGCTGTTCTTTCTTGGATGTAGCAGTTGTTTTTCACATCCTTTCCTAGTAGTCCTTTGAGCAGATTTACCAGTGATATGCTAACAAATCCTTGACCAGTTTAAAAGTCAGGTTTGTCCCTGCAAAGTCAGAAAGGCTCCCCTAGGACAACTTACAAACATATTGGCCCTACCCTGTCACTGTGAGGTACAATAGGGAGGACTGACTATCTCCATCTTGGCAGTGTATTGACATCATGTATAGAGAAATTAAGCAAATCAAGAAGGAGCTAAGCCCAAAACCTGGATTTGGAGTGTGGGGAGGACAGACAATGTCCATGCACCATGGCATGAATTAAAACTCACCAGGAGACAAGCATAGTGCCTAGATCCTCTGCCTCCAAATGCAGCAATTTGTAGCTTTATTCTCCCTATTGAACTGTATCCCTTGCTTGGCCTGCTCCTGAGGCCCATCAAGAGATGGGCTCCCCAGGGCATACCCAGAGTCTGAGGTGTTTCCATCAAGGCAGTTTCAGCCCAGGTCAATGGAACATAAGTGATGGCACAGCCAGTTCTGGGAGGCAGGAGACATAAGATGACACACAGAGCCTGAATTAGCTCTCTGGTGTGTAGCAACTCTAAGACAGTCTTCAAACACAGAAAAACACTGATTTTTCTGTGGGCAGAGCTGAGCAGCTTTAGCAGGGAGATACAGGCCTGGTGTGTACCAGTCCCACAGGTAACAACCACCTCAGCCTTAGAAAGAAAGCCATGTTGCATCAAAGGAGGGAGATCATCTTGTAATGAAGTGACCAGCTCCCTGTGCTGGGGAGCGAGGTGGTCCAGGAGCCAGTCTTGTGCAGGTCTGTGAAAGCCCATCTTTGCCTTTCCTACATTTGAGCATCGAAGGGATCTCCAAAGCTGACTGAGGTGGGAGAACTGATTGTCGGGAGGCTTCTATTTGTTATGCAGAGAGAAATTTTATGGGTCTGCAAATAGAAAAAGGTTTAAAACCACCGCTCTAGATCAAAAGTGCTTCTCAAGAAGTTGCTTTTTCCTGCCACTAAGTGGCTCCAGATGTTGAAATATTCAACAAAATTGCTTTTCTCCCTTTTCTGTTTTATTTTTTGACACACTGAGTTTCACATAGTCAATCTGCAGCAATGAAACCCCAGTGCTCACCCCTGACTCCAAGCCACCCAAGTGCAATATTAAATATTAACTGAGAGAAGAGCTCGATTTGTAGCTTCGGTCTATTTTGATTTCTCTAAATTGCTTTCTTTTTCCTAAAACACGAGTTTCCTCTACACAGGAGGAACAGGGACGTTTCTCCGTGTTTGAGGCACGGTGAGATGGGTTGTGCTGTGCTCTGGGAAATGGAGCTCCTATTCTTTATTTGCTTGCAGTGAGAGACAGGGCTCATTGAAATGCTGGTGGCCTACATGAATGCCCCAACTTCTTGCCTTTACTCCATGCCACTGTGTCCTATTTCTGGCACTGTACATCTTTCCTATTCCCTTGGTCCAGGAGGAGATGGATGGTGGCAGTACACAGCCAGGAGTATAAGATGGCTGTTAGGACATGGGACAAAGGCTGCTTGAGTTCCCCTCCTGTGCAAATTCGGGCACAGTGGGAAGAACAGATGGTCACCATGCAGAAAGACTGCTTCCTCTCTAGGGTGCTGGGAAGCACAGTCAGTACAGCTGTAAAGAGGATTATTTGTGCCTGGATGGCTGCATCTCTCTTTGTTGTTTGGAAGTAGATCAAAACTACGTCACCCCCTGCAATAAAATTCATACATGTACGTAAATATGGATCAGATATGGGTCTGTTCCTCTGGGTCCTCTGTAAAGTCCTACTTGGTCAGTGCTTGAAAACCTTTTTCCTATAGAAAGTCCCTCCAAAAGTCAGATGCTTCATTCCTGCTCCACTGGAGCACAGCTCTCCCAGCTGCCACCAAGTGTGTGTCATTTCATTTCCCCCTCCCCAGAATAAAGCTGCACTGAACTATTTCTTCAGTCAACAACTGGTATTTTTCTCTGGGTTTGGGAGATTTGCCCCCAGGTTTGTTCTCAGTAACTCCAACTTCTTGGTTTTCCTCTCTAAAGGACAGAGATATTTTGGGAGCTTGGCTGTGTGATCGTGCCACTCTCCATCCACTTCTGCACAGGCATGTTTTACACAATTGCCTACAGTGATTTGGGAAGAATGGGCACCAGCACACTGCTATGGTCTACAGATCTGATAGGGAGATGCACAGCTGTCCTAAAGCCTTTTTGCTAATGGTTTTTCTCCCCATTTGGCTTTTGAATCCAAACAACCTGTTCCCAGTTGCATTGGGTTTGGTTCATTGTGGTGGGTATCAGAGCTGGGAAGTGCTCTCTTGCCCTTTGCAGCCATGGTGAGCTGAACGCAGTAGAGAAAAGAGAAAGGAAGGGGAGTTCCTGGCATTAAATATTTAGCAGCCAAGCCCTGGTGTTTTTCCATAGAGCAGAAGATCTTTTCATTTGTTCTGTTTGACTGTGCCTTTAGTATCTGCCAGGCTCTCTGGAGAGCAGCACTGAAAGTGTTGCCTGGGGCAAGATTTGATGGACAAATCTTTCTCTCTTTCTCTGTGCCATTAGAAAGGTCCAAATCTGTGTATCTTCGTGTAAGGGAAGCCTGCCCAAAGCTTAAAGAAATGAATCAGACCATTATGGTGTGAATGTGTGTGTTTGTTGGCCCTTGTAGCTTCACTCAGAATCATGCAGACAAAGCTGGTGAGTCACAGGACAGGCTTGCTGAGGTTGGAGAACTGTCAGATTGGCATGGCTGGGATGCATGGGCATGGAGCATCCTGGCTGCAGGAGCAGCCTGTGGTTTTCCCCACCCTGCTTTGTAGTCGTGCAGACCCAGAGGCTGTGTGCAAGCCAGGGGCTGCAGGCAGCTGGAAGATGATTCCTGGTAAAGCATTTATAAGGCTGTGTCACTAAGTTCATCCATGGGGCTACGGTTTGGGCATGATGAGGACCCTGTGCAGGGCAATAGATGCTCTTGCTTAGAAGAGGAGGGCAGAGCACTGCAGCTTTGGTGGTCTGGGAAGCTTTGACTGAGGGTTAGCCTGGACAGGTGAAGCAGCCTGGGCTTATGCTTCTTCCCAGTAAACTCCATCCTCTGCAATCCTGTGTCCCAACTCATCAGCTCAATGTAGTCATTGGGCTGCTTAAATATGTCCTTGCTGCAAGGGGTTTGGACCAGTCAGGGCAATACAGATTCTTCTTTTGTAAGTCTTCTCTTTCAATACAGAAAACCAGAAGGAAGGGGAATTCAATTAAAAAAAAAAAAAAAGAATTCTAGAAAAATGTTTAATTTTAGGTGTTAAGCAATAACAGAAACTTCAAAACGTTTGCAGAGAAGTTATTCAGTTGAAAAGCTGTTTTCCTCAATCACAAATACTTCATGTAATTCCAACCAGCTCTCCCTCTGAGGCAGAAAAGAAGCCAGGAGAAATAATATTTTCCAGCTGGAATAATTGTTGTTATTGTTTATTCTGCACTTTCCCAACTCCCTTGGGAACAGCAGAAAAGCTCTCAGGCTGGACTTTCTTCTACACCTTCGAAGTCTGTGCTCCAGGTGTTGAATGGGGCTGGCAGCAAGATGAGATGCTGCTTGCATCCCAGCAGGCCCCAACCATTCACCGTTGCCTATGCCAAGCTGGCAAAGGCATCTTTCAGTGCATCTAAGCACTGAAAGAGAGCTTAGAAAAGATGGAGAAAACAGAGAAGGAAGTATAGGTTCTGTCTTCCAATTTAAGATGAAGCTGTAGATGTCTAGGAGCATAGCTGAATGGTGTAGAAAGGTGGATAGTGAAGCACTGCGGTGCTTTTGCAATTTACTCTCTAGTGGTGAAATCACCAGTCAGCAGGTTTAAAAGAAATCATAAGGAAAACATTATTCCTCCCTGTGCAATGAAATTGTGGAACTCCCAGCTGCTGGATCTAAAATGGAGTGGGAAAAGGAAAGGACAAATTCATGGGAGACATCTCAATCAGGAGCTGCTGATGCTCAAGGGCTCGGGTGCCAGCCCCATCACAAATCCTGCCTTACACTTGCTTGGTTTCTTGAATGGTTTCCCAAGGTAGCTCTTAAGGATCAGTGTAGGAAACACTATCACGAGGGAATGGATTTGTACCTTCCCTCGAATGGCATCTCCTGCACTGTTTAATGGAAATCATGCTCCAGGTTAAATCCCAGATTTTAGGAAAACATTTCTAAGCCTTTTCCAGCTATTCCTTATCTGACAACGACTTGGTGAAGTCAAGAGGTTTATCCTCGTAGAAAAGCTTAGAGAAATCCTCTATTCACATGGGGTATTTCTCCCCTTGGGGAACTTGGGAATTTCTACTCTGAAAACTGCATCACCACATCCTTGGACCAGACTTCCATCACAGCATCTCGCAGATAGAATCAGCCTATGGTGAATGTGAGGCTGCCATGTAATTTTTGAAGCGTGTGCATTGCTGTGTTGCTACTTACATGAGTATATGGAGTTACTCAACTTGAAAACATCCCAGGAAGTCAAAACTGTGGCTCTGAAGGAAATACTTGACACCAAACTTGACAGGGTTCTTAGAGCAGTAGCACAGAGGCACTGGCACAGAGTTTGAAGCCCTAATATGCCCCCCTACCTCCCTTTTTTCCCCTCTCTTTTTTTCTGAGATTAAAAAAATGCAAAACAAAACCACAAAATAACCTTAAGAAGTGAGAAAACAAAATAATTTTGGCTGGGTAAAAAAGTATGTATTTGTGCCAAGGCCTTTCCCAAGTCATCACTGCAGGGTGGGTCAGGCTGGGGTATGTTTGGAGATGCTGAAGCTGGTTCATCACTGCAGGATGGCAAGCGAGGCTTTATTGTGGAAGGGACATACACAGGAGATGTGTTTTGTTCTGTTTCTTAAATCTAAACCGCCCTTGGTGTACAGCTAAAGCTAGTCCACCACTCATGGTGTTCCTGAAGGGAGAAAGCCATGGGGCTGGCCTGACTGGCCATCAGCTCCTCCGTTTCTGTTGCCCCATCCAGCCAGGCAGAGCCACGTGGTTCTGCCCTGGGAGGAGAAAGGGGTGAGATGTCCTGCACATAGGAAAAGGGTGATGTTGGGGTTTTCTCCATCCAGTTTATGTCCCATCCTTGTGGTCACTCACACCTAACCCCCTCTGAGCTGGAGTACAAGAGTCTTCCACCAGTTGCAGACCTCTCTTGCTGCATTCAAGGCAACAGCCTCTGCTGGGGAAGGATGTGCACCGTCACAGGACAGGCAGATATGATGTGCATTTTGTGCTGAGCACATCAGACATGCCTGGGATTTATGGAGACAGGACCATGCAGGTGGGGAAAGGGGACTGGTGTGTGGTAGGTGAGAACGGTTACACAAGGATTCTTGCATTGAGATTCCCCTTCCTTCCATGCACCTTTGTGCATCAGGGTTACCTCTACACAGCGAACCACCTCTGTTTTGTTACTGTGTGGATTCATCTGTAGCAGTTTTGTGCCTTTTAACAGCTAAAGAAAAAAGAATGAAACATTAAAGCTGCTTTTCCCACCTTGAAACCTGAACCAACCTGCCTGCTCCGAACCAGAGAGGCGTGCATTGTGAATATCTAGGGGGGGAAGGCTGTTTCTGCTTGACGTTTTGCCTCCAGAGTTTGGGAATTGAGCTTGTGCCACTAAAAGCAGGGAGTTTGCCCATTCAGTTCCATGGGAGCTGGTTCAGGCCCTGAACCTCCTGATGATGGGAGGGAGTGGGTGAATCTCTTGCAAAAACATCTTTGCTCTGACCTGTTTAGAGGGTGTCTGGGTACGGGAATTAGTAACATGGAATTTGCAGCACTTGGACTGAAGAACCTTTCCTCTTTGTTCAGTATTTCCTTATAACCACAAACTTCTTTTTTCATAGAGTTTTTTAGGATAGACTTTGCTAGATTCTCATTGCTTATCCAAAGAATGGACAAAAAAAAAAACCCTAAGGTATTAATGAAATGTTAGTTTGAATGCCCCAGGCTTAGTTAGGCATTGATTTTACAAATGTTTCTTAAAATGCAGACACGCAGATGACAGAGGGGAGATTTAGGTTAGCCATTAGGAGAAGTACTTCCCTGTGCTGAGGCCCTGGCACAGGTTGCCCAGAGAAGCTGTGGCTGCTTCATCGCTGGATGGGGCTTGGAGCAACCTCCTCTAGTGGAAGCTGTCCTTGCCCATGGCAGGGGATTGGAACTGGATGAGCTTTAAGGTCTCTTCAGCCAAAACCAGTCAGGGATTCTGTGATAGAAGCAATCCTTCTGGGTTTCTAGGGCAGAAAACAATGAGCTTCGCAAGCTTGCTGACCCAGGAGGCTGACAGTGTGAGAGCTCTGGGGCTGTTTTCCCAGTGCTGTAGAAGCAGCCTTGATCGAGACATTTAATCTTAGCGATCTCCCTGGAGTGGAGCAGCATGTGCTTCCCACAGAGTGGGGAACTGATGTTAGATGTTCATAAGGAGGTAACCCTTCCTGGAATTCCAGCATTTCTGTTCTGCCCTGCTTTCCTGGCTTTGCATTCAGCTTCCTGCCGAATGATATGCTTGGATGGGAGGGAAGCAGAGGATGCTGCTTGGGTTCAGCCTCTACCCAGACCCCAGGGATGAGCCCCCAAAGCCTTGTCCAAGACAAGCGCATCCTTGCCGCTGCTTTTCCAACTGGAAACCCCGACAAGCTGAGGAAGGAGGGGCTGGGAGAAGAGGGGGGGACCGCGGGGCGTCCCCGGCAGAGGGCACTCGGAGCCCGACCAGCGCTCGCCAGCACCGCTGAGCCTGGTGCCGGCCAGCACAGGGCTCCTTGCGCCTCCATAACTGGAAGGGGGGAGACCTCGAGGTACAGAACAGAACGGGAGGGCGCTGGGAAGCGGTGGGCACAGGCAGGGAATGCTGCTTTCATCACGCAGAGATAGATGCGGATGCAAGCAGTTACGGAGCAAACCCTTCCAGCCAGTGACTTGCCTTTTCTTCTTTGTACGGTTATACTGAATACTGAGGGGTATCAGCCTAAACTCCCAGCTGGTTATCCTCAGGAAGGAGGATGTTTATGCAGAATTCCTCCCAATATACTCACTGTGATAATCAGGCTGAACTCAATCCTTTGTAATGTTTGCTGCTCCCTGGCTACTTCAGTGTGGGGGGGGTACCTTGAGAATGTGTGCTCGAAAGCAGAGCAAAGACCTGAGGCAATAACTGACAATATCCCACAAGAAGAAATATGTGGTCACCAAGTATTTTAAGCCATGCAGAGGGGTTGGCTTGGGTTCACCTCTTTGCAAGCAAAAACTGCTTTTTGTTTGTTAGTTTTCACTCCAGCTTTCCACTCCTAGCCTCTCTCCATATTCTAGCTGCTGAGTTTATGTGGGTTTGGCAACCAAATCCAGTTCCATTCCACTTGGAGCCTTAAATCTCCCAATTCCCTCTTTATTCCAGATGCAGTAGTGGTAGTTGCAACTAATGTGTGAGGAGCTGAGATGGGATTTTCTTTTTGAGGGGTGGAAAAATCACTGATGACCCCTGGGCAGCCAGTCACTGCTTCTACCTCCAGAGCATCCTCTGTGCTCCCAGCAGGAGCTAAGGAAGCCACAGCCATGCTACAAGCATCAGGATCCCTTAACTTCATCCAGCACATCAGCCTGGGATGCTGGATATGCTTTATGCTTCTTCCATCAGCTGTAGGCTTATGGTAAAAGCTAGTATGAACTAAACCAGGCCTGGGGATAGGGTAGGAGGGAAACCAAGTTTCCTGGTACCAGTTTGAATGATGGCTGGAGCCCTGCACTGTGGCTGGTCCCCAGCAGGCAATGCAGAGGTATTCAGAATGTGGGGGATATTTCCTATTAGATTTGTTTAATAGTTTTGAGGTTGGTTAAATATGGAGTGACAAATTAATTCCAACTTAACTACTTCCCTCTCAGTCTTCCTGCCTCTCGCAGCTCCCCCATTGCCCTGTTAAATGAGACCAGCTGGTGGGACCAGGTCGGTTTGGCAGCTGTGATGGGCTTGTGTGCTGAACCCCACTGGTGGGTCCATTCTCTGTGGCTCTGTGCATGCCCATGTTCCAGTCTTCCCAAGGAGAAAGGGGAGAGGGAAGGGTCCTACTTAGCCAGAGGTTTAGGTAGACCTGAGCTCCAACGTGCACAGAGCCCTGGGACATGAGCTCTTGGGGCAACTGTGGGAAGTAGTGTAACTTTGTTGAGCTATTTTAGGTGTCAAGGCACAGGTTTGAGTGTGTGTGACTCAGCTGCTCAATAGAGACATCTTTTTCTCCTCTGAGAGCAGACTGTGTGTGAGAGACACAACTTAGGAGACGCAGGACAAGGGATTGGCACTGAATCCCCAGATGGTGCCTCTTTCCCTGGCTGGAAGGGGTGAAGCACCAAGCTCCATAAATAAGCTAAGGCAGATAAGCAATAGTATGGTTTGCATTGGTCCCTTCATGGCTGTGCCCAACTATGGGAGGGGCACCCTGAGGATGGACTCCACAGCTGTAGGAATTGCTGTGTAAAGGCCAGCCTTGGCTCTTCATCCTGCTTCTTTTAAAGTCAGTGGAGAAACCACCCAAAGGTGACTCATTCTGTCCCCCTTAAACATCATCCTCCTGTTTTAACCCTGGCACGCACATTGCCAGTCAGCTCAAGTGAAGCAGTTGAGATCTGTGGGATCTAAATACTTCAAAGACCCATTTCATGGGTGTCAGTGTTTAACTTCTGAGCCTTGGATCCCTTATAACGGTGTAGTCCTCCTGCTTTCCCAGAGGAGGAGAGGTGGCAGAGAGCCTCCTCCTTGGCCATGGGGAGGATACTGCAGGGCCTGAGCCCTTTTGTTGCCTCTCTTGATGAAATCCTATGGACATCAGGAAATATCAAATGCATTGCTTTCACCTTGGGGAGGGTTTATGGGCATTCGTGTGCACATGGTGGTTCAGCAAGTGCTGCTTAATGGTCCTTCCTCCAACAGATGTGCTGCTTTCTATTTCCCAGGTCCTTTGCTTCAGCTGTTTGCTTTTCCATAACATAACACATGACATTTCTTACCTGCTATCATCCCACTGATCATCTTATTAGCTTAGCCACAAAATATCAAGGACCAAATCTTCAGCAAGAATCAGAGTAGCCTCGTATCCTCTGAGGATCTGAATTCATTCCTCTTAGTAAGACAACAACAACAAAACCAACAACGAAGATTGCATCTTCTCTGCAGTTAAGTTAATTATTTGTGGTCTGGATCTGGCAATACGAGAGGAAATTAGCCTAGTCCTGATGACTGGATGTTATTAGCAGCGTATGAGGTCCATCTTTGGTTTGCTGAGGCCCACACTTGGGTTTATTTAGCACTGTCTTTCCTGGACAGACACACTGTGGGAGCTCACATTAATATGTTGGCTTTCTGACTGTGCAGCCCATTCTCCTGCACACACTGGAGGCAAAGCTTTGCCGTTTCAGTTGAGTGGACTTTGTACAGGCTTTTTCAAAGCTTCCTCCACAGATGCTTTCCCATTTTTTGAGTTCCTCTTGGAGTTTTGTGCTGGGATAAATGCGAGAGGGCTTGTCCTCAGATGGTGCAGGCTGGCCTAGCGCCACGGACTGCGGGAGAACTAAGCCATTCTGCTCAAGCAGAAGATGTGCTGCTCAAACTTCAAAAGGCCACCCACATGCACTTGCTGAGCTGGAGGTCTAAATTAGCAAAAGCCAGAGTTTTTCACATGGTTTTCACTCTAAGCCATGAAATTATCCGTATGGCTCGCAAATCCTCCAGGAGTCCTTGAACCTCAGTGCGTAAGGAGCGTATTTCAGGTCTGTAATGCAAGCAAGTATCAGGGAAAGTTTCATCTTCCTCTTGACTTGGATGAACACTGGCTCGATTGTAAAGAGGTTTTGTAACTCAAAATAGAAATTACTGCTTCAGGGAGGGCATTTGGTTTCTTTCTGCTATTTTTAATAAGGGGAGTTGTTCATAATCAGAGACCCAAGCACATTACTAAGCCCAAGAGCATTGCTAAGTGCACTGGATATTGTCTTTGTGGCAAATGTGATAGTAACAGTTATAAGCACAGCTCCTCATTGTGAGTACTTGGGAGCATTACTGGAAAGCCAGGAAGTCACTCGGTTTCAATGCTGCGACCTAAAGCTCTGGAAAGTAACCTTCATTGCCATCTGCCAGCATTCAAAGGAAGGTTGTTTCTCAGGCAAAGAGTATCTTCATTTCCAGGCTATTAATGGTGTCCCAGCTTCAACCCACCTTTCTAAACCCTGCTTGCTTAGTGTGTGACATTGCAGTGAGGTTTAGAGTAGGACAGTTACACCCCAAAATGCTCTACCCTGTCTTACTGGCCATGGGGAGAGAGAAGGGTTGGTTGCTCTTAGAGATACTTGCATGGTAACACCTGTGTTTGTTGCTGAAGGCTTACCTCATATTTAGGAAAACCAAACTCACTGGGGACTGGGCAGAGCCATTGCTTTTGAAGCAGTGAACCACCAAAAGCAGTCTGGCAGGTCACTGGGAGCCTGGCATCCAGGCTGCTGCTTGGCTGTGGGTGGTGCTGGAGTGGCCTATCTCTGCCAGCTTCATGGGGTGGCTTTGGCAGGAGAATGGGCATGAGCTCCTGCGACTGGTATGTCAATGTGGGCTACTGCTTGTGGTCAGGCTGCTCTCTCTGATCTCTGCATATATACAAGGGGTAGAGAGGTAAGGAAAGGAGCCCTCAAAGCCAGATCATTGTATTAAGAGTTGTCCCAGAGCTTTTCTGAGTCAGAAGAGTTGTGCTATTTGCCACAATTTAGGCCCTAGTCACACATATATTGGTCTTACCCAGTGCCACAGAAGTTGACACCCACCTGAGTTGACACCCTGTATGTCTGGATACACACAGAAAGACATCAAAACGATCCAGGAAACAGGATTGTATGATACATGACTGAAGAGATGATGCTCCTGAGTTAAAACCAGTGCTGCAGTACTTTTTTAAGGTCAGGGACTTGCACTTTGCAGGAAGGAGCTATAGAAAGAAGTGCCTTGCACGTGTGCAAGATCAGCCTTGAAATCAGTTCAGCTATTAGGAATAAAAGGCTGAGTGTGATTTTCCAGGGAATCACAGCTGGCTCTGACCTTCTTGAAGGTACCGAACAGACAAGACAGTAATTATTTCTTAGCAATGGGGTCTTCTTTACAAAGATATCATATTTTTCCTCTCTCAGCTGCAAAATGTTCCTACATCAGCCCCATTCCTGGGCTATGGAGGGATATTGGTTGTGTTCAAAGAGCAGGGGGAGATGAAGCCACTGCCTGTTAGTGAAGGGAGGTTGTGTTTCAGGGCTGTGCTGGTTCTTCGCATCTCTGATCAGTACAAAAAGGTACACCTGGGCCTTGAGAGACACTCTGGGGACAAAGAGGCTGCTAATTCAGTCCTGCAGTGCATAGAGTAGGTATTCCCCTTTCCCTGGTACCTTCTTACCAAGCCAGATGGGCAGTGCAGAGCCAAATGTAGGTTCCTTTGGACATCCCAAGCTGTGGTGCTGTCGCTAGGTGTGGAGTGCTGTAAACTGTGTGACAACAGAGGATGGAAATGGAGCTTGCCCTCGGTGAGGCACAATCCTACAAATTTTTCCCCTGTAGGAAATCCAATATATTTTATCCTGTTTGTCAACACGGTTCATTCTGAGAGAGCCTGGAGTCTGTGGCCAGCAATTAATGCCACTTAAAAGCTTTTCAGGGGGATAATTGCCTGTTGTTCTGCAGGCATCACTCTCATTCACATGCTAATGGCTGTCAGGGGCAGTGGCCATTCCCACATTGGGGGCCAGGTATGCCCCGCTCCCCTCGCCTTGGGAAGAGGCTTAATGGGTCTATTGTCCCTGAACAAGGGCAGCAGGGAAAACCCCCTGTCCCTGAGGAAGCCGTGGAAATAATCCTCATCAGTCTGTGTCACTTTGGCACAAAAGGCAAGAGGGTGGACAAAAGGAAAGAAGGGGGCATCCAGCACAAGGGGGTGGAAGTCAAGGTGTCCCGTGTTGGGGGACTTCACAAGAGAGCTGTGCCAGGCTCATAAGCAAAGGCTCACTGCAGCGCTATGGAATCCATGGGGATTTTCCCAGCCAGATTCACACTGAAATCAGATTACACTGATTTCCTATTCTCAGATCTCAGATGTTCACCTTTGCTTGCTCCAAAGATCACATTCACCATGCCCTCACCGTGATGTTCTCATGTGCTGTTGGCCAGTGCGGCACCACATACTCTGCCTTGCTGATGGTCCATGAATCCTTCTGTTGCAGACCTGGGTTGAGAGATCCCTGCACTCCCTCCTTCCTGAAGGCTGCTGCTCTTTCAGCTGTGCAGATGGAGCTGGTTATGGGTTTTTAAGGTATGGCTACCTTTCTTTGTAGGTCCAGTGTACAGGAACAGAGTAAGAGTCCTTAGCTCTAGGCAGGACCACAGCATGAAGCTGTTGATGTCCAATGGGTAGGTTTAGTTTTGGCAGATTCAGCATCAGAGCTTACATGTCCAAACACTGGTGCATCAGCTGTCCTCTGTGAGTGGCTAGAACTCAGAGGATAAGGAACCTTTTTTCTTCTCAGTTCACTCCCGTTTTTCTTGTCACTCTAGTTTCCCACTGAGGTTGGGCTCATTTGTGATGGAGTTTACATGATTAAGTTAAGACTTCTCCTGCTTCCTTCTGGGATCCCTAAGTATCTGGTCTTTACATACCTTATACACTGTGGTAGGCTGGCCACAATGAAGCTGGCTGGAGGTTGTCCCAAAAGATGCTCCTCTTTTCCTCTGGGTTTTTTTGTGCAACCTAATGAAACCCGGGTTTGCAAACTCTGGGATGAACAACCCAACCCCAAACGCCCCTTCCCTCTGCAAACAAAGGAGCTGGGTCAGTGAGGAGAAAAGGTACTTTCTGGGGGAACACATGCTCCTCTCTATGAATCCATGAGGAAGAGGGAGGGGGGCATCATTTAACAGCCAGGGGTGTCTCTGTAGTCCCTTTATGAGGGTTTTGTTTTGGAAGCCTTGGGAAGGATGCCCTCTCCTCCCCAGCTGCCTGCCTCCTTTGGAGGCCCTGTTTGTTGAGCCATCCCAGGGGGGCTCCCCAGGCTGTCAAAGCCCCCAGCCCCTTTTGTGCTGCTTTCCCAGATGGATTTCATGTGGGTTTGTTGGGGGCTCCCCTCACCCCAGCAGCCCCAGTCCCACCCTGCGGCCGCAGGCCACTTCTGTGGTGGAGGCAACCCAAGAAAAGACTGTGCCACTTCCCTGGAGACAAAAGCCTGTTTTCAAACAGGGCTAAGAGAAACTGTTTCTATCTTAGGCCTTTAATGACCTGAACTGTCCATCTTTTGGGGAAAAGCAACAATAAAAAGGCCTTTTGCTGTGTTTCTGCCACTGCCACATTCGTACTATGATTCAAGCTCGGCATCCATCCTCATTTATGATGCCTATTAAAATGAAAAGGTTTTATTAGCCACTTTTAGCAAATCTTGCTGCTTGCAATAGGCAGGCACGTTTGCAGCAGCAGTTTGTATTTTCCCTGGGAGAGGAGTCCTGTGCCCTGTGTATTTCAGTGTTGAATAAATAGTCCTTCATGTTGTATGCGGTGGCTCCGGGCGCCCCGCTGAGATCATGTCCTTAATACAAACAATACGACACATTTATTCTAAGCTGACCGCGCTGACCCCCAAAAGTTTGTTCCCTCTGCTGGGACTCCTCGGCCTTTTCATTCAGCTGAATGGCCAGCACAAAGACCTTGTCGCATCTACAGTCCCTTCCTAAACAAAACTCCAGGAGGAAGGGGGAAGGAGTGTTGGGAGGGAGAGGAAGAAATAGGCAAACATTGACCCCTCCACCTCAAATAAAGTGGAGGAATTTGCATTTTAAACCTTAAGATGCTCGGCCTGGTCTCCCTGCCTCTCCTCCGGTTTGACTCCCCTTTTGCAAACACCCTGAGAAGCTCTGGGCTTGCAGCATCCCAGCGGAGCGGCTGTCCCGGCACTGGGCAGCATCCCCTGCTGCGAAGAAAGGCTCCTCTCAGCTCTCCTTTGCATTCCTATTTTTCCATAGATGAGAAAAAGAGAGAAAGAGCTCTACTTAATGAGGAAATACATGTTCTCTCCCCCTTCCCCCATGCCTGGTCCCTGCCGGTTTTGGATGCAGGCGTGCGCTGGGGAGCTGCTCCAGGTTTGTGAGTGTTTCCCATGGCCCCGGCTCCTCTCCCGGAGGTCACTGTGTGCTGTGTCAGGGATGGACAGCTGTTTGTGGCAAACAACCTCCGCCACTGAGGTTACAGTCACCAGTTTTCAGGCAGACACTGAAATCAGTGTTGATTTATTGTGATACCATGTGGGAAACAGCGGGGCTGGCACTGCTTTGTTCCAGGTTTGACTGTCCTTCAGGGCAAGACCTGCTTAGGGGTCAGTCTCTCCTTAGATGCGATGCAAAGTGTATTTGCATGTTCACTGGACTTCCTTTCTAAAGCGGTCATTTCAGTTGGGAACCTACCTGGCTACTGAAACATTATAATGTCTTCTCCTTGGAACTGTGCTCCTCTCTTCTTGTCCCGAACTTGGGCTATCTTAGAGGCAGCATGACACAGCTTTAGTTAGCAGAGTTAATTTCCTGGGTTGGTAGTACCACGGTACTGAGGTGTCAGTCAGGGCCCTGGTGTTTCCCTTCTTGCTGTGTTAGGCTCTATTTGGGTATACAGCACTGAATCCAGTAACTGTAGGGCCTCCTGTTCCTGATGTATGATAAACCTTATGGGACAGGACTCCTGACTCCTTGCACCAGCCCCTCTCTTCACCTTGGTGGGAGGATCCAGGCTAATTCTTCACATCACCTCTGAGCTCTCACTGAGCCTACAGACATTTTACCAGTTTAGCTGCGAACAGTGAACATGATTTCTCCCTCTTTTTGCCTTTCTGTTTTCCCCTGGAAAAGCTGCACAGTTGGGATGCCTCATGTGGATTTAGTTAAATGTGTGAGGGAGCTGCCTCCTGGTTTTCTTTCCCTATTCATGCATAAAGCACTTTTACCTCATATGGCTGAACCTGCCCTGGAAGGTAGGGCCAGGGCTGTCCCTTTTCAGCCTTCTGGCATGTCCGAACTGCCACCACCTGAGCATCACATGGAATTTAACCAGTCTGGACCTTCACCTGTAAAGGGGGCATGACTCTACCTGCCTCCCTGCAGGGATGTGACAATGAGGCAGGAATATCTGCTGTGTGGTTGCATAGCTCATTGCTGAGCTGAGCTGTTCTTGTATTGCGGAGGCTGTGGCATGGGCACATCTCTCCTTTGGGTATTGCTGGAGCACGGCCCTGACCTGTGACATGCCACGCTGCTGGAGGGGAAGGTGTTCTCGTCCCTGCAGGCTGCCAAAGGGCTGTGGCTGAGGTCAGGTCTGTGCTGGAAGCTTTTGTCAGCATCACAATATCACTGCATTGACCAGAGGGCTTTTCTAGAGCTGAAACCCAGCCCAGGACTTGGCTGTAGTGGTTTAATGTAGTTTTACCAGCAGAAGTAGCTAAACTAAGCTAAGGGGGTTGCCCATAAGGTATCTCTATAAGGTTTGCTCATGTGTGCACCCTGCCTGGTAGGTTTCACAGTCCAATTGCATTGGTGCTGTGGTGGTGCGTGCAAGCATAAACCAACCTGCAGTGGGGTAACTGGGAGGATGAAGATGTGCATCCTTAACCCTTGCAGCAGCGCTCTGGACTCCTGAAGTGCTGCTCTGTGAAATGTTCTCTTTATTTTGGCCTTTTCCTTGCTTTCCACTAAATTGTGAGCTCCTTTTTGCTGCCACATCACTGTGCAAACAAACATGTTTCTGTGTGCTGCACTTCTCTCAGAGGCTTGATGGCTTTTTCTTTATGTGTACAAGGAAACTGGATGACCATTTCTGTCTGGAATCTGTTCTTTTATCTCTTTTTATGTGCTTCTTTCCTTTCTTCCCCGAGCTCATTAAGAAATCAATGAGTGGTTCACTATGGCTTTGCTTAACCTGATTCTGGAACTATTTCTTCCCCTTGAAACGTGAACCAAGTTCTGAAGTTGATTTTGCTGCTTTTGCATTTGCTTATTTCTGTATAATAATATTCTCACTGTTACATCTTCTTATATCAATTCACAATCAGTGAGAAGTACTTTGCTTGGAGCATTCTGTCTTTTTACTTTTACTTTTATGCTCTGATCTGGAGTTAGAAGCCTAGACCATTGTTTTTTACCCACCTTGAGGCCCAGCTCTGACTTGGTTGTTTACCACTGGTCCTACTGCACATAGTGCCTTAATACAGAGAAATGTCAGCATTTGAACAATGTAGTCATGTGTTCTCAGAAACATACTGGCTACTTCTTTGTTTCTCATTTCATACCCAATGGATGATGATGCTCAGCAGTGTCAAATCAATATGCAACACATAAGCCCAATCTAGACAGTGGTTACAGATGTAGGACCCCTGTGACAGAAGGTTAATACCTTGACTGTCTGTGTTGTAGGAAAGGCTCTGTGTTCAGCTTTGCCTTCAGAACTATGGAGCTTCTGGGCAGCAAATGAAAGACTGATCTTTGCCTATGTGCCAGGAGCCTGAGGGGTCAACACTGTGCAGCATGTGGCTGAGACAGCAGGCTAAAGCTGCAAGGGAAGATGCATCAGCTGGTGGCCAGCCCCTGGCTGCAACCCCATTCTGCAAAGAACAGGCTGTTGGTACTCTGCTCACTCCAAATAGCATTTGGCCTTACTTCCTGGCATCCATCTTTCATCCCCTAATGCAACATTGTCCTCTGATGCACTGTCCAGTCATCTCCCATTGCAGGATGGGTGGCATCCCTACCTTCAGAGCAAAGAGGTAGTCTCAAGATTTCTGGAGACCCTATGGCAAATGAAGGATGCCATCATCTCCCATGAACAGAGCATCGTGTGCTAGGAACAGGTTGCAAATGATCACATCTGACCTGCTGTTTTTGCCTTTCTTGGTCATCCAGAAGAGACCAAACAAGGGCTGATGCACTTGGAAGGGAAGGGCTGGCTGGAGGTTTGGGGAATGCTGGATAGCAGACCCAGGCCCGACCATTGAGTACACCTATCATGCTCTGAGGGCTCATCCCAGAACAAGATCTCATGAAGTGAGGCTGTAAGGGATGTGTGGGTGATGATGGACATACAGGAAAAGTATCTGTATACACATCATATCTTGTGTCCCATGTGTAAGGTCTGAAACTAAAGGCAAAAACCAAAATGCAAGAGTTTGCAGTGTTGCCTGGTGCTTCCTATGAAGCTCTTTGTGTTTCTCCTCATACAGAGACATCTGAAAACAAACATAAACTCATGAGAACTTTATAACCAGAGCCAGGGAGGAAGAGCTCTCAGGCAGCCTGGGTCTGACCAGGCTATGCCAAGTTTGGGGACTGGAACTTGGAAAGGGAAGATTGTCCATGTAGGCAGGTTTTCCTTTATCTCCCCCTCCTTTTTTCCCCCTAGTTGTTTTGCAAGCCCTGAAAGGAATAGACTCAATGTTATTCTAACTTTAAATGGAAGGAAGGGGGGAGGTGATGAGAGCAGAGAAGGAAAATCCATTTGCTGCACTACTGTCAGCCCCTTAGTTTTCCTTCAAGTCTGACAGGCCCAGGATTAAAGGTTTGGTTACAATGGCCTGACAGTACACATTAACAGCCCTGAATGTCTTAACAACCCTGCTACTGGAGATGCATTCAGAAGAGTCTGTGAACTGCTTTTCCCTTTAAAGCTCCTGCTAGACCATGTTGTCCAGTGAAATCTTTTGTGGTTAATGTATAGACTTTTCTTTCTAATTCCTAAGCATGTACATACACAAGCCCCAAATTCTTTGCTGTCTTCCCATAGGTTTTATGCTTACCTCTCCTTTAACCATTCTACTTGTGCAGAGTGGCCTGCTCTGACTGCACAGTGAGTTTATATCTCCCCTTTTTAATTTTAGCTAGACTTTCCCCTAGTGTAAATGCACAAGAGCTCACTTGCACGGGTGGAGTTAAGAGGATCTATTCCAGCTGAGGGGCTGGACATGCAAAATAAGGTTTTTTCCCTCTGAAAAAAGGAAAAAGAGCCTCTGATCAAACAAAATCCCTGTATTGATTGGCTGCATTTGCATCATAAAATGGAATTCACCAACCATGGCGTTGGCGTGGATGGTGAACTGATGGACAGTGATTGTAATAACCAGGGTGTGTTGGTATTCACAATGCATAATGATGAAGTTTACACCGGGCTATTTCCAGGCATTGGCAGGACTGAGGGGCATGTTTCCCCTCCGTCAGTCTCCAGGCAGCAAACCTCATTTGATTAGCTTAATTTGTATGGGGGCAGGGGAGGAGGAGGCCTGCTGTTGATATAATCCAGCAAGAGTCCCTGGAAAGGGTCTGGAAGCTTTAGTTTAACTGAACATCTCCCATCTGCATCCCAAATCCCTGCATCTTGGTCAGAAACTTGCACTTGGCTGAGGAAGTGCTGCTGCCTTCAGACATCTCCCTTACTGGCTTAGCTGGGCATGGGGTTGCTGGTTGTGTTAAACCCAAGCAAGTTTGGCTTTTGTGCTTTGACTCTGTGTGATAGTGACCCATGCTTTAAAACCAGAAGGGCTTTGGTTCAGTCTTCATTGCTGTATTAAAACTGTTGGGGTTGGTGGTAGTTCTGAGGTGGCATCTAGAGACCTTACACAGGAGTGGTGGCCCTTTTTTCAGGGTGTACAATGTGGAAGGAGAAGACAAGACAAAATGTACCTGGTCTGTGATGGATGGAAGATTGCTGGAGCCAGGGAACAATTCTTATACTGTCAGTTAAAGAAGATGGGTGTGGAAGTGGGCAGTCCCCAGCGGATGAGGGGTGGGCATTGTGGAAGATAAGTCAATCTTGAGGGGTTGGAGTGGTTGCATAGTCTGGGTGAGAGTAGAGAGGGGACATAATCTAAGGAGAAACCTGATTAGAAGAAAGTGATCTGTGAAAGGGGGGGGTGTTGGAGAGGGGGATAAATGAGAATTAATTTAGCACCAAATCAAGATGTCAAGAACAAAATTAATCAGGAGACAAGGTTAATTAATTAATACATCCTTAAACCATCACAGCTACATCAACACTACTGGCATTAATCAAAGCACTAAGACTACTGAAGAAAAGACACTGTTGAATTGTTCCTACACTGA
Organism: Neopsephotus bourkii; assembly: GCF_033783945.1. NCBI lineage: Eukaryota > Metazoa > Chordata > Aves > Psittaciformes > Psittacidae > Neopsephotus > Neopsephotus bourkii. The sequence continues at coordinate 7,283,189 of NW_026902223.1, forward strand.
TGTTAGGTGTCTGGAAGTGATGAGGGAAAGAGAGTTTTGTTTGAAATACCAACACGTTGTGGGGGGAATTACAAGCCCAAAATGTTAAAATTGCTCATTATGATTTGTTTTAAAAGTAGAAAGTGGGCCAAAAGGGTGGGTGGGCTGTGAATAGCAGTATCTGTTTCTTAGACACTGACAGCTTTGAAGCATGTGGCCTAACTCATAAGCTAATAAGGCCCTAGGAGATGCTGCTGACATGAGATCTATATAGATGTATATTGACAGCAGCCCTCAGAAAGTAAAGAAGTGACAAGTGATAAAAGAAGCTCATCGTGACTCTCTTGGAAGTCACTCTTTTGCCCAGTAAGGTGTTAATCTGACACTGCTCCTTAGTTACATGAGCCTGGTTGCCTTCACCATCTCTGCTGGAAGAAGGATGGAGGGCTGATATCCAACAGAGAAGCAGTGTCAGGCACAAGGATGCAGTCTGACTGGTGTTTGCTTCCTCTTTTTGCCAGTATCTTTGAAAATGGAAACCTGATTTGCAAGCTGATTGATAGAGACTGTTCTGTGCTTGTATACGGTGGACACAGGAGCTTCATCTCAGTGCATCTGTCTGTAGGTCATAGAATAATAGAATAGTTAGAGTTAGAAAGGACCTTACCATCATCTAGTTCCAACCTCCTGCCTCATTCGCCTTCCTGCTAGTGAGCAGAGATGGCAACTCCACCAGGTATAGCCTCCTATTTTGATGTGGGCCAGCTGGTTTAGACCAAACTCCTCACCTTTTAGTCAAAGAAGGTGACTTTCACCCTTGGATTTTCCATATGGCGTTTGACTGATTAGGCCTTGACAGATACCAGATTGGAGGTTTGTCATTTGCCTCTAGTGTTTCCGCAGCTTTCCCAAGGGATCTAGGCGGGTAGTCCTGATGCTGTGCAGTATTTCCTTCAATGATCTGGAAATGGACATACGTGTTCATACATTGTTCTGGAGAAATCAGGCAAAAACTGATGAGGGCCAGGAGCGTAAAGCAGTCAGGAGTGCTTTGTGAAAGCATTAAACCCCATTAAAATCAATGTGCTTGCTATGGTTAAAGGTGGAGATGGAGGAGCAAAGAGTGCAGGCAATTCCCTCTGAGTGAAATATGAGTGAATGGGAGTGGGAAGCATTTATCAATCTGGATCAATTAGAAGTTGAAGATCGCAGAAAAAATGATGAAGGAAGCAAAAGAATAGTGGAGGGAATCCATGGGCAGTGGTGTTAAAGAGGGAGAGATTTCTAACAATATTTTAAACAGAAAAGATACAATTATCAGTAGCTTTGACATCTTCTTCTTTGGGACGGTGATGTACAGAAACCAGAGGCATTCAGTCAGTATGTGTCTTGTATTTGGGAAAAATCAGGTGGCGTATTCCTGTTCTGGGATGCTAATGGTGCAAACTTCACTGTTGCAAGCCCAGCAAAAGTATTGGCAATCCATGGGAAGAGTGGGTGTCCTGGTTTTGGCTGTGATAGAGTTATGTTTCTTCTTAGAGTTAAACCACAACAGTAGAGAATAAGAATCATGGTTTTTAATAGAGCTGACACTTCTGAAGAACTGCTGCCTCAACATAGAGTGTGTGTATTTATATATGTATATATATACAAACACACACACACACTTTTTTCTCCCTATTGCTGTAAATTGTTAAGACAGGAGGGTTTACTCTGCTCTGGTTGTGCCACAATTATTGGTCCTGATGCAGGAATCAACGTGGGGTGGTCCCCTGACCTGGGCTGCTCAACAGGTCAAGCTAAAGAATCACAAAAGCCCTAAAATCTATGAATAACTGCAGTCCTTCAGGAGTCAGTGCCCCCGTTTTATAGCAATCTGGTGAGGGGCCTTAAACGGGTGACGAGGTAATTTCCATACAGTTTAACTCCCTCCTATCAGGAGACACAGGGTAAGGGGGGATTTGACCCACAGTAATGTTGTGAATCTCTATATGATTTGCAGACTGGCCTGAACGTGCCCATTTGAGTCTGGTATTCTGTGTATTGAACCAGCAAACACTGATACTTCAGAGAGAGGATAAAAAGAGTCAAAGCAACCCTTAATGCATCTAGCAGTAACTCATGTGGAGAGGGTGGATGGGGGTAAAAGTCACTTCTCTGACCACTGCAGGTGATCGGCTTGAGAGGTGTGATTACCTCTCCCGTCTTCGTATGCAGGCTACAAACATTTATTAATGGTCATAAAATACCCTGCCTGGTTTTCAAATCCAACCAGCAATGTATGACTTGACCACCATAAAGCTTGTCTCAAAACCACCACAAAAGGTTTGAATTACTCCTGGTGGCAATAAAAGCATTCTTTTGGCTAATGCTTTGCTTTATTGTTGGCTTTTATTTTTCTCAGTCCCCCTTCCTACCAGCAAGACATAAACAACGGGGTCCGAGTTGTCGTCCCCAGCCCCCTCACACCTATAGTAATGAGATCCAGGAACCAGCAAAATGGACTAAACAGGAGCAGAATAGTCGTGGAGGTGGCTGGTTAGCGATAAGCACAGATTGCCTGGTGTTAAAGTGTTGCTTAGAGAGATCCCTTCTCTTTGCAACCCAGAGGGCTGCAGTCGTGTAAAAATGTTAATCTTGGGGGAAAAATTAGAATTCACACATATTATATTATATTATATTATATATCCATTTCATGGATGAATTCAGGACCACTAATGTACTTTTTATTCAACGGTGATTTGTTTAGCTTGCTTTTCAAGCTATATTAACTTAGAGCCATTTCCAGACAAGGGCATCTGCACAGGAGCTGATTGCAGTTTAACATGTGCCCACCTTAAACGTTCTTCTGTAGTTAATTCAGAAGAACTTTTGTCTTTTGACAAAACCTCTTAGGGAATTAAGCAGCCTGATATTAATTGGCAGCTGTGTACCAAACATCCCATGACCATAGGTTGAATTCCTCCTATATATCTGTTTTCAGGAGTCTGAATTTTATGTTCCAGCTAGTTCAGGACTGGGCCTGAATTGGGGGAAATGAAGGGGCTTTTGGGTCCTCTCCCCTGGCTTAGGCTCTTTACCTGTATTATTGGGTCAGCATGAAGTAGGGACCTCCATAAGGGGATGATGGGGCTGGGAGGACCATCACCTCATTATTTCTTTCTCCATGTATGTCCCAGCAGTGCTGTCCCACAGGTTGGGTCATTGATAGCCACTCCCACTCTCCTCTGATTTACCAGATGCCTCAACGCTGTGTTTAGGTGGTGTCAAAGGGTCTTTTGGTTCATGTTTCCTTGCCTTTATCGCTGCCTGACTTGTGTAAGCAGTTGTGTGGGGCAGGCAAAGGCGGAGGTGGACAAAGAGCATTCCCGGCTGAACATGAGTAACTTCTTGAACAGCTCTAGGTAATGCCCAAGAGGATGCTGCAGTCATAGCCTCTCTGCATCAGGAGCCTTCTTTCCCTTGTCTCGGCTCCAGGGAACCCATGTGAAGGCGGGGAGGAAGGGCAGAGCAGTGGGATTTGCACCGTGGTGCGCTAGCTGGAATGAGTTATGGAAATCCTTAAATCCTCCTAAGAAAGGGCAGTTAAAGCTGAACTGAAAATTAAACACTAAGCTGGTACAAGCCACCTCACCTATAAATCCAGTCCTGGTGCAATTTATTCCTGCACCACGCTTCCTACATGAATGGGGATTTACGGTGGGTGAATTCTCGCATCCCCCTTCCTCCAATAACATCTGCAGGGCTATGTAAACTTGCACCATGCCAAGGGTGTGCTTCCAAACCTCCACCAGCCCACAGCCCGGAGCAATGATGGGCAGAGAAGGGGGAGAAGAGAACAGGGCTGATTTAGTAATGGCAGAGAGCCGGAGGCACCGAGCCCCTTTCTGTGTGTGTGCTCAGAGTGTTTGGATAAAGGCATCTCCTAAAGGGGGAACTTGTTTGGTTTGGACTTCATTGAGTGAAAAGCTCTCAGCCCCATGAGTGCTTAGTTATTCTCTTGTCTAGTGGCTCCTCAACAGCCCCCACCGATGGGGAGGAGGCTTCCTATTTGTGAAAGTGGCCCTGCTTGTTGAAATTCTCTAGTGACTTAAATTTATTGGTTTTTCCTGAGGTCCAGCCATTTGCATTGCAAACAATGCCCCTTCTCTACCTCCCCCCTCCCTTCCCCAGCCAGAACAATGTGCAGAGCTGAAATAAAGCCAGGCAACGCAGGCTCTTGAAACGGAGTGCGATTTCTTTCCGCATGAGCGGGGAGGTGGAAGTTTGCTGCCTTCTGGTCCCACTCATTGAGGCAGAGGATGTCTGTGAAAGGGGAGGGAGGGAGCTGGGGGAAGAAAGAGGGAAGGAGGCCTGCTCATGGATGATGCTCGGAGATCCTTTTTGCTTTATTATTTATAACCTCTTCCGCTCAAAAGGCCATCCTGAGGGGAGATTAGTGCTGGTGGATCCATGCGTACCTCTCTCACTCTTCACCCCATAGCATCCCGGGAAGGATGCAGGGGATGGGGAGCATAGTGTGTGTGAGTGTGCTCTAAAATCATCCGTGTCTGGGAAAAGGTGAACTTTTGTCATGCTTCTGGGGGCAACTGAGCAGCTTGGGTCAGTGTGAGCTCAGTTAAACATGCAGAAAGCTGCTGTGGGAGAGATGTGCATTTAGATGTACGTAAATGAGGTGTAGGAGCACAGCGGCAAATGAACACAAGTAGTCCTTGCCTATGTCAATTTTAAGGTCTGATTTCTCCTCTCATGTTGGTTCAGGGAGCTTCTGTGTCAATTCACTCACTTGGTTGGAGCTTTATCCTTATTTATGCTGTGCTGGAAGGAGGATGTCCCCTGGAGGTGCTCTGGTCCTGCTGGTTAGCTAAAAGCTGCAGGATAAGTGATAGCAACAACACACAGCTTGAGTTTCACTTGTTATTCTTTGAGTTCAAGGGGTGTTTCTGAAGCTTTGCCACTGCCTGGCTCTGCTCTCTTGGAAAACACAGAAATCTTGTCTGCTAGAGCAAGTCTTTGAGGCTAGCTGAGTGCCCATCTGGGTGCCTCAGCAATGGAGCGTGTTGGGGCAGCAGTTACCCAGAGGCAGTTGGCAGGCACAGAGAAGATAGGAAACCCCAAAGGAGAGAGCCAGGACACTGCCGTGCCCTTCATCCCAAGCATGGTGCATGGCCAGTGAGATGAGGGGAGGTGGAGGAAATGTGGTTCATGTGCAAGTAAGGGCAAAGGCAAGGAGGGCAAGGCAAGGGACTACACTCGCTTGTAAGGGAGGCTCAGGCATCACTGCAGCAGCACCCAGTGGCATGTCTTGCAAGGTCAGCCATGCAGGTGAGTGCGGGATGTATTTCATATAATAAAGCTCACCTCTGTGATAGTCAAACCAGGACCACAAGGGACCAGAGCTGCCCATTTGTGCTATAGAGACTCAGCATCTCTCCCTGTGTTTCAGCATGGTTTGCAGGCAAGGATGATTCAGATGAACTTGTGGCCTTTCACGGAGAACCAATGTGAATTTGGTAGCCTTGGCTGTAGAAAGACCCTGGAGAAAGGGCATGGTGGGGGTGTCAGGGGTGAAGGCTTTGGCGCAGGGGGCAGTGGTGGGGCGCAGGGGTCCTGCCCTTTGTGGGGGTCACAACACTGTTCTTTTCTTCTCCGAACTGGGCATTTGGGCCATCCTTACACACATCCTTTTTGACTGATGGCTATTCATGTGCAGTGCTCTTTCTATCACAGAATAGCACTTGTTTCATTTGACTATGAGAGGAAGGCTGGTAGAAATCTGCTATAATAGCACAAGACAGAAGCTTGGGAGAGCTGTGCTTCCCCTGGCCCCGGGTCTGCTGAATGCCCCCAGTCAAGTTTCTCTCTGCTTTACATTCCTCATGTAGAAAATGGCAGTAGGGACCTTGTTCTTTGTGGCAGAGCTGTGTGACACCTGCTGATGAAAAGAGCTTTCTACAGTGGCTACACAACAGTTGAAGGGACATTTTCTCAGTGCTATGAGCTATAGCAAGGTGCGAGGCAGAAGGAGAATAGGCTCCTATACAACCACAGGAGTGTGGGGATGAGGGCAGGCTTGAGGCACTGCCAGCCCTCAGCCTGGAGGAGGAATACCCAGGGAGAATGCAAGCCAGAAGAGGTCATCAGCCCAGCAATAAATCCTCCTGGGGACCTGATCAAAACTCCATTCCCCTCTTTGGGGAATCAAGACTTGGCTCCATCCTCTACACAAATAGAAGCAGACCAGCATCTAAACCTGGTGTCTGAATACCCGTGCCCCAGTTGTTCCCCTGAGCTGCCTCTTCACTGAGCAAGCTGTCATCTGGTCTGTAGAGGCTTTGCCCAGTTCTCTGATGCTGTTGCTTCTCTTTCTGAGAGCCTAACAGTGAACACATTTGATCTCATTAATGTTTACCTTTTTCAAGAGGGTTGGCTGCTCTGAGGCATCTTGCTGCTCTTTGCTCAGCAAGTAACCTAAGCTGAGATCAGATATGGTAGCTGTCCGGTGGCTGAATTCCTCTTTATCTGACATTGACACCTTCACTCATGGACTACTGCAATTCCTGGGAAAGGCAGTTCTGAGCATTGCCCTTAGCCACAAATCACTGATTCAGCCCCTTTCCTCCAGGAGGGAAGGAAATAGAGTTGGTTTCAGTGGATTGGACTTTACAAGAGCTTGATGTGCTGCAGGAGGAAGCAAATGGCAAAGTCCTGCTCATGCAGGGCGATTATTCATTGTAAATGCTGTTCAGTTTTGTCTGTGAGTCAAAAAGGGAGGCTACTGGTATGCTTGGAAAGGGTTGTCCTTGCAGGAATTGCACCCTTCCCAAGGACAGAGGGTGCTGAGGATTTAAAGGGTCATTTGGTGTAGAGAAGAATCCACTTTATTGATTTAATTATTTTTACCTCAATAGATGTTTGATTGAGCTTCAGGAGTGGAAGTAAATCTGATTTGCTGTTTTAACAGGGCTGGGAAAAGGTGCTCCAGCCCCCCAAGTGCTGCTGTGTATAAATGGGGGAGAAAAGGGATGGAGATCTGGAGACCGCATCTGAAAATACAGAGATGTCTCAGAGATATCAGGGACTTCATAATCCTTGAGGAGTAAGGTTCAATAGAGTACGTATCCTAACCGAAATCTGCCTGCCCCAACACATTCTTGAAGGTGGCAGACACATGGAGACAAGGCTGAGCCGAGACTTTTGGGGCTCAAGGACACCTCATGAGGGACATTTCCAGTCTTGGGGGCTGAGGACAGCAGTTCACACCCTGTTGGGATGCCGTTTCCCAACTGCCTCTGTTGATGATACTTAATTCATTTTTGTTTTTCCTTTCCACCTTTTCTTTAGGTGATGATGGAGGGTTAGAAATACGTGAGCTTTGCCTGATGGGAGCTGGGGTCCTGCCTCCGCTCCCGGCTGCAGGAGCTGTGGTGCTTTTCAGGTGCCTCTCCCCTTGTCCTGTCCTTCAGCAGGGTTGTGTTGAGGCAAATCAAGCTCCACCTTGAGTTCCTACACGTACTTGTTCTCTTCCATGGTTCCTAACAACTGAATTCGGCACCTGTTTTCCAGTGTTTTGGCCTCACTATAATTGCGTTCAATATGATTCTCATCCCATAGCCCAGGAAGTGGCAGTTCTTAGAAGGGAATCCCCCTCTTTTAATTCAATTAATGTTGAGGGTAATTTCCAGCCTGGGGCTGAGTCCCGCTGCCTTTGAAGTCAATAATAGTTTTGTGCTTCCCTTCAAGTGGAGCAGGTTTGAGCATGCCCCTCGCAGGGAATGACTTTGCCAAGCATTTCAAAGAGCTCTGTGCATTTTTGTGCCAAGAGAGCTGCATCCTGCTTCAAACTACATTTCAGCAGGATGGGGCCACAAGTCAGAAATCTCTGCCTGTCAGGCCAGGTAGATGTTAGAAGATGGAGTCCATTTGTTTTGGAAGCATGTTCAGGATCTTGGGTAGAAGGTCCTTCATGGGAGAAGAGTTATTGCTCTGTAACCACTTTGAGGCATATAGTATTTGCAATGAAACACATATTTGCCCTCTCTGGGTTTATTTACTGCCAGAGTTTTTATGTATGTGTTTAAAATACCATTTGGATCATCCTTTCCTGGTTTGATTTAATGGAGTGAAAACCGCAATCAACTGGCAATGAGTCTTTTTTTCCTATTCAGGGCAAAGTATGAGGTGACGAATGTTGAGATGTGTTTGCTCACTGTTGAGTTCTAATTTGAGACACTGATTTCAGGCATCCAAAAGGTGATTTTGAGCAACTTCAGGCTTTGCGGTGATTTTGGAATAAAATTAATTGATTTCATAGAAATAAATGCAGGAATCTTTGTGTCGATGGAATCATAGGGGGAAGACATGCAACCAAATTACTGGCAAAAATAGAGCGTATTCCATATGTTATGGTTCTGCTACCTATTGAAAAGTACTTTTACAAAAGTCTTGACATAAAAAAGTTCTGTTTTGCTAATTTTCATGTGTCCTTCATAAAAGGAAACAAACCTGTAGCATTTGGTCAGGATTTAGGATAGAAACCTAACGTACAAAGTTCCATGGGAAGGTTGAAGCTGTCAGTGTGAAATTTGGGATAGATGTGGGATAGATTTTACATCAACTGGTGATGCACTTCTCCACTTCTCTAAAGTTTTGCCCTGTAAGAGAAAGCAGCACAATACCCCGGTGTGCCCCTCCATCTGATTTCTAGGCTCCACACTGCTTATCAGCCCTAATTGCTGAGGACTGCACAGTGTGAGAGGACAGCAGCTGCCTTCCCGTGATATGATAGGAACCGATGGGTAGGACACCAGGAGATGAATATGTAAATAGCTATATGATCCCCAAGGGATAATTGCTTTGTTGCAAAATAGTCTCACCAGGAAAGCATAGAAACATGACAAGTCTCATTGTGCTTTTGGGGCAGACGAGCTGCCCCAGGTAAATATCTGAACTCTTTTGGATGTTGTTGGGGTTTGATTTGGCGAGCAAATGTAGCGCGCACTCTCCTCTCACTGCCATTATTTAGTGTGACACCACAGGGTTTCATGCTAGCTCACTAGCAGGGTGAGAGGCATTCATGTTTATCTGATTGGACAGGGAGAACTCTCAGCCGTAGCCTCCAGCCACAGTCCAGAGTTAACAAGCTCCACGCTCCAGAGATAAACCCATCTGTAATCCTCCGGAGCCCGTGGTACTGCAGCTTGTTCAAAGTACCACAGTCCCTTCCCACTGGGATGGGCAAAGTGATCCCAAGAAAATGAGAACTGACCTGTGCCTTTGCCCCAGCATTTAAAAGGAATGGGGATCTAAGCTTGCCTTTGAGATTTAAAAGCTCTCTCTATATAAACGAGGTTGGTTGGTCAGTTGGTTTCAGTTCTCTTTCATGCTTACAGTCCTTGTGCCAGGGGCACCTCCTGATCAAGCTGGGAAATTTGCTTATGAAAGGACTGAATAAAAAGGAAGGGAGGCAGCAGCCTTTACAGGTGCAGATCTGGAGTTTAGGATAAACACCTACAGGTTTGGATTTCCTGCCTTCCATTTACCGTAACTGTCTAATCTAGCTACCCATTCACCTTTCCTTTCATCCCAGGATGTCTAGTCTGATCTTAACTGTCTGGCCTTTCATCCCCACTATCTTCCTCTTGATCTGTGTTTTTAGAGCTCATTCATCACACCTTCCAACTTCTAAAGCACCCATATAGGGCCACAAAGCTTCTCTTTACATTTTAGCCAAAGTGCTTGAAGGGATGGAAGGCGCAGCCTGGGCTGAGAAACCCAGGGAGAGGAGCTGTTACTTCTTGTCTGAATCACACCTGAAAGCACCACTGAACAGAGAAGAAAATAGTTCACATCCTTGAAGCTCTTATTCAAATCTTTGCCCACTGGAAACATGCAGGTTCATTAATTACATGGCTTTCTTGGCTGCTTTTTCCCTTGTACTGGATAGGGGATGCAAGTGCATAGGGCACCAGCATGCTCCAAGTGAAAGGATAACGGAAGACACTAGGGCAAAAGGGGATACTCCAGAAGGGCTGTTACATTCACAGACACATTTTTGGCCTGTCACTTTGTTTTCAGCCCGGGTGGCAGCTTGATTTTGATTTCTAAAGAGGGGAGGAAAGCATAGAGAACATCTGAACAGGAATAAAAACCTGAACATTGGACAAAAGTGGCTCTTTGAATATGGGACTCCATTAGGGCTCTTTATTTCAAGGTCTGAAACTAGGAAGGTCAGGGTGGAAACGGTCAGTGGAGATGAGAGAAATGAATCATATATCAGTGAATGCTGTTGTGAGTGCCAGCATTGCCTGGCTTGAAAGCGGTGCACTGATTTCTTTAGCAATTTCTAACCAGCAACCAGCTTCAGACAATGATTTAGGGCCAAAATTAGCCTTACAGGGAACACCTCTTTTGGAAGGTCTCTCTCTCATTCTCCTTTGCTCATTCCTTCTGTCCTTTTATTTCTTTCCCTCCCCTCCCTCAAAAGACAAGGTTGTTACTTGGGAGCCCTTTTGAGGAGAGAGAACCATGGTGAGATTCTTGTGTTGGCATGGCTGATGTTAATGGGTAACACCAGGGCCAAAGGTCCTTTAAAGCTCCCACATCTGCAGCTTTGTACGGACCTCACCTCCGAAATGCCTCAAAGTGTGTAGCCAGGCAGGGCTTAATGTGTATTAGCAAGACAAAGGCCCGGGGAGGGGAGGAAAGGGGGATGAGTTTTAATTTACTGAAGATTTATTAGGCCTCATGAAATCGGCCTGAACCACCCATTTTCTATATCATCTGCCCACATCTAAAGGGGGCAGCTTTGTTGTGGGGAGATGGTTGTTGAGAATTATCCCGCAACAAATCTCAGCAGCATGAAAGGGACACAGACAGGAGCAGGATGTGGAGGAGGGTTCACGCTCTCTACATAGAGCCCAAAATCTGGAAATATGGAAATGTGGGAATGCCATTCAAGCTGGATCCTGCCTTCCCTTGACTTTTGTTTGTGGAGTGCATGTTCTCTTTGCTAAGTCTTTCTTGCTCAAGTAGATGAGTGAGATATCAGGAGGGTAGAGAAAGGGAGGAGGAGATGCCAATGTGTGGACATCACGTGAGGTTTGATCCCAAGGGAGCCTTTGGAAGAATGGGAACAAGAGCAGGGGTTTGGCTGTCTTTGAGCATAAGACTGACCAAGACCCTCTCAGTATTTCTCCTTGCTCATAACATCAGCAGAGAGGAGATGACCCTGGATGGTGAACTGTGTATGTTTATCCCAATGTAAAGGATGTATAAATCTCAGCAGGCAGACCACTAAATTAATAGCAGTTAAGCAAAGTATAAGGTGTGAGAGCAGGAAGTGGGATCATGAACCTGTGCCAAAGGGAGGTTGTTCAGAGCCAACAGAGTATGTCTAGAGCTTATGTAGAGGGATGCAAGCACCCTGTTTCCTGATGGTGGGCAGCTAGGTATCTGATTTACACATCCAGTTGTATGTATGTATGATACGTGTAACTAAAGGGGTGGCCCAGTTTTCAGTCCTTGTGTTCCCCTTTCCCATGTTCCCCTTTCCTACAGCGTCCAAGCCACCAAGCCTAGATACCACAATGCTTCTGGGCATCACAGTTTAATGGCTTTCATCTTTTAGACAAGGGCACATCTGAACTATTAGCCATGGTAAGGGTTTCCTCTTCCAGACAGTTATCCCTGGCGTGGAATTTTATTTTTGGATGAACAGAATATAACAGAGAGGATTTGAGAAGAGAAAGAGGGTAAAGAAAGAAGCCTGGTCTGATCTTCAGAAATGAGGCACGCTCTCTCCCCTGGGGCAGTAAGTGCCATAGGTAAGATCAGGCTCACAGTGATAAAGCCTCTTAGTGCTGCAGTCTGCTTGGAAGAGATCCCCCTTTCTCAGAGGGGAGAGGGATGTGTTTTTGGTACTAAACAGGGGAGGGAACAGTCCTTTCACTGACAGTGGAGTGAACAGGATGCCCTGAGAAGTCTTAAGTTTTGTTCAGTTTTAGGACTGTGTAGAGGACAGACTGGAGAGAAACCTATAGAAACAACATGCATGCTCTTGTATGCACACATCCTGCTCCCAGGCATTCCACCTATTCACTGCTGGTAATTAGCCCACAGGAAAAGGTCACTGTAGGGTATAAAGGGTCCTGCTTCTCCCAGGCAGTGGCTACAATAGCTGTACCCAGTGGCAGAAGTACGGAGTAATAGCACAGGGTCTCTCTGTACTTACATTGGTGGACATGGAGGTGACCTGGGCAGGGACCATACCTGAATGGATGTCTCTGCGTGCTTCACTGGCACAAACATGTCCCAGAGCAGACCAGAGATGTGGAGAGAAATCAGGGACAGATGGGAAGTAAACCTTTATGTGATGAGAGGGACACAGTGAGGGAGAAGGGCAGGAGAAGGGAAAGGGGTTGTCTGAACTCAGCAATCAGAGAGGGTGTTCTCTGTGGTTTCATCTCTGTCAGGCTTTGTAGGCTGATAAAAATCACACCAGCATCCATCTCTCTTCAGTGCATAGGCATAAAGGGATTCTCAGCAGCTCCTACAGATGAAGGCATGGCCAAAGCAGACAGACTTCCTTGTTGCTTACTCCTGGCAGGAGAAAACATCCAAATCAAGGTTCCTGTGAATGTGTGTGCATTTCTGCTTGATTTGGGGCTTGGGACCGCAACCCAGTCCTCTGGGGTGGAATCAGGACACTGCACCATTTAGGATGGGGCAGTGCGGGTGGACTGCAGAGCCTCATGGCATTACATAGAAACAAATGAGTATCTAATAGTGCCTTTGAGATGGTGTTGAAGGTGTTTGAGTGAAAGATGCAACACACAGGTCTAGGGTCACTCCTACAGATCCTCTTCTCGGCTGTACTTCGTGAAGTTATTTCTAATACCTTATGAGATCCTTATGGTCTGTGTCACAACAGAAGTGTAAGAGACCTCCCTTGTGCTTCTGATTAAATGTGTTTGCCTTGTGATCAGCTGCAGCTTCACAGCTAAGTGCCTTGCATCGATGCTTTCCAAGCCAGCTCCCTTGGAGCTGCATGGGCTTGTCAAAGGGTTAAGATTTGTCCTATTGATACAAAACTGCCTTTAGACACTGCAGCTCTTGAAAACCTCTGCCTGAACCATTGAACCCCTTTGGAGTTAGGAAGCTGTTCATCCACCCTCAGGAGGAAAGATGAATGGTGAACAGAAAAGTTACAGTCCATGGCCAGGCTGAGCAAACATGTTACGTTTGGAAAGCAGTCAAAGGAAGCTGAAAAGCCATCTTAGATACGGAGCTGAGCGTGAGTCACCCAGGGAAGTCAAAATAGACTGCTCAAGTACTTCACTTCAAAGCCTTCAACACCATCAACTCTCAAGCATCCTAGGAATGTCATTGCTCTTCAAAGGCAGGGAGGGATCACTGTGTGTCCTGCATTCATCTCCTTTCTAAGGGGATTTAACAAAGCCCTTTGCTGGACATTCAGTGTGTGCTCCCTCCCGATGCGGGCAGTACCAGTTACCCTGTTCCAGTCTAGACTCTACTGGCTGAGTCTGGAGTCCATCTCATGGTGTGTTTACACCAGAGCCCCACAGCTTGTGATCCACTTCAGGTTAATTTAACTGGGAACAAAGCAATGCTCACTGGCTTCCCAGGTATTGCAGTGACATCCAGGTTTTCCTTGCGAGTAGCCAAATTACTGTTGCTAACAGCAGATTTCAGTGTGATGGGATGAGCCCTGCTCATAGGTTGACTGTGTCTGCACCCCATCCCAAGTACCTCCCGGGGGTATCCCTCTCTGTCACTGGTTACCAGCAGTGGGTAACATTCATGCCATAGGCAGGGCTTTACAGTCCACAACACAGATTTAACAGTGAGCTCCTGGTGATTTCACGCAGAGGACAAAGCTGAGGATCAGTGTTTGATTTTGTCAAGTGTTGCAAGCGCAGCTGATCCATTGAGATGTGAAATGTCCCTTTTTAAAAATTCAGCGTCATCTGCAGGAATATTTCAGTTCTATTTATCATTCCTATTAATATTATTATTATTTTATTAGGGAAGACTGAAGTGAGAAATCTGCTGCTTTGGTAGACAGCGCTTAACAGAATCTGAAATCATCCTTTTGGGTGACCACGAGCATCAAACTGCTTTTTCTGCATATTTCTTCCTCTGAATTTGCATTATTTGTTTATTTATTCCATAATATTTTAATCTTAGCTCTACTGTGAATGAAAATTAAACCCTGGGCACATCAAAGAATCAGGTTAGGAGGGAAAGTTGATGTTTTTGTATTTATTTTCCTGGAGGAGCATAGCACAAGTCCTGCTATTTGTACCACCGGTAGAGCTGGGATAAGTTTGTAAATGAATAGAAGAAAATGAATAAACTCACAGGGCTTAGTGAAAGCAAAGAGGGATGCAACGCAATGAAACAGAAAACAGGCGAGGGGATTTGAAGTGTTGTAGAGGCTGAATGCAATTGCTTGAGTTGGAACCCGACCAGAGTCCTGGGGCTAACACCTCTCCTCCACGGAAAGTGCTATAGGAACTTTAATATTTATAATGTTCAGGATTCTGGGTTTGTGCCTTGTCCAGGAATTGGATTTAAAAAATCAATGTTGATGCTGCTGAGGATTCTCGCATGGAGGAGAACCTGTGGGCAGGCCACAGGTTTTGTCAAGGTTAAATATAAATATAGCATGTAGGTGACTTAGGTGCCAAAGTCTAATTTTCCTAAGTGACTTAGATGCTTAGGCTCAGATCCAGCCATATGCTTTGGGTCCTAGCTGGGAGACAAGAGCTCAAACTAATATTACACACATGTACTATGCTGGATCTGGGCACTGAAGCCAAACTTTCAGTGTAAGTATATGAGATATAAGTTGCTAAGTCACTAAGCACCTTTGAAAATATTACCTGGGCTTAGGGGAAATAGAGTTTCCAGGCAATTTAGCACTTGGAAGCAAGGTATTGGTGTAATACCAGTCATATTGGTAAGCCTAGGCTATTGCATTTTCCAAGCTGCATGTCTAGCTTAATGCAATCCAGTTTTCTGCGCTGCCTTGGCTGGTGGTGGAGATGGCATGAAGGGATGCTCCTGGGAGAAGGGGCAAAGATGGATTAACTGAATTGTTCTGTCTTTGCATAGGGTGAGATGGGTAACCCCTCATGTGCTTATGTAGCTATGTGCTACATAAAGGTTTTCACTGCGTTAAGAGCCCAGTGCACGAGCTCCTTCTTTCACCTATTACTGTTAGTGCCCAGGAGGCAGCCTGACTGCAGTACATCATAGCATCTTTTGCCTTGACATCCCTCTAAAGGGTGTTATCCCAACCATCCCTCCAGCTGCTCGCAGTAAATCCAGCATTTTGAGGCCCTGCTGGACCTGCCACTTGTAAGTGGCAGAGAAAGAACCATCTGCAGAAGAGTATGGCAGGGCCAAGGCGTGGTGCCTCTTTGCTGTGCCTGTTCCAGGCTAGTTTGTCTGCTCACTGAGCCAGTGGGACTGCGGCAGCTGCCCTTGGCTATGGAGAATTTTTCCATGATAAGACCTTGCTGTTGTTTATACTGGAGTCAGCAAAATGAATGGGTCTTGTGCGCAGTGGTGCTGCCACACTGCCTTGCAGAGGAGATTTACTGTGCCTGGAAAGGAGCCCAAACTCATAAGCCTGTAATTGTTTTAATAGCAAATTAAAGCAATGTAGGATGATACTGTGTTAAGGCCTGTCGTGTAAATGCCATAGGCAGCAATGCAGGAATAGCAGAGATGTCACTACCTAAGATGGCCTTGGAGCTGTCCTTTTGAATGACTCATTAGTCACATTTAAGTATACCACCAGGAGAAACGTATTTTAGGGTTAAATAAGCAATACCTGTCTTCCCTGACCTACAGCTATCTGGCTAGCTGCGAGATTGGTGCTAGGTGGTGGAATTTGGTGTCTGTGCCATGGTGAGCTGATAAAACTGGGATTTGATGATTAATTTCAGGATTTGATGTGGGTTTGAACTGAAGTCCATGGGGACTGTGTTTGCTCTGCCCTTTCTAAGCAATGCCCATTGCTTTTGATCCTAAGTATGAACTTAGATGCTTTCATTTACAGCAAGCCTGAAAACACAGCAATCTGAGTTAGGCATTACCATGCTATAAAGAGGATAAGGCTACCAGCCCACTTTGTAGGAGAGTTAGGAAACTTGATGTCAAACACCACATCCCTCTGTGTAGAAGCCCCATTTAGCCCTGCAGCGAGGGCAGGTCTCCAGCTCCACATCCCAGCCAGGGCTGTTGTGCCCTGGCTGAGATGGAGCCAGGCCAGTGTGCAGCTCCCTGCTTCCCCTGCTGCGAACATGTGTAGGGCGGAGAAATCAGGGCTGGTGGAAGCTGCCTTAATGAGCATCGGTTGCTGAGCAGGCCACCATCTGCAGCCCCATCTGGCAGGGGGAAAGGCTGACACAGCGGTGGCGAGAGGAGCATGGGATCATAGAAGTGAACGCTGGAGTGAGAGCATCAGAGATGTTAATGCTGGAGAAGCTTTTTCACTCCTTATGGGTTTAGGGTTTGTTTTTTTCTCATGCCCGTTTTGCACGTGAGTGAATGGCTGAGCCTATGCTCCGTGTTTGGGAGGACCACAGTTGTCTTGATGAGGCTCCTGCCAAGCTGCCTTTGAAGTCAGGGATCATACACCCACCAGGGAGCATGGCCACAGCTGCCCAGGCTGAAAAGCCAAAGCAGACCCCATCCCAGCTGAGCTGGAGGGCTCCTGCTGTATGCGTTATCCTGAGAGCCTGTGGGTTTGTTTGGCTGTTGTATCCCAGGCACTGCTGTCACTTGCAAGCTTGTGTTAAAAACACTCTGCAACCTGCAGCTCATACTGATTTTCCATCTCACTTCCCTGGCCCAAGTCCTGGGAACTGCGTGTAGGTTTTGTCTCCGGGAGGTTTAGCACATCCACTTCAAAGCATACAAGCAAATCAGCATATGGAGGACATGGACCATGGAGTATTACAAACCAGAAGTTAATCAGCAGTGCACATGCACCAAAGAAAGGAGTCTGAACACTCAGTCTTTCTTACTGCTAAAAGTACCATTAACTAGTGGACTCGCTGTCACCCTGAGCAGTGGTTAAGCTTCCTGTTGGTGCACAGCAGATGCAGGTTCCCCGTGGAGCAGCATGGCATTAGCCTCAGTATTTCAGCACACTTTGGCCAAGCATCCTCCACCAGATGTGACATGGGGCATATGGGAGACCCAGATCCTTTCTGGAGCAGCTGCAGGATGCCAAGGGCTTCACATGGAAGAGCTGCTGGATGCTGTGTTTGGATACCAGGATCCTTCCCTCTGTGCCAAGTACCTTGTATGTTTATTCAGTTGAATTTTTGGGTTCAGGGAAACGTGTACAGCAGAGAAATGTCCCTGGGGTGCCACACAAAGACAAATGATGCCCCCTGCACCCAAACAGTGTGAGTCTGGACCTGTTCACAGGGTTCCCTGATTGCTCCCAAATGTGGTACTCTGACACCATGGTCATTGGGAGAACTTGCCTGCAGAAACCTGCACCACTTGGCTGCTCTGGAATAACCAAGGAGTGGAGAGGGCCCTGAGCTTGGGGATGGGACAGCCACCGCCAAATGGGGCACTTCCAAACAATCAGAGTAGGAAGGAGTGCATTTGCTTTGATCTATCAGCTTTTATCATTTGTAAACATCTATTAATTGGCAGTGTCAGGCCCAGATCCTTATCGTCTTTGGGTCTCATTTCCCCTGTTCGATACATTTCCTCCACTATAAAAATACCCATCACCCACCCCTGTCAGCACAGATTAAATCTAACGCTCTTTCTTTCAGCTCCTCTCCCCAGTGAGGCTGTAAAGCTGTCAGCTCCACACTTGACAAGAGCCAGGCTGCCCTCCTTCCCTTTGTCTCCTGAAGGAGGAAAATATTTAGGTGTCACTGGCTGGATGGCCGCAGTGGAGATCGGCAGAGCTCGACCCATCCATTGATCTGAGCCATGAGAGGAGAGAGGCGTTTCTACCACCACCAGCTGTGATGTTCCCAGTGGATAGGACCAGGGCGCATCTTTGGGATGCATCAATCCCTGCTGCTGCATCCCCGGCTTCCTAAGAGCTTTTGGGCATTCAGCCTTTCAGGGCCTCCTCAAGGACACTTATCCCTTGGAGTCACCCAGCTGCTGGCATACATGTGACATCTAAATAGCTTCCCAGGCAGCAAGGTGCTGGCTCCTCAGTGAGAGGCTGATAAAGGGTGTGATGTTGGGTCTGTTCAAAGGAGATGTGCCCCCCAGTCCAGGTCTCCAAAGCACAGCTTAAGGTCTGAATGTTTTGTAAACCTGTTGGTTGAGTGCTAACAAGATGTCCTGTCCCTGGGTGTATATAAAGAGCAAAGGAGGTGACTGCAGATGGCATGTCTGCATATGTGGAATGAAATAGGTGAGACAAGATCCCTGAAACCCCCTGTTGTGTGTGCTGGTTGAGTAAGGTTGCGCGTAGCCAACATAAGAGCTTACAGAATAGATCTCTTCTCTTGCCCCTTTCCACGTAATACAAAGCATTTGAAGCCAGACCAGTTTCTAGTGTGACTAGACTCAGGGTGACTGGGCTGTGTAGAGGTGAGCACTCAGGAGCAGGCTTTCCTCGGGCAGGTACTGCTGTTGAAGCATCATGGTGCTCACATACCCCAGTTATCTCCTCTGCACAGTGCTTGCACTGCTGGTCATGGCAGCTCAACCATCACCTTCACCTCTTGCTATGATCCCACGTGTCTGAGCCCAAAGTGTCAGCCTTTGAGATAACAAGTGTTGCAGGATGGGCCTGAGAAATACCCCAAGTGTAGCAGGGCAGAGCTGTATCTTCTGCCATGGGTGACTCGAGCTGTGCTTGTTGCTCTGCAACTCAGGACATCAAGCCAAGAAGACTCACAATACCTTTAATGTGCGTGTTAGCACTCCATTAAATATTGACTGTGCTTAAATAAATGATGCAGCCAACTTTCAAGGAAGAAAGTGCTTATTTTGTCAACATAAAATATCCCTCTGTGCCTTTATCCTTGTTAGTCTGTCTGTGGCTAGAAAGGCCTCTGAAGGAGGCCTTTGTAACTGGTTTCACATAACATCACTTGTCCGAAGGAGACTCTGTTAGAGCTGAAAACTCGGTTTGGCCTTAAAAAGCAACCTGAGAATGTCAGAAAGATGACAGCAAAACTGTCATTGAAAGAAGCTTGTGAAGAAGAAATTTGTCCAAACCAACCCGTTCCCACAAGCTGCTTTGACGTAAACGGATCTGCATTTTGACAGAGAAATCCTTCAACTGGAAAATCCCAGAAGCACCTCAAATGTTCCTGACTCACCACATCGTGATGTTGTGTGTGTCCTCCAGTGTGCCATGGTCTCGGTGGACTGAGTGTAGGGCATGTGCTAATTTGGGGGATTAGCCACTAACCCGTCAGAAAAGCTGGACCAGAGGCTGGATTTAGCCCACCTAAACTTAGGAGCTAAACTTAAAGACACAAGCTGACAGGAAAACAGCATCTGGGTTCCTTCCACAGCCAATGGGAGGAGACAAGTCCTGCTCTCTCCTCTCCAGATTATGTAGTAAGGTGACATTTATTTGGCTGAATCAAGATAGAGCTGTTGCTTTTGCCATATTGAAGGGACCATCACCACATTGACTAGACATCAGTTCAGATGTCCTTCAGTTGAGACCCCAGGCTGGGTCAGGGGGGTGGGACGGACTGCACCACCTTTGCTGCCTTTCTTCTTTTCTGCTTCACTATTGCTTTCCTCAGGCTCCCTCTCACTGCCTCTTCACATTTGTTTTCATGACACCTTACAAATAGCTGGTTTTAATAATGTATTGTTGGAGGCTCTTTTATACGCTTTTGGTGCATCAATTATTGAAGCCCAGTGCTGGCGTTCCCTGTTAATAATGGGGGTGTTTGGTTTATTTATTTCTGTTGGTCAATTTTTTCATGGGAATGTTGTCACAGTGGATGGTATTTGCCCTGGATGCTAAAGGACAAGCAGCTCTTCGTAGTGCTTTCATCAGTGACCTGAGTGCATCACCCATGATATCCGGAGCTCAGCCTCCATGTGCTGGGCAGGTTTTGATGTCCCCTGGAGCAATACCAGCCACAATACAGCAATGTCCCCACTGCAAACCAGTACTCAGGAGGGTCACATTTCCCAGGGAATCATAGCTGGGAAGCAGCCACCTTCCTGAGAAAGGATAGAGCTGGGTGCCTGGGGTTTGAACCAGGTTTGTCCCCACCTGCCTCTGTGCAAGCAGAGTGATGCTTCAGC
Organism: Neopsephotus bourkii; assembly: GCF_033783945.1. Taxonomy (NCBI): domain Eukaryota; kingdom Metazoa; phylum Chordata; class Aves; order Psittaciformes; family Psittacidae; genus Neopsephotus; species Neopsephotus bourkii. Next base: position 7,303,469 of record NW_026902223.1, read on the forward strand.
ATCCTGCCAACAGTGCTCATGGCCATAGACAATTAAAACAGTAAAATCCATGTTGACAGAGAGCTACATGTGATGCTCAGCACTGTTATCACTGAGCCAGGAACTACAGGGACCCGCCAGCCCAGATGACCCTGCCTCCTGATTCTTTTCTAAGGCACTAATAGTTATCACTGGGCATTTTCCTCATGACTGTTTCCTCTCTTTCAAAACAATTGGCTTGGTTTTTATGTTGAAAAGGATCAGGTTGGAATATGGCCATCTGTCTCAGATGGTTACCTTCATTTTCCAGAGGCCAGTGTCATTCTCAGAGCTATAAGATGGAGACTTGGTATCTGCAAGGAAGCTCAGTGTAGGACTTGGTAGGGCAGCCATGGGTTGGTCCTGCTTCTTTTCTTTCTGTGAGGTGAAAGAAGTAATAAACGTGCTGAATTCTGTTGTACCCTGAGGTTATGCTTCCTTCTCTTTTAAAACTGGAAAGGAAATTGGTTCATATATTTTGCTTGCAGTGCAAAGGCAACCTGACACCTCGACTTTTTCCTTTATTATTAATATTATTATTATCATCATTATCATTATTGTTTTCCTCTCCTACATGGTCAGCACTGCCCAGTTCCTAATGAGAAAAGGCCAGGGAAACCAGTCGGTATACCTCCCACTTCCTTTAATAAAGAGCTGCTGTTAGAGCAGGGTTTGTGGAGCAAGTTTGCTTTGTTGGCTTAATCCACACTCCCTCATGGGTTTATACTGCTGAGAATTAAAGAGATGAACATTCCCATGCTTGTTAATCTGGTAACAATAAGTTGGCAAAGCTGCTGTAGTTTACAGAGAGCACAGCCACAGCTGGACAGATGTTTGACTGCACGAGACACCTTATTTAAACACCAGTCTTGGCGTCAGCCTCGTGTTTTTCGTTCTGGTGAATACAGAAAACCCTAGAAGTTACATGGAGCAGCTGGTGATTTTAGTGCTGACACATCATGCTTTGGCATCTGGTGGCATGGCTTGCCAGCCAGCTGGAATAACACTGTTTTGGATTTGGTGGCATTTTTGAGAGCATCTCCAAATGACTTTATGCCTGCATGAAAGGGAAGTGGTTTCACCCTGAAGTAAATGTGTCAGTTTTGGAGGCACATCAGACCTCCACAGCCATCGGGAGATGTGGAAATGGAAGAGAAAGAGGAGGGAAGCTAGGCTCAGCTCCTGAATTTTCCCTTCTGGTTTGCCCTGTGACTTCAGGCAAGTTGTTTAACACTTCTGTGCCTCAGTTTCCCTGCTGTGAAATGCAGCAATCCTCTCCTACACCTCCAGCATGACACAAGGAGAGGCCCATGCTGTTTGAGCTGCTCCTCACCATTGTGTTACGGGCCATATAAAGATATTTCCTCCTGAGGGATGGTCCTTGTTATCCCATGAAAAGGGACTTTTGCTATCATGTAGGGATGTAAGACCTGACAAATGACTACCATGTCTCTGCCCTGCCTGTCCAGTGGGTTACCCATGAACACAACCTCAGAGCATCACTCCCTCAGCCCCAGCTTTTCCCCCTTGCTGCCATGCAAGACTGCAGGCTTCAGTGGGTTTCGGGTCAGTTACTGTGTGCTGGTCACTCCTGGGTATCTAAAGAGCTCCATTAATTGTGCATATGACTAAAAGACTGATGGATGGGCAAAGACAACTCTCCCCACACCCCAATTAGTACTTCATCAAACACAGGACCTACTCCTCAGGATACTAAAATGGCTTAGTGGGTCGAGGCTATCTGCATACCTCTTGGACAGGGAGGTAATGGAGTGAAATGATCAGTCAATATTTAAATACAGACAAGATCTAAGCTCTTTCTGAACTGCAAGTTGGGCTTTTGTGGCAATGCTGCCCCACGCCCTGCATCCCTCATTTTTTATCATTCTACATTACCCACAGGGCTCTTGCATTCCCACCCCACTTGACCTCTTGACTCTGTTATCTCCATCTTGGAACAAACAAGAAACATTCTATTCCCACCAGCAAACTGTCATTCACATCAGCGGCTTCTGCTCCAAGTCCTCGGCTCGTTTTTCTCCATCCTCTCCCCTGCCCCGCTGGGAGCTCTGTGCCTTCCTGAGGAGGAGAATACAGGCAGAATAAATCCGCTCTCTAAATGCTTTTGGACCACTTGCTCCTTCTTAAAGTAATAGAGCAGATATAAGGCAATTTCTTTTTGCCCCCATCCCCAGTGATTTATTCTTTTCCTGGGTGTCTTTTGACCGGTTGTAAAGATAAATACAAGGGTGGCTGAACAAATCATCACAGTCAGATCAGTCAGGGGTGGTAATTGCAATTAAGATAACTCCTAAGTAACCTACTTTGGTCTAGTGCCTTCCTCCACAGGGGGGCTGTGATTGGAGATGCCAACCCTAAGTTAACCAAAAGAGCAAGTCTTTTAGTACTAGTTCCTTTAATCTACCCTGTGTAATTATTGTTCCCCTCTGATGTTATTAACAAATGGGCACCTTAAGCATGTTAAGCAACCCTGCAGATAAGTTAGATGTGAATCTTGCAATGAGGGGTTTGGAAAGATGTCAGTTAACATGATTGAAGCAGCAATAGCTGAGCTTTGCAAGGGTGCAAACAGCCATGGTGCAGGGTGATGTGTTGAGTTGTTGTGGAGGAGCTGCTTTTTGCTGGTGTTACACGCACACAGTGCTCTGTTACCCCTGCAAACAGGTCAGTGCTGCAGTTCCAGGACTTGGGCCAGTTCCTAGGACAAGGCTTCGGACTCCAGCACCCAGCTGCTCTGGTCAATAGCTGTTGGGTTTTCATCTCTTGGTACATAGAGTAGAGCCTATTTGTCCCTCCATTTAGGGCCGTGCTGTCAGATGGGTACCACAAGGACCTTGGCACAGGCTGTGCAGGAAGGAATTTTGCTTGTCTTCAGTAAGTAGAGCTCTGGTCCCTGCACTCCTGTGATGGAGAACGAGAACCCATTGCTCACAGAGGGGACCTGCCCAAGTGTCCTTATGGAGGAGCCATTCAGGGGCAGGTATCTTGTGTTACTCTGAGCTGCCCTTAAGCAGCTCGCTGAATCTCAAACCCCATTTCTTTGCTGGGTTTAGGAGGGAATTAATCCAGGCCCTGGAGCTATTTACAGAAAACAGCATCTGCCTGGTACCTGTGTAGGGGCTGGCACGTCCCTTGGGCATGAAAAGACATGGAGCTGCTTGAGATGGGTGGAATGGATGAGCAGAGATGAAGAGCTAAGTGCCTCCCTCCATGTGTCACTGTGATCCACCTCTGCACCTGCAGATGGTATGATGACACTCACATGCTTGCTCCACAGGAGCATGAATCCCTTTCCCAGGTATCCATGAGGAGCACAGCTCCTGAGGCAAAGGGAACTGCATCAATGCCTGCAGATAAATGACTACATCCATTGTAAGGACTTGGTAAAGCCCCCATTGAAATAAATGGCAAAACTCCCAGAGATTTCAAAGGGATCAGCCCTGAATGTTTGTAATTCTCTCCTAGACTTATCATATATCCTCAGTACTGTGTGCCATTTCCATAACAAGAGGTATGGCATTCCCTTATTTCCATGTTTGTTAAGTAACAAAGAGAGATTTCAACGCTTGTAGCCTTCCCAAATTTGTCAGGCACCAAAGAGTCTCCCCCTGGCTCCATGTGAGCGTGTTCCCAAGCACAGGGCCTCGTTAGTGTCGTGATGGGAAGTTGTTCAGATGCTATGAATATGCATCAGGGCTACGGTTGGGGTTTTGTTGGCATACACAGTGACTTTGTCATTTAATCGTCTCCAGGGCTGTTTTAATCAACACGCACATTTCCCGTGTCAGATTCTTTCACTTCACTGCTTATTATTTGATTTACAAATATTCTGGCAATTGCTTGAGTTTATTCTGTCCCATTCGCCTGTAACTTGCTCCTCTCTGCTCCGCACCATCCTCAAGCCAGGGACTGTGGTTTCCTTTCCTTTGTCATGGGGAGGGATCAGATTTACCCTCCACCAAGCTTTGCTTTCCCTCATTCCCCGTTTCACAATGTTGATTAAACTGGGAAGGAAGGAGGGGTATTTGCTCAAATGCGATTTACAACAGCATGTGGAGTCCTAGGCACTGGGCTTCAATGGTCTAGACAGATACACAGTAGTGCCAAGGCCACCGGGGATGCGCCTCAGTTCTCTAGCAGGAGCCCTGAGCCTGTCTCAGGGATAGAGGATTTATTGTATCTGGTCAGGGGGAGGACAGGAATTAGCACGGTGCTGCGTAGGCTAATGAGATGTTCTGAAGGAGCTGTCGGGGAGATGCTCCCGAAGCCCTGGGTGAGACGGCTGCTGAGAAAGCCCAAAGGAGCAAGGATTGATGAGATGTAGGTCAGGAGAGGTAGATACACAAGCTGGGAGCTGAGCTGCCAGTATTCAGGAAGCTGATGGAGGTTCCAGCCAACAGGGCAGGAGTGCCTGTGTGTGTGCCTGGGGGAGGAAGATGGATTTTGCAGTGACAATTTGGATGGGCTAAAGAGAGAGGGGAGAAGAGTCTATAATGCTTCAAAGACACGTTAGTCCCTGTGCATAAACACCCCCATCACATCCCACACTTCACTGCACGCTTAGGGGGCTGGGAGGAGATAGCTTTTCCGGTCCTAGAGTGAACACTTTCCCTCCAAACACTCACCAGAGTTGGTGTTTTAAAGGAAAGGTGCCTGCCAGGAATTCAAATATAAGTATTCAATCCGTGCTCATGTGCCTTGGCACGTTTCCCATCGCAACTGCCAAGATGTCCAAACCTGAAACGAGCAGCACAGCATCTTTAATAATTCACTGATGGATGCTTTTAAAAACCGTGTGGTTTATATTCATGCCAGCACTGACCCTCCCTCCCCTCTTCCCCATCTCCCTTTCCTCTCCTTTTCTTGCAGGTGGTCTATTTAATTTCAATTTCAAGCTGTTGCCTCCTGCTTTGGTTCAGCAAAATGACGTGTCTTGACCTATTCATTTCATGTTTCCAAAATCTTTTACATTTCCTGCCTCCTCCACTCCTCCCCCCCACCCCTGCTTAGAAAGAAAAAAAAACCAATTCCAACTCGCAAAATGAAGAATTTCCCTGCATCTGTAGAAAATCTGGCCTCACTTATACCTGTAAAAACAGTTGTTTCCCGTGCAGGAAATGGTTTGCTTCAGCACCTGAATTTTGTTAATTTTGTTTTGTTTTTTTCCTGGTGAGATTTGGATAAATCTCTGCCTGATTTCTGTAATGAGTGGGCAAAATCCATGCAGGCTGAGTTAGCTGTTTGGCCTCTCAGTGTAGAGGACTTCACTTTCCCCTGTCATAGAATCATAGAATGGTTTCGGTAGGAAGGGGTCTTAAGATCATTCAGCTCCAACCCCCTGCCATGGGCAGGAACTCCTTACATTAGACCACGTTCACGATGTACCTAGTTCAGGTTGTACCTGAGAACAGGAGGGTTTTGCCCTGTCAGCAGGGATCTCCAGAAGAAAAACACTTGGACACGTACTTGTATAAGGGAGAGATGATGCCAAGTGCTCAGTAATCGTAAGTGCCTGTAGTCTGTTGTAAACAGGACTGTGTGCATGGACCAAATCCACGGTATGAACCAGTTTCCTTTCCTTCTTTGGCATCATTAGCTTCTACTTGGAATGCCCCTGGTATGAAGATGTTGCCCTTCATGTTTTCCAGCTGTATACGCATGTGTACGTGTGTGTTTGTGTGTCTACCTGGGCGTACAAGGTTATTCAATTCAAGTTCACCTTTTTTAACATAGAGTGCAATTGTTTGATAGAAGCAATAGAGCAAATCACCCCCACGGATAGCACTTGCCATCTGCCACCACACCTTCAAACCCAGCCCCGTAAGAGTGTGGCAATGTGATGTTCGACCCCTCAGCCACACAGACTTCATTCCTGTCTGTGCTGCCCCTGCAGACCAACACAGCTCCAGCAAAACAGTGCCCTGAGGAGGACTGGGAGGTGTTGAAGTCCCTCTGGAAACAGGGTTAAAGTTGCTTTGCCTTCTCTGTGGTCTGCGGTGGTCGCATGTGTAGTGATGCTGGGGGCTTGGGGTGAGGGAGAGCGCGCGTATGTGTTTAGGTAGCTTAACTTTTCATTTCCTGCCTGGTTTCACGTGAGGTGTGGTATGTGCGACCCGGCTGAGCCGATGGACAAAGCAATGTTTTATGTACGTGCTGGGTTTCCAGAAATAACTAGTGGTGAGATAGAGACATCAGTGAAGGAGTTTCAAAGTCACCAGAGAGCCTGGCTGACACAGCTGAGATTGGTTTCAGTTTTGGTGTTCAGAAACCTCCTTTAGAGTTCCCTGCTTCAAACCCCAAAGGGTGAAACGGGGAAGATTAATAAGTCTATTTAAAAACAAATCTTCCTATTTGGAACAGTCTTGTGTTCTGAAAGGATAACAGTTACAAGGCTGAAAAAGCAAAGCAAGTGCTGCTGTAGGTGCTCAGGCTTACAGCATATGGGAAGGATGTTCTAGGAGTGTTCTCCTGGCTCCCTCCTTTCTCTCCACCATCCCCATGTTTTGGAGGTGCTCAGCTCCATGATGCTTGTGTCCTGCTCCACTGCATGACAAGGCTCTGGTATTCCTTCTCCTGACTGCCAATTCTATTCAGCTTTGCAGCCTTGTTAATAAATGGGAGTGTTTGAGGCTCGCAGCAGTGTGAGAACAGCATACCGTGGCCAGCAAAATGATTTCTTTGAAAAGGAGGCATTTTGGTTTTCAGGCGTGTGTTCCCTGCGTGCTTTTGAGCCAGGATGCAAAATTGCCACAGAAAGTAGCAGAAAAGAGAGAATGAAACAGAACCCAGTTGAGGTCATTCCAGTTTGGGGAAGGGAAGGATCAGGGGTGATAAGCATCTTCTTGGCTGCTAAAGACAGAGGGCAGCGGGAGGTAGTTTCTTCCTTTCTTCTCCAGGTGTAAGGGGGAGTATTTAAACTGAAAACCGATTCCACCCTCCATCACTACCACTGCATGGTAAAGGATGAACTCAGCACTTGATAATTGCATGTATATGAGATTATAGTCATAAGGAACAAGGCTCATCCTACATCCTGGAGAGTGCTGGCACAGTCCAGCTCACTTCATGCAACTCCCCTACCTGCTGCTTGTGAGCAGATCCTGTTGTCTGCTGATCCCTAGCTTATGCTTGGACATTAGCTTGGGGATGTTTTATCAGCACAGGCCAACACCCTCCTAAGGCACATGCATGGAGTGAGGTAGGGAAGACCATCATGAGTCACTGGCTCTATTTCTTTTCTTGGTATAGATGTGATCAAGAAGACCAGCTTCATCATGATCTTCCCCTCAAATAAGAGTAGACACCATTCTTCATGTTTTAGTTAGTGGGAACCATGGGAGGCCCAGTTGAAGTATGCAGGACAGGAAATTCAAACATTAGTTAAAAAAAAGAGTGCTTTCTGCTCAAAACCTGCTTCAGCATCCATAACTTTGGTCAAATATGTACATGAAGGGTACATTTAATCGCCCTCCAGGGCTGGGATGGTAAATCCAGCACACGAGTGAGAAAGAGCAGATTTCCTAAGGCAGATTTGAAGTCAAAGACTCTTCAGGGTGTTGAAGGTTAAACAGGGACCTCCCTTTAGGTAATCCATTTGATCAGACCATGGGCAGGTACACCCAGTGCATTTAAGTCATGTCTGCAAGTGTAGTGTGCTATGCTTCACATACTGCTGTATGAAATAATGTGGTTGGGCTTAGCTTCTGCAGGGAGAAATGGTTTGCTTCAAGGTTGGTATTTAAGTCAAGCTGAGATCAGCAGCAGTGGTGAACCCAGATTATGACCCCGAGGTTTTGCCTTGGTACATCAATGGAGAGCAAGGAAGGACAGTGCTTGCAGCCATGGAGCTCTTTAGGTTAGACTAGGGTTTTTCAGTGTACCTGGAGGTTCATGCCAGGAGCAATGGAGGTTTCCTTCATGCAGGTCTCTGTGTGTTGGTGTAGTACTGATGCTCCTGACTGTGAACTCCAACTGCAATTTCCATGCATAGAAAGGAATTGTGCAGGTGCTTTTCAAGTTTAATGCATCTCCTAGGGGCAGGGATGCTTTTTTTATGCAATTACATCACACTAAATCCATAGTTTTGGGTTTTGTTAAAAAAAAAAAAATGTTGGGAAAACCTAACTGGTGCTTTGTCCTCTAAAACTCATTCTTTTTTCTTGACTGCCAAATGGTGTGAAATTCTTGGAAATCTCATTAAAATAAAAGGTATGGGGTTTATTGCTGTAATATTGTGTGACTCAGTATTTCCCCTGAAATCATCCATCCTTCCTCCATAGAAACCAAGAAATTGATCTGTCTTCTTATTCATTAGCCTGAAACAAGGCTGTGGCAAAACCAAGAGCGATAAGATCAAACACATATGCTACACGGGTACTTTTGCAGCTAGCTTGGCTTACAGTAGACATAACATCTTAATTAAGGTCCATTCTCAGTGCATTTTCCCTCCATCTGCTAGGCAGAAATCACTGTGAAGCCTGCAGGATTTTATACCCTCTCAAGCAGAGGGTCCTGCCACAAAACAAGCTTTTGAGAAGTCCTTACTCAGTATGACTCACAGACATAAGGAAGTGTTGTCTAGACGAGACCCCAGGTTTTTAAGCCACAGCTATGAGTGGGAGAAGTGAGAGAAGCCAAGTGGTGTCAGCAGGAGGCATGAACTGCAAAGCTACGGGGTGTCTGTAAGCGTTGGATTGCCCTGGTGCTCACATGGCATTTCCTCCAAGAGGAAAACTCAACTCTGCTGGGAGGTAACACGTTCTCCTACGTGCTGGCTGATAAGAAGGCTGCAGGCTCTCAGTCTGTGATGTTCACTGAATAGCTGGAGTGGTTGGTGGTGGTGGTGTGTGATCGACTCAGTGTGGTGCTTCAGCCTTGCATGTAATTCATCCCTGTCTTGCATATTCCCAGACACACTCTGGACAGCACCAGCACTGCCTGCGTATGAGTGTTTGCTTTGGCACGATGGTACAAGGCAGCCAGGGCTTTCAAACTGGGCCTAGAAACCCATGCACAATCACTGCAGGTTAAGGAGCTGTGGGGTTATTGGCTTGTAGAGGAAATGTCTTAATAATAATAATACCTACAACCAAACAAGTTGAGTTTTACACTATCTCATCTTCTGGCTTCAGAGAAGGGCTCGGTGAAGAATAGTCTATGAGTATTTGGATGATGAAAGGTAGGAAAAGCTCAGCTCTACTATTTATGGAATTGCTGGCTCACAGTAGAGGAGGGCCATGTCTGTGTCTACCCAAGGAAGTGACCAACGAAGGGAACAGATGAACTGGGTCAGAAAATAGCTTACCATTTGCAAAGGATGGGCTAAACAGTGCCTGCTTGGCAAAAAAAAAGCCAAGGGTAGACTGCCTTTGGACTAGTTATACCATTCCTCACTCATCAGCATGTATTTGCTGATGTTCAGAGGTGGTTAAATATCAGATAAAAGGACCATGAAAGCTGTATCTGTGTTGATAATTCAAGCTTGGGTTTCAGCACCTTTTGAATTCAGATAGCCTTTCAGATGAGCCTGGACAGAGGGAAGCCTTTCTAGTGTGCACAGTGAAAAAGCCAAACCATAAAATCATAGCTTTGAAGTCCCAGCTGGTGTTTCCTGCTTCTGAAGTGGCCAGTTCTGGTAGAGGAATGGATTTTCTTTCATAAACTCCCAGTTGTAGTCAACAGAATGGAATTCTGTGATTTTACTTAGCCGAGTTTTCAAGCCAAGGCAACTGCTTTGTTCTGAAGAGCTGGAAAACTACTTGATCAAGCTAAGAATTGCTTTCTAGGTGTTGTCTCGCTGCAGAGAATCCTTTTTCCTTCTGTGTAGGAGCAGGCAGAGTATTTCTGGGTTAACAAAAAAAAATCAGTTGAAACTTAGGCACAGTCACAAAAAAGACGTCTGTAAAGCAGTGATACCTCCTGAGCCAAGGACTTTTTTACTGCCAAATGCCTGCTATTTTGAAAATCTTTGAAGCTTTCAGAGAGAGATCCACTAGGATGTCTTTCAGTATGACTGATTTTGTGCTATAGGGATATTGTAAAGGAGCACATGGTGTGGAGAAGTAATTACATGTGTCTTAAAATGAGTCTCTAACTCTTTCAAGGTTAAAGAATCCACAGTGGTCACCTAACTTTATTCAGATTTATATTCTTGTGCAATCCATCTGACTGTAATTATTTTCTATATGACTCTTAAAAAGGGAATATATTGTCCTTCCATTCCTCCCCCCATCCATCAATGTAATCTAATTTAATCTAATCTAGCCTAAACTAAAATAATGAAGACAGACAGCCCTTCAGAGCCAAACACAATTAATTCATCCGCAGCTGAAATAAAATCCTTTCTTTTTGTATTCTCCACTGGAATTTCCCTATTGAGTTGGACGAGGCCTAAATCCTTTGCCATAAGTTTGGGAGAAGCAGGATATCATCTAGTCCAACGTGTAGCACAAGTAGAAAACATGGGACTACTTGTCCCAAATTAATGAATGAAAAATCAAAATATTCCAAAATTTAATGCCAGTGCATAGCTTTAAATCTGGTTCTCTTTGAGCACTCATTACTGATGCTGTATCTCCTAACAGTGAACTCTCAAAAGGTAATTTGGGTTCATTTTTTTCACTCTGCTACTTAGTATTATTACAGAGAAGCTGTTGCCTATGAAGGAAATACCCTTTCCTGGGCACTTTTCCTTCAATGGGCTCACTGGATGCCCACAGGGCTGAATGCACAAAGTGCTGCAACAGAGCTGCAGAACGTGCAGGTCTCAGGGCTTCTCTAGCGTGGGAAGGGCTGGTTTAATATTCTGTGCAGAAGCTGTTACTTCCAGCTCAGAAAATCGTTTTCAGGTTATCTCATGTCATTTTGGAAAAGGTTTAAGCTAAAAGTTTAAGTGAGAGGTTTAAGCTAAAGTACATAACATGACCTCAGGCCATGGTGCTGTTTTGTTGGCTCACTTTTGTAGGTGTAAATCTACCAGTATAATGCATAAACCTGAGCTGGAAAGACAATCAAGGCCCTGGTTAGGTGATGGGCTACCCTTCAAGTGGAAGAGTAGAAAGACAAGGTTAACTCACTATTGCCTGAGGAGGTAGAAGTCCTTCCATCGAGGTTGACAAGAGCTTCGGAAGGATTCCTCTCTTGACCAGAAGAGTAACTTGGGATGGCTGCTGTACCGACCCAGGTATCCCATTACTGTAATTTAGATAGGATGAGGGTTAAGTCTATGCTCACACCAGCAAATCCATTCACAATTGTCTCCCAGCTCAGCTGGGGAGGAATGAAGGTGCAGAAAGCGCACTGAGGTGATGGTATGGGTGAGATTTTGCTACTCATTTTCCAGCCATTGGTGGAAGAAGGTCTTGCTTTAGGCTGGGCTTGTATGTGTAGAATAATAATGGGTCACTATGTATATATGTATGTTATAGGGCTTCCCTGGGTATCCTTGCACTCTGCTGTCTTTGGCAGGGTACTCTGTCCCATGCATGGCCATCCCACACACTTGGGTGGTGGTGACTTAGGAGGAGAGCAGAAAAGCACCCTGCATTGATGCACAGGTGAAAAAATACACATTGGAATTGCATATATTGGAGTAAATCTACCCAATTTACCAGATCCATCCTACATTTGTATTAACGGAGTAGGATTTGCAGTGTATTTAATGGGAAATCTCCCTGTGGAAGGTGAGGGATGAGGAATGGGAGATACCCCACGGATTTAAATCTCCAAGTAAGAGCTTGTGAACTCTGCCTGTGTGGTGAACTCTGTGAACTCCAAAATCAGCTCAAAGAGCTTCGTGAACCCTCGAACTCCAGCGGGCTTTGCCGTGCCCGGTGGAAAGGCCTTGGTTTCTTGTCATCCCCTTTTTGTTACTTTTGCTCTCTTTTATTAGCAGGGAAGCACAGCTGTACAATCTCTCCCATCTCAGCGTAATTGCATTAGACACTTGGAGGCCGTCGGATTGCCATTCAAGCTGGTATATAATGAATTTACTTGACATGCAGAGGTCCTTATGTCACAAAAGGTTTTCTCATTATATCTGAGCTTTTACTTGTTTATTGAGAGCCTCCAAACCCTCACCCTCTCCCCACTCACAGAGTGGGAGAAGGGCTTCAGGAAGTTGGCGTTTTAGTGCAATATTCATCAGGAAAAGCCCACCTGGCTGCAACTTTTATCTGCAGCTTGCAGGGGAAGATGTGGCTGCAAATGCTTGCTGTGAAGAGTCAGCATTGGGGACTGACATGGACAGGGGTGATTGTTTATAACTGGCAGCATAATGTTCTCCTTAAGGTGTATTGGGACACCTGGGGATCTTATGTCTTTTTCCCAGTAAGATTAAACAGGATCTGAACCCAGAGGGTGCACCTTTATCCTCACTGAAGGTAGCAGTTGGTCCCATGAATGGGTCTTGGTAAAACCTGTAACACAGATAGGCACATTCCTGCTTGGTCCTTCCTGGGCGCTGGATTTGACCGGTTCAGCACATGGCACAGGCTGCAAAGGGCTCCTCAGGATGCAGTAAATAATGTCTCAAGCCTTCATCCTTCAGCAAGGTGGGAACGGGGATTTGGTGTCGTGGCAGTAAGCAAAGCTGTGCAAAACCCCTCAGGAGAGCTACAGAAAAGATGCGATGATGCAGTTCCTCATCCGCTTTGGTCCTGTTAGCCTGGGGTACATGTGGGACTGTACCCTCTGGATTCTGCATCCGTGGGCTGCAGCACTGGGGGTGGATGAGACCTCCAGCAACAGGCTGCCTGCTCCCAAAGTGCATTTGGGGCTGCAGGCTCTGTGAGTCCTGACCAGCATCCCCTTAAAACCAATGCCCAAAGCCTCCCCTTGCAGGAAGGCTCAGAAAGGGGTCTGTCTGCCCAGCCTTGGTGGGGGAAGCCCCAGTCCCTCCTGATTAGCCTGTATCCGAGGCTGAGCCAGGGTCACTGCAGCACCTCTCTAATAATTCCTGCCTATTGTCCGGGGCCTTTCTGGCAGTGATGTGATATTGTTGCTTCTCCGCGATGCTGGGGGCTCTGGCCGGCTCCTCTCCCCAGCAAGGGCCGGGGTGGGAGCAATGTCTCGCATGAATGAGATAAGAGAAGACAAAGCAAATGGGGAAGAAAGGAAGCTTGTAGCTTTTCAAGTTCAATGAGGCTTACCAGGCTTTCGGGGGCCTCTTCAAATCAGAGGCCGAGTTAAAAGAACATGCAGAATTCAAAGCCTGTCCTTTTCCAGGCCCTCTGCCGGCTTTGAAAATCCTCCCAATTCATGTTTACTCTTGTTTCTCTCTCCCCCTCCCCCTCAGCCCTACCTTCCCCATGCAGATGCACACTCAACCCTTCTCCCCGTGCGTCGTCATCCCCCCAAATCAGTCCAAAGCAGCCCCTGGTCCTGTGGTGCCCAGTGATGCCCATCCTCTGGAGCAGGTGGGGTGGCTGTTTCCATGCCCCCGGATCCTGAATGTGGGATGTATGCAAATGGCAGCAAATGGTGGGCAACATCAGAAAAGGATACAATGGACCCCCTTAATCCCTCGTTGCCCAGAGCTGTCTCTCACTGCAGTGAAACACAGCATCAGAATGGGGTATAAACAGTTCCTCTCGAACTGCAAGCATTAAAGTGTTTCTGTTGCTGGCAGGCACATACTTTGGAAGGTTGCTGCGATGGGGAGCACAAAGGCTGGGTGCTTTCATCCCAGGAATTACAGTATGAGCCACCTCTTTCTGGGAGGAATCGAGGGCTGCAGGCAGGGGGACCTGGAAGGATGGGAAAGGATGTGACCTCCATTTATGCTGCTTTGGAAAGTGGTACCATGACTTTACTTGCAGGAAGAGGTCAATGCACCTGAGACACTTCATAGGCAAGAGCTCTGTAGTAAGTGATGTCAGGTGCTGTGCAACAGGCTCAGACTGTGTCTGGCCCTTCAAAGGACAGAGTGCAATAGGCTGCATGGTCAGGGTGTCTGGGAGAGAGTGTTGGCGTCATATCCCAGCTCATCCTCTCATCTCCTGGGCAAGCACAGGACTTTATTGTTAATGACAACCATGCTTTGCATGAATGGGGCCTCAATGGCAGCTAGGTAGGTGCAGGCAACCTTTGCCTGTCTGCTAATACTTTCATTTTCTTGCGGAGGAGCTCAGTGCATGATAAAGGCTGTTGGAGGTATTAACTGTCAGTTGTTCATACCTCTGGTTCCATACTACTCAAGCAATCCTGGCCATAGCTCTATGATTACCACCTCCTGCCCTTGACCAGCCTTATAAAAAGAGAGAAGAAATGGCAAAACTCATACCTGATAATCTGCCTGCTGTCACCCAGCTACGTGTGAGACAAGCTGTGAAACACTCCTGCAGGTTTCCCATCCTTTGCTGTGCGATGGGGATGTCCCATCTTGACACAAACCTCAGTGCTGAAGGGAGCAAAGGGAGCATCAATCTCCAGGACCAAAGCCCAGCTTGTTAGGAGTGACTTAAGAAGGATATACGGTTTTTTGCTGCCTACCTGGCAGGGCCCCCATATAGAAAAGAGCTGCCACTTCTTTTAAGAGTTGCCACATATTGCTTTCTTTGACATGGGGCTGTAAAAGTGTCTGTGAACAAGGGAAGATTTGCATGCCAACTAGTGGCACTTTCTATGACACTGTCGACAGAGTCAGCAACTGCGGTTTCTCTCCCTTCCCAGCCATGCAAATGAGGTTGATGAAGGCACAGGGGTGGGGGGAGAGCGATGTGACAATCATGGCAAGTCACTAAAGCAGAGGGAGTGAAGCAGCCCCGAACGTGAATGCAGGCAGCAGAGTGAATGCAGCCGAGCTCCATCTCATTCGCCGCTGTGTTGTGTAGCCCCATTGAGAGCGGGGCGCCTTCTGCAGCTCGGTAACACAGAGGTGGATTGTGCCTCGTGGTCTCAGTTGTCACTGATCAGCAGGGAGATGACAGATCAGGACCAGCGCCTCGGCTGACATGAGTTCCAAAGTGTCACTGACCTTGTGTGGCCCTTTGTCACTATTGTCTCAGCTCCTCTGAAAAGAAACCCTTGGTCTTGTTCTTCTCCTCCGGGCTGGGAAAACGATTATTATTATGTCCTGGCCTTTGGTTGATGAAAATATGTGCAGCTTTTGTCACACGTTTCTCTAACCCAAGTGCATTTCCCCCCCTCTCCATTTGCTATTCACACTTTGTGTGAATATGGTGTTTGTTAAAGTGGTAGAGACTGGGGGTTAACGCAGGCAGGGAGCCAGGTACACCTCAGCCCTGCTTGGGAGACTGTGCCCTCCATCATCATGAGGCTCTGCCAATGCAGCCTGTATCTGACCCTCTTCATGGTTCTGGACCCCCAGACCTCTCTGGAGCAGCCTTTTGCTGGCATGTTAAATGCTGTGGGTTTTAAGAGGGACAGGAAGGCATGAGGAAGCTCACCAAACCCATTTCCTTAGAATGCTGAATCCCTGACTCAGGATGGAGAGAAAGGAAAACAGAGAAGAGAGGAGAGGAGGAGATGTGTATTTATATATAAATAGATATACTGAATATCTATGGGAGATCATATTGCCTGTTTTGCTCTGCTGTTTCTCTTTCTCCTTGCAGCATCCATTAGCCTTTGCCCCACTACAAAGTGAATGTGAAAGATGGTTTCTAATCTTATCCTCCTGGTTTCACAGTGTGTTACATCTGTCCTTTGCAGTGGTGGCACCCACAGCCAGTGTCGAGTTGGGCCTGAGGGGTTTAGACCTGTGGATGCCAAGACAGGACTGGGTTTAGCTACACACACAGCTCTGTGTTGGCAGGGTAGAGGTTACCTGCCGGTGCAGGGTGTTTCAAGATTCAATAGCACGTATCAGCAGTGTGAGCAGGCCTGTGCCCAGCTGTGTGACTTCTTGGAGTCACTCTGGAGTTAATAATAACACAGAGGAGCCCAGATGAAAAGTCCTCCCTGGTGCAGGCAGCATTTCTAAGCAGATAGAGGTCAGAGGCATTGCCCCGAGGTGACTGTGCTGCTGCGTTCGTGCCTTCATCTGCGTGGGTTCAGCAGCCCTGGATGGTGGTTACTGAGGCTCCTGTTCTCCCAAGTCCCCCTGATGTTCCAGTAAACTGGAAAGATTTAGTTCCTATTCCTTTTTTTGTTCAAATATATAGGGGGACATTTTAAAATCATGGTTTCATATAGGTGATACCGTGAAGGAGGCAGTAAAACTGGGTTTACACCACAAGGCTATACTGCCATGTAAGCTTGGATATGATGTATTCGGCTGGAACAGAATAAATTGGTCTATGGATGGATTTAATTCCCTGTTTGAGCTGCAATTCAGCCAGTGCTGTCTGCTTAATATTCTTTCTGAACAAAACATAGTGCAGACTTTAAGGGCCCCAGACTTCCCTGGAAAGGCAGTTTTCCTAAGGGACTGGTTCACAAAATGCTCTAGATTGTGGCTGCTTGAATGGAACTTGTGGGAGACCACAGGCAGATTGTCAGTCAGGCAAGGAGGGCCCCTCATTAAGAGGATGAGGTCTATGTAGTGGACTTTAATGGCTGGGTGATTCCAATGGGGGAAAGAAAGTGATGCGGGAAGCATCAGGATCCTGCTAGATGGGAGGAGGATGGGCATCTAAAGCTACCCCAGTACTGCCAGCAGATAATGGCCATGTGATATCACCCAGTTCTTTGGGGCTGTAAAGCCGATGGGCTGAATCAAACTATGGTAACAGCATTGATTTTGCCAGTTAAATTAAGAGATGCGTTTGCCTCTGCAGTTGCTCGTTTTACTCTTCATCTAATAAAGCAAGATGAAGTCCCCTGACTGGTGTTACTCCAGGGGCAGTCGGTAGTGGGGACAGCGGGTAGGAAGGATAGATAAGGTTAGAAACATGTTAAAACAGGTTTTTTCAGCATAGATTTTGGCAGTACTCAGTTGCTCAGGACAGTGAGGAGCCCATGTCACACCCCTGGAATGGAGCTGTGGTTGAGTGAATCTCTGGAAGCCAGCATTGCCCAAATCCAAGGGCTCATCCCCCTGGATCTCACCCTCCAGTTTAAACCACTTGTAACCAAGAAGCAGTGGTCTCAGTGATGATGGCACATAGTATTGAAACAAGAGGCTGAGCAGGGAGTGGGGCAGAGCACTGGGGGGGCTGCTGGGTGAGCCTAGCCCTTAGCAGACATGCAGGGAGACCCATGGTGCAGCAAACACCGTGTCATGGTCCTTTAAGTGAGGAGCAATTGCCATACTTAGAGTTTCTTATTGCTAGGACTGAAGCCAGTGTTTGAAATAAATCTCGGTGGCTTTAGCAGTTTTGCTAATGCTTGTGGAAGAGGTAGGCTTTAGTGCTGTTACTTCTGATTTATGCAAAGTGGGAGAAGGATTAGATGCAAATCTGAAAAGCAAGTGTCAGCGTCCTTCTGAACACTCTTAAATGGGGTCAGGGAAAGCAATTTTGGTGGAAGCAAAAGGCTAAATATGAATCCTTTGGAGAAAATCCTCCTATGAGACTTCTAGTGTGAAACTGTGGGTCAGGTGTAGCAGTAGCTGGAAAAGGGTTGAGCTGTTTAACTGCTCCATGTGGCAGTCTTAGTCCTGAACAAGTCGTCTAGAGATGAAAAACAAAGGAGTAAAATTAAGTCAGATGTCATTTGTAAAATGATTCTCAGATCTGGCAGTGATTTGGCATCCATAACATAAATACAGCTGTGTAACAGAGATCTTGTGAGTGCTCACCTCTGTGCTGGGCTGGCATCGTGGCATTGGCTGTCATGTTTGCCAAGGTGCTTTCACTTTATATTTCAGATTCCCCCTTCACTGGGGAGGATTTAGGCAGGTGATGGGGTGCAGTGTCTTCCCTTTGGTGTGACTTTGAAGGCTGTGGACAACCACTCGGCCGTATGAATCCAGCTGTCTTGTAGCAGATGTCTTCAGTCTGTAACTCGTGTATGCTCATCCAGAGGTTAAAGAGAAGATCACCCTTTCTGAGAGCAGGGAGTGAAATGTGCCCTCTTCCTCCCTAAATTCTTCTGCATTGCTCTGGTGGTTGTTGTCATAATTAACTGCAGCCAAGCCATCCTCGCTGTAACACAGACCATCCTCTTTTGTTTCCTTGGGGGGTATTAAAAAGCCACAGGGAGGTTTTAGGTAAACCTGAGAACAGGCCTTTTCCTCACAAATGGACCAGGAGGTGAAATGATGCCCATGCGCGGTCACTGGGATGGGTGAACTCAGCACTCCTTTAAAGCTGCAAAGGTAGAACCAAGATCAGACCGCTCTGTGGATACAGCTCTTATTTCTGCAAAGGTTCAAAGTTCTTTCCTCAGAGTTTGGAGACAGATTTTGCTCCTCTGCTACAGTGAAAATCTGTCCATAACCTTAGGGAAATTCAGAGAAGGGGTTGTTAAGTGTGAATGACTTATGGAAGATGGTTTGAACTTGTTTGGGGTATCTCGGGTCATGGAATTTGGATGAAAACTGTTTGTTTCTGAGCTATCAGGGTCCCTGTTTTCTGTCAGAGCCTGGGAACAGCACTGGCTGGGGGATTTCACTCCTTCCACATCCTTCTGCTCTCCCTCCACAGGTATGGTCATTGCAAAAAAGGCCAATGTGCATTGCAGGTGATACTGAACGCATTACTGCAGTTCAGGACCAGCTCCTGACAGATCAGCAGCCACTGTACAGTGAATCTTGGCCTGGCACCTACTGGGAAATGCTCCTGCTTTACCAGTGTCTGCCTTTTCCACAGGCTTATCAGGAAAGCCAGTAAATAAACAACCTGTCTGACCTGGATTCTTTCCTTACCCCAAGAAAGAGCTCTATCGATCAAGGTTGAAGCCAAGAGATGTCCTTGGAGAAGCTTGCATTTGGCTGTCCATAGTGCTCTGGTTCTGTGAATAACTGGAATTGTTTCTTTTCCAGGACTTTTGGTCTTTGCACTTAATATGCCATTTTTTACAAGGGCCATAATGATGAGGAGAGCCAGAGATGCTGAGGAACAGGCAGGTCACTCCTTGCAAGTGCCAGATGATCTACAGCATACCATTAGCAGGGCAATACACTGCTTTCAGAACCCACGCAAGGTTTCTCCTATAAGCCATGGGTTTGATCTCCACCAGGCTATCTCTTTCTTCATGTTTGTCAGTTCTAGGGGAAGAGAATTATTTCTGCTTCCTTGTCTGTAATAAATTCAGGTAGGGCTTGTGCTGGCTGTGAGGCTAAAGCTGAAAGATGCTCCTCCCATGACATTGAAAACGGCTGAAAAGAGGGACATGAGCAGATTGCCAGGCAATCAAATAGTCCCAAGGTAACCTGTGCTGAGGGATTTGCTTTGGTCTTTTGCTGGTATCCATCTTCTTTTTCTTCTCACAGCATCAGTACTTTCTGCCAGATGGCTATTATTTTTTACAGGACTACAGACAATTATACCTGTCAAGGGCATGCCAGAGTAGTTAGCATTTATGGTGTTAAGGAGATTACCTTCTAAATGTTAATGGCAGATGTAGATGTGGTAACTTTCCTACTGAAGATCCGTATTAGATCACTGCTTTGCAGTGCTGAATGGATGCTGTGAGATTTACAGATGTGATTGCTCTTCAGGTCTGGAAATGTGCCTGTACACAGGATGGACACAGCTGATGGCCACACAGTTTGTCACCATGTGTAAGCACAACAGGGTCTTCCACCACTCATGTATGATAACGCTCAAGCCTAGAGGAGTTTCCTTTCACATGATTCTCTGAGCAGGGTCACATCTGCAGGTATCAAGGAGTGTGTTTCCTGGGCATTTAGGTTGTGGGGGACATTTCTGTTGCCATTAGAGCCAAAATTGATGTGAGACCCACTAGATTTCCAGTCACTGCAGCTGCCTGACTGTGTTCTCAAAGGACAGAGGGTTTAATCAGTTGTCAGGAGCTTGGGAAGGGTAGCACCGTGCAGAGAGATGGACATGGGATGCTGTAAGACATGTCAGAGAACTCCATCTAGACTGAACGTTGCATCTGGGCGAGCAGAGGGGAGAGCGTTTGTTGTCTTGTTGGGTTTTGGGTCATGAGAAAAGCGAAGGCTGAGGCTGAATAAGGAGTTCTCCCAGCCTCTTGTTAGTGGTATGGATCTGAAGAACAGCGACGTTTGGCCCCAAGGAGACAGCCCTTTCCCATGGTCCCAGGAAAGCTGAATTAGAGTTCCCATAACAAAATCCTTGGCTTTTCCTGCTGGTGTGCAGCCAGGCTGGTCAAAGGGTGTCAGAGGGTGTTGCAGCTCGCTCTGCGTCAGGCTGTTCCTGAAGGCGTGCTGTGCAGACACAGGGCAGGATTTGCGACTGTTGATTCCAGGGAACAGCAGTGGTTAACACCAGAGGCAAGCCTGGCCCTTCCTGTTTATTCTTTCCAAGGGCATCTGTCCTCCCACAGCTGAAGGGGAAGGTAAAACAGAAATGAAGAGGAGGATGTCCCAGACACTGTCCTTGGAGGGAAGAAAGCAAAACTGAGTGAAAAGGCGAGCAGTGTTTCTGTTTCTGCCCTTGATGCATCAAAGACAGAGGTGAGGGGGGGTTAGCAAACCTTGGGAGGAGGCCCCCAAAACCCAATTTCTTTGACATTAATTGGGTTGAAGAATAAGGAGATTCATTGCTGATTCTTACATGTGACTGTCTCTGTAAGCACAGAGGAATCTCACGTCAAGGTCAGCAGCTGAGCTATGCCCTTGGCAGAGCATGCACTGCTCTCACTGGGCTGTATTCTGCTCTCAGTTACACCAACACAAGCGCAAGATGGCTCAGCTCAGGCCAATGCAATGGGTGAACCAGGGCATTGCTGTCAGTAAGAGTTTGGCTTAGCAGTGTCGGGGGGTTTTATTGCTGTGCTGTGCTGACTGCACTGGGGGATGTCTCATCTGTGTGTGCCCATCTCATCCAGGCATCTGAAAGCATGGGTTAGATCAGCTGATGGGACTCAAGACCTGCTTTGAGGAAAGAGGGGCAAATCTGGCACAAATACATCTGTGTTGTGACTGTTCACAGGTAGTATCTGCATTTTGGATGGGAGTGACGCTTTCTGTTAATGAGCTGGACTCTGACAAGGGTGTTGGGTTGGCAGGTGAGGTGCTGCCATGGTTATTCACCAAAACCTATATCCATGCACAGCTCTCCAGAGCATTTCCAACCAGTGGGATAAGTTAATAAGGTCGCACAAATGCGAATAATCATCTCGGGTGCTGCTGTGTCAGTGTGACTGTGGCATCTTGATTATATCAATGGAGAGGGTGCTTTGGTCCTGCCAGCTGAGCACCCCCCCGAAGGAGGAGGAAGGAGGAAGGCTCCAAGGACTGGCGTCCTCTACAGGGAGATGTTATTAATGACTTTGGTACAATAGATTAACTCATTCCCCAGAAAAGAGGCTCTAAATGGAGGAAGAGTGAAAGGAAACCAAACAAACACGTTTGCACAGAACCCATATACACAGAGTCTGTTCATCCATTTGTCTGTAGATGTTGTAGACTCACCCAGCGCTGAATGAGCTTTTCTTACCTGACACGTTCCCAGCAATTGCAGTGTCTTTTCAAGAACAACAGTGGCTTTTCCAGCTTCCCAGGACTACACAGGGAGAGGCATGAAAAGTCTTGGGCTAGCTGCAGATGTCCCATTTGCAGAGCACAGCAGGATTTGATTCAGGAGTAGAACAACTTTCACCACAAAGCTGAAAGGCTTTGGAAGTGTCCCCTTATTTCCTGAGCTCTGTGGACAGCCAAATCCACTGAAAGTGAGGGAAATGGCAAAATCCTCACTGGTTTGGCAAGTTCCTCATGATTTGATATTTTATTTAATGGAGACTTGGGTATTGCCAAAAGCAGAATTCAATTCTTATTTCTCCAAGCAGGGCTGATTTGATTTGGTCACTCCAGGAGCCTTTTCAGCTCAAGATTTAAAGTCGGATTCAAAAGATAAGAGTCTATATCCAGAAAAATGGAGAAAGGCTCCATATCCAGATAACTTTTGGCTCTGAAAAGAGCAGTCACAGCTGTGACTAGCTGTGTCTAGCTACGACGTATGATCCGCATCCATCCTAGAAGGGGTTTTACTGTTCTTTTTAGTATAAGAGCTGCTTGAAGGTATCTCACATACTTCACATTTCATCGAAGTTTTGAAATTCCAAATTTTGATGATAAATATAACACCTCTCATCCACTCCCTGTAAAACTGACCCTTTTCTGTTTTTTTCCCTTAAGATTTTAATATTTTTAGCTTCAAAACATTGAATGACTGGGTAGAAAGACAACTAGTGAATTCCTCCATCCTCCCTGTTTTCCAAGGCTCTGGCTGATGTGTTCTGCGCCATTAAGTCTGAGAAAGGCAGCACCTTTGAATATCAAACTGCAGAAGGTGCCTACAGAGATACACTATAACCACCATCTTAAAAGTACTGAATCAAGCAGAAAAAAGGGCTCTTTGAAGAGCAGAAACATCTTTGCTGTTTTGTGAGGCTGTGCAGATAGGGCAATACTGGGAAGCTGGTTGCACACTGCCAGTGCTGCCCACAGTAAGCTTTACTTGAAAGACCTCGGTGTCCAGCTTTAATTCCACTCAGGCTAAAAAGACGTCTGCAAAATCTCAGCTAGAAGAGCAAACCCGTCCAACTCCGCCTGCAGCTCCTGCTCACTGATGATTTTCAGTCACAAAGCTCAAATGTTCAGCTCTGGGACAGCAGCCTGCTCCTTTGTTGAAGTTAATGGAGTACACAACTTCATACAGCCCAAAGAGCGCTGCAGCTTCCAAAGGCAGATGTTTCTCTCCCTCAATTTGTGCTTGTTCTTGCAATTTTATTCATTAGATGTAACTCACAGGAGAAACACCTTCTGGTGTCGAAGGGAGGCAGCGCCGCTTTATCTGCAGTTGTGCAAACAGCTTTGAGGTTTGTTTCCTGCAGTCATTTTATGTATAAGTAAAATGCACTTGGCTGCAGAGTTTGAATGAAGCATTACACTCAGCTTTGATTGCATTTTGCAAGGAGTGACCCCTAAATGGATACCATCCATCCCATGGGTATGAACCGCTAAAGGTTTGTGTGCTGTTTGCTTGGGATGTTCACTGGGCAGAAGGAAGACCAGATTAGCTCCTATTCATGCTAGATGCTGTATCTCTTACACAAAGAGGCAGTGCCTGCCTCCATTCTGCAGTACTAGTCAGGGTGTCAGTAATAATCCTCTCAATGCTCATCAGGGTGTCTCCAATTTGGGTATTTCATCACAAAAACAAGGTATGGGGCAAGAGTGAATGTTCAATGCAACAAGTAAATGTAATTACAGGCTCAGAATTCCTCACCTGCAAAAATAGCGTGTAGTTATTCGTTCTGGACAAGAACACACTCCTAAATTAAAGAAAGGTCACCAGAAAAGATGTAGTGAAACACCCATACCCTCTTCTCATGGAGGAGAAAACCCCTGGTCTTAAATTTCAGTGGGTATTAAGGTTGGAGTGTCAGGATGAGCAAGAAGAGCAGCAGATCATGGGCTAGACGTGTGAGGAAAGCAGCAAATGTCCCATCACTGATGGGTACTCACTTCAGCAGCAGTGTAAGCCACCACCTGGGTTTTGAAGCCTATCACTACCTTGTCTCAGCCTGGCTTTCTTGCACAGACTGTTCTGCTGCAGTGAATGCTCTTACTAAGCCTCCTAATTGAATCAAGTCAGTGTCCCGGTGTTGGTAGAGAGTATTTCTTCGCTCTGAAAAGCATTTTCGTTGAAGGGCACCTAATACATTAAGAGGAGAGGTGCCACCATTCACTCCACTTGTCACTTTACATCTGGTCAGGGGTGCCAGGAAGGAAATCCAGCAGTGCAGGAGAACAGGATTAATTTGTTAATGAATGACAAGAGAAAGGCCTTCTGCAAAGGGGTGCTGGAAGAGGCAAGTGTGCAGAAGTGGTCGTTAAGGAAAGAGCTGTTTCACTGATGTATGAGGTAAATGTAGAGATAGATGGATACTGTTCAGAGTCAAACGGTAAAGTATATCTCAGGGGCACAAGGTGCCTCCTAAAGAATCACCACGATATATTTGGGGTTGGGTTTTCAAAGTCACCCAGGGGTAATTTCTTTGGGGTTTTTAGTATAATGTATTGGTTTGCTTGAAAAAAAGAAACCAATCCATTTTGAACAACCAAGAGAAGACAAACAGCTGTAATCGAAAAGCATTGAGAGCTACGTCTCCGTTTTGAAGAGGAGAGTGATTTTTCAGAGCTCAAAGCAATGAAGCACCCAGCCTTTACTGTACTTCAGGGGAATGTCAGCACCTAATTCCCTTTAGTTAAAACTGAAACACAATGAATTTTGTGTCAAGCCAGTTCTCTGTACAGAAGAGCGTGTAAAAAGGTTTGCAGAGGATGTTTAGAGGCATAACATAGAGCTATAATATGAAATACATGGCAATTTAACATACAACTACAGTTGTATTATGCAGCCGTTATCGACGGTGTGACTGACACAATGTCCAATTAGGAAGCAGGAAATGACATCTCTTGCAGCTTAACAACTACACTGTTAAATATGGTCAGTCTTTGCCTTAGGAGAGTTATTAAAATGGCAGAAATTAGTGTTAAAATAATTGATTGGCATTTCCTTAAGATGCAGTAATATTCCTGTAAATCTCCTTTAGATAAGAGGATGTACCTGAGACATTTAAAGGACTTTTGGTGCATGTGCAGTGAGGGTGACTCTCAATGAATAATAAATGACTCTGGGTGACTTGTTGTTATGGCTCTGATACTGCACGATATTAACTTTAAAGGCATGCCTCCAGAACTCAGAAACTTTATGGACTCCTGTGGTTTACGATCTTATAACCTCAAGTCCTTCATCCCGGAGGCAGCAGCTTCTTTGTTCCATCTCCTGATTACCAGGTAGCTGCTGGCACTGCTTCCCTCTCTGCACCTTACTCTCCGGATCAGGTTCTCTAATGAATGTTAGTTTTACCAGGCTGGAATTGAACCACTTTAAACCATATTTCCTCAGACATAAAAAGTTACCTAGGGCTTTACCATTCCTAAGTGATGTATGCACATTAGCTAATTAATTTATCTGGCTGAGTAGCATATTCATTTCCTTTAATTTCCTATTCTCACTCAAAAGGTAGCATTTCCTTGAATCGAGTGTGGTGGTATAGGAAAGGATTGGCAGATTTAGGCTTTCAAAGACAGCTTCTGGGGTTGGCTTTGAGTTATGCAGCAAAATACATGCGAGTATGCATGTGCATACACACAGACACAGACTCTTGCCTCTACAAGACAGACATGCACCATTTCTGTCAACAAAACAATCATTCTGGTCCAAAAGGGCCTTCTTTTACTAAGTAATCAGCCTAGGATTACTTACCTCCTGTTTTCAAAGATGGATGATCCCCTCCGGAGTGGGGAAACAGTAGGACCTGTATTACATCTGTAATAAAGAGACAGCTACTATCCAGCTTCATTTATTGGTTTATTTATTATAAATCCCAGCTTCATTTATTGGTTTATTCATTATAAATCCCAGCTTCATTTATTGGTTTATTCATTATAAATCCCAGCCACTCAGAATCCTAGGGCATGTTCAGAGCTGATTTTACCCAAAAAGAGCCCTTTTCTGAGCAGTTACAGAACCTATGGTAGGTAGAGCCTTACCCCTCCCTGACTCTGCACCTAATGCAGAGGCTTTTAAACCAGTCTCAGCACCTTTGTGCATGGGACAGGGACACGTATCCAAATATCATTATTCCAAAGGATCACATCAGTGTAATCATATGTACTTCTGGAAATAGACTGGGAAAAAGCCACAACACAGCCTCCAGACAGGCTAGGAGCCATTGCCTCACCTAAGGTCTAGATGCCAGCAACCAGACATTGCTGCCCCATGAACTCATGTGTTTTTCCTTAGCACTGATTTGGGACCACCCCAAGGCCTTTGACATCAAGCAGGACCATAATCTTCACAGCACTCTGTCTGCTCATAGGGGTGACCACAGATTTGCCTCAAATCAGTCATCACCTAGTGATGAGCACACCTCTGGTGTGGTGTGACAGGTCTCCTTCGTGGGCAAAGCATAGTCATGGAGCAGGTTATCCACCTCATCACCACACTCTTCCCTGTATGTAGCTCTCCCAGTATGGCAGTAATCATTCTCTGCAGGTGAGTGTTGGCCACAGCTGGTTTGATTTTCACATGAAGTATTCTGACATGGTGCTGTTCTCTTTCTTCTTCCTTAGCCAGCCCATGCTGCCTCCCTTCTTCCTTCTCATTCGTACTGTGCTAGAAGGGGTAACGGAGCCAACATTCCTTTGCTGAGCTTCTCAGGAACTTTTTTGGGTTTTTTTCTCCTTTCCTTCTTTTTCTTTCCCAGATTTCTCAGCACTTCCAATCAGCTGTTTATATTTAAAGGTTGTCAAACTCATTTAAGTTATAGGAGTTATTAACTCATTTCCCCTCTCTAAGCAGGCTGGAAGAGGGCAATGCTCCCTCTTAGCTTCACTGTTATGCTTTTTAATTGTCCTTAGCTGAAAACTGCTACAAAAAAAAGATGAAGAAAACAAAGTGTAAGTATTTTCTTAAATAAGTGCCATAAATTCAGGGCTTCTGGCAGGGGCTTGATACTGGGTTGATGGCATTCTTGCAAGGGTGGGTGAGACTCCTCTCTTCTATGTCTCTGATATGGGCTGAGACAGTATATGCATTATGCTGGAGTCAGTTTAATGGTGTACTTGACCTATTCAAAGTAACAGATTTATTTATATTTTTCCAGGAAAAAGAAGCAGTTCAAGGCATGCAAAATACTCCGTTTTCTTTAGGACCTCTATGCATGGAGAGGGGTCTGGTTCAACAGGACTGAAGTAGGTTTGGAACTGGGATTCCTTTATGAACTGAAAAATTGCATCATATTGCACTGCAAACTCATACCTGACAAGCGCAGTATTGCTTGAGAGCACAGAACATGTGTGCAGGGGTAATTAAAAGGCTCTTTAACCCATATAGTCTCATGAAGTCTCTTCGACATGAATGTGCAGAACAGTTTAATTGAGCAGATTTTGCTTTTTATGGGAAAGGTGTAAAAAAACCTCCATTGCCATAAGAAAATCATCTTGGTCCATGGCAGCAGAGGCAGGACACGAATGGGCACTGCTTGACCTCAGGTCCTGGTGCTGCAGCATAGCACTGAAGGAACCAACCCCATTTTCACACTGTTTCTCCAAATCCACCAAGTCCCTGGTTATACCAGACACGAGCCATCTCTGCAGCTGCCACGCTCTAGAGGTGCTGCACTTGTTGCTACGAAATCTAGGGGGAAAACCATTTTTTCACCACTTTTCCCTCATTTTCCCCACCACAATTTGCTTTTCTGACATCCCAAAATGGAGTAAAGCTGTTCGATAACCGGATGGTGCAGGCATTCAGGGAGAGGTAGAAAATCAGGCTAGTGTAAACCTGAAAAAAATCAGCAATTTGTTTAAAATACTTGTTCTAATCGTATTTTCCCTTTTCCAGGCAGTTTTGGGAGTGGATAGTAGAGAGACATGCATGCATTACATCGCCTTGTAAGAAGAGAAGGCTTCATGAAGACCTCAGAGCAGCCTTCCAGTACCTGAAGGAGGCCTATAAGGATGCTGGAGAGGGACTCTTCATTAGGGACTGTAGTGATAGGACAAGGGGTGATGGGTTTAAACTTAGACAGGGAAGTTTAGATTGGATATAAGGCAGAAGTTCTTTACGGTGAGGGTGGTGAGGCACTGGCACATGTTGCCCAAAACAATAGTGAATGCTCCATCCCTGACAGTGTTCAAGGCCAGGCCAGACAGAGGCTTGGGCAACATGGTCTAGTGTGAGGCATCCGTGCCTATGGCAGGGGGTTGGAACTGGGTGATCTTAAGGTCCTTTCTCAACCCAAACCATTCTGTGATTCTATGATTACAATACAAAAGCAACATCTTTCCTACTGGAAGTGTGCATACACACATAACTCTGGGCTTATGTACAGCAAGAAGGGGGGGGAACACAAATCAAGCCCAAACATTATAATGTTTTTTGCATTGAGCTGTCTGGGTTGTCAGTTAGGGAAATTAGCCTGTCTGTCACACACCTCTAATTTCCCATCACTTCTCCTGAAACCTGTGGGCTTTTAAAGAAACTTCTTCATTTTCCTCTCATTATTGTGTTTCTTTTTTGCTTCCTCCAGTTCTTAAGTAGGAAGGTCCCAGAGGATCCAAGCATCTGAAGGAGGAACTTCGAAGCACTTTTGTTTCTTGCATGAACTTATACAGAAGTAATGGGGAGCGTGCAGAACATGCCCAGGTTCCTGTGCTGGGTTATCAGGCAGAGAGGGACATATTGAGGGAGGGAAAGGAAGGATGGTGCATGGCCAGCCTGGTGTTGATGCCTGCACAGCATTAGAGGTGTGTTGGAAACATGTTACAGGGTGTTTGTACAACAGCCTGGGTACATGTTTGCTCTGTCTGGGGTATTTGGTCTCAGCTCCTATACATGTTTGTTTGTGCCTCTTGCTGCTCACTGGGGGCTGTATTTGTGTGGGTTGTGCATAAGCCTGTGCCCCTGGGCGTATCTGAACTGTCACCATTCACATAACAGATCCCCATCCAAACCACCTGTGGGTGAGCAGTCCCTTACCCTCCTTATGTGTTCACCTGCACGCCTTCAGCTTCCTTTCTTATTTGATGTTGTGGCTCCCCAGCAAATCCTTTAAGTTTGTAAATGTAAGAAAATGACAGAGCAGAAAAGAAAGCTGGAGCAGCTGGGGATGCCTTGGGGACGGCGCTTCCTGGCCCTTGAGATTACTGTGCTATCGCATTGCACTTAATTGTTGCAGTGTTTAGCAAATTGCATTAATTAAAGTGGCACATCTGGCCTTTTTATCAGAGGCTGTGCAGTTCTGGTTTTGATCCTGCAGTGACAGACTCTGACGGTATCAGCACCCCTGGGTAAACACTCATTACGCCAGGGCAAGGGGTTCCTTTATTCTGCAGGAAGCTGAGAACTGGATGTGATGGGAGCACAGAAGCCTCATTGAGAAGCCTCTGGTAAGCCCTGGAAAGAAAAACTCGGTCATTACTAAAGTTGAACACTACCCTGCCCAGAAAGGTTGGGCTTTGCCTCTTCCTAACTAAACCTATTGCAGGTTTGCACCCAAAAGGCAGCTGAATCAAATGATCAGCCAAAGCTGAAGCTCTGCTCCCCTCCAGAGTCACCTTCCTTTTCCTGTCTGTGCACCTATAGCCTGTACTGCAGCCCCCTCGTTGTACAGAGCAGCTCACAAGCAAACATTGGTTAATTCTAACTCTCCCAGCCTCCTAGATTCAAGGAAGAGAGCTGAAACTCTCAGAAAAGATTTAATGCACTCTACAGTCGAGATCTCTTCAGCTCTGAAGGTACCCACAGGTCCTTAGGGGGGGAAAGTACACACTTTCTTCATAAGAACTTGGTGCCTCCACTCTCAGATCATCACACACGCACTCCATTGTTTCATCCCAGCTAGTTTTAAGGATACATCACATAAAGGACACTTTGCCCCTTACATCAGGGGGAAAGTTCTTAAAATGATGGACCATGAATGGAGCCAAATTACCTAATGGAACAATTATTTTAGCAGGTATTACCTGCATTTAGGTAGTTTTCATATAACCGGAAACTTCGTCTGCTTTTTATTTTAGCAGCATTTATATCCTGGTGCATTGGCCATGGCATTAAAGACCTCGTCAGTTAATCTTAGCAAAAGGAGGAAGAGGTAGGGGAGAAGAGAAATAGCAGGACTCATTTCAACGTACAATGTCAAACCTGACTCTTGTGTTTGCCTTTTAGACTAATAGATTTACTTAAGGAGTGGACAAACTTGCATCCAGACTCATGTAACACAAACAAGCATGCCTGGGTGACAATTAGGTTAACATTTTTAACTTCCTAGTTAGGGTTGAGTGTATTTAGGAGCCTTTCAGAAGACAGCTTCTGAAAGCCTGCAATTTGTGTGCTAATAGAGCCAGCCCCTCTGCAGCATGACCCATTCCTGGCTTAGCCCATTGCATCCTCTAGCACCACTGTAATAGGAGAGAAATGACCCTAAGTGCTATTTGTGATGGCCTGGAAGTTGTAGATAATGACATGGTGCCTAGGACAATTACTCCACCCATCTAATCCCACACTACCATGGCAGTTCTTCCTTTGGGATGGCTGCCTGTGTGCTCCGTGGGGGTCATTTTTGGAAGGGGAGCCAAATTGGGCTTTGTTTTGCCCAACACTTTGGAGAACCAAAGTACTGAATCATGGCAGTTGCACACGTTGTTGTACTGGGCACTTATTTAGGAATGCATCACCTTAATAGTGCAAGTGATGCTTTGCACACTGCATCAGAAGCTATTCTTAAGGAACTGTAAATGGACCAGAACACCTCCTGGAGCCAGTATGAGCTGTGACCCTCAGCTGGCTTGCTGAATCATCAGCATGGACTTCACATCTCCAGGAAACCCATGGTTTGAGCCCAACTTTTAGGTCTGGATGCTCACTGATGCTACAGCATCCCTGCTGAATCTGTGTGCAGGTAGATGAGGGATCCCAAAGTTTTGGGTGCGGGGAAGGTTTTATTTCCCAGCTAAATTAAATGCATTTAGCATTGTCTTCAGAGAGCTTGGTCCCAGGTAAGGCCACATGAGCAGTTCATTTTCCACACACCTGAGTCTGGGTGATGGGCAATGCCTTCAGCAGAACTAGCCCCTGGCTCACACCGTTGCCAGTAAGCCCTTAGCTAAATAACCAAGAGGTGAGGGAGGAGGGAAGGGTAAACTTAAACACAGGAGCCTAAGAAAGAGGCCACTTGTAAATCCAGCCACAGCCAAGCTCCCATTAGAGGCACAGAAATACGGCTGCACAAGGCTGTAGCAGATTTGCAGTTGTATGGGGGAAGTGTTTGCTTCCCTCTCTGTATAATGACTGTTACTGATATCATTACGGTGCTCCACTTGGCACATCCGTTCACTTGGCAGCTCTGGCTGAGGCATTGGGCTTTCCAGTCTATAGAAAGCTTTGCAACACTTCTCCTCGAGCACACGCTCTGCAGCTAAACGAGTAATTATCCAGGAGCTTTAATCAACCTTCATTCTAGCTGCATTTGCCACTAAATGTGTAGCTAACTTTGAAGACCCCCTGAAGCATGAATGCCGGCTCGGCGTTGTGTGCAGGGAAGGCCTTCAATTGCCCTGTTGGTCTGAACAGGAGCTTTCTGTCTCCTACAACTGCTCTCGCCTTGCAGGATTGAAATGAATGGGTGCAGGGATGGCAGCAGAGCTGTGTCAGGAAACAGCTCAACATCTGCCCTAGTGTGGGACGTTTTATTTATGTTCCCCTTGGCAAAAGAAAAGAATCTGCCATCAGGAGGTGGTAAAAAAAGGTGTTTTCCTAACAAAACCAGGCTCTCTGCAGGCACAGTTGCAGAAGAAGTTTGAAAAGTGCCAGAATTTGCAAGCCTGTGTGGGGAGCTAACATCCCTTCAATGCATGGCAAGCTTTCTGGCTCTATCACCCAGCATTAGAGACATTTTGTAGGCTAGGTTGGACGGGGCTTTGAGCAACCTGGTCTAGTGGAAGGTGTCACTGCCCGTGACAGGGGGCTGGAACTGAATGA
Source organism: Neopsephotus bourkii (assembly GCF_033783945.1). Lineage (NCBI taxonomy): Eukaryota > Metazoa > Chordata > Aves > Psittaciformes > Psittacidae > Neopsephotus > Neopsephotus bourkii. The sequence goes on from NW_026902223.1 coordinate 7,335,115, forward strand.
GCCTTAAGGTCCCTTCCAGCCCAAACCATTCTGTGATATCCTGATGCAATATCAGGAGCAGGAGGTTTGTTCACATGAGTAGTTCCTTCTGAAAATGCTGGCTTATGTCTCTCATTGCATCTAATTTCACTTTTGTCTCTTTTTCTCTTGTCAGCATGGATTCATTTGCTAGCTCCTGTCACCATACTGCACCCTCCATGTCCACACTTCCAGAAGAACCAAGTCTGTTTTGTCCAGCCCCAAGTCCAAGCCATGCATTTCTAAGCCAGAGCCTCTCCTACATGGCGGTCCGGTTTTCCAAGGCATGACTCCATGATGATACTGATCAACTCACAAGCTGAATTCACCAGTCCCCACTTATCTGACTGCAGAGCACACATCAAGAAGGTTACATCACCTGATTTGACCCTGCTAGAACAAGGGTAATAAAGTATCAAGTTATTTCAGCTTTCAACCTAATAATATGTTGCTGATTATAATTTCAGTTCTAGAATTATGAAGATCTTTTTTTGCAAGTAAAAGAATCCATCAGTTCAGTTGATCGCTTGTTCCAATGGTTAATTTTCCTCATCCTTAAAAATTGATGTCTTGTTTCTCATTTGAATAGCTCTAATTTTAATTAGAAGGCATTGGCTTTTGTTGCTAAATTAAACAGTGCCTTGCCTTTGATCTGGTACATACTGCACTGCACGGCCCTTGCTAAATGAAACATAAAGGTTTTTAAATCTCTCTCGAGGAAGTATGTGAGGTATTCAGTTATTTCTGTATCCACTGTCAATGCATAGAGCAAGAGACCACCAATAGAAAGAGCAGCACGTGGAGTGAGAGAGGTACAGAGGGGTACAACTAGATCAGTAAATGGAGAGAGTAAATCCAAAAGTGGAGAGAGAAACAAAGGGAGGAACAGACAGATCAGTAGATCAACAAAATCCCCATTCCCCAGCTTAGAATGAGTCCTTCACCTTAGTGAACAGCTTTTCTTACCTGAAAACTGTGAGCCAGTTCACACATAATCCATCACTGTGTTGATGAAGCCATTTGACTCCTTAATTTCACCTGGAAATCATGGCTGCTCACTAATCACATGGGAAGCAGCCTCCCTTTTCACTCCCCACATCCCTGGCACCGTTACTCCTTTATTTAGCAGTCACTTCTTCCCATCACTCACCAGAATCACTCTACATCCAACACGTTCAACTTTGCATCACAAACTTGCCAATTGGCAGGAGCAAAAGCAACTTCTTTTTTTTTATGGTCCTTACTTGACTCTGGCCCCCGGCCAGTCAGTGTCTTCATTTATTGTAATGAATTTGTGTCATTAATATGTTGGATATGCACAGCAATTGCAAAGTAGTACATTAGTACAAAAGCTATTGCTCTGGATGCCAGCCTTTTATTGCCACAGCTGATTTACAGGCTGATAAGCAACTTTGTGGTTGTCCTTGAGAATGGGAAAAGGACAGGTAGCATGGCAGAAGGGAGGCACTGTGGTGCTGAGGGGAAGTGTGAGGTTTCCCAGACCTTGCACAACAGGGGGTGGTGGACTTTATTTCGTCTTTCCTCTTCAAAATGTCCTCATGATCCCAGAGAAACGCTGCAGACAAAGCCTGGGTGGGAATCTTGGGCACTTGGAAGGAGATTAAGTGCCATTAGAACACTGTAGGTTTGGGAGCTTCTCTGTGCCTAGCTCATAATGGAGCCATGTCATCACTTTATTGCAAAGATACAATAAAGACAGGCATTATATGGTGTTAACATTTAACAGCCATAACTTAACTTTCAAAAGACATTACAGGCCAAGCCACAGTGAAATGCTTCTTTCTATGCGTTTAATCCTTGGTTCACGTGCTATAGAGCAAGGGTATTTGCAGGGAAGATAGAGTGCTAAGCAGACAGACTGACAGACCTGTCTGTCTGTCAGCTCGGGAGGGTAATCCCTTGAAATGCAACCTGGAAAGAAGTATTTAAAAGGAAAGAATAAAACAGAAACAGAACCAGCACAGACAATATATTTGACTGTCAAACAATGAGCATCCCCCTCCTGTGACTGATCCTATAGCCAAAGGAGTCAATCGCAAGCCCCTGTATGTGATGCTCCTGGAAGCTTTGGTGGGGCAGGATCAGGAGTGAGGAGTGAGAGCCACAGAGAGACCTGGGCAAGGTCAGAACATCAGCTCAGGTCCAACATAGCTGTGGGCTGGGAAGGATTTGGCCAAGATGCTCTGCATCCTGGCAGTCCCTCCCAGCATAACACCCTGCTTGGGCTCCAGAGCTCATCCCAGCGCAGAGGCACCCAGATCGAGAGATTGAATTTGGAGAGCTGTTGGACAGTCGCTTTGCTAGGAAATAGATTCCCTGTGGCACTCACTGCTACAAGGTATGACTGAAAGCACTATGAGACAGAAGCAGATGACCCCTTTATAGGGGTAACTTGAGCACCCAGAGAGGGGTGTCTCAGAAGACAGCCTCTTTGGAAGGAGTGCTGGATCCTCCTGCTTTGGGCCCTGAATCCTCATTTCTCTTCTGGAGAGGAAAGGGGAAAATTCCCTATGGGTGGAGCAGGGCAGGGAGGATGTTATTGCTGTAACCACCTGGTCCTGCCTCTCCTTCCAGAGCAGCTGCTGTAGGGCATGGCTGGGATGAGCTATTGATCCAGGGGAGCCCTATGCTCTCCCATCTGGCCACTGGAAGGTAGGAGGGACAATCCCCCCATATTTCATAAGCCCTGTGAAAATGAAGTGGGCAGTCCAGGGGACCTCCAACCTGTCACTCCCCATCTTAATTAGCACTGTCAGCTTGCCTTGCGTTTTAGGTAATTAATTATGGTGCTTCATAGCTGCGTTTCTAGTTGACACCAGTGCCCGCTGACGGGACAGGGTATCGATTTTCCAGCCTGTTTGTTTGTGCTTGTGGTCAAGACTCACACAACAGGAAGCGTTCGGTGCGCGCTCAGGGAAATAATCACCAGCGTTATCTGAGAGCCATAGCAAATAGATTTGGGCCCAGAAATGAACTCAGCTGCTGAAAAACCTATTAGCAGCATCTCAGATTTCCTGTGTACCAGCAGGTTAGGGGGCAAGCACTTTAACATTGCCCACAGCTTGTGGTTAATTACTGTTTGTGGAGTTCCCGTCTGTAGTTATGCTTGACAAAATGCCCATAAAGACAAAAATGAAATGCTTGCTGGTTTTGGATGAATGCCACCTGGTCCCCATACCCTTCCTCCCCCACTGGGTGCTAAAAGAACAGCAAAGGCAAAGCAGAGTTGGGCTGGTTTAGAGCTTTTGTATTGAGTGTGAGCAGTGGTGCCCCGGAGCAGCTAACAGGGGGATGCAGACCCCATGGTGCAGTGCAGCCATTCAGAGCTGTGACCTGATAACGTGCCATAACCCAACATGGCTATTGCACGTGTTCCTATTTGCCCTCTGAGATAGCCTCTGGCTTTGCCAGATGCAGAACATCCAGAGCTACCTGCTAAAAGAAATTAAGAGTTGATACAGCAGGAAGTAGGCTTTTTTCCTAGCCCTAAATATGTTCCCTCTTAAGGGCTACAGTGCAAGAGCCTCCTTGGGCTGATCTATACCACCAGCAAACATGCACCAATGTACCTAGTCAGATGGAAGCTGTCTCTTCACATGACAGGGGGTTGGAACTGCATGAGCTTTAAGGTCCTTCCAACTCAGGCCAGTCTGTGATTCTATATGAGGCGAACAGAGATGCGAGCTCCTTAGGATGGTGTTTGGAGGGCCAGGGGAAGTCTAGGCATACTTCCAAACGCTTCATGACTTCTTATTCCTGATGAAGAAGCTAACGGGACAGGTAATGGGTTGAGGGCCATGACCTAGGCTGGGCATCTGCTGCTGACCTCTCCCAGGGGTTGTGACCCAAAGGCTGAGAGCAACTAATGCAGAGATTTATGCCTTGTTAATAACAGAATTGAGCAATCAGTGTAATGAAATCCATGCTCTGCATTAATGAGTGGCCGAGGCAGCAGGGGCTGAGCCTTGCCTTCTCCCAGGGTGGGCAAAGGGGATGAAGTCTGCCTGGATTCAGTCACTCCCTCCAGAAAATGGGGCCATGCCCAGTGCAGGCAGGACCCAGTACCCAGCAGAGCTTTGGATTTGCTACTGGACCAGCCCCTGTGAATGGGCATAGGGCAGGGAATGGCGACATGCCCATCCTGAGTTGGATGTTGAGTATTGCCTCAAGGCATAAAGAACCCTGATGATTTTTCCACTTGGCTACAAGTTGCAAGTTTTAATCACTGCTAGGTCCAGCCTCAATATTTTGGATTATTTCTCCCCCATAAATTCCTGGCTTCTTTTCTTGAAAAATCAGGAATAAGAAGGTATGAAGAGCATGGAGGTGGGCCTATACCTTCCCTGGCTCTACAAACTGTTATTTCCCTATATATTTAGAAAGATCTTGTATGAGAAGACATACAGGAGAAAGATGCTGAAGTAACTCAAATATAGTTACCATCACATGGCACAAATTTTGAGTCCTGACATTGCGATTCAGACACAGCTAAAATTAGAGCATGGCTCTGGGCATCACTTGATTTTTGCTTCAGAAGGATGGTATGACTTATGCAAAGCTGTTATGCTATAGCCCAGATACACAGCTATCTAAAATCAGCTGTGCTGCCTCATCTCTTACTGGAATATAGCCTTACTATAATAGTACTCCTTTGCTAAGGATGCCAGCTCCTTGTTGTCCAGCAGGGCCCCGAGCCTGGAGGGTGGAATTTAAGATGTGAGAACAAGTGCACATCTTTGGAAAAACTCAGGTTTTAAAATGATTCATTTGTTCTTTACAAAAAAAAGAGTGCCTGGTGTGTAGTATTAGGGAAACTACAGAGCAGAATCAGCTGAACTGCGAGGCATTGCTAAGATTCTGTCATCAATTATTTAAACACATCTTCCAGAAGGAATAAAAGAAATAGAAGTGGTTATGCTCTAACTTCTGTGGGGAAAGCAATCCTAGGGACACAGTGGAGCCAGCACTGCTGCTCCTGGGAGCCTCGTTGGCGTCTGCCCCATCCCCGTGGCACAGGGCACTACAAGGTACTTCCTCAGATTGCTTTTATCCGGTTGGCTGTCACAGGGGAAAAGGGGAGGAAAACGGTGCTGTGAGCTTTGTGTCCAAAGCAGCAAGGAGGGAACCTCCTGGGGGCCAATTTGCTTGTGGCAGGGTTTTCCCCGTCAGAAATAGGAGGTGGAGGATAAGCATTTATACAGGGATGGGTGGCTGCCAGCCTGTCAGTCACAGGGAAACGAAGATCTCCAACAGGTCTAACTGTAAAACATCAACTCATGCCAGAGGACCCAGCTGAGGTTAATCTGTTGCCATAAAGGATTTATTAAGTCGGATCATGACGTGCCTGGGGAGGTGCTGGGAAGAGAACGCTCCGAAACCCGCACACCCCATCGCTTGCACAGCCCTCTGCCCAAACAGGAAACATCCCATCAGCGGTCCAGTATTTATTTCTCTTTAACCTCCCACCCCTGCTAACCACCCCCTGCACAATTAAGCTGGATTCCCATGGGAGCTGGAGGAGAGGGGGAATGAGAGGGGCAGTGGAAGCAGAAAGCTTCCCCCCCTGTGTCATTAGTATAAATTGTGTTTGTGCAAGTTAGATTTTACAGCAGCGTGTCAATTAGGGTGTGAAATTTAATAACCCAATCGAGCTTCCCTCGCTCCAAGCTAAATTGAAATGTGCTGCCTGGTTGGGAGAGGGAAGGGGGATGTCACGGGTGGGAGGCTGAGATAGTGGGTAGGGTAGGGGTGTTTTTCATGTTGATTAAAAGGGAAGGCGGTTGTCATCCTTAGCCAGGCAATAAACACCAGCTTTGCTTGGAGGGAGCAGCTGATCTGAGGTTTTAACTTGTGTTTTGTAAAGGTGGTGACTTTCTGGTAAGAGAATGCTTGGGAGGGAGAAAGGGAAGCTTATTTAGTTGCTTACCTCTAGTAATGTTTCTAGTGGGAGGTAAATGTCACCACTAATGACTGCAGCACTGTGGAGCACTCCCAGCTCTGAACACCTGAAGCGTTGCTATAAGAAGGAAGAGAACACACCTCACCAACACCTCATCCCATGGCAATGCAGGGGTGGGATGGGTGCCTGCCCAAATCCCACCAAGAGCATGAGCACCAAAGCTGAAACACACAGGGTTTTTAGGCCAGTAGGACTAATATTGAGAGCACAAAGTGATCACTCTACCTGTAAAAAGGGCTATTAAAACTCCTAATATGAAACTCAAGCAGATATGTTATTGGTTCATTTAACTTGCTTCAGGCTTTAGGATGGATGGTGGCATCAGCTGGCCCTACCCTGCTCATGCTGTTTGTCTCCACCACTGTGATAGTAAGAGATTCAATAAAACCATAAAAATCAGTGCTTTCACCTAATGGCAAGGCTCCAGGAGCTGAAGACTGGAGGCAAACAGCAAATTATGAGACTTGTGAGAGCTCATCTCAGATTTTAGCCTCAGCCTTGCAATATTTTGTGGGGTTTTTCAAGCATCCCCAGTCCCAGAATCACAGCATTGATCCCCTCTTGCCATCAAGGGATGGGCTGAGAATCACAGCTCTCTGTTTCTATCCCTGGAGACTGGAAGAAGACGTAAAACATGAGATAAATGTAGAGTCTTAGAAACCAGGCAACAAATAACAGTAATTCAGTGTGTTACATTAAAGGCAGTAAACCTTCCAGGTCTGTATTTAATCACTTGCTCTTTTTGAGTCTAGTCTGCCTGGCTGGAGTTGTCCATACCCATATGGGAACAGCAGCGCCCTTCATGCCAAATGCATAATGTGTACTCACAGCCAGGTCCTGTTGTTCTAAGCTGCATTTACCCAAATACTTTGTTTTTTGAGGTGGGGTGGTGCATGCTGTCTCCTGCCTTCCCAAGACCTTGGAGGTGCCCAGAAAGCCTTTAAAGAAATGGGGTTATGAATACAATTCCTGAAGGACTGCTACAACCACCATCAGTCAAAGACTGGAAGCAGGGAAATTGTGCAGTTACACTTATGTCACAGCAGGTAAATGCCTGATGCTGACTCTTAAGCACTTTGTTGCCTGTGTTTTAGCTTGTGGGTGTTCAGCTGTGCATGCAGAGTTAAGCAGCTCTAAGAAGAGATGCAAGAGCCTAGGAGGAATGAAGGGTGAGAAAGGGCAGAGGGACAGGCAGCAGAACAGTGATGGCCAAGTCATACCAGCCGTTATCCACAGCTGCTAGCTTCCAATACAGTGAATGGAAAGAAGAGATGGCAGTTCAGACCACTCACTGGTGAGGTCTGGATTAGATGCTCCCTGTTTATGAAAGGAGAGGTCTTCTGGTCAAGGAACTATCTGAATCATACGCTGCTGTCCTGACCAGGGTGCTATGACAGGTCTTAACAGGAGTTTAGGCTTCTAGAGATGCTTTGTGCATCATTTTGGTGGTGTCAGTCTCTTTATCCAGCTCAGGGATAGCAAATCTGGTGCTAAAGATAATAGCTTCATTTTGTATAGCTCACTGCTCTCCCTTGTTCCTCGTCCACCACTGCCCTACAGTAACATGTGTTGCTCCATTTCCCCTCTCCATATCCCATCAAACTGCGACACTGCCCTTATCCAGTCCCATGCCCACACTGTTTTGAGGCCTTTTCCCTCCTCAGTGGCAGATACTCTCCAGCCAGGCTCCACTGCAAACCTCTCCTGGGCTGCTGGTCTCAAAGCTCTTTAAAGAGACCCATTATCCAGGCGACGGATGTCTAGGACTGCTTGGCTTTCCCGGAGGAAAGCAACACAAAGGATAGTTTTGTGGTAGCATCTTTGCACCAAGCCCTGCTGAAAATATAAGGCAGTGAGCTGGAAACAGCAAAGAAATGTTTATGAAATTGCTTTCATGGACACTGCACATGTGGTGATAATGTTTGTAAATCAGGTCATGCCATTCCCTGAAATCTATGTGCAACTTTCTGGATGTTTAATGAAATAAAGATGTAATTAGCTTCAGCTTTTTAATGCTTTGGAAAACAGCGTCACCTTGATTTGAAGGGAACTCTTAAATAAGATTGAGTTACCATGCTGAGCAACCCACTGCAAAGATACAATCTAAGGAGGGAACCTGACCCCACCAGGATTTCCTCTATAGTGTGTTTGCATTGTATCAGCATCTAATCTGGAGCACATATCTAGGCTTCTCTGTGTCCCATTCAGGCTAGAAAAAAGCTGAGTAGCTTCACTGAATGCTAAAATGGGAGAAATTTCCTACAGGAAGGAAATTTTAAGGTTATAACCTGCATGGTCCAAAGTGCATTTTTAAAGCATCTGAAATGTTAAAGGTCTCCCGTGTCCTCCAAAGACCTTGAGAAGCAAGATAAAATGCCGCACAGCAAAGGCCTTTAGGTAGGTTTGCAATGGGGAAGGAGATTAAACATAAGATTTGGGATGCCAATGACCCGTACACATTTTCAGTGAACAGCAAAATACCATGAAAGAATTCAGTCCCCTTCATGTAATCAGCCACTAGCAATGCCCGAGGTATCCTGAGATAGCAAATCCACTCTGGGTCTTCTTAACTACCCAACTGCTTATCCCTGGTTCCTTATCTTTTGATCGACAAGGCTTGATTTTCAGAGGAAGGGGATGAAATATTCCAACAGGATACTGTCAAGACTGGTGAGAATTTCACTGGACATGTAGAAGAGATGCCCATAACCTGAGGTCAAGTCCCCAGCTGGGTGCTGAAGGCATGGCTATAAACAATGCAAATGTTTTAAGCCCTCCAAAATCAATACAAGTGTAGTTATTAGAGCAAGTAACTCATTGCACTACTTCCCAAACCTGGGCTAAAAACGGTATTTTAGCCTTCCAGCAAATAAAAACTAAAATTGAACAGCTGAAAAATCAGGAATTTGAAGCATAATGAAAGACAATCTGGGTTTGTGGGCACAGGAAAGGAAGGTCTTCAAGTCCTTCACTGGAAAACCCTAGGTTTGACCTTGCCCTAAACTACTGCAAGGCAGGCTCTGTTACTTGATGATCCAAACAGGCATGAGGAGCTTCAGGGACAGAAAATTTTTCAGGGAGCAGAAAAAAATATCTTATTGTCATAACATTTGAAAAGAGCCCCCAGGAGTCAAGGAAAATGACAATAAAAAGTGTTAAAAGTGGACAGAAGTGGGAAAGGCTGCACGAGGCTCTCAGGGTCTGGGTATAAGGCAGGAAGAGGTCAGCATGAAGCCTTGCAAGAGGCACTACAATTAGTTGTTGGAAAATGAGGGGTCTCAATGAATTTCTGGGGTGTTTCATTGAGAGTTGTCCACTTTGGAGAAGCACTGAACTTCCCCTGAACCCCTGCCCCGAGGTTAAAGCATCCCTCTCACACCCACAAAGCACAGGCTCTGAGAAACACAGTCTCCTTCTCCCCTTCTCTCCACCCCTCTTAATATCACTGTTCTCAAGTTGCCTCATGTACCGTTTATGACAGAAATAACCTGCCTTGGCACTGACACTTGAATTTCACTTAAGGTTCATCGCATTATTAATGGCAAGATCAATATTACCCAAGCCGCAATAAGAGCTCTTACCATCCATCCTCCTCCCACCCCTCCCAGGCACCACGCTCTTTAATCCTCCATCTTTTTTCAAGGGTATCCTCCTCAGCACTGGAAGGAGACTCTCCCATTGGTGGGGATGGTTCATTCAATCCCTGACAGCTGCCCTGACATATTTCTCCCGAGCCTTGAAACCTGAGTGATAAGGCTCAGGAGTGGAATAACCCACAGACTCTGTCTAATCACAGCGACTGCCGTGGCCTTGCTGAACTCCTCCACTACAATTAGGTAATCACGCTGGCAGACAAGCCTGATTCATATCGTTTTACCATCAGTAAAGTGATATCTATCACCTCTACGACAGACCCGTTATTGCTGCAAACCACTTCATCCTACCCAGTTAAAACCCCTTGTAAAAGCAAAAAAAAAAAAGGGGGTTTGGACATATTTTATGGCAAATTAACTTTTCACATATTCTTTCGCTCCTTATATTAAGATCCCATTCGCAGCTGACACTTGCAATAATATCTGTGCCCCTCATCAGTGGAAAGGGTGGTCCTGAGTGAGGGCTGTCAGCATCCCCCAAGGTGTTGGAAGGGGATTTAGGACAATCAGGAGAGATGAATTCCCTGCTCCCTTCGCTCACCTCTCTGTTGACTCTGGAGGAAGCCCAGAGTTAGTTACTTGGGATGAACTCTTCTCCAAGGACAAGTCTCTGCCCCAAGGAAGGCAAAGGCACCCAAACTCAAACTGAAGCTCTCTCTGCCCCATTGATACTCAGCTCCTGTAGCTCTGCTCCTACCAGACCCCTAATGCAAAGTCAATCAAGACAAAAGGAAACCTCATCAATTCAAACAAGCTTTGGATCAGACCTACAGAGCACTGTGGAAATAAAGCCACACACCTCACTAACGCAGCACAATGAGAAGCTGCATCTTTATCATGTAGGGCCGTACACATATTTATTACATTTTCTTTCAGTTCTGATTTTTTTCTAGTAATCCATTTCTTCTGGACCTGTACCTTAGCAAAGCCAAAACCTGCAGTACCAAGGTGCAGCCAAGCTATTGTAGAAAAATACCTTCACTACAGCCCATAAACTTCCCATTATAAAGGCTGTATATGAGCACTGATTGATCCCTAAACTGGCATTTCACTTTATTTCCCACTGGAGGACTCATTCATTATGGAGAAATAAGACTATTGAATGCATGATAAAGCACATGCATCAATAGATGAGGCTGGTGGTTACTTTAGTGTACCTATCTAAACAGTAGCTGGTAAATAAATCAATTTGTGATCACATAGGACCTTTTAAAATGAATAAAGAAGCAGTAATTATTAAGCAGCGGATTAAAAAAAAGGCAAATAATTGCTTGCCAGCTTTACCACCATGCATACACACACAGAGCACATTTTGCTGCTGCAGCTGTGACTGCAGGGCAAAGGCAGGTCAGATGCACAGATTGTAAGGGAACTACCAACAGAGCTGCTCAGAGCCCCAGCGGCCTCTTTCAGAGGCGTGCAGGTATGTGTGTGCTTATATGGGAGCAAGCTCTAATCTCCAGCAGCAGGGAAAGATGCCCAGAGAACACACAAGATGTTTGTTTCAAGAATATGAGTGCCCATATTGCAGTGGATGAAGAAGAGGCAAAAAAGAGAACCTAAGCACATCCATGGTAGGAGAAGGATCCTTACATTGTGGTCTTTCTTACCTGGTGATAGAGCCTCTCCCTCTCTCCTCACTTTCTACAGCCATTTCCCCTTCAACACGCTGCCTTGCAGGATCTCCCTCCCAGCTTTTGGCTTCCCAGTCCTGATGCTTCTTATTGCTTCATCTCACTTTGAGAAGATGCTTGAGGCCACTTACATTGACCTTGACTCACCACTATGCCTCTTGTCCCAGACCCTGGTGTGCAATTGTTTCTGTCTTGCCAGGAATCCCTGGGAGCAGGATTTACCCTTTGTCTACACTCAAAGATACAACAACTTGGAATAAAACTGGTAGCTGTGATTGGGGTTGGTTGCTGGGTGAGGAGAGATGAAAATGGAGAAGCTGGATGGGAGCACCAAAAGGTGCCCTCGGCCCTTGGTGCTAAAGATTGCCTACTTTCCTCTCAGTTTTGGTGAATGAAGGGTTGGCACCAGGGAAGCTTATCCAAATCGGCTGTAAAGCTACTTCTTCCATTTGTTCTTTCCTCTTTAAAGTTTGAGGGATTGAAACAAAAGCCAAAACACAACCCCGAATTCTGGAGATAAAGAGCTCCCTGAATTCTTCATGGAAGTCATGGAGATTTCAGATGAAACATCTGCCACTGGAATAGCTAAAAAGTTATTTCCACATCTGGTCAACATTTCCTTCTGCTGATCTGATCTCATTTTTACCTTGCTACCAAACAAGCTCTTAATGTTTATCACTAGGTAACAGTGGAGAACCTGGGACAAGCTGAGGTGATCTGCTTCAACAGGGACAGGAAAGGTGGCAATGGCAGAGTCAGACAAGACAATGAGAAAGCAAGAGGGATGAAGAAATGAACTGTTTGCAAATCAAGAGATACAAGTCCACAAGAGTCTGAAATGGGACATAAGAAGCAGCAGTGGCCAGAGTCAACTTTCCTTGAAACTGTTGTGCAAATCGAACCAGACTGCTGCTTTCTGTGCCCATTTTTGAGGACACTGAAAAGTCCCAAAACTGCTCCAAAAATCTGAAAAAAAATATATAAAAAAAAGCCCAGATTTTTTTTTCTTTAAATAAGAAAGGGCACTAAAACCCCCCCAAAACAACTACCATGTTGTTGGTCATGTTCTTAGACCTCCAAGAAACCAATGTCAAGCTAAATAGATGGGACATAACTCAGAATTGAGCGATAAGCCATTACTTTATGGTATATTAGGTATAAGCCTGCCTAATTCCTAGCCCAGCAGACAGTGATTTACCGGTGCAGCAGGACACAGAGGGCAGGGTGGGCTATGGACCTTCCAGGGACCATTCCATGTCGTGGTGGTCAGGAGCCATCTCAGCTGAGCAGGTTGGTGGTGCTGAGTGTCTGAGGACAGATTGCAGAGCTATAACCAAATGCCCTCACGCGCTGATTTAAGTGAAACAGAGGGGGGAAGCAGTGACACACGAATGGCCGTTGTGGTCTCCATCCTCAGATAAATCAGTTATCTGTTTTTTCTCACTGTGCAGGCAATGGCAGTTTATGAAGCAGCTGTCTGAAAGGAAATTTACTGGACAATTAAAAGTGCTGACTTTCAAGCAGTGCTCTCGAGGTGGAGTCTAAAATTATTGGGTGTGAAATGCAAATAGATTTAACAGTTTTACTGCTATTTAGATGACGTTCACCCATTCCCAGCTATTTCTCCTCCCCCCCTTTTTTTTTCCTCTTTGCTCTGATTTTAAACAATCCCAACTTTCACAGGTTTTACCAATCTCAGACACACGCAGTAAAACCTGAAGCACGCTCCAAGGCTGAAAAAAGCCCAGACCAGTGGTGTGTGCAGTGAAGGAAAGTGGGTGAAAGCAAATCCTATCCCCAACCCCTAACAAAATATTCATTTAGAAATAAGCTGGTAATTGCATTCAGCTTTGGGTCTGCCCCACAATCCTCTGAGGCGGTTCTTATTCAATAAGGCTTTGGCCAGGCCCCAACAAACTTGAATAATCACAAATTGACCAGACTAGTTGCTCTAGGAAAACCTTCCCTAAGGAGGGATGTGGGAACCCACAGCCCGGCGGTTGGTCAGCCTCCGGGGGAATCATGTTCCCATGGGAGCACCCATTTCCATAGATGCTCCCCTGAGGTTCAGCGTGATCTGTCAGAGCTGGGATGGAGTTTTTATGAGGCTTAACTCCCTGCCTGCTACATTACATTAATGACCAAAACAGTCCATGGCTTAATTAAAGATTAACTGTTAAGATCAGGAAAGCAAGATTGTCTCAGCTTGGCCAGGCAGGGCCCTTGAAGAAGTGCAAAGGGATGAAAAACAGTGGGAGAAGCAAAGTGAAGCAACCCCCACAGAGCCTCCAGCACTGCAGAATTAGGAGTTTCGTGCCTTTTAGCTCATCTAACTTCTTAGTTTAATCGAGGGCAAGTATCTATTATTCCTGCATGCCTCCTCCTGCATCTCACTTTACAAAAGGTACCACCGAAAGGTACCACAAAGAGGGATTTTCTGTGCTACTTGTAATGATACTCATGTACACATAATATCTAGTGCTACAAGATTTACCACTGCTGGGGAGAAATATTTGCTTCTCAGACATTTTAGGTTTCTTGTGAGATCTATTGTACCCAGATAGCTCTAATCTGAACCTACTTTGGAGCCAACTCAGCGCATTTCTTTGCTTATCGTACGGTTTCTGTGCTTGTGGCTTTCATTATCTTTCATGAAAGGAATCAACAACCTCCCCTAAGAGAATCTTGCATCCCTATCTTGTTTATAAAATTGTATTTGTTACTGCTGAAAGATTACCACAGCTGAATTCACATATCCTGTTTATGGGTGAAGTATCTGCTGTTAGCATGCTCAGATAGGCACATACACCAGCCCACATGTCCACCTGCCATTCCACCATTGACACCACAGTACTGCACCATTAGCTCTAATAAATAGATATACCTATACCAGAGTCCATACAAGACTCATCCATTTGCCTCCCTTTCCTATGGAGAATTCTATTAATTTTACTGCATTTCTTTTGCATCTTTCTCTTTGCATCCAGCCCTGGTGAGAAAGATTTGGCAAACAAGCGTTTAAGTGAAACCATAAATGTGATTTGTCTTGATTTAGTCTCACCAAGGGATTCACTTCCCATCTTTTCTCCTCTGCTCTAGATGTTCCCTAGCTATGGCGAGGATGTATGGTAAGACACTCTTCTAGGTGTTACAGATACAACCTACCTGAACCAAAAGCAAGACACAAGTAAAACACCGTATCTGTCTCTCTGCAATATGCCAAGGTGTCTGCAGTCAGTTACACTGTGGCCCCATGTATTATCTGAGAGCCAACACCTATTCGCCATGGTCTGGGGTTGAGCAGAGAGCTGAGGGACTGGGACAAGTCCCCAAGAGGTGAATCTGAACCACAACTCTCTGCAGCTCCAATTGCAGAAAGCTCTTCAGTTTTTCCTCCATTTGTCCTTCTATAGAAATCAAATCTGATGTGGGGAAAGTGGAGCAGTGCCTTGAATGTGAATGCCTTTCCCTCCACCCTTCTGTTACAGAGCTCATGTTCCTGAAACTCACCCATCAAGATAAACCCCCCCCCAAGATCCTTCCCTGCAATGCAATAAATAATAACAACCCTTCTACCAACTCATATTTCTGCAAGCTGGCACTGATTTATTCTTTTTGGCTCTTGCATCTGAAATAACTGAAAATATTCAATGGGATAATGAAAAATCTCACTTTTAATTCTGAAGCAAAGTTTGCCAACCTGGAAGGGCTTTAAGAATGATTTTCTGATGAACATACACTCACTGGGTCTCCATTTGGCAGCTACATTTTGATTAAATCCCTCTATATCCGTATATAATATATGCAAATGTAATTACAGTCAGCTGGGGGGGCTGAACGGTACGAATTTGAGACCTCACTCAAATAGCTTTGACCTAGAAGAAATTGTGCTCCTAATACAAATAAATAAGACAGTTCAGTGAAAACCATGCCCATGCCAAAGGGATTGTGCTCCTGGTGCAGAGCAGAGCAGGAGTGCTCACAAGCACTTTCATCATACTTATGTCTGGGATTTCCCAGCTGGAAATGTCTGTGCTTGCACTGTATAGCTTGCAGGCGATGAGTCTAACTCCCCCAAGAGGCATCGCCATCACTGCTCCACCTCTGTGTATGGCGAGTAGTGTGTGTGTGTGCTCATGGGATATGGCTGCTGTGCACAGAAGCTATCAGCCTTAACGACAGCACACTGAAGCTCTGGTGCTCCCAAACAGAAGAGGACACATCCAGGAAAATCTGCCTGGAGGTTGTCACCAGAAATAAGGTTTAAATGAAATGCTTCCTGCATGCACTGGAATACTGGACATAGTGGATTCAAATCCCAAGCGTCAGGCACCCAAAACTTGGGGCTCCCCAGACTGGCTGCAGAGCTCCCAGGGCAAGGAATGGCCATACTCATGAAGCCCCAAGAGCCATGCGCATGAACCTCACGCTCCATAGACAAGTCTCTGTACATCTTTCACCAAGTGCTGGACATGATGCGATGGATGCTTCAAGGGTGGGTTCTACTGAATTGGGGTTTGGTGAAAATGATGTCAACAGCAGAGCAGACAGCGTTAAGAGCAATGCTCTTGTTTTCAAGTGCACTCTTAGCTGCTACTTGTGTAGGGTCAATGGGGGCTATTTTCTGTTGTGCAGAAATGTGATAACCCCATGTCTTTTGTGGTACATCCCAAACAGGGCTGCACTTCCCAGATCCCTAAATAAGTGGTGGTGTGTGTGTAGGAATATGAAAAACTGTTGAAATTACAGGATGGGCAGCCTTAATAGATGTTTAATAAATATAATAATAAATAATAGTAAATAATAATAAATAAAAGTCTGGAGTTCCTCCTGTACACCATGGTACCCTTGGATTCATTCCCTTGGGATCTTGTGGGGAAACAAAGTGCAAATGAAAAGTGAGCTGGGCTCCTGATAAATACACATATGCATAAAAGTGTGTCTAGAACTATAGCTCTATATTATCATTTTGCTGTGAAAGAGTGGTCTTTAATTCTTTGCCTGTGTTCCCTAGCCTCCCACCCAGCAATTCTAGGCTGTAACATATCCCATATTGGCCTCTTAGAGAGGGGAAAGTCTTTATCTTTTCCTGGTTTGCATTTCCCAAGAAGAAGCATTTGGAAAACAAAATCATGTCTGGACTGCATGAGATTTTCTATTAACCAGAACAAATTAATACAACCTTCAAGTCATGGTCCAAGTAGTGAAGAAAGTAAAAGGAAGGAAGGCCAGAGCAGAGCTAAAGGGTTGCCCCGGGCATGTGATTTCATCGCTGCTGAAACAGCAGAGTACAAGCCCATACCATGGGATGGGAACAGACACTCTAGGATGGGCTTGTAAGCTCAGAGTGGATTTCTAGATGGGATTTCATGGTGAATGGAAGAGACAGGAAACGTTTTAACCACAAAAATACAAATGGAAGTTTTGGGAAGAAATTAGGGGCATGGGGTCAGGAAAGAAAAGGAATAATGCGTAAAATTGTGTTTGATCTTTCTGGATCAGCAATTAGCAAGAGGAAATCCGGGCGCTACCTGTCTCCCATCTAAGGTATGGGCTAGCCATATGGCAACAGAGGAAACAAGACATCTCTGATCTATTTGCTTAATAAGCTGAGATCAAGCAAGAGCTACGCATGCTTCCCTAAGGACGTGACCACATTCAGTGGTCAGTGCTAAGCCAACCTTCTTATCAAATGTGGCCATTGAATCAAAAGAAGTCTGACCGCCACATCTGGAATGAAACAGCTGGCAACCAAGCAGGAGTGGAAGGGGGAGCAGGGTGGGTAAAACCTCTCCCATAAGGCTATTTCATTTCAACAGTGTAAAAGGATTTTGTTTCAAATGTCATGTTGATTCATTTCATTTTGACTTTTATATTAAACCACTAATTGTATTATATATAAATGTTGACATTCTATTAATATATTAATACATTAATACTGTGGTATAATATAACACTCCATACAAAACGAATGGGAAAGGCAGTGCACGTACCAGATGTTTCATTCTTGATAGGGCTCGCACATCTCACGGCCACAAACATTTTCAGCATTCTTTCTGCCTCCTATTTCATCTGTTCCTCCCATATTTGATCAGCTCAGATTGTCTCAGAGCTGCAAGAAAGAAGCTTGCAGGTTAGCTTCTAGTAATTGCACATCCTGTGCGGGTTCCCACATGTCCTCCCATATCCCAGGGCAGAAAACGTTCAGACAGAAGTCCTAATCCCTCAGTCTCATTTTAAATGTGAGGCCCTTTTCCACATCTTCCTTCTCTCCTTTTCATTGCCAGGGTCCTGGGGTCCCCTCTTCAATGCTCCCTTCAGCCCATCATGCCCCACAGAACACTTTTAGTATGAAGACATTCATACTAAAGAGGACCAGTGCCATTCTCTTCTGATGACATTGAGAGGAATGGGAGACAATGCGACTGCTTGAGCATTGGTATGAGAAATGGAAAAGCTTTAACCCAAAACAAAATCCAATGAATCTGCAAAAGGTTTGGATTTTGGCTGCACTCCTGGCAACAGCTTCTGCCCTTGCACATGATTTATGCAGAGCTTTGCTGTAGTTAAGTACCCACTAACACTCATTTTCTTGTGAGCATCTAGGGCTGGTTTGAAAGAGGGTCCCCTCCAGCACATGGAAAATATGGCCACATTTTTCCTTAATTTTAAAACAAAACTAAAAAAAAATAAAAAATAATGTTTGGGCCTCTTGGATTTTGGAAAAACAAAAACTTTTGGGTTTTTTTTTCAGTTGAATCCTTAAAATCTGCTGCCAAACCCCCCAAGCTTTTGGATTTTTGTCCAAAAAAATAATACAATTGGGTTTTGAGGTATTCTTTTGGCAAGAAAACAACATTCTGAGGCGAGCAGATGCTTTCTGTAGGAAAATGTCATCTTGTCAAAAGCACAATCTTCCTTCTTAAAGGACATTTATGCCAGAAAGTATTTGATCAGCTCTGTTAGCATCCCTTATCCTCTTCCAGGGATAGCGACATGGTGACTGCTTTTTAACAAGATGAGCCTTCCAAGAATAGTTACTGAAGAATCATGAATTTCTGATCATATCTGGGCTTGGTACATAGGATTACGAAAGGAGCCAGTCTTATATTCCAAACCATAAGATCCACCTATAGCATGGTGTGCGATTGTTGTTAATAAAGTGACTCCATACTTAAATGCAATTCCTCTGTTGTATAAATATATATTTCCTCGGCGGGACGTTGTGGTTACTCTAAGAAGCTGGAAGACATCAGAGCATCACGTTCCAAGCTTGGCATTGAACAAGAAGCCACCAGAATTAAATCAAAGTGCTTCTTTCTGGCAGGCGAAGCAAGTGTAATGAAAATTCCAAGCCTTGATCCTCTGCCAGTGGTAGGCAGCAAATGGAGTGCATGCCTACCACTCCCAAACTGAAGTCCTTCAGCCTTGCCTGGGATGCCAGCTACCAGAAGTACAAAAGATGAAAACAGTCTGCCAGACACAGCAAACCAAAGCGAGCTCTTCATTAAGAAGAGCTTATTACTTTCTTCCAGCTCCACCCATGAGCACAAATCCACCCTGCTCAATCTTGTTGCGAACTAATGAAGGGAGGTTGACTGCTCGTGGTGAACTCGGTATTCCAGGAAAGCTTCTGAGGTGTCTCCTTCAGCGACCAGGACCTGCCCTGATCCGCTCCCCAGAAGGTTCACATTCTTTCCAACTACAAGGTACAAGATCTCTGTGGTTATAAAGGCAATATCCCTTGAGGTTCGATGGAGAGCCAAGGGGAAATGTCACAGTGGGAGGAGAGGAGCTTTAGTTTAGAGAGGAGGCAGGTTCACAAGGCTGGTTTGCTTTCTCTCAGTCTCAAAGATCTGAGTAATATCAATTATTAAGAGGAAGTGAAGCTGCCTTTCTTCAAAGCAAAAGTATTTTACTAGTGGTACGTGGCATATACATTGCAGCTGGTGCTATGAGGCTGTGTCAGACTGGCAGCTGCCCCTCCACTGATGACAGAGGGAGCCATGGTCCAGCCTCTGCAGAGAGTAAGGAACCTCAACTGCGCACCCAACCCTCCAAAAGAGGCATCATAGCAGTCACAGTTTGTATTTGAGGGCAATATTCAGATCTCCTGCCTTTTGATGCTGGTGTGCTGAGATTTCCCATCTCACTGATGGGTCCCCTTCACCCCCAGCCTCCTCTTACCCTCTTACACACATTCACACACGTTGAACATTGAACCTACATTGAACAATGCTCATCCCACCGCCCACTCCTGTGTTCATCACCTGGGCCCAAGACATCTGATGGGATAGGGGCAAAGACAAAATCCTTAGCTGGAGAAAATTATACTTTGTTTCATATACCTTGTGCCTCCAGAGAACCTCTGCTGAGGCTAGAGATTTGCTCCAAATTAATAGAAATGAGGCTAAAAAGCAAGCTTTACCTGCTGGCCTGATGGAGCTGCACTTAAAAGCTTGGGAATATTGCTATAATACTGGAATGGAGGGGGGGGGGACAAGGGGAGAGCTTTCGAAATGGCTCAGACCTATTTTGCTAGGGACTGCGGTGAGAACAAGGTTAGATCAACACTGGGTGCTTCTGAAGGTGCCACCCTGCACTGAACAAGAAAGCGAGGCTTTGAAAATACTGAATGGAAAAAGGGGCCTTTGAGATTTTTATCTGAAAGTCGGAAGCAGCAGCAGATCCCGATCAGTGAACACCCCCTTTAGAACACCGCCCCCCCAGCCATCTGCATCTATACATTCATTTCAAGAAATGTGGCCATTTAATAATTAATGTCTATAAGTGCCTGGCTATGAAAATGCAAAATGAAATATTAACTAGCGTCGGAACCAAATGGGAGGACTTCCGAAAGGGAATGAACAAGAGCCATGTCATACACTATTCCCAGGGAGCAGCCTCGAGGATCTAGAGCAGAACGAATCCAGGTAGATGAATACAAAGTGCTTGGTAGCAGAAGAGAAGGTGGGTCTCTGATATTATTGTCAGAAGCCCTGGTCCCTCAAGAAGTCAGATATAAGGAGATAAATCACTCCCAGGCATGGTTGTCTTGCTTCCTGTGCCGTATTTAGCCCAGATTTTGGATACCAGGATACCTTCTGTGTCACCAACTGGTAAGGCCTGCAGCTGAATATGAATAATGAAGAGTGCAGCTCATGGAGCTAACAGTGCATGCTGCGATGCACGTTTAAAATCCCTCGTAAGCTCCTGATCCACTTCTGATAGAGAGGATGCTTTGGAGTGACCTGAGAGTAATCAGCCTTAAGTCAGAGCAAACCATTTCTACTGTCACTGCTGGTGAGAGTCAAGGCTGTTAATTGTCTCAAGACTAAGAAAACCTGGGTTAAGATGTTGGTACAGATTATCAGGAGTATTTAGGGCAATAAACAGCTTGGAAGTTAAACCTCACACTCCAGAGCTCAAACAAATCACTCTTAGAAACCAAGCTGGAATTACTGTGGGTTGCAGATAACCACATTTCTGCTTTCGCTAGGCATTTTACATCTTTGTCTGGCAGAAGCAGCAGTTTTGGGAAGACGAATTCTTTTCAGGTTTCCTTGGCCATTCCTCCCTAGAAGTTTTAGTGTGGAAGGAGAGAGGGCTTACCTATGTTTTGGTTTTCCAGGATTCCCAATTGGAGCAGATGTTTAGCATCTCCAGCCAGTCTGATGACTAGCAAGGCTTGTGCCAACCAACAAACAGTATGTCTGTGGTAGATCCAACACTTTGGGTAAGTGCTGGCCTTACCACAAGTGTATCACAGTGGTACTGGCTGCATGTCAGCTCCAGAAAGGCTGGACATGAGCCCCACATCTGTCTGGGAAACCCTCAACCAATGTGCAGCAGTGCTGGCTATTGGCAGTCAGATGTAGGCTGGGTTTGACAGCTTTGTTCCCATGCTTAAAGTCATCTCTGTGCCTTTACAAAGTGCTGCTTTATAGTATGCAAGCACAGCAGGGTGCCTGCCCCATCACATGGACTTTGATTTCCACCTATACCTATATATATAGGTACCTTCCATGATGAGTCTGTTCTCTGCCTTCAGTAGGCACTGCCAGAGATAACACCAGCAGGTAGGTGCTACAGTGCTGTGTGTGGAGGGGTAGGAGCAAACACAGATATACAGAGCATGAGAAGAAGCCTGCAAGACAGAAGGATGTAGCTCTGATGTGGGATGCACTGCAGCCATTTCCAGCAGCAGCAGGAGTTGATCAAAACATGGGATTTTTAGGGAAAACTAAGGACATTGCATTGACTACAAGCAGAGCAAGGAACCAGCTCTGGGCACAGGGCAGCTCTCCCTCACTTGGGCTTTGTAGTCCAATTCCACACATCAAAAAGGGCTTCCTTGAAAGTAAAGAAGAGACTCTGGAATCCCATTTCATAACATGGGGCTGAGTTTTCAGCTGGCTGAAATCTCCATAAACCAAACCTAGCAAATTTACAACCAGCTCAGATATGTCATGTGCAGCCTGAAAATGAGAACCTCCTTCATATGCTTCCTCTCCAACGCGTCACAACGAATACTCTGAATCATCCCCAGCCAACTGTATATTCCTTATATTCTGCATTTATTTACAACTCCAGGGTTAAGCAAGTGACTCCAGTACTATGGCATCCATACAATTAAACGTATCATTTTCCCATCAACTGCCTGGCTGTGCCAAGCCGGGCAGCTTGGATCCTGATGCCATATGGAATGCATCTCTGCCTGCACAAGACTCAAATATGGCAATTAGAAATGGGCTGGGCTTTCCCCCTACCTCCATAAGCAATAAGGGACTCTGGAAGCATTTAGTGGGGCTGAGAGGACTTTGATTAGCAGAGCAAAGGGTATTTATCAGCCCTTTCAACTGGGACTGAACCATGGGCTTTAACTGATAGCCCTTATGGGAGGTGATGTGGACGTGATGCTCCTTATCCCCTTTACTGAAACAGAAGGTGTTCTCCAGTAAAACAGCACCATGAAGGTTTAGCTGCAAAGCAAGTGCTTGGCACCATGCAAAGAACACTAAGAGACTACTCTCTTCCCAGAATCATGGCAGATCCTGCCCATCTTCCATCAGATGATCCCTGGAGACAAGCACATTCTGCTCTGCAGGGCAAACTGCTGCCAATGGCCTTTCATAGACATGGACACGACAGAAGAATTAACCTGAGCTGCTCTGCATTTGTGGAACCACATCTGACCTTCTCTTTTGCAACCTCCTGTGATGACCTTGAACATACTCATGTTCCCACTGCTCCTGAGCTTGGGCTCTGGACTCTGTTTTAAGTCTCCCATGAATAACTGTCAGATCTTCACGCAGCTATCTCAGGAATGTGGTCAGGCTGATCCCCATGCTTACTCAAGGTGACATTGATTCATTCTCCCTCTCACTGGCCAGATTACATTATGAGAATGTGCTTCATAACATCCTTACTTACCACCACCCGGCTCCCATCCCTGACCTCCATCTTTGTCAGCCCCCCCCCCTGGGGTTTAGGGTTTTCTCACCAACAGAACATGCAACCACTCAGGGGTTGGGAACAGGCTGAGAGATTACATTTAGAGAAGCTTGAGAGGTCAGGGTTTGAACTGAGGCCCTATCCCTACACTCCAATCATTTTGTGCTCACACACCAATGCAGAAACCAGGCATATCCCCAAGGAGGGCAAAGAGCTGGGGATGAGAGGACCATGCCCAGATTCAGATCCATCCATAGGGGAGGAATTGCCTCTTAAGTGATTTGCAAGCAATTGCTTTCATATTCAAACTTCTCATACAGATCTGCAGCCTATTGCCCATTCATGGCCTGGACCCAACATCACCTCTTGAGTATCTATGCTCGAGGCACCACATAAAAAAGAGACATCTCTTCTTACCCACAGAGGTGATGTATTTATGATACATGGCTGAAAGGTGTTTAGGCAAAGGACTTTAGGGTTTTGAAACACATCCAGGTCTTTGTTTTTTCCAGGCTTCTGTGGAAAGTTTAAATAAAGGATTCAGCTTTGAAAAAAGAAAATAAAACAAGGAAAAAAGAAGACAGACATCTGGATGCTGAACAAGGCCCTCTCCTCAGGCTGACCTACTTATGGTGTTTGGGGAGAGCGTTACAAGCCTGTTCAACAGGAGGAGCAAGCAGCAGAGGATTGAATTCAGCCTTGGAGTAAACAAACGCAGCTCTCCCCACGTGAGCTCTGCACTTTTCCACCAGGTCTCCATCTGATCACCATCAGCACATCTGGCGTGGAATGGCATTCTGGAGCAAGCGCTCCTGCCCACCTGATGCCAGGAGAGCCCCGATACAGCATCCCCACGGCTGATGTATGTGCCCATGGCTGACAGAGCTCTCCCTAGCCTACCCTGTGGCTTCTTGTGCACAAACAATAGGGAGGACAAACAAACAGGCAGAGCCTCTGCCAAGGGAAACAGCAGCTGGAGCAGCCCTGCCTCTTCCCTGCTCCATGTGTGGCCCTGGAGACGCAAGTCCTGTGGCAGTGACAATGCCACAGTACAGCCTGTGTCCAAGTCAAGGATGCCAGGGCAGACCCATGCCCTGCTCCCTGCTGCGTGCCCAGCTTTTGCTGTGGGTGTTCTTCACCGTGGGCAAAGGAGGTTCAGCATGAAAGTCACAGCAATGCACTGGAATGAGGGCAAGACCAGCCACATGAAGCGCATGCCATTGCATTGTCACTTGCTGGGGGCAAAGGCTGCCATGCTCTGCAAACCCAGCAGGGTGCTGGGTGGACTCCATGTGTAAGGAAGGTTCCAACCAAGACTCCAAAAGTAAGGTTCATTTCTTGGTGTTTTTGTTGCAGGCACTGAATGGAGGAAGCAGAGCAGGTAAAGCAGATGTGGGGGTACAAATGTGAGATGGGCTGATGCCAAAGACCACCTCCTAAAACTTGAATGGTGGAATCTAAGGTAGAAGGCCACAAACACTACTGCCATGCTGTGACAGTGGTCAGGGAAATCAGCCATCTTCAATCTGGCTCAGAGAAGCAATTCTAGCTCTCAATAAATCTCCCTTTAGCAAGGAGCAGGAAAAACACCCAAAAACCCTGGAAATCAACTGAAACTCTAGTTCACTGCCTGCATTCCAAATGCTGACAAAGGGCCCTCCTTCATGTCAAATTATTGCTGAAATATCAGCAAGTTCCCTGCAAATCAAAAAATAGGAACTAAAAGTGGTGCCCCCAGGACTCTCTTTGCAGGTTGAAGTCCATCCACAGCCTGTCCTGGGAGAGCTGGGGCAAAGGGTAGGTTTGATTAGACATTGCCAAATAAACCTGCTGGGATTTCTTTACACTCGACCTTCTCTCTTCCAACTTGCTACTGACAACCTTTACCAGTCCCATTTCAACTCAAAATCGTGTTATTGACAGTAAAAGAGGTCAGCCTGGCTGTTCCCTGAGATCCGGCTGTTATTCCCTTAAAATCACACCTTGCTTCTAAAAGGCAACGTTTCATACAGCAAGTTGCTCAAGGTATTTTGGCACGAAGCCTTCTAGTTGTGATCAGGAGGGTAACACGGGCAACACAGAAGCGAGATAAACAAAAGGCTTGTTTTGGAAACACGTGGGTTTAAATCAGTGCTTTGGCCATCGCACTGGCTCAGAGATAACTTGTGCGGTTCTTGCCCAACGCAGAACAAACTTGGGAAAACATTCTCTGATAAAAAGGGGTCAGAGGCAGGGATTCCTGAACTGAAAAGATAAAGTCAAGGAGAAGAAGTCAGGGTGAAGCCGCTGGGCCCTCAGGAAGGGGTCAAAGAGGAGAAAGCTATTTACTCACAGGCAAAACAAGCCCAAACATCTCCGCCTGCGAGGCCTTGGAGAGATGCCCGCGTGCTGTAAACACCACCTCCCAGGTCAGTGTCCTTCAATTCATGACCAGGACAATTTGTACTGTTAATTTAGCTGCAAGGGATGTGCACTCTGGACAGACAAGAAACCCAGTGTTTGCTGTAACAGCCTCCCCTTCCTGATAAGAGCTGCCCTTGGAATAGTCCCATCAGTCTCCAAAACAACCAGACCGCCTGTTAGTGCTCAGAAGCACCCCAATAAGCAATTTATTTCCTATTATATCTTAAGACAGTTCACAATACACCCATAGGCTGCAGCACATTGTGTCAGACCAAAACCACATTTCTATTAATATCTTCACTCCCTTCTCCCCACAAAACCTGCTCGTGGTTTTTCTTTCATTCTAAGCACAGAAAAGCCTGGCCTAATAAAAGAAAAGGCTGAGAAGCAAAGGCAGGACTCCTCTTCAGATCTGAACATTAAAATAGCTCAGGGATCTTGGCACTCTCTAAACCTTGTCTAGATGTGATGCTATTTGGGGCTTGCTTTGCAGCGGGTCCCTAGAATAAACCAATTTTAAGCAAAGAAAGGAAAAACAAACCCCAAAGCTCAGTTCTTCATTGCCCCAGAACAAAACCAGATTCTTCCTTTTTTAACAAAACCTCATCACAGAGGTGAAAAATGTAAGTACAGGAGGAAAATGTGGGGCCTATTTTATTAAAAGCAACCAAAGAGGCTGGTTTGAAACTTTCCAGCTTTCCCTGTGTTTTCCTTTGCTGCTCATCTTAAGACTGCATACACATAGTTTGGACCCCTCAGTTTGAAAAGCCACAGACAACTTGCTAAATGCAGCTTAGACCTGTGCCCAAGCCACTCTACTCCCGTTACCTCTCTCCCATGTTTATGGGGCTGTGGGGAGCCAGTGGTACCCTCTGGACCTTAAATATTCCTGCTGGGCTGCTGATGCTGCCTTGGGAGAGGCCTCATGCTGGGCAAGCTCATGGTTGTCACTCACATGATGCTCTGAGAGCAGCGCCCAGCTGCAGGCCCCCTTCTGCATCCTGCAACCCCAGTGGTGGACACAGATGGCCACTCACTCTGCCAACCTGACATCCACGGATGAGGGCTGTGCAAGTCCATTTGCTTCCAAGAGCACCACTGGAGACAAACACTCCCCAGCTGCAGCACAGAGCTGATGCTGGGGGCTGTGATTGACTTTGGTCTGCACCTACCATGGGGTCGAAGGTATAAGCACCCCCATTCAAACACGATACCAAGAACAAGGCAAGGGAGCGGCAGGTGACAAATATACCCAAATACACCCTTTCTGCTCATATCCAACCCTTTTCTTCTACTGCCTGTGAATGTGCCCACCACCCAAACCCACCCCGGAACCCACAGCAGCCCTGGGGTAGTGAGAGCCAGCGCCACCCCTGAGGCAGCAGTGCCAGGGGTACAGCCATGCTTTTCTTTCAGGTCACTGAGAAAGGAAGGTCCTTTTTTGCTGGTGATGAACAGACATTTTATCCTTGCTCAGCACTGAGCGTGCCTCCTGCTGCCCCACATCACGTGTGTGAGCAGAGGTGGCACAGTCTGCCCGCAGCCTGATAAAGGCACACTGTGCAGTCCAAACAAAGATAACTCTGGGGGCACCGGGTCAGAAAAAGCTGTGTTTTTCCTTCAGGGTGAGCCCCTGTGAAAGAAGAGCCAGACTCATTTCAGGCCAAGTGAGAACTTGTAAAAAGAGCCTTTCTCCATGCCCACTGGGATGCTAAAAGCTTACAGCAACTGTCCTCAAAACAAAGAGCAGCAATGAGTGAAAGAGCATAGAATGGAGTGTTCTGGGCGGCGGAGCACCCACTGGTAGGAAGTGAATCAGTGCTGATCAAAGGGAAAGGGTAAGCCTTGCACGATGCAAAAGCCAGTCCCACTGTTCAGAACAGGTTGCACCAGGAGTCAGCAGGGAGCTTTCTACTGGAGTTGGGGCTTTTTTTCTGATAGAAAATAAGATTTCTACAAAGCTGAACTATGTCATGGGAAAATCTTTCTTTTTCCTCCCTGCAACTAAATTGAATTGTTCATCCAGCGAATCAAAATGGAACATTTCCTTTTGGGCTAGTTAAAGTCAAAAAGGAATGTTTAATTTTGTTGGAATTACCTGAAATGCTCTATTTTGAAAGCAGGCTGTATAAAATCCAGCTCCATTTCCCTGTCAGCTATTGCCTACTCAAAGGTTTTGTCTCTCACATGCTCCTCTTTTCCATCTAGGACTGATTCCCCTGAGAAGCTACTTCTCCCATCACCATGCACGCAGGGAGCCGTTTCACCCCATCAGACCCCTGGTACAGCAGATGGGTTCAAACAGAAATGGGGGAAGTTCAGGTTAGATATAAGGCAGAAGTTCTTTACAGTGAGGGTGGTGAGGCACTGGCACAGGGTGCCCAAAGAAGTGGTGAATGCTCCATCCCTGGCAGTGTTCAAGTCCAGGCTGGACAGAGCCTTGGGTGACATGGTCTAATGTGAGGTGTCCCTGCCCATGGCAGGGGTTGGAACTGGATGATCTTAAGGTCCTTTCCAACCCAAACCATTCTGTGATTTCTAAAGAAACACCTCCCCAGCTCAGCACAGCAAAGCAGAAGACGTGACCCACACTTGCAGCATCCTCCATCCCCCAAAGCGATCTTTCCAGCTATATCTAATGTTCCTTTAAAACAGTCTTTCAGCTCCATTAATAATCTAAACAGATACCAGGGGTCTAATTAACAGCCTAACCAGAGAGCACAGTTGGGCCTGTACTCAAGCAGGAATCACAGTGAATATATTGTCAGTGGCAATGAGCAAAGAAGAAACACTCCTTTGCACCAAGGGCCCGGTTTGATCACTGATTTATAGGCAAGGTCTCAGCCACACAAATAGAGCCTTGGTGTAAGGCACTATTTGACCACAACGAGAAATAGCTGAGGAACACCTAGGCTTCACCAACAAGGATTTTATATGTGCATCCATGAATTTCACATCCCAC
The DNA here is from genome assembly GCF_033783945.1 of Neopsephotus bourkii. Lineage (NCBI taxonomy): Eukaryota > Metazoa > Chordata > Aves > Psittaciformes > Psittacidae > Neopsephotus > Neopsephotus bourkii. Next base: position 7,363,219 of record NW_026902223.1, read on the forward strand.
ACACTATTGAAAGCGACTTTCCAAACAGCTTTCCAATTTGTATGACACTGGGGAGGGGGGGAGTAATGTTCTAAGACTTTCCAGAAGTTTCAGTTATGTCATGTATGTGTCACACAAATGTATAGCACAGGAAATAGCTGAATTTCAACACCTAAAATTAAACATTTTCCAGGGTAGCATTCCCCTTAGCAGCCTGCAGGAAAACATCCTCTTGTTTCACTCCTCGAGGTTAGCATTAGGAGAGATGCAAGGTCCTTGTAGCATAGATCTCCTGTGATGTTAAGGGCACTTTTCACTGCTATAAACTCATACATGCATACACCATCTTACCAAGTAAACAATTCCAATCAAAGTTGGACATTATTCCTATCCTGCAAATATGTTTGATGCTTTAATAATACCTAAGTCAGCTTAAAAACTGCAGTTTCCACTTCACTGCCTCTTGTCAGTTCAGCCTCAAACTGCACCCATACAGGTGATGCTGCCCCTGCTCTGTGTCCTGCTCAGATCTCACAGCAGCAAAGCCATGTCCTCAGGGACATATTTCAGGTCAGGGAGTAAACACGAATTACCCCTGAACTGAAGTTTTTCCATTCCATTTGGGAAATGAAATGTTTCACTAAACCCCAAGTGAAAGGCGCTGGTTTTTCCTGGTGGGAATTCGAGTTTCAGTCGAAGCCCTGGTTTTGTGGGAAGCGTGTTTTTCCTACCCCTTCAGCAGCAAAATCCTTGGCAAGCTTCGTTATTACATCAAGGCCACACTTAAAGGATGCCACAGCCTTGGGAACGCCACGTGGCATTGGCAGCACCACGCGTGCTCCAGCACTGTGGAAAGGCTGACAAGCACATGTGAGCCTGGTGTGAAAATCCATCACTTTATGAAACGCAAGTGCTCTGCCAGAGCATGTTCTCTCCTGCTCAGAGATGTGTCTGACTGGCAGTGGACATGCTCGGGGGCTTAAAGGATAACAGGCATAAGCAGCACAACATGTCTTCATTGTGCAGTTGAGCATATGCCAGCAAATACATACACACATACATGTACCTTACAAACAGAAGGCTTGGGGTTTGCACTAAAAGAGTCCCCATGCTGCAGGTGCTCGAGGTGGTCATAGCTGTACATCTCCCCTGGATCATTTTTGGCTTTGGAGCTGGGCAGTGTCAGTCTTCACTGGGATGCAGAAACACCTATTTGTTTTGACAGCCCCTTCCGCTGCTCATCTGAATGTCATCGTGTGGGCTCCAGGCTGTGCCAGCACACACTTCCAGGTAAGATTCCTGCTGATTCCTCTCATTTACACACACAGTGAAGACAGCCACGTGCAGAGCATTTTAACTTGTGTGCCTGGTCTCAGGAAGCAGAGAACTGCCTGGCTGTAAATCCTGTTCTGCCCTGTGACATTTCCCATCCCTTTCTAAACAAAACCCATCTTTCTTCTTTCTCCAGAAGCTATTCCTCTCTGCCCTAGGAGGCATTTCCCTCTCCCACATTGGAGAATGGAGCAAGTATTCTTTTGCAAAGCAGGACACATTTGCAGCACATCCCAGCTTTGCAAGAGAGCCCTGCATTTTCCCTGAGCTCTCAAGGGGCTGACAATCCATTGGTGGCTTCAGTCCCTCTTCTCACACAACCCGTTTGTTCCCTGGTGCCTGCTGGTGCTGCAGATTTTCAAGTGTCTGTTCTGGATGGCATTAACTGGGCAGGACATCATGAAAAGAGACGGATGCTTTGGGTTGAAAGAAAAATTACTGCCTAAAGAAGGGATTTGGCTTTGCCCTGTAGCTTTCCCAGTCTGCACAGGGAGGACCACCCCAGGCCTCTGGGCCAATGGATCAAAACAGACCAAGAAGGAATATAAGCTATGGACCTACCACCTGCTAAATTCTCTGTTACAGATAAGTTAGAGCGTTCCTCAGCTCAACCTCTTTGTCTCTGAGTGCACTGACTCCTCTGCTCAGTCCTGCAGTCACTTCACATGCAATTTAGCCATGCTTTTCCTCCCGATGCTGAGCCCCAAGAGCAATTAAAGACTAACCAGAGCTGACAGATGTTAATAACATGCAACGCAGGCAGGGAAACAGCAACCTGGGCAGATGCAGAGGGGAGAGCTCTGTGTCTGTGGACTTCCAAGAGACTAGGGGCTGAAGGAGGCTCTGCTTCAAGACTGTATCTACGCACTGATGGAAACTCAGGCCAATAGAGCCAGCTTTTCCCCACACAAGGAAACCCATCCATATGGGGGGATCAGTTCAGGCCACCCTTCAGATCCAGCCCTACAAGCATGGGGTGCTCACACAAAATAGTCCCTTGGCTCTGGTCCCAGCCATGCAGAGGTGGCCATTCCCATGGCTGATCCGCTGCCTCACCCAGACACATTGCTGCTGCAGCTTGCCATCAATGCCAAACACTGATCTCCCCACCCAAGCAAAGCCAAAGGCTTTGTCTCCTATCAGAGAGTAGGTTTTAATTAAAAATGCCCAATCCCTGTAGCTAACAAGCAGTCCCTGGATTCCTTTTTGCACCGCTTTGAGTATAGGATTAATCTGAATTCATAGTTTACACCACAGCTTCTAGCAAGAGCGAGCCTCTGGGGCTTTCATGTGTCAGAAGTTAGGTTCGGAGCGAATTCCCAGTCCAGAGAGGGTCCTGAGTTTATGTGCAACTGCTGCAAGTGCCTTTATGCTGCTCTCTAGTTTTTCTATTTCCTATATATATTTAACATGCAGCAGCTCTTAGGATTCCACAAATAAGGCCCAAGGAAAAGAACTCTCCAATGGCAATAACATTTAACACAAACACATTTATCATCTACCTCTCAGCCGTTTGATGGCCTTTTGATGCTATTAACTACCACATAACCCTTCCGTTCCCCCCATGATGTTCATCATTTGGGGCTGGGGAGGGGGGTGAAATGGACCAGGAGGCAGGAATTCTGTGCAGAGCTGGCACGGGAGGGCAGCAAAACCTTCCAGGGACTTGGAGAAACCCCCTTGTGCTCAGGAGCCAGCCCTCGTGCCATGGGTTTTCACCAGCTCTAATTCACTCCAAGCTGGAGGTTGCACTGGGCCACCAAGCTACCACCAAGCAGGGGTTTCCAGACCCTGGGAGAGAGCAGGGATTCAGAGAGGGGCCAAGAGGCTTTTGAAAGTGCTGAAGCTGTTGAGGTCTCCACTGCCTTCCTTGTGCAGGCTCTTCTGGAAATGCCCCTTAATGTTTAATTAAGAACTTCCTCTGGTGCCTCATGGGATCCCTCAACCAGCACAAAGTCATTCCCCTCAGTCCATACACTTCCATTTCATCCGTATTGAGGATTATAGCATGCAGGGTGTCAACTCTGACCATGCATAAAGAGAGGAGCACCACGAGCATCAAGGCAGCATGGTGCCTCTGGGCTCTGCGCACCTCCAGCGCCACGGCTGGTCCAGTGTCCAACAGGACACCTGATGTCCCAGCTGGACCGCAATGAGACCTGAAGGCACAGGCACAAAACACCATCCCATCACACTGTCATTGCCAGCATCCAGGTTACACTCACAAACAGCTGATTTGCAATGGAAAAGGGAGAAAAGCCACCAAACCTGCTGCCTCCTCTCCCAGCAGCAATGGTAGATGACAGGGGCCAGCCCTTCCCTCCTGCGCGGTGGCTGAGAGTGGGATACACACACACTGTTATTCTCAGTAATAAGATGCCTGTCAACATATAAACCAATTAGGTGCAGCTTTTGTGTTCGTAATAAAGCTGGGCAAAATGCTTTCTGTGAGCAAGTGCTTTCAAGTGAAAAATAGCTTCTGAAAGAATCTGACAGTTTGCACATGAGGTTTTGGTTTGCTCAGGGTTTGGGGTTTCTTTCTGAAACAAAGCTCCAGTAATGAAAATTCTGACATTGTTTCAAACCAAGAAACTGCCTCAGTTTTCAACAATCCTCCTGTCACACACACTCGGTTGCTTTAAGCTTTTCTTCCCCTTTCTTCCTTTTCTTTTAATCACAGGAGAAAGACGGGAAAAAAAGAGAAGGAAAGAAAATCCGTGTCTGAGAGGAACACACTGGAAATGATTATTTCCTTCATTTTAATCATATGAACTCATTTCAAACCAATGTTCATGAGTGTTTCCATGTACTCCCAACTAAGATCCATGTTTTGCGATGGGAAGTATTTATCATTCTAGTTTCAGTTTTCAAATTACCTGTTAACCACTGTCATCACAGACTAGCCTTTATCTTAAAGATAAAACCTGAATTCCAGCTTAAATCAGGGATGAGCACCCTTGCACGCTGCCCATGACTACAAATGCTCCCCAAACTGTTTCTGTTCCAGGTGGAAAAGCTGAAAACCAGCAGTTTAGTCCCATATATCATATAGCTTTTCAGAGGACAACAGGAACAACTCCCACTTAAACTAAATGGAGGTGTCAACCAAGTGTGGCATTTGGGGCTCAAGCACAGAGTGCTAGAGTGAGGAGGTGTAATTTCTATTAATAAAACCCCAAAGATGCTCCCAAAATAAGGATCCAGCAACCCTGGCTCAGCTTCCCTCTCCAGATAGGGAAAGGTCTCAATGAGTGACCTTACCCTCATTCCAGCTGTGCAGCTGCAAAGGGTAACTGCTGTTTGTTACAGATAACATGAAAATTACCAATATCAAGAGTCATTATCATCTCCCTCTAGTGGTTACTCAGCTCTCCGGACCCTAGACACGGATCCGTGCCGCAAAAAGGAGAGGAATTGCGGGTAGAAAGGAGGAGCCACGGAGGAAGCGGAGCTTGCGACAAGATGCTTGTACAGAGCCCCGTTTGCACAGCTCAGAGATGAAATACTCGCAGTTTCATTTTGGCTGGGTAAGCACCGCAGCTCTTCTCCTCCCCGAGATGCTGCAGGTGGCCCTAAACCATCATGCAGCATCCTGAAATAACTACGGAGCGTAACTCACTGAAGGCAGGGTGTAGCTGAGCCATCTGTGGTACAAAGAAGTGGTACAAAGCAGCTTTACTCGTGTTGTAACCAGAGCATCACTGCTGGCCAGGTACCTATGGCTGTGCAGTGCAGGACTAGCAGAAAGGGAGATGGGATGAAGCAAACCATCACCTTGACATAAATCTGTGCCTTTTAACAATGACCACAGGAGAGCTATTTTGTAATCAAAGGCAAACCCACCCACCCTGGCACCTGCAACCCCTTTCCAATCCATTCACATGTTGCAGAGATGCATTTACTATGGAAAGCTGATTGGGTTTAGAGGTGGAGCAGTGTAAGGGGGGAATCAGGATCTGTCTGCCCATGTTCCTGCAGCACAATGCCGGGTACCCAGCGGTCTCTGTGTGTTCTCCTAAGGGCCCACCTGTTACAGCTGAAGGGGTTTTGTTCCACCTTCCAGAAAGAAAACCTGGGAGGGATAGAGATATGAAACCTACCCAGATGTTGAAAGGCAAGGAACCCCCTCCAGTCACAAGACACAGCCAGCCTTGCAACATGTGCAAAAGCCATTTCCAGAAACAAGTGGAATTCAGTTCCCTCTTTGTACGACAGCAAGGAGGTACAATAGCAGCAGTGCAAGAGAGCAAGCAGAGACAGAGGATTCTGGACTCATGCTTGATGTTTGGAGCCAGCCAAGTCTTCAGGTGGAAAGTGCCTCTAGCCTTGTGGCTGGCTTTGCAAAGCAGCCCAGTACCTGCAGCCTTTGCCTCCCATAGCAGGACGAGCATCATTCAGGCTGCAACCTCAGAGTATCCCTCTATGCAGAACCATCAAGGCACAGTCAGACTCAGCAATTCATGCTCAGCATAATTTTCTTGCATACGAAGAAAGAGCAAGTGGAGGAGAGGGGCCAAGGGGCTGAGAGCAATATGTACCTATGGATGTGAACAAATAGACTTCAGTTAGGACAAAAAGAAGGATCAGTAAAGGTCTGTGCAGCCTGAATGATCTGGAGAATTCCCAAGGGCTGCTTTGAAATCCAAAGTGTTGTGTTTTGAAATGGACACAGACCTTGGTGGGAAGTGGGGGAGCAGACAGTAATGGTTTAATAGACTGTGGAATGGCCATAAAGAAAGAAAAAGGGGGGGGCAAAAAGAAAAAGCAGATGGCAGCCCCTTTGCAGGAGCCATAAAATTTCATGGTGTATTTTCTATCCATGGCTTCACTGTAATTCAAGCCTTGGGGGCCAGCTTTCTCTGGCAGTGGTTACTGAGGGGCCTTGGAGGGCAGCGGTAACAAAGGGTGGACACTTCTTGGCCCCACTGACCAAAAGCTCCTGCTTGGGCTGGGATAGGAAACAAAAAGCAAACAATTGCAGAGCAGCACCTATCGGAGGCTTCCCAAATGCAGCCTCAAAGCAGAAATGAAATGAGGAAAACCCAGAAAGGCCCTAGGAAATTGAAGTGAAAAAGGAGGCACTTTGCATCTCCAGACAGAATGAAAAGGAGAAGTACTGTCCCTCGATGCTTCTTGCATGAAAAAGCACTGTAATTTCCACAGCCATGTCCTGCCTGGGCCACTGGGCTCTTGGGAAGGACACATGGTCAGGCCAAGACTGCATCTGACTTACAAACAAACCTCTTAAACCTCTATGTTTTGCTGGTAACTGTGCTTAAATACCACTCTGTGACCCAGGTACCTGTGTCTAAGTTTGACCTAAAACATGGTCCAACTCACAACCACATCTAGATTTGACTTTGGCTCATTACCATGTAAAATTTGAACCAAGATCACAGATATAAATGCAAATAAAACAGACTATAAATTTTATGTACATTTTCCAGACACATCTCCACTTATTAGCAGCATCCTGCACTTTAGTAACAGAGTTTGGGCCAGTTCTGGTTGCATTTCAGTTTATCTTCCAAAGTCCACACTTGTGCCATCAGTCTTGTTTGACACCATCTAACTATGCAAACAGAGCACCCAGCACACGTCAGTACAGTTAGCCTGGTCCCACATCATTCATTTGCCATCTCTTGCATCAGGAGACGCAAGGAGAGCATCACCAAACCCAGAACTACAGCACACCTTCCGCTATTCCATCCTCTCCTTCTACCCAGCACATGGTCATTTGGGATGTGAACACAGCACAAGAGATGAAATATTAATTTGGCCATGATATATAAATAAACCAGCACAATTACTATGCTGCACGAAAAAAAAAAAGGGGTGGAATTATTTTAATTTGATCTATCTTGCAAATGTATTTTGACACCGTAGTTCAAAGATTAAGCATTTCACACCCATTAGAGATAAAAAGCAGTAATTAGAAATGAATGGAGTGAAAACTCAATTTTTCTTCCACCTGTTTCCCACTGAAACGACTGCTGCATGGAACATAAGGAGAGAAAGGAAGGGGAAAAAATAAGCCCTGTGAAGCTGTGTGCTTCAGTTCCATTTATTCTCATTATACCAAAATTTGTCTGCAATAGGTTTGCAAGCCTCTTTGTTTCCAGATGATATCAAAGCAGCTTGGAAGATGAGAAATATTTTCTCAAGTATAAATGAACTTAGGAAAAAATCTTCACTTAATGGCTACAGGTGGCTTGTGATACACAAAGCTGGGGTAACAAAAAGAAAGAGGGATAGGACAAGGGGAATGGCTTTAAACTGACAGAGGGGAGACTGGGATGAGCTCTTAGGTAGAAGCTCTTCCCTGTGAGGGTGCTGAGGCGCTGGCACACGGTGCCCAGAGAAGCTGTGGCTGCCCCATCCCTGGCAGTGTTCAAGGCCAGGTTGGACACAGGGGTTTCGAGCAAGCTGCTCCAGTGGAAGGTGTCCCCATGGCTGGGGTTGGAACTGGATGAGCTTTGAGGTCCCTTCAACTCAAACCGGTCCAAGATTCTATGAAGATCTTGGATCTGAGGTGCTGGCAGCAGTGTCAGCCAGGCACATGCTTACTGCTGGGTATAGACGCATCCTAAACATGTACATACACATCCGCATAGTCCAAGCCTACTCAAGACAGACCTAAAGAGTCAGGCATTACACAGTGATGTATACAACAGCAGAGGGAATAAGCAAAGGATGCTGAGGGTAAGAGCTCAGAAACACACCAGAGGGGGTATGTATGGGTGCTTGAACACCACTTTCTCCTGCAAAAACACTGGCTGGCCCCGTGCTTTATCTCAGAGCAGCATGCATGGCTCATTGCCCCGTGCCACGGCTGCCTGCCACCAGTGCAAATAGTACTGCAAGACCTTCCATGTCCAGGCTGAGCTCTGCTATTGCTCCTCCTGTGTTTTATTGGGGCAGGAATAAGAGTAATGAAAACCTGATGATTTTGGTGATAATGCAGCTGGGATGGGGGAGAGAGGCTGAGAGCTCTCTGCCTGCATGGAGAATTAGAACAGCTGAGAGAAAAAATGGCTTTTCTTTCCATTTTGTGGTGGCACAGGGTGAAACAATCAGTTTCCTCACTGAGGCACGGGGCAGAAGGGAAACGGAGACATGGGACTGACTTTCCCTCTCCCTGTGCATCACTGAGCTCCCTTTTTTCCACAGAACCAAACCCCAGAGATGCCATTGCTCAGCAAATTACTTATTTCAGCTATTTCTTTAGAAAGATCTTGCACCAAAGGCCTATTTTTGCCATTTCAGAGCTCTCAGGATGCATAAGAAAGGGATAAGTGAGATTCCCACTGCTGGGAGCCAGCGCTATCCTGCCTGGCCATGGTTTTGTGTAGCTTCTGACTGTGTACAAGGCAGAGGCAACATTTCACACTAATGAGCAATTCCTCAGGAAGGTTAAAGAAAAGTCAAGGTTTTCATTAAGGGTTTGGGCCATTTAATTGGTCTGTTTGACAAATGCAATAATATTTGTAGAAAGGGCAGATAAAGGAAAAAGCAAACAAGGTCAGCAGCATCCGTGTGAAACAGACCCGGGGACCGCTACTGCTCCTGCCAGGAAGGGGATGTTTCACCTCCTCCCACGGGCTGTAGATTGCCCTTAAGGGCAAGTCCCTGCTTGCTGTGATACACACATTTGCCTTAAGGATGAGCAGATTCGTGCTGAATTAACACAGGATGTCCAGACACCCTGGGCATAGCTAGGGCAGGCACTGCTTACCCTTGTCTCATAAATGGTGCCCTGGTACCCCTTCACTGGGCAAGATGAAGCTGTTCCATTTGGATGGACAGGAGCGGAAATGAACTATGAGAACATGGGTTTCCTTTAAACTTGGCTTTGATAAATAAAATCATAAAGCAATGAAAGTATATCCAGGAAAAGAAAGCAAAGCTCCAGAATTAATTTCCCTGTAGTTTTGTGTGCCCTCCTGCCCCATTTCGTTTGTTTCTTTATAAAGGGAGAAATTTCCACTAAAGAGTGTAAAAAGCTGTGGCTGTTAATAGGCATTTTCAGTAAATTAGGAGGAAGTACAAAACCTGGCAATAGACCAGACAGCATCACCTTGTCACCATCTGCAGTGATCTTTGCCCTGTTGTCACCAGCATTTTAGGGCTATTTCAGCTCTTTCAGGGAGGCCGCTCCCTGGTAACACCCCCAAACAGCCCTGCAGTCCACAGGATGCTCCTCTAACACAGAGCACCCGGGAAGATGAAACGTGAAATGTTCAAAACAGACCAAAGGAAGCATTTCTAATGCGAGTAATTATCCTGTGGCGCTTCCTGCCATGCGATACAAGGGAAGCAAATAATGCAGAATAATTCCTCAAAGACTCAGTTACCGAGTTGAATAACAGCATCAGCTGCAGTTTCGCTGCCTAGGTCTAGCATTATGAAGGCTCCTGGTCCTCGTGCTTCAAACTAATCCCCTGCTGGGATTAGAAAAGCAAACAATATCTCAGTATCAGTGACACTCACAACTCCAGGTAATAAGGAGCACCGCTTCCGGAGGCTGGCTGGGGAAGGAGATAAAGCATTAGTTTTGCTTGCATCTTTTCCCATGGACTAGTTTGCCCCCACGGTTTTCCCTACAGTGCAAAGGAAGCCTCTCTCTAACGGAAATACCTCTCTTTGCTTAAAGCAAACTGCTAAAACAAATATAAAGCACCTTAAAAGCGCACAGAGCTTGTGTTTTCCTCAGCAAGCCAACACCTCTGGGTGCAGGGAGAGTCCCATTCATGCTTGTGATGTGCCAGCATCTCCCAGGCACATTTATGTGGCTTTTTGGGTGCTGAACCCCTCTGTCTCAGCCCTTGGTGACCCAGCCATCCTCATTCACAGGCACGATGCACAATTACATCCTGCCTGAGCACAGAGGAGCAGCAGCTTTCACGCTTAGGTTGGCACAGCCTCTCCTCTCGGAGCAGATGCCTGGGCCATTGCTCTGCTCTATCATTAAGAAGCAGCTATTTCATGTCCTTACACAGTAACCTCGATGCTACTACATGAGTAAACTATGAAGTTACACATTAGGTCGTAACATTTCAGGACCTATTAGGAACAAAAGTGCCTTTGTGGCCATGCAGGTTACTGAATAACCTCCTCCAGCCCCATAAAAAGCAGCAAGAGGGATCAAGCTTTTCTCTTCCTTTTAAACAAGATCTGGTTTATATGCAAGTCAGGGTCTTAAGGCTCCTTTTTGTGTCTCCACTGCTTGCTTGCCTTGGTCCAGCCTATCAGCTATCCTTGGAGCAGAGTTCCAGTGGGACTGAGCGCTTAAACAGATTTTAGGTGCTGGGGTAAAGGGGTCTGAGATTTTCTTGCTGTGCAGGGCAGAAGCAATAGTACCCCTAAGCCCATCCATCTATGGGTGCATCACACATGCTCCACACTGCCCTGGGGGGCTAATGAGAAAACAAAGCAGGTTTATTTGCAGAGAAAGCAAATGGGGATGGAGGGAGGAAGAAAACACAAGCCATGTGCACATGTAGCTATGGGATATCCTAGTTAACAACTCTGAGGTCAAAACTTGACCTTCTTCCAGTCCATGGCAGTTGGACAGATTCAATGATACGGGTGATACCAGGGCACCGTGCAGTTGCTGACTGGGCCAGCAGTAAGGAGGGAGGGTGTACATAACCCCTTAGCCCTTTCCTGCCCTCCACCAGCCACATGTACATCATGTTTAGGGGCTTGACGTGACTGTTTATCACAGGAACATTTCTCAATCACCTGCGAACACACTGGAGAGCAGCCAAAGCTGCTCTAAGTACCAGACTCTGGACCCTGCCCAGCAGGCCCTCATCGAGCACATCTGAATGCTTGAAGGCTCCTTGTTTCCCTGCTGCTTTCCCATCTGCCCTCTCCTCTGGGCCACCTCCTACACAGTTTTCTCCATGCCTGCAATAGCTGTGGTTCTTTATGGATGAGCCATAATGGAGGCACCGGCGTGCACCAAGCATTGAAGCACCCCATTATTGACTGCTGCTTCAGATGCATGTTTGCCATAGCGCTTTCTGATGCAGTGCCTTAAAACTGAGTGTGATGGGGAGCCCTGGAAGCAGCAGGAGCTACCTGGACTTGGGTTATGTGTCCCTGAAATAGCTGGTTATGAATACTGAAGTGACACACAGTTCCCTGCTCTTGCGCTGAACTGAACTGTTATCACTTCCTACCAACAAGTCCTCCTTTCACACGGAGCCAGCTGGGTCCTCTCGCCTCTTTCTGCCTGGAAACCTCCCCTGCACAGAGCCCTGGGAACCCAAAAGTAACAGCTCTGTGCTTTCTGACCCTCGTTTCCTCTTCTGAGCCATAGAGAGCGATTCTCTCATAACCAGACTTCCCAGACCCTCCACTTGAAGGAGCGTTCATGTCCCTGTAACTCTAATTACATTACTCACATTGCAGCTCATTGGCATTCCCCACCATCTGCAACAGGCACTGTGCTGGGTGATGCTGGGCTGCTCAGGCTGCGAGACCCAGAGGTGCTTCTGCCATCAGAGACTCACCCAAAATCACAGCAGAGGCAGGGGCAAAGTGAGCCCAAGGGCTCCCATGTCACAGTTCCCAAACTAGCACCCTAACCACTGGATAATGCACTTAAAAGCATACCTATAAATGAACTTGGGCTTTATATAAACCCAATTAGAATACACTAGCAAATTATTCAAGGAAGCTGGCAGACACATACTTTACTTCAGGTGTCAGCCACAGGAGAGTATTGTGGGGTTTGCATTACAGGGAACGCATTGTGACTTTGAGTTATATTGCACTTAGCCTGTAAGTGAAACAATAACAGCTTGGTCTACGGAGATAACACCCCAGATCAGCTCCCTCCAATAAATTAGTGAAACATTCCACTCCCCAGCACTGCAGTCTCACACCTCTAAATATCAACACAAACTCCAAGGGTTTGATGGAAAAAATGGTGTTAAGTCTCATGGTGTTTGAGGAATTTCCCAATATGCACTAAATTAACTTTCTGGCTCCACTAAACAGAGTGGTAGAAAACAGCCCCATCTGAGACAGATGCAAGGCGAGAGATCCAAGCAGCTGTTTTGCACATGAAATCAGATTGAGATTAACACTTACCCTTGGAGTTCTCGCTCCAGGGATAAAATACAGCTTAAGGGACCCCTCTGTTTAAAAATACCTTGAGTTTCATCAGTGCACTGGGATGAATTGGGAATTTGAAATCTCCAGGCTATGAAAAGTCAAAGAATAAAAATCTCTTTCCAAAAGCAAAACCCCAGACTTAAATTCATCCCTTTTGTTTCCTCCAGCCTGGCATTTTAGGGATTTGGCCTAAATCATGAAAGTCTTGTTCATCAAATTCAGCTGGAGAAATCCACTTATTGTTGCACCTCACTGTCACAAGAGGACCAAGGCAGGCACAAAATGTGATTAAGGAAAGAAGCGAAGCTTTGTACAAGGGAGTGATGTGTCTTAGTGGGATAAACAGGTGAAAGCAAATAGCAAGGATTTCAGGGATACAGCCTAGTGAAGAAGTGCACCAGAGAGCTCAACCATGGCTTTTCTTCATCACTTATTGGTATTTCCATGAATTCAAAATCCTGGAGGAGAGAGAATGAACAGTCCAGGTACTGACAGGCCATCCCCTGGATGCTGGCCTCTCTTTTACCCCTTCCCTGCTCAAACATGAGCCTGAGCACTCCAGCAGACAGCCAGTGCATCCCCATGGCCCAGCAGCACATCCCAGAGGATTCAGCTCATTTAGGCCACTCAGCAGATAACACGAGTTTGTTTTCGGGAAGGCAAAGCAATCTGTCCATAAGGATTTCTCACGCTTCATGTGCCAGCCCTGGCCAGGGAAATACAACATTAACTACATCAAAAGAAATTGTTGAATGAATAAATTATAGAAGCATCCAGGGTACCTATCTGGGGTATTATTTTCCACGCTGGTGCCGGGTAGGTTAAAGGAGCATGTTTTGCTGTTATTGCATTCCCGGGTCTGCCTGCAAGGACTCGGCATCGCTGTGAAAGTGAGACTATGGACACAAGCTCCCTGCTGGCACAGCAGGACCAGGCATAGGTTTTGCTAATGTCACCTCGCCTCAAGCACTACCCTTCAGAGGAAGGCAGCATGAACGCTGATCATAGGCAGCACAAGAGGAAGAAGAACCCTCCAGACACAGCTAAACACAAGCCCATTGAAGCAAGTCCTCAAATTGCAATAGCACAGACCCATGCTGCCTGCTAAGCCCTGTCCTCCTCCTCTCTGCAGCCACACAGCACAATATTAATGTCTTGTTTAGCCAGCATCCATCGCCCAGGGACACGCAGCTCTTTACACAGACAAAGCTGTTGGAGCACTTGTGCACCATTCCACATTGAAGGATTTCTAAAAGCTTTGCAAATATTATACAATTAAGCCTCACAACCCCTCTGTGGATGGGCTGAGTATTATTCATCACAGTTTCTCACTGGTGGAAAGAGAGGCAGAGAGTCATTAAGTGATTTATCTTAATATCACACAGAAATCTTACAAGGGAATTAGGATTAGCACCCAGATCTCTGGATTACCAGCCCTTTTACATGCAATTTATTCCTGATCAAAACCATACAGTCCACTTCAGGGCTTTGCTCATGGGAAGACTGCTACCCATGCTGAGTTTATGCCATTGCTTTTCTTCTAATGGGGAAGAAAGAAATAAAAGAATAGAAAGAGAATTATAGAAGGAGCTAACTACCATTTCAATCAGCAAGCATGCACAAAGTCTTGCCTTTGTGCTAAGAGCAGTCACCAAAGGACTTCCAAACCTTTCCTAAGTTGTACAGGGAGGAGGACCCAAAAGTTTTGGTGCTAATCCCAGAATCACCTCTTTTGCAACACCCAAGCCCCATTCATGGAGCAGCAGGGTGAAAACCCGACTCCATAAAAGTTATGGGATTGCTGCCATTCCCATTGGTGGGGCCAGGGTCTCACCTGAGGTGGTTAGTGGGTGAACGCTGTTGCCTTTGGCATGATAGACCTCCCTGGGTCGCTGTAAATTATTACAAAATAGTATTAATTTTGGCCTTTTACCTAAAGAAATACAAGGCTGTTCGGAACTGAAGCCTCCCCACATGTAGATGGGCTACAAGCTACAACCAGGGGAGGGGAGAAAAAGAGAGCTCAAAGCCAGAGGCAAAAATGGGAATCTGCTGCTGCCTCGCATCGAATTCAGACTTCTCATCACAAAGGACTTTAATTTGGCCCCTGCTGTACAACCACAGTCCCCGTTAGGCCGATCTCCCCAGGCAAGGCAGTAAATTACGTGTCCCTGCATCTGGCCCCTCTGGTCTCCTGTCCATATGGTAACTCTCAGTGCTGGTTAACAGGCCTTGGTGAACCCAGGCTCTTGCTCTCAATGTCCCCCAAGTTCCCCCCTCAGCAAGCTCTGTGGGTGATTTCAAGGTATATCATCACAGCTACCTCCCAGAGGTGTTATTTGCCATCTGGAGCTGGGCAAGCATTTCAAATGAGCACGTTATCCATCAAAACCCACACTTTTCTGCAAACTCAAATTGTTTAAATTTGAAATATATCTTGGTTGGGGAAAAAAAATGCCGTAAAATAAAAATATTGGTGTTTTCAAAGCAAAATACATCAGTTTCCCTTTGAAAGAGGCGCTTATTTTTGAAGTGAGAACAAGCTTCGTTTATAGAAAGAATTTGAAAGAATTAAGAACTTAAAGCCAACAGAATACTTTCGGACTGACTCAGGACCAGATGGCCAAATAGAAAAAACAATAACCCAAATCAATCCCGTCGTCTCCATTTCCCTCTTTTCCATGCTCCCAAAATTTCGGCTCAATCTAATCCAGCTTCAGCAAGTCCCACTAAAAACAAAACCCAGGGACATCAAGGAGCATGGACAGAGGTTCAACACATGCAAACACCCCGTTTCCACCAGAAGCTCACAGGAACAGGCTCCCCTGTCACACCTCGCTGATGGAGCTGTGGCTCAGACAAGGAGACTCAGCCAAGATCCCCTAAAATCACATCTTCCTTCCTGGTGCTCCATGGCTACTACATGAAAGGGGAGATACCATTGCTCCCATTGCCTTCTGTCTGGCACATTTAGCCCCACATTCCTGGGGAAACCAGGATTTTAATCTGAGCTAATTTACTCATGCGGCAGTGAACTCCACCACTATATGAGGAGGTGATATATAGAATATATTCTACATATATAATATATTCTATCCTATATATAGAATATGTTCTATAAGACATTCTGGCCCATTAGCCCTGCTGTTGGCCACCCTTCCTGCTTTTCCACCTCCAAACCCAAGCTTTGTAAGGACCTCCAGATGTGCTAACAGCTGGGTACCCCTGAAAACCACTGTGGATCCTGCAATAGCCCAGCCTGCTGAGCCAGCATCCTGGGCAAACCATCCTTAACATTCAGCAGATCCCTGCAGAAAGGGTGCTCAAGGACAAGGAATCACAACTACAGCCTGAGACTTCCTTTTATGTAATATGTCTGCAAAATGAAGTCATTTGGACTCCAGGCTGTTTACAGCTGTCACATCTGAAACGGATTTTGCCACTTTGGTGTCAGAAGGCTGGGTCTGCAAAAAGAGACATAACATAACAATCCCTAATGGCAATGAGGCAAATCATGTGTAAATTGAGCCATAGTGTCTCTGGCTGTGTGACATTCATTTAATTCTCTTACTGCCACGCTTAGGCAGAAACACTCCCTACCTAGCTAGTGATCATGGGGGGGGGAAGGTAATAAGCATATAACAAGGATCCCCAGAAACAAGTAATGCTGGGCTTTTGAAAGGACTGTGCTTTGGAGCATTTGCATTTCAATGGGGTGGAAAGCTTAGTTTCTCAACTGTGCCTTGCCAAACTCTCAGGAACACCCTTTTCTTTCTATTTGATTAATCATTTCATGCTTAGAGTCTTTGAAAATACTGCTACTTCTAGCAAGCGGATAAATGCGCATCTCTGCAGATGAATGCCTTAAGGCTCTGCTCTGTGTTGCTCTTTTCCTCTTTTAGCTACTCCAACTCCTAAATCAGCAAATGCACAGCACAGATTTTCTGCCTGGGTAAGAAGAGTTAGTGGATTTGAAAGACTAAAGCAATACTGCAGGTTACCCTGCTTCAACCAGGGCTGGGAAAGTGCAAAAGTCGATGTTGTAATGAAAAGGTGAGTTTTTCCAAGTGTGCAGCATGATTAAAACTCAGCCAATTAAAGTTCTCATTCAATATAGACCCTGAGTGTTTCCAAATGTATTAAACAGTTGACACCAGCATGACATCTGCCCTTTCCCTGCAGCTCTCCAGATGGAAAAGAGATCTACCTGCCGTCTCTGTGCTGCTTTGTAGCAAAGGAGTTTAGACTGAGCTAAATTAGATTTACCAGGAAAGTCTTTAGCCCTAGCACAGGTCCTAAACATGGACACATTTCACTTCACACCTCCTTAAGCTGCTTTGTAACATATAAAAATGCTCTATGAGTTCAGACTGTCTTGTCCTGGATCTATCTCTGGCAGCGGCAGCAGGAGATGCTAGTTAGAATGAGCTTGGCGCCTTTCTGCAGTTCCTTCCCTTGGTACCCACCAAGCATTCATCCACAGCTGCTGAATGTAAGAGACTGAAGTCAAACCCATGCCCAGGCAATTTATCAAGCTGCTGTGCATGACTTTTTAAAACTCCCTTTAAAAGCTGCTGACTCACCACCTGCATCACTTTGCAAACCTCTCCCATGCTGCAGCTCAGCTTCCTCCTCTCCAAACTTCTCCAGAACGATACCTTCTCCAGTTATACCATGGTCTCCACAGGATTAATTTTAGTTCATTGCTGGACTACATATAATAAATGAGATGGGTCAAAGTGCCATTTAGGCAAATCTGCTGCAAAGGGGACCAAGCACAAGAGCTAAGCTGGTGGATCTTCAGTGTAGACAGCAAGAAGCTCAAGGAGACCAGCTCAGGTCCCAAATGCAATAGTTTCTGTGACCCAACACTGTTTTTACACATGAGGGAGCCCCTTTCCCAGCACCATGAAGCCCTCCAGAGACCCTCCTGCTACCCTGTTCTTCCCAATCTCAGACACAGTTTTGTCCTGCTCATTGCCTGTATTCCTATGCTGCATTGCTCTGGGTGGACATGCCCACCGTGAACGCTGGAGCATCAACCTGTTCCCCTCAAACTGAGAAGTGCAGTGGCACAAACAACAGGCAGCTTTAAAAGTGACTGATGCTTCTTTTGAAGCTCAAGGAAAGTTGAAACTTGGTTCAAATTCCATTTTAAGTGATCACTCTTCATTCCTAGTACTCACATCCATCAATGTCATAGGCAGTGAGTACTGTATTATGTATGTATTCCATGAGTGACTGCAGAATCAAGAAGTGTGAAATACTTTCTGTGCTCACTTCTGTACATACAAAACTAGTAATCAGGAAAAATACAGGTTGGACAAGAAGAAAAAATCCAAAGCTTTATTAAATACCAAGTGCTAAAGCAACCTTGGAAACAAAGAAAAGGGAAAAAAAATCATCTAAGGAGGAGAAAGGGAATAAATACACCAAATTGCAAACCACAACTAATGTTTTGGCCTGGGAGAGGACAAAAGGAACCAGCCTGTGTTTTGAGAGATGAACCCTTCATTCCTGCTCTATACTGTTTTGGTGATCTCCACATGCTATGACAAAGGCTATTCACACTCTTCTATTAACCAGATTAAGTCATGAGTCTGCACAAATGCTCATTGTGAAGCCCACAGGAGCTGCTGACATTCCTCAAGGAACCCTCTGGGATTTCAGACATCACTTTGGGCAGCAGCACGTGAGCAGCACTGTCCCTGCCTGCAGTACCCAGGGAGCTGGGCAGAGCAAGAACTCCTGTAGGAAGAAGGGGTCTTTCAACTGAAACACCATGAAGCAAACTGCTGCTTCATCCCATTTCCTTCCCCAGCAGTCTCCTTGCAGATCTTCACCATGCCGGTGAGACAAGAGGAGCACACCTTGTAGTATCCCTCTGGCCTTGTTGAGTATCCTTCCACCCTTACATTAAGGGGATTTGAGGTATGTGCTGTCTGTGTACAAGTTCCTGGAGCCCTTGTACCGCCAAGGTTCATTTCTTTGTCTTTTCTGAGTACAACTGTAGATAGGAATTGTTTGAAAGTCTCACACTTGGAGGGGAATGAGAGAAAACACATGGCAGGTGTTAGCCCTATGGCCTAAAGGATGCCCAGAGTGTGCCCAGACATAGGTACGGTTTGGCATTAAGACCTTCCCCAGGAGGATGAGGGGAAAGACATGAATGTATTCCTCCACCCTGGCCCATTTCTGTAGCTCATCCATGGGAACATATTTATCTCCGTTCTCCTTGAAGAAGGGAACAGGAGAAACTGGTCCAGCTTGAAGCTTTTTTGTCTTGGGCATCCAAAGAGCTGTGTGCTGCCTTTGGTGTACCATCTCTTTTATTTCTAATGAGACCATTGATTCGTATCCCAAAAGATATGGAAGGATTTTGGTTTATTTTGAAGCCAGAACCATTTCTCCCTTCACTTTTACTCCTTTGATCTTGGCTGAAATGTATGACTGGAACAACATCTAATGGAGTACACTGAATGAAGCCCAACCCAAAGGAAAAGCAGTATGTCTTCAGAAGTGCATGTTGGCCACTCTGTTTCAAAGACATCAGCAGTGCTGGAAGACACAATTGCACATAAGCTGTCAGCTGCAAGGAAGTTGGATATCTGGAGCTGAAACTCCCAGTAAAGCAGTCCTAGCTTTGCAGAGCATGCAAGTGAAAGAGCTGCAATATGTTGTAATCACAACTGCATTGCAACCCACTATTGTTTTCATAGTGAGCCTGTTTTATAGTATTTTATGTCCAGGTAAGCTCCAAAGGGCTATTTCTCACAGAGCAGCTATATCTCACTCTCAGGGAAGCCTGTTTAACATCCACGCTACAGGTTAATAAATGCCATAGTGTCATTTCCTCCACTTGCTGGTTTTAGCAAATGTCAAAGGGCAACAACATCGTAGCAGAAGCCAAGTGTAGAAAAGGGAAACAGCAGGCATCAATAATCTCAGAGAGGTTTATACATCCTTCACCTAAATTCTTCCAGGTTTACTTCATATTCATGCTTATTTGGGAGAAAAGCTCTGATTTATTACCACTGGCCGATCCCATATTGCACTAAATACCAACAAGCTGCTGGTGGAAACTACTAGATCTAGATGTCCCTCAATTTTGAGCCCACAGACCATCTATAGCCTCCTCCTTTTCTAGAGTTGTGCAATAAATGGAGCAGAAAAGCGAGTTTGGTTCAGGTTTTCGGAGATCAGCAGGTCCAACTGGCATTTCATTTTAGAAAGCAGAGCAAACAAAACCCTACCTACAGCAAAACCCCCTTAAACTGCTACTTCAGTAGTACTAAAACGAGATAGACTGAAACTCTTTACAAACCAGAAACCTAAGGGTGTTATGGGGTTTGGGAACACTTGAACCACCCCTCCTCCCCTATCCTGCGCTTCGGTTACAAAATTAGGAGTAAAAACACCCTAAACCAATAATTAAATAAATAATAATTTAATTGGTTTTATATTTTATGGTTTAGTGAATAAACAATAATTTAATAAATAATTAAAAATACCCTAAAAAAGAAAGCTTTATGCAGTCATTGTGTCCAAGCCAATGCACTGATACAATTATTATAGCTGGTAAACACAAACAAGCATGTATTGTGATCATATTTCCAGAGTGAAAACGTGAATGGGCAGAGATGCTGTCAAAACTGTACTTTTGCCTGATGTATTTTGGGATGGATGCATTTGAGTGACAGAGCATTGCCTAAAACCAGGCCAGTCTGCCACACAGCAGCAGACAGTAAGAGTGAGCAGGCAGCGTATCAGCCCACGCCTCTCACCATAGCTGAGCCCACACATCCATGCACCCACCACAAAGGCTTCCATCCTTTTGTAAGGGAATTCTGCACCTCTGGAAGTGTTGCTACACAAGAAAGGCTCTTTTATTCACAGTTTGGAAGCAAAAATCCAAACAAGCTATTCAAATCACTCAGCTGCACTCCCTGCTCCCACGGTGAAACCCCATATCAGAGCCACTCCTGCTGAGGATCAAAGCCCATGTACCCACCAGCATCAGCTACAGTTTTTACCTAGGATTTCAGCTAGGAGATGAGCAGTGGTTGAACAGTAGCTAATCTGTCAGCAGAGAAGGGAGAGAAAGGCTCTACAGTGAGAAATAGATCCTGAAGCAGGGAAAGAGCAAGGACATCCCATGAGACTGGTCTACCCATATACTTCCTTGTTCATCCACCCCAGCCATGGGAAAGCAGCACCAAGACAAACAAGCACAACATGGTCTTCCACAAGGAATAGCTTTCTGCCAGTTTTCCTGCTTGTATGCACTGTCACAGGCTGCGGATGGGCTGCCATTCAGAGGAGAGGCCAATGATGGATGCTGCCGTGACCTACCAGCAGCAAGGCCACCAAGCCTTGACCCATGTAGGTTCCAATTAGCCAAAATTAGTCAGCTGTGGCCAGGGTTTGGCTTCCTTTAAACACCTAACGGTGTGAAAGCAACAGCCCCTTTCTCCAAGTTGCCCACTCAACCCTTTGTGGCCTTACACCCTTCCCCAGGGAGCCTCCTTCAGTTTTGTTTCTCCTTTCCATGAGCCATGCCAATCATTAAAGAGTCTTAGCAGCCCCATTATCATCCTGGGCAATTCTTAACTCATTAGGCTTTAAAGCTGTTGGACTGCAGGGAAAAAAACCCCAAACCAAGCAAATGCTCAAGCACAATAAAAGGATGTTAATGTTTTACCCCATGGACAATGACTGAATCTGGAGGACAATTATTACGGATATTTCCATGGGTTTAGTATTACTTTTTTCCTGACATGAGGTCCTTTGGGCAGCATCTAATTAAAAATGGAGGAGTTTAATCTGCAGCCAACCTCAGAGGTTGATTTGAATTCTCCCACTGTGAACTTTCAAACATGGAAGCACGCCTGTTCGCACCGGCGGGATCCAATATCCTGCCTTCACAATGGACTTCCTACATTTTGGCAGGCTGCATGCCTACGGTTGTGCCAGACTGCAGCATAAATAATTCACTACCTGAACTGATCTTTCAGCATGAAACACAAGTAAAGACGACATTAAGTGCTGCTTGGATTCCCCTTCTCTGCCATTCACCTATTGTGTCTTCAGATAGTGTTTATTCTAGTGGGAATTTAGTTTTAAATTAACACAAAGTCACATCTTAGGAGGTCAAAAGCACGTCTAGTGCTGAAGAGAGAAAGCAGGATTTCCTGCCGAGTTTACCTTTCAGCCCAATGCTCTAATTTTCATCTGAACCTCTGCATCACATAAAGATGAGGCGCGTTTAGATTAGGATGCAGGAGAGGATGACAGGAATTTCAGATTCCTAATGAGCAGCATATTAACACTTTTCCCCTGGTTGTGTGAAAAGGCAGAACACCTATGGAGGTGAGAGAACACTGCCCTTTTTGAGAGGAAGAGCACCATATTCTAGCAATATTTACAAGCTCTTCTCTGCATTGCAACAGAAGGAAAACCTCTTCCAGGAGAGAAAGCAGCACCAAAACATGTTTATACAGTTGAAAATTGTCTGAGCCATTTCTCTAGTGTCAAGTTAACAGCCTCACAAGCTGTTAACTTGACACTAGTTGAAACAAGGAGTTTCACTGCACTGGTTGAAACAAGGAGTTATGGAGCAGATACTTCGGGATGCTTTCTGCAGTGGCAAAACTATTCTAACCAGAGTCTTCAATTCCCCAAAGCAACCTAAAAGCTTTGACAAGTTACAAACATCTCATGTCCCAGCTCTTGCCTTTATCAGGGGCTGTATTTTAAGTTAAAAAGCCCACTCCAAAAAAATCCAACCAAACCAACCAAAACCTGGGAAGTTGAGGAAGATAACCTCAATTCTGATAAAACAGTTGAGTGTTTTGGAGAATGTGCATTTTTTCACATAGTCCTATGTGCTTTCTATTTGATGCCTTAATTATTGCATCCCAAAAGCTATTATAAGGAAGAGAAAACACTTTGCTGTCTATTCCAAAATCAGCTGTGTTGCTATTTTGCACTCATCCACTGTTCTGGTACTGTTATCGCATTAACACTTAGAGATCCCAAATAAGGTCAATGCCTTTGTCTGTCAGCCTTTGTACAGTCAAGAGACAGTCCTTGCCCTAAAGACCTTAAAATATAAATAGATAAGACAGACAAAGGGAGAAAGAAAGGGAACATTTCTATCATGTTCACAGATAGGAAACGGGAAGATAAAACGGTTTGCTGGAGGTCAGTGACACAGAGCTGGGGAAAGAACACTCTCAAGTCTCTGTCAAGTGTCTTTAACCATGAAGCTGTCCAAAAAAGGCTTATATTTGCTCCAGTGTTTCGTTCAGGTCCCTGCAGAGAAGCCCAGAAAAGGGAGGAATCACTGCAGACTTTCAGAGATAGTTGGTTTTCAAGAGTAACTTCTGAAAGGGGGACAGGGCAGAAGTTTGAGCGAATCTAAGTCCAAAAGCAGAGACCAGAAATGCCAAGCCTGGACTCAACTGAGAACACACAAATCGAGGGCAGCAGTCAGGGCTGGCCCAGCCCCAGAGCTGCTCCTGAGTGTCCCTGCCAGCAGAGAAAAAGAGATCACTCTCCAAGCAATAAGAGCAAGAAAAATCAGGCAGCAATGGAGAGAAGGAAGGGAGAATGCAACAGCCTAAATTGATCTGCCTTCAGTGTGTCAATGGCAGCACAAGGATAGGGAGAATGTGCCTAGTTGAATTCCACTTGTCCCATAAACATTGATATATTGAAAAGAGAGTAGGGCCTGTCTTGGGCAGAATTAAAGGAACTGAAGGACTAAGTTTACTACTACTCTCTTCACCTTGATAGAAAGTTAAGGAAGTCAGGGAGGGGGAAGGAGACCACATTTCATTTGGCAGAAGAATTTGCACTTCAGCCCCATTTAGTGGCTGGTGCATGCCCTGTCATCCGAGATTCTCCATCCTTTATTCATTTCTCCCCTTGTGTCACAAAAGATGTCAGAGAAAGAGCTCTCCCTGACAAGCTTTATGTCCCAACATATCTGGGGGCAGCTGGCTCCGTGATTAACTGTGCGCTGTGTGGTGGCTCTTATCCCTGGCTGTGACATGCCAAGCAGGTAATGTTAGAAGTCTAATGTTGAAACAGAGTTTAAGAGTCTGTTTAGTTAACCCAGGTTAAGTTCTGCAGTTACTCTGCTTTCTTTGCCTTCCCCCAAGCATAACCGATCACAGGAATTTACATTTTTGGGGCTTTTATTTGAAGCCTTTGTCTTCGCAGTAGCTGGTGTTAGACCGCAGCAGCTGTACATCTGTTGTAACATAAAGAATCAAGAGCAGTGCAGTAAGTTACATCTATATCACCAGCATCTTTCAACATGCGATTTGTGCTCAGTGTTATCTGCTCTGAGCCAGGTCAAGAGGCTTCATTTTGAAGCTGGAGTGCAAGTGAGTATCCTGCCCCATGCAGCCAAGAAGAGGAACTGGTCCCAGTTTGGCTCTGGATTGCTCCTTATCCCGTAACAAGTGGTGCTGGGATTTGACACAGCCTAGGTGAGTGTAAGAGCAAGATCATGTTTGCATCAAGCTGTGTGTTAGAGGAGAGCTTTACACCACCAGCCTGGGACAGGATTAGCTCCCTGCTGTCCCCGTGTCTTCACAGCCCAGAGGGAAGAATAAAATCTGTTATGCCCATCCCGTAATGCAGGCATGAGGTCTCCAGCAGAAAACAGCTCCCACCAGCTATATGGGGGACAGGCACAGCAATACCCTGGCCTATAACTGGGTCTTCAGTTGCTAATGTACCCCAGGAAATCAGGACAGCCTGTATTTTACCCAAACCACTCTTTCCAGTCCTACAACCTGTGACCCACCTTGACTTTGCCATTTAAGTTCCACTTTGGAAACCATCACCCCTCTTTCTTAAACACAGACCTTCTTGAGGACTGAGCGCAGACTGTTGCTGTAGGTACTGTGCCCATCCAGAGCTTTTACCAGTGTTTAAGGAAAGCTTGAATTACTGATGAATGGGAGGCACTGGCTCACAGTTGTCTTTGTTGCTGGTGGCTCCATGGCTGTAACTCCGCCAGTTTATGCAGCTTTTGTGCTTGGCTTTTCAAGGGACACTGCAGAGCTATGGGGATCCTCTGTTTTTGAAGGGAAAGATCCTTCCCAACATGCATGGGACCAGACCCAACCAAGGCTGAGAAATGAGAAGAGAAGCTAGCACATAACCAAGATCATAAGCACAGCCTGCCTAAACAGGATTGATGACATGTTGCATACCATCAATTTGCCCATTCTTAACCCATCTCTTGGAATACTTTGTTGTCTTTTTCCTCACATCTATTACTCTCTCCTCCACACTTCCTACACACTGTAATGTCTTCCAATTCCCCCCTCTCATTTTTCTCCCCAAACACACACAGAGCCTGCTGAGCAGGGCGGGGAGCAGAGGCCCCATCTAATTGGAATGGTCATGGAGATAGCTCATCTCGCAAGAGCGGTGCACACAGGGCAGCAGGGATGCTGCAGCATCCCATCCTGCCTGCAGACCCACACCTGTCCTTTGTCACAGCTGGGCTGCCCAGACCTGGAATCTAATCCCAGGGAGGTTATTTTATCTTCAGAGAAATGCAAACAGGATGGGCACTCATCGATCTTGAGAAAGAAACATTAGCCAAGTCAAACACATACTGGGGTCTGAAGCAACAGGATGTCCGTGATGTAATGCCTGGATTCACCTTGGCATCTCCTTTTACACTAAGGACAGACTTGGAGGGAAAGTGAAGGGATGTGAGCATGGGGCAAAGAAAATCTGCAGAGACCATTGACCAAACCTGTTCTAAATCAGTGCTGGCTCCCCACAATAGCAAACAAGTTCAGTCTTACTACTGGCAACCATCACATGCAGCACCATTAGACCCATAAATCTACCATCATCTATGGTACATGTCCACCCAAAGTGTGTCCCAACCTATGATGGGTATTGTCTTCTACTGCCTTGAGCAATACAGCCATCCATTAGAATGCCTTTGCAGGGCTCACTGCAAAAAGGTTTTCCTCATGTATTCTATGGTAGCGCCCCTGGTGAGATGGAGATCTGCCTGGGAGAAGAGCCCATTCATCTCCAGCTGCAACCAGCCATGACTCAGCATGAGCCAAGACAAAGGCACCTTGGCAGGAGATGGGAACAGTGGGACACCAGCTTCCCCTCACATCACACATGATTGTGTGCTAGAGCAGATGCAGAGATTCCTACAGAGAAGCTCCTGCTGGCAAATTTACCTTTATCCAAGGCTATGAGACTGTATTTTTAGTTATTGGCTCAGACCCTCTCACTTGTGGCCAAAGAGCATGTAGGAGGCAAACCAGAAAAGCAGTTGTAAGCACCCTCACGCTGACCCTTTTTGGAGCCAGCTGACAATTGTTCCAGATAGCCAAGTTCAGAGCAGCAGTAGGATGACACTGGGACAGTGAGGAGCAAACAGCTCCAGGCTCAGCCAAAAGGCCATCTATCAGGAGCTGAGAAGCTGCTTTACCCTTAAATATAGAGATTAGATAGGTACAGCATAGAATAACCTTTAAGCTGTAGACTGTGGAGGCCAAGACTAGATCTCACAACACATGGTGGCTAGAACCCTTGAGCCAATGAAACCGGTGTGACTGCAAGCATCAGCATGCGGAGGTCTGGTTTGCAGTCATGGACTATCCAGTGATCTCCATCAGGATTACACTGGCCTGAATTTACTTCTGTCACTGATGAAGGTTCACACTACCTCTACACCTTCACTAAAACAGTCCCCTGGCAAAACAGACACCAAAAGAGCCACCACTCCTCTGAAAAACAGCTGCCAAGGGGCAAACAAACCTCCAATGAGCATAGTCAAAAGCGAGGCTCTGAAGTCAAGGTTGTGCCAGCCCTCTAGCAAGAGCTCCAGCATTTTGAAGTCTCTGGTACTTCCCAGGTCTAACTGGCACAGGTGGTACCAGGAGGAACCATAGTCCTTCCCCTGCAGCCACTTTCTCTCCTCAGAGAAAAGGGAAGAACAGAAACGTGATTAAAAAGCACTGGGGAGAACTTAATGGAAAGTCTGCAGGATGGGTGGGGGCTCTGTTTGAGCTGAACGTCAAAGTTCTGTTTGATCTACTCATTTACCAGAGATAGTTTAGGGAGCCAACTACTGGCATGGACCTCAAAAGTTCATTTCCTTGCCAGTATTCCCAGGCTTGTATTACCTTCTTGAACAGCAACACTCTAAACTTGGACCTTTGTTAATGCTGAATTGCACAGTAATTCACAAAAGAGAGCAAACAGACTGAATGTGACCATCCAGGCGTTGATTAAAATGAACACTCCTGAGAACACTGTAATAAAGATTCAACACTTCCAGTGCTTGCCATTAGCGACCTGTCTTTCTGTAATGATTTGCCTCATTAAGCCAGGCATCACAGACCTGCTATCCCTACTCAGATGCTTCCTGACACTCAAAACAGTTGCAGGTGGGAGGCAACACTCACCCCATACCTCTATACCCATTCCTTTTACCCAGCCTGGTTCTGGTTAGGAACTTCCAGCAATTACTTTTAATACAAAAACACAATGTTTTTCAGCTGATAGGAGATTTGCACATTGCCAGTGGGAAATGAGAGGGTTTTTGCTGAAGGAATGCAGTAAGTGGGGGGTCTTCTCATTGCCCACACTTCCTGAAGAAGCAGTTCGTATTTCCTTTAGAAGTTTTCATTCTTTCAGTAAAATCTAGTTGGGTTTGTAAAATACAGTTTGTTTTCCAGCTGGAGGCTTTAGTTGCTTTGGCTGAAGTGATGTGTTGTTACCTCTGGGGCTTTCACAGTTTAATTTCACTCTTTGGAAAAAAAAATATTAAGGAAGTTCGCCTAAATGGGAGCCTTTACCAAAAAAAAAAAAACACCCCATTAAAAGCTTTGGAGAAACTTTTGTAATTAAAAACTGCTCTTAAACAACACCATGAATCCTGCTCAGATTTAGTTTTTCTCTATTTTATTTACCTTCCTCACCATGGTCCCTAGCAGGAAATGTGACTCAATCCCAACCCCAGACATATTAACAGCCCTTTCTTGAGCGTGCTACCAGAGATTTGTGATTGTCGGCCTTGATTCACAAGCATTTGAATGATACACCTTTTAAATGGAAGAGTTTCAGAAGTCTCTCTTCAGCATCAGCACATTCTGAATTCAGACATAACTGATTCTGACACTGTTCAAGTTTGTACTCAAAGTGGAACATGCAACTAAACAGTTACTGAGAAGCATTACTTAAAAGGAAGGAAAACCAGATTCTTGGAAGTCTTTCTGGTTCTAAACAATAAATAAATCAAAATAGGCCCAATTTGGAAGTCTACAGAAGGTAAAACAATTGACACAAAAATTCCCACCACAGAGACACCTCACAGTGATTTTCCATTTCTGACCAGCTCTAGAAGTCATTCAAATCTAGCAGTAAAAAGAAAAGCTTATTTAAGCACACTTGCCCACCTCTGCATCCCAGAGCATCTGAAGACCATGGGTTCCCAGGCTGGGTGAGCAATCACATGAGTCTGGCCTGACTTAACACAGTAGGGAGGGAGACAAGTCTTTCCTTTGGTACTTTTGTGTTCTCATAGCCTAAAAAGGGAAAAAAAGATGCAGAATGAGCCTACTGATCTGACAGCAGCGAACCTGACACTCAATTCACATGCCACAGTGGAGCCAGCCCAAGCGTAGCACCAGAGAGAAAGAGCCAGAAATAATTCCTCATGTTTACTTTCTCTTGGTGTGTGAGGCCTCCACCAGGCTCATAGCAGAGAAGAGATGCCCTGAACACCAAACCTTGGAGCCTTCAAGTTTTCCCTAACGTGGAAAATCCCAGTTTAGATTCCCAGCTGAAGGAAACCCCATCACTGTGCCTAGCAAAATCAGTGCTCCTGGTCTCCATGGCTCTAGAGGGAGGCCTGATATCAAATGCAATGGAGATTTCTTTCACAATGGCCTGCTTCAACCCAAAACCAGAGCATCATTAGAAGCCCTGGCATATCCTCAAGTCCCATAGGGATTACAAAGACTGCTATTATCTGAATAACATTGAAACTTTGGAGGTCTGCAAAGGCGTTAGTGAGGCTCAGCATGGTGCCCTCTTCCACCTTGACAGCTCCACAGAAGACACCTAAGGGGCCCAAGCAATGAAGAAGGTCTGTTGACTACCACCCACCTCCCAGTACAGCAAAATGGTCCTTCTGCACTAGTGAACACAGATGGGTCAGACCACACACCTAGGAGAGCAGCACACATTCACACAAGCCTACTTGGTCCTCTCCCAGGCTATCACCCACTGACTGCTCTGTAGACAGGGAGGGCAAATACCATGCAATGGCCATTAAAGCTTACTTTACTCCATCAGCATTTGCTCAAGTGCTCAGTCCCTTAGCCTTCTAAAGAGTTGAAATGTCCCCATCCTAACCTCCAGCACCATCCCTCTCTCAGGACATGAGAGCCTTCTTTTACAGGGCTAGGGCTTCAGTTCCCCCAGGCATTTCTGCAAGGTCTGGTTGCTCTGAGCTCCTTACTTACTTCATTCTCTCCTCCAGAGTTGCCACAAGATGCTGGTTC
The DNA here is from genome assembly GCF_033783945.1 of Neopsephotus bourkii. Lineage (NCBI taxonomy): Eukaryota > Metazoa > Chordata > Aves > Psittaciformes > Psittacidae > Neopsephotus > Neopsephotus bourkii. The sequence goes on from NW_026902223.1 coordinate 7,392,225, forward strand.
TGCCTCTTATAATGGTCCAAAAGACACTTATTTAGGAGTAATATGCAAGATGGGTTGCTGAAGTGGTTCAAAAGCTTCCAAAGCTAGCTTCAGGACACTTACTTCTCATAGAAGATCCACTGCAAACCCACTCCAAAGCAGGAGATACAGTGGTAGAGAGGGGGAAAAAAAGCCCCTGTGCCACCTGAGCATCCCAGCAGAAGACCAGCCACTGATCTGTTTAAGGGCTGTGAAACTCAAACCCAGCCCCTCTAGCGGGTGGGTTTTAGGGAATGCAATCGCTGCTGGAAATGGGAGCACCTGCTGAGGAGAGATGGTGTTGCTCTTGGGAGGGTCCACAAATTCCCAAGCTCTGTGAAAGTCACTCATTACAACACTCCAGCTTTCACCAGTGCCACAGCCATACTGGTGTGCCCCCAGGCTATCCTGCAGCTTAGGGACCTACATTTCTTCTGCAGGAGCCCTGCAGAAGGTGATAGCACCAGTTGCTTCATTTCACCTTTTGTTTTCACTTTCTTTACAGTTATATAGAGCTGAGAAGAGCTCTGAGATATTTGCTCCTAGCAATCACCCTGGTTGCAATGTGGATTGGCTACAGCTGCATGCTGAAGCAGGTGAAGGGTGTCTCACCCAGCAATATCAACCTGATCCACCTCCACCTGTGTTCTATAACAGTGAAGTGCTTGTTCTACAACCATGGTGGAATACATGTTGAGACTGACATTAAAAGCCCCCAGAGCCAAATGAAACCCTGCTGCACCGCAGTGTGAAGATGCTCAAGCCAAGGCTGACAGCAGCTCATCCTGCAACAGCAAGGGGGAAGTTTCACTTGTACACATATACTTGCCCAACAAACATCCATGCTGCTGTCACAACAAGCTGAGATTTCCCCTTCCCAGCAGCTGCCAATCCCACCTGGAATTAGTGCTGGTGGCTGTGTGGGAACAAGGGAATAAACGTGGAAAACTAAATGCTTGCAGTAGGGGGATTGGGCTTTGGTAGGTTCTGCTGCAAGATCCAACTCACTCACTGGTGCTGCAGAGGAAAGCAGTGGGTACAAGGGTCCAGGAGGAGCAAAGGGGAATGGATGCCATGGATGAGTGAGGCTGCAGGTAACTGAGGAGCCTCATCCCATCTTCCTGAGTGGCTTTTCCAAGGATTTGAGCAGGGGGGAGAATTCTCCACATAGCATTACTTTCTAGTGAGAGTTTTTCACCTGAGCCTCTAGCACAGTGTAGAGCATCTCCCTATCACAAGGAAACGTCTCTACTTTCCTCCCTGAAAATGGTCCTTGAAAGCCCTCAAACTGCCTCTTTTCTGTGATTTGGTTTTGTTCCATTACTCTTCCCACCGGCTGTCTGTACTGCCCTGCAGACAGTGATCTGTTCTCATCCTCTGCCTCTCCCATTTGCCTCTGAAAGAGTGAGGTAGGAAGAGAAAAGCAGAAAAATGAATGATAAAATCACGTTTGAGGAAAAGCTGGGAGCAGTTCCCTTCTCCTGGTGTTATTCTTGCCCAAAACATTAAAACTTGTGTTTTAGCATTATATTTCCCCTTTGCAAATTAATTTTCAGCCAGCTCCACTTAAGGTTCTTATAAACATAAGGGGGAACTAAGGCCAGGGTTGGTCAAAAAACCTTCCATCTTTTGTTATCTTAAATCTCCATTGATTATCCATTTTCAAACCAAATCCTCACCCTCACAAGCAAGCAGCGCTTTGCAACCTTTTCACTCTATTTTTCTATGATTTTTTTTTAAGTGCATTTATTTTGTTGTTCATTTATTTCAGGATTCTCTTTATTTGGCAGGGGCAGAGTCGATCCCACACCTGCAAACCTCAGCTCACAGCCGTCCTGCTGACCACAGCCTATAGATAAGCAGAACTTTTGTCTTCAAGCGAGAGCTGCAAATACTTCCCTAAGCAGCTAAACTCACCTGCTCCAAGCCAGGGGAAACCTGTCAGGTTTATCCTGGTTTAATCTGGCCAGAAGAAAGCCTATAAGGAGGTATGGCAATGGAAGGATGCAGGGAAGGAAGAGCGTTTTCATCCAGTGCTTGGATGCTTGGAATGCAGCTCATGAGCTTCAGGGCTGCCTATGGAGCACCAGCCCTCAAGTGCTGCTGGTGCTCTACCCCAGAGCACTGGGGTGTTTGACATGTCAATTATTTACGTGTTCATGCTGTGGGTTAATGCTGACTGACACTAAAACACTGCCTAGATTTAGCTTCATAAAATTTTTATCCCTCTATGAACTGCAAGTCTTTCTCCAATTTCATTTAAAGGAAAGAGGGTATTGAAAAGCCTACTGAGGAATTCATAAGCAACCAGCTACAACCTCACTTTTCCTCCTAGCAAAATCCCAGGACTTCATTACCATGGCAACATATCATAATTTTAATTCCCCTCCTGATTGCCGCTGCACAGAGCAATACATCTGCTTGCTTTGCTAGGAGCCTGCCGCGCACTGTGCAGGGGGTGTAAGGTACATGGCACTTGCTTCTTGGGGCTCATAAGGGACCCAGGAAAAAATGCTGTGTCTTTTTGTTGGATGAAACACCCAGAAAAGGTCAATAACACTCAGCAAATCCAGGCAGAGCTTCTGGTGCTCTGAGCTTTGGGCATCTCAAACATGCAGGCATAGCCCAGTGCGGTGGGAACCTCTGGAAAGAACAAGTTTTATGTCCTTTATGGGACTTTACGTATTATAGCAAGAAGAAAAGGCAGCATCCATCACTGTAATGAGAAGTGGAAAAGGGATGAGCGGTGTTTATGAAGACACAGGGTTTACAGCAATCACTTTGGGTTTTCTCTTATTTTAACAGTTATCACACTCAAAGGCATGAACAGGATTACCATCTCTATTTGCCTTGTAGCAGATTGCAGGCACTGGATATGCCTTACTCAATTCATCCACCGTACCTGCATGGATACAGCATAGTTGCTGAGAACAAACAAAACTCACTCTGCTGCAGCATGCAGTGCCTTCTCATCCCCATCTGCCCTGGGCTGAGCTCTAAAGCAGTCCCCTCTGCATACAGCCCAGCAAGGATGGAGAAATGCTGTAGGTATTCCTGTGGGAAATTATATATATTATATACATTTTTGTGTGTGTATATATAATATTTATTATATATGTATGCATTTATGATGTTCAGTTTTGTTGCAGACATCTGGAGAACCACAATTTGTTTAAACACAGAAAAGGCATGGGAGATTCACCTTTCTTCAAGGGCAGGAATGAATGTTCCATTGAAAAGAGTAGAAATCTTAGTAGTCTGTGTGTAACTACAAGCAGCCTTTTCCTCCACATCTAAAGATCCAGCTCTTCCTCTTGCTGAAGGGTTAAACATTCTGAACAGAAACCACAGTGTTTTCCTTCTTTTTCTGGGCCTTTTTTTATTTAGTTATCCTTTCATTATTGTTTTCCTTCATCTAAAATAAAAGTAATCCAAGTAATTATAATCATAAAATGGATGTGAGCAAAACGGGTACTGAGGGGTTTATAAAATACAAATTTCCCTTTTCTGGGAAATACGGTCTCTCCTGCACTTAAACCTTTCAAGCTGTGCCCAGACTCCTAAGGTGGCACAAACCCCACAAGTCTTGTAAGGCCCTGAAGAGGAAATCACTTAAACCTCCAGCCCGCCCCAGCAGATGCAGGAATGGTGAGTGCTTCAGCTCTAGTGTGTGCTTCAGCACTGCCTTTAACAGGGGTATGTCCTGCATTGGAGTGGGAAAGGATCATTGGCAAGCATAAATTAGTAAATCTCCAAGAGATGATTAGACAAGGGAAGTTCAGGTTAGATATAAGGAAGAAGTTCTTTACTGTGGGGATGATGAGGCACTGGAATGGGTTGCCCAGGGAGGTTGTGAATGCTCCATCCCTGGCAGTGTTCAAGGCCAGGTTGGACAGAGCCTTGGGTGCCATGGTTTAGTGTGAGGTGTCCCTGCCCATGGCAGGGGGGTTGGAACTGGATGATCTTAAGGTCCTTTCCAACCCAAACCAGTCTGGGATTCTGTTAACACTGGGTACACAGAGAAATGTCTTTGGTAGAGGGCCAGTTGTACAGCTCAGCTGAACATGATCGCACCCCACTGAGTGCCACCAGGCTGAGTACCTGACCTGTGTTTGGTAACCCTCACCCAAGCAGGAATCAACCTCAGCCAACAAAGGACCCCACTTAGTTTTGGGGTTTTCTTTCTTTCCTTTTTTAAACTGTGTTCTGAAAATGACCCAAGAAAAACCTTCCTTGATGTTCACTAAGCAGCCACTGGCAAAATATCCCCCTGAAGTGAAAACAAGGAATCTTTCTTAAAGGTTGAATGTATCCAAATTGCTCCAGCCTGGTCAAGGCCTCTTTTCTTTTTTGTTATTCCTTTATTTATTTTTTAATTGACAACTGCTCTTGACACCAAAGTCAGGCAGAAAGGGGGAATTCTGCTTTTGGTTTAGGAAAGGAAAACACCAGCAATAGCCTGACATACCATATAAACACCAATAGAAATTAAAGGCAGGACCCTAGCTCCAGAGAAGCTCTTTGCTCCCCTCTGCAGTAGCAGGTCAGCACCTCACAAGCTGCCTTTAGGTTTCTTCTTTCCTGGTCTATTTGCCACCTTAGCAGTGGGATATGAACTGCATGGGAGATGGCAGGGTTTGAAAATGAGTTATCCCAGATCCTCTGCACTGTCTGAAATGGTCTGCGGTACATCCCAAATAATTAACTGAGATGTTATTCCAGTGTAGGGCCACAACTCTCTCTACAGATCCTTCCAGAGCTCTTCTTCTGCCCAGAAATATTAATCAAGACTTTTTTAAGAGGACTTTGCTTCACAGCTCCACCTTCGACACCAGCATCCTCAATGGCTAGAAATGTATTCTCATTACTTGAAATAAACCCAGCTCATTTCAAAAAGCTTCACAGCTTTTGAGCTGAAGAACTTCTAACCATAAACAGCTCCATCTCTGCCGCCTGGAGTAGCTGCAACCACCAGCAGTTCCCCATGCAAAACTGCAGACATCAGGTAGTGTGGGATGGACACCCAGTGCTCTGCAGCAGCTGTGGCTGAATCTGGTGCCTGATTTTGGAGGCACCCCTCCTGTTAAAACATCACCAAGGCTTGGGGAAGCTTCTTCCCTCTGTTGTCTTACATTCACCGCAGCTTCGATTTAGCTGCAGAGAGGCCAGGCAATGAGAAGGGCAAGGGCTTGTTACCAGTTAGGGTACTAACATGGCTCTAACACATAGGGCACCTGGTCTTCAGCAAAGTGGGGATAGCTGTGGTGCTTCTTCATAGCCTGTCTGTGTGATTTGGGCACCTTGCTGAGGATGGAGTTGTTCTTGAGTATCCACGCTGATGCTCAAGAGATGAAGATGCAAGTCTAAACAGTCATTACAGTCTCCCTGCAGTCAGAGCAGAGAAACAGGCCCTGTCAGAAAATGGTTCAGATCACAGTGCAGTAAACGGCCAAGGTTAAAACATGTTCACCCTCCTTTATATACAGAAAATGGTGATTTAGAGTTTACATGTATAGAAGACTTCCATTTGCAGCAGCTCTATCTGAACTATCTATATGGCCACACTCTACCCAAACTCATCTGCTGGTCAAACCCTGCAGGCTCTCCAACATGAGTGCCTGCATCCTGGCTCTCTGTGGGAGAATCAGAAGGGTCTGATGCAGCACAAACAGCCTCACTGCAGGTGACAGGAGGACAAGGTATGGAACCCTGTGGCAGTGCTAGGAAGAAGGTATCACACAGAGATATGCCTAAACTTGACCACTGCACACCTGACCTCCCCAGCAGGTTGATGGGTCTTTGCTGTAAAGGGATCAGTGATTTGATTTTCTCCTTAGGCTTTCTTCCCAAACCCCATTCCCCAGTGCAGGACTGACTCCTGCACGTAGACCTTGGTGGAACTCTGGGAAGGCAGATTGCAGCCCCGTGCAATAATGTACATTTTTATGCTAAGTACATTTTGGTTTGATGTGCTGATTTTTTGGCAACATGACAGCAGAGTTAATCAGACCTTTCATTTCTCTAACCAGCTTTAAAGGATTTGTAACATTATACTCAAGCTATTGGAGAGCAGAAGGAAATTGTTTGTCTGATTATGAATCTGTTATTTATTGTGTATTAAGAGCATAATCACCTAATGCAGTCAACAGCAGGATATTTTATCCCAGTTTTAGGGAGGTGGGGGTGGAATTCCACTGTCCCATCCTACCACATGACATAAACCGACTCTGATCTCAGAAGCCACCTCCTGAATACTAAAGAGCTGGGATATAATGGCTTTTAAAGAATATAGTTTCCAATTAGGTCATTGGTTTCAAACACAGGGTGTACTAAATTAGTAACATTTGGTGGTAAATTTCTTTGAAGTTCTCATTAATCTTGGTCTTGGATTTGAACTTTCCTTGGCCATGTTCCTCATAGAATTTGGATCCCGGTTATGTCAAAACAACTGATTAGCCCCACAGTCTGTAGGCAGGGGGGATTAGGTAGGGCGGGTGTTAGGTTTCATGAAAGGCCTATTTACCTACTCGTTTAGCACGACCAAATGGGAGGGCAGCCAACAGGGGTGACATGCTGGAAAAATTCCAACGTTCCTGCCTCATTAGAGATCTCCGCAGCAAATGGTGGGGTTTGTGATAACAGCCACTGTTCACGTTCGGCTGCCTACTGGGTCCAGACAAGGGCAGAGGGCTTGCCTTGACCTATAGTGGCTCTTCTGCATAACCAGACTGCCCACCTCTTTGGCTCTTGTGAAGTCAGTGGGAAGGAAGAAGTACTTTCAACACATGTTCAGGTGGTGTGCCTTCTTCTTCATGAGTGACCTAAAGCAAACATCCTCCCCCAAACCAATGGAACTCTTTCCGTCTAACCCAATGCATTCAAAACCAGGCTTCTGAATAGCTCAGAATCACCCAAACAGAGAGATCAATGAGATGCTCTCATATAGCCTCTCTAAAGAAGCAATGAGTTTAACTCATGAACTGATGAACCATGGCCCAGAGGAGATAAATACACAGTGACTCATGGCAGCAGTGAAGCTTGGGGAGTTCTCAATAGGACATATTACAGTGAATGAAACCTGCAGCACACTCATGTCCACGGTGCACATCTCCTTCCCGAGGACCCAATTAGTCAATGAACAAAGAAATATACCAACCAGGAGGCCTCTCCTGGAGATCACAGCCCAGCATCAGAGACCTGACAAGCAGAAGACTCGAAAGATACATGAAGAAAAGGTCTGTGTCTTACTGAAGCGTGGAACAACTGAGAGCAGATTGAGACTCTCAGTCCCCAGGGGACATCTGATCTCAAGCCAGGACACAGTGCCAGCCCCAAGGGTTGCAAGGATAATGTTATTTACAGGTAAGGTGGATGCACGCAGGCTTGGCGCAGCTTCAAGCCCCATCTCTTGCAGTTACCACTAGCTTCCATGGTACCAAAATGGGCAGGAACAGTGTTTCTGGGTGGTAAAGCTGCGTGAGACATGAGCCAGCCTTCACATGGCTTGAATGCTCTCAGCAACACCCAGTGAGCAATGCTCTGAGCAAACCAGCCTCAGGAGTGGAAATGATTACATTGCTTTAGAGATGAAATGCATTAGGAAACTGCAACTGGTGCAGCAACAACACTTGGTAAGCAGCTCTGAAGACACCAGTACAGTGCTCAGCTACAATAATGTGGCATAAAAATCCATTAAACTCATATTTTCCTTGAAAGGAAAAGAAAATACTCTTGGAATTGTGCTTTGAGGACGTGATTGGTTCAGTTATTTCATATGAAACTCGTGCTTCCATCTTTAGACAATCTACCTAAAACACTGCATTAGTGATCAGAAAGTCCTCTATTAGCCCTAAATGCAGTGAATATCTGGGTGCAGACCTTGTACTCACCAGCACTAATAAACACATTCAACTTCCAGCACGGATTCAGCCTCACTGGCTTTAGCAGGAACTCTTAACATCAATAACATTTGTACATATGCAGAGGTGTTTGTAGGATCATGGCCACACAATTAAGATAGAGCTAACTTTAATAAGCCTAATTAGGGTCATTCCCCAAGAGTGTGAAAAGTAGCACTGATACTTATTGGCTGGGGAGGCAGAAATCACAAGTCTGATTGACCATGTGTTACTTCCCCACAAGTTGGTGACCTCAGGGTAGGGCTTCAGAAATCTCTCCTATAAAACTGGAGCTAGAGAAAATCGTGTTGGCTGTGTTCAGATGGAGCATGGAAAAAAACCCTCTTGCAGCAGAACAGTTTGGCCCAGAACCATTTCTTCCACATTTAGGAGCTCAGTAATGTCCCTCATGTAATGATGTTAAAGCATGGAAAAAATAGCTAAGAGGAGGAGCAAGAGCCCTTTTGGAAGGGCTATGTCCTGAAGAAAGGGAACGTTTTATGATGTATAATACAAGCTATGGAGGCAAAAAGAGAAGTCTATTGGGGTGCTGCTTGTCTTGCCTTCTTCAGAAAGATAAGAATGTGAATGTAAGCTGCAGCAATGTCATGAAACCACTTTGGTTACCTGCTGGCTTTGGGATCTTGCTTTCCTACCATTCATTAAGTTCTCAATCGAGCAGAATCATTTCCACCACTTGTCCTCATGTCTCTCTAGCTCAGAGGACCTGTACCCAAAGCCAACTGACCCAAATCCACAAGATGCTGCGGGCTCTCCATCATTGCCCACCTTGAACCCAGCACTGGGTCTTTCACATGTACCCAAACCTTCAGCATGCCCAAAGACCTTGAGCTGTCCCTGAGCTTTCAAAGGAGAGGATGACAGTGATTGGAGGTGTCCTTTCCTGAGGTGGACCATAACCCTCCCTGACCCACGGACACTGTGGTGCTTCCAGCAGGAGCATGGCAGGAGAGAGCAGGCAACAAATGTGTGTGCTCTGCAAGAGAGGGAGGTGTGAGTTTCCCAGGATAAAGCGTTTCCTCTGGTTCATGTCCAATTAAAAGTCATTTGGTGGCCTACAGCAGCTTCTCATCTGGCATATCATGAAACCACTATTTCAACACAATTTACAGCCTTTTGGGGAAGGGAGAACTCGGTTATTTAGTAACTTCCCTGCTCGCCCTTAGGAAGGTCAGATCCTTTTGTTCCCTGCCAGAACAGTGAAAGCTGTAAACTACAGGAGGGAAAGCATGTTAGGAGCCTGTACTTACAGCACAGTGCACCTGGATAACCCTGCAAACAGCCATACAATGCAGGCAGGTCACATATGGAGAAGCAGAATATTATGGGATTGATGCATCAGATAATGGTACGCAGCAGAATCGCTGGAGGGCAGCTCATGAGCTGAGTGCTACAACACAAAATACACGGATTAGGTGCATTTTATCGAGATTTGGATCAGAACTGCTGCTTAAAACCAAGCATTCAGTGGAGACCAGGAGGGGCTGTTCCCCATTGATTTCCCTCACTAGCATTTTTCCTGTTAGGAGGTGGAAAATAGCAAAGAAGCTTCAGATGTTCTTCCCCATAGATGCTGGCACCTCTAAAGCATGATGTGGTACCCAGATTTGCTCCCGGACTGTGCTGTCCATGGCTGCATCATCTTGCAGGCTATTACAAGGCTAACTTTGCACTGATCTCCTCTTTCCCAAAAGATTATTTGTTAATAAACATTAAAATAATATGGATTTTTAAGGAAAAAGAAAGCAACATTATTTCTAATGTTCACTGCCTTGTGTCTAAAGTTTTGTGGATATTTCATTGTTGTTATTTGCTGACACCTCAAATAGGCTCACATCACATATACTACAGCCTCCATCACGTGGAGAAGCCACCTCAACACACAACTAATTGTTGCATTGAGTTTCCCCATGAACTCACTGAATTTCCAGCCAGGGAGCTGAGGAATAAAGGTTAGAAAATCCTCCAGGATCAGAAAATTCACAGGCGAGAGGAGGAAACATCTTCCCTTGCTGCTAACACATTTGTTAACATTTCATTTCACAAGAAATCAATACAGCCCAAACTATTTCTGCCACAAGCACAAAGGAACAATGGTTAGAGGCTGCAGCCTGCCCAGAGATCTCTTTTATCACCCCACTGAGGTATAAAACAAACACTTTTCTTCTGCCTCCCTATTTATTCTGACAAATATTTGTCCATGAAGAACTGGAACTTATCTTCAGGAAGTTTGCAGAGGAAAGATAGCAGATGAAGAGAAAATGAAGAAAAGCATTTAAAACAGTGCAGGCGAAGATGGCCAAGCAGTAGCTCCCAACGTCATCTTCATCTCAGCTTGCTCAGCCTGACAATCAACATCTTATTATGCAGTCCTAACACTTCTCTGCAGTTTGAACAAGGCATCGGTAATGGTGTGTGATCTTCAAGGTCACTTTCTGGAGTGCTGTCCTTAGCCCTGTGGTCGCTAGCTATTTAGGAATAAAAGCTAATTCACTAAAACAAATTACATCCTGGAAGTGTGATGCACTTCAAGTGCAATGGAAATGGAGATCCAGTTGGAATACCTTAACTTCTCCATGTATAAAGTCGGTTTCTGGGATCTAGAAACATTCCAGGAAAGAAAGAGTGCCCCCCTGCTTCATGTATCTCCAGGTATATGGGTTTATAATTATAGCCCATCTAAAAAAAGCAATCTCTTGCTATTGTATTTGGATGCATCTGCCTATTTAGAGTGTATTTCCTTGGAGGTTCTTTACCTTGCAGAAAAGCACTAATCTCTGCCACAGACAGGGAAATATTACTTTCTCAACACAAAAAGCTCCTTTAGCCTATCATGCAATTTCCTTTCTTCCTTATCCCATGCACTTATCTGAAGAGAATCTTTTTCTTCCTCCATTCGAGCATCTCTCTTTCGTCTGTTTCAGCTAGTAACTGCCTGGGGCGTCACAGTAATTCCTGTGATGATTAACTGATGTCACAAAGACCAGGCTTTGACATCATAGAATAAGCAGGTTCCTTTTGGGAACAGATGGATTTATTTATTCAGATATAACCGATGTTGGTAAATTCCACACAGCGTGTATTTGCCAAACCCTCAGGAAGGTTTTCCTCACCTTATACTGGAATAAAAGACAAATAGAGGTTGAAGAAAAGGGTGAACATCTGGCAATGCATGCTCAAGTCAACTTGAAGTGAATGCTTAGGGAAATGGTGGTCTTATATATGGTGAAAAGAAGAGGTGAGGGATGGGTGGTGATGTAAAGCCATGGGTTCACTGGAACATGGCCCCAAGGTGGCAACAAGACTATGGATGGAAGAGGAGCATACTTATATTTACCTGCAGTGGGTCGGTGATTTCCAATGGGCAACTTTTGATGCGCTTCCCCATTTCACAATGGCTCCATGCAGAATGGCTTGTAAAAGCATCACACTCATTCCTATCAAAGTTCATAGCCTGACAGTTCTGCTTTGCAGATAAATCTAACACATCCTCAGCCAGGACTGTGCCACTGACTTGAATGGAGAAGCAGGACCAGCCCTGAAGCAGGGGGTGTGTGCCTGGGTTCTGGTTCTGCAGCCAGACTGAGCCAACCAGGCAGCAAGGCTGGCTCACTCTGGCTGCAGAAACCCATCCACAGGTGTCTGAGCAGCATTCAGATTCTTGGGGCTCGCATTTATTAACATCTCAATTTGTTGTTTAAGATGAAAGGATGGGGAAAATCTTTCACATAAGCTTGTAAATAGGATTTTTTCCCTAGTAGAATGACAGCTTTTGTATGTGAAGTGTATTCCCTCTAGCTACAGTGCATGTGAAAGGAGTTTTTGAGCAGCATAATGCCACATGCGTGTAGGTTGCTAACTTGGAAGAGAAACCTCCCCAAAACAAAGTCTAACATCAAAGACAGAGCCCTAAACATGATCTAGTTAATGCCAACAGCCTTCTCAGTCCAACTCACTCAGCTCTTAAAGCTGGACAGAGTGGAACCACTTGTCTTCTTAGTGCTTGTCAGAGGTGTGCATCTCTGAGGGAGTACACTGGCTACCTTCAAAGTGCCGGAAGGATGCTAGCTGTGCTCCTTTGGAGACAGTGGTCAGGACTACAATGTCTACTGGGCTGGACTGTCCTTCAGGCATTTGTTTCCAAGGTGAAGGCTGGAGGGACAGAACAGCCCCACCTCAAGAGCTCCCTGGCTTTCAGCAGTAGAAAACCTCTGAGGTTTCCCAGTCATTCCCAAAAATTATCTGTCATTTTTCCAAGAAAGAGAGAACCAGATTTGGAAACATCACAGCTGCTCACTTCAAAACCACGCGTTGGAGCTTCAACCAGCCTCACCAGAACTTTACCAGTTACACCTAAAACGAGTTCATCAATGGCAGAAGTGGTATGGAGGGAAGAAGGTAGGACTTGAAGATGCTGTCCTGGTCTACCTTATCTCAGTGACAGCCATCACTTCCTGGCTGCCTGCAGAGATGTGCCGTCCAGAACTCCAGGAGCAGCTGCTCACATCCCACATGCCCCAGTGTTATTTTGGGGCTGAGTCATGCCCTTTCATATCACAACATCACAAGTGACACATGCAGGGCCACATCTCCCTCTGCTGACATCATTATACACACTGGCTCATGAGCTCACTCATGTTGTTTTTTAGATGAAGCAACAGATATCTACATGGTGAGATGCTGAGAACTTGGCTTCAGCCTCCAAGGAGCGAGAGTTGCCTGTGTTTAGATTGCATTGCTCTACCTCATGCAACATCATCTGTCCAATAAAGCTCTGTACTTCCCATTCAGACGAGGAGGCAGCTCACAGAGCTACCACACATTCCATACCATGATGCTTCTAATGGGAAAACCTTGAAACTTTCATGAAACTCCGAGCACTGAAAAATAATTGCCAAGCCCATGTGTTTGCAGCCTGACATCCCTGCTGTGCTGCTCAAAGTGGCTACAGAATTCAAATGAAGTCTTCAAGTCCACCAACGCTTTTTGATCAGAGGCATTACCCCAGAGCATCCCCATCTGGTAGGAAAAGCCAGACCAATGCCACCTTTAAATTGATTTTGGGATTGAGCCCAGGGCTCTGTTTGCAAAGGGGAACTTGCTGGTACTGCAGTGCCAAATCCAGCCCTGGTTGCTCCCACATTCATGCCTGGATCTTACACCATCTACACTGCACCCTTGCTTTGCATCCACTGCCTTGGCCTCCCTTCTGCAGACCTACAGGGTTGTTTGCTCCCACATCCAGCAAGCAGGAATGCAATGCTTCCATGAAAATACTTCATCTTCACCTAAGACACCTCCAGAGCAGTGAGCAAAGGTGGAACCACCCATGTCCTCTCAGCTGACCAGAGGACACAGTCACCTAAGGGACTGTGATACTGTCATACTGTGACATCTGGGACAGGCACAAATAGCAGTGGCAATAACCATTGTGACTGAGAGTCAAAAGACGCTCGTAGGATGTGCTGTGGTCACTATATATACCTGGCCAGGCTAAAAGCCACTGAAATCTAATTTCAAGTGTTTCTTACTGACTGGACTTAAACTTTGTGAGACAAGTGGACAGCAGGAAATACATGGTTCAGTCATGTCACAGTGAGTTATTCTATTTTAAAATGTCCCTAAATCTTCATGTATTGCCCAATTTTATGGTGACAACTGTCCCAGCACTTCAAAAGCCCCAAACATCCCAGGGCTGGGGACAGGACCAATGTGCCAAGAGCTCACAGGCACGAGATTAAACCTTAAACCATTAAGACCCTTCTGGGGTTTGGGTTTCCCCCACTTCCTCTCTCACTGGAATTAGGGAAGTACAAAGCAGCAACTGTGAAAATAGAAATCACTTTCTTTTCACAAAGTTCCTTGAACTTCCTGAACCTTGTGTTTCATTCCCGCTCAGGGCAAGGATCCAAGACAGTTATTCCTGTACTTGAACCAGGCTCAGTCATCCTTCCTAATTAAAGGCACTAGATCAAAAATTAAATTTATTGTACCAGGAACACAACCACAATGGATCCTCATAAAGTTCAACCACACGGAGAAGTGGGTTGCCTGAGATCTGCCATTCAAGCGGGCTTTATTGCGTTTATATATAGAATCATGAAACATGAATTAAGAAAGGGGATGACCCTTTGTCTACCTAGAGGCCTATGAAAGATGCTTGCCTCTGATACGGTTGGAAAATTAGCATTTTATAGGGCCTGGAATGTTGCCTGACACACAAAATACTTTAAAATTCTGTAAATAATGTAAGGAAATTAACAAGAGATAGTGACTGCAATGAATAAACCATAAGTTAAGTACCTTTCTAGTCCCTCTGAAGCCTAGAGGAAAAAAGTGACTAGACTGGGGGGAAATAATTGCAAGTACTTATCATGTTGTTAAGAAAATATAGAGATAATTTAGAAACACACTGAAAAGTCAGTCTGAAGCATCTTCACTGTCACTAGGAGAAAAGCCAGGCTTTTGTGGTGAAGACAAGTCCCTTGGGCTGAGTTTTAGCCTTGTTTGGGGCAGTCCAACACCATTAAGTGCTCAGGAAGAATATCAAGGATGAGTCCCCCCTCTACTCTCCCTTCACCATCCCATCGGGCTCTTCAGAGGAGGTTGCTCCTGGAGAAGCTAAACACAGCTCAGGGGGCTTCCTCCTTCCAACATAGGCTGCTGAGCCCCACCACAAAGTCCTCTGCTCTCCCCAAAGCAAGTCAGAGCTCAGAGAGCCAAGGAAGAAGAGGGAAGTTCAAGTTCAGTGCTTATTGCTCTGCTGTAAGGCATGGGACTGTAGCAGAAGTGCTTTGAGCTATAAAGCACAACCATCACCAACCCCATACTACTTCCAACACTAGGACTGCTTCACTAAGTCCATCTGAAAGGCCGGGTATGCCCAAGCAGTCCTAGCATGGCTCCGTCAGCAAGGCATATGGCTGCCATATAGACTTATCTAGGGACAGATGTGAGTTTGGACCTCTCATAGCATTGACGCATAGATGGGGTTGCCCACTTGCTTGCACAGAAATCTATTTTTAAATAGAGAAACTGCCATGGGGATTTGATACGACCTCAGATAAGAAAATTAGTTGTCCATCAGTGGAAGAAAAGCACGTGTCCCAGAGAATGAGGTCATATGCATTCCAATTGGTGAGGCATTAGGTGGACACCACCTCTATTCTTACATTTACAGTCTGGATCTGGCCTTGAAGCCCTAACCTGACATCCCTGGCTAAGGCAGAGCAGGAATCCTGCAGCAGCATGCCGGATCGGAGGCGCGAGCCTTATCAGATGGGCTGGAAATACGACAGCAAGAGCCTCTCCCAGGATGTTTTGGCTTGTGATCCGAGATGAACACCTGGAAGCCAAGAGGAGCCTCGAACAGATTAAATGAGTTGGCCAGACTCTCTCATCTTGTTAACACGCTGCAGGCTTCATTTGTGTTTTGGGCAGGGATTCAGAGCGGTTCTTTATTTGATTCAAACCAGATAGCCCATCACAGATCCAAAACTCCTGCTCCTATCAGCATCACCCAGATACTGTCCCTGCAGAAAAAGGTCTTTCTGACAAGACCATCTCTGACAGAATCAAACAGCACACACACAGACCAGGGGTTTGCCGCAGATGAAAGCTAGTGGAATATTCCACGTAGTCTCTTCCACCTTTCATCCTCTTTCCTCACTCTTTTACTTCCAGTTTCATGCCCCAGATCACAGGAAGATTTGAACCACAGCAGCTTCCAAACCCTGCATCAGGAAGTTCAGCTGCAACCTCTACAAGCGCAAACACTAATAACATCCCCTTGGAGACCCTGAACTGCAGCCACCACGTGTGCCGTGGCTGGGATGTGGCTGATGCATTGTCTCCCACCACCCCAGACAACAGCCTCTATTAATTTTCCCCCTGAACAGCAACCTTCTTATGTCATGTTTATGGAAATAACTCAGAGATCCTGCAGAGACTGTGTTTCTGTAGCCATCTTGTGCCTTCAGGAGATGTGTAGCCAAGTACATCCAGGAGACACCAGCAAGGATGCACGCACACTACCACAGCTGTCCTCTGACCCACCACCCCTGCCTCACCCAGCACTCACAAAAGCTTTCCCTCTTTATGGCCCATAAGACATAAATGAATTTAAATGCAGTTGAGTGGTAATAGTCAAGCAAGAAAATCACGATGCAGGTGGGGAACCAGGACAGCAACACCACAGGTATGAGACAAGGTCTCTCTCTGTGCTGCTCTTAGACCAAGTGGTTTTGTGACCAGGAAAGTCCCATCATGACTGTATTTGCAGGTAGCAAATACAGGCCAAATACTTCAAGAGAAAGGCAACTTCTTCTCTTTCCCCTATTCCTGCCAAGGATCCAACATCCCGTCTATCATTTCCACATGGCTCGTGCTGACAGTATGAAAATATGCTCCATGCAGACATTAAACTGCTAACATCCATTACCAAATCAAGGAAATGGAAGGATTTTACCAGATACCATTAATGGAGATCTGCCCGTGTCCAAGACGTTCCAGCAAAGATATACATCATTAGTTAAGCAATACGGAGTGGGGTGTATGGACCTGCTGTTAGGAGAGATCTTGGCTGACAGGCAAGGGAAGTAATCCTGACCTGCACTTCCAGGCAAGCAATGTTAGCACTTGAAGCAGAAAAACATTGGGTTCTACCCCAGACTCTGTAATTTATTCATTTTATGATCTTGGCCAAGGCCATTTTTGCCTCAGTTTCCCTAACTTAAATTGGAAGTGAATCCAACCAACTTCTGAAAGCTGTTTTAATATTCATGGGAAAAAAACAACCAACGAAAACACCACCATCAAAACCAAATAAAGGTTTTACATGAATCGTCCTTATGAGCAACCAACAACTATATTTTTCCTTTGCAACATCAGAAATCTATGATAAAGACATTATATGGGTAAAGGCACTCCTAGCAAGTAATGGGAACAACACAAAAAGCGTAGTTTTCCCTGTTCAAGGATTTTGGTCAAATGATTTAGCCATTGGTTTGGGGCTTTTGTCTCAGAGGATATCAGGATTTAAAGTCCATTGGTTTACAAGTAGTCAGAATAGGTTTATTGTTGTTATAAGCATTTTCCTTCGAGACCTGCTCAAATAATTTGCTTTCTCTACCCCCTTCCTATTCCCCTGCCCTTACATACCATGTGATCCATTTAGATCTAGCTTTGCTTAAACACCATTGAAAGACAGCAAGTTCAAGGCTGGCTTGGATACTGGTAGGACAGCCCCGGGTTAGCTGCTTCTGTGCCCATTGGTACTCTAAGGAGAGCAGAGCTGAGCAAGGCTGCTCAAAGTGCTCAATAATTTGCTATTCCTGAAGCACAATCCCGATGTACACCCGGAGCTGCTCCTAGAGGAGACCTCGACTTCAGACACATCTGTGAAGCGCCCGATGCTGCAGAAGGGGCTGCAGGAGCTGTGCTGCGAGACCCAGTGCACAGGATGGTGCATAGGGTAGAATTAATCAGCCTGCTCTGAAGAAGAAATTCTCCTTGCGAGGGAAGGAAACAGCTTGATGAAAGATTTAAGAACCCCTGGCCTGGGAGTTTCCTCCTGGGGCCGGTTAAAGCAGCAGCCTGAAGAGAGAGGCAGATCTTTCCCTTTGCATATGAACTGCACATCCACTGCTCCATCTCAGTGAGTTTACTGAACAAATTGCCCTCCTTGCTCTCCTCAAACCCAGGGGGATATTCATCCCTTCCGCCCTCCAGAAATGAAACAGCTAAAAGAGGAAGAAGCCTTCTTGTCTTAGTTAATATTTTGCTGAGAGTGAACTCAGAGCTGCATCAGCCCAAGCAATGCCAATCCCAGCATCTCCCTCATGCCGCGCAAGCATTTGCTACTCTGATTCTGTAGGGAAGAGGCTAGATTTGGGCATTTAATAGCTCTGGCAGCCTTCCCTGTAAGGCAGCCCTGACCAAGGAGACTGTGTAGTTACTCAAAAGAGAAACAGCTCCTTTTCTTTGGGATTTCACCCTTTCCCAGGTTCAAGGGGATGGAAGCATCACCCTTCTTCTGGCTCCATTTCCATTGATAGAGACATTACCCAGGTATGGGCACCCATGACTGGTGATGGGAACCACACAAGCAGTGCAGACAGAGGCTGTATTTTTCCATCCTGCCCATCCCTTCTCCATGGGTATCCAGCTGTTTTCTCTCCAACCTCAGGACACGGACAAGGCCAGGGAGGGAACTCTGTATGAGGGTCCCTGGGGAGCTCCAGCACTGGCCCTGCTCCATCAGCACCCCTGCTGAAACCCAGAGTAAGCTCAACAGGGGCTTCAGCAAACAGCAAACAGGGCAGGCAGCAGCGCCCATAGAACAAGCAGGGCTTTATGCAAACATCTGCATCTCAGCTCCCATCGCCCCTTAGGCCAAACAAAAACAAAGGCACAAGCTTTCCATTTTCTTCTTTTATTACCCACCTCCAAAACTAAACCAAAACAGTGGTCAGCCACAGGATTCCTATTTTTATGGAGACCATCCTGCCATGCTATTGCTCCACAAGGACATTATTAATGCCATTTACAGCTCAGCTAATAACCCAGCCTCGGCCGCTCTGTAGGCGAGAGCTGCGGAGGAGGCATTCCAAAGGTGATCCCAACAAAACCTAATCCTGCCTGGCCGCATGCTGGCAAGGCCAAAGCAGCAATCGTTCTGTGTGTTGGCTGTAAAATCAAATTAAAGAAAAGATCCCATTTCACCAAGGGCCTAATACTAATTTGTGTAACATTTCCATTAAACAATGCTGCCTACAGAAAACATCCACTAAAGCACTTGGACAATTTAACAGGGAACATTCCAATAGGAAACATTATTAGATTTTCCTATTAAGCTGCTCAGGGCTCACGCTCGCTTAATAGACATTAATTACATTAGCAAAGGCTGCATGTTCAGTCCTGGTGGAATCTAAGTGACTTTAGCAAAATTGACTCAGTCTTGGGATTTCTATAGGGACAAAAGGTAAAAACCAAACCCCAACACGTAGATAGCAAATTGGAACAGAGCCACCGTGTCACCACTCCTTCAGCAGTAGCTTTTGAACGTTTTAATGTACTGGCACATTTTGCTTTCACCTATTCAGAGTGGAATTTGCGCTGATTTCCCAGCTTGGCAAAGTAATTGGAGACAGCTCATGATATTTGATTAATGGATTTCTCTTTTTGCCACTGGAAAGAACGGTTGAAGCAGCAAAAAGGCTGAGTTATTTCAGCCCAGCATTTCTGTCGAGCCACTAAAAATATTTCATACTTCTTCAGCATGTGCTCGTGTCCTATTACGTTCAATGGGGATTTAAATACACACTTTGAGTTAACAAGGCATATAATGATTAGCCTAAATCAAGATCTAATTACAGAAGATTGTTGACAAATGATTTCAGACAACATGTAAATGCAAGCCAAACAGTATTTCACTCGCACCCAACAGAATTACTCTTTTGGAGGTAATTAGCTTTGGCCTACAAGTACCATAGCTACCATTTGGGGCTGTGCTGCCACAGACAGCTAGCCTCAGCCACATTTTGGAAGCATCCCCAGCTCTCCACTGACGGCCGAGGGAGCCTAAGCATGGATTTAGGGCTCCACAGCTAGGTAAAAATCGCTTTTAGCACAGCCCTTGATATTCTGGGGGTGTAATTCCTCTTTGCTTGTGCTGTCCACTCTTACCCTCCAGCTCTTCTTCACTAGTAGAAGGCAAAAGCCTTTAGATTCCCATTCACAGGGCTGGGAATGGAAAGCCATTTGCCAAGGCAGAGCTGAAACACACTCTGATACCCCCAGCCCTGCCTCGGTGAGTGCACATGTGCACACAGACCCCTTGGGGTTGCATATGGTCCCAGCCCAAGGGGTTCTACAGGAACCACAGTGCATGAAACCCATATGAAGGTTGTCTGACATTGTCTCTCTTCCCACACGCAAGCACAGGAAAGGCACTTGTATATACAATGCAATCTCCTAAATCTTAATTAGTCATCCTGCAGCTTAAATTCAGTAATGAGCTGATGACTCAGGGCCCTGGAAAAACCTTTGGGTCCATTTAAACATTTCAGTATTAGAAATGCTACATACAGCAGGCACTTCAAATGTATCCAAAACCTTCCCCTAATCCTTCCCCTTACTTCAAGCTTATATGATCTCTAACAGATGCTTTGGATTAATAATTAAGATACTTTTAAAGGAAGATTACGCTTGAAAGCAAGTTGCTGGAGAAGTTTTAGGTTATGGAGTTCAGCACAGTGGCATAGGAAGGTAAAGGACCCACCTGAGCTATGTTGTTACTGCTGCGCTGGAGGAACACCGTCTCTATCCCTTGGTGGGATAGAGCCTTCTCCTCAGTGCAGTGTTATCAGCCTCAACAGAGGGAAATCAAGCCTGAGGTTCTTATTCACTTCCCTTTCTGCATTGCAGAGCTGAATCATGGCTCTTGCAGAGGACTCTCTGGTGCTGGGTCCTGCTGAGTTGCTGTTTCCCATCAAAGTGACAGCAGCTGACAGCTTTCCTCCAAAAAAGTGAGCACACTGTGCTTGCTCTTCAGCATCCTGAAAGATGCTGTTCATGCTCCCTTACAGGCTGGTGAGCCACCATAGTTCATTACTTTGAATTCAGTCTAGCAGCGGTACACCTCTTGGCCTGACTTACCCCACATGCAGTGTAGATGGAGCACCTGGAGCCACCCTGCTTCTCCTCCCATCAGTCTGGCAAAACAAAGACCTGCATTTTCCCAGATCCATCTCTAAAACTCAACCTCCAGCGCTTTCCATCTCAGCAGCCAGGATAGACCAAATCCCCAGAGATCCTCCCTGTCCTGCTCCCCTCATGCGCTCCATCTAACCCAAGTCTTCCAAGGTATGAAGGGGTTGCATTTTGACCTCTTCCATTGAGAAACTGCTGAGATAAACACCTGAGGAGGAATCTGATGCTTAGGTACCATTGTGTGCCCTGCCACTTCACTGCAGGATGACCCCATGCCTGGCAAGGAGGGACTCCTGGTGCTGACTGCCAAAGGTCTGCAGGGAGCTGAGTGAAAGTGGAAACCCACTGAGAACAGGAAGGACTTCATCATGGTAATACTGGGTAGACCCTGGCTTTGGGGGAGCTTTGGGTAATTCTCTGCTCAGTTCCTTGACCTTCAAGGACAGCAGGCAAAGAGCCTTTATACATCTCCATTTCCATCCCCTTGGGACACGTATGTGTCTGCATTGTACCTTTTGGTGCCATTTCCCCACAATGCACATACACTGAGGAGGTGGAAACAAGAACCTGCTTGTCTTGACATAAGATTTCTGACAGCTTTTAAGTAGACAGGCAGGAATTGAAAGCCACCCATTAGCAACCTGCCTCCCAGGCAGTCACTCATGTTCTTGTCCTTTGGGCTAAAGCGTCATTTAGACTAATTGGCCTTTTTCAGAGGCGAAATGCTACTTATGAACCCTGGGTTAAAACTACATGCAGCCAATGGCATCTCCAGAGTGAAGTCTTTCAGGCTCAAAACATCTAATTAAGTAGATGATAACATCAACACAACTCCTGCTCCACTCCAGGAGCTGTCATCACATCAGAACTACTGTTTTCTGCAGTTTTTATCATGAAATCCATTATATTTGGCATTTTTCAAGTCCCTAGTGCAAGGACACATGTTATTCTATATGCAACTCTCAACTCTCTAATTTAACTCCATTTCTAGCATTCATGCTTGAAAGGAAAAGAAAAAGGACTCTAGAAATCATGACGCGAGTAGAATTCAGGCCTCAGAAGAAGTTAATTCAAAGCAAAACAGACACCCCCCAATACACACCCCATCATGCCCTCATTTCCAGCAGCAGAGTTTGATTCAGAACCATGATATTGCTCAGCTCAAGTGATGCGTCAGGAACAAGGCCCTGGCTGCAGCTAATCCTCTGAAAGCAGCACTAAACACCTAAAAGCATGGAGGGATCTTGTACCATGCCCCACATCCTACTGTATGCTGGGACAGCCCAAGAGGCTGAGCTTGGCTCGACAAGACAACCTCGTGTCTTCACAAATTGGACCGATAGCCATGAGCATCTTTCAATAGGCAATTCCACAAGGGCTCTGAGGGCAC
Organism: Neopsephotus bourkii; assembly: GCF_033783945.1. NCBI lineage: Eukaryota > Metazoa > Chordata > Aves > Psittaciformes > Psittacidae > Neopsephotus > Neopsephotus bourkii. The sequence goes on from NW_026902223.1 coordinate 7,414,263, forward strand.
AGCTGAGTCTTCTTTTAGGAATAAGGGGCTAAAACTGAATAAACTGCTCCCCCACCTCAAAAAAGGTCTTTGTGTCTATTCATATCTGTTGTCTAGGTAGGAGAACGTAGTTCTCTAAATCAAAAGCTCTCCTTCTGTAGATTAGGCAGATTCAGAGCCCACATCTGGCCACCTTGGGGGCTGCTCTCCTCTCACTCTCTGCCAAAGCCCCTCTAGCATCACTCGGCACCATCTGAAACTGCTTTCCCACTGTGAAAACAGACCTCTGCTTTCCTTTCATTAAAACCCTTCCAAAACCTGCTGCACCTTCAGCTCGCTCCTGGGAACAGCGACCGATCAACAGTTGTTTGGGTGTTTATGCTGTTCACATGCCAAGAAGTGACTCTGGCGCCTTTCTGCCATTCAGCACCCCATAAAAACATTGGAGCATATCAGGAGTTTCAGGAATGATCTTTAGACAGGAGCTGTTGCTAATCCATGTGCATCACGTATCTACCCACCAAGTTCTGTCAGTGGGTCTAGGATTGCAAGAAGGTGAACCTTGAGAGGCTGGTGACCCGCCTGCCATGGCCTTTGCTTTCAGGTACCAGCAAACAGCAAGCCCCCCACACTCATACCAGCACACAATTCCCATTAGCACTGCCATCCATGTGCTGATATTCATCCAAGAGCTGAACTCGTCTGACCTCACTTGGCTGAGGAGATCACAGCCCAGAGAAGTATGGCTGCAGGCCAGTGAGGAAACAGATGTCTGCTATAGACACCACTCATTGATACTTTATTCCCATTTATTATTTATTTAATACACCCTCTAGGTCGATCAGGGCTCTGTTCTTGTGAACTCTGCACTAATGCTTTTATAAACAAGGTCTGGCCAAGAATGACTGGAGAGACTCCCTTGCCAGGGAACAAGACAACTACAGCAGTTTGTTGCAAGAGGAAGATTGTCTCAGTGATGCTTTGGGGTTTTCTCCCCACTCCTGCTTTGCTCTGTTTAGAAAGCTTCCTGGTAAGAAACACTTCAAAAAGCATTTCGGACCAGCAGTTCCAGCCCATTGGCATCCTCCCTAAGGCAGAGCTTACCAGGAGCTGAGTGTGAGTCCAGTCTTCAGGGTCAAAAGAAGCTGACAATCAGTCCTAGCTTTCCTGGCACAGCACACTTAGTTCAGAGACAGCTATGGCATATCCTGGATGCTTTGCAACAAAACCCCACTATTTGTGACCCAGCCTTACCACCTCTGTGCTGAAGATTGCACAAACGATTTTTCTTCAATTACCATTGAGGGAGATGGGAGGAAAAAAAAATCAAGGGAAGATAAAAGAAAGATGATCGTACCCTTAACATCACAAAAGCACCTAACAGAACAGTGCAAAGATAGATCATGTGAGTATAAAAGCAGTTGGGGGCAGAAAGGAAAAATGAGGGAAGTCAACCCATGGGGACAGGGAAGACCTCTGCCATTGTTGGGAGCTCCTTCCATGAGGAAAGACAGGGCTGGATACTAAATTATCCTAGGGATTAAAAAAAGGAAAGAGATGCTGCATTGGCTGTGGTCTTCTGACAAAGGGAGAAATGATTACTCATATATGTGCAATCAGATCAGCTCCCAAGTTACCACTGTCTTGCTGCAGAGAAAACCCCTTGCCCACTTCATCAGATCCACTCTGGGACTAGAGATCAGCATGTGGTTGTTTTAGTCCAGATTCACCTCAACCCCATGGGATGTCCAATTCAGGGATATAACTGACCTGGGATCCCTCTACCCTCACTAGCCAGAGAAACGCACCTGGAATCATTGATGCCAACTGGGTTTGTTGGCTGCTGGATATGATGGGCATTTTATTCCACCCATGCATATTACAGGAACATGCATAACCCCAATATAGCTTGTCTCAGCTTCCCGACAATCCTCAGTGGAAACCAGGAATCAGTACGGGTGTGATCCACATCCCTTTCCTGCTCTGTATTCCAGGGTGAGGGATGGGGAGCAGCCTGTGCAAACGCAGGCAGGGAGGCATAATCTAATGACATTTTCCTTTATCCAGGCCTAACTGATGAGCAGGCCATTAGAACAGAGATTAATGTCACAGGGTCACAGAAGATAGTCTAGAAGGGACCTTGAGGTCATCTAAATCCATCCAGTCTCCCAGCAAAAGCCTCATTTCTGACAGATATTTGACCCCTTCGAAATAAGAGGGTGTTTTCTGACCAATATTTTAAACAAGAATTGTCTTTGACTGCAAAACACTTCATTCATAGCTCTCATGCAGAGAAAGTCTCTCAAGGCACTTCTTCCAGGTATTTTCAAAACACAATCAAGTTCTTTTTAAGGTGCCAATCAAGAGAGGCACTTCAATTTCTAGTTTGTTTCTAGCAAAATAACTCATCTCGGGGCCAGAAGAACTCCAGGGCTTATACTTCTCTTGCTTTTAAGCTTCATGATCTGCCAAAAAATTCAAGTTGCTTTGATTTAAAGAATTGTTTAGAACTGACAGCAAAAAGAGATTATTCCTATTTGCACAGACAGGAGGACCATCCATCTAGGACCAATGACACGAGTTGGTTAAGGGATGTACTGTGGCATCAGAGAAGCAGTAAGGACACTTAAGGGATTGCTCAGAAGAGTTTTGGTGCAATAAACTCCCTTTTTCACACTTTCCCCTCCCCTTGTTTCTGCCTGTGTTGAACCAGAAGGTAGGTAGCAGGGAAAAGAGGGGACTAATGGACCTTCATGAAGCACCCTGCTGAAGCTGAGTGAAAGGTGCCACCTGAGCGTGCAGCACTGGGATGATGGATGTGGAAGTGTAATGCAGTGTTTCCCTCCTGTAATTACAATTTCATCATGTAATAATAATAGGTAGTGATTGATTGCGACCCTTCACCGCTGCAGGATGTTGGTGGTTAGGAAGAACTGATTGATCACTGGAGCTGCCATTTGGCCATGCAGAGCCCTTCCACTGCCTTTTAGTAGGGGAATGGGAATCTCTTTAAATAAATAAAGCTTTAAAAGATCCCAGATGACTGTCAGGAGGCTCTGAGCCCCTTCCTTATCATATTGTGTCAGCCAGCAGAGCAGAAGACTGACAGAGATCTGCTTCAGAAGGCATCATTTGGGTGCTGTGAGCATGCAGATATCCTTCCTTGCCATAGTCATCATCATGTGTAGGGGCAATGAGGTAAAGGTCAGCAGGGATCATCCCCTCAAGCACGACAGGGTCTGTTTCAGTTGGTGGCTGTGGGATGGTTTATGCTCTCTGATCCCTCGGGACAGCAGAGGTCCAGTCTTTAAATGGGATTTGTATCTACCTCAATGCTGCAAACGGGAGCTGTGGTCTGAGGGCCAGGAGCCCACCTTTGATTGCAAGCTCTGCCCCAGGCTTCCTGCATGTCCTTGGCTTAATCACTTTTAGTGCAGCGATGAAATTCCTTGTGTCTTCAGGGATGCTGCCCTTCCATCCCAATGGGGCTCAGTGTGGCCAAAGGCCTCTTGGGACCTCCACAAAGACCTCATGCTCCAAGCTCTCTCTATTTCCATCCCCTTGAGAAACGCAGCAGCTTCCCAGGTGACTTTAGGCTGGTGACAGCACATCAATAAACAGAGAGATGGGCTGTCTGATGGGGACGCAGCATCTGTGCTCTGCTGGCATCTGCCACGAGGGCTGTCAAGCAACGAACTGCCTGTAATTGAGCTCTCAGAAGTACCTGCCCTGAGGTGAGCTGCAGAGAAGTTTCACAAATGAAGATAATAGATGTTTATGTCACACACACAACGAGAAGCAACAAGCTACAACCACCCACTTGATAAAACCACCTTCAGCAACAGCAAAGCTGAGTTAAGGTCTCTCTGGTAGCTCTGGATGCCTCAGCAAACAGAGTGAAGCTGCTTATTGCCCTGCATTGAGCCATGCCTGGAGCTGGTCATAGCAATCCATGTAACACCATCTTCATCCCACACATATTCATAGTTTCCTGCAGATTTCCAGACGGGATTCATTATCTGCAGCATTCACCAGAACACCTGGAGAAACAGGGCCAGCCACACTGCTGACATTAATCAATTCAGCTCCCTTGAACTCAACATGGCTATGCCAACTTGCCCTTGCCAAGAATTAGTCAATCTTCCCTAACCTATAGGCTCTTCCTGAACTTGCTGTTTATTCACATCATCCTCTATACAATGAAAACAGGTGAACAGCAAGAGATACACACATGCATCCGGCTGCAGCATCCAAGTGCTGCACCAGCATTAACGTCACCAACAGGGTAGGCAAAGGCATAACCAGGGCAGACAGAGAACAGAGGCACGCAGGCAGGGTAAGCATCTTGCCAAAAAACACCCCATCAAAACCATCCAGGAGCACAGAGAAAGCCTCCCAAACCACAGGATTTAGTTTCAGCTCTTTAGATTAGCTCCTAACAGGGTTCTGGACCTCTGAAGAACCAGAGAAGCTGCCCAAGCACCCAGGGATTCAATGTTTGAGGTAACTTATTCAGAGCTGATGGGTCCTGAAGCCCAGATCCCAGTTAGACATCTCCCTGCCAGCAGTGCCAGTGTGAGCAAATTGCTTTATATTTTGAAGCTAGAGGCCATAGGAATCCAGTTCTCATCAGCTTTCCATAGGAAAATGAGTGCCAAGAGCCCAAGTTGCTTTTGAAGACGGGATTGTACAGAGTTGGAAAAGCACCTCATAAATCTTTTATAGTGCCTGCAAGAAACACCCAGAAGAACAAGGTATCCCTCCATTATCCTTCCTTGAGAAGGGCAGAGTGTGAAGTTGAGTCCCTGAAATAGAACTTCTGAATGGGACCTTCTGCGGTGACCTCTTGGTTTGGCCACTGATGCAGATCCAAAGAGGGACTGCTGGCTTCATCTTTAAAGAGCTGCACCTGACCACAAGGGTTAATGCCTTTAATTGGTGGGCTCTACCAGAGATGGCAACACAGACACTCAGCTTCATATACTCCCCTTTCACAGGGGATGCAACACACCCAAAAACCCCAGCACATTGACCTCCTTACTCCAAGGAATGCAAGACTCACCTCCCTGCATCCCCCATACAACTGTACCATTTGAATCACATCCCTCCGATTGTCTGGAGACTGTTATTCACTGTTGATACATAAATATTGTCTATTCTCCAGCACAATACTTATACAACTGAGTTGCCAAGCACGCACTCAAACAAAGCAGTATAAAGCAAATACACACAGAGGAAGTGTAACGAGATCCCTGTGCTGTTACCCCTCCAGGGATGAAGAATGCCAGCTCTACACAGGGCACATGGATTTCCCCTGGACTGGCAGCCAACTGGGTTTCTTCCTGCATCACTTCATGCATCTGTGGCTGTGTCAAGGTAGATGGAATAAGTCAGTCTCCACCAGCACCACAGGGCTAGGACAGGATGGAACAGGAGGCTCAGGCATTTGTTGCTGTCTTTTGAAGGCTTGTACTTAGCCTAGAAGCAACGTGGAGGCAGATCCCACTGGATGCCGTGAGCCTTGTGGATCCACTGAAGTCCCTTGGACAACCTCAACCACAACGTGCAAAATGAGGCCGATCTACACTAAATTGAGGATCTGGCTCTCCACACTGGCATTTAATGCAAAGATCTGAATAAACTAATACAGTATTATTCTATGATGGCCCCGAGTTGTCCATGTCTCAGCTGACCTGAGCAGCCCACAGCCCATCTTGCAGATGGAGACACAACACACCTACAACTGCACATGACCACGGCCCCAGATTTGGGTGAGTATCTGCTAAATTCAACACTGCACCCCAGAAGAAGGGGTGAATGAATTCCTTGGATTACTTTACCTATTAAACTGTCTTTATCTCAACCCAAGAGCTTTCTCATTTTCACTCTTCCAAGTCTCTTCAACATCCCATTGCGGGGGAATGAGCAAGCAGTTGTGTGAGGCTCAGTTACCAGTTAAGTCATGATAAAGAGGAAGGCTATGGCAAATCCAAGCCATCTGTAACCATATAACCTCTGAAAGCTGTTGGTGAAGCACTCTAGAGACACCAAGCTGTAGCTCACTTCTCTTATCCCAGCCTAACCAGCAGTGCAATTCCAGCCCTGATGAGAGCTTCAAGAGCTCTGGGCAGCCGGTTATATCCAGTTGAAATGATGCATTTATTGTCCTAACAGGCATGACCCACTGGGTTTCAGAAACACTCTTGCATATGAAGTACCTCTATGCAAAGGGCACAGAAAGACAGCATTTGAGGTATTCCTGACCCATTTTCTACAGCACCTTTCAGGATGTGTTTGGTGCCTGCAGCTTCATCCCAGGCTCATCCTTTGAAGGCAGTGCAGCTCTGCCAGCAGAGGCTCTGCCTGCCTGGCATTCCTGGCTGTTTGCTCCCTCCTTTCCCCAAGGAAGGGTTGGAGCAGCTCTCGTTGTCTGCCTGGGTCATCTGCCAACCAGGTTACCTTGCAGCAACCCGGGCTGGCTGGAAAAGGCAGTTCCTCCCATGGGAGATACAGCAGGATTGCTCTTGGTGACTGTGGGCAGCAGCTCTGCTTCTGCAGAGGCTGGAAACAAAGGAATTTCTGGGAGGTTTGGGGCAGTTTATGTAAAGCAGCCAACACTTGGATGCCTTTCTGAATTACCTGAGTTGCTTTGATCTGCAGCTGGGACTGGAAGTTTCATAAGAAGGGGTATTTGGTAATCTCTTTAGATATTGTTCAAGGTTTGCCTTGACCACAAAAGGTATTCTGATGCACTGCCAGACAAAACCCAAGGACAGCATGGGCCTCTAAAATACAGATTCACCTATGAGCAGCAGAAAAGAAAGGTTCACTTCCAGTTCCTTACTCTTGGAGCTACCCTATTCAGGGATGTGATACTGAATGCAAACTGCATGTCTGATCCAGTCCTGTATGGGAGCATCCTCAGAGCTTGCTCCAGGGACTTGGAAACAAGCAGAACTTCAGATAAAAACCATTAGTAAAAACCAAGACATGAACCAAAGCATTGAAATAGGAAGACTGAGACTTCCAATAACCAGAATACACATGCCTGGTGTGTCCTGTTTCAAATGACAGAACCTCTGCAATAGGCTGTATCTATGAGAAGAGCCAGGGATGCTGTGGCAGACAGAAAAGCCAGTGATGTTCTCTGAGAAGCAGTTGACAGAATTCCCCCAAAACTGCAGGAAAAAGCCTCTTTTTTGCTAGAATGAAAGACCAAAACCCTGCATACACAGCCTGGTACTAGAAGAAAGGACAAGGGAGGCCTCAGGGAGCAAAGAGAAGATGGAGGAGCAAAGGAAGACCTGCAATAGAGCCTACCAGGGCTCCTGGGGAGGGAGGCTGCAGTCATGCCATGAAACCAGCACTTGATTCCCTGCCCCCTTTCAAGGGTGATGCAGAATTATCAAGGGATGCTGGTTCTTATTAACAAGAAAAACACTTTCTTTGCTTTGGTGCCAAAAAGTTCTATAAAGATAATTCATGGCCAGATTAATGAGAGAGAGAAAGTCATTAGAAATCAAAAATGAGATAATTCTGCTGTAGACATGAGTGATGGCGAGAAATAAATTATATTTGGCTGACATTACTTAATTAGTTGGAAACATGGTGCTTTCTTAAATTTTCTATGGTGAAGCTTTTAAGCTTTTGACACATAAATTCCCAGCTAAATAACCTGGATCTCAAAGCAGCCAGTTGCATCTTCTCTGCCAAGCCATTTTTCAAGTATATGATTTTAAAACTTCCTTCCTTTGTTCAGGATTTCAGTTGCTGCCAGGGCATGGCATGGGATTTCTAGCAAGAGCCCAGGATCCACATTAGACTTTGGGACAGTGGGTACCCACATCCTCCCTACCAGCTCCTGGTGCAATGGGAAAAGCCAAGACAAACGGTGATGCCTTCACTGCTGTAAGCAGCTTGAATAAGCAGCAACACTTAGCACTGCTGCAGTGCTTCTTGTCAAGCATCTCAGAGGACTTAATGAGCATGAATTAAGTCTCACAATTACAGCTGAATATATAAATAGTTGCAAATGATATTCCTGGAGGATGCTCTTCAGTTTTTAACTGACTTGCTGCAACAACAGTGGCTGATCCTTGCAATCCTATTTGTAAGCCCCTTCTCAGAGGGAGGAGGAAACTGGAAGCAGAAGTTGAGAGGTAAAAGTCCTGCAGAACTCAGCCTGGTGTGCTGGAAGATAAGGGAAAGCATCCATAAAGAGAGCAAACAGCTTAAAGGGCTTAGTAACAGCAAAATCCACCAGCCTTCTGTAGCTTGGGTACCAGTTGCTGCCTCCCAGTGAAATCAATGCATAGGACCCTGCAATGATCTGGAATAGGTGTTTTAATGGAATTTATTATAATCTGCAAATGGGGAAAATCCACATTGACAGGAAAATCCCATTGACCACGAGGTTTTACCCCAGCTGAGGGTACCAATGTTTGACACAGGAATTCCTCTCTCTAATAAAGCAGCCATTAAACAAGGTGTTGAACACTTCACCCTGCATAGAAATGTTTGAATGATTTATAACTAATTAGTCAGTATTATTATCTTTAAGTATATGCATTAGGAAAGGAGTTAACACCATGGTTCTTAACCACAGAAATTGGAGGATAATAAAGTTTAGCTCTAAATAAAGCTGTTAACAGACAGGTCTAGTGGCTAAGTAGGGTTTTTGAAGGGGACGGAAAAAATAACAGAACCTAGGAAAGAGAAGCAAAGCAATTCCTATTGCAGCATCCCAGTGGTCAGGGAGCTGGGGCTGCCAGCAGCTCAAACTCCCAGCCATCTGTACACCAGTCCCAAGTCAAAAAGCACTTGTATAATAATGATTTCTCCCTGAAACCAGGCCCCAGTAAAACCCTTCTCAACCTTCAGGGTCGTTCCAATGCATCATTTCAGTCCAAAGCCCAGTAAACATGGACTTACACACTCTACCAACACTCTCAATAGCTTTGTTAACATGGACTCAACTCCAAGCTTTACCAGCAGGTTTTTGCCTCCACATCCTGCCTAGCTTTCCCCAGTGTTTACAGGCTGCCCCAGCTCTGCCCTCCCTCATTTTAACCTTCCATCACTCTCCTCTACTTGATCTCCACCCACCACATGGAGCTCACAGCCCTTTCCCCATCAGCTGAATTCCTCCTTGCTTTGTGCTTTCTCTTCCCTGGTATCTGCATCTTTACAAGGTGATTCCCTCCTGGGATGTTATCTCAGCACTGAACCCCAAGTGCCTTCACTAGAGATGCCACATTAATTTGTGCAACCTGGAGACCTGGTTGACTCCTAGATTAAAGCAATAACTCATCACCTTTCTTCCACCAACCTAGAGAAAGAGTAAATCCACCTTAGTTATCACCATCATTAGGAGCAACCTTTCAACAGCTGCCTCAGCCTCACCTACTTCATCAACCCATTCTCCTTTATCAAGTTCTTCCTCCTTCAGCTAGGGTCCCAGAGCTAATAGAAGACCCTTCAGGCCATCTTCTTCAGAGCAAACACTTGTCTACATTCAGGACATAAGCCATAAACCACACAGGCACCCTTATTCTTAACTTCTAGGTGCTCTTGCTGAAACAGCACCTGAGAATGGGGCTTAGGCCAAACTGGGAAAGGAATCCCCAGTATCCACACACTGGGAATAGTCTATAGGGACAGTAGGAATGTAGGGCAGATGCTGAACCCCAGAAGGACTTACCTTCCCTTTCCTCTGCAGCACCAATCCCCCATGAAGGAAAAGCACCCAAACCTATTCCATCCCAGAACAGAGCGGCTCTTCTATAGGAAATACAAGGGTGAGCTCTATAGGAGCTGCTGCAAGACCAGGTGGAGCTCAGAATGAGAACGGTTGTGGATTGGCATCTACTGAGGCCTGAGCAGAAGAGCCCCTGATTGGGAATGCAACCCAGGTGAGGTGAGAAGGAGCTAACAAGTTGCTTGACTCCATCAAGCTGAGGTCAGCTTGCAGCACATCAGCTGTGCTGCTCAAAAGGAATCTTAAAGTAAAATCTATGTGTGTATATATATTAAAAATGAGACACCTGCAGAGTTTAAGCATTGCCAGAGTGAGGGAGCAGCTAATTATAAAGCTGATGAACCAGAGGTTTCCAGGTTGAACTCTTCTTAAATCGCTGTATTAAATCTTGTGCTTCAATCTGATTCCTCTGCTAGAATGCCTCTGAGAAATGGGCAATCTGAAATACTCCCATCAATTACCTGCACCGGATGCAGGACTTGCTAAGAAAAATGAAATGGTTTTAATTCAGTTTAGTTAAGTGGCAATTGCTACGTTACATAAATCTGTGATGTTCTTTAGGTGCTGCTTTGGGTAGCACCGGCCTGGGACTTCAGAGAACTTAATGATAATGAACTTTTCTGTCTTAAAGTGCTGAGTGTGTAGGGAGCAAAAGCAACTGCTGGCCCCAGAGTTTTGGACCAGCATAGAATCATGGAATGATTTGGGTTGGAAGGGACCTTAAAGCTCACCCAGTTCCCACGGGCAGGGACACCTTCCACTGGAGCAGCTTGCTCCAAGCCCCTGTGTCCAACCTGGCCTTGAGCACTCCCAGGGATGGGGCAGCCACAGCTTCTCTGGGCACCCTGTGCCAACGCCTCAGCAACCTCACAGGGAAGAGCCTCTGCCTAAGAGCCCATCTCAGTCTCCCCTCGGGCAGGTTCCAGCCATTCCCCTTGGCCTGTCCCTACAGGCCCTTGTCCCAAGCCCCTCTCCAGGTTTCCTGCAGCCCCTTTAGGCACTGGAGCTGCTCTAAGGTCTCCCCTTCAGGAGCCTTCTCTTCTCCAAGCTGACCCAGCCTGGCTCCAGAGCAGAGCTGCTCCAGCCTTCTGAAGCACCACTACCATCAGTGCAATGCTCTTGCAAAGAAACTTAGCACTGAAGTAGTAGGAACCTTCCGCACCACATAAAGGACTAAATGTGTCCTCCAGCAGCCCTGACGCCAGAGGATGGTCTCACCAATCACCAACACCATCCAGGTTTCGCAGCAGGGCTGAGGGCAATCCCTCAGGTCTCATTCAATGATGTTTGATGAAGGTGCATTCAAGGGAACAGGTCAGCTCCCACAGAACCCAACTGAGCAGAACATGCATGCATTCACCACCCAGTGAAGCCTCCAGCTCCCAGCCCTGTGCTGGAATGAGGCTCACGTATGTGATTGAATGCATCTCTGCAGCCTTGAATGAATACAACCGTGCCCATGGCTTCGTAAAATAGAGCTTTTATTTGTTCATACAAATAGTATGAATTATCAGAATTTCATTTCCCTAGAAACATCTTTCTCTGTGTAAAATTAATTTGTGTTGTACATACCACAAAATACTCAATTTACATTTTTTTCCAGCTTTTTTTCTGGTCTTTTTTTGTTTTTTTTTTTCTTTCCATTTTGTCCTTTTTCTTACAAATTGGCTACTCTCTAGTTCCATGTTACAGACAACACATCACTAATACCTGTACTGCACGTCTGAATACAGGACTGAATGAAACTCAGCCATAAATTAATGTTACAATGTGGAAAAAAAAACAAATAAAAAGAACTTCTAATCACACCTCTGAGCTTGACTTAAAGTGAAAAGGTATTTTTTACACTAGCACTGATTCCAGTATTAGCAACCAGATGTACACCACGGGGAATTCACCTTCGTTGTCTTGTTAGGTAAGGCTTTTTACATTACAAGTCTAGTGCAGACTTCATTACGAAGGATATTGAGCAAGGGCTAACAACTTGCTTAAGGTTAGAAGAGTTATTATGCGCTTGCTGTATTCCTGCTCTCCAACAAGATTGCTTCATGAGAGTGTTCTGCAGCAGGGCTTGGTTACACAAATGAAGCCCACACGCTGCTGTACAGCTGAGGAAGGCATTGGGATATTAAAGTTGTTTCCAAGAAAGCAACAAGGAAGACAGAGGGGATGTGAGATGCTCCAGCATCCAGAGGCAGGCACGCACATGCGCTCCATTGGGAGCCCTATGGGAAGGAAGCCATGCCAATACAGAAAATCCTGGAGGCTTCCACCATGCAGCCAGTGAAACTGCTTGGGGAAGTGATGGAGCTGTGCTGGGAGCTTACCCAAAGGCAAAGGGGAGAGGATGAGCTTCTTTCCACACATTGCACAAGCCAGTTCGTAGGAAGACTGAGGTTATGAGAAGCAAAAATCACTGTTTGTCACCAGGAAGGGTTTTCTTCTCCCTGTGCAGCCCCTTCCCCTCCGTCACCCAACAGCAGCAGGGCTGGTGGTAAAGCAGACATGCTCCTGTGCCTGGCAGCAGGGAACAGAGCTGGGGACCTGGATGGAGATAAAACCCAAGCCCCCAGACATGCATAGATAGATCCAACCACCAGTTGAGGTTTGAAGATGTGTTATGCAGGATGGGGTTGCGTGTGTGGGCTGTCAACCTGCAGCCCAGTGGGTCCCACACTCACACCCATGGCCTCTGGAAGCAGGTCCAAAGCATCGCTTCTTTACTGGGAACGGCTGAGGGCAAAAAGGAGAGAATTTGCCCAACTTTGCTTGTTTGCAGGAGGAAATGCTTGGAGGCAAACTCCAAGGAGGGATCTGCATCCTGCTCACATGGGGTTTGCTTGGCACCTCAATCCTGACGTTATGCTTGGCATCTCCCTGTCCTTGAGGACACCCCAGTGCATGGCACCCCATGTATGAACCCACACACCTCACCGGCACTGACAGGGGTCAGGCTCCCTAAATCCCTTTGGAGATGTGATACCACTGAGCCAAGCCAAGAGCCCTTAGGTCTAAACAAAGCACTGAAAGGCAGCATTTTACCTGCAGACCCCCAGAGTGAACCCAGAGGTGGGTCTGCTCTTTGATGTACCTGTCCAAGCAGGACCAGATAGATCAAGGGCCAGGGAGAGCAGCCCGAGCTCCAAAGAGTGTTTTCATCATCCAGCAGTCACAGCAGGGAGCTGCAAGGGGCAGGCAAGAGAAAGGAGGCTGTGAAAGTAAAGAAAACATCTGGAAGATGACACTGAATGCACCCCACCACAGCTGGGCATGGCTCAGTGATGCAGTGGATGGTGGATGGCTATGGGGGACTGGGGAGAGCTGCAGGTCACACATTTATACAGGCAATGTGCATGAAACCAAAGCATTAACTCAGCTGATGCTGTGCCTGTTGGTGCATTCACTGTTTTGAGCTTTACTCACACTGCCTGCTTTATGCAAGCACTCCCACCCGGTGAGCTCCATGCTCGGTGCAGTACATCAGTGCAGGGCTGCAGGGGAGGTGTGCAGGGTTTTGTTGCCCAAAGTCAACAGAGCCCCCTGCTTCTGCTCAGAATTCAAGGAGAAAATCCCTTCTGCTGCCACCTTGCTCTGAAAATGCTCCAGTCCAGCCAGCAGAACCTGTGACAGCAAGGATAAGGCAGTGGATGCACACAGTGCTTATTGAAACCTGAGCACACAAAACATGGCTAATGCTCTCAGGACAGCCCCACCAACCTGTCCTGATGTCCCAAAGCATTTGGGTCCGTCTGAGGGGAAGGATTTCCAAGTCATTGTACCTGGGTTGATGAACAAGTGCTTGGAGCATCCTGTCCTGCCACCTCTGCCCTCACCTGGGGCATCAGGTGCCAGCAAGACCTCAAGCACAGCCCAGATCCCCCCCTGCTCTTCTAGATCCATCCTTGTTGGCATGCAGCACTTCTTCCTGGCTCTAGGCAAACTGCTCCTTGGGAGAGACCATGGGTAGGGTGTTGAACCGAAGAATAATGGGAGTCAAGAGGGACTGATGCTCCCCATGCTCAACCAGCAGGAGCTGCTCCGGTGGCTGCAGGGCTGGAGGCAGTGCTGCCTGCACCGTGTCCTGGGACACCCCCTGTGCTGGGGATTTCCCATGGCTTCATGGTGCTGATGGTGTCTTTGGTGGGTGGAAGCCATCTCCCAGCAGCACCCCATGGGCACAGGCATGCCCGGAGCGACACATCTTCAGGTCACTGAGAGCAGCAGCGAGCGTGTCCCATGCACATACCTGCATTCTTCCACTTGTCATGCAGTAACGACTCAAAATGCATAGAGGGATCGTGGGAAAGAGCCTCCCTGACTAAAGGCAAGGAGGGAAAGTGTACAGAGGAGACAGCTCTGCCCATGCCACAGGCTCTGTGGCTTCCCCAGGGCTCTTTACCCTCCCAGCAGAGCCTTAGGCTGCGGAGCAGGAGCTGTATGGCTTGGGATTCCCTGTGCTGCACAGCCACTGGTAAAACACGCTGCTGGTGCTCAGCAGAGGTATGTGGGTTGCAGGGAGATGCCCAATCCCAGAGAAACCCCCCTGGGGCTGTGGGACTAACCAGGAAGCTGTGGGCCGAGGGAGCACAACACCGGAGCAGAGACTGGGACACTGGAATAGGGAAAGCAAGTGTTTATAAAGGCCAGGTACCCGTAACAAAAATAACCTTGTGCTTTCCCTCCCTGTCCCTCCCTTGTCCCACCCTCGCTCTTGTTGATGCTCTTAAATACAAACTTTCTTTAGGAAAAATGGAAGCACCGTCTGTTACAAACCGAGAAAGAGGAGAAAACAGAAGAGGGGGAAGAGAAAATCAGGAGAGACAAATTAGAATTAAACACCGTGGAATGTTAAACAGGTTACGGGCTACCGTTCTAGCCAGTGCGGTTAGGCAGCTTAGTGAATTAATTGCTTAGGAATTAAAAATAAATTATTATAAAATAGATTTCTGTACATTTTACATACATATATATCTCTTTATATACGCAAACCGTGCTGGGCAAGTCATTACAGGGGATTTTTCCCACGCCAGGCTCAGTCCCAGCCGAAGTCCTGCCCCGTCATCTGGTAGAACTTCATGTTGAAGGGCCGGTAGAAGTCCCGCAATCTCTGCACCACCTCCTGGTCTATGTCGGGGTGGGTCCTGCCTTTTGTCTTGCCCAGGCAGTGGGGTTTGCTGCTGCCTTCCGCCTTCTTCAGGCACGGGAAGCCCTTGGTTTTGTTGAAGTAGAAGTGTTTGTCGGTGATGATCCTCTTGAGGCCCAGAAAGTCCTGGACCCGGCCTAGCTCCCCCGCAGGGTCGCTGATGAGCCTCTCCCCGCTCACAAAGAGGATCTGCCCGATGGGGAAGTAGAGGAGCCAGTTCTCCAGGTGCTTGGCGTAGATGCCAATCTGGATGGCGCTCCACGAGGTGTCGATCAGGCCCGTAGTCCTGTTTTTGAAGGTCAGGCTCTCAAAGGTGGGGATGTCGGGCTTCTTGGAGAGCGTCTGCGTGTAGTCCGAGATGGCTCTGGTCACGGGGTCCCGCACCACCACGATGAGCTTCGTGCCCTTGGACATGGAGGAGATGCGCGCTGGGGCCTCCTTGGTGACAAAGTAGCTGGGGGTCTTCTCCATGGTGATCTGCCCCTCCAGCGTCCTGGGCATGAGGTCCCTGCCGGCAAAACACACAGGCATGGGTCAGAACAGCACCTAACAGCAACAGAGATGTGCATACATATATATCTATCTGCTCACACATAGATACACAAGATTTCTTCTTGCTAAAATGCCTTCACAGGCCATTTAGCTCATACAGATAAATCCATTTTCCATTGATTCAGGGATTAGGGGGGGATTATTATAAAAGGCCACTGCATTAGAAATCCAGCTGAGTAATCTCCCAGTTATCCATGAGTGGATTAGCCGGGCTACACTCTGCACCTGGAGCATGGCTACATGTACCTCACCAGCAGCAGACTGGTTAGGATGAGTCCTGAGCTGCACCAGATGGCTTTCATGGCTCAGTTCAACACCAGAGAGCCCCCAGCCTCAACCCAGAGCTTGTTTTCCCTATAGGAATGAGAAGAACGGTCCAGTGGAAAAGCAGGAGCTCACTGGACCACGTCCACTTTGCTTTCCCTTAGCATCCCAAGCAAAACACTTCCCCCAGTGCAGGCAGCAGGGTGCAGTTTGTCCCTGGCTCGTCAACAGCAGGACCTCACCCAACCACAGGGGTCCTCTCCCACCCAGCTTCACCCATTGCTTTACTATTCCCTATCGCTGTGCGGACTGGCTCCCTCATAAGCGCTTATAAGGAGCATCAAGAGCTGATGGTGGCATCTTCAGCACATCCCAATCCAGCACCCAGTAAGGACAAGCTCTCCCCTCCACTGCCACACAGGCTACAGCATGTCAGAACACAGGACACATCCATGGAGAACACAACCTCAGCTCATGGGCAGGACGTACACTCACTAAACACCCCTGAAGCCTAAAGCCTTCAGCAATTCCACCCTATTCCCTGCCTATTTCTAACCAGCCGCATGGGGAAAACACTAGAGAGCTTGTAGTAACGATGCAAGTGGCACAAAGCAGGAAAAGTAATTTTTTCCTATCATTCACTAGGCAAGCCTAAATATTTTAGACCATTTGCCAGTTCTTTCCCTTTATAACCCAATGGGACTCATTTGCTCTGGGTTGCGAGACACTTAAAAAGAAAAGAGGCAAGAGGGGAGCCAGCCACAAAATTAAAGCTATAAAACTTGATTAAGTTTTCAAAGCACAGAGAAATAACCAGGCAGTGTGTGACCTGCAAGCCTCAAACAGCCTTTCCTTCAGACCCACAACACTGCACACAGAGGCTTGCTTGTTCCCTGATGGCCATCTCCTCCCTGACCGCTGTTATGCTTCTAAAGCAAAGATTACCATAGGCTCCTGCAATTAAAAAAGCCACTGGTAATTTGTGCTAAAGCCAATGGTTGCCCCAATTAAAAGTTCTCAGGCCAAATAATAGGAAAACCAGGAATGAGAGGTCTGACTGAAATCAAAAATCATCATCACATGCCTATGAAAGCTGGTCACTAGCTCTTTATGCAACTACTATTTAGCTCACATCATACCCACTAGTCTACTTCATTGGCGTTGCATTAATTTCATGCAACGTGTTTACTAGCAAGCGGCACCCCCCATCTGCACCTCCAAACTGCAGGTGAAGTGTGCTTGGGGGATGCCCATGAAGCTCCTTTTCCATAGAGCCCACAATGGGAGATGATGTCCATACCAGATCTACAGGGGTCAATGGGAGAGGTGGCGATGGACAAGCTGGACTGTAGAGGAAGGGGCTTGTGGAAACCTCCGGCCAAGCCCATGGCTGATGGCAACACTTCAGGCCGTGATTTCAAGGCCATGCAAATGGAGTTACACATGCAGGTAGAAGAATCACGCTGACCCTACCAGACACAAGAGCTTCTGGAAGTCAGGAGGCAGCGCGTGCCAAAGACCAGGAACCCAAAGAAAGCTCTAATCCTCTGCCTTTTTGGCCAGCTCTGCAAACCCATAACGCTGTCACAGAACAGAGCCAGTCAACAACACTCACAGAGCAACTCTTAAATCTACCGTGGGCTGATGTGGATTTCAACAGCCTACTCATTAAGTGGTGTCTCTTTTTATGGCCATATTAAACCCAAGTTCTACGTCCTGCGCTGGCCACTGACTGCTTTCCAGCTTGATTTAAGAGGCTGGTTTCAACCCACAAAGTCCTTAATGGCCTGGGACCTGCCTAAAGGAAAGGCTGCTTCCCAAGACCTGCTCAGGATGGCCCTGTTGCACTGAAGCCCTTTGGCTTCAGGTCAGGTCCATCAGATTGCTCGTGTACAGGGCCCTGCACCTTGAGACCAACTTCTCCTCCAGGACTGCTACAGTCAGTATTTATCAGTCTCCTGGGAATGACACAAGGCTCATTTTTCCCTCCTTGCACAAGAGGCATTGGGTAGGGCTGGACCGTGAAACAGGAGGAGAAGGCAGGAGGTGGAGGTACCAGGTCAGTTGATTGGGTTGGGAAACACAGGCTCCTGGTTGCACAGCACACTGTGTAAGTGGAAGAAGCAAGGAGCAACTCTTAAGCATCCACTGGCCTGATGTCAGTCCCTTTGCAGACCAGTCAGCTTCTGAACCCACACTTCATTTGCAGCTGAGGACATCCAAAAGAGCTGCGAGCACCCAGTTCTGTGCAGGTCTAGCCCCCCCCCCATTATTGTTATTTTTGGAGAGGACCCAAATCCTTGCTGTTTGCAGGACATCTTGCTGGTGACCCATCACAGCAAGAAAAGCAGACAAGGCTCACTGACACTACTACTGCCTGCTGGTTGGTCAGCACAGGCTGAGATGAGCAGAGACAGAAATGAAGCCTTCAACCCCGGAATGAGAGCCAAACACACCAAACCCAGTCTTCAGGCCTTAGCTCCAGCATTCCCTTTGGTGTACCCAGACAAATGCTGGGCAAAGCCGAAAACCAAGACCTTCAGGCTCATCTCAGACAGTCCCTTGTTTGAAAAGTGGCTGTGTAAAAGCTGGACAGAAGCAAGCAAAGCCACATATTGTGGCCCACGGATGTGGTTTGAACCTCTGACACCATCACATCCAGGAAAGCAAAGCTTTATTGCATGGGCCTGTCAGTTGTGAGGAGATTTCCCATGGTTTCCATCATTTCCCACAGAGGCCCCATCCATCATGCTGGCAGCCAGGGACAACAGAGCCCCAGGGACAGGAGGAACTGGTAGGTTGCCTGCTCTGAACTCACATCAGTGGAAAAGTCACCAAGAACTGCTTATTCCCCTTCAAACCACAACTGGAGAAGGCAACTTGGCCCACGTACGGCACCGCAGCTCCAACCCAACACACCAACCATACACGTTGAGGAAGTAGGACCAGATTCCAGCCCTGAACGCACCTGGGGCTCCAAGACAGCAAGGGCTGTGCTAAATCACAGCCATTATAAAGGGAGGGGAAAGAGGAGCCGTAATGGTCAGAAGAGCTGCAGCCACAGGATGCAACCCCCTTAGGCAACAGGAGCAGGGTTCAGCACAGTTTAGCCCTGGGGCAGCTCCTGGTGCTTGTGGAGCCCTCTGTGTCCCGTTGAGGCTTCACAGGCACGTTAGGGACCTGGGCAGGTTCTGCAGCACTGTTTGATGCCAGATGAGAACAGCAGAGGTGCAGCTCCCGCTGTGGTCCGTATGGGAGAGGGAAGGGAGACAATAAAGGGAGTCAGGCTGTGGGAAACAGGGAGCTCAGGTGAGCCCTGGGACAAAAGCAGCTGCACCCGTCGGGACAGGGCTGGATGGAGACACTACCGAGGGGTGTAGCGGACACTGGAGTGCCAAATACAGATAGTATGAAAAGCTTGGCAAGCAGTCCCTGCTGCCTTGTTATCCTCCTGCCTTCTGGCAACCAGGAGTTCAAAGACCTCAGGAGCCAGCATCTGCATCCAAATCATCCCATTTCATAGTGACTACGAACCGTCTGATCCTTTCAAACCTGTGAATACTTTTGGCCTTGAGAATGTCCCACAGCAGAGACTCCCAGCACTGAAGTACTGCCTCTGCCCATCATCTGAACCCTCTGCTTACATCCCTGCTTGGGAAGGGATGTGGCACCTGCATTCTGAGCATGGAAGAAGAGAATGAGGAGATGCAGGCTCCTGGCAGTGTTTATTCCCCTCCAAGCCTAAGCAGTGGTGGGGCTCAGCACTGCAGCACTGTCAGGGGTCCCAGCAAGAGGAGGGAGTTGCTGCGTGAGCACAGCTATGAATCTTCCACAGGCAGAGAGCAGAGCCCCTAACCCCGAGCTATTAACATGTCAAGAGGGACAGAGCAAAAGCTTTTCCTTTAATGAATATTTCCTCCAAGAAGCCTGCACCCTTTGTAGGCGAAACGATAGGCTTAGTCTAAAGATGGATTGGCCTACTTTACCTATTAACCACTTAGACTAATGTAATAAAGGCTCTCCCTATTCAAACAGCCCTAATCTCCAGCCCCACGCAGCTCTGAAGCCTGGAATGAGAAGGGATGCTAAACCGAACTCCATCACGCTGCTGCTTGGGGAGGCACTGGAAGGGGGGGAATCAACCATTACTTTAAGTGCAAACTTCTCCAGTGTGAAAACTGGACCCAGAGCGAGGTACATTTACAACGTGGGGATGACAGGTGGCCAAACAGTAATCCAATCCTGATTCCTAATGCCCTTTGTGGCAGCTTTTGTCTGCGCAGAGGGGCTCCGGGCTAATCTGCTGCTATTGCTCAAGGAAGACCAGGCAAGGGGCCGGGGGGGGTCAAGGGGACCTCCACAACCTGTTGCTGTGTTCTGTGCTGCAGGTAGGGCAGAGCACAGCAGTCAGCGCCGGCTTTATCCCTGGGGATGTCTGTTGGGCCCTCCACGCACCCCCTGCTATTAGCAAACACCCACTGGGATAAATCCTTCCAGGGTCTGTTGGAGCCTGATGCTCCAGGGCAGGACTAAGGTGATGAGCACCCCGGCCGTCTGCCCATGAGGAGGTCACCGTCAGGCTGCCCGGTGAGACCAGCATGCTCAGGTGCTCCTGCTGCTGAACAGGAGTCCCAGAGCTAAGCAGGAGCTAAGCAGATGATGAGCTTTCCTTCCTAGGGAAGGTTCTGTGTTGGATGGATTCCTAGCCAGCATCATTATTGGAGATGCTCCCTGTGCTCCAGCACGCTCAAGAGTTGAAGTCCCACTGGTGTTAAAATCAAGGTGGCCCACGCTGCGGCGATGGTACCCTCCACCATCAACCCCCTCTGATCCAGACCAGTCCCTTGCTCTGAGCTGCCTCAGTTTCCCTCTGCAATGATAAAACCTCTCCTAAAGGAGATGGACAGCTGTGTACAGGGTATTGTGACAGCAAGAGAAGCATTGCTAGAGACAGCATAAAATGCCACAGCATCTGGATGCAGCTATGAGCGCTCACAGCAGTCCCCATGGCAGCTCTGCCAGCAGATACAGCAAGAACCTTTTTTGGTGCAGAATTCCTAGGCTTTCTCCCCACAGCTGTTCCCTAGAAGCAAGGAAAACAGGGGAAAGGGGAGAAAAAGCAAGTCAAACTGTTTTGGACATCAGCCACATTCATGCCAAATTCAGGCCTGTAATCCAGAACCATTTGCTTTGCAGCCCAGTGGTGCACATGCAGGGCATCCAACCTATTTCTGGCCAGTTCTCACCCAAATTCCTGACTGGTGTTTCAAGAAGACAAAACGGGATTTCTTGTCAGAAAACCAAATTTTTGGCAAGCTGACTGTTTCTAGGAAAAGTACCCCCAAATTCTCCCCCAAAATTGCCTACAACTGCATAGATTAGATTGAAAGATTATGGTGAGAAGTAAACAAGCCTCCTGTACTTGGGAAAGCTTCAGAGGAAACAAGTGCAGAAGATGAGAGGGTTGAAGCCTCATCCATTCCATGCTGCTCTCCAGCAGTTTGCTCTCCTGTCCCCAGCCCAGCATGGTCCTGCACTGCTTTGCTCCAGTCAGGATCACACCAAAGCCAAGGGCTTGTTTCTAACCACACCATCCATTTACTCCCTTCAATCAAGCACACTTTTGAGGAGGGCTTTACTGCTACTCCTACCCTGCTCAGCCAATTGTCATCCTAAATCCCCCTGTTCCTCTGTCTCCTCCTCTCCTGCCCCATCCCAATAAATAAATTTAGGCCAACTGAGCTAAATCTAGTTCTTTAAAGAGAAAGGATGGGGGTGGCATCTCCACTGCTGGCAGCTTTACCTTCCAACCTACCCGCTCAGCCGAGGCAATACCCAGTCGATCCCAGTCTCTTCCCAGCATGTTGTTGTCAGGAAGTGAGATGCTCTCCTGCACTGGTGATCAGTACAGCCAAGGGATGGATTAAACCCACACACTCATAGCCCCACACTGAAGCAAATACCCAGAGCATCGCCAGCACTGCCAGCTCAGCTTGAAGGCCACCACGCTGGACCCATCCTGACCCCTCCTCATTCCAAGGCTGATCACAGCATCATCAAACCTCAGAAATACCTGACAAGCCCAGAGAAAGACTGTTAAAGTAATGAAGTGTTTTAATTACACCACGGAGCCTGCCATCAGCATCAAGGTCAACTGGCTTCACAATCACCCACTTGGCTTTGACTCTCAAGGAGAAACAAACAGAGGGAGAAGAGGCAATAGCAAATTCCTCTTTGGGACTCGAAGCACTCGCTGGGTCATTATCTGATACAGCACGTACTTGTTACCAAGCTGCTTTGCACCAAGGACCTGTACAGTAGCAACAGCCTCTCTGCTTTTTATGACCAGTGGGAAGGGCAACACGTGTGCCTTTGTCTCGAGCGGGAGCCCGTTGTTTGGGTTGGCAAATTCGACAACAATAAAAGGGAACGGCTGGGAAGCAGGCTCGGCCCTTTTGAAGGGGGTGTAACCCTATCCAGCTCCCTCCGACCCCCGGCACCACGGTTACACAAACCAGATGATGGGAATTAATGAACTTTGGGGGTGAAGAAGGGGTAGGTAAAGGAGGAGGGGAAAAATATGTGGGCCTGAAATCAATGTCCTTGCTCTTTGCCCCCAGATCTGCCAGGTGCCCTTCACCTGTTGGGGGACTTTGGGATTAAAGGAAGGAGAGAAGGGCAATGGCATGTGAAGGGTCCCCATCTTGAAGCCGCTGTGGGACTTCAATGAGGCCAAAGAGCTGGTGGCCACAGGTGGCATCACCACATACCCCACAGGAACAGGCTGTGGAGTCTGATCTAAGTTCCTTTGATGTGGATAAAACACCCCATCAAAGGCAGGGGGGAGCGGGGAGATGCGGGGCATCGGCAGATGGTCCTTTCGTCCCCACTCCATGCAGGCAGAGCCTGTGTGTGCCAAATGGCCCCAGCAAATCAAAGCAGTGCCTCAAGGAGGGGACAATGCACTGCAGCAACCAGGGTACCTCCTCCAGGCCAAAGACCCTGTGGCCCTGGCCATAGGGGTACTAGGGCACAGAGGAAGGACAGGGCAAGCAGCATCCCCTATCCCCCACCGCCCTCCCAGTCTCCATCCAGATTCAGCTCAGGGGCTTTTCTGGGTCTGATGCAGTTTGTACACCTAAAACCCCTCAACTGATCTCTATTCCAACCCCTTGTCCAGGTTCATCCTGAACCCTCCATGTAAACACCCAGCCCTAGGTCCTTGCTTTGTCCATTGTGCACCAGCTCCTAGCCTCAAGCCATAGCCCCAGTGCTTGCCCCATCAAATCACTCCATCCCTCCCTCCATCTCCAGCCTACTGCCGATGCTGTGGTGTTTCCTACCTTCCCCAAGGCACCTCTTTGCCAGGCTGAGGTCTCCCAGCCTCTTGGTCATTCTTCAAACAGAAATTGCTCCAGCCCTAAAGGATAAACCCAAGATGCTGCCACCATCACCGTGTGGACTCCTGCACCAACTAACCACAGGCTGCAGAGATGTGGGGCTTTCTTTGGATTAGGAAGGGGCAAATTTCCCCTTGTTTCCTCCCCTTTTCCCCCAACAACAGCCCAAGATGTTACAGCTGCCCAGCAAGAATTCTCCCTCCTCCTCTGCTGGAGCCAGGCAAGATATTCATCAACTTCACCACTTCATTATATAGGCCCTTGTCTTTATGTAAACACCGAAGCCTCTTTCTGTCCCCCCATCACACTTAAAAGCTCTGAACTTCCACTAAATAATTATCTTCATGGGGGGAGAGGAGCAGCACTTTACATATCAAAGGGCTGCTTTGGAGGGATTAACAATAATTTAAGATGAAGTGGTAAATATTCTATTCACTCCAGTTCATCTCCAGTAATAATTATAATCCTATTAGCGAGGTCCCAAGAAAGTGATTGCATTATCAGCTAGCCAGCATCTATGCGGGCTTCTTGGAGGGGTGGGATGGGAGAGGCCATAGGCAAGTAAAGAAGTGAAAGCAACAAAAGATGCAATTGCCAGCACCTCCCCTCCCCCAGGAGGATTTGGTCCCCATTGTCCCCACACCTCAATAGTGCTTTGCTCCGAAAATAAGAGCTTTTGAGCGCACTAAGGGGGTGGTGCTGAAATGAGCATCTTGTTCCTCTCCGTCCCCCCCATTCCCTTTCATTGCTGTGGGTCCCCCCTCCTGGTGCTGTCCGGCCGACAAAGAGCACACGTTGCTGCTGTAGGGGGGGTACAGGGGGCCAGAGCAGCGCTGTGATTAAAAGCTAATTGCTGTTTATGGGTGAGTTCTTTAGCCCAGCATCACCAGACTGCACTGCCCACTGGTCAAGTCATGTGAGATTAATCTGTTTCCCCCCAGAAAAAGGGAAGAAAAAGACTGGTTTTGTTTAAAAGCAGAGCAGGGAGGAGGCAGTTCTGTGAAACTCATGATTTAAGGGGGAAAAAAAACCCCAAACCCAGCAGGAAACACGATGGAGCTAACTGGCAAACTGGGAATAAAGGCTTTTTTCCAGCAGATTACGGGGCCAACTGCCTCTGCCAAACTGTGTATTTCACCCCTGTGCTGTGTCGCCTCTTAATACACCCTGCTGGAGTGTTTAACTGTGATTTATCTCTGCAAGGAGCACCAGTGTGATCTCCTTCCCTCTCTTCTGGCACCCGAAGGCCACCAGTGTAAGTCCTTGGCACCTCCACCACAAGCAGGTAGCTCAGCTCTGTTTGCCCTGGCATGGATGCAAGTCAGCACCTACTCCAGAGCTGCACCAGTGCGGGTGTGCAACAAGCCAAGATTACCTCCACGGTGTCCAAGAGTTTATTGCAAAGCAGTAGAAACATTTTTCTCTATAAATTAAACAGACAACAGCCCGAAAGGGAGGGAAGAGGAGGAATTCCAGGCATCTGCAGAGATTTCAGTGCTCACAACTCACTCCGGGGGAAAAATAAATTCTCTGGACTGCCTCTTGCTCTATTGCAACCAGAAGGACCAGCTATTCCTCCTCCCTCCAGAATTTATAGCCTGGAGTTAGTGTTATGTGTGCTAAGCTCCTGCTACGCAAAGGTTTGGTAGATCCACTGATGGATTTCATTGCAAGATGAAGTTCTGCTCTTTGAGAGACTGCAGGTTTAACATATTCGCATCAGAGGTGTTATTACTTAGACTCAGCTTTACTTGGGTACCACTGATCCTGCCCTTCCTGGGAAGCAGGAACTGGGATCTGCTGAGCTTGGACTGCAAGCACTAAAGTAATGCCCCATCCAGAAAAAAAGGCAAAGGGAGTCAAGGTCTGGAGTTTCCAGCTTATCTGTGGAAAGAAATACAAGGCAAATCCAAAATGTGTCACAGAGCAGGTTTAAGCACAGGAAGCCTGACTTGGAAGGTGCTTGAAAGCAGATAAAAACCCCCTCATAGCTGTTGTCATAGGTGTTGGGAAAATGCTTCTTTGCAGCAAAGGGAACAATCTCCATTGGATAAACCCCATGGATGTGGGGATATGGGATTTGGGGGAGGCAGAAGCTGGTACTGAGATGCACAGAGCCAGCAGTGCAGACTGCTTACAGCTTTCAGCACAGCATCCTCCTGGCTCTGCTGAAGGGATGCACTGTGGGGCTGGACCTGCCATGGGACACCCATGCTCCTGTCACACTGGAGTACCCTGGGGCTCCTGCCCCCAGTTAGGACACCAGGAGATACTCCTAATCCAAACAGTCCATAGCACATCCTTACAAGTCAACTTTCTGGTTAAGTAAGCACAGTGACCGCTGCAGCAGCCTGTCTCTGTATGCAGGCAGCCAGTCTTGGTACACCAAGTCTGAATGCTCAGAAACACCTAACAAATCTCCACCCAGGACAGGACTACAATGAGATGAACTTCCTTCACTGCTCCTCTCCCCTGGCATTTCACTGGCTCCAACCCTGTCCTAAGGTGGGAAGACCCAAACCAACCAAACTAACTCACAAACCAGAGCCAACCCCAAGCTAAACGCTGTGCAAGTCAACAGCCACTGAATAAAACCCAACCCAGTGAGATACCAGCAGGACCATGTTCCCCTATTGCCATGTCCATAAATCACAGCCCTGCTGAAAGGTCTTTTGTGTTTCCCTCCCAGCACAGACGTTAATGCCCTGGTCTGT
Source organism: Neopsephotus bourkii (assembly GCF_033783945.1). Classification (NCBI taxonomy): domain Eukaryota; kingdom Metazoa; phylum Chordata; class Aves; order Psittaciformes; family Psittacidae; genus Neopsephotus; species Neopsephotus bourkii. The sequence continues at coordinate 7,440,072 of NW_026902223.1, forward strand.
GTGCCTGCACAGGCAGGTAACAAGTCACACTGATAATACCACCCCTTGTTCAACACCCAGCGTTTGCACAGCGAGGACTTTGCTTGCCACCTTGACACATTTCTCCTCATCAAGCCCAGCCTTCCTGTGCTGGGGCTCTACAGCTGAGATTAGAGGAAAGAGCCTCCTGATAAGGCCCAGAGCCCCTTTCTACCCTAAGCAATGCCCCAGCTCCCACATCTCATGTGGGGGTAGCATCCCCCCTGTTATTCATCTGCCCTCAGGGTGGGCTTAAACCACTGTGCTGGGTGAAGAGCCCCAGAAGGGACTGGTACCAGTGTTAGCCATGTGACAGCCCTGCTCTTCCTCCTCTTCCTCACCATGGGCATAGCAAAGCAGTGAAGGGAGCAGGGAAACTGCTTTATTCACCCAGCACCACTTTCCTCTGGGCACTGGAGCCCCTGGAGCATCATCCATGTGATGGCTGAGGCAGAGCCTGCCAGCTCCTCTGCAGCATGTGGGAAGGGAGCTCTCAGGGTGGCAGAGCCAGGGCAGGCTGGAAACAAGCCTTGAGACAGATACACATCTACAGGAACCCACCTTCTGCACCTGAAGGGATCTGATGGGCATCCAGCACCACCTGAACAGCAGAGGCCTTGGAAGCAACTGCTCAGAGAGCACCAGCTTTCTGGTTTCACTATGGAAAAAAAGAAAGTCACCATTTTGTTCCCTGCCTTTTGATAATGCTCCTAACACGAGGGATGCTGGAAAGCTGCTGCCAGACCTCAGCTGCATGACTCCACCTAAAGCAACCCCAAAAGCAGCCCCATATCCATGCAGCTCCTCCTCAACTGTCTTAAAGATAAAGGGATGCCCTTTCTGATCAGAGGATGGGGCATCTTCCTCATGGCAGCAATGGCAGTGGAGAACAAACTCACCACAGGAGGACCAGCTACATGGGAAGGTGCCCAACCAAGCAAGCACATCCTGCACCGCTCATCGTGCTGAGCATCCCATCCAGTGGGTCAAGCATTTCAAATTGGTTCAGGCTTTATTCCAAACAGAGTCACCCAATTGATTTCTGAAAGTCTCCTGCAAAGCAAAGGAAGGGTGGCATCAACCCAAACCACTGGTAATGTGGACACTGTCCCACTCAGTCTGTCTCCCCTTGGGCTGAGCTGCATTTGCCACCCGGTGGAACAAAGTGCCTGGCAAATTGAAACACCAGTGATCCTCTTGGTCCTGATCCCTAAATGCATTTGAACACAAATGGGATTGTCACCTCAACTCATCTGCTAATGGATTTGTGATTCACACTCAAAGGAGCAGCACTAGAAATTAAGCTCCACTGTAAACAGACCACAGTAGTGAGACATTTGTCTAGAATGGGATTTTGCATCCCCCCCCCATCCCCAATCAGGCCATAAGCACCTCCCAAGTCTCTTCCCATCCTTTTCACCAACTCCAACCCCAAACATCAAAGACTGCAAATAAAATGAAGTTCCAGGACCAGAAAGGACTGTGCCCATTGAGGCAATGGAGCCATGGGTTCATGGTGCCACCACGTCCCAAGGTGGGTCCCTGCGATGCTGCGGGACTCAGGGTAGAGCAGAAGGAAGCAAACCAACCCTGGGAAGGAGCGGAGCTCCCAGCAAAGCAGGGAGACAGGCACCAATTAGGGAAACATGAAGGGGCAGGTCTGCCTGCAGACTTCCCCTCCTGCCCCAGTCATTACATGGGATCATGACGTGGTCATAAACAGTCAAGGAAACAGAGTCGAGAGCTCTTTAAAGAGCAGGCTCAGCTGGTGGAGATGCTCCATTGCAAGTACAACAGATGCAAAGCACTGCTTCTAATTAAAAAGGTATTCATGTAATTAGAGACTTCACATGGCCATACCAATGATCTGAACTAGTCCAGCACACTCAGGCTGTATTTAAGAGGGTTCTCCATGCTTGCCTTCCACTTCTGACTACTTGGGTTGTCTTTGAAACCCTGTCCACCTCTTCACACAGGCTGCAATGGCAGGTCTACAGCTACGGTGGCAACCAGAAAGGACCTTAGGGAGCAAACCCACGTGTGTCAACACCCAGCACTGATCTGCAGCATCCCATCCTCTTTCCCTCCAGGGCTGTTTTCCATCTAGAGATGACAAATGGGCTGAATCATCCCAAAGTCCTTCCAGCCCTTGTACATAAAGAACAAAGTGGGCCTGTCTGCTAAGGCCTTGGAGCACAACCCAAGTGAAGTGACTTTTCCCTGAACACTGAGGATGCTGAATGACAGCTATTGTTATTCAGATGGAACCGAGTGTCAGATTAACAAATCAATGGGCATAAGAGATATAAAATTCGTTGCCATTGAAGCCTTTCAAATACCCAAACATATGGATGAACCAAATGTGAATTGTAATTGACTCCCCTGCACCTTTGATCTCTACACCCTTGGGTTCCCAAAGGGACAGCCCGGCCCCCTCGGACAGGGACTGAACTGATTCAGGACTCCATTGTGAGCCCTCACAAAGTCTTTTCTCCCTGCCTCCGTCTCCTGCACGTACAGCCTGGCATCTGAGACAAGCCAGCTCTGCCTCAGAGCCGGAGAGATGGAGAGTGACAACCCACGTTACCCAAGTACAGCCTCTTGCATGGGCACCTCTTTGCACCAGTTCCCATCCCTGGTGGTGGCCCTTGGTCAACTGGACGTGCATGAGGAGATGGCCAGGAAGCAGCAGAAGAGGCTCCAGAGCAATGCTGATGCTCGCTCCCCGACTACTGGAGCAGGACGTGGGCTCTGTTCAGTTTTCCAAGGATTTCCCTATGCAAAGCCAAGGATCAGACTTTGCTGATGTGCTCATGGCATGCAGGTTGCCCTGACTGGAAAACCCAGACTGGTCTGGAAGTGCTGGAAGCTGCTCTGCTTTTCACCAACTGCCTCGGCAACAAGCGCTTAAGAAACATGATTTTTAGGGGTGTTTCTACATTAAAAGGAACCTGGAGTTTAAACTCAACATTATCCCCAGATTTTCACTTTTGGGGTTTGGAGTGACCGAGTTTTTACCAGTTTTACATAGAAGTGAAAAGAGCATTGGTTTTGATCCGATACAAATCTCAACTCCATGGGAGTCACAAGGGAAGCATTTGCTTGGGCTTAGTTTCAAACCTCTTTACGAACATCAAGATGCTGTGGCTTTTCCAGGAAACCCAGCCCAGTCTATTCTTCCACTTCCATGCTGCAAATCCCCCACAAACGTGATTCTCCTGAAGCTTTTAACCCCATTAGAAACAGACCAAGGTAGTGAGACATTTGTCTAGAATGGGATTCTTCATCCCCCCCATCTCCAATCGGGCCAGTAAGAACCTCCCAAGTCTCTTCCCATCCTTCCTACCTCCTCCAAACCCAAACATCAAAGAGTGCAAATAAAATTAAGTTCCAGGACAAAAAAGGACCGTGCCCATTGAGGCAATGGAGCTACAGGTTCATGGTGCCACCACGTCCCAAGGTGTGCCCCATGGTGGGGAACAAATTACGCAGATCAGCTCTTGCTACAGTGAGCCTTAAAACAATGGGAGACTTGAAACGCCTGTTGCTGGAGATAAACCCCAGCAGCTATTCCCAGCATCAGGCACCAATCCAGAGTGAAGCATCCCCACTGGGAGGGCAGACATTGCACATGTCCCTTCCTCCAGCACCAGCAAGGACACTCGGGTTGATGGGGGAACTGGGTGAGCCAGGGAATCCACCCAACCTCTATCCCCACTGGTTTTGGGCTCAGCCCCAGCTAAACCCAACTGGTAAATCCTACAGGGATGCCTGAGTGTGTGACAACCGCAGGGCTCACCCACAGAGGACCTGAGGAAGGAGGAGATGGTGGGGAGGAAAGCGGGCAAGAGGAAACTCCCCGGCTCTTAATCTGCTTTAGGACCACATGAGCTTTCTGTTTATATATAGCTGAATTAATTGTCACACTGCATTTAGCACTGTGACCTTGGCACCGGCCCTGGGGGGAGCCAGCAGCCCCGGTGCAGCCGGCCAAGGCGCCGGTGTATGCAGAGACACTGGCGCAGGGCTGGCGGCAGCTCCAGCCTGTCATTACCAGGAGCAGACGGCAGCTCCCGGCCCCTCTCGGCTCACAGCAAGCCCAGGTTAGGTTCAAACCCCAACCGGCTCTTCCACTTCTGCTTTGGCAAGGCTGATATCTTCTCCCAAGGCTTCGTTCGCTGCTCAGCATCCCTCTATTAGCTATTCCCTCTGCTTTTCCAAGCACCATGCAGACAGCCCAAGGCTCATTAGCCTCAAGAGGGAAATTAAGAAGGAGGAAAACTATGAGCTTTGTGTGAAGTTGCAACAAGTTCAGTGCAGAGTGTTGGAGAATGGAGGAGATGGGCTATGCTAAGCCCTTCGTTGGGAACACGCAGTGCTCAGGCTGTTTGGCTCGTGGGTACCTCACTTGGCTCAGTGCAGAAACAGTGAAGCCAGGGCAGATGGTCCCCACCAAGCCCATTGTCCCACTGCTTCAGGAGCTTCCCCCCCTCTCATCCCGCTTGTGGGAGATGGGAACAGCTCTGGCACTCATGGGACTGGCTCCAATCCGGCACAATTCACTAAACACAGCATCAGATATGTGAGCAGGGGGTTTGGAGCATCGGGCATCACCCCAGCATGGAGACACAGGGCAGAGCAAAGCCATCGGGTCCCTTCTGTAATTCCCATTTAGGCACCACATTCTCAGCCCCATGTATAAACCATCGGAGGACCACGTACACCCACCGCTGGGCCACACCTGCTGATGTTTACTCCAGCACCTCCTGCTTTCATTCCAAGCCTCATACACCTTTAAAGAACACAAACGGGAGGCATGCCAGCGCTGCAGGCCCTGCCAGTTCTTAAACAAACACAAAACAGCTCGCCGAGACAGCCAAGCACGGTGTTAATGCAGCGCCGGGGCTCCGTCCTCCCCCTAGTGACAGGCAGATCTCTGCACCAAACCCCAGCATCGCCAGCCCGACAATCCCTGCTCCACATCAAGGCTACAACCCCAGTGCGATGCCAGTGCTTTTGGCCTTCCCCATGTTTACTCCTTCACCAAATCGACAGTTTTCTATAGATTTCCTATCCTCCACGTGCTGCTCTCCTCTATTTAGTAGACTTTCAAGTTTTAAGACAAGCTTACATTCAATACCCAAGACAGGCTGCAAGCTGAAGGCTTTACTATAAAAGGCTGCGTAGCTGCTTTATTGAGGTTAATAATTGTAATGGATTTTGGCTTCTGTGGAGGCATTTCCTGCCATCAGTCACTCACACACACGCTGAGGGCCTGATCCTGGAGCCCTCCACCAGGCAGGACTTGGGGCTGCGCTAAACACTGCCAGGTTTGGGGATCTGGTCCAGCTTTGGCCACCAGCACATTGCTGAAGACTCATGTCATAGAATCATAGAACAGTTAGGGTTGGAAAGGACCTTAAGATCATCAAGTTCCAACCCCCCTGCCATGGGCAGGGACACCTCGCCCTAAACCATATTACCCAAGGCCTCGTCCAACCTGGCCTTGAACACTGCCAGGGATGGAGCATTCACAACCTCCCTGGGCAACCCCTTCCAGTGCCTCACTACCCTAACAGGAAAGAATTTCCTCCTTATAGCCAACCTAAACTTCCCCTGTTTAAGTTTTAACCCATTACCCCTTGTCCTATCACTACAGTCCCTAATGGCCTCATCAGAGCCCGCTTCCCATGTGAGAAGTGCATAGGTTTTAAAGAGAATCGGTGTTTTCGCTCCAGCTGCGCTCAGTGATGCCGGGCTGCGGTTGTGGCAGCACAGGATTTGGTCTTGCATTCACTTTCAGCAAGGAATATATAAAACATATACATCCCCCTATTAATATTAAGCATCAGCATATAAAATGAAAGCCCATGCACAAGTCTCACTTTCCTCTGGAGGAGCTGCTGCTGAGCTGCCAGGGCTGCGCACTGGAGCGCAGAGGCTGTGCCAGCTCAAAGGAGAGGTCACAACTGCTTGTATTTATTACTAACCAGCCACACCAGCGGATGTGTAAGGTCCCCAGCATCACCAGCTGAGAGCACTGGGCAGGGAACAGCTCTGGTCTTAGGAACTTCAGCAGCACAAGACTTACAGGGAGGTAAGGACAAGAGAGGACCGCTCCCCTCCATCAAAGGTTAGCAGAGCCGAGCTACTCAGGTGATGCTGTACTAAGCCAGGTCAAGAGCAGGGTGAGCCATGCACAGCCCTGCCTCCAAGAAGGGCCGCAAATTAAGCTCTGGGTCAGATCCTCTGCTGCCATAAAGGGCAATGACTACTTGTAAGCCAGGGCTAAGTCACAGCATCCCTCAGTAGAGAGGTTCTTTGCAGGGAGAAGAGAAAACAGAGCTGATTTCAGAGGAGGCTTGTTCCAGGGTGTTTCTGAGGAGGTTAATGTAAAGTATTTAGCAGAACATGGCATTATTTTTCTCTAAATGAAGTTCTCTTTCCCTGCTGCCCACCACATGGCAGAACATTGCCACACTCATGTATTTTAACAGAAGAAACAAAGAATTGAACTATTAGTTTACTAGAAATCAGTGCGAGGTATTTTGTCACCAGCACTTCTGCATCCATGTTCCTCCAACATTCCCATCAGCATCAGCTCAACCCCCAACCACCCAAACTTATGACCCTTCCCACACACCCCTTAATGGCCCTCACCCCCTCCCGGTACATATGAAACCACCACCACCGAGTCTACTTTAATTGTCCATCTTCAGAGCCATTACAAGGAGGAAAAACACCCTAGGGAACACTTGAAGCCAACGTGGCAATGGGTGATCTCCTTTCTGCCACTTTTACGAGGTGTCTATTGCACATCATGTCTAAGCAGTACCCACCATGCCCAGGCAGAGATGCTCAAGACAGAGGGGCTGCGCTCCTGACCTTGGCTTCCTCTTCTACGTGACCCTGATGTGATGCCCCTCCTGATGCACAAGTCCAGAAGCAACTCCCTGCCAGCAAAGTTACAGCACCAGTAAACCCCTGCCCTGCGTTAACCCCATCTTCCCACCGCGCCTGCTGACAATCAATGTGTTTCATCACGGGAGCCCTCGTTTCCATTTGAGATAAGGCCCATTCCCGCAGCTGCCTTCTGGCTGCCACTGGTGACAGCCTCTGGGCTGAGCTGCTTTATACAGCACACGGTGTTTCTCACGAGGTAATTAGGAAACACACAGCGAGCTGCTGAAAGACCTGAAATTGCAGCGGCGTGGGCAAGCCCCGGTACAGTCAGCAGCAGCAAGTCAGGACCCAGCGCAGCACTTAGTCATTTCACAAAGTGAGGAGGAAGCTGCTCCTCCAGCCCCTCCTCACATACCACATGGTGACAACAGGTAGCAGGCGATAGCCCCTGACCTCCTAATTACACCACTGAAATAACATGCCCTGCTATTTGTTGTTCTTTGAGCCCATATGTTAACCCTCCTGCATGGCCCTTGCCCATTCATTATCCCCTGAGCCCATTGATCACCCATGGTCGCACCACCAGAAGACGTGAACGCTGAATGGTTGCTAAATCAGACTTCTCTTCCTCCTTAGGATGGATTAATAGCATTGAATCCAGCAAGCAAAGCAGTTTAGCAAGTGAAGCCTGATGTTAAGACAAGTCCATGATCATGCGTGGTTGAAAATACAGCTCAAAAAGCATGATGATTTGGGTAGTTTTTATAGCCACCGCATAAAGGCTTGCTGGATGCCTTTAGAAACAAAGCCTTCACTGGAAGCGCCTCGAGGTATCCAAAGCTCGGGGTGTGTTACAGCCATCTGCCATGGGCCACTTGAAAAGAAAGAAAACGCTAAATCCCATAGCCAGAGTCAAGCCCATGGGTTTTCATTCCCATCGTTTTCATGCCAAGAAGGCGCACACGACGTTCCCCATGCACGCCGCGCGGCGCTGCGCTAACGCGATTAGCCGGGCAGATCCACCATCCCCATAAGTCACCCCCAATGCATGGTCAACTTGGAATAGTTCAGCAGCTCAACAGGTGAGGCCATGAAACTCGATCACGGCAGACAATGTCGTTCCCCCCCTTCCCAGCGTCGTGCTGGGAAGGACTTGTCACATGCGTCATATCGGGCAACATGCTTGAAACGGAGCAGAGCGCGCTGAAACCCCAGCAACACGAATAATCTTTGCCATCTGTTTGAACAACTCAACCCTCCTCAGATCTAAAGGAATGAGCCCATGCAAACACAAGGGCCTTGCTGACTGATTATAGCAGCCCAGCCCTTCTTTTTGGGGGCCATTTGCTTCTGAACTGCGCCGAGTGGCTAAAGGCAACAGCATGGGGAGCCAGCGCTATGGACAAGGGGGTACGGAACACTGCACATGTGTTGAGGGGACCATTAGAAGTCCCCATTCAAATGCAACACGTGCAAGGTCAATAGATATAAAAACAGACATTAAAAATCAACAAGAAAACCAAATCTTAATGGGAAAGCTGCTTGGCAAAGCCATCCCAGAGAACACAATGGTCCTTTAGGATACGCTCATTCCAACCTGACGTAGCTCATGAGAACGCATGTGAGGAGCTGCTCCTTGCTCAGATACAGTCGTTTGCACCCAAAGTCCAGTTGGGAGAACCAAGACCGTTCCTAAACTTCCCGAGGCCAATGAACCTTGTGACATGTTGAGTTTTGCAAGCACTTGGCTGTGTCGGCACAGTTAGGTGGCAGCTACTAAACTCTCACTACTGCTGCAAAGTGGAGACTATAGAGAACGGCCAAACTCCAGGGCACGATCCTGCCTTGCTCCAGATTTCCCTCTGTTCCACAAGGCTTTCACCCCAGAACTTTAACCATCGTTTCCTTATCCTTCCCCTGCACCCACCATGGCCCATTGTGAGCATGAACACTGTGCTATTCACACCCCCATGCTCCTTGGGGCAAAAAAAAAGAGGTTTTTGGGGCAGAATCAAAGATAAAAAACGAGGCAGTTTCTCATGATTCAGGCATTGCTGTGAAGCAGCAGGCTGCATAGTAAGCTCCCCAGTGACTGGGGAGGCTGAGAAACGCATGTTTGAAGCTGTTTACTGCACGCCACCAGACCATAGGGCCTGATCCTGCTGAGCCAACTCACCCAGCCTCAGCATGGAGAATGAATTAAGGCAGCCTGGCAGAGCGGGAAGATGAAACCCTTGGGTTTTAAGAATTCAAATAGTAAATTTAAGGCAAAAAAGGGGGGGAAAAAGGACAGAGAGGTCCCACAGTGCTGCGGGAGGTGGAGGAGCTCAGACTAATACCGTTATCGAGTTTTCTGCTGGCGTAGCCATGGCACGGGGTTTGCTAGCAGAGAGCTACAGCCTTGAAATATAAATCAGTGATGTTGAGTGGGGCTGGGAATGCTCAGCCCACGGCAGGAAGGATGGGGCACTACAGCTCACTGGGCTTAAAATGGTTAAAAATAAAGCAAATCAATCAAAAAACCCACCCCAAAACACATAATACTAATGACACTGGATTTTTTCCCTTACCGTAGATTAATTATAGGAGAACGGGCTTTCAAGTCCCGAGAACATTTAAAAATGCATCACTGTTGGCATGAAATAAATTAAATAATTCAAAAAATCACCATTTTCCAGACTTGCAAGGAACACTTCCCCCCCCATAACTCATACAAGAAACCTTTACTTTACTCATAGAGGAAGGAAACAACTTCCCATTTGTCCGGGCAGCCGGACACTCGTGCATAGGCTACGGAGGAGCTGAACTCCTACTGCTGGGAAGGGGAAAACTTCTTCCCTATCCAAAAGTCCCAAGCACTACTTAAAATGAGTTTGCAATAGTGGCTGGATCCCGTTTCTCCCCTGTCATGGTACATATTTCCACTCGAAGCAGTTAACATGCTATATTCATTACCAGGGGGGAAAAAGCCTGCAATGTGCGGACAGAAGTTGTTTCCATTCGATTTCCAGTTATCTCACTATTGAAAAATTAATGTAATGTTTCCTTCTGCTTTTTAGGAACAGAGGTTGGTGCTGTTGATGCTGTTTTGTCTTCTACACCAAGGGAATAAAAGCAAACACATTTCATTTCACTTGACAGAAAATAGAGCAAGAAAAAAGTCTGTATTCCCTCCTTTAAAAGTTATTTTCTATAGATGAAAGCTTTATGTTAACTACTGCTCTGTGTCTAAATGTGATTAATTGCAAAAACCCTAAACCAGAAGCTAAATAAGCAAATTTGTGATGCTTTCTGCCTCCCAAAACCAGGAAAAAAAAACGTTACTTTGGAACACTGTTATATGGCAGGAACAACTTCAACGACAAACCAAAAACTCCAAACAGAAATGACCCAATTTAGCCAGAATCTGGTCAAATAAAATATACTTTCAACAAGACGTGGCTCTAAAATTGCATCTTCATCTTTCCAAAGCCAGGGGGTTGGATTTAAACTTCGAGGACTGGGTGCTGAGGACACAAGGATCTGCCCCGGTCCCAAAAGTTCAGTCCGTTTGTGTGAAAGCATCTCAAAAGCAGAGGCGAGGCTTGCCCAGCTCGCCCCAGCACGGCTGGCACGGAGGCTCTTTTATAGCATTTTTAATGTGGTTTTATTGGGCCATTAACAAGAAAACACAAACGCATCTCCTTATTGACATGAAGATAATAAATAAAAGCCTCATTAGAGCTTGGAGAAAGAAGCACGCTCTCGAGAGCGCTGGGAAGCCAAGATTCACTGCAGTCAGTGGGAGTTTGGAGCTTTATAGTATCTGATTTGTAGCGCTGAGATTTATAGGCACAAACTCCTGCATCTAATACAAACTGAAGTTAGAAATAACACACAATTACCAACAACTTGTCTGTCGATTTGAGCAAATACCTCCTCTCCCCCCATATATTCTGCACTATTCAGTCTTCCCAGTCGAGCGGGGTCCCAGTCCCACAGACACACAGAGACTCGGACCCTCGGGGTGGTTTCAAGACATTCAGCATCCCTCATGCTCACTGCTTTGGAGCGACCCTGTTCAGATTCGTTGTATTTCAATTCAAAAGCCCTCCTTTGCAAAGATATCATTTTATAAAGCAGCAGCCCGTTTCCAGGGATGGGGCCCATGTTCCCTCAAAATTAAGGTGAAACTCTCCAAAGTTCCACGAAACTTTGATGCCAACTTCTCCAAATGTAAAAATAACACGGATTCTTTAAACACTGACTTTCGCCCGCTGCATCTGGGATAACAGATTAACGTAATCATAAGCATTATTCTCTCCTTCTCCCCTTCCACCTCTTACTTGTAAAAGATTAATCAACCATTTTATGGTCTAATTTAGGCGCCTAATTAAAAACAGAGCTCAACACGTACAAGACCATTTTGCTAATAAATCCTGACATGTCTCGGGCTCTGTTATTTGCAAGTTTTCCTTCCAAAATGGGACATTAAGATGGGTTTTTTTAGACCGAATTCATACAGATTTTGTGTTGGTGGCTACGGGGTGCCCCACTCCACCCAAATTCTATATTTTCATTAAACAAAGTGCTTTCAGAACGACCTTCTCCTCGCCACATCTTATCCTGCATTCGCTGCACTAACTGCCGAGGGATGGCAGCGGTAACAACGAGACCAAACCTAATCAGAGTCGCGGAGTGGGAACTTCAGGACTATAAAGCGGTTGAAATTCACAACTTCACAGCTCGCATCTCGCTTCTAAGTTCCCATCTCTGCTCCTGCAAGCGCTCGCACAAAGGCACGGTCAAAAGACTCTTAATGAGGGAACTTTAATCATAAAGGGAGGAGAAGCCACGTTAAGGCGGCTCCCACCAGAGCCGCGAACCCACCGAGCCACGCAAGTCCCTGCTCCTCCAGAAGCACTCCCACACTCACCCTTCCAAGGGCAGAACCCACCGCCGTTGGGTTTTCCTACCCCGGAGCTGAGGAGCCGCATCCCGTCCCGCAGCACCCGCTGCGGCACCGCACGCACCCGCTACCTCGGTCCGAGCCGCCCTGCGAAGTGACCGGCTCGGCCGCCGATTACAGCGGCGGGGGAACGTCCACGGGGACGGAGCGCATGAAGCCAGCGAGGAAAGTTTTTTCCCCGGCTCCGCACGCACCGCTCCGGCCGCGACCGAAGGCGCTCCCCGAGCTCCAGCAGAAGCACAACGAAATAAGCGTTAACCCCACGTATACTGCGTTAATATCTAACCTTTATTTAACGATTAAATACGGTCTGGCCAGCGTCAAGCCCGCAACCCCGCCGCTTAGACTAACGGGGGAGCCACGGTCCGAGCGCGGATCTTTCGGGGTCCGCATTTAGCGGAACGTCCGCGTTCGGCCGCGGGCACTGCGCGACCTGCGCCGGAGCCCGCGGGGGAAACACGCACAGCGCCCGTCCCCGCCGCCCGCCCCAGCCCGTCCCGTACCTGTACCAGGCGAGTCCCCGCTCGTAGTTGCGGTCGAAGAAGTGGGGCTCGGCGCCGACGGCGCGGACGTCGGGGTGCACCCGCAGGAACTCCAGCAGCGCCCGCGTCCCCCCCTTCTTCACGCCGATGATGATGGCCTGCGGCAGCCGCTTGGTGCCGGAGCCGTTGAAGAAGCTGGAGATGGGGCCGGCGGCGTCGGGCGCTGCCCGCTGCTCCTCCAGGCTGCTCTCCTCGCCCGGCTCCCCCAGCAGCGGCGGGGCGGCGCGGGGCGGCGCGGGGGAGCCGCGGGCGGCCAGCCCGGCGCAGGAGCCGGCGCAGGAGTAGAACATGTAGAGCCAGAGGAAGAGCATGATGAAGAGCAGCAGCAGCCTCCGCCTCAGCGGCGGCAGCGCCACGGGGACATCGAGGCAGCGGTTCAAGCGCTGCCCCATGTGCCCGCGGGCGCGCAGGGATGCATGGCTGGAGCGCGCCCGGCTCCGCTCGCCTCCGCCCGGCACCGCATGGGCACCCCCGAGCTCCGCGCGGCCCCGGGACCGTGTGCGCAGGGCGCTGCCCGCCCGCCTCAGCGCCGCTCTCCCGCCGCCCGGCAGCGCAGGCAAAGGCGGCGGCAGGGGCGGGCCGGCGGGGCCGGCGATGGACAGCGCCCTCAGCCTATCACAGCCGCGCTCCGCCGTATAATGAGCCGGGCGGAAGAGCCAATCAGAAGAGGGAGAAGCGAGAAGGGGCGGGGCGAAGAATGGGAGGGGAGGCGCTGATTGGCTGAGCGGTTGCGGGAGGGTGAGCCCCGCGGCTCGGACCGTCGGGGCAGCGGCTCCATCCGCCTGCCCTGTCCCGGCGCGGACCCGAGGGGCGCGGTGATGGCGATGGGGAACCTGCCGGTGGCAAGGAGCGAGGCTGTCGGAGCTCACAGCGCGGCGGGGCTGCGGGGCGCTGACGGGGCGAGCCAAGGCTCGGGGAGCGCCCTCGGGCTGAGTCTACCCCGCAGGGCTTCCACTGGGGAATGTTGGTCACACGTGGCTTTCTCCCTGAACGAGACTGAATGATGAAACACCGAGGTTAATTGCCAGACGGAAGGGTTCATAGGGCTGCGGGCTGTGCAGCGCGGAGAGGAACCGTAGGACAAGATAGTGCACCTCGGGATTATCCCTGTTGCTCCACCTATCCCTCAGTGCCCTCACTGCATTAGCCCTACCTGCGGACAGTGCACAGCCCGGTGCGATGGCCGCATCCTTCCTCTGGAGGCTGCAGGACAGAGAGGGAAGTGCGGAAACCCACATACTCCTGATGTCACTGCCCGCTCCCCTCCATGGCTGCAGGGAACTGCCAGCTCGGGGTCGGGCAATGGGGAATCCCGGTGTTGGGGGCATCTCAGTCATTTCCTCCTCCTCCTCTTCCTCCCCAAAGTACTTGGATTTACCTATTGTGATGCGCACTGGCTTATCCATGAGCACTGTGTTTGCTGAAACCCCAAGCTGTACATTCTGTCACAGTCCATGTATTGGGAGCAACACATAGATACCAAACACAGCACAACGGCCCATGAACACTGAGATGAGAGCATTTGGCCAAAGAGACTCTTTCCATGACACCACCAGCTCTGGGATCCTTCCCATTTCCTTGTGTGTCAGAAGCGATAGCATGATGCTGACTGATAGCAGCTTTACATCCATTCACAAGAAGCGGATTGTTCCGCTCACGCTGGCTGTGGTCTGAGTGTCTTGTAAAATAACCCCAAGCTATAAACTAGACTTTACAAACTAATGAAACCAGGCAGACCGGGGAGGGGAAATAAGACCCCGAGGGGTGGATGGGTCCTCTAAAAGCTGCTCAGTGGATTAACGGAGAGCTAAGAACAGTGCTTGGGCCACCCAAGCCCATAAGCATCAGTGCCGCTGGTCCCCATCCTTTCTGGGACCAGATTTGGGGATGAAGAAAGGAGATGTTTTGTGCTGCAGCTCCAGAGTCAAAGAGCCATCAACTCCAAAGCAGTTCTCTGCTATTAGATAAGATAAACGGCACTGCTGGGCTCTCAGTGGTGTGAAGGGTGATACCAACCAAGCAGAGCTGAAATGCAGGAGGAGCTGCTTTCTAGTTTCCCTCTGTGTGTGCTGGTAGAGCTCTGCCAGCTGGCCCAGACTGGTAATTGTGAAGGGAATTAAAGAGGACACTTCCAGGCAATGCATGAATCACAGTTGCAGGCAGCGATCGCTCCACAAGGGACACAGGCTGTCTCTCCCAGACCCAGGTTTACTCACCCCTTTACTCAGTGTTCTGCACACTGCTGCTTCCATACACGGGTTGCACCACTGCGAGTTTCTACACCCATGAGGTAAGAGGAAAACCCTTCAGATGGAATAATTCTCCTTGTTCCTTACATCCACCAGCACCAGCCAGGATAACATCAACAAAATGTCACAGAAAGTTTGGCTTAAGCCCTTAATGTATGTCAGCTGTAGGTTGTAAAAGTTGGACTGGCTTTAAGAAAAATAGCCCCAAGACAGGTTTTACTGGAACTGTATCTTCAACAGTTGGATTTTTTCCCTAGGAATGGTAAATGGGTAAGTGATCAGAAACAGCATCCGAGCAACGGTGGGTCAGGAGGAGGGATGAGCCCACTTTGAGCTCTCCCTGGAGCAGGGGGTGCAGGTTTGGATGAGTGGGTTGAGAACCAGTTGTGGCTCCATCCTCCATTCTGACCCATGGGTCTCCTCTGTACCTGCTGCCACCTCAAGAGCAGGCCTCCAGCTTGCTTCTGCCTCTTGCCATTAGTTAAACAGCAGTTATGGCAGGAGCACGTGTTGTGCCCCACTGATGAAGGAAACAGAGCAATGGGGCTACACAGTGAAGAACCTGGGGTTGGAAAGAAATGGGAACAAACAGGAACACAAGGATGGGTTTGCTCCGTGCTGCTGCTGCAGAGCTTTTGAATCGTAATAGTGGCTGTCTTGCTGGCTGGTTAATCAATAAACTAATGGAGCTGCATCAGTACAGCCTCTGGATGCTGTTTCTTGATGCTTGTTTTATTACACAGATGGCACTGGGAAGCTCCTGATGGTGGCACTCAGTGGAGCACCACTGCGATGGAAGTGCCCAGCTCTGCAGAACAGGGCAGAAAGCAGAGGACCAGAACATCTCCAAGCTGAGATGACCAAAGAACCCAGCACGGACAGAGGAAGCGTCAGGTCTGCAGGCTTACCTGACCAGCATCCACCCTGGATGGCTCTTCCCAGGCCACATGCCCTGTGTCATGGGCTTTCCAGCATCTTCTTGGAGTCTGACACAAGGCAGCATCTCCCAGTGCTGATCCCACCCTGTTGGCACAATGCTGACTTTCACCTGGTTGCTTTACCTTTTCCCAACTGGAAAATCCATATTCACTTCCATTTACCTCCCACTGAACAGGCCAGTTCTGAAATGCTCAGCATCTTCCTCTCTTCCAAAGACTTGTATGTCAGTGATGGGGCACACACAGCTCTTTACAGAGCTGCAGGATCCAGTCCTGCTGGAGCGATAAATAGGAGCAGGTACCCAAAATGAGGTCAGGGTACTCTTGGTCCCAGTCCAGACAGGATGCCATTTTCCTGGCACAGTCACAGTTCAGTGGGGAGAACCGTAATTCATGATGTTAATCAAGTGCGTGTTCATGGGAAAACAAGGCATTCTGGAGCATAACCCTGCAGTGCAGTGACCAGCCAACACCACCTCTTTCTTGGGAACACACAGCACCTCACACACTGAGATGCTGGGATTTAGCATGGGGCTTCTGCGCACTGTTGTGTGTCTTCTGTACATATGTATCTGTAGTGGGGCTTTTTGTCCTTACTGGTCTTTTGCAGTACTTGGAGATGTTTCTCAGCCATGGGTCCCACAAAGAGAGATCCTTCATGCCTTTATTCCACTTCTTCCACTCTATGAAGTCCTCAGTGCTGTCCCCTCTCTTCCTCTCTGCCATGCATGTCCTTTGCAGTGCACCCTGGGCTGCTGGGAGCAGAGGGGAGCTGAGGATTGCTGATGTAGAGATCTTATGCACCTTATCCTCCTCTCCTTGTGTACTGCAGCGGCTCCATCACTGCACACATCTGCTGGACTCATATTAATGTCACGATAGTGAGGTAAGAGCCTAGGGAAAGGGCCCAGGGAATTTGGGATTTTGTCCTGAGAAATGCAGAACAGCACTAACAGCCTGCAGCATTACATGGATTGGGATTGCTGGACCAGCTCAGGCACCATCCCAGTGACAGCCAAACGGGCCACCCTGGGCTGAAAGGCAGGAGGGTGACTGTGTGTAGCATCACTGGGCCTCAAACCAGGTCAGCCACCAGCAAGGGAACTGCCCAGAGCTTTATGCAACCCGTGAGTCCCAGTGCCACGTACAGCCCCTGAGCCCTCAGATGTGGCTTTGTAACCACACCAGTGCTCAAGGACATCGCAGGGACATCATTGCCTCTCACAGCATCTTGCTGCCGAGTCCCGGTCGTGCTCCCAGCAGGGCAGCACCGCTGTACAGATGTAAGAGGAGATCTTGTTTCTCTCAACCTGAAACCATTTCCTTTCCCCCACTGCCCTCCCTCCCCTCGCCCCCTAATTCATCCCTGGGGGTTTAATATCTATTTCTCCAAGTGCCACAGGCCAAATTTACTGCCCGCATAACTCCACCGACTTCAGTGGCGAAGAGCGTTTAGGGTGCTCCAAGGAGGCGTAAGTAGGAGTGATGTGATGGAATTGAGTAAAGGAAAATATAGTCTGACTGTCAAGAAGAGTTTCCTACCAGTGAAATCTATAGACTGTGGAAGTTTCCCATGGGAACGAGCAGAGACCAAGTTGCTGAAGTCATTTTAAAGCAGCACAAGAGAATAGGAAATCAGGCCAGTGACTGGCCAGAAGGAAAGGTGAGATGACATAATGCTACTTCTCCTTCTCTGATTTCTGTGGCTGCATTTGCTTTGCCCATGGAGTTATTTTCAAGCAACTGGATTTCTCCTTGTTTTTCAAGCGAGGCGATGGCCCTTGCTGCTTCTGGAGAGGTTTCAATTCCTCCACTAACTTCTGTCCTGGATTAAAGCAATACCCGCTGCAGCCCCCATCAGTCCTCCTGTTACTCCTGCTGCTCACAGACCTCTTCTGGGGTCTTTTCAAGCTTCTTCCCTGAGCCTTTGGCTCCAGTTCTGTACTTAAGGAGCTGCACAAAATGAGTCAGCCTCATTTGGGAGTAGTGGCAGGGCTCATCTAGGTTAATATAGAGGTGTGCCAGGCTACAGATGTTATCAGATACGGATCTGTAACTTACTGGCAAGCAGGAGAGAGAACCAGAGATGGAAATCTTCCTGTCTCCAGGCATCCTTCAGGTAGATTCCTGGTACATATCTGCTGGAAAACCATACAGGGAAATCCCTGCTGACTTCTGGTTCTGGTAGCTCCTGCCTGCTTTGGGCTTGGTACATAGAGCCAGGTCTGCACACGCCGGGGGCATCCCCAGCTACCACCCGTCCGCCTTTGCAACCCCTTGCCCAGGGACCTTCCCGATGCCTTTCTAACTGCCTTCACGTGCGCTCACCGTGCCCACAGCAGCAAGCCAAAGCTGGGCTGTTAGAACCTCCTACCTCGCACAGTTCCCAGATAATTACAGATTAGAAGCGGCTAATTTCTATTTTTGTCAAGCTGTCAGAGATCTGTGTTTGTTATTATTGTCTCCTAGGTTGCCAGTTGCATAAATACATATGTAAAACCCCCTTTGATCTCTAAGGATAATGACACAGATTTATCAAATGTTTGCCTTTTTCTGTCTCTTTGAAAAGGCTGATTTATGGAGTGCAGTCCCTACCTCCCTTCCTCTCTTGAAATATGAAGTGTTTGTGAGCAGCCAAGGTAATATTTAATATCCTGCCAAGAATCCTTTGCACTTCCTAACAAATGAACTACAACCTAACCAAATGGTTCACATCTGTTTAGCCTCTTCTCCTTTTTAACTAAACAAATTAGCATTAGAATACCTGGGAGGCACACAAAGTCCCTTTCTAGATGACAGAACACAGACAATTATTAGCAAGGGGAGTAACTGTACTGAAAAGAGCAGGCATGGACCTAGCAGATGTTTTCACATCTCCTGTAGTGTCCATGAATGACCCGCGCCGCAGCGGACATGCTGCCATGGCCTTTTGAAGTGGGTGAGGAGTCCATTCACAGCCCCCTTGTGAATGAAACTAAAGGCAGCGGCCTCACTTAGTTAAATGATTCATTTCAAACCCTTCCAGCACAG
This sequence comes from Neopsephotus bourkii, assembly GCF_033783945.1. NCBI lineage: Eukaryota > Metazoa > Chordata > Aves > Psittaciformes > Psittacidae > Neopsephotus > Neopsephotus bourkii. The sequence goes on from NW_026902223.1 coordinate 7,458,700, forward strand.
ATGACTTTTGCTGGGTGGGTTTCCCCCCCTTATAAGTGGCTAAAATAGAGAGCATCGCCCCTCTCCTCCTCACCCCCTTGCCAAGCTTGGTGATAGCATCCTCAGAGGAGGCAACAGCGCAGCTCTGGGTTTATTCCTGTTTTCACCAGTGGCTTTTTGTCCCCAGAGCATCAAACCACCCAGCCTTATCGCCCTTTCCCTCAGTCACATAAGCTATAAGGGGTTATTTGGGTTTTAGGGGAACCACAAGGCGCAAACGAACATCTGCAAAGTGTATTTTGGATTATTCTGGGCTCCTACAGCCTGTGCAGATGCAATTACAAACTCACACCCTTCCAATCACACGGGGCCTTTTGAGCGCCCCTGCTCCCAATGGAGCCTCAAACACCTTTTGATCAGAGGGGTCACGAGCAGGTTTTGGGGCTGAGGATGGGATGGGGTAAGATGGGCCCTGCATTGAGCCCTCATTTAGTTGAGGGAGCCAACAAAGCCCATGTTTTAATAGGGCAAACACTTAGCTTTTGTTGTAAGTGTTCTGGAGAAGAAAACACTCTCACAGAGATACTGCTATTAATGCATCATCCGAATAACAAGTGATTAAAACCAACAACAGCTACTGTAAGAACGTGGCTTTGTAGCCCTGGACCGCATGGGATGCAGCAGGGAAAATCATTCTGAACACACCAGCGGGGTGCAATTATAAATAAAACCAGCTCTGTAAAGGCTACAAAAGCAGCAATAATCAGCCCAGCCTGTGGTTTAGTCAGGGCGAAAGACATGTACGGAAGGTGCTATCTATTACCAGAGGCAGGGACACCGCTGGATGAAGGGGTGCAACTTCAGGATAAGTCAACAGAGGGAGTTCATAGCCATCGCGGCCAGCGAGGCACAGCCAGTGCATCCCTGCGAGCGGCCCGACCGCTGCGTGTCCGTCTGTCCGTCCAGCCAGCACGGCCTTCCTGCAGTCCTCACTATAAGCAAAGCATATGAGGGGCCAGCAGCGCTAGGGCAGGCTCATCAGCTCCAAGCTGTGGAGTCTGTCTCTGGCACAGGGCATGGCCCCAAACACAGACCCCAGTTAGGCTGAGCCCTGCAATAGTTCACACAATGCTGCTTCCAGTGTGGTGGCTCCTCATCTCACCTATGAACATCCTTGTGGAGCAGGAAGCTCGGTGAGGCTGCTCCCAAGCAATGCAAATGCCATTGGAGATGCTGGATGACTCCCAGCACCAGCCCTGCGGGGCAGCAGAGCGGCAGTGGAGAGCACAGACCCCTTCCCATTGCCAAATGGAAGTGTTTGGCATCTATTGCCAAGTCCTGAAGACAGCACTAGGCTGAGGTTGTTGGGGGTCCCCTGGGATAGGGACACAGCTGCACCCCACACTGTGCTGAGTGAGGAGCACAGGGCAGAGCTGCTGTGGGAACATGACTGCACATGCCTCTGCTACGCCCATCCCACTGCTCATCCTGGCAATGATGAGGGTTAACCAGCCCCACTCCCAACATACAGCCAGCTCCTGCCAGTCCCTGTTCCTGCTGAAAGCCAAGTGCACGTAACAGGCAGACAGCAGCCCTAAGCAGCAGGCCAGGGGCATCAGAAAGGGGAGAAGGAATCTAAACAACGCTCCTCTGCTGCTGGGGGTGTTTTGACATCCCTCTTCCCCTTGGTGTGCCTCAGTTTCCCTTCTGTACTGGCTCGGACAGCCAAGGTGCAGGATGTGGGTCACTGGCCAGTGTGTGTCCCTGCAGAGTATCCCGACAAACCCCCGGGTGCAGCTGATAAACTCAGGCTGTTCCCATCCCGGCTTGGATGCGGTCCAGCGGCTCCCCTGGAAGCGCAGCGGAAATGCCTTAATCACCTCGCCTGCATCTCTGTTTCAAGTCTAATTTGATGCAGGGCCTCCTCTGCCTGGCCAGGAAAACAACCCAGACATCTCCCAGCCCTTCTCAGCAGCACTAATGTTAATCTTCCTCGTTACTCAGCAAACAAAAGATGAGTCCCTGTGCCAGCAAGAGAGCTCTGACTGCCATGTGCGTGTCTTGTCCCATGCGTTGGGATAAGAGGGGCAGCGTTGGAGTCCGTCCTGCCTGGCTGGCAGGAAGCTCTGTCCTCCCACACGGATGCCTCTTTCTCTCTTCCCTCCTCTTGCTTTTTGGAGGAGGAAGATGGTCATGATGCCCGTACCGGTCCCAGTTTGGTCAGTGTGGGAGGTCAGAGCCCTCCTGCTTCCAGTCACTCAGGGCAATTCCCCAAAGTCTGTGTTTCTGCTTAAGACAAGACATCCTGTTACTGCAGCCGTTCAGATGGGTACAATGTCCATGTACCTGGCAGAACATACTGAATGAAGAAGATGGATCAAAGGGAAGCTGTAGTTACAACAGGAAGTGTTAAAAAGGGGAGCAGGGGACAGAAGGGACCTTGGAATGCATCTCGGACAGCAAAACCAGGGGGAAAAACTCAACACCCAAACAGCCCCACTCTGGAGAGATGTGAAACTTGGGTATAGAATCATAGAATGCCCCATTTAATGGGCAGGGCTGAAGCAGGGCCCCTAGGAAAAGTGATACAGGTATGAATTTAGGGCAGCTTTTCCAGCTCTGTCAGGGACAAGCAGGCATCCTCCTTTCCAGGCACCTCTCTTTAGTTCCTGTGCTCCCCTGCAGCAGCAGCAGCCCCCCACCAGCTCCCTGCTATGGTCCAAGGTGTCAGCAGCGAAGCTCAAACAAGCATTTGGGAGCAGTAACCCTGCAGGGACTCAGGGAAACACACGGTACCTCCCCAGACCGGATGAGTGCACCAAGCTGAACCCGCTGCCAAATCCTCTGTTCTCGCTCCAAGGCCCGGAGGTGCCAGCACTGGTGCGGAGCAGGAGGAAAAGCGTCTCCGCATTGTGGGAAACCGGCTGGCTCTGCCAGCCTCGCTCTGTGAAACAGCTGAACTGGGCCTTTCTGCAACACTGGAAACCAAAGCCCAGCCTGAGGCACTGACCCGCTGGAAAACCTTCAGTGCAAACACTTTGGGTCTGGAAGGAGGAAAGCAGAGGTGACAGAAAGTGTACGAGGCAGAGCTGATGAGAGAGGTTAATGCCAGCTCTCCGGAGCACTTGTACTCCTGATGGAGGTCTGAATGGCTTCAGGATGCTCTGCATGTGCTCAAAAGACCTTTTCTTTGGGTCAGGGAGAAATTGAGTCCCCTGGTCCTGACCGCAGCCTTTAGGAGGGGCTGGCATCCTTGTGATATGGCAATGAGACCATGCAAGCACTAACAGCACAGGAACCATCTCACATTCAATACTGCAAGCTCAGTTAACAGAGGCATTGGGAAGGCAGCTTCAAAGCTTGCAAAATGTTGTGTTGAAGCCCTAAAAGCCTGTAGTACATTTATTTCAGGGGGGACTAAAAGCCATCAATGGAAGCATCCAGTAAGTCACAGTCTGAGGGACTCTCACAGAGGAAGGTCTGACCTTCTGTGACACCTCTGACCCCACAACTCAGTTGTCATCCTTGATCCCTGAACTAACAACATGCTGCATGGGAGATGATGAACATCAGAACCAGAGGAGTTCCCCTTGGCAGGGCCAAGTGCTGGACATGCACTTACAGGGGACAAGCCCTGCTCTGCAGGACTGACCTCCTCCTTGACTCGAAGAAGAAACAGCAGCACCAAGAGGCAAACAACCTACCGGAGGCCACGCCACCAGCACGAATAGCATCCTGCATCCCTTGCTGGGGCCAGCTCTTTGCCTGGTTAGGAAATACCATGACTAGAAATGCCACTGGGAACAGCCTGCGACGGAGCGTCTAGTGTTACCACCTCCAGCAGAGCTGCTTGGTAAGAAAACAGTGCTGATAGTTCTGTTTTAAGAGCAAAGTGTTCTGTAGACAGCCTGTATTTCCAAGGAAGGGGGGATGGATATCTAATCACCTCTGGAGAGCAACCAGGACAACATGCTTTCTATCTGTAATGATAATGATTTCTAATAGTATCACTCTGTTTCCATTCCCACTCTCCTGGGACCATCAGGACTGAAAAGGACGTGTGTGTTTTGTGTAAAGCCTTGAAATGCCGTGGCCTGGCTGAGTGGGAAACGCTGCTGGAGCCAGAGGAGTGTGAATGTGTTACTCTGCTGGGGCAGATTATATTGGAGATTGATACAGGAAGCGAGAAAAAACCAAAGCCCAGTGGGGGAAACGAGAAGGGAAAGAGCTGTGTGTGCGGGGATTGGGTTTCCTCATTCATGCTGAATGAAGCACAGAGCCCCACCAACTGCCCAGCTCGCTGGGATGCTGCCATGGTGCTTCCCATAGGATGTGGGGCTCCTGGAAGAGCTTTGGGCAACTCAGCATCTCATGGCTCAGCTCCCTGCACTGTCCTGCAAAGCAAGTGCTGTGCTGAGATCAAGTAATCTGATGGTCACAGCAGAGACACAGAAGGAATCATAGAATCAGACTGGTTTGGGCTGAAGAGACTTTAAAGCTCACCCAGTTCCAACTCCCTGCCACAGGCAGGGACACCTTCCACTAGACTAGGTTGCTAATCCAGTGCCAGCTCTCTGCAATGCTCCTCAAACCATTACCCAGTGCTCTCTTTACAGAGCCACATGGAAGAAGGGGTATGGGCTGACAAAAACATGGGCTGCTCACCTGTCCAACAAGGTGAAACATCATCACCCCTGTTTTACGGATGGAGAGCATTTCTTCAGCAGAGATCTGGAAAGAATGAACATCCCCTGAGCCTCAGGGCTGCTGTTTTATCCTCAAAACCACACAAAAGGTTTTAAGTCCAAATACACCAAAAACCAGCTTCATTCTCAAGTCACTGCTCAGATTCCTCTGTGAGCTTCAGTACAGGCTTCTGCTGGTGCAGAGCTGCCTGCTGTCACAGCAGCACATGGATCGGGCCCTCTCACCTACCAGCATACCCAGGGCTAGGAGGTCCACTGCACCTTGCTGCTGGCTTTTCTCACTACCACATAACTAGCAGGTATCCTCCCAGTTCATGGGGAGATCCTGAGTAACCAGGATAATGGGATGACAACAAACCTGTATTCAAGCTTTCCAAAGGGACTAGGGAAATAAAACACTATAATTCTACACAGGAACTGCTGGTTTGGATTCAAGGAGCCCTGCAAAGCCTGATGCTTGCCCAAGTTTCACTCCTCGTTGTGCAAAGTGACCACATCAAGACACTTCAATGCACCTCACCTGCAGGATTTGGGCAGCAACACTGCTGGAGTGGGGATGGCTGACATTAATCCCCCATGTAGGGCCACAGCGACCACAAACACCCCTGGATGAGGACAGGAGATTCATTTGTTTTGTTTCCACACTGGCATCAGCAACCAAGATCTTAGTTTGGCAATGTGCTTATTTTCAAAGCACATGCACCAGCAACAATTCCTAAGGTGGAATACAACAGTAGATGCTTTCACTCATACCTGACACATTGGTACCAAAGCAGAGGACACTTTCTGGGTGGAAAAAAGCTTCTTTTTAACAAAATAAGGTAATTCTTACCTTTAAATCCCACATCCACTCATTCTAAACGCAGGCTTTCTCTCCTGCCAAACAGACTGGGTGTGGAGATGCTGGTGCAACCCGGTGACCTGCACTTGGCAGACACTCAGTGATGATTATAAAGCTCCTGTCTAGCCCTAAACCCTGCTAATGTCACACATTTAGGCCTAAGAGACAAAGATGACTGCTCCTCAACATGAAACCACAGGCATGTCCTTGGGACCTCTCATCAGAGCTGAGTTTGTCAGGACAGCACTGACAGGCAGCCCTGAAGCCTGGCTCTGTAATGACTTAGGAGAAAACCACAACCCTCCTGCCTCAGCACAACTCACTGCCTCTGGGAGCAAGAGCTGTGGGTTTTGGGAGCCTTCGGCTCTTTTCAGGTTCCTCTCCCAGCTAAAGGTTGACCAAATTCCTTGGCTTTGCACAAACCTCTTCCACTCACATGCAACCTGGTTTCAGTGTGCTTTTTGCACAAGAAACCAGGATTGCACAAGCTCTCCTTGCTCACGTGGTGACCAAGAGGAATATTGTTGCTGTGAGAAACGCCACAAAACTACCAAATACCTTTGCAATTAACCAGAGCCTCAGAACGGATTTGGAGCATTCATCTCTCTTGTTTTGTACAGTATGTACTTTATTGCAGAGAAGACTGGATGCAGTTTTAAAACAAATTCAGGAGTTGCACAGTTTCCAGACATTTCTACCAAGTGCTGCCCGCAGTAACTCGAGTACAACAGACACACAGTCAGAGGGAACTCAATCCTGTCGTCTGCAATCACTTGAGAGAGGCACAAAACCTTGTGGCTGATTTAGGAGCCACGTCCAAGAGGTGGCTCTGCTCCTGGAGCACCTCCACCAGCCCAGGAGAGGTTAACCGTGTCGCTCCTCATGCCCACCAGCGTAACCGAGACCAGACGTTGGTGTGGTGCATCATGAAAGCAGGCAGTGAAGGTTTTATGTCTGTGTGATACGCACGTGGTGGCAGATTTGTGAGGCTTCCTTATTCGGGATCAGATGAGAGACAGTGTCTCCTGGTGCTGTATCTTTGGATTGATGCACGGCCGTGCTGCCCAGTCCCTCTCCACATGGGAAAGAAATCTTGGCGTGAAAACGCATCAAGTCATAACAGGCATTAATTACCACAATAACACAGTCTTTGTCTACCCTGGGTGCTACTGTGCTTGGAAGCATCCCAGCAGGGCACAGCCAGCCCCAGGTAGACTGAGGGCGAGCCACAGCCCTGTGCTGGGATCACAAGCACATTAGAGTGTGGCTAGAAATGTTCTTCAGTGTATCAGTTAACAAAGATAATGCATTTCTTAGTGAGACCATCCACAGTAATTGCTTTGGAGAGACAGTGGCTGCATCAGCAATTTGAACATTTTAATATTAGATTCAAAAAACCCAGCTTTTTTTCCTGTAAAATGTGTTTCCTTACCAATTACATACCCTCACAGTGAAGCCTTCTCTCTAAGCCACCACAGTGGGATACTGCATACAATTCAAACTCTTGATGCAAGTCCAGAGCTCATCCAAGGACACTGAGGCTGAGTGGGCTGGCACAAGACACATCAGCATAGAAAAGCTTTCAAACTATCAGACTCTCAGATCTGGTTCTCACCTCCACCTTTTCAGAGCTTCACTGACGTAAGGAGTTATGGGCATTTTTACCAGCCGAAGATCTGACACACAGGGCTCAAACTCCAATGACATAAAAGCACATGGGAGGCCAAAATTCCCTGTGATGGATGTACAGCAGAATGGCTCAGAGCGTGTTAAAGGAATATGTTAGAGAAGAGCTGTTCATCTGGAGGCTGGTTAAATGCTGATGTGTGGTGTGCTGAGTGTTTTCCTTACTCAGTTAGCATTGTGCCAGCTGTATGAAAGCTACAATCTACTGGGGTGAATGGGAACCTTGGGAAAAGTAACAGAAAAGCCTCAGGAACTGACGGCTTCCATGTAATATCAGAGTGGGGATGGCACAGATTGAGACAGGAAGAGTTCACCCAACCCACCATGTGCCTCAAAGCTGAATTTGGAAAGGATGCTTGGGAAGCAGGGGTAATCATTCATGTGTCGCTGCCTGATGGCTTTGCCAAGGCTGCCAGTGCTGGCCATTAGTGTGCGCATTGTGACTTGCAAAGTGAAAACCTACACACGAGATGAGAGACCGTGACTCATGGAGGCTTTGGAAGGGCATCCCAAAGTGATGTGCTTGTGACATCGGCTAAATCATAACCCGTGATGAGTGAACGGGCCTGAGGCCCTGAATGCTTTAAGCTCTCCTATTCCCTTTCAGAAGAAAACAAAGCTATCGCATGAAGTGGTCGCCAGGCACAAATAAGTCTTCTTCAAGCAGATCCCCTCAGGTTTCCCCCTTGTAATCACTAAAATACACTACCTGATGTGTCACAAGGACAACAAGTAATTGACATTTAAGGCAATCTGATTTCCATCGCCCTCCCATGACCTTCACCAAGCAGATCGCCTTTGTCTTCCTTCTCTAGGAACGATTTCTTGCACGTGAACATGACGAGCAGCAGCATTGGCAAATGCCACAGGCTGCAGAAGAAGAGCTTCCTGGAGCTGCTGCGGTCTGCATCCCTGTAGAACCTGAAGGCGAGGTAGGAGATGTAGAGGTTGATAGGGAGCGAAATGATGGGGAAAGTCCACGTGGTGATGTCGAGAACAGGAGCCACCGTTGAGAGTCCGATTAAGGCCAAGCAGTGGCGCAGAGCCACCCGCCTGCACAGCCCCGGGTGGGTGACGGACATCATACAGTATCCTCCTCGGGAGTAATCTTCCCGCAGACCCCAGCTCAGGGCATTGAAGTGAGGAAACTGCCAGGAGTAAAGGATTCCTCCTAACAGCAATGCACCTGCAGGGAGAGAGGGAAGGAAAGGTGCTTTAGAGGGACACTGCAAGAGAAAGAGCTCAGCCCATACAGAAGAGCAGCGCTATGAACCTGTGCAGAAGACAAGGCTTGCTCTGTCAGGTAAGATGTGCTCTGTTCTTAACAGCAGTTACATAGGGTTGCACATGGCTGTTCTGCTGTTTTCAGGGCACTTAACTTGAAAAGCATTTCAACAAGTCACTTCCTCCTAACAAACCATTGCTAATTGGGTTCTGCACCAATTCAGTCTCTACCTGAGGGAAGACTGATGGAAATGAAGCAAAGTTGGGCAAGGGATTGTTTTCCTGGGAGCCTTGACCTTCTCCTCCCGGGCTCCCAAGGTGGTGCATCCAGAGAAGAACAAAGCCAGTGGGCAGAGCTGTTTCACACTGACCAGAACCAGCCAGCCCTGCTCCATGAGCGCAGAAAAGGAGGATGAGCTGCTTCATCCTGAGAACTGAGGAAATAACCAGCACCATGTAGCCCAGAGCAAGGCTAAGCTTATGTGTGAGGGACCTGCTCAGGGCACTGGAGTGCCTGGGTTACCAGGAGCTGCTAATGAGGTGACAAAGATGATGAGCTTTTATTCCTTCAAACCCATTGCAGGAACCTCTACGTAGTTTGCTCAAGTAACTCTACTCACACCAATTAGCTACTTCTAATAGAGAACTATGGAAGCACCACATGTTCCCCAGTTATCCTTGAGACATGGTACAGGGCTTATCGAGGCAGAAGCAGCTTATATGCTGATTTCAAGGAGGCCCTCAGACTAAACTCCCTGCACTGATTTTGTCTGAAGACACAAAAAATCCCCCAAGGCTGTTGCACGTTATGAGCGTTCCTGGATTTTCCTTTTGTTTCCTGAGCTCCCAAATACTCTGCTCTGGCATTAACACTTTCTTTGCATCTCCCTGTCTCCATGAGCTCATTCTCTATGGAAACTACTTCTCAATCATTCTCTTAATGACTTGATACAAACAGAAACAGCAACACTTATCTGCACACAGGTTAATGTATTTCAGTTCTTTCCCAAATGCTCTAACAAAGACCAAGTCCCTGTCTCCTTTGAACTGCCTCATGGTTCACATCTCTCTGGCTTTACATTCCTTGGGGCATGTCTAGTTCTTGTCTTAAACATCACAACTTACACTGGTGGCGTCATGCAGATTACAACAATCTAAGTTTGCAAAAGAGCCTCTTTTTTTGCCCTAATTTATCAACTAGTGAAAGAATGGTCCATTACACTCAATGCAGATTTTCCAGTTGCTCAGGAGATCCAGTAGGGGTATAAAAGACCCACCATTAACAAATACCCTCTGAAAGTTGATTACATGAAGCATGGGGACAGACCCTCCTTTATCAGGCATGGAGCTTTCAGAACAACACTGCCTGCTATGAATCCCAGGTGGTTTCCTGGAATCACTTGCAAATCCTGGCATTCGATCCTACTGAAGTTGACTTTCAGACTGCGGATGTTTTGCCCATTCTCTGAATTGGAACCTTGATGAAGGTTCACAATGGTGCACCCCAAAATTACCACTGATTTCAGAACATCACAGCAACAGAAGTCATTTTGGTCCTAATAAAATAGCATTTGATTCAGTTCTGTGGCAACCTGAGGGGGTAGCTCTTCTGAAATAAAACTGAATCAAGGAGAAGCAATAGGGAACATGTTCTTGAAGCATGTCATCCTATAGCTTTTTCCTTGTCTTCTTAAACACAGTACTTGAGGAAAGATTGTGAATGTGATAAACCTAGGATCGTACTATTTCAGGTTTCTCATCTGAAGCACTTTAGAAACATTAGCTTGTCACTTAGGGCAAGGTAACCTACAATTATCCACCAGCTGAGGAGCCAGGGCCAAGATCCAGAGGCTGTCCCTGCTTCCCACGGCTACGGACGAGCCGGCTTTTCATCTGGCATGTGCTGCGTCCCTGTGTTTCGGCAGTAACGCAGGCTTTGCTTATTCAATTGTTCAAATGTTGTGTGCAGCCAAGCTCAAAACACAGCCTAAACCTCAAACACACAAACCTCTTTAACAGTTCTCTAACTATAACACCATTAAAATTAAAAAAGAAGTCATCTGGAGAAACTTCTAAACACAGACCAACTAAACTACTTGGGGCTGGATTCCCATTTACAAAGGTCTGGTTTTTACATGCAAGCCTTTGGAATTTAATTACTTTGATTACATTACAACCATTGAGATAATTGATATTTTACAGAGAAACTCAACAGTAAAACAATTTAATAGCCCATTATGAGGATTTTAACTGACCCAATCTTTCTGTTAGTTCCCATGTGCCTTGGCTATCCTGCAATTTCCCCTGGCCAGGCTGAGACTGTCAGCTTGTCAGAGATCTTTAAGTGTCACGTAAGACTGATGACTTGCAAAGCACAGCACATGGTACAGTACAATTCAGCATCAAACGAGCTCACAGTAGGAATCCTGTCAAACCCAGAGCAGACACTGTAACACTCATTAATTACTAGATGAATGTTAACTGTGTCATAATTAAGTCAGCAGTGTTTTTAAGCAATATTACAGTGAGACTAACTCTGGAGACAAACCTGATTCAACATAGCGCAGTCTGCTCTGCTGCTTCTGTGAGGTTCCCAACAGTTTGGGAACTCGGTCTAATCAATGCAAATCTCATTTTCCTCTCCAGAGTTTATAATGAAGTGAGCACCAGACGAGGTCATTCGCAGCCATAACAACTGGAGCTGGCACGGAGGCTGCAAAAGCAAAGCTGGCTATCAGAGCAGAGCGAGAGACAGCCAGCACCCAGGGATGCTGCAGATCTTGGCCTTGCTCAGCTCCTCTGCTGCACATGGAAACCTGAGCGCAGGCAGACTGATAGAAATCACAGAATCCCAGTCTGATTTGGGTTGGAAGGAACCTTAAAGCTCATCCAGTTCCAACCCTCTGTCATGAACAGGGACACCTTCCACTAGACCAGATTGCTCCAAGCCCCGTCCAGCCTGGCCTTGATGCCCAGACTGAGCTCAGGCTACTTAACACAACAAGCACTAGCTAGATGTCAAGACCTTTATCCCTAAACTAGCAAGGAATAAAAAGGATCCCACCCAGAGCGCAAGGGACTGGATTATTTTGGAGCAAAGGCAGTAGAACATGAAGAATCCACCTGGATTAAGAGTGGCACAAGCATCCGCTCATCCTGCTCGTGGTCAGGGTTTGTGTTGATGAACTGCAAGAAAACAAGTACCTGAATACCCCAAACTCTTTGGCCTTTTGGGCCAGACTTTTAAGAGCTGCAAGTTTCGCCCATTTATGACCACTTCCAAACTCTTCACTTCTCCAAGTGTGAGAACCTGGGACAGCCACAAGCAGACACTTATAAATCCTGTTAACTTGGCAGCCAAGTCTTGTTTGGTTTGGGAAGGAAATGAAGTCTATTTAGGCAAACAGGATACAGGTCTCCAGTATTCTTTCAATCTGGTGTGAAAAATAGGTATAAATGTTTTCTTGTTGATTTCCTATTGTTTAATCACTTTGTGCTAGTTTAAATCATCTCAGAGGTTACAGGGTTGCAGAGGACCAGGTCGGCCCTACGACATCCACAGAGTTAAATAACAGGTTTTACTGTTCATCATGAATGTTAAGGTTAAGCTATTATTTCTTTTCTTAAATTCTTTTATAAGTATTTAAATAGTAATAGAGCTTCTTTTTAATAAACAAGAACAAGCTGAGATTTTTATTTTAATATTGAAGATAAAGCCAAAATGTCAAGAAGGTAGAAAATGGTTCTTCCTTTCCGCAGATGTATTTTTATCCAGTGAAATACTAAAGGTTTATAAATTGCACTTTTCCTAAAACAAACAAGACACTAAATTCCAGAGTCATTTGGAAATTGCTTGGCAAGATGATTTAAGCTTCAATAAACTTGGGTAGGACTTGGAAATAATTATGAGATGAGACTTCCAAAAGCAACTAAGTGATTCTGGCCTTGCAAACCACAGGAGCTGACAGTCTGATTTTTACAATTACAAGAGCAAGAAGCATCCCCCTATGAAGTTATGCTCCTCATGGTGTCAAGGAGACCATGTGGCACCTCTAAAATCTGATCCATTTTCATGTTTTATTCCCTTTAAAGCAATTCATGATGCCCTCCTTTGCTGGATGATCAAAATCTCAGGTGAGGGAGCAGTGTCAGTGCCTGACCCCATTGAGTCTTTGGCCTTCTGCTAAGAAGAGCACCTAAGAGCAGGGAACTGCAAGGTGGTTTTTAGGGTGTAAGCTCTTGCACTGTGTGAGCTCTGACCAGTTGTTAACACCTGTGGAGGAGAGCAGAGCAATAAGGTAGCAACAGCTTCTTGCCCTGTCACCCTCGTTTTGCACTGGGATCAGTAACCCAGGGACAAAAAGCTCCAGATCCTAACATGAGTCCCCCAAACTTCCAATGTCCTGGAAAAGGTGCAGAGTCTGTTCAAGTCTCTACATCACCTTCTCTAGAAGGAGTTGGCACATTCAGCTATGAGCTGTCAGTGCCAACAGAAAACATGCCCGTAGCATCATTCTGAGAAAACCATTTCATTCACAGAAAGCACCCTGAGGACTGCAAACCTATTTTCCCACCCACTAAAGGGCAGAAGTAATGTTTGGATCCTGCTCGACTGTCTTGTTCTGAGGGTGCCACTCTCTAAAGCAGCAATTTGAAATATGCCTCTTTCATGCTAGCAATACCTTTCATCATCAAAGAGCCTTATACATTGTGCAGTTGGCACACGGGACAGTAGCTGAATCACTTCAGCTGTCTGCCTTAAATAAGATGTGATAGTTTGGGATGTTCCAATTGAAACTCGCCAGAAACTTTCTGAAGGCAAGTTCTTCCAGGGCAAAAAACCACCTTGGCTACAAGAGGGTGCAGGATGGAGCTCAGTGTGTGTTGGTGGAGCACAAGGCTCCTGAGCAGGGCAAGCTGGAGCCCAACCAGCCCTGGCAGGCACATGAACATGGGCCTGTCTGCACAAGTCAAGGCAAACACATCCAAGGTTATCTAACAGAGACTGCTGCATCAGCACTGTGTTCCTGAAAACACACTGGAGATGAGCAATTTATTCTCTCTTCTTATCCTTCCCATTGTTCTTTAGACAACACACAGTGCCTTCCCATTACACAGTGTCCTGCAAGCCTCTCCTATCACTTTCAAGCTCCAGACAGGACAAACTTAATTAATAAAACAAAGGAATAAGGAAGGGGGAGCTGATCTATAACAGCATCAATTCAAGAACGGACTCGCTCCTTCTGTCTTTGCTTTGGTGCTGCATATGTACGACTGGGAAGAGGCCAACCAGGTATTAAAATAAACACGGAATGGTTAAAATATCAGCTCCAAAACAGATGTTGAAATCTTTCTGCGTTTCCCAAAGCTGGTGTTTACTGCCTTGGCAACCCAAGAATGCTGTTTTGCTTAAAGCACAATTTTAGTAATTCTTCTGCCTTGAATAATGTGAAGGAATTTTAAAATCATTTCCAGACCTTGGTAGCTCCAAGCTTAGGAAGAGGAAAGCACCGGCCTTTTGTCTCTAGGAAACTGGTATGAGTTTGGCTGCTGTCAGGAGGGGAAGGCTTTGGTAGCCTAAGCTCAGCCTTTCAATGGCTCGTAGTCAGGAAACAACCACACACGGTTTTACTTGATAGCACACAACTGGCTCTCCTCCCTTGAAAGATGTTGAACAAATTACTCCTCTTTAATCCAGACAAGGTAAATTAGAGCTCAGAGACTTGACTTTGTCCAGCTGTATCCACCTGCCTGTGAGCAACCGCGCTGTCTCAGGCCACATTTTTTACCTTTTCTACAGGAAATCTAACATACCCAAGGCCAAACCTCTTCACTGTGGTCCTGCATGGCTTTTACAGGATGTTCTGCTTGCAGGAAATGTACTGGATGTGACCCCAAAGCTTTTATTGTCTGTCTTTTCTTTTGGGCTTGTTCACAAGCTTAACACAGAAAATCAAGATTTCTAACTATGAAGCAATTATGGGAGTAAAGATGTTGAACCCTTGTCAAAGCCTTGCTGCCCACTGAAGAGTCAATGTGAAATTGAACACCCAAAGGATTATATGCGGGAGCTGGTACAAATATTCACAGTGGTTTGGAGTCACATCCATAACACAGATGTAGTGCCCTGATACAAAAGGACTGGTTTATTAAGCTGGCAGTGGCACTTTCTATTTGTGAAGGAGAGTTGGAATGGGCAGTAACTGGTGCCTCTCCTTGTTCTGGTGATGGAAAATGACTGTTAGAGGAGATCAAGTGGCCTCTGATTGAGAACTGTTAAAGGTGTTGTGGCTGCCCCATCCCTGGCAGTGTTCAAGGCCAGGTTGGATGGGGCTTGAAGCAACCTGCTCTAGTGGAAGATGCCCCTGCCCGCGGCAGGAGTTGGAGCTGGATGAGCTTTAAGGTCCCTTCCAACCCAGACTAGCCTGGGATTTTATGATGCTGCCCTGATACAAACACTCCTGAGAAAAAAAGCCACCTAGTATTTCATTTTCCCCATTGTCTTTGGAGGTAGGAAAGGGATCAGCTCTACAAAATTTACACCTTAATTGGTGATTACGAAACCTTCTCGAACACATTTTGGAATTTTCTAGCCACAAACCTTAACCAAACTGATGCAGTTCGCTTCTATTTTGCCACTGAGGTGTTTCCTATATTAGCACCACAGCAAGACAGCAACTGGCACTTCTGCTTCCACTGGAAAACAAAAGCAGATGCTACCGCTTGTTTCAGATGCTGTGTGAGCGGCCAGGCAGCCTTGAGAAGGAAAAAAGGGAAAGTATCACTGCTAAAGCTTTGCACAAGGTCTCTGGGCTGCAAACAATGGTCCCGGCTGTCAGTGCGGGCACGCACAGCCCCGATTGTGTGCCTTCAAGGTTACACGGTCATGTAAACCAAGGGTGAGGAGGAGAACACTGGGGAACTCAAAAGCTTCATGGTCATGGGTTTCAATAGCTGTTTCTTTTGAGGGATGGCACAAAAGGCCTGTGGAACAGGGGCTGCGATAGACTCCTCTGCTCAGCACATAAAGGGAAGGGATGTTGGCCGTGTGTACGGCTTGTCTGCAAAACAAAAGGATGATCCTCAGTGTCCACCAGGAATGGGAAATGAAGTTGGCAGTGGGGTTCTGCACCTCGAGGGAGCGTTCCTGGCCATTGCCTTCAGTAGGAGGAAAGCAGATGTCCCCGGGTACACTTGCCATGCAGAGGCAAGCTGTATGCAGATGGATACACAGAGGCAGGCACGCTTTTTGTGTGACACACAACAGGTTATTACAGCCAAGAGCTTCACAGGGAAACACCTTCATTACACAGACAAGGCTGAGGAAAACAACAACACTGTACATAATTAATCTTAGGTAACCCCAGCAACAGATGCCATAAGGAAAGTGAGCCTGTTGGGTAAGACGGAAATACAATCTTTGCACAGACCATACCATTAGGAAGTGTTTGCCAAAGGACCAGCACACTGCAAACCTGCAGAGCCATGGAGACCTCTTCCAGGCTCCTCCAGGGCTCACATGTAGCCTGAGGGTGGGAGTCTGCTGCAGAGACCCCTGTAGTGCTCCTCCTGTGGGTGTTGTGTCCCACACCCTGGGGCTGCCATGCAGCTCCATCTCCTGATGCTGCAATAGCCATGCACGGGGTAGAGAACCGGGTATGGACGCACTGCCTGTGAATTCATGGGGTCAGTCCCTAGGTGCTCCAGCACCAAAACTGGCATTTAATTGTCTCTTATGAAGATAGAAAGGGGAAAAGAAAAAGAGTCCATTGGCTTCTGCCCTGAATTCAGACCAGCTTGGTTTTTACCCCCACAAAGCACACTCCTGGGCCCCCAGCTTCCAATTCTCATATGTCAGTGACATGAATATCTCTGCTTCCTCTGCAACAGACCACAGATTCTGCTGTCTTCCATCTGAGAACTGAAACCCCAAAAGCTGAATTTACTGGAGAGGGTTTATAGCTGAAGCCTCCTCTGCTCCTGCTGCAGGACAGAGGCCGGCAGCTCCCAGACCTGCTCCCACATCAAGCGGCTTTAAAGCTCAAAGTGCTTAACTGGAAGGGACACAAAGATCTCCAAGCTTACTTTGCATGCAATTAAGCTGTTGCTTTGCTCTCCCTGCTCCTGGCAGACAAGAGCTACACCAGGGAAGGCATGAGAGGCTCCAGCCATTGACAGGTTGGGTACAGCCCCCCCCCACCTCTATTCTCTTTCTTGTTGTTACCGAAACCATCCATCTGCCAAATGTCACTAGCTGATAAGAACTGCCCGTTTTTAAATCCCCATTTGTAAATAGATGTTGGCTGACATAATTAATGTCTACCATACAACACAATTTGAATTACAAAGTAAAGGCAATTTAAAAATCAGCCTCCACATGATTACAACTGATACCCGAGTCTATAAATTCCATAGCCCCAGGAATTATTTAAATTTCTGAAAATGAATGAAAATCAGTACAAGATGTCTTGCAGGAAAGCGAGACCAGAAGTGGAGCATCTGAGATAAACTAAATAGTCTCTTGAGATAAACATTCTTTGGTGCAGTAATACCTAGGGCTCCTAGGCCACCATGGGTCTGTAATGTCTGCTCTAGTGTCAGGGCTGTTATCTGCTATGCCATTGCCACCTACTCAGAATAAATCCCCTTAACTGATAAGCACATTATGTTGAGGAGCCCCGCTTGTCACTTCCATCTACCTGGGTGGTTTGTATGGACACTGTGGCACTGAATTGCTCTGCTCTAAGAGGCCGATACTGCTTGTTGGTGGGATCGAGCCTTTGGTGCATCAGCACAGGAAGGTCGGGGGAAGAAGTGCAACATGTCTAAGGCAAAACTATGGCACTTGGAAACGTTTACCCTGGATTTGGGTTTTCTGCTAACTAGAAATAACAAGTTTAAAATGACAGCAAACATCTCCAACAAGCAAACAGCAGCATTAGGCTGGGGAGAGCCCAGCAACACAAGAGTAATTGAAAGCACGCACACGTTGTGCCTCTCACAGGCCAAAATAAACAGCCCTGTTACTTCCTAAAGATGTCTGTGCACAGTCTCAACAGCAGCGTGGCACACCCTGGAGCAATCCTGTACATGCATCCTGTGCAGGAGAATCCAGCACAGAACAGGACACGCTGCCAAGCTCTGCCTCTTTCTCCTGTCTGTTAGGATAAGGCTTTAGGTGATTTCCATGATTTCCCTGCCAGTCCTTCCTTTGTAAAGTCAGGAGAAACAATTTGAGGGTGTCTCGATTTACTATAGAAACAAATCCCTTCAGAAATAAACAGCATCACAAAGGAGCAATGAAATCAGCTTTCAAGGAAGCAAACGTGTTGCTGCAAATCACAGCCTGGCAGTAAAGTTCTGCATAAATACACCAGATACGTGGCAGCGATATCCACTTGATAAATTACACTTATCATGCACCTTTGACCATCTCACCTGCACTCAGCTCCCCCAGCGAGGAAACGTTAACATTCCTGATCTTTCATCAGTTTCAAACAGCTGCCATTAAAAAACAACACACACACACCCCCAACCCCACAACAAAGAATGCCACATCTTCCCAGAGATAACCTTATCTTTCCCTTTTGAAATGTGAGGTTTTCCCTAAATCACACTGGCAAAAAATCCAGGGTTGGGGCAGGACGTTTAAGAGCACAGAATTAAAGTTACCTATCAGGGGAAGAAACAGAAGCAAGCATCACTGGGAATCCCTGTAAGAGCTGCAAAAGATGTGTAGTGTAAGAAATACCAGCAACTATTTGCATCACTAGAAATACAAGGGTCCCAGACTTTTATCTGCAAATATGTGATACTTGGTTCTTGTTTCTTGTACGAGAAACTCATAAAGTATTCATCTTTGAAATAAAGTTCTAAACAAAATAAGGACAAATTAGAACAAGGCTGCTCCAATGAGACACTTTGTTATTGTCTCTGGAATAGGGCACTACAAATCACAGAATCCCAGCCTGGTTTGAGTTGGAAGGGACCTCAAAGCTCATCCAGTTACAACCCCTGCCATGGGCAGGGACACCTTCCACTGGAGCAGCTTGCTCCAAGACCCCTCCAACCTGGCCTCAAACACTGCCAGGGATGGGGCAGCCACAGCTTCTCTGGGCACCCTGTGCCAGCGCCTCAGCACCCTCACAGGGAAGAGCTTCTGCCTAAGAGCTCAGCTCATCTCCCCTCTGGCAGGTTCAAGCCATTCCCCTTGGCCTGTCCAACATAAACAGCCACGAGTAGCTCACATCAGTGTCCATGAATGGCACTGGTGAGGTTATGGAGCTCCTGACATGACGGAGGGGTGCAGACACGGCTGTCCCAGAGTACCACACAATGCAGTGTAACACTTGGTTCCCCCCCCCAAATGCTAATAAAAGGCCTACACTTAAGTATTGTTTTCCCTACAACAGCAACATGTACAACAATGTGGCTGCTGTGAGAAGATTACAAGGAGAGAAAATCCACAGGAAAATGTAAACCCAAAAAGCCACCAGTTAAGTGGTGAGAACCTTCCTTCTCATTAGTTTCCTGCCTCCCTCCCTTCACATTCCTCTTTGTTATTGAGTGAAATGATTTTCTTTTTTTTTTTTTAAACGAGGTGCAAATACATTTTCACACCTCTACTGAGAACTAGGTTAAGTCTCCAAGCTAATTACACATTATTAATGAGTTCAGCAACTGTGGGTTGACTGGTTAAAGGAGGGATGCAGGTCTGCACGTCGCCACGCGGACGCATGCTTGTACTCTGCATGGGTCTGATGCTGCCAGGTTTGAAAACTCTTCTTGTTTGTAATAATAAAAAGTTTAACACTGAAAATCATAGAATCATAGAATGGTTTGGGCTGGAAGGGACCAGTTCCAACCCCCTGCCATGGGCAGGGTCACCCTCCACTAGACCAGGTTGCTCCAAACCCCATTCAAACTGGCCCTGAATGCTTCTGGGGATGGAGCAACCACAGCTTCTCTGGGCAAATCACAGTCTCCAATGCAATCCTTGTCTTCTATTTCTCTCTTGTCTTCTTAAAAGAGTTTGTGTAAGATTTCGAGTTTTGTTTTTTAATACTGAAATGCACTAAATATGACATCCAGGTCACCATTTTCAGGATTCTCCCCAGGTATGCTTTATTACAAAGACCAGTAGCAACTCAATAACATTTCTTTTCCTATTAAACAAGCTGCCTGGGCTCACTGACACAGACTGGGAGGTGACTGTAGAGCTTTAGCTACCCAGATCAAACAATACAACACCAAGTTACACACCAGCGCAGACCATTATGTTCTGACAACGTGGTTTAAAGTTATCACCTTCCACTCATGGCACCACTACCAGAGATGATCCCTTCTAGAGCTGGCAGAGGGATACATAACCACAACTGAGTTGCAAATTAGAGAGGAAAAGCTTACTTGGGACACCAGTGGTGCTGTCTGCTGCCTGCCCAGCTGCCGTACAGGGGCAGCTTCAGCTCCTTGCAAAGCAGGTCTCCAAGAGCAAGTTGCAACTTGACAAACTGAAGATAATGAAAATCGGTGCCAGTTTACTTTAATGTGCTGGGCTTTAACTGCAGCGGTGTGACTGCCATTTTTAAACCAGGGCTGAAAACCTGAACTGTAACAGCCTCTACAGAGAGGGCACTGGTGAGATAAGAGCTTTTCACTCCTGCTCCTCCAGGCTGGACTTCGCAGGTGAAGTTCAAACATCAACTCTGCAGTGAGGTGCCAAAACCAAACAGAAAGCCCTAAACAAAAGATCCAAGGTCTACGCATCATTCATTCTCTTCTCTTTAGAAATAGAGAGCTTCTAATGATAACTGATGCATTCCTTAACATGACACACTGTACATACACATGCATGCCATTTATAGGTCTAAACATAAAAATAACTTTCAGAGAAGAGAAGGTTTGTATAGGAGAAGTACACATTAAAAAGAAACCACCACAAAAGCTTTCATCCCAGCCGCGGATTAGATCCATATCAGAACATGAGTACTCCAAGCCAATTCATACTGACTTTCATAGGAAGTACACAGCACAAATGAAGAATGGATTTTGCACAGATTCTGGTAATTTCTGGCTAAAAGCCTTGCTGTTGAAAGTATTATTCAAGACTTAAATATGCCACGCTGTGGGATGAGCATGAGCTAAAACAATTCTTAACAGACCTGTTAATTGAACTTCATTAGTTCCTTCAGAATGTAAGTATGTGGAGCCACTTGGATTCTTAAGTTTCTAGCTGGCAGGAAAAACAAGCCCCAATTGTGTCAGAGTTTAGCTGCTGAAGAGATCAGTGTTTTATGAGGGATGTAAAACTGGTTCACAGTTACTAAAATAGAAATCTTCGTTTGCTTTTCAAGGAGGGGAGAAGGAACATTTAGAACTTAAGACTTTCAAAATGGGCAATTAAGAAACACATCAATAAATTTATCTTCCTAGGATATTTTCTGGCTTGTGGAAAGACACTAATAAACACAACTGGGAATTTTCCAGCTGAAAGCTCCTGAAGCTGGATCTTGCTGAGTATGGTTTTAATCCCCAAATTATGCAACGTTTTCTTCCATATGAACCCCAAAGATGTTATTTTCCTTCTAGATAATTTTTTTAAGATGGCCTAAACAAATATTCAATAGAACACAATCTTGCATCAGCTCCTGTTGCCCCTGAAATGCTCTGTAAGGAGAATGCTACCATTGTGTCTACTCATTTGGTCCTCATGGTACCACACTGTAACAGATTTTGGCATTGCAAACAGCAGAATATATCTGCTTTCAAAGCAGTGTCAGGTCAACAAGCATAAAGAATGAGGTTTAATGCCTTTCCAGTAGGTCTTTTTAGTTATCCCTAAGGCAATGATGTTAACTGCTTGTATGATGGTTACATACTCACCAGCATCGAGACTACCGGTAGCTGCCGTCCAGCCCATGACAGGGGGAATGGCCCCGACGACAGCTCCTACCCACGTGTTGGCGATGCTCATTCTCTTCATGGGGGTGTAGCAACACGTGTACAGGAAGATGTTGAAGGCTCCCAAGGCTCCAGTGAGAGGGTTTACTCCCAGTGTCAGCAGGGCGATTCCCGGGACTCCGCAGGAGGCAGCGAAGCACACAGCGAGTAGAGGGCTGTGGGGAGAGACCAGAGACACTGGTAAGAGTCTGTCCCAAAGGGTGAGTGCTGTCCCGCTCCTTTGCCTCCTCCCATAAACTGAGTGGAGTTTTGTTATTGTTCTTACCCAGCCCAAATTCTCCCATTTGAATCCCCATCCTAATCAAAGCCTTTCTCAAAAGTTAAGACAATCTCGCTACAGATTTGCAATGATCTGTGAGTCTTATTCTTTGTTCATCAAATAAATTCCATCTCTGCAGGTAAAAAGCCCTTATGAAGAACTGGTGCTTCCAACAGATCTTTCTCTTCCATTTAAATCTTAGTATATTTTGACCTCTGGAAAAGCACCCAGGGGTTAGAGTAAATGAGAATGGTTGTCACTCATCAGATTTGTAACTGATTGCAATTATCCTTTGACTCAAACACAACAGGGTTAGGCACAAAATTAGGAAGCATTTACAAGAAAAGAGAGTATATTCAATCCCTGTGAAATTACATCAACAGGAATAAAGTATTTTTTGGCTTTACTGTAAAAAAGGCTGAATTTTCTACATTCCTTATGCACTGCACTAAGCAGGGCTGGCACACCAAAGCAATCCTGGCAACAGGAGTGAAATTAAAACTCTATTCTGACTAGAATTAACTGAAGATATCTTAGGTTTGGCTAAAAGGATCAAACAAGAAAGATGCGAATGTGATTCCTACTGCACATCAGCCAACAGCTTGGGGAAGGTTGCAAATTCCTGTTAAAATCTGTAAGAAAGTGGCTGAAGCCCACAATAAACATCCAAATACAATGAACAAGGATGTTTTGTCTGGCTACCAAACCCACACTTCCCAGGCAGCACTGTGATGCAACCCTTAGGAAGCTTTATTTGTGAACCCTTGCACCAAACCAATGTGTTTGCTGCTGGTGGAGATCTCATCACACATGTTTGAGGGTGTCTGGTATAATGGGAAGAGAGACCTAAATGCCACTAAGAAATAACATGGTGTGGGAGGCCTCTGGAAGGGAGGAAAATGCCGTTAACTGAGTTGTATTTAATAACCCATGTGGCTAAATACACACTTTGAGTCATCCACGAGAGCAGAAAATATGTGTGCTTGCAACAAAAGTCTCTGCATGAAGTTTAGCTTTACACGTTTTGTCTAACTGAAAACTATGCAGCCTTTGTATTCTATGATCACTCTGCCCTCTGGCCAAATCCCCTAACCCTGAAGTATGTGTTGCAAGCACTGCCCTAACCCTCATAAGAAAAACTTGCTGGTGGGGATGAATTTTATGGGAGTTATATCAGTAAAAAATCCTACCACTTAAATTTGGATTTTTAACACCTTTGTTGGACCAATATGGAATGGAAATCTCAAATACCTGGAAGAATTAAAACGAGCAAACCTCACATCAAAGATCTGCCTTGAAGTTAAATTAAATCAAACCATTTTATCCAGGTTTTCAAAACCATCAACAGAATTTAGATTATGGAGCATGCACAGAGCACGTTTACGCTCCAGCACGACCAGTACTGGTGTTACTGATGTATCAGGAATAGAGGTAGGGTTCGTCATTGCTATCCATTGATAAGGAGATGTGTTAAGTTTGTTTTCAGGAGCCATAGCGTGCTGAGCCCTCTGGTTTTGCAGCTAGTGGGGCTCTGTTGCAGAAAAGCAGCAAAACACAATCTCTGCCATTGACTATAGATGCTGTAGTTGATAATGTTGCCCCTCTGTAGTGAAAGCCTGACTGGGTTTGGTTAAACAAATCGATGTTGACTGATTCCTGAATAAAATACAGTCAGACAGTAAACACCACATTTACACAATACACACTCTCGAGGTGACAAAAGATCAGCATGACCCTACGAGGCCGCGCTACCCATGTTTGCTCCCGCAGGGCTCACAGACATAAATGAGGACACAGTTTGACCTAATGCAATGAGCACTTTTCTCACTAATCAAGAGTGAAGACTCCTGTACACGTCTCCAATTCAAATGAATGCGACGCACCGTGAGCCAGACACGCAGCAGCAGACGCCAGCCCTTCATGCAAAGCCCTCCTCTGTGGTTGAGCCCAGCATCACGTCATCCCATGTCGCTCCCCTGCAGCAGCGATAGCCCTGTGGTGCCAGCCTTGACACCAGTTGCGTGCTGCCTTCACATCTAACCGATGGACTGGAACAGCACCTTTAAGAAATGAGGTTTTATCAAAAGGGAAGAGAGAAGTTATGTGGCTGAGACCGCCAAAAGAGCTGCTCTGTTCCTGGTGGATGAAACCACGGTTTTGTTTCTCAGTTTCTTCCTTTTTGCCTCTTTAAAAGGCAGTTTGGTTAGTGTCTCTAATGGTTCTAATGATCTCAGCAGAGGTTATCAAGTCAATGTGGGATGTTCTTCATAAGCAGTTGATCCGTATTACTTTCAGGTATCCTGCAAGTGTGACATTTTCCTTTTCTCTCCAGTGTCTCCTTAACAATCAAGGAACTGTGGAATTCTTCTAGAAGACTAATTGTTCAACTTCCAAGTGCAAGTGCCTGCCCCTAACTCCAACTGAGATCAGAAACTCAAACTGTGACCTAATGATTCAGCTATGTTATTTCTGTCCCCTAAAATACTACTTGGCATTACAAAGGCACTGCAAACAGAAATTGGGACTTTGCTTTCTTGGTGAGACATGAGATAGAGTATTCAACTCACACTCATGTAAACATGCAGTGTTTATAAGGTCTAGGAGAAGTATAAGCAATTCCTTGCTGGGAAAGAGAATAGCTGAAGAAAACATAGAGATTTCAGTCGCTGGTGCAGTTCTTTCTGCTTCAGTGACTCCTAGGATTTTAAGAAGAAAAGACCGACCCTAGACTTAAATCACAGCAATTTAAGGGCTATTCTGATTTCCACTAGTTTATGGTCTCCAAGGGACCAGTAACGGGGACCATTATGAATCTCCATGCCGACATTAAGCCTGTGAAAACTCAGACATGTGGTATAAGGCTTGATTTGGTGCATGCTCCTTTGCTGGGCTGCCTGTGTCTTACTGAGGGAGCACAGGAGATATCATTCCAGAGCAGGAGAAAGCTGTGATGCTGAGCTGTCACTGGGTTTGTCCCATCACCTAATGCCATGCAGCAACTCCCACTACAGCCCTGTGGCACCAAGCAGTCCAGTGTGCACCAGAGGAGCATCAACCTTGGGTAACCCAAGGCTAGGGAACTCTCTCGTAGTGCTTAAAAGTGGCTGCAGGGTCTCTGCTGGTTTCCTTCATCCTTAAACCCTGCCATGCAGTTAAGTGCAGGCTGATGACAGGCACTGGTACATAAGCCTCATTTCACTTGGGCGTTCACTTGTGCTAAGGGAATCGCTCCCATGGGAAAGAAGGGCAATCTTCCATTGGAAAATTGGCCAAGAAGCTAGCTCAGAAAGCAAACATATTGAGCAAGAAACTAGGTTTTATGATGGATTCTTGGGAGGAGTTGGTTTCAGTTATTTGGCTGATTAAAATCAGACTTTGGAAAAATACTACAAGTGCCAAATGAGTTCCCTTCAAATTTCAACTCTAAAATACCCAGTATGTCACCACATTGGACACCTCCTAAAGGAAAACCAAAAACTGGTAGTTCTGCCTCGTTCCTCTTCTCTCATATTGCAAATGCATATGCCAAATTCTGTCTAATTTTACTGCTAAAAGACATTCACATTCAAGTAAAAGCTTTTGAGAGAGCTTCAGCTTGAACAGCGAATAACCAAACCTTCCCTGATCCAAAGAAAATGTGTTGATGTTTCACTCCCACAGAACTCACCCAACACAGACCCTCCCCAGTCACACTCCACTGAGAGCATCCAAGAGGAGGAGGAGCAGGAAGAGGAAAAGAGAGCCAGGTTTCTCTTCATTCAACTCAATGGTTTTGCTGACACAGGGGTGTCTGGAGAGATGCCGTCAGGCTGGGGATGACTGCTCAAGTGCTGGGGGGGGACAGGGAGCAGGCAGGAGGAATCCCATGTGGATGATACTCAGGCATCCCCTGCACGTACAACCACGAGGCATCCATGTGTATCCTCATTCACTGTATCACTGATGAAGACTCTGGACAACAGAGCAACCAGCCTATTTTACTCCATGTGCAATAGCATCATATCCAAAACTAGCTGCCACTTACAGATGATGTGGCTATATGTATATAATGATCCTACACACATGTGCATGAAATATATGTATTTAACAGGCTCCAGAGTCATGGATGATATTACTTATTGACTCACAGTGTTACTTGGAAAAATTGAGAGGGGAAAACAAATTAAAGCATTTGCCCATCTGTAAAATAAATGCATTATTTTACCTATTTCACAGCAGAATCAGCAAGCTTAATGTCTATAAAGATCAATAATGTCATGACTACACATGCTTTTCTATGCTGTCTTTGGCAAAACATTTTGTGAAGACGAATGCCAAAGTACAGTTTGAACTGGAATTTAAATGACAGTATGAAAAAGGGGAAAAAAGCTTAAAGATAATTTAGTTTGGAAAAAAACAATCAAGAAGCCAGACAAAATTCCCTCTTACAACCTATCCATGTTTAGAAATATGGAAAAATCCTCTATCAGCATCTAATGCTTCAACCTATCTCACTGAATGTACTGATGCTCCTATGCTAATAGAGACACAAAGCCCATTTGAATCCTGAATAGACACACTCGTGCCATCAGCAGTTGCCTGCAATTCATGTTCAGATGTTATGTAAATACATGAGAAACTTCATTTGTGACCTTGTGTTAATGGGGAACCGGCACACAAAACATATTTACATAAAAGCATAAGCCTGGATGTAAGTGTCCATTTAAGATTGCCTGTGTATTTTTCAGGTGAAGCAGGAGCGCTTAGAGTTGAAAATGAGATTCAAAGCCTAATCCAGGAGGTAATAAAACAAATTCTGTCTTCTCCCTGTCTGTCAAAAACGTTTTATAGAAACATCCCCACTTCTAAAAGGGCAAACTGAAAAAAACCCAACCAAAACAACAATGCCCTTTGGCTTTGCTGCAGCATGCACTGAATACCTTAATGAATTGAAACACTGCAAGTCCTGGATGATTATTCTGTTTTAGATCTTATTATTATTGACAACTGTCCCTTGAACCACAGGGCCACCGATCCGTTCTGCTGGTCCCTGCCCATGGCTGGGGGTTGGAACTAGATGATGTTAAGGTCCTTTCCAACCCTCACTGTTGTCTGATTGCATGATTCTATGAACACAGGGTGATGATCTGAAATGAGCAGGACAAGGATGGTGAAGAATAAACTATGATGAAGGGCAGAGGCTGGGCACAGCACAGCACCCAGCTCTGCCCCCAGACACCTCCAACCAGGCTGCACCTCCCCATCTGATCCTCTGCATACAGGCATGGGCTGGTGGGGAGAGGGAAGGTGAGAAGAGCAGGATATGCATCCTCACTTTCCTCTGTGTGGCATTTTTAGTAACATCAAATACTCTGCACAGACCAAACCCTTTAATTAAAGTGTAATTCTACTTAGTTTTTGATAAGACAAAACTGGTTTTGGTTTTTAGTGAGTTTTCTGTTTAGTTCAAGCCCATGCTCCCTCCCCTCACTTCTGCCCACAGAAATGGTCCTAAGTTATCCCTGACTTCAGTATCTTCAACAGTGGCAGCTAAACAGTGCCAAGACAATAAAGGTGAGATGGACAGCTCGGATTAATCTCAATATTGCTACTCTGGGTGCTAATTCTGTCTGTATATAGTGTCAAAACAATCTGTAGTAAAGTAAGAAGAGAAGCATCCTGAACCCTCAACTCACAGTGCTGAAAATAGCAGGAGCTCGGAAGAAGGTATTTGGCAGACAAAGAATACAAGAGTGATTCTCATCTCTGCAATTTCATTTCAACGGGCTGAGATATGAGTCCAGTGCAGGAACACTGTTCCAAAGCCATAATTAAAATCAGATTTCAGGAGGAAGCATCATAAGTTGCTTATTATTTCTGGAATCTCTAGGTACTAAAAATGTCCCCAGACTACTCGCCAGTACAAGGCTGCTGGAGGAAGCCCCCTCCTCTCCCTAATTTTTTCCAGGTCAGCAGTAAGCTATGAAGGCTTCGGAAGCCACTTAAACTCACACAAAAGCATCAGCCTGATGTTTTTACATTTTCCAACAGCAATGAGAGGTTATATAAACTGAAGTGCAGGTCACATCCCTTTGAAGGTCTCTTTGGCTGCAAAAGCCCACGGTCATTTCAAGAGGAGAAGATACCCATGGAGATCCCCAGCACAAATGCACCTAACCCCGTGCAGAAAAGCATCATTCTCCCCAGCTGCTGGTTTACAGTTTTGCTCATCTTTTGGCATCTTCTCAATCCCTGTGGACAGGCAACACTGAGAGTTGCCAAAAACCAGTCCCAGGGTAGGAGCTGAGCATGCAATCACCATGGCTGTCATATGGTACCGAGCTATGATTTGGTCACCTCCCTCAGCTAAAGGAGGATCAGCCAGGGGATTCTTTAAAGATTTTAGTTATATCATTAAAGATCAGCACCCAAGAACGGCTGAACCCTCTCCAGCAGCTTCCAGAGATCCACCAAGAAAACCAGGGAACACCATCAACCCCAGGAGTTACACCAGGCAATCCTATCCCACTGGGAAGAGGCACAACGAGCAGAGGACATTATGCACTGCAGCACCATATGACTGTGTGGAAGCCTTCGTGCTCCTAGGACTGAGGTAATGGGGAAGAAGGGTCATCATCTCCTTGAAGCACACATCTGGAGTGCATTTGTGTGCCTTCCAGCCCTGCTTCCCCAGATGGACAGATGCCTGAAACCAGCAGTGGGGTCGTCTGCTGGCGCAAGTGACGCCAGCTCAGCTGACTGCAAAAAATGAGCTGTAAAAGGCACATTTTGCCCTGAATAGCAACAGTAGCTTCCCTGGAATTATTTTTGATGGGAGGTTAAAAAATCCCCACTCATTCAGCTTCCGAGCTCAAAGTAAGGCACAGAGCATTCAAAAGCAATCAGTAATCACGGCAGAAAACTGAACGATGACAATCTACCAACACTGAAATTAAATGTTAACTTTCCACACAAATCCTTTTAGGCTGCATATTTATATATTTAGTAATAAAAACCATATTCATGACCATTGTCAGCTGTAAAAGCTCTACAGTAATAACAACACCACTAATGGAAACTGAAACTGGAATAACATTGCCTGGATCAGTAGCTTCATCGCTGATGACTTCTCTAAAATGATCCTATTTTTCTATGCAAAAGACATTAAACTCCAGAAGAGTCCTACAGACAGACTGAGGATGTACCTGATAGAAAAACCATAGCCACACTTCCCTCTGAGTTTTTAAATCAAAGTGCTTACATGATGCTGCATGATGACCCATAATTAGTACAGTTTTGAGGCAGCTTGTCTGCTTTTAAGGATTCAAAGCATGACTGACAAGGTGTTTTTATATTCAACCACAACTTCCAATTACAGATTGTCTCCAGGAGAGATCTTTCTTCCCAATGAATAGGGAAAAATAGCTTTAGCATTACCAGAATGGACATATTGCCAGACCCCTTTATTTCTTTCATGTAGATCTGATCCAGCATCAGTCAGAAGCGTTAGTAAACACAAGCAATCTGTGCTCTCACTTTTGGTACCATCTTCCACAGGTACATTGTGAAAAGCCTCCAAACCTGCTGATTGAGGCTTCATCTTGCAAAGTACCAGAATTATATTAAACAGTGTCTATGAATGAGCTAAAATGCTACTATTTTAAGTGGGAAAAAAAAATGTAGAGAAAGATCTTAATAGATATTCATTTATTCTCTCTCAGCCATGCAGGAAAGTTCATGACTCATGACAAGGGATGAAGGATGATGTATTTTAAAGCCAGAATGTGAAAGTAAATTACACTTTTAATTGGGAATTCAATTTTTCCCCATCAACTCCAAATATCAGAGTACACGCCTGTCTATCATTTACCACTGAAGACTGACAAGACGTCCTTTAGGAGGTGCAAATAAATGGGGAGCTTTGTCAAGTCTCTTAGTTTTTCCTTAATGAATTATTTAACTTTGTCTTCACAAGTTAAGCAGCAGTATCTACATTCTGTCAGCGTCTGGTATGTCATCCCCAAAAACGTGTTGCTGTGGCAGATCAGGCTCTACATGCACTACAAATACCGAATTTGAGATCAAATCCCCTTTAACTGGGTATAAAAGTACCGCAAGTTTTGAGATTGCCAGAACACGCTTGTTGCGATTCTGTCTGCTTCTGGTTTTGTAACTGGCTTTTTGTGATTTGGTTTCTGATATTATCTGTGACAAAGACATTGACAATCTCAGATGGGACAGTGCTTTCCCCCATATGTACAATACAATAGTGTGGAAAACAGTGGAAACTTTCCAAAGCCAACTTGTCACACAAAATCTGAGCTGTGGAGAAACCCTGGGGTAAGAGGAGGCATGAAACTTGTAGATGCTCCCAAAAACCCTAATGAGCTGGGTTAATGGATAGCATTTAAGCACACTTAAATCAGGACTTCAACACCACAGCATTGTGTCTCCGGATTAAGGGTTTACAGAGCTGAACCTCAAATAAACCTCTTTCAAATGCAAGTGTTTGGGAAAGAAATCACCCCTCATACCTTTCCTTTGTCTATGGGGCTCAGCCAGGCCAGTCAGCACTAACCTGGATGTGGAATGATAACTGGAGCATCAGCAGGGAAAAGGTGCAGGACTCCCTGTGTGATGTCTAAATCTCCCAAGGAACGGCATACAGTGAGAACTTGGCCTAGGTGGAACTCAGTGATAGGTAAACATGGATACCTACCTGGGTTTTCTCATGCAGTTGCCACCTTGAGATTTGGAACTAAATTGCCAACCCAGCTCTGGCATTGCTATCTCATGTACTTGTTCAGGAGTATATGCAGTGTAAATAAATACAGACTAGGATAAAATATCCCGTGTCTGTGTCAATTCACTTCTCCCCCACTGAAAACACAACCCATGTGTGGAGCCCAAGCTGCCCTGTCGTGCTGTGTATTGCTATTGTAGAAAAGCATAATCAACGCTGTATTTTAACCAAACTGGAGGCAATTAGTTCCCCTCACTCCTCAAAGACCTGAGCTACAGATGTTCTGCCTCCCTTGCCAGAGCGAGGGACTTGAAAACTATCATAAACAAGCACAGCTCATTTAAAAGAATCATTTCATCTTGAAAGGGACACATCTCTCTTTTTTATGCCTGTGTAAATCAAAATGGGCTTGATCGATTCTGCTGAAAGTTCCACAAAGACGCGACGTGTGTGCTAAGATGAGGCAAGAGGAATTTCCACTCGGCTGAAAACAGAGAATTGAGTCCTACCCTCATGGAGCTTTCTTCTCAACATATTCCTCTCTCGTTTCTACCAGTCTAACTCCATGCAGATTATGCTCTTTCATTGTTCATGGGTTCCAGAGTCTGCCCAGAGAACCAAGACTGAAGCAACCACAGGTTTGGGATGAGACAGCTCACAAAGCCCTGGGGACACCTGCAGCTCACAAATCACATTAAGACAGAAGCAGAACTTATGCTGCCCCCTGTTATTAAGCAGAAGCTCCAATTGGGCCTCACAGAATCACAGAATGGTTTGGGTGGGAAAAGACCTTAAGATCATCCAGTTCCAACCCCCTGCCATGAGCAGGGACACCTCACACTAGGCCATGTCACCGAAGGTTCTGTTCAAACTGGCTTTGAATACTGTCAGGGATGGGGCTGCCACAGCTTCTCTGGGCACCCTGTGCTAGTGCCTCAGCACTCTCACAGTAAAGAACTTCTTCCTTATATCCAACCTGAACTTCCCCTGTTCCAGTTCAAACCCATCACCCCTTGTCCTATCACTGCAGTTCCTGATGAAGAGTCCCTCTCCAGCATCCTTGTACCCCCCTTCAGATACTGGAAGCTGCTCTGAGGTCTCCATGCAGCTTCTCTTCTCCTGGATGATCAGCCCCAGCTTTCTCAGCCTGTCTCATCACTTCACTTGAAGTAAAAAATTAAAAAGACCCATACTTACAACACGTTTATGCTCTTGTTACACTTGCTGTACACACCAGAACGCTAATCATAACAGCCCTAAGCAACCCTGCAGAGCCTTAGCATGCTCCTTGCTCTATGGCTCTATTAGGTAGGAGTGAAAGGGTGAATAATAATATTCACAGCTTCCCTGCCGACAGGAAAATGTAAATATTTCTTTAAAGGGCTTACAAGACAAACGTACAGTACATTTGAAAAATGTCCCTCTCAGTATTTAAACGAAATCCTCCTTTTTCACCTGACAAACCTGACCTTACAGCATGGCAGCTAAGTGAGCCATTCATTTCACTTCAAAATCTCACTCCTCTGTTTAAGAACCAGACCAGCTGACAAACAGGATGGATAATGTGGTCTCTTCAGAAACATTTTTCTGTGATTTAGCATGATTAAACCTAACATGTGCTTCTGCTGAGCCCTCGGCCAGCATGTGGAAATCAGGGGATAAAGAAGTCTCAAGACAGTTCTCAGCCTCAGTAAGATGGAGAAAACTGGAATTCTAGAGTATTTATAGAATCATGGAATAGTTTGGGTTGGAAAGGACCTTAAAACTCAATCAGTTCGAACCGCCTGCCACAGACAGGGACACCTTCCACTGGAGCCGGTTGCTCCAAGCCCCTGTGTCCAACCTGGCCTTGAACACTGCCAGGGATGGGGCAGCCACAGCTTCTCTGGGCACCCTGTGCCAGTGCCTCAGCACCCTCACAGGAAGAATATTTTCCTTATATATAATCTAAACCTCCCCTCCTTCAGCCTCAAGTCATTCCTCCCTGTCTTGTCACTACAACAACCTGGTTTTCACCAACCTGCTCTTCCAAGAAAAGAGAAAAGATAGTCCAGCCATTGAGACCACTGACTCGAAATACATCCCCAGGGGCAACGCAGATGAAGGAGTTTGGCTATTCACTACAGCCACAGACAGCAGGACAAGAAGCAGTGGTTTGCAGTGGAAGGAGGATCAGGCTCTCCACACCATCAAGGGGCAGAGCCATCACACAGATGAACCTGCCAAACTGCAGTTTAAATCAGATCCTTCCTATCCGCAGATTGCTCTGCAACACTGCAAGCATGCATTTGATTTGATTTGTGCAATTTTAACACTCTACAGCACGCTCTTAAGTAGGTGCTATGTTTCATCTGAGAGGTGAAGAGGATGACAATAGTTGTATTTTGGGATGGGTGCATTATTATTCGGTAGTTTATCTACAATTAACATCTGAAGTTGTATTTTACACTTAAAACCCAAACAAAAAAGCCCTTTTATACCATAAATGTGCACAAATACAACATAATCATTGTCACACAAGGGCAGCAGTGTAAGCCGCTGTGGCTCACGCTCCTTTACAGCATGATTTATCATTTAATATTCCTTGTGATTCTATGTGCCTAGCAAAAAAATATTAACTAAAACATATCAAAGAGGTTCCCCACATATCTCAACCTCAGGAATGCAGCTTTCCTGGTCATAAAGACTGGAGAGCGAGCATCTGTGTTAGCACAGCTAATTAAAGTGTAAGAAAAACCTCTCTTCTATCTGACTTGTGAAGTTGATAACACGTAAGTTATAACTTGTATAAGACATGATAAACTCTGTCCTTCACCAAAAGAAATGCACTTCTAACATGACTTACTGTAAACAGATCTCAGGGTCTAGCAGCTTCTAATCAGAGGCAGCTCCGTAATGGACTTGTTGAGCGGTGACATTTCCTACAACACTTGGCACACGTTGAATAATGATGCTGTTGTGCTTAAACCAGATAAGGTTCAATACTAACACAGGGAACAAAGTGTTGGGGTTTTGACTGCATTAAGACACAATTTACAAACACGAACCTGAAATGTTTGACATATGAGGGAAGAAGACCCACCACACCACGAGAACACTGGAAAGGATCTTGGGCTTCAAACTTTAAGTTTTAAGGGGGAAAACTCACTTTAACATCACCTTTGAATGAAATGACTCATCACTAGTCAGTCAAAAAAGAAAAGAGTCAATGGCTACAACTGATGGCCAAGAGGCCCGTTCAGATGGGACACAAAGATGGAAGGATTAGTGTACAATAGCTTGGTTCCCTCCAGCTCATGGGGCTCTACCCCCCGGCGAGGAGCTGACATGAGAGGATAAGACAACTCCATTAAGGAGCCCGTATCACTTCTCCGCAGCGTTCCCCACAAGCAGATGGAGCAGCTATTTAACCAAATGCACCGTGACTCCTGGTTTATACATGAGCATCTGGGATGTTTCCTGACGTGGGGCGATGTACAATGTACTCCGATTTATCAACTGTCCCACGTGCAATTAAAGATCCAGATAAGTAATTCCATGGTAAAGGCCCCTTGGCTGAGCTGAAAAGCACCAAGGCGTGAGGGGTCAAGTGTTTCTGCGGGGTTTATATTTACCAAACAGAGCTGGCTGCAAAGGAATGTCCCCATTGAGCTGCAGCAGAATTAGGTCCGAGGAGGAGTGAGCTGAAGGCACTAGCTGGATAGCTTAGCAACCTCTTTGTTTCAACTGAAACGAATTTGAATGTAATGTCAGAGGTATTAAAACAACCCTCTTTATTGCCCTAAGAAACAAAATAGAGATGTAGTTAGAGCTGTATAATTTCCTGCTAATACACATTTTGATCTGAGGATAATGTGCAGTATCACCATTTTTCTGCGCATTCTACAAAAGGCCTCTAATACCTTAGAACCATTTAATCAACATCCTATGCAGGCAGTGAAGAGATAATTGAAATATAAGTACTGTCATCCATATCCCCTTTGGGAAAGTGACACAGTAAGCATTATATCATTCCATTAGACCATCCTTTGATGTGGGTTTTATTCTCATTAAACTATGTTTTAGCCTCAAGGTTTCTGCCCCCCCACACACACACTTCTCCATGACGTGACCGTGCCAGAAAACCCTCACCCATCCCGCTGTTCAAAGGGAAGAAGTACATTTTTACAAGCAATTGTACATGTCAGAAATATCAAGCTGCCTTCTTAATTTCTTGTTTACCAAACAGAGTCAATGACAGCTTCTGGAAAGCACAGGGTGGAAAACAAACCCAGGGAAGCCAGGGGGGTGGTGGTGGGGAAGGAATGCGTTTACTTGTTTTCAAATAATAAAGCCTGAATACAAGCAGGAATACAAAAAAAAAAAAGGCAGCCATGGTGGTGTCTGCTTTGAATTGCGCCCTGTTTAAACAAGAGGAAAGCCTCCCACTGCAAAAAGAAACATTTTTATCATTCACAAAGATCTCAGGGCAGTCCCTTTAAAATGAGGTATTTTCTAAACAAAATAGTGGAATGTTTCCCTGCAGGGAACGAGCATCTGATCCCTTAAAAATGATTATTCTTGAAGAACTGTAGATTTATGGAGGTTTTGTTTTATTTAACTTAAGTCGAATGAAACCTGTCTGAAATGACCACCCAAGGGAGCAGCCCAGCCAGCCTAAGCACAGGCTGCTCTTTAAATGGGAACCAAAGTTGTACCCACACCCTTGGGGAGGTTTTAAACTCCTGGCTTAAAGCAGGGCTGGCTAAACGCTTAATGCAGGCTTCAGCCTAAGCCGAGGACATGGATTTCTTCTCACTTACATCAGTGGAGCTCCACTAACATCAGCAGGAACCTTCCGGATTCACATTAGTGTTAGCAAGCAAAGAATCAAGCTAATTACACCGAGTTATCAACAGTGATTACAGGAGGATGTTTTTCCTTAAGATGCACACAGATTTGTTCAGCATGTTCTGGTTTTGTTACACTTATAACTGTAAGCTCTACTACAGGTAACTGAGAGGAAAACTCAGCTTTACATAGAGCTACTCCAGAGTCATGGTGTGGTTTTGAATAAATAGGGTAAGTTTGACATGTTTATGACTGTCCAAGTTACACAGTTGCAATTATAACTACAATTAGTTAATATAAGAGAAACGTCACTAACTTAGGAGGTCTTTTTGGTCTCATTCTTCAAGAGTTTGGCTTATAGCTTAAACCGATCAAAGTCAACATTCCACTCTGAAATGTCAACAAGGAGAAAGCATTACTGCCTCCATTAACTGCAATAACCACCAACCCTGACCATAAGCAGCTCATATACAGAACACAGCTCCTTGTGCATTGCTAAGTGAGGAAGTTAATGGGATTCTAGGAAAAAATAGTCCCCAAACAACATGAAGATTTATTTCTTTAAAGGCATCCCAGACATTATCTGTGTTGTGCCACCCTCTGCCACGTTAATAGACTTTAACTTCTTCAAGGGGCAAGGAAAAGCAAGTTTGAGAGTGCAAATATTCCGTGTAAGGAGAATTTAACTAAGTCCTATAGTGCATTATTCTCATACTGAAGGTTATGAGACCAGACTAGATAAAGCCTGAAGCAATCAGGCCTGACCTAAGAGCTGATCCTGCTGTGAGCAGATCTGCAGGACCTCACCTAAGGTTCTGATGCAGGACCATCCTGACACTGCCTGTATAGTGCTTCACAGCCTGGGGGACACAAACTTCAGGTAAAGCAAGGGAGAAACCCCATCCCCACTCCCTGGCAGACCCTGCAACCACGGCTAAAACCAAACCCAAAGGACTTGGCACAGAAAATGGCTGCAAGACACAAAATGGGGTGGGAACAGAACCGAAAGGTGTCCACACAGCCATGACTTGGTTATTTAGAATGTGCTGGTCGAGACCTTTTCCTTTAAGATGAAAAAGTATTCCTGTACAACTATTACATTTTTTATGGGTGCTTAGCACAGCAGCTCCAGCAGTACTTGAAGTTCATAAACCCGGTCACTTTCTAACCGGAGCGTGTGCAGTTCTGTGTAGTGGAGCAATCAAAACTGTCACTTGGTACAATATAATGGAGCAGGACACTTGTCATCGTCGAGGCTAAGCTCACTCAGCCACTGCAGCTAATACTAGAGATTTATTTAAACTCACCTGCAGGAATATTAAATCCATTACCTTAAAAAGCAATAGGAATAAATCAGACCCAACAGGAAACCAGGCAAAGCTGCTGCCATTTCAGTCCAAACTTTGTCTGAGCCCATGAAATTTTTCCTTGTCAATGACATTAATAGCAGGAAAAATAATATCAGCTGTTGTTACAATGCAAAATGCAAACACACTCAATGGGTTTAACACTGCAGCCCAAGTATGACGAACATCTCAAGCTGTTTGGCTTTCCAAACAAGACTTGAGGGGTCAGAGGAGGGAAGGAGGACATGTGGGCAGGCTGGAATGATGGACGGCGTTTAGTGGCATGCTGTGTTTGGGTCTCCTCTTGTTATTTTTGCAACAGGATGTCTCTGATTACTCTCTGAATACAGAATAAGGATGGTTACGTCTCGTTGCTCAAAGGAACCTTTTTTTTCCAGAGCCTTACAAATGAAATAGGACATTGTAAAGCAAAGCACTCAAGGAACTATCGGGTGCTGTTTGTCATAAATCCATCAACAGTGTCAGAAGATTCCCCTGGGGCATCAGACGTAGATTTGGGGCTGGCAAATAAGGTGTGTGTACTCTTGTGCCTATATGCACAGCAGACCCCAGCTCTGCAGAGTCCTGTCATTGCCTGTATGGTTTGATCCAGGCCAAAAGGTATAAAATACACACAGCAGGGCACATTAAAGTATTAAAGTTGATGTGGTATGGAGAGGACTTCACAAAGGATGGAGAACAATCGCTTTTCCAAACCCCATCCTTCCAGAACTGGCTCCTGGCTCACAGGGTGCTGCCTGGAGCAATGGTCAGGCCAAAGCTGCCAAACTTAAACACTTCTTGAGTGTCACCAGTAAGATAAAGATGCTCTGTCCCCAGCCAAACCTCTGATTCACACTCCACACTGCAGCCTTGGCCACAGAGCATTTCTTTGGAAGCTACTGAGGCTCCTCACTGATGCCAAAGGAAACTGCAAGTCCTCAGCAACTTGTAGAAAAGGCTGAGATGAAGGGAACTGGGAACCATGTGATTGTGTATGCAGGGAAACGAGCACACACAAGTGTTGCCATAAAGGACAGGACGTGTTGTTTTTCAAACAAAACCAGGTTTCAAACAAAGTGAAGGCTTCAGGCAGAAAGGAAGGGGAGACATGCTGGAAGCAGGGGCAGTCAGAACTGCCAGCTGATCTCAAACCTAAATAAACTTGGGCTGAAGCTGCAAATGGAGGCCATGAAGTGAAACACACGGGAATCATTTCTCTACACCAGCACAGCATAACATTTCCTAATGAGCCAGCTCCATGAATTAGCTTATCTAAACTAAAGGCGCCAGCTCATCCAGGGACTGGATGACTCAGGAACACCAAGGACCTCTCACTGGGGGTTACCAGCTTGATTCTGGCCCAAGCTCAAAGCGTCTAAGAATTGTCCTTGTGATGCCACAACCTCTATAAAGAATGTCACTGGTCTCAGTGCAGTTTCTCAGTGGGCAGAAGTTCGTGTCAAAGCCATCACCAAAAGCCTTTCCAAGGAGCTGCAGTGAGCCAACATGATGGAGAGTTAACAACCTTCTCACTCTTTCAAAGGAACTTCAGGACTGGACCATGCAAAAACTGCAACCCCACCTGGCCAGTTCTGTAACAAGGACTTATGTGGAATAAATAAAAAGGAAGGAAAGAAATTAAAAGCCACAGGAAATCACAGTGTATTTACAAACAAAGTAGATGAAGAGGGATCGCAAAATGATGCCTCATTTGCACTGGATATCACAGATGTTGCAACACAGCAGAGTTAAAAAAGCAGCAAGCATTTTATGACATGAAGCAGCTAAAAAGAAGAAAATGTCAGAACTTAAATGTCAGACAAATTTGGGGCAAGAACTCTACCCATACCCCAAGCTCTCCGCATTCCTTCCCATAGCCAAGACACCAGCCTCTTACACACAGCTTATCCATCTCGGCCTGGTCTGGTTTTGACTAGTTTTAGCAGAACCATTTAAGGGTTTTCTTTAATCAGCCAGGAAGGAAAACGTTCAAGGAACACCAGGGAATATGTGGCAAAATATAACAAGGTTAGATCACTTGCACTGGATTATTCTCCTCTGGCACACCGCAGAAGAAATAACCCCAGTCAAGGTCTGCATGTTCACGTCTACAGGGAACGAGAGCGGCATTATTCAAGGTAAGTGACACTTTAAAGAACTTTAAATTAGCTGTTGACAGTCAGGTAGATAGATTGATGAGTGATTACACAAAGTCCCCAACATTACCATTTTGTGGTGAAAGCAAATATGAAGGGAGGGGGAAGTAAGAAAATCCATTAAATATGGGTTTGCCAATCCGTGGTGCATTCGGATGACAGTGGAGTTCATTTAAGGACACTGGGAACTTATAAAACAAATTGCTCTCTCCGAATCCAAAGTTGGCAGAAAGTTTCCTAGCTATGTTTTTGACTCCAGAGACACTGCAATGCTAGTACGTTACGACAAAAACAAATACTAGAACATCCCCCCATCATCTTTCTTCCTAATGAGTGCAGCTTCTTCCAAAGCTAAAGGACCACATGCAAGTGGAGCAGCAGCGCGGCTCCCCTGTACAGCATGATTAGGGCTGACTTAGTGTATGTGCAACAGCTGCCCTCACTGCAGTGGTCCCTAAAATATGTTTTTAAGTAAAATTAACTCAACTCAGGCATCTGTAATTAGCACCATCCTCAAGAACAAATGGGACCAAGTTTATTGAAGCACTCTAGCTATTTACAATGAGAGTGAATTTACCCCGAGGTTCACTTGACTATTTTGTCTCAATTTTCTTGTAATTTCATCCATCACATTTTTTTCAGCCCTCCAAAGGTGATGGATAAAACACAGAAATAAATAGGACCAACTGTTCGCAGAAGCCTAAGGGAAAACATAATTTTGTTATAAATAATCCTTGGCACAAATCATGGAAACGCAATACTAAAATTGTTTGTTGAATCATTTATGAATTGGGCCTTCAGATTTAGTTTGCAAATAAGCTGGAGGTTTCTGGTGATGTTCTTTTTCACTTTGCCTTTTTAGCTGGGAAACAGCCTTTGAGAAACTGTACTGACATATAATCCAGAAAACCAAGTGAATCAAGGATTTCTGCTTCATCCAAGGGATTCCCTATGCTAATAAAGGGCTTTATTTGGGAGGTGGAGTAGGAAGGATTCACTTACGGACGATAATAAACTAAATGATGCCAAAATTTTACTTTCTTTTCATAAGGTGCCACCATTGAGAGCATTCACCACATGCAGAAAAGGCAAAGCCAAGATGGTGCCTCACAAAACCACTATAACAATGATTTGCAGCTACCTCTGCTGGGAGATTCCAATGGATGTTCATGTTCTAACAGATATATGTGACTACATTAGGGACTACAGTGATAAGACAAGGGATAATGGGTTAAAACTTAAACCTTTAAACCCATTAAACCTTTAAACCCATTTAACCCTTAAATGGGTTAAAACTTAAACAGGGGAAGTTTAGATTGGATATAAGGAGGAAATTCTTTCCTGTTAGGGTGGTGAGGCATTGGAATGGGTTGCCCAGGGAAGCTGTGAATGCTCCATCCCTGGCAGTGCTCAAGGCCAAGTTGGAAGAGGCCTTGGGTGACATGGTTTAGTGTGAGGTGTTCCTGCCCATGGCAGGGGTTGGAACTTGATGATCTTAAGGTCCTTTCCAACCCAAACTATTCTATGATTCTATTCTATGATTCTGCTCCAACCAATCTATGCATTTGTGTTTGCTCTTAGAGGGGAAATATTGAAGATCTCATAGAATCATAGAATGGTTTGGGTTGGAAAGGACCTTAAGATCATCCAGTTCCAACCCCCCTGCCATGGGCAGGGACACCTCACACTAAACATGTTACCCAAGGCTCTGTCCAACCTGGCTTTGAACACTGCCAGGGATGGAGCATTCACAACCTCCCTGGGCAACCCATTCCAGTGCCTCACCACCCTAACAGGAAAGAACTTCTTCCTTAGATCTAACCTGAACTTCTCTTGTGACAAACTAATGCGTAAGTTCAGTGGAACATGACCACATGCTCCCACATGGTTCATGCAGATGTCACACATGAAGAAATACACAACATGAATGGAAATCCTGCTGTCTTGACAAATTCAGTGTTTCAGAGCACAGCTGATGACCCAAACTCCCCCCATGAAAGTGATAAACACATAGAACTATGGCAAACCAGTGAGGTGCTGAGTTCTTTTGTCTGGATTTGCTATGTTTTGTCACCTGAACAGAAAGAGAAGCTTGGAGATAGATAAAAGCAATGTGAAGACTCGTTCCTCATTAGGCAGAGCAGGTGTGCAGAGCCTTACCTGATCTGTCCTCGCACCAGTGGTCTGTTTTTTGTCCTGTTCATATTTGAGTCAAACGGAACCTCAAAGAACTGTAATTAAAAAAAGAGAGAAGAGGAAGAATCAAAATGAAAGGATGCCGGAAAGGATGCCATGCGTGGAATGCGCTGTCTGCATCTGCAGGTGCTTTCATCTCTAGGTTTGAAGGTTCAGAAATACAATGAAAATGGCAAACGCCTCTGAGGGAGCTTTGATAGTTTTTTGCATGAATGCTTTTGGCATCCCCTTAGAAAGAAAATCACCTGGAGGACACAAAGTTTCTGCAAGTCCCCAAAAGTGAATCATTTGAAGTAGAGTTTGATTCCATGTTCTGTTCTCAACAGGTTTGACACAGCTTTTATATGTACATCGTTACATATACACATCCACACAGCCCCCAGTTTTATATTAATACAAACAGCCCTTGCAAATATTGTGCTTCTGGTATTTAAAAGACAAACACTAATGTGTTTTTCAAGGCCATCTAACTTCTGAGAACCTATAACCCAGCCCAAAATCAATCAACTCTTGTAAAACGCTACTGAAACTGCACCAAGCGTCTAGTTCTAGCAGCAGGGAATGAACACACCATATGGTGTTATTTAATGTCACAACCCAATTTGACTTTAAACACCGCCTGTGGGAAAATTCAGGCAGCACCAGCTTCATGCTAGGAATTCCTGCAGGCTTTTGTATGATCCCTTTTATAAAGGATGCTCCTGGAAATGCACTTTGCCATACAGCAAAGTGCAAAGCCATTTAGGTTTATGTGTGCAAAATAGTAGTAAGAATAATAAGCATATATTTTCCTATAGACAGAGTGGGATGTATTTATAGAAAGACTCTTTTCTCCTGACGTTATGTCTGAGGTTTTTGGGGTAGGATCCCAGTTATGGTGGATACATAGGAAAAGTACCAGAAGAAATCATCATTTCAGACAATCAGCCTGACAGCTCGGCACAGTCACACCGCAGACAGATTTAAGGTGACGTGGTGATAAATGACTACATGATAAAATCTCTGTT
Source organism: Neopsephotus bourkii (assembly GCF_033783945.1). Classification (NCBI taxonomy): domain Eukaryota; kingdom Metazoa; phylum Chordata; class Aves; order Psittaciformes; family Psittacidae; genus Neopsephotus; species Neopsephotus bourkii. The sequence continues at coordinate 7,500,615 of NW_026902223.1, forward strand.
ATTCCAGCAAGCTGATGTAGCCTTTTACGCAACACAAGACAAAATTAAGAAACATCTTCATTCTGACAGTGCCAAGTTACTGGTCTTGCTACTTACTGGGGCTGCATTCCCAAGGGAATGCCTGCAGACAGGGATGTTGGGAGCAGCAGGGACCCATCAGAACCCTATGGGTGCACAGCAGGGGAAAGATGCTTCATTTACAGGCACACAGAGATTACAGGAACCAGACTTCCCATCTATTATTTGAAGTAATGACTAGATAACAATTTGGGAACCTCTGCTGTTGCTTCTACGTATCACAAGCATGGCAAGGACTGGATGCCCATAGATCATCCTGCCTAAACCGGCTCACAAGATTCTCCATTCCTGGTGATATTTTTAGTCTCAGGTTGAATCATTCCCAAGAATAAGGTTATAAGAAAGTCCTGCATGCGTATGAGTGAGGGTGAGTGCCTGTGTTCAAGCCCACATGCTAAAGTTATCCTGCTTAAACAAAACTTGCTAACAGTAAGCTCTAAAGCCAAGAAATTCGGCAGCAGGCATCATCTTCATGTTCTGCCATGCTTGTGAAGCTGTCCAAACCTGGGAAGCAACAAGGGGAGAGTGAAGAAGGTCAAGGAAGCAGCAGCAGAGCCAGCAAGGGGGACTCTGCCTGGGGGACCCCAAACCTGCACTGCCCTGCTGCCATCCAAGAGTAAAACTCCCTGGAAAAGTGTCTGCCTTGTCCCTCTCCAGGGGCTGGCCAACAGACATTAATGGATAATTACTGCCTGTGCTGCATATTGAAGGCCTCAGTTTGCCCATGATGGATCCAAAACTTACCACAATCCTGCAGGGGAGGAATCCTGCATTTGTTACTTTGCATTAAAGCCTGCAGATAAAATGCTTGACAGTTAAGAGATGTAAAAGCAGGGAATTGGTACCATCAAGGCAGCTTTTATTTAGTAGTTTCACAGCTAATTCAGTACAATTTCTTGCCTCCATCTGTGTGGCAGAGCTGGCTGGAGCTACACAGCCCATAGATGCTCTGCTCGCAGCGAGCCTCCCTCAGGGGCAATTGGATGGAGCCTCAACTCACTTCCAAGTCCTACCAACTCCCCAAGGCCTCCAACTTTATTGCCTATATTCCCGAAGCAAACTCAGGCTTTGCAGGAAGAAAAAGGGTCAGTTTATGCATCATTCACTTTGCTGGAGAAACCTGGTACAGTACCAGGCAACCCTTGATTTCTTAGATAGGCAGCTAACAGTTATCTTTCATCCTCTGTTATCTGCAGCACCAACGCTCTCTCCCAGCTACAACTGAAGTCAGTGGAGAGCCTGGTTCAGAAGAAAAGCACAGAGGAGTCTGTGGGACAGCTACAAGCCCAAAGCACAGAGCACGAAGCTCCCACTTCAGAGGGACTGGTCAGATCTTCGTGGCTACAACACAGCCCTTGGAACGGTGGATGTTTCACAAAGAACCTCTACAGGAAAGCATCCTGAGTACCTTCGGAGAAGGGAAAGCTCCCCGTCTGGATCTGACACCAGCGATTGCTTCTGACAGCTCAGCGTTTTGCTAATGGTTTGTTTCACTGTTACATTTCAGAGACAATTATGTTAAATGAAGAAAAAGATGTCATTTGACATCAGGCTGATAGAGCAATACAGGGAAAATTTCTATAGAGCTAAAGGCTTTTCTCCTGCAAGTATTTTGGGCTCTGCTCAGTTTGGCTTTTTTTTAAGACAGAATTTTTATTCATATTTGCAAAGTCTGACAGCTTTGACCTTCCTTCCAGTTTAAACTTGTGCATGTGAGGAGATTCTGGCTCCTTATTTAAGTATTTAAGCTTATGGATAAAGTTATTCCCTGTGCGGTGGATAATATCAAAATAGCAAGTTTTAAACTCAACATAGCTCAAACATAACTAAAATGAACAGTTGAATGCTGAGAGATTTCAAACTTCTGCAGTTATCATTATAACCCGACAATACCATAACCAATGTATGAAATATTGCTATATTGAATATGATAAGGACTTAACCCCTGAATATAACATACATTTTGCACAAGAAACACTTCTCTGCTGAGTTAAGTAATGAAATAACGTCTGTCTCTGCTGAATACAGACACGGCTGCTCCCGAAATTGAGATTACTGCATGACTTCAGTCTGAATGTCTCACTCTTTACAATGTGACAGTCAGGATAATCTGTTACTGTCAACTGGACGCACGAAGCTACATATCCAATTGAACTACAGTTAAGAAACCCCCTTTCATTTGCAATGCCCTGGATTCCTTCTCTGAGCTAGTTGCTATTACATGTCAGCAAGATGCTGTTCATCAAACTTTTCCCATTTTGCTCCCAGATGTTCAGCAAAATTCTCTCTCCACTTGAAATTATTTTCCCCTGATATTCTAGGAAAAATGGGAAAAATGTGCATCTCAAATATCATCCCATCGGAGGGAAAGAGTGAACTCCAACATACTATCTCATGTTCGGCCAACACAGTACTGCTTGTTTCAGCAAACAGTAAATTCAGTAAGATGAATCCTGGATAGATAAATATTTTAGAAGCACTCAAGAGGCTTTTTCCTCAGGAAGCCTGAATGCATCAGTTCAGCTGGACAAGGCACAAGATTGTCTGCCCTGGCTGTTTGGGAAGGTAGGCATGCAAAGGGCAGACAGAGGGTTAAACCTAGTATTCCCCGAGTGACAGAACTTGGCAACAGCTTTCAAGATCCTAACCTAAATTTTAACCAGTATGCACGAGCATTTAAAACATGATGATGGCAAAAAATAAATCAGGCCAGCGAGTAGTTTGTGGTTCATTTCTCTGGCAGGCTCCTCAGACTCTTTGTGTAGATCTCATCTACTTACTATACAGTAATTATATCTTAAACATCTAACAATTCTCAGATTAGCTGCCACATTACCACTTGTAGCTGTTTACACTCAACTTCTCTTTTATTCCTTCAGCCTCTCCATATTGGGTTGCACTTTGGTTTTAAGTGAAACGTTAAGGAATGCTCAGTTCCTTCAAGCTACCTCCTGAAACAGCAGGGAATGCAGAAGGCAGCTAATCATTCAGAGCTCCTGGGGGACATGTAGATTAATGATTTTATTTGGACTCAGCCAAGATTCCCATAGCATCACCTTGCAGATGGCATTACACTACACTGGCACTTCCAAGGACTAACACGACATGGAAAGACTGAGAGGGCATCCTGTGCCTTTCCAGGACACACTCTCGCTCTGTCTGTATCATCAGTTAAACACCAACACCACTGATTCAGTTTTCAAAGACAGTGGCTGACTATTTGCAGTTAATGAAGGCAGTGGAGCGGATGGAAAGCCCTGAGCACGTGCTGTTTGCCACCCGTGGTCATTCCTGCGGGAGGGATTTTAACTACTGAATTATGACAGCCCAAAACCTTTACTCCTGTTCACACAGAAACATAAATAGAGTGCATTAAGAGGAACAATATGTCATTCAGTTTATCAAACAGATCACCCACACTCAGGCTAGTAAACGTCTCTCATACACCGCTATGGATGGAGAGCATCTGGAGCACCAGCCTGGTCCCTGGCCAGGGCCAGCTCTGATCTGTGACACATGGAAACAGCAGTGGCTGAAAGAGGCACCCAGTCTTCCTTGTATTGACATAACATTTTACTCTAATGCTAAACACATATTTACATCAGAACCGATAATCCTGTGAGTCTAAAGACGGAGCAGAACCCTGCTATTAAAAGACAATTAAATTCAAAGCAACTCAAGAGGTCTTCCCAATGCAAAACCACTCCTGCGTCTGAGCAGGCTCCCATGTGATCTCTGGCAGCAGAATTGCTCTCAGGATGTATGTATTTCTCTCTGAAGGGCAGTTCAGATGAATCTATGGTATTAATAAGCAGATGAGAAGATGAGGCTGTTGGCAAGGAGCAGTCACCTCCTATTCTGCAGTGCTGCTGGTCTTCATCATCCTCCCTCCATGCCTAGAGAGATGAGTTACAGGGATTGATGTGCCAGAGCCTTGCCTCAGCTAAAATCTCCTGCTGCAGACCCAAGGAAACATTATTAAGCAAATGTAAATAACAACCAGTACAACTGGACTCCTGCCTTGAGCACTTCAATGAATGTCTACAGCCAAGGGTAAAACTGGGCTGGTTTTGCTGAATTAGATGTTCCTGGTGTTCTCCAATTTCCCCTGAGCTACTGTAAGCTCTGATCCTCTTCAGTTCTGCCAAACAGCAAGCTATTAACCAAAAACATCATTGAAACACACACTGGAAACCAAAAAGGCACGTGAATCAGGGAGGAGTGGGTAGACCAAAACCAAGTGGAGAGTGTGGTGGCAGAGCACAGTCCAGGTACCTGGACAGTAACTTGAGGTTTCTTGGGAAGGTGACATCCAGAAAACCACTCCTTGCAGCTGGAAACACAGCCATTCATCAGGTTTTAGCATTAGCCTTTCACATAAAGGCTCCTGACATTCCCATGCATTCCAAGGAAAGCTGCCATAAGCAGCAGTGGAAGCCCATCAGACCACAAAGAGTTGAGTTCCTTCCTTTGTGAGTGCTCTTCCCCTCCACATTACCAAATTATTCCTACTTCTCGTGTTTTCAGTGATTTATCTTACATTGTGATAAAGTAATATATAATTACATAAAAGGAGAAGAAAAACATAACGTATAATTTTGGGTAAATAAGATCAAAGTCAAATTATTATTATAGGTTTTCTTCTGCTTTCCTCGCAATCATTTTTATATGAAAGCAACAACGAATAATTAAAGTGTATTACAAAAGTCTTTTCATTCAATTGTACACAGATGTGACTGAAGGAAAGGCAAAGGGAAGGATTTTCAAAAGCACTCATGTACTGATCTAACACGATTCTCACTGAAGTCAATGGCAATTTGATTTCAATGAGAGCACAGACAGACCAACAGCGAGTGATTCTGAAAATCCCACCCTAATTGTACAAACAAGGGAAGGCTTTAGAGATTGCTGGCTTGGAGATTGTATATTTGAGAATCATAAAGGGCACACAGCACCTGTTTGTCTTCAAGATATGAAAATAAAGCAAGGCAAATATTTTAAGGATTAGAAATGGCTTTTTTCGTCTTCTTTTTTTTAAGGCAGTATCTGAAAACCCTCTGGCTCTGCAGTTCCCACTCCAGCTATGGATCTGCTTTAATATTTTCCATTTCAAAGGGGATTCTAATTAAAAACAAGATTGATGCAAGCCCGAACAATGTTGCTTACAGATAGAGAAGGGCAGCTAAACCCCACACTGTCATGTCACAGAGAACCCAAGGAAAGTCTGCTCAGGAAGGCATCTACCACAGTTTAATTTATGAGGTTTTTAATCAGCTTCCACAAAAGACACATTCTTCTTATTAGCCAGTGTGCAAAGCCCATTGTTGTGCATAGGGAAGAGAACAGGAGGTAACTGCAAAGAAAATGTGGATAACCTGCCATGTTAGAGATACATTTTCAGGATGGAGAATGCAAAGACACAGTTCAATTAGCACCAATTTGTCCCCTCAGATGTATGACCTGCCCTGTGGGCTGTTTTTAAGGTGACACATTTTTTCCCTGACCACTACAAGAATGTGACTTTCTAGGGATTTACATCAGACATCCAGTGCCACCAAAACTGAGAACCTTTTAGATTTTCCACTGCGCTTGATATTTAAGTGCACTTAACTGGCAGCAGTGTCAGAGCCTGGCCCACTGCTCTGGATTGGTTTTCAGCTCATCTGAATCCTTTTGGTGGGTCTGACCATGAAAACAAGTGCTCATAGAATCACAGAATGGTTTGGGTTGGAAAGGACCTTAAGATCATCCAGTTCCAACCCCTGCCATGGGCAGGGATGCCTCACAGTAAACCATGTCACCCAACGCTCTGTCCAACCTGGCCTTGAGCACTGCCAGGGATGGGGCATTTACCACTTCTTTGGGCCCCCTGTTCCTCACCACCCTCACAGTAAAGAACTTCTTCCACATAACTAACCTGAACTTCCCCTGTCTAAGTTTAAACCCACCACTCCTTGTCCTATCACTACAGTCCCTGATGAAGAGTCCCTCTCCAGCATCCTCATAGGCCCCCTTCAGATATTGGAAGGCTGCTCTGAGTCATTAAACTCTTGCCTCTTCATCAGCACTTCAGGCTAATGACATCCTTTGGTGATATCAGAAGTACCACTACATGGAGCTTGGGAAGTGCGGGGCTGTGTTAACACTCAGGAATGTCAAAGCAACACAGTCCTAACAGAGTGCTGCTCCATCCACGGGTCCTGTCCCCGCTGAGGGCTTGGGATGGAGGTGAGGGTGATGCCTGTCACTACTGAAGCCCAGCTGGATGAACACCCTGTGGCTACAATTGTGGCATCCACCTTGGGAAAAGCAGCAAGGGTGGAAGGAAAGAGGCTGCCTGTGGCCAAGCATGGAATTAATGAAGCAGGAAAAGAGAATGAAGGACTACATGTGGTCTGCAGTTGTATGAGTAGCTTTAAATGAAGTAATGGAGCATTTGTACCAAATTATCTACTTTGCCCTTACATACGGCATTTTTCTTGTCTTCATATTTGAATCAGATTTACTGACATCAGTATGTGGGGGAATAAAAAAGCTCTTTAACCTCTCTAATTTCAATGTACCCAATGTCCATGACTTGAAATGGAAGAAGAGATGTCAATCTCCTGTTTCAGTAAACAGGACTCAGGCTGAGTGACCACTAATGAGCTCAGCTCTTCCCACTAAAATCATATTTTGCTAAAAAGATATAGCAATAAAAATGAAATAATAATAAAAATGAACCCAGGCTTTTATCAGTTGTTTCATCTTGAGAACTGCTGACATGGTGAGCCACCTAAATAGCGTATTCCCGAGGCCACACGGAGGTCAGCCACAGCTTGAGGGCAAATGCAAGCTGGATACCACAGACAGGCTTTCACCTTACATGATCCACCTTGGAGAAACAGCTTTCACAGGAAGAAATACTGGTTTCTGGTCAGCTGCCAAAGGCTTCTAATAATATTAAATATTTACCATATCATATTTACCATAGAATATTTAAGTGCTTTTTATTTAGCACACAATCAGTGCAACCACAAACAGCTCCTGACTCTAGCTCCGCTTCCAGGAAGGGACTTGCCCATCCATGCATGCAGGCTCCTTGAACCAAAGGGAGCAATTTCCATAGTGCAGGATGTTCAGTCCCATTCTTTCCTTTTGGACTCAGACTTTGTCACCACTGGGCTCTTCCTTTTCATCTTAAAATGACAACTGCTATAAAATGTGTTTCAGACCTGAACCCCTAGTTAGATAAAACACCTTGTGCCCTTCTCTTGTGCTGGGCCAACTATCTGCATCCACAGAACAACCTGATCTGGCCAGAAATATAACTAATTTCTTTCCGGATCTCACCCAGGCAGGACTTTTGCAAGTTTTTAATGATGACCTACAAGCAGATGTCAGATGCAGAGGTACATACTTCCTGCTCTTCAGGAACTATAGTATTTCTATGTATTTTAGGACCAATTATTAGAGTTGAAGACAAAAATACTACCTTTATGCTTACCAAGATACTCTCTGAACCACTTTACAAAGCCATTTTCCCAGAGATTCCTTTGCATTAAATCATACTTGTCACACAGCCAGCATGCCGTGAGTGCAACATATAATTTAAAAAGCAAACAAAACTTCAAATAACAATCTCTTCACCAAAGATAGGAATTGCACAAGGTCAGTAGCTGGTTTAAGTTACTGTATGTCCTAAAATACATGAGGCCAGGTCCTCTGGACACAGTGCAGCTGCTTTGAGTAATACTGCAGATAAAATCCGATACTGAAGATGGCTTAGATAAATTCCTGTGGTGGAATAAAGTTGTTACTCAGGAGCTCTTGGGGAAGTATTTCTGCTGCCCAAAGCAAGTGCTTAAATCAAGCAGGAGATGCAGAGTCAACCAGGAGACACACATCTCCTCCAGATGGCAAGTGAGAGCAAACAGAGACGGAAGCTTCACTAATTGAGATGCACAGCGTTTATTTCTCTCTAGTAACTACAGAAGGATGCTGAGTTCCCGGCTTTAGCCAGGGCAGTTGTAAAAGGGGCAGGTAACTACACAGCCCTCCAGACTATGAGTATCAGCTGCTTTTCAGTCCCCTGTGCCTACTAAAGAGAGCTATAAAACAAAGCAGCCCCGCTGCTGCTCTGTTCTTGCCCAGGAGATTAGAGCAAGGAAGTGGAAAGGTGAGATTTAAATCACTTCCACACATCTCCCGGCTCCATCCCATGTGTCCAAGATCCAGGTCATTTTAATCAGCTTTTTAGAAATTGTCACTCAAATGATAAGAATACTAATCCACCACAATGTGCTTCCTGCCAGGCACAAGAATATGAATCCATAACCTGTTCTCTCACATCACATGTCGATGAGTTCCCTTTAACTGCTTTAACTGACATGTCTTGTTAGCAACGCTCGCTTTCTTTCAAGCCAGACAAAAGCAGCAGGCTTGCCTGCTTTTGGCTATGGAAAGGTTATTTATGCACTTGCATACACAGAAAATTACTTATTCAAAACACCTTTTAGTTTTGGAATTAAATTCACTGTTTGACTTGAAAGTTCCTGGCACTTGTGAAAAATCCTTTGCTTTGGTCCATCTGTATTGGGCAAAAGAGAAGTCTTCAGCTCCTCCTGGCAAAAACGTTAAGGAAAAAAAACCCCAAACAACACAAAATGAATGAAATCTGGACAAACTGTGATCTAGTCGACAAAAAAGCCTAAATGTGAACAAGGGTGTAAAGCGGCATCAGCGTTCACAGACATGCCTCAGAAACACAGTACAGGAACTGCCTGTCACAGAACTGATTGGCTGGACTCACCCGCAGCTCAAACCTCTCGCTAGAATCATTCCTCACGAGTTTTTCCTTTAAAGACTTGATCTGAGGAAGAGTTTCAAGTCACATTTTTATATATGGCACATTTAGGGCATCTACTGCATCTACAGAAGAGAGTTCACAAGTATCCCCTCTGCATTAAAACTTAAACCCCACTTTTTCCTGTTGTTCAGATGTCTGAAAAGATCAAGGAACCTCTGCGGGGGATGTGATGATTTACCTTTGCTGGCAAGAGAACAGCCTTATCGCTTCACCCCACCATGTGCTCTCGTGCCAAGAGGAACCTAGTTCCTAATATTCTGAAGAGCTCTAAACGTTGAGAGATAGTATCAAAGGCACCTTGATGAGTGCAATATTGTAACTTCATTTGTATGACAATGGATTTGTTGGTATTATTTTTTAATCTTGGCAATAAAGCAAATGAAGAGGAATCCCATTCCTCCTGCTCATCAAAACATGGGGAGTAGATGCTCACAAGACTATAAAGTTTCTGATCAAGCCTAAGGATTTTACCCGTAATGAGTTTTGGTAGGGGGTTTCTCTTCATGATTTTATACAGAATGAAGAGATCTGTCAAATAAAGTAACACATACTTTACAGGTAACAGCACAGAGGTACAACATAACAACAGATATCCAAGGTGTATTTGATCACTTAGCACCAGCTTGGCAGGAAAAAAAAACAGGAACCATCTACTTTGTTCTTTTTGGAAGGCACCAACTGGGACCATTAACTGAGGAAGGCCATCATTATGCTCCTCTGCTAAGGGCTGCATGACAAACCTATATACTGAGAAGTCACATTACAAAGACATCACAAACCAATAATTAGGTCTCACCTTTCCTTCCCCTTTGTTAAGACTGAAAGTGAAGCAAGAGTCTCCTGATGACCCATTAGAAAGCACAAACACCCAAACCTGCTGCAGGGGCATCACATCATCCATCTTTCTAAAGCTGTCAAGAAATGTTTGTCATTCCAATACTGCTTGCATCTCCCAAATGCTAAGATAACATCCCCATCAATCTCAGCTAGAGTTAAAAGAGGAGTTGAAAAATAAATAGTTCTGAGTCATGTTACTAAGAGGGATTCCACACACTATTAATTTTAGCTTGGAAACCAATTAAGACACCAAATCAGCATTACCTCCCCCTTTTTCAAGGTATAATGACCTATTCACTTGCCTGAATTTATTTATTTTGTGACAGTGATCCTTTCAAATGCATTAGAAGCTTAAACAACAATCAGTTTAGTGCTGGCTTCTGGCAACAGGAGAATTTCTGCCAAAAGGAGGTCAAAGATACGGACAAACCAGCATGATTCTCTCTCTTTTAGAAGGCCATTCTTAAAATAAAAGAACAGCAGTAAGAACACCATGACATGTAAGCAGAACTTATCCTAAGCACTGCATGAGCATCAATATGTCGGAATAAATCTGTGCTTTCCACTCAAAGCCTGAGGCAGCCCCTGTCCCCTTCAATCCAACTGTGGCTTCTTGGTCACCAGTGCCACAAGCTACAGCAGCACTTTTCTACATCAGAGCAGCAATGGAGTGATGGGAGTCTGCAAAACTGCACAATCCTCCTACAAAAGGGCTGTTAAAGCACAAACTTGCTGCTCAACCAAAGGGCTCAACGCTCCCGCCCGGCTCCTGGAGCTCACGCGATGGATATTACCTCTACCTAGCAGCGACTTGCAGGAGCTTTTTAATATTGACAGGGAAATGCCACCCTTGTCAGATTTGTCTTCCACGTGCCTCAAATGTCACCCTTATTTACTAAGTGCTAGTCCAATATGAAGTTTTGAGTATCTGGGGGGGTGGTGGTGGAATGATCAAGCCTATACCTCAGTGACCTGATTTCCCCTGGGAGCCAGTATTCATCTGCGAGCTTCTCGGGGGACTACTTCAAATAGTGTCACCAGAGGGATCTGGAATCTTTGACTACATAGGTCTGGCTAAAGCTGGAGGGTTGGGGCTAGTGCTTTATTCATTCACAAAGTAAAAAAATCACTGGATTCAACAGGGGAGCTGGCTGAGAATCTTTGTGCAAGGGGTCAAAGCCAGACTCTGTGTTCTGGCAGCTATTCTCCATGGAACTAAACCCAGAATCGGTGATAACGGAGGTGTGTTACGGTTCTAGTCTTGGACCAAAACTTTTATTTAGGAAAGTAGGAATATATACACAAGAAGACAAAAGATCCAAAGTCCTACATCAAGGTACCACTGATCAAAGCAGTCTTTCATTGCTAGGAAGTACAGGGTAAACCACAGAATTTAAGTTGCTTGTGCCAGAGCCCAAATCAGTACACGATGCCACCCATCTCATCTATGTCTCTATGGACAAGCATACAAAATTACTACATAAAAAGCTATCAGGTCCTCTCAAGGAAGGACTGTAAAATCAAATCAGTCACTCTCACGGAAACACTTGAAATAAAACCAATTATTACAAAGTGGAACTAAAAATGAACATTATTGCATTTGTATGACCCAAAAAATTTGTATTGAAATGTCTACTTGAGGGCCAGATTTCAAATTCTTCAGTGAGGAAAGTGTGTGTGTAGATACCTGCTTCTTACAAAACAAAAATACCCATAAAAGACATTGTGAGAAATAGAAAAACCTGCTTTAAAATTCACATCCTACTAAAATTCAAATGAATTTCCCTAGGTAGGCAAGTCCTTAAATGTATACCTCCATTTAATTACGCTGCAGTTCCTGTATAGACAAGTCCCAAGATGCTCTTAACATGATAATCATTAAATATGAAGTGGTGAATTGCAACATTTAGTAATGCTCTTTATGAACCAAGATTTATAGAGGAAGCATGAAATAAAACTAGAAGAGCACATGGTTACCATGTCTGCTTGTTGTACTGATAAAGAAAAGGCAGATATGAAAATAGCCATTGAAGATTATGAATAGCTGAGCAGCAAAACCTCTGCCGAAGGTAATTCTCAGCCCACCTACTTACTTAATCCACATAATAGAAGTATTAAAATTAGAAAGAAATCTAATTACATTTTACAAGTCATTTAAACACTGAACACATCATGAAAATAATTGACAGGCTTGTGCTATTTAATAAATACAGTTTTGTGCTTAGCACTACACTTTAGCACTTGTTTCAACCGAGTAGTGAAAAGGTGAGGTAGAACTCTTAGTTTCACTATAAAGTAGATGGATAGATAGATAGATAGATAGATAGATAGATAGACAGATAGATAGATAGATCCAGTTCTGTTCACGGCTGCAGAAAGGATACAAAGGCAAAATATCCCATAGCATGGTCCCAGGAAAAGGGGAAAAAAGGAAAAGTAAATGATAATAATAAAAAGGAATAAAATAACTAGAATCAGGCAAGAGAAACTTCGAGCACAAGTGCCTCATTGCAGCAAAACGCAACTTGGCAACTCTCTCTAAACATATTCTGTTACAAATAAAGGCTTGAAATATATTTTCTACCCTAAAAAGTACACAAAGCAGGTTTGGAAGTTTGCTCAGGGGGTTTATAAGCACTTCATTTACACACAAGCATATGCAATTGCTATCTAAATATTTACAGTTTGGCAGTTGGCTCTCCCAATCTGCATGGGTTTTCTCTGTTGGGCTTCACCGGCGCTGTTTGCTCTGAATTTCCCCATTTCCAGATGCTTTGCTCATACAGCCTTGATGGAGAACAGTTGTGCCTATTAGCAGACAAGCTGCTGACAACTAAGCCGAGCTTCTAAAAGCTGGCAGAGAGATAATCTGGCACTGAGATCTGATAAGTTGAAAGAGAGGAGGCATGGTGGCCTGCAAACACTGAGGAGTCAGAGGAAAACCTAGTCAAGCCCTGAGCCTTTCCTTAGGATGCTTCTCATTTCATTCCAGAGTACTTCCGTCAAATCAAGGCAAAATCTCAATTTAGTCAACCATCCCAGCACCACTCAGTTCTTACTGGGCATAGCCTTTTGTTAGAAAAAAGGAAAGAAAATGTTGTTCCATGAAGTTACAGCCTCCAAACTAAATTACCTTTACAGATATATTTAATAGAGATGTATTTTTAAAGGGCTGTTTCTCCTGCTTAATTGTTTAAGATATGGCAAAGACATTTTGCTGTACCCTCTTGTCTTTCCTTCTCACAAATAAAGAGAGCAGTAAAGTGTAATCTTCATTTTACAGAAGATACTCTTTTGGGGGAGGAAGAAAAGCAAATGGCACCTGGGAGGGCAGGAGATGTGCATTCACACCTCTGAAACTCCCTGTACACCAGTATGCCTGATATCACCAAGCCATGGTACAAAGGACATCAGACCAAGTCAATCCCAGTACAAACCAGCAAGGTCAGCAACGTGTCATCGCTTCAGCCACTGGGTTCCCGATCTCCCTTCTCGCATGGTTCTTCACACCATGCGCATCACATGGTGAAGGATGTGCAGGAGAAAAACAACCCCACGGTGCACCCCCAGCTTGTATTTTCTTGTATTTAGGGCCATAAAAATGATCAGAGGGCTGAAGCACCTCTCCTATGAGGAAAGGCTGACAGAGTTGGGGCTGTTCAGCCTGAAGAAGACTCTGGGGAGACTTTATTGCAGCCTTTCAGTACTTAAAGGTGGCCTATAAGAAAGATGGGGAGAGATGTTTTATCAGGGCCTGTTGGAAGAGGATGAGGGGTGATGGTTTTAACCTGTAACAGAGGAGATTCAGGCTGGATGTGAGGAAAAATTCTTTACAATGAGGGTGGTAAAACGCTGGCACAGACTGCCCAGCGAGATGGAGACATTCAAGGCCAGGCTGGATGTGGTTCTGAGCAACCTCATCTAGTTGAAGATGTCCCTGCTCACTGCAGGGGGTTGGACTAGATGATCTTCGAAGGTCCCTTCCAACCCAAACTATTCCGTGGTTCTGCTGTCCCAGTCTCCTATTTCAAGGTAACACCAGAGATTAGAGAGAGCTTCAGTTCTATCTCAGTATAAACTTGCTGGAGCAGGTCAGTGCAACCAGCACAGGCACACACGGAGCTTGTCCTGGTCTGGCCTCACCAAGAACAAGTTCAGGCAACGTTATGCTTAATCTCTCCCAGCAGTAATGTCACCATGACTTCCCAAAGGATGAGCCGTAGCAGCGCTTCCCGGTGCTGTGCCAGACCAGACAGTGGTTTTATTCAGACAGTGATTTTTCTTTAGACAGCACTGGAATCCTTCCAGGAGAGATAAAATCTGATTTCTTTTTCCATGCAAAGAACTGAAATCCTCATCAAAAATATAAGACATCATTTATATTCTGATCCTCCTCCTCAGGCAGCCAGATTTGGCCACTGTTGAGAGACAGAATTTCTTTGTTTTGACCCCAAATGACTTTCCCAATGCATCTTACAGGTGAAGGGGATTCCTCCCTTCTCCTGCTGCTGCCCTCCCACCCACTTCCTTAATTAAAGATACTAAGGTTTTACAGAAACCATGTTACAGATTAAAACTGCACTGTGATGCATGAAAATAAGTATGTGGATAGGCTTGGGAAAAGAGACTGGTGGCAATTACTTCAGGGTTTATTGAGACTCCTTAATTTGTTTTAAAATAGATAGCAAGGAAGGTTAATGCTATTGAACAATAAAGGAGAGGAGAACAGTGCGAGGAAATGCATTCCTCACTTGTGAAGGAACACGGGTTCACAGGCTGCTCCATGACAGGGAATGCTGCCATCCCATCAGAGAGCTGGCAGGGATCTCTTCCAGAATGCAACTAATTAGAAGTACCTTTTGTAAAGTGACACAGCAAATGGAGGTGCTGTTAAACCAGAACTATCCGAGTTCAAAGCCTCAGGAGAGCCAGGGCCAGCACCCTTGTTCTGACTGCGAGCGCGCGGGGGTTGCTGCTCTCCCAGACATCAAGGCATTACCAACCAGCCAAGCTGCCTCCACGGTCAGGTTCATCCAAATACCTTTTCCATGAACTAATCAAATAAGCACTTATCAGCTGAAAGAGGAATACACAAATCTAAGGGGGTTTATGTAGGAGTTTCTGCCTTCATAAAGAGTCCTGGAACTTCTAGTCCAGAAGGTCTTAGATTATCACGCCGCAGCCAGGCTAGTACAAAGCATCCTTGATGTCTAGACCAAATGAAAAGATTAACAGGTCTGCCCCAAGCTGATTACACCAGGCTCATAGTATTTTTCCAGCGGATGCTTTCATAATTAAATATCAAGTAACAGGAGGCACTTGAACATTTATGTCACCCTCACCTATGCAAATAATACAGATTTTGCATGGAGAACTATTAAACATCATTCTGTGGCTGTAAAACTATAAAGGATTAAATTTGTCCTATGGCTGTAGCAGCAACCTGTCAAGCTGTAAAGAGAAATCTAGATTCCAGTGAAGAGGTTCCCCCGGGAATGCCGCCTATTGGCAAAGCAGAACAGCAATCACATTATGCCTGTAACTAATATGGACAAAGTGGAATGAGTAATAAAAGTCAACAAAAAAACAACTTCCACTCTGATTAGCGATCACAGACTAATAGGCTTCCACTGCAAGTTACAATTAGGTGGCACCATCAATCCCTCAGGGTACCTCCAAGCAGCAGGCACTGTTACGGAGCCCTCAGGGCTACTTCAAGAGAGGGATTTCTACCCTAAGCTTTGCCAGGGTCCAAGGTTCCTCCAATGCAGCAGTTATGTTGATACAGGAGAAGTGCAAACCACGTAACACAGCACTGAGCACAGGGAAGGGTCTCTAGGGCAGCTCCTCCATTCTCCCAGTTTTGGTATAAGGTCAACTGTCTTGGTCCAGGCAGGTCTATCAGCACTTTGGGATGCAGAAAAGTGACAGATTTTAGCTGGTGTGAATAGCTGCCTGCAGAATGCAAATACATCACACTTGAAACCCAGACAGGGCCACTCAGAGGAAAAAATACCAAACCCTAAGACTTCCAAATGGAGTATTTAATGGCGAAATAAACAGACAAATAATGGATCTATTCAACAACAACCCTGCTTTCTTGGTAATATCATTAAAACACAAGACAAGAGGCCAGACTTTTACAGGGACTTCTTGTTTTAAACAGCTGAGTGCAAACCTTGAGCAAGTTACTCAACCCTCCTGCAGAAGAAAGTGCCCCCTTGCTAAATAAAGCTGATGGGGCTGTGCTGCCTCTGATACACAAGCAACCATGGCATCTGAAACGGATTACAGCCTCATAAATTGCTAAAAGGTTCAGGATAGCTGGAAACCTTCATCTAATTTCCAGCTTAAATTTACACATAGCTAACTTATGCCCATTAGTTCTTTTGCCAACATTGCTCTACACCCTAGAACAGGTCCTTTTCCTCTGTAGTATGTCTCCCTTGACATACCTGTAGGGCAACCATAACCCCATGCAAGCCAAGCTCTTGCAGCCACCTCTTTAAGCCTGGCTCCTCATTCCCTCTCACATCTCAGCAAGTTCTTTTCAGCACCTGATCCCATTTGAATTCATTCTTCTTGCATATGGGAGCTCAGAACGTGCATAGATTTCCAGATGACTATCTGTTAATAGCATTAATAGTTCACCACCTCCAAGGAAACGCCTTGCTTAAGAGAGTCAAGACTGCATTTGCCTTTTTCCAGGTACTGCACAGTCATGCTCTAAGAAAAGAAGATATTTATTATTATTATATTATTATTCAGTATTTTCTGCCCGAGAAGCCTTCAGGCTTGATCCAAGAGTAGATAAGACTCTAAACTAGAAAGCATAAAACCTGGCTCTTAACCTAGGTCATGTATTAATAGCCCACAGAGTGATCTTGAAGAAGTCACTTATGTTCCTTTATTTCCTTCCCATGCTTGCCTATTTAAATCCAGACCTCACTGAGGACAAGAATCACCTCTAGTTAACTCAGTGCCTCATAAGGATCCTGGATCCAAGGATTCCATGGCTGGAAATCTTTATGTTGGAAGGTGTCATGAAAAAGTCTAACTCCTGATTATTTAACTGGTTTGTCATCATTTGGAATAACATCCATATGAGTACACACAGAGTATGTGTGAGATGGGGTGGGATTAGTAAATGCAAGGGCAGCTGCTAACAGCACACTGAATCACAGCAAAATCCAAAGGCATTGCCAGGAACTTCCAAGTTTTCTATGATTTTGGTGAATATTCCCATAAAACATCCATTCCTGAGGAACCTTTTGGGAGACTGCAGCAGGTGTGAAATGTACTGAAAGTCAAAAGAAAAGCTGGATTTGGGGAGACATAAATTCACTGAGCAATTTGCAAGCTCTGCCGTTAAAACCGGCATGGATGGGGACGGCGCTGGTTAGCATTGCTCCGGGCTCCCAGCATGCTGCCCTGGTCGTAAAAGAAGGATCGTGAACAGAAGATGAATCTTCTTGGGTATTTTTCAGTAGTTTTTATGAATTCTGCAAACAGACAGTCAATCATCCCTAGGAAAGAGCTAAAAACCAGGAAAAACCCTCTTACTTAAGGTTACACTCTGCAGAGGAAACCAATCCTTCCAAATGTGTCACAGGACACGCGAGATCCAAGTGTTATTATTAATATACCATCAAGTTTATCAGAGACAAACTATATACTTTATATGTATATTTGGTATATACTATACACCAACTGATATCCAGACAGGAATTTGATGTCTCCTGGGAAGAGTGTGTTCCTATCACCACTTGCACAGGTTTCAACTTCTGCACACACACTAAAAGCCCCAGAATTCAGACAACTGGAACCCAAAACAGGTCTCCACTAAACGCAGCCACTAATTCATTTTCTAATTAAAAATGTAAGAGTATAAAGATGTATAATTATATTAAATAGAACTTTATAAATTCAGACGTGACTCTAATATTCTTCTTTCTTTCCTAAGTCATTTAAAAAAAGACACTGGCTGGGAAGAGCCAGGAAGGAGCTGTGGCATTATCCAAGTTTTTCTAGCATTTGCATCAGCACCTAAGGATGTGAGCTGGGAAAACCTTCCCCGTTCCCAGAGCTAAGCAGGATGACTTCCAAATGGCACGTTAAAAACAGAAGGGGTGCTAAAATATCTTTCTTATCCTGTGTGATACTCATGCAGTGCTAACTTGCTTCTGCTATAGTGCCTGGTTCAATCAAATCCCCAGCTCAGATGCACTAGAGGAGCTCCAGAATTGATAGGTGGGACTAACAAAATGCACCCTCAGCTCTGCACAGGCTCTGGCAGTGTAATGCCATGTACTTGCTGTACTCATACACGTGCAAGGTGCCTTTCTGGTGGCAAAGCAGAGCTTCTGAGGCGAGCAGGAATGCTGAGAAGGAAGCTTAAGGGGAAATTTCAATGCAGAAAGCTTCATTTGAGCGCAGGAAATGGCCGATCCTGGTCCTTCTCACTTATCACTCCCACAAAACCCCCATTTCACAGTCATGCTGTTACACTGCCCCAGTATGGTGCCTTTGTGAAAGGTCTATTTTAAAATACACTTTGGCTTCAAGTTCTCTGCTTCAACAACACATTTGCCTGAATTATTGCTAAAAAAAGTTACCCAGCTACCCACCACTTGTCTTTATGGCTCATCTCATCCCCAGTATTTGTAAGCAAAGCAGCCACACTCATTCACAGCTATTAATTTAAATGCCTGTAGGGAAGAAAAGCCTGGCAAGGAAACAACACTGTGTCTGCGGTGGAAATAACTGCAGTAAAGTCAGCAGACATGCTGATAGGTATCACTGATAGGACAAGCCAAGTATGGCAAGCAAAACCTAATTATGGGGAAAGGTTAAGAATTAATAATGCTGGGGATGACAGTTCAGTGGTTTGGGCATCAGCTCCAAAATAACTGGACTTGTTGGGAAGTCAGTGGTTGAATTCCAGAGGGGCCAGTTTAAGCTGTTCATCCCAGTGTGGTGGACAAGCTGGGCTCCAGAAGGGAGCCTGTGGGACATCTAGGCAATGATTTAAAGCCCTAAATCTTAGTCTCAGGGTTATGGGACCATGCAATGATCTCCCCTAAATACCCACTATACTAGGCAGCACATAAGCCCCATCTCTCGGGGGTGCAGTGCCAGTATTAGTGCCTGAGGACACACAGTGACTTGAACCCCATTAATTCACATGTCCCCACCATGCTGCTCCCCTTCCCATGGGTAAAATCACAAGTATTCTCAGTGGTTTGGACAATATACACATATATTTTAATGGCAAGCACAGTGGGCAACAGCCTATTCTTTATTCCAATGGAAAACAAAAGGATTTTTCTGAACTGGGTTTTCCTGTCTGCTACATGACTGCCATTCACATTAACTGCTATGCAGAGTCTAATCCTTATTCTCAAGGCATATAACAACCTGACAACCATTCCACTGTGAACTTTAGTGATGCTTTAAGGAAATTATTTCTTATTGTGGAAAATTACCTGAGTTGTTGTTGTCGCTGTTGTTGTTGTTATTATTAACAGCAATTAGCATTAGACAGCAATACATAATTTCCAAACCCAGATACAAACATTAGCAAAATATTTGCCAGTAGAAAGCCATGTGTTATTCCCATTGTGTGGGAAACAAATTAAGAGAATTCAAATGATTTGTGTCTTTACAACTGGATTGGGAATCTTGCACAAGAGTTACCACGCAAATAGTACATTTGGGATAGTTTCAGTTGACTACAAATGATTCTGAGACTCTGACTCACCCTCAAACAAAGTACACTTAGTGTGAACTCTCGTACAGGCAGACTGTACTATAAAGCAAGAAAAGCTTAAGAAACCTCTCAGAAGAAAACACTAATAAAATCTTATAAAGAAAAAAATCACTTGTAAAACCATCATTAAGAATTCTATTTTGACTCCAGGCTGAGAACTCAGCTGATGTAAGTCTATCCTAATGCCATTTAATTGAGTTATATAGATGGAAACCACAGAAGAATCCACTCCTGAGCCTACCAGGAAAACAATCTCTGCTCATATTCCCTGCAAATGTTGGTCACTATAAATACATAATATACATGTAAGGATGAGCCACACACGCAGGGTTTTGGATAGAATATTATGTACTCATAAACAACTTTAAAATGTATATATAATGCTTGGAGCAAAGGATGTATTTCTGCATTATGGGAAACCAGAGCCGCGTTTCTAACCTCCACATGTGGCAAAGATCAGAGGACAGGAGAGGAGAGTACAGGCTTCGGGAACGCTTTGGAGATGGAAGAAAACAGTGATCCCTCAGTGCTCCATGAGAAGCTATGCTGGGGGTGAAGGTGCACCCCAAAACACCACGAGCATCAGCCAAGCAGACCCGTGTGGGTTCCTTCTCTTTGCCAGGAAGTTTGGGCACTCCAGCATCACCAGTGCCAGACCCATGGAGGAGCCACTTGTGGGCTATGGATGTGTCCCACGGTCTTGGGTGGATGCAGTGCACCAGCACCCACTTCATCCAGTGCCTTCTGTGCTTTTCCTCTATGCCAGAAAGCAAGAGGTTACTGGGGAGGAGGGGGAAAGGGTTATTTTAACCTTATGTACCATAGCACTTCAAATAAGTGACAGCTTAAACAATACTTTCCAGACAGAAGCAAAACATCTGACACTTTGTCTCCTTGAACCACTAGCAAAAAGCTGAATTTTGGAGTACAGAAGAGTTACAAACCTAACAGTTGAAGAATAATAAGGAAAAAAGCATGTACCAAGGGATTTCTCAGCAGAAGAATGATATACTAGACAAAAATAAAAGGATATACCATATGTTGAGTAATAAAATTGGCAAACCTACTAAGGTTCAAATACTGCTATTATACACATCTGGGCAAAATGGGGGGGGGGGGACAAAAAAAATCATTAAGCAATCTGAGAACCCCCAAACAAAGAAACTGTAAAATTCTGAACTGTAAAGCAAAGGAAACACACTTAATCCCTCAGGAGTTTAAGTATGTATTTCAACTGGGTTATACCATCCCTCATAAGGACATGGAAGCACACAAAAACCTTGAGACACAATATAGCCACTGTGAGCCTGCCGGCAGGAAGCCAACTGGCTGCAGTACCCACCAGCCCTGGCACCTGTTGGGTTTATCATCGGCAAATGCATTACACCTCCTTGGGGCACGCAGGGAAGGAAAATAGCCTACAAAGTGCCCCTTTTCCAGTAAAAAGTGCACGACTGTGCACTGCGAGTCCTTTAAAGTGGGATTTCCAGCTGCAAAACAAGCCTCCCTCAACGCTGGAGCAGTCGGGGCTTCAGTGCGCTCCAAAGCAACGTGCAGAAATACACAACCCAAGCAGCAAAGAATATAATCCTGCCCTCATGAAAGCCTGTTTCATCTATAACCACACATGTAACCCCTTCCCTAGTCTCCCCTGGGGCTAACTTATTTATGAATGTTCCTATTAAAAATAGGACAACTTCTTTTCCAGGGTGAACACAGGAGGCAGGATAAACGCAGTTTAATGAAGAAATGTCTTGTGACAAGACATCCCTTTTTATGGGTATGTGTAGGCTGGGTTCACACAGCCAGACTGAAAACACCATGCTCACGGGCTGCCCGCTAACAGACCCTTGCCCACACGTGCAGCACACCACGTAGGATGGGTATTTTGAGGTACCTTTTCTTGTTTTGCTATTTTCAAAGGTGATTAGAAGTCCTGGGGCTATACCATCAGTTTAGAAGGAAACTTCACACTAGTAGCCAGTTATTAGTGATTTACAGCATAAAAATAAATATATATCCCTAAAACTACATAAACACAAATTGCCTTTCTTTCCAATTTTGGGGTTTTGACAGAGTGGTTTGTAAGTTAATAAAAGTCATTATAAGTTAATCTCATGAGTCCTGGCAACATGGAAAGGTTTGTTATTGCCATGCCTCTACTTGTTATTAAAAGGGAGGAGGAGACAGCTTTGCCCTAACAGGGTAGCAAATGGCACATAAATGTGACCAGGATGTGGGGGGTATTTTACAGCCACTTGAAATTATGCTTTGAGAAAAGGGAGTTTGGGGGGGATGAGGGAGAAGATGGAGAAAAGAGAAAGAGCGTGGCTGTCCAACAGGACTGGGGAAGCTTTCCAGAATGTAAGAGATGGCATGCACTAAATCTTAACAGAGCAAAATGTGAGAGCACAATGCAAAGGGACACATGAAGAAGGCTTTGAACAATAGCAGGGTGTGAGGGGAGGCGAAGAAACAAGAGATGCCTTTGAATGCCGAAGGCACAGAAGGCAAAATCTCTGCCATGCTTTTCATCCCTATGAACAGTGACTTCTGTTCAGGGCTTCTGGAAAAGCACGTGGTGGATTTGGAAAAGTCTTCAGCCATGGAGAAAGACCATGATGGAAGATCTTCATTTAGGGGATGACCTGGCAAGATCCTGACAGCTTTCAGCAGCTGTACTCGGAGCCCCAACCGCCCGCCTGCCGCTCCGCCGACGGCTGCGGTCACCCTCGCTCCCCTGCCTGTCATTCTCAGCCCATATCAAATGAAAGAGAGATGGGGCAACCTTGGCAGCCTGCGTGATAGACGGGCAGGAGTGGGACCACAGGAGGAGCTGCTGAAAGGTCTGAAATTGCTGATGTGTCCCACAGCATGAAGGACACTTGCCATGCATAACGGATAGGATGCTGAGTATATTCCCAGTATCCCAGTTGGCCTGTGTACCACTTGCTGCCTGCTTCTCAAGAAATGAGAGAAAAAAATAGAAAAGAAAGGAAAAAACTTGCTGTGAAATTCTGTGCTATCAGAGCAGTTTCTGTGTTTTGAAAGAGTCATTTGTGTGTTGCCACCTTGCAGAATGATGCACAATAACATGGAAGGGCAGGCAAAAGCTGTTGCGTTTGCAGTGGTACCTTCCCAGTGCCAAGGTATGCGGCCGCTCTTACTGCCATGGGATGGGGCTGGTCCTGAGACAAACATCTGAGCTGTTCAGTGCTTGAAAATAAGGCATATGCACTTCTTATTTAATACCATGTTAAGAACTAAAACACAAAGACTGCCTACAACAACCAACAGAATTACCAGCAGCAGAAAACAGTTTACTGCTGGAAAACCAATATCCAAACCAACTTTAATAACACCTGTTATTACCTGAGCTATGGACTTCACTGATTGTTCAGGTTCTTAGCCACATCAGTATAGCCATATAAAGCCTTTCTGGTACCGATTGTAGAGTGGAAAAGAGATAAATAAATAAAAAACCCCAACCAAATAAGACTGAGTTCAGCTTCTCAAGGGTAGAGCTTGCATTTACACTTCACTTCCCAACAGCCTCAAGCGAGCTGCGGCAGCCCTTTCCCTGCCATTCCCAAATTAAAGCAAATCAAGATCTGAAAAATTCAGGCACTTCTTTTTACATCCAAAATACCAGTGCCAGACCCATATTTGACTCAAAAAAATATTTCAAATTCTATTTATCACTGGCAATGCTTTCACCCATGTGGACCTCTCTGTGTGCTACATACTCTTGTATGATGAAGACAGTAAAAAGCACCAGGGTAAAGGTTCAGTGGGACTGTAGGAAGTCTGGTTGCACACCATGGTAGTTTGGACAAGGAGCAGAAACTGCGAAGAATTGATTTTCTTCAGTTTCCTCCAGTGTGGAAACCAGGATTTTTTAAACCAAATTAAGCCCCCAAATGTAATTAAATCCATAAAAGCTATGAGGAAATTAAGTCCGTACCACATACTAACGCTTACATTTATAAGCGGTGGAAAAGAAATCCACAGGAAAAAACACATTAAATTCTCTATATTAGCGTAACAAAATAAGGAAGGGAATTCTTTAATAAGTTCTGCTTTTTATGTCATCCAATTACCAAAACCCAATATTTAGGACTCCGGTGTTTCAAATCGAAAGCTATTACAAAAGACTGCAAGAGCAAGGTTTTGGCTGGATCAGTGTCACGACGTGGACAGAAGGGAAGTTGCTTATGGAACAGCAGGAGAATAGAGCAGGTTTTGAGAGTGCTAAAACACTAAAAATAAATTAGGATTATCTGCACTGCCACAAGTTTGAAACTTTAACTAAAAAGAATAAGTAAAACAGTATCGAATATATGAGACGCTGGGTTCTAATAACAATGCTTCTTAATGATGCAGAAGGGAAAAGCCAACTGAAGTCACCATTGCTCTGTGTGAAAGCTCATTCCTTTATGAAAACATTTAATATATAAAAGAATGTGCTATGATGTTGGATTTTTTCCTCTTATTAGAGAGAAAAGATTTTCTGTATTCTGAAAGGAAGCACTACACAGCAGCTTACACGCACTCATGTGCATGAAAGTGATCTCCATTTAAGGATAATGTATTTGTATTCCAGCATTTCTATGATAAGGTATTTTAAGGGAAGCCTCATCAAGTGTTCAGCCAAAACAAAGATTTCTTTTGCACTTATTTGCCTAAAATTCTTCACCTGAGATGTTCGTGCCAGCATAATTTTATTGATCTCGGGAGGTTTTTCAGGAGACGACACGTCATTCCCAAAGGCAATCTTAAAGTGGAACATAAAGTTTGTATTACTTTTCTTCATGGGCTTTTTTTTCCCCATTCTCTTTCTCATTTTGAAAGACTTAAGCAAATGCAAAAAGCCACCACATGATCTTAAGCAACATGAATCTTCAGAGGATTGCTAAAAACATTTGATGATAGTGTCCAGAAGTAATGTGAGGGATTCCACTGCTGCAAATCTTTCTAGCTTATTATCTGCACAAAGTGTACTGTGAGAAGAGCGCTATTATTTGATTCAGACACTGAAGATCACTTAATGCACAGCTCTGTAGGTATACCATTAAAGACAACAATAAAACACAACTATTATTGTGCTCATCAGATTCCCAGTTTTCAACTGCAGTGAAGAAAGCCTCAAAAAAAATCTCATCTGTAAGGACCATTTGCTAGAGATTTCTTTTTATTCCATCGAGTTTTTTAAGGATACCGCAGCCAGCTTTCTCCTTTGCAAAGCAGCAAGGCACAGGAAACAAAGATTTGGGGATAAAGAGGGAGCACGATCCCTAAACCGAATCCCCCCGGCATTCCCCCCAAACAAGCAGCATGTGAAAACTGAAAGAGAATCTGGTCAGTGGAAAAACTGTAGTTGTGGAGCACGCTGCAAGCACACATAAGGACAAACAAATGGCTATCTTAAGGCTTCAGGAAAAGGAAAGTGTAGGAGGAGGAAATAATATTAGTTACCCTGCAAGTCCCATTTCGCAATCGGAGTAGGAGCAACTGTGAAAGGAAATATAGCAGCTCCAGCAGCCCCCAAAGGATTATAAATCTTTTGCCCCTTGGGAGAAGGTAAAAAAAATAGTATTTCAATCATTAAATAATAAAGAACAGTGCTGAAACCTTCCTGGTGATAGCATGTGCAATCAGGTGTTGGCCAGTCGGACCCGAAGTGATTTACAGCCACGGCTTTGGTGGGTAAGGAGATTTCTCTTTGTAAATACAAGAAAAAGATGGATCTAATTTAGTAGTATTAAAAATCAACATGTAGATTTGGATAAATCCTCTAATCTCGCAATGAATTTTATCATGTCGGAGTTCTTGGCCAAGTCTTTGTGGTTTCTTAAATAGTTTTATGAGGCAAGGGAAAAGGATGAATGAAATTTTTCACTTGGAGGGACCATACTAATTTTAAACCTTGGTTTAAAACTAAAAAGCAATTAGGTTAAACCCCACAGAAAAAACTGATCATTGCAATAAATAATATCTGAAAACCACAGCAGCTTCAACATTAAGAGGCTCTTTCTTTTAGTCAACTGGGAAACAGCTACAGACTGCCAGTGAAATGAGGTGGAACAAGAAGGTATCAATAATATATGATCTTTTATAAAAGAATTCAAAGCTAACAGGAGACAATTAAAAGGGCACTTCAAAAGCAAATTAAAAGATCACTGTGGGCTCCTTTTGGATTGGGATTTATGTCCTACAATGCTATTGCAAAACCTAAAAAACAAAACTCTCTCCACCTCTGCTCCACAAAGCACCTTCCCTGAATATTCCCCTGCATCATTACAGTGAAATAAAAATATACAGATATAATCCATTATTTATAACACAGCAGAACACATGAAATGGTCAGTGGCAGATGTTAACAGGAACAGGAGAATTCCCCATATTTTTGGGAATGTTGCAAGTTGCTGACAGAGAAGATACAGGACAAAACGATCCTGTTGGTTAATTGAATTCCCAGAGCTCTTTCTGAACAGAAAGGGTTTAGTTAGAGAATCTTTAGCTACAGAAACTTGTCATACGTCCATATACATAAATGCACTGATAATGTGTTATAATTTAGACCAAATTATTTTACAATTCTAATTAAATGTCACCACAATATAGGATTTCAAATATTGATTTAACTCATCTAAAGCTACAGAGCAGCAATGAAACCGCTAACCTTGATCTCAGCAGGCTTTGTGAGCTGCAAGGACTCGAGTCTTGAAATGAAACTTTGCTCCCAGTTTTTATTCACTGTTTTATTCACTGTAATTTCCCCTCCCAATTAAATAATCTCGCTTGTAATATTGTGGGGGTTTTTCTGGCCTGAATTGCACTGATTTCTTGCGATTTGTTAACACAGATTACAACCGTTTCAAACATCCCTGCTGTAGGCAAACACGTTTGCACACCCTCACATCCACACCTTCTTCCTGGAATTTCTTAAGCCGTGCCTCCATAAGAAAGGGAAAAGTAGAAAAACAGATGAAGGGAAAAGAATTGCTGAAGTTACACCACTGGGGTTTTTTTTTTGCTCTAAGATACAGAAACTGTAACTTCAAGGTTTTATGTTAGTGAAAACTAATGGAAATAATGATGAGCCAGACTGCAAAACCTTAAGCCATTATCTAGTTTCTCATACAAGTTTTGGGTATCAAACCTGAGAAAATAACTTTGGGCTTTCTGTATGCTCATAAAGCATCAAAATAGGAAAAACCTCCCCTGGAAAACATGGTCACTGTGGTAAGGAGTTGTAAACCCACGATGCCTCATTAGCTACATATCATCAGCACAACTATTCCTCTGCACCCACCAGCCTGTTTATCACTCTGCTCATCTGCAGCCACTGAATTAAAGCAGACCATGATGCAAATGATGGACCGTTGTCATCACCCCAACACACACTTTCTGTGTGTCACAGCCAGCGTGGTCTTTATTAGAGGACTTTCTTTTCCCCCAGTAAGCATTTACTAAAAGGAACCTCGTATGTAAGAGCATGTGTGTGTGTGTGTAACACATATTTAACTTCTAGATAAAAACCACCAAAAATTGATGGAATCTAACAGTGGCTTCAAGACATTAAATACACAGAGGCTAGATCACTCACATATGAGCTAGCAGAGTTGTTTTGCGGAGGCAGCAGGACTACCCTCTGCTGTGAGCTGGCTGACAAGTACGCAGCATTCAAAAGACAGTCTTAAAACACTCTGCATCATACAAAAAAATGGGGGTGTATCTATGAAATTGCTGCATTTGCCTAAAATCTCCTGTTAGATTTACTTCACTTTAAAGAAAGCTTACTTGCAAAATGTTAATGCAGCTACTCTCTGTATCAATTAGCACTATTAGAGAGGGGCTGACCTCCCACCTCTGCAGGCAGTGATTAAGGGCCAGAAATTACATTGATTTTTCTGTTAGCCTGATTTCCTCCAGCCATTCCACTGTCAGGAATTCTGCTACTCGCCTTGCTTACCGCCAAAGGAACTTCACCTTCTCTCAGGAATACTGACTGCAAAGCTGTGTCACCACTGACTACTCACAGAAATGGATTTATTCCATTCAATTTAACAAATATGAGCACCATTGCTGCCTGCAGCACACAGATGTGCAGGTTAAGGTTCTGCTGCTACAATCTCACCACCGAAGGCAGGACCTTCACTGCCCTACACACCAGAGTTATTTGGGAAAGATTTCGAAGCTAAGCAGTAAGTATAAAAAGCAGGACTAATTACTATTGCAATGCTCAAAACACAGTAGGCATTTAATGAACTTCTGTTCATTTAATGAACAGGCTTATGCCTTGTCACCAAATATCTGAGTCCAAACACTGGATAACACTATTAAGGACTTTTTTCCTAGTATCTCCTACCCCAGTTGAGGACCAATTGCTCTATTAGGACGGATTTAAGTGAAAACGTGGTGGTTTCACCTCTGCACAGGAAAACACAGCAACAGCTTAAAGACAGAAGGAGCTTACACATCTACCATCTAGAACCCTAAAATCTGATGTTAAATAAGCAAAAAACGGACAAAGAAACTTTAACAGTAACCACTGCATTACTACCAACAAGGTCACCAAGTGGGAGGAGTACGAGCAACCAGAGCTGTGGAACTAACTAGATCAAGGCCAACAATTACAGCTACTACATGTGTTTTCAACCAATCCTATTTTATCTTTCTCAAAGCAAAGCAAGCACAAGAGAGAAAAATATGAGAAGCTGTGTCAGGCAGATTAAGGAAAGTTTTAAGCCAAATGAAGCAAACTGACAGTAGAGAGAAAGCTTCGCCTTAAACTAATCCATATTTATTTTAAACCATATTTAAAACGTTGTGCATTACAAAATGCACTCAGCGAACCTCCACTCACAGGGATATATTGCTGCTCTTCTGTCAAGCTTCAGTTTTTCCTACTGAATCTAGATTCTGACTAAGCCAAATATTTTTCTCCAAGTTATCTCTAGCTTGCCTACATAAATACATTATTATCTGAAAAGACCCCTAATGTTCTTCGGAGGGCAAAGATGCTGAATAAACACCAGCTTGGGTTTTATTTATATTAATGCTTTAAATAGCTTTTAAAACATTCTGGGAGAGATGATTTTTATTTATAGCTGAGATTTTTGTGTGTCACATTTTTAAACAAAGGGGGGAGAAGCTCAGCCAGGCACATGAGATGTCAGCAGACATCACAAAGGTGCATCGTGTCAGAAATGGAGAGACTGAATTAGAACTAGAACATCGTATCTGCTTACTTTACTGACTTCTCTCCCTACTATTAAAGCTGAAATCCTGGGTTGCAGCACAGGTTTTTGAGAGCAACACGCACCACCAGTGAGAAACCCTCCCCAAACCTTCGCGGCATCGCAGCAGCTCTGAGAATAAGGAATTAGACAACGTGACATTTGACAGGCAGCGGATAACAAGGTGTAAAAACTGCAAAGTTCCTGTAGGTAGAAAGAAAGCAAAGCAGTGTAGTGGAAGAAAAATTCCCTGACAGCTCTGACACATGGGACCTATTTTTCTCCTCGATGCACATGTAGCTCTCCCATGAGAATAATGAGAGTTGTGCGCATATGGTGAGGAGGAAAGGTTACTCCATACAGCAAACTGCCCAGCTATCCCCCTTTAAAAATACCATGTCAAAGTATAAAGCTGGTTTTGCTAAATTTCTGAGGAAAATGACTTGTTTGGTGAAGGCTTTCGGTCACTTCGACACAGAAGTAGGAAAATGCAAATATTTATAACATGTTGGTGAACGTCTAATGCCTAAAATCAATCACTCGTCTACTCAAAAGATAACTCCACTGACTCCAGTCCCCAAAGTAACAGCTCCATCAATTCAGCAGGAAGCAAGGGTAAGAGAATTGATTGCAAAAACTGAGATTTCAGTGACTAGAAAATATTGCTGAATAGCTGGATTACTCAAATGCCTCCATTTAATGTCATCAATGTATTACTGTGGGCATGGAGATGATAAAAAAAACCCTTGTTACTCCAGACCAACAACAGGAGCTTCCAAGGAGAGTAACTGAAGCACAACAGCTGTGATTAAAATACTCGTATCTAAAACTGCACAGAGGTTTGAGCCTGAATGCGCATTACTCTAGCCATGACAAACATGCTTTGGATGACAAACCAGAGCCTGGCACCGTAGCTCTGGGATTCAGATTCTTCTCTTTTATCCAGGTAGCAGTTACAGAGTTAACCTTTCAGATTATGAGATGCTAGCTGCTGGTGAGCATGCTTCCCTGGAGTTTAAACACAACTTTTCCTCTGAATGATGACAAAGCCCCTCTTCTCTTCCCTTTGGCTGATCAGAGCAGGCTCCTCAGCACCACACAGTTTACACCTTGGGTATGCAAAACCTCACCCACTGAACTGTCACTGAGAATTCCCCCTGCTTAATTTGCAGGCTATTATTTTCAATGCTGCTTTTCAATGCATTAAATTTGTCTCTTGTTTTAAACCTGCCCCTAGGTACAACACTAACATGTTCCATAGCGCCAGGCCCAACCTCCTCTTAGGTGCAGCTGTACCCCTTTTCTGGAGATGAAAACATCTGTGGCACACACAAGGCAATGTGAGGCTCCCTGCAGAGCCCCGCTGTGCTCTGAAACTGCTGAGGGAGGAACTGCCTTTTCATCTCCATTGCTGGAGAGCCGTGAAACACTTTCTAACACCGCTCCCTCCTCAAAAAGCTCCAGCTCATCCCTACTGCAGGCACACCATGCCTCTGGGATGGGGCGCGATCAAGGAGATGCTCTCCAAGCCACCTGAATGAAGCCCAGCAGGATTTTCACCCCCCGTTTTCAATGGACCACAGTCTGAGCATTAAAAACACTAATGGCTGGTCAAGGTATCCAAGATGGACATCCAACATCAAGCCAGCAAGCTAAAAACTCAGCTCAGAAGCAGTTCTGCTCAGTTGGTCTTGACACGCATGCTTGATCAAGGGGAAAAATCAAGACCTGTGGTTGTTAACCATGGGAGGCCTCTTCAAAGCAGAAGGGCACCTTATGTTGAAATCTTAATTCTTATAAACCTTTAGCATGAGGCTGCAGAGGAGACTACACCTCCCAGGCAATAGCTACAGAACAACATAGTCTGTTCTCCAAATGTATGTTTATACAGAATATAGCTGAGGTTGATTAAATGTGATTTCTGTTCACTGTAAAGATGTCAAAACCTGAAGTCTTCATACAGCACTCCAAGTTACAGCCTGCATCTTTCCCATTAATTAAGAATGCAACACTGCCACCCTCTTTAAAGGAGTAACCGTCACACATTTTTAAAGTTAATTCAGCCTAAATGAAATTTCATCCTTAATAAATTATCCTCCCAAACACGAGGAAAAAAACCACATTCTTAAAGTAATGATTAAAATGTAAGCTAAATAAATATTAACTTCACCATTCCCTACAAACCCTCTGCAGAGTTTTCCTGCAAACGGGCTGATTTTCTCACCAGAAATTACACCAAAGAGGTTTCACTGCCTGCAGCCCAGAGACATCAGGCCAAGGTGTGACAGCAACTGAAAAGGAAGAAGTGAAAATATAGGAATAGCTGTTTAGAACAACAAAGGTTCCTAATGGATTTGTTTCAAAACCCTCCTTGGCCAGGATGGATTTCAGCACTGAACCATGTGCATGAAACTTCCAGGTCGTTCTGGAAAGACTGAAATAGTAAGAATCCTATTTAATATTCTCACTTTGTAAAATAGGGGGTAGAGTTTGTGTTGTCACGACACATGAGAAGTCAGGACAGGCTCCAAATCCACCCCATCAGAATATGGCCAAGCAGCAGGCTATGAACATGTGTTCACCCAAAGCCCTTGACTGGAAACCCAGTCCCATATAGTACACGTATGGACTTCTACCCATGCATACACAAGTATTTACACACTCACAACCCACTCCAAACTTAAAATCCCTTTTAAACCATTTTCAGAATTCCTCAACTGTGATTAAACGACTGAATTCCTAAATATTTGTGCATTAAAACGCATGAGGATTGAATAAATTGGACTAACATGAGACAAGAGCTTAATATGGATATAAACAAGGTGGTCTTTTTTTAACCCTCCACCATGGCTCTTGTAAAGAACTGTGAATGAGTACCAGATCTCATCTAAAATTCAGTATTGTTCCAGCAAGCATCCAGCAGAAGCAAAACCGTAGCAGCCTACATGATAAATATTTAGGTGCATCTTTTATGCATTGCAATGCTATCTCTCACATAAGAAAATGTGCTTCATGAATGTGTCAGGGCAGAGAGGAAGGAACTTTCTCTCGTGAAGCTGACACTGAATGCTGTTACTTGAAGCCATGCACCCCATTCTGCATGTAGCTGGCTATTATTTAAGGTTTTGGTGTTAATCTCTCCCTCCCAGCACACTCAGAAACACCCACTAAGAGTGTTCACATTAACCACTCAAAAAATAGCCAGTCAGTGCAGAAATCCTGTCTGTATAGCTGGCTCCTATGAAAAGTACAGACTAATACGTAATACATAATATCCTGTATAATATAACAGTCAAAACTGTTACTTTACTGGAAAATGAGAAAACGTTACCAGATGTGAAGATGAGCGCTTCTATAAATTAAAAATAGAAAAATAAAGTCCTGCAAGCAATATATGCCAGCAGGCTCTAAATATAACTGCAAGTGTCATGCGGTCCCCCTGTTAACTTGAATTAAGAGTTGACACCAGCCAAGAGCAAAGACATCCATTCCCAGCAGCTCACGTGCCTCGCTCACGTTTCCTCCCTCACCCACAGCGCTCCCTCAGGTACAGGCTTTGGGATTCCAACCCAGCCAACCCATGGTTTTCCCCCTTTAGTGCTCACTTAGAGATTTAAATCAGGGATTTCAAATAGTAAGGGGATTAGAAAGCGAAACACTGGTTTGCAAATTCAGCATTGCTGAGGGTTGCAGTCTGTGTCTTCTTCCAGCACCGTGGGGCTCACAGCAGTGCTGGCATCAGGTACCAGCATTAGCAGCAACAGCAAAGGAAGCACAATAGCTGCAATAGCTTTCACAGCAGCATTCTTATCAAGTCACTTTATACGTTTGTCACATATAGTCACTTTTTAAACTAATCTATTAATAAAAAAACATTTAATATTTAAAAAAAAACAGTCTTCAGGTGAGTTTTCTGAGGGTGTATATGTCCTGTGTGCCAAGTTCTTCTGCTCAGGTAACAATTCCTACTTCTCTTTGCTGGAACAATAAAGGCATGCTACCTGTTCACCATGCAGAGGGTTTCAGCAGCACAGAATGAAGTTTAAGCAGTGAAAATAGGTTTTCCCTGTAACAGCAACTGCTCATTTCAAAACAGCAATCTGGAAACGTACCTTTAGCTTTAAAAGCATATTGAAAAGAAAATACATGAAACACTCAGAAGATTGTTTCTTGTAGTGTGTCTGGGTCCATGGCTCCCATGCCACAAGCACTGATTTTTCCCACTTCTCTGCGCTTGACACAAGCTGGATCCAGCTTTTGCAAGTGCAACATGAACCCCCCCACCAGCTCCACCGGTGCAAAAAGCCATTGCATGGACAAAACCATGAGGCCGGGAGCATCCCGAGCCCTCAGCACAGGGCATGGATGAGCTGCTGCAAACGTTTGCTAGCCCTACCTTAGAGGGAATAAAAGTTAAAACCCACCAAAAACCCAAACAAACCAGTGCCTTACATTTATTTAACCAAGATCTCCAAACTATTCAGGAAATCATTTCTCACTCCACCACACTCCGCAACCTAGATTGTGATCCTAAGTTATTTTGACAGCCTCCTTTTAAAGTTCTCCATAGCAGAAAACGGGGGAAGCCAGTCAGCTTTACGTCCAGAAACTGCAAAATCTGGGCTCTGGGCTTTTTGTCTTTGCGGTTTGCTGCTATAATTTAAAACCCACACACAGCGCTGCAGTCTTAGACCACTATTAGAAATGCGACTTTGGAATAAATTAAGAACACTCGTGGGAAGGGGAATTGAACTTTCATGTGGCTTCCTGGAGGCTGTTTTGGCACTGGAGAAAAATCAGACACTGCACAGTAGTGGATTGGTAATAAACTGACCTGTAGCAGGACTTACAGCCACTGTCAGGCACTCGGTGACGTGGACAGAAAACATATGTAGAGTGAAATCATGGTCCCGTGTCACTCCAGAGTGCAATGTGAATTTTTCAGTGTGGGCATAAATATGTGTACAATACACAGACACTGATGTCCACACTACTGAGAATGAAACGGTGACAGCTTTAGAGTGGGTCTTTCCTTTGCGACTTTCTTCCTATTCTTATTTACTGCATTAAAGAAAACTGTTTATGTTACAGGACTCTATATTCCCTACAATAAATGGATCATTATGCAGGGTTTATGCATAAAGCAAATCGTAAATCTGTGAGCTAAAGCAGAACTGTTCAGGTTCTCCAAGCAAGAAAGAGGCTGGTGTTTACTAGGCATAAAAATACATGCACTGCAAAATACTCTTTTTTGTAATTAAAAGGGCTATTTCTAGCAATCATAACACAGTTTTCTCAAGTCTTCCATCTTCTTGGACAGACAATGATTTAATTCATGTTTTAATTCATGTTACACAGAGATTATTATTTCGTAACAGATAAATAGCATTAAGTCACTTAGAAGTTATTCCAGGCATTACAAAGTTACTGAGACTCCCTGCTAATACGGTTCCTTTCTTTCCCAACATTTATCTGTCCCTTACTAATGTAAGAAAGACCTACACAATCGAAGGGAAAACGCAGCTACATGCTTCTCAACGGGAAACCGAAACTGGCTACGCACCAAGCACATCAGTCTGCAGAGATTTGAGGGGGGGGGAGAGAAAAATCAAATTAAGTTGACTGTCTCCTAGCACTTTTGATGACTCCAATTACAAAATCAAAGCCATTCCCATGTTGGCAGCGATGCCAATGGGTGGATGAATTAAATGTGCTTTTACTATGAGATGCCTCCTTTTGAGGTTCGCTGCCCTCCTGTTTTCTGGTAGTATGTAATAATATTCATATTTTAGCTCTGTAAGAGAAATCCTGCTCCTGTTAAAGGCAGCGTTAAATCTGCCATTGATTTCTGTCCAAGCAGACTTTCCCTAAAGAAAATGCAAACACAATGAAATATACACACTACCCCATGGACAAGAATGGAGCACAAGGTATAAATACACAGCAAATATCACAAAAGCAATAATTTTCTCAGCTCTTAAAAATGTCATAATAAAATATATGGTATAACTTCTTTATTTTGCTAATCAAAGTAGTTTCTTTCCCCCCTCCCCTCTCCAAATCACACTGAAGGGTACATGGAAGCTCAGACATGCTTCTGTTCAAAACAGCTCAAAGCCAATGCTAGAATTTACCTAACACTGTTCCTAGAATATGATCATATTTGTCGGCAGAAAGCTGTTCAAGGCATGGAGGCAATTACTTCTGAGAGCAGGCTCCAGGAAAGGAGGAAGAATCCCCCGAGGTTACTTGGAAAAAATGGGACTGCTAAGGGCATGTTGCTCAATGGGATACACCCCCCACCAACCAAACACAGATGTACGATTAAAAGGCCAATTAAAGGCACATTAACCTTTAACCAAAAATATAACAGTAGTTTAAATTAGTCAAGAAAGTCCAAGCAGAATGTTATTCCAAACTCCTTTTCCTATGCAGACTTCTTTAAAGTGTTATCCATTCATTTCTGTTTTATGAGGGCAACACTACCCATAAAACTAACATTTTTGAGGTTAACACATGGCTGACTTGGAGAAACAATGTTTGCACAAGAATGTGAAGGAAAAAAATCAAACAGCCAGACTGCACCACAGATCTGTGATAGACATTTTACACAGTATAAAGTTAAGGTGGCAACGCGAGTTAAAACCAGGGTTCACTTGTGATTGGAGTGGGTTTATCAGTAAAGCTCACACATGTTTCTCTAGCACAGTTTGCTACACGGTTTTAACACTCGATATTGGAGCATTAAATTCTGATTTCAAAAACCAACCATAAATGCTCAAATACAGGGGTTATACAGAGGTTTAATGGTTAAACAGAAGGCGCTCGACAATTTAACTGCATTAGGTGACTGAAAGGCATGTTGGCATAAAGCAAACTCTGCAGTAATATTTAAATAGAGATGGAACAGTAAAATGCACTCAAGCTGCTTAAAATAAAAACCAAAGTGGTGAGAGATGCACAAAATACAGGGCAAAAAAGCAGCCCAGGAGTGATTAAATACAAGCGCCCGTTCTGAACAGCAGCACCCTGCTACAGGCACGTCTCTAAGTGACCCTGACTTACTATTCACTGTCCCGGGGAGAGCCCTCACTTCAATGGAGGCTGCTTGATGGCTTGGCTGCGGCGCGAGGTGGAACCAACAAGATTTAGGGACTGGAGGGAGCAGCCGCATCCCTGCTCCCATCTCACGCAGCCGGGGAGCTGAGCTGGCGGCCCTGCCCTCCGCACCCCTAAAACAATGCACTCATTACGCATTCACCCCGAGTTTAGACACTGGGGTTAATAGGATTAGTGCTGCTGTCTACCCAACTTAAGTGCTGCCGTGTGGCTGAAACGCTGGATGTCTTCTGCTACCCAGAACATTCGATCTGAAGTCTTCTCAGAATAAAGATGGAATCTTTTCACAAGAGGCATAAAAGAAATGCCAACACTCCTGCACATACTCCCCGCTAGCACAGCTTTGCCTTGTTTGCTGGTGGGTTTTTTTGCTGGGTTGGGTATTTTTTCTCTTTACTATTACCAGCAACAACAAAAACTATTTTCCCATAAAGACTTTAGCACAAATATGCAATGGTTATGGGTCTCCTAACTCTGCTTAGCTCCTAAGTGTAGGATATTCTCTCTAGCTTCCCAAGTTAGTTTGCTTGAAAACAGTTTAATAACAGTAGTGAACATTTGGGGTTTTTTATACTTTATTAGCAGAAGAAAGAATAAATCATTAAATGAATGACTTGAAGATATTTAAGTGAAAGGCTAAAAGAATGTACAACATCTGCCTTGAAAATTACTCTGACAGCATTTTGGTATTTAATGGTGTACTTGCTATCGTTGCTATTTTAAATGTTTGTCAAAGGAACTTTATACTTGTGTGCATTTGCTTGCTATCAATTGCCAAAGAGACTCTAAAGACAAAGCTAAATGTTAATTAAGGTTAGCTTTCAAGAAAACAAGTCCTGCAAATGTCTCAGGAGTAAATTCGTTGTCTGGTTTTTGAAGCTGTGATCTGCAGAAATGTAAAGCTGCTAACGCAGCCCCTGAACTTGAAATTCAACTTCAAAGAGAAAACCTGATGTTCCAAATGGTTTTAACACAATGAAAGAAAAAGCCAGCTTCAAAAGTTAGTTCTTATTAATTGCAGCCAGGCTCCCTGAACAGATCCTGAGCTGGCACGCTCTGCCCCATGCTATCTCACAAGATAAATCTGCAGTACTGAGCCCCGCACTGACCAGTTATGCTGTGAGCCGTTGATTACAGCTTTGGGAGGACCACCCAGAAAGACAGCCCCACGGACTAACTCTCCTCCAACAGCATCAGCTATATATATATATATGTATATATATATATATATATGTGCTGAATACAGCATATGAAAAATGAAATACCTGCCAACAATTGAAAGTAGAAACCTGCACATTGCAAGACGACAAACCAAAACCACTTACTGCTCCGTAGATGGTATCGGTGGTGTTGGATGCTCGTGCTACTCCAGTGCACCAGCAAATCTGCTTCTGTCCTAGCTCACATGGTAAAACTGGTAGTCCAGAACAAGAAAGGAACTTGCCATTTACATGCATAAAAACATGTTCATGCCTTGAGTAGCAGTGAAATTCTTTCTAGTTGCTATGCATTTCCAAATGCTCCTGCATCAGGCGCTGCAGGAAGGCCCTGTACGGTGAGCACTTCCATCTCTCCATGTTATTTTATGCTTTGCTTTCACTGCATCTGTTTTAAAATATCACAGAATATTCAGTGTTGAAAGCTATTAACCAGACAAGCACCCTATTCACTCCACATTCAAGGCTTGGTTATGTTTCTAATACAGGCTGATGCTGAAGTATCTTTAATGGCTCTTCAATCTCATAAATGCTGTGGTCTGTGTCTGTACTCTTCGGCATCACACACAGCTCTGCAGTCTCCCAAACTGACCCATATATCAAAGCAGAGAAGTCAAAACAGGCCATTGGACACTGACACTACCTGCAGCTGT
Source organism: Neopsephotus bourkii (assembly GCF_033783945.1). Taxonomy (NCBI): domain Eukaryota; kingdom Metazoa; phylum Chordata; class Aves; order Psittaciformes; family Psittacidae; genus Neopsephotus; species Neopsephotus bourkii. The sequence goes on from NW_026902223.1 coordinate 7,538,378, forward strand.
TCCTCTGGAGCAGGAAGAGTAAAATTTCAGCAACCGGCTCTTTTCTGCATCCCACTGCTGGGTCCTGCAGGACAGTGATCCCCAAAAGCACCGAGCATGGCTGATTGGATAGCACAAGAGAAGTAGCCGTGGACCCATATGGTTTGACTTAACATCAACTGATTAAAGGTATTTTGACTAGTTCTACAGTTAAATTACATGCACCTGTTACACACATTAGTAGCACCTACATCCTATTGCAAATCCAAGGTCCCTGGCCTGCGGATGTATAACTCAAGAGGATTACGTTTCACATGTTTAGCACTGGAACAGAGGAGATTTATTTATCAATTTCACAGTTTCCTTGACATAAACCATTTACATTAAAATAATTCCACCTAATATGCCATAAAAATAACATTTAAATACTCTAATTTATACCTTTTTATATAAATTGCACTGCTAATTTTATGATCTGTGCAAAAATAATTCATCAGCATCAAGTTTGTATTGTGTATTTGCAGGTTTTCCAGGGCCAAACTAAAGAAGCATGAGAGAAAATGTTCCTGCCTTTTAATAGCTTTAAATTCAGTAATTAACCATACAAATAAAGTCAGTCTATGTAAGATGTATAAACCTTTTTGACGCATTAACTAGTGACATCTGGTCGCTAATATATATGCTTTTTTCTGCTTAGAAAATGGCTGGTCCCTTGGTTCACACACTAGCCTGATTTAGCATCAGGTTTGGGCGCATTTTAGGCAAAGAGAGAGCTAAGAGTATTGTGAACGCAAATCATGTATCAGGGGCACATGAGCACAGAAGATAGGAACCTATGATGCAAAATTCTCTTTACTTTTAGGTTACTACCAAATAGCAGACAGGACAAAAACATTTTACCAGAGCAAGTGATATAGTTGCGCAGGGTGGAGGGGGAAGGAACAAGCTTCCGAGCACACCAGTGATCCTCCAGATCTGAAACAGATGCGACTGCTCAGTGGAGTGGGGCAGGGGAGGAGGTACTTTCTGTATTGAGACTAATAAGAAAAGTCAGCATGCTGGCGAGAAAGACACGGCGAGGGCAGTAGTGCTCTGGAAGGCGGCTGAAGCGGGTATGCATTCCCTCTGCCTCATATTAAACATCCTGGAGTGGGCACTAACAGCAAAGAAAAAGTGTGATTTCAGAAGCACAAACCGTTCTTGTAGCCAGACACATGGAGCAAATTTTTGATGCCTTGTATGATGCATTAATCTTAAAATCACCACAGTGAAGTCCTCTGAGCCTCCCTCCATCCGCACTGCAGCTGGATCACAGAATTGTATCACACGATGGTTTGGATTGGAAGGGACCTTAAAGCTCACCCATTTCCAACCTCCTGCCAGGGGCAGGTACAACTTCCACTGGAGCAGGTTGCTCCAAGCCCCTGTGTCCAACCTGGCCTTGAACACTGCCAGGGATGGGGCAGCCACAGCTTCTTTGGGCACCCTGTGCCAGCGCCTCAGCACCGTCACACAGGGAAGAGTTTCTGCCTAATGTCTAATATAAGTCTCTCCTCTTTCAGCTTAAAGCCATTCCCCCCTTGTCCTATTTACCTCTTTTCACGACAGGAGGCTGTCGTGGTTGCAGTGACCCTCCCTTTATAACAGTAGCTCAACATTTGAAAGCTGGATAATTCCACCTGGGAAAGATGGTTAATATACTTCACAACAAGATGTCAAGATCCTGCTTCAGAACATGCCCAGCTGGACAGACCACTTAGGTTTCTTATCAAGCTGTTCAACCCTTTAAGGGTGAAAGCTGATAGTAAGGAATTGCAGAAGTACCTTAAAATACCAGGTGAACAAATATCAAATGAGAGGCAGTAGGCCGGTATGTATGGACACATGTAAATGTTATGTGTAGAAAAGAAAACAACTAGCTCCAAGCTGTTTTTCATTAGAAAGGACACCAGTGGGTATGAACACACCGGTCTGTGGAAGAGTCAGTCACTACTGAGAAACTATTTTAAGAAGAAAAGAAAGACAAAAGCTAAAGGCACCATAGCAGAGACAGCCGATTGCTATGACTGGTTACTGTCCCAAGAGGTCTCCTTTAATTTTAATTGAATTAATTTAATTTAACTTTAATTAATTCTATATCCCTGTCTCTACCCTCAGGCCATGCAGCTTGGGTCTCCCTTTCTCCAAGAGAAACCTAGAAAGAAGAGACAAAGGCAATCACAGGTACAGAACAGCTTCCATGCAGGAAAACCAAGATGAAGCACCTTTATCCAGCCTGGAAAAGGGCAAGCAAGGGAGAAGATGAGAGAGGTCTGTAAGATCATAAACGGCATTTAAACCCAACAGGGAGGTGAGTGATCATGGCCTCTCCCAGTGCTAAAAAGGGAAACTGGACAAATTCATGGCAGAAAGTTTTCACAGATGCAAAGACACCATCCGTGTTCGAAGGAGGCTCTGACACTAAACTTGCTGGAGAATCTTCTGGAGACTTACCCCTTTATGTCTGTGCTCATCTTCACTTTAAGTATCCACTACCGTATCTTTCTGTTACTGATTTTCATCTACTGAAGCAAAATACCCTTTTGCATCTCCACTCCAAACAAGCATGGCCTGGAGAGCTCAAGGAATAATGCAAAAGGGGAAGAACAGTCAACAGTGCAAAGCTGGGGAAGAACAGGAGGCACTGACTGGTCTTTTCCAGGAGTGCCCACTGTCCCTGTGTTCCACAGAGGATGAGAAGAAGGTCTCAGCTCCTGGGATCTCCCACATCAGGCACTCTCCTCCCAGGGCTGATGATAGCCAACAGGCCAGGAAGAGATTAATGAGGAGGTCCCACGACCCAGTGTGTCCAAGACAAGAAGGGCATCAATGAATCTTGATAAAGAAAGAATCCTTGCCCTCTGGCCTGACCTGGGATGGTCCTTCCTATGTGAGAAACTAAGGAAATAAAGCTTGCTTATGATTTAAGTAAGTGGGGAAGGCTGCTTTCAGTTGCTTATAGATGTACTGTTTATGCTCAGTGCTGAACAAGCACTGAAAAGTTGCACTTTCCCACATTTTTCCTTATGGAATGTTGAGCAAACCAGCCCCACACCTCCCCATGTCCCACCTTGCGACAGTGACAGACTGTAAGCTTCTGGGATGCTCTGTGGACCCTGGAGTTAATGCTAGTGACATCTCAAGCCGTAAAAAGAGACTTATGGACATCTGGAGCACTCTGCATCCTACCATTTTGAACAGCTCAGCAGCCTGGGATCTGTGTGCCTGCCCTCAAGTATAAAACCATATTCATAAAGAAGTCAGAACCCATCACAATTAAGCTACTTTCAGTATTCAAGATCATAATCAAAATCAAAGAGATGATTTACTCCAAAGATTTCAAGTGACATCTGCTGAAATAAAAATATAGTTTGGAAAAGGATTGTAAAAAGATGACTATGTTATTACCAATAACTTTTACATCTGTCATTAATTTGCACTTGGTTTTATCTGCTCTCCTAGTCTGCATCCAATTTCACATTGACTTGTGTTTTATTACAATCCCAATGCGGATCCCATCAACCAAAAAGACTAATAATTGCCTATGAAATGCCTATGAAACGCAGCAAATAGCAAGGATCTTGTTTCCCTTTACGCAGCATAGCATAAGGTCTTTAAGCAATTGGCAAAAAGGAGTATCAGTAGTCTTTAAATCGTCTCTTTCTACAACATAAAGAGGCTATGACTATGTGTGTATACGCCAGAACTTCCCCCCCAAACCTAGAAAGGGTTAAATAAGTTACACTTCTTGAAGGGGTTAGTGAATGACGTTGAAATGGCACAGAAACGTTCTCTGGCACAGCGTACCCTAGACAAACTTCCCCCAGTGACCATAATTTAAGGCTACTTTTAAAAGAGCCTTTTAAAGCTCTGTGCAACGGAGAACTGCTGAGGCCTGTAATAGTATCTCTCTTGCCTTCCTCCCCTGAAAATACACCGAACGCAGACATATACATTTAACACCCAAGGGTCCTACCTGTCTTTAAGGAATTTTTATAAAGTAGATGGCTACCTCAGGCTATTTAAGTACTTTGTAGTAAGACATCAATGGCATGTATAGAGATATTCCTTTGATCATTATACCACTGGTAAAAAACATAAGAAAACAACCCCTAAATCTTCACCGTATAAATTTACACTTGGAACTCAGCGACGCAAGAATCATCATACTACAAAACCACAAATAGAATTCAATTTACTCGCTGTGTTCTCGCTCGTGGGATAGAGCCTTTGATATTCCCGAGGATGAAAAATGAATACATTTTAGTCCAAAGATGATCTGTGAACAAAGCCCTTTTTAATTTTGGTTTCCTATTGAAGCACAAGAAATCAAAAGTGAAAGGGGGAAATCAATAGCTGAAGCCAATTATTAACCCAAACCAACGATACACGAAGGAAATGGAGACTTTTCTCTTTTGTCGTTTCTAGCAACACAGTTCTAAACTTTTTTCACTTCTTTTCAGCTCAGAATTCAAATTACCATTAATAAAAAGCAGAATCTGAGCCGTTTTCATTTACATTGCCTGCACTGAAGATAGAGTTCTGCCTGCCTTTAACTGTGCAACAAAAAGCCTCCACACACAAAAGTTAGTTTTACTTTAACGGCTGCTCTTGAGGAGTGAGAGGATGTGAACATCTGTGAAAAACAAGTGCAGAAAGACAACTCAGATATGTAGATAAATCATTAGTTATATTAAGATATGAAACAGGCACCCAAAGAATGGCATAAAATGTAAATGAACTTTGGGATCTGGTCTCTTAATTTGACAGCTGTTTGACAACTGCAAAATGGAAAACTGACCTCAGACAACTGTGTATAAATGAGACTATTAAGCAGAAGAATTTCACATGGAATGATACAATATACACTGCAGTAACTCCTCACATGGGAATAGATAAATGCAGACTGGAATTTTTATTGTCTTTGAAGGTGGTGATGTTAAAAAGACTTGAGTTTCACAAAGAGGAGCTGTACGCATTATCACAGTTAATGCCACTTGCTGAAACCCAACGACTGTCGCCTGCAGAACTCCATTCACATGTTACTCACAGGCCTTTATAAAACATACTCAACCAAGCAGTTCTGGAGACACAGAGGAAAACATCTTCTGCACTGGGGATGCAAATGTGAAGGCATCAAAAATAAGCAGTGACCAACCCATGGGATAACTTTGGAAGTAATGGGTAGTCACAATTGCACATGGAAATATCTATCACCAAGAACAGACCCTGATCCATGGACAGAGTGGCTTAAGGAAATATGCTGCAATTCTGGCAGCTATGGAGAGGCATTCTTGGAAAGAGAGACAAGGAACCAAAGGGGAAAACATCTACCATGACTGCATGAAGCACGGTTTAAATCTGATACTCTCCTCAGCAACAGAGGATTAAATAGAAAACAGGGAGAAAGCCTACTTTTAGATGTAACCAACCATTTCTACTTGTAGTTCTGCTCCAGATCCCACTGAAAAGGGCAGCTCTTCCAAGAGCATCCCCAAGCACTACTTCTTCACATTCTCCAGCAATGCAAAGAGCCATTTGTGATAAATACGTTTCATTCCAAAGCACTTAAGCACTTGGGTTTTTCTTTTATTTCTCTCTTTGGGACAAATAACTAAAATCAGCCCTTCCTCCCTACCTTTGCTTTTAACCACAAAAAATAAACCACAGAAGTTGCACAACCTGCAACAGAAGAGACAAAAACCACCCAGGCACTCGCAGTTAAATCCAGAGGTTCCAGCTCTCCAAGAACAAAAGGTTAGCAGGAACAGCAGCACAAGCAAAGCAGCTTTTGATGGTCAAGTGAAAGCAAAGGGTAGATTTTTGGATAGAAAAGCAATTTGCTGAGCAGCTCCTTTAATTTTCAGTAGCGGTTTGGGGCTTTTTTGGTTGGTTGGTTGGAGTTTTAAATCTGGTGTTCAGTTGTATGTCTCAATGTTGTTTCATTTATTGGGAACTAAAATGAAACTTGAGAAACAAACGAAGCACATCCCAAAGATAACAAAGAAGATGTGAGCACCATCAGCAAAACCTTTGTCATCCAAAGCAATGTCCTCCTGTAGCAATGAGTCCCACTGTAACTGCAGACTCCTTCATTTTTAACTTGCCTTTTGCTAAAAGCTCATTCTTGTTTTCAAGAGACAGTAAATAACTATTTCCTAAACATCTTCTCACTGCCAGTTAAGCTTCTACAGACCTTTCTCACACTCTGTCTCACTGTCATCTACTAAAAGCTATTTGGAGCCTAATTATGGCATTGTATTAATCCCGCTGATTTATTCTTACACATACCTGGCATAAAATCAGCTCTTTGAGTCCAAGATGACTAGTCCTTACACATGACCAGAGCTATGCAACATCTGCATGACGACTTGAAGAAGGCTCGTACTTTATAGGTTATAAGTTTTCTCTGACTCTAGCAGTACTGCTAATAAACTACTTTAACTCTCCCTACAAAACCTGCCCCACTCACACCCCTCTGCATCAGCTCTTGGTCCCGCTTCAAAAGAAACTTTAGAAACATCTAGACTGGGAGGGAGTTAAAGTCAACCATCATCTTACAGAGGGGGCATGAATGATTTCCACCAGGAATGGTCCTCGCTCTGAAGACTTTAATCAAGGATGAAGAATGTGAACCCAACACACAGACTGTAGTTCAAGGTTATTGCTGAAACTGTGCCAGGTGATAGTCTGTATTTGCCCCTTCCAGACAGTGCTCTGCTACTTATCCACAAAGCAACAGCAACTTTCCTGGGAGTGAGAAGAACTGAACAGAAACAGCCTGGAGGAATCAGGGGCTTCCTCTGCCCCCCACACCCCCACTGCTGGGAATGACAGCAGAAAGGCCTTGGAATGGAGCTGTAACCAGCCAAAGCGGCGAGTCAAACACAGCAGAGGCCTCTGCTTCACTGTAACTTTGTTTTGTATCTCCAATTCAGTTCCCTCACTGCCTAAGGCTACTTGAGATAAACATTTTTTAAAGGATGCCCTTCAAAGATAATATTTGGTTTTTACTGCCCTTCAGTAAACACAAGGCATTGGAAGCCTTAATGCATCTTGTAAAAGATTATTTTTAAAAGTATCTCATTTCAGAACATAAAAAATGAGTTTGAAGCTGAACTCTTCAGCCTGCTTTCAAATGCCATCACCTTTATGATGCTCTCTGAAGTTAAAACGGATTGTCATGTCTCTGTTAGGAGCACCAACATAAATCTTGACTGTAATAAGAGAGAAGTCTTAAAAGGAGGATTACAGGGACTGATTTTCATCTTCTAGAAGTCTGGTTTACTTCAAAATTTACATAATCTATAGAGATCCTGACAGAGTTAGCATTTAGTGACCTGAGAACATCAAACCAGAGATTCGCAAACATGTTTGGTTTCAAGTCAAGGCTTATATTATTAAGCTGCTACAACTCTTACATTTCCATCCACGTGTCTGTCCCATTTTATTTCTTGCCCTACTTTAGTGATACTTCCAACATGCCCCGTGCTTTTTTAATCTGGATGATGCTCCTCATGATTTTGGGATTGAAAACTAACCTCCTCCTTCAGTTTCCATACAGATCTCGTAAAGAACAGAAGAAATGGATTACTGCCCAGAGCTGTGGTTTACTTGTTCATTAAACAGCTTATGCTTAGAATCCTCTTAAAAAGTCACTTAGTGGTAAATGGCTATTCGACACTACAAATAAAAACGTTCAAAAGAATTTACTACAGCTTTCTAGTCATACCAGTGTTAGAATCCCACTGCGGATACTGCTGAGTTTTTGGTGCAATTTGCACGACTGGTTCCCACCAGAATCCAAGGAATTGTGGAGAAGTCTATATACATTTCTCCACCTTCCCAAGGAATGCATCAGATGCCCATCTACTGAAAGCATGACAAATCTTAAACCAAAAAATCCAGCCATCAGCAACTGTGGGTAGAAGAGATCCTTTTAGGACAATTGACAAATGCCCCGAGAGTTGGCAGCATCGATATTGTACATGCCACATGTACTCATCCGACCATAAATCAGGCCGATCACAGATTGGAAACCTCTTGCACGGCATAGGCACGCTTCCAAGAATCAAACAACATACCTTGCTAGTGCCTTAGAGCCAAATCCAAACCAATCCATGAGCAGAAAGAGGGGAAAATTAAAAAGCATTTTAGGAGTGAGAATTTTAATCAGCATAAATCAACTCTCAATGACTTCCTTGTTTCTTCTGGGATGTGACGTGCGTTGACTTCTAACAAATGCTAGGCTGATGCTGGTAAGTAGCCTCATCAACACACACAAGCTTTGACAAACCTTAATACTTCCTCCAGCACTTCCAAGGTTCAGTTAAGTCACGTCCAAAAAGAAGATGGATGGTCCTGGAGTTTTTACATGCTTAATGCAGCTTGTTTCCATTCAAGACTACATCTCTCATGACAATAACTACCTTCTCTGATTTCTACAGACTAATCAACTCGCCTTTCAATCTTCCCTCTATGCTCCCCTGGAAAAACTAAAGTATGTAACTCAGAGAAGTGGTTTGGTTTTTAAAGGCAAACCCACATACTTTCACACTCTGTAACTTCCCAGATTGCAAACTCGGCAGGACACACATCATTAGCTTCTTATGCTGGAAAATCACCAGACTTTCGAGACACTATTGCAACACAGATATTGGATAATAAAGTTCTGTGCTACCACTAAGGATACAAAGGGAAGGATTCTCTGTAACTTCGGTCTGCTGTGATCCACAGACTCCACTTCAACAACGGGTTATGGTGCCTACAAAAATCCAATGTTTAAATGCCATAGCACTGACATGGGAGCACATGACTGCTATTCCACGACAGGGAGCTTCCAAAACTGGAATCAAACCCATCTATTGGTACATCAGTTCTCTCAAGAGAGCCCTTGGTCACACTCGCAGTGACCAGCAACCCTGACGATGCTAGAGGTGCTTCTCCAACAAACTCCTTATGGAGCTGGAAGGAAAAATCAACAGAATCATGTCACTGTGATAACTGTGACAAACTACCAGGGCAGTTTAATTCTCTATAAAGACAATGAAAAAGGATCAACGTAACCAAGGAAAGAAGAGCTGAAATGATTACACACTTCATGCTACACTGTCATCAGACCTTCTAGTATTAGTAATTGCATGGGATGCAGAGACATTCACCCAAATTCACAGCTGAACTTCATATGCATCTGTTACATCAGACCCCTATAGACACCTGAAATACAGTTAACTCTGAGCTTCCCCACACGGAAAGTCCCTAGAAAACAAAGGTTTAGGTGTTAATAAATAGTGTGTCTCTTCAACCTCACAGTTGCAGCAGTCCTAGCAAGTACACAAAATCCTTTCCACTTCTAGTGGGTAACATCCATAGCTATTGCTACTTCACTCATCCCCAGGAAAAGGTGTGCAAAGACCCTCCGCATCCCTTGCCTCGTTACTAAGGTATTCTCTTCTTCCTTCTTGCTATTCAGCTACAACAAAGAAAAAGCTGTTTCCCTTGGGACACCTCCCTGCCCCAAACCCACTACTGAGCTCTGGCAGATAGGGTCAGTCGAATCACCTTTGCACTAGGCTTTACTGTAAGATCTTGCAAAGAAAAAGTAAGTCAAAAGCCACACTGGGTAAATGTCCACATCTTGCAGCCCATACAAACCAGATTGTGAGTGCTTGCTCCAGCCCTACTTGCCTTTCCCAATGCTAGCTGCAAAGCATGACCAGCACTCTGTCCTAGCTCCACTCTTCATGGCCACAGCTGTTGACAACCAGAGTGCGTGACAAAGACAAAGCAGAGTAAAACATCGTATTAACAGCAACAACAGTCATACAAGAGTAAAGAAAGAGGACTTCTACTCCATTTCACTGCACATAAATCCCATCCAACATCACGAAAACAAAGCAAAATCTGAACTCATGGCATTTATGTAGTATTTTTTAACAATGGAAATTGGAAGAGAAAACCCTCAAATAATTCAAAAGGAAAGCAACTGTTAGAATGCTCTGGGTTTGTGTTTCCATGAGCTATTCCCTAAAGAAATGGTATTGGTAGGCTGGTTCAGGGAACAAGGAAATCATTTTCTTTAACCCTTGTGAGTCATACTTCACTGCATACTCATTATTCCTCATACAGCACAGTACACAAAGCACTGGATTGCTGGGTTTGAAAGTGTCAGGAGTCTAACTCAAGGCAATAAACAGGATGAATACAAAACACCATTTAAGCTACAAAAATAAAATGACATTTCACTAATTATCTAATAAGATCAGGATTTAATACTTGCATTGCTGGAGAAATTCTTAGTTATTTGGAAAATGTCAAAACATGTATTTAAACACTGACAAAAAGAGTAGTTATTTTTACTCCTCCTTTTCTAAGCTTAGAAAGGCAATACCCCCATGGATCAAAAGGCCAGATAAATCTTATTAAGTACTAGGTTTTCCCTTTTGTCTAGTGCTCTCTCCACATTCCATCATTTCAGTCCTTTGAAATGCCTTTGTTCTGCTGGGATCAGGGTTTCCAGGGGAAATCTGGCATTGGATCTAAAGGGAACCCCACACCACTGAAGTATTCCTGACAATTAATCATTCAGTTAAATTATTTCTTTCTTTTCCCCCTACCTCACTTGCCCCCAGTATTTCCAGAGAACCCTTTAGCGCAGTGCTAGTGACACAAAACTTCCTGAGCGTCAAAACACATCACCTTGAGGATTCATGTGTGCACAGAAGTTCAGTTTCTGCAGTTGCCACCTGAAACCTCCTGTCCATCAGAATGATACTTCAGAGTAACCACAGGAATGTTCTCTGTATTCACTCTCAGACCATGTCTATCACCAAGGCCCATGAAGATGAAAGGACAGTTTCAGCTGGGGAGAAATCATGTGCAGGACCACAGGGCTCTTGTGCCATCCTGGCAGCACAGAGGAGGCTGTGGTCCCCACAGTCACATCTGCTCCATAATACCTCCTTTACCATGCTACCCAATTTCTGATGTTCCTTTAGCACATAAACTGGTCATCAACAAAAGCAACCAGGGAAAGAAAGTGTGCATCCAATTCTTCAACTGGTTACCCTGTTAGCTAAAGGACAAACAACAGGACATACTTTGTGAATCTACAGAAAAGATGTCCTTATTAAATCCAAAAGCATGATGATCCCTCAAGAAGAGGCACAGCATTAAATAGTGCTTTTTATCCACTAAATTATATATACCTTTTTATGTACACTTTATGGTTTCTGTTAGATTTTAATATATACCTAATATAACATAAGAGAAAGAATCAAATCAAAACATTTTGATTTGAACTCCTCTAAAACCTGAAGCTCTATGCTCATAATGAAACCACAGAGGGAGGCAAAGTAGTAAAAAAGGATGCTCTTTTCCTTAGTTTTATTGTCTTTCATGAGCATCACATTTTGGTGACTGGGGTCTAAGTGCCCATCCCTCCAGGCCTATGGGAAGGCATTCACTTTCTTTCTAAGACTCTTCACGTACTCACACAATACGTACATATTGGAAAGAGAATTTCTTCCACCAGTGGTATGCATTAATTCATAACATTTTTCCAAGATCCTTTATCAAGTTTCAGTTGTAGGCCAAATAATTGATGCTTTGCAAAGCTAATATCTGCATTTAAAATTTATCGGTCCTTTAGAGGTTGGTTCTCATTAGTGCTCATCATTTTCACTGCTCATGAAATACATCTTCACAAGCTGAGCCAGTCCTACTCAATATCAAGGATTCCTACAGGCTAACTTGATCTAACTGTTGCAATTATGAATCATCTGACAGAGCCATAAGTTATGATCTTCAGTGACCACTAATGAAGGCTGCCTAGCAGTTAAAATATCAAAGCAGCATATATCAGCACACTCTAGAGCACAAGATAGACTTCCAGTGTTGCACTTCTCTTGTATTTATTATATACTGTAAATTACATCCCAGGCTGCCTCCAACACTGACAGTCCTGTACTCCAGACTCAAACACCAGGTTTTAATAACCACTCCTGACAATCTTTTGATCGCTGGGGGGGGGCAGATGAAAGGCAAGGCCGCCTGCTGCAGGCAATCTGCTCAGTCAAAACAAAGGGGACTTCAGAGAGAGACAGAGATGCATCAGGTGTTAATCCCAAATGAACAACCAGGAGTGCCGGCTGATGGACTCACTCTCCATTGCCAGCCCAAAAGGGGAAGCGCCTGCCACTGGGCTCCTTCAGGATGCACGCAGGAAGGGAAAGGTGTTATTAGCTAGGCATGAAGTATTTTGATTTGGAAACCTAAAACCTTTAAAAGTCATTTTAGGCTCTCCTTAAATCACTGTAAACTAATCATTCAACTATCTGTTTTTTTCAACTATGCTGTACGGAGCAGATCTTGTTGGCATTTAAAACAAGTTCTCCCATTCAAACACAGAAGTGGGATAATCTGCGAGGGGAAGAGGCAATGCAAAGGAAGTAAGTTTCCAGAGCTTTCAAAAGAGAACAAGACAGAATTTGAGGTGATTACTTGGCAAAAACCTCCTTCATGGCATGGAGGTGGGCTGGATGACCTGACAGGGCTCATCTTTTCCAACAGAGAGCATGTCTCTGAATGAGAGCATGTTAACAGTGTTAGCATCCAAACAAAAAGGTTCCCACTATATACTTTCAGACAGTTGGTAGAACATGTATGTAGTAGGAAAAGTTTAGGTGCGATAATACCAATAAACATTATGTGGAAGGAACACAACTCCTAATGTCACATCACTATGTTCCACAAACACAGAAAGCAGTTTACCTGGGAGTCTGATAGCCCAGTGTAAACCATTTTTACTTTTCTGCTCAAAACCCCTGCATTAAACGTCTCTCAGATGGGGAAACTGAGAAAAAAAGTGGCACTGCAGGGCCTCTTACCATGCTAAACCCAGAATATTCATAAAAGTTGCATAAACAAAGAAGACACAAATAAAACCCCTCCATGCTCACAAGATCAATAGAACCCAACCACGTACAAAACCTCCCAGCTTCCTCCTCACTCCCAAAAGCTGTCTGATGGGGCAGGGGGGCAAGAAAGGTTGAGTTAATACTTAAAAACTATTTAAGATGCTGCATCTCATTCGCATCAAATCGTCACTGTCACTGCTTGACAATCCTGAAACAAAATGTGGGGTTGATAAGAAGAAGGCTCGGCTCCACCATGGAAGCTTGCGGCACATCTCCCAAGCACCCTCCTCCTCCTCCCAGCGATGCAGGTGTTCACAATAACTAATTCCTCATGGTGGGATTTTCCCCTTGAAAAATGAGTTACAGTTTTTACTGGCTCAGCAAACTAGAACAGTTACAGCCAATATATCTTGAGAGAGGAACAAGGTGTTGGACTGACAATCAGAGCCACAAGTTCTTTCCTAACATTTACTTCAGAATTCAGAAAACCAGCAAGCTTACTTTTCCTACTCTTTCCACAATATTACATGACCTTAAACATCAGGTAGTACAGAAAGCTACAAACACACAACAACATCAAGTCATTATGGTTGAGCGCAGGAGTACAAGCACAACAGCATGACTTTGATGACACTTTGCTTGGCCATTATAGTATAAGCTGTTTATCTGAAGCGGATCAACCTGCCCATTTTAATCCCTGGAGTCCCTGGAGTCCAAGTATTCCTGATTAGCCCATATGTTCAAAAGTAACTCTAAAAATGTTGACTTGACACCATCAGTACAATAAACTACAGCTTCACCTACAGCAACAGAGATGCAAAACGAACTGGAGGAGAAGCTGGTCTAGTTGGACTTTACTTAGCCTGGTGCTAAGTAAATCACTGCAGAAGCCAAATGACCATCACAGTTTGTCTTAATACAAAAGATCACACACAGGGTCTATGGGCTGGCAACTGAACTCAGATGCTGAATTTCACTCCTTTATTTTAACACCAAATCCATCAATCCCACCCATGACAGCTACACTTCTAAGGGGTCATCACTGGCAAGAAAGGATGACATGAAAAGCAAAATGCAGCCATCAGATCAGACCCTGAAGGCACAGGGATGTTAACTGCCCTTACAAGTGCTCTCATTCTGGTTAACATATTTACTATACTTCTTATTTCCAGCTAATTTCAGCTAAGATCATAGCATCATAGAATCAACTAGGCTGGAAAAGACCTTTAAGATCATCAAGTCAAAGATATTCAGGCCAGTCTGCTTCTTTTTCAAGGTACCATCAGTCAAATCCAACCACATCATTTTATCTCTCGGTTACTAAACTAAAACCATTTTAAACATCCTGCTTTCATCTTTATAGCTCTCTCCCACTTTTTAACTGTGCTGCAGCTACACAAGAATGTACTTGACATATAAAACGTGCATGTGATTCCTTTAACATTTTAATGCCGTGTATTGTGTTGTAAACATCTCTTCATGTTTTATCTCCTTGTCCATAAATCAGACTAGTATCTTAGAAGTCTCCCAAACGATGTGTTTTCTCCATAATATAAATGTAAAGCTCTACTCCTTGAAACTTGAGTCAGCTTTCAAAAATCATCAAAAACTGCTATGAAAAAGATCATCAACTAAGTTAATATCATTTTCTCCCACTCCATTTCTGTAACAGCAGAAGTACGGTATCAGCATGGTTACAAAATTGGTATTCACCAGTCAGAAACTCAATGTCCCATTATTCTTTTCTTGTCACTTGTAAGGAATAACACTAAGGTAAAACACCTTCTCGTGTATCCATACCAATACACAACACTGAAAGAGTCAGGAGAGTGAACAGTATGAAACAGAAATGATTCTTGGATTTGTTCAGGATCAACATGCAGTTTACATGATCAAACACCGTGTTTACAAGATGAAACACCACAACGTATCTCCACTTCCTTACCACAACTGCAATTAATAAGACTGATCTCTTGCAATGAGATTTTCCAGAGGTTCTGGCTAGCTTAGCAATGTTACAGTAAAGTGTGTCTTCCTCTATTCCTTGGTAAATGCATTAAGTGATTTTAATGTTTTATTATTAAAACCCACTGTAAAATACTGGTTAGAAAAGATAGAGCAGCAATAAAGAACACCTGTCCAAAAGAATTTTAAGTTCATTGATGGAAAAAAGAAAGAGTGCCATTAAAAAAAAAAAAGAGGGCAAAAAAGAGGAAAGCTGTTTTAGCAGGTGGGACTGAGAAGTGGTGACATGTTGTAGTACAATACTGAAGGGCTGGAGGATGTAACGTGGTGTTGGGTGATGTGGAAGAGAACCAGGGACCACTGGCTTAGTGTGCCACTAAAATGCTAGATGAGGTGTGAAGTAAAACTCTGAAGGACTGTGATACGAAGCAGTGAGGCAGAGGCAGAACTGCTGGGAGAGGACAAGAGAAATAAAACACTATCTTTGCTTTGGCACCTTCCAGCTGCATTTTACTCCCTTACAGCCCATAGAGCCAACACGCTCTCCAGGAAAACCCAAGGACTCTTCAATATTTATCCAGATCCCCAGAATTCATAACATTTTCCACCAGCCTGAGAGATCCTGTTTCTCTCAAACTACTGTCTAACATAAATTACTCCAAGATACTTTTCTTGACATTTGCTACACAAATGTTTCTGGAATGACCTTACTGTAGAACAGGCACCATGTTTCTCTCTAATACAAGCCCATGCCCAAGTACTTTGTGTTTTCCAGGATATTTTCAAACACATTTTCACTGTCATTTCCTTCCCCAAAATTAAGTCATCATCTTCCTGAAAATAGCTATCTCATTTCACAGAATTGTCATGAAAACAGATTATTTCTATTTGCATTGGAAAGCACAGCTAGAATTTACTTTACAGGTTGTGAAATTTGTTTGTAAATAGACACCTTTGGCTTTGGGACTATAGCAATAGGACAAGGGGTGATGGGTTTAAACTGAAAGAGGGAGAGTTCAGGTTAGATATAAGGGAGAAGTTCTTTGAGCGTGCTGAGGCACTGGCACAGGCTGCCCAAAGAAGTGGTAAATGCTCCATTCCTGGCAGTGTTCAAGGCCAGGCTGGACACAGCCTTGGCCGACATGGTCTAGAGTGAGGCATCCCTGCCCATGGCAGGGGGGTTGAAACCAGATTATCCTAAGGTCCTTTCTAACCTGAACCACTCTGTGATTCTATGATCCTATAAATATCCAGATTCTACTTCTAGAAACAATGGAAAAATACAACAGTGCCAACTCACATCATTTTTTATCACTGCTTTCACATTAAGGAGAGTGAAAGTGGGGCAAGAACTTCCACTCTGTAACTTTCTAGCTCTTGCACTTAGGAGAAAGAAAAATCTGTTTCAAGCATGACACAGCATCTGAAATCAAGAGAGGAAGTGAGCATGAAAAGGTTATTTTAGACCAACTTTGTAAAGAAATAACCCCATGACTTCTGTGCCTCTCTGCATTACTTTGCATAGCCCTGACTCCCTCCTAGTAGCTAATTCAACTGAAATAGTTAAATTGAACTCAAACAGTTAAACTGAACTTAATTCAATGGGGGTAAACAGACCTCAGCGCCTAACAGACTGCTAAAATAAAGTGGTTGAGAGAAGAATAAAAACCCCAAACCACAGAATTTCAACAGTTAAAACTTTGTATCAATACATCTATGAATATCACAGAATCTCTCCTGCACTTTCACAGGACCAGGCTCCTCACATCCTGTTCTAAATCATAGGGAAAGAATCTTACACAATCGACACTTTACCTTCCCACGACATATTTGAGGACTGTAAATCGTGCACACAGATTTATCAGGGAAATGAGGAGTGGGAAAGACAAGTTGCCCTTAAAGATGTACAGATTTATGGCAATATGGGAAGCGGAAAGACGGTTATCATATAAAAAGGTCCTTAAGGGATTGCAAGGAGCAACAAGGGAAACATGAGTCATGAGCTGCCAGAGAAGGGGATGCGTATGGGGAGCAATGGACAGAGCAAAGTAGTAATAAAGGAAGTTCCAAGTCAAATGTGCCCCTTCCCAAAGGTCGAGAGAGGTATTCAAGCTTAAACTATTTATTGAAAATGAAATTCCCAGCCAATTCAGACACAGCACCACCAACAGCACTTGGAAAGGGACCCTCATGGACTGAAAAGATCCATTGATAAACAAGGTCATAGACCACAGCTCTTTTCTTTCGCTTTCTTACCACCTCTACTTCTTTGTTTTCCTTAGGGAAGAGTTGCCTCGAAGGCCCGTCTACATCAGTAAGTAGCTAAACACGAGCGAGAGCACAAACTTACAGCCCTCAGTTGAGACTGTGACAGTTTTACACTTTGTGAGGCTGAAGCAGCCTTCTCTATTTAACAGCATCTTAACAGCTGTTCTTAGAGTGAGACAGCAATGAGGAAATGGTGAATTATGAGCCCAAGCACACAGTTATCACACTCCTAACTTTCCTTTCCCATCCCAACAAGCTTCAAAAGTGTCAAGCTCCAAATCATAGCATAGGCTTCCTCGTACTCCCAAGCAGCTCATGATTTTAAATAGCAAGATTTTAAAATGTGGCTTCCAAAAGTTTAAGTGGCTACTTTTAAGACAAAATACAACCCTGAGCAATACATGGAAGCTGAAGACAAAGAAAACCAGTTCCTTCTGTGTGAGTATCACCTCTAGGAAGATCTATCAAACTCTCAAGAAAGACAAGTTGTACAAGAGTCTCTAAACAAGCAATAATTATTACTCCTCTTAGAGCAGTAGTATCCACGAACATAAAACCTGTGCTTACTTCAGCCTGAGCAAGGTGTGTGCATATGGGTGCAATCTCAAAAAGCGTATCAGGTGCCTACCACAGAGGGGTTACAAGGTGTAAACATCAAAGAGCCCAACTCAAAAAAGTAACTCCAGGATGTAGAGCAAAGGAACACCCTGTTCCATTAGTGGGGTCCCAGGAGGCAGCCTTCCCCATCCTCCAAGCAACAGCTGAAACCATGAAGTATTATCGAAGGCAGCACTGCTACTGCTCTTCTTTTTCCAGGCCATATTAAGCGCTGAAAGTGACTGTGGATACTGTGCTTTGCAGCTCAGTTCCAACACCAGAAGCGTTGGTACCTTTTGACTAGTTAGATTCTCCTTTGGGACTTAGGAACAGCCTAACAGCAAGTTTGTTTCACAACTGGATTGCAGGACAAATCCTGCAATCAGCTCCACAGGCATGTTCACACATGCAGGGAAGCTCAGGTTAAGCACCTGGAACTTGAGGAGTCACATGGAAAAGACGAGGGGTGATGAGCACAAGTTACTTCCAGGACGCAAGAGGAAAGTTTTCCCAATGAAAACAGCCAGCCATTGGAATAATCTCCCCAGGGAAATGGTGGGTTCCCCAGCACTGGACACTTTAAAGATTCAGCTGGTCAGGGTGCTGGGACATGTAGTTTAGGTCATGTTTTACTCAGAAAGACTGGGCCAGATGATCCTTGAAGTCCCTTCCAACCTGGGATTCTGTGATTCTATGATCTCTACCATGAAACATGGATGGAGATTTCCAGTATGTTTTATAACAGGAGATTCCCCACTTCCAGCCCGAACAGAAACACATAAACCCCACCCAAGTCCCACTATAGGCATTTAGAAAGGTGCACAGAGCCATTCTTTGGACAGATCTGACAAGGTCATACAGTAACACAACCAAAGAACCAAGCCCATAAGGCCAGAGCCCCTATGGCTATTCTTATACTCCAATTACACAGTTCTTCCTATGTCATTTTCAGTGACCCAAGCTTGGTATTATCAAGATAAACACTATTACTGGGAGGCTTAAAACCTCATCAACTCCATTCTGAATAAACACACTGTGCCTAGCAACTATACTTTAGCTCTCAGACATATATTCCTTTTGTGGTGTCAGTTTTAGCAGCTCAAGAGCTCAGGCAGCAGCTGAAGGCACAGAACTCCCAGCCACACATTTACACTCTTTGGCAGCATTTCAGAAACCAGGATGACACCAGTCTGACGTACAGATGAAGAAATGGACTGACCTGATTGATGGAGTTGGCAGCACAGGATGCCAGTCCAGTTCCAAGGGATGCGAGCAGGAAGCAGGTCAGGTCAAATGGGACCGGGGCCATGGCAAAGCCAGCAGATGCTGTGCTTACAACCAGAGCTGCAACACATGCGAGAACACAGTTCAAAGCATCAACAAGAAACTGACTCCTTTGTACATATCACTAGAGTTAGTATTTTTAAACCCCAAAAGAACACTTGAAGAGATTAAGTTTTTCTTACTTTTATGGATCAAAGTAGCTCCAGGAACTGCCTACAAGTAATACTAATACCCTACATAAAGAAGTCAAAGATGAGAAGAACTGTCAGGGATGAAATGAGAAACTCAAAAGCATCAGCACACTAGTAGAAGAGGTGAGAATAAACCTTGTGTCTCTATTTCCTATTTTATGGATCTGCTACAGGATCAAACTGCCTTATAAAACACATAGAAGAGACACACTTGCACCAGTAACTCACATGCCACTGCAAAGTCCAACATGGAAGAACAACAGAAAGAAAAACCCTGAACTGAGAGATAAGTATTCATTATGCTTATAAT
The DNA here is from genome assembly GCF_033783945.1 of Neopsephotus bourkii. NCBI lineage: Eukaryota > Metazoa > Chordata > Aves > Psittaciformes > Psittacidae > Neopsephotus > Neopsephotus bourkii. The sequence goes on from NW_026902223.1 coordinate 7,557,928, forward strand.
TTACATCAAATTCTAGCAGGAACTTAAGTAGTGCAGAGAGTCAAGAAGAGACTCAAGGCGTGTAGGCTACTGCTGGAGAAGCCAGTAACTTAACTTACAAGTATCTTCTCACACTGTTCCCATTTGACAAGCCCACTTCAGGCAGAAGGAGCAGAGACACCATCACATGGACCCAGCAACTCTTAAATCCCTTAAAATTTGAGTGGATTAATAAAAATCCACTTTTGTCATCGAAAATTATAACCTTAGTACAGTACTGCAAATCACATCCTTCAAATGGAAGTTATCAGAGTTACCAATCCTAAAATTGTAATTATCCAAATAACAGGTCTTATGAACCTCACTTTTGGCTAGATTGACACGAAAAATGCCTTATACTATAAAGTCATCAAACACACTGAATATCTTGAAAGGACCTTGAACCTTACGATCTGAAGTTAATAGTTGCGAAACAAAGTATTTAGACTATATTCTACATGTAATTACTGTTCCAGACATCAGCTAGCTCAAATCAAAGCACCAAAACATTCTGATCTTCCTGATTCCTACAAAGTCTCCTGTTTGTCTGGAGTTAAATGACAAATAAATAACCTTGGCTGACTGAAAATACTTGGATTATCTCCTAAGCAGAGTTACATGAGATGAAAACCTAAATGTCACAGAAAGGATGCACATGCCAAGTGCTACTTTTAAGAACTGCGTAAGAACCTTAAGATTTAATCCTAAAAAGACAGTGAAGAAAACTTGCTGCTCATCAAAACTTTTCCCTAAGTATTAATTTCATTGACAGCTGAATATTATTATAATAATATACATAATATTATTACAAGGCTCGTTATGGATTCGCAGGATGTCGTGCAGATGGCTGTTGCACAGGCTGGCTGCGAGCGTCTCTGCCTGACACCAAGGAAAGTCCCTGGGCTTTGCTTCCCCATCAGAGCATCACTTAGATCTTAGGCAGAAGCTCTTCCCTGTGAGGGTGCTGAGGTGCTGGCACAGGGTGCCCAGAGAAGCTGTGGCTGCCCCATCCCTGGCAGTGTTCAAAGCCAGGTTGGACACAGGGGCTTGGAGCAACCTGGTCTAGTGGAAGGGGTCCCTGCCCGTGGCAGGTGGTTGGAACTGAATGAACTCCGAGGTCTCTTCCAATCCAAACTAGGTTGTCATTCTATGAAATAACCACAAATTCTGTAACCCCACCACACAAACTAATAAACCTGAAGGTTTCTGACAGACTGGACCTCATTTAGAATATAAACACAACAGCATCTTAGTTTCAAAACTAGTAGAGTGCACAATATGTAATTGGTTTACAACCGAACTAAAAAATACACTGCAAAAATGACAGTGAAACAGAGGCGTCTGCATTTCTAAGAGTGATTACATTCATTTCTTCTGCATAATAAATCACACGTTCACTTCTAGACAAGGATTTAATTAAAACTTATCTTAGAGAGCACTTTACACCAATTTATTACGGAAAAACACCAACTCATTTACCGAAGAAGAAAGGTGGAGCAGATTGGCAAACAGTCAGTGTAACATTACCATTACACTGACCTCAAAGAAATTCTAACACTGTACAGCTACAGCACTAATTAAAGTCCCCATTGATTTCTCCAGATTAATTTCAGCCACTCATTTCAGTGTGACTTATCAGGATCTCATTATAAAAGGTTGTCATACATCCTCTCACTTATCCCATTAACCCAGGTATTTCCAGTTGTTGGGCAGTGAACACCAGGCATTCCCCACTTGCCTCACCATCCAGCAATTTCAATGCAACACGTGAAGAGTAAATAAGAAAACATTCCCTTTGGACTGGAAAGTTTATTTTCTTTTACTGTGGAAGCAATATTATACTCTTCTACTTCCCTCATGGAGGAAAAGTATATTTAATTGAGATCACATCAAGGCAATGAGGTCATTGACTGTTTGTTTTTTAATCCCTGTTAGTTTAGCGCTTTAGGGACCAAATTAACTTCACCTTATTGCATAATAGATGGCATTGATCCTCTCAAGATTTGTTGATGAGAGTTGGCATTATATATGCTCTTCAAAAAGAAGCCAGGATTTAAACTTATGAGCTCAGCCTAAACCTAATTTTCAGTCTTCTAAACATCATTAGCTTTAACAAAAATTAACAGGGGACATTTGTTTCCCATTTCCATGTAAATGAAAAAGAAAATGCTAATGGATTTGTGACAAAAAGAATGAATTATGATGTTTCTAGCATAAAAACACATTCAGAAAGTCCACAGTGTATTCTTTACATTCCTCTTCAGCTTCATTGTAATGCAAGCTGCCTTTAGAAATCCCTGTATTTGTATTTATAGCATGCCAATCACTGTGCCAGATTTTGTTTACCTCCTATTAAATAGTAGCCAAGCCAAAATAAAAATGTAGAAAGCCAAAGCAAACCAATTCAGCTTTAGATTTCCTTCCCACTCATATACTGATGATATATTGGTGCATATGGATGGACAAAAGGAAATGCATTTCTACTTTAAGACACAATTTCACTGCTTTATGTTTATATACTACTTAAAGGAAACTATCTTGCCAGAAAGTGATGGAATTTTCCTTCCAGAGTTTTCACACTCCTTTCTGGAGATCTAAATGCAGGATCGGTATTAGTGCTATACAACTGACCAATGCTTCCTTCATGAACTTAGATTTGGTTGGGCAAAGGCATATCATAGAATCCCAGACTGGTTTGGGTTGGAGGGACCTTAAAGCTCTTTCAGTTTCAAATCCCTGCCACAGGCAGGGACACCTCCCACTAGACCAGGTTGCTCTAAGCCCTGTCCAACCTGGCCTTGGACACTGCCAGGGATGGGGCAGACACAGCTTTTCTGGGCACCCTGTGCCAGCGCCTCAGCACCCTCACAGAGAAGAACTTCTGCCTAATATGTAATCTAAATCTCCCCTCTGAGGTTAAAGCCTTTCCTCCTTGTCCTGTCCCTACAGGTCCTTGCAAGAAGTCCCTCTCCAGACCTCTCGCAGGCACCCTTCAGACACTCGAAACTGCTCTAAGGTCTCCCCAGAGCCTTCTCTCCTTTTGTTGCAGATTTTAACCTGCATACTAAAGATGGCCAAACTCCTGAAGCAAACTTCAGTCTGGGACAAAGACTTAAAACAATTCTTTGCATTGTATCACATAAAAGTCAAGTACAATATTACACACAGAGCAGATAATATCTTTTTCCCATTGAACAATTTTAAAATGCTTTGCAAAAATAAACTGTAATGATAGTTTATTTTTACTTCATTAGGTTTTCCTTGTAGCATGGAAAATAACTTGCCAGAAAGCTACCACTATTAAGCTTGCTTTCAATGCTAGGATAATAGTTACTGTTGTAATTACCACAAAATGAGAACTACTTTGATATGCACGTGACATATATTTAGAACTAAGAATATACGCTAACACACAGCCCCTTCCTCAGCAGGCTGGAAAGTTACATTAAAAATCCTACAGCAAATTAGAAATTAGCAGTTAAAATTATATCTGCCCCATCTTTATACATCCACTTCTCAGACAGGTGCTACATAAGGTGCTACCTATTCATCTAGCGAGGTTAGATATAAGGAAGAAGTTCTTTACTGTGAGGGTGGTGAGGCACTGGCACAGGGTGCCCAGAGAGGTGGCAAATGCCCCATCCCTGGCAGTGTTCAAGGCCAGACTGGACAGAGCTTTACGTAACATGGTCTAGTGTGAGGCATCCCTGTGCATGGCAGGGGGTTGGAACTGGATGATCTTAAGGTCCTTTCCAACACAAACCATTCTATGATTCTATCTATCTGGTTGTCCTCACCAAGAGGCCAGCATACAAGATATCCTTTACTACAGGAGCAACATCAAGAACATAGAATCATAGAATAGTTAGGGTTGGAAAGGACCTTACAATCATCTAGTTCCAACCCCCTGCCATTGGCAGGCACATCACCACCAGACCAAGCCACCCAAGGCTCTGTCCCACCTGGCCTTGAACACTGCTAGGTACGGAGCATTTATCACAAACCATAGATAAATACCCAGTGAGAATACTCAGCATTTTTCATATCATGTCTCTATCCCACTTCCCCCAAATTAAAACCTGAGATTTTTGGGTGATTTTGTGTCTATCTCATCTTAGTTCTCAGATGTGATCACTGAGGAAAACCTTACATAAATATAAACTTTAAGCTGCATTTAAGAAGATGAGACAACCAGAAATTCTTGTGTTTGCATTATAAATTTTTATAATTTCCTTCTATTACTGTACCTTTACATGTCTCTGACCTATTCGCAGTTACACATAAACTTTATTTTAAACTTGAAAACAGTATTTATAACTCTGAAAACTTATCAGACAGAGGCATTAGCTTTCCAAGTGCCTGCATGGTAAGACACAGCTGTGCAGACAGCAGCCTACAGAGAACACTGCAGAGAAGGGAAAGGATGGAAACTGAACCCAAAAAGGTAGGTTATGCGACAAGTAATTAGAAGTTCCCTAATTGTTTTCTATGGCAAAAGAATATAAACAAAAATCATTTCCTGTTGGTAAGTCAGAGCTTCTAATGGCAAAGGCACAAGAGCTGCAGTTTATATGAAGCAGGAGACTATGGTAATAGCTAAACTCATTTCCTTTCAAAGATGAATTACAGTTCAGAACACAAACAAACATTCTCTTTACTCCAGCAGTGGGAGAAGAAAAGGGCACAAGGAAGTCCCATTTTAGCATAATGCAGAGTTTGTTTTTTTGCTATTTCATGCTCTAAAAAGTATAAATAAAGAACCTGCCAAAAAAACCCCAAAGCACCACATCGGATATGAGATCTATCAGAACGTCATGGGTGACAGGCATTGAGTTGTGTGTCATTTGTAACTTAAAAACTGACCTCAGGATTTATTTTCCTTCTCAAACAAAAAAAAAAAAAAAATAATCAAAAGAACTACACAGAATATATCATTTATTTTACAGAATATATCATTTGTCTAAATAACTACACAAGTTGGGGTAAAAAAAAGCACTAATTGTTTCCTTGCTCCCTACACTACACTCAGTATTATTCCTGCGCATCTCCTACCTTATCTATGGTCAACAAAGACCAACAACAGAACTTCCTTCCTACAAACCCCTCTTCATCCAATTTATTTTTTTACACTTTCTACTTCCAGTAAAGTCTTCCCTTCCCCCAGATCATTACCCATCAAGTTCACAACAAGAAGAGAGGTTGAGATTTCTTTTGTGTCTCTATACCTTCTCAACAGGTACAAAGTTTACTGCAATTCTTTGGATCAAGAGCAGCACATCCACACAAAACCTGAAGGGAATGAAATCCTGCACCCTTTGCCTGCTACAGGTTTCAAGTAACAACGGAGTTTAAAATCAGAGTGCTCCTCGCTTTCCTGTCAATACTGCCTTTTGCTCTTCAACCTAGAAGCTACTGAGAAGCTTCACAGCAACACTGAAGCCACACAAAAAACATATCACATAATCACTTTACCCAGAAAAAGACTCTTCCACTGTGCTGCGCTTCTTGAACTCCCATTCTAAGGAGCATCAGTAATACTCAGATGTGGTACTAACACAGAGCTTACCCATACGGAACATCAGTAAACATAAGAATGTACACTTCAAGTGCTGAAAATAACAGTTCATTTTCTCTCCCTCTCTCTGGTCATTTAATCATGGCATTTTAACTTTGTATTTCTGGATCTATTGAGATATTTTAATTTAGTTCTACTTCAATAACTAGCACAGCTTTCAAGTTCATATAAAAGAGCCACTTAAACTAAATCACCTCATTGAACATGCCAGAAGATATAATTCTCCATAAAGCACTTGTAAGTTATCCATGGTGAGCCCAACAGAAACAAAGTATTACTAAAACTGAAGAGCACTGGGGAGAAGAAGTCAAGATGTGCATTATGCAGAAAGAAGAAAAAGGCAATATTGTGGTTGTACAGAGAATCATAGGATAGTTAGGGTTGGAAAGGACCTTAAGATCATCCAATTCCAACCCGCCTGACATGGGCAGGGACACCTCACACTAAACCATGCCACTCGAGGCTCTGTCCAACCTGGCCTTGAACTCTACCAGGGATGGAGCATTTACCACTTCTTTGGGGAACCCGTTCCAGTGTCTCACCACCCATGCCACAAAGCCATTGCAAATCTGAATGACAATGACCCTGATACAAGATCAATGTACCAAGAAGAGTTTTATATACCTAAATTTGAAATTACCATGGCTAACATGGAAAAGTGACATGGTAAAGTACCAAAACACGTGCTTCCCATCCCTCAAGCCTACTAACCCAGTTTTTTATCAGCACCAAATAAATGCCTTTAGGTTTTTAAAGACAATGAGGAAGAACACTTGGACAAGATCAGTTCTGCCAAGGCCAAAACATGAAATGTCTCATCAGCACTGGGAACTATTGTTAAATAAAAAATTAAATGACCACTGCATGCTATATGTGGTCAGTACGATTTTGCCATGAGAAACAATGAAAATTTATATATTGCAAGACAAAGTTTCAAGAAATAAACTGAATTCAGGACATTTATTATAACAAATTGCCACGGCAAAGAACAACAGTTTTATTATCAAGGATTTATTTCATCCACCGGAGAAAGCACCGCAGTAGGGACTTAGGAAATTGTATTACTGTTCTTGGCCCTGATACAGACAAGATGTAAGACTCTGGTCAGATCATTAGTTTCCCCAGACATAAAAGTATATATAGCACTACCTATCAGAAAGAAGTAATTTATAGTTGTTAAGTACTACTATTAGAACAAGGGAAAAGGTAGTGAGGCTACAAGGCTTAACAAACTGCTGGTTTGAGGATACACCCCATCCTTGCCTAGAGGAGGCAATTATACATCCTTTTTTAATTGGTCACATGGAAACATTTTCCTTTATAATAGAGGAAGTTAATTGGATTATCTTTTCTTGGGACTTTTAATACTAATTTCACAATAAGTAGTACTTAAGTGAAAGTTAAGTAAAAAAGACAGAAATTGGTAACCTTAAGCAAGATGCCTTTAAATACTTAACGCAAAGCTTCTAAATTCACTTGTAACCCAGTTTAGTAACACTTGTTTCTGATTCCCAAAAGCTAGCTGGTAGTATGATGCAAGCCCCTCCTCACTGTTTTTAAATAAAATGGGAAAACTATAAAATGCTTCCATAAAACAATTTTTCTCATGCAACAATTTTCCTTGCAATTGAGCCAGGGACTTTGTGCAGTAAAGTGGGAATTCTCACACAAAAACCTACACAGTACCAGTAACATACTAAGGAACTCTGATATATTAAACAGGATGCACAGAAGTGAAAAAAATGACCAGGAGTACCTGTAAGCTTAATCTTGGACAAGCGTGCCAAAATTCCTGGCAAATCATCCAGCCGTAACTTCATCTCTTTCCACTGTCTGTCTCCTTTGGTTTCTGCTCCTATTGCTGCAACTGAGCCTTCAGTTTGTGCAGCTGACTTCATTTCTCTCAGCTCCTTGCTGATTGATGCCTCAGACAAAGGTTGATGCACAGGTGAAATTGGTCTAATCTTGTGTATAACCTTTTTTTCTTGATCCAGTTGCTGAAGCTCACGAAAAGGAGATGCAACTGAATCAGACTTAGGCTTGGCTCGTTGGCTGAGGTCTTTGTTGCATTGTGTTACATACTGAATAGAAAGAGAATGAATAGTTAAGAAGATATTTATGGCCACCTGAGGCTATTAATATCATCAATATTATTATTATATTATTCTTATTGTCTGGAGAATTACTTCCTATGATGACACGACTGAGATATCCTGAATTTCAAACACTTATTTCACATTCAAAAGAGTTTCTGAGGTCGGACAAGGTATTACAAAAGCAGCTTTTCAACAAACAACTGCACCCATAATGTTTACTTAAGGTGGAAGAATTCCTTCTGTATAAAGTGACTTCCTCCTCTGTAGCTTCAACAGTAAACTACTTTGTTCATTCAAAACCTCCAGACAACATCAATTGATTTACAACTGATCAATTCACCATCAAACAGGTAAATGCATGCCTGTAACAACAGCAGTCTTCAAATAAAAGCACTCCACTTTTTGCATCTTTGAGATAGGCAAAAATCAGAAAAGTGACAGAAAATGCAATCTACCTCCTATGATACGAAATCACCTCCCACATTAGGCTACTGCTATGTATGCCAAACTTCACACTAATTAACTAGACAACCATTTTACATAGAAGTTCAAGTGAACATGTATTAAACAGGAAGTTTGAAGCCTCATTTAGAGGCTCTTACAGAATAAAACACAGAGTAAGGAAAACTCTTTTTAGATCTAATGAACAAGGCATAACTCTGGGAGAGCAAAATATGTCTTTTATTACCATTGTCTTACATGCAATACAATTGCTTGAAGACGAAGATAGAATTTCAAGGGTTTGAATGATAACAAGAGCCCTTTTAATACCTCAAATTAACAGCACACTATAGAACGTAGCCCATTAAGTTACTCAGGAGCCCTGATTCAAATTAACTGATTAACTCTTCACTCAGAACACACTACCTCCACAAGTGAGTTCCATCTACCACTTGTGCCACTGCTAGCCAGGACTGTACTTCCTTAATAGCATTTTAATAAATAGTAACTTCAGAAATCATTTCATTTCATTCTTCTCAACAGGACAAGGATGCCCTGATTCAAAAGCACAAAAAGCCCCTGCGGGCACACTGCAAAACAAGGCACTACCCTTGCTACAGCAGGTTTCCTCCAAGATTCTAAGTGCTAAACCCTGATGCAGCGTAGATAAGGAGACACTTGGAACTGCTTGAGATTGGCTGATAAGAAAACTGTCAACTAATCCCCATTCTGACTCATCACATAGGACAAATCAAAGCATGAGAAACATGGGATAAATAGACTCACCATTCGTTTGAGAAAGTTAAAGTACTGAAATGTAATCAATCTGTTGTTGGCTACATGGCATAGCTGTACAAACTGGCATGGTAACTGCCGTATTCCGGTGTTCTTCAGATGCCAGACAAATAGTCCTATTTAAATAAAAAGAAAACACACACCAGAACCTGCTTCATTCTCTGCCACCAAGTTTGCTTTTAACTGAGATTACAGCATCTATCATCAGTTGTGACACAAAACACCTCAAAAATGGGAGCCAGAGCTGTGGAGGTGAAGAACTAAATGAGCAGCTTGCCCTAATGGAGTTTTCTTCTGAATCTCTCCAGAGATGCACTTTTAATTTACTGCTCCATTACTATATCTACATGCTACTGACAAAACCACCTTGGCAAATAAGCACAAGGAAGGAGGTGACACAGGGCAGCACCAAAGTCAAACCTCAAAGAGGGCACCCCTGTGTGAGGGGATTCACACAGAGACACACAGGCCCTGTGCACCACCACAAAGCCTACTCACAGCCCCACGGTCGGCCTGGGCCCAGCCACCACCACCCCGTCCCTGCCCACCCCACAAGCCTCGGCCCCCCCCTGCTCCCCGGAGCCCGCCGGGGCCCCGCTGCCCCCCGGTACCTGCCAGCGCCCGGGGCGGGCTGCAGCGGCGAGCAGCGCTCATGGCCGCGGCGCCGCTCCCGCCGCCCTCTCCTCTCACCGCCTGGGCGCCGCCATCTTGCCCGGCGTGACCGCTAAACTCCTTCCGGGTCAGCGCTTCCTGGGGCGGGCTGAGGGGTTCCGGGAGAGGCGGGGGCCGCGGGGACGGGGTTGTTCTGTTCCGCGCCCGCAGGGATCGGGCACTGAGGGGCTGGGGGAGGCTCCCAGCGAGCTCCCGTGCCTCTGCAGAGGGGGGAAAGCGCTTCCCGGCGCTGGGGTGTGCGTGTAGAGGCGGTCCGGTGCGGGGTTTGGCGGAGCGTTGGTCCTGCTGGCTCCTGGGGGGAAGCGCTCGGTGGGTGTCAGGTTATGGAGTCATTGGGTTAACCAGGTTGGAAAGGAGCTTTAAGGTCATCAAGCCCAGCTGTTCCCAGCCCTGCCAAGGCCACCACTAACCCGTGGCACTGAGGGCCTCGGCTGCACGGTGTGTGAACGCATCCATGGATGGTGACTCCAGCACTGCCCTGTCCCAATGCCTGAGCATCCCGTGGGGAAGGAATTGTTCCTCAGCTCCATCTAAACCTGCCCTGGTGCAGATAGAGGCTGTTTCCTCTTGGGTTATAATAAGAGATGAAGGCATGAGGTGGGAGCTGAGGCTGGACCGGGCACTTCAGGGACATTAGCCGTGAAGAAGCAGCCCAGAGACCTGTTTCTAGCACTGCTTGTGATGCCCTCATCACCATCCCTATGCACATCATCAGTTACGGTGGCATCCGTGACAGAGAGCAAGAGGGTGCTGTGGAGTTCATGGGGAGATAGCAAGAAACAACCAGGAGAGGTCTAATAAAAGGTAAATGAATCCGTGAGAACCTGGAGTCTCATTTCCAAAAGGAGCTGAACTTTAAAGAGCCAAAGACTTGGTAAAAAAAAACACCCATATATATAAGTCTGCATTTAGTTCCTAAAGTAATTTCGTTTCAATACCCATTGGGTGAAGTTAAACACTTTAGGAGCTCATACTGAAGAGCTGACCCAGCTGTCATCTCATCTTCTCCTCATACAAGTACCAGATCCACTGCTAAGCAGACTCACTTTGCTGACCTGAAGGGAAAAAACCCTGTTATTTCACTGTTTAAACTCACCCTGCACAGGGTCTGATAGGTTGAGAGCTGGTGCAAGGCACAGAGGAAGGGGCCTTGGGCTGGAGTATGAACAAAATGGGAAGGGAATGGTTAGGAGTGCTCAAGCTGTAAAGCATAATTGCACCCCCAGGCATCTTTAAAATGTTTTCTCTTAAGAGTTTAGGTTCAGGAGATGTAGGCTATCAGTCACTTAAATGCTTTCAAAAATCATTCTCAATATTTTAACATGGAAATCTTCCTCAGAACCATCTTCCTCCCAGGCTTTCATTTCTTTATGGTGCTTAAATTCATGCAAAAGTCATCTTAAATCATTATTAGGAAGATAAAATGAAAACAGTCACTCTAATTCACCAAGAATATCCTACTTCAGAGCATTTATTTCCACTCTCTTTCTATTTGGGGAGCTGGGGAGAAATTAGGGCTTCAAATTCCTTACAGTTAATATCCTGTTTTACTCCGGGTTCTCACCACTGAGCATATATCACTTCACAGTTCCTGTTTGCGTCTCTAGTTTTTTGTAACTTCCACAGATTTGGCCTCAGATTCAATTTACACCTGCAAAAATAGAGCAAACATCACGTAGCAAACACACACAATGGTTACACAGAGGGCTGGAATGGTCGGTTGGGTTTAGGGCAGTTTGGGTCAGAAAGGAAAAGGTTGAGGTAGCCGAGTGTTCCGTGTCAGGGCTGAGATTTAAGGTTTAATGGTTTTCATTGCCTTTCACTTGGGCAATAAATTGCACCCCTGGTGAGAGGGGGTAAAACATGACTTTTCTAATTAAGGAGAATGTTATCCATGGGCCTCAAGACAGAGCAATACTTCTTTGTGGAACAATAATGATGATTTAGGGCACAGAGGATGTCACATACCCGCTTGGGTTTGACCGCTAAAGCTACTCCTAGAGAGAAAAAAAACCCTTAGGATTTTTAGTGGACACAAGTATTCAAAAGAGCTGTATTTCAGCCTAAAATGGTTCCACAGGTTATAAGCAAAGGTTCAGGTTTCCATGGTGTTGCTTCTGCAGAAGCTGTCTCCATGGAAGGCTCCAGAAAGTACCTGGGAAAGGGATTACAGGAGTATGGCCCTTGCAGGGAGCTCTAAGCACCTTCCCCATGCAGCTCCCACAGTCTAGTTCATACAAGCCCAGGTACCAGTGTCACAGGGCTCCATGGAAGGTTGCGGGAGCACCCTCATCTCACAATCTAGTTTACATCGGAGATGTCACAGGGCACCGTTGTGGGGCACAGCAACTCCTGAAGCATCTCTAGCTGTTGTGCTAATTGCTAAGATGGGCAATTCCTCCGGGTCTGTGGATACTTCCCTGCAGTTATAAAGTAAACACTGCACCTACAGGTCTGTTTGCAGGGTGATGCAAGGGGCGTTTAACCACGCGACTCCCATTAATGTTAATTATAGAGCACATATTAACAGCATTATACGATCCTTTTTCCTATTAGCACTATCATAAATCTGACTTGTGGGGCTTAATTAGAACTCAGTAGCAAAATGCAAGAGTTTGGTACGTGAAAGGGCAAATTTGTAGAGACAGCAAACTATTATTATACTTTGATCTCAAAATCTTGCCTTTTTTTACTCGTAACACCACCGAGATTGATTTGTTGTCAGAAAATGATTTAGAGACTGACTGTAAAAATACTATATTTTCCTTGCTTTATAGAATGTGGCATTGATGCTAGAGCTCTGCAGAGACTTGATGTACTTTCAGATAGGGAATTCTAAAAGCCAAGTGCAAAATAAATAAGATGGCATCCTGCTGTTATTGTGGTAACCTTTGCAGATCATTTCAGAACTGTGACTGTTGTATAGTTTAGTAATACACCATGGGGGAAGCTGGAGCTTAGTGTGGTTCTATCTCAGCCAGGATTTGCTTTTTGGGGGCCCAGTGTGTAACAGAAGTCCAAAGAGAAGGGCATGGGGACACATCAGGAACAGAAGAAATAACAGATAAAAAGAGCTAAGAAAGTATTAAAGGCCAAGCCAGACTGTATTAATAGAAAGCTTATTGACTGCCTTAGGCACCTACACTGAGCAAAAGATCTCTCCTCAGCACTACAGTTACATCCTTGCTGAGATCTCCTTGAGTCAGGGCTCGTCCCAGATGGAAAACTCAAGGTGATCCTGATGACCAGTTAAGTAGTTCCAGGAGTCAGTTGTAATGGCATGGGTTTGGGAGGCAGTTCTGTGATTTCCCACAAATCAGCGTTTGTGATGCACATTTCAGTGCAAGATTGATGCATAGATATATTTTCTCCTTAAATGAAGAAACCCCACAACCAGGAGCAAAATCTACCAGCTGAGAGCCTGAAACATTCCAATTCCATGCTATTAGACTTGCCCTCAGCAAACAAGTGGAAAGTAGCAAGTAAAAAACCTCAACACATCAAATCCCCCAAACCCTTCCCACCATCCGGATTCCTCAGAGTAGTTAAAGCTTCTAAGTGAAATAGTAGTCCTGGTAGATGAGGGCTCAGTAGCCTTTCTGAAGTGGTGTGCCAGACTGGTTTTGCTCCCAAAGCGGAGTTCAGATATACCATAGGAAATCAGCAGAAGCTAAAAACTGCTGTCTCTTCCCAGCTGTCAAACGCGGCCTTGTGCTGACCCTATGGTATGCCATTTCTTGGCAAGCCTGTGTTGAATGCTCACCACCTTCAATGGACTGTGAGCTGTAATAGCTTCAAGAGAAAAACTTCCACCTTTCCTTAGGTAGAGCTTTGCTGAGTGCCCGGTGTAAATTCAGCTGCAATCAGATTTGGAGTTGACGTCAAATCTGGTCCAAACATGGAGGTGATGGGGAGTAAATAGCAAGATGACTGCAGATGAACCCTATGAAAGGCAGCATGAGAAGAATCACCCCTAATAAATGGCAAGACCTGCCTTAAGCCACATGGATTCACAAAGGAGCTATGTACCCACGGCAAGCCCCCATTGCATCAGCAATTCCTTTGTAACTCACCCTGACATTGCTGTTTCTGACAAGCAGTGATACCTCTTACCCTTTCAAGTTCTCAGCCAGAGTCAACAATGGCTATTTCCAGCAGCCCTTTGCCCTGAAAACAACATTCTGAAGAAAAGGACCTATGTCCTGTGCTCTTTCAGCTCAGAATTGCTGCTTGAATATTGCCAGAGCCCCTTTCTATTTTTGCTTTCATACCTCCTTTCAGAGGTCTTTCTTTTCCTGGAAAATCTATGTGAAATTCTCAAGCTGCCTAGGACTCAAAAGATCTAATAAAAATAAGATTTATTAAGAGCAGAGGGAGGAAATCAGATTAAAACTGAAGAAACAGCTTGCATAACTGATCTCCTATACTCAGCAACTGCTCAGGAAGTGCTCGGTCCGCACACATTAACTGTTTTGTGGAAGTGCTTTTCAGCCTGATAGCCAGAAAAGGCAGGCAGCAGTCTGCAGAGTGTGTCTTCTCTGCAGATATGGCCATTAGTTGCACAAAGCCCATCAGTGCTCAGCACCAGATGCCAAGTTGTGTTTTGCTAACCCCCTGTTAACTCAGTTTTCCTAGCGCTCAGGAGGAGCAGACTCCCCTCCAGCCACAGCAGAGGACCCCAGGCGCCAAGACCCTCCTTACCCCAAAAAAGCATGAGTGCAGTGATAGCAGATCCTAGTATAAATAACGCATCCCATGGCAACTTATCCATGTAAGACTGAATGGCTCACAGGAGAGGTGGCACTGGTGAAACAGGGTGTGCTGTGGGTAAGGCTTGCTGGGGCTGTATGTCCACCACAGCACCCATGCACTTACTGCCCTGACCTGCAGCACTCAGCTAGTCCTACCTCCTGGAGCTTCTGTCTTCTCACAGCAAACCAGTTAAGCAAAATTTGGTCTTGTTACTTGGATTGATAGCTAAGGAGAGCCCAAAGCTCTGCAAGAAGTGGTCTCAGTGACTCAGACACTGGCATTTTTCTTTCTGAGTCAGCACTGAGCCTGTGCCCAAACATGGTACGGGGGCAACAGCATGGCAGGAGGCTTTGCCTTTTAGGTGTGAAACATAATTGAGGTTGTAACCAGTCATTATCTTATTCCCCTTATGCTTTCCCATCCTTGCTGGCTAGCTGCTGCCTGGCTGAGCTCTGCATCCCCTGGGAAGCAGCACTTCCTCTCAATAATTGCTTCACACCTACCTCACCAGTGAGCACAGCCCTCCCTGGCTGGGAGATGGGAAGGCTGTCAGCTTTCCCTCCTTCTCCTGGGTGTTAAGCTAGTCCCTCGTGGGAGAAGAGTGAGAAACTCCAGTGTTCCCCCTCACTATGAAGGGAGGAATACTCTGTGGTTTTTATTTTTCTCATTTGTACATGAATCAATTTTGTTTGAGGAAAAAAATATTGTGGAAGAGAAACACACCAGGACATGCAACAGGAGGTGCATGAGACACCCCGCAACCTCTTAGCAGCAATCCCCAGCATCTTCCAGCATGGAATGCTAGATGGCCAAAATAAAGGAATGCCTTGCTTGTGTTTCCAGTTGCTCTTCACATCACAAAATACATCCAAGACACATCTTTTTTTTTCAGAGAAACACCATAGGTCTACCATAGATTGCAAGCTCCACAAGATGTCTGTGGCTTGCAGGCTGCTGATCCAAGAGCCTAAGCCAGCTGGTACCAGGAGAAGACCGTCATGGTCAGGACAATTCATCTGCCTGCAGACTGTTACCATCAGGTCCTCAGGAAGGGAAGTGCCTGTAGTTGGAATGACACATGGGGGAAGGCTGCAGGGGTGCAGGTTGAGCAGCCCTGCTCCGGGGAGCAGAGTGATGCCGGACATCTTCACCATTGGCTTTGAACCTCCATGGAAGAATGTCCCATGGAGATGCTGGCAGACTGTGAAGAAACCCCTCAACAGAGGACAAGCCTTATGTGCCAAATAAGTTGTGTTATTCAAAGGCTGCCTATTTGGTTTCCTGCCTGCTGCAGTGGGTTCTGGTCCCTCCAAATTGAGCATTGCAGCGCTATTTGGCTTCAACTGGAGCAATGTTTAGCCCATGGTGTACATCAGGTCAATGCAACCTCGGAGACTGAGGATGTCTTGATTATAAGAAGAGCAGAATACACATTCTCCTTATTTATAGACATGTAGGACAAAGTTATTATAAATCATGCAGCCAAGCAGTCATTTCTTGCAGCTCTCACATCCCAGACCAACTAACCATGTTCATATTAGCCTCAGCAGTTGACAACCATAGCAAAGAACTTGCAGAAAGAATAACATTTATGAACATATCAAAATGATTCATAATGGGCTATCAAAAATAGCAAGAGATGAAAGAGGCAGCCTACAGATAAGCCATTTTGAGATCCTTGGTAATTCAGAGCACTGTTTTTAAAAGTCAAGTTTTAGCTATCACAGATCTGTCCCTGCTGCTCTGCAGATAACAAGGTGGGTTGTTCTGATCAGGGTGAGAGCTCTCTTCCACCCAGGGCTCTTTATTTCACTCTGGCAGCTATCACATAGATATTGAAAAAAGCTCTGTGTAACTCCCACCCACCTTCCATCTCCTTTATGCTGCCAAAGCGACAAGCCTGAGCACACAGCAAATTCAGCCTTAGTTTCTATGGGCTGGTTCTGCTTAGCACTGCCATATTCTAAGGGTTAATTCTGGCACACAAGGGTAGTTGGTCAAGTAAAGTGTGTGCACCCCCGGGCAGTTTGCATAGTCTGTCAGGCACTTGTTAACACACTAACCCATTCATTTTTTGATGAATTTGTGGCATGTTGGACACGAGCCAGAGGCTGAGCTGGGAACAATATTTATTGCTATCTACACACAATAATTCATGTCTGCCCAAATCACAGCCTTTCCCTAATCCACAGTATTGCCAAACATTTGCAGTACTCTCAGCTGATTAGCATTGGCTTGGCTTGGCCCGACCTAGTGGAAAGAAACGTAAGACAGTGAATGCAGCTGAATGCTTTGATCACCGATAGAGGCTGATATTTCTTCCCTGCCTGTTCTATCAGTCCATAATGTAAAGATTCTTGAGATGTAAAGAGCTGTGTTTTGTGCTGTAACAGCAATATGGAATGTCCAGCCCTTATTCTATGAGAGGGGTCTTGCCAAATACCCATCTGAACAAGAGGACAATAGTTTTGTGTGCTACTGAAACCAAGTAAGAGCCTTCAGCCACTGTTTCTTGAGAATCATTATTTACAATTTAGGAGTTGATGGAGCTGATATCATCAGCTTGATGGATCACAAAGTTTTCATAGTATGGTTTTCCAGTCACTGTGTTAAGCTACAGGAAATATAAACCACGATATTTAGGTTGAGAACTGTACAGCATTATTGGAGGCTACTGAAGATTGCTTAAAAATATCCTCCATATTTCCTAAGTGTATGAAGATAAAAGAAGAAAGAAAAGAGGAAAAAAATACAAATTCAGAGGTTTGTTGGATAGGCTTGCAAAGTATTTGGAGAAAAATGGAGGCTGGATGCAGACAGGTTTAGTGTTCATTAAAGCTGGAATGACACATACTGAATTTGGGTATGTCCCCCACATGACATGGTACCTAGATGGTGGGGACAGACTGGTGATTGTGGAACGAGAAAAACAACCTCTGAAACAGCACATGCCTCTCAAAGCCCTCCCAAGATGAGTGTCATCCATCCTGTCACATAGAGAGGTAAATTAAGCTCAGAGTCACCCAAAATACCATGAAAGAACCTCTGTGCTCTGTTAGACCATTTCCCCATATTTATAACTACCCTGGTTTTAAGAACCAATAATCACAGGACTGCCCTATCTGGACCTCTGAGAAAGAGACAGGGAGGGGATGGCCATGCTTCACAGGGTGCCATCACCCAGGTAAGAGCTGCAGCAACAAAGAGAAAGGGTTTTACACAGCAAAAACTTTTCCACTTGTCTGTACCAAATATAGAGGCTGAGTAAAATCAGCCTGGCTAGCATTACTCCTTACCCAGTCCTACACTGGTTTGTCAAGGCTCTGTTTGTTTTCAAAACAGACCAACATGACTTATTTATATGTGGTTGTAGCCCAGGTCTTTTGGTCACATCCTCACCTTCAGGAGACCTTTGTAATTTTCCATGCAGGCCAAGCAATTTGTCTTTGGTATTTTCAACCTAATTCTTCCTTATTCCTGTAAAAAGGAGTGAAGTTTAAGGCTGATTTTGTTACATGAGGAAACTTGAAGGAGTTGCATCACTAACAGCAACTTTATCTGACCTGAATTTGATTACTGCATAGCTCAAACCCCTTAGGGAACCTTCATTACGACAGCATTAAGGAAGCGTTCTGAGTTTTTTAAATCCTTGTAAATGGTCTTTTCAGAACTATAAATTCAGCTTTTTATCATAAACTTTCTCTTCCTAAATAAAAAACCTCTCAACTTATTTCACTCTATTTCATGACAGTGTTTTAAAATACCATTTAATACTCATGAAATGCACTGCAGATCCAAGTTGGGTGTCTATGGGCTGTATCTGGGAATGAATGCTCTGAGTTTTGGGGCTTTTTTAAATTCTCACTACGTACTACTTGAATTAAGCTCACCCCCTGCTCTTGCCAGGATCCAGGTGCATGGCACAAAGTGCTATATAACACCACAAGATGCAACCAGGGCCATAGATAAATAAAATCAAGCAGATAAAACCAAGGGAAGTGCTCTTGTCATTGCTTTACATACAGGGTACAAGGACATGAAGAAAGGAGCTCAAGGTCAGGTTGGACGGGGCTTGGAGCAACCTGGTCTAGTGGAAGGTGTCCGTGCCTGTGGCAGGGGTTGGAACTGGATGAGCTTTAAGGTCTGTTCCAACCCAAACCAGCCTGAGTAGTCACACTCAGGCACCAAATGCAGGAGCGTGAGCTCAGAGGACATTTCTCCTCCATCATTATGGGGTTGTTTCCAGGGGTTGTTTCCATCGGTCAGAGGAATGAGTGGCACAGAGGTGAGGAGCCTCAAGGAGGGGATGTGAGAGGGGGGGACCGCAGCATAGGTCTGACAGAGGAGGCAGGAGGAAGCTCCAGCCACAAAGCAGGCTTGGAGGGAAAACTTCTGCAGGGTGCATCTCTCAAGCAGGACAAAATCAGCTGGGTATGGAGGAGAAACCCTTCTGACTTGTCCTGTAAGGAGTTTAAACACAGCTTTCTTTTCATTTCTTCTCCTCTGTCCTTCACACACATTTGTAATTGTTTCTCTGTTCCAAATATTATGAGTAGAAACTAGTCACCCAGGCATGCAGCGTTTTGTATATTCAATACATATAACAGTAACTGATTGTTTAACAATAGCCTCAAGGAGCACCTCTATACTCTGCATGGGTGTGTGTTGATTTACGTCTCTTTGTGGCACGTTGTGCCGCTGATCTGGGTGCTCCATCTTCCCATCTCCTGCCTGGCACTGCCATGGACGTGGTGTGATGCGTGGGTGTCTGTGCGTGACATGTCCAACCTCTCCATCTGCACACGTATCTGCTAGGAGGGCACAGAGCAGGTAACACTTCTTGATTAACCTGGGTTTAAGTCAAGAACGTGGGTTTGCAGGCTCTCACCCCAGCTGCCACTTGGCTCCTGTGGTTTGTTCAATGGCTTGGAAGCTTTTTCTCTATTAAAGAGAGGACCTGAGCCATCTGCCGAGAGCAGAGCTGGGCTGTGGTGGTCCCCATGGCATGGCCACTCTCTTTGCTGGGGCTGAGGACAGGAGGAGGATCACGGGCTCCTGCAATGGAACTCCTAATTAATTGTCCTTACAGTGCCGCTTTTCCTTATTTTTCTTGTTAACGACTGATGCTTAAGAAGGGAGCTCAGCAGCTCGGCCATTTCAGAGTCCCCATTAATTTAATCTTCCTCCTTATTTATTGATGGAGCTACTTTCTCTCCTGCCTTTTTGTGTCCCCATGATGTATTTCTAAAAGCCTTTCCGATGCCTCTGGGAGCAGTCACTCATTCGCCTGCCCTTGCCGTCTCCCTGAAAGCCTCCCCTCCTCAGCAAGACTTGTGCTTGTTTCTGCATCCGCTCCTCTTTCCTGCCAGAAAACTTCATGCTCTTTCCAACTTTCCCACCATCTCCATTTGCTGCCTTGTTTGCAGCTCCTCGGTCATTGCGTTTTCCTCTTCCCATGTAAAAGCATCGTTAAGGATGGGAGCGGACTGGCACAAAGTGCCTTCCCTTTGCAGGGATTTGGGCTACCTGACAGCAGCCGTGTCCTACTTTCTCCTGGACCATCGCTCAGCCTTTCATTTGGAAAGGTTGTCCTCTCCAGCACACTGTGTTCACCAGACTCCCCAGACTCCCTTGTCTGAATTCTAATACTCCTACGCCTGTATCACAGCATTGTAACAGTTGCAGCCATTTAGCATTAATTAGCATGAATGTAATTTAGTTCAGTCCTCATGGACCTAGTGGTGGCCCAGTTCTGATACGCATGGCACAGGCACAGCAAGAAGCAGTCCCTGTCCCAAAGCATTTACACTCTACAGATGAGCCAGAAGGGAAATACCTTTTCCCCATTATACCAAAGCAAGAAGAGATTTGCGGGGGAGTTCAGAATCACCTCTAATGGCTGAGCTCCCATGCAGAGCCTAGTTCATGGCCTTGCTTCTGCTAATCCTCCTTAGGAGAGTTGTCCTGGGTCACAGGGGGACAACAAGCCCTCTGCCTACGCATGGGTACGGCACTGCCTCCGCTCCACCTCTGCCAACCCGGCTCCCTTGGCAGAGCCAGCCCTTTTGTTTCTGCTTCCTGCAGTTCAGAGATGCCAGGGAGGCTTCTCCGTTTGCTTGAGTTTGAGATTTCGCTCTTGGATCTGCTCCCCATCCTGCTGAGTTTTGCCCCTTCCTAATCAAACAGCCTTTCAGCGCCATGACCTTCAATTAGGCCAAGGTGTCCCGTGCCTTGCTCAGAAATCCCAGAAGCAAACTGATAGTCACTGAATGCCTCTTTGCTGTGTGAAGATAAGCTGTAAGCCAGAGCTGGAGAATATTAATACCTGCTCCAAAAGGAACAGAAGGTTGTTTCTTAGCTGAGTGAAAATGGGTTCAAACATGTGGGTGTGTGACCAGATGGGCTGGGTGTGTTAGGAGCACACACTTGCTATAGAAACTTCAATATTTTCTTTAAGGAGCAGCAACCATTCATCTAAAAAAATAATGCCACCAGGTTTTTGCATATAAACAGGAACAAAGAATGGTAAATAATGGTTCAGTACCTCCCAGCTGTAAGGAAGCATCTCGGCAGTGCTCACAGTCTCATACAGCATGTCCTTGGGTGAATGCCTACATCTCAGAGCCAGGCCTGGGAGACCATATGTTGTTGGTGACATTTGATTTCTTCCATGTCTTTGTGAAAGAGATTTCTTTATGGTGTTGTTTCTATGGGGAGGTAGATAATGGATCCTGTCTGCTAGCTGGAAAACTTCCACCATGCATGGCAGAGAAGGACTTGACCCTGCTCTAGAGCAGGCTGGGATGAGGATGGCTTCCACTTCTACCCAAGGCATTAGGAAAGCTTCCATTCCATCACAGTATGAAAGAAATACAAATTCAGAGGCCTCAGAAAACTGGGAAAGACAACCACTGCTCACCAGCACCTCCAGGCACTCAAGAGCCCCTTGATGTGGCAAGGGGAATATGTGGTGCTCTGGCCTCCTCATTTACATTCATTTCCCCTTGGATGACTATGAGCAACTAACAGGGGTATAAAATGCAGTGAATTTAGGCTGGGTGTGATCTCCATAGTTAGTTAGAAGCCCCTTTTGCTGAGATCAGTAAAGCTTCAGAGGGTAAAAAGCATGTAAAGCCCTTAATGGTCATTTGCACAGAGATGAGAAGATGGATGAAAGACTGTCCTGCAAACACGTCTAGTAGTGCTTTACGGCTGGTGCAGCCATTTATACCTGTGTAAGGAAGATAAAGTAAACCAGCACCATCTCCAAGGGGTAACCTAATACACTGCAGAGAGTCAGTGTCACAAGGAAAATGCAGGAAATCTACATGGAGCCATTTATCATTGGTTTATTGCATTGTTGAGGCTGAGCTGGAGCTATAAAAACAGGGGACTTCAGAGTTCATGGCGATGCACCTTGGGAAGTGTGTGAGATTTGGACTAGCTCAGCTCCTTTGGTGTTCTTTCATTGCTCAACTTGCAAATGAGGCTGTGGGGTCGGAAGCCTGACTTTGGATATTCATTTTTAAAAGGACCAGCCTGAATTCCTACCAGAGGCAGAGCAAAAAAGAGATTGTCTGCCCTGGAAAAGAGCCATTCAGAAACAATTTCCCCTAAAATTCTCACCACGGGTGATGAAAATCCACAGCAAAGAGGGGGGGAAAAAGAAACAAGATGAATTAATGCTCTTTTAGAAAACTTCTTACAACTGATTTCTAATGAGGCATGGCCAATGTTGTTGACACGCAATTGGATCAGCTTCAACTCCTGCGACGACTGGTTGATGAATGGACAAATTCCAGGGGTAGAGACAAACGCTGCCTTCCTCTCCCACAACTCAGCACTTCTCCCACAGACTGCTTAAACCTCCACCAGAAATGACTTTGTATTAGTAGTTTAATTAAAAGTTTCCATACTGAGGTTGCCTTTGCTCTTGCCAGCCTCTGGATGGGGAAATGAAACGCACAGCCACAGTGGAAGGCTTTGAGCTGGTTTTATGGGGAGAGCTGCTAACCCACTCCACTGGTGTTTACAACACACTCGCTGTGCCATAATTGGCCTGGAAGACTGAGGCCAATGAAGAGGCTTTGCCTACATAAAGCAGTTCTCTATAAGCTCAGCTGCAAATATATGTATTTATTTATATCCTAAGATCTTGCCACAAAATATAGAAACAAGAATGGCATTACTGGCAGGAGCCAGTAAAGTCATCTGTGTTTGCAGATTGGATGTCACTGTGCTTTCTGGGGAGAAGACTGAAGGTTTAACCCATATACATGCAAGGGATGTATCTGTATGGGTTAAACCTCACTTCTTTCTAGCACCGGAGCCTGGTGCTCCTCGTGCCTGTATGGCTACAGGCAGGTACAGCTCCAGATCTTAGCACTCAAACCCCAGCTCTTGGCTGGAGGGAACCAAAGCCTGAGTTTAGAGCTTGCTCTTCTGAGCCAATCCACCCAAAAGAGTGGCTGTGCAATGCTCTGCTCAGCTCCCTCTAGGAAAAACCAAACCAAAACTCATTTAGGCACTGGAACAAAAGCAAATGAAATGCAAATCTGGCTTCAAAGGAGTGTGGGAGACAGGGTTGGTTTACCAACATCTCAAGGGTTCAGGCTGCTCAGAAGGGATGTGGGCAGCCCCAGCTCAGAGGCATCTGCACCATGTAACTCACTTCCTGGGGCAGTCCACGACTAGTAAGCTGTAGGGTCAGTCAGATCCTTCTGGCCTTTGTCTCAGTGACCAGATAAACACTTTGCAATAAGTGGAACTGGCCCAATTGATGGGATGGAAGGAGCTTGCCTGAGCATGCATTAATGCTCTCCTTGTGAAGCCCTATTATGGGACAAGACAGTTCAAATCGCAATCAGGCAGTCGTGGGAACTGAACCTGATCTCCCACGTTCCTGATCTGCTGCAGGGAAACGGGAGATTCCCCATCCTTCACATAGGTTTTTGGGCACATGATATTCCTGTTCTAAGCAGGAATGTGTGAACTCTGGGAACACGGTTGAAGCCACACAGCTTTTGTGGTTTGAATGGGGCTTTTTTCCCTGATCTCTACCTGGCCTACTGCTTCCCATCTGTGTTGGCAGAGGGGGAGAGGAAGGTTGTGATTTGGAGCTGAGGACAGGCAGCCCCAGTGATACACAGCAAAGCTGCTCAGCACTGGGGACAACTCAACCTGCCTTCCAGTGTGAGGGGACAAGCCATCTCCAGGGCAAGGAGGTCATGGAATCATAGAATGGTCACTCTCACCTCTCCTCTCCAAAACCCCTGCTAGGGAAATGCTTTCCCCTTCCTTGCCATTCCCTGCCCCAAAGCACGGGGCTTTCTACTTTTGCAGTTGAAACCTGCACCAGAACCCCATCGCAGGCAGCAATGAATTGAATCACAAGTTATTGCCGCCCTGCAGCAAGTTCAGGGAGCTCAGGCAAGGACCATCCTCACAAGCTCTCCCTCTGCTCTCCTGCCGCAGCCCAGAGAAGACGATGGGTGACCTGCAGATGGAGAAGTGGCCGAGCAGGAGCAGGTTGTGCCTGCGGCAGGGAGGGCTCCTCTGCTGCCCTCAGCAGTTTCTCTGCTCCAGGCCTGTCTTTGCAAGTCAGGGCTTTTTAGAGCCATAATTTTCTAAGTGAGCAGCTGAAATGTGTGTATTCTGTTCAAGTGCAGATTGCCAGCGTTCCCCAAGGGGCAGGGATCCACCTCTCCAGGATCTTATAGCAGAAACAGTGGCTATGCAGTACCAGCAAAAACATGAAGCAGCAGTTCTGAATGCAGGGGAAGCCAGGGTGATGCTGGAAGGAAACTGGAATTCTGCCTTGCCTCCCTTTCCGCTTTAGAACACTGGGGACAGAGTGTTCAGCATTTTAAATAACAGCAGCTTGTCCTCATCCCAAACCAAGCAAAGCCAATGCCGGTAAGACCCTCTGGCTCTATTAGGTACCATTCTGGCCATTGACTCAGGCTGAGAGTGGCCACCAAGTGCTGCCTGGTGGTAGCCAGTCTCTCTTCAAAGACATTGTGCCTGCAGTGGCTGCATCCTGGTACAAGATGAGCCCCATCTCTGGCAGAGATGGAACTCAGTGTCATCACCAATGCTATGAGCAGAGGAAAATCAGGCTGCTTGTTTGAGTCCATAAGTGGAGATTTAAGATTCTCATAGGCAGCCTGGTTTGAAACTCCTGGCTATAGTCTGTCGTGCTATCAACCATGCACCTTTTATGAGCATTTTACTCATTTCAAAAAGCCATCTGGGAGAGAAGAAATTATATATCTATATAAACATGATCTAAGGAGTGAGCACATTACAAATGGGAGCTGGGTCGAAATAAAACCTACTGCAGCGCTTAAAGACTATTCTACATAGATTCACACAAAGCTTTGCTATTTCATAAAACATTAAAGAATTTAAATGACTTTAAATACTTCTGTAGAAATACAGGCTATATTTTATTAAAGGTGTCAGGTCTGTCTAATCTCTCCTGTGTAAGATGTTCATTTTGCAGTAGCAAAGGCACAAAGATCATTAAGTCCATCTCCAGTGCTAGTAAAGACAGCCTTTGCCAGCTACCAAACTCTCTCCTGATTAATACTTTAACATTGGAGGTAATGCTGAGAAACTGTCCTTTGTCACAGACACCAGAGAGATTAGTAGTAAATCTTTTCAAAGAGAGCTGCTGCATCCTTAGCATCCAAGGATTAGAATTTAAAACTGAACTAGTTCCAGTGTGAACGGCTGAGCAAAAATAGCCACGCAGCAGCACACAGACACCAAATGTATTCCCATCACCACTGAGACCTGGGAAACAGGGGTTGCTGGCCTATAAATGTAGTTTTGGGGTTTCTTGTGACTCCAAAGGCTTCAGCGCCAGACAGGATGCTGGGCTAGACGCATCCAGTGTGACCCAACATAGTAACGTTTGCACTGTGGAAAACAACAAGGTAAAGCCCTCAGGACAGGCAGGGTACAGAGGAGCCCTGAGGGCAGATTGGGAACAGTCGCCTTCTGTTAGGGATAAATCTGACCTGGTGCCCGCAAAAAGCAAACAGCAAAACCTGTGGCTTTAAAGGCAGATGCAGAAGCAGAAGGGAGTTGGAGTGTAGAGTGAGAGTGTCAAAATGTGGAGGCTAATTCAGAGGGAAAGTGATAAAACCAGTATAGCAGCCCTCCGTGCTGCAGAGGCACCGGCTCTCCCGGCATCAGTGGATGCAATGGGGCATCAGCAACAGCACAAGGACCCAGGGCAAGAGCAGGAGGGAAGGCAGACAAGGTCCTTGCTCCAGATAGACATTGATCTGGGCAGGTATCATAGAATCACAGAATGGTTTGGGTTGGAAGGGACTTTAAAGCTCATCCAGTTCCAACCCCCTGCCATGGGCAGGGACCCCTTCCACTGGAGCAGCTTGCTCCAAGCCCCTGTGTCCAACCTGGCCTTGAACACTGCCAGGGATGGGGCAGCCACAGCTTCTCTGGGCACCCTGTGCCAGCACCTCACAGAGAAGAGCTTCTGCCTTAGATCTAATCTGAACTTCCCCTGTTTCAGTTTAAACCCGTCACTCTTGTCCTATCTCTACAGTCCTTGATGAAGAGATCTCAAAATGGAACAGAAAGAGGTAACCCAGCGGCTGGTGGCAAACCCAGCGAACACTGAAACATCACAGAAGATACCAGAGCTGCTACAGCAACACAGTGCGGGATCCCCTTGAGAGACACCAAACCCATAGTGATAAGACAACAGATGTTCTACCACAAGGACAACAGAGGGGGAAAGCAATTACACACAAAGATGGCACTCCAGTGCTTGCATGTGTGTCTTTAAATATAAAATCCAGATTTGAAATGTTTTGGTGTGTGATCTCGTAATGGATTCCCTCCCTACACGTGTTTTATGACCCAAACCCAAGGCACACTGAAAAGCATTTGAATGAAGCAAAATATGTAAATGGGAAAGGTGAGCAAGGAAGCTTGCAGACTGCAAATGAAAGAGCTGTAGGAGGTACACAGGAAAGAGGTGGGCAAACAGAACCTACCAACAGCACTAAATAGTAACAGCATTGGAAAGTGTGACTGAGATCATGCTCTGGCTCTGCATGAGTGAATGGCCCACGGAGGGAGATGGATGCCGTTCAGAAGGGCATAGGACTGCTGCTGCAAGACGTAGAGGAGAAAGTTATATGGCCTTATTTCCCTATCGTAGTGGGTAAGCCTGTCAGATGAATCATTTTATATGGCCCTGAAGTGAATGGTATTGGCATTTGGCCACCAATTCAGTAGCCGCCTTGAACTCTGCTTTCTCTTGCACTTAAGGTGAAGCAGATTTATTCTCAACTCGCCACAGATCTGCAATTCAGTATTTATTTGTAGGATGCCTGGTTCATGGGCAACAGTGCTGGGAGCGCCAGAGGTTTGTTTTGGATCGTACACTGATTGCAAAGGAAGGCTTGGTTGCGTCAGATTCCTTTTGGTCACATTTGCTATGTAGTATACACAAGAAGTGTCTGTTAGGAGTCAATGAAAATACCACTGAGGTTGCATTAACATAACTAATAGCCGTGTTAATAAATGCCATATAATAAGAAGGAACATTTTCAGCCAGGTCCAAAGCTATGTCAAAAATCCATTTCTGATTGAATGGGACTTTCATAATCAATCTGTGTCCTATTCTCGCTGGGGAGGTATTTGCAGCTCAGCTTTTAAAGGTATATGTCACAACATCTGCTCTCTGGTTGGCCTTTTCCATAGCTTGCTTGGCAGGAGATGCTGGACGTCCCTTGCAGTCCTTCATCCCCTTTGGAGATCGGAACAACAGGCTGAAGTCATCCAGAAGCTGCTGCAAGGTGTGCACACAGAGGCTCACTCCACCCATGCTAGTAAATCATTCAGCATCAGCAGAAACACACACTGTGCCAGAGTAAGCAGCTTAATACCTTGTTCTTTTCATTACAAAGAAATAGTATTTCCAGAGCCACCCACGTTGTGCATTTGTTGCTGCCATTTACCCAGTCTGACCCTTTTCACTAGAAACAGGAAACACTGGAGCAACTTGCATCTCCCCAATGAACCACTGCAGTTTCCCTAACAGGGGCAAGCAGGTTAACAAGAGACACACTGATCATCCCTACCACAGGGTTTTATAGTCCTCCCTAATAAAAGAGTACAAAAGCACACTTAACATCATTCACACACCTCTTTTTTTCTGTTTTCCTGTGAGAATGTCAGATGCATAAATGTGTCCCAAAGCTAACTTTCATCCACACAGACTGGCTGCTTCCCTGCTTGTACCTTTTAAATGATGGGACTAGTTATCATGTAGCATATTTCCCATCTGACAGCTATGATTTCATCCACCAACCTGAAAGAGGGATGATTTCTTTAGCATCAAACTGTACTTCCTGGAATTGCCAAGGTTGGATAGGGGAGAGGATAACAGCAAATGGACAGAAGGTTTTGGATTTAGGGAAAAACCCACTTGTTAATCAACTCTAACAGGGATAGTCCATTGAAAGTAGGTGCATGTGCCTCTTGCTAAGTTCCAGTTTGAATTCTATCAATACATATTTGGGATTCTGCAGTGATTGAGTGGCATGACCTGTCCAGTGATATAAGAATCATCCAAACGGCATTGTCCTGCAGGCAGAGGGTGCATGGAGGGGCTAATTCAGTGCTCCTGGTAAACTTCCATGTGCTGGCCAGATGCTTTTATAGGAGCAGCAGCAAATCGGTGCTGCTGTGATCTGCTAATTGTTTTGACACCATGGGAGTTGAAAAGCGCTGGTGAACACTTGGCTCCACTGAAATGTGTGTTTTAGTTAAATGACCCCAGGGATGATCAGAGTCAATTTTCCTGCTTATGTCTGCTGGCCTGGCGCTTGAGGTGGTTCTGGTCAGTGCTATAGAAAACAAGCGAGTATTTAGTTAGTTCTTCCTGCATAACACACAAAGAATAGGAGTGCCTGTTCAAAGCCAGAGGCTCCAGCTCAAGGAGCCACTTAAACAGCTGCCCTAATCAGGACGGCACTTCAGTGTATACATGCTTATCTGTAAGCACGTGCTTGAGTTTCACTAGCCTGCATGGAGTTCACACCCAGACTCAAGCATCAGCACATACTGAAGTGCTTTTCCAAGATGTTTTCCAGAACCACCACCTAAGTGAGAAAAATGACTGTGTCACATTTGACCACATTTGAATATACTGCTGCTGCTTTTGCAACTGCGAGGAAATCCCGACAAACCTCGTTTCCCTTCAGGTCTGATAAATTATATTCCACTTATCCCCCTGCTCTCTCCTCAGATACCCAGGGAAGGGAAGGACTTTTGCTGTGGAAGACAACCTCCATTCACTTCTCGTTCAGGTGAGGGTTGAAGGACAGAAGAATGTTGGCTCTTGGGAAGAATGTGTTTCAGACTCATCCATTAAAATCAGTGTTTTCCTACTTCCACAGTTGACTTGTAATGACTCCCAGGAGTTTCTCTCCCAGAAGTGAGGTCAAATGTATTGACTTTTCTTTCTTTCCTTGCAGCTTTTCAACACTGGACAAATGATTGTTTTGATAATTAAACTTTCCCGAATCGAAGGCACAGAAGTCATAAGCAAGGACTCTGCCTCTATGAGCCTGATGAACTTGCAGCCTGCTGGGGAGTGAGCATCCTTCATGAGTGGGAAAGGTGTTCATTAGGGATAGTGTCAGACAAAAATGGGGAATTAATGGAATCACCCTGCCTTCTGTTCTACCCTGGTTTGAAACTTGATGGGCTGCTTGTTGAGGGAGGCAGAATCATGCTGTTTCTTAGACTAAGCATGGCACAGTGGAATTAGCACATGGAGAAGGCTTCCACAAGATCAAGGGTGGGTGAATTAACATCAGCCAGAGATACTACAGTAAAGACTAGGGAATACAAGGATTCAGAAGGGATATTGCTTCTTACAGTGACAACATACATGTCAACAGATTACAGAAGTGATTAGGAAGATCTTCCCTTCAGCTGCAGCTGTGAAACACCTGGATGCAGCCAATGCTTGCATGTCCATAGGACCCAAGGCTATTTTGCACTAAAGAAGTTCAAGAAGTTCTCTTTCTGCTCTCACCTTTGTTACTCTACCTTTACAGAGAAAGACTGGTGTCAGCCCAGCATCCATCTATTCAAAGCTGTGTCAGAGTCCCACAAGCCAGAAAATCCCTGATTCCCTCTCCAGGAGGGCTGCCTCCTCCTGGAGAGACTTAACCTTTTACAACCTCATCCCTCATCTTAATTAGGCCTCTCAAGTGAGGGTTACCTGACCAATATGATTCATTTCAACCTCTCTATCCTGGTAGCAGTGGAAAGGCTGCTCAGCCACAGTTAACCAAAGGCATTTTTGGATGCTTTCCTCAGATGGTCTAAAAGCTGAAGCTAGAAAAGTATAGACTAAAACCAAGATGCTTTTTTTATTAGTTGTATTTCTAGCAGTGACCATAATTAATCATTGGAAGAATTTGCCGAATTTATGGTAGATTTTTCCATCAGTGAAAGTTTTGAGGTCAGGATGGGATGCTTTTCCATGCTGTGGTTCAAATGGGAATCATTCCAAAGAAGTCTTATACCCCACAAATATGAGATGATCATAACCAATTAAAGTTTATGAGACCTGGAGGAGGATGCACTAAAGTCATCCAGGTTTCAATGCAGAAGATGGGCTCTGAAGTTGGGAGGTGCAGCTGCATGAGGCTCCAGAGGCAGGGGCTCCAGGGTGGACGTAGAAGAACAGGTCCTCTTCAGCACTTGGACCCTTATAATTCAATGGAGAGGGTACCTCCAGACCCGAAACCAGATAGAAAGAGCCTATTGTTCTTCAGTCTATCTGTTGTTAGCATTTACTGATTTACTTCAGCTCTCTCTTTTCAGAAGGTTAAAGAGGCAAAGCATTTTCTTCCCAGCCCCAAGCAGAGCTCCTATCTCCATCTTACTCTCCCTCAGACATGCATAGAGTCTTTGGGTTTCTAGTCCCTAATTTCATGAGGAACTAGTGAAAGCCTGATGTTATTGCCTGAGACTAGGAAGAATCCAAGCATGCACGTGGGAGGTGATGGCTCAGTGGCTGGTTTACCAGTGGTTTCAGTAAACATGTGTTTATAGACACCCCTTTCAACCCTCTTGGCTGCTGTGGGTTTTCTTGGCATGGTGGAGGGTGACACTCTATGAAAGAGTCTCAGTTGCACAGGAAGATACCCAAGATCTCTTCTGATGCAGGGACAGATTAGAAGAAAATACCCACATTGTCTGAGCAGGATATCCTTTACAGGGCGAGCAAACTGCTATAAATGGCTGAGGACACCTTGTTCTGAATGAATCACACCTCTGTTTTCACTTTGCTGCCTCTCTGCTCCGGCCCCTTGGAAGCATTTTTCCTTCAAGACCTCTTGACATTGTCACTAACTGCAGATTGCTCGTGTTTCGTACACAGGAAAAGTCACTTTTGGAGGAGCAGTTGGGTGAAAGAAGATAGACTTTCCTACACCAAGGAATGACTTCCCATAAATCTGACTGAGCACATTCATTTGTCTTGCAAGCTTGCCTCAAGCCCCCAGTATTTCTGCTCATCAAGGTCACATCTGTTTAAACGCATACAGGAAAGCTGAGCTGGCCACTGGGGAAACATTGATTTGTGAACCTGTATTGTAACAGCCTGAGCAATTAATATGATCAAAACATCCCATTCTGTGTCATTATTATAGACCTCATAATATTTATTTTCATTACTTAGGACTTGAAAGATGAAAGGGGCAGCAGTGGCTCTGGAGCACGGCTGCAGGTGGGAGAATGCTCTCTTATCTGCCTACAAGCCCCAAAATGACAAACAGTTCTGAGAGAGGCTGATGGATATTTCAGTAAAGTCTTGAGGTCTCTGTTGTTAGTTTCCAGCTGAAATGTAGATGATACAGGTCAGGGCTTCAGGACAGCTGGTCTTGTACAGACCAAGGAGACAGAAGCACCTCACAGGACACCTGGGTATGATGGGATCCTGATCACCTTCTCCCTGATCATATTTTCCCAATATTTTCGAAGTGGAGGAAGTGTTACCCAGCAAAAAGATCTGTCTTTAGATGACAAACAGCGTTCTCAGCCCCTTCACTCTCCTGCAGGGCTGCTGACAAAACCATCCTCTTGGCTTCAAACTTAGACTGGGGAAGTTCAGGTTAGATCTAAGGAAGAAGTTCTTTACTGTAAGGGTGGTGAGACACTGGAACAGGCTGCCCAAAGGAGTAAATGCTTCATCCCTGGCAGTGTTCAAAGCCAGGTTGGACAAAGCCTTGAGTGACATGGTCTAGTGTGAGGCATCCTTGCCCATGGTAGGGGGTTGGAACTGGATGATCTTAAGGTCTTTTCCAACCCAAACCATTCTATGATTCTATGATATCTGATATTCTATGATATCTGTCTGTCTTTCCCAGTTGTGCATAGTGAAAAAAGGCTCTTGGCAAAGTAACTCTAATAAACTTAACCCTTCAGTATTCCTGTTCCAAGCCTCATCCAGATCCTGAAAATGGTCCAGCACCTCCTTTCATCCTCATGGCTTGTCTGGCCAGCTCCTTCTCTGCACTAAGCAGCACGAGTGAAATATGGGAGCAGACGGAGAGGAAGCGTAGTTAGCATTCACTCATTGCTTATGTACAGGCTGTCAGAACTAATGAAATTCTATGACAGACGGGCAGCCATCAGCTCCTTGGTGTTATTTATCTTTCTCACTCCTGGCTTTACATCCCAGGTAATTCTTCATCCATCTTTACAAATGCCAAGATGACTGACTGCAGCACCCACCTACCCAGAAAACTAGCAAATAGTGTCAATGCACAGAGATTATTAATAATCACCTGGCTCCAGTGATGAGTGAATGTCAGGCAAAGCATCCCCCTTCTCTGTCATTGATTTCCCTCCACCCCACTTCCTCTCTCCCGCTGAGCTTCCAAAACCTTCAAGAACATCCATTACCGGGGATTTTGTCCTCCCCCTTCTGCCATCTCTCCTCACGCTACAACAGATGTTTGCAGAGACATTCCTCAGGCTGAAGGCGCTCGTGGATGGTGCTGTGGGCAGAGGCTGCCTTGCACGGCCCCCCTTGCAGGGCCATTTATCCTGAGAGGTGCCAGCTCGGTTTGACAGACTCATCTGTAAGAGCTTTGTAGTAGGTGATGCAAACTGATGCAAAACGTATGAGTGATGTTAGCTTCATTTGCCACCTGTTAATGGCAGGAGATGTTGGGGAGGGAGGAAACGTAATCCTTTACCTTCACAGAAACTGCCTAATGTGGTGAAAGAGTGCTGGGTGCCCATCCTTGGGGTGCTCAATAGGAAACCAGCAGAAGGAGGAGACACGCAAAAATGAACACTTTGTCCTCCAAATGGAAGGATGCGCTTTTGTGTTACAGTGGTACTCTGTGCACAAAGGGGAACTAGAGTGTAAAGGTGTGATCTTCCAGAGCATTCAGCATTCCGTCTCATTTCCCTACATCAGTCAACTTTCAGTTGACGCCATATCAAACTAATGCTGATTGCCTGTGAAATCCTTCCTTAAAATTGTCATCTTTAAGTTTCAGAGCTGAAATAAAGGAGGCATTCAACTTCCCCATGAGCTGTGGGTCCAGGCTGCCTGCAGGCTTGGGTGAGCAGTTGTGTGTCCATTATATCTGGTTCACATCCAGCCAGAAACACCAGAGCTAGAGAGACAGCTTCTGTATGTTACTCCACATGGAGATTCCAACCACTGATTTTTGGACCACACATTCAAAATCAGTCTTATTTAGTCACCAACACTTAATACAGAGAAAGTTACAAGTAAGAAGAAATGTACTTCTGGTTGTAGCTTCTATATGTGTTTGTGATGGCTCTGGTTTTGCTGTAAAGGGGCTTATGATGCTATGAACATTCCCAAGGGTGGAAGAGAATGACCCAAGCAGCTGCCTGCACTTAACCACCTGGCTTCAGATTTTGGAAAGGAGAGGAACCTGGGACTTCAGAAACCAAACCAGCCTACTTTGAGGTAGCTATGAAAGAGAAAGAAAACAAAGCAACACACCTCACCAAGGAAAGGTGCTAACTCAACCTCTATAGATCATGCAAAGATAGGAAAAGCTAGAAGGAAATATGCTCAGTATAATGAGACACTGAAAAGGCCTTTGCTCTTCATGGGGTGATTCGTGAAAAGCAGTTTCTATGCTCCTGATGGAGCAGTTAAATGAGAAAGTAGAGTAAGATTAAGTGAGGGGGTAAATCTGGATCTTCACATCTTGTCTCCTCTGAATTGAGGCTGTCTGTGAATCAACCAAAGCAGTTGCACAAGGTGTAGGACCACACTGTAGGTTCCCGCTCCACAGGTTTTTCTTCCCATTTTTCAACCCCCCCACTCTATGCTGGCTTTTCCCATTTTCCCTGTGGTTTCGGATCAGGGCATTAACTTGCTGACAGGATGCAAATCAAGAATCTCACTTGCATGAGCCTTATCTTTAAGGGGTATTTTCAATTAACTTAGAAACAAGGAACAGACTTAATTGCAAATCTCAGCTCCATTTGAGCTCTCCACTGACGACAGGCAGTTGATGGAGATGCTGTGGGCTCTCCATGAATAATCAAGTGATTTAATCCCCAAAGCCAAACAGTAACCAGGCTATGGAGTCACAACAGTGCCTCTATGATAGTTTAAATGAGATTTCTTCTATGGCCTCTACCTCTTTAAAGTCCATTGCACTTTTTCCTCCTTTCTCACTATTTGTGCTGCCAAGGAGGTACTCCAGGCACCCTGAGATGCGTCCCCATGGTGCAGTAACCACGGCACCCCATTATCACTTCCCCTATCCCATTGTGCCCAGCTCAGCCTTGGACTGTGGCAGAAGGTCACTGGCCCTGGAGTCAGGGTGCCCGAGCATCCCTTTTGCTTGACATTTGATTTCTTGGGAATTGCAGTGGGAGAGCTGGATGAGTGACAGGGTGACCCGTGGAGAAGGAGGGCTGGAGAAGGGAAAACCCCTAGGAAAGGACACTTTGATCCCTTCCTCCCTTCAGATCTGTGGATGATGGATCTCATGGCTGCAGTCCCACGATTACTAAGTTCTCTTAGGACCAAGCTGCTTTTCCAAAGCAGGTCCTGTTGCAGGGACCTCAAGGTATTCGCTTGCTCCAGTACTGTGTGATTTGGGGGAGCCTTGGTCAGCCGGGCACTCTGTGATGCAGCTGCACTGGGGAGCCAAACTCCATCACTTGTTTGCTTGTTGTTGGTGTGCCTGTGGCGCTTGTGCCTTCTGTAACTCAGCCCAGACACAGCTTCACTGTTCTGTCACCCAAGGGAAAGGCTGCAGTCTGCTTCCCCCTCACTACAGGGGGTGTCTCTGATACCTCCTGAGCTAAAGCAGCACCTCAAATGGGGAGTTTCAAACCCCCTGTAACAGGTTAAAGAAAGCAGGAGTTCCCTTTGGAGCCATCCTGCCTTGAGGCCTCTCTGCTTTTCCCCTCTGCTCAGTGAAAGAAAATGGAAAATCTGGGAAATCTTTTGAGAATGGGAGATTTCTGCCTTTTCCTTTGAAAAAAAACAATGGAATGATACAACCAGAGCTCAGATTCCTTCCCTCCCCTGGGACTGAGTTACCAACTCCTATCCCAGTTTACAGGGGAAGATGCAGTAGCGCTACAGCAATTCCTAGATCCCAAGGACACTGCAGGGATTAAAACCACATTAAGAGTAGCCAAAATCAGGCTTCTCAAGCTGCCCTGACCTCTCAGACTGGGATGATGAAATCTGAGGAAACTGGTTCTGGCTCTGGTACTGGTAACTGGTACTACTTGGGGATCAAACGAGCACCCTCCAATTGACTGTAATGAATCTGGGCTCCATCACGAGTAAGAAATCTGGGTCTGGACCCAGTACAAATGTCTTCAGTGCATTTCATTTTGAGCTCTGTTTCAGGGCGAGACAAATGGATGCACAAATCCAGTTTGCCCTGTGTTTAAGAGCAGTTCAACTGACTCCAATGTGAATGTTCAACCAAACCCCCTCATCTCTGTGCAGTCCCAGCCCCATCACACCCCGCTCCTTCTGCATTCATCCAGGGAGCTGTGCTCATCCCTAAAATTAGATCCCAATAAGGAAACCAGCAAAGAGATCAGATGCTTAATGTGCTGCCAGCATCCTCTGCCTTCCCCCAGCTCACCACCACCCAGCACCTCCCCTTTCACACCACTGTCACAGATAGAGTTAATCCTAGGAGAGCACGAGGATGGCCAAGATGCCTGAGGGATGGGTTTGGAGAGGAAGGGCTTGTGTAACTCATCCTAATTGGCCACATGGACTAAACAGCAAATCCTGGCTGCCTGCACTCACAAGGTTTAATTTCCCAATTGGAATTTCATGGAAGAGCTGCACCTTTCCGATTAGACTCCCCAGCACGAGCCCTCTCTCAGCACACAGACATCTGCCCTCCGGCCTAACCTTTCTAGAAGCTGCATCAACAAAGTAATGCTAATAAAAATACCCATCTGTGCTTAAAGATAAACAAAGCATTAATACCCCAAACTGCGGCTTAGATATATTAGAGGCAGCTTTAATGCTATTACTCATCTGCTGGGATGCATTTCCCACCCGAGCCATCTCTCTCTTGCTTTGTGAAATATCTTGGTGTGAACAAACATGAGAGTGTTTCCCTGGGAGCCCTTTGCATGCGTCACACTCGCAACCAGCCCTGCTTCAAGAGCCCCTTTCCCTGGGACACCCTGCTGGGACAGGGCTTGGGGATTAGGGGCCGTAACCTAAACATTATTGTACTTGAAAGTAAATGCTCCCCAGCTCGCTCGACTTAGGTTTCAGAGCCTCTTCAAAGGGCTGTTTTCTTCCCTTCCTTGGCAGCAGGGGAAGTATTTCAACCCCTAAACAGCAGACATCGAGTGCCTGCAGAAGTGTGTGCCCAGGGAAGATGTGGTGTCTTAATCTCCCTGCACCGCCAGGGCAGTGCTGCAAGGCTTTTCAGGCTAGAGATGCTGAACTCTGGGGTTTTGCTCCTGGGATATCCCCATGCATTGTAATTGGGAGATAGGGAAGAGGGACACGCTTCAGATCTGCCCTCATTTTCTGTAATAGCCCCCCCCAAAAAAGGAGAAAAACTGATTTAACCCGTTGGCAATCTTAAGGGAACCGATAAATCTGTTTCTCCCAGCACTTCTAAAAGGGTGGTCTTATCCTGTTATCCATGCACAGCAAAGCTATCTGGAAGTTGGAGCCTGGAATTCACAGGATTGGGATGTAATTCCGCTTTTCCCCTTTCCTGTGCCTCCTGTCCATGTATGTGTGAAATGGGAATAGCAGCCATTGCCTGTGTCCTGGTTCCTCCAGCCCAGAGGGAAGCTCAGCTGACAAACAATGAATGTTTTCATCCTGCCAAGCTTTTGGAGCTGGGGCTTGGAAAAGCAAACCAGAAGTATCCCTGTCCTCATTGCCGTCCCCTGGAGAGACAGCTGCTCATTCAACACCAGAAACCCGAGTGCTAATTACAGACAAATATCAGATAGAGCCAAATACGGGGTGAGGACACCCTGAGGTGTCACAGGTCGCTCTGTGCCTGTCCCAGCAGAGGACAAGCGTCACCATCCCCAGCAGGGAGGATGCTCCCTACTGCCTCACACACAGGCATTGCCCCAGTGGGGTATCCCAGCGTCTGCTCCATCACCTGAGGAAGTTTCCTCTTTCAGACATCAGGGTTATTTGACTTTTCACAAGCTCCATGTGCAGCAGCAGAGAGCAGGAGCACATCCCTGGACCAGCGAACCACTCGCTCTAGATGGCAGAGAACACAAGGAGGTGGCTTGGGGCAACTGAGGAGCAGCCTCATGCACCAGCTGCATGCATGGGCTCAACAGCCCACCCTCAGCACCTCTGTCCTTCTACATCACTGCAGCAGCAGGGCTTTGGGACATAGAATGGATGAGCCACTACTGCTTCTCCTTCCTCTCATCTCACCCTTATTCAGCAGCCACGCAACAAATGCATCTTAAAACGACCAACAGGGCTCCTCTGGGTAGCTTTTTCAGCCCCTTCCATCAAAGAAATGCTAAATTGCAAAGAGTTGACTCCTAGGGGTAAAGTATTAGTAAAAAGCAGCATTCTCAGGGCTCCTACTTCCATTGGATGCATTCATTTGTGTCACAGGAGCACCCTGAGATGCCTGCCACACTCGGGTCCCACCATACTACAGGTTGTGCCAACACACAGAAGCAACCAATGCTTCCATGAAGTGTCAGACACTTGAACAGTCTGCCCGAGATCTAACACACATTTAGGTGCCTTTATTTTCACCAACACCCACTTTTGGTATGAATCAGCACAACAGAGTCACTGCTCACCTCAGAGCTTAAAATCCATCTAAACAAACAGGGAAAAGCAGCACAGAAAAGGGAAATAACCCCAAACAACCAGAAATCCCAGCAAATCCAATGCATTTTGGAGATGCCCCAGTATCTCACATGTGTTTGCCTGGTTTACCTGCCAGCAAAGGAGTGGTTTCATGAGCTTAATTTGGGGTGCTGAGATTTTAGCATTATCTGTTATTGCTCTGCATTAGTCAAAGTGCAGATGTTGAGATACCTAAGGAGCTCAATATGTGCATGGAAAGATGCTTTAAGTATCTCTATGCACTCCAGGAGGCAAGAGAGAGCTGGTAGCAAAGTCTCTTGTTTCTGCATTGTTCCTGTTAACACAATACATCCTGTGACTTTCCCATCTGGAGAGACACCACTCACGTATTTCATTCTTAGTGTGAAATGGGGTGTCATGCCACCACAGCTCAAAGGCTGCCTTTCAGAGGAGCGCTCCGGAGGGGAGAAGGCATCTCACAGGAAGCAGCAGATTAGAAAACCATAGCATCCTAGCTAAAAACACCACCTGAAATCCAGAACACTGGTTTCCATGGCAGAAAATTATATTCCTCTCTCAGAGCATTGCTAATAGAGGAAATGGAGATCCTTTTGCAACATGTGGCTTACTGTAGTTTTTCAATGAGTATCAACAGTCACCAACAGTGATTTGTGTCCTGCTGCAGTGGTGGCCGAGCCACACGTGGGACCTCAATGGCATGATGCTGGGGGAAGCCACCAAAATCTATCATGCCACATTGGCAAGTCCCTACCTCTATGGGCTCTACAGAAGGGAAAGAGTTAAAATGGAGCTGAAAGGGACAACATAGCCTAAAAGTAGCTTCTGCATTGTGGGTTTGTGAGGCTCAGCCAGCTAAACCCACATAGAAGAGCATCTGAACCTGGACCTGTGTCACCCATCAGTTCTCCTGCAGTACACGAGCAGCTCCCAGCACATCCTTGTCTCTCGATAGACTGGTTAACAGGGGAGCTTTTTAAAAGCTAGGTTTCTTCAAAGGATTAATTTGTCTTTTGATGCAGTGAGCACTGACGAATGCTGCTTTCCCTATCGCATTCAAACACACGCCGGTTTAGAAGTTAATAAACCCATTTGCTGCCAAATAACCATGGGGTTTTTTTTCTTTCCAATTTCACTCCGTCAGGATGATAAGAGGTTTAATGTCTTCATGGCTTTTCCTTTCAGTACCCAAATCAGGTGTAAATATCACTGCAGAGAGCAGCACTTTTTCCCTATTACACAACCATTATTCCTGTTTCCTCAACACTGTCTTTTCCCCAGCTCATGCTGACAACAGCAAACCCCTTGCTGTTACTGTGCATTATCTGAAGGGAGATATCTCCTCCTGCCATGGCCTCTGGTGAGCTGAGAGGACAGTCCAAGGCATGGAGCTTCATTATCCTCAGCATATGCTGCAGTGTCGTCATGGGGAGAGGACTGCAAGGTGCGGGGAGCACTCTCCTGCTCCATGAAACGTGGTAGAGCTCTGGAGGAACACTTCTGCATGAGGAACCTGGGTTTATACCTTTGTGGGACATTTCATCTTGCTGCATACACCAGGAAAGGTTCTGTTGACACATTGGACGCTTCCGCACCACTGGCAATGGTAGAACTGGAAATGGTAGAAACACCAATAAAGTAGAGCACCAAGGGCTGCCATTTCCATGCTGGATTTCAGCCTCCAGGAAAGAAAACCACTGGTAGAAAACATGGCAATACAACGGGTGCTACATGTGCTTGCATTGCACCACACTGATATAAACCCAGTTGTCTGCAAAGCACAATATAAACTATCTGGTTTGGAGTAAGAGGGTTTTTTTCCCCCCTTTTCAGGCTTCGAAGGAAGGACACAAATCTCAGAACTGATTCAAAATTCATACATTAATTTAAGGAAGCATTTTCATTCACATTTGTGCTAGCAAAGTGATCTTCTAACTCCAAGTCTAAAAGCTTATTGGGCCCTAAACCACAGATCAGCCACGTCCACAAGAAATTTTCCATTGATTTCACTGTGCTTTGCATCAGGCTCTAAGAGTAAAAAGAAATGTGATTAATAAGACGAGTCCAAGGAAAAAAGATATGGTTGGAGGCAGGAAAAGGACTATGACCAAGGGCTGTAAAACTTGAGAGCTTTCTCACCACAAATGCTCAGTAACCTTAAACCACAACCTGGCATCTGGATACAGCATCTTCCCCTGCTAGGAGAATCTCAGCTTCCCAAGTCTACAATTCCCAGTTTCCCCCTGCCAATTCTGTTCCAGCATGCGCAGCCGTCTCGTTTTTCATGGGGTGCACGTGATGACTCCAGAAGCAGAAAGCTCTTTTTGCATGGTCTGTTTCTTCCCAAATGCAGAGCTCTGAAACCATTTCAGTTGTCTGCAGAAAGATCAGAGCCAGGCGCTCGGAGCAGCAAGGCGGAGATGCATCGCAATCAAGATCTGTTCTCTTCATTTGAATGCATCAGTGCTTACACCAGGAGATTTTTGACTGTAAAATGTACACTCTTTTTTATCCTTGAACTAATTTTAATCTCTCTTTTTCACTTGTCACTTTGTTGTTCACAAAGCACGCCTCTTTTTTTTTGCTGAGGGTTTCAGCAGAATGCATTCAAGTGAAAGGAGATAACAAGACCTAATAACCCTCTTTATCGTAAAATAAATAAGTAAAAGAACAACCCTTCCATTTAGGTGTTGCAGATATAATTGAATGTTCCTTTGAAACCTCTTTGATCAATGTAACTTGTTCAACTTCTGCTTTTGTCTCAAATGTAGCTTCTGGTTCTTTTCATGTTGAATGAAAAGCTCAGTTAACTCAGCTTTATCTTGAAATGATTAGTGGGGCTTTTTTGGTGTCTCCGTGCCTTGTAGGGCTTCATAACATCAGGTAAACCCTTACCCACCTGAAAGAGGAAGGCTGGCACTGAAAACAGATGAGAAGTAGCATTCTGGCTGATTTGCTGGTGCTAGCATTTCCACTTTCACCGCAGGAGTGGAATATAACCCATGTTTGCGATACAAACACACTTCAGTGCATAATGCACACGCAGAAGAACATAAAGCACACATGCCTCCAGGCCTTGGCATGTTGACCAGGAAAGAAATATTTATCCTGGCAAAATCAAAGTTTGACAATAAAAAGAATTGCTATAATATAAAATGAATACATACTTTGTTATCTGGAGGTACAGGCGTTACCAGGCAAGAACAAATTCATCTTGTCCCACGCCCTCCTTTGACTATGGAAATATACTCCAGAAGAAGGGGTAAGAAACACAGGAGATAACTTGATGATCTCTTTAAGCAGGTTGGTAAATAAGAAGCCCTTCAAGCCAGCTTAAGATACTGAGATTGATTTTTAATTACTAAATTAATCAAGAGCTTTCTCAGATAACCTCACTGTCCTAGATAAGCTCCAAAACAGAGAAACAACCAAACATGACTGAAGAGAACAAATCCCCTCATACTCAGGGTTTCAAGCCCAGCTCTATCATACACTGAAGAACACCGGCCTCTTCCAGCCAGTGTCACTGAGTCCTGGATGCTACTAGGAGCATCCTGGCTATAACCCTCCGATGGCTGAAGTGCATTCCATGCTACTTTCTGAAGACATGTTTCTTTTTATTGCAATCAGTGAATATCAGTGAACAGTTTAATTTTGCTTCTCTGTTCTCCCCCCTCCCTTCCCTTTCTTTACCACTTTTATGTTCCCCAACATTCTAAATTAACAATACATGTCTACTTATTTTAAATCTCTCAAAAATCTAAAAACTTAGACTTTTTGGAGCCTGGAGTACATGGGCCTTGCATGTAAATCACCAACTTTAGCACCCTTCAAGGGTCCCATGCACATCCAGCACAAATACTAGCATGGAGAAATAAATCAACAGAAGTTCGCATGCAAGGTCTAGTTTGGGTGACAACCCAGCACTTACACCTTTCACACTGAAATCTTAACCCAAGATCACAACAGCTGAACCAAGATCATAGCAACAGCTGTGATCTCTACTTGATCTGTATTTTAAGAAAGGCATTAAATGTTAAGGAAGGATCCTGGGATAAAGTTTGGACTTGATGATCCCAAAGCTCTTTTCCAACCTAGTTGATTCTATGATTCCTTTTATCCCAGGAGATGGGGATGCAATGCTTCCACAGCTCAGTGCTGCCTTGCCTATATTCATCTCTCTTTTGGTGAGTAGCTCTGCCCAGAGGATGACAACTTCTTGAAGGATAGATACCAGCTTCTGTTCCTTCCTGGAGGAAACCCAACCCTTCTGATATGCCTCCAACTGCAGGCAGGTGGTGAAATAGCTGTGTTCAAGTCAAACTTGAGGCTTTGGATCTGCAGAGGATGCGAGAGCAGCACTCACACTTCATCTCAGGTGGTGGTGAAGGCTCCAGTCCCACATTCTACATTATAGCCCATCATTTCTGCCCAGGATGGGCTGAGTTGGACAGAGACTTACACAGATCTGAGTTGCTCATGGCTGTCTTTCCAACTTCTAAGCAAGGATTTTGTCAAAACATATGTTTCACTTGCATAAGACATCTGTAACAAATGGATGTGTCTCAGAAACTCGTTTGATGTTCTGTTTTGTTACTTGAGTGGACTGCTCTCTCAGATCACTTCGAAAGAGTTTCCTTAGATGTCCTGCTACCTCAGGACTTGGTATTCTGGCTTGAAGCCTTTTTGCTGTTCTCTTCACACCTCTGGATGTTTGCATGCAAGGAAAGCGGCCTCATGAGTTATGAGGTTTTCAAAAGCTGTATAATAAAAACTGAGATTCAGTTCAGTTATGGGATTTCTCTTGTTTAATGTGTTCTCAAGAGGGGCAAATTGACAGGAATAATTAACAACAGTGATTGAGTATCTAGTACAATATAACTTGTCAGATTGACGATATACTGTAATGGTTTGGAATCAGCTTCTCTGGAGCCAGGTTTTGCTTCATTTGTGTCAAGCCAAATTTGGGGGTCCTTACTCCACTTTTCCTCCTGTTTATGCAGGCAGAGAGGGCTTGAGCAGAAACTTGGCAAGGCCGGGGGAACCTGGCTGAGTCCCGCAGTGTTTCTGTGCTTGCTCAAAGCATCACAGAACTATTTTCAACATGGAGAGGTTCAAAAGCTGGCTGCCAATACTCAGATTTACAAATAGGACTTTTGTTCAGCAGCGCAGGGTTTACATGGGATGGATCATGTTTTCTAACACGGCCCTAGTCACATGTGGTACATCTGAAAACACAACCGGTTATTTGACAGTTTCCTTTCTGTATTTGTAATGATGCCAACACTGGCACTAAGTCTTCAATAGCTTTTCTTTGCAGAAATAATCACACACTTTCGCATAGGGAATGGTATTCCTGAGGCTAGTACAAAAATGAGGATAGGGAATTCCTGTATCTGGAACTGGCTGATGGGGGCTTCGGTTCCATTTTACGTCTTCAGTTTAGGATAGGGACAGTGGTCTTTACCTCTGGAGTTTTCTAACATTCAGGCAGTTAATGCCCACAGAGTGACATCCAAGCACATCACAGAAGTGCAAGCTGTTACAGAAAGGATGCTTCTGACCAGCCCGTCTCAGAGGCCCACATTCCCACCTCCCTTGTGCACATCAGTAATGAGGAGTGCTCACACAGCTGATCTCCAGCACTCACCTATTCAGAAGAATGCATTGGTCAATGTCCCATCTGCCTGCTCTGGGGATGTCACCCAACAACAGCTTTGGCACCATATCTACCAGTTGTAGAAATAAGTTTTCTTCACCATCATACCAGCTTAGCAGTGACAGTGATTCATCCTCCATGGATTTTGTGCTTTAAGGCAGCAGAGGGAACAGAGACAGCAAAGCAAGCCTATGGGAGCAGCTGCTATTGCTAAGGCAGGAAAAGACAAGTTGGGGTGATGGAGCGGAGCACCCAAGATGATTAAATTGCCTTTTTTTGCTAGCTTGCCTCCTGATTTCACGGCTGCAAATGTCTTTGCAGTGACATTCACTCACAGGTCCATAAGGACCATGCTGCAGAAGCCAAGAGCTTGTCATAGCTTCTACAACGTGGGTGACACAAACACAGGGCCAGTCCCTGGAAACCAGAAATGGGGCTGGTTTGCACCCCTCTCTGTTGTTCTTAGAAGGAGAGCACAGTCAATGCCATCAAGCATGGCCTGCCAGGAAAGCAGATACAAGTCCCCAGGTGTGAATTCTCATTAGAACAGTCTCCAAAATCTCCCTCAGCCCCAACTCATGCTCCTTGATAACAAGCAACGGCTGCATGAGTGGAGGCCTCTTGCTAGAGAGGATGCTCAGCCTTTAGGACTTCACCTTGGCGTGCTCAGCTATTAAAGCAATCACAAAAATGCTCCTGTTGCCTGAGCACACAGAGTAACTGAAGGGGTGTTAGGGAGTGGAGATGGGAGCATGGCTCTGTATGGCCCACTCACACAGGTACCTATTTTTTTTTTGCTGAATGGAATGAATTACCGGGTTTCTCACTCCAAATCTCAGTCCCTGGGCATC
The DNA here is from genome assembly GCF_033783945.1 of Neopsephotus bourkii. Lineage (NCBI taxonomy): Eukaryota > Metazoa > Chordata > Aves > Psittaciformes > Psittacidae > Neopsephotus > Neopsephotus bourkii. Next base: position 7,602,173 of record NW_026902223.1, read on the forward strand.
CTCTCCCTGGGTCAGCCTTGCAGGGCAAGGAAGAGCAACCCAACATGCACCGTGGAGTGCTTTAGGGAGAAAACCTGGAGGTTTCAGCCTTCAGAGAGGCGATTTGCAGGGCAACTTTTCTGCAGCAAGACAGAGCATCTCAGGAAACTCCACTCAGTTATTCCCTCATAGCTGCCCAAACATCACATGAATCCAGAGAAAGGGATTTAAAAAGCAAAGTAAATCACTCCGAAAACCCCGTTTCAGCAGTTGCTCTTTGAATAAACAACTGCCACATACATTAGCTGTCCTAGCGGCTCTGAAAGCTCAGCTTTACACACCTGCCACAGCCTTGATTTAGTATGTAACAGAGCTCCAGATGTGACTTCCCAAACTGCCATGTCATTCCATAGAGTGATGGGGGATTGCTGCCCAGGTGGCTACAGAAAACGCAGGGCTCACCAGGAGCAGCTCCTCTGCCATTGCTGCATGGTGGGATCAGATGTGGATACCCAGCACTACCCATGCCAGCAAGCATACAGATATATAATCCCCTGCTCTGATACTTGTGCAAAGCACAAGTTAGTGATCAGTCAAGCTCCTTGGGTTCCTTCAGTAGTGATTATCTCCAGTACTCTGGATCCAATAGGAAACTGACTCCCAAAGCCGGGTCCAGCTGAGAGCAGGAGTGTGTCTAGGAGACCATCATGGCTTTATTTTCCTGTGGTCCTGGCTAATCAAGGGGCAAGCAACCTTGCCCTCATTTTGCTGGTGGAGGAAGAACTTAACCTGACAAAGGCCGGTGAACAGACCAGGGACACTGGGATCCATGGGACCCAGCCTGTTTGATGGGTGCAAGAGAAAAGATCCAGCTACAGCCCCTGTGAAGACTTTACTCCACCTCACATCCACTCATGAATCCAAGTCGGGAAGTGCCGTGCTGTGCATCACCACCGCTCCAGCGAGGGATGAACCTGCTCCTGAGAGCTATCAAAAGCAAGAGCTGTCCCAGTGCAATACTAAGCAAGGAGTATGGATTGCTTTAAATATCATGGCTGTTTGTTCTTCCTAATGGCATCCTCATTACCTATGCTAAAAGATGCTGTTAGACACCAGCAGGCATGCGAGACAACAAATCACTGCACCCAAAGATCCAGGAAACAGCAGTGGGAAAACTACAAAGGAGAAATAAAATGCAACACTTTGGAATTAATTGATCACTAGGAAGCACTATCAAAAAGCTCAGGTCAATCCTCCACACAAGCAGTGTGTTGATGAAGACAATGCTAAAATAAGCCAAACTGGAGTTCAACGGCGAGTTGTTCAGCACAGCAGCAGCACCCTGGCTGAAAGACTGGACCATTGTATTCACAGTGTCAGAACACATTATTAAGATGGTCTTAGCCTGCCATACACTTCTCTTTCCCTTCTGTGAGCACAGTGCTCATGAATAATGCTGACTTGAAGCCATTCCTGAGCAATGCTTAGCCTCTGAAATGCTGCAAACTTGATACCAGCTGGGCTCACTCCTGCATCCCACCAGAATGCCTCTGCTTGGCCTTAAGGAGATGACTTGGGATATCAAGCTGTCCCCAGAGGTTTGAGTTCAGGTCTCTGTGCCAAGATCATCGTGTTCCTAACTAGGACAGATTGAATTTTGAGGCTGGTAACTTCTTCACAGGCAGGAAGAATTACTGAGGAATGGACAGGCTGGCCAGAGGCAGCAAGAACTTCCTGACTAATGCTGATGTGAATTACAGATGTTTACCTGGAAGATGGGTTATTACAGCCCATCTTGTGGCACAAAAGAGAGCTGTGAGAATAAGATCTGTTTCAGCTTATTAGACTAATCCTTTACTGGATAATTGTATTTGAGCTGCTCTGAAATTAAATACCGGAAAGAAAAATCATGTGGGTAATTTTGCCCAACCTGAAATGTTTTGGTTTTAAAAGGACCATAAACTGGGTGAAATTAACAATTAAATATCTTTGTCAAATTAAGATTGGGAATATTTCACAAATGGAACATTTGGACTTCTCTAAAATCTTTGGTTTTGGCCAGAGGTATTTGTCACCAAAATCAGGCAGAAATACTCAGACTGACGTTTTTGACTTAAATCTGCCTCAACCAGCAAACCTCAGTTTTGGAACACAGCTTGGCCAAAGAGCAGTGAGGTCACACTTCTCACATGTGAGCAGCTCTGCACCCTATGAGAACCAGTGCTGCTGTGGGGCCAGGCCCCTCAGGTGCCCTCATGGCTTTCCACTTGAAATCCACACCACAGGAATGCCTTTTGTCCAGGCAAGAACCAGTTCGACTGCATCTGTCAAAACTCTCCAAATCAAGCTTTGATCTCCAAGGCTTGCAGGCTTTCAGCAGTTTGGTTTTACAGGCTTCTGGGTTCAAGCACGTGCATTTCTTGAACTGCCCAGTTCCATCAGAACTTGACATCTAGAAATAACAGGAAAGCCATTCAAACATTTTCCCAGTTAATCCTAAGAACAGACTAATGGTGCAGTAAAAAGGGAGAGGCTTTTGCAAGAGATGCAGGTCAAGGAGCTTTTAATCAGCATATAAGCTATGGAACCACCGAGGTCTTAGCTTTCGAGCATCCACCTTACTGAGAAGGCAGTTCATCCCGAAACAACCAGAGCATCAAGAACTCAAAACTAACAGAGGATATGCTTTGAATGAGACAAACAGCCCTCACATCATCCCCTTGCTGGCTGAGGTGCCAAGGCAGCGTTCCTCACAAACCCTCCAATACAATGAAAAGCATTTAAGAAACCCAGAAAGCTCCAAGGCAAAAAAAGCCGTTTCTGACTACTGAAGTAATGATTTGACACTAACCAAATACAAGCACACAAATAGATTAGTATCAGCTAATGGTCTGTTCCAAAGGCTGTCGAAATCAAAGTCAGCCTTCCCTTTGATCTCAGCATTTTCACCAGGTCAGGTTCCAAGTTTACAAATCATAGACTATAACAAAAGATGTTTCACAACACACATCCACGCATGTGAAAGAAGCCTATGTCTTTCTTTCTCTCATTCTTCTGTAGTCCTTATTGTACAGGTCTGGGTTAGGGGAATTCACCTGTGGAGGTTGGCCATTTCTGGTCCTCCAAGCTGCTCCCCTCATGCAGCTGAGCAGCCATACATGTTATGGCAGGACAGCAATACATGATCCTGCCCCTTTATTCTGCTCTCGTGAGACCTCACTTGGAGCACTGTGTGCAGTTCTGGTGTCCTCAACATAAAAAGGACATGGAACTGTTGGAACAAGTCCAGAGGAGGCCATGAGGATGATCAGGGGCTGGAGCACCTCCTGTATGGAGACAGGCTGAGAAAGTTGGGGCTGTTCAGCCTGGAGAAGAGAAGGCTGCGTGGAGACCTCATAGCAGCCTTCCAGTATCTGAAGGGGGCATATAGGGATGCTGGGGATGGACTCTTCATTAGGGACTGTAGTGATAGGACAAGGGGTAATGGGTTAAAACTTAAACAGGGGAAGTTTAGATTGGATATAAGGAAGAAGTTCTTTCCTGTGAGGGTGGTGAGGCACTGGAATGGGTTGCCCAGGGAGGTTGTAAATGCTCCATCCCTGGCAGTGTTCAAGGCCAGGTTGGACAGAGCCTTGGGTGCCCTGGTTTAGTGTGAGGTGTCCCTGCCCATGGCAGGGGGTTGGAACTGGATGATCTTAAGGTCCTTTCCAACCCAAACCATTCCATGATTCTATGATTATGTTCACTCCTTTTATAGCTCTTACCAAGGAGTTACGTATAACCCAGTTCTGCAAAGCAAACCCTCTTGGGCCATGTTTTCAATTACAAACCCTTGCCAAGTTGTATTTAATACTGAAGGTGTCAGATTAGAACCATCTACATTTGCCATCTATTGCCAAGTTATCCGTTTTTCTGTTGTGGATCCACTTTGTTCTTAACAGCAGAATTTACAAGTGTAGCAGTGATGAGAGGAGCACAGCTCAAGCAGGCAGAACAATTTGCTAAACACAGGAGGTGTTCACATACAAAACCATTTGTCCAGCCTCGCATATCTTGACTGCAGAGTTCTAATCTCTGCATTTAATTGAATGGGGTTTTTTCAGTCTTTGAGAGTAAATGCTCAGTAACAGTGTCTGCTGCAGACAGTCCTGACTGCCAGGGTAAAGCACCCAGGTTTATACGCTACAGGAGGTTTGAAAGACCTTGAACTGAGAGCTAATACAACCCCATTGCTCCTACACCTGCACATTTCTCCACACTCATCATGGCAGAACAACTCTCCTGGGTGAAGCCTTTGATTTTCCCTTGCCATAGACTGTAAGAAAGGGATCCTGTGCTGACACCCATCTGTAGCCCTGACTGCTGTCCACCAACCAAGGAAACCATCAGAGCAGAACATTTGCTAGCTGAGACGTGGTTTCCAACCCAACTGGTTCCTGGTGAAATAAACCAGATTGAACTAACACTAAGGACAGTTTTCAGGGGATAGATAGCAATTCTAACCACTTAGTTCCCTGATGTCCAGGAAGAGATTAAGCCATTTTTTCAAACAGGGGTTTAGGATCCTGAGGCAATTGATTTTCAGTGAAATTATTACCAGAAACCTTGATGTATGTCTAGTAATTGAGAAGAGGCTCTTGCTGACCCCTCTTCCTCCTTCAGACAGGAGGTTCTGGAGCAGTAGCTGATCCACTACTGAAAACATGGCATTTACTTCAAGCCCAGAATGTTCTGTCAGTTTGCACAGCTTTTCAACCAGTTCATTCATGTTATGCCACTGCAAGCCTACATTGACACTGACTTAAGAAGATGAGATGGAGCTGTGGAGGAAGGGCCAGATCCAGTATCCCTGCCCATGGCAGGGGGGTTGGAACTAGATGATCTTTAAGGTTCCTTCCAAACTAAACTATTCTATGGTCCGCAACATTACATAGGTTAGCAAAGCCCCAAAAGCTTTGCTAATGCTGCTGCCTAGCCCTGGAGATACCAGACCTCCTTAAACTGAGTTTTCAAGCCTGCCATTCCCTGAATATCTCATGTGCAGCTTTGTGAATGCAAGGAATGTCTTACTGTTGCTAATTAATGATAGCTCAGGACCAAGTCCTTGAACTGAGATGGGGCCCTGCATCTTGCACTTGCAAAGGACCACAGCACTGTGCAGCTAAGACCTAGTAAGACCTAATAAGCAGCTAAGAGCTAATAGGTTTTATTCTGCTCCTCTTAGCCCTTTCAGCAAACAGCCCTGCCAGGCATCACTGCAGAAGCCAAGTTCTGAGGAGTGCAAAGTGTCATGTAAATATTTTGCAACTTAATAAATGGTTCAGCAGCTGAACATCAGGGTGATGGAGGGTGGGTACCACGGCCTCTCCATCTGCCATGGCAGCAGGATGTGGGAAGTAGAGAACAAACTGCCTCAAATCTCCTCTTTTCTCACCAAAGTTTGAAGCCTTCTGGGCACCTTCAACTTGCCCCTGGTTAGGAGGAGAGCCCCCCACCTCTGCTTAATACAGTCAGGCTCAGCAGAGACCACAGGAAAACAGCCTCCCAATGCAGTATGTCTGTTGACAGAATAAGGCAGATGGACAACAGCCCAAACTTGCCTTTAAGCTGATGGCTGTGATATACATCTTAAAATCTCTAATTATACTCCCAGCCTAACTGGTTATCACATTCCTGGCTGGCTTCAAAGTCTCCAGTTTGAGTTTAGCTGTAGGTAAAAGGGTTAAGAGGATGATATATATCATCGATGGCACCACTGAGGAACTAAAACAGCCAGGATTTCAGTATCACAGCTCAGAGAGGAGGAAGGGGAATCACAACCTACAGGCTGCAACAGCAGAAAAGGTCCAAGTTTTGAATGCATGTCTCCTTGTGTCTATTTTAAGGCAGATGCTGTGAAATCCTGAAGACTGTTGGAAAGCAGGAATTGTCTTATGGAAAACACAAGTATTTTTTATTCTGACTTTTCCCCTGAACTCACTGAACTTTTCTTTGAAGGCAAATGGGTAGAAAAGAAAAACTGTGATTTAAACTGGGATGGATGCAATTCTGATGGGACTTCTTGATGTTCAGGACTAAAAAGGTGAAAAGAAGAATGCCTTTTCAGGAAACTGGAAGGTGCCAGTTGTTAAGAGTTTCTTTAAACAACCATTTAAGGCTGAAATGATTTGAGGGCTGGAAACCCATCAGTACAGTTCTTGTATTTCCAATAAGGATCTGAAAATATTCTGTGAAAAACACTCACTAATGAAAGAACTTGTTTTGCTGTTTCCCATTCCCTCAAATAGCTTCACAAACCCCATCCTCATGTCGTGAAAAGGCCTGTTTCTCAGAAGCATAGAATCATTTGTACCAACACAGATTCATTACTTGTGAAACGCTGCCTTTCTGTTTTGTATTACAATTCACCACTTACCCGCGGGAATCCTCCATCACAGGTAATAGGTATTTAAGCAGTTCCCAGCACAAATGCAGATTCAGACATGAGAAACATTTCCAATCGGTCAACATCCTCACGATCCACTGCTTTTCTTAACACCATGGACAAAAATAGCTGATCAGAAACCTCCATTTCCCTTCTGCAAAACAAGCTGAAGTTTCGCAGACTGCTTTCACTTAGATGCAAAAAGGAGAAAGCAAAAGGTTCAGGGAGTTTTGGCTAACATGTGGCTGAGCCTCTTTCACAGCTCTCTTTTGGAGTACAAACCCCGCTCCCCCCTTTGCCTGCTTTGCTATGCACGCAGCGTCCTGACCCATGGGTTCAGTCTCTATTACACTACAACAGTTTCATTTTCCTCCAGAAGCAAAGCAATTTCAAAGCCTTGAAATGTTTCTAATTATGTCTGTTGTTTATGAGTGTTATATGATCAGTCGAGTATACATAAAGAATACTTGCAGTTTCCAGGAGTTTTTGAACTTGAGCCAGCACTATATCCATAAACTCACACAACCTCTTTCCTTATCCAGCCACACAGTTTTCCTAAGCGTCACCTGGACCTGAGTTCCATCCTTTTGAAGCTCAAAGAAATTTTGCATAATACTTTGGTTGTGATTGGGAGGAAAAATCTGGTCAAACTGTTTCAGCCAGATCTGATGTATTATCCACTGTAAATGCCCGTGGAGTGAACTCATCCTTCTTATTTGCCAAACTACTGACCCAATCACTTCTTGTGCTGCTGGATCAATTTTGGTTTAAATTGCTTTTGTATGCATAAAGTACATCTCTTTGTGAACATGAGGGCTTTTGCCTCTATCTGCATGGAGCTTGCACCACTTGAGAAGTTGATCCTTTACTTTCAGAAATCTATGGGGAAATAAGGTATTTTAGAGGTGCAGCTTAAGGTCCCAGTCCCTTAAACATTATCTGCTCTACAGCACAGGGTGTGTTATCAGTGTGTATGGAAGAAATGTCTTAGTATGAAATTAGTAGTAATACTCATATGAGCAAAGTTGTGGAGATATGATTAACGCCTGCAGGATCAGGGCACAAATGCATCATGGCTTTCCTTTGGGTGCAATAATAATTAGATGCTGTATTCATGGTCAGCAAAACTCCAAACGTGGCTGCAATTGGAAAACAAGGATCAAGCTCTGTCCCTTTGGGCAGGTTATCAAGGAGGAAGAAGCAGCTCTGAGCTTTGCATCAGTCCGAATTTCAAAGTGAAAATCAACTGCAATTAACTGCTTCCAAACTGCAGTTTGCTGCTTTCCAAAGTCCAAAATAACATTAAAATGCATCTGTGCCCAGTTTAAATCTCAGGGGATAAACATAGCAAGGTTGACACACGAGGTAGACATTGCGTCGCCTGTCATAAGCTCATTAACAAATTAATCAAAGCCCAGCTAGATCACTGTGCACTTGCAGCTCATCACCTCCCAGGCCTGCATGATGAAGGGCTGAATTTCACTCACACCCCCAAATTTACACTACAACCCCCCCCAAATCTGCTCTGATCTTGGGTATCCCTGTAATGCTTTTGACATCAGAAATAATGAGATACTCTTGAAAGAGCCCTTCCTCTTCATACTCTGAATGTTAATTTGATCCCCATCACTTATTAGAAAGGACAGTGCCACATCTTCCATCCTCACAAGCTTGAGAGTCATTATACAGCTCCTTAGATCAAAACCTTGAAGAACATAAGGCATGGGATGAGCTTGCAGAGCCAAGAGATAGACATGGCCTTAAAAACCCAGTCCCAGGCACCCCTGAACACTGGAGGATTCTAAAGCTGGCTGCACAGCTGTAATTTGCAGCTGCTGTTTGGATACTTTGCAGAAACGAGCTGGCAATCTCATAAGCAACAACCTTATTGCAGCATATCTGGCTATATATTTTCTTGCTCCAGTGGGAAACGCTGCAGAGAGAGAATCTCATCATCACTCCTGCTCCTGATTTAGACTAGAACTACAACGTGCAGAGAAGCAGGGGAACACCAAAGCTGTTCAATCTTTCCCCAGCCAAACCCCAAGGTTTGCCTGTGTCAAGCTGCAGTTTGGGTGGAAGAGCTGACCAAATAAATGCACTTTCACACCAATCAGGTTTTCATTATCAGGGTGTCAAGAAGCAGAGCCCGTTGCACAGTTTATTCCCTGTCTGTGGGACAGCCTTCCCTGGATAAACGATTGCAAGCCAGCTGGGAAGGAGGCCACCCTGCCTTCTGCTGGAGAAGTTACTGCTCCTCCTGAGCCGTTCCTGGTTGGTTTGAGAGAGCTGTTTTCATCTCTCAGGGTTTTCAGAGTACAGCCTGTATGAATGAAATACGCAGGGACAACAACCCTGCAAGTCATAACTGAAAATTAAGGTTCATATTAAACCTGATGCTTTAGGGCTGGCCAGTGGGGGAGGATTCTCCTTTAAACAGGGGAGAATTTGTGGGTTTGTTCAGAAACTGAGACAACAACAAGGCAAAGGCTCAGGAATTTTCCTGAACAATGTGTTGACTGCTTCATCTTCTTGTTTGCATCCCTAAAACTTCGGTAATCCCCAGGTTCACCAGTTTAGCCCTTTCTAAATAATGCTCCTGAGGCCAAATTCACTCCACATGGACCTGGAGGAAACGTCTCTGGAGGTAAGGCTGGTTTATCCTGCTGGATTTGCCCTTGCTCAGTGGCAAGCACATAAAAGGATGCTCTAAGGGCTATTCCCAATGGCAAATAGCGTATCCTCTCCTGGAGATGTTCTCCCAGGGGTGCTTGGCAGCTGCTGGGTGTATGCGTGTGATGCTAAAGCTGTGCTGGAAGGCAAGCTGGTTTGCCCAAAGGTATGATCAGCTTTGGGGTACAGCCAGAACCCCAGAGGGTCTTACTGTGACTGGATCAAGGCCTCTTCCATCCACCATGGCCTCACCACTGCCTGGTCCTACTTTTGCATCCTCAAGACTCAGAGGGGATGTGGAGAACAGGTCTTAGGTGGGCTTATCCACAGAGATACTGCACCTGAAAACGTTTTTGACCTGCATCACTTCTAGTTACATCCAGTGAAAGAACTGCTTGTTTTAAGTGTCTGCCTTCCCAAAACTGCAAGGGAAGAGCTGAAGTTCATTACCATTACAGTCAGCACACCAGCCCCTATCAGTGCTACTTCAAGCATGGGCTTTCCAGGCTGTGGGAATTACTTAATGAAGTCTGCTCAGCTCAGAGATGGGTCTAAATGCAATTAAGTCACAAACCCAGCAGCACTAGGACAAGCCTTTGCCTCATGGCTACATTAAACTCTAAATTGAGTATGGAAAGGAAGAAAAGGCATTTGTGTACTGGACACAGCCTCAGTGAGGAGGTACTTGGCTAACAGACTATTGCCAGTGATAGAGCAAACGGCTATTGCTGGTGTCACTGAGCTCCCTCTCCTAACAGTCCCTCTTTCTCTGCACACAAACTCTGCCTTTGCTAGGGAGGAAGCACTGCCAATTGGGAGCACCAAGGGGAGGGATTTGAAATTCTAGGTCAGGCTGAAGCCAAAGTGTTTGTTAGTGTTAAGGAAGGCCCCAAGTTCTTCAAACACAACTCTTGCTGCTGCTGACACTGCCTATCCCCAAAGGGTTACACTACCCTCAGCTTATTTTTAACTTAGACAGAGGAGGAAAATGTTCCTTGGCAGCAATTTGCCCAGATTCATCCTTTGCACTACAAGCCCAGAGCTATCACTGCTCCCAATTTAGGTGTCCACAGGTCCTGGGGAAGCCAACCAGCTTCTCCAAGCAGGGTATGTAGCTTCAGAGCACACTGGAAGCCCAAGCAGGAGATGCTCAGATCACCCCCTGGCAGCACATGAAAGGTGACCTGTCCTGCAATTAGTGGAAGACAGCTTGTAATGAACTCTAATTGAGGGCAGTGCTGCCCGCATGGATGCTGCCTCAACAGAGCCTGTGCTCGACAGGACAGAGCACTGCAGTGCTATTTTTACGGGATCATAAAAGAGTTGCATTCTGTACATTACGGTATTTTGTAACTACATTTTTATGAACCTAAAATAGCAGCTCGCAGTTACTACTTGGGATAAATTGCTACCATATTTGCCAATCACTTTAATGCCCACCGTCAAAACAGCTGCTGCTAAATGCAAGTAAATTATATTTTAACTCTCCTTTAAGGTTAGTTAGGAGGCCTAAATCCATCATTTCATCTAGTCTTTGCAAAGCATGCCCGCTGAGTCGGAAAATGGGAACTTATTTGATGCAAGGGGAGGGAGGGAAGCGATGTTCTGAAATTGATTTCAGCATTTAAACTGACTTTATTAAAGCAACACAGTTATGCTAATCCCCAGTGCTTCAGAATCAAAGCTACCTCAACGTATGAAGTCTGCCTTAAAAGTCATGACATTTTTACCTAAAACAAATCTGAGATTTCTAACTCGGATCTCCCCCTCATCCAAAGCTTTTTCCTAGCCACGATTTCACATGTTGATAGGAACTATTGCTGCAGTGCTAACAACATGGCTTGAAAGCTTCACGTGTTCCTCTGACTCCAAGAGGTGGGATTTGACTAAATAGCTGAAAAAACAATACTAAATGTATACATAAACCTTGATGGTCTTTCATTTCTTTTCTAGTGAAACATCACTCTTCAGGAAACAGTAATGATGACTTCCTAGAATGACATTAATTCTCTCAACTGGCCATTTCCAAGTCCTTTAGCATTTCCATCGCATCTCCCAACTCAGCGGCACAGCCAGGGCTGGATAGGACCCTAAGCTCATCCGGTCCATGCTGCTCTGCTCTCCTTGGCCCAGGCTCTGGTGTTTTCCTCCACATTTGCCGTTATTTCCATGCTCTGCACTAGTGCTGGCAGCGCCTTTGCTTTGCCCCGACACCAGCCCTGTGGGTGCCCCCAGAGGGACCTCACTGTTTATTCTGGGAGCAGCGCACGCAGTCCTGGCTGCCTCTGTGCCGCCGGGCTCTCTGCCTCCAGAGGGAATTCCTGCCAGGAAAAGGGTGTTATTACCCAGTGGCAGCAAATGCCAAGCGGTGGCTCCCAGCCCTCCTTGAACCTCCCGCTTCGTTTGCGCCAAGCCAAACAGGGGCTGAGAGGGGACCCACACCAATGACCGCTTGTCTGGCCTTGTTCTCTCAAGTTTATGCATGAGTGGCCGTATTCCAAGCCTGTTGACTGCAGTCACAGGAGCCTGCAAGCGTCTCACAGCTCTGCCATTCCCCAGTTCCTCATCTGTCTCCTGCTGCCTATGCCGATAAGCACCTCAGCCCTGTCTGCACAGCCAGGGACACCCTGCTGCCCTGAAAGCATTGCCCTGCACCCATGGGATCTGCTCAGAGTTCCCCTCCACAACCAGCAGCATGTTCAAAAGGTAGAGTAGGAAACCTGACCTTTTCCTACCATCAACCCCTGCACTGAGCAAGGCCAAACCCTCATCTCTCAAAGATAAAGTTGTACTGTTGCAAGGCAAAGATCAAGGGATCCTTCCTTAGAGTTCAGGTGATCTGTTACTGCTTATTTGGAGTTTGTTTTCTTGGGCCGGTTATCAGCACACAGAGCCAAGGCTGCGCGGTGGAGTTTTTAAATGAACACAAGTCATTTGTCATAAAACAAACCCCAAACATTTAAACAAAAACCCAACCACCAACTCCTCCAACAGCCCAAGCGCTGCCCTTAAGCTTTGATGATTAATTTAAGCAATAACCAGTTTAACTGAATTATGGCTTCCTCTCCTCCAGCTACACATCCCTGTGTCCCAGGAGGTGATGTGCTCCCATCCCTCCCTGAACAAGGGATATGGATCTGCCTTGCCTGAAGATGATCCTTTACAAGGAGAGTTAATTCTCAGCCAGAGCAGTTCACTTGACCGATGGGTTGAAGCGCTCCCCACAACTCCATTTAAAACCCAGGTAATCCCAACCTTCTTCACCGCTGTCCTGGATTGCCATGACCAAGGCCAGAGCCATGCGTCCACCGCTGGCAGGGACTGGAGAAGGCAGAACACCATGCCTCCAAGTTCTACAGCATCATATATATTAACACTGCTTCATGGGGAGTTGTTGTGGAGCTAACCCCAGGAGGGCTCTGCTCCCCCAGCTTCGTCATCCCTGATGAGGAAACCAGGGTTATCAGGACCATGAAATGGCCAATTCCCCCCCAGGTCATGACTTGCTCTCCACCTGAACCTATAGGTAATGGGTTTTAGTTGAGAAAGACAGTATTAGATTATTATTCTTATTAAATGTTGGCATAAGCTTGCAGAAGCCTGACCTCATTCCAGGCACTTTGTAAAGGGCAAAGAAACCCCATTACTGGAGAAATGAAGAACCTAAAAAAACCAACCCACACTAAAAGAATGTTGAAGTTCTCAAGTCTCTCAAATTACAGACCACTCCTGATCTCAGCTGCACTGGTATAAATCCAATTCAGTCCCCCCGATGCAAATTGACTTACGGCTTATTTACTCCAAATAACTGAGATGTCTATTTGACCTATATGCAAAATGTTTAAAATAAGGAATGACATTTCAATGCAAAACAGTCTGGTAAGCCACAGCTACCTTTCCTTAGTCACTTGTACTTGCAGAACAGTATTTGGCCTGGAGAGGGGAACATGGGAGTCACAGATGGGATGGGGTCGCAGGAGATCCAGGTCCTGCTCCAGTCTCAGTCACCTCTTTGCTGTCTGAGCTGCACCAAACTGTGCTGCAACATCTCCCAATTCACTTTCCCCACTTCATCATCCTATTCACACCACAAACTCCCTGGGGGCCTGGTATATGTTGGTCTTTGTACCCCTTTTGGTGTGATGCTGTCAACACCAGCAGAGCCAGAGACCCAGAAACAGGGCATAGTCATAGATCTGCCCACTGTGTGCAGCCATAGTGCTCTGAAATTGTTACCACAGACCCCCCCAAAATGGTTTTGGCTTGGGCCAGAAACCCTTCAGATGTGGAGCACAACAGGACCTGTCACCTGGGTCAGGACCTCGAGGCATTACCCCTGCACAAACTGCATCAATACCCAGAGGATGTGTCAGCAACACAGCACCTTCAGCTAGAGATAACACTGATCTTGCCTACAAAGCACTTAGCTTCTACACAGCCCCATGCTGTGCACCCCTTCTGCACTGCCATGTTTCATACACAGAGGTACACTCTACAGGACACCTAGTGGAGCTTCTCCACCTGAGTTTGCTCTTTGGACAAGAGGTGTCACTGTACAGCCCCAAACCTGTGCTGTCCCCTTACACTGTAATCACCCCCTCACATCCCAGCATTTCACCCCTTGGAACAGAACTCTGACCTGAGGCAAAGCTCCTGTCACAGCACCAGAGCTGGGGAACAACAGAGTGGCTCACCTGGAGCAATCCAGCCATGGGAATACCAAATCTCTCCTTCCCCATCACTGCTGAAGGGTAAAGCTGCCTCCAGTGAGGACGCAGGGGCTTAGGGAACAGACTGCCTTTTTAAGGACTTGAAAAGACGTTTTCCCTTCCAGCAAAGCCAATAGCTTGAGTTCTGCACTGGGTTATCACTGATTTCAGCAGAGACCTGCTTTACCTGCTCAGAGGAAATGATGCATCAAGGACCAAAACTATGATCCCACAGCGGGTTACTGCTTCCCCAAGGAGCCATTTCCATGCTTGCACTGAGCAAAACTCAAAAGGTGACCTATAAAACACTGAGGAACAGCCAGGGAGAAGCATCCTGGCTGCCTGGGGACTCCTGCCTTCCCATCCTCCACAACAAGGGGTCCTCAGAGCCATCCCTTGGGATAAGCACCTGGGAGACGGGAATCTTTGAAGGGAAGTGACAAGTGAGTCCCCATGCAGGACATGGCCATGATTGGCATTTCCAAAGGTGGAGGAACGTGCTGTGACTGCTCCCAGCGGCATCTGGCACAGCTGGTGACAAGCTGCTTGTCATGTCACCCGGAGATGAGAGGCTGCCACGTCAAAAGGGACCCTCTGAACACCAACACCGTGACACAAAAGCAGCAGTTCAAAGCCCCCAGCTTCCCTCCTAGGGAGACAGCCTGCCTGGCCGTGACACTAATTTATTGTCAGATATATTTCTCTAGTTCCGGAATTACAAAGGGGGTTTGTGTTTGAAACCCTTTGGCTGGATTGATAACGGCGTTACATCTTACCTGGGCAGTAATAAAGGGTTCCCTCCCTCCCTCCTCCCAAAACCAGCAGCTTCTAACATGAAGTTGGGCCTTACAACTTATTTACTCTCCTGGCAACAGGCCAGATTAATTCAGGGTGTAATTTCATGGACTTCTGAATTTCATCAAGCGGAGAGGTTGACTGTATAAAACAGTTGACAGGTATCAGTGGAAGGGTGATCCTAGGTCAGCCCTAACCTTCAATAGAGACACCCCCTGAGGCTCCCTACAGTGCATTCCTCTGCCCCAGCCCTGTCTTCAGAGGGGGGTTTGTTGTTGTCTTTGATGTTTTGCTCAGAAATCACAGCGCTGCAGGAACTTCCCTTTGCTCTGCACGCATTTACCTACAGGAACTGCACGAGCTGGAAGATCAGTAAGGAATTACAGTGGTGGCCTTTGGATGCTGCCCTGAAACGCGGTGGTTTGGTGACTCGTCAAGAGAGGTTGGTGGTCTCAGACCAATTCTATCTGCATCCCACTTCTGGCAACACACCTGGGGATGATAGAGGCAAGTCAAGTAGCACCTAAGCTGCTGATCTCAGATGCATTTCCAAGCACTAGACACACAATAGTCATGGCAAAAGGTGCATTGCTGGGGTGAAGTGCTACTGCTTTCGACAAGCAGCTGGCCCACACCAAGCTTTGGCAGCTCCTTCACTACCAGCCAAAAGGAGATGAATGGTTGTTTGGCTGGACTGTGTCTGTCTGTAACTTCTGAAGAGCTAATGGAGCTTCTTGGCTGAAATCTCAGTGTGATGTTACTGTTTATCCACGTTACGGGCTTGTGTTTAAACATGGTAATGATTCTGGTAATATGTTTCCAGCTGCTCACCACCCTGGATCTCCAGTTATTAAAAATCAGCTTGCATAAACATGACATTTCTTTTGCACAGCTCATTCGTTTTGCCCACATGCTCATGCTAAGAGGTCGCTGAGCTCAGTTTGTCCCATCCTTGTCTGTTCCTATGGGAATGACTTCCCTATCGTCAGATAGTGATGTCCTGGGGCTGTGGCCAAGGGGTGAAGAAGAGGGAGACGGCACAGATGGCAGTAGGCTCAAAAAGTCTGTGTAAGTACCTTTCTTCTGCATTGATTAGAGGCATTTTCTCTCCTATTCTGAGCATTGATCACCAGTTTGATGATGGGTTTCAACACTTGGGCTGCTGCCTCCTGCACTTCAGTAGAAGTTCATTGAGTGGAGAATGGAGGAAGATTAATTAAACTGATCTGAACGGTTAGTCTTTCTATTGGAAATGATTGTCCTTGGGGTGGTATAGCAATACATCATTACTCTGGAAAGGTCAGTTATGAAGAAATATTGATTTCAGAAGTTTGGTTTGATTACATCCCTGTAAAGTGTGACATTAAAATCCCAGCTGTTGGTGCTTCTGGTCCGAGATCAATGGAAAAAGCAGGCTGGGATTTGCTGCTTGGTTTTTGCTTCTCATAAAAAAGACAAAAAGAAGAAAGCCTTTCCGATGGCATTAACTACCAAGAGTAAATTGTTACCTGGCTGTGCTTGACAGTTGGTTCCTCTTAAAAAGACACTGTCAGAATGCTTAGACCCAACATTTATAATGAATCTGAAGGAATTTCCTGATGGCTATGAAGTGTTTTGCACCAAGACCCTTCCCTGATGCCCAGCAGTGTGACCACATCACCTCTAGGACTGGGCAGTGTAGGAAGGTGGATAGGATTTGCAGTGCATTACTTACCTATATTTCAAGGCAACATTTACAGACATTCTTTTTTTACAGGCAGGATTGCAGTGTTCTGATAGCTTCAAAGCTAAGCCCATTTCTAAACAAAGCCTCAGCAAAAGAGCATTATTCATTAACTGCTCAACAACGATCTTCTGTTGGGAGAGGGATTGGGCTCGTCATAATCCTCTCCTCTCTTGCAAACCAGCACAAAGCACGCTCCAGCTCACACGCAGGGGAAATGGATTTGCAGACACAGAACCCCACCTGCAGAAGGGCACCTCTCCTTGACACTGCTCCATGAAAGTGAGTACCCCCCTGTATGGGTACCTGAAGCATGGAGACCAGGAGGAAAGTCCAGACCCCATGGCTGAGACTCCCATCCGCAAAGCAAACCCTGCCTTTTGGTCACCAGCTCGGAGGATCCCACTGCTTTCCCCAGCCTTGGTTTTGGCTGGAGTGGGTTTAGGCTGTACCATGTTTTCCATGGTTTCACAGCACTCAGGGCACAAGGGATGCACAGAACGAGGAGCCCCTCTGTGCATGTTTGTTATTAGTTTAGCTACTGCTGACTCTTGATTTTCACCTGTAGAATCCACAGCAAGAGATGAACTGGAGAGGCAAAAATGGTGAAACCACCTCATGCACCTGTGGCTTGATTCAGCAAAACAAGGAAGACTTTGATGTGCCTCAGCAGCGCGACATCCCACAGAGAAAGCTCGGTTCTGAAAAGCATTTATATAGAGATCCAAGGAGATGAGCAAGGGGTACAAGCTGGAGACGGAAACCTGAGCAAGCAAAACCCACCCTGCTGTGGTCCTGCTGAAAACCCCAGAGCCAGTATCACCAAGCTACCACCGGGTGTTTAATCGTGGTTGTTCCACAGAGTGAATGCCTTTCCTCACTGTTTATTATTCTGCTTTTGCCATGTAACCTGCTCCACTAAAAGCTTTAAATGAAACAACTGCCATTAAAGCCCCATCAAACAGGATTTTATAGTTCTCCCCTTTGCTGCGAGGACCTAACAACTTATAAAAAGTTATTTTGCACTGTGCTCGGTTCCATTAAAAGGCTACTGGGGTTTATTATTAGGTTTTATCTCAGCACTGAGTTACCTAGCTTGTAACAGGCAAGGTTTTGTCACCTCAAGGCCTAATCATAGTGGGATTTGCTGACATTAAGAGTCAGCAAATATATCTACAGGCATCAGCTATGTAGAAATGCTTTCAACTGACAGGGGATGTATAAAGGGAAAGAGGATTGCACGCTCTCTTCTGGTGCAAAGGCTAGGAAAGGAGTAATTATCTCACAACAACATCCTAATTTCCAGCACTTTGATCAGAACCCTTTGAATTGTAAATATTGCCAAAAAGTGTCATCTATCAGTTCTAATGAAAGGGGTCTTTGCCCACTGAACGCCACGTTCTAAACCGGAGAGGTCTGAAGTCATCTCCCGCCTGGCCCCAAAAGGCTTTGAATGCTCCTTCAAAGCCAAGGCTGTTGTCAACAGGAGCCCAGATCACAGGGATGAGGCACTGGGGTTTGCTGCTGCTGGGAAGCACGAACAGCAGCCCAAAGCAGCAAAACCCACACTCAACATTCAGCCCCACCAAAGCCATTGAGGCTCAGAGCATCCATGGTTGAGCATTATGGAGCAGGTCTGATAGCAGCCTGGGAATGGTGTGCTAGCAGCAAGATGTTGCATGACCCCACAATAAAGCTAAGGTATCCATACCATGGGTAAGCATCCCCAGACTAGGTGGAGGGATAACAATAAAAGCAGAGATGCTACTGCAGGCTCCAAAAGGCTGTGTATGTCCAGTCACCAAAGGCCTCATACACAACATGATCAAGGGGTAAAATGAAAGATGTAAAATCAAACCCCCAGTGCTTTTCAGCATGTCTTTGTACAGCACCCAGCACTGGGCACCTAGGTCCAAGGCTGCCCACCCTAGCACGGTGCTGCTGCCAACACCCCTCAGTGCACATTGAAAACCTGAGCAGTGGGGACTGAAAGCAGGGATAGAAAAGGACAGAGTTTCTACACTGGCTGGGGCTGCATGAGGCTGTGGGACTCATGCATGAGCAGTTCAAGGATTCATTCACTGACTTCAGGGTCTGACAGCAGGCAGAGATGGACCAGATTCATACAGTAACAGAGAAAAGACTGGGAACAGAATGAAGGACAGGCTCAGGTTTGGACAGGTAAGCTTTGTGAGAGTGTTTCTGAAGCAGCACCATATGCATACAGTCCCTTCCCTTCCTAAGCATCCATCCCCAATCACTGCAGGACACAGGCCACTCTAGCCCAGGAGTCATCTCTCCTGGGGTCACCACCACAGCCAGCAATGGTGCTCTTGAACACAAAACCTCACCAGCACGAAGAGCAGAACCACATCTTGGGTCACGTTTGTCAAAACATGGCACTCTACAAGTTTGCCTACATTTTGCTGAGCGCTCACTTGGCCAAGATGATATACATCCCCGACACCATGGCAACCTCACTCAGAGGTTTGACATATGAATTATGCACACAGCTAAGGTTTTAGATCATCTTCTGCTGTATATTTGTCAGTGCAGCACCCCCCAGTACTCCACAGCCACAGTCTAATCCAGGATGCTGCAGTGGATTTGTGAGGACCAGTGATGCTCCTGCTGTGAACAAGGAGCATCCACACTGCAGGAATGGGAGCCCCCACCACCTCCCCAAGTAGAAATTGAGCACTGCCTGGGGTTCCCCCCCCCATAAAGTTGTGTTAATTAAGAAGATTAAAGCCACATGTTAAAGCACCAGCTGACAGGTATAGCTCCCATCCCCCTGCTCCCTTGACATGATCTCAAAGTGTTAACAGCAGACATCAGTCCTAGAAGACTATAAAAATTATCATCTCGGAGCTATTAATACAGCACAGTGGGTGGGGGGAGCTCTTTAAGGAGCATATAGCATTAAACCTCTAGCTAGGTATTAAAGGAATTTCATAACCTGTGAAATTATAGTTATGTGCAAAAGAGGGGAGGGAAGGAGGGGGGCTTGATTAAAAATCCATACTTAGCTGGCACAACACTGTACTTAAGGGCTCAAGAAGAAGCCATTTAAACAGGTAAAATACTGCCCCAAATGTAGAGATGTCTCCTGAATAAAGAGGCCCTTTGTATCTTTGATGTCCTGTAAGTGCCATTGTCTTTAATTTTCTCTTTCCTAACAGCCATAAAGGATATTTTAAATGCATGAGGGACACTCAAGCCACAGAGGCTATGGCACCGGTGTCCAGCACAGGGAAATGTTCCTGGAATGGACTCCGACAAGGGCACTGGCTATTCTAAAGTCAAAGGAGCCTGTAGGGAGCTTAGAGGGGATGAATTCCTAAGTAGCTGCAGCGTGACACCGCTTGTGAGAGCAGAGAATCCTCATTTCCTGAAGGAATGATCTGTACAGAAAAGCCATCCCTGTCCCACATAGCTTGCAGCGTGATGGTATGGATGCTATAGGGGACCCCTGCCCGCACATCTATGGCTCTCCAGGGGGAATGCACAGTCTGCTGGCAGAGGAGCAGCACTACAACCCGCAGCATCAGATGAGGGAGGAAAACGATCAGTTTGGGCTGGTTTAGAAGTCACCTTCCTCAAGTGCATCCCCAGTTTACAGCGCACTCCCTTCTCCCCTACCAGCCTCAGCAAAAAGGCAGCAAACCCACCAGATTTAAGTGTGGAATTGAGGCTTTGAGCAAATGCACTTTCCTTGTTCCTGCAGCAGGCAAGGCGTGCACTAATCCTCAGTTAACCAGGTCATGTCCCTTTCTCCTGCAGCAGGAGCCCTGGCAGCACACTGCTGGTAGGCAGGAAGTGTTTTCTTGTGTTCTTTACTGGCATAACAGTATCAAAGATGTAGGCCAGTGTCATATATAAGGTAGAGTGGTAGGTGAATATCCTTACACACAGGAAAACAAGGCAACACCAATGCCTCCGTGACTTGCATAGTCCCAATACATGCTGTTCAACCAACTATAACTTCTCAGCCAGACTCTGATACAGCAGTTTATACAGGAGAAGGTCTTATGCCTCCTACTCTGCTGAAGGTGCGATTGTATTTAAGACCCAACTTACAATGGAATTCCACTCATTGATTTATTCTTTGGAAGTGGGTGTGACCAGCCCATGAGTTATGCATAGCTTCTAAAGGAGTCTGGTTTAACTAGGAGGGAACACATTCAAATGGAAGCTGATGACTTGTCCAACTTCAAAAGATGCAGCTAATGACAAGAAACAATAAACAGCGTGATTCACGTGGGCAGGATGGGAATCCCCAAACCCAGATGTGATCCCTGAGAAAGAGACTGCCTTCATCTGACTCAGACACCTGGGCAAAGCTGGTACACTTCAGAGCAAAGGTTTCTTCCAGCCCAATGAAAATAAGGTTAAGGACTCATTTACATGGGGCAGCTTCACATAGATGGAGGTCTTCATTAACATTGCATGTCTGCCCAGCTCTGGGCCTTAAGAAGGTGGACAACAGCTGTCATCTAGTCTGACCCACATAAGCACAGTATCAAGAGGCCTTTAGTAGCTTGCATAAGACATGGGTACAGCTGGCAGTGAGAGCAGTGCTTACATCAGTGCTCAAATGCACCTTTGCTTTAGGACAAGAAAGAGGAGAGTCAGGGCGGGCTCTCCATCACCCCGTGCCATACGCAGTCATTTACAGGGTGCAGATGGGCCCCATCAGAAGACACCCATGTTGCCCTGCATGATGGTATGAGTGGTGTTTTGAAACATTTCTGCTGATAACATTGAACGCAGTGCCCACAAACAGAGAAAATGAGCTCTCTGTGGGAAGTGCCTGGTTTTAGAAAGCAAAAAGCAAGAGCAGGAATTGGGCTTGTAGGGCTCAAGGGGAATCATGAAACCTGTGTCCTATTCCTGCCCTTTTTATTACCTTTCAGAAGGATCATAAGCAGATGCTTTAACCTCTGTATCCCATAAACTGGGGCAATAACAGTGCTGTCGTATCCTGGAAGTGCCCAGAGACTGAAGGCCTGGGAGCTGGGGAGAGCTTTTCTCATTACCTCCAGCCTCAACAACATATCATAAAGCAGTCTTGTGCACTCATTCTTCAGAGACTGCCTCTGCCATCATTTTCCTTGCAAGCCATTGCCTTTACCCTTTCCTCAGAGCCCAGCAAGGACCACTAGCAGACACCTTTGCAAGGTGCTCATACACCTCCCTGAAGCTGTCAGCTTTGCAAGGCTTAGTCTAGCCATGTAAATAATGAGAAGCAGTGAGGGAAACACCACCAGACAAGCATCAGGTATTAGAAATCCCCAAGAAGAAAGTCCTCATGGTTTAATGGAAAAGGTCAGGCAGATGCTTTCCAGCATGATTGGATTATAAATACAGTCAGCAGAGGTTTAGGACACAGAGAGCTCTACACTGGGATCGGATGTGTCACTTCTGACACTGGCAAGTGATGCTTTCATAAACCTGGCTTCCCTGTCACAGGACGCACCAGAAGTGTGGTGGGAGCAGGCAGAGGATAAAAGACAGGAGTCTGCAGGGGAGCCAAGGGGCAGGCAAAGCAATTCCCACATTATATATGTGTGCCTCTATGCTATGTTTTACTCCAACAGCTAAACAAAATTAGATGGCATCATTAAGCTGCACCCATGGCAGAAACAGGGGAAGAGCTGCCAGCCCAAGCAATTTCATGAGGTCATGATGCAGCCTATACATCTCTCATGTGCACAGATACATCTGCTCCCTGCAGCCCGCAAACCTGGTTTTTCTGCTTAACAACTTTGGAAAACATTTTCAGAAGTATTTAGGGGATTTATGGCCACCTGGCTCCTTCAAAATGAGCTCTCTGCCTGCATACACTAGGCAGGCTGTTGTGTTCTGCTGAAGGCATTGGCACCTTGAGGAGTTAGTGCTCATCAGTCAACAGGATTTATGCTCCTAAAGCGCTAAGGCACATATAAATCTTCTGCAGGGTAAGGTCTGATCTTCTGGTCAGATCCATGTTAAGAAGTCCTGCAGAGCCTCAGGAGTCAGTAGGGCTTTACATCACATGAATGGTCTTCCACTAGCTCAAAATTGGTATTGAGAAGCTGTTTGCATTTCCTATAATGCCTGTAATATCAGGGGACAGTGTTTAAGTGACTTCTAAGGAATATTTGACCTATTAATGGCAAAAGTACTAATGGCTGTGAGCAATCAGTTTTCTGCTTTCAGTTCACCACCCACCACCACTTATCCCTTTCCTAGAAGAATCCTGCAGTTCTAACAGAAGGATGATTTATTCAAAGAGGTGGATAGCTCAGATGGAGGCATAGGCAGTGGATACAGAGACAGCAAACTACTTATTGATTTAACCTGTCCCTTCTGGAAGAGAGAGGTGGCTGGATACTCTCCCCCTGCCTCACACATCCTCCAGCTACAGGGATGCCCTGAGCTAAGGAAATGGAGATCCACAGATGAGACCTGAGCAGCTGGTTGCTGCAATCACCATACTGGAGTGGTCCCCGGGCACTCAGATGTGTGACAGTGCAGCTGGACACTTGTGTTCTGGGCAGCACATGGCACTGTCCCCTATCAACCTTACCACAGAGCAATGAGGGCTGGAGCATGTTGCCCTTTCCTAGAGGAGATGCATTACGGAAGTAACCTTGCCATAGAGAAACATGAATTTCCTGCTGTTACTCCCAAATGGCAGCTTTTCCTGTGTGATTACTAAGAATTAGAGACCAGGAGTTTGAGGAGAAATCAGGAAAAACGAAACTGACAGTATCCCCAACACAGGAAGAAGTTTCTTGCACTGCCATAAGACTGAAGTTCAATTATTTGCTCATTATTGAACAGGGAGATGCATCTTTAATCCACACCATCACTCCCAGTAAGAAATGGAATTCATTCCTAGCCTGTTGTCATAAGATTTTTCTGTTAAGGGTGGAATATAAACTATTCTAAACAGTACTATAGAAGCCTTCAGAATAGCCCAGCACTGGATTCACACCAACAACTAGATCTCGCACCACTACCCAGCAGCTCAGTGACCATTAGGTCACTGCATGTGCCCATAAAACACAGATAACAGTAGAATGAGCGAAGCCACCATGCAGCCAGAGAGCACATCCAGGCACTGAATGCCCTGTTGTTTGACTTTCACTAATATTGTTTAATTATATTGCTACAAGGCAAGAATTCCCATTTGTTGGCAACTGGGAAAGTGCTTAAGGTGATGATATTGTTCTGCTTGGGTGGCCTGTGCCTGAAGGTAATCGTTCAAAAGCAGCTGCTTTAAGTGTTAGTTAAATGGTACCAAGGGATTCGTCGGACACAGGTGTCATGTTTAATCTTATTCATGCATCAATAAAACTGGTACCATATGTGCAGGTTGGTTGGCAGCACTGAACCTCTGAGACAATCAATATTTCCATTAACAGACTCATCCTCCCTGGGCAAGCCCACTGCAGGCTCCCAACACCAGGCATCCCCAGCCTGCCTGCCTCTAACCTCTGCTTTCCAATCCACTCCTTAAATCCATTTCTTCTCTGGAGAGCACAGAGATCAGTACCATAGTTTGGCTTTTATTTGTGCATGCATTTCCCACAGATATACTTCAACAAATAGGAGGGAGCTGGTGGTGGTCAAGGCTTAAGTATATGCTGTGTCTATAGCATGTTTATCCAGTGCTTTTCAGCAGAGGCTCTCAGGGCACTTTGCAACCTGCTCTGTCATTGCAGCACAGAAAGGTTAATGGTGACAGAGAGGGGAAAGTCATTGCCCCACTTGGCCAAAGACAGCCTGGAAATCCTGATGCTCAGCATATGGCAACACAAGTTAATGCACGTAGGAAAGCCAGGGAGTTTGCAGCTCGCTGGCTGTTGTGCAGCAGCTCCTCTAATACACACTGTGCTCAAAAACACGGGGCAGCTTTTGTTCAGTTGTGT
Organism: Neopsephotus bourkii; assembly: GCF_033783945.1. NCBI lineage: Eukaryota > Metazoa > Chordata > Aves > Psittaciformes > Psittacidae > Neopsephotus > Neopsephotus bourkii. The sequence continues at coordinate 7,626,395 of NW_026902223.1, forward strand.
TTTATCCCTAACAGCCTTCCCCAGGATAAAACTCTCCTGTTTGCAGTAGCACTGAATCCCTATTTTATCACTTCAATGCAACAGTTCCAGGTATATCTAAAACTAATACCTTGGAAAAGCAGCCCCTCTCCAGTTTGTCACACACCAGCCTGCTCCCTTCATGCCTAGGAACGGGTCTGGGAGGAGCAGCAACAAGGACAGCCCAGCACAGGGAACACAAATACATCCCTCATTTGGCTGCCATGGGGACAATAACAAGGGTCACTTCTTCCCTGACATCCTAATTGAAATTTAAGCTTCGCAACTCTGAAAGAATCCAATCCAATGCATTACTGCCTGATTCACCTACCAGCACCAGTCTCATCAAGCAGAACAGCATGGCCTGAATAAGCCAGGACAAAAATAGCAGGAATGCTAATGGCAGTGCATTGGCAGAGCTCTATGTGAGAAGTTAGCACAAAATCCCTTTTTCTTTTTAGCCAAGGCTGCTTCTCACTTAGGCAAGTACAGAAATGTTCAGCTTAAAAATACACTTTATGAGGTTTTTCTCCTTGGCCCCTGCCTGTGTTCCACTTGGAGCACAGGGCATCCCTCCCATGGCAGGGAAAGAACTGGGCAGAGGAAGATGCACTGGTGATGTGTGCTTGGATGGGATTCATCTCGGGACAAGTCACCTGACAAACCCAATCCCTAACTTAGCACGAGAGACAGATTTAACACTCCCAAATGAAATGTTAATGCAGGAACAATCCCCTGTAACATCCGCACCGTAAATAATTTACTTTCCTTCCAAGCATTGAGGAAGATTAATGGACTTCTTTTGGGAAGGGGGGGGCAAAATCAAGTTAAAACATTTGCAGGCCCGGGTGTCATTGCAATAACAGGCAGCACGTGTAAACACCGCAAGGACTGCATCCATTTAGGAGCGCCTGGGAGACCACACAGTGCACAAGAGACACCCATGAGCAGAGCTGCCCTTTCTATTAAGGGGCCACTTTGAGCTTCCATTTGGAGCTGGGAGAGGAGGGGGATTCTCTGCCCAGGCTTGAGGCACTGGTTATTTGTTATGATGAACTCTCTGAAACAAAGAGATTAAAATAAGCCCAAAGTGTTTCTCTGACAAATGTTAAACGTCACCCACAAGATTTATAGCACTTCTGTTCCCCCTCCGAAAGCTTTTAGTTCGGTGGCAGAGGTTACCAAGGGCTTGTCCACTGGCTGCTGGCTTTATAGTTTTAGCACTGGCCAGAGAGTAATCCCAAGTTTCAATAATGAGTAATAGCACTTTCAGCTCACCATCATCATTTGTCCTACATCCATTATTGTCCTGAGAGACCAATCTTGCTGATGTAAATGGTGCTGGCAGCTGGTGTGTCAGCATTTCACACCTCTGCAGCTGCAGGGATGCACTGGCAGCAGCTCTTCTCCCTGCATAAACCTCCCCATGCTGCCCAGGTACTGCCCTGGGTGCAGGGATGGAGCCCAGGGGATGTCCTTAACGGGGGGGAAACTTGGAAGGGGTGGCCTTGCTTTGGTGATGTGCAAAGCTTTAGTTTGGGAGGGTTTCTGCTCTACCCCTAAGACCTCTGTGCTGCGGTGCAAAGGGAGTGGTTGCTCCCTCCTTGTGTTGCTGCAATGCTCAAGAAAGCGTTGCGTCCTCTTTCTCTCATTTCTGTCCCATCTCACTTGTCCCTCTCCCTGCCCTTCTCCCCTCCTTCCAGGGGACAAGAAAGATTAAATCATCAGGAGGTCATTCACAAGGAGTGTGCACGGAGCATCCATCCTCAGATCTGTTGCCGTGGTGGGAATTGCTGGTGGGACGGAAGCATGGGGTGAGGGCTGCTGACTTCCATCAAATGGGATACATGTGATATCACAGGATACAGCCACAGAGAACCAAAGGGGGCCTGCAGCCACGGAGGGGGCTCATCCTTCCTTGATCCCCCTAAATCCACGTATGCTGTAACCACAGCACCAATCACACACAGCCTCCAAGCTCTGCTTCCCAATGGATAATCTAACTGTATAAAAAATAACCTTCATTTTCTTCCTTTATTCACTCTAAGGAGGTTGTAGCTGTTCAAAATGACATCAAACAAGCCATGCTGCAAGACCATGTCAGGCAATACCTCACCCAGTAATGCTCCAGCTGCCAAAGGGACAGCAGGGACAGAAGGCCAGGGTTATGTGGGGCACAGCAGGCATCTGAAAGTGCAAAAGGAGATATCAGGCTTCCCAAGGCATGGGTGGTCCTTGCAGTTACCCAGCTAGCTGATGCTTTCATTCATCCCTCAGTTAACACATCCTCGTGTTTGCATAGTGAACTGCATGAGTCCCCCTCATGTTTGCATCCATAACGCTGCTTTGAGTATTCTCACATCCCCCTTATTCCTTTCTCTGCACTGATACATCCCAAATACATATGTTCAGCAAGCAAACAGGAATAACAAGCCACCACACACTGCAAACTGATCAAGGCTGATCTACAGGTGCAAACAGCTCCAGGTGACAGACCAGCTTCCCAAAAATCATTAGGAAAGCGAATCCCCACAGCATCAATCACCAGCCTCCCAGCCATCACCAGTCTGGCTGGATGCTAACAGGTCAGCTCTGTTTCCCAGATGGAGAACTTAATCACCCCACTGCTAGTCTGTGTAATTACAACAGTTATGAATCTTACCCCTTAGCAAGCCCTTCCAAATCCAGAGCTTGGATTTGACTTGCTAACCTCATCAGCGCACAGCCCTGCAGGCGCTGTGGTAGGTAGATTCTTAACTAAGTAATAAATCAGGTGGTTGCCTCAAGTGCAGTCCAAAAGCTCGACTCTAAGCGTGGGTGAAGCCCCTCTGCCCAACGCTGCTGACCCCAGAGTCAGCCAAGACAAAGCTGGTCCTCCTAACTCAGCACCAGCTTGGTTGTTTCAAGCAGTGCGCCTGAGCATCCCTTCTAGCTTTCCTCTGCTAGGAAAAGCCAAGGTGCTCACATGCCCACAGAGCACCAGGAACCAGGGTTTTGGACAAAGCAAGCTGAGAACTTCAGCCATCTAAAAAGCTGTATTATCAAGCCTGCATTGGACAGTACCGACCAGGCACAGACTAAACACAAGATACATCATATTCCACCTGATCTTTGATACCCTGAGTCAATCTGGATAGAAGTCTGAAGTGATTTGGAATCGGCTGTTTGAAGGCCAGCTAGCAGTAGGTGAACAGGACTCCCTGGTCGGAAAGGATTACACATCTCCATGTAACCATCAGTGTCTTCAGTGAGAAATTACTTCTCAGAATTAACCATTCTGGGTAACGTCGTGTTTGTCTTAACTCGTATTGAAACAACAAAAATCATTAGGAGGGATAAGAGCTCCTGTCACATCAGGACCTCTCACACAAGTCCTTCTAAGTATAGGGTTTATTTAAGACAACTGAGCACAACAGTAATAGTCCTCTGACTCTGAGGCTGCAGACATCCCAGTCAGTTACACTGGGGGAGCCACCATTCAGCAAGGGCTCACAGGCTCATGGCTGTGCACTTGCACATCTCTATCCATCCATCATCATAGCACAACCTAATCCCTCAAGGGCCCTTACCTGGTGAGTAACCTTACCAGGACTTCCCCAGTTTTCCAGAAGAGCTGTCAGTTTGTCACTAGCATTGGAAAACACCTACAAAACCTTGGAAGCACTCACAGAGCAGGGCACGCTTTTCCTTCCCCCACTCTGGGACAATATATCCTACTAGCCTAGGATCACTGATCTCCACATCCCTGGATCACTCTTCTGCTCATTACAGCTTCATCCTGCCTCTTCATCCCTGCAAGGCAGTACTCTTCCAGCAGAGAAGCAGACAGAGAAAAGCCAGATACCATGGAAGGCAAACATGAACATCTCATTCGTGTGAATGGGAGACACACACAGTGAGCTCAGGTCATAGGCAGCTAAACATATGGTGCTTTGCTTTCCTCTAACGCTGTTGTGCGGTTCTGTTAATGGGGTTGGGCTTGATCAAATTCCTCTCTGCACCATTCACCCCTATTCCCAAGGACAGGCATTGAGGCACACCTGGACAACTGCAACCTGCTAGACTGATCCATCCCCAAAAGGCTCATCTTCTGGTCCCATATGCCACCAAATAGCATCTAATGTTCCAGCCACATAAGGTGATGCTGGTCTCAGGGCTGCAAACCCCATGGTGGTGCTTGCCATGGAGCAAGGAGAAAGTACAAAAGATGGATTATATGTAACCATCCCCTAACTGGATCTTCAGGTGAGAATCTGCTCAACTGAACAAGAACACATTGGATAACAACTGAAAGGACAGGGATTACTTTTCAGAGCCATTTGCTCAGACCATTGCTACAAGGTGCTTTTAAGTGAGGCAAAAGATATAGCAAAGAATTTATTTTACACTAGAGTTAAATATGGGCCCAGGCTGAAGCCACAGGGCTTGGAAAGAGGAATACAGAAACCACATAAAGGGTGAGTGATGTAAAGCAGCAAGGTTCATATTCAAAAGGAGGTGTGCTGATCCATGCCAGGGAATGGCTTAGCCTACCTGAAGTATCTGACCACAGCTAAACTGTTAAACCAGCCAGTCTTAAACATATTGCTTTCTATGGTTTGACTGGGACAAGAAAAGCCTCTGGAAGCTGGGACGTCTCCAAACAGAATCTGCAGAACAACTCCAGGATCCTAGAAGTTTTACTGGTGAGGAGAGTCCTTCCCTGCTCCAGCAGATAGCAGATCTAGCAGACAGATACCTTAGTGAGCCGGTTCCCTGCTTTGCTACTGGGTATCTTGTGTGAGCGTGCTCCACCACCCTCATGGGTAGCCAAGAGGGAAAATGGGCCACAGAACACCATCAAGTCACTTGGCCTGAAGCAGAACTGATCAGCTAAGCCACAACAGCAACACAGCCATGGCTTGACAGTGGGCTGTATCCCTGGATCAAGCAAATCAAAGCAGCAACTGCTGCAATACTTCCCGTTTACCCATTTCAATAAAGCCCTCCTCTGTGCTTATCATAAACAGGTAGGTATGATGCCACTGTATTAAATTCCAAATTGAGGTTCCAAAAGCAACAAAAAATCCCCATTGAAGTAAATTAAGTTAAACCACAGATGAGCTGCAGAATGTGCTGGGATTGCAGACTGCAAACCACACTGTAGAGCTGACTAGGCTGTTCCCAGTGGATCCCTTGTAAATCCATCATCTACCAGTACCTCCTGCTTGAAAAAGTCTAATTCCAGGTCTGGAATCAGCAAAATCCTTCCTTCCCTGCCTCCATAGGCCGCCTTTTTCCACTAAGTGAGATGAATTTTTCCCATCTGTAATATTGCCAAAGACAGTGGGGTTACAGTGGGAAAAAGCTTCATCCCAGAAAGCATTGCAGGTTAGTACATCAGTAAATCAAAGAATGAAAAGATAGACCTTCCCCTTCTATATGATGCATGTTTCCTCATATCTCTTGATGAGGCTGGGAGAAAAGGTTAACAGGGAGCAGAGAGAGCTAATGATTTAGTGAGGAGGCTCATTAGCTAACTAGCAATAGAGCTGAGACAGCTCGCAGCTACAGCAGCACACACTTGAGATACTCAACCAGACTCACCTGGAATCCTTCAGCCTGGAGCATCCCCATGGTCCTCACCTGTAGATGTACCAGGGCTTGGCCAAGGAGAAGCTTCACCATGGAGCCAGTGAGCACATCACAGGATTTCAGCACGGAGGCAATGCATGGTTACAAATACAAGGCTGTATGGCACAGTCATTGGCATAGCACCAGTCCAGCAGGCATGAGTCCCAAAGCATAGGTTTTGGTGATTCATACGATAGTGATTTGAGCACTACCACTGCATGGGCATCAACTGCTGCAGCTTCCACCAGCACCACCTTAATGCAAGTTGCTATAAACTAGAAAATAGCTTGTGTTGGTTGCCTTATCCAGGAACACTTTATTGCAGAAAAGCATCTTTTTCACCTGATATTTTGCTTTAAGGCAAAAGATTCCCTTTATGACTTTAGCCTGTAGTAAGGAGTAAAGTCCAGTTTCCCTGATAGCTCTAGCTCCTTCAGCAGTACATCTATTAAGCTTCTCCTCTAGCTTTAGCTTTTCTCTCTCCATGTACTGCTTGCCATGTCAATTCCTGCTGTCCACCAGCTTCCTGGGCTGTTCATCCCAGAACTGACTTTTAAACCCTCCTTCATCCTTGCAGCACCAGCTCTGCTTGAAAACAGGACCCAGAGACTGATTCGGGGCTGTAACTGATCACCTTGCAACACCTTCAGCCTCCATTGTGTCTGCTGCAAAACTGGAGTTGATGAGGCTAGCTTGAGGAAGACCTTCTTGTGTGCAAGCTCTGCACACCCAATAGAAACATCAGCATACATAAAGTACTTGTTGTTATAGAGCTAAGATATAGCATCTTGTGGGCAGAAGCAGCATCCTGCTGTTTCTTCTGAAGCTTCTAGAGAAGAGACCCACTTCTGCCAGGGTACTTTTCTAGAGGGCTCGCTAGTGGCTGATGGGTCTCATCTGAGAGCAGGGAGGCTCCATCAGCTATTAAAGCTGACTTAGAGGAATATGTCTCTTTTTGGGGCTGTTAGCCTTAAGGACTGCTGTGGGCTCTCCTGTCTTCTATTTTAATTTCTAGGTGTTGCTTTAGTGCATATATTGAATATAGACAAGCTTGGGGAAGTAAATGCTATTCCTCAAGCATTCTTTCTAGACTGACATCCTGGTTACTGTACCTTTGCTGTCGTCCTTGCTTGTGCATGTGCACAGTGTTACAGACACCTGCTTGTCCTCTGGATTTCTGGAGATGTGGCAGTTAATTCCTTCTATTCTCTGGTGCTGAGAGACCTTCAGAAGCTGCCATAAGTGTATATTTGATGCCTTGATAAAGGCTGTTTTACAAAGTAAGCTTTCATGCCCTGTATCTGCTGGGTCTAAGTGGCTTATAGGGGTGCCTCCTGCTATGAATCCCCTGTTACCAGCTCTCTGCTGCCTACCAAGCCTACCTTAGTTCCCAGAGCTTATGCTTGCCTGGCAAGCAGGTAGCTGGGTACACAGCATCTAATGCTTCCAGATTCATTCTGGAGGAGAGAATAGAACTTGGAAGAACTGGACTGTAATGCTCATGTAAGTGCCAGTTCAGGAAAATGGGGCTTGGTATCGGAACATAGCATTTCTTGAGTGTTTTCCCAGCTCAATGCTGTGAATACATCATTCCTGCTGTAGGCTCTTTCCCTGCTCCAGTCAACAGAGCAGAAGAAGATCTCTGCCTTTACCTGTGTTGTGCCAAGGGAAGAGGAAAATGAGCTCAAGAGAGAGTAGGGGCATGGCTGATGGATGTCAATCCATACCTACCAGCTGTTTTAACAGCCCTCAGCACGTAACAGTCAGAGCTAATGCAAACTGATCAGCAGCACTACTGAATCAGTGACCAAGCTGATGATAAACTGAAATGAGAAGATGACAAAACAGAAGTGATGAGATGGGGTGAGGTGACTGGGAAAGCACAAGGAAGGAAATGGGTTTGATGTGGCCTGCTCTGGGCAGTCTTTTGAGGATGTGTCCAAGCCACAGAAAGTGTTGAGTTGTGCACCTTTCCCATTGCATGTTCTCCACCTTGTATTTGCTGAGTGTCAATAATAAACCCTTATGACTTTCCAGCATAGTTTATCCAAGTTTTGATACTCTGCAGCACTAGGCACCATGGTCTGGGTGAACATCCAAGGCTCTTTAACTGGTGCAGCTCCTCCAGACCTCTGTGTAAACCCCTAGCTGTGAGGAAGGGATGAGCATGATGGTGAACTGCAGTGTGCTGGGGCCACTGGGGGATGCCTCCTAACAAGCAGCATTTTGTGTTTCTCTTGCTGAGGTATAGGGTGAGATGGTGAATTCAGAAGACCCAAAACCTGACCCAACAGCCAAGCTGACCCCCTTAACCAGGACCTCTCCAAGAGGAAACTCTACAACAAGACAGCACCTTGTGAGTCCCCTACTTTTGCCCTTCATCCACTACCACCATCAAACACAGCTCTGCCCAAGCCAGGTAATGCCACATTTATTTCTTGTGCTACCGGATGTCATGAGGCACTTGATCCAGGATAGACTGGAGAGAACTAACAATAGTGTTAACCTTTCCTCAGAGTAAAATAACCTTTTTAAATGTGCATTATTTAAGTGGGTGATATTAAAAGCCTGGCATCCCTGTGCAAGTAAATCTTCCCATGATAATGCTCCCCACTGGACTCTGTTCCAAGGAAATGCTGCATTTTCAGGAAAAGCTTGTCCAAAGGTTATTCTTTCTTTATGTGCCTGCCTAACTTATGGCTTTTGTTCATATCCCTTCTCCATAAAGCTCACAGTGACATGCTTTAATGGGGAGAGATCTGAATGCTCATTTTTGGAGTGCTTGTTAGATTTCCATCAGCCAGTCATGATGTTCAAAGGCAATGGTGGGGTGCAGGGTGCTGGTCTGGGCATACCTGCATCTGTATGTGTGATGTTTTACTGCTGGGTGTGCAAAGAGCTAACAGATAAAGTGCCAGTAGATGGGGCTGAAGAATGCATCCCTTAGATCCCAGGTTATGTAGGTGCAATAAGAGCATAGTGGGCAGGCTTTGGCTGTTCTTTATTTGTGATGCTTAATGCTGTAACATAAAAATGCATTTAGTTCCTTGTCTTTCTGGCGTGGTTGATGAGAGATGTTGAGGTGTATGGGATGCAGCCTGGGCTCCATGTGCAGTGATGGCGTTGGATCCTGTTGCTCCATGTATAAATCCACACTGAGGAAATAGCCCAGCTCCATGGGCAAGCTGCATGCTGCTGCCTTAACCTTGAACTCTGGATACTCAGGGACCTGCAGGGCTTTGGTTTTCAGCATTAGAAATGGGTGCTGAGGGGCTATTTACAGGTAATTCCTAGTGCATCCTTCCTGTAACAAGGGCAGACTCCAGCATGGGGTCCCCCTCTCCTACTGCTACATGTAGCATGTAACTGCCCATTTAGAAGTTTTGGATTAAATGTAATCCTGTCAGCATGCTCTGGCTACAACCTGGGTAACCATTGCCATGTGTTGGAGAGGTGCCTCAATTGCTCTTCCCCTTGCATGTGTCTCCCCCCTTATGGAATGGGTCCTTGTTCCTTCTGCAACAAGCTTTGGCTCGTCTCTGCTGTGGTGGAGGTGGCAGGTTGGATAGGGTTGTTTCATGGGATTAATGCCATTTGACCAGTCTGGGCCATGTTCCTCTATTGAACAGAGGCTATGCTTCATGTAAGATAATGGGATTTAAGGTTCCATGGGTTTAAGTACCACCTTAACCAGAAAACACTGCAGGAGGCTGGGCTGGCTGCACTACCTCTGGGCACAGCCCACTTGCTGCCCTTGAAGAATCCTCACAGCATCCCCACCTGATGTGCATTCCAGAGGGAATAAATTACATTTCAAATGGATCTCATCTGAGATCCCGAGCCATGGGCATCTGCATCCTGTTAGGAGTAAAGGCCTGCTCCTCCTCAAACTTCTCATCAGATTCATGTTTCACAAGCAGATTTATAACCTCTCTGGAAAAGCTGACGAGACAAACTCCAGCCTCATTCAGTAACGTCTGACTAGATTGGAGAGGCCATAAACCACTGTAAAAAATGAAAGTTGGGACTAAAGGGTTGAGCACAAGTGACTAAAAGCTCAGAAGAGCTTCAAGAGGGAGACGGAGGAGCAGGCTTGGGAAGGGATGGAGTTTGATGCCTCAGAGTGATATAAGACTGAGAAAAGGCACTGGAGATTAATTTATTCCAAGGATAAAAGCAGGGACTGTGAAATAGGGAGGACTGAGTAAAAAGAAATGGGACTGAAATTAAGGCAGGCAGTAGATTTACCTGCTGTAGGAGCTATGGAAATGATGCAGACTGCTTTGTGCAGGAGGAGCAGCTCTATCACCCGCATCTTCAGCACTGAGTAACTGGAAACAGCAAACCCCAAAGTGAATTCCCCTAAGGAAGGGGGAGAGCGCTGTCTGTGCCTGGGAACATGAAAAGGCAGGAGGCAAGAGAGCCCTGAGTCAGCCTGAAAACTCCTGAGATCAGCTTTAACATTAGAATATGTATTTTTAGGCACAGTAAGTTTGGGGTTTTTCATCTGCTGCTTGGTTTCGGAGCGGTGAGGATGTGCTCGTTTCCTGTGGGTGCTCTCCTTTCAAACCACAGGAGACAGGAACATGTAATTCCATTTTAAATAAGATGATGCTCCTGTGTGATTCAGCAAGCAAAGCATCTGGAGTTTTACAAGCAGTAAAAACCAGAATGTGCTGAAATTAATACCCACAACCCATTGTACCATTTTGATTTCATGATGTGTTGTTCAGGAAACAAAAGGCTGAGCAGTTACATGGGGAAGTTCAAGGAGATGCTTTTGACTTGCAAAACCAAACTGGGGCTCAGTCTTCTCCAAATATCCAGAAGTGACTGTTCAGTATGGGTGTGACATAAGTGAAGTGTCACCCATCAGCCTTGACCCTCCTATGAGGGGTAGCACCAAAAGGCAGCCCTATGTACTTGCTCTTGGCTGCTGTGGATCAAGTGATCCACATAGGAACGTATTCAGCCATCAAAATGCACTGTGCTTTTAACAAATACAAGCTTCCAAGCAGTGCAATTCTTAAACCATCAGATTCTAAGCTTTCATATGGCACTTCTTTTTGCTGATGCTGTGCTGAGGGACAGTTTTCAGAGGGCTGCTTTAGGCTGATCACAGTGTGAGTGCCTCCACATTGGAGCTGGCAGAATTAAACTCTAAGGGGCCTTCTCTTGCTCAGAGGAAATGGTGTGAGCTTGCAGCAAGCTGCAACAGGAAAAGACAAGTCTGGTGGAGGAGCTTGTAAGAGAAATCAGGCCACTAAAAGTAATGGAACTCATAATAATCCATTTCTTGTGCTGTGGATTCCCCTGAGCTGAGGGTGGTGGGAGGTGCATGCTTACACCTCACTAAATGCTTCCAATTCACAGATTTAGATGTAATAGGAATAAAGCTGGGGCATTCTACTCCACATTTCCAATTTCCTCCTTCCCTGCTTGATCGCTGCTTGGTCATGGATGCTTTTGGAATGTCACCCTCTGGGAACCAGGGAAAAACTGAGGGTTCTCCTTTAAATTGCCATGCAGTTTGGTCAGGAGGCAGGGTCTGAAGGCTTCACGGAGCTGTGCATTCACCTAAGGGGAAAAAGGAGGTTTTGAACCTGCCTGCTAGCTGCATACTGCCTGGTGCAGTAAGTATTTCAACCAAGTCCCAGCAACCAGGGACACTCAGAGCAATATTCTGGCTTCAGAAGAGCTCAGAGCCTTGTTCCAGAGGCAAACACTGCTCTGGCTGTGCTGTAGCAGCAGATAAGATGGGGCCGCCAGACAGCACTGCCAGGTAGGGATGTGGTGTATGCCTATAAATCTGTGTGCACTGGAATGCAGAGCAGCAGCTGATTCCTTGCAGTAATGTTCAGTTTCTCCCTAACAGCTTTAACACTAATTCTACCATTGCAACAATGGCATAAATGATAAATGCTTGATGTCACTGTTGTGGAAACAACGGAGGCACAGTCAGCTCCATTCTTCCATTTAGGTCAAAGTCATCCAATCATTTCCCTGCCCATTCCCCTTCACACGGGGAGGAGAGAAACCCAAAATGTAAGGAAGTCAGAAAGCTTCATTTCAACTTTGTTCAGATCGTTCTGCTTCAAACTATTTCTGTTTGAAATGTCATCTCCAAAGGGCTTTAAGGAGTGGGAATGAAATGTTGCAGTTTGGGTGAAACCAAGTTTTGGTGTTTACAATGTGAATGGGGGCTTTTTTTCCCCCCTTCTCATTCAACCAGTGAACTGAAAAATTAATGAGTCACTAATTAACATAGCTCTGGTGTTGACAAGAAACTAGATTATGGGGCACAGAGATGGGAAGGAGGAATGGTACCATCTGTCTCAGTGAATGTCAGTGGAAACAAAAAGGGGAATAGGATCATAGAATAGTTTGGGTTGGAAGGGACCTTCAGAGGTTGTCTGGTCCAACCTCCCCTGCAATGAGGGAATGGAGGCACCTGGTGTAGATGCTTCTGGCCTTGTCCTCTGCCTTTGCAGTACTGAGGGAGGTAAGGGTACCTAAAAGGGTAAGGGCATGAATGGGGATTTGGGCTCTTAAAATGAGCATGGGCAGGATTTTCCTGCAAGCTGATGAGCACAGTGTGAGTAGAACAGTGGAGAATTTCCTGTGTGGTTGTGGAAATGATCTTGGCTCAGTGTCTGGGACACTTCTCACCTTGGAGAGGCCATCCCACAGCCCATCCTGGCTAATAGCTGGTCCGGAAAAGGCCCCCCACATTGAGAGGGAAGGAGGGTTGTGCTGGGGAGGTCAGTGCTGGGCTCAGCATTGATGCACATCCATGCAGGGCAGTTGGTGCGATGCCAGCAGTGCTCACCACAGCACCCCAGCAGGTCCCAGGCTCTCAGGCTGACCCTGCCCAGTCCTTCCTCACCGCTCTTGGTTGCTCATTGCAGCAATAAAACCACACTGAATTCCTCTGCCATATCCCCAGGAGCACATTGCCCCATCTCCTTGAAGCACGGCGTGTGTGTCTGGGCATGCCTCTGGGCTGCAATTAGGCTCTGTAATCACAGGGGCAGAGATGTCTGCACAGGACCTACCACAGGCTGCCTGGACCTGATGTGGGGGACGGTCCTGGGAGCGATGAATCACTCTGTTGCTCTGATTTTAGCTTCTCCCTGATGTGGCAGCATTCCTTGGGTAAAAATGGGAATTATCTCCCAAAGCCCTTGATCCTGCTGTGCGCGGTGTAATTTTTGTGCAAGGAGTAAAGAAACTCAGCCAAGGCCACGAGGAAAGTTGGTGATGTGAGCCCCAGGCTCCCAAATACATGTGATGAGTATTCCTTCTGGGGTGAGGGGAAACAAACCATCATGCTGCTTCTATTTCTTCTTTGCACAAGAGGGCACTGTCAAACCCACACCCCATCCCTCCCAATGAAGGTGCCCTGGTCCTGCTGGCTGTCCCCCCATGATCCAGGTCTGCCAGGGTTCAATGGGGTTTGTCCCTTGCAAGCAGAGATGCGAACAAGGAGCTTTGCAGCTCTTGAATGCGAGTGTCAGGGAGTATTTTGTCAACATTTATTCGCTGTTTGGCTTGGAAGTGTTAGTGACAGCGCGGAGCTGCTGCTGATTAAAGCAGCAGACAGACGTGCTTAAAGCCATCAAGATGCACCATGGCTGTGGGATGAGGGGAGTCTCCCTGGTGAAGGGTAATTAGCATGTTCCTTGCAAATGAGAGCAGTGCTGTCTCATTCAGAAGTGCCACCGGGGGACTGCATTATTTATCGGATCAATCTTCCTTCCTACACACATAACTCACCCCTTAAGAGCATGACATCTTATATTAATTGTGGGAATAGCTTGCTGGTGGGACCGTGTGTTTAACTCTGAAGGCAAGGGCTTGGATGGGCTTTGGAGCAGGGCTCTGCACTCGACCATGGTGGGGATAACGCAGTGCTTTGTGGGTGCAAGCAAACCCATCAGTGATAGGGAGGTGTTTGTCCTGGTGTTTAATCGTGCCAGCACCCCTCTTGCATGGCTGCATGCTCTCAGCTGTGTATTCATGATTCATATGTGTGCATGCAGAAAAGGAAGAAGAGAAAAGGTTTGTCCTTTTGCACCAGCTGAGCCCCCCCAGAGCTGCCTTTGCTTCTGGGAGAGGAAAAAAGCTGTGGTTGTCCTATGTATGTGTGGTCAGAGCTGGTGGGATGGAATTGAGTCCCATCCCCATTGGCTCCATGCACAGTGTGGTCCTGGTGACTCAGAGAAACGACCCAGGGAAAGGATGCTTTGCTGATGGTTGTGCTGGGTGCTCAGTGATGGGATGCCCAATAGGGAGGGTGTGCAGAGCAGTGGTGTGGGGTTGGGATCCCAAAGGAGCCCACTGTCTGTGGGGTTCCAATTATGTGTGTTGATGTTTTAGCCAAGATAATACGTGATGTTGGGGCTTTTGAGATATTTTCTTCATGAGATAAGACACTGCAAGGCTCTGACTGCAAAAACCTATTCTCTTGGCTGCAAATCTTGCAAACTTGCCATTTACAAAATATGCCCAAATTGGTGTGAGTGTGGCTGCGTTCCCTGACAGGACATCCTTGCCTATGGGACAGTTCAAGTGGAAGGAAGAAGTTCTTTACTGTGAGGGTGCTGAGGGACTGGAATCGGTTGCCCAAGGAAGTTGTGGCTGCCCCATCCCTGACAGTGTTCAAGGCCAGGTTGGACAGAGCCCTAAGTGACCTGGTTTAGTGTGAGGTGTCCCTGCCCATGGAAGGGGGTTGGAACTGGATGATCTTAAGGTCCTTTCCAACCCAAACCAGTCTGGGATTCTATGTTCCCCTCTTTTATGGCTGTAATTCTCCAGTGAGTTATATGCTGTTCAGGAGCTGAATCCTGCTGGTACCCGGCACCATCCAGATACAGCAGAGCAGGGATGTGGCAGCCTCTCCATCATTCCCGGTCCTTGAACCTGAATATTTTCCTTTTCATAAGAAACACTCAAACTCCTGTGAACAAATCCCCTAATTCATACCAGCTGCACAGGACTGTGATATTCCTTGGTCTCTTTTTTGAGCTCCATGATGACACTGTTAATTAATGTTCTGATAGTTAATGATCTGGATCAATAAGAGGAAAAAAAAGAAGCAGGCAAAAATATAAATCATGTATTGCTGATGCTGTCAGGTCAGGCGACTGCAGCTGGGTTTAGCTTGGGGTGCTATCAGTCTGTCTCTATAGAGAGCGGAGGCAATGAGCAGTGTGTTGGGGGCATGTTTGGTATATAAAAAGCATGTAATGCGTGCAGTGGAAGTTTTTCTCTTTAAAACCTGAACCTCCAATGTGGTTTATTTCAAAAGGCAAAATATAAAACTCCTGCTTCATCATAAAAACAAAAACCCCAAATAAATCTGAAAAACGGATGTGCCAGTGGAGCGTAAGAATTTCTTCCTTCAGCATAAATATCCCCATGGTTTAAGTGGGCACAAGAACAAGTAATATTTAACTTGTTGGCCTTCATAGGGAGGAACATACCTTGGTCATCGCTGTATCATGTTTGGTATCATTGGAGGGCAGTGTCAAGGTGGTCTGAAGATCTTAATTGCATATTTTCACACAGTATTCTCTTTGGACTTTTTAAAGTGCTGCTTTACGGCTGAAGCTGTGGCTTTATTTAATACCTGGGTTTGGAACACTTGCAGTATCCTTCTGTTATGTTTGATCTGTAAACTGCTGGCCCGTATTTAATTGACGGCAACAAGGAGAGTGTGTAGGTGGTTTCGGCTTAAATGAAGCATTTGAAGGCTTTGAGTTGTATTTCCTTTGTTCCCCGTGCCTCACAACAA
The DNA here is from genome assembly GCF_033783945.1 of Neopsephotus bourkii. Classification (NCBI taxonomy): domain Eukaryota; kingdom Metazoa; phylum Chordata; class Aves; order Psittaciformes; family Psittacidae; genus Neopsephotus; species Neopsephotus bourkii. The sequence goes on from NW_026902223.1 coordinate 7,641,822, forward strand.
TGCAGTGTGTGTGTGCTGTAGTGTTTTAGAGGAGGAGCCCTCAACACCTGCCTTGCACAGCCAGTGCCCTGTGCTGGATGGTGCTGTGTTGGGAAATGGTTTCCCATTAAACGCAGTAGGAGCTTCCCTCAAAGCAGACATAAGCATCACCATAATGGTCTGGCACACCTGAACTCTGCAGGCACCCGTATGAATGAGTTCCTGACTGTTTATTGTGTTAGGGTTTGGTATCAGAAATCCTGTTTTGAGGTGGAAGAACTGATGTGTCTTAAAAGCAGTTGTGCTTTCAAAACGCCAGAGAAGGCTCTCCATTGAGACACTGCAGGACTGGTCCTGCAGGGCACGGTGCTTCACCCTTTCTGGCATTGCCACCTCCTCAGGAATGGGATGTGGGTGCTGCAGGGGATGCTCAGGGCTGCCTGCTGCATTGCTCAGGTTGGTTCTGGACGGGGGACCCAAGCTGGTGGGCACTGGTGGTGGGACCCTCAGCAGCCTCTGCTTCTCTGGGGGAGCTGGTCAGTGCCAGCCACTGCCTGGTAGCTGATGGGAGGACTGGGGCCATGTGAGCTGGAGCATGGATGGAAAACATCCCCCTGATCAAGCAGAGAGGCAGCAGTACCTGTCTGTTCTGATACACAGCAATGAAAATGTCTTGCAAGGGCTGTTCTGCAAAAATAAGAAATAACAATGGGGGGAAACAGCAAGGGGCAGTGCAGTCTGAGCTGACATATGGATGCTTTAGGTAATGCTTCATGAACCTGTGCTGGGACCAGGAGCAGTGTGGTCTTGGCAGGGCTAACCCATTGTCATGCTGTGAACTGGCCTGGGATGCAGGATTTGGGCTTGATTTCCTGGTCAGGCTGCAGAAACATCTCTTCTTGCATCATTGAACCTTATGAAGGTACCAGTTTGGATAGTGGTAGAAGTAGCTGCTACATCACACTGCATAGCTGACTTCCAATTGGTCATATTGAAGGGACCTACCTGGTGCCTGGAGCAGTAGCCCACTCTAGGTTGGCTGGAGGCACTGCTGCATCCCTGGTTGTGGTTATAGTGAGCTTCTGTAGTGTCTTTTCTCCTGCCCAGTCCACTGAGGCGTTAATGTTGGAGCAAAAAGAAACAAGCTCAAGATTGCAGGAATCACCTTGATGGGAAGAACAGGAAGAACTGGGTAGGGAACCAGCTCATTAATTAACCAGTTCCCTAATTAGCTTCTAGGGGAGCTGTTTTTGAAAGGCATGTACAAAAATAAATGGTTGCTTGGAACAAATGCCCATGGCACACACAGAGCCCGAGCCAGATGTGTGCTCGGGCCGCATGTGCACAGTTGGCTCCATAGCAGCTGGGAAGTGTAGTGTCAGATGAAACCCGGGCAGGGGACAACCTTTGCAGCAGTGACCTCCTATACAGTGCCTCTTCCCTGCTGCTTTTACCCCTGGGGGTAGCACTCCTGTGCTTACAAGCCCAAAAGATCCCAAATTTAGGTGAAAAGGTAGGGCAGACATGAACCCTTCTGATCAAGGCTTCTTCCCCCGTTCCAAGACTTCTTTTCAATCGGCCTCTGCAGCTCTTTCAGGATCTTCTTGCATGGCTCAAGGCATTTCTGGGGCTGGTGGAATTAATCTGGTGGTTGCACTCAGCATGTCATTACCAGGTGCTAAATTGCAGCAGAGCATCTTAGCTCAGGCATTGGAGAGGATTCAGGCTTCAGCAGGAAGGGAAAGGCAGTGCACAGTGCTTCCCCTCGGCAAATATTTATGCTTTAAGCTTTCTCGTTTAAAGGCCTAATTGGAGTCTAGGTGAGCTGGCACGATAGAAGGGAGCCTAATAGAGACATTGCAGTGCTATTAGCACAGATGGTTGTCATATGTATGCAAATGAGGAGCAAATTGAATTTGGTGTCCCCTCTCACCAGCTGTCCTATCAGCACCGGCTCCTGCAGCACCAAAAGACACTGCCACTGCTCTGCTAATCTGTCATCGCAGATTAATTACAACTAACACATTAATCATCATTTGTTTCCCGGTACAAAGGAAGTATCTTGTTCTTTCAAGTGCATTCTGGTGGGATGGGGTGCTCCAACCTGGGAAAAGAAAAGAGAAAGGGAATGAGGGCAGCTTCATTAGTGCCAATGCCCGGGGCTGCAGGAGCCTCATTGGGACTTACGTGCTCCTTCTGGCAAGCCAGACCCCACCGGGGGGACCAGGAGCCCCAGCCGCCTGCCAGGAGCTCTTGGGATGTCCGCTTTGCTCCATGATCCTACCCAGGACACATGTTTCTTTGCTTGCCTTCATCCTGAAGTGATGCTGTTGCTGCTTTCCCAACCTGGCAGCTTCCAAAGGGATCGTTAGTGTTAGCACAGGCCTTAGCTGCTCCCTGATGAAGCAGCTGTAAGGGGTGTGCTCTGCCAAGGAGCCCTTCAGGATGCTGCCACCCTTCAGGCAGTGGCACTTTTACTGCTGCCTGGAGAGAGGAGAGAAGGAGCCATTTCAGTCTCGCCACTAATTTTGACATCTTGATGAAAAGCAAAATAATTCCTTCTAGGTTTTATTTTTTTTTAAGTGAAAATGGTGCAACTGAAGCATTTTATGGACCCTCTGGAGTTAGGTCCCGTTTTGGTTTTGGATAGAAGTCTGTTCTCTAACATTTTTGCAGGTTTTGTGGTATTTATGGGAGTAACGCATAGTTCTCCTTAGTTCTCCATCAGCTTAGTGTTTGGACTGTTGCCTCTGTTCCAGTGTGGTCTCTAAAGCTGTGATCTGAAGTGTGCCGATGACAAATGCTAATGATGTCTGTTTAATTGGTCTGTAGAAGCTCAAATCTCTTGTATCCCAAGGGCTGAAGTGATGCTGAAGGAGCCAGACAGCTTCCAGCAGCAAGAGACAGCTAGGAGCTGTGTGACAGGGAGCAGTAACTGAGCCAAACAAGCTCTTCCAGCCACCTTTGGAGGGTTTTTACATGTGTCCTTCTGTTGCCTGAAACTATTCCTCTTGCTGGGCTGCTCTGTTGTGTCATGGTCCAGGATTTACCATCCATTTTCAGTGCATTTCCCATCAATGCACGCAGAGTTTAGGATGCAATGAAAGCCAAGTGATGGCATCGCCTCATCTCTTAACCTGGTCCTGTGATAGCACAGAGACCTGATTGTTGCCCAGCCCCAGCCTGCATGTCCTCTGCTCCAAGACCCACCCAAGCATCCTCATCCTGGAGAGGACTTCTGCTTATATTTGGGCCATGGAGCTGCTGCTGTTAAGGCAGGAGGAAAGACTTAGCACCTTCACACCTCACAGCAACACCCCCTTTATTCTCTGCCTTCCTAATAGCTTTCATATGAAATTTGGCAGAAGTGGCATTAGCACTGGGACAGTTCTGCAGTGGAGATCATCTGCTGAGGTTATAAACCCAACTGTAGAGCAATCCTCAGACAAGAAAACCCAGGGAGGTGGAGCTGCAGTTGGAGGAGTGAGTCAGGAACCTGCGAGTAATAACCATTACCAAAGTGTAATTACTCTTAACCAGGCGTAACCAGCAGCAGCAGTTCAAAGACACAGTACACAGTCACCCTTTCCATGCAGCTAGAGAAGCAAAACCCACTGTGATTACCTGTGAGAAGGGCCAGAAAGGAAGGAGGTATCTGCAGAGCTTGGCAACAGAAATAAACGGAACATAGACTTTGATTTTGTTCTAAATTTTAACCCTTGGTTCAGTTTCTCTCCCATGAATGGCTCCATCCTGAAGTCATCAGATACTGAATTTTCTGCTGTGCTGATTGGCATGCCTTGATCCCAGGCAGTCTGAGCTGGTTTGGATGGCAAGGAACGGGAGAAGGGGCTGTGAGGGGCAAATTTCTGGTAGCTGGAGCAAGCAAGCCCAGGGATTCAATAACTCTGCTCTTTAAAAACCCTTTTACAGGAAAGCTGAGGGAAAATGTATGTTTCCAAGAGATGGAAAATTCCAATATCTAAACTTCTTTTTTGTTGTTGAAGTTTTCCATAATACCTAAAATACAAAGTCTGTGAACACTGAAATGTATTTGAGCTTGCCCAAAGCCCAGCAGTGTCTCTCATGCCAGACTGATTCCCTGTTGTTTGCTCCATGGATGAGCAGTTCCATGTCCTGGAGCTGCAGTGGCCTGGGCTGAGCCCCCAGAGCCTGTGACATGCTGCTGGGCTGGCCAGAGCAAAGGAGCCCATGGCATGGGGGAGCCTGGCCAGGGTTTGGGGACAGAGACATTTCCGTATCTCCAATGCAGATTAATGTGTGGAATCACTATCCCTGGAAGTGTTCAAAGCCATGTAGATGAGGCTCTTAGTGACATGGTTTGGTGGTGGCTTTGGCACTGCTGGGATAATGGTTAGACTTGATAATCAATGGAGCTGATTCTGTGATTCTGTTCCAAGTTAGTTCAGCGCATCACAGTTTAGCACCTTCCAGAGTGCTCTGTGTGCATCATTGAAGCAGTTTCTCCATATCTTGGAGCTAAGGTTTGTGATGTTCTGCTGTTAAACTTGGCTAACACTGATGTCTCTTTAGAGGAGGCATTTAACTCCAAATCCCTGTTAAGTCTCAGGGAAATCGTCCCCTTCAGGATGCCTTGTACCTGATGAGGTTAGATCTGTGTGACAAGGGAACTTCAGACCTGGCAGCTTCAATGCCCTGCTCCCAGTGTGCCTGCCTGCCACCTGACTGCTCCTGTGTTACCTGTGCCCCTGTTCAAATGGTGATCCAGTTTCTTGCCGATGACTGATCATGGGATTGGTGCCTCCAGCCAGAGCAGGACAATTGGAACCGTATCAGTCGCTTCGTCCTTAGTGAAGGGAACACTTGTCACTGCTTGACATGTTTCCTTCTGTAAAGCTGCGCTGTTTATCTGTGCAGGGTCCTCCAGCTGATAAAGTACTGCCACATCCTATGAAACACAGGGAAGCATAAATCAAAAGGACAAGGCGTGCAGCAGTGGGGATGCCTTTGAACAGCTGAAGTGGTTGTTTCCAATAGGTTTCTCACACAAAAAATTACCCTACAGGCTGATGGGGTTGCTGCAAGTCAATTGTCACTTTGTGCCTGCTCCCTGGGAAGTGCTTTCCTCTGACATACACGGTGTTTTCCCTGGTCTTGGTATGGAAACTCCATCCTTCACAGTGTTCAAGGCCAGGCTGGATGGGGTTTGGAGCAACCTGGTGTAGTGAAAGGTGTCCCTGCCTGTGGCAGGGGTTGGAACTGGATGATCTTAAGGTCTTTTCCAATGCAAACCATTCTATGATTCTATATTCCTTCTCTCTGACCAGGTTTGAAGCTGCCTTAAGTTGAAGTGATGCTTACTTCACTTTTTGTAACCAGCCCATAGTTCATGCTATGGGGGGAGTGCTTGGGATGAAGCCAGGATTTGGGGGTGTCCCTGCAGTTCGTATACTTAGCACTGAAGTTTGCTGTAGGCAGAAAGACTTTCAGGCTGTGATGCTTAAAAGAGTCTTTGAATAATTGTGCTCAATGCTCTATCAGCTGTGGGAAGGGTCATGTTTAAAGTGCCCCTTTTTTGGTCAAATATGTGTCTAGACAGCAAACTCTTGGTCGTGGCTGAAATGTTTCCCTCCTGGACTCATGAAAACATACCCTCACCTTTAAAACATCGTGCTTCTGCAGTGAAGTGTGTTCTGCCCTGCAGTTACAAGAAGCACCTGAGCATCACTGCAAGTGGAAAAACTAGGAGGCAAGAAACTTGTCTGGTTTTCCAGGGAAGCTTTGGGGCATCATCAGCAGTTACTGGAGGCAGTCTGCCAGCACTTCCAGCTTGTTCTTCACAATCGACTGGATTTCATGTAAGAGGATCCCCTTCTTTCCAGAGGAGAGGGCAGGTACCCAATTGCTTTCCATCACTGTGCCCTTGCAGGGATCCAGAGCTCCAGTGAAGCCTCTGGCAGACATCCCTTCACCCTGCTACCGGCTGCAGAGCAGGGACAGAGCTGTTTAACCTCCATCCCATCCTGCTTTTGTTTGCATACGCAAAGAAATGCAAAATGCATCCCAGCAAGGCAGTGATGCAGCTGGGGACTCCCCTGGCACACAGCTTGCCAGGTGACAAGGTTATTGCAGCAGGCATCAGCAGCACCCTGTCATTGTCCCAGAGGTGCCTTTGGAGCTTTGTTTGCATTCCAACCACTTCTATTGCTTGAAATAGATTTGGATGCAAACCCACATCCAGTTGCCACCGCTGGTGCCCGAGCCCTGCTGTCTGGATAAACAAAACTCTCTTCTGGATCAAAGGCCCTGCTGTGTCTGTGCCTGTCTGTAAGCGACCGGTGCATTGAGGAGCACAGGCTGTAAATTCAAGGCAGAGCCTTTTCAGTGATCCCCCAGCAGTGTCTGGATGCTGCCCAAATCTCTGCTAATTGGGCCCAAGAGACCCCCATTCACTGCACCCTCATCAGTTTGCTGAGCCTAAGGGGGGGTGAAATGCTGTGCATGGGGGGAGCACTTTGTGTATGCATCCGTTTGGATATCAGTTCGCACATCCCATAACTAAAGGGTCCACCCAGTGCTGACACCATCAGCTTGCCCTGGCATAGACAAAAGGATGGGATTTGTACCTCAGAATGGGTTTTGTTCGTGTTTTCCAGGCAGAGCTGGAAATGGGGAGCAGGTGGGAGGAATGGGAACTGGCCCAGGGTATTTTTGACAGTGGGTAATAAAGGATTACAGTTTGAAAGAGTGAGATTTGGGGCTTCCATGCTGTTAGCATAATAATGAACTGCCAGCCCCAAGGTAGGCGAGCTGACCTGGAAGCGATATCAATCACTCCTGAGCTCCTCGACCCCATCCCCAATTCGCCACAAAGGCAGCAGCTCTGCCAGCAGTGCGGAGGGAGGTGGCAGGAGAAGGTTTCCCCCTGGACTTAGCTCCCACTCCAGCCTCTGGAGCAGCAGCCAGACAAAGAAAGGCAGTTTTGATCCAATGAACTCTGGCACTGAAGCTCATCTTGTGCCCACTGCTTCCTCCCATGAGCAATTGGGTTTGGGCCTGACACCATCTCTCCTTTATCTGGTGCTTGTTGAGGTTCTGGTTGGCTTCTCATCTCTACCTTGTTTATTTGCTTGCTACCAATCTGTAGCTTACCAAAACCTTATTAGCAGAAGCAACCCCACTTATACCAAACACTGGAGATGGGCTGTGCAAAAACTGACTTCTAATGTAATGGGATAACCCTTTTCCCAAGATAAGATTCATTCTGAGCTTATCTTAATTTGAAAGAAAGCTGTAAATACATTTTTAAGTCTTTTGAGGGCCTCAGGAGAACATTTCCTTTGTCTCAGAATGCAGTGCTTGCTTGGGTTTGTTTCCCCCTCTTTAATTATTAACTGCTGTTATCTTTTGATACAGAGCTTTGTTTCCAAATGAAACGTCAGGAAGTTTTTGCTTGGAAATATCAAAGGGAAAGTGTTTTGATGTTTCATTTCCTCCCCCAATTTTGTCACCAAACAACTCAATTCGTTGTTTGTTCTTAGTTTCAGGCAATTGTAACACCGTTTCTTCTTTAAAATAAATGCTTTCCCTCGAAAACACCAAATCAGTTGTTGGAGAGTGAAGGGATCTCGGTGACACCAACCTATTGCAGGTGCTGTATAGAGAGAGGAGGAAAATTGCCTTGCTGCAAAGAGCCCGTAGGCAATGGGTAAATCAAAGATTGCTTTTCCTGTGGTACAGCAGAGAGCAGAGGGTGAGAAGGAATGAAGGACATTTGCAGCGGGCAGGATTCTGAGTGCCTTCCTCTGGAGCACAGGGTGGTTTATGGAAGATGGAAACTGGAGCTGTAAATACGAAAACTCTCATTTCTAACCTGGCAACAACAGTTTCTCTCGGGCAAATCAATCACAGAGATCTTACCGAGACCCCAGGAAGGATGTGGAAATGTTCCCACAGCATAAATACACTTGACATGTGCCACTGAACAGCCTCTTGTGTGAAAAGGACCAAGATACAATGGATTTTATATCTGCTTGCTGCTTTGTGATGGTCAAAGTTCACTTGCTATAGTCTTCCTATTTCTCAATGGAGTTTTTCTATCTTTGCTCCTGTTGGTGCACCAGTGACCATGTGTCCAAGGAATGGTGCCCTTGCCCAAAGACTGGGATGGGGAGTTTTGTCAGGGCTGCTGTACTGTGCCTCTCTGTGTGGTCTCTGCTCTCTCCCACAATGACAAATGGTTTCTCCATGAGGCTACTCCAAAGCCTCATGCCTGTGCCTTGAGCAGGGAGCTGGGTATGTGGCTTCTTCTAATGCAGATACAAAAGGACATCATAGAACCACAGAACCATAGAATAGTTTGGGTTGGAAAGGACCTTGAGATCATCCAGTTCCAACCCCCCTGCCATGGGCAGGGGCACCTCACATTAAACCATGGCACCCAAGGCCTCGTCCAACCTGGCCTTGAGCACAGCCAGGGATGGAGCATTCACAACCTCCCTGGGCAACCCATTCCAGTGCCTCACCACCCTCCCAGTAAAGAATTTCCTCCTTATATCCAATCTAAACTTCCTCTGTTTAAGTTTTAACCCGTTACCCCTTGTCCTGTCACTACAGTCCCTAATGAAGAGTTCATGCCCTGCATCCCTATAGCCCCCCTACATCCCCAGAACCTTCTCTCAGGCTTTAAACTGGAGGTTTAACAGCTTTTCAATTGTCTGTTTTCTGGCTTGTGCTCTTTGTGCCCAGCACTTGACATATAGAAAATATGCTTTGAAGGACAAGTCAGTTACCCTGTTTATAATAGTCATTATAAACTACATAAGCCATGGGAATCGCTTCCAAAGGCCCTAGGGGAGCAGGGTGGCAGTTTTGCTTTAGCCAGATTCTTGGTTCGTGATAGATCCTCTCTAGGTTTTGGTGCTTTGCATGTCCCCCTTTTCCATGGGGCTGGTGGGATAGAGGCAGAACCTCAGTCTGGGCAGCCCCTTTGCCCATGGGCCTCAATCTTGCTCCCAGGGGAAAGCCACCAGGTCCCCAGCAGCTTCAGTGTGGGTGATGGAGACAGGACCTGAGAGCTGTGGAGAAGCTTGGGTGGAGTGAGCATGATCTGGTCCCACCAGGGCCACTGGTTTCTGTAGGAGCAGGTTGGAGATCAATGAAGTTCATCTAATCAGTGACAGACCCAAAGATCACTTCCACCCCACTTCTGTCTGCCTATAAATGACACGTGGAACCAGCCAGCTTGGGGTTTTCTACTTTTAGTGAGTGCAGAAAGCAGATAAATGGGCTAAAGTGTTGCCAGTTCAGGTGACTTGAGAACTGCGAGCCAGGAGAATAATAATCTTAAAAATCATGTTATTTTGGGCAAACTGATAACATGAGATTTCCATTTGCCTCTAGTCTTCTGAGGCTGCTCAGCTTGGCCTTTTTGTTCAACCTGGCTAGAAACCTATTATTTTCTTTAAATGAAAGATGATCCTGATACATGGCTGAAGAAAACAGTTGAAAAACAGCCTTGTGCAAGAGGGTTGCAATGCTGGGGAAGAGCAGCTTCGAAGTTAAAGATTCCCTCTCATCTTATAACCCAGAGTTGTTATTAAGCACCTGCAGGTATAAGAGGGAAAGCAGTACACAGCTCTCACTTCAAAAGTGGCTCTTGGATAAGAATGCTCTTACCATAAAAGTTTGCATATTCAGTAATGTCATCTTTGTGCACAGAAACCTCATTAAACCCTGGTCAGCTACCTGTCAGACCTGTTGTTTGCTACAGGCTCCTGCCTTGCTGGGATGATTTCAGGAAGCATTTGCCAGGTGACTGGTTTACTACATCAAGGTCTATGCTCTGGGCAAGGTTGGTTTGTACAGTGGGTGGGTGTGAGCAAGAGAAGGATGTGACTTGTCTTGTGGCAGCAGAATGAAGTCTGGATAAAAGGCAGCAGAGGATAAATGAAAACACTTGACTTTCCTGCTCCGGGTTTCCTTGGGAGCACTTTCTTTTAATTGAGTGGACCATTGTTTGCTGAGCATAACCTCTTGCTTCCCCTTGTAAGTGTGCTACCCACTTTAATTAAGAGGGATGAAAATGGAACAGTTCATCTTGCAGAGGGGGCAGGAAGGGATGCAGCTGAGGCCGCTCTCCCGCGCTCAGTGCCGCACAGCTTGACATAATCAACTGTCATCATTCAAACTCACTTTGCAGCGTAATATGGGATGGGCAGCATTTGCACTGGCTTAAAATAGCCCAAAGATGGCAAATGCTATGAGGCAGGGTTCCTCTGGACTGCACAAGCTAGGATCAGGATGTGCCCTGCATCTCAGATGCAGAATGATCCAACACCCTTCTGGTGCATGCTGCCTGGGACATAGAATGATCCAACACCCTTCTGGTGCATGCTGCCTGGGACATAGACTTGTTGGGAAAGCCAACATGAGGATGAGTGTCATCTGGAGGCTGTGGGACTGCAAATGGGGATGTTTGATGTTTGCAGTCTGTCTGTGGCAATTGGGTAATGAATTTAAAAGCAGAAGTGAGAAGAGATGCAAGTTTTAATACTTTAATAAGGAGGATGCTGCCCATCCTGCACTGAGATGAAGCCACGAGCAGTGCACCTGCAACAAGGGATGCCAAAGGATACAGGACAAATACAGAGATCAGTGCATGTGTGAGCCCTTCAGACAGACATTTGCAGTGGTGTGCACTAAATGGTTAACTGCCTGTGTCACCGAGTGTTTCCCTTCTGGGAGGATTGATGTGTTTGGCACATGCACACCTCCCTCCAGATAGTGCACAAAAACAGTGAGCTGCTTTGTGTGCCTGTACGTGTGCGCCGTGGATTAAAGTCACCTTTGTGCCGAGGGTGAACATATGGTTTATGTATTTTGGAGAAGGGAACATGAGATTGCAGCATGATGTGTGCTGCACAGGGGTGAGAACACTTTCATGGAGCTCAGTGTCTGGGTTGCTGGTTCTCCAGAGCCTGAAAGAAATGAGATGTGTTGAACTGGGTATTTTCAGACACTACCTATGCTGTCTGCCTTTGTTACTTTACTTCATGACATTGGCAGGAAGGATCTCAGACAGACTGTGGCAGGGAAGGGATCAAAACCCTTGTTTGGAGCTGACGGGACTTCTCCTTTTGAGTCATGCTCATGCTAAACCCTCAAAGTCGAATGCATGCACAGGGGGATGAATGATGAGTATGTGGCTTCTTCCCATTACTGCACTCAGTGATCCCCTTCCCTCTCACAGAAGCTGGGACAACAGAGTCATATAGGGAAAAGCAGGGAATGAGAAGATAGTCAGTGTTCAGTTCCTATTGTTTTAAGAACCAGGTCCTGAAACTAAAGTCAAGATTCCTATCATTGTGAATAGAATCCACACCCTTGACAACTTCAAATTAACTTTCAGGGCAGGAACTAATGCGGACTTTACACAGGATGTTTTTACTAATGTTGATGGGTAACATGCCCAATTCATTGATTTGAGGCTTTGGGAAATACACCTAGGTGCATACAAATACCTGGACCTGGAAAGAAGCTTTTTCTCCTTCTTATTGCCCCATGCTGCAGGAATCATGGAGGAGATGCAGGTGGGCAGTCCACACGACCAGTATATTTTTGCTGTCCCAGGCTGAGGATTGCAGTAGATCTTCAGGATACAGCTTTTATCTTTGTATTTCTCATTAGTTCTCTGATGGCCTTTCAAAGGGAAGAAGCATTGAAAATGAGCTGTACAAATCCTCTATTTTCCATCTGGAGAGAGAAAGTGATGGGTTTAAATGCCTGCGATTAGTCTGCGGTAATTTGTTTGTTTGCCTGTTTGCTTTTTTCTCCTCCCTGAAGTGAAAACCCAGAAAATGGTGTTTTGCTGCAACCTGAATTGCAACCTTTTGTTTCCATGCCTTAGTAATTGATGGTTTAAGTTACCGCTGCTGCAGCCATTTTCCCAGCATTAAATCAGTAATTATTGCTCACTTGCCCAAGTGTTAGGGGATTTGAGCTCCAGTCTATAGGAGAGTTTCTTGATCATCATATGAGAGAGATGCTGACCCCTTGGTCCCTCCTACTGCGGTGTTTCTCTTGCAAGGGCTATTTCAGTATTCACTCAGCTAGAAAGTGAGCATACGGCAGATTCTCCAGCCTGGTGGTTAGGGCATGCATTTGGGAAGAGAATCGCTCAGTTCCAGTCCTTGCTTCAATGAACCTGACATTGAAAAGCTGACAATGAAAGCAGCTTTATTAATATTGCCAGCTTGGAGTGTTCAAAACTCATGTGTCAATCTCCTAAATGTTGAGATGGTAGAAAATACATCTGTATCTTTGGCTTCTTTTTATTTCCCTTTCTTATTGTAGCTTTTGAGGGACAGATTGATCTTATGACCAGAGCTGGGAAAAGCTGCATAAACCCTCTCCTCCCTTTACAATAATCCCCTTAGAGGGAGTTTTTCCCTCCTCATTTTATTTTAGCAGCCCCTTTGTGCTCCTCAGCAGAAGAAACAACCTTTTAGTGAAGGTGCTTCCAACTACAGGGCAAAAGAACCATCTCCTCCCCAAAATCCTTGTCTCCAAAGTGGATATTCATACCTTCCTTTCACTCCAGTGCTGAATTCAACTCACTGATCTAAATAGACATAACCTTGGAATGTCTCTTACATATTTAGCACTATTTCAGACTGAAATGATTTGCTCATGTTTAGTTTGCGGCAGAGCCTGACCAGATTTGCTCCCAGCAACCTCGTTTGAGATTATTGTAAAGTTATTTTTCCTCTGTATATCAATATTGAACCAACAACTTGCCATTAAATGAACAGGTCCCTGCTGACCTGGAATTTAAATTTCAACCTTAACCCATTGCTTGGAAAGATTCTTAGTAAAATAAACTTCTGTGATGATGATGAAAAGGTATCAGAGCCTACAGGGATACACCAGGGTAGCCCAAAACAAAAGGCAGAGCCATAATGGGGCAGTTTGAGCACTCTGAATGAGGTGGTCAAATAACAAAGGCTGGGATCAGTTTTAGTTTTCAGCTCTACCTGCTGCTCCCTGGTAACCCTACCCCACATTAACAACAGCAACTGGTAGCTGCTCATTTATAATGCATCTTTACTAACCTGCATTGAAAGGCACCGAAGTGTAATACATGTGAGCAAGGTAAGAGAGGGAGCAGAGGAAGGAGTTATCCTCTGCTGATGTTACCTGACCTCACTCACTCTTGAGTCTCCCAGGGATGCTCTGGTCATGTCCTGGAGACTGTAGACACAGGAGCAGGGTTTCTTCAGGTGATTCCTTCCCATATTCCAGGTCTGAGCCTGAGAGCATCACTTGGAGCTTTGTGCAGTGTGTGTGGGCTTGTTGCTGCTTGGGGCACAGATGAGATGATTTGGGGAAGGTGCTGTTCTGTTCATTCCCCAGTTCTGCCATTAACATTACAGCAGCAGTATCTCAGAGGCAGTTAAACTAGCATGTTTTTTAATTCACAAACAAAATAATCATCCTTTCCAGAAGCAGCAGGGCATCTCCATTTATTTAAAAGGAATATGTAAAATGCAAGAAGCTTTCCTCTTGCGTCTCATGGTGCCAAAATAATGAGCTGAGGCGGGGTAGAAGAGTGAAGTAGTTAAAAGTAATGCTGCTTTTAAATTCCCCACTTTTGAAGAAGTCTTTAAACAATTCCTACAGACGCCTTAGTGACTGATTTTAAACTAGCTTCAGTTCAAAACATAACATGCTCTGACGTGATCCCAAGAGAGGCCAGCATCATTTATTCTTGTTTTGAGTTATTATGCATAACAAGGTCATGTTCCACAGATAAGACCCCTCTAAGATGCATGACTTCAATTTGGAAAATAATTCCCTTTCATATGCTGAATGTTTCATTCTTTGCAGGCTCAAAACCAGCCTTTAAGTTGTAGTCATACCCCTCGCCGATGGTTTCCTTCATCCCCAGTTTTAGCCTTCACAACATTTAACTGTTATTCCTCACTTGGGTAATTTAGGTATTGGTCATACCCATTAATATTGTTGTTCCAGCCCATGTCTTGCCGAATGGTGTGATATGATACAAACCATGATTCATAAAAGTTCCTTGGAAGTGACTCAAGAGAGATTTGGAGTTTTCAAATGGTTTTTTGAAATGTTAATGGTAGTTTAAGAGCAACAAGAAGTGATTTCAGCTGGGGATGATTCAGTTGAAAATGTTCTTAAAGTGGGTTGGTAGGAGTCAGACTCAGGGTAAATAGGAAGACTGGTGTTTTGCTAAAGCAGCTCAGAGTGGGAATTGCAACCTCTGTAGAAGGAAAAGTATTCAAATAGATTAAAAACCCCTCTCAAAACCAGAGACTTCCTTGAGACCAGAAACTTTCCAAAATAACTTGCAGGATGGGAGCAGTGACTGGAGGTGCTCCAGCATTATCCCTGTGATAGAGGGAAGCATTCAGTGATGGTTGTGCTGTCTTTGGGAGTTCCGTCATGGGCTCTGATAGAAAACAGGGGTTATATTTGTGCTTTGTTACCCTGCTTGGTCCAGCTGGTTGTGATGATACTGGGTTGTAGTGGAGTGGAGATTGCTGTACATGCAGCAGCTGGAAATGCTGAGTTCATGATGATGGGAAGGGCTTGGTTTCTCATTCAAGACCTTGGGCAAGTCTCTTCATCTGTGAAATGCAGATAATCACGTTTCTTTTCTTGTCAGAGAATTGCAGTTAGGCACATGAAGAACCACAAAACTGAATAAAGGGACCTATAATAATAGACCTATATGTAATATCTACCTGTATAGAATAATAGATCTATATGAATAATATTCATGACCTGGTTAGCTTTGTGTATTCTCAAGTGCTTTGCCTTAACCAATGATTTAGCTCAAGCTAGTTCACATAATACATCTTCATGTTCTTATCTAGAAGCAGCTTTCTGAAGGGGAAAAGCAGGCTCCTTGCTTTCAGCATGAAAAAGAAAAAGATCATCAGTTGGAACAAGTCCAGAGGAGGCCATGAGGATGATCAGGGGACTGGAGCACCTCCTGTATGAAGATCGGCTGAGAAAGTTGGGGCTGTTCAGCCTGGAGAAGAGAAGGCTGCATGGAGACCTCATAGCAGCCTTCCAGTATCTGAAGGGGGCCTATAGGGATGCTGGGGAAGGACTCTTCATTAGGGACCATAGTGATAGGACAAGGGGTAACGGCTTAAAACTGAAACAGGGGAAGTTTAGATTAGATATAAGGAAGGAATTCTTTACTGTGAGGCACTGGAATGGGTTGCCCAAGGAAGCTGTGAATGCTCCATCCCTGGTGGCGTTCAAGGCCAGGTTGGACAGAGCCTTGGGTGCACTGGTTTAGTGTGAGGTGTCCCTACCCATGGCAGGGGGTTGGAACTTTATGATCTGAAGGTCCTTTCCAACCCAAACTGTTCTATGATTCTATGATCTGATTTAGGAGAAGCAACAGGAGTGTGCATATAAATGATCTTTTGAATGGTGATGTGGCATTTGGTTTCCCCTCTTTCCCACCAATAATCCTTAGCTGGAAAGGCACTTGGGCCATTTGTTGTGATAAAATTGGCCTCACAGCTCTAGTCTTGAGAGCCAGCTGGAGACTAAGGGGTGAATCCTGAGTAGTAGTTTCAATGCAAAGAGCGAGACTAGAGAAAGAGGGTAATGTGGAGGAGGGACACTCAATGAAGGTAGCTGGCATCAGGCTCACAAGCTTGTTGCAAGCAGTGGGTGCTCAGTACCCAACCTTCTGTGTCCCCTCTGTGAAGGTCACTTTGCTGCAGCCATGCATGCTTGGCACGTGGTTTATTGCCAACAGAACAAGCCTTCCCGGCAGGAAATACTGCAGCAATAACCTCAGGAGTGGCCAAGACCAAGCTGTAAAGTTTTCCAAGGCCATTGCTGCATAAATAACACATTGCAAAGGCTCCATTTAAAGCCTGGAGAGTCGTAGATGGTCCACAAGGCCAGAAAGCAAAGAGAGGCAAGGCTGGGGCACAGTTTATTTCACAAGCATAGGAACCGGGAAGTCTGGGCTGTATTTACCCAGCTGGAAGCAGGCTTCACGTCTATTTATTCCTAGGTTTTGCCTCAGGTGTATACTCTCCCATTAAGGCTAAGTAGCTGGAAAAGACCAAATACATCTGAGGTCACTTCTGGCTAATTAACATGGCAACAAGTGCTGATTAATTAGTTTGAGCCTGAAATGAGCTGGGATAATTTTTGCAATGGCATAGGCCAGAGATTTATGAGCACTTCTCCTCCAAGACAAACAATACTCTGAAAACATTGTTTGTGCAGAAACCTTCGTTCACCCTGTAAATTACTACCTGGATTTCTCTGAATTTCAAGAGTAACTATTTGATTTCATTTAAATGCATGGTTTTATTTCTTCTTACCTGATGGAAAAGCTTACATGGCATCCATCCTGCTTCATCATGAGCCCCTCTGCCTGATGTGTTCTTGTATATTAGAGCAAGTTAAAAAACCTTTGGAGATTGAGGTCCAGATTGTCAGAACTGCTGAACATTGCAGCAGGTAAAAGGTGTTGAGGTCCCAATGAAAAACCTGGTGTCCTCTGGTCATCAGCATGCTTCATACAGACTTGTTGACTTTAACAACTGACTAATCAGCAAACCCATTTCTGTGGTGATATACCACCATACTAATGTGGGCTCTGGTATACCTGAGTCTGGATGGCCAGGTCCCCAGGGCATCCCATTTGGGATGGCTGGGGCATTTCATTTGCAGACTGCCTTAGCAGAAGAGCCCACCAGTGTGTCTGGTTCAGGTATTCCCTTTTTAGGAGATGCATTTCGTGTTTAGCTTTAATTATCCGTTGAATTGTAGCCACTTTTGAAGTATAAACTTGCAAATGGGAGTACTGCCTACGCTCCATTCAGAGATCAGCCACTGTCACAGTAGGTCAAGAAGCAGGTTTTCCTTTTCATGGGAATCCTTTAATGTTAATATTGCTTCCAGTCCAAATCAGGTTGAAACCATGAGTGTTCATATTCCTCATGAGCTGGAGCTTGTCAGCAGAGATGCACAATGCAGAAAACATCCACTAATAAAAGAATCCAGAGCAGCCATAAGTGGCTGCTGGTTCTCAAATCCAGAAGTGACCCATAATCTCCTTGGGATAACAGCGGTACTCAGAGGGAGGAAGGTCTTATAGAATCATAGAATAGTTAGGGTTGGAAAGGACCGTAAGATCATCCAGTTCCAACTCCCCTGCCATGAGCAGGGACACCTCCCACTAAACCAATGTCACCATGTCTTTATGTGCCATAAACCCAGCAAACCAAGAAGTTTTAAATGAGGTGTTTAGGGCTTGGTGACTAGCAGATGTAGTGGTCATGTCATTTTGCCATTGCGTAAGGAATGCTGTGTAACTCAGCACTCCATCCATCCCTCCCTTACAACCCTAGCCCTCTCATCCGCTTTTGGCTGGACCACCTTGCAGGGCTGTGGTCCTTGTGCCGAGCAGGGTGGCCCCTGTGGGTGCCAGGTACAATAACCAGCTACTTCAGGGTGTTAAAAAGCTTCAGCTCCCTGCAGAGGTTTGCATATAGGAGCAGACAACGTGCAGCAGCACTGAGCTGCCTGGCTGCATTCTTATACAACCATCCCTCACCTCCAATGGCAGTCATGGAGATCATGGGCAGAGTGGCTTGCTGGGGCTGTTCTTTCGCACCAGCCCAAAGCACAGGATGTCTTCCCTCACCATGGTGCCTATCTGAACTACATTAAACCCTGATGATAATTATGTATAATCCATCTCATGCAATTTTTCCCTTATTCAGCCTTTCCTTTTGCCAGTTTGATAGGCTTTTTTTTGTAAGTGATTATAGGATTTTAACAAGTGCTATCCAGAGGGACCCCACAGAAGTTCAGCTGAAGCATATTTTTGCTACTAAATCCTCTTTAGTTGCAAGTTTTTCTCCCCCTCCTCGTTTGCTTTGAGCTGAAAGGAGCTGGCAGGGCTGGCTGTTGCCCAGAGCCAAGAGGCATTAGAACTAGTCTGGCAGGAGGCTTCTCTTCCTTGATGGGACTGTTCTCGAATGAAAATCTATGTGGATTTGCAGGGCCTTCATTAAGCGAGCCACACGGTTAATAAAAGGTGTGTGTTGCAAAGGGTCTGTTTATCCCAGTGGTGTCAGAGCCAGAGTCCCATTGCTGTCACGCAGAAGCAGTCCTACAGCAGATAATGCTGATGCAGATGAAAACCTTACAGAAGACTCCACAGTCCTTTGGATTTATTTGCCAAAGTCACTAACATTGATGCATCATTTAATTTAGTTTCATTTCTGGGGCTCAACTGCAAATTCCTGACCCATCAGGGCAGCAGTTGCGTGCCATGAGCCCATGCTCTCCAGACACTTAGACCTGAGTGTGTTATTCCTTTACAGCCTGCTTAGATCCTTTCTGCACCATTGTTATGTGCTACTAAATGGCTGTCTCGTGTCCCATTCCAGAAGTAATATGTAATACTGATCCTCAGACTTAAGAGCATTGTGTAAGTGTTTTGGAGGGAGTTAACACAGACCAAAGTAGTCTTGGATTTCCCTTGTTGCGTGAGTGCTCCAGCATCCAGATTATGCTTTGTAATCCTGTTATCCCAGAGCTGCTTCATAACATCGTGTGCCATGAGTCCTCCACACCATGTTCTTGCAGCTTGTCAAGCTTTCCATTGCCACTTTCTCCTACGACACCTTTTTACTTCTTGTGATTTCCTCTCCGAGCTTCTTTTACACGTAACCCTCCCAGGTTCCATCATCCATTCTGCTGCTTCTGCTCTATTTCCTGTGAAGTCTGAGCTGCTTTTCCAAGTCAATTGTCCAAGCACTTAATAGCACCTAATGCATTTTCTTCTCTGTTGCATACTTGAGAGAAACCCTTATATTTCAGGCTCCCTCTCCACCATCCTGCTGCATGCCAAGATAGCCTGAAAAAAAGAATAATTGTTTATAAAATAGTCTCTTTGCATTATTGGGACCCAAACTGGCCTGTGCAGCTTAGCAGAGGCTAATCGAGTCAGTCGTTTAATTTTTCCCTCATTGGTAGTGGAGACAGAAGGGGTCTCTGGAGAGCAATTCGCCTCAAATACTTTAGGTCTGGATGAATCACTGTTTGAAGAGTATTGTTCTCTTCAGTTTCTGCTATTTTCAGCCTGCTGGGACTTAAAATTCAGTGTTGTCTTAAAACAGTGACACCTCTATTTAACATACTCGTGTACAACAGGAATTGTGCTTTGAACAGCGACGTTACTAGTGATAACGCCTTGCTAACTCTTAAGGCTAGACAAGGTAGTACTGATGAATTTAGGCTAATCACAAGGTGATCTGATTAGCTGATCATATGAATTCAGGCTGATCAGATCACAAGCTCAGGCTGTTAAGAGAGCCTGGGAAGTCGCACTGTGCGGTAGGAACTTGTTCCCTGATTATGCCATGATAAATCTGGAATTCTGTATTGAGTATCTGTATTCATTTGACATTTATGTCAGGTCATGAGAGCAGGTTTTAAGCCTTCACTGGCTCTTTAAACCCAAAGTGCTGCTTGCTGCACTGAGCAAGCATTTGTCAGTGGAAAGTCCTTCAGTGGCCTCTGAGCTCCCCACACTGCATGCAAGATGCAGCAGTAATAACAGATTGCTGCACATTTTGCTTGGTTTGTGGTTAATACACAGTGGAACTGAGAAATTAAACAGACCTATAAATAGGAGGTCTTACACATACACCTGAGCACTGGACCACCTGCAAGGAAACCAGAGCTGGAGCTCAACACCTTCAGCCCCACTGAGGGAACACCTTGAGCAGGGCAAAGAGGTCAGACCTCCCTTGTCCCCCCCCCAAAATAAAGCGGTAGGTCCAGGCAGGAGCTGGGTGCTGCCCACTGGGATACAGCTGCTGGCAGCATCCTCCAGCCAGGAGGGAGTTGCACATATGGGTATGCAGAGGTTTAGCAGTGGATTGGTGACAGCCAGCCACTGTGGTGTCAGTCCCACTGTGATGCTCTAGAGCAGCTTTGGGTTGCCTTAGCTTGCCACCTTGCTTATAAGGCCCTTGTGAGCTGGGATACGCAGGGAGCTCTCCTGCATCAGCCCTTTCCCTGTTCTAGTCCCAAATTGGGGATAGAAATAGAAACCAAGTGTTAGCTGAAATCATCATTTCCTGGTTGGAATTTGGAGGCTACAGACATTCCAGTTTGGAAATGGGAGAACAGAAGCTGCTGAGTTGCAGGCATGAACCTGCCCAGCCTGAGCAGAGCCCGCACACAGCCCCTTGGTACCTAGGTCACCCCATCATGCTGTAGCAAAGGGGAGAAAGGAAGAGGAGTGTGGATGAAAGGCAGCAAAACAGATTGCTGTGTCATATGGGAGGAGGAAATTGAGTTTGCAAGGAAGGCGTAAGAGCGAGTGTAATGAAGGTGGGGGGATGTCAGCAGCTGGTCCTCAGAGCACCAGGGCTCAGGTGATGTGGTTTTCTATGGTTCCTTAGAGATGAATAGACTCCAGCAGTCTCTGGCCTTGCCAGATCCCTCACCAACCGTGCTCCTGTGCCCCACAAGTCCAGGGTTCACTTTCTTCTTGTCCTCTCTGGAAGAAAGACCCCTGAATGCACTTTGGTGATGGGCTAGAGAGAGACAAGGGACAGATCACTGAAGTATTATGTATGTATTACTATGTAAGGAAGTGCAGGCTCCAAGTTACACTTTCTCTGGAGCATCTCTTCCATGGCAATTATCTGCCAGGAGGGACAACTCCTCTTTGCATGTTTTCCTCTCCAGCCTGGCCACCTGGTTTTTCAAGACTGGTAGGAGCTGCATACCTCGAGTAGCAATGTCTTGGTTTGGACTCGCATAGGTGACAGGCCAGAAGTAGGGATGAGATGTTCATGTGCCTACACACATAAAAGCTCATGAGCTTCATCCTCTTAAGAAGCCAAGATGAAGAGGCATGGAGGAAAGGTTTAAAGACTGGTCAAGCATGGCTCAACGGGGGTGAGTACATAATACTGCCTACTTACATGTTTAAACCAGTCACAGCTTCTCTGCCTTCTCCACACGTAGATCCCATCAATAGCAGCTTTATTCAGGCAGGAACATAACCTGGGGACTCAAGTACCAACACTGTGTCAGGGGAAGTTGGTGCAAATTGCTCCATCGGCTGGACATTAAAGCGAGGAGTGATATCACCC
Source organism: Neopsephotus bourkii (assembly GCF_033783945.1). NCBI lineage: Eukaryota > Metazoa > Chordata > Aves > Psittaciformes > Psittacidae > Neopsephotus > Neopsephotus bourkii. Next base: position 7,662,974 of record NW_026902223.1, read on the forward strand.
TTAAAATAAGAAACCTAACGTAATGTGCTTTAATAGCTGAATAATTGCTATGAGCAAAGAAGGAGGCTTTTGTCAAAGAGGATCAGTGGAAGCCAGGAGCGAGTGCTCATGACATCACGGCAATGCACAAGAGGAACTTTATTCTCTCAGCCCCACGAAAGTGGCTTGTCAAGCTGCCAGTCCCAGATAACTCGGTGGGAGACGTTAGAGAAGAGTTAATAAGATGATTGATTTACAGCTGGAAAAAATTAAGGAGTCTGCACGTTGACAGGCTGACACTGTTTGAAAGCTCGGCAAGAAGCCTCCCCCACGTCTCTTGAAAAGAAGGTCAAACGCTTCCATCAGTTCTGTGCACCCAAGTTTGGAGCTTACGGCCTTTCCACAGGTATTTTGGGGGAACTCCGCTGTCAGTTTCCCTTCATGGGGAATGGCTGTGAAACTGTTATCATCTTCATTTAGCCGTGTAAAAGTAGAGCTCCGAACCTGCCCCTTCTGAATGGGAAGAAGTGGATTTAAAATATTTGATTTTAATTTACCAGCTGTGGATCAGATCCAAAAACCTCAACGAAACTGCTGCGTTTCTCATGGCTGGATCGGAGTGCCCTGTGTTTTCTTTACTTGTTACGAAAAATTGTCAACTTGGTCTCAACCCTGTATATATTTTTACTGTGGTTTGCGAGCACAAAGCAAACTAAGGGTCCTTTCACAGCGTTTGGAGCCAGTCCATCATATTTCTTTAAGGATCTACTTTGTAAAAACACATGTTAAGATTGAAGCGCGTGATTTAGTGTGGATAGAAACAAAATCCCACGGACACTGCCTTGTGTCTTTGAAAGAAACAACCTTTATTCTTAGAGTGAAATCTCAGCACAAAGGTAGAGTCAGGTCCAGCAGCCATTTGCACCTTGGTTGTCCTCAGCAAAAGGCATGTGTATGAAGTGAAATGAGAGACAACCCTTTGAAGTTTTCAATCCTCAATCACCCATCAGAGTTAAGAACCGGCTTTTAGTTTTAGTATCATTCTGGTTTATTTGCCAGTTCTGCTGCTAATCGAAGGGACAAGTCTGGCTTTCAGAAATCTTTCATGGGTTTCCAAAGACATAAAACAACTTGTTTCAAACTGGATTTGAATTCACATGAAAAAGCAGCAGCCTCACAAATGCACGTGCAAACAGAGGGTAATGATGTAAGGTGTAATGAGCAGGAATAAGAAGAAATGACATTTCAGATAAAGAGGAAAGGGGAATAAGGCAAACGTCACTAGTATACACTTTGAGGTAACAACAGATATGGTAATGTTATGTCCATAACTCAACTCTGTTATTGAAGTCAGGAAAGTGAGTGTCTGAAAAACAGCAACAGGATTGATGAACTCAAGTCTCTCTCAGGAAAAAAAAGAAGTAAACTCTGTTAGCTTTCACATGAGATAAGTATCAAGCTGTTTGGATTCTGGAGATAAATGGAAAGGACCAAGGTAAACTGTAGAGGGAGAGCAGCTAAAGAGACCTGTTGAAAACTTTCTGGTGTTTGAATCTGATAGACTCTGAAGCCAGCTGAGTGTTACCAAGAACTTACCTCTTTCTTTAAGACATATTTAGATCTTATCTGCATCAGACAAACTCATTGGTATATCAACAGGCTGTTGAGTTATCCCAACTTTTGGAGTCCTGTGGAGTAGATCCACTTAATGAGTGCTGCTCTGTGCTAAAAAAACTCCTAAACAACCCAACAACAACTCTCCCATGCTAAAAATAGCCCCCAGTTTTACCTAAATGTATGCTGACATGTCAAATTAATTTCATTTCCTCCTTTGGAGTAAGAGCCAAGTGATACATGTGATGGCTCTTGAGTAAGGAGGCTTCTAACAGCGTTTGGATTAATGCTCTCATAACTTAGGACAGTGCTGTCTGGAGGAAATCACTGTCTGAAAGATCTAATTTGGATACACATTTGGTTGAAAACACCTCATCAGAAAAAAATGATCTTAAGCCAAGTACCTGATTAGGAATCCAGCAATGTAAAATTCAGTAAAACTGTAAAATGGTACATTTAAGGAGAATACATAAGCACAAGTACCACATCAAAACCAATTGACCAAAGCAAGTATGTTGTAAAAATGGCTTGCAAGCTAAACCTGGACCAATACTGCAATATAACGCCAGTTCTCAGTCAAATCTTACTTGTGGATATATGAAGATCATTTCCTTGCTTTCTTAGCATGCTTGAGGTCTTGTCCAAAACCCCGTGTCCTACTTTGAATTCTGTACTGTCAGAAAAGGCAACTTAGAGGCTGGAGGTCAGCAGAGAGATGTGAAGTGCAGGAGGCAGCTGAGGAAGGTCAGGGTGTTTGGTCCAGAGCAGAGGAGTGGGAGGTGACTCCATGACAGCAAAGAGATATAGGGGAGCAGGAAGAAAAGCCTGTCAGTGTTACTGAGGTTTCTGCAGCCTGGTAGAGAGCTGTGAAGTGACTGGGTGAAACGCTTCCCTTTCTCTGGAAAACATCTTATAAAGCCTCATTAGGAAGTTGATGACAAGTGCCATTTCCCAGGTGGGCAACAGTGAGGTGTGAGGATGCTGGCCCTGGCATCATCAAGGTTTATATAAGGGCTGTGAGGTACCACCAGTAGCAAGGGACATAGCTCTGCAGCTGCCCAGCTCTTACTCTTCTAAATCAGCCAGGAAAGGGCAATGCCAGAGCTATCCTGGCCCATTTCTGCAGGAAGATTGGGGCTGCTCTCCTAGTGTGACAGCTCTCTTCTTGATTACAGAACACCCGTGTTCTTCATCCATTGGCATTATTTCCATAATACCAATTTATTTATAAGGAAAATATTTTAATCTTATAGTATTATTTCTTATTGAATATTTTCTAACCACAGTGAAACTATTTCCTTGTGTCCTGCTTGGCTTTTAGCGTTTCATGCTGCTGGGGAGGTGAGGTACGACCACTAATGGACCAGGTAGTTCCTTCAAATGCCAGACTGATGTTCGGGATTTGGTTTTGTTGTCTTTTAAGTTAAAAGGACAGGTAAATGAGAAACCAGCAGCTCAGGGGTGGAAGGCACAGGGAGATAATTGCTAAGAAGAGCAAAACAGGGATAAATGTCTAGCTTCTGAAAAGTCCTTTTGGTAATGACACAGTTCTGTCTGTTAGGAGGTGACAGAATAAATCAAGAAATATTTCTGCCAGCCTTAAAGATACTGCTTTAGGAAATCTAAGGTTGCCTAATGGACTGGAATATCATCTCCATGTTTTCAGTTTCCTCCATTTTACCGAAATCACTCACTTCAATAATTAAAGGATAATGAGCCGAACAGTTTTCCCCTTTATAACCAGCCCTCTGGATAGAGATTCCAAATAATAATTAAAAAAAAAAAAAGGAATTCTGTCTACTGAACATGCCTGCAGATAATAGGAATATCCTTCATTTTCTCCTCTCTTGGGGTTTCCTAGCTGCCATTTATCAGTCAGCTGCCATACCATGGGGATGTTATTAGGGGCCAATGAAGAGGCTGCCCTCGTTGCAGGATGATCCATCAAAACCCATGGTCCCCATACAGTTACCATCTCCCTCCTAGGAAATAGGTTCATATGCATCCATGTAGAGAACCTCATTGATTAGATAGGAAGAAAAATGGGCTCATCCTAATTACAGCACTTCTTAAACTTTTCCTGACCTCTCCCCGATGCCGTCACCTCTTGGACCCGCTCCCTTGCCCAGCCTGCAATGAGGAGCAGGGAGAGGCAGGGCTGGGGAAGCCAAGTAGTGTGGGAAGGGGATTTGTCCCAAAAGCTGCACTTCCTGCATTTTGAAGAGGGGAAAACCAATAACAGCACTAACAAGCAGCAAAATATTCATCCTTGGAGTTTGGACTAGATAACCTTTGAAGGTTCCTTCCAACCAAAACTATTCTATGATCTTTACTGTGAGGGTGATGAGGTGCTGTCACAGGTTGCCTAAAGAAGTGGTAAATGCTCCATCTCTGGCAGTGTTCAAGGCCAGGCTGGACAGAGCCTTAGGTGACATGGTCCAGTGTGAGGCATCCCTGCCCATGGCAGAGGGTGGAAACTGGGTGATCTTAAGGTCCTTTCTAGCCCAAACCATTCCATGATTCTCTTATCTCTAAATCTTACGGTTCAAATGCACACGGATGGATTCACCATGTGCCACCACATCAAGTTTTCCTGGGGGACTCAAGACAGTGGTTGTGATCTTCACTCCCTATCCCAGCAGAGATACACAGAACTCACCAATAGGTAACTCAATGATTTCCTAGTGATGCCCTGCCTTGTACAGGTAGGAGGTCTCCTGGCCCACAGCCAGCTTTTCCCTACGAGCACATTCACGCATCTTATTGACCAGGGCTGGGCTTTCACATGGTCTGGATTTTAAGTGACTTATGTAGCAAAAGTGCCAGTAAAGGCACATCAGCATTTGGTATTTTTAAGGGGGCAAAGTTCTTTCTGTTTTACTCCTAGAAACTGCCTCAAACCCATCCCCTCCCCTCATCACAGTCATAAATAAATCAGTTATGAGTTTTTCCAAGCAGTAAACTTGATTTTAGTTTAAAGAAGCCCAGCAGCATCTAACACTTTCCATGCTGGAGTTTGGGAGCTTTTCCGAGCTATCAAGTATTTATTTTAGTTGTAGGTTTTTTTCCATTAGGTCTTAATTCTCAATATTTTATGAGAAATTAAATTATCCAAGAGAACTGAGATTTCCTCTTTGAGGAGAAAACAACCCAAAAAGCATTTGCCCAATTAGAAAATGACCACCAAGCACAGAGTGCAGAGAACATTGCTGAAGGAGACAAGTGAGCACATAGGGTACTAAGCACAAACTTAAATCCAGAACTGTTTGTTTTCCTGCAGAGAAGATCCGTTTTAAGAGCTGAACAGATTAAGATTCATTTACACTCCTTTATTTTTCACCCCAAAGGCAAAACAGTGCTCCGTATTCCTTCCTTTCAATGATACTTGCTTTTCCAGGTCTTATTTGCTGGCTTGAGCCCTGCTTAGTCCCTAAGTAGTAATTTCACCCCCTGGAAAAGGGAAGGAGGGAGAAACAGAGATATGTTTTGACCCAGATGTGGTACATAACGGGCACCTAAGTGAATGGTGGCATTGGTGGGAGGAGGTGGCCCATGGGCACCCATGTGCATTGTCTTCAGTGGGAACACAGAGATTTATGCCCGTCTGCTCCAGTCTGAACACCAGCAGTGGAAACCCAACTTTGATGTGTCTCAGACCCTGTCTAACCACAGAAGAATTTCTCCCATGACCCACTTCTGTATCAGGACTAGTCAGCCTTTCTGCTGACACGTCCAGGGCATCACAGTGCCATGAGATGTCACCTCATTGTCCCCATGGAGGCACTGTTCTGCCTCCCTCTTTGCCTAGGAAGACAGCTACAAGCCAGGGAGCAGCACTCAGCACACACAGCCCATGACCAATGAACACTGTTATAATGCAGCATGGTGAGGTTTGCAGTTAGCCGTAACCTTCCTCATTAATTACACGCAGTTTAAGGTTATTAATTATGAACTCACTTGTCAACATTAAACTGTTTTACTGTCCAAAAGGCAAAACTGGATTGGATTCAAAGAGCTGGAGGTTCATCCTTCCCTCCGATGAACCAACCGCCCTCTCTTAACACCACATCCATCCCCACCCCCTGTTTGTCCCCCAATTTGGGAAGGAATTTGCATTCTTCCTCTGAAAGCATTAATTGGGAGGAGAACAAACGGAGTCCCAGGCAGTCTGAACAAGCCTCATTACTGTCTGAGGGCTTGTTTTGAATCAGCGTCCATCACAACAACAATTGCACCGCCCTGGCCCAGCACCAAAGCGGTACTGGGAGTGCTGGTGGGAGAGATGGTGGTTTTGTTCTCTGGGAGTCAATTGTGCACCTTTAATGATGACTGTTGCAGTGTGGTTGCTGCACAGCCCAGTGCATCCCTTCCCATATTAAGCCCTTATTACCCAGCAGCAGGATGGAAACCACGGGCAGGGATGTACCCTTCTGTGCTGCTGCCCACCATGCAGTGGGGCTCCCAGTGTCATGCTTCTGTGGCTGGAGACCACCCGCAGCAGGAGATGCCATTTGCAATTAGGATGTGTTTGTTCTCTGCCTTGCCTGACTTTGCCCCAGCTGGAAGAGGGCTGCAGGGTGGGATGTGAGTGCTTTGCAGAGAGCCTTGGCTGAAAGGGATGAGGTGCCTTCTGCTCCTCTGCATGGGAGGACAGAGAGCTGCTCGGTGGCACAGGGAGGCTTTCAGCTTGGCTTTGCAACAGCTCCTGGTGGCTTCTTTCTTCTTGCTTCTCTCCTTCCCTTTCCTTCCCCCCCAAACTTCCATCTTCAGCCACCTCTCAACTTGTCAGATGGGATGACCTCATCTAGCTTCAGGCCTGTTAGATGTCTAAGTGAGGTACACAAGTCAATGTGGGGAGACGGGAATCTAGGGGCTAAAGATGTGCCTGCCTTTCCCCATTGCTTTTATGGAGATCAACCCATTGATTTGCTTTCCATCCTGCCTAACTCATCAGCTTAAGCTGCCACATTATCCTATGCTGGCTGGTGTTTCTTGAATGGGTGAGAAGGGTGCAAGGGAAAGAAAGAGAGGAGGGGGCTTTGCAGCACCATCCAAGACTGCTTGGGCACAGAGATTTGCTTTTAGCCCACCTCTGCTTGCTTCCAAATAGTAAGAGAGAGCTGGTGAGAGAAAAGCATCCATGGATCAGTGTAAGTGCTAAGGCTGCTGCCAGTGGGGCCAGCAGACTTTTCCCCTGATGTTGGACCAGCTCTGTGGATGATCACTGAATTCCTACGTAGCTTAGGGAAGTTCTTGTTAGAGGTAAAAGCAATGATTTCAGCAGCTTTCTTTGTGTTTGCTCTTTGTAACCTATGCTGAAATCCCAGGATGTAAGATAAGAGCAAAGGAGCTGTGCCTAGCATGCTTTGGGATAAACACTTGGGTAGCCTGGGCTATCCAAGTGTGCAGCTCATCACCACCATGGATCTTACACAAGCACCCAGCTGATACAAAGCGGTCCTCAAACCATTCAGTTGTAATTGTTTTCTCTAAACATTTACAACTAACAAGATGTGCATGTGTACGTTCAGCAAAGGACCAAGGAGAACACCAGCAGCTGCTCCAAGCATTCCTGATGCAGCTTGTATATATTCCAGTGCTTTTTAAAGCATCTATTTACATTTGCATGTTGGATCTCTCTTCGCTTCCTGGGGAGACGTGGCCAAATCCAGTTCTGGTGCAAAGAGGGTGCATTGCCCTGACATCAGCTCACTCCTTTCTGCCAGGCAGGAGGATGAGCTGTTTGCTTCTCCATGTACACAGATCTCCTGCTTTGCTTGTCCTTATGAAACAAGCACCTTGCTGGAGGTACTGGAGGACCCTGTCAGGTTGGTGCCTTGTGGTCACCCACAGCATCACCTGCACCCAAGCCATCCCTTAGGGCTCTCTCCCAAGCAGACAGGGACGCTGCTGCTGAGCCAGTGCTGCCTGCAGCACATCACATAAGCTTACGTGGGAAACCACCTTGGACATTCCAGCTTCACCTCAAACAAGCCTGGCAGTGCTGCAGCTCCTCTGCTCTTAAATGGGAGCATGGATGCTCATAGGGAGATAGGAATCTTTTATAGCTGCATAAATTGTGCTGGGTTCAGCAACGAGCACAGGCTCACCACAGAGGGGCCGCAGGAGATGGTCTGGCTTTCTGCTCAGCAGGAACCAAGGCTCAGCTCTTACTGGCTTCTTCTGAGGAGTAATGAAGCAGCTACTGAACACAGGCTGTGAGGAAAGAAAGTGCTGTCTGGCTGCTCCAGGTTGGGCTCTGGAGAACGGTACTTTTATCAGACAGCATGTGATAATTTCAGTCTTTCTCTGCTTAATGTTTTCTCAGAGCAGCACAAACCCCATCTCATTCCCTACAAACTGCTCATTCAGATAAGGTCCCATTGCCCAGAGAAGCAATTCTGCCAAGGAGAGGGAAAAAAAGGCAGGCAGTTGTGAGTATCCTCCTGGGGTAACACTCAGCTCGGGAAGGCTGCATGATGCCAGGATACACATCCCCACTCTCCCCTATGGGACATTGCCAAGTGAGGTGCCCTCAGCCATCTCTCTCCTCCCAGCCTCAGGTGGACCTTGTATTAAAGTTACCTATGGGTCTCATTGATAGGAAGACCATGCAGAAGCATCCTCTCTCCCGGCAACTGCCGTTGTAGAGGGGAGTCTGTGCTCTGCTGAGATGTTGGGACCAAAGCTCTCTCAGAGCATCATGCACAGAGCAGTAGCATCCCTCAGCCATGTCCCAGGGGCTCAGCCCTTGCTGGAATGGGGATCACAGCACAAAGGGACAGACATGACCCTATGGCTGTTGGTCTCTCATGGGGTTTTGAAGGGAAATGCCCCCGACCCGCACTGCTGTATTGTGTCATGGGTTAAACGCCTTCTGAAGGGCAAAGCCAAAGCTCATGGGTGTGGATTACAGGGAGGTTTGGATGCTGTCTACAGGGTGAACCCTTCACTCTACTCAATACAAGATACATGAAGCTGCTGAGACTGGTTTCAGGATGCCAGTGTGTTCTGACTTTTGCTAACAACATATCCTGAAGCTGCAAGTGATTGAGATACCTGGTCAGTAGAAAAGGAAAATAATGCCTCCCCTTCCTTTGCCTCTCTTTTCAATACCTTTACATGGAGAGGATCCTCAAAGCAAGGGGCATACATTTACATTTCTGGTTTATTCCAGATGGTTTTCTTTTGGATGGGAAGATAAAAACCCCTTAGCCTATAGTGAGGCCCTTACTGATGCTACACATTAAACAAAAAAGCTGCAGGGTTTAATTTAATGCCAAAACCATCCAGGATGCATTTTCAGAGCATTGCCCTAGGATTGGGATTGGGATATCCTGTGCAATGTATTAAAATATCCTATAACTCCTTCTACTTAACTCCATAAACCCAGGTGATGCCCTGGCACAACACAGGGACCTGCTCCTCTCTCCCCGAGCTGCCTCCTATTCACTTTACTTTGGTACACCACAGCAGGTATTGTGCATGGTTGGTCACCTTAAATGGCTCCTCAACAGCAGAGATTTAATTAAATTAACAGGTTCAAAAACAAACATGAAAATGAAGAGAAAATAGGCCTGGAGTGTTAAGCATAAAGAAATCCATCACTTTAACAGTGACATTAACAAACGAAGTTCATCACTAATTTTCCAAGTGACCAAGCCTGATCTCTGATGGAGATGTAGGGAATTCCAGTAATTCTTTTTTAATCATTTCATGATGGAAGATGGGAACCGCTCACCAGTAACGTGGTGCTGGGCTGAGGAGGAGATGCAATTCTTCATGGAAGACGTGTTTTGTCTTGGCGCAACATCGATATGAGCAGAGACCGAGACTGAGGAGAGCAAAGTGCAGCGGTGTTTTAATCAGGTTTTAATTCACAGGCTCAGAAGAGCCTGCTGGTCAGCTTTGCTTCAATGTGGCAGCACCCCCAGAGAGGAAATAAGGAGTGAAATGGTGTAAATGAGCGTGATTTCATAGCAGTTAACAGCAAGAGACCAGAAAGCCACATTGCTTTTTGCTTTAGACCCCCTTAAGATCTGTCCATTTTGTGCTTATGTGAATCTCTGCTGAATTCCTGAAAATCTCGAGTTTACTTACATTTGTATTGCTGTTTGCCTGTGTTAACCATCTGGTTTCAGCCGTGTGGGTTATGCTGTGCATCCCATATCAGACCCTGCTTTCAACCCCAGATATAAGTAAGCTTTGTAAAGAAAGGAGATGGGAGCTGTTGCTGACTACAGCGTCTCACTCCATCAGTGTGTGTTGTGGAGGAGCTTATGCACTTCTATAGCTGCTTTATTTTCTTCTTGCTCACCTTTTCAAGCTACTGTCCCTGCATGTTTTTCCATATGCAGAAATGTCTGTGGCTGATGCAGTGACTGCAGAGGTGTTTGCTTTTGTAGGCAGATGTGCTCCCGGTAGAACGTGCTTGTGCATTTGTATGGGATGTGACAGGGCACGCTGTGCCACAGCCTCAGTGCAAAGCAGTACATTGCTGCTGGGTTTGCATTTGTGTTGTTCTGCTGCAAGGGTGCCCTGTACAACACAGGGACCAAACCTCATGATGGAGATGTTCCTCGCTGCTCTGTGGTCCTTAATTCTGCATCACAGAGCTAAATTCACACTGCTCAGACCGGGGTGATTTTTAGACACTGCTGATGGATACAAGTGTGCATCTGTATCACCTAAGATAGACCTTGTCCTCCTAAGTCCTATATATCAAAGACAACTTTTGCTCCAAAGAGCCAGCAGCAACACTTGCCTGTTTGTGGTTACAGACTAACCCTGCACCAGGCAGTTTCTCAGTGCATTGTGCATCGCAAGCCAGTATCAGCTTGTATTGCTTTGTGAGAAACAACACACCTGTAATACACTTCTGAGACTGCAACCAGCACTTGGGGCATGCAGGGTGGGTTCACGTGCTCGTTTCCCATGGTGTTCTGTATGGATCTGTGCCTGGTCCTGCTGGAAATGAGAGCATCTCTGTATCACCCAGTTGCACTCGCATTCATACAAGCAGGCTGTGTGGCAGCGGGGTCTGTCACCTGCCTGAGCAGCACAGCAGGTCTCAGCTCGCTGCCTAGCTATGGGGGTGTCAAGATGAGTGGGGAATCACACCATTTATTATGATGTTTAGCCACTTTTCGGCATGTGTAGGAGCTGCCCTAAGTGTTCCAACACCCAGCAGTGATTTCCTGTCCTCGTAGTAGCAGAGCACTGTTCCTCAGCAGTTTTGAAGGAAGCAGGAGTGGGGCTGTTGATGTGAGGGTTAAGTTGCCTTAACTCACCTGAAACAGGTTACCCAGCATTTCAAGGGGAGAAGCCACCACTGGGGAGTTGGTTGAAATCCACACTGATTTCTGTGCTGTTATAGACAACACATTCAGCTCTGATACAAGAAACTCACTGCAAAAGCCTTCCAGTCCTTTTGTGGAGGATTTAGCAATGGATGAGCATTAAAATCCCCTTCAACGCTAATGGGAACCCAACCTCTCAGCTCAGTGGATTGTGTCTGCATTCGGCTTAACAGTAACAGTGTGGGAATACTGGCAGAGCTCTCCTAATGTGCTATTCTGGTTCAGCTCTGCTTCATGCTTGTACAGTTAAACCACTCCCTGCGATGTAAAGGACCATATGGGAAGTGCAGCTTTGCTGCAGCTGCCTGTGTGCTGGGACTTGAGTGCACACAGTTGTGTCTGTGGGTCATGTTGGTCTGCCCAGCAGCAAAAGGCTGGTGGGTTCCCATGGTGTGAGGCTGAAAAGCTCAGCCCTCTCCTTCTCTTTCCTGGTAACTATGGGGAGAGGAAATAGATTCTGAGAGAGGGAAAAGGATGCTAACAGCACTCTTGCTGCTGTAGTGGGTAGCTGAAATGCCATTAACACAATGACATGTGGCAGTGTCCCAGCACCAAATAATCCTGAAGGACTTTGCTTTGGGTGTAATGAAAATGGCTTTGCCCTCTCCAGCCAGACTGGCTGCTACGCTCCTTCCCAGCGGTTGATGCAGTTATCTCTGCTCTGCATCAGGGAAACTGAGGCACTGCCATGGCAAACCCAGACTGCACAACACACTGGTCCATGGAGCTTGGAGTAACCCCATTTAACAACCCCCAAATGATTCAAAATCGAGGCCCTCAGTGCCATGAGTTAGTGGTGGCCTTGGTAATGCTGGGATAAAGGTTGGACTTGATGAGCTTAAAGGTCTTCTCCAACCTGGTTGACTTCATAGAGTCAACTTGACTCTATACACCCAGTCAGACTGTGTGGCTCTCCAGAGGAGAGGTGTCTGTGGTGTACCCAAGGCTGACAGGAGGCAGGGACATGGGCACTTTGTCTGTTTGCCAGGACTCAGGGACATACCAGGCAAACCCAGCAGCTCCCTAAAGGTCCTGGGTTCCCCCATTGAGGCTGGCAGGGCAGGACAGAGCAGGCAGCACCGGTACTGGGTGTATGGCTCAGCCCAGCTGCACCGATGCTGCACTGGTCACAGGCAGGGCAGTTTCTGCTCAAAGCCTCAGTTTGATTTAGTTTAGGTTTCAGAGGCAACATATAAACATTCCCAGTGAGGACTCTTCTTCCAAGGGTCTCAGCCAAGTGGGGTTTCCTCCTCTTGTGTTTATGGGAAAGCATTTTGTTTAGATAGAAAAGCAAATGAGCAGATCCCCGCATTCCTCCCTGGCACATCTCCCCCTGCTCACCCGCCCCTGGGATGGGAGATTTAGCTCAAACTCAAGGGAAACTCGCATTAGAAATCCCTTATTGAAGCCCCAGCAGTGTGTCTGTGGGACATGAGGCACCAGGGGCTGGCTTAGGAGTTGGGAGAGAGTGGGAGACACAGCTGGTAATGCAGCCTGCAAAGCAAGGGTTATCCTGAGACTCATTACAGCAGATAAATGCTTCTCCTAAGGACTCTTCTAGCTCATGACTCAATACCACAGCCCAGGAAGGCAAGAAAATGTGATATTTCTTGTACTGTATTGCTGGGGACTAGGAAAGAAAGAGGTAGTTTGGATTTTGCCCTTCAGGGCTACAACAAGGTTGAAAATTCACCTGTGCTTGAACACCAGCAGACAGATTTGCACCCATGAAGTACCACTCAAAGTAGGCTTTAAGTGAGAATTAATTGGTATCTATACCTCTGAGCAGGGTGGATTTCCCCTGGGCCTGAATAAGTTCTGCCTGAGCCTTTCATGGAGTTGTTATTTCTTTCATTAAAGGGGAGAAAACCAGATGAAAATCTCTACTGAGAACAGCTGGGTAACTTTTGCTCTTTTCCTTATAACAAACTCAGGCCAAGATCTGGTTGCTGGCAAGCAGAGACCCAACATCTGCAGGAGGAGAGGCCTCTGGCCTCCCCAGCTCACTGGAATTTTCCAGCTGATGTGAAATACTTAATGACAGTGTCTATGGGGCAGGGATGGGGTAGCTGCGTGGGCATTGTGCGAGTACATGGCTGGGTACCACAGGGCAAGTGAGTGAAGGCAAACCCAACCTTGTGCAGGGCTGGACTTCACAACCCCGCCGAGGGGGCAGGTTTTCTTTATGGGGCTGGTCTGAGGAATAGGAGCCTTCTAATCTCATGCTGGCCTTGAGAATTTGCTCCTTGGTTTAGGGGACCACAATAAGGGAAGGGTCTAATATCACTCCCGTGTCACCACTGACCTCAAAAGATCCACCACCAGCCATAGACACTGATATCATGGTCTCCTCAGCAGGCCAATAAAGCTGTCTATCCCCATGCACACCTTGGGAAAATGAGGCCTAGAGCTGACAAGTGACTTCCCAAACTCGCCCATCCAGCAGCACCATCAACCGCCTAAGGGCCAACGTATGGCCACAGTCTCACTGGAAGGGCTGGTCCTTCACCTCCTGTACCTTTGTGATTTGGTTCCAGATGAATCCTGAAAGTCCTTTTATTGCTGGTTGATGGCTCCAGTGTGTAATGAGGCAGTGGGATGTGCCCAGGGTACCTGCAGAGCAGTGATCAGATTTCCATTGGTATTCACTGAGGGAGAAAGTGAGGAGTGAAAGCATCAGGACAGATCTCACCTCTAATACTGCTCAAGCTGAAATCCCCAGACAGAGGCATGGGGTGGTCCCGAATAGCTCGGATCAGCCTTGGAGACCAACTGCCCTGGAGCAGTGATCCAGCATCTCTCAGCTCCAGACCCCTTAACCCACCTCCATCCACCTCAGTGTTCAACCACAAAACAAAGAGAGACAGTTCTGGATCAGAGACACGCTGGGCATCCACGGGAAGGAGGCAGCTCAGGGGTTAAGGCTCTTGGCAGCATCTCACTTGTACAATGCAATAAAATATTTTATGACATTTTTACAGTATTGTGCAATGGGATCTTGAGACCTCAAAAGAAAACACTATGTAAAAGTAAGATGCAGCAGAGCAGAGCAAGCCCAGCAGGTACGAGTTTATCTCTGTTCCTCCATTCTCTTGCTGCCCTCACTGCAGGCAGGAGCACTTGCTCCCCACACCATGGTCCAGCTGAGTTTCCCTGGTGCTTCCCAGCACATCTGGGCCGGTTTTATGTGCGTGCCACATACTTCCATAGTGAGCACATATTACATGTTGCTACAAACAGCCCCAATAAACGTGGGAGCCAAGTGTGCCTAAATATTACAGCATATTAAACACCTCTGGGCCTGATCCATAACCTTGTAATTGGTTTAAAAATAACAAGACTCATCTTTAAATGGGATTCCACGGTTGCCATTGTCCATCAGGTTGTTTCTGAGACAGAGATCACTGAGGCTGTGAGAGCATCCTGGGGAAGTGCCACTGTCCCAGGGACAGGAGACTGCACTAGCTCAGTTGGTCAGGACCAGAAGGGTCATTTTGATGATCTTCTGTTATAGCTCCAGAAATGAGAGTCCTCTTTGAATGCATCAGATAGGTAGAAAATCTCTGCAAATCTGTCTGCAAGTCCAAGGTAAATTTGACCAGGACTGCTCCTAACACTTGGAGACCAGAAATCACTACTTAAAGCATCCAGGAGCTTCAACACTAACCCCAAAGTTGCACGGTGGAAGAGGAATCTTTAGCTCCTCCGTATATGATCTTTCTTCCCCATTTCAGCCCTTCTGGTAACAATGTGGGACAGGAATGTAGTTTTATAACAGAGGCAGCGATGAGGTTCTTCTGTAATCACTTTATTCCAGGAACTGACACTCTAAGAAAAATCCCAAATATCACAAGACTTGGCATAAAATTGTACAAATTGGCAACACTACATTCAGAGTGAGGCAAGCTAAGAAAAGCCTAATCCAATCTTATGCTTTCCAGTACCAGCATAGCAGCAGCAGATTGCCTAGGGTGGTTGGGATAGAAATGCTTGTTCCTGCATGGGACATGTTCGGGCTCTCAGCAGAGCAGAGAGGGGGTTTCAGAAGAAGCCCCAGCATTTGAACTTCTGCAGGCAGAGACATCCAACGTCACGGCTTATTTAGCTGATCAAACAGAGCAAATCCCTCTCTCTGATCCTGCTGATGGCTCTAAATTGCTTTAACCGTTGTGAAATGAACCACACAATGTATTTTCAATGTAAGCAATTTTTTTCCCGCTTCTTTTTTAACAGCTCTTTGACCTGAACTTCAGTTCAGCTCCCTTGGAAGCTACTGCTGAGAAACTGGTGTACGTGAAGACACACCTGAACCAGTTTTGCTCTTTTGTTTCCTCCTGTTGCCTGTTAATGTGCTTTTTATTACCTGGCTCAAAGCTTCCTTGCTGTTCACACTCACATGAAGGCATCTCTGTTTGGAAGTGTGCAATGACAGCAAAAGGGACCTTCCTGTGGTCAACCACCAAGCTGAGGATGGACATGAGCTGTCCTGCTCCCTACAGGTGGGAAGCCTCTTGCTCTTCCCAAAACAGGGTCCCCCTTGGCTGCCCTATGGGAATTGCAGTGGAAAAGCTGTCACCCATCCTGTAAATCCTGGTTGTGCCAGCTCCTGCCTCTCTGCAGCACCACTTCTTGGTGCCTAAGGAGCTCCATGAGTAGAAACAAGTTGTACGTTGAATTGCACTAAAAAGCCACCACATTTGATGCTCTATTACTCAAAGAGTTTTCCTCACTCCTTCCAGCTTTGAGGGTCTCCTTTCCCCTCAGACTTCATATTTTTTTGCAGTACTTCTGGAACTGGGTCAAACCTGGTAAAAGATTTTGATATCAAAAGCTTGAGCAAACCTCACCTGTGACACTGCTCGTCAATCACAACGAAGCTTTTGCTACTGGGAAAGGTGTTATTTGAAAGCCCCAAATTTCCTCAAAGTGTGAATTTTCCAGCCAGATGGTTCCAAATCTATTCAACTTTATCATCAAATCTCAAACCCCAAAACCAACAGGAAAAAAAGAAAGAAATCCTAGCCATACCTTAGCCATATCTACCTACATCTCCCTTAAAATGGTACATTACTCTGCTTTTCATGTCAAGGTTGTAGCAAGCATCTCTATTTATGAGTTTGCCTTGGAGGTGTTTTTAGTATTACAAGAGTTGTTCCTGGAGTCTGTGTGCAAAATCCTGGAGGGATTTTCTGCTGGAAAACACCGTCCTCCCTGGCAGAGGTACTTCCTGAAGGGATACCTTAAGCTGTGACTCCTCACATGCCAAAGAAGCACTTCTCTGGGGAGCTGTTCTTGGACTAATGTGGTTTTACTGGGGAACCTGGGCATCATCCTGCTCACACATGTATATCCTGGCTATCTGTGGGAATGGGTGACCTAGTGAGTAAAGTATCATAGTGTTCATCCATCCTTGGCACAATCTGCCTATGACCTTGGTATCAGCCATCTTGCAGCAGGAAAAGCTCTTGGAGGCATTAAGAGGTTTTGGGTGGAGAGTGGAGCCCTGCAAAGCCAAAGCTCAGCTGCATCAGAGTGTGGGACACTGTTGGGTGATGACAGTGACAAATGTTCTCACCATGCAGGGAGCTCTTCATTGGGCTGCTTCTCCCCTGCCTTCAAATCTCTGTCAAATCACAAACCTCAACACTCTAAAAACCTTAAAGGAAACAAGGAAAACCTTTGGTTTGGAGAAAACAAAGGGTTTTTACCTATGTATTTATCCAAGTCCCCCTCCATCATCTCAGAGTGCTCACCATCACTTCTTGGTAGCTTTTCCCACTCCAGGCTCTGGAGATGCATGAGGCCCTTGGTGCCTCAGATTGGTCTCCCAAAGCACCTGCAGATCATCCGGAACAATTCCTCTTCCAGGGATCCTTGCAAAGCATCTGGTAGAGGCAGCGGCTCTCCCAGGGGACCTCAGAGCGTGCCTGGACACCTCCCTTGGGTACCCTGGCTCCCGGGCCAGCTGCTATCGATGGCATCAGAACTTGGATTACATCGATCCCTCTGACATTGCCCAACTGAAACCCTGCTCCCCGAGGGAGGCTCAGCTTAACTGACTGTGGTTATTAATATTGTATTATCAGCAGCCAGATGGTCCAGAGACAGGCGGGTTTCATACATTTTACTGATGTCCTTCAGTGGAAAATTATTTCCACTTATCTTTCATCCTCGTATAGTTCAGGTAGGACAAAGTTTAAACAGCACCCTCCACTGTGAACAAAACCACGAGGCTGAGAGAGCAGAGGTGAGAAGGTGCCTGTGCAATAGGGGTAGGTCCTTCCTGCCAAGCCTGGAAAAAGCCCAGAGTGACTTTACTGGAAAGATTCTCTTTTTATTTCACTTTTCCTGACTTTGTGACTGGTATTCAAAGGGATTGCAGTGTTGGGTGCTCAAACACAAAAGCCCCCAAAGGCATCACCGAAGAATTCCCAGGTAAAGCCTCCACATGCAGACAGACAGGATCTGCACAAGTCCCTGCACCCATAAAAGCCTAAAACCTATAGTGGATAAATAGAGCTCAAGTGAGAGGAAGAGCATTTTTAACAGCACAGTGCTGAGTGACCATGGAGAGAGATGCTTCTGGGAGGTCTTTAACCAAGAGGTTTTCTGGCTCTTGGGGTAGATTCAATCCAAGGGGTAGCCAGATGTGTACCTCTTCATAGGTCATTTCACTTGATCCAGGTTCCAGCATCGTCCATTTGCTCCTTCTACACTTAAGAGGCAAGTTTTGGTTGAGATAAACAGAATGAACACCCTGGGCTTTCTTTATTGCCCTGCATCACTCCACATACCCCACCTGAAGTCTCCAGCATTGAGTTCTGACACCAGCTCACCCCATGGCCTGTGGCATGTCCCTGCAGCACCTCAGTGCCCATACTGGTACCCCAGCACCACCCCTACCTCATGCAGAATCACAGGGTCTGCTAGGGTTTGTCCCACAGCAAAGCATCTCTCCAAGGCATGGTGGTGACAGAGTTATCTGATGATAGGTTAACACCTCCCTCAGAGTGTCACCAGCACGTCAGGTTGGGAACGCAGACCCCCATCGTTAGCTCCCTTCCTAATGAGGATTGCTGCTGACAGCTCCAGTGTGATGCCAGGGAAGGTCTGAGGGTGGGCTGGAGGCTCAGGGAATGTGGATGGGGTCTCAGGAGAAAGTGCTGGTGGTACCAAGAGCCCTGGGGGATGAGCTGCACCCAGACTCATGGTGTAATACAAATACAAACACCCTGCTGCTCCTGTGCAAATCACAGCTTCAGCCCAGCCCCTATTTTATCCCTGCAATAGGAAGGGTATAATCGGGGGGGGTTGCTGGGCTTTCACCCAACCATGTGCCAAAGTAGCATGTTGGGCACGCGGGACCATGGGGCAAACCTGACTGCACAGCTCTGGCCCATGCTGAGCAGCTTTCAGTCATCTTGTGATGGAAAGGCCACCAAAGAATAGGCAGGATACCTCTGTATATCTAACATTAATAAACTACATGACAAGCTGTTGATCCTACTAAGTATTGCAGGGGTTTATTGTATCCTGGGGGAGTTGTGGAAGCCACAGCTCCCCCAAAAGGAAACAGGCATTGCTAGAGTGTAGGTCTTATCTCAGGCATGGATTTAGGGGCAAACTGCTCATTGGAGACAGCAAAGTCAGGCTATATTAATAAGGAGCTATTTAGGGGTCTCAGTGAAGTGCTTGAACTGAGGTGAGCTGAATCCTCTCTCAGTGACAGCGCTCAATCAAGCACAATTACATTTTGGGGGCACTGGATGTTTCAGGGCATTTTGTGATTTGCTACAGAGACTTCTACCCTTTGATGTGGAATTGCCACAAGGTGATTTTGATGAGCTCCATGGAGGTGCAACCTCTCCACAGTTGCTCCTTGCTCACCCCATGCTGTACCAGCCCCAGCGATGGGTCCAGTTTCTGTCCATGGGAACACGGGACACAGATTTGTGCTGGCAGTGTACTTCTCATTCCCAACTCAAAAGCTTTGGTGCATGGCCGTGATATTTCACTGCCTTGTCGTAGCCTGAAGTAGCTCATCCTTCAAGTATTTGCTTCTTAAAGTTTCCCTTCCTCCTATGACCATCTGAAGAAGAGACACATCTCACACACAGCCCGAAGCCAAGCTAGTCAAAAGCACATTGCTGCAAAGGAAACCAGCTCTGGGCTGGGCTGAAGCCCTGGTGTCCTCAGTGCCACCTGCTGAGCATCAGACACATCATTCATTTCAGGTGGTGATGCCATGCTCAGGGCCATGCTCCAATGTGGCAGCCGGGAACTGCTCCATGATGGAGCAGCTAAGCCCTGGTTTAGTTCTTCCCACTGATCCACCAGCAAGGGCTCATCGATGCCCATGCTGCCAGGACTGGTGTGTGCTCTCCAGCCCAGCCTTTCGCTGGGAACATCACCAGCAGAACAGCAAGCAGATGTCATCCAAGATCATTCATACATATTTCATAGCGCCCGGTGAGAGACAGAGACCTCAGTGCTGGCTCAGAGCATATTACTGAGCACAGATAAATGCTTCTAATTGGGTTGGTGGCAAGGACAATAGTATTGACAGCAACAGAGAGAATAACCCGCTGCAGTTTATTTGCTTTGCTGTGGGTACCCATGCTAATAAAATGTAAACTGAGGGTGATGGATGGGACTTTGTGGAGAGTTTCTTCGCCGTCTTATTAGATTAACATAGAAACCTAAGCAAAGAGGGAGATGTTAGGGAATGAGCTGATGTCGGCAGCGATGAGCACTGCTCTGAGGTGCAGGCAGCAGTGCAGAGGGATAAACTTGTCATTAAGGCATTTGGTGCTTCCAGCCAGCTGCACCCAAACAGGAGTCATGGAGTGGGGAGGGCAGAGGGATGTTTTCCAGGAATCCAACCCATTTGCTGTTGGATTGAGCAACAATCACTGTGTTTATCATGGACACTGCGAACCGGGTGCACTCCTAAAGGGGTTCTGCTGCAATAAGAGCAAAAATCCCATTGTTCTCCACTGTCACCCATTGACAGAGATCCCAGAAAATGGGAGAAATGGAATGAATTGGGAGACAACACAGGACTCAGGAAGATTTTTAGCTTACTGTTCCCAGTCCTGCTGTGTATTCACCACACAGATTTCCCAGGGGCTGCAGTGCTGTCCCCGTGTCACCAGGGGTGATGTGACGCTTGATTCATTGCTGTTTGCAGAGCATTTTGAGGCCTTTCCTTGAAAGGAGCTTTTATTAAAGTTCCTGCATGCTAAGAACTGCCTAGGACTAATAAACACGGTTTAAGAGAAGTAATTTGGGGACATGACAGCAGCTTGGTTCTGTGTGCTTTTCGGCATATAATCACGTGTGTGTGCGTGTACGAGTGCATGTAGTTCACAAATTCTCCTTCCATTTAGAGGCAGAAGACTCCCATATGAGCGCAAGTGTTGGTATGGCAATATTTTATATGCAAGGATTAATCCTCTTTTCAAGCAGCCCGTTTATTAAAACCCGTTGAGTTTCAATTTTTGAAGCTGGTTCCTTGTGCTGTCATTATCCTCCTGCTGCAGCAGATTAGCGGATTGCTAGGAGGATGCAATTTGAGCTCAATTAATTCTGCTTCAAGTCCCAATTCAGTGTTGCTAAATAGCTCTCAAAACCTCTCATCAGGATGCACAGCACTCGGCTGCCTAGGGACTGCATGGTGTGGTCCTGCCTGGCTCTGCCCATCGCTTCCCTTGCAGCACAGGTCACGTTTGCACCATTACTCCTGCTTTGCTAAAGGGCTTCTACATGATTTTGTACTTGGGTTACTCTAAACTATCTCGTGTCCAGGGAGCAAACACTGAGCTGGTCTTGCAAGATACCAACCCCAGCATTCAATTATTCTTCTCTTCTGTACCACTGCTGTTAAATCAGTTAAAGCAGTGGAGCAATCATATTCGTGTCTGCTTGAATACAGCAATGAGAGGGAACGGCAGAGCAAAGCGGATGAAATATAAAGCAGTGGAATAAAAATAGTCTGTTCACAAGCCAGGGATGGGCTTTTTTAGGGTTTTTCCTTGGGTAAGACTTGCCTTGACTGTCATAAGTAGGATTAAACTAGGGCCTTGACTTAACCCACCGAGCCCAGAGCCTGCAGATCCTCACTCATGTGGTTTGGTTTACACGGGTGGAAATGGGGCTCCCGGTCTGTGTAAAGTGCACACTGCGTAAGGTCCCACTGGAGCAGAGCCATCGGCTGCTCCTTCCTCCAGGCAGGAGTTGTCTTTTCTTCATCAGCCTTTGCAAAACCTGCAATATGGGGCCCAGGGCCAAGACTATCCAAATCATTATTAATCTTGACCTAGTTTACAAGCAGGTATCAAGTCCATTTCCTTCATTCCTGTCCTTTCTCTTCCTTCCTTGCTCTCCCTCTTGTGCTCACAAGTATATACTGCACGTTCTCTTCCCTGCTTCCAGCCAGCATCAGTTACAATGAACCTTCCTTACTTTTTTTAGCAGAAATACAGACCTTATCACAGCATCCAGGAACCTCACAGTCTGCTGTATCCACTCTCACTGGATGCTCAAGAGAGGGGGGTTTAGGTACATGGAGGCCATCTAAGGCACCACCATCAGCACGAATATGGAGTAAATGACTCTTGTAGCTGCTTCTACTACTTTTATTTTAAGACAGGGAGGACTTCCAAAATTCAGACCATCTGAAAGAGAGAGGACTGGGGAAGGTCCATGGAGCTGTTTTCTTCGCAAGGGAGATGCAATGCACAGTGTTTCCAGCACTTGTGCAGAGGGAGATAAAGACGTGAGAGACTCATCACCCACAGCCTCCTCTCTCCAAACGCCCAAGCTCCATCACTGCAAAACCCACTCTGAATGGCCAGGTAGGACCATAGAGCCCAAACAGCAAAAGCACTTGGCCTAAGCTCTAAGACACTAGTAGAAACGCCCATGCTGCTGTCTTCTTGTTCATGCTCTTCTACATGTCTCAGGGGCTCATTTCTGTGTTGCCATACACCTCCCCATGTCCTTTTCAGCATCACCCCAGGGCAGCTACACTGAGAAAGTTCAGTCCTATAGCATCACTGCAAGAGGCAAAACAGACCAGACACTGACTTTCCTATTAACTGAGCTTTATGCTGTCATTTATGCCCAAGTAAGTGTGCACACAGTCCTTTGGAACTGGCAATGTTTTGCGCATGAGCCGAGGACTGTCCAAGGCACCGGCAGTGCAGATGAGCCTTTCTGAATACGTCTCTCCAATGAAAGGCAGAAAACACAGCTTGTTGAGAAATGTCAGCTTCAAAGGGATTCCCTGTGTGCATTCCAGACTCTTGGCCCATCAGACAGCAGCCTGAAATAATACTTGGTCCCTAAAGGTCAGCATCCATCACCACGGTGGCCCAGCCAGGAGTGAAGGGCACAGCTGAAGGATGTGCAGGCAAGGTTCTGCCACTGAACACAGGTGCCACACACCAGCAATCCCCTGCCAAAACACATCTGCTGCCTCGGCATGCTCTGTTTTCATGCCTGTTTTCATTCAAGGTGGGACAGAAAGCCCTGTCCGTGCTGCGCATCCGCATCTGACAGGGGTACCCAGCCTGCGGAGCAGAGTGGGCTCCAAGTGCTGATGGCACTGAGACTGAGACCTTCCTCCTGTGATGGATGGGGAAACCTTGGGAGAGATGCCTCCAGCTCTATGGTTGGTGTTTGAGTGCTCTGGACACGCTTACCTGAGCCCTATGGGGGGACCATGGCAGCATGGGGACAGCCAGTACCTTCTGCATTCAATGAGCTCAGGCTGTGACCTGCATCCCTGCACTGTCCCCTCTCACTTACACAGCCAGCAACTTATGCTGTCTTCCTAAATTCTCTCCATCCCTGCTATAAGTGGTATCAATGCTCACGGCCCTCTTGCGTGTCACACAGCTTGCACTTCAACACAGGGGTGTACTGCTTGTCTTTCCTAATGCTGTCCTTCATATATGGTGATATTAAAGTGTAGGATATCCTCAAGGATTTGCTCTTTGCCCTACACAGATGATATCCAAGCAGGGAAACCTGCACCCTCTCCACATCCTGCAGCACAATCCCTGGCTCTGGTGGGGCTGCACTGGGACAGGCAGCTCTGCATGGTGGCAGAGAAGCCAGGCCTGAAGCAGGGCTGAGGCTGACCCAGGGGCTTGTGGCACCTTATAGCTTGTGGGGCTTTGCTACCCCTCTAATGCAGCTGCACCTCAATGCAGCCCACCCTCAGTGATGCTCATCAGCCCCTTCTGCTTGCAAGGACCTTGCCGCGGCTGTGGGTGGTTTGTAGCTATTGACTGCAGGGAGCTGGATCGATACACAATCTGTATTGCCTTTGTGGCTGGGAAACCTCCAAAGCACAGTTAAATGATTGGACAGGCCCAAAGAAGGATGTTGCAGCTGGGGATCATGACCCCAACAGATGTCTGCTCCCAAGGGGCCACCCTGCCTTTCCCTACTATCCCCATGGGGTGATTCCCAGCTCATGGGAATGACTGTGAACTGCACACACGGGGTTCGGATGCCAGCACATGGATATCAGCTTACCATCCTGAGGCAGGACAGCCACCTGCATAGTCCCAGTAGGCTGTACCCTATAACTGCCACCTGGAATAATCTTCATTTTGAGCATGAATCCAACCTTGAAGCCTTTCAGATGCACGAGGTGAAAGCACCAAGACATCCAACATCACCAGTGCAAAGTCTGAGCTGCCCTTGCTGGGGCTGTACAGAGCTGCTTGGAAGCCAGAATCACAGCCTTTAACCCAAAGGGCTCTGCAGACCCCAGTGCCTTAAAAACTTCTCTTTACACATTGATTTTGCTGGGAGAACCCCAGGGCTTGGGGAGTTAATAAGAGCTGAACATGGAGGGAGATGGATGGTGCGGAGGGGCTTCAGTGCTACGCTTCCCTGCTAGAACTTCCAAGGCGTTTTTGCCAGCTTACGTCGACAGCTTAAGTCTTTCATCCGCTGCTGCGTCAGTCAAGCAGCAGCTCATAATGCCCAGCCCGTCTGGAAAGAGAACAGACAGCTTCCAAAAATCACAGCCCTGAGTCTCCACACCAGCTCTAGCGCTGGAGGGAGCTGAGCAGGCCTGGAGAAGAGGCAGGGGATGTAGGGGAAGAGCCGGCAGGGAGGAAGATAACTTTGGGCAAACAGGGAAAAGAGTGGATTAGTGGAGATTTTGGTGCCTTTTTAAATGGGAGCTCTCTGTGAAGCATTTTTCAAGGACCTTTCCCAGTGCTGCCATATCCCTGGAGATGATCTACCATCAAAATTGCAGTTACTGGTGCATGAAACCCCCCTTAAGCCTGGCTGATGCACCACCTTCCCTTGGTGACGGTGATGGAAAACTAGGATGCTGCCACCAAACCCTTTAAACAGGAGGCTCACAAGGGTTGACCCAAGGGTGAGGATCAGCTCCACAGCACCATCCAGACAGAAAAATCACCCAGTGTATCTCTAGAGCAATTAGATCCCAAAGAGGGTGATTTGTTAAGGCCATGGGTCCATCCCTTTTGTGCGGAGCCCAGACATCTGGCAGAAGCACAAGGGGCTGGTGGTGGCCGTCTCCATCCCCATTGCTGCGCTCACTGAAACACTGACCGTGATTCTCATGCAAATGGCTGGACGGTGAGAACAGATGTGAAACATTTGGTTCTGTTCTTGTTGGCTTGTAAAGAAATAATGCGACTGGAAGGGGGGAAAAGAGGGGCCAAGCAGGGTGTGGGGGGGGGAGAAAGTTTATAACAATGGTTCTCCCTTGGTGGCCTGAAGCGATGGAGTTTATGTCAGGCTGTGCCAAATCCATATCTCTGAGTGAATGGGACTAGCCCTGTCAAGCTTTGAGGTAGCGGCAATACACAGATATTATAAATAGAGGGAAGTGTAGGAGCTGTGTCATGTCCAGTGTGGAGCCATCAATCATCTCCTTCCCGTCCTGAGTTTATAGAGTGGTTTCTGACGGTACTTAGTTTACGCCGGCTGCGTGGACCGGCTGGAAAAGCTGACTGCATGCTCCAAGTATGTGGCGTTAGCTCCCAGGGAGCTCCGGTGGTGAGGTGCCCTGGCAGGTTCTGTTGATGTTAGCAGACAGAATGAACAAAACCCACCAAATCCACCAGCACAAAGAAACAGGGAAGTTGAAAACACAGCCTGGAAGGAGCATGGGATGTCCCTCACCTCCCTTCGCATGCACTTGTTCAGCATATGGGACGGGGAAACAGGGCTGACAGTGATACAGATGTATGATGATGCTCTGTCCTCTCTGCTGGTTTGGCTCTGTAACCACAGTTAGTGCTGTCTGTCAGCATGGGACACCCATCTACACATAGATGTGTCTTCAGTAACACATATGAAGCCCTTCTTCTGTGAACATCCATGCAGAGAAACCTGTGAAGAAACACACCCTGAGTGACAAATATGCATGACATATTTGCATAGAGCTTGCACATTGCATACATGCAGGTGCCCCCCACAGCCACATGTGTGCTCACACCTCCAGCTGCTATCCTGTGCATGCATTCAAGGCAAATGCTTATAGACAGACAAGAGCATCCCTTTGCATGCACACACACTGGGTCCTGAGCTTGATTTTTCCTTCTTCATCTCTCTGGGTACTTTAATCCAGGAAAAAAGAAGGCGAATCCCAAGGCTGAGCTTTTCCCACCTTCAGTAGTGACTGAGCCCTCCCAGCATCTTGCTGCAGATGACAGGTCCCAGGAGGGAAGGCAGGGCTCATGGGTGAACATGGAGGCCAGAAAGGGAGTAGAGAAAGTGGGAAGGAGGATCCTGAGGTTTGGGGCGCTGAGAAATGACATCTCTGGTTAGTGCATGGCAGACACAGAAGCCAAGAAGAGCCTTTGCTGGCTATCAGCATGTGCAGACTAACCTGACTTTGTCTCAGCCTTCTTCCCTAGGTAGAAGAGGTGACCGTGTTTCCTTGGGTTCGTCCATCTGGGGCTGGTTGGGTGGACCTGCCTCCATCCAACCCCTCCACTTCTCTTAGCCAAACCTCACACGCAGCTGCATTAGGGAAAGGTCTGTGCTTATGTTTTGTGAAGCACTAGAGACCATGTTTTGAAACAGCCGAGCTGACGACTGCCTGCGCAGCTCAGTAATTACACACTCAGCGCCGTGCTCTACATGCAAATTAGGCCTAAAATGACACTGGGATGCTGTGCTCCCAACTTGTCAAGAGCTCAGTCCTGGGACTGCTTCCAAACCCCTCCAGTGCCTGGGATGCACTTGCTGGCTGGGGGAAAGCTATCAGGTCATGAGTCGCATCCCGCTCCAGTTGTATCCAGACCTTATCCCAGTGGGGCAACGGGCTTATCCATGAGTGGGTGTGAATCCCAGTAAACACCGCAGCAGGTGGGTGCAGATACGCTGCCAAATGCATAACAAGGCAGATTTCCCCCATCCCAGGATTTTCCTGGTGGGTTTAATGCAGCCGCTGCTCTGCCATCATCCAGCCCCATCCCGAAGCCTCAGTGAGTTATCCAGGCGTGACTTCATCCACTGCTGAAGCACAACTGCCCCAGAGCTGGCAGTGAGTCTTAGCATCGCCTAGCAGGAGCGCGGGATGTCTGAGGATGGGATGCTAAGAATACAGTATTGAGCCCAAACTCCTGGGGTGATGCAAGCAGGCCAAATTTCCCATACAAGGCAGGAATGCGCATCTCCCGATCCCTGTTCCAGCAGGAACCAATGCTGTGTTACTGCTTTGCTTCCTTTTAAAGTGCTCTGTTCAGCCCAGCAAAGCCAGTATGTGGAGCTGTCAGCAGCTCAGCTCAGCCAGGATGGAGCGGGAGCAGCAGTGCAGGATAACCTGGGAAGGGGGGCAGAGCCTGTGCCCTTCCCCTTGGCAGCCCCTCAGGATCTGCTGGCTTGCAGGGGTGCACCATTGCCCTTCTCTGCCTGCTGGTTACCCCACAGGGCTCAGTGTTTAGCACCATGGGGCTCTGGGCTCAGGTCCTGTCACTGGACCGGTTGTTTCCAGCTGTGGTTTCAGCCCTCCTGAGTGGAGGTGGGATGTTCCAAAGGGATCTTATGGAAAGAGCAAGCCATGAGGCTCATATTGGTGCCTCCACTTGCAACACCCACATGCACCGTTGTTGTACGAAGAACAAATTATCCCTTGCTGTGAAGGGAGGAGCTCATGAACTTCACACCCAGCCCTTTGTCAGTGGGTCTCTGGTTCTTCTGTCCAGCACTGCTGACCTGTCCCAGCCCTTCAGGAGCCCAGTTCAGTCCACGATGCTTTCCAAGCATTGCTTGATATCCAGTGGAGACCATTAAAAGACTGGCCTTAACTTCAGAGCTGCTCGGCTAAGCCTTTGCAGAGAGCCGAGGCTTTGTGCACTCCCTCGTGAGGAACAAAGTGGACCAGGATGTGAGCATGGGCAGCTCCCATCTCCACTTAGGGAGCACCTTGTCCCCCAGTCTGGTCCTTGGGGTTGTTTTCTCTGGCCAATATGACCATCTTGGACTAAGAAAACCTCATCCAGAATAGATACACTATGGATATATAGATGTAGATAGATCAAAGCGAAGCCTTTCTCCACAAAACACACCTATTTCCCCAAAAGCACATTTTTAACAGAAAGAAGTTCTGTACAGTTCAAACCAGCCCTTCCCCGGGTATTTAACACAGAACTATAAACGTAGATTTAGGGTTTAATTTTCCCTGTATTGTTTTCATTGTCTGGCTTGGCACTTCTTTAAAAGTGGAGAATCATATTAACAAGCAGAAAAGGCCCGGAAGGTATTTACTGTTGTTCCACCCTGTAGCCAGTCACAACTGTATCAAACCCAGCACTATGAAGCACAGAGCACACAAATAAAAGGAGACACAAACAAAGGTAATAAAAGAGACAAGTATCTGTTTCAAAAGCACTGGGAGAGCAGCAGGAGTGTAACTACTTCATGTTCCAGCTAATATAGCTGTCTGGAGTGATCCTCAGAAAGCTATAGCAGGGAGCAGTTTATGGCTTTCCCTTGGAGAGCTCTTGTAAATATTTGCCTGCAGTGGCTGAGCACCATTGGGAATGCTGGGGAGGTGTTCATCATTCCCGTTTGCCAGCCCAGCTAATGAACCTGCTGTTTGGGATGTCCGTACAGCGCACCCAGCACTGTAGGCATGGATGTAGACAGGGCATCACATCGTTCTCAGGATGTGCCTGATGCTGGGTTACTCCGAGAGTGATTTTTCCATGGGTGACAATGCATAAGCACTCTCTGGGAGGAACAGCTCGCTTCAGGTGTGCTTCTTTCCTGTGTATGGATTTGGGCTGAGCATGGTGCATCCCCATCTCTACTGCCTGTGCTCTCCAGATGGAAATCCATTGCTTTCCACAGCCTCTTGCCACCTGGGAAGGGATGGATGTCATTCCAGCCAACACAGAATGACCTGATTCCTCTTTCCATCTGATAAAGGCCAAGATGAGAGCTGGCCTCATCATTCAGTTCCCTCAATGTGCCACCCCACAAGGGATCTCTCAGACCACTCCACGCATTTGCTCTTCAGGCTCACAGCCCTTTGCAGCCAAGTGACTCTCACTATGCCACCCTGGTACCATCCTGCCTTATGTAAAGGGGTTCTTTGCCTGCTCTTGGGGTGCACCAGGGGGGCTGCAGCCATTATCATGGTGCAAGCAGCTTCCTTTCTGCACAGGATGGGTTGCTGCTCGCCCCTGGGGTACATTGCTCATGACTGCAATACATCCCATATGCCTTGTGTGGTTTGGATGACTGAGGAATCCCACAGATGTGGTGCCGGTGCAGATGCCAAGCTGATCATCCCAGTGAAGCACCAACGCTGCTGCATTCGCCCTGCATGACTCCACTGCCTCCCAGCCTGTCCCACCAGCACAGCACCCTGAAGCAGTGGTAGGTCACCAGAACCACAACTGGGAGCTGTGGCTGCCCTGAACAACGTGATCAGTCCCACTGGCCCTGGAGGGTCCTTAGCCAATTCCAGTCTTTGGGATACACTGATGCAGCTGCTTTTATGGGAGGCTGAGCATTAACAAGCTGCAGAGGCCCTCCAGATAAATCATCATCCCATATATCTCGGGGAAGGACAAACAGGGATCATTGGAAATCAGCCCTTTTGCCCCCAGATGATATTGTGCATGACAAAGCGCTGTGCTCCAGGCTGTGCTCTCCTCTCCTTCATGGCAGAGGCATCACCCTGAATGTGCTGGCCAAGCTGGGAAGGGCAGATCCAGAAATCAGGCCCCTGCCACGGCTGGCAGCTCCATCGGGGCTTTGGATCCCATTCAGTCTCCTACTCTTACCGCTTCTTATTAATTCATGCTCCCAATCCGAGGCTTCCCAGATGTCCTCACATGCTGTGCCAGCTCTCTAATCAAGTTGGCCCATTCTCCATCCCCCTGGGCAGGAGGTATCAGGTACAAGGTGGTCAGAGTGCCATGGCCTGACATCAGGCAACAGGATACATTGCCTCCTGCCTCAGCCAAAGCAGGACTAAGATTTCATCCTCTTCCTGCTCACAGGTCTGTTTGCATTTGGGGAGCAGGCATTGTGTATTCTGCTGCAGGCCAAGTCATTTTGTCAGGTTGAGTGAGTGCAGGCTGAATATACTGCCTCAAAACTTTTTCTATAGGCTCTATATGACATTTCCTGTGGATATTCTCATTCTCCAATTAACTCTTCAGATATTAAAACCAAAAGAAAAATCCAGGCCCTACATTTCTAATGTCTATGGCTCAGTGTTTCAGGAGAGCTTCTAACAAAACTCCCAGCACTGGAGATGCTGCTCAGCTCTCCAACATACCTCCAGCACTCACCTCTACCCGCTCAGCCCCCAGGGTGATGCTCCATAGGGATGCAGCTCCCATTCCCAGTGCTCATATGGCTCCACCACTGCCCTGTGCACCCTCAGCGCATGCTGCATCTGATGAGGGCTCTGCAGATCCCATCAAGGAAAGATCACAATCCCTTTATTAATAACATGGGAGTATCTGGCTGGGACCTCGCTGTGCCAGGCTCTGTGCATCCATGTGCTCTGCCCCATAAGTGGAGCCAGAACCCACCTGGGAGCCAGACTGCACCAACACAAGGCCACCGTCCACCCCAGGGCTGCCCAGGTGACAGCAGTGGCTCATCCCTGGCTCCACACTGGAGCACTCCCCATCATTCTACCCCACACCACACCTCACTGGCTGCCCATCCCAATGGCTCTCCAGGACAATGCATGTCCCTACAATCTGAAGGCATAAAGTCCTTGAACTTCCTGTGTGATTTCAAGGGGGGGAAAGCCCAGGAGATTACCAAGATCAATAGAGGATTTGGGTAAAACAGGACCCGCCATTGACTCCTCCCTCTCCTCTGGGCTCTCAGATCCTGGCTGCTGCTGGCCTGTCCCCATTAGCTATTGTTCCTATTCATTTTAGATGAAGGGGCTTTTGTTGTAGGAGCCCATTCGGGGTCACATCGCCCCTCGGTTATCAATCTGTTTCTCTCTCCTCTATCCCATACTCCATCTCCCCGGTACAATGGGATGTTTTCTTCGGCAGCAGCTTCCTGACAGGCAGCGGTTCCCTTTGCCTTCAGACCTTATAATCACTTGTTAAGCTGTGCTAGCCTCGGGCTCTCCGGTCCCTTTTCCACCATACTCCCAGTTTAACCCCTGATCCCATCTGTGCTACGGGTCACTAGGAAAAGGGAAAAACTACAGCGGTCCCAGTGGGACTGGTGCAGGCTGAGCATGCAGGAGGCATCCAAACTGGAAGCCTTCCCTTTTCCTAATTGTACAGGAGCACCTGGAAATATCAGATGGTGGAAGCAAAGTCTTCAGCTCTTGTTTGCCAAAGGGACAGCATCTGGGTTGCTGATTTTAAGCTTTTGCAGACTCGCTTGCGGACGGGCTCCCCTGCTGTGCGGGTCTGTCTCCTTGGTGTCCCACGCAGGCATCCCAAAAGAAGGGAATCCCACAGTATCCCATTTGGAATACAAAACCTTGCTTGGCTTCAAACTTAAACAAAGGAGATTTAAGTTAGGTATAAGGAAGAAGTTCTTCACTATGAGGGTGCTGAGGCACTGGTACAGATTGCCCATGGAAGCTGTGGCTGCCCCATCCCTGGAAGTGTTCAAGGCCAGGTTGGACACAGGGGCTTGGAGCAAGCTGCTCTAGTGGAAATGGTCCCTGCCTGTGGCAGTGATGACCTTCAGGTCCTTTGCAACCCAAACCATTCTGTGATTCTATTCTATGATTCTAATGGGCTGCTGGTGGTGGTGGAGGGGGATTTTGGCACTACTGTGCTGGGAGAAGAGCCCCACTTGCTATAGGAAGTAGCACCAGGAATGACTCGTGCAGCAGAACATTCCTCGGGGGAAGGCAGGAAGGGAGCAAGCACTGAAACAATGAACAGATAAAAGAGAAAGGAACAGCCAAGCAAGGTAAGGAACAAGTGCAAACAGGACCACGGAGGAGAGCCTGCCAGGACCATCCCCATAAGCCCATGCCAGCAGTGGGGCTGGTGCCAGGGAGCTGGGAGTCATGGGCACAACGCACAGCCCTGCAAGCTGGGGGGGATGCACTCACCATTGCCCGCCAGCCCACAGGGAGGGTCATTGCAGGCCCACAGTGGAGCATCCCTGGATCCTCAGGATCCCACCACCCCACTGCTGCCAGGGGATGCTGGTGTCTGTGATGGGGTATAGGAAATGCTTTGGGATAGGCAGATTGATCAACACAGCCGGGAAGGAAGGAGGCTGCACTCAAAACATTGAGATGTGTAAGAGGCTGAGTGAAATGGAAAGCATCTTTTGCTCCAAGCCTTTAAGTCATTATAAACCCCCTCCATGTTATCCCTGAGAAAGGACTATTTTTTTGCTAAAACAGGTAAATTCCCAGAACTGGATGTCATGATGTCAGCCACCCAATTTTTCTGGCTTTATAGCACAGTGCTCACCAAACACTCTTTGTACAGAAACTCACCTAAAAACAAGGACAAAACCAGTCTGCTCATGGAACTTCATGGTTGCAGCTGTACTGGCAGAGCCCAGAGCAACACAGGGCACGGAGGGCTGAAACTATTCACTGTTTTATTGCCCTTTCTCCCAGGTAAGACACCTTCCTTCCGGAGAGCTGCTCCTGGCTGCTGGAGCCACCGGTGCCTTCATCCCCAGCAGGCAGAAACGATGAGTCAGGTTCTGAAACAAATCACAGCATCGCCTTAAATATCATGGGGCTGTTTTAAATACAGCTATATTTAGCTTTACTGCTTTCTAGACACCAAAACTTTTAAAATAGACTCTGGTCATATTTTCCCTAGGCAACTAGTGACTTTTTAAAGGAAAACTGAGATTCTCACCAGGATTTCCAGGAAAAGAAGGCAGCGAACGTGAGTGCTGCGATGCGATCGCAGCAGTTCCACACACATCATCCCCCTGCACCCCCTTCACACTGATTTCGCTTCTCTTTTCTTGTTTTCTCTGCTTGAAATGACCATTTATTCAAACAGAAAATGCAGCATTGTTCTAAGTGCATAGGAAAAAAAGTATCATAATAAGCAGCATAAAGAAGTCAAAGCACTTTGCATTGATCGTGCTCCTTCTACAGGGCCCACTCCAAAGCCCATTGATGTCAGCAAAGTCTTTTCATTGCCTTCAATGAGCTGCGGATCAGAGCACAGATTTATAAAGGCATTTAGGCTCCTAATGATGTAAGTAGTTGCCTAGAGGTGTTAGGGGCCTAACCTGCTTATAGCCTTTTGTAAACCGCACCAGGCATCTACTTACATGTTGAAGCACTGAAATACCTGCAATGCTACAGTATCTTGAAGTCACCAAACACACCGAGCTGGAATTACACTCGTCAATGTGAGATAAAGTGATCTGGCAGCGCTGCAGCT
The DNA here is from genome assembly GCF_033783945.1 of Neopsephotus bourkii. NCBI lineage: Eukaryota > Metazoa > Chordata > Aves > Psittaciformes > Psittacidae > Neopsephotus > Neopsephotus bourkii. Next base: position 7,695,807 of record NW_026902223.1, read on the forward strand.
GGGGTGGGTATGGATTTGGAAATGCATCTATTCCAGATAAGTTGCTATGCTTAGAGAAGAAAAATGTCATAAAGTTGGGAGAAGATCTAATAGAATAATTCACTGCACATAACATTTGTTATTAATTTTGGCCTGTTTACTATTTGGAAACCCATTTTTATTAGCCAGCCAGCTCTGCAGATGGCTGATTATTATTCATTGCAATCTCCCCCCCCTTTGCATTGAATAATTTGTGGCTACATCAGCTTTATTCCCAAGTAGTGGAAGTTTAATTCCTCAGCTTGGTCCGCACCAAACAGCAGGGAGAAAAAAGAGACCGAAGTCAAGTGTTTCATGTGCAAGTTTGTTTAAAGATTCGATGTTCTATGACAAACATTTCAAATTAAAAGGACATTCCCACAGGCAATGAAATAATGAAGCCCTGAGAATGGGGCAGCCGAGGCACGAAGCTGATAGTGATTTCCACGTTTTATGTACTCTCAAAGGAGGAGAGCAAATTGTAAGAGCAATATCCTGTTGTGTTTGTAGATATTTCCTACCAACTGTGGGCCGGATTCTGCAGCCAGCCATGGGGTAATGTGTTCAAATCAGTGGGGAAAAGCCCTGTTTCAGGGCTTTCTGTGCTGTATTCAGTACTGTGCTTGATGCAACTGTTGGCTGTAACACTGCAAGTGTGTTTAACACCCATGTCAGTGGTTGTGCTGGTTTTTAGGGGGACTGTTCTCTGTGAAGGTGTGGATTTATCATCAGGCAAATCAGGAACTGGTGTTCAGGTACCAGAGGGATGGAGGGGGGAGTGGTTCAAAACTGTGTGGATGGACGGAAAGGTGAGCAGAGGGTGCTCAGATGGACACCGCGGTCTCATCACCCTGCACAGGCTTCACAGAGAAGTCCGGTGAGCCTGGAAAGTCAGGCAGCATCTAGAGAGAAGCTGTAGAGCTGAGATCTCCCCTCTGCCCCAGGGGACACCACTCTAACCCCTTGGAACAGCCTCCGGGGCACCCTCCGGACATCCCCGCATCCTTCTACCTCCCCCGGGGAACAGCCTCAGGGTACCCCTGTGCCCTGCAGGACCGCCTCTGGGACATCCCCTCGTACAGACCCGCATCCCTCTATCCCCCGGAACAGCCTCCGGGGCACCTCCGCACACCTTAGGACAGCTCAGCACCCTTCTATGCCCCAAAACAGTCCCGGGGCATCTCTCTATCCCCACGGACAGCCTATGGGCACCCCTTAATGTCCGGGGCACCTCTACATCCCTCTATCCCCCGGGCACCCTTCAATTCCCCGGTACAGCCTCCGGATCCCCCTTAACCCCCCGGGGCACCCCCGGTACAGCCCCGCACCCCTCCACCCCCGGTACAGCCTCCGGGACATCCCCGCACCCCGCTCCCACCGCAGCACCGGGGCAGCGGCTCCCAACGGGGCCGCCCCCCCCCCCTCCTCGCCCGCCCCCGGCTCTGCCCCCGCCCCGGTCCCGCCCCGCGCCCGGCGATGTCTCCGCCGAAGTTTGCCGCGGCGGCCGGCACGTGGGAGCCCCGCAGCGGCGGCAGCGGCTCCCCTCGGTACCGTTCCCCCCCCGCCTCCACGGGGGATGCCCCCCTGAAGCGCCGCCGCTTGTCCCCCGCGCTTGGGGATGCGGCAGCGCGCAGCCCCCCGCCACCGCGGAGCGCTGCGCGGAGGGGCCGCGCCGGGGGGCGGCCGCGGAGCATGGCCAGGGCGCCCGGCCGCCGCCTCGGGGTAGCATGGCCGTGAGCGCGGCGGCCGCCCCCGCCGCCGAGCCGCTGCCCCGCAGCATCTTCAAGAAGTTCCTGGTGATGCTCTGCTCCCTCCTCATGTCCCTCTACGTCTTCTACTGCTTGGCCGACCGCTGCCAGACCCTGCCCGGACCCATCATCGCCGCCGGTGCCGCCTCGGAGGAAGAGGAAGGCGGCGGCGGAGGGTACCTGGGGGGCTCGGCCGAGCTGCCCCCCTGGCAGGCGGCGGCGGCGCGGCGGAAGCGGCTCCTGCAGCGGCTCAAGCAGCGGCGGCGGCGGCAGGAGGCGGCGCCGGGCGAGGAGGTGCCGGCCGGGGGCGGTGGGAGCCGGGCGGGCGGCTCGGGCGGCGGCGGGGGCAGCGCGGTGGGCACGGCCGGCTCCTTGACGCTGCTGCTGGGCGAGGGCTCCAAGCGGCTGCCGCAGGCCATCATCATCGGCGTGAAGAAGGGGGGGACGCGGGCGCTGCTGGAGTTCCTGCGGGTGCACCCCGACGTCCGCGCCGTCGGCGCCGAGCCCCACTTCTTCGACCGCAACTACGAGCGGGGACTCGCCTGGTACAGGTACGGGACGGGCTGGGGCGGGCGGCGGCTCCGCCGCGGGGCCGGGCTGCGGCTATGGCCGAGCCGGCAGTGCCCCCCGCTGGCCGCGGGGACCCTCCGCTGCCGGTCCCCGGGCTCCCTGACCCACAGCCCCGCTGCCCCAAATCCTCCTCCCCTCCTGTCCCATCGCTGCGCCCCGAAGCCTCGTCCCTGCTCCCCATACCCCCCCCGACTGCCCTACCTCACTCCCCAGCCTCGCTTATCCCAGTCCCCGTCTCTGCTTCCCAGTTCCCCGTTCCCCAGGCGCTCTTCCCCCTGCCCCTCTCTCCACCGCTTCTCCCGTCCCTGATCCCAAATGCTCCAGCCCCCCTTTCCACCCCACACACCCTCCTCCCTGCTCCCCTCCACCCCATCCCCTAATCCCTTCCTAGCCCTGTTCCCCCACAGCCCTCCTGCTTCGCGGGTGCCCCCCTGCAGCCCTGGGTGTTCCCTTCATCGGGGGGAAACCAGGCAAGGGGAAGAGCAGTGGGTGCCCCATCACCCTGGGGACTTCATGGAGATGCTGAAGCAGAGCTAAGTCCCCCCCAGGACGAGCACAGACCCCCCCCCAGTGTCTTGCTGCTCCCCAGCTTTTCTCAGGGATGGGGCTTTGTAAAGCTTGTGGCTCATCCTGACTCCCCTTGCAAAGCATCTTCTCATTGCCTCCTGCAGCCCCCAGCCCGGTAGCAGCAGCTTTCCCATATTCAGTGTGGAGAAGAGCCCTATTCCCCATGCAAATGTTCCAGCAGCCCCAGTAATGAGTAACCAAGAGCAGTTCCAGGAGCCCAACCTTGCCTAAGCAATGAGCAAAAAGGTAGATGGGGTGGTTCTTTTCAATTAATTAGTGTTTCATTAAACCAAATTAAAGGTATCCCCTTTAATACAAGATGGTAAACGTTAAAGCCAAGGGGCAGGATTCTCATTCGGATAGTTTAGACGTTTTCCTTGCGTGTGTTAAAGTTAAAAGAGGAGCAGATTCCGATGGAAAGGATTGGTTTGGGTGGGGGCAAAACTGCCTTTTTCTGTGTTTGTGGCTTTCTTGAATGAACAAGCAAAAAAGGAGAGGATTTAGGTACTCCCGGAGCTTGTTTTACTCTTGTGGTAAGCCCAGCTATTAGGGCTGATTTTGGCTCAGTATTTGAATGCGGAGTAGGATAGTACTGACGGTCCGAGTGTTTATGTAAAAGGCTTAACACGTGGAAGCGATGAGGTTCCTTGTGTATCCGGCAGTGTCAGGAACACGCCGGGATTCTGCAGGCAGCACTGTGGGCTCTTTGAGAGGGAAAGCTTTCCTTTCGTGTGGGCTGAAGCTGTCTACAGAGCGGTATTTTTAGTGCGCGCCTCTCCCGTTTACCACGCGCTGACCCTGTATCGGGGAGGAAACGTCTCAAACCGGAGCTGAGAAACCTCAGGGACTTTAATCAAGCCTTGGCTTTGAAAAATAAACGCGCGGCTGTGGGGTGGCATCGGCTGAAATGGATGGTGGGGATGAGGAAAAGCTCATTTATCAAAGATGCTCTGCGAGCCTGGAGGAGCAGATGGCAGTGGGATAGACACTCTTCTGGGAGCTGCCTGAGCAAGGAGCACAGACCTAGACAGAGGAGGAGCCACAGGCGTTTAGGGCATAGTACATGGGGTAGGGGATTCAAGTTTTCCAGGGGTTTGGTCTGGATCTTGCTGTTCTTACTCATTCGAGGTGCTGCCCTGCGCGCTGTTTGTGTAATCGTTATGCCTTAGCGTGCGGTGCATGAGCTCTCCCATTAATTGCCGCAGTTTGTTTGCTCTGGTATTTGATGTACTGAATTTCATCACTTTATTTGAGTTTTATTAGCCCTGTGGAGCACAGTGAATTCTTTGTATGGGCTTATTCCTTTGAGACCTAATCTTGCTGGCTTTGCTTGTGTGAGTAATCTTTACTAACACACAGAGTCCTGGCGCGATGGCAGCGCTGTGGTGTCAGCCCGCTGGTAACCAGTTACCACCCTGTTAGAAACACTCATTTCTGTGTCTCTCCATGGGTTTACTGCAGTCTTTGCTGAGGGTTCAGTGGTGGGGAAATGGCCAGATGTTTGCCAGGGGTCCTGACTTCTTATCTTTGACATCGGAGGCTTAGGTTTCACGTGCAGTTCTGTTTCCCAGCAGTCAGACTAAACAGCATCATTACAAGGTATAAACACTTGGGTTTGCTTTCAGCACCCGCAGGAAGCCGGCGCAGGCAGTGAGCGCCCTGTCCCAGGGAACAAAAAGCTCCTGGCTGTTTGCAGTGATGTGGGATGCAGATGGAGAAGAGCCAGCCAGCCTTCATGGGCAATGGTCAATGCCATCATCACCATGGGCTGTCACAGGGATGCCACATCAGGACTATAGCAGGGTGGCATGAGCGGGACCGCAGTTCCTCCTGGAAACAAAGAGCAGCTCCAGTAACAATTACTTGTCATATGTGAGGGTGGATAAATGGGGCTGAGCTGTGGCTGCAGCAGCAGGATGATGCTCCCAGAGCGGCTGGTTTGATGTGGTACCCATAGGGCAGTGGCTCAAAGGCAGTCACGTGGAGGTCCTGTCACTTACTGCTGTGCCACACAAGGCACGAAACCACTCTGTTGAATCAAATAGTGTAATTGCTCGGCTCTTACAGCCTGAGCTATGCCTGGGTGAGGAGGCAGTTGTCCTGCAGAGCCTGAGTTTATGAAACCCCAAGCTCAGTGATGGAATTTGGTAAAGCACGACACCTCTGGGCATGGGTTTGGGTATCAAGGGAAGCTGCGTGCCGAAAGCTGCTTTCCCAGTTTCAGGCTCGCAAGTCCTCTCTTCATACAGAGACAAAAAGAGGGAGGGAGCAGCCCACAATGCTCGCATTGACTTCCCAGCACAGAAACCTCTGCTCCAGCCCTGAACAAGGCTATTGAGCTAACAGGGTTCAATAGCAGGTGAGCATGGGTTTTAATACAGTTCAACTGCATCCCCCACCCCAATACGGCTATATACAGCCTGAGGAAAACTCCCAAGAACAGGGGCTAAGCCAATCAAGTAGAAGAAATGTCTGGATTAAAACCAGAATCTGTATTTGCAAGCGATATTGTGAGCCTGGCTGGTTCCCTCTGATCCTTTGTTAGTCTCGCACTGATTGAGCTGCCTGTTGGAATGTCATTATCCTGTCAGTCACCCCAGGAACATTTATTTCATATGGTTTAATCTCCCTGGCTCTGTAGCACCGATGCCAATTTCACTAGAGCGAAGCCAAGCTAATGTCATTAGATTACACCCCATCCAGGGGAAGATGAAAGATGATTCAAAGTTACTCCGTCAGGTTGGGAGTTAAAGTATCGCTCCTCCCTGGTGCTTCCAGAGCTGGGGAGTTCTGTCTCCTAATTACTGTCCTCCTGGGATTTCGCTCCAAGGCTTTTTCTTTCTAATCCAGGCAGTCACTGATGTTTCTGAGTCAAAGGGAACAGAGAACATCTCGGCTGCTGAAGAGATGGGATGGGAGAGAAGGGGATTTGTTCAGGGATGTGCTTACAGCAGCTGTTAGCAGCTGTATCCCATCCTCTGTGCCTCAAATCATGGTGAAATCAGAGCCCTGGGGATGGAGGAGTTGGGCTGCTCCGGTCCCAGGGTTTTGTGGTCACTAATTCAGCAGCACAGTCTGTGAGTGCTTTGTAAGCATAGAAGTGAGGCTGGGAGCATAGGTGTAGGGATGAGAGACTTCAGGGGAGCGAGTACCATTCCTAAAAGGTGGAGCAGGACTGGATGGCCATCAGGAGGAAAGACCTTGTTGCAAGCCCCTCTGTGTGAGGGAGATGCTGTAGCAGTTGTTGCCTTGAGTTGATCTCCCCGGCCTTTCTCCATCCATCCTTGCAGCCCCTGCAAGAAACACCAAGGCTTTGGCTACGTGTGCCCGACCCAGGACATGGATTGTGCCTTTGGACATGGAGTTGAGCTGGTCTGGGTTTTCTGCTCCCTGCTGTGTGCACATCTGCTTGTAGGAAGGTCTGGTTTAGCAGCGCCTGCTCCTCATCTCCTAAACACATCTGAATTGCAAACAGCATCAAGCACAGCCTACAACAGTTTCTTGGGAAACTGCAGCCTTGGACAGCCACATGCTGAAGGGGATCAAGGTCCTTGTTTATTTATTAGCTGTGTAATCAGATACCTCCCATACTGAGCTCATGGTGCCAGGTGCTGTATAAAAAGGGAACAAAAGATGGTCTTGGCCCCAAAGCACGGGTAATTCACTGTAAACAAGAGGTGGAGATAGGCACAAAGACAAGGGAGTGTGTGTCAATTTGTTGGGGAGCATGGGTCTTCTGGCCAAGAAGTTACTGGGGATGGAGGATGAGGTGGGTTTATGGGTGGTTGAATGGACCTTTCCTTCCTGGGGAAGAGCAAGGGCGAGGAGGAGGTCATTGAAAATGCTGATGCGATCAGGGCTGGGGCACCAAGTCTGTTATAAAGACAGTGACTGATTCTGGTGCTCACGTGCTTTGCTGCTGCCGTTGTGCGTGATCTGGACTCTGATACTCCAAGGTTTTATGGTAAAGATGTCTTAGTGTGCCTGTTCACCCATCAGTGAAGTGGGAGAGGAGCCACTGCCCCGTGCTGCAGGGATGTAACAGCAGGGACATGACTATGGCACCTCTCTCCAACCCAGACATGAGGAGCTGTATGGAGCTTGCCAGGCTGTGCTGTGGGTTAAATAACACCCATAGGAGGTGAACCCCATCAGAGCTGCTGGCAGAGGTCCTGCAGCCTTGGCACAGTCTTGGCTTGCTGTCCTCTTGTGGACTGCCATCCAGTGTGCACACCTAATGGATGGCACTGTCCAGGCATGTCCATCAATGTCTGACTGCAGAGCTTGGTCTAGGCTCTTTCCCCTCCTTAAATAAGCCTCAAAAGATTATTACTTTTGGTAGTTCTTTTAAGCACTTTGCATCTATATGTATCACTTCTGTTTTCTGTTAATACAGGAGCTCATATCCAGGGTTGATGTTCATTCCTTATGATGGGGTAAGCTCCTGAGTTGGTGTATGAGCAGATGTCAACCCCGCTTCTAATAGAGCATCAAAACTTAGATGTGTATTGGACTCTTCTCTTAACACTGGTCTCCACAGGATTATACCAGGGTGGTTCAGAAGTCAGTAGACCACATCCTCCTCTTCAGTACTGCTTCATGCCCTGGTCCTTGGGGCTCAGGAGGCTGGAGAGGATCAGCACCTTCCCCATCCACCCCATGACTCTGCCTGGCTCGGGGGTGCTGGGAAACGGGGCTCTGCCTGCTGGTGCTGAGCAATGTTGAAAGTATGGCCTCGACTGTCCAAGGTTTTGTCAGTTGAATTCAGAGCCAGGTCCCATGAAAAGCAGCACAAAGCTCCAGCTGCTGAGAGCCCATTTATGGCAAAGATTATGATACTCTGCAAAGCAGCAGCAGATTCACCAAGCTTAAACCACTGGTCCCACTTTAAGGCTGGACCTTGCAGATCCCCACCTATGCATGCAGCCTGTCCTGCCATCAGCCCTGCTGCCTTCAGGGAGCAAATTCCATCAGGTCTGGGGGCTGAGGCCGTGCTCTGCCCACACCATCACCACCACTGTGTCTGTTCACTGCAGCTGAGCTAGGGTTTCACCCGACCTTTTGAAGTCTATAATAAGAGCAGTTAGGTCTGGGGAGGGGGAAGGGAGTTGGTGCCTTTCCAAAGGGTTCAGAGCAAGCAACAAGTGATCAGACAACCTGAGAATAGCCCCCTGCGAGCCCCCTCCCTGATGCAGGCATTAAAGCTCCTGTGCTGCTAATGATGCTTTTCCCCTGGAGAATATGGAGGTAACCCAAACTGTTTTCACAGGCAAACAGCAGGGACTGGCGAGGGGGAGCAGGGGAGGTTGTTGTGGCCATAAATCCTGGCAAATTCTCATTACTTGGGGGTATTATGGAAGGGAAGTGGATTAGGTTGCAGTTAAAGTTGTGTTGCTGGAGCTGGGTAGCGGGATCTTACCGCATTACAAAGCCCTGTGTGGTCAGTGGGGCTGTGCATGCAAAGTCTGTAGGATCGGGACCATCCTGGGGGTAGTGACAGTGTCCCAGTGTCTCTGCCTGTCTCCTATGTAACCAGCCTACTAGGAAATCCAGTTTTCCATGGTTTGGAATTCAACATGTTTACCTCCAGCCTGCGCCCTCCTGAGCCCTTATGACTCCCCAGGGTGGGGGGTATGTGAGTGCCTTCAGTGGGAATATGAATAGAGTTGCTTAAGGAAGTGAATTATTCCTGGTGTTTCTTTCATCGAATGATGTGGCTATGCAGAAGGGGATCTCTGAGCAGAAGAAATCACTAGTTCCCTTCGTGCATGGCAAGAGCATCCCTCTTGCTTCCTGGAAGTGAGGAGGCTCCTAACGTGCTCTTTCTGCTGCAGCACCATCTGTTGCAGAGATGGGAAGAACCCTGCTCAAACTCCCCCAGCTCCAGCCTGCTGCTGGGTGTATCTCCATTGGGAGACAGAGAAGCTTCCCATCTCTGCCCCAGGGGAGCACTGGAAACCTCATGGGGTTGTTTCCCCACTGTTGAGCAGCCATGTCCATATGAAAATACCACTCCAAGCTTCCGGACACCTTTCTTGCACAAACCCGTGCAGATTGCGGATGCCAACACAGCAGCTTCAGCAGGATCCTGCTGTGATCTTCAGGCTTTAAGCACAGCATCCCAGTGGGAAGCTGGCTATTTATTTATTTATATCTCTCTGGAGGTTTCCTTTTGTGCTGGAGTTTCAAGGAGCCAGGCTGATCCGTTCTGACATCGCCCCTTGGAAAAGGGCTCCCTCCTGCAGCCCATGCTCTCTGGGGAAGTCTTGTATGGGAAAATATCAAATCCAATTGTTTTGACTTGTGTGTTTATGTGATGGTTCGTGTGTGTGTGTGCTCATGTGTGCGTCTCTGGGCTCTTGAGTGTTGCGCTTTGTTGTTAGCATTGCAGTTCTGCTTTGTGGTGTTGTATTGCAAGGTTGAGTACCACATCCCAGCATCTTTTGACGCTGTTTAAACACTGCACTGTCTGAAGTGGTCTGTTTGGGAAGCCTCTTTGGGGGAGAAATTCCCAAGTGCTGGCACGTTCCAGCTCAAAATAAAACAAGTGAGGACACTTGGATTTCCCACCTGGGGAAAGCTCTGTGTCTTGATCCCATTGGCACAGGGTTAGTAAGTGGAAGGCAGGGAGTTGCGATGGCCCAGAACTGGTGTGCAGAGAGCCTCAGGAGGTGGTCTGGCTCAGCTGAGACCCCCCTGAAAGCACACTCCAGGATCAGTGATCCCCCAGTGCTGGTGTGCTCTGAGTCCCTGTAATGTGCCAGCTGGAGATGGTGCTTTCCCCATTTTGCATCTGGACTTTGTTGGCTCTGGAGTCCTTCTTCCATCTGGAAATTCGCTTCTTAAACCCCTTTGGTCTCAAACACTGCTGGACCCCAGGTTGTGCCTTGCCAAGTTTTGCTCTAAGCCTCAATATAAAGGTGTTTGGGAGGACCCTGGTTCTCCCAGTGCAGCCAGGTATGGCTTTTCCCTGCTCCTGCTTGGCCTGTGCCCATGGCAGGGATCCCAACCCTGGATGGGAGGAGCACAGGGTTACTTTGGTTGCAATTAGTATTGTGCCATTAACATTCTGTGATTTGCGTAGGTAAAAGTGGTGATGGCAGGAGGAGGCTGTATGATGTGCCAAAGCCAAAAGTGGGGGAGATCCCTCTCCTCTGGGACACAAACACTGCATCAGTGGCCTCAGCTGTGGTGTTTCTCACTTTCCAAAATGATGTTGTCAGGAGGTGTTCCAACCATGGCAGGGGGTTCGAACTGAATGTTCTTAAGGTCCTTTCCAACCCAAACCATTCTGTGTATTTATAGCTGTCTGTTTGGGTCTGACAGATGGTCCCTGAGTTAGTGCAGGGCTATGGTAGCATTGGTAGAATGGAGGATGCTCCACTAGCAATAGGGAAACAGGCAGAAAAGCACCTAGACCAAGGCTTAGCACATGGGACCTCTTGGCATCTAGTTCCGCGCTGTTGTTGATCCTCTCTAACAGTGGTAGGAAGGAAGTTGTCTGGTACAAGCATCAGCAGTGGGTGTTTGGTGTGTTCTGAGCTTCCCTTGCCATCAGCCGCATCCCGCCTGGTGCTGCTCTGCTCCTCTGAAGGTCATAGGAAGTTCCCCTGACTGCTCTCACAAGGATGGAGGTGCTAATCCCAGTGCCTGGGCTGGCTTCCAGCTCAGGTAATTCTAGTCTCTGCCCCTAAAAATTAACTGCAGTTTCAACTGGCTCCAGTTGCCTTTGTTCCCCAGCCATGGACCCTGCTGGGCACTGTGCTGCTGGCAGAGACCCACCATGTGGCTTGGGGCAGTTGGTTTTTAACGCCTGGGAAGTGGTGTTTCTTCTGGTCTGCACAATGGTTTGGGCTTTTCTCTGTGCAAATCTACATGTCACAGCCAGGGGTAAAGCTCACGTGCAGTCATCCTGCCCTGTTGCACTGCTGAGCTGTGCTGTGTCTGCACGTCCATTCGGTTGCATCTCTTATCTCTCCTTGGTTGCTCACTGTCTGTGTTATGTTTCCTCCTCCCCTGCACTCATGTGCTGTATTAACCAGTGGCCATGCACTGTAAAAGGAGCTCATGGGCTCTGCTAGACATTTCATGGGGTGGTTGAGAAGGCAGCAGCCATCCCCCTCGTGTCTCCATCTGTACTACCAGCAACAGGTTGGAAAGCAGCAGAAATAGGGAGTTTTTCAAGCAGTGTGAGATTGTGAAACTGGCTGCCATGGGAGGCTTTTGGCTAAAGGGCTTTAAAAGGGCTCTAGAATTGCTTAGCAAAGCAGGATGCACCTAGAGCTGTTAAGCATGAGGGAGTCCCCAAACCTTGGCTGGGGGGACCAGTGGTTTGTGCCTGCTGCTGGCACAGGAATGAGCTCATGGGTCAGGGGGCTGGTGGGTTATCTTCCATAACTGTTATTGGGATAATATCATTGGTGTTATTTGGTTAGAAATGTAATTCCTGGAAAGGAATGAATTTTCTGGTTGGCACTGAATGGCCAGTGGTGGATGGTGAAGATAGGAGCACTGCAGTTTGCACTCATGGTCTGGGTAATTCCAGTACAAGTGACCATCAAACACTTCCACCCCATCAGCTCTTGTGCTGACGAGCCTGGATGTAACTGTGTTAGTCTGTACCAGATGCAAAGGACAAAAGAAAGACACCTCTTACCACTTCCAGGCTACTGAGAGCTGGGTAAGCACAGCTGGACTTCCTAGAGCATCCCTTCTGGTTTATGTGCTTCTGGACTTCCTAGAGCATCCCTTCTGGTTTATGTGCTTCTGTGGTACCTGAGGCTGCTCCCTCTGTCCCCTGGCTCTGCAGGGACTGATGTGTGCTTTGCAAACATGTGGAGTGGTTTAAGGTCAGGCTTCTCATTTCTGCTCATCTGCTGGAGGGTTTTGCAGCCCGAATGGAGAGTGTGAGTCCTGCTCGTCTGCCCAGTGTGAACCTGCCTGGGTTTAAAGGGCTGCTGGAGGTTTCTGAGCAAACACATGCGATTACAGCCCATCCATGGGTGTGAATGGCTGGAGGGTGATATGTGCCCCATGGAGATGCAGGGAGGATGGCTGCACTGTCTGGTCCTGCATTCTGGGGCAGGAGGTCATTGCAAAGCAGGGAGTGTCTTGGGGAGCTGGAGTGGGGCAGGCTGGAGATTGGAGCACAGAGCTGGTGGGAAAACTTGCTGCCAGCACTTGCCTTTCCAAGGAGGCAGCGATGCCAGACTGCCAGGAGCAACCTCTCCATTTCAAAGAGGTGAAGGTACAAATGTCTGGACATTAAATGCCTTGCACCAAACACCAAGTTGTTTCTTGTCCAGATGCTCCTGGTTTGAACTGGCCAGTTCTCACCTCGCTATTCCCAAGTGTAGCAGAGTCTGGCCCAGGCTGGACCCTCCTTAGGGCAGGAGATGGGATTTTGTTGTACTCCTGGGGTGAGAGCTGAGCTGGGTGGTGGTGAGCAAGGGCCTGTTCTGTCCTGTGCCTCAGTTTCCCCATCTGTGAAATGGGGTCATGCTGATGAGCTCACTTGCAAAATGCTAAAGGTGCATCTGGCAGTGCTGGGACTTGGCTTTCCTGCAGTGGTGATGACCAGGATCCCTCCAGCATCACCCTCCCTGGGTTGCGTTTGCCCTGACCACAGGCAGATGCAGGGGGTCGGGCACAGAATCACATCAGGATTCAGTGTTTCCCTATGCACGGGGGTGTGATCCCAGCTCAGCCCCAGAGCTGCCTTCATAGCGAGTCCTGATGCTGCTCCGCCTGCTCCTGCCTCTGCCGCCTCCCTCCCAGCAGCAGTAAATCCTTTGGAAGAGCCTCAGAAAGAAAGGCTTCAGCAGGACACGCAAGCGGTTATCCCGGGAGCCTCCGAAGGGGCCGGGGCAGGGGAAGCACCGCACGGCCTGACCCAGATGCTGTGCACAGCCTTTAATTGAGTTTGACCGGCTCCAGTGCCTCGGGTCAGGGTCAGCCCCAGCAGCGAAGCCCGATGAGGTGCTGGAGCTGCTTCTTTTGGCACTTGGACAGGTTGAGCTCTGCCCTGCCTGTGTCCTCTGTCACATCATGGGGACCTGCTGCCTCCCTGGCGCGATGCAATGGGGGTCAGTGAGCGGTGGGATTCAGGGGGCTGCACACTGGAGGTTTATGGCTTTATCTGCTCCTTGCTTCCTAATTGCAGTTGAGTTCTTTGGCCAAGTGACAGCAAACTGCTGGCTCGCAGCTGATGCCTGGATGTGTCCCTGTTTCTGGTGCTCCCATCCCTGCAGCCGGGCTATTCAGGGGGGTTAGGACAGTGGAATCCAGCATTCATTGCCCTCCCAGCCTGCCCCAAAACAGAGTTGAGAGAGAGGAAGAAATCAGTGCTTCTCTGTCGCTGCCTGCCTCTGCCAGGCTGTGCTTTCTCAGCTCTCACCCCAGAGCAATGCCCCACCAGTCAACTTGGTCATTATGGAGCAAGCCCTGCTCTCACTTGGAAGCTGCCTGTGCTCTGTCTCATGATAGCCCTGGGCAGGTGGATGGGAAAGGCATCAGGGTGGTGACTGCAGAGGTGAGGAAGGAATTTGGGTGTGTTCCCTCTGGAGTAAATCCGGCTTAAAATAATGAGCGACTCTGGGTTTTGTTGAAGCCCTGAAAGCAGTGCTTGGGTTTGTTGGCCAAATCAAGCAGCCCTGGTAAAAGCTGGTTTAAACCCACACCTAGATGAAGGAGCTGAAGCCTGGGTGACCTCCACAACGAAACTCAACCCTGGCTGCTCCCAGGGGTTCTCTTGGCCATCATCCCCATGGGGACATCCAGAGGTGAGCGGAATGGAAGAGACCAGACCCAGATTGGAGCCTGTTGGGTGTTTCAGGATGGAGAATGCATCCTCCTCTTCTCTATTCCTGGGAGCTTCTGCTGAATAGCCCATGGTCAGCCCAGTGTGGGTACCCTGGTGTGGTCTGGCCTCTGCTCATGGTCACCTTGGTTGCTGGGAGCCAGCTCTGCCTGGAGCCTCCCCTTTTCCTTGCACATCCCCAGTATAAAGCCAGATTTATCAGACCGGTGAGTTGTTACCAGCAGCTGATCATGCTTATGTGGGAGTTTGTCTGACTGGGCTGTCCTCTTGGCTGCTGGGGTTGTCCAGCATCCCTGGATCCACAGGTGGCTCTGCCCAGTGTGGGGAATGCGTTTACGAGTTGTTGGCTTCCCAAAGATGCACCAGCAAAGGGGTCCAGAGGGGCTGTGTCTTGGCTGCTCTCTAAAGCCAGGCATTAAATGCATGGCATACCCTAGGAAAGGGCTTGGAATGGAAGTTCATCGCACTGTGAGCCATCCTGTCCCTGCACTGTTCTCAGGGAGGGGGCCCTTACCATACCTCTGTTCTTAGGGGTGGAGCTCTGCGATGCTCCTGCCCTCACCAGCCTTTCCCAGCCCACTCCAAACCCTCAGGTCCCCTGATCCCTAAATGAGTTCCAACAGGATCCTGGGGCTGAGGAGAAGGGAGAGACCCAGGTGCTCTCCTTCCCTCCTGTCCCATAGGCACCCCTGGCAGACCATCGGCGGGCAGAGCTGCAGCCAGGAGGCCCATCCCTTACTGGGGGTGTGGGCCATGGGGCTCCAGGAGGAAAGAGTCGGGAGGGAGCTTTAAGGAATGATTAATGGCCTCAGCCACGGCAGGGCCATGGGTCAAAGAGGTCCAATTATTCCCTGTGATGTTCCTACTGGAGGGGGAGATAATCCAACAGGGCCAATGCAGGTCCATCTGGACCTCTGGCTTTGGAGCAAAGCGAGGACAGGGGCAACTGGGACAACTCTTGAGCCCTGTTCATGCTTTCTCTCTGCAGAAGTGCTTTCAGACACAAGTCTGTGGGTCACCCTGACATTGCTGACTCAGGCATGGTCTCCCCACTCAGCACAGATTTCCAGGAATGCCGTCCTTAATGTCTCCCGCTAGGCAAATCATAGCCATCATATGTTTAGGGGAAAAATTGGATTTGCCTTGTAATCTAATCAATGTTAAATAACAGTAATTCTAACTCCGAGGCTCTGTGTTTAAAGTGCTGTTGGTCTCCGGGGATCATCGGAGTTATTTAATCTAATGAAATCACCATTACTGTCTCACGAGGGTGCACCATGGGGATGGCTTTGCAGGGAAGGAAAGCAATGGTTAAATAATTGGCAGTCATGGCCAAATAGTGGTGGTAAATGAGCAGAGTGCAGTTGAAGGTTTCACTTAGTGAGAACCCAGAACTCTCTGGCTGCATCTTTCTAACGGTGACTGTTATTGCTTGGTGGTGATGTGCATGTACCCAGGTTCCTTCTGTCTCCTCGCTGCGCAGGCTGGACCACACCAGTGCCACCTTTTCCCAGCCCAGGCAGGAGTTGTGCTGTTAAAGCCATCTCATTACTCCATCCTGCATCACAACTTGCTGTGCTACTCTCTGTGAGGGTCCAGGCTGTGTTGTCTGCTGGATTTAAGCTGTTTTCCCCCAAACCTGCTGTACTTTCTTCATTTTTATTAAGCTTTTTTTTCCTTATCCCCTTTCTAGAGGGAGACAGGACTGGCTCCAGTGCACATTTCCCTTGTTGGCTTCACATTAATCTCTGAACCACAGTCAATTCGCTCATTACAGAGCAAGCTGAGCCCTATTGAGCCCGTTGCTTTCCTATGCGCTGAACTGGTTGTATTCAAACACATCGGAGTTGTATGAGCAGCAGGCAGGGAGGGACTGTGCTGCTGTCAAACACCAGCGCGGCTGTATCCTGTGTAACGGGGGAGTGTTCCTTCCCTGGAGCGTGTGCTCTAGTTTCCCATTATTATTTCTTTAATAAGACTGATACTTACTGTACATCGCTCATTTGCTGCTAAAATTGGAGCCATTAGAGCAATAAGTGGCAATTACCTTCTGAGCAGTGTGGTGTGTGAAGGCAGTGAAGAGGGGGCTGGAGCCTGCCTTTCTGGAGCAAACACCCTGGAGCAGCAGCATAATGCTGGAGTGGCTTTGTGGGGACAGTTGGGATGGTGCCCAGCATCCTCCACAGGCAGGATTGCACCCATGGGTGCTGGGAGAGGATGCATCTGGCTTGACGTCGGTGCATGATGGGGATGAGGAGGGGTTGTGGCTCTGCTGTTATCTTGGGACATGTTATCCATGCTTTGAGCAGCCTGTCCCCAGGGAGTGGCTTCTCCCCTGAAAAACAATCCCCATGTTGAAAAGAGATAAAAAAGGAACATGTCTGGTAATTTAATCATATTGAGTGCTTCTAAAATCACCTTTGGGCTGCACAGCAGCGTGCCAGAGGCCTCTGGAGGAGCACATGGAGTAGGACCAGTGAGGGTTAGGGTTAGGTCTCTGGAGAAGGGAGGGTAAGATGTGCGAGCAGGTCTGAGAGCCCCATCTCAGTGACCACAGCCTGCCCAGCAATGCAGGGACCCTTGTCCCCACAGTGTCAGCACTGTGTCCTTAACACCAGTGTGGATGAGCCCAGGCCATGTGTGGCAGCACAGGCAATGCCCTGTGTGCTAACAAGGGGGTCTGGGAGCTGCTATTGGCGAGGCCGGTCCCTGTGGGCAGCTCCTCAGCGACAGCCGGGATGTCTGTGTTCATTATGCACATCCTTTTCATGCTGCCTTCATTATTCGCATGCTATCTACTGTCATTAAGATATCAAGTTCATTTAGGTACATCCACATTGGCAGTTTAATTATGTCTGGGTACCACTCTGTATTTTATTCATGGACTATCTGGGGGCGGTTGTCAGACACAAGACCAGGAGATAAAGGTTCGGTGGCTGCAGAATGCTAATGTCCTGCTGGTTCCCTTTTGACAAATACACATGCCAGTTATTACCAAACTGATTATTTCATTCATTAACACCACATACATCAGCTCCCTTCACCCAGTATTATTGTATACATTCATCTCTTCATAAACAATTACCTGACAAGGTTGGGAAAGGCAAGTACTGGGGAATTAATGCTCTGATGGGAAGTTCCTGGCGTGGCTTAGTCGCAAGGTGCTGGGGTGGGGGGTTGCTGTGTGGAATGCCCCGTTAGCGTGATGGCTTCATTAATCAAATTAGGGACAATAGCACGTCACATGTGTGCCGTGTTTCCCAACAATACCAAACCCGTTTGCATTGTGCCGGGGGGCTCAGCGGATGGGGCTCCCTCTTCGGTTTGTGGTGATGGAGGGGATGAAATGAAAGCCAGGCAACCCTGCAGGAAGGCTTGGGAAGCATTCAGTGCGGCCAGAGCATGGTGTGCATTTCTCATCTGCCCTTCTTTTTTAACTATTATTATTATCATCCTTATTGTCGTGTGGAACATTTGCATGAGAACAGGTTCTTTGTTTATTGTTTGTGCCTTTTTTCCGGCTTCCTCATGTTGCTTTGCTGGAGCTGTAAACCCTCCACGATAGCATTAGCAGCGGTGGTGGGAATGATTAAGACACTACAAACATGCAACCATCTGGGGAACAAAACCCCCTGGGTCTTCTTTTCTAACTGTAAAAGGCTGGTGATGGAGGAAATAAAACATACAGGGAGACACAACAGTGAGGAATAACCCAACTCATAAGTGATTCCTGCAGTTCTCTTGGAGACCGTGGTGAATCCCATTGGAGAGGATTCATGATGCTGCTCGCCCAGCTGGAGGTCGCTCTCACAGTCTGGACCTGCCGTAAGGAGCATCTTCCAGCACATTATGACCAGCATTAACCCCTGTGGAAGCAATCAGAGCTGGAGCTGCTCTCAGCGATTCCCCTTGAACCCATGTGGTTTCCGTGTGTTGGTGGTGCCTTATTTATTTCTTTACGTACATTGTACCATCAACAGTTTCCACCACGGAGCAGGAGCAGCTGCAGGAGGCCACCAACACAGCCAGAATCAATTCAGCTTTTCCCTCAAGCAGACACGCTCGGAAAGTACTGCTTCAGGGGTCACACTTCTGCACTACTCCAGCGCAGGGTTTGCAAGCTAAATAAAGGATCCAAGTGAGGTTTAAGTGCCTAACTCCCTTAGGCCCCCTTGCAAAAAAACCCCACTGGAATACCTAAGAAGCTTTCGCTGTGCATTTGCAGCAGCATTAATTCTCCTTGCTATCTCTATGAGTCTCTTTGATCACACTTCAAAATCTCCATCTCCAGGGGTCCTGTCTGGGCTTTCCAATGTGGTTTAAGAGCAGACATCTCCGTGCTTTTTGGGGAGACCTGGTCTCCCAGGACCCAGAATCACTTTTCAAAGCCTTGCCATGGTCTCTGTATTGGAATGGAAAGATCACTTCATGCTGAGGGCCCTGCAAGGTCGGGCCCCATGTCCCAACCACAGGGTGATGCCCGACTGTTGCTGTGGGCCTTGGTGCCAGCGTGGATTTGAAATCCCTGCTGCTGTTGGAGTATCAGTGTGGGCTTAGCTGGGTTTTGCTGCATTTTCTGCAGTGAAAGAGGGAGCACACTCGGGGTTTTCTTCTCTTTGTGGATGCTGAGAAATGAAGAGGGGAGGAGAGTGGGTTTTGCTAAGCAGAGCATCCCTGGGTAATGAGAGGCTGGGGGTCATAGAATCATAGAACAGTTAGGGTTTGAAAGGACTTTAAGATCATTCAGTTCCAACCCCCCTGCCATGGGCAGGGACACCTCGCAGTAAACCATGCCACCCAAGGATTTGTCCAGCCTGGCCTCTTTAGGAGATGATCTGAAGCCCCCATCCCATGCGAGTTTGGTGCTGAGTGAGAAAGATGAGGGTTTATTGGCCTGGACCCAAATGTCTCAGGTTGACTTAGGAAGCTGAGGTCACTAATTGTTTAGTTTTTTTCCATCCATTCATATTCTGGAGAGCACTTTTCTCTCTTTTCTTTCTTACATTAATGAGCTGGGTTCACTCTTAGAGACCTTGGTGTCATTCTAATGCCCGAAGAACAGCCTCTGCAGTGCAGTGACGTGAAGCTGAGCATGGTACAAAGCAATGGAGGAGCCGGACCTGAGTTAGATATGCACAATTTATATCTGCTATCAACTAAAATGTCCTGAAATACATCAGATGACTCTGACACCAGGTTAGACAGCGATTCATTCCCTGGGAGGAGGTGGAATAGCTGAGCACAGAAAAGAGGAGCTTTTGATGCGCCAACACTGTGAGCTGTGGCTAAAAGCCCTTCGTAGCCTGCAGGGCTGGAGGAGGCTGGGGTGTGATTGCTCAGCCAGGTTCCTTCTGCATTGGCCCCTGCCTTGCCCAGAGCTTGCAAATTAGGTTAGGAAGGATCTTGTGAAGCTTTCCATTTTCTGGAGACTTTTGCCCTCTTTGCACTTGGCTGCTTTGCTCCAGGAATGGAAGCAGGGAGCCCTTCCCTGCCATTAAAGTTTCATTTAGCAAAAGGAAAAGAATTGGCACAGGAAGGATGAAGAACGACTGCAAGGGTAAACTCGTGTGATTCCATATACTTCAGATCATAGCCAGAGGTCAGGCTCCCTTTTTTGTAATACAGATAGAGGCTTTTTTGGCCTGGCAGCAGGAGGAAATGAGTAGTATATATAAAGAAGCCACTTCTCAGCATAATTTAAGAAACAATCTCTGTTCTCAAAAGCGGGGTCCTTTGAGGTGGCTGGCTCTTTCGTAAAGCTCTCACGCACACATACACACACAGATACACACACAGCATCTCCAGCAGTGTAGGGCATGTCACAGTATTTCCCAGAACTTAATAATCCCTATTGAATTGCTTAGGACTTCACAACAATATCTTGGATCCTTTTATCTCTGCAGAGAAGGGAGAAAGCCCATCTCCTCACTCCCAACAAACCCCGAAGGCAGGCGGTCCGTTAACCTGCAGGGATACAGGAGCATCCCTGTGCCCTGGGTGCATCTCATTGTGCTGCACCCACTGCCCGTTTCCAGTATCTTCTCCCTGTTTCCTCCTTCAGCTGCTTTAATGTAGCTACTTTACTTCCTGCACTGTCTGCATCCTGAGTTTAGGTCTCTGAGATGTAGTGGGATTTCTCCTCAGGAGGGATGGAGGAACACGTTTTTTTTCCCTGAATCACCTTTATTCAGTGGTTTTCTGTGTCCTTCCCATTTCCAGAGAACATTTGGTTCGCCTTCTCTCTAGCTTCATTTCTCAACCTTACTCCTCTCCCATCCTTTTCCTCTTCTTCCATGGGAAGAACGCGTGCATTGCGGTGCGTTTGCGTGGCTGACAGTGCACCTGTGCTTGTGCCTAAGAAAAATGAGGCAGACATAGAAAACAAGCAAATCACATTATATATTGCAGGCAATAATGTAGCTCCCAGGGGACAGAGATAATATAGTGAGAAACAAAGGAACAATAGACTTTGCTGGCCTGAGCGCTCACTTGATTGTGGCTCTTCTGGAATTATTCTTGACTTTCTCTGCATGAGTGGAGCATTGGGCCTCGGAGCTGATAAGAGATGAGGGTGTGATCCAGGGGCTGTGGCTGGGATGAGCATCAGTTTGAGTAGGAGCCCTTGCTGTACATGTTGTTAGAGGGAGCCTCTTGCTCTTCACAGGAGCTGCACAGCACAAGGGATGGGGAATATTTTAAAGCTGGCTGTGATTTCTGTGGTTTGGGAAAACACACTCTTGTCCGAGGGACTTTGGTGGGTGCTGTGGGGCAGGTGTCCCATTAGCAGTAGGGGAGGGAGCAGTGGAAATTCCCTGAGTTTTGGCTGCAGAAAGAGGCAGCAGAATAAAACCTCTGCCATTAACCATGGAGAGGACCTCTCCCATGTCACATCTGGGGCTTGGGGTGCTTGAAGGACATAACGGGGCTGGTCATCCTCAGGCTTCAGGGTGGCTGAGTGGGGGGCACAAGGCCAGGTTAAGGCAGAGGCTGTTGGGGTGCATGAGGGGGATGGCTTTGCTCACCAGCCTGGGTGGTGAGGAGCCTTCCAAACTGAAGCACTGCTGGCTATTGGGAAAATCCTGGCTGGGATGCTCTCCTAGGGCTTCCCAAAGTTCCCTCTACGGAGGCAGATGACGTTTTGAGATGTGCTTCAGACCTTCCTTCTTTCCTGCTCGTTTCCTTCTTTTCTTCCTTTCTCCCTTTTTCCTTCTTTCCTTCTCTCTTTTATTTCTCTTCTCTTTTTTTTGCCCTTTTTTTGTGTTCATGTCTTTCTTCTTTCTTTTCCTTTCTGTCTTTATTTCCCTCTTCTGCTTTTTCCATCCGTCTGTCTGTCTTTCCACCTTTCTTAGACCTCAGCAAATTCCAGGAAGGCATCAGTTGTCTTTAACACCCAAAGGAAAAATCGAAGGGAAGGGTTCAATTACTTGCATGAAAAATGAGTCTCCTAACCAAGGTCTATCCATTTGCTAGTTGTGCTTGTTTTAAAACTGAATTATAGAGACGGCACATTCTTCTGGAGACAAATGCATTAATTTCTCTCAAAACAGACAAGAGGGAAGCAGAGGGAAAATAAGATAATAAGAGTTTCCACAGTGATTTATATGCCTTTGTGAAAAATAATGGGGGCAGACGGCAGCGAGCACCAGCAGCCCATGGGGGAAGGGGCAGGGGGTGGCAGGGATGACTGCAAGGAAAACTGCCAGAAGTCCAACTATGATTGTTGGTTTTAGATGATATAAGATCACTTTATGTCTCTGACTGGCTTGAAAAATCTCTGCCTCTCTCTCTCTATACACACGTAAAATATATACCATATGATGCACTTAAAATCAGCGTGGGCTATACTGTTTATACAGGAAAGGATTGTGTTTCTCTCCGACCTCTCCCCAGCCCTCCTTCTTCTGCCGAAGGATAAACTGGGACCTTTAGAAAACAAAGTGGTGGCTACAGTTTTGAACAGATTTGCTCTTGCATATATTTATATAGGGCAGGAGAGCCCTTCCCTAGGGCTCGCCTGTGCTCTTGGGCAAAAACCGAAGGGGGGTGGTGAGTTTATTTTTCTTGATCTGTTCACTTTGGCTTGATTTATATGCTAAAAGAGATATTTTTATTATGGTGCATAGTAAATTGGGTTTCTTTATGGCTCATGAGAGCTGTTTTCCAAAATTGGACTATTTCTATAGTACACTGATTGCGATGTATTTCCGATCTTAATGTCTAAATCAAATCAAATACACCCAATGGTATTTGGTTTTAAGCTCTTTTGAAACAGGATGAAATGGGCAACTTTTTCTCGAGGAGATGTGGTGTCACTCAGGAAATCATCTCAGTTTAGCAAATAAAGGCTTTTGGTGGGAATTGGAGATTCTGGAAAGTTCTGAAGCCTTTTTGTGCTGGTGGAATCCATGGGAAGCACATCCAGGAGGCCAAAGGCCACTGGGACTTTAGTACCTACACTGGGGTTTATCTCCAGTTACTTATAGGAATGATTCAGTGAACTTGGTCCCTGTTGGTTTCCAAGTAGAAAATCCTGCAGCGTTCAGATGGATCCGAGAGCAGAGGGAGGCTGGAAGTGATGCTTTAAAGCAAAACCTAAATCTGTTCCAGGGCAGATGGTTAATTGTGTGGTTCCATTTATTTGCCTAATGCAAATCACATCCAGTTTGCCCATGGCGCTGGGGGAGCTGGGTTCCTGTTTGTTTTGCTAGAAATTGGGCTGAGATCTCATTGCATCTTCTGCAGCTCCCCCCACCCCGCAGGTTTTTGGTCCTCAGTGGAGGACCTTTGTATCTCCAGGGCTGGGGGAGAGGAGAAGCATCCGCTCCCACAGAGAATGGGATGGGGATAAGCTACCAAAGCTGTTGGTTGCAGCATTCAACTTCCCATCTTCATGGCTCCAGGGCAGTGAAGATGCTTTAGTGGATGGCAGCAGCCCCTTCTCCCATCCCAGAACCACACACTGGTCAGTGTCTGTGGGTTTGGGCACCCTCGATCCTCTCCAGCCTTAGACCAGGAGGGTGTTTCAGAGGGTTCCCAACTTCCCAAATGGGCCTAATTGAAGCCTTAAAGAGATTTTTCACAGATTCATGGCTTTTCAAAGGAGAAATTTGCATATTAATAAGAAGCTGTTCAGACTGATTGGCTTAATGTGTTTGGGGTAAGTATAATTAAATGTCAAGGGAAATATATCATGAAGTAATGAAGCTGAAGCTAATTTATCAAAAAACGAATCCTAAAGAGGGAGACATTTCCAATAACAAACAGTTCTTTAACCTTCCTCTTTAAGATGATTTGCTTAGTCAGGGCTGAAATGTGCAGCCTTGAAGATCCTCACGTGAGAGAGACATGGGATGGTTATTGGTCAGAATTAACCCCTCTGTCCTGGAACCCCAAGGCTGAGCCCACCAAGAGGGTTCACTTGGGCCCAGGTTGGGGAAGTGTGGCTCTGGTCCTTCCGGGGCAGCATCTGGGATGCTGTTTTGGGGGATGTACATGTGTAACACTTCAGGGGTGCCCTTAGGGAAGAAGAACTGGGTTGAGGCTTAATTGTATCAGATGCTGGGTCCCTTATGCCCTTTTTATCCCCATCCCTCAGTCTTTTTACTGTAAGCTTTTCAGAGCATGTGCCATGTCTCATTCTGTCTCATATGAGCTGGGGGTAAAGATCAGCCCATACAGGCTGTTTAATAAGAACAAAAAATGCACTGCACATTCAGAACTGTGATGCAGGTCCCCAAGCTGGGTATTTTAACGTAGGACTGAGGAGGATGAGGTCTATGCCACTTGCTATGAGGGCTGTGACTCCTCATCCTTCTGTGTGATGGAAGGGGGTTGTGAGCTCCCCGTACAGAGGGCAAACAGGGCATGCACTTCTCAGCAAACCCCTGCTTTGCGTTCATGGGATTCATTCCCAGCCATGCACTGACTGTCCTTTGCCAGCACTCCATCAGTGACTTGCTCCCATGCATGGTGGGAGTGGGATTGAGAGCTCTTGATTTGTGCTTGTCCACTTGCAAAGGAGAAAAGGAGGGTGCAGAGCTGTGAAAGGATCGTGCCCATTGTCTCAGCTGGAAATCCTCTTTGGCATAATATGGGATAGAGGGGAATCAGCAGGTTGCAGAATAATAGAGGCATCCGTAGGAGAGAGCAGAAGTAGTGTCTATTTTCATTAAGAGGCATCGCAGTTACAATAAAAAACAGCACCAAAGAGCCAACAGAACCAGCCAGCAGAAGTCTGAATTTACCCAAGCAAATCCATCCGGGAAATGAGGAATCACTTTTCATTTGGGAGTTGCATTGGAAATATGATGAACTCGCTGTGGGCCTGATTTGTTCCCTCGCAAGAATTAGCTGGTGCTGCAGGGATCTGGCAAACAGCTCATGACTTATGCTTGGAGGCCCAACCAAGCTGGGGTTAAGCTCTCACTGGGGAAGGTGCCTGGAGAGGCCACTGAGATGTAAAAACAGCGGGGTCAAAAATGCATGTGGCCACCGCTGGGGGTGATAAGCACTGGGTCCAGGTCTGATGGGGAAGTAAAGGGGTTTTGGTCCCCAGTGCATGGCACACCCAAAAGTGCGCTCACTAAAGCTGCTGGGGTGCCTTGAGGATAAAGAGCTCTAGGGCTGGGATAAAGAGCAGGCTCATGGCCAGGCTGGGGGGCAAGCACTGCAAGACTCCTCAGCAGCAGAGACAGCCGATGAACCCACCTCAACCCCAGCAGAGAAAGCAGACGGTGCCTGGTGGTGTCTCAAAGGATGGAGATGTGGGAAAAGGGGTCTAAGGCCAAGGGCTCTGGAGCAGTTCGTCTGCTTCCGATAGTCAGACAGCAGGGATTTACCAGCAATGCAGGACCCAGCATCCTCCCAGATGGATGCAGAAATGCTCCAGGATGACTTCGTGTTTTAGCCACTGGAAAGAAAACAAACAGCTACAAACCCCCCCTTCCCAAAGGCCCAGCTGGTCAGCCTGGAGGAAGCAGCGGTGCCACCCGTGATTGCCGCAGCCCCAGTGAGTTTCGTGTTCCAGCAAATAAAATCAATGGCTTGCATGGCTAATGGCATCAGAGAGTTTCTGCCTGTCAATAGCACTTAGGCACTGGCGGTCTCCAGGAGATGCCCAGATGTGCTTCCCAGCACAGCTCCTTTTCGGGAGCCTGTCAGCAGGGTTCCTGCTTCTAGACCATTGAGGGATGCTGGGGCAGCAGCATCACCTCTTGTCATTAGCATCACCTTCGATAGGAACCAGGAGACTCAGGGCTCCCCACTTCCCTGCTGCCCTCAGAGCAGCAGCTCTGCTTGGTGACAGTTAATCAGAGCAATTAGGGTGAGGGCTGAAATTAGCTCTGGTTCATGCAATGTCCCTTCCTGGGGCATCTGGTGAGCAAAGACCCCTTTGCAGCCCCTCTGCCCCTTCAAATCACCCCCAGCCCCATCACTCCAGCGCTGGGGAAGCCGATGTGAAGTTACACGTGTGCCTACCCATAGGGGTGTCTCTCGGGGGCAGAACAAGCCCCTTATCTTGGGGACACTGCCTCTTCCTGCTGGGTCTCATCAGCGTGTGGTTGGTGGGGCTCAGCTGCACTGCCCTTGGCCAGGATTGTTCCTGTGCTTCCGGAACAGGTCACGTTCCCGAGATGCAGGAAGAAAGCATCCACCTGCAGTTATCAGTGACGGGCCGTGCAAACAAGCTGCTTTCTCTGCAGCATTCCTTTGATGGGTTTTCCAGCCCTTGGGAAGGAGGAGGCTTCCTGGCTGCGGCCTCAGGGTGGGGTGACAGCGGTCATTGCCCCCATGAACTGGAGTTTAGTGTCCAAGTGACGGTTTTGGAGGCAGGGAAGTTAAACCCACAAAGCAGCAGAGCTGCACTCGGGGTGCAGTTGGGGGGTGTCTGCTGGGGACCCCCAGGAGCCTGGGTGGACTCACAGATGTCTGTGACAGGATGGGCACAGCGTGGATGCCCAGATGTGCACAGCTGCCTGCCTCATCCTTCTGTCTCACCCTGCCCTGGACAGACCCTGCTTTGGGGCTTTGGTTGCTGCAGGGGGTTTGGATGGGGACAGGGCAACCTGGAGGTCCCTGTGGGCTGCATTTAGGTGGAGGTTTGCACCACGGGTGTTGGTGTCAGGCTGTCAGCCATCTCCTAAACTTGAGAGGGAGCTCAACTGGAAGGAGAGGAGGGAGAGACGGGAAGGCAGCTCCACTGATAAGATGCTGCTTGACAGATACAGCGTGGAAACAGATGCTACTGGCTGCAGATGTAATGAGATACATAAACACCAGACTTGCTCAAATAAACGCCAGCATCCGCTGCAAGGACGAGCTCGGGAGCTCCCAGTGCTGCTGACTGGGTGCCAGCAGCGAGCACAGCGCGGTTGGATTTGGAGGGATGAGGAGAGGAGAGATGCTCTGTGACAGGAGGAGGTGGGAAGATGTGGGGGGGTGGCATGTTAACATCATTTATCCCCTGAGTGATGCCTGTGGCAAGGGCTGTGCTGCAGCACCCAGCAGGGACCATCCCTGCAGCCCATGCTTTAGGCTGTGCCCCCCACCAGGGCTGGGCTTTGGGGTATTTTCTGTGTGCCTAAAAGTAACTACGCACCCCATGTGCTTTGAGAGCTGCCCGCTCACACCAGCACTGTTCTCATGTATGCTTTGATTTCTTAACCCCTCCTGGAGTGCTGGGATAGTAAAAACCCTATGTCCTGGGAGGGATCCTGCTGAGCTGGGCACAGGGAGCGCACCAAGGTGTCAGGAGGCTCCTCAGCACATCTGGGAGCAAATAACCCGGGGACCACTGCAGCACAATGGTAGGAATGGGAGAGACCCATGGGTTGTCCTCTCCCAGGGCTATTCCTGCCTCTTACTTCACTCCAACCTCAGCCCAATGCATCCTCTATAAACCCAGTGGCAACACTGTCCTTTAGCATCAGCTGGATTTGATTTTACATCCAGCAAAACAATGACCGCTTTTCCTTTCTCCTTCCAGACCCCTCTGATCTTTCGCCACTCTCCCTGCAGCTCCCTCAGTCCCACAGCTTTGCTTGGAGGCTTTTTTTCTGTACACTTGTTACCCATTTCCTGACAGGCATCTTTCCATTTAATGCTCTCACCCGACCTCTAAAGCAAGGCAAAGCAGGAGGCTGAACTAACTCCAGTGTGCCCTCACAGCCCCTGGGCTGAGACACTGGTGTCACAGCACAGATGCACTCATCTCTTTAGGCAGCATGTTTTAATCCATACATGCAAACACACCACTGGTTGCATCAAGTTATCACTCTTGCCAGAGCATCTTTCCTTCCAGGTATCTCCTGTGCACGGTGTAATGGCAGTTCTGGGAGTGTGGGCTCAAGGGTATCACAGTATCACAGTATGTTAGAGATTGGAAGGGACCTCAAAAGATCATCTAGTCCAATCCCCCTGCCGGAGCAGGAACACCTAGATAAGGTGAGGGGCAGGAGAGTGCTGTGATTGCAGGTTTTGATCTTTACTACATATTTCTGTTGCAGAATCACTGCTTTAAGTGATTTGGAAGAAAAAAATTGAGAAACACAGGGGGAGAAGAAGCCAACTTGCCAGTGGCTGCAGGGAGCAATGCACATTGCTCTGAGGGCACGAGGCTGCATCATCACAGTGCTTGCTGTGCCTCAGTTTCCCCATAGCTGTGTTTCCCCCAGGACTGCTGCACTCCATGCCTGTCACCGTCTGGCCCCTTCCTGGAGATGGAAACCCTGTCAGCATTGCTATAGAGAAGTGAGAGGTGAAATAAGCCTCCTCAGTTCATTTTCCCTCTGTGCTCTGCTCTCCCAGCACTGCCATGGCATCCACCATCGTGCCAGTCACTTAGTACTTGTCACACAGAAGGCAGCACACGAGTGAGGGGCAGAACACGCTGACAAGTGGATCTGAAGGGCAGTGCCCAGCTCGGTGCCACTTGGTTTGTCGGGTGGTTGATGGAGGGGGTTTCACTCCAGCCTTGGATACTGCTGGCTCCCAGAGATGTATTTCCTCTCTTCTTCTCCCTCCCATGCACAAAGCCCAGATAACTGTTAACCTTTAACCACGCCATCACTTCATGGTGCAACGGCAGGATGAGGGATGGGTGTTTGCTGGTGGGAGATCCATGCTACATTTCTGGGAGCAGATATGACCCTTCCCTGCCAGAAAGGCTCTTCCGTGGGATCCAGGGTCCCGCAGCTGATTGCAGAGAGATTGTTGGGCTCTCTCAGAAGGAGCAGCGTTGTCTTTGATAGAGCTTTTCCTGTGATGACCTCTTCGGTGGCACTTCCTTCAAAACAGCACTTGCCACCGCAAGAGACTTCCTTTCCCACCGCTGCTGCTCCAGATCCCAGCCATTGGATGTGGAGCAAAACCAAACTGCGGTTAGGTTAAGCTGAGCAGGGCAAAATGTAACAGAGGGCAGGTTTTTGGTCTCTCAAGCTTGCTCTAAGGTGCTTGTTACCACATTCATTAATGTGATGTTAACGGATGTCACACTAATTAAAGGAGCCTCTGTGTTTCCATCTTGAGCCATGGCTCCTTGGATGCTCCCAATATCTGCCTGGGGGTTTTCCTTCTCCACCATTTCTTTGTGTATATCCCATTGCTTGACACTGCTCAGCTTAGTGGCAAAGATGGAAGAAGCAGCTGGAGGCTGCAACAGGGGCCCCACAGGGAATGTGTTTTGGGATGCATGGAGGGAAGCAGTGCCCTTCTGCTTCTGCCGTGTGCCATCACCCCACTGCAACTTGCAGGCTGTGCAATGGAACAACCCTGATAGCTGAAGTCAGCAGCACCTTCGGGAAAGCCCAGCTCTGTGTAAACAGACTGTGCAAAACCCCAGCTTCGCGTTCCTGCTTCATTCCCATCCTTTATCCAGCAGATAGCTCCCAGCCTGCCTGCCCCTTTGGGGCTGCGGCCAGGTCAGTGGGAACGTGGCCAAAGACAAGGGTAAACATCAGTGTGCTGGGGAAGGGAGCAGCAGCAGCTCCTCCTTCACATCTGCTGCTGCTGCAGGGGAGTGGGAGAGCATCAGGATGAACCAGCAGCGTGCGGGACGGGTCCAGGGACACAAACAGCATCCCCAGGTTGCCACTGCCATGCTTGTGCCCCAGATGTGGGTTTTCCTCTGTCTCAGGACTTGGTTGATGGTGTTCTGCACTTTCAGGCTGTTTGCTGGGATCTTTCTTTGTCCTTCACTATTCATTCACCCTGGGTTGTGTTGCTGCACGCTGCAAACCCCAGTGCTGGTCCAAACCCATTCTCTGCATCCTCCTCCTCCTCAGCTGTATGGCAATTGCCACTTCAGGCAGTGCACCCTGCTGCAGGTGAGCTCAAGGTAGACCTGGCCATGTAATAGGATGGAGAAGGGTGAGCAAGACCCCACAGCTGAGTTGCTTCTTCAACCCAGTGCAGTGCTCACCCTGGGGTCTTCTCCATGGCATCAACCTTGGCACCCCTTGTTCTGGATGATCATTTCAATCCATCCAGCCTGGATACCTGGGCTCTGGTGGGGAAGTCATATTAGGACTGGTGCAGAGAAGGCACTCACGTCCTGGGGTTAAGAGGAGACAAATCCTGCCCTTAGCACACAATAGGGGAAGGTTTAACCAGAGGCCAGAGAGCACGTGGGGCTGATCACTGTAATCACAGCAGCTTTATTTATCGCTCTGGGTTGCAATGGCACGAGGGCTGCTAAAGGGCTGCCCTTATCTGCCGACGTCAGCCTCCCTTCCAGAGAGATCTGGACTAGATTTATGTGGGAAAGGTTTGCAAGTCCATCCACAGCTGCTTTTAATGCCTCACATGCTGCCAAGGAGCCCAGGAGGTCGTGGGCAGGACATGGTTTGGACCAGCTGGGAGCAAAGCAGCAGATGGACTTCAAACAGCAAACTTACCTCCAGTGTTCTGGATCCAATGACCCCTATGGGAAACAGCAGCACGGGGCTGCTCCTCCTACATGAAGCAGGCTGTCCCCTCCCCAGAATCTCATTCACGGAACAACCAGTGCTCATTTTCTCGCCAAGCACCAGCCTTCCTTTGTGCTTTGAGTTGGTGGGACAGCAGCACAGGTCAGCTGAGGCCAACCAGCTGGTTTAACCCATTTCCTGGCCCAGATGAAGCTGAGGTGGGTACGCAGCATGGGCTGCTGGCAGATACCAGCATCACACAGCACTGCATCTGTTCCTCCAAGCTGTATTTCCAGAAGCACAGGGTGCTCAGGCCTGTAAGGGAGGAAACCTGCTTTGTTACTCTGGTTCTGTGACAAAGTGATGCTTCTTCCCCAGCACTGTTAACAAGAGGGCCTCGAGATCAGGTGCTGGCTCTTGGACTCTCATCTCCAGGGCAGGGCTCAAACTCACACCCTGCTTGTCCTGGGAAACTTAAAGTCAATATTTTTAAAGGCATCATTATAGTCCATAAAGAGATCCAAAAGCCATCATAAAGGTCAGTTCCCACACTAGGAGTGTCTGAGTGTTGGGAGCCTGTTACTGGGATGTCCTAACATGCTGATGTCAAGGACGGGCATCAGCACAGCTGCATGTGCATCACTGGTCCTGTATCCCAGCACCCAGCCCTAGCACAGCATCACCCCCAGCCCATCCCTCCAGTGCTGCAGCTGCACCTCTCCCACCGGTGCTGGAGGATTTGTGCAGCAGCTCCAAGGGAACGTAAATCCAACTGTTCCATTACCAAAGTGAAGGCCTGTGAAGCCCAGTGAGGTGGGGAAGGGGCCACAACCCCTCAGTGAGCAGCAGCCCCATGACCTACCTCCAGGGGCTTTGGCCAGACACGGGAATGACCATTTCAGACACCGCTGCTGGGAAGTATGGACGTGGAAAAGGCGAACTATGAACATGCACACATAGCCGAAACGCTCCCTTTGAGGAAAGTCTTCCTCCCCTATTAAGTAATTAAATAAAGCTCCGAGCTCTACTAAAATTAAAATAACAGAATGCATTTATTCTGGCAGGGCTCGCTGGTGGCTGCTCTTGCCAAAAACATTTTTGTGGTTCTTGTCTTTTCAAGTGGCTTTTTTGCAATAAAACCCAGATGCCATCAGTCCGAGGAGGCCTCCAGGCAACTGTTTGTGTCCATGAAAGATGCCCTTTGTAATTAATTAATCTCCCAAAAGCTGTGGTAGCACATTCCCTGTGGCTCCTGGCATGTCCCTGCCCGCCAGCCCTGGCACAGGAGCTGCGTGCTCATTCCTGGGTGCTGAAGAAGGCTTTTGTGTTGCAGCTCTGCCATGAAAGGGGTTAATCTCCTCCATGGGAAGACACAGCGGAGATTTCAACACTTATCACAGCACAAACAGCAGTCAGCTGGAGGGGCTTGGGGACTCTCACATTTCATTGCCTCTGATTTATTTCACCCACCATGGAGCTGCCCAGTCTGTTTCTGAACCATATCTACTTTTGGAAGCATCAGGTGATGGCAAATTCCACCATAGAATAGTGTGTCTGCTCAGCAAGGGTCGCCCTTAGTGTCAGCAGTGATTGCCTTTATGTCTTCACATCCTCCAGGATGCACGAGCGCTATCTTATACCCCTGAGTTCATTCCTTCTCCAGCCTTAATGTCCCAAATTCATGGAGTTTCCCCCAGAAAGCCTTATCAAAGATCCATGTCTTTGCTCTGCCTCTCCCTAACGCAGCTGCAAATAGAATTGCTTTAGGACGGGTCAGTCCTCGCTGCCTCATTTGTAACGTAACGACTCAGCCTGGGGTTTGGTTGTTATTGGTGTTTTTTAGCCCTTGTTGGCTTTTCATTGTTGCTTTTTTTGATAGATGAGTTTACTTTTGCTGGCATATTGCACAGGTTTGCAAACCAGATGTTGCTGCTGCAGGATGCTAACAATGAGGCAGGCAAGGAGCCGTTCATCACGCACACGGTGCTGCAACCACAGCAGGGTCAAACACACGGGGTCAGGGCATGGGGGGGATGCAGGTCCCTGCTCCTTAGGACTCAGTTGCCATGAGAACTGCTGGTGGCACCGCGGTGAACCTGCAGCCACCTCCCATCCATCTCCCATTCCCCCCCCCGTTGGAAGGAGGCTGAGCTGCAGAGAGAACTGCTGAGAGCATGGAAGGAGGGATGAAGGGTTTGTGTATATCCGAATGATGATGGTGTGGATCAGTGTAGGTGCTGGCTCCTCTCTGGGAGCAATACGTGGGGTAGTGGGAATGTGAGGGGATGGGATATGGAGTTGCAGGCAAGGATTGAAGCTTGGAGCACCCTGGAGAAGCAGCAAACGTCTGCTCCTGTGGGTCCTACACCTTTTTGGGTTGCCTTGTTTAACATGGAGGAGCTTAGGTTATCCCATGTCCAAACCCTATGGTCCTTTAGCAAACCATAACCAGTGCCTGGCCCAGGAGGGCTCTGAACTATCAAGGAGACCATGGAGCAGGATGGAACCTGACCCGAGCCCCAAACCCCTTCCCAGTTCAAGAGCTTCTCGAAGTATAGGATTACTTTGGGTGGAAGAAGGAAATCGCTGAGGTCAGGGGGCTGATACTGCACATTTTTATGTGACATCAGCTTGCTGCCACCTTGAAAATACCAAAAGATAGAGTCTCGCATCCTGGCCCATGAAAATCCCTCGTGCCCTACAGGAAGGGAGTGTTGTTACTCCAGAAATTCACTGTTATTCCAGGGAATTTAAGCCAATGTGCAGGAAACCCCAATGTGCACAGGGAGGAATTTAAAGGGATAGGGC
Organism: Neopsephotus bourkii; assembly: GCF_033783945.1. Classification (NCBI taxonomy): domain Eukaryota; kingdom Metazoa; phylum Chordata; class Aves; order Psittaciformes; family Psittacidae; genus Neopsephotus; species Neopsephotus bourkii. The sequence goes on from NW_026902223.1 coordinate 7,728,242, forward strand.
ATTAGGATTGCAGACATGTGCTGTGTTCATACAGTGCCACTGCAAGAAGGGAGGTGGGATCACCCTCAAAAAGCCCCTTAGAGGCCTTGAATAGGCATAAGGGATTTAGGTCTAATCTGACAAGCAGTTAAAGGAAGTGGGGAGTCAGGAGTGTGTTTAGATGCTTTCCTGAATAAGAGCACTATGGGTCTCCAGACAATGCACATAAGGAGGAAGGAAAGCTGGGCTCTGGGCTGGAGGTGTCAGGCTTGGGAGCATCCTGCCCTTGGTACCCAGGACATCCCAGAGCACTGCATGCAGCAGCACCCCCCAGGGGCATTCAGCACTAACGTGTGCTTCTCTATCCCTCTCTCAGGGACCTCATGCCCAGGACCCTGGAGGGGCAGATCACCATGGAGAAGACCCCCAGCTACTTCGTCACCAAGGAGGCCCCGGCACGCATCTCCTCCATGTCCAAGGGCACGAAGCTCATCGTGGTGGTGCGGGACCCCGTGACCAGAGCCATCTCGGACTACACGCAGACGCTCTCCAAGAAGCCCGACATCCCCACCTTTGAGAGCCTGACCTTCAAAAACAGGACTACGGGCCTGATCGACACCTCGTGGAGCGCCATCCAGATTGGCATCTACGCCAAGCACCTGGAGAACTGGCTCCTCTACTTCCCCATCGGGCAGATCCTCTTTGTGAGCGGGGAGAGGCTCATCAGCGACCCCGCGGGGGAGCTGGGCCGGGTCCAGGACTTTCTGGGCCTCAAGAGGATCATCACCGACAAACACTTCTACTTCAACAAAACCAAGGGCTTCCCGTGCCTGAAGAAGGCGGAAGGCAGCAGCAAACCCCACTGCCTGGGCAAGACAAAAGGCAGGACCCACCCCGACATAGACCAGGAGGTGGTGCAGAGATTGCGGGACTTCTACCGGCCCTTCAACATGAAGTTCTACCAGATGACGGGGCAGGACTTCGGCTGGGACTGAGGCTGAAACAAATAATTTAAGAAAAGGAAAATATAATATAATATATATTTTTTTTACATATCAGTAGAGGGGGGGGAAATACAAAAAAAAAATACTAGTTGTGCTGAAACATGATTTGTTCTATTTTTTCTTTTGGCATTGCCTTGTTTTCTTTCTTCTCTCAGCAATGGGGTGATGTGTCCGTCCACAAAAGGAGGCTGTGAGCAGCAGCCTGATCCTGTTGATGTCTCCTGCTCCCTTCAATGGGCCCCAGGTTCAGCCCTGTTTCTGCAAGGCAAAAAGCAGGTGTAAAGCTTTCAGATGTCCTCAAGAAGTGATGGGGGCTTGGGGAGCTCAGAGCCTTACTGGAAGGGCAGCCACATTTTGGCTGGCAAATCCCATTCGAGACCAGACCTCATCATTTTTGACAGTGAAACAAAGGAGGCTTAATACCTAATTTGGCTTTCAAAACCTTACCTTAGGGGGTTTTCTTTATTGCATGAAACCTTAGGTGAATTTCTGTTTCATTTATCCCAATTTTTTGTTTGACTCTTGCCCCCCACTAAATCAAGCCCTTTTCATCAACCAAACTTATTTTTCACCTTTACAGAAGCCAAAACCAATAATCCTTTGTTTTGTTTTGAGACAAAACAATTTTGGTAGCCAAAAGTGAAAGAAAACAAATGATTCTTTTGACTCTGTGATGAAAATTGCCAGGTAGTCAAAAGCCTCATTCATAGGCACTGGCTCTAAACCAGTGTTCTCCACTGCCAGCAACATGCACCCCTTTTACACTGATGGCAGAGCACAGGGGGCCCATCTGAAGGGATCTGGGTGATGGGCGAGGAAGGTCCATACTGTGCTGATGCTCATGGTACCCTTGTTTCAAAGGTGATGGGGAACCCACCACTCTTCAACTCGTATGCAGGAAACAAGCTCACAGTGTGTGGTGGATGCTATTTAAGGCATAATGAGGAATGCTTTAAGTTGGGGCAGTCCTAAAAGAAAAACATTGGAAAAAGGGTTGTTTGGGAAAGAATGAACGAAAATCACATCTAGGAAGGGGAGAGAATGAGGGGAAGATGATGGAAGTTTCCTTGTCCTTTCCTAAACAAGAACCAAGGGGGAAGCAGGACAAGAGGCTTTATAAATGCGCAGGGCTTTAAAAATGGTCAGGCAAATCAAACCACCTTTATCCCCTTTTTGGCTGGTAGAAATGTCTCAGCATCAGAAATCTGTTAGTGAAGCACAGTCTTGTATTACCATGGGCTCATTTAGCTGCTGCCTCCTTAACTTTAGCATTTCCTGGGCTGTGGGAGCACCTACTTATTGCTTGGTGCTGTATAAACACAAGATGATGCTCCCTCTCCTGAGTCTAACGTCAAAAATCCCCTGATGGAATAAAACAAATCTGGGGATCACCTGGCTATCTGGTTAGGAAGGAGCCTGGGGACCAAGCTCACTGCACAAGGGCTGAATAAAGTCACAGCAGAGCACGGATTTCAGGAGTCCAAAAAGAATTGTATCTGAACTTACAATTTAACCCAAGAGGGAGTCATCTCCACCTTGGGTTGTCCTGTTTGACATTTAGGAAGACAGCTTGGGTCCTGCTAAACTTTACGGCACCAAGTTCCACTGCTGGTGTGGAGCCACATCCCCTCCAGTGTGACCCTACTCTCCTTCTTCCTACCCGCCCCTACACACTCCCTCCATTCTCGAGGATGCTGTTCCCTGATGACACAAACCCACATGGGTTTGCATGCAAGGACCATTTCCCAAGGTAATTAAAATAACTTCATTAGTGTTGTGAGGCTCCAGAACCTTCTCCCCTTGTTGTTGTTATTCATCTCTGCAGCTCAGTGTTGGAGCTCAAAGCTCCCAATTCAGAGAAGTTGGAACTGTTGGGCTTTTAGTAATGGTCTTTCCAAAGTGTCACTGGAGACAAGGGGAGAAATCTACTCTCTGCCATGTCAGCCAGACCAAGGGGGAAGGGGCTTAAGATGTTGCCAAAAGGATGGGGGTTGATGATTGGGAAAACCTTTCTAACACCAAGGCTTGTTGGGGCAGGAGTGGGAGATGGCACCATCCCTCCCACACTGCTCTTCCATCCATGTGCAAGAGTCAAGCTGGCAGCAAGATCAAGGCCAGCACAACCAAGCAGTGCCAGCACTACTGAGGCACAAAATCTGAGGTTTGAGCTGAAAAGATTTAAGAATGCTGTTTCTTTGGTATTTCAAGGAGACTTGAGGTTGGGCTAATGTGTAGATGCCTGTGACAAGTTGTCATGGTTCAGCCCCAGCTGGTAACTAAAGCCCACGCAGCCACTCGCTCACTGCCTCCCCAGTGGGATGGGGGAGAGAATGGGAAGAGGATGGGAAAACTCATGGGTTGAGATAAATACAGTTTAATAGGTAAAGCAAAAGCTACACACAGCAGCAAAACAAGGAATTCATTCACCACTTCCCATGATCAGCCATCTCCAAGAAAGCTGGGCTCCATCACATGCAATGGTGACTTGGGAAGACAAACAAACAAACACCATCACTCCCAAAGTCCCCTTTTCCTTCTTCCCCCAGCTTTATATCCTGAGGATAATGTTACATGGTCTGGAATACCCCTTGGGTCAGTTGTCCTGGCTGTGTCCCCTTCCAACTCCTTGTGTACCCTCAGACTACTCACTGGTGGTGAGGAGCAGAAGACTGACTGTATAAGCAGTATATTACTCAGGAGTATATATATATATACTCAGCAGTATATATATACAGTATATAAGCAGTATATATTACTCAGCAGTAATGAAAACATCCCTGTATTACCAACACTGTTCCCAGCACAAATCCAAACACCGCCTCGTAACAGCTACTATGAAGACAATTAATTCTACCTCATCCCAAACCAAGTACCCAAGTATAAATGTTATAAATCATTACATGGCTCTATGAAACTTCACTTAAGCATATGATTTAAAAAAATCAATCTAACTGTATTGCTATTGTCTCTTTACACAGTCACATTTAGACTAATATAAAGCAGCTTTATAGTGCTACAGATTGCTCTTCCCATATTAAACTAGCTATAGCAATACCAACCACCTTCATGCAAATGAGTTGCCACAACTGCCACCAAATCACTGTCATCAACTAGAGCTTTGGTGTGCACACAAGCCTATCGTATGTGCCTCTAAAACTCTCCCCAGCACACCGAACTCAGCTACATGATCATACTTTCCCCTAAATGCTTGACTATTAAACTTCCTCTACTTCCTGAGGGTTTGAATCCCTTGCTGCACACCCAGTAAAACTATTTTGGGATCTGAGACTGGAATTGATTTTTTCTTAGCTGGGCCATAAGTATCTTTGAAAATCCCTCCATGTATGAACAACGGCTTTTAACAGAGGTCATGCAATCAAATTGCTTTGAACTCTAATAACAGTTAAGCCTCTCAACTCTTTAGGCTTATTTGAAAATCCAACCATGAAGTTTAGATTATTTTAACCTAAGAAGAATTGGAAGTAAACTATTGAAAACCACACCCCTCCTAGGCCTACAGTATTGAGTGTGGGTATTAATAGGAGAGGAAAGCAAAAGGAGCTATAAACGAAGAAGTGACCTATAAGGTTTGATTACTTTTTTATTAAGCAGAAAAATCAATACATTAACGATGAGAAACTAATTAGGTGTATTAAAATTCTTCTGGTTTCAATAATCAAATATGCCATTAGGCACTGATGAAGCTTAGGCTTATACACCATGTGACATTTAGAATTTAGAACATTTGTTTAAAGAGGAAAAGAAGCACTTTCTAAAGCATCCTGTCAAGAGCCAAATTCATCATAAGGAAGAAATCTTTTATGATGAGGGAAGGAGGCGCTGGCACAGGGTGCCCAGAGAAGCTGTGGCTGCCCCATCCCTGGCAGTGTTCAAGGCCAGGTTGGATGGGGCTTGAAGCAACCTGCTCTAGTGGAAGGTGCCCTGCCCATGGCAGGGGGTTGGAACTGGAAGAGCTTTAAGGTCCTTTCCAACTCAAACCAGTCTGGGATTCAATGCTGTTTGAGCAGACAGGTACCTCTCCTCTACCTCTGCTCAGCCAGCAGCACGCCTCTGGGTTTGCAGAGCATCCAGCGTAGCCCCACAAGTGGGGTACCACAGCCCTTGTGTATAGAAACCATCTGGAGCTTTAGGGTAGGGGTGCTGAACACAACTATTTCCTCCAAAGACTTCAAAAACCTGGGTTTTTCTCCACTGATGGTGACATGCTTTGGCACAGGCTTGTAGAGCCCAATTCAGAAAGGAAGCTGAACACGAGACCTCCCTTTAGCCCACTGCACTGGCAGCTTCCAGCCAAACCTGACTGAAGGAAGGCTCTTTGCACTGTGTTTCTACTGGCCACACCTGGAATGTTTCAGAGAAATGGGCTTTTCTTTACCAGAGCAGTTTTGGCAGGACAAAACCTGGCCCCTCCGCTGCTGGGATTCGCATGGCTGCCACTTCTGGAAGGGCAAGGGCCAGGATGCTGCATCCACGTTGTAGTTGGCACTGATTTCATGCACTACAGAACTGAATCAACTCCTAAGGGAATGCTGCCACCCAATAATTTACATAGTTAAAAGGAATATAAACACCAGCGTGCCATGAAGCGCAGTGTATGAGGCTCCTCTGTGTGGCATTCAGGGGGATCTTTGGGGTGCAGCAGTAAGAAGTCCCATTTCCAGCAGTGATTTGGCCATGCCTATCCTGCACTGAGTGATTTTGACTAACACTGATCCTTAGCCTCCTCGGTTCTCCCACAGCCACACTGGAATACACAAGGTTAGGTCTCCAAAATGAAGGAAAACACCTAAAATTGCCCATTTCCTTAACCATTAAAAAGAATTCTTGTTCCCATAATATGGTTTCTGGGTTTTCTCTCCTCCCTCCTCTTTGCTTGGAGATACTGTCATCCTTCTCCCTTTGGTGCTATTTCCGTATGAAACAGACTGATTTTAATTTAATCAAAGAACGAAAAAGCACACATTTAATAAAGTTTACGGGTACTGAGAGGCTGTGCTCTCTTTTTGCTGGCGGCAGCAACCTGGAAAGAGGGGGCAGGTTTATGAAGAAAGGGGAAAACACAGAATTACCCACTTGTGTCTGATTTTAGGTTCCTAACCTAAAGGTATTCCATGGAGGAGGGGGGCTCTGCCTGCTGTGAACTCCTCAGTGGCATTGCTGGTGTTGTTTCTACGACCTCTATCTCCCACTCCATGTTTCTCCAGCAAGGAATACTGTCATATTCCTTTCTTTAGGTTGCAAAAAGCCTTGCAAAGCCCAGGTCTTCACAGCTCCCCCCACCAGCCACCGCTCAGCCCTGCTACGTCCACAGCATTTTGCCACGGTGTTTGATGAATTCCTGCTTTCCCTTGACCTGGTAGGAGAGGAACGGACCCACTGCATGAAACCTGAGGTGGAAGCAATTCACCAAGAAATATATACAGCGGAGCAGCCCCCCCTGTATCGGGTTTTCTGTGTGGTCAAGTAAAGTGATATTCTATTTACTTTTTTAGATGTATAAACAGATTAAGTCCCAGGGAAAATATACTCCCAAACTTCATCTATTTTATTAAACCACCGAAGTTTAATATAATCTTTTGGCTTCCAGGGAAAAATTTTCCATTTCTTTTCTGAGCACCTTTGATTTTATTTTCTTTTAATTACCACTATCCGGAGTTAACAGTGTGGGTTTTGCACTCCACCCAGCCAGGACTATCCAGATTAGGAGTGGGGAATTTTGCTGAAACACAGGAATATCGATGTGGTGGTGAGAAGTCAGCAACGCCTGGGTGGAAAACTCTGGAGAAGCCGATGTGCAGAATGAATTCCCCTCCGCCAGGCAATAACGAGGCTGCATTCCTCAATTCATTGCATTTATTACCTAAGACATTGGCCAGCCATAGCTTTGGAATGATACCTCCTCCATCTTATGCCTGTCCACACCGCTGTGTGGAGGCAGCACAGCTCATTGCTCCATAGGGAAGGCTCTCATTAACTCAGGTCCAATGCTGCCCTTGGGCTCAGGACTGTGTGAATGCAGCTTTGGATGCATTGCCTATGTGGGTGTGAAGTTCCTAGTGAAGGCCAACGCTGTGCTGAGCCTTGAGCACACCATTTGGCCCAGGATCTTCCAAATCAGATGACCAAGAAATGCCCTATGGACAGCCTGGCTCATGGTGAAAGCTGCTGGGAGCCAGCAGAGCTCTTCAAGACTCAGGACCTGCATTTCAGCATGGTTAAATATGACTAATAATGGTAATCAAGATGACTGTGTAACTTCTGGAGGCCAAATTCACTGGTGTGAGTGTTACCTGAGGTCCTCAGCACAGCAGAGAGACTTCAAACGCAGCTTATCCTCCACAAGTACATCTCCCTTGCCAAACTTCTTTGCAGCTTCCTCTCCTGCAACTCAGAACAGTGACAGTAAAGGAAGCCCCTTCTTCCCAGCATCGGGCCTCTGTGAGTTCCTCCATTAACACTGGGGCAATGGTGATGTTGTAGACAGGATTAGACCTGCTCAGCCATAGTTTCTCCAGCTCATTTCTTTTGTTCTTTCACCAACAGCTGTGATTTAGGGCATGTGAGCAACATCTAAAGGAAATGACTGAGAGGTGCTGGCTGGGGAGCACTTACCTTCCCTTGTACAGGGCTTATGGAACAGAATCAATAGATTTTCTATACTGCTCACTGCTGGAGACCTGGGCACAGAAGAAATGGCAATGGAGTGAAAAAATCCTCCTGAGAAGGACAAGTTTAAGAGCAGAGGAAAGCAGCTGAACACATCCTATGAATCTATCATGATCCTAATTACCTGCCTCCCTGCACGCTGCCTGTCTGCAGCAATCCAGGGCTCTCCCGGTGCCTCAGCAGCTTCCTGGGACCCATGCATTCAGGGGGTGCAGAAGAGTGTGTGCTTTGCCCTCCAAGCACTTCATCAATTCAGCAGCATCACAGGATTTGCTGGATTGCCAGCAGCCATCTCCTCCTGGTGGTTTAAATCAGCTCTTCTGAACAAGAGGTGATTTTTTGGCTCTGATTAAGCTCAGATGGGGTCTGCTGTTCCAAGTGAAGCCACAGTCCAAAGATCCAGGGGCATATTCAACCCTACAGACACATCTCTACCGCCTGCCATAGGAATTATAAAGATATAGACCATGACATCAGTATACCATGATCTAAAACAACCCTCACTGTAGTTCCCTGGAACTCAAACCCAGCGCTGACCTGAGCCCAAACTCCTCCATTTTCCACAATGAGAAGATTTAAGGTTAAATGAAGAAACTATATGCATGGCTGCCTGCATGAGATGCTCAGGGCTCAGAGCATGGCCAGCTCTGCCTGTATAAACTGGATATTGCCCCTGTATGTTTTGGTGAGTAAGAGGTGCCCTATGAGCTCTGCCTGGTCTGCAGTTACCCCGGCTGGCACAAGCTGTGTCATCCAGAGCAGACGCTCATGTAAGAGGTGTCTGGAAGATGCTGCTGGCATAGGAATGCACATACACCTCATCCCATCTGCCATCAGGATCCCATCTGGACTTTCACTGCCTGCTTATCAACGGAAGGGTTGCCCAGTCTCCTGTTGGAGCCCAACCCTGGCCACAGCACCTGATCCCAGTGTGGATCCTTCCTCCATCAATCAGAATCCATGGCTTGTTTTCCAGGCAGTGCAGGAATGTCCATCTGAAGTCGGAATTTCACGTTTCAACCACCTAAACCCCTGTTAGACACAGCACACCCCAAAGCCGGGGAGCTCACAGGGAGAGCGCGGAGGTCTTGGTGTATATTGGACCCTTAGCATTGGCATTCCAGAGGGAAATGCTGCAAAGGAGCCTGCCTGGACACAACCACTGCCCAGCCAGCTAAATTGGCTGGGTGAATTCATCCTGGTTTGACACTCCGTATTTTACCAGCTTTCCTCAAGAGAAAATCATCATATGCTTCTACTTTTTGAGGAGCTGAAGCTGTCCTTTAGACAGCAGCTGCCAGCATAAATATACATGAGAAACAGGTTGGAGTTCCTGAAAAATGCCTAAAAGTTGTAAACAATTCCCAAGTCATGTAGGGATAAACATCAGAGTTTCAATATCGTTTAGAGTTGAAAAGAACAACAGCCGTTGGAGCTCAGGCAAGCCAAGGGGTTGGGACAGATAGTGTTTAAACATTTGGTTTCAATTCTCCCAAACCTTCTGCAGAGAAGCCCCATTCATGCTACACTTTGCTTACAATTCAAACTGAAAAGTATTATGGCCTAGCAAACCGGACGTTTCTATTTCAAAAGAAGAAATGGTCTCAGATGGGGCCACCTTGGAAGCCCCTTTCAGAAAGCAAAACCAAAACCACTCACTCAAGAAGTTAATCCAGGCTCCTCTTCTGCTTCAAGTTTGAGTTAGGTTGGATGAGTTGTTTGCTTTGCTTAACAAACAAGAGTATTCTGACAAAACAAATCCCTGACGAGTCCCATTTGTCAGGCTGGGAGCAGGAACGTTCCTCTTTGGTGCAGTCCGCCTCCCGTCAGCACACAGCACAGCACAGGCAGAGCGCAAAACAGAGTCCTTTAATTTCCTCTTCGCATTAGAGTTCATTAGGAACAATCCAGAGGCCCCCTCATTGAGCAAATGTATGCATTTGCATGTCTTCTGTGGGTGTTTAAGTTGGATTTTCCTGTGGGGTTTGTTTGTTTCTTGTGTCTTTCCTGCACCACTGACACTGGGCTCCTCCTCTGCTCACAGTTAACCTCCTAAATCAATTTTTTTCACTTCTGTCCCTGCATCACAGCTGGATGGTTCACAGGACATCATTTTCTAGCTCAGCTGTTCAGAAACCACCTATTTCAGCTATTTGTTGGTATTAATGCTTACTCTGTCAAGTTTCATGGCAGTACTCCCATTCCCAGGCTGGATAAGGCATCTCTCAGGAAGAAAGGAGGATAAAATACTTACTAATAAACCTTACGGGGGTGCATTTTGGATGCTTCACTGCTCCTCCTAAGATGTACCAGATCTGAGGGTTTCTTGAAGCAGTATTGATTGCTAACAGCTTCAATCACCAAATTCCACTTTGTGATTGCATTCATTAAATACTGCAGGTCTGGACTTCGAAAGTTCAGTCAATTCTTCTATCACTAGACCAGCTTTTGGTCAAAAAAATAAGAGTTAAACCCTGTCTTCAAGCTTGTGGCTCCTATTAAGGTACTTGATTTCCAACACAGAACAAATGGGAACTAAATCCTTTTTTGTTCCTATATATTGCCCTAAATGCCCCATTACGGGAACAGGGTTCTATAGGCTCAGGAACCCAGTGTCTCTATTCTTGACCATGATGGCCAACTCTGTTGCCCTAAACACGTTCCTGATCTCCAGCCTGCCTTGGCTTTTTCCTTCCTAACCCAAAGGCTCTGCTTTCCCATTTGCTTCCCTGCCTGAGCTCTGGCCATCAGGAAGGTTTTGGCCTTTCCCCCATCCCTACGAGGTCCTCGGTAGCTTGTACACACACCAGGGAAAACCACCTCAAACAAGCTGTTAGACTGCACAGCCCTTCAGCGGTGTTCCTTGTTCCAGCCCTGAGCCATGCTGCTCATGAGGAGGGCAGCACTGCAGATTCCCACCCGTTGCAAAGCTGTCTGCTGCCTGAGACCATCCGGGATGCAGATGGGATAGCAAATTAACTGCAGTCTGTGGGGCATCACTGATGAACAGCAAGGGAGACCAATTCCCTGTTGCCTGGATGCATTTCCTTCCAGCAGGAGTATTTTGGCTTATCTTCCTCTATCTGCTAGCTGAGTTTTAGGCTCCTAGGGGAGGATGCAGGAGAAGCAGAAGAAGGGAGAAGGACAAGATCTCCAAATCAGTCATCCCCAGCCTGTTCTGCCCAGGGGCACCAGCACTAAAGCTGAACGACGAGCCAAACAGGACAGCCTACTACTTGTTCTCCTACACAGGACCTCAGGGCCTCACAGGCAACATATTGCTTCAGAATATAGTTGTCCTCTGATCCAGACTTCCTAGACAGACACGGACCTGCTTTTGGGTGTTTGTGTGTGAGACTGGAGTGTTCTGAACATTGGCGAGCTCTCCACGCGCATCAGGGAGTTACTGCTCTGAAATACAGGGGGGGCAACAGAAAAAAAGACTCCCAGATGTTGCACTTGACTTTCTATCAGGCTCTTTGCTACCTGTGTGGCCCTGGCAGAGCACCGGGGCTTCTTGGATGTGAGCTCCTGTGCTCCTGTTGGATCCATCCTGAGATAGGGAGCTGGCTGGTGGTCAGAGAGGAGAAGCCAAGCTGCAGCTATTCCCTCCCAACCCGTGGGCTGTGCTCCAGTATCTCTGCAGAGAGAAGGAAAGATGTTTTTTATTAATCAAATGAAATACACATTGAAGAGATGAAAGGGAAGGTTCAAGGGAGCTGCAGGTGGGAGACACCGAGTTCTGTAAGGCTCGCTCTTGCAGGAGTGCTATTTGTCCTTCACGTTCATCTGCTCCATCCCCAACTTGGCCTTGGAGCAATGTGGCTTTTCCACCCCATCCTTCCTCCCAGCCTTCATTCCCCCAAGCACACCCACGGTGTCTCTGGGCACTGGCAAGCATCAACCATCACGCTCCACATATTGCCTGTTCGGAGCTGCCCGCACACAATGCTCAGTACAGAAAAAGGAGTAATTCTATCAGATAGGGGTGTTGGGGATTTCCTTGCTCAGCCCTTGGCCACCATCCTTTCCTGTACCAACCTCCCAAACCCAGACTGAAGCAAACGAATGAGCTTCAGAGCATGAAAATTACTCTCTGCCTTTGTAATCCCAGTTCAAATTTATCAACATAAAACCTACTAGTTTCCTTTGACTAATCCTTGCTGGAAACTCCTTTTCCAAGCTCTCTTTCCTCTCCAGCACCACCACACCCATCTCCAACCAGAAATGACACCAAGAAGTCCTGCAGCCATCCATACACCCAGGGTGTAGCTCCATCCTCAGGCTTTGATTTAAGCACTTTGCACCATGGTCAATTGGAAGCAGAGACATTCAATCATCCTCCTTTTCTTTTTAGACTCCAGCCCACAAGCACTGAAACGCAGCCAAGTTTGGAAGGTGTTGGTACTTTGGTGGACAGCTGATCTCTGTGAAAGGATATGCAAGCCAGCTCAGGAGGATATTGCATTCCCAGGCAACTGAAGCATATTTCTCCTTTTACATCGAATTCTCTGCTACCTTTTGGCAGAAGTCTCTCTATGCATCGGGTCTTGTTTGATGGTTCATACACTTGGCATCCTCATGCTCAGTTTAGGTGCCTCAGAACACCAAGCCTGCAAGGGTTTGTATTTGTGCACCACCCACATCAACTCACATTAAGCACAGTGAGGTCCTGATCATTTCTGACCTTCTCCACGCCATCAAGCAAGAGCTGACCTAGCGTTCTGCAGCTGCTGGGTCCAGCCAGCCCTTTAGCAGTCACTGTAGCAGGTTCAAACTGCAAGGTTCAGTCTCCAAAGGGCCAGAGGATGTGGATGGAGGAGGCTGGGACTCGGAAGGGGGAACCTCTCCTGGTTCAGTGCAGCCCTGCGCTGTATTTCCCTGTTGGGTCAGTTGTAATGGGAAATGACAGCTGATGAAAGCTGCTATTCATGGCCCTCTAAACAGCTCGTTACCCCCCTCCTCATCCCAGCCCCTCAGTGAGATTCCCTCTGGCTTCAATCCAAGGCCAGGAGATCCTACTCCAAGTACATTGCTAGTGCTGCTGATGGCATGCTTCGAGTGAGACACCGACACAAACCAAAGCCCCATTTGTTCATCTCTGCAGGTACCTCCCAAAATCACTCCAGATGTGTACACATCTGGGGACACACACACAGAGCAGGCACATTTAGCGCTCTGCTGTTACCTGTATTCAGCCCCCTTTGTCCCTCCAGGACACACACTGATGATTTGCTATAGGAGTGCCATACCACTTCAAACCTGAAATGCCTTCTCCAAGCCATGGGGCTCCAAGACATCCCCCTTCTTCTCTACTTTGCCAGCTCTCAAAGACTTTTGCTCACTAGCCAGCAGTGGTTTTCTAACCATTAACCACTGGGGTGGCTTCCTGCACAAGGTATCCAGAATTTAGGCTGGATCCTCAAAGGTGCTAGGCAGCTCCACAGCATGAGGTGTAGGCTGAAAAGCTGGAGGAGGACTCAGAGAAGACCCATAAGAATGGCTGAAGTCCTGGAAAGCCCTGGAAATCCTGCCATGAGTGATGGAGCCAAGCAAAATCCATCTGGCTTAACAGCAACCCTTTCTCAGTCTGTAAGAGAAGAGATCCAAGACCTACAATGATCTGAGCTTGGACCAGAGCCTTTGGTCACTCATTTAGGTGCCTGAGTTTGATCATCTAAGTCTGGATTTAATCATCCTCTGCTGGCCAGCTGTGCTATGGAGTATGAATGAATTCTTCTACCTTGTAGTTCTGAGACTTAATGGATGTAAATGATTTTAACACAATGTAGGGGTACCAGGAGAATAACTCCTACCCACGGCCCTAAGACTGCAAGAGAGGCAGCCAAATAAAGGCTAAATACAGCTTTTTGGAAAGAAAGCTCAAAAAAACCCCAACTCTTGCCTCTAAAACTGACTGTGGATCATTTTACAAGTAAGGGATCTCTATATGGGATACTTAAAGGCAGACATTTCAGCAAGGATAACTTGGTGGATAACTGGATAGCAGCAGTGGCCAGGGTCAGCTACTGGTGCTTTTCCTTCTGGAGCCCCTGATGGTGCCACAACTGCAGTCAGTGGGGATGGATAGAATTCCTTCAGCATAATCTATTCCTCCTAGGGTCGTCCATCTGCTGGAACAATCCCTCTTCTCCTTGCCTTTGCATGCATTGAAAATACTGTCCAGGAATATACTCACCAAAGCTTTGGAGTTGAAGTCCGTGCCATGGATCACTAATGGGGTACTCTCTGTGGGAACACTTGTGCACCATCAACTGTCAAAGCAAGAGGATGGCCTGGGAAGGATGTATTGAATCAGTGCCATGAGCCTCCTAAAGCCAAGTGCCAAAACCTTGTTAGCCCCCAACCTGAGAAGAACCAGAAGCATTAAAAGGCTCCTGGGGATAACAGCCCCAAAGCAACACCTATTCACTACCCAAGTCTCTGGGAACCCAGCAAAGCTTCTTTTTGTGACTGGTTGTGGAAGAAGCCACATCCAACACTTCTGGTACACAGTAACAGTCTGTCCCCCACTATGGGATAGGGGGAAAAGGAAGGAAGTTCCAAGCAACCATCACTAGTATATTAAGCCAAATACTTCTCGTTGTTCTCACATCCACCTCCCACCCATCCTCCATTTAGCTTTCTGAGGATAAGGACCTACAGAAACTGGAACTTAGCCATCACTCTTCATACTTCACAGCAGAAACCTTCATGCCCAGAGGAGCTCAGTGTTCAACAGCTCCATAGGAGCAGGATATGGGGCAGCTGGGATTTTCAAAGGGGCTGGTAGGGCCGTGAGCTGCTGCTATTGACTGTGAAGAGGAAGGACCAGGGGATCTGTGCCTCTCTGGAAGGATTTCCATTTCCACAGCAGGCTTTCAAAACATTAGCAGCCACCGCCTAAGCAGCAAAATGTCTATTTGTGGGTAATAAACCCAGACAGATGCCTCCTGCACGCAGCCAGTGCCTCTGAGACAAGAGGCTCTAAATAAATAATCAACAAATCCTAGAGCTGAATGCACAGTTGCTATTTGCATCATAAATAAATGAGGAGGCTTTTATTTACTCATTCTGGGGGCAGAGCACGTAACAGAGGAGCTCCTCAGAGCTCCTACACCAGAGATTGTCACTACTCCAGCACAACCGCTCGGTTCCCACCAGCTGTTTGCTCCTGTGCTGCTCCTCAGGAGATGCATAGCTCCCCAGTGAGAAGGGAGAACACGAGGTCTCCATCACCAAGGAGTGCTCAGCTCCCTGCTGACCTCTCTTAGCATGGCACTGGCAAGGTGGGAAGGACAAGGACACAGCTGAGCCAGGGAGGTAGAGGTTGGAGGCTCCATCACATCAGGAAGGTTTCGAGATCCACCAATAGACAGCCACATTTATCAATGTTAGATCTCACCTGATGGTAAACCACCCTCCTCCCACAGCACCATGGGAGCAGTCGTACAAGAAACTTGTAGGTCCTTCTGTCTACTGAAGCTGGAGGACATCACAGAATCATGGAATTGTTTGGGCTTGAAAGGACCTTTAGATCACCCAGTTCCAACCCCCTGCCTTGGGCAGGGATGCCTCACACTAAACCATGGCACCCAAGGCTCTGTCCAATCTGGCCTGAGATTTTTTTTCCCTTAATACCCACAAAACAGGGAAAACAGCACAATTTCCAAGGAGGAAAGCCACCTTTTCACCCACAAAACATATCCCTGGAGATCCAGCGAGCTGGGGTCTGGATGAGTTTATTTAGTTATGTATCAAGTGTTATTAATCCATTTGCTTCAAGCAAACCAGTGAGCAATGAAACTTTTTCTCTCTGTCCTGAAAACTGTGGGTTTTCCTCTTTGGCCTTGGGGATGACAAACAGAGCTCACAGAGGCGCAGAGCATGCACAACCCCCCTGACCCCATCCATCCGCTGCAACAGCATCCTGAGCCTGCAGCCCGCCTTTGTCTTACTAATAAAACAGGGAGGGTGCAGGGAGGTCCGACCCTGGACACCACTGTGGCTCCAAGAACACCAGCACATGGGCATGAGAAACTGCAGCCTAGAGGAGGGAACTGAATTCAAGCCTTGCATCTGAAACACAAGGTCACCTTTCCCCATAATCCCTGCCCTGCAACTCCACACCCATCTCTGGTGACAGGAGGTGGCCAGTCTTCAGCATATCCAATACAACACCATGTGGAAGCCCAAACCAGACTATTTAGGAGCAATTTAGCTCCAAATGAGATTGTTTTCTAATCCCATCACTAACCCAGCTGCCTATTCACACTTTTCTATCAGTCATCTGATAGCCAAAGTACAGTCCTATGCCTGAATAATTCACTGCAGGATTTGCATTCCTAATACATCTTTGAGAGGACCATGGCTTTGTGCTCTGATCCCGCTGAGATGGTCTCCTTTCCTGCCTCCACACAGGGAGGACCTTGGTCCACAGGGTCCCAAGCAAGGGAGGCCCATTGCCAGCCTCAGACTCGGGGGTTGGATTTATCCCTCTTTCCTACAGGAATGTGGGCTGCTCCAGCACTCATGGGGCTGGCACCGAATTTGGGCTGGCAGAAAAAAATGTGTCATAGAATTTATTTTGCACAGGAAAAGTCATTTTTAGTTTAGCTTTTTTCTTCTAAAGCAAGTTATTTCCTCTTCCCTGGCTCCATCCTCCCGCACCCCACTGAAATCATGTCTCATCTTGCAGAGGGGGGGAAAAAAAAGCAGCCAAACAACCCTCAGTGAATTATCTTGGCATGAAACCAATAGGTTCCAACTCCAACATATTGCCACAACACCTCCAGCACTGAGTATCCCAACCAGCTGCCACGGGGATGGGTGGCAGCACAGCCAAAGCAAACTGGTTTGGTTTTCCAGTAAAACATGCCTCTTTCCAGCTCAATAAAAGGCTGGTTTACCTTCTTGTACATGCACATTAGTGTATAGCCTCTTGCTACAGAAGCAGGGGAGGTCTCCTATAGGACTTGGTGGGTTGCTTATTGCCAGGGGTGAGCAGATAATTCCATATAGATTGGTTAAGAGAAGATGCTGCTGGCTCTATGGGATGAGGCTCTGCCCCTCCCATGGCATCTTAGCCCTGCCTTCACCCTTGTATATCTCAGTGCATCTCCTGCTGACTGACAGGGGTGGTGGGGTCCTATAAGGAAAGCAGCATGTAATCAGGTATTAAACCCCATACCTACATGTGCAGCATGGCCCAAGAGAGGGCTGCTGAGGCAGGAGGAATGCTGGCTTGAACTCCTCCAGGGTGTAAGTCTTTGCAGCTTTATTGATTGCTATTTTTAACAGAGCTGGGGGTTCTGCAGCTTCCTGGATCACAACAAATCCAAGGAAAAGCAGAATTTCACCCGCTGGCACTACCTGTGTAGTGGATGGCACGTGGGTGACGCATTTCAACCTCAAAGATTAAAGTTTTGCAGCCCCGTGAACAACTGGAAAGAAGCTCTGATAATGGGAAATGTCAGGAAACTTAATAACAAGAGAGATTAGCACCCTGCCTATAGCACATCACTGCTGCGTTCAGCCAGCCTTTTATATATGATGTCAACAGCTACATACAAGCTGTGAATAGTTTCCTATCTCCTCCAGCCTTGAGTCTCCAGGAACTTGACTGACTTCCCTAGAACTGTTTTGGATTTACACTGGCTCTGCTCAAATCAGAACTGAAGAGCCAAAGCAGACAGAGGGAAGCCAGCCCCACTGCTCCCAAACCAGAGGAGCGGGAGGATGGAGGAAATGCACTCTGGAACTCTCTCCTTCCTTGGCAGGAATATTCATCCCTTTTCCAGCTCAAGTAGAGCTGTGATTTACAGTGGTGGGGCATCAGGTCCTCTGCTTGCAGCTATGTGGGACAACAGAGATAATGCAGCTAGCAAAGACCTACCCCATTTCTAACCTCAGCAAGGATCAACTGCCCAGTTTCAGCAGGAGCAATGGGCAGGTTTTTCCTAACTGGACGGAAGGTGCGCACACTACAGGGAAGCAGCATCCTCTTGGATGGGGTAGACATCCCACCAGCACCCCAAGTCCCCACTAACCCACTCCTAATGCTGGTCTGTGAAAGCACATCACAAGCAGCATCGCCGACTCTTCCATTCACCTTCCCACTGCCATACCACATCCCTGCCTTTGGCTCCAGAGCCCGGCTTTCCCCATAATCCCTGAGGCACCTCAGCACATTCCTTAAACTTGTGCTAATGGATGGGATTTTGAGAGGGACGGCCCTTTAAAGTCTTCCCTGCTCTCCAAATAACCTTCTGTGGTGTTTAGGATTGCTCCTTTGCATATGATAGGTATAAAAATACACACAGAAACAAAAGAAATCCACTCCCCAAACTTTTTGACACCCCCACCCCCAAAAAAAATGGTGTGATCAATTATTCTGAAAAAGGCTTTTTATAGTTTGGACTCCATAAAGAACAGAATGCCTGATTTTATACACTATCCGAGAATGTGATGGTTTTCATTTCAGCACAATCAAGACCCAAATCTGTGTCTCCCTCTCCCTCATCTGAGCTGCAAATGGTTTTATATTCCATCTTGCTTTAAATTATACACATCAAGTTTCTAATGGGACACGGTCTATTTTGTTGCCAAAACCTGCTCTGTAAGATCATCTATTAAACTGTATTTATTTTTTATGACAAACAAGAAAAATGACAAAACAGCTACCGAGCGCCTGCTAACGAGGACCAAATGCCTCCCCAGGCACCATTCTCATTTCCAGGCATCCACACAGGAGCTGTGTTAACGTCCTCCCACCAGCCAGTGATGGCCAAAAGAAGACACAGGGCTTTATAAACCCCAGTATCAGCCCCTAGGGGATTATGGCTCTCGCTGTCTGCACTTGGGTATGAGATCTGGGGTCAGGAGTTTTATCCCTGTGTCTCCTATGGAGACAGGCTGAGAGATGGGGTTGTTCAGCCTGTAGAAGAGAAGGATCCAAGGAGACCTTAGAGCAGCTCCAGTGCCTAAGGGGCTAAAGGAAACCTGGAGAGGAGCTTTGGACAAGGGTCTGTAGGGACAGGACAAAGGGAATGGCTTTAAACTGACAGAGAGGAGATGGAGATGAGCTCTTAGGCAGAAGCTCTTCCCTGTGAGGGTGCTGAGGCGCTGGCACAGGGTGCCCAGAGAAGCTGTGGCTGCCCCATCCCTGGCAGTGTTCAAGGCCAGCTTGGACACAGGGGCTTGGAGCAAGCTGCTCCAGTGGAAGGGGTCCCTGCCCGTGGCAGGGGTTGGAGCTGGAGGAACTTTAAGGTCCTGTCCTGCAGCCCTGGGACACAACACCATTGGGAGCCCATCTGAGTGAGGAGAGTGGTGCAGAGAGCTCTGAGACATTCTAAACCAGCAGGATTTGGGGTTTTGTCAACATTCCAAAGCTTTTCCTGGAGGCTACCAGAGCAGTGCAGGACCGGAAGGACCATCTCAGGATTCAGCATTTCCTCCAACTTACAGTATTATATATTCTTCATTCATCAGAGCAGATGTAAAGTGGTCCCTCTCCATCTTCCTGCTCCTCCTCCACGCCAGCTCCTCACTGCCCCAGCCCCACAGCAGCTTTGCATGCATCCATCCTTCCTCTCTCTTAGCTTTTGCATGGCAAACAAGGGACACACAGGTGAATGCAAAGGCAGTGCTCCATCACCACGCTCCTTTGCATGTCACCAGCACTGAGGATGTTGCTCTGACACAGCCATCCTTGATCCTGAGTCTGAAACCAGCCTGGGTGTAACAGCAGACTCATGCACATCCATTTCTAATGCCCATGTTTTACTCCTGGAGATGATAGCAGCAAGACCACTGGTGCAAACAGGCCTCCAGTAGTGTGGGGTGCACCATATATGTGCCAAACTTTGCAGTTTTGAATGGGAAAAGCAAACGCTGTATGGAGAGTGGAAGACCTCTAGGAGTAATCCCTTCAGCCTGGTGTTTCATCTGCTCTGCCAGACACCAAAACAGCTCTGGGATTTTCCTTGTGAGCATTGGCTGTGGAGGCTTCCCTTAGCTCAACGATTGCTTATTATGGCACTAAGCAACTGTCCTACCTGGCTCTTCACCAGAACCACAGCGGTGGCCACATACTGCAATGCTTTGGAGGAGAGCAAGCCTGCCCATGTTTCCTTGGCAGGAAAGCAGGCTATGACATGAGATCTGTGGCTAAAATTCACAATAAACCTAATGCTATTTCATTTCAAATTACAGCTCCATTTATACTACAGTGGTAATATAGAAAGTCCTTCCCCTAACACCCTATTTGTTGACTTTTGCCATGCTGGTTGCTAGCAAGCACAACAGCAAGTTAATACTGGGCATGGCAACCCAACCCATCCCGTTCTAATAAATCCCTTCTGTATTGTACAAATAGCTGGGCACATGAATAATCTAACTATGGTTTAATCAACATCAAAGTAACAGTTTCACCAAGACCAACTATGTCATCTTTCCCTAATAGAATTACAGGCCAAGGCTCTGGTTTCACTGCAGAACACACATGTCCTCAGTGATGGTTTGAACAAATTAATCACACATTTCTCCACGGCACCAGTGAGGTGAAGGCTGGAGCACGTCAGATATCCCTTCTCCTGCTCCACCCAAAAGGCTTTTTACATCCTTTCTGCTGGAATCACAGAGCACATGGGATGTGATGGAAAGGAGGTCATGGAAGCAAAGTTCCTGTGCCAGGTTTGCACACGTGTGCTGAATTCCATGTGTGGACTGGGAACATCATCCAGCTGCAGCAGGCAGAACAAGAGAAGAACCAAGGCAGGAGCTTGGTGTAACTGTGCTGCAAAGATGGAAATACCATGGAAAAGGCAAGGAAAAGGGACAGAGTAACTCAGCCAGCGGGTGAACAGGGCATAACCACTTGGGCAAAGCAGAGAGCACCGGCTTGAGTGACCACATGCAGGAGGCAGGAAAATCACAGCCTGGTGCAATCCCCCAGGCAGTGGGAGAGACCTGATGAGCCTAATGCAGAAAGGATCATCCATGAACAACCCATAGCAAGGATTATCCAGGAACATCTGCTGGCCTCCAGAATGGACCAGAGAACCAGAGTCCTCTTGTTCTCCGTAGGAGCCCTCAGAGACCAGCAGGGACTGGACCCAGTGTCAGGTCAGGAGATGCTCATCTGAAGCGTTGCTGTGATGGGCCACAGGAAGGATGGTTTGGGTGCTTGGTCTGCACTCCCCAGTCACGTTGTCTGGGATGCAGAAGGGCCTTTTTATGAAGAGAGGCCAGTGGTGCTCACCTGGGAACGTTTCTGACCTAAGGCAGGACACCTGACCTGGGACAGCACCCATGAAAAGCTGCAATATCCCAGGTTTCCATTTACAGGGAACAAAACCTCACCAGAGAAAATACAGCTGAAAGAAACATCTTTTACATCCATCATGGAACACGCGTGTCCCACACCTTACATTGCCAGCAACAGGGAAAGCAGCTTCCGACATCCAGCTCCCCCAACAAGCATCAACCTCTTCAGCAGTTGAAATGCAAGAGCTGATGAGATTTTTGAAGGAGGGGAAAAAAATCACTAGTTACAAGCTCAAATTCAATGACAGCCAATTGAATCCTCCCTCTATGGACCTTTGAAGACACTTCCTCAAGCCCCTGTGAAGCCTACACCTCACCCTGCCCATGTCCTCTGATTTATTAACTGTTATAGGACTTGATGGCTGTGACTGCAGTCGGAGCTCACTGGGAGCTCTCAGCCCGCGCTGCTGGCTCGGAGCTGTACATTTGTTCCTCTCCAAACTTCACAGCCACACTGATTTGATTCCAAGCAGCCAGGGCATCCTGCAGTCCAAATGGTTCATTATCTCTGGCTTGCTTTAAAAGGTCAAGAAATGCTCTCCGTTTGGCAGATGGAGTAGTGCAGGAGCCGCGAAGTCTCAGGGTTTTAACATACCCAGGTTATTAAATGGTGACCTCTAGCCTGAGCACACCAGAAGTTGGTCTGAAGTTTTTAAACAAAGGAAAAAGGGGATATTTTGAGAAAATGATTTTTCAGCCCTATTTTCTTACAAAAAAAAAGAAAAAACAAAACTCAGAGAAAATGAAGAAGTTGGATCTCAAAGCAAGGAACTGCTCCCTAAGTAACTCCCTTTCTCATTCTTCCTGTATTTGTTTTCTAGCCTGTTGCCTCCAGGCCCTTCCTCCCTGTTCTTTAACTCATTTTTTAACACTGCAGCTACTGGAGGAAAGAAGGAAAAGACAAGAGGAGGATCATCCTCCCCAAATAAAGCACCAATTCAGCAGCTCTTTACTTCCCATTGCCTTTATGTTATATTGCAATTCAAAGCTCACAAGCATCACACCGCGAGCGCAGGCAGCAGCTCCCTGTGCACCAAGAGAGCGCCTTTGGGGTCACGGCTATTTTGGGCTGGGTGGGTGTGGGTCAGCACCCACACCCTGTGCTCACATCCCACCTGGGCACCGGGAATGGGATCAGGGCTGACAGTGTGGCACTGAAAATCCATAACCCCCTCTTCATCTCTGAGCGCTTTGCTGCCAAGTCTTGCTGACCTTTTAAGCTTGAAGAGCTCCAATGAAGGCAAATGCACCCAGCACCTCATCATAAAAATGAGCCCCCAACATAGAAAACCTCTGGGAGTTTGCAGTGCTTTTGCAAAACATGGATCAGATCGTTGTGGAGTCCTGTGCCAGCAATCAAACTCCTTGGCTGGCACCAGGAATGGTTGTGCCCGTTTGGCTCTGAGTTTCATGTGAACTGGGATGCTCCTTGTTACCCTTTGCATCCCAGAGCTCTCCACTGGGTATTGGACAGGAATTGTGAATGCCAGCCCCAGATTCTCAGCCTGGCAACACCCTATAGAACCCAGACTTCAAGCTCTACAGACCTTTATGAAGCCCAAGCTGAGTTTTATTTATTCCAATAGCTGCCTAGACAAAGCATCCTTTATAAACCCCATTAAGCTTCTGCTTCTAGCAAACACTTTCTCTCTCCACACTGTAATTATCTGCCAATGAAGCAGAAACCAGCAGATTGACAGGATCCACTCCCAGGATTTATAACGCCCGTTCCTCTGTCACAGGTACATGTGTCACAGCAGCACAACCAGCCTATTTCTGGAGTCATAAGAGGTGGTGCAGGGAAGAATGCAGGAGGAGCTGGAGGAGGAGGAGCAGGGAAGGAGATGCTCTCTGGGGTGACGTTCCCCACTCTG
The DNA here is from genome assembly GCF_033783945.1 of Neopsephotus bourkii. Classification (NCBI taxonomy): domain Eukaryota; kingdom Metazoa; phylum Chordata; class Aves; order Psittaciformes; family Psittacidae; genus Neopsephotus; species Neopsephotus bourkii. The sequence goes on from NW_026902223.1 coordinate 7,751,112, forward strand.
CTCTGGGATTTCCCTGTGCTACACCCAGCTTGCCCAGAGCATCAGCTCTGCCTGCTGCTGGAGCAGCTCAAAGGGTGAAGACAATGGCTGTAGATCCCAAAGTGCTGCTGCAAGGCAGGGGAAGGAGTAGGTGGGTTTGCCAGCCTGTGTGGAAACTGCAGTGTGCGGTTGTGAGGGCATCAGCAGCCCTACGCCTGTTTGTAAAGGACATTCATGCCATGGGCCCAGCTGCAATCTCAGCTTGGTAATTCAATCTCAGGCTTCCAGCTCCCAAAATGATGAGAACTCGTGAGAAACAGCAACCAGGACCAGGAACTTGCCAAGCTCCAGGGCACATGGGGCTTTGAGTGGTTCCAGGAAGAGAAGCTCCCTCTTGGACCGAGTGGTGATGCTCCTTAGCATGCCTGAAAGCATCCCTGAACCCGGCTGTTCTGCCTCACATTTGAGCTCTTCACATTCACATGAGACAAACTTACACCCGTGGAGGATGGTTCCATCCGAGGCTGCTGTCCCAGTGACTCTGCCCTGTTTCGTGTCCCTCCCCAGAAGGTACCTGAACACCCGGTACAGCTCAGCCCAACAAACCAAACCATTGTAGCTTTAAGGCACCGCTCCAGAAAGAAAAGGCCTTTCAGTGCAGGGAATAGCATCGCTTTTCCTCCACGCACCATCTGTTTGCCAAGATGAAGAGCTCCGGGCTGGCGAGGCTTAGTCATTCGGACAAGAATAGGTCCCACTGTACTTACACTTCCCAGCTCCCAAAATAAAAACCACAGCAAGTCAATGACTTCACTTACCCCGTAACAAACACGGAGCTGGCGTGAGGAAACACCCGACTCTGTTATCCCCTAATGCAGACCCAAAAGATGGACACAGCCTCAGGATCCCACAGTCAATGGCCCCTTCAAACAGCTTCATCATGTCCTGTTGTTTTTTCAGAGGGAGAAAGGGAATTGCTGCTTCAGAGCATCCTTACAACACATAGGGCCATTATCATCCCATTCCGCAGGGTAAAAAGTAGATCCCAGAAGCCAAGACTCAGCATGTGCTGGAGCACCCAGAGGTGCCAGCAGATCCCTCCAGACTAAGATCCCTTCCCCTGACCCTAACCCTGGGGCCCCAACTCTAACCATGTACCCAAATTTCAGCATCTGGCTTCCCTTCTCAGCTGGCTCAGGAGATGGTTTGAAACAGCTTGTGGGGCTCTGAGCCATGATAATTGAGGAGACAGAGGTGGGTTTGTCTTCTGTAACTTGAAATCTCAGATGCCTCCTCTACCCCAAACTCGGTGCTGTCCTTAACGTTGTAGGGTTGCCCAAGGGGACAGTGCTATTCCCATGGGAAGCCTGAACCACCTCCCCAGCGCCACCTCGCCAGCACTGGAGCAAACCAGGCATCTGTGCAGCCCCGAAACCTGCTTCACTACACAAAGGTCCACTGTTACTCACCCCTCCAGTCTTGCCAAGCACAAGGAAGAGGCAGAGGATGCAGGGATGCAATTCATTTCCCACGTGGAAACTGGTTTCCCCTGAATATCCCCTAGGGCAGCTCCTCACAGCCCCGTTTCTCTTGCTCTGCACCTCCACCTCTGTGTGGTACATGTTGGAAGCACTGCATCATGGAGCAGATGGAGCCATTTGAACAAAACTGGGAACAGGTATTTAGCATCCTGAGGGGAAGCACTTGGAACTGCTGGGTAAATAAACCTCTGCAGGCCAAATTCAATTCTCCATCAGTGCTATGGGGAGCAGTGACTGCACAGCTTGTGCCTCACTGCTGCTCACCAGGAGCCAGACCCACCAGCTGGTGTCACCACCACCACTACCACCACAGGGGCTTCTGCAGAGGTGCCAGAGCCCACCCTGCTGCCCATGTACTGCCTGGGCTGAGCTCAGCATCAGTTTAACACACCAGCAGCAACTGAAACTCCCCCTCCATTCCTATTGTATCCTTTAGGGACATCAGCAGAGCACATCCCCTCCTCAAGCTCTGATGTCCATCCTTCCGTTGCCCAGATCCTGGGGGAAATTTGGTCTCAAGCTCTCCATCACCTCTAAAAAGCCACACAGCCCTGTTATTCAGTGCCATGCCCAGGATACATGGCAACGCTGCCTGCATCCTCCCCAAGAAATAGTTTATAGGTGGCAGAAATATCTTGACCCTGAAACCCTGATGTCCCTCTGACAACCCGCTTGTCCCTGTGACTCCATAAGTCCATATTTGCTACTCAGGTCCCCTGGACTTCCCCCCAGTGCCCAGCAGTCTCCAGCCCTGGCTGTTCCTGTACTGTAAGGCTGCTGGCTCAGATGGGGATGAAGCTATTCACCCCCGACCCTGAATCAAATCCACTTGCGCCCTTTGCCATGCATTGCACTGGTTATTCCCCAGGATGGGTGTCTGTGCTCCCCATCAGCTGGGAGAAAATCAACCCAGTGAGGGCTGGATGAAGCAGGGAAGCAGCCCAGGGAGCAGCCGACCTTGCTTGGGGTTTCCTGGCTTCTTTTACTTACGGTCCAACCTAAACAGTATTTAAATATTATCATCTTCTTGCTCCCCCTCCCTTTCTTTTTGTCACCTGCAAATTTAGATTAACAAGGAGGTTTGACAAAGTGCTACTGTATATGTTAATACACCCATTAGTGTCGGCCCGCCTGACATATAACCTGCAGAGCCTCCAGTGTTTACTAATACGATTGTCAAAGCAGGGGAACATTACTTTTTAATGACATTTCATATCACTTCAGTTGAAGTAATATCCTGGGACATGATAATCAGAAAGCCATTTAGCTGCAAAACTATGTGCTGGATAGAGGCTGGTGCATGAAAGATGCTCATTTTGTCAGAATTAAAACATTTGTATGTGCTTCATAAGTTGTAAGTGCACTTGTGGAGGAGAAACCTGTGAAATACTTACTGGGAGCAGGTCGCTTCAGGTAAATGTGGCTTCAAAATGAAATGCTGGGAAAGGGTATTATTATATTTGCTGTATCTTCGCATGTAATACATCAATTGGCAATCCATACGTATGATACGCTTAATAAAGCAATGAGATCTTAGAACTTCTCTTTAAAGGATATCCCTGAAGTGGCCCTTACCAGCCCAGCTGAATTTATTGCTGCTTTCCAAGTAGAGGAATGGATGCAAGACAGACTGAGATGGAGTCTGATTTTTGTAGAGCACCTCTCATGTTCCAGGTGATTCCAAAATGCTTTGTAAAGCAATGAGCACAGTACAGAGACAGCAGTGGCACAGTGGCTACAGACAGCCCTGCTGCCCTTATTAATAGTTCTCTCCCCAGCTTGGACGTCAAGGGCCATCTCAGAGCTTCACACTGCACCTAATCACAGCAGATCAGGGAGCAGAGGATGCTCAGCCAGGGGAAAGGGAAGTGGGGAACTCCCTGACACGTTCTCCAATGCCTCAGAGCTGCACTGCGGTCACTGAATAAAACAAGGATATCATCCTCGGTCAGAGAAATATGCAGAAATTAAGAATAAGTTCACATTTTCTCCTTTTTTCAAAGGAAGAACCAGGGGGATCCCTCCATCAATCTGTCAGAACAACCTTTCGGATCGAAACTAGCAATTGATTTAGCTGGAGTCTCCTGCCGGATGGTGGATAGAGCTGATTAAAGCTGTGCATGCACTATTAATAGGAGCAGGATGCCTTGCTGTCATTATTATTAATTACGCTGCTGTGATTACTATCTGTTCATCCATCCACCCATCCTCCCTTCTCTACTCCCAGCACTGGCCAAGTGATGTACAGACACAAATCCTTCCTGTCTTTTTCTCTTCCCAGTTTTCCGGGAAGGAGGTGGGGAAAGACCAAAAAACTTCATTTACAGGATTTCTTATTAGTATGTGTGAGAGTGTGAGCGTGCCTTGTGTGTGAGGAAGTGAGTGCTGGGAGATGAGTAGGTGTGAGGCACGTGGGAGCATCGGGCTGTGAAAAATGCACAAAGGGAAAGTTAAAGCCAAAGAAAGAGACTTTGCATTTCATGTTGAACCCACTGGATTCCTGCTCCATCCTCCCCTTCCATAGAAGCAGTCCTACAGATGGGGTCTGACCCCCTTAGAAAGCCCTCTCCCACGCTCACAAGCACATCCCTACCTGGGAGCCAGGTTCTAAAACTGCGGCCACTGGTCCCAAGAAAGTCCAAGATTTTCCTTTACCAAATAATGTGACTGTGATAAGGGGAAACAAATGGGCCCTTGGAGCAGTGAGGGCTGCAATAAGAGATGAATTATTAGTCCAAGATGGAAATCTCTTTTGATAAATGACTGGCCCCAAGCAAAGAAGGATTCAGCAAAGCACAACAACGTCCTTGTTGTGACATAAGGAAGGGGAAGGAACAACCTTATAAGGGGCAACAAAGGCTCTGCGCTACCACCTTGACCAATTGGTTAATCAAGTGTATCCCACGACATCAGTGCAGTTCCCTCTTTGTATTAGTTACAGCATCTGAATGTGGTGGACAGCGATGACGTGTTCAGTCCAGGTCCCGTTTAGAAACCACCATCAGGAAAGAGGGTAGAGCAAAGCCTGCTGATAAGTCCCACTGTCAAAAGCCCATCGACCCACACAGTGCTTCAAAGCTAACACAGACCCAAAAAGACAAGGACAGAGAACCAGGTCTCCCCTTTCTCCCCTCCTGCGAGAAGCTTGGCTCAGTGGGATGCGGTGATGCTTCACAGGCCAAGTGAAAGAACTGCCATTTATTAACACTGGCCCAATTCCTGGTATTTTTAAAGCCTAGTTCAGTCGGGGGAGAATATCCATTGGCGTCATTGGAAATAAACCTGACAATGAGGCACTGGGCAAGGCATTGGAATCAACAGGCTTTAGCATCACAGCTCCGCCTGGACCTTGATGGGGGGGTTCTGCATGTCTAACTCCAAACAAGGTACAAGGACCTCTGCGGATTAGTACCCAGCCACAAGCAATGACACTATTGGAGTTTCTAAGTCCCTATAGCCTAGAATGCCGTTATCCCTGGGGACTGGTAACTGGAGCCTCTGGCACCACTATTTTTAGTGGGAGATTTAAGCAGAAACAGTGAGCAGAAGCACACATATATATCTCTGTGTATGCTGTGTATACATATATACACACACTGCTAAAAAACACGACTGAAACGGCTTGAGCTGAAGTTGCTAAACATATTTCTGCCTTTCTCCTCCCCCAAAAACCTCTACCAAAACATACCTCTCCATCTAATGAGATTAGCAAGGTACCATGCTAGATCTTTATTAGTTAAAGCTGACCATAGTGCAAAACTTGGCTGGAATCGTCAATGAGCTGACTGCCAGAGTGAGGAGTGCAGCCAGCAAGCAGATTTATTCCAAATGGGTCTCTGCTGTTTGCCTTGGGGAATATGCTTCCTTCTACTTAACTCCCTGAAAACTGGTAGCCAAACTTCAGCTCTCTTTATGCTCCCTGAACCCAAAGGTACCACCACCCCCTCTCACACTGGCCTTACGCAGGCTGAATTCCACTGGCCGCAGTGATTTATACGAATACAGGGTAAAAGAGAAACAAACCTATTTACTCCAATGGCTCACAGCAGGATTTAGCACTGAGGACATTTATATACGGCAATCCCTGCCTTCTCTGACTGGCAGCTTGAAGAGACCAAAGTACCAAATATTAACAGCAGAGCCATGCGTGTTTATATCAGCAGTACTTATTTTTACAGTCATCTTCTGCCCTCAGACGAGTGCGTTTGGCTCCCAGCATTCCTCTTTTGTAAAATATGGGCAGGGAGGAACAAGTGAGAAAGATCATTTCTATTATAAAATGACTGGTGCTGGCCTCCCCTCGCATGCAGTCGCTGATAGGAAACCTTTCACGCGATCTGCACATTCCTTTCGTGGGTCACACCCAGAACCTCCTTTGAAAGGTCTCAGGAGGACCAGCACATGCCTTAGGGGAAGGAATAGGGGCCAAAGCATGGCCATGTATGAGCGTTTCACTGCAAACAAGTTTCTTGCTTTGGAGTAGAAATGGGAAGCATACGCAGAACAGATCTGGTTTCCATCAGCCCGTTATTTATAGCACTGGTTTCACACCATGGATTATACACACTCATGCTTGTTCTCTCAGGCTCTCAGTGCTCTGCCACGCTTCCTTCTCACCTGAGCAATGAATCTGGGCCTTTTACCCTGCCGTGATCAGGCTGTTCATGTTCCATTTAGTTGTGCGTTCACTAAATACGCTCCACAGAGCTTGGCTGCTCATGGAATGCTCTTCTTCTTGCATGCAGAGTTCCTCCAAAACATCCTCCCAAGCCTTGGGCCAAGGTGGTGAAGGATCAGTTTATCAACAGTGCACAAAGGAGGCATCGCCTGAAGCCCTCAATTCACAGCCCCCAAACGGATCCCTAAGGTTGGATCACCTGAAAACACCTTTGGTACAGAGAAGGATATGGTCCCATGAAACAAGTTACTCTGCTCTGCTGCTGCACTCTAAAAGCTGCATTGTGGCAAAGACTCGATATGAAGCCCCATGGTGGCCAACTCACCAGAAACTGCATCAAAGACCTCCTGTATTAAACAGCAGAGGCCTGAAAGCAGCTCCTACACAGCACAGTTCACAAGGAATTCTGCAGCCCATTGCTTGCTGATCATTCATATAGAGCAGAATGGGATGGTAGGTTCCATCTGGTATGCCTGGAGTCATCAATGTTGTTCTAAGTAGTGAGGTTAAACAATGGGTGCTTGGTCCCTGCTGTTGCTTGAATGAGATTTGTTGTCCATAGTAAAACTTCTGGCACATGATCAGTCACTGTCTATAAACCCAAATTACACTAAGAAAAGCCAGCATACTGTTAAAGAGTTTTATACCATCATTAAAGCACACCATCTCCAGTCAGCACATTCTGAAGAGCCATGAGGAAAGCATTCTTCAGATGCCCCTCGGACAGACATAACAGTGCAGAACATGGCTGATGGCTCTCCTTCAAAGTTCCCTGCCAACATCTGCATCCCAACACAAAGACTAGGCCAGGTTCTAAGATACCCGGAACCAAACAACAGTGTTCTCTGTCCCTGAGGTCACAATAATCAGCAACAACAGCAACAACACCCTAACTCTGCTAAATGTTACTGGCAAAGCAGGGCATGGGTCTCCATCACGAGAGACAGTAGCCTGGACAGCCTGCATTGGAGATGTGAGCTTGCCAAGCTGCCCCCCAGGAGGACCTCACAGCCAGACCATGGGCAGCAGAACAGGCACCTTATGCCAGAGTCATCTTCTGGGCAACTGCAGCTTAGTGAGTGTTGGCTGAGTTACCAGAAAGCCACATAAGCACTTGGATTAATCAAGGTGTACTCCAGAGACTAGGTGATAGGTTTGGTCTACTGCTAAACCTGTGGGTGGCTCAAGTTTGGGGATATGAATTTTATCCCCTTCTTGTGGAATCTGAGGGCTTGATTCAGGTGCCTGAACACAGATACCCACATCTAGTGCTGCTGCAGATGTGCCAGTTCCACCCAGATGTCTCAAACTCCATCATGGGGTTACCAGGCAACCAAATGGTACCTGAGTAGGACTTCAGGAGGGAACTGCGAGTACAGTTTCAGAACTGTGGGATGGAGAAGAGCTGCTCACACTGAGATACTTATTAAGGTGCTTAATAATTTAGCTTATCAAAAAGAAGATGAAGAAGTATCTTATTAACAATAAAGAGCGCTTACTAAAGAGATCTCTTACAGCAGAACTCTCTTTAATCTAACAGACAAAGCCATACCAACATCCAATGGCTGGAAGCCAGAATTAGACAAATTCAAACTGCAAGGAAGGTGCCAGTTTGTAATTGAAAGAGTAATGAGCCATTGGAATTACTCACCCTGGGCTGGGATGGATCCTCCACCATCTGAGTGGATGCCATTCTAAAAAGTGCCACATTGCAGGCACATATTTCTGTTTGGGAATTACTGGGAAAGGCTTTCCAGCTTGCAGGAGTTGTGTGTGCTCTGAAAAACAAACAAAAGTAGTATTATGCTGCTCAGTTATGGAGAAGGGAGGTAGAGGGACTTTAAGCAGACAGCCTGTGACAGTACCAGAACAGGACGCAGGTCACATTTCCCAGCCACATTTTCACTCTCTGAAGCAGTCCAGAGCCCCAAAGCAGCCTTTTTGGTGCAGTAATCTCAGGTTGGTGACACCAAGCTGAGCAAGTAAACTCAGGCACAAGGCCAGGTCCAGATAAGACACAGGGAATGGACCGTATCAGCCAAGCAATCCTGCTGGAAACACCTCCAAGTCTGATCCTTACAAGAAGTCTGGGAAGAACAGGACATCCAGACGAAGCAGGGAGGCTCTTGCTGCATTTCCAATGAGAGCCATCCCCAGGGTTCAGCTCTCTCCATGCCTTTGTCCAACACAACTGTGCCCAGAGCCCTCTGAGCACCTATCAGTGTACTACTGACCTGCTTGCTTTCTCCCTCTTCCCAAGGAGCATTCCCATCTCTTGCATATGATATAGGACAAAGTACACAAGAGGTATGTTTCCATCTTATCTCCAGTAGGCAGGAAAAAGGGAAAACCACAGGGGAAAGAGTCATATGCCAAGACAGAGCTGTTCTGGACCCATTGTATGGCAATGCCTGCTGCCAGTTATCATGGAAGAGCAATAAACACCCAGGCTCAGATAAGAAAGTCCATATTGCTGACTTCAAGAGTATGTAATGAAAATCATCAGGAAGGGCACACTCGGGTAAAGGCACTGAAGGCCAGACTGTGAAAGAGGAAAACCCCAGAACTAAGTGAATAAATGATTCCTTTTCTTCTCTGGTACACAATGTCAGGTTGCCCTGAACAAAAAGGCACAGATATCACTTCACCCCACTCCGAATAAAAGCAAGTTTTAAAGATGCTTAGACATCTAATAAAATATTTCATCAGGTTTGTCTAGTTTCATCTGGGGGCTGTGAAAAAGGCTTTTGAGACTTTAAATGTGGGTAAATGGCTAAGACACCTGTTTTGAAATACCAAAGAGAAGTAAGGCAGCTTGGAAATGACAGAATGAAGCCTTCTGAGGTAGAACCATTCAAGATAGTCTTTCTTGGCTGGAAAAAGTGCAATAAATTTGGGGATGGTTTTATAAAACCCCTGCAGATGCACTGCTGAGATTTCACATTGACCATAACCAGGAAGGACTCAGCAACACACCGGCTTGGAACAGCCCAAACAGAGAAACTCTGTTCCTCCTCCTTTCCCCAGTCTTTGCCTGCAAACACATCACTACAGTTAGCACACAAAACACCATTCATTATAGTTAGAACCCTGGAGCACAAAGTTAGCTCTTACACTGGGGCTGGGATCAAAACCTAACACAAATCTTTAAAAGCAAGGATGAAATACTGAGCCCTCTGAAAGTTCAAGCAGAAAGAAATGTGGCTGGTTCTCAGGCAAATGGGAAAACACTATAAAAGGATCTTTAGCTTTATTCATCTGAGTTCATTCATTCACACCCACTGAAGGTGCTCCAGATTTACACATGGTAGGGGGACTCAGGGCACTTAGTGGCGATACTTTGGTTTCACACCACCACTGTGTACCCAACTGCCTGGGCTCAAAGTACCCAGCACTGCTCAACATTCAGCCTCATTCTGCCTCCTATTATGGGCAGCAAGCCTTTGGTTCGAGGGCTGTGTTACCTGAGGTTTGTATGGGAGTCCTGGATGCCTAAGGAGCTCCTAGAAGTCCTCCATGATCTCAGTATAATTTGCCAGGAACAGTTATGGCTCCAAGTAAACAGGTTCTTAATGACTCAGAAGCTACTGGAAATGTCCAGACCTTTGTGGAGAAATTACATAGCTAAGAATTACTCAGGGTGCTGTGGACAGGACGGGGATTGTTATTACAGTAAGATCATTCTTCAGGTGGGAACCTAACCACAGAGGTACTGAAACAACCCATGCAAAGGCACACAGGGTATAATACATCCTGAGAAGGATGAAACAATCAAACCAGATTTGCCCAAGGCCAGCCCAGTGACCGGCTCTTCCTTCTGATGGTTGACAGTAAATTTCAGCAACTGACTCACGGATAATTCGTCCGGATGGGCCTGAGAAGTGGCACATGGAGGCTGAAATTTAGGGAGAACCCCCCCTCCCCAATGCAAGCTCGGTTCTGAGTCCTCCCAAAGGAACCATCTGACCTAGAGCATCTTCCTTGGACTGAGTGAAACCCCACAAAATACACCCTGTGCAGCCCTTTGCACAGGGCAGCAGATGGACCCCATCAATTCATGGGATGAGCAGGTATTTTCCGTGTCTCACTATGAACCTTTGGTGTCTCTGCAGTGCAAGTGCATCACCCTCCTTTGGCTTTTACAGTCCAATGGGTCTGGCCTAGCTGTAGAGGCTGTGGTCTTCAATAGCAGAACTGCCATAGGACCTTTTCTGATGCCACTCTGCAGAAACAATTGGTTTCATGAGTACGTGCAAGAAATCAGAGCCCCTGGATCTTTTCTGACAAGACTTATTTTGGTCTCTCTGGTAAGAGCAATGACACCAAGAACTGCCTCCTGAACAGGAACATTCTGGGATTCAGACAGGAACAAAAGAAAATGGGAGGTAATAATCACTGGACTATGCATCCATCCTGCTCCCAAGGGTTCCCTGTTTCCTGAAATGACTGCCCAGGTCTGAGTCCGCTCAGGGGTCCCAAGAACACCCACAGCTACAGATACCCCTTCCCTTGGATCAGTGAGTACAACACTGCCTGAATGACAGAAGAAGTGGGATGGATGAGGGTTTCTTCCCTCACAGGGGGAAATCCAGCAGTCAGGATACCAAGAGGGTGGTCTGCCTGTTAATTCAGGAGACAGAATTCAAACTGAAAGCTCCATGTGGAGCAAATTAGCAGAAACTAATTCTAATCCGTCCCACGCTGGCACAGAGGCACGTCAGCCCGGCTTAAAATTGCACCTCCCTTTAGATCTAGGCTGCCCCTTGTCCTACATGGAGAGAAAAAAGGATGGGGAGAGGCTGCATCACACTCTGTGTGCAGATGGTCCATATTATTGAACCTCTGTGGAGTATCAGCCACTTGCCCCTGTGCCCCATGATAAATCACAGTCTCCTTCAATGGAGAGCATTGAAGGGGAAGAGCAGCGCTCTGCGGGACTCTGATTGGGTTTAAAGTCAGACTAGTTAAGAAGATGTAAATACTGAGCCCCTATCAGCCTGTAATTGTCATCATCATCCTGTTTAGGGAACTACTCACATCTTTGAGCAGTTACTCCGTGTCTCCTCCACCCCAGGAGAAGGTCTGGAGCCCATTTCCGGCAGCCGGCAGAGCGCTGCTTTTCTTTAGTTGACACAAACAGAGTTTGTCAGCTTGTGCATCCTTGGGTTCTGCTTGGTTTAAAGCTGCTGCAGAGTCCTTGGGAGCAGCTGAGCAGCTGGAAACAGACAACCCGCACCACAAAGGTGCCTATTCAGCAGTCACTGGTCCCCCAGGTCCTGTCCAACAAGAGCATCCTCTGTGCGGTGGCCTTTGGGACAGCATCCTCAGTCCCTGCCTGAGAGGAGGGAAGTGACACTTCCAGTGGCTCTCGTGGAAAGCAGAGCCAAAACGTGTGCATTCACTTTCTTCTGCAGACAGAAAACTGAAGAAACACCCCACCAGGCCAAAATAAATACATTTGGCATCTTTCCTGCGTCTGCACCGGCACGTTCATGGCACTGAGACTGAAAACAGGCCTGAACCTTATTTACACTAAAGTCTCTTTCCATCACTTTGGCAGTAGAAAAGGGCTTAGTCTCGGTACATATTATATTTTCTTTTCAACATGTGTAAATGAGGATCAAGCTTTTACATTGCTTAAAATAGATGTAAATGACCCTTTATGCTGTCAGAATGGTGTCGAGAAGCCTTCCTGCAATAAAAAAAATCAGCTCCATTATGCTTTCATATCATGCTCCATTCATTTAGTTTTAGTTTCTCAAACTCAGGCAATTCCCCTTGACCTTGGCAATCTGTGCTGAGATTTTACACAGCTGGGACTAAAACCAGGGGGTGAGGAAGGTGCATGAGCCCAGACAGACACCAAACCTTCAATCTAAACTGGACTTGAAGACCCACCTGGAAGACTCCCCATCCCCAACAGGCTCTAGGCCATCTGTGATAGATTTATTCTATTAGTTGCTTTGAAGGCTTTGTATATTCCAGTCCTCTTTACAAAACCATGAAAGGGAGCAAAAGAGAGGCAACGAGAGAATAACAAGACACGCCGAGCTGCCATCAGGGTTTTGATGCCTCACAGATGGACTTGCCATGCCTCCTGCTCAGGCTCAAGGGAAGCCACCACCATGAATCCCTGTTCAAGCCACTGGTTTGGCTCAATTACCAGTTTGCTCTGTGCACATGAAAGGAGACAGTGACAAGAAAGGAACTGGCCTTCCTTGGATCTCTACTATTGAATGCATTCATTTTCATTGAAGAGATAGTCTGAGCACACAGGTTCAGATCGAAGGGCTGTATGAGCTACCCAGGTTATTGGTGGTGAAGGTCAGTGATGTGATCCCCATCCCTTCTGTCTGATTAATGCAGATAAGAGTTGACCAAGGAGCGGGCTCAGTCCAGACAATCTGACAGGCCAGTAAGGCTAAGGCAGCCCATGTCCTTAGGCTCAGTCCTTCAGGAAGTGTCTCCAAGTACCTCAGGGATGCAGAGCCTTGCTTTCCCACCTCTCTGTGGCTCTGTATGGCAAGTAAATTACTACAGCGCTTAGAATAAGGTGATGTATTTCCACATTGCTGTCTTTTGCCAGTGAGTAAGCTCCAGAGCCAAGAAGGGGTTGGCTGTTACCCTGATTAATTGCTGCCACTGCTCCTTGCTGCCCACACTGCCTTCTCCCCCTTCAGCTCCTGCATGTGCTGTGGACTACTGGAAGAGGAGGGCTTTCGTTCCAGCTTCTGGACTATTAAATCCAGATCCTATCCATGCTACTGCAGCCCCAACCTCTCTTGCTCCAACAAATAAGCAAAGGAACTGTACCCTTCCTTTGGAGCCATCATCACATGCAGGGACATCCTGACAGCTCATCAATACCTTCCGCCCCAAAGAGATGGAGCAAGTGGTACTCAACCCAAGCGCAAAGTGAGTTCCTGGAATATGCTGAAGCTGTGTCTGCCCACCCCATCCCCAGAGCTCCTCTGCGGGCCCTGCCTGGCCCGGCATGGGATAACCCAGCCGAAGGGCAGAACATTTCCAGTAACCATCATTTTCCTTACAGAAGAATGCACGAGGGATCGACAACACTTTCCTTACCCCCCTCCTCCTCTTTTCCTCTGTAAAATAACCCTCTCTGCAGCATCGCCAGCTGAATCCTACTTCCCAGATCATCTCCAGGAGCAGCTGTAGTTGGAAGCACCCAGACAAAGCCAAGGGTTTATAAGGAACAGCTCAGAGGCACCCTGAAAACGGCAGCATGCTACCGAGAGTGCTGCAGAGTGTTATCCCTTTTCTTAATCTTGGTATAGTTCTGGGTAAGGTTTTAATTGGGCATTGTATTTCAAAGCCAGGGAGTAGGACCTATGCAAAGCACTGGATAGTTTCTGCATTAATTGACCATCAAATCCTTCCCCTTTGCATCTGTATTCTATTATTAGAGAATGTAAAGCAGTTTATAGGGCTTTTAACCTCTTCAGGCAAACACTCAGTGGAAGTTATGCCGCTGCAGGGACCATATTAGCTTTACAGACTTGGTTTCTAATCCAAGGAGAGGAGAAAAAATGGACACGAGACAGAGCAAATGAATTATTTTTGGTGTAAATCAGCACAACTCCATTAACTTTGGTGAAGTTATGCTGATTTATGCCAGCAAAAGATCAGACATTTGATCTGCAATCAGGTCCTTGCTCCCAGAGGACCAAAACGGTACCAGACAAATCTTCACAGACCATTTATCAGCCTTTCCCACTACATTCTTCCCTGCTGCCTGGAAAAGCCCTGATCCGATGCCAGGAGCCATCTGGCAAACTGGGCACCATGATCTGCATGTACACTGTGTGCTCAGTCACTTGGAGGAAAATCACCTTCCAGCAAGTCACTTTGATGACCTCTGTGACTACCCAAGGCTCTCATGATGCTGGTGTCAGAGCAAGAACCATGCTGTGGACTGGGAACCTAAATTGAGTCCTGCAGACTCTAACTAAAGCTGCTTGGGCTCTTTCTTCAGGGTCTCATGGGAGTAAGCACCGTTCCCAGATCAAGAGAACTGAGATGGAGGCAACACAAGCTGTCATGGGATTCTGTGTGCAAGCATGATGTGGATGCCGTGTGTTGTCGCCAAGTTAGGCAAACAAGCACCAAGAAGTATTGTGGTGGCCAGGGCTGATCGTTCTTACCATGCACTGGGTGCTGGTTTCAAGCAGCATCAGAGAAGCCTGTGGGACCTGTGGGACAGAAACGTTCCCTGATGGGTAGGTTCACAGGGGTAGCCACAGCTTCCAGTCCTAGTAATATGAGTGCTCAGTATCTCACCCTCTTCCAGGATGACAGCCAATATCCACCATTTCCACTCAACCTAACATCAGAAGCATGACCAAACTGTCACACCAAAGCTCCACCTACCTCATTGTCCTGCCTTCAACCCAAAAAAGAGCAGATACCTAGAGAAAACAACATCAGCACAGTTCATGTTTGGTACTTTCTATCCAAAGATCTGGATTCCCCTAACAGAGGAGTTTGACACCTTCAGACCTGAATAACTGTTGGAGGAACAGCAGGAAGCAAGCAGTGGTGCTATTCTAACCATGGCAGGAGAGAAAACAGGTTGTAGTGTCTTGTGTCCTTCAGAAGAGTCATCTGAAGGGACACTATGAAACCTACCCTTACAACACCAGATGAGACGAGTGATGTTTGATCTCCTGTCTCTGTGCAGCAGGATGAGAAGGAAACTCCTCACCTCACTTGCCTTCTTTAGCCTGTTTTGCTCACACAGTTGTTCCACCACCCCACAGCAGGTGGGATTCTCGTTTTGCAAATCCCTACCCTATTTCTTTGTTCCATAGTAACCCCAAATGTCACTAGACAGAGCCCAGAACAGTGATCATGAGCGTGCAAACAACGGTGTAAGGGCCAGTGTAATGACCTTGTTCCTAAGCACTCGACAATGCTTCCAAGTATCTTTGTATTTAGTTACTTGGTTAAGGTCCCGAATGTCTGACTCTCAGGCACTGTGTTTTTATTGCTACAAAATGAGCCAGAAACCATTCAAAACCTTTAAAAGGTCTTTTTAAATAGTTAGAATGAGTTTACAGTGTTGGCTGCCTGGCAAACGCAACAGGCATTTCAAGTGGGTAGGAACAGTCCCTTATTGCATCTGCTGCTGACATTTAGGGCACCCTGATCACTAACAATTCCCCAGCTCCAATGCTCAGCATCCTGCAGGCTGGGCAGAACCATAGGGAGCAACAGACTGAGGAGAAAGGGGCTAGGTGAAAGGAAAGCCTGGGTTGAGGGTTAGCTGTAAATTTTCATTACAATTCATCAGAAAAAGCTCATTTTTCACTTAAAGAGCCACAGAAATGCCCTGGTTTCCAACACCTGCCAATGAAACATAAGCTGGGCTCCACCAGCAAACCCTGCCCAGATCTGCCTGTGTTCCACCTCACCTCAGGTGTCCAGGTCTGGCATTCTGGACTTTATAGAAACCAGGGCTTTTGACAAACTGCTCTGGAGTTGCCTTCTGAACAGTGCTGGTGTCCTTGAGACAGACCTCAAACCAAGTGCAACCCTCCTTGCACCCAAGGTCATGGCTATTGATACCCCATCTCAGCCACTCCTTGGCACCACCACCATCACCAACCCAGCTGCTGGCAGGAAACCTCAAGCAGCATGATAAAAGGGAGGAAGTCAGACTAGATACTTCTGGTGTTCTAGGGCCTTTACTTCCCCATTCTGGGCACTAGAAGACCCATCACTTCTCCACCAGCTGGTAAGGGCTGCTTAGGGAAAATGCATAAATATCAGAGCCAAGCTCCCTCTCCTTCCTTGGCATAACTTCTAGAAGCTGCAAGTTTCCTCAGGACACTGAAGGAAGGCAAAGAGCAAAGATGATGGTCAGGAAAGCACCATAGAAAGGCAGAATAGAATAATTTTAAGGTATTATCAATGATTATGGCAATTACAGTACTAGAAAGCTCAGTGGTTTTTCATACAGGACTGAAAAGGGAAGAGGAACAAACCCAAGCAACTTCCACAGGAATGCAAGAGAAGCAGTAACGTGCTGTGGAAACCAAACAAGATCAGTGTCAGAAGCAGCAAGACAAATCCTCTTCTTCAGTAAACCAGCATGGGTCCCCTGGAGTTCAGGGGCTGGAGGAGAGCCAAGGCTACTCCCTCTGACCAGGGCAGAGGATATTAAAGCTGAGCTTTCCAAAGACCTTCTGGGAAGTCAGCTCAGAATCACTGCAATTAAATAACCCAAGGAATTCCCCTGAGGCTGTGCAAGGATCTGTGCTCTGTTCTGCTGAGCTGCTCTCCCAAGAGCCACCAAAACAAGTGTCACCCACCTATCACACCCCTACGTGTGTTCGCACTTCCCTATGCGCCATCAAGCCGTCAGCTTGGGCCGCTTCCTGAGGATCATGCAAAGGCCATCAAAACCCCACCAATCATTAATTCCCAGGAAGCAGCCACTGCCTCATTGGTAATTACTTAAATAAACTTCCCTTTCGTGGTGTCTGAGCCACGGCCTTTCTTTCTGACACGTCCCAAGAAAGCTTTCTTTAAGGTAAGATAACACAAGGGATGTGGACACGAGCTGGGCTGCACCTGACTAAACACTGAGCCCATTGGTGATGGCTGGATGGCTCGAGTGGCATTTCACTGCCTTGCTCCCCAGTCCAGCACAGCCCCTTCCAGCTCACAGCAGAACAGTCCAAGTAGGATTTCCCCTTAAATTTGCAGTGTGTATCCTTCATGCAAATCTGTCTCATAAATCACTGCATCCCAGGTGCACCACAGAACCATTTACTAGGCAAATACTGTTCCAACCGAAGGATCCAGCATACCACAGTGGCCATTAGGAGGGGCAACATCCAGGATAGGGGTGAATCTGGCAGCCTCCAAAAATGATTCATCCTGCCTGACCTTAAATCTTAGATCCTGACTACTGCAGACAGAGCTGCCTTCGCAGGCAGGAAGCATCAGTCTTGGCCATGTTCATATCCCCTCCCTGCCCATGGCTACAGGGCACACGAGGAACCCCAGCTTAAGAACCTGGGGTTTGGGTTATTAGCTACTCCAAAATAACCGAAACAAGGGGCACCGTACACAGACCCAATTTGCTTCTTGCAACTTCACGAACAGCTGCAGCCTGTGCTTATCTCACCTGCATGGTTATGAGAAAGATCTTACTGGTCTCAGTGATTTATGCTTCTATCAGCTGAGATCCTGATCTCAAAACTCCAAGAATATCTTAACTTCTGCTGTGCCATATGATCACGCTATCTCTGATACAGAATTCTACCCAGACGTCTCAGTTTGCTGCAGCTAATCCAACAATAACCCAAGCAGCTCCAGTTCTCACATGTTTCCACAGTATTTAGAATACTCCCAAACTACTTATCTACAAATGTCAGGAATACACTTTGCCAACCAGACCTTTGACCGACTTCCATGTAAAGATAATGCAAAGTTGCATGCAAGCACAGGACTCGTTTTCAGAGGAGGCAGCATGAAGCTACCAAAGTAAAGATCCATTTAAGTTAAAAGTTGAACAGTTTTGTTGGAGCAAGAGAAAAAATCTCAGGATCTCAGAGAGTGCAAGGAGGAATACTGCAAGGAGCTGAGGAAATGGACAAGCAGTCAGGCACAAAAACCTTCCTACAGCTCTGACAAAGAAGCAATAAACTCAAGCTCCTGTAGAACTTAGCTTAAACCAAATGAACAGAAAAAGGAGACAAATACAGAATTAAGGTATTTTCCCTCTAGTTATATTAACTATAGTAATGGGGTCATATATAATGGCAAAAGAAATTTGGAAAGTGCATAAGAAAATACAAACTAGAACACTGCATAGGTTGAGCACTTCAAGAGCATCCTAGAAATAGACATTTTAGACCATTTAGACCACATCACAGGTGTTCAAGACTTTGTCCATGTTCACCACAGCCAATACTTGCTGTCAGGCAACTGCAGAAGACATAAAATGGTTTGGGTTAGAAGAAACCTTAAAGCTCATCCAGTTCCACCCCCCTGCCACAGGCAGGGACCCCTTCCACTGGAGCAGCTTGCTCCAAGCCCCTGTGTCCAACATGGCCTTGAACACTGCCAGGGATGGGGCAGCCACAGCTTCTCTGGGCACCCTGTGCCAGCGCCTCAGCACCCTCACAGGGAAGAGCTTCTGCCTAAGAGCTCAGCTCAGTCTCCCCTCTGGCAGGTTCAAGCCATTCCCCCTTGTCCTGTCACTATGTGATAGTCCTTCTCCAGGTTTCTTGTAGCCCCTTTAGGCACTGGGAGCTGCTCTAAGGTGCTCTCCTCCCCAGGCTGAACAACCTCAGCTCTCAGCCTCCTCTGGGCTCACCTGAGCAGATCCACATCCTTATACTGGGGACCCAGAGTTGAATGCAATAAAAAACTCCATAAACAGCCATGGTAAAAAAGCATCATGAGCCCAGAGTAGCTGTTGGTGGGTTTCTGGCCCTACAGTGCTGGATTTTAGCACTGCCCACACATATTTATAGCCCTGAGGTGGTTGAAAAGGACTGACCAGGAGCAAAGACAAAGGGCAACATGGCACTGCTCAAACACAACCACCTACCAGCTGCTTTACACAGCTGAAGCACGGCGACACACATACTCCCAAGCAGCCCATGGCTGGCACGTGATGCCAGACAGAAGGATTTCTGCCCTTTGGTCTGTTCAATACGGCACTTATCAACACTCTGGGCCAATTGACGTCCATCAGACACCACTTTTGGAGCTGGCATTCCCAGGGAGTTCTTGGTGCACTCTTAGGTTCCTTCTTAGGTCCAGACAGGCACAAAACATCCAACCCAGAGTTCAGGATGGAGCAGATTTGCCCAAAGACACGCCAGGGACAGGGCTCCCTGCCATTACTAAAGTGCTTTGACCCCTGCCCTCCTGGAATGAAACCAGCCCCTCAAAACTCCCACTGTGAGGAAAACTGCAACCGACTTAAAGTGGGATGGAAAACTCGGAGTTCGACGCTCACAAGCAAGGCTGCTAATCTACTTGTCATGGGAGCAGACTCGCCCGGCAGCGGGGAATTCCTGCCTTTGACTGGACTAATTAAAGGCATCGAACTCTGCACCCGTTACGGCTTGATGTGCCTTAATCCGATGTGACATTCGCCATACGCGAGCAGCGCCGGCGCGCACATACGGTTCTCATTGCTGAGCGGGGTCTGGCACCCGCGGGGTGCCCCAGCTGCAGCACGCTTCCTCCCCTCGCTGGGCTGAGCTGTGTGGGGTGGCAAAGTGGGCGATCGTCCCACCTCAGAGCCACTAAGGTCCCAGTTAGGGGAGAGCAGTGTGGTCTGCCCCAGCGCTGAAAGGTCATTTGAGAAGGCGGGGATGGGATTGGGATTCAAAGCTTTCCTCCGGTGAAATGGAAGTGGAAGGTGCTGAGTGAGCAGTGCCCGTTTCTCTCCTGTGCAGGCAGAGGAACTGTGCCTCAGGAGTGCAGAATATTTCCAAGCGTTTCAAGGCCAGGTTGGACAGAGCCTTGGGGTGGCATGGTCTAGGGTGAGGCGTCCCTGCCTATGGCAGCGGGGTGGAACTGGATGATCTTAAGGCCCTTTCCAACCCAAACCATTCCATGATTCTATGATGGCACACAAGATTGTAAAGATCTCATATTAAAGAAGTTTCAAGATGCAAGATGGGTACTTGGATAGGGTGATGTGAAGCATAGATAACCACTTGTGTTACTCACCTCCTGTCCAGGACTGGCCTCTTGAAGTCCAGGGATATGTCACCACACTCAACCACGCTCAGCAGAATCATGAACCAGCCCAAGGAAGAAAGCCTGGGCATGGGAGGGCAGTCAGTGGCGGATGAGCTGGGATGTCTGTGCCATGAAAGAACCTGGCTCTGAAGACCTGAAAAACAATAAAGCTTTCTCAGTGGCACTGCAAGAAATCAACTTTCCTCTTCGTTTATTGAGTTTTCTGTAAAAGATTAGAGTCCCACACCACTATTACTTGCACTGTCAATTAAAAGTGTTGGTCTGCTAGGTCGGATGGCAGCAGGCAGCCTGTTTATATCTGCAGGTCCCAAGTTCATTTCCAGTTAATGATCCATAAAAGGGACTGCACCATTTCTCCTAGGAAGATTGCTTGAAAGCAACTGATAGACTGCTTAGGCTATGGGAGAAAAAAAGCACTGAAATACTGTCATGAGTTATAAATCAGGCAAAGTCAGCGATGCTCTGTAAGGAGCAGTAACGTTTGGCTCATGCTGGTACCAATGGCTGGTCAGTATAAGCTGCTTCAGAGTAAAACCAAAACCAGGGTGATTTCAGTACAACTGAAATGCAGAACATGTTCAAATTCATATCTAATAAAGCAATTCTTGTTTATTATTGAAGTACCAATTGATTATTAAAAACACATTTATTGAGGCTGGACCACAAGGTAACAGATCTGTACCTCTGGCATAGTTGCGAAACCTCTGTAAACAGCGATTATTAGAAACAGATTTATTGAGGCCTAACGATAGCATAAGCTGCGTATCAGTTACAGAGCTCTTAAAACCTGATCAGTGTGTTCTTAAGCCATTTTTACTGAGGGTTTACAGCTCAGCAATAGGGCTACATGTCTTCATTTGGTGCTGTTAAGCCACATAGAATACCATCTTAATGCTCATTTGATACTTAATTAAGGTAGTGTTTGCAGGGAAAAGACTACACCAGTGAGAACCAGGAAATCTTCCAACGCACAGCCACTATTAGACCTGTTGGTGAATCTTCTCACTGATCTCTGAACCCCTCTTTCAGCAGAGCATGTGGATCATGGGTGATCTGAGGGTATAACATGCAACATGCAGGGTTGCATCCACCCCGGTGCCCAATGCTGGGAACAGAGTGAGTCCTCCTGCCTACAGCCATGCAGCTCAAACCTCTGCTGGGCTTTGACCAACTCAACAAGCCCTGCTGCTCCCCTGTTGTTGTAAATTGACTGCAGTCAGAATTGCAACAACACTAAAACTCACCAGAGACCAAATGCTGCCCAGGAGGAGGGAGCTGAGCATGGTGAAACCAGCACTAGCCACAGCCTGGTGAGCAGCAGGCAGAGGGTACCCCAGATGTGTGGTCCTTGCTTATTCATGGAGAACAAGTCCCATCCCATTGCTCCCTTCATAAATGATCGAAGACTTGCCTGACGAAACCACCTTCCCCCCGGTCCATCCCTGCAGTACCCACGGCTCCTGCTGCAGTCACCACATCTGGTATCTCCACCATACACACAGAGTACCAGATGACAGCACAGCCACCGGAGACTCCCCAGTACCCAGTGAGCCTTTCCCATATCCTGGGATATCCGAAGGGAACTACAAGGATGCTGGAGAGGGACTCTTCATCAGGGACTGTAGCAATAGGACAAGGGGTGATGGGTTTAAACTCAGGGGAAGTTCAGGTTAGATATAAGGAAGAAGTTCTTTACTGCAGGGATGCTGAGGCACTGGCACAGGTTGCCCAAAAAAGTGGTGAATGCTCCATCCATGACAGTGTTCAAGGCCAGGCTGGAGAGAGCCTTGGGCAACATGGTCTAGTGTGAGGTGACCCTGGCACAGGATTGAAAGTAGATCATCTTAAGGTCCTTTCCAACCTGAGCCATTCTATGATTCCAACAGATCATATCCCAGATGACACAACCAACCAACCAAAGAGACAGCAGAGAAACTGCAGCCGGAGCAAAGGCAGCGATTTTGCCCAGATCATGCAGAACAGCTGGGGCAAAGCCCAGGGGAGAAGAGAGCTCTGCTCCTTTTCCTTTACCATGCCTTCAGACCTCCCAGCCTCCACCAGAGGAGGAGGGGAGAAAAGAGCTCCAGATTACTGCAGAACTCCCCTAGCTCCAGTCTCCTCTGTTCCAATGTATATATTCCACTACAGGTGACATCATGATTGCTGGAGTCTGACAGGTGATGCTGTAAAATGCATGAAACCATAAAAATTTCAACAGCAGCAAGCTCCATTGCCGCTACATCTGACAGCACTTAGCTGCCCAGCTAACACAAATATTATAAAAGCACTCGGGAAAGAAATCCAACCTGCCTGACCTCAGTTTTGGACTAATAAACAGTACAGCACGACCAGATTTCACCCACATATCATAAACAGACAGCTTTTAAAGAAACCAAAGCAGGGTGTTGGTAGGTGTAAAGAACTAAGGCAAGAGATGAGTTGGAAGTGGGCAAAGTCGTTGCTGAAGCCGCACGGCTTTCTGCCACTCTGTCTCCCTACCAGGAGGGGATCTGCCTTAGGAACTGCATAACTACAGCTGCAAAAAGATGCTCGCTGGTGCCAGAGCAGGGGTGCCTAAATCATGTCAGAGCACCTGATGTTCATTTCTGTCCTATCCACAGGGAAAAAGTGAGTAATCTTGTCTCTGAAAGCTGGACAGTAAGTGAATCCAAGAGAATTACTGCCCTTTCTGTCATCACCCTCAGCACTACGTTTTAAAAGGCCAAGGATCTGTTTCCTATTTCTTTCTGCTGTGAGTCCCTCTCGTCTCCCTGGAGGAGGGGAGCACCTTGTCTTTGCTCTGCAGAAAGCTTCCTCTGAAGGAGGTGAAGGAGGATGCCCACGTGGGCAACAGCCTCCCATCACCACCAAGGTGAGCCAGGCAGATGTGGGTTGATGGCTCCAGCCAGGGCAGGGATTTTCAAACCAGGCATGATGAAATGGATCTTCAGTTTCCCCAGGAAGAACTGATTTCCATGGGTTATTTGGGATTAGTCCAATACATGGATGGGCAGAAAAAGCCTGTCTCCTCCCACCCCAAAAGCTTTCTAAGCAGATGCTGGGAACTGATACCGGCTGTTCTTAGTCACCTCTCACAGACACACAAGGTCCAATTTCCAACCCACCCTGCATCCATGCACCAAAACCCCCAAGCATACCCAGAGCCACCAGAGCCTGTGCCCAGCAACAGGCACCAACCCACTGGGCATCAGTGCCAATGAGTGCAGCTGGAATCCGATTTGCTGTTAGACATAGCGACAGTGTTGAGACAGGCAAGCAACAGAAGTTACTATAAATACACATATAGCTCCATTAAACCCCCTTTATTCCAATGATTGGAGAACTGTCTCTTATGGATGCATACACCAGAGCGGGAGCGAGCAGAGCAGCAGGCACCAATGGGGCTGCCAGCTCTAGAGCTCTGTTACCAGGCAAAACGAACAGCAGCATCAAACCCACGCTGTTCACACAGTGATGGGAATCAGCAACAGTGGTCAAACCTTCCAAATGTGGCTTTTGATAGTAAAGGTAAAACTATTTAAATGTCACTTTTTCAACTGTTTCAACTATTGCAAAATTCTATCCAGCCTTTTTAATCACAGGTTTCACCAAGCACTTCAGTGGAGAGCGAACAACGATCATGTTTTCACTAAATCAGCACTGTTCTTTCACCATTACACCCTTTGTGTTGAACTAACTAGCAACAGATCAGCAGATTTTGCAGTTTTTAGTTACTGGAACAATATGCATAATGAAAAACATGAAAAGTGCATTCACTGGACCGAGTTGAAATCTTTTTCACATAAATGGCTCCCTATTTTGCAGTCAGATTTGTCAGAATTGACAGCAACTGATGGAAATGGGATGGCTGCAGTGATTGAAAGCAGCTGACTCAGACCAATACAGGACAGCAACTCCTTGGTGACGAACATCAGCTCTTACCTACTGGGGGGGCAGGACAAGCTGTTACCAGGTAGGTCTTCACCTTTTGTGCTCCTATTCTTCTAGGTCTCCAGTTCAGCAGCCAGGTCCAGCTACAGACAACCCCAGATCACACACTTCTACAAATGCAAGCAGACACTGAGATGATTTAAGCGTGTCCTTTGCAGTCACCTTCATGCAGAGCCAAGATGATACTTAGGCACCTAATTTTGGATAAACTAAAGTGGATGTCATCCCCATGGGAAGTTTCCTGCCTAATCCTTGCTTGGATCACATCCCACACCTCCCTGCTGCTTCTTCACTGCAAAATACAGTGGAAAATGCTAATGGGACTTCCCAATCGTATCCCTTCCAACTCGGGTTACTCAAGGTGTCAGCTACTCAAATTCAGACAAAGGCAATGAGCTCTTCCCAACCAGCACAGGAGAGCAGCTCTGGATTAAGTGCTCCCATCTCCTGCTCCAGTCTCCCTGGGTCATTCCCAGGGCTCCAGCCTAAAGGGAGCGGAAGCAGCTGCCTGGGGCTCCCTACAGATGATACGGAGCTGCAGGAGTCCCAGTTAATTCGTATCAAGCCAGGAGATGGCACTCCACAACATGCAGAGTAACGCCTGGGCTTTGCATGCCCCAAAAGCCTCCCTTTTGTGCCTGACAAGGAATTCCTTCCACCCATCAGCATCTATGTGAGCGTAGTAGGTTGTACCAGGCCCCGGGGAGATGATGGGGAGGTGATGCAGCCACCACCACAGTCCTGCTGCTGTACAGCCCTACACCTGCAGCAGTCCTCAGCAGCTCTGGTTTGCAACCTCAGGGTCTCTTTCATGCAAATCCCCTTCTTTTTTTTATGGAATAGGCAAAAAAGTAATAATAACTGATCATAAAAAATCAAAACCGTTTACCTTTCAGAAGGCAACTCAGCGCAGGCTATTACAGGGTAATTTGGTACGTCATAAAGTTTTCTATTAGAACAGAAAATAGGGCTGCTTGCATGAGCTGCCAATTGGAAATAAAATAGTGGTGGGGTCACGTTCGTTAGCACCGCTTTTTCTATTAGCTTTGCTTTCCAATGGAGTGGGGAGAGGAGGGGGATTAAGATGCAGGTGATAGTAGATAGGAGAGACAGAGGGCAGCTCCTTATGGAGGGTCTCTTCTTGCACCCATTGCACTGACAGAGGAGAGCCCCACAGGGTGGTGATGGGCACAGGATGATCCCCAGGCCACAGCAGGGTGTCCAGCCTCCCCAGGTACACAACACCACAGCAACAGCAGAAGCAAGAGCAGCTGAGGAGAGTGGCAGCTCATTTGTGCTACCCAGGGACACAGCATATGTACTGCAAAGTAAATAAATACATACTGAAATAGGGCTAAAACCAGGGCAGGATGAGAGCAAGCTGACCTGTTACTGCAACAGACCACTTGTGAATAATGGCCCCAAAGTGCTGGCATTCACATGCATTGCTCAGCACATTTCCCTTTGCTGTTGGCAATCTCTGACATTGATCCTGTGCCTATTCACTTCTCCGGTTACCAGTTATACCACAAAATGGATGCAAAGCATCCAGTGAAGCCTGGTCTCCCACCAGCTGCATTAGAATTGCCAGAAAGAACTCTCCTGGGCTCCTCTGTGCATGGCACACCAAAACCACATCACAGCAATGAAGTGATATGATCAAGACCACAGGGGAAAGCAGTGGCAGAGGCAGGAATGATGTCTGCACCCTTGAGATTGCCCTCCCTAGGATATCCTGAGTTCTCCTGAAGCCACCATCCCTGAAGACAGTGGCACAAAGTAAGGCTGAAGCATTTTGGTTCAGAAAAGCAGCAACAGAGCTGAAAGCAGCATAAATGATGTTTTTATTTCTGTGAAGGAGGATAAAAGCTTCATTCCTCTGTTCGGAGTTTCCTTTTGCTGATGCTCACACTAATGGTGTGCTTCCCTGGGTGACTGCTTGGTGAGATGGAGGGATCTGCTCACCTCCATGCTGTGGCACAGCAATGGATCCCATCACATAAACCACAGACACCATAACTGGTCCGCGGAGATGAGAGGGCATCAGCCTCCTCCATCCCCTGGTACTCAGTAAACTGGCACCTTGCAGGAGCATCCTGATGCTTGTGACTGCTTGGACATGGGAAACACACCCAGGCACATACTGAGTGCTTCCAGCAAGCAAAGCACCATGAAAATAAGCAAGTTATATGGCAAGATTTTTGTCAGCTTCCTATCAGGATAACACGTAGATTCATTGACAAGGACTTCTGCTGCCCTACAGCTACTACTCTGACCAAGACATGTGAAAACCCACCCCATGCCAACGATCCACACAGCCCAAAGGCTGAAAAGCCCCAGGTTCCCATCACATCTGTTCTCCCTTGCCTTTGCAACCCCCATTAGATGATCACAACAGCAATGTACTGGGAAGCATCATGTAAAACTGCTCATCTTGCAACCGGAGAGCTGGGCTGGCCATGCTCCTCCTGCACACACACATACATAGAGCTCCGCAAGCCGAAAGCCGATCAGCTCCCCAAACACCAGCTGGATGTGACACTCAGATGGGCTGATCTGCTGATACCGAAGCCAGAAAGGTCAGCACAGAGGTTGAGCACTGAGGTGAGTGTTTGATTAAACCGGGTGGGTGAGGGTTTTGCAGGGATCTGTTGGGGATGGAAGTGAAAGCTTTATGGAGTGCCGGTGGGTGCTCCTGACAGCGCTGGAGACAACACGGATTTGGCACTGGCTGCAGCAGCCTTCTTCCCTCGCCATCTGATTTCCAAGCTCCAAGGGCCTTGAGGTGACTGATGAAACTTTGCTACGCAACATTCTTAGGTTTTATGTTCCATTATATCACAACGAGCCTCAAATCCTGTTCCACGCAAGGGGCTGTTCACTTTTATTCTTTATATTATTCTAAGAGATGCTGCTCCCATCAACTCACCCCCACCTTCACAGATCTGACAGCTCATAACTGTTATTAATCATAGCAGGTACTCCGTGATGCAACTTTCAGTCACAGCTGTCTTTTATGACCAGGACTCTTAAACCTTTTTTTCTCCTTCTATCTTGCTTCGATTTGGGCTTTTCTTATTAATTAAATGGCAAATTTCAATAGCCCAAGATTGAATTATAAAGGTTGTTTAGAGCAAGCAGAATGATCAGAGCAAAGGGTGGAAGCTATATATGTAATATATACATATACTAAAGATATAGAACTATGCTTCCAGACGTTTGGAACAAATTAAATAGAGGATCAAATTAACTAGTGATTGAATTAAGTGGAAAGCATCTCATTACCTAAAAGACGGAAACATGTGTCATTTTAAAACAGCTAAAAATAAAGCAAGAATGGGTAGAAATGAAAAGCAGGAACCTTGCAAATGTCAGCCAAATCTGGGCTCTGTTGAGCCCTCCACATGTGAAGGCTGTAAATAAGGTGGGTTTTGCTGCATAGGGGGAGCTGCTGGGGAATGATGTGCTTGGAAAACAGATGTTGCAACAGGGAGCAGCTACACATCACATTTCATACATCTGGGATCAAAGAAACATGTGCAGGGTGAAAAGAGGTCTCATCCATGGACCACAGTTTAGCAGGAAGGGTTGGGATGCCCAGGACATTGTCTTCTCCCACAGGCAGGCACTCTGAGCTTTGGATCTATTACTTGGTTGAAAATCCAGAGTAACTCCACTTGCTCTGTCAGCTGGATGAACAGTTCACTGCCAGTCAACGACTTTGATTTGCTCTTGCTGCTCAAGGCCCAGAGAGTTACTCAATCAGATTGGATTTCAAGTATTTCACAAAGAGGAGCAGACCTCGTAGTACAAATCTATCTTTTTAACCCAAGATTAACACATCTTGTTGCTTTCCTAATTCAGCACCTTTACTCAAGGGCTCACTCTCCTGTTTTCCAGACATGTAATTTCCCTTGAAATAGATGTGAAAACCAGAGCGTGCATTCACATCCAGCCCTTTGTGAAAGAACTGAGATCATTTCATGTGTTTCTCCCCTCCTGTGATACTGATGCTCATCTTCCTTCCTGCTCATCTGGACCTTACAAATCCCAGTCACTTCTCTTCCTGACACAACATTTCACTTAGTGATGCATTAGATGGCAATTGTACTGAGCTGACACAGAGGGCAGGAAATCAGTTTTTCACTCCACCAAACTCCAGTCCCAAATTCAGGATGAGGAGTAAGGGATAGCCCTTTCCTATCTAATGATGCATTTTTCCTTTTGTTTCCTTTACATATATCACATTTTGACAAATTCACGTGGAACTTCTCCAAGATAAATAACATTATCTTTGCAGAACCCTATAGAACCCCATGGCAACTCATTATTTTCCAATTAAATTTACTGCTCATTGGCAGTTGCTCTGCTTTCATTTTCTGCCATTTGTTTACTGAAGAACAAAACGCATAACACAAAGCCCCATAAAAGTCAGCCTAAGTTAATTAAATGTGAAACAGGGAAGCCCAACTTTGCCTCCAGAGCAACTTTATCATGAGATCTCCTTTAAAATGTCACTTTTTTTTTTTGCAGGGATTTAGCTAAGATGCATGCAAACACCATTAATTAAATGTGTGGTCCCTTCACTTAGCAGTATTTTGTAACCACTGACTGTAGATTCACAAAGACAGATGAAGAAAGCCTTTTTCAGTCAGGCCAATACTTTTAGAGCCCTTAGATGTTTCTGAGTTATTCTGGCTGGATGCAGGATACCCAAACACCACTTTGGAAGCGATGCACCATATTCTTCTTCTTTTATTGTCAAGACCTGATTTCATTCCTTGGTAGGGCCATGGTTTGATTGCAAAGCTGCCGTGCCCATAGGTTTTATCAGCCACTTTACATACTAACAAAAATACTGATTAGGGTCTACCACAAGCTGCACACTGCACATCCCACGGAGCAAGAAATGACTGCACAACAGATGTCAAAACTTAATCAAGACAAACCTTGGCTGATAATGTTCCTAGACAATGTCAGAAACAATTTTTAAGTGACAGTATTCAATACTTGGATGCCCCTCTCCATCAGAGCCAGACAGCCCACATAAATCCCATGTTACAAGCACCTATTTCTCTGCATGGGTAATGTAGACCTTGGTGTCTTTTCACATGGATGTCTGCACTTTAAATCACTGCAGCTGTTCAGGTGAAGTCCATCCTCACAATCTCTGAGTGAGGTGTCTAGCACAAACCCACCACCCGGACACATATAACAACCATGGAAACATGCACCTCCATCCAACCCTAACCCTAGAGAGGTATGTAAATCAGGTGAGATGAACCACCACTTGGAAGTGCTAATTTCCCATCATTGTCCACAGCAACAACCTATGCAGTTTCCTTAGTTAAGTCATCAAGTTTTAGGTTGAAAGCTGGAGGCAACTTACTCCATTTTGACATGTCAGAAACAGCTTCCCAGTGCTAAAAGACTCCCAGCTTGGAATCTGAAACTCCAGGTTTATTTCTAAAGCCATCAACTGTCCTGATAAGTAAAAGAAAAGAAAACCCTTTCCTGAGAGACACAAATTAGAAACAACATGAATAATGAACAGAGGACCATGAAACCGGACAAAAGCCTCCACTGAGGTACCCAACAGCTAGTTTGAATAAAACTGAAGCCAAGGCTTCAGTATTTTGTTGGGACGAATCACTTCGAAAGGGAGATGCACTGATTGCACCTATAAAGGTTCTTACTGCAGGAATTACCCACCCAAACTCCAGCTCAATGGGAGGAAGGTTTGCCCTGGTAGGTGCAGCACACAGAGGTCTGGCCAGAGCACATCACATAGCGCTTCATCTCTGCTACTGACCTCCTGGGAGGCAAAAAGTGGTGCCTGAGACAGCAGCACCTTGAGTCAGGTGCAAGTGAAAGGCAGTGCGATGGTGTTGAGGTGAGCTTTACATCTTGTGCAAGGCGAGAGAAGCACAGTGTCAGCAGCCAATAAGTTTATAACGGGGTTTCTTCCTCAAGCCAAATTCAGCCCAGATTTATAACTCCCCCCATACCACTCTGAACTTCCCGACACTCCTCCTGAAACATTTCACTAATGCTCAATTACTGTCATGTTCTCTTAAGGACCTGGAGGGGGGAGAAGGTCTCCATTTGGAGACCAGATGCCATTTCCATAGATACTCACAAACCGGTGCAATAAATAACCCATTCACCCTTCAGAAACAGGCTTTGAGGATATGATAAGTTTGAAGAAAGAAAAGAAAGTGAAACCTGTGACATGTTCGATGTGTAATGGAAACTAACCAGAAACTAAGACGTTAAATTGGTAGTGGGGCACCTTTGCCTTGTAGCGGGGCCAGACTGTCTGTCTGACTTGGAGGCAATGAAAGCAGAGCTCCTCCACAGGCTCAGCACAGCACTGATGCAAGGCACCTATATTGGGTTTGCATGTCAAGGTTTTAGTAGCTGTGAGGGGTACAGGGGTGGCTTCTGTGAGAAGCTGCCAGGAGCTTCCTCCATATCTGATGGGGCCAATGCCAGATGGCTCCAAAATGGACTCGCTGCTGGCAAAGGCTGAGCCCATCAGCGACAGTGGCAGCACCTCTGGGATAATGTATTTAAGAAGAGGGGAGAAGCTATTGCACTACAGCAACTGCAGCCACAGAGAGGAGTGAGAAGATGTGGGAGAAACAGCCCTGCAGACCCCAAGACCAGTAAGGAAGGAGGTGAAGAGGTGCTCCAGACACCAGAGCACAGATTCTCCTGTAGCCCATGGTACAGACCATGGTGAGAGGCAGGCTATGCAGCCATGGAGCAGCCGGTTCCTGAAGGACTGCACCCTGTGGATGGGCCCCATGCTGGAGCATTTAAGAACTGCAGCCCATACAAAGGACTCATATTGAAGAATCCCATGGAGAACTGTCTCCTATGCAAGAGACCCTATGCTGGAGCAGGGGAATAGTGTGTGGAGTCCGTCCCCGAGAAGGAAGGAGCAGCAGAGACAACCTGTGATAAACTGACCATAACCCCCATTCCCCAGGTTTGCTGGGGAGAGGAGGTAGAGAAATAGGGAGTGAAGTTGAGACCAGGAGGAAGGCAGGGGTGGGGAAAGGTGTTCATAAGATTTGCTTTTATTTCTCATTATCCTACTCTGATTTAATTAGTAATCAAATAAATCAGTTTTTCCCAAGTCAAGCCTGTTTTGCCTGTGATGGTAACTGATGAGTGATCTTGCCCTGTCCTGTCTTCACCTACAAGCATGTCACTATATGCAGAAGGTTAACGGTGAGAGCATGAGCCTGAGCCCACTCTCCAGGACACACCATCCACACAAGCAGGGACTCAGCACCCATGTAAGCTGAGCTCTGGGAAATAGAGAAACCAAGTACTTCTTAGATCTACAAGCAGGTCTGACCTCTTGTTCATGAGGCCTGGGCAGACCGGACCTCAAGCACTGCAGCTCATTCCAACACTGGATGTCTTCAATTCAGTACCCTTAAGCAGAAGACACAGAGTTCACACATCCTACTGGGCTTAAACCCCACCTTTGAGCAAGGTCTCTGTCTTAAGATTTGTGAATCAACCAACAGCTCTCATGCATTCATTGGACAGACACTTCCACAGCACATTATCATCCAAAACCTTCTTTCTGCTTTGATACTTGCAACAAGTGTCTGTTTGTACATATGGAAACCACATTATATATTCCAGATGGAAATTCGTACTCTCTTTCAGAGAAGGAAACGAGAGCTTTTTCATACTAGATGCGTAATTTGTTGTGTGAATATGAAATACGTGACGGCCTCACATGTTATGTTGTGAGCTAATCATAAAAAAATATAATGAAAAAGGTCCCATCTGTCTCTAAATCCTATAATCCAACTGTTCTCAGCTAACTCCAGCTCTGTCAGTGCCTGGTATACATAAAGCAAGGGGAGGGTTCTGTGCCAGGGAAATACTGGAAACCAGAAGAGCACGTACAGAGCTGCAGCTATGGTTTCATCCGAGGCAGTGAGAAAATGCCTTGGAGAGAATAGAGACCTTCTGACACCTCTTCAGCTGACTGCAGTCATCCCCCAACTCTTCAAATTGTTCTTGACCTGCCTTTCTACCCAAGCTACCCTGCAATTATCTTCTTAACATCATTTCCCTGCAGTTCCCTCAAAAGCCTTAATGGGATCACTGGGAAAGATCCAGCTGCGCATTAGAAAGCGTGGGGGGCAAAGTGCTGTCTGCAAAAGACAACGGGGATCTCGCCACTCACATCTGGGAGGCTGAGACTGCAAAACAGAGGCTGACGGCTGCAGAAGCAGCTCTGCTATGGTTAGTAGATCTGTGGCAGGCAGCAGGAGGTGGGGATGACATGCTCTGCCTCTTCTATCCTGTTCTCCTTGGGGATTTATCACCCCATCGCCTTTGTCCAACCTAGGTTTTACCTGAACATCATTTACACCATCTCTTTAGAAGGTCTCAAATTAAGTTACTTCAAGGCTCAACGCAGAGCCTACCACAGTCAATTAATGACTTAGGTACACTCTAGATCTGATCCTTTAGGCCCTTTTTTCAGTTACAAACCACGTCAATGTTTTAATCAAGGTTATGCACTAATGAATTAAAAATTACCCTGTTAGCGCCCTGGCCAACCAGGCCACATGGATGTGTCCAACAGGATCTGTCTTCCATCACAGCAGTGCCTGACACCCAGGAGTTTTGCCATCACTGTTGGGAGAAAGGCAAATTAGAAACGAAGTTAATTTACACCAGCCTCAGCTCCCAAAGGTCTCTCCAAGCCCATCTGCCTTGTGATTCCTATGGCTCCTCACCTGGAAATCTCCCTACGTGGGAATGTGTCTGCTTACTGCTGATGGCAAAAACGGTGTAAGAAAGCACCCAGACCAACATGTAACATGGAAAGGAAGGGGAAGGAGGTGGTGAAGGTGCAGGACTGGCCCGAGGTGAACACACCTTTGGGAAATGGGTCAACTCTGGTCTTGAGGTTTAGCTCAGTTTTGGAGATCCCCAGAGGCCAACCTGCTGTGTGCTCTCCAGCCTCCCTCAGTGCTCAGGTAGAGCCATCTCACACCAGCAACAGGATGTTTGCTCGAGTGGCCTTCTCTTCTTGACCTCTTCTCTTGACTTGGTTGTAAATCCCTCCAGGCTCCTTTTTAACACAAGAGGCAGGGAGAGGGAAGAATCCCTCAGGTTAACACAAAGCATCAGATTCAAGAGCAGTTCTCTGTCATTGGAGGCAAACACTTTTACAAACAGCAGACAACGTCCTGGGGATTTTAGGGGACTGCTGCAGTGTTTTCTAGCTGGACAGTGAACAGCCAGGTAACCACTGGCACTGTCTCAACACAGGGTTTGAGGTTCCTCTCCTTCTCCCTGGGCACCATAAGCCATGATCCCACTAGAGAAACAAATAATTCATCATAGCAGGGGTGCCTCATTTAGATTTATCACAAACCCTTGTGTTAGCCCAGGGAAACTGATCCCAGGAGTCATCCAGCATACCAGAACTAACAAGACAGTGCCTTAGATGGAACGATGCTATCCAAATCCCCTTTACCTGCAGCCCAGGAACACTGAGACAGCCACAGCAGCTGCCCCACATTAACAGAGATCTGCAACTTATAGCAAGAATCAGGCACAGAGCTGTTCTAAAGGCCAGCTATAAAACTGATGAACTGAGAGGAGTATCACAAAGAGGGAAAACACGGCATCAGATCATAGCTATTTGATTGTGATTTATGCCCCACTCCACCTTGCCTTATCATAGCTAAGCCCTTCAGGAGAAAAACACTACACAAGCTGTATAGAAATGGCTTTTGATCCTGGGTGTGCAGCTTTGCTGCCTCATACAACTGCAACGGGGCTGTGGACAGACCTGACACACAAACCCAACATTTGTTCCCATCAAACACGTGTATATAACTGTTGGATGCACTGATAGCCCCTCCATTGCCACCCAGCACTGCCCACACTCAGAAGCTACAGAGCTTCACCACAGCCCTGACAAGCATGCAATATAAACCAGGGCATCGATCCCCTTGAGAGCATCACTGCCTTGGCTGCACTGAGGTCTTCATCAGCAGCTATAAGCAGACTGCAACACAACAACAGATGGGGGAAAGAGAAGGTGACACCTGGCACAGAGCTGACAAACAGGTCATTTTGCCAATTTTCAGAGCCACTTTTCACTGTTTTGTTTCAAAGTGGTACTTTTGTTTGCTTGTCTAAAAGCCAATCATGGTTTAAAGAAAAATGGTTGAGTCAGAAATAACCCTGGCCTTGAACACTGCCAGGGATGGGGCAGCCACAGCTTCTCTGGGCAACCAGTGCCAGTGTCTTACCACCCTCACAGTACACACATATCTGTATTCCCCTCACCTATACCCATCGTGGGAGAGAGGCCAAATGTCTCTACTTATAGCATCAATCTCAAGTGCTCTGAATTGTCCATGTGACAGGAACCCAGCTCTCTCCATTCAAGGAGCATAGACCCAGCCCTCTGCATTGTCATTAAAGTAACTAAAAAGGTGCAGAGCCATGAGCAGCTCCTGCCTTCCAATGGTGAAATGACTGGTTTTGGGCTCAGGAACACAAGGGAAAGCTGCCCAGTGGGTGAGCAGATCCAGGACACCATTCTTCAGTTTGTTTTTCCCATCAGTGTATAACGTTACCCAGCTCACACACAGCTGAACTAGAGCATCCCTTCCATTGAGGTTCAAGGTGAAGCATTCAAGCTAGAATAAATTTCCCCCTCATACAGCTGCTCCACTGGGTGATCACCATGCTGCTATCCACTTGTCTAATTTCCAACCTAACTTCAACATCCATCCACTAGATCTTCTTACATATATGTTTCACATAAGAAATGTACTCTTGGTGGAGGGAATCACCTACCATGATCACAGTGCCTCCAAACTTTCCCTTCAGCAAGAGAAGACCAAGATATAGACCAAGCTCTTTAAGACTGCATCTCATTGCAGAGCTTGGCTCACCCCATTACAGCTGATGTATCCTCCAACATGTATCCAAGGAGAGAACAAAAGCCACCATGCCCTTTGTAGGGTCATAAACTTTGTGCTTTGCATTACCCACTGAAATTGCCCCAGATGCGAACTGACCTGCTAGAAACTGGGTGTTTCATAAGGAAGGAAACCACAGCTCCAGAGCTCCTCAAAGGCTTCTACAAGCATCAGTCATCCATCAGCTCACAAGTATCTGGCAATCTCGACTCAGTGCACTTCGGAGTCTGTTCTTTGCCACGGTGCTGTGCAACATCTCTGACGGTTGTGTGTGCTGTTTGAGATGGTTTCACTCAAAGTGGCACCAGCCCATGGGGAAGACAACAGCTCTGCAAACAAATGGCTCTTTATTTCAGCACTTGCACGGGAGGTTTTCATCAACAGAGATCTCTCTGGGTACCACTGACAGCCAGAGCTTCCAGTCAAGGCATGCTGAGGTGAAAGCCTGAGGAACGCCGCTCCTTCTCCGAGCTGATTCCTCGGCTGTCAAACGCCATCCAAAGAAAACACATTAAAATCAATGCCCTTAGAAATGACAAGCTCTGAAAAAACACACTCTGCAGACAGAGATGGTTGATGCAAAGCTGTTCCGCAGGCAGCCCCCAGCTGCCTCTCACAACATTCACCCACAGTTTTTCCCCAGTGAAATACGGCTCACCTTGCTGGAGCCAGCGGGCTGCTTCTGCTTGCTCAGGCAGCATGGAACAGGATGCACCTCGTACTTGCTCAGTCCAGAGAACGGCAAATGTACCCATTTACTCATACACTCACTGCAGAAAGCACATCCTGATGTAGGGGGGCTCAAGGTTTCCCCATGGGCTATGCTGGTGGTCTCCCAAACCATGCCTTGCTGTCTCAGCAGCAGCTGTAGTTATGGAGCCCAAGGAAGCAGATAAACAAGGAGCTGAATGATTCTATGAGTCAATTCAGGGCTTGTGATAACAAAGACAGAAAAGGGCTGCAGCCAGGCAAGGCAAGGGGAAACACTGCAGTTTCATATCGAGTTGGACCAAGGCAACTCAGCAGGAACCTGCTGAGTCAGTCTTGATGCTGTGCACAGCTGAAACAGAGAGCAGAGCTCCAGCAATGCCCCATGGACCTCATCCAGCTCTGCTGACACCCCTGCAACTCCCCATGACAGCAGCACTGGTTCTGGCCTGAGCCCTCACTGAGCCACCAATAAACCCCTTAAGTTTGGGGTTTATTGGTGGCTCTTAAAGGGACTTTTGACAAGGGCTTGTAGGGACAAGGACAAGGGGGAATGGCTTTAACCTGCCAGAGGGGAGACTGAGCTGAGCTCTTAGGCCAAAGCTCTCCCCTGTGAGGGTGCTGAGGCGCTGGCACAGGGTGCCCGGAGAAGCTGTGGCTGCCCCATCCCTGGCAGTGCTCAAGGCCAGGTTGGACACAGGGGCTTGGAGCAAGCTGCTCCAGTGGAAGGTGTCCCTGCCCAGGCAAGGGTTGGAACTGGGTGAGCTTTAAGGTCCCTTCCAAACCAAGCCAGTCTGGGGCTTTATGATTCTGCCGCTCAAAACATGGTCACAGAATCATAGAATCATAGAATCATAGAATAGCTAGGGTTGGAAAGGACCTTAAAATCATCAAGTTCCAACCCCCTGCCATGGGCAGGGACATCTCGCTCTAAACCATATCACCCAAGGCCTCGTCCAACCTGGCCTTGAACACTGCCAGGGATGGTCATACTGCTGAGACCTGAACCTTGCACCTCAGGCTCCCTACATATCACCCCTGTGCCCAAACCATCTCCCTCCTAAGCTTCCAGCTTAGTGCTGACCTTCATGACTCCAGGCTGCAAGCTACAGTGAACCACACATCAGATCCATGACAGGAGCAGCAGGGATAATTACTGCTTTAAACAGAGAGGCAGTGCTGCCACCAAAAGAAACTGTTAAGGGAAATGGTGGATTACCCACCACATGGTCTATTCGGGCCAAGAACAGAAGAGATGTTTTAGCCAGAAATGAGTTAGTGGGCTCAGTGGTGAGGTTAATGGACAACATTTTATAGTCTGCTATTCAGCAGGTCAGGCTAGATAAGGCTTTAGATGCTTCCAGCACTTTCATGTCTATACCTTTAACCAAATGGATGAGGGAATAATAGAGTCTCTTCCGTAAGTTCTCCACTCATAAGTTCAATTATGGGGA
This sequence comes from Neopsephotus bourkii, assembly GCF_033783945.1. NCBI lineage: Eukaryota > Metazoa > Chordata > Aves > Psittaciformes > Psittacidae > Neopsephotus > Neopsephotus bourkii. The sequence goes on from NW_026902223.1 coordinate 7,788,163, forward strand.
AGTTGGGAAAAGTTCATAAAACTTTAAGGAACTGCATTTACTTACTTGCATTTTCCCTTGTGTTTGACACTGAGGGAAGCCAGCACCGATCACTATGTCCAGCATCTGTACCACATTTCTGTTCTCTTTGGATGAGGTTTCCAGCACTGACCTTCCAGTCTCATTCATGCCGCTGAAAACTGTCCATCAAGCACATCCTCACTTGGGAGCAATGGCTTGAGCCCAGGCTGTCCTCAGACAGCCCAGACTGTCCTCAGAGGTCCCAGCATGACCAAAGGAAACACTGGCAGTGGAGAGGGGTTATGTTGGTGTGAGGAAATAGCTGCTCCTTGAGCCAATGAAGTCCCCTGGGGGCCATGCTCTGGGCAGGCAGCAGCAGCTCCATCGCCAGCAGCAGTTTCTCCAGCAGTAATAGAAAGTACATGAGGCTTGTGGAGGATCAGCATCTTCCAACACCATCTTCTGGGCACTGAGGGCTCCTGCTTCAGCAGCATTGCTCCAATACCTATAAAGTAATTAGCAACAGCTCTTACCACTGTCCCCTAATGGAAGACGGCCTTATTAATTACGTTACACTGAGTCAGCTTAGCATGCTCAGAGATAATTAAAACACTGTTAGCCCTTCCTCCAAAATAAGCAGCAAACGTGTATTTCGCAGACACACAAAGATCGCGAGATGAAAACACACCATGTGTTTGAATGTTTTCCATCATGCTTTAGACTACCTCAATCTCTAAATACCTCCTACAAGGATCAGCTCACCCACTCCTGAACTGCCTGCACCAGACAAAACCCTATGTGGGATTTTAGGGTATCCATCAGAAATAGCAAAATGGATCCGGTTAAGAGGGTGGCATGAACCTGCTTGAGCTTTAATGAAACACTGGCATTAATACATACCTACATCACCTTAAAAGCATCAAAAGCCTCAACAGGCTTACTGTATTCCACAGTATGACCTCTCCTATCCCCATCCAAGGTTGCTAGTACAGCACTTGCTCTGTGGAGGAACCTCCTCTGCTGACTCATCAACTTCATCTAAATGAATGTGGTTGTTAATATCAACTAATCTATGTATTGTTCTTGATGCTAATGCCTTTCACTTATGAACCCCACTGTCACCCAATGCCTCTGCTGTATAATGCAATACATTTACACCCTAAACATGCAAGGGAGCCTGTTTAACACTTTACAATTCAGGCTTTACTTAACAGAGTACATCCACAGGCCCAGGCTCGTCCCCTTTGACCTTAAATATATGACAGAACATCATTCAGAAGAGTTATCCCTATGGATATTAGAGAAATGCAGAAGGTTTGAACCACCTTCCAGAGGTATCTCTTTTTCCTGCTGAATTTTTAGGGACCTTGCAGTAACAACGGATGGGAACCATCCCATGGGTAAACGACTACATGCTAAGAAAGAAGCCATAACTTCTCTAAGGGAGAAAAAATGAGCATATTTGGGAAGAGAATACAATGTTTTTACTTCATGTTTAAATTTTTCCTTCCTGAGTACATTTGTTTCCAAAAATCATCAGCATTTCATTTTTAAAGAGGGATTTAAATGGTTCCAGAGCACGCAGCTGAAGCAAAATGAATCAAGCTAAGGGTTTAGGGTCTCCTATCCATTTTGCTGAACAATCTTCCTCTTAGTGTGATCAGAAAGAAACTCAGCAACATTTTTTAATTTAACAACCAAAAGTAAAAGGAAAAAAAAAAGAATCAATTATTCAGAGTTCTAGTTCTGAGCTGGTTTGCTTGAGATCATTTAAAGATATTAAGAAATACAGCGATGTGCACCGAATTAAAGGCAGCATCAAAATCTTAGATGCAAAATAAAGGCTTTCGAGCAAATCTCCATAAAAACCAGAGAGAACATTTGACAATTATTTATATTTCCAATAAACCAGGTGATTTTTCAAATCAACTGGAGATAAAAATCTTTCTCAAAAGTAATGAAAATGCAAATAGGCAGTACTAGATAAATTAGGCTGGGCAACTGCATGTGGACTGAAAATAGGTCACGTTGCACACAGGAAGAGGCAGAGAAAAGTGGAAAATTAAAGGCAAATTGAACTCAAGTTCTTATTTCTCAAAAGCATCCTTTTAAAAAACCCACCCCTTACGTTTCCTTTCCAAACACTGAAGCAACAAGGAAAAGGGCACTGGGGTCTGACCTGCCTTTAATAATACACTGGGAGTTTTTCCTTCAGAGGGAAAAACATTTGGTAAGACAAATAATCCCAACTAGATTAATAAATTTGTTAACAGAGGGCTGTAAAAGGGGGTACCACCAAGGAGGACACAGCCTCTGCTTTTATTTTAGCACCTTTTTAAAAAGAAGAAATGCATAAAATAATATTTGGAATACCACGGGGTGTCAGGGAAAACAGAGCCTACCCTGAGCTGCCAGGAGCTGATGAATGAAGCACTGAAAAGGTAGAGATGCAATGGAAAGAAACCCCTCTCCCCTCCTTTCATTCTTGCTTCCATGCCTGTCTGAGAGATCAGTTAATTTAATTAACCAAGTGGTGTATCCCAGTATTGTGAAGCTGATCCTGCTCTTGGTATCCCACAGGAGAAGGGTTTCAATGGTATTTCAATGGTGTTGAAATCACAGTGCATTTATCCAAATCCTGCTTTCTGGCAGGGATGGAAACAAGTTAAAACCAGTTCAAATCAAGGATTCAGGTAACCTGGAAAGTATTAGGGAGGGAAAAGCACAGGTCAAAAATGGTCCTGGCTGTCTGATATTAGATATCCCTAACACGGGGTCCTCTGGGAAGCGCATGGCAGAACCCCAAGCCATACACACTGTCTCAGTGTGAATAGGGCGCACTACTGCTCTGTACCCTGCAACAGTCAGAACTTCCCTTGAGTGCCTACAACGTTAAAACTACACACCAACAATAAGGAGCTGGACTGTCCCCCAGCAGCAGATCACTCCTCAGAGAGGGCTTCTGCCCCCAAAGCCCATGCTGAAATAAGCAAAAGCAAGAGAAGAATCAAATCCTCCAAGTCCAAGGAAAAAGATTTAGCCCCTGACATGAAGCATCCTCTTTGAACCAGACTCCAAGGGACAAAGTTGCACCCTGGTCCCAGAATAGCTGATCCTGAAGGCTGGATCATCTTTGCCTTGACATCCCCTTTTCCCCGATCTTCTATTCATTTTGTACATTTGTCCATCTTGTGCTTGAAAACAAAAAAATCCCCAAACAACCAAAATGCAGAAACAATTCTTGCTAAAATTCTGTTCATGATTATTGTGTGAATAACAATCCAACTAAAAGAGTGATATAAATCTCCTTTAATAACTCACTCGCCAGATTTCTTCCCTTGCCTTTCAGACCTCAGCATCAGTAGTGTTTTGTCTCCTACCCATCAATTGATACTTAAATAATGCATAACACTGCCTTATTAAATGCATGTTGAATATTTATTTGGAAGCTCATCACAAGTTGAAAGATAACCTTCATTTTCAATTCCCTTTGGGATAATCAGTTAATTGGGTATCAGCAGAAGCTCAGCCTCTTCAGTCTGCTGCTAGTCAGCCTTAGAGCCCTGTGGCTTCAACATGGTGTTGTTCAGGCCCTCATGCTGCTTTGTCTACCCCAAGCTAATCCACAAGATGGACATAAAAAGAAAGAGGATAAAAGTGGTTGCAGCCACCCAATTCTTCTTCAGTCTCATTTGTGCTTTGGATTTGGGCCAGACAGGCAGGAAAAAGTCAACCACTTCCTTGAGATAACTGCTTAGACCAAGTCCTGGCAGCTGTGGCTTACACATAAACTCAGGAGCTACATGGGACCTCCTGGCAGCAGTGAAGCAAGACCTCGGGCTTGCTTGTTCCTAATACACTTTGCATTAAAGCATCTTCCAACAAATTCAGTGATACATACGCTGATACAGCCTGGACCGTATCCGACTCCGACTGGCAGAGCTGTTTCCTGTTCATCACTACCAGGTAGTTAATGAAGTCAGTTAACTAACCATGCCACAAAGGCAGAAACCAGCTTGACTTTTGGCTGAAGAATCCTCTTTCCTCTTCTAAGAGCATGCTGGCTCCATTTCAGAGGGCTGCTTCAGGCCCCCAGCGTGTAACAGCTCAACACTGTAAGGCTGTTGATAAATTGTCATTTATTCTGTGCTGCTGTTTCCCTTATAAAGAAACACAACTGCATCAGTGAATTAGAGGGGGGGAGGTGTATTATATCAACTTGCGCCCTCAGCAAGTCTGCCGATGACACCAAGCTGTGTGGTTCGGTTGATACGCTGGAGGGAAGGAATGCCATTCAGAGGGACCTTGACACGCTTGTGAGGTGGGCTGACGCCAACCTCATGAAGTTTAACCATGCCAAGTTCAAGGTCCTACACCTGGGTCGGAGCAATCCCAGGCTCAGCTACAGGCTGGGCAGAGAAGAGATCCAGAGCAGCCCTGCGGAGAAGGACTTGGGGGTGCTGGTCGATGAGAAAATGAACATGAGCCGGCCTCAGTGCGCGCTTGCAGCCCAGAAAGCAACCGTATCCTGGGCTGCATCAAAAGGAGCGTGACCAGCAGGTCGAAGGAGGTGATCCTGCCCCTCTACTCTGTTCTTGTGAGACCTCACCTGGAGTACTGTGTGCAGTTCTGGTGTCCTCAACATAAAAAGGACATGGAACTGTAGGAATAAGTCCAGAGAAGGGCCACAAGGATGATCAGGGGACTGGAGCACCTCCTGTATGGAGACAGGATGAGAAAGTTGAGGCTGTTCAGCCTGGAGAAGAGAAGGCTGCGTGGAGACCTCATAGCAGCCTTCCAGTATCTGAAGGGGGCCTATAGGGATGATGGGGAGGGACTCTTCATTAGGGACTGTAGTGGTAGGACAAGGGGTAATGGGTTAAAACTGAAACAGGGGAAGTTTAGATTCGATATAAGGAAGAAATTCTTTCCTGTTAGGGTGGTGAGGCACTGGAATGGGTTGCCCAGGGAGGTTGTGAATGCTCCATCTCTGGCAGTGTTCAAGCCCAGGCTGGACGAAGCCTTGAGTGAGATGGTTTAGTGTGAGGTGTCCCTGCCCATGGCAGGGGGTTGGAACTTGATGATCTTAAGGTCCTTTCCAACCCTAACTATTCTATGATTCTATGATTCTATAACCTGGTAAAAAAACCACAAAGGACTTGTCAGCCCAGGCCCACGTCATTTCGCAGAGCATTACATTAAAGCCCACTGATGGCACAGGAGCCACCAAACCCTTCTGCAGATGGGTAGCTGCCAGTGTCTGATGTGTTCTGCAGTACAAGACCTGACAAATCAGCACCTGGAAGAAATTTACCCATGTCCAGAGCTTGTCAGGTCTCTTGCAGCTGCTGCAAGAGCTGCACAGGGAGCAAACAGAAGCACTTGTGTGTAATAGTGTCTCTCAGACTTGCCAAATTCACTTTCAAGAGGAGACTCGGCCAAACAACGTTTATATGGCAAACGCCTACTAATTCCCATACGCTTGATTATAATGTTGTTTCCCCTCCTTCTTCTCCCATCACTGTTCACACTGAGCACTGGTCCACCAGTACACAGCAAAGCATTCCACAGGATACAGGAACTGTGTTACTCAGCACAAACAGCTTCTACCTTTGGGAAGTATTTTCCATCACATCCCAGTTCTCCCTGGAAACCTGCATCAGCTTCAGCTGGATAACTCTTACCTGGGATCAGCAAGGAAATACAGAAAGAGGTCCAGAACCTCCTAATAAATGTAGCCTCGGATTTGCACCCTCTATGGGTTTCCTCTTGCACAAAAAGCAATAGCATGCATGGAAATCCCAGCATGTGTTCCTCAGGCTTACCAAGTTGTAAAGCACAGCACAGATCTCCTAAGAATCTGAAGTGACAAACTGGTTTGTGATTTAAAACTACTTGACAGCCAGGTCCTGTAAGAAAGATCTAATCTGTGGCGAGTTTGTCCAAATTAAGTCTAATAATGACAAATGAGAGGGTTTAAGCACTTCTGGAATGAGACCTGAGCAGTGTGCAGAGGGCAGCCAAGGACTCAGCCTGCCCCAAAACTGAACCTCGTGGTACAACACATGGAGGAGAAAATCAACACACAGGGTAAGTGCCCACAGACACAGCCTGGGAGGAAAAAGGAGACACAAAACAGAGAAAACCAGGCACTTTTAGAGCTAATATCTCCTTGCTTCAGGCATGTACCTTAGGAGATGAAGAACCACATGGACGGCTGGTCTCTGTCCGCAGGGAGCTGGGGCATCTACATTTAGGCAGAAGAGTCTGGCCCTGGTGAGTGAGAAAAGATCCTTTCAGCACTCATCACTCCACTCTATTCTGCTCTCCACGTTTCACTGCACAGCAGGATTCCCCCATCCCAAAGGAAAAGGCAGCTTGTTTTGCCAATCCACATCTGCCATCAAGACAGGGCTGCCCAGTGATGAGGTGAAGGGTCCATGTGTGTCTCACTGCTGGGACCAAAAGCAGAGTGGTTCACATGAAGCGAGAGGATCTGCCTCTCTCCACACAGCAGCTCTTCCCTCCTCCTCGCCCCAAGAACACAGACATCCACTGATACGGATAAATGATGCCACGGAGCTAAAGGTCCCTTCTTGCCTCTCTTTTATTCATTGCAAGGATGAATAAAGGCTCTCCCTGAAACCTTAAATATTTTCACAATCCATCATCTATATATTAACATCCGACACGTGTGGGTGACAGACCAACGATGCTTGTGCTGAGAAAGCTGACACTACATCTGGCTCTCTCCCATGAAAAAGCCATGAGGAAACACATCTCCAAGGTGCATGCGATACCCAAATGACGCTCCTCATAGTGTTCATCAGCTCTGTCCACCACATCCACTGCCAGGAAAGCACAGGTTCTTGGGGATTGTTTGGATTCAGGCTGGAAAGGCTGCACACAAAGAAGTCCTCAGTTTTCCAGATGTTTTGGATTTTCTGTATATATGGAAAAAATAAAATGACTCTCTAATACTGAGAATAGGTAGAGATGTTGGATTTGGATTGTGCGTATGGGAACCAGCCAAACTGAAATGCATGGTGGATCTTTCACCGGGGTTTTACACGTGCAGAGAGAGAAGAAAGAACTGTTGCAATTGTTGGTTTTGTGGGATATTGAATTCCTCCAACTAACTTTGCATGAAACTGGCTCTAGTTTTCATTTCCCCCTCCTTTGTGTTTTGGTTTGGGTTTTTTTAAGTCTTCCCCATCTTCCCTTCCCTCTTGGAAAAAGGAGGAAAAATGAGAAATGAAAACCTCTCCCTTCCCCAGACTTGAACATTTTTAAGCTACTCTCAATCCATGATCAACCTTTTCTCCAGGCAGACCCTGCATAGCCTTTGACATGTTTTAAAACCCTGATACCTATAGTAAGGTTCATATTTCCACACTTCCAGCACCAAAAGCGTGAACTGGTTTTAAATAATGCTGAGCAGGCAGCAACTCCCAATAAATTTCACACCCCTGCAGAAGTCCTTTTGTCAGGATTGTTTTTATCCTTTCATTTGCAGGTTGCCTTCATTGCTTCCTTCCCTTGGGTCAGGAAAAGGCTGCTTGTGACATCTCCCATTCACCAGGTGCCGCGGTATAAACTCAGAGTAACCTCACCTCGAAGGAGGTGATCCTGCCCCTTTATTCTGCTCTCGTGAGACCCCACTTGGAGTATTGTGTGCAGTTCTGGTGTCCTCAACATAAAAAGGACATGGATCTGTTGGAACAAGTCCAGAGGAGGCCATGAGGATGATCAGGGGCTGGAGCACCTCCCGTATGAAGACAGGCTGAGAAAGTTGGGGATGTTCAGCCTGGAGAAGAGAAGGCTGCGTGGAGACCTCATAGCAGCTTCCAGTATCTGAAGGGGGCCTATAGGGGTGCTGGGATGGACTCTTCATTAGGGACTGCAGTGATAGGACAAGGGATAATGGGTTAAAACTTAAACAGGGGAAGTTTAGACTGGATGTAAGGAGGAAATTCTTTCCTGTTAGGGTGCTGAGGCACTGGAATGGGTTGCCCAGGGAGGTTGTGAATGCTCCATCCCTGGCAGTGTTCAAGGCCAGGTTGGACGAGGCCTTGGGTAACACGGTTTAGTGTGAGGTGTCCCTGCCCATGGCAGGGGGGTTGGAACTTGATGATCTTAAGGTCCTTTCCAACCCTAACTATTCTATGATTCTAACTCCACTAAACTTCATGTGTTTAATGAAGATACTCTGGATTTGAGTTGCTGTAAATGAGATCAGAATTTGTCCCAGCCACAGGAGCCAGACAGAGGTCAAATGTTTTACATACATTACCTCTGCTTCAGCATGCTGATGATGTGCAGTTTTCAAATGCTTCTCCCCAGACTACGTAGTTCCAGGAATAGCACTAAAAGGATACAGGGCAGACATCACCACAGGGGCAGGCGTACAACCAGCAAAGCCACCAGCCTGACTGCAGCAAATCTTGGTTTCATGAGTTGAGAGAGGAAAAGATGTGCAGTATCCAAAAGACATCAACAAACCCACCCCTGCTGATGCTGCTGTCATAGACTCACAGACCGATTTGGCTTAGAAGGGTTCTTTAAAGGTCATCTTGTCCAATCCCCTGCAATGAGCATGGACATAGAGAATCAGAAAATCCCAGACTGGTTTGTGTTGGAAGGGGCCTTAAAGCTCACCCAGTTCCAACCCCTGCCACAGGCAGGGACCCCTTCCACTGGAGCAGCTTGCTCCAAGCCCCTGTGTCCAACCTGGCCTTGAACACTGCCAGGGATGGGGCAGCCACAGCTTCTCTGGGCACCCTGTGCCAGCGCCTCAGCACCCTCACAGGGAAGAGCTTCTGCCTAAGAGCTCATCTCAATCTCCCCCCTGGCAGGTTAAGGCCATTCCCCCTTGTCCTGTCACTATGTGCTCTTATAAAAAGCCCCTCTCCAGGTTTCCTGCAGCCCCTTTAGGCATTGGAGCTGCTCTAAGGTCTCCCCTTCAGGAGCCTTCTCTTCTCCAGGCTTCCCCAGCCCAGCTCTCTCAGCCTGGCTCCAGAGCAGAGCTGCTCCAGCCCTCACAGCATCTCTGTGGCCTCCTCTGGACTTGCTCCAACAGCTCCAAGTACTTCTTATGTTGGGAGCCCCAGAGCTGAACACAGTACAGCAGGTACATCTTCCATTAGACCAGGTTGCTTAGAGCCCTGTCCAACCTGACCTTTAATGTTTCCAGGGATGGGGCATCCAGCACCTCTCTGGGCTACCCCACTTAATGCCTTCTCCCTGCCCAGAAATATCACTGCCAGCCACTCCAGCAGTCAGAAGCCACACTGGCCATGAGCACTTTCCTCGCCTAGACAAGGACCTAAGGCATGAAGTCTGTGACTGCAGACACCAGTGGGACACGCTCCCCTCCCCAGGGCACTGCCATCCCAAGGCACTGGGACACAGCCTTAAATCACAGCTGCTGCTCTGGCTTCTGCTTTGCTTAAAGTGGACAAGTGCCTCGCCTGATTGCCAGTTCAGCCATGTCCTGCCATCTGTTCATGGTTTTACCTGTGCAGCCCCAGCGTTTGAACACGGGCTGAAGCACATGTGGTTTTAAGCTGGATGTTAATTAGAAACATTTAGTGCGTCAAACCTATGATTAATGCACAGACTTCCAACTGAAACAAAACAGAGTCCCACAGATCCTTTCCTACTGCAAGACTTTGTGAAGGGAAAGAGCCTTTTTAAAGCAAAACAAGGTCAGAGGCTTGGCCAGCGTAGAGCAGCCTATTTATATTGGAGGTAATGAAGGTTATTTGCTCCATCTTAAAATCTGGCCTGAAAACTGTAGACTACATTAAAAACAATATGAAAAATGTCACAATACTCCTTTGCTTTGCTTTCTTATTAACAAACATAGCCACAAGGCATGATTAAGCATGCTCATCATTCCCATTGTAATTATGAGGTATTATATGGAATACCGTTTTAAATTTGCCTCTCGGTAATCCACTGGAGAAAATGTGATTTCAGTTCACTTCATTGTTATGTTTTTGGTGTCAGAACAATACAGAACGGCTTTGTTTTGACCAATGGAACAGACCCAGTTTTCATGGGGGCAAAAAAAAGGATTGTAAAGACTGGAAAAAACAGAGCAAGGAACAATGAATTATTTGGGAATTCATTGGGTCCAATATTAACTTCATGGTTTGCTTTCATGGTAAAAGCAAAGCCTGTTCAGAGATCGAAGCTGCCTCTCACCTCTGCTATTCTGAACTTCCAGGACTTCCCCAAAGTGTGCATGAAGTTTCTTCAGGTCAGTTTTGGGACAGCTTGGCTTTGGCAGTGATTTGCAGCGCTTCGGATCTCAGAGGTCCATATCAAACATGTTTTGAATTTTGCCCTCTATCTGGCTTATTACAGTCCTGATAAAGAGTCCCAAGATACTGCTGTCAGTGAGCTATGGAGTGTTTCTCAGGAGCGGCATAAACATCCGATAGCACATCCTTTACCCAGGCTATTCACCTCTTACCATTGAATGCTTGACAATATCCTGATAGGGTATCTGAACAAAATAGTGGGTGAGCATGAAATCCAATCTGCATTTACACAAGGCAGCAACGAAAATTCTGGCCTATTCTAATCATAAATTTCCTCAATAATCTTTCAAACTTGTGATTCTGATGCATTTGCCTCTGAATCTTTGCAATAAACTGAGTTTTAAAGCTGCTGAACGCTTCTCACCCCCCCTTGTTTACACGACTTGGCCAAACTTTAATGATCGGAGATGAGATTTTACAGGTGAACAATCTGCCTCCAGCAGTATTCTCTCTTTAATTTGGATCTCAAATGGCCTGCCCCTTTCTGGGATGAGGATAGAAGCAAAAATAACATTCTTCAGCTGAGTTAAACAGTTCAAGCAACCTTCTTTCCTTAGGAATTCCTCAATGCCTTTCCCGCTTTGGAGCAGGCGTTTTCCTGGGGATGTCCCTGTGGTTGCCCTTGAGAAAATGTGGGCAATTTACAAGCTTTTGTAAAGTCTGCATTTGCACAAGCTCAGAAAAGCCTACGTTTGCAGAAACCTCAACCCAAACCAGGGCACGTTCCAGCCCGGGGCACAGGAATGGAGCTGGCTTTTCCTCAGCTGCAGCTCCAGCAGAACAGGGGGGCTGCAGGAGGGTGGATGGGGTCCCTGTTATGAACTCACTGTCCCTCAGTAGAGCATAAAATGGTCTTTATATCCTGCTACCAAGGATGGCCGAGTGGGAAACATTAGAGAGGTTTTGGGGAATAGGTGCTACTCTGAATAGCACCAAGATACAGTAAGGGCTGCACATCCCTGCTGGGACATGTGGAGGAAAGTGTTTAAACCTTATGAATAAACCACATCAAACTAATCCTCGTTGCTGCTGCTAATGAGAAAATCCAGGACAATGATCCCCATTGAACTGGAATGAAGACCTGCAGCACGGAGCTTCCAGGCTCAGGAGACAGGAGCACCCCAACTCAGCATGTGCAGGCCAAGGTCTGTACCATTTTGAGTGAGCCACTTGAATCATTCGGAGGGAGGATCAATAGCTCCAAGCCAGGCAAGGCCAGGCACTTCCCAAAAGTCAGCCCCATTGACTGCACAGGGAGCTTGGCACTAAAATAGTCAGTGCCTGGCTCGGAAACACACAGCTCAGCATAGCCAAGAAGAACAGACTGACCCATTAAATCTTCTACAAACAGCACTGCAAGAGCCTTTAGATTCTCTGAACCTTTGGCAACCTTGAGCAAGCACTCAATTCAGACGGGTTTCTAGAAGCTGGCAAGGTTGTGGGGCCTCTTTTCTGCTTTAAGCTGGCTTGTTTCCTCCAACTGTGCACACGCTTTAAAGAACTTCTCATGGTATCTCAGACTATGGCCACTAAAAATAAGGCAGGCAACAGGAGCCAATGGACTGCTAAACTGTTCAGAGTTTGCTTGTGAAGGTATTGAAGCGTTTTATCTTTCTTCCTCTGCCTTCCTTCTGCTTTTTCCTTCCCCGGTTCTCTCTTTTCTTAACCCAAATCCCTTAATCTCAGTGCTGATAATTGTAATCATTCTAATATGTAGCCATCTGGCCATCTCAGAAATGTCCATCATGGGCCAGTCCCTCTCATGGTGAGGAAGAATGAATATGAAAAGCATGTGGCCTCCTCCAGCAGTTTAATTTAAAACAAATATGGAGTCAAGTGAGGATTAATCACATTTCCACTGAAGAGGAAATCAAAGGAGGAAAACGATGATGGGAGGCAGCAGTTGGAAGAGCTGATAGAGATGGGCTGGATTCTCTCCAGACACTACTGTTCTGACCCACAACCAGAACGATGGTTAACACATCAGAGATGATTCCCTGCTTCAGCTGCTGGCTTTTGGCAAAATATCCAAGGATTGTAAGGGGTCAGCAGAGAAACACATTGGGAAGTGCCTTATCCAGGGAGAGCTGGCCCTCAAGAGGCAGGCTGACTGCAAAAGGCAACAGTGAAAGCGGTGGTCGTGGTGCAGGAACTGCTTCCTAAATGCAGAATACACTTATTTTACAAGCAGCAGAGTGGTGGTGGACCTTGGGGAGAGCTGATGGGCTCATTAATGCTTGCAGTGGGGTAAAAGTCTTCAAGGGGCAAGTTGGGATGGGAATTAGAAGGCAGTGATCACAATCTGAACTTGTACTGCTCTACACATCAGGTACACAGGACATTGGTTTCCCAGTTATGCACCCAATTAAAGGTTATAATTTTTAATGAAGTTCCTGAGCAGTTCTTGAAAGACCTCACATTTCCCTAATAAGACAAATGGCTTATTACACAGGCCAGGATGCTTTCAACATAGCAGACATTCAGGGCTGGCTGCCTTTGCCTATCTCCACAGTGGTGGCTCTTAGTCCATCAAATACAAAATTAGAGAGGTTTGTCTATACATGTCAGACCCACAAGTGAATCTGGTCCATGATGTAGCTGACTGTCTTTCAGGTGAGTATATCAAGCCAGGAAAGCAGGCAGCAGTGATCTCTCACAGTAGCCAAAAAAGGGGAAGGTTGCCATAAATCAGTGCCTCCCCTGGTAGGCTCTTCTGCATACCTCCTGCCCACACTGGTGGGGGTATCCAGCCCCATGTGTCAAACCAAGAAGCAGGTCTGAGCACAAACAAATGCTCTAATCTGAAAAGCCAAAGCATAAGCAAATCTCTAGCCCAGGATGAGAATAGGGTCACACATTCCAAGTACAAGGTGACCCGGTCTTCTCCCCATTCCTGATGGTTCTGATCCTCCAAGTCCCCATGTGCTGTGAAATCCCTTTGAAACATCAGAGAGAGATTGTGCATCACACTAAAAGAAATTCTTCTACACACAGCCCCCTCATAGGCCAACAAAAGGCTCCCTCTTTCTCTGCTGCATCCCTTTCACTACCCTTTGGCTCAACAGCTCAAGTACTTCATGGAAATCAAGCACGCATTCGATTCCCTCAAAAATCCAAATCGAGATGCACACGTTTATTTCCATCTATTTTCTTAAGCCCAAAGGGAAAAATAGGTTTATACACATAAATAAAAAAATAATAACCTGCCATTTAAATCCTGTTCAGGCAATTAGCTCAGTGCCTGGCTCTGTGCTAATGCAATCGCTGCCTTTGTTTGTTCCTATTTATACTGCTCTTTAAAGTTCATTAAAATCACTGCTGCTATCTCACACTGAACAACTGTTCAAAACATCAGTGTCACGCAGTCAGGAAATTTATGCTTTGAAGTTCCCTCCTTTATTTATCTTTATCAGGCTTTTTTTCTCCCTCTTTTTCTTTCTTTTTCTATTTCTTTTTTCTTAATGACTAAACCAGTTTTATGCCCTTTCACAGTTATTCCAAAATCTGTTCCTCCTGACACAGAGCTGATACATCATTCCTCGCTCATAACCCCTTTTTCTCATTTTCATCATTTCTCTCCTCGCTTGCTTTGGCTCTCTGCTAAGTCCATCACAGCTTTGTTTTTATATCCTCATCGCTGCATTTTTATAGCCCAGTAAAACCTAGAAAGCTGCTGCAGAAAACACACATGCCAGCCCTTTGATGTTTGCGTTTGTGTGGCAGCTTGCTGGAACGTGTCAGCGCTCATACACAGAATCCCCACAAACCCAAACAAGGGGCAGGGACGATACAAAGGGAACCAGGGGACACTTCCCAATCCCAACTGAGATAAACTGCCTTTCCACCCCAGTCCCACACACCACTGCATCACTGCTGCTTATCCAGTGTGAGAAGCTCCATAGACAGGGGACAGAAGGACATAGAAGGGGACAGAAAACGTGTCCCCTCAAGGGGATGACTGTGAAAACACTTTTTGCCTTTGCTATGAGCTCCCTGCTCCCCCTGCATGCTGCTAAACAGCAGCAGGCATCATCTATAGATAGGGAGCAGTGATGAAGAAAAACCAGTGCAGATCCTTCACGATGGCAGTCAGGCCTGGGAGCAGGTGGAGGATGCTCGTAAAAGCAGGGATTTGGCTGAAAGCTGGCTGGATAAGGACGAGAGGCAGCTTCCCTTTTCTGTATCCTAAGGGTTGTGTCTAAGAGCTTTGCAGCAAAACACCTTTCTCATCAAGGAGGTAATGTCCTGCCCCTCTCCACTACACCTGCAGCAAGCCATGGAACAGTATCTCCCATGGCATCTACAGTTTGTCTCCACTGTGGCCAAGGACAACACATTCAGCTGCTATAAATCCATCCTAACAGAGCTCAGGGGAGCCCAGCCCAATGCTAAACCTTGCCTCAGCTTGGAGCAGGGTCCCCAGTGCCAGACCTGGGACAAAGAGGTGATGTCCCATGTGCTTTTGTTTCTAAGCAGCCAGCTCACAGGGTGAAAGGAGGAACAGCACTGCAGAGGAGTGCCTGAGCTAGGGTCCAAAAATACACCCGTTTCAATGAACATTAAAGAGAGAACTGTTTTCAGACTAGTGCTGTACCTCCCAGGTAACGCTGCCTCACTGGGTACCTGCACAAAGGCAGAGGACTGGGAGGAGAAACATGGACTGATCCTGGACATGTCCATCAGTAAAGTCCAAATCATCAACTACCACCTGCTCTCTCCTGCTGGGCTTCAACAGATTTTGGATTTGACATGGGGGCTTATAAAGCCCAAACTACCTGCATGATTATCCAGAGACGGAGATAATTTTAGTTGAATACTCATTTCATTTTTAATAAAACAGTTAAAAACACTCTGCAAGCCAAATGCAGGTTAAATTCACGTGTAATTTTGTACCTGAAAAACAAAGTGGTATTTCCTTCCTACCCAGAAGAACTGGAGAAACGTATATGCTGAGAATGAGCAGAAGACCTCTGTCAGGAGCCAGACCTGGTTTTCAGCCTGCAGCAATTAACGAGTGCTGTAGACCATCACTTAATATGATACAAAGAAGACTGCCAAATCTCAGGATTATATCTGGAGCTTTACTCTCAAGTCCCCTGTGTCTGGAAACATGTGATTTTTAAGAAAATCTCTGCTTTAATTTCTTTAAATGCTCTTCTAAATTTTATGGCTGCAGAGGAAAGCTCGAACACACAAATAGTAAATGCTATCAACGGCAGAACAAAGAGCTCAGTATTAGTGTCTGGGGTTTCTTCAACTACCTCTTCTAAGCTGTCCCTTGAATTGAAGTCCTGACTCATGATGTTTTGGCCACTAGCAGTTGATGGGGCTTGATCTGTCATAGTAAATAATGGATGCAATGAGCCATCCGTTAGTAGTCTCAAGAGCATTTCTGGCTCCCAGACACGAAGGCTCAGTCAATGGTTGGAACATGCTTGTACCAAGGTGACACCACCCCATCTCTTCCAGGGAAAGCATTTTCCTCCACTAAAGCATGAGTTACACTCACTGTGAGGTTGTCTCCTTTGGCTTAGCTGAATGCAGCGGAGCTCAACAGTTGCCAGGTTCAGCCCACCTCTCTTTCAGCTCATCCACAAGTGAGAGTTTGAAGGGCAAACCTCCCTTTCTGGCGAGCCAAGGAAAAGCTACCCAGCACTGCATGGGCAGACACGTAACAGCGATGCCACGCTCGGCTCTCCCCATGCATCACCATCATCTCACTCTTCTGATGACAGCTCAGGAGCAGCAGAGAAATCTAATTTCTCAGCATCAGATTTACAGCTGAAGTGGGGCTATCTGACAAGGGAAGGCAATGTGCTTATTCAAGCTGATCAAGAGCCTGAGAGCAATTTCTATGGAAAAAAAAGGTCTGCTTTAC
Organism: Neopsephotus bourkii; assembly: GCF_033783945.1. Classification (NCBI taxonomy): domain Eukaryota; kingdom Metazoa; phylum Chordata; class Aves; order Psittaciformes; family Psittacidae; genus Neopsephotus; species Neopsephotus bourkii. The sequence goes on from NW_026902223.1 coordinate 7,804,369, forward strand.
CAGGCAGATACTGAAAGTGAACTCACAAATTGCTTAGGGCTTCAGATGAACAAAGCACAAGAAGGATTTGATTTCCAGCTGCCTCCCCTTCCTTTTTTCCCCAAACCCGCACTGATCTCAACAGGGATGTGGTCCCTAAACAGCCCCTAAGCACCCATAAGGCTCTGTGCAGACCTCTGTGCCCCTCATTTTCACACAACAGGGCAAGCTGACAACATCCACCCATGGTTTAATTGCCAGGGAACAGCAAACAGTCCAACACAATGCCCAATACAAACTCAACAACATCTATTCCACCCTTACTGCAACACACCACTGCAGCAAGAAGGCAGCAGGTTGCGAACCACATCTCCAGGATGCAGCACCCATCTGATCAGTGCTGGAGGCCAAGGGCATTCAGAAAACACTACAGCACGTGGTGTGATAAGCTCAGAGCTTGCCCTCAGTACAGCACACCAAGGTTTAACATTCAAGTCCAATAAATGCACTATCAATTTACACCAGTTTTACACTGTTGATTTGTCTGCCTTTCAAGATACCCTCATCTTAAACATGAGCTGGAAATAGGGGTGGATGAGACCAAGTGTGTGAGCAGGGCTTTACAGGGCCAAGTGAAGGGCCATGAGCAGGCACTGTCCCCTCATAACCATGCAGAGAAATTCTGGGTTGAAATGTCTAAACCAGGTCTGCCCTGCAATGGGATGGAAAGGTTTCTGCTCTGGTTATTGTCACCCTGGGTTGGGGTCCTCAGTGTTTACCTCACTGGGTGGAAGCCCAAGGTTCAGATTCCTCAGCGGTGCAGGTGCTGATGGATATACAGAGAACTTCCAGGCAGAGCTGGAATCCTGGCTCAGTGCAGCTCTGCTCTGATTTACTGAGCTGTGCAATGGGCAGGGATAGATCCCACCCCTCCCTCTGCTCACAGCTTCACCCCTGTGTCTCACCAGAGGCACTGCCTCCAAACTTACAGACAAACCCCAAATTCATAGCACTGCTTTCAAGGTCTCCAAGCTGGAAAAGCCAATCCCAGCTCCCTACCTCTTCCCACTCTCCACTTACTGGTGCAGAGTGAGGTGGTTTCTCTGCCAACTCCTACAGCACAAGTTGTGCCTTGATGGACATCCATGGGCTCTCCCATGTCCTTCAGATTCTTCTGAAAGACTCCCCCACCAGCACTGCTGCCATGCCATTCCATACCATAACCATTACCATACCCATACCATAACCATACCAAAACCATAACCATACCATACTCCAGGACATGAAAGGTTGCACCCACTAGCAACACTACAGACAGGCTTTTGAGGATGCCCCATCACCAGGTTAGACTCAGGCAGGCGAGCAGCTCAGGAGCCTTTGAAGGAGTCTGCACGTGAGCCAAGTGATGGAAAATGAGTAACCAGAGCTAACACTGCGATAATATCTGAGCATAACCACGCACTGAGCTCCTACCATGTTGTTTATAAAGCCAGAGCAGGCAGCAATCCAGATAGAGCCACACGGGAACAGCACAGGAATGAGCACACGAGGCCCCTCGCTTGCAAGAACAGGACATAAAACAGAAACATGGAATGTATTCCACTCTATACTGGGCTGGACTGGCACTTCTCCTCCCTCTGCTTGCTGGGTTAGCAACCCACTGACGATGCCTCCCAGCAGCTCTGGGGTTGATGCTGTTTGCAACTCCTCATACCTGCTGATCAACCCTGGACATCCTCAGCTGCTCCAGAGCAAGGGTCAGGCTGAACCACGAGCTGCAAGGCTGAGTCTTTCTTCACCTCGCTGCCTGCCTGTCATCCCTGCACTGCTCATGAAGGCAATGCAAAGACAATGATGGGGTTTGGATGCTCAGCTCCGGTGCTTCTTTTCTGTGGGAAGGAAAACCAGAGCATGTTGAATGCAAGCTCAGATGGTAAATCAGTGTCAGCTTATCCAGAGGACTCGCATGTGGCTGCAGCCCTGCCTCAGGCATTTCAAAGGCCCCAACTGCTCAGCTTTGCAGCTTGAAAGAACTTCCAAAGTCACCTTTGCAACCTCATGACTGCTTCCCGAGGCCATATGCTCCTTCTGCCCAGCATAAAACTCCAGTGACCCTGCTTGTTAAACAACCAAACCAGCAAGGTAACATTCAGAAGCAACCCGACAAAAAACAATAAGCAACCTGGGAAGAAGGTAGGATGTGGGCACAAGGGAAGGGATCACACAGTGGTGGCAAAGAGACTCCCGTTTCCAGCATAGAAAAGTTTCCTGTGCGCATAAGCAAACCCTATGGCCATGCTTTTTTGGTCATGCTGATAATTTCCTTAGCTCCTGAGCCCTCTTTCAGTACCTTTTCCATACAAAGCTCATCCCACCTCATACTTGAGGCTGCTCCTCAGCCACGGACCCGAAGTGGCAGATATGAAGCCACATGGCTGTGTGATTTCTGATGGCAAAACCCCGTGACACAGAGCCTGGATCTAGACATTTTATGTCAGTCTCCAAAAAAGGGCCTCCAAACGCTACTCCTAAAAGGAACATGAAGAACTGCACTTCAACATTCTTCTCCTATTGTTTTCCCCTTTCCCTTTTTACACACCAAAGAGTGAAGGACTTCAGCTCCAATGGAAAAATGGAGAGGACACCAGGAATTACTCACTTATTGCTGCACCTTTTTTCACCGTGTTCCTTTAGGACATGTTCCTGGCTGGTTTCCCAAGCAAGAACTGGTTCATCCATCTCTATTTAAATTACTTCTGTACTGCACTGAATAATTGTGCCTCCGTTTTACTCCAGGGCTAAAGGTGACTGACTTAAAGGTGATTATCTTTTGTTAATAGCCTGCATTACTGAGCAAGATCTCAGAATTACCTTTGTAATCCTTCCCCACACTTTAATGTTGCTATTATTATTAATATTGCTCTTTAAAACATACTTTTCTACTGTCATGTGGAGGCAGCAACTGCTGCTTCTCAGGGAAAAGGTGTAAAAGCTGCCTGATAGTATCAAGCAGGAAGAACCAGGTGCATCACACTGCTTTCAACCTTAAAGGTGATGTGGCTTTGAGGCCAGCCATGAATAAGAGGCATTAAACTGCAGCCAGGCTTCCACAATCAGTGTGAAGAGCACAGATTTGGGAGCATATTTAACCTTTCTGTAGGATTTGTACAATATGTTTTATCTTTTACATAAACCCATTCCTACCCTGCTGTCCCACTGCAAGCCCTGGGGCTCAGTGTGCTGTTGCACCAGTAGCCTTTCTATCCCCAGCTCCAGACCAGCATACCATCCCAAACCCGTAGATGCAAGTCCAACTTCAGCAGCTGCATCAGTGACTTCAGGTTCTTTTCCTCCTTGCCAGGCTTTAGAGGAGCTCATCGACACTGCTCCAGGAAGGGCTTTAACGAAGCCAGCTCACACAGCGCTCCTCAAATACCCCATCAGGAAATCCCAGCACACCATAAATAATGGGTATTACGTTTATATTTCTCATGGCCCAGACTTTCAGCAGTTTCTGCTCTAACAAATCACATTTGTCAAGCTTTCCCTGCATTGTCTGCTGAACACCGAGCACCAGCATTCTCTGATGGGTGTTTGCTGAGCACTCAAAGGACAGGCTCTGGAGGGACTCTCTGCCCAGCATCACTGCTAGAACTTCAATATACAATATTTCACACATACTTGCACACTGTGTGCTACTTCCAATGTCTTCTATCTGTTCTGCCTTCTCTTCCTTTATTGTTTGCTGCCTCCCATGCAGAGAAAACTAGTTGAAGGCTTCTAGAGAAGTGTGTAATTTGGTTCAAGCCAGGCTAGCATTGTCTAACATCATCAGCTTTGCACTCAAGTATGTAATGTACAAACTCACCAGTGCATTGCAGGGAAAAGGTAAATGCCTTGCTATTAAAGATAAAATGTTATGAACTTTTAATGCTGTTATTATTAAGCAGTTAAACATACAGAAGAAATACCTTTGCCACACTGAACTTTAAGCTGTGAGATGCCTAAACACATGATTTATTTCCTTTACATAAAATCCATATTAGAATGCCATGATTAAGCCCAAAACAACAGGCATTCAAGGGTAAGGAAATGGCCACAGCACCTTAGCAGTTAATCCCATAGCATTTTTCCTGACACATTTGGTACCAACTGCTGTCTGTGTAACCCTCAAAGTTGAACACAGCAGTTCCCACCAACCCACCTCCTTTGCTAGAATCACTCCTATATGACCTTGGCACTCAAGAGAAGAGGATCTCTTTGGCAAAGACATCCAAATAGCATGTTTGGGAGAAATACAAGGCTGCATCTTCCCACTTGCATCAGACCTGGTGCATACAGCTTGAATGCAACGATGGCAAAGAGACCCAAGCCAGGAACTGTCACCCACCAAACCCCATGGCAAGTTCCTCAGATCAAACCCTTTTCCATGAAGAACGGTCTAATCCAACTGAACCCTTCTGCTAGGATAGCTGGCTGTCCATGGACCCAAAACTGGCAGTAGGTGACAAAATGCAGGACAGCCAGAAGATGCCATATCTCCCTGCCCTCACGCTGCAATGCCATAGAGAGAAGAATGGGCCTGATCCAGACCCACCTGCCAGTGCAAGCACAAACCTGCCACCTTATCCAGCTCAGGCTGGGACATGAGACTGTGTGAGGCTACTGATGTCACCTGGAAGTGCAGGTCCACTCCCTGCTCTGGGTTGGAAGCTAAACTGGAGAGCCACACATGTCCCCAGCCCACTGTAGCTCTCCAGGGAAGGGAAAGCCACACTGCAGGCTGGAAGCACCTTCCTATGCCTGACAAGTTACACAGTCATTTAACAACTCGTGTCATTATGTACAGCTTTACACATAACCAGAACTTCCTATCTGGCTGTGCACATCGAGCAAATAAATGCCCATGGCTGAAGCCTTATTTTGTGCAGAAACTCCACCCTGGGACCCCATACAGAATATTTAAGCTTAATCACTGCATTTGTCAGATGATTAAATCCACTCAGCATTGGGTCTCTCATTTTGTCATAGATTAAAATCATCCAGGATTGCCCTGCCCATAGCACTTTGTCATTCAGCAGAGGCCACGCTCAGGTGGATAAAGCCCTGGTATACATCTCAGGCCTGAAAATAACCAAGATAACCTTTTCAATGGCTTCCACTGCAAACCCTGCAATCATGTGGCTGCAATCAGTGCAGAGCACTATCCAGGATGGTTGCTTAGCTGGTCCAAAACAGGTGACAAAGCCTGTAACACAAAGCCTCATTTCCCACAGAATGGTTTTCAAGTAGAGTTAAGCAAGTCAATGGAAATGGTCTGAGCAGCAAGGAGGAATAAAAAGATATGACAAAAAGAAAGATGTAGATATGTCTGAGGAAAGAGTACTTCGCTTCCGAGAATAAAAAGCTTACGAGTCAGAAAAGCCCTTCCCCAAAGCAGAAATTTTCCAGTGCTCCCATAAAAATGAAAGCCATAAAACAGGATTTTCAATTCCAAAACATACACATTTCCAACTGAAAAGCTTTCAAACGTAAATAGCTTTGTTCAGCCATGATGTTCTGGCTCCGAGTTACTGATAAAGCAGGGATGCTCTTGGAAAAAGGCAGATACATTCCACAGAAATTTGTATTTAAATAAAATGCTTTAGAAATACCTTTTTTTCCTCTGAATCAAAGAAAATATTTGGTAGGAAAGTTACAGCAGGCTTAGCTGTGGTCAGGACTTCTGAATGTGGCCAGGACTGACTTAACTGTGCCTCTGAATGGCACATGTCCTTTTGCTTCATCAGGACATCGCCCTGTACCAGAGCAGAGACAAGGAGGGTTTCCCCCACAAAACAACCTAAATTTGATGCCTAAATATGTTATTAGTGCCAGGAAACCTTCAAGAAGTTCCCTAACTCAGCTCAGCACCTGCATTTTGATAACTTGCCTAAAGCTGCAAGATCTGGAAAGCAAGACTGAGTAATCCCACAAAGCCAGGCCCTCGGGAAATATTGTGTGTGTCTTCCTCTGAAGCCTGTAGGAAACCCATAAGAATAGCCTTTCCTCAAGGCACTTGGAAACCTCAGCTCCTCCTTGGACTGGAGAAGGGCAGAGGCAAGCGGAAATGAAAATCATCTGGGGATATGTTCACAGGGCTGCTTAAGACCTTGTGGAAGCCTCTGTCTGGATTTGGATGAAAGATGGAGACAAGGACAGCTTCAGGGAACGGAGGAGATTAGAGGCAAAGAGGCTGCCTGCGCTGTAGCAGGAAACTGCAGCAATGTGGAATCTCCAAATGGCTGAGGGAGGTGGAATCGGACCAGGCACTGTCCCCCCAGCAGCTGAGATGGTCTGAAGTGGACAAGGCTCTAACAGTACCCGAGTTTAGAGGTGGATGAAGAGCAAGACCCAACTCTATTTCTCAGTCTCACATCCAGTCTTGAACCCTCAGCACCATGGACATGTTCTTGTCCACTTACTTTCAAACTGAACAACTGAGCAAAATTATCTCTGAAAGGGGTGAAAAAGGTAATTTGAGGCTTTTTTCCTCACTCAAATGGCTGCATGCATGCAAATTACATGTATAGGAGGCCTGACTCACCCAATCAATCCGCTCCCTGGCACTAGGAAGCCAAAAAGTTCACATGGTGTTTCTGAGGGTTCTGGCAGCTCCTCTCTGTGCTACTGATGGGTACCACCACCACCCCAAGCTTCCAAGGGCTCGTGCTCGGCTGACCAGCAGCCTGATGCCTGAAGATAACCTGAACTATGGGCCAAAAGCGCAGAGCCTTGGGTGACATGGTCTAGTGTGAGGTGTCCCTGCCCATGGCAGGGGCTGGAACTGGATGATCTTCAGGCCCTTTCCAACCCAAACCACTCTATGATTCCATGAACTTCAACTCAGTTGCTTGCTCACAGGCAGTCAGTGGTGAGAACAGCCCCAGACCTTGCCACATACCTCCAAACGCACATCTCCATCGCAGGAAGGACAGAGGACCAGCATCATTTCTCATGTCTCCCAATAATGATGGAAAACAAAAGTTGCCCTTAGGCTGATAGACCATCATCTCCCATGGAATGAAGTCACTTTACACTGGGGCAGATCCAACTTTGCTCCTGCACAAGACAGCGAAGAAAAATACTAAAGCCTTGTTCATAAATCACTGTCAGTCTGTGACAAGGGTTATCCAAGCTACAGTGAGATTAATTGCTCAAGTCATGATTCCTGCCCTGTTCCCTTCCCTGCCCACTCCAGAAGTTGAGGATCTGGAAACCATAATCCAACAAACGTGGCTTTTCTTTCCCTTAACCTGATGGGATTTCAGAGGGATCAGCTGCAAAAACACTGCAAATCCATGCTCAACCTTTCAGAAAACCGGGAAAGGGCCGTGGGGCTCCCCAGGCAAACAAGTGCCTAATTATGCACTTGCAATGGGACCAGCAACTATCTGTTATACAGCAGATGCCCCTCTCACATCGCTCCTGCTGCTTCCTTTTGTATATTCCTCTGTCTAGTCACCATGCGCAGCCTAAAACAGATCAGCGTGTAAAAAACTCAGTGCTCTGGAGCAGCACTGAGACTCATCGAGGCACGAACTCACCCTGAAAATAGACAAAATAGTGCAGCAAGATAACTCCATTGCAATAACTAGACTCTAAATTACTTAAAATACATCTTAACATTCTATAAACACAACCAGTTGTTGCAATAAGGGCTGATATTTCATCCGTGTTCAATACCACAGGCTCCTATTTACTGCTCTCCAGATGACAGGTAATAACCTGCACTGAACTGCATCTCTGACTGCCTTAAAACAATCAGCAAAGGACTAGAAAATGGATGCGACCCAAATCCATCTCAGTAAATGAGAGAGAATCTGATCTGGTTCAGTCTGAGCCGCAGTTTCTACCAACTTTGAGTAGAAACTAAGGTGAGGATATAAACTGAAGATTGTGCATCAGTGCTACTACAAACATACTAACCTGTGCACAGTGCCAGTTACACGTCAGCTCCAGACCAAGAGCTGCCTTGCATCAGCTTGGATCCCATGTGTAACCCACACTGGCCTGGTTGCAGCCACGACAAAACACTTACAGAGCATTTCAGGATGTAAGGTTTATTTAGCCTGTGAGCTTTTCAGGACAGATGATGCCTCTTTGCTACCTGTATGTGCAGCATGAAGCACAACAGGTCCCTCCTCCTGCTTGGAAACATTACACAAGTGATGCCAAGCTTTCCCATTCTCATGTCATTGCTTTCCCTAGGCTTCCAGCCTTTCCTCAGGCAGGAGGTGACAGCGGGTCAGTGCCTCAGCACTTCCCTTGCTGTTGACCTCTTCATCCACTGTGAACACAAAACCGCACCTCCTCCCATCTCCACACTTACTGGAGCCCCACTAACCTCACTCTGCAACCAGAGCCCCTTCTGCAGGCTGTCAGCTCAGCCTTTGCTGCTCTCAGTAGGAACCATATCACCTCCATCAATCATCTGTTCTCCAAGGCTCCAGCTTTGTGCTCCAGCATCCTGTGTTCCACACCGCTCCTGGGCTGCATCCAGGCCAGCCCCACACACCTCTGACACCGTTTATTAAGCAGCACCATTTACAGAGCTGTAACGTGCTGGGCTGTACAGTACCTCTTTCTCTATCTAGATATGAAGATCAGCTGAGAAAGTTGAGGCTGGTCAGCCTGGAGAAGAGAAGGCTGCGTGGAGACCTCAGAGCAGCCTTCCAGTATCTGAAGGGGGCCTATAGGGATGCTGGGGAGGGACTCTTCATTAGGGACTGTAGTGGTAGGACAAGAGATAATGGGTTAAAACTTAAACAGGGGAAGTTTAGATTGGATATAAGGAGGAAATTCTTTCCTGTGAGGGTGGTGAGGCACTGGAATGGGTTGCCCAGGGAGGTTGTGAATGCTCCATCCCTGGCAGTGTTCAAGGCCAGGTTGGACAAGGCCTTGGGTGATATGGTTTAGAGCGAGGTGTCCCTGCCCATGGCAGAGGGGTTGGAACTTGATGATCTTAAGGTCCCTTCCAACCCTAACTATTCTATGATTCTGTGATTCTATATAACTGTAAGAACAATCCAGATGAGATCATCTATAGAGGGAAATGACACTTCTTGCCCGTGCTGAGGACCAAATGGCAGCATTGTACAGTGAGGTGCCATAAGGTCTGACACTAGAAACATCTCATGCAACCACAGGTCTGAAAAGCCCAGGTGCACACCAGCATGACTGGCTTCATCACTCATATCTGCTGTGTTAGCATCATTTGCTGTCCTCCTAAAACAGGGGAAACAGCCACAAGTCCTGTCCATTCAGGAAGGAGAATTGAGCTCCTCCAAGGTCCCAGGTTTGTGAATGGTGCTTCACGGGTCCCCTGTATTTTCCACAGCACCAGGCAGGCAGAGAAACCACCAAACCCAACAGAAAATGTGATCCTCTCTGGGGAAAATCTCAACTTTTCGGCCAGAATGAGCAAACTGTGTCCCAGAGTGCTTTGAACTTAATGAGGCATGTTATTTTTAGCTTTTATAGATGAAAATGTCATTAAAAGCAAACATATTTCTGGTTTAAAAAAAGCCTTAATTCCCTGCAGTTTGGACTCGCTTGAAAGCCACCTCTACTTTCAACAGAAGATGATGGGTTATAATAGTAATAAAGTTCAACACACTGGGCACTTTTTCCCTTTCCACATTGGGCACCGCAGCGCTGCTCCTAAATAGATAACAATATAATTTCCTTCCATTTAAAAATCCATTTGTTACTACCATGTAACTGAGAACCTGGGCTCCTCCTGCCAAGAACGACCATCTGAAGTCTGGCTGAAGAGGCAGCACGTGGAAACCTAACGCGAGGCAGATGGCTCTGTACCCAGTCAGGCACAATAACCATCAGTCAACTCCATACTCGTAAATGGAGCTCAACGCAAAGCTCTGTATGGGCAAGGAAGTTATTTCATTTTGGGGTTATTTTGATTTGTTCTAAGGGCTACTGGCACACAGGAGAAGGAGGAGGGGAACCTGAAATCAATCTTGCTAGAAAGCCTTCATTCCAATGAAAACAGTCATGGGCAAAGTAGTTTGAAGACAACGATGATCTGGTGCCTGGGTTTGAATTATATGAACACAAAGTTAGGCTCTGACTCCATCTCTGGGCATTCAGGCACTCTGCACCAGAAGCACTTCCATTTGAAGATGCAGTTTTTAAGTGACATTAGAAACGAGATTTCTTTTAATACAGGACCTAAAACTGGATTTTGGAACCATACTGGGAACCGTGTTGTGAACGTTTTTGCTCCATCTGATAATCTTCCACCACTGTTCAAGAAGTATCTGCCGAAGCAGCAATGTAATGACTTTATCCAGGTGGACCTTGCTACCTCCTTGCTCTCCCCAGCCCCTCGCACTGGTAAATGTGGCTCTTCAGCACTCACAATGTGAGGAATGCAGAGTTTTCTTCAACAAAAACACATCCATCTCCCAGGTCAGGGCAATCTGACTCGGTTGTAGCATTAACAAAGCCTCTCCTGGACAGATGTGAAGAAAGGGACATAATCAACATTCTTCCCTAGGTCTAATCTGCTGCTGTGCTGGTGCTGATCCCGGAATCATTGAATCATACCATAGAATAGTTTGGGTTGGAAGGGACCTTAAAGCTCACTCAGTTACAACTCCCTGCTGTGAGCAGGGACACCTTCCACTAGAGCAGGTTGCTCAAAGCCCCATCCCATCCACTCAAGTAACATCCTTACAGCATCTCCAAAGAGGTGCAGCTGGAGGAGGGTGAAAGGCTCTAACTCTGCTTTACAAACCTTCCACTACAGAGGCAAATGCCAGTGCCTAAACTCTGCACTTCCTAAAGCTTCCAGATATCACTTCCCCTCAGTCCCCATGTCACTGGGGTCACAGAGGTATCATTCAGGGTTTGATTTACTGGAGGATTAAAACCATGACTGGGAAACATTTAAACCAAGCACACACTGCATTCACAGTACTTACAAGGAAGGCCCCATGATCTGTTTTCTTCTTGCATCCTTTCCTAAAGAGCAATCTGTAACCACAGCTGTGATAGCACCCTGGCAGCTGAAGGACACAGCAACAGACAATGGATAGGTGGGAAAAGAGAAAAGGACTTAGGAAAGAGACCTTGGGGTCTAGCAGCATCCTCTACCTGCACGTGGGGCAGCAAGGACCACACTGCAGCAAGGAGGACACTTGGCCACCAGTCAACCAGTGACCAGAACAAGACTCTGTTTCTGGATCTTCAGGATCCAAACAGGATAAAACAAATGGGAGGGCTGGAAGGAGGAGCAACTCCAGAACTGTGTATTAAATACAGCACCTGTACATACATGTGCTTAGAGAGCATGGAAGGCCTCAGAATGCTTTTGCCTTTCTTCTGCAAAAGACATCCAATGAAGTCTTGCTCAATAACAGTTCAGGAAAATATAATTCCTGACATGGGTGGGCTCCAAACCAGAGCTTTAATACTATTGAAGTTAATCTCTGCTTCTCTGGAGTAAGTCTTGATGGATTTATTCTAAGTACCACGTTAGATTCCCAAACGGTGCCAACCAGCTTTTCATGGAGGCCAGTGGAGCTCTGCCAATCTACACTCACTCTGTATTTACAAGGATTTTTGATAGGTACAATTCAGAGATTTTGAGAGGTCTAGATTATAAAACAGCACTAAATCAGGAGGGTGGAAGAGGGAGTGATCGGCAGACAGATTTCAAGAGACCATTTATGAGCCTTTGCTTTAGAAGAACATGGGCCAGAGCCAGAACAAAACACACACATGGCCCTACAGCCTAATTCCAGGAAACCAGAGAGTGAAGCGATACCTGCTTTATCACTGTCGTAAGTAGATGAAAATCCAGTGAATGCCTTAAGATACAAACCCCTCTGATGATAAGAGTGAAACTGCCCTCAACTGCTACACTTTGGATTAGGCTTTTAAAAGTACTGAGTAAGGAGCAAACGGGTTGTCAGCTCAAGCAGCTTTGTGACTGTAGTTCAGGTGGGCAACTATGAAAAATCCCTTCCTTCCGCAGAGTGTTACCAGGCAGCCAGTTCTGCCAGTGAAGAGCCCCACAGCACCCAGCCGTGCCCCTGCTGTACTGTGAGTCCTTTAAAAGCCACCACCTCCAGTGCAGCAAAGGGAGAGCCAGCTCTGTTCCTGGGCAGCCCTTTTTTTGTCCATAAAACATGACATGGGAAATTTCACTCCCTAACTGCCTTGCTAAATAGCATGTAACAGCTAGAAACAATTCAACACACTTTTCAGTCTGCATTAACTCACAAATCCTGTGCCTGAGCATCCCAGCACGTACCAAGCTTTACTCCAGAACCGATATCAGCATTTACTCTATGTGTTTGTCCAGAATGGGGGGAGAAAGAGACATTTAAAGGGTGGCATTCTTTGTAAAAAGGGGTCAACAGTAGGTCAACAACACAAGAAAATAGGTCATGTCATCTCAATTGGGAAACCATGAATTTGGGGCTGTCCTCAGCCTGGTAACACAGCAAGGATCTTTGTTCCAAGCGTTAGGCAAAAGCCAGCACCGTTAGCCAAAATCACTTCTCAAGCAAGCTCTCATTGAATAAATCTTTTACACTGAAGGGAACATTTTTCAGTACTCTGTTTTTTAACACCATTAACTTTAACTGTCAAGCCTGACAAGTATGGAAAACTGTTTTCTTACAAAAGTTAACATAAAAAACATTTTCCACTCAAAGGAGTTTTGCCCAGTACACATTAACTCTCCATTTTGCCATTTAACTCTAATTGCTATTTCTCTCCATTCCAAGTCCTTTTTCTTCTCCAAGATCTGGACTTTAAAGAGTCTGAGTAGACAGGCGTTAACGCTTGTTTATAGAAGTTCTGTAACATGGATGTGTTGTAATGAACTAATTACATTCAAGAGAAGGCTCTGGGAATACCCATGACCCGTTAATCACATTCATGCACGTGCTCCTGTTCTTTTTCCCCACTGTTTCCAAGTGTCTAGGTGAATTCCTGAAAATATTCCCGAGTCTAAAAACATTTGGGGACTTTCAGAGCCAGATCCACAACATGAATTAACTGCCATGCAGGGCGGAAAGGGAAGAGGAATGCTGGTCCATTAGGATAGGTGTTACCAATGGGGACAGGCTGGCTCAGCACACAGCACATCAGGGCTCCGTCTCTCCTGATTTCAAGTCTCAGGTGTCTCCTTAGTCAGTGCAAAGCATCAGTAAGTCCTGGTGACAGCGTGGGGTGACAGGGGACAGATCTACACTGCTCGGGATGACATTAGCCACCCAGTGCGTGACCTGTGGGAGTCCCCACTGCTCCCAGCACACTGCAGCAACAGGCTGGATTACCAAAGGATAAACCCTCAAGTGATATGTAACTTGATTTGAAATGTCCACATTGTAGGATTTGTGTTGATTTACCTCTGTATGCTTCCTAACCAAGTTAAGTGGTTGTACAAATGGTCCAGAGACTTCCCCTTAAACAGGCTCCCAGGAGATGCAGTGCTGAGAGCCACTGGTCTGCGTGGATGCGCTTTTCGTCTCTGAGCAGGTGAAGGGATCAATATGGAGCTATGTGAATTCATCTGTATCTGGAACACTTTAATAAATAACAAGGTTTTCAGAAAATTCAGTCCCTGGTTCATTGGCTCTTCCGGAAAATCTCATCTAAGCTGGTAAGAAACAAATGAAACTCCTAATTCACTTCTAGACCAGCTTGTTCCTGTGAAACCACTTTGTGTGTTACACTGCAACACACAGGCAGCTGAGCTGGTAGCATACATAGTGCCAGTGGCTGTTGCATTAATTGATGGCAAAACCAGACGAGACTGCTGTGATTTTCACTTCTGACCCCCTGGATAACCCAAACCATAAGGACTTCCCAGAACTGATTCCTTCTAAAACTGGAGCAGGTATTTTAGGAAAAGAAAACATGTAAAACTTTCCAATGAAACAGAAAGCTTTGTGTTCCTTGGTGTGCTGTTGTGAGCGATTAACTGCTCTCACTGCTGAAAATGTGGTTTATGTCTAGGCTGATTTCACCTACCTTTGGTATCTCTTGACTGGATTTTACTACATGTTTGTTTGCTGGATCGAAGTCAACCTTTTCAGTGTATCTGTGTTTCTCTCCCCATCACCTTCCTCTGTTAGAGGATGCAAACCATCTCCTTCAGGCTCCCATCTATAACAATTCTTAACACCTTTTTCCCATTTCTCTCCAACTGTTGCTATCAGCATCTTCCTTAAGCTACCAAAAATACAACTGGAAATAGCAGGAGGAGCACCATCCTCCTCTAAAGACAACACTTCCCCTCTTTGCCATTCTCCCATGCAGGGGTCTGTACCTGGCTGATGGCCCCACAGCTTCATACATCTTTTTCAGTTCTCAGGATGCAGGCCAGCTCTATATGGGTCCTACTAAAACACATTGCTTGTTTTCATCCATGTTCCTAATAGGATCTAAATCATTCTGCACTGGTGATCTGTCTCTTATTTCAGTTATCCCTTCTTCAGATATTGACCTCATCACAAAGATAGATCTATGATAACCACAGGACTCCATTAGAAGCATGTCTACTGACTGATGAATTCCCATTTAAAAGTGGAGACTACAGCAGTTCCTTATCCATTTCAGAGGTGCCTAATTGGTTTCTATCACTCCAGTCTTGTACAAGAAGTTATTCAGAGCCAAAGGCAAAACTTCCACAGGACCACAGAGTGTTCCAGGTTGGAAAGGGCTTCAGGGACATACCTAATCCAACCTGCTCCTCAAAGCAGGGTCAGCCATGAGATGGGACCGGGATCCTGAGGCCTTTCCACAAGTTCATCACATCACTACTATTACATTTATCAACACAATTTGTAATATTCCTCAAAAATCTAATTAGACAAGAATCATACTCTCTAAGCCCGTGTTGATTGACACTACTTACATTAATCCCTTTAATTCTTTACTAATTACATGCCCTATCAGCAATTCCATTATTTTGTCTGGGATTAATGTCAGGCAGAAAAAAAATCTGGATTTCTATGAGCCGCCTTGTTTAGCCCTTAAAAAATAATGGCACAAAACTAAACTTCTTCCACATTGTTGTAACTTGCTGATATTTCTTATCTCTAAGTAAGAGCTCCTATACAATATTCTTACAATAGAAAAGGTGTTATAAAGGACATGATTGCACAGTTCTCCCTTTTCCCTGTAAGAAGCAGAAATACTTATTGGACTCTTCAAAACTCTGTCCAATATTACCAGCAACGCTATCATTTTTGTGTAGGGCTGATCTATTGCAAAGATAATTACATCACTCAAGAAAGAGAGCTGCATTTCTGTGGGGATTTCATTTGGAAAGCCATATGTTGGAGCCTGGCGCTGCAAACAGTAAAAAATGTGCTTGGAATCCCTAAAATTATCCTTGAAAATATCCAGACACGAAAACAATCACATCTAACAGAGAAGAAATTCTATATTAGGCCTCATTTTTACAGATCAAGGGGAACTGATGACAGGATGTAAAAATATAGTAGCAGCTTAGGTACAAGAGACTGATTTGATTACATTTGTTATGTGCAAATAGAATAAAGTCCAAACGAGTAATGTATCTACTTGATGATTTAAAATGCCAGCTTAACAAAGCTGAAAATAATTACTAAGCAAAACAATGGGGAGAAGGAATTTGAGCAGGAATCTGTGAATGATAATTGGGAATTGTTCAAGACCATTTTACTCCCTGTGCAAAGGAACCACAATCCCATGGAATCAAAGAAGGTTGTGCTGGCTGAAAGCTGCTCTGGCTGGGAGGGCAAGTGAGAGCCAAATCATAAAGTAATAAATAAATGGGAAGTGCTTTCCCCATGGAAGACAAGAAACTTTAATGGCAATGAATGTAGGTCAGCTGCAAGGAATTCCATAACATGGATAAGGGATGCCATGCACGGATGAGAGGAAAATAAAGATACTTTGGACAAAGGAGGAAATGATGTCTTCTGCATGCAGGAGGTCAAAGATTCACATCAGTAAAGCAGCAAACATGCTGCAATAGGCAACACAAGGGAAACCTTCTGCTGGCATGCTCCATTCTGCTGCTGCTGGATCAGAAAGCCCCAGCAGCCCTCTCCCGTGCTGCAGTCAGCCCTGTGTGTGACACAGACGTTATCTGCATACACAAAAGGAGTGGCACATTGCCCCAAATGAGGTTGAAGACCATGAGTCCCCTCAGCTGGACACTCCATGGCATGGGGAAGGTAAGAGGCTGGCAGGAACAGCGGCAGATCTGAAGGAGGAATGGACCATCACAGGATGCTCTTACAGACAGGCCACTTGCGGTGGCTGTGGCATGCACTGGATGCCTCTGTATTGTTAGCAGCAGGACACTAGGGTAAGGTTTGGAACCTTCTAGAGTTAAAAACCACCACTGCTCTCTCCAGTACCTTCCAGCTAACCTTGACCTACGTCTGCACAAGTTCTGGGTAATAACACACAAGTCATTGCCCACCCAACCCATCTCCAGAAAAACAAAGGACCACGAATAAGTGCCATGGAGCCCAAGGCTTCAGAACAGCAGCACATAGAGCCAGCAAAGCCATTCCCAAACAATCATTCCAGGGAGCAAACACTTCACAGCATGTGAGTGTTCCAAAGCCCCCTGACCACCACGTCTGCCAGATTTCCCCTACCCAAACACCAACATACACAGCAACAAGAAGATCTCAGTATCAAGTGTGTTGGATGGCAGGGAAGGAGCAAATACCTCTTTGAGATCAAAGATCGTCACTAATGCCAGGAATCAGCCCTGGAGAGACCCAAAATGTCCAAAGGTCCAATACAAAACACTTCAGTGCACATCTGCATGCAGTCAGTGTCCCCCAGCATCACATGGGGAGTCAGTCAGCTCCCAGCTAGGGAGGTCAGGAGAAAACTCTCTGGGGGGCAGGATGTCCCACCACTGCTGCTCTGCAATACTTCTGCATTGACACTGCCTTAACCAAGCCCTAAAGGCTTGTCCAACAAAGGTACTATCAAATAAACTGAGGAGCCATGGGTCTAGTGAGGTAAACCCACACGCTATGTTAACCTTCTGTCAGATGCTCCTCCAGAGCTAATGGTACTTCTGAGCACTGCAATAAGCAGATGACACAAAACAAAGCAGTCATCAAGGCTGCTCAGGTTTGCATGACTGGGCCTAGAGAGGTCATGCAGAACTTCTCTGTATGTTCTCCATCCAACCCAGAATACACAGGACGATCTGCTTCAACATGGTGAAGCAAGAGGAGACAGAAACAGCTCTTACACAAAAGTACATCAGCTGCTCCCTACAGACACAGCAAATACGATACCCATGGGTGTGGAGATGCTCCTGTGGCAATGACTTCTTTGCAAAGCAAGGTTTTCAAGGGAAGGCCCTTAAGGGTTAAATTCCCCCTGTCTCCTCCTCTTCTCCACCCACCTCCCTCCTCCCTGCTCCAGCAAAGGATCCTTGTGAAGGAATCTGTATTCGATATGCACCAAGAGAGAGCTCTGGCCTGGGCTTTTTAATAAAGAGCAATTCCTTTGTGTTCTCAGGTGTCCCTTCAAATCGAGCTCTGATATTTCTGCTGCATTATTATCATGGTCTGTAGATGTCTTCGGTCCCAGAAAAGCTATTTGCTCTGCAGGTATGCTTTGACCCTGCAGTGACAAACAGTTTCTCTCTGTTAAGAAAAGCCCTTATAGAGGAACTGGTACTTGGAGCCAATTAATGGACCTCTTCCACCTTCTGTCTTGCCAGTTTTTCTTGGCAACAGCATCCATTCCCTGGGGCTGGGACACCAGTCCTTACAACGTGCCATTAAAACCTGAAACTGGGGGAAGAGGGTGCCTAACCTCAGCAGAAAGGAGGTGCTTGACGCACTGCTAGCTTTACTGCTTCCTAACGATGCTCTTCATGAGTCTGCTTCTCTGGTGCCACTGATTTAACTCCAGAGAGCTCAAGAGCTGCATGGCACAGAGATAGATTTAACTGTAAAGAGGAGCAAATGATTACAAGCAGGGGACTGGAAGTAAATACCAGGCTCCCAAAGGTGCAACTGCTCAGCAACACCTCGGACCACCTCTAGATAACCACTTAAAACTGAGGCTTTAGCAACCACCTGAGGTCTGGGCTGAGAAAAAGCCATTCCATACAGCCCAAAGTGAAGGTTCAGCTAAAATCCCCATAGACCTTCCTGGACTGAGAGCAGTAAACTCCAAATTACTGCTTTAGAAAAGCCCTTCTATTTCCCCAAGCAGACATTTGGAATGAGGGGGAATTTAGGTCCAGATTAAGTTTAAATGCAGGGCTTGGAATCAAGAGATCATGTTTGGGTTCAGATTCACTGATTCTTATCTCTTCAGATACAACAGGCTGACCTCCTGCATCATCCAGGTCAGGCAAGTGCAATCAAAAGAAACCCCCAAAAGTCTGTATCGAGCCCCTTAAGTTCAGTTTGAGCCATGGAGGATTTGTGAGGAAGACACGCATTCTTGATTTGAAGAGATCAAACCACGGCGAATCCATCACATAGCCCAGTAAACTGTTCCAGAGGTTAATTACTCTTTACTGTTAAGAATTTGTACCTTATTTCCAATTTGAATCTTTCTGGCTTCAGTTTCCAGCCATTGGACCTTGTCATGCCTTTGAGATCTCAATTAAAGAACACTAAAGCAGCAGATACCATTTCCATCTGTCAGTGCTTAAACACAGAAATCTCAGTAGCTGGTTCTCATGAGGATTTGGCAGGATCTGAACCACCAACAGCAACTTTTGTGTCTGTCTGCAGATCTGACTTGGAAGCCAAGTCAAAGGGGTGAATGTAATTAGTTTCTAATAACCACTGATTCGTGAGAGAGCTGGGCAATAATCTGATTAGAAAAACTCTAATGAACCTCAGTTTCATCAGAATTCACCATTTCCTACAGTGTAACGGTTCACTGGAAGAAGTCAGCTTCAAAGGATGCGGTGAAGGCTTCGTGGCACTCTGTGAGCTGAGCAGGTTCTGTCCCAAGGTGCATCCCAGAGCCTGGACCACCACAACGTTCACACCTGGAGCAAGGCGCATGGCAAAACAGAACTGCAGTTCCACAACTAAACCAACCACCCTACTGTGACAGCAGTGGCAATGACCCTGACCACATCCCAAACAGCTCTGGAAATTAGACCAAATACACCCCATAAGAGTGTTGGAGGGTTTTCCTCCTACGACCTCCACCATAGAGTAACTGGCAAAAACAATCTACATGTTCAATCCCCGAGTGCCATCACATCCCAGTCCTATGGGACAAGCACCATCCTTGGTAACTGTCCCATACCTGATCAGTATCGGTCCAGATGAAGAAACAATGATGCTTCTCCTAACAGGACTTTTTCCTCTCTCTAACAGGACACAAACAGCTTCTATACAACAGAAATGGGTGTCAAAGCAGGCCTAGCCAAGACTCACAAATTCAGACTGCCTGAGTCTAAATGGATGGAACAGTCAAAGACTGCTTCGGAATGAACTTTAGATGGATGGTTGGGAAAATGGGAACTCGTGATGGAACCAGACTTGCAATCTCATTTCTGGAGCTACTGCCACATCTCCTGCATGCAAGATGTTACTTCACTGCCACTCTGATACACTGCTCACGAGCCAGCTATTAGGATGAGCTATGCTTGCTGCAGAATGGCACTTGCCTGCTTGAGGCAATGGTGCCATATTCTGCCATTGAATTAATTTGCCATATGACAGGCAGACAGAGCACTCGAGTATGCCTGGAGCCAGGGAGTTTGGCTCACTTTCACAAGGGATATTTCCTCTATGAGTGCAGCTTCCATTATGATCAGGGAAAAAAGGAACCAATTTTACGTCCTAGACAAATATTTATTTGCTGGCCTATCAGTAAAGGGTTTTTTTATTTCTTCAGCTTGAGCTATTACTTCCCCATTACTTTTCCTATTTAGCCCAAAAGCACAAGTTACTATCACAAAGAAACGACCTCACAGGTGAGACTGAATGCAAGGCTTTAAAGCCAAGAGCCATACAGACTTGGATAAATATCACAAGTCTGTCCAATTCAGCTACAGACACTTTTTGTCATGGTAAGTGTTCAGAAACTGAAAACAGGTTGCAAAGGTCTATTCTCTCCTATGAAACACTAAATGCTCACCTGAAGGAGGTTGATTCCCCCTCCTGATGTCTGCTCCTACAAAGCCAGGCATCACAGGGTAGACAGAGACTGAGAAGCATTTTGGTGGATGATGCTCTTCATTAAAAGTCCTGATGCAAAACCAGAGACACCCATGAATGAGAAGACCTCATAGGTCCTCCCTGCCTTTCCTCTGGCCACCAGAGGGTTGTTCCAAAACCTTTAGCTGTCCAAAACAGCTTAAGATGCCCTTGAGTGGGAAAAACCACCCTATGAAAAGCAGTTCTGTGATCCACAGGAACCAGAACACTCCCCTTTCCCCTCTGGGATACCCCAGACCACCTTTGCTCACTGCATGCTGGTACCTCTCCCAAAGTCACATTTTCCAAGCCCATAGGCAAGAAATCACACAGCAGGAGGCCAGGCTCATTTCTCACATTCTTCAGGTCCTCTTTCCCCAAGATTCCTTTTACTGAGCCTATTTTTGACCCCGCAACCTCAGCCAACTTAATCTTCCCATTATCAGGAGGAAATAGTGATAGTTTTTATTGAATCTACCTGTCTCAGATTTATTGTACCCAGATGGATGACTCTGGGCTGTGTTTTCTATTAAGAAGTATCTTTATTTTATCACATCAGTAAGAGAGGTATGCAGGTCCTGAAGGCTGCTCAGCCCCACCATCAGACACATAATATTTTCCTTTGCTAAAGAAAACTGCAGGAGTTACTAAGGCCTTAAATTAGCCAAACTCCCAAGTATAAATGTAGCTCAAAAATACATGCTTAGTTCCGATTCAGACCATGGGAAATTACAGCTCAATTCCACCCGGCACCTACGGGGTTTTATATATACATTTATAAATATATAATTACATGCTAGCTGAATGCACACACCTCAAAGCACGTGCCTGAATATACAACTGAATCACAGCTCAAACACCCTCCACACCACCCCTGCAGCAAAACACAACAGCATTATTGGCAATACTATTAGCAGCAACCACGTCTTAACAAAATGCAGTTTCAATGCTAGGAAATGTGTTATCGAGCCTAATCAAAACACCAGCGGCTGCTAAATGACAAGACCTGCATTTGCTCTATACAGCAAACATGGGAACACAAGCTCATAAACAAGTGAGGAAACGTGTCTAACCAACAACCCACAAGTTACTTTCAACAAGCTCACCGATGTGAGCATATGTGATGAAATTAGCCTGTCGGAGGCTGTGATTTTGGCATGATTATCTGCTCATCCCATGCTGTAAGCTGAGAGGGGTGGGCTTAGCACTCGCCAGGGGCTGCTGGCTGCTTGTCTGCCCACAAAAGTTGCTCGCAAGGCATCTAAAAATAACTTTATAGGCAAATCTTCTTCTGAAGGGAGAGGCAGGGCAAAACAAAAGAGCACGGACAGCTTAACCTCTTCACACCTGAATACCCACGCTTGCAGCAAGGTACCCAACATCCACACCAGCAGAACTGAATCCTTTGGCTCCTTTCCATCAAGGAGACAAGGCCTAAACCCTATTCTTTTTCTTATTTCCTCCAAGTTCATATTTCTTCATCTCTTCTTTATCTCTTTAGCATCTGGCACATGACCATTGCCTCCATTCCACAAGGTGGATGCTTTCAATCAATGGGTTCTGCTACAACATACCTGCTAACTGAGAATAACCCTGATTCACACACAGAGACAACAGGCCGTCTGGTCTCTTCAAGCCCTGTGACTGACAGAAGCACAGCTTACATGCTTGCACAGATAACAGGAGCAGAGATTTACTCAGCAGCTTTCCTGCATCCAGCCCTACTTCCACTGCCCCAGCAGCTGATTTCCACCTAACTCTGGTTTTACACAGAGGACATACTCATCCCAGTCCTTTTCAAAGGATGCAAGTCCTGGAGTATGTGTGGGAAAACACGATGGTGTTCATTGTCACATGGATATGACAAGTACATGATCATTTTCAGCAGTTATCTTGATGGAGCAAATCTATCAAAAGAGTGAAACAAGCTAAGTGGATGAAACACCAGCAAAATTTTATCCACTAAGCAATTCTATTAAGTTACAGACCAAAGGAGACTATTGATTCAAGGAGCACAGTGTGAGTGACTAAATACTTATGAGCATCAAAGACCCACTGCAGTCAATTACCGCCTGCAGTCAGCAACTGCAGCTTCACATTAGGAAAGGATGTGCTGTTGTTCCAACATCAATGATTCGGTGAAGAACTATGCTGTTGATGCTAAATATGAGCGAGCATACACAAGGGCTACAGATAAGTGGTTTAGAGGGAATATTTAAGCTTCTCAACAAAGTAATTATACTGCTAATGATAAGGAAGAAACACAGAAACTGCACGCAAATCTGGTTCTGGGAGGTGAACTCATGGGTTTTAATATAAAATTCAAAAGAGACCAAGCCTACCCACCTCTTGGATAATCAGTCATGGTTTTCATTATAAGTTCATCTCCATATTCAACCTGATGAGCTTTACGTCAGGCCCAAGGCAAGCAACATTAACAACTGGTATGGTTGAGTCTTCCTGAAACAGCAGATGGGCTGGTGGGTGACATCTACCAAAAGTAGACAGGTAAAAACATAATTACAAGGAGCAGCAAAATGTCAGCTTCCCAAAAAAGAGAGGCACGCTCCTCTGGCAGCAGCAGAGAAGCCATGCTCAAGGCAAACATACAGCCAAACCTCATTAATCATCCTAAACTTCCAAATGACTTCCTATCGCCAGGCAGACAAGATTAAGCCTTGTTTTCAAAGGCTTCATTTTTAGAGGTTGCTGAAAAGGACATGAAGACACTCGCACATCTTGTGCACCTCTTCTGTCTTTCATCCACAATGAAGACATAAGCCAGGCCTACTATGTATGAAACTGAACAACAACCATGCTTGCAGTCTCCCGACACTCGCCGTTCATTGTGCTTCTGCTTGTAGACCAGGCTAAGCTTGTTTCCCCAGACAAAACATAGGATCTGTTGAGGGAGATGCAGAACACTGCTGGCAGAGGGAGGCATTTTGCATGACCATTCCCCTTCCTCTGCATTAATCCCCCCCTCCCTGTAGAGTTCTTACGTGGACAGAATTACATGAGTTTTAAAGCTAGTTCTTATTGCAATAGCATCACCACTGTTTTCCAACAGAAACAAATGCACATAGACACAAGTTCAAGTTGATTTAACAAATCCCCCATTCTCTGGTCCCATTGTTCCCGGTTAATGTCAGCCTCCTGAAGCAGAAGCAGCTGCCTCCTCCCCATGGTGTGGGATCCACCAGGAGCTTTGGTCTCAAAGCGTGTGGTTTGTGTTCGTTTTAAGTCTTAATGCTAAAAACGAACTGGGAAAGTAGGACAGCTGCTGGGGGCTGCTGCAAGGTGCTCGTTTGGAAGGGTTGATGGAATCCGGCACCCTGCCTCTTCCAGAAAACATCCCATTCCCCAGTTATCATTTTAAAGTAAAAGGCTAGAATACAGCTCTAGTATTTGCTCATATAAGTTGTTTATCATCACCCTGTGTTTTATTCTGTTGGCTGATGCAAAGGATTAGAAGTATGAGCATGTGGAAACCATGAAGACAAACCCTCAATCATCCATTTTTACTCCACATACATGTCATCAGGTCTCAGCATGAGAGCTCAGAGACCGAAACCGATGGACATTCTACAACCTGAGGTGATGGCAACATAAAATGGAACAAAAAAGAAGCCAGAAAATGGCATTTTCTTCAGTAATTGATATCTGGATTATCAATATTGGGTTGTTTGAGGCAGGGGTTGTGGTGTGTGTGGACATGTCCATGCAAAGTCAGTCTGTAAGAGCAGCCCAAGAGCTCAGACTGCCAAAGAGTCACTCAAACTGAGTTTGTCAGATGCTGCTGCTGCTGCTAATACCAAGAAGGTCGCCCTCCCCAAGAATCTCCAAGATCAATTCTGACTCATAAAAGCTTTGTCCATAGGTCCAGAACAGACCAAATTTGTATCGAAACCAAATGTATAAGGAAGTCCATAAGCACTCTTCCCACAGGAGGTGCGTGATCATCAAGGATATAACTTGCATAGTCCTTCATTAAGCTCCTAATGTGGCTGTTGGTCCCAACTGGTTTGATACTACCCCTTTTCAGGAAAGCACACTGCTTCCCTGCCCCAACCTGACTGTGAGCAATGCGCACGACACATCCTATCAGCACCAAAGCATTCCTCATCTGCATGGCGTTTCGGAAGTCTGCAACATGCCAAATCAATTGTCCATCTGTTGGCAATTTCATCACGTGTAGAGCATGGACTGCACTTGATTTTCTTCACTACATCACTCACCTATCAATATCCAAATTCCCTCTTCCCTCAAAACAAATGTTTCATTTTATTAAAGACCAACTCAACCTATCGATGGTTTGGTGCCAATTGAACAGAACAAATACGTGTAGGAATTTATACTTCCATTAATCAATACTTACTCATAGATGAAACGCAGGAGAACCCTTCTGGGCCCGTATGTTTAGCGTCAGTTCATGACTACAAGCTAAACATACCTCCCATGGCTCTGAAAACTTCAAACAAAGAGCTGCTGTTCACTTGGGATGTGCAGCCAGGGTCAGGCAAAGGCCAGGAGTTATCCCTATCTCAAGGTTACGTACACAGGAACATAAACTCCAGGATCAAGTTGCAGCGTCTGCAGCAATTGCTCACTCAAAGTCAATCACCTCCAATGGAGACCAAGTAAAAGCAGAGGCCTTTGGGTCTGCCTGGCTTCCAGGGGTGAGCTTTGCTGCTTTATCAGTCCTCTGTCTCCAAGGAGCAATCCTTAGATGCCAGTGCTTCTATTGCCAGCCCTGTGAACCAGACTGGAAGCAACACAACTGCTACAATCTCTTGGTGTATTTTGGAATGAATTCTAATTCAACAGGGCAGGATGAGTGAGGTGAGGTCAGGACGAGAGGTGTGAGAGGGCCTGCGAAGGTCTGACTGCCTCAACACCAAACAAGTTGTGATTTCACCTTGTGCTGCATCTCTGCCCAAAGGTGCTGCAGGGACTCAGTTCACAGGACTTCTCTGTGGTGGGCTGTCACCTCATTCCATTCCCCAAAGGCTCAGTGGTGAAGAACAATGTTGTCTTGCAGAAGAACAGCCAGGAAAACCAAGAGCCCAAATTGTCCATGATTTCCACTTGTACTAAAAAAGCATGTACTAATAATAAAGTATATATATATACACATGTAAATACTAAAGAGCCTAATAATCAGGAAAGATATAAACCACTGTCACACCTTAAATCCATACACCCAATGAGGCAAATACTGAGACTTCAGCTTGTGAATATGTTTTGCAAACACAAGGTTTCCCTCTGAGAAGCATCATTCGCTTTAAAGGGATGCATTCTCAAGGATGGGCATGACTGCACTGCCCAGATTCGAAGTCTGAGCCTCTGATGGGCCCATTAGTACCTTGAAGATGATGAAGCCTCTCTACTTAACACCCAAACTGCTCACTCCCTCTCCAGATCAAAGCACACCTTTGGAAGAAGCCCCATTCCCCTCCTGCTGTGGATTTCTCTCAGCAGCACTAAGTCCCAATGATTTTCTAGCCTGTCCCACAGGGGAATTGCAAAGCTCGGGTCTGTATTGTTTGCAAAGTGCTCTGAAACCATTCCATGAAAGCTTCATATAAATGCAAAGTATTATTATTGTATCACTTTCCCTATGATTTCACCCAGACTGTGTGGCTCTCCTCATATGCGCATGTCAGAGGGAGAACTCTTTTCTCCCTTACTGAATTGCTTTAACTTTCTTGATTGAACAAATACCCATCAGCTTTCATGTGCTTGTAGGAACTGCCCAACAATATCCCTGCTGCTCCAGGCAGCCTGAAGCCCCCCAACTGCCTCCAAGCATCTTCCCAGTGCTGGGGAGCAGAGGGGGTGAGCAGATGCTGCTAACACAGGGTTTGGTCCCACAGCAGAAGACAACAGCACCAAGCCCCTGTATTAACATTCCAAAACACTTTGTGTCCCCAGTGTGAGTGCAGCTTCCCCAGCAAAGGCTGGAGGAGCCTTCACAGGGCAGGGATCAGCTGCTGCCTTCACCTGCCCCATGTAATGCATTTCCCTTTTCTTCTTTCCCTCTCCTTTTACAGTGGTAGGTGGGAAAACATAAGAGCAATCTCGCATCAACATCAGAAGCCATCAATCACCCCCTAAAACCAGCTGAATAATAGAACAAAATGAAGGAAGAGAGGGAGAAAAGGGTTGGGGGGGGCCCTTGGGTATGGAAATGCCTGTCCTGGTGAGCTACACTGTAAATTAGACTGAGACAGGGGAGTTTGGAACCAGCAGGGTCCCCAAAGCTCACTTCATATCAGCTCCAGAGGCATTACACCAATGCAGTTTTAAATATGATTTACAGGACGCTTTATCTGAGAGCATCAAGTGGATGGAGGAAAATGAAGAGCTGGGCTGGCATGAGTGATGTGCTGTGGGGATCCTGCTGCAGGATGCAAAGCTGGGTGGGAAAGAAGGGAAGCAAAGCACTGAAAAGACTGCAGAGCTTGAAGGTGAGCAGCCACCCCCTGCACTTGGGGAATGCCTCTCCAAGTACCCCATTGCCTTTGCAAATCAGAGCAGTGGGGATTTAGGCACATGTTTCCCATCACCAAAAGCAATTTGAATGTTTAGAAACCTGCACCCCATGGAGTTTAAATGGCCTTGACCCCACACACAGCCTAAGCTCAGGGGACAAAGTTCCAAACCTCTGTTGGGGTTCATGAGCCTGACCCATCTCTGCGTAGGGATTCAACTGCCCCTGTGGATCTGGGCTCTCTGAAGAAAACAGCCTCTCCCCAGGACAAGTCCTACTAAACACATTAAAAACTCTATGAGGATGAATCTCAGGTGGTTCAAATGGAGAAGATGAAGCCCATGGGGACCCTTTGATTGTGTTTGATTTCAAAGCCTCCTTTGAAAGTGTGATGGGCAGAACTGCACTTATCAGTGGGAGGAGAAATGCCCTCCTATCTGCCAAAAGTGCTCCTTCCATCAGCATTAGCAGAGATTTTTGCATGGAGAGAAAACAAGCTGCTCCCTACAACACGAGTCCAGCCAACTGTGATACAGGAATCATCAGCAGAGCAGTGTGGAGTGAGGGATCCAGACCACTGCTCTCCAAAGTGATGGGACAACAATGTTTGTTCCCAAAGGACAAGCAAATAGATCCAACTGCAGAGGGACACGTTCTACAAAGCACTGAAGCACACACTTAAGTTTCAACACGTTGGGAACTGTCCCCTTACCAGCAAAGCTCTTAGGCCTGGGGAGCAAAGGAGACTCTGGCAAGGGACTGGAAGTAAGCATGGTTTGGTGAACAGGGCCATGACGGTGTCATTCCAGTAATTTTCATCTCCTTGGACTTCTGGTTTTAATGGCTCCTTTTTAATTAAAATGTCCTTCCAGAAAGAAAATAAATACTTGCTCAGCTTAACGTTCTATTTCTAATCCTGGTCGATTAGAGAATAACTGAATAAAACAAACAGAACTGCACGGTAACAATCGCCTATAGCATCATCATGTGATTCTGACAACATATTTCAAATGACTAACACTCATTGCAGCTCTATTCATCATCATCTTCAGTGTCAAGATACTTCAAGAGGCAAGTGAGCTTTTAATGAGCCCTCAGACCGAAACAGGAAAGGAAAAATACATCCAGTGCACACTACTTTAATGATCACCTAATTCATTTTATTGTATCTGCTGTTATGATTTATGAATTAGGTAGAAAGATCAGGGACATTAGAAAAACAATCGTGTACACAATATCCAATATAAGACAAATATGCATTTATATATTGAATATATATACCTGGATTTCACATATAACATTGCATCTTCACACGGGCGTTCGTTTCCCCTTATAAATCCATGATGTTCTCCCTGCACCAGTCGCTATGTAATTATGGATTTGTCATATTGATTTAAGCTCCTACAGCCCCTGGGTCTGCCTGCTCGCCTTTGTGTTCCACCCCAACACAAAGGGAACAGCTCAGGAAGGTGGGTCCTTGGCCCCGGGGTACTAATGAGTTGTTCCTTTCCGTCTCTGCCTCCCTCCCTCGCTGACCCCACTCACACCCCTGAGCTGGAATGATTTCCATCTGTCAGCTGCACAGGGGACAAGAGGCGCTGGATGCCTCACAAGTGCGAGTGACCCCTCTAACCCGCTCCATGTAAGCACTTACAACTTGCTCTCACTCTATATCCACCCTGCAGTCATAGCCCCTGCATAAAGGAGAACAACTTCCTTGCCATGGCAATGATGGTTTTGCTTAGGTGGGTATCCCCTGCCCATCGCAGGGTTCAAGAAGCGATTGATGATTTCCTTCTGGAGACCCTGGGGCTGCAGTGCAACACCACATACGGCTCTTTGTACCACCTCAGCTCAGGAATCCATCACAGGGAATAAAACAAAGAGGCAAAGCCTTAGCTCGATGTGCGCCTGAAATAAAACTTTCCCTATTTATGGGAATGAAATAAGACAGAAGCTTCATGGAGATGCTGGAATACAGAGGATGGATGCGTTGTGTTATACCCTGTGGTTGTGCTGGGCAAGAGCGGGATGGAAGGGCAGGAAGCAGCCCCTGCCCTGTGAGTAATGGCACACCAGACTGAAAGACTTTCTCCTTTCCCACTAAGCACTATAATTTCCCCAAAATTCAGCCCAAAACCTTCATAAATGCAATTCTGCTCTTCTTACCAGGAAGAACCTGCCCACCACTGTGCTTTGGTGAATCTTCAGGCCTCAAAGTCCACTGCAAAGTGCTTTGTATGGGTCATTTTTACCTCTGTCCTGCTGGGGTACTCTGCAATGAGACAGATGGAGAGGTTGCCCACTGCTATCCACTACTTCTCTTTACGAGGTGCTTTTTCACAGCTCTCTTATTCCTCACTGCAAATACTCTCCTCCAGCTGAACGCAGTAAAAGATCAATAAACATCGGAACTTTGCTGAGGGTGCAGAAATCAAACACCACCTGAAACAGCCCTGAAATAATAGGTACAGCCAGCAGTACAGACCCAGATACATCAGCTGGATGGAGGAAACGGTCTATGCCAGTTAGAACATGAAACCTGGGCAAGCACCAAGGCCAATCAGCAGAATTGTTCGAAGTTATCAGTGATCACGGTATTGCTCTCAGGTGAGAAAGGAAAGATAAACTGATGTGTGGAAACCAGCCAGTGCAAGGAATCTGTTCAAGGGAAAGGGCACGTGAAGCATTGTAACTATCACAGCATCCCTCTGATGGTCAATCGTGGCACGCTGTAATTCAACACACGTGAAGTAAATGACAGAAGCAGAACTAATGCCACCGTCAGCTGGTTCCTGAGATGGAAGAGGCACCTATGGGGAAATTAAAAACATCCTTCATGCCACTGGAATAAAAACAGTTTCAGCTATTGGTTGTGCATTTCATAGGCTGCTCAAAGCACCCAGCGCATCCCTCTCTGCCATCAGCTAAAGGAACTCAGTGCATCTCCCCAAACTGACTGCGATTTGCTTGCTGTAAACAGAGCCCATCACCATGAGCAGCAATGAACGAGTGTTTCTGCACTGGGTAGAAGTGACACACGCATCCTGCCACCAAGCCTCTGCAGCATGTACATCCAATTTATCCTACAACAACCCTGGCTAGAGTGGAAGGGTCTGGGAATTGCAGTGACAGACACCTATTAACCTACATCATACACAGCAATGACAGACATAGCTCACTGCTGCATCCCCCAGCAATACCAGAGTTAGTGTCAGAATTGGTGAAAAAGAGTGTGTGTGCATGTGGATGCAAGCTGTCAGTATAATAAAGGAACTGATAATTCTGATTATATGGGACCACAGACACCAAAGAAGCAGTTCCCAAAAATCCCAAAGATCTCTAGGAACAGCTTCCTTGGCCATGGCCTCCCTGCTGGAAAAGTGGAAGAGCAGTAAAGTCTCAAAATATTTAAGGGTTTGATGAAAAGCTTAATTTTTCCCAAAGCAATTTATGGGCATGAATCATGGGGAAAGAATGCTGCTGACAGGGAGAAAAAAACTGAAGCCTCACTGATGTGGTACTGACATATCTTTCAGATTGAAAGGAAGACGAATGCTGATGCTAGAAATATTAGTGGAGAACAAGCAGACTCTGCTGTCAGAAATCAATAGATACAGACTTATGTACTTTGGTCACATCAGATGAAAGTAATTACGGAAGGGAAGGTGGAAGATCACTGCAGAAGGAGAGGAGCAGTGAGGAGATGGAGAGGACAGCACTGCGAGGTGGGCTGCTGACCACTCAGAGCTGGTGAGAGCTCACAGCGGCTGCTAGAACTCTAATGCCATGGGAAGAGGAAGGACTGACCAGACTATATAGGAAGCCCAAAAGAGAGTCATCAAGAGTCTTCACCCAATGCACAGGCAGAGCAGCAACAACAACCCCAGTCATCCTCCAGCAACTGAAAACACTACGCCAAGTCTTAATCTGAAACAGGACTGATAGAGGGAGCAAGTCTGATGTGTGTGTATGTGTCTATATGCATATGCTTGTGTGTGCGTGCAGAAACACCTGAGATGCATGACCAGTTTGTGCATAAATGGGTGCCACACAGCACCCAAAGGTCTCAGTGCTGTGAACAAAAGCCACCTCCTTTCTTCCCCCATCCCTTCCCCTGCAGGCTGGCCTCACAGCACTGCCTACAGGTCTCTTCACCTTCATTTGAAACCATCCCTGCTTTCTTTCCTCCTCTAGCATCACCTGCGGCTGTAGGGACACAACAGCCTCCAGGGCTGCGCTGGGAAAGGTGCAATGTACTGGGGCTATCACAAAATGATGCCTGCATAAAAGGCAGCATCTCCTCATAAATTGCCAGAGATGAAATCTCTGACACAAGCTCTTAAAACTGTGATTTAAAAGCATGGTCAAAAGCAGAAGTGGCAGAGATAGGAACCTAATTCATCTGAGCCAGCTGCCACTTCCAGGAGTTGATACTTAGGAAGGAAAAGGAGCCCATGAACCCCAACCAGCATTCCCTGCCACTTCAAGACCCCTGCTAGGACCAGGATTCTGGGAATTGCTTAAAATCCACCCTCTTTGGGAGCTTCAAAGCACCAAACTATGTTGACAAGAACCCAAATCCATTTCATGACAAAGGAAAACAAGAAGCAGTTTGCTGGAATGAGAGTGTCCGACTGGAAGAGGAACACAGCACGAACTCCTCGAGCTGGTTCCAGAGCTGATGTATCTGAAGCAGGGGGTGACTTCTGGACCTCCTGTGATGTGCCCGTGGGAAGCTGAGGATAACTGGTAAGAGACTGTATCTGAAATACATTCTTACACCAGATCAGACAAGTCTGAAGCAGTTGGCTGTAAAACTCAGGCAGTCAAGGCCTATTTTGCTCTATCCCAATACTCAGAATCAGCTCTACAAGCACCAAGAATAGCTCTAACCACAGTCTCTCAAAGATACGCAGCTTAGCCTTCATTCTTCTGCACCAAACCCAAAACCAAACAGGCTGCAGGCTGCCGTGCCTATGAAAACCACCCTAAACCAATGCTCAAAATCTAATCAAATGGGACACAATGCCTCAGATTTCACTGGGATTCATTCTGACTTCCTCTGGCTCGAGTGTGTGCAAATAATACCAGTCCCTTAAGTGAAGGAAATCATTCAAGGCAGAACTGAACCCTCTCCCAAGCCAGCAGGTCAGGGAGAGGACGCCTCTTTCCTTTGGGCCTTTGATCTCTGCTGCTTGACCTTGCTTTTGGCAACCTTGGGAGGTCAAGGGGATTGTTTTGGGAGCCCTGCAGCCTATTGATTGCTTTACACAGGGAAGGATGTAGGCATTGTCATGGTAATAGCAGAGCCTCGAAGGCCTGTGAGGGGTCCCACCCCTCCAAGCCATGCACCATAGAGGGCATGGCTGGCTTCTTCAGAGGCAGCAATCTGACAATCAGTTCCACCCCATGAAAAGTAAGGTGAAGATGAGGAGACCTCAGCACCTGTATTGTAATCTGCAGCTGTATTGAAATGTTCCTGGCAGAGCTGAAACGATGTTTAATTTACTTGAACTAATGTGTCACAAAACTCCCCATCTGCATTGAGCATCCTAATGAACCTGGGGATGGACAGAGGGACCTCCAATGCCGTGATCCTGTTCCTTGCTGTATTTTAAAACAAGCAGTTCCTTAAAGAAGGTTAAGGAAGCAATAATAAAGAATTTTTAGTGTGTGTGTACATGATCATTCCATACTGATGCACTTCAGCTTTAATAATATTGTATTAAATTTTATTGTAACCTTGCTGACATTTACTGCGAGGGAAAGTGCGTGAGCTTAACAGCCTGATAAAATACAGCCCAGTAATGTACCTATAAAGCATAATATTTCTATACCAATGATGAGCTACTGCAATTGCATCCAATTTAGTGGCTTATTATTAATGAGCACAATCACCTTCCCAGTCACAGGCTCCGAAATGCAGCACACTATATTGATGCCATTTCACATTTTACAAGGCAGCTGTTCCACTTCTGCTCAGTGGCACAATGAACTGACAGTGGAAACTCTCCTCCCATTAGAATGAGCTGTAAAATGCAACTGAGGATGAAGAGGTAAGTCCTCGTGCACATCACCATGGCCTGAGTATGTGTAAAGGAGGGAAGTTACATCTAAGAGCTGAGATCAGGCCCATCGAAGCTGACTTGCCTCCCTCAGCTCCTGAAGATAGCCTTCCCCTCAGAAATAGCACAGTTTTGATAGAAGAGACAGTTATTGGAGACCTTTTATGGCCTAAAATGGCCCCAAAAGGCCCCAAAAAATTGATTCTCCTTACAACCTGTGCAAGCATCCACAGCCTGCTCCAAAAGCCACCTTTGGAGCCCAGCTTCCCAAGAGGCTTTGAGGAATCCCACCCAGTATCCCAGTTGCATCATTAGGCATCTAAATAGCTGGGTGAATCTGAGCTCAGTGGTGTGCTTGGGAAAAGCTCATGGGGTACCAAGCATTGGACTTGGGTGGCATTTAAATACCTCCTTTCACAAAAGCACATCTCAAAGCCCTTGCACCCACAAGCACTTATTCCTGGAAGCCCTTAGTCTCCTCACGGACCTCTCTGTGGCCTCTTCATTTCCTAAGATAAGTTCTCAGGCTTTCCCAGCCTATTCTGGTGGGCTGAAGACCTGCTGGGATCCAGAGACCTGTCAAAGAAATAGCTAAACTGTCCATATAATCCCAAAATAGATCTCCTGAGCAATCCTCTGGATCATTCCCAAAGCACCAAGGGCAAGATTATGCTTGGAGTAAGAACAGCATCTCTCATTAAAGAAGGACAGGGATACAAATAATGAGCAACAGGCTCAGTTGCCACCTCCAATAAACACAACCTGTCTTTTCCCCCACCCTTCCTCAACACAGTCAAAGCTTAGCTCAGCACGATGCTTTCACTTCACAGCTGCAGATTAGCATCATCCAAAGACAAAACCCTGGTGTTTCTGGAAGGGCACCTCTTAAACAGGCAGAAGGGGAATGCATCCACACTTGAAAAACACCTCCAAGCTTCGTGAGCATGGATTCCACACCTCCTTCAGCTGCACTGAGACGAGGCACAACAAAAAGACAACAAGGCAAGACCCTACAAGATGTGAGGGGCATGAACCAGAGTTCATGGTGTCTGAGGACCTCTACCACATGACAGAAACCCAGCACAGTGAAGCCCTCAAGAGCAGATGGGGATTTTCAGAGCTGTCAAGGTGACAGAGGTTCAAAGCGATGGGTGCTGTTCAGCAGGATGAGACAAACACAGCTGGTACCTGCAGGAGATTAATGCAAAGAGGCATCTTGGCTGCAAGACAGGGGAAGATTTGGAGACACTGTGTATGTGGGGTAAAGAAAATAAGTAGTTCATTTTCTTAGAGCATTAAGCTGTAATGGCTGTCAAGGGGGATTACTGACATTGTTATGCCAGCGTCAGCACATGTTGTACAACAGCTATATTTTGAATTTCCATACTTGCTTAATTTAATGTTCGGATAATCTGGCAAATGAAACAGGAGCCTCAAAGACTCTTTTCTTGCCCCCCCCCCCCCCTTCCCTTTAAAGAAATCATTCCACTACGAATGTTAAATTCGTGGGAGCAAGCGCTGGCGTACATGGAGGGCACATACTAATCTCATTTATGCTGAGATTTGCTTTCTGTTAAGCAACAGAAAAACAGCTAATCAAGCATAATTCAATCATACATCATCTGCAGATGTAGGGACTCAGAAGATCGGCATGAAGCTTTGCCTATTTACATGAACTGATGATCTAGGCCAGGTGCATTTAATTGCACATGGGGTGTGGGTGCACACCTAAAGAACTCCACTGGTGGCTCCTCCCCAGCTTTGGGCTAACTGAGATCTGGGACAGCTTCCAGCACACAACTGAGCAGCCCCCATGCTCCTCTCCATTGTCCATGGCAGCCAAGACAGCCACTTCCCTGGGTACATAGCACTGGTCCAGCTGCCACCATCCCCATTGCCCAGCGCTGCCAGAGGCACAGCCCATTGCTTGAGGATAAACCTTAGGTCACAGAACCACAGAATGGTTTGGGTTGGAAGGGACCTTAAAGCTCATCCAGCTCCAACCCCTGCCATGGACAGGGACCCCTTCCACTAGAGCAGCTTGCTCCAAGCCCCTGTGTCCAACCTGGCCTTGAACACTGCCAGGGATGGGGCAGCCACAGCTTCTCTGGGCACCCTCACAGGGAAGAGCTTCTGCCTAAGAGCTCATCTCAATCTCCCCTCTGTCAGGTTAAAGCCTTTGCCCCCTGTGTTGTCAACTATATCAGCTGGTGACACTGCCATGCCCTCTGCATCACACCACAAAGCAGTTCCAGACATCCTTAGAATAACCTCAGTGCTGCTCACAGAAAACCACTGATGGAAAATCACAGCCTGCTCAGACACTGCACTGCCGTGGCTGGATCAGTGTGGTCTTCCCTATTCCTACGCTCACAGCCACCACATGGCTGGAGATCAGGAGGAGAACTGATCCATTTATTCTTGACATGGGTCATGTCATAAACTAAAAGGCTCCCTGTGGTAACAGCCCACACAGCAACCCTGCAAACAGAGCACCAGTAGCTGATATCAGCTGATATAGCAGCCCAGTAGCTGCTATCATAGATTCACAGAATCAAACAGGTTGGAAAAGACCTTTAAAATCATTAAATCCAACCATTACCCCAGATGGCCAAGACCACCACTAAACCGTATCAATAGGGCCTCATCTATCAACATGGTACCAGGCAGACCAGAGTCCCAGCTCTGCTGCAGCTGACGGTTAAGGTAGCATTTCACACTGGTGACAAGCCTTGCATTGCATTACATTGTCAAAGGTGTCCGGAGGAGGACAACTTCCTTTCATGGAGGATTTCAATGCTTATTTTCTTCATTTCATTCAGATTCAAGCCAAAATTTAAGGGGTTTGAAATTCCCTACGTCACAGAATAGAGCCATGGCCAAGGAGGAGCTGCTGGGGGCTGGAGCCATGGTCTCATAGAGACCTGGGCTCTTCATCAGAGACACCATGCAAAGAACCAACAAAGGGATTCCTCCAGACTCCTGAAATCAAACCCACCCTCACTAAACAGACACTTTGCCAAATTCTATGCCCTAAATATTCTGGCATAAATATTACTATTGTGCAACTTCATTGATCATAAACATCATACCAGAGGGTAAAACCCTCACATTCCAGACTAACTTAAAAGAACCCAGGTACCACCTCTTGCCAGTGCTTCCTCTGGCTAATATATCATGAAAGAAAATAAGCCATCTGGGGAAATTGGAGGGTTTGGGGTGTAAAAATTAGCACTAATAATAGACAGACTAGCAGAGAGATAGCACTATGCATGAAGATGCACAGACAGACACAGGGATGCATGAACCAAGATGCATACAAACAGGAGAGAGGCCGAGAGACATCTCTCTTTGTTCTCCATCCCCCGTTTTGTTGTTAAGGCTCTATGCTAATTTCCATGGAATTGCTACGGCACATTTGTAACCACACATGAAATGCAGACAGCTCTCTCCAATCGCTGCTGTCTTGGGCTATTAAGTATAATATTTAGCTCAGCCAGATGCCGCCAGAAGTTCGCCAAGCCCATAAAACAAGCTCAATCACATAGTTTCGCATACGAGACTATGAAGCCATTTTGGAAGAGTTTACATGTCTGCTTGTGTATTTGTTTCCTTCCATCTGGCACATTCCCTCCCCAGACTGTGAGCTGAAGCCCAAGGGAGGAAGCTTTTGCATTCAGTCACCTCCCAGCAACACCCTCCTGAAGCAGGATTGCCATCAGTCTCCCTTAGCTGAAGCACATGCTGCTTCTAACAGCATTGAAGATGAGAGAAGGTGCTGCTGCTCTTGATGGCACACAAGGGAAAACAGGACCCTTGCTGCCTGCAAACCTCAAGGGTGGCTGGTTCCAGCACACTGCAGAAGCAGCTCTGCATGCTTTCATAGTGCTAAACCCCAGCATCCAACACATTTCAAGCTTTTCTCTCCCCTTAAGGCTGTTCTGCAAAGAAAGGATAACACCATGTCCTCCAGACCCACAGATACCTGTGCACACAGGCACCCTTCCAGACCTGAGCACCTCAGTAAGACGCCTTATGGGGTAGAGCCATCACACATGTAGAGCTTGGGGCTGAGGATGTCAGAAAGGCATCACTGGATGTGCTCTTCTGTCTGCATTTGCTCTGAGGCTCAGGACATCTTCACTCTGTGCTGTTGCTTTTTACACTGAACTGAACCTGAGAGCTTGCATGGTCGGCTATCCCACATCAAAGCAGGGCTGAAACAGGAAGGCAAAGGACACCACATTATTAAATCTCTTCAACTACAGCCCTAGAGTGTATTTAATCACATCCTAATGCAGAAGGTGTTGCAAAGATCAGAAGCCTGGAAAATCACAGGAGGCACCCGGGAACAGCTACACCAGGAGCAGCCAGATGTGCTGATGGCCAGGGCATGGTCTAGCCCATGTACCAGCTCCAGTAACAGCCACCAGCAGCACAGAGAGTGAGAAACCCACAGGAGAGAGCTGTGAAACAACCATCCTTTCAAGGAAAAAGATCCTTAGCACCCCAGTGCCTTCACCTATCACTTGCTCTGATGCTCACCACCTCCCCCCCAGCACTGAGCACAGCGATGCTTGTTACCTGCACAACTCCAATCCAGGTTTTGTTGTATCTCACCTATAGGAAGTTTTAGCTGGTTCCACAAACGTTTAATGAAAGCATTTTACAATTCAACCCCCTACAAGTG
Organism: Neopsephotus bourkii; assembly: GCF_033783945.1. Lineage (NCBI taxonomy): Eukaryota > Metazoa > Chordata > Aves > Psittaciformes > Psittacidae > Neopsephotus > Neopsephotus bourkii. The sequence goes on from NW_026902223.1 coordinate 7,841,821, forward strand.
GTACCAGCCCCTGCTGCAGCCACATGTCCTTTAGCTTGGAACTTGGGGTGTGTGCACTGAAATGCCCCTGCACCTCATGTCCTGTACCAGGTCCTGGGGGAGGATGTTGTCTTTTCCCTGCACATTGGGCCCTGCTTGGTGCCACAAAAGGCTCCCCAGGTGGTACCACAATACAAATAATAAAGACATCAGTCCAGCAACAGCAGATACAAACACCACAATCAGAGGTTTAAAGTTAATGCAGCCCTAAAGAAGATTACAACTTGGTCTCAGCCGGAGAGCTTCCCCTCCACTGCCCATGGCCATGCAGCCAAAACCAGAACAAACCTCTTGGCACATGGGCAGCACACAGGTCACTCTTCGCTGCTTTCCCTAACTCCAACCCAGTTGTTTCCCCTTGATCCCATGCCATACAAGGGACAGAGTGGAGCACACAGGAGCACATCCCTTCCCGCAGCTGGGAGCAGCGGCTCCTCATCCCATTGTGCAGAGGAGCATCACGGATGGAGCTGGCTGGGACCCAGAGCACACGTGTTCCCCTTGAACTAACCAGAGATTTGGTTGCTAGGTCTCAAGTTTACCCACAAGGCTGTAAGTCAGAGATGCTTGGCCCTGCCCAGAACACATGTTTGTGGGATATACAAACTGCTTGAAATAGAGGCCACAGAGGACCCATTAGGAATTCAATATTAGCTTTGTAAAATTGCTAATAATTAGCTACAGCTCTTTTCTCCATCCCAGCAGCTGGTGACATGAAAGTGATTAAGTTTCTAATGAATAGATTAGGGTTACTGAATATATTAAATAACAAGGGGTTTAATCAACTGTTTATTGATTCCAGCAAGACAGTTCTGACGGCAAAAAAAACCACTGGGTAGCAGTGGAATTTATTTATAGGCCAGTGTTCTACATCAGAAATAATTAAAAATAGATTATTTTTCACCAAATCTAGACCTTTCTTCTTTTTGAGGCAGCTCAATATGGATTAAATTAACTGCAAATAATAAATTAAGGGAGAACTGAAAGCTAAATTCAGAGCGCAGAGGTGCTCACAGCTTGGCAGTCAATCTCTGGTTTCAGTTTTGTTGCAAGACCAGCTACCTATTTACTGTCTGGTTTAAGCCAGGACAGACAAAGGTCAGAAACCTTGGCCAAGAGGCTTCTGAGACACCATCCCTGTTGTCCAGCCTCATGGGAAGGATCCATAAGGACCCCATCCCAAAATACATTTGGGGATGGATTGCTCCACAGCCATGAGGGCGAGCTCCATCATTCCCTGCTCCAGAAGTACCTCCCCATCACTCCACCCATTAACTAGTGTCTAGATGCAACATCTAGATGTTGTCCAGCCTCATGGGAAGGATCCATAAGGACCCCATCCCAAAATACATTTGGGGATGGATTGCTCCACAGCCATAAGGGCGAGTTCCACCATTCCCTGCTCCAGAAGTACCTCCCCATCATTCCACCCATTAACTAGTATCTAGAGGCATTTTCTCCCCTGCTATCCCTCTCCTTTCTCAGGTCACTGGGTGCCACCAGGCAAGTGAGCTTACAGAACATCCTTCCTCCCCTAGGAAATCCCTATGGAGACCAGCAACAGCCTGGAGCACTGAGCCCCTTTTCTGGATTAAGACAAGAGTCAGGTTATAACCAACAGACCCATGGAAACAACATAACCCATGGAAAACCAGAGCTTTTCCACTTGGCTGCATCCCTCACCCTCACTAAGTGTCAGGGGTTATGGGCAAAGCAAAGGACCAGCCAAGGAGCTATTCTCACAGCTGGGAAGACCTCTCCAACCAGCAACAGCCTCACCCTAAGAAGCTGTGAACCTGCTTGTGGCATCTCATATCCCAACCCTTGTAAACAAGGCTAGCAAACAACTTCTCTCTACTCATCCATCTCTGAGGCCTGCCAGGAGACAAGCAGCACATTTCACATTCTCTTTAAGCAGTTCCCATTCCTGCCAGGTTCGGAGAACCCCGACTGCATCCCTCCATGCAACAGGATCCAGGATGTTCTGCGGTTTTAATTATCCACAGTGGAAACCAGCCGGAGGAAAAAGAAGCAATGTTTAGGAGCACTAACTTTTTCCATGGCTCCAAAGGGCTGAACAACTTTCTGCAGTATATATAGCTACCTGGGGGTCTATTATTTTATTAAGGGATATTTGAAGTGCTCCATGACATAAGCAGATCCATAACATACATATATATATATATATACAGTGCATATGCATATGGAGCCATTTATAGAGCAAATCTTTCTAGCCCTCATAGTTTATAATGTAGAGGACCTTTAGTCTGGCACTGAACCAAAGCCAAAAGCTGCATGTGCTCTTTAAATCAGTGTAATGCAGAGAAGACATTTTTCCTTGGAGGCCCAGCAGGAGCAGGGTTCCATGGAAGGTTTTGCTCTCAAAATGGCACTGGTTTGAAGCTGCTTTAGAAGAGGAGAAGCAGTGGCTGTAAGAAAGGTCTTAGCGTGCAAAAAGCTCTTAAGATCATCAAAAGGCCATGCTAAATCCAATTATTGGGTTTGTCCATGGTGGGCTATAGGGTTTCCACTGCTGTGCACATGATGTGGGTTGGCATACAGAGACAGAGCATGTGTAAGGAGGTTGGATCCATGTGACTTTTGCAACCAACACAACCATGCCATGTGGATGCTGCAATGCCCTCCTCCTGCCTGTTATGCGTATGTCCAGTGCACCATTACCCACTAGGCTTTCCCTGCACTAATATCACAGCTTTAATGTTAGACACCAACATATGATCTGTAATATTAGTATTTACATGATATCAACACTGCAATGACATATTTATACTCTGCAGCATGACAGGTAACCATGTATTTAGTCCTAGACAGTTAGGTGCAAAGATCATCTACATTCCAAAGCCCAAACACAACTGGATTGGTGTTCTCTTTTTCATCCTGCTGTCTCAGTATCTTCTCCTTTAAATACAGGAAGGGTGATACAAGCAAACATGAGCCATGCCCCAGTTCATGTCTTTGCTCACTTCATTCTGTATTCACCTGCTAAAGACACCTCTCTTACTGTGGTTGAACTCAAGGCAAAGTCCCGCTGCAGGAGAGCTCAGCTGCAGCAAGAGCTTTCTGCCCCTATGCATGCAAGACTTTAACGCAGTTTGAACCATGCCCTTCTGACCAGGAGACCTGGGGACTAAACAGTTCACTCTTTTGCCCCAGCCCCAGCCAGCTGCCACTCAAACACTCGCACCTTGTAAGCATCAAAGGCAGCTTTTAGTTTGGTTTTCCAGACAATTAACACTGACTCTGGGATGATGGAGATACCCCACAGAGACACAATGGGGTCTGACATGCAGGAGTTCATAGCCACGTATCCAACTGCAACCAGATCTTTAAAGCCGTTTGCGTTTTCCACCATCCAAGCAGGACGGTGACTCAGCTCCATGTTTACATGTTTTCCCTGACTTACTTTATTTAACTTCCACGTTAACTGCAGTTCACTGTGTCTGTATGGGGATTTTCCCTAGCACCCACGCACAAAACCAGCACTTGCTGTCCACTGGGACAGAACTATGTTCTAATTCACTAACTCAGCAAAGCCTTGGGCTTTTATGACACTAAAAGGTGCAGGAGACTACCCCAGCCCTTTCTGGCTTGGATGCTTTGGGAGGAAGGAGGCAAACCTTGGTCCTGCCAAGAGGGACTTTTTGGGGGCTCCAGGGACATCTCTGGCCTGTATTCGGATCTCAGGTACACCCAGGACAGGGAAAGCTGGAGAGGAGATTTAGAGCATGCTTTCCACAGCACAACCAGAGCACCCAAACTGAACTACAGTTATCATTTCAGTGTGAAGAGAAGGAAAACTTCAACAGAAATTAGGACAAAGCCCAGAGGGGGAGAGAGCATTTCCCCATGTACCAGGACTGCTGCGGGAAACAAGTCCCAGCTGGCATCAGCAGCATGGTGAAATTAATGAAGGTGCCTTTAAGACATCCTCTTCTATCACAGAATCAGCCTTTTTTCCCCTCTCTCTCAACCCCAAAGGCAAACCAGCTGAAAGGCACCACAGCAAAAGCACTAAGAACAGCAGTATTTCTCTCGAGCTCCCCTTCCAAGCCCTGAAAGTGGGTCTTTTCTATGACAAAATTAAGAGTGCTTCCTTACAGCCACTATCCCTATTGCTTGCACTTCTCACGGTGTGCAGAAAGTGTCACGGATAAAGAAACACGCATCTTCCCAGTCTTTAAATACACTTTTAACTTGTTCCTAACTGAATTGGCCAGAGGAAAGCCAGGCTTGCAGGCATCATTCAACACATAAGACAAGTTAGAATCACAGAATGGCTTGGGTTGGAAAGGACCTTACGATCACCCACTTCCAACCCCCTGCCATGGGCAGGGACATCTTCCACTAGAGCAGGTTGCCCTAGGCTCTGCCCAACCCGGCCTTGAATTGTCTAAGCATAGGAACAGAAGTAGAACACCTAATGGGGAAGTGGTGCATGGTCAAAGGCACTGAAAAGGGGGCCTGGGCTCTCACAGAATCATTACAGAATCACAGAACCATTTGGGTTGGAAGGGGCCTGTAGGAATCAGCCAGTCCAACCCCCCTCCTGTGCTTGCATCCCAAAGTCAGCAGTCCCTTCTCCTCCAAGCCTCACAAGGCGAGATAACAAGCCCCATGATATTATCAAGAGGCACGTGTCAACCCAAAGTGTGCCAGTCACCTCCTGCCTTTGCACCTGAAGCACAATGCGTGGGGTGAGTCTTTGCCCTTGAGTCATGCTGATCACCCTAAAACACCCCACACGCACCCTGCTCGCTCAGCACTGTGGTTTGACAGCAGCACGGGGCGATGAGGAAAGCCACGTGGCCCTAGGCACTCCGCTTACCAGCTCCTGCAGAAACCCCCTCTGCCCCTTATTACCATCTGCAAACACACACTCTGAGCTTAGCTCACCTGACACTAGAGGGGCTGGTATCCAGAATGTGTTGGCAGAAGCAAGCAGCTTCTTGAGCCCAACAGCCACCTGCGAGAGCCTGGTTTCCAAGAGGTGGCTGGAAAACCAGCAGTGTGGAGCACCAGGAGTGCTTTGTGGAGACCACACACCCGAGTCTGGAAAGAATCCCCAGCGTGTTCCAGCAAGACCCAGCCATGCTGGCAGCTGACTGCTCCTTCCTGTTAAGCCTCTTAACTGTTAGGTATATAGGGACTGTATCATGGTGTGGGTCCTGACATAAGGGTACATGAGCTATGGATTCAGTCTCTGAGGTTGGAGGGTCACTTCTCAAATGCACTGAGCATCCAGTTGAGCTCAGCAGGACTAGGTCAGATGTCATAGGTGCACCATAGGCATCATCATGAAAACCCTCTCCAAGTCATTAGCCCCTCTTCCTTTCCTTCACCGCTCCCATTTGATGAGTCCCTGGAAAGAGCAAGGTCAAAGATGAAGAAAGCAGTAAATACTTCCAAGGAGACACTGCAGAGAGGTTGCATGGCAGAAAGAGCACTAAGACCAAATCCATCCCGGGTGTTTTCACCATCTGGAGCAGCACTCACTCCAATATGCTCCTTGTGGGGATTACCCCATCACCTCCAAACTCCATTTACAATTTATAACGCTGAAACCATGGGAAAATATAGTGCCAAGGCTCCTCAGAGAAGGCAAACATCACTGGGCTGCCCTAGGATAACCTCCTGCTTGGCTTCTTCTTCCCTCCTCTGCAGCAACTGCAAGGTACCAGACATGCATCCACAGGCACATCCCACCACGGATCCAGCCGGGTGCCCCTCCTTGCTCCAAGGAGATGCAATTGCACAGAGCCAAGGACGGGTGCTCGAGGCTGCCCTTATCACACTTCATCTGCACAAATTCCAGAAAGCCTCTGGGAACTGGAGATTTGCCGGCATTTCCCATCTCACATTTCCTACTGGAAATCCCTCCAGCTGGGGAGATGCTGTAATAGGTACCATTTAACCAGCTAATGAAATCCATATGTAATTGTCAGAAAGATAATTGACACATTAGGACACAGAGATTTGCATTTGGCCTTTTGCAGTTGACATCTCATGGCATGGCAGCAGCAAGGATGGCAAACGGGTAGAACTGAGCTGTGCTGCAGAAGTGGTATCTTTGCCCCCCAGATTAAAAAGGCTACCTGCCTAAAAGGTTGGTTTAAAGTAGTACAAAGGAGGACTTTCATCTCTCATCCCTGATGATATTACACTGGTTTGTGCCTTCATTTCTGGAAGATTTCCACTAGGAAAAGGCTTGCAAGGAGCACTCTACCAACACACCGTACTCCAGTAGCAACCTTTTCCCATTAACCATTTCTTTGTATCCTTTAGCCAGATACTAGCCCACAGAAGGACATGCCTTCGACTCCTACCATAACTTAGTGCGAGGGCCTTTGATGAGAGAACTTGACAAAAGCTTTTTGGAAACCCAAGTACACTCTGCAGCTCACAGTGGAAAATGGCCAAACATACAAATTCTCTGCAATCGTTGAAGTATATTTTCCACAGGTTGAACACGAATGTCCCTTGGTAAAGGGGAAGCCAAACCTACCACATGGATCTTTCCATCCAAAGCTCTTGGTTCAGGCCAAGGTATGACTTTAAAGGAGATCCTTTGATTTTCTGTAGCAGCTTCACAATGTATGAATGCGAATCCAGACAACCACAGCACTTTTGGGCTCGGATGCCATCTGGAAATCATTACAAAGCACAGACTCGCTCATGGGATTTCATGCACTTCCCGCCCGACATCAGAACAGCCTGTTCCTCATTGTTCAGCTGCTTCTGTTCCTTGACATATCAACTATAGACAGGAGAGACAGAGCAAGTGTCTCCATGCTGTGAGCTGCCTTTTTCTCCCTGCCCTTTTAAATCACTCCTTTGTCCTCAGTTTCCAGTACATTCTCCCCATTGGCATTTCACAAGGACCATTCCTCCCGCTGGCGCAGGGCGATGCTCCACACTGGAGCATGCACAGGGACAGTTTGCAAAGCTCTTGGCTGAAGCCTGAAACCAGCTATGCTCTTTTAAACATATTTTGCTAAGCACAGAACAACATGGGAATAGCACAGAATATGAACTTCTTTCCTTTTCTCACTAATTTCACAAGCTAAACAGGATCCGTAGCTTTCCTGAGCTACCTCAGGGACCCTCTGGAGTGTCTCATATGTTCATTTTCCACCTCCTTTCTGTCTGCATTTTATGCATTCTTCCTCCAAAAATTTGGAGCTCACTCTTCCCTCTCTTCCCTGCCTTAAGGGAGAGTTTTACAGGCATTGAGAGGCTACAAATAAAACACAAAGAGCCCAATTCTTCATTGCTACATAGTTTTTGCAGGCACTTCCACTGCTGAAAAGCAAAATAAAACATCACTAAGAACCTCTCTGATTTATATTCACTTTCTGCTAACTAAAGGACACTGAAAAAATGCTACTCTGCTGCGTATTCTGCCTGCTTCTCCTGATTTGGTTATACATCTGGAAGGTGGAGAACAAGCAGGTAATACATGTTCAAACAGCTTTGATAACTATCAGGAGACCTCCCAGTCCTGCACTGAAGGAGGAAAGTCTGACAAAGCAGGAACATCTGGATACAGCCTGAGCAGTTTGGGCATATTTACTCAACAAGCTTATTTACCATCTAATAGTTTCCAAGCAGTTTCACATCCTTAATGTGTCAAGAGCAAAGGCAAGAGCACTCAATGTGTCTAATGACGGACTCAAAGCCCCACTATGCGGAGTCACGCGACGGTATGAGAAATAGCACTGCTGATCTCAAACAATACCCCCAAAGAACCTTCTGCATAGGGATGGATGGGCAAGAAGCTTGGAAAGGGAAGCAGCAAATGCCCAGAAAACTGAGAGCCAATGAAGGGAAGCCAAATCATGGTTTGAAGAACTCAGCATTATTCAATTAAACTCATGATTATGTTTTCATGATGGAGGGTCTGACATGTCAAAGACAATGGTGTAAGCGACTGCTTAGCCCATATGCCATGCAGCTGTACCAAACTTGAAGCCAAGATGGGCTGATGGAGTGAGTGAATATAGAACCATAGAATGGCTTAAGTTGGAAAGGACCTTAAGATCATTCACTTCCACCCCTCTGACATGGGCAGGGAGGCCTCACACTAGGCTATGTCACCTAAGGCTCTGTCCAACCTGGCCTTGAACACTGCCAGGGATGGAGCATTCATCACTTCTCTGAGCAACCTGTGCAGTGCCTCACCACCCTCACAGTAAAGAGCGTCTTCGTTGTATCTAACCTGAACTTCCCCTGTTTCAGTGGGATGGATGGATGGATGGATGGATGGATGGATGGATGGATGGATGGAGCTGATGCTCCCAGAGCAAATACCAAAAACTGTAAAATCAGCAACACCTGAACATTTTTTCATTGACAGCAAATGTGTCACAAAGGAAGGAGACAAAAAAAACCCCCAAAGCATTGTTTTTATTGCCTCCCGAACGTCAGCTGGCGTACTCTGCCTTGGAATAATGTACCCAATTATACATCCAGTGTTCCAAACACACTCCTCAAGTCTGCCACATGTGGCATTTCCAGTCGCTGTAATAACAACAGCCAGGCGAGAAGCACAGCACAAGCACACCTCTGACCTGCAAGTGACCCTCTGATTAGTGGATGCACCAGGTTAAGGCATGGAGCGCTTCACACAGGGAAGTGTGTTAGCAGCGTGAACTCCAACCTCAGTAAACTGGGAAATCTATGCCAGGAGGTGTTTACACATTCATTAGTGGCGTTGGCAAAACAAAATACGACAGAAAAGCCTTTTCCCATTAATCTTATGCTCAGAATGAGAGGTCTCTGTTTCCTGCACGCAACAATTATTACAGAGGTTGAATCGTAACTACAGAATTAGAGGCTGTATTTGGAAACTGCAGGCAATTAGCTCCTGGTTGGCTCTAGATGTTTTGTCAGGGCTTGTCTACCATCACTACGGAGTCACAAATCCCTTGTTTTACCCTTTGCATGGTAGTTAAATGGTTCTGGATGCTGCAAACATTTGGACCTGGGTTCAGAGGACACAAGGATGCCACACGTGGGCAGCGCTATGCTCTCCATGGGAGCAAGCAGAGCTGTGCTGCTTGCCACAGGGTTAGCTGGAGCATCCCCTGAATCCAGGAGGCTGTGTTTCCACCCTCTCCCCTCCTTTCCCCCCAGAGATAAAGATATATATCCAGAGATAATAATATATACCATTTTACCAGAAAAGGAGTGCATCTGACTTCTCCCCAGTGCTGATGGGTGCAACTAGGACATATGGTCAACCCCAGTCAAACATCTACATCCCAAGCCACCAAACCAGCAGCTTCAGTGTAAACAGGGTCAGATTTCCCTGTTTGCCTGTTGGATGTTCATATCAGCACAGAAGGGCGAGGTTGCTGTTGTCTCCAGTTAGATATATGAAAGCAGCTCCCAGCTCTATAGTTGTAGTGGCAAATCAATAGCAGGGTTATTACTACAAACTGCTGATCCCAGTCTCCATCACACAATGACACCGGCATGTCCCAAAATGTGCTCAATCCTCAGTTAAACCTCCTGAGGCACGATCTAGACATGACAAGAAATATAACAGGTGAAAATTGCAGGGAAACTGATGGGAGCACAGGAATCACAAGGCAGGACCCAGGGCTGTGCAATCACGGCAGTGCACATGGGTGATGGATGGAGCACAAGTAGTTGGTTATTAAAAAAATGGAAGCAGCTATTTTTGTCAAAAGAGTAATTTTGGTGGGAAAGCCCTTTTTTTTTTTTTTTGACAGAATATCAAAAATCTGGAAGCTATTTTTACATTTTCTTTTTAAAGAAGAATAATCTAAACGCTTCCAGCTCAATCCGAACAACCCCAGTAGGTTCTAATGATCTCCCATTTGGGAAAAGGAGTGTCAGCTCTGTTGACAAAACTGGTCATATTTAAGTTCTGCTAATATTTTTACCATTAAAATGGGACATTTCTTGGGCAGCCCATCCTACCAGTGCCACCTCAGTGCTGCTGGAGTGGAACAGCCCAGTTGGGACTAATGCCACATGTCCCCTCCTAGAAGCACTAGCTAAAACCTGCACCCTCCATCACTCCTGCAGGGATGATGCAGAGAATCAGAGAGAAGGATTTCACATCCCATCTCACTCAGGAATTCTCTTTTCTCTGGACAACACCAACTTTTAAGGGCAGAGACAAAGGCGAGTCTGATTTTCTTGGCAAACTGATGGGCTCTAGCCAATAAGCTGATCTCTATTGCTGCCCAAAGTAAGGAAAGACTTCCCATATTCACCTTGTGCTTTAAGGGAGGTGAAGAACAAGTGGAGCACAGCAGGTGCTTTTCAGCTACATTTGGGAGCAGAGATTTCCTTTGATCCTTCGTCCAAGCTGGGATTTTCAGCAGAGCTGCTCCAAGTTATTTGTGGTGAATACAATTCCCTTCCAGCTAACACCCATATGGGAAGCAGCCCCCCACACAGGCCCACTCCTGGAGGAAATGGTCCATGAGGGAGTTTCCACATCATCCCCAGCCCAGCTAAGCAATGTGAAAAGCCAAAATAAAAGCAATGGTGGGGATTTGTTTAGCAGCAAAGGAAGCAACGAGTAGCCAGAGGATGAGAAATCAGAGCAGAGCAGAAGGCGGGGGGACTTGCCAGCACAGGGGGATTGGAGATGCCCCACTGCAGTCTACTCCACTCATAGTGTTATCATCGAATGGTTTGGGTTGGAAAGGACTTTAAGATCACCCAGTTCCACCACAGTGACATAGGCAGGGATGCCTCACAGTAGACCATGTCACCCAAGGCTCTGTTCAACCTGGCCTTGAACACTGACAGGAATGGGGCATTTATCACTTACTTGGGCACCCTCCGCCAGTGCCTCATCACCCCCACAGTAAAGAACTTCTTCCTTATATCCAACCTGAACTTCCCCTGTTTAAACCCATCACCCCTTGTCCTATTGCTACAGTCCCTAATGAAGAGCCCCTTTCCGGCATCCTTGCAGCTCCCTTCAGATACTGGAAGGCTGCTCTGAGGTCTCCACGCAGCCTCTCTTCTCCAGGCTGAACAGCCCCAGTATTCTCAGCCTGTCTCCATACAGGAGGTGCTCCAGCCCCTGAGCATCCTCATGGCCTCCTCTGGACTTGCTCCAGCAGCTCTATGTCCTTACGTCGGCACCAGAACTGCACCCAATGCTGCAAGTGGGGCCTCACCAGAGCAACGTTGAACAAGCATAAGGCAGCAGGATGGGCTTCCCTGCAGACGCTGGAGTTCAGCTGCCAATAACTGTGGCTTTTGCACTCCACTCCAGCCTGGCAGCCTCTAAAGAAACAACAACAACAAAAGAAACAGAGCTTTCCCCCCCTCTATTGGAAGATGAGGGGATTTCTGCTCTAATCCCTAAACAAACACCTTTAATGCCATTAAAGACTCGCTGGCATTACTGAAACATGTCATTCTCATGCTGCTACATGCAGGGCACAGGCTGCATTTCAGAGAGCTGAGCTCCTGTGATTGTGCTGCAGTCCCAACCTGCCTGCTTGGAAAACACAACTCCTTGGTCACCATTCACTAGGAATAGGAGGCCAGTGGTCACTTAACTTCAGGGAAATGCACTGTTGGAAAGATTTTATTGACCCAATATCTAGAATTACTTTCAAAGAACCAATGCAAATCTCAAGCCAAACTAGTTCTCTCTCCTTCCTCTTCTTGCTCTACAGTCTTTGTCTCCTTTAGCCCAATTTGCCTCTACTCTTTTTACCTACACTTAGCACAGCTCAAAGCACCATCTCTTCTCTTGCAGGGCCATGGGGTAATGGAATCAAAGGGAAAAGCAGGATGCTCTTCACCTCTAATACAAAACACTTTCTCTCATCTTAACACTGAAGAAGACCCCCCCAAAACCAGCCCCAACCCATCAACAAAGTTCCATGAACCAACAGAAACTCAATTGAGCAGATGTCAGTATTTTCCGTCAACCTAAACCAGTTTGTTCCTTCTCTTTCCTTTTTTTCCCATAAACAGACAGTTTAACCCAGGATTTTATTGCAGATTACTGATAATTCCAAAACAATGCAGGATAACTATGGAAAAAGTCATTGCGAAAACAGCCAGCATTTAATCCTGTAACACTATAGAAGTCAAATTATCCCTTAGAATGATCCCTTTCTCATTAAGGGCTATTTGGAAACTGAATTTCTCAAGACTTCCATTTCCCAGACATTCCTGACCAGCTCTTTTCTGGGTTACATGGACAGGGATGATTCTGTGGTTAGGAACTCACATCACCACTGTGATGAGTTAGACAGGGGTGATGGCCCAGCTCCAGTGTGTTCTCTAGAGCCTGCTACCACCTGACTCCTGCTCTGTGGCCTTAGGGCAAGATGAGCGCTGCAGATGCTCATCCTTTGCCCATCACTGCGGTAGGTCTTTCGCAGGCTCCAGGTGAACCAGATAATATTTACAGTGATAAATACTTGCAAAATAAAACTCAACCCAGTTTTAGAAAGGATCTGAAATAACTTTTTTTTTAAGCTTCATGCAATGCCTCTGCACAAAGGGCATCTCCCACCCCAACTCCCCTTTACTCTGAAGCACAGAGGTGCACTAAGACATGGGTATAGATCCACTTGGGCAATTCCTGTCTTCCCATGAAGCCCTAAGGACAAACAGCACAGTGCAACCAGCCCTCCATGAAGACTTGTCTCATACCCTCCTGCTGCTACAGTCCCTCTTCCTCACAGGATACCACCTCTGGCTGCTCAGCAGCCACTCTCCCCTCCCAGCTTTCCACAGTATAAACAGCACAACCTTCCTGGTCGGACTTGCTTCAACTGGGACCTGTTAGGGAGCAGTTAATTCCCAAAGCAGCTTTGCTGGTGGACTTAGGGGAGAAGATGGACAAACAGCTGGAAAAAGAACCACTGCAGCAAGCACAGCTTCAGCATGAGGACAAGTCCCCAGCCTTACAAACACCCCTGGTTTAGGGCATAGACATTTTCTTAAGGAAATCAGGCAGATTCTGATTCCATCTTCTCACCCAGCAACTGTTTTCTGCCCTGTCTCAGGCTCCCAGTGACGAAGAAGACACCATCACCTTGCTGTTCTCAGCTCCTCCAACAGCAGCAGCTTCAAGCACACAGCGAAGTAATACACCCAACTCCAACACCAAGCCTACGGCATCGCTGCAGTGTTTCTGCCATTGACTTCAGCAAACTAAAACTGCAACCAAGCCTTTAAAAGAGAAAGGAATTGGCTTTGTAGGACTATAATGATGATGAGGAGTTTAAATGTAACCACAAATATAAAACTTTAAAACTCTCATAAACAGATTTGAAAGGGAGCCAGAGGAACTGGTGCAAATGTGAGCTACTCCAGTACAAAGCAATAAGAAAGACTCGAGTAGAAACCTGGGCAAGAAGGAGAACCAGGAAAGAGTTTTCCTCTTGTGCGTGTGCAGGAATTAGCTTGAAAATAGGATATTTTATAAGCAGGGCAAGATTGGGTTTGGGGGGTTTTATGCTACTTTATTTTCTGCACTCCTGGTTAATTGGGGAGCACAGCCAGAACCCAGGCACATGCCAAATGCAGATGTGTCGACCCAAAGAGGTTCTTCAGATGGCCCCAAGCCAGGTAAACATTTAACCAAAAAAGCCCACCTAATTTTAACAGGCCGAAGTCTGGAGAAGTGATTAACTACAGAAAGGGCAGTGTATTGCTTTGTACCTGGGGAATGCTGGAGCAAAGCAAAAGGCTCTCAGGCCCTAATTAAGAACCTGCCTTTTCACTCGACGGAAAGCCGGAGCACCGTGAACCAGAGGAAGCTGGTGCTTTTCCAACAGCGCTCATAAAGCTGTCAATAAGTTGAGAAAGTGGCCTTGACGGTGTGAAAAGCCATCTCCAAGAGAAAAGAAAAGAATGCTTTGCTGTTCAAGAAGGCCTAGCAAATCATCCCGGATCGTATAAATGGCAAATTTAACAGCAAATTAGTGGTGTTTATGAAACCTAGACAGCCGGCTAGGGAAGACAAGACTCAAGAGCAGGTAATGATGAAGCTGGATTCAGAAGACTTTAGGTGGTTTGGTGGGTTTTTTCACCCTGGGCCTTTCTATTGTTGCTCAAGACAGCAGGGGATTGGGCAGCAAGATGTTCATTTGGAGACTTCATAGCAGCCTTCCAGTATCTGAAGGGGGCCTATGAGGATGCTGGAGAGGGACTCTTCATCAGGGATTGTAGTGATAGCACAAAGGGTGATGGGTTCAAACTGAAACACGGGAAGTTCAGGTTGGATGTAAGGAAGAAATTCTTCCCTGTGAGAGTGCTGAGGCGCTGGCACAGGGTGCCGAGAGAAGCTGTGGCTACCCCATCCCTCACAGTGTTCAAGTCCAGGTTGGATGGGGCTTGGAGCAAGCTGTTCTAGTGGAAGGTTTCCCTGCCTGTGGCAGGGGATGGAACTGGATGAGTTTTAAGGCCCCTTCCAAAACAAACTATTCTATGATTCTACGAACACGATGCCAACAGCAGGCATGGCACACTGCAAGTGAACATGGAGACATTAGTGTCCAAGGGATCCCACCATAGTGACCATCAGGGTATGGTTCTGCCGGGCTTCCTACAGCTCCACAGTGCCGTACAGACCTGGTTTCCAGATGTAGCTCCTGCAGCTGTGAGAAAAGTCCATCACCTTATCTTTACAGACTCCAGAGCTTCCAGAGGACTGAAATGGCTACTTCTCTTCATAAAATTAATGGCGTGCTTTTTACGGGCTCCAGCTACAGCTGGGAGCCTGATTCGGCTTAGAAGGGACTGTTAATACAATTACCAGCCTGGTTTTACACTGTAAATTCTCACTTGTTTTCTTTGCACTGTTTAGGAGGTTCTCATTTAGCCATGCCCTGGAAATCAGGTTGTTACCGCAGCTGTACCGAAGGTTACGCTGGCACTTGCTTTATAGAAACCATATTTTCAAGGTTTATAATAGCAATGAAAGTTTTCCCTTCTTGCTGAAACTTGGCATTGACACTGCAGCAGAGCACCAAAGGACTGGAAAACCTGGAAGAAAATACACACACATCCCATGTAGTTTTCAGGCCCAGAGCCTTTAGAGGACAGACTGGGTTTGTAAAGCAGGGAAGTGAGGCATTTCTACAGCATCTGCAGCATGGCATGAGTGACCCTCCCAAGCTCCAAAGGGACTTTAATCTCTTGTCCTCCACTGGGAAATAGTACTACATTAACTTCATTGCAAGCTGATAAACCTCCTGATGCAAATACAGTTATAAATAGTTATTATTAGGTATTTTCTACCAGTGGAGTTATCTCTTTGCAGGGAAAACAAGCTGTACCAATGCAAGCTGTACCAGTGTAAGTCTTCACACTATTACAGTTATGCCAACACCATTCTGAATGTGCAGTTATTAAGAAAAAGAAAAATCATCATCCCAGTTTCATCCAGGGTGACCATGTTAATACTAGCCAGACTTGAGCAAATGAGCAATGATGGGGGAAAGAGGAAGCACAGCTCAATTTAAGCAGATTTATTTACCACAAGAAAAGCAATCAGGAAACAATTTTGCCTTCCCAGAGGAGTTTGAGATTCCCATGCAGAATCAAATGAAAAGTTAAGTCTCAGAAATCATCAGGTGCTGAAAGACAGGAAAGAGAGGGGAAACTTCACTGCATCCATAAAAAAATGGGAGGATGTTTCGTTTCCATCTTCATGTGGTTTGTTTGTCTCTAGGCAAGATGCAACTTCCAGCCAAAACCAGGTTCTTTAAAATCTGTTTCAGAACATGTAGACTCGGTTCATTTTGGAAACAAAACAAGAAGAGAAAAGTCCTTGCAAGGGTAAACCCTGGTTAAATGCTTAGGAAACCGGGAATGGTCAGATCTTGCAAGGGAGCAAGGCTGACATGGAGCCCCAGAGAGGTGTGTGCCATTACAAATGCACGTTCATAGATGACCTGGAAAGGGCATGAGCAGTGAGATGGGAAGGTTTGCTGACAATACTGATTTCCAGAGCGTCGTGATGACCTACAAAACAATTTTATGATACAGTGACAGGTAATTAAATGGCAGATAAAATTCAACACAGGCAAATGTAAAAGGGACTCACCCAGGAGAAACATACAGTCTTAACTTCCTATGTAAAATGATGGGCTCCTGTATAACATGGTGGTGAAGAACAGCTTCATTGATGGCTTTGAGGAGGCACTATGGAGCAAGACATCAGAAAATGAGACCCAAGGCCTCTGGATGGCAAGCAACAGCCATCTCTGGTCCTTCCCTTGCTGTCTTTTCCATCAACATTTTCTTCCTTAGTCTGATTTTCCTTCTCATTTACCTCAATCAATCTCTTCTTTCCAAACCAAAGCAATTCCATAGGGATTCACTCTAGTAGCTGTGCTGAATGCTATATGAATTAACCATCACCTTCTACTTCCTTTGCTTTGAGCAGATTGGAACAATAGCTCCTTTCTGTAGCCCATCTTCATCCCTGTCATTGCCAACCCAGTCAAGAGAAACCCAGTCAGTCTAGCAAGGAATCAGATCGTGAAAAAAACCCTGCCATGGTATTTTTCAGATCAAGGCCCCTACAACAAGGGTATGCTGCCACTGCCTGTCCAGAAGCCTTGGGATTTAAACCAGCCTTTGACAGCACTGACAGAGAATGGGGAACAAGGTGGGTATGATCCCCAAGACTTATGAAGGACATTCTTTTCCTGTAGATTGAAATTCTACAGTAAAACTAATTGAAAGGAGATTGGGATCTTTCCATCTGTTTCAGGGGTTTTTATCCCTTAAATATGAATAAGAAGCGCCTGGTTTGCACAGGCAGTTCCAAGATGGAAAGGAGGGTCTTTGTAGGTCAGGACTGAGGCTGGACAGTGGGTTGTGTTGGAACAGCAGCAGTAGGACCTCTGATCATTCACTGACCAAACTTTTCCTGCCCAAAACCTGGCATCAGTCTGAGTTTCAATCTGCTCAAAGATCCTTCTCCAATGCATTCTCCACTTGGCTGTTCTGGCTTCCTGCACTGCAGTAAGTTTAGCCCTGGGCCCAGTTCTAATATCATTCACATCTCATCACCCCGATGACGTTCATTCAGGCATCCTGTTAGCCACATCTGTCGACTCTCTTGTGATAAGCCTACTTCTGATCATTGCAGTTACCCTTTATCCACAGCCAAGAAAACGCCTCCAGCAACATCTCCAGCGAGCAAGTCTGGTCCATGGAGGCGGGGGGAAGAGGTTGTGTAGTATCTGGTAAGACAGTTTGGGCTGGAAGAGACCATAATAGCACTGCAGAACTCATTTGCAAAGTATCAGAGTGACCACCCTGGATGTAATTATGAGTATCATAGCTTGTTTTTAGAGGAGAAAGACATCTCATCTCTGAAGCCTTCCAACACTGACAAGTATCTGTGCTACCTCCCCATCACTCCTGACAAGAGCCCCAGGTACCTGCAGCCTAGATGAACAGAAGACATTGAAGATGCATTGATGTGATACCAGAAGCAGCAGCAGATATCACAGAGCCATAGAATAGTTAGGGTTGGAAAGGACCTTAAGACCATCCAGTTCCAACCCCCTTGTGGGGAGCAGAGTACAAGCCAGTCTCATACACTCACATCACTCTCCCTGCTTCCTCGCGGGGCAGGTTCAGGGCTCCTGAAGGACATTCCTCTGCAGATCCGAATGCAGATCTTCCAGGGCTGCTGATTCTCTCCCAGGAATAGATTCCTGACCTGACTGTATGGCAGAGACCACCATGTGAAATAAAATATGACTTTTGAAGTTCTGGCTTTATGATCTATGAAATCATCCAGACCTCTTGGGTAAATTAATTCTGAATAGGAAGCTGACCTCTTAACTTTCAACGTATCAGTAAAGCCTTAAGGTTTTTCATTAAGCTTAAATAACACCTAAAAAGCCCTGTTTTGTAGCCTTTCTTAAAAATCCCAAGGAGATCAAGCCTCGTGGAAATTTCTGCTTCAAATATCAACTGGAGATACAGGTTCAAGAAGCGTAATATCTTAACTGCAGAATGCCAGAGGCAAGTAGTCCTATTCACAGAAGGCTTTTGTAATGGTATTTCACTGTGGTGCTTCTTAAATGTTATGCAACTTATGTTGCCCCTTAAATACTCTTAGAGATTGATTTAATAGCTCCAATTGATTTCAATCATCAAGCAAGTGAGGAACTAACAGCCTAGGCCTGCCTAGAGAAAAGCCCCAGATTTTATTCTCCAGAGTCCTCTTCTATCAATCACCAAAGCCCAGCCTGGCATCACACAACTCGGGGGCACAAACAGAAGGAGAGGAAGGACTAGGGTGCAAGTTGGATTTTGAAGCAGTCATGCAGAGAAGAATGCCTTCAGTCAAAAGGAAAGCAATGTTTCAGTCCCATCACTTCTTACAGGCAGTGTTCCAGAAGTTGAGAAATTGGCATACAAAGAAACATGCGACCTAACTGCAGAACTGACTAATGCAACAAGTTCTTGGAGCTACAGGTTCAGCAGGAATCAGGACAATATTTGATATTAATAGCAAAAAATAAATCACATAAGAGCACTCGAGGAGCTATCAAACCCTGCTATCACCTAGCCTTGATTTCCCAGGAAGCATGAGGCACAATTCAGTCCCAGGCACAGGACACAGAACTGGATCGATCTGTGTCCAATCTGTACAGTGAGAAGTTTACTGACAGGCAAGACCAAAAAGAGCATTCCATGGTCAAGAGACAGAATGTCCAAACACATTCCCCACACCAATATCTAGCACCTCTCCCCCATCTCCAGAAAATGGATAATATCACTTGGAGAGGAAATACCCGACTGCTGCCAGTTATAACCCAGCACATCTGTGTTCCAAACACATGTGGTTAAATACCACATGGGTACAATCATGATTTCCCTGAAGCCAATGCCAATCTGCCATTGCCCAGCAGTGAATTGAGCTGTACTTCATCATGATTGGATTAAGGTAGGCGTTGCTCTACATTCCTCAAGCATTTCGCAATTCAAACCCTTTGCCATGAGCAGAAAGTCTTCCCTTGTGCCTGAAACAGCCTCTACATCTCCACCTCTGATGCAGGACAAATCCTTTCTCCTTCCTACTTGAGCTGCTTAGTTCACATTAACTATAAAAGCCACATAAGCCTACAAAGAAGTGATTCATAAGGGAAGACAGAGAAGGAGGAATTGCAGTTCTCATGCAGCTAAGTCTTTATTAGGAGACAGGAGGTGAGGAGGTCTCGGGATTGCCTGGAACATACCCAGCCCTTGCAGGATCCATATATCATCAAGTATGATGTAACCAAACACACCCATATGCCAGCTGGTTTGCGTAAAGTCTTTCCTATTGCCCTTGAGCCATTCCTCCAGCCCCTGGAATGACACTTTCCCAGCTTGCTGAGATCACTTCCCTTTGTAAGAAGGGGTTTTGATGAAGTGAAGCAATGGTAACCACATGGGTTCATTCATCCTCACCCAAGTCATCTGCTCCAGTAAGCTTGTACTCGAGAGATGCAGGATTTCACACACTGGCTCCTAAGGACCCAGAAAAACAACACACACCCGGGATGGAGTGCACCTTGCTGCCTGCGTCATGGAATCATAGAACAGTGAGGGATGGAAAGGACCTCAACATCACCCAGTTCCAACTCCCTGCCATGTTCCATTTTTATTTCCTCCCAAAAAAAGATCTTCCTGGTCAATTTTCCTTCTGTTTTCATTTGTTGACTCAGCTGCACTCCCAGCCTGAGGCGATGGATCTGGCATGGCAGGACCCTCAATCCTGCAGTTCAGCTGCTGGTAACAGCTGGGATCTCTGTGGGGCTGAGGGTCTTTGGTATCTAAGTTCTGGTTTAAGCAGAGAAGAAGTAACATCTCCATCTACTGCAGGCCAAAACTATCTCAACCATGTAATGTTGCCATGTTTAGGATTTCCACTTTTCCTCCACCCCTCTGTCCCTTAAGGCATCAAAGAAGCTCTCCCCTGTGAGGGTGCTGAGGCGCTGGCACAGGGTGCCCAGAGAAGCTGTGACTGCCCCATCCCTCGCAGTGTTCAAGGCCAGGTTGGACACAGGGGCTTGCAGCAACCTATTCTAGTGGAAGGTGTCCCTGCCCGTGGCAGGGGTTGGAACTGGATGAGCTTTAAGGTCCTTTCCAACACAAACCATTCTATGAAAGGAGAGGAAGGAAGGAGATGGTTGGTAGCCAAACTAGAACCAGTAACGCAGAACTGAGGATCAGTTACTAGCGTTGAAGAACAATTTGTTATTAGTTAACAGTTTGCTGCCGTCTGCCTAATCAATGACATATCCTAGTCATTACCTTCACCATACCTTATTGTCACCTTCTGTTTTGAGACATATCCTCCCCACAGCAAAACTTAGCTGATATTTGACCACAGGTGTAGTGTCAAGATATTCTCAGTACAGTCCTTAACTGCTAAAACGATTTCCATCCTGATGCACTTGAGTATCCATTTTATTTCTAAGTTGCCTGCAACATCTTGGGCATTTTCAAGGGCTGGACCACTAGTCTAGGTTATATTCAAAGACATTGTCATGGCCTTAATTTTAGAAGGACTGCAAATTCCAGGCTTGTTTTCTGTACCAAGACGTTCCTGCTGGTCACCTCACAAAGGAGCCACTGGAGCCATAACTGTGCTCCATAACTAAAATGCTAGGCTGAAAACAAGGACACGCATTCCGGAAAGTAACTGAAATCCCCTCATCGAGTGTCTTCTCAGGGCCTGATGAGTTCCTTTGACACCCAACAGAAACTTTGGCAAATGATGTTTTCCATTGTGTTCACCATTAACATATGGGTGGTGTAACTCCCCGTAAGTCACTTCTCTTCAGATACCTTCCACCATGGGCAAGAGCTCTGCAGGTGGGATACACACAATTTATGAGTACTTATTTAGTGGTTGGATAATAATAATGGTTAGATAATAATAGTGGTAAGAGTAATTATTTAGTGGTTCATATCCTCAGTAGATTTCTAGCAGGTAAATTAGTAGTTCTACTACTAGGTCATGTATTAGCACAGCCAGTGAGTTTCTGGTCGCCAAGGGGGGGATGCAATAACCTTCTTAAAATAGGCTCATTCTCACTCTCCCTAGTTGCTGTCTTCCATTTTCCTGCACTTTTTCTTCCTGTTTTATAACATTTCATGTCAACAGTTTCCCTCTCAAACCCTCAAATGATTATTTCAACAGTTGTACTCTGTTTTCCCTTGCTCGCCTTCAGCTGACAGACTTTCTCACAGCTCAGAAACCATTTTCTCAGCAAAACTGAGCCAAGGTCACACAGCTGTGCTGCACCAAACCACATCTTGGGTCTGGGACTGCGGAGCTCCTGGGCTGTAGGTTACATTGGGTCATCCTGGCAACCCAGGGCTCCATTTCCCGGCTTACAAGGATCTCTGCTGACTGTCAATGAAGTCTTCCATTGTCATTTGAACACTCAATTCAAAGCACGAGCAGCCAGGACAAAGCCCCAAGGGCCAGGCCAAGGCGAGGCTAAATCACACCACAGCATATGCGTGTCCTCCAGCACACGAGCCTGCCAAAGACCCAACCATCAGACCTGCAAGCACTGCATGGGATGGGTTACATCAGCATACGCCGTGTCCCACCACTGCTGATCCCCATCACTAGTGAGACATTACCAAAAGGAAACATAATCATTGTTTCCTTGAGGCTTTAATGTGTTGAGTGGAGAAGGATGTGTTGCTGCCATTGATGAACAGCAAGTGCTGAACATCCATGAGGTCAGCAGCTGCTGCCTGAAAGCATTTCTTTCAAGGAAACAGGCATAAAGAAAAGAGGGGCTGAGCTTTCACAGGGCTCTGTCCTTCAAAACACCAGCTGGGAACTCACCCCAGGAGTGCTATACTGAGCCTCAATGCACCACAAAGGCCATAATTGCATCTGCATAGGAAATTACTTCTCTAGTTGAGGGCTAAGGGATACCCACCTCAAAACAGGATGGGCCTGAGCCAGGAACAAGCATCATTTTCACATCTAGCTGAGTGGACAGATCTAGACAGATGATGGGGAGAGTGGATTCCTGGGAAAATATTGATGGAAGTGAAAAGAGTTTGGAAAACTCTAATCCTTCCTGTCAGAAGGGAACTTTAGCCAAAAATATGTTGACCCTTTCCACAAAGAAATTCGTTTTTGCAATAGCAAGCTGACATGTCTCAGCAAAATTTGTGTTCCACACAACCAACCTGCTAGTGAGAAGTAGTTTTAAAGGACAGTTCTCAATCAGCCCTACCCAACAGAATGTATTAATAGGAGAACAGGAGCAGTGATAGGATGAAACTAACCTTCCTCCTCCTCTTTATAAGCAGCATAAAATAAACTCTGTCACCATTTCTCACTTTATTCCCCAGGTTAAACAAACAACTGCAAGTAGCAGCCAATGTGCCTTCAATCTTCATCATCTGTGAACTAGCCCATGAGTTTTTGTGAGCCAGTCCATGACTTCATTACTCAAAGCTGCACACACCAGAGCTGGAATGAACCACTTTGATTCAGTGGACCACTCACTCAGCATGTTTGCTCTTCATTACCCATGCATGAGACTGCTCCTACAAGTCACACAGTATCGTTTCTACTGCTTCAAGCTTTCTAAAAACCCAAGGGAGGAAACAACCCTTCTGTTCCTGCAGAAGTATTCTTGTCCTGGTGACAGTGAGAAATTCATCTAAAGTCAACTAAAGGAACATCTAAAGAGCTCAGAATATCCAATACAGAATATCAAGGTGGACTCCAACACTACCACACTAACAAGTGCAGTTCTGATCACCATCAACAACAACTTGATATGCAAGACACTTCACCATTAGACAATACATTTAACCAAATGAGCAGTTTTTATTTCCCTGCTGCAACCCAAAGAGCATCCTTCGGTTCATCCCATTGCAAGGATTTCTGCAGTTCCCAGCACACATACTTCCACCTTGAAGCATTCAGGATTGGAAGCTTGCCATTCAAATGTCACTCCTCGGGTCTTACAGCAGAGCTGGAAGGAAGCTGAGCCCAAAACTGGGATAACTCATGGCAACGATGAGTTACTTCAGATGAAACCAGCAGTCGATACTTGACAAAGCAACCTTCTCAAAGAAGTCAGTTTCTAATACACCTGCTCCAGAAGAGAGTGTCAAGATTTAAATAGGCACTAGATTTGCATAATACCCTTAAGATAAGCAGCACAAAGCCCTGCAATGCATGAAGGATTTATTTCGTGTCTCATCCATTGCTGTATTCCAAAAGAGGCTATTCATCATTGTGCCAATACTTCAGAGAGTTCACTGAAAGCTCCAACAGCTCTAGATTATCAAGGAATTACGTATTTTTCCCCACTGAATAATCATTCCCAAAAGCCTGCTGGAAGGAAGAAAACGAATCCCATTTTCATCATGTAGGCTAATGACACCGCAAGAGATGACATTCACTCTTAATGACTACCCAGTCAAAGATATTGAAGCCTCTCTTTTTGACCAGTTGAATGGATCTGTTTGTTACTACTTAATTTCCAGCTCTATTTAGATAAACACTGAACATCTTAATAACAGATATTCATCAATGCCCTGGCTACATAGGACTGCTATCAAAAAAGATTCCAAGGGTTATTCCACTACCACTGTACTAAGAGATTTCTCCTGAATCAGGGACCATAAGAATGGCTATTCCCATTACAGTCAGCCTCCCATTCGTAGGTCCTATCCACACTGCCAGCATGTGTACATACAACTTGTGCATCTGAGACCCCACATCAACACAGCCCCATCCTGGCAAACACACATCAGTCCTTTCCTGAATGCAGGTCTCTGAAACTCACTATTGCCCTCCTTGACGCTCAAGCTGCCTTGTCAGGGACAGGAACGTGTCCAGCCATTGGCAATAGATTTAACAGAAGCATGACTACGCTTTGTTCCTCAGTACAACACCAGTGGAATCTGGGAATGCCAACAACAACCCAAAGCTTATGAACAATAGGGATATTAAGACAGGTAGAAGCTTGTAGTCCAGTGGTCTGAGGGCTTAACTCACTTGGTAGAGCAACAACTAAGAGTGGAACCAAAACTGATCCAAACCTGACAGGGATGCCAGCACAGCCTGAGGATCCCAGAGGAAAGGGTTTGCTTGGGAGACTTCTGGAATTTCCTGCTTGTGGACCAATTAGAAATAGCACAAGATCATTATGATATATTCTGACGACAATAGGCCATGGCACTCGCTTTGCTTTTGGCCTGAAACTTGAATTACAGACTATACAGTGGGAAGATGAAACTACACTTGCAAGGTTTTCTTAAAGACTCTTCAGGGAGATAGGAGCATTGTTCTCCCATCTGCACACTTTCACCCATCCCATCTTTACAGACTCTCACCTGGCAAATCGCACGCATTTCTAGAACATGTTCTCAGGAATCTGAGTAAAGGATATCACAGTTACAAGCAAGAAGATCCACACTGCCTGCCAGACAGTGCATTCACCGTGTTCAAAGGAGAATAAATCACAGACATTTCAGAAAGCCTTGGCAAAAAGAGAAAATTCAAGAAGACATTGATCCATACGGATTAAGTATTTCACACTGTGAAAGTTTCCGAGCATCTTGTAACCTTTCACACATCAAAACTTAGGAGATGGGGAAGAACTGTTATCCCCCCTGTGCTGATGGGGAAACTAAGAGATGATGAACATGGGCTCACACAAACAGTGAATGCTGACTTTATAAACTCTCAATGGATACCTTCACACTGGGCAAGGCTTCCTCTCTTGGAGCTGTACTGAAAATTAATGAGTACTAAATCTGTCATTGCCTCAGTGTCTGAGCTAGAAGAGGTGGTTCATGCTGACTAAGCTGCCATTCCCACCCATTCAACACTGCACATTGCACAGGTTTCCAACTTTGACAACACTGCGCTTCCTACTGCTGTACTATCCAAGCAAGGACTCGGCTCCCATGTGTTTGGTACTGCACATTCATGTAACAAAAGTAAGGCTGTTCTTACAATTAGGGAAGCAATGAAAAGTTTAAGCTGGAAGGGACCCCCGAAGGTATCCAGTGGAAGCCCAAGCCAATCTGTCTCCAAAGCCAGAGCAGATTGCTCAGAGCCCTGCCCAGGCAAGTACTGAAAACATTCAGAAAACAGAGATTTCACAGCCTTCAAGATCCTGCCACACGCTGCATCCCTCTTCTTGATCTGGATTCACTACTGAGCTTTGCTGTGATGTTTCAAACCACCAGTGGCCAACATCTTCCTCTACCATGGCAGGCAAACACAGCCTTCCTCCCATCCGCAGCATCCCTCTGACTGCAAACCTCCTGGGTGCCCTTTCCCTTGGGAGCAGCTCTCCTTCCCACCAGCACTATCAACTCTCCCATTTTACTCACCAGGACCAGCAGGACAAGAGAGGTGATTCTGTCCCTCTACTCTGCTCTAGTGAGACCCCACTGGAGCACAGTGCCCAGCTCTGGGGTCCTCAAATACAGGAATAATACAGACCTGACGGAGCAGAGGAGGGACACAAATTATCAGAGGGATGGAGGATATTTGCTGTGAAGAAAAGCTGAAAGAGATGGGATTGTTCAGCCTGAAGAAAGGAGGGCTTCAGAGAGACCTTATTGCAGCCTTTAAGGACTTAAAGGAGGCTTAAAACAAAGACGGGGAGATGATGCGATAGGGCAAGGTCCTGATGTGATAGGACAAGGGGTAACAGCTTTAAACTCAAAGAGGGGAGATTTAGACTAGATATAAGGAAGACATTTTTTACAGTGAGGGTGGTGCCCCAAGAGGTGGTAGATGCCCTGTCCCTGGAATATGGACAGGGCTTGGAGCAGCCTGGTCTAGCAGAGGGTGCCCCTGCTCACTGCACGGGGATTGGACTGGATGAGCTTCAAACATCCCTTCCAACCCAAACCATTCTATGATTCTGTGATTTGGCATCATGGTGGGAAAAAGGGATGATGCCCACAGGAAAGGGAGCTAAGAACTGGCTGGGGCCAGCCAACATCCTTCACATATCCCACTCCTTCCCTGCATCCCAAAGGCCCTCCGGAAAGCTAATGGCTGGGAATGGGCTCCAGGCCAGGTGAATGGTCCTGGCAGGCCAGATGTAGCTCATGAACCAGACATTGGGCAGCCCAGCTTGAGACCATTAAACTGCAGAACCTCATCTCTGTTTATGGCCCAGCCCAGGCTCACACGCAAATCCTGTATCCCAAGCTCCTGACCCTAAACATAGGCAGCCAGTTTCCAAAACCTGAACCCAAGCCCAGAGCAGAATTTTCCAGCTCTGGCCACCTTATTTCACTGGTTCCTTTGCATTTCTGATGTCAATATCATTTTAGCTAATAATGCATTTCAAGTCAATTCACTGTCTGGCCTTCATGCGCATACAGAGTCTGACAGGGAAAGAAAGAAAAGGAACATATATTTGATAGATTTAAAAGCTGTTTCCATTTGGATTTCCTTTTAATGGAAACATTCTGTTGGTCTTTGGTTTTGTGGAAGTTGAGGGGTGCTGGAGTTTTTAAATACCACATAATTCAGGGGCCAAATTTGCCTTCATGGGGTCCTGTCAATCGCTTGAAATCCTGCCTCAGGAATCTGCAATTAAAACCTGATTCAAAACAACAGGACAGATACTAAAGTGGAGAGAGGAGATTGCTGGAATGGCCTCCAGCTCATTGCCTGGCTTTTGTGCCAATTCTTCATGATCTCTGTATAGGCATCCTTTTCAAATGCAAAGTGAAGCAAAAGAAGATACAGAAGCTTCACATGCAGATGTTATGTGTTTCATCAATAACCCAGGATTAGCTGCCACCCAGGACTCCAGAATAGCACCATGTGAACTAGAAAGTTCAAACCATGAGCACATGGTGACCAAAGCAATGCAGGACACGTAACCCAGCCCTAATGGGCGAGTAAAGAATATTTCCATGCATCGCTTTGCACGCACACTTCAACACCTCGAATCAAATCTGTAACAACAGAGTAGCGCACCCATTGTGGCAGCAGCAACATAGCAAAGCCACTCTGGTGAGAAACAAACCCTAAGGACTAGAATAACGATTCTGTTGTCCTAGAATATCAATTCTATTGTCCAAGGGCTAGTAGAACATCAGTAACGGCGGAGAAATGTGTGTGCAGATAGAGAAAACTGCTGGATTAAGTCCTCTGCAAGCACTTACCACCACTCATGTTACATCCATGTTATTACAAGTATTTGGCACAGAGCACAGTGCCAGAGACGCTGCTTTCCCTTGACCTTGCCCTTGCTTTGGACAACCAAGCAGAAGCTTTGCTGCTCCAGAAGACAGCAGAGCTGGAACCCTGCAGTGACAATCTGCCATGAGGGAAAACTCTAGTAGTTCTCCTTCCACGCAGCTACACACACGCTACTCACCCACATAGCCTCCACGTTAGCTGCACATCAGACAGACAGACAGACATTACCAGCAACAAGCTCCCCAGGAGCCAGATGCAAGGAATGAGAGCACCAAATTCTACCATATGGGAAGATTTCCAACCCTGCCCCACGCTCAGTGTTATTCTTTGATTATACTGACATCTAAAGGTCATCAAATTAACTGTGTTAAACTTCCTGGCATGGTTCTTTCTGCTTCTCTTTCCCTTATCTGAGCTCATCTCTAAAAATCAATGAACATATGCTACATTGTGAAATAAAATAGAGAGATGGTGATGTATTGCACATCTTTTATTTAAAAACTGAACCAGAGAAAGAAAATTAAGAGGTCTGCTAGTACGAATCCATCTGAAGGATCACAAAGGTAACAACATGTGGTCTGTCATACCTCAAAGTTGTGGACATAATCCCAGGTTTACCTCTGTGTTACACACAGTGGGCTTCTAAGAAGGCTCTCCAGGTACACAGCAATACAAGGAAGAATGAATCAGGCTCATAAATCATAACTTTCAGCAGTAAATCTTTCTATTATAATAACACCTGCAGTGTGGGCTCACCTCAGCAGTTAGACCAGGCTACTTCTAGAGGTCCAAAGCTGCTATCTGTACACATCAGACCCTCAGAAGCCATACCAGATTACACATTTCCACAAAGCTCCTGCAGGTGAGGGGCTGAGCAATGGGCCCCATCCTGGTGGGAAAAGAGGTGCCTTCACAAGTACGATGGGCACATGGATACAGCCAATGGTATAAATTGAAGTCTTAACAGCAGAACCTCTCCCCATGTCAAGGAGTAAAACATACATGATGCCCTCACAGGAAGTTCTTTACTGTTTGGGTGGTGAGGCACTAGCACAGATTGCTCAGAGAAGTGGTAAATGCTCCATCCCTGGCAGTGTTCAAGGCCAGGCTGGACAGAGCCTTGGGCAACATGGTCTAGTGTGAGGCATCCCTGCCCATAGCAGGGGGCTGGAGCTGAATGAACTTAATGTCCTTTCTGACTCAAACCAGTCTATGATTAGCCAGGCTTTATGCACATCCACCACTTGGTATCACCCATCTGACAGCTCAGAGCAGCAGCAGCCACCCAAACGCAGAGAGCTGAGCTGGACCAGCGCAGTGCCCGTGATGGGTACAAAGCAGCTCCACAACCAACTGGAGCCACATCAACTTCTACTGGTGGGGCAGCTCTCCATAGAGGGAGGTAGGTGGATGAAGTCACAGCCACAAGCAACCAACCTGAAACTGAAAGGCAGGCAAATCCCTGAGGACAGTTCAAAAGGAAAGGAAGGACTCCAAACTTATTCACATCTAACATCTCCAAAGGGGGACATCCAAACGAAACAAGCTATTCACTCAGCCTTCAACCCCTGCTGTCTACCAAAGGAAAACAACCCCCAAGTCTCCCTTGTACAGCCAGAGCAGAGGCAGGAGCTCAAAGCCCTGCAGATGGGGAGCCCACAAAGGGTTGAACCTGTGGTGGTGTTACTTATAACCCTGCACATGTGGACACAAGGAAGCCAGCATCCTCCAGGAGCCAGCACCATAGAAAGGATGAGCGCCCAGCCCTAGAAGGGAAAACACCAGCTCTGGAGCCCCCACCAGCCAGGCTGCTATAAGCAAACCAGCACTGGATTATCCACTAATCAGATTAGGATAAATTGCTTTGAACTGACACGCAGGAGTGAAAGGTCTGTACCGAGGAGGGGCAGAGTCCGGGGCTTTGAGCAAACCCAACTGCTGCGGCTTCACACCCAAAGCACCAGGTATCTGCCTTTTGTTATCTGTAATTTTATTGTCTTAATCGTGGAATAAACAGCTGTATTTGGGGGCTGAGGAAGGGGAGCGATTGGTGTTAACCAGGTGGAGCAAGGGATGCTGCTCTCATGGACAAAACACAGCATGGCTGGGGAAATGGCAGGATCACAGAATGGTTTGGGTTGGAAGGGACCTTAAAGCTCATCCAGCTCCAACCCCTGCCATAGGCAGGAACACCTTCCACTGGAGCAGCTTGCTCCAAGCCCCTGTGTCCAACCTGGCCTTGAGCACTGCCAGGGATGGGGCAGCCACAGCTTCTCTGGGCACCCTGTGCCAGCACCTCAGCACCCTCACAGGGAAGAGCTCCTGCCTGGTGTCTAACATTGGTTTAAAACCAGAAGGTGAGGGGTCCGAGGAGAGCCAAGCTGAGCAGTGGGGAGGATGCCCTTGGACCTCGTGTGATGGAGCAGGCAGAGGAAGACAGGGTCAGCGGTGCATGTGATGGAACCTTGTGTATGGTCAGTAACATCCAGAAAGGACAGCAAACATCAGAGCCTGCAAGCCAAGCAGAGATGCCCAAAGGACTACACATCTTGCTCTCTGAACAGCTGCCTCAGCCCCCAGGAGCTTTGCTTCACATACACACACGTTATTTGAGAGCAAACTCAGCCAAGCCTGGTTTCCTACAGATCTGGTTTTCCCTGTATATTCTCCGATGTTTGTTTTCCTTCTGCTTTGTTTCCTTAGGGGAAGAAACAAAAGGAACAGCAGAAGATGAAAGCAGAGAGCACAGCTGCTTGGTCCCTGGTTACACTCGAAACCAGCAACAAGCCTGGAGAATTAAAGTCTCAGTGATGCAAGAATGGAGCTAGGTATTGTAATTCCACAGGTACATCCATCCTAAACTCCAAGCCCAGAGCACAGGGGCTGCCACAGGACAGATACCTGTTGCTCTCCCAAACCATCACCAAACTGGTTAAGCAAGCACGTGATAAGCAAAACCAACACATCCTCTCATAAGACCCCCCCTGCAGTCCTGATCCAGCTCTGGGGCAGCAGCACAAGGGGGACCTGGAGCTGTTGGAGCAAGTCCAGAGGAGGCCATGGAGATGCTGCGAGGGCTGGAGCAGCTCTGCTCTGGAGCCAGGCTGAGAGAGCTGGGCTGGGGCAGCCTGGAGAAGAGAAGGCTCCTGAAGGGGAGACCTTAGAGCAGCTCCAGTGCCTAAAGGGGCTGCAGGAAACCGAGAGAGGGGCCTGGGACAAGGGCCTGTAGGGACAGGCCAAGGGGAATGGCTTGAACCTGCCCAAGGGGAGACTGAGATGAGCTCTTAGGCACAAGTTCTTCCCTGTGAGGGTGCTGAGGCGCTGGCACAGGGTGCCCAGAGAAGCTGTGGCTGCCCCATCCCTGGCAGTGTTTGAGGCCAGGTTGGACACAGGGGCTTGGAGCAAGCTGCTCCATTGGAAGGGGTCCCTGCCCCTGGTAGGGGTTGGAGCTGGATGAGCTTTAAGGTCCCTTCCAACCCAAACCAGTCTGGGATTCTATGATTTACATATGCCAATCCTGCAGAGAATGACCCTTCACAAAAAAGAGGTTCAATCCTGAATCAGTTCAGTCACTGCTAATCATATACATACATACAGTAAGGATCACTGGGACTTTCGCCTGAGTAACACCTCCAGGATTGGGCTCCCACTGTTTTGACTTCCCTGGCTCACTGATGTCATTGGCACGCTAAAACAAGGCCTTGAGTTGCGTTCCTTGCCCTGACCCCTCTTCTCAGAATTAGGTTTATTTGTTCTGAGATAAAGTCTGGTAACACATTAAAGATGCCCCCATTTTCCCTCTTAGATCAGCTTGACATCTGGTTCAGAAACGTTATGAAACACTCTCTGAACCTGCTGTGGAACTGGATATGATGGTATTTCACCAAGACGTGGTTCGAGCGAACTTTCACCTCCAAGTGTAAGTTTGGAGTGTTGAAAGTGAAAACAGACCATTCAGAGCCTTTCACTGGGACAGACCTTTCAATGACACTGGATGTAGGGAAATGACTGCAGATGGTGGTGCTGGGGGGGAATATCACCTGCAATGCAACCTCACCCCGAGCCAGCGCTCCGTTGTTATAAGATCGTATCATTGCGCTGCTCCATGCTAACACATTCAGGCTGCAGACTTGAGCAAGGTCATTACAGAGGAAACCCACACACAACAACGGGGTTTTGTTCATGAGGCTAGAATGGGGTGTGGAAAAGAAGAAAAGAAAGCCTATCCCAATGGTTTTGCTGCAGATAAAACAGCCTTCGATGAAAGGGGTGGCTTTTTAACCATGTCCATTTACATGAAATGAGAAACAAAAGCGGCATAAATGGGATGTTCAGGGAAAATGAACAATTGGAAAACTTGGTATATAATTAATCAGAGAAGGAGAATGCTTGTCATCTTTGTTGGCTTTTCTGACATGTAACAGCCCAACAGTTTCTATGTTCCCATCAAAAATAGCTGCTCAAAGCCCCCGGCTGATGCAAGATTTCCACCTCTTGCTCTGCAGAAAGGAATCTGGGAAGTGTGTTTTCTCTACATCTATGTGTTATAACAGAATGAAAACCAAACAGGTCTGAGCTCTGCAACCTGCTGCCTTCACAGACTTTATAGCACTGAGAAGAAATCCTCCTGTAACTGCAAGCCAAACCCTCCTCCATTCAGGTGAGGAAGCAACTTGACCTGGGAAAATCAATATGGGAGGAAAATCAGAACCAGGCCACCTCCTGAGCCTTGCTCCTGCCACATGTGCCCCTACAAATCCTATAGTCATAACCCAAAATGACTGAAGCCACCTGCTTTCCAGGTGGAAACCTTGACACGCAGGCAATTCTGAATGATGCTGCTGAATCCCTGTGGAGCTCCCCATCCCAGGACATGGCACATGCTATTGGGGCTGAGCATCCTCCCCTCCCAAGACAGAAGAGCAGATAAGCCAGAGGTCATCTGAGCTGTGTCACCAGCAAGGACCCAGATGCATGGAGAGCAAGAGGATGCTGGGGACACTTTGGTAACAGCCTGGAGAAAGAGCAGAGAACACTTGTAGTTCACAGTGAGTGCAAAATAGAGGGTACCATGAGGCTTGTCCGTAATCAAAGCTGCTGCATGGGAACTCTACCTTGGACTGAGATGCAAAGGGTTCACTCAAATCCTTGCTTCCATAACCACTAAATCTTCTTTCAGATTTTTTTCATAAAGAGCCCAACTAGTAATATCCCCCAAAAAAGAAACTCTTAAAAACGTTTTACAACCTGTTAACAGCTAAAGAAACAGCCCAAAACAATGTCTCCCCAAATGCAGATGACTGTGCTTTTAATTAAGATTCACAGCTTTCTTTTATTGAAGGCTATTGAACTATAATGAGTTCATTCATCCACTGGAGTCTCCTCAACCTGTGCTGCCTCCATCACCAAACCTCCCTGGGATTAACCATGACACTGGCCAACTCTCAGCACCTCCCACTGAATAGCATCATGAAGCCCCATAGTGATGAGAGGTGAAGCCCTGGTGGCCCTATACAAGCCAGTGCTGGAGCTAAAAGACACCAGGAACATGTTGTGACTTCAGCATCATCCCTATGTTTGAGCCTCTGGGAAACCTTGCTCTGCATGGAAGCATGAGAAATACCAGACTGCCCCCAAAGGAGCTGTAAAATGGAGCAACAAATCCTCCAACAATCCCCATCTGCGTCTTTCGAATGAGCAGGCACCCAGGGCACATCCCTTGGGAACAGCAGCACACATGAAAACATGGAAAAGCTGATCAAGTGCTGAACTCACCTTCAGCAGGGAGCCACTAATGCCTCTTGCTATTGCTTTATTAGTGGGGGAGTTCAACAGCCACAGGAGGAGACACCGGGACAAAGGCACCTCCCCAGCACCGCATCAGTCCTCACTCCAGTGCCTCAGCTCATCCACACCAACACCCTGCCCCTCTGAAGCCTTCCAGGGTCCCTGGGAGATAAAACCAACACCTTTCAGATGTGCTCAGAAGCAGAGCCAAACAATTACTGATGTGGTGCAGATGCTAAACAAGAACATGGAGAACTAAAGTGTTAACGTGGGGCTCCTAAAGCGAGCATGGTCTCAAGTCCTCTGAACACCATCTGCAAACTCAACCTATCAGTCACTGAGCTCCTCAACCCCTCTCAACCTTTTCCAGGACTAAACCAACATGATGAAGCTGATGCACACTGACCTCTGCAGTCATGTGTCACTGGCTGTATAGGGATGGGTATCTCTTAATGTAGTGCAGTTGTTGCCATATGGCCTAATGATACAAGGCAAGCAAGAGCTCTGCAAGAGGGTTTGCAGGCAGGAATGCTTGTCTGTGTTCTCCAGCTATGTCAGGTGGACAAATACAGCATTACCTGTGCCTCCAGCCCGAGTTTGGCCTGACTAGTGAGTTAGGAGTCTTCTTCTTGCCTACCTTCTCTATCTTCTCCCTGTAGTGGCTGGAAAGCATCTTTGTACACGGTGGTATTCATGCAGAAGGAAAGAGATTCGCCATAAAAAAAGATACTGCATTCCCGCAGCCAAAACCCCAATGGACGAAGTGTCCTAACAAGCCTTGAGAAACTGGCATTTACAGGAGCACATTTCACAGTCAGCATCCTGATTAAGATTGAAAGCTTCTACAGTTTAAACACACAAGCAATAGAGCCTGACTTAAAGCTTCCTATGCAGGGCTGTAATAGAGGCAAAAACTCCCCTGAGCTCAGGTGAGAGTGGAATCTGCAGCATCAAACTGGGAGCTGCATCTCCATATCAGAGCAACAGTCAATCTGATGGTACCCTACTCCTCCATCTCCAGTATTCACCAAGGTTGAGTATTTGAAGGAAGCTAAAAAGCTTCCCAAAATGCCACCCATGCACCAGCAATCTGCACATCTCTCAACTTCAGTCAAACCAGAGCAAAAGACACAAGGGATACACAAAACATGGGCAAATCCCGAGGGATAGAGCTGCTTGTAGGACAATGGGAGCCTCTGTCATCACAGCCAAGTTGGTGAGCCCTTTTCCTCAGAAAACCAGCAGGATTATATTGCACTTTATCAGAACTAAATTGCTTAGAGAGGAGAAAGGAAAAGAGACTCAGTGCCTGAGCCTCCTGCAGGTGTGATTTGTGCCTAGGACGCCAAGCGAGAGGCACATGGGTTGCTGTGTTATGTAGCCAAGGCAAACAAGACACAGCAAGGTCCAATTCTGGCCCCCTCAGGATTCATAAACTGGCCTTTGGGAGCTGTGGGGGGCATGTTAGTCCTAATTGTGTCTTGTTTAACTTGGCTCTTCAAACAGCAAAGCTTTTGCTGTCTTGGCTGGAGTCACCGATCTCACACCTTGGTGGGACTTACCTCTTTTCTTGGATTGGCAATTAAAATAAATCCCTAACGTTGATCCATGTTAAATGTTTTTGATCAAAACCCACTTATTTTTACAAGAAATAGTTAGGATGACGTGCTGAGAACCTCTGCCTAATGCATCAGGGAGAAGCACACACTACTCACACAAAGGGAAAGATCTCCCCTTCCTTACTCCTTGAAAGTTCCATTGATTGCCATCACCTTTCCCTGGATTTCCCCCTCCGAACTAGCAGCAGAACAAAGACTTATTCCCAGCCGTGGTGATATACACCACTCTGCAAACACAGGTATAAATCCCAGTAGCTTCATTCCTCACTGCAGTCACCAACATAGAAAGTGAGCCAAGGAGAGCGATCTGAGGAAGAAGCACCCAGCACCCATATTATGATTTCCCTGAGCTGCAAGAAGTGAGCAACGGTATTTTCCATGCAGGAATAGCCTCAAAACATTAGGAACAGAGCCCGCTTTTTGCATGGTCCCACACTGAACACAAGAGGGTAAGACCCACAAAAGGACTCCTTTACATTTGCTTGCCACCAGCCATATCAACAAGCCCAAAGATGATGAAGCCTCAAGACCAGTCTCCACAACAGCCTGGAAGCTCTGTGAAAGCATGCGAAGCTCCTGGCACTGGGTACCTTCCAGATCAGCCTTTCCCTCTGCTTTCAATCCACATTTCTTATTTTGGCCCAGTGGCGAACACAACTGTGTTTGCTCATGCAGAACCAGTCCGAGCTTGAGAAACTGAGGATGAGGTGTGATACTGTCGAGCCTCCAAAGAGCCTGAGGGATTTGTTAGTTTGGAACAGAGGTGAAGAAAACTGAGGTGGAGAAGACAAACCAGGAGTTCAGTCCTTCCTCCCACAAGCTTCCCATTAAAACCATGACATGCAAAGAGAAGTTCACTCCATGGCAGCCTCTGGGCTGGGGCAGGATGGCTCTTGCTGGTCACCTCCAGGTCTGCTCCCTCTAGAAACAACTGGGGTGTCACTCCCCTGCCTGATGGGCTGGCTGCAATGCTCACAAGCAGAAGGGGATCTCTTTCAACATGGCACATCACCTACGTTTTAGCCTACTAGTGGCAAGGTTAAAGCTGATTTGATGGCCTTGAGGTCTACTTCTCCCAGCTGTGCAACCCTATTCCCATGGCATCTGCAGGCTACCCAACCAAATCACATCCCTCCTGCTCAGGATAGCTCCTTCACCCATCCCTCTCCTCTTTCTGCCAGAGCCAACCCTTCCAGCCTTCCACAATTTACCTTTGCAATTGTCCCTAACTCCTGCCTGGTTTAGATGCCAGGAACTGGGGATAAATACTCCCTTTCATTCCTATAGCAAAAGAAACCATCACCTGCTTGAGTTGTGGCGTGCCGCATGCAGAGGCAGCTCAAAAATCACACAGTTTTTCCCTAAAATAAGAAAGAACCAAAACCCAAACCCCACCAGCTCAGTGCATTGCAGGTTCTTATCTGATCTGCTCAAAACTTTCTCAGCCCTGCCAACTCCCCAGCATCCTCCTTTGGTGCATGTGTCTTAGATTATCATTCACAAGGGAGTTCACTGTGTTCTTCCAGTTTCCACGTCCTTTTCTTACTTCTGTTCTGTATTCCCAGCACCTTTTGATCAGTTAATACACTGAACACAAGAAATGGCAACTGGATAAATCAGCAGCATCCCTTGTCCAGTTACCCACCCCTCCCCATTCTAACCACATCCAGATGCTTCAATGGAAGCTGCAAGGAAGTCCATTGGGGATAGTTATAAAATTTAAAACACACCCAATTCCACTCCCCCTGTTATCAAGTTGTAATATTTCCCCTTTTAGCATCAAATACATACGTATTTGCAATGCACAGCCCTCATCCCAATATAGCAGGGAAGGAGCGGAGCTGGACATTCACAGTATGTCCAGACCAGACATGACACAAAGCTAGGGCCAAAACACAGGAAAATCTGTGGGATGAGAGCCTGCAGGACCTTGTCCACACAGAATAACCCCATTCCTAATCTTTTCCATTATCCAGGTTTCCCTGGACCTGTTCCACTGGGATTTTTTCTTTTTGAAAGCTGGCAAGCGCATGGGATTCCCAGATCACACATCCACCATGTACCATGACATTAGTGCTTCCCCATCACTGCCGGTGGCAGCCTGCATGCTGCATTGCTTACGGTGTCAGTTTGTTGAAGGCCTCTGTGATTGATTTACAGGCAGTTCCTTCTCTTCTGGCATTGACAGCCTGTGAGCCTCCAATTCACAGCAAATATTCCTGACCTTAATCCATAAATTCATCACCCTGCGCTTAAATATCATACCATTCCTATTGCTCCACCTCTCCAACCCTTCTCCTCTGGTGATGCCTCCCAGCAGCACACTCCTCCCCTCTGCAACAGCTTCCCTAATGGAGATATTCCTTAAGATCAGCCATCAGACTCCACCTCACCACATCTTTTGTCCTGACAGCTCTCCAATCAACAAAATCTGTCACGTCTTTCAAGCAGTTTAGATCAGCTTTAAAATCTTGCCTTAATCCCTATTTTCTATGCCTAAACTGATCATGTGCCCCAGTAACAAATACTTGGGCAACCATGGGTAAGATAGCTGCTTTTTTCTAGCTAGAGGAAAGACAGAGAAGCTTACAGAGCTGTCATGTTTAACTAATCCAAGGCACCTAAATTGAAGCAGCATCCCATCCCACTTCCCCATCTTTAGCAATCTTTTCTCTAGGATTCATTGCGAAGCTTTTCCTGCTATTCAGGTCAAACCCAAAGGTCTGTAGTTACCCATTACCACTAAGTCTTTTGTTACAGTCACTATAAAAACACAATTAAAGCTGGATTATGGCACACTTATGCGGAACAGTATCTTAATCCACAAATGGCCCTGTGGAAGCCACATTCGGAGTCAAACCCTAACTGGTGCAAATAAGAAAGCTGGAATTGAGCCCAGAGGAGATTAATACAACGGAACCTCACTAATTCACACTGAAGGCGAGGAAACCACATGGAATATTTCAGCCTGAAAGGAGTAAGAGAAGTACAAATAAATGCATCACAAAAGACTCTCCTTTTCAATTTCAAGTAGCTATCTCAGAGCAAACATCCTGGTGCAATGAAATGAGAGGAGCATGCTATATATAGCTAATGAAATCTTGCTAACATTAGCTATGGCTACAGCATCTGTTACTAAATCTTGGCTGAGGAGTGTAGATAGACCACCAGGTTTCAAGAG
Source organism: Neopsephotus bourkii (assembly GCF_033783945.1). Classification (NCBI taxonomy): domain Eukaryota; kingdom Metazoa; phylum Chordata; class Aves; order Psittaciformes; family Psittacidae; genus Neopsephotus; species Neopsephotus bourkii. Next base: position 7,879,673 of record NW_026902223.1, read on the forward strand.
AGCTTATAAGAAAAGCAATTTATTGAAGCGAAGCTTTGTCAGCTTTTATTGTACATAACTACAACATTAAATTGAGGCTTCGTATTTACTGCTGTGTCATCTCAGTAGGCAATTATTATCAGTGCCTGAGGCCAGATCCTCAGGTGATGTAGAAGCCTGGAGCACCGGTGATTTCACTGACTCTTTATTCCTCTTTGGGAAGTTTTCAACCAGCACAAAGGAAATCATGCCCAAGGCACAGCCACAGGGCTCAGACCTGCTCCCGTGAACTCCAGCTGCATCCAGGGGATGGCTTCTGAGAGGAGATTTTCACCTTAAAAGCACTTTGGCATTTTCCATGCCCTGAGCATCAACCCCAGAGACCTGGTCTGCACAAGCCCCACACACTGCCCCTGATCTGAAGGCAAGGCAGTGCAGGTGCAGCAGAAAATAGCCTGCAGCAGGGCTTGAACTCTCTCCTCAAACTGTGACAGCTTTCCTTGAGCTGTAGCTCCTCCAGGCCTGGTACACAGGGAAAACAGAGAACGGGTGATGGTGTTTCCAATGGGGATCTGCTGATTCAGTGCTAATGTCACACCCTGCTGAGGACCTCACTCAAATATTAACCTTGGCCTCTGCTCAAGACTAAGCCCCTGCCCACCCCAGGCAGGTTTAGACATTCACACCATGTTTGGGTTTGTTTTCCATGGGAGCTGAAGATGGTTTTCCCCCAAGGAGGACCTCTGCCAGCTCTGCACACAACAGACTCTGCCCTGATCTGACATCCAAGCACCCAGACACCCTCACTGCACGCCTGCACCCCCTCCACCTCTGTAAACATCTTCTTTCTATGGCATGGGAGGGGAAGGAAGAGGAAAGTCAGGTGAGAGAAAACAGAAGTCCTAAAGGATGGAGGGTTTCTTGTCTCTCTAATGGGTAGCAAGCGCCTTTGAACAAGGTATTATCTTCAGAGGGATTGGATTACCGTGCATCACCCCTTCTCCTTCCTCATCGAGGCAGGGAGGCACAGCAGTGTAGATCCCTGGCAGAGCTCTGCAAGTGTTTGGCCTGCAAGGAGGTGACAAGGCCAGCAGGAGGGAGCTTGCCTTGACATCACTGAGCTGCTGCCTCTGGGCTTAGCAGGCGCCCGCAGCCTTCCCGATGGTGGGAATGCTGACACCCTCCTGCTGCTTAAACCCAACACAATGAGCCATTGGGGCTGCAGAGAGGAGGAGAGCAGCATCCTACTCCCGTGAGCAAGGTCTATAGTGGCAGCACTGCGGAGGGAAGAGATGGACGGGATGGAGCTGGTCCTGCACATGGGGCTTTGGGAGCTCTGCAGCTCCTGGGCACAGGAGTCACACAGTAGTGCTGGTTAGGCAGCCCTGATGAGGATCCCATTGCACAGTACAGCACTGCTACTGCCAGCACCCCCAGCAGCATCCACACACAGCCCCAGCCTGCTCTGGTGGATGCCCAGCTCAATACAGCCTCATGCTCCCCCATCCAGGAACATTAATACCAGTGGTGTCCAGTGATCCTCAACCCCTGCTCAGCTTTCCAGTCCTCAAAGGCCTCCAGCAACTATATTTCTGCCACAATAAAGACCTCAGACAAAGTTGCCACCAGAAAACATAAGCAAAAATGCCCAAGTCTGGGAGCCAAGAAGAGATAAGACCAAAACCAACCTGCAAAGATCTTTCATATGACAAATCTCCCTCAGATAAAACCCTAAAGCTAGTGATCTACCCTGTCGCTGTAGGGTTTCAACAGCCATGGTTGGAAGTCAGGAACAGCCCTATTCCAAGTCCCTCACTACTGGAGCAAATTCACACCAAGAGATGAACTCAGGAGAGCAGCCAAATTGCAGGGAATAGCACTGCCGCACCGGGACAGACACTACATCATCCCAAGACATGATGCTCTGAGTCTGGATCCTTTTGGGGACAGAGAGGGATAGGCTGTAAGATGATGTGGAACAGAGCTGGAGACCTGGGGACTTAGCTATCCCAGCACAAAGCAGTAGAACCAGCCAGTGCTCCTACCACAAATGGACTATCCTTGTGCACCTAAGAGCATCAGCTCAAACTGAGCGCAGCATTCATTTCTGAGGCTGATTCTTGCCTGGCAAAGCCTTACACAAGAGAAGCAAGGAAGACAAGGCCACAGGTAGGTTGTTGAATCCACTCAGGCATAAAGCCAGCTGTGGCATTCACTTAAATGCAGGAGAGGCACAGCAAAACTTCTAGTCCCTGACAATACCTTGTAGGCACCTAACTATCCTTCCTCATCATGGGGCTGAGCAATAGCAGTCAATAACTATCTGACACCTCAGAATATCTATCTGCACTTAGCTTTCAAGCGACTTAGACAATGCCTGCCTCACAGGACCCCGTCCGTTTCTTGTGCCAGTTTTCTCCCTCCAATTTCACACTTAATTAAGTCCCCGGATCAGGCCTCAGGATGGAGCTCACCAGCCCAGCAGCCAGAATTGATGTCCTAGCTAACTGCTAGGGCCTGAGCAAGGAATAAAACAGGAAAAACGGGAGCGATAACAAGAGGGAGGGAGGGAGAACAGGGAAAGCTGCTTTTATTTCAGGGTTAAAAGCTTAATCTACTAAGGTAGTATTACCTGAGAGGGAAAGGGTCTCTTATCCATGTGATAGTACTGACACAGCCTTGGTTTAGAAGCTGTAACATCATTCCAAGAGAAAATTATGTCAACGAGTAACTTTTCTTCAGAGACAATGAAAAGGAAAGAGGACTCAGAGGGGAGACAGCATGGGATGTAAAGGAGGGCTGAACAGTGCTCATCTGTGGAGGAGACATGCTGAGCGCCTGATGAGGACCAGTGCAGAACCAGACATCAGTAACAGGAGAGCCTACAAGGGCTTAGTGTGATGAAGTGCTCAAAAGCTTAGGTGTTTCCTCTGAATTTAATCCAAACTCCTTCAATTTAGGCTGAACAGGGCAGCAAACCCCAGGAGCTAAACCCTTCTCAGGAATGTCTGCAAGTTCCTGTTCCCCATGGAAGCATCACCAGAGGGCTTAGTTTTATTGCTGCTATTTGGCATTTCAATTTCCAGCATGGTCAAACCCAGCAAGCCCAAAAGGAAAGACAGAGCAGAGCTAACAACATTTCTGAGCATCAGAAAAGGCTGAGTTCCGATTCACACTGATGATGTTTCATGTCTGCCTTATTCTGGACTCACACAAGTGGGTCTTCACAGTAAGACAAAGACTACATCCTCTCTTTGGAGCTATTCAGGCAAGTAAGAAGGCATCTTCCAACACACCTCAAAGATGCTGGTAGCTTGTTGATGAATAAGGAAACAAGAAAGGACTGTACAGGTTTCCAAAGTCCTTTGCTGGCTGTGTATACAACTTGTATGTGTGCACTACCTGTCTGGGACAACTTAACATCAGGCTGTCCTTTACCCCCAATGTAACTGGAACTAAAGCATTACAGAAGGTGACTGAAGCTCCTCCACTAGCAACTCCCAAACCCTTTTCACCATTTCATTTATTTCCTCAGCTCCCCCTAACATGGTAGATAACATGAACGGGATAACACATGCTAAGTGCTGCAAACACTCATCATCACCACTCTACATCACCTTTTTCATCCTTTGTGATTCTGTTTTCTTCATCTATTGAAATGTCACAGCAGTGACTTTAGAATCCTTTGGTATCAAAGGTCTGAGGCATGGCCAGAGCACATTCCTGGCCTCAAAGTAAGGCTACAGATTCTGGTACCAGACACTTGTCCAGAAAAGTGGGAAAGTCTTCTTCATGGCAAGTAATGAGGTGGATTTAAGCTACCCACCTGCCCTAGGGCTATGAAGGGCCTTTCGGTTTGGTATGTCTGAATTAACAGGCAGAGAAAGAGAGGATGGATTAGAAACTGTGATAACATCTGGCCCTTCAAACAGGTTTTGCTATCAAGCCTCTGCAGTGGTACCTTTTCTATCTGTTCCTATTGTTATCTGTCCATCCTCAGCCATACAGAGGTGGTATCTCAGCATACGGGAAGCATTAAGCCATGACCTTCTCAGTGTGGCTGCCACAAGCTACACCTTCCATCCCAGAGCTCACTGGTACCCAGAAATCAAGCACAGCAAATTTCCAATACAAAATTGCCGTGAGGTGTTGACAGCAAAGCACCTTCCAAACCCTAAAATTCACAGTAGCTGGAAGGGCTGGGAAAGAACATGAAAACTACCTCATAATTACCTCAGGAATTAAAGGTCTGTTTTTTTGCTTTTGAAGCAAATGCAGTGACAAAGACCATTTAGCACCTAAAGCAACACTGACCTGCCTCCACTGGTTCGATGCAGACAGGCATTTGTCTTTTTTGAAATCAGGGAAGGCTTAGAAATACACAAACCAAACCCACAGACCTGCCCCCAAACTGGGAAGGTTAATGTTCCTTGCAGTTCCCATGTGAAGACAACGGGTAGGAGTCCCCAGCACTGATTACACCCAGGGGATGATTCTAGCAAACCCCATCACAGCTATTATCAGGAGAAGTGCTCTGATCCAGCAACACGAGTTATTTACACAGCAGCTGAACAGCTCCACATGAACTGCACACAGTCCCTGTGTGAACACCACAGTGTTCTGACTGGGAACTGTGGATAAACCCAGGAAATCACTCACCACAAAGCCACTACAAATCTCTGCAAGAAGCCTGAGTCTGGCTTCACATCACCGCTCCATCGGAGGCAAAGAGGCATCGATTACTGCCCCATAGGCCAGATCCCCTGAAGCTACAGCAAGAACCTGATGCTGCGTTAGATTTCTGTGCAATATACTGTGCTTCAACTGCACTCCCATACACAGGGAGCTGTGTGCTTATTGCTTTATTTGCCTGCCTGTTTCTAGAGGAGGGGGGAAGCTTCTCTGCAAGCCACCGCCTTTCTCCTGACATTTGGCTTTTGTGAAAGCAATTTTGGATTGAGCCTCACACAATAATTCTCACCGTTAACGCTTTACTCCTTTGTCTCCCTGGACACATTGGCAAATTCGCTTCAAGCTAACGCATGGATTTAGCAGGGTATGAAGGGAGCAGTTAGCGCAGCGAGACAGCTGGAGATGGAAACACGCGGTTGTGCCACAGGTTTTAATTGTTTCTGCTGTCAGAAAACAACCTCAATACAGTAGCTCATAATATTTCCTGCATAAAATCATCATCATAAAATCCCTGCATGGGATCCAGCCACTGGCAACTCAAACCCCACATTCTGTATTACATTGAAAGTAAGCATCCATAGGATTTTGCCTTGTCCCACCTGCCTGCATGGAAAGCTTTCACTCAGGCACTCTGTTCTTTGTTGCCACCAAGAATTCACACCTCATATCAAACTGCCTTCAGAAAAGAAACATTTCTAAGATCCCAAATAAGCTTATTTTGTTTTTAGACTGTAACATTTGGCACTGCCACGGCAATTCTAGCCAGAAGATAAGAGCATCTCCTTCACACTCTACAGAGCGTGTCACATTTTCAGTGTGAATTACTGCAAGGACTCCTGCCTGCATCCTTGGGCACGTACCCCTCTCTCTTCAGGATGAACCTGAATTTAAGGACATGCAGATAAGACTTTCCACATTTTTGGAAAAATCTGGACCCAACGCAGGCACCTAACTATTGCTGCCGCTGTGCAAGACATGGGCTCAAATCCCCTCTGGTGGGGAACTGGATGGAACAGACCTCTCACAGCTCTGTAGATGTTGGCTATGAAGGGAACAGGCTGCAGCAGCATTGCAATATAGCAGGGGTGAATCTACAGGGAGGCTGAAGAAGTGATGAGCACCTACCTCCAAAAGGCAGATGGGCTGGGAACCGTACACAGAACCCATCTAACCGCAGGGCTCAATACCAGGGGACCAGAGGGTTGGACAGAGCTTTGGGTGACATGGTCTAGTGTGAGGTATCCCTGCCAATGGCAGGGGGTTGGAACTGGATGATCTTAGGGTCCTTTCCAACCCGAACCATTCTGTGATTCTATGATTCATTGTCTTACACAGGCTAAATTCAACCCCAGGCCATGCAGGAGGCTATTGCAAAGCTAGGAGAGAATCAAAACCACCAACATACAATGGTGCAAACCTGCCCTAACACAAGCAAGGCTCAGGCTGGAAGAGAGAGCTGAGCCACAGGACCCTGGGGAGCTATTGCCATTCAGTGTACTTGAACAGGAAGAAATGTGCTGAACTTAAACCCAAGTGGAACACTACAGGGGTCACACTGGGTATATTATTCCAGCAGGTATTTTGAGAACTGAAAATCTGAGCAGAGCAAAGTATACAAACAAGAATCAATCACAGCCACAAATCCAAGCATTTGAACTTAGAACCAGCTTTTTGTGTGTGTGCGTTCATAAATCAAGTAGGGAGAAGTAAAATCTTTGAAGATTTTCACAGAAAATATTATTATGGGTTCAAATAACATAATAACAGAGCAAACTTCATGGCTAGAATTGAACTTTTTGAACATATGCTGACGCAGAGGGTGGGAGCAATCTTCCAGTTTCCCTGATTTCATCCAGCCAGCCATTTTACTGAACTGGTGTAGGGCAATACAGAAGGTGGCCTGTGAGCCCAGAGGAATAAAAAACCATGGAAAGCTTGGAAGAAGGCCTCTCCTTAGCACAGGCTGGGAAACAGCCGCATCCTTCAGCTTCACAGTTAAAGAAGGATCTCACACTAGTTACTAATGGGCATTTACATCGGTGGTATCCTCCCTCTCCACACATTTGCTCCTGTTGCTCTGTATGTTTGAATGCAAGAAACCTGCTTGTTAACAAAGTACTTGGCCATCCTCTGCTAGGGGAGAGGACAGTGACACACTCTGCAAGAGTCACAGGAGTGGGTGACCAACGTCCAGCCAGCACCAGTGTTATGGTCCCTATGGGGCAGGTGAGCACACAAGACTCCCAGCACTGCAAAGGGAGATGCTCACCCATCATGATCCCTAAAACTCCACAGTGTCAAATGCTCTCATTTCTGGTGAGGATCCCCTTCCCTGCTGATGCCGATGAAGCTAACAGGGAAATCTATCCCACATTTCAAAATACATTCACTTGGGTCAAGTTTTTTTCCTCAGCAAGAGGAGACAGCATCCAGCATCCTGGGGGTTGCTCCAACACCTTAAGAGAAGTGATTCAACCCCTGCAATTTTCACGCTAATAAACTTCTTTTGCCTCAAAAATGTTAATCTATTTAAAAGGTCACTTATTTAAAGAAAATATTCTTCATGCAAGGTTTCAGAGTGCCTTTGACACTGAATGACATCATGTTTCCCCTGACATCTGAGTCACAAAATGCTCAGAGCAGGATTTCCAAGGCATCCCTTTATTTTCTGTTCCCATGAATTGCGCTCCCACTGTGCTCAATAGGATTATTGCCACAGGCTTCAACAGGAGAAGGGCTGGCAAATGCTGAACACATTTGAAGGCCCTAACCTCAAAGTCAGTATTTTCCAGTCAAGAAAATAGCACTTTGGTTATCAATGAATACGTCAAACAAGAGGCCCATTATGAACAAAGCAGGCTGGTAAATGATCCCAAAAAGAAAAAGAAAGAAATACTATAATGTTCCCTACAGCCTATGGCAGTTCATTGGGATGAATTTGAGCTGGTTTAAGGTGCCTGTTAAGTGAATCAAGAGTTAAAGCAGTAAAGAAGGATGAAAAGGATGCCACAAGGCTGTCGTAGTCTCCTGTGTGCACCCCAAAGCAGGATCAATTCTGCTTATGTCTTCCCTGCTAGATGCTTCCCAAGCAACTATTAAACAACCATTAAACACCTTCGCTTGTTCTATGCCTCTTCCAAACTGTTCTCCAGAGCTTTGCTCCTAACACCTACCAGTTACAGCCCTTCCTGTAATGCAAACCTAGGGTGACACAATGAAGTCCTCCTGATCCTCTTTACAACAGCTTTTGCACTCACAAAGTCTCTTTTCCCTGTTTCCTCTCAGTCTTCTTATCTCTAAGTTAAAACACCAGAATTTCTTCTCTTTCATTGGTCACATTTTCCCAGGTCTTTCTAAGCATCACCTGCAGACTGAGAGCACCAAGACCTTCCTAAATCCCTATTAACTCTTGCTCAAAACCACATTCCAGTGTTCAGAGCCATCAAACTCCTTACACCAGCATTTCCCTTGATTTTCAGGGTTCAGCCCAACCTTTGAGCTAAAATCACAGAATCCCAGACTGGTTTGGGTTGGAAGGGACCTTAAAGCTCATCCAGTTCCAATCCCCTGCTACGGGCAGGGACACCTTCCACTAGAGCAGGTTGCTCCAAGCCTCTGTGTCCAACCTGGGTGGGATGGGGAAGCCACAGCTTCTCTGGACAACCCATGCCAGCACCTCAGCACCCCATTGGCAGTAATCTCACTATTTTCTCCTTCAGTTTTGGCTACAACTAGGACATCTTCTCATTGGTCTGTTTAAGGACATCTTCTCTTTGTACTCTGCAAAAGATGGGTCCATCTAAAGCAGTTTCCTGCAGTTTCACAAGTCCATCTACAACAGCAAGGACATTTCTGATGCAGTTTGGATGTCTCACATGATCACATAAAACCTTCTGGTCAGCACAAAACCAGCCAGGCCTGGATGCACACAGTGACAGCAGGATCAGTGCTCCTGCAGCTTAAAGCCCAGCGCTGTATGCTGGTATTTAAATGGAAGATTCTTTCAGAGCAGCATTAAGGTTTAGGACTTATAACGGAAGAGCTCTAATCCTTTCCAGTAGAGGCCAATGGTGCACATAAGAGTATTAAACTTGGTATACATTAAAATCCTAAACATGTCCAAGTTGCAAGCAGAAATAGATTGCTATCAAAGCCTGCAAGTCAAATATGCTTACTTGAATGAGCTCAAAACCCAGCGTCTGATTCCAGAACTCTTCTCCATACATTGAGAGCTCCAGATCTGCACTGAAGATATTAAATAGCAGCCTCAGTCCTTATCTTTAGCCCATCTGAAGATCAAAGAGAACTGGAAACAAAAGCATTCCTAGGCATTGAAGTGATACATTTGCAATGAGTTCCTCCTATTATTCCACACACAGTTGGGATTTTGGGGGGAAGGAAGGCGGTTTTGGCAGCCAGTTAAGAAGTGAGGATGGAAACACATTTTAACACATTTTAATACTAATTTCCTTCCCTCATCTCCCACTTCCTGCTCATCGAAATCACCGAAGAGATCCATGAAATTACAGGAGCTACAAATCCTTTATCCACAGTTTGCAGTGGTTGACATGCAAGGCCCTTAATATGGAAATAAACTGGGCTGGGCATTTTTTGGTGTTGTTGAAAGCAGCACAGAGCGTTATTGCTCAGCACATAAGCGGCAACAGCGCAGCCTGTGGGATGGTCCAAACCCTTCATTCCTGCAGCCAGGGCAGCTTCCTGAAGCACCTCTTCCAGTCTAACCCTGAGCAAGAGGGAAGGGGCCGCTCCTCAGCTGTAGGCAAGACAGTGACATGGCTGAGAAGTAAATTCAACCTCAAACCATCTGCCATTTGAGAAATGATGTCCCTTGATCATGAATTAGTGTCAAGGCAGCTGGAGAGGGATGAAGCCAGGAATGAATGAGCAAAAGAGAGCATGGAAGAGGGAGACAGAGAAACAAGGGGATGCTCCAGAGGCTTATGAGAAGCATGCCAGTGAAGAGCCTGCGCACACAGCCATCTCCTTCTCAAAGCCTGTGTTTGCCAAAAACATAAAGAGACCCTGATCCCGAGAAATGTTCCTGTCTGCTGGCTCCTAGAGATAAGGAAGTGATATTTCACAGTCTGACACTAATCATATTTGGGCATATTAAGTAAGGACGGTCCAGGGGCTTTCTCTGCAGCACACATATTCCAAGTTCAAAGCGAGAGCCTCAAAAATCCTCTTAACTCAGAAACACAAGACAAAGAGAGAAGAGAGAAAAGAAAGGGAGGGAGGTGCTTGGAGGGGGGAGAAGAGTCATTATCTTGGTATTGTTCTCCCTACCCAGCCCCGACAGTGATGTCTGCTGCAGATGGGGGGAGATGCTCCCCTCTTTTCCCCCTCATCCATGAAACAGAACAGGAGACTTGCTAATGCAATATTCCATGGCTGTGATTTACACATCCCAGACTTCACTCCCTCTAAAGGTACAACAGCCACTACGGAGCCAGCTCCTGGGGTGAAATCAGTGAAATTATCCCCATGGGAGACCCGGCCCTACAGCAGGAAATTGCTCACCTGGCTCTGCTGCTCGGGCTAGCAGAGGTCACTGTCTGCCTCTCTGGCCTTGGCTCCTCATTCCAGTCTGCTGCCCAAGGCAAAAACACAACCTTCACTGCAGCCTGAAGCTGGTGGCCTCCTTTACAGGGACCTAAAGGCCAAAGCACAGCTAAAGGCAGACTGGGATGGAGAGCCAGATGAAAACATGTCCCAGTGTGGACCAGCACAGCGCATCCCATGGTCAACCCATCCTCAGCTTCTCCCCCCTCCCCGGGCTGCTTCACACCATTGCAGCTTTGGCAACTACCCACAAGTAAACACCTCTAACAACTCCAGTCAGCAGAGGAAAGCTTTATCAAATGTAGCCCTCTCTGAAATAACAGTCCTTTGTAAACTCAGCCCCTGCATCTCTCAGTGACAGCCCAAGCGCTTGGCTCAACCACATCCCATCTGCAGGGCTCAGCAAGGGATGGGCCAGGGCAGACAAAGAAGGCAGAAGTTTCAGTAAACAGTATATTAAGAAGCGAATCAGTCTGGAGCAGATCCAGGGAGGTCACTATGCAGAATCTCAACATTATCCAGAATGAATGCTCCAACTCCCCTTTTGCCAAATTGTATTTTCAGTTGGAGACTAAACTACTTTAAATGAAGAGGACGGAATAACCCCCATATGAACTTTATTTGTTCCATCGGTGACGATTCCCACAGATTGCATCTTGCATTCTGCCATACAAGCAAACATAGAGCCCAGCCAGCTGCTTACAGCATAAGGTGAAGCTCTCACAAGGAAAGGATGTGCCACAAGTCCTCCCCACACCTTCCAAGCTCTTCTGAACACCTCAGATTAAGCCCTGCAGACTGATTCAACTGTGGAATAACTCTGGGAAAGTTGGAACTGCTCAAAGAACCCATTCATTTCACTGAGATTAAGCAGCTACAGTCGACTGGTTTAGGAGCACCACAGTTGGTGCTGGTCGTGCTCACTAGGGTTGGGCCACAACCTCCACCCCACACCTAAAGGAAAACTAACCCGGACTTTAGGAGCTATACATCAGGATTTCACATATTCCCCGGTCAAGTCTAGGCTAATCCAGCAACACAACATCCTCCCCAGAGCCCACACTGCTCATTCCCATAAATCTGGGTGTGTAGCAAAGCACTCTGAAAGGTATGACCTAAATGTTTTTCCCAATGGGAAAACTCCCCCCTACACCAAGCTTATTACATTGCACAGTGCCACTCACATGCTGACCGCACTCATTCGACAGGTCAGCATTTCTCACATCAGCTCCTCCCATTCCAAAGATCCTGGGAACTGGAGTTTTTCAGGTTAAGGATGACTTTGGTTTTATGGTTTTAGTTCCCAGAGAAAATGCCTTATGCCTTACAACACTGAAAGGAAATCACCATCTAGCATCCTATTCCTCTATGGAAGACATGCCCTCGGCTGGCTAGTGACACCACCAATTTCACATAGCCACACACCAGAAGGCCACAAGGAGCCCACTGGTCTAATCCCACTCAGAAAAGACTACTGCTTCTTTCTGTTTAAAACCCTACAACCTGAACTTTGCTTCCTAGCAAGATAAGGCTGCTCACAGCCATTCCTATGATAACATCCTGGGATACATCCCTCCTCCTTTCTCCTTCCCTGTTCATGCAGCAAACACTCCAACGCTGTACCCTACAGTGAGCTCTGAGCACCTTCTGAGCTCCTTTACAGTTCTGCTCATCAAGTGCAAAATCAGTTGTACTGAAACCCAACCTCTTTACAGCTCCACGGAATGCAAGGAATGAGATTAAAAGGGATTAAGTGCTTCTTGTAAACTATGAGGCTTGATAGCTCAGTCAGGCATCGCCTTAACATGTCCTCCCCTTTGTTTGAGTAGCTACTACCCCCCAGCTCTTCTGAGTACGAAGGTTTGTAGGGATGAGCCATATGCCATGCAATCAGGATTTCATTTCTGCTCATTGTTCACACAATATGGAATGCTCTTTTGGATGTTTGCAGGTTGATGACATTTTCCTGTATCTTCAAGCAAGACTGCGTGTTTAGTGTGAACAGCCTGGAGGGGGGAAGAAAGCCTTAGATCTGACTGGAACGGATGCTGCATCCAAACTTCCCTCCAGTTTAAGCAGGAAAGAGTTTCAGAATTAGGTTATTCATTACTATAACAGGGATCCAGGCAAAGCCCATTCACAAGGTCCAGATGCCCTAAGAAATGGAACACAGGCTTTTGGTTTATACTTTCTAGGCATCTCAGATCGAGTGTTCATCTGCATTGCAACAGGATCCATGTGGTTAATAAATACAACCAGTTGTACCAAATAAAATGCATGTATTTTATGAGATGTCAGAGGAACAGCTCTTTTCCAGGGGCCTGTTCCAGTGACTCTTACTTGAGCAGAGACTTGAGGATTCCACAGCCCCTGCCACACCACCAAGGTATCTGCATGACAGACTGTCCCACACCAGTGACAAATGGGGGAAGCATATAGAGACACATGAGCCTTGAGTGGAGCTGATCCCAGCACTGCTCCCTCAACTCATCTTCATCCTATTCTACACGTTTAGCTGGGATGGATACCTCTGCTCTCCAGCCTGGGGATGCAGCATTATCCCACCTCACTGCTGGAAAACCTTTTCATGACCACGATGTATGCTCTGGGATCCCAAAACCAGAAATGTTACTTTTAAAAGCAATATTCCCAGTGGCAGAACCAGAGACACCATCAGCCTTGGCCACCTCAAGCACTGTAGAATATCTATGCACTCACAAGCACCCCACATACCACCTTCTCATGTTATCTCCACCATAGCAAAGTATCAAATCTAGCCAAAGCATCCTTCCCTTGAATTCAGCAGAATAATGCTGGAAAGGCACAACCCCTGCAATGGATGGATTAACACAATCAGAGGTAATTCAATTCATGTTTAATCTGCAGCTAATGACTGCAGGTTCCCTCCAACTCTCAGTCCCCTTCCCATTTCTCACTGCTGAATTGCTCCAGTTCGCAGTTGAAGCTCTTTGCAGTAGATTAGTTAACATTATGTTTTTATTAAAGCTGAAGTTAATATCCTTATTCTCTAAAGGAGACCACTGGGGTTGCTGGAATTGGTTTCCCCCCACTTCAGCTTTTACCTAAGAGCCTTCTCCGCTGAGTTAGGAACAGAGCCTGCAGCCCCCAGCTGAAAGCTTAAGGGAGCCCCAAACACTTACCTCTGAAATGCTTATTTACATTGGAATACAAAAATCACTCTGCTGGATCAGAGCAGGGCCTGTCTGCCCGGTATCCTGCCTCTGATGGTGGCCAGCTGCTCCAGAGCACTGCTGCTCATGGCTTGCTGTGAAAGCTTTACCGGTAGATACGCTTTCTTCCCTACATCACATTATCCACAAGAAAGCAGCCTGCTGCCCACAGAAAGTGTTGGCTTTGCAATGAAAAAACCCAAGGTCTCCAACCTGAATGATTCTGGATTTTGGACATAATGCTTTCCATTTCCTCATCAAAGAGGGTGGCTTTTGGGTGAAGAGTCCCAGTCTGGGGGGGGAAAGATGTTCTGTGAAACGCTGTTCATATTCCTCAGTATTAACCACATTCAGAAACCCTCTCTACAGAAATCCCCTCAGCTCTGAGCTGAAGAAATCCTCAAGAACTGTCAGGCAGAAAATTGTTGCACCAGTTTCTCCACAGCAGCTTCTCCTGAAGCCCACAAAGGCAATGGCTGCAATTCAGTGAAGAACCACGTTTCCTGTGCGTTACTGAGCTTGGCTAAACTGACTCAGAGTCATTCAAAGGGGTCACGGGATGCAGTGGAGTGCTGCTGGATACCTGACAGAGGAGGTATCATCTTTGCCACAGGCCGTGCCCTAGACAAGCAGTTCTGAACTAGCCTGTGAATAACAAGGGCTTTAGTTACTGAGCTCCCACAGGCAGCTCCTGATGCCCATTCACAGCCAAAGCTCTGCTTCTTCCATGCCACTTCAGAGCTTTTCTCCTGGCTCCTTTCACACTTTCCTTCCCCATCTCTGCTCATGGCAGGACTCATGCATATTACGCCCCTATTCCACAGACCAGTACTGCAAACCATCAAGAAGTGTAGCTCAAATCAACAGATTTCTATTTTGAAGCTATTCTATGGAGGATTTCCATCCCTATGCCAAGAACTCCTCAAGAGCTTCCTGCTTCCCTTTCTGCTCTTCACACACTGCGTTTGGGATACCAGAATAGGAATCACACTGTGCCAGATATCTGGTGTCCTTCACACTGATGTAAATCACAAAAACACTCCTATAGCATCAGCTACCACCCTGATGTGAGCCCCAAACCAACACATGGCATGCCCAGTCATCCCTCACGGCTGCTCCTCCTGCTGCTGGAGCTCCTTCACCCTCAGTTGAATGCCACACAGCTCAATGCATTGCCTCTGACTACAGGCACATGGATTTAACCCCCAGCCCATCCCTGGCAAGCAGGAAGGGTGTCAGGACCATCTTTATGTCCTAGGACACCATACAGGGAAATGTATTCATGAACAGTGGGAGCCCATCAAGGAGAAGCAGCAATCGGCAACACAGCTAGGAAAAAAAGGAGCGAAGAGAGCAGAGGCATTATCATCCGGGGAGATTTAGGAGACAGCTCCAAATCCCACTGGGATCATATATTCAAGTTCATCTCTTCAATCAGGAGAGCTAGAAATTGCCTTTTAAAAAAAAAAAAATTAATGCTGAACTGTCAAATAAGCGTGAGATGAGGCTTGAAGAAACAGCCTCATTTCTCTGCGCTGTCTGTGCAAGGCACTGATGCTGCTACATCGCACCAGGACACTTGTGAGCATCCTTCCTGCAGAGCCCTAGGGCTAACGCAGGGTGTGCAGTGAGCAGGGCTCGCCAAAAGGTGGTGGGGAGCATCTCTCTCTAGAATGGATTCTGATAGAGGAAATAGTATTTTTCAACCCTAATGTTCATTTTTACAGAACTTCTTGCAATTTAATCAAAACACAGGGGAGGAATGGATCAGTTCTATGAACTCTTAAGGGGTTGTTGGCTTGTTTCCTCTCATTCAATACTCGGACTCTGAGAGATGCTGCAACCTGAAAAACACTGCTTCACCAGTGAAAACGGCAGTAACTGCACAGAAAAGAGCATGGCAGGGTGGTGGAACTGGATGACCTTAAGGCCCTTTCCAACCCAAACTATTATCTGACTCTATGGTGACAGGCTGTCAGATCCCTTCCCACCTCCACAACCACAGCTACCAGGCCAGGAGGGCTCCTCTTTGCAGTCCATGCTGGCTGCAGCTTTGACTTGCTCTCACCATCCAGAGCTGAGTCACAGTTCAAGTCCCAGGTTCCAAGAGGACCACAAGGAACCAGTGACTTACGCAGCAACTCTGCCTCTGAGCCCACATCAGATGCGTATCCCAGCACCAGCCATAGTGGGGCTCTGCCTCTTTCCACCCTGCCACTCCTGTGCACCATGGGTTTTTTAATTAACCTTGGAACAGCAAAGGGTCTTCTTTTTCTTATTCCCCTTTTTGCCAAACACACTCATATTTTACAGGGCTGGTGACAAGCTAATTAACTTAATTCTTCTGACACCTCTCTGGGATGAGGGTAGGGTTGGCTGGCTCTGCAATGCAGTGTTGGGCTAATTAAAAAATAATTACTACTTCACCAAGGACAAGAACAAGAAGTTAATTAAAAGACTGAGGTGTAGCCTTAATGAAACTCATCAGATTGTATTCGTTCCGATGTCCCACAGCCAAATTCCCTCCATTAGAATATAAATCCACGCTGGCTCCTTCCTCACAAGTGTTTGCAAACAGCATCCCCTCTCCCCCTTCCCTGACAGCAATGATATCAATCGTCTCATGAACAAGAGAGTGAACTTAGACTGAGATTTCACACACCCTCAGGAGCTGAAGGGCAAGATATGGATCTCCAAATACTATCTGGGATGATTTGCAGTGCCTCAAAAGCCATGTGCTGCATGCGGGCTATACCATTTGCTCTTACTGTAGATAATGCGGGAGCAGAGTGGTCCTGCAGCCAGACAGGGAATGCCTCCTCCCAGACAGCATCCTGAAACACTGGGAGAGGGATGCAGGATAGGAGATCTCCTTGGGGAAAAGGAGGTTTTACCTGAATAAAACTGACCCCTGGTCCAGATTCAGACCTCTTGCTACATCATTAAACAAGCTGGTATAGTAACCAAGCAAGCATTAGCTAGGGATGAAATCCTGCTCAGGAGCAGCTTGGTGTTTCAGGTTGACTTAAGCCCTTTCACAAGTTCAGGTCAAATGCCTCTAATGCTTCCATCAAGGGAAAAACCTGAAATTAGATTTCAGATGGTAATTCACTTCCCAATGAGCAGCAGATGCCCCACAGTTGAACTATGCCACATTTTCCAGAGGCAACGAACACAGGTTTTTAAACCAGAGTATTGAGGCAAGAGCTAAATTAAAATGTCCCTGGCACAAATATTTACTGGTTTTGATAAGGATAAAAAACACTGGGGGTCAGACCAACACAAAGAGGATTTCCCCCATATCTTGGTGCCATCATTAACACCAAAATAAACTCTGCAAATCACAAACCACATCGCCATTTATACACGAAGGCACTGTCCCTACATATGTGCCTCATCATAGACTTACATCAGTTCATCTCCCTTGTGGCATGTAAGCTACAGAGGTTTCCCCAGCACCCACCCAAATCCTGCTGGCTTCAGCAAAAGGTCCACGGGATGCTCAGATGTCTCAGCACTTGGTTCATCCCATCAGGGGATGACTGCTCACTGCTGGGAAGCAGAGTTTGTGGATGATCCCAAGCACCAGCTAGATGCAGGGAAGCAGGAGCTGCCAGCACCATGCACAGAGCTTTCTCCAGGATGGATCTAGGAGTCATCAGTAAGAGAGAGGACATGGCAAAGGCACAACTAGACTGGCCATGCTACTTAATGATGAGCTGGAAGGACCTTCAAACCACATACACTTAACAGACCAGCATAAGAGGCATTGGAGTGGAATGATGACAGCTCTCAAACCAGGAGAGAAACTGCATCTGCAGGTGGGATCTGTTATCGAGCACTCTGAACTGCTGGAAGTCCCACAGGAAGAAACAACAGGGTGAAGGGAAGAGGTGGGGGAATGGAGGGGTCCTTACTGGTATCTTCCTGCCCACCAAGCACCAGGGTTCCAGAAGACACAAGCTGCCCTTATCCAGCCTATGCTTCTTGCAGGGTCCAACAAACACTCAGCCCTCAGCAGGGAGAAGGCACACCTCTCCCTGGAGCCCAACAGGCATCTCCACCGCTTACAAACATCAAACATTATCATACATCATACAGGGCACTGTAACAAATGAGCAAGTTTTCAATGGGTGCAGCAAATCATCAAAGGAGAAAGAACCTGCTCAGAAACACAAAAGGGGCCACAGCAGGGAAGGAAAGGAACAATGGGCATAAAGCTGAGAGCCCAGGAGACCAGGCTGCTGCACATCACCATCCTACTGCAAAGGCTCCCTGCTAACAACCACCACGCTCCTCACAGATCAGCTCAGGAGTTAGGGATAATGGGTTATGTATTGTACTCTACTGTGGCACATGGGAAATGGAGACTTTAAAGTGCTACCTCCATCTTCCACTGCCTGGCAGAGAGCAAACATGCCAATCCCTAACAGCATGCTCTGGAGGCAGCAGGGAGCTGATCTTCAGTGAAAGAGAGAGAAGGGAAACGGAGAAGTGATACATGCATGGGAAGTCAGTATGATAAAGCATGCTTTACAACCCTGCCTTCATATTATCCAGTGTTAACATATGAAAGAGTAAAGCTCACATTCCTACTCATTAAACCCTTCTGAGCAGCACCCGCTTTGCCTCTCTGCTGGCAGCACATAGGAAAATGAACTCGGGTTATCTTAAGGGCTCACCGGCATGGTGGAGAAGCTCACACTGCATTCAAGGGTCTTGTACTTGCATGTGGCCAACACAAACCTCAGACACCAAGAATAATATTTTGTCTGATGCTTAAAGAAGGTGCTCCAAGACATCACCTCCTTCCCAGCAGACATAGCAGGCAGGGTACCCTTTCACTTGTCATGCACTGCCTTTCTCTTTCTTCCTCCTTTGGTATCTTCCCAAATCCCTACTTCAAGGGGGTGTGGGCAAAGGAAATGTAGTTCAATGGGGCCCTCTCTTGGCCTAATATGGTAATTTAGCTCTGAAAAACTCATCAACACAAGGATTTTTGTGAATTATTTGAAGATCAGTTCCATATCTTGAACTTTATTGGGATCAAAACGGTTGCTAATGTTCCTGTAATTACTTCTCATGCTGTCTAACTTGGAATCAAGAAAGGTTAATGTCAACTGATCTATTACTACAAGGTGACCCACTCAGTGGATGAGGGAAGAGCCATGTATGTTGCCTATCCAGACTTTAGTAATGCCTTTGTCACCGTTTCCCAAAGCACTCCCCTGGACTGACTGCTCATGTCTTGGATGGGTGTGCTCTTCACTGGGTTAAACCTGGCTGGATGGCCAGGCGCAGAGAGTGGTGGTGAATGGCGTTACAAGGCTCAGGCTCAAGTTGTTCCAGAGGAGGTTTAGAGTAGATGGGAGAAAACAGGTTTTCACCAAAAGGGCTGTCAACCACTTCCCTGGGCAGCCTGTTCTCATGCTCAAGTCACCATTGCTGGAGGTATTCAAATGACATGCAGATGTCATGCTCAGGAACAGGGCTTTGTGGTGGATTTTGCAACCTTGAGTTTACGATTGGACTCAGTCTTAAAGGTCTTTTCCAACATAAACCGTTCTATGGTCTGCAAGGCCCACGTGCACAGTTTCACCCCCTGTTGTCTTTGGTGTGAAATTAAGAACTGCTCAAGCCTACGAATTCAAAAGGTCAAAACCCAGCCCATTTGTGGTCATGGCTTCAGCTGGGGAATAGGAAGCTCAAGTAAACACCTAAGTGCAGCTAAAGATAGTAGTATTTTGGTACACTTCAAATGGGGTGGTGATGCAAGAAGTCAGTCAAACCACCCTGGAAATGCTCAGTGATGGTGATGGGGGGAAGGCTGCAGAACTTTCAGTCTGCTTCAGCACTGGGTGGGAAAACTCCCCATTAAACCAGAAACGCAGTACCTGTAATCTTCAGGGCAGAGGAAAACCAGCCGGGAACGCAAGGAAAGGAAGTTGACTCCTGCTGCAATCAGTGTCTTCCTTACTTGACTTCCCTGCTTAAATATGAATTCATTTATTACTTAATTCAGGTTCACTGAGGATTGTAAAATCCCCCAGCAGCCCTGGCTTGTACCGTCCCACTGGTACTGGGGACACTACCAAGAAAAGTCAGTTCATAGAAGGCAAAGAAAGCACCAGTTGGAAATCAAACCCTTCATCCTAAAAAGGAGCATCAAAGCAATTCAACATCTGAACAGCAGAGTCTGAGCATCAGTGCTACATGAAGAGACTTCTGTCCCGTTTTACTCCACGACAGTACTAAGGGGAAAGCTGCTGTTGCTTTCAACAAGGTTGCTGTTCAGTCAACAAGTCCTCTGCAGGTCCACTGCCCATCTGCGGCAGCAGATACCCCATGGATCATCTCTCCATTCTATCCTTTATGGTCATCAGCATCTATTTCAGAAGTCGTACTACACACCTTCCTAATCCCAATCAACCAGTGGTTGCTTCGTGCTCTGAAGAACAAGAGGCTTTGCCATTTATAACTGCTCAAGCTGGGAATACTTTTATTGTCCATCCAGATGTACAAACTACTAAACCAGCACTCAGCCTGCCCATTAGCTGTGCAATCAACTTAATACCAGACAGGGTCAAAGTAAGCAGAGCTTCAGGGGTTAATCCCAATGCACTATCAAGGTAAATACAAGGGATTCAAATAAGGGAGTCAACTGAAATTATACTATAAATAAAAATAATAATCCTCAAATAAGCTGCTGCCAAAGAGGCAGAGCTTCTGCATCCAATTTGTATCCCATTCAGACAAGTGATGTTACAAAGCCGTGTCCATATATTATACAACTGCAGGAATGTGGCTTTCATTACGTGATTAAAGCACTCCTTGTTATGACACAGCCCATACTGCCCACAGATGTCGGGGCAGCACATACCGCAGTGGGTGCCACGTTGCTGCTGCTAATGGAGGCCACAGCAGGTCAGCAGGAAGCGCCTGCAGCCCCCGGCATGGTGCTGATGGGGCTTAGCTTACACGAGGAGCAGGACTCCTGCAAGACCCTTCCTCCCCAGCCCTGCCAAAGCATTCTCCTCCTTATCAGCAGCAGCAAACCAAACATAAACCAGATGGTCAAGCGGGTAATCCCAGCAAGGAGAACACACTCATGTAGGATGTGAAGGAGAAGGAGCTCGTGTCACATAGGCTCAGCAGTTGTATTCATGTCTTCAGGAAATAGCCTGTGCTCTGCAGACACATCACTCCTCTCCCAGACACTGTCCAAAGTCAGGGGTAACTACAGCAAAACCTGCAGGAATTGGTGGGTTTGTTAACGCTTACTGAGAGGGACTCTTCTTGGAGTGACAGGACAAGGGGTGATGGGTTTAAACTTAAAAGGGGGAGATTTAGGTTGGCAGGGGATACAGGTCTATACGGAAGAAGTTCTTTACCGTGATGGTGAGGCATTGGAATGGGTTGCCCAAAGAAGTGGTGATATGGTCTAACGTGAGGTGTCCCTGCCCATGGCAGGGGGATGGAACTGGATGATCCTAAGGTCCTTTCCAACCCAAACCATTCTATGATTGAAGCAGTAAAAACAGAACCAAGCTCTGGAGCCCTAGCTCAAATACTGCCTTTTTCTTCAAAGAAAATGGTTTGGAGCAAAAGCAGTCAAAAGTGAAATCCAAACTGCCCCAAAATTGTTCTCATGTCAGTATGATGCAAGTTACTGTTCACTTCTCCTCAGAAACTCTTACTTGGTATGTATTAAAAATACATAAAATACTATAAGGATTAAAGTCTGGTTTATAGGTACCATGTCAAGGGAGCAGTCATTTCTATACTCTTTAGATGGTTCAGATACAATGTAAGGCTTATTGTTATTTTAATAGGCATTATAAGTGAAAATGGATTTTTAAACAGTATGTTCCATACAAGTAAAAAGCCATTTTTCAGCAGCCTGAAAGGTTGTTTGGTTTCTCTCCCCCCACACACATCACAACACTAATTGGGTATTATAGATGAAGGCAAGATTCAAAACTGAGCTGAGGCAGAGGTTGGGGTTACACAAACTTGGAGACAGCCGGTGATATCAGAACAGTGACATGAAACTCCAGGGAAGTTCATGCAATGGGAACCATTTGGAATCCTTCAACAGCAAGAAGCAACAAAGGACATGCTTGGGTTTATACATATGCTAGAAGGGGACCTGGCAGATGCCATAACCTGAAGCCATAGCCATGCATTAACAGCCCTACCTCTGCACATCATAACCAACCATACCCATAGCCATCCCTTCTCACCCCAGCATGCTTTAGGCTTTCCAACCCTCTCTAGGTCTTCCTCACTTATAGTCCCTTTACATCTCCATGGCTCACGCTATTCCTCCCCCAGCCCTTCAATTCCCCTCTCTACAGGGCTTTCTCCCTGCTACTCTACACCCCAAAGGCATCCTTGTGGGCTCCCACTAAATGCCAAGTTCTCCAAAGCAAAGAGATGTTTTTAAGCCACCAGAAGAGTCAATTTGCAAGTCATCATCTCCCTCTGTTGTCATCTATCCCTCCCCAGCTGCTCCAGCAAACAGCCCTTGTTGGTTGTGTTTTACCTTTGTGGTGCTCATTTAGCAGCCACATTCAGCATCTCTCCCCAGAATTACACTCATTTCATTCCCCATGGGAATCTGTTGACTGTTTGCAGGAGTTCCAAACAGCAGCACTTCCACAGAGCTCATGAGCACTTCATAACACATCTGTTGGGCACTGATGGGAAAGTTGCGTCTGAACCCTTAACTCCACAGCTCCAGGAAGTTCAGCTCATACAAAGAATCCCCTTTCTGTTAAAATCTGCCCTAAGGAGAGGGATTGGAGAAAAGGATCAGGATTCACATTGCCAAAATGCCCCACATGTCAACTGCCAGCCAAAGCTAATCCAGAATCAAACAGAGCTCATTCTATTTCTAATACAACCCCCTGATGGGTTCCCTCCATTGGGCCACAAGACAGCCCCAGTTCCTCACCACAGCGCTGGGCCCGGATCCAGCTTGGGTTTCCAACTCCCATTGAAATACCTGCATGATCCTGAGCTTTGTTATGTTAGCTTAAGCTGCACAGATTGTACAATCAGCTGTGCAAGACCCTTTTCCAAATCCTATTCACCAGCACCTGAAACTGGCTCCCGATCAAAACACAACCCAAGCCCACTTACTTTTATACTGCCTTCCTCAGCAGAAAGCCAACACTCCCCTTTTCGAAAGCCATTTAATCCTTCTCCAATTCTAAGCTTAACCCAACATTTCTTCACTTAAAAGAATTAAATATGTATAAAACTCGTACTAGCTGAATAAGGATGTGCCTACCTCAGAACTGTTCAGGCACCCAGCCCTGAACATAAGCTTAGACAAGCCTGGCAATGCTATCATGGAAATTCCTCTGTTGAGACACACCTGCAGGATACAGACTGAAAGGAAAGGGAATTTATTCATTTGCCCAAACAGTTATCTCCAAGCCAAGGAGCAAACAGCATTTTGCTAGGATAGATTAGGTGGTACTGTGGCTGAAAAGAATACACTCAGTACTTCATTCCCACATGACTGCCTTTATAATATATATGTATTTTTTCAAATAAGGACAGATATCTACAGACAACATTGTCTAGAGAGGGGCAGAAATAGGTTAGCACACAACAATGTATGCTAAATGACAACTATGTGCCATGAAAGCACATGTGAGCATAAAGAGGTCTGCACTGATCTAGACACCCTTTCTGGAGAAGGCTGCGTGGAGACCTCATAGCAGCTTTCCAGTGTCTGAAGGGGACCTATAGGGATGCTGGGGAGGGTGTCTTCATTAGGGACTGTAGTGATAGAAGAAGGGGTAATGGGTTAAAACTTAAACAAGGGAAGTTTAGATTGGATATAAGGAGGAAATTCTTTCCTGTTAGGGTGGTGAGGCACTGGAATGGGTTGCCCAGGGAGGTTGTGAATGCTCCATCCCTGGCAGTGCTCAAGGCCAGGTTGGATGAAGCCTTTGGTGAGATGGTTTAGTGTGAGGTATCCCTGCCCATGGCAGGGGGGTTGGAACTGGATGATCTTAAGGTCCTTTCCAACCCTAACTATTCTGTGATTCTATGATTCTACGAAGAACTGAGGATGCAAGAGGAGGCAGGGTGTGTACAATAGTATTTCATTCACCATTCAGTCCATCCAGGGCATTTACAAGCACACATCATTTGACAAGCTCCCTGCCAGAGCTCTTCATCCAAGGGATCACTGACCAGCCAATTCCTCCAGTTGGGATTGCCCAGCCAGACACCTGAAAGGGGCCCAAGGCCCCAAGAGCTCAGTGCTTTGCAATAAACAGTCCCCTCTGAAATGTGTTGAATGAGGCATCAAAGCTGAAGCACACAACAGCACTAATTGCTTCTGAAAATCTAAGCTGTGGTGCCTGCAAACACTTAAGCACATGTATAATAGAGTCCTCCTGTTGGCTCTGTGGTTGGCCTTGCTTGTGTATGCTGGGAGGGTGCTGCAAATGTACATGCTTGGGTTGGATGAGTGCTATCAATAACAATAATATTGAGATCTTACATAGCCTGTAGCATGTTGGAGAGAGATAATTATAAAGGAAGGTTAGTCAGGAGACAATAAGCATCTCCCTCTTTAAGAAAGAGCAAATTTCACCCTGAAAATACAGCATAGTGAAAAACAGAGGAAGTAAATGAGTCCTGAATGAATTACATATATACATATAATATAGTTATATATATATACACATGCAGAAGACCTGCAGTCATTGTGTGCAGCTCTGGAGAAATCACATCACTGCCCAGTGGTGAAAATAAACACCCTAAAGGCAAATACTGTGAACCCCAAGTGAGAGCACCACTAAGCCTTAAGATGCACCATGTATACACCCTGCTCCACTGCAACACCCTGCCTGCACCACTTCAGCTGAAACAGAGAGGGAACAGGAAGATTCAGACACAATTCTTGGCCAACAGCATGAATGATTCTAATGCTAGTGAGCCCTTCACACAGATCACAGAAATCGTCCTCCTTTCACTTCAAATTCTTAGTTATGAAACAGCTTAAAAGCAGAATGATGCATAGCAAAGGTGAATGCCATCTCCTATTTGATTTTTCTCGTTATACAAAAACAGAGCCTTTTAGAGGAACTAAGGCATGATGCATCTAAAAGAGCACCTCTGAAACCAAATTTGCCATCATCACCAGATGCACAACCAGGGTTGGAACAGGTATTAATACAAAAACACCAGGGGAAAAAGCCCTTAGGACATCTTCTCATGAGCAGCGCAGACGGACCAGACACAAGAAGGGCATTTCCCACCTTGCAAAATGTTCACAAGAAAGAATTATCTTGTTTGGGCCCGTTTTTACTGCCTCCTTGTAATAAATGGCAGGAAAGCTCCCAGCTGCCACTAAAGCCAACAGATTTGGCCCAAAATACAGATGACAGTTGTTGCGTAAGAAACAGAGCATCAGTCCAGGCAACAGCAACTGGACTACTTCCCCTCCCTCCCAAACTTAAAAGCCCTCACAGTAAGATGATATAATCTGGGGGCAGATACATCCCCCCATAGCTAAGACCTTTGAAAGATGCTACAGCAGAAATGGAGTAGAAAAAGGTCACCAGGATTCCTTGTGCCTTCCTCAGGCACTTACCTTCAGGCAACACTAAGGCTTCCTCCAACCAAATCAAGAGCAAACCTTAATATATCTTAGCAAGGAGTGAATTGCCTTCTGGAGACTCCTGTGCCTCTGCACTAAAAAGGAAGCCTGCAAACCAGGCAGCAATTTCTACATGGCTAAGATCAGGTGCACTGAAGTCCTTCCAAAATGATTAAAGTTAGCAAAATTAAGTGTTCTCTGCAGACATGTTACTGCAAACATTCCTGCACAACAACTCTTTCTGGTCTTTGCTCTACAGCATCTGGTTCTGGCCACTGCTAGCAGCAAAGTGCTAGACTCTCTGGAAATCAGATTTGACCAAGCATGGGAATTCCTATGTACCAATAAGCTACCCTTTGATTCGGGGCATATTTCAGATTAAAGTTCCAAGGAGCTACAAGGGGAGAGGGAATTCTCCCTTTCAATCCCGAGAGCTGCACTGATTTATTATTTCTGGCACCATATAGTGCATTGTTTGGTTGAGATTGGCTGTTAAAATCCATACTTATGAAATGTAATATTCCTCTGGAAATGTCCCATTCTGGTTCTTTTTTTAAAATGGTATTTTTATTCAGAGGAAAGGGGCAGGAATGGTGGAATTAGCCTAGTAATGATGTTCTAAACCATTTCAGCTGGGACACTCAGGTAGACAAATATTTTACTTCCATTTGAATACTTACTTAACCAAAACCAAGCTGAGATCCTTGTGTGAATTCAGCAGGGTAATTAAGGAGAGATGGCTGTACCTTTGCCTAATAATTTAAAGGCAAAGATGCCAAAGGACTGGAGAGCACGGCTCACTCTTCAGTGTCCTCTCGCATTAGCACTGCTCAGTAGCTAAATAAGGGATAATCTGAACCCCAGTCAGAGGTTGATGGCCACTGGCTCAGGAGAGACCTTGGCAGATTATGCAGGCATGGGGCCATCAAAAAGTAACTGCAGAGGTTGGCAGAACAGTGCAAAACCAGAGTTTTCCAGTGCTGTGTGCCATACCTGCACCCTGGCTCATCACCTGCAAACCACACTCATTGCTAAGCTATTCTTAACTCCTTGATTTCATTCCCAGAGACCAGATCTTCCGCTCACGCTGATCGGTGTCACTTCACTGCAGTTAAAAAGGGGATCAAACTTGCCACAGGTGAGAACCAGTCCCCTGCTTGCCAACAGCAACCACTGTCTGCGACATCCAGGAGTGGATAAAAGGCAACTTTTAGGAATTGGACACACTTCCCTTTGGAAAGACTTACGGTTTCCCAGAGGCCTCCATCCTCACGCTGTGATGGAGCAATCACAGCTGGAAATCACTTGAGCTAAGGACAAGCAGAGAGCGGCAGCAGCCTGCTCTAAGCATGAGCATGCTTTTGCTTCCCCAACATTACAGCCTCTACCAAAGCACCTTCAGAAGGCAGAGAAATGCCCCCCGCTGCGAACCGTTCGCTATGCCCTGAGCTGTGGGAAGCAGCGCTGCGCTCCCCTGCAGCCCTAGGGCTGGTGACAGCTCGGAGCCCACGGACACTGCCAGCAGGCTTCAGACAGAGCAAGCGTGAGCCTCTTCTGACACCTAGTGCCCAGAGTGCTCAGGGCCTGGGACAGGGCAGCAGCAGCCACCAAAGCATCAGGCTGGGAGCATCCCCCATCCCTTGCGCAGCATCCTGCCAGCCACAGGCACCAGTGGCACAGGGAAACCACCTCAGTTTACTTTGCTGTGCTTCAGGTTTGCAGGAGGGCCAACCTAAATATGCAGTTCAGGCCACTCAAAACAGCACCCACAGAGCATCTGGTTAAACATGACAACGCCACCGAAGTGAGCTTTGATTTTAGCAGGATCCAGGAACGCACCTTTTCCTTATCACTCTTACAGGATTCTCTGCGTATAAATACTTAATGGAAATGTTCCTGGAATCACATTACCATGAAAAAGTGTGATCCCAGAAACATTTGCATGAGACAATAGTCTGTAGCTTTGCAGCATCCAAATCCAGATGTTTCTGGTGAGAAAGAAATAGATGACCTGAGAATTAAACCCAGGCCCCTTGGCTCCCCTCCAGATGCTCTACCAGCTGCTCACACCAAGTCCCCTCTGGTCAATTACTTTACTTGATGCTTCTAATCAACAATATTATATATGTGATGCTATAAACTTTTGTATTTAATATTAGCTCATAACTCAGCATCCAAAACCAGATGTTTTTGGTGAGAAAGAAATTGATGACTTATCAGAGGACTGAACCCAGGCCCCCTGGCTCCCTTCCAGCAGTCTACCAGCTGAGCTGCAAAGCTAACCAGTTACCTCCTGCTCCCCCCGCACCACTGCTACTCATGAAAGGAAAAGGATCCCACATCTCCCAGTGCAGTGTGCAGGAATATGTGAAAGATGGTTTTATAAACACTTGTAAAACAGCATAACGCAACGTTGCTTTGAGTCAGAGAACACACTTCTTCCCAGAGAAGGGCTGTGCAGGCAAGCTCCTTGCTTTCCTAAGAGCTGAAGGCTCACGTACAACTGCATGCAGAAGCAGCATAATAGATGACTAATTTATATCTGAACTTCTCCAGCTTCCCCATGCTCTGTTGAAGATGATTATGAGATGCTCTCTGCAAAGCTGCCTTCAGGACAGCTCAGTGGGTTATACGATGGAGCACAATGCATATGTTAAAGGATTCAAAACAGTTTTGTGCAGGGCTGAAAGGTGGAATGCAGTCATTTCTGATTTATGGATCTTTTATGTTCCAACCACACAAAACATTTAAGTGCTTTACTTCAAGCCTGTAGTAGATGCATTGAGTTCACTGCAACTGCTCCCATGTCTGAAGTCAAGCACATATTTAGGTGCAGTACTGCACAAGGCTATACCTGTGGAACCCAGAGCAGAGCAAAGTACTGTCCTGCTGTTGCTTAACTACTCAGGATGCTGTATTACAGAATCACATCTTTATTTAGTAAAGGACAGAGCACCAATTGTATTTTTAGGGTTTTGTTCTTAAATTATAGCTGCAGAGAATACGATAAAAAGCAAATCTCATGAAAACCCAAAGCCCGCACGCAAGTCTCATGAAAACCCAAAGCCCCCAGTCTTAAAGAGCTTTGTTTAGGATTAGCAGCAACATCCGCTACAGAGAGCATCCAGATCTACAAATACTTGCCCACAATTGCCAGAAACAACTGTTAAAATATTATTGCAACTGAAAGGAATCTGAAAGTCAAACCTGCATGCTATGAAAACCTATCAGGGAATGTTTTCCAGAGGGGCAATTCCAGCTTCTCTAACCAAGGAAGACAGTTTGCCTTTTCCAAAGAGAAAGTACCTTTTAGGAAAAGAAAACAACTGCAAGCATATAGGAAACTGGCAAAGAATTCAGTTCTTGTTAGTTAATTTGACTCTATTTTAAGACCAAGGACTTGCCTTAATTATAACAATGTTGTGATTTTGCAGACTTCAGTAAGATGCAGTATTCATTCGCTAGGGCATCTCACCAAATTAAAGGATGCAAAAGTTTGGATAGATCCTACAGCTGCTGCAAAAACAAATCGCATCCTCAGTGAAACACATTGCTAAATTTGGCTCTGCTCTACTCTGAAGATTCAGCATCCTCTTGCCAACGTTTTCACTGTAATCAAAGCAGCTGAAATCAAAGCTCAAATAAAACACCCTGACTAAACTGCAGTGGCATAAATAACTTCCCATTCAAGAACAGATACCTGAAACAGTACAATGCCATCAAGTCACCTTTCACCAAAGAATCTCACATCTCTCTGGTCAAATTACTTCCCCAGATAGCTTCAAGCTGTTCGGGAGAATATGTTATACCAAGGCTGTTTAGCATGAAGTGTAGGAAAAGGGAATCTGCATGGTGGGAGGTGGCAAAGAAAAGGAGAAACAAAGAAAAAACAGGCTTAGGGAGCTTAAAGGGCCAGAAGGGTAGAGACAAACACAGGGGCAGGACCAGCAGGTGAGGGAGAAGTCCAGGGAAACCACATCAGCCTTTAAACACTTGGTCCTCATTTAGTGGTCTGAGTGCTACAATACCCATCACCTGTGATAACTGGGACATACATAACTGCAAGAAGCCCTCTGGGGGCCCTGAAATACCCAAGCACATCTACATGAGGAGCAACCAAAGTGATGAATTGTAAATGCTGTTTTCCACCGAGTGCTCCCATCCTTCCTCTCATTCAGCTGGCACAGCAACATGCCATGCAGCAGGACTCAGGCACCATCTTTCCTCTTCAGTCATGTGCCGAAACACAAGACAAGACAAGGGGTGAGAACCTGCATCCTGTGACAGCCCAAAGACACGCAAACCAACATGACCAGGTATCACCTAGACCATGCTGCTGGCTTCCAAGCCCAAAAGAAACAATCCAAAACCAAATGGCAAGAGACACTGCTCTTTCTTGAGATCAAGCTGTGTGGAGGAAGGGCTAACAAAGTGCAAACCAGAAACAAGCAAAGTCATCAATAAGCTGGGAGAGAATGGTGTTTCCTATTTCCTCATCAGATGACTGCATTTTCACTACCAACACAGCCTGCCTTTAATTAACCATGATTGCATTGAGCCAGAACTTGCAACTCAGAGATCCACACTGCCCCACACCCCTTTCACAAGCCTACCTTGACTCCCAGATCATCCAGAGCTTCAGAGAGCAAATTCCAGGTCTTGAACCAGATCTGAAAGCAAAATGAGAGCATTTGATTTTTAGAAACTGAAGCTTTCCAATGGTTTGAGCAGTTTTTGCATAATAAACTGATACAAAACACTTCTTAATGGTGTACAACTATAACTCATTTTCATAGATCGATTTCAGAGCATTGACACATACATCCCTTAAAGCCTCCTCTCCTCCTCCCAGTCTGTTGATACAACACGGACCAAGCCATCAGCTGTGCTTGTGGCTCCATATATTTTGTTTTAATCATTCACAGACAGGACACTGTCCAAGAAAGAGCAGCTGGCAGCACAGCTGCAAAGCTCCCACTAATGTGGCACCACATAATCACACTTGAGAGCAGAACTGCTCTTTGGAGGAGGAAATCACTTCAGGAGATGGGCTGCAATGGAGCAGGGTTCCACCAGCCTTCTGGCACTTGAGGGCTTTTGTGCTTGGCAAGCTTTTGGTACCAACATGCAAACCCCTTTACCCAGGCGAATGCACTGAAGTGACAGGGTATTTCCAACACATAAGCCAGAACATAGGTACAAAGCTGAAAGGCAGGCAGCAGGTCTTCAAAGAGCACTTTTGCTGCTAGCCCAAGTGGAGTTAGTGCAGAGCTGCCAGAGATTCACCTAGAATTAAGCTGGCCAAGTAAATCCCTTTGTGTGGAGCCACTTACACACAAAACCGGGCCAGTTCCTTTCACCCAGACCCATGCCCAAGCCTTGCAACCTGCAAACCTCGCAGCTTCCTTGCGTCCCCAAGGAAAACACAGCTTCCTTAAGGAAAACTATGTTTGCACGTGGCTTCCACAGGCGTAGTTACATGGTGGTGTTCAAGGGTCCTTTACTTTTCCCACCAATCTTCATAACCAGCTTCATTACCATTACAGACATAGCAATCATCCTGCCCTTCTACTTATCAGTTAGTTTAACCGCTCCCATCCTCGACATCAGCTAGTCCGGGATACTCCCCAGTAGATGTTTACACCAGTTTAATGGGTTTATTAACACTACAAACATAGCAATCATCCTGTCCTTCTACTTACCAGTTAAACTGTGCCCATCTTGGACATCTACTAGTCCCAGATACTCCTCATCCCCAGGTCCTGTTTTTCTATTCTGCTTTTCTTACTTACACCTTTTGTATTAAGGTCCTAAGGACCTGAACCTATGTCAACTACCTTCAAGCACCGCAGTTATTTTCCATTACAAAGCCATCAAACTTAACATTACTCAGAACTGATAACATTTTGTGCTTTTGTGCCTCCTTGTCTCATTACTTTCAACCAGTCCCTAACGGACGGGAAAAACAACCAAGAAACCCAGGCTCTTTGCATCCTTTGGGGAGAAAAGGGGGACAGCAGTACCTGAGTCTCAGACCAGCGTTTAGCTGGAACTTCACCACGGAGAAAGCCACTGGCGGACCCAGTCGGGTCAAACAAAGGGCTGCTCCCATCCCTACCTGCTGCTTTGGAAAGAGGGAAAAACCATTCCCGCCCCTTCCTTTAAACGCGCTGATTGACGTGCGGGTCAAGCAGCCCCTTAACCCTTTCGTGGCTGCTCGACAGCCCTGCCAGCCCATTTAGGGATGCTCCCAAGGGCGGGTAAAGGCAGATCCTCCATACTGCGCTCTTTGCGATATGGTCCTGGCTGGTATAGCCCGAATTCAGAGGTGCTGCGTGCTGCAAGTTGGGGGGTTTGAGCTGCATTCTCCATGCAGCTGAAGCTGGCTGTGGTTTTATATGATCCATCCATAATGTGGGAGAGGGAGGATTTTAAAGAGTTGATGTCTGAGGACCCCTCTCACCCCAAGATTTCATACAGTATCTATAAAAACGAAGGAAACTGCAAAACAAGGACACAGGGACAAAATTAGGGCCCAGGCAGGCAGCTTTAGTTCATTGCATTACACACATATGGAGCAACTGGAATAACCCCTGGAGTACCTGAACATCAGTTAGTGTCTGAAACCCCACGCTCGAGGGCGTAACAAGTGTTACCTATTGGGTGCAGCAGAGCCATAGCGTCACAGCATCCCTGAGCATGAGAAGGACAGAGCACCCCAGCTGCAGAGTGGTGGGGGCTTTCTGCAGCATCTCACTTGGAGAAGGGGGTCACAGGGGTACCCTATGGAGGCAGATGGGAAACGCACATGTTTCATGTTGGCAGGATATCGCTTATCCCCTTATGGCTCTTCTAAGTGGTTTTGAGGTGCCTGAATAGGATGCTCATAGGATAGTCTGTCTATTGCTCCCTCCATGTGAAATGAGCCCAGGTTGCACTAAGACACCTGGAATTCTACTGGGACACTGGCAGGACCAGGAGGTGCAGTTGCAATCAGTTCATTCACCTAATCCACAGTCTCAGCCACGCTGCAGCTTAATACCTGACAACAGGAACAGAAGTCAGCAGATTAATTACAACAAGATAAGAGGGATGTGCTTCAGTTCACTGTTCCCCAAATGAAAAGAGCAAACACTGCTAGGGTTACTGGCTTGGCTTATCAGGAGAACAAGGGAAAACGAGGTAAAAGTTAACCTAAGTGGGAATAAAAGCCTCCTCTGGCAGCCTGTCCTGGGGACCATATGTGTTATAGAATGGAGGGGAACAGGGAGAAGAGGAAGATGTGCAGTGCAAGCCCTGAAGAGGGTTTCAGCCCTGTTGTCCGCAGTGCTTCTGGATAGCACCATTCCCACAAGACTGTGGCCTGTTTTCCTGCTTCTGCAATGAATTAAGACTTGATTTTAAAGTTATTCCACAGTCCAACAGGGATGATGCAGCCTTTCTCAGCAAAGGTTTCTATATCGCCAGGTGAAGTGTTTGTAAGCAAAGAGACAAGATGCCTATGGGATACCATTTCTTTTCCATTACTGCTTCTTTCAACATGGGGTGAGAAGCTGAACTAGAGACAGAAAGGGTAGAGCAAAGCACGAGCATGTGGAGGAGCAGAAGGAAGAACACTGAAGCCCCTATAACAAGCAGACTAACGCATATTTCTCCATGATCCTTTATCTCAACACATTGCTCAAAGGTATCAGAGTGTAAACCTCAGTTGATGGGCAAATGTGCACAGCAGGGCTGTCTCTGTGGCCAGAGGGGGAAACAGAGCCTGGCTGCAGGCAGAGCCCTGTGCTCAGTGTCCCTTGCCAGCCTGCGCATCAGTGAGACAGCTCCCTGTGCTCTGCCACCACCGTTCCTTTCAACTTGTTTAAAAGCACATTTCTTTCTTGGAAGCCTCTGAACATCAGATGGAACTAATTAAAACCAGGAGGGCTCAGGGGAGCCGGGGGGGAGAGGGAGACATGCAATTTGGTTTCCACTTCAAAGTGTTTTAGCAAAATAAAAGCACTCAGGCACTCTCACACAAGTGCATACCCATGGGGAGAGGAGAGAAGGGGACACTGAGTGCTCTCAAGTGGCCACTTTCCCCTCCACTTTTGCTCACCAGGCTCAAGCAAGCGGTGTTTGGATGCTGTGCCAGCTGATTACCTTGGGCATCAGAGGCTAATTGCAGAGATTCCTCCTGTGCCCTCGCATTCATCTTGCAGAGCAGGTGGCAGTGCATGGGAGGAGATGGAAGCCATGGTGAGGGGCACTGCTCACACCATCCTTCCCCTGTCCATGGGGTCAGACAAGACAGAGCGGACTCTGCGGGGTTTCTGGGCACTGACCCCATCAGGGTGACTGGAGTCCCCCCATCCCTGACACCCCTCATGGATGCCCTGAATCCCCCATGCCCAGCTCCAGGGCCACCAGTGCTAAGCGGAGGTTGGTGCCAGGGAGCCACAGTGCCCATGATCCTTTACCTCTCCAGACTGGCATTTTAAACCCTACTGTAAACCCCACATTAAAGCAGGGGCTTGCACCAGACCAGGCTGGCCAGCAGCTGTGGGGCTGCATGGTCACCATCCACTGCTGATAAGGACTAATGGGGGCGATTCCCACCCCACACCACATCTGAGCTCCTTCCTCTCCCTTATTCCTTCACTCCTCAAGAGCATCTTGGCCTGGGTGATGGTTTATACAGCAGGAGCGCTTGGATCCACACTCGGGATGTCACACAGCTCATGTGGCACAGGTCTGCAGGGACCAGTTCCACCAGTGACCTGGGGTAGGATGCTGAGTCTGACTAGAGTCCCTTGAGCCAGCCAATGTCCTGTCCTCCTGCACCCACTTTCGTTTGTCCTCCCCCCATTTGTGTGGTGGGGGAATGGAAGGGGAAGGAATCCATAAAAATTAATTCCCAAAATAAATAAGGAATGAATTGGCAGCTTGCAAGTGGCAACCGATAAAATGCCCTGTGATGGCCCCATAAAAGATCTCTCCACACACCATTTATTACCAAGCCAGGATGTCTTAGCATCATGCTTAATTTACTCAATATTAAAAGACATAAACCCTACCTTGCAAATTTGGGAAGAAGAGTTTCTCTTACAAGCTTTTAGTGCATCTGATGCCTGTGCTTGGGATGAACCACTGGGATGGGGCCCTCAGGGGTTTAGGCTCCCTAATGGCACCTGATGTTTGGCTGCAAAGCCTGAGGAGCTCTGGAGACCTGACCACCTCATGCCTGGGTGACTGGGAAAGAGCCATTAGACTCACTGCTGCATCTGATGCCTTCAGCAGCCTCCAGCCCCCTTGGATGCACTTGCCTATGGCTCTGGCTTGCTGACACTGTAGCACTGCAGCCACTGCTGGGTGAAGGGAAGCTTTCTCCATCCCCTGTCTGCCACAGAGAGCTATTGTGAGCAACCAATTACAGCCCTGTCGGAGCCTCCTTGGCTGCAGCACAAGAAGTGAGGATGCTGGCCCTTGAGTAAAGCTGACTGTGCTTTATTCAGTTGCTTTTCTTTATAAGAGTTTGCAATACACTGCCCAAGACATAGTACAAGCTCTGTATGAGACATGAATAACATTCACTCATGTGACTGTTTGTACAACCGAGGGCATTACAGGTCAGGCTGGGAAGTGTTGTAAGAATGATGCAAGGACCCCAGCCTAGACAAGCAGGGAGCATGGTGAAGTAAGATAAAGAGGCATTCACAGGGCTGTGTGGGGTCCAGCACATAGTAGCTGAAGGCCCAATAGGTCACAATTCCAATGCATGCTTTTGGGGCAACCCATGGGGAAAGGTGGCTGTTTTCTGGCTCACATAATGTCATTATCAAACTCACCTTTGAGAGCAAGACCCCCATCAGCCCTGCAGAGACAATGAGGGTGACTTGTGGAGAAGAATCCTAAAGGAATTA
The DNA here is from genome assembly GCF_033783945.1 of Neopsephotus bourkii. Taxonomy (NCBI): domain Eukaryota; kingdom Metazoa; phylum Chordata; class Aves; order Psittaciformes; family Psittacidae; genus Neopsephotus; species Neopsephotus bourkii. The sequence goes on from NW_026902223.1 coordinate 7,914,649, forward strand.
CATGAGACACATGGCAGGGAAAACAGCTGGACTGTCTCTGGAAGCCTGGCTGCCACATCTTCTGTTTTGATGTCCCTGTCCCTGCTGTATCCCCTCATGTTCACTGCCTCACTGTGCACCTTCACATCCTCAATGCAGTGACTGGGCTCTTGGCTCCCCAGGTACTCAGCTGCTCCTAATTCACCTCCCTGGCATCAAGCACCCTAGAGAGAAAAGGCCACTGAAGACAAATCTGAGGGTGGGTTTATTCCAGCTGTTGACAGAAAGCCTACATCAGGTGGCAGCTGTTTTGCCTGTAACTCAATGAGGAGAGGAGGGAGAAGCAGCTCTTCCTTTCTCTGCTGACACCTTCCCGTGCACACACTTTGGAGGCAGCATTTCAGCAAATGAGAGGCCCAACAGCAATACTCACAGAGCAGCACAGGGGCTGTTTTCCTTTAGTTCTCCTTCCTGAGATCCAGTGCTGCTGGCTGGCAATTCTACAGACCCATGCTCCTCACTTCTTTCCTCCCTAGCTCAGTCCATCAGGTCCTGCTGCTACCCTGCACATCCACCCTGACTCCCTATATCCAGCCCCCTGTTTCCCCTTCCCTCAGCATTTCCACACACAGCAGCGTTGTTCTGGTAACCCAATCCACCCCAGCAAAAACAGCTTGGCTTTGGGGGGGTGCGGGTCTTCTTAATTTATGTAGGGTCAGCCTTATAATTGTACCCCTTTTTTTATCCCTTCCTCCGTATAAATCATGTAGATGACATCTTAGCGGAACGCCAACAAATTGAGCATGATGTTCTTATCACCAGCTTAATAATTTAATTCAAAAGGGCTTTGCATCATTGCACACCGAGGTCAAGAGGAAGTAGCATAAGGCCATTGCTGTGCGGCGGAGCTCCTCCAAGCTGGGCCAGCATGTCACACAGCTCTGCATTCCCGTGTCTTTCCTTTAAAGTTTTATTTGCACTCTGGGAAGAGCCAGTGCCCCAGCAGAAGCTGCTCAGCCAAGAAGTGGAGCTAATGGGCTCTGCAGTGCCGAATGCTGCTGAAATGCCCATGGAAGTCAAGAAAATGGCATTCTGAAGTAATGCCAGGGGGAGAACGGCCTTTGCACGCAGCGCCCAGGCTTTGCCATGCAGGTATGGAAGGTGACGAGCAGAGCAGGAGGGAAGAGTCATATTGTGTCTGGGTCCTTCTTTCTCACACTGGGCAATACCTGTTCAATCCAGAGTGATGCTTTACCTCCCCTTTGCAAGCACAGGGCTGAGAGAAGGTCACAAGAAAACCAAACCAAACTGCAGGAGGTTCGTTTTCAGGAGGTGAAATGTGCCCATCATTGATCTCATCCTGTGCTCACCATTCCTGGTCAGAGACTGAGGGAAAAGAACAAAGCTAAACCAGGAGGGGTTTTGGAACAGAGGCAGAGCCATGTGTGGAGGCACATGCAGAGCTGCACGGTGCAGTTGTATCAGCACACCCCATCTCATGCATGGCAGTGTGTGTATCTGCAGGTGTTTGCCCTGGTGCCGAACACCCTGCATGCCCCAGCTACCTCCCTGGCCAGGTCTGTGCCAGCTCCCAGTCTGCCGGCAGTCCCACACCACACGCTTCCATCTGAACAAGCCAGGCTCAAGCTATCAGTGCTGGAAAACAGGCACGAGGGCAGCTCAGCAGCACCCTAAAGGGCATGATAAAGAGATACGGCCCTACCAGCATAGCTGCAGCTGGGAGCAGATAGTATGTCTGTCTATGCATGCTCCAAGGGATGCTCCATGTGCCCGGCTTCCCTTAGGCATCATTGCTGGAGCTGAAGTGACCTACAGATGGAAATGAGATGGATTTGATCGATCACTTGGTGGGAGCTGGGCTATGAAAGTAGAAGCTCCACCAGCATGGCTGTCAGCAAAGCTGGATCTGGGCATCTGCTGGGTAAAATGGTCCAATCAACAAAGTAAGATCAGTTTTTAAACAGTCTTCCTAGCAGTGAAAGCACATCAAGAGCTCACAGAAAGCTGCAAGCTCTCCAGCTTACAGCCTTCACCAAACCCAGGTGCCTTCTATCCCCTACCTAACTGCAACACATGGAGCCAAAGCCTTCCACCCTACAGCTCAGAGTCACTGGGGTGATTTTCCAGCCTGCCCTGAAGGCACACATGCTCTCATGTGTCTCCATGTCTCCCGCAGGAGCTGTGAGCAGGCAGGGAAGAGAGCCCATCTCACATCCAAGCATTCACAGTTTACATTTCTTGAACCACTCAGCCTCCTGGGCAGCAGCACGTCACCCACAGTGTGTGGGCCTGCAGGGCTGCTCTGCTGTGATGTGCAGACCACTGATGGTCCATGAACGTCAGCTGGTCCACAGAACAAATGCAATTACAAAGCCACATACTTCCACTTCTGTGCAATGGAAGAGGGAGTGTTTGCTCCTAGTTACTTTCTGTGCCCCATTAAAGTGTTTGCAGTTATAAAGAGTACACTGTGATTTAATAGAACAATGGAAATATACTTACCTAAGTGTTATGTACTTGAGCATCCCCTTTCCAGCCCATCATTAGGGTTAGAAAGTAGATTTCTTCTCTTTGTTACAAAAGGGCTATGTGATCCTTTAAAAAGTTGAGGAATTCTGGGAATGGCCTGGAGCAAAGAAATCAGTGAAAGAGGGGTAAAAATGTGCCATGGGACATGTTAACAATTTCATCACATAACTATTTCAGAGCCATTTGTTCTAAAAGCAGTTTGAGGAATACAGTTGGGCTTCCATCCACAGGAGAGCTCTGCTGCAACCAAAGGGAGATGTCACCCTGCACAGGTCCGGTTCCTCTGCATCCACGCTGGGCTGGAGTTAGCTTGGACATCCTCTGCCCACTCATCACACTGCACTTTGATCAGTCACTGTTCCACCTTTATTTATTCTTTCTTTTCTTTATCGTCTAGGCTACGCCTTCCTACAGCTACACAAAGTGATGCTCCAGCAAGTTCCCTCTGTACATGCAAACTAACCCATGCCAGGACACAGGCCTGAACATGAACTTGCAATCTATACAGTTTGATTGTTTATGACATTCCAGACCACAGTTTTTGGCCCGTGCCAACCAGTACCCTCCCAAACCATGCCGAGGCACATATGCCAGGAACTGTTCCCAGGGGGCCTATAGGGATGCTGGGGAGGGACTCTTTATTAGGGACTGTAGTGATAGGACAAGGGGTAATGGGTTAAAACTTAAACAGGGGAAGTTTAGATTGGATATAAGGAGGAAATTCTTTCCTGTTAGGGTGGTGAGGCACTGGAATGGGTTGCCCAGGGAGGCTGTGAATGCTCCATCCCTGGCAGTGTTCAAGGCCAGGTTGGACAGAGGCTTGGGTGAGATGGTTTAGTGTGAGGTGTCCCTGCCCATGGCAGGGGGCTCAGAACTCAATTACCTTAAGATCTTTTCCAACCCTAACTATTCTATGATTCTATCAGGAGCACAGGTACAGCCACTGAGCCCCTGGAGTTGGAGAGCCCTAAAATCAGGGGGCTCAGAGTCCACTGTGAATTTTGGCTCTCTGGCAGCCCTCAGACAAGTTGTGCAATGCAAAATAGAAGGGGATCGAGGCCAGCACCTTCTTGGGTGGCTGCAGGAACTTGCTCTCAGCCTTGAAGCTGCTGATGCACTTGAGTCCTGCCATTCCCCAGGCGTAACCACACACCTTGCCCATGTGTTACTGCTAACACATACCCATGCTACGTGGCAAGCAGAGAGGGGCATGCATTACAAACGAGGTGGAAAAGAAACCAGAGCCCACCGCTGGATTCTTGTAGCCCTCTGCTAATTAGGTGAGACACGGTAAGAGGAACCCCTGCTATCAGCCAAGCCAAGGGAATGTAAATATTTGCAGGTCTAGGTCACCAGATCCATTATTTACTGCTCTGTCAGATGACTTAAGGCTTGACAGAAGACTTGAGGGTTTGAGGGGGGTTTGTTGCTTTTTGCTCTGAGCGTCCCTTGATTTCTTGCCAGTTAGGTAACTGGAAAAAGAGAGGGCTGCCTTCAATATCCCGCACATGCAAAACAATGATGCTACTGTGAACTTTGCCCATTAATCCCAGTTTACTGGGTGACACAAGGTGTTGGGTGCTATGAGCCAGAAAGGAGCATGAGGCAGCGCTCTCAGCCTCCTGTCCTGTCCTGCTTCCAGAGAGGGAAAAATACAGCCACAGCACCAAGGACATCTGCTGCAAAACCAGGCAGATCCCACCCAAAACTTGGCCCTAGAAGCCACAAATTCTCCTTTTCTCTGTTTCAGGAGAAACCTTCAGTTTGTACATTTACACTGGACCCTATCCACAGGATCCCATTCCCAGTTCCTTTGCCAGCAAGCAGGGAAGGGAATGTTTTTGTATTTGAAGGGAATATTCCACATTCAAGGCAAAAAGCTGTATCCATCCTCCCATATTCCCCAGTCCAGGTTTCAAAGCTGGCTGGCTGTTAGCATCACGCTGCCAGGGTGGTATCTTTTCACATGTACTGATCAGATACAAGCATTTTGAAGGTTTATTTTCCCTCTTCCCAGTAATCTGGTTTTGCCCACTGAGGCGGATTGCATCCATCATAGGGTTGGTATTTTCCAATGAGCAGCCCCTATTCCCCCACTGCTGCCCATAGCTTCAGGCTTTCCAAAACTGCAAAGGAATTGCTTGAAGTCTTTGCTGTTCCTCTCTGCTTCAGCCCATTTCTGGGGACATAATGTCCAAATCAGGGCTGGACCAGGGAGAAACAAGAGCTCTGTAGCTGGTGTATCACAGAGGTGAAGCCACATACCTGGTACCCAGCTTCTACAGACGCAGCAGCTCTGTGCCATCATCCAGCATGGCCTGGGAGACCATAGGGAAAGGAACGCAGTGAAGGGCTCCCTCCTCTGGGGCAAGCTCTAAGAACATCGACTCTTTCCCATTTGCACTGGAAATGTCTTTACTTTTCTCTCAGAATGCATAAATGAGCACTGCAGCTGCTGATGGGGATGGGGGAAAAGATACTTCCTGCAAAACTTTGGTTTCCAGACACATGTTTGCCCCTGAAAACGAGCTTAAAGTTTCACTCCCCCCCTGTGCAGTCCCTGACACCCCCTGCTCCCACCCACAGGCTCTATATAGGCAGATTGAGCTCTTCTGCCCCCAGGAATAGGAAGGGAGGGGAGAAGGAGGCAGCATCAGCTGAGTGGAAGGGATGGAGTAGGAGACCAAAAAGTCATCTTTGAAACCCTTTGTGCTCTGCTTGGTCTTTTCTGTGGGTAAGAAGGGGAGATGGTTATTTGGGAGCATCGGTGTGGGCTCACAATGGGGGTGCTGGGGTGCCCTTCCACTGTCCCTCGCACTCAGAGCAGCTCAAGTTGATGGGGTTTTGTACTCAGAAAATACCCCAAATCCCAAAGGATTTGCTGGCTTCCCAGCAAAGCTCTGCTGACCTGAGGAAATGCTGACAGATGCCTTAAACCACATGGGTCCTACGTGGCCCCCAGGCTCTGCACAGCCCTGCACTGCTGCACCAGGGGACTGCCCTCACCCATGGCTTCCTATGGGGTACCAGAGGGGTCACCCCAATCTGGAGACAGCTCAAAACAAGCTGCCACAAACACATAAAGCTGAGTGGGCACAGGAGGCAAAGGAGAGGAGATGGGGGAGTGTAATTCCATACAGTCTGTAAGAAAGGAGATTAAATGGGGAGTGTGATAATGCTATAAATACCTCCAGGGAAATACCATCAAAGGAGAAAGGGGGATTATTCAAATGATCTGGAAATGGTAAAACAAGGAATGCTGGGGCCTGAAGCTACAAATGGGAATATTTCAGGCAAGGCATTAAGAGAAACTGTCTTGGAAAGGAGAGTGATGAGGTGCAGAAATCAGCTATCCCAGCGAGGAGGCAGGGCCTTATCAGAGGCATTTGAAGATGGTGTAAGCAGAAGTCAGAGGAGATGTGGCTGTGACCCAGGTGAAGAAGAGGGGTCAGACCTAAAACAGGGAGTTTGGAGCCCTCTCACCCGGGATGTTCCCGTCTCTGATACCTCACCATCAGCCCTGCAAAGAGCTGCACCCACGTGTTTGTATCAGTGCACTCCCAGGCACCCACCTTCCTCTTCCCATCCTATCTTCCAGCCTGTCTCCGTATCTTTTTGCATTCACTTCCCTATCCTATGACCAAGGAAAACAAAGGCTGATGGAGCCATGTGCTGACTTTTCTGATCCAGGATAAAATGCCATATAAAATATTCCAGCCAGCTCGCCACTGTGTAACTTGGCAGAGTAGCGTAAGTAGCTAATGAGTAAAGCTGAAGTTGGCTGTGTAATTAAAAGTGATATATTTTTATATAGAAATGATGAGTTTTCCATCCCCAAAGCTGATAAATTTCTCAGGCTAAATTTCTCCAGCTCAGAGCCTTTTGTGGCCACATTTTTACACAGCACTGCTTTTTTTCCTCTGCTCCCCTCCAAAAAAAATGACCAGTTTTCCCATCTACTTAATGGGCTGTAAATACTTTCCTGCTAAGATGAAAAGTCCATTTGATTTGCATTAAATCTTCATCATTACAAGCTCTCCGTTTTAATGTCCCTGTGTGCCTCTGCAGGCCTTGGTGCCCTTAGACAGCAAAGCACAGGGACAGCACCAGCCCTCTCCCCATCAGCAGCACAGTCACTGCCCTGGCCAGGTCCATCAGGACCCAGCTGATGTTAACTCCACAACCAGGAATGGGTGAAGCTCTGCTCCAGACCCCCTCTTTGGATACCCTGTTATCCCCACAGAGCCATAGCCCTGTGCTTGCTTTCCTCTAAAAACCACCCCTTCAAATGAAGAGGGTGATGCTGTCAGCAGCATGAGCATGGTTATTAAGTGACAACAAGCCTCTTCCAGCTCCATTTCAACTCCATCCTTGCAACCATTTCTCAAGTTCATCAGCTTTCTCATTCTCCTTCAGTCTTCTCTTCCTTCTTACAATCCTTCTATCCAGTGAGGAGACTGGGAGCAACAAGAAGCTGAGTGCCCCATTTACCACTCACCCAAGAGCAGCATCTGCTGCTCACCTACAGCACCAGCTCTTCCAGTGCCGTGCTGGAGAAGGGCTGGTTGAATTTCAGCGTTAGCATCAGGCTCGGACCAGGCAGGGAAAAGGAAAACCGAATGAAATTACATCAAATGATGCCTGATATTTTCCTAATGAGGCCAATAAACTGTGTCCTGGCTAAGGGCCAGACAACTGGACTTTGACCAGGACTCAGTTCATGAGTATTTAGAGCCACCGTCTGCCCTAGCCTCAGCCCAGCAGTGCTCTGTTGCTCTTTCTACATGTCACACATCAGCTTGGTATGATCTCCATCACTGTAATTTCCACCCAGAGGTCTCCTGGGACATGCTCCTGCCAGGGTATCAGCACCCTTCTCAGTGCTCTGCTGGGAGAAAAAAAGAGGAAAAGAGAAAACATCAGAGAAAGAGCCCCAAGCACAGGGCAGCCCTCAATGCAAACAGCAGCTTTCACTGGGGGTAGATAGGAGATACTTCTGAATCCATCCATTGGAGGAACTCATCTATCACCTGCACTGCAATGCTCCGCAGGTACAGGCTATCAGTGCAGGGACTGGTCCGATGTAAGCCAGAAGATGCTCGATTCATTGATGTTCCAGCCCATGCACCAGCGTACAGAGGTGCTCATTAACTGTCTGCAGCGCTGTCCCTTTGGCCCCTGCATGCCACAGCACCTCCTTTGAACAATATTCCACCAGTATTGATCCCAGCTTAAGCTCCCCTCGAAACACAAAGGAGGACAGAAGAAAGTTGATCACCAGCAGCTAGACACAGGTCTGGAGAGAACAGCCCTGCCCAGCCACAAGGCTTTTGATGTGTGCTGTAATGCAGGAACACACACACGGGGCCTTGAGCTGCCCTTTCAGCTTCGTGCACAGCTATCATCCCCTCAGCCTGTGATCCTGTTGGGTCTCAGGAGCTATGGATTGACCTGCATCACTGCTTAAAATCTGCCTGCTTTGCCTTTCTTCTCAGCAAATTACAGATGATTCAGTTCATTTTGCTGACTTTTGACAGTGATGAAGAGTGAGGTCTCGAACCGGAGCGCCCTCCATGAAGCTGGCACTGAGCTCAGCACAGGGCTGCACTCCAGCCAGAAATCCTGCTCTGATTGCCAGCTTTTCCCTTGCAATTGTATTCACATGCTCTTTTCTTCTCTGCCTCTTCTCCTGCACAGGCAGGACATAAAAGCTCCTACAACCTGTTAAACTATTGGCATGCTGTAAACCTAGAGAGCCCGCACTGCAGTTGTAAACAACATGATCCCAATGAATAAGTAATCCATGTGATGAACAGGACCACAGTTGCTTGATAAAGGTAGTTTGTGATCACAGCACTGAAGAGGAGGCACAGGAGAAGACCAGCTACAAAGCCTGGCCTCCTGCATGCCAGAGCCCAGTGAGTTCCTGACTCCCTTCACTATAGAGGGGGACTCCACTGCTCTGCAAGGACCCACCAGCAGCACCAGGGGCTTTGGCACCTCAAAACCCATCAGAGGTGCAAGAGGCTTCCACGCTGTACCTTTCAGTCTTGGTCCGTTCCTCAAAGACAAACAACATGAGAAAGAAGGTGAGGTGGGCAGAGAAACCCTTCCCAAAGCAGTTGATGTGTGATGGGCACATCCTTGGGCTGCCAGCACCGCATCCCCTCCAGACACAGTCACACGAACGCTCCCACTGAGGCTGTTTACTGTCTCTGCCATAAAAGTTTCAGTCACGCTGGGACAGTAAAGTCTAGTTTAAATTAAGCAACCCCATTTACTCACAATGGAGGCTGCTCACCACCAAAACCCTGTCTCAGACAAGTAGTGCTTCGGAGCAGAGGTTTGGCTTATAGCGTTTAAAGCAGCTGCCTTCATAAAAGCTAATAAAATACAGTTGGATAATTAAAAGCTTTAATTAAAAATGCAAAGTCCAGATAGTTTCATATTAACAAGGAAACTTGTTTTGACATCTGAAATTGCTGCACAAGCTGAATTCCCATGTATTCTCTCCAGGCTATTTAGAGTTTGCTGCGTAGCTGGAAATGTCTCCTCGCTCAGTCCAATCACCATGTGTTGCTGGGGACGTGCACCAAAAATTGATGCTGCTTGTTTTACAACTTCACTTTAAATTATCCCAGTCTGAGGCAGCAGCAGTGTGCTGATTTGCATGCCAATCCCTGAACGCAGCCTGGGGATGGAATAGCTTGGCACTCCAGGGATAAAATATGTAACTCTCAGGCATGGGCTGCCAAGCTAAAGTAAGAGCTGAGCAGAGCAGCAGAGCCAGCATGGGGTGGGAGGCTTCTCCAGCTGTGCCCTTAGCTGTGGCACTGGGGCATGGGGCTATGCAGCGCCACCCGGTGATCCCTGCCTGCCTGGGAAATGGAATTTGGTGGGGATGAAGGGGGAGCAGAAATGAGCCTGGATACAAGAGTTGGTTTTGCAGCATGGGAGTTGGGTCCATGGCGGGTCCCATGTCTGTAACACCTCAAGACAAGCAAGGTCTGTGGCTGTTTCTGCCCATGCCAGGATGAACTGGAAGCACATCTCTCTTACATGAAGTCTTATTTGTGGCAGGACAAGTGCATGCATGGACACAGCCGGGGACATTCCAGGTGTGGGTGCAGCATGCTGCCCGGAGAAGGGAAACTTCTCCTGCAGAGAGAAGCAGCATTGCTCTGCCCCATGCCTGGGGCTGGCAGAGGCTGACTGGAGCCTCAGTGCTTCTCATACCTTCATTGCAAAGCCCTGTGAGACCACACAGCCTCTGCTTCAGCCACACTGTTCCTTTGGACCCTCTACAGCATCAGATCCTCTTCTGCTGGGTTGATGCACGGCTGTGATTTACAGCCCAATGCTCTAGTTAGTGTCTTGGAACAAAACACTCTTGTAATAGAGTACTGGTGAAATGGCAGTAAATCCATGAGTGCACCCTTAGGATTAGAGATCCATAAGGCTTAAAACCAACAGGGACTGAGTTAATTGTGTAATTTGACATTCCTCATCACACAGACCGAGGAGGCTCTCTAAGCACCAGCTGTTACATACTCACCACCAGAGCGACTTCTCCTTTAGCTACACATTTACTCATTTACTGGCCTTTGCCAGTGGAGAAGACACCCCAGACCTGCAAAGGACCCTGATTAGGGTCCATTTCCTCACTGTGGAATTTAGCATCCACAGTTAGATGTCCATTTCCTCCCTATGGAAATGGACATCTCTCCAGATGCCACTGCTTCATCTCTGAGGCACTGGATCTCATTGGACCATTTTATGAAACACTAACTGTCGACTTACTGGGTCATAAGAAAGGGGATTTCTTTTTCCATTTCACATATTTTTCTAAAGGTTAAATAAGAATAAACTTAAAACATTTGGATTTTGATAGCCAATGGCTTTGGTTTGGCTTTATTTGGTGTTTTGATCCCCAGCAAAACCAGAGGAACTGTGCACAGATCCCAAGCCTTCGTGCTTTTCTTTTGCTGTACCCTACCTTGCCACTTCTGGTTTGGTTTTGTACAGCATGATAAACATTTATCCATCACAGACCCAAAGCTGAAAGTACTTGGGATAACGGCAGGGACTCGGTATGAATGCTGCACTTGCCGCTGTGCTGATCGGACACCTTGAGACCCAGATGCACTCCTCTGCTTAGTGACCCCTGGCTAAAGGTTTCTCCATCCCCTGCCTTGCAGAACAAGCGATGATGGACTCACCTCCTCTGCAAACTGCTTTGTAAACGCTTCTTTCTCTTTCCTTGTTGGCTTATGGAGGGTGGGCACGGAGTTTCTCAGCAGTCCCTGCAGCTTGGCCCATCCTGCTGCAGATCAACACCGTGTGCAGGGAATGCTCTCTGCTTCCCACCCGTTTGCGCCCTGGGTGCAAGGGGGCTGTGAAGTTCCCTTTGGGTCCCCAAAGGTCCCTTAGCAGAGCGCACAGCTCGGTTAGGAGGGAGAGGAAGGAGGCAGAGCCAGCCGCGGGCTGACAGCACCCTCCTGCGGGTGTTCCCTGCTGGGATGCTCCTCTCCGCAGCACGGAGCCTGCTCCTTGCCTCAGCATTGGTTTCACTTCGCAGCTCTCCCGCTCCCTGCTCACCCCTGGCGCTTTACAGCTGCTTATGGAGAAGGAAGGGGCTTGAGCTCTTCATGGGGGATTCGGCTCTGCCACAGCGATGACTGCATCAGCCTCATTCATAGCTCTTTGTCCATACTCCAACATCAAGGTCAGGGCATCATAGGTGACACTGTAAAAGGACAAGGTCCCCATCCTACCAAACACATCCACATCACTGTGCCATACAGAAAACCCTTTCCAATGCTGCAGGATGCTCTAAGAGAAGCTGTTCCCTGAGGTGCAGCTGTTGCTTTCTAAACCTGTCTGGTCCATCCTTCTGTACACCGTGCCAAGGCAAAGGGCCCCAAATATCTCAACCTCAAAATAGTAGCAGCTGAAATACAAACTCTTGTCAGGCAGCACCTGATGGTAATGTTCAGACCTTGCAGGATGGATGATCTGGGTGCAGGAAGCAGTGCTGGGCACTTTGTTGCTGTCTCCAGCTCTGCATCGCATACTAAGAGAAACAGAAAAACAGAAAAGGATGGGTTTGAAACAAAAGAGAAAGTTGGGCAGTTTTTACTGTGAAGGTGGTCAAATATTGGATAGGTTTGCCCAGAAAGGTTTTGGAGCCTCCATCCTTGCAGATATTCAAACCCAATGGGCATGTACCTGAGCAGCTTGCCCCAGCTGAGGAGCTGGACTTGAGACCTCTAGAGGTCCTTGCTAACCACAGGGACTCCATGCAATTGCTAACAGAACCTGTCCAGGAGCATCCTCTGTCCTGGTTACCCACCAGATGGGCTTTGTATTTAAAGTCTGCACATGGAGCCTTTTCTGTGCTTGACAGAAGCTATGGTCGTGCACAATAAAACTAATCAACACGTGAAAAACCAAAGGCAAACTATGCAAGACACCCCAGAAAATTCATCTGAACTGATTTTTCAAGTGGATTAAGGTAAGTCGCACTGTACCATTTTTTAGCAGAAATAAAATGACTGTGACTCAGTTTAGTTCTCCTTAAATGCATGAAAGGAACTGAATTCCTTGTAAGAGTCTCCTACCAAGGAGTTGAATCCATAAACCTTTATTCTTCTTTCCCAAGTGTTATTGTGTCTAAGACAGCCCCTGAGGCTCTCTCTGCAGTCAGTGGCAGGAGACAGACACCTCCAGAGCTCTCTACACCTGTGCTGATGGAGATGTGCATCCAGCACAGATGAGATGGATTTCACTCAGCATCTCCACAAATCATTCCCCACCCCTCCACCTCCCCCTGAAAGGCAGGGGTCAGCACCAAACCCAGGTGGAAATCACTCCTTGTCTTTGGCTGGGGGGCAGAGATGGGGTCTGGTTGCAGACGCCATCATTTTGATCCTGCAGATCTCTTCAGGAAGGAAAGGAAGGAGAGAAATGATTGCTGCCCCAGCGCTTCCAAGGGGTCATGGTACCTGGTACTCACACACAGGGACAGGGCAATGGCCCCTGGCTGTGCAGGAGCAGCTCCTCGTGTTATCCAGAGGATGGGAACCTGCCAGTCAGTGCTGCAGAGCTTCCATCCAAACAGGGAATTCTGTGAGTGGAGGCAGATGTGGGGCCTGATTCCAGCTCAGAGATCCCAATCAGCATTTGGGGACATAGGCTGGAGCTTGGGGTGCTCTGCACAGCGCCTCTGCTTCCTCCAACCTACAACCACATATAACAATGGGGACAGGGAAGAGAAAGGACTCCAGGATCTCCAAGCATTCCATGCAGAGCTGGATGGGAAGCTGCCATCAGACACAACTCTTGTGCCGCCTACAGGCATTCGAGCTGTTTGCAGGGCTGCCTTGACACGTGTTCAGGAGACATTATTCCTGCCTGGAAACAGGGGGGAGGCCGGCTCAGCATCCCAGACACTCTGCAGTGTCAGCACTTGAGCCCCATCTCTGCTGACATATGGGGTGCAAAGCGCTTCTCAAGACTGACCCCAGCCAGCACAAGCCTTCCTCTTCATCACTGCTGGTACCTGATAGTTTTAGTTGAGCAAACTACAATGATATACATATATATCTATAAACTGGTGGGATTTATGAGGCTTGGCCACATTACCTTGTGTGGGTACAAACCCAGCCCGTTTAGATCTTGCTACTCATGAGATTTCTGCTGGAGACTTAAAAGGAGCCAGGATGGGGACACCGATAAAGCTCCAGCTTTCCACATACTAAATCATTATCGGCTGACTGCTGCTGTTTATCATTTGAAAGAAAGACCAGGAATAAAGCCAAAGGGGGGAGGCACAAACCCCTGGTCTTTCTTGCCCTCTGCTCTAAGGTGATGCTGGGGTGAGACCCAGCATCCCTCGTGGTCCAGGGAATCCCTCCCCTCTCCCTTTGATCACCCCACAACCTCCTAATGCCTCATCACAAGCTGTCACTGAAGCCAAGCCAGAAGCAGCACTGTCAGCTCCCAGAGCATCCTGTAATCACCACGGTTTTCCCATTCCATCAGGATGAGACCTGAAATTACTCACCAGAAGATAAAGCAGAGTTAGCTCCTGGCCTGACCCCGTTCTCATGGGACTCACCGGGACGATGGGTTCGAGCATCTCGTCTCGAGCGAGATGAGCAGGGAGTTTGGTCTCTGTTGCTTGCACTGCAGGTTCATGCCCTTTTTGCCTGGCTGTTTCTCATTCTCCCTAGGTCTGACAAGAAAGTCCTTCCCCCTGGATTGCAAGCACGTTCTTAAGGGAAGTTTTATCAGGACCTCTGAAAAGGTCCAGTTTCAGCAAATCAAAGAAATTCAGGGGGTTCCTGGCCTGCTGTGTGTGTTATCACAGTGGAAGGCTGTGAGTCTGAAGTGATGAGCTTATCACAGAGAAGGGGCAGCAAGGTGGGTTGGAGGCTGCTTCGCACGCAGTATTCTGGGCCTTTGTTTTTCCCCTTGGTGACAGCACAAAGCTTTTATTAGCAAGCACAGGCTTGCACAGGGGCACAAATAACTACAGGCAGGTTTCAAGCTCCGTGAAAACTCACCTGATTCGAGAGAGCTTTTCCCTTCAGCCTGATGTAAACGCATCCACCCTGGAGCTGTAACCGTGCACTACAGAGATGCCTGAAAGCCAAATCCACAGAGTTAAGAGCTCAGTCCAGGGAACCCTGGCTTTTTAACCTATGCCACAGCATCAAACACTGGCTTCACCCTTCAGGTATCAGACAAAATTGTGGCTTTTAGACCAGTTCATTCCTTGCTTGCTTGGCTTTAATGAACACGGATTGAACTGCAAAAACCATCCAGTGGATCCTGTCTAGAGACCTCTTCTGAACACTCATCCTAACCTAAAATTAGGACAACACAGACTAAACCCTGTGCTCCAGGAGCGATGCTGATGCCCCCCAGAAATCACCTGATAGAAACTGGGCAGAGCTGTTACCATCATTGCACAGGGAGGCAGATCACCCATGGCACCGACAGTAAGCAGGGACCAAACCCAGCTGTGTTCTGCCTCACCATCCTAGTCTGGGTGTCATTCCTTAGTCTGGGGGATGCTTTCTCAGAAGACTTCATCTTTCACTCATACACCAGGCAGGTCTGAAGCAGTTCCTCCTGTGAACAAACCAGAGATCCATCACTGACCACCCTCTCTGGGGCCATCAGAACAAGGAGGACAAACTCTCCAAGCCCTGTTGGATGCCCACAGTGGAGCCCTCTCCAGCAAAAAGGACCAGGGTCACCATCCAGCTTGGATGACTGCACCAGAAGCCATCACCCCATACTGCCCAGCACTGGCACCTTCTCTCAAAGCCTGAGAAAGCTCTGTGCCAGCAGCAGGAAATAAAGCACTTGTTAATCAGTTGAAGGCAGGCAATGTGCCTGCAGGAACGCAGTCCTGCCATCCGTGATTTAAAACAGTGCTGGAAGAGGAGTATAAAACAGCCACTCCATCAAGCTCTCCCCTGGAGGGAGGGATTCAAACCCACCTTCCAGCCTAGAGTCTGGAGAGGGGTGGAAGAAGAGCACAGTTAGTGCCTGGCTCAGAGAACTGGTGCATGGTCCCAACTGCTGTATCTCAGGCCAGGCACCTCGAACTGGGCAGGAGGGATCCCTGCAGGGTGAGGTCACTGAGACCTCTGCATACCTGGACTCACACCTCAGGCTGTCCGACCCTCACTCATCAGCAGAGCTTCCCAGGCTCCGTCTCCCTGCTCTGCAGGCACAGCGTGGGATGCCCTTTGCACAGCACCAGCCACAGCATCTGCTAAATGCACAGCACCAGAAGTCTTATTAAACTTCCCATTTCCACACTGGCAACAAGCACTGGGTTTGGAAGTGGAGCCCTCCTCCTCCCAAGGGCAGAAAGTAAATCCATACAGAGATTGGTTTTCAAACCTCTTTCCCACTTATCTATCAAACTTGCTCCTAGGGTTACACTTAAACACACTCACTCTTCACTCACCCAGGCTGTTCATTCAGGACCAGGTTTCTGGTTATAGAGTTGAATGCTCTAACCTGTGGGTCAGCAGCTCGGTGTCCTGAGAAGGGCTGAAGGTCCAGCAGCTCCACAGCTCGATGCTCCGGGCAGGCGAGGCAGGACATCATCATCACCATCACCTCCTTGGCCAAGCAGCAGTCACATTCAGTCTCACTTACTTTGCTCTCCTGAGCACTGGTTGCTTCCTCAGAGCTATCCAAAACCAGCCTGCACAGGGAGAATCTGGGCGCATGACCTCTTTCACCTTCCCCACCAACAACATCCTCTGGTCCAGCTTCATCCCCAGGGAAGGTGCTGCCCTCGTGGCCCCACACTGCATGGATGGGACCATCCAGCCCCAGGTTTGGGGCAGCAATCCTGGGACAGGCATTTCCTTACCTCTCCCCAAAGCCTGGCAAGCTGGTGCTGTAATCCTGGAGGCCAGGAAGGAAAGCAGAGCCACACCTGAGCTCCCCCAGCAACCTGCAGCTTAACTCTTTGTGTCCTCACCACGGCAAGGTGGCTCGGTGAGGAATCTGCCTTCTCGGCCCCATCTGCCCCACAAACCTTCCCAGTTCCACCTCCATCACTCTCTGTGCTTCTACCTGCAGCTGCTGGAGCATCTTTCTTCTATTTTAACTTCATAAAGAAAGGGAATGATGGCTGTTAAGTACCAAAATGGGACAAAAATAACCACCCTTTCCTGTTGTTTTTTTGCAAAAGTTCATTTTGGCAGAAGTTCAGTTTTCAAGTAGTTTTTCAGCTAAGTTCATTCCAGCTTTGCCAAAAGTCAGTTTACCAGTATTAGTTTTACCCATGACCCACAGCAGCTCTTGTGGATGGGGCTGGATGAATGCTCTGGTGTGCTCTGCCTCCAGACAGCCCCATGCCTGAGTACAGCCTCAGTGAAACCTGAGGAAGAAGATGAAATTTGGCTTAATAATCATAGAATCATAGAATGGTTTGGGTTGGAAAGGACCTTAAGATCATCCAGTTCCACCCCCACTGCCATGGGCAGGGACACCTCACACTAAACCATGTTGCCCAAGGCACTGTTCAACCTGGCCTTGAACACTGCCAGGGGTGGAGCGTTTACTACTTATTTGGGCACCCTGTGCCAGAGTCTCTCTACCCTCACAGTAAAGAACTTCTTCCTTATATCCAGCCTGAACTTCCCCTGTTTAAGTTTTAACCCATTACCCCTTGTCCTATCACTACAGTCCCTAATGAAGAGTCCCTCTCCAGCGTCCTTGTAGCTCCCTTCGGATACTGGAAGCTGCTATGAGGTCTCCACGCAGCCTTCTCCAGACTGAACAGCCCCAACTTTCTCAGCCTATCTTCATACAGGAGGTGCTCCAGTCCCCTGATCATCCTCATGGCCTCCTCTGGACTTGCTCCAACAGCTCCATGCCCTTCTTATGCTGAGGACACCACAACTGCACACAGTGATGTAAACCTGGGCTGGGTGTAGATGAAAGCGAGATTCAGACGGTTTCGACTGCAGAAATAAACTACACCCCGCTCAGAAGATGTTTTTATGCATAAATTGTTGGGAAATAAACCAAATCTCACTCCTTTCTCAGAGCCAAGTCCTTGCATTGCCTGGGGCGCCCCAACTTGATCCCACGCAGTGATGCTTTTCCTTTCCTATCCCATGATGAAACCATCAATCCAACCCGAGCAGGGACTTGCTGCCCAGCTAGATTTCTCCAGCAATCATTTCTTTTCTCAGAAAGCCAAAGCCAAGCAAAACTGGTTCTTCTGCAAGCTCATGCAGCTAGGGAAGAGAGAAAAACACGCCGATAAGCATCTCTGATGGCTTCAGGATAAATTTCTATCTGATCTTTTCCCTAAGACAAAGTATTTTGGTTATTTTCGCTCCTCAGCAATTGTGCATTGAAATGAAAGTTAATGAGATGAGGATTAAATACCCTCAGGATGGGGAAATAAACCTCGACTTCTGGCAAGGTTTGAGAGGGTTTTGTACAAAACAAAGTCATGTGAACAGCGGTGTAAACGGTTCAGCAAGAGGTTTCCCACAGCACTTTCTATCTTGAAGTGCTTTTCACAGACTGAGGGCAGAGGAGCATTTGCCCATCTCTGTCCTAGGATGTGACACAACAGAGCTCTGAAGCCACTGGACATCCCATAGCAGGGTTAAAAGGATTTACTGTGGCCAGGCTGGAATGAGGGACCAGCACAGACACAGGGCAGCAGCAGGTAGTAGTGTTTCCAGCACCACTTCCTATGGATGCCGTGCTCTGTACCAGTGTTCTAAGGATAAGATCATTAGGGGGCCTATAGGGATGCTGGGGAGGGACTCCTCATTAGGGACTGTAGTGATAGGACAAGAGGTAATGAGTTCAAACTGAAACAGGGGAAGTTTAGATTGGATATAAGGAGGAAATTCTTTCCTGTTAGGGTGGTGAGGCGCTGGAATGGGTTGCCTAGGAAGTTTGTGAATGCTCCATCCCTGTCAGTGTTCAATGCCAGGTTGGACGAGGCCTTGGGTGATATGGTTTAGAGTGAGGTGTCCCTGCCCATGGCAGGGGTTTGGAACTTGATGATCTTAAGGTCCTTTCCAACCCTAACTGTTCTATGATTCTATGATTTGAACTTCAGCTCCATGTTTCCATTAGGACATTCAGCACCCATTGGAACAGGGTGTGCTAAGCAAGAGGCTTGGATAACAATCCAATAACAGTAACAGCTCATTCTCTTACTCCAGTTAGGATTAGTTTTCAGCAGCTCTACCCGAAAATACCAGCTTCAGGTTTCCCCCCCTTGCTTATGGCTCGCTGAGAGGCTCCCACAGAGCAACAGGGGAAGAAGATGCTGGTGCCTCTTTTGCCATGAATAAGGAAAGAAACAGTCCCATTTGTCCCATATCCAGCTTTCCCAGTTCACCCGCTGCACTGTGCTAGAGGCTTTCACACACTAGATGTCAGCAGAAGAACAAAAATAACCCAGAGCGAGTTCAACAGGGACACACTGAAACTCAACCTGACACCAATGAACCCATTCGCTGCAGCAATAACCGCACTGAGCACTGGGTGGCAGGGAAAACCCATCCAAGGAAGTCCCGGTGCCTCTCCATGAGTCCTGGATGGGGCAAGGTGCAACCCTGGGCTGACTTTGTGTCAGCAACCCCCTGACAGCAAACCTCAGACCTGCAAAGCAGCGCTCGTTTTGCACATACATGTGCATTGTCCGTGGTGGGGGACCCAGGGCTTCTCCAGTAGGGCTGATTTAACTCACCAGCTCTGCTCCCTGCTTTGTCCTGCAGACACCCTTTGAAGCCAGGCATTGCACAATGTGAGCTGCCCCTTGCTCCACCACCACAACAATAAAGCACAGCATAAAACGCCTTTCTGTACACCAGGAGGAACGGTCCCGTGCTATCAGCTCTTGTATCTTTATGGCTGTAGCAATAAAAGCAGACTGCAGCCCTTACAGCAGAGAGGGTTGAATCTGCATCATAAGAGGCCCCAAGGCTTTACCTGCCCTGCCTGAGCTGGGGTGTTACCCTCTCCCAGCAGCTTTACCCACTGTTGGGACAGGTTTGAGGTCTGTGCTGGCTTCATTGTACAAGGGCAGGGGAATGGATCATTGAGCCCTGGGGATACCCCTGCCCCTAAAATCCATCCCTACACATTCAGCTGTGCACGTTCATCACTCCCTCCCTTGACTTGCCCAGTGTAGGCAGTGAGCATCTTAAAGCAAATCCTGAAACATCCTTGTGGGGTTCCTAAGCCCAGAGCTGGGTTGCAGCCAAGGGGACCCCTTCAAGTTACACTGGTGCTTTGAGATCCCCAATGCTTTAGGGCTTTCATAGTTTTCCTTCTAGACCACACTCTTACCCATAGCAACTAAACCAGCCAAAACAGCATTGTGCATTAGGGTACAGGCAGCCTTTCAAAGACAGAACACCCCAACATCACGTTTGCTCTCCTCCTTCACCCCAAGCCACTTCTATCACTCTAGAAAACATGGGTCACTACTTGCCCCCAGATTCCTCCTCCTGCCTAATGCCCTGGAGATGGATGGGCTCTGCAGGCTCTCCCACCCATACCTCTCCCAGGCAATCAGTCTCCCCTTTCCCAGGGTCTAGGATTTCAGACTTCCCCCCCACCACCAACCATCCAAGCCCAAGGTGTCTCCCCATGTGCTGACCCTGCAGGACACAGTTCAAAGCCTCTAACAGGAAAAACAGGAAAAGCCGCCCCAGCTCTCTCCGTTGACATAGTTTCGGTCTAGTTCTTGGTGTCAAAGGAGGTATTCACCTCCGCCTCCACTCATGGGCCCTACGTGCTGCTTGGTCCCACTCAGCAGATGCTGTGAAGCCCCCAAGGAATGACAACCACCGGTGAGGCCCCATGTCAGGATGCTCCCAGTGGGTACCATAAATCACTGCCGGGACACTGATGCTCTGCTCCACTCCAGGGGCAAACTCCATGTTTTAATTGGGATGTGCAGGGGAGAATATTTCTGCTCCCCTCTGTGACTCAGCACACCCCAGGGAGGCACCAGAGCCCATGAAGCATCTCCCAGGTGCCAAAGGTAGCAGCCAGCGAACACCGGGATGCTGCGGGGTGTGAGGTGAAACAGTCTGCTGGGTTTAGAGCCAGGAGATGGTGACTCAGACCACACAGGGCAGTGATGTTCGGGAAGCTTGGAGCCTCAGTGTCTGCAGCACCAGGAGGGCCTCCAGCACCAGCACGTTTGCATGGGCCATGGCAGCACAGGGAGCCCAGGCACTTGAGTATGTCCCTGGCAGGTACATGGAGAGCATGAGTCCACCACCACCACCTTCTGGCTCTGGTGAGGAGCAAGGAGGAACCCAATTCTGTGATCCTCCAGCCTACTCCACCCAATATGCAATGTACCATGCTGCAGGAAGTCTGGAAACCCCTCCTGTGGGAGGTCTGTCACCATCCAGAGCACCATGACCATCCATGTCTCACCTCACAGTTACCATCTGTTATTCTCCCCCTAGCCCAGCCCTAGCCTTAGACCAAGAGGTGGGGATCAGGTCTCTGTGACACAGAGGAGGCAGCATTTCCTGTTGTGCAGGTTCTGCACATCCTCAGGGCATCAGTCAGTGCATCCAGGATGGAGCAGGGCAGTGCCCAGGGAGGGGACCTGACCCGTCTGTCATACCTGTGTCATATGAAGGTGACACATGGGCCAAGTCAGGACCTCCAGAAAGCACAGATGTAAGCATCCCTACGGGCACAAGGTCAGCACAGCATCCTGGCCAACACCATGCCTCCAGTAATGCCTTCCTGTCCATAGGTTCCCCAGTGCTGAACCACTGATCCCTTTGAGATCAGGAGGAGCCGAGCCACCTCCAGCAGGGACACAGGGGATGAGTGACACCCCACCAGCACCCTGCTGAGCCACAGGCTCCCCAAAGCAAACCTCAGCCTCCCCAGGCTGCACTAAACACCTCATTAACACCCTTGTTGAGACCCCAGCCCCACTTCCAATCCCTCACCTACTGATCTCCAGCTGCCTCGCATGTGATTTCCATGGAGCGGTTGAGATGGGAGCAGCGTGGTTGTGCTCATGACAGGAGATGCATGGCAGTGAGGGGCCCCTCTGCAGTGCTGCCTTTCAAGAACCTCACTGACTTTTGGCTTCTCGAAAATGCAACCACAGAAAGGAATTTCTTTCTCCAGGCATCATCTGGCAGAGTCCTCGCTGAGGTCTCAGCTTCCAGCATAAAAGCTGGAAGTTCTTCCAGAGCTAACACTCTAACTCCCAGGGGCAGAGGCAGCATGAAGTGGGTGCATGCAAACGCCCTCTCTGGCTCCATTTGCCCTCACCCATGACACCAGTCCTACATCCAAATACTTTCCAGAATGCAGCTGCAGAAGATGCTCCAGCTCTCCCATGCTTTTGCATCCACCAGCTCTTTACCACATCACCTTCCCACTCCTTACACTGCTGTTTGCTGAGTCTGCCACCAGATCCATCACCATCACACATGGATGGAGATTTCCTGTGGATCGCAAGCATCTATTGCTGCTCAACCTCCCTGTCCCAGCACTCAGCAGCATCTGTCTTTCAGAAACCACTTCCATAGAGCATATCCATATGGGACCATCTGGCATCACCGCACAAGGATTCAGAACCTTGCATCCACAGGTCAGTTGATCTGTTGGCTTCATGACTGTAACAGTGCCCAAGTCATACCCAGTCCAACAGGCAGACCAACATCCTACCCAAGGATGTTCTCAGTATCTGAGCACCCAAGGCAGCTTGTACTTCCCTCCTAGATGGGGGGATAGCAAGCCCAACCAATGCACTGGAGATATTTCTACTGGACACAGAGCCATGGTACATCACCCAGGCCTAAGACAGGGCAATACTATATAAATCTGCTGGTTTGGACCAACCCAAACACCCTCTCCCAGATCAAACAAGGCAGGGACAGCAAGAACACATTGGTCCCGTGCAGGATCATGCAGGGGTGGTCAGGAGAGGGTCCTACAGCCCCTTCCTCCCCTGCTATGAGCAGCCTCCGAGGTGGCTGACACCAGTTGTGCCTCTGCTCCTGCCCTGCTCTGGCAGAGCACAAGGAAAACCAGCCCTTTCCCTGTCCTCCCCCAGCACAGGGTGATGCAGCAGTTGCTTCACAGCTTAATGTGAACCAGCCTTGGTAAACGTAATGAAATCCTAAAAAGAGGGGAAATCTCAGCACTCCTGCTGCAAAAGCACTGGTGGCTCCTACACGACCGTACTTTCCCCTCTGCTAAACTGACACGAGCAGTGGATGGACCCCGATCCCCATGGGAACTCCTCTGCTTGCTGTTTATCTCCAATGCAATAAAAATGATATTAGAGTGTGGAGTAGAAGCGGCAGAAAAAAAACCCCACACCTGATGCTGTTCCTCTCCCTTGTCTGAAATCCAATAGCCGAGCTCTGGGAACAGGCATGTCCGTGCGATTACAGCTCTGCCACTCCCAGACCTTGTCTTGAACAGGAGCTGGGACCAAACTGTACTTCTAAAGGGCTGGAATGGTTTCGTTAGGTTGTTGGAGCAACAGGTATAGCACTGCTGTCTCACCTGGGACCACAGCCACTCCGTTCCCCACTCATGCAATGGGATGAAAACACCAAGACCCACAAAGAATGAAGACCTCACAGTAAACAGCAGCCTCATAAAAACCTATGTGCTGCGGGAAAGCCTAGTTTTGTATTGTTCAAACACTGCCCAAGCTACATAAAAAGGTGAAAGCTGCCACGGAATGCTGAACCCATGTGCCAAGCGGATGGGGCAGTGCCCGCAGGCAGGCTGAACTGTGCAACACAGATGTGATTCCAGACTGAAGGAGGAGATCTGAATTTAGACTGGAGGGGGGGAAAGCAGCAGATTGGAAATGGCTGCAAATCAAAGTAGGGAGGGAATGAGGTGCGAGTTCATCCTTGCACAGAGCCGTGGGTTCAGGTCTGGACCGAGGGCTCTCTGCTGGTTTGCCAGGCACCATCTGGCTGGGCAGTGCCTTTGCTGTCACTGAGCTGAAGTGGTTTTCGGTCATCATTCACTTTTACTCCTTTTTACAAGTTCAGTAACACTCCCATAAACAGGTTTTAAATGCAATCCTTTTTCTCTGACACGCTGCATGTTAAACATTAGCAGAGGCATTTTATTGCAGGTAATAAAGAACCCTGATGTCAAATATTTTAACAAGCCAAGTGCTCCACAGGAAAAGCCCAAGGGGCTCCAAGCCCGTTTCTGCTCCGCAGCCTCTGTCAGGGAGAGGGGGAAGAGATCAGGAGGTTTCTGGGAAAATCTGTTTTTATTTTATCTGTTTTTTGGAAAAGAACAACAAAACCACAGTGACTCCAACCATGGTGCCCACTCAATGATGCTGAATTCAGGAGCAGTTCCCCACCACACTTCCCATCCAGGCGTTTCCCACACTTGATGTAGAGCCAGCCATTCCCCTCAGTATCCTTATGGATTTGTTCAAGGGAGACATCTTAAAATCACAGAATGGTTTGGGTTGGAAAGGACCTTAAGATCACCCAGTTCCAACCCCCTGCCATGGGCAGGGATGCCTCACACTAAACCATGTTGCCCAAGGCTCTGTCCAGCCTGGCCTTGAACGCTGACAGGGATGGAGCATTCACCACTTTGGGCATCCGATGCCAGCGCCTCATCACCCTCACAGGAAAGAACTTCTTCCTAATCTTCTAAGAAAAGGGTGAGTTTAAGTTTGCCTTTTGGGAGCTGCAGTTCATCCTCCCTGACCTACCCACAGCCAAGCAGGAACAAGGAGCAGAGAACCCCTCATTTGCACACCCAGCATCCCTCATGGGTACCACACATGGAGCAGCACTCACAGGGCATCCCCCACCCAGCATGGGAAGGGGGACGTGCTGCTGAGCATCACATTGGACTTGCAGAGGGGAAAACTGGGCGGCTGCCATCCCAAAAGCATTCCTGGCCAGGCGTGCTGCCCCCGTGCTGGATTAGGTTTCCATGCCTCAGCTCGCTTTCAGAGCGGGGCTGCAGCCTGGGAAAGCAGGAGGGGACACATACACACACATACACACACAGACACACACACACAAGTGCAGCCCACGCTGACAGCAGAGCAGCAGCCAAAGTTATTGCTGCCCACGGAGGAAGGGGGAAGAGCCTCATGCTGTTCCCTGGGAGCCCAGACCCCTTTTCCTGTTCCCTCTCCCCTCTCTTCCCCCACATGCTGATACTGGGGCTGCAAGATGGGCTTGCAGAGACCCACAGAAGCAACGCTGCACGGGGATACCCCACCATAGAGCCACAAGACCCTCGGTGCTTTCCCTCCTCCTGCAGCCCCACTGAAATAAGAACAGTTTCTTTGCTTTCCCATGACCGGCTTCCCCCCAAACCAGCAGAAAACACATATGCTGATGGTAATTAATCTGACAAGAAGTCAGGAGACACTGATTAAATGTCTCATATCACTGGGGATCAGGGATAATTGTGAAGATAGACTCCTTCACAAAGCTGGCACAGCCTCAGTGAGCATTTAGAAGAGATTAAGGGCGAGATGGACACGCTTGTACCTTGGGATTCACCACAGCCTCACAGTGGTGGCTCCCCATCACTGCTGGGGCACACACAAACATACACACACCCTATGTCTGGTTTGTAGGGCTCCCCATCCTCATGGGGTGTCAGCAGCAGGATGTGCTGGACAAGCTTTGGGCAGCTCCCCTGCGGGACATAAGAACACTCCTGGGAACAGGAAAGGCACTTCCAGAATCTGTTATCACTGTCCCATCCCTGGTCCCAGGGATCAGAGTGGGATAAAGCAGTTACTTGGCTACTGACCTCCCTCAGCAACAGTCTCCCATGGTCCATATCCTTCTTGCTGTGACCCCAAGGGTCTACCCACTCAGCAGATGGGAGCATCTCCCTAAGGCCACTGGAAGGGCATTTATCTCTTTCCACAGACTAACAGGCCCTTCCACTCGTGCCATACACACATATACATACATGTGTGTATATATACATATATATATATATATGGTTTGTAAAGCCACAGCCACAGCTCAGCACTGCTGCAGCCAAGTTTCTTTGGGACTAAATCAGCAGCCACCAGTTTCTCTGCCATTCAAGTCCTACATCACAGATCTCTACAGATGGCTCTGATTAAGCTCATTTCCCCCAGTGCCTAAATAATAGTGAAAACACTTGGAAGTCAGATTATGTGACACCTTTTATTAAGCCTTCAGCACCTGCTTCAAGCCAATCTAAGGGAGCTCATAAAACGCCCACACTGGGCCTCCAGGACTGCATGCAGTCACCATCCCAGCAAGCTGGGATGTTCTTGCTCCCTTCACACAGTGAAGGCAAGTGAAGCAGCTTTACCCAAGGAACACCATGAGTGCTCAGCAGCCTCTCAGTGAGGAATGACAGCATTGCTGCTCCTGGTTTGGGGAAAAATACACTGAGAAAGCAGAAATCTGGGATCTTGCCCAAGGATGCACTGAGCTCGTATGGGCCAGGGCAGTAGAGGTGCCCTCCCACCCGCTGCCCTCCATCATTACTGCATCCCTCCAAGACCCAGCATGGGAAGGAGGAAGACAAACTCCAGCACATCATTACAGAGCAGACACCGACCAGAGCTGAGCACAAAGCAGCTTCTCCCTCTGTGCACAGACACCACAGGGTCTCCCAAAGGTCCCCCCTCAAAATCAGAGTGAACCGTTTTGATTCATACCAGTAGGAACCACTTCCTCCTCGAAGCCGGATTTGCTCTTGGTCCCACCTTTCTGACCATGGCACAAGGATCACAGGGTCAGTGTGACTCGATTGCGCCCAAAGTGCCTGTCCGCAAACTGCACGCTCCTATTTCCCCAGCAAGCTCTTCCCCATGCTGGCCTGTAGATGGGGTTGGAAGAGCAGCCACGGTCTGACCCGCAGGCAAGCCGGGTGCCTGCAACCTGGCTGTGTCCCGAAGGCTGTCCCGGCTCAGGTGGCACCGCCTGCTGTGCTGGGCAGGGACAGGGACTCAGACAGGGACTGCGTGACTTGGAAGCAGAGAAAATACTGGGAAACTCAGCTCCTCTTCCCAATGGGCAGCAAGTGCAGGTGATGAGCCCTAAAATAACTTCACCAGATGTCCTTGGGGTCTGCCTGCTGACAGTGCAAGGCAGGGAGACCTGTCCTCACCATGGATGCCCTCACTGCCTGCTGGGAGGTCAAACAGGACCAGAGAGCAGGTCCAACTTTGTCTTACCCAATGAAGCTGCACTGCCAAGTGCAGCTCCTTATGGGAAAGAGAGCCCCAAGAGCCTATCACATGCCCCTGCTTGCCTGTACCTGCCTGCTGCAACCCCCCAGAGCGCACTCAACCCCCCTGGAACCTTGCAGATGCACTCTTGTTCAGCCAAGATGCTGCACGGAAGGGAGGTGATTTGGAAACCCCACAAACAGCCCAGAGGCAGACAGAAGACTCCCTCAGCTCACACAGCTCTGCAGGGCTCAGCTCTGCCCCACTGATGCATGGCTGCCATGCTCAATTCCCACTGCCTCATTGCCTTCAGGATTTGCCCAGTGGATGAAAGCAGCCGCTGAGTGGGATGAGCAATAAGAAATGACAGGAGAATTCCTGCAAAGGGATGGGTGGGTTTCCATGGGGGGCTGCTGCTTCCCAACCCACCCTACACAAGGGACTGGGCAGCCAGCTCCGAGCAAACCCCAAAGCTGCCTGCTTTCACCCTCCAAACTAAAGGAGCAGGAATGAGCACTGAGCGACACTCAGTGCCCTGCCCCTGAGCTTTGCTGTGTCAGGAGCCGTCATTATGTCGATGGGTAATTATGCCATTAATTACTGACCATAAAGCTCTAAAGAAAACAGACCTGAAATGAATATAGCTCTGGTGCAAAGTCCTACGAGATAACTCTTTGGCTGCTAAGGTAATGTAGACTGAGCTGCATTTTCTAAACCAAAATTGCATTTGCAATTAACTCTCCTTGCTGCCTAAGTCCGACAAAAGGCCTTCCTGCATTTAATACCAAGAAGGGATGTCTCTGAGCTGCCATCAAATGACAGAGGCTCACAAAAAGCCAACTGGAGCAGAGCGGAGGGACCAGAATCCCAAATGTCTCTTTGGGCTGAGCGAGGCTCTTGTTTGAGTTTGGATTTGCTGCACACTCAATGTACATCTCCGAGCAAGCCACTTAATCTGACCCTGGCCCAAAGTTTAGCTGTCTGTCAAATGTTAGAAAAGGGCTTTGTCTCCTTCACAAGGACTTGGAGGTTTAATTACCGGCTGTGCCAAGATGCCCTTAGGTGGAAGCTGCAATGCAAATGCAAAGTATCATTATTAGAGCTTAGCAAATAACTCAAATGTTTTTCTGCAGCAACTCCCTCGAAAAGAAATTAGATTCCTTTCTGGTGTGTTTGGGCGTCTTTCCAGGCCCTCTTGTTGTGACACTCGCGAGTGAGCGCAGGACTAAGAATATGAAGGTAATTCACCAAAAGTCAATGCCCAGCTCCTAAACCTGAGTCTTCGCACAGAGCCCGGCTCCTGCGGCAGCCCCTGTCCATACACCCGCACTCAGCACTGAGGAAGGCACTTGATGGGGTGTACCCAAGCAGGGTGTCCCATCAGCAGCCTGCGGATGGATCCAGCCCATCCAGACCGGCTAGGGTCCATCAGGGGTGTGCAGACATCAGGTATTGCCTCTGCACATCACGTTCAACGTGGATCCCCAGGGACTGCTCCCAGTTCAGGCAGTTTCAGGCCCTTGCAGAGCAAGGTGGGCATCAACGATCAGAGAGATGAGGGAGAGAAGCTTTGCTAAGGACATTTCCACAGGAAGCCACACATCCCAATCAGCTCATACAATGCAAATCCCGATGATTTGAACCATTTCACACTCGCCTCTGAAAAGCCTAGGATGAGCATTTGCAACATAAATTCTTTGGAATGGCTGTTCTCCAGGGTTGAGCAGTTCCCATAGAGCTCCAAGAGTTTATGAGGATCCGACAAAACCTCCCAGCTCCCCCTGTAACCCCTCAGAACCTTCCTCAGCACCGTGGGCTGCCCGAGCCCCATCCCACTGATGCGCGGGAGCAACCCTACAGCCCTGACCTCCTCAACAGCCTGTGCTGAGTGGGAAGAGCATGGAGGAATATGGTCAATTAGCTTTACAGAAAGCATTTCCCTGAAACTGGATGCTGTGTGAAACTCCTGAACTCTCATTTTGCTTTTGGAACTGGGAAGGAGTGGTTGGGGGGAAACTGGAAGGGTTTAATTTTTGGGGACCTGAGCTGCACAGCTTCAGAGCATGGGGGGTTTGGCTGGAGCCAAAGTGTGATTCAGAAGCTGCAAACCACATCCAGGCTGCTCCATGGGACCAGACCCACAATAAAAAAGCATTACACCCAAGTGCCCATGTGGGAGACAGAGGAGCCCTTGGGCTCAGCCCATGTATGGGCCGCCACCATAGAATAACAGAGCATAGAACACCAACATAGAATCATGGAATGGTTTGGGTTGGGAGGGACCTTAAAGCTCATCCAGTTCCCACAGACAGGGACACCTTCCACTGGAGCAGCTTGCTCCAAGCCCCTGTGTCCAACCTGGCCTTGAACACTGCCAGGGATGGGGCAGCCACAGCTTCTCTGGGCACCCTGTGCCAGCGCCTCAGCACCCTCACAGGGAAGAGCTTCTGCCTATATCTAACCTGAACCTCCCCATACCACACGTTACCTTGCTGGTGTTGGTGCTGGGGTGCAGCTGCAAAGCAGAAAGTGCAACAGAAGGAAGGGAACAGGACCTACCAAATGCCAAACGCTTTCTGCACCCCGACACCTTGTTACTCCAGCCCTAAACCTGCCAGAGCAGCACCTCAAAGCCCAGCTCCCTCCTCGGGCTCCACTGAACATATCCTTGGTGAAGTGAGTCAGAGCACCCCGAGAGCCCCAAACCTGTGAGAGCGTGTCTGGGCATGGGTGCCTGCCTGCAGTGCTGCAGCAGCGCTGCTCAGGCACCGCGGCTTTCCTGCACCATCACCAGCCAGCCCCCGAACACCATTTGTTCCATCTCATTAACTTCTCCTTCCCTCCGTGGCTGGTTTCTGCACTCAGTCAGGCCTCCATGGCCTCTCCACCCTCTCCGAGCTGGCTGCACACCCTGTTGTTGCAGCTCTTGCCTTTCCCTTTGCAGTGTGCAGCCTGATTTGATTCAGTTGCCCCAAAAGGCACCAGCAGCAGCGTTCCTAAAACCAGCCCAGGCTACAGGGCAGCAGAACTGAGCCCTAGGAACTCTTTTGAGGTTGCTCTTGTTTATGTATTATTTTCAAACACCAGCAATTAGGAAAGCAGAAAGAGCTTCTATTTAATTTGGTTTTCCTCCTTTGGTGACATTTCCTACCCAGATATTGTCCTGCAAAGGTGCTTCAGCCTCTGCACCCCTCTGAGCTCATTTGCAGCCCCTATTGTAGAGTAGAAACTACTGGGGAGAGATAAAGACGGGTTGATTCTCCCCTGCAGCTGACCACTGACTGCATCACTTGGCACTACTTGGGTGTGAGTTTTCAGCATTTCTGAGCTTCCACCCCGTTGCTAAGAGCTCCACACACCTCTTTGGGGTTCCCAGTGCATGCCTGGTCCTCTGCCTGCAGATGTCCTGATGCCTGTGTGGCTCATGAATGTGCCCCCAGCTGATCCACAGCCTTTACGGATCCCTCATGGCCGAGGCACGTGGTCCCTAAGATGTATCTGCCACGCAGACTGCAGTGATGAGAACAAGAGCATTTGTAATTAAAGAAATTCATTGCAAATTAGTTGACAGCACCAAGGCCAAAGCTATCACCAGTCTGATGCTGTTCAGCCAAGCCACACTCAAGCCATAACAAGTTAAAAATATGAAGTTAATAAAATATCCTTGAGATGCAGCACAGGTTGTGGACTCGATCTGCATATTTATAAAAGCCTGGTCTAATCCAGCCAAACTTTCCAGAAAGAAAGATCTTTGATCCTGCCTGCGCTTCCTCAGGGAACATCAGTTTGCCTTCAGCAAAGTTAGATAGGATTAAAATTCACCTTAAAAAGAGCAAGATCCGCACGGGATACCTGGGGAAGAGACCAGGAGCTCTCTCTGGAGCAGCATGATGCTGACCATGCACAGCCTGTGCCACAGGGAAGCTTCTGGCACACCCTTATGGCACTCCCAGGGCAACCAGACTTTACCCCTGGCTGAGCTGTGGGCTATTGCAGCACCCACCAGTCCACCATTAACATCAGATCGTGGAGACCTCATAGCAGCCTTCCAGTATCTGAAGGGGCTCTATAGGGATGCTGGGGAGGGACTCTTCATTAGGGACTGTAGTGATAGGACAAGGGGTAATGAGTTAAAACTTGAACAGGGGAAGCTTAGACTGGATATAAGGAAGAAATTCTTTCCTGTTAGGGTGGTGAGGCACTGGAATGGGTTGCCCAGGGAGGTTGTGAATGCTCCATCCTTGGCAGTGTTCAAGGCCAGGCTGGACGAGGCCTTGGGTGAGATGGTTTAGTGTGAGGTGTCCCTGGCCATGGCAGGGGGGTTGGAACTTGATGATCTTAAGGTCCTTTCCAACCCTAACTATTCTATGATTCTATGTTCAAAGCACAGAGCCCCTCTGCCCCCAGGCTCCAGCTCAACCTGCTGAAATTGAGCCTCATGGCAAAGCCTTCCCTTGGCAACACGTTTGTCCAGCACTGGATACTGCAGAAATCCCAGCTCCCACCTCCACTTCCAGGAACACCCCCTGCACCAGCAGCAGGGTGAAGAACATCCCTGGGACTCCACACCAGGCTGGATGCTGCAGGATGAAGGCAGCTGCCTCCTGGGTCACATTATCCCACACTGCTGCTAACACCACGCTCACACAGCACCACAAAGCTTGGTTTCCATAAGATACTCAGCCCGGGGAAGGCCCCCCCAGTGATGTGCCTTGTGCCTCCTCCTCTGGGAGCCCCAAGGAGCGACAGGAGCTGCAGACTCCCCTGTGCCACAGCACCTGGGTAGCCATAAACACTGTGCTGTGATTGAGCTCCCTCCATCAGGGTGAGGGGTTTGGCAGGGCGGGTGTGAAGGAGCGTGTCACACAACAGCTCTCACCCAGGGTTAAGGCTCAGGGGGAGGAAAGGTCTCACAAGCATAAGATGCTCCTGTGCTATAGCAGGGGATGAGGGTGGCTCCGTGTGTTTGCAGATATAAATACTTGTGCAAATACAAGGGAAACCGCAGATATTATCCACCCAAAAGATTGCCCAGGAAGTGGCTCCAGTGATTATAATCTTGGCTACAGGGTGGTAGGAAAACATGGTTTCATGCCAACAGGGCCAGTGGTCTCAGTGCATTGAGGTCAAGTGAGGGGAACAAAAATGGAAGAATGATCAAGATAAAACAAGAAGAGTTATAATAAAGCCTACTGTCTAGACTGGGTCCTGCACGGGGTGGCTTAAACCCCTCCTTTCTCATCAGGATCAGCAAACACCATTGATGCAGAGTTCTATGGGACCCAAAGCAGTGGCATCAAGCTGCAACCCAACAACCCACTTTGCCCAGTGCACATCCCCAGTTGGGAGCTGGTGTGATATTGCCACCAGCTTGCACTGCCACCAGCGCGAGCAGCAGTGCCCACTCTGACCACCCTGTCTTTCATTTCCTACGAGAGCCAAGCCAACCAACTTCCAGATGGGATCACAAGGGGCATCTCACTGTAGCAAATGCTGTCAGAAGGCCTTTGGAGCCCTGCAGGTAAGGTCTGCTGGCAGGATTCAGGCTCTCCTCCTGAAATCCCTCCCCCATGATGGGGGGATGTCCCTGAGTGAGTCAGTACCCACATACCCGATGATGAAAACAATTCTTCATCCCTCTGGCGAGCGCCTTTGCACTCTGGAGACAGTGGATCGCATGCTGTCACCAAGCAAATATGTGAGTTTCTGACTCTCTTGGCTGCAGGGAGAAGGTGAAGTGAGCAAGCACCAACTGAGGCTCAGAAAGCAGGAGGTAAATGCACGGTGATGAGCGCACACACGCTCAGCAGCCTGCATGCACACAAGCCAGCACACACACTTGTGCGTGGGGCATCCATGGGCTTTCTGCATTCTTGCTCAGCAGTGAAACAATCCAGTCCCAGTGTACACTCTGCTCTCTGATCTTTTCCACCCCCTCCTCTTCTCTTTCGTTCCCCACTTTAATACATCATCCATTTTAATATATTAAAGCATGGGCTTGGTCCCTGCTCAGGCCCTGAGCTGGCGCATTGCAGAACAAAACATCAGCTTCAGCTTTACCCATCAGAGAGAGATTCCTCTCTGGCACTGCAAAGAGGGATTCAGACTTCTCACCTCCCCAAAGCAGGTCAAAGACAGTGGTGACCCAGAGCCACTGGGGCAGGAAGGAGTTAGGGGTGGTGAAACCATCCCTAGCAAAGCTCACAGGGCATCATTGCAAGGGCAGAGGAGGCCGGCGGCAGGCTTCAGTTCAGCCTTTCTGCCCAGCATACTGCAGGGATAAGCTAATGCATGCGTGGAGACTTCTCCATCCACAAAAGGACTTTCAGGGGCTCAGGTCCTGGTTTATGGCCACTACAGTAGGCTAGAAGGAAAGCAAGGATTTGCCTGCAGTTACACAAGAAGTCTGCAGAGAGGAAACGAGCCCAGTTTTTCCAAGTCCTCGATCAGCCTCCCAATAGCGGGATGTGCAGCACTTCCTCTGCAAGCCGCAGAGATGCTCGGAGGCGGGAGGTGCCAGGTCTCCCCCTCTAAGGTCAGGGAAATGCCGGTGGGGATGGATGCCTCCCCCTGCTTTCCCACCTCTCCTCATGGAGCACAGGCAGCCGTGGGCAGGGGGCTGCCCCACTGCACCCCAGGGCCCCGCAAAGCCCCATCCTGAGTCAGGGAGCGCTCCAGCCCCAGCAGATTGTATCAGGATGAATCACTCCCTGACCTCTGCCTTCCGCAGTGTTCGGTTTCTAATTTTATGGGTTGTATCAACGGGGTTATTGAATCCAGATGTCTGCAAAATGCAACTGCAGCACACACAAACCCACAAGGAAAGGAGCTGGTGGCGAGGACCAGGGCACGTGGTTCATTTCTTCATAAGCAAACCCTGGCTTAGGAAGGAAAGGAAGGCATCATCTCCCCTGCCTGCCTGGGGCTCAGCAGGAGCAAGTGGGAGGCTGTGATTCCAGCAGGCCAGCTCACATTTCTCTCCGTAACTGCTCCTTGCACTCCCTTTATCTGAAAGCATCTTTTCCCCGTGGCAGTGACTGCACAGTTGCCTCAGGCTCGGATGGATCCTACTTAGAGAAGAAGCTGCAGAAACACAGGTCCTGTGCAGCCGGAGCAGAGCTTTGGCTTTCCCAACCCAACCTCTCCAGCACGGACTGGTCATGGCACGAGCCAGCCAGTGGAAACAACACCTGACAGCAGCCTGCAATGGGCATCTGGTTTGCATAAAGCACAGCTGGCTCCAGAACAACAGGAGTGCGTTTGTCCCAGCAAGGCAAGCAGTGTATTAAAAATGAAAGAAAAATGATACCCAGACCTTGCCTAAACTTCAAACAGGAACCTGCTGGGTGACCTGCCTGCACTGGGGCTGCCCCTCACAGAAGGTAACCCCTAGCATCACCCATGCGGCATGAGCATTGACACAGCACTGGACCACAGGCACAAGATGATGGAAAGGGTTTTTCCTTTTCTTTAAGGCTTCCTTTCCCTTTGCCTTCTCTGCAAAAAAAAAAAAAAGACAGATCTGATCCAAGTCTCTCTAAGCTAGGGATTCCCAAGAGCTGTGTGGGATGCACATCTCCCAGAGGGATGCTGCTCACGCCCCTCCATCACCGGCATCACAGACCCCAATGCTTGGTATGAGAATGAGCCTGGTTGTGTACAAAACCTAAGCTAATAGCAACAGACCACGAATAACTGCACTTTCTGCTTAGCTCTGTTGTATAACGACCCCAAACAAATCACTTCCAGGTTTTAGTTTACTTGACATCTTGCAGTGAAATATCTCCGCCTTTACAAGAAACGCTGACCTCCAGGTGGGATATTTCTAGTGGGAGCTTGCTTCATGATAACTGAAAAAAGAAAAGAAGGAAAACCAACCCCAAACCACCTATTTGGTTCTTGCTAAACAAAAATGACTGCAAGCTGTTGTCAGGAAATGAAAAACGTGGCCATCTCGTCCACACCTTGACCGCCAGACCTCTTGAATAAACCCCAAGGGAACATCTGCGTTCTGCAAAGAGGCCAGCACTGGTCCTCTACACAGCCATGAGAGGTAGAAGATGTCCCACTACTTCATGCTGTGCTTTTATCTGGCTGGGGTAGCAGTGGGGAATTCCTCTGCACCCACCTTCATTCCTACAGCTGAGGGGCACAGCACGGTCAAACCAAGCAGGGGCTCATAAAGCCCTCTTTGCTCTCCCCATTTCCCTGCAGCTTCCACATCTCAGTGCTAGGGACAGATGGAAGCTGTACAGAGATCCAGGAACACATGTGGGTTTTCTCACTTTCTACCTTGTCACCTTGGAAAGCACAAAATATAATACACAAAACAGAGGGAGATGGTAATAAAGAAGAGGTTGACCTTCACGCTGGTATTCCAGCTCACATACTGCGCCTACACCAAGTCACTCCTGCCCTTGGCTGCTCTTAGGACTGCTCCTGCCTTGCAAGAAGGCTCCGCTGTGTGTAACCCAGAAAGGAGCCTTTTAGGGCAGTCAGTGAATCTGGGCTGATGCTCCTCTCGTGCACAAGCCACGCACATGCACATTGAGAAAGCTCAGAAGACCTGCAGGGGATGAGTTTAACGTACGGATGTCTCAGTGCCAAGTTTCAGCCTAATGGGAATCACAACAGCTGACTTACAACACCCCCCCTTTAAAGCCAGGGTTTACAGGGAGGGAGTGTCTGCCAGAAGCAGAAACTATAGCAACTGCTGTAATAAAATAGCATTTCAGAGTAAAGCTATTTTTACAGCATATTGCCACGTTCGTGGCATGGCAGTTTTCGGTGTTTTTCAGATGTCTGCTGGCAGAAGATTTAGTTGGATTAGTTTCTTAGTAGTTAAAGAGGGAAGGATCACATTGGGTAGTCAGATATAGCCCTTTCCCTGCAGTGGGAAAAATTATATCCTAAGAGGTGATTCATCACGTATTGAATCCATGCAACACTTGATCTCAACTGACTAAAAGGCTAAGATTGCCTCGGGGCTCAAACCTGGTCTCATTGAAGTCAATATGACTTTTACAATTGGCTTTGGCAACACAACTATGAATCAACCCATGATCAGACTCGCCTGAAGCCTAGAAACCCATATTCACACTACTCACATTATAAGCAGCAAAGGGTTGTGATCTGTAATAGATTAAAGTTTATCTCAGCTCAGCTGAAGCTGATGCAAACTTTGCCACTCATTTGAATGGGGCCAAAACTCCAGCCCAAGTTGTTGGACTTAATTTCTGGGTGGCACCTGTCCTTCCAGTCCCATGTTTGGCCTTTTCTGTCATAGGAAAATATACTTCAGTATTCATGAGTGTAGAGAAGATGGTCCTATGAGCAGAAGTCAAGTTTTACCAGTATCTATAATTAAGATCCTATCAGGGGACAGATAAATCGGTCCCGGGCTGACAGCACAGAGAGGAGAAAAAAAGTAATATAAAAGATCAAATTCTATTTCAAAGAGACACTGGTATCAGACCCAGTGCTGCATTAACTTACCACTGAGAATTGTTTATTCCTGCTAACTCAATATAAGTGATCCTGGCACCACCACAAATATAAAAGGCTGGCATTTGTAACTTGGAAAAGGCCTCTTCTGGCTGCTAATGCCAAGATGCCTCAAACCTGATCAGCAGCCTCCCCCTACACCAAGTCCTGTGTCCTATATTTAATCTAAGGCTTTAACAATTGGAGACCCACCTGATTTACCCCATTCTTGGGCCCAATCTCTCTCTGCCAAGGCATCATTTTAGTAATCCTCACCTCCTTCCTCCAATTAGCTTTGATTTTTGCCATTTTATCAAAGAGTTTGGACTCCCACCATGTTGTGCTGATGCAGCCCAGGTCTCCCCAGCCCTGTCTCCATTCCTGCCACCAACAGTCTCCCCACATGCTACCCTCTGCCTACTGGAGGATGCGCTCCATACCTACACCACAGGTACCACTTGATGCCAAGATGGCTTAACCAGGGTTGAGGCTTTGCAGTCATCTTTCTCCAAAACCCTCCAGAAGCTGTGGCCTACAGTGGAGCTGCAGCTACTCCCATTTCCACTTCTGTTTGTGCAACACAGGTATAAAGCCTAATGAAACCAGAAGTAGCCGCCCACAGGAGGTAAAGTTGGCACAAACTTGTTGCTTCCCCTAAAAACATTACCAATGTATGAAGTTTAAGAAAGGGACAGATCACATCATATAAAACAAAAGGACTTTGGTGCCCTGCTTGCTTTGCAGGGACTCATACCTGCGAATAAGCACACCTTGGGCAGTTTGAAGTGAACAAACCCCATCAACATCCTTCTTACTATGTGAAAGTACATCGTCTGCTCAGCTCCTAAACAAACCCATGTCTCACTAGGCTGTAGGACTGGCGAGGGAAGAGCTGCTCTTTGACCAAGTGTTTACTGGAGGCTGCTCTGCATGACTGTTACACCACTTACCCAAACAGCGAAACTCTGCAGGTACCTGGGGAGGGAATGACCCATGGGTCCAAGGTACGTATTATCGGTGTAACTGTGCAGGAAGGTGTGTTCATCTGGGCACTCTCAGCCAGACCATCCCAGCCCTCACCTTGTTTATCTGTCCAGGGCGCCTGTGAAATGTGAGTGGGAACCATTATACACCCACTCAGGACAGGCGGGAACAGCAACACCAGGTGCAGAGCAATGGAGAAACAGGCGGGCCAACAGTCGGCCTTGGGCAACAGCTCCTCATCTGATACCAGGAATTACAGTGAACACCCCAAAGGGCAGTGCCCAGTGTGGAAAACACATTGAAGATGTCCAGATCCTAAGGTCCTTTCCAGCCCTAACCATGCTCTGATGCTATGGTCCTCCTGCTCCGCTGGAGCTGGTAGGTCTGGGGTGAGCCATGGTGCAGTTGGATGATAATCCCAACAGCAACTGCACAGCTCATGGGCATCCGTCACACAAATTCCCTTTCCTTTCTCAGCTTTGCCATCACCCTCCCACTTCTTGGCAGAAGCCAAAGATCAGATGTTCACCAAGCACTGTCTCCTGACAGCAGCAATGGTGACAGCACCCTTTGGCATATTGGAGGCCCAGAGGTCGGTTTGTAGCAAGGGGAGAGCAGAACATGATCAACGTTTACCCAGCAAATCTAACTAGCACTGAGGAAGCTGATAGGGGAAATACACCAAGTACATAGAAAAGATAAATAGCAACACCTTCAGTGTTGATATACAAATAAAGGAGAAGACATGAAACAGAGATGCCGCTATGCTTGCCTCCCCTCAGCCATCACCTGTGTTTCTCAATGGAGAATCTTTTTGCATCTCATTGCTGTGTCTGAGCTGGTTTTTGCCTCAGTTTTCCTCATTTTGCACAGCCAGGAGCCACATCCTAACCTGGAGGCTATGGCTGATGTTAAAACCCAAGGTGCTTCCCTCCTCACCCCAGGAAAAGCCCTCAAAGTCGAGGTCCTGCAGCACTACCAGGGTATAGCTAAATCCATATGGAGCTCAGAGCACGTGGATCTGCAGAGCTGGAGAGGGAAACGTGTGCTGGCCCAAGCCCAGCCTGTCCTCCTCAGCTGTGGCTCCTCGCCCTTTCCTTTGTGTGCCATGAATTGCTTCACAGCCATGCAAGAGGCCAAAGCAGCAAAGGCAGAGCTGGAATCAGGCTGTCCAACACCTGGGATCCGCAGGGGAGGGAGACCCTGCCAAGAATTATTTTAACCTTCAATATTTCTGGCAGCAGAATATCAGTCAAATGGTTCCTACTGGGTTTTTGGGTTATGTCACTCTGACACAAGCTGGTCCAGACCAAAAAGATCCATGTGCTCAGAGAGAGCAGGGTTTGTTTTCCATGTTAATCAGCTTTCAGTAGCGGGGGAAAGGATGCCTGAAATAATAATCCTTACTAAATTGAACAGTCTCAAGAAGGAAAATCGTGCTGGATATAGTTAATAATACACTGTACAGATGCAGTGTACATTTTCCTCCTCCAAACCACCAGTCGGGCCAGCAGTGGAGTACTTTCCTCCTGCTTCCCAAGTGCTTTCTGCAGAGCCAGCTGGAAAGGGTTGTCCAGGGGCTCATCCTTAAATCCACAACAGAAATAGGGTATGAAACAGCCTCGTCACACAGTATGGCATCACCGTGGCCAGCAAGGGAGTTCTGGTTGTGTCAAAGTAGCAGAGCAAGAACCTGATCCCTTCCAAATTGTCTTGGGAAGGAATTATAGTATTCCCCATTTTTTCCATTTAACTTCTTTTTCTTAAAGCTGAAACTGGCATTTTTAGTGCAAGTTACTTGCTAAGAGAATTTTTCCCTAAAACAGTAGGCCTCCAAATGAAAGACTTCAAATGATGTGAACTACAGTTTCCAGAAAGAAACACGAGGTTTTGGACTGATTTGGAAAGTCTTAAGGAAACACTCACCATTAGTCAAAGGGAATAAGCTGCACGCCATTGCTTGTGGCTTTCTGTGCGTTTATCACTGCAGGTGGAGCTGAGCCCCATCACCCAGCATGTGCCAATAGGGAGTCACCACAACCCAATGGACATGGGCAGCTTATTGCACTATGGCAATGTGTTTGGGGCCAGAAGAACAACTAACCTGTCCCAGGGGTGGATGAGGATAAATATCCCCAAACACTTCATACTCAGACATACCCATGTGCTCTTGCTGAGCTGGGAGCAGATTGTGAGCTCTTCAGTGGATAGATGCAAATAACACAGTGGCAGAACCCAAGGCTTGCCCCAAGGTGATTGCCAAACCAGTCCTCATTTCTTCTCACCCTCTTTTCTCTCTATTTCTGATTTTGGGTTAAGGTGAAAAGCTACCAAGTGTTGCAAAACATCCATTCTGACAACAAAATTGATTGCACTGATGAATGTGTTGGGCTTTTGTCTCGATATAACCTTATTTGTGACTAATTCAGCTCACGTTTCCCAAAGTTTTGGTCAGGAAGCTGAAAAAGGTTATTTTCCAGGTTGTTACAGGAGTGGCATTCATCATTAGAGGAAGTTCCTGTCCTGTTGGATACAGTGGGAGCTGTACCTGGGTTAAGGAACTCTCTCTGGGCTGCCATGGGAGCAAGGGGCAGATGCTAACGCACTGAAATTACTTCTTAAAAATTACTTTAAAAAAAAATAATGTGAAAAGCAACAAAAGTGGCTTTTTTCATCCCATTTTTTGACTCCAGCTGCTGACCTTGGCTCTGGGAAAATAATTACTCTTGACTTCGAAGTGGGGAGGGTTTGTGCGCCAAAGGCAAATGTCTATAGATTTATACTATTTGGAAAAATCAAACGGCTGCAAGCCAAGCCATCCAGCTTATAAAACACAACCAACCCTCCAGGGATAATTTAAAGCTGACCCTGCAGCACTGAAATTCCAACCATAGATGATGCAAAACATAAGTCACACCATTTTCTTATCTGCTGGATGCTCCCATCACTGGGGGCTTCAGAGACAAAGACCAGGCAGAAGGAGACTGAAAGAAATGGAAAGCAGGGAAAAGAAAGGCTCTAAAACAATGCGCTAATGAAGGAGAAGAGGCCTGGCAGGCCAAAAGGCAAACTCTGCCATCCCCACAGCCAAGAGTTGCGAAGGCAGCCACAGTCCATGCTTTTTCCATTGTGCTCCGCCAAAATAACTCTCAGAATTCTCCTGGGATGAAACAACTCACTCCTTGCTGCTCGGGCAATCCAGGCTTAGATCCTGCTTTCGACTAACAGAACTGGGCTGTGATGGTTTGTTCCTATGTAATTAGGACTCATCTGCTGGTGATCAGTTTTGTTTCCACTCCTCAAGCCTTTAAGCACAGCTGCCTGGAAAATCCTGTTAAATCTGAGATCTATGCCAGAGGACCACCCAAACTTGGATGCAGCAGCACCTTGTTCCAGCACTATCACAGGTATCCCTGCTGGTGGCAAGACAGTTTGGCAGGACAGAAAAAGCCATTAACACCCCAAAGCTCTTGAGGAACAGAGAAGCTGCAGGAGATCTGCCTATCTGTGCTTCTCACAAGCAGGAGCACTGTAAAGAACGTGGCCTGCTAGGGGGTGGACTTGGCTTTCGTGTGATGAGGGTTTAGGCTACCATGACTGCAGTGTGCTCTGCCTTGCAACTCATTACACCAGGTTTCTGCTTCGATTCACCAGGACAATGCTCATCGAGAGCAAACGGATGTAACAGCCTGACAGCAAAAAGAAATACATGCCAAGGCTTCAATAATGACAGAGTGAGAATTTCTCCAACATCAGACTCTAAATAAGGGCACAGTGATGAGACATCCAGATTGAGCCAACTCAGCATTCAACACATCTCCTCTCCAAATGCATACCACACATTCCACTATCTGCCGGGAGAACCTGACCCATCACGTTTCACATGAGAGTTTCAGTACTTTTCAATCAGACAAACTTCACAAGACCAAATCCACAAAGATAAGATCCACTTCCACCATCCCTGTCCCTAAAATAACCAACTGCTGTTTGTGACCCTCTATGTACACACAAGGGTGCACATTCACATCTGAGGGATGCCAAATTCCACAAGGGAGAAGATTTAATTTCAGTTTTCCAACTGGTTTGGGTCTCCAGACTCCAATAAAGCAGCGAGTGGCGTGCTTTAGCACTTCACAGCTGTAGACACTGGGGAGGAGTCACGAGCATCGTCTTGCAGCACTCGAAGTTATGACTGTTAAATTGCCCCATATGCTGCATGCAAAGTGCACGCGGCTGAGATCACCTCTTTGCTAATCCCCCTCTTTTACCCACAAGCCCTTTGCAGATGTTAGAGAGTGCTTAGGTTCCGCTGATCACTCACAGTGGGAAATTCTGAGAGGCTGAGCTTGTGATTCAGAGGATTTGCCAAGTAAAATATTGGCCTGCGACAATGTCCTAACAATGCAAAGTAGTTGACACCATTAAACAAACAACTGCAGAGAGCATAGCAAAAGGGTAGTTGGAACCGCCAAGGATCTTGCGGAGGTATTACGAAGCCAGACTGGAGTTAGCAAAAGCAGTTTTTATGACAAAAACAAGTGTCTGTCTTTCCAACAGCCCATTCCCTGCACAGAGTATCTCTGCCTAGAGCAGGCCACATTGCTGGCTTCTTTCTTCAAGTTTCCTAACTTCTACAGCATGCAGGAGTAATAGAAAGGGTGAAAACACAATCAGGGCAAGAGTAGCCATTAAGGATTGAGTGTACGTATGGTCACACACCCCCACACTTGGATATACAGCTGCAGATAGAAATGGCAAAAGGAGAAACTAGAGGCTGCCACATTCTCTTAATATAATCACAAGGAAAGCGTTGTAATTCCAAGCAGACACTTTCTTTGCAAGAATCAGCTGGGCTCGATTAGAGGCAGCAGTATTGCTGCCTCCCCATCACGCTGAGAACATAAGCAAATGGAGAGCAAAGACAATTAAAAACACATCAGTCTTCTTTGCCAGCATAACCAGAAAGCCCTTTCCAGCCAGGATTATCAGCATCTCCTCCTGTTTCTTCTCTTTGCTGCCACTATAAAGAGTGCCAGAATGTTCATAGGTACTAATTAACCACCATCAAGCACATCTGTGAACTTCCCTTTCTGAGCAGAAGAACAGGGACAACTTCAGAGCATAACCCCCATAACCAGGTGCTTGCCCTACTCACAATTTCTGTGCAAGAAGTTATTTGCACTTTATTGTCGGGGCAGATTAGACCTAAGATCCATCTAACAGCATCATGAGCCAGTCAGATGCTCCAGAGTAGTGGTGGGATTTCACAGCAGCTGGATGGTGGTCATACCTGTTTATCATCTCATTCTCAATCTGTAGCTGAGCTTCTTGGTACAAGTGGACTAAAACCCTACACACTAAAACACCTCTTTTCCTGAAGCCAATGCTGTGGACTAAAGCAGTTTGAGTGGGATTGAGCTGTCATTAACAGGGTGTCTACAAGTGAGATGACCAAATCTAAACAGGTCACCTTGAGCTCTGTTGAAGTCCATGATGAGAAGCAATAAGCCCCAGAGCATGGTTCCCCACTGGCCTTAGGATAAAGTACCTCTACTTCAGCCTACTTATTCAGACTATGGAGAGATCATAGAATCATAGAATAGTTAGGGTTGAAAAGGACCTTAAGGTCATCCAGTTCCAACAACCCCCCTGCCATGGGCAGGGACACCTCACAATAAACCATGTCACCCAAGGCTCTGTCCAGCCTGGCCTTGAACACCACCAGGGATGGAGCATTCACAACTTCTTGGGCAACCCATTCCAGTGCCTCACCACCCTTACAGTAAAGAACTTCTTCCATATATCCAATCTAAACAGCACCTAAGTTGCATGCTCCCTTCCAGTTGGGGGTAGATCTTATAAAAAGAAAAGTTTAGCTTTGGATATCTCATAGACAGCTGCATTTTGGCAAGATGAATCCCATCATTAACATCCTATAAAACTCTGGTCCCTCTGCACATCCTCTATTATTAGCCTCTCTTTGCCCGTAGCACAGTACCCCAGGGAAGGAAACAGCATCCTGGCAGTGAGCACAGCAATGAAGGAGAGGCTGGGGAGAGGCACCCGGGGCAGCACGGGGCTGGCAGGGCACGATGACCTCCCAGATATTCCTTCCACATCCCGGGAGGGCTGCCCAATGCATTGCTCCATGTTCCCACGCCTTGTTTCAGCACATCTTCAACACCCTGCTCAGCAGAGCACAGCCTGGATGGGGTTTTAAAGGCCTCTTGTTGCCAAGTGAGGGATATTTCTGTGACCTTTCTCACCATTTCCTATAGCAATATAATGCTAATTTGAAATGTTGTGCCCTGCAGCTTCCCCATAAGACAAAATAAAAAGCAAAACACAAATAAACAAGCCAATGGACCAGATGAGTTTTTCTATAAGCAGTAGAAATAACACAGGGTAGTTTCCTGGGGATTTCTGCATTGTGGTTGGATTCTGTGGTGCACAATAAAGGATGTTCTGTGATTGAAACTCCTTCTGTGGTCGGAGCATTTATAGCATCCCTCATGTGGATTCTTTGCTGTCTGCTAAAGGTTCAGCTTAGATGTCAGTCTTCTCACTGCAGCTATTAATAAAAATGCTTTTCTCTCTTGAGCTGCTTATTTTCACACAATTTAAAGACTAAAAATCTTTGAGGCCACTATCAAAATGTCACATTTCTGCTGGAATTTGCCCAGGGGTCCAAAACCTAGTATGCAGGGGTGAATATGGATGGGATAAACAAACACACGCTCACATACACATAGCCACGCATGAGCACGCCATCCTTTTCTCCTTAGGGAACTAGGATGAAGATAAAATTAAAATACTATTTAGAACTTGAAATTCTGCCATGGAAATCTACATAA
Source organism: Neopsephotus bourkii (assembly GCF_033783945.1). NCBI lineage: Eukaryota > Metazoa > Chordata > Aves > Psittaciformes > Psittacidae > Neopsephotus > Neopsephotus bourkii. The sequence continues at coordinate 7,958,236 of NW_026902223.1, forward strand.
TTTACTATTTTTAGCCAAGTAAAGGCAAAAAGTCTTCTGTGATCACACTCTCTGCGAGTCTCCACACCCCCAAAGAGGTTTGTATGCAGCTGGCTGGGATCAGCCGTGTGCAAGACATGGGTGGAAGGCTTCAGGACAGAGTTCTCACACGCTCTTTTAATATCAGCATGAGGGTAAAGAAAGAGAGACCTTGAATCTTGGCACTGCAGGAAAGGCAGACAGAGCTGGTCACCCTGCCCAGCCAGCACATGGGTATGGGCTGACCAACTGTGCCCACTGCTACAGAGATGTTTCCAAAGGCAAGTTATAGCTGGAATTTCAGAGGGCAGGATCCACAAAAGGGGGCAGATGTCCAGCTGACACAGAACCCCAGATCTGTGCTTTGCTGTAACCCCAAGGGACTTGTTCTTTCCCTCTGGGCAGGGGTGTATACTTGCTCATTATGGAAATGGTGAGACACAGATTTCTCTGTGCTCCTCTCTAGAGGTGGTAGGATGCACGTCTCTGAATCCTGCCCTGATCTCTCTACAGTAAAAGCAGTTAGTCATCTTGCTTTCCTCACCAAAATGCATTTTGGCAGCCCTTGGGTACCTCATATTTGAAAAGCAGCCCAGTTTGTTTCATAGGTTGATAATGCATCCGCTGCCTTCGCCTTGTTTGTCTGGTGGCAAACTTCGCATGGAAATGGGTTGTTTTCAAGAACTAGAAACTACTTTTGTAAATCACTCATCATACCATTGTCATCAGCCATTTTCCAGAGACATCATCACATCAAATTCAACCTCCATTTCAGGCTTTGACTACATCTCATTTAGCAGGCAGAGAGTATGAAGGAACATGAAGTACAGCACACAAAAATGAGAGAAAGGCATCTTTTTAACACTTTTAGCTCGGCCACAGTTTTCAGCAGATATCCCAGCTGTCAGCCCTGGAGCGACACAGGAAAGCAAAGCTTTGAACAACTGCCATCTCTTCTTATTGATCCACAGCCCTGCTGAGTCAGCACAGGGATACCCTCGATTTCATCACACAGACATGAGCCAGCAATCCAACCATCAGCACAGACCAGGCCTCTTACAATGACCACACTCCAGCTATTGAGAGGCACCTCCTTCATTGAGCAAGTGGTGGAAGACCTCCATAGGACCAACAGCCAGCACAGACAATGCTTGCTGGGTGACCTCCCCAGCTGGTCCTTTCAAAGCAGGTATGAATAGCATGTATCCGGATCCTCCTTGCTTGCTCGACACCAGAGGATGAAGGCAAAGCCTCCTTCCCCTGCCCTATCAAGGCTGGGCTTCCCACACACTGCTTTAAAGTCGCAGTGACAGCATGCAAGTGGCAGGTGCTGAGCTGTTTGCTTTTGCTGGCTCTGAAGTAATTCCTGTTTGTGCATTTCAAGACACTTGAAGTAAGCAAGAGTGTGACACATGAATCACAGCGCATGAAAGAAATAACTGAGGCTTAGGAGGGCCATGGCAAAAGCAATTACAATCGCTCCCTTTCGGAGCTGAGCAGATGTTTAAAATTATGTCAGCGACCTCCAAACCATAAACATTTCTCAGGAAAATGTAGATGTGGTTTGCAAAACAAGGAGATGTGTCCGATGTAAAGCAGAGGTCCCTGCTAAGCGAACCTCCTTTGAGCGGTGGGAATGTCAAACATGCTTGACCTCCACATCAGCAAATGAGCACATTATAAACAATGTTATTAATGGTTCTGCTTTCACTACAACGAGGAGTCTCCCTGTTTGGTTAACGTACAGCAAGCTGGTTAGAGTGTACATAGTTTCATGGCCAAACCACATTAAAGCAGTACAGGGAATTTGCTCCTATTGTTTCCAGTGAGACTGCAAGTGGTAGGTGGCAGGAGAGGAAAGACAATGCTAATCCCAGTGCCATCTGGATCACTGTCATTATTTCATGTTTAGATGCTCTGCCTTGAGCCGCTAAGTAATCACCACCCAACTGTTAAGTTAGACACGAGAGGTCACCAGCTCCTCTATGAAAACAAACGACAATCACCAGTGCAACACAAGCACGTATCTCCATCCACATGCAAAGTCTGCTCACGACTTAGCCCCTCAAAAAAGCTGCTTTTACCTTGGGTAGGGGGACAAGAAACAAAGTGAGGTGCTCTACCTGGTTCTCTTCCCCATGTATTCCCACATGCTACAGCCAGTGTTAACTACTGCATACCCAACAGAAACATCTCAGCGATCCCATAACCTTCCTGCGAGCAGAGCTGAGTCTAGGCAGCTGTCTACATCCTAACCCATAGCATATCCCATATCCCAAAGCACACTGGAGTTTGTTGGTCACAGACCACTCAGATTCCCAACCCAACTGCCAGGTGTACGTGCCACCCCAGACTCTGTGTGGCTGAGAGCGAGATGGGAAGCATCAGTTCAGGGTATTGAGGCAGTGACACATAAACTAATACTACATAGAATTGCTCAGACATTGGTTTCTAAGACCCTCCTTCATAGCAGCCAATAAAGCTGCAGGAAGGCCAATGGACATGTCCTAAATAGCAGCTCTGAGAGCAGCAGAGTGGTTACAGATTTCAGGCCACCAAGGAAATCCCTAACGAAAGTCACATTGGTTTTGGTCATGCCCAACCCCGTCCATGTGCTGCATTCCTGTAACTGAGGGGAGCTGGCTCTGGTGGAAACAGTGAAGGGCTGAGCCAGTTCTTCTGTGGTTCATGAGTCTGAATATTTCAGGGCTGATCCTCATACCGCTAAACCTCCCCAAGTGACCATGCTGCAATGGCCAAAGATCTTGACATCAGGACTAAGGAATGCGGGCTCACATTGAAAATGCATTAAATGAAGGGTTAATGCAAACCCAGAGAGAAAACGCAGAATGAAAGGAAATAGAGTTGTCCAACAGCCTCCCTACCTGTGCAGACAAGTAATGATGTCCCAATAGAGAAAAAAAGCAGAGACCCATCCAAGGAGCAAGTCGGCAGTAACTGCAGTAAAGAGAGGGAAACGGAAGGATAGTCCCTGGGGATTAAGTATTCCTACAGTGAAAGTCTGCACTTTGTGATGGACTTTCTTGTGCAACGTTGGCCAGGCCACAGAGGCTAAGCCAAAACTGTTGGATCCAGGGTGGCCCTGGGAGCCTGACCTGTCCCACAGGGCAGACAGGCGGCACTCTCTCCACTTCTTCGCTCTTTCCAATGACAAGGATAATTCCTTTCCTATTTCACAGGCACATTGGGAAGATGCACAACAGCGTCAGCGAGGCTCTTGGGGATGGTGGTAAGGAGACCACACCGATAGCCAGGCTCTGACAGCATTGCTTAAGTCTACAAGCATTTTGGTTTATGTAGCTGACTGATTATTTTTATCACTTAAGGACTCATCTACATCTTATGAGATTCCTTCAGATGTCTGATTTTCTGAACTGATAAATCCCTTCCCTCCACCCCCAAGACATCACTTTCTCTCCCCCTTATTTTATGAGCACAGAAAAACCCCACAGTAGACTAAACACCTCCCTTGTCTTGGAGACTGTGAGGAGCAGCAATTTGCCATTAAGGACAAAAGGAGCTGATAGCCCAGCAACATCCAGGGAAATGAAAAGCAGATGAAGATACAGCCCCTATAAGCTCCAAAAACATCCAGAGAGGCACAGGAGAGGTGGCAGGACATCCTCATTGTGAAAGGGGATGACTCTTAGGGACACCCAGAGTTGTTTATACTGGACAGGTACTGGGCTAACAGTCAGCATCTCAATCCTTTCCCATTAGCAATAGTGAGCACTCACAGAAAGCTCCTCTCTGCCTCCGGCTTTGGCCATGCGATGGAGGAAGTCACAGGGACTGAGGAATGTGCACCAGGGAGAGCAAATAAACAGAGGTGTGCAAATCTGCTAAAAATAACCCAGGAATTGCGGCTCTTGGAGGGAAACACAGGCACTGGTTTGTTCACCAGCATCTACCACAATCGAGGCCTTGTCTGAACAGGTGGGTGGCTTTCCTGGCAAAGCCTATCTTAAAAAACACCACCACGCAGTAAAATCCCTCCTCGCTCATTCCTGCAGCCCCTCTGTTTTCATCCAGATTCTTGCCAGGGGTTGTCAAAACAAGGAAGGAAAATGAAGCTCTGACATTATTTTTGCTGTTTTCCCCACTGCTTTCCAGGGTATTGATGTGCTCCAGGCAGCACCAAAATGCCCATAGCTGGTGACAAGGGACAAGGCTGGCAGGGGACACAGCAGTGCCAGAGCAACCTGTTTGAGACTCCCATTCAAGGAGCTCTTTGAGGAAAAGACCTCAAAGAATCCATAAAGAACTGGAAATGGGGTTGAATTATAGATCCCTGTGTGGGATCTATATTTGAGGTCTCAAAACTGAGTAACACAGGCATCAGCCATGTCAGGAGGAGGGAGCAGGGGATGCATGCGATGGAAAGCTCAGCAGAGGCACTGGGGAAAAATGGGGTTGTGCAAGACCAGTAAAATGCATCTCCTTCCAAACATGGGGGTTGCAAACCAAACTCTCTGGTAAGAAACCCAAGCATTCTGCTGGCTCTTCCAATTCATGTCTCTAAGCTGAGTACAGGCAGATCTCCTGAAGTCAGGAGGGATCTGTGCATGTTAAGAAATCGCCTTGCATTGAAATGCCCTGGTGACGTCTTCTGTTTCTTTGACTTCTCCCTTAATTGAAGTGTTCCAAACACAGATAACCCCAAGCCCCTCGAAGCAGAATCTCAAAGCAAATATTTCCTCTCACTCTTTTTATTTTTTTCCATTTTGGCCATGCTTCTCAGAAGTCTCCTTTCATCTTGCTCAAGCCTGAAATGTACTAAAAGGCTCCTTAAAGGGGTAACTCTCCAGCACTGAGCATGTTTCCCTGCACCAGAGAGCGCACAGCAACAGGAGCATGATTTCTCCCATCTCTCACTTTCCAGAGTGTAAACTCAAGCTTAAACCCAGACTAGCTGGTCTCCACTTGGTGCAGAGGATGGCCACTACAATCACAGCCATTACCTTTGCCCTGCTCCAGCCCTTCACTAGAGATGGAGGCATGCCCGTCACCTGCACTGTTACACCCTCATTCCTGGAGGAGGCACAATGGATATCAGGAGCCCAGCTCCAACAAGATCTGTGGAGCTCACGGGAAGGGATGGCACAGACAGACCAGGATGTGGGGTTTGGCACAGTCAGGAAGATATGTGACACCAAAGCTGTTAATCATCCCAGAAACACAGCACTGGTGCCTCCCCATTGCTAGTGGGAGTCAAACACCATTCTGTGTAGCAGTTTATTGCTGTTTCACATCTGGCCCACAGGAACTGGTTACTACAACCCGTGCTGTCAGCAGAGACCAGCTAACCTGCCCCAGCTTGCTTATTGCTTGCTTCCCACCAAACACCCTAGGGTAAACACTGCAAGGTTTGGGGGTCTATGTTGCACCATAGGCCAGTGCTGGCTTGAAAATAGTTGAGTGCCACAGCTCCAATGGTCTAGGACAGAGGGCATCTCCTGGTCCAGCACAACAAGCACAGCTGCTTTATGTCTCCCTTTTCTGGGGCACCCAGAGGCTAGGTCAGTGGAGCTGAGCAAGATGGACAAGTATCAGGATATTCTTCCACTTGGTCCTGAAGACAAAAACCGCACCTAAGGACTCTAAAAGCAAGAGCAGACCATGCATACACAACATGATGCTCTGGGGAGGCTGCATCATGCTCTGTGATACCCCACCCTAAGCATGCACCCAGCACAAGGCAGATTGGGGTCCACCCTCCCAGTGCAGATGTGCCTGGTAAACTCAGCATAGCTCCCCTGAGCCTTCCCATTCTTGGCTGCTGATAGAGTCAAACACAGCAGTATCAGCCCAGCTGCTTTCTGACTTGCTTCATGTAACCTCAGCTCGAGTGCCTGATGAAGATAATCTGCACTCATGGCTTCCTCTGGGTCACTGGGAATCCTACAGACCCCGATCAAAGGGCCCTGAGCTGGGCTTCAGATCTGGCTGCTCCGCCACTGTTTCAGTGGTACCAAGAGGAGGACAAGTCTGGCCTGTGCCAGGCTGATACCGACTATAAAAGTAATCTTCAGACTGCACAGACATTGAAAAGTCTTTGAAGGGAGTAAATAACTAACTTCACTTGCAGAGGCACATATTTGACCATATTACCTCATCTCAACTGCAAAATATCCAGCTCACAGATGGTCCTCCTGATTTCTTCCCCTTGCAAAACTGCATCCAGCTCCCCCTAAAGCTGATTTAATAGCCTGTTGAACCGGTGTTGTCCTTGGCCATTTTCTCCCTATTTTAGGTGAAGAAAGTAAGCCTGAACTTTTTTTATGTACCACTCAACCACTTTTTTCCTTGCTCGAGACACCTGGTTCTAGCATTGTGATTTCATAAATGCCTCTTTATAGCAGACAGAGCAATACTTTTCTGCTTACTTTGACTAGTTTTCAGTCTGGTTAAGCTCCAATGACTCCAGCAGTTACTTTTATTTGCAATGCTGCGTGCAAGTCAACTCAGAAGCTGGCCTTGTGCTGGTTATACAGTTTTCAGGCACTTGGCCTCTCCATTTCACAAAGTTATGGGTAGGAATGGTATTGAGAGGGCTTCTGAAGAAAAAAAACAAGGCAGCAAAGAGAGACGATGGAATAACACATCTTTCAACTCAGCACTTAATGTCTGGGTTTTTAAGTTTTCCACTAATGCAGGAAATAACTTTGGAAAGGTTCAAGTTAATGAGGCTACAAGAGTCGATTTTCCCTATCTTTTACTAGAAACTGGTCCAAAATTTGCTGCTTTACGCACACCAAGGAGTGCTCTAGGAGGAAAAAACCCTCTCTTGCTGCATGCCCTGCAAAGTGCTTCAGGAGGCCACCCTCCTAAAGTGATCATGAGCGCTGGTGGGAAATGGTCCCTTGGATGAACAGGAATTGCTGTAAAACAGCATCTCCCATTGAGAACAAACCCTTGGCTTTGAGGAATTTCTGCTCAGCACAGGTATAGCTCCAGGGGCCTTATGGATTGAGGCTGCCTAGGAAAAACCCTGAAAACACTGGTTATTGGCAGAGGAAAACTGAGGTTTGTCACTTGGACTGCTCTTTCTTAACTGCACTGCAAAAAAAAGGGGGTGACATTGATGTAGGATTCAAATCTGCTGTCACGTACATGATTAGGGTGCTCAGGACTTCCTATATCCTCCAATAAATCTATCTATGGCCTCAACAGTGCTGTAAATTATAACTTAAACCAGGCAGTCTCCTGCAAAGGTGGTTCTGCATGTGCACTGGGTAGACCAGTCCTGTGCCACGGTCTCCATAAGACACTTGCAAAAAACCCCAATCCACCTTAGCTTAAAAATCAAGGCTGTTCCATCATAAGTAACAGAGTTTAAGCTCTTTTTATTTGCCTTCTGGTACTTAAGTGTTCAGGGTGAAAAAGATTCGCATCTTCCAGATTTTCTCTACGACTCCAAAAGTTAAAACAGTTTTCTCATGTAACCTTTTAAATCAGAACTCAGATTCCCCCTGAACTGGAGGGGGGAAGGAGGGGTGTTAAGGAAATCATTAAAGTTGCCAGGACTTTGATAAGGACACGGAAGCAGACACAGCCATCCTGGCATCGCAGATGAGAGAAGCAAAGCAGACCAGTGACTAATACCACATCCAGCAAACACAATCCAAAGTAATTCAGGTCAAAAGTGCTATGTTTTCCTCTTTCACTTAAAAAGCAAGACAGGAAATGTATAAAAGCTGACAGGACCATTAGGGATTTTATAAATGCTGCTTCCTGTGGTACAGAAAAAGGAAAGGAGAGAGGCACTGGGCCAAATTATGTGCTAGAGCAGACGCACGCGACTGTGATGCAAAGCAATGCACTCCAAAACCAGCGGACCTGCACGCAGAAGAATAAGGTGATCCAGGATCTGCTCTGCAGTGAAAATGGGGACAAAGCTTATAACCCACCCCAAGGGGCCAGTGGTGAAGTGGTGCTCACCATGGGGAGAGGCTGTCCAGCACCTGCACTTCTGATGAGTCAGCAGCTCTGGCCCCAACCTGAAACCAAGCGAGGCCCCAGGACAAGGAGGGGAGGTTGGTTTTGTTTTATTTTCTCCAAGGCTTCCTGTATGAAAACATGACCTCCTACCAACATCAGACCATTCTAGCGAGCCAGCAGAGTTAAATAACAGATTTGGCACTTTCCTTCAGTGTCTGCTACCCTGCTCCGAGTCATGTGTTGGGAATTTGGGGGGGGAGAAGGGCTAGCAGGGAGGCAGGTTTGTGTTTGTCTTGGAAAGCTGCACACAAGCCTGACTTGGAGCATCACTCAACACAGGTTGTTCTTCGTTTTGCTTCGACCCTTGGTGGCAGGCAGGGAGCCTGCTGTGCTGATCCCTGCTCCAAAAGCCTCATGCCTCCAATACCCATATTCCAGCTTGCTCAGGAAAACAAAGGGATGGCATGTAGATTTGTTTAAGAAGAAAGAAAGGAGGCAAAGAAACAACACTTGCCATGGGACAGTGTAGCTTTACAAACATGCTATGGGGCTGGAGGGGTTCCCATTGGCCATGGGAAGATACCATCATTCAGCCCAAGTCAAAGCAGGCATGGGAGCTCCTTATTTACCAAGCAGCCACTTCCCAACCAAGTTCAACATTGCCAAGTCAAGGAGTTTTCATACATGCCATCCACAAAGCTTCATCTTCAGAGGGACTTCAGTGCTGGATATTGACTACCAACAGACCAGCAGTGTCTCTGGGGGCTTTAGGAGCTTCGGACCAAAGCATGTCAACCCAGAGTCCTACCCCAATCCCTTTGCAGGTGCAGCCAAGAGCAATTAAAGCAGAGAGTGGGTGTAAATCTGGCTGAATCACGGCCGATGGCCTGGGCGAGCTGTGGGGATGCACAGCACCTTGCTGGGGCCCTCTGCACCCAGGTGTATTTGGCTGCCTGTTAGGACAGATGGAGGCGAGATTATGCCAGAGGAGCCACTGGCTGTGACTCTGACACAGCTTTGAAACAAATGCAGAGGAATCCACTGTGCACAACAGAGACGAAGCTCTTGGAGGAGTGCTTAGATTGTTCAGCAGCCAAAGCAAATACATTTGCTCTGCAGGTTATAGAAGGCTGTTAAACCAGCCGTGCAACCGACTCCTCCAAGCCAGAAACAAACTTGTTGCTCTATACTGGAGCCTAATACCTACAGTGAACCTGTTAAAGTTCACCAATTTTCCTGCTGCCCTCAAAGGATGCACATTATAAATAAAAAGGTGAATACTTTGAGCAACAACACACTTCAGATCCAGCCCCAAATTTTCATTGTTAAATAGTTAGCCTTTTTCTACTTAATCTACGGCAAGGATTCTCCCTTAAATCTCTGACACTAAAAAGAAGTCTAATACATGACTGCAGCAGAAGACAATGGCTAGAAGAAGGAGTAGAAGTGGTCTCTGGATTTTATTTAGGGTATCATCCTGCAAATAGCCACTGCTCAGCACTGCACTTGTTCCCCTAAGCAGTTCCTCTGAGACCATGCCTCCTAAGGGCTATTGAGGCAGGGTCTGCACTGGCTTGCTTGAAAGCTGGCGGCAGAAAGTCACTGTGGGTTTGTTGCAAGAGGAAGGGAAGAGAAACCCATGTGTCCCTTGCTCCTCTCTTTGCACAAATAACAGCTCAGCTGTAGGTAACAGGGACCAAAGGATCAGTGCTGCCCATCAGTCAGATGCCAGGGATGCTCAGCAGAGGCACACAGCAGAGTATGTCCTTGGGGTGGCAGCCTGGTAAAGGATACTCCCTAGGCATCGACTGGCTTGATAACAAGGGAGACTTGGAGGAATATTAATTACAGAGTACCTATCATGAGGTTTATTTCATCTCCAATGTACTTTGTGACTAATGAGTCACGTTTAACTCGTAGCACCAACCTCTGCCCTAACTCCATCAGCACTAAATCACTGCTTTGGTTGCACTGAGCCCCAGTCCAGCCCACATGGCCTGGCCTAGGAGCACTGCAAACACATTCAGCTCACAGGAAAAGATGTCCCTGCTCCTTCCATAAAGGAATTTACACAAAATACATGTAGCAGCTCCAAAAGTCCTCATCTACCGCTCCAGGACGCCTGTTGTAGGAGTGTTGTTTATGTGGACAAACAACTCTTGTGCCATATGCTGTTGCAACACCCGCCTATCTCATCGCGATCTTCACTTCTGTCAGCAAACAAGTCCTAAACACCACTTAGCATCCACACAGCGTCCTGCTTGCTGCCACAACATCTTCTTGCAGGGCTCCTTGCGCAACAACCAGACTATCTGGATTACTCACCAGTGCATGGTTTTCTCAGGATTCATTTGTTGCTTATCAGAAATCAAAGAAGGATTTTTATGTTTGTCAAGACAACAGCCCCTAATCTTACACCAGGTAGGGCTTATGTTTGTCCAGGTCCCTTCAAGCCATAAACCAACCTTTAAGGGATTAAGAAATACCCTTCCCTAAGTATAAGGAACTCAGCAATTGCCGCCAAGAGATTTCTTTCCTCTTCCTCAGAAGTGGCCAGCCGGTCCATGTGGGAGTGTGGTGACTGATGGCCGTGGGACTGTGCATTGCCTTACTCGGAGGCTTGGGGGAGCCAACCATTGAAACAACCACCAAAACCCCATGAAGAAAAACACAAACAAACAAAAGGCACTTTCATTGATTTCCCCCTTCACTGGCAGCAGAAACACCCTGCAACTGCTGCAGAGCAGCACACTACACCCAAAGTAGTTCTGTGGTTGTTTATTCACTGAGATTATAGTCATGCCTCAAGGCTTTATCTTTGATGTCTGAAACTTTGTGGGCAAAATTTGCTGGAGGCAAATAATGACTTCCAGTACTCCCCATCCAGCCCAAGGTCACAGAGTTAGGCAGTGGCAGAGTGGGGACAGCACACCTCTGCATGGGGGAGTCCTGGGTTGACCTGCAGGCACCCACTTTCCGACTCTGATTGCACAGGCACTAAGGCCTGTGTCATCAGGATGAAATCAATGATAAATTAGGCAGCGAAACCCTGCGTGGGATCTTGGCTTACATCCATTCAGGAAAAAAATGGAAACAATCAACTTCACCGGGAGCAAACCATTTGCTCTAAAAAAGCAGGTAAATGGGAAATCAATAAATCCCAACTCCATGGTCAACCAGAGACAAGAGCACAGGGACATTTGCACAGCGAAGGATAGAGCTACCTACAATAACTCGCTTTCATGCAGTAGGAATAGGACAGATTACCAGATACAGCAGATTGGATTCCTTCAGCAAGAAGCAGTCATACACACCAAAAAAACACTACAGGTTAGTGAACCCTCAGCTTAACAAGGCAGTAAGTCACGAGGACATACATGTGATTCCCCTACAGGAAGGCCAGATGCTGAAACAGGAGATGCTTTTGCAAGCTCAGGAGAGCCCCCATAGGACAGGACACAGCCACATCTCTCTGGCTTAAGGCCCAGGGACACAGCACAGGAAAACACTGAAGAGCAGCTTTGACACAGGCTGCAGGGCAGGGAGGGAGATTTCACACCAATTAGGAAATGCTCTGAAGAAGAGCTTGGGCAGAGGGAGTAGAGTTTCAAAAAGCCATGCTATGCCAAGACATTGATTGTACCTAATTGGAATCTTTCAGACAAATGAAAGCAGGAACGCTAGCGGGAATTTCTACATGTAGAGTGAGTGGGGAGAATATTGTATATTCCATTTGAAGGGGTAGCAAAGGAAAGACAGCCAAGAGCAGTTTTCCAAATGGAGAGCCAGACGAAATAATATATTAGACCTAGTTTTTGGCAGCAGGAGCCAGACTTGAAGGGTCTCAATGCAGGCCCAGAGAATCTTTCACCTTTCCAAAGCCCCCAGTCCAATCTCCATTTAATGCTGTCTCAAACTCAGTGATCCAGCTGAATCCCTGGTTACAACGTGAAGACACCACAGGATTTAGATGGAACGATGCCAGCTTTGTTGTCAGGAGTCAGAAGCAGGGAGGACACCAGCTATACTCAGGTTTAGCCTTATAGAGTTTCACATTGACATTTTCTCAGTTCCTGCATGTTTGGCCGAGATCAAAAAGCAAAGAAGTTTGGTGAACAGCTTACAGTTACGCCTGGTTTCCACTTAAAACCAAATGGCCCACACCAAACTGATTCCAGATTTGCTCTGAGGACTTGCAGCCTTCAAGGCATCAGGATGGAATCTGTATGAAATTCAAACTCGAGCCCAAGTCTGGCACTGGAAACACAACTCACAGCTTTCAGCAAAGCATCACTAAATCCTTCAGCCTCTTTCAGCCTCACTTCATCCCACCCCAGTGCCTGTGCTGCCAGGAAACACTGCAGCAAGCATGCTCCAGCATGGACATGGACAAACCACCATGAAAAAGCTACCATAGACCCATGTACACAGATTTCTTTCTGCTGACTTCTTGGTATGTCCTACATGAAAACAAGCGGGGAAACAACTTGAGAGCAAGGATGACAGCAGAGAGCAGCCAGATCCCAGCAACTGCTGCACTGGCTGCTGGACAAATAAACCCCTGGGAGCATCACCTCTGCAAACACACAATGTTCACAAGCACAAAGGGCAGAGACGAAGCAAAGAATGTGGGAACAAAGAGCAGGCATTTTTCTGAAGCATCTTGGTGATGTAGAGAATGGAAATTAACAGCATGTTACACTACTCATAAGCTATGCTGAAGTGCTCCAAGAGCCATCCTAGATCCAGCTCGATTTTACAATATATTGCTTTTCGGGACGTCCAACTGCATTCCTGAAATAAGACCCTCAAACCCTCTGAAGATGTACCAGCACTATGAAGACTCTAAGATCAAGAGTAAGTTATTAATACATAGCAGAAGTGTGCGAATTGAAGGGGCAGGATCAACTGCCTCCAAATAAACAAAACTAAACATTCTATTTTGAGGTAGAAACATTAGCAGACTGCAGTGCTGGAGAGGATGCTGTCAGACACTTGGATACAGCCCAGCCGAATGCAAGAAGTCAGAGCAAAGATGTCTCATAGTTTATGTTTGGGGCACGCAGAATGAGGAGATGGATGCAAAGTTTGCTCCTCCATGATCTAAAATCTCCAGACGATGCTCCCATCTTCCCTATAGGCGTTTGAAGAGTGAGCTGCTGGGATTTCCTACCGATTCTATTCACACAGCGGTCGGATATTGGTGAAAGCACCTCGGCGTGGCACTGAAGCAATCTTTAGTTTCAAGGGCAAAGAAAGCCAAAGGAATGTGGTTTCTCAAAGGGTTTGTCCAAGTAGGATAAAGTTTTCTCTATGTTTTCTTGCCCAGTAGCTGGATTTCTGATTCTTTTCTCTGGTGCACAGTCATAAAACAAAGCATGACAGGGAACAGGTTGCACACTGAGCTTCTGAAGAAAACACATTTGATGCTTGCCCAAATGTCAGGCTTACACAGACGTTTTCTGCATTCCTCATCAGATTTGTCCAACTCTTGCACAACTACAGAGCCCTGGCACTTTTTTAAGACAACGCTGGGCTTTGTGTACAAATGGGGAGTTCCTGGAGGTATTCCCTCTGGTTTGTTAAGTTCGCTGTGGGTCTTGGGACCCCATAAAGGGAGCGCAGACTCCCTTCTGCCAGAGAGTTAATAACCAGCACAGAAAGCAGAGCTGCTGCTGACAGACATTGTTTCTATAACCTACAGACTGAAAGGGCAGCGGGGATGGGGGAGATCAATAGACCTGGAGTGTGTGTAGAAGTCATCGTGTCTCTGATCAGGTTTCCTCCAGGGGCTGCGTCTCCATTTTTCTTTCCCTTACCAGGAAAAAAGAGTCAGTTTGGACATAGATCTCCAGGCATAACAGAAGAAAAAGAAGGGAAAAAAGCATAGTCTTCTCCCATTTACACTGGTGTGAAAGCAAGCGATCAGTTTACAGTGCTGTGTCTGAGAGCACTGATTATCTTATCATTTTACATGTTTTCATCCAGATTAATGAAGCTTTCATGCTCAAAGCATTTTGGTCAACACTTAACATTAACATCCCATGTTTAAGTGCTTGTAAAAGCATTTGTAAAACGATGAGTGGGATTGTTATTTTTACAGCCAGGATTCCTAAGAAAGTGAGTCACATGCAGCAGCATTGCCTTGTTTCTTTGTCCTTTCCATTACTCCACCCTTGAAGCTGTTGAACCTCATAGCCCATTTTAACCACATTTGATAAAGGAATAGACCTCAGAAGAATATTCAGACCCCAGCAGTGCTGTAGTTTCCGGAGCTGCTCCCAACACCCCAGTTTGCAGCAAGGTCTCCCCAACCCTCACAGCAGACCTCAGAGCTCAAACGTGCATCCTTTTGGCTGCATTGCTCCAGCTCTGACCTGAGCACATTTCTATACTTACATATGGGTACTAAAAACCTAGGAACCAGCAGCTCCAGCTTCTGTCATGGCATGTCCAAGGCCTGCTCCTGCCTCGGAAGCAGACTCAGCTGCTTTCCTTGCACAGACTGGTGCAAGAACACCCTATCACGTGTTTTCTTTGTGTACATCTTCACCTAATTCATGCTTAGATCCCTTACTGCTTTCATCCTGCCCCAAAAGCAAGTTTTTAAGACTCCTGTTCACATCTTTTCTTGACTCTTACTATGAACCTTTGATCCCTGGCATTTTATGCACATCAGCAGTGCTGCTCATCTCATGGGCAGGCTGGCCCCCATATCCTGCCTCCACAACACTGCCCTTATCTCCCTGGGAGCTGCACAGCTCAGGCATCACACCCCTGCTTGACAGAAAGAGGGTGGCAGGTTCTGTGCACTGTAAAGGGCTCTTCCTCTTTAGTTAAAGGCTGTTATTCACAGAAAGCTTAAACATTGGACATACAGATGCCAGGCACAGACCCTCAGACCTGATGCTTAACATCCCAAAGCCATTTATCACTCAGCACCCTTATCCTGGCTTAAAATCCCCTAGTCACAAGGCAAACAACTTAGTGGTTCAATTTTCTGTGCTTTTGTACCTTTCTGACTGCCTTTCTCCTTCCATCTATTCAACTGCTTCAATTGGCTTCCCCAGCCATCCCCATCTCTGCTGCTCTCCTCAGTGCCACCATTGTGTACCTACAAATACCTTTGGGGCTGCCCCATCCAAGCATGTCCATACTGGTTTCCCCATCAATACCTCCACAATTTAGCAGTGCCATCCAATTCATAGCTTTTCTATGTTCCCTCATAGCAGAGACCCCAGTGAGCTGCTCTGGCTGCCTTAGCATTTTAAACAGCTTTACCCTGAACTGGTCAGCTGAAAAGCACTTATTTCTGCAGCAAAGGAGATGACATCAGCTGATGTGGGATAACCATGACAACCTCCCCAGATCAGCAGGGCCACATGCTATTTGAATAAGGAAGCAAAGTTTAACTCTCAACAACTTGCTAGGCAGGACCTCCAGTTTTATTTGGTAAAGGGAATGCATCCATGCCTTGTGCATGCATTTTACTTGTGTCTGCACCAGCCCTTTTATGAATTACAAGACTCCTGAGATCTGCAGAAGGTAGTGGTTGTGGTAAGAAGAAATCTTTCCAGAACAACATTCTGCTTTCCTATCTGACACAGAGCTGACGTGCAGATAAAGAGGATATTAGCCCCCCAAAACACTTCTTCAGTCTGTTTTCCAGCAGGCTTGCACCAGCATCAAGCAATTGACAGTTTTGCCTAGGAAATGCAGTTTGGGATTTGACACATGGACTTCAACACGTGGACTTCATGATTCAGTCTCCTCTCTTTAATCATCTGGTAGGAAGTAGAGAACTGAAAGTATTTCAAAGCTTGGATTTGCCTCCAAACCCACAATAAAACCATCTTCTAAATACCACCTTTCTACAGAAGGGCTCCATACCTGATCAGTGTTTTCTTGCTCAAATAGGCAGGTATGCACAATCAAGAGGTAACCCGCTGGGTTCGGAAAGCTTAAGGCTTCACTGCTGCAGTTTTGAAGCATGGATGCATCCTGGAAAGCCCCACACTTACTTTCTACACCGCTGCTTTCCAACTTATAAACTCTTATTAAAATAAATAAGTGTAGGAGGATTAGCCTTCTGGACCCAGAATCTCTTACTCCCCAATTCTTCATAATGGTATATTTATAAAACACATGTGTCCCATTTTGGGGCAATGTAAAGATTGCCTAGTACATAAATGCTTCATTAAAACAGCTGCTCACAATCTGTTAGAATAAATATTTTCCACCCTTTTCTGATCATCATGAAAGGAGGCCAAGGCCAAAGCCATGGATCCAAACAGCCTGCGTGTTGGAGGTGTTCGCAATTTACATTCACATGCATACTTCAGGGCTTAAGCCTACTATCCATGGCTCACTTCCAGGCTCTGGGAACAGCTCTTTTCCACCACTTGGGTCCTTCCAGATGGAGAAACCACTAAGAGATGGGAGCAAAGAGGAATGCAGCTGAATTTGGAGGGGCATTTCTGTGCAGCAGGACTTCACTGGGACACTTTAGTCCAGCATTGACATGTCCTTTGCCAAAAGGGAGCATCCCTTCCCCACCACACACCCCTACTTCAGCCCTTGCACCAGCCCTACTGCTCATGTGGCCCTAGAGCAGATGGGATCAGGAGACCAACTTGGCTGAAAAGGAAAAGATTTCAACCCCACACATGCTCTTTTTCTCCTTCCTGCTTCAAATATTTCCTCCAAGTGGAAAAACTGCATCTGAGCAGAACAAGAAGAAATCCGTGCGGCTCCAACCCTAACCAACACTCCCAGGCTGAAACCACCAGGTCGAACACAACTCGCACACACAATGAACATCTCATTACTTATAAATGACATCCTAATTTGAGATGAGCAGGCCCCAAGGGGTCTAACCCGGAGCAGGGAAGTCTCCTCCTCCTAACACATCCCTGCCAGCTTTGAACAAAGACTGGCTCACTGGCCCAAAAGATCTGTTTGACTTGGAAAAATTAATCATGCCCAGAAAGCCCGTCTCCTTGAGATCAGGAGGCTCAATTCCACCTTTCATTAAACCCCTGCCCTTCTGGAATAACTGCAACCAAGTCAGCAGGGTCACATCTGATTCATAGACAGGCTGGGGATGAAACCTGAACCGCAGGCTCAGATCATTAATCCTGTTATCTGCTGCCTCCCTGCATCAATCCAGAGAGGAGGAAGCTTCTTTATCGCTGTTCTCTGCCTCATGATGAAATAATTCAAGTGGATTAAATCAGCTCTTTGGGTGCATCAATCATGCTATTGTCCCCAGAGCAGGAAGTTTCCTCCTCAGCCTTTAGCCAACCTCTGCCCTGACCCATATTCCAAGGACTTCCCTGCACATTTCACTCATGCCTCTCTTTTGCATTTACTTACACAAGCAGCTGTGTCCTGTGAGCAAGAGCAATTAAAAAAGCTGATAAGCGACATAGCAAATAACTCTTAAAGTCATATAGGTCCTACGAGATGCAGACAGTGATGTCTAGTGATATTTTTCAATAGAACCACCTTATATCTGGCTAAAAAATTCTCCAAGAAAGGTGCTTTGGGGCTTTGAAACTGCCACTGAGCATCTGCCTGAATTGAAGTCTCACCCAGGACCCACATCTTCAGAGAACATCGATTAAGTCTCAGCAAGACTTAAGCAGTATCAGATGCTGAATATCTCCCCAAGGCAGCAGTGGAGCAAGGCAGCAGGCAGATACACTGTGCAGGTGATGACCTGTATAAGACCAGGGAATACAGCTACTAGACTGTGCAACAGCAACTGTGGCTGCTGCAAGGCTCATAGGATGAGTTTAGGGGCATCAGTGCTGCTGCTTGTGCAGTGCTGTTAGAGGTAGGGGAAAAAGCATAGGAGCACCATTTCCATTTGGAACTCGGTACCCAAAGGTGCCTGTTCTCCAAGAAGGAAATGTGTCCTCCTTCACAAAATAGGTCCAGAGCTACCAAGGAGCTCCCTCTGCTCCTCACTAATCCCCACCTGAACTCACATCAGGGAATTGCTCCTGTTTAGTACTGATATGGCACAAAGGGACACTAGGGGAGGGAAGCAAAAGTGATCTGAAAGGATCAGTCGTTAGACTACGTGGGATTTGGAATCTGGACATGAACTTCACTGTAACAAAATAGGGTTTCCACAGTGTTATTTACTCTCCTGATACAGAGATAAACGATCACTTCCTTGCACTACCCTCTTCCAAGTGAAAGCAGTGAGAAACATGTCAAAAAAGCATTCCCATTTAAATTCATGCTCTTTTCCCCCCACCTCCCCCTCACAAACACACATTTGCTTTGAGCCTCAGGTTAACAAAAACCACAAAGCCCCACTTAGCCAAAACCACAACGTTTTCCTTGATTTGGGGTCAAAACTGACAAGTTCTGCCTGTTTTCGTCCCGCAACCATCAAACTTCTCAGGTTCACCCTCAGAGCACCTCAGTTATACTGAAAAGTTCACAGACCTGGCACAAGTTTAAGATTTATTATTAAACCTGCCAGATTTCAGGCTTGATTTATGACTCTTTCATACAGCCACGTTATCGAGTAGAGACAGGCCCTGCAGTGCATGCTGTGAGGCGTTCATGAAGCTATAAACTTTGAAGCCAAAAGGGACCACTTAGATCTGGTCTGACCCCCCCGTATAAATGCAGAGCAGCCACCCACCAGGAACAGGACCATCTATAGCTTTGAAGAATACTGCTGTATTTTCTGTTTCTGCACCTCTCTGTGGTTTCTATAGGCTGCTTGCAGCAGAAAGGACCCTGTGGAGCAAAGCAGGAGGGGAGGGACCCCTCGCCCTGCCCTTGGTTCTCTTATGGCTTGGACACTTATCAATAGTGATGCTGAATGCAGGAAGGTGAAGCGGTTCTTCTTACCAGGTTGTGAGTTACAGACTTCTTCCCCTGGTCAGAGCATTTCAATCTCATGCACAATCACTGCATTGCTTTTTCCACTTTGGATCAGAAGGATGATGGACTTCTGCATTCATGCCTCAAGCCTCTTTCCCCCAGCTCCCTCTTAATACCCAGGGACAGGGCAGGATTCCTGCTGCATTACATGAGCTCTGCAGCTTTTGGGCACCTCCCTTCTGGGTCCAAAAGCCACAACTTCAATCACTTCCCCAGGATTACGGATGTAGGGAAGGGCTGTGCACGCACAGCCCCATCCTTGAAGACCTCTTCAGAGGAAGGCAGAAAACACTGAAAACCCCACATCAAATAAAAACACCCTCAGGATTCCTGTCAATATGACCCAGAGTGGAAACAAGAATTGGGACCAACTGCCATTGACCCAGAAGACAAAACTGCATTTATGTGCGCTTCCAGAGGTCTTGGAGAGATCACAGCAAGTGCGGAGAGGAAATAGTAATAATCATACACAGGAAACCCTGACATTTTGTCATTAAGACTCATGATGTCCAGCATAAAATATACTTTGATATAATACTATTCTCTTGGATTTGCAATTGATATTTCCATTATTCTTTATACATTTTATGTATATGTACATATATACACACACAAGATAAATATACTTTATCTAGTTCAGATTTTAAACTCCAAAGATGTCAACGGCAATCTGCAGAGACGAAGGGCAATTTACTGCCAAGGTTCCAGGAGCGGTCCCAGGGGTCCCATTTGCAGTTATAACAACACATTTTATCTTCTGCACAAGCAGGAAGAAGGGGGGGTGTAGCAAGACTGAGAGACGGAAGTAAGTGCTGGCAGTGAATCAGATGATGTATATTAGGGAGATAGTAAGCAGAGATTACAGGCTTGGCAACTGTGCCCTTGGTTTATAAAGCTCAGGTTCCCCTGCTTGCTGTCCCATAGTGCTGCAGGTAGTTTAGTCTAACAGCACATCCCACCAGGAAGACCTGGTGCAGCCGAGCTGCTCTCCCTTTTCAGTTTCGGTGAAACTCTTGCCTTCAATAGAGGCTCAGCACAAGGGGAGTGAAGCACTGCAGCCCTTCACTGCTTCCGAGGACTAAGTGCAGCATATCCAGCACTCCAAGTGGGTGGTATGCCCGACTGCCAAGTTTTCCTGTTGAATAGCATCCTTCCACTACTTTATATATATATTTTACTTCTAAAGGCAAACAGCTGCATGGCAGACACCATCAAGGGCTCAGCAGGAGCCACCATCTCGCACCAGAGAGCTCCTGGCCAGGGCACAAAGCAGCCTGCCCAGGTAGTCACGTTGTGTCTAACAGTACAAGTTATTGATTTTGGATGGGGTCTTAGCCAGCTCACAACCTTGTTTTAAGATGCCCGGAAGCCCAGCAGAACCCTGTTTCCAATTCAAAGTTGCTGATGCTAAGAAATTCCTGATTTGACAGTGTTGTGTGGTGGAAAAGCAAAAGCATGACCCATTCAGAGCTTTTTCTACAGTTCCGTGTTCACCTCAAGACAAAACCTTTTTAAGCTGCTCAAGTGAGCTCTAAGTGCTGTATTTAATGTCTTTGTACCGTGAATCGCAGGCCTGGCTTCCTCCAACACTTCAAAAGCTCCAAAGGAGCAGCACTTGACTCTAAAAACGTTCCCTGTCTTCCCACAGTGACTCACTATTTTTATTCCAGTAAATGGTCACAAACTTGTTTGGGTTTGCAGATGCTCTTTAGCTTCCCGCAAGCACCGCTTTGCCCTTTTGCTTTGGCACTGGGAGGTTCTCTTGCAGCAAACCATGGTGCCATACGCTCCGAAGCTAACAGCTAAATGTGTCAGTGGTAAGAGGCGTGTGGTAACCGTGGGGCAAAGATAAATATTGTCCCTCCTCTGCTGTGAGGTTTGTCCACCTGGTTGCCCGCATTGGAATCTTAATTAGAAGTCAGGTACAGCTGCGGAGGGAAAACCAATGAATCAGCATCTCCCTTAAGCCACCAAACAACTTGAGGCACAGAGCAGCGAGTGTGGGAGGCAGGGAGGAAAAACCCAAAACAATCATTTTTAGTAAGGATTTTTTAGGTGCTGTGACCCCAGCTGCCTAAAATAGGAAAGTAATCAACAACAGCATCTCCAGTAGCTAAAGCTCAGTCTCTCTAATATAAGTTAAAGCTTCAATAGGAGATGCCAAAACCAGGAAGTTAATTTCTTTGACCAATACTGGGAGGAAATATAGCTGTATGAGTGGAATAGGCCCTTTTGGACCTAAATATTGTAAAATCATGAAAACGCTCAAGCATTCAGTTAAGCATGTGCTGAAATACTTTACTCAATAGTTCGAATTTAGACAGACACTGGCCTAAAGCTATTTATGTATTAAAATCCTTCAGCTATTACTCATTTCTTTTTAGTTCACTAGCTGCACAGCTTAATGAATAAGATTTGTCCCAAATACATCCACATTCTCATCTGTTCTGTGCATTAATTCTCCAGTGGAGCTTTATAGAGGATTTCTTATCTATGCATTCATCAGTTCAAACTCCCCAGTGAGGTCATTTCCGAAGTTTCTAATAAAAAGAGACTTTTGATTCTTGGGGTCACGTTGCAAATTATATCTTCACTAATCTACCAGAGGTCAGAAAAGAAGCTGACGTCCAAGAGCATCTCTGACTCCTCGGCACACGTGTGTCTTGAGGCTTTTAAAAATACACGGTCCCGCTGTTATAAATAGAGCATTCTTCTTTAAGGTCAAAAGCTTTCAAAGTCCAAGAAAACATCCCTTTATTTCTATTTATAATGATTATATGTTTTTTCTCCTCAGAATAAGGGTGCACTAAGCCGGGACAAGAGTTGTTCTGATGGGCAGCATTTCACCCCAGCTATTTTTACACTGTCAGAGGTGTTAATGTGAACATCAGTGTAATTTCCTTTGTTAGATACATCACCAAGCACACCACAAAGACAGCTAGCTATTTAATCAAGAAGAGAATAAGAGTATCTAAGTCTAAAAAAACAAAGATGAACAAGTTTTCCACTGAGCCCTTTTCAAGGACAAGAACAAGGAGGTGTCCTGGTAGAGTAAATCCCATGCTTGAGGCTGTGATCAGTTTGCTCCCATTAAAAGGTGCTCAGACAGGTAGGAAATAGCAATTGCCCCACACAGACAAGGCTCTTCTACATCCACCAGCACAGCTGGACTGACTGATCAGGGCACGTAAGAGCAGAAACCCTCTTGTTCTTTCACATCCTGCTCACTAAACACATGCTTTAAGGTAAACTGGTGCTCAAAATGTCCTTCAAAGAACAGGAAGTTTCACCTATTTTAAGCTAGGTTATGAAAGAGGTCAAGCATTTTCCAAGGGCTTTGGTGAATCAAGGAATCAGCTTGCAAGTTGGACTATACATTCTGGAACATGAGCTCAACAGGACCATAGTCCTACTGCAAAGGCCTTGGTTGCTATCAGTCTGCAACTAATCCCACAAGCCAGCAGCAACACCTCACCAGGCATTGCACTGGTCATGTGGGTATTAGGAAGTAGTATCTGATGAGTAACTACAAAGACAACAAATCAGACACTAGGAGTAAATATGTCCCCAGGTTCTGCTTGGAGGGTTGTAAAATGAATGAGACAATGCATTTGCATGGTCCACAAATCCAGGTTTTATCAAGAAAATTTGGCTCTTCCAGGAGTAATCAAGACCTGCAAACAGAACCTGCAGTGTCCAGAAAAGGTTTTAGTTCCTACTCTTGAATATTCAGAATATAAAGCCTGAACAGTCAGAAAACAAAATCCAGTTCATAGGGGTCCTGTTTTGAGGTTGTTCATGGGATGTGGCCATTATATTGTCTTTGGGTTCAACCTAAGATAAAGGAATACAAAAGCAGATATAGGATGCCATGTCCTTTTATCTTACTACTACTTCTATGTCAGGCTAAACTTGGCAGTCACTGATAGAGGTGGTGGGATCTCTGAAATACATAAAGCACATGTGCTCTTCCAGAAGAGCAGCAACAAGACAGCACAGGCTCATCAAGGGCCATGTTACTGTGTGACCTACTAGTTAACTTGAGGTTTAAAACTGTCTCTATTGGAACAGCACAGGGAAAGTTTAAAAGCTTTTAGGACCTCAGATTTTGAGGAGCTGCTCTACAATGTGATAATGCACATGCTTTCTCCAAGCTCTTCTGTTCCTGTATGGATGCCAGGAGATTAAAAGGGTGTTGAGTGGTTGCTGAGCCTCTGGAGGGGTCATTAACATCACGTGCGGCACTGGAGTTATTTTCACTGGCTCAAACCATCCTCGCCTGCTGATGAGCACGCAAGGGTCAGAGGAAGTTGCTGTTGTCATAGAAACATATCCCTCAGGATCTATCTTTCCTCTCCTTTCTCCAGGAGACCTTGGGGCTCTCAGACAAGCCCAAAGCCATTTATCGCAAGGCCTTGAGAATCTTCTCCCAGTTGCGCTGCCCACCATCGGGACTGCTTTGGAACTGCAGCAGCAGTGCAAGGACTGCCCTTGGGGAGCTATCCTAACAGACCCCTTGGCAATATGTACCATGTGTGAACTTTGCCAGTCCCAAGACCAGAGCTCATTATTCATAAATGCACCACCTCCTTTCACGTGCTCAGACAACTTCCCTCTGAAAGCTCTCTCAGCTTTACACAACCCCAGCAGCTCAGTTGTTCCATACAAGTTAACACCCAAGGGCCATAGAATTCATTTCATTGAATCCAAAACCTTTACATTAGCTAAGCGTGGCAGTGAGGTGCTTTTCCCTACACTCCTCCTGCACCAGTTCTGCCCTGGCCAGTTCCTTCAGGGCTACACTAACTCAGCTGGCAAGGAGAATGGCTGCTAAGCTTAGAGATAGTCCCTTTATTGGAAACAGTGGGATCCATCCCCACCATTGCCTACAGTCACTTTAGGGAAGTCTTTCCCACTTACATTCTTGCACGAAGCACAATGACAATGGTAGGTCTGCCACCACCAGTACCACCATGCATGGGAGAGAGATGAGGTGGCACCTGCCTGTTGAGAAGCTCAGGAAGCAAAAACCATGAACAGGTATTGGGGTAGGAGAAAACCAAGACTTACAGTAAGAGCAGGGCTCAAAAGGACCTGCCAGAGCAAAGCAAGAGCTGCTGCCAGAGCATCCCCACAAGCAGCTTGGCATATCCCATAGGACAGGTCTTAGTCTAAGGGCAGGGTGGGTCTCACCCTGGGGAAACTGGTGTCTGTTTCCCACCATTCACAAACTCTATAGGCTTAATGCTTTCCAAGCCTTATTTGTGTTCTCTTCTACGCATTGACAGCACCCATGTCAGCATCATGCTCACAGGGATGGGTGGTACTGTGACATGAGGTTGGATATAAGCTTTTTAGCAGTTATTGTCTCCTTGAGACTTCACCTTGACATGTTTTCTCTACTAAAGACTTCCAAAAGCTCCCAGTCTCTCGCTGGCGTTTTGTCTCCTTCCATGGCCTGACCTTTCTGCATGAGTGGGGCAGGTGCAAAACAAAAAAGCCAACCTTTCCCCTCCCTTTCTGAGCAGTGAGCCTGACAGGAGATCAAAGCACACACTAATTTAGCTCATGGAATAATAAAAGTCAATGAGAACAATGTGCTGCTGACAGGGGAGTTGTGCCATGCCACAGCAGGGAGGAGGGCCTGGGCAAGCCAAGAGCTATTCACTGGAGCTGAAGAGAGGAGGGGAAGAGGGAGCTCTCGTTTGTTTTAAGAAAGTTCTTATTTTCAAAGTGGGCCCACGGATTGAACCACAAAACCAACATTACCAACATCTACGGGGCCAAACTCTGCAATTCCAAGCCCAAGAAAGTTTCCCGCTGGCTTAAATAGGAGCTTTGCCTTTCTTTAGATAGGCAGCCCCTGGCCACCATGTCATTCCACGCTTTTGTGAAGGTCGCCTTCTCCACTGGCCCCTGCATGGGCACATGGCCTTGCATTTGGAGCTGCTTCACCTTTCCGGGCTTCAATCAGAGAGGGTTTGTGTAGGTGGAATAGCCTTTTGGAATCTCCAAATGAAGAGCAGGAAGAATATACAGTGTGTGGACTGCAGAAGGTGGTGGGTCCAAGTTAATGATCCTTCCACTGCTTCAGCCTCCTGTTTCCTTAGGGTTCCAGACTGGGAACAGTTGGCCACCACCCAAACAGCAACTGAATGAGAACAGTTACATAAAGCTAAACCCCTCCCACCAAACAGGAAAGAAAGATCAAACTGCAGGACAGAGTCAAAGATAACTTCCCAGTTAGCAAAGACAACAGCCCGGTCCCCACCTCCAGCAGGAGGCATCTTCTCAGCCACACATGCTTAATTCCACATGAATTTCTCATCTCACAGAGAAAGGGAGGGAGTGACAGCTCCACAGCTGCCAGCCAAAGCAGAGGGCTGATGGGTTAATGAACCACCTCCAATACGGCACAAGGAAAGGGAGCAAAGTCTTCCTTATCCTGATGCGGATCCCAGGAGATTCACTGCACCAGAGAAAGCTCTTCACCTTCCTCCTGCAACCCCTGCTAGCATCACGCCAAGCTTGCGGGGAATGGAGCAAGGGAGCAGGAACACCGCAATAACAACCCCTAGCCAAAGGATCATAATTAGATCAAGGGCTCACCAGCACATATTCCTCATGGCTGCAGAATCATCTGGGGCTTACAGAAAGCTGAAGCTGTTCTGATAGACATCCCATTTGGCCAAGGCAAGTATGACCTGGTGTAACAGTGCATTGCTGCCCCAAAAGCTAGCCAGTGGCTTGGAAGACCCCAGAGTCAGTGCATCCACTTCAAGTGCTTTGAGGAGGAACCCAGCCCCACTTCTGCCACTCTGATAGAAGGTTAGAAGAAGAAACACCCAAACAAAACAAACCCAAGTTTGGGTCTGACCTTATGACTTGGAAAAAGTTCAAGCTATCTCCTGTCCCTCCCTTGTAGGAGGAACACAAGGTCCTCAACACAGCTCCAGAGGCCACACCACCACTTGCAGCGGCCACACCATGATCAGGGTTTGGCTCCTGGCATTCACTGGGACCTTTGGTCCTGGATTCAGCAGATGAAACAACCACCCCAAAGCTGAATCAGCCAGACTCAAGCCAATCCCTTACCGAGGTTTGAAAGCATCAAGCCAACCTTTTTTTTTTCCATGCTTTATTCCAGCATTTTTGCACATCTCTGCATTTTGTTGGCTTTGGCATCACCTGAAGCCATAAGACTGCAAGAGAAGCTGATCTCATCATGCCTCCACTCTGGCAAAACCAAGGAGCAGTGGAAACCTCATACAAGTTGCTTCTAATTTTGTGAAGTTTCCAGCTCTCAGTCCAGACTAAGAGCTTCAAATAAGTTTGGATAAACTCTGGATAATCCTCTGAACTTTGAAGTCCTCCATTAAAGCAGAGTCAAACACAGTACCTGGGACGTTGAAAGGTACTTCAGAGTTGGGTGCTCCTGGAACAGCAGTGCTCTCAATGCAGTACCTTTGTATCCCCATGACTGCACCATAGCCTTTCATTAAGCTTAAAAATTAAAAGGAGACAACTCAAGAACACACACACATTGTTACTGAAGTGATGGGAAAGAAAAGTAACCCAAATTCTCTCATTATTTACCAGCCTAAACCTGCAGGGAAGTTCACCGAGGCACACCAGAGAAGTCAGAACAGATTTATCTATCAGGTTTAAAGAAGGGGAAGGATGAATGACAGCTCCTTTCTTGAAAGGGAAAGAAAAGAAACATTAACTCCTGGTGTTAAAATGCTGTAAAACTGGCTTTTGACTCAGCACAGCATAATGCTGCTTGTAAATGGGGTAATTGGTTTGTGTGAGGTCATGAAATGAAGCATGCCTGTGCTTGCCCATCCCCTGGAGCACAGTCAGCTGCAAGGGAACACGATACATGTACAGCACAGGTGAAGTTAGAGACACTCATGTTTCATGAAACTCATTAATCAAGGCTAAAATATATCAGCAAATTTAAGTATGTGGAGAGATAAATGTCCAATAGCTTGAAATTCCTATACACTGGGCTGGGGGACATGCCCATGAGCTCCATCTTTCTTCAGAAGTGTAGTGCTTACAAGTGCACACAGTTCCCTCCTGCTTCACAGCCACCCTTCCTAGTGAGAAGTACTTAAAAGACCCAAACATCGTCAGAACTGAGCATGCAGAGAGCAACACTGCACTGGAAATAACAGACAGGCAGATGCTGGAAGGGTGGCAAAGGATGGAGCATGGAGCACGCATTGTGGTTCAAACATTTAGACACTGGGAGAACTGCTGGAATCCCTTCTGTTTATGTTTCCAGACATCTCCATCAAGTAGGGGGTAATTAAACAATACAGCAATTGGGTGATAGAATGATTTATTTCTAAAGCACCCTCCCAGCCTGAGGCTTTGGGAAGCATATGGAGACATAAACCCTACTCCAAGGAGGAAAAAGAGAAGAGGACTACACAGGCAACCCCAACCAAGGGCAGGCAGAGGTATAGGAACAGGGAAAGAGCAACAGGCTAGCACAGAAAGGTGGTGTAGCTCTAAGCTTTGCAGGGGTTGCTTCTGAGTTCAAGGAGAGATGGGAGTAGTGCCAAAAAAAACAACAAACAAAAATGGCATAGTCCAACATGGAGTGTCCCACTTGGAAAGCAGAGTCCAGCACAGAGAGAAGGATTCCCAGAGAACATGACTGCTCAACTACAGACAAAAACTGAAGGGCCAAGCCAAGTTGGAAGAACTTGCCCAGGGTCACCAGGGCAGGCCTGGGATAGAGGTGAGAGGGGTTCTTCCAAACTTCTGTCCATTTAGCAGCTGTGCTTCCCAAAAAAGCGACTGCTCCATGGGCTGGGGAGAGAAGAGGTCAAGGGGAAACGAACAGTGCTCAACCATGAGACATGAGAACGCTGTGACAAGGGACAAAGGATTTACTCCAGCAGAGAACAGCAGCAGGGGCAAAGGCTGCAGCAAGGGATATTGAGGGTGGTGTTTCTACCATGATGTTGATGCCTGGAGGTCCAAAACCAAGAATGACACAGGACCTGTTGGCTTTAGGAGGTAACCATTCCATGGAAGTCTTTTCTGGATCTTGCTTGTCCTGAACCTCTCCCTGTAAACTCATGGAAGTGGGAAAATGACAGCAGCCTGTCCATCTGAAAGACATGGACAAGGTCAGGAGACCAGATCCTCAAAGCCAAGGACCATGGGAATTCAGCTTTGCATTCAGTCCTGCTTTGCAGCCTGTTTATTTTCCATGTTTATTTAACATCCACATGAATCAAGACAATATTATTTCATAAAAAAAACAGAAAACTTGGCTTCACTTATTCAAACATTTGGACAAGGAAGGAAGAAAGCCCAGCTCAGGATTTGGCTGGTTTAAAGGATAGGAATATGCAGTTATTACCCTGTTGTCAGTGGTTCAAAGCCAGCCACACTGGAGGAACTAAATGCAATTGCCATCTGGCAGTTGTCTGGGGAACCTCCCTAAAAGAAGTCATGGCCTGAGCTCAGATCCAAGCAGATAAGAGTCCTGCAAAGACAGGGATCAAGGCAGCACTTTGATTTTTCCTGGAAAACAAGAGGAACCATGGACCTTCCGGAGGTGCGAGTGTCCCAGCAGGAAGGTGCTCACATAGCTCTTGCAGTGCCCACTTGTGCCTGAAGAAAAAGTCAGACCTCCACGTTTTCATCTACCTGGCATCTCCCAAAACATGTAAGGGCCCAGAATAACAAACACCCAGAGCAAGGGCTGGTCAGGAAAACACTGCTAAATGCTGGAGGATAATACCAACAGCACGAGGTCATAAACTAGAGCTGCCAAGACATTAAAACAAGCAAGGGTTGTTGTTTCCCCTTTCTCCCCTGAGACTAACATTAAACACCAAGGCAGCTGCAGAAGCCTTATTTTTCTAGTAATTCCCAAGGCAGCTACCATCTCTTGACTTTAAATCAAGGCTGGATGGGTTTTTGAAAGACATGCTTGTGTCAAATGCAAGTTATTGGGTTCAATAAGGGTTGAAATTCTCTGGCCTGTGCCATACGGGAGGTCAGAGCCTGGATGATTTAAAGTCCCAATATCTATGGAAAAAGCTACACAGCCTCCCATATTATAAATGAAAGAATAAACAGCAGCAAATAATAAAATTGTCAAATATAGACAGCCTTTGCCCACAGAACAGCTGTGAGCAAAATGAAGGCTCTTTGGCTTTGCTCATTAATCACAAGGATTCAAATTCATTACTAAGGTCTTTTATCCTATTTTCCAAAGGAAACAAGGTTTATGGAGTCACGCTGTAGGCACGTTTCATCATATCCAGCATTTGAGCCCGTTATCAACTTTCAACAGGGACTAGAGATCTGAGATATGACTGGCTTCAGGGTTGGAAAAGAAAGTGGGCAGAGGGAAAGAGCTCAGTTAACATTCCCAGGGAAAGAAAGGCAGTAGCATAAAAACCAGTCCTTTGCACACCAGAAAACCTCTTAGGGAAGGGAAAAGAGGTCAGGCATGGCCCCCAACAAGGGGAGAAGAAACAAAACACGGTCAGGATTGCCATACACTGAGGAACTTGCTCCTTGCAACGTCTTACTAGGCTGGGTTTTCTAGCATCTAAGGAGGACAGAGCTCACGCTGCAGTTTTAGTACAATTAATAAAAGCTGAACGAGCCACCAGACACCAATCAACAGTAAACTGAGCTCTAGCAGCTTCAGTACTCACAGAATTACTTTTATTTATGGTTAATAAGCTGCAGTGTGGATGGCAGAGCTTCAGAGCGGCTCACAAGCCTCCCCATCACTTGGCCTACAGTGTGGATACCACTGGGAGTACCTCTGGCCCCAGCTCATTGCCTTTGCAGCCCCCTATATACGCACTCCTAATGAGCAACAGAGCTGTCTGTGGGGCTTATTAGTCTCCATCAGGACAAAAGGTAATTTAACAGTTTATTCTCTCCATATTATGCTGGGTCAGGGGTAAGGGGGATGAAAAAGCCCAGAGCTGGTGCCATTTAGAGCTTCCCATTTGCTGGTTATTGTTATAGTTTCACTCTCGTTGCTCAGGCACCCTTTGCAGAAGGCAGAATGTAAGGAATTCCTGCAATGACCTCATCCTCCTCGTTGGCAGGCACTGCTCTTGCAGCATCCTTGGGTGGAATTCATCATGAATATGGCTTTAGCTTATGTCCTTGTATATACAACACCAGTAACATTAGTGTAGCTGTGGGAGCAGGGGTGGCTCACTAGATGGGACTGTAGAAGCCCAGGAGTGCTAAGCAGTGATTTATATAATGTCCTATATGAATTTCACCCTCATCCCTATGCCATTTGGCACTAAAACTTAAAATATCTGGTTTCATACAAAATTAGATACAGCTTCGTTGTAGTCCTAGTGGGTTTAACCAGGGGTGACACCACAGTGCATAAGAATTAGTTCTACATGCCTAGATACATCACTGGCTTGACTAGAAACCCCAATGAAATCAAACTGCATCTTTCTGGCATAAACCCAGAGTTAACTTCAGAACCCATAGGAAAGGCCTGTGCTTGGTTTTGACACGCAGATCACCCAGGATAAGCAGATGCCAGTGGATGCAGGTTCACCCCAGGCTTTGATGTAGTTAGCACAGGACAAGCACATTTCAAGAACAAAGAGCTCTTAAAAGCTTTTAAACTATCAAAACTTATGCCTGACCTCCACCCCATGATTGCTGTGTTCCACAGTGGAAGCTATTCCAGAGATAATATTGCTCTGCATCCAACAAGCTTTATTTAAGCACCTCTGAAATCCCAATAACTTGAGGTATTTATCCAAGTAGAGGTGATTCAGTGAACAGCTGTGATTGCTGATACTTGTTATTCTTGCAAGTTTGTTCCATCAACATATGAAGCCATTTGCTTTCAACTGGGGCAAAATCCAGTTTCCTTCACACAATCAGGAGCAGCCTCCAGAAAGCCCATTCTGGCCAGCTGCTATGGAAAAACCTGGGCTCACCTGGAACTAATGAATGAGTAAAATAAACTGCGAATGGGACAGTCAGTAGTAACTGTTTCCATGGAAAAATCCAGCCTTTTTTAACAACCAGGTGTTGGGACCAGCCTGTAACTTCCCTACAGGCTGGACACGAGGCTCAATCAGCCACTGCAACAGCACAATCCTTTCTTTTCCCAGTTTTCCCTTACCTGTCCTAAGCCAAGTATTTCTTTCCCCCCTTGATGTTTCTCTCATTCAGACTCACACCTGCATCTGTAAAAGCCAGTAGAAGAATCATACCAAGGACATTATATTCAGATATTGGATGTGAGAAGCCAAGTACTTTACTTTAGCTTCAAATGCAGCTTTGCTGTGCTGAACAGGGCTCTGCACAGTCCATGGGCTGCCAATGACACCCGCTGAGGCTGGCACATTTCTCCTATAATTTGTTCTTTTATTAGGTTTTAAAATACATTTAAAATCCAGCTGACATGACTAAATTATGGATTCCACATCAAGGTGTGGATTTATGGCTTGTTTTGAGAGCTGCAGAGACTGATTTTGAATGTGGTCTCTGTGCTTAATACCCACATAGAAAATTAAAAGCCGGGGGGGGGGAGGGCAATGAAAGAAAAGTCAATGGAAGATGAAAAAGACAGTTTTACACTGGTTCTAGCACTGCTGTGAAATAATCCATTCACCCTTGCATGATTCTTAAACAACAGATTGGGGTTATCCTGATCTTGCCTTGTATCTCCGACACTGAAGAGCAGTACACCCATGCAGGATACCCATTACAGAGGCAAGGATATGAAACTAAATCTTGTCTGCCAGTCCCTTACCACTCTATCTTGGCCATCTCACTGAACATATGTGCCCTTTTCTTCCAAGTATAGAACTGCAATAAGCAGATTAAACACCAAAGATGCTCTTTGCAGACCTCCGGTCAGGTCCAAGGTCCCTGTCTGTCTGGGGGCACTCATGGGCAGACTTGCAGTAGTCCAGGAGCCAGGGCTTGGATTGAAACTGGAAAACAGCAAGACATTTTGCAGCCAAAACCAACACTGCAGCTGGGAACAGTGCGATGCTTTACACTGAACAAACACGAACTGATTTATCAGAGCATTGACTCCAGCTCCTTTCCGAGATAGGGCTGGCGGCACCTCTGAGCAAAGGCAGACAGAAACAGCACAGGAGAGGGTAGGTAGGGCATGGAGGGGGAAATTCAACCAGAATAGCCTTTCAGAGGGAATGGGACTAAACCAAAACAAGAACAAAGGGCAACTGCTTTGAGCTCCCTTTGAGCTTTGCTGCTGAGTGCAGACACAATGCACTTCACCCCCTGGATCTAGGCACAAGATGAGAGCTAGAATAAAGTGAGCGTGAAAAGATATACATATATGTATATATGTATATACACTCCCCTGCCTATCTGTGCCAGAGTGCTGGACACACCTATCCTTTAAGAAAGGTCCAGCTCAACAAAGTCACTTCATCTTGCTGCAGGTCACTCCTATGCTTAGTTAGATCTCATTTTCACTTTGCCCTGGTGCTGTTGTTGTACACAAGTTGGCTTGAACACAGGAGGGCTCCACACGAAGCTCTCACCAAGTGCATTTACAAGGGAAGAAGGAAACGCAGACAAAGCTGTTGATGGTTTCCAGTGTCACAACCCCTGCCCTCTCCTAGTATCAGTCACAGGGGCAGCACAAGGCATCAGAACCTTCAGAGACAGCCCATTTCTTGCAACACTTCTTTTGCCAGCTCTACTGTTCCTGCAAGGACCAAGAAATTTGGGTCTTTCACCAAGTCCCTCTGTCTATGCATAGCAATTCCAATAGGATTATAAGGCTCTCAGTCAACAATGGAGGGATTGAGGTGGCTTGTCCACATACCAACATAGCAAGGCTCAGATCTGCTGTGCTTGTGCCACCTTCTCTCTCTGCCACACGTCCCTTTGGGCACCGCAGGGATGCATCCCTTACTGCTGGGCTTGTATTTGTGCTTAATGAAAGCAGAATGTGATTTAGGAGGAATAAAACCTCTACTTATTCCCCCTACTTGGGAATTTTTGCTTCTCTAACAGCTCCTTTGTTATTCCACCAAGTCACCCATATCTCTTTACAAGTAAATATATGCTGCCCCTTCATTTCCATGAGGGGGTGGGGGGAAGAAAGGACACTGTTTTCTCTCTGCAGTATCAGCTTTCAGTGTGACACACAGTTCACTGCAAAAAACAAACAGCCCTAATGAGAGCGGTTGTGCAGTTGCTGTACCCGGTGTCAGTTACTCAGCTCCCATGCGCAGCCCCAAGCCCTTCACAGGGTCAGTGCTGAAGGGAGTGGGGAGCAGGATGTCTCCCCCATCCCATGCAGCTCCCACCATCACCCCCAGCAGATCCTCCTTCACTGGGGAATGGTTCATGGGAGCTCTGTGCAAACCCTGCGCTGAGTCGCAGGGGTTACTGCGCCCACTGCTGTGTTTGCACTGCAGCAAGGGGTCAGAAATGATGCTGTGTGACTTTACACCCAGAGCAGCGCTGTGCCAGGGGCCCAGATAAAGCAGTTCTCTACATTTGGACGGTGTTTGGATGGGAGGAGAGGCTCAGAGGATTTCATAAAGTGCCTCAGGCTGGGGTCAGCCCTAAGCAAGGGCTGTTAGAACATCCCTACGTGTCCTAAGGAAGCTGTAAGAGTAGCAGTCTAATAGGAGTCTACCAGCAAGCTGGGCAAACAAACTCTACAGCCATTTGGAGCATCTCTTCTAACCCCATTGTCTGCAGCCATGGTATATGCATCCCATGGACCTTGCAGAGCACTGGAGAACTTGCCTGAAGCACCGTATTTCCCTGCTTACCAGAGGTAGGTGTGAGCAGGCACCTTCTTATGCTGCTGAAGGAGGAACCTGCTCCAAAGGAGCAGCCTAGAGGTTGCATTTGGTCCTGCCTATCAGCCTCCAGAGCCCCCATGCCTTGGCAGAGGAAGGGTCAGGGTTCATCCTACCTGTTTGTTCCCAGTTGCCTTTTCTCAAGCTGCATTTTTGTTTGCACTTTTGACTAACAGGCCCTGTTTTAATTAGACTCCAGTCCCATTGCAATTATTTCCTTATCCATCCTTGCCTTTTATCTGCCTATCACAGATCTGCCCATCAGCTTTAGGATGCTCCACAAAGCTGCTCCTCAGGCTTTGAACATCCCCATTGACTCAGGACAGGATCCCAGGCTGGGGAAACCGCCATCAGACCCTCATTCTTCACCCAGCTTTAATTTACTCCTGACACCAGAAGTCCCAAGTTTCTCCTCTTTACCTTCATTGTGGGCTCCAGCCACCGCAACAGCCCCGCTCGGCATCACAGGCTGAGGAGGAATGGCACCGGAGGGGCCGTTGCCATGGGCGCAGACAGTGGTCCCTCCGGGTTCCCATGGAACCGGGTGAGACACGCACCAGGGTGATGGGAGGGGAGAATACACACCAGCCAAGCTCTTTGCAGCCCATCTAAGCACCTCGCAAGCTAAACAGTTTGCCTTTCTTCCCCCTGCTCCCAGCACCCAGCGAGCTCAGGGGGCTCCTGCGCCCACCAGAGCGGCACTCACAGTGCACAAAAGCCTCAATAATTGTCCTGCCTGACCTGGAGACAAAAATGAAATTCACCACGGGTGCTCAAGCGTGGCCGAGGGCAGAGCTTGGCTCCAGCAGGCTGCCTGTTGGCTGGCTTGTACTTCGCAGCTTTTGGCATCAAGTCCTCCTCTTGGCCCTTGCTGCAGGCTGGGGTAGGGCAAGGCACTGTGCTCCGGGGCTGGAGTGCAGCAGGCTCCTCAGAAACCTTTTTCCCCTTGCCTTGGGAAGCACACAAAGGAGCATCGCAGGATGGAGGGGATGAGAATTGCTCTAGACCTTGCTGCACGGCCATGGGAAGGGCACAGCAGTGGAGACTGATCGCTCTGGCCAGGCACAAGCATGCATGGGACAACTCCCAAGT
Organism: Neopsephotus bourkii; assembly: GCF_033783945.1. NCBI lineage: Eukaryota > Metazoa > Chordata > Aves > Psittaciformes > Psittacidae > Neopsephotus > Neopsephotus bourkii. The sequence continues at coordinate 7,993,047 of NW_026902223.1, forward strand.
CACTCTCCCTTGCAAACAGGCTTGAGTAGGAGGTCATTTGCCTAATCTGGGGTGGTTTTCATAGGTGGAGAAGCTTCACCCAGCCCCTCTCCACAGCCTACAGAAGGGTTTCTGCTGGCCTCCCTAGGCTGTGGCTGCAGACCACTGCACACCCTCCCAGAGATGAGGATTCATCAGCTGCCAGCACTCACGCACTGTATCATTTAAGATTCACCCTGATATCCCATTTCACTGGTGATGTCAACCAAAAGATATTTTGGTGGAGGGGGGAGAAATCCCTGCATAAGTATAGGGTGTGACCAAATACAGAACAAGCTTTGCCTACAAATCAAGCGTGTTCCTTCTTGAAACTGACCCCCTCCTTCAAACTCATCACCCCTCAGATCTCCGCACAGGCAGGGGCAATCAGAGCAAGCCAGTCAGCCGGACCTGGTGGTGAGAGCAAGAGGAATTAGCCTCTGTAGTATTAGTCTCCAAAGAATTAGGACTATTTAATCTGCTTTCTCCCTTATCAGCAGTCTCAGATGTCACTTTGAGAGGGAAAAAGCAGTGGAAATTCCTGCAAATCTTTCCTACAATTAAGGAATTGACAAGATTTTTCAGCTTTTTTCTCTGTGTTTGAAAAATCACTACACAAAGGAAACAATCTCTGCAGAGCACATAACTCACAATAGGCTGAAACTGTATCTTAAACTAGTCTTCTGCTTCCTGCTTAAGTAAACGCATTAGGAATGCATGTATATATTTCTTGGGCAGCTTAAAAATAAAAAGAAGAGAGGTGTATATAGTCTCTCCTGCTTTTGAGTAGCACTTTGCTTATGTTGTTATAAGCACAGATCATATTTATAACCGAACACTGCATGAAAACACAGGCAAGCTGGGAAACGTTTGTTAGGTTTAATGATCTTTTATTTAACTGGTGCAGCAAAATGCATCCCCTCGGATTGATTCATGACTGGAATTGTATAGAAACCTTCTTCCTTAAGCAAAGAAAAACCCCAAAGGGTCAATCTGACACTTCAGCTTTCTCAAACATCCAACAAAGATGTGCACAGAGCAAAAATCCCCAGCCCAGCAAGCTGGATGGGGCAGGGGAAGGATAAACCACAGCTAGAGAGACAAATCAGGACAAAAAGCAGAGCCATTCAAATCACCTGGGCTGGAAGGCACCCATCCGGCTCTGTACTCTGAGATGTACTGCACCCGTTAAAGCACCCCAAGGCAGAGGCTTTGCAGGCTGCAAGGGGCTGACAAAGCCCTTTGGCTGCATGGCATCTCCCCCATTGAACCAACACGCTAACCAAGGCCCAGCCCTCTTCTAGGGCTCAGCCACCAAGCCAAAACCAGAGCTAAGAGCTTTTCTCAGCTCCCAGTTGCCCAAGCTGGCTGCAGCGAGCATCTGCTGTCGAGAGCAAGCTCCATGAGCAGAGCAGCAGCTCCTGCTGCAAGGCAGTCATGGGGTTCCGCACTTTGACACCTCTCCCCTTGCTGAGGGTGCTGTACCCGTGCTCTGCTGCAGAATTAGCTCAGAGCCGTGACCCACCATGGGCTCTGCAGCCCACACTCAGCATCCACCGCTCCTCCAGGGCAAAGCGTGTACACACGCATGTATGTACTCGTGTTCACAGCCACAGGGGTTAGGGCTGCCTGAGAACTGCTTTTGTGGTCACACAGGGGGAATAACACGCAGGGACTTGCACCAGGGCACCCCCATAAAGCCTCCTGCAGAGCCAAGCAAGCACATGGGACCAGATACGGCTCCCTGGGAGGTTGTGCCTTCCCCATCAGATGAGAGCATCCCTGCAGCCACAGGGAGCAGCCAGTGCTCCAGCCAAGCACATCCCTCTGCCTGCAGTTTTCCTAGGCACCCACCATCCCACATAGGCTGCTTCCACTTAAGGGGCTGCTACCCATGAGGGGTTTGGTGGTCTGTAAGCACATGTAGATCAGCACTTCTACAGGGCCAGCAAAGGGAGGCTGCTGCCTCACAAAGCTGACTTCCCTCACCTACATGCTCCCCTCCAGCCCTACACTATGTAAAGGTTGATCATTTGCTGCTCCTGCCTCTTTCCACCACCTAAAACAGGACTCTAGGGTAAGGGAAGCAAGACAGCAAGAGCTGCTTCAGAGTGGCCATATGCTAGGAAACCCTCAGGTTTTTCAGTACTTGACAAGGCACAGGTTAAAGCAGCAAATTAAGCATTAAAACCAAAACAAAGCACTCCTCTCAGTTACATTGCCTTTATCTGCCTGAATTTTCCTTTTTATCACACAGCTTCAGGGGAAACAAGCCCACAGGCAAAGGGAAACAACCCCAGGTGCCAATTTCACCCCCAGCAGCACTCCAGTCCTCCCTATACATGGAATAAGCAGCATCCTTGAAAACCAGCATCCTCCAAGAAAGCAGCCCCAGGGCTCCTGCCCCAGGCCTGGCTGCTCTCAAACCAAATAAACATGATTACTCCTGTTAAATTACTGCTCTACTATCTCTCCTCTGAAAACTGCATCACCTTCTCTCACCCCAAGCTGCACAGCCCCAAACCCCTGCCATCCCCACAGCTAAACTCCCCCAGACACACAGCTTCCAGGCACTTACCAGCAGCACCTCTTTGTAGGAAACAAGCAGGGATGAACTTACAGATGGGATGGCTTCATCCATTTAATAGACCTGAAGGAGGGGAGTGGGCTCCCACCTCGTTCCCAGCTCCCACATCCCACCTGCCCCACTCCTGGCAGCACAGCCTGGGGCACAGTGCTCTGCATCAGCAGTGCCTTCTCATCACATCACAGGTGACCACAGAACAACACTAATGTGGCAGGACCACTGTGGTAAGGTCAGGCTGAAATCTCGTCCACAAAGAGCTCACCAGTCCTACCCACAGCTGATACCAGCTCAGCAAACTAAATAAACTCCTCTAGCAAAGTTTTCCATGGCAGCTTGCTGGAGCGTTTCAGTTCTCACTCATTTGAACCAACTTCTCTTCATCAGCGATAGGGCAGGGGGTGATGGGTTCAAACTGAAACAGGGGAAGTTCAGGTTAGATATAAGGAAGAAGTTCTTTACTGTGAGGGTGGTGAGGCACTGGAATGGGTTGCCCAGGGAGGTTGTGAATGCTCCATCCCTGGCAGTGTTCAAGGCCAGGCTGGACAGAGCCTTGGGTGCCCTGGTTTAGTGTGAGGTATCTCTGCCCATGGCAGGGGGTTGGAACCGGATGATCTTAACGTCCTTTCCAACCCAAACCATTCTGTGATTCTGTAACTCAAAGGCTGCAACTTGAGGCACAAACACACACGCCTGCTCCATGCAACCAGTCCACAACTTGGAGATATTTGCCCCCAAAATGGAGGGGAGTTTGTCCATGCCCCTTCTCTGCTCCTTCTTAAGCTGGGCACCCCAACACCAGCCAGTATCCTTGCAGTGGGAGCTAACTGTTGGAGGTGAGGAGCAGGAGGAGCCAAGGGACAGAAACCCTGCTGGGGTGAGATGGGTCCCTAAGGACAGCAAAGGCTTCAGCATCTGCCATGAGGCTGTCAGGGCTCTTAGTCCAACTGGAAATGCCACCAGAGAGACCCCCCCCCCCCCCAGTTCAGGCAGAAGCTCGCAGGGTGGAGCTTACCTGAGTCATCAGTTTCCATGGTTGAGTTTGATGAGATAGAGAGCTCATGTGAGATCTGTGCCAACTGAACCCAACGCAGCAAGTTCCATCCATCCTCCTCTGGAAGGGCAAGGTTTATCCGGATGGTTCAGCTGCCAATGAGCCCTTAGCCATGAATTGCATAAACCAAGCAAATGGCACCCTGGTGCCTGTCAAGTGACCTCCCCTACAACTTGAAAAGGTCCTCAGGAGAGCTTGGCTCAGGCAGGGAGCCCACCCCACCATGCCCCTCTCTGCTGTGATGGACAAACCCTGTTTGCCAGGAGGATTGCAGGCTGGTGCCTCTGGGTGTTTGCACCAATGAACCTCTTCTCCTATCACCACCAGAAAACAAGGTAACTTTCCCACCCTTACATTTAACAGCAAAGCCTCTGCCAGGCTTTACAGCTTTGGCATCCAAATCCCTGATGCAATCATCTTTCCCAGCCTGCATGGCACAGCTCTGAGGAGGTGATGGAGATCTGTGTGCTCCTCACAGCACACTGGGGCAGCAGAAGCTTTACAAATTGCCACTCACCAGCAGAGTTCAGACAACAGGGATGTGATGGCAATCATCCTCTTCATGGGGATGCTGCTGGGCAGGCTTGGGGCCGGGGGGTGGCATTATCAATGCATTAAGATTCAGGCCAGCAACTTTCCTACAAGGAGCTTTATTTACCCCTCACCAGGCTGGGTGCAGAGAGCTCTATGTGTTGTCCCTGCTCCCCACTGTGTAGTTGGGGCACTCATGCATTTTGGTTGGAAACATTCTCCTTTAATCCTTACAGGAACCAGGTTTGCAGTGCAGGATCCTAAGTCTTATTTTTGGTCCCTCTTTTCATGGGGTGAAGATACTTCTTCCATAGCAGACAATGGAGAAGAGTTCTGAAGGGAGCTTCATGGAGCATCATGTAATATCACTGTGAAAATACAGTCAGGATGAAATGTTGCTGCCTACAGCAGCATCCAGCCAAGGCCAAAGGCTTCAGGAAAAGAATGAAGGTTATACCAGAGACATGAATGACACCGAGCTCGGTGGGACAATCGTGTGTTTGTCCTTAGGATGAAAGAAGGAATTCAGTTTGGGCTGTGGTGAAGCCTGGAAAGTACAGTGGGGTGATTTAATGGGAGTTTAATCACCAGTTTTAATGGGATCTGTTAGAGGTCCCATGGGGCATAGGCATCACAGAATCATATAATCATCTAGGTTGGAAAAGACCCTGAAGATCATTGAGTCCAACCTTTAACCCAGCACTGCCAAGCCCACCACTAAACCACATCCCTAAGTGCCATGTCTAAATGTCTGTTAGATATCCCTGGGGATGGTGACTCCACCACTGCCATGAGCAGCCTGTTCCAATGCCTGACCACCCTTTCAGTGAAGACATTTCTCCTAATATCCAATCTAAACCTCCCCTGGCACAACTTGAGGCCGTCTCCTCTTGTCCTATCGCTTGTTACCTGGGGAAAGAGACCAACCACAGATCCCTGCACTGCAGGAGCAGATGTCCTGAAATGCTACCTCCCTCCTCCAAGGCAAGGTCTCCCCATTTCCACAGCAAAGTAATTGCTAATGACAAAGGATGTGATCTACCAGCTGTAGCTCCATCCAAACAATTACTCCAGGTCTGATAAAGCCCTGTTGAGCTTATCCCAGGACTTTTAGCTGCCAGTATTAAATGCTTCAAGGAAGGCTATGTGAGTCAAGTGAAGCAAGGAGCCCAGCAGCACATTAAGGACTGATGTATGTAGCAGCTACAGAAGAACCATCCACCAGGACCTCTCTTAACTCACTGTGTATAATTCAGTCACATTCACACACGCTGCATCACAAGCCAACGTGAGACGAGGCAGGTTTAAACCAGCAATAACATCTTTGCACAGGGTTGCATCAGCTTAATTCATGTTTGAAATACACTGTCAAGGAAACAGTGCTGCTCTTTGCACTGAGCAGAGGTTGGGCAGATGCAGGTTTGGGTACAGGGAGATGCCACTCTGCTGTGGGGTCACAGAATTGGCTCTGCTGGAGATGCAGTGTGGGAGAGCTCTCTGTGCATGACCAAAAGCACAGCAATGAGCTCTTGTCAGCAGTGCTTGTTTAAGGTCAGCATTCATGAAAGCTGACAGCCTTCAACAACAGAAAAACAGCAGTCCTGTGAGCAGCCACGGGCAAAGCATCAGCAAGAACCGCGCAGGGGAGAGCAGTGATTGAAACACACAGCGGGGTAGGAAGAGCAGATCTCTTCTGGAGCACAGTGCTAGGAGCAGCAGGTCTGGCAGCTACAGCAAAACCAAACCCAGACATCAGCACTTCTGAGCCCTCTCCCCAGCTCTGGGAGGAAGGCAGTTTGGTGGCTGGAGGAAGGAGCCCGAGGCACCAACACCGTGCTCCTCCACCATGAAGCAATCTCAGGCTCCCCACTCAGTTGACCAGCTGATAGTGGTGGCGCTTCCCTATGGGAACGATGAGCTGTGGGACAGCCTGGAAGGGGGTTTGGAAATCTAAATGGCTATTGCTGTGCTCCGTGAAAGATGAACAACTTCCATCTTTAAAGGTTCAGCTCAGGCCATGTGAAGACCAGGCTACAGTAACCTCTGCTTCTTTGAGCCATTTCTCTCCTGAGGAAGGAGCCACCAGGCCAGTTGGAGGCAGTCCTCCTTCTGAAGGTGGAAAATACCTGGCATTGTGTCCAGCCTGTGTTTGAAGTGGGAGAAAAGCAACCTTGAATAAGCTTTTTATGGGCCCCATCGCTCTGCTTGACCATAATGTCAGCTTGTAATTAGCAACAGATACCACTTCTGTCACTCATGATGTTATCATCAGCCGTCTTGCGTTTCAAAGTGAGGAGAGGCATGTAAATTATGGGCAATTTGGTCTCTGAAATGGGCTTTATAGGGTTTTTTTCTGCAGGGCAACTGGGAAGCCTGGAGTTTGTTACAGAGATAGCGGTTGAGCAGGCAGAGAGAGGAGCACGAGAAGTGCAATGTGCATTACAATGCGCATTACAGAGCTGCTCCAGCAGATCCCATCTGTACCAGCTCCCTGGTGAAGGCAGAGATGAGCGGTAGGTCTCAGAGGGGCTGTATATAAGGAGAAAAGAGAGCAGGTTTGGAGGCAGCCACTGTCCTGTGCCTGAGACAGGGAGGGCTCTGCAAGGCTTCATTCACACACACTGATGAGGAATGTTGATGGGAAGAGGATGGCTTGCTCCTGGGCAACCAATACTGCGCTGTTTCCTATTCAACACATTGCAAGTACTTTGGCTGACTCAGTGTTAGATGGCCCAAGAACAACTGAGACAATAATTTCCCCTTATTGATAGAAAACGTTGCCTTCAACTAAAATACAATTGTCAGAGCGAAGGAAAGGCTTGCATTCCCCAAACTCACATCATCCCCAATTTTGACCAAAAGCACTTTTAACTGCTGTTAAATAAAATGGAGCAATTTTTCTTGCTTTTACTGGGGGCAGGGGGGAATAGGGGAAGTCAGCTTGCAGCAAGCCCAGTGAGTTTCCCACATCCCCTGGCACTGCTCTCCAGCCTCACAGATCCCCCTGCCAGAGCACTCTGCTGAGTATTTGATTTCATCTAATGCTGTACGAATCACCTAGAGTCCTGTTTCTGCCTTGCTTTGGCCTCCTGCAGAAGGAGTCACACCAGAGAGACTCTTTGCAAGGGCTCCCCAGGAAATGGGATAAAGCAGAATTTGGCCCCACACTGACTCTGTCGGTGTCAAGTTCTCCCCTTTTATTTGCTGGAGGAATTCAAGCATCACTCTGCTGCTCCAATCTTTCTATCTACCACTGGCAAATAACAGAGCCAAAAAGGTTATCTGCCTTCAAACAGAAATAGCTTATGTTTAGAGAAGAATTAAATTTTGTTCCCTTTAGAGCTGCAACCACATCCTCCAAGCTGTTAACCTGAAAGTGAACTTCAGATAATAAAACTCTAACCTCACCCCTTCAGAAGAGTTAGCAGTCAGCAGCTACCTTGTGTACCTCCCGCTATCTGCCCCAAGGATTGCTTGATAGCACAGCTTGTTTTCTCTTTCAGGGGAAGACAGCTACTAAATCTATGCTCCCCATCCCTCTCCTCAGCACTCTTGGGCTTCTCCACAGCTGCAATGCTTTTCCATCGTCCCTGCTCTCAGTTAAATAAACATTATGACACATACTGATTGCTTTAACAAACTTTACTGCTCCACGTCCTCAACAGAGCACAGTTATCTTTTTACAGGGAACATTCCTTTCCTGTTGCTATGCCTACTTCAGCACCATCCAGCGCTATAGCCAAGACTGCTCAACTAACCCACAGTTTCCAACGACTCCATTTTGCTCATCTTGAAATAGCTCAGAAGGGCTGTGGGGCCAGACCGCCAGCAGATGGGAGCTGTCAGAGCTGCCTCCGCAGCTTATCCCAGTCAAGGACCCCGCTGCAGCTCTTGGAAGGCAAATGTTGTCTTCTGAAGATGCCCTGGAGCTAAAAATGGCTGGGTGGAATGAAATGGGTGAAGTCAAAGGGACGAGAGGGGTACAGCTGCCGGCACAGACAGGGAAGGTTGGTTTTATCCACCCCATAGGGCTGCATTTGGAGCTCTGTAATTTGCAGCTAAATTGCAGAATCCAGCAATATTTCTGGCAAACGGGATTTCACAACCATTCATCATCGTCGTGCACAATTTCCTTCACTTGACAACCTATGTTTTAAAACTTGCAAAGAGAGGGGAAACTTCCATTTGTTTTGGCCAAGCCAAAATAGCACTTGGCACAGGGAGTCAGGGCGCCGTGGCTGCTCCCATCGATAAGCCCAGGCATGGGCACCTCGTGTTTCACGCACAGCATCAAGAAATGAGTGTGTTTCCCCTAACCAGTGCATTTTCACATCTAACACATCCTGTTGCCCGTGTGCTTAATTACTGCAGGGCAACCTGGAGATGTTACTAACAAACTTCCTTGAAGTCAGTGATTTCACCTTTTTACATGTTGTTTTCACTTCCCTTTGTGCAAACCTTTTCTTCTTGATAAAGGATGGGTTGGCTCCTCAGATACCTCAGTTCTCAAAGCTCTGATTAATTCTATCTAGTGGAGTATGCTGGACAACACAGAGAGAGGCCAGTGAAGCCAAAGAGGATTTCTGGCTGCTGATCAGTTGTAAAAGGTAGTTCTTCTTCTAGACATCAGCCAGTGTATTTTTGGGTCTGCAGGATGCGTGTGTGCACTGCCCTCAAGGGTGTGAGCAGAGGAAAGGACTTGAAAGGAAGAAGATATATCCCAGCCCAGGTCCCCATATCCAGCAGCGAGCACATTGCCAGCCGTGCAAAGGTTGGGGACATTCCTATTTTCCAGGCCAGGCCAATGCTCCCTTGTTGGGGGATTCATCACCTTGTCACCACCTCTATTCCTCCCACCAAGCTCTGCACCCAGATCTATGTCCATCTCATGAGTCCGGGAGCAATGCCAGGAGGCATCGCAGGTCCTACACAGTGATGGAGGGGATAAATCCAGCACTGGGGGGAAGAGATTTCTGTCCCTTCTCCTGTCAAAAATGGGGTTGTGCATGATGGCTGCTACCCTGCCCCAAGAGATAAAGCAACGGTAGCCAACTTCTCCCATAGCAGCACCAAGGGATGCTTCGGCTGGCAGCCCAGCAAAGCCTCATCTCTGACCACAGTAACGCAGGCAGGGCAGCACTCAAAGCTGCAGGGCTCAGGAAGCAAAGAAATCAGGGAGCTGGATGAGCCCAAACCCAGATGGACAGAGACAGCCAATAGAATGGAGGAAGTGATTCAGAATCTGGAAATGAGAACAGCACAGGCCGCGTATGCTGGGTCTTGAATTGGCCTCTCTCGACACAGAGTGGTTGGGGAGGGGTTGGGATTCAGACAGGGATTCTTGGAAGCATGTCAGGAGCAGGCTGGGTGCATGCGTCAGATCCACGTGGAGAGAACCTCCTGGTCTGGGCCATCAGCTGAGGGTTTTCCCTTTTCCCTTTTTGCAGGTTAGACAAACTGAAGAATAACCGGACACATTCCCTGTGGTTATTTGCTTTATTAAAGGACTAATGTATATACACATCAACAGCAAACCCTACACCTAGGAGATGTACTGTAGGTTCTAATACGACCAAGCTGGCTTCCATGGAAAAAGCATGTCCAAGGGCTTTTCTGGTCCATCAGGATAACTTCTTTGTTGTAATTCCACTGCTCATTCCCAGTGAATTGCAAAGAACTCAGGGTCAGCAGCACGGGAAAGGGCTCTTCCTCACCATACCCAGTTAACATGTGCTGATCCCAAGTGCAGCTTCCCTACCCCAGACCCTGCAGTTCCCTTTGGCAGCCAGTCCCTGGCTCCTGTGCTGGGCCCCTTCACCACCAAGCACTTAAGCTCACCTTGTCCTAACAAGGCTTCACTGATGGTCCCTCTTTCAGCTTTTCCAGTCCACTTCCTAGACAGGAGCTCTGGTTTCTGCCACTCCGTAGAAATGGGATTGCACAGTCTAATTGTCCCAGCCTTTAGGCAGAACACAACCTCCAAGATACCCCGGTGACTTCCATGCCAGCTTGCCCACTTTTCCCACTCAAAAGGCCAGAACACTCCTTTTGGTTTGTCTCCTTTTTACCCCTCTTAGGCCAAACACTACAGGAGCACCTAAGCCACTCAGCTGCTTTTGCAAAGGGTTCCCCTGATCACCCCCACCTCCACTGCCATCCCACCTCAGCCCCTACCAGCTCCTTCTAGCCTTTGTCCTCCCACCATCCCTACAAGCTGCTTGTTTTCCTGAAATCACCTCTTGTCCTGCTCGTTCAACCTGCAGAGGTGGAACAAGTTCACCTTTCCCTGCTGCCTATGCTGTGGCCTCTCCAGTTTACATCTTGCTGGCTATGACAAGATCAAAGGCAGCAGCCAGGCCTGGGTTGCTTTGATAATCTCAGATACTGCTGAGGGTGTTGTGACAGTCACAGAAGGAGAAGATCCAGGAAGGTCGGTCCTAGATGTCATCATCTTTAATTTCTCTTCACTAAACTGAAACGGGATTGAGTTACATCCCAGACTGCCTTTGGGAAATGCATTCATGGCAGGGGGAGCAATGGTGGGGTCCAACACTTGGACACCCCTGGATGCGTGGTGAAGGGTAAAGCACTCGGGTCCATGAATCAGTTCCCCATAGGACAACCAGATGAGACTTCTGAATGTGCCCCTGAGCTGGCTCTGAACGTGACACCCAGGAAGGGCTTCATCTGCCTGCTGGGAAATTAATCTCTTCCAGACCAGCCCCAAACCTGGTCCTGGAGGCAAACGCGCCTCCCTGCCCCTGTGTCCTTTGGCCATGGATTGGAAACACCACCTAAATTAGTGGGAAGGGAGTCTGCTTTCCTGTTTGTGCAAGAACTGACTTCTCTGATGGTTTGCCAGTGGTGGGGCTGGGTTTCAGAAGAATAGAACACTGGTGAGATGAAGGGGAGCACCAGTTAAGGTCAGTGAGTACTTTGGATTAAAATTTCCCCCCAGATTTATGCGAGGTTCGCATTGTCTCGCTTTCCTCTGCTGGGTGATTTCTTGCATTCCTGTGGCACAAGAAGCCAAATTCATCCTTGCTCTAAATCCATTTATTTCTCTCCTGAAATTAGTTTTGCTCTCGCATTTCAAAGACCCGTGATGGCAGAAGAGCTACTAAGCTCTGTGAGACACAAAGGAGTTGTGCCTGCTGCAACAGCATAGCCATAAACACAGTTTATGCCCTCTGAGGGATGGCTGTGGTCGTTTTACCTTCGGCTGCCAGCAAGCCCAGCTTGCTTTGAGCCTGCCTCATAATTCTGTTCTTTTCTTTTAGGGGAAATAGGAAAAAAACCCTCAAAATCGGTCTGATATTTCCAAATGCACCTATTCCCCACCGTCTTCTTAGGAAAAACACATGCTGAAGCTTTGTCCCAGCACATGTCCCAGACACACGTGCAGAATAAGAAGGGTTTGGTGAGAAGCGAAGGAAGAGAATCAGCAGACTTACACCAAGGCTGAGCAGCAGAGGGGATCCTGTCTCTGAAGAAATGACAGTACGAGTGTGGTGAGGAGCAGACTGTTTGTTGGCTTTTCCATCTAGGAAGCAGGAGGCTGCCAAGAGTCTCCTGTAAATGAAAGTCCTGGAAGAGCGTAGCATGATCTGTCAAAGGGAAGAGGTGGTGTTAACCAACACCATCAACAACTGTTGACAGAAGAACCTTCCCTAGACTGCTGGCTCTGGGGAATTTCTGAGGAGTGAACAAGTTCTGTCCATTACAGAGACTCTTGCAAAATCCCTACAAAATCCCAGCCCAGACTCAGCTATTCCAGAAACAAGTAAATAACTTCGGAATAACAACAAATGTCTAAATAATCCCTCTTGATCCCGGGCCCAGCAAAGGGCTGGTGGGAGGATGCCATGAACCCAGATGTGAGGGAAGCACATTGTTTGATCCCCTTCTGCAACCACTGCTCTCCTTGAATGATTCCTTTCCCCTTGGCCAACCCCAACTCCAATGTCCCACCAGAGCTGCTATGGCTTCCAGACCACTCCTGTCCTTTCCCCTGCACTGGCTCTGCAGAGAAAGAAATGGCCCAGCAAGATGGCAGTGCCAGTGCCACCACTCTATGGGAAGACCTTGGCCACAGCAAAAATCCCTGTGACAGGACAAGAACATTCAAGGAACATCCAAGTTTTCCTCTGGCCCATGTCCCCTCGCTCCACAGAGGCAGGTCAAAGCCCTTTTAGTGTCCCCGCTGAGTCTGGCACCTCCATGTGCCACACACCTCAGGGCCATGCTCCAGAGGGAACAGGCTGGATCCCAGCATCTCAGGTCACACCAGGTGGGAATATGGCTCAGATCTGCACTGTGAGGCCTAGGATGAGATAAGAAGTCCATTTGCCTACCTGTGAATGGCAGATGCCCTCATTTCTTTTTTCACTCTAGCCAATAACTACTGCACCAGTATATCCAGGAGCTGCTGCAGTGGCCACTCCATGGTAAAAGGACACATCCATGGCAGCCGGGTTGCCATAGCTGCACTTCCTTCCCCTCCTTCTTCCCTAGCCCATGGCCACTCAAACAAGATTTTAATGGCTTACCTTCTAACAAGAGAGATTTACACCTCAAGCAGGAGGCACAGAACGTGTAAATGACTGTACCTCTTCCAAAATCAGTATGGATTTTGCTGGGACGCTGCCTCCCTTCCAAGCCCTCTGTTTTTGAAAGTTCTCTTACAAGAAAGTTGTTGCTCAGTTACGTGGCACTTTATTACAAGTAAGCAACTGCTGCTCAGAAATCAGCTTATGTCCATCTGGAAAAGCCTGAACAATGCCAAACTCATGATTCCAGGAGAGCATCATGTCCCAGGGCTCCCACCACCTGATCCAGTAGCAGGTCTGGACTCATTTTCCAGCACGTTCTATTTAACTCTGGCCTCTTAGAGCTGCACATTGCTTAACCCTGAAGCAGCAAGTTTAATATCCCTTTCAGAACATCATTAGCATTAACTATTTTTACTGCATATTCTTGTTATTCATGTAAGCTGATCCCCCTTTGGGCCTTGCTCCAGGCAATCCCTTGAGCATTTGAGCTCAAGTGAACTCGGTGCACTCCAAGCTGCAGGGAAGGGCTGTTCCTGGATTCCCTGCACACATGATGCTCAGTCAGCGTGTACTGGACCAGTGGGTACCCCTGGACATGTCTTAATGGTCAATGGGCACAGCCTCAGAGCGTAACTGCACCAGGTTCCTGAGGCTCCAGAGCTGGAGGAGAAGGGAACAGGCACCAGCACGGGCAGACAGGAGCTGAGCATCACTGTGATGACACACACCCAGCTCTGATTGTGTGGCAAAGCAGAACCAGGGCCGATCCCCCTGTCTCAACACGCTGCTCTGCTCCACCCATGCCCATCACTCTGGGAGACAGAAACCTTCTCTGATTTAGTTGTTGCTGCTGTAGGGCAGCTTGCCAGCCTCCCTGTATCACTTCAGAAGTGCAAAACAGCCTGATCTAGATCTCAGGTTCACACCTAGCCCTTGAATGATCTGTTTGGAGCGAGCCAGATCCTTTACTTAGGAAGGATGTTACCTGGTGGATCCGGAGTGAGGATCAGCACTAACGCATCGTTTCCTCTCATAGGTTTCCCCACTTGTCTTGCATTAGAAGCAATCTTAAGACTTATACTGCTGACAAGAGAAAAGCCCTCTTCCAGGAGCAGCCTTTCTCTCTGATAAGGGCATTTTTCCTCCTCTGCTGTGAATGCCATTGCTGCAACATCCCCTTTTAGCACTCTGCAGCTCTATATTAAGCCAACAAAAATAATAAGTCCTAAAACGAAAACCTCCAGATGATCTTGGCAGAAACAGCACGTCCATCACAAATGGAAATCACATTTGATATTCCACAATGGCAGGAAACTCACCTGGTTTTATTTAGTCTCCACGCAGCTATGTGCTGTTGGCACTCCTCCAGTGTATCTCTTTGGAGAGCGACTTTTCAAACTCCCTGTTAGTGGCTGTCCTGTCTTATCTAAAGCACCCTGCGTGTTTGATTTCTACTGGTGCCCTTTGCTGAGCTTCTTTGTTTGCCTGCTGTAAAAAAGCTATGAGGGAACTCAGCAATTCGTGCATTTACAGCTCTGTTCCCACAACAAGGTGCTTAAAATACAGCAACTGGCTCAGGGTAATTGCTTGATATGAGAAAGATTATACAGGCAATGAACATCTGTATCACAGCTACGGTTGATGGCTCTGAGTGCTGCATCATGTGCCAGGAGTTCTCTGCCAAGGAAAATACTGAAAAACAAAAAAGATTTCCAACCCAGCATATGCTTCTATGAGGTTTATCCAGTATGCAAAGAAGCTCATCAAAAAAACAAAGCAAGAAAGAAAAGGAGAAAAGAGTGTTGAAATAACCCAGGAAATTGTGCAACTGATACCTGAACCTGAGCACTGCAGATCCTATCCGGAAACCTCGCTATCTCACCAAGCTTTGGTGAAATAAAACAAGTGATCCTGCTTTTCGAAACTGAACTTGTTGAAGCAGAGTCAGATGGAGGCTGTGCAGCAGCACGGTCACTGCAGGCCAAGTTTCGTGTCATCCCCAGCCCCTGGGCAGGGTAAATCTCCCCTCTGGCTGCACTCTGCTCCTCATGGGAGCCTCCAGGGCTCAGCGCCCATCCGAGGACACTGGCTGCTCCTTTGCATGGGGCTGCGTTGCCTCCGTGGCTGTTAGCATGCAAGCTGCACAGATAAAACAGCAGAGAGGAACAAGTCTGGAATAAAACCAGCCGTGAATTTTGGCCAAAAATTCAAGCTGACCCAAAGAAAACTTGTTCCTGAGAGGAGTTCAGGAACATTTCCCACCTTATTATTTCCACGTCTTCATTTGACGTGCAGAAGGGTCACATCCCTCCCTCCCTTACCCAAGGACCCTATGCTTCAGGGGCTCTGCAATCCCCACTCATCCCCTGCACAGGATTTAACCTGGGACTCCCAGAAATACATCTGGGAGCCTGAGGCAAAGCCACAGAGCCCATAACCCCCCCTGGATCACAGGTGAGGGTTACGTGAGCTGCAAGTTCCCTTCTCAGCACATGACAGGGGAGCACGGTCGGGACTTGCCCAGGCATAGCACCGGCAGCTCAGCACCGCAGCTTCAGGCTTGTACAGGGAGATCCCCTTCCCATCTAGCAAGAAAAGGGAAAGTTCCCAGGCTCAGATAACCTTATCTGTCCCTCTGCTTGTGCTCAGGAGGGCTGGGGACCAGGGAAGATCTGCTTCAAAGCTTGGGTTCAGTAGAGAGCTCATCCATCCCATGACCAACCACACTCGCTAATGGTTTATGTCTGCACTAATAAAAGGACACCAACGGGCAGCTGCAGAAGGAGGAAGAGAGAAGGAGCAGACATATGGTGAGGCAGTGGAATGGGTTGCCCAGGGAGGTTGTGAATGCTCCATCCCTGGCAGTGTTCAAGGCCAGGTTGGACGAGGCCTTGGGTGATATGGTTTAATGTGAGGTGTCCCTGCCCATGGCAGGGGGCTTGGAACCTGATGATCTTAAGGTCCTTTCCAACCCTAACTATTCTATGATTCTATCTTAATCTTGCACACAGAGGCAGGACAGGACCAGAGCGGTCGTCTTGCCCTGAGCAAAACACTCATACATGTCTCCTGAAAGAAGCTATCTGCCTAAAGAATGCTTTGATGGGAGAGTCCTGAAGTAGCGTGTTGTGAAGAAGCCTCACGGGCTTGGCCTTTAAAGGCTTGATTTGGAGTTTGGTGGAGTTGATGGGAGTTTCACACTATCAAATGCTCACTCTTCTCCTTGTTTAGCCTTAGTAATACAGGTAGGGGTACACATGGCCCTGCCCTCACCTTGGTTTTTCACACATACACACACTACCCACCTCACCATTAGGTTGCCTTCCTCCAGTGGTCCAAACCAAACATGCTTCCCTCCTTGCAGCGCAGCTGCCTCTCCATCAGCCGTGGTGGTGAGCACATTCACAGAGCCTGGATGGAAGCTGAGCTCCTCCTGGGCTGCAGAGCCCCAGACCTGCCTAAAACCAAATTAATGACTTCATGTCAGAGAGAGAAATGCATCCCCACTGCTGCCTTCCCAGGCCCAAACCCATAACACCTCATAGACAGCCCCACTGCAGGATGTGGCCATGCCCTCTGGCCCAGTGGGACCTGAGCCCTGTGATCATGATGGAGCCCTTTGTACCTCCGGAATGCTGTCAGCTTGTGAAACCAAGCTCCAGCAGTCCCAAACTCCTTGATGCCCAAGGAAATGAGTGAGCAGAGGGGCTGGGAGAGTTCCCGAGCACGTCTCAGTGGGCAGAAGGAGGACTATCAAATCAGATGTGGATGGAGAACAAATAAAAACCAGCTGCTTTTCACCAGCTCTTCTCCCAACTGGAAAACAACATGCACACACATTCAAGAGCAAGGGAAGAGGCACTGATGAGCTGTTATCTAAATTTATTGCCAGCATCTGACCCACAGTGGGGTCTATTTTTTTTTCCTCTCTCTTCCCTTAATTTATGACCCAGTTTCTCACCATGTCATGACATCACCCAGGGAGATAGATTTCATAAACACACACACACATCGCACTGGAAACAGGATAAACCCTGAGGCCATCCCGGGCTCCGTGCAGCATCACCCAAGCAGCGGTCCCCAGGCACCCTCTCTTCCAAGAAATCACTTGGCGTGCCCGTGGCAGAGCCACCCACCGCTCCAGTTCTACTGGGCTGAAGGCAGTTTCAGGGGGGATTTTTGTACCACATCAGCCTAAAAGCAGCGTTTGCACCCTTGTGTCCTCTCGCCCCACCCCGACGGCACTTTCCCTCCAAGGGAGCCAGACAGCTCTGCTCTCAGACATGATTTATGCTGTTTGCTTTTGGCAGCAAAATATATCAAATCCTTCAGAGACTGGGTGGAACCAGAACTGCTTTCTCCATCGCTCAGTCCAGGATCAGGATGGAGAAGCCAGTGGTCAGCATATGCGTGACCGATGTGGTCCCCGGCTCAAGACCAGCAGTGACCATGCAGCTCACCCAGTAAGGAGCTCTTGGCTTTCCTACACCTACTGCAAATCTATGGCAACTCTCGTGTTCCAGAATGCTTTGATATTTGTCTGCCTGCAGCTTGCCTCGCTGAGAAAGCAGGGATTACCCATCTTCACTGTGGTAATCTCAGCTGAAAGGTCAGGGCCAGAGGAGCAAGAGGCTTGAACTTCCCTCTGCTTTTGGAGGTGGCAATAGAAGCTGAAGCTCAGGGATGATGCGGTTAAACACATAATCATAGAATCACAGAATGGTTTGGGTTGGAAAGGACCTTCAGATCATACAGTTCCAACCCCCCTGCCATGGGCAGGGACACCTCGCTCTAAACCATATCACCCAAGGCCTTGTCCAACCTGGCCTTGAACTCTGCCAGGGATGGAGCATTCACAACCTCCCTGGGCAACCCATTCCAGTGCCTCACCACCCTCACAGTAAAGAACTTCTTCCTCAGAGCCAATCTAAACTTCCCATGTTTAAGTTTTAACCCATTACCACTTGTTCTATCACTACAGTCCCTAATGAAGGGCAGTTTCCCTCCAAACTGCTTTTAAAACCAGTTCAGCTAAACTGGTGTGAGGATGGATGGAAGCCAGCCTTGAGAGCAGCAGCAGCAGTGCAGGCAGGTATTCTGTGGATTCAGTGTGAATGCTTCAGGATGCATTCCCAATAGCTTGACTTAGTTTGATTCCTTGTAAAATCAATTAAAATTCATGGAATGGGAAAAAGGAGGAAAATGAACTCCCCTGGTGTGTGAAGGCAGGGGGAGGAATACAGAATCCTGCCCTTGATGTTTTGGGGAAAGGGTTTGACCAAGGAAGAAAGAAACTTCTGTTTCTACAAAGAAATGTTCAGATGGTGAAATGACAGGGACAAGCATGCCAGCCCCCACATGTACATGGGCCATTAGGAAACCCAGACAAGCAAACCAATTATAGCAATTACTCTCAACACATCTTCACAAGGTACCATTACATCATGGTATGAAGAAAGAAACTGAGACTAAAGAGCTGGTCCATAGGATCACAAGCTGAAAGGCAGGCAGAGGATTACAGCTCATGTCCCCCAAGTGGTCCAGCTCCTCATGATACCTGGGAACCTCAAGCTGAGACTCACAGCATGGGTACAACCTCACAATGTGAGCCATTTTAGAGCTCAAAAAGTGCTTTTGCATCGTAAGGCTTTGAAAGAAAACCAACATTAAATAATGAAAATGAGTGTGACTCCAGATCATCCTTTTGTAAGGCTTACGGAGAGCCCCAGATCTCAAATACCAGCTCTGGTGCAGCCATGGTACCTCCTCCATCACATGAAAACCCTTAAACACAGCTAAAGAAGAGCTGACCAGAACACTGGGATTTAGGCTATTTTCTGAGATGTCTTCCTCAGGGCTTTTAGCTTTTACTTTATTTTCTCATGCTTAGGACAGAAGTCATCTTTAACAGACATTGTGCATGACCTCATCATTAAAATAGACTGCCTTCACAACTGAACTTCCCCCATTTGTTAGCATTGGGTTTAAGTTCAAGTTGAACCCCTGACCTGCTGGCTCCGCACTAAGATGCCTAGCAAGCCATTGCAGTTAAGGATGCTATGTAATGAGCCAAATCATCCTTCCTGCAGCTCCAGCACAGCCAATGGAGCTGAGCTGGAGGTTATTCTGCTTCCATGACTTCAGCAGTCTGTCAGAAAAGCTCGTTCTATGCAATCCATGTATAAATAGTAGTGAGGCGGGTGGAAGGATATCATGATTAAGGAGTCCTGTCCTCAAGGGTCATAGTGCAGAAGCTCTGCTCATGGATCTGCATACAAGCTGCAGACCTCACACAGGAAAAAGGTAGGAAGGGCAGACTTCTAAAACTCCTCTTACTATAGACAGAGACTAAGCAGGCTGAGCCTCTTCAACCCAATTCTTCTCTGACATAGGATCTTCTTATGCCTTCCATCAGGTCCGTATATAACCAGGCAAGTGACCCCATCTCATGGTGTGCTGAAGAGAAAGTAATTCCTTGCACCCACTCTACATAGCACCCAGACTGAAAACAGAGGAGAAATGAGCTGTCCACACAGATACCCAGCTATGCTCACACCGAGCCACATCTCCTTCAGCACAACACACCTGGGGCTGGACACCAGCAGGGCCAGATGACCCCATAGGGATGCTCAGGAACACAAGTCTTGACATCTAGTAGCTCCGTCCTTTTCTGTGCACCCAACCTAAACCCCACCTACCCAGCTCCAGACCGACATTCCCAGGAACCCCCAGGCTCTCAGCAGCACATTTAACCCAGGAGCTCTGGGATAACCTCCTGGCAGAGGGGGAGCAGCCTCCTCCAGCCTGTTTGCTGGTTAGGATAATTCTTTCTTTGACTGGCGATCAAGAAGCTATTATGTAGTGAGAGCACAGTGATTTGTTCTGTAGTGCTCGTGGCGCTGCTTCAGTGCTTGGCAATTCTGTCTTGTTATCACTGGTGGAGGATTTTACAGGCCACTGAGAGACCTTCAAACGCAGCCATTGCTGTGTGGAAAATCCAATTTGCTTTGGAAGTCTCCTGACACAAGGCCTTGTCTTCATGGTCCCTCAGTGAACCATTTTCAGCACATGCACTGGTTCATGACCCTGTGATTTAACCAACATCATTAAATTTTAGCAGAAGAATCCATCACTTTGAAGGAACCCCTGACAAGTGGGTGACCTAAACGTGAGACCTAATATACTGGCATCCCCACACAAAGGACTCCTTTTCACTTACCATTTGGCTTATCTCCATGCCATTCCCAGGTCAAGTTTAGTAGTAAAGCCCTCGTAGTCAATGCAGCATTGAGCTGCTCCAGGAAAAGCAAATAGCATCAATGTCAAAAATGTAAATGTGTGTTTCTTTGCAGCATCCCCCTCTGCACAAGTTCATGTAGGCACAGGGAAAAATCCCTATTTGAATCGTTACTGTTTGCTTATAAATTAACCCACAGAACTGTGCCACATGCCGTGAAACAATTTTACATTACATGGGCTTAAACGGTAGGACTGGTATAATAAACTCTATGTTGAGTCACCAAATTCCTCACATTCTTGGACTTCCCATTCGGTCTCAAATGTCAGATCTCTCACTGGGGTAACACAAGTGGCAGCGAGGGAAGGGGGTTTGCGTGGGGTTTAATTGTAAAGGCAACATTCTCACAGAGAACAACAAGGTTCACAACCCCACAGTGCAGCTTGGGCAGGCTTCAAAGGCTTCGTGCCTCTCCACTGGCTCTTTAGGGGTGTAATGCCCTTCAGATCTGGTGGAGGGTCTCAAAGCTGTACAGCACCCATAACCCCTGGTCACGGAGCCTCTGCAGGCTGCTGCCTTTTCTCATAGTGTGCATGGGAGTTGGTCTGAGCATGGTGGCCAGCTTGGGGAGGCTCCTCTATTTGGGCTGCAAACCATCAAACCACTGCAGTAGCCTGGCAAATACCTCCAATTCCTGTTGTGCCAGTCCAAAGCAATCCCTTAGAAACTGTTCTGCAACACCTAGGCTTGATTTATAACTTCAGTACATAAAGATTCTAAGATCTTGTGGATTCTCCTCCTTTGCATTCTGGTGCAGTGGAATCCAGACCCACACTTGGTTATGTAGAGATCATTTATGCTTTTTAGCTTTCTTTCAGTTGCTCCTCTGCCTTCAGCTGAGCACCAGTGAAGATGATGCACCTCCTTTGGGAAGCCAAGAAAACCCTGTAGGTAAGTGGCGTAACCTTCCTCCAAAAACACAGGTGATGCTGAGACCTCCTCCATGTCCTTAAGTACAAATGCTTGGTGGAGCCATCCTGCAGGAGCTCAGGAAAAGCCTGGGAGCCCAGAAATACCCCATGATGTTCCAAGATGTGCCTGCGTGCCTGGATTAGGAGAGAGAAGTCACCCAGAGCCAGCACAAGGAGCTGGATTTCCCTTCCCTCTTGTGCTTAACAGCATCCTGATCCAGCAGTAACACAGATGTGCAGGTTTGACACTTGCAAGGGAAGCAAAAGCACCGCGGCCCTGTTCCATCCAGCTCCAGAGGAAGCCCAGCAGCCCGCGGGAGGATGCCGTGCACCTGCAGACCTCTTCATCCCAGCAACACGGCCCCGTGCCTGCAGTTTTCCAAGGCTGACAGACAGAGGTTGAGGGCTGAAGCGAGCTGCGTGGTTACACTGGATCCAGTTCACTCCTCAGGGACCTCTCTGGCCTGAGCCCACTGTGCGCATCCAAGCAGTTTGTGCTGGAGCAGATCTGGCAGGAGCTGGGCTGGGGAAGGAAGGGGCCTGGCACCCTGCAGCCACAGAGAACTCACGCAATGACATGGGGAGATGGCATCGAGATGCACTTTTTCTCTACCTCCTCTTTTATGCAGGAGGGATGCAATCCCTGCAGCCACTCCAAAGGACCCCCACTGTGGTCCACCCCATTGCCCCAGTGTCAGGAGCATCCAGAGCCAAGCAAGCCCTGTGCCCCACACTGATTTAAACAAGCCCAGAAAAAACACAAATGAAGCACATACATTTAGCATCTAAGGTCTCTTCTCAACTATGACCAACAGAAAACATCTGTAGGGGGGGACTGCTCATTTACTACCCAAAATGTCAGTGAAACCCAAGAGAAAAGGAACCAAATGCAGCAGTTACCCAGCACTCCTATAGCCCTCTGCAATAATTGAATATAGATAATTTGCACTGACTCCTTTTTGTGCTGACTCCAGGCACGGAACAGAAAGACCACAAAGGAAAATCACCCCCAACCCCCTGTTTGGGGTTTTTTAATACTTAAAATTGGGAGCAGAGGCTTATGAACCCCTCAAAGGGAAACATCCAGCCAGAAGGGCAGGATAAGGGATTAAGGACTTAATCCATTCAGGCAAATGCAAACTACTTGTGTTTCAGCTGGAGAATGAATCAGAGACGATTCCCAGCAATCCCTGATTTAATAGCAGCAAGAGCTGGGTGCAGTGGATGCAGCTTCCTCCCCCCCTACTTGCTGAATCCATCCCCACTTTTTGAGGTTGATCCAGGGCTGGTCGGGGTAGCATTAACTCAAAGCTAAGCAGCCTGCTCCCATCATCGACAGGGAGCCATGGGGTCAGCTGGAAACCAGAGAAAATCTGTTTAGTCATTTCTGAAGGCAAAGCAATCCGTGATGATATCACTTGTGCAGGCGGTCGCAGTTCACTGCCAAAGCACCTGGTCCCAGTGCCTCAATAAAGCTATCAGGGATCCTTTGGTGAGCTATAAGGGAACCCCTTGTGCTTTATTAACCAAAACCATGGTTTCTTTCTAGAAAACCCAGCAAAACTGATGCATATGGCCACGGGTGCAAGCAGGGCTGTGTGAAGCTAGGCTCAACACCAGTGCAGTGGAGCTCAGCCCTCCTTCATCCCCATGACATGGTCTGGAGAGCTGCTCAGACCCATCCCAAGCAGGACCTCTGTATCTGCACCATGAGCTGCAGAAGCAGCCCCATTGTCCTCCAGCCACCATTGAACTCCCAGCCAGCACCGGGCCACCCATCCCAGCAATAACCAAACTGCTCACAGTGACTGGGGGCACAGCAAGGGCACATCCCCCAGGAGCTCCTGTGAAGCTTTGGATGCCCACCAATGGGACAAGGAGGTCAAGATGCCTCACGCTATGAAAAGGCTGCATCCCACTGCCCCATGATGGAGAAGCATCCCAAAGCCATGGTCCCAGGGAGATTTGGCCTTCCAGCAGAAGAGCTCATCTACCCCAGCACAGGCAAAGGGAGGCTGGGAAAGCGTGGAACAGCACTGTGGGCATAAGGGAGCACAGCTGGAGCACTCAGCTGCCTGGGGTACCCATCAGTAGTAGTGTGATGCTCCACTCTGTAAACCAAATAGCTCACAGCTTTTGCAACTTCAGAACAGAACAGGGAGCTTCCGGCCCCTTCCCTAAGGGATTTCTTACTGAGGAGCCCACAGACAGAACCACTCTAAAGCAAAACCCTCCTCTGCTCGAGCCAAGGGGCAGGACCTGCATGGAACCAGCAAACAGCTCATAACACACAATCATGATCAGCCTTTGTGCTTTGATTGCACCTGCAGGTACGAGCCGGGCTGAGAGCCCCGGTGCAGCATGCTCACAGGCAGCAGCACTGCTCTCAATAGCTGTGGCACTGAGCAGGATAAATAGAGGGGAAGGGAGGCTCAGAGAGAGGAAGCAACTTGTCCCCAAGTCACAGCAGCTAGAAATGGATTGCTGGTCTCCTCCTTCAGACCTGCTCTGCTTCTCTCCTTGGGAATGCTCCTCTCTAACTGCAGGAGCATCTCCCATCCTCTCCCTGCAGCACTGTTGTGCTCCCTTCCTCCTCCCCAGTACTGAAGTGTTTCAGCAGCAAGCTCAGGGTTGGTGGTCTAGTCAGAAAGGCAAGCAGGGAGGCAGCCCCTCTCCTGGGACCAGACTAGGTGGCCTTTTCTTCTCAGCTCATGAGGAACTCAACAGGGGAAGGAGGAAAATAGAAAAAGAAAAAGAAAAAAAAATCCATGTCTAAAGCTCCTTTTTTTTTTTTTTTTCCAGCAACTGCAATTGTTTCTGTTTCCCCATAAATCACAGAGGCCAGGGACAGCCAATCTGCAGAGCATTATTATTGTCTCAATACGTTTGTTGAAAGAAAAATAACACTGCGGCTTTGCCGGAGCAGACAGGATCGGCTCTTCCAAAAGGTTTGTTGATATTAGCCCGCAATCTTGTCGGGCTCCGTGTATACTCTGGACTGAAAGAACTTTGCTGCATTCCCATCTCTAAGATACGGACAGTCACCAAACCCAAATACTACTCTGAGCAGCTGAGACCTCAAAAGGTCTGTCTTTATTTCCCATTAACTCTTCGGTGGTGTTTGTATGTGTTAAACTTGCAGAGCCCAGCGGCTGAGCTGTCTCACATCCATCTAAACAGCAGCAGCAGTTTCAGTGCGTGATTTACTCCAATAGATGTTCCTCTAGATGTGAGCAGGACAAGTCTCTCCTGCTCCGGGGACAACAGGGGACAACGCAGGCTCTGTTGTGTGGATAAGCATCGGACTTGGGTACATCCTGGCCCATGGATCACCGAGTTACTGTCATCACACTCCCCTAGACAGTGATTCTCAGCCTGGGCAGCAGTGAGGAGCTGTGGGCTCTGCTCCCCACCAGCCAGGTTCTTTGCACCCCCCCATAGCTACAAGCAGCATCAGCACCACATGGATAATACAGATAGGCCATACGCTTAAAGCCCCGGGGTTTAAGCAGAATCATATCATATGCCAGAGCAAAGCAGGGGCCACCAGCACTTCTGTTCCCCAAGAGAAGCAGCTGGTTGGGTTGGATGTGAAGAGCAATGCTCTCAGGTCACTGGTGTACCCATGCCCTTGTCTGCCCATGCTCCACTTGTGTCATTGCTTAACTTCAAGTATTGGAGAGCCTGGATTTCTCTTCCCATAGCACATGGAAACCAGGAGAGCTCTCCAGCAAGTCCAGGAGCCTCCAGCCACAGCTCACACAGGGATAAGGACATACCCCATCGTGAAGAGTGTCTAGACTGACCTCTGGGCTGACCTCGTGGTGCATTTGAATCAGGATACCTGCCCCACAGGGGTCCCATAAGCAAACCTGAAATGCCTGAGTTGTGCTCACCCCCATCCCATCGCATCTGCAAAGGATGCGCAAACTATCTGCCAAATCAGGGCAAACAAGGCAAAGGAGTCCTGAAAGGCTTCGGGTAAACCCAGACAGGGAACATCAGTTTAGGTGTGCCCGTTCACACCTACCACAGACTAATCCCAGTCTGCAGACATGGAAATAAGGGAAGCACCCAGACAAAAGAGCCCACAACAGGGAGTGCTGCCCCACTCAGAGATGCAGCTTGAGTGAGAGCTGCCGGTGTCTATCACCTCTACAAACTGCAGCAGTCACTGACCATAGCCCACAAACAATGCCACAGCAGGAATGTGTCCCCTGGTATTTCCAAGTGCCACCCATCCTGGTACTTATGACTTTGGATAATAGAATGGGTTGGAAGGGACCTTAAAGATCACCCAGTTCCAAGCCCCTGCTATGGGCAGGGACACCTTCCACTAGAGCAGGATGCTCCGAGGCCCGTCCAGCCTGGCCTTGAGGGAAATGATAGTTTAATTTTGGGTGCTGAGCTAAGGCTCTGCTGCTTTTTGAAGCTGAACAACAATCATGGAGGGGGTTTTCCACCCAGCTTCACTTCTGCTGCTCCTGCAGCAGTTCCCCAAAACCAGGCTGCTTACGCAGGGCTTGCTTAACATCATCACCCCTCGCAGAGGGCCCTGTGTCACCAAGGGGGAAGCAAAGGGCATGTGGTATCACAAGGGAGACAAGGCAGGCAGCCAAAACAAGACTGCAGAGGTAGGCAGACACGGCTGAACCCATCCCTTCTGAAGGTCTTGAGGAGCAGCAGGAAAGAACTAAGTGGAATAAAGGCCAAGGTTTAGCTTCAGGTTTAGCTACTGTTGAAGGTCTCTCAAGCACAATTAAGATTTGATCCTCTCACCTCCCAGAGCCACTCCTGCACTGTTCCCACCCGTGGCATAAGGAGGCACTTGCATCCATGAGTCAGCAGAAGGCACTTGATCTCCACTCAGTGCAAAGGAGCAATTGCACTAGACAGACCCAGCCAGGGTCACATCCCCACTGCCCATGGCACTCACTGCCTGAACTCAGGCAGAGCTTGTGCAGGGCTGACCAACTCAGGTCTTCCTTCCCCAAAATCCACCCCTCATCCCCAGTATCCGCATTGCGGATGGGATGTCCCCGTGTGCCCCAAGCACTGACAAGAAAGCAGCCACAGATTCAAACATGCCCTGGAGGATTATAGCAGCTGTTTCAGGGTAGCAGCCTTTGGGGTGGATTTGAAAGCATTTCTTTTCCACCCTGGAACAGACACTTCATCTTTTTGCATCTGGGACACAGTAATAGACAAATAGGATTTGTCTGCAACAAGACTAAGAACAGCCCAAGAGTGGAACACTGCTCAGTCAAAAGGAAAAGGCCCAAGGGCAGGGTAAGCTTGGCTTCGCTGCCCCAGCTATCATTACACAGGGCTGAGCTGGCAGCCAGAGCCCAGAGTAACAACTTCATGCCCATGCACAAAGCTGTCCCTGGGACGTGGCCATGCCTCAGTTCCACCTCCCCATTAGCCAGTGATGCACAGGCGACTGGGATCACCTGCACCCTGTCATCTCCATGCAGCAAACGGCTCCCGTGTGAAGCACTGACACATCCCCAGGAAGCTCAGATCCCAATGAAAGATGTGTTGGTTTGTGTTGCATCCCAGTCCCCCTTTGTCCTCTCTGAAAACCGCAGTGTAACAGCTCCAGGGCAGGCTCCAGCCTGGCAGCAGCACACGAGCAGTGTGGGGGGTACCCAAGACAAGCCCCCCTGCTCCCTTTCAAAACCCAGCTCCGGGCTGAGGAGGCTGAGCTGATGTGTTCAACCATCAGTGTTTCTAACTCTCCAGGCAAATAAAGCCTCAGCACAACCCAGTCTGACTCCAGCTGGATTGGATTTTTCCCAGTGGAACTGGAGAAACCGGTTGGTGATGGTGCAAGCCCTCCACAACCACCACAGTGCTGGAGGGGCACCTCTCCTGGCTCCCCAGTGGCATCCACATCGCCTCATCCATCCCTCCTTTCCCTAAGGAGTTTCAGTGGGTTTCTATGCAGGGCAGTGACACCCTCACCACTGTACATGGCAGCAGGGCTCTCCAAGCATGGCCCGAACCCCTTCTCCCTCAGCTCAAGTGGGATAAACATGTTTATTGCAGGATTCAGCTTCATTGCTTCAGGCTCCCACCATAAGAAGAGCCCACGGGGCTGCTGGAAGCATCAGGAAGGACCCATTAACCTTTCAGGGCAACCTGGAACTGGCACCAAAGCTGCTGGGTTCAGCATCCCTTTGTCCGGAGCAAGATCCCACATCATCCCAGACCCCAGGCTTCCCAAAGCGGGTCTCAGGGAGCCACACAACAGGTGGCAGCCCCAAGGGGGGTACCCACTTCTGCACCCCCAGCTGCTGATGCCATGGGACAGGGGCTGCAGGACGGGATAAGCAGCTCTGCATCCCGACACACGCAGCACACGCCACTGCCCGCGAGCAACGCGCTGCTGCAGGTCCCAGAGGTGCGACCCGATGCAATGGAGCTGGTGCAGAGAGCCTCACCCATGCACTGCTGTTGCTGCAAGATCCCTCCAGCAGGTTGGAGCACAAGCAGATCCTCATCATAGCCACGAGATGCCCCACAGATCCCCTCTCTGTGCTTGAAGCTACATGGTCACTGGCTGCAGAGGGCAGAGCCAAAGCTCAGGTGTCCCCAGTGCCATAAGCCCAGTGTGGCCACGCTGCCAGCAGGGCACAAAGCCTCCGTGGTGTGTTTCTCAATCCAGAAACCCATCCCCACCTCACCCAGCCTCCTTCACAACAGTTTTGTTCTGACATACACATGAGTAATAACACGAAAAACACACCAGTAAGACTCTGCCAGCCAGAGGAAGAGCCTCCACCCCCAATTCACTCCTGCAATGGGTTTACTGCAGCAAAACCAGCATTGTGCTGCAGCACACATTTACCCCAGCAATTATCCCAGGCTGGACACCACATTCTGCCCTGAAAGAATGTAAAATGAACACCCAGAAGTAACCTTAAAGCTTCTACTGAACTTCTTGGCTAGGACGTGACTCTCCCAAACCCAGCCACTCACTTCTGCTGCGCTGCTCTATGGACCCTAAGCCCCAGGAGATGCCTCTGGTTTTCAGAGAAGCCAGAATAAAGCAAAGCAGCTGAGTCAGCACCCAGCCCTGGGGAGAAAGCCCTGAGTCAGCTCTGCTGTGAGCACAAGCCAAGGCTCCTCTCCTCCCTGCTGGCAGCCTCATCCTGCCCCTGGCAGCGCTGCATCAGCCTGCGCAGAGCACAGGGGTGCTGGAGACCTCAAATACAGGAGCAGCCCATCCAAATGCACAGCTCAGGGGCAGCTAACTCCATGGAAGGACTAAGGAACCACACACACCTTCTGAGAGGATCACAGCATCAGGGACCATCCCTAGCACAGAGCAAGGCTGAGGGTTATATAGCACTGTGTCCTACAGCAGCCTCAGCTCAACACGCTTCAGCTGTGGAAAGGAGGTAAATGCCATCAGGAGGCCCCAGCTGAGCCTGTACTCTGCTGCCCCTCCATAGCAGCCACTGTTGGTGCTCTCATTGCTCTGCTTCATGGCCACGAACAGGGGGACTCAACCATCCTAGAGCTGCCTGTCTGTCCCTTCAGAACCTCTCCTACGAGCTGGGCCCCTCTGAGGTTTTGTGAATCCCCATGCACGCAAAGACTGCTTGCCGCAGCTTCCTCCAGGTTACTATATTTGGAAGCTGTGCATCTCCTCCCCTGCAGTGAGAGGAATAAAACACGAGACGTGTTTCTTTAAGCCAGGTGGGAGAATGATTAAAAATCGCCCTTTCTTTTGACACCTCAAGAAGAACTTCATGGGGCTGTTTGCTTTTCATTGCTACTGAGCATCTTGCTGTTAGTAGGAGAGGAGGGAAGCAGGAGAGTGCTCAGTTATTCATAGGGTCTGCCCCTCAATGACTCTCAGTGATGCTCTGAGGCAAAGGCTGATGGTGAAGAACAAAGGATTGCCTGGAGAAGGCGCCTTCTTTGCTCCAGCATCCTGACCATCACACCATGCCCCTGCCCACCCACAGCCAGGCAAAGCAAGGCTGGATGATCCTCACTGAAAGGAGGATCAAAGTCAGCCAAAGGAGGAGAAGGCTGGCCCTGCAACAAGAAAGGGGAATTGCTGCTGTCAAGCTGGAAGGGATAAACTTGATTTCCCCTCCCTCAACCCAGCAGCTCCACTCCTCCAGGCCCGAGTCTTGCTGCGGTCAAAACATTGCTGCACCTTGTTCTGGCTCTCTGTTGCTCCTAACCCCTCTCAGAGACTGGCACATGTCCCCTGATACTCTTCTGGTTTACTTAACAACCAGTTTGGTTTTCAATTTGATACCTACTGGAACAGACGGTGCTGACATTGCTAACCCTATTTACCATCCAACCAGCACCTCTGACAAGCATCACCAAGAGACTTTTCCAGTTCCAGACATCAGTATCATCTAATTGGCTCCATAATGAGCAGAAGGAGAGCTCCTATCTCCCTCCGAGGTGTTGCACCACGTCTGCTGGTCAGGCTCGGAGCTCATTCAAGTCCTGCCACACTTCAAAGGCAAGGTGCAAGAGCCAGATCGCCTCTCTTGCCTCCTGGCAGGGTGACTCACACCAAACCACATCGTTCCCTCCCTCGTTTCAAGCAGCACAGACCAAGCAGGTCTCTGTGCTGAAGACACTGACACTCGTGTCAACAGATTGGCTGTTGTTTTGCTCGAGTGTGGCCACAGTGTCCTCCCCCACAGCCTGTACGTGTCCTTAGATTAGGGAGAAGCTGTTGCACAGAGGACTGGACCACAACGTGCCCCAACACGGGAGATAAATCAGGGCAGTTCCCTCCCCTGCACAGCGCAGGCTGGGCTGTGCTGATGATAAGGTGCTTCTCCCTTATCAGAAGAGAGCAGCAGCGGGTTGGTGCTAAAGCAATGTCTGATGCTTCCTGGCATGAAACTCGGGGTCACCAGCACAAATGGGACAGCAGGGCAAGGAGAAGGTGGCAGAAACAGAAAAGAGGGTGATGAAAAGCTGCCTACAGATGTCTCTGTACCAGGCAGTTGGCCCGAGGGTGGGATGGGACATCACCCAGCAGGCAAGCTGCGGGGCACGCACCTTCCTGCAGCGTGGCCATGGATCACATGCAAGAGGCAAAGTGTATCAGTGCAGCTTGGAGGTAAATGGCCTGTTCTTCCTGAATGGGAAGCAAACAAGTGTTTGAATCAAGATCCCCCGGTCTGGCTGTAGGCAAACCAAGCGCAGCGATCTCGCTTCCCTCCACGCCGGGCACTGAGGTCATGGTGTTTGGAGATGAGATGATCCTGTCTCTCCACAGGATGAAAGAGGGCAAACTTCCCCTCAGGCAGGCAGCATCTGATAGACCTCAAATAGACCCGTGTAGACACCCACATGAGTTTCCCAATCTATTTGTCACTGCAGTACGCTCTGTGTGCCTCTTACCTAGGAGGTGACTGAATTCACCAATGGGTTTGTTAGTGATGCTTTATGGAAAAATAAGAGAAGTCGAAGGTTGCCATGGAAAGTGTTTTCACTAACAACCCAAACCACAGGCTTGCCAGAGTTCAGATGCAAAACCAGCAGATGCCCTGAGCCTATTTATGGGTAGCGTTGCCCAACCAAAGGGGCTCTAACCAAGGCAATCGAAGTTCATTAGTTCTGCTTTCTTAGGAACAGATAAGTCAGCCTGTTGCTGTAAAGAGGAATTCCATTATGTTAATTATGGCCCAAGAGGAAGCCCTTCATCTTGAGAGAGCAGCAGCAGTAAGAAAAACACTGCTTTGCAAGCACCTGCTCCACCTCTGTCCTGAGTCACCTTCAGCCAAGGATTTTCATTAGGTGGCAACAAGCATGTCCTCACATAACGCTGCATAAGTGTGTCATTTGCTTCTCATTATACAGTGGAGTCAGCACATGTGAGCAAAGTCATTTTTAATCCATCCTTTCTACCCTGATTCTGCCACCAGATAGGTCAAGCTGTAATTGTGCTTCAAAGACTTCATGGTGAGCGTTCGGGAACTGGATTCTGGGGCAGTGGGTGGAATGCCTGCATTAACCTCTGGCTGCACAAAGCGCATGCACACCCCTAACTACTGAGAAACGTGGAACCAGCCCTGTGGCCAGCCCCAGTCCTGCAATTAGTGATGTCTTGATGCACATCAGCTAACCTGTGATGCTGCACGGAGCAAGGCTCAAGGCAGGGACATGTTGTCAAGACAGGAAACGTTGCAGAGCAAGATCTTAACATCAGTTTTGATTGAAGACCTGGGTTCTGAGCAAAGTTATTGCTCATCCAGCCACTCCCTCCAACGCTCTAATTGCAGGCACCATCAGTGTGATGGACACGTAGCAGCTACAGAGCAGTCCAACACTGCATCTCTGCAGGCTGTATGGAGCTGAGGCAGGGGAAGAATCAGCAGGGAAACGTTTCCTCTCCTGCCAAGGATTTCCAGGGAGCTCACAGGCAGGACACAGACAGCTTCTCAGGGAAGAACAATTCAGCAGGGAACAGGGCCAGTGCCCGTGAAGGTGGGGAAAGCTGCACTGCTCCTGTTTGGGTAGGCAAACAAGGCAGGAGTGAAAAGGCACCAACTGAGTGCTCGGCTCCAAGTGTGGTTCAAAGGGTATTTAAAGAGAAAAGTCTACAAACAATTTAAACTGCCATAAAAATAGAGCTGCAGCCAAAGGTAGAGCTCCAGGGCCAAAGCCTCCCTGA
The DNA here is from genome assembly GCF_033783945.1 of Neopsephotus bourkii. NCBI lineage: Eukaryota > Metazoa > Chordata > Aves > Psittaciformes > Psittacidae > Neopsephotus > Neopsephotus bourkii. The sequence continues at coordinate 8,024,660 of NW_026902223.1, forward strand.
GTGTGTTTTGCTTGCACTCTCCTCACTGGCTCAACATTTAATTCAGCCTCTTCCCCTCGCTCCTGCACCCTCACATAGGAAGAAGAGAGTGGGCAGGTTGGAGACAATTCCAGGAACATGTTCTTCCCTCCTCATCCTGCCAGCAGCCACTCTGCACTGGAAAAAGCTCATGGAACACAACAGGAGATTAGGTACAGGGCTTCTGAAATGCACCCTTAGATGTACTTAGTGTTAAATCACAGAATCATTTTTAAGAGCCTACAAAAGGCTGGATTGAGATCCCTGGAAGTGGAAGCAATGCTGCAGGAGAGGGGCTGGGACAGGCTGAAGACAAAGAGTGAACCATTTCCACCATCCACTAGCCCTGACCAGTTTCCTTTTAAAACTCCAAGTAAGATGGGGGCAAACCTTGAACCGTGCAGAATAGGCTGCTTTGCTTACAGGAGGCTGGAAGGCAGCTGGGGTCAAAGCAGCAGATAGATAGGTGCTAAATGGGGTTTAGGTCTTTGCAGTAGTAGTTATGGAGCCTCTTAGGATCACCTTAGCACAGCTAAAAGAAACTCCCATTCTCCAACAGGCCCACAGGAGGAATCTTGCTGAGAGACACCTTTAGAATCGCTTTCATACGGATTTTGGTCCTGTATACTTCAGACCTGTTGTTGGTACAACCCTGGAGTCTCAGGAGACATCTCTGTCCTATCCATCTTAAAACTTGCTGCATCCCCCTGAGAAGACCATCCTCCAAATCATTCCAGATGCTCTCCCTCAGCCTCAGAAACAATTACATAAAGGAGGGATGAGGCAAAAGGAGTCACTAAGTGGAAAATTTATATTTAAAGAACCTGACGGCCTAAAATCAAAGTTGGGGTAAGTAGAAAGCACAAAAGAATTAACATGGGCAAGAGGTTAAAGATCCTTGTGAAGGTACCATTAATGTGATGCAGGTTATGGGGAATGATGGGACCGAACAAGGCTGGAGAGCTCCTATACCTTCCCTTGGGACAATACCTGCAGAAGTGGCCCACCCTTAGGAAAGCCCTTGTTTCCCAGGAGGGGGCCTGGTCCTGTCCCCTGGAACTCCTTGCCCCAAGCTCCCAGCCAGCACAATTCAAAGCTTCAAGCGAAGCACAAAAGGGGCATCCTGCTCTTGGGAGCCGCTCCCAAAATAACCCCATTGGCATCAGAGAGAAGCGCACTCAGAGCCTTGCCTGGACACATGTCTAAAAACTTCCAAAAATAGCTCCTGCTTCCCCTTTGAAAAGCACTGCGGGTCCCAATGCCTCACAGGAACTCTGTTTCTGCTCAGAGAAGCCACAAACTAAGTGAACCGCCCAGAACTGATCTATGAGCACATCTGCACTAGCTGAGACCGGCCTTATGGAGAAGGAAAAAACCAGATTTTAAACAGCATATGTCAAATCCAGGGACCTTTATTTCTCTGGAATGGAAAGAATTTGCCAGCCTGGACAAAAAACTGCAGGCAGCGATTGTACATTCTTTCAAATGAAAAAGAAGAACACACACACACACACACACACACACACACACACACACACACACAAGTTTGGCTCCATAAATTTCTGTCATAAGAAACAACTTTGAATTGTACACCAAGCTTTTTACAAAGCATCAATGTTAAGATGTTTTACCGTGCTCTATCACATTCGCGGCCATTTACACAGAATACGTCATACCAAATGCTACATCGGCTTAAAGACAGCTTTCAAAATTAGTATTAAAAAGATACAAAGGCATGTTGGCTTTCATTTGGGTTTTTTATTAAGACATGGGAGTTTTCTTGGTTTGTTTTCCTAAGGAAGTCACTAAAAAAATATAATAACTTAATTCGTAAGGACAAGATTGGTTAAAATCCAGCCTTGCTTGCGTGGCAGCCTTCTGAGCTCGTACCTCTGTTGCTTCCATTAGTCTAACTGCAGGCTGCAGAGGTGTCCTGCGGGGTCTCAGCCTGCACTCCACATCTGTCCATGCTCTCAGTTACTGGTTTTGTTCAGTTTTCACCGTGGCCAGGAAATATTCTCAGCCAACCGCTGAAAGCGCTCACTCGTCAGCCAAATGGGGGACTTCAATCTGGGCCAATTTCACATGGGTTTAGCCCTTTGTCTTTTGCCTCTTTGTACATCCTTTGGAAGTCTTTAAAACGAGGGGCACAGCCTAACCTGGCCTCCCCAAAGTGCATGCGTCCTGTGAAAAGGAAGTCTCCATCTCCTGGTTTCACCCCACACTGCAGCAGGGTCTTTATTTGTCCTCGCCAGTTCCCACTCTCCCCTGTGAGCTGGAAGACTTTGCTCTTCTGCCTGTACAGTTTGTTGACACCAACATGGATTATGGATTCTTGCTCCTCTGCCTCATTTGTTACATCCTGAATGGAGCCTCTGATCACTGGAAATAGAAAAAGGACATAAGGAAGGATTACTCAACTCTAGAACCTCATTCTTTCAAAATAATTCTGGTCCAAATTCAGCCCCATGCAACCAGGCAGTCCAAGGGGAACTGATTTCACTACAGCAGCCCAGTTTTGGTCCTTTGCTTCTACCAGTAACCTCCAGTATATATTTCTGTTTGTTACAGTTCATATTTGCAACCTGCCCATCAAAGGGTACACACATATTAAACACAAAAATAACTGCATCAGAAAAATAGCATCAATCATGATAAAGAGTTCTAACAACAAGATACATGGTTAAATCTCCCTGGCAACGTACTTTCTGTTCTTCACCCATTACAGATACCAGCTAATATTGATTCCCCCTTTAAAAAGGGAAGCACAGAGTATTGAAACTTTTGGTTTTCCTTTAAGAGTCCATTTTAGGGCAGCAAGTAAAAGCCTCTCCTAGATGCACGCAGGTCTCTGAACTTCTGCTTCCATTGTGGTTGCTGGGTCATTCTCTGTCCACCCTGGGGAACACTGAATGACCCAGGGTGGACAGAGAAGTGCTGGCTGGGCAGTGTGGTTTTGAGCTCCCTCACACCATGTCCTCCTCCCTTTCCCATGCACACAGCTCCTTTAGACCATATTCACCACCTGTGGAAGTTGCCAAGTGTAAGTAGGTGTCTATCAGTGTTCACAGATGTCACCTTCAAGTGAGCCACCCAAGGGAGAAGGGAGCAATAACTCACCAAAGTCACTAGTGCAGACAGCCAAGAGGACCTCAGTGTCACTGCATGGTCGGCAGGGAGCTGGAGAGAAAGGGAAAGGTTTAGCAAAGGATTAGATGGTGGTAAATAAATAAACCAGTGTTTAAGTTAACCAAATCCAGGACACGCACATACACAACACAAGGACAAGTGGTCCAAAGCCCTGTCAGGCATCACTAACAGGACAAGAAATGGAGGCTCACCCTGGCCCCTGTGAGATTCTTGTAGTTAAGCAGGAATATGGATCTCTTTAACACTCCTGCTGGGATATATTATCTAGCAAACGCCCCCCTACTCTCTGCGCTTATGCACAATCTATTTTGATGCTGGGTGCATTTGCAGCATGCTTTGCTCTAAATTCAAAGCTCTCAAAGGCTTTGAAGACCATGTGCCTTTTAAACTCTGATGGCAATGCTTCTTTCTTACAATTTCTACCGAGTGTTGTTGGGCTATTTCACAGCCATTTAGTCTATCACCACATCAAAGATCCAGGAGGTTACCGAGTGGGGGAGGCAAAGAGGGGAGGGGAAAAAAAAGCCCAGCGCATGTGTTTGAGGGCGTTGAGGCAAAGCGGAAACTCGAGCCGGTATCTGCTAGAGCTCAAGCAGCACAAAGACCATTTCCTGTACTGCTGGAAACATTTGGATATCTGCACTAATCTAATCAATGCAAGAATGTGGCTTCTCTTTGTACTCCGCCAGCGATTTCTGAGGAGAAGGTACTGTAAGGCGCAGTACAGATGTTTCTATAATACCCTGTTGAGCTGAGGAATTTGCTTACTATCAGGGTCTGCCCTGCCCAGCGGTGCTAATTAAGTCTGTCCACTGGTGGCCCAAGGATCAGAGCCACGTCCTTGGCTTGATGTCATCTCGAAGCAGCACTTGCACATCACTCAGGAAGAGGAAAACCCACCAAGCGTGCTGCTCTGCCTGCATCCGTGCAGGCAAAGGCCGCGGCAAAGCAGGGCTCACGCTGGAGATGAGGCGAAGCAGCGGAGATACGGCATATTCATCACCCAGCCCCCCATCAAACCCCCAAGCTGAAGCTACCGTGCTTCTCCCCACCCCCAAAAAATGTCGGTTTTGAACCTCAACATCTGAAAACACTTAGTTACCAGATTCCCAAATAGTCACACCCTTCCTCTCACCCCCACCCAGGGAAGTTTATCCATTGCACTAAGTAGATTTAAAGTAGTCTAAACAGCACATAGCTGATGCCTACGACACTCAGCTATTAGCCTTCCTCTGTTAGACAACACAAGCCATTCTTTAAACGTAAGACATGGCAAATCTCTTATTTTTTTCCAAGGTCCCAGAAAGGCAGTGATCCAGAAAGAAGGATTATTGAACCAAATCCACCAGATCTGCTCCAGTCAGATGATTAATACAGTGTAACACACATTCTCTTTAATCCTATTAAACAGCAAAATGCACATTTCTGGTCAGGGATATTTGAAGGAATAATTCAAGAAGGTTAAAAAGCTCCAAAAGAAGAGAGAAGGAATAGGCAAAACAATTTTGTTAAAGCATCTGGATCAACGGGGCATTTCTATGTAGCCAAGTGAATGTCTCCAGGGCCTTTAGAAAACAAGTCAGCCTTTACTGCCCTCCTTTCCCCCCAAAGCATTTCAGCTCTCTTTTCTGTAAAAAGTTTGGAAGCTGTTTAACATCATGAGAAATACAGAGCCAGGCAAAGTCTGGACATAACCGGAGTACTATAATAAATTCAGTCTGAAGATATTTTTAGACTCAATAGGTTTTGATAGGTGGCTAGACCAAATATTAGTCACATAACATCCTACTATGGAATTGTTTCATCCATGGCACTTCCAAATTCATCCAGAGCAAATGCCTCCCTCTCCCCAAATCAGGACCTGAGTCAGAACAACCAAATGGAGAGACCCTGCATCCCAGCACGAATCCTACAGCGTTTTCACATGGACAGAAGCTCTGGAACAAAGCACAGCTGATGGATGCCCTCAAAATCCACAGCTGGATTTCAGATAGCTTCTTCGGCAGAGATCTAATAATAAAAAGACATCTCAGCCTTTTTAAGTCTGAGTGAAAACAGTCTCGGTTTAGATCAGACATCTCTGTAGTTCGTCCAACCCCATCAGAAAATTGAAATGACTAAGCCATTTTTATTCTCAGAAGGAGTGCAGCACAAGCAAGAGCATTTAAGATGAAAAGCAAAACACTTTAAAAAGTGGTTCCCCTTCCATTTAAATAGACTGACACCATAATAAATCAAATTAACAGATCCCCACATACACACAGAACCAAATAATTTTAATTGTGGACTCTAGGCAAAATCCTGCATCCTTTTTAAATGCAAAAGGAAATTAAAAGTGCTCAGCATTGCTCACACTAGATCATTACTTACAACCTACTTCAGATCCATGCTGACTCACAGCAGTTTGGTGGCATGCAAGCTTATTTAACAAGCATTTACCACCACCCATCACTGCAATACCAGACATATGAAGAACAGAAATCCTTTTCTGTGGAACAACTCCCACATCTGCATTCACAGAGTATCAAATATATCTTGCAAGTGGCAAAAACAAGGTATGCAAGCACAGATGGAAAGCGGGTCATGAAGGATTACTTTCGAGGTAAATGGACCATTAAAAAGCAAATAACATTCACTCGCTACAACCAAAGCTTCATTCCTACACAGCCTCAGAAAAGAAACAAAATCTTTAGGTGGAGGCAATGCCTGCACTTTCTTTTGAATCGCAGCCATTAAGGAATCTGTGTGTTGATGCCACAAGTCAGTGATTTTAGCTGCACTTCAGCAGTCGCTCATCCCGGGACCTGCAGGTGTTTTCCTTCATCAGCAGGTCAAAACAACACGCACACCTCAGGGTAAAATGGGAAGCATCCTTAGAACTAAATGAAAGACAACCAAAAGCAGCACTTCACTCATGCACAACGGGTAAAGATGTTCATGTGCTGGGCAAGCAGGCCCCGTTACTAAACAAGATGCTGTGCTTGCTGGATGCCCGACTCCCCAGGGATGTCTCGGGCTGCCCAGGTTCTCACATCCAAAAGCAAGTCTGTGAACTTGCAACAACAACAATATCAACGTCAGCTGCTCTAATTCCTTTAAACTCGATAAGCCAAAGAGCCTTAATTCATACAGCAGCAGGGGAAGGGTGAAAAAAAAGAGAGAGAAAAGCAACTTTTTATTGAAGCCCTCTAAAGCCCAGATGCCTATAACTCAACTCCACCGCCAGTGGCATAAAGCCTGCATTGTGCACGTCGGCTGCCGACTCTCCTGGGAATGCCTTTGATGGATTTTGACAGTATCCTGACCTGAAGTAACCTGAGGCAGCCCTCTCCCTCCACCCCCCAGTCCCGTGCCTCCAAAGGCCTCTCTATTCACCTCCCCGCAGAGGGAGATGTAATTACATCATTCCTCACAAGCCAGCAGTCATGTCCCAGCTGCTTTGAGCGATTTGCCCTCTGAACCTGATGTTACCGAGGGGGACATGGTGATACTAACAATAGACTGCACTTGTCGGCCAACAGCTTTGTCAAACCCTTTGCTGGAGGTTGCTGGTCCTCTCCACGGGGAGGCAGAAATGCTCAGGAAGAGAGGGACATGCCCCAAGGAGATGCCACCAGCTCCAGAAGGTCCCAGCTAAACCAGCATGGAGTAGTTGAGTTGTCTAGAAAGGATTTACTGTGAGGGTGCTGAGGCGCTGGCACAGGGTGCCCAGAGAAGCTGTGGTTGCCCCATCCCTTGCAGTGTTCAAGGCCAGGTTGGACACAGGGGCTTGGAGCAAGCTGCTCCAGTGGAAGGTGTCCCTGCCTATGGCAGGGGGTTCAAACTGGATGAGCTTTAAGGTCCCTTCAACCCAAACCATCCTGTGATTCTATGATCTCCAACACTGGGGATGGATTTAAGTGCACCATTACTGCTGCATTTTAGCATGAGTCTCCTCTGCCTCGAAAGCTGTGGGTAGGGGTTGCCACCCCGTCTCAGCACGCACACACACAGAGCTCCAGTCCTTCCTCCTTTGGTTTGCGACATTCGCACGCAATCCCTCTATGCTCTGAAACCAGGAGATGGGGGTTATTTGAAGGGCAATCGTCATGGTTTGGGATGACAGCTCTCTGCAGGACACGTTCAAAGTGAGACGTATTGGCTCTGGCTGCAGGCGTCACAGAAACCACATGAATGGGCCTGATCTTTTGAAACATTTGTGTTTCAACAGCCACTCATGGTTACAACTGACCTTACCTTACCCCAAACCCAGCTTCCAGCCCATAAGGAAGGAGTCTTCTCCGTCTGTCCTCAATTTTCTGAACATGCTTCCCAACCTCATAGCTATCAAGAAGACCACATGAACGAGGCTGCAGGTCTCTATGCACTGTCCCAAAGCTTGACAAACTGAGCCCAAAAGACCTTCTCCATCCACCCCATCTCTGGGTAGGCTCTGCTGAACATACATCACCGCTCTGGCACCATGCACAGGAAGAGAGACGCCCTTTAAGCAGAAGTGAAAATGTTGAACACAAAGCAATTGCAGAAAACCGCTTTACCGAGGAATACCCTTTGGTTTTATTGAGCAGCCTGCATACGCGTGCGGTGTGGTAGAGGTGTGGATGGTGGGGGAGGCAAACAGAGCTGGTTTATCTGTGCTTCCAGTTTCCGTGGCATACATCACCCACACGTCAGTATTTCTGAATAACCCTTTGAAGAGCAGTCAGGGCTTTTAAGTCTCAAAAGCTATTGAGGAGGCCCGGGCAGGGCTGGGGCATTACTTTCTGTTAGTTCTAAGTTTAAATCTTTTGATTAAAACAAACAGTCTTTTCTCTTGCATGCTCAGAAGACATCAAACGGGTCTTGTCACAGACCAGGTTGATTTAAGCTAAGCCAGAATGTACTGCAGCACCTCAAGCTGTACCAGTGCGGGGCCACAGCAGCCCCATCTCCCAGATGAAAGCTCTCAAGCTGACATCAGCATTAATTCATATGGAACCAAAAAAAATAACCACCCACAGCCTTCAAATTCTTGCTGGCAGCTCTGTAATTGCAACCGCCCTGGAAAGGGCATCATAGGATGAGTCTCCTTCCTGGAAACACAGAGTGTAGACTTCCGAGAGCAGATCATAGAAACAGAGATGTGGTTTCTCCAATGATGGTGCATTTCTCAACCATTTTTTCTAAGGCCTAAGTAGAAATGACTATGTCTTAACTGGATCAGTGACTTAGCTGGGAGAAAAGAGTTTAAGGGCTAACGTATGTGCATGAAAAACAGTATCTTGCCCTGATCCTACTTCAACTAATTAAAAGTAGAATAAATCCTTGTAATTATTTCTGCCTCAGTTTGCTCAGGCTTCCTGGCTGAAGAGGCAACATTTTTGCCCTGAAACAAACCTCTCACAGCTCATATCCCAAACAAAGACCTGCCACTGTGCAGTGGAGGTGGACAAGAATTTGACAACTGCTCTGGTTTACCAGGCATCTCCTTTCTAGATACACCTCCAACTTTCCTCACCGCCTCAGAAAGCTCTTCCTGAGCAAACCAAAATAGCATTCAACCTCAAAACACTCATAACCCCCACACCGAAACACAATCTAAACTACATCAATGCATCTCCAGTTTAAAATGAACTTGTTAGCTGGAGCTCAGGGCAGCAGAGCAGCATCCAGCACACCTGCATTTAACACAATACCTGCAGCCATGCAGGGAGGGAGAACATGGCCAGATGACACAGAGCATCTCTGCAGCTGGGCTGGAAGTTACTGACACCCAGTCACAACACACAGAGGAGCTCTCTCATCACTCTTTTTGTTTTACAAGGTTTTCCTGTCCTTGGATGGGATAGGATTACACGGCTTTCTGCAAGCACTGCACTTTTTCCAGCCTGTCCATAGGAAAACACCAAGTCAGGGAGCAAACACGAGAGCTGGACTTGCGCTACTCCCAGCCCCTTGGCTCAATAAGCCTCAGACACAGGATCGAAAGGGATTGTGCTTCTTCGATGAATAGAAAGTTAATGCTATGAGTAACATACTAAGAGAGTTTACTGGTCTTCTGAAGGCAGAAGAATTCATCCCCACGTTTGCTAGGAAGTTCATCTGAGCCCCCATGCTGAGCAGAAAAGGCAGCTCAGAACATGGATCATAAGGAAAGACACAAAACCCAAAGACTCCCTTCTTCTACAACCAAAACACAGCCAGGACTTGGTACAGGACAAGATGGTGATTCAGCAGCTGGACCAAAATCATGATGCTGCAATGGACATTCTCCCCTGACCTCTTTATGTGAAGCAGGGATATTTTACCTCTTCAGAAAAGAACGTGTCAACTCCAGCTCCTTGCCTTGGCTCGTTTCTAACATTCGGTTCAACTTGCACATGTGCACAAGTTTCCAGAAGTACCTCGGAAAATACAGACCCTAGCCAAGAACAATTTAAACCTGCAAATAAGTTTAATGAAATGCAGACTTTCGTATGCTGGGGCATGGACTGTGCCAAGAGAATTGAGTTAATACCACTTCCTTCCTGCAAAGAAAGGATAAAAAAAGCATACTGTAAACCTCACCATTACAGATGCGATGACCTTTGTGTTCTGAGGAGCGTGAAGACAAGAGACCATAAACCAGAAATTTATCTGTTCACAGAAATGTCTTCCAAGAGGGTATTAAAGCCCTTAAGTACCAAAGAAGACTATTTTTGTAAACAGTGTGAGGAAGAGATTTGGTCCTACTTTTGCTCCATTTGCAACAGCTTTCAAAATGAAACTTGGCTCAGCAGCTACAGAGCACGTAAGGATCCGCTGGGATTGCAAAGCCAATGCCTTTTTGCTGTTCCAAGATGCAGCACCCATTCTAACAAATGAGCTGAAAGGTCAGCTAGAAACGCAAACAGCCATTTGTTTAAAAATGTAAAAAAAGGAATGAAAAAAGGCACAGAGCAGTTTTTACTCAAGCAGCATTAGACACATGAAACTCTACCTCCAGGCCCATGCAGGAGCTCCATTAACCCAGGAGACATTATGAGAAGTGCTGCATCTTCAAGACACTTCTTTCTATCCCACCTTCTCTGGGCTGTGTATTGCTCCATCAGGGAAAAATACTGCCTGTCCTGAACACCACCTCTCTCCTGCCATATGCAGCCAACAAGCAGAGCTCAGTCCCTATCAGATCCCAACTCTGCTGATCCCAGAGCAGTGTTCAAAGAGCAGTGCTGGGCTCTGGGCTCTCACACTGCTGTGGCAAACCCCGCTGCTGGGGTGGGCAGCAATGTAATAGTAACAGGAGCAGTGCCAGCTCCCAGCCAAGCTCCTACACTTACCCATTGCATCACCAGCTCTATAAAAATCCCCCGCTACAGTCAAGTCTGCAATGTATCGTGTCCAAAAAGCCCTGCTCAGCAGATCAGGCTTGCAGGAAAATTCCTTCTGTCTGGATTGCAGCACCAGAGAGTGAGTGCAGAAAACAAGAGGTGTCTCTACAACTGTGCTAGTCCACGTTTCTGTGCAAGGAACATCTGTAATCATCTGCTTTCTTTCCCCCCCTTCCTAACTGCAATTAAAGAGAAAAGCAGTCAGTAAGGTAACTGCTGGGAATTCCTCCTGCTGTATGTGCACAAGACACCAATATAAAGGCATAAAAAATACACCTATTCGCTTATCTCACAGAAAACACCCCTCTCCTTCCTCAAACCTACCGTTGCTGCCCAAGGGGGATTAGGAATGGGAAGCGCTGGGCAGGCACAAGGATGGACAAGTTGCTGGAAGTTGGAGGTGCTTCCAAAGGGTTGAGGGACTCCTCGATCTCTCCTCAGTCCCTTTGAAGAGCTGAGCCTTTCCTAGCTGCCCCAGGAGAACCTGCCAGCACAGGCAGCATCACACCTCCATGCTGCCCATCCACTGCCCAGCAGCACAGCACCAAAGCAAGTATTTCTACTGAGTCAAAAAGCACAGATTTATGGCTTGGCTCATCCCTCCTAAAATTCACTCAGAAAAGGCTTCTTTTTCCTTCTACAGAAAATGTCATTCCAAAGCCTTGTAAAAGCAAGCACGCACTAATCGGATCTAGGAAAACACCAAGCTACAAAGAGAGTTTTGATGTCTTGTTTGGTTTTGTCTCCGATAGCTAACAAAACACTCGGCCGAGATGCCACAAAATGAAAAGTAAGGTGTTTTGTACTCCTGTGCCCTGGGGAAGCTGTGCAGACAGGCACATGGCTCTGGTGCCAGAGCTTCCCTCTGCCCCTGCCAGGGCTATGGGAAAGGCTGGAGCCAGCACCTACTACCAGGCTGGAAACCTGCCAGGAACACAAAGCCTTCCCTCCCTCCCCACCACTCTCCTTTTCGGTCGGGTCCATTAATGCCTCCTGTGGAGCAGGGGAATAGAATTAAGTAACAAGGGTCTGGTTAAAGTTAAACCCTGAGAGTGCAGTAATGACAGATCAAAGATTAAGTGAGTCTTGAAAAAAAAAGAAAGCAAGAAAAAGCAGCCAATCTGCACTCCCATCCACACAGGTCCTCCCTCCTGTTTCTAGAAATCAAACTCTTTTTGCTGTGGGAGAGCTCTGAAGGAACAAGGGCAGTTTTCATTATAAAACTGTGTTTATTTGATCAGCCTGTTCTTGAGGAGGACTGTGAAGGGCTCTCGTGCAGCAAGATCCTCAATGCTGGAACACTGTCCCAGTTAACCCCCCAAAAAGTTAAATAAGAGTTTCAATGTTGTCCATGCACAAGAAAAGCTTTAAGATATACACACCTTTTCTTTAACAGCACGCATTTCTTTGTCATATTAAGATGATTCACCTGTTCTACAGAAGCTTGGACCTTTTCCTTTTAGATTTCTCACATCCACTCATACATAGATGAAGTTGGTGTAAAGCTCCTAACAGTACTAGTGGGGCAGACTTAAATCCTATACAAACAGGGATGATCGTAGGGAGTTTAAGGCAACAGAAAGCCAGGATCCACATGCATATCAGCACAAATGATCACTACAAGTCTCCCAGCAAGCAGGGCTTCAAACCAGAAGCACCACAGGGCTTATGCCTGTTGCAGGAATCAATGGCCAAATCCCATACAGAATCACAGAACAGTTTTGGTTGGAAGGGACCTTAAAGCTCCTCCAGTTCCAAACCCCTGCCAAGGGCAGGGACACCCTCCACTGGAGCAGGTTGCTCCAAGCCCCTGTGTCCAACCTGGCCTTGAACACTGACAGGGATGGGGCAGCCACAATACAGGAGTCGGAGCAGTGCAGAAAGGTACCTGAGGAGTGCCCATATAACTCATACCAAACAAATCCATCCACGAATTTGAATCAGCAGCAGAAGTTCATGCTGGATCAAAGCTGTGTGTCATATGGCAGCAGCTTTTTTAACCCAATATGAAGCCACCCAAGGTCAGATTTAACATCGCACAGCTTTGGGTCCAGTGTAGCTTCCAAGTATCATGCAATATTACAGCACATACGATGGCTTTTAGAGCAGATGAAGGTGAAAGAGATTTGCTGCGTGCAAATTAAGCCCTGAACACAGGGAAAAACTTGGCCCATGTTTTTCAGCAAGTTCCTTATTCCTCTGGGAACGTGGGGGGTGGGAAGAGGAATGCGGTTCCCCCGCCCTCCCATCCCTTCTCTAACTACAGCCTCAGGAATTAGCAAACTAAACACTTTTGCAGAGCAAGCACAGAGCATTATTAAAGACTGCCAAGCAACTCTGTTGGATTGCAAATCTGTTTGTGGGACCATCTTCTGCAGCACATAAAGGTCAGAGGGACGCAGAGCCCCAGCTGTCCGGACAATACACCTGACTGCTTATTGGTTTTGACTGCCCACTGAGTTGAGAAATAAGCTAACGGCATTCGTGGCCAGTCTAGCAAAAATAAGCTATTTTCTTGCCCCCTCTCCCCTGCAGCTGTGTATTTATCATTGCAGCTCCATTGTCACCTCTTCTGCCCACTGCAAAACCAACTCTGGTCCTGGCAACATCAAAAGACAAGCAGGGCCAGAGGAGACTGTTGACAAACACATTTTCTTGGGGGGAGGAGATTAAATTAGGGCATCCTAACGTTTGGGGGCTTTTTTTAGGTGAAGGCTTCTCAGTTCAACACTTTTCACCTTACTGAGGGGCTCAGAGCCCCAAAACATCACCCTTGCTCAACACGTGGGTTCCTCAAACACCAGAACTGCAGTTTGAAATCATTTCACACAAGAAGAAACTCAAACAACTTTGCTCTCAAACTCTCACTCCCCTCCCCAGCCAATCAATCATTCACAGCAGATCTGACCGCTTTTGGCACATGAACAATAAGAGCAGGTTTCTAGCTCCTCAATATTAATCCCACTCCAGGCCTTGTTGTACAGCAGCCAGCCTGATAAAATTAGATGTTGACTCACGACACCCAGTTCAGTGATATACCCTCAAAAACTAGCTTAAAATGTGCTTTTTCAGAGACAAAAAGGCTTCCTGAACACTGTTTACTCTTCTGTCAAAAGTCACTTTGTATCTGGTTCTGTATCATCACCTACTATGGGAAAATACATGGAAGTTACTACAGAAGATCCTCCTGCAAGGAGGATGAGCACACAAAGAACTATTCAGAAAACATCTCCTAAAGCAGGAGTGTCAAAATGGTCCCTTACAAGGCAAATAATTGATGTGTATTTTGAACAACTGCATTAAAGGCTGTTTTCTGGTGGTTTCCTCTTAAAACTTGCTGATGATCTTTTGGAGAGAGAAAAAGCACATAAATTAACAGCAAACTAGTTGTGCTGGTGAGCCTACCTTACATGCCACTCAGACTTAACAGAACAGATCCCTCATCTCTGCTTATGCATTTCACCAGCAAATCTTTACGGGAGGAGCACATACCAATTCTGGTCTGTGCAAATCAAATCAGACCACATTTGCTTTGTTTTCCCCATTTTTCTGATGGCAGGGGGTGCATTGGAACACACAGCCCTGCCAACCCTGCAACACAGAGCAGTGCTCCCACCCCTGCCACGCAGCACGATGCCAGCATCTCAGATGGTCACAATGACTCAAGCAGAACCTGTGCTGAGCATAAAGGTCATGGGGACTTTCAGTTTAAGTGTTCCAAATGCCTCTTTCCATCCATCACCGCTTCTGCTAATGGTGGCGACGATCAGAGCAGGGATGACTGTGGTTTCCATACTGTGAATACTGGGTAGAGAGCGGCCACACCAGCCACAGCTTCCTGATCAGTGGCCTCTGGGACAAAAAAGCAAGAACATTTCCACTCCAAAAAGAAGCAGAAAATACTCCAGTCCATCTGCTGCTTCAGGCTACAAAGCTTTAGCAGTGCATTCACCCTCCAATAAAGAAAAGAAATATGGGAGCCACCCGGGGAAGGCATGACATTAGGAGCCTATAGGCTGCAATGACAACAGCACTCTGGGAGGGTACCTGCAGAGAGATGGCAGACTGGTGCCGCACCTCTGCCAAACCCAAACTGCAGTAAAGATCAAAAGTTAAGAGGGGTGCTTCAAAAACCATTCATTGGGAGAAACACCAGCATAGCCCAAATACTTCTGAGCTTTCTTAATTTCCAAGCTGTTTTCTCAGGCCAGTGAATTAACAGCATTCAGGAAATAGCCGGATAATGTTCTTAATTAGTTAACTGGCTTTATCCAGTTTTGCCTTGTTTTTCAGGTACCCACCCAAGCGCTGGACCTCCTATCTGTTAACATTCTCAGCCAGGTACCCAGCATTAAAAAGAAAATGTATAAAACAGCTACTAGAACCTGCACTAAGTTGGTAGATGCCATCAAGATAAAGGGACATTTTTGTTAAAGTTTGACTTCTTTACTGCACAAAAGCGGGTGGGTAATGAAAGAGCTTCCAATTTACCCCTTGAGCTCTAACAACCAAATTGCAGACATCCCCGTGAGTGTGCAATGGGAAAAGCAAACTACACAGCTTACATAGAGCTGGATCCAGCGACCGGACACAACATTTGAAACACAGACTTTAAGTAAGAAAACAGTGGTTGGTTGGGGTGTGGAGGGGGAAGGATTGACCTTCCTCTCCAAAAAGTTTGGTCAAGCCTACTGATTCTTGTTGCAGGCTGCTTGAGCAGAAGCTGAAAAACTTTAAAAGCAAATTAGTCTCAAGGGGCCTTCACACTTTTCATAGGAATTTAATCCAAGCAGCTTGCTGTGGTGCAAGGCAGAACTAAACCAGGCACATGTTCCACTAGGACTGAGAAACTCATGTGGGTCACCCCTTTCGAAAACCTCTAGGAACTATACGGCCATATGACACTTTTGCTGTCTATTTGCCAGTACAGGCAGGAGAGCAAAGAGCCAGGGTGTTTTCTTCCAGCACCAGCAGAAAAGATTAGAATCAACCCAATTCAACAACTTCAACAAGTTCTGCTGCTTCTCAAATGGCCTCTGGCCAAAATGTCACAGTGCTTCAGTACTTCAGCTGGGCAAACACCAAGGCTTGCTTGCAGGCATGAGCTGAAGTTAATGGCCCATCAGTGTGGATGGGAATTACATAGGGGTGCAATGCAAAACCTAATCTGAAATCAAAAGTACTTTTCAGTCATCCATCACTTTGGGTATCGATAGGAGAACATGCCCATCAAGGCATCTGAATTGTCAAGGTGACCCTTCTTAGGGACTACTCACATTAACTGGTGACAAGCACTGCAGCATGCGGGCCTTCACCCACCATAAGACCCTATAAACCTGCAGAAATGTGCTTTTTTGCTTGCTACTATCACAGTAAAAACCTTCCCATGCCAAATTTCAGCAGTCTGAGCTAAAACCTACCAATATGCTACAAATACCTCCTACAGTTAGGGAAGTCTTAAGAGAATGTGATAAAGCAGACTTAAGAGGCCAGAAAAGGGTTAAATCCCCAAAATCTGGGAAATTGTGAGACGTCACTGTGTCATTCAACCTTCCCGAGCAAAGGGAAAGGCCAATTCTGAACCTGTTGTGTCTTCTACTGAATTATTTGCTAGACTCTGATTAAGTGGGAAAGAATGACTGTAAACTAATAAAACTTGAGGTTTTCTAATTAAACCACAGGCACCCTGCCAAGCATTGTTGATTTGTTGATGCACCCTTCAATGTCAGGACTCTGAGGACACAACAGGTCATTAAAGTATTAAACAGATGACTTATACTCTTTAATCAGAGCTCCCATGCCAGGTTAGGAAGGGAGAGTAAATTCAAGGGCAGAGTACAATAATTATCACCAGGAAACAAACACACCAATTAGGGAAAGCAGAGAGAAGTTGTTAGCAAGTAGTTATTGCACAAGGAAAGGGCTGGATTACCGAGCCCAGCACACCTGGGTCTTTTACGATAGTCATCTGCCCCACTCTGCAGCCTTAAGAAAACACTGCAATATCGGTGACGTTCAGTCCTTTGCCAGCAAGTGCTGCAAGTGCAGAGTGAGACCAGGAAGAGTGTGAGCTTCCTCCTCTGCCCATCCCTGCCCGCACAGCTCAGCCCCCATCTGCAACAGCATCTCACGCCTTTGTCATCTCTTCATACGCACTGCCAGCTCTGCTGAGCTCTGTCAAATTGCAACAGACATGAGCAGGCTTGTTTTTCCAGTGTGCAACTGCCAAAAACCACTGTATGACACATTTGAGAGCAAGGGACAGAAGTACAGTTAGAGAGACATGCAGAACCTTAAATCCAGTTTTCAGCTCTGTTAAGGCCAGCACTTGCATCTGGCTTGAGCCTCCTCCCTGATGAGGGAAACATCAGTGATTTCAGTCAATGGGCTGTAAACTTCCCCTCCAACCGAACAGCTCAGTAAAGGGCATTTCTTTGAAGGTTTCACACAATAACTAGAAGCAGCTCCAGAAGAAAGAAGGTCCACGAACGGCAGAGAGCCCTAGATATATTGCTCTATGGAAGCCTCACAAGGCAGCTATTTGGCAGTTTCCCCAGACATATAGATATTTATAGGAGAATAAAAGCACTCATCTGACTGAGTAGTGGAAAGAGTCATGTATGGCATTTCCATCGTGTTTTCACCCCCCTGCTGCCCCGCCCCAGTCTGGGGATCCAAAAAAAGGCAAGAGAAATCATTTAAAGTACAATAGAGATCCCTAGTTTGCCCCAAAGGCTCTGCTGATGAACTATTAAAAAACTGCTTCTGTCCAAACAAGATACTTGGAGCACGAAGCAGATAGCCTACCACATTGTTTCATAAGACAGCACTGAAATTCAACCAGTGTCTGTTACAGCTGAAAATACAGCAGTCACAGGAAAAAAAGTGATTTAATATGCCTATCAAAGAGGAAGGCTGTAACTGGATGCAGTCCTCAGTCTGACTTTGGAAAGTCTATGAAAAATGGTCCCATCAGCTTTAAACATCTCCCCAAGATTTTACGTGGAATGAATGGCACTTAATTCTAAAAACACAGCAGTTTGTGCTGGCTTGGGATGTAAAGTATGGCAGCAGCAAGTCCTGCGGATTTCAGCACAGCTTGGGAGAAACCGTATCTATGTGCAAACTAAAACCAGTAGTGGCAGGCAGGATTTCTCATGTATTGTTTTACTACATGCAAAAACAATTTCAAGTTTTGGGGGAAAATAGGTAAAAATAGCTCTTTTCTTGGTAAGTTTAAGTCACTTATCATTACCCTGCCTGTGTCTCCATTCTCAGCTTGTCAAAGAAAGAAGGACTGAATCTGGGAACATTTTCCAAATAACTGATTAAACAATGTATTTAATGTCTTCTACAATGGAATTTTACTACATAGCTAACATTCTGCACAGCATATTCATCTCTGCAGCAATGATCTTACTGGGAAAACAGCTCTGCAGCAGACCCCCTACTTCTTTTGCAGCAGTGGTAAAACACAGAAGCAGAGAAGTCTACTTAGAACACAGAACACTCAATAGTAAGCTACAAATTGTATAGACAGCAAGAGCAATGAAGACAAGTTCCATATTTTAATATTTGTGTTTATAGGTTTTTTTGTTTTAATGGCAAACACGCCATCTATCAGTTATTGGGGTTACTGCATCAGCCCTTAGCCAAGTTCCTCCTTGCTAAGAGCAGCTCATCTCAGACGAACTAAGATCTGTACAACAAAACCCAGCCACACCTGAATTGATGTGCCAACACCTAAATGCTAACAGGGTGGCGAGTACACACAAATATACAAACTTCTAAGCCCAGAATCTCGTTGTGGAAGGGAGCCAGGGGAAGGGAGAGGATGGGACTCTGTTCTGCCATCACTTAAACTGAAAAAGGAGGGATGCAATGCCTGGAAGATGCAGGTGCAGTTTAATTAAGCCACACTGCTGCTTATCAAGTATGAACTCAGACAAAGCATATGGCATCACTACCACAGAATCTAGACAGCCTAAGTATGGTGGTTTAGGCTCAATTCACACTGGGTTTTACCTGCGGCCAGTGTGCTGGGAGGACTCTTCTACCTGCAGCCAGGCTGCCTTCACTCCCTACCATTTCAAAAGAGAAATCTGGTTGCCACTACAGCCTTCCCCCTTAAAATACCTAAACCCTGAAACCTCCCTTAGTCATCTGGGACATTCCTTAGGCTATTCTGGACATCTCCCCTCCTTGGTTTGGGGGATAAAAGCTAGAGGCAATGCTGAATGGAAATGCATGAACCAATGGAAATGCATGAAACAGATACACCTATCTAAAGAGAATTCCCCCCCCTCCCCTTCCTCCACAAATGCTAGTTTTTCTTCTTCTCAAGTCATTTAATCAATTAGCACAATTAGGTTACACCTAGAGCTATTGTTCACAAATAGCGTTTAGCTTGCTATTTGGTATCAGACTTTAAAGGCTTTGTAAGCTCTTTCAGTTTGTCCACTCCCCCTTCCTACAAGCTTTTCATTGGTGTAAAACTCCTCCCTACAAAACTTGCTTTTTGTAATGGTTGAGAAAAGACAACAGTGGCATTGTAAAAGTATTGTCATGGCGTTGAAGAGCTCTGCCACAGCTCAAGAGTGTAATAAGCAGAGGTGAGGAAGGAACACACCATTTTCCTTGTTAAAAAAAAGCAGCAATAATTAGGTCAGCAAGTAGCAGTAGTTGCAGAGGGACAAAAAAAAAAACCACGGAAAAGGAGTTCCTCCTTGTTTCAATGTTTATTATTCAAAACATGCAGCGGGGGCTTAAAAACTGAGTAAAAAAGTAGTTAGAAAACTGTTACAGCAAGGCTCGGAAGCCCGGCTCACGCTGCAGTTCAGTGCACGGTAAAGCCAGCTCCTGTGATTCACCCCGCGCCTGCAAGGGGAGAATCGTTCACCATGTTGCCCTTAACAAATCATTTGGAAGGCAGCCTATGCTACCAGCTTCCAAAAAACAACAGCAAAAAGAAAACAGAAGAAAATTAATTCTTCCGCAATAGCCTGTTTATAAAACATGTCCTTAAAAGCACATGAAATTCAGACCCAACACTTCCCCACTCACTCACTCAGCCATCTGTTATGCATCCAATATAGCACGTGAAAATACAACCAGTATCCCACAACTCACCAGAAACTGTGTGCAAATCAGATGCTACCCCCTTGCTCATCAATTCGTACTGGAAGCCTGTAATCTTCCTGCTAATGTCCTGCTGAGGAGTGGCCTCAATAAACAGGCCCCCCTGATCATAGCCGAAGCAATACACTTTACTGGGGCTGCGATCTCCATCTCGGACCAAGAGTTTCAGTTCTCCAGTTTTTTCCAAATAAATATTTGCTCCTGCAGAGTCCTTGAAGGGCTTTATGCAAACAGTCAAATGTTTGTAAGAGGCAGGTGAAGTATTGGGTCGCAGGTTGACTATGAGTGCTCCCGTGGGATACATCCACTCAATTGACCCTTCAGAACAGCGGAGGTAGACCTGTTCAACATCCTTCTTGTGAGACTCGTGAGTTAAGCCACTGGGGGAAGAAAGAAAGAGAAAGTTAGAGAAATGAGAGTGCTGGTAACGTGACTGTCATAACCTCAAACCTTCAAAGACCCACATCAACAAATGCAGGAAACCTATGACACTATTGAGTATTTGCTCATCCTGCTCAGCAGCACTCAGAAGTCCTTGTCTCTTTTCCAAGACTGCAGCCTTAACATTAGGAGACAATCTTAAATCATATCCCACAAGAAAAAGTCAAACCACTCATAACTGACTTCAAAATGAAATAGGATATAAGCACATGATCAAAAGCAATTCAATTACTACAGCCTCAGTTACTGCCCATCAGCTGAGCTGTGGCAAATGACTTGGTGCATACTAAATAAAGCACGTACACCTGAACTCCCTGGTGGCTTAAACCAGCACCTTCTCCAGCTCCACAGATCGGACTCCACCTTTTTTCTAAGTACTCTGTTCCCCTTCCAAGTCTATATTCCCAATGGATCTGAAACTGGGAAGGATGCCAAGCTCACCCTGTGAACTAGAGCAAAGGGATGTTCTGGGTGCTGCTGATAGCCTCTGCCCCAGCTGGGCAGCCCCAGTCTCCAAACTGGGAGGTAAGGAGAGAAGACACTACACTTCTCAGTCATAGCTGGGGAAGCATCTAACTATGCTGCTTTCTTTAACATTCCTGTTCCCTCTATTCTCCCCAGTTAGGTTTAAGTTTAGCTTCTCATTTTATTGCCCAGCTTTGATGGGCTGCAAGCAGACACCCAGCTATTCAGCAAAAAAGAGAACAGGTGCCCACTCACTACTGCTGGGCCACTATCAGTCCTGTGCCCTTATGAGCACCATGGCAAAGAATTAACAGCCTTTTTGAGAGCTGGTGATCACAGAAATGGGATAGGAAGACAACACAGGGATCCCAGGACCAACTGCTACTGAAAGGAGATCAAACTGCCATGCTTGGGCAGGATGACTAGTAAAGCCCCATGAGTTGTCTGCCAACAGACTAAACTGGGGACAGCTCTAAATAATCATTTGCTGCCTGTCACTTGATGCTGGAGCAACCCCACACGTTCTTCATCCAGAGTGACTCAAAGCACTACTAGGACACTGCACACTGCAGGCACTCCAGTTAAAAGAAAAAGTTGTGGGGAGCCTGGTTTATTGGTTGCAGTATTTGGGCCATTAGGCAAAACCCCTTTGGTCCCTGTCCTGTCACAAACCTATTATGCGAGCAAGGGCAAATCACTTCACCACCAAGCTTGTTTCTCCTCCTATGCTTTGTGCACCTAGTTCAGAAACATAGAATCACAGAATAGTTAGGGTGGGAAAGGACCTTAAGATCACCCAGTTCCAACCCCCCTGCCATGGGCAGGGACACCTCACACTAAACCATCTCACCCAAGGCTTTGTCCAACCTGGTGGCCTTGAACACTGCCAGGGATGGAGCATTCACAACCTCCCTGGGCAACCCATTCCAGTGCCTCACCACCCTAACAGGAAAGAATTTCCTCCTTATATCCAATCTAAACTTCCCCTGTTTCAATTTTAACCCATTACCCCTTGTCCTGTCACTACAGTCCCTTATGAAGAGTCCCTCCCCAGCATCAGCATCTTTTACTCTCTGTAAAGCACCACTCAAAATGGGACTCTTTAACACAGCTCACGAACCTGCTTTGCAATACTTGAAAGAACTTCACAACATTCCCACTTATAGGCAGATGAACCAAGACAAGGAAAAAAAAAAGTAACTGAAAAGGATGAAGTGACTCGTCTGAGGTTGCACAGGAAATCTGTGGCAAAGAACGTATTATAGTGTAGTGCAAGTAATGACAACAACTTCTGGTTTCTCCACAGAAACCTCCAAATACACAGCTCCCCACCCCAAAGATACATTCAGGTGCTGAGCCTGGTTTAAATTCAAGTCAGCATTTAGAAAGTAACAAGAATCCATGCGTAAAAGAAGGGGGGGGAAAGCCATATGGTTTGCATTTACTGTTGATGTGACTCATTATTGTGAGTGTCAGTGTGACCCATTCGATAGAGGTTACATGAGGAAGCCCAGAAAAAAAAAGTCATATTTAATAACAATGGTGCCTGCAAACATGTGCTTTTGAACTATCTTGAAAGCCACATCAAGAACACAGATGAGGAGAAAAGAGGGACAAGTTTTTGACCTTTAGGCTCTTGCCCTCAAATTCAGTAGTACTTAACACGTTCAGGAAACTTAACGTGCAATGGGATATTTCAAGTTGACTGTAAATCCACATCTGGTCCACAAACTCGGTTTCACCACAGCATGCACACTATGCCACTCAACAGAAAACACAGAAGTCTGTTTATGTGCAAGCAGTGAGTAAGTAAAAGTCAAGAGTGTAAAGCTTATCCCTCAGCAAAGGGGCAAAAAACTACCCTCACTCATCACTTGCTCCTTCTCAAGATATCAAAACAAGCAGCAGAGGTTTTGTAGGACTTACACTGGCAAATTCCATGGTGAAGCCTGAGTGGTTAAACACAAGGAAGATACCAGGGGCAAAACTCTGAACAACTGCAGTGAAACTGCTCTTGCAAGTGATCCCAGCAACACCGAGGCACTGAATTTCTGCCAGGGAAAAAAGCTTTAACATTCATTTTGTTCAAACGCTCATGCTGTTCAAACAAAACCAGGGTGGACTCTGAAATTATCTTCTGAAAGCCAATTATATCCCACAGGCAAGAGTGATGCCATTAGACAGATACATCAAGCACAAGTACCTGCACACATTAAGCCTTATAATAAAGGATGACTCAAAAGCAGATTTCAAAATACATGCTTGTATTACTTAACAGCAACCACCATCATCCAGTAAAACCTGTCACTTTGCTTTCTGTCCAAATGACTTGTCACCACACTGAGGGATTGCTTAGCATCACATTTAGTTTTCACTAGCCAGTCCTCAGATTCACCATCTCCATAAAATAATGGAGGTCCAGGAGCCTCCCTCCCCACCCCCAAGCTCATTTGAGTTTTGGTGTTTTTTTAAGTACATGGCGAGGAGATAGGGCAGCTCTTTCATGGTTACAGTGATGGATGAGCAATCCATCCTCCCTTTCAAATCTGAGCTGCTTATTGGAACTTACTTCTACAATGAGCACTACTTCCTCATACCAGTCCATGAGGACATCCTGACTCACTGCATTTTGTCTTCTCATTCTTCTGTGGTTTCAGCCATCCCCCTGTGTCTGCCCTGGAAGATTATGGTATCGGTGCAATAAACTGTTATGCTGCAACAGGTGTCCTTTAAAGAAAAAGGGAGCAGGAGGAATATCCACACTGTCTACCTTAGCTATTTACTTTATTTATTCTATTACAGATGCTCTGAAGAGCCCTAGAAATACCCACGTCCTCCCAGCAGCCCTCTGCGAACACAGGGAACTTTCGCTCCTAACTCCATCTAGGGAGCATCCAGACTTCCCCAGCACCTCCACTGGTGCAGAGGGTGAGATGGATGGACAAAAGCAGCCACATCAGAGATGAATTCTTGCTCCTGCAGTCTACAGTGAAAACCGCCAGACCAGCATATTATTAGTGTGTCACTGAAATGCTCTTGCCCAAAGCATTGAGAGGTCATTGCAGCATAGAAACCTAAAGTTACAGCAAGAGTAATAACCAGACACACACCACTGTGAAGTTTCTGCTTTCTTCTGGACAAAGCTTTCCTGGAAGCTCTCTGCCAAGCTGTTTATTAAGATGCTGCTATGGCCTACTGAGTGTACTTAAACTGCAGGTGTCTAGCTGTGCATTGCATCAGATTTCCTTGGAACTGTGGGGTATCTACAGGAATCCCAGTGAAGCTCTTCATCCTGCTCCAGGATATAAGCGTGTCACTCCTCCACAAGCTAACGGGGGGGGGGGGAATCATATCCAGGATATTCTAAGATTGTTGCTTTTAATATAGATATGTGTACAAAAGGTGAGAAAACACCTTCAGGTTTATTGTAGGAGGTGATTGGACTCTCAAATCTGTCAGCACAAGAACTTCACTGTGGGAACAAAGACTACATTTTGGCATTCCAGCTCATAGGGCTTTCAAAGTGAGTTGAGGTAAAAAAACATCACATGACTTCAAAACACTATATTCCACATAAAAATCCTTTCTGACCCATAAAGCTATTAGTATCCACATTGAAATATTTAATTAGAGGGTATTTTACTGGTACACCAAATTACCTTTCCTTCCTTCTCCACTGCTCGCCCTTCAGGACAAAGCAGATGCTATTAAACAGCCTCAGGAGCACCAGCATTGCTGACAACACCTGTTTGCTACCAGTAAGACCAAAGCCAGCCTGGTTTACTATTGACTCTTGTCCACCCGGGCTCTGGGACTACCTCACTCAAGTGAAACCACCCAGACTGAACTGTGTAGGAAGGCAGCTTGTCCTTCCTTGTGCCTCCAACAGCACCGTCATGGAGTCATCACCACTTTGCTCACCAGAGCAGCAGCAGGTGAGTGAGTCCAAGCCTGTACCATCAGTTCACCCCAAACTCAGTCACAGAAAACGCATCGCCCCCTTAGCTGATAGGGAGGAATTGCTTATTCCAGCCCTGCTCAGACAGCATGGGCAGACACTGCTTGCTCGAAGAAAACAGGACAAAAATAAGAAAGAAACAGGACAAGATTTGTCATCATCCCTTTAAAAAACATGCTGTGGCACCATGTGGTAAGGTGCAGCTAAGTATATGCAGCTGGGATGCTTAGGCATGAAAGCGGGTACAGCTTTCGGGCTTGTGGGGGGCTATGTGATGCTTGCTAAAGCAAAATGACACAATTAGGAGTTTGCCACAGAACTAATAGGGTTTGGCCCCTATCAAACAGACTCGCCTTCAGGAGGATTCACTGTGATTAGCTACACATCAATTGTAAAGAGTCAAGAAAAGTTCAGAAAAGAAGTAAATACCAAGCATCTGCACATTTTGGACAGTGACAGATAAGAAATTACTACGGTGAAAGTCAATCCAGCTGTTTCCCTTCCATGAATTCTCCCTACTCCAAAATACCTTACCAATACAGGCTGACTAAAGGTTTATTCTAAAGCAAGCCAGATTTAAGCAGAACATTAGAGTCCAAACGTTTTACACTGCGAGGACAGAAAGCCCAAACCAGCAACACCTGCCTGTTGGCACAGTCGCTTCTTTAAAAGTAAGAACGGTGGAGGAGGTCACAGACCCAACCACACACGCTAAACTTATTACAAGCAATTAAAGGCAAGATAATTTGGCAGATAAACACTTGAGAACTGGAGAGGTTTCACAACCCGTGCAGTCAGAATAAATCAGGAGTGAAGCCGCTGTGCCAGCCCCCGCTCTCAGGGCTCAGCATCATCTCCATTCCCTCCGCGGGACGGACTGCGGGATGATGATCCCATCCCGGGAGTAGGGGTGACACCGGGGGGGGGGGGGCGGCAGCGCTCCGCAGGTGCAGCACACCCGGGGCCGGCCCGAGCGAGCCGCGGCAGCCGCAGAAGCCACTGCAGGAGCCGGGGCCGGCGGACACGCACCCGGAGCCTGCCCGGCCCCGCTGATTCCCCGGGCGCGGCCGCCGGAGAAGATGGTCGCGGGGAGAAACTTCCCCGCGGCGGACATGGCACCGCCCTCCTCCTCCTCCTCCTCTTCCCCAGCCCCCCGAGCCGCGCTGCCGGGCGGGGGGAACCCAGCCCGCCCCGGCCCCTCCATCCCTCCCGCAGCCGCCGCCCCTCCACCGCCAGCGGCGCCGGCTCCGCGGGGCAGCGCAGGGAGGCAGAGCCGCGCCAGCCCCTTCCCCGAGCCCCGGCCGGGCACCGCGGCTCCCCGCGCCGCTCCGCAGCGGGAGGGCTCTCCCTTTTGTGTTCGGCACCAACTTCTTTCCCCGGCGGGGCGGGGATGGACGTGGCAGCCCCCGCTCGCCACCCCTAAGCCCCCCCATTGCGGCGGGGTCTCTCCTCACCTCCCCTTCCAGTTGCACAGGTCGCTGGAGTACTGAGCCGCGGCGCCCAGCAGCAGCCGTAGCCCCAGAAGCAGCGGCAGGAGCCCGGCGGCCGGGGCGCTCCGCATGGTCCCCCCCGGCCCGGTGCGAACGCGGTGCAAGGCGGCGCGGAGCGATGCAGCAGTGGGAGCTCGCCTACATGGCTGAGAACGGAGCAACTACCCCATGCCCGGCTCCACGCTGCGCCGCTCCGACTCAGCTCTGAAGTTCGCAGGAGCGGGCTGCGGGCTCCAGCTGAGGGGCGGGGAGTGGCCCTGCCTCCCTGGACCGCCCGCGGGGACCCGGCTCCGCCCTCCCCACCCGTCCCTCCTCCCTCCCTCCTCGGCGGGGCCGGCCCTTGCTGCAAAACGCGGCACCGGATCGAGAGCCGCGGCTGCCCCGTGGGCACGGCTCGGTTCGGTTCGGACCCCGCCGGAGCGCTCCCTGCCCTGCCTGTCCTGTCCCCCAGCGCACGGGGCAGCGGGGATGGCCGGCGGGAGCAGAGGGTTTCCTTTGGCCTCCCTGCGGTGGGGAAGCGGTGGGTGCTGGCACAGACCCGCGCTGCGGGGACAGCCGGTGCCAGCCGTGCACCCCGTTCCCCTGCCCGCAGCAGGTTTCCACCTGGGCGCGTTGCAGCGTGCGGGGAGGGGGGATGAATTTGCTGAAACCTTCTTGTGTTTCCACTTAGCAGGAAGCACTTGGGACTTGATAGTGTTTGTAAAACTCTCCAACACTTAATGACCACTCTGGATAACCCCTTGTCTTGTTTAATGTCCCCGTTTATTCCACTGTTGACTTTGGATACTTAACCCTTGGTGGCAGAGTGCCTTCTCCGAGAAACTAGAGGCAAAAAACCAAATGCCTTCCAGGATGTGAGGGAGGAGCAGGGGGTGAATCAGCCCAAAACCCAAAGTACCAGGGCCAGGATAAATGGGGAAAAGAACCCTGGATATGGGGACTGGGCAAGAGGCTCCAGCTGCACACAGGCTGTGCTCCGATATACCAGGCGCCACGTATTTCTGTCAAAGAAGCAACAAGGGAGTCGAGATTGATACTGTACATCCGCAGATAGGAGAGGGGTTAAAGCATTTCCAGATCACCGAGTTTCTTGGTCTCCTGTTGCTCTTTTCAAGTGCCTGTCACGCAGTTTTGTTAAGGGCACTGCACAGATTTTTCTAGGTGAGAGTTCACGGATGAGTATTAAATGTTTACACCCTGCTCACAGTGTGTTATCCTCGTTAGTACCTTTTAAAACACCTTGCAAAGTGCTCTGGTGCTGTCTGGGAGGATCTGCTGGCTAAACCGGGATATTCCAGTTCGGAGTGCTTCCTGCCTGCTTCTGCACCGGGGATTAAATCCTTTGCAGTGCCATTCGTGGGGTTAGCTTTTCATGTCGTTTTTGTTTGGTAAATTACAGGTACTGTTCTGTTGATGATGATGTATTAACATAATTACAGTAATTCCATCAAATGATGCAATGCATGTAAACATGTAATTAGCATGCAGGGACAACACTGAGCAAAGTGATGACAACATGCAATAAGTGCAAAATGCTTTATTCTCCCGGTCATGTGCAGCGACACGGGCTTTAGAGCTCAGTGCCTTGATTATTGCTTTAGAAGGAGATTTTGTTGGAATGTTTTGCTTCCTTCCCTCGTACTGGAAAGAAAAGCATACAGAGACAACATCGTAGGGCTTTATTCCCCAGCGTGTTTAGATGTGCGACCCTCTGCCTGCCTCCCAATTTACTGTATCCGATTTCCTTTGCAATATTCTAACTCACTGCATTTGACAAAACAAACAAGTGCCCAGGCAGCTGCTCACATTACACTTTGGAACTTTGGAAACTGGCTGAAAACTGGGAACTTTACGATACAGAACAGCATGTGCTATTTTGCAGTTGCCACTGCCTCTGGCTTTCCTTCTCCCCCTTCAGAAAAGGCAGCAGCATTTAGTTCAGGGGAGCTGGAAAAATAATGGCAACATGGGGGCTTTGAAAGCCCCTCCTATCCTCCATGCCTTATTGATGCTGATGCAGTTCCTTCATCTGACCCAAGCTGATGAGTCTTACAATGAGCAAAGCCCAGATTTGTGGCCGCAGAGTCAGTGTTTCTAGCTGCAGAGCCAGGGCTCATGGCTGGAGAGCCATGCCCAGGTTAAGCCTCCCCCAGTTCAAAAGTGAGGGGCAGAAGGAGATAGGGAACCTCTGCAGAGAAGGGGGCTGCTTGGTTTGCTCATTTGCATCTCAATCCCCACAATGCTCTTCCGGCTACTCACAGCTATTCCATAGTAGTGCTCTTGGCTGAGATCTGGGAACACGCTCAAAGGGTGAGGCAGCTTTTGGATGCACTGAGCTGTTTTCTGTTTGAGCTGTGAAAAGCAAACATCTTTTCAAGAGAGACCATTCTGAACACTAATTTTTTCACATTTACAATTCAGAAAGAGCAGAACTTCACAGAAATCTGGAAGGAAAATATTGTATAATGTCAAATGGAAACATAAATCCTTTGCAGCAAAGGTTTCACACTACTCTGAAAATAGAAGCCACTAAGTTACTACTACACTTGGCCTAATGTGGCAGGACTGGAGATACAGGTTCTGGAAACAGCTTCATACACTCAAACACTTGAACCCCAATAAAGCTCCATCACCTTCCTCAAGGAGCAACCTGAAAATGAGCATCTACACAGTCACTTCCAACACTTGCTTCTAAATTCACTTTAAATATTTGCTTGCCACAGCTACAAACCCAGGCACCAACAGTGGCAGTTTGAAAGGACTCAGAGCAGGCGGCTGCAGGAGGAGAACCTGATGAAGAAGAGATGACTAATTTGCTTCAGTACTTTGGAGAAAACAAAATCAAGCAGTGATTAGAGATGGGCTCAAGCTCAGGTCTGGATTTGTATTTTCTTCAAAGCATGGCTGCATTTAAATCCTATGTATTAGGGACAAAACTCCCCTGCCAAGCTGGGGCCTGGCCCCAAGGCACAGTAAGGATACTCTCAGATGCAGGATTTGGGGTTAAGCACATCACAGCTGAACATGCAAAGCTGGTTTAAACAGTGTGGCAGAGCTAATCTGTTGAAAGGTCTCACTCAGCCTTGCTTGTCCCAAAGGGAATATATATGGGAGAACTGAAAACTTCTCAAGAGCCTTGCTGGCCATTGCCTAGCCTACATGTTGGTTTCACCATGTGTCCCCGTTTTTGCAGCTCCCACCCAGCTCCCTCTCAGCTGATTTATTTTCACACTACTCAGCCTGCAGGAGGTGAATCGGGTCCTGCAGTTACAGAGCAGACCCAACGGCCAGTGCATGGTGTGCAGCCCCTCACCGGCTGCCAGCAAGGGAAATCCGAGACTTTAAAGGAGGAGGGGGAAGGAGGTGCAGCAGAGTATTTTGTGGAAAGGCAAAGCCATAGCTAAGCAGCATGCATGGCAAAGCAGGAGGGAGAAGAGAGTGGTCTAAGAATTCAAACAAGTCACAGAGAGGACAACAGAAAATTCATATAGGCATAATATGAAAGAAGTAGAATTTGTAAGGTAAGTCCAGCAGACAGATGGGAGTAGGCAGAGTAACAAACCAGGGAGAGGTTCAGAGATGAATGGACAGTGGGAAATCTTTGTGTGTAGCATAGGGGGGACCATGTTACTTGCTCTCATGAAATTAAAATTAGTAATGAAAATACATTCACCCATAATTGCACCCTTATGCCTATTCCTGCTTCTCTCAGTCCTAATATCTGAGCATAGCTGATATTACTCCTAAATTGCTACTACTCAGGTCTTGCTTTTCTTGGTTTTGTTTCTGTTTTAAATGGAAACATTTTAGCTTTCAGAATGTAACAGAAAATGACACCCATTAAAAGAAATACAAGCAAATCCTTCCTAGAAGAAGCCAGCACTAACTGCACGCTGAAATAGAGCCATAGGCCAGCAGTATTGCTGATGGAACAGCGTCAGTTTAGGGATTGCATTCTGAAGAGCGAGGCAGCATTGCAGAAGTGTTGAAAGAGGGGGCGGGGAGCGCTGGAGCAGAGCTGCCCCTCTCCCCTTGGACACACAGGCAGCGCTGGGAACAAACAGCTCCCGCTGCAAGCGCTATCCAGCTTCCGCCTCTGGATGTTTGCATTCGGATCCCAACCAGCTCCCAACCGAATCAATGGATCTCGCTGCAGGCGCAAATGGAAGACTGAAAATCCTGAGTCGTAACTGTCAGATAAGCAGAAAAACTCTGGGGAAAAAAAATAATCATTATTTGGACGAGTTAATTATAAGACATTAGCCTAAAATAAATAAATAAACAGGTGGAGATGCCCGGACTTGTGATGTGGCCAAACCAGTAGGTGTGCCTCAAGTTACACATATGGGCTCCCGCTGTGCAGAACACACGGATGCCACCTCTGCAGGCAGTGAAATCCATTCACCAGGAATACTGGGACATTTAAGGCAAATCTGTAGTTTGGGCAATGTGTGTATTTTATTTTTTAAAGTTCTGCACTTAAAGAGTTGCTGGCAAATAAATGTCCCTTTCTCCTCATGGTCTTTATTTCCATCTCCTGCATATGGAGAGGGGTAAGACACAGGACTAACACTGCCATTTACGCAGGAAGGTCAGGTATGCCCTCCTCGCCGGTGTTCCCTAGAAGCAATGGGGAGTAAAGCCGCTTTGCAAGACCAGTAACTCAGCCCAGGTAAGAGCTGAATCACCTTGTGCAAGTGCCTGCCTCTCCATGCTGACTGCAGAGGGAGACTGACTACACTCCCGACTTCATTGCTCTTAATATAAGCACCTCAGGCAGCTAAAATACATGAAGATTAGGCAGACTGAGTGAGGTGTCATAATCTTGGCCAAGAAGTCTAAAGTGGAGTAAGGATTAAACCCATGCCCTTCAATAGTGCTGAAAACATAGTTTAGGATACCAAGGCCCATTTTCCCAAATCACACAGCTTGGTTTTCATCGGGCCAAGGGCCACAGCATCAGTAGCAATGGTTTGGTGCTATCCCCCCATCACACACACACACACACACACACACCTTCAAACACCTTAAAGTGTTTAAGCAACCCAGCTCATGCAGACAGGAATTGCACATCAAACTGAAAAGCACTGAAAGGAATGATGTCTGCACCCAAGCAGCCTATTAGGAGGATCAACAAAGTAACACAAAGCACAAAAGATGGCTAAGAAACACTCATCATTTGCCATCCCACACAGCAGCCCCTATCTCAGGATCTAGGGACCGGGGCAGAGGATTTAGTGCCTAAACCCAGAGACTCCTCTGGGTTGCAGGCATTAACTCATGCTTGCACGCCTGAGACTGCATGAAGCTGAAGTCAAAACCAAAAACCTCTACAGAGGCCTCAGCATATTGTTGTTCTGTGGATAGTCCTGTGTGTTTCATCCACAAGAATTAGTGTTTTCTTTTCATTTCACAATAACCTAGGTATTTCAAATGTCTGCCAAAAAGCACTTGGAAACCCAGCGTTTAATCTGAGGACTTTTAAGAGGACCAGTTGTTTATTTCCAGCATCTAATGAACATTAATTTCCTGTTTTAGAAAGCGTAATTCATGCCACTGGTGAAGCTGATATTTATCTTGATGTATATTGTCTTGGCTGGCTTAGTTTTTCATTTTCTCCAGCTCCTCCAGCCTACAAACAGCCTGCAACCTGTAGCCTCAGCCTGTGCAATCAAGTAGTGCTGCAAACCCATTCAGAAGTTTCCAGTACTTGGTGGGAGAATCTGACAGCACAGGCCCAAACCCATTAGCATTCACTTCTCATAATAAAAACAAAGCTAAAGAGAGTGTTTGTAACACTGATCTGAAAACAAGAACATATTTTCCTTTCTGCTTCAGAATTTAGACAAAACTAATGCAAGTTGCACTAAACAAATCCAGCCCTTGCCAGGATAAACAAACATTTGCAGTGTTGCTTGTCATGAAATAAAGCCACCGACATGCATTTTAATGCAAGTCTCCTACAAATTGTGTAAAAATAATTGTGCCCTGTGTATTCGTTGCCAGGTTACTAGAAGGGAAGAGGATATTTTTGCAGACATGATGAACTAACGGGGTAAATAATTCAACTTAATCGTTTTCAAATTTCACACTTAATTTTCAACAGCAGGTCTTTTCAGATCCACCTCAGATCTGACGACAGGGATTATTTTAGAGCAAGGCTGACAAGCTCCTGTGAGCCATATTTAGTCCATGGAGTGGTCTTTATACGACAAACTTCCCCCCCCCTCACCAATACAGTAGCAGTTCTAGGGCAGCAAGCTTTGCTCATTGTTAGCAGCAGCACATGGATTTTCACTTCTTCCTAAACTCAATCCCTCACTAAATCAGTGATGGCTTAGCAAATAATGCAGCATTAACAGAGACAAAACAGAAAGAGCTCCCTGTCCATACCCAATCTGCCTGCACAGTTCTATCAGTGACATTCTGGGAGAAATAGAACTAATTCTGATTAAAGCATATCAGGAATTACAAGATTACATATTTGCTTAAGGAAAAACAGTGGATCAGATCATGAAATGAGATCTGTGCTGCTCCACGAAGCAGGGCTTTTTGTGCTGCTTTGAGGCAGTGTTTGCAGGGCAGATGTATTTGAAGGAAGGGGCAAAGGGCCCTGCATCCCTTTTAGCATCACCCAGCTCAGCAGCAAGAAAACTCGTGCAAAGAGACCTGCAGCTCAGCTGACAAACTTTCTGTTTTGCAGTGTTTCCAGATGACAAACAATACACCTGCTGAATGAGGTTCTGATGGCTTTCAGCTTTTGTTCAAAGCATGGTTTGGCTTTATTAGGTCAGATTACACTCTCATTTAGGTGCCAACAAATCCGAGCACAGAAACTCTCCGCTGATATAGGACTGAGAAGACAAGTGAGGTTCTCTGCCAAAGTCTCCACTCAGTTCCTTGCATGACCTTCTGGAAGACACTTCTCTATATTATGATGCTGAATTTAGTTGGTGAGGAGCTCTCAAAATCAACTGACAGAAATCTACGGTGCTCTGCTAGTTTCTTGTGAGAGCAATGGCAAAGGCCAAACAACATGAGAGCTTGAAGGTATGCTGACAGGCCTTGTGGAAGCTAAAAGATCTTCATTTGAAATATCCCAGGGCAATGACAAGCCATGAAATCTAACAAAACCTGTCAAGAAATGACTCGCAAATTTAGAAGTATTTTTACTTGGAAATACCATGCAGCCAGAATAAACGTTAATATTTTTAGAAGATGCTCTGGTCACCCAAACTCTATTTTAATGCTTTTGGGATAAGTCCTTGAAGCAGTATGTATCAAATCTGACCTTTGCCATCTTATATGTCTATGTATCTCCTGCATTCTCCAACAGGATTCTGGCTGAAAAACCAAGCAAATCCATTCAAGGGTAAAAAGATTAGTGTAGGACTTCAAAGGCAAGGGAAGTTTATAGTCATATTACTTTTTCCTACTTTATCAAAACATGATGGACCATTTCAAGCTAACTCAACTAGTTGATTATCTTTGTATTTCTAGTTTTATTTCATTTCATGCCTCCCTCACTTCAACAGCACTACAACCTTTTTGAATTGCCCTCTGTGATATCCACTCCTTCACTGTTGACCATTGCTCACTTATTCATTGCTTGTTGGATCAGCTGGGCACTTGCACAATCAAGTCTTTGTTATGCTTTCAGATAGGCTGCAAGTCACAATATTGAAGCAGCACAAGGACTGTTTCCTCTGCTGGTATTCTTCTTCCCTGGCATTTAGGAAGACAGCATCCTAAACACGACTGATATAAATTAATTATGACAATAATTCATACAACAGCTCTTACTTAGAATGCCTTTTCCCCTTTAATTGTTGTAAGAGACCGAAACCCCCAGAAGTCTGAAGAGCTTTTGCAAGCTGGTCAACTGAGAAACAAGGGTTTGCTTCTTTAAGAGCGCAGCAGAGCTCAGGTCTGTTTAATGCATCAGTAGATGATGGCTGGTGATACACAGTTAGTGGGAATCCTACAAGAGCTGCTCTCTCCAACCGCTTAATTGGCCCAAACAAACCGGAATGTAGTTTTCCAACTAATAAGCACTGACAATAATGAAGAGCAACTGCAGGGACGGTGGGAAGATAAAGGAATGCACATACCAATGTTCTGGAACAGTATGAAATGTCAGAGTTCAAGTTTACATGCATAATAACTACAACTGGCACATGGATTGTTGGGTGCCTAAATGATCTGAGAATCCAAGATGAGAACACTAAAGAATACAACTTTATACAGTTGGAAGTTTAAAAACAAACTTCTCATATGCATTTATAGATACCCCAGTATTTAAAAACCTGCAGGATCTGCTTCTAGGTCAATGCTATCAATGGAGCTGGACACTTATATATCCTTGAATTCTGCCTCAATAGGCAGAGAATTGGATGTAGCACAAGAAGCAAAGCTAGCAAAATGCTATTTTTAGTTGATTTCACTTGAAGTCAAAATGAGGATCTTGGCTTCCAGATCGTGAAATTAAAGCTCACTCTCTCTTGCAGTTCAGAAGAAAAAAAAAAAAAAGAAAAAAAAGAAGTACCTAATTTGGGAAGGGAAAGTTTAGATAGAAGTTAAGTAGTTGGGTTGGTTATGGAAAGAATAAGAGTATTCAGCAGAAGCAGACGAGTAAGCATTTTGTCACAGGGAGGGAGAAGTAGAGTCTTTTGTGTATGGTGGTTTATTGCAGGCTCTAATGGCATTGGGATGATGTTACCAGGGAGCCTCCACACAATGGAATAATTTACTGTCATCTCTTATATCCTGCTAGCATAACAATGTAGTCTCCATAGACCTCCTCCTCAAACAGTTTTGATAGCCAAATTCTATCTGTAATGTCAGAGAAGATATCATAACCCTACCTTAAAAATAACTTTGACACAATTGTTAGCTTATTCACACAAAATTACTGTGAATTGATTATGTCCTTTGGAAGGATTATTACACAGACAGATTTGCTGAGGTCTGAAAGGCTGCAGACCCTCCTTTCCTTTACCCCTCCTGTGCCTCAGGGCTGGCAGCCCCCATCATCCCAGTGCTGCATGGGGCTATGGCTTCTCCTCAGCTGTCCTGAAGCCAGAGAAGTGCAGCAGTGCTGTGCAGCCCTGACAGCTGGTGGTGTCCTCACCTCCTGCTCCCCACAGCATCACACTCCTCCTCCATCTAACACCAAGATGTCCCTATCATGACTCTTGACTTGACAGAGGATCTCACATAGGGGCTGTGTCTCTGTCCCTCCCACAACCCAGGACCCACATGCACCATTGGGTAAGACAGTAACATGCCATCACAGGTACCACTTACACATCTTACTGGCATGTTTCCTTGTAGAGCAGGAG
Organism: Neopsephotus bourkii; assembly: GCF_033783945.1. NCBI lineage: Eukaryota > Metazoa > Chordata > Aves > Psittaciformes > Psittacidae > Neopsephotus > Neopsephotus bourkii. Next base: position 8,060,010 of record NW_026902223.1, read on the forward strand.
GTCCCCAGGTTAGCAGCTTATTTGTCAGGCTGTTCAAAGGCCTTCCTGGCCTTGAGAAGGGTTACATTCAGCAAAGAAAGTACATAAAAATGGAGTAACAGCTTTTCACTGAAAGAGAAGAGTTTCTTGTCTCTGTTCTGCTCACATCTGGTCAATTTTCAGTCAAGAATTAACATCTTTTACAACACACAGCCAATACAGCTGAAAGGGAGTAAGTTGCTCACTATCCAACCTTTGTACTACCAGTATTATTAGTAACTTCAATGAAGCTGTTAAAGCTGTTTTACTGAAGATGTGTGAACCTGAAAGAACTTTTGAATTTCATAAACCAGTCTTTGCTTGAAAATTAAAAAACACTGAAATGGAATTAGTCACAATAAACTGCACTTTAAGATGCACTTTCCATAACAGATTAGTATTTTAAGAATTGTATTAAAATATATAATAAGGTATGATATAATAATGTCTTATTTATAGGGTAGTATAGGGATTTAAAGAGCCTATTGAATTCTGGTTTCAATGAAGACGTATTAAGTAAATGTTGCTGTTTTCTCTAGAGCTATACAGTTCTTGTAATCTTTTCTATAGAGGCCTTTGGCTAATCCATAATTCAAAATGTTACTCATTTCCCTTCCTGTCTGTATGTCATATAAAGATGTGCTTCCAATACATTGTCTTGTGGTTCTCAGTGTATTATACACATCCCAGTTCCTGTTATATATACATTCCTTTGTAGCTATATGATTTATTTCTTTAAGCACTTTCCCATCTTAAAACGTCAGATGCTTCCTGTGCTTATATACAAAGAACTTTAAGCTCCCAAAGGTACTGAAGTTCTACAGAATTCTGACTGCGGACAGTATGAATTTACCAGTGAATCGTTGGGAAATGCACAATTGCATCTACTTTCCTCAGCTCTCGAGCACAAATTCATTTCATAAGTATTTAACACATCAGTCATCAAGAAGATCAAACAGAGGCATGGTTTTGAAAAACAAGTAAGTTAAACTGAACTTTCTAGAGGTTTATTCTTCAAGTAAAAAGCTTTGATTCTCAAGGGTTATCACTTGTGGCACACAGGAACTTGTCAAGATTAGGAAAATGGGATTTCAAGGCTAGCTTTTATCTATTTCCATTATCTGAATCTTACTATCTTTTGCAAATACCACTTTTTTTTCCCCCACCAAATAACTTACTTATAAAGCTTTTCGGGTAAGTAAGGAAAATACCATTATGACTTTACTAGGTTTCAGATTGGTTACTTAATAACAAAACTAAGCTGCATTAACCAGGTGGTTATTGCCTATCGCTGGATTCTGCAGCAGACTTCAGATGTTTCTTTTATTGCATTCTAAATATACACAAATTATACAGAAGCACTCCTTTATGAAAGGATTGCCAAACGAAAGTGTAACTTTGCATAAAAGTTGTTCAAGTATTGGAGCCCTAGGTAAAGAAAAACCTGCACTGATGATCTTCAGCTCTGTGGAAGAACCATGCCTCTCCCTTGCCACTACTTTATCTCCTGCAGCCTTATTACCACAAGGCCACACTAAACATAAGAGTATACTCAGTAGCCTGAACTAGAGCAGCTAAGAGGATGGCTCGAGCAGAACAGAGGACCTGCAGAAAACTGCAGTGTGGCCCAGCAGGGTGATGAGAGGACATGAAATGAAGGTGCATGGGGAGCGGGATGACTGATGGTGGTCAAGAAGAGTGTATGTTTGGAGGTGTGGAATGGTACTGAAATGAATGACATCTTTCTAGTTTACCCACAAAGGTACTTAAGTCCAGTTCTTCTGTTAACAAAATATTTGTGACATTTGCCAGCTCATAAAAACAACCACAGGCTTCTTCAGATTGACTCATTTAACAAAAAAACCCCAAGCAACAGCAACATCCTTTGCAACGACAGCTAGTGTTTTGAAGAGGCAAATTTGTTTCACACAACACTTCTCAAAAAAGCAACAGCATTTTTCAACGAGATTATTCGACCTCAATATCTCAAAATTATAAGAGGCTTTTTCAGAGCAATCAGCCCTGCAATTTCAGCGGAGCATTTGAAGTCTTGAGTACACAGGGAAATTGGTCCAAATAACTCCTAGGTACTAGTCTCCACTAGTAATAAAGTCTCTGAAGGCCAAAGGAAGGCATTAGCAGCACTTGTGCAACCCCCTTAACAGGGTGTACACATGTAACTAATTGGAAACCAGTAAACAATTCTGGTATTGAAGCACAAAGCAGATAATCTGACTCACACTACTTCAGTCATTTTCTTCTCATGTGGTTGACTGGACTAAAACTGCTAAAATACTGTTTCCCTCATGCAGAAAAGGATCTAGGGGATATAATAGATCACAAGCTGATTAGGAGTCAACAGTGTCAAGCCATTGTGAAAAAGGCAAACACTGCACTAAGCTGTGCAAACAGGAGTAGGGTCTGTAAGACATGCAAAGTAATCCTGCTCTGCCCAGCACTGGTCCAACCCCAGCAGGAACCCCAGGTCTGGCGCTGGGTCTCATCTCCCAGTGGAGATGCAAAGAACCCAGAGAGTCCAGATGAGAATGAACAGAGGTCTGAAGCACAACCAGCGAGGAAGGGCTGAAAGAATCAGATGTTCATAACCTTAACAAGAGAGCAGGATGGGAGGAAAATGTGACAATAACTTGACAATACATAAATAGTAGCTGTGGCGGGGTGCAGGGTGGATAAGGAATAACAGATTTGGGATGGAGTTTGCAAGCCCTCTCAGGCAAAGAACGAGTTAACACAGGCATTAGCCAGAAGGCAGCTGAGAGGGAAAGCACACAGCTGCAGGGATAAACCGCAGGGGAGAGAGCTGTGAGAGCACCCCTGAAAGAGGGGGCTGAGGGAGCCTCTCAGGGCAGTGCTACAGGCTCAGGAGATGCTGGGCTGTGTCCTGTATAAGGGATTCTCGTCTTATCTTTGGCAGGTTAGTTGCCTTCTCATTTGTATTGACTCTATGTCTGATTATGAAATAGGTATTTCTTTGTTAGGCCTGTAAAAAAGCAGGATAGAGTGCTCGGGGCTGGGGGGGGTGGTGGTGGTGTTGTTGTTGGTTTGGTTTGTTTTAATAGCCCAGCAAAACTTTTCACATCTGGCCTAAAATGTGGTCAACTTGCTGAATCAGCTAAGGTAGGAGGAAAGGAGGCTAACTTTTGCCTAAGGGAAAATATTTAAACTACTAACACTACCTAAACTGGGGAACTGAAGACTACTCTGTGGAGAGAGAGAGCAAAGAGCTTCTGTGTAACAGAGGCAAGGCATGCAATAGGCTCAACAGCTTTAAAACTGAGGCACTGATAGGTGTCTGGAGGTTTTTGGCTAGGGGAAAAAGATCTGGTCTATCCCTTCTAGGTAAAGCATGACCCAGACTAGATGTCCCAGCACCATGGCCAGCCGTCCTGTGCTGGGGAGTCACCACCTCCCTGGGGAGATGACTACAATGGCTGGTTATTCTCACTGTGAAAATTTTTCTTCTTGAGTCCAGTCAGAATCTCCCCAGCAGTAACTGGTACCCATTATCCCTCATCTAGATATTAAGAAATTCATTCTAAGGGTAAAGATAGTGAGGGCTGCAATAAATTGTCTGAGGATGTTCTGAAACCTCTGCTGTTGGAGGAAGGCCTTTGTGAATAGGCTAGTAGTTATTTGTCAGGAATCATAGAATCATAGAATAGTTAGGGTTGGAAAGGACCTTAAGATCGTCCAGTTCCAACCCCCCTGCCATGGGCAGGGACACCTCACACTAAACCATCTCACTCAAGGCTTCGTCCAACCTGGCCTTGAACACTGCCAGGGATGGAGCATTCACAACCTCCCTGGGCAACCCATTCCAGTGCCTCACCACCCTAACAGGAAGAATTTCTTCCTTACAGCCAATCTAAAATTCCCCTGTTTAAGTTTATGACAAAGTTGATCCTGTCTTAGGACGGCACGACTGCTAGATGAGCTTCTCAAATCCCATTCTGCCCTATAGTACTATAATAAGAAATATTGCACCCCTCTTGCCACTTAACAATGATATTTTATGAACATAACTGACCATTTTTGGAAGCTCAAAGCATTCTTCGAATAGAAGTGGTTTCAAAACTAGCTGTAGACTGAATACCTACTCTGTTGAATGATCCTTTCAACATGGTGTGTTCTGGAAGTAATTCAGTACTGAAACTTATAAATTTAGCAACAATGGTGTTAGAAGAAAACTCTATACTCACTCGGTCACCCCAATACAGATATGCCTGAATGAAGTTGTCCACATGCTCCACACCACCAACAAATTGATTTGTTTGTAAGGATACTCTCTTACCCCCCTAGTTAGTTTGACCCTTTCAAAAAGAAACTCAACGCAAGCCGACTTTGCCTAAATAACCCCAGTGATACCCTATACAAGGAGTCCTTTTTTTGTCTTTCTTTTAAACTCCCAGTGAATCAGTTGAGAGCTATCATCACAAGTCAACAGCTCTAACTTGTCCACACTATAGGCTTTTTTGAAATGACAACTAAACGTAGAAAGTAAAACAACTTTCCAGATACCGTGTCTTTCCATTAAGATGAGGAAACTTTCTACTTGATTGCTCAAGCCTCCAGAATTTGCAGGTTTTAGGCTCACAGTAATGATCCTCAAGAGACTGTTTTATCAGAAATAAAAGCTAAAAACTAGTATGATGAGAAAAGTCTTAGACTCTGGAATGCTTTTAGCTGCGAGAACTTTCTGTACTGTTCCTCACCACTCTGAAAAACCCCTGAAGCAGAGCAATTGGAAGTACAACTAGGACCAAACCATTTTTGCTTGTTTCTAAATGAGTCTGTTGTGACAGCATTAGATCTCTTTCCATTCTGACCCACAGGAACAGGCACTGAAACAATGGACTGTATTTTGAAAACTATTTAATTGCCCAAGAACACAGAAATGCCTGCTAGGTTTTCACAAGCCAGTAGGTAAGGACTCTCACAATGGAAAGCTAGATGCCTAGGTTGCACTGAAAATCCCACTGAATAGTTTCTGCATGCTTGTGGGCCTTTAAAAGTCTGTCCAAAATCCCCCCCAAATGAGAACCACGTTTTAAGGAGAGGTTTGTATTTAATTACCCTCTGTGGTCAGCTGCAGAATATAACATTGCTGGTGGTTTCGGTTAGTTCTGTACTCTCCTCTGGGAAGGAAGTATGGGGTTTGCTCTGCATTTTGTAGACTGCTTCGTATAATGAGGCACTGGTCCCTGACTGGGACTTTTGTTTGGTTCAGCACGAGTAAGGCAATACTCTGCTACACTTTCTTAGATAAAGCAAGGCATGCAGGCAGCATCGAAGTGCTCTCAGCCTTCGTCACCAGAGAAAGCAATGATCGTATTCAGCAGTGCTGTTCAGAGAGATTAAACTGAGGCTGGATGGAGAGAAGCCGTGTAGATAACTTGAAATAGATTCCGAGGGTGAATTACTGCTTGGCTGTCGTCCTCACCTCCTCAGCTCTGCGACTGGTGTGCCAGAGAACACTTTAAGATAACTCCACTGTGTTTGCTGCGTGCATTGTCTGGCTGTTGAACGCTCTTCAGATAAACAAGGGATAATCTCTGGATTCTGCTCAACAAGAATCGCTTTGTGCAAAGTTTAAAACAGGTTGTTGTACAGGGCCTGCTCTTGCTCTACCTTTTAGCTGTGACTACTTCCAGGGGAGTTAAGTGGCTGCACAAGTAAGTCAATGATCGATAATGGTATCATTGCAGCCAGGAAGTATTTCCTCGTTTTTATTGGAAAAGGCCCTGGTTGCACTGAGCAGCCCAGTGCTGACTGGAGAGACGCACGTAAAACAATGCGATTAGAGAACGGGTGGGAAACCGCAGGCTCCACTTATTTAACTAATAGCTGCCTCCACACAGAAGCCCTTCAGCCGCCTGCGGCCCGACCAGCACACCCCGAGCCAGGCCGGGGCAGCCGGAGCTGACACCGCGCACCTTTAAAGCTTTAAATCGCCTCACGGGGCCCTTCAGCCTGAGGCCGAAGCCGCTCCCGGCCGAGCGACCCGGCCTCCCCCCAAGCGCCTCGCTGCTCGCCGCCCAAAGCAGCTTCCGGCCTCCGGAGCCATCGTTGTTCCTCTGCCCAGCGCGCGTTGAGGGAGCTCTCGCCGGAGCGCGGGGCGGGAAAGGCCTGAGGGGACGAGGCGGCGGCGGCGGCTGCGCGGGCCCGAGGAGCGGGAGCGCCGGGGCCGGTTCCTCGGGAGGAAACCCGAGCGGGGCGAGAGCGAAAGCGGCAGCACGCCGCGAACACCCGCCTCCACCCCGGCCTGGAGCTCCGGCTCCCGCAGGCCGTTCCGGAGTGAGGGGCGGAGGCTGTCATGGCGGAGGCGGGCAGAGCCGGGGCCCGCCGCCCCGTGCCCCCCCGGCCGCCGGCGGGCCGAGGCTGCGCCGTCCAGGTGGTACGTGTCAGGCGAGCGGGCTGGGGCTGAGGGAAGCTGGGGCGCCGGGCAGGCCGGACCGGGTGGGCGGCTCGGGAATGAGGAGGAGTAAAGAGCTGAGCCCGGCTCCCCACGGTGCGAGGTGTGTGGGTGCAGCGGTAGCTCGGCGCAGGAAAGCAGCGGGGTTTGTGGCTCATCCTCGGCTGTGTGCCGCCTGGCCTTGCACAGTGATGGGCTGGCGTTATTATTGCACCCTGTAACAATGTTTGGGGTTTTTCTTGATTATTGCTGTTTCTTCACATTTCTACACATACAGCTGTTGTGGTTTTGCAGTGATTTAGGTTTAGTGAGGCAGCCATCTGAAAAGCAAATCCATACAGATCAATAGGCAAGCAAAAATGATGGACAGCTTGACATAGTCACATCCTAAAGGCAGGTCAAAGTTTGTGGCCTGAAAAATCTCTCTGGGTTTGTTTAAAGTACCCCACATAGGAGATGTGGCACAACTAGTGTGCTTCTGCCAGCAGCCGTGAGTTTCTAAAGGGCTTGGAATAGTGACTCGTATGAAAACTTGTTTAAAAATAACGGTTTCTGACTAATCTGAAATCTTCAGCAGTGTGAAAGTGATTTTTAAAATAGATTTTCCACACAGATGTGGAAGTGGGTGTCCTGAAGAAGTTTGACCTGAAATTTGTGGAAACTGAGAGTAAGTTTTCACTCTGGAGTTGGTCAGTATGTATCTTAGTGAAGGATGCTGCTGGTAATGCCAGCAACAAGAGAGCTCTTGGATTCAAAACATTCAAGTGCATGGTTTCTGACACTGGTTTTTAAAACCTCACTTTTTTCTACTTGTGGTTGTTGTGTTGGTTTTCAGTGGCCTAGCTGAGGGAGGAAGAAAGGCTTTTTTGGTGAATACATTTGTAGAAGGAAAGGGATTGAACTGCCTTTTAACCATTTCACGTTCTGCAATCTTTGCCATATATAAAAATTCATTTTGCAGCAAAGCCGGGAATCGTCATCTTCAGCTTAGTAATGGCAAAACAACATTACTAAAAAGATCCAAAATTGCCTCAGGTCTTACTCTAGATTATCAGAAGTTCAATGAGAACCAGGTAGTATCTCAATGCTTGAAACCTTACTTGGACTATTGAGACCTCACTTGGAGTATTGTGTGCAGTTCTGGTGTCCTCAACATAAAAAGGACATGGAACTGTTGGAACAAGTCCAGAGGAGACCACGAGGATGATCAGGGGACTGGAGCACCTCCCATATGAAGATAGGCTGAGAAAGTTGGGGCTGTTCAACCTGGAGAAGAGAAGGCTGCGTGGAGACCTCAGAGCAGCCTTCAAGTATCTGAAGGGGGCCTATAGGGATGCTGGGGAGGGACTCTTCATTAGGGACTGTAGTGATAGGACAAGGGGTAACGGGTTAAAACTTAAACAGGGGAAGTTTAGATTGGATATAAGGAGGAAATTCTTTCCTGTTAGGGTGGTGAGGCACTGGAATGGGTTGCCCAGGGAGGTTGTGAATGCTCCATCCCTGGCAGTGTTCAAGGCCAGGTTGGACGAAGCCTTGGGTGATACGGTTTAGTCTGAGGTGTCCCTGCCCATGGCAGGGGGGTTGGAACTGAATGATCTTAAGGTCCTTTCCGACCTTAGCTATTCTATGATTCTAAAACCAGATCATAGTTCTGTGTATTAACTGTTGTGCTTGGCTTAGAGGCCATGAGGATGTTCTGTTGGATCCTACTATGAATTGTTCTCTGCTAGTGAAAGGACAGTTCTGACTCAGTTGCCATTCAGTTGATACTCCAATGACAAAAATACATTAGTTGTTTGCAGTTTGTGTCCCTGTGTTCACTCAGTTACTTTGAAGGAGCTTTCTGCATATTTTTGTAGCTCACTCTTATAGTACCAGTTTTCAAATATATGAAAGGTTGCTGCAAAGAGAACTAGAATAATAATCTGTGCAGAGACCTGGAAGCGATAGCTGGCATAAACTGTAGCAAAATTACTTCAGCTACTGGGAGAATGGTATGCCAGGTCTCCTTTATGCCTGCTTTTAGAGATTGCCTTTGCAAGGCTGGTGTTTCTGTCCCTGGAGATGTTGGTCAGCTTTAGTTGATCATGGTTTGGGACAGAAGAAGTAGAGACTGTCTCTTGAGGTTACTGCCAGCTTACTGAGGGTTTTTTGAGACAAATCCAGAAGTGCAACAGTGCCCTGGTTGATGCTTTCCCCTCTTTATATGAACCAAGGAGACTGAAGTGTGCTGATACAGACACTTGATGATCAAGGCTAGTTTCTGAATGCCTAGTTCAGGACAAGTACCAGCTGCAAATTTTATGTTTCATACTAATCTATTACGAGTTTTTAGGCTAAGTTCTGAGAACCTTAGTGCCATGAGGTATTTGTAGGTGCTTTTACATGTGCTACCATTAAAGTATTGTTTTCAGTTCAAACTAAACTGAAGTCCGAACATTATTGTGTTTTGCCCTGCTGTCCTGACTTAAACCAGGAGTTCATTATGGGGAAATAAACCAAAGAAGTTCCAGTTTTGTAGTTTTCAAGACAATATCGAGCTGATTTGTGATGGAATAGTTGCAATTTTACAGAGTTAATTAGAAAACAAATTGTCAAATCATTCATTTTTCTGGATGTGAAAACCTGTGACTAGTTTATATGGTCATTGGAAGACTTGGAGAACCCTTTTCTTTCTGAATGAATATGTTAGATTGATTAGTATAAATGTATAGGGTTGTATTTTTATTGCCATCTAGACCTAAACGGTATTAAAATTCAGAGTCAATGGAATATATTGGTTTAGAATCTCATATTTTTGCTTCTTCTTTTAGTCTCAAAGTTCTGATTTTTTTTTTGTCTGTATGTTGGAATTATTTGGTAATCTATTTCATATTTTTATTTCTCCTTCTTCTACTTATTTATCTCTCCAAAACAGAAGTCAAAGACCTGCTTTCCTTCAAATTTTAGATAGGTTTCCTCCTACTTCTTTTAAATACCTCTTTCGCCTCCTACAGCATCCTGCCAAAAATCAGGTTTTTCATTCATTTTAAACAATGATAGTTTTAATTTTGCTATGGAATATTCTCACGTTTCTTCTTTATGAGTTTTCAACTGCTGTAGAAAAACAAAAGCATGCTCCTCAATGTCCACAAAATCTGCCTGCTCATGTATGATTTGCCTGTATTTGCACAGTGTACATGTACTCACATGTCACTAAACTTGATTAATTAAATTTCAGTATTCTTCTAGTATTTTGCTTTTTTTAAGTTTCTCACATAGTCACAATAGGAACTAATCTTCTGTTTCTTCAACTTGCATGTTTATGGTTACACCACACGATGAGTTGAAGTTCTGTTTCTATGATCTTCTTAAAATGTCCAATGAGACTTCTTACAAGTTACTTGGGTTCTTTGCCTTAAGTTTCCCATCTAGAAGAGATCTTAGCAGGTATGGGTTTAGCCTTTCCCTTTACAAACATAGCCAGAATGTTTATTTTTGAGATACTGAAATAATTTGGGGGCAGTTGTTGGCTTTTGGGGTGCTAATTAGAACAGTGGTGAGTTACTGAACAGAAAAATCCCTCATCTCTGGTTTCTAACCAATTTTAAAATACTTCAGATAGGTTTTCATGCTTTGCGTGTGTGTGGCTGAACCAGTAGAGGCTGTAGTAGGAAAGCTCGAAGTTGAAATCGTAGACTATGGAAGTATGGCAAACGGCATCTAATGTGCTTAATAGCAGTTTTAAATAGAGTCACTTTAAAAAACACAGTTAGAGCCCAAGGGTATAGGCTGCATATATGAGCATCTCCTATTAAGTAGTGAGCTTAGAGTGTCCTAAGAAATACAGGAATACTAGAAATAGGTTAGTGTGGTGTTACAGATGTTTTGTTAGTGTTTTTTGCTTCAGTAGTCTCTTGTTTCCTTGGAGATCTACCAACAGCCATTTCAGAACTCAAAACTGAATAAGACAGCTTGATGGAGAAGAAAGTCAATCACAGTATCACAGTATGTTAGAGATTGGAAGGGAACTCAAAAGATCATCTAGTCCAATCCCCTGCAGGAGCAGGAACACCTAGATAAATTTACACAGGAACATGTCCGGGCGGGTTTTGAATCATATATTTAGAATTAAAAGAAAGGGTCTTTGCCTACTTTTTTATTTTTAAGTGCATTTTTGGTGAAAATTAGTTTCAGAAAGGTCACTTCCCCTTTGTAATGAATATTCTTACACTGTAAGTAAACAAAAATAGTGCTTACTGACATACACTGGATTTTTTGTTTCTTTCCTTGTAGTCTGTCATCGTGCCTGTTCACAATAGTGAATGCTGGTTAGATGAATGCTTGAAGTCAGTTTGGGAACAAGATTTTAAAGAAACCATGGAGCTGTCAGTTTTTAATGATGCCAGTGAGGTATGTTTCTGACCTTATTTAAGATACTGCCCAAGTAAATACTGTCTCTGATAGGAATCTTTGGTTTGGATGGTGTCTGGTTCACTATACGCTTAAAATAGCTGCAGTCTGTGTCATCGTTTTTCTAGGATGCTTCAGCTGAAATAATTGAAAAATGGAAGATGAAGTTGGAAGATGCTGGTGTTCCAGTAATTGTTGGTAGCAATGATTCATCTGAACCTCGAGGCGGTATGTAGCTTAATAGTGATTTTTCTGGAGAGTCAGCTTGTTATCGCAGGCATCTTGTATTTTTTAGTTTGCAAAGTGTCTTTGTAGCCACTTGCATTGCAATGTTAAAAAAACTACTCACAATGTGTTCCAGAGCTCTCTGTTCATAACCTTATTCCAAATTAGAATTTGGCCCTGTTGGTTTTGGTTCTGTAGGATTTGTTTATATGTCCAGCAAAGAAGAACTTGGCTTAACACTCGTGTGCTACTCTGCAAAAGAATTTTGTTTAGTTGTAGTATACACAGTGGTGTTAACACTTACAGTTTTACTTTGGCTTTCTGAGATCTGAGTCGTCTTCAGGAGATGGGGTTTAAGAAAAAAGAAACCTAAAATTTCTCACAGAAGGATTTAAAAGTAGATGCAGAATAGACCCTGAAATAGAACAAAATACATTTTTTCTATCTCTTTTGATGATCAGGTCAAAACGAAGGTTTCAGAAAAGTTTTGATGTGAGCTAAAAACTCTCACTAAACTCCTACCTGTTTAGACAAAGAGCTAAACCAATATGTTTAGTGAGCTACAGGAAAGGTGTATGATGTGATTCTGTGTTAATTTACATGCTAATATGAATTACATTTACCCCCTGGAGGAGATAACAAACAAGTCTCTCTAAGAGTTCTTCTTTTGCTTGTTTTGGTTATGTTAAGGTTTGGGTTGTGTTATTTTTTTTTTAGCAGACAAGCCTGCTTAACTGTAAAATAGCAATCAAACATACTGCTCTTTGAAGAAGCTAGTGTTCAATGGCACTGAAGTTGGAAGATTGGGTCTGTGTTCCAAAGGAGGACAGCAGGACAAACCAAGCAGAACAGGGTGTTCACACTGTGTATAGGAGTTGTATATATCATCATTCTGGATTTTTGTGGTAGTAGACAGGTAGGAATTGATAGAAAATTGGTTCCAGATGTGTGTCTTCCCAGTTATTTCACTTAAAAGGCACACTTTGGAAACACTGTAATGCAAAATTTGGTCAGTTTCTGTTTGTTGGGTTTTTTTTTAACAAAATACCCCTTTTGTAACTGAAAGAAACCCAGGCTTATTACAGATAGCTCAAAATGATCTTTTTACGAGAAAGCCCAATTCTTTTTCAGAAGGGTTAATTATCATCTGATGTTGAAACATGCAGAAAAATTGGAATTTGTGCACTAAATTAATCTGCACCTTGGTACAGGCCCCTGGCTTTTATTACTGTCATTTCTTCTGACTATAGACTTATTTAAAGCTGTTTTTTAAACAGTTGTCAGACCTAGCAATACTGAACTAATACAGCATAACTGTTACTATAAATATTTGTAGTATTTTAATATTTCTAGCATGAACTGATGTTATTTTGACAGTGTAACTTGCAATATTAGCATTATTGAGCTGTTGATGACAAAAGACAGACAAGGTTCATAGAGGGAATTTTTGTCTTTTGGACAACAGATAGAGTGATAGAATCATAGAATAGTTAGGGTGGGAAAGGACCTTAAGATGATCAAGTTACAACGTCCCTGCCCATGGGCAGGGACACCTCACACTAAACCATATCACCCAAGGCCTCATCCAGCCTGGCCTTGAACACTGCCAGGGATGGAGCATTCACAGCCTCCCTGGGCAACCCATTCCAGTGCCTCACCAACCTTACAGTAAAGAATTTCCTCCTTATATCCAATCTAAACTTCCCCTGTTTAAGTTTTAACCCATTACCCCTTGTCCTACCACTATGGTCCCTAATGAAGAGTCCCTCCCCAGCATCCCTATAGGCCCTCTTCAGATACTCGAAGGCTGCTCTGAGGTCTTCACGCAGCCTTCTCTTGTCCAGGCTGAACAGCCCCAACTTTCTCAGCCGATCTTCATATGGGAGGTGCTCCAGTCCCCTGATCATCCTTGTGGCCCTTCTCTGGACTTATTCCAACAGTTCCATGTCCTTTTTATGTTGAGGACACCAGAACTGCACACAGTACTCCAGGTGAGGTCTTATGAGAGCAGAATAAAGGGGTAGGATCACCTTCTTGGACCTGCTGGTCGCGCTCCTTTTGATGCAGCCCAGGATACGGTTGGCTTTCTGGGCTGCAAGCGCACACTGCCAGCTCATGTTCATTTTCTCATCGACCAGCACCCCCAAGTCCTTCTCCGCAGGGCTGCTCTGAATCTCTTCTCTGCCCAGCCTGTAGCTGAGCCTGGGATTGCTCCGACCCAGGTGTAGGACCTTGAACTTGCATGGTTAAACTTCATGAGGTTGGCATCAGCCCACCTCACAAGCGTGTCAAGGTCCCTCTGAATGGCATTCCTTCCCTCCAGCGTATCAACCGAACCACACAGCTTGGTGTCATCGGCAAACTTGCTGAGGGCGCACTCAATCCCACTGTCCCTGTCAGCAGCAAAGATGTTAAACAAGACTGGTCCCAACACTGATCCCTGAGGACACCACTTGTTACTGGTCTCCAGCTGGACATTGAGCCATTGACCACAACTCTTCGTGTGCGGCCATCCAGCCAGTTCTTTATCCACCGAGATGTCCATTCATCAAATTGATGTCTCTCCAATTTAGAGACAAGGCTGTTGTGTTGTACATTGTTGAACGCTTTACACAAATCCAAGTAGATGACATCAACTGCTCTACCCCTGTCCATCAGTTCTGTAGCCCCATCATAGAAGGCCACCAAATTGGTCATGCAGGATTTCCCCTTAATGAAGCCATGCTGGCTGTCACCAAGCACCTTGTTTTTCGTGTGCCTTAGCATGCCTTCCAGGAGAATCTGCTCCAAGATTTTGCCAGGCACAGAGGTGAGACTGACTGGTCTGTAATTCCCTGGGTCATCCATTTTGCCCTTCTTGAAAATGGGGGTTATATTCCGCTTTTCCCAGTCATCAGGAACTTAACCTGACTGCTATGACTTCTCAAATATGATGACCAGCAGCTTAGCAACTTCATTCGCCAGCTCCTTCATGACCCGCGGATGGATTTCATCAGGTCCCATGGACTTGTGCACGTTCAGATTTTTAAGATGGTCTCAAATCAGATCCTCTCCTACAGTGGGCCCAAGGTCTTCATTCTCACAGTCCCTGTGTCTGCCTTCCAATACTTGGGTGTTGTGGTCAGAGCCTTTGCCAGTGAAGACCGAGGCAAAGAAGTCATTCAGAACCTCAGCCTTCTCCAAATCCTGTGTAGCTAGTTCTCCTGAGAGCTTCCTGAGGGGGCCTATGTTGTCCCTAGTCTTTTCTTTATTTGCTATGTACCTGTAGAATCCCTTCCTGATATCCTTAATATCCCTAGCCAAGCTGGATTTTAGCAATGTAAAGAATTCCTTGTATTTCTGGAAATTCATCTATCTTCTTGCACCCCCCTCCCCAACTATGGGATTGTCAGTCTCTTTTCATATCATACTTCTCTTAGTAGTTGATGATCTAGAAGCTAGGTAGAATGCAATTATGTGTAAACTGGGTTTTAGTTTGCAAGAACACATAAGTACAACATTTTGGCAGTAATTCATGCTAGAATTCTGAAGTCAGTTCACCTTTGCACTTTAGGAAGCTGAACCTAAAACTGAATTGTGAACTACAGGGATTATATTGTGCCATTAGTGATGTGTCAGGTTATTTTTGGTTTTGACTTGCATTTGTTAGTGTTGTGATAGCTGAAACCTGAACAAATGTTTAATAAATTGGGGGTGGGGGATGCAGCTGTGAGCATTGTTTTAAATAATAGTATGAAATGCAGAGTTCTTTTAAAAAAAACAAACCCAAGCTTATTCATGTGGAAGTCACTCTCAGGTCACCATTAAAATGAGGACATCTTTTCTTCACGGTTGTTACATCTTAGGAGCAGGTTACTTGAAATCCATAGTATTTGTTTGCTTTCAGTGATTTACTTTTATTATGTTAAGGACTAGTTACAACTGTAAGGAGTCTTTCCTTTAAAAGAAGATGCTTTAGTACAGAAACAATGTAGTAGTCAGGCTTCACATCTTCAACTATTTACACAAGATTAGGATTTATTTCTGATTCTTTTCTAGCATGTAAAAGAAAGGGGGGGAACCTAGAAAAAAAGAAAGGGTCACTTGCCTAAAAAAAGGAAACCTTTTTCTTTCCAAGACTGAGGAATGTTAATATCTCACTGAGGCTTAAGTTTTTACGGCTGTAACCATGGTAACAGGCTCTTTTCACCAAGTAAGCAGGCCTTACAAAACTCAGAGACCTGGCACAAACGTTGCATTTTGTTCAGCAAAGTAATATGAAAGAAATTTTTTTCTTCGTGCCAAGCATAGGATTTGTTGTGCTGAAACCAGTTTTAGTATCTAGTTTCTTCCATGGGGAGTTACATCTCCCTTACTAATAACTTTTTAGATATGTGTGTTTTCTTCTCTCCCTCTTAAAAAAATGGCTGGTAGAGTAAAAGCTTCAGGATGATTTCTGTTTTAATGTTAGAAAGAAATATGTTCCAACTTTTTCTCATAACAAATCATAAAGATTTCAGTATTTTATGTAAAGTGGTTTATTTTAAAAAGAGATCTTAAATATTTCAGAACATTCATTGAGTAATATAATTGTCATCTTGCAGTTGCCTTTAGCTGTCTTCTCTTTTTTCTTGCTGATTCCTAGTTCTTCATTATTTTCTGCTGAAGGTTGTTGAAATATCAGGGTATACTAATGACAGCATTGAAATACAAGTACAGGCTGCTTTACAGCTGGTAATGATGTGTGAGAGTAGTGATTTCATTGATGTTGGGCAGATTTAGTTTTGTTCTTCTACCTCTTGCTTTTGTAGGGACCTCCATAGTGTTGGGGTTTTGCTTGTTTGGCGTGTCCAGACCTGCTAACTTTCGTCAGTTGTTTCCCACTAAAACTGCTCATGCCAGGTTTCAGCTCTGCTGTTGTGGTAGCTACTGACTTTGCCAGCTGCTTTTTTACTGCCAATAGGAAGGAGAATGAGAGTAACTGTATATGTGAGATTAGATATTCATATGTGTCTAAAAAGGTAATATACTGTAAGATAGTAAGCCTGAGAAACCCATGATTATAAAAAGTTAAGGTAAGGATTAAAATACTCAAAATAGGTACGAAAAGAATAGTGCAGTTATGAGGAGGAGCCTTCATTTGTAGTGTTCTGTTGGTAGTTGACATAATGTTCCTTTGAGGCAGTAAGAAATGCAATCATAAGGCTTTTTCTGTACTTGGACAACTCAGCAAAATAGCCAAGGAGCATGTGCATTAAAACTAAGTGAACCTTTGAGCCCGCTTAAATTTGTGTCCTGAGTAAACTTAAACCTGTATCACATAAAAAGAGTGGAGAATTACAGAATTCTGCTTTTTTCAAATGAAAAAGCAGGAACTTTAGGGACAATATTATTTAAAATTATCCTGCTTCACTTCATGGTGAGATTTTCTGGTTTTACAAACACAGTTTTTCCATTAAGGAATAAAACCCCTACAGTATTGCATATTTTCACCTCATTTGGTTTGCATATCAGGGCAGTCTTTTGCTGTATTCCCTTAACTGGGTTCCATAAATACGTTAAATGACGCCTAAATGTTACATATTATGACCAAGTGGAATTCATATAGCACTTTTTAGAATAACTCTGGATATATGTGGTCTTTTCTGATAATGCTGCCTGGGAGAAAAATTCGAAGACCATCATGTTCTTGGGTAAACTTTGTCTACATGCAAAAATATTCCCAGATAAAACAACCTTGCAGATGAGCTCAGCTTACCACTGAAATACATCTTGTTGCTGGTTGCTGCAGTCCCATCCTTACCCTTGGCTGTGTATTGATGCTCTGCCCCCCCTCCTTTTTTTTTTCTGCCTTGCCATTAATTTGCCCTGCCAATGCTGTCATCTGCTTCAGAAATGAAGCTGACAAAAAGTTCTCTTTCAGTTCAACTTCCTGAGTGCCTTGGTAAAAGATTCAGCAAGTGTCAGGGGGTCAGAAACAAAAAGACCCTGGATGCCAGTGTTGTCATTTGTCTGAATCTGTATTTCAGTGTCTTTGGTAGATGGTATAATATGTGGTATTAAATAAGCCAGGTTTGTGCTCATTGGTTATGTGTTCTACTTTGGTTCTCCTCTGTATTACCTGTGCCATTACACTAATGGCACAGGAAGTTTTTTGCATTTACATACTTTATATTTAACGAGCATAGTGGAACAGACCAGAACTTCCCTGATGGGTAGAACTGGTTGTTTAGCAAGCTCTTATTCTTTCTTTTCCTTCTTAAGGTTTGTTATTATTTGTTAGGACTGAAAAGACGAATGTATATACAGCCAGGGGTTTTCAGCATCTGCTCATTGCAGGGGGTTGCTCTAGGTGACCTTTAGGGGTCTCTTCCCACCCAAGCCGTTCTGTGTCTCTATAATCTGAGGTACTGGACGTGAAACCGAGGTAGCTGACTCTTCAAGATACATATTGCAGATTATATTGTTCTAGTACTAGCAAAAGTAGCCTAAGTTTATGCGGTGGTAGATTATAACACATGGAACTGATAATCACTCAGAGAAGATGACTGATATAGGCACACTGATTAACTATTTACAAATGACCTTGCTTTAAGTATGGAAAAAATGTGTACTTTCCCTGATCCTGATTTTTGTATTTCCTTTCATCTGTTCCTGATGGTAGTAAGATTTAAAAAAATACAACAGTAAAAACTGCCACATAATTTTATCTCTGTTTTCTCAACAGTTGGGTTTGCTAAAAATCAAGCAGTAATTCAGAGCTCAGGAACCTATCTCTGCTTTCTGGATTCAGTAAGTGAATACATTTTGCCTAACTTAGTTTTGTCAATAAAATTCCTTTGTTTTAATGTAATTGTTGGTTTGCCTTAAAGATAAGCTGTTGAAAGATGTTGGGGTGTTAAACACATTGGTTACCATTTATAGCTGTAAAGTTGTCTTCCAACCTGTAGCAAGCCTACCAGCTCACACTGTTCCTTGATCCTGTTGGATTTCACAAGCTGTTGTGAGCAGGGTTGGTATTTAGGTGTTTTCAGAACTTTTCTTTCCCACATTCTTTAAAAAAAACATACTGATGAGCAACTAAGAGCTGATCTACTGGTTTTTGGATGCAAAATATGAAGAAATCTCAGCTTCCATCTTGGAATTTTTTTTCCTTTGTTGGATACCTTCTGTGAACCCCTTCATCTCACTAACCCACAGATAACTATCTGACTTTCTGCAGCCTAATATGCAGTGAAGGGTTTCACAACTGCATAGCTGATCTGAGGAATGGTGCCATGCGGCTGGGATCAGGCAGGAGGAGCAGGACCTTAAAGGCTCACTTGATCTCGTGTAATTTCACCTGAAGTTTGATTCTTCCCTCTGAATTGGAACTGAACTATGGTTTAGTGTGGTACTAGGATGAACTGGCTGCTGAAAGTGTAGCTTTTCAGGTAGGAGTCAACTTAATGTTAACGATTGTGCTTAGTAGAAAGCCTCGTGAGAGCAGGGATGTAAACTTAAGAGCCTTAAAACCGCACAGGTTTTAATTTGGGTAGTCTTTCGGTTTGCAACTCCATTTGTTGTGTCAGCTAGATAGAAGGATGTTTTTTGTTGTGTGTTTAAAGTCTTCTGAATTAATCAGTGTACTGTTGCAAGACATGGTTAAGTGCTGGTATATTTCTTCTGACCCAAGGCAATGCAGCAGAAATTTCTTGTCTTATCATTTAAGAAATTAAGTTTTACAGGTGGCTTTGCTGGCCTTTATTCTTGCTTTTATTAATTTATCACCGTATTTAGCAACACAGTGTGCCTTTTAAAATGAGTTTATTTGAATTTATCATGGCTTCCCTTTACCAGTTTGTTGGTTTGAGGTGTTTTATTTTGCAGAGTGTATTTCATGCAAATCTTTATGTGTAAGTTCATGGAGGGTGAAGCTTTGAAATGCACGTGAGTATATATTGAATACACAGGGCTCACAGGGCATATGCAAATTAATGGTGTATGAAAAGGCCAGTTCCTCATACATACATACAAAAAACTGTATTTCATACCCAGCACTGAGCATCAGTGTCTGCTTCATAAACAAATTATTTTGAGGAAGTATGAAGAGAAAATGTGCTGCTCTGTTTCTGATCACTTGACTCAGCAGATTTTGAAAGAGTGGAGGGCGTTAGAAATTATGCCATGAAGTAACTGGAGTGATCCCAGTTTTGTTGAGATTAATGAACATGAGATCCAGTTCTTTTTGCTGTACTTCATTGCTGACTGAGGCCGTGTATGAGAGAGGCATTAACCTACTATTCTCTTGTCCCATGGAGCTTTATATCTTCTATCTCAAATCTGTAATTTACTGAGGTGAATTTTGGATTAGTCTTTTCAATCCTGGCAGATGTACTTGTCTGTAAATCACAAGCAGTAAACTGGTGATACGTAGTGACAGGACAAGAGGTGACGGGTTTGAAGTTAAACAGGGGAAGTTCAGGTTAGATAAAAGGAAGCTCTTTACTGTGAGGGTGTGAGGCACTGGAACAGCCTGCCCAAGGAAGTGGAAAATGCTCCATCCCTGGCAGTGTTCAAGGCCACGTAGGACAGAGCCTTGGGCGACCTGGTTTAAGGCAAGGCGTCCCTGCCTATGGTAGGGGGTTGGAACTTGAATAATCATAAGGTCTTTTCCATCCCAAACCATTATATGATTCTGTGAAACTAGAATATTAAATTGTGTAAATGACATTTTTGTAGAGTTCCCTACAGATTTCTTCATTTGTTATTATGCATACTTATGGTATGCATAATACCATAAACACCTTAGAGTGTTTATACAGTATGCATCTTCATGCTTCTGTATTGTTTGCTGGCTGTGCAAGATAAGGAAACATTAGGGAAACAAATTAGAACTCTTAAGGAATGTAAAAGTGATGACTCTGGATTTCTGCAATATTCTCATTAGCATTTATATTTAATATAATCAAGACATACTCAAAGGGATTTGAGAATTTTATGAGTTATGGTGTGGATAAGCTTGGAAAAAGGTACTAAGATTTTCTGTTCTACCCATTTCTATTCTTGCTATTGAGCAAGATGCTTCAAAGTAGAAGGCATTCTGAACTATTAGAAGCCTAATCTTGGATACAAAAGCAGTATCAAGTGATCGCTGTTACTTAAACCTATTTTCTGCTGTTTTTCCTTGTGACTACTGCTTTTTGCTGAAAACATCAGAGGAAATAAAATGAATGTGGAAACTGCTACAAGTCTAAAAATTGCTCAATATTTTGGCCGTAGTTAGTAACTGTTGTGTGATAATAGCTGAAACACAGATGTTGCCAGCTGTTTAACAACTCCACTTCTACACGCCACCTACCTTCATTTCAGTCACCAATCCAGTCTCAAGCTCTCTAGGAAGGAATGTTGATATCAGCCTTTTGGAATGTGCTGCAGTAATGCCAGGGAATTGACCTTCAGAAGTGCAGCTGTAATTTCAGGTTTGCTATAGGTTGAATTGGAGTGAAATGGGGCTGGGTCAGTAGTTTGTGTACGTTTCATATAGGTGGAGAAACACAGTGAGGCTCCTTGTACATTCCTTTGGGTGAAATGAATGTAGGAGCATATTTGGGAGCATCTTTGAAAGTACTGGCTCCAGAGAGACCGTTTTGCTTGCCATTCCAGCTGGAGGCAAGCTGCTTGTGTTATGTCTCTCAACACAGATTTGTGAGGACAACAAATTGAGAAGAAATGTGGAAAAAAAGGTTACAGAGCTCAGAACTGTCAGAATTTGATCAGCCTATTCTAGAATGAAGTGGCAGCTGTTTGACTAATAGCTATTGTGGAGGGGGTTTTGCTGTGGTTGTTCTTACAGATTTCACCTCTAAGCTATTGAGGCATTTTTCCCACAGGGGAAAACAAGTTGGGAAATTGAAGATACTTAACAAATTGTTCATGTTTAACATTTATAGTCTCAGAAAATCCTGGTCATGCAACAATAGGATAAATGAATTATGCAAATACATTTCACTGTTAGCTTTGCTCTTCAAGTTCTCTGGGGTTATGACTGTAACTACCAGATGCGTTGTGTTGTAACCTTAGTTTTTCAGTTATCTGGGGTTGTTAGAAGCTTTGTTATAGTAACTTACCCAACTGTAGCACAGCAAAAATTAATTTTTCTGCTTTAACTGCTATTTTTGTTGACATTCACTTAAACATGCCCATACTCGCATAAAACTGTATTTCAATTAAAAAGGAACATGCTTTCATTTCACCCTAGTAAGCTGTATAGTTTCCCATTATTTCAGGTATAATGAATGTGTTGTTGGAGGGCTCCTGCCTGGTGAAGAAGAAATATCAAAATGTGTCCTTTTTTGACCTGCAATATTTCAAACCCAGTCATAGTCCCTTGAGTCTTTGACACACTTTTAGCCTTTTGAAAGGCTCTGTTGGCAGACTATCGCTGCTTCTGAGGTTCTGAGCCAGTTCAAAGATGTGACTCTACACCATGTTGCCACAGTGTCACTGCTTGCTAATAGTTGGAAATGGCAGAGGGAAACAGTGAAGGTTTATTCCTCAGAAGCGAGGGGGGACCACCAGAATCGGTATTCCCATATTTGAATTAGCAGCTGCTGACCTGTGCCTTTCCGTTTGGGAGATTTGCTTGTATGATTTAAGCTGGGAATGTTAATTCTAAATTGCTGTGAAATTGCATGCTTTTCTTGAGTTTCAAGTTCAAAACTCCTTCATTGAGGGGTATTCATTAAGGTGGTTGGACCTTGGCTCGCCAGACTTGGTAGATGTTGCAGGGGCTCCAGCCTTCAAGCTAGCTTTCAGTTATAAACACAGCTGCTTGTTTTTACAGTGTCTGTAACTTGCTGGTTTTGGAAGGATTTATTGTTGGTTGCCATTACACATTACTCTACAGGCACTAATAAACTTGAAGTATTCTTTATTTCTAAGGTTTCTGTTGATGGAAGGTGCTATGTGTTCATGAGAATAAAAACACCGTGTATGTACCTCCCCTGTAGACTTTTTGTTGCCATGGTCAGGGTAAGAAATCAGTTTCTTAAACTTAGAAGTGATTTCTTTGTTGTCCTCTTCTTTCTCAATTTAATCCAGAAGCAGAAACAGAAAAATCATAGTTTTTCCTATGGTCTTGCAAGTACTAACAGCAGAATGTGTTCTGCTCAGGTGTCTTGTGTGTGGCCATTAGAGTGCACAATTTGAATGTGTTCAATAGTGGGGGGCTTCTTTAAAAACCTGCCTTCTAGAAAAGTGCATAGTATCAGTGTATTTACTTTGGTGGGGCTGTTGATGGGTCAGTTCTTGGAGGTCCGAGGCCTTTTCCTCCCTAGTTCAAGGAGTTGAACTGAACAATAGAATGGAAAGATTTTCCCTATAGTCTAAGCAGGTGCAGGGTAAATGAATGACCATTTGATGGATTGAAACACTTTGGAGATGCCATTATTGTTTCTCAGCAAGTCAAACATGCCTTCTGGCGTTGGTACAGGTTGTATTTTATGTATAATATCTGCAGTGGAAAAACGGTGCTGCTATTGTGGGGATGGAGTTTGTCAGCTCTCTTTGTGTGCGTGTGTGGGTTTTTTGAACAGCCAAATACGAAGGAATTTGGAAAGCTTGGAAAGCATGTGGTGCAGAGTCTGTAATGTGAGCTTAAGAAAGCACTTCAGTACTGAGCTATAATTAGTGTGTTGTTTTATATTAACTTGTCTTTGGTTTTAAAAAGTAGATGTATACTTTGAGTTGTATGTTTTATTTTACTTTCTGATGTGCAAACCCCCCCACTTTTAAGGGGAAATCATGAAGTTGTTACTGTGGAGTTCAGTGTGGTCCAGGCGACCTGGTTGAAGAAGCCAGTGAATTCCTGTCATTTGGATTTACACAAATTGATTTGAGAAACACATCCTGAAATAGCACCAGCTTTGAATAATATTCTTAAGCTCAGTCTGTTGCTTTAATTTTCTTTTTCTTCTACTATACAGATGAGTAAAGTGAAACAAAACAATTAGCTCAGTATAAACTGTGTTTTTATAAAGAATGGTGCCTCTACTTGGAAGGAAGACAACCCAGCTGATAGTTGTGTAACTAGCTTTTTGATTTGGCAGCATCTGTAAGTGGTGAGGAACTTGACAGGAGCAAGCCAGCTTTCTCCAGAAGGGATATATCTGGTAGGAGCCCAAGCAGGCAGAATGCCTGTCAGACTGAAAGGTGATGGAGATCACGGCCCCCCACTGGCAGAAACACATCTGGGCTTGTTTAGAAATCCCTGCTGGCTTTTCATGTGAAATAAAGTCCTTTTTATTCTCCCATCTTTCAGCACATTTTTTTCCTATTCAGAATGGACACTGGAGAACAGGAAACATGTTTGTAATCAACAAAATTCCTACAAATTCTGGGTTATTTTAAGTGCTTAAAATAGGTTTCTATTTATGTTCCTTTATTTCTTGCTGGTTACCTGTTTGGCCTCGTTTGCACTGTATGGATGTCTATACATATCTAGATGACAGTAAACCCAGCTATTACCTGAGATTTTCTTCATTTTTCTACTAAGTTTGGTGAGTGGGGACACAAGAAAATGGATTTACTTACTCTTATTTAGCTATATTATTGAAGTATATGCTTAGTGAAGGCATGCATTTACCTGGGGTTTATTTTAAATCTGCTCTTTTGTATATTCTTTCAGTCGGGAGGGGATCTCTCTTCATCCTGTCTGCCTTGTATCTGCTAGGAGACAACCATTAGAGACTTCATGTTAAAAGAGAAAACTGAATTCCAGTGGAAACTTCTGTGTCTCAAAAGTATATATTCAGTGTAATTCACTGCTAGCCTTGTTGTCTTCCCTGCTTACACATAGGAGACAGAAACAAACTGAATATACTTTCCTTTTAGATACAGCAGCTACATTCAGATACCTACTTTCTTTTTGTCTGACATGACATAAGTGAAAACTAATTTGGAAAGTGTTTGTCTTGTTACTAAGGTTTGCTCTTGGTTTTAAACCAAAAAAGATGACCAAAGTCTGTTTAGTGCAGAAACCAATACAGTTGCTGAGTTCAATATCATAAATACAACAGTTTTGGTAGAACATTCATGATTACCTAATGTGCAGCTGGACAAAGTATTTTAACAGTTGTCTAATACTACGGTTGCTTAAACTCCATAAACATTTCCCAGTGCAGGTCATGGTTGGGCATCTCACGCCTACCAATGGCTTATAAAGTTGAAACATTTTTTGAAATGCTCTTATTTCATGGCACAATCATTTTGGTTTTATTCATTAGAATTGAATTTGGTTTCTTAAACACTGGTCTAGAATACAGCCACATTGCTTCAGATTGTCTCTGTATAAATATTGCTGTTTTCCACTTCCTGGCTCCCTGCCCAGTCATCACTCACAGAGTGATTTGGATGGGAAGGGACCTGTGGAGTGCTGAATCTGGATTTTGCAGTTACCTTTCTTTTATAGTTGCCCAGCCTCAGTCTAAAAATCCAAGTGGCTGATGTGACTCAGTTTTGTCTGGGATGTGATGTGTATTTTGTGCTGTTCTTCCTCATCACCTAACTGCTTTGTTGTTTTATTTGGGATTATGTCTTAAATTACTATGTTCTTTCCCCCCCTCCCTCCTTTCTTTCTCCCATGACCCTGGAAAGTATCACAGAACTATACAGCAGGGCATCATATGTGTAAAACTGCTAATAGAAAGAAGGCAAAATTCTTTTGAGAGGTCATTCAGGGTAAGAGTTCATAGAGTTTTTCAGCATTAGAGAACAAAGATGTATTAATACAAAAAAGGCATTTTGGAGTTTTTGTGGTCATAATGCCCCCTCTTTGGCTGGATTTTACAGAGTACTGATGATCTTGGTGATAGCCTAAGCCCCAAATCTGTAGACGTGTTAGTTTTGCCAACAGCATCAAAATGACACAGTGTTTTGTTAGGAGGAACTAGACCTTTCCTGTCAAGTTGTCTGCTTATGAAAACATAACACTGACCAGTTTGGTGAATAGGAGATTTGAGTTTGGTTTGAATACTTTCCATGCTGTTTTAACCTTTTTAAATGAAGTAGATTATTCTTCATCCTTGTGAATGTCTGCGTTCTGTTAAAGTTATCTCTGTTGTGCAGCATCATAAACTGAGGAATCTTTTAGTACAAGAGCATATGTTGTATATTGTAAGAGATAATAGTAACGTTGTTCTAAGCATTGAAATTCCTTCCTTTTTGATGGATTGCTTTTGCATTCTCATTTTGGGGGAATTTAACAAGAAGACATCTAAGAATCCTAAGTAATTAGTAAAGGAGTGAACAAAGCTCAGTTCAGATATATCTCCTATTGCGTATATGATCTTAAACCAGGTTTTAATTTACAAAAACCAGTTCTGTATTTGGAATGAGAAATCGGATTATGGTTCTCATGCGAAATAGGGTAAATATTTTCTTGGAATATTTGCTTGATACAGTACCTGAATTCTGCTGCCTTATTGCTAAAGTGCATTAGATGGTAAATATTGTCTGATTTAAATAATTGATGTACAGAGGTTGAGAAATCAGAAGGGTTTTTTTCACTCTTCTGGCCTTCAAAATCAGTAACATCTCTCATGCACATGACCAAATATATCCTAAATACAAAATAGAGAGAAATAATCCTTTTGACAATGTATTCCTTTTATAAAGTTGCATGTGATAAGGGTCAATTTATTATTAATTATTTTTATCATTTACCTGGAATTTTTTATCTACTTCTCATACTTTTTTTCATCGTGTTTTGTTTTTGATATAACTCAAGTGTCACCTTTATATCAAGGTCATTCAATCTTCTAAGCTTCAGATATTTAAGCACAAATATATTTTTGTTGCCATTGATTTCCTGGAAAGTTTTAATGTGGAAGTTGTTGGAAGATCAATATTTAGTGGTTTTGGCTTTAGTAGGAATCTCCTTAGAATGATTTTTAATGTGAGGATCATCTGAAAATACTCTGAGAAGAAAAGTTGTGTTAGTTTTAACCAGCACCTGAGAAAGACTGAACTGATCCTTCAAAAGGGAAGAAATACGGCACCAAAATGGAAAAGAATACATGTGGAAACCTCAGGAGACTAAATTTAGGGAAGAAAACCTGTGCTACAGTCAGGCATTTTAATAGACTGTAAAACTGTGGTCTAAAAGGGATATGATCATGAACAGGAAATAGTATTTTGAAAGGAGTATCTCCTCCTGTCTGTTGAAGGAAGGATACGAGGTTACAAACTCTTTACAAGCAACCTAACTTTTTCATAAGTAAACAAAATAGACCTTTATGCTACAGGTGAAAGAAGTATTAACATCAAATTGAAATCCAGGTGGTATTTTTTAAAGCTAGGGTCAATGCTTACGCATTTTATGAGTGTGTGTTCTTTTTTTTTTTTCCTTTTTATTTTGCCTTAGAATTGTATCATGTCACAGATACTATTCTTGTGCTCATGAAATGTGGCATATCAGTACTAGAGACTGAGGCTTTTCCTTATCAATGAAACAAGGTACATTGAGAACACTTCCTCATTCAAAGCAATTCCTATTGCTTGAATGTTATAAATCTCATGCTTTGAAGCCAGATTAGTTCCTTGTCCACACACAGTGCCAGTTTGGTGATCAGAGTTCTTAAAGTATTGGTGAGTTTCTTTAGATATGTACAGTATGTGGGTGCCCATAGGATACATGTTGAAATCAGAACACAGTTGTCATGTAGTAGTTTTGATGACTTCCAATTTGAAGAGCACTGAGTTTAATATGCTGAAAGTGTAAAATCTCTTAATATTTGTTCCATCTCTAGTTCTGAATGCAAGCCAGTAAAATGATGTTAATTTAGCACCATATTCCAATGTGTCTGAACACTGTACTGTGACCCTTTTCACTGTTCAGTAACAGTGTGCTATTTATTCCAGGATGATGTGATGATGCCACAGCGGGTTAGGCTGCAGCACGAAGTTGCCATTCAACACCCAAACAGTGTGAGTACTTTTTTCTGGGGTGTATTTGTGTGTTTTTCTTTTACAGAGTGCCGGATACATCTTTAAAAGGATATGAAAATTTCACAGTAGGGCTGGTGGAGGCAGAGCAATAACCACTGTATTCTTTCCCTTTATTTCAAATCCTTGCTTTGATTTGAATAGTAGCTTTGATTGGAACTTCTTTTCTTCCATTTATTTTCTCTGTTCAGTAAACCAAATCTCATTATGACAGTGATGCTCTTTTTCAAGTAAGAATGTAGGTTTTGCCAATGTACGGAATCTAAAGAAGCCTTTTTTATGTGAAAAGCTTCATAGGATTGGCTACAGCTATGGCTTATTTGGTTTTAATATTTAAGAAACTGTAAATTGTAAGGAATGGATGGATCGTTATTAATAGACTGGCCTAAAGTTAAACTACTATTTCTCCCTATGTCTGTCTTCAAAAGAAGACATTATTAGAATGCCATTCTTTATTCTTGTGAAGTAAACTGTCAAAAACATTCTGTGACATGGTTGTTTTATGATCTGCGTGACTTTGATTTTAAATCAGTGTCTGCGATTAGGGACAGCATGTTTTAGAGAGAGATTGCATCTGTGTTTTATTCACCTGAAGATAATAAATATAAATAATTTGTTATGGCAGGTACTTTATTTGTTAAAGTTACTGCCATAAAGTTACTCCTTTATTAACTAGAAAATGGAGTTTATATTCCTACCAGTTGGTGTTAAGCAAAAAATTGGTTTATTCTTTTCACATCTGACATTTTCTCTTGTGACATTTATTTCAGTGTGGTTTCTGGAAAGGAAAGGTCAACCAACTTCATTTGTCAAGAAGGTATTTCCTGCAGGTCTCTGAACAAAATAGGCAGTTGTAGGATTATCACTCTGTGGGAATCAAACATGTTTTAAACTTTTCCTCCAAAGCACACTTGCTTCAAAGTAAAGATTATTGCAGTTGTTTTGGCTGAGGAATGTCTGCCAAACAACCTGCTGCTTAGTGCTGAGATGTGTACCTGCTCATCATACCACCTGGACTAGGTCTCTATGAAATCTGATAATCCTTACAGTGTAATTTACCACATTATAGTTTAAGTAGCTCCTGAGTAGCAGTTAACCTAATTCACATTTTGAACATAATAAAATGATACTTTGAAAGTTGTTTTTGTTCTGATATCAATCAGTTAATGTAGTTCTGTAGTAAAATGCTAAAAAACCGGTGAGACAAGTTGATCCAGTAAACTTGGTTTACGGAGACAAGTGTTAAGAGCTATCATGTTTCTTGTATGACTTCTGTATCTGTATATTAAGACCTTTTTAATTAGACTAATTTTGACTAAAGTTTGTAGTCTATTTAGAAAATACTTCAACTGTTTTGTTTATATTGTGTTATACTTTAGTGCCTAACAATGTTCTGATGAGCTATGAAGTGACAGTCAAATAAGTAATGAGCACCTGAGTAGACTGAAGAGTATATCTTAATGATTATATCTTCTTCTAAGCAAAGCAAACTTGTTCTTCCCATGCTTGAACTAATCTGAATTTGTGGTTCTATGTTATTGTGGTACTTGTGGTGGGTTGACTTTGGCTGGTCATCAGGTGCCTATTAAGCTGTATCACTATGGGGTCAGGGGAGAAGATAAGATGGAAAATTAAGATGAGGGTCAAAATAAAGGTGGTTTAATAAAGCAAAAGCAAAGGGCATGAGCAGAAGCAAAGGCAAAGATTTATTCTCTGCTTCCCATCAGCAGGTGACGGCCAGCCATTTCTTAGGAAGCTGGGCTTCAGTACATGTAGTGGTTGTTCCAGTAGACAAACATTGTAATAACAAATGCCCCTCCTCCTCCTTCTTTCTCTTAGCTTTTATTGCTGAGCAGATATCATATGATCTGGAGTATCCCTGTAGTCAGTCTGTGTCAGCTGTTCTGGCAGTGTCCTCTCCCAGGATCTTATTCACCCCCAGCCTACTGGGGCGGAGGGAATGTTGCAGAGACAGGCCTGATGCTGTGGAGCAGTGCTCAGCAGTAGCCAAAACAGTGGTGTGTTATCAACACCTTGCTAGCTACACAACACAGCATTAGGAGGGCTGCTGTGGGGAAAGTTAACTCCATCTCAGCCAGACCCAATGCGCAAAGCTTAACTTGAGCTTTGTGCTTTACTAAATAGAACAGCCAAAGTCAGTTTGATTTAGTGTGGGAAATAAGGGTTTCCACCTTTTGGTTATCTGACATGCTAGTACCTAAAAGCTTCAGTTTAGGAAAGTGTAAAAATTCTCAGAAATGCAGAGAAAGGCCCGTGATGTTAAAGCTTAAGAAAAATGGTAGATGTGTATCTCCCACATCTGGCAGAGAGGAGCCTCTAGGGATGCTGGGGAGGGACTCTTCATTAAGGGATCGTAGTGACAGGACAAGGGGTAACGGGTTAAAACGTAAACAGGGGAAGTTTAGGTTGGATCTAAGGAAGAAGTTCTTTACTGTGAGGGTGGTGAGGCACTGGAATGGGTTGCCCAGGGAAGCTGTGAATGCTCCATCCCTGGCAGTGTTCAAGGCCAGGTCGGACAAAGCCTTGGGTGACATGGTTTAGTGCGAGGTGTCCCTGCCCATGGCAGGAGGGTTGGAACTGGATGATCTTAAGGTCCTTTTCAACCCTAACTATTCTGTGATTCTATAGCACATCTGGCTGAAGTCTGCATCATGCCACCACTTTCAACATTGTCCTGAATTGGAGGGTTTTCTCACAGCTTTTTGGACAAGGACCTTGGCTTTCCTAATTTTTCTTTTCTTTAAACTTCTACTGGTTTTTATTTTCTATCATTTCTTGCCTTACATTGTTGACTTTTATGTGTAGAGTTTCCTTCTTTATTTTTGAATTCTACCAAGGCAAAAATTGATGTGTTTGAATTGAATGGAACATGTTTTCCATTTTAAAAATATAGTAAATGTTTGTAATGCCTGTGTGAATTGTATCATCTGGTTTAATGTTGTATTTTAACAACTCTAATTCAAAGGCTTGAAAGAAGAAATGGGAACATATCCAGCTGTTCCTGATGAGCAAAGAGATCAGTTTGGTCCAAAGCCCTCCAGTAGTTCTGACACAATTTGAATTTGAGAGAAGCTGACCTTCTGGCCACAAATCTACTGACCACTGTCAGTGTGGGCTGCTATTAAAAGAATGATCTCTACTGTCCTCAAGAATAATTGTGCCATTGAATTTTCTGCCCTTAGAAGATGGTTGGGGATGTTTGAATGAAGTTCCATTCTGTAGCTGGAAGTCCTGACCCTAGCTTCAGTCAGTATGATAAACCAAAGTAGGTGGAGGGAGAAAAATAAGCAGAAGCTTGAGCAATGCCTGTGAAGCAGTGAGCTTTTTTGGTTTGTTCCTGAAATTCTAATTTGCAGACTTGGACTTTCCACTGTTTTGCAACTGCTTCTGACCTGGATCTTTGACTTTCTGTAGTTTCTGTGTACTTTCAGAAATCTTGTTCCTAATGCCAGCCTTGCTGGCTGTTACCGAGAGCCAGATTTGAAGACTGGTATTCCCAGTGGGCTCTAATACTGAAGGCTTCAGTCTACTGTCATAGATTTAAGAGTAAGAAAAGTCTCAAACTTTCTCCACCAAGAGAAACCTTTATCCAGATCTTAACTAATCCCTGAGGTTCTTCCTCTTTCATGTTATTCCTAAATGCAGATTGCCTTACCCTGACTTGAAGCCTGGTTGCTAAACGGTGGAACCAAAAATACCAGATGCTTTTGGAATGACTCCCCAACCAGCTCTTCAAAGCAAGAGCTTGCCCTCAGGTTTGGGTACTGGAATATGACAGGGGTAACAGTGCAGCAGCACGAATGAAATGCAGTCTTGTCTCCTGTATTATAGGATGATGCTTTAAAGAGCAAGATCAGATTATTTTTTTCTCTTTGAAGTTGTTCTTGTCTGAAAGACTTTAACAAAAAATTGGAGGATGGAATTGTTCCGTTGTTGGTAACATCGGTAACTGTAACAGCGTGGAGGATTTTGGATCTTTAAGACAAATTACTAATACATTTTGATTTTACTAAATGCAGCTCTCTAAGACCACCGTCCTCTTGTCCTCTGGGGACTATTTAATGTTATGTCCAAGTCCTGCTGACAAGGATTATATAAACAGGGCACTCTTGGAAGACACCAGGTTTTCAGACTTTGCCTGTTTATACCCTGTATGTGAACTCTAGAGCTCTGCTAGCTCAATGTGGTTACCTGCTTTTAACAGTTTGGAACCTCAGGGACATGGTACTGTCGATCAATAATATATCTACCCGTCTTTTGACACTGGTTGCCTGTTGCACATGTGCACTATGTTACGGCACATACAAGCGTGCCTTCAAATTGCTTATGCTGTAATCAGATCAGGAATGACTTTGTGCTAGAGAATGAACAACTGTTACTAAAATTTCTCGCTCTTGTCTGTGTTTATCCCTAGAAGCAGCATCTATCGCATTTACCTGGGATAAGCCAGGTGTTCCCTATTTACTAACCACAAATCATGTATGCTTTGTTGGCAGCTAATGAGTGGGAAGATTCCAGATCACATTTCTCTTAATTCTGAAAAAATCAGGCTTTCATATCTTTAATTATATTCATGTTCCTCTGGAGGAGATCCCACTTTGTGTACGTACTAGTGTTGTATTGAGCAAGGCTTCTGAGTTTGGAGTAGCCCAGGAAATTATTTCCCAGACCACATACACACACATGCTGCAGTCTTCTTTGAGCAGGGTAGTACCCTTTAAGAACTTCCAAAGGTTTTTGTTTCAGGGAGAGAGGAGATACTGAGCAGCATCTGTTCCCAGGTTGTCTGCTGGCACAGGGCTTGCATCAGGACCTGCTATGGGCGTGCTGAGGTGAAATGGCTGCATATGGTATGAGTACACCCTAGGAGAGCTAGAGTAGCATTAAAGAACTTCTCTAGAATGTGCTTCATTCCTGAGCTGCTGAGGTACGTGGCTGTGCACTGCAGAGACACTGTGCCATTATGGAGCCTTTAAAGATAGTGCAGCACTTGGAATACTTCTCCAGATTTTCTTTTTCCTATGGATTCCAGATACTGGATGTAGACTAGAAAGCAGCTGAAATGAGAATACTCAGAAACCGCTGTTTTCCTCATCTGTCTTGCAGCAATCCCGAATATTTTTTGGACAGCACACTGTCTGCTGGGCAAGGTGTTACTTTATTCTTCCTCTCACCACTATTTAATTTGAATATCTGTGTGCCCCCATAATATGACTCTGCATGTGAGCAGCATCTGGTTTAAAACTTCTGTATCTCATTTCTTTCTGCAGAATTGCTTAGGAAAGCTAAGCTCTTTCTCACTGTCTCCCACATCTTCCCAACGGCTGGAGTTAAACTGTGGACAATGGATATAAAGAACATTTTCCTTTTGTTTTTACTGGTGAATAAGAGGTGAATCTGTACCAGTGTCAGAACAAACACCTTTCTTTTGCAGTACAACTGCTAGTCTCTTTCTCAAACATGTAGGATATCTATGCATAGGATAGAACACTGAAGTATGACCATTTACATTTCTTCAATGAGAAATTCTCTGTTTTGCATCTGTAAAGAAAATTCGTGGCATATTCTGTAGCCTGAACTCCGTTCAAGATCTGCAATGCCTGAAGCTATTTTAATCTATTGCTTTATCTGACTATGTTAACCAACTCTGCATATCTTTGATGGTTAAAATGACTCTGAGGTAAGAGATTGGATGGAGTGAACTTGAACAATGCATGGCCCTGATAGTTTACAGGCCTGTTCATCTGCCTCTGGGAGAGCTGTAAACAAATGTTGCACAATCACCAAATGAATTGGAGACATGAACAAATGAATGAGCTGAGCTTGAGCCTTCTTTAAAGCACAACTCCAGGCCAAGGGCACTGCACGGCTTTCCTTCACCCCCACTGAAGCTCACAAATTAACTACCCTTAAAATCGAGTTTGGTTTGTTTTTTTCTTTTGGTCTGGACACATACATTTATTGATTTCAAAAGATACGGGCTAACAGAGAAGTTCTTGAGTATTGTCAGCGTCTCCTCTGCCATTCTACTTGCCTAGACCTGTTACACATTTCTGTTATGTGTTAAAAAGATTGTTTTCCTCCCCATTTGTCTCACCTATTGCTTATTGAGTGCTAGTTTGAATCATCTCACTTTCTCTTTTTTTGTTACTAAAATGATCAGATTCTGTTAATTCTTCATTGACTTAAATCAATATCTGAAATCGACAGTAAAGATTTTCTTACTTGGAACAGAAAGAGTACAATAATATGAGTAGATCCTCTTACAGGTATAATTAAAATGAAGTTTTAGTGATACATGAAGTAGGCATCCGCATGGAACAGAACTTTTAACATCTGCATTCCGAGTGTTTGTGTGTCTGACATAGTTATGAGATTGCTGCTTTTTCAAAATACCTAAAAATTGATGTTTCAACTGTTTTTGCATTGGCAAGAGGCAGAGTTTTTTATATGAATTAGTCCATGAGAGGAGTTCTGTGGGAATGGTTTAACAAATCTTGAGCTTTGTTTTGTTCTAAGTATACAAAGGTTAATAGACATTCTTGTATCGTCTGTTGGTGAGTTCCATATTTTAGATCTAGTTGTCCTTGGAGGGAGGGAGGTAATTCTAGGTAGTCTGGACCACTTCCCATAGACTGTCTTGCATATCAGAGCAGCTCTTTACTGCAGACTGTGCGCTGATTGTTTTGTATACAAAGCGAGCAATGAATGTAAATAGGGTATTTAAGTGATTTGTTTTGCTGAGTAGTTATTATGTACTCAACTAGTGGAAAGAACATCCAAACAAGTGTTTCCGACTCATCTCAGGTGTGTAACTGCACGTGGAGAGACTCTTGTGGTATAATTCCAGTGCAGCATCACTCACTAGGACACTGGCTTGTGCAACAGAAACTTTTCCATGTAGCCTTTTGCTGAGCAGCTGTGCCGTCATGTATCACATTAATGTGGTAGGGATTTTTTTGTTGTTCCTGCTTATTATCACAAGTCTGGAATAAAGGCAGAAGATTGTTCTGTCTGTCTTGTGCCAGGCCTGGCTGCTCCATGATGAAAGGGAGCAGAAGATAAAAAAAATTGGGAAGAAAAATAAAGACGGGGGCCACCTTATGCATTGGCAGTCAACAGTAGCACTTTGGGAATACTGGCAGTCCTCAGTGGGTAGTGATTTTTACATTCCACATACCAATGGAGTTGGGTCACCTCTGAAAGATCTTAAAGCCTTTTGTTTGCTGTATCTTCTTATTAGTCTAATGTTAGAGCAGTCCTGAAAATAAGAGATTACCTTTCAGACTACATGCTGTGCTTCCTCCTGTGTGCTTTCTCTTGGGAGTCAAAACTGTTATTATGCAGTCTGGTAATTACATTGCATTTAGGCATGGATTTATTCTATCTAATGAACAAGCTAGCCTTGTTTGTATGGGTAGAGCTAGCAAAAGTGAGGTAATGCATGTCTGCTATACCTACGACTTGTTCTTAAAATAGTCTTTTATTACATAGTACAAATCGGAATACATACTCCAAAACTTGTATGGAATTTCATGTAATTGCACGTGGTGGAATTAAATGAAACTGAGAACCATGCAGAGGACCAGTTTATTAGATGTTTTGTTGTCCTAGTGGAGTTACAAGTCTTTCAATAAGAAGTGACCTGAAGTCTAAATGTGTTCATGAACTATTTGGCATATTTGGATCACGTGATGCTGCACAGTGAAAAAAAAAGTCCTATATTAGGAGTATTTCTTCATGGAGGATTGTTAGCAGAGATAATTTTACTGCATCTGAAAACTCTAGCTCTGATTAGAGCAGTGCTTAACCCTAGCTAGTATTTCCTGCCTTACAACAGTATTAGAAGGGCTTGTATCTGCTCTCACAGCAACTTTACAGCTTCTGATCACCTGGAACACAGCAGACTGAGATTATATTTGCCTATAAAAGACTTACTCTCAGGAGCTTTAGATCAGGTCTTGTTTAACTGAAGTACTGTGATGCAATGGACAAGGACTTCAGTTAGAAGTGAGAAGATGCAAATCTGCCCCTAAAGTGGCTTTGCCATTCCTCATCCACTATTTAAGGAAGTGGTCAACAGCATTGTTCTGTAGTCTGAGCCTTTATTCCTGAGGGATTTTATTACCTTTTCTCTACTTAAATTATTGCAGTGTTTTAGTCTGGACTTTAAATATAGGTAAGTAGTATCTTTTA
The DNA here is from genome assembly GCF_033783945.1 of Neopsephotus bourkii. Classification (NCBI taxonomy): domain Eukaryota; kingdom Metazoa; phylum Chordata; class Aves; order Psittaciformes; family Psittacidae; genus Neopsephotus; species Neopsephotus bourkii. The sequence goes on from NW_026902223.1 coordinate 8,095,258, forward strand.
TCTAATTTTTCAGGTGTGAAAGGATAATAAGCATAGGTGAAGCTTTACTAAACTGTCATTAAACATAACCACATAATGGTGAAATATTCCCTCTCTGTTCAGTGTAATAGAAAAGTTCCTCCATTTAACTTCTTTGCAACAAGTTAATGGTTGCGGATGACCTTCCCTGATTCTGTGTCTTCTACTGAAGTCCAGGTTTTACCAATCTCCCTTTGTCTTGCAGTTGCTGCATATAACCAAGCAGATTTCTTTTTGATAAATGCTTTTATTTTGGATGTGAAATTGATTAAAATCTTTTGTGCAGAAATTAAATAATTGTTGTTTCTGCTTAGTTGATTTGCATCAGCTCTCCTTCTGTCTCCTTACTCAGCACGTTTGAGACAGATCAGTGTGTGTTGCCCAGGCACGTCCTAGCAAGCAGTGCCTGACTTTAGCTTTAATGTAAGCATTAACTCATAGAACAGGGACATGGTTTAACCCCAGCCAACAACTAAGTACCATGCTTGCTTGCTTACTTGCCACACCCTCCTCAGGACAATTAAAGATAAATCAATTGGATACTGGCATGTCTTGAAAGAGAGATGAACAGATCAAATTTGTTTGTTTAATCTGTTAGTAGGAATATGCTCCACTAAATAGGAGCTGAGTAGGTCTGAGGAGGCTGTGGTCCATCTTTGGTATGGATAGAGGGAAAAATGAGGTGGTATTCCCAAGGTGGTTACCTAAAACTGTCAATTGTCCAAAACCAGTTTATTGTTGATGGAGGAAGAAAAAATGTCCAGTGAAATATTTTCATGAACTAGTCTAGCTGTTCTGGTCATTAGAACTTTACTACTCAGTCCTGTATACTGCACATCATAAACAAACTACAAGTCTCTCACATTTTTCTCCAGCCTGTGGAAAATGTAACTTTAAGGCTCTCCCATATAGATGCTTACAAAAATATCTACGTTTGTGACTTTGGGAAATGGTCATTAAAGATTTTAAAGTTATTTGTAATATTTCAGTAATCTTCTTTTGGTATGGAGGGTAGAAACTAGAGCAGCAGATGTGTGCAGGTTTTGTTCTGAAGTGACAGTGATGTGTAAGAGGAGAAAACATGGTGCCTTTCCCTTTTTCTGCGTTGAATAATATGAAATCCTTTGTTTGACAATGTGAGAGTATAATTTTTATGGTGGTTTTCATTAATTGGGCCCTTCCATGTTTATCACCCAGATCTGGAATTCAGCTGTATCTTTGCTTTTTATTAGGCAGCTTCCTTAAAGATTCTTTTTACTTTGGTATTTCTGGAAAACCACAGTGCATTTCAAAGTCACAATGTCAGTTTAAGTCTGTTCTACGTTTAGTCAAATATCCCAAATGAGAAACATCCCAACGTACATAAGTTTGTAATTAAATTTGTGTTTAATACGGCCTCCACATGCCAATAATCCCGTCAAACAATTATGATTACTTGAGCTTGATATTCACAAATGTCTGATTATAACCTGAACTTCCAGAACATTTAATTTTAAAAACTATGTCTGAAGCCTAAAATGGTTGAAAATCAAGGTCTCTTCTCCCTTGTGTTTCGATAATTTGCTGTGATGCTAACTGTTATTAATTCAGTCCATATTATGTGGAGATATAGACACAAGAGAAATTGGGTTTAAAATAGAAATTGTGCAAATATAGTGCTCTTTTTGACTATTCTTAAACTTTATGCAAAGGACTGGTTCTGTAAGTATCTTGACAGGATGCATCAAATTCAAACTGCATGTGCACTGACCTGGATAGAGAGGTTTGAGCCCTTAGATCTTGTTTGTCCCAGAGTTTGAATGACAGCATCTGAGTCCTGGTGCTTTTTTCTACCTAAGCTACTTATCAGTATAATGGGGTTTACTCATTTACCTTCAAAAAGGACTTCTGAAACTCATTTAATTTGCTGTAATATCTACAGATTTGCTGTACTATATATTCAGTGATACTTACTTGAGGTTTTACCAGAAATGTCATGTTTGTACTGCATGATTTCATAGGCACAACATCCTTTTTAAGTGCAAGTGTGGTGTGATGCTCAGCCGTGCTCATTCTGATTACACCACTTGACTTCTTGGTTTTCATATAAGTTCACTAAAGAGAATTCAGACTACTTTGCTTTTTAATTACTCCCTTTTTTAGGTGCTGAAAATAAACGTGTAACATCCTATCGTGGACTTCGAACTTGAACCAGGGCCAAGTAGAATGAACATTTTACAGGTGTTCTTAAGAATGGATTGCTACAAGATAAGAACATCTGTGGAAATGGATATTCATCTGACCTAAAGGATTGTCTGGGGAGTCAGCACTATCAATTTGTTCTATAACTTTTAAAACATGCTTTAAATACACTTGGGTGTGTTTTGTATCTTTACACCTAATGCAGATTACCTCACTGGATTCATGTGTTTTGAAGAACACTGTTTCCTCCATTGGAAATGAAGGGGAGAAGAAATACATTTTACTACCTTATTCCCACCAGTATATAATTTTGGAAAGATTTTAACAACGTAAAAATACTCCTTCCATTTATTTTTCCTTTTTTTGGTTACTTTAAATGATGATCACAACATCAGTCTTAAATCCACTTGTATCGTCAGTCATTTCAGTGTTTTGCTGCATTAAAAAATAAAAGCTCGTGGGCCTCTGGACAAAATATAATTTACATAAAATCTTCCAGTATTTGTAACAACTTAAATATCAAGTCTTACTTTTTAGCAAGGTCAAAATCCAAAATGCTAATTTTTGGAATAAGATCTGCTTAGCATGTTTCTGATTGATTAAAGCAGATGTTCTTAGTTATTGTGATCACCGTGTACTTGTCTGGAAACCCAATGTAAAGGGTGCTCAGTAGACTGCTGTATTTTGTAAACTTCTGTCTTTTACTTAACTGTGTGAAGGAACAAATTAATGTAAGTGCAATCTCTTGTTCACATTTAATTAAAATGAGAGAAACAATGCTGTTACCATTGGTTGAATATCTTGTCCAGTACTTCAATATTTTAATGGTTAAATCTTAGCTTTACAATCATGCTGGTTCATGTAATAAAGTTCTGGCTCTTCTGAGTAAATGACAAAAAAAGGCTTATGGAAGATTGTATTCATCAAGATTTCTGTGGGAAACGGGTGATCTGAGGAGATAATGCTGAGTCACAGCCGTGCAATTAAAAAATGATGCTGCAAGCACTATTTCATAAGTCTACTTGAAAAGCAACCCTGGACCATCTCAATGAATTGCTGTTTTTGTGGAAGATTTCTCCTTGGCTCTTCCAGTAAACATAGCAGGGATGTTTGGTGGTGCTGTACTGCACCCGTATCTACAGCTTTGCTGCTCTTTTAGACATTATGTGAACGTATGGGATAATAACGGTGGCTGTATGTACCCTAGGAAGAAAATGAAAACATCTATAGAGAATTTTACAACAAAATAATTTTTTAAATATTACCCGAATGAAAACAAAGGAATTTAATGCAGAGGGAAGATGGAAAGAAACATTTTTCTCCCTCCTTGCAAGTTTTCTCCTGAATTTCAGGATGTGTTTGCAGTGTCGCATTAGTTGAGGGTGGTGTGTGTATGTGTGGAAATTACTACAACAATAGAAGTAGGGTTTGGAGGCAGCACAAGTGCCATCTGCCTTTCCTTTATACATCAGGATACAGGTGTGATTAACAGAAGCTGTTCTTAAACATTCAGGATAAGGTAAATGTTCCTATTAGCTTTTTTTTTGGTTAGGAAATGTCCCTCTGTACTCATAAGCAGGCATAGTGGGGGGGGGGGGGAAGGTGTCACGCACTAGAGAGAATCCTTCACAGTTATTTGAATAGTGTTTCTTCTCATGGAACTTTATCTAAGATCAGATGTTAAGATACTTCTAATTAAAGCTTTACTGTGTAGTTAATAACATTCCCTTCCAGGAGGTTTATGTCACTTCTGAGATGCAACTCGACACTGCACACTCCTCCCCAGTGTGTAGAAAGCTTTGTACTTTATAGAACATTTGAAAGTCGCATTTCATTTAATATTGTAAGTTGAGGAAAGCAATTTATTTTGTAAAGGAAAGATGTGGGGTTTTCCTTGCTGAAAATGCAGAATTTTCCAATACCTGCTTCAATATCATGATTGGAGACCAGTTAAGTTTTCATCTTCATTTCCTTTTTAGAACAACAGGAGGGTTCCGCCCCATAGGCTGTCTCCTGAATGAGAAAGATTCTTGCTAGAGGAAGTTTTAGTGATTAAAACACAAAACCAGACCCCAAAAAGCCACATCTGCAGAAAGCATTGTTTTTCATGGGTTTTAGTTACTGTCAACTCATTTAATCTTTGCTTCCTCTCACCCACTTCCTTTTCCATTAATCTGTGCAAGGGAAAACATAACCCCCTACAATTATGAATATAAGAAGTATCTTTACCTGAATATCGCATTTAAAATCAAACACTAGTGAAAAGTTGGAACAAATTACAGCATGGGAGCAGATGACTGATGTTGCTGCTACACATATTTCTAATATGGAGAGTTTCTTGTATCTTCTGGAAGTTTGAATGGTTATAAAATAGGTCAGAAAGGCTTTTATCAAAATATTTTAAAGCTTATGAAAGAAGCAACAGTAAAATAACCTTTCACTTCAATTTAAAAGCTATAAGGAAATAGTTAAGTGACTATAAAAGCTCTGTGAGACATGAAAGAAGTAGGAAACGGTGTGCACTTGCTTCTGATGCCCCACCTTACACAGGGGAACTGGAGGAAGCTGTTCGTACTCTAAATGATCCTGGGTTTGATTGGATGAAATAAGCTGGTTAAATGAGCTGTGCTTTACAGAAGTTCTGTCAAAGGCTCAGGTACAGTTACTCTACACTGGTGATGTTTATCTTGCAACCATATAAGTTAAGAATCCCAGCCATGAGTCAGAGTCCCATTGGGAGAGGAATGGTACAGCCAAAGAGCGGAAGGGTGTGGAATTTTTTTGGCTGAGCATCTAAGTTGCATAATGACAGTGTTAAGCTTTGTCTGTAAGACATGTCTCTGAAGATGATGCTAAAGCAGTCTGGAGTGGTGTTGGTTCTGAAAATGAAAAGTAAGCAAGGGTGTCTGTGCACTGTGCAAACCATTTTGCTGTTAGCATAGAGGGAAGTGTGAATATTTCACTTACAAAGTATTAACTTTTAATAGAACTTTGTAGTTCTATTTCTGGGGTGTTGCAGCTGTTTCAGTAACACACAATTCTACTCTTCAGTTTGTTTTGCTGTGATAATCATTCTAAGTAAAGAATGTGGTTAAATGATTTTTTAGGATACCATCTTCTGCAGGAGGGAGATCCTTGCTTTTATGTGCCCTGCTCTTGAGTTTGGTCCATCTGTGGAAGCCTTACAAAAGACCACTAAGAACATCACCTATGGTTCTGTGTTCCTTTGCTTCTAGAGAAATGAATTACCAGGTGGTTGTTGTGGGTTTGGTTTTCAGGTGAGGAAGAGGAATGAAGAGAGCAGTTCAAATTGCTTGTGAAAGAATAGATTTTAGGAATAATTAGAAAGTCTTCAGAAAAAAAATGCTGTAGTTAGATAAATAAAATAAGGTCTGTGGATAAATAAAGTCTGTAGATAGCATATTCAGGTAATCATAAGAAAACCAAAATTTAAAGCCACCACTATGGAAGATGTTTTAGTAAAGTTGTAAATGTATTAATCCCACTCTTCCTCTCTGTCTTCCTTTAATTCCATATATGAAACAAGTATAGGATTGCTAAGTATATTATGATATTTAATTGTCTAGATAATATGCTTGCCTATTCAGTGTGTAAAAAAAAAACCAAATTAGAGTGAAATCTTAACCTCATCTTCATATTAACTTCATTGGAGCCATTTCATTTGTCAGTAATGCCTGCCTGCTGAGCTCAGACCAGAAAAGAATAAAAATAGACAAAGGTACCAGGGAGAAGGTATGAGATGCTAAATAGAGGAATGAGGACATTAGTATGCACGTGGAGTCTCAGTGTTTCTCTAAGTTCCATTTTGCATTGTCTGCATTTTTCCAGAAAGCAGCCTTTTCTCACATTAATTCTCAGCACTGGTTTTATTCTTCTTCCTTTTTAGTGTTCATTGATGTTAGAGTAGAGCATCATAACACTTTGCTAGGGGTTGCAGAATGGAGGTTTCAAGGACCAGGAGTCACCAACTGTGTCCTGTTTGGTCATGGAAGAGAAATGCTTTGCTCTGGAGATGGGTTTAAACAACAACCTTTTGCCATCAATTCCAATAAAACAACATTTCAGCTTGATGCCATGAACCTTTAGGTGTTCAGTGTGCTGCTAAAGAGACTTTGAATTGCAACAATAGAAGGGTTGCCCTCGTGATTATTCATTGGACTAGGTAAAAAAATGTAAGTTGTTTCTTGAAACATTGAGCTATTCTCACGTTCTTAAATCAGAGGCTAATCCTGTCATTTTCTTCTTTATTTCTTTATATATAAAAAAAAGTGCATCTTTTTATTTTTTCCTGTGTGAATATCTTATACTGGTTTTACCATTGTTCTAAATGTTAGTTTGAGCCCTGCTGTAGAAATAAAAATTGCTGTGTACAAAAGAGGCTCTTTTTAAAACCTATTTTTGTATTTGATCAGTGTGTTTGTCTATGAGGCTCTAGATTGTTATGCTCTCACTCTGTCTTGCTGTAAGGCATGTCAGTTGGTGAAGGAGTTTGGAAAGTTATGCTAACAAGGGTTCTGTCCCAAATTATGGTGAAATTCAATGTAACCCATTGTTTTTTTTCTGTTCTGGATTTAGATCAGTGCAATAATAGTAATTCCTAAATCACCTTTTTTTATTTGATGAGTACTTTTTTCCTAATTATAGTGGTTTCAATTCCAAAAGCCTGAAAGTACTTCAAGACCTACATACAATAAATACAGAATCATTTTTACAAGACAAAATTCAGAGAAGTAAATTGGAGCATGGAATAGTCTATACGGCTATATGGGAAGAGGTGGAAATGCTGGCTAAGAGTCTAAGTCCAATTCTGGAGGTTACAGGAAGTGATGGATGTTACAGAAAAGAGCTCTCAGGACCCAACTGAATAGCAGTTATTCTGTCTGGCTTCACCTCTCCTTGAGTGGATGGACAGATAATTGATCAACTCCATTGGGTTTTCTCTGGAAGCATAAGGAGTTGAGATTTGAACCAATTGTTCTGTGGGCTTTAGGGAACTGCAGTCCTTTAGCTGAGCACCTGGATTCCGCATCTTTTTTAGATTGCATAAACTGTCAATAGCTTTGTGAAAATGGTCAGATTGGTCAGAAATTAATATAAAAATAAGAAACTCCATCTATTTCTCATTTCAATGTCAAGTTGCATAGAAAGAGACGACTGCACTTACTACTTGGCTCTAATTGAAAATGGCTTTTTTCTCTATTACCTTGTGAAAGCTGTTTCTGATTCTGTGTTCAGCTTAGGCTGTGACTATTTGAATAAAGAATCTGTTCTATATTGTATTGTTATGGAATAGCTTTTGAGAAAGAAGTGCTGTGTAATTTTCACATTTGGACTTTTGTGCATCATTTTGTAAAGTGTCTTTGTAAGTTATAGAAACCTAGAACATGCAAGAGAAGGTTAAAGAGGCCTTGGTTAATGAAGACTAACGATTTCTGTATATAGTTCTCTTAAATAAAAATCATCCTCACAGAACAGGATATATGTACATTGACATGACTTCTGTGAAGTTTTTGTGTCTGTGGCATGCCTTCTTTACAAATGATACTAAGTTTAAAGCAATTCTGGTTTCAGTTTCTGAGAATGTCTTAGTATTACTTAACTCTAATTCAGCAGAAAGTCAGTATGAGGATTGAAGTTATTCATAGTAATTCATAGTTCTCATGGAGGAGAAATTTCATAGTTAGAGATATTTTTTTTGTTCTTTAGGATGAGCAAATCATGGTTTCTTTTTTTACATGTCCTGTATTTTGATTGTATTTAATCAAACTCTAAATTGTGATGTTTCATTGCCAGCAGTCGCCCAGCAAGATCTCTTCATGGTGTTTTTGTTACCACATCAAAAGTATTCATAACTGCACGTGCAGAATTCTAGCCTGACTGCTTACATCTGTGCGGGGTTTAAAGCTCTGTAAATAGAGATACCTGAAAGATTTAAACTTGCTGTGCTCAGTGTGTACATTTACATTACTTATGAATGCTTAGGGTGGAAAATAAACCAAATAAGTTTTCCACAGCCTTCTTGAGTAGATTTTCATTCTCTCAAATTCTTGTTCAGAAATGCTAATGCCTACCTTTTGGTGTTAAATCTCAGTGAATGAACATATCCTCAACAGGAAGTACTCATCAAAGTCTGAAAGAGAAATAGACAGTTAGAGGAGTACATTAGTTGGTATAAAACAGTATCAGCTTACTTTGCATGTGTAACTGAATCCTGTACTACCCTGAAGGTTTAGGATAGATTGCAGACCATCAGGAGTAGCAAGTAGCAGAGTTCTGTGTAGTCACATTCCTCCAGTTGTCCTTGGCTTCTTCCTTGTCTAACCAGAGACTTGTTGAGTAAACATTTTGCGTTTGTATGAAATTGCATTAATATGTGTCTGTGCAGTTACAGATAGTATGAAATCCCTTTCTCATTCTGTTTTATGCATATTGGAAGCCATTTATTATGCCAGTAGATGTTAAGAATATTAAAATTCATATTTTGCATTCTGAATGTCTGGATCTTTGAAAGTCTGTAGCTACTTAATGTTTGAGCAGAGCAACTGTGCTGTATTATACTACATTATATTATATTGTATTATAAACATAGAAGAGGGCTAATATGGACTGTATAGATAATCTTAACTCTTGGAGTTCCTGTGTTTTGAATGCTTATTTTATGATCTTGTTTTGTTGCTGTTTGCTTTAGATTGTTGGTTGCCAAATCAGAAGAGAGCCACCGGAGTCTACTGAACGGTATACTCGTTGGATCAATAGTCTGACTGAAGAACAACTTCTTACACAGGTATTCTTGTTTCAGCTGTGACTGAAATTACAGCGGAAAAATAAAGCAATGGGTTTATTTAGATGGATTTTCGTCAGTCATTAGGAATACTGGATAACTTATATTAAGCATTTATACTTGATAATGTAAGTCTAGTATATCAGGTCAAGATAATACATCAAGTATTATCACTTATATTTAAAGGTTAGTCTTTTCAGTAAATTGATAGTGCATGTGATCATTATGTATGATGACTTCACACTGAGTGAGAATGGAGCTTTCAGCTTTGGGTTTGGAGTAAGCTTCACATTTCTCACTGCTGTCTGTTGTTAAATGCATACACTTCCATCCTCTAATAGTTTAGGTTTTTCATTTTCAAAGGTGTATTTAAATGCAAAAGAAAAACATCTGTCTTGCAAAGGACTTCCCCCTCACCACGGTTAGGTACTGACTACTTCTGTATCTGTTTAAGCTTTTGTAGAGGTCATTTTAAAATAGCAGTTCTTCAGGCATAAAACATTGGGCTCATTATGCATGTTTGTAAGTAAGATGCGTCTTGTGCAACTGAAGATGACAGTTTTGGCATAAAGAAAGGTTGTTTCATTAGGCAGGCAGCCAGTGCTGAGCTAAAAGAGACTTTGGCAAAAACAAGTTAAACTGGGGAAGAAATCAGTCCAGCCTGTGGAAGAATATGTGTGTACTGAGTACTGTAAGAAATCTAATGGAAGGTTAGCAGAAAACATCCCATCAGGCATTAAAATGCAAGTATTTGAGTTTGGTTTTTGTGATGCTACGATAGGAAGACATTTGCTTTTGATTTTCCTGGTTTTAAGTGGCTGAAAAGATTAACATACCCTTGTTTGTTAGACTTCATTGTAAACTATTGTGTTCCCCATTACCCTAACCCCAAAAGACATACTTGAAGGCTCTGGTATGGTCATTGTAACACAAGAAGTAATCTATAGACCTTGTTTTAAATCAGCAGTGTTATTACAGTTCCCTATAATTCACCAAGTGAAAGTAGTTATAGAAGAAGTTATCCATGGAATATTTAGGTTTGTCTCTGAGTATAGCATTAGAAAAAACCCCATCTGAATTTAAACCAGTGAATTTATCTGACTGCAACATCAGGATCAGTGTGTTGTTGAGGAGAAGAGAAAGAAAACCTTGTCCTACACAGTCCATCTAAGTGGCTGCTGGATGGGGTCTTTAATGAGTTAAACTGGAAATTAAAAGAACTGTCCTAGTTTTGAGATTGTTTAAATAGAGATATGCAAAAAGAAAACTGTTCTAAGATGAGAATGTATGTCTTCTGGAAGAGATTATTTAATCTAGTGTTTCTGATAGATACAAATACAGTAACCTGGGAAGTCCCTTGCAATCTTAGGTGCCTACAAATATCTCTTAAAGCCTCACTCAGGCAGCATGTGCAATCCATTATCTTTACATATGATTTAGATTCACACAATTTACAAATAGACAAGGAATTTTGGAAGATAGATTGGGTTTGGAGCTAGAAGGCTGCATAACAGAACTTGTACTACTAGCCCAGGAGCTATTAACAAGATGAGATTTATAAAATCCCATTATTCATGTATTCCTCATTCATTGTCTTAAACCTGTTACCTGTTCTCCACCAAATTTAATGCAGAAATAGAAGTTCCTCAAAGACACTAGATTTCTGAACATTCTGGAAGTGTGAAGCTAGGAGAGCGTACACTGCCCCAGCTGCAAGTCATATGGTCTTAAGCACCACAGAGATTTTAGGTGCCCAATCATGAGACAAGCTTCAGCTGTGGCACAAGTCTGCAGGAAGCCCAGTTCTAACCTGGGGCTACAAGAAGAGCTTGATTTCCAGAGCGGGGCATGGCAGTATACGGCACCTCTCCTGCTTCAGTATTCATTCTTCTCATTAGAAATTCAGGTAGGGTGGTTGTTATTTTTGCTTTTCCTTGACTTAAAGAAGTATGGGGAGGAGAAGGAGGAACTGGAGCATAGAAACTATCTCAGCTGTGCTCTGATAATCGGGGTATAAATTCTGTAAGGTTAGGCCTGATTTGTCCTACTCTTCTACCTCTGAGATACTCTATGTTTTACTCTGGGTGTACTATTTTTAAACTCTCTTCAGTGAATAAGCCCCAAGAAAACTATAATGATGGGCCTTTGCTAATGGATTTGTAGAATCTCTGAGAGGAGCAGTCCTTCAGGGAATTCAGGAAAATTGGCTTTAATTTACAGCATGTTGTCTCCAGCAGTTTCCTGTAGTGAAAGAATGTTCAGCTTTTTTTAGCTGTCTCACAATGCCTGGCTTTTTTTCCAGTTGCATTTCTGTATTGTGCACATGCAACTTATTTGCGCTGTAAATCAGGAACCAAGTAACTGATTTAAACAAAGAAAATAGCCAGTTGTCAAGATCATGTAATCCCCTGTCATAATATTCATGTTATTGATCAATAATATCCTACAGTGTTTGATTGCTTTATGAGACAGTGACTGAAGTCCAGTTTGAAGGAGGTGGGTGGTAGCAAATGTTCCCTTAGGTGGTTGGATGCTTCATGTGCCTTGATGCTGGCTGCTGGTTAAAACACTTGTGTCAATACCGGAGTTTTGGATCAAATGTCCATCCCTGTCCTCATGCTGAGAAGATCATTCAATTCAGAAGGCTTCTAGCATTTTAACTTTTCTCTTCCCTTAGCCATGGCCTCTTGATGCTTACTCATCCATTAAATGTTTCTCTAAACAATTATACTGTAACATTCTAAAGATACTTTATGCTATGCGTGAAATTTTAGAATATATACCCCAGAGAGTTTGGTGGGAGGAAGAGAGTACAAAGAGAGCATAATAATGAGAAAACTACTTTTGAAAGTTTAATATTTGCTTGTTTAAGGTTATATTCTATATAAATGATAAGTGATTAAAACACTTTTATAGGTATAGTAATACAAGCCTTAAAATACATGTATTAGTGTTCTGCTAGACTTGCTATCTTTCTGCCAATAGTTGAAACATATATATATATAATTTTAACTTCTTGGTAAGTGCAGAGCAGTGACAGGTACAGGAAGAAAATGAGCGAACAAATTAAGAGAACTGACTGTTCTGATGTTGGAGTAAGTGGAAAAAATGTAGATTAAAACTAATCCTACAGGATATCCGAGTCTGAATTGTGCTTGAAACATGATTGAAGTGTGATCATGCAGCCCTTCTTGTACGCTGAAAATTCTACTGTGCTGTATAAGTAAAAAGGTCTAAATGGTTTTAAGGTTGGATTAATTCCACAAATATTTATACAAGTAGTTTTTAAGGATTGGTGCTGACTGTTACTAAACCAGCAGAGTTCATATCCATGTCTGTTAAATAACTACTTTAAGTTAGTTTAGTCTCGGAGCCTGTGGAGTATTAAATTCAGCTTGAAGCATAATTCCATCTGACCTACCATTTTTAAGTCCCCAGCGACAAGAGATTTTTCTGCTTTTATATGGTTGTTCATTTAGGAAGCAGATGGCAAGCTTAGAGTGAGAGGAGATGTGAAGATACGAGGAGACTTCTAGAAAGGAGTGGGCCCTATGGTTGGTAAGACTGGACTGTCCTAATTAAGCAAAGGAACAGTCTGAACAGAACATGGTTATTCTGTATGTCTGCTCCACCGGACTGTGTCTGTACTGCTTCCTCATACATGCTGTACTTTGCAGATGATCTCAGAGCTCTTTGTGTTGCAGAAATCTGGAAGCTTTCACAGGTGATCTGTAGTTTTTACCAACAAACTCTCTGGACCACCTGATAGAAGAATGATGATTAACTTGTTAGAGTTTTGTAATACACCCTTTCCCATGCTGTTCCTGTTATATTTAGCTGACAGGTTTAAAAGCTGTGCTTCTCTACCTACTAAGCCTTCCTATATTAGACTTTATTTAACAGTTGATAAAAGTTCATGCTACAAATCAGCATTTACTACAGATACTCACTTTGGAAACAGATCATTTTGCCTGTGTTGGGCATGCAGCTTGCCTTCAAGGCAAGAAGGACCTGATAATGTGGCTGGACCTTTTCCATAAATTCAGTACACTCAGTATTGTATTGTCATTATGTATCTCGCCAGGCAACTTCTTACTGGGGAAAAAGCCAGTAGGAGTAGATTGCACATAGGATGAATTTTTCCATGTGGGCCACGGATTGAATATCTCTGGCTTAAAGCATCTCTCTTGTCTACTTCAGACCAGAAAATTCCATCTTTATTAGTGCTAGGGTTGGTTGTCAAGTCTTGAGGTGGCAATCTGAAAGTGGATATACGTGATGCCTGTTGTCTGGTTGTATTAGTAAAGGCAAAAGCAGGACAGAGGTAAGACTTTCATTACCTTAGAATGAATAGAACATGAAAAGACTGACTGATATCCTCCCCCCCTGTATCTTTGCTACTCTTAATGTCTCACTTTTGTTTGTTGCCTTTCAATAAAAAAGGGACTCAACACATCTTGGGATTTTTTTGACACCATTTCCTTTTCCTTCCCCCATGTTACCTAAGAATTAATAGTGAAGTCCTGATATTTTTCTACTGAACAAAAGAACAGAGGCCGCAAACTGTAATTACAGTAGATTCTCTGGTTTGTATGGGATTAAGCATATACCATATCAGAAAAAACCCCAACTGCTTCCTTTTGTGGTTGATCCTTGATTCATTCTTCTCCAGAGGAGAACAAAGTTTCACAAGCTAGTCAGTGTTTATATTTACATTTGAAAATGCATGTCAAAGGGGTTCGTGGAGTTCTAGGAAGTTTAATGAGAAATGGCTTACCCGCATCTGTGAACTCAAAGCACAATTAGAACTTCCTAGTGAGGCTTTATGTAAAGGCATCTCAAGGTCAGATAGTTTTAAACTTAGAAACAGGTTTGCAGTCGTTCAGAAGTGTATATGGATTTTGCTTTGTGTGTTAGCAATTTTGCATGAGTTTAAAGGGGCATACTGTTAGGGAAAGAGTGTTAAATAATTTGGCTTTTTCCTTTTTGTATATTGTTTGGTAATTTGCATGCTTAAACAAGGCCTGACTGTGGCTCATAATACATTGTAATATTTAAATGTAGCAGAAACATTATAATACAGTATAAAAGCAGCTTGGGAGTACAGGAAGTTTGGCTTTATTCCAAGAAGTTCACGATGAATGCAGTCCTGCAGCATGATGGGTACTTGTATGTCAGAAAAAGCATGCTAAGGTTTTGGTGGACATTGAAATGAAGCAGGTGGGGAAAAGCTCATCTCTGATTTGAGTTGGCATTTGTTCCATTTTAAGTATGAAGCATACCAATATGGAATGCAGCATGTCTGCCTCCTAAAAAGCATTCTTAAGACATTTGATGTAAGAGGTGGACAGGTAATGCCAAGTGTAAAGGGAAACTGTCAAGGTTTATGACTTCAGAAATGGCGAATTTGTTTTCCAAACTATTACCACCATTTATGTATCTTCAGTACTTCTGAAAATCACTTTGTATGATAGGGATGAGAAGTTAAAGTAAAACTGGGACTTGGTTATTAATGCTGGGACGTGGATGGAACCAGCTAATAGCTTCTAGTTTCTGAATGTGCCCCTTGTTCTTGTTTGATCTTCCTTATTTCTCCTGCTGACGTGCTAGCTTCGGGCTTCTCCCATGCCTTTGATAACTTTAGTGTAACAGATAACTTTATGTTACAATGATAAAAAAAAGTGATAACTTTAATGTAACAGATGAGGGACAAAACCCAGATTTTGTTCTAAAATGATATGTGAGATACTGAAGTAGCCCTTTTTCTTTTCCCTTTCAAAACAAAAAGCCTGCTCCACATACAACTTTCCAACCAGTTTAGTGATGTTTATTTTTCAGTTGGTCCTCTGTGAGAGCACAGAGCAGATACACCCTTAACTTCCTGTCATTTTCTTTCTTTGAATTTGAAATCAAAGTGCTGATGCCACAAAAAAAGGGAAATATTTTTACTGTGGCTTTTAGTGTAATAAAAATTACTGATTTCAGACATTTTTACTACAGTACAGCTCTGTATGATAGCCTTATATAAATGAAAAAACATTTGTCTCTTGCAACTTGGCACTGAAGTTTTTCACTTTAAAAACTGTGTATAAGCATAAGTGAAGTACATTCTATTTATCATCGGAAAAAACCTTCCTTTTCTGGTCTCAGCTTTTAGTGATCTAAATACTGGGCCTGATTTTCAGGAGAGGTCAGTAATTTCTATAGCAATTGGAATGGCTGAGTATGGAAGCATCATCTCCCATAACGGACAATAGGTCTAAAGGCCAGTTTGATCTATCAGTCAGGATTCTATTTCTTAATACATTTTTATCCTGAGCTCACTCTGCCATGTTTGACATTGGTCTCTTCAGTAGTTCTTGCTTTTCAGATTTTTTTTATTACTTAAGAAAGCTGAACTTTAAAATACCCCATATCATGTCATAAGTATTAATGATGTATGTTATAGTGTTGTGTTTGAGGCTTTTTTGTCTTTCTGTGTTGTAAAAAGAACGGATTCTAGTCCAGTCCAACAGCTTTTGAGTCTAAGAATCCAGATTTAACAATTAGATTTAATTTTTTGTTTTCCTTAGTGCAAGTGTAACAAACTGGGACATGGGATTTTTTTATTCTCTTTGTACAGCCTTGGCCAAATGGACGGTGATTAGAAGTTCTTGAGCTGAAGTTATGCAGATAGAAAACTAATAGTGAGCTTTTCAGAGTGGTAGCTTGGATCCACTGTAGCTGTGAACAGTGTGTCCTTTCTCATTAAGAAAAGGTATTTGTCTATTCAGTTATTGCAATAACGTGGTCTTAAGGATGATTAGCACATCTAGTTCCTCTAGAAGCAGTGCTTGTGTATGCAGCTCGCATTTTGAGAACTGGAACAATCACATGTAAAGGAGGTGGAGTAGGCATGTGCTTTGTGGTTAGCAGGGGGATAGTCCAGCCCTGGCCCAAACGGAAATCGGAGCAGTTGCAGTGCCTGGGGTGTATAACAAGGAAGGAAATGGTCTTACATCTGGCTTCGAGTGTGACTGTTGGTCCTTTGCCACCTCTCTGGATGAGTTGGTTTCGATGATGTGGGTGGATTTAACCTTTTGCATCACTTGCAATGACTGCTCCCAAGCACAGGAAAAGGCAGCGCAGGAGAAGTGTAAACCCCGCAGTTTCGTACCTTTCAGTGTACAAACATAAAATCTGCGGGAAACAGACAATTCTGGTTGCTGTAAACCAAGTCTGATGGCTTTGTGGCTGCAGCAAGTGACGCTGATTTCTTCAGAGCTACTGAAACACAAAAAGCAAATGTTACCAGGCTTTTTGTTTTTATACAAATTTGAACTATTTTCCGCTCATTTCTGTTGTTGACTTTATTGGTGTAGATATTCAACATGCCAGTCAACATAAAAGATAGATGTTCAGAAAGTTTGTACAATAAAAAGACTTATTTTCAGAAGTATAATTTCTTAGTGTGCCAGGAAGTCTGTATTTATTTGGGGTAATTCTTTGCATACCTGTACCCTAATAATGCAAGAATGAAACAAATATAGTAAGGAACATGAATCTCGGGATTGTGATTACTTTATAAAGAGTTAAAGAGAAATGAAGGCAAGCTGTTGCTGTTGAAAGAATGGTTCAAATTTCACTTAAAATACTGTTTTAATCTTCTATCACTTTGGGGAGTTTATTCTGCCACTAACATCTAAGTAAGTGCATTGTCTATAATTTAGCTGTTAAGCTTGTAGAAATTTGATTGTTTTATCTATCTGATGAGGGATTTGATGCCAGAATATTCTATGGGTTCGCCTGTAGAAAAGGGACATTTGTACCAGCATAGCTCATGGTTACATCTCAATTGCCTACAACTTTTATACACGTATAACCACATCCCTACTAGAGAGCAGCACTACTGTGATTATACTAAAATCTGTACAAGCCTCAGTAGCATAACCATTTCTTACATGAAAGTATTAGTCTTGTGTAACCTGTTGGATGCATGGTAAAGTGAAAGAGCTTTGGGTTGATGTAATACATTACTAATGGTTTTTCATCTTCCTTGTACTCTCTATATCTAGGTCATTTCTTACTGTATAACAGTAAGACTGTATGTATAAACAGTATATATATATAAACAGTATAACACAAAGCAGAATGATGTGACTGATGTGAGTTCAAATCCTAAGTAGTGACTCTTAGGATACACATCCTTTTGCTTTGTTGTTTCTTGGGGGGGTTGTGTTTGTTTTTTTTAAATCGGATTGCAACATGTTGTACAAATGCTCCTTCCATGGCCACTTAGCACAAACAGCTTCTGTTCTAGATTTGCTTGGTGTGCCTCTGTTTTATTATTGTCTCATCTAATGTTCGTGTTCTTTATTCTTGTCTCCATTTGTCACCCGCTGCCCTTTCTAAGCACCCTTGCAGCAGGATTGTGGATGCTCTAGAGGAAGTCATGTCCATGTTTTTGCTAAAAGCTAGTAAAACAGGCCAAGTTTGTCCTTAATAATACATAATGGTGATCCAGATTTTTTTTTTTATATGCCTTAATTGAAATTTATTGTGAACGTCCATGCCAAGCTTCTATTTGTATGAAACACATTGGTTTGACTTTGTGTCAGTCTGGGGGACTTTGGGACTCTATGGCCAGGTCTCACATTCTGTTTCCTTTCTGTGTCTTAAAGTTTTCTGCTGTTTTCCATGGTAGTTTTTTGTATTTGGTTGTTATGGCAGTGAAAGAAGTCAGCAGCTTTCACTTTCTCACTTCATTTTCTTTCATCTCTCCCCCCAGCTAAGTTTGCCTGCTCCCCGGTGCTTCACCAAAGAACCACAAATTCACCACATACTCAATAGCCCATTAATTTTGCAAGGAACAAATTGCTTAGTAGTTTCTAATAAAGAAATGTAACCCCCCATGAGCACAAGAAAGTAGCAGGTTAGTAATCACCTTCATATGCAGGAGAAAACAGCACTGTATCTGTGAAATGCTCTGTTTTGAGTTGAAGTCTCAGGGAAAGGAGATGAATTGGGTCACCAGGGTGACAGTTGCAATTTAAACAAATTTTAATGTTTCTGGGAGAAACCAGACCCTACAAGTCTATAGATGTCTGCTAAGCAGTGCTAAACTAAATGTGCTCATATGCTTTGACACGCTTCATTTAGAGCGCTGCCAGGCCAGAAAGGTGATACTGAACCCAAGCTAGCAAGAAGCAGTCTTACTGTCTCAGCATTTACATAGGGAAAATTGCTGGGAAATTCTCAGCTTTATTGTAATAGAAGCCAAAAAGAGAGATTAAGAAGTGATTGTGGTGGACATGACTATAGCGTATGCTTCAGCAAGACACTAAAAGGACCATGTTTAGCTTTATGCTTCTCACTGTTCTTTTCCTCCTGAGTATTTCTGGGTATTTAAGCTAAAGGAGAAAGAATTTCTTTGTTTCTATTGTTCCGTGTACAGCCAATAGTCTACCTGTGCTGTGTGCAGGAGTCAGTCAAGAAAGCCTTGTCACATTGTGTTCCAGTCCTGGCAACTGTGTGAGAATGACACTGGCAAGTACTCACTCCCCTTGTGATTTGTTCTTCAGTTATTGCTGTTTCCAGTCTTCCACTTCTACTACCCATGAAGAGTAGCATCACTAATGAGTACTGCCAACAGGCCACTGGCAATGCATCCCTGCATCTCCAGCTTTCTCTACTTCTTTTTTTAGCCAGGCATGATGACAATCTAAAATTGTAGTGTGGCCATGTCCCCCAGAGTTTATCCATACCTCTCATAATGGTGCTCTTCTGTAAAACTAAAAAGTTGTGTAAATAAATCTGTGACTGGGAAATAAAAATAAAATAGAGACTGTTAAATTCAAATGCTTGACAGTCTTAGGACCCCTGATGGCTTGCTTGAAAGAGGAAAGTGGAGTTTTCAAGTGATAGTGCTGCTAAGGTATCCTTTCAGCTGAAAATCCAGTCATGTTGAATGTGCCCATTGGTGTATTTAAACCCTCACTTCTCCAGGAGTAAGACATTTGAGTTGAGGTTTGTTGTACTTGGCATGAAGCACAGGAATCACAGATGCCTTGTGTGAAGGTAGCGACTACAGAGCACACACCAATGGACGGCTGCTCCACTTCCTTACAATATTTGAAATCTCAACTGCCAACACTTGCTTGGCCACCTGCTTTTAGAAGGTACCAGTCAGCAACATGAGCTTTTCCTGCCTGCCTGAGTTCCATTTTAATGGCATCTTTCAGAAGGATGCGGATCTCAACCAATGAGCAAACCAGGCTTTCTTAATCTCAGTGTCACATTACCCATGTTTAAAAAGACAAAAACAAACCCAACAACCTTTGGAGTCAGTAGGAGAGATCTTTCTTGTTTTTCTGTCATAAAATTATTCATAGATCTGCCGAGCAGATGTTGACAATTACAAAGAGAACAGAGGCCGGTCTGTGGTCAGCCAGCAAGCTCCATTTCACGTGGGTAGATCAAGGCTCAAGGCAGCAACTATTTCCTGTCAGCATGCTGGGCGACAGCGATAGCAGTTTTTGTGGGCTATAGCCCAGTTAAATTGTACAAAGTCACTTTTGTGAGGCCTTGGTTCTGTCTCTTGGCTGAAAGAATAATGGTACTAGAGGGCTCTGTTCTGCTTTGTAAGGTCTGTGGCTACTCATACAAAGTTGTGGGTTAAAACTCGTAATGGATTTTGTGTTTCTTTGCTAGATGTTTGCCTCCTCCCTTTAGGGAGTGTGTGACAGCTGACCCTTTCATTTACTGCTTCACATTTTCATTCTTTTAGCTTACTCATATTTAAAGCACAATCCCCCACAAATGTTAGTGTATTTTTATTCAAGAACTTAAATAATAGCTATTTCCTGCAATTTAAAAATGATTAATTATTACCCTTTTGCTTTTAAAGCAGTTTTCTTTAAAATCCAGTGGTTGCAGGCGACTTGGGGCATGTCCCCTCTTGACAGCAATGCTTGGCATACTGGTATAAATGGGCATTTTGCAGTGGTTGTTTTAAGTGTAGCTCACTTTGTCTCAGACAGAATGAGGTTGTTGAAGTAATGATGATGCTGATGCCATGTCCAGTGAATTCCTCATTTGCCTCTTTGTTGGTAGAGCTCTATAAATAAACATGTATTAGTGATAGAAAACGAGTAAAATTTTCTTTGGCAAATAAACGATTTTGACTTTCAAGCTGAAGAGGTGAAGGTAGTGCTGGAGGAAGCGTCCCTTGCCCTTTTGGAGACCATGGGAAGGAGAGAATGAACAAAAGTATAGCTTAGGGGAAGGAGAAGAAACTTTGTGGACCTTTTTGCCATGTTCTAGAAACCAAAGATGGTTTCTAGAACTGGAAGTGGCAAAAAAATTTCTGGTGTTCTGCCGTATTTTAAATTAACTCTTTTGTGGCTTTTATAATGAAGCCATGTCCGTGGAACACATTAATGTCAAGTTCCAATGCTTGAGTCTATCATCTTGCTATTTTGTACAATAGAGGGTACTACTGAACACAGATAGAGCTATTTGGTGAGAAAAGGGTCCCTGTGATAAGAATCTGCCATGTTGTGTGTGTGACTCACATCTCGGGTTGCTTGGGCTTTTTTCATCAAGTAGGTAATGTGAACAACTTTAGAATAAAGAGGAAGGAAGAAATTACATGCCTCAGTAGCAAGCATATTTTCTCTAATACTTTAGTTTCAAGTTCTGTTTTAAGGATAGGTGAAGTCCAAAGGCTCCTTTTATAGCAGGATACCAGGTGCAAGCAGCTAGATATAAAGCACAATTCAACTTTCTTTAGTGAAAATCATAGTGAAAATCTGTTTGCTTTCATCTAGTAAAATAGTGGAATGGTTTGTGTTGGGTCAAGTCAGCAGCTTTCCATAGTTATAAGTACAGTTATGAGTAAGCTAGTTACCCTGGCGTGTCGGAAGGCAAAGTGATGGTTGTCTGTCTGACACTGGGACTTATTTGTAGTACTCTCGATGAGTAGCCTCAAGTGCAGTCTTTACTCGGTGTTGAGCTTTTACTAGAGAGGTCTATAAACACAAATAATAAATTTTACAAGGAAGTAAATTTCTTTCTAAACCCATTACTACTTGTAATCTGCTTCACTGGCTATAGATAATTACGTGTGAGCAACTGGCAAAGAGAAGTAGTTTATCTGCCTATTGCAAAACCAGACCCTTATACAGGAACAGTTTCCATAATTGTCTTCCAATATGTATTTTCATTATGCCTGTCTAAATTTGAGCTACTTTACCAAGGAATTATGCCACTGGTCCTCCTATAGTTATCATCTGAGAAAAATCAGAATATGGACAAGACTGTACTACAGATAGGTAGTTGCTTCAGAGATAAAGCAAGGTAACTTTACCAGAAACTGAGTTGTACAGACAAGTCTGAAAGCATAACCAAAGAATCTTTAGTCATTATTTCAGCTTCCTGTAGCTCTGAAAGGCATGAAGGACTTCATTAATCTTAGTGCAGGGGGAGGAGAATGGGGGGATCACTCTGACAATACTTGAAACAATTCTTCCACTTCTGCTAAAAGCAAGTCTATGTGGCCTTAGCTGTAGTCATGAATAGGCTACAGAACTGTCTTAACATGCTCTGTTGGGTAAATATGTATTTCTATGGGAATGAAACAGTATTAAACATTTACTGTTGCTTCAGAGCTTCTAGTTGTCAGGAATTTACAAATGAGAGCTCTGCATTACATCAGTGTCCAGATATAGCCCGTCGTATGCAAATCACATACCCTCTCACAGTGGTTTTACGTACAGAGCAAGTGGTTTAAGTATATATTTTGTCCAGAACTTCAAATGTCTTGCTGTTCATTCATTTTAGAATATTGCATTTAGGAAAAACGTTTGTTCTTAATGTTTTGGGGCACTGTTACAGGGCTAGCAGGTATTAATTTCAAGTACACTTTTGATACATGTGCTTGTGCTATCATGAAAACTGGATGCGTTTTTAACTTTGTGAAAAGAGGATGGGTAAATGTCACATTTATATCTTCTTTCTGTAATTTATCTTAAGAACTTGTGCTTTGCTGTTAGTCTGTCTTGCTTTAGCAGATTAAAAGCTTCTGAATCTGATCTTTTAAGTGGATTTGTGTAGGTTTTAATGGAAATTTGTATGTCCACAGCTGCTAGGAAATGAGCGAGTGCGTGCCTGTGAAAGATGACAGATTGCCAAATAAGCCTACCAAACTGAGGCCTGGAAAAAATAGGAATTTCCAAGCAGGCGAGGGGTTTATCAAAGAGGAAGCAAGCAAGCCAGTTTGAGTATTTTGCACAGCTGTTTCAACTGAGAGACTTCTTCCATGTGATACAATCTAATAATTTGATGCCAAAAGTAATACATAAACATTTTATTTTGAATCAGTGGCATACATAAAATTGGTTTCATATGGCCAAAAGCTTCTGCATTTCAAAACAAAATAACCACAGTTTGGCTCATCCTGTATTTGCAAAATACTGCAGCTCAGTAACAACTGTATTTTCTAAATAATTCAGTAAACATGAGACTGCTCTGATTGTAAATCAGAAGAACTGACACTTTCCTGCCTTTCTAACTGCAAGATGTATGTTTATTTGCTAACAATGTATGTAATAAAAAGAATCTGTCTTTGAATTAAAGGCTGATGCTTTCAGATTGTTTCACAAAGTAGCTGTACTATGTGAAAATGGCTTTTCTCAGGCATAGGTAAGCAAATACTGCTTTCATATTACCATGCCTTCAGGTCTCCAGTTCTTGATTTCCACTATCAGAAATGCATAAGGAGCGTTCAGTGACATTCACGATGCTCGCACTCTGGTGAACTGTCTGTGAGCACTCCAGTTCATGTGTTTGGAGCTCTCCAATGACAAAGGGAATGCATTCACTAGGTAGAAGTGTGACAGATGCCAAACAGCTGTGAATCATCTGTATTCTGTTATGGAAGAAGTGAGAACCTTCAAGCCTGAACTGAAGAATGATTTTGTTTGTTTGTTTTAGCACAAAATGGCTTAACCCTTTCTCTCCACTCCTAGTTGCATTTGTTGAGCTAGTTATGCTTAGATTAGTAATTCTTCTGGCTGCTAGTCCCTCTTAAAGCCTTTCAGCTTATATCTCTCTATCTTCTATTATATAGAAATCAGTACAGCAAAATGTCAATTTTACAGTAGGATCCTGTTTTGTCCTTGTTAATGTCACTTGACATTAAGTGCCCATGAGTAGCTGACCTTAACACCTACTAATGTAAACAACTGGAGTAATATGTGCAGCTTTTGCACATATAATGCTATTGGACTTTGTCCTTTGTTACCCAGCAATATCCTCCTATTGTTCAGTCCCCTTCATTTTCTTGACAGTTAGGCCTCTGCTGCTGCCTCTTTAACATTTGCAGTCCACTTTGTCTGTTGTTTTTCCTCCTTTAGCAGATGATTTCAATGCATTCCCTGGGTTCATCCACTTTTCCTTTGCATCAACCACGTTCCCTGCCAGAATTCTCTGCTCTGTCAATAAAGGCATAATTTGGAATACAGTTAGACAACAAAATGGCTGTTTGCCTTAGCCTTTGATTGTTTTCAATCAGAAAATA
This sequence comes from Neopsephotus bourkii, assembly GCF_033783945.1. Lineage (NCBI taxonomy): Eukaryota > Metazoa > Chordata > Aves > Psittaciformes > Psittacidae > Neopsephotus > Neopsephotus bourkii. Next base: position 8,118,816 of record NW_026902223.1, read on the forward strand.
ATAGTTTTAAACCTAAATACTTTTACCTTTCTCATCAAGCATGAATGCCTTCCCTGTCTTACCCTGACAGCTTTTTTTTATGCAGTTGCAAGGTCCAGCAGTCTTTTTGATAAGCTCAGCGTGTCGTTCCAAACCTGACTCACAAGTACTCCCCACAGACACACAGAGCATTCTTAGATGCTTGCTGTGAAACCCTCAGAGCATATCACAGTTTAATAGAATGGTTTGTGATGTCCACTGGCCAGCGAGGCTGCTAGATGACAGGAATGGGATAAGAAATGCTGTGCATGTGTTTTTTTTCCCCTGAGAATCAGTAGAAAGGAAAGGATTGGGGAGATTCCTGAGGACTGTAGTTTGGAAAGTTGTGTTGAGAAATACAGGAGTAAGGAATCTGTAATGACAGAAAGGAGTTCAAGAAAGATAATTCGTATGCAAAGACTGGGAGGAGAAGGCAAAATCAATAATACTGGTTTGTCTGTGTTGGAAACTTATATTGCCAAATCTTTTCCAGTCTCTTAGGAGGTTGGTTTTGATGGTTTAGTGGGAAGTTGGTGAACCATCAGGAGGTGTGTTAGCACTCTGAAACTGGTTGTAATGGTAAAAAAAGGATGAAAAATGCCAGTTATTGTTAGAACAAAATAATAAGCAGTGTAACTGTTTCTGATTGTCTTCCTGCTCTTGCTTTACGAGTCTGACACTGAAACTGCTGTTCTGTCCTTTGTGAACTGAAGCATGAAGATTTGGTGAGTGTGTTTGGGCATGAGCTTCTTGCATGTTTGGATCAAAGGGACTGATGTATGAAAGACTCACTGTCACTATGGCAGTTTGTGTGTGAAGGCAGCTTGGAATTCTGCATATGCAACATGATTACTAAGTTGTTCTTGATGTTCAACAAAGGACTATTATTATTTCTTTTATCTCAGCCAGAGCTTCATGAGTTTTGATGGCATTTCTTAGGAATCCAAACATATTAGGATAAGGTTATTCAGTGTTTTGCCTACTGTGGAGGCTTTCCTTCCTTTAAGTTAAAAATTAGTGGTGTTTCTGTCCTAGCTGAGGAATTAGTCTTTGACTAATATCATGGAAGAACTGCATCTTTTTCTGTTTTAAAGCATGCAATTTAGTAGCTAGTATATTTACACAAGACACATAAGATTATTATGCAGTTTAGAAGCCACTAGGTTTAGGTTTTGACAGTTTCTTTCCTGACAAGGTAGTATAGCAATATGATTGTATTTTGTATGCTAGAAATTCTAGGAAGTGCTGTCTTACTGCTTGCTAATTTATTCTTAATTCAAATAGGTGGTGGCATCTTTAAAGCAAGCATTTAAAGAGAGACATGCTTGCTTTTTTTTGCCTCTTCTTGTTCTACTACAGGAGTGGGTATAAAGCAGTTCTTTTTGTACATCAAAATAAAAATGCATAATGCCACACATGTAGCAGTCATGAACAGTTGTTTGAGAGAATTTTAAAGACTTTTCTTAGTTTAAGGTGACATTAGCTAAAAGTGCTTATTTACAAGGTGTTACATTATAAAATGTAACATAAAAAGCATCACTTTTGGACTTATTTAATGGGACAAGTAAATGGTTAGGTTATAAGTAAATGGTTAGGTTAAAGCCTACCAGAAACATGTAGTATTGTCTAAGTAGGTGGAGAAAAAGAGTTTGGAGGTTGTGCTGCAAACAAATACGTGTTTCATAGTAACAGTCAAACAAATAAGACGTATAGCAGAGAACATAAAAATCAAAGTAATTTTGCTAGAAAAGCCAAGTAGTCTCATCACTGGGACAGAATTCCACTGTGCTGTTCCTTTCGACCTGCTGTGAAAACACTGTGCTGTGTTGTGGAGCAATAGACCTGTTCCATGGCACTCCATTGGATGCCATGCTTAACAGAGCTTTAAGAAGGTTTTCTGTCAAGAAACATATTTAAGCCAGTCCTTTCGTCCTAACAGGTTAGACTTCTACTTTCATTGAAGTCAGTATTTCCACATTCTCTGGGGCACCCTGATTTTGCTTCTAACCTTCTTATCCCAAACGTCATCACACACCACAAGAGGCTACAATTATGCTTGTTTAAGACAAAAAACAGAGGGGGAAAAAGACGAAAAATATTATTATGATTGCTGTTGAGCCAAGGTACATTCTGTTGATTGCTTGTGGTCTTTAGAGAACTATACACAGTTCAGGGTATTTCTGGGTCAGTGATTTTTCTATTTTGATGGTGGAAGTGTATAGACATATGCTCCAGTGCTTTTATATTGTGTTTCCTTCTGTTCCTGTATAGGCCTTTGAGAAGGGAGCTGAGGGATGTTTGGATAGAAGGCTGGAACTTTTATGTGGAGTTGACATAGTTAGGGCACTATAATAATGACTGCTGATAGACAACTCCCTGAAAAGGAAATGAAAATGATAATGATGTTTGTAAAACAACACAGTGTGTATTTCCAGAAGGAATTAAGTGACAGGCAGTGTGAGCGAAGATGAGGCAACCACAGGCAAATGTGCCTCTCTTTGTCACTGGGCTTTTCTGTCAGCTCTACTATCTTTAAGCTGTAACAATAAAATTTTAGTTTAAGTAAACCTTAATGCAGCAAAAAACCATCAAAGTGAGTGAAAATAAGACTGGGAGACCTGAACTTGTATATATAAAAAGCCCATCAAATTTTTCAGACACAATCAAATCAGATTGCAATGACAGAACAGCCACTATGAACTAAGGCTGTCAGTTGCTGGGAGGGGTTTTGTTGTAGAAGAACAACTCGCAAGGATATAAATAAAAAGCAGAAAACTAAAAGTACGGATATGGGAAAAGAAAAACTCAATTTCTAACTAATTGACAATCCCCATCAACATAAAAATTTGGAGGATGTAGGATGAAGCTTTTTTACCTAGAGGAAATTGCACCTCATTGCAAACAATAAAACCCCTAAACTCAGACCCCTGCCTGGTACTGCTGAATTACAGCAGAATGGAAACGTGACAAAGAACCTGAAACTGAGACTGTTACCACCACAAGAGCAGTTTGATTAAAAAAAAAAAACAACCCAGAACAACCCAACAAAAACCCCTAAACCACCTTTCCCCGAGTGATGCTAAAATGTGCGCAAGTTGATACTTGGAATTGGCGCAAAAACCCACAAGCAGCCAAACCACCAAAACCCCAGCCCTGCATGAACCCTTTCTGAATATATGGCACCTCCTTTTTTTTTTTTTCTATTATCGTCAGTTCATTTCTCAGTTGATCTTTCAGTTGAACATAATTGTTCCGCTTTCATAGAATCATACAAGAGTTAAGGTTGGAAAGGACCTTAACATAGAATCATAGAATAGTTAGGTTAACATCATCCAGTTCCAACCCCCCTGCCATGGGCAGGGACACCCCACACTAAACCATCTCACCCAAGGCTTCTTCCAGCCTGGTCTTGAACACTGCCAGGGATGGAGCATTCACAACTTCCATGGGCAACCTATACCAGTGCCTCACCACCCTTACAGTAAAGAACTTCTTCCTTATATCCAATCTAAACTTCCCCTGTTTAAGTTTTAACCCCTTACCATTGTCCTGTCACTGCAGTCCCTAATGAAGAGTCCCTCCCCAGCATCCTTGTAGGCCCCCTTCAGATACTGGAAGGCTGCTCTGAGGTCTCCACGCAGCTTTCTCTTCTCCAGGCTGAGCAGCCTCAACTTTCTCAGCGTATCTTCATACTTTTTTAATGCAAAATGTTTTGTCCGTGTTTTCAGTAATGTCCCTCCCTTATCCCACATGTCTGATGTCAGTGCAACCCTTTCAGATGCTCCTTTTTGTTGTTGCTATCCTTCTACCTTGGGAATCGTGAGGAAATTCAATGAAGTGCAGTATAAGCTGAAGGTCTGTGTTGTGTTTTGTGTAGCTTGTCACTTCCTGATTGGTAAAATACTGGTGCTAAAGAATGAATAGGTTTCACATGTGTCAAAAAAAAAAGTTTCATTCAGAACTCTTAAGATGCTCAGACAGAATCATACCTATGTACTGGCTTCAAAACCATCCTCCTGGGGGTTTGTAGGTTTGGTCTTTAAATCTCTGAATCAGTTTCCTTGAGTTCTATGGATCAGAAAGTAAATGGGCTTTCCTCTGTTCAGAGATCCAAATTTCCTATTACATGTATAAATAAAATGTGAGACATCTTTCAGCTACTTTGAGTAAAGCTTACTTCTGTTTTTATGCTTGTAGAAAATAACCTGGAATAGGAGGTTCTGAGGGAGAAGGGTTTAAACCTAAAGGAAGTTGGTATCCTTACCTAGAAATATTGGAACAAGTTGTTTGTCATCTAGAGCTACATTAATTTATGCAGATCATAATTTAAAATATAACCTAAGTATATAAGTTGTTAAAATATAACATTTATTTTTTTCTCTTCAGTTTCTTAAGTTCTTCAGTTGAGTGGGAGATAGTGCTCTCAGGAGATGGAGTCATACCCTTTAGCAACACAAGAATAGTCTTACAGTTTAATAGTTATATAAACATTCCCCATGCATCTTTATGTTCTTTTTCTTTGGCTTTCTGATGTCAGATTCCCACATTTCAGTGTCAAAGAAATGTTAGCAAACTTTAGGCACGTTGCATTGTATGGCTGATTTATATTTCACATCATGGCCAAAGAATGAACTGAAACCAGAATCCAGGCCCATCTAGACTTTCACTGTGGTTTTCAGATTAGAGATCTGTATTGCCAAAAGAAGAAAGAAATCTTGCAGTAAATTAAAAACCACACTCTGTAATTCACTAGCTATTGTGTGATTACACAGAAGCTGGCTGGGCACATAGTGTGAAATGCCAACAAGAATTTTTCCTTGTGAGATCTTTCCAAATGCTTCTTTCAGCTGCTGCTGTAACAATAAATAAGCAGAAGACAATAAAGAAACAAGGGTAAAATGATTGAGCCTAAATCCCTTAATTAGAAGATTTATATAATCAGGTGAGTCTATTCAGAAGAGAAGGCTCATGAAAACAATCCTTTTACTGTATAGTATGTATACTATAATCAGTTTTGGAAATAACGAAATGTAATCTCATATGTGTGTGATAAATCTTCAGAAAATAGTAAGCTACTGTACATAGGAAGAGTACAGTCTGTGCTTTCAGGGCATTTCCCAAGATAAATTTACCTCATGAATAAGGCCTTTAGTTGTTAACTGTTGAAAGGAATCTAAAATGGAAGACACATAGGGTTTTCCAAGTTGAAAACTCCATCAGGGAGTTCATTACTCTGCAAGCACATAAGATCAGTTGCTCTGTGGTTTAGTACTTGTGTCAGTATTTTTCATATAGTCGTGTTTATTCTTCATTCTGTCAGCTGTATAAACGTAAAATATATCTAAAGATGTGGTAAATGTTAATGCCAGAGGGAAGTGGTTCTTTTTTAGTTGTTTTTGGTTTGGGTATTTTTTTAATGAAGTGAATGGTTGGCCTTATTCTACTAGTTTCAGAGGGGAAAAAAAAAGGATGAAAATCAATAAACATGGTTATTAGTAGTGAATATTGGCCATCTTTTGGCCACAGCAGTGATAATGAAACAGAAACATCAAAGCACTTACTCTACGGTGTATGGTGAATCCTGAAAAGTGTGCAGGAAGTTTGTTTGAAGAGCATCTCTTCTTTAGTGTCCAACAGAAAAGGAGTACTAGCAGTTGGAAAGTGCTTGTCACTCATTGGGGGAGGGGGGGAAGCAGCTAACTATGCTATGGCTTGCTTAACTTTGCACAGAAGTGACTGAACTTAATCACTTTTACTTCTTACATTAGAATATAGCTCTTATTTCACTACTTCAAGCTGCAAGAAAAAGCAGTGCATGTGGTATTCGAGTCAAGTATTTGTGCAGTTGGGAAAGAAGAACAGGAAAAGTTTTCAGGTCATTGTCAAAACCCCTTTGTCTGGCATAAACTTTTTAGAAAAACATTGTTTTCCTGTAAAACCTCTCACTATTCTCATCCCACAGCCTCCAGTTGTTGATTTTTATCCTTTTTTTCTATTCAGCCACTACTTTTATGAGTATTTTTTTCTGATAATTACTTGAGTTACAGCCAGTCAAGATATATTTGGACTATTCCCTACCCACTAGTAAACTTTGGTTGTATATGGATTCACAGATTTGACCTTCATTGTGAACTTAGCTGAAATGGAATGCATTTGCTCTTGGAAATGAGAACATAAACTTAGAATTGTAATATGAAATGATGCGTGACTTAAATTGTAATAGGATTGAGCTCTAAAAATAGTGAAAACTTGATTTAAAAAGGATGCATATTTCTGTCTAATAATTAACTATTTCTTAGTTTTCTGGATGTGCTTTTTTTTTTGGTGGGTATTTCAAGGACTTAACTGTCATTAAAAATCAGTATTGGCTAGTCTGGATCATTAGTTTCAAGAACAGCAGGACAAACAAAAGTCTGTATGTTACCATTCCATGGTTTAATGGTTTTGGTGGAATGCATCAGGCACATATCCACACCAGTAAAAACACATAGAGGTTTGTATGTGTCATTCTGTATTTGGGCTGAAATGCTTGGATGATCTGCTTCAATTTAAATTGCTGAACATGAACAGCAGTGTCTTACATAAGGCAATATGATGTACTCATAATCTTGCTGAGGAGTTTATTTTGGCAGGTAAGCCAGCAGCCTGACAGGGAAGTCCTTTGGCAGAAAATCGTGGTGTGCATTCTTACACTGAGTGTGTCCATCACCTGTCCTAAGGGACTGTAAAGCTTTTCCTTTGCAACATCAGTAGAGGTGAGTTGTAACTGCTCGGTGACTTTCATTTAAGTTTGTTGCCATTGAGAATATCTCCTGTACCTCTGGGTGGAAAAACCCACTGCTCAATTTTTTTTCTTCCATCACTGTAGTGTTTTTCCTTGTCTATTTTGATGCCTTTTCTGAAGGGCTTCTATTTCTATCCTTTAATCTGAGCACTGTATTCTATATTCAGATTTGCATTCTTGATGCTTGTACTGTCTGGAAAATGGCCAAGAGGGAAGTCCTACTGCAGTCGCTCTTGAACTTTGAATGAATGTCAGCTCCAAGATGGATCACTTGCTCAAGCATTAGAGCCTAAATCCCTTAATTACAAGATTTATATAACCAGGTCACCAGTGTATGTGACAGAGAAAATAGCATTGTCATGTCTCCAGGTTAATTTGTATTAAATCCTTTATGCTTATGTTGTAGATGCTGTTCCATTACCTATAAAAATCATGAAGAAAGGTGAATGTGTAGAAGATCTGGTTAATAGTGATACTGGAAGTAACAGACAGAAAACATGACAAACTATCTCTTATTGTTACACAATTTTAAAGCTAAGTTGCATGTGTTCATTTCTGGCCTTTGTTAGTCTAAATGAAGTGGCAATGACATTTGTATTTCTTAGCAAAGTATCATTCATCATAAAGTTTTTCTTGCAGTAAACACCTATTTCAGATTGAATTGAATAAACCTTGGCTTCTGTATTTAAATGCACTTCACTGTAGTTCAAAGCTGTGGTTCTTTGACATTTCAGTTTACATAAGCCCTACCCTCTCTCTTCTTTCTTCAGGATCCCACCCTTTTCCTTGCTGGTACAAGGGTTTAACTGACTTCTTAATGAGCCAATTCAACTCTTTACAAAGAAAAGAGAGTTTTCCTGTTTGTTTAATATACTTCATCAAGGTGTGGAGGAGCACCTGTGCTGGCACAGTGGTGGGAGAAGGCAGAAGCATGGCAGTTGTTAACTCAGGTTGGTATGAGAATTGCAGCCTCAGGTTCCTTCATTGCTGCTAGGCTTATCTAAGGACTCACTCATTGTCACCCAAAAAAGCCTGACTGCCAGCAGAGCACCCAGCACCCCCTCTGGAGCCGTTTCTGGAGCTTGTCTCCCCCTGAATGAGCCAATTTTGCTTGCTGGTCAGGTAGGAAATAGAAAAATAAATGTTTTCTTTTGCTTGGTTAGCAAGCTGAATTGACTTGCTGAGGGTTCAGACAAACAGCAGGGCTGTAGCAAGGGAAATAGTGGAGAATGTGTGGCCAGGAGGGAAAGAGCAGCACATCCTCCTCATAATTGCAGTGGTGTGCAGTTACGTCAGCTCGAGCAGTCTCACGGAGCTTCACATTCATGGTGCAGCTACATAATGCAGCAGAGCTGATCTCATGGCTGGCTGCCACCAAAAACATTCAGCCAAGCTCCTCCCCCTCTCTTCCTCTCACTTCCTTTTTTTCTCCTTTGGTGGTATCCTTTTTTGCCAGCTTAGCAAGCTGAATCAGTTCATCATACAGCTGAAGGAGTGCCAAAGCAATGCAAGGGAGGGGATGGACAGCTGAGGCCCAGAAGGGGTGGTGGGCACAGGGAATATGGGGCTGTTTCTTCCCCTTTTGGCCATGGATCAGTGCAGTTGAACTCACAGTGCAGCTCTTTCACTCAGAAGGGAGAGTGGTAACAATCTGACAGTAGTTGATTATTCATCCAAATTTCACTCCTTTGTCATGATGAGGAATCAAACTGTCCTAGCACCTCTTTGTTGCCTTAATACATTGTCTTCCTTTTCGATGTCACCAATCCAGTCACTCTTGCCCTCTAATGCGGTTTTCAGAAGAACTTGCACTTGCCCTAGATATACATCAAGCAATAGAATGAAACAAGTTCATACTTAACAGTGACGCTTGATCATTGTAGTTTATATGAAGTACTGTCTATGCACATTGTTTAAAGCAAAGATGAAGAAAATGAAATATTTGAGTCACAGACTTATGAATATGGCTTATGGAAAGTTCTGCTTTTCTTGCAGCGTTGTGTTTAGTGGTGTGTGGGTGGAGCAGTTGGGTGCAGGCTAATCTCAATGTTTGAAGTATTTTCAGATGAAGATTTAAAAGTGATATTTATAGGAAAAGTTTAAGCCAAAATAGCATCCTTGTTTAAGACAAAAAGAAAGCCTGTATGCTTCATCTTCCTGTTTAAAAAGACAGTCTGGCAAAGCTGAAAGAGGGATTTAGCTGGGGAGGAGCACTGCTGGTGATGGTGACTTTTCTAGCAGGCTGTTTATACAGTAAAGTACCAGGCAAAAAATTACTGCCAGTTGTATATGTGTTTCAGAAGAACATAGGGGAATAGGTCTTGTATACCCAGTCTTGTACAGACAGTAACTGACAATGATTGTTAATGTCTTCTGAAAATATTATAGATACTTTTGTAGGTGAACAAAGCCTGTTATGTTATAAAGATCTTAGCTGAGCCTCTGCTTATTAGATAAGTGATTTTTTTGGCAGTACCAGCTGGTTTTCTCCAGCTTCACTTGCATAATCCCATTTCTGTAAAGGCATCCCAGGAAGATATGAGCATCCCTTTCATAAAGCAAGCAGTACAATATAAACACAGAATCTTTGTCATCAGGGTTAATGTCGACTTGTGGTTTTAGCACCAGGAGAATTTAAGGCTTTTTCACAACCAGGACATGGTGTTAGGCAGCTAGTTACTTAATAAAGCATTTTAACAATGGTGGATGTTGATATCAGCCCTTTTTCAGACGAAGCTGGGGCAAATTCAGTTGGCAGTCATAATGCTTCTGAGTTTACAGTGTTCTTGCACCATGAATGAAAACTACATGATACTTGTGTCAAAAGGATTATCCAGACAAATGTTCTTCCCTTTTCTTAACTCTTTAAGTTTGATTTTAGCTTTTTCCTCTGCCATTTTCCCATGGGTTTCATTTCTGGTTCTATTCTAGCTAGTAAGTATGAAGAAAATACTTGTAACATGACAGGTATCTTTATTAGTTGCCAGGAAAGGTTGCTCCTGCTGAAGTATGTATTTTCCTGCAGAACATAAAGTGGTCATCTCTGTCTTAGATTGTCACCTGTAGTCGTGTCACTGGTTTCTTCACAGCTCATCCAAATACATTCTCTCAATGTAAGTTTATTGTGTGTATCTCCTACCCCTTCCTAACCTTCATGCTTATTTGGCATAGGAAAATTAAACTGCTTTTTGTTAGGGAATCGGTTTTATCTGGAAAATGTAGCCATTACTTTGGTAAACTGCAGTTCAGTTTTCGTTTGTTAGGGAGTGCAGAACATTTACTGGTCCAATGTAACTGTTAGTCTGGTATTCCTTGATTAAAATTAAAAGTACATACTTTTGAGAAGCTTCCTGGGAAACTTGTAGAGCTAAAGTGAGGGAAGTAAATGGGAAAAAATGGAAAAAATGAGAAGTATTTATGCAGTATACATTTTGCCTTATCTCACAAAATGGATTTTCAGCAAATGGAAGTTTGAAATCAATCTGTAATGAACTGAAATAATCCTTGCCTTCCTAGTCTATGGAATTTTAATTTGCTTGTTTAGAAAGCATAATGGTGGTTATAGAAACACACATTTAAAAGCACTTTAAAGTCACCAGGGCATCGAAGGAATTTGAGACACCTGTAGGCCTTGAATAATACTTATTGATATCCCTGACGACTTTATGAATCCACACAAAAGATAGAATTTTGAGTGGCTTAAACCTTTATTTACAATTCAGTACTGACAAGCAGTTGCTGAAGTCTCTCTCCTCCCTCAGTCTTTCCCTTTTAACCTCTCAATTACTGGACTGAAATGTATCACTCAATTAAATGTTGCTGTAAGCTTCAAAGGCTCTAATAGAACTTAGAGGTGTACATCTAAGTTTCTTAGAGCTTTTCTAATTTCCTTATTGCTCTTCAAAATGAATAGGAGATTTTATTTCTACTTGTACCTAGGGCAGTACTGGGCCCACTGTTAAGATAAATAAAACTTGGTTGCAGCAGATGCAGTTTTGCACCTGCAACCACTGGGTATTTTTCAGATCTTTATGGATACATAGGTACAGACATGTGCATCATTTGAGTTACACAACAAGGATGTGGGATACCTGTGGGTTTATAAGTAGTGTTAGTTATAATATACTCATTTGGATAGAAAAGCATCAAGGTTAGGAAGAAACATAGAAGAAAGTTATGCAGTATAGGTGGTGATGGGATGACAGTAAAGCCTTGACAATAGAGGAAGATTTCCATTAGCAACTTCTATTATAGACACTTTAACTATTGACAGCACTGTGTGTCATCTCAAACACTGATGGTTGGTAAAAGAGCCTTTGATAGTTTTTGGGCAGGATGCAAAGTAATGCATTTTCCTCTTGTATGGGCTGTGTGTTTAGAGCAGAAGATGATAAAGGAGTATGTGGAAGTGTGGTTCTTGTTTATTGGCTTTCTAACAGCATTAACTCCCTCTGGCTATGTTATGCAGGCAGCAGAATATCAGAATCACTGGATGCTTCTGCTAGAGAGACTTTAGACTGTTACAGTAAATTTATTTTCCCCTCAATTTTACACATTCCAAGTGTTGTTTCTGTGATTGTGGATGTGGAGAATCCGAAGTCAGGTCTTAAGAACCTGGGACTTGGGCATGCTAATGTGCTTACGTGTCATTCCTATAAGAAGGAGGATACCTCTTCGATGTGGTCTGTTGAGTGTTGCAGTTGTTAATGTGATGTAGCTTGACTAGGATGTTAGCATAACTGTTAGATTTGGCTTTCATTGGGCATTACAGGAAAGTTCCGTAAGCATTTTGAAACAGTCATTCATCTTGTAAACATCCTCAGAGGTCTTGTTTGACAGTTCATCGCTTAAACCCTTTAATCTAGGGAATTTGTTCTGACATAAGATTGCCAGCAAAGCTCTTTTCCTGCTGGATTCTTATGGTTACTTTAATATCATCTCAGCTTGCAGTATCTTATTCACTAATCCTGTATTAAAACTGCTAAGAACTTCTTGGAAATGCATTACTCTGCTCTCTGCATGAATATTCTTAATTTAAGCTGACTTCTTCAGTTTTGTATTGGGTAAGACAATGGGGCCAAGTCTGATTTCCAGTCAGTAAACTGGGGCAAAGAAATTGCACGGAATACTTCCTCTTTTTTCAGGGTTCTTTCTTTTGGGAATTACAGAGAAGATTGAGGGTGGATTAAACCAAGACCCATGGCTTCAGATGAGAAATTTGGGGCATTCATGGGAATCCCAGGTCTTACCTATCAAAAATATGGTAAACTGCCATAGGTGATCAAGGAAAGAAACTACCTGTGATGTGTTAGTAGAGTTGGTGTTTCTGGTGTGTCTGAGATGGATTTAGGCTTTCTCCCAGGCACATGACCAGCAGGTCTTGTCTTTTTCTACTGATTAAACTGGATGTAATAATGCTTATAACATTCCTGTGACAAGTTTAAAAGATTGTTAGATGAAAATGGATCATGTTTTCAGCTGGTAATGGTTTGTGTAGCTGCCTGAATGAACCCAAACTATCTGCATTTTATAAAGATAAGGGAGCAGATGAGCGCACTGTTCAGTCTCACTAAATCTGCTCTGGTTTTTTGTTTGCTTGAGCATGCTTTGAATGAAGACAAAGACTGGACTTATGCAGGCTCTCCATTATTATTTCAGATAGTTTATCTGAATTTTCAGGTGGGTGAAGCTGATTATTTGTTGTTGACAGAAGGACTGTGTAGGGAACTTGTTCTAACAAGCAGTAATTGTGTGATTAGGAGAGTTTAATGAAGAAAAGGAATTCTAATTCATTCATAGTATTTGGTTTGTTGACAGTTAATGTCATTTTCATTGAATGAAGTCTGTCAGTGACAGTTCTATTTTCAAGCTATTTGAAAGTGCTGGTGTTCTGAAGCTCTATTGTTTGCATCTAAGACCGAAGTTAAAACCTGTAGAAATGGAATGAATTCTCCAAAAAAAAGGTAGAAAAATATCCTTGTTCCAACAGTTACTTATTTTCAGGAGTTTATGATGTGCTGTGTATTAATACAGGTGTATTAATTCCATGTGCATTAAGCTGGAATAGTTTAAGTTTGAAAGTGATACTTGCTGCTTTTTGTTAGGAGTGGTGTTAAGAGCATACACTGGTTTTCTGTCGTAACACTGTGCTTTATGTTCATTGTGGATTTGCATCCAGACTCATTAGTGTATAGGAGGGGAAATGTGTATGTGGGCATGTTTCTTGTGTGTTATTTTGAAACAAGAAGGTTGGCCAACAGCTGAACCGATGTGTAATTTTCCTGGGGGATGAGGAGGCTTTTCTAGTATGATACAGAGAAAAACAAATACCTTCAAAAATACCTCAGAATATTGGCAGCATCTACCACCAGAGTTTCTGCTCTCCTATTATGTACAGCCATAGAGGAGGTACAGAGAAAGAGTGTGTACAAGATCCTGGCTCTTGAAATGGCTTTGCTATTCCTCTTCTCCAGGGGAGACTCATCTTTATTGCAGTTCTTCCAGTGGAAACAGTAAATACCAGTAGATGATGAATCTAGAGTACAGCTTTCTCACCTTAGAAAATAGAATCTGTAAGTAAGCCTCCTAATGTTTCAGCCTGTTTGTTGGATGTAAAACTGCAGTGTCATGTCTGCTTTCCATCCTTCTGATTAGTCTGCTTATGGAAGTCAGTGCTTTCCACGAGCGGTTTCACATGCACATTTTTATAGAGGTTTGCAAAGCTCCAGGTGTAGAGATCCAAGAATGTATCTGGTCAAAGCAGTATCTGTAAAGATGCAAGTACTGATAGAGTACCAGTGGGTAAAATGTTTCTGCACCTTAAATCCTTCTTGACCACTCAGCTGCATTAGAATGTTCAGACTTTGCCATGTTTGCTCTGCTCACTTGTTGGGCTCTCCTTTTTTTATTTTCCTACAAATCCTCCACTTTTTCCAATTGTATGTGGTTGGTTGGTTGAGCCTTCTTTGTCTTTTCTTTGATAGTGACGCCTCTGAAATCCAGAAGGTTATGAACTAAGCCTTTCTTCTCAGGGACAGGCCAGGCTGTCTCAGTAGATACTGAATACTAATGTAGACATTAGCATCCCAGGAATTTAGATATGTTATGGTATGATTACACTGTAGAATTATCTAAACTCATTTGCTGTGAAGTGATTTGCATTTGGAAAAGGGCAGTTTTGAAAGTTCCATCGTTACTAAATGAAACTTGACAGCACTAATTTATTTATGTTCACAGATATTTATGACAAACATAACTTGGTTTATTCATGCTTCCTTTCTGAGAGAACAGTGTGGGGCCTCAGACTCAGACTATTATTTTGGAAGGCAACAATACAAAATAAACCTGATAATAGACAATATTTCTCTCTGAAATAAAAGTTTTCTAAGAGAAAAATTGAGATTACTTGAAGCTTGAAAGTACTAAAAATATTCTAGATCTCATCAGGAAAACTCTATATTGAAATATGGATGTAACTGATGCAGATGTGGTTAATACCTCAGTATCTTTATAATTTATGTATTTATAGCTGTGTTAAGACCATTCTTTGCCTAGTCAAAAATCAGTCTTCTCATCCAGATAATAAAATTATGGATCTGTAATTGTCCTTTCTCTCTCCATATGGGTATGCAGTAGATAAAATTAAGTTAATGAGGCTTTTTTGGCTGAGGCCTGTTTTTTGGTCAGGCTTATAAATTAACTGTCGAAATCGAGCATTTTCATTTTGACAGGAAATTATTTTTCTCATAGTGAAACATAATTTACGCTATAAATACATGCTGAATCGGGCATTGTGGTGCGGGTGACCCAGTGGCCCTCTCTGCTTTCTGAAGTTTGGAGTTGAATGCTGGTTCATAAAAGTTCTTATTTAAAAAGGGGAGGGGAGAAGGGAGAACTGGGGAGGAATTCCCACAGCTCAAAATATTTCTAAAGCTGCCTAACAAAGCAGCTTTAACTCTCTGTATAAAGCTTTCTCTAAGCAACTTGGTGGGTCTGGCGTAAGTATCAACTTTGAACAAGATTTTCATTTCTAATCTCTTTTCCTGTCTCAATACTGAATTATGTTCAGAGTTTTCAGATCATGCTTGCCACAGTGTGACACGGGGAAGCTGCCAAAGTCTACAGCCTACAGTGCTAACTGCACCGATTCTTGGGAGAAGGAGTAGTTCTGACCTGTGTGAAAGTGCACTGGAACCATGCATGTCAGTGTTCCATGATAGACGTCAAAAGTTCACCTTGCTTCTTGACATGATACTCCATTAAAAATTCAAAATCCCTGCTTAGGCCTTATTTTTGTATCACAAAATTTTATTATAGGATTGGAAATGTATGAAAATGAGTACAAATGCTGCAAACAGAATGATTTTTCTTTTTTTGGAACATGAGGGGTGTGGCCTTTTCCTGTCGTCGGTGTATACCTGAACACATACTATAAAATACAAAAAAAAGCACTTGTCTGACAGCAGCTTGTAAGTGAAAGTATTTCCTCATGGGCACTGGATCTTCAGGCTTAAATGTTCTATGTCAGCTTGGTACAAGGTTTCAGCAGTTATATTTTGTTCCTGCGGGTGTATTCCTGCACAAGGCAATGTACATCTTCATTTTCTAAAATGTGCCTATTTTACTGTTGTGTGTTTGTAATGTAATAGGGTTATATATGTGGAATAAAGTTGTTATGCATAAGCTTGTGGAACCTTATGTTTGTGTTAGTAAGTTAGGTGATTTAAAGGACAAAATTGAGTTCTCCATTGCAGGAGACTTTTTCTTGTACAGTTGTAACAAGATTGAAGGAGCTGTATCCTGCTCTTGTAATATGGTCACATAAAACAAGTTTATACAGGGGAAACCCTCAAATAGTGAAAAGCTATGTGCATCCAAAAATAAGAGACTTCTGATTGTTTAAAAGAGACATTTTTTTAGTAACTTTGTGGCTCATGTTTTCTTTGTCTGTGTGAATTGTACCAGTGATTGTTTCTTCCACTTCATTCCTATTCATAGGTGGGACTTCATTGACTTTTGTAGTTCATTTAACAACCTGATTTTCTTAGTCTGTAAGTTAGTCTTCTAAAGGAAAAAGAAGGGCCCATGTAAGCAAGAATGTGGCTCTTGCTTCAGCCATTATTACCTGGAAGCTTTTCACAAAGCATATGATTATACTAACATATATGACTTATACATGTATGACTTACTAACATAAGTCATTAACATAACTCATAACATTAACATTTACTTTCTTAGAAGTGCAAGACAAGAAGCAATAGGGGCCTTTTCCCTATCAGGATTTACTATCCATCTTTTCTGTATACCTCTGAAGTCATGTGCAAGTATCAGCTCTTGAAAAGAGTTGAAAAAAATGCGTAAG
The DNA here is from genome assembly GCF_033783945.1 of Neopsephotus bourkii. NCBI lineage: Eukaryota > Metazoa > Chordata > Aves > Psittaciformes > Psittacidae > Neopsephotus > Neopsephotus bourkii. Next base: position 8,134,979 of record NW_026902223.1, read on the forward strand.
TATTGGAAATGAATTATAAAACCTGTCAGCTGTTCTGTGTGTCCTTTTTCAGAGCATTAGGTACTGATCGCTGGCAAAGCCTGGTTAATCTGCTGAGTGAGATCAAAGGGAAAAATAAGCCTCAGTTCAATTTAGTGTTGCCTGAGATTTATGGATCCTGTGCTGCTCATTTGGCTCGTGTCTGGTTTTTAACCTGTAATTCTAGAATTTGGCAGGCTGTTCTCTCCATAGAGGTCTTCTTGCTGTATAGTGAAATGTAATTTGGCCAGGAATAAAAGAGGTGGAGAAAGTGTAAGTGCAGTTTCCCTTTGTTTTAGTTTATTTCCTATACAATCTGATTAAAAAAAAGACACATGCAGTAGATGAAGTTTTAATGAAAAGAGGGGTATTTGAAGTCCACCTCAAACTGGAAGAACTCTGAGGTGTAGTGGGTGTCCTCTTTGCACTATTGATGTGTGTAGGCTTTCTCCTCCTGTGGAAAGGCCACTGTCTCAGTTACACATGGGCATGCTTTGAGTTTAAGGCTCTTGTTACAGAAGATCATCTTCCTGTAGTAAGGGTCTGTGTTTTGGAGCACAACATGCTTCATGCACAGCTGGTCCGTATGAAATAATTGACAGTTCTATAGCCCAATTGTTACATTACTGCTTCCTGGAAGAGACAGATTGGGTTCACCAGCTTAATCCTCAAACATGTGGTCTATATTCAAATCTGAAATGAGGCGTAACTGTGAACAAGCTTTATGTTTGGTTGGATTTATTTTGGTATATGCCAAATATATATACTATGCAAGTGCATCCCCTGGGTTCTCTTCATAAGTTGCTACTGTGACCCTTTCTATCAGACCAGTGTCTCGATTCCTCTTACTAGGAATGTGTTGTATACTGGGCTAAGCCTTCAGGCAGATGTCACTGAGAAGCAGTGCTTATGGAAAGACAAATAAAACTTGACTGTTTGCCTTGCTCATCCTTTGCTTCTGCTTTCTGTGAATCAGAAACTTGCAGAGATAAAAAGTAAATGTTAATAGCAAGGAAGTAATTTTGCATTAATGATTGCAGTTATTCCCTCCATGGTTTGTGTATCGTATGAAATTTCTAAATCTAAAAGATGTTTGTGATATATTCCAACAGCCTTTACAGCAAATAGTGAGGAAAAGTATTAAAATTAATTTACAGATATCTGGTTGATGTGGGCTGATTTAGGAAGCTCATCAATAAAATTATGTAGATAAAATCAAAACCAAATCCATATGTTTTAGTCTGTAAATGCAGACATTTCTAAAATAGATTGGTATATCATGTTACTTTTGTTTTTCTTTAAGATGACTTCATGTGAATTAGACTCAACCATGGAGTTATGAGATGTGTTGGAAACCGTTGAAAGGTATTAGCCTTAAAAACAACATGACCTCTTTGAGTAGACAGGCAGACTTTGGGGTCCTGTGAGTTGATTCTGTTGTGAGGCAAGCTGATGAAAGCAGGAGATATTTCTTGTCATAGTCTAGCTGCTCTGCCCATGCAAATCTCCCCTTTTTCTGAATACAGCTTAAAGGAAGCAAAGATAAGCAGTTTCTTCGCTTACTGCTTGCAGTCTTATCTGCAGCTTTTGAGCCCTGCCTAAGGGTTTTCACAGGATGCTTTCATTTCCACTGCACACACCACACCACACCCCTCAGTTTCTCTCCTCTCTCCTTGTATTGCTTCAGTTACCTATTCCATAGTGAGACTTGAATGGAACTTTGGTGGTTCTGCTCGCAGGTCCATACTGTTGTCACCTCAAGAGAGAGTTCAGCAGCCTTAACCTGAACGGTGCCTGAGCATTTTTGATGGGGAGTGCCTGCACAAGGGGCTGGCAGGGCATCTTACAGCAGAGCTGGGGTTTAATCGTCCTTTATCTTTGAGTCTTTCTTTCATAATTCTACTTGTGATTATTTTGCCTTTTTTTCCCCAGAGGACACTGATGTTTTACCTTTTCCAACAGAAAAAGGAGAATTTTTATTCTGTTTCCTAGTGATGCTCTTTGATCAGAGGATTGTGTTAACAATTTCTTTTTTATTTTGAGGCCAAGAGAGAAATGCCCAAGGGTGACATAAATCTCCAAATTCCAAGAGCCTTTAAGTAAAGAATTTTCTCCTTACAAACTTGTGATCTGTCATCATATCTTGAGTTACTTAGTTGAGATTTTAGCACCACATTCTGCCTTTGCTCAATCTAGAGGAAGCTATTTATTCCTCTTAACTAAAGGCTAACTATGGGGCTAAGCTTTTAATTTTTAGAGAAACATTTAAAAACCTCATGGTTTGCTTCACTGGTATTGGCTACAAACAAAATAACTTCAAATCTGCAGAAGCACAGCAACGTAAGGAGGTTGCTTGATTTTGCTGATGGAAAGCATCAAGGCTGTCTCTGCAACTTCATTTTTCCCCCCCATGGAGAAATGGGTAAGAGGTTGGCAGGGGACAGAGCCAGAGCAGGTGACCCTACCTGACCAAAAGAACATTCCTATGGTACAATGTCTGTTAGGCAATAAAAGCTGGGACATTTGTTATTAAGGCATTTGACTTCTTAAGCAGCCGATGTGTCTTCTGTGGCCCACTGGCCACAAAGCATCTAGACATTGCTGTTCTTCATTAAACTGCCTTTATCTTGAGCCATGAGTTTTTCATCATCTTTCTGGGGACTTAAGGTCAACCTATGTTCTTTCTTTTGCATGTGCCATTAGTGTAACAAATCTGCAAGTCAATTCAGACTTTCAGCTAGGTGAATAGAGCACTGTAGCATCAGTAAGTTGAATAAAACAAGGTTCCTTCTGGTCTTCACGCATCAATAAAGGGTTAGCTCTGAAGTTTCAAGTAACTTGATTTGCGCAAATTCTGTTTCTTCACTTGTAGAGTCAGATGCTTAAAAACACAGCATCTTTCAGCAGAGGTGTATAGGTATTAGTATATTGCATATAATCTTTTGTTCTGTTGGTCTTTTAAATATTGACATTTAAAATCATTGTTGGAGTTGGGAAGGTGCTGCAGTGCTAAGGATGTCTTCTGATTGCAGCTGCTGAATGAGAAATCCCTTTGAATTGGAGAATACCAACTACCTTATTTTTAGTAAGTTAAGAAATTATGTCTCAAACAACTTAGGATGAGACTAATGTGACAACAGGTGATAAGACTGGAAAAGTTAGCGAAACACTAAGACGATATCAAAACTATGTACAGTTTGATTGAAACAAAAAGAACATAAGAACACTGACACAGTTGTTTTCTTTCTTTTATAAAGGAAGGGAGTGAAATGCATGAAGTATGCTTAAAAAGCAAACCTTTGTGTCAGTGTTCATCACTGAGCAAACTTCATTTGAGATCTTAAATGTTGCAAAACTTGTGAGAATAACATCAGTTAAAGCACAACAGTCCAAGAGGAACATGTTTCTATGTACCCATTCTTCTCTGATAGTACTTCTGACTTGCAATATTTAGTTTAGTGCAATAAACATTGAGGTTCATTCCTCAGAAACGACTACTGAAGCTGGAGTGATTTGTAGTTTCTATTAAGTGTCATCACTGGGAAATACATGGGTTTGAGGACTAAAGCGTGGTGGCTTTTGAGTAAATTGATTTGAATCACTCATAGCTATCCTTGTAGTCTTTTGTGTGGCTCAAAAGATAAGCTAATACCTCAAGGTCAGTATCTTCTTATTTAAAAGAGAAATCTGTTAACTAATTCCATAGCATTAAAGTTTGTATTGGTGTACTTCTGCCAAAAATACTTGGATCCTAAATATACTATTTTCTCTGAGCTATAATGAGCATTTTGTTACCAGAAGATACCATAGGCTTTCTAAGATGTAGCAAAAGAAAGGATGACCTTTGAATCATTTATCAGGGCACTGATCTTTAAAGTTCCCTTTGTTTCTTTATTTCAGTTCGTGTGAAGAGGTGATAGGTCTCGTGCTGCAGCAGGAATAAGCTGGTCCAGGTCTGATAGTTGCTGCACAGCATATGCATGATGTTATATTGAACTGTTTGACTGTTAGGCTGAAAAATATTTAAACAGAATGCAAGGAGCAGAACATCTGTGACAGCATAAGCTTCAAGTTTTCTCCTTTTTTTTTTTTCTTCCTTTTATTCCTCTTTTGTTTTGGTTTCTTTTTTCTTTTCTTGAAAACTTTGTAATTTTCCTACTCTTTCTCTTCAAAGAACAGCTTGTTTGTTTTGTATTCCCTAAAATAAACCTGGAAACACCCTTCCTTCGTTTAATGACAGTTTGAAGCATAAGAAGGAGTAGTTGAATTCGAGTGACTTGAACAGCAAACTACTGTCTGCTGCCATCCCACTGGCAATCCCATGGTGGGGTTGATGAGGGGGCAGGCACTTCAGAGAAGATGATGGGGTGGACTGGGGTGGCCAGCAAGGGCCAGTGGAATTAGTAGGGGAAATGCTAAGGGAAAGGATAGTCAGAAATGCATCTGGAGTGATAGCTTCTAAGTTGGAAACTTTACAGCTTGGAAAGTGAGAATAAGCTCAGCCTGTCACAGAAATATCAAAAAGGCTGAGTGAAACCCATGCAGTGATCTTTTGGTGGTGTCTGTTTTGAGCAGGCTTCCTAGAGAGGTGGTTCATGTCCCAAGCCTGGCAGGGTTTAAAAGGTATTTGGACAATGCCCTCAATAGCATGCTTTAACTTGAATTGGTTGGGTAGTTGGACTAGATGATCATTGTACATCCCTTCTAACTGGAATAGCCTATTCTGGTTTCCTCTGTGTGTATGAAAATAGGAGGTTTTGTTTGCAGCTGTACTTTAAAACGTACATAATACTTCCTTGAAAAATTGCAGATATGCTCTTGATTTCCAGATGACGTGATGTTTGGACAGGCCATTTTAGAAAGCTTCATAAATCAGCAGAAATACCTTTTCTTCTGCGTATGCTGGCACATTTGATGCTGATGAGATTTATCCCAGGTTAAAGTAATGATGAATTAATGTTGATCCAATGGGAAGGCCTATGTCCAGGCTTGGCATGGCACTACGCCTGAACACATCTCTGCTTTGTGAGAGAGCTCATGTCTGTGTGAGTGATCTTGTAGGTATGTCAAAGTCTATTATGGATCAGAAGGTATAAACATCCAGTTTATGTACTGGATGCAGTAGTTCTCCTGAAGTCAGTGAAGATAGTCTGTATTTCCACTGATAAGTGGAAACAGAAACATCTTCCATTTAACATAAAGCACTGCACAGCCGCTTCGTGTCACTTTTTAACTTTACATTTTGCAGATACTGTATATAAACCTGGTTTATGTCTTCTCTAAGTGGCAGTTGGTATAAATGTAGTAGTATTGTATGGTATGAAACATGTGAGAAGTTCTGAGAAATGAAAGGAAGAGGTTATTATAAACAACCTAATTCAAATTAAAGTGCTTGAAGTATCACACTTGCTTCAGTGCTAAAACCTTGGCACACCTGGTGCAGGGAAGCAACCAAAAAGCATGTGTGTGGATTAAGGTAAGTGAACTCCCCTCATTTCCTCTGGTACATCTATTAAAGGGAGGTTTTTCTCAGGCTGGAGGGTATTTTCTTTCCTCATCCTCCATGGCTGTTGTACAGTACAAATAGCAGCAGTAACATAAAGCCCCGTATTCTGTACTTAGAATGAAGTTTTCTCACGTTTCAGTGAAGTAGGAAAATACATGGAAAATTTCCAACTGAACAGGACATATTTTCATGTTCTGTGAGCTTTAAATAGCTGGTGGCTTCTCTTCATTTTCATTAGCAAGCTGGAAGACTGGCCAGTTGGGGATTTTTTGCACATTTAGCAATGATATTTGAAGGATTGAGTCAAGAAAACTGCTGTTGGAGTTCCCTTTCTTCCTGGGCTGGTACCTCAGTAACCAGTTACTGCACTGACAGGGGCTGTATTTCATAGGTCCACTGTTGCCGTCATTTTTCACAGGGTGTTAGTTGAAGTATGCCAGAATAACAAGTCCTCAAGGTATTATACGTCATTAGTTTTATGGTCTTTTGGCAGTATTGGAAGGGGGGTTTTTGAAAGGGGAAGAACATGTTTATTATCATGAAACTGGGTGTGTGGCTAAAATGCTTCAGCTGGTTTTGGAGGATCACATCGTGCAAGTTCTCTTGCTGAATTCAGATTAAGAAAGATGACATTTGGCTAGTAGAGATGGTGTGACCAACCTTCACAACATAAGTGTAGCTTTTATAGAGGAATTAGCATGTTTTTCAAGACCCATTTTCTCTTTGAAAAGCTGCCTTTTTCTCCTTCCAATCCCCAAAGAATTTTGCTGGGGCAGAATAACACATGGGCATGTGTGGAAAAATTGCTGTTCAGGAGTGTCACAACCTAGCTAAATATTTAAACCCATGCAGCTTGCCTACGTGTATGCCACTAAAGCAGTGTTTTCCTGAATCAAGATTTACAAGTTTATTTCGGAGGTTATGCTGATTTTGGAGCTTAGACTTTATTACTCTAAGATGTGGATCCTGCTGGTCCTAGAATTTATTATCACATACGATTTCCCTGTGAAATAGTGCAGTTTTGAACAGGGCAGAGATCCCACTTCCCAAAAGATGTCATAGTGATTATGTTGGATATTATTAAACCAAACACTGGAATCTGATTCCCAGGGTGTTACATTTGCTGAGTTTCCTATGCAATGCAGGGGAGGGTGGAGGTGTTCCTGAGCTGGATTCAGAACAGGCAGAATTGCCTATGCTGGCCATAAGGAACTGTAGCCACATATATCATGGGAATGCTGCAGGACAGAGGTGCCTTGGCTCTAGAAATGTGCCTACTTTTTCATCTTGCTCAGGATTTGGAGCTTCAGGTTTAGAAATCGTCTTTGTTGTTAATTAGAAACTTTATTTCTCATAGATTCTGGTGGATGTCTAGGGTCAGAATAGTAGTTGTGAGTCAGAATGTTTTAATGCCATAAATATGAAGAATAGTAACTGTAAGATACAGGAGTAAGTATTGTTGATGTCTTGATTCTGCTTAATACAAATCAAAGTGGGATAAAGCTTTATTGGGAGATCTGATTAATGCTCGTGTTCTTAATTTTTTTGTTCTGCTGGCATTGTACTTGATCATCAGTGATAGAGCAATTTGTCACTGTGATGTGTTTGCTGCAGGGAAACTCTTCATTTGCTCAGGCTGCAACACTGAAAGTTCCATCCATGCTAGCAGAGGCTTGCTGTTCTCTATAGGAATGTCCAAACTGGTGGCTTCCCTTACTATAGAAAAGATGTTTACTATAGAAAAGAACCAACATTCATGATGGTTTGTATCAACAGCTATTAGAAAAAAAAAGCATAGAGAAAGCTTTGCTGAAAGTTGATGTGTTTGGTTTGTTTTACAAGTAGCATGTGCAAAGTTCGTGTTACCAATTTCGTGGAGTTTTGGGAAAATGAACAAAGATTTTATCTAAATTTTGCAAAGTAATAGGGAAAATCTGATTATTAAGTATTTTTAAACATCGTATTTTTAAGTTCCATTGTTACTGTGCGTTTGTGTTTTACACTATCTTATCTCAGAACTCTTAGTTCAAAGACTTGAAACCCCATTTAAATCATAATCATTTTTAGCAGGATGTGTGTAACAAACAAAGGTGTTTATGTTGAGTGACCCATGGAATGTTCAAAGATATTAATAACAGGAGCTGCTTGGTGGATCCTTCCCAGCTGGTGCTACAACCGTATTTGGTTTTCAGTATAGGCAGAACTGCTGTTCTGTTCTCAGATTTTAAATGACATAAAGTGCAATCCTTGCATCTGTTTCTTCAGCATTTTGGCAGCTGAAAAATCAACATTTTCTTTTTGGACTCACTTGCCTTGTTTAGATTGTTATTAATATTTTTGTCTTTGAAATTAGAGCAAGATGCTTTTTGCTGCCGTGCTTCTACAATGCCCTTGCTATTTACTAATGATGCGGAGTGGCAGATAGTACATGTCTACAATCCTTTAGGAGTAAATATTTCTGCAGGACAGGATAAGAAAAAGGTATTAAAAATAATGTAAAATATCTTGTTTTTATATGCGCAGCAGAAATTACTTCCTTGTAATTCTTTGAACATTTTAGCTGTGCTTTGCTTATTATCAGATTCACGTACTGAAGAGATTTTTAGAGATAATTTATTATTACAGAAATTCATTTAATCATTGTGAGGATAATTACAGTAGTCTATAGGAATGATTCTTGGCTATGTGAGACTTAGGCAGATATTCACCCGTTTAAAGGTGAAGTAGTGAATTTTGAAGCCTCATTCTCTAGGAGCTCTACTATATTGATCAGAGATGGCAACAGAGATCTTAGATGAGTTGCCCTGTGGTAGAAATCCTTTATGGCAGAGAGGACCCAGGTTGCCTGGGCTGCTTGCTTATACATCTCTGATTCGGGATGAATCTGGGCCCTAATCCTTGCTTGTTGATCTGTGTTGTTCTAATTGGAGCGTAGGTGCTCTGAACTACTTCATGCCAGTTTCCACGTGGAAGATCTGAAGCTGTTTATTGCCTTCTTTCTTATCACTGAATTCTTGAGACCTTTGAAAGTATTTTCAACATGCTGGCTAGATTGAATAGCATCTAATTCAAACCAGTGACAGGGAATGCCAAGTACAGGCAGAATTTAACATAGGAATAAATGTCAGGAGTGATGCATACTTAGAGTCCAATTTCAGAGCTAGGATGCGACCTTCAAACTACCCATGCAATGAGAGTTTTGGTTATAGAGTGAGCAGTCACAAATAAAAGGAAATGTTGATCGGATTGTTGGCTGGGAGGCAGTGAAAGAACCTACAAAATCAAATCCCACATATAAACCCGTCCACAAGATATTAGGGAGGCTGAAACGAGAGAATGCAGATAGGAGGGAAGGCTTTGTAGTGCTCTCAGCTCTGTTTTTTCTCAGCCTTTTACAAATTGATGGGCACTTAATTTTTATTTCTGCGTATTCTCAGGATTCGTAGAGGTTGTTCCAGGTTTGTCTGCTGCAAGCTGTTGGAAAATGTCATGGGGTCGTTGACATTTATGTCCCTTTCGTTACCAGAATGTATGTGTGGAAAAAGTTGTGCTGAGGTACAGTTTGGGGTTTTTTATTTTCTCCTTATAGTTATAAGAAAGTGTATTGTGGGGTAAAAGATTAGCAACAGTGTGCAGAAGGCGAGTAAAAGAAAACAGTGATAGAGAATGCAAATCAGACACTCTGAGGGACTCGCATGCATTTGGTGCTTTGATACCCCCAAACACTTGTGATATGATGGTAGAGACTTAAAGTTTGCTTTGATTCCACTATTCCACTACTGTAGTTGTTAATCAAATAAACAGAATCTGTAGCCTAAGATCTGATCTAAGTTTTCTCTTTTTGCCTGCTCTAAATGTTTGAAGTCCATAGAGGAGAAAAACTATACAAAAGATGCCATTTGTATTGAAATAAATACAGCAAGTTTGCATGAATATTTACTGTTTTTCCTTTTGCATGTACATTAGCACACAGCTGTACCTTTCAAATTCAGAAGTGATCTCCTTGCTTACAATTCTGTGCTTGCTTTAGAAGATGCTCGTATTTCTTTCATTCACTGAGGTTCATACGTCTCCCACTTCCAAGCTGCATGCAACCTTTAGAATGTGAGCATTCGCTTGAGAAGGAGTATCAGGGAGCTGTATTGAGTAAGCTGGACCATGCTTTTGGATAAACCTGAGCACTCAAAAATATTTCACGTTTCTCCCTCAAAATACCTGCACTTTAAAAGTTGCTGAAGTTAAGATTTGCCAGGAGGTTTATTCACATACCAATTGAACATTCATTTTAGAAGATGATACTTGGATAAGTTTCGCGTGTTGCTTTTTATGTGAATTTGTTTTCCTCTTTACTAGTGTAAATACATGCTTTGTTGTTGTAATGACTTAGAATATTTCAGTTTCATTCCATTCATTTTGATATTGTCTCAAAATCTAAAAGACCTATTCATTCTTCACCTTGCAAAAAAGGTAAATTACATGTCCAAAGTCAGTTGGAAAGATCATTTTTAAGATTTATTACGGCAGATTTGTTTGCTCTAATCACAACTCTGTATCTGCTAATATGACTTTAACAGAGTGTTTTCTTTCTTTCGTGGTAGAAGCTCAGCATGAACAGCAAGCCAAGTAGCCAACCTCTTGGTACCGAGTGCTTCATTTTACTGGATGGAGTAATTCTTCCATTGTAAATACTTGACTCTTTAAATACTGGAAACTCTCCAAGAATTAAGAGAGACTTGTTAAGGCATGGATGTTACAAAGACCACTTTTAGCAGCTTACAGACAAGAAAAAAAGATGTAAGACATGCTATAATCATACAGGCTATTCCCTTTGCATGCATCTATTCTTTCAGTTTGAGCAGTAGGTTAATTCATCGTCATTAGTAGATAAAAGCTCTGAAAAAAAGACTATAAGAATGGTGCTTGCTATTGGGTTTTAGTAGGAGCATTCAACTACGAAAAAGAGATATTCAGCAGTATAGTCAGCTCTCAATTATCCAGCACAATGAGGCTGGCATGGGCTGGTTCACATAAAGCAAACCCACAGCTAATTCAATACATATGTATTAGACTATAAACCTAAAGTTAATATATTTACCTTTAGAAAACTTGTAAACAGATTTCCTTTCAGCAGCAGATTAAAGAAAGAAAAGGTGGGTTGGGTGCAGCCTGACATAAGCAGGCTTTACCCTGCATGTCATTCTGCATGGCGCTCTGTTGTAGCTGGAGATGTCAGGAGGAGGTGATGCTGTGTTAATAGACACACTCTTAACTCATTTGGGATGATGGCTTCACATCCAGCAGTGCAGAGCTTGAATATTAAAAAAGTATATAAAAAATAGAGTTTTGTGTTTTAGTGTGATGGTCAAATAGCTGCAAGGAGGATCAGCGTGTTTTTCTTGAAGTGAATGGCTTAATGACAAGCACAAAGAGTGTAACAAACTGTGAGGAACAAGGATGTTTGTTACAGCAGGTCAAGCAAACTCAGTGTTTTCCGCCCAGGAGTCCTGCTGTCCCAGCTTTCCTCCCATTACCGCTGGGAGAACTGGAAGTGTTGGGATGGAGGGAAGTGGGGAGCAGGGACTTTTAAGAGATTTATGCAGTGTCCATCGAGGTTTAGGTATGCTTTAGAAAGTATTGAAATATGCCATAAATGTTTAAATGAACAGTTTCTCTTCTCAATCTGCATAAAAAGATAAAACAGAAAGCAAACACCAGCTTTCATGTAATAACGTTTATATCTTGTTTAACCTTTGGGCTTTCAGGAAACAGCCTGTGTATGGAAATGAACACTTTCAGGTGTAATTATCTAGCCTATAACTAGGATTTTATTGACTTTGAATGCAGTCTTTTTTATATATTTATGTATATTTCTGGCACCCCATAAATCATGTAATACTTTTGTTTCATGAGTATTCGATACTATATTATTGACTGGCTGCACCTTTGAATAGGCTTAAGGCTTTTTACATACATTTCAAAACAGTGAACTGTCAGGCATACAGAGGCTGTGTAGGTAAAAGTATCAAACATAGATTATTGGACTGTATTTGCATGGAAGATGGACCAAAGAGACAGAGACCATTTAACTTTTATCACCTTTTAATGACTTTTTTGTTTTTAAAATCATATCGTAATTTGAACCTCAGTTAAGTTTTGAAACATTGGAAGGGATTGTTCTGGGTGTAAATGAACATCTCTGCAGTGCAGTGCTTCTACTCTCCAGTTCTATACTGAAAAGGGAACTAGCTCAAGTTAGTTGTTACAGAAGATTAACAATCTATGTCCCTTCAAGCAGTGATAGGAAACACTAGCCAGAAAACCAGATGCAGCAACTTTGGAAGCAGCATCTTACAGCTGCTCTCCTTGGTTCCCTTCTTGCAAAGAGTCTGTTTCCAGCAAACTGAAACATTTCAGCTTCATTATGGCTTCAGATCCTGAGGAAATCGTGGGGAGCTGCAGGTCATAAATTTTCCAGGAGCAGGACTGGGATACCTTCTTGGAGGTGCTGAATGCTCACTGCATTCACTGGCATTAGCAATTCTCAGGACTCTTGGTTCTTTTTCATTGGTTGTGTTGCTAAGTAGAGTTTGAGATTGTGAAGGTGAAGTAATGATGATTTTTTTTGTCAAGCCTGTACTGGAATTACAATGTATGTATCAGCCTTCAGTATGGAGGGTTGTGGCATGTCTTGTATCTGAAATGTACTTTTTGCTGTGCCAGATCCCAGCTTCTTCAGAGCAAGGATTTTCAGCTAATGGCAAAGCAAGCAATGATTAGGTGATACAGGCAATTATTTATATAGGCATATGAAGGGGTAAACTAGCACAGTACAATATAAACTAACTGAATGTAATCCATCCCAGATTGGGTGTTGAGGTTCCTTAGGATTATAACAAGCTTTATTGAACTTTTGGGGGTCTTTTTTCTTTTAATACTAAGACTTCCTTTGAAGGAGGGTAAGGATTCTTCTGTTGCCTACCTTCCATGCCTCTTCTGTCACGCTAAGAGACACCTGATTCTGGATGTAAGCCTGGTTATCTTTAGTAATGAGGGCCTGGTACATTCCCTGCTGAATTAATGCACTGATGTTTTAATGTGTAATCGTGTCCTTTAATGTGTAGTTGTGTCCTTTAGCCTGTGGTCTGCCTGCAGCTCACAAAATCCCTGTGGCCCTCACCATGCGGTTTTTCTCTAACATGTTAATGTGTTAGCCTGTGTATAGGAAAGCTTTATTTATCATAACATGGGAGATTGTTTCCAACCCTTGAACTGTGTGGATTTATTTTTCGTAACTGCTATAGCATGAGTAGAATGAAATGTGTAATGTGTTTTGGGGAATTAGCTTGTTACATTGGAAAGCAGTCTAGGCCCTTGATTAACTGTATTGCTCTGGTGAGCTGCCTGGTTTCCCCTCTGTACTCCGCATGACATAGTGTGGTAAGGTTGTTTCACCATCTGCATGTATTCTTTTGGCACATGGCTGTTAGATTTTTTGATTTGCTGCTTCAGGAAATAAAACTTTCCTTGAAGAGTTACTATAAACACATAAGTGCCTTTGTCAGTATTGGAACTTACATTTGGTATTGAATGTTGACATGATCTGAAGTGAGCATCAGTGGGGACCAGAATTACATGTGCTGTTGACAGCTTTGGAACACAACAAAGGAAAGTCATTTTATCAACTCTTTATATTCTCTAGATTTATTTTCAGAGAACCTCCGTAATAGTTGAATGTAATTCAATAGCCAAACAGTTAGTAAGAACAAACCAGAGTAAATCAGTTTCAGTTACTTGCTACTTGATCCTTGGAATAAAACCAGATCACAATAAAAGTTCCAAATAATGTAACAACTGCAGTCCTGAAATAGCAGCCTGGCTCCATCACCTAGGTCTGATGAAGATGGATTCCGATTTGGTTATGATAACAGTGTGTTCTTCAGGAATTCTGAACCTGAACAGATCTATACATTCATCTGTAAGCTCTGTAGTTAGTTTTTAACAAGTTGGTTTCATTCAACTAGATTATATTTAGATAATCTTTACAGCCTATACTGTACTGTAATTAATAACAGTTATTATTAAGCATTACTCTTCCAATAGAGCTGTGTGTGAAAGGTTTGCAGGTCTAAGCTGCTTTCCAGTATGCTGAATTAATGCCCCGAGTAGGATTGAAAACCCCCAGAGGTTCCAAGGTGATACAGGACATTCGTTAGGCAGAGCTGGAGAACCTTTCCAAGCAAACTAAACATAGCAGTTATGGAGCTGCATCATAATTCATATTCTGCTTTTGATTGATTTTCAGACTAAGACTAGCATGTCCTTTTTGTTTCTCTTGTTCCACTCCATGCAATCTGTAAGATGTATGGATGAAATCTGGAGTGGCGATCTCACAAAGCATGAAGTTGCAGTTTTAATCACAGACTAAGCCAGTTCAACCATTTTTTAACAACTTGGCAAGAGTGTATGACAGGAAGAGGCAAAAAAGAAACCCAGAGGAGACTTTCCCATCTGACTAAACCAAGCTGCAATCTAGACTTTCCAAACTGCAGAGGTTGAAGTTATTTTTCTTTCTCTTGAAGATGAAGTTTCAGGAGCTCCTGAAGGCGGTTTTCAGAAGTTTGGCAGGTGTTCGCAGTGTTTCAGCGCAGTTCTTAGGAGTTCACTGTTTTTCCTCAGCCAGTTCTCCTCCCATCAGTAGAAGCGTTCAGACAGAGGGTACAGTTTTATGTCACAGCTGGACTGATTAACAGGGCAATGACCAAAAAGGCAGGTCTTGTTTTCCTCTCTAAAGCTTGTTCATTCCCCCTCCAGTATGTCAGCAGTATTGCTAGTCTGACCCCACACTGAACTGATTCAGAGAAGTGAGGCTATAGGAAAGTAACACTAAAATAAATTAATAGCTTTCTTCCTGCTGTAGTGCTCTGATCCAGCGGATCATGGGGTCAGGTGAGTGCCAGTGCTGTTATAAGTGACTGGGGTGCACAGCCAGAGGCAGGATGAGTGGGAGAGCTCTTAAATTAATAGAGGTACTGTAAACCTAGACTTTGAGCATACAATTCCCCTATTAGGTCAAAGATTATTTATGAATTATCTGTACTGCCGCTGAAAGAACACTCTTGCTGTTTTCTCTGTGTTTGGTGCCCTGTTTTCCTACCTCCTCCATTGTGGTAACACCAGTGTATTTGTGGTTACTTGGATCAGGGAGCAGATCCAGCTGGAAACTATGCTAACAAAGGAAAAAAGAATTTCAGCTTCACAGATGTTTCTATTAATATCCCATAGCAAGGGACAAGGCACCATGAAATTGTCCATTTGAAGCACTGATTTAAATATCCTGAGGTTTATTATGAATTGCATTATACTTATTTATCTAGAATAAGCTCATTTACCAACTCATTGACTCTTAATAGGTGCTATGTTCCAGGTTCAAAGTCTTTCTGGAATTACAAGACCCTGAAGTCATGTGTGTCATCATCAGTCTCAGTTTTGGCTGTGTGATTCCCCTCTAGTATCTTCTGGAGGGGACAGTGAGCCATAGAACACTGAATTGGGAAAAGTCATCAACCTATGCAGTGTGTGAGAGTCTGATACATAATTTTCATAACCATATCATCATCTGTGTTAACAGAAGTGCCATTTTGATGGGCTTTTTTTCTTTTCTTAGTGTTTGAAATTTCTTCTCTTTGGTTTAGCCTAAGTACATAAATCAGTGGAACAGAGATTATATAAGATATTTGGGATATATGCTCATTACATGTGAGCGTGACCAATTACACTGAGCTACATCTTTAAGTGCATTTTTGTTCTCTGAACCTGGCTGCACTGAGGAATAGCGTTCTAGCCCCTCCAAATGCATTTTACTTATGCCAATAGGCTCAAGACTTTTCTTTTGAAGATTCTTTCATTCAGAAATGAGGTTCAATGCAATGCATTCCAGTCTCGCTTTTCTTTCTACTGTTGTTTTCTTTTGGGATTACTGTTTGGTCATTGTTTGGTTCAGGCCGTACTCAA
The DNA here is from genome assembly GCF_033783945.1 of Neopsephotus bourkii. Lineage (NCBI taxonomy): Eukaryota > Metazoa > Chordata > Aves > Psittaciformes > Psittacidae > Neopsephotus > Neopsephotus bourkii. The sequence continues at coordinate 8,150,514 of NW_026902223.1, forward strand.
TCAGCCTTGTAATTAGTGTGGAGCTAATAACCATGTGCTGAGTAATCATGTTTGCTCTGATTTTCTGGGTTGGTTTTTTGTCTCTTTCAGCTCCCACTGACTTTGGGGGGGGGTGATTTTGACATTTAGCACCTCTGAATCTAGTGTTATTTCAGTTATGCTCAAGCTGCTAGTGTGTTAATGGTAGCCATTAAGTGACTGGATTCTTCTGACTAAATACAACTGCCTGAAACTTAAGTGTCTGTGTCAAGATGGGTCACCCAAGGGGTGCTTTACGGACAGGGAAGTCCTATCATTATGTTCCAGGGGTTAGCATGCAGTGTCTTCACCCTAACATGGATGCCTGTGTCTGATCGGATGGTTCCTGCAATAAGTGGGAGTAGATCATTGTTCTGTTTTGATTACATTTTTAATCCCTTTTTTTTGGAGGGTTGGTCTGTATAGAACTGGGTGTGTAAAATCTGGGTTTTAAATCCACGTTTATCTGTGGAAATGGAAGTTACCAGGCATAAGAAGAATGTAAGGATTTCTATCCCAGGTTAAAGTCAAGAGGAGCATCTTTAAAATGTAAATGCTTGGATGCACATGTCAAAATGTACATTCATGTGCTGATGTTTAAAAATGCCAACTGTACAGGAATATTAATATTACCACCAGAGCATGGTATGAATTCACCTGCTCGTAAGATGAATGTGTTCATTAGTGTTTGGAGGATGGCAGTAATTGTGAGGTTTCTTCTGCCTTCATGGAGGCAGAAGCTCTTTATTTCCTCTGTAGTTCTTGGAAGCAGGCAGTCTCCTGGCTTAACTGCACACATTCTGTTTGACAAGTTCAGTCTCTTGTTTGGCCAGATACTTCATCTGAGAACAAAAGAAAGAACCAGTTTACCTTCCCTAATCCAGATTCTGGTTCATTTCACAGTTGTGTTTACAACACGTTTGCTTAAAGCTGCAAAGACCAGTTTGTGTAGTTCTTAGCTGTCACTAGTCAAGGGAATGTAATTAATAGCATCTCCCTTTTCAGTCCCTACAGCATTTTCTTTCCAACAACCTTTTAAGGTAGGTACCACTGGGTAGCAAGCAAATCCATAATGTTTAAATCCAATTGCATCTTACTTGGCTGACGTTGATTAAGATTTTAAGTGTCTTTGGCAGAAATAAAAGATCAGTGAAAGTCCCTATTCAATAAATGTATAAGGAATCGTAGAAAACCAGGTTGGAAGGGGAGCTTGAGATTCATCTGGGTTAAGCTTAAGAACTTTACCTTTTTAAGATTCTTCTTAATTCATTGACTTCAATATCAATATTGCCATTATTAATAGAAGGTCATTTCCAGTATAATTCTCTAAATCTGAAATAAAGTTTGAAGTATTCTGCATGTGCTGCAACCTAGGATAGAAGAGAAGGTTATGGAATGTTAATCATAGAATTGTTCGGGTTTGCAGGGACCTTAAAAATCACCCAGCTCCAACCCCTGCCACGGGCAGGGACACCTTCCACTAGAGCAGCTTGCTCCAAGCCCCTGTGTCCAACCTGGCCTTGAACACTGCCAGGGATGGGGCAGCCACAGCTTCTCTGGGCATCCTGTGCCAGCGCCTCAGCACCCTCACAGGGAAAAACTTCCTTCTGTCTAATGAAGCTGGAAGTTGACTAATCTCTTGGCTGTGACACCACAGTTTAAACACTAAGCACATGCTAAATTTTAAGCACTTGAGTTTCTCAGTTCTTAATATTGCTGAAGATTAAGTTTAGGCATGAGTATTGTCAGGATTTCAGGTGAATGTAGTAAGTCTACTTTGTTCCCCAACAGATGTTGGATTTTGACAGTCTGGTAACTAATACTGGCTTTTTCTCCCTTTTCCCTAGGTGTTTACCTCCCATGGACCTACTGTGATCATGCCAACCTGGTTCTGTTCTCGAGAATGGTTTTTTCATCTGGGAAAATTTGATGAGGGTGGAAAGGTGAGTGCTATGGATGATACATAATCCAGGAATCATCTCTTTGGTCACCAGCCTCTGAAAGCCCTAAACTTATTACTAAGAAGCACTAGGCAAAGGGGGTATAGGTAAAAACTGAGGTCTGAAAAAATCAGAGTTATACCATATACCTTTCTTTTAAAAAAGAACAACAACAAACAAGTGCAGTTGGTTTGGGGCAACTCTGGTGATTGAAAGACACAACTGGGGTGGGCTGCAGAGCTAACACCTTTGGTAGACGTGTCGGCATACCTGGAAAACTTAAAGGAGGACTCAGACATTCAAGCTCCTCTTCAGTCCCTGAAATAGATGCAATAGATCTGAAAGCTCAAGATTTCATGGTTTCATTATGAACCAAATGAACCATCTCTGAAAAGTAAGGTAGATTTGGGGAAAGAGACTGGAAGGGAAGAAAGGTGCAGGATGGCAAAAAGATGGTAATACATTGTCCTAGGGGGAAAAATGTATGTCCCTAAGATGAAGAAAGAAGGGAGGAGGAAAGGTCACAAAGTGCCGTAAAACTACTAAATCTTTATCCACTTGTCTTGCATCCAGTTGTCAATCTGAGTTCTAAGGCTTAGCCTTTTAGGATGTTAAGTAGCTTTTCCTCAAGGATCAGGACTGAGAGGTTACAAATTAAACAACTGTTATCAGAGAAGTATTCCTGCATGAATAGTTAGGTGTTCTTTTGATCTAAAAGTTTCCTGTATGAGTTCCATTTGGTTGTTTCAGGCTCATCAGCATCTTTATGAAATAAAATCCAGGGATGCCTGTTGGTGGTACTTATTGTGGTATTACTACAAGTATGTTGGCAAAGAGACCTAATTCAGACACATTTGGATCCATTATGTGTGTTTTGGACCTGAAAGGTTTTGCTTCCCATGGTTTTAGTGGGATTTTAGGAGTAGAATGGAAATGCTTTCATTTTAATAGCAATTCTAGTCTAAAAAAAAACCTCTGCTAACACTATTTCCTATGTTATTATTTCAGCTACAACAGATTATGATTATTATTCTTTTTATAGCCTCTAAATGAAGCCCTCCTGTGCCATGCAGTGTGTATATATACACACAAACATACCTACACATGTATATATGTATGCATGAGGATATAAAAATATTGTTCTTTGGGCTGCCAACAAAAACATGGTTCCAGAAGGCAGCAGACAGAGAACAGAGTTGTTTAGAGCAGTGAAAAGATTTGTCCTTCATTGCAGGGTAGGTGAGTGGAACGAGGTGGGAATGGTGCCTGGCTCCCAATACAATCCACATCCACTGACCCATGCTCTTTATTTCCTTTTTATTATTATTACTTACTGTATTTTCACCCTCTGAAGAACATTTGACTTCTTGAGCATTGTTATTAAGCTCAAAGAAGAAAGCAAGAAGACTAAAACACAGTAACAACAATTGAACACCATTCCAATTCGTAGTTCAAGATGTTAAGTTAAAGAGGCTATTGTTCTGTGCTTTTAGGTTTGGGGTTTTTTCTCTTTGTCCTGATTTTTGTGGGGTTTTTTTTGTTGTGCTGTATCGGTACAGGTTCTTCACTGAAGAGTCTTAATCCTAATGATTTTTCAGCCACAATGCATGGTGTGGCTTCTAGTTTTAAAAATTACCAGTGATGAGTTGAACTTTTTGTTTGTCCCTGTTGTGAAGTGTCCAGCATATCAATACTCAAACTGGCTGATACAGAGGACCTTCAGAAAGTACCCTGTGGACAGGGTTGATGACAGATCTTAACAAAGCAATGAAGTCAAACCTTTGTCCTGTGTGGGTTTAGGGGATGCAAAATCAAGTCCTAACTCTTTCAGCATTTATCACCATATTTAGCATTGATCTAACTCATTCATTTTAATTTGAAAAGAATTCCTTTGAGGCAAGCAAAGATTTTTCTCTGTGTATCATCAGAGCTGTTATAAACTAATACTGAGACTCCTGAGGATCTTACCTGTGTGTGTATGTTCTGACCTGACCCATGATCTGACTATGTTAATGTGATCACTTCCATCTCCACTATTGGTTAGGATTTAACAGAGTGACCTGTAAGTGTCTTATTGCTGCAAGTAAACACAGAAACAGGCCAACAAATCTCCACATTTCAGCCTTCTCCATTTGCTAAGCTGTTTCCATGCCAAAAAGCTGCATTTCTCATTTGGAATTAAATCCAAACACCTGTTCTTCATATTTCAGTGCTTAGGACAAAAGGAGGATAATTCTTCCATGGAAGAAATTGTGATTTGATGTTTATGTTAGTAGTATGGATGGACTGATAGAATAGAAATATATAAGCCATGATGTAATCCTTTTTTTCCTGCAGGTAGGTGTGCACGTTTGCATGTATCTCCATCCAGGCTTTACATGAAACAGATTTTTAACAAATATATACAAAATGGTTTTGGAAATAAAGTTCTTTCTGGTCAAGATCTTCAGTTGCTGGAAACGTGTTCCTTTTGTGTAATCACTGTGGCAATGTCCAAGCCAAATCCTAAATAGTATCTTCATAAATGGTGGCTAAGAACCTGACAGGTTTGCTTTATGCATTGATTAACTAAAATAGTAGAGGTTTTATTTATACAACTGCCGATACATGAGAATTAAAGCAGAAGTGCTTAACTGAGATGAAGATAATACAATAGAAATGGGCACAAGCCTATAAAGTAACTTTTAAATAGTACCCAGTGCTAGGAGGAGAGTCACAGGAGCCTATTTCTGACTTAATTTTTTAGGAAACTGATGAGAAATAATCTTCCTGTTGTCCAGCTGATTCAGATGAAGAATGCAGTGCGTCCTCATTGAAAGAAGTAGCAACTGATTCAGATAAAGAGCCCAGGCTGGATTAGTGTATTATAAGCTACTGACCTTTCTGAATACAAACTGTGGCTCCAGCCAGTGTCTGGAGCTCAATTTTGATCTATTTTTGTGATTAAATGGTCACAAAAAGCACAGATTGGGGAGGTGTCAAAATATCCATTGGTGCAAAATATCCATTGGTGCACAGAAGACAGTAGCCCATGCTGCAAAGCTCTAAAATAACTTTGCTAGGTTAGTAGGTGCTAACTAATGGATTTTTCCATTCTTCTCTGCCAGAGCACACAAATGTCATTCCCTCCAGAAAGGCAAGCAGTTACAATACTGCCTGAAAGGTAAAAGGCTAAGTAGGAATTTGTTTTCTTAGAATATGAATTAAAATTACAGTCAGTCTGTCAAATAACCTATCAAGGTGCTCTGGGGAAAAATCTGGATGAAACACAGGCACTAGTGTTTTAGCTTTGGTATAGTTAAGGCTGAACAGAGATCAGTATTTGATGTGAAAAGGAAAGAGTGGTAGAGGCAATGATTAATTACACTTTATAAGCTATTTGAAAATCCACCCTATTTCTCTTGTCTAATGACATTTTTCTGCTAGTCTGTTATTAAAAACCATTTAGAATTTACCACCTCCCTTCCATTTGACTTCACTGTCATCATTGTTTAACTGAATTTCTCTGTGACAATACGTTTGGATGAAAGCAATCTTTGGAATTTCCTCTAACCTGTCATTTCCCAAACAACGAAAGAAATGTTACAGGCTTCAGGTCTTGCAATCAAGGCAAAATGATGTAAAGACATAATTTGGATGGGAACCAAAAAAAAAAATGAAGTGACATCTGTACAAAGAGTCTTTAAAATATGTTGGATAACCCTGCAAAGAAGCTATTAATATCTATGGAGTTAGCTTGTGATTAGTCTGCTTGCATACCTCTGGTGACTATCCTAAAGGAAGTTAAACTAGCGAGTATTTCAGTTCATAACTTCAGTGTGGTGGTGTTCATTACCAAAGAAAATATGATTGACATTTAATATAAGACTTGTCTTTAGGGAAAGACCAAAGAGTGGATGATTCTTGATAAATTACTTTAGTTCCTGTATTTTTTCACCTTTACATTTAAACTGGAGAGGAATTTCTTTCTTACTTTTAGGTTCAGCAGCTTAGTAGCTGTTCCCCATGAGCAGCACACTGAACCATGTTTGCTGATGAGTGAGAGTTCAATGCCTGCCAGAATAGCATTTGTTTCTGAGGCAGGAGTACTTCCTTTTACATAGGGTGTCTGTGTTCACTTCCACGCAACCAACCCCTCTGTATGTGTTATTTCTGTAGGATTTAGCTCAAGGCTCTGAGGAAATGCTGCTGGGCAGATGTTGGCATATGTATTTAAAAAGAAGTACTTTGATTTCTTTAGTCAACATGTCTGCTTTGTTGCTAAATGACCCTGAGTTTAGAACTTTTTTCCTGTTCAATCTTAGATGTTGTAATATACACCATCTGATCTCCCTTTTTATGCAACTTTAGCATAATATTAATACTGACATTTTAATCTTTTTTTAATGGATATTCTAAAATATGCAGTATGAAATGAGTTGGTTCAAAAAATATAAACAAACTGTTTCAAAGTCCTGTAAGGTATGAGTTAGTATGGAATCAAAAGTTGCTTCCTTTCTGATTTTCTTTCCATTCACCAATTTTAGGCTCCTCTGAGGAGTTAAAACAGTGTGGCTTATTCTACCCAACACTTATCCTGATGTCACTGTCTGGTTTCCAAATTATGCCAAGTTATAGCCCAGTTTTCCTTGATGCCTGTGATCAAGAGGAGGGGCTCAGCTTTCCCAAACTAAAGGGAAATTTTTTCATGTGTAGGTAGATTTACTCCCCTTGTCTTGTTTGTCATCGCTTTTTGTTATAAATGCACGTATTCTTGATTCAGTTTTTGATTTCCCACTTTCTCTAGTTAGAGTGAAATCTCCACTGGCTGAATCTCCACTGATTTTTTTGCTCACAAGGATCTGCCCTCCTACAGGGCCTGTCAGCAAGAAGAGGGCAGGGGAAGAGCACATGTCAGAGATGAGTGAGAGAAGCCTGAATGGAGAGGAGAGCAATGGGTGAGGAAGTTGGAACAGATTGGTTCTGTTCTGTGGCATAACCAATCTCTTGTATTAGGTTTAGCATTAAAAGGCAGCTCTTGCACTGTGCTAATGCCTGTACAGCCTAATAATAAATTCCGTTCTGGTGACCCAAAAAAATAGACTTCTGCAGTAGTTACTGTTGGTTGTCCCACAGCTACAACATGATCTCTCACCAGGTGTTACAGCATTGCACAGAAGACCACTGTCATTAAAAGTCCTCCAAAAATTGCTTAGTATCTTTATCCCTACTGATGTTCCTCGCCGTTACTGATGGTGCAGCTCCAAAAGCTGTAGCCAGAATTACTTGTTGTAGTGGTAGGTGGCTTGCATCTCCTTGTCAGGTATGTATGTTGAGGATGCTGCAGTTGGAGTAGTGTTTCATGCACAGCCATCTGCTAAGAGTGAGAAATGGAAAGCAGTGAGAAGATGACAAGAGAAGAATAATGCATTATTTAGTTTGGTCCATGAACAAGGAACTACTCTGATTCAAGGTAGATTCTGTTTGACAGCCATTGTGTATGCAGGATTAATGTACATTAATCAGTACATTAACCATCAGTACAGCGAGTGATACCTGCCCAAAATACTGAGTAATCATAAATCCTTCACTTATTTAGTGTTGAAGTGGATGTTCATTTTGTGCATGCTGGTTAGAACCAGCAGTGATTTTCACCAGGAACTGCAATCAGCAGCTTATGATCACACCCTTGAGTGAAGCAGGCCAGTGAGTTTCTCCTTTAGTGCTGCAGATCATCTAGGGTTGGCTTTTGCTTGTAACGTGGAAAATTGTGTATATAGTCCAGTAACATGTAAGCTGTGCAATTTGTATTTATTAACATTGAAACTGTTTGTGTAGTAGCCTGTTGCTGAAATGCTGCCTTGTTAAATTGGTGTTTTCAGCTATGGATATTAATTTTCCCAAAATGCATTAAATTATCCCTTTAGTGGCTAAACAGCTTTTTCTTTGAAAATTGTGTTGTTTGGCAAAGATTCCTGGTGTCTAAAATGCTATCTGGATCCAATAATACGTCTCAATTGGGAAGAAACTCTTGTATTGCAACAAACTTACACGCTCAAGAGCTGTAGGAAGTCCCATCCCTGCAGGATCTATAACACAGTCAACATCTTCCCTCCCCTGAAAAATGCATGGCAGGGCTGCTCCTTTGTAATGCGAGAGGCCACTGCTGAGCAGTACAAGGCACCTGCTCCTTCCTGGGGGTGAGCAGACTGCATTTGAAAGGATTTCTGCTGGCTGATGGAAAGCAAAAATGCACTCAGAAACAAACAGCATTTTGAAAGACCTCTGCTGCTGTAACTCTCTTTACTAATATACTTGCTGATGGTTTTCTTGAATAATGTAAATGGTTATCCAAAAGAAAATGAATTGCACATATGGATGTGATATAATAATATATCTGAATCAAAATATGACTACTGCAGTAGCTGATATGTGCTACAGAATTTCTGCCCTGCCTCTCACAGTCTAATGTGAGAGAAAAGGTTTAAACTTTGTTGCAGACTCTCAGTATTTCTGTTGAAGTCCAGAATAAGAAAAAGACCAAAATAAGAAAGGGCTGCAAGATAAATGGAAAGAATTTGAGTTTGTGGTGTTTTTGTGTTCTCAGTGACTGTGGTTGCTGTCTGCCCCTCCAGCTTCCCCCAGATTTCTTCTGTGGCTTTCCAAGTAGGTTCATACAAAGCACAAGTTTTATAAGGTTCTCCAAAAGTTTGCTTCTGCATTGCAGCTCTTAATCTGGAAGTCAGACCAGTATCTACAAAGACAACCGATAGCTAGAGATACCCTGCCCTTTGCAAGCAGTCATATCAGGATCCATGGTATTCAGAATCTGGGAATGTGGCCCAATTCAGTATCTTAAATCAATCTATCATGTAGTAAAGTCTGGGGCTGCAAAGTACAGAGCTTGATTTGGTTCTAATTTCTCCCAAAATACATATGTTCAATTGAGTGTTTCAGGTTTGTTTTCCAGGGTTCGAAGCTTTCTTGGTCTCATTACTCCTCCCTTCCCCAGACCCCCTCGGCTGCTCAGTCTGGTGTGGGTATGAGGAACAGTCTTGAATTGTATTGCTCTGGTAACGAGAAGGCCAGAGGGAACCACAGAGGGATTTTGTCTCCAGCATTTTAATTGGAGAATCTCCTTTTCTTAATTATGGAAGAAACTCAGAAGTTGTGGTAATGGGGAAAAAAAAATGCCAGTTTTTTGTTAATTTATTTATTGTGCTCTTATTTTTCTATATTGAACTAAGATACCTAAGTTGATGTTTATGCCTCTGTTGTTCATGTATGTGATACTGCCTACAGAAGAAATGTATTTGAGTATCTTTTCCATCTCAGGTTTCTAATGTTATCTATCAGCTTGTTATTGATGCTACACTTAAATATTTTATTTGGCCCAGATTTACTTAGCAGAGATCCTTAGCCTGATAAAATCATGTTAGGTTGGAGCAAAGAAAAATCTGTATTTAAACATAGAAAAATTAAAAGTTCTAGCCGTATTTCAAGAAGTTTCACCATTGCAAAATAGATGGTACTACTTTACTTCCATTATAGGGCTATATCTTTAAAGGTGGCTTTATGCTTATGATGAGTAATGGAATAGTATGTGCTGTAAGATGGCCATCTGACACTGTGTCTCTGGCATGAAGATTTTCTGATTTTTAGGTGGGAAATGTTGCATCTCATCATGAAATCTCTTATTAGAGCCTGACAGAGCCACAGTTCTAGGAAATGAGGGGCTGGTTGTTTTTTGCAGTGTCTCAGCAACAATCTTTGCAATTCTATTAGGAAGAATGTATCATGGAAATAAGTGGCAAGAAAAAAGTTTTACTTTCAGAAGTCGTGTCATGCTTTAATTAAGGTTTTTATTAAGGTTCCTTAGTATGGGGTCTGATTCACCTTTCCTAAGTAGAGTCCAGTATATGTATTTGTATGGCAATCAGAGAAAGAACATTGGTAACACCAGAAAGCACTCTTCTGAAGTCACTGATCCCTTTCAGTGAGCTGTTTGGTTGTGTGGCACTTGAGGCTTCATGAACTGTTCAGCAGCTGGTTTCTCTCTTTTGGGACTGACCTGTACCAAGCTTTATACCCATGTCGAAATGAGATGGTGTTTATTTTTCCCCTTCTGTCCTTGTGGTCAGCTGTACTTAATTTTTAAATAGCACTGCTTGTTTTTCAGTAGCTTTATCTTTTCTACAGCTATGTTTATTTAATGATCCATTAGACAACTTTATAGACACATGGGTAAAATATGGATAAAATGATGTTAAACTTTATTCATGTGGCAGAAAAATAAGAAGGGTCTTCACATGTAAGTATGACTGCTGGTCACTTCCTAGTCTGAAATAACTGCTTCTCTTCCAGGGTGTTCCAGAAGATCTGTTGTTTTTCTATAAACATATCCAAAACGGTGGCGAAGTCTTTCGAGTAAACCATTGCCTCCTGCTGTACCGTTACCATCCACAGGCTGCTACTCACTCCGTCCTAGAGTAAGTTGCATTGTCTTGGTAGAACTTAAAGCTTAGCTTCATCTTGGATGATTGGCAGCAAAGATGTGTAGTCTCTTCAAGGCATCACATGGCAAAATAATTACCAGTTTGAGTTTAATGACTTGCTAGTTTTTTAAAACGAGGCTAGAAAACAAGCATGACTTAATATTTTGGTAGTACCCTCTTTGGTGTAAGGTGGTGTTGCTGTAATTTGTTTTTTGAGTAACATACTGTAATGCTGTACTTGAAAAGCTGAACTGAAATCTTGGTGCAGATGCTGCTGCCCACGCGCTGTCAGTGTACCTGGCTTAATGATGTCATGAGGCTGGGATGGAGTTAACATTTGACATGTTAACGTTGGACAAATATGCTAAGTTGTTGTCTCATCTTTGCAACTGTTCTTGAAATAATTTTACAACAGGTATCATAAGAGCCATGGAGCATTTTTGGGACTGCATTACAGGAGTACTTCCATTGCTTTAGCTGAGGCTCTGTAGCTGAGCATGTGAGATCCTGGGATCTGCCTGAATACCCTTGCTGGTTATCTAAAGCATCTGAGTTTCTTACATTCAAAGCAGATTAAGAATACTTTTGTCTGATTATGTGTCTCATCTGCTGCACATGGCAAAAGCAAGCAGTGAAGCAGTAACTTCTCCAATACTTTGAACACAGTTGCAAGAATGTGTTTGAAATATATCATAGCGGTAAAATTTTATTGGGATTTTTAATGTGCAGGGATTTGATTCTCCTGTTTTTTGCCATGTGAACCATAATGTAAAAAAAAAATCATTTTAATTTTACAGCCTAATTTCAAAGTGAACTGTCTCAGTTTGAAAGAAGTAAACAGAAACTTGCACTACCAACAGAAACCTCCTTTTGAAAAATAACCAAACAAGCCTAAACTTTTCATCTGATAATGTGCTGCATTTACATATATTATTTTCCTTTTTTAAAAGGTCTAAACCATCTAAATCAGATAAGGATGTTTGAAATACACCTGAGGATGTTTAGGAGTAATTATCTCAGGTGCTTCCTTGTAAGCTGTTGCCTACTGCTTTTACAGTGCTGGCCTGCCTTGCAGAACACATTAAATTGTGGATTGCTTGTTCCAGTACATGCTCATTTCACCCATCAAGGTGTTTGTTGTGATCGGATGTCCTGCAAGCTGAGCCAAAGTTGTATCTTTCTCTTGCTCATTGGCACTGGTGAAAGATTATGCAAGTTTCACTGCTCTTTAGGGGTCCCATTCCAGAATCATGGTAGTAATTAAGTGAACAGTATTCTTACTGATTAATGATATAAACACACTTTTTAGTCCTATTTGTACAGCTTTGTAGAACTGGCTAGTGAAACTAAACATTTTTGTGTGCATTTTAGTTGTATATCACAATATTGTATTACTGTAAATACCATAGTAAGCATAAATACCACATATGTATATAAAATCATTTAAGTCTGAAAGAGTCATTCCAAGCAAATGGAAGATATTATTTGCATTTTACAGACAGATATGAGGTGAATTATTTTGCCTTTTATTGGTGTTTAAATGTAAGGGGCTTTTTTTCCCCCTTTTGGTGTGTGATCATTTTGGCAGTTAGTTCCAAGCTTTTCAGCCACGCATCATGGGATGCTCGAACTCTTGGAAGCCTGTTGCATGTGTCTGTGGGAAAGCATCTTATTCTTGGAAATGAGTTTGTTTTGAATTTACTGCAAGCTGTTGCTTATTCAGATCTACAAGGTTGTGTGGCACAAGCACCCTGAATTACAACATACTGCGAGAATGTGGAAATACTGTAAGCTGTTTCAGATGTGCAGCTTGGATGTCCAAATTGGCGCCTTTGCCGTCTCATTCTAAGAAGTCAGGATAGCCATTCTTCCTCTCAGCTTCATGCTGGTACTGCTGCAATTAACATTTTGTGCACACTTTCAGTATAAGGTTGTGTAACATCTCTCCTTGTTGGCTTGTTCCCCTGTTTGTTGCCTAAGTCGAGCAGGGCTGGCCAGTATTTGTTTCTGAAGACTGAGGTGAGTGTTGAGCAAAAAGAAATCAATGGGCTCATCACAAAGGTTTAAGCTTATAATTTGTATCTGGTCTTTCCTGCTTTGCTTTTTGGTTGCCCCACCTTATTTAATGCATCTTTTCCAGAAGTCTTCTTTTTATGATGTGCTTTGAGCAGTCTTCTGTGGCATTTTTCCTTTTGCCATTGGCCTATGTTGTCTTTGAATTTTCAGAATTGGTGGAGAGCTGGATTTGGGAGTACTGACTCACCAACTAGATTGATATCTTGTCTGAAATCAAAGTGATGCTTATAGGAAACTTGATTATTTATCTATCTTTAGTATCAGTTTATGCCTAGTTTCAATCTTAGAAAACTAGAGTTGTTAATAGGACTTGTCTATAGAAAAGGCACGTGATTCAATCCTTCCTGCAAAGACAACAGTCACTTGTAGCCTATTACGGGCAGATTTTGAGTGTCTTTCATTACTGTTCAGGGGAAAAAATGCCTGATTTTCGCATTTTCAGACTTCCTAAAATATCTATAAAGCTGCTTGCCAAGCAGCGTTTAGTTCTTTAGTATGTATAATTGTCAACGCTAATGATTTTCAGGTCATTTCCTATGATTAGTATCCTTCTGGAACAAATACCTAGAGGTGAAAGTATCTGTGAAGCAGGAAACGAGATCTTATTTGCATTCTCCCTTACCCTGGAGGCATCAGACCATGTTATTAAATGTTTGGGTGTGTGACAGAATCTGGATGAAGTGCAGTGTCTATATTTAGGTTTCATTAGGTGCATACAGAAATATAACCGTTCTCATTGTAATTTCATCTAAACTTTATCATGGATACCTGCTCAGTGGGAGTGAGCAGTGTAAGTTTTGAGAAACTTCTCTTCAGCCAGGAATTTACAACACACATATTGTATCTTTTAGATCTAAATCATTTTATCTCACATTACAGCTTGTATCCTAGGGCTGTGTGTACTTTGTGCTACACAGCTACATTACACTGATTTGATACAATATAAGAGCTGGCTTTATAGTGTGAGTACTATAGAAAAAAAGTTTGGTGTATAATAGAAACATTGTAAAATTCATAGATTTTTATCTTATCAAGGGGAGAAAAAGGGAACTGTATATAAAACAATGTACCTCATTGCAAGATGAAAGCTAGCTTGGAACAGCATGAGCAATATCACTGCTTGTCTTTAGGTAGTATTGCGTATGAAGACAGGCAGTTGGGGCAGATAGCTGATCTTTGCCACAGTTTACAAGCTTCTGGTCAAGAGAAATTGAATACATGCAGACAATAAGGTTTGTACCTTCTGTCTGAGATTCGGGCAGTTTCCTTTTATGCAGCAAATGTGAAGTGCCTTTACAAGACTCACAGTAATTTCATATGCTGTGCATTCAGAGCAAGTGTAATATTGTAAGAGCTTGTTCTGCAGAAATAACCAAAATTACATCATCTATTGAAACCATCTGGTTTCAGGCATTAGAAGCTTCCAGTGTCATCTAAGTGAAGGGGAACAGGCACTTGATCTGAAGCATGTATTTGTTTGTTTCAGAGGTACTCTGAGGCATGGGTCTCGTATCGCTGATGAGCACAGGAACGCCTGCTTCATTTCCTGCAAAAACATCCCAAAATAGGCAAGAGAGGAATAGTGTAACATATTCTTGCCCAACTGAAATGAAGATGAGGTCAACTGCATTTTTATCATCTATGCTTGCGTTTGGCACTTCAATTAAACATGGAAACTAATGACCTCATTAGATTCTTGAAAAGTAAATGGCATTAACATTGATAGTCTCTGTCTTTCTTAATAAGCCTTTCATGAAAAATAGGCCACAATGCAAACCATGCCTCAGTTAATGACCCATGACCTGAAGATGAACTCGGACATTAATAGAACCTATTAACACAGTGTAAATGTAATAACTCAGTGGAATGATACAGTCCAGCAATTAATAAGTTCACATGAAGTTCAACGGAACAACAGCGACCAAAAAAATCCAGTTTATTTACCAGTATGGACAAGGTTCAAATGGGATTCATTCCCGAATTTCCTGTGGATTGCAAGAACCTTGAATTCTGCGTGCAAAGCTGGCTATAATCTGTTCTTTTAGCTCTCACTGTGATTAAGAAGTTCTCTGTTCTTCCACCTCTGGTTTATCTATCAGGTGAGGTTCACCAAAGATAGAGAACTCTGTTACCCTGCTGTGAATAAAAAGGCAGTGGAAGAGGCCATTCGTTTGAATAGCTCCTCTTCCTGTCTGGTGTTACCTGAGTGGCATGTGGGACCAATGCATATAGAAAAGGTCAGATCTACAGATTTATGGTATTACCGTGAATGGTAATCAATGCCTGAAATTCCAGCACAGTTTAGGATATTTGGCTTGTATTTGTGCATTTCTCAAGTACTTGTACATCTGTCTTTGCTCTGTTGATTCACTTATGTAGCCTCACTGGGGGAAGGAGGGGAAAGGCAGTCAAGCAATATGGCGAGGTTTCACTGAGCTCAGACATTAAATCATATAGCTTTTATTGTCACATTATCTTTCATTTCAAAATAGGAGTGGAGCAGATGTTTCTAGACTCCTGTATTCAGTCAGTAGGTCAAAACACATTTTAACAGAGCTCCATTGTTACTTGGGTGGATGGTATGGTAATAACTACTTGGGACTGAGGAACACCACACTTCATAATCATTCTCACCCACTTCATGAATACCCTCGTTTCACTCCTGCAGAATTTTGGCTCCTCTTCTTCCTTGCAGACTACCTAACTGATGAGTATTGAGGGGCCATAGCAAGTGAGATCTTAGGAAAATTCTGTAAGCCATAAGAATGTTTTTCCAAGTAGAAAAATAGATACTTCTGAGTAAAGTAAAAAGCAACAAGGAAATTAAAGAAATGGGAAGAATAATGTACTTTAAGACTTTGGGTGCAGAAGGAGTATTAGGATGTGGGAGCAAACTCTACAGTCAGAAGAATGTGTATCCCACCTTGAGGCTGAGGAAAACCTTGTTAACTCCATACAGGCAATGAAATGAAAGGCTATGGGGAAAGTGCTTACTTTAATCCTTCCTGACATGGGTAGGAAAAGCAGCTTTCATTGGGATGATGCAGAGCAATGATACCTCCTGGGTTTTGCTGGTGGCTATGAATATGTAATAATGCAAAATCTGAAAATAGCTGTGAGAATCATCTCTGAGCAGTGGTTTGTACAACTTCTAGATCGTTTCAGGCATTTTCTTTAATCATCCTTTGCACGTTGCTACAGTTCCTGCCTGTTGCACCTGCACTGGCTCTTAAAGGATGGGAAAATGGCATTCCCTTATCCCTCAAGGCAGGAATCCCAGTTATCTATTCAGGAAACATCAAAAATACGGCAAATTAGGTGAACTGGAAACCTGAAGGGGGCAACTGAAACTCCTCCTTCTGACACCTTTTTGTTTCAACACGAGATGTATTGTTAGTGCAGAGCAAGATTTCACAAAGATTAAGTCTGTGATTGTCACCCTAAAGCTCACTCACAAATTATCCCCTTAGTTCTATGATGAACTGATGATCTTGGCTTGTACTGTTAAAAGTATTTCAAGGTTAACTCAAGACTACAAAGAGTGATGCAAGCGAAAAATCACAAGTGCTGGGTATATATTGGCTTCATTGTCACAACCCAAAATAGGTGTTTAAGAAAGCAGTTTATTGGTGCTTAGATAAAGCTGTCTGTATTTGTATTTGAACAAGGATCCAGTTAATTTGGGGTGTAATAACTTTCATATCCTTTCATTTCTGAGTGAAATTCCCTTAGGTGCTTTCCCCACTCACATTTCTCAATATAATATTTATAGATAAGATTGAGTCAGTAAACTTGTTTCAGTCTGAAATCTTTGTGGATGATTTCCAGCAATGAGAATCGGTCTGCTTGAATTTTACCTCTGTGGGGACTTGTGTGGAACATAGTCACCGATCACCTAGGCAGCAAATGCATATTGTCTGGAAGCCATCAATACTGCATGTACGGGGACATCTCCATGACAATTAGAAACGTTTTGTGTGTGCCTGGATGTAGAGATTCCAGTGTTTACCCTACAACTAATAGTTGATAATTCCTTTTATACCTTGTACGGTTGCCTATTTTTTCTTCAGCTTTCTTTACTTCGCAAACTCAAGTGGAAAAGAAACTTGCTGGTGTCACTCAACAGAGCAGATTCTGAAGTACCCCTGGAATGTTATCCTTCTGAAGTTACATTTCAAAGTAAAATCACTTTTAAAACCTTTCCATTTACGTGTAAAGCAGTAATATTCCTTTTTAGAATCTAGCAGAAGCTCAAAAATTTCCAGTAAAGTGATCCTGGAAAAATACTTGTCCTTCATATGTCTTTCGTTTAACTTTCCTTCTGGGAATATAGTATGCTCTAATGTATATGGAAAAAGGCAAGTGTCAAAGGATGCCAGCAGCAGCTAAAGCTTTGCAGCAGGAATGTAGCTTGTGGTTGCATTAGGAGGGATTTGCAATCCAATCCAAGATCTTTTTTCCTCCACTAGTCGAAGTGCTGGTGCATGGCCGCAGTCCTCAAAATGGTGTGGAAATTTTATATGGAGTAGCTGTTCTTCCTGGGTACGTCCATTTGCGTGTCAAGTTCTTTCCAAGTTATCGCACTGTGATCAGTGATGAGGTGCTAAGCAGGATTTGGCTGTGCTCAGAGCTCGCACGCTGAAGTGGGCTCTCTGGAGCTCACTAATAATCCCAGCAGGAATCTGTGTATGTAGTACGATGAGGGGTGCATGTTCCTCAAACCAGAGCTCAGGGTTGTGAAGGAATGATGCAAATAAAAACACAAAATTCTTATTGAAATATTAGAGAGGTTTGTAACAGACTTTTGGGAACAAATTTGGTTACCTGTTAATCTCAGTAACCTCAAATATTATATGTGTACCTCAGAGGTGTATTTCAAAGGAATAATTTGGAATAATAAATCTGGTCCAGGACTTTGTGAAATTTGATAATCTGTTTCATAGAAGTCAGATGTTACTGCAGTGCTGGGCCATCAGACATCTCTAGCCATCGTGCCCATGTATTTTTACTTATGAAATAGAACCAAACTTGGTGTAATGATAACAGGATTGTGGATAATCTGAACTGCAACTAGGAGGAGCAGACTGATCCATGGATAAGGGTGGGTGATCTGACAGCAGGTCACTGACAGGTGACTGACAGCAGCATCCCTGTAGTTGTTCCTATCTGCCTACCCACCTGGACAGTTTAGATCCTCAATATCAAGAACAGTTGAATAGATTTTGATGTGACTGACAGCAGCATCCCTGTAGTTGTTCCTGTCT
Source organism: Neopsephotus bourkii (assembly GCF_033783945.1). Taxonomy (NCBI): domain Eukaryota; kingdom Metazoa; phylum Chordata; class Aves; order Psittaciformes; family Psittacidae; genus Neopsephotus; species Neopsephotus bourkii. The sequence goes on from NW_026902223.1 coordinate 8,168,286, forward strand.
GCCTACCCACCTGGACAGTTTAGATCCTTAATATCCAGAACAGTTGAATAGATTTTGATTTTCCTATAAAATCTGCTGCACTTACAGATCTGAAGTAGTTCACAGTAGCTGCTGTGTGATAACCTGTGCTGACTCATGAATCAGAAGTCTTACTTGAAACAGGAAAAAACAACATAGTCTTTGAGTATTTTGGTGTTTAAATTCCATACTACCTTGATATAGTCGGACGACACTGAAGCTCAAGGTTGAACTGTGGAGAAGGGGTATTGGTAGGAAAACTGCGTGCTTCCCAAGACAAAGAAAACCATTGGCAGCTTTAGGATCTCACAGAAAACTACTAGGGATTGGTTTTTTTTCTGGTGCTGCTTTAACTAATTCCAACATCTCATTTCTTGGATCAGGGGGGATGTATTACAAATTGTAGAACAAGTTGTAACAATTCTCACGAAGTGTGTTGTGTTCTGTCATGATAAAGCAAATGGGGAAAACTCTTTGAAGAAGTGCTTTCAGAAAGGAAAGGCAATTAGGTGTTTATCAGAATTACCTATGACAGGCATTTTCAAGTCAGGGTACCTTGTTCAAGAGATGTAGATAAGAAATATTCACCCAGTCAAGCCATAAATTGAGGAAATCAATTTATTGTATCTAGAAAACTGTTCAAGGATGAGAAGTTCCTAATTAATGAATCTTAAATGTGTTGTGTCTATATGCATATAGGTATAGAATAATGCTAAAAGTTTTGGGGATCAAAATCTTCTCCTTTTCTAACCCTTCAGGGGAACCATTTGGAATCACCGAGTCAGGTTTCTTGAAGACAGAGTCCTCAGCTCCTGGACATCATTCACCATTTGGAATGCCGGCAAGCAAGGCAAGAAGCTCTACCGAAGCTTGTCACCAGCTAATCGGAAAAAGGTAAGCTAGGAAGAGTGGGTAAATCTGTACAAATCATTTCCTCCTCTTTCATATGCCTCCTTGCTGCGAACATATTGTAGGGAAATTCTCACAAGATATTTTGTCCCCAGACTGCTAGTTGAGGATTAATATAATTCTTATTTTTCTACATAATGTATATTTAAATGCTGTATTACTTTATTTAGAGAGTGTGGTGTGTATGTGGAACAACACACGTACCCATGTTCCTGCTTGCTGGTGACTGAGCACAGTAATAGATTAGACAAGTGTCTTAGTTTATGGCCTGCTGCTGTGTAACTAGCCGTGTAGTAGCTAGGTTCACAAGGTGAGTAGAATAACTCTATTTGTATGGTAAAATACCAGACTACCTTATCCAGGGTTATTCATACATGTATAACAGTTGCCTAGCTCCTAAAGTGGATACTGGACAGATCCCTATTGGATGCTCATCATCCTGGTTTGAATTATGAGGAGCAGTTCTACTGTAACTCCCTTTTGAAAAGCTTGATTCTTTAAAAATAGGGATGGGGCGAACAGGCAAGTAGAAACTCTTGTACGTGACTGTCTAACTCTGTTTGCAATCAGTTGAAGACATGGAGGTTACTTGGATTTGGCAATAGCAGATATTTCTCAGGAGAGGTTTGTCTGAGAGTTTAAACGCCTTTTATAGCACTTTTTTTTCTGTAATAACTTTTTGGTAGATAAATGCTTTAGGGCTAATGTCAAATGGCTGTTTCTTATAAAGAGCCCCATAACATTCATTTTATTACTGAATGTGTTTTCTCAAAAATGCGGATGGGAAGACAAAATGACAAATATATATATAAAAACCTGATTAATGTTGTGGCCCTCAGACCACACACATGTGAATCAGAATAAAGTAGTTTTGTAAACCCATAGTTGAAATGAATGGACCTGGGGACACTCATACAGTAAATAGACAATTCACCATAAATGAACCTGAATTTCCTGCTTGATACTCCAGTGCGACCCCTCTTTCATTGCCATCACGTGGCATGAAGAAAGAAGGTTCAGTGCTGGGTGTGTCTCATCAGTTACGCCACTCAAAGAGGACAGAACAGTCCATTAAATGTAATGAGTTACCTCGCTCATGCAGTGCAGGGTGCCTGGACTTCGGGGCTGTGGAAATGTTCCCTTTCGCTAGTATTTTGCAGAGCACTTTGGGAATTCCACTAACTTGCTACCAACCATTGCATTTTTCTCTGTGCAAAATGACAAGGATTGGAAAATTCAGTTCCAGGGGAAAAGATGACAGCTTGAAAAAATAGATGGTACTGGTTTTGTAGCAGTGTCTCACCCTCTGAGGGGGTGGGGTTTTGGGGGGTTTGTTTTGTTTTGTAGGTTTTATTTGTGCCAAGCCAAAATGGAGACTGATATTAAGATACAACACCTCTCTAGCTTTGGGTAACATTTGCCACCTACTTTTATAGGTGACTCATTCAGGACTTATCATTGTGTTTGCTGAACAGGATGTAAATTTGAAGATGTCACTGCAGAGATGATAAAATGGGCAAGAGAAAAATAATACTGATGTGGTTTTGCCATTTTTCTGCCAAAGAGCCACATCTTACCTCTCCTTCAGCAAGAAACAGCCGTCATTCCCGGTGTGCTAGCACTGACAGTGTGGTTCTAATTAACTGGATCTTGACGTGCTTTCCAGCTGACCTTTACATAACGTTTGCTTTGGCAGTGTTGCAGGCCGTGATACTGTTTTGCTTCTGTCAAGGTTACAACTGCACATATTCCAGTATGCTTTAGTTTGATACTGAAATACTGCATTGAGCACTAACCCATTCATTACTGGATACTATAGCAGACACATTGAGCAAGCTTACACGCCAGACACGACTGCACATGCCAAGTATGACTCATTTTGCAAATGTACTGCAGAAAACTGCTGCTAAAATGCAGTCACAGCCTGATGCTCAATACCTTACCCAGAGTGATCGAAGTTTATCCACTGTCTGACATGTTATCTGAAATATTCAGAGGTTTTCTTAGTAAGTAATGAAGATAAATAGCTTCAGAAAGTTACTTGGATCATTCTAAGTGGGATAGAGGCCTAACTTTTAGATAGCTAACTTGTGATGAAATTGGTGCTGTCTGGACTGATTAAAGCACTAGTTTTAAGTGGTTGTTCAGGTTCTTTATGATTGCCATTGGATCTTCCTAGGTTTTCCAAAAGTGACCCTTAGTCTATCCATCTCAGTTAAAACTGAAGCTTAAATGATACCCTAATGTGTCATAGTAAATCATTGGCAAAAGGCTGTAGAAGTAGTTAAAACATGTCGCTTCTCCATGCGCTAATCAAGGGATTACTCTGCTGGAGTTTCAGGAAATAAATTCATAAAATAGGCAATTCATGAAAGTTTTCATTTTCTTCTAAAAGAACAGCAGTAAAAGGCAGGTGGTTAAACTCCATGTTCTACTTCTCAAAAATCCTTCAGGTATTTTGTGACTAATCTTCAGCTCTTGCCAAAAGACACTAAAATCCCACATGAACAAAGGCTGTAAATAGTTGTTGCTTTGTCCTTTCCAGCCCTAAAAACAATAAAACACATTTCCTGTCTCACCCTTTTAAGACTACCTTAACAAGATCTAAGCTTTCATATATTCTGTTAATTATGAGAACACTGGAGACTCGGTATCATTTTGAATCTACAAGTAGAATCTAGTGTTGTCTTGTAAATGGAGGCCCTGGGGTATGAATTCATCAATTATGTGAAATAGACACCTTTAAATTACAATTCCAAAAGCCCTAAAGACAAAATATGATGTATTACATCAATACAATTACCTTTTTCTCCTCTGAAGGTCCAGTTGTGTAAACCAGTGTGATCTTAAAAGGTCTAAAACCCTTTGAAATGCAGGTAAAATTGCCAGAATATGCTGCATAATTTAACTGAGCTGTATAATTTAACTGTCTAAATTTAATTTCAGTTGGGTTTATCCTTTTGTCAGGTTTGACTCTTGAGAATTTCACCTGTGCTCTGCTTCACTATCCCTGCATCCTTTTATTGAGATTGGGAATTTCATTAGGTGTCATGAGACTGATTCCGTTTGGGATGTGGAGTCACAGCACAGTTGGGACTAAGTACCTGTAGAAAATCTGAGACACATACTCCTAGAATAAGCAATAACCCACCCTCATTATATTGTTATATACACTACTATACAGCTTGTGTTGTTTGTAATTGTGAAAAGAAACACAACTGAAACCCCTGAAAGTCTATTCGATCTTCAGGAAGAGAATTCATTCATTTGATCTGTCAAGCTTAGGGCATGCAAGAAAACATCTTTTCAAAAAAGGACGTTTCTGGTGTTTTTAGAACCTGCTAAATGAGGCCGTTGTGTTTCTTACACTGACAAGGGTTTTGTGGGACGTTTGGAAAGTATAAATATACTGCATGCTGACCAGCATCGTTTCTTAGAAAGAACCAATTTTGGCCATTCCAGGAAGCAGCAGCCTGTGGATGTTCGTAGTTACTAACAAATTGCTACCTTAGTTTGTTTGGAAAACAGTCGGAATCTGAATTATGGCCCTATTAAAAGAGAAAAGGGACACCTAAGCAATATCCTCTCCTTTCCTGCAGACATCTGTATAGTGAATATTAATTCTTTGTCTCCAAAGAGTTCAGGCAAAAGTCCAAGGCTCAGTATTTTTGCTAAAAAGCAACACAAGAAAAAAGTTACTCAACTAATAGGGTTTTTTATGAATTCATTACCAGGATCTCAGTATTCTTAGGGAAATTCTGTTTCCTGGCTGTCCCCTTCTTGATTCACGCAGTTGACAGTGGTTCAGTATTAGCATTTCTGCAAGACTGAAGTTGAACAGACCTTGTTTTGTTTAAAACACATCCGTCTTGTCTATAATTTGCAGCTGAAGATGGAAACCAAATGTTTTTGGGATGCTACATATGCCTGGAGGGTTTCTGAGCTGTCTTGTCTGCTCTTTTATTCTCCACCAAACTTCAGCTAAAAGGAGAACTTCAGCATTAACATTTTGTGTCATTTCCGATAGCTAAAAATAGTGTTTAAGTAGTGAACAGAAAGGAAGGGAAGGGATGAAATAAGCACCAGCTAATTAGTGGCATGGAAACAGTCCTAGTACAGAGCCAGCCCGTGCAGCTTTTCTATGACAACCCTACCCACCAGTGGCAACTTGAAAGGTTTGAGGCAGTATTTTGTGCACCCTTTTTCCTAGCTCATGAGCCATTCAAAATAATCTTTTAGCTTCTCTTCACCTTTCTCAAAGAGCAACATCTCTGAACCGTGTAGTTCAACTGGGATCCTTCAGCTCACTCATGAAAGCAAGAACTGTTTAAGTTTGGTAGCATTTTGACTGCTCTAAAGTATATGACAGGCGGTATGAGGGAGTGAAGTGGGACATATCAAAGCAAAGATACATAAATAAAGGGAAAATCATTACATTCACCTCACTGTGGATGAAAGAATGACAACGGGAAAATGAGTTAAAGGAGAAATTTGAAAGCTCCAGTTAAATCCAGGTGTAAAGCATCCTAAAGGAACATGGGGTAAAATAGAGGCTTTGTTTTGGAGTATAGCGAATGCTTCCGCTCAGGAAGATGTGCTTTTGCAATGTGTGTTTTGTTGCTGCTGTTATGGTTATTGGTTATGCTGTTGGAATATCAATGCAGTTACTTGTTCTAGAGGAATGAGAGCAAGGGTAGTTGTTTGTTCTATGTAATAAGGGGGTAGTTTGTACATACAATATTTAGCAGCTTATTTTGCATGTTGGATTCTGGTATTAAAGTTCTCTTGAGCGATGTTGCAGATGGATGTGCAAAGAGGGACAATGCTGCTATCTGTCATTGAATAGCATCTTTAAACAGTCATGGAGTGTGTGCTTGGAGTTTAGATAACCACAGCTTCTGTTGTGGCTGTAATGCTACAGGGGGGAGATAAAAGCAGCACCCTGATACTGAAAATCCCTCTACTGTGATGGAGAGTTGCTTCCTCGTATCATGGTTTCAGTTGTGGCATACTGGAAGATGTTTATGCTTCTGCCTGTCTCTTGTTCTGTTTGTCATTAACTGTGTCTATTTAAATTTGCAACATAATGCTTTCAGTTGCTTTGTTTTGACATGAATGGCCAAAATTGATGTAACTTCGCAGAGATGTATATTAACATGCTCCTGAGGCTTTGTGTGAGTTTGAATGAGAGAAGTATAAATAGAAGAATCACCAGGGTCACCAGAAGTTGAAACTGGATGAAGGATTGCATGAGCTGTGGAGGGATTGCAAAGGGAAGATCTGCTCCTACAGGATTCTGTAGAGTTTGCAGGTTGTTGTCATTAATTTTATGGGACCAGTCGATGCAATGAGGTGGGAGAGGGGACAGTGCAAGTGAGCACTCATCAAGAGGTTTGTCCATTTTTCCTGTCATGCTCTACTGAGTCGTTCACTCTCCCTTGTAAAACTTGCCTCTTGCCTCCTTCCAGCCAGAGCAGATCTTGAGCATTTGCTGTGATTGCATCTTGTTGCTTGTGGTAAATGATCACTGCAGACCTAAGGCAGCCCCCAGGTGGAAATAAAAAGAGGGAATAAAACCCTCTGAAGATCATCTACCATAAACAGATCTTACTGGGCTGATAAAACCTGTCAAGTTTTCCATTAGGAAATGTGAGTGGAATGGGAAGTGCAAGGAAGCAACCTCTGCAGTAGCCAACAAGGCAGGAAACAAGGTAAGTAGGAAACAAGCTGAATTCAGTTACAACAGTGACACAGCTCACACAGGCAGGTAATTACAGCTCCAGCCCAGGCACACTCTCACTGACTTCTTAGGTCCTACGTTTGGAATAGGATTAATCTGCTGCCCATTTTAATACCCTTTTGCCACAGGGAGGTCTGATAGTCCCAGCCTGGGTGTCCCTTCACTCAGAGCTGTGTTTATTAAAAGGGTGATATAGTTTGAGTGAGGTGTCCCTGCCCATGGCAGGGGGGGTTGGAACTTCATGATCTTAAGGTCCTTTCCAACCCTAACTATTCTATGATTCTAACCAGCCAGAGAAGTGCCTTTATCTTCCTCAAACGTGTCTTCCCCTAGCACAGATTTTTTGTTGAGTAAATATCTTATCTTTTGAGCTGTGTAAACTGTGCCTTACGAGAGAGAAAACTCTTTTCTCCTTTTTCCCCTTCCACTGTGTATGTTAATGTATGTTGCAATCCGTAGTTGTAAAAATTACTTTTAGTAACTGTAGAGCTTGTATATAACAGATATCTGTAGCTGAGGGAAACAGCAGTCTTTTTTCTTTGTTTTGGAAATACACAAGTGATGTTCAAAGCCAAAATATGTAATCATTGATGTATTTTCTTAAAACTGAAGTGCGATCTGAGGACTCTGTAAGCTTCAATGGAGTCACGTTATCAGAGGCATTGCCAAAGAGCTAGGAGGAGAGAAAAAACCCCATCAACTTGAGACTGCTTTATAGCTTTATAATTCATAGCTTCCTCCCTGCGAGACAGCAGTTCATGTATGGATGGATGGTCTTCATAAAAGATACAAGAAAGAAGTTCATTAATGCAGGAAAATAAATAGGTAACTCTGGGTTTATCCTATAAAGTAAATAGCTCAAATAAACCTCGTGCCTTAAGTTCACTGTCCAGATAAACAACTGCGCACAAGTCCTGTATTTAGGCTCCAGACAGATTTTCTTTAATTGGAAAATAAATGGTGTGTGTCATAAAAACATTGACTTACATTTTGGCCACCCACATGGTGCACAGTCTGGCAGAAAAATTGCCCATTCAAGCCTGACCTGGTTTAGAATACTGTAAATATCAGATTTAAGCTGGCTGAATCCCTTGGGAGTTATACATGGAGATGCCTTATTGGTAACTCAAAGAAAGGTTTGAGCCATTTCCATGTTCCAAAGGGAATCTGTCACAGCCTGACCTGTGGAGTTAGCAAGGGCTCCATGTGCTGCATCCTCTGGGGCTGGGCAGTTGGCTGCAGCATTTTCTGCTCATGGTAGTATGAGTTATGGCACAGGATGGGAGGAAGTATTGTGACTATTAGTAATCTAGTGATACAAGAACTGTCTTTGATTCTCTGGCTTCATTCATCTTAAGAAGAAATCCATCCACCAGTCAGGTTTCTGATAACTGCATTGCAATGTGCAGAAGGTGAATGGTGTGACACTTTCCAGCACAGATGTTGCAGCTGGATTCTCAGTTACTGACATTTCAGTGTAGACAGAATTTCACTTTGCCTTATGTCAAAAGTTTTGGCACTTTGGTTTGGTCTTTCAAATGTACAGGAGGATGAGCAGCGGAAAAACAGCTTCAGTTACTGGAAGGTAAGTCAATGTATTGGACTGTGTTTATTCCCAGAACTCTGTTGGGTGGGCAATGAAGACCTATCCTGCTGAATTTTGTTTGTAGTGAGCACAGCTTCTAGGACAGTGGAACATTAATAGTGGATTTCATAGAATCCCAGCCTGGTTTGGGTTGGAAGGGACCTTAAAGCTCATCCAGTTCCAACCCCCTGCCACGGGCAGGGACACCTTCCACTAGAGCAGCTTGCTCCAAGCCCCTGTGTCCAGCCTGGCCTTGAACACTGCCAGATTTGCAGATATTGGAGAATTTAAAGGTGGTTAACACAGAATGAAAAGTAAACAGCAAAGGAACCTCTCCTTCCCCAGTAGCTTCCACTTGCTTCTCTTTATATATATATATATAAAAAATATATATATAATATATATATATGAATACACACACACACGTATATACATGTGTGTATATAGACATGTAAGTAAGATGGGTACAGGAAACCTTGTGATGTAGTTTATAGTGCTCAGGCCACACCATCTGATTTTTTTAGCTACAGTAATGCATTACAGTGGTCATAGAAATAGGGTCAGAGATGTAAAGTGTATTAACTTGTGTTCAAGAGAAAATGAAAGCTTAAAGATCTTTGAGAGAGTTGCTAATGGTTGCTGCTTTAAGGATCTGGATAGCAAACTGTTCTGTTGGATAGGGGAAGTATCTTCAAAGTACTTTTGATGTAGAAACACCTTTTATATTGTAGGAGCACACAGCTCTGTCTGGCCACTGCCTGGAAACACCTATAACACAGTTCTGGTCCTCTGCAGTCTTGCTCTGGGGCTGTCAAGGTGGCACGATGCACAAGTGCAGCATGATGACTCGTGTCAGAGTTTTCCTCTGTGCAAAGCCAATGAGGTCACTTTAGGTAAAGGAAAACTATCTTAATCACAGGAAGAAAGGGTGAGAGAGGTCTGCAGGCACAGGAAGAGAGCCAGCCTTTGCAGCCTTCTCTAACTTAGTAAATTAACAAACAGCTGTTGGGCTTTTCACATTCTCTCAGCAGTAAGTGTTGTGAATCAATTTTTAATGCAGCAATTAAAAAGATAGGAAAACTGCTATCCAGCTTTCACCAGAATAATTGATTTCTGTAAGTTCTTATCTGAGTTAACTGTTCTGCTTCAGTGTAAGAGTTTGGTGTAGATAATACGAGTAGCTCAAATGGAAGGCAGAGGGAAACAGAGCTATGTTACTGACAACCTATTGGTTCAAAAGTGAGGCCACTGTGTAGTTTGGATTGCATTTATTCTGCCTGTATATTTATGAGGAATGCAAATAGGAAACCATCTAAAATGTTTGGCAATTAGGGCTGCAGATAATGCTTCCATAACTACAGTAAGAAGATCCAAAATGAAGCAGTAATGATACGTGTTTAAATACCAGATCTGCTGAACTTTTCAGTCCAAACCCACAGGAATTCCCAAACATGGTGTGTTATGACCTAGAATTGGGGCTGGCATTACCAGAGCATCCAAAGCAGTAGTGTTGGGACTGCAGTACTGAGCTATCTGGTGGTATATAGCTTGGGATGGGCAGAAGGAGGCGGGTTTGTGTTATCTAATCTTAGGTGTTAGTGGAATTAGGTGCCAAAATGAGAAGGCTACTTTCTGGTTGTACTTTACTTAGCATATTCCTGAGGATGAAGATCTCATAGATGTTTTGTCTCATGCAGTAAGTAGCTTAGATCCCCTGTTCTCATGTTTGTAAAAACATCACGTGCTCATGGGCAACTGCAAAACGCATCCATCTCCTTAAGATACGCCTGGAAAGGATTTAGTAACTGTTTAAGCTCCATAGGAGGACTGAGGCACGTTGCCCTATTTCTGTGTTCCTTCACATGCCTGTATTGTTACTGACAGATACGCTGCAGGTGAAATACCCATGGTAGCAAGGGATGGTGCTGAAATTCTCCATTTCTGTTTTGCAGGTAACTGCATTTTGTGATGTGGATGAAAAGAAAATAACAAAAGGATTCTACACTTACGAGGAATCTGAGGTTAGTTCTTTCTTTACTGTGATCTGAAAGGGGTCTGGGCAAAGTGATTTTAAATCTTGTGTGGCTACTCATTCTGATAAGGAGGCTGTGACAGAAAACTGGATTGTTGGGGATGGCTACTGGAGTGACCTCACTGAAGTCAGTTCAGAAAGACAAACCCAGATATACTTTGGAAGGATTCTGGTGTAACAGGGTAACACACAGCCCTCACTGACAGGGCTTTTTCTTTTAACTGGGGGTAGAATTTGGCTTATGATGGATAAATTCAAATACCTATTAAAATAAAGCAAGCTGCTGTGATTAGCTGTAACCTATCTGTGTACCATAGGGTATACTGGATCTGAACAGAACTTTGGCAGGTTCCTTGGCAGTTTAGAATTGTAAGCAGCAGCATTTTATCTCCTAGACAAGGAAGTATTAGTATTTAGATGGCAATAAACAAGCCAGATGGGGGAAAAAATGTCTTGTTGCAGCCTGGGGTGGCCTGATCCTGCGCTGCCCTCAGCCACACACTCCTGCTGTGGTGTTATGGTGGGCCATGCAGGCTGGTGGCTCAGGGGTGACTGGATTCAATGAGCTGATCTGGCAGAAAAGGAACCTTCCAAATAAAAGGTTCTCCCGTGAGTTATCTTGTGAATCAATTACCCTGAGGTTGCATGATCCTTGTATCTGATGGGAGTAGGACTGAGGCGAGGAGGGGCACCTCCTCAGGTACACAGCTTGTGGTTATACCACAGTAAGTGTAACATCAAGGACAATACTGGGAAGCTGATGAGTGCTTCCAGCTGCATGAAAGAAACTGGAGTTTGGGATTTTGACCTGGAATCCTGAGGGCTCACTACCTAGCACTGTAGTGGTACTGTCAGCGTAATTGCTCCCAGAGCAGTCATGAAGAAGACTGTGCTGCAAACTGTTGTGATTCCGTAGCAAATTCTGCAGCTTGGCTCCATGGTGAAGTCCCAGTTGGGCACAAGCCATTTAATAGCTCCCACTGAGAGGGAAGGATTCTCCTTTGTACCCACTGCGGTGCCTGCTTTGATGTGTCTGATGGCACAGTAAGTGATGCAGCTCACTGAAGGGGCAGAAAATCAACCTACCCAAAAGCCCCATATTATTTTACGGGGTAGGCATACCCAGCCATCAGATCTGAGAGGGAATTGTTTGGGAAAGGGCTAAAAGTAGAGCTTGGAGGTAAGGAAAAAAGTGGTGAAGGAGTGAGACCTCCTCTTTCCAACAGCAGAAGGCTCTTAACTCAGATCTGGTGTCATTTGCAACATTGGGCAAAGAAACTCAATTGTACTGAAAGATTGTGGTAAGAACAGGGGGGTGCTCGAGCCAACTGGGAAACAAATGAGTGAGTGAGCAGCTATTTAGTGTATAGTCTCAAAATACTCTTTCCCCAAATTAGTGTTCAGTAGCTTCTAAAAGTAAGTTCCAGTAGCCCTGTGTGCCTCTGCTGAACCCTACTGCTTCTTCCTGCAGGAGAGACCAAAACCAAGAGTTCCAGTTTGTCACTTCAGAGACGCAACTCCTCCCTTCATTATCTGTGTGAAGCTGGTGAGTGCCACCTTCAGCCTTTGCTTTACATCTGAAACTGGCATTTGCTTCTTACAAATACTACGTTCTATTTACTGCAAGTAGCTTTTCCCAGAACCTTGTACTAGGAAATTGAATGGCTTTTTAACCAAACTGATGGAGCAGAGTATTTCAGGGATTTAGGACAGCAGTATCAAGTAGATATGTATTAAGAATAATGAAAAGTAGGGCTTCTGTAAAGGAATTTGGATTTGTTTTACTTTCTTGCCCAACATTATACACACAAATGGGCAGATACAGTTACCACCTGGCCTCATTTACTCCTCATATTTTGCAGCCCTATGTATGACAAAGACTTTGGTTTCTAAATCAGACCTGAAAAACTGTTTGGTTTTGCCTTGCCAATTCCAAAGCCTTTTCTGTGCCCAACTGTGGCAACTTTCTTATTCCAGCTGCTTTAATTGACCTAGTAACACAACTAGAAGACGATAACCAGCAATTATTTTGCTGTTACATTTAAAATAGCAGAGCACAGTGTATGGGGTAACACTGAAGTTTTAAAGCAAAACAGCAAATATATTTTAGTTGCAAACATTTGACAGTAACTAAACCTGTATCTAGATACAAACACCAACATCCCAGCACTGTGCTGGATCTGTGCAAAGGTTGATTAGCTGAATCTCATCTCATCTGGTACAGTCTCCTTTTAACTGAGCACTCCCAACTTTATGATCGACTCTGAGATCGTAACTATGAGTTGTAAAGCCAGGCTGAAAGTACCTTAGGGCATTATCATGTACTGTTGGTTGATAAACTCTTGGATAAGCTAGTAATATTACAACTAATTTAACTCTTCAGACTACATATAATGGTGGGTGGAAGTCCCTAGACAAAACATCTGTGCAACCTGTTATAAAGCACATTTAATTTGTGAAGCCCTCACAATGAGACTGTAATACAACATCTAGTCTGAAAACTCTGGTCCACAACTTCAGTAGAAATGCTCAGAAACACTGCAGTTGCTGTGCTTCCGCTATGCCATCATCACTGCCTTGCACAATTGCTCATGGAGCAAACCCACCCAGCTCCCGGTCAGGTAATGTAACTAGGGCTCAAAGCAAAAACACCTTTCACTATGCAAAGTATTTCAGCTGCCTGATGAGAGGTTTCTTTCGTCAGACAAGCAACCCTTGTTCAGAATCTAGAAAACCACTCAAGTGTCAAACTCACCCCCTTGGTCCATTCTCTGATGATGCATTAGGGACCAAAGTGTGCAAAAACCCTGCAGAGCTGTGCCCGGTATTGCCCTCCTGTTCCACACTGCAGCGTGAGAGGGAGTTGTCTGACACCCCCCAAAATACTTCCTTGAACTTTCAAGTTTTCAGCATACACTTGATTTTTGAATGGAAACATTTCTGAGCCTGGCTTTTTGTTTATGGTTAGTTCTGCAAATAGGACTTCTTCTGTGGTCTAAAGACCAGAATTACCCAAACCTGTTATAACCTGAAACGTGTTTGTCTGGTTGAGCTCATTCTGGTTTTCTTCCCTGCCAGGATTTGACAGGTGGAGCATTTGAAGCAAACCTGAACATGCTGAACTTGAAGGAAGGGGTGGATTATTATCACTTTAACTAAAACCCAAGGTAAGGCAGTGATACTGAAGCCGTGTTCTCCTCTGTGCATCTGTGAGTACCAAGACCCAAGGGTTCAGAGGTTGAGAATTTTTTAGCAATCTGTGCTTTATTAAGTTAATCTTTGTGCTGAGCGACCCCTTTCTAGGGGAGGTCCTGGTTACACCATGGATAATGCTATTTGCTCATTTTACTATTGCACATCCCTTGTTTGCCAAGTTCAGTTTGATCATTAAATTGTATTTCTAATTTAAAGAACCATCCAATGCAGGCCATAAGATTACAAGGGGACTGTTACCATAGGGAACCCTTAGAAATGCACTAAGCAAAGCCTGTAACCTCTGGAAGTGTAAAGAGAGGGTTCTGTCAAACATCACTCAGCCATTCCCTGCCACTGGATGCTGCAGCTGGTGCTGGCTGAGGTGAAGCTCTGCACAGGGCCAGGCTCTGACCGGAGCGTGGCATCCTCCAACTGGGGCTGTGTGAAAGTAGCTGTGTCTGTACCATCATCTGGCAGCCAGATGTGTGTTTGCAGGGACAGATGCTCACCGTTTTCACTGTACCCTCTCAGGTTTTCCTGAATAAGCAGGTATTGCCAACACAACTCATGGTTTTTCTTGCAGCAGGGACCTGTAGGAATAACTTTGCAAATCCAAGGTCTTTTAAGAATGTTCTAGAATTTCCCATTTTAACGACAGAGCAACAACACCGGGGCTGTGGGTTCAGGAGCATTCCTCCTGCAGTAATACCTGTGGGCAGCCCTGCATCACACACAGCCACATGAATCAGTACTGATTGTGTAACAGGCAGTGAATGACTCTGATCTACACTGAATTTAATCTCCCAGACAGGTTGCAAGTATACTTAGGAAATACAGAATAATACAATTTATAGTCACCTTCTTAAAAAGGCTCTGGGAGACAGCCAGGGTGTAGTTTTGGAAGGGAGCACCTGCAGGAGCAGATTGCTGCAGTTTGTAGCAGGTATTTCACAGAGAAACTGGCTTGGGTTTAGCTCCTCTGCCTGAATTTTTCCTTCCTTTTAAATCCTCATAGATACGTGTATACACACACACACACACACACACACACACACACACACACACAGAGCTATTGTTCTACCCGAAGCACTGGGATAGTGAGATTTAATTCAAACCATCAAATAACATAGTGTAATTAGAGTATCATGTTGCCTGTGCATTTGTCCTCCCCAGCGCATTAACCTTGCTAAAGATATAAATGTTACCAGCCATTTAATTTTATGGTCAATAAGAAATGGTCTAAATTCCTAGTGGTTGCTGGAAGTACTCTGTTCTTCAGCAGGATAAAGCTTCAATCCCTAAAGCTAGTTTACCTCAAAAATCATTTACTTTGAGTTACTTCTCTAAAGAGCTACTGAGAGGTTTTGACTTGAGCTGAAGTGAAACTTGCATTTTTTTGTTTTACTATGACATAAATATGACAGATTTATCCACAGAGATAGTGGATGTTCAGGAAGATTTCGTTACCACTAAGCACTGCCATACTTACCTCTGAAAAACAGTTCTTTTCAGAGACTAATGCAGCAAGGCAGGTTTAATACTAAATGTGTGTACAGCAAGCACGGCCTGAATAGCTCCATTCAGAGTTGTAGGGGTATAAATCACTGACATCAAGAGAAATAACCTAGGTCAATCATGACAGAAGTATGAAACCGCCATCTTGTGGCTACAGGTAATGCCTTTAAAAACTGAAACCACATTGAATCGTTGTTGCCTGCCCGTGGCAGAGCTGCACAGTGCTGTAAGACGTGATCTCTGCCTCTTCTCTTGTTCAACAGCGCGCTGCATGGCTCCTGCTGAGAGCCCCTTTGTCAGGATGCTGCAGCATGAACTCATCCGTCTTAACACCACCTGAGCCCAGAGCTTCAGCTGACGGACCAGTGCCTGCAGGTTCATCATGCTGAGCTCTAAAAGAGAGAAGAAACACATGGGGTAGGCATGTATCAGTGTTTTAACAGTACCTCAGTCATGTAATTTAGTAAACTAAGGATGGAGAAGAAAACGTAGGCATACAAAGCTGTAACATCTGCAGTCCTTTCTAACACTGTGATTTTTAACTATCCTCTAGCAGATTTTATTTGTACAAGTTTTAAAGGCATTGTAAATGCTGATTTCAGCTGAAATTACCTGGCCAGCTTTTTATACTGTTATGCTTGGCTTCCTCTATTTATGGGAGCTCTGGAAGAGCAATGTGTTGTGCGCTGTCACTTTCAGAGTGAACTCCAGCACTTCTTGGGGCAGGTGCAGGCTTCACTCTCTTTGCTGGAAGTTATACTAATGACTCTCTCATGTTAACAGAGGAGGAAAAGATAAAGTTCCAAATCCAACACCTGACTTCCAGATTACATGATGCTGTTTGTAACAGTTCCACCTGAAACACCTGTATGTATATTTGGGTATTTCTTACTGTTTTGTGTGTATTAGAGACAGTTTTTTCCTAACTTGTCAGTCTTCTCTCAGCCTCCAGTAATTAATGAATTGAAATAAGGGGGTTTTGAGATCAGGGAGTTCATCTTGTAACAAACACCCTTCTGGTGGTTGATAGCTAACCCTGACTCAGCAATGCTCAGGGTGATTTTTGCTCTAAACCCAGTTCCCTGTAGGGGTGAGAGGGCCCAGGTCTTGCTTACCAGCATTACAAAACTGCAGTTGCAGATATGTTAAGATTGTACTAAAAGCACAAAGGAGCAGACATAATGGGAAGAGCTGAAAGACGAGTAAAGAAACTGCTGTGGCCACAGCAGGGTGTCTCTGAAGTTTACTCACAGTGAGTAACCAGTGAAGTATGGTCTTCTGACCAGTTTATTAAACACACCTTTTTAAAGTGTGTGTATATAGATATATATATATCTGTATCAATCAATGATAACTAAAAACATAGGATCTACTTACATTAGGGAGTATCTTTATAGCGTAAAGGATTATCAGAATATTACATAGGAGGAACTGGCTGACCTCAAAAGACTTACATCATGTAACAATCACATAGAGACAGTTCAACAAGCACTGCAAAAACATCACCAGCCAAGATCTCCTTTAGATGCTGTGCAGGAGAAAGGACTTGGTGGCTTTCAGCCACAGGTGGTGCAGCTGTGAAAAAGGCTAATGCTAAAAATGCAATCCTGTGCAGGGCAAAAAAACCCAATGGTTTGCATAATTCTAGTAATGAAAATAAACCTAATGGTGAGGGAAATGAAGACTGCATGGGTGATGTTTCTGAATTCTAAAATAATTACAAAGCACAAAGCATTGTAGAGCTATGAAAGCATAGTGAGTATTACAAAGGGCAAGAATAAATCAGTATATCACTATTTTTAGCTTAATCTGTTTACAGAATAGATCATATGCTGTGGATGCCTGTGATAAGTACAGAAGTAGCCCTAGGTCATTGAGCATTTTCACCTTGTCTTGCATTGCTCAAAGTAAAACTAACTTTTCTTTGTAAGTTGTCATGTTAACACATGTTCTCAAAAGCAGTAATGATTCAGCCTCCTCACCTTTGGACAGGGAGGAGAGGAACCCCTGACTGAGCAGAAAATGGGCAATTCCAAAAGATGTGCATGAAATGGGGCCTACATGGGGACACAGTTCTGCCTTCTGTGAATGTATTAATTGTCAAAATCTATTCTGCCTCTTAGGCAATGTCGGAACACTGCTTTCATCTCACGTTATCATTTTGCTATTGAACTTGATGGGGAGGGTTTTATCCTTTCTTCTCTTTCCCCAGGAATGTCAGTGTTTGAAACATCCGTACTGCATTTTCATTCCAGGTTTTGCCTGAGTAAGATGTCATGCTACAGGCCTGGAATGTTTTCAAGAAGCAAGACTGGAAGAGCTCAAGCCAAAGAGTCTCCAGCAATTCTCTGGGTTGTGTAGTGAGGTGTGAGGAAGTTCCTCCGGAGCCAGTGAAGAACCACAGCTGGCACACACAAGTACTCAGTAGGTGTGGGGAGCAGCTGATCATCACTGTTTCTCTGAACCCCCTCTGGAGCCTGTTGCTTTTTCTTACCTTGGACACCAGCTGTGGTTTGGGCACGTTCATGAGATCACAGAGGCAGTTGCGCTTCTCTCTTACGATGGGCAGTTCAGCCTCCCTGTGTGAGGAAGCATTGTCCAGTTATTGATACATAAAACCTGGCCGCTGGCTGCATCCGTACCCTCACTGTACTGTGCGTGCAGTGGAGACCTCATAGCAGTCTTCCACAGGTAACCAGTTAATGGTGAAATGTCCAAGACTATTCTTTTTTATTTCGGTAGTCCAAAATCTAACATTTATTCATACACCCCTTTTGACTAAAAGTTCAATCATTTATTCTCTAAGTCACAGCTCCGTTTTGTTTAACAAGACTTCACATCAAGAATTAGGATAAATGTCACTGGATCTGGAGAACATTTGATGTTTTCCTGCAAAATCCAGACCTTGACTTTGTCTCATAAAGGTTTCTGCAATAGCATCATGTCCATGAGATCATTTCCTCAAGAACTGTCAGTTACAAAAAGCTCCCAAATGCCAAAAATCCATGCAGACAACATTCTTTTCCATGCTGTAAAAATCTACCACTCTGGAATGCTGTGAGACTGCTCCCATTACTCACCATTTCAGTAGATTTGTTTTGGTTTTCTTAAGTAACAACTGTAAATGAAGGACTAAGAATTTAACTCTTAGCACATAAACAGAGCCCAAAACTACACAGAACAAGCTGAAAGGGCAAGTTAGAAATAACTTTGGACAACTTGTCATATTTAATACTGGAACCCTTTCTGTAGCTGAACAAACTTCTTATTTACAGAGTTATCAGTTTAAACTCTGTATTCTACAACTGTTTGACAAACCCTGTTGTTCCAACAAGGAACAAATCTCTGCAGCCAGTAATTAGTCTTCTCCAAACATTAATTCTCATTTGGCTTCCTGCTGTTAATGCTTATTGCAGTTCAGAAGTTACTGGTTGTTCTCATACTGAGAGAGTAACAAGCAGCCCTCTCTGACACTCAGCAAAGGCTTCAAATGTCTCCTTTGTAAACAGTTAAATCTGTGAGATAAAACAATTAAGTTTGAAGTGAACGAGCTTGTTCATCCTTAATCTTGGTGCAGTGGACGTACTGCACTGGGGAGCTTAGAGCCATGCCTGAACTAAGCACAGACCAGGCAGCTCCATCACACCCTGGAAGTGACAAGGGGAAAACAGACTGATTGTGTTGCTGAACTGGTTTTTAGGAAGTATTTTGCTTTCTTGTACTAACCCATTAGAGCTGTCCCACCACTGGTGCTTCTGGAGCTGGTTGGCTGTAAGTGTACCATGTCTAACTGCGGTAGTGTGAGCACCCGACAGCAGGAATCTGCTCCTCCTCAGTTGTTTCTGTGAACAAATTCTTTATGTAACTTCCTGGGGAGAAGGACTTGGAGGTGCTGGTCAATGAGAAAATGAACAGGAGCTGGCTTCAGTGTGTGCTCACAGCCCAGAAACCAACTGTATCCTGGGCTGCATCAAAAAGAGCGTGACCAGCAGGTCAAAGGAGGTGATCCTGCCCCTTTATTCTGCTCTCATGAGACCTCACTTGGAGCATTGTGTGCAGTTCTGGTGTCCTCAACATAAAAAGGACATGGAACTGTTGGAACAAGTCCAGAGGAGGCCACGAGGATGATCAGAGGCTGGAGCACCTCCTGTATGAAGATAGGCTGAGAAAGTTGGGGCTGTTCAGCCTGGAGAAGAGAAGGCTGCGTGGAAACCACAGAGCAGCCTTCCAGTATCTAAAGGGGGCCTATATGGATGCTGGGGAGGGACTCTTCATTAGGGACTGTAGTGATAGGACAAGGGGTAATAGGTTCAAACTGAAAGGGGAAGTTCAGGCTGGATATAGGGAAGAAGTTCTTTACTGTGAGGGTGGTGAGGCACTGGAATGGGTTGCCCGGGGAGGTTGTAAATGCTCCATCCCTGGCAGTGTTCAAGGCCAGGTTGGACAGAGCCTTGGGTGAAATGGTTTAGTCTGAGGTGTCCCTGCCCATGGCAGGGGGGTTGGAACTGGATGACCTTAAGGTCCTTTCCAACCCAAACTATTCTATGATTCTGAGCAAGCCTGTTCTTCAGGGAGCAGGGAGCACTGCATCACACTAACCATGATACTAAGCACCAATGTGTAGTTACACAACAGGCATTTTAACAGCAGGCAGAACTGTTAATAACCAGTTCTTCAAACCTGAGACCGTTACTGAGTTTTGTCCTGAAAAATTCAGGAAAAGAGAGCAGCAGCCATCCCTTACAATGACAAACTTTGTTTTCGTTTCCCAAATACGAAGTTCCTTGAGCTCAAACACAGAAATAAACTAGACAGTAAATAAATATAAATGATGTAAGCATAGGTCTGAAAAATGCCACCCACAACCCTGAGGTAGCTTTGTTCTCTGAGCATGTCTTGGTTTATTTTAGTTCCATGCAGTGTCAATGAAGACAAAACCCCATTTAATGTAATAACCAAATAAATAATGTATTTTTTTTAATATCTGTCCATTCTCATGTACTGACTACTGCTTGAGGCAGGGTGTTGGGCCACTGCACCCATGATCCAGGAGTGTCATCTGGAACAAGGAAACATATTTAACATGGCAGCAAAACTAATGAACTGATTTAAGCTTTGGTGAATCCTACTTGGGAAGAAGGGGCCCTGCTCCCCTGCCCTTGGAGGAAGGTAAAAGGAGGTAAATGAGTGAATTATGCTCTACAGAAGTGGTTGTATAATTCATGCCATCTTATGCTTGGGAAACAACTAAACTGTTCCAATTCAAAGTATTTGCTTGAATACAGCGTTGTAGTGTTTTGAGTAATGACATTTCATGGGAGATTTGAGCTGTTCTGCTAATTCTGTTGTTCTGCAGCTTGCAGAGATCCTTCCTTTCCCCAGATCCTGCCAGTGCTCATCATGCCAAGAAACTGTTATGTTTGACTGTGTGCACAGCCCGGTCTCTGCTTCATGGAGAACTTCCAGGATTTCCTCCCTTTTTATGTTGTTAAAAAATATGGGTCTTTTACTTTATCTAGTAGTGAATTTACACATGCCACAACAGTATGTGGTGTGTGTATACGTATATATGTAAAACACACACATATATATATTATATATATATATGCGCATACACATACACAATGGTACCAGATAGTTCTTTAGAAGAATCCTTTTCAGCCATGTCTTTTTTGGCCTAAAAGCAATAAACAGCTTAAAAGCAGGTATCATTTCTTTCAGGTTTCAAAGGCATCCAACTTTTTTTTAACTTCTTAGTACAAAAATTATCAGTTCTTACCACTGTCTGGCAACAAGTGCACTTACCAGTTGGTATCGCTGAGTATGGTCAGAACCGAATCCAGGATGGCAGGATCCAGCACATCGCTGTAGGTTATCAGCATCTCATACACTTGACTGGCTGTTGTTTTCCGTATCTATGGGAAGAGGCAGAGGAAGGTCATTGAAGGCTGCACAGCCACATGTGGCAGAGCCCAGTGGCACCAGAGGACTGGCTCCTCATCACAGGGACAGCAGTTCATGGTGAGCACTTGGTCACACTCAGAACTAGTCTGTCCATTCTTGCCTCTGACATGGATCCAGGGAGTTTGCTTTTGCACCTCCAGGAAATTCATGCTACTAAACAGTGCATTTTCACTCCCCTTTTCCAGTGTTTCGGATTAAGGTTACAGCTCTGTCCCTCACAGGGAATGAATCCAAATATTTGGAGACTGACCCGTCCCTGGAAGCCAGACTGGATAGGGCTCTTAGCAACCTGAGCTTGTTGAAGGGGTCCCTGCTCATTGCAGGGGGGGTGGACCAGATGAGTTTTAAACTCATTCTAGGAACTGGACCATTTCTTTGCTTGAGGCAAAGTCTGGCTCTCACTTGGGCTGCTGCAGCCTCACAAAACAGACTTCACAGCATCGAGACTGTAAGAGTCAGCAGAACTCTAAAAACCTGCTGGGAGATGGATGATGAGTTGACCTGAACATTTTACACTGTGGGTTCTGGAAGTGGTGAACACTGCAGCTGGGCTGGTTCTGAAGTGCAGTGTCTGGCAGGATTCCTAATGGAAGACAGCAAAAGTGCAGCAAAACCTAATTCTGTTGGTTTTTTCCAGGAAAGTCTGATGCTAAGCAAAGGAAGGCAAAAAAATGAGGTTTAGTAACTCCATGCTTATTTCTGGAGTAGCAGAGTCCAATTAAACTGACCCATCTGTAAAAGCAAAACATATTATGATATAAAACACCAGTGGAACATGAAATGGAACTGTTCTCTGTTCAGTTCTTACATTGCACCCTTCCTGCAAAGGATGCTTCTGTAGCCAGTACACAC
Organism: Neopsephotus bourkii; assembly: GCF_033783945.1. NCBI lineage: Eukaryota > Metazoa > Chordata > Aves > Psittaciformes > Psittacidae > Neopsephotus > Neopsephotus bourkii. Next base: position 8,190,096 of record NW_026902223.1, read on the forward strand.
AACATGGGAACAGCTGCAGTAAAAATCTGCAGTCCCAGCCTTTGCTGAGCACCACCTGATTTTAACCTTAAAAAGTAACTGGCAAAAGTAATCAGGGTTAGAATAAACAGTGTTGGGTTGCGTTGGCCAGACACCAGGCTCTTCAGGCTGGTCTCCAACCACTTCAGGACCTCACGGGTTGCCATTGCCCATGGCTTTGTTTCTTCTACAGCGCTTGGCTGTGGATGCAGCTCCAGGGCTGCCCATAACATCAGAGGTGCAAGTCCTACCTACTCACAGGAACATCCATCGACATCCCCAGGTGAAACCTCGCACAGAACACCAGGGCCAGATGGAGCTGTTGGATGTGTTTGGCATCACAGCAGCTGCAAGTCAGGGCTCCTGGGTTTTATATGGTGAAAACCACCCCAAACCCCACAACCTTTGCTAAGGCAACAAAAGTATTAATCAATCAGCTGAGATATTATTATCCCCCAGATGATCTTCTCTTATACATACTTGGAACTAAGAACTGATTTTTGTGCCCTGTTGCAGTTAGTTACATGGAAAGGTAAACCCCTGATAAACCTGCCTGCATTGCACAAGCCCTCGTCACACCTGACAACCACAACAAATAAATACGTTTTTCTTGAACCAGAACTATCAGAAATACCACAAAGCTAACAGGGATGTGTCTGATTGGAACCCTCAAGCTCTAAATGGAGAACAGGTCTTCACTGTGCTGGGTGCTGAGCAGAAGAAACAAATGACTTGGGCACCTAAATTACTTCCTACTTTCCACAGAGGTGGAAAAGCAGAATGTATGGAGCAGCGAGGTATGCTGCAAGTAGCCAGCAGACTGTTTCAGGTGGCAGCACTGCAGATAGCAGAGCCTTGAGAAATAAAACCTATTTTATACACTGATACTCATTACAAAGAATGCTGCTTTAATGCAGATTATTTTTTACGTGTGAAGTATTTTAAACAATACAGTTGCCAACATGCAATGTCTTCAGTACTTACTACAGGAAATGGATGGCAAAGGAGGAGAAACAACTGAAAGAAAACTTTCTCTCTCATGTCTCCTTGAAACTGAATGAGGCCACAAAACCTAGAAAACACAAGGAAGAAAACAGAGCTTGAGCTGGACCTGCAGAAGGGCATTTTGCAGGTGAGAAGGAAGAGGTGTATCTGAGAAAAGGGAGGGGATGCTCTGCAGTGCCCAGGAAATCTTGGTTCCAAGTGCTGTGGGAAAGCAAACACTGAGGTACCTGTGCTGAGCTCCCAGAGGGCTCCTGAGGTGCTGCTCGCTGTGCCAAGTGCAAACATGGTTTGACTGCAGATGGGCAGCACTGAGGGCACGCTGGGACCCGCATGTGAACCAGCATCACGTCAACACCGAAGCACAGGGCAGGCTTTGCCAGTGGAGAAGTCTCCCAGTGAACCCTGGTGCTGCCTCCTCTGCTACCTGGACTGAGGGCTTTTACCCTGGAGCTACATGTGTTTAACCCCAGTTAAACAAGTACAGGAAGCTCTCACAACCTTCTATTATGTGTATTTGTGGGCTTTTTTCAATTACATTTCACATGAAATAGACCCAGCTCTTCTATTTGGTAATTCAAATTCACTTCATACAAGCAAAGCAAAGATTACTTTAGTTCATCAACTCACACTCCAATGCTAGAGCGAAGCTTCCGGATGTCTTTGGATCTCTTGATTTCTTCTTTACAAAGGGTAAATAACTTCACTGGAAAGGGATGGCTGAAAATGGGAAAGAAGAAGAGATGAACAATCAGTTCCAGTAGGATTTCAAACACATTTAATGACTGTAAAGGTGCCAAATTAACATTCAAAGGTGAGGAAAGACTGTGCAGAGCAGGGAGTGCTTCCTCCACAACAGCACAGTATCAGGCTGGCCTTTGGTAGAGCCACAGGCAAGTCTGGCTACCACCTCACTGGGTGTTTCTGGGTTTTAACAGGGAAGGGATTAGCATTAATTATTGCCCTATTTCCATTGCTACAACCTGCATGCTGAGGACTGAACTCCATTTACCCAAACCGACCCAGCAGATCCAGGATACCTGTCTAGCCATGGCTTGTGTTTGCAACAGAGCGTGGTAGGATCAGGAATGCCACGTCAGGACTTACAAGACATAGCCAAATAGAGGTTATTTAGTCTGTGTGTCACTGTGGTGCGCGGGTCGTTCCCTAAGGGCTTCCACCAGACTTCACCTACAAGTGCTGTCCTTAAACACTCAACCATTTCACAGCCCGAATGCCTTCGGTGATGCCAGACAACGCAATTAAACACAGGGCTTGCACCCCCGGTACGTATCCGAGCCACAAAGCCAGCTTTAAATATGTTAAGCAAATTCTTTCCTCTTTCCACACCGCCTGGGAAAGGTGATTCCCACAGCTTTTTCCCAGCCCCCCGTACAAACACAAGCATTGTCAGGAGATTCCAAGGAGCTATTAAAGAGACGTAAGGAGGGAATATTGCTTTCATTTCAGTTCAAATGGTTTAATCTTTTACTTGCTACACTCAAAGCTGAAGTGCCGTAGATGCAAAAGAAACTATTTCCTATTTGTCTAGCAGCATGATTAACTTGGAAACCTCTCTGTATTGTGCATGGAAAGCAGAAAGCACAAATAGTAACATCCATTTGCTGCTACTGTGATTCAAAGCTGTGGAGGAGAACTACTCCAGAGAGGTGTGCAGCATGATGTGCTGGAAAAAAGGACCGTTTAAAATAATCTGTTTATAGGAATGACAAGGTGTTTTGTGACCTTAATGCACCTTTGACATACAGCTTCCCTAACAAGAGCTGCTGCTTTTTAATTACTTGAAACAAAGAGCAAAATACTGGCAAAGATTGACTTGGTTAAAACCCCCCTGAGCAACAAAGCATGGACCCACTAAGCTAAAGAACGCTGTCTACAGCCATAAATATTGTCCAGAAACCCCACTGAAAAAGCAGATTAAATTACCAAGGCTTCAGTGTTGATACTGGGGCTTTGTAAGAAATGATCAGAGCCAAGAGTGGCCTCCAAGACCAAACCCTCTGTGGAGGCTGATTTAAAACACCTCTATCAGATGCTGGAAGAGCAGGTTCCTCACCATGCACTGCCCATGGTCCTGTCAGCCCTGCTTCCACGTTCTATGGAGCGTGACAAGCACGGGACGCATGCACAGGGGAGCCGTGTGATGAGGATGACAGACACCTGCATGAATGAGCCTGTGTGTGTGTGCCCACACCTCGGTTTGCCTGCGTGCACCAGGGACCTGCTCACCTCATACCAAGAGACTGAATGCGTTCTCTTAACCTTGATGAAACTTCTCCTCTTCCCACCCCCGGTTACACAGAGACATTGTATGGACAACTAATTCAATACCTGCAGCACATGCCTGGCTTTCAGCACAGAACAACAGCAATGCAGTGAATGAGGTGAGATTTAACCTGGTTGAACAACAGGGATATTGCTGGGAAGTGCAGCAACAAAGAGACCAATTTCAGCAAAAGCATCTGGAATAAATTTAATACACGTAACCTCATGTGCAGCACTTCGTGCTTAAAACAGATGCGCTTCTGTCATTTGCCAATTTCACATTTGCAATAACTAAACCTAACCTGTGTGTGATCTCAGATGACTCAAACAGCTTGGCCTCTTGAAAGGAAATTGAGAAAATTCCTTCTCCTGTGTGGGCACAGCGCCAGCAGGAACAGTCGGCATCTGGGGAGAAGGGATCAGCCTAAAGCCTTCACATGATGTGAACTGGGCACATGCAGGGCTGCAGCAAGGGGAGGGCTTTTTCCTTCTGAAGGTGAGCGGAGCTTCAGCCGCTTGGTTCACGCTGCCTGGGGTGGCCGGGAAACCAAACAGCCTCTGCCAGACTCTGCTGTTGGGTGCCTAACGTAAGAGCAGCAGAACTGCTCTGAGGAAGTCATGTTCAGTAAAGAGAGAAATCACAGAATCCCATAATGGTTTGGGCTGAAGGGACCTTAAAGCTCATCCAGTTCCCATGGGCAGGGACCCCTTCCACTGGAGCAGCTTGCTCCAAGCCCCTGTGTCCAACCTGGCCTTGAACACTGCCAGGGATGGGGCAGCCACAGCTTCTCTGGGCACCCTGTGCCAGCGCCTCAGCACCCTCACAGGGAACACACGCAATGCATAATGCACAGCAGTACATAGAAATCTTCAGTCAGAGCTCAGTGGGACACAGACCATCCTGAAACACCAGAAAAATGTGATACATACACAATGCACGGATGTGTCATACATACACAGAAGAATCAGACTCAGTGCTTTTACTTATTACTCCAGAAAGCATTAATCCTGAACTGCCATTCACAGGCTATTCTGTTCCCCTGGTGCTCTGTGGTACACTAATCTTACTGTAGTTCCTCAGGACCTACCAATCTCCCTGCAGCCACAGGAGCTGTAACCAGAAAACAATCCCCCAGTGCCACGTTTGCAGGTGGCTTCCGTTCTCTGATCAATTCACCTCCCTACATAAGTATGAAAACAGCTCTGAACATTCACCAGGTACCTTGAGGTGAAATGGGGAGGGTTTGGGTCATGGCACCATGGAGAAGAAATTCCGTTTCAGCTGAACTTTATGGCCCTGTTTGGGCAGGAGGGCACACGGGGCAGGAAAGAAGCAGGAGGTGAATGATGCTGCAGTTTCACAGCCGCTTTGTGCCAGTGGACACCTGCCCTGCTGCCAAGAGAAATGGTTTCCCTCCCTTCCCTCCCACTGCTTCCCACCTTATTCTGGCACAGTTTGTGAGCAGAACAGATCGAGGAACGACCTCAAGCTGGGTTTTACAGGGTATTTTTAACCTGGAACAGTTCCCTAATGCCATTCATCACGTAGCAATACAAACCATTCCTGCCAATTCACAGGAGGGGGAGACTCCCATGCTGGACACACAGGTTTAAGCCAACTTAAGATGAACAGGAAGTAACAGCCTTAAAAATGGCAGGAAGAGCTTAGCTTTCCATACTGCAGACTCAAACTAAGCCAAGCACAACAAAGAGAAGCTGCTTCTGAGACCTGTGATTGCCCCAGTGATACTGAAGCTGATTCATTTCAAACCCCACAGGGCAGGTATTTACCCTGCACTTCACTTCCCCGCTGGCAGGTTCAGCGGAACCCTGGCAGAGAAGTGACCCACGCACCACACATCAATCTAAGCAGGGTCACTCAATGTATGACAACTGAGGAGAAACACCCAGGGGTTCACTCGCCCTCCTGCACTAAGATCACAAGACACCAGCCCTCCACCAGCGCTGAAATCCACCTACAGAGCCATGCCAGGGATGTCAGACTGCATATTCTGAACTAGAGGAGCTGGGAGGTGGAAGAGGCAGGAAAACGCCCCGCAGGTCACATCTCTGCAGGGCAGGAGTGACACCAAGTGGCAATCTGCTTTAACTGGAGCAGCGAGCTCTGCACGAGTGTCAAACTAATCCAGCCAAAAGCTGTTAGTCACAGAACCACAGAATGGTTTGAGGTGGATGGGACCTTTAAAGCTCTTCTAGTTCCAACCCCTACAATGAGCAGGGACACCTTCCACTGGACCAGGTTGCTCCAATCCTGCTTATATTAAGCAGTGTAGGATATTACCTGCTCTGGACTGCTAATGTTTTATTAGGAAGTAAGATCCAGGATACTTCACACTACCCTTTGCTGAAACTCCACTCAGGCCACTGTAGTAAAAACTGAGGGAAGGCAATGAAATGGAAACAAACACCTCAAGGAATGCCAATCTTTCATTCCCAGGTTCTCCAAAAGGCTTTTCATTTGCTATGTGACAAGTTTACAGCAGAATAGAAGCAACAGGAAAGCTGCTCACTAGCAGTAAGACTGCTTTTAAAAACACCTCATCCCTCTTATTTCTGTTTAACTGTACGGCACACATTATAGAGCAGCAGGTGCCTTTTCATCAGAAATACGCTTGGATCACCTTCAAAATCTTATCCCCCTCTTCTCCCCCTAGGTTTTATTTCAGGCCTTTTCCATAAAGCTTTACAATGGCACCACAGGACTGAGTCTGAGCCTCACTGGCACAGCAAACACACTGATGCTACCACACGCTCTCTGCGCAGTGCCCCATGATGCAGGAGACAGACTCTTCCTGGGATTTCCACCCATAATCTATTGTTCTCCCCTCAGGAGAGAGGCTGGAGCCTGTGTGGAAGTCCCAGATCACCGCTAGGATCACCAAACTGAACAAGCACTGTTCATTCTATCTGTGAGTATCTGAGTGATCTTAAACTCTCACTCAATTAAAAGAGATTATCTAAACAGACACTTCAAAACAGGAGCAGACTCGATTAAAACCTTTAGATTCATAAGGCTTTTCAGATCTATTTACTGCCTGCAATTCTTGAGTCAACAGACTCCAAAACCAGTACAGGTGCTTGTAGGATTTACACTGTGCAGTTCTGCAAACACCACTGCATGTGCCCCAATGCTGCCTGGCAGGGTCTGTGGAATATATCTTAACATTACTGGGATTAAAACCATTCTCCTCTGAAACAGCTGCAAAAACTTAAATCACCAGAGCCACGTACACTCATCCCTGGAGTCCCATGGACCCCCATCTAGAGCAGTTCAGCAGCACTGTCAGATTTAAGAGGCCTGTTGCATGGTGGAAAATAAACAGAAAAGACTTCCAGCAACTTACTTCTCTTGCATGGTAAAGTTGTCAAAACAGCCGTTTGCCAACATCTGGTCCAGCATTGTCAGGAGAGGTACAGACACCCTGATGAAAGAAGATCATTTCACAATGTAAATACACTTCCTGGCATACATATACACAGTGTTTTAATGAGAAGCAAAGAAACTTCCTATCTACCTACACATATTTAAATTAGAACCCTAATTTAGACAGGGGAGGGTTGCTCGGGGAGTTGTGTGTTGGCTAAACCATCCTCCTTGGCTGAGAAGGGGACCTTCTGTTAGAGCCAGAAGGAAAACACCTGATTTACAACACGCCTGGTTTGAACTTGCAGGGTCCTGAAAACACAATTCATGGGAGTAGAAAACAGTGATTTATTTTCTAGGATATAAACAACATGTTGCACAAAGCCTACCAGCAGTTACAGCAGGCAATTACCAAGTGAACCAACACACAGTGTGTCAGCTGCATTAACCCTGGTCGTGTTTTCTGTTTCAACAAATGAGAAAAGAAACAGAACAGATCTGAAAATCCTGTTAATAATCGTGGGTTTTTTTCACAGTAGGGAAGATTTTTTGTTTTGCACATATTAGAATCATAGAATCATAGAATAGTTAGGGTTGGAAAGGACCTTAAGATCATCAAGTTCCAACCCCCCTGCCATGGGCAGGGACACCTCACACTAAACCATCTCACCCAAGGCTTCGTCCAACCTGGCCTTGAGCACTGCCAGGGATGGAGCATTCACAACCTCCGTGGGCAACCCATTCCAGTGCCTCACCACCCTAACAGGAAAGAACTTCCTCCTTATATCCAATCTAAACTTCTCCTGTTCAAGTTTTAACCTGTTACCCCTTGTCCTATATTGGATAAGTGAGGTTTAGAGAAATTAATCTCATTCTGCTGAATAAGTCACCTTTAAAGAAAAATCTTTACAAGAATACTTCCTTCAAGTATTTGTGAAAAAACTCTACCTAAAGGAAATGCAGACTGGATGACACTGAAAAGGGTACAGCAATATATAACCCCAATAAAACCTGGTGTTTATCACATTATGCATGATAATGTGATAGTAAATGCAAAACATCTACACCACTCCTTTGCTACAGGTCTTACCAGAGGCACCACTGTACCAAACTGATGGAGTAAAGCACATTTAACAAGGCTCGGGCATGCTTCATCTAGGCCTAGTAAAAGACATGCCACACATCTGATTTCAAACTGTCCTGCTGTTAGGAATGAAGAGCACAAGGAAACCGTTACCGGTCGTTCCGCAGGTTGTCCTCAAAGACCTTGAGCAGCGTTGCACAAAAACTCTCCAAAGCGCTGGAATCATTCTGGATTTTCTTCATGTAGTCAAAAAGGCTCTGGGCAGAGTACCTGAGCTGCAAGAGAAGGAACCTCAGAGGCAGGTACAGGGAACAAACCCCACTGTACAATTATGCATGTCCCTCACTACCGGAGGTGTAGACCTGCTGGAACACACACTTTCAACAGCAGCCAAGTACATTAAACTCAATAACAATATCTGACAGGAATGTGGCTATTTCACTTTCATTAATCCCTTCTCAAGGAAGGGTTTTCCTTCCTTTTTTACGTTTTGCCATTGTAGGAAAAGAGACCACATTAAAGGTTTGTTATTTTCTTTCTCTCAAAGTAAAACATCCCCAGACCGCTGTGATTATCCTGCTTTACTTCAAACACTAATATTGTTATGGCTGGGAGAGAGTACACAAGGAGTTCAAGAGGTAATATTTATTAAACAACTGAACACTGCAGACAAGCTCTTGGGCACTTGGTACAGGCCACACCAACCACTACTCAGGTTAGAAATGAAAACCAACTCAGAAGTAATGCCTCTTGGTTTAACTTTGTAATGTTCATCAGCTGCTTCAAGAAAGATGGAGGGGCTTTTAATGCCTGTGCCCAAGGCTCAGCTGGAAGCATCCCTCTGGGAAACACCACCCTGCAAACATGGCAGGGTCCAGCCTTGGTTCAGCACCTCCCTGCAGCAATGAGCCCAGCCCTGAAGGAACCAGGCCCCACAGGCACCAGCCAGTGGCCTCCCCACTCCCAGAGCTGCAGTGCGGGACCTCCACGGGACCCCCCTTTCCAGTGGGACCCACCTACCAAGCAGGATCCATGGCTCAAGAGGCTTACAGTACACCCTTGAGCTGCAGGACAAGGACTACTTGTCATCACTACTAATGCTAAGGTTTGCCATTTCTGGGAGAGGTGGAATTTCAGTTTCCAGGCTCATCTTTTAAAATATTAGTTGACTTCCCTTGAGGATGAGAATAAGAATTTGTGTGTTTTTTTGTTACAAGAACTACCCCTCAAAGGAAAACGCTGTATCAAGGATAAACATCATCAGATTGCTGCATCTTCTCGACTCTGATGTGAAGGATTGTCCATCCTCCTGCAGCTTGGTCAAGCCTTTCCCGTAAGAAACTGGCTTACATGAAGGGGGTGTGGGAAGGGCAGGTGGGGCAGAGCAGTTTCGAAGCACAGACTTCTTTCAGTTTTGGTCCCAAGTGCTAAACCATTCTCTGTTGAGTCAAGAGGGGGCTGTAAGCAGTAAGCAAGCCTGCTCCGTCAGTGGAGATCGTCTTTCTGAAGCTCATACGTAGCATTTTGATAGCTCATTCAAAAGTGCAATCAGCTCCCTCAGAAGACTGACTTATCAAGAAAAACAATGTTAGATTGGTATGAGCAGTGTAACAAGTGTCTGTCTGCATGAAAACAAGAGAGAACAACCTCTATTTAACCATTTTACCTCACTTTTGTATCAGTAACAGTTCTGGGTGCATCAGCACAACAGAGCAAGAAACGTTTTAGCCCTGAATCAAAGCTCTGAAGGAGTTTCCAAAAGTTTCACCCTGCTTGTATACAACCCAGCAGAGTCCGTGGTTTTAACAGCCTGTTCTACACTGACACATCCTGGGCAATGCCGAAGCAGGAATACTTCTTTAAAGAGGTAAAGCAATGTAAAGGAATGATTCAGTTATTCTGCATTGCAAAACAGCAGCCAAATCTCAGTAAAAAAGTCTTTAAAACATTTGCAGAAGCCAGCTGTGCTAACCTGAAGTACTGAGTTAAACTGAGTGAGGTTCTGCCATATGCCAAAACTAACGCTGGTACGTTCCCTGTACGCTGAGTATAAACTGGCCCCTCCACACTGAAAGGTCTTCACAGGAAATACAATGGTAAGAAAGAAAGATTTCCTGAAAATCTGAAACCTGATTAATTGCTGTACACTGCCCTCTAAAACAGTCTGTGCGTTCCAGACCACTGCCTCACACTAGCAGAGAGCAACCATAAGCAGAAGTAAGGTTACATCCAAGCCAAGTCTCAGGAAGAACAAGGTTAACCGGGTATTCTTCTCTCCTGTTTGTCTTTCAAACTTCCCTACGGATCTCACACCATTTTCTGAAAACAGCTTAATTACTCGATGCTTTTCCTGCAGATTCCAATGACTGAAAAGACAAGGATGGGCACGAAAGGAAAGGGCAAGCATAACTGCACATAGGAGGCTCCAATGCTGGGCTAAACCAAGAGGGAGTAAGAAAAACTGTATGATGAAGACCGCATTTCTTCATTAGGAAGTAATTAAACTGAAAGGTGTGGATAAACCATCACACAACTGCTTCAGAGACTGAAACATGGAATGTTTTCCAAATCGTCAGCATAGACCATATGAACTTTACTGGAGGTAATTCCAATACAACAAGATGCCATGAGATGAACAGGTTAAACCCGCATGTCCTCCTCAGGAGAACACTTCATTTCCCAGATAACCTGAGGACAATTATCTGAGCTATACCCTTAACTGCTCAGGAGTCTTTGCAGAGAAGAGCATTTCCAAACTTCTTCCTCATCTATGCAGAACACAGAATTCACACTACATCAAATGTGTGACATTTACCTTTCCCTGGGGTTCCACAAGGACTGGGAAAGGAAATTAGGAGGTTAATGGGTTGGAACTGGGACAACTCTGGGTAAGAATTTAAGAGGAGGCCTGAGAATGACCTTGTTCTTATTAAACACAGTAAAAGCAGGGTTTGCCAAGGCCTGACTCTCTCATCACTCAAGCTAATAGTAGATACTTCAGTGACAGGGAACACACGATAAGGCAAACAGTGTTCAAAGGGACCATTCATCTGATGATAAAGTCCTAAGGACACAACCCCAGTGGTTCTCCACCTCCCATCAGGCCAGTCTCCTCGGAGCCCAGGTATCACAACAAAATTCAGTCTGCTGCACGTAATGCACCCCAAATGGAAGTCAAGTGAGTAACTGCTGGGAAAGCCTGCTCAAAATCAGATGTGCAGCTCATTGCTAAAGGCTCCAGTTTTCATAAAAGCATTTCAGCAGAGCAAGACCCACCAACAGCATCAGAACATTCCTGTAACACGTGCAGATGAAACCATGTTACGCTCAATAAATAGCACTGGGTTTGGATCATTTCTAATCCTGACAAATTTACAGCCCTGCAGTGGCAGTAGCCTGTTTTCCCAGTCACTTCAGAAACAACTGCATAGTGCTGGAGTTTTAGCACAAGTGAAACCATGTCTCCATTGTTGTCCTTGCAACGTTCCTTTTAATAAATCAGATCTTTGGAGCCCAGTAACCCTAAGGCTCCAGTCAGTGATATTTTACGAGAAGAAGGAATATCATAGTCTCATCTTGGAACCCCGGTACTGGCCTGGGAGAAAACCTCCAATTTTCAACACCGGTTGCTGCTTTTTTTACAAGAAAGAAAGAAACAAAAAAAGGATTTACTTAAAATTTCTGTAACATTTTAAAATGTAATTTTCACTCTCTGTGACACAGGACATTCTGTGCTTGAACAAAGTTCCAAATGTAATGTGATGTTCAACAATAATGAAATTATATCAAAATTATATCCTGACCCTGAAACTCCAGGGTTTGAGAACTGGAGAAAGAACCCCATTGTCTTGTTCTGATCTCCATATAGTGAGAGGGGGTTTTATGCTGCCCTAAGAAATCTGCATCACTGTGGGCCACATATATAATTAGAAGATTCTTTTACACAGAGAAAGTGCCCTTTGAACCAAGGCGATGCAGCAGAATGCCAAACCCCAGAGGGAATGACATCTTCTGTTTTTCCAGATTACTTCAAATGCTGGAGCTGCAATTCTTTCAGCAACCATGCTGCCACCAAAATGTTTCTGAGATACCCCACACAGCTCATGTCAGAAAATCTCTTTAAAAAGCAGAACAAAGAACTACTCTTGCTAAATATACTGCAGAGCAATCTTAACTATGGAGAAATAGCCACTGACCACTGGATTACAATGGAGCCTTTCTCCTGCTAATTCCATGAGATGACTTAAAGACATTTGAACTCAGATTATCTTGCGGTATACAAGACTCTTCTATGTCCATGTGTGTATGCATGTATATATTTTGTAAGTGACAGATCACAGGAACACACCCAGGTTACTGCAAGAGCACATATCTGAATAATCATTTTCCCGTAGTGGAGACTTAAAAAATCCACTTCTTTCATATGGATTTAATACAACAGATCTTAAAGTTTTCTAGTAATATTTAAAATCAGTCTCTGGATACTTAGCAAAGAACACTACAGACTTTGACAGAACAGCCTGAAACGCAAGTCATTCTAATACACATCAATTCTAATTTATATATCACTTTCAAATATCAAATGTAATTCACCACACACTGTATAATCCCAAGTGCAAATATCCTGTACTTTGAGCCTCCCTTGCACTCCTATCTGGCTCAAAAGAGGATGAGGTCATCTTCTTTCGAAAGCCAAAGCCCCTGAGAGTATTTTAACCGGAACAAGCCTTTAACGCTAAAGAAAAACGGGAGGTCACAGAAAGTTAACATTTCAAACTCGTGTTTGGAATCAGGACAGGAGGTTTCCCTTACGCACCCTGGCAGCCGGTAACGAGGGAAGGGAGCTGGCAGTAACAGAACTGTTCACACTTTTCAAACCCAAGCACAACCACAACTTTGAGAAAACCTAAAAGATATCAAACTGTTGAGTAAGGATTTTCCTCTGCCTCGTTAGTAATCAGAACGTCCGTTTCTCCACAGCCTTCCTCCCTTTTTATACGTACACGAAAAGCTTTGGCTTTGGTGGAGCCTCCTATAATTAACTGTGTTTGATTAAAAGCTGAATTTCTTGTACATGCCTGCTATTAAAAAAATCTGTTGAGAGTTACACTGTCTATCCGATAATTACGGGCACAAACCAATAAGCACATGCTTGCAAAGGTCTAAAATAGCTGGAGCTATATAATTAGTTCCCTTTTTAGAAACATTAAAATTCTCCAAACTGTTTTAAATACAGACACCAAATTCCCAGCTACACTAAAACCAAAGGCATATGGACATCTCTTGATCACAAAGAACCATGGCACCAGGCAAAACCCATCATTCAGGCATATTCTCACCAGTTCACTGTAAGACTGAAAAGTGGAAGCCATGGGAGACAAGCTTGAAATGATTACCTCTTTCCTTCTGTGAGCCCAGCAGGAGCTGTTCTCTCTCCACAAAAACGCTGTTTCCCCGACACTTACCACTTTTCTACCAGCTCTTTTTAATGAGAGACAGTATTCTTAATTAGAAACACTCTTCAGCACTGTTGGGGTGCTGATTCATGGCCTCCTGTTAAAGGACCACGGTGATTTAAAGCTTTCACTGACAGAATATTCTGTTACTTGTCTGTAGTGTCATATTGAACCGTCCTTACCCCAATAGCTGTTTTCGCATATGTTACATCTATGGATACGCCAAATAGCAAAAAAAGTGAGAAGCCTTGAAACCAAGAATTCTGAAACCAGTGACACAAGTTGTAATGGAAGGATACAAGGATACAGTAAAGTTATAATAAAGTCTGGAAGATTTTGGCAGTGTGACAGACTACCAAAACCAGTGATAGAGACGGTGTTCAGGCACAGAATAATGAAACAGAGATTGCAAAGCTCAGAGGATTCAGACATTTGAATGACATTTCTTTGTAATGTAAGTTCTGGCGTCTCTCTGGTAGGAAGTCAAAATGAAAAACCCTGAACACACTGTTAACACATATTGACAACTGACAGTTAACACCTCACATCAGGTTACAAATGAAAACATCGAGGCATTCACCTCACTTAAAAAGAGCAATCACTTTGTGTTTAGCCATAGCATTCAGTTGAACACTCTTCCTCTGCTAACAGCTTGGAAGAGTGGGTGAGCAAATAAACCTAAGAGCTGACTGAGCCAACAGGGTCAGGTTCTATTAGGCAAGGAAATAGGTAACAAAGTGCCCAGTGAGTCAAGAAAATAGTACTTTTAAAGATGAAAAATACAAAGCCCATCAGGTCTAAAAGTATGACTTGATTTCTTTTAAAACTCTCATATATGAAACGCTCTCAGAAACGGCCATCTGCAGTCACTGTGATAGACTTCAGTCTATTACATTTTAGTCCACAATTCATCAGTAAATGCATTCTCCTACCCTGCAGGAAAGCCACTCGGCCTTCTTACCGTTGTCTCTGTCAATCCACCAACAGACACAGAGAGACCCAGAAGCACAGAGTACTGGTATGCTGGCAAAGCCAGAAGCTGGGTGATTCGAGGGAACGCTTCTGATGCAGCATTCCAGTTCAGAGTCTCTTTCTCAGACCTGGGTAAAGGGGAAGATAAAAATAATCTTGGCTGTGTGCACTGCCTTTCTTTCCCATACATTCCTATGAGAGCTCCTCATCCTCAAGCAGCACATCAGTGAAGAAAATCTCTGAATTACGTAAAAATCAAATTAATCATTGGTCTTTAAGCATATGGGGAAAATGCAAAAACTTCACCCACTGACAGTGAACTGAAGCAGTCCTCAAGTCCTTATTCCTTTGAACCACAGTTTCTTTTTCATATGCACTTTACACCAAGAAAACAAGTTCTCCTGCTTGCATTCCTTTCTGACTTCTCTGCCATCAACAGCTAGTCAACCACTGATGCAAAGGCAGACTTATCCCAGGAGAGGCTGACACACACCCCCACCACACATCAATCAGCAGCCCAGCAGACAGGGCTTTTTGAATTACGGGAGGTTCAGATTCTGCTGAACAAACAGAATGGGGACACAAAGTTGGATGTTTCCTATCCCAATGAGGTATTATCATCACCACTCAGCAATCAGTTGCTCTCACTCCTGCTTTAACTAGAAATATCATCTCGGAAAACTACTGCAACTGGAGTGTGGTTAAAAATAACACAATTCATTACAATTATCATTATGATCAACCAACGTTTTCTCCCAGGCGGGGGGGATGAGGAAGGGTGTCTGCCAATAAATTCCAACTCTTCCATTATGAAGAGGAGATTATAAACCTGTCATTTCATGAACATGTTCGTTTCATGAACAGGATTACCAAAACACAGCTCCCAGCAGTTCCACTTCACCAATGGTCTCCCATCTACTACTGCCATGATCTCTACAATCCAGCACAGAATTGGCTGGTGGGTTCAGAAATTACTGGGGCTGATGCAGACAAAGACTTCTGCAGCATGACCATGTAAGACCTATCTCCTTAGGAAACTATGGTTTTTAACAGGACCTTATACTGTAAATTCTTCTTTGGAATATTTTACATATTTATGGATATTCATTGCACATTTCAATGAAATCCTGACAGACACCACCAGATATTCCTCAATAAATGTATTAGCCATTTGGGCACACCAGGTTGCTAGACTTAGATATAATTTATCTTATTAGGTGCATATATCTTTTACTTTCACTGTTTTAGGATACATTTTTCAATACATTACCTTGGAAATATCCTTTCTAGCTCTTCTCGATGAGGTATGTGTGGAATCGGAGGATGGTCAAAGTGTAGGAGAGCAAGGAACACAGATCCTGCATGAGCTCGGAATTTATCTATCTTTTCAGCCGACTGTTGAGCCACACAGCACATGATCTGTTTGCAGCTGCAAAGAAGAAAACAAGTCTATAATGTAACCAGTGAAATGTGTATCTAAATTTCAACCGTTTCAACATTAAAACAAATATCCTGCTATGAAAGCACTTTGGTTCAACTCTTCATAACAAGCTTACAAGAGGTTTAAGTCATCAACATGGTGACAATCTTTAAAGCTGTAACTTCCATAGCCATCATACTACAAATTGTTGGTATTCACATACTACCTTTCATCAAAAAAGATAAGAAGTTCCTCTGAGCTTTGAATGAACTGCTACATTTAAGATGGAAATAGAGCAGGAACCTTGAGAAAAGCACATTTTCAAGTAGAAAATTGCACATGCAGCAGAGAGGACAAGGTCTGTCCCATATCTCACACATCCCGAATGAATCGCTTCTTCACCTCTGGCTAGCTTTTTACAATATCCTGTTTTGCCTGCATTCACAACTAAACTATCAGCTACAGTACTGTGTTCCACAAGGACACTGAAGCTCAGTGTTAACTACCTTTTTCTCTGTATTTCCTTCCTAATAATTCTGCAAAGAAGACAGTACATTTTTTCACATTCCAAATGAAAGATGTGATGCCCTGGGTAAGAGGGCAAGTCTGCTTTCTATTTAACTGAAGAATCCTAGCAGGCTCCACAGAGGTGGCAAGTATAGACCAAATCACACCAATGCCCTGGACATCAGAGGCGAAACTGCCCCCAGTTTCTCTCAATAGAGTTAATCTCTCTGAAAAACAGATGTAATATTCTCAGCATCTGTATGGCTTTAAGGTTGATGCACTTCTATCAAAAGTTCTGTTTCACTCAATAGAAGAATCATGGAATGGTTTGCGTTGGAATGGGCCTTAAAGCTCATCCAGTTCCAATTCCTGCTGTAGGCAGGGACACCTTCCTCTAGGGCAGGTTGCTCCAAGCCCTGTCCAACCTGGCCTTGAACATTGCCAGGGATAGGGCAGCCACAACTTCTCTGGGCACCCTATGCCAGTGCCTTACCACCTAAGGATGCAATATATAAGAAAGGCTTTTCTGTGTGGATTGGAATGTAATTATAAGATAAGGCACAAAACCAGTACAAGTCACATACATATTGGCATCAATTAACTCTGCTTCGTTCTGAACCAGGAGAAGGGTCACTTCCATTAAACTTCTCATAGCAGCTTCACGCACCCTGTTGAAACAGAGATATGTTAGAGCAGCTCTATCTGGCAAAAAATCAAAACAATTAAAGTGTTGACCTCTGAGAGCAGCTATCCTATGTTGGGGAGGAAGAGGAGTGTGCACAACTGTACCACCAAGCCTATGAAGTGAAGCCCACATTGCAATGACGGCACAACAATCATCCAAGTTTCCAGGCAAGCCCCTGCCTCACCACCTGAGTTTTTATTCCAGCCAGATGTCATCAAGTTTACTCTTTAAGAAGGTTAGAACTGACAATGATGAGTAATATTTAGTGTGCAAGTAGATGTGTTTAAACCTAAGTGCGCTGTCTCCTTCCTATCATCTTCTAAAAAGGCCAACCCATATTTTGACATTAAGAGATTTAAGCACTATTAGAACTGCCATATTCTTGTAAATTTTCAAGCTTAGTATTTTCAGCATTAAAAAACTGCAACTTAGAATGGCTTCAATCTCTATGCTAAATAATAATTCGTTTTATGAAAAAGATTGAAGTAACACTAAGTTGTGCTTGAAGTGAGTATTATCTGTATGGTGAAGATTTTCTGCCTTCAAAATGTCTAAATATGGTATCAATATAAAAATAAGAGTGTAATGTCAAAAATGAATATCAATATGCTTGTTTTAAGCCACATGCCTTATCGATACATGAGTTATGTTAGAAGTAGTTTCTTTCTTAAGACACGGGCAATACCATGGCAGAGACTCAAGCGGTTACACGATCCTGCGGAAGACCAGCACCAACACATCTCTCACACTTGTAACTCATGGTAATGTCAACCTTTCTGAGTAATAATTGAAAAATTGAAATATCAGAAAAGGTACAGCTGCCTGATGTGAAAAGAAATAACCCCAATTTCCAAAGCCAGATGTAAACAGTTGTCTATGCAACCTAAAACTGGGTGGGACATCTGCCGTAATGGTAAAAAAAGGTAAATTACATCATTTTTTCCTAAGAAGCTTAATGCAAGTTTGGCAATCTTTCATCAAAGTATGTTTTCCTAGTTTTTCATGCAGTATCTGACCATTAGATACGCATGTCTAACACCTGTAGACAGATTGGACATGTCCCAGCAAACAATGCAAAGTTTGCATATGGAAAGTAAAGTTGGTTAAACTTTCCCACGATTCCATTGAAGACAGACAAAAATTACACACCAAAGACAAGGTCTCTACAGAGCAATGGCAATTCTCCTCCTATCTTTCCATCTTAGTCAATGGATTAGAACAAACAGAATGAGAAAACATATTTGAGAGGCCACAAAAGTATTTAGCAGCCTGCAGTTTGCTATGAGAAAGGATTTCCCTTCCCCCTTTAATTTACGTGTGTTTTGCCTGGATTTTGGCTGGCATTGCCAAAGAAGCTTAAAAGGAATCTGCTGCTCGAAGCACATTTGAATTTTAATGGGTGTTGGGAATTTAATTTCCTCAGGATTTCTTTGAAAATTTCCACTTTGTAGAGTTTTGTTTTGTTTTTAAATTAAGACACAGACAGAAGGATAAACAATAGGTGGGGGGGGCCCTAAATGAGAGCTGTCAGATGTGGAAGTTAACTTGAATACCTAATAAGTTAACTTGAATATCTAATTATATTTAGTCAGGTTCTTATCTACCTCAGTATCTTGCCTACTTTTGAAAGCAAAAAGCTTAGTATCTCCTCCCTTTCTCTCAGTCTGCACCCTATTTGGTTGCTTTTACATTTTCCTTCAGCTACACCTGTCTCTCCCTTGTGTCAACTACATTCTCCAAGTGAGATCCGTTTACCTCCCTCTTGCTTCTTTGATGGCTGAGTAAGGATGAGAGGAAAAGCCATGAATCCTTCCCTTATGGAAGCTCTCACGACCTGTTCTTTATCCTTACTTGTTTGCATCCTCATTTCCTCTCATAAGATGCCACACAAACCTACTGTTCTCTGATTTTTTATCCTCTGCTGCTATTATCCTGCCCTGTGACAATTTTAACAACCGAGGCTGAGGGGCTGGGTATCATTACACAAATCAAGAAAAATACAGCCACAAACACTAAATCAGGCTGATAAAAGTAGGCTGGAGCATTCATCCTGTGTAATTTTCCAGCACATTTGTAAATACTGCAGTGAAGTACCCTAAAGGAACAAGGAACATCCCCAATTACAGCTTCTTCAGAAATTAAACACAAACCCAAAGAACAACAGAAGCCTTCATTGTGCTTTAGTTCATCAATTTAGAAATTGCCTTTTCAGATCACTGTTACTGGAGGAATACAGAAAAGTTGGATTAATTCTATATCATATATTGAATATTCTTTATATATTAAGAGAACTATGAAGACTGAAGGATGTCACAAAAATATGACTGCTACAGACTATCTTATCCCTATTCTATAGGTTTCACAGTAGTAGCTACATTCCCGCAGACTTATGATTTAATTATTGCATTCTCATAGGTGAAAGAAATCATTGAAGTCCAAAACTTACAAAGGAGTCAGTAATACCACAGCATAGTTCATAAAGGTTTTATCCATCTCAGCCAGTCACTAGTCACTAAGACGTTATGCAATTGCTCCCTCTCCTGGCAAAGAATCCCCACAACACGAAGGTACAATAGGAGAGTTAACGTAGGAGAAAGCGTGCTACTTCAACAAAACAGAAGTTTAAAAACTCTGTACATTTTACAACCAAATACATTCCTGATATTCACTAAGAGAAAATAACGTCATCCACAAAACCAGAACAAGGCTGAACTTCAGTTTAAAACACGATAATCCCCATCTTCCAGGCAAGGGACAAACAAATTCTTGTCAGCATTTCTTTTCACTTTCTACTTCTCTTGCCCCAGTGTATTTCTGCCTATACCCAAATCTCCAAAAGCCTGGAGCTATCTGTTTCTGACACGTTTTGAAAAGACGCTGGTTTTTAGTTAGACAGCAAACATGACAGCTATGCTTAAGTCTTAGTTTGTAAGGTATCTTACCATCCTCCAACATCTCCTCGGCTGTCTGTGGTGTAGTCAGTCACACCATTAAGTAGCATAGCATAAATCTGAGCAACGTTATCTTTGCAGACATATTCTTCCTGGGATCCTTCTCCCTTTACACCTGCTGTCTGGCAAACCCTTTAAGAAGAGAAAATAAGTGGGAGAAACCACTGCACTAGGCAAGGAGAAACATTCAAGACCACAGCTTTGTTCTGTCGCTTAATAAAATTCCCTGACATACGGTATTCTAACCACCTGTAACATCTGCTACAAACAGTATGAAGGATACTTCTGAGCCTACTGTGTCATATTTGACCTGAGGATTTATTTCTGATCTGTGTTCAGGTTTAAAAGAATGCTGCCGAGGCTAAAAACTTAACAGATAAAGCAACTTCTTCACATCATTAGGAGGGTAGAAAAAATATTCTTCCTCACTACAGTTCCCTAAATCGCAGCCCATAAGAAAGGTGAACTCCAAAATACACTCTAGCTGGTCACTTAATTCAGTAAAAACCCCCACACCACCATCAGAGCTGTAATCTATCCTCAGGTGTGTGATCATCCTCTAATTCAAAGATGTACTGAATACTGGAGATGCATGCAGCCCTGAGAACGTGTACATCGTAGTGTAGCTGATTTCAGGAATCATGCTACAGACCCACAAGAAAAACCACAATGAACAGGAGAAAACTTCTATAGAAAGAATGAGATGAAAAAAAATCAAACATACTTTGCAATTGCTATGAGGGCATCTCTTCTGGCTTCTGCAAAGCTCACGTTTCCAGGGGAAATTAAGGTAACTTGTTTCAGACCTTCCAAAACCTGGAAAAAAAAATATATAAAAATATATTTAAATCCAATGCATTATTTATGATGTTGAATTTATATACTGTATTTAAATTTCCATTAACACTACTAACACAGGACTAAACTTTAATTATCAGAATCTATAACAACCTAAACCTGTGACGATTTTCTGGAGTTATTGTACGTTAGAATCCAAACCTCCTTCAGAAAGACCTTTAATTATGATTATTATTATTAGTTTGATTACCACCATAGGTTTCATTCAAAACGCCCTGTGCCCTCTCCTTTCATTACAATGAGCATGTTTTCTCACCTGCTGAAGCCTGCCCTTTAGCAGAAATCTTGGAAGAGCCCCAAGAGCACGTGAAAAGCCACAACGAACCATTTCCTCTGTGTTCTGTAGTTCTGAAACATACATTGTCACCAGCTCATCTAGAAAAAAATACAATTGCAGAGTGAAAAGCAATTACCACATCAGCGTCCGTACATACTTGGCTAACAAAAAAACTAAACCAGAAGATCCCTCAAACAGAGCATCTAGAAAATTTCGTAATTCATTAAGCCAAAATACAGAATACCTTGAACACCCTGCAGAAAAAAGGTAGAAGTTTTAAGATGCTCACTGTTACATGAATGAATTCTACAAAGTCATGCGTTTAGACAGACTAATCCAAGTCATTCAAGAAGAAAAAAAGGACAGTTATATTTTTGTTATAAATCCAAAGTACAAGCACCAATTTCTATGCAAACACAGCGGCACAAGCTCTTTTCTATTTCCAGGTAACAGCTTTCCATAATTAGACAAGTATTCTATGTTAGGAAAGAGATGTCTTTGCATTTGTAAAGAGTAAGTTATTAGAGAGTTTTCCCCCAGAAAATTCCTACTGGACTGGGGGTTTAAACACACACTCAGATCATACCTAATCAATGTGATAATTTCATATCACGTTATACAGAGACAGAAAACAAGTTGGGCATTTTGTAGAGAAAGCTCAAAAAGAAGGGACCACTTTGAAGTTTGGATGCTGTGCTCTGATGATGCATATCACTATGTGACAAAACAGGGACAAAACAAGGACAATGGCCTCTACAAGAGGTAGCAGACAAAAGGTGCAAGAGTAAACTGAACTGCACATGGAAAAAGGAGCCTCAACAATAAAGTGATACAAAGAAGAAAATGAGAATGAATGAAAACAATAAAAAGAAAAAAGTCAGGAATCTATGTCTTTCCATTGCAGTTTTTTTATGACTGATTTAACAGACAATACTTCCTTTACCAGCTTTTTTGGTCAATACATTAAATTTTTCTGTAAAACGCAGAGTAAAACAAGGTACTCCAGAAAAAGTGTAATGGCTTTAAAATGATAGAGGGGACATTTAGATGAGATATCAGGAAGTTCTTTCCTGTTAGGGTGATGAGGCACTGCCTCATCAGGTTGCCCACAGAAGCTGTGGCTGCCCCATCCCTGGCAGTGTTGAAGGCTGGATGGGGCTTGAAGCAGCCTGGTCTAGTGGAAGGTGTCCTTGCCCATGGCAGGGGGTTGGAACTGGATGAACTTTTTCCAACCCAAACCACTCTGATTCTATGGTTCATCTCTACACAGAATATGTACTTTTTAATTCTCATGGAAAAAGAATCACAGATCCCAGGACAATTGTTTAATAGTGCCATTGCTTACTGTCATCCAAGATTTAAATGATTGAGCAATATTTGTTAGAGGAAGAAAGAACAGTTACCATAAGAAACTACACATTAATCATAACTCATGACTGATTTTTTTTTTGTTCTTTTTTAAATCCCTGTGCAATAGGCAAGCCTCAACTAGTTCCTCACAGCAGGAAACTAGTTCCCTGTCCAGAGGTTAGCAATACCTTCACATAAGCATATGCATTTAAAACTTTCCTAACCACTGGAGTGTAAGGTAGAGTCTTGAGGCCATAGGAAGATGCAACGCTTGCTTAGACAGCAAGATGATCTTAGACAGTAAAGACTATGACAGTCTTCCCTTTGACTGATGTAAATTCAAGATTGACATTTTAGCCAAATGACATAAAATTAAGACATGACAACTAGCAAATGAACAGCTCTTCACTTGTAACTACTTCGTAATTATCCTAGCGAGGGTAATGCAAACGTTAATATTCTTCTAAGAGTTTTCAGCTTCATAAAATATGGCCTATGCAGCGTCTATAGTATTAATTCAACACAACCCATCCTGAAAGAACATTAAAAGAGACAGTCATCAAAACCAAACCAGAACACACTAAGACAGAAAAAAATAAAACAAAGAGAAAGTGAAAACAAATGGAGGTAACAGAAGTGATTCAATAAAACAGCAGTCTTATAGGGAGAGATTCAGAATGCCGAATCACTGACATATCTTTTATTTGTGTTTTCATTTTAATCTGTCAAGTGATAGTGAAACTGGTTAAATTTTACAAAAGCTTTTTTTTTCCTAATCCCCTTAATCATGTTTAGACCTGCTTTCATACCTAAGGCACCTGCATTGTCATTGAATGTCTTCTACACAGTAGCTTACACGCATATATGCACACATCAGACATTATGGGGAAGATGTTTAACAGTGGGTTTCAGTCCCACAACATACACAATTTAATGGTCATGAAAGACATAGTTTTCACTGGCATAGAGATGAAAATATTCTTTTTTTTTCCGTGCAAAGTCTGCATGTGTAATGGCACTTTTTTCATCATGTGTGGAAGAGGCTTTAGAGCAGTACAAGGCCAAATAAAAGCATAAACAAGACAGAGTTGACTAGAGATCTTTTAGAACAGCAAAAATTCCCAACCCTCAATTCTATTCTCTAAATCATTTCAGAAAGCCTGATTAAATTTTTTGCCTGTATTTCAGTTGGCTTTATCATTCGGTCCTGAAGCATTTTAAGGTCCTTTAAAATTAGTGATGCTCCTCCCCATCCTACCCAGTACTTCCAAAGTGCAAGTTAGGTCCAGTTCAGTATTTTCCACCTCTACTGTAAACATGAGTCATTACCCTGTAGAGCTGAATCAGCTTCTCCCTTTTCATTGATGTAATACTCATTACAGAGCGCAGCCAGTGCAGACACAGCAGACTCCTGCAACAAAGGCAAAACTGTGAACCTGATATATTTACACTAATTTTATAGTTCATTATAACTGTGCTTAGAATTAAAGGGTTAAGGAAAAAGAGTGGATTTTCTTTAAAAAGTCCTTCCCTTCAGCCACTGACATTTACTTTCTTTTTATTTCTTCCTAATACTGGTTTAAGAACAGCTGAACAGGAAACCTATGCAAGAAAAATGAAAAAAAACAGATTTTACTCTTGTCCCTTCAAACGTACCAGTAAGCTAAATTAATATTTAAGAAATTAATGGCAAAGTATCAACCGTATTTTCAGTTCAGTTCAAAGACCTACAGCATGTCTCAGTATTTCAAAATACAGAAGTCACTATTTCATCTTCGATGTATTGATGCCAGATTACAAAAACAAACCATATTTTCCCAGAGGTACAGAAACAAAGGGGGAAAAAAACATGGACTGAAGGTTATAAACAAAACCCCCAAAATATCCAGTATCACAATCCTTGTGTGTCAATCTTAACTGGTTTAGAAAGGATTACAGGTTGTGTATTATGCCTGAACCTCTAATCTTTAGAGTGGTTTCGGTCATGATTCAGAACACAAAACCAGTACAGCTGCTATTTCAAAAAGCATGTAACAAGTTTTCTCATAAAATTTATGGTTGAATTATACTTTTCCGCTAATAATATAATGCTGACCAAAATTATAATAAATTTGAGAGCATATAAGAACTATGCACTGTTCCATTCACATTAATAACAATACTTATTAATACTCCTGTTCTCCAGGTACAAAACACAGGAATCATGTACACATGGCACACAGGCAGCTTATTCATTCTGCCTTCAAAGACACCTCAGATTTGTTCTCTATGCAAAACCAAGGACGTGGAAAAAAACCCACCAAGATTCATTTAAATAATATTGTAACTACCAGAGGCATTATAGTAGCAAAATATACAGAATTAGATAATTCTAACAGATAGATAATTCTAATAGATAAGTCCTGTAGAACACGGAATCACACAACGGTTTGGGTTGGAAGGGACCTTTAAACGTCATCTAGTTCCAACCCCCTTGCAATGAGCCAGGGACACCTTCCACTGTAACAGGTTGCTCATAGCCTTCACTTTCTAAAGAGAATGGTTTTCACCTTAAATGCATGAAGTTACATTGGAAGAGTATCCTGTATGTCAGAAAAAAAGATGACTTTTCAATGTCTTGAGCACTGTCCTTAAAATTATTTCTTTCTAAAGTATATACAGAAATCAAGTGAGGATTTATATTTAGTAAACACTGCTCAACAATAATTAATGTTAACCAAACAAGTCAAAATTCTCTAAAGTGTATAATTAATTCTTCTAAACTTGGTTTAGAAGGTCCACTCGTAAGA
This sequence comes from Neopsephotus bourkii, assembly GCF_033783945.1. Lineage (NCBI taxonomy): Eukaryota > Metazoa > Chordata > Aves > Psittaciformes > Psittacidae > Neopsephotus > Neopsephotus bourkii. The sequence goes on from NW_026902223.1 coordinate 8,215,136, forward strand.
CATACAAGCTCTTTGAATAAATCCCTAATGCCCAAAGAATATTGCAGGAATTTGAATGTCATCTTTTAATTTTCTTTGGTGATTTGGATACATTCTAGTCTACTGTCTTCCAAGAAAGACTTTAAAATACTACCAGGTATTTGTAATGCTTTTTTATCTTATTTTTAAAACCTAAGAAAATGAACACAATATGTTATATTCAAATTTCTCTGTGATGGCTCTAACAGGGAAGACAAAAATCGTCTTTATAATTCACTAGAGCCTTTAAGAGTGCAAGATCAAACTGTCATAGTATTACATGGGAAAATTAAGATGAATGACTGGAGGGGCTAAGTTCATGTACATAAAATAGCATGAAACATATCCATAAATGGATCTAATATTCAAAATTGGAGTAGCTTGAGAGCACAGTAAAAGGATTTGCAACAGAGTTTAATGGAAAAGTCAAGCACGTTGTTGCTGCCCACTGTCACTGCAGCACCAGTCATTTACTTTGTCCAACAAGAACAATTTTTATGATAGCTTTTCAAAATAGCTAATAAAAAAAGTCCATTTGAATTTTGAGGAATTGTGGTTTTTTTTTAAATAACCCTTCTTGCCAAGCTAAGGAACAAACATTCAAGAACCAATTAGATTCCATGGAAAATAAACCACCAACAGAAAGCAAAAATACTTCTAACTCTGTACTTCATGTGTACATGTTCATACAGTACCTTTATATGCTGTCGTGCAGTGCTTGAAGCAAGAGTGAGACTTCTTAGACTGTCATTTATTAACCACTGCCAGCCAGCTGAAACAGTAAAGAACATAAATGGTATTAAACCTTCATATGTTCTTAACTTCAACATTCTGATTATTTTTTTTATGAAGACTAGCAATTACACACACGGACATATTTCCTTGGGCTTCCAAAATAAACAAGATTGTAATTCTCAATTAGTGTAACTCTTCTTGGTTTGGTTTACAACAGACAGAGCACAAACACTGGGGATGCTGAAAACTGACAGGAAAAACCCCCGTATTAGTAAACAGCTACAGAACAACTCTTCAAATAACATCCCCATCTGTTGCAGTATTTGTGTATCTTTTTGATATGTTTTTGTTAGGCCACCCAACCTCACTAATCCTGCTCCTTTCAAATAATAATTTGTTAATGCTTCAGTTAATGACTAACTGCAAAGACAGTGGGAGGTTATTTAAAATACAACATACCGATTACTGGATCTCCTCTAAAGGGCATTTTTGATAGTGACAACTTCTCAATCAGAGTGCACACTGTAAAAAAAAAAGTAAACTGGATAACTGATAAACACAAACCAATGAGACATTGCAGCAATTCTGAAGATATGACAAGTTACCTTAGCATTAATTTGAAATGGAAGAAAACTAATGGAAGGCCAAAAGATGTGAAATTAGAAACTGAAATGACACTTGTGGTTCTTGCATACACAGTACTGAGAACAGTTATTTGTTCTCTGATGCGAGCTAGTTCCATTATTCATGCAAATACACTGTTTGGTGCTATGATTCCCCCTGCTCTGCCATTTAAGGTGCACATGTACGTATCAGCCACCTTTCTGTTTCTATACCAGTCTGTAAAGGGCTCTGTAGTATCGTTGATAGTACACCAACTTGGAGAAGGATAATATTACAGCTATTAAAAACTATTCAAATATATATGGGAGGTTTTCCTGTTTCTTATTAGCATTTTTTGGACCTTTATGGAGTGGTATCTGTTCACTGCACAGAGCTAGGAGCTGTAAAACTGGATGCAGCTTTATTTCCTTTGATACTCTGAACATGAGAAAATGTCTTTTTAATAATTAGGTCCTTGTAATTTTTAATCTATGAATTCATGTGAGTTCTAAGCTTACAAAACCACTTTCACAATAGGGGTGGGGTTTTTTAGTGTTTCAAGGCTGGTTTGGGGTATAGAGATTAACAGAGTAAAAATTGCAAACTTCTACCATATGTAGATTGCACTGCTCGAATGGAAGCTCAGCACTTGGATGAACAAAGTGTCTTTCACCTCCTGATGATCAGTTCAAATACAACAGATCCCTACACATTCATATTCCCTAGCTGACTGCTTTAGACACGGTGGAGGCTTGGTAGAGAGGAGGGAAAGGACAGAACAAGCTACCACATAACGCCACCTTTTTGTTTTCGCTCCTCCCACAGCCTAATCTTTGAATCTTCCTCTGGGCTCTGTACACAGTTCATCATCTTCCTCATTTATAATCAACTAACTGGGCTCCAAACCTACTCTTGAATTCAGTCCTCAGTATGGTAATACCACACAGCCAGGCTTCCTGGGCTCAAACTCCATTCTTTGTTCTCATATTTATTCACAGACAAGGTTAAGCACAGTGACTAAAACCAAGTCTCTTAGGGTTCCTCCTTAGCTCTCTATGCTTCTTTATGCTCTATTGTGGTTGAGACCATCATCTTCATTAGACATGCAGGCAATCTGTGGAGCATTTTCAATTCTTCTCTTATTCCACCTACACAGCAGTACCATGCCAAAATACTGTCATTTGTACTTCTCCAAAATCACGAAATATTCAGCTGCTTGAAAGCTAAAAGATGTTACCAAACCTACCTATCCCTTCAGCCTGCATTATCATGTCACAGGACTGTAAACTCAAAGACTGCAGAAATCCTTCTTGCTCCATCACCCCTTTTATTTCATCTTGGCACTAAAACTCCTTTACCCGCTATGTTTGCATGGCTTCACACCTTCAAAGCCAGACTCTGCTACATAGTACTTACATATGCAACTCATGAGCAGGAAACTCAAGTTGGCATCATTTCCTTACCCACCCTGGCTACCTGGATGGATACTTTTTCCTGCACTGCTGATTCCTTCCTTTTTACAGAGGTTCTACATATAACAATCTTCAAACTCCATGTGAACAAATCATATTTTCTGTGATACTACCCTTCCCACAACCTGGTTTTATATGGTCTTTAGTCTTTCTGCACACACGTATGATGATAAAATCATTAGTTACATGATGGCATCTGCCTTAATGGACAGATTGTATCTCTTCTGGAACATAATCTGCATAAATCAATGAAGGAAGAAAGTTCACTGTGTGCAACAACAGAAGGAGAGAATGTGTGACAATAAACTCAAGAACTATCTCCAACTCTCAAGTTATTTGCAAGCGTGCTGGCAACCAAGGTTCTGGTATGCCTGTCTTCTGACTGGCCTCCAAGCTTTGTACTATTTTCATTACTGTGTCTGCTTTATTTATGCCTTCAACACAACATATGCAAAACAAACTGGGAAAGAGAAAACAGAAGAATTTATGACTGCACATTCTCTGCTTTCACACCCCAGTGTGATACTTACCAGCTGGTCTCATCAGTTCTCCACCTAAACCCCTGCAAAGCAGAAAGAGACATCAGAGAATAACCTACCACAAGCAACCCGAGCGCATTGCCAAGTGAGGAAAAAACCCTCAAAACCATTTCAGAATGAAAGCAGATCACACAATACCTGCATGTTTGTATCTGACCAACTCTAAAATACTTCTTTTTAGATCAACTGCTGCCTTGACTTCAGCTTGATTGATACAAAAGCGTCCTGAATACTTAACTTTCTTTTTGCAAAAATGTGGCCCTAGACTAATTTTTTATGTGAATAATTAAGACTCAAGTTCATTCTGCTTTCTTTTCAGTTGCTTCAGAAGCATTTCAAACCTGTGGGACTTGCCACAGGACTTCTCAGTCATACAGCCTCTACAAGCTTCTGACTTCTACAACTGAAAAGCAATTACATGCAATTTTTAAACAGAATCTACATTAAACAGCAACTTCATTCACAGTTGCCATTTTCACAAATGGGAACTGGTTTACTTCCTTGGAGAAGTTTCTCACCCTTCTCTCTTCACCATCTCCTTCCCCGCTGAAGCCCTCTCCCAACTAATCTTGTATCCATCATCACAAAAAAAGGGGGTAAAAACCTCCAGGACATCAGAAAAGGGAGAGAAACAAATGGCTCAAGATGCTTCAGACCCTCCTGAAGTGAGTGACCGTTACACAAGGATGGTCTCTCAAACTTAGGCTTACCCAGCCCAGGTAACCCTGCCTTAAGCCTGGCTGCTGAAAGTGCTGGGAAGAGAAAGCTTGAACTGGGCAGAAAGTGGGCAGAGAAGCATTCTGGCAAAGGCAGGGCCTGTTTCCATTCTTTAGCCTCTCGTGTCTCTGAGCAGAGAGGTTTCCTCCCAGAGCTGAGCAGTATCTGCTGGTTACATGGATATCCCCATGCTGCCGTGGGCACCGCTTGGGGCATTATACTCAGTGTCACCCTCTGTGTCTTAATTTTCCCATTTTATGAACCTTTGACCCCTGCCCTTCCTTTGGATATTTCTTCCCTCAGCTCCTTATTCTTGTCTCCCTTCACTTTTGCTGGAATATTTCCTCCCTGAGGTGTGCCAAACCCTTAATCACCTGTTTGTATGGCCAAGCTCTGGCAGAAACTCCCAGCAAGGGGGAGGAACAACAAAGACTTCTTGTTTATTTGCTTGGTTTGGGGTTGGTTTTTTTAAACCTTTTCTTCCCTCCTCTCCTCCTCCCTCCCCACAATAAAATTAGTAGCTATGCTCAGAAGGCAAACTTAGCAACCTTAACAGCCCTTAGAACTTTGTTCTCCAGCTTACCCTTTTATATGAGCTTCAAAAGCCTAAACGTTTTAAACAAGTTTTTCCATTCCCTACAAAGAGGTGCCTCCTGCAACACGCACTGGGTTTTTGACTGCTCAACATTTGCATTGGTTTGACAGGTAATACAGAGATGCCAACTCCACAATATTCTCATTTGCCATAGATCAGCACTTCCTTTCATTGGGAAACTTTTGCTTTCGACAATCAATGTATTAAGCTCAATGTAGTAATACACAGCTCAGTTTATCATCATAGGAAGCAAGAACAGATTCCACATCACCGTGCTGATAAGGTCTTTGTATTATCTACCCCACCTTTCTGCCATGTTGTCTGCTCTCCAGCTTCTAAACAATTTAAATTAAAGAAAGAAGTGATGCAAGGAGTCGAGACAGCGGCAAAAATAGAAGAACGATGTGGCAAGGCCTGCTTCCTCCTCAGCGTTTCTTTTTCCTTCATTTTGTCCTCACCCATTCCTTGCCTTTTGTCTGTCGCCTTACTGCAAATGAGTATAAACTAATGATCTTGTAAATTTGTTTGGTGTGCAACAGAGTCTGCTGATGCAAGGATTCAGATAGGGACTTCTGTGCAAACTACAAAGCAAAAACTGAGTCATAAAGGCTGCTCTTCTCCACTTCTGCACACCGCCAATAAGGAAGTCAGGCCACTTAGAGCTACTCTTATGTTAATAATTTGACAGCTATCCCTTCCTCTGGCATTACATCAACTCAATTTAATTTCAGAGTTTAGAGCTTCACTAAAGACAGTTGTCCCTGTGCAAGAATGAAGCACAGTGACTTGTGCAGTAAGGTTTCCATGTAACACAGAAATTAATCAAATCCATCTCTGAAGGCACTGCCATACTGTGTTCTCCTCTGCAAAGCTCTTGTAAGTTATTTCTTGCCTACACACCACAGTATGTCCATCAATATATCTACAGTTTTCTCCTTTTCCACAGCTCATACATATTTCAGTTTCAAGAACTGAGAATTCTATCAGAATCCTAGATCTTCCCTCAGTCAGTACTTAGTTTGTCAAGCATGATGTGCATCTTTCTATTAGCTTTATCTTGCTCTACAGTATTTCACTAAATTAAAAAGATACGGATCTACCTAATTCAGAGATTCTGAATTTTGCTGTACTGTCAGTATTCTCCCTTTTTTTCTTCCAAAGACACATCCACAAGTTGCATCACATTAATAGATGTACCTGTTTCAAGGTTTCATTATTAATTCAGTTTGGAACTTGACTGATGCAGTGCCCAGGCGCCATGAGCTCCTAAGCATTCCTTCCTATGTACACTTCCACAGCAAAGCTTCTCTCCAGAAACAGCTTAAGATGAGTCACAATTTATTTGTGGAAATTGTAATAAAAATACACAATCCCTTGTAGAGCTGATGAATTAAGATTACTGACCTCAGGATGCTTGTATCTAATTACGTAGGCCTGAATCAGAACCAATGGCAGTGCTGTTTCCAGTGCACATGGAAGTTAAAGGTATTTTTGTGGATCCTGCTTTTTTTTTAGTTATTTAAAACCTGCCTTTTGTGAGAAGCTTAGAATTCATCTTTAGGATTATAAATAACAGTAACAGAAGTCAGTGTATACATTTTTACAAATACCTGAACCTGAAGTTAAAACTACTAGAATAGCTCAAGAGATTCAACCACAAGTACTCGATTTCCAAGTAGCAAAAAACACCTACTCAATAAGAATTTTCAGCTCCATATGAATTGTAAACTATTATTTTCCATGGGAATTCTGTCTCAAATAACAATCAAGGTATCTTAAAAGGTCCAGGTTACATACTTACTCAGCTTAGGAAGTACAAAATGGCTTTATCACAAGTTATGCAGGGGAGGGAAGAGATACACCTCTGAGCCTTATAACTCTTCAAAGCACAGTAAAGCCTGACCTCCTAGAACCACCATGTTACTGGATGCAAAAAACAATTTAAACTTGGAAGAATTGTTAAGATGAGCTTTGTTGCAGGGCTGGAATTATTTGCTGATTAAGTTAATATGCCTAAAAACCTCTTACGTAGATGACTGCCAAGAAACGCATTTGCCCTGAAACCATCAAGATTAGTTGCTACCTTAAAGGTCTTTGAAATGAGAGGAGTTTCTCTTTTGCCTAGCACCTGTCAACACCTACAGGCTACCCTATGGTTTTGGAAAGCTGATGCTCTGAGGATGACAGTCCAGCTTAGACTGGCTGCTCTTCTAGAACCCTAAAATTGCTTGTCTCACGTAGCTGACCATGTAATACATGCAGCTAGTCTCTTCATATATTACAAGAATGAGATCAGAGCAAAACTCAGCATGCAGCACATTGCACTACCTGAATCATCCAGTGTGGGAGTTGCTACCAAACATCGGGCACCCTGTCAGACCTTCAATGGGAACCCTGAGGGCCCAATGAATAGAACAGAGCTGAAATACAGAAGTGCGGTGCATCTACCTGATGAAAGTCCAGTATACCTATCTGCAGCACTTCCATACCCACCCTGAAGTACCCTGTTATCCAATGCTGTGTATTAGGTCCTACATTATCAGACTTAGAACTGGCTACAAGAAAGGAGGTAAAACATATTCCGAACAGCTATTCGGTCAAATATTCAGTATATTCATCTTGTATCGCATGTCTTTCTAAAGAATCTTAACAGAATTACCATTAAAAATACTTATTTCTTGAGGACTTTTCACACTGAGAACTAGTACAATGTCTCAGATGCACTACAGAAATATATCTGCTACAAAAGTAAGATTTTAACCATGCTGTTTCAGTAGAAGCCAGGTTGATTCAAGGCCAGGTTGGACAGGGTTTTGAGCAACCTGGTCTACTGGAAGGTGTCCCTGCCCATGACAGGGGGTTGGAACTGGATGAGCTTTAAGATCTCTTTCAACCCAAAACATTTTATGATTCTATGATAATATACATAAGGCTGACCATTATCACTGTGTTTAAACTGACAGACTGACTTCCTGTCCCAAGTAAAACAGTTTAAGACAACAGATGCCACAAGCCTTTGTCTTAGGTTTTCCTATACAAAAGTAACATTTGAAGCAAATAAAAGATAGCTCCATTTTTATAACTCCATTACCCACAGAGCACAAAACAGGCACTATGGACAAATACTCTAAGTGGCATGGTTTGCATATGACTTGCTATGACTAGAGCCCTTTTAATACAGAAAATCAGGCTCGCTGTGCAATACTGCACTGGAAGTACACATGCAAATTCTTAAACCAACCAGCTCCTCAAGACAAACTCGTGCTTCAAATGTGTCAGAGTCAAGTCTAATGGAAGGAAGTACATACTGCTGTGCCTGGACTTGCATCCTCCTTTTTTAGCATTCTATGATAAAACCAGAAAAGTACTTCTACAGGAAGACAGAAATATACTTCTGGTCTTTAAAAAGTGTTAATCCAGTAGAGGACAGGATTTTCTATATTAGTAAATTTGATTGCTTTAAATACCCTCAAAATTAAGAGGCTGGGCAGGATAACTCAAAACTTGAACTGCATCCAATGTGAACAGTAATTAATGGCCACCAATGAAAATCGGTCAAAGACATAGCAAGAGCTGCTAAAGAAAGTAAGATCATCAGCTACATGAAGGTCTCCATTAGAGCACTTTGGCTTTATCTTTTTTGACTTGAGGTACTTATGGATTCAATGGAATCCTAACCATTAGACAATGAAGAATCTCAGAACCCATTTTCCAGCTTACAAATTATAAGCTGTAACTTCACATTTTATTTTTTTTTTTAAATCACAGCCTTTTTACACTTTATTTCCTTTCCCTTTCTCGCAGGCCAACACAGTATCTGAAAACAGCTTGATCAAAGCATTAAACCCCATTCAGTCCGCAAAAGGAAGGCTATGTTTGTTGCCAGAAGTGAAAGCAAAGTAGCTAATAAACAGTTAAGACCTGTGGCCTGATGCTTTTTCTGAATGCAGTTTAAAAGCTAGAAGCACAAATAAAACACACAGGTTTTCAACATTCCTACAAGATGTTGTTACACCGAAAATTCCCAGTAGCAATTTCTCAAATGGAAATCTTTGGAATATTATGTGCAATAATTACTCATCACAAAACAAGTTTGGCTTGTTTCACTAAATGCTTGCCCAGCAATACTCATATTGCTGGTTTGTTTTTATAACCTAGTTTATTTTTCTTGTCCTATTTTAAAATGCTATGCATACCGATATTTTAAAATACGGATTGTAGTAGACATCTCTGTGTCAGCCTAAGCATTAGAATAAACAGCAGTGAATCAATTTTGCTTGGAGTTGAATTAGAAGTCTTATCTAGAATGAAAACATTTCTGTAGGCATCTTATAAATACCATTAAGTGCAAGAAGTGCACATTATGACAAAAACAAATTACACCCAAGCTCCACCCTGACATTAAAGAATTTATGGGAGCCAAGACAGCCACCCACAAAGGCACTAATGTACAGTATCAGCATTAAACCCGTGTGCCAGTACAAGCTAACTGAGGAGGAAGGAAAGTTTCACATCAGTATGTACGACCCTCATGAAATAAATTTTAACTTTTTTTTTTTTCCCCAAAGTTTCAGGATATAAAAACTTACATTAAAATTTTTACATTATAATTAATAATTACACAAAGAAACCTACTCTGACTTTACTGCTTTCAGATATGTTGTGTGCTAAGAAGGGAATCAAACTGCCCAAAAGCTCAAAGAATTTGCCACTTAAAGCAGGAAAAAACCTGCATATACAATTATTAAGGGATAGAAGTCATTAATTGCGTTTTGATTTCCTTACATTTAGGAATAAACTCTGAAGTCACACACTAGCTTTGTTTCACATTTACTTAACAGTTAACTTAGCACTGGCAAGGCAAACTGCCTTTATTTCCTGGAAGCTTTAATAAAGAGGAAATGAAAAACAACACAGTGAAACTCATTTACATTTTCTTTGGTGCAAGGGCTGAAAACTTGCATGGAACCTTTTGTAATACTCCTGGCCTACTCATTCCACAGGATGAAGAAAGTAATTCTGGGACTTAGCTAAAAGCTCCTTTAATAAATAAATAAATACCTTTTGGACTCATTAACTTATTAGGTAAAGGTCATTTCTATAAACCTATTTCAACCATACAAGTACTACAGTACAGGTGAATAATGAGAAAGAAATCCATTGCACACTGCTGCAGCCAGGAATTAGCAAGCATATTCTGGTTCACATTCTGTCCTGCCTCTATCACAATATTGAGACCAGTACTTACTGCTTTCCCAGTAATCTAACATGCCCTGGGAGTCACACTCTCTAAAGACCATAACCATTATAAAACAACATCAGCCTCTGTAATAGGCAGACAAAGCCAAAGGAATGCATGCACTTGCATCTGGATGACCTGCGAGAGACTGGCAGTCTACGGGGAGGTGTAAATAGCTTCTACAACCCAAAACACCCCCAGGTTCCTCCTCTTTTCATTACTTCTAATTCAAAATGCAAACAATTATTTTTTGGCAGCTATTTTCTTACCTGTACAATTGACGACTGCGAAGCTGGGGGAAAAGAAAGCAACAACCATTAGTATTAGAGCGAGTTTGATACAAGTGTTTTCATTTTTCCTCCTCACGTGCAATGCCCATATACTGTAAGCTATGCAACACTTCAGCTTATTTTAAAAATAGAATTCAAAGGGAAAATATTTAAGGAAAAAAACCCCTCTTTATAGCCATTTGAATTTTACATTCAAAGAAAATCAATTTAACACACAGACAAAGAGCTGGTTGTCTTAATTCCAAATCCTAGCTGTTCCTGCACATACCCTGGAAGGTAGTTTGGCTTTTAAAAATACATTTGCTTTCCACAGTTGGCCCTTCTAAAATGATCATAATGGATTAAGGCTGTTGTAACAGTACAGATACCGCTGGCCGAGATTTCAGGCATTTCAACATGAGAAAGTTAAACAAGGATGAAGATACTTTTTCAACCTGTACAAGCAGCTTTCACCTATGCACAGCATTAAGCAAGTAGCTGTATACTTTGAATCACAATGAGTAAAGCTGACAGCTTTAGCGCATCGGAACTGGGACTAAAGGTACTACAGATACTGCAGTAAAGAAGTAGGAGCCTGGATGAAGTACTGTCTGTTCCATTAGGTGAAGAAATAGGAAGCAAAAGAATAAAACAATAGCATGACTTAAAGGGACAAGTAAGGCAAAATTATCTCAGTAGAAGCATTTTAACTTGCTATGAACAAGACTTCGTTTGTTGTAAGTAGAGATAAAGAAATACATCAGCTGAAATGCAGAATACGATTTTCAAGGTCTATAAACAGGTAAATCATGGATGCAAAGGTGCAGCAATGAAATCCCGATAAAGAAGAATAGAAAGTACAGAATGGACTCACTGGGAGATCTCTCTTGAACATGTTCACATTAAGGCAACAGCCATATATCTACTTGCATGGCCAGTCCGTGTGTACAGAAAGCAGGAAGAAAACCAAAGTGGAAAGAAAACCAAAGCAAAACCCCACGTGGTGTTTCAGGAGTACAACTAGCAGCAACAGAGAAAGTGGCTTAGCTAAGGGGCTGGCAGAACAGAAAGGGACCAAATACAAAATTACAGTGGGATTAAGGACATCTAGCTATCTGGAGCATGTGTCCAAATTACTATTTGTGAGATTGCTTCCTTTTAGCAAGGGGGAGAGGAAAGGAGATGGAGAGCAGCTGTCTCAATTGTAAATGTTTTTTTGTTTAAAAATAATACAACATACCAGGTTAAAAGATACATTTATACTTGCTACACACCTCTTCATGGATTTGCTTGAGTCCCTCCAATGATTTTTCATCAAAATAATGTGTTATAGATCTGTAAAGGTATAAAAATTTTTTAAGACTGCTTTCCTAATCATGCTAGATGTAATTTTTCTTCTATGACTTCACTGTACTTTCAAGCAAAACCAGTAATTTGATTTTCAAATTACATTCAACAGAAATATGCAATATTTAATTCTAAATAGTTCAAACAATGACATAAATCCTTTCCTTATCACGTAGCAAACTCCTACTTAAAGGGCTATAAAAAACTAGTGTCAGTTCCTAATAATATTATCATCATTAATAAACCAATAACCTTTTCTCAGCTCAGCTGAATTATGGACTCTAACACTCCTGTGATTTTTCCAGCTATTTCAAGTATTCCCTACTACCAAAAATACTCTGCAACAACTTCTCTTTTTTCCCTTGAGAAGGTAAAACACAAATTCTTCTGATAGACACTGCTGGCAGATACAATTGCTACCTGTCGATAACTCAAGCCATATAAATCAGTGCACGCTTTTGATATGTTATTTGAATTCATCTCAGTATATTTAGCTTGTACAAACAACAACATTAAAGTTGTTCAAAGTCCCCACTTCAGATATCTTTGTATGACTCCATTAAGATGTTCGCAGAAGTAAAATACAAAAGGTTTATCACAGAGTAATTATCCCACTTGTAGAACAATAATAACCCAGAAAGTCTGTCTGTTTTTTTTAAATACATTTCTTCAGTGTATATGTATCTTTGACTCCTGCACTCTGGAGTCTTATTTTCCACTGCCTTTAATCTTAAACAGCCGTTCATCCCAATTTACATCATGCTTGTATGTAGTTCTGCTATGATAACTTCCAAATTCTAGTTTTTGCAATAGAGATCTTCAACCATTTCTCACATGTGATTCTTGTGATAGAAAGGTAAATGACTCGTTTCTTTAATCACAACATTAAAGCAAAGAAGACATCTGCAAATAATTTTGTCAATTATTCCGGCTACATCGCTTATACATAATATGTGTGTATGCATACACACATACACCCTTATACAGATAAGAGAGATACAGAGATATATCTATATATTTGGACCACACTCAGCAGCAACAATTAGATCAGTCCAACAAGCTGCTTGAGGAGGTATTTCTCTAACACTGATGCCGACACTGTCCCCTCACCAGGAAAACAGCATACATACAGGGAAAGGGGGATAATCTGTATTTAAACTATAACTTTGAACTCTCCAAGTAAAGCAGCAAATAATCCCACTTTCCTGATGATGACTTTAGATTTCAGTTTATAACATCACTGAATAAAAGGTGAAGCCTTGGCATGACTGATCAAAACAAACAAAAATTCAATGGAAAAGAAGTTCAGTAAGATGGAGATTTCCATACGCATACTCAGGAAGCTTTCAATAGACCAGACATGAAAGGAAAATTTATAGTCTTAGATAATCTTGCATTTATACCTATTATTCTCTTCTGCCAGTTTACACAGTGCATGGGTGATCTCAGCACAGGCAAGAATTGCCCCATGGCGTGTGTGCAGATCTGTGCCCACTGATAAAGGCAGAAGTCTTGGCAAAACTGAAAGAGATGAAATAATTCATTAATTTTTTTTTAACAAAGCACAGTGATAGATCACAGTTGTAAATGTAACCATGTCTGCATAGAAATAAGATGGCAAAACCATTTCTGGGAAGTCAGGCCAATATATCCTGGTCATCATATAAAAAACAAGTTTCAAAAATATAAGCAAATTCTGACAAAGCATACTAAGCCACAAGGAATTTTGTACTCACAACTACCTCCTTGTTTGCAGTAAATGAAATCACATACTTGCTATTAGGCATTGGGCTGGCTTAGCATTAAGGGAAATGAGACTTGTGCTTCCATGAAATTTTACTTCCATGTAAACTGCGACCTTCCCAGACCACTGTGGGAAGCCTTGGTAAGATCAGGAACTACAGACCCACCTGGGTGTCAGCTGCAGCCTTTCAGCCATATTAAAAAGCAGCTGGTACATCCTCAGAATCTCAAGTGGGCCGAGCAAAGGAGCCTGAGTTCATGCTAAGAAATATTTGATTACACACACAACAGTCAAAGAGGAATTCTTCTGGAGATGTCAGACTGGACAAGACAAAACAGATCCCCCCACCCTTTACATCAAAGCCGCATCAACAAAGCAAAAGCTAGGAATCTGAAAGCAAGCTGCTGGAGCTGCTGCAACAGAACTACACCCATTTATTCATCTCGGAACTGGTAGGATCCAGTGTAGCTGGATCACTGAAGTGCAGTCTTTAGACCAAAAAAGATCCAGCAGCATCTTATAAATGTTGCATAAAATCCGAAAACTGGTAAAGCTGTTAGTGTCACTAAGGTGCAGAGGAAATCTTCACTTTCATTAAGTCATATTTCATGTTTAAATCTTCTTAACACACTTTGCTACATAAGCCTGAGCGCTTGCTGTGGCACATGATGCAGGATTTATTTGTTACCTACCCACATTCGCCATGTATTCAGAAGCCCGTGGAGTAAGGTTATGCAGAGCCTTGGTTGAAAGTTCTCGAATAACACTGAAGATGAAAAAAGCATTTTTGGGGGGTTAGCAATTTAGTAGAACGAATGGATTAAAAAAAAGTGTCAGGACCAAAATGAAGACCCCAGCAATATTAAAAATTACAGCATTTTCTGCCCATCCCATGCTACCCCCCTCAAAAAAAGCCAACAAAACCCAAGAGTGGACCAAACAAACAGCCTACAGCTAGCTTTTAGCGATGTGAATAGAACTTATTGCTGAAAGAGACAAAGAAAAACCTAAGTGTGGATGGTAGAACCTGAGGGCTCATTCTAAGCATTGGCAGGGACACTACAGTAAACTGTTATTATTTCTCATGATGCAAACTATTATCAGCACTGATATAATCTCATTTGTGTTATATGTACGCATTTTAATCTTCATGAACACTGAATATGACTAAGCACCATCTCTATGCATGAAATCTACTTTAATTATGATAATTGTATGGTGATGGTGTTTACCCCCCACATACACCATCTAACATATAAATGTGTTTTATTAATCTATTAACAGATTGAGGTCATGGCAAAAAGACAGAATTCATAAACATGTTTTAAGTGACAATATAGTAGGGAGGCATAGATGACTTGTCCAGTTTCCTTCAGTCACGTGCTATTGCAAACCCTGGTAGAAGTGAAATTTACAGAACTAATCTAGGAAAGCATGATATGCAGAACACTCAGCTCCTGGATATTAATCATTAGAATTTATGAACTTACCTATCCCAGTGGTTAATCTTCATGTTAACTAAATGATCAATCATCGGCTGTGTGTACTGAGGAAAGCCAGCAATATACACACTGAAAAAGAAATGTCCATGGAGAGTACAGAATCAGCATCTGCGTGCATTTTAACACAAGCTGCTCTTAAGATTTAAATCCTCTAGTTTTAAAGTGACAACAACAAAAAAAATCACTTAATCATGAGATGCAGCCCAATTTACCATAGGAAATAGTTTACAATTGCTGAAAAACATTTAAATCACTTTTGTAAAACTTCCAGATTCCTTACAGAAAAAATCCTACACATATAAAAAGGTTGACAGCAAAGAACAGCAAAAAGAAATATTCAATTCCCATTGTTACCTTCTAGAAAAATCTAGATGTGTATATTAAGGTATACAATTATTTCAGATTGAGAAATGTCAATGATGCAATCCACAGAACGGCAAAATTAAAACACCAAAATGTGCTACATCTTCATAAATACAATGGTCCAAAATGAATATCGGTTTTCAATTTGTCCTTTTTAAAAATCAAGTACACAGAAAAAGTCAATTCTGACAAAAAATGTTGCATCTGCAGAGTCAAGACCTAAGACCTAAGGGAACACCAGAATTCATTAGCTAGGTAGCCTGCATCATTACCTAACCTGATAGCCACACTTGCTTTCCAGTCTTCAGAAACATCAACTACTGAAAGTTAGGGTCAACAGAAGTGAAATGGTTTTTCAGTACATCTGATGTATATTTAATAATCTTGGAAAGCTAAACAATCAGTAGAATGTGTTTGTGTCAAAATGGTCTGCACAAAGAGATGACACTAAGGAGGCATGGATTACCTCAATGTCACCTGTCTTAATCTTTTGAGTGACTAACTTTGCAACCATTAATAGTGTGTGTGATTAGAAGCAAAACAAAGACAAAAAACCAAATAGTGTTGCATGTTACCATACTGGTATCTATGCAATTCATCAGAAGAGTAGGAATCCTTAGATCCACAGCACAGACCTCAGTCATTTGAGCCAATACACAGTATAGAAGTATATCTACTACTGCTATGAGCCCTGAAGGGGGATTAGGCAGGTGGTTTAACTGGTTGTTGATGCCAGAAGAGAAATAGTAAAATTTATTGTTCTTTGGTTCCTTTCCCTGTTCTGGAAGAACATGAAATAACAGAGAGATTGACCCTGCCGTATTTGAGTTCTCCTCTCTTCTTCACAACTGCTGAGCCCTAGTTTTAGCACTCACCACTTTTCCCAACCATTTTATTCCGAGCTCTCTTGCTCAGATCATCAACATTGATCTCTTGGGCCATGTCTGCAGCACAATCCCACTTTCCATTTTAATTTATAACAAACTACAATCCTCATCTTTTGTACCCTACTGAGTATTTAATGCAAGTAGCCTGGGATACAAGTTTAACCTTCCTGACTATGTTCTGGTACATTTTTTGTATCACACTCTACTTAGATTAAGAAGCTTCTTCCTTAACTCTGCTTTTACCAAGCCCAGAACTCCTGGAATTGTGTCATCTCTTTAATCCCAGTTCACACAAAATGGCTTTCCTCTACCTTCCGTCCTCAGAACAAATTATGACATTTGAGCTGAAAGGGCACCCAGTGTGAAAAGCTTGCATAAAAATATTTCAATTTTAAAGGGTATTAGTAACTATTTATAAATGCACACATAAATATAAGGATGTATATGATACTGCCTCTCTACCAGAATGCATCATCATTTATTAACCAAAACCAAATCCATCTGGAGAAATTGGCACATCATTTTCGAGCTTTTATTGCTCAAAGGAATGTAGCAGTACCAACCCTCACACCCGCAGAGCCTCCTTTCACACAGCCACACTATGTTGGCACAGAGTGTCCCAAGATCATTTTATCTGGGTGGGGGAAGGACAGCCGAAGATTCCAGATCTGGAATATGAACCTCAAGCAGCTTTTTCCAGCTACATAAACAATTACAGCACCTTAAGGCATACTGATCAGAAAGGTCCATTCTTCCTACCACAGTATAATGATACATGTTTTCTGTGCAGCCAAATATATGCTTATGTACTTTTTCTTTGATATTACTCAGACAGAAATAAGGAAATAATTAAGAATTGACCCCAAAAACTAACATCCTGCTTGAAAAACAAGTGGTGAAGACTTTTAAAAGTAATATAATGAATGAGATGTCAAATGCTTTACAAAGAAGGGTTCAATTCATAAGACTGAACATAATTTCAAGGAATCGTGGTACTAAATGCCTAAGATTTTTCATATAGAATCTACAAATTCAGTCTTTCTGTTGCCCAATTTGAAGGCTGTCCACTTTGAAGGCCCAGGAGTGGAGGAAGGAAATTAAGAGTAAAAGTATTTTTGTTTAGGTAAGTAACACTCCTACGAAACCCATGGAAACTGCAATGAAAGGTGTGAAAAAATGAGCATTTGAAAAAAAAGAGAAGAAATTGACAATTCAGCTCTCAAAAAGGACAGCGTGACCCATCTCCAAGCCAAAATTATAGAAGAGAAAAAACAAACCCTGTTTTGTCAATTTTGAATATTTTCAATTTTCTGCCTTTTCAAAAAGGCAGACTTTCAAAGGCCCCCTGACACTACATGGATCTAGAGCAGCACGGACCAAGTCACTGCATTTCCCCATCCTGGGGCAGAGGCGGCAGCTCTGGGGCAGTGTAGGAGGAGGGTGTGCGCCCCACAAGGAATGACAGTAGGTAAAAGGTGAAGACACGTACAGACCAAAATGATTATGCACAAAAGGGACAATATGGAGGTGGACAGATTAATTAAAAACATAGTCAAGGAGAAGACAGAGGGTTCCAGTGCAAATTATCTTTAAAAAACCCCAAAACCTCACTGGAAGTCACAAAGCTGGCACTGGGGCATAAACCATCATATACTTGTTTGCTATTTCATATTCCCCAAGAATATGAACTCTCCAAGCCTTTCAACCTGCTGGCTCCTGAGCAGCATGCAATTCCGTAGAGCAATTTATCTGACCTATCTTATAAATGGTCTGAATCACCTTTGTAGGTGCCTCTTTGCATTGCCTATGGAGAGAGGCTAGACACCCAGGCTAGACTGTCTGTCTTAGGCAACTAAAGGTAGAACCCAGCCCTCAGCCCTTTTCATCTTCTCATGAGGAAGTGTACTCTTACATTCATTTTAGTCACCCTGTGCACCCAGCTTGCCTCTGAATTCCCCTGACTTCAGCATTATTGTATCTTCAGACAGCTGACCAGAGCAGAACACAGTATTCTAAGACAAGGCACTGATTTACAACAGCATCACACCATTTCCAGTATTTCCCATTGCATTCCTTGCAGACTCCATACTGCAGGGATCAGTTTTGTTTTTTCAAACACTACTGCATATTGTGGTTAAGATTTTTCATTGAGCTATCTACGTAAAACACAAGCACTCAAGTTAAAGGTCTGTGCACAGACCACAAATCCAACAACTTGTGCAAAGTGTACTTTCAAATGGCTGTTAGTTTATTTTTTGTTATCCACATCAGAGTCTGTTTCCCATTATAACAGAATCTCCTTTTACTACAATGCTTCAAACCCCCCCCAGTCCTCTCTAACCTTGACCAGCTTAGCCAGCTTTGTGACACCTTCAAATACTGCCTCTTGGCTGCTTCTTCCACATAGACAAGGAAATCATGGTCACATTTTCACCTTGTCTTATACCTAATAAGCAGTTTGATGCAGAAATAAGAAAAATTAAACCTTAATTTATTCAGAAACAACAGTGATAAACAATGTTCAGTAAGGTGAACAATCAGACAAATATTTCATTATGTAAAAGACGTCCCTCATGTTTAAGAAAACTAATGCTTGGAACCTTACCTTATAGTCAGGTAACAGTTAACTCTGTTACCAACAGCAAAATAATCAGCTGCGGTTAGAATGTCTATGCCATGTGGAAAAGTACCCTAGAAACATCACAGGGAAAAGGCAAAAAAATAACAAAATGTTATTTAAAATACTTTCCAAACAGGCAACATTATTGAAAACAAATCTACTACTACTCACCAAGCCCTGGAAAAAAAACAAACCCAACCAATTTATTTCCTAATTTATAGTAAAATCACTTGTAGTAAAGACATACCGGATATTGGATATATAAATAGGAAAATACCTGGCTTCACATATGAGTCAATGATAAACAGTCAAAGTAAACAGCAGCAGATAATAAACTATGCAGCAGCTATCTTAACACCTTCAAGTCATATCCAAATATACATTTGGTGAAAGCATGATTATGTATGTACGCAAAAAATGATTTCTCTATAAGGTCTAGATCAATGTAAACATGTTTTCGGTTTACGTGAGGGAACAAGTATCTGCTGCAAATTTTGTGAAGTATAAAACTAGATTTAGACACCAAGAAATGCATCACATGTAGGATACATGGGAGTTTGATTACGTCTATTTGTTTCTACATATATTTTATGACTTATTAATGAACTAAACACTTGGGGATAGTTTGGTTTTAAAAAGAACACCAGTCCCAGCAAAGCCTTGAACACTGAACCCTGCAGAAGTACCACACTTCTGCCATCACTGCTCAAAAAACTGGTTTTAGAAGATACATTTCTTAATGTGCAATTAACAATTTTTTCCCTTTTTATACAAGCCATACAATTCAGATATTCAGAATTTTGATTGGCTATGACTGATTTAATACAGTCCTACGCAGCAGGCTGTGTTTTGGGAAGGAGGAGGCAGCATACCCTCCACAAACCATAATTAAGTACAAATGGAAAACTGCCAAGTGAAAGACACTACAGTGGCTTACAAAAGGGACAATCATATGATATTTAAGCAATAAGGCTATGTGGAAGTACAGGTTCTGGATGTGATACAGTTTTGTTTGTTTACAGCTCACTCAGCCCTTCCACATTAGGATACAGCCATGCAAAAATAGTAGAAAAATATCTCTAGATCTAAGCCTGAATAATTAAAGAAGTATATACTGCAAGCAGTGGGAAACTGCCAGCTACTGCAGAGGTCTTATTCTGGGAAGAACAATGCAAACAGTCCAAAAAACCAAGACCTGGAATTTGACTGAACCAAGGAGAGACAGAATAGCCAAGAGACTATCTGCACGCCCTAATGAACCAAAGGTGAAATGAATGCACCCTCTAAAAGCCTAATGAAACACTGATAAAGGTTAAAAATATACATGAGAAATACCTCAGTATGATTTATAGCCAAAGAACAAGAAGGACAATGAAATACCTAAGCATACATAGCGTACATACGGAAAAATCACAGCTAAACACTTTCAATTCTAGCTGCTAGCTGGACCTTGCTATTCATTACTTGGCTGTTACGTGTACCTATTTGATGCCATCTAACTAAAGGTCATGGTGCCACAGTGCACATCAGTGAGACAGCAGAATTCCTGACAATAAGGTCATGAGTACAGAGGCCCTGGCCAATAGGTGAGCCAGAACTAGGAGAAAAGCTAACCGTTTCCATTCTGTCCGAATCTCACTTCTCCAGTAAGTCAGTCTCACCAGAAGCATGTGCATTTCTCATGATCTATGCTAAAAAAAAAAAGCTTCTTTAAAGTCTTCATTTACACTAAGTGTAAATTCCCATGGTTTCTTTTTCTGCGGCCATAAAAGCAAGCCCTTGGATCTGGGGGAGGCTGAACTGCAAAGGTGGAGCAGGCAGGAATCAGGAAGTAAGTGAGGTCAACTTTTTCTCCACCTAGTTAGTATCAGTGTTGTTACTTCAGATGGAGAGTACGTTTTAGCTCCCTCCAATTCAGAGAAAGGGTGCCTCTTTCAACACATTACATCCCAGCAAAGAGCTACAGAGGGCGTATCCACTGATGAAGTAACCCCTTTCCTATGAAGTAACCCCTTTCCTATGCAGTAAGGAATGAACGGTTTGCTAAGTAAAACTTGTGAATTTCTGCAGGAACCAACTGGAGACTGACAGCATTCTTCATGCCATGGAAGCGTATTATTTCCCTGCAAATTCCTCCTTCACATGCTGACGTTGTGAGTTCCACCAACACTGAGAGGTTTGAACTGGGGGTCAAAGCAGAGTCAATGAGAAAACTTTCTGGGTATAAACTAACATAGACTGTACTCCACAAGATTTTGGCTACATGGAAGCATTTCTAAACCTGCTGGACCCAGGAGCCCTATCTCACCTGAAGCTGCAGGCACAGGAAGGTGTTTACCTCATGAAGTGGAATCAGGCTGAGCTGCTGTGTGATGACTAAAGCTCTCCAGGCAGTAACTACAGACCAGGAAAGAATCACGCTGGTTTCTACTTATCACAAACCTAGTTAGGCCAGGTCACCAAAAATACTGCCCTCTTCCTCCCAGCCTTCTTGCACCCTTTCTCTGCTATTAACCTAATTCTATCTAGAAACACACAATCCAATTATGGACACATCACTTAACACCCATAGTTCTAAAGGAATAATATCCAACCACGTAACAGAGATCTTCAGGAATGGTAGCAGGGAAAGCTATGCAGTGTTTTAATAATATCCCTTAAAGAATGCCTTAATGATAACAAAATTTGCTTTAATCATGCTTATGCCCAGCTCTATCACAAGAATTCACTAACTGAACCATTTCCTCCCTTTTCCCTATATTCAGCTTTGAGAACCTTTACCCTAAGTGCTTCTCCTCTGAGGCTGCAAATCCGAACACTTTAACTATTTAAAATATCACTAAGTTACACAGGAATCTACCACAATACTTACTTTCAAAGCACTTTGGTACCTTCAAAAGTTATAGGTTTCTTAAAATATCTAGGTGGTTGTGACTGTGTTACGGTATAACAGGCAAAAGCAAACAGTGAGTTGAAGACTCTTGAGCCCAGTTCATTTTTCCATTGCCAACCACAGCAAAGACTGTGCATCACACTTCAGCTGTTCTATCAAAAACTAAATACAAAAAATAATACAAGAAATTGGGATTTTCCTGCATTGAGAGCTTTGCACTTTCCAAGGTGTATCACAGCTGTCATACGGGCCAATTTTGCTTTTCAGAATGACTGGGAACTACCAGAAAGCTCATTTTCTTCCAAAACTAGAGTACTAAAATAAACCTCAGAAAAATACTGCACAAGAACTTGTTTGCTGGTAATGAAAATAATTATTTTGTGACATCCTTTTACTCCATTTCTCCAAAGCCGCAGTGTCTCATTCTGATTTTGGGTACTAGACATTTACAGTAACCTCGGAGGCACTACTGAATGAAGATTGAGGAAAGTCACCATACCTGTCTCCCAACATTCTCCTGGAAGGCAGCCTAAGGAACAGAGAACAAACATACCAAAACGAGTCAGGTTTGCTTTTTGATAAACACCAGATGATGAATCCAAAACACACAACAATATAAATGACCCATGGCTTTTCTTTTTTAAATAAAGTAAGCTTTGTCAGTAGAACAAGCCCACAGGGCTTTTCTGTTTCTGCGTCTGTATGTTCTAGTGTCCTTAAAGCTATATGCTGCATGACAGCAGCTTAAGAATGCAAGTTTATTAAACCAGTCACACCCAGAGGAGTGCTTTTGAGGAGTGACACAAGGCTTCGCACTGGAACAGAAAGTCAATACCTGTAGACAACAGAAATGGAGACAGCTCACTTTTGTTTGACTGCTTCAATTTGCCAATAGTAGGCAAAGTTTGATTCGTTGTCAATGAAAACCAGACAAAAACCATTGAGAATGTGATGGTTGAAAGATACACACCTGAAAGCATGCTGAAACACTGAAATTATAAAACCTGAAGACAAAATCCATGTTTGTTTCTTGTGTTTTATATAACATAAACTCAAAACCTTGCAAAATGCAATGACTACAACTATAAAGTTAAACCCCTTACTTGCACGGTATATGGAACAAAACCTACTTAGCTCCCTACTTCAATTTTCTCCCTATCTCTAAAAAGCCAGCTATTTTTTGTTCCTTAAAAGGATACAGACTCGTAAGTACTAATAAAAGAGCTGGGGTTCAATGTACAGGGGGGAAGTCCCAATCTTGACTGAAAATGCCACGAGAATTTTGACAGACAGAGCTTCTGTATTCCCTATGTAAATACAGTGCGCATGGGGCAATCCACCTGCACAAAGAGCAGGTTCAGTCAGCTCACCAAGGTATCACCCTGCGCAGGGCGCAGGCGTGCTCAGAGCACAGGTGAAGCAAGCGCTCCTGAAACCAGCCTCGCGGTGCATTTCTGAGCTGATGTCTGCTCAGGATAATGACTGCAGTTCCTGTCGACTTGCCCGGGCTAGTTCAGCTCCTGCTCCCAGTGCATCCACTGCAGGACACGTAGCACCGGTTGCCTCGAAACCGCTCGCCCACCACCACAGGGGGTCTGGAGCCCACCTCAGCCCGCTAGCAGTGGCAGCCGTGCTGCCAGCAGTGCCCCTGAGCTAACCTGTTGGGGATTGCCTTGGGCAGAACTGCATGGGCTATCCTCTGCAGTGGCACAGAACAGATACACCCTTGGGCAACATCTAAAGCACCCTTCAGAACAGGAACATGAGCTGTAGCAATGCCCTGCGCTTGTTCTTTACTGTATGCCTCAGCCCAGCTACTACCATAGGGGTTTTTCCACTCCTTATGTCTCTACCAATGTATGCTCCCAGCCAGGATTTGTCAGAACCTTGTTTCATGGCACTCTGCACCACTTGTTTCTTTTTACTTACACTTTAGCTTTAGATCCCCTTTAATGCCATTTTTCCTCAGCATAAGGATGTTTCAGCAAGGATGATGCTCTCAACTATTATATGTAAGGGATTTAATAGTTTAATCACTGCATTACAACTTCTTTTAAAATCGTACTGCTCAGACAAGTACCTCGAGGATACCCAACCTCTAAAGCTTTTTTGTTTCTTTTCTTTTTCAATCAGAAACTTTGATACCCAAACTATGTAAACCTGGTCTTAAACCAGTGACAGTTTTATTCTACTTACAATACATCCGTAGGATTCAGACTGGAATACACTATGGCCAAATCATTTGAAAAAGGTGTATAGGAGCCTACAGGCAGTGGTGCAGCAAAACAGGATTTGTACATAAAGATTTCACACCAATCGTTTGCCTAGGGTAGGAATTTTACATGTCCAGCACTCTGTCACCATTTTGGTTTTTAACTAACTTAGAAAATCATGAAGATCTAAGGAACAGTCCAGCAGCATGGCAAAACCACTCAGCACTCATCTGAACATCTAACTTACATGGTAATTTACACCTAATTGATTAGTTTCTCTATAAAAATCATATAACTTTAACTACTGCTTACAAAGACAGATATTAAGTATTGCCTTGCTACAAAGATATCTGTTGATGATTCCCATTGAATAGCCTTGGAGAAGCATAATCAGTTTGTTATAGATTCTCACACTTCTGTCATGAATTTACAATTCATAAAAAAATGAAGAGGGATACAGTACCTAGCAAATTCCTATATCCATAGCTTAGCAGCTAGCATATTTTCCAGCTGCAGTCTAAAACTGTGCAGTAACTTGTTTCCCAGCTGGTCATTTAAGTTGAGGGAGGTTTCTATGCACCACCATGAACCTCTCTCAGCTCCAGCTAAAAAGTGCTCCTTCTGCAAATAAGTTTTCAGCCGATTATGGGGACATTTACAATGAAAACCAAGATTTTTCAAACAAAACCATAAAAAAAAAAAAAAATCCTCAAAGGAATGTAAACCCAGAAGCTGAGAGTGTTCAGAGGTATATTTGGAAAAATTCACCACTGATTTAAGAAGGCTTTGTAGAAAACGCACATTCCAGCTGTGGTAATTTAAACACATTACTGCTGTAGGAGAACAGCACCTAATCCCAATTCTAGCAACAAGAGTGTTATATGGTACGTTATTTTTTCTGGGTCTGAAGGAGTACCTTGAACAGAAAAAGTCAGGGGGAAAACCATCGCCACAATATTATTCTGTTAAAACTTTGTGAAAGTAAATTAAATACATGACAATAATGAAACACAGGTATGCTGGGGATGGGCTCTTCATTAGGGACTGTAGTGATAGGACAAGGGTAATGGGTTAAAACTTGAACAGGGGAAGTTCAGATTGGATATAAGGAGGAAATTCTTTCCTGTTAGGGTGGTGAGGCACTGGAATGGGTTGCCCAAGGAGGTCGTGAATGCTCCATCCCTGGCAGTGTTCAAGGCCAGGTTGGACGAGGCCTTGGGTGACATGGTTTAGAGTGAGATGTCCCTGCCCATGGCAAGGGGGTAGGAACTTGATGATCTTAAGGTCCTTTCCAACCCTAACTATGCCATGATTCTATGATTCTATATTGTTCATCCAAGTGCAAGGGCAATTTTCTAGAGCTCATTCAATGCTCACAAAAATCCCTTCTTGTTCCTCTATCACTTTTTTTGATGTTCCACAAAAGGTATTTCTTTTTCTTTAATAACCAAAAAAGTCACTGTTTCAATCATTATTTCAAACAACTGCAAATTCCAAAAAGAGGTCAAATATTCCAGTTGTTTTGTAATAAGTTAACATTTTTCATACAATCCCCTTCTGGAGATGGAAAAAGTGGATACAAAGATCTTCATTTAAAGATGCCATGCTATCAGAATCAAGATGACCACAAAAACTGAAAAAACACTTCCTAAACCATGATTTAAAAAACTATCAACCAACCAAGAGGAAAAAAATACTCCCTTTAAGACATCAGAAGCTGAATGGAGCCCAAGCCGAGATCACTTATTCATCTGATTAGTCCTTAGAATGATTATTCATAAAAGAGTTGCAAAAGCCAGCTCAGAATGCTTCTGGAGCTTCAAAAGAACAGCCTTGTTTTATTCTCCTTAACCTCAGGGATCAAAATATCTCTATATGCTACTTCGTTTTATTGGTGCTTCACGTTAGAACATATTGCATGTTGGATTAGATGGAAAAACTAGTAAAACATGTTGTTTATTTAAATATATATAAATATATATAAATAGCAATAATTGGAAATAATTAGGACTCTCAGGTATTTTTTCTTAAAAACTGTAGTAATGTCAGGTAAATGCAAAATATTTCTTTGCCTCCCTTTCTATAGTAAGGAAAAAGGCTTCAGTACTTTCACAACTATTCATCAAAACAATTCTGAATTTTGACCAGCACTATATTAGAATGTACTAATGAAAATATTAATTTCAGTGGAGATAATTGAACTCCAAATGCTCAACAGCTTGGTTTAAAGTAGAAGAGAAAGTGAAAAGAAAATTTATTTTGTGCTCATCTGAAATACAGAAGCACAATCTCCACTAAGCTTACAGCATTACCAAATGCACCTGATTTAGCACCATATTTCATGGTCAATCTATCAGTTTACGTTTAAGCGCAGAAACATAATGAATATTACACAGGACAACTGGATCAAGCCACTAAAGGTAAGCAAAACACTGGTAGTAGCAATCACGTCAAAAAGAATTCTCTTTATATATATTACCATCTAATTCCTATGATAATACCTATAAAGCAAATAAATTATTAACTTTTCACTGTCTATAGGCCTTAACATTTTGTACAGCATTCAGGAAAGCAAAAATGCCTTTGTTTTCCTCTTAGAATTTTATTTGAAATGACTTAAATTAGCCAAGAATAATAAATTCTACCATTTCCAAAATTTGAAGTTTGGGGGAAAGTAGCACTGCTCATATTCATTAGTGGTACAGTATGTGAAGAACATGTTGTATCAGTACTCAGTGAACTACAGCATCTTAGCTTCCATTTTTTGGTTTTAACTTATTTAGACAAAGTGATTTGTGATATGATTACACAAGCAACTGACTCACTTCCTCAGCGATTAATGCTGCAGCTTCATTCAACAGCTTAAACTCTCAAGCAGAGGTGTGGCTAGAAAAAATAAGGATGCTATCCAGGTATCCCAGAGAAATCCTTATGATGTTATAAATGCATGAGCTTTCAAAATTTCAGTCAAAAAAATAAGACAGACTTGTTAATCAATTTGTATGCTGCAGACTGCCTTTTTTTTCCTAAATATTTTTGTTTAATGCATTCACAGTGAAGTTTGTTCTTAGGAGCAGAGACGCCTGGCTCTTTGACAGACGTCGTCTGGTCCTGTGTTAACACAGTTAAAACATGGGGTTTTTTACATTTGCATAAGAGGATTTGTTTTATCTGTTGAAACAGACATCTTGCACTTCTTTTCTGTTTTCACCAAAGCAAGTGCAATATATACACAGCACCCTGACTTAAATTCTCAAAGAGAAGATGCCCAATCTTCCTTCTTAGATTCTATACTCTCTCCTCCATAAACTTACTTCTCTCAAGAACAGTAACACATTCTTTTCAATTCTCAATAGCATAAATATTTTCTACAGAAAGGTTGCACAGAATATGCCTCGCTGTCAGCCCAATTAACTACATAACAATATCTCCTAATGGATTTGTCGCTTCCTCTTAAAAATTCCCAGCCCTACCAAAAGAGTTTTAGACAATAAATGAAAATATTGTTGAGGGAGAGATTATTCTAGAAATTTTCAATTTACAGAGAGTTACAGTTGAGGAACAATTAGAAAAGTGGAACTTCACAACCAGCTTAGCGACACGAGACAGATCCAGTGTCTAAATATTATGTACAACCCTTTGATATTGTGACTAGAAAATGCAACATAGCTCTTTCTTAGATACTTTTATCCTAAACATTGTGATCACAACTTAACTGTGGCCATAAATCAGAATATGGATCTGGGGATTATATCGTTTTAAATAAATCTAAATTCACACCATATTTCTAAGGATGTAAAAGAGCACTTTTTTTCTCACAACATAACAAATTGCTTACATACTGTAATTCTAAATAGGTAAGTCTACAAATTATTAAATGAAACCAAAAAGTAACAGAAACATGTAAGCTAGAATGTGGTAACTTACAGAAGCAGCTCTTCTGCAATTAACATCACGATCAAATACTGCAGCAATGATCAATGCACTGAGGAAATAAAAACATTGAGGATTAGTACCAAAAATATGAGAAGAAATGGGTAATGCCATCATCTCAACATTCAGACTTCCAAGTAGAACATGCAGCATTTCCTCTAAGGAGTTACTATTTATTAATGCAAGTCTAAACTGAAATTTCAGTTAAAATAACTTTGTACTTCCTCATCGTTCAGTTTGCTGTGGACTTCCCATAGCATAAACAGACAACCGCCATCCTACTGTATCAAAGCAGTTTCAGGAGTATGCAAATATGTTTAACTGCAGAGAAAGGATTTCTGTTTTAAATAAAGCAGGAGTTTAAAACTTGGACATAGCTATCATCTTTCATGTGAGGTACACGCAGTGAAATTTCAAATTAAAACTTGGAATTACAGTTTCTCAATAGCCAAATGCACAGCAAGTCTTATCTGAGGCATACGCAATGGGGTCCTGCAGCTATCTTAAAAGAACAACTGCATCCTGTAAAGTAACAAAAATCAGAAAACAATATGCAAATCCTGCTTAAAAGTGACCTGAAAGATAAAATGCAAAGCAGTTTTTCTTTAAAGTGACCTACAGCTACAGAGGCATGATTACATGAAACTATTTCTTTGTATTTGCATAATGTCTGGTAACCCTGCACAGTTTAATTCTTGTACCTCAATAGAACTGCTTTGAAAAATGCACTACACAACAGAAGGCACAGAATATATCATGGAATCCCAGACTAGTTTGGGTTGAAGGCACCTTAAAGCTCATCCAGCTCCAACCCCTGCCACAGGCAGAGACACCTTCCACTAGAGCAGCTTGCTCCAAGCCCCTGTGTCCAACCTGGCCTTGAACACTGCCAGGGATGGGGCAGCCACAGCTTCTCTGAGCACCATGCCAGAGCCTCAGCACCCTCACAGGGAAGAGCTTCTGCCTAAGAGCTCACCTACCCTCTTTCAGGGTACCACACCTACCCTCATCTACCCTCCTTCAGCTTAAAGCCATTCCCTCTTGTCCTATCATTACATGCTCTTGTAAAAAATCCCTATCCAGATTTCTTTTCAGCCCGTTTAGGCACTGGAAGCTGCCCTAAGTGATCCCCAGAGCCTTCTCTTCTCCAGGCTGAACAACTACAATTCTCTCAGCTTGCTCCAGCCCTCGGAGCATCTTCATGGACCTCATATTCCAGGTGGGGACTCATGAGAGCAGAGAGGGAGAATCACCACCCTTGACCTGCTGGTCACGCTCCTTTTGGTGCAGGCCAGGACATGCGTGGTTTCTGGGGTGTAAGCACACACTGCCTGCTCATGTTGAGCTTTTCATCAACCAACACCCCCCAAGTCCTTCTCCTCAGGGCTGTTCTCAATCCAGACTCCACCCAGCCTGTATCTGTGCCTGGGAATGTCCTCACCAAAGTTCAGAAGCTTGAATTTGACCTTGCTGAACTTCATGAGGTTTGCACAAGGCAACCTCTCAAGCCTGTCCAGGTCCCTCTGCATGGCATCCCGTCCCCCCAGTGCATCGACCACACCACACAGCTTGGTATTGCTGGCAGACTTGATAAGGATGCATCAATCCTACTGTCCTTGTCACTGACAAAGATGCTGAACAGTGCTGGTCCCAGTACCAACCCCTGAGGAACACCCCTCATCACTGGTCACCACGATAGAAGACGAAGTCTGAAGCTTTAGAAATCCACCTCTAGCATTCAGTTAGCTTCAGTGACAAATAAACATCACTTTAGGAGAATCATTTAAGCAGAAAATTATTCCTTTCAAACTCTGAAGCTCTTCATTATGTTATTTACTGACTCCAGGCAAAACAGGAAATAAATACTGGCTGAAAAGTAAATCCAAGATAGCTTTGCTTTAGCATAAAGATATTAATTACACTGATAATATCAAACTTCCCTGGGTAGTGGCTATCAGTTTCCTACAGTGAAGAATACCGTGTTGTTAAAATTCGCTGAATTGCACAATCAGTGTTGCCTCTGTAATTTCAGTTCATCTCCATTAAGGAAAACAAGAGACAGAAAGCAAGAATGAAAGGAAAATAAACCTCAATAATTTGTTCTAAAGACAGTTAATGCCTTCTTATTGCTACCTGCATGAGCAATTCCTCTCTGCCACAAAGACATTAGGTCACTACAAGACAGAAGAAGGTCATTCAAACAGCAGTGATTGAGAGAGGGAATGCTCAGGAAGCATTCCATTAGGAAGCAGCAGCCATTGCTAACTGTTGAAAAGTGCTGGGCCAGACACATCATCTTCATACAATGTCTGCTAATTTTGTTCTCTGGCATAGAGAGAAACCTAAAAATTAACTTTGAAAGGACATTTTAGAATTACACAGTTTTAATGATATGAATGATTTAGCTCCTCTAAGTCTTTTTAAATATAGTATATTCGAAACTAAGGAATCAGATGAAAATCACCCTGAAAAACAAAAAGAAGAGTATTTCTGCCTTACGTTTCCAATTATATGGACTATATGATAAAACATTATTGCATCAGTTATGCAGCATTACAGCAAAACAAGCCAGGAAGTTCTAAATGCAGAGCGTTGCCCTTACTGTGCCAAAGGTACCCTCAAGTTAAATGTTACAGAGTATTTCAGAAGAGCTGGGCTGGGACAGACTAAAATGCTTCCAAGTTGTTGTCTTGTGGCCCAGAAGAGATACTTAGGGGTAAGTGTAAGAACATACATACTAAATATTAACACACTACTAAATATTAACAGACTGCAGGATCTTTTACAACTGGAAATGTTACAAGAACGTCACTGCACGTAAATACTGCTCTTTGAATTTCACATGTAATCTTAAAATGTGGTTCATTAAATAGAATGGAGGTTATTCTACACAACAGGAGTTCGGCTTTTCCATTTCTCCTTATTCTTCTGTCACCTTAAGACAAACCTGTATACTAAACCAGCAAAACAACATACTGTCCATGTGATGCCACCGGAGTTATTCAATGCTGCAACTCAATATTATGTTTAAGAAAAGCAAAATAAAAACCCCCAAGAATTTGTAATTGCCCCAGTAGCCCAATTATATTAATAAATCATACTGTAGTCACTGTTTTATATTGAGCCTTTTAATATAAGTATTTTAAACTTATCAAACTACATGAATACTTGTTTCAAGTTCATTCCTATTTGAAAATGCAGGCACGGTCTGCAATAACACAGGGATTAGGAAGGAAAGCAACGTGCTGAAGATGAAACATGTCTTAAGGTGTCTTCACCTATCTGCTTTGTCGTGGGAGTTTATGTGATACTCCACCATGATTTCCTAACATAAAGAAACTGTTTATGTCAAACAAAGTGGGATATTTTTTTAAGCCAGTTAAAGGATCATGTCTTGACTTGCCTGAAACGTACCACACCTGACTGCTAACAGGTAGAGCAAAGAGTGGCTTTGCATCTTGCAGTCTCTATGAAACACCTTTTGTAGTTCCTTGAGGTATATTTAGCTGCTTGTCATGCATACAGACTAAGTGTACAATAAACATAAATAGACTATAAAAAAGCAAGTTGCCATTCTATCAGTCAACTAATAATTCTCCCTTTCCCCCCTATCCCTTCCCCTCTCCCTCAAGTCCCCATTTAACTGGCTTCAGGGAAAGTTAAAAGGACTCAAAGCACGCTACTGGCTCACTTCCTCACCCAACACCTATTTCATTACCTTCCCAACTAGGCAGAAAGAAGAGAGCTGAGGCCAGCCAGGTGATAGACATCAGAACACAGGAATATCAGGTTACCCTCTCCCTATGAGTGCCAGATGTACCAGACAATAAATCTGAATTTCCTTTATCACTCATAGCAGGCACTTCTAGTCTATACTAGTCACAAGCTGCAAGAATCTTATCCTGTTGCTAACCCCTGAGAATTTGCTGCTATTAATTCAAGCACACCACCCCAAAGCTGCGGGAAGGAGAAAACATAAACTCTCAAAGCTCTTGCCAATTTGGCACAAAACCAACATTTCCTTCCTGAGCCCAAAAAAGGGAAAAGTCAAAATTGTAAGAAGACAGAAATCTCTCCTCCCTGCTATGCAGTCAGGAAGAGAAGGCATAATAAGCATCATGAGCAACGAACAATCCAAGCAAGTTAAAAGAGGCGAGACCAGAGTCAGACCTGAATCTGTGCACGCTGCTGCTGCAGACAGCCCTTCCTATACCTCTTCACTCATGCCAGTGCTCCAGCTGGAACGGCTACACAGTGAGCTGGCATGAGAAGAACAGATCTAGGCTCAATTAGTTTTCCTTTTGCTAGTTTTTTTTGAAAACCCAGAGAAGCTCCCCATTCATTCATCACACTGAGCTGTGCTATGCTCAACTGCAGGGCAAGGCAGGTGAAGGAGCAGGTGGGAGAACCTCTTCAGTCAGCACTGCTAGGGGATAAAGCCCTCCAGACAGCAGGCTCAGATTTAATTCCTCCTGGTTGCCTAAGCAAGGAGAAAGTCTGACTGCGAAAAGAAGAAATGCATGCCCACCTGTACACTGCATACACTGACAGGCCCTCTCACCCAGCTCACAGTGAGCTCTTACACTTTCTGCTAGCCAACCAACATCCTATGCTGTTCAGTGTGTTATTCCTATTGCAAAGTTTTGGGGTACAATGATGACAATATAATAAATAATAATAATGTAGAAAAGAGTAATAAGAAAAATGCTTACAACAGGAGTTAAAAATGCTGATATTAAAAAAAAAACCCAAATCACAACAAAACAGACCAAAAAAAAAGAAAAAACAAAAAGCATATGATGCCCCTGCAGGAAATAACTTTATCCAAATGCAAGAGACACTAGGCACACAACTCTCGTCTGAAGACAACATTCAAATGCATAAAAGAAGAAAGCTCCTCTCAGTATTTCATCATGGTACAAGATGTAGCTCAAAGCAATGCTTCAGATTTCCCCAATTCTGCAGGACAATCTTGCCCTGGAGCAAGCTACATCATTCATCCATAGCCACACCTTCCTTCCCCCCCCACCAGAAACAACGCACCACCGCAGGGAAGACAAAGCTGCCTGTACTCCTACACTGTACACACTGTACTTGTATTAGTGCTCTGTGGAATGGGAGATAGCAATTAGATCTTTCTAAATAACGATTCAGTTATTGATTACCTACACCATCGACTGACAGATAAATGAAACTACCTTCTGACTATGCAACAGTTCCAAATAATTAAGATAGCCAGCAACAATTTAATTGCTATAATTGTATAATAGAAGTATGTTTTCCTTTTTCCTTTTTGTTTAGGTTTTAAACAAAACAGCTCAGCTTCTTAGTGTGCACCTGCCACTTTACAGACAGTAACTTCCACACCCAAGGGGGCAGGAATCAAATTACCCGTATTTCCAAGTTATTAAATTATGTTTAACTTTCCTCATAGGTGAATTTAGAGAGAGAGTGTGCATGTAGAGACTGGGAGAGAAAACAATCTCGGTCAAGTAGTGTTCTCATAAAGATATGCTTGAACAGAAAATTCAGTACATGCACTTCAAAACGTAGTAAGGTCACCCTGCAACGAAAGTGAAGTTTCACCTGCTTTGCCAAGAACTTTATTTCTGTGGTCCTGCAGTTTGAATAGGCAAGGGTTTAGAAACCAGTTTAACGAGACTCTATAAAATAAATAAGCAAATGTGAGCAAGTGTATCTTGCTGAAATAAAGATAGGGAAAATATATTGACAAAATACAAGCAAGTGTTATTAGAAATACTCTCAGCTGATTATTTGTAGTAAGTCTCTTTTTTTCTTTCTCCCCTCAAAAGCAGAGCAGTAAGGTCAGAAAGGGGAAGGGCTGCTGTTGATTTACAGCAATCTGCATTTGTAACTTTAATATGCTGATAATTTCAGCACCTAACAACAGAATATTCATAAGAATGAAGAGAAGAAACAGCTATCGATGAACACGGAGACAGGTATTTCTTTTAAAACACTATCATAAATTTTACTAAAAAAATACTATATGGAGTTCAAGGTGATTTTTCACTAGTCAAAAGTGAAATGTGTATGTCCCTTGACTATCAAAACCACAGAAAACAATGTCTTTCCATTACATGATGATGCAACTTTGCCTTATCCCTAACGCACCACAGTCTGAACATGTTGTGGGGCAGGACCCAGTTTAAGTAACACACTACTTGGGTATTTTGATACTCAAGTGAGCCTCCTGCCAAGACACAGCAAAGGCCATGTGCCAAAGGCCATGACATGAAGCAGGAAGCCATGAAGCAGCTCACTGTCCAACTCAACAACTTCCAGTCACCACCAGCGTGCTTTCTCTACCACAATTACTGCTTGTGTTTCAAGTCTGAGCATAGCAACCATCCCCATGTGGTCCAAGTTCGCACAACCTGTGCTGCTTCAGCCAGGCAAACAGCAGCATTAAAGACTATGAATGAAGGGAAAATCCTTTGCAATTTCTAGCACCAAGACAAAGCAAACAGTTTAGGATCGCAGTCACTCATAATGTTCTCTTAAGAAGGTGGTATTTTCCTTTCAGATAAACAATTTCTTATTTTTCTCTACGAATCTAATAGTTTGCATTCGTCTACAGGCAGATGATTTTGCTGTGTAATTCAGCTCACAATGGATATTATGTACTTTGCTTCAAGATGCTGAGTTCTGCATTTTTTTGAGGGTAGCAACAATTCGCTTGTGGCTAGAAGTATGACTCTTCTTTAAGTAAAACAGTGACACACCTAAGGCTAGATTTAAAAAAAGGCTGTATGTAATTATGGGCTTGCTGACACAATAGGTGAAACTGTGTGTCATCCTTTATTTGAATATTTTTTTTCCACCGTTTCTCTTTGGAGTGGCAATTCTGCCTTCAACAGTTGATTATATTTAGAAAAGCTATGGCCAACAGAACTACAAAGATTTTTAAGTAAAGCCTTAGTACTGCATGAATACTTGTTAAAATACTGTTCAGCTTTGTTAGAAAACTAAGCATATAGAAACCACACCACCTTACAATTGCTCATATGCAATTTTCAGCTTCCCCCTTGCTGTCCACCCTGTGTTTCTCTCTGCTCCAACAACTTATTCCAAACAACTGAAGTTGTCATAGCTGGCACAGTCAGTGGTAAGGGTTATTACTGCCACAGGGAGCAGTTTGCAACTATTTTCACTTGACATTCTCCTAAAAAGAAAAGAACAGTTTGTTTCCAGAACAGTCTGAAAACTAGAAGACAGGAGGTTCTTCAGAAACACAACCTCCTTCATACCTGTCCTCGAGTTCCCACTCTCAGTTCTGTGACATAAAGCAAAATACCACAAACCCTGAAAAATTAAGACTGGTGAGACTGCATCTAACATACGAACAACAACATTGCTCTGCACCATGGTAGGATGAAAGGAGAAATATATTGCTCAAAGCATCATGAGCAGAAGAAAAATCCTGATAAACAGATCAGGATTCTGATAAATAGAAGGCTAACACACTTACACTTTCCAACTTTCACAAGGAACAAGCTTAAGAATTTCTTACAATATATAATTTACCATGAACTCAGCTAGAAGGGAATTACATGTGATCCTTTAAAATAAAATATTTAATAACTTACTACGGCAAGTATCACTTTTTCTAGCATGCCTAACTGAAGCAGGTCTATTCTGCAGCACTGTATTCTCTTTCTGAAAGTCATCCCGCAACAGTGGATGGCATCATGTTCTAGCACA
Source organism: Neopsephotus bourkii (assembly GCF_033783945.1). Classification (NCBI taxonomy): domain Eukaryota; kingdom Metazoa; phylum Chordata; class Aves; order Psittaciformes; family Psittacidae; genus Neopsephotus; species Neopsephotus bourkii. The sequence continues at coordinate 8,250,550 of NW_026902223.1, forward strand.
GCCTGCTGTTACAGTACTCCTCTCCTTTAGTATTTATGCTACTGTAGATGAAACATCATTAAAACATGAAACTGCTTTAGCAGAGACACAAGGCTAAGATGTCTTAGAACATTTCTGTCTGCTCCCTTTGGAGAAAAGACATGACAGCTTAAGACAAAAAGAAGAAAAACAGCATTTGGCCTTAAGAAATTTGACAGCAGGTTTTTAGACAGAAAGATTTTATCAAGGTCTCAAAAATCCCCAGAAGCAAGCACCACACAGATAAGAGACATTGTTGTGTGACCCTGCGTTAAAGGACCAGCACTGGAAAGTGAAGATACAAGGATGAAGAACAGCAGAGACCAGAAAGGGCACAGTGTACCCAAATCAAGGAATTTAAATGGATATGTAAAGCTTAACGCCTGTCCCCAAAAACACTTAAAATAGGTTTTAGAGAAGAAAAAAAAACGCATATTCTTTGGGAATCTGCTAAGTAAGTAACTCTGTGTTCCCAAACAAGGTTTTTGGATGAGATTGAAACAGTTCTGTCAGCAGTGTGGAAGCAGGGGAGCCCCTAGAAATTGAGTCAGACATCAGATACCCAGGACCACAAATCACTATACAGTCCAAGTTTTAGTTTTGGGTTGTCTTTTTTCTTTAAAGATAATACTAAATGACTACTGATCAAACCCCTCCAGCAGAGACAAAGAATCCTGAGCTGCTGCTATCAATGGTTGTACTAAACGACTGCCAAGAAACTGTTAGAAGCTACCTCTTTGTGTTTGCAGTGCAATTGACCCATTAAAGACACCTTGAAATGTCAGCCAGTGTGCTGCCAAGAAAATGACTAAATGCTAAAGAGAGAATCTCACAAGAAATAGGAAGAAAAGCACAAGATGAAAGAAAAAAGGTAAACACAGTATGTATCTGGAAAAATGTCATCTCGTATTAAGGGAAAAGCTGCACCAAGTTCTAGTCCACTCTTGGGAGTATCACAGACCCTGATCTGGAAATCTTTGGAAAATCTTACTTTCTAAAGTCTTTTGTAACAGAAACCACAGACTGAAAGAGAAGTACATGCATGTGTTTCTATTCAACTGTAAGCAGAGTTTAGCACATTGGTCATTCAGGACTGAGGTACTCCATAAAAACAGAGGATATCAAAAGAGGAAAAAAACCCTCGTATTTCTGAATTGAAATGTCTTATTAGTGATAATAAAATGAAGGTATTGCCCCTCAATGAATGTTTCACTTTTGTATCACTAACTTTAAATGTCATAAACAGAGCATTAGACTCCTAGATTATTAGCTTCTAGAAGGTACAGAATGAGACTATTCATGTCTAACTCCTTCCTAATTTTGAACAGATTTTAAGCATTAACTCAGTTTCCTGTTGCCACAACTTACCTTGAAATCTGATTAATAAATGGTATGAGTTCTGTAGGATCATAAGCACGAGCGAAGGCCCAGCACACATAGCAGGCAGCATCTCTCACATTGGAGCCCACACTGCATGCTCCCCGCTTCTCATCGTATGTCAGCGCTCTCAAAATGACAGGAACAACTGTGAAATTAAAGGAAATGGACAAAAGCAGCAATTAGGACCATACAGTGAACCAAAAAAAAAAGAGGTAGAGAGCATTCAGAGAAAAGAGGGTGGAGTTGTGTGTTCTGACAGGAAGGAAAGCATGGCTCGTAATGCACACTCATTTTGAAGTTGATTAGGAAGAGTTGCTTTTTAATACACTACTTGATTTCTTTGTCAGCAGCAGTTTATTTTTTCATTTCCTTCACATATAATTCAATGAGGATTAAAGCATGTGAGTTACATAAGAAGTAATACTGGTATCATTTATTATCATATTGATACAACAGCCAATTTGCCCAAGGCAGCTCTTAGAAACACACGTATCAAGCACTGTTTCCTAATTTAATGGACAACCTGAGGAACTCTGAATTGAGTATGTTTTAGCCAATAAAGGCCTAAAAGCCAGAGACCTCAATATAACATATGTCTCTGTGCACAGGTAGTTGAGGGAGCTCCAGAGGGAAAGCACTTGCAGAGTGTAAGCCCACCCTGAGCACTGGAACCATACAATACTGCTGAAGTGGGAGAAAAAAAGAGAAGGCAGTGTAGTAAAACAGAAGTAAAGGCAAATTAAAACCCCAGGATTTTATCAGAAAGGCCTTACAACACAAGTACTGTTATCACAAGGAAGTGATAAAAATAAATTTGGGAAAACAAGTAGATTAAGATTTTCACTTTCATGCTTATATCCTCATCAAAACTGCCAAAGTCAATAATGCTTTCCTACAGATGAAAGAGCTTTCAGAAACTTAAAGAATTCTCTTACACAGCTCTAGTAACATACTGCTGCAGTTTGAGAAATACTGCAAGTCTGCAAGGCTCCCCAGAGGGATTTCTTCTGGTATCTGCAAATCCAGATACATAATTTGAATACATCTCTCTAGACGGTATGTGTTTAATAAATGAATAACGTCTGTAGCAACAACAGCCTCTAGAAAAAAAGAAGCAATTTCTTGATTTTCTTTCTTGCACCAAATTCATCAAATGCATCTTTTTTTTTCCCTAGAAAATACTTGTCAAAAGGTGATCCCATTCAACAAGAAATGGGATCACTGAACTGTGTATCATTAGGAAACTGTACCTGATATACCTGAGTGGATATAATCACAAAACAATTAAAACTTTAATGTACAATTCATCACTGCATGCCTGCTGCTTTAAACAAAGAATATGCACCACAGCTGGAGCAGGGAAGTGTCAAAATGCCATCTAAATTCATTTTAACCTAAAGAAAATAAAGCAGTAATTATTGGGATGGACAAGAGATGACTTTAAGGAGCACAAGCAGTACATGGGGAAAAAAGGCAATTCCCATTCAGTATAAATGATACAGCAAGGATGGACGGATGGATGGATGGGGTTTTGGGAACTTCCCAGTTCTGAAAGAAACTGCAATAAAAATCTCCAAAAATGTTGACTAGCCTGTTTTGAGAAATGCTGCATCAACTGATGAGAAAAAAAATGGAATTTGCTGGTTCCACAGGAACACTACAACAGATGCCAAAGGCGATTTTGCAAAGCTGCTGCTTTCCTTCAGCACAGGATGAGGACTCCAGCTGCCTTAGCCAGCTGTGAACACACTCATCCCTGGGCACTGAAGGCCCGGGGGAAAAGGATCCACAGACAGCTCCTTGCGTTTGTACTATCTGTATGAAAGAAAAAACACACATGATTTTTCAGTTCAGGGCATTAATTTCCAAAATGCTAGGGATGACACCAAAGAGCACCTGGATTTTTAGGGTCAGTCTAAAACAGAGATGCTGCTGCCAAGTGTCTGTAATAGCAGACACTAAGATAATGCCAGGAGCAGCAGCACTCCTATTCCAAACAACTCAAGCTTTCCTCACTGTCCCAAAGCAGGCCTTTGGCCTCACACCTCTTCGATGTCCTACTGCTGTGTCTGGGACTCAAAGCACTGGTGCTGCTAGAAAAACAACGTGACTGCGATGTCTGGAGAGCTAGAGGGGATAATGGAAAAGAAGGACACAAAATTGGGAGGTTTAGAAGGTGGGAGAAACAGGGAGAACAAAGTGAAGTATGCATCAGTAAGGGCCATACCCAACCATAACAAGAAGGAAAATGCTGATCTAGGGGTCATCCACTACAGTTTTTGTGCTATGACTGGTTGAGTATTTAGTGGTGAACTATGGGAAATACTATATAAAACTGCTCCTGGCAAATATTCCTGAGTTTGAAAAATTAAGTCCAGCATTACATTTCCTGTTGGTATTTAAGAATAATAAAACCCCAAAAGAAAAATTACCCAAATTCCAAGTTTTGTTTCCTTCTTTACCCTAGAGTTACTCAAACACAATGCAGGTTTTCTTCTGCTACGGCTTCCTGCAGGGTTAGGCCTGGCTGCAGAAAGCCATGAAGGAGCACTGCAGGCAAAACCACCTGTAGTACTAAGTCACCTTCTGCATTTTGTATCTGTTATGCAAATTCAAATCATTATAATCATCTCTCAAATATTCAGTATGAGCACAGTGTCGTTCTGTGGTGCTCTGCATTGATTTTTTTATTTTTCAGATTTGAAAACATGTCAAAATCATACCTAAAATCACTTTATTAAAATAATAAAAAAGAAAAATAAAAACTACCACAAATTTAAAAAAAAAAAAAGCTTCAGAAAAGAGCCTTCCAGAATAAACTGATTTTAGATGAAGGGCAGAGATTAGTTTCTTTATTTTTTAATTAATGCACATGGTTTTTATTTAAAAGGAAGAGGATGGGAGATACAACAAGGAGAAGAGCTGAACTGTTACTTGAAAAATTACCATTTCTTTCACACATCTCTATGAGAAGTTTGCCATTAGAACCAAAGGATAAAGTCCACTCTCAACCAAATTATTAAAACAATATCCACCTGTTTAGGGCTGTGAACGCTCAAGAGAATACAGTCACCTTTACCTGTAGCCTAGAGGTATTAATAAGCACCTGCTGCACCCCTCCCTGCCTTACCTAACAACATAACTGCAGGTTGCAACACAGCTCTTTGCTCCAGCTCGTGAAAATAAAGAAACTACTTCTGGCTTCAAAGCACTACAAACAGCAGAATTCTTTTTCTGAGACTGGAGCCAGTTCTTTTCCTTTTTGAAACATAGATCTTAACAACCAGATGCTCAGCACCTTCCTTGTGATAGACACTACACTGCTAGTTAAGCAAACTTATGGAAGACACCAGACATTAAATCACAGAATCATATTCATAGAATCATAGAATAGTTAGGGTTGGAAAGGACCTTAAGATCAACCAGTTCCAACCCCCTGCCATGGGCAGTGACACCTCACACTAAACCATGGCACCCAAGGCTCCATCCAACCTGGCCTTGAACACTGCCAGGGATGGAGCATTCACCAGCTCTTTGGAAGGTCAATGCTTCATACTCTACCTTTTAAAAAGTGCCTTTAACCGTATTTTACACAAACCTAGACCATACCAGATGGCATCAGCAGCTCTTCATTATTTAACTTCAGATTGTCATGTTTTTATATTTATTGCAATGTTTATCATATAAAACATACAAGTACAGCAATTAAGCCACCAAACAAATGTTCAACAGCAACAAAAACCTGTTCTTTAGCCTTAGGTCTTGTCTCCACAAGAAAATTGCACAATTTCATGTCACCCCAATTTCATTTCAGACAGATTTTCACTGGATCTCAAGTTAATTAAGAATTGTCTACATTTAGTTGAAAACTAAAATATCTTAAAATGGATTAAGCTAATGTTACCTCTTTGGTAAGTCTTACAACTGGATATGTACTGTTTAGGCAGAGAAGCCATCTCAATTCACAAGTAATGTATTGCAAAACCTTCCATTTTAGAAATATAAAGAAAAAAACACTACAGAAAATGGCCATGTGCTTCCTCTGAAGGATGTGCTGTACACAGTGGCACTGTAGGAGCAGATAAAAACATCACAATTAATGAGTTACGAAGCTTAAACACAGTTACAGCTATCGATACAAAGAACAGCAATTTTATTCTTCAGGTTTTGCTTCCACAAAACCAACTTGTGGCACAAGTGTCCCTGGGGAGGTTCATCCTCTTTGTGAGCCTCAGGCACACAAAAAAGTGTAAACAGCTGTATCTACAGTATAAGAGCCTCCCCTGTTTTAAATAGCACACTATCACTAGCATTCATATGCTAAAAAAAAAGAACTTGGGCTTTTCAGTATAAAGAATTTCAGATTTGAGACCTGGTGCTCTAACACAGCACTCTAACCCCTTTCAGGAACTGAATGAAGCAGGTCCTAATCCTAACTTCACTAGGGCTGTTATACTAACAATATATCAACAGAGATGCAAACAGAGATAATTTCAGGTTAGGCCCATTATCAGAAATAAATATTGGTTGAAAGTTCTGCCAAACATTTATGATTTTATCTGATTTATGATACAAGCTGTCTACTTCAGAATTTACTCCTAAAGGACAATTTGATCCAGAGGACACAATCTCCAGCAAGGATCACAAAATGCATGTGCTGCTCTGTCTCTCAAAACATGCCCCATGTTTCTATGAAATGCTCCAAGGTCGCATCCTGTAGGGAAGTGCCTGAACCCTGTCAACAGCTGGCCTCTCATCCCTGCACCCAGGCCTGACCTACTTAGGAGTTTGCCAGGGATGAAGGGACCACTCTTGCACGCTGAGGAGATACATGAGAATTGAACAGCTGAAGTCTCTGAAGCTGCTATAACTTACTCAGAATTCCCACCCCTGACCCATGGATATAAGGCTATATATATGCACATCCACAAACCAAAGAAGCATTTTCTAACCCGTGACTATGAAGGGCTGTGTCTGTCTGGTTGTAATCTCAGTTCAGTCTCTCACTACGTAATGAATTAAGAGAGTCTTTAATTATAAGATCACGTGGTATTTTTTTTCCATGGACCTATCTCAGTCAGCACACAGGAAAGACCTGCTCTAGGGATGAATCACAGCTGGGCAGCAAAGGAGATCGTTGTCTCCCTCCCTGCTGAGGGAAGAAAATATGTAATGCAAAGACTGGCTTTCAGGCAGCGAGAAGGGATTGTTGGTTAAGTTGGATGTTGCCCTACAGAACTACATTCTAACTACATCTCTGCCAAAGACTGCTTGGTACCAGTCACATCTCTTACAGTGTTTAAAAGAAATGGATGATGGCTCTCATTTCCCAGGTATCTGCTTCAATAAACTAATGGTCGGTTTGAAAAAGTTCTATAGCACCAAAACTAGTGTGAGCTTTTGAGTATGGCAAAGGGCCAATGAGGAAGCAGACAGATCAGGATTTTGGCCAGCCTATCTCCACATTGTTATGTAATGCAGCCATAAAAAACACAAAATCTTGAAGCACCCCTACCTAGCTAACATGGAAAAGCCTGCAGCTGACCTAAGACAGTATTGATCTGTCTTCTCGCGAATGCTCAGTGATGAATATTTGAGGGATTCATCTCCACCCTCTCATTCAAGGCCATACTAGAGACCTTCACATAGGTTTACAGCTAAAGGAGCTCTTCCATGCCAAGTGCAAGGTCCTACACCTGGGTCGGAGCAATCCCAGACACAGCTACAGGCTGGGCAGAGAAGAGATTCAGAGCAGCCCTGCGGAGAAGAACTTGGGGGTGCTGGTCAATGAGAAAATGAACATGAGCCAGCAGTGTGCGCTTGCAGCCCAGAAAGCAACCGTATCCTGGGCTGCATCAAAAGGAGCGTGACCAGCAGGTCGAAGGAGGTGATCCTGCCCCTTTATTCTGCTCTCGTGAGACCTCACTTGGAGTATTGTGTACAGTTCTGGTGTCCTCAACATAAAAAGGACATGGAACTGTTGGAACAAGTCCAGAGGAGGGCCACGAGAATGATCAGGGGACTGGAGCACCTCCTGTATGAAGACAGGCTGAGAAAGTTGGGGCTGTTCAGCCTGGAGAAGGCTGCATGGAGACCTCATAGCAGCCTTCCAGTATCTGAAGGGGGCGTATAGGAATGCTGGGGATGGACTCTTCATTAGGGACTGTAGTGGTAGGACAAGGGGTAATGGGTTAAAACTTAAACAGGGGAAGTTTAGACTGGATATAAGAAGGAAATTCTTTCCTGTTAGGGTAGTGAGGCACTGGAATAGGTTGTCCAGGGAGGTTGTGAATGCTCCATCCCTGGAAGTGTTCAAGGCCAGGCTGGACGAGGCCTTGGGTGATATGGTTTAGAGCGAGGTGTCCCTGCCCATGGCAGGGGGTTTGGAACTTGATGATCTTAAGGTCCTTTCCAACCCTAACTATTCTATGATTCTATGATTCTTTAACTTAACCAGTAGCAAACTGCAATTTAAGGACATGAAGAAACAGGCACAGGGAAGAATCTTACTAAACAAACAAATTACTTTGAAGGAGTGTAAAAATTCTGTAAACTTATAACACTGCATGTCAGAAAAGAAAAATCACCCAAGAAACCCCAACCTTCAGGCTACGGTTGTGCAATATTGAGATAAACCCTACAGGGAAAAGCCAGAAGCAATTCATTGTCATTTATTCCCTGCTTAGCATTTATACCATCTTCCCAGTTGCACTGGGGGAGGGACCTTTCCTGCTACAGCTTCAGCAATGGCATTTAGTCTGGCTTATACCTGCTGGCTAGTGAAAAAAAACAACCACCTATCTGCACTGTTTAAATGCTTCCTTGCTAATTTGAAAACTATTATGGTGACAAACGCATTATAAGTTCTTAACATCCTATTTTCAAGACCACGCATCATTTTTAAAGCTCACCCGAGTACTGGAGAACAGGAATTCTGTAACCAGCCTTTCAGGTTTGGGTGTTCTCTGTTGTCTAAGAGTCCACCTAGGCCAGGTAGATTGATTTTTGTTTTCTTTCATTTCCTCCTGTATCTATGATGAAAAGTACCTGGAATCTTGCCAAAAGCCTCACAATTCAGTACCCTGACAAAAGAGACTAACACATCTCTGAAGCCTGGCTTCCTGATGTGTCCTCCTCCAAACTGCAAACCAGTATCAAACAACTTACTCTGGAATATGAAAACCCAGAAGGTAATCCTTAAAACCAAGAGTATATATAAAGAAGTTTAAGAAGTTATATAACAGATTTTGATAAAACTTTTTAAATCTTAGTCCAAGTTGAGCCTCTTGCCAGAAAAGGCTTTAAAGCAGAATCGGGATTACTTGGTTTTAGCTTTTTTTTTTTTCTTTTAATAAATTGAACAGTGAAAAGCAAAAAATGCTCTCTTCATTGAGTGTAGAGTTTTTCAGACTTTGTTTGGGGTTTTTCAAATAATAATTGGAAGCATGATTCTCTGTATTCTGAGATAAAGTACACAGGACTGCATCTATCAATACTAGTAAATAGGCAAGCATTCTCTATCCCAGTTCTGTGGTAGAACAGATGATCTGGTTCTACCACATAGCACATGTCCACTCTAACCAAATTAATAAGATGTTTCCAAAAGAAGCTGAGGGAGTTTTCAAACTGCAGACACAGAAGTCACATATACAGAGATATTCCTCCACATACACAGGAGCATTCCTCCAGTATCACTGGATACTGAGATTAACTGCATCTATTTGAAATCTTCTGACAGCACAAGAGCCTTCACTTCATACAAACTTTTCACCAAAAATATACTGGGCAATAGGACATTTTGAACACAGAAAAAATATCAGCTGAAACAGTTAACCAATATTAACCAATGTTGACCATTCAGCAAAAAAAATACACAAAATATCTGCCTAAGCCAGAGTCTGTCTGGATACTTGCTGAATTGTGTCTCACCTGTCTGAAAAAGGAACAAGCATATTCATTTTGTCACTGAATCCTAAAACATCATCACTTCCCTATTCCTCTCTCAAATCTATCTCAGCCCCCTGATTAACAATGCTTAACTGTAGACTTCAATGTCCCCTACTTTCTTCTTACATTTTTTTTTGTTTCTCCTTTTATTCTTAGAGTAATTTATAACGAGAAGAAATAAAGCCTGGTTCTGTAAGAGTTGGCTTTTGCCCACTCTCCCTATTTCTACCCTTTCCATTTATTCTGAGTTTATAAAAAAAAATAAAAATCAAGATTTGGATCACTTCCACTGACCCGCCATTATCAGACTTCTGAATTAGCCACTATCTGTGTACCTCATCAGCATTATTGCCTTCGTTTAAACGATGCTTTCATTGTTACCACAGTTAAAAAAGGAGTGGGATTGCTGGATTGTTTCAGTCCATTCACTGTGAGTGGGTAAGGGTATACAAGAAGGCAGGCAGATCAAAAATAACATCTTTCTGGCTGGAATCCTCCCAAGATAAGCACCAATTCATTACAAGTGTAACCAGGCTGTTCTTGCAGGCTTTTTTCCCTGGTTTCCTTTTCTTACTCTTCAGAGATGGAAAAGTTTTCAACCTTACTTTAAACCTACCTGTTTTCATGGCAAAAATAGGATCTCATAATGCACAACAAACTAACCAAGAAAAAAGAGCAAGTTACCACTGCTTGTGAAACATTAATAGTGCTACCACTGATTTCATTTAAGAGACCTTCTCTGGCTGTAAGCAGAGGCATTTAGCAGATAGAGCTGCAACTATTCAGTGGTCAGCAAGTTGTTGAGAGAGTGTGAGCCCAGAACACTTTTATTCTCACCATGGACATATTAAGAATGCCTAGGAAGTTTCATGTTCCTGTATATGACACACCTTATTAGTTAGAAAGTTTATACTATGCTGTCATCAAGAGAAATTTTAATAACGTCCTTTCACAAGCAAACCAGAAATTCAAGTAAACGAGGATTCTCTTGTTTGTTTAGTATTTATCCCCACCCAATTAAATAAAAAACCCCTATAAATAATAGTCTGAAGCCTACAAAACCACAAATACAGCAGAAGACAAAAGATGTGAAATCATACTGAAACCACACTGAAATGTAAGTTTTTGGCTTTAACATATGCTGTAGAGTAAGAAATGTTTCATTTAGGAGCACTGCGATCCCAAATGTAGAAATTCACACACATACATTATCAGATCATAAGATTTTCAATGACTTCTGGCCATTTTGCTGAAGAAATAAAATAATAAATTAAAAAAATCCCTACATGCAAATTTAGCTGCGCTGCATCATCCATCCTAACAACTGAAACCTTACAGCTAAATGGAAACATGTAACTTCCAATTTAAAAACACAACAGTTCAAGAACTGCAGCATTAGTATTTTTAAAATGGAATGGAATAAAGCAAAACATCACATTTCACTTGCTGCTTTATATTCCCCACTTTTAAAATGTACTGAAATCGTAGACAACATACAATGCTTTATAAATACAATGCTTTATAAAACTTGATATATTTCAAAGAATAAATGAAAGCTAAAAGTATTTTGAGGCTAGGAGTATTCATTAGACACCTCACTGCTCTCTCTGTGAGAGTGGCATCACTGCAGCACAACACCAATTATGCCTCAAAGAACAATGTGCAGGACTGACTTCATATATACTTGAACTGCACATGGCACAATTCAGGTTTTTCTACGGGATTCTATGAGGAAAAAATCATGTAGGTGAGCAAACTGTCTCAGAATCTCTGGTGCAAGTCTTAAAATCAAAGCAGAAAAGGAAAAAACATTCTGCATGAAAAACACTTTGAAAATAGTGAATCTTAAAAGGCAATTATAACCAGAGCATCAAGTAGAAACTGAAGGTACATTTTTGCATCTCTGTTAGAATTACTGGCAATTAAAAGAATGATTATTAACACCCCCTCCTTATAAACAGCTCACAGTTTTGCCTACAGTCTCAACTTCTGATGTTACTGACTTCCCCCAAGACATTTCACTGCCCAAGGGGGAGGATGGGAACCAGAAGGAAGATCACCCTAGTTCCAGGCCAAACACTAACAGTACAGGCCACAATAATATCTGAAAACATGATCTGCAGTTGCTATTAACTGCTGAGCTTTTATTCATTTCCCATACAAATAATTTGCTCTAGTAATCATGAATAATGGCTCACAAACATCAGCAAGGTAATCTGCCCAGACATATCTCCAAAGTCAGGGACTGGAATCGGTATGAAAACAAAGGTGTATTTCAAAGGTGTTATTCGAAAAGCATTAAGGCTAATAACTATTCATATGGGATAGAAGAAAATAATTATGAGAATATTGTACAAGAATCATGTAATGTTTTTAGGGCACAGCATGAGTTACAACAATTATATTCAAATACATTTGCCCCCTTCTGGGAATGGTATGGAATAACCTAGTCCAAACATGCTAATACAGATAGCAAAGCCGTGGATAACTGCAGTTCAAGTGATCACAAAAAGAAAACAAGGACTTTGGGGAATATTTAGCTCAAAGCCACACATCTAGATACCAAAGATGACAAGGACAGAAGTGAGTATCGCCAGTGACACAATTCTAAGAGGTTTCCTTTTTATGGCAAGCTAAGCTTCACCATGTCTATCAGTGATCAGCTACAGGAGATTATTCACATTTATTTATGATCCTTCTTCTTTCTTGGAATAACTACAGAGTTCAAGAATCTGTAAGACATCTCTAGAAAGAGACAAACACTGGTGATGACTGACAACCAGAGGACATCCTCTGAAAGCTGGTTACAGAGTCCTGACGGCAGCTAAAGCCAAAACAGCCAAACAACTCGGTCACCAGGGCCACTCTTTGTGTTAGAGCAGAACACTAAGAATTATCTGATTAACAGGGGGTTGATAACTGACCACAGCAACACTTGACACACTTTCATACACTTAGGGAATGGAATTTTGAAGGGCAATAGGAAAATAAAACTTAGGTAAGCAGTGTATCAAGAACAGGTTAAATTTATCCCACTGATATGTATGGTTTCTGCTAGGGACATTTTGTTTTCAGTATTAAAGCTGAGCCAAAAAATTCATATAAAAACCTGAAGAAGGAAGTCTGTAACATTTATAGAATGGCAGGTTTATCCTATAGTGATTAAACCTATGAAACCCAACTGCAGCAAAACATTTATTTAATACTGAATTTTAAACAGAACTCAGAAGGAAGAATGATATTCTACACCAAAGAAGACAGAAAATTAAAGCTTCTGCCCTCCAGAGATACAAAAATAATCATATTTTTTAAAAGGCAACTTGAGAGGAAAATATCAATAAATCCAAGTTTTACTGTGTCAATCCTGGTGTTCTGAGTTAATCTGACTTGTGCTCAGACAGACTAAAAAGGGTGCTCCCAACAGATGACTGGGTTCAGTTTATCTAATCCTCCGGATGCAAGTATAATGAGTAACAAAAATAAGCGATGAAACAACATCACTGCAATCAGGCTTTATTACTTTTAGAAGCATACACAAACAGGAGCTCTCACGTTCCTTTTCTGGGGTCCACCAATGAGTCCTTCTCCCCTGATCTGGATTTTTTTATACCATCCAAATCCCAAGAAACGAAGCATTTACATGAGCTGCTCTTTCTTTTCGCAGTTCTACTTTGCCCACAGCTGATTTCAGCTGACCTAACAACAGCAACTTCCAGGAAGTAGCTACATTTCAAACATTCTTTTCCTTGGGTCAAGGCAGCAACTGGACATAATGTCTCCCCTTCACATACCAGACCAGGGAAGGGGGATAGGGAGAAGGCAGATTAACACAAAACCAAAGTTCAAACACTGACTGCCTCTTTCCACAGTTCAGTCACCTGCGTGAAAGGAGTCCTTCAATAGCCAGAAATTGCAATTTTCTTTTAAACAAAAAAATCTGATCTAATACAAGGAAACCACCTCCACCTCATCACATGCAAAAAAGAAACTTGAGGGTGCCTTCCTTCAGCTGCAAACAACATAAAATGATTCACATCTGCAGAAAAAAAACATGAAGACAGTTATGTAGATTGCTATGGCACAGAAACCTATGGACAGGGAAAAAAGGCTGTTCACTACCTAGTGAGGACTACTGAATAACGAGACAGCAAAGGACCTTTCTCCTTAGGACCTTTCAGAGAATGCAGACATTACAGAATCTTTCACTGCAGGCAGCATTTTCTGACATACTACTTTGCCTCAAAACATTTTACAACTAAATGGAAGAATGATGGACTTACAAACACTCTTTGTATTATTTCCTCTAAAGCCAAAGGATTTACAAACAGCTAGACAGTAAGATGACATCTTTTTATGGTTTTTTATGTTTTATGGGGTTTATAACACTGCTAAGCTGTGTTATTGCAACATAATAAAATAAATAAATAAATACACACATAAATAAATAAGCAAGCCACCCTTCTACCTTACAATTAGTGATTGCTTGGTGATACGTGAATTAGTGATATGCAGGAAAACATTCCAGAACTGGAAACAGCATTGGCATAGCAAGAGGAAGGACAGTGGTCTGCGTACCTACACAGGAAAGTACATGTCCATACAAGTCATCCAAGCAAATAAAGGCCACATCATTAAGATTATTTTTCAGACACTGCTTTAGAGACTGATTTTGAAACAACTTTCACCCGCTGCCTAAACAGGTTCTGTAGGGACAACGTCCTTAATTTTCACTCAGAGACAACACTTTTGCCAACTATAAACTTCATCATACTTCCATATTTAAAAGTTTCATCAATCTGCAGCTGTCTTTATCTACAGAGCTGCAGATTAAACAAGAGGGTTGTCATGTTCATCCAGCTGAACTGCACAGCTCTGAATAGGAATTTTAACATCTCAGTAGCATCAGAACTAACAGCCAACCCCCTTTGCTTTTATACAGCAACAGGAATGGTTTTTAGAGACAACTATCAGAATATTTTCCTTTTAGCAGCCCGTATGCAGAAGGTTATTATTTCACCACACAATTCAGCACAGTCACGAGGCAAATCCACTAATAAATATGTCACTTATAAATTCTAACTAAAAAGAAACTAAAAGCAAGTATTAGCATTAATCAGTGGATGATCGGTTGTCTTTCCCCTTTCACCACTGAATGTCACAGCTCCTAAGTAAACATGTAGACATGATAATCGATTTCTTACTGGGGTGACTCCTTTCCAGTTACAGGATCTGTACATTTGACTGTTGATTATAGGCAAGCTTTGGCAGGTTCCTGTGGCAAGCAAGCTTGGAGTTAGTTCAGTCCCGCCTTCAGAAAGGAGACTCATGAAGGACAAAAAGATTTAAATAAAAATGGAGAGGGGGAGGACGAAAAAGAGCAAGAATATTAAAGCTACAAAGGCATTCAATCAAAAATGTCTGTCTCCAACAAAAGAGTTAAAGTATTATTTTTAAGCTTTGCTACCCCCTCTGTACAGTCAATTCTGCTGTTCATGAGCCACTTCCGAAAGTGAAATATATTAAAAGCTCAGTATGTTTCCTAAGCCATTTTTGACCCCACATTGCAGGCTGCTACTAAGAAGAACAGACACTACTGTTTAGAGTAAAACTTGGTTGTTGGAGGGCACAAAAGCGACAAGAACTCTCTTCGATAGCTTAGATGCTGAGGTAATGCTGAATGAAAGCAGTGGACGCAAACAAATGAATCGTAGCTTCGGGCTGGAGTAATATCAGGTGCATCTCTACACCCCGAGGGCTCAACTCCTACACTTCTTAAGTCCCTCCCCCTGAAACAACCTCCTGCAGTTTCACTTAGAGATCAAGCAGAGAACAGGTACTTCTCTCTCAGCAGTGACAGCTCCAGCTTACCAACAGAGAGCACCTTGGAGGTTTCCAACATCTATGTAGCTGGTAAGTACGTTTCTTTCGAGTATTTTTCTGTTGTTCAAATAAAGTGTGTTTGTGTTAACAGCTAAAAAAGTAAACCAGAGGTGATCATTTTTCAGCTGTCTCAAAAGCCTGGGTTACTCCTAGCAGGTGCATTTACTGCACCAGTTTAAACTTTCAGCAGAAACTTTCAACAGGAGAGGGGAGTATTTTAGCTTGAGAGATGAACTAACTCTTGTTGAGTTTTTACAATAATTAACTCTTGTTGGTGAAAAGCGTTTTAAGCACCTTTTTTCATAGAGGAAGTTGCTGTATAATATTGAAGTATGACACGAAGCTGTACTGCTTAAAACTCCTGTGTTTAGTCTGCCGAATACCTTCACACATTAGGGTCGGGTGAATCTGAAATGACTGTCTGAAAATAAGGTACTCCAGGTTTGATTTATTATTTTCTTGGGAATTAAGCACAGAAAATTGGATTAGAGTTTAGTTATCCTCTCTCCAATTAATTCAAGTGTATTAAGATACTGAATTATTAATTTAATATTGACAAAGATTTTTATTTCTTATTTATGCACGCTGCCTAACCAACGTATTTAGTCTCTTTCTGTGCTCGCTCGCACACGCAGACCCAGACCATGCGCACACGCACACACGAGCACGCAGCCCTCTTCGGTCCATGCCTTCACCACACACTTCCCTTGTAGTCCTCACCAACCCACTCCTCTCACCCAGATTTCCTCCTCATTAACAACCAGCTGCGTTAAAATCTATCTTTTAGTTTAAAGGAACTGGAAGTTTAGAAGGGAGTGGTAGTTAATCACTGGAAAATCTCAGCTAGAATAAAACTCACAAATCTTGTTCTTGCAACACTCTAGGTAGGTGACAATGGCATGTCCTTGAGTTATGCAATAATGCCACATCACAATATTTTAATTATAGTATGTCCTTCAGAATGTTCCACCCCAGTGAGTACTCCTGGTCAGAGAGATCAACATCACCAAAAGGATACTGCAATAATAATGGAGTGTGCATGACAAACTGTTACGTAGTTTGCTAAAGCAGTGTCCTAAAAAGAAATATAATTACCATCCCTGCTTGTAATAAAAGACATTCTGAAATTTCCTCTTTGATCAACTGGGCATCTTGAACAATTTAGAGTACTTAAAAACCTAAAAAACAACATGCACATATATATATATGTGTGTACATATATGTGTGTGCGTGCACGTATATGAATACATATGTGCATGTGCTTGTATACTTATACCCACGTACATTCTTGTTTATATATTTATACACACACAGGCATTCTTGTTTTCTGAACTTGTGAATATGTTAAAGGGAAGGAGGTAGCAACAACATGCTTTTAAAAACACAAGGAAGAAAACTTGCAGCTCTCAGTTTCAGGTTGGAAAATGCTACAGATGAGACAGCCGTGGGGAAGTACAATGGTGACAAGAGCCAAAGATCTAAGACAGCCTCAAGTTTAAGCAATATTATTTGAATGACCTGTTCTCAATAAAACCACAAAAGAAATAACACCACTGTATTTCAAAATTAGAGAGATAAAATTGTACTAATATATTACTGTCTGCATTTCTAAAATCAGATATAAAGAAATAAATTATCAAGCTAAAAATAAAAATACACAAGAAAATGATCATCCTACTACTGAAGAATCTTTTCCCATTTTTAAAGGCTATCACAAGTTATGCCATTCAAGTTTAAGAAAAAAAAGCCACTACTTACTGTGATTTTCCTTTCTAATACTAGATATTAATTTTGGTAGCACAAAACAGCCATTGTAACATTATTTATATAGAGACAGTTTTAACTGGTGGCACCTATTTTAAACCATTAAAGTATTTTCCAGATGTATGTGTGGGATCAAACTGTTTTAATTTCTTTTTTAATTATGAAATATGTACCACTGCCAGATACTCCTGAGTTTTATTTAGATTGTAAGAGAAATTATCCTTCTCGTCTGGACGAGGAAACATTTTATTACTGGCATTTTTAAAGCATGAGAAAAAATAAGGGATTAAATAGTTAAAAAAGAGAAGCAGCACATTCATCTGGCTGGCACTAGCCTAGGTTTACGAATGGGTAAACACCCTCTAAATAAGCTACTTGTTCTACACCTCTCGAGTCAGAGCGGCAGAGTCTCGAGCTCTACTGTCTGCATCAAAACAAAGGCAAAAATGACTAAAAACCCCTGTTGGAATTCTCTCTTGCTGGACCCATGGCAAAGCAGCACCAATGCTCTGAATTTCTACAATTAAAAACTGCAGCAATGCATTTTCTCTTATTAAGAAACAATAGTTAATACTCTGTTGAACAGGAATAACTTGACTCAAATACCAAGTACAAAGTCAGGGTGGGGGGGAACAGGACACACAGGAATTTTCATTATTAAGCAAAGGAAAGCTAGCAGAACAAGAAAACCTCATTAACATCTCTTTATTATAAGAGCTGCACCTGAATGCAAATTTGGACTGTTATCATAAATGGTCCACCTAAGAATGCAATGGAGTTTTGACAACAGTATCTTTTTTTTTCACGAATAATTAGTACATGTACTTCCAAGCAGATATAAAGAACAACAGGTACAAACCGACTTGACCGAGCCCATTACAAACTGTCCACGTTAGTTATACATCATTAGCCAAAAATAAATGCAACAAGCACACTTAAGGGAGTGAAAAAAGGGCAGTTCTCTCTCTGGACCTCCCCTCCTCCACCTCAATATTTTAATTTATTTTTATTTTTAAAGTATTAATCTTTCAAAGGAATCTTGGCTATCATTATTTAAAATATTTTTTAAAGACTATATGGACTCTTAATTTATTCAACCACCTTAACCAGATTCCAAGAGTTTAACATGTTGCTCAATAATTCAAGGTTTTTTCATTGTTATGGTATCCCTATGCAACTCAAATAACAAAAAAAGCTTCCCTAAAACCTGAAAAATAAGAAGTTACTTCTCTACACATTCCTTTTTCTAGGCTATAGCACATTTAATCATTCATTAATTCAAAGAAAAAGCTTGATTGTTTTTTCTACTTTCAGAACAGCTTTGCTATTTTCAGGGTACCTTCACAATCACCATTTTAACAAAATTAATATTTCTATGACATCAGAAACAACATTTAATACAAACTGCTAGAATTACTATACCTGATGAAACAAGCAGCAATTCTGTAGCTTTGCCTTCAGTTTTCATAATGTGTTGCAAGTCATTTTCTATTAAATAATCTGATTTAAGAAATGCAAAACAACTCCACTTTTAACTCAAATCTCACAGCATGTAATTACCAGGAATTCTTTTCATAAACTTTGTATTTTCATACTACTACTAATTCATATTTCTATGTAAAAAACTTTCTTTTTATAAAAAAAGAAAAAGTATCAAGCTATCTAGTCACTCTTACAATTAGTATTCCTGTAGTTTCGGGTAACACAATAGATACAGTACGTGGTTTTGCAACAGTCATCATTTTGATAATGATGCTTATAGTTCATGATGAAATCATCAGTTTTTAGATCTCTGCCATAACACATCCTATAAAATCATGAGAACTTGACTCTGAGAGTTTCTCACGCCTTCAGAATCAGTGAACATAATGGAACAAGCTGATACAAGCCCTCCTGACTTATCTACTGAGCAAATCATTAGGCTGCGTAAAGTATCCACAACCTTAGTTTTTCTGAAGAAAGGCAGATACCTCATTCCCCTATAAATCAATTACTGTCAGACTTTTTTTACCTGAATTACTACGCTTGTGTCTGTGTTAAGTATATGCAATATGTAAGGTGCTATGCAGCAGAGGAACATGACATGTTTTTATCAAGCAGAAGATTCCATTAGTCAGATATTGCAGTACTCATTTCTCTTAATTGAATTAGGAAGAGGAAGAAAATTGGTGTGGTTTTATCCTTCGAGAGATTGGCCACTTTTGAGGTATCCATTGAGATTAGGCTGTTAGGAAATGCCATGACAGGTAAAAGAGGGGGTTGGTCACTCTCTTAAAGAGCTAAGTCAGCTACTACCCATGTGCAACCAATCCTCTCCACCCTCCTTGCACCAAAGCCGGAAATTCCCTCTGCTGTCTCCCCAACCGGCCCGACTGGCTTGCCCCATATCCAGCTGCTGCTCGGACCTGCCTCTTCTCATTCTGCCCACCTCCACTTCTCTCTCAACAGCTCCACCTGGATTTCTACTTTCATCTTCTGAATAAATGTTCCTTCAGTTTTCAAAGAAAACTCCTCCAAGCCGGGAGCAGTGGCAGGTGCTGAGCACTGCTGAAAACTAGGTCACCTCTGGGACTGTGCTGAGGTGTGGAAGGATGTCAAAGTTTAATGAGTGTCTATCTCAAGTCTGGCATCTAGCACTTTGCATAGAATCATACAATGGTTTGGATTGGAAGGGATCTTTAAAAGCTCATCCAGTTCCAACCCCCTGCCATGGGCAGGGACACTTTCCACTGGAGCAGGTTGCTCCAAGCCTCGTCCAACCTGGCCTTGAACATCGCCAGGATGCCAGGGATGGGGAATTTGGGGGAGGGGAAGAGTTTTCGCTTTTTCTATTTGTTTCTGTCTGTTTTGGGGGGTTGGTTTTGTTTTGGTTGGTTAGGTTTTCTGCACTTTTTTTTTTAAAAACAAGAACAAAAAAAAAAAAAAGGCCACAACACACCATATGTGATATGAGGGGGAATACAGGTAAAAGAATTTATTACTTTGTCTTTAATTCCAATGTTCCACTAATTTTAAACTTTATGTTACAGTTCCTGCACTACCAGTCGCAGAAGTATTGGCTTCCGGCACCCCGTCTTCCCCGAGACACCACAGGAGTTGGCTTCCTCTCTTCACCTGGGAAGAAGGATTCTAGAAACCAGAAAAACTGGAAACATCAAGAGGCTAGAACTGTGGCGAGCTAACCACAAGAAAGTTGTTCTAAAGAACCATTACATTTAATTGTTTCGAGCAGAGAACAAAATGAGTCTTCTCAAAGAACGTAAACCAAAGAAGCCTCACTACATCCCAAGACCACCAGGAAAGCCATTTAAGTACAAGTGCTTCCAGTGTCCCTTCACTTGCAATGAGAAATCCCATCTTTTTAACCATATGAAATATGGCCTCTGCAAAAACTCAATTACTTTAGTATCAGAGCAGGATCGTGTTATCAAGTGTCCAAAGACCAGTTCCTTGGAGCCCAAACAGATCAATCAGCTTGAATCTACAGTCAAACCAACTTCTTCTAAGGCTGTCACAAATGGACTGGCAAACCTCGATTCAAAGCCTCAATTTCCGTTTCCAAAAGAAGATGCCAAGGAAAATGTTGAATTACAAAACCAAGCAACAAACACAGCAATACAAGGACAAAAACCTGTGATTCAGAAGGAATTAAGCCCTGCCAGTACTACAGCAGAAAGCGCTATCAGCATGCAGCCCCTTTTGGACAGCATTGGCAGGCCCTCGGCTTTCGTTCCTGTAGGAGAACACAGAGATAGCAAAGGCCCAGAAACCAGTGAAGTATCTGAAATCATATCACTCTCTAACAAAAATTCACCTTTTCACACTAAGTCTGCATTTCATGCACCAGGTCACCCATGGAAAGCAGGTTCTCCTTTCCTCCCAGAGTTTCCACATAAAGTTGCTCCTACAAAAGGCTTTGGTTCCATTTCACCTTATATGCAACCAATGATACCTGAGTACTCACCCCATTTTTATGAGCATAGGCTGGCTATCTACACACCATACTTGCTTCCAGGTAATTCAGAGTGTGAAAGCTCTGCTCTGTCTGTCTATGGCACACAAGATCAAAGACACTTTCTTCCACACCCAGGACCACTTCCAAAACCCATAAATCCATCAGCATATGAACACTATCGATTGTTCCAACAATATCATTCCACTCCTCCAATACCGTATGGATTTTGTAGGCCAACAGATCCTGCATTTTACAGATTTTCACACGTAGCTGGTATTAACAGAGATCAAAATTCTCATCTAATGGAAGAAACTACCTTACTATACCCAGCTTCTTTAAGCCCATCCCAACAATACCCTCTAAATTCACATAAAAAACAAGCAGATTATGAAAAAGAAATGACATTATTGCATGCCAAAAGTAATTCCAAAGATGACCAGAATGAAAGAGAGAATGCCAAAATGAGCCCTCTTGCAGGAAGTGCGGCCACAGGCTCCCCTGGCAGACCTAGCCCAACCAACTTCACTCAGACGAGCCATGTATGCGAAGGCTTGTTTGACCTCTCTAACAAGTCATCTTCCACATCGCTTGGCAAGTACGATCAACCAGAAGAAAACCTCACAGCTTTCCGACCTGTGAGGAAAAGCACTGATCAACCAACTCTACTTCAAAGTGTGCAGACGCAGCAAGAGAGAGGAGATTCACCTACCAGGTAAAATAACAAAAATCACTTTGCAAAACCTTGTCAGATTTACACACAAGGGACACACAAACACAGATGGAAACATTTCATGCAATGCCCCTAAAATATATTTAAATTTAAGACATTGAGGTAATTTGTTGTATATTGACAGTGCAAAACACAGTACAGCTCCCAGATGCTATAGTGAGCAGACTACTCATTCTCCCTAAGTGTACCAGGTATTTCCCATACAATTACTATGCATGTGTTTGTGTATTTCAGGGAATTACCTGCATCCAATGATGTGTATGGCACAAGGGGACTTGGGGGAGTTAAAGGAGAAACAGCAAAATTGTCAGATTCCAGCTCAGATTGTTTTCTCTTCTTCCTGCCCCCTTCCTCAGCCCCAATTTAGAAGAGTAACTGACAGTGAATTTTCTTTTCTCCTCATTTCTTCCAGCATTAACGTCACTGATGAAGATTCACATGCACAGAACGAATGCCAGAACAACGAAGGTTCACTGTCCAACACAGAGGAAGACACAGGGATAGCTCCCCTTAATCTTTCCAAAAAGGCTGATGCAAATACAGGACCTGCTCATGAGCATACATACAAAACCACATCCAAAACAGAAAGTCACAGCTTTCTGGAATTGCAAGACATGCCTCTGAACCTCTCAGTAAAAGATTCCTGTAACACAGTAAGCCTGAAAACGTCATTCCACAGTCCATCTCATGATAATGGTGCTGCTACTTCTCCAAGCAATGAAAAGGAAACCTCTGGAGCAGAAGCATGTAGCCCCAAGAACCCTACTAACAGTGCCTGTGACACATCTTTCGCAGCTCACCGTAATGAAGCTCAAGACTTAAGAATAATTGACAGCTGTGATGAACAGAAACAAACAGCAGCTGTAGCTCTCTGTCAGCTAGCTGCATACAGCCCAGGCAAAGTTAGACTGGACAATGAAGGGCAAAGTCCTCAGGACAGTAATGCTTCTTGTACAGAAGCTCCTCTTAATTCTTCTGATACTCAGGATACTCAGTGCAATCAAAAAGTAAAAGGACAAAAAAGGACAAATCAAAAAGAATCCGCAAAATCACAGCAAGGCACTAAAAGAGTAAGGCCAAATGACTGTAGCAGAGTCTTCACTTTAAGGAAGAGAACAAGAGTATCTTAATACTTCACTTTCAAACGAGTCATAGGAGCTAGTTACCAGCAACACCATTTAATTTCTACAAACCGCCTCTTTCTGGGTTTGGTTCCATGACAAAATACATTCAATCTCTCCCATGTAAATAATGTTCATAATTTTATATTAATATTTTTAAGTAACAGAACCTTCCCTTGTATAAGCTCAGATTTTGATGAGTGAATTTTTGCATTCATTACTGAAGCCGAAGTACATTAGATGAATCTTTAAGGGGTTTTGCAATTGTATTAATGTAAAATAAATTTTACAACTTCTTTTCTTAAAAGATGTTTAAGTTCTAGAAACAATACTGTTCAATAACATACTGTCACAGTCTTTTTCAGGCTGAATTTCGTTTAATGGGGTTGGGGTTTTTTGACTCTTTTTCTTTGAAAAACTTTTTATGTCATGGTGCAGTAGTTTAAATAAGCTTAAGATTAAACCTGGCTCTTTAGAATTTACTGTAAAAACCGGTTTGTGTAAGAATGCATTTTCCCATTATGCCACAATACAAAACACCAGACCAAATTTCGCTCCTCAGAGGCAGACGCCAGTTTAAACAAACTGATCCAAACCTTGCATAAGCAAACTTTGCTGATGTCGCCTAAGAAAAAGATTTAAGTTCAACCAAGGAAAGCCTGCACCAATCTAACAAACACAGTTTATGCTTATCTTTAACTGAGCTGCTCTGAAAACACTACTGAAAAGCTGAAGATCTAAACAATTTAGGTGCCTCATCTTCCTCTGAGGTTAGACAGACACTGGGCAACTTTCAAACTCCAAGCCTAAAAGGTTATTTATATAATTTATTTCACCTGAGGCAAACTCTTTCTGGTGAAGGTCTTATTTCCGTGTACATGTATCTCTAATTATCACTCTCAGTGTGCTTCTACGTACATCCTCAAACTATTTTCTGCTTCTATACCTGTGTATATAAACTTGCAATTTTTCAAATAAATCTGTGAGCTGTACTTCAAATCTATGGCACTTCATTAATGAGCACAAATACATTCACTGCACCACCTGTAACACATACCTTGGAAGAAAAATCAGCAAACAAATTGCTAAATTTTCAATTTACAAGTAGAATCTGGCATGGAATATCAACTCTACTAAAGGAGCTTCCTTCAGTGAAGGAGGTTCATTATGCACATTGATTTAGCTGTACTTCAGCTTCATATGACCAACCTCAGAATCCTCTCTGCTTTAAAGCTGCTGTCCAGCTTATCAAAGCTTCTACAAAAGTTTAACCAAACCCAGGCTGTTAAACTGCATACACACCCCATGTAAATTTGAACAGTATGAATTATCAGTCTAAGGAAAACAAACCCAGGCTTATTCCCTCAAAACTATGGGTATGTATTTCTTATGATTCATTATCCAGGTAAGAAACTGCCTCGCATGCCAAAACACTACAAGTAGGTATAAACCCATGTCAGGAAGCTGAATTGTATTCAATGCAGAGTTCCCACAGTATTTGTTTTTCTTTATTTTTTGTGCTATGGTGGTTTGAGCTAACAGCTTAGCCCGAGCATTGTAGGAAGTCTCCCATCAAATAGTAAATTACAGGGGTTAAGTTCCTGAGCTAAGAAACAAGAATAACAACATTGATGTTTAATTTCATCTTTCACAGAGAAAAGCTTTTCCTAAAGTATCAAAAAACAGGAATACCAATCTGAGATAACTGAAGAAGTCTGATTACCTCAGGTTAGAACAACAAGGCAGTAAGAAAGTGTGGTGTATGAAGCTGTCCGTAGTAGGAGATAAAGCAAGGAGAAAGAACTTTTTTCTAGGCCAAAAAAAAAAGAAAAAAGCCCATTTAAAAAAAGGGCCATCAAAGCAAAAGGGAAAAAAGGGAAAAGGAACCATGCCAAGTGTGCATGGCTATTCTGCAGCCCATCTGCCCCATGATAATAAAGGTTTGACTTTGATGAAGATACATTATTTGTCGTTACCAGTTATATTCTTCACTAGCTGCACCCCATTTTATATCCAAGTCTTTCCAAATTCTAATCTACAAATTCAGACTATCCTCTTTTACCCACTGTTTGCAGTATCGTACCTTTTTGCCTCTGTGTAACTCTTGAGTACCAGAAAACCAAAGGAGCTGCAGCTCAGCCAAGATAATCTCTGATAGATTCCTTACCCATCTTCTTAGATAATAATTGTTGGAATTCTTAGCCCAATTTAATTAAGAAACTTGCAGTTTATGTAAAATCATTTTTCTTTAGACCTTCATGCGTATCTCCTTCCCAGAAAGAAGATACTGAGATTGCTGCCATGGTTGTGATCCCTCCTATCTCAGGTTTCAATTCTTCCACACCAGTATTAAATAGAAGGATACTAATACTACACCATTATTAATATATTAATACACCAATATTGAAGTATCACAGCAGTAATAGAAGGCTACATCTTGTGCACTCTCACAAATTAAAAAATTGCATATAAATCCATGTATATTAAAATGACCTTCCAAGGCAGCAATATATTTTCATTGCATCTCTGTAGAAAAAGAAGGGTGTGCAGGATACAACCATCATCCCCATTCTACAAATACAAAAAATCAACCTAAAAACTGAAGAGAGGTGGCTTCACAGCACAGCTCAATTCACTGGCAGAAGCCAGCGGTCACTCATGTCATCTGTAGTCCTACACAACGTCCACTTTAGATTTAAACAATTCTATTACAGGAGGCTATTCCAATTCCTTGATAGAATAGAGGGTTTCTTTTTAACTTTTTCATCTTTATCATACAAGGGCAAAAGTAACTGGAAAAGGAAAACGAACTGACAGCTAGCTGTTCAAAAATTACGACATGAAAACCACAGACTGTATTGGACATCAACTCATTCCACGGAGGCAGAATAACAAACTGTATTAAATACTGTAATTTCCAGTTCCCTCTACAAGTCAACAGATCTTCAGAATACAAATGATCTGGCAACCTGACTCACCAGGATGAAACACCAGTTTTGACACATTTTTGAAAATTAGGGTTCAACTTTTGTTGTCAACACAGGACTACCAGATGAGTCCAGAACCACCTAGCCCAAAATAGTGCTGTAAAAGTGCCCAACAGCAGATGCGTACTGCTGAATTATGTTTTTGTCATTTCAACTCTACCAAAAATTGACCAAAATCACTAAACAGAAAACTACTACTTCCACATTAACGTCTCTATACTTCAATGTATGTTGATAGATACAGAACACACAAACAACTCCTCTGCCCTGTTATTTCTCTTTCCATCCTGGTATTTCAAAAAACCATTAAAACCTTACACATTCATGTATAAATTACACTAAATTGACCTCTGAAATTTATTCAGAAACACACAGCATAAGTTACTAACTTTAAAGTGCAAGTTAGTCATCAATTAGTTAATATAGTCTACCTAAATAATGACACTGACACAGTATATAGACATGCGGTATTATTTTTATACAACTGTACAGAGAAATATGGGAGTGAGGAAGAAGAAAACCCCAAGAAACTAATTTCATTTTGGAAAGAAAAATTTATTAAGCATATAAAGGCACACCCAAGACAATGCTTTTGCAGAAGTACCTTTAATATCCCCATAGGCGTATTTCTTTACTCTAGAATTCAAAACTACAGTCAGTAGTAAATGAGCAAATTCCAGTCTAGTGCCACAGATTCAATGTCTAATACTACAGACTGTTAATTCATGAACTTGCTCACATTGAGCAACTGAACTCACCATCTGAAATTCGGGAAGGGAGTAACAATCCTCTTCTGCCTAATTCAGCCAGAGCCAGGCATCCACCGTGCCATGCATTGTCTGTTTCCTGGAAACTAATTTTAGAACAAAGACAAGTTTTTGTTAAGACCCTTTTCAGATTTCATTTTTCACGATTAATTCCTAACATTTTAAAAGACACATAACCCATACTGGCATTGTGATATAAATCCTGCTGGACTTCTAAAATATGAGGTTGAACGTACTTTCCTATTTTGTGCAATATAAATACTGCTATAAACATTATCAAATAAGCAAAACCCCCATTTACCAGCAGAAACGGAATGTCAATAGAGAAGAGTACAATACCTGGAAGTCATCCAGAAAAGGATAACAACTTTCTAGTACTTTGGCAAAACACACAGATTTATAGAACATTCCCAAAATAACTGATTTAGTGCCACAGTCTTTAACTAGCCAAAGAGGTTGAGGTGACAGCTTCCAATCAACACTTTGTATGAGCTTATGCAGTGAGCAAACTGGTGCTTATCCACCTTTAAAAAGCATCAACCAAACCAGAGCAACCTGTAGTGAACACAACCAAAAAATACCTCAAATGGTACACAATTTCTGGTGGACTGTCAGATAAAGGAGTGAAAGGGAAAAGGCTGCATGCTGCACGACTAGACATGCAAAAAGCTCATTTTGTATTAAACTAAGAATAAGAATCTGAGAATAAAATGTTGAACACACAAACTAGGCCATATCAAAGCTTCAGCTCCGCCAGCATCCTGTGTCTGACATGGACCTATAGCAGATGCTTAGCCAAAAATGAAGCACAAAGGATCATTCCCTTATTAGCCTCCTCCTCGCTTTGGCAACCTGTATGGAGACTTCCCAAGCCAGAGGTTGCAGACAGAATGTCATATTTAATAACCTCTGCTGGGTCCCTCTTCCATTAATTCGTATAATCCCTTTTTGAACTCCCTTTACACTTCTGGCTTCCATAACATCCTGTGGCAATGACTTCCACAGTTTAATTATAATTGCCTGAAAATGTACTTCCTGATGCTTCCCAGTTCTCACCTTACGAGGAAGAGTGAAGATTACAATTACTCACTTTCCCTCTTTCTATCACATTTATAATTTTATGTATCCCCATTATATCCCTGTCCTTCTTCTTTCCACTTGGAAGAATCCCCATCAGTTAAATCACTTTTCAGTGATTCAGTTTTGTTATCTCTTCTTCTCCTATAATACCTAATGTTCCCTTTGCCTTCTTTTTTCTGACAGCTGCTGCTCATTCCTCTGACATTTTGACAGAAGTATCAGTGTTTTCAAGATCTCTTTCCTATGTAGTGATAACCGGTTTATAACTAAGCTGCCTCCTTCCCTAAGTGCATTAGTTTGCACTCATCAGCTATTGTATTTCACATCTAGTTACTTAACAGAGGCTTATCAGTTGATTTCCTCACATCACTGTTCACCTTTTTTCCAGGATCCTTATAGGTACGTTGGACATCATAAAGAATCATCCAGACCCCCACGACTGTGCTGATAGACTCGCTAAATTGTGAAAAATTATAACTTATTTCTCCCTTGTCTGCGTTTTAATCTATCTACGTTTAAGAAATCCTTTCTTCTTATCCCAAGAGATACAACAAACTGCCTCTGATGAGCAAGTGAATTATTTTGATTTTGGTCTCTAGATATTTAGTGTAAAGAGTACAGGAGAGATTCCCTTTGTCCTTGTCTACATTTGTTCCCAGGTGTTTCTGAAGAAAGCAGGTCACTCAATTACTAGTTGGATTACTCATCCCTACAACTTGAAAAACAAGGAAAGAAAACACAGTGAGTACAGGTCTTTGAAGCTCCAGGGATAATTGAGATCAGCAGCACCTCTTAAATTAATCACAGTAGCACAGTGGAAGTATCAGCAAGGCAGATACTTTCCTTTAAGTTTTTAAGACTTTATACCTTTATTTTTTTAATGTGCTACCCTTTGAGCTGCTATTTCTAATTTGTACTCAGAACCAGAAAGAGAGGAATTTTTTAAAACATCTGAGTGACAAACTGAACACTAACAGTATTTTTTGCCAATAAAGAAATTCTTTTTATTAACCTACTCTAAAACACTAAGTCAGATCTTAAAGCTCAAGTACTCAATGCAGACCTGATGAATAATTTGATAGGAAAAAAAAAAGCATATAGTACTTGTTTAATACTTTAGTCCTTCACATGCTTTATATGGCTGTGGAAACAAGATATCTAACGACAAAGCGCATCAAAAGAGCACAGATGAAGCAGCTACAGATGAAGCCCTTAGTGACATGCTTTATTGGCAGGCTTGGCAGTGCTGGGGTGAAGGTTGAACTTGATAATCTTACAGGTCTTTTCCAACCTAACTGATTGTATGATTTTATATGTGATCAAACCAAAGCTTCAGCTAGCCCAAAAACATCTCTGACACATTACACGCCTTAAGTCCAGTATATGAACAAGCGTATTGCAACACTCTCTGCAGTAACAAGTTTTTACAGTTTAGCTATGTGCTCTGTGAATAAGCATCATCTTTTCTTTATTCCAAACCTGCCACCTTATACTGTAGGGCAATAATTTCCATGACACTCAGGATTTCACAAACCTTCATTATATCCCATTTACCCATCACTTTTCCTACATGTTTTAGCCTCTCCTCACATAAAGATTTTGAATACCATTTCCAGTTCTATTATGTTTCTGAAGATGCATCCAATACTCAAGACATGAGCACACCAGGAATTTTTAAAGCAACAAGTTAATGAGTATTTTTTTATTTTCCTAAAGTTCAAATTCACTCCTTCCACATTTCGTTAGAATGGGGTCAAGAGGTAAGATTAGGAATAACTTCTTTACTGAACACCCTCAGCACAACTGTGCCATAAAAAAAATTGAAATCTGGGGAAAAAGCAACAAAATTCAGGGTTTTAGACCTGCCTTTCTAACTGTTGCTCTCTTGTTTCATAAGCAAAGATTATTTCATATACATGTAAAGTGTGAAATAACGTTTTTTTTACCTAAAACAGTCCAACAGAGACCCAATCACGTCATCTGCTAATTCTTTGGGAAGTCTTCCAGTTATTCTACCAATTCTACAGAAGACAGAAAAGGGGTTGGGGGGAGAGGGAAGCAAGCAGTGATTCATTATTACTGTATCTGATATATAAGTCCTATAAAAAAAATCTAGTTACTGGAAGGTTACAGTAAGATTGGCTGACTTCAAGATGACAATACACTGCCCTAACACCATTACCCTACAACAACAGTCTCAAGCTTGAAGCAAAAGCTACACAGCATCAAACTTAACAGAGAAATACAGTTTTTAAAGTGGAAGAAGAAAAAAAAAACCCACCCCAACAACTAAACATTTTGAAGAAATGCTATTTTACACCCATCAATTCGTCTTACCCAGACTGTTTCTTTCCTTTTATTTATATTCTACCTGAAATTTTCCTGAAGATAAGCACAAATTCATAGCAGACAAACTTACAAACACGGCTTTGTAACATCAGCTGTGCTAAAGCCATTTGAATTAACTGGGAATATTGACAATACACAGAAATTGTCAATCTTGGATTACACTAGACTGTATTTCTATGTTGTTTACTGTAGATTATTAGTTTAGAGTAACCATAAGAAACCTACCCTTTTGCTGCAGACCACCTGACAATAGTGTCTTTGTCTTTCAGTCCAACCAACAATTGCTCTGCAGATAATTTATTTTAAACAAAAGAGATTATTCTCATTTAACAACAGAAAGATTAAAACTTCCAAAATTAATTTTCCTCTTAACATAAATGCCTCTTAGCTTATATAAAGATACTTCTATACACCTCTCCTCTTTTTCACACCAGAATGACTTGAAATCAAAGAAACAAGAAAGATGTCAAAATCATTTTCTAAAAGAGAACTTGGTTTGAAATTTCAGGTACTGTGGAAGATGCAGAATGGAGCTCATGGTGCTTTTTCCAGTGGTTCATTAGATTATTCAGTTATAAAAGTCTTCTGATGCAATTTTTGCTGATTACAGCATATCCACCACCAAGCTCGCAGAGCACCTGTATGACCACAAGCTAATAAAAAATGCTGTTCCTTTGTTACTAAGACATCTTAAAAACATCGGCTATAATTCTTTAGCTTTCATTTAACACTTTTTGTTTTTCACTGTGTATTTTAAGTCATCCGTCTATGAAAGGTTCAAGTTCTGTCTTTCATATTATATTTCAGTAAACCTATGCCCCAACCCCACAACAAATGCTGCAGTATTGAGTTTCTGTTTGAGATGCTGAAATCCAAATCATTTGAAAAAATGTAGTATATTTTAGTCCCTTGCACAGACTTAAACTTTACAGACTTTCTAATTTTTCACTTTAGCACAGATACCTTCATTACTTTGTTACCCCTAAGGTTGGTTTTCAATATATGCTTAATTTGCAGGCATTAGAATATTTTTTATTCAGTTTTTACACACCTACAACATTTTCAATCTCTCCTGGAATGTCATATTCCTCTTCATCATCAGCTTCACTAGCAGCAACTGTTGTCATTTGACTCTGCACAACTGAACCCTGAGCCTTCAGATTGGCAGCTAGAGATCGACAGCCACGCTGGTATCTGCACAAAGGAATGGACACATTAATTGATTTGTCTCATTGAAGTCCCAACTGAAATAGGTGCATCCTGTCACAAAGCCTGCTGATCAAGTTGCTACACCTCCCAGGGTACAGTTCTCCAGTTAGAAAGTGGTTGCTTTAAAGTATCCCACTCTCCACCCCCTCCTCCTGACCCAGTTGTCTCTTTTTCCAGGTAAGAAGAGCTAGACTATTTAAATGTCTCTCCCTTTCCTGTTTCAGGATAACCTATTTTCCACTGCTGACAATAAAGAGAGGCAGAATTCCCATGCCATGAAAACCTCTCCAAAACTGAAAATATTAATAAAATTGACTTATTAAAAATTCAAATTTTTATTTGAAAAAATAAAAACTCAACTATTAAAAATTGGCTTGTAAATGTTAAAGCCAACTTAGTACTTTCTGACCAAGCTATACTCAGATACCTAGCCTATGGTGTAGATACATTCTTAGAAGAGATACACTTTACATATTAAACTGACTTTTGCCATTGGGCACAGTACACTCTCCGCCTAAAAGAGAATTTTCTATGCCTGAGGATGTTCTCAAAAGTTGGTAAAAGAAACACAATAAAAATAGTCACCAAGGGAGCCTGCAATTTGAAAATATCAGTGCGAGAAATCTAGAAAAGAGTTTGCCCTCTGGCAATAAGTAAAACCAGACACCAAAACCTGACTAATATGCAAAACCAAAGTGGGATTGCAAGCCACTTTTCCCCTGTGAACCTCCTATCGAATCAGGGTAGAACTATGTAATGGAAAAAGTTATGTTCACTCTTACAAAATTGTACTAAATCAACTTCAGTAACAAAGGTCAATTTCTTCCCATCTAAACCAAGTTATGCATTATATAGGAACAGGCTTCTGCTTGTGTAGCGTGCAACATGAGAAGTGAAAAGATTTGGCCTGTCCCAGCACTAGTTTACTGTACAAAAATGGAAAAAAATTTACAGGAAACTAAATACAGTGGAAGCAATCTACGTTTTCCAAATAGTGCAAATGAAGAAGAAGTTCATTCCCAAGTAACACAGGGATTTCTTTCTTTCGCTTTTAGGGGAGGTTATGAGGACAGGACAGTGTCATATCCACACATTTAGGTATTCCATGACTTTCTGAGTGCTTCTGGATTTCAGTTTTTTTAACTGTTTCAGCTTTAAACTAACCTCCATTTTGCTACCTTTGGTTTCACAAACGTCAGTCCAAGTCTCTGAACAAGTTTCATCCCTAGCTTGCGAAGAACCATCTGATTACTTTCTGACAGCTTGCAGTTATCAAGACACTCAAGTACAGTAGCGGCTGTAAAAGAAAATAAACATGCTATAAAACCTGAAAAATCTCAGTAAGAACATCAGTTTTGTAAAGTTTTGAAAGCTCCTGAGAATATTTAGATTTCTAAAGGTATTACTAAGATGCAAATGCCTTATTACCTACTTTGTAGTAGCTCTGACACTGACCAAATAGTGGTAATACTCTTCACCTACCAAACAGGAAGGATTGCTTTAAGCATTACTTTTGACTATGAAAATTATAACGAAGCTAGATTCCTAGAGTATTTATGCCTCAGCTTCTCACTGGAAGTGACATGTTCCAGCATCTTTCAGGGTTTAAGAACTGCCGGCAGTGTAACAGAACCAGGAGTCAGAAACCTAATTCACTTACTCTGCAGCTAGTTTCAAGACTAAGAAAGTCCTCATTTATTCCTGCTCCCTTTCCTCATGTACTATTTTCAGGCAGCACCAACTTAACTCCTCTGGCACAGGAATTTTTATGACGATGAATGCCCATAACCATTTAGACATGAGAAATACTGTGTATGTGTAAACAGTCAGCAACAAAACCTTTCATTTGGGCACATCAAAGGTAACAAAATTATTTGTCCAGCAAAGTAAAAAGAAAAAAAAAACAAAACAGAGACGAAAGGAGAATCCTGGGTTAATGAATGTAAAATTCCAGGATTCAGAATTTTCATACAGAAGAGATTCCTGTTACAAATAAAACAGTCCTCCTGCATTTTCAACCCAAAACAATTAATGATTGTTTTGAAGGCTGATCATTAGCTAATAGAGACCAACAGCTTGGGCTCTGAAGGACAGTCATTCTTGCTATGAGCACCGCAAATATGGATGTGCACTGGGAAAATACTTTGCAACCTCTTACTCGAGTCTTGGAGCAGAGTTTTCAAAATACTCCAAGATCAAAGACATAACAATTGTTCCAAAGTCTGAGAAAATGTAGGATGTGACTTAAAAATCTCCTCAGATTTTAAAAAGGCTTTAATTTATCCTGCCATACTAAAATGCTAATAGAATACACACAGACCAAAAGGTAAAGCCAGTAATAACACCTACTTTGATACCTTCCAACCTGGATTTTTATGCAGATGTAAAAGCTAGAAACTAATGGTTTAGGAGAAAGAGAGTGCAGAAACATCAATATTCACAGACAGAAAAACAATAAGAATAACTAAATATAAATCCCTTCGAAGTCCTTCCAACTCCTTAATCACTAAAATATCTACAGACCCATGCAAATGACTTGAGGAATAGTGCTTATTTTACAATAAAGTTCTGTGTAGCAAATGATTTCAAACAGTATCTTCCTTTGTCATTTGTCCATTTTTTTCCTATTTGATCCTCAGAGCTGTTAGAACCTGTTATAATTAAAAATCTTCAGTACTTTTTGTCTCTCACATTTTCTTATCCCGAACAGTTTCTGCCTGAATATCTGCTTCTTAGTCATGAGCATTCTAATTTTTCTATGATGAATTTATTCACTGGCATGCCCCTGATTTTTCTCTTATTACTAGACTTTTAACTGTTTAATATTCTATGTGCCGTAGGCCAAAACATCTAATTTTACCAGCCGGGTTAGTGCTGTGAGCCAAATATCTTCTTTTCATATTGATTATGATTATTGTGTTGTATAATTTGCATCTTTTAAATTACATAATTTTGTATTATACCATATTTTACCTAGCCTGTTTATTATTCTGCTTATCTGTCAGTCCTATTGCTCTTTAAGCTTCTACAGTGCTGTCTGCTATTTCTACGTGATGACATTCATCAATAGTTTCTGATGAGCATATATGTCATTCCATTCTATTTGGCTTACTATCTTATCTCCACATTTACTCAGATCTCAGGTATTTTGTATGGAAGCATCTGCATCTCCAACATTAGTAACTGGGAGAAGGGAACTGCTTCCCCCACAAGACCTATGAAGTTTCTTCTCTGAAGTCAAAATTCCATTGAGTGAAATCACAAGCCGCATTCTAAAGCGAGTTTACATCATTGCCTGATTCCTGTGAATAGCACAAACCCTATTTTCTGGTGCTCTGATAAGCTTCCCAAAATTTACAAGCTCTTTTGTAGTGTTCTGTAGTTAGCCATCATCTTTCCCTACCTCTTTTTACTGCTATGAATAAAAAACAAGATAGCATTTTGTAGGCAGCTGTGACCATATTCCAGGACATGAAGGTAACTCCAACAAGCAGCTACACTGTTCAGAAACTTCTCTGCTCCCCTTCTGGGTCTCTGTCTATTCCTAATTGCATCCACCATAATCTTTCTCTGGAATCAGTACGTGATTCTAGCTGGGTCCCATACACAGCTGGTTCTTTAAACCTGGGTTTTCTGAAATCTTGAGCTTATGTTGAAATGCAAAGATCTTCTGCAAAATTTCCAGCAATACTGTGCATAAAAACAATTTATATTCTTATGATTTTTTAAACATATTTTCCACCTCTTATAGTCTGTATGTTCTGTGTTCAGCTCTGTACTATAGCAACTGGCCAATCCCAAATACTTTGATGAGCTGTTCCAACATAGCATTCCGCACTAGCTTCTGCTCCTTCCTCACTGTCATCCTTTTCCCCCCGCCTCATTTTGCATGGTTCATAACTTCCCTGTTGACTCTGCTCTTTGCAGCATCCCTTGTTATCAGTTTAATCTTTCATTCCTTTTTTTTTTTAAATTGGAATAGCTTAATACTATGAATCAGGATATTACAAACTTACCATATGGTAAACAATCTTCTCTTTTGGCATGTTTAAATAACTGTGCCTACAATCAAAATAAGGAAAACAAACATGAGAATACAGAGATCCTGAAACACATTATATCAAACATATAGTTCTAAAATACTCTATGCTTTTGAAATAATCACTAGTGGTTACTAATTCAAATAGCATAAAAAGGGAAAGAGTCTCAAGGAGCAGTTTTACTTCTTTGTAAGTCAAGAATACTGCGGCTCCGCCTTCCCCTCCCATCCACACAATGAGGTAAGGCAAGCCAACTCAGGGAGCTGAGCTGGCCAAAAAACCTCTAAAGACAGAATGAAAAAGGATAAAAAAATTGAGAGAGGGGAAAAAAAAGGGGGAGGAAGCCACTAATTTTCAGCCAGCTCAGCTTTCTGAACCATCCAGCTCAGTGCTTGGTCACACAAACTCAGTGCAGGTGCAACCACAGCACCTATTATCTCAAGCAGCTCATGTTGCTTTGAACTTCTAAAAAGTGAAGCAGAATTTGCAGAACATGAATATAAGCAGAAGAACCTGGGGAACTCTAGGTCCTGTCTGGGACTTCCTGGCACTGAACATCTCCAAACTGAATACGCTTTGGTGATGATTTATTAAGAGAAGCCAGCACACAGAACACATCAAGTTTTTGTTCACCGCATGAAGTGAGGGTAGTTAACAGCAGCAACCACACAGTGACAAGCAGCACACAGTCCGGACTAAACTGTTGAGTATTTTGTCCTGTTTTCCCAACAGCTTTTCAAAACTCCATGTTAAACCAAACAAACCCAGCTACAGAAATTTCTGACTGTAAGCCTGCTACAAGCATACCTCCAACAACCTTGAATTCCTGTGCTGAAGGATTTACAGAAGAGCAAAAAGCTTCTATAACAATTTTATATATAATTAAATACCCCAGAAATATTAAGCCCCAGCACTACAGCAAGACAAATGGACTATTGACACCTGACAAAAACATGTTAAACATCGAAAGTTTCCTCAGTTCACTTAGTATGCATCAAAAACTGTGTTCAGTCACTTCTTTTTCCTTGCGTTGTCATTAACCAAAAGAAAAACCCTCCACAATAAATATGCCTAGGAGTTAAACGAGAACAGACTTACCTTAAAAATATGTACTTTCTCACACATACCAAACACACACATGCCTCCTGTACTGCAGGTGTGGTTAAGAGCAACAAAGGCAATAAAAACACCTTCAGGCTACATACCCATTCTAGTTTGTTTTGTTACTAAACTGCATTTTGGGATCCTAAATTAGCACTTCTGATCAGCTCTGCTTCAAGCTATACAGGGGAATTTGA
Source organism: Neopsephotus bourkii (assembly GCF_033783945.1). Lineage (NCBI taxonomy): Eukaryota > Metazoa > Chordata > Aves > Psittaciformes > Psittacidae > Neopsephotus > Neopsephotus bourkii. The sequence continues at coordinate 8,287,075 of NW_026902223.1, forward strand.
TAATCTAGATTGAATTTTTTAAGATTTTTAATGGTTTTACAAGTAACTAAGCAACTCTAACGCATCCATTAACAATCGACATTTACAAAGGAGTACCTCAGGCCCAGAAGAGCAGCTCTCAGAAACAAATACCAACATGAGTGGTAAAAATATAGCACAGCTTTTCTCAATACACCATACCAGTATCCAAACAAAAAACTATTTTCCAACTAACTTACAACAAAACTCTGCTTGTGTTAAAAAGCCTGAAGAAAAGATGACACTCTACAGAACTTTGGTATAAAGAGCAAATGTAGAGTGCCTCTAAAATTTCTCCATCTCTCTGCTAAAACATGCAGAAACTCATTTTTTCATCGCTTGGTTCCTGTGTTCTGCTTTAAAAACCTGTTAGATAGTTTCTTCACAAGGTTAGCAAGTTGGTAGCAGATGCCGGGAGATCCTGCAACATTTCTGCAGCACCTTATCTTCACAATTATCCTCTTTTCTGTAGAAAAGTCCAGTTAAGAGCAAAGAGTGCTTTTAAAGCACACACAGACTGCCTCCAAATTATTAGGATTATATTCAAGCATGTTCAAAACAAAACAGTGTAATTCTTGAAGTAGTAATAATGCACAGAAAAAGCTTTTTAATACAGCCTTGTGAATACTCCTGGGTGAATGCATCTGGATTAAGTCTATGCTTACACTTCATACAATCACAGAATGGTTTGGGTTGGAAGGGACCTTAAAGATCACTTAGTTCCAACCCCCTGCCTGATACTGAAGAATTATTCCTAAAATCTCATCTCTATCTCCTCTCAGTCAGTTTAAAGCCATTCCCCTTGTCCTGTCCCTACAGGCCCTTTTCCAAAGCCCCTCTCCAGGTTTCCTGCAGCCCCTTTAGGCACTGGAACTGCTTTAAGGTTTCCCCTTCAGGAGCCTTCTCTTCACCAGGCTGAACCAGCCCAGCTCTCTCAGCCTGGCTCCAGAGCAGAGCTGCTCCAGCCCTCCTTCACTTCTCAGCACACTGTCAAGGAGCTCCTTCAAAGGTGGAACAGAATCCTGAAAACATCTACACACTTTCAGTCTTACGCAGTTCCCGAATTCTGGCATCTTCCTATGAGCTTCTCTATGAATTTTCACATCCTTAAGGCCAACTTCGAATTCAGCTCTTGACTCCTCAGGAAAAACAGAACTTGAAGCACCTCGAGCAAGGTGTGGGAAGAAATTAACCAACACACAAGCAGGAAATGAGAAAACTCTTCAAATATTGTACCATAATTTTTTTTAATGTTCTTCTAAAAAAATACCCCAAAAGGAAGAAAACAGCTTCGCAAACCTCTGCCTCAAATTATAAGAGTGAACTTGACAGATTCCATTTCACAACCATTTCTATTATTTTCTAACAGAAAGGTGAAACATATATTGTTTCCCTACAACAGTTTAATTATAAACCTAAGTAACAATCTATTTGTATATCTAATATTCAAAACAGAACATCTAGTCTCAAGCAAAATCTTGCAAAGATTTCTAATATACTTTCAGATGTTGAAATCATCACAGCAACTCTTCAGATACGGAACACAGCAGGAAATCCAGTGTCTGGGTTTTGTTCTGATTTTAGAAATGTCAAGAACAGAAGTTTTCATTACTCCTTCATGAGTCAAAGTATGCAAAAGCATTCCCAAACTTTTGAGCTTAGCATGTATGTTTTCTAGGGGAAATAAAAGAGCACTTTAACTGATGTTAGCCTTTGGGAAAGTGGGGTATGTATTTTCTTCCAGCATGTATACAGTAGGTCAAAGGTACTGTCTCAGAAAAATCCTGCAAACCTAGAGCTTACAAGGGCTATACTGAAAATAAAAGTACATGCTGCAGGAACAGCAAACATTAACAGAAACACACAGAAAAAAGGAGAGATCAGCATTACAGTATCCAGCTTAAACTTCCTGCCTTGAAGGAAGAAAAACATCCAAGGCACACCATTTCAGAAAATCTGATACAAACAAAGTAATTAATAAGCTTGGTTTGCCACCTGCATAGACATTTCAGTGTCAGCAACTGACAATACTCAAAGTAAGGAGCCTGTCCATTGGAGTATCCAGGCAATCAAAGTTACGCCATGGCCTCTTCACTTTAATGAGGACATACAGCATACACCAACTTACCCAACCTGTTGAACTGTTGAAAAGTATGTGACTCCCTCTCTTATAAATAATTAAGCCACCTACAAATTAGAGAAAATCAGTGGTGTGCAAGCAATGACGACTGTCAAGTCTGGTTTTGCTTTAGAAATAGCATGGTGCAAGGAAAACAAAGCCTAGTTTCTTAGTAATCCAGGAGAAACACACCACACCTTCCAATTGTCTGCATAACCCACTTCAGGCCCGACCTCCATGAGCTGTATCAATCGGGATCATCTCCAGGACATGTTCCCCAAGCTATACAAATCACCATTAAGGGTGGCCTGACTGTTTGGTAGCAAGCATATCTTCCTGCCAAGCAGGAGACACAACTCTGCATCTACCCTCTGGTTGTAACCAGCCAAGTCAAGGACTGGGAGGATAATTTCAGCCTCTATGGGAAGAAAATGATCTTTCATTACTCTGGAGCACCCCCTAGTAGTCACACAACATTCAGGTCCAGGGAAAGCTATCAGCCATCCCTGCCTTCAGGCCAGATGTGGGGAGGTAAACAAGGTGAGGGAGGCCATCCTGTCAGAATAATAAATTCACTTGAAAGTAGAGAATATTTCATGCATTATATGTGCAGCTAATGGCACAATAGATTAGTTCAAGCCTTTGTTCTTACTGTCTTCAACACAGTAAAATATTACTCCTTCTGTAAGTCATACGTGTTTGTCAGGGCATCAAGATAGTGCTTAAGCTGACAAACTTCAACACAGAACACAGTTAAACCGGTGGCAAAAGGAGCTAAGTTTTCTTAAGATTTTATTTACCAGCTGAGAGCCTGAAAAGTTTAGACTAACATGCGGAGAGCTAACAGAATCCTTCCTTTCTACCTTAGCAAGACTAAACCCACAGTTTAAAAAAGAAGAGACAGCTAAAAACAGCAGTAGAGCCTAACAGGAAAAGAAAGAGTCTTAGGATAACAGAGCTCCTAAGCCCTGAACTAACTACAGTACTTCTGGTGAAAAGAAAAAAAGAAGTATCAGACAAAGCCCCATCGGAATACTCAGTGCCATTCAGAAAGGAGATGCAGTGCTTCCAGAAAGGGGTCAGAGCCCTGGGTACCAGCAGACACAAGAATTTTCCTCTTCTCCTTCTATCATCTCCTTCTATCACCATGGCTTGTTGTAAACCTTTATCACCAACACAAGAAGCAATGACACCTTCTGAAAAAAAAACAACGCCAACAGACAATCCTAACATCGCTAATTCTTTGAGAATGCCAAAAATATAGAGACTTGGGAAACATTCTATTTAGAAATAGTCTATTTTTGTGCCTCTGGGTCCGAAAGAATAGAGTTAGAGAGTTCTTTCTTCCCTGGAGCAAAATTTACATAAGCATGTAGCTATTGCTAAATAACTTTTGCATTAGAGACAGCTCAGGGAAATGCCCTGTTCTTAAGACTCTCGAGTTTCATCAGATCACTGTGTAGGGCGTTTTATTTTTTTTAATTATTACTCACACTTGTATACTGAATCACTTATAAAACAAATAAGGTTTAATAAGTTTCAATGCCCAAGGCTACCTCAACATGATGACATCTCTGTCACGCAAGAACTGGGAGTGCTGCACCCTGCAGCAATAACTAAAAAGCTGTTTGATATAATGGTAGGTTTAAAAGCAAACCTCCAGACCAAGAGAATTTAAAATGCAGATTCTTGAAACAGGTTAGAAGTTTCCTTCAAGTAAACAAATGTTATTAAAAAAAAATAAAAACTGAGTCATATTAATCCAACATTTAGAATCCCTCCAATACACAAATCCAACATCAATAATCCTTCAAATGCACCAAGTGTCTAAACACAAAACTGAATTTAATTCAATACCAAACTGAATTCTATACAATAGTTTCAACTAAAGAGAGCAGTTTTAAAGCCTACATCTGAAATGCTATAAGCAAAGACTCATGTTTGTACACACCTGCTGTGAAATGATAGATTACTGACAACAGGTGGAAAGAGAAAAAAAGGAAAAAGCATTGGGGGAATTAAAATATGTAATGCAGGCTGCGTGTTCCAACAGGAACCCTGAAACAGTAGTACTCGTTCTACACATAATGCTGAGTTAGATTAAACAGTAGCATACCTAATCACCAAGACTTAAGGCCACAAAGAGGCAGATCAAAGTGCAGCAACGTCGAACTACTCACTGCGTACCTAACTTGCAGTTTCAGTTCATTGAAATGCAAGAGTTTCGTGTCTTTTTAAAACAGTTCTGCCATGCCAATCTCTCTACAGGCTATTTCCTACATGCAGGTCATAAGCAGCATAATCCAACCGAAATCCACCCAGTCAGGGGCAGCCCTAAATTGATCTGATGGACAGAAAGACTTGTTCCCACCCTGGTGGGTTACATTCCCGAAACCTGTCATCCCGAAACCTGCCTTGCTGTACTCACCAGAAACTGAAAAGTGGTCTTTTTTCCCCCCTGTTTGTTCAGAAAGAAATGTCCAGGCAACTACAGTTTGACTCTTAAAGTAATAAATTGCTGGAGGAATCAAAGGGCAAAGAACTTTGAAGCTTGTTGACACAAGTTTTAGCTGTCCCTCACCAGGATGTGTTCTGCTTCACACACTTGGCAATTACTTAACTATGTTTCTGTACAGACTGTTAGAATCTTGTCTGTTTAAGAGAAATGGTTCACTTGTTTTAAAAACTCCTTTTATTTTCAGCTATTTCTGGTTTAGCAATAAGTTATCATTACAAGTATGTTACAAAGTTCTTAATATTAACTCTTGAAATAAGTATTTCCTACTCCACTTAAGCCCATCTCCATACACACATACCTGCACACATAATCTGAGAACCTTTATTCCCTAATGATCTAATTCATGCTTACATTATAGTAACTAAAATTAAAAATGGAAGACTGAATGCAAGTAAGGTTTTAGAAGTTCAGTCTGCTCATAGCTACCAACTGGAACAGGAGTTAGGAGCTGTAGGACACAAATAAAACTGGCCTGAAACGATTTCTCCTATCCCAGAGAGAAGGAAAAACTAATGTAAATGCAAGAAGGCTCCTGGCTTCCAGGTATACTGTATCACATTCCAGTTTCGATTCTACTTGTTAAGTATTCACCTGTTTCGCTTAGTATGCACTAATGAACAGGTGGATAGAGCCAAAGCCAAACTCAAAGGAATTATGACAAAACACTAATGTATTATACATCCTGCAGGTCTCATCATGCACCTAGAATGGCAAACAGTCAGTCTCCCTTTCCAGATCTGACAATAAAATGATGAAACATCATTCTGTCTTTTGAAACATACTGCAATGCATACAAATAATGCTTCCTCCTGCTTAAGCAGCACGTCCTAAGTTATTCTAAATATAGATCATTTCTTGTATCTTCTGATTTGGAAGAGCTGCTAGGGAGGAAACAAAAAAAAAACACCCAAAAAAAACACACAGCACACACTTGTTCCAGAACTTTGCTTTGATGTTTAGTAACATACTGTGCACGAGTCCTCACAGCTATTAGTTAAGAAGAGCTGCAAATGTATGCAAATGATAGAAACTTGTACAAACACCAGCAAATCCTTAAACCTGTGCAAAGACTGGTCAAGAGCAAGTCATCACCTCCACTTTGGTCAACAACAAAAACTAGAAGTAACAGCTGCACCTGCACGAAGTGCCCCATTCTACCCAAATATATTTAGACATCAAAATCAAACAGATACCAAAACTGTTACTCAAGTGTTTCAAAATGCACACCAACACTTCTAAGGGTGTAAAACTACAAGAAAGCTTTTATAAAAAGATACTCTTTGAATGTACAGGAGGAATGCTATCATACAGCAGTGGTTGAGGTATTACAGATTTTTTTTCCCGGGCACAGTATACAGATTTTAAAACCAAACTAAGAATTCAACACTTTTGAGTCTTAACCTATTGTTACTAAACTAGGCAAGGAGCATTAAACAAAAAGCCATTGGAAACAGTGCATTTTCTCAGACTGCTGAAGGACACTAACAAGTTCAGTTTGTCTTAGCAAAACCATCGAGAACAAGATTTGGGTCGAAGAAATGGATACAACTTTCTAGAGTCACTTGCATTTTGGTTACCAGTTCTGAAGTCTAGGAGAGACCACTGCTATACCAAAAGCCCAACCTCTGCATTTCATACAGTTCCAATTTTTCCACTTATTTCAAAGGTTTTGTTCAAAGAAAAAACAAAACAAGCAAACAAACCAACCAACCCAAACCCAAACTGAATTATGAAAAGATTACTGATATATAATCAGGTATTTAAAAGCATTTTTGAGAGTTATTTATTAGTATCTATACTGGCAACCTCACTTTCATTTGGTGATGACAAGAATACTTCAAGAAAATATACATATACGGGAAGTTACAACTTGCAAACTGTTGTGGAGGAAATTCTAGCAGTACATAATCTTATCCTGTTTTAATAAACACACATAAACTCTCCATGCATTTGCTATTAAAGGTCTACCATGGCAGTATTATATGACCATAAATAAAACCATCTATCTTTAAAAAGGAGAAAAGTATTTACCAGAGCCTGAAGCATGCCATTCATAACAACAGTCCCCTCCATGGACTGAAAGGAGGATTTAGATATCATGGAGAGAGTCCAGTCCAGGAAGTCTGCCATCCTTTTCTGCTTGACATCAGGGCGGACAATAAATCTGTCACAGCAAAAAAAAAAAAAAACCAAACAAACACTGCAGTTACTAACTTTATGACTTTCAGTGAAAAATAATTTTTCCTGCTACCCCAACTGGTTGCAGTTCCTAAATACTACTCTCCAATGGATATTTTGCTAAGTTGCTGAGGGTGGAAACATTCCAAACTATCATCAATTCAGCCCTTCTGTCTCCAAGCAAGGCTTTGACCCAGCTTTCACTTCGATCTATAAACTTGTAACCTACAGATTTCTCATCTTAATTGTAAAGCAACAAACATTCCAAAGGTCCATCAGAATTAGTGAAAAGCTCAAGCAAATACAAGGATTCTCTCCACCATTCTCACTAAGAACAGCTATTTTGCACATCTGAAAATGGGTGCAAATCCACAGTAGGTCCATGCTGCACTGTTATCAACCAGGCCCATATAAAGACTAATCATCGGTGCTACACTGGGGTTTTGTATATGTGAAAAGGTCAAACACTTGTTATTTAACACACTAGATAGGTCAAAAGATGTGTTTTCACCTATCTTAGGGCAAAAGAGGTACATTAGGGTTAAACTACTTCTGTAAACCTATAATCATCAGTGCCAAGCAAGCTACAGTCAGGGCATCTGCTTCAGTTAGATGATATAGTTCTCCTAGCACTTAAAAACAAGCAGAGATTCAGACTAAATTAAGAAACTTTGTTCTTAATGCAGTCAAAGGAAAGAAGGTACATGGGAAAGCCCCAAAAGTACAGTTCATAGTGCTTAAAGAAGGATGCGTGCAGAGCCTGTAACTGGTTACTTTATACACCTACAAAGTAAATGAGGAACTGTGCCAAGAATTAACTAACGGGAAATATTAAATACAGAGAAGACAGGAAACAGTGCGCATGTATGTGATCACCTGAATTGTCTTCAAAGTCAGTATCTGTTGTGTTCAGCAATAAAACAGTGAGGATTTGGGACACCAGTTAGTTGAGAGGGTGGTTTGCTTTATAACCAAGTAGCAAGGACACAGCCTTCTCTTGCACAACAGCGCAAGCGGAGAGAAGTAACCTGTAAAGTAGATGAACTGGTTCCTAGACCCTTTCTTAGCCCAAAGGAGTTTAAATCTTATTTTCCCAAAGGAGTGCCATAACCTCCAGACTAGAAGGAAGATAAGCCTCAATCCCCTCCTACTGCAGTCAGGTCCCTAAGCAGACAGAAAGGAGAATTCATGAAACAAATTCTAGCTCCTCTGCCTCTGAAAAGTAAATTACTTCAGAAAACGGGATCCTGATGGTTCTCTTGAAATTCATTAACTCCTTAAAGCAGGAAACAGAACCCAGACTTCCTCTTCCTCCCAAAGCAGTTCCCTACTCATGTGATACTGAGTTAAGATTCCTGTATCTCATCTCTCTCCTTGTCCTTGGATTTTCATATTCCTAAGAAGAAGCAGCACTGATCTCAGAATAACTATGCCCATTCATTAAAAAATTGATCTGTGATATGAAAGCAGTGAATTCAAGTGCACCAAGGCCAAAAATGCTTTGGACCCAGGTGTTCCAATTCCTGGTGAAGTGTTTCAATCACTACATTATTTTGAAAATAGTGTTTTCATAATAAACTAAATACTTACAAGTACCCTAGATAGTAACTTTACTCCCATTACAGCCTTACACACCTTGATGCAGCTGGTACTAGAACCAGCTTAATGTGTTCGATCACCTTGTTATTAGTATATGTTTTTAATAAAACTTAAGTCAGCCAATAAAATGGAGGTGAAAAGAACATAAGACAACTGATAATAACACACCTGCCCGCTACCCTGTGTTCGGATCCTAGGCCCTTATGAAATCCCCCTGAAATCTAGGGTTGAGCACTGCATGAAGACAGAGTTTTGCTGAATACAATACTTTATTAAATCACATGACTATATATATATGCTTCCACTAGTAATTTAGTTTTACAGATACCCTGGAGTACAAATGAAGCACAAAGGGGATGAAAGAGTCTTTTTAAAGTACTGTCACCCTTACTTTAGAAGGCTTCCAAACACTGGATGTACCTATCCCACTTTGTTGATTTGCATGTTTTTCTGCGGTTTTAGGAAGCATATTTGGCCACATGAATGCTCAAGAGTAATCCACTCTATGTCACATTTCCACCTTAAATCCTCTGCTTCTGACAACCTGTCACAAGGCAGATGACCAATGCAAACATAAAAATGCTGGAAAAGCAACTTCCAGTTCTCAATTCCAAAATGACTGCAAAAACCTATTTACGAGAAGGAGAGAAACCTACATTCTGTCACATGGAAATAAGTATGTAACAGTCAAGTTTATTTATTGAAGGCAATTCAAATGATTAATGCGTTCACTTAAATTTGGCTCTGAAATATTTCGGAGCAAATCAGAAAAGTACAGGACTAGTCACCAGATTCTGCTCTCAAACTCCTTCATGAATTTTCTGCATGACTCTGCCAGTTCTAAACCAAAAATGTTTGTTTTGCCATGAGATTCAGAACTGCACCTTTATACTCAACTAAAAACACATTTCTAAAGCACTGAGTCCTGTGACTGAAGCTCAATTAATTTACAGTAAGTACATGAACAGCTGTTTCCCAAAAAAGACAGTTAGGATCTGCTCTACTAAATGTTATATTTAACAACTCTTTTGATATAATTAATTCCTCTCAATCTGGAGAAAAAACTTAATGCAGATTTTATTGTTCAGACCAGCTACCACATCCACTACCATCATTTCACCTTGTTCGCTCACCTATAGAGCCTCTGCTCCTACAGCTGCACTGGCAAAACTACGTTGGCAGAGCCCCCTAGTGTAGACACAGTAAATGCTGGTGTAAAGATTTTTGGAAGGGTTTTACTTGCTTTAAAAAGAAAGAAAAAAAGATAAAAAACAAATAACAAACTGAGCTGACTAAAGCCCTCTTCTGCTGGAATATACTGAAATATGAACTACGATATATACTGGAAAAAGATGCACATGTACCAGCACAGTGTATGGTCTAATTCATTTTCATATGCATCAGAAATGAAATCTTCACTAATGCAGAAGGAAAGAAGAGCTACAGAGGTTCATTATTTCAATTTTACAAACAACCCCATCACCAGTGTCACTGAAATGACACAAAAAAAACATCAAAACAACTGCATCTCTGTCACAAATTTTTGGGTGTCAAGACCACCATGTAAAACAACTGGATTTAGAAAGTTCCATTATCCTACACCTGTTTAGTTTGATGAATTAATTGACAACAATAAACCTAAGAAAGCAGAAGTACTGTTTTCTGGATGAGAGAATGGAGAAAGGGACAAAATGGCACTACTCCTTTCTTTCACATAAATCCCAATAAGAAACATCAAGCTAGTAATCCTACATACCAATTTTCTGGTTAGTGTGCAACACACTGCAAAAATCAGCAGCAACACAAAGAACCTGTATCTTTCTGAAACCCTGCAGTACAAACATTGTAAACTGCCCTGGAAGGCAACTGAAGAGTATCCTGTTAACAGTGAGGATCTGTATCATTTCTGGTAAGTACCTGTTCCTCTAGTAAGCAGAAAACAAAACAGAGCGTGTCCAGTAACAAACACTATTGGGTGTGATTCAGGCAAGTTTTACACCCCACATACAGCTGGCAACTTCCAGTCCTCCCAATGCCGTCATTAGCAGTGTCAGACAAAAATGTGGCAGGAGAAAGGGGAACTAGCTTTTCCCTTTCTGCCAAGAAGCACAAAAGAGACTTACTTTGAAACCAGCACAGCAGCTGCATCTCGAGCCTTATCACTGACAACCAAGTAACACTAAGGGTAAAAGAAAACTAACTGTAAAGCAATGCATACATGTAGATTTAATAACAACTACATGACTTTGTACATGAATACACTACTTACGATTACAAACATTATGGTCATATATTTTATGTGATTATGATTATAAACTGATCTTAAGATCCTAAAACTATTAAATTTCCCACTTTCTGTATCTCAAACAACAAAGTCTCCCTTCTAGTCTTTCAAAGGTGCTACTACAAACCTACAAGAGATAAGCCACTTAAGTGCTTCAAGTGTCAAAAGCATAAGGTGTTCAGGTATTTGTGGGGAGGGCATGCTGTTTATTTTTATCTTAAAAGGCTGACAAGTCAAACACTTTGGCTTATGCTTAGTGACACTTTATTACCTTTGTGGAAAATTCATCATGCAGTCATAGCTTCCAATTGTTACTAATCCTGACCAAAAGCTGATTTTCAATATAAATCAAACTCAGCTTTCAGAAAAAGCTGGCTACTGTTTTCAAATGCTAAAAGCTGTTAACATAATCTAAGGCATGTAATCATATCAGATAGTTGTAAAACAAGTCAGTTTACTGCTTGTGAGGAAACAAGTAACAGTCTCATCTAACACTAAAGCAGCAAAGAACATCTTGAAGATTCCAAAACTACAGATAAATCCTTTACAGATCAGATGCAAAACATATGGGTTTAAACAATATTTTGAAAAGGCAATCATTTATTATGTATTGGAAGATAAAGCCTAAGAAAAACACTACAGGTTGGAAAATATTGCAAGAGGTTTTATACTTACTTTTGCTACTGTAAGTATGCGATCCATTGTGGGCACACGAGTGTGCCCCTCCTCAGAAATATTGCCATCAAAACGCGCCAGATCAAAAGGAATCAAGCATATCATGGAGAGCCACAGCAGAAGCATATAACGGGTTTCCCAAGTCTGGAAAAGAATGGTAAAACTGAATATGTACTCCCTTTTCTGCAGTATATTCCAACGAAGTGCCTGATGCACAAACTATCCACTGGCTCCAAGGAACTTCCAGAGTGAGATAGTAAAAACTCTGAACCTGAACACCCTGGAACACCAAAGGAGACAGAACTACAAGCAAATCCAAACAGGAAAACAGTAACAAAATTAACGGACCCTTCCCTCTGAATTGGAAATCCAGACAGGTTTATTTCCTTCCCAAAGGAAAATTACATGTTGCTGTTTTCCTGTTTGCTCCTTCTTCCCTCAGCCCATTTGTGCCTCCAGTCACAAATATGAGAGAAATGGGTTCTTCTCCCTAATTTCTTATCTATTGCTGTCATGGTTTACTGAAAGAACTTTGGATGTGTTTCGTGAGACAGACAGACATGAAGGAACTTTTACAGGCTTTAAAGCAACTACAACAGCAGCAAAGTGATCAGAATTGATAATGTTTATTATGAATTTATTTTAATTTAGAACAGAGATACAGTTATTGTCTTCAGATCCATTATGTGCTACTTGTAATAGATTATGATCTCTCAAAATTAGTCTGCAGTAATAAGCCTTCTGGAATTTTTAGCTTTCTTTATTCAAAAACAGAAGAATATGAACTATGGTATGTTGGACTTGATGACCCATATGGATCCTTAAGAAAGGATCCTTATGGGTCCCTTCCAACTCAGGCCATTCTATGATCTCCATCCATGCTTAAAAATTATTTACCTAAATATATTTTTCAAATCAGAATTCTTGCCCAGAACATCCCCAGCCAAATAAGACTTTAAATGAGGACATACAAGGAACTGAGGGCACACTGTTTCTCAAACTGCAAACAGGTAGGAAAAAACCCTGAAATTCTAGAGTTATTTTTCATACTCAATGTATTATCAAAAAGCAAACATTTCTCATGCCATAACTGTGCCACTTTCTCACCTCCCTCCTTTCAAAAGAAAAGCTGAAGAAAAACAAAACAAAAATCAAAAAAATCCACAGATCTGAAGATAAATGTTCAGGGATTGGGGAAGAAAAAAACGTTTTTTGAAATTAAACAAGGAAAATGAACTATCATCTTCATTTCCTCATCAAAATAGAAGTTCTCGTACCAACTTTGACAAAACCCCAGGGTTTTAAAACCAACCTCTTAACTTAAAGAGGGATAAATACATAAAACTTAAATACTCCATTTCCTGTGATTTTACTTTTATGACTCCCAAGGTAAATTAACATGACCCTTAATGATTTGCATAGCAGAAAGAGGATTTTTCAGTTACTCCTTTTACAAGTTCAGTATCCTTCACTGCCTTTCTTACTACTGTTGTTTCAATTAATTTGTTCCCCTATATGAATGGTTAGAGATTTTACTTGCACCTCTACAACCATGACTTTTAAATCCTCAGAACATGTTCCATGAAACAAAAACATAAAACCTCTTCTTCAATACTGAATTTCTCTTCTGACAAGATGACTATCACACTATATCACAGAACAGCTTGGGTTGGAAGGGACCTTAAAGCTCATCCAGTTCCAACCCCTGCCATGGGCAGGGACACCTTCCACTAGAGCAGGGTGCTGCAAGAGCCATCCAACCTGGCCTTGAACACTGCCAGGGATGGGGCAGCCACAGCTTCTCTCTGGGCACCCTGAGCCTGCACCTCACCACCCTCAGAATAAAGAACTTCCTAATAGCTCATCTAAATCTACCCTCTTTCAGCTTGAAGCCATTCCCCCTTGTCCTATCACTAAAACCCAGATGGTTCAGTTAACACTGGACAGGGTGTATCACTCCTTTATACACTTTCTTCGATTTTCTTAACACTGCTCATCAGCTTTTTCTGCTGGAGACACAGAAGTTAAACAAAAAGTAAAGCAAGTTCTTACCTCAGGATCTTTTGGATTCTGGTCTACAAGCATATCCAAAACAGGCTGTAGATCACGAACTTCATGAGGAAACAGTGGGAGGAAAACTTTGTACCCTCTCACCTGTAACAGAAAGTTTCAAAACTTAATCAAGTGCTGAGGAAAAGTAAAATACCCTTTAAGGAGCTTCTTGTATATGAACCTCATGTAGTATGAATGTAGGTTATGAATTAAGGTCTTAAATACCTTGAGGTTTTTGCATTTTACAAACTTATTAAGAATTACAAGATTGCTAATACTTTAACTTGAAACCAAGGGGCCGCTGGGAGACTGCCTAGTCCAACTCTCCTGCCAAAGCATAGTAACCCAGCGTAGGCTGCCCAGGACTATGTCCAGTAGGGTATTCAGCATCTCTAGGGATGGAGATACCCCAACTTCCCTAAGCAATCCACGGCAGTGTTCAGTCCTCACAGTCAAAACATGTTTTCACATGCTTAGATGGAAATTCCACAATCCATCCAATTCTTCATCGTATTTTACCGTTCCTTTTAACATTATGATTCTGGTTTTGCCACTCAGTACCTCAATGTCTGCAATTCTTTATAGGCTTTTTTTTTTTTTTTTTTTGCATGCAGACCTTGATTTTTACCACTGTGGATCATTAAATAACATAAATTATCAGGAAAAATGATAAAAAAAGAAGAACTACTCTCTCATAGTACTTATTTATTTTACTATTTTTGAAAGTGTAGATTTTTTTTATTTAAATTACAAATAATATATTGAAAACAAATATTTCAGTTACATTTGGGTTTTTTACCTTCGTAATGATGTAAAGAAATCTAAAAGCCAGGTGAACAAGTTGGGGAGGAGATCTGTTGTCCCGTACTATATCCAACAATAAAGTCATCATCCACTCTAATGAAAGGGAAGGGGAAAAGTTAGACTACATGCAGTTAGCTTACAGTTTCTCATACTTCTAATAACAAAGAGAGTGTTATAAGTAATAAGTGTTATAAATAACATAATATGAACCACAGCAATCTTGTAACACAAATATGGACCTTCTAGTTTAACAGATTTTTAAGTATATACATAAAAAAATATTTAAAGATGACGTTCGTACCTAAGTGACGATCCAACAGGTGAGGTTGCTCCTGGTACTTGTCCATTATACCTGAAAAGGAAGATATCTGTAATAAACTAGGCAAAATAAAGGCTCTCACACGCATTAATTGCGAGATACACCCCAATTCTATCCAGCTTTAGCTTAAGATTTCTGTATCCTTGAGCTAGGTGCTGCCATCACCTGTAAGCAAGGTCAAAAAGTAAGAACACTACAAAGAAATAACTATACAAATGCAGTTTGTGCCCTTCCATAGTCCAATCATTTGCCTACACTGAACCAAAAAGTCTCTCAAACTACCGTGAACAAAGCTCACGGCACTCAGCTTGCTGCTGTCCTTCACTGCAGAGCTCCTTGTACCTCTCCTTTCCTAAGCATCACTTGCCAGCACACTGTTTCTGGTGTTTGCAGAATTCACTGAGGGAACTCTGCAAACAGAGGGCAATACTGAACCACTATAGACTACAGCTGCTCCAGATGTACCAGCTTTACACTGGACTCCTATCTACACACGACCAGAACACTGCTTCACACCTTTCTGCCGTGCTTTTCACATCTTCTTCATTAACGTATGGAATCCCACTTACTTTTACACACTTTTCTACTTGTTGGCATGTCAAATTACTGGTTGTCTTTAAAAACACAGACCAAGATACCTAAACATCAAGAACTGGAGTAGCATGACTCTTTTCTAACCCTGAGTTTAACACAGCCATGGGGAAATTCTCCCTGGACACACTGGGCTTCACCACAAGGCTATCTCTCCTCCCATGCCTGGAACGTGTTTAAAGACATAGTTCTACCACTGAGGATGCGTACTGAAACAGGGTATGGGCACCATAAAATTCTTATCTCTTTCTTTTGAGCTACCTTACTATAGCAGGAAAAAACCCAACACAGTACTACTTTGAAAGTGAAGATGCACTTCACAATCCTCAGAACCAGTTTTTCATTTTGAAATAGAACAGAGGAAATTACTCGGCAAAGAACAAAGAATCCTTGATAAACTTTAACCTGGACGAACATAAACTGCAGCTATTACTATCTGTGCTCCTCGAGACTTTTCACATTACTTTATCTTGCTGCAGTAATATGTTACTTTCATTTTGGGAACTGACTTAAGGAAAGACAAACTGAATACGGAAAAAAACAAACAACAAAACAAAACAAGAACAACTTGCCACAGTTTTTAGAAACAAAGGCATTTCTATTTACACACAGAATCAATAAAAAGCAACTGCAGAAACAAGAGCTGGATTTCAGAAGAGATCATCAGCTTAATCAGTATTGCACTGGAAATGACAGGGTCATTGTAGATAGTTGGTCAGCAAATAGCTTTTTAGTTAGAAAACTAAAATACTTCCTTACCTTTCCTTTTCCTGCATTTATGTTTCTCACAGCTTCACTCCCTATCCCTATTCTCCATTTGTCACGTCAACACTTAGATTTAAGATATAGCTCATATTCAACAGTGCTGCAGTTGTCCAGTGGATGACACTGCACAACCACTTTAATGGTATCCTTGGCAGGTATTTGTGCAATTCTATCCAGATACCACAGTGCTGCCTTCTATCATGAGGGAAGCCTGAGCTCGTAATCATCAATAACTCCCTATTAGTAGTTAATGATACCTTGTCCTGGGTTCAACTATAACGGTTATTTTTCTCCTTTTCAGTAGCTGGTCCAGTGCTGTGTTTTCGACTTTAGTCAGAGAACAACGCTGCTAACACCAATGTTTTCAGTTGCTCCTCAGTAATGCTTACTCTGATCAAGGACTTTTTCAGTCTCATGCTCTGCCAGCAAGGAGGGGCACGGGAAGCCGGGAGGAAGCAGAGCCAGTACACCTGACCCAAACTAGCCAAATGGGTATTCCATACCACAGCACCTCATGCCCAGTATAGAAACTGGGGGCAGTTACCTGAAAGGCCCAGATCACTGCTCAGGTCAGGCTGGGTATCAGTTGGCAGGTGCTGAGCAACTGTATTCTCTCCCCTTGTTATTTCCCTTATCATTATTATTACTGGTAGTAGGAGTAGTGGTTTTGTGTTATACCTTAGTTACTGGACTGTTCTTATCTCAAGCTGTGGAATTTATATTCTTCCAATTCTCCTCCCCATCCTTCCTGGAGCAGGAGGGAAGAGGGGAGTGAGCGAGCGGCTGCATCATTCTGAGTTACCAGCTGGGCTTAAACCATGACATACCTTAAGCTGCAAATGACAGAATCAGTGAATACAAGAAATTCCATCAACACTTCCAACAACAGCTCTAAAGCAGATGTGGAATTTACCAGCAAATCCCTTGTCTTTCCAAATTGTTTTCCCAAATCACAGTCCAGCAATCTAAAATAAATCCCTAAATCTACACGCTGAAGAGAATTAACTGGAAAAAAAATTCTTCAAATGCTGTTATTTAAATACATAAATAAATAAATAAAAGTTCCAAATTTTTCCTACAAAATCATGGTTGCAGATTAAATGCTCTGCCTGTCATGGCTTAAACCCAACTGGTAACTCAGCTCCACGCAGCCATGCACTCACCTCCATCTCCCCTTCCACCCCCAGATGGGATGAAGAGGAGAATCAAAAGAATGTAATCCCCATGGGTTGAGACAAGAACAGCCCAATAACTAAAGTACAATACAATACTACTAATAACAAAAACGATAAGAGAAACGATAAGAGGAGAGAACATAAAACTAAAAGGGGAAAGAAAAAAAATTCAACAATAAACAGCAGTGATGCACAACACAATTGCTCACCACCTGCTGACCGATACCCAGCCTGACCCGAGCAGCAACCAGTCCCTTCCAGGTAACTCCCCTCCATTTTATAACCTGGCCATGATGTGCTGTGGTATGGAATACTCCTTTGGCTAGTTTGGGTCAGGTGTCTTGTCTCTGCTCTCTCCTGGCTTCTTGTGCCCCTCTTCACTGACAGAGCATGAGAGACTGCAAAGTTCTTGATCAGGGTAAGCACAACTGAGCAACAACTAAAACATCAGTGTGTTACCAGCATTATTCTCAGACTAAAGCCAAAACACAGCACTGCACCAGATAATAGGAAGGACAAAAATAACTGTTACAGTTGAACCCAGGACACTTCCGAACTTCTAACAGTCCACCAAAAAAATGAGCAACATATGTTTTTGCAAATGCTTCAGACACCTGAGTTAAAATCCACTGTAAGTGATGATCTCTGCCTTATCTGCACACAGATTATTCCTTAAGCTTCAACACAATATCCCACACGTTTAACCTGTCACCATATTTGGGACAGTTTGCCCAAATGAGAACGAATTATCAAAAGATCAAATGGTACCTTACAACACTAAATACTATAACAACGTATTGACCAACATACTTGTTACCTATCAGTTTTATGTATATTAACACTGAATTGAATGGACAATGATGTGCATGCAGAAAGTTCATAAATACAATTTAAACACCCAGAGACATACACATGATATGGAAGACAGAGAAGTATAGCAAGGTGATTGGGTGGAGATGATGATGGCCTTTCAGATACAGATTTCTTCAATAATGGCTTCTCTATCCCATCAAAGTCAATCATTTCACCTGTGATACCGAACAATCAACACAGATGCGAATGCTCTTGCTACTTCTTTCTGAACAGTTGCATGCTCATCATTAACCTCCTCAGTACAGTTACGGCAACCAAGTACAATACTACTGAGTAACTTCTGCAGAGTCAGATTTCCAAATTTAGGGCTTTCTGGTTTACTGTCTCTTTTTGTCCAAAATGCAGACACTGGATCAATATTTTGACTGCAAGTTTTCTGGTTCTTTTGCAATTTCACCATTTTTGCAAAAGTACTTGCAAAACGTCACTTCACTTAATTCAGCTTGTAAATACAAGAAACTTGGAATGAACTGTGAATCACCTGGTCAGAATATTGGATCCAATACACAGATGTGCATTGTAACAGGCTGATAACAAAGGCCCTGGTACATGTACCTAATTACACACATTATGTTCAGCTGAGGTCTAGAAGCAGAATCGCTTTCATGATATGGCACAAAAGCTCAGTTACTAAAGTCAGATCCAAGGTGCTCTCTATCAGAAATAATTACATGATCTCTATGGATTCAGCTGGCCTTCATATTTCCTATGAAACAGAAAGGAAAAATATTAAATTATCCCTTTAAAGCTCAAAATGTATGCATTTTTAACAAGTGATTAGGTACAAAAATGGCTTGACAAAAAATTTAACTACGTTATTATCTCAATTTGAATGGAAAACTGGAAGCTAAACATGGGTCAGAATTCAGATTTCTTAAATGTGAAACCTAGGTTTTTATTTACAGTAGTTAAATTGTGGAATACACACCTGGCACACAAAATGAGTAAAAAATAAACCTAAACTACCTGTTGATAAAGTTCCAGCACTACTCCTAACCCAAAATCTGTTTCAGTCCTTCTGGGGTACCAAATTCCTTTAACCAATGCAGGAAGATGCTCCCTTTGGATGCTGTGCTTACCTACAAATTTTTCCACTATCGATTCCCGAGTCACCAGGTCTCTGAAGGCTCCCTTCAGGTTACCGATGAGCCCCCGGACCTCCTGGCTCTCTGTGAAGCTCTCCAGGATGCTTCTTGTGGTGATGACACTCGCCTCCTGGTTCTTGTCTTCCTCTGGCTCCGACCCCATTCCATCCATCTCGCCCAAAGCCATGTCCGCCGCCGGCCGTCACCGCTGCCTCCCAAAGCTGGGCAGAGCAAGAGCCGGTCAATGCACCAGAGCCCACCCCTGCCCTCTGCCGTCCCTCCCTCAGGCGACACCGCCGCTCCCCACACATGGCCCACGACAGCCCCGCCCGCCGCCATGCGGCCCACCGCGCCCCTCCCGGGCACAGCGGAGGCCCGGGCCAGCCCAGCCCTACCGCGCCTCCTTACGCTCTCGGGGACCACGAAGACGCCGACGGCAGCACCGGGGAGTGCGAAGGACGCGCTTACCCCCACGCCGCCTCAGACCCGACCCCGCCCGGCCGCGCATTACCCTGGCAACCGTAGCGGCGCTGCCCGCAACCTGCCCGCGCTGCCCGGCACAGCCTCGCTCCTACGGGGCGCCGCGCGGGACCAAAGGGTGCAGGGGCGGCTGCGCGCCCGCGCGAGACCACGCCTCCCAACCGCCGAGCGGACGGCTGAGGGGAGGCTGAGGAGGGGCTAAGGAGAAGGGCTGAGGGGAAAGCCTGAGGGAAAGGGCTAGGTTCCTTGGGGACGGCCGGCATTTCTCAGTGTTTATTGCGGATCCTGCGAGCTGCCGGCCCGGACAGGCCTGGTTTACGCTTCTTCAGCGGGCTGGGGAACGTCCCCCTCCATCTCTGCTCTACCTTGTTCTGGCTGCGAATGCTCCTGCACGCCATCGAGCCCGCTCCTGACACCAGGAGGAACCGTCCTGAATCCGTCTCCCAGATCAGCTTGCGTAGGTTGCAAAAGGCGTTTGGAAGGCAAGTGGATTACGCCGTTATCCGTAACCATGTTAATTTCGTACCCTATCCATACCAAAACATCAAATGCCATGGTTAGTATCGTAACTTATTATCTAAATCTCTTGAAATTCTGGAAACACCTCATTATCTCATTCCTTAACATTCTGGAAACAAAGTTTGAGTGCTGCAAACTACAACTGCAGCAAAAAAGGGAAGGGAATTAAGTGGGCAAACTAACACCAAGTGTCTGTCCCCTCACTGCAGTTAATGGTCTCACACCAGACTCTTTCCCGTCAGGAAGCTGTTTTGTCATACTTCAGCCCAAAGCACAGAACATGGCCCGCTCTTCCCACACACTTTTCCCCTCGCTACTGGGTATTTTACCTGGTAACAGCACTACTTCTCCACTTGGCTCTTGACACATCCCCAACACTAGGAAGCTAAAGTTGGGCTGTAAAGTAGGCATGAACTAAGTCACCTCAGTTATCTTTTCACTTAATAGAAAATAAACCTGGAAGATCAGACCAGCTAACAAACTGAGTGCTCAGGTTGAGATGAGCCACCTTCTGAGGCATGCATTTCACCCTTAATTATAAAGGAAACTAAGAGAAACACTTAAATCTGGTCAGGATGTTAGGGCTGGAAACTTCTCTTGCCCAGTATCCAGCAACTCCATCCACACCCAAATCTCCTATCTTCAGGCTCAAATTTGTTAAAGCAAACCACAGTCACAAAAAGCAGGCACACCAAGCATCTAGCTTCTGCAAGCCAAGTATTTTATTTGAGAAGGAGCCTAAGTTCACATGTGCTTTCCAATGTAATACATGTATCTTTGTTAACATTAATACTAGTATGCATGCACTTTGCTGTTTGCTCAGACCTAGATCCAGCTGTCAGCTATGAATTCAGCTGTGTTCTAACTCCACTACTCCACTTTTCCACTGTTATAATTGTATTAAGAGGTATAACCACACAATGACAACTTGCCATAATAGCCCAAATTCAAAGGAAGTACGAAATTTTAACTATTTGTATTACATTTACAGAGAACAAAATGCATTTTTAAAACATTCGTATCAATCACAACAATATAACGTTAAATTTCATGAAATCTTTATAGCATAGCCATTTTAAAGCTGATGAACAGCTAAACATACTTGTACATTTTTGTTTAAGTATTAGTCATGACAACTGCCTGAAGCCTAAATAATGTGAGTTCAGTCATTGTGACTCACATCCTCTGATTCACATAAACATTTGTTGGACTGTACTTACATTTACTTTCTTTATCACTTTCTTCTATTAAAAAATACATGGATTTGCTAATGTACTCTAGCTCACATTGTATGCCAGTATCTTTGGTGCACATCTCCCAAATTCTCACTGCCTATGTTTTCTGCAAAAATAAAGCAATTAGGAATATTAAAAAACTTGATAAAGTCATCTTATTTGACACTGTTCCTTCAGTACTACAGCAGCAGCAGATGAGCTTTGCCTACTGTACATTGTTTTCTAAAACTGAAAACACATCAAGCACCAGCCACCACAGCAGCAACAGATGCTTTCTTGTCATCAAAACACTAAATCTCCCTCCCACATTTTGCTATCTTTTTACAAGGTTATTTAAATATGTTACTATCACAGTATAACACATTAAAATATTGTACCAAAACTATGATATGTCATTGTCAAACTTGTTTGGCAACAACCCACTTTCTGACCATACAGGCAATTACCAAGAAACTACAGAGACATTCTTTTTACAAAATACCACTGTAATTTAATTTCTCATAGCAATTAAAAAAAAAGTAAATTACATTAAATTAAAATAAATATTTAAAATGTTATTAATTATATATGCTTGCCAAGTGCAGTCTAAAGGGCCTTGCTACTCTTTAAATCAAAAAGAGAATGTTTTCATTTTTAGATTCACAGAATCAGATTTAAACTGTGGATTAGAACACTTAACATGGAAAAGACAACAGAAGTATAAATGGGAAAAGGGGAGACACAAGGAACTAGTCAGTACTTCCAGCTCCACAGTCCCACAGCAGTAGCTTTCCATAATGAACTGCTGACAGAGGAGCAGCAGAACCAAAATGTGCAACCAACCATGGAACACAGCAGCTAGGAAGAGAGACTCTCTACGGACAGTAAGGTGAAGCTGACTGTCATGCTACTTTTCCAACCTAGTGGAGTCTTCACAAACAAGGCAGTCTTTCCTTCAGCAGGGTATGATTCTGTGCTAGTAAACTAGTAAGTTAGAAATTACACAGTCACTCAACATTTAGTGAGGTTCAAAAGTGTACTTAAGCCTTTTATCTTTCAGGTATTTGACCATCAGCATTAATTCCTAGTTTGGGTTACTTCTGATAAGCAGGGGCTGTTCCTTATTAAGGAACTCTATCAGGATTTCTCAACTTACCTGGTCACTTTAGGAGTTTTTTCATTACATTTAGGGTAGATCCCCTGTACCCCGTCCCAAAATGGTTCCAGTGGTTTATGTAATTAAAGAGCTGATACAATTTGTTTCGTTTCTCAAATCCTGGAGCTTTGGGTATTTTACTGTGATAGGCAGAGAAAAAACAGCTACTAAACCCACCAAACATTCCAGCAATGGCCAGTTCAAATTCTGAATGTCCATAGAAGGAAGCAGGGTCAAAGATAATTGGCCCAGAGTCGTCCTCAGCCACATTTCCTGCCCACAGGTCCCCGTGCAGCAGAGCAGGAACGATTTCTATGTCACAGAACATTTCAGGAATCTTTAGCTGAAAAAGCATGAGTAACACAGAACAATTAAAGAGCTTTAAAGACAATATTAAATAAAAGTACTGTAGTATATAAGAGTCTGAGCTGGTCAAATACTGTCTATTTTCAGTCATGGAGTGATTTTGCAATTAATGACTACAAGCATAAACTTAAACTGCAAGTCAGTAAATGTTCTTGACAGAGCTTAGCAAATCATTTAATTCAGTCTAGCAACAGCATCTACTATTAATGTATTGTTTCTAGGCATGCACAGTATTGGCTGTCACAAGAAAAATCAATTTTAATTAAAAGTTTTCAGTGGTAAAAGGGGCAGCAGTAAACATCTGTAATGATTATCCAGAATTAAGGACCAAATCTAATGCAGAGCTTGCAGAGGAGTACATTCCTGGCTGTTCCGTTAAGTGCTGCTTGAAGCTTGACTTGAACACAGCAGTGAGCTTGGACCAGTTAAAAAAAAAATAAATCAAGAATCTGCCTGAGCAGCAGAATCTTACCTACTTTGTAACACCAAGATCCTAGATGGGATTTAGCATCTTATTATTACTAGCTATATTCTAAGAAATAAATGTCAGTGTCAAATTACAGTTTTAGCTATCTACAAAAAAACCTGAAAGAGCAACCTGAATCCTTTTCAGCTGACAATATTAGGTCTGCTGTGAAGCTAACCCCGTTACTGCTGCTCTTTAAAAGCTATGTAAATCCCTTATAAAAAACACCTTTAAAATTCGCTGACACATATTTCCTAACATTTAAAGAAAAAGATTTAAGACATGGTTCATACTTTTAGCTGTGACCAAAGTTCTCTGGCTTCTCTGTCCCCGTAATCTTTTTCAATCAAATCCATCTGAGCTTGGAGTCGATGGCGAATAAAAAAGGAAGGCCAATCACTCTCCCATTCATTCACCTACAGGATACGATAGAGAGATCTGTCATGAGCAATAGTGGTCAATATTAGTAATAGATAAATATCAAGTTAAAATGCTTGATGCTGACACAATGGCCAAGACGGTATTAGTATGACCTATGCATGACAGAGCCTTGGGTGACATGGTCTAATGTGAGGCACCCCTGCCCATGTCAGGGGGGTGGAAGTAGGTGATCTTAAGGTCCTTTCCAACCCTAACCATTCTGTGATTCTGTTTTGCTGATTGTTCTTTTGGGAGTGATGCTGTCTTCCATGCTTAGGTCAGCTGTCTGTAACATGAGACATAAGTTGAGGTTCTAGCTATTTTCATTTATTCAAATTTTCTTAATGTATTTTACATGGAGAGTTTCTGGTGAGATCATGTCAACTGTTCCATATTATATTCCAAAAGCTTTCTGGCAATGCAAAAGTATTAATTCATTTTTATTGGATAATGTGTTTCTAATTTGTTAAAAAGTTATACTTGAGTTTGAGGTATTGAAAGTTCAGTCAGTTAAATAGTAAAATGAAATGCTCCCATGTGCAGAGGCAGCAACTAACAGATCGATCTCTCAGAGCCCTGTCCAATGTCTTCTGTGTTACATGATGAGGCTGTCTAACAGCAGTGGATTTTGCCAGTTGAGTTCTATGTAGTAGGGGTTTAGAAAAAAATCAAAACCAAGACATGGTATGTGAAGGGATACTTATTTTATGAAGTACTGCCAACTTAAAGAACTACCACATAATTTCAAATGCTTATTCGACCCAGTCTGTGATACACGCATTGTAGCAAGCCACATGCATTGAACAGCCATCATGTCACTGTGCTATCAGTGAAGTAGTGAAAGCAAAACTGTTATTACAAAGGTGAAGAGCAGTGAAACAAGCTTTTTTAGGAGTTTATACACCTATACGAGTACATGTGAGCTTTCACAGACAGGGAGCATACCTGGGCTATATAACCACAGCAAGTGGGTGTATGGAATCCAAATTTATCCACGTACTGAGACTCAGAGTGACCTGCTCCTTTACCTAAGAAACAAAACAAATATTGCCAGTTTTGAGATCCTTACATACTCAAGTTTGCAAAATATGGAACTAAATTTCAGAGAATAGGCATACAAAATAATTTTAAACAGCAAGTTACACTTCTTTCATGGTAAAAACCTTCTCTAAAGATGTAAAGAACTCTCTTAAAATTGAAGATACTGAATGGAAATGGAGGCCAAATTAGTCACAGTTAGTGACTTTTCTTTGAATGAACCAGTTAGACATTCAGGAACAGAGCCAGATACCAGGTTCACAATCTCCTGTTCTGACACTTGAACATGTTATCATTAAACATGGCTTATTTTTGATTCATAGGCTATTTGTAAGCTGGCAGGTAATTTGGCCTTCACTCAGAAATAATGGAAGTCTTGGGAAAGACACAGGTACATACCTGGTGGTTCAGGCTTGAATACTAACAGTAGTGAGAGAATAATTCTTCATATCCCTTCCCTTTTTTTAAATCATTTTATTTATGCCTTAATCCACTTTCCAAAGAATGATGTGTTTTAATGATGTGTTTTCACTGAAGTCAGTAGAAACCAGATCATGACCTTATGTTGCTGAATTACAGTTGCCTCCAAGGAGCAATTGTTGTACATTTTACTACATATTCAAGTTCAAAAATGTAATCCCCAACATCTTTAAAGGGGAACTTAATTATGTGTTTACTAACTGGGACCATCTGCTGAAATAATTTAATTGCCTAAACCAAAAGTAAGAAAAAAAAACAGCAGAGGATTTCTGTAAGGTCAGGAACATTGCAAGAGGTTGATGGTATATGAGGCTGAAAGGTTTTACTGACAAAGAGAACGAGTCCAAATTTTATGTTTGACTTGTGAAACACTATCAAGTCTTAGCACTGTTTCTTACTAAAGTTCAGTATCTGCATGCTTATATACAACAAAGTACATACAAAATGAAGAATCAAAAATAACTTACTTTTGTCAAGGTAAAAATGGTATGTTTAAAAATTATAATAGTAATTCCTGTGTATAATGCACACTTGAGAAGTGTGGCATAAGGACAAGAGGGACAAATCTCATGAGTGTCCAGGCACTGACCTTGTCATTAAACTGATAATGCAATACTGTACTACAGCCAAATTAATTACTTAATTTTTTATTTAGTACATGATACCAATACTATACCAATTGTGTTTCCCTCCTTTCTCAATTTCTCTCCAAGTTTCTGGTTATAAAGATGGAGATCTGCCATCTGCTCTCCAAGCTTTGAACAGTACCTGTAGGATCAAAAAACAAAATAAAAACGAAACAAGACAACTGAACAACATATTACAGGGGAAAAAACACTCAATTAAATATTATCGAGTATATTTCTGACAAGTATAGAACCTTAAACAATTTCACAAGTGCATAAAGAGGAGCAAATGACAACTCTTTAGTTGTAATGGATAATTAAGTGAACATAAGACAAAGCTCTTGCAAGAAAGATAAACAGAACACAAGATTGTAAAAACAGGAGCATAGAGAGCAAAAGGATCAAGTAAACCTCCTTATCAGCTCCACATGAAGCACAGAACATGGTATCTACTTGTGGCCCTCGAACTTTGAGATCAGCCAAATAGCAGTTAAGAATAGTGAGTCTAAAAAGAAGCCACAGACAAGGATTGAGTTGAGGCTGCTTAATGCAGAAGACAGACAAGTGAAAAGCAGTTATAATACTGCACAGATAGCTGAACAGAAGCTGCAAGGATGGAAACTAATTTCTTCTCCATGTCTAGAATGAGTAGAAAATAATGGGTTTACAATTGCAACCAGGAAGATTGAGGTTAAACACTAGAAAATCTTTCATGGGAACAGTGGGGTGATTTGGAAAGGACTGTTTGGGAGGCTGTGGAATTGTTATTCTCCAAATAAAAATAGATAGGTTGGGGAAAAAAAACCCCAAACAAGCAAAAAAAAAAACCACAAAAAACAAAAACACACAAAAAAACCCAAACATAAAACCAACACCAGAAGAGCCTTAGGCATTACTATGTCCCTATAGAGGCCCAGAACAAAGCAGTTAATTCCTGAAAGCCTATATTCAGGAGCTTATGACTAATGGGCTAAACTCAGCCATTATGTCATTCACTTTGGTAGCATTTCTGCACATGTGGACCAGCACATAAGGCTCCAGGCTAGTGATGGCATGCCCATTCTGCTGCAGCTAGAGGATTAGGGAGGAGCAAAGTATGAGGAAGTAGTGTATACACACATGTACATAGGTATATGTATGTATTTTTTTAATATATAGACACAAAAAAAGCATGGATCATAACAGATATAAGCTCTGTCTCTGAGAGAATAGAGATTCTTGTCATAAAGTTTTCTCACTGAAAACATGCCCCCAAAACGTAGTAGAAAGAAAAAGAGACGTCCAGGCGCACCTTTTGAGGCTCTTCATCTTGAGGTATTCCATGACAAACATTGCTCCTCCTCCAGGCAGGTCAATCACTTTGATAGGCTGAGGCACTCTCACAATATTGGTCTTCTGAATAGCTTCCAAACTTGCCATTTCTCCTTCAAACATCTTTCTAGCCTGTCAGGGAATAAGAATATCCTTGGGCTAAACTATGGAAGTCTGCAACAAGTACTTTGGAAAAAATAGCCCTGTTTATTAAGTTACAAGGAGATGAATTATCTTGGATAAAAAATGTAGCTACAGCAAGCTTTCACTCCACACAGGGAGACTTGAGCTTCTTAATTCTTTTTTTCCCCAAATTCATTCCAATGTAGTAGAATACATCACATTTCACCATGATTTCCAGTTGCATATGGAGATACCAAACTACAGAGACTAACAGTACCTGTGAGGGTAACACCCAAGACCACTTTCTTTAAAACCACAGATAACCACTATAAAATGAGGTCAAAGACTGAATCCTTCATCTGGTTCCCCTCTCCATGTAAGTCAATGGCCACTAGGTGGAGAGATGGCAGTACAAATACTAAGCCTGTACTCCCTGCTTTTGAGATAAATATGCTCTTCCTCACAGCAGTTTTAGTATTGTTTTTATATTGATAAAACAAATTGTGGTGTTATAAAATCAATTCAGTATTCATTTAGTAATAGGAAAGTGAAGAACTTGGCCTTAAAAATTGCAAGAATCTTACTGGTAGATATAAAGAAAGCAATGGGGAAGGTTGAAACCCTGCAGCTTTAAACATAAAGCATGGGTTTTAGCACTGGCACCCTGTTCCCTCCCTCCCACTATTCCCAACTGAAACACAAAAAGGAATGCAGTGAATGCAAACTCAGCTCTAGGCTTTTCCAGATTCTAAGTGCTACAACAACAGCTCTGTACTTTGCCTCCTTTTACATGTTGCAATGCCAATTCCTGTTGTTGAGGGTTATCACATTGCATTCCATCTCATTCTGCATTAACCAAACCTATTGCACATTAATATTTCACATAAAATAGACAGCAACTTTTAAAAGAAATGAAAACTGGAATAATTCAAAGTCAGCCTGAAAATGCAGAACTCTAAATCATTAACAGTCAGGCACTTTTAAAATAAAAAGATCTCTACATGCAGTAATATTAGTAGTTAAATATCTGCATTAACCTGAGATTTATGGTTGACTTTAACAAATACTCGTCCACTGTCAGTTTCATAGGCTTGGCCTTGGCTAATGTATCCTCCTCCCGAGCTTCCAAATGCCTTCAGGACGGATGTTTTCAATTCTGTCTTCAGGATCTTTTCCATGGTCGTTTTCAGACTGCTGCAGCTGCTTTCTGCTAAATCCACTGCGAAACAGGATAAGGTTTGGGTCCTTCTTTCACTGTCACTCAGCTGTGAGGTAGGAAGGGCTGCCCACCAAATAAAACAAACCAGCAGCCAAAGGAAAAAAACAAAAGGCAAATGCAGAGATAATGTTTCAAAATGCTCTTCCCCGTGGGCTGTAATTACATGAAAAATAAAAGTATTTAGAAATACTTGCTAGAATAAATCGGGGAGGTGTGTCCTGGGTCCTCTCGCGACTGTGCTGAGAGCTGCTGGTATTTGTAGTTTGGACCCGTTTTTCTTTTTTAAGCTCTCTGCTCGCACTGGGGAGGCACTGCTAAACCAAGCCACTAGAGGGAGGCTCAACGCAACAATATAAATTACGCACTTGTGCTGTTCTGTGGGTATTTACAACATGAAAAATGTTCCAGCCCATAAGGGTGTAAGTTCAGTCACCAGAAATATGTGCAAAGGTTGGTGGGTATTTTCTCTGGTAGTACTTGCTTTGTGTGAAGTGGAGTTTTGTTGTCATCACAGAGATCTTTAGAATGCTTTCCCTTCTTGGGACAGAATTCCATCTCTTGCAAGAAACAGTCAAAAGATTTTTATTGCCTGAAAGCATCCTCAAGTCAGTGATATAGCAAAGTGCTCAGGGCTGAACATTATCTGGTGAAAATTCACAGGAAAAGCATCAAGCTGGTAATAAAGAAGTTTAGACACTGTTCCTATATACTTCTCCAGATTTAACATGATCTTTAGACTTCATTTCACCTTTTCATCTCCTTTCACAACCTAACACACAGAAATAAGATCCCTTATGTACTACTGAATTTAATCAATTCCTGCTTGCAAAATGCGCTGACACCTTCAGTTATATGTCAAACCTTTAAAACATGTTACCATAAACTTTGAAAACATGCTGCAACCCAGACACTGCAGTATTTGCTTTAATGTGCCTTCATAAAGACAACCTTTTTGGTTTGATGACTGACTCCTGGCACATTCCAACCCATGGGGAAGGCTGTTCTTGGAGCAGCAATGCCTACCACCACCTCTGCTGGGAATTTCTGAATTCTGTTACCACTGTTGCACTATCCATCTTCATCCACAATATTACTACTGAATGCAACATTTTTGCAGTCTAGGATGCCATGGACTGCTTTTTCCGAGCTCAAGATCGGAGCATCCCGACACGTAGGAAGTCGAGGAAGAGGGTCAGGAGACCTGCGTGGTTAAATAGGGAATTGCTCGGTATGCTCAAGTGGAAGAGGAGAGTTTACAGGTCATGGAAAGAAGGGCTGGCCACTTGGGAAGAATATAAGGCTGCTGCTAGAGGATGTAGGAAAGCTGCTAGGATGGCTAAGGCCTCCTTGGAATTAAAGCTGGCGAGAGGGATCAAGGACAGCAGAAAGAGCTTTTTCAAATACATGGCAGGTAAAACTAACACCAGAGGCAATGTAGGCCCGCTGATGAACGGGACGGGTGCCCTGGTGACAGAAGATACAGAGATGGCAGAGTTACTGAATGACTTCTTTGTCTCTGTCTACTCTGCTGGAGGCAATCCTGAAGAGCCCTGTACCGCTGAGACCCCGGATGAAGATAGGTCAACGGAGCGGTCTGCCTTAGTCGATGAGGAATGGGTTAAAGACCAGTTGAGCAATCTGGATATCCATAAATCCATGGGTCCAGATGGGATGCACCCGCGGGTGCTGAGGGAACTGGCTGAGGTCATTGCTAGACCGCTCTCCATCATCTTTACCAAGTCTTGGGAAACGGGAGAGGTGCCTGAGGACTGGAGGAAAGCAAATGTCACTCCTGTCTTCAAAAAGGGCAAGAAGGAGGACCCGGGTAACTATAGACCGGTTAGCCTCACCTCCGTTCCTGGGAAAGTGATGGAACACCTTATCCTTGGTGCCATCTTAAGGCATATCAAGGATAAGAGGGTTATGAGGGGCAGTCAACATGGCTTCACCAAGGGGAAGTCGTGCTTGACCAATCTTTTAGCCTTTTATGAGGAAATAACGCGGTGGATGGATGATGGTAGAGCGGTGGATGTGGTCTACCTCGACTTCAGCAAAGCGTTTGACACGGTCTCCCACAGCATCCTTGCGGCTAAATTGAGGAAGTGTGGTCTGGATGATCGGGTAGTGAGGTGGACTGTGAACTGGCTGAAGGAGAGAAGCCAGAGAGTTGTAGTCTATGGGGCGGAGTCTAGTTGGAGGCCTGTATCTAGTGGAGTGCCTCAAGGGTCGGTACTGGGACCAGTATTATTTAATATATTCATTAACGATTTAGATGAGGGAATTGAGTGTACTATCAGCAAGTTTGCTGATGACACTAAGCTGGGAGGGGTGGCCGACACGCCAGAAGGCTGTGCTGCCATCCAGAGGGACCTGGACAGGCTGGAGAGCTGGGCGGGGAATAACTTGATGAAATATAACAAGGGAAAGTGTAGAGTCCTGCATCTGGGCAGGAACAACCCCAGGTTCCAGTATAGGCTGGGGAACGACCTGTTAGAGAGCAGTGTAGGGGAGAGGGACCTGGGGGTCCTGGTGGACGACAGGGTGACCATGAGCCGACACTGTGCCCTTGTGGCCAAGAAGGCCAATGGCATCCTGGGGTGTATTAGAAGGGGGGTGGTTAGTAGGTCGAGAGAGGTCCTCCTTCCCCTCTACTCTGCCCTGGTGAGACCTCATCTGGAATATTGTGTCCAGTTCTGGGGCCCTCAGTTTAAAAAGGACAGGGACCTGCTGGAGAGAGTCCAGCGCAGGGCAACTAAGATGATTAAGGGAGTGGAGCATCTCCCTTATGAGGAAAGACTGAGGGAGCTGGGTCTCTACAGTTTGGAGAAGAGGAGATTGAGGGGTGACCTTATTAGTGTATATAAATATATAAAGGGGGAGTGTCACGAGGATGGAGCCAGGCTCTTCTCAGTGGCAAACAATGAAAGGACAAGGGGTAATGGATACAAATTGGAGCACAAGAGGTTCCACTTAAACCTGAGAAGAAACTTCTTCTCAGTGAGGGTGACGGAACACTGGAACAGGCTGCCCAGGGAGGTTGTGGAATCTCCTTCTTTGGAGACATTCAAGACCCGCCTGGACACGTTCCTGTGTAACCTTATCTAGGTGTTCCTGCTCCGGCAGGGGGATTGGACTAGATGATCTTTTGAGGTCCCTTCCAATCTCTAACCTACTGTGATACTGTGATACTGTGACTTCTCTCTTACAGCTTCCACTGAAGACACCAATAGTTACTGACTGCAACATTTCTTCCAACATTCTTCTAATTTTGTTTTTGGTTAAAACAGAAACAGGACTGTATTAATCCAAATATATTGCATCACTTACATAGCAGCCAATAGACAGGAAAGCCTTGTTTGCTTCCACACTGGATCTGTATTTCACAGGTGACAGGCCTGGTTTCCTAACATTTTTGTTCCAGTCAAGCAACTTCAAACAGTATCATTCCAAACACTAGAAGGAGAACAACTCCAGAGCATCCCAGATTGGCTGGAAGGAACAAAGGGCCACAAAACCAAGCGGCACTGGTTCAGCACCACGGCTAGATCCCCAAAGAAACCTCAACTGCACTGGTGAGGTGTGAGGAGATGGCATGGGTTAAATATATATACAGGATTATTCATCTGAGTGTTGTCAGGCTCCTGGTTTGAGCCCTATCCTCTGGGTTATGCTGGTAGTGGAGCTTGTAACTGTTCAGTTTCCCAGCTATTTTCTTCTTTCGCACACAACTGCTTCTAATATGTGTTTTCCAAGACTGTCCAGAAGACAGATACCCCCCTGCATACAAATGAAGAAAAATATTGTTTTCATGTTCTTTGGGAGTCACAGCATCTGAAGAATCACAGGAAAACAAAGAAGCTACATTAAGCTAAGAGCAAGAAAAGCCCTTCTATCATAAAAACCTCCCTTCCTCTGACAGAAGTTACTGTTCCTCAGTAAAGAACTAACCAAGGACAAATAATTTAAAGCTCCTTTAATGCTATAGATCTGACCTGCAGCATAACTGCAGAGGCTGTAGCTCTGTATACCACCATGTCATGGGAGATTTCAGTGAATTATTTTGAGATTTCATTGAAAAATGTGTTGAAAAGTAACTGAATATGATTTTGCAAAGACAAATAAGAAAGCTATTGTGAGTCTGGTGTGGCTTAAGTTACCAGAAATACATTTCCCCTTTAAATCTGTCACAATCAGCACAGGACAAGCTAATTATGTATCACTTCCTGCCTGCTTTTACTTCTGCTAGAACAGTCCAGCATCATTTAGTATCACCAGATCTATTTTGGAACAGCAGCCAAGATGAAAAGCAGTGCCACATTCATCCCTGCAGGCAGTTTGTGCAGATGGCAGCAGTCCATGACAATGAAAATGAATGAATAACACTGAAATGTAGGGTACAGAGGAACTATGGGCGATTCAGCAAAACTACAGGTTCTTGCAGAGAGATTCAAACTGGATGTATTTTCACACTTAGGACAGTCAAGCCTTGCAGAGTTGGTGTCATGGTTTAAGCCCAGCCGGTAACTCAGAACCACACAGCCGCTCCCTCATTCCCAGCCTTTTTTCCCCCTGCTCCCAGAAGGATGGGGAGGAGAATCGAAAGAATGTAAATCCCACAGGCTGAGATAAGAACAGTTCAGTAACTAAGGTATAACAAAAAACGCCTACTACCACCACCAATAATAATAATGATAAGGGAAATAACAAGGGGAGAGACTATAAAACTGAAAGGGGAAAAGCACAAGCGATGCACAATGCAATTGCTCACCACCTGCTGACCTATACCCAGCCGGACCTGAGAAGCGATCTGGGCCTTCCAGGTAACTCCCCCCGGTTTATATACTGAGCATACTTCATCCTTTTGCCTTGTCCAAACAGGAACAGAAAGTCAGCAAAATGATGATACAAAAGCAGAAATGTGGAATGAGAGCATGGGTACAAGGAAACACGCCTGCCAGATTTAGAATATACAGAGGGAGCGAAGAGGGACAGATGAGAAGGAAAAGCAGGACACATTAGCTTTAAACCACAAAATGAAACAAAGAATAACAAAGGCATGGCTAAAACACATAATGAAACAGAATGATCAAAGAGGACAATTCAAAGAGCAGTGAGAACTGTCCAATATGTAAGAAAAAAAAAAGAACAAACAAAAGCTACCTGGTAGAACTGCAGCAATTTCTTCCTAAGGGTTCAGCAGCAGCCTGCCTTCGGAAGAGAAGGTTCCATCCCCTAATTGACCTGCTGCCTATCAGAAAGTCAAATGAAGGGATCCATGGCACAGAAGAGCTTGTATTTGCATTCCTCTCTGCCACTTTTAATTGTAGCATGAAATAGCTTTGAAAAAATGAGCGTAATATCCCTTAAAATATAAGTCTAAATACATTTGTTTCTGTTTACAAAACTTGTACAAAACACAGTTCTCTTTCAACCACAAGAATATTTTGATTCAGTTCTATTAGGAAAAGGCGACCTTTGAAGCCTTACCATTTATCACTCAGGTCTATGACTGACAGAAAATCCACCTTCATATCACTTCTCAGCTTCTAATGATAAAAAGTATTTAGGTATTTTAGCAAAATAAACATGTTGATTTGTTGAAGATTTGTAAACAAATTTCTTGGGAAATAACGTCTGTAAACAAATTTGTAAACAAAACTTCTTGTAAACAAATTTCTTGGGAAATAACTTCTGACTTTATCATGAAAGCATATGGAAATAAACAGTGAAGGGGTCTGACTGCTGGCAAAAATTCCCCAGCATCTCTCCAGTCAGCTGCGCTAACTGGTGTTACGTTTGGGTGACTGGGATAAGGATATAGGCATGGACAGAACATTTCATCAACAACCACCAAACAACTGGTACAGTACATCAAGTTTGAAGGCAGATAGGACCTCTAATACCAAAACAACAGAACAACACGTAAATTCTCTTCAGTGACACACTGTTGCAGATTAAAATCCATGACCATGTGCCCATCAACACCTCTGATGATCATAATAATCTAACAAACACAGGACTTTGAACAAGTTGGAGCAGGAAGCTCCCCAAGAGTGAACACAAACTGTAAGGTTTTAATTCAAAGAAGACAACAATAATCAACTGAGAAGCTTTTTATTTAAGCAACAAAGTAAAAGGAAAAGCTACTCTACCAAGCAAGGCTTTCAAACTTTCTGTAGGAAAAGTTAAGCAGCCAGTGAAAAGAGTAGTAGAATTAAGGAAAGTCATATCAAGTGATGGTCTTCTCTTCCAATACTTGCTTCCAATTTGTATAAATAACTGCAAAACCAGCAACTAAAAAACACTCAATATTCTGCTAATACCCAGTGGAAAACATTTTTAGTTAATTAAAGTAATTCCCAAACACTCAAAATGCCCATTAGGAATCATGCATCTGTCTCACCTACCTGATTCGCTTGCATTGAAATATCATGATGAGCCTACATCAAGAACAATACAATTTTAGCATTACCACCTTGCAGGTGCAAGAAATAAGTCTGCAGAGCTGTCCTTAGAGAACTTCTGCTACTGGGGTAGAGCTGCTATTCTGAGAATTAAATCTTAACTTCCTTTGGTTTAATGTCTCTTATCACAAAAGCTACAAAGTGCACTTAGTAGGGACTGAAGAATGATTGCTCATGGCACCTGTAGTCTAAATTACATAAAATGTCTGTGAAGCCTGTACCATGACCACATGGCATTGTCCTGTGGGCAATGTCGATGGTCAAAAAGTACATCTTCTGTTTGTATTAGTGAGAGAAAACATCTTCACAGGATATGTAGACATAAAGTGGCTTACCTGAAAAGACCTTTCAGAATACATACTATTGGAAAAAAGCATAATCCAAAAAAGGAGAGCTAGTTCTGGTGAAAATGAAATTGCTGGAGGTAAGATCCCACTGAACAGCAAGCACAGAACAGCTCACAGGAATGTCATGAGGCACCAAAATGCACGTGCCAGAAAAAATTATCAGCATTTTCACACAGCTTTGTTACAGAACAGGAAGCAGCCTACATCCAATAGAATCACATCAGCATAACAAATAGCGAGTCCAAATCACCTTTCACAGTTGCCATTATGTCATTTTCTTGTTGATTTTCAAAGTATTTTGTTAACATTGTTCTCATGCACATAACTAGACATGAAGAGCTTAAGGAGTCTGAGCAACCTATCATAAAGGTGGAGGGGGAGCAGCAAAAAGCAATGAGCAATGCTCTTCAACGTTCTTAGTCATCTCCTCAGTGTATTATCTGTATAACCTCGCCTAGTCTTGAGCACATAATGCTTTCATGACACCAACAGATCTTTGTGCAACTGAATGAACTCCTTCCTTGGATACTGCCCTCATAAGTTACTCCAAACTATCTTAAAAAGGGATGACTATGTTACACTCACTGGTTCTAGGTCTTTAGCTGTGCAACAAGGTCAAGGGTCTAGTAGATTTTTTTAGTAATACTACTCCTGTAGTTGTACCACAAAGTATGGGGGTTTCCAAGCAACAAAGTATTCTGTTGAAGCTGCAAGTCACTTTATAAGGTTTCTCATAATGTTTAGAGAGGACCCTCTGTACCCTGTACCAAAATGGTTCCAATGGTTCATGTAGTGAAAAAGCTGATACAGCTTTAGGCGCTTCTCAAACCCTGCAGCTTTGGGAATTTTACTGTGATAAGCAGAGTAAAAAGAACTGCTGAAACCACCAAACATTCCAGCTATTGCAAGCTCATACTCTGAATGGCCATAGAAAGAAGCGGGATCGAAGATAATTGGACCAGACTCATCCTCGGCTACATTTCCGCCCCAGAGATCTCCATGCAGAAGAGCAGGAACAATTTCTACATCACAGAACAAACTGGGTATCTTCAGCTGCAGGGGAAGAAAGCAAGACGTGTAAGGACTACATGTTAAGGTGAATGACTGCAGACTTTTATCTGTACAGATGCAAAGCATCAGTTGAAACTTATTACATCAGTTCAAAAAAAAGCATAACTTGAAACAGCAGAGGACCTAGCCAACAGCAATGCTGAGAAAATCAAGAGGATTTCTATTTTTCCTAAAAGCCAGCAGCTGAAGAATAGTCATCTAGATGTTTTCTTAGCAAGAAAATACACGATTTAAAACTGCATTCAGTGCTGTTTTCAGTGCATAATATTGACCAGCTTTAATAAGAACAACCATCACCACCCACTTCATGATTAGAAGGCTCAGGAATATCTCGCCAACCTTGAAGAGATTTATGCAAAGTAGTATACAAATCACTAATACTGCAGTCACTTAACCATGTGCAAACCTTACAGAAGGGAATATGTGCAGAACAGAACTCCTTATATACATTTCTCATTATGACCATGTTACAGAGAATGAGGAATGTGAATCAATCTAGCATTTCCCAAACAGAAAGGCAAAGTGCTATTTGGCACACATTCAGTGTGGGTTATTATCATAACATGCAAAAGCTATTATAACTTAGAATAAAGGGCATTTTAACCCCTAACGCTGAAGTCTCTTACCAACAGAACCTGAAGCATACCAAGAAACAGGAACTTTTGTTTTATGAAAAACAAAATCTAAACAACTGATACGTAGCTACTACTATAGAGATAACTGAGAGAGTTCCTCCTACCTGCAGTTGTGCCCAAAGTTCTCTTGCTTCCCTGTCTCCTGAATTCTTTTCGATCATGTCCATCTGGGGCTGGATTCTTTGCTTGGCAAAGAAAGTCACCCAGTCATTCTGCCACTCATTCACCTGAAGAAACAGGACTGCAGATATTAGTTCTACACCACACAAAAGACAGATTTTCTTCTTTTGCAAATAAAGCTTTTGAGGATTATACAGCCTTTGTGCTGCTACCACCCTGGACAATAAATGCTACCATTTAATGGAATGTTATCTTAAAACACTACATTCCGGGAATAAATAATTTTCCGTAAGTGATAAAACCCAAGAAACTGAAGAGCTGTGAATGCCCGATGCTGCTGGAAGTGCTATCCAAAGCATGACTTTCCCTAGCAGGCTGAAGGCTAAACAATGTTTTTTGATTTTTATGACTCCACAGAAATAAATTTATTTCCATTATAATAATTTTGTTCCTTTGTGTCACTGAAAGGAAAATAAAAACTTAAAATTCTATCAGTCTGATGAAGTACAACCTACCTGTGGAAGATAGCCACAGCAGGTAACTGTATGAAAGCCAAATTGATCCACAAACTGGACTTCCATTTGCCCTTGACCTTTACCTTTCAAACCAAAGACAAAAATCCAATACTAATGACAAGGTTCTGAGTATCTCCAATGCAAATGGACCTTAAAAACTAGGCAAGGGTACAATGCTGCTTCCACTGAGCATCAAACAATTGCACCTAAATACTTTTTTTGTTACAATGGTTGTTGCTGTTAGTTTTCAAGTGTAAATCTTGATGTAAAAGCAGCTTAATTACAATCTCCATAATCATATTTTGAGATAGCATATGTCCCTGCAGAAAATGTGGTTTGGGACCATAAGGGTCCCAAATTAAATAAATAATTTGCTTACAGATCCAAACAGAGCAAAGAAAATAAAACTGAAGACTCCCTGCCTGGGCGTTTCATTCAAATCTATTTTTATAATATCTTCAGTGGAAGAAGACAAACTTAACCTGAAATAACAGAAGCTATTTTAAGTGTTTTGCAGATTCTTATGAACTAGGTTAAATTTGCAAACAGCTGTGTACTGTACCAACTGTGCTCTCTTCTTTCTTCCGCTTCTCTCCAAGTTGCTGGTTATGAAGGTGGAGGTCTGCCAGTTGTGTTCCAAGCTTTGCTGAATGTCTAAGAAACAAAAATATTCTTAGCAACACTGACACAGGAAATGAATCCAGTTCTCAGTATTCCAGGAGTTTGTTGAAAAGATTTAAAAAGCAAGTAAAAAGAACTCTGCATCTCTAATAAAGTACATTTTCAAGATATTCTGGTTATACAAAGATTAATACAGAACAAAATGTACGTACGTGGTCTGACAATACTGTTAAAAGCGAAAGTGAGCAGCAAACATACATTTAATAACAGTGAGAAACTCAATTATAATTTCTGCGCAAAATCACTTGCATATGAACTTTCAGTAAGAGCTCTGTGAGAAGAGCGTGCAGAACCTGGTAAGCTTTGGGGTGGGGTGGGTTTTTTTATTTTGGTGAACTGTCTTGGGGAAATAGAGCCAAACAAAACTTATCTGCTTTATCTGTCTCCTGCTTCTCCTCGCTAAAAGGCCTAAAAGATGGAAGAGTCAGCTGGGCCTTATTTATTTATCTAGTTTTAATAAAAGCTTATCCTCCGCAGTTCAGAAAAGTCTTGCAGTAATTACAAGTCCTCTAACCAGTCACCTCCCATGTTAACAAAAGTATGTTCCTTTTCCTGTCTTTGACCTATCTTTCCCTGTCCTCAAGGCACTGTCACTTAAGGCAAAGTTATTCCTTCATTTGGTCCTGTTAACACAGATTGTAGCTGTCCCCTGAAATCTGTCTGCCAAAGGCTGCACTTGCACACGTTTCACCTCAGTCAGCCCAAAACCAATACTATTTCTGCTCTTTCTCCTGAAGCTCGCTAAGGGCTCCTTCATGAATTAGAAACTCTGCAGATGAGCAGGTTGAATGGTAAGACTTTAAGCTGGCTGTAAAAGTTCTGAGACTGGGATGAGAAATTGGTTGTGCCCACCTACCTAATGGAATCACACATATGTATTCATCATATTTTAATTTACTGAAGGGTTTGCCACAGAGAAGGACCTAAAATTCAAAACTATCAAAATCAAGGTTAGAGTTACAAAAATATTGAAATCAGGATTCATTCATTTGGGGAAGTGCCTCTGCATACTCATGACAAGCAATATTAAACACCGGTTCTTATATCAAAGGCAAGTACACAAAAGAGGTGATCAGGCAGGTAATTTTCCTGATTGTAAAAAGCAGCCTTACTTTAAAAAAATCACCAATTACCTAAAAAAGAAAAAAAAAAAAAAAACTGAGCAAAACCCAAACTCACTTCTTGATGCATGACCAATTTGCTCGGTAAAGCATTATGAAGTATGTTAGAGAGTTCTCTGCTGTACAGTTTCTCAGAATGAAGCTTCACTTGCTTTTAAAAAAAAACAAACATGTTTCTCCTTTTGAAACCAGGTGACTTGATTGCCATAATACTCAACATTTCTGGTTAAAGAATGCAGAGATAATACTGTGGTTTACCTGTTTAAGCCTCTCATTTCCAAATGCTCCATCACAAACAGAGTAGTGCCCCCAGGCACGTCTATAACTTTGATGGGTTTAGGCACTTTTATTGTCTGTGTTTTCAGGATGGCTTCCAAACTTGCCATTTCTCCCTCAAACATTCTTCTGGCCTGCCAAATATTAAAGGAAAGCATTAATCTCCACAAACATCAATCCCAGGTAAACACAGCTTTTCACAAAACCAACCAAGGCTGTCCATGTTAAATAAAAAGCTTCGAGCAAGTGGTTACTCCATTTACAAGTTACAGATAGAGGCACACCACCAGACCTCACAGTAATTTTACCATTATAGAAATTTCACTTCATAAACCAACTCCATGGAAGTGATTTAGGTTCTAACATTGTAATTATAAAAACAGAAAGCCTTTACAACTGAAGGAGTTCAAACTGCATGCACATATAAAAGGTAAGTAGTATTTTGTTCACAGATTATGCAACAAATGTCTAGAAAGTTATGGCCTATATACATCACCAGTTGAGAAACTAGAAGAATGGTACCAACGTTCAGAATCTTCATGACTTTGGTGACAGACTGCTCAGTAATGTAGCTGGTCTTCAAAACAGTTTAATTTGCAATCACAGCATGATTTTCCCTGGCCTATTTCTTTTGCCTCATGGGGAGAAATAAATAAATAAATATCAATGATAGCTGCCAAATGCTTCTTACAGCACTTGCACGCAGAAGCCGTTAGAAGCCAGGCCACTACCAACTGCATTTTCTTTGAAGACATTCTGAATTTAGAACCTATTGCTGCAACTGCAACCACACCAAGCAGAATCTACTCTCTTGAGTTGCTCCACTGTCATCAGTGACACTAATCACATGAAGAAATGCAACTCTAGAAGCCAGGCAAAGATTACTGAAAAAGGGTATGTGGGAAATCTATGCTAAAACTCTGCTAAAGCTAAAAGCAAAAGAATATAATTAATAAAATAGAAACAGCATATTAGCCCTCTAATACTGACACATGAAAAACAAAGGGCAATTTGCAATAGATATTGACTAAAAGTTCCAAAGCCCACAGGCAATAAGGAAAAAGAACTGCTGAATTACACAGCCTCTGGAACAAGCTTTGTTCAGAGGAAATCAGAAAATACTGTATCTTTTCTAAAGCCTCATGCAGGGTTAAAGTCAGCTGTTAACTTTAACACAGTGAAAAATGGTGTTTTCTAAAGAATTCTGTTTTTCTAAAGAAACTGCTGATAAACACCCACTGCTGCACACACAGCATAACGTTATAACACAGTTTGGCAAAGTTTGCTTATGCAGCACTCGGAATCCACACTGAGACAAAAGTATAGAAAATCAAATGATTACTGAATACAAAATCTATCCAGACTTTTTTTTTTCCTCAAGTCCTATCTTGTACCTACCTAGACTGTGTACCTACAAACACCATTAACAAAGGTCTAAGTGGAAAGTCTCTGTTGCTATCAATTCTAACTATTTTCAGTCTAATGCAAAGCAGGATAACCCTTCTGTATGTTCCCGTTTTGCCACCTCAGTGCATCCATGATCAGAAAGCATGGACAAATTTGGAACAGATATGGTTGCATACATGCTTTCAAAAACATCTGTTTGCTGTTAAAGGCAAATACAAATCCTGCTTGCACTTGTGAAGCTGTTTATTTGACGGACACAAGTGTAGAGTACCTTTAAAGTAAATTCCACCTGATCTCTGCTTTGGCAAATAAGGATGCCATATGGGTATGTCACACAGTTGTTATCTCTATCAAATTCAGATACCTACTTCCTAGAGTAGCTGGCACCAAGTAGTGGAAGGACAACGCAGGCAATCATGGACAACAATTCTGAAAAAGCATAATTTCTTGGGAAAACCTCCTTATGTGCAGGGAACTACTGGTTTTGTTACAACAAAGATGCATGCCCTCAGTAGATAATTTTATACCCTCTGGGTTGCTTGACACTTTCACAGCATATGCAGCCACAGCCATGCCACCGCTAGCCCAGGCACAACACACAGCATCACGTCATTGTACCGCATACCCGGGGCATACAGCACTGACACCACTACAACACCCCACCAGAAGTGCTGCTTCCATGGATGCTTCTCACCCCAGCGGCCTTCCCATCCCCG
Organism: Neopsephotus bourkii; assembly: GCF_033783945.1. NCBI lineage: Eukaryota > Metazoa > Chordata > Aves > Psittaciformes > Psittacidae > Neopsephotus > Neopsephotus bourkii. The sequence continues at coordinate 8,328,901 of NW_026902223.1, forward strand.
GGCACTGCCCGTCTCAGACCAGGCCCCATACCCACAGCAGACCCTCACAGGGCGGAAGCCGACCTCTAACCCCACCGCAGGGCAACTCCCTAAGGCCAGCCGGCGAACCTCTCCCCACCAAGAAGGGGCCGGAGGTCAGCCCACCGCGCACCTCCTCAGCGCGGCCCCCACACGCACCGCACTCTCGACCCCTACATCCCCCATACCTCCGCCTTGGCGTTGCTCTTCACGAACACCCGGCCGTGGTCCGTGTCATAGCTCTGGCCCTGGCTGATGCAGCCACCCCCCAAGTGCCCCGTTGGCCGCAGCAACTCAGTGCCCAGCTCCCGCCTCAGCGCTGCCTCCATGCTGCCCGCCGGGCACTGCGAGCTGCTGCGCATGCGCGGCAAACGGCGCGCGGCGGGCGGGGCTGGCAAAATGGCGGCGGAGGCTGAGGTGAAGAGCTTAGCTGGTGGCCTGGGTGTTGCCGTGGGTATAGCCGGCGGTAGGGACTGGGTGAGGGCTTGGTTGTAGGCGTTGGGGAATGACTTGGAAGGAGTCGCCTTTTCCCAGCTGGGGGAGGGAGAAGGAGAAAATCGCTTCTCAGAAACTGATGGGGAGGAGCTGCTGGGCTGCTGCGGCCTGGCCTGAGTGAAGCGGCTGAGGTGACGGAGCCTCTCCTCTGCATTACAACCCACTGCTGGACTCGGGATTGCTCCTTGGCCCAGTGAGGTGGGCAGGATGTTAAATAATGTTGGCCAGAATCCCAGTGCGTTTGGGGCGTGTTTGTACCGCAGAGAGCACATAAAAATGCTTTTATTGGAACTCATTTCCCTGGGGTTTGTGGTGAATTCTTTCCTGCTACAGAATAGATTCAGAGATGCACGTGTCAAGGAAAGATGTCGCACTAGGGCGGTATAACAAAGGCAATGGATAGTAATTTTAAAATACATGGATTTAAGGTGCTTTCCGGTCATTATAAAAGTACATATTTAAATGCATTCTGTTCAACAAGAACAGCTTGCTATTACTGGACACTGGCCTGTGTAGGTCTGAAGTAGATAAGTATGTTCTTTACAGTTTTGCTAGTTATTTAGCAAGGAACTTTGTATTTAAAATCCAGATTTCTAAGTGTAGAAGCTGCAAGAAGTTCCTTCTGATATTATTTTCTTTATTAATAACAGATCGTGTCGTTTCATGTTTTTGCAGTTTCTTTCGACATCTGTGGTCTCACTGGTTACAATCACCAGTTCATCTTAAGTTATTCCTGACTACCTCCCTACTCACTGTACTGATTTGCTTTGCTTGTGTTTCTTTATGAGTATTACACTGCTGCCTGAGCAGTTAAGATACTTATGGATATATATTTGATTTTATATAGTAGTTTACACAAACCACAGTTAGGATGAATTTAGACTTTTTGGTGTGTGCTTTTAAATTTTAAACCAGATTTTTCTTTGGCAATTTCTTTTGGGGCTGTAGTGCAGGAGAGTTACAGCTCAGGGGCCTCTAATAATGCCTGTGCAGCACCAAAATAGCAAGTGGGGAAAAGACTGAAGTTCTTTATTTCTAGAAGTCTATGTACCTTTCAATTTGCAGAGGTCCCATACAGCTTTAATTTTGCATTTATTAATGATCTGAGTTTTGTTCATGTAGAAGCTGTTATTTTGAATTTGGCAGGATTTCTAGATTTATAGCAATCCAGGTACACTTATATGAGTATTTTTGATAGGCCTCTATGGCCATTTCTACAGAGCCTGGGCAAAGCATCAGTGTGCTGTGTTTGCGCCACATTCCACAACCTGTAGGATGTGTTAGACTTCTGAGATGTATCGCACAGTGTGTGTGTGCATGATGTATTTACTTTCTTGGAAAACACTTGATGGGAACATATTGTCAGGAACCAGCGAGTTCCACATCTTGTACACGAAAAACTTCACTTCTCACATTTGTGTCAGAATTGTCAGATTTTGTTTAGTGCATGTACCAGGACTATTCACATAGCAGATTTGTAACGGAATCGGTGCTTATTAGATGTATACATTCATTGTCAGTCTACAAAATCCTTAGCTGACACATGATAGCTGCTGCTTTGGCTTTTAGCCCCTGCAGATCTGTCATGAGTGTGCTCAATCTTGCTTGCAGAATGTTGATTGGATGCTATGTATTATCTTGCCTTTTTGAGTAGCAGAGAAGGGATTTCACTTAATAGTGTTGGCTGTAGAGGCTGTTATAATTTGTGGATGTAAGTGAGAGCCTAAACCCCAAGGACTTGTGTCTTGTTGAGAGACAGGCATAAATTAGTATGGAAATACAAATATGTTTTGTATGCTGGAATGTGTTTTCTGCTACATATTGGCTCTCCTGACTATCTGTATGTAATTAGGCTTAAACCCATGTTGCAAAGGCTGGATTCAGGTGTCTGCAATGGTTGGTGAAGAGTAATTGAGATTATGCTGAGGGAGACTTTAATTCTGCATTTGGAGTTTAGGAATCAGCAGCAGGTGCTGTGGAAATTAATGCTGTCAGTTTTTCTTGCACCTTCTTTCTTCTTCGGAGAGCAAAGGAATAATGTCCATTTGGACACAAAGGATACTTGCTCTCTCATTTTGTAGTTTTTAAAGAACTACAATATTAGGAAGAATTCACACCCCACATTTTTATTAAATGACACTTCTGTAACTTTTGGAAAATTCCATATCCAGTTACTTATTTCATCTTTTGACAAAGCAATAAAAAACAAATCAGAATTTAAGTAGATTAAATGGAGTTGAAATGGAATGAAATGTATGGTTCGGTCTTCAAATACAAAGTTGTAGTAGAATATTCTGTACTCTCAGTAAATAAATTTTTCATGCTGCACTAAAGAATAGCACAGTAAATGTTGTAGGAGTACAGAGCAATTGCCTTTATTTCCCTAGAATTTAATTGGTTTTTACTTCTTTCTGATGACATCTAATCAGATAGGATGTAACAGAAGTTGGCCAAAATTGTAATGTCAAGCTCATTAATTACATGGTGGACAATTAATTACATGGTGATCTGAAGGAGGAAGTGTCAGCTTGCTTTCCAAATTAGAGGTTAAGTCTTCTAGAAGAAACTTGTCAAGACCCACAAGACATTGTATTCCTAAAGACATTGCAGAGCATTCTTTAGCTGGAGCTTTGGGGCTCCCAACTCCTGCAGGCACTGGAGAGAGAGAGAGGATTTGGGAGCTGCTTCTTCACAGATGCCCTTTCCAGCGCAAGTCCCAGCTCCAAGCCCTCCCTAATCCTGCTGCATGCCATCTTTGCCCTTTGTGCCATAGATTGCCGTTCCCCATTTGAAATAAACGCTTGAGTGAAGCCCCAAATGTGCGTACAGAGCACTACATAAAGAAATGTAACCATATGCTGAAGCAGTTCATGCCGTGCAGGTCTTGCCTGCTGTGTGAAGGCAGTGTGTACCACAAAAGGTGGTGTGGGTTGATTATGAGATAATATTTTCTTCCTGCCTCCACTCTTTCCCTCCATGTAGTTTAATTTCTATTCAAAGAGTTTAAAAAGCTTGCAGTCTGTTGTTGGAACCACCCCCTTCCTCTTCCCTCTTGGGGTTCACCAGCAGTATTTATCTAGTTCTAATGCACACTGGCTTGCCTATAAGATCCACAGTGGTTAACTCCCCTGTTTAAAATAGTGTTTCTTTCTGTGGAGGAGAAGACAACTGGCATGCTGGGCTGTGAGTTATTTGGTGAGTCATCAGTTAATATACACATCCTGAATAAAAAAGCATTGCAGCTGCTAATTTCTGTTTACTGCCTGACAGTATGTACAAGAAGGGAAAAGGTAATTGCTATGTGTAGCCTTTTATTGGCTGCTTTATATACGTATATATATATTATGTACGTATATATATATATATATATAATGGAAGATACGCAGTAGGGCTTTTCAGGCTCCAAGCTGCTATTTGTATGAATGTATGAGAAGTGTGCCGTGGGCTCTTTTGTCTTTTTTTCCTCTCCCACATCCATGGCTAGGCCAAGAGGGTGGATCAGGAAGGATGTAGGACTTTCCATTGTGGAATGATTTACAAGACACTCATTGCTATTTGGTGTTAGTGCTTGTTTTTCTCTCTCTTCAACATAATATGCCTAAGAGAGAGAAAAATACATTGGGTTTTTGGTTTATTTTTGGTTTTTAAATTACTCAGGTCACCTGTATGAGCAGATAAATGGAAATAAAATGAGAAAATCCATTACAAAAATAACACATTTTGGCCACTGTTCTGATTATGTAGGGATGTTGGAATCAGAGTCATGGGTGTGTTTGTTCATTTGCCGAGTTAATGCCTTCATGAATTTTCAACAGCTTCTGTAGTGATTTCAGGGCCATGATTTAGGCAGCATCTGTATGAAAGTGTGACCAAAGCCAAAGGACTTGTTCTCTGATTCTGTTTCTGCAACAAGTGAGAATATTTTTCCAGAGGTTACTGGTTAGGCTTTATCTTCATAAGTTTTTGATACAGACTATGCCAGGTTGCCAGTGGGTTTTGTTTTTCACAAATTTCTGCTCATTAGCAAGAAGTTCAGGGAGAATGTTTGAAGTTTTGGATCATTCTGGTACTAATGAATAAGAAACTGTGCTCTTCGTGAAGATAAAAAGGGGGGCAGGGGAAGGTGTCCATAAATATAGCTGTTTAAGAGTCTGTTTTACCTTGGTCAGAAAAGTGGTGGTGGTATTATTATTTACAGTTCTGAGTTTAGCCTAATTCTGTATGGCACAGTAAAAGAGCAAATACATGTCATTAATTCTCCTTTAACCAGGTGGGTTGGGGCTCAAAAGTGATTTAGCAAATGCATTTTTCTTTTCTAATATTCAGACAGGTGATGGGTTAAAGATTTGTGGGTATATTCTAGCTCACTAGTTCCTGTGTAAAGTATAACTATGAGCTGACCTCAAAATAAACCTGGGCTTGGCACAGCTTTGTTCTAAACCTGATTACATCTAAATGTCAGATAAGTGGAAACACTCAGGAAAGTGGAAACATTCCAGCATTCTGCTATTTGTGGCATCAAAACAGACATTTGAAAAGTATCAGTTCTTCATTTTCAACAACTGAAAAACTCTTTATATATATATATATTATTATTATTAAAAAACAAGGGCAAATGACCTTTAATTGCCAGCTTCATTGGTGTGAAAATGCTGAGGTTTTTCTCAACTCATCCTTAGTGAACTTTAGGAAAAATCAAACGTGCAATTTCAGGCATCTCAAAGCACTCCACTGAAATTTGTGGTTAAAATCCTGTGACACTCCTTTGTAATAGATGGAGCAAATGGCTTTGATAGCTTGGAAACCTGCAGCAGAAAGAATCTGAGTAAACTGGCCAAGTTTCTAAAGGAAGTCTGTGTTAGAACTAGGATTAGAGCTCATGTTTCCTGGTGCCCAAGGCTTTACTCCAGCTGTCTAAAAGTTGCTACAGAGGAGCACTAAAAGGAGTACAGATGACTACTGTAACTGCATTTAGACTGTCCAAAATACAAAACCAAACTAGAAGCTCTGACAGGTGACATATCTGGATAAACACCTCTCTCTGTTTGTATGTAGACCTTCAGCACTAAAACTGTAGTGCATTGCTGCAAATTTATTATCCCATCTCCAACAGGACTTTGATTCCATAAAGTGATGACTGGATTATAGAGAGGTGCAGTTACTGGATGCATGAGTATCCCAGAGGGAAAATTGCCTGACACTGGGAATGTGATGCTCCGATGTCCATGGGTAAGTGCTGTGGGACACTTTGTACTCCTGTGTTTGCACAGATTAAAATTACCAAGGAGTGATCCAGTGATATTCCCGAGTTCACGCCTGCCCTTGCAATCCTGAAATAAAAATAAGCATGTGAAGAGGGTTGAGGGTTTTTTAAGGGAGCAGTAAATTGGCATCACATCATGTGCATACAGACAGACCTTATTAGTCAAGGACTTCCTTGTTTTTCTTTTGAGTTGAAATATATAGACATATCTCTCTCAATTTAGGTCTTACGTTTTGTTGCAGATAATGCAAAGTCCCATGTATATGGTGGTTTTATCCCCTCTGAATTAGATGGACTTTTGGTAAATTGCATGCATGGGGTGGGGCTCAGTAGAGAGAGGACATAAAGACCTTTCATGAGCTTGTAATTGTTATGTGAAGGGATACTTTGTGCATACAATGCTAGTTTTGAAGTTTGTTTCTGTCTGCTTTATATAAATGTTATTATACCAGTTTGACACTACTAAATTTTCAGGTTTAGGAGTTACTCAGGGTTAACAAAATTTTCTTAAAAGATTTTTTTTTTTTACAAGGGTATAAAGGGTCTCATTTAGAGCTTAGGCAGTACACATGTACATTAGGGTAAGATTTAAGAGATTTTCCTGTAAGTCTTTGTTCAGTCACTTAGTTTTCCTCACTGGCCCAACAGCTGGGGTTAGAGGTGCTGCACCTTGGTTTAGAAATCCACTGAATTTATTATAGTGGCACATGAAGAGTGAAAGAGTGACCCCTTTCCCCCAGCTCCCTACGTGCTGCATTTCAGTATGAGTTTTGCGCTGTTGTTAAGAGTAGGCATTGGATCTACAAGCTTGTACCATCAGGCTGGATTACCAGCTCTGTCTGAGAGTTTGGGTTTACTGCCATCCCATCAGAGCTGCATCCCTGTTTTGTACAAATACAGAGCGGTGCTTGAATGTGATATCACCCAGCCAACTCGGGTGACGATATGATGAAAAAAGAACGTATCTCTTCTGGCTATGAATATCCTAAAAACCTGACTCAGGTGTGCAGAGTGACTTCTAGGGCTTACGGCTACAGCTGAGGTGTTTCTTCTGCAAGAGGGTTGTGTGGTGCCGTTCGGGTGGTGGTCCTTGCCCACAAAGGGCTATTACTTTGCACAGGCTTTCCCCCACCGTTTCTCCACCATCCTACCCGAGTCCGGGCCCCGTGCTCTGCCTGCATTCGTGGCAGCTACCGCAAACCCCGGAGGCAAACCCGCAGCGTGCGGTCAGCAGGGCTAGGGCTCGAACCGGCTGCTTCCCAACCACCCTCCAGCGGGGCGGTGCAATTGAGCACGATTGATGGGGGAAGGAACCAATGGCTGCCCTGGAGTCCCCTAGCAACTGAGCCGCTGTGGCCCGCTAGGACCACGAGAACGGGGATGGCCGAGGTTTGCCTTCCTCCAATGGAAGCCGAGGAGGGCGGGGCTAGTGCTTTTCTGTGCACCAATAGGCGAAGCCGGGACATAGTCGCGCCCTCTTAGAAGCGGGAGAGGGGTGGGACTAAAGTTTCGCAGTCCAATGAAAGCTGAGCAGGGCGGGGGGCAGAAACGAATCTTCCAATAGTGCGGCTCGGGGGCGGAGCTCGCTGCTCTGTCAGAGCTCCGCGGCGGCGGGAGGCGGCAGCGCGCTGACAGACCGCGCTCGGGCGGCAGGTGGAGGAGTGCGACGGGGCTCCCGCAGCTCCGCCGCGTTCCCTGGCCGTGCTGGGCGCTCTGCGCGGAGAGGTTCAAGCGCTCCGTGGGGAGAGGCGGCTGCTCTGCACTAGCGCGACGCCCGCTGCCGCCGTTCCCCGCCGCTGACGCTGCTGTTGCCCGGCGAGGGATGGCGCGGCGGGCGCTGCTGCCGTGACGGGACCGCGCCGCTGCCTCACGGGTCCCTATTCTCGCCAGAGTCGGGTATGCTGCTGCCGTCCCACGCCGCTGCCGTCCCACGCCGCTGCCCGCCGCTGTGCCCTGGCCCCGCCGGGCCCCTGGATGGGCCGCGGGAGCTGATCCGTCCAGGAGGCTCGGGGGAACGGCGGGGAGGATGAGCTACGCGGGAAGCCCGGCGAGAGCCTACGATTTCCTGCTGAAATTCCTGCTGGTGGGAGACAGCGACGTGGGCAAGGGAGAGATCCTGGCCAGCCTGCAGGACGGAGCCACCGAGTCGCCCTACGGGTACAACCTGGGTAAGCTGCGCCCCCGGGACGTTCCGCTGCTCCTTCCGCACAGGCACGGGCGGAGCGTGGCCCTGGGGACCCTGAGCTCTCCGCACCAAAGGAGAAAAACGGTACAGGCAAAGACAGGCTGGATGATGGAGCCCCCCAGTACCCAAAGGGGCCGTCAAGAAAGCTGAAGAGGGATTTTTGACAAGAACAGGTAGTGACAGGACAAGGAGGAATGGCCTTAAACTGACAGAGATTAAGATGAGACTTTAGGAAGAAATTCTTCACTATGAGGGTGCTAAGGCACAGGGTGCCCGGAGAAGCTGTGGCTGCCCCATCCCTGGCAGTGTTCAAGGCCAGGTTGGGCACAGGGGCTTGGAGCAAGCTGCTCTAGTGGAAGCTGTCCCTGCCTGTGGCAGGGGGTTAAAACTAGATTCAGGTCCCTTCCAACCCAAACCAGTCTATGATTCTGTCTTGCTGTGTGTAGTTGTCAGAAAGGAGGTGGAATGTCAGGATTTAAAATCTTAGGCAGGTGATTTCATCTGCAAAACTTGGAGCACAAGTTTAAGAGAAATATCTTAATAAATAGAATGTATTGATCAAGGTGATCGGATTTATCTTCCTAAGCAGTTAGTTTTCTGTTGTCATCAGTGAGTAAAGAGAAATACTAATATAAATGTTTTTCTAGCAAATGTATCTGCTATGAAACTGCTGTCAGTGAAAGAGCAGAAAAGGAGATTTATTTTGTTCCCCACTTTATTTTTTACACTGTCATGTTCATCATGTTCTCAATATCAGAGCAGTAGCCCTTTAAGATCAAGGTTCATGTTTGTAGTGTGTTCTTTCACTTAAGCTTTTTAAAGGGCAGAACTGAAGAGCCTCATCCATGCCAGATAGATTCCGTCTGCAGAACAGGGAGTTGAGAACATTGCAGACTGACTAAAAACTAAGCTACTGGCTTGAGGAAAAGGGGATTTCTCTTTTCTTTCCTTCCTGTTCTCCTCTTTTCACTCCCCCAGTCTTGTTTGTGTAGAACATACTCTCTTGGTTGTTTTTTTTTTTCCCTCATGCAAATCTGTCATGTGGCATATTAAAAAGCAAATTATCTTGTCAAATTACCCATTGCTTTAATTTACTGCCAATCTGTGACTAGTTAATTCACTGGAAGGCTTTACACTGACATAGGATCTGTTATTGAGTTCCTGGTACTGATTCAGAGGGAAGAGCTGGAGGGAGGGAGGAGTGTTCTCTGTACCACTGCTTATGAGTCAGACTGTACCTTGAAGGCATTGGTGTACATTTTATGATGTTTGCTTAATAGTTCTGCTAAATTGCTCCTTGGGGTGTTGCAGTGTATTTACTGCTTATGCTGTTCAGGTAGTTGAAGAAAAAAAGGCAGAAAGCTCAGGGAGAGCATGCCTAGTCTGGCTCTATTCTGTACACACCATCCAGTCTATACATTCTTATGCTGAAGGAGCACTTTAGTCTCCAATGTATCTGGATGTCACTGAGAAGGAATGTTCAACCAGCTCCCGAGCTCATCAGTCTTACTCAGACTTGCGCATGTAAACTGTGTGATGCTTGTGTTTTGCTCTTAAAAAAATATTTAAGTTATGTGGCTAAAGCTGTAACTCTGTGAAGTACTTTTTTTGACAGCCAAGAAGTACAAATACTCTTTTTGAATTATTTTGCAAGTACTTTACATGCAGCTTGGAAATTCTTCCTTACTACTATTAACTTCAAAACATCTACCTACAGGGTTGTCTTATGTGCTAGTTCATGAATTGTTGTCTCTTCACCAGGGTATTTATCAATCTGAACTATACGATACTAAGGAGATGCAGGAATTCAGGACCTCACAAACTTTGCTATGCAACATTCATTTTTACAGAGGCTGGAAGAAGTTCTTAGCCCCTAGAAGATGAGTGTGTGAGTTACAAGGGGCGGGTGGATATAACCAATGGTATGGTAGCAAAATGTGGAAGGAACTTCATCTGATTTTTAGTTTTATGCAACTAGTGTCATGATTCAGAATTTTTGTACATGCTGAGCTGAGTGCTTACCCAGTCACAGTGTACTGCCTGATCTCACTGAAGAAAGGATTTTAACTCTGAAAATTCATAAACATATTTTCTCACTCTTCCACTTACAATGTTCTTGAATGCATCAAACTGCATGTAAGCTGCCCTGTTTCTTTGGTGGTCTTTATCCAATATCCCTCTCTTCCTCTATCCCCTCAGCCTTTCCTACTGCTTTTGAGTGTGGCTGCGTAGGATGCAGCTGTGAGGAATCTCTGCAGGCTTGAGGGCTATGAAAATAGAGATGCAGGGAGAGGGATGGAGCTAAACATCCTGTTGGTATTATGACTCATTTTCTAATTTAACTTGATTAAAAAGCTTGATAAACACTGTCTTTTCCACCATTTTCAAGTCCTTGGTTAGCTGGGATCTACCATAATGTCAGCGAGGTCTCTGAATTGGAAAGAGGAAGTCCAGTGGTATGACAGATTGTGTCAAAATGTGCCACATGTATAAGCTTTGAAATTACAAAACTTTGTTGTGGAGCTTGGTGAATAGAAATAGCTTTGAGACTATAATAGGAGAGGAAAGATATAAAGTAGTAAATACAAGAGCAATTAAGGAGAGGAAGAGCACTGAAGGGCCTTGAAGATGAGAACAAACAAGTTCATGTGGTGAGCAGTTGTTTGAATTTGCAAATGCAGGTGAAACAGAATTTGATGCTTATTGCAGCAGGAAAGGTAAAATAGAACCCGGAGGTGACTAGAATGGGGTGGGGGTATGTTTTGTATGGTTTGATGGCTTTTTTTAAGCCATCAGATTCCTGAAGAATTTATGTGCTGCTCTGTAACTGTCTCATCAAAACTCTATGGGCTCAACCTTGAATTGTATAAGCCGCAAACTAATTTTTCACAGGCACTTTCTTAACTATTCAAAAATGAATCTGCCATCTTTCTTATTCCCAGGGAAATATGGCAACCTTAGGTCTTACTATTTTTTGTCAGTACACCAGAATGATACGAAGCCTGGAGATGGGAAGCAAAGCCAGCAGTGTGTGATCAGTCGAGTCTATGCAAGCTGCCACTGGTCCAGAAGCTGTGGTTTGAAAGCATTTGGCATTGTTCTGCTGTTAAGAAGGAGTAAAATCTCTTAGTCTCTGATTTTTTCTTAATGCCCAGAGGGAAAGAGGCTTTATTAGCATAACGAAGTAAGGATTGCATGGAAGATGCATTGGTGAACATAATTCTTAGAGATAATTTAGAAAGCAGTTTTATCCTGGAGATGGGCAGATAGGCTAGTTGTCTGGGTAACCTGCCTCTAAAGGACTCTCACATCTTGCTCAGAGCTGACATGACAATAGACTGGACATGCTTGGTCTCTAACCTGGTAAGAAAAACTGCACAAAAATGAGTTTATAGACAGCTGCAGAAACTTTGCTTTTAAGCATTGTTGATTTCTCATCAGAATAAATTCAGAGGCAATCACTGCTTCTAGACTACAAAATAAAACCTTAGATGTGCTGTCACTTGGTAGACAAATATTTTGATGTTTGGCGTTAACAGGTTTTTTTCAGCTGGATTCTGGTTTTGCTTTCATGCTAACATCTGCTTGCAGTGTGATTGCTTAACACCGGGACTGAAAGGAAGGATTGTTCAAACCTATGTACTCCTACTCCCTTTCTTGCAGGAACATCAGGTTTAAACTGACAAACTGTCTCTCATCCTTTCTCAGCTAGCAACCTTTTTATATCCTCTTGAGTTCATATGACAGTTGTTTGTCTTCCCGTGAATGCTGTCTGTCCTTAGACTGAGAACTTCACTAGGGTGCTGGTTGTTTTACCTGAATGCTTGAAATGATCCTGGTATGTAATAGTTGTGGGTGTTAGTGAGTAGTTGTCTTGATCACTAAGTGGTTAGAACACAGGTTGGGAGCTTGGATGGCCCAACCTCAGACAGAGCTTTGGAACAGCCAGGTTATCCTTATACATGGGGAGTATTTAGATGGGGATAGTTGTAAGCTGGTTGCATCCCCGCAGACAAACTTAAGAGTTCATGATGGCTCTTCCTGATAACTTTCTACACAGATTAAAGCCATTCTTTGGTTTAAAGCTGGCGTGAATAGAAGGGAAAGGGCCCTAACTAAATAAGGAAATGAAGGGAAATATTGTTACCATGAGAAACTAAAGGACCTAGATTTATGAGTTGACCAAGGTTTCCTCCTCTCACCACCAAGACCAAATACAGAACTAATAGTGGTAGAAGTCCTACCACAAAGATCTGATGCAAAGTCTCTGTTCTGTCCTCAGAAAACTGTGGTTCTGAAAATGTTAGTTGGCTGAAAGGAAGGGGAAATAAAATTGTTTTGTTTTCCCACAAGTATAAGAATGAATAGGATGGATTGCATATCACTGACTTGTTTTGAAGTCTTTACCTTTTCCTAAGCACATGATTGCAATAGAAACTGTGGCAACATCAAGAAACTAACATATTTCTTTGCACATAGCACCAGCTTTTAGGGACAATCTTCAGTCCATTCTCTTAGGATTTCTCCAGTGGAAGAGTTATTTAAAGTTGCTGAGCACCACTCTCTAAGGGTAAATAAACACCTTTAGAGGTTCATTATGCTTGCCTATAAATAGACTTTAATTCACAGCACAAGGAGAGCAAAAATTGGTCACTCTTAGCTTTCATGAAGTACCTTTTCCTAAAATGTGAATAGGCATGAATTATTTTCCTTCCAGTTCTGTTGTACACCCATTGATCTCAGTTTAAAGGGATTTAAACTGCATTCTTGTACAGGGAAAGCAGGTGAGGTTTGATTTCATACACCAAGTTCAAGTGCCTAGAAGACACCTTGCCTCTTACCTTATTACTGTAGGCCTCTGTGGCATGGATGGAAAGAAATAGTTGCTTCATATAAGGCATCTAAACTATTTTGGGACGAGTCTGTAGAGCACTAATAGATCCTACTCTAAATATGTTAGTTATGACTTTAATGTGTTGTCTTACAAGAGCTCTGCTTACTGCTGAAAGCCCACATTCATTTTAAATTGTATTATATATTGCATGTGAAGAAAGTTCAGTAAACAGAAATTGCTACCCACTCTGTACTTGCTCTTCCCTTTTCACTGTGTTTAAAAGAGAAAAATGGAAATAATTTTCCCCTTTTCTACCACCTAGACCTGCATTTTGTCTCTTCCAGGTGATAACACTGTTGGAGGAGCAATTCTTAATAGGCTAAATACTTAAGAGAGGTGTATGTTAGCAGAAAATGTGAATCCTGGTTTTACCCAATTCCCTTTATTTTTGCCTTACTTATGACAGATACCTCCAAATCTCAAGTTTGGAGTCTTATTATGCTAAGTTCCTTGTTTGGAACTTTGTCATGCTAAGAACTGCCTCCCTCACGAGACCAGATCATATTTTCTTCCCTGGTACATGGCAGCATACCTGAGTGACCCCTTGTTTACCTGGTTTCCCATATTATTCATAAACAATGTGGTAAAGGGTATGGTAGCATTTCCTGTGATGGTCAGGTCCATCAGTCAGTGTTGGGATTTTGTATTTGTTAGCTGATCTTGCACATCTGTCAAAACAATGAATATTCTTTCGCCTTGTGTGATTAATGGAGCAGCAGAAGTCCCAGGCCTGCTTGGCAATGTATGGTTCTTTATGTGGTTTTCAAACCTTTCGTAACTTATTTTTTCTTTATTGCACACTTTCTTCTACTTGGCCCTTTTTCTTTGGTTTTGTATATTAATAATATTTCTTTGTTGTAATATTGCACCTCAAGTGTCATCTATCTCATGGACAAAAAGCGTTACTGAATTACTGTTTCATGAAGGTCAGAAGCTGGGTCACTGTACAGTGAGGTTTTGAAACCCATTTAATCCAGTAGCCTTAAATTATTTCTCTTCCTACCTCTCTCTTCACCCAACCATATTGAAGGGAAAAAAAGCAAAGCTGTGTGGACATGCACACATTCAAACCAGGTTGTTATATTTCTTGTTCTTATCCAATAACTGGTCTTTCTGTTTCTTAGCAAGGCCTGTTCAACAATGAAAGACCAAGCAAAGAGAGCACCTACATTTGGGTCAAGCATGTTACTGTAGAGTTTCAGAATGGAGCAGTCTTGCAGGCTTAACACCATCCAACTGTTTTTCAGATTCCTGCGTACAACTGACCTGCACCCACTTGTTGGAATTTAGTATCTGCTGTTGCTACTAGTAATGCTTTAGGTGGTTGTGGCAGAAAAGACCACAGCAGTAACTTCCTTCTTTGTTTTCATCATGTGCATTAGTTCAGTAGCACTGTGTCTCATGTCTCAGTTTCTCTTGGGCTACTGGTGTTCCCCCCCCCCCCCCTTTTTCTCATAAATATGAGGGAGTGGGAAGGTGGCTCTAAAACCAAAATGACCCTGAGGCTCCCAGACAGGTGTGCAACATGAAAGGCAGACTGCAGGCTGCTTTGAAAAGTGGTCAGAATTAAAGATAATTGAGTCCTTTTAAGCTGCTTTGGCATAACCAAAATTGTGCTTGCCTGTGCCAGGGTTACGTTTTATCCAATATGATGCTTAAATTACATTTACGTATTGCTGTAAGTTTGTTTTCGTTCTGGGAGCTAAACAAGAATGGAAAATGGGATTAAGAATATAAATCAGCTAACATTAAAAATTGTATTAGTACCCCATTTTATTCAGCTCTTCTGGATTTTGTTCAGTATGAGACTGAAAGTAGGAAATGAGTGCAATATTTACACATAATACTTGACATGGGCTCGTGTTTGTTATGCTGGTTTTATTTAAGGAACATCTCAAATGTAACACACCAAACATGTTTGGTTTGAACTTGCTGTTCTTTCTTTTATGTCTTGACGTGTTGTAATATGGAAGTATGAACTGGGCAAGGTAAGTAGTCAAATACTTGAATTAGAGCTGCAAGTTCGTAAGTGAGTGAAGCTGTTACAGATCAAACACTTTTATCAACATATACTGTATATTTAATGTCCAGCCTTTCAAAAAGGCAAGATAAAATCATCTGTCAGGATTGACTGTAATTTAGTGCCTATTCAGGGCAAAGTCCACAAAAATACTGGTGTTCACAACAGCTGTTTATGTATCTAAATTGTCAGTCCATTCTATGGGAAGTTAGAAAGCTAATTACCATGAAGTCAGAATATCATTTCTGTCCAGGAATGGAGGGGGTTTAAAGGTCCAGAAATTACCCTGACTCACACATTTACAGGAGTTTGTTGTAATACTCTTTCAGTTGGGTGGGATAAGTGGAAACGACAGTTATCATCAATAATGAGCTGTGCTATGTGACAAAGTGTGTTGAACTGTTGTTCATTAAGGCTTTAATGGAATGCATACCTGCTTTTGGTATAATTACATTCATGTTTGATATGTTACTCTATCTGAGTATTGGTAAGAGGAATGTACATGCTGCGTTCAGCGGAAACCTACTGGATCTGATTGATGATTCCTTACAGGAGGCCTGGGGTTTTTGAACCCTAAAAATACAAATCTCTACAGAAGTGGAATATATTCTGGTTCATACAGTGTTCAGACCAGTTGAACCTCTGAGCTGTGCTCAAGGCAGGGTAAGAATCCTCTCTAGAACAGAAAAGTAATTCTTCTCCAACTGGGGGAAGGGCAAGTAGGACCAAGCAGTGAAGACACCCTTATACACATTTACTGTCAAGTCAGTGACTTTTTTATGGTTTTATAGGCATATGAAGAGTGAGGATGAAGTATTTTGGGACCATGTTTGTTGTCAGAAGCAAGAAGAGCTATTTATTGTTCATGAGATGTAGTCCTGTGCAAAGCTGAAACCCAATAAAACAGCTTTGCTATTTTAATTTGTGCTGTGGGATTTGCCACTGAAGGATGCTGATCTGATAGCATGGTGTGAAATCAGTGAGTGGTGTCAGATGATGAAGCAATAGCTGGTGGGTACAAGGAAGCTAGAAAAGCCACGGCTGTTACTCCAGGGTTACCATGGACATGAAGCTTATTTGTGCAATGATGGATTTCAAGTAGAAACTGGTAGTTTGATATGCAGAGGTGGAGTAACTATGATGAGAATTTCTGGAATGGAGATTTATATGTGTTTTAAAAAGTAACTGGCTTCTAAGTTAAGAACATGAGAAGTGTCATCTTGAGCTCATTTAGCCTAGCACTCTCCTAAAAATGGTAAGAGAGATGCTATTTAGGAAGAACACGCAAACCTGTCTGCTTTTCTGAGATCTGCTTCCCTTGTGTGCCTGCCAACCTTTCTAATCCAGTATTTGGAGACTTACAGTTCTTTGCAGCTACTTCACTTGTGAAAATGTGTAATCTGTAGGCTCTTTTTTAATTAAGAATTATAGTTGCAACTTTCTTCTCAATTTATACAAAGAAACCATTTTGCTGTGCTTTTTTCTTATGCTGGAGTAAGTGGGATTCCAGGACTTCCTTAGAAACACTCAGTACCAATTAGTGTAGACATACATGAGCCCTCCGAGAGACGCAACTTTAAAAGGGGATGTTGACTGATGAAAAATCAACCTATTTAGAGTTTCCCCCAATAAATTTTTTTTGGCTCCCAGTTTCATGTTCATAGATCATAAACTCCCAGTGCTGTAAATGCCTGGTTTAATTGGTTTTGTTAGAATAGTGCATATCTTTGAAGTGTGCTTTAATGCACAGAACTCTGGAGAAGTGTTTTGTGAAAATACTTTCAGTCTTGGATCGAAAGAGGATAACCTATTCATTAAAAAGTTCCAGTCAATATATGGCTAAAGTCCTATGTGTGTGCAGATGAAAATGTAGAGGAGACTGAATATGTGACACCATTTAGAAGTAAGCTGTGGTCCATGATGTACCAGATGAATTGCAGCTGAGCTTTCACACTTCCAAATGCAGTCCAATCACTTGTATTTAATAAATATATTTTGTTTACTGTGTGGTGTGTTCCAGGCTTCTGATTCAGATAGCACCTCTTGATTTCGCTCTGGTTTTAGGTCAGGTATGTTGAGCACATCCTGCAGTTAGAAACTCACTGTTAGGCTCCTGCTGTTGCTTTCATTTTTCCTTTGGGCCACAACTTCATGCAAACAGCCCTATCCTGACTTTACCAGTACATAGCTCCTTGTAACCCTACATCAGAAAAGCTGAAATTGCAAAGAATGCTTATGTACTCTGAAAGAATATATTGAAGGAGCAGTCATAAGTGTATTAGAGGATGGAATGTTTAATTTGCCATTTTCATAGAGAATGAGCCATTACAGATGTCTGAATGAAACAGAAACTACTTAAACAGTTTAATTAAAAGAAAGAAAAAAGGGGTTAGGATATTTTAGTCATAGGTTTCAAATCAAAATTATTAATTCCTTCAAATCTTTAGGGACCACAATGTGTTAATGTATCTCCTGTGCCCTTATACTTTGTTTGCAAGTTGACTTTATGCACTGCCTTAAAATGGAATATTGAAGTGCATGAAATATGAGCCTGCCAGCTGGAAAACCCAGAAGAGACCCAGCAGGTCTGGCAGCCTTATAATGCTCTCTGAAGAGCAGACTAAGGAAAAGAGGCTCACGTAGCTGATGCATTCAATGGAATCATTGACTCAGTGTACAGAAAGTCTTGTGGTGCAGAATTTTTAACACGATACCTGGATACATACATCTCTTTTCTAACTCTTTTAGCAATCCCTGTACACCGTGCATGATCTCAGGCAGTCAGGACTCTGTGCTTCTAATCTTTCTGTCTGTTTGCTTCAGCAAATACACCAAGTGAAGCTTGTGTAAAAGCATAACCTTGACTTTTCAAGCCACTTCAGAATTAGTGGGTTGGGGTCCAACTTGAACACAGACTTTATCAAATAGAAGCGTGATAAATGGAATTTTAAACAAGTTCATAACCTGTGAAGTTTAAAATTTTCTCTTTCAGCTCAGACTAGAAACAAAATTCCTTTCAGAATGATGTTAGTCTTGGAGCAAGAAGATATAGAGTCCAAGAATACATCTGGTGTAATAATTTTTCCATATAAATTCTGGGTTTTGTCTGCAAACAGGAGTTTAATCCCGTACTGTTTGAAAACTATGGTTTTATGGGCAGACTCACTTATCAATCCACACTGTATTTGTCCTCAACATCTGCAAGACAGTTCAATGCAGAAGACTACATGAAAAGTACTTTAAATATAGTTTTTAAGTGAAGGAAAGTCTGGAATTCTAACAGCCTAAATGGACCTTGGCCACAGACTAATGAGTCACCTTTCTGGAGAAGAGAGATCTTTGGGTGAGTAATCCAAGAGCAGCTTCTTGAGGAGGTCATCAAGGGGAAGAGTGAGGTTCTTTTACATGGTGGGAGGGTAGGAGACAACAGATTTAAGTTGAACCAAGAGAGGTTTGGAATGGGTAAATGGAAAAGCTTCTTTTCCCATCCAGACAGTTGAGCTGTGGAACAGGTTACCCAGGGAGGTTGTGCTGTCCCCAGACCTCCTATCTGATCCTGTTTAGAGCAGGAGGTTGATCTAGATGACCTCTGAAACTGTTCCAAACTGAAATTTCCTTTGATCCTATTCACCTGAAATCAGTTTGGTTTAATGTATTGGAAAACTGAAACCAACTAAATGATGAATGGAACAAGAGCTTTGTGTCAGTAATATATAATAGACTTTCTCCTTTAAACCCTAACAAACATTGCTTGATAGGATTTTGTGTGGATTTTTTTGATCCTGGAATTATGAAGTTATAATTGTGGCAGCTCTTCTGCTGGAATAGCTGAGGAGAAGTGGAAGCATGATCCAAGTCAGACCATTTCCTTAATTTTTCTTATAGAAGTATACATCCTGAAGATACCTCATGGCTTGGGTATTCCTTGAGTTAACGGTAAACATTACCTGGAAAGCCTATTTTTACTGCAGTATGAGCTTCACTTGGAATTCCAAATTTAAGAAGTGTACTTGGTCTTCCATTGCTTGATTTGGAGGTTAGTTTGAAAGCTCTTCAAGTAGCTGTGCTTTGGGAATGATGACTGCATGTTTTTCTGGATGTTAGCTTTTAAGCTGTAGTAATTTCATAATAATGATATGAATTTTCCTCTTGGGCATCTTTAAAGCAAAATGATTGGTGACAAACACTGCTAGGACTGCTGGGAGTATCGAGAGCATCCTGAAATAGGCTTTTTGGACTGTTTTCTGTGAGCCTGGGTTATATCTTGCCATTTGTCAAAAGATTTTCTTACAATTTCATAATATACAGGAATATGCTTATGAAACAATTGTGATTTTTCTAATTGTTATGTGATATTTATATGCTTGACTGAAAGTGGTGGTTTAACTCCTTAGGACTATTCATTTGAGACCTAACTGAAAGCCCAGGTAACCTTTGGAGAGGTCTGCAACTGTTCTCAGTGAGCCTTTAGGCCTATAACTGAGATTATCAGTGGCTGGAACTTCTGGTGATTCTTCTCATGCCAAGTATTTTTTAGCTGGTTTTCTGCTAATGAAGTGTCAAGACATAAAAAGTCATTGTTCCCTTTTGGAAAATGTTGTAAAATGTGAAATACTGCATCTGGTTTTAATATTTTATGGTAGGTTTGACGCTGTTCTCCCAGATCCTGGCCATATTTCAAGCCTATTGTTTAAGACGTAAGTAAGTGCAAGTTTGTGTGTAGGATTTTAAGGTACATAACCTGCCTTCTGGTCTTCTCCTCATGCATCAGGATGATTTGGCCCTTTGAGAAAGAATTATTATGCCACAAAGATAGAATGGTATAATAGAGCCACAAGCATTGAAAATTGTGGACAATCAACTGTTACATAAAACTTATTCCACATTTTGAGGGTCGGTTGTCTTAAGCTGGCCAAGCTTCCCCTTACACATGGATACCTGGAGCACCACATCCCAGCTATAGCTTGGGATACATGTATATGTCAAAGAAGATGAAACAAAGAATCATGTTGGAAGCTTTAATTGCAAGGAGTGCAGAAGTGGGATTGTGAATTAGAGGCTGCCCTTGAGAGCTGATAGCTCTAAAAATAATCTAACACAGGGTTTTTAAGAAGATAGGATGCTTGTTAAAAACATGCCTGATGCATGCAAAGGAACTCTTCTTGCAGTCCAGCTCTTATCTATAGGAACTGATGAGCAGCAGCAGTGAGAAGATGGTATGAGAGGAGAATATACTTTCTTTTTCTCTCAGCTGTTATAATAGAGGTTAATTTCTAAATGAAATTCACTGGTTCTAGGTTATGGTTATCTTTACTTTGATACTAAGTGGTGTGAAAGTTGAGGGCAATTCTTTTTAGAAAATGCAACTCTTAAGTAGGAAAGAGCTGGTTTCAAATACTGTTGCTGTTTTATAACAGTGACTATAAATTGGAAGCTCTGATGTTACATTTCTTACATTGAGTTCTGGTGCAAAGAATTTGGAGAGACAAGCAGGGAAATCGTAAAGCTGATGTTTGTTATCTTCTGCCAAGAGTATGTTCCTTTCCCAGTGCAGGGAACTGAGTGATCCACATTCACTCTTAAATCATAATCTGATGTTCCTGGCTTTAAGTAACTATAAAACCCCCTTTGCAAATAATTGCTACCTGCCAATAACAATCCTACCTCAATCCATCTCCAGAGCTGTGAGGAGTCAGGGGATCTTGTCTTTTATTGTGAATTTTCTAGTCAGAAGCATGAGTTGCAGTGTTGTGTGTGAGCAGTTGGATGTGGATGCAGGAGCTTCTAGAGATGTAAGGCAC
Source organism: Neopsephotus bourkii (assembly GCF_033783945.1). Taxonomy (NCBI): domain Eukaryota; kingdom Metazoa; phylum Chordata; class Aves; order Psittaciformes; family Psittacidae; genus Neopsephotus; species Neopsephotus bourkii. The sequence continues at coordinate 8,349,577 of NW_026902223.1, forward strand.
CATAGGTGTTCTGTAGTCACTGAGCACCCAGGGCTCTTTGTTTCACTTAGTTATTTCCCATCTGGAAGAAAGGGTTGAGGAAAAAGAACCCACCTTATTGCTGAGGCTTGTACATTATTCTGCTCTATTTCAAATTTATTGATAAAATATACTGAAATAAAGGAAGAACTTCCATGTGTAACACTAATAATAACATTGCCTTTTCCTGCAGTGCTACTATTTATAAACAAGAACAGGTTTATATATAGCAGCTTTCATCTGAGGATGTTAGCTCCAACTTGTAGTAAACATTGGAGTTGACAAGCTTACCGTATGCCTCCGATAACCTTTTCTTCTGGAGAGGAAGAAAGGAAATGATGAACTCAAGTGTTCCTGCTTCTTCCTGCCCTGGGAGTGGGAGCACTCCTCTTTCTTTCTAAAGCCTTACATTGTAAAGAGGCTGTTTTATTGTTGACAAATAAATGTTAAGACAGAGGAGAATCAATATGATCTCAGGATCTTTGTTTCCTCTCCTCTTAATGTGAATGGAAACGGATGGTTCATTAGCTCTGGTTAAAAGCTGATTATTAGCTGGTGTCAAATAGCTTTCTCTTCTTTGCAAATGGGCGTCTGCCTTGAAGGTTTAGTTTTAATTTAGCCACTTTAGCAGAAATACTGCAAGCTAAGGCATGATATAAAACACCATGTACTTCACAAGTTGTTTGCGTGTTCTTTTGGGGGAGGGTGTGAAGGTAGTATGCAAAGTACTCGCTTATTTACTTAGTAATGCCCACAGTAAGAGCACACACAGGAATTTATTCAGTTACTGTTCTGTAAATTAGCAGCCTTACTAATTAAATTGGGGGGTGGAGGGCTTATATGTTTGGAGTTTCAATTGTTAAATATTGTTTTTAGATCGGTGGTAGGGGTATGTCATAAGGTTGTGTCAAACTTCTTAATCCCATACCAGTTGCTTTGGTTCAAAGAACAACCAGCTGTACTAGAGCCAACCAGAAGTGCTCCAAGACCTTCAGGTTTTAACTAGGTGCCCTAAATTTTGTACCTATGAAAAGCTTCTGTGTAATTGTTAAAGAGCACTTCTGGGTTTTTTTAAGGATGGATTTCTTGTAAACTTAATTCCTTTGACCATTTAAAGGAAAACAGCTGTACTGAAGGATAGACTGTGACACTGCCATGTGTCTGTGACCAGAACCAAAGCTTCCTATAAAGCTGGACTTTCTGATACAAATAGCTTAAAGCAGGGAAATTGTCACAGCATTCAACTAAGTGAATTATCTGTGAGACTTTGTAATTGTGGTTTATGGCTTGATTAATGAGGTGAAGAATACAGCCTAGATCTAAAATTTTAGTGTCTATTTCAATCTGAATAGTCTGTGCTTTAGAAGCAGATGGCTTTTATTGCAGTAATTGAGTGTGATGGAAAAGACTGCAATTTGGAAAGTGATGATTATTCTGAAACAGCAACCAGAAGGCAAATATGACTGTCATATAAGCATGAAGGTCAGGTTATGCATCAAAAGGTTTTAGTCCAGTTTTATTGCCAAGAGGTTGTATCTTTGCAGCATGATGTTGAAAACACAGGGCTTAGTTTTCGAAGCTTAGTTGGATTTTGAATCAAAAGCATGCCTTGGGTTGGTTTGCTGTGAACAATAAATGAATGGAGCTGCAAGTTGTGTCACTTGCCAAATATTCTGGAAACATTTACAAACAGTTCTAAACCCTGATTTTAATGTCTATATGAAAAGCCAGATAACTGAAAAAGCTTGAAGTGGGAAGTGATGGGACCATTGAGTTCTCATCATGCATACAAGAAAATGGTTTTAAGCACTCTGAAACTGAAAACTGCTTTTTCAAAGTGTAGTCAACAGCCTTTGAACCTGAAGGATGGTTTTGGTGGACTTTGTTGAATACAGGCCCAGAATCCCACTGAATATATATATATTTATTTTTAGACACTTAATTATTGGCATAGAAACAGACATAAGGAAGGAGACATTAAGTATGTGTCTGAGAAAAGTATTACTGAATTGTTAATATGGGCAAATTGGTGGAGTAAATGATTGCTGGAGAAGGCTTTAGCCTTGAAATGTCTGGAAAGCAGTCAGGCTATGGAGGTAGGGAGCTGGAATGTACTATTATTAGTAGTGTTTATTTTGAAGTAGTTAGATTGTGTTTTAATTAAATCTGAGAGCTGCTAATCTAGCATCAATCACCTCCAAGGAGCAACGTGCCTCAAAATGTAAAGAGAGGACACATCAAGAAGAATAAATAAAAACAATGAAACCAGTTCTTGTGGTATTTATGAGCTAAAATAAATACCCCAGGTTCAAAACTGAAGTCGTGTATTCTGCACTTTCTCAGGTATAAAAAGGGTTGGGGTTTGGAGCATTTCTAAGACAAATGTGCCACTGAATAAAATCTTCCAGAGCTGAGTTGGTAAAGCACAGCACCAAAGAATCTAGTTTTGCCATTCTTGGTTGTTTTCCCCCTGTTTTTCTTTCTCCCCTCTGCTATAGCTTACTGAAGTTGAAATACACACCCAAAACAAATGCAGAACAACCTCCAAATCATTGAAATATTGGGCTAGCATCCAATTCCTGAGGAAAAAAATAGGAGGATTTTATTCTATGTCGTATTACCAAGGTATGACTGCTGTTTGGTCTGCAGTCCAGTGCTTCAGATTTGGTTTAAGTGAGTCAGTGTGTTTTCACTGCTGCAAACCTAAATGGCTGTCAGTCGCACTGTAGATCATTGAATCTCAATATTAAACTGAAAAGATTTTTGGTGTAAATAATGTTGCCTTTGGAGGAACACAAAATGAGCGACTTAAATGACTGAAGGATTCTGCCCTAGAGAAACCCATCAGAAAACCCAGAAACTTTGATACCCTACTGTAGGAGAAACAGAAATTCATAGGAAGCATTAAAATGACCATTGTAACATGTAGTCTATGGGGCGGAGTTGTAGTCTATGGGGCGGAGTCTAGTTGGAGGCCTGTATCTAGTGGAGTGCCTCAAGGGTCGGTACTGGGACCAGTATTATTTAATATATTCATTAACGATTTAGATGAGGGAATTGAGTGTACTATCAGCAAGTTTGCTGATGACACTAAGCTGGGAGGGGTGGCCGACACGCCAGAAGGCTGTGCTGCCATCCAGAGGGACCTGGACAGGCTGGAGAGCTGGGCGGGGAATAACTTGATGAAATATAACAAGGGAAAGTGTAGAGTCCTGCATCTGGGCAGGAACAACCCCAGGTTCCAGTATAGGCTGGGGAACGACCTGTTAGAGAGCAGTGTAGGGGAGAGGGACCTGGGGGTCCTGGTGGACGACAGGGTGACCATGAGCCGACACTGTGCCCTTGTGGCCAAGAAGGCCAATGGCATCCTGGGGTGTATTAGAAGGGGGGTGGTTAGTAGGTCGAGAGAGGTCCTCCTTCCCCTCTACTCGGCCCTGGTGAGACCTCATCTGGAATATTGTGTCCAGTTCTGGGGCCCTCAGTTTAAAAAGGACAGGGACCTGCTGGAGAGAGTCCAGCGCAGGGCAACTAAGATGATTAAGGGAGTGGAGCATCTCCCTTATGAGGAAAGACTGAGGGAGCTGGGTCTCTACAGTTTGGAGAAGAGGAGATTGAGGGGTGACCTTATTAGTGTATATAAATATATAAAGGGGAGTGTCACGAGGATGGAGCCAGGCTCTTCTCAGTGGCAAACAATGAAAGGACAAGGGGTAATGGATACAAATTGGAGCACAAGAGGTTCCACTTAAACCTGAGAAGAAACTTCTTCTCAGTGAGGGTGACGGAACACTGGAACAGGTGCCCATTGTGGAATCTCCTTCTTTGGAGACATTCAAGACCCGCCTGGACACGTTCCTGTGTAACCTTATCTAGGTGTTCCTGCTCCGGCAGGGGGATTGGACTAGATGATCTTTTGAGGTCCCTTCCAATCTCTAACCTACTGTGATACTGTGATACTGTGAACATGGCTGCAGAGTGGTCAGTGAGGCGTAAGGGATAGTAGTGTGGTAATGGCTGCACAGCATCGATGCAGAGAGGATGGCATCCTGCTTACTGCAGTTGTTGCCAAACAGCTGAATGCTTTTTGGGGAATCTTGCCGCATTCCTGGGTTCAATAATATTTCTCTGTGTTTTCTACCTGTTACTTTTGTGTTTGAGAAGGACAAAATCTATTACAAACCAGTTAGATTCAAGCAATCCAAACCCTTCAGCAGGGCTAGTGACTTGTTCCAGGTGCTTTCATTTCAATTTGTGGCTTTAGGTAAATGATCGTGACTTAAAAGCATCCATGTGAAAGCATTAAACACTGGGAGGTTTTTCTGGTTTACTTCAAAGTTGATTTTTTATGTATTTAGCAGCTTTTTTTCTTCTCTTTCTTGTGTAGCAATACATTTTAGTTGTGTACCCAAACAAAGCTATTCTGTCTTGCTAAATGAGTGAATAATGTTCTGGAAGGACATTTGATTTCTACAACAGCACAATTCACATCTGTTGGTCTCATTGTTATGGTTTCATGCTGTTCCTGATGAGTCATGGCAAAAGGCTTTTTGTTTTGATTCTTAATCATAGCAAATGCTAATTGCAGAGGTGTTCAGGTTATCTTTATCAACTGCTTCTATCTGCATGGCAGCTGAAGAATAAGGAAGTTTCTGAACCCATCTCTTCAAAATTGTTTTGAGAAACCCATAAGATGCTTTCATAAACAGCAGCTGGTAGCCGTGAATTTGTCAGATTTATCTTGTGCATGTCATATAAAAGTAGTATTTTGCATTATGTGTGTAGCTAAATTTGCAGTAGTTTATGGTCTGTGGTGCAAAGCACAGTAGTGGGTTTATTCAGCTGTGTATCCTCTAGCTATGCAGTGCTAATTTTCTATGCTTGGTATGTCTTTTAAGAGGATGATGGATGTCCATTTACTGTGTGGGATGTGTCAGCGTTTGCTAAACATGGTCTGTGCCTCTTCATGAACTCTAGATAAGCTAGTGGAGGTATTTCACCCTATGAGAAATAGCAGTGGTAGCACGGGATGTGGGAATGAGTTATGTGATGTTAGGCAGGGTTTGTTTTGCATGTTTTATGTTTCCAAGAATTTCTGAAATTATGGAACTTGTTCTTTCAGCACAAAACCAGTTTCAGTATCATCTGCTCAGTGTCCCAGGACTTCGTCTATAGGTTTGGATGGCTGTGTTGTGTGGATGTTTGGGGGGTTTTAATTGTTATTAATACTTATTTTAATTTGTGGTTTGTGGATTTGACTATTTCCTGAGAGTGATGGAGAACTGGAACACTCTAGATGGCAAATTAAAATAAGTCTCCCAAAACTGGTGGTAATACACTGGGGTAGGGGTTTTGTCTGTGTGTCTTTCCAAGATAAGAGCCTGAATTAAATGACACTTACAGGAGCATCATCAGCACTGTCATCCCTGTTCCTCTGGTAGCAGTTAGGGCCCTCTTCTGCATGCACTTGGTTTTCCATGTCAATGTGGTTTTCTTACTCCCTTGTTTTGCTTATGCTGAGAAAACAGAGCATGTCTCTCTCTTTCAAGGTACAATACTCATTACATTTCAGAACGTTTTTCAGAGATAGTTCCATGCTTTTTACAGTTTACTGGAGGACTCTGTGACTGAATGTTCAATTCAAGAAGCTGACTATGACACAGCAAAGAAAACATGAGAAAAAACACATTTACCAGTGAAACTGTTGCTTGGCTGCGCGGTGTGACTACTGAATGCACGCTTTTAAAATAACAGTGAACAAAAGAAAAGCCTTTCTTTTAATGTTTATAATTATACAATTTGTGGGTGCAGAACTGAAGCACAGCGGCCGTAAGCCAATGACCCTAACATCGTAGTGGGCATTTCCAGGGGTCAGCTGCAGCTACACAACTGCTTCCAGTTTGGGGTTTTACTAAACCTAACTGAAACTAACCCACCCGTTTTGACCAAGAAAACACTAATGCTAGACTTGAGCTTATTATTACACAGCTGAGTTACTCCCTGGGGCAGGTCAGCTTAGCAGTAGAAATTATATTAGGTAGCATGGAAGGTTCCTTGCAAAAACTACAGAAGGTGCAATAAAGATGTGAGCTAAGTTATACGTGTGCATGTGCATACATGTCTAAGTATACCTACAATACATACTTCCCTTAAACACTGCAGTGCTTCTTCAGCTCATATAAAGGAGATATTGTAGCTTGATCACAAGGCCTGGCCATGTTATGGGAAGGAATGAATGGGACTTGCCTGCATTCTGGTGGATGCTGACTGTGTAAGTGGTCTGGGCAGAGAAGGCTATTACCGGTTGGAAGACAAAAGATCAGCCAATTCTTGCACCATCTGCTGCTTTATATAAGAGGGGGACTCATGTATCTGATACAAGAGCTGTCTATGAGTCAGAGATGATAAGGAAGGAAGAAATAATAGAGGCAGTAAAGCTAGGGAACAGAGGAAGAGAACAGCATTTAGTCTGTGATATATGAGAGAAAAGGCAAAAAATCCTAGTTCTGCCTTCTTTTGTTGAAGAAGAAGAAGAACTCTTTAAGCATCTGTATTGTCATGATAATGAATAAAACAGACCATTTAATCAACCTGAAGGGAGCCTGAGACATCCTCTCTGAATGGACCAATGAAAGGTCTTTGTAACCTTATGTGAACAAATTGTTCTTATCCATATGCACTTCACAGCGTACTAATGACAAATCCCTTTTTTTTAAGGTCAGCTGCTTTGAAATCTGTAACTGTGTGTATACTGTACACCTGCAGGCTGCTCTAAGGGTTGTCTGACTTTCTTCCCCACAGGTATAGATTATAAGACTACAATGATACTTCTAGATGGCCGACGAATCAAGCTGCAGCTCTGGTAAGTGTGTGCTCCACCTTCCCTCAGTGTTTATAGCCCGAAGACACCAAAATGCAACTGTTCAAGGCAGCAGTTCTCCTTTATGCTTCAGAAATAAGTCAGTCATGGAAGAATGAGCCAGGCAGGTAGCCCTTTGAGTAAGTTACACTTTGTCTTGGCCTCCATACTCTGCTAATAAGAACCATGACAGTACCTCAGCACACAATGTTGTACAGCAGCATCCCTTTGCTCAGACTATTAGCAGTTAACAGTCAACTAAATAACCATAGTATTATTAAAATACATTCAGTATCAATAAAAAGCAGCATTATTGCTCATAGTGGAATTGATACGCAGTCTGATATGATTGAATCCTTACAAAACATGTTGATAACGAATAATATTCTTTTATAGCAAATGTTTTTCCTGTAGGGTCAAATGTTTGGTGTGGCAGGGTGCTTTTGAGTCTGGTTGTTTGAAGATGGCATCTTCTGGTTCAGTGAAAAACAGTGAACGATACAACTCGAAGTATGCAGCAATGTTACTGCCTCTTAAATAGACATTGTTTCCCTCTTTCCTTAAATTCATGGCATAACAGGGGGAGAAGTAAGGCCAGTGCAGGAGAAGGAGATGGAGCGTGATTTTTTGAGGAACCACAATCTAGATAAATCAGAGAGACAGGTTCTAGGAACAAGCAGTGTTCAGATAGAGAGTTGGAGGTGAAAATGAATTACGAGGACTATATCCTTTTCCTCCTAGAAAGATATAATCCTGGGCCATTTCTATCTTGAATTTAGTTCTGATGTTTATCTTTGGTTTTAGTTATTGCAGTTAAACACCTGTGTGTCAAAACTAAGCTATTGTTAATTTATTTTTCATTGGTTGCTTCTGCTTTTATGATTTTCAAAGTGATGTTTCCAGTGTTAAATGCAGTAATGGATAATAATACTTTGCCATATGCTATCTCCATTACTTGATATTTTGTTCACCTACTTTATTTTCTTCTTCTGTCTTCCACTTTATATAGCTTAGATAAGCTTTGTGTGGTACTTTCTGCTGAGAAGCAGCCAGGAAGGAGATGGTTTTATTCTTTTTCTGAAGGGCAAGGATATTCTTTGAGCTCCTTAAAATAACAGATTGCAAATGTTTCTGCCGTTGACCATATACAGAAATATGGGCCCTGCATTTGAAGATCTGTAATCTGTCACAAAAAAGTCTATGGAATTTTGCTTCTTACCATGTTCTTCACTATAAACTTGACTTTGCTTCCAAGCACTTTATGCAGATTATTGTATGTGTGTGTGTGCATGCTTTTCTAAAACACTGTGCTATGACTCTGTAGGGATACCTTCATCATACTAGATTCGTGATGAACAATTCCTGCTGTAACCAAGAATTTACTGGGTTTTCCATTAGTTTCCTTGGTGATAAGTATTGTTTCCTCCCACTTTGCTGTGAAAACCGAATCTTTCATCTAGCTGAACTAAATGCAAAGTGTAGTGGCATATGAACACTAGTGCAACAGCCTTTGTGTTCCAAGGGCAATCACAAGAGTAAAGTTTGAAGTTCTTGTCCTCTTACGTTGGGAAATCTGAGAAATATAGAGGAAAGGGCAGAATGCCAGTGGGGAAAAACTGCTGAGAGGGAGAGGAGCTCTTTGTGCATGAGTGACTGCTGCTGCCTGACTCATGGAAGAAGAGCTGATAGTGACTGGTACGGATGAGTTACTGTAGAATCATAGAATAGTTAGGGTTGGAAAGGACCTTAAGATCATCAAGTTCCAATCCCCCTGCCATAGTCAGGGACACCTCACACTAAACCATATCACCCAAGGCCTCATCCAGCCTGGCCTTGAACACTGCCAGGGATGGAGCATTCACAACCTCCCTGGACAACCCATTCCAGTGCCTCACCACCCTAACAGGAAAGAATTTCCTCCTTATATCCAACCTAAACTTCCCCTGGTTAAGTTTGAACCCGTTACCCCTGACTCTTAACACAGGAGGCCACTTCTTCTTTTAAAAATATATCTAATTTGTTTTATTTAGGGATACATCGGGGCAAGGGAGATTCTGCACCATATTTCGGTCTTACTCACGAGGTGCTCAGGTAAGCAAAATGCAGCTTTCTCAGTGTTGAGTAATGGTTGCTGGGTGAGTGAAAGAGCTGGTGAACCATCCTGATGGCTTCTGTAACTCAGTTGCAGATCGCATGCAGGTGCAGTAATACTCTGAAGATAACATGGAACATGGGGAATAATAAGGCATGGGACTTTAGTTTGGGGAGGGGAAATACATGAGATTGGGGTTGAATCACTAAAATACAGTAATGCATATTCTTATGCCTTCTTGTTGGTTACCTCAATAACTTTAAGCACATATTGTACTTGGATCATGTGAAACCTATGCTAATACTACTGTTTAAAACTCAGTTCCAAGTGAGAGAAATATACCATACGACTGGAAAGAGTAATGTGAAAAAGACATAGTCGAAAATGTGATGAAATGTAATGATTTGTAGGGAAATTACTTTAAAAAAAAGAAGAAAAAAGAACAGGCACACTAAAAGTGCCCACAGCATCAGAGTTTAAAGTATTGCAATAGTTCATGACACATACTGGTTCTGCTGAGTTGCATCTTACGTTCCAGAATTGCACGGAGCATTGAATCTTCAAGTTACTGAATGTGACCAAAAGTACATTTTTGCTACGACTTCTGATGCGTGTGTGATGCAGCTTCTCCACTATAAAAACAAACACCTTTACATTAGACCCTACAGCTAAGTCAGGGTTTCTGACTTAATCTACACAGAGATGGGGCTTGGTTTCACAGGATGCTGAGGTTCTGCTCCACTGAAAAGTTGAGCAGCATCTTACAAGATCATTTCAGAACTGAAGGATTTACAGATATGTGTTTATCTGTGTTGTGCCTCTCTTAAACTGATGTTTTTTAACTCATTCTTTTTAATACAGGGAGTTATACTAGTGTATGATATTACAAATCGTTGGTCATTTGGCGGAATCAATCGATGGATAAAAGAAATAGATGAGGTAAGGTACAGATGACTAAGACTGCTTATATTTTCTACTGTTTTTACTGGCATTTGCAGGCAGCGCTTGCTACAGAGCTATCCAAGATGCCAAGTTTACAATTCTATGTTTATAATTCTGAAAAGTTGGAAACATAACAGCTAGACTGTCTGATTTCTTTAAAGGTGTTGATGGAAAGCATATGGAGGGCAAAGAATTCATATTGTAGTCCCACTCTTGCTATAGATTTGCCGCATCATCTGTGCCAGCCTGTCTTCTCCAAGGAAGGGATGTTTTTAGATCAGAGAATCATAGAATAAGCTGGAAAGGACCTCTGCAGATCTAAGACCAGTTCTCTAGGTCTTAGACTAGACCTTAGTATTTAGTCTTGACAAAGCTTTTGCTTGTTTTAATGAAGGTGGAAATGGAAGCCAAACTGTTAATCTTTCTCTTGCTTCTCTTTGCTCAGCATGCTCCTGGTGTACCAAAAATCCTGGTTGGAAATCGCCTTCACTTAGCCTTCAAGCGCCAGGTGTCCACTGAACAAGCACAAGCCTATGCTGAGAGGCTGGGCATGACTTTTTTTGAAGTCAGTCCACTTTGTAATTTCAATATTACAGAGTCCTTTACTGAGCTAGCAAGAACAGTGTTGATGAGACATGGAATGGACAGGCTCTGGAGGCCAAACAAGGGTAAGCCACACACACTGAAGATGTATGCGTTTAGTCCAAGCTAAGGTTTGTGGTGCATTAATATGAAAGAATTTTCAGAAACTTTAACCCAGATGCAGAAACACGAAAGAAGAATTGGGAATCCTGTACTAAACAGAAAATATGTATCTGTATGCACAACCTGTTCTGCCTTTGTAGGGAATAGTGTATTGTTTCTAGGACTGACATGTTCAGTCAGCTCGGTATTAAGACATAAGTAGGAAACTGAAGCAAGAGGTATTTGGGATAATATATATGTGGGAAAGGGTGTGGGAGGAGAGATGAGAATTCATCCTGGAAGTACAGAGTGCATGCAGAGTGCTGGGTGTGCTACTGCCTCATGGCTGACAAAAGCGTGCTATTATAATGCAAGTTTTATGTCTGTTTTTAAGTACTGAGCCTGCAAGACCTTTGTTGCCGTGCCGTAGTTTCCTGTACCCCTGTGCATCTTGTTGACAAGCTCCCTCTCCCTGTTGCCTTAAGAAGCCATCTCAAATCTTTCTCCATGGCAAATGGCCTTAATGCCAGGATGATGCATGGACGCTCGTACTCCCTCACATCCAGCAACATCAATAAAAGGAACAGCTTAAAGAAAGCCAAAATCACCCGTCCACCGCAGAGCCTACCAAAAAACTGTACAAGAAACAGCTGTAAAATCTCTTAATCTCTTTGTGGAAAAAGGGAACCTGGATGGAACCTCCTCGTGTGAAGCATTGAACACAAAACACAAAGAATCCTTGCTTAATGGTTGCGCACATTCTATGTACGTATCTCACTACATAGACAAAAAATGAGAAGAATAAGTCCTTAGAGCTTGCTCATTGCAGTAATGCTGCTTTGGAATAAGTGACATGTTCAGTGCACCTGAAAGGACGTGACATTTTGCCGTTGGATTTTCATACTGCGTTTGAGTTTCTGATGTGCATGATGCCATTGTTTTTACTAGTAGATGCGTTTTTGTATAGGGGATAATTATCATCATCATTCAGTTCTTAATTCCATGAAATCTGGAAAGTGATTGCATAATTGTATAAAACCCTGTCTTTCTGCAAACTGTTCAGGAGTGTAAAGATGACTCACCTGCGTTTCCAGGCAGGGGTTTTTAAAGGCAATGTATTGTATACATTGTTCAGTTCTCCACATAGTGTGACAAATTCCAGTAGTGCTGCAGTGGTGCATTTGGATTTTTTGTGTAGCTTCCTTGGTAACTTTGAAGCACTAACTTAACTAAGGTAAAAATGTACATATAATTATTATGCACATACACAACCAGGTTTTGTCCCATTGGTGTATGTAATAGATTTGATAAAGTTTTTGGTATGTTATTTAATATTTTGGGGCATTAATTTGTGGTTTAAATACTTATTTTTCTGTAAAAAAAAAAAAAAGAATTAAAATTTACATTTTATACCACTCTCCAAGAAGGTTCTAAGAGGAAAATGCCAAAGACTGTGGTAAAAAGGAACATGACTTGAAGAGCTGCTTTATAAGGAAAGAATAGTATTTAAAAAGTAAATAAATGGTTCTGGAAAAGAAATCCTATAATGATGTCTGTAACTGGGGAGGGTTCTTTATATTCCTTTGTAAGAATTTGAAGAACAATATGCCTGAACTAGACACCAGGACTGTGAAGTCATCCTAAAAGCTTCATGTAATGCTTTTCATATAAATCTGTCTTCAGTAATGTTAACAGAAATAGGGAAGAATAAGGTACATTAAGCCTTCCACTGGTGAAGGAATTGTGTGATTTGTTCTCCTTAGTAGCAAGGCTTTTGAGGTGATGGTGTAGCTTCATCCCAGTTTCCCCTAGGTGTGTCTTCACTACTGCGTGATACATGGAGCTCTTATTCCTTCAGGATCAGCCTCTGTAGGCGAGTAGGGAAGATTCAAGCCAGTAAAGTGCCATTTACGCCAGGACCGGGACCAGTCCGTGCATCATTGCTTTAAAAGCGCAATGGGGAACAAGGCTCCTCGTAGTTAAAGCCGTAAGCGGCAACGCGCGGTGGAGGAATCCCTGTCGGGGCTCCCTCGGCGAGCAGCAGGCTCCACCTCCTGGTCTGCCTGCGGCGAGTGGGCTGCAGGGGTGAAGCTCTCAGACTGCAGCGATTGCATCTGCACACGTTGAGGACAGGTGTGTGTAGCAGCCTCCGGCTCCAAGAGGTTAAACCAGCATCAGGACCTCCAAACCGCAGGACCAGGCTGGTTATGTGTGTGTGACAAGTGGCTGCGTGCAGGATGAAGAGCTCTCTCCGTGCATGTGGCTATGCTGTGCCAAGTTTCTTCCACGTTATGATCTTGGCCACTTCAGTCACCGGGTCATTGGTTTCTTTCCTTTCTGTATGTGACACGCAGCAAGAATGCCTAGGGAGAGAGAATGTTAATATGGATGTGTGCGTTCTCAAGGTCAGATGCTCTATTCCTTCTGCCAGCCAGTATAAAGACAGAGTAAGGAGAGGCTGGTGGCACTCCTCGATTCTGGTGAAGCTTTGTCATTATTTTATTTATATATATATATAAATGTATGTTTTACATATAGAAATATATATACAATGTAATATGCATCATTATATATTACATATATTTATATATATATATTAGGACATGGGATCACTGGCACACACTGGCAAGCACACACAAAGCCATGAGGTAACGTAAGTTTGAAGGGACCTCAACAGCCCATTGAGTCCATCATCTTGATTGAAGTAACTTCACTGTTGATTTCCCCTCAAGTTGCATTTCCACGTTAAAGCATCAACTATTTTCACATATTCTCGCTATATTTCGTGGTTTTACCAGTGACATACTCGGTGTGCCCTGCATGGGAGAGCTTGCTTACCACCCGCCCCTCTACAGCTGGAGGGAGCCCATGGGCGGCAGGGTCCTGTGCGGTGGTACCAGCCTGGGATCCCCACCCCGGTTCCAAGGCTGCAGCCCTGGGTTGAGAAGCCCGCGGTGTGAGGGGGTGCTCCCGGTAAGGAGCAGGGCTCCGCAGCCCCGCACGGAACCGGACTGCCCTCGGGCGCCCCCGCCGCCATTCCGTGCCCGGCCGCAGGGGCGGGGCGTGGCGCCGCTCGATCGCTCGGCGCTCCTCACGCTGCCGGTGGATGTCCTCGGCGTTCGACGGCGCTGCCTGCTGGGGTCGGAAGCAGCCGCCGGCCTGTCTGCCTCGGCTCCGCTCGGCTCGGTTCGGCCCGGCTCGGCTCGGCGGGCTCCCGCGGCGGGGCTGAGGCGGGCGGGCGCCGCCATGGTTTAAAGGACGGCGGGCGGACGCGAACGGGCAACAGCCATGAACCTGCTCCCGGCCAACCCTCACGGCAATGGGCTGCTCTACGCCGGCTTCAACCAGGACCACGGTGAGGTGGCCGGGCTGGGCCGTGGGAGGGTGGCGGGGCGCGGCGCGGCGCTGTGAGGGGAGAGGGCCCCGCCCGGGTCCGGTGCTGTGCAGCAGTGGTGCCGCAGGAGGCTGGCGGTCCGCGGCTGGGACCCCGGCGGAGGAAACCGCCCGGAGCCGGTGAGGGGAGCGCAGCGCTGGGCCAGGGCCTGGCGGGGCTGGCGGCAGCGGTGAGGAACCGGGAAGGCGGGCGGGGCTGCCCGGGCTGCTGAGGTGCTGAGGGCTGGGCGCTGCTGCTGCTGCGGCGGAAGGTGTTGCCCTGCTGTAGGCCGCAGAGGGGCGGCTGCACCGCTCGTTGTGTGAGCTCTGGTGCCGGTGTGTGTGTGTCCGGCCGCTGCGGAGGGAGCTGCGTGTGGAGGGACGGAGGAACGGTGTGTAATAACGTGTGTCTTTGAATGCGTCTTCCTCTCGTGTGGTGGTTTGGGACTTGCGAGTTGCGCTGCTTAAAGCTGGCCAACGTTTCTTGGGGAATTGTGTAAGTCAGCGTTACAACCCGTCCTGACAGGGATTTAAGTGCACTTAAACTTGAAAACGCATCCTGAAAAGGTATTTCGCAAAAAGCCATTTTCGCCGTGGAAGTTCTTTGCATTCAAGATTGTGGTGTAACTTGGTTTTCTTTCTTTTCTTTTGCCTCATTCGTATTCCAGAAATTACAGTTAAAGCTCCTGATCGCTCTGGCAGACAAGTGCAGGTGCATGGACCACTGAAAAGCTTCACCTTATGCTCAATTTACTGCTTTTTCTTTGCTAGAAAGGGGAAGACCTGTTCCAGGAAGGGGTTGCATGGGCCACATCTTGCTGGTGCAATATAAAAATAGCACCAGTCTTATGAGTAAGAGTAATTTTTGTGGAATAAGGACTACCAGGTCGTCATTTTGTAACATCCTTTTATCTTGACAAATGGTATTCTTGCCTAAGACAGTCTTGCAGCTGCTGTTGTTTCAGCTGTGGATCATGTACCTGTTGCTGGTGCTATTGAAGTGCATTAGTCTGTTGAATTTGGTCTTGTGTCTCTGATGAAGCTTTGTCAGCAGTGTATCAAGGTGTTCATGGACTGAGCTGCTTGGTAGCTCTCTTCATGCTCTCCTGCTGACTTCAAAACAATACTCAGGTTTTCAGCAGCTCTACACGTGTTTCCATCTTGCATTTGCAGAGATGGAAAGAGAGGTTTGTGAGCATGAGTTTCATTTCTGACCTGCAGGGGTCTGTGAGGAAGCAGTAACACTGAATGAGCAGCCTTGGTGGGGCTCGGTTATAAGGAGAACTGTGTGAGAAGTTTCTTATTACAAAATGCCTTTAGCGCATTGTTTCATTGTGTAAAACTTATTCTTTGTTGCAAAGGCTTCCTTAAATTCTGTAGCAGTAACTGCAGAATAAACACTGTTTTTGATAAGGTCACATCCAAAGTTCAGGAATTTGTCTTGGGAGTTGGTGAGCTGACAGCATTCAGGTCCCATCCTACCTAAGCCTGGCTAGCCAACTGAGTAACAACAAAGGACTTCAGGAACAAACCCTGTTTGGTTCTCATGTGCAGGCTTCTGGAGCTCTTCCTGTTATGAGTGGTGACTTTTGAACTGTAGGGAACATGCTAACACTTCACTAGGGCCTTTTAAAGTGTTAAAGCATAGGTAGTTCTGTGGCTGCTCAGAGAAGAGTGGGTAAGAGGAAAAGCTCACTTCTTCCTTGTTGCTTCTACCAAAAATAGAAGTATGAATCACTGAAGTGCTGAAGCTCAGTCCTGTGGGTGTCTGCATTTATTGTCACAATAACCTAATTTCCTAGTACTTTAAAACTAGCCAGTCCCATCATGGTGGAAGGGTGGGAGGAATGAGCTAGTAAGTCAGTCCAAGTCTGAATGTCTGTGACTGACAAGTGTTAAACCACCTGCTGTCTTCCCAAGGTGTGCTTCCCTTGCTCTGTTTTGAGTGAGACTGTGCTTTCCTATTGGGGATCTTTACCACTTTCTGGTTTTAAATTAAACAAACAATGTAATGCCCCAAAATTAAGGCCCATATTGCAAGGTGTTCTGAGGTGTTCTATAATAGAATAGTCTGACTTTAGCTGATAGATGCCTTATTTCAGGCACTCTTCTGATGCTTTCAGGACAGTAAACTGCTTTACAGCAATGAGTAGACAAAACCTCCTCACAAATTACCACACCAGAAAGTCTACATGTGAATTGCTGACAAGTTTTTCTTTTGTCACTGTTGTAGTCTAAAGCTAGTTTGAAAACCGAGGTGTAGACTTGTTTTCATGTTGAAACACTTGGCTTCCTTGCATGATGTCCTTTAGTGGACTGAAATGCTTTGCTGTATGAACCTATAAATTTTAGTAGGGTTCTGTGCTCTCTCTTATGGCTGTAGACGGAATTTGCTGTGGTCAGGAACCTGTCGCTTCCCTTGACTTATTTCACTGTGGCAGTTTCTGGATCTTAAGCCCTAAAGCCTGCAGATTTCTTAGTCCTCATGCCCCTTTCAGCTTGTGGCATCTTCTAGGACAGTCATGAGGTTAAACCTTCCTTTGTCTTTGGTTTTAGAAAAACAAAACTTGCTTGTGGTCTCACTGGGAGTGTTGGTAAATGGCACTTTTACTGTAGGAATAAGTGGGTTAAGCTGATAATTCTGCAATAGTTAATGTTTTATTTATTTCTGTAAGTATCTGAGTTGTCTTTTGTCAGTGACAGCATGTCTGGCCCCTCTTAAAATGAGATGTGAACTTCCCGTGGAAGAGAACATATTGCAGCAATTCCCTCTTCTGGCAGCCCTGCTGCAGCTCTCTCGTACAGAAGAGCTTATAAGCCATAGCTGCTGAATTTGGGATCCCACTGGTTAACACTGGGCTCAGTAAGATAGGAAACACCAAGCTCCAAAGCTGTTCCTGTAACCTGGAATTGAATGAGTAGCAGTAATCTTCCTGTATGTTGTTTTTTCCTGCTTACTTGGCTTGGAGTTGCTGTGACTTGAGATCTTCCTATCTCTGTCAGCAGTGATCACTGCGTGGGGAATCTCACTGTTACTCACAGTCCCCAGTTCTGGTGTGCTGTCTCCAGTTAAAATATAGATGATTCCGAAGACATCAGAAGCAGCCCACGTCTTAGTCACGAGGTTACTCCTGCAGAATAGCTATAGTGGTGCTACAGGAAATATCATGTCTGCATCTTATTGCATCAGCAATGTTCCATTTGGGTTTGTTGTAAGCTGCTGATACTAACACAAGTAGAACTTTACAGCGCTCTTTTACTATTGAACATTTGAGCTTCACTCTCCTACAAACACAATATTGTGTTATAAAACTGCTGTTGGAAAAATAATGACATGGATACACACTACAGGTACCGGAAGTACAGTATTGTTTTACATAGAGACACGTTTCCATTGTCACTTACTTCCAAGTTGTCCCAGTAAAGTACAATGTATTTGCTGGAAGCAGACTGCAGGAGGCAGCAGCTTGTTGGTGCTGTGGTTTCAGCACAGAGCATCCCTGTGTGTTCAGTTGACAGCAAACTAATGAATGATGTGTGGAGAAGGGAGGAGGTAAAATTAATATGGTTATTTTAAAATCATCTATTTCAATACATTTACTGATTTTCTATAATTATTCTTGTTAATCACTGGGTGTATTTACACGTGTAAATAAGAGCTTTTTGCACTTAACTTAGTACAAAATCTTGGACAGGTGAAGTTGTGCCTCTGTGAGCCTTTTGGGTTGGGGAGGTTAAGTTTGTGTGTGTTATTTTTTTCTCTGGTTAGCTGACTGGTAGTGTTAGAACAGTTCACTATGTTGGGCCTGTGGCTCTGCTGGTGGTGACTGTGTGACAATAAGAGGGTTTAACTGGTTTCCTTCCTACACTAAAGGGTGCAGAGATGGATCTTGTTGTAATTATTCCTTTGTATGTGCGTTCATTGAATGGGAACTCTAAGGATGCTGCTGAACGCTCCCCACACCCTGTAGGATGCCTGTCCCAAAAGCGGGGGGGTGGGGGGTGTCTCTTTTTTATGTTGCTGTTGGCTTTGGTTGGTTGGAAGTTGTGTTTGGTTGGTAGGCTTTAGTTGGGATTGGTTGGTGGTGGTTTTTTAAGTGGTCCTACATGGAATTAAACTCTTGAAGTATTAAAAATGAATCTCAAATCCACTATTATTTTTACCAAATTACAGAGTTTTTAAGGTAATGCTGTTGCCAAGATCAAATTTATTGTAAGTTTTTATGTTGTTATGCAAGAACATAGACATTTTTTGTCTGGTTTATGACAACAACAACAAAAAAAGATGGCACCAGTTGTATTGTTTCCTGTGACATCTTAACCTCCATCAGGATAGGAGCAGTGGGAGATGTGGCTTGAATGTTGCTCCCTTGCTCTTCAGTGAGCATATGCAACTTTTCCAGTTGAGCTTGTATTACGCACACAGTGTGCAGAGCACAGGCAGTGAGCGGTGTGTGTTGGGTGAACACTGCTGGCTCTTTGTGACCTTTAACACCAGGAATACCTGAAGCAGCCTCTTGCACTCTGAGCCTTTTTGCCAGCTTCTGAGCCTTTGCTAGGCAAACCAGTAGAGTCTGTGTGCAAGAAGTCATGGATGACCTGGCTGTGAGCAGATGGTTTGGAGACCATACGTTAAGAGTGAAGACTTCCCTTCCTTCCCCACCACCCTGTGATTTTGGGGTGTGAGTTTGGAGAAGGGGTGCCTTTAGACACAGCTCCTCAATTTTACTGGTGGGGGGTCATACCCTTGCAGTCACTGCAGTGGGTAAAAGTAAAACCAGGCTAATCTGAGTATCTTTGTTCCAGTACCTTCATCTTAAACTGGGTTTTTGATGCAGTGCACATACATCATGTAGTAGCTAATGTTCTGTCAGTCTGCCTTCAGCAACAGCTTCTTAATGACTTGTAATTGCTCTAACTTCTTGTGGGCATTTCTTTATGTTAGTAACTGCATCCACCCCTTAGCAAGTACAACAGGACATGATGCTGGCAGTTTGTGGGTTCCACTAAAAGGGCACACAGTTAATTCTGGACATAAAAGTAATTGAAATCATTTTCCAGAGTATTTTAATTTATCTTCTAATAATTCCCTGGTTTAGACTTAAGCTACTGGCATGCAATTATTGACATCTGACAGCAGTAGCTCTCTTAGAGCTTTCTTTAAAGCTACTTTTGAGAAACTTTCTTCTGCGGCAACGTGAGCAACGGATCATACTCATGTAGTTGTAACCGTGGTGTAAATTTGGATTTAATAAGAAAGGAGGGGGTTTGCTTCATAATGACTGCTGGGCCATGAAAAGTAAAATACAGGTTTCTTTCCCTCTGCAGTGCCTGGCATAGGATACAGATGGGGTGGGAATTGCTCTCCTTTCTCACCTGTCTAAAAAAGAATACTGAGAACTTTCCACTGGCCTTTACTCAAAGTGGGGGACAACTGCTCTAAAGGGTTTTCACTTGCAACCACTAACAAAGCTGCAAGTGGTCTTCAGCTTGAGTTTAACACAATGCAGTTACCAAGTCGTGCTCCTAACCCTCTGGCTCTTGCTTAGTTCTTGAGTGTATCTCGCAGTTACTATATATGTGTATATATATGTGCTTTTTACTACAGGATGCTTTGCATGTGGGATGGAAAATGGATTCCGAGTGTATAATGCAGATCCCCTGAAAGAAAAAGAGAAACAAGGTAAAATGCTTACTCATTATATTGTGCTAATTTTGCCTTTGAAGCTCATCCTACTCTTGTGTTTTCTGTAAGATTCTTGCTTAGCTTTCACTGTTCCATCACTGGAAGGCTTTGAATAAAGCCTCAAGAAAGGAAGTCCATGCTGGTCCTGAAGGGACTCTCACTTACTCAAATGTTTAAATGTTATTACTTTGCATAAAGCTAACTGATGATGTGTTTGTCTCACATTCTTGCAGCGGCTGAATTGTGTAGCCATTGCTAATGTTTGTAGCCCTGAGTGGGAGATAAGTTGTCCCATTATTCACAAGTGGGAGAGGAGTTATTGCTGCAGCAGTGTCATGTACCATCAGGAGAAGTTGTTGTGTTCTTGTGTAGTAATCTGAATGATCTAGTGCAGCAATGACACTGCTGCCTTTCTACTGGAGATCTGAGCCTAACATTTCTCATACTTAAGAGTACTGCTTGCAAGAGCACTGTGAGCACCCACCTCTAATACTTGAAATCTTACATTCTCTGTATGCTTAAGAAAGGATCTCAAAGCGGTAATCATGTCTTGCCAGAAATGACCAAATGAGCCACATTAACAGGTAGTGGGGCTTTTCATCAGAAAGCAAACCTAACTCAGTAGAAATAAGGGAAAATGAAACCGAGCCATTGATTCTAACCCTAAATATAGGCAGAAAGCTGCCATGCTGACCATGTCACCCAGTGTTTCCAGCCTGTGGTGATAGGAAGGATTTAATAAGAGGAAAAATGTATTTAACAGAGCAATTCCTATGAAACCAGGCATGCTTTCACTTTCTAGTGCTCTTAGGGATTTTAGTCAGTATTCATGTGACCAAAGCTGACAAACTATTTCTATTCTTAATAGCAAATTCTTCCATAAGTAACATGTCTTGGGACTGTCATCTGTGATAGCGTGCTCAAAGGATCAGAGTGAAGCTTGAAGTCCTGTTGAGTTCCGTGTCAGAACTCTCCCTGCCGGTAGCTGGGGACATACTGCAGGACTCCTCTGGCACAATGCTCCATATGAGTTGGATTGCCTTTTCCCTGTGGATTCTGAGAGGTCAAGCTGTACCGGCTGCATAGGTGCACAGAGAAACCTTGGTCATCTTCTGTGTATTTTTAAACCTACCTAAGAATATTCCCAGCTGGAACTTGTCTGATTGGTTGATTCCTGTAACCCAGTATGAAGCCAGGTCTTACCTGTTCCACCCTGCCTTGTCTGTCTTATAGCCAGGAGTTCCATGAAGTTCCTCATCCAGTTATCAAGTGTCAGAACTGTAAAGAGAACAATTAAAGTGTTCTAACAGCTCCAGAACATGTTGCATGTTCTTAAACTGTCTTGGGCTAGCATTTGTAAGTATTTTAAGACTTTGTCATGGTGATAATACCTCTTCATAGTGAAATGTGCTGTCGTGCTTTGAATGCTTTAATGGAGTTAAGAGGAGAATCTGGTGCGGAAGGGGGTAGTGTCCAAATGCAACTGTTCAGGAAGGAAACTCAAAAATGGTGTGAAGAAACCACAAGGACTTGTATGAAATCCAAGGCATTACTGCTCCAGTGTGGTTACCTTTCCAGGCATCTACTTTCAGCATTCTGTGGTCAAAGCCCCAGCATCAGTTCCTCATCCAGATGTACTGCTACACTGCTTAGCATCTGACTGAAACTCTCTTGTCCTCTCCTTCATGCATATGTCTCTATCTTCCTGTTGCAGGGCTCCCAGCTCCTCAGGCATTGTTGCTGGTTTCTCCCATCCCTGTTTCTGACAGTAGGTCTCTCCCTCTCTCTTGTCCTTGCGAAATTTCAGCTGCTGCTTTAGCTTTGAAGCAGTTCACTGGTTTCATCTGCATTTCCTGCTCCAGCCTACCGGTGTGTGGAGGTACTGGACAGTCTTTGGAAGTTTATTATTAACTCTGCTCATCTACCTTGAAGGCCACAGCCAGCCTCCTCCTGACAGTTCAGTTCCCTCTCCTCAGCGGAATGCCAAACATCCTTCTAAGCTACATAAACAAAGCCAAGTGCCCCCCCAAATGTCATTAAATAGAACAGTTCTTTTATTATAAACCCCTCTGGTTGATCTTTGTTCCTCCCCTTGCACCATGAGCATGGTGTATGCTACTTTCTCTGCAGTAAAAAGAAAATAAACCTCTTTTTCTTGCACTCTGAAGGAGAAGCTGTCTGCACCAGCTGGTCTGGTTTGCTTTCACTGTTTTCTGCATCACCAAGTTGAGGCTTGCTGGAGCCAGACCTTACTTACCTGTTCCAGCAGCTACAGGTGTGCTCCAGAGAACAGCACTAGAGCTTCTAGTTCATCAATGTGTGTTTCCCTTCTTCCCTCAAATCCAGGTCTATTAAGACACATCCCCTTGCACATAAAAAGGTTATGACTAATGAATGCTGCTGGCATCTTTCTAAATGCGTGGCGTTAGCATAACAGAGCAACATCAGACTTGAAATGTGTGTGAGAAATGCATTTGAGCTGATGAAATCTTTCTAAGGTTATTTCCAAGCCGGCTATGTAACAGGCATTACTGAGCTGCCAAGATGGTGTTGCTTCATCTCCTCTCATGCAGCATGTTTTAAACCTTGCTGGGTTTTTTCTATAGATCAGGATAAAGCTGTCCCAGCTGTGTGACAGCAACAGGGGTGGTCTGGATTGCTGTGAAAAATAAGGCAATTGTGCTGAGGATTCTGATCTTAAACAAGCACCAAAACCAGAACAAATCAAACAAAACCCCCAAACCTCCACCCTTTTAGGGAAGGTTTCTTGCCTGTCACCACCAGTCTTAGAGGATTCTCTGTTTTTTAGGGTCAGCCAGGATAAGAAGGCACCAGTCTTCTCTGATGCCTGAGAGATGTGCTGGAGAACACAAGCTTTTATTCTAACAGTGAGGGAAGAAGAGATGTCAATGTAACGGGGTCTGACACTGAAATAACATTCATTTGTCTTGCAGAATTCCTAGAGGGTGGCGTTGGCCACGTGGAGATGTTGTTTCGTTGCAACTATTTAGCACTGGTAGGTGGAGGAAAGAAGCCCAAGTACCCACCTAACAAAGGTGAGTCTGAGCGATCTTGTAAAGGGTTGCCTTGCTCTGTGTGTAACTGCCTGGGGAACTCAAAACAAACCAGACCTCCTTGAGCTGGGGTCTGGCATCCTGAAGGCTGGGTGAAAGGGATGGTGCAGCAGGAGCAGTGAGATAGTTGCAGCACTGTGGTGGTAACTGCATTGCCCAGGCTCCGAGACCTGGTGGCAAAGGCTGCGCTCCTCACAGTTAGCTATGCACAGGCTCAGCAGCCTGAGGGTGGAAGAGCTCCCTGTTGGCAAGCTCTGTGGGAAAATACAACACTCTTTTTTTACTGCTTCCTCATTTGTAACTCTTGGAGCAGAACAAAAAAACTCCAGATTGTGTTTAGAAAAATGTATTTATTTTTACTGTCAGCTTTTGTGGTTGTAGTTTACAAGCTCCTACCTGCGCGAGTCACAGCATGAGAGAGCAGGTTGGTGTGTGGTGGATACATTCTGGTTAGCAGGGTGCCAGCCTGTAACTGCTTACTATTGGATGCACCTCTGATTAGCCTTCTTAGACACCAGAAGCTGTTGTAAGGGATGGGGCTCTTCAGGCTTTTCTAACGCAATCTCTGCACTGTTCCAGTAATGATCTGGGATGACCTGAAGAAGAAAACTGTCATTGAGATCGAGTTTTCAACAGAAGTCAAAGCCGTTAAGCTGCGAAGAGACAGGTGGGTATGACAGCATTCCAAATGTGGTTTGGTTCTTTACACTGTTGCTACTCATTTCT
The DNA here is from genome assembly GCF_033783945.1 of Neopsephotus bourkii. NCBI lineage: Eukaryota > Metazoa > Chordata > Aves > Psittaciformes > Psittacidae > Neopsephotus > Neopsephotus bourkii. The sequence goes on from NW_026902223.1 coordinate 8,373,027, forward strand.
AGCTGTTTGTAGCAAGAAAAAGATCCTGCTTTAACTCCAGGAACTAAACCAGGTTTTCAAGGGCAGGCATTAGGCGTTAGCAGTGTACTTGGGCTGTGAACTGTTACCTGAAGCCTTGGTGAAAAGGCTGTAAGATTTTCTGGCCCCCTAATGTCAGGAAGTGTTCTCATGTGGCTACTGCTTTTCTAGGTACAGAGGAGTGTGAAAGGGATTCAGCAGAGCTAGAGCAAGAGCATCTCTTAACAGCTGGAGTCTCTGTGGGTGGAGGGGTTGGATAAAAGGGCTTTGCAGGCTCATAGATGCAATGCTGGGAGGGACACACAGCCATTAAATCAGTTGAAAGCCTTTGCAGATCTAAGTTGGTGTCTGTCCTGGTTTCACCCACCCCAAGTCACAGGAACTCTTTGTCTCTTTCAGGATTGTGGTAGTCTTGGACTCGATGATCAAAGTTTTCACGTTCACACACAATCCCCACCAGCTGCACGTCTTTGAAACCTGCTACAACCCTAAAGGTCAGTTCTGTGTGTGTGGGCTGGGGAGCGCCTGTGGGTTTGTTCTGTTCATCTGCAGCTGCATGAATGGGTTGGTTAGTACGTCATAGAATCATAGAATAGTTAGGGTTGGAAAGGACCTTAAGATCATCAAGTTCCAACCCTCCTGCCATGGGCAGGGACACCTCACACTAAACCATGTCACCCAAGGCCTCGTCCAACCTGGTCTTGAACACTGCCAGGGATGGAGCATTCACAACCTCCCTGGGCAACCCATTCCAGTGCCTCACTACCCTCATAGTAAAGAACTTCTTCCTTATATCCAGTCTAAACTTCCCCTGGTTAAGTTTTAACCCATTACCCCTTGTCCTATCACTACAGTCCCTAATGAAGAGTCCCTTCCTAGCATCCCTATAGGCCCCCTTCAGATACTGGAAGGCTGCTATGAGGTCTCCATGCAGCCTTCTCCAGGCTGAACAGCCCAAATTTTCTCAGCCAATCTTCATACAAGAGGTGCTCCAGCCCCTGATCATCCTTGTGGTCTCCTCTGGACTTGTTCCAACAGATCCATGTCCTTTTTATGTTGAGGACACCAGAACTGCACACAATGCTCCAAGTGAGGTCTCACAAGAGCAGAGTAGAGGGGCAGGATCACCTCCTTGGACCTGCTGGTCACGCTCCTTTTGATGCAGCCCAGGATACGGTTGCTTTCTGGGCTGCAAGCGCACACTGAGGCTGGCTCATGTTCATTTTCTCATTGACCATCACCCCCAAGTCCTTCTCTGCAGGGCTGCTCTGAATCTCTTCTCTGCCCAGCCTGTAGCTGTGTCTGGGATTGCTGGTCATTGAACAGTTTACTGAGTGCACTGTAGTCATGCCCTGTGGAGATGCTTTTGTGTTTATAAAATGGATATTAACATTAATACTACTTCATAGAATGGTTTGGGTTAAAGCTCCTCCAGTTCCAACCCCTGCCACAGGCAGGGACCCCTTCCACTGGAGCAGCTTGCTCCAAGCCCCTGTGTCCAACCTGGCCTTGAGCACTGCCAGGGATGGGGCAGCCACAGCTTCTCTGGGCACCCTGTGCCAGCACCTCAGCACCCTCACAGGGAAGAGCTTCTGCCTAAGAGCTCATCTCAGTCTCCCCTCTGCCGCTTTAAATCCATTCCCCCTTGTCCTGTCCCTACAGACCCGTGTCAAAAGCTCCTCTCCAGCTTTCTTGTTGGCCCTTTAGGCACTGGAGCTGCTCTAAGGTCTCCCCAGAGCCTTCTCTTCTCCAGGCTGATACTTGGCATGGAAAAGCTTTTTCATGTACTCCTGTTACAATACAGATTTGGTTTCTATAAGAGCCATGTGCTCTTACTGTGAAGACCCTCTAAACTCCATGTTTGTGTAGAGAAACTAAACTGTCAGCTGTTATAAACTCTCACCCTTTCTAAACTCCTAAGGAGACTATTTCTTATTTAAACACCTTTGCTGTTGCAGACTGATGGAGCTGTCTCTGAGAACATGCAAGTTTTAGGTAACCACCACTAGCTTACTCTGAAATGAAGTGATGAGAGCAAGTTGAAACTATGCTACTCCCTTACTTCTCTGTGCTTTGCACTTGTGGACAGATCATGTTCTGGGATGCTGCAGTAGCCATTAAAATGAAATTCTGATTTCCTACATGTTCGTTTATTCTGAAATTACCAATATTTTAGAAACTTTGAGAACTTTATGATGGAAACTACACCGTTACTCTCTTCTTCCTTGTCTTGTAGGTCTCTGTGTCCTTTGTCCGAATAGTAATAACTCTCTTCTTGCATTTCCTGGAACGCACACTGGGCACGTGCAGATAGTAGATCTCGCCAATACAGAAAAGCCTCCTGTAGACATACCAGCCCATGAAGGAGTCTTGAGCTGCATCGCTTTGAACCTGCAGGGAACAAGGATTGCAACAGCATCAGAAAAAGTAAGAGTCCTGCATCCTCCTACCTCTGCTGTACCGTGTGCTCCAGCGCAGCGAGTTCTCATGGAACAGGAAGTAGCATCCTTTTTGTGGGAAAGGCTGGCAGTAACTACCTGGAAGATTTGTCACTGATGTACGCAGTGTCAGTCTGGATCTCCACCGTTCCTCTGGGGTAGGATACACCACAGTGACCCAGAGGTCATGTTTGGGTTTGAGCACTGCACCAGTGGCTCTTCAGTGGCATTTGACTGAGATCTGGCCCAAGCAGTGCACAAGTGTCATGTTCTGCTATCAGATACTATTGATTTTAAAAGCAAAGGGGGTGGGGGAGGCTTATTTGCATTCTTTCACCTTCATTAATTCTGGTTAAATTATGCTGACAGAAATCTGAAGTTCCTGTGTGTAATGCAAACCCCTCTGGGCTGGGTGCTGAAAGGAGCACCAGACAGGAGGCAAAGCTGTGGAGCTGCCCTCTCCAGGGGATGTCTGGGAAGTTGGCTTGTGAGATGTGGCTCCTGAGGAGCACTGGGGCTGAGGTAGCCAAGTCCTTGCTACCTTCTTGCACTCAGCTGGAATGACTTGCTCAAGCAGAAGCTAAATTAATCCATCCAGTCTCTGCTTAGAAGAGTTTCTACTGCACAGCCTATAGCTTGAAAAGCTTAAAAACAGAAAGTGCAGCCACAGGCTTTGTTAACTGAGCTTAATTACTATAGATCTTCTAAACAAAGCTCTTAAAGCTGCCAGCTCCTTGGCTGAATATGCTAAATAAAATAGTCATCTGCTGAATGTGTCTTAACACATTCCTCTCCTGGTATAGAGAAAAGGTTTAGTGTTTTCAGCCTGAAACAGGAGGATGAGCAAACTGCCATTGTGAGCAGGGTGCAAGCAGACATCTCCAGCTTGAGTCTTAAATCAGAACTCAGCTGGTATTTACCTCTCTCTCTGCTGGGTTCTGGTAGTTACTGGTGTGTGACCAGAGAGATGCTTTTGTTAACCAGGTGCATGGCAGGAGTTGTGGGGGATGAGGCAGACCCACTCTTAATCAGGTGAAAGTCCCTTTATTTGAGATCACTGACTTGTTGTGCGTCTCTGGTGTCAGCTGGGTTTAACTGAAGTGCAGTTCTCCAACACAGCGCTGTCTGTAACCTGACTCTGGGATCCCTCAGGGTTGGATCAATACAGATAATAAGCATGGGACAGGTAACTAATTCTTCTACATTACTTCAACTGAACTAATTGTGAGTCCAGCCACAGCCTGAATGTATTTAGTGGGAAAAAGAAATTCCACAGTAGCAACCAAAGCAGAATAGTGAATGTGGGGAAGAAGAAAGAAATTATGTGCAGAACCCCAGCCCAAAACCCTATACACAAGTCTGCTCCAGTGTTTGCAAACTAAGGCCAGGGCTGCACTAGTGCTTTACAACGTAACCTGGAAGAAAGTTCCTGAGTTGAGTAGCTAAGGAACAAGAGCCAAAGCATTGTAATATTGGGGGGGTGTGTGTGAAATTTGATAATCCTTCCCAGCAGTTAACAGTGAGAGGTTCTCCCAGACCTATGGGAGTTGAAAAATGGTGTATGTAGGGCATGCTGATCAGGTGGAAGTCTCGGATGCGTTCACAGATGCAAAGAGAAGCCTCTGTTTTTGCTAATGCAATGCTTGATTCCTTTTCAAGGGGACCCTCATAAGAATATTTGATACTTCATCAGGGCATTTAATCCAGGAGCTACGCAGAGGATCACAGGCAGCCAACATCTACTGGTATGTTTAATTGCTCTGCTGGCTCTTGTGGGTGGCGGTGTGCTGAGGCGCCCTTGTGGCATCAGCACCCAAGTCATCTCCAAAAAGCAGAGGGAACTGATGGTGCTGCAGGCACAGGGGTACAGTGGGCCTGTGCTGCCTCTTCTCTGCTCCATGCTGGTGAGGAGAAAGCAGTAGCTGGCGAAGCCCAGCATGGATTATGTACTGATAATCCAGCTGTGTGTCAAGTAAAGGGGAGCTGGGGGGTATGTCACCTCCACACTGAATATGGGGAAGGCAATGACCCGGTTTAACACTGCCCAGAGAGGCTGGGATGGGCACCCTGGGACAAGGGGAGGTTTATTCTCACACAGTGCCACTCTGCATGTGAGAGCCCCTGGCAGAGGTTTGACCCTTACCTACTGCTGGAAGCATTTTCCCAGGAGTGGGGCAACTCCCCTTCTTTTACTGAGCACCACTCCAGGTACGAGTGTTGCCCACTGAATCCAGCACCTCATCATAGCATAGTGTGTGTGTCCTCGCAGCAGTGGCTGAATGTCCCACACAGATGTTGTCTGTGTCGAGGCAGCCTGCAGCATGGCTGCTGATAAACCAGGCCCTCTGCCCCCTGAGGGGCTTTTCATCCTGTCAGCGAAGGAGCAGCCCCAGCACCTGCAGAGTGGAGCCATTGCTCCCTGCCCTGCAGTTGCTCCAGCCAGCAGCTGCAGCAGCACTTCTGTGCACACTGGGAGCTGTAGGGGTCATGTTCAGTAGCAAGACTTCAACCGCCTGTGTTCTCTACAGTATTAACTTCAATCAGGATGCTTCCCTGATCTGCGTGTCCAGCGACCACGGCACAGTGCACATCTTTGCTGCAGAGGACCCCAAAAGAAATAAGCAGTCAAGGTAGGGCCAGAGGCATTCTGAAGCCTTCGGGGGCTGTGGAGGGGCTTTAACAAGAGTTCAGAGTACGGGTCTTGTCAGGCAGTAGCAAGTACTTGCACTATGGAGGTGGTAAGACCAGTGTGCTGTGCTTGAGTGAAGCTGTGGATTTGGGATGGTAACAGCCACTGCCACATTTACCACTGTCCTTTGCAAAGCAGTAGGAATCAAGCAGCAGGTCAGGGTGTTGCTTTTGTGGCGATCTCAGCACATAGTTTGTGGCTATTTCACATAAAGCAGTTTCTAAAATCTGACTAAAAATCAATCTTTTTGGCAGTTTTTGCAGTTGCTTAAGAATGTAAAAGCAGAAATGTAGTTAGTGGCAGGGTCCCCCTCCCCTAGAAAGGGAATCGTACCTATTATTGGATATTTTGTGAAAGAAGACAAAAAGCCCATCAAAACCAGCCATTAGCGTGAACCCTATGACATGTTCAGACACACGAGCAGTTCTAAGTCAACTTAAGTGAACACCTTACTAAGTCGTTATGCCTTTTTTTCCCCTCTCTCTCTTTCAGTTTGGCCTCTGCCACCTTTCTCCCAAAATACTTCAGTTCCAAATGGAGTTTTTCCAAATTTCAGGTTCCCTCAGGCTCTCCGTGCATCTGTGCCTTTGGAACAGAGCCAAACGCTGTCCTAGGTAAGCAGTGGAGGCTTCCCCAGGTTCTCTCTGGAGAACCAGGTTTTTGGCTACACTGGCCTGGAGCTGGGGAGCAAACCTATCCCTCTGCCCAGCTGAACTGACCCTCTTTGTTTCTGTTTCAGCAATATGTGCAGATGGCAGCTACTACAAGTTCTTGTTCAACCAAAAAGGGGAATGCTCAAGGGATGTCTATGCTCAGTTTCTAGAAATGACTGATGACAAGCTCTGATCGGGTTGAGGGGAGTGCACGGGTCAAAACACTGCCCTGGCTATTCCACACCTTTGGAAGGACAGTATACGAGTGGCCAGTACTGATCAAGAAGTCTAGCAGACCTTACTAGGAAGCCTGGCCCAGCACAATCACAGGAGGCTCTGAAGTAGTGGACTACGTATGTTTATTCTCATTTCTGCAAGTATTCATCATTAAAATCTCTTTGGGTTACTGTCATCAACTCAAGTTTTCAAGATGTGGCTTTCAACAAGCTTGTGCCTACTGGGTTTCTCTTGCTCTAAACTGTGAAACGACTTTCAATTGAACGTGAGTGCCTGCCACACTGAAGAGCTGCAGGGCTGTACAGACCTACACCTGGCCTCAGAGAAAGGGAAGTGCCAGCAGAGGAGGTCTGAATGGCTGGGAGTGGGGGGAACACTATGGATCACATGCAGATAAACCTCTACCAGCCCAGTAGGGAGCAGGGTGCTGCCTGACCACACCCAAGGGGAAGAGAGGAAAGGGGGGACAAGTGTGTGGCCAGAGCTGACTGTTAGCCTCAGCCAGGCTTGGCCTGACCTGGCCTGGGGAGGGAAGAGGGTGGCAATTGCACAGCCCCAGACCACTGCTCCTGTATGCCTGTGGTCAAGTGAAGTGATCAGTACCAACTATGGAAGATGCCAAACTGCACAGGAAGGCTGAAGGTGGGTTTAGGTACTAAGTGACCCAACCGCCCTCTCACCAGGGTACAGAGCAGGCACACAGGGTGCTTGGACACCAGGAGCTCCTGGAGCAGTGGAGTGAGTAATTCCTCCTGCAACAGAACAGCTGCTCCAGGATTAAGTGCCCCCCTTGAACCAGTGCACAAGCTGTTCTGATGCTTCTGGAATGCTGTGATGGGATACTACATCTCCAGCATGGTCACTGAACCAGGGGCATGAAGCACCTCTCTGCAGTGGCTTCCAACCTGCCACCCTTCCTTTTTTTCTTTCCACGTGGGATGTTGCAAACCAAGTTCTGCTGGCCTAGGGACAGTCAGGTGAGACTAAACCCACTGACATGTAAACTCCTTCCCAAAATTGTTACATGGCCAACACATATTTACTGCTAAACTAAGGCACAAGATGCTAAACAAGAAGCCAAGATAGATACAAGCTCTGCTCCGAGCACAGAATGCCCAAGGAAGGGGAGGCCTCCTCTTCAGAGTCCCATTTCACAGATGGTAGGTCCCTCTAAGGTTGTTTAGCTGCACACTAAATTTGACAAGTTTCGTTTAGTGTCATGTAACATACTAAGGACTAACTTCTACGCAGACTTTGATGTCAAAGTTGCATGTTGCTTTTACGTGTATAATCACAGAAATTGTTTTGCACACTTATTTGTAATGTTATTTCTTTTAAATAAAAGTGACTAATTTTGCTGTACTCGCTGATGGATCACAGCCAAGGTCCCTAACACCAGAGGTGTGGGGTAAGTAGGTAACAGAGACCAGTGGTCACTGCTAAAGGACAGAAGCTGGATGTAAACAGAGGACAGTAAAGCTACGAACCACTGCCTGGGACACGTACCTTGGTATTGACAACATCCGCACCACCACATGGCTGCTCTGCCGCTCTGCCCTGGTCACAGCTGCACCAGCACAACCCCCAGCTGGAGGTGGCTGCATCTCCCCGGAGCAGGACAAGACAAGAGATGATCCTCTGAGGCTGACAGATGTCCTCCTGCTGGCACAGTTGTAGTTGTGTACGATCCAGTCAGCTGTACTTGCTTTAAATAGGGAAACTACCTAAAACATCAAGGCTTCTGCATGGTGCTTTGAAGGTTTTACACATCTTCATCCGGTACTTTAACCACCTGTTTGGAAAGTTGTACTTCATGTATTAGATGGACCATGTACCCACCATGCAGATGGATTAAGATACCGCATGGCTGTAGGGTCAGCGCACTGTGAAGCTCAGACACGCAGCAGCAAGCTCACCCACACAGCAGGAGTGTATACTCACTCCTGGCAGGACACCAGGGAATCACAACCCAGGCAGACATAGGCTTAATACAGATCAAGTCTGCAAGGCCAGAATGAGCAACCATCACCTTTCAAACATTGCTCTGCTCTAGAGGAAGCTGCAGCATAGGAGAGCACAGTAAGCTGGTACAAGTCTGCTCCACGCAACCCGAAGAGGATTAAATAGGTTTTTAAATGTCAAATTCTTAGCTTAACACAAGTGTTCCAGTCCAGGGGTCCACTAGCCTTTCCTCCTGTAAGTACAGCTGGTTTAACATGCGGCTAGACATACGCTGGCCCTGTAGACTGGCAGGGAAACAGGCCCATGGTGCTACTGGGTTCATCTGCCCATCATGAGGAGCTGTCAAATTTGCAGTGTAAGTCTAAATAGGACTATTCTTGAAAAAGTCTTTCCATCAGCATCATCTAGTTAAGTATATGGACCATCAATTTCTTTTTGTTTAAAAATAACTAAACGCCTTCTCTTCCCGTTTTGCTGCCTCTTTCCACAGTACCTGTGGCACAGTTCAAAATACTGAAGGGAAAACGAATGGATCAGCCGGTGCACTTCATCAACTGGTAATGCCAACCATGTACTCCCTGGCAGGAGCCAGTGTTTCTTTCAGGACCTCTAAGTATTTAAAGTAGAAAATACAAGATTAATTGTTAAAGCTATAATACATAAGACACAAGACTAGTGCTTGTGTCCATGGCAGACACCACTCACCTGGATACAGCGGCTCCGGAGCAGCGACCACTTGGGAGTGAGTCCTACTCCAGGCCCACAGGTTGTGACCTCTGTCTTGCTGAGCATTTCAGTACCCCCATTTTGCTGCTTTTTTTTCCCCTTCTTCCCCAAAGGTTGTATGTGTTCAAACAAGGCAGTGCCTCAGGCCTGGCTGCAAGAGATCCCGTGGGATTTCACACAACAGGCTGTTCTTACTAAAGGAACAGGTTATGCTCTTTAAGCTTCAAATATTCCAGCCCTCTGCAGGAGTTCTGAAGCCCACCTTTGATTTCTCCTCAGCTCTTGGAAGTCTTGACATGAAAAGCAAGACCCAGCATGCAGCAAGGCTTTCTGGTACTTTAGAAAAAAAGCATTTCCCCAACGATGAGAAACAAAAAACCATGTAACTAAGGTACAAAAGAGGCTCAGAAACCAAACCACCAGTCATGGAAATGAGTCCAGACAGTGCACCTCTCACTAGAGTGATTTCTAAAAAACCAATCTGTTAAGTGTGTGGCAACCTGGGCTCTATGACTGCACTTGTGACCAGCGTTTTGTTAAACCACTGAACTCCCTTGCCACGTACCTGAGATCAGCCTCAAATGCAACACAACTTCCAGAAGAATGAGACTCTTTGATAGAAAAAATAGTTCTTAATTGATTAACAGTTGGGAAAGTAAAGAAGCAGGAGCAAAGCTTGTTTTCATCTGCCAGTCCACAAATACGATCAAGAAGAACCTGCTGACTAAAAGCAGCCCATGTACTTCCAAACTGCAGCCACTCCCTTTTTCAACTCATTTTGGGCCAGGCCCAAAACAGAATTCTCAGAATGTAAAACTATCAGGTATAGGGGGGTCAGTCAGGTTATTAGAAAGCAGCACTCAGTTTAGTGTAAATGAGATATAATATACCCTATGTAGATATTTATCCCTTGCAAACATGTATATACAAAATCACAACTATATAAATCCCAACCCAATCTGTATTAACGGCAACCAACCAATCAAAATTTATCTTTTGGCAGAAATTAAACCAAGACACAAACCATAGAGCTGAAATTGACTGCTGAAACATCGAATTCCACTTTTGGATTTAAGTCATTCTCAACCCCAACATTTCCACACGACTCCACATGTTAAAAGCCAGAAAAGCAGCACTGCCCCATGCTGCCTCTGAGCAGCCATGAGCCTGGGGAAGTAGCTCAGGGAGCAGAAGTGCGTTTGTGGCTTTTGGGGTCAGCATGGCACAAGGTACTTACGTGAACCAGCACAGTTTAAAATGGCACAACACCAGCTGCTGGCATCAGGGTAAACACACCACAGCATGGTGTGGCAGCAGCTCAGAACTGAGACTAACCCTAGTGACCCAGAGAACCTAGCCTTTGACATCACCCCATCTGCAGTCCCCCTCTGCTCTGCAGACTCAGTGTCACCATGCCAGGTCGTACAACACCCTCAGCTGCTGTTACAGCACCCAGCAAGACGGCAGAACTGTGGTGTCCAAAGGTAGATGCAGCCCACTGGCCACGCTGCCACCCTCCCAAACCAGCTACACACAAGCGGCTCAGGCAGGGAGAGGGGTCTGTGTAAGGACAGAACATGCTGGTAGTGGAGAGACAAACACTTCTGTCACTAGCCATGAACATTGGGTCTTCCGTACATTATGATTCTGAGTCTCAAAGTCATTTTAAAGATGACACAAAAGCTGACTCTTAACAGAAAGAACACAAAACATGCAGCTGAGAAGGAGCACAAAAGGGAACAATACCTTGCATCACAAAACACCAAAGGTAACTGCAAAGGCTGTATCAGTTCCTAGAGAGAGGTCAAATCTCTACGTACATGAATCACCTGAAGAAATTTTCCATTCGCAAAAGAAAGATCCTGTTGACTGCAGGTGTCCAGGACGAGCAGCACACTCACACTACTTTAAGAAAGGTCACCAGCATCACTGCAACCAGTCTCATTCTGCCTCTGCCATCCTGTGGTCACCACCGCTGGACTGGTGGTGGGAAGCTCATCACTACACTGACAAACTAGGGAACAGGTCTGTCTTAACGACCTAACGATTCAGTTTAGTCAGGACAGAACCCTGCACTCATCAAAAGCACTGGGGATGGTCCTGTAGAAGCATCCTTAGCACCACCCACAGCACGTGTCAGTGGATGTGATTCTTATGGAAGAGCATAAGCAGTTTTCTCCCATCATGCAGCTTTCCCAAAGGGCTCATCCACGTGAACAGAGTACACATTCTTGTGCTGAACCCCACCGCACTGTAACATTATTCAACATCATTCTTGGACTAAAGCAAAAGCCTGGCACTCTACCAGCTACTAGGAAGAAACTTAACTCCATCCTAGCCAAAACCAGGACTCAGAGTCAGGCCACAGCATATTCCCACCTCCCCCTGTGCCCCGAGGTTGTTGCCTATCATTACCTGACAGTGAGGACACCTTGGCTTGTTCGGTCTGATGGCTTTTCCTGTGGTACTGCCAACATAAATTGGATTAATTGCCCCAAAATACACATAAATACTTCAAACACACTGGTGCAGTAATGTCAACTTAATTTGCTGAATAAAATTTAATTTTATTTAAAAAATCTTATACACTATTATTCACCTAGCCCTAGTTGTGAACAGATTCTCACTTCTGAAAATAAACCACATTCTAGTCAATTCATTCAACACCAAATTAAATTACTAGTACTGGATTTTTTTTTTCTTAAAAAAAGTATGTTAAAACTTTACTTTTTTATTTTTAAAACCTCTAAAGAAAACGTTGCAGTTTTACAGAAATGTTTCTTTTCCAGGTTATACTTTTTTTTTCAATGCCTGTTATAAATTCAGCTTGTGTAGAGTTGGTTTTTTTTTTCATAGTTTTTTAATATGTATTATCTGCAGAGACATTGTAACAGTTCCATTTTGTGGATGAACACAAAACTTGTACAGATTTCTCATATTTGGTCTTCAGGTAAATAGTTCCCAAAAGCTGCCTAAATAAACCACTTCAAACTGTTCAGTCCAGCATGAGAACACAATCTTTCCTTCCGTACAGGGAAAGGAAAATATAAATAATGCATCATTAGTACAGAAAATGACAAAAATCAGATTCAACTGAAGCCAGCGATGCAGCTTCCACTCACCTGACTGCATGAGGAGATAAGACGTTAATGTGAATTAAAGACTGAACAGCAGCCTCACGTTGCAATTTGATTTTGAAATGTAAAGTGGAATCTATTACCACGATTAAAGTGAGAAATTGCCAATACAGCTTTAAATGTTCAACTGCAGAACACACACTTAAAAAAAAATAAAATAGTAGAATAACATGGTAGCCACTGTTAGAAAACCACAACAGCTACGCTCACTGGAGACCCTGAGGGGTCAGTGTAGGACATCAAAAGTGTTATGGAGAAACTGGTCAGATTAAGTTCTACTGATGGGTGCTTAAGCTTAAAAATATCGAATATACCTCTGACAAGATAATTTTTACTCTTTTTAAAAGGACTTGTGATAAAGAATTTCATCTTTCTAAATGAAGAACAGTCTGTTATCTTAAACATACACAATATTAAGCGAGACTCTTGTTTTACTTTAGACTGGAAAATATGCCAGGGACAGTCAAAGTCAACACAAAGTAACAAACAGCAAAAGGTAGCAGAAAGAGAAACAGGTAAGTGCAGCTCTGGTCAAATTCATAGCAGTTCTTTACGTCAGTTAACGGCTCATTTACATCGTAATTTCTAATCAGTTACATGCAAGCCCAAAGAAGCATTTGATCACTACACATGGTAATAAAATTTGATTAAATTTATCAGGCAACTGCTAAAATATGAAAATTTGCAGATGTAATAAAGTAGCTTTATCTGAACTTGAACAGGACAGACAAAAGTAAATCATTCCGTTGGTTAAAAAAACCCTACATTCAGTTTTTACCAAACAAAATTTCACATGAAAAGTATTGTGTGATTCCAAAGTTTCCGGAGTAGAAATGGAGTGATTTGAAATGTCAAAGACCCCATTGTTTTGCAAAGAAATGAAAATACACCTCAAAAATTTCTAATTCCACATGTGAACAACAAAATACTGCATATCTACCAACAACTGCATCGGGTAGGTCATTATGAAAGGCTAGCTGCCAAGATGTAGGAAATGGCTCCTTGCCTCTGTTCCCTTTGAGGAATATACAATCGTTTGAAACCAGTTCACACTAAGCGCTTATCATGCTGCCGTTACACTGAGATACTCAGTCCTTAAAATAATCTGATAAAGATTTTTTTAAAGCTGCAGCCCTCCCCAACACTGTATTTCTCAGTGTGCACAGTTCGGTAGGGGCAGGGAGGAGCGGGGGTCACAGCCTCTGGAACAAGATGGTTTGCAGTTTGACTTTAAATTACCAAGTTTTAAGGCCACCTGTGTTGGGTTTTTTTTTCAGTGCTGAAAGTTGAAGTCTGATCACAGGGCCCCTTTCCCCACTGCGTGAGAACATGTTCCAACATTTTAGGTGTTATATTTAAGTGTCTCCTTTTGGCACCACGGAGTTTTGTTTTTGTTTTTTTTTTCTTAAAAAAAAAAGAAAAAAAAAGAAAAAAGAAAAGAAAAAAAAGAACATAAAAAAGAAAACTCCCCTAAGTTTCTAGTTCTGGCTGCCTTTATCACTCACTGCCACAGGTGGGGTGTCCACGTTAACAGCTATGACTATGCTCTCTCCATCTTCTGTTTTGATACGCTTGAGTTCCTGCTGTTCCGACTGGTCTCCATTCTGACGCTTGGTTGGGAGGGAGGCCGAGGCAGATGCATGGGTCGCCAACATATGCAAAGGACTTGCAGCAGCTGTGAAAACACAATGAAGAACTTCAGCACACTAATCCCCATCAAACAGAAGATGCTGAAAGAAACCTGTATTTTCAGTACAACCATGAATTCCTTTATTGGTGCCACGTGGGGCATTTGCAATCCCAGCTGAGATTCGGGTCCAATTGTTTGATCTTTGTACAAACCTGAAGGACATTGGCCCAAATCGCATTCACACAGATTTGGACAAAGGTAGGAGAATGGGGATATGGCTCTTTTGTCTATGGGCAGCTGAAGACACAAAGGGGTTAAATGGCTGAAAGCTACACTGTATAGCCACAGCTACCCTGTAATTTGTAACACAACTGGGAAGTCAAGATCCCCTTTTCTTAGGTTCTGGCTGAGTCTGCAGATCACTGCAGAACTCATTACCTAGCCTGAACGAGTGCACCACTGTGACATAGCCATCTGTGGCCATCAGTTATTTAACACAAGCTACACAAGACACATCACCCAGAGGTGTGACTCAAGCAGTGATTCCTCTCTGACAGATAATGAGGCCCTGACCTACCGTGTAAGGAAAAAGGCAGCGCTTCAAAACGTATTAGTGTTACGAAATGACCCATTTGATTAGATTCAAGAGACAACTAACTTAGATCAACAGGTGTATGTATTTCAAACACCCTATACAAGATTTTCATCTTTCTCGTTCCATGGTAAGATAGTGTAGGTCACTATTAATGGGCAAGACCAGTCCTTTAACCCTTCCAAGACATCCAAAAATTCCCTCTCTCTACTTGTCAGCAGTCTGCTCCTCAATATCAACCCTTTCTTAAATCAACAATTCAGATGTCTTTGCAAATAATGCAAAATACTAATGATATATTTGTTCACTGCACTCCATGAAAAGTTATCTAACCATTATCAAGCGACCTCCTTTTTACAGCCACACTCCCTTTCCTCAGCTCTGCTGCCTTTATTACAGTATTGTCCTAAAACACGAAGTCCATAAGGAACTTCTATATTTGCTGTATTTGTTGTAGTAAGTTATCCTAGCATACCTGCAATATCACCTCTGCATGTAACCACACTGGTTTGTACTTAGTTTTACCAGTAGACTTGAGAAAATATTTACCTGATGCAAAAAGCTTTACTCCAACTGTAAAACAAGTTAACTTGTAAAGTAACAAAATAATGGTTCTTGTATCTCAATAGTCATTCAGCTTCTATGAGAAAAGCTACTCCTTGTATAATTCTGGCATAGGTACCTTAGAGATAGTTGCTTCTGAATAAAATGCCTTACTGCAAATTTACTGTTGCTTAAACAAAAACAGAAAGTTAACCCTCATCTTCAAACATTTATTAATAAATGCACTGATTCACTCCAGGGTCTGTTTAGTAGAAAGTGATTGCTGGCTGCTGCCATAACCCATATGTGGAAGTAACGAGATGCACAAAAGAACAATGAGGTTTGATATCTATACTGAAAGATGAAACAAAGAATATCTAGTTACATCATTTTCTTCTACAGTAAGAAAACTGAATTTACTTTGAACTTCACAGCTTTATGTTAAACTAACAGTTAGTAAAGCACTGCCAGATTGTTTTGCTGAGAATAATATCTGAAATCACCTTTTTACTACAGAAAAGCACCACAATTCTACCCCTATGGTAGGCCACATTTCTTAGACAGGCCTAGAAGGCACTGGGCTTCTCTACCAAGGAAAACATGCTGAAATCAGTTGAAATTTCAGAGTCCAGGAAAAAAAATCCTGCTTTTAAAAATAACTTTTCTATCTATTTCACATGACTACTGGCTCAAGTCATACATCCCTTCTGACAAAGAAAAGCCTGTGAAGTCTGACAGCAACTGCTTCTGCTTTACTTAAGCTGGAAATGAAGTGGAAGCAGACAGAACACTGACCTATAAATGTCAGCAATGGAAGAAGAAAAAGGAAATAAAGCAGATAATTTACTCCATTAGAAAGACTTTAGAGCAGAAATGCAGGTAGAAAGTTGATATGAGGTAGCCTAACACTATTTCTGTAAATATATTTTATGATAAAAAAGCTCCTATTAGTACCAGATAACATCGCAAAGTGAAGCTGTTAGAATAAGCTGCACACTCTGCAAAGTAAAACAAAACTGAAAGCCCTGTGAACAAGTGTGACTGCATGAAAATTATGAAGAGGTACTGTTACCCCCTCAGACCATGGAGCCCGTGAGGGGAAAGGTGAATTCTGACAAGAGGAATCTCTAAATCCCACTGAACTTTTTGTCATTTCTAGTGCAGGTTCAACAAAAAGAGAGTAAAAAGTAACAGTTCAAAAAGCCGGCCCACGAGCAAGTTCTATCTGGTTTTCCTATTGGTTTGGTTCTTAACAAATCATCTGGGAGCAGTTATCATTTTAATAGCACTGTTTTACAGGAACTTCTTTTAAAACTTACTTATATCCTGGGTTTAATGACAAGGGAGAACAGGTTGTCACCAAGTACATCCCTTTAATGACCACAAAGAGAATAAATAGCTGTTCAAGTAACCATCAATGAAAAGAATCGCTAGTTCTTACTGTAAGGGAGGGAACAATCCCCTACAAGGCTGTAATCTATATATTTTTAAAACTTAAGACATGAGAACAGAACTACACATGACCAGTGCTGAATTGTTTTTAACACAGACAAAGCAATAGAGCATCTCCACAGCATACATACCAGCATTGCTCTGTCCTTGTATCGCAGTGGTGATGGGTACTATGTGCGTTCCGTTCTGCGTTACAGTTTTTATTGGTAGCTGGTGTTGACCTAGAGGTGCCTGTTGCACTATAGTAACTGTCTGTAAGGGGGTTGTCTGAGATGTCTGAATGATACGACTAGCAGCTCCAATTGTAGCATGGGTAATAGCAGGTATAGGCTCCACTTTAACTGAAAAACAGAAGACAAAACTTTGTTAAAAACAAGAAAGAGTTAAAGAACCATTTGGTTTTACTCAGCCTTCAGTGAAAAAATATTTTATTACAAGCTCAACGTATCTGAGAAATTACAATGCAAAATCATCAGTTTTAGCTAAATGTTTCAAGTGTTTATCTGGAAGGAAGTTTCAGATAATCATTCCTCAGTATTAACAGCCAGCAAAACAACTAACCCCACAGCTTCTTACCTTTTACCTCCTTGTGGTCTCCATTCTCTTGAGGTTCTACCTTGGGTTGGGTTACCATCGCAGCTTGCGTGACTACTGCCTGTCCAGCTACAGTGTAAGTGTTTGCTGGTGCTAATCCAGTCACATTTGTGACAGACACAGCTGGTATCTGGTGGACAACATGAACTGTCTGAACTACAGGCTGCTGGGATGTTGATGTTGTCACAGGAGTTGCAACAGTGTAGGTGACGGGTTTAATAGTTTGTGGTAGCTGCCGTTGTACAGTAATTAAAACTGGTTGGCTAGAAAGAGGTGATCCTGCCAAGAAAGAGAGGAAATTTAGGCTGCTGATTTTAATCACTGCTTTTAAGCCAGTCATTCTTTTAAACTAAAGCCTCAGAGGATTAACAACCCCCTTCATTAAAAGCCCAAATGATCCAAAAGATGTAACTGGACAATGAAGATTATAACACCTGGCTATTCCAAGCCTCACATTTAAGTGCTGCATTCACTCAGCAACACCCTGTTTGAGCAAAAGCTCCCACCTCTCCCCAAATACAGCTGTACTACCAAAGCTATGTTTAATACTTGTTTAGCAAAATTGCCTTCCCTAGGTGGAAACAGGTGCTTCAGGTGTTGTGTGGAGTATGTCTGCACTGGTAAAACTCTCAGCTTCCTAGGCTGGGGAAAGGCTGGTGTCCCTGCTTACGACCCTGTTTGCCTTCACCACAGAATGGTCACTGATACTTCTGTAGTACCACAACAGCACCAAGAAAATTGATGGATGGCAAGAGTATATACTAAGGCAATTAAACAGATACATCCTTATGCCATCATGCCTCACAGTGAGTCTGTTTTTTGTTATGGTTTTTTGTTTTTTAATGGCAATTTTCTTATCACCCAAGTTTCTTTATACTTTCAACTCCTTTTATCCCCACCTTTGAAAGGGTGACATGACCACATATGCATGCAGTACATATGCTTATTTCTTAACCCATGTAACAAAGTTTTTGTTTGTTTGTTGGGTTTTTTTTTTCTAAACCAGAAAGAATATGTTTTGAAAGGAAGCGACAACTGTTCCAAGACAGTACAGTCCTGCACAGGCCAGAAGCACAATCTCTGCTTAGTAACAAAGTGGTCAAGGGTGCTGGAACAGCATACAGGTTAACAGTTTTATGTATGCAAACAGAATTTTCCTAGTATGTCTATGTGTTTCTCGAGGACTTGCTCTAAATGTGAAGAGATTTAATATCTACTCTTTTTTGGTGTACATGTGAAGCCTTGGTAGTATTTATGTATTAGCCCTCTCCCACCTCCAACGCCCAACACTTATTTAAGGGTTCCTCACCTGGGGCGCTCTGTGCAAATCGTGCTTCTTGTATTACCGCTAGTTTTGGCTGGATAGCGCTAGGCTCAGGTTCCATTGGGACTGGAGATCCTTCCCTGGACAGACTCTCGGGGGTCTGGACTCCACTAGAGTGTGCAGACAACACTCCAGAATGATTAGGAGAAGCTGGGGCACTTCTGTATTTAAAAATGAAAGCAGCAGCTGATGTGTTTTAACTTCTGAACTGTGAAAGACAGTGACCTTCCTCTAAAGAGACCATAACACACACTGGCCACAGGAGGGCACCTCTGCCTTCTGGCAAGTACAGTTACAACCCAAAGCACTTTTGATGAACATTTATAAAGCCTCTGTTAAGCAGGGACAGAATTTAAAAGCAAACTTCAGGTACAGTTAACGGAGAAGAAGTGGCTGGATGCCTTCTTAGGAAGACTCAACAATGTGTGAAACACGAACGTTTCTTCTGATGGAGAAGAGCGATAAGCAAATCTCAGTCTAAGGGCAAGTAATACAAGATCTGCACTAGCAGAAAGGCTGTAACTTTACAGAGGGAATAATTTAAACCCAACTATTTCCCCATCATGATTCTGCTCAAACGTTATCAATCTAAACACATAATTGTCATCTCTAAGTTCAGTAACATGTTAGCCAGTATTTGGTAATTTTCTTTGTAAACAGTTTTAAAATGCAGTAGATGGCAGTTAGAAATTAGAACTAGGAATTCTGTCAAAAACCAAACGTACAGCAAGGTTTGCTTACATTAACAATCTGACAGTTATGCAAACCGAGTCACTTAACACAAAAAAGTAAGCAATAAAAACAAGCCTAGTGTATGAGGCAGCCTCCTAGTCATACAGAATTCAAACACTGAGTCTGCTTAAAATTAAATTACTAAACTTGTGACTGTATCCAAAACTATCAAGTCTGTATCAGCCTGAAGATTAAACAACAGCCATAGTCTTTTTGTTCATCTGTTTTTCCTTACCTAGAAGAGAGTGGTCCCAGAGGGGTTCTAAAGCAAGGTACTCCCCTAGGCCGCCTTTTCCTAAAAGCCTGCTCTATTAATTTGCTTTCAGAGGCAGGGTCTATCCTCCAGAATGAGCCTTTGCCTGGTTCTTCCTGGGAACGTGGTACTTTGATGAAATAACGATTCAGAGAGAGATTGTGACGTATTGAATTCTATGGAACATAAAAAAATATGTAGAATTCATATAACTTTTCCAAGTCAGAATGTGGCCTACTGCAGCAGTCTGTACTACAGGAGACTCGGGGTTCAGCTCTTAATTCAACAGAACTCAGAGCACTACAAAGGCAGTGCCATAAATCTGAAAGGACTCTTGCATTTTTCAAACCTTTCCCAACAGTTAAAACCCCAGTATGCTAATGAGGCAATACAGGAATCCCATTTAATTCTCGGATGAGAAACACAGTGATTGCGATGAGCTGTTAGACCACTACAAATACTTGTGCATAATGCAGCATGAAAAAAGTGTCAGTCTTCATACACCACCCTTCCCCAGGTGTCAATGTCAGTTCATTCTAGGAGGGCCAGTAAAATACAGCATACACTGATTCTGATCTTCCATGATCATCTTACTGCTCCACAACACAGAAATAAAAGGTTAAAGACAAGTTCCAAATGCAGCTAGATTGTTGGGAGTTCACCCACAGTCCAGTCTGTCTCACCAGAGGAGCCAAGGATTTAGTGTGTCTAGAAAAACAACAAATGGCAGGAGGTCCTAGAACAGCTCTTATTGAGATCTTTGTCACTGCACTCCAGTTTGCACATTACTTCACTTTGCTGTAGCACACAACTCTTTGATCAGAGAGATGCAGAAAACTTCTAACACCCTGAAGTAGCTGTATCTATGCTTAGCTTTGCACACATAAATTCTCTTTTATACATAAGATACATAAACCCCAAAATCTCTCTAAACATTATCACTGAACAAAAAGGAAGTAACAATAAGCATACATACTGAAACACTTGAGGGGAACACAGAGAAGAAGCTTTAAGTTAACAAAAGCTCTTGAAAATTTGCAAAATCAAATGCAAATCTTGCTCAAACGTCTGAGTCCATGACCCTGATGGCAAGTCTGGAAAACTTAAAGCAATGATAACCATGTATGGTTTCTTAAATGCAAACTGATGAAACCAGAAATGGCTTACCCTGCCAAAAACTGAAACAGAACTAGAAAGATGCCAAGAACATGTTTATAAATTGTATTTACTTCTCCATATGCGAGAATGAAATAGTAGATACAAAAGTACCTGCTAAAATAAGTTCACAAAGAGGAGCCTTCAAGTGCCAAACAAAATGAGACCTCTACATATTAAAGGCTATAAATACCTCAGTAATTTACTAAAGTATAGGATTTTGAGACTATACACATGTATGTACTTTTTGTTTTGAATAATAAACACATGTATACCCTCAGATATTATTTAGAACATCTATAACTCACCGTAATCTAACACCTGATGGATAAAAGGTAGCAAAGCTACTCCTGCATGAGGTACGCCTGTGGGTGTTAGGGCAGTGCTCTGTATGACAAGTGACTGAAAAGCATCGGATTTTCAGTTTTTCCAACTGCCTTTACAAATAGGTATTTATTTACTATTTTATAACATGCCATGTTTGCTGTGTCTATCACCTTGGTTTTATGAAGTATGATACATCTAAACACATACACTTTTCTAAGGCAGAACTCTTTAACCATGCATTATAATGTATGTGCATGTTTGATCCTACAATGCTTACATCAAGGAGCACTACGCACACAGATACTCCAGGTATTTCAGAACAGGAAGCAAAAAACACATGAACGTTTTATAAACAGAATCTTCTTGCTAAAACAAATCTGTTAGTATGACTGCAGCCAGGATTCTGCATGGTTTACGTGTGAAAGGGAAACAGAAGACACTTCGTAGCCACAATAGCTATGTCCTTTTACTACTGAAACCATTAGCAAAAAGCTGGGAACAGTTACATTCTCCACTAACTTTGGAATTCCTCTAACAGAGATTCAACTTTCACCTAGGCCCTATGACAAATATGTACCTGATTAATAGATTAAAAACCTATTCCTCTCCTGAGCAGGCATGTATTCTCTAGTCTTCTACTTGTGCAGCACTCTTCCCCTCCCCCAGTCTCTCCAAATTTTACTTCCCTGAAAATAACTTCAGAGCATGCCTCTCTGTTGCAGATCATGACTGAACTAAGCAGCAACACAGTGAAACTGATACCCCATGACTGACAGCGCAGTCTGAATGTTACATGGGCAAACGGGCCAGTCCTGATACTTGTGCTCTTCTGTCCTTCGCTGAAACTAAAAACGGCAGCAAAGGCACCGAACCCTTATGTGTATCTGGGAAGTCTGTGCCAGACTGATTCATACTCTGTTAGTCATCCTGGCAAATGCTGAGGTTGGTCTCTTTGAAAAATGAAAAGAAAGCAGAAATTAATTCTGCAGAATGGAAAGACCTGGTGTAACTCCATGCAGATTAAGTTCACAAACAGCCTGTGTGGCACAAACAAAACAGGGCACACAATAGTGCAAGATGAGGACAGATAATACATGCTTGTTCCTTCACTGCAGTGCATGGTTAAGATCATGGCTTTCAAATAAAACTGAACTTGTAACATTTAATATCTTAATTTTATCTCAAGATAATAATTCTGATGTTTACACAATTGTAAGTTACAGAATATAGCTACATTCCTAGATAGCATACGTAGTTTCAAATCCCCAGTGCCAACTGGACTTTTCTTCCCCTAAAGTCTGTATTCATCGCTCCTAGAGGTTTACAGATACCATTCCACGAGTAAAGTAACATTTCAAATACCAAATCATGTAAACTGGCTATGTGGATGGAGAACCTGCATCAGGGAAGAGACACCACACTCATTTGACAGATTCTATTTATGAAGGGGTGTTGGGCTCACCAACTGACTGCTTATGAGCATTTACAGCTGCCAGTACTACTCACAGAAATTCGAGAAAGCAAATTTACCTGCCAGCCCTTGTCTGCTGTCCTGTAGTACGGATAGTTTTTAGTTATGTGCGTATAAATTCCATTTAGTGTAAGCTGCTTATCAGGTGCCATTGTAATTGCTTGTACTATTAACTGTGCATAGGAGTAAGGTGGCTTAGAGTCATCCTGCGCAACAAAAAGAAAAGTCTGCATCAATAAACTTTGAAAATATATCCCCCCCTTTCTAAATCAAAAGTTACAAAATACAATTAAGGCATTTTCGAATGGTCAGAACCTTAAAGCAGAAAAGAAACTACGACGATTTTGCTCTTCCGATAAAGAAGCAAAAAAAAAAATAACATCAAAAATTTGGAGACACATACCACAGTAAAAGATCTTCAACAGCAAAGAATTTTCAACAGCCTACAGACCCATGGATAAAATACATACACGCCCTCCCCCAAAGCGGAAGAGAGGGAAATCAATAAATAGATACATAAACAAATCTGTCTCTAATCACAAAGATCTACCAATTGTTTTTAAAGTCTGCAATATTAAATGATGACACACTGCATCTACTTTAGCAAACAAAATTTCTGAAGTCTTACATTCACTCACAATGTAATTTATGGGATTGATTTCAAATCGTGTTTACCTTTGGGCTATCTCCACCCGATGCTTCCTTGTCATTCTCTGACTGTGAATTATCAGCCATTAAATGTAGGTCAGATGGTATTACACGACTCATTTTGTACCCTGAAGAGCCTGCACCACGGGGGCTAGATGGGCAGGAATTTGCAGCACTGTAGAGCATAAAAAGAAGATCCTACTATTTTGTTATACAGTATATCACCACATTATATCTGATCAAAAAGCTTTTACTGTGGAAAAGCCCACTGCCAGAGCACCTAGGCTACAGTTAAGGGTCTGTCAGTATCTCCATTATAAACCCCATCTTCCAAGCCTTTCTAACTCATCCATGGGAATTGAAATCACTGCAGGAGAAATCTGTCAAATGTAGCTCAGGTTTTCCTCCTCAAAGGGAAAAAGATTAACTGATTTATTAGGTTGTGCTGTGATTTGGATGGGATTTGCCAACAGAAAAGTCCACTGTAACTAAACAGGCAACCACAAATTTTAAGACATTCATTTGAAATAAGAAATGCATCTTGCATGAAATTTCTGCCATATGCTTGTATTCAGTCTGCACAGAAAAGATCATCTCTCCTGTGCAGTATTTTTGAACATTTGAGAAAATATAGCAAGCAGTTAGGAAAAAAAGTTTTGATTCTTACTTAAATCTAACCCAACATTAAGTGTTTACAAGTATATTCACGTACACACACATATATATGTATAAACATCAGAAACTTCACTATAAATGGGATGCAACAACACTGACTAATTTAACACAGTATTAGGAAAACAGAGCAGTTACACTGCTACGAAGTGAACGATAGTGCCAAACAAACGAAAGCAGCATTTCTTGATACCTCCCTTTTGGCTATCACAGAAAAATAAAGATAAATTGTCTCTTATCCTACTGTAACATCTTTCTCACGGTTGTCCCCTGCCTTGTAGAGTCACGGGAACCACCACCGCACAAAGCCTGTTTTCTTCCAGAATTTCCATTTAGCCAACAGGAAAGAGAGAGTTGGTGGATGAGGTCTGTCCTCTTCCCCTCCAAAAAAAACCTCTGGCAGCTCTCCATGAGGACACATACTTACTTCCCAGCAGTTCATATTGTAACTGATTTCAACACAGTCCTCAGAAACTCCAAAAGAAGTTAACTAAAAACCAGAATGACAAAGCCTGCTGTGGCCCCAGAACCAGCCTTATTGCCAAAGGCACTCTTTAACCTAACTCCAATCCATGGTTCAAAACATCAAATAACAAATTTAGCCAGAAAGTGTTATTTAGAGTTACAGGATAAAGCTTTAACATATTTACATCTGTTGAGCTTGGTTTGTCTGCCTGGCCTCTCAGGTTTTTTGCTACCTTCATTTTTAGGCATTGAAACAAGGGAGGCACTGTAAATGGGGCAATATATAGAAAAAAAATTCCCTTCAAGTTTCTCATCAGGAGAAATCCACCAACAATTCGTTATTAATGATATACTATAGAAGGGAGTCTGGGTTTTTTAAATGTTGCATGGAAGAATCTTTCATTAAAGCCAAAATGTGCCACTAATTCACTTTTTAAATATAGGTCACTGCTGTTTTCATGTATCAACCGACAACATCCCCCTACTGTGCTCCCTTTAGCATGTATTGACAAAGCAACACATATGGTATAATCAAAGCACGTTTACAAGTCTTCTACAAAACGGGGATTTGAAGAGAAACTGTCAAGCTTTGCCCTCAAAATAGACTCAAAACTGTTGTTTGGGGGTTGGGTTTTCTTTGTAATAAACTATATTCAACAGGTGCATGAAAGCCCTAAAGAGAAGTACAAAATTCATAGTGAGGCAAAGACTGTAGTGGTATATGAGTATTATCTGAAATATGTGTAAGCTGCTCTGTCATTCCTTGGACAAGATGTGTTTTTCCTGAATTTAATAAGAAAGCAAACCTGTTATACAGTTGAGTCCAGATCACTTTTCTCTCTACTTCCACCATTTATACAGATCTCATTAAACACTACAATATTGAGATCAAGCTCTTGGCAAGCATGAAAGAAGTCAATTATCCTTATATTCAAATTTCATTAACAAGATCTACAGTTTGAAAAATCAAGCATTAACAGTCCTTCACTCAAGTGGAGATACAGGAAGTGAGGGGGGAAGAAAAAAGCTTTCAACAGCACGTGACTTTGAAACACAACTTTCAGTGCCTTTACATGAAATTTGTGCTTCTGAACTTTCTATGGATTTTAAAATTTGTATCTAAACTGATTTTACCAGTCTGGGAGGACAGCTTGCTTATGGTCAGTCGGGTCTGGTCCCAAAGAACAAGTCAGACAACAGTTACAATTACCAAATTAAGCAGCACAGCAAGTTAAAAACGTACAGGAACCTCCCCTGCACACTTCCCTACACTAAGCTTCATTTCTTACATTGTATTTTAAGTAAAATGTCTGTTTACTTCCAGCAATACTTAATCACAAACTTCTGGAGTAAGGGATCAGTCTGTTTTACACTAATGATAACCTGGCTTGATTTCAGCTGTAACAGTTGTTTTTCTTCCTAGCAGTTGGTGCAGTGTTGTGGTTTGGATTTTAGTATGAGAATAATGCTGATAACATACTGAAGTTTTAGGTTTTAGTTGTTGCTCAGTTGTGCTTACCCCGATCAAGGACTTTTCAGTCTCTCATGCTCTGCCAGCGAGGACAGGCACAAGAAGCCAGGGGGACACACAGCCATGGCAACTGACCCAAACTACCCAAAGGGATATTCCACACCACAGAACGTCACCCCCAGAATATAAACTGAGGAGAGTCAGCCAGGAGAGGCCAATCACTGCTTGGGGATAAGCTGGCCATGAGTCAGCAACTGTAACTGTGCATCACTTGCGTTTTTTTCAGGGGGTGAGTTTATTCCTTCCTCTCTCGCCCCCCTACCATTACTGTAACTGTTGTTGTATTTTTATATTTTATATTTTACTTTTTCCAGCTCTTTTCCCCATCCCACTGGGAAGGTGTATTAGAGAGCAAGCGGCTGGCTGGTACTTAGTTGCCACCTGGGCTCAAACCATGAAATAACCAAAAAATTCACCTTTTTTCTGATTATCAACTTCAGGGGACAGTGACTAACCAGAATGTGTTAAGATGGTATTATTCACACTTATCTCATTTAAAGTCGTGCCATAAGCATGCAAGAATAAAAAGCAATCCAAATCATTTGGAACGCAAGACAAAGATACCCTCCTTTGCTGTACTAAGAATGCCAGGCTCCTGAGCCAACTGTTACACATTTAACCTATTACAATTGAATAATAAAGGCTGCTCATGTAATTATCTTATTACTTAGCAGAATGGCGGTTGTCTCCAAGGCAGGTAATGCTGAGCTTCAACTAAACTTTTACCACAAACACAAAATACTTTAATTAGAAAGCTGCCTCATATTGCTAACCATACATTGCCCCATATCCAACGTGCAGGGTTTAAATACCTGATAGTTCCTGTGGGAGAAGGGAGAGGGCTTATCAGGTGAGCCATGTTGTCTGGAATGTTTATTGTTAAGGGAGAGATCTGGGGTTGCACAGGCTTCACTGGGGACTCCGGGGCCTCCTGTTTTTCTCTCTTTTCATTGGACAGAGCTGTGAATGTTATCTTGATGTTTGTGCTGGGAAACCTGAAAGTACAGCTGAAAAATAAAACACAAATATATAAGCCACTTTTTACAGAATGTCAGATTTTCTGCATAACTTGCACCTATCACCCCACCTAATGCAAAAATCACCTGTTCAGTAAATCACCTGTAACCATCTTTGTTTTATAGCTCATACAGAAAGAGCAATGTGGCCAGAAAAAGACCCCCAAGTAAGCAATTTGAAAATTGGGAAAGAAATACAAGCAAATGTAATTCTTTATAACACGGGCAGTTTATGTGTTGCCTCTAAATTTCTTGAAGGTCACCCTGATCTTGCAACTATCCCTAAAACAAGTCCTATTTTGAAGACTGTTTTATGATGTCAAAGAACAGTTTCAGCAAATAAACAAGTCACATGTAGTTGGGAGCACACATTTTGACCAGTTTGAGGTCTATCCAGTTTCACAGAGTGGTCTACCTGGAAGATTTGATTTCTCTTACTTATTAAGTAACTATCAATCCTAATTCTGGTCATTTAAGGAGTATATTGCCGTTTTAACACTACATTCAAGTAGCTTTTCTCAGAGCTGAATTTAACAGCCCTTCTTCCTATTCTACTGAAGACTACATGCCCAAATGTAAAGATTAATGATAAATTAACAATATGCAATTGTCTAAAAATTTGGAAAACAAAACACAATGAATGCACTTTGGGGTATTTTTCGTTCTGCGTCTCTGTATATAGCATTTAGAACTTAACCCAGTTAAACAGACTGTTTACAACTTCTTAGTAAATAAACAGACTGAACAAACAAATTTCTCTCTATAAAAATACAATTCAACAACTCTATCTTCTCTTAAGCTGTTAGACTGCACCCAGCATTAAATCCACAACTATATTCACACCTCTTCCACATGATGAAAAGAACTTCCCACCAACACAATACCGAACAAAGAAACCCACAACATTTTCTAAGATTAAGGTGATTCTAGGTAGATCTAGTTTTATAAAGACAGGAAACAACAGCATGCCTAAGAAACACAGCTATGAATGCAAGATACAGACCATAAACAGAAGTGATCATTTATGCTTATTATATTTTTCCAGAGAAAAGTGATGTAAGAATTGGAACACTCAGCTGTGGAGTAGCTTTAAAGCATTTCTTCAAATCAATCCAAAAGTGTTTATAGAACAAAGGCAGCATTTGATTTTTGTGACATCTCTTGCCACATGCACCACAGTGATTCTTTTTTCCTACAATGCACACCCAAGGATCAGGAAAAAGAGAAAGAATTGACAATGACCTTCCTTTTCTCTCAGTCTTACTTCTCAGTATGGACCACGTCCGAATTTAACAGCCGACCTATTTCTGAAACATGCTCCATGTACTAAATTAGGAACAGAATCTATGCCAAAAAACTGCACATGCATTTCAGCAAGAAAGTTAAATGGACCAATTTCTGGGTTGGGTTTTGTGGTTTAGGGTTTTTTAGTATCTTCAGTAACAACTCATTTCTTTGCTTATACTGCTTTAGTCTGAAAGAGGTCTCCGCTGTTTTGCTAATAAAAATGTTTCCTGAACATTTCAGTTAACGACTGCTACTGACAACACTGCTCAAATGCATGCAGAGGGCAGCTACAGACACCCTTTTGGTGAAGATTAAATAAAAATCCCTGTAAGTGACCACCACCATCTGTTTTGATACAGAGACAGATTTAAACTTTAGTCACCTGTTCTGTTTTACAAGGTGTCCTGGGTTCAGCTGTAGCAGCCATTTTTCTCCTTCTTAGTAGCTGGTGCAGTGCTGTTTTCCACTTTCGCCTGAGAACAATGCTGATAACACTGGTGTTTTTAGTTGTTGCTAAGTAATGTTTGTTCCAAACAAGGACTTTTCAGTCTCATGCTCTGCTGGTGAGGAGGGAAGCCAGGAGGAAGCAGAGACAGGACACCTGACCCAAAGTACCCAAAGGGGTATTCCAAACCACAGCACAGCATTCCTCCCACAGAAACTGGGGGGAGGTACCCAGAAGGCCCAGATCACTGCTCGGGTCCAGGTGGGTATCAGTGGGTAGGTGGTGAGCAATTGTATTCTCTCCCCTTATTACTGGTGGTAGCAGTAGCGGGTTTGTGTTATACCTTACTGGACTGTTATTATCTCAACCCATGGGATTTATGTTCTTTCGATTCTCCTCCCCATCCCTCTGGAAGCAGGGGGAAAAAAAAGGAGAGTGAGTGAGTGGCTGCGTGGTTCAGAGTTACCAGCTAGGCTTAAACCACAGCAGTTCTTCTGGCATCCAATGTAGGGCACAAAGATTTGAAATAACAACAAATCTGACCAGAGTGTGTCTAATTGTAACTCTAAACCTTGACACAAGGCTACTCCATACCTGAAAATATAGCTTAACGCTTTTCAGACCAAACTTACTTCAACTTCAGTAAAATGTGGGAGTAATTGGACATAGCTTTAGTCATTCTTTCACTGGATTTCTTACTGCCCAGTAAAAAACCCCAGCACATAACAATGAGCAACCACAGTTTTAGTGCTGGGGTGGGGTAAGGATGAGGAGGAGATAATCTTCACAACTTCAGCACAAGTATCAGAAATACGGAAACATAAAATGTATACTCGAAAATTCCTTCAATATTCCATGTAAGCATATTAAACCACCTCCCTTCTTACACTACTGCAATCCCTTAATACACTCTTTTCCCTGTGGGCATCTTTTGCAAAAAAGGTAAAGACAGCTTACTCAGGTAAGACTAAAGTACAGATTTCAAAGGACAGCACAGAAATGGTGCTCCCAAACGTTGATCAAGTTTGGAAAACGAAAACCAACAAAAACCACCCGAAACCCAGGAGCTCTGACTAATCAAGGGTATGGGATAGGTTACAAATGCACCAAACAAACGTGAACTTACAGTCAGGAGCTATATTCAGACCCAAAGGTGTTACAGTTTACAGCACTTCCCATGCTGAGCTTGAAGGAATGACCTTATTAAGGAAGACACAATACACTCACAAATCACCACCTGGTTAGAACATGCAAACACCTAAATATTACCACAAAAGATCACATCTGTCCATTGATTCCTATTAGTAAATAGAAGGGGTTTAACAGAAGCACATTTTTAGATAGTAAAGTTCATCCAAAAAGCAGAATAGAGTTTATATCAGCCAACAGTTTTTCTGAGTAAGCTGCATTAACATGACTGTACATTTTCTTCCAAAATCAAAGTAAGGAACATGTTCTAATTTGATGAGAATCAAGCTGGTTTTGGCATATTCTTTAGTTACATAATGAACTAAAAAGCCACAGCACACCTACAGTGAAAGACCTCATCAAACACTTAGTCTACAGCAAGCTGATTTTACTCACTATTTAAAGCATTTACAATAGGTTCACAATGTGCTACCATAGGCTGGTTGCTGTAGAAGGAACTCATCTATATAACCCACTTAAAAATGGAAAGAAAAAAATAGTAAATTCGTAAGCTGGCACCTTGCACCTCATCTACTCAACTACCGTTCTTAATAGGATGATGCCATTTGGAGTAGGACATCCAACAGAGCCACTAAAATGGATTCAACAGATTCCTACAAACAAATGTTTACAGATATCCACGTTTAAACAGACTATTATGAAAAGTGTATTAAGTATCTAAGTGATGGAAGCAAGTAGCAGTATTTAGCTGATGTGCCAGCACTGTATTTTACATATTCCAAGCAACTGTTCACAGGATCCACATTTGAATAGTTTTGTACATTTATTGATTATAGTAAGTACTTGCCTTGTGCTGTCTACAGAGTACCACAAAGGACAGTGGGCAATGCCAGGAAACTGCAGCAGAGGTGTCACAACTAAAATGCAACTCATGAGCCTAGTTATTTAAAAGTTCACTCTGGGTTGAGTACTGGAGAACAAACATGAAGCATCAAATCATTTCAAACTATTCCCTAGAAAACTTGCTATTTCTAGAGCTCCCAGCAGGATGGAGAGATGCTGATTTAGGCACTACCTCTAAGGAGGTGAACAACTTCACAGGGTGCCAGGTAAAGTGTCTTGAGGGAAAATGTGCAGTCTTGTTTTGTCACACCTGTATTTCTAATATTTTCTCACTTTCCCTCAGTGATTCTGCCTGCACTGCAAGGAAAAGATGATAATATACTTGTAATTCTGCCTATATGAAAATAAAATCTGACTGAAAATAAGGAATTCCCTCCTGTCTATCTGGGGAACCAAACCATAGAAGTAGGAATTCAGTTCCTCCCTGTACCCTGCTATGACATTCAGTGCTCAAAATTGGAGAGAAGCTGCCAACCTGCTGTTCTTTTATCAGCACCTCCAGATTTTACATTCAAATAGATTATAGGAGTATGACACTAATAACCCACTAAATCATGGAAGCGACAACTGTACAATTCAACTCTTCACACTATGACACTGAACACCAGTTAACTTGGGGATGCCCCTGTATCTTAAACACATCTAAAAGAATAACAAACTGAGAGTTTTCAAACTCTTGTTGATTTACTGAGAGCCAAGATCTTCAACTTTTTACATTAAAAAAGCAAGACCCACAAGGAAGAACCCATGAAGCATCTGAGAGATTGCTTATGTCAATTTTTTACTTCAAATACTTTAAATACAAGCATGGACAACAGTATAACTCATCTCAAGGAGAAACTGAGGTAACCACCACCTGAACCACCTAACAGACCTTTTTCAGCCTGGTTTTCTCTTCCAGTACAGCAGGAAAAAGCAATGCCATTTGTGCTTCCTTCTCCTCCCCTATTTTGATCAGTGAACTAGCAAAAAAAACATGTGAATCACTGTACTTCCAGATATGGCCCCTCTTCCACAGAAGGGAGATTCAAACCTAATCCCTTTTCTAGTTCCTCTTGTCTAGCTGCTTATGATTCACATCCCAGTTGGGTCTTTCCCCATCACTCCAATAAAAGTGATCCCCACAGCCAATTATGATATTTATACTTCTGGTAGAAGATATGCACACTTTGAAGCTTAAGTCACCAGGAAGATATTGCAATGCACATTTTCAGACACTTTTGGTTCAGTTCCAATTTAGAAGTCAAGCAAAAACTGGGGTTTTATATCACTCAGATAGAACCACAGAGAAACTGAGTTTGCAAGGGACCTCTGAAGGTCTCTAGCCCAATCACCTATTCAAAGCAGCGCTAATTTCCAAGTCAGACTAGGCTGCTCATGGCCTTAGTCTAATCAATTTTAAAGCTCTAGATGACAGCTCTGCACTCCAGCACCGTATTAACCACCCCCCACTCTGAATTCAGCATTATCTGTGACCTGCAACAGATACTCTCAAGTCACTGATGAGTAACAGCACTGACCTCAGTTCTACAAGGACAGAAGGTTGCACAAGGTTAGGTACCACTTTCTCTGCACTGTCCTATGTAACATCTGTAAATCTCAGGCCATCGTGTCAAAACTAGGCGGCATTCAAGTGTCTGAAGAACAGGGTACTTAAAAAGGGACACAATTTGTATGACTTCTGATAATGGGTGAATTTCAGTATGAAACAACAAGGACAACAATTTCATCTCTTCTCAGTTTGCTGCTTCATTTCTTATTGATTTCATCACAATGGATTATTAAGAAGTGAATCAGAAACTAGATCCAGTGATTAGGTTTAACTGATTTTTGACAAAGCAAGGCTTAAAAGATGAGTCTTCGCAAAAGCAACTAGAAATACCATCAAGGTAAAAAAAGCTCAAAAAGTTGAAGTAAAATTAAATATAATTTCAGTCTTTGCAAAGTCTGTGTATTATGCATTCATGTCCTGGGAAAAAGGTGCATCTCTAAAGAGAGAGCTGAGCTCAGTTCCTCTCACAGGTTAATCTGACACACACACAGCTCTAGGAAACCTGTCAGGAGAGATGCAAATCTGTGTCTTTGAGATACCTGAAAGAAGTAAACTTCTGTTAACTTGGAGAAAAGCAACAATCCCCACGCCAAGGAAAAGGTGGCTGCTTTACTCAGCCTACCCCTTCCAAAAAAAATTGAATTTAATTTTCTAAGTTCCTCATCTTCTGAATTTTATCCCAAAGTTTTCTCACTACTCAACACCAAGAGCAGGCAGCTTAAATTATTCCCATCCAGAACTGATTTTTAAGACTTTGGGCTGTGTTTAACTGAACTGCAAGTCAATACTGCAGTCCCCTTCCAGAGTACAGTTATCATCTTTAGACCTGAACGGAATCAACAAACCCAAAACTTTTAAAAGACAAACAGGGCCATTTTAAAGCAGAGTCAGAATTTCACAATAAGCTTAATGTACCCAATATTTAAAAATTACTAATGAAGGTAGATATTTAAATCCATCCAAATAGTCACAATATTAAGTAGCTGCCTGAAAACTCCAGAACTAAATTATTAATAATGAAGTATAGGTTATTAGGAAAAAAAATTTACACAAGTTCTTGTGGTAAAGCTTTTCCTTGACTCTTAAGCACAAGTAACTGCTTAGAGATTTGTTTTACAAGAGTTTTCTAGGATTACATAAAGTGCTGCTGTAAAACTATCCATAGTGTGAGAAATGCCAAGAGAACAGGAACTTTTATAATGAATACACTGAAAAAGGGTTATCCAGTATGCCATAATATTAATCAGATTATTATCATCATCATCATCCAAAACAGAGAGAACTTTCTTAATGAGCAATTTTTTAAATACAGGTCCATGTTCATCTCCATGAGGTACAACCCTATCAAGAATTCCTATCAAGAATTTTAGCTTAACATTTGTAAAGCTTTCTACATTGCTGGTAAGAGAAGAAAGGAGCACCCAGTTTTCTCTACTGACACGGCAAGGTGGTCTAAGAAGAACCGATTTCTAAAATTTGTATTAAAGAAACAAAGCCCAACTCTCCTAGTGGCTTTTTAAGAAGGGAGGTTTTTAATGCTCTTCTTGGCCACACCCTGTGCAGCAATGGAAGAAACTACCCCAGCAGAAACATAGCAGCACTGCCCACATGTACATGTACACACACACACAGACACACACTATGTTAGGATGGATTCCTCCCCCTTCCTGATTCCATGATTTTAAACTAAGTCCTGATTTGGCTAATTTACCATAAATTTACACACAATTACATTTGCCCATTACTAGGCAGGACACTTCTAGAGGTTACCCAAAAAACAAACACCCTTTTAAAAGTGGCAGCTTTTCCTCTAGGGGGTGAATCACAACCTCATGCATGTTCCCCTTAATTCTCTGTATCCTTTGCAATTGATTTCTGTTGACCAAAGATCAATAGTTGCAAAGCATGCCCTCCACAGAGGATGTGAGAGCTCTGCAGAAAACTCAGCCTCTAATACCGTAAGGAACAAAACACTCAAGATTTTTAAACCAGCAATTAGACTTTCTATTCTGAGCCCTGGGCACGCTTGTCACAATTATCTGTGTGTTTTTTCAGGTGTGCCATCACCCTCTCCATAGCGACATAAACCGGAATGAAAAAAAAAAAAAGCCCTGAAGATCACTGACCTACACACTCAGATGTGCTAAGATTCAAAAGCAAAGATCTATGCATCATCAGAAGTGATGAAATAATGCTGTAGCCTCATGTTAATTCAAGTTGGCCAACAAAATGCTTTCACCAGATTCTAAGCAAAGGCTGAATATATGATATAGTTGTAAATGGCTCCCCCGTAGGGAAACTAGGTTATGTATTTCCCTACTCATGTTTTAGCAAGTGCATAAGTCGTATGTAAAGTTGTCAGTATTCATTACAGGAATGGAGCTAACCCGCTTGCGGAAGGATCTGGAACAATCCTGTCTGCGTCAAAAAATGATCCTGTGACAACAGAGTATTGATGACGACAACCGGAACATTCCTGAACCACTAGCAGCAAATACAAACTGAGTAATAAACACATGCTCTTGTTTGAAAGGGTGTTCAATTCTTCTTTCCCACTCAAGACGGCTAACTTTACAACAAATAACCCATTTTTAACCCTATGTTCACAACAATTTCTCATCCGCATTTAAGAGCTGAGACTTGAAAAGATGTGTCCTGAGGATGTTCAGCTACAACAGATTTTGCTACAAATGTAAATTATTCTGTTAACTTAAAGCTGATCTCGCCCCTCCCCTGCACTATGATGCTACTGAAACAAGCATTAATCAAAGTGATATTACAGATTTTCAGAAGTTCTTGTTTTAGCAGTCAAACACTGCATTTTCTTTATATACCAACCACACAAACACTGGTATTGATTAGCAGCAAAAACATTTAGGTTATCCTACAGTACTGGAAATGTGCTACTGTTAATTAAAAATACATATCTCAAAATCACAAATTCCCACTGCACTCTCCTCTTTTCTTAAAGGGTAAAATATTTAAACCAGCAAGAAAGGGGGAAAAAAACCCAAACAAAACCTAAAGAAATTCAATACAGTAGCCCTGCACAGGCTGCAGGAACTGAGAAAGAAATTGGCCTGCAGGCAAGAATGTAGGCAGCAGTTACTGTAGAAACCAAGCTCTTCGCTGCTTTTCTCTAAGCAAAAGAAAGACACAAAAGGAGCTGGAAAACAGCGATCGATGGGAAGCAGCTTATAAAGCTGCTTGTCACATCTGCTGCAGGAAAACCAGACACTAATTCATTAAAACTGCTCATGTAATGCCTCTGGAATTTGAGGCTCCCCAGCCTGTGAATACAAAAGAAACTCCGCCTATGGAAACACTGCGTTTTCGGGTATTTAGCGTCTCCGTACACAAAAGCTGTATGCAGTCAGGTTGTGTGGTCTCTACACCTAAATTTCATTCTAAACTATCAAAACAAAATTTGTTCAAAAGATTGTGTGCCTTTGTCTTTGCCAAATTTCAAAGAGCTATTTCAAGTCCCCACAGAGCATACATAACTCTATAATACAACAGTTTCCTGTTTAAAAAAACAGAAACTAAACAACAGGAAAGTAAAAAATCAATCATCATTTCTTCTTCCTACTAGATAACTGCATTTAACAATACTTTCCTATTATCAAACATGCAAACTCGAACTTTCACAACAGTAAATACCATTCACAACTTTGTGTAAAACACATGATTTACAATTATAGCTGAGCTAAAGGAGCTAAACCAAACCTGCTCTAGCCTTTAGCAGCAAGTTAGGTGGTTACAGAGGTGCCTGGCATCTCCCCCTCAGTTGCAGGGGATTCAAAGGCATGCAAAAATTCAGGCGGAAGCAGTGCTAAATAAAAAGCTATCAGCAAACTAAACATAACTGCTCAGAGCCAAGCCCACAGCATTTGGCATTTTACTATTCCTTCCAATTAAAACAGTAGGGGGAAGTACAGTGAACAAGTGCCGTCATGATGTGTTTTGACGCAAGCATAATCATAAAAAAAGCACTTATGACTCACACGTTACTTTAGCAGCAAAAGACTTCATTTATTACATCAGAGACCTGCATTCTACTGCAAAATGATGCCAAACCTCCCTAATCATTACCCAAAGAACAGATACCCACAGAGGCAAGGCTGCACAGAGAAAAAAAAAAATAATCATTATTCCTGAGTCAAGAAAGCAAAGTTTATTTTAGACAGGCTTTGCAAGACAGAATTCTGCTTCCAAGAGCAGAATAGTCCTTTATTTCACCCAGAAATCCATGACTAACTCAGGCCATTGAAGAGTGACAAAAACTGCTTCCTACCAACTCTAATTTTGAGTACACAGCAGTGTTTCATTTCCCCCTTGAATCTGGCTGGCTGGCCAAAGAACAGACTTTTTTTCAGGCTTCTCTCTAAAAGCTACATGCATTCATTAAACTTCACGATTACCAACCCAAAGGTGTTTGATGCTCAAGGGCCACTCCATACTTGTTTCACCTTGGGGATACTGCTGGGCTGGGTATCTCAAAAGGAATCAAGATTTTGTACTGTATTCCAAGATGAGGTTTTTAACCAACTGTACTCTGCAGAATGTCTGTTCAAATCACTTCCCAATTCTTCTTCTATGTGCAAATTCCTAAAACGTTTCTAGTGAAGGTGCAGACCCTCTATAGAGCTTATATGCGTGGACTGCCCCACAGCCTTACATAAACTTACTTTATCCTTCCGTGGGCACTCAAGGACCAATCAAGACTCCAAAGAGTCTGAAAGACTGCAAAGTAAAGAAACCATTTAATCAACAACAAACACGCTGTTATTAGAAAATATTCCTCAAGAAGCACTGCTCCTGAGCTGTTCTCAGATCATGCTAAGCTCTCAAACCATGGGCTGCTGTAAGGGGCAGCAGCGAAGTACAGAAGGATAAAACCAATTTAAACTAACAGACATGATTTACCAAGTTGGATAGTCATGTAAGTAGAAATCTGTCCAGGAATAACAAAATAAACTAAAAAGTCTTCATGAGAATCTGTTAACCATTGTCACTGAACTGATAAAAGAACAACAGTACAAAGAAGGAAAGGGTATAGCATACAAACATGAAGCATGGGATTAATTTCTCCAAGCATAAACCTGTACCTGTGTTAGTCATTTAGCTTTCTAGTGAATGAAAAGGAACAGACACTTCATGGTGTACAGCCCAGAGAAGGGAAAAGCTGAATTCGTTTGGAGAAATCAGGTCTAGGGATGGTTATTTTTAATTTAAAGGGAGTCTGTGTAGACACACACAGACACTCTCATTCAGTCACACACTGCCCAGTATTAAGCAAAATGAAACTCACTCCAAACATCTAGTGAAGTAATGAAAACTGTAAGCCAAGATTCCTGAAGCCAGAAAGGTACCAACCAGGCTCTTAGCAATAAAAGCTTCATCCTGGGGATGGTTCCTTGGGATACAGCGATGTAAGAGCTCAGCACTGCCAAACAAGGCAGGCTCTTCCCTGCCTCTTGCACTAGTTCTGTTCCCAGCCACAGGCTTACTCCATTTATCTGTTACCAAGAGCACCTTCATCTGATTTACTAACCCAGCAGAAAACTGCTTTAGCCCAAATATAGAAGTTTGATGATGCTTTAGTAAATTTAAGTCATCTTACAGTCTGATCTCTCTTCAAAAATGTCAAGTAAAATCACCATGACACCTTAATTTAAAAGCAGTACTGTAAGTATTTCTCACTGTGTAAAAAAATGTTTTATTATGCAGCTGTTTCAACCATTCCCTTTAAAAGACTGAATTTTGAACTAATACAGAAAAATAAGCTTCCAGAAGACACTGGTCATAAAAGGAAGTGCAGAACTCTGCATGTGAGCAAGAGTGAATATTCAAGACTTAGAATAAAATTTGGTTAACTTGGGACTTCTAGCTTGACCAAGAAAGTCACTAACCAGACTGCAGACGCAGTAAATAGGATGAATAATGGCCACTTAAGTCAAGCATTCCTCACAACATTTCTACCGCTCTAAAGACGTGACATACTAGAAACTACACTAGGAATAAAATTTCTCAGAGTCATGGCATGTATTATGTATTAGTAAATAACTAAGGCATTTATATGTTCCTATATATTTACTACTTTCAAGGTCACAACTAGAATTGAATAAACACACTGCTCTGCATTTCTGCAACATCGCTCATTAGAAAACACTGAAGCACTGAGCACACTGCAGCATAACACTTTAGGATCCAGTGTTCTTTGTGCTCTAGACACACCAAAGGTTAGAGATAGCAGCATTCACACAGGAAGAGCGTATACAAGAAAGTCTGGAGCACTGACAAAACCAGAATCAACAGATCTCAAAATCAGGGAAAGGGAGGCAAGTGGAAAGGGAGAGGAGCAGGGTGTCTGCACTGCAGGCAAAGTAAGCCACTTCAAACCCCAAGGAACCAATTTTAAAAGGCGAAGCACAAGTCTTGATACAAAGTGCTAGAAAAGAGCACTGGAATTTCATCATCCCCCTGCCTCCACCCATGAAGTATTATCCTCATTTTTAAAAACAGATTAAACAGATTTGTGAATTAGCCAAGTCCTTTTGGCAGGCGTGCAACAGAGCTGGGAACAGAACATATTTTTCCTCAACACCCAATCTTTGTTTAAACCACTGACTGGATCATACCTTAAATCTTCCTTCTCTCACAACCACTTCAAGAGGCAGAGCACCAGTGAAACATCTCCAGAGAAAGGGAGACTGCTCAATTAAGACTGAAATAATTTCAATCCCAGCTTGTCGCACAGGGGTAGCTGCTGAAGGAGCAAAAACAAGTGGTGGCTATGAAGCCGACACAGCAGAAAGTAACCCATGCACATGTATCTCAAGGAATACATCACATGCTCCAAAACAGAGCTAGAGGCATTTTTGTTTCACCAGTCCTTTACTATTACATTGTGCAAACTGCACATTAAATGCATACTTTCTAATTAAAATATAGACAGTTATACACTGAAGAATTTGAAGATAAGCTACACTAACTTCACCTCCTATGTACCTATGAGAAACAGGATTTTTTCTTTTCCATTGTCAAAAAGAAAAAAAAACACCCAACTCATGGTATTTCAAGCAATTAAGAAAAAAAAAAGGTGAAATTTATATCCTAAATATTGAAAAATATCTGGGGAAAAAGGACTCTTCATTCCCTTTCCTTTAATAACAAAGTGGAGTTCATTCAAGACAATGAATAGTTGTCAAGCTACTAAAACTGTTACTCTCATGTCTGTTACTCGTACCAGTGAAGAACAACCTGTAGCATCCCAGTGACACTGCTGGAGGTGAAGAAGCGTACTTCCTACCATCTTGCAATATTGAAGTACTTACTTCAGTTTTGTTTATCTGTTGTATCCACTGTTTTTAATTAATCAACCTCCTACACTGCCCCAGGCCAACGTAATTTGGGAACTGCAAAAACTTTCACTGGTCAAAAAAAAAGCCACATTACTAATTCTTTTGGGGCTGGAAGGGGCCTTAAAGCTCATCCACTTCCAACCTCCTGCCACAGACAGGGACACCTTTTACTAGACCAGACTGCTCCAAGCCTTGTCCAACCTGGCCTTGAACACTGTCAGGTATGGGGCAGCCACAGCTTCTCTGGGCTACCTGTGCCAGTGCCTCAGCACTCTCACAGGGAAGAGCTTTGCTATCCCACAATACATCACTCTCATCATACTCTGGGCCTTCTTCTGAGAAACACTAGAGCCAAACCAACTCTGTACATAGCAACTGACACATCTTCCAGAACATAGATTAACAGAGCAGTCTTCTCTTGTGCAACCAGAATGATGAACCAAAGTTCATGAAATGCTTTGAAATGCTGGAAAAAAAGCAAGATGCAATCAGCTCCAGAAAGTTTCTTGTACACAGAGGAACATTTTGCTGAACTGCTCCAACAAACTTCCCTCAATGAGCAGACATTTGCAAGGCTCTCCTAGATTTATATAAAGCAATGTCTTCCTTTCACCCCCCGCTGAAGAAACAAGTGATGCTTGCTCAAGTCCGGCTTCCCCAGCTTATCAACTGAGCATCATTCCTCCCTGAATGGGACTGTGAAAACTGACATATAAAAAATCCTGAAATTATTAAGAACTCTCCAACCTCCCCTCCTCATATACCATCCATCTATCTGCTGGACCCTCCCTATCTCAGAGGACCATTTTGCTGTTACTATTTCATTTCTGTCATGCACAAATATTGATTGCTATAAAATCAGACATTTCTGTAGCGAGATCTGAATGTAGGATGGCATATTTCAGAACAATTTCATCAGTCATGTGATTCCTTCCAAATTTCACTGCAGAATCCACTTGTACAGCGAGGCTCAAAAGATGCAAATGAGTTCCATGCACATGCTACTGCATCAAAAAAGAACTGCAAACACTAATTTTCACAGTACCTAAATTAACATTTTTTCATTTAGACTTGAAAATCAACCAATATTTGGAAGATTCAGATTTTCAGAAAGATATATTATGTTAAAATGAAATGTTAATCCTTAGCTACAGAAAGCCTTTCCTCATTTCCATGTATGTATAAAGCATTATACTATACTTCCTTCAATAATGACAAAAACACTTTTATACTGAGAACAAATCTTTTTAAAAATCCCTGTTAGCAGAGGAAGCGCCATATAAATACCATGACATATATCATAATATCCAAGCATATTATGGTTGATATTATACCATAATTTAATGGTATTATATTATATTATGGTATAATAATATGACAACATGGTAGAAGGTACATATACCTTATATATACACCTTATATAAGGTGGCCCTTAAGCTCAAGTTAGCATAAACATAGAAGCAGCAGCAAATACTATTAATGTATTAGGAGCCCATTTCCTTAATTTTTAATTCATATGTCAAATTATTTTATGATCTTAGAAACATCCATCTGGAAAAGTAAAAGACTGATACTCCTGGGTCTAAAGCCTATTTAAAAAAAAAAAAAAATCAAAGCAAAAATGAAGAAGGATTAAAAGATGAAGGTCTAAGAGATATTTGAACAATTCTGGAGGGCATGATCACAGCCTTAGCCTGCACTCTAACACACAGACTTTTCCAGTATACAGAGAACAATGCACAGCCTTTAAGTCAGAAAAGCTAAAAACTAAGATAACAGACACCTCAGATGATTAAAAACAATCTCTATGAAACTACACCCAACAACCTGCCCTCCAAAACAAGGAAGAACCAAGATTTCTACCTCACATATTACAAATTTTTCACTAAATATTAATGCTAACGCACAAGTTTGCCATGGTTTTTAGAAAAAGTCAAAAAGGTTTGCTAGATATTTTTAAGCTAACACTGCTTTAATCATCATTGGGAATCACACTGGGAAAACCTTAAGAGCACTAATTAGTTCAGTTACAAAATTATACCTTACAATCAGTTTTGCTCTCTCTCCTGAGAAAACAACAGTCAGTTTATATGAAGTGTCACAAGAATCAGTGACTTTTCCATAAGGACCACAAAGGCAATGAGACAGGACACCAATCACTTGGTGCAGAGTTTGAAATGCAATACGAAACCCTTAAACCTCACTGCTCAAAAAACAACACATAAAGCTTAACAGAGACTACCAGAAACTAGTTATCAACTATCTGTGTTTGAAGATATTTCTGCGGTGAAGTGCAAAATGAGACCATCAATCACACGAACGCTTGGGAAACTACTAAAATAGCACAAGCATAGTTTTGTTGCTTTTCCAGTGCAAGTTCATAATCCACAGTGGTCACCTTTTACTTGCTTTTTCTTCTTCTACTTCCATATGTGGGTAGCACCTCTAGGACCTACACTCCTCACAGAAGGAGAAACAGTGTCCAGAAACATTAGGTAGCTCTCTTGCCCATGGAGTCCAAGGGACTTCTTTGCTAAGCACAGGGCTCGTCAGGCCCCTCAGAGAGCTGATTCAACTTACTAATGCATCACCAGTTAACCCAGTGAAGCAAGTATTTTAAGAGGAAGATAGTATTCTCTGGGGCTAGTATGAGAAGGGGCTAACATGGGACCTAGTGGTGCCAGAGCCAGCTGGGCTCTGGAGCCAGGATCCAGAATCTGAAAGAATCACTAAGGCCTTGCAAGAACAGAAAGCCTTTACATC
Source organism: Neopsephotus bourkii (assembly GCF_033783945.1). Lineage (NCBI taxonomy): Eukaryota > Metazoa > Chordata > Aves > Psittaciformes > Psittacidae > Neopsephotus > Neopsephotus bourkii. Next base: position 8,414,755 of record NW_026902223.1, read on the forward strand.
AGCTCAAATGTTGACCAAACTCCTATGTAAGATACTGTGAAAACACTTTATCAATCTTATTAATATCTTCCCATCTGGTAACGGAAAAAACTGCACTCCTGACTTGACAGAAAACTAATCCTGAGCCTGCTTCTCTCCTCCTCTTCCAAGGGATTGTTTTTCAGGCCTACCAGTAAGCTAATCTGTCTTGATCACACAATGTGAACACCAGAGCTAACATACTGGATGGAACAGGACGATTCTTTTGGCTCTAACTCCCAATTAGCTTCTTTTAGCCAACCTTGAAACCGAAGGGTTAGTTACAGTTTATCTTCACAAACTGAATCTCACACACAGCTATGTGCTACCCATGTTTTAATAAAACTGTACTACTATATAAATTGAATGTGAACATTAAAACAAACCCACCCACCCCCTTCAAAACAGCAATGAGAAAGATACTTTAAATTACTGCAAATGCTTGAAAAATAGTTTACCAATATACTTGAGAAGCAAAAGCCTTCTGTAACAGTGCATCCTTTAACTCAGTGCACTCTCTCAGGAGAGATGAGATTTTAAAAGAATGCTCTATATAAAGAAGTATATAGATTATAGCAACGATATATATCAGTGTTAAACCTGCTGCCTATGGCACACTTAAATAATTATAACATTCTGAAAAGCTCACCAAATCAAATGAATCGTGTCTAGCCTGACCCCCTCAGAGAGATAAAACTGTCCAAAATGTTATAAAACACACTGCAAAGAGGCAATGTACTTGTATGCACATCTAAATTTTATTTACTGTTGCTCTCCAGTATTCCTCAGACATTTTATACCAGAATTCACAGCATAAAGTTGCTGCAAGTGAAAAATCACAAGCAGTCTGTGAACTTGAGCTGTGATTAAAAGTGGTTTTAAAAATTAGAACAGGTGTATGGATTGGATGCTTAACACCATTTACCTACTAAAGGTAACACAGGATGGGGGGGGGCGAGAAACAGCTATTTTGCAGATGCTAAACATAACGGCAAAATAATTTACACAGAGAAGAAGTACTGCAGCTAACTAATGAATATAGACCAAGTCCCAAAAGATTAAGTATAAGGTCATTTTCTCTCTCAATTTCAAGTTGAAAATAATCAGACTAGTCTCCAAAGTTTCAACAACGCAACCACATGAGACACCAAGTGTGGAAGTACCAGCACAAAATAGAGGTTGGGTTCTGGTAACACAGCAGAAAATTAGAAATAAAGAATCAACAGCAAGAGGAAAAAAACAGAAGGAAAAAAGGAAACAAAAGGCTCAGTGCTTGACACTGACAGAGGGAAGAAAAACCTTGCAAAAATAAACAGCTTGGAACACAAACTAAGTAATTCATGGTCTGTGCTGAAGTGGGGGCATGTGCTGGTCATATGTTCAGCGTATGTTATTGGCACCATTCACCAGCATGTTCCATGTTGTAATAGCTTAAACATTTAAATTTGAAATGTGCTGCCTTCAGGGATGACATGATCTGGGCAGCTCTGATGAAACACACACCATTCAAAATGAATACATGCTCATTTTGGCTTGCAGGTTATTTCTCCATACTGCAAACAATGCTTTGCTTGGCACTAACTCATTTGAAGAGCTTACATTAAATATAACCAGTGGTAGTGTGAAGCAACTTTTAAAACCAGTGGACTCAGTTTATGTAAGATTATGTAAAATGACTGTTGTAGTATCTGTGATTCTTAGAGGCAACTTGAAGACTATCAGAGTCTCACACACACGCACACACACACATATATGTATATAATGCAGCCCCTTGCCCAGATGATGATGACATGCAGTGGTGTAGTTTTAAGACTCCAAAACATACAGGGAAAACCCAAATTCAGTTGGTGTTCAAACAAATCTCAAATACCTGTCTTCCGTAACAGCTCTGCCTTCGAACTGTACAGTCATTTCTTTTCCTGTGAAAGCTGTACCAAGGAAGTTGCTTCTAGTGCTGACACAGACTGTTGAGAAAGGATCGCCATCTCCCTACTGTATGTTAATGCCTGGTACCAACCCCTTCTGCATTCAAACAAGTGGCTATGATTAGATCTATTCACTTCCTTTTAAATACCCATCCTGTAGTATTTCAATTTGAAATCCCCTAGAGCAATTTCCCTTTCCTTTTTATTTTTGCATTAAATCATTACCTGTACAAGTCAAATCCTGTCTCCATTTGAAACATCTTTAAGAGGGTTATTCTAATGACTGTGATGGCATGAAGCATCTTTCTAAGGACCTTTCAGATTTAAAAATAAAAGTCTCCCTCACTCAGTGAAGAACTTTACCAGCCCAGCTTTTTGCTCTCTCTGTACCAGACACTGTCAGTATGTTCTCAGTCAGCAATTCATTTACCACAGAACGTCCCTATAAAAGCATAAAGCAGTCACACATATCCTCTTCTTTCAATCTCCTGAGGAAAGTTCAAACAAGCAGCTACCACAAAGGCAAAACAGTCATAAGTAAGACAAAACTGCATTAGCGTAACACATCCAGTACCCAACACTTCCTTAATCAGAGCCCAGGGATGTCCAGGCTGAAATGCAATGTACCACTGCAACATGCACCCAAACCCGCTGGTACTTACCTGTTTATCTGAAAGTAGTTAACCCTCAACTACTTTGACCTTCAAGATAAGAAATTTAACTGGAAGAACCACCACTGAATCCTACTAATATCAAATGTTGTTGCAAAAAGAAGAAATTGTAGACTCAACAGTTCACCTTGGAGATAAAGCACAAACACGCTGCAGTACAAGAATGGAATCAAGAGAATTATGGAAAACAAAACCACATCCTGCCTTCCCAAGCCTCCCCAGAGACTTGGGCAGCACGTTTCTACACTGTCATCTCCCATATTCATTTCCACAAGTTCAGTGGTTTTTTTCTTAATTCCAAAAACTGTAGAAAAGCCTATTTTTTACAACTAACAATTCCGATTAAACTACCACATTCAATTCCTCAGAAACACCTTTATCAGTCTCCTCTCCATGTCCACCATCCTATTGCTTCTCCTATTCAAAATCACACAATCAGACATTGTGGTTATTTTGTATTCGATGTAACCATGCTTTTAAGCTTTCCAGGTGAAGTGCATTTTATGGCACACTAGTCAGCTGCAATCCAACTAATACAACACAGACACACATATGAGGAATGTTTTCTTCAGCTACTACTAAGCCAAAGTAACTTTGACACATTAACCCCAAACTTAAAACTTTTGCAGAATTTGATCGTATCCTTCTGATTGAGGGCTGAATTATCTACATTCACATGCTTTTATTCTTTTTCTATTCTTTTTCTGTTTTTTTTTTCTTTTTTTGTTTTCATGGTTTGCATGCTTCTTTCCTTTAAAGGCTTACAACCACCCATTTTGCTGATAGCCTTAGATAATACTGAATAACCTCACATAAGAATCTTGAGTGCTTACTAGCCCACAGCAGACCAAACTTATTTATAGCTAAGTAACAAGCTGGGGTTAGTGATCTCTTCCAGGCTCAACAATCTTCCAGCCTCAGAATAACCACACCATAAACCAAGCCGGGTTATTTCACTACTGACAGGAAAGTAAACATTTGTGTACTAGGGTGTGTTTGCTGCTGATTGCTCTGGCTGCTGGTGCTGAAGCACACAGTAAAAGCCATTCATAACAGGCCAAAATTCATGAAGGAAATTTAAAATCATGATCACTAACTGCTTTCAGAATTTAACTTGCATCTTTAAAACAGAGACAGGTGGAAGGAGCTAAATTCTTCTCCCAACTGTGAATTGAGTTTCTCATTTTATCTTTGGACAAGTTTCTTTTAACGTTTCTTAAGTGCTGATTTTTTTTCATCTGGAACAGGTAATACTCCTGTATATGCTATCATGCAATTAAGGAAAAAATACTGTATGACAAACCAGCACATTAGCCCACAGAAAAAGTTTCAAAACAGAAAACAGCTAACAAAATTAAACTGTTTTCAAGTTCCAACAGAATCCTGGCAGTTATAACGAAGAAAGTTTTGTTACAGAAAACCTGGACATTGATAGAATTGGATATTCAAGCCAAGATGACAAGTAACAATGAAACACTTCCAGAAAAGCCTGTTCTGTTGTCAGCTTGCTGCTCACTGTTACCTTCATCTCACCCCATTACTCTGCTAAACCACTCACAACTTGTACAGTTCATCAGCTCCCATTAACTTCTCAAGTCACTATGTGATTCCACTCAAAAAAGAGCACTCTTCAGAGGCCACAGCCCTTGAAAAGGAAAGAAATAAGAGAAGGGATGCAGCCAGTTGAGAACTAAGTAATGAAACAGGCAAGAAATGATACAGCTTTGTGCCATTTACTGCAGGTTATTCTGTCTTGCCAGGGTTCACAAGGCATTTGAGCACTGTTAAATTGTTCTGGAATCTGCTGATAATACAGACTAGATGCATTTCTCAGCTTTATGAACAGACCAATACCAGGAAAAGGTTTTAAAAATACAGGGTTGAATTTCAATTCAAGAGGATAAACAAACAACTGAAGTTCTACTGTGGTTTTCACCTATTGCATCTTTCCTGTGTTGCTAAACGTGCCTGGCATCTGAACATTTCAACTGACATACTCACTGTGGTTTCCAGGTCCAAAATGTTTGCAGCAATTATCAATATCTAGAAAGCTGAATGAATACTACTACAAAGAGCCACAAACAGTGGAGCCCACCCTAAACTCTTAAGTTAGTCCTGCATTCATTTCAGAACCCACATTCATAGCACAGGGTAACTACCTTTAACTACTGCATTTATTCAACTCAGCGATGTAGCTATGAGAGTTTCACCAGGAAAAAGGCTATACTCTTAACTCGAGAGTATCACTGGAAGTAGGACTCCTTGATAATGTTATTACCCAACCTGGCAATTTCAGTAAAATTACTTAAGAATAGATTGCACACTCCTCAAAGCAGCGTTTTCGTATCATTTGAAAAGCACAACAGTTCATCCTTTGGCTTGCAGCACCTAATGTTACTAAAAAGCAAATATGTTTAGTAAGATGAAAGGGCAGAAAAGGACAAAGCCATCAACCCCCTCCACCCAGTGAAAGAACATCCTTGTGCAGATCTAAACACACACAAATGAAAGTGCTTCTGTTGGTTACCCAAAAACAAGCATAAGAATGGATAACCATGAAAGAACAGAGAGAGTACCTAGCAGGAATCTTATCTGCACCTAACCCAGCCACACCCAGAATATTCACATGTGGAAGGAAGTAACTTGCTTCCTTTAACACATCTTCGCTCAACACCTTATTTGATGCTTGCATGTGTGGAAGTTCAAAACAGGACTGTGACTGATGACAGTTCATGTAATTCATGCCTACTAACTTTCCTCAGCACCTAAGTCCACTGGATACCACACTGGAAACGAAGAGCACTTTTTGTTATGATCTTCTCCTCCTCCACACAATCGTTTTATGTAAATGTTTCACCTCACTCCCTTTGAAGGATGTCTCAGAGTGACAGCAAAAAGTCAGTCACATCGGAGCACAAAGCAAACGCAGACCTACTCCCAAGCCTGCTACCTAAGCAGTTTGGGAAGCCTGGCTCAACTGCACTTCTTTATTGACTACTAACACACTTGTCTTAAACAGCAGCCTTGTTTTACTGTCCTGCACTAAGACGGAAAGGAAGAAGCTCTCTCTCAAATGACAACTATATTTTGTTTCTGCATTCTAGCAAGCAGAGACCTTCAGAAGACAACACAGAAAATCCAGATCTACCTGCATCATCAACTTCAGCAAATTTACAGATACCCTGCAAAAATTCCTTTAACTTATCTTTTTAACGTTAAGCACATACCTAGCATAGCCCTTTCTCAAAAACCATGCTGTCTCAGGAACTTTTAGGATTTAAACATTTTTATATTACATTGCAAGTGTTGTTTTAATACACAAAAATAATTTTTGCTCTTCTACTGCTTTAGATCTTTCTTTTCCTTTCCAGTTTTATTTCATAGACCAGAATGGTTCATGTAACTGTAATTCCTTAATGTACAACTCCACAAGACACAGCAAGCTGACTGTTGCTGAAAGTCAGTGCAGCCCCGCTGCATACTCTGTGCCAGCTCCACTGCTTGCCAGACCTCTCTGTGAGCCACTTCAATGCAAACCACCCAAAAATAGCCAAAAAAAGCAGCCAGCAGCAGCTCACGGAACATCTGATGAGCTTCAAGGCCAGAGCAACCTGCAGCTGTGAGCACTGCAGAAAACAAGACCTTCTCCTCCCATGCTTCATTTCAGCAGCAGTGAAACACCAGATTAGCTCACATGCTCCTGAAAGCACAGCCTGTTTCTAAAAAGTGAGACCTCACATTCTTCTGAATCACATATCACAAATTAAATAACAAAGTCAGAGCCTCCTTGCATTCTCTAAGGATAACAATTGTATTGCTTCTCAGTCTCACTGCTTAAACTTGAGATGATCTTCAACTTATTTCCCATCTTTTTTCAAGTCTTCCACCAAACCCTTTCATTCCTTTTCACAGAACTCTAAACTCCTCTAATACCCTCTCTATAGCCTGAAGCAAAACACAGTGGCCTATATCCTCATTTTTTTCTATGCAGCAACTGTATTCTCCTCTTCCATTTTTCTAACCTGCACATGACATGATGCTAAAATCATCCTCTTTACATTATTCTTTTTTTTGTTCTTGAGTAAACAATCAGCTTGTCCTGGTTCAAATCTGAACTTATCCCCACGCAGAATTCTGCAGGAGTACCTTCATCCTTCTCTTGTCTAAGCCTTGGTCTTTCTAATCTTAAGTCTGTCTCCCCTCCCTGCTACACAGGCCTTCTATCCAGACAGGCCAGAAGACAGCAGTACCACCTAAGGAGGGAAATTCTTTTAAGAGTCAATGTTTATACTTTCCAACTGCTTTCCTTGTGTGTTTACTGCACTGATACTGTAACCAACAAGCCTGCCTACTACTAAAGTATGTAAACTTTGTGTATATGCCTTGTCTACTCAAATTATATTCTGCCTAGAACACCCCAAATATGTACACAGGACAGAGTGATAACTTTTTTCCTCATATTCTTGGACTAAAAAGAAAAAAATGAACCCCAGATAATTATGCATTTGTATCTTCATAAATAACAGACTACCTTACATGTAGTAAAATCACTACTCGTACATGAACATTTCACGTATACTTTTTTGAGGCAATTCATGCTTCAATGGAAGTTAAAGTACTTTCTCCCAGCTGTGATGGCAGGAAAAAAACGGAAGAAGAAAGAAGGAAAAGGGTCAGCAAATTACCTGCTCCCATACTGCAACATGCTAAATGTTGCAAACAGAATTTAAAAGCAGCATACATCAACTGGTTAGTTTGTCCATGTCTGAACCAAGCCCACAACATTCATCTTCATTGAAGTGATTTAGAAAACTTGAATTTAATTTCAGTACAAAGTGTAAATACTTGTTCTATTACATGCTAACCTGACTTCTTATCAACATAAGAACTAAGAGGTTTATACCTCATGAGCTGTATCCAAGACTTACTTAAAGAAAAAGAATTTTCCAAGAATCACTGTGTATTGTATGAAAATTATCTTTGAAACATTCCAGTGCACTCCAATAGGAAGACTCAAGATGATAATGAACAAAAGCATCAGAATCATTTGCATGAGAAAACAGTGCTGGCAAGCATAAACACACAAATGCCCAACTATGTGTTTGATGCTTTAGAAGCATTTTTAATTAAAAACTCAGCCAAGCACTGACTCCTTGTTAAAACACATAATAAAGAAGTCTCTTGCTATAACCCAATGGGAGAATACTAAAAAAAGGATCTGCACTGGAAGTAAAGGCTGAACAGCTGAGAAGCTTCACCTACCTGTACCTCTTCCAGCCCTAAGCCATGAAATGGCCTCATAGGTGCACCTATACTCACCTGAGCACAACAAGGTTTATTTTTCTTAAGCACCTTTTCAAAGAAAAGGTATTGATTTTTGATCAGCAGAAGATGGTGCAATAGAGACACCACTACTCTTAATAAGCTGTTCTACTAGTACTAAAAATATCTGCTTACTTCAAACCCTTAGTTTAAGTTTATGACCTCTGGGTTCTTATATCTATGTTTGATCACTTACCAGCCCTCCAGTAGTCTAAATCACCACCATAAAAGCGTATATACACCAACCCAGGGACCCTGCACTCCTTTTTGAGGAGACAAACATTAGTACACCTTAAGTCCCTCACTATTAGGGATTTCCTCCAGCTTTTTGATTCTTTTTAGGAATCACCCCCTTAAACCACTGCAATTTTGAAAGATTCTTTAGAACAGCTTTTAATTCCAGAACCACGCGAAGTTCCAGCATGTCTCAGTACTCCCTGATACAGCTCCTCTGTTTCCACACAATCATCACATCACTTGGCTTTGACACATCATTTCAGTACAGGCATCTAACGATTTCTCTTCAGTCATGACTTTCAAATGCACTCTACTACTACTTTTTAGAGCAGTTTCCTACCCTGGAGATCTGGCCTGATAACTTTTGAGATGCCTTTTTTTTTAATGGACTGACCAAGTCCATTTTGTCTTCATGATTTGTGAGAACAGTATTTACCAACATTGGTATTATCTGTAAATATTTGTCAGCAACTGCATTTACTTCAGATCACCAACAGCAGTAACAAGTAGCAATACCAAGTAGTAACCAAGTATTTTTCTCATGAGTTAGTGCTAAGCTGCACAGTTATGCAAACCAGCTCATGTATTCCCAAAATTCTGCTAAATAGGAAACACAAGTATTTTGTAATTCCATAAAGTATCTTCCATAGTTATAGTTATCTCCATTCCCAGAGATACTTGGAATTCGAACAGACATGGTGCTAAGCAATCTGATCTAATGCTGAAGTTAATTCTCTTTTCAGCAGAGGTTTGGCTAAAGGTCTCTTTCACAATTCTTAATGTAAAAACTTAAATTAACACTAATATATAATTACTTCCAGACAACTTTATACTAATTTTGTTATGCTTCATAAAGCTGGGATAATGACACATCTCTGGCTTCTTTACTTTACAGCTCTGATTTTACAAATGCTCAACTCCATATGCATCTTTATCCATGTGAACCATCTTGCTGAAGTCAACAGGCATGTTTAGTTTAGCAAAGACATAACTTGTCAATCTGCTCATGGTTTTTATTTTGTTTGGTGCACATGGACAAACAAAAAGGTGGTATCTTCAAATACAAATACTCAAGGCATTCTGAAATTCTGAATATTGAAGATTCTACTCCCACAAACACCCAACTGTACAGACCTGAAGATGATGCTGTGTCAAAGTCTCTGATTCACAGTACTAACGTGAAGGACAGAACAGCACAGAAGCACAAGCAATAGCTGCAGCAGAATCACACACACAAATGCAAAGATATTCCCATCATGTACAGAGCTTCTTTAGCCCTTTAAAAAATGATGTATTACAAAATTACAAAGATTTGCACCACCCCTTCAAGTAACCTCAGCAGCCTTCAACAATAACACAGCAGTGATGAAATTTTAAGAATATAACATTTACTTTCTATGCCACCCAGTTTGGAATAGCTGCAGAATAAATACGGTTCCTCCCCTCTGACTGCTTTATCTAGGTCAAAAAACTCCTTAAAGGCAGGAAGTCACAGGAAACAAATGTCACTACACATCAACTTTTTATCATGAAAACAAGAGAGACAGTAGATAAAACCACCACCTTCCCAGTATTTCAGTATGAAGTTCCATGAAAGACATGAGCTTTTTAGTAAACATGAAAGTGTTGTGAAAACTCCTGATAGGCTGCAAGAGAACTGGCCTCACATGCGCTACCACATGACAAATTCATTGTATCCTTTGAAACGTTTTTTTTTCCTTTGTTTTTACAAAATTTTACATGAGTTAATAGGACTTGAGAGATCTTGAAGGAACTGCTGTATTTACTGAAAAATACAGCGGATCAGATGCACAATCATTTTATTTTGAAGAGCTCAGGCGTGACTCAAAAAAATCCTTTGCTTTCTGCACAAGAATTACACATGCTCAAAAAAAACCCAAAACAAACAAAACAAACAAACTCAACAGCAGCAGAATTCCTCCACACCAGAATTATTCATTATAAAATCTACCTTCATGAAGGACTAATATTTACATGATAATGCCATTTCCCAATTATAAGCAAATTAATTATACACATTTATTTTTAAAAGCAAGGGTGAAAGATCAACTTCTTTTCTTTATTAACTTATTTAAGTCACACTTAATCTAACAGCAAAAGTTGTCTCTTCCTACTCAAACATGGTGCATTTCACAGCTGAGGATCAGTACTGCATTCCAATTTAATCAATGCAAAGCAAAGAATGAGTTTTATTTACATTTATCTTACTTCATTATAACTGAGGGTAAGAATCCCAAAACTCTCTTTCACCTACAGATTCTTGGAACAGTTTTAATACTGACTTTGCACCTTTAAACTAAAACAACGCTATTCTTGCTTGTGTCATAGAACTGGAACTTACAGACGATAAAGAAACCATTAATTTTTTTTATGACTTCCCAGTTTACAGTTTTTCATGTACAAAGAATGTACTTACTCCCATAGCTGGCTACAGAGGTTTGTAAGGTCAGTAAAACTGCAGAATCAGTTCAAGAAGATTCATCATACATATCAATCATACCAACAGAAAAAGCAAGGCAGTGTGAATTAATCTAAATACAAAACTGTTTAAGCTTTACCTCAGCTACCTGACTGGTGTATGACAATTTGCAATGCTGCTTCAGTAACAAAAATAAAAAAAAAAAAAATAAAAAAATCACTCGTAAGATGTGTGCAGCTGAGAGGGAAACATAAAAAAAATGAAATGACAGAACCAACTGTAACACAAATTATGACTATAGAAACTTCACACTCATCTCTATTTTTCTTTCAAATAACATGTGCTCTACCTTCTTCCTCCCACGTTCCTTTTCAATCAGATCTGCTTATGTGAGAACACTACTGCTACTGAGCTTGACATTTGCAAATCCTACTTGAGAGTAGCCAAAAACCCACCTATAAACATGGCCCAGTTAACCTTATTAGTCATTATGGCACAGGCACAGCATCTGCTAAAGAAAGTAAATAAAAGTTTCTGGAGACTGATTCATAAGTCACAGCCAAGTCCAACATTTCTTAGTTTTTTGCTTAGAGATAACCTCTAAGTAATTCATAGTTTAAATAAAACCAGTACGGAGCTTCAAAACACTCCTCTGAACACAAATCACTGAGAAGGTCTCAAAAACATTTCAGCCAGCTGTCTTCCAAAGTATTGTCAAGAAAGGTAAAAGACACATGCCAATCCAGTCTGAGTATTAATCTACACTTACATTCCCTGAAAAAAAGTGTTTTGTTTGTTTTCCTAAGGAATCTAATGCTTATATTCATGAGAAAAATCTCTAAAACATAAACTATAAGCTTAAAACCAAAGAACATTCTTCCTAAGCTATCAAGCAGCACTACCAAAGGAGACCTTATGACCCGTTCACCTCAACTGTGAAGCCAAACCTCAGTTGTTTCCAGTGAGATCAAGCATGTATGCAGCCACAGCTGGAACTCCTACAGCAATCAAACCCTGCACAGAACTTAACTAACAGCAATGAAGACAATATGAAAAAGTGCACTGGTGCATCAGAGGTGCTCTGCAATCTGCTGCACTATTTCCTGCTCAGGTAAGGCTGAACATAAACTTTTCCAAAGAGTTTACTTAGTGAATAGATATACTTGTATAGTAGGGGGAAAAACAAGAGAACATAAGTATATTTTTAATTGCAGCCATATAGGCTTGACTTAGAATTAGTCAGTAAATGTTAAGCTAAAGGAAAATGTATTTGACATGGTTTACTGTAAGAGCTGCCATACTTAGTGATGTAAAGAAGTCTACAAAATGAATGACAGAATGGGAGAATTATTTATTGTTTCTCATAAAAAAGAGCTAACTGAAGTTGCATCAAATTAAATTACCAGGTGTCAAGTTCAAAAAACTCAGCAAAAAAAACGGGTTGCTTTTTTTTTCCACTTTGGGCTCCAGTGAGGTTGTGGAACTCACTGCCCAAGGATACTATGGATACAACAGGTTTACAGGGATAAAAAAAAAAAAAAAAAAAAAAAAAAAAAAAAACCACACAAAACCAAATAATTTTTTTATTTTTTTTTTTTTTTTAAGAAGAGAGAAGGAAATGCATACAGAAAGTGGCTTTAACTCAAAAAGAAATCAACTCTGACTCTGGAATACAAACTGAAAAAATGAGAAATCCATCCATTTACCTTTATCCATTTTTCTGCTCCTCCCTAGGCACTGCTATTGACTACTCTTGGAGGCAGGCAATGGACTAGCTGCATCTTCACTCTGACTTAGAAATGCTGTTCCTGTGTTAGTGGTACCTTGCTTATGATTCAAAAACGTACTTCCACAAAACTAAAAGTAATTACTAATAGACAAAATCTATGGTTTTGTCAAAACGAACAAGACACTATCTTGGAACAGTCAAACCCAAGATGTCAGGCTCTTCATGCATTCAAACACTAACGTACAAAGCACAGCCAAGAAACACAAAAATAAAAACAAAACAGAACTTCTTCAGAGCTAAGATGTACCCAGAAGTCAGTCTGCCTTTCCAGCTGTATCAGTTACATCTGTCTGGAATCTTGCCTCTCCAAAAGCTGTATACAAAAGCTCTGTCAACAACTGCTGCCAGGCCCAGTACAAAAGGTATTTTTCAGGCCAAGTACCTCAAAAGTCAAATACTGATGTTATTATTTACCTAGCAATATATCCTAACAGTGCTTTCACTGAAGTCCAGGAACATTTGACAAGCATCAAATTAAACCAATTAAAAACTATGAACTTTATGAACTGGAGAGTAACAGCCTGTGCATCTTAAAGGTAATTGTAAAAGACTAATTGAGCTGCTTTGATTTGTAACAGGAGGCTAAAACGTCTTTCATCCCACGCCTCTGTGTCATGACACTGACAGGAGACCTGCTTACTGGACACGAACAAAAAAATTGCTATTTTGCCTCCAGCCCCCATTTTATTTCTCTAACAAGACGACAGCTGGTTTGTATATGCACAAGTAGGTAGGTGAGTCTGTCAAGAATTGGAAAAACAAAAAACACACTTCCCACTGCTGTTACCTCCTGCTTGAGAACTTAAACATTTGAATTGTGAGCAAGACTTCCATGGAAGTATTAAAAATAACAACCATAACAGTTATCTTAATGCACAGTAATTCCACATTTCATGGCATTTATATCTGTAGAAACAAAGATGCCTTTCTTACAGGTAAAAGTGTACTCTAACATCAATAATTTAATTTCTCCAGGTGTTAAAAATGTGTTTTGCATAGATTACTAAGTTGTATTTCTGTTTTTCCATTTCAAAACCAGGCAGTTCAATAGCATAAAGTAATACCTAAACACTGTGCTGAAAGTAAGAAAAAAAAAGGCCAGGGGCACTGGAACTGCAAAAATTATTAGTGACAAATCAGACATTTCAAGCCTGTTAATAATATTTTACTTGGAGTCATCTGAAAGTCACTATTAATTAGACAAACCAGAAATGAACCCTCCATTCTTGGTTTCCAAGATGACTTAAAAACAAACCAAGGAACAGGTCTCCCTGATTTTTTTAAACTCCACCTGCCATTAAAATTTCAAATAATTATGTAATCATAGGCAAAGCATATTACTGGCAACACAGCAGGATTAAACAACAACAAAAATAGATCTAGTGATTACTTGAGCTGGACGTTAGCAATCATCAGTCTTGAACTGACACCAAAACTACTTTCTTTCCAATCATATTTGAATTGTTGATTACTGTTTACATTATACTGGAGTGACACAGTTTGAATCTGAAAAATCCAGGAGACCATCTTCAGTGTGACCAGCTAAATCTACAATGAAACTCAACAACACGGCTACCAACAATATTAGTCATGTGTAATTCACAGTAATGACTTGCTATAAGCAGATAACGTCTGCTTTGAATTTGCCTGAAGACTCCCGTGTTTAAAACAAAAAAAGCTTTGCAAATAATGAAACTACTATTTCCCTACACAACTCCAGTCAGACTTTCCTTTTATATTTTTTTTTAATAAAGCAGTATTTGATCTTAATCACCAGTCTAACTATGACCCTGGAGGCTTTGCCCTTCAAGATAACACCCTTTGCTTGTTGACTCAAGAAAGCCAGTGTACACACCGCTCCATTGTTTCCAGCCAGGACTGAAGGTATGCCACCTTTTATTTACAAGACTTGGTGGAAGATCACACCTACATTTTGTAACCAGGAGATAAGTACTTCAGCCAGCTTACAGATCTTGAAACTGAAGACTAGCAGTGTGCAGTCTAAGAAATGGTGTAATCACTGAAGAGACAGTTTCAAGCAAATGCTGGTAACACCACCCACATGCACTCGTGAAGAAACGTTAACTGCACACAAGTTTTCATCATTGTTCAATGCAAAGGTGACACACAAAAATCCTCCAGAATTTTCTTTCCATTTAAAAAAGCAACACTGGTATAAAGAAATAAATTACAAGTCAATAAATACATGGCCAGCATGGAGAAGCAGTGTTCTTTTTTTTTCTTGAGGTCTTAAGTATTTAACAGAATGCTAGTGACTACATTACTCAAACTAATTCTAGCCTTCTTGCAATCAACCTATAAAATGCTCTATTACTTGCCTGCAATTAGTGTCTTATACCAAACTGTTTAAAAAGAAAAAAAAAATTGGTATTTCATACATGTGTTAGCTTAAAATACATATTAACCACATGGCAAACTATTATTAATATTAAAAAGCAGAAAGCAAAATTAGAAGTTCCATTTAAAGGTCAAACAAGTCCTCCAACTGCATTCATGATTATACAACCCTACATGTACTCGCACTTGTAAACCCTTTCAGAAGAAGCATTTCCTAGAAAGCAGAAAGGTAGACAATTTGATTTGAACAGAGAAACCAGGTGGGGAAACTAACATTAAGACATCAAAGTGGAAAATATCCACCATCAATATGCTAAATACAGTTTATGAACTTGTAAGCTGTTAAGACTATGCCACTAATGGTATATGTTTTGTAAAGGTAAAACACTCATAACCTTTTAAGTATTTCTAAGTCAAGACAGCTAAAATACACCAAACCAAGACACTTTCACTTTTCCTACATGCAACTCCTCAAAACACAGATTACTCATTTACAGTAAATGTAGTAGGTAGGCCTTGCATATACCCCTAGAAAATGAGTTAATGCTTGCTAATGCTAAAGGAATGTATTACCATTTAAAAACTCCTAATGTATTTGTTTTCATGTAAGGAAACACATTTTAAACGCAGAAACTAGCAGAAGTATTTCACGTGGATGATTCAGTCGACCCACAGATAAATAGACGTTACAATTAGGTAAAGAGGCAAAAGCTACCACAAAATCACAGGCATAAAAGTCACCCCATACTCTCCAAATGCACCGAAGGTGTTACAAGGTGTACTCGGCACTGATCTGAAATTCAGAAATCCCAGATATGTGGACAACCACTTGACTGGTTTCCTTTGAAGCACGTAAACAATACTCAAGGGTGTATCCAATTCTGTTTGCTCATTACAATACCTCCAAGCACTGCTGCAGATGGGTTTGCTCCCAAACTCAGATTTTGCTACGTGCCAGACATGGCACGGGAGTAGGGTGACCATTTGTCAACCCCCAGCCCCAACACTGCCGGGGTTCACGCTTCCCACCTGTACCACCGGCTGTCGATGGGGCTAAAGCGGGAGCTGGACGTGCCGCCGGAGGAAGGACATATTCGAGGGCAGCATGCGGAGGCGCCGGTGCCCGGGTGGTGCCGGGCGGCGGGGAGAGAGACTGGCGGGAAGGAGGCCTAGGGCACCGCTCGCGTGTATCGCCAGGACGAGGTCGGTTCCCCGCCTGTCAAGCACCATGTGCCAGCCAAAAGGCAACGGGGACAACCGGCGCGGATGAGCAGCAGCACCACCCAAGCCGCGACAGCCAGCCCTCCCTGGGAGGCCAGGGCAGCCTGGAGCGCCGAGGCGCCGGAGGGTGGGCCAGGGCTGGCCCCGGTGTGCCGAGGAAGGACAAGCAGGCCCGGCCCCCGGTTTACTCACACTCGGGGCAGCTGCAGCGGCGGCGCCCCCCGCCTCTGGAATACGCCGTCCACGAAGACGCCGTTCTTGCCGAGGCAGCGCAGGTAGAAGTCCCCCCCGCCGCCTCCGGTAGCAGCTGCTGGGTCCCCCTGAGGCGGAGGCGGCGGCCCGTCCGCGCCGGCCGGTGGCGGCGGCGGGGGAGCGGCGGTGAAGATCTCCAGGTGGCGCCGGGAGATGAAGCTGGAGTGGCCCATGCTCACGTCCACCGAGCCCTGCGACGAGTTGCGGCCGATGGTCACCGAGCGCTTCTTCATGAGGTACTCGAACTCCCGGCCCTCCAGCCGCGCCACGGCCGCCGCCGCCGCCGCCGCCATCTTAGCGAGCGAGGGAGCGGGCCGCCCTCCGCTGCGCCCCTCCGCCCGCACCGGCCCCGCAGCCGCAGCCGCCGACAGACACAGGCAGGGAAGGGGACGCCGCTCAACCCAACCTGACGCAGTCCGCCGCTGCCTGATGGACAGCGACGCCGGGCCAATGCGCGGCCCGCACGCCCATGGGGCTATGGCGGCGCGGCCAATGGCGAACTGCGCCGGGGCCAGCACCGCGCAGCACGTTCGAGTGTTGGGGCCCGAGAGCAAGGGAAAGGCCCGGAAAACACGGAGCAGATCTGCTCGCGGGGGAGCGGAGAGGCCCTTTCCGCCCCGGCGGAGGCGGCGGCGCCCGGAGAAGCGCTGAGCCAAGCTCCTGGCCCTGCCGCGGCGCTGGCGGCCCGAGGGAGCGGCAGAGCAGCCCCTCCCCAGCCGGCCGGCCGGGAGGGTGGGGGGCGGCACAGGGCGGTGCTGGCCCGCCTGCCATCTTCCTCCAGTAGTCCCTTCCCTTCTCGGGACCGGGGCGGGCTCCGCGCCTCTGGCACCTGCAAGAGGCCGGGCTACTGCCGCCCGCTTCGTCGCGGTCCCCTGGGACGGGCCGAGGTGCGTTCCCGTCTTGGGGCCCTGAGCAGTGCTGGCTGCGCCTCACGCGCGCCCGTAGGGGGTTGTCACCAGGCAGCGAGGTCACCAGCCCTCCTCTGCGGAGCAGAGCTCTCGGGAACGGCGCGAAGCAGGGCCCGGGAATGGCCGTATACAGTAATTGGGGGTGTCCGTACAGGGCTGGGGTGAGATGAGCCCGGAAAGCGCTTGATAACTGCTCAATTATAGCCGCCAAACACCTCAGGAAAATAAAAGAGGTCTGACACATCATGAGCATGGGATAGACTCCCACGGTTTAGCTAAAAGCTGGAGGTGACTCCCCAGCTAGATTTGCAAAATCCGTAAAACAAGTACAAATCTTTACATTTAGAAGTTTCAGGTAAGTCAGTGCTCACACCTCACTTGGCTTTAGTTCTCACTTCCTCACAGGAACTAGGGCACAAAGAGCAAGGAAAACAAACCGGCCCTCTGCCCTCAGTCACAAGAGAAAGCACTACGGGAAAAACGGTCAGAACACACAACCCTGCCTTCCACCAGAACACGCTGCCACAAAACATGTTAACTGTACTCAGCTGTCAAACGTAGAATTCACAAGCAGAACACTTTACCTGCTCCAAGCCTCCCCGCACTGCCTCCGTGCCCCACTCTGGCTGTCACAAGGACCAGGCATCCTGTCAGAAGGGAGAGGTAAAAAAACTGAGAAACACTTCTGGCTATAAACTGTGGAGACAGTGCTAAAACACGTTTTTGTATATATACAAATATAAAACCTGCAAACACTTCAAAGGCCCAGATAGCCTTACTGTATTCTTAAACACTTTATGTTTAGAAGGGTTATTTGTTGTTAATTTGGGCTTTTTTACAGCACTGAAGCCGTTATTTAATAATTCAGTATACATTTAAATCTTTTATTCAGTTCTCTGCAGGGTCTGAAAATCATCTTTAAAACCATTTCTATGCTTCACACAAAACCAATCAACTTGCTAGCAAAGATCCAGTAGTACATTTAGAATTCAAACTTTTGGTTTTGCACATTTGAGTCAGCAGATCTGTAGAACTATTTTATGTATGCCTAAGAACAGAACACGATGGCTGCTACCTGCAGAGTTATGGCAAACCAGATTTCTACCCTTGCGTTTGTAACAGCACGTCTTAGCAGCAGCTACAACACAATTCTGTACTGGGTAAGTCCATTTATACAATCACATATGCACACTGCATGCAGCAAAATATAGCAACAGTTTAGAGCTTTGGTTGCTTTTACAGAAAACTTTAAATCTTGCCCACACTTTGGTATTTAGAATCAGACTTTCTTCTATCCCAACATATGTTTGGCACAGAAAATGTGGAGCATCAGAAAGCTAGTTATGACTCCCTGATTCGCAGCTTTTTTTTATCCCTTGGCTCCACTGCAGCTATAGAAATGTTGTGCCTGCTTCGCTATCAACCAGTTCGGGATCCTGAAGGTTACACCGGCTGAGAGCTACCCATGGATTTCCATCTCATAAAACCCCCTGCGCCTGCAGGGAGAGAGAAAGCAGCAGATTGGGAGAGCATCCAGGTGAATTCCCATCTGGCCAGCAGCACTTCCCACCACTCTCATGGCTGCTCAGTTTGCAGAAGTTCAAGGTATTAACACGACCATAACATTTTCCATTATGTGAATCACAACTTTGTTAATTTGTGTTAATTTATTAATAATATCCAGTACTAAATGCACAAAGCTGGTACACCTTCCTGTTCTTTTCATGATGGAACAGCATAAGAGAACACAGCTATTGACACAGAATGCTGACAGCTTTGCAGTACAGACTGAAATTACTCTCCAAGTGTCCAACCATCAGTATGCTACTCTAAAAACAGTGACTGAACACCATCAGAAAGTCTGTTGACTTTTCTGTTGCCAACACCATAGAGCAAACACCGAATTCCATTATCAGAAACTATATCCCTTTTAAGACTGCAGCTGAGATCTTTCTGACAATGTTTTTCTAAATTGGTGTGGATTTAGTCACTTGGTGACCACACCAAATTGTGCAGTCACGGGTCATTATGACCTGCCCACCTGCCATTCTGTCCTCTGCTGGGCAAAGCAGGAGACAGAGCAGGTAGATATGGTAGAACTTACACACAGTTCTCCCACACACTTCTGGGTGTCTTGGTTCCACAGAAATCATTCCTTGGACATACCCTGTTCCTGATCTTTGAGCTGCACAGCACATACCTACTTTTCCACGCATTTTTCTTCCCTACAAGCTGAGCCTACGTTGCATCCACCATAACGACTCAGGACAGAACTAGGGCTTCAGGATATCAACCAAAACAATCTTTTGAGGCACCCAGTTGCTGCAGTTGCCACTGATACTATATGAGGTCTTAAAGCACCCACTGCACTCCTCCACATCTGAACTAAGCAGCCCACTGTTACCACTCCACATGGAATTATGCAGCATCACAGAAATGAAGAATAAGCAAACCTCACGCACATCATCTAAACTTAAAACAATCTGACCTAGTTTAAACACAAATGCATAAGGACTGTGTAAGGTCTAATCCATTAATACTACTTTATTTGACCAATTTGCTTTAAATGACTATGTATTTTTAGACATGTTCTATTTTTCTTGAAGCTATAGCAACACAAGGGTGTTCATTTACAGCCCGCTTGTGCCGTGAACTGTCATATAATCAAGTTTTCTTTATTTGGTTTTCTTCTTACATATATGTGCTCTGTACCGAGGGCTACAAAGTGGTGAGGCAGCCTTCTTAAGATGCACATTTTCCCGTATCCAAAAGCATGGAATACTACTAGAGGAAACTGATGAATAATCAAGTAGATTAAGTGACCCTAATTGCTTACTTTGACACAGCCAGCATTAAACAGCTTTTAAAAGCCATTAGAAGTGATCCGTAATCTTTTTATTGCAGCAAGTGTCACAAACTTCCAGTGAGATTTGATTTTTGTTAAACAAAACCCTACAAAGTTAATTGGCAAAACCACTTCTCAGTAACACTCAGACACGATTTACCAACTATTAGCACTTCAAATCCCAAAACCTGCACAGCCAAATGAAGATCTCACCTGTCAATATCCCAGTACCTGACAAGCACACATCTTTTCCTATTTAATAGGTGAGAATCCCCTTGGTAAGCACTAACAACTTCCTCCAACACAGCCTCAAAAATGGTGCCATATACAACCACATTTTTAGGTTATCTCCAAAACCATACTGGAGCTCTTTACATGCTTAAATTTAACGACGTGTGTAAAATGTAGTGGGACTCTTACTGGGACTTAGCTGTTTTCTCAAAAATCCATTTTGGTCAAGGGGAAGTGTTAGAAAAGCATCACGTAACTACTTCAAAGTATTAATAGGAAGTTATTGGGATGGTGTGCAGCTCTCTAGTTACAGACCCAGCCATTCCTGAAGTGACTTTAAAATCAATAGGAGAAAATAAAGAGCTGTACCTCGAAAGTCAATTTTTCATAGGCTTTTTTTCTTTTTTCCTATTGAAAGGCTGGAAAGTTTAATACTCCTAAGGCTGCCTAACACATCCAAATGAACACGGTTTTTTTGGAGGAGGAATTGGGGAGGGCAAAACTACCTGGCCTCAAGCAGTCACTTGTTAGTGTCCTCTTCACTTCGGAGACAAAAGAAGCCAGTGCTGCAGGAGCCGGTGGCCGGCTCGCCTCAGGTAATGGCCGCCCGCCTGAGGGGAGCCGCGCGCTTCCCGCCCTTTACCCACCGCTCCGCGCAGGTCATGGCGGCCGCGCTCCCTCACACGCGTGTCTGTGAACACGGCGAGGCCGCAGCGGGTGCCCGGCTGCCCGCACGCTTCCTGCGCTGCACCCGCAGCTGTGTGAGGAAAAGCCTTCGCCCTGCGGCGGTGGTGGGGGGTGCTCAGTTAGGGACCGAGGGATGAAGCCCGCAGGGGTTTGCTTCTAGCAACAGCAGACACCAAAAGTACAACTTCACGCCTTCAAGTGAAGCATCGCGCCCACCTTCAGGAGGCTGCTCCTCAAGCAGCGCACACAAGGAGATTCAGAAGCCACAGCAGCACTACTGTGTTAACTGGAAACGCAACCAATTACTTCACAATTCAGCCCTGCAGGGAGTCTGCGCTTTGTCAAGTAAGTTGATGATTATTCCTCACGCTTCTCTTTTAAAATCTTAACCTGATGATTCAAAAGCATTTTTAATGTTTTGTTACCCATTTCTACAGTTCTACCACTATGAAGTCCTGAAGCATAATGAGAGAAACTGAACCTTACCCCTTGCAACACTTTCTGGTTTTATTGCTAATCAGTACTTACTGCTATCAGTTATGACTCCATTTAAGCAGCTCTATTGTAAGATTTGACTTCAAGTAAATTTGCCTCTTTTTTTGCCATTAGAGGTTCATTCTCACAAAACCAAAGGCCAGCACTCCTCCTGTAGAGAAACAGCCCCACTAGAACACACCGAGCCCATTCACCAAGACAGAAAGGATTTACTCTTAACTAATTTTGAGAGTAATTATGTTTCAGTCTCCTTTTTGCAATCCCACATCACATACCGTTAGTATCATAAACTAAACCTTGCAAAGGAAAAGAAGCAGCTCAGGGTGCCAAGGTCCAGCTTATCTAGAAGAGATGTTCCAGGCATCCGAAGGAGGTAACGGCTGCAGTTACCATTATACACAGCAGATGCCACTTCAACAAAAACAGGAGTTGTAGTTGGGTTTGCAGAAAACAGCAGGCAAGTGGGAGTGGAGAGTGTAAGATAGGGTAGGCAATGAGTAAATGACAAAATGATTTATATTAATCAAAACCAGACAGGAATGAGAGAAATGTCAATAACCTAAATGAAACAGATAACCAAAGGCAAGTTGAACCCACTCCCAAGCGTAAACTAATAATCATCAGTAAGAAAATCAAACTTTAAAATATTCTTTTCATGACAGAGCATTCTAATTTAGAGTTGTCATTTCATGAGGAGAGAAATGAAACTTATCAAAAGCAGCTTGGTTTTGGTTTGGGCTTTTTGGTTTAGTTTTTTAAAATCAATGCCATTCCCTCAGCCAATAATAAGCAAAAAAAAAAAACAACAAACCCACCCAAACCCAAAACAAGAAGAACAAAAAAACAGATGTCTTTTTCTTTATGCTATCTTCTCTGATATACTTCTTACTCTGTCCAAAAGGATAACTACAGCAAAGTTCAGAGACAAGTTACTGAGATGATGAGGTATGAAAACACTATTACAGAAAGGTTAAGAAATTGCAGTTGTTTTCAGTAGAGACAAATGTTATCGAAGTAACAAGGCAAAAGCAGTGGGAACAACCTCATGTTCCATAACAGATATTTTAAGATTTCTGTGAGAAAACTGGGTGAATTCAAAGAACAATCCTGTAACAAAAAGGAGAGCAGACCTATTTTTCATATCCATATAAAGTATTTAGCATTATAATTTTTAATTACATAGCCAAAGCCTGGACAAGTTAAAATAGTAAATTTTCTACCCCTATTAGAAGTCCTATAGTACAAGGGCCACCTCTTTTCTCTGCTTATAGCAAAGCTAGCAAAAACTAATCTTGCCTGTAGTTGCATTTGTAAAACTGACATAAGATGGAGCTGCATGCGAATCTCTCTTTTCCTGAATACCAAGCCAAGATACCAAAGCAAGCCTCAGGCCTGGCCCAAAAGATTTTCTTATATCCCTAATGAATCTCAAAATATTCAGAAGGGTTGTCATATTTAATTGCTTTTTCTGTGAAACTTACTTCAGTTTACATATACTCCCCAGAACAAATCAAAGCATTCAAAGATTGAGAGAGGGGAAATCACACCATTAACTTCTTCTGGGCAAGGGAACATGTGAACAGTTTCTGCATGTAAACCAATTTCTCTGTGGGCAGCCAGAGAAAAAAAACAGACCTGCAGAAAGGTGGATGTGGAGGAATTAACTGATTATTTTCTCCCAAACTGGATGGTGAGAATAAGATTAAGACTACATCAATGATATGAACAACAACAAAAAGCACTTCAGAATAATTTGGGGGGGGGAACCAACAAACAGATGTTGTGCTGGACTTGAGTGTGTTTGAGCCTTGTACAAATCATGAGGTGTTCAAGCAACCGCCAAAAGTGGGGCAGAACTAGAGACATTTGTAACAGGACAGCACAGGAGTTTTGTCAAGATTCAGAGTCATCTTCACGTGTCTGGCACTACAGAAGGGACAGCACAGCCTGTTCTGAGATTAAGGAAAAAAAAAAAAAAGGAATAAAAAGATTGTCCCAATATGAATACCAAAATCTTTTTGACACTGAGAACCAGTGAAACTTCCAGTGAATCGCCAGTGAAAACCAATTTCAACCTATTATAAATAGAAAATTGATGCCAAAAGATGTCACTTCTAACCTTTCACCTTGGTCATGCATAATAATCCCTGTAAAAGTTAGTCCCTGAGGGAAAACCAGAACAACACAAGGAGAACAGTTCCCTTCTGTTGGAATGCTAACACAGAGCCATTGAAATAGCAAGATCTGGACAGGAAAACTGAAGATCAGTCTCACCAGTCAGGACCATGACAGCAGGTGTGTTAGAGAACAGCCACCCATTCAGCCAGCCATGAATGCTCAGAGTTGGTAACTACTGACAGACATCCAACCGCCAGAGGAATGAATCTCTCCTCTGAGGACTCAAGTTCTTCAAAGCTCATCTCTACCTCCGTTTGCTTTGCTAACTGAATTAGTGTGTGATTAATTTGATGATACTCTTCTATTTGTATTTCCTTTACAGAAAATGAATGGTGCAACAGACTATATTCAAAATAGCAAATAAACAGCCCTGTCATGACCAGGATCTGAAATTTCTTACCTATGTTCTCAAGTGATGTTTATTATACAGCACTTTGTGAGGCAACAGGAACTGCCTGTTTGGATCATAAGAAAACCGAACAAGGATCTGAAACAAACTGTGATTTGTACAGTTGCTTCCATTAGCAACATGTAGTTCTGCATTGCTTGGTATTAAATAACCAAGAAAGATGCAAAGATGGGTCAGGGAAAATTAAGTTGCTTGTGAAAAAAACCCAAAACAAGAGAAGGATAGAGTTGTCTCAGCAGAAGTCGCAGAATGCTAACCTGAATAGAAGCATTCATATACAGGTAATATGTATCCCCACAATAATAGAATTATAAAAACAGCATTTCTGAGGAAGGACTATAGCACTAGAGAAAACACTGTAACATGCATCAACTATATAGCGTGTACCACAGCATCAACCTTTTTGGTCTTACAACCTGTTCATAACTTGCTTATGCAACCTGAAGCTCACCGAGAACAAAAACATCGCAGTTTACTACTGGAAATATAAGATGCTAATATCCATAAGAACTAAATATGGGGAAGGAAAAACAAATCTAGCCATTTCTAACAGGATCCTAAGATACAAACAAAGCTAAAAAATGTGAGTAGAAGTAGAGTTGAAATATTAGTAGGCTGTAGCTCCCAAGGGCACAAACTTGAAATCAGATGATTTTCACACATCACCATCGACATTTCTAATTCAAAATAATTTTGCAAGATACCTTTCTCCATTAAAATATTAATTTTAGAGCATGTCTGTAAATGGAACTGCCGCACAAAACCTGCACTGCAGACTGCTTTCATTTCCTTGTGGCCATGCTGGTAGATGACTTGAAGAGTTCAGTTAATACAAAGCCAACAACTCAGTGGTTTAATTAGTGTGTTGGCAGGCTCCATGGATTCAGCTGAATTTTTAACTTTCAACTAATCAGTTTCAAGGGACCATTTGTATTTTCCCCATCACATCCCTAATGGCACTTTTCATTCAAATTGCCTTTATTTTGCTTAATAAAGCTTTTTTCTTCCTCCCCAGAAAACACTTAGCAAGAAGCTATTTGATGGAACCAAACTGATGTAAGCACAATTATGCAGACTGACCCATGACAAGTAACTCAACACATTTACTTTGTCATTTACTGTTACAGAGCTCTCCAGTAATGATTTTATTTGCACATTTGGCTCAATGACTGACCTTTGGGCAGGTTGGGGTTTTCTTGTGTGTTTTACGTCATCTAACTTATAATAAAAAATATTGATCTTTTTTAATTCCAGAGGGGGGATCTTTGGCCGCTCAGGTTGGACAAACTTGGAAGGCAGCATTATCAACTTAGTTTGCTTTAGTATGACAATATCCACATGTACTCCATTTGGCGACATACCATCACAGAGGCTTTTTAAGTCTCTTATTCTAATAGCCCTTGTACAACCAAAGCATGTTTCTGTAATGTCACATGATACACACATTCTAATTCTTGCATTTCTCCTCTAGTCTGATTAAACAAAGAAGCAAATGCAGATAAGGACATGCTTCCTATAATTAACACCAGTAACAGTCTACAATTACTCCTACAGATAGCATTTTCCATTCACAGATTTTCAACTTTTTCTGAACATCAGACATCTGTGATTCTGTCCATCTCTCCACAAACCTGAAAGTGTAAACACAGCTGAAAATCTCACTCTGGTAATTTTCTTCCTTTGTAAGGAAAGACAAAAAGACTGTTATTTGCAGAAGAAGAGTTACAGTAATTCCTGAGGCTGGCGTTTAGTACACAAGAAAGATGCACACAGTGCATTCATCATCCAGAAACCATAACTGAATATAACAAGATTAGAGTAGAGGTAGGCAGGAGAGAAGAAGGAATCATTGGACATCCAAAACAGGAACACATTTGTATCTAATAATCTTTCATACACACACACTCCAATCCTCAATACAGATTTTTAAATACAACACCTCCCCTCTTTGGGAATTCATGGTTTTACTAGAGCATTAAATGCATCAACACTGCATTGTATTGTGGAACTCACCTTTGCCATCTTACACAACAAAGAGCTAATATCAAAAAGACATCAGAACTGGAAATAAGGGAGTTTAAAACATATCCTCAAAATTCTTTTTTCTTCTTCATTCTAGTCCGAGTTCTTAAAAACTCAAGCTCATAATTTTAAGTTATATTCTTAATATCCTGTTTCTAATTCCTAATTTTGTCACTGAAAGTAGGTATTATTTGCCTAAAATCCCAATATAATTTGACAGAGAAGTTTAAATAACCGGATCAGCTTTTCCCTCAATGCTTTTATGAATTACTAGAAGGTTAAAAGGTATTTCACATCACAGATAAATATTTAGCCAACAGCTGAATAGCAAGTTTGCAGTGGTAGTGTCCTTTCTGTGATCACCACCAGCACCCATCCTGACAGCACCTCCTGTTGTGCCAGCAGGTGTCTGTATGAAGAAGAGACAAACCAGATGAAAGAAGTGACAGGAATGAAGAAAAATGACAACACCATTTTGAAGGTGATGAGTTCCCATGTCCAGTTTACCACCTGGACTCACACAGTAGTGTGTGTGCTATTAGAGACCGTGGTGAGACTGCAATCAATGCGGAGGGAGCACAGGGGAGCAGAGCAGCTGCATGAGCAGCTCTGCTGAAATGCGAACCCTGGCCTCTCGTTACAAACACACATCAGACTCCCCGGTGTTCCTGTTACCCTGAAACACAACCTTGCAATAAGCACACGGTCTTGCTATGAAAAGCTTACAGGAACACTGTGTACGTTCACTAGAGCATTTTTAGATTTTGATTAAGGATCTCTTCTGGCTACGGCTTTTGGAAGCTATCTTTAAAAAGAAAATACAAAACCCCCAAACCCCCACCCTTATTTCTGTATGTTGATTTACATCACATTCATAAATCTTGAAATAAAGTTATGCAAATCTTTATCGTAAGACCAGCCTTTTAAAAATGCTGATTTAGGACTACTTTATGTACAGGTAGACAACAGCTACACAAATTACAGGAACAGTGACATTTTCTACACATACATAAAACCACTCCTGCTGCTACCTCCACAGCTGCCTTAATGTGTATAATAGTTCACAGCC
The DNA here is from genome assembly GCF_033783945.1 of Neopsephotus bourkii. Classification (NCBI taxonomy): domain Eukaryota; kingdom Metazoa; phylum Chordata; class Aves; order Psittaciformes; family Psittacidae; genus Neopsephotus; species Neopsephotus bourkii. The sequence goes on from NW_026902223.1 coordinate 8,441,832, forward strand.
GAAGTGCAGTCTGTTGAGATATTTGTGCTCAAATCTTGTCCAAGCTCCTAGTGGTGAGATCACACATTAGCATGTTAAAAGACAAGAAACGTTGTCACCTGTGAGAAGCACCTACTGCAACCTGTACTTTTGGCTGCCTTTTGGGAAAAGTCATTTGTAGATATGAAATATATTGCTCTCGCTATCCACAAGTAGTTTTATCTATTTTGGGATTAGAAACAGCACAAGAAGTATCCCAGCTGGTCTGTACAGATTCAGTTTGTCATCCCAGATCAACAGCTGAATCACACAATGAGCACTACTGCACTACACTCAAAACTAGGTTTAGTTTATCATGTGATGAATTTTTAAAACGACAGAAAGATCCTACTACAATAGGTTTTAATCTTATTTTTTGCTACTGAAGATGGCATTTCTTGTCTCAGCGTTACAGAACATTTTCATTTGAAAAACAGGTCACTTGAACTGCTTTGAAATGATCGTTTAAGCAAAGATCACAAACGCAAGTCTGCAACAAGGCTGACCATCCAAGAAGGAGCATATAAGATGGCAAAGAACCATGAAGAGTAAGAAAAACCAATTTAAAAGCATCAGAAGGTTTCCAGTCATTTAAACACCATTCAAACTTTGTTCTCTCCTTTGCTTTTACCTCCTGTACTTTGCCCTGGAACAACAGAAATGACTTTGGGGGAATGTACACATCTGTCCATAATAACTGACTCACAGGTGATTCCGGTTGCTCAAACACATAGGGATCTTGGCAATTAATGATAATAATGCACACTTTCAGTTGGGTCGGTCAAAAGTTATTTTAAGAAAAAATCATAGCAATCAAATAAATCAACATGAAACACCCTGGTTGATCAATGTCTCTACCTATTGCACATTCAGGGCACATTCACCAGAGTTTGGGTTTGGGATTTTTTTTACTGTTATAAACACAGTATTATTACAAACACCATACATAATAGCAATACAAACACACTTGTTTAGAAACCCTAAGCCAAGTCTACAGAAAAACCTACACTGAGTACTGCATGTAAAGCGTGATCACAAACATCACTGAGAGGCAGACTCATTTTGGTATCTTACATACAATCAATTTTACATATAAACACAGGAAGTACAGAAGTATTGCTTTATGATCTAAGTGAGGCAGCAGAGATGCCAGACTTCTCACACCTATCAGCTCTATCTGATCTCAGAAGCGTCCAATTTATCCGTTGAATCCTCACTCCCCACAGCTTTGACTCCTGTAGTGGTGAGGAGTCTCTCTAGAATTATAATGGGATGAAGTATTAACTGCTTCTGCTGAGCCATCAGAAAAGAGAGGAAGCAGGCTTGTCCTGAGACAGGTAACCACTCAACCCACAAAACACGTTCAGGATCACCATTCCTTTCTAACCCACACTTCATTTACAAATCTGAAACTGAAACTCCACTACTCCCACCTTTAGAATTCCTCCTTTGATGCATTTTCCCTTCTACCATCTAGTGATCAGTACTTTCAGCAGTGACTCATGAGAATGTGCTTAACATGACACATTATTGAAACTCATTTGGGAGCCTTGATTTGGAAGCCCGAAAGACACACGATGTGAGAATATCTTGAAAAAATTATGACAGGTATCATTACACTTAAGATAGTATTTTATACTATTAAATCTTTCTTACAGATCATGTTTCATAAAAGTTACATTTGGAATTTACTCCTATTTTACCACAAGATAAGAGGAAAGAGAAGTAAACGGAACAAGATGATCTACTAAGTCTGAACAATTCAGAATAAAACCAGACTGCTACCTCCCTGTTATGTTCTTGAATAATTTGTCTAGGTGCAGCATTCTGCCTCCTGAACTTCTGACTTCATGATCAAACTTTACAGACAGGCATTCAGAGTAAGATGAGCTGAGGAATTTAACAGCCATTCTAAACAGTAAGAAAACAGGGCACTGAAATACTGTTTCCTAGAGTAACTTGCTACAGCCTCTCACCTCAGTTCTATCCCCCCTCCCAAGTGGTGTCTGTGACAATCAACAGAACTACTTACTTCACAAAGAAAGCTGCAAGAGCTGGTTTAAATTCCTTTCATGTTTTGTCAGGGTTTTACTACCAAAATAAATCATAATATAGAACCCCCTTTTCCCACAAAAAAAAATCCAACAAAACTATTAAGCTTTAATGTAATACTGAGTTGAGCAGTCATAATTACTGTGATTTTACTACATTACTTCTCGTAAGTGCAAAATAGAATACAAAATTAATAGTATGAAAACTGGTGCATGGTAACTTGTTTAGGTAATGGTTTGAAATTTCAGTTCCAGCATAAAACCCACCCCTATTTGGATGGAAGTTTCCCAGTTTACATACTTAGATACTCACATTTCAAAAAGATTTGATAAATCCACAGTTCTAATGAAAGCAACTGGGACAGTGAAGTCACATTAAAAACACACACAAAAGAGTTCTGTGTTTTTACAGCCACTGTTTGTCTTTCACTATACATGCATACAAAAAATGTCCTTATTTTCATATCACATAGGTCAGAAACCTATACTCAGGATTGCCAAGAAGCCAACTATTTTGCTTATTCTACGTGTGTATTCTTAACATATCATTGGAACAACAGTGCAAATTTCTATTGATTTAGTTCTGACATTTGAATATATCCAAGTTCAGCAATTTCCATAAGTGCAGAAAAACTTCCTCAGCTGTTTTTACATGAGCATAGCCATTGCTCTTGCCATATTCTTGGCAGAAATAAGAATCTTGTTTCTGAATCATCAATTCACTAGTATGCAACATTGACTGGAAAATACTAATACTAAAATAGAACTAATGTTCTACTGAAGTTAGATGTTCAAGAGGATATATTGATACAACAACTCAAAATATATCATTCATGCATATTGTATCATGACAAAAGGAATTTTTTCAGAGTCTGCTTTTCTCTTGACTTTTCTTCTGCATGAAGTGCTAGTCTTATGGGAGCTTTTGGGGAAAACATCAGTATGGGCTGAATCATACTACACTCAAGTACTACACACCAAATAATTGTTCTATTAGTAATTCTAGATAGGGAGTGCACCTCAACATATCATGTATCCACAGTATTAAGTTTACTTCCACAAAAATAAGTCATTAAATCTAAATATTTTTAGTGTGCATTTACAAAGGCACAAGAACTAGGTTAAAAGAGGCTGACAAGATGGTGCTTAAATGCCACAGAAGGGCAGAGCTCCTTACTGAAATAAGCTACTGCAGTTGCAGATTCTTCTATGATCTTCTATACTTTGGAGGAAAACTGAACTGACATTCCTGAAGGCTGAGTCCTCTTCTCTTGAGGTCACTGACAATAAATAAATAGATATGAGAACACTGAAAGACACTTCGCTGACAACTAGTGCCACTAGCTGTAGTCTCTCTGTGAGCCAAAGTGAGTCACAGACATGAATGACTGCTTAGCAGTCAAAGAAAAATCTGAAAGGTAGATAGCAAAGAGAGAACACAGAAGGACGCTGGAAGTAGCATTTTCATTTTGAGAAAGCTTCAAATCATCTTCTCTGCTTTATTTTAAAAGAGTTATCTGTGCAACATTTGGCAGAAGATAGATTGTTAGTATGACAACATAGTAAACCTTGATACTTCAAAAGCAACAAAAGAATAGTTCAAAGCAGCAGTTTCTTACAGCAGCTGAAGTACCTCATTGAAGAAACTGTATGTTGAGTGTAATGACCTAATCAGGGGAATTTCTCCACAGAGAGAGGCTGTTCTACTATAAGTTTATGGGAAAACCCAGCTGGTTTGAATACTGTAAGATCAAGACCTAAATGCTTATGAACGTGTGTGGTTAAAGACAACAAAAATCAGAAGGCTGGGAGTTTCTGACTTTCTGACAAACATATACTGAATACAGTCATGCTCATTTCACAATTGCTTGTTAAAAACTTGCCAGGATTACCCATACTTGGTAACTACAAAACAAATTCAAAACCGCCAACACTATTCTGTTGAACTTGAGTTACTAAAAGTTCTCCACACTCATTTCATCTTTGTTAAGAAAAGGAAATAATTAAGAATCATCATATATCAGCTTTTGTGGCATCAAAAGCCAAATCAAGAGATCAAATTAGTCAATAATGAAATATATTTAGATAACTGAAGTCATAGCTGATATTGAGTACTCATTTTTCAGAAGGCAGTAACACAACACACTATGTAGTTCAATATTTTTACCCATCATTTTTAAGTGCACCAATAAACTGCAAGAATACCTTCCAGGGTGTGGGATACATTGAATTTGTTCCCTAAAAAAAGCATTCCAAGAAACATTTGGGATGGAAGCATGCTTGATGCTTTGACTGCTACCAGAATGTTGCTTCTGTTTTAACCCTATGAGTTTTAAATAAAATGAGAGGAACTTTTTCATTAACAAAACCTACAGTTAATAAATTCCAAATAAGCTTCAGCAATACCTACCAGCATTTTGGCTTGTTATTTCTTGCTGCCCTTCAGAGATCTACGTACAGACTCTCACAGTGAAATAATCCACTCCACACACTTTATTAATGCTAGCGTAACACAATAAAACTTTAGGTAATTAAGTTTAATGTGTTGTTCAACAAGTAACATGGGATTTCATACTAGAACTTACAGTAATCCTTTACAGTTCACAATACCCTCACAGCAAAATCAAAATGAACCAAAACTGCCCCAGTAGTCTTATACAAGAGCTTGATTTTCTTCTTGCTGCTCACCCTGGAAAGTAACATAATGACAACAGTTACAATATGCCATTCAAATATCTAAATAGGAAACGTTTGCGTTGTTTCACAGTGTCTGTCTAGGCAAGTACATTCCCCTCATAGAATATTCTAACTTTAAAATAATGGAAAATATTACAATAATTCCATTAGTGATTTTGCATGTGCAATACCTATAATCAGACCAACATGTTTTTATGACATATATACACAGATTTTACTATAATGAAACACAGATCAACACTTAGCACTATAGTAAATTAACTGTCACACTAACCACCCAGTCTTAATTTTCTGTAAGGAAGAGCCAGATTACACATTCGCTTTCAAGTTACATTAGTGAAATAATCACAAGCTGTGGTTTGGGGGGTGGGGTGTTTGGTTGGTTGTTGATTTGGGGGGGGGTTTTAAATCAAAAACTACCTATGAACACTAAAGACCAAAAGCAGTACATGCAGAATCTTTTAGTTCGATTAAGAATTGTTATTTTATACTTTGGCCAAGTTAGAGAGTCTGAATGCAGACTACTCAAAGCATCAAAAATGAATTTGTTGGTAAAGCACAGGAAACTGTCCTACTAAGCAGGTTATTTTAATCACGTGGGTTTGGTTTGGGGTTTTTTTTCCCCTCTTTCTTTGAAATGTAATTTTTCTTTCCTGCTTGCAAAGAAAAGTCCTCAGCTGCTCACACTGGTGTCATGCTAAGTCTTCAGCATTAACAGCTTGCTAGACTCTTCCTCATGATTGTTTAGTTTCTTTTTGAGATAAGGAATGAACACTTTATAAGTGGTTTGTCTGAACAGTAACCACGCAACTTTTCAGACAACAGGTTACTTCAGATAAATTTTGCAATGCAGACTCATGCCAGATCCCAGGATTCTGAGGAAAGCCATTCAGCAAAGGATCATTATGAAAGGAGTTGCCACTACCATTTTGGGAGAGACAGGAACTAAAGCTGAAGCCTGCCTTCAAAGTCAGGTCTCTGCAACTTATCAGTTACTACTGACCGACACCAACCCATCCTACAGATTTCAGTTCTCCTCACCAAACTGCTGTGACACTTTCGAGTATTTCTTTTGTATTTGTATTCCATTTCTGTTCTTAGATACTTCCCAGAATCAAGTCCTAGGACAGTCAAGTTCTACCATGAGAATCTGTCTCATCAATAAATGAATAGGCAAAGGCAAGTTTTGAATTGCTATCACTCAAATATTGCAGAAGAATCCCAAATTCCTCAAAGTTTCCTGAAAAAATCCTGTTGAAGTACTTTGGTTCATCATTCTCCAACCTTAATGTCAGAGTAAATAATAAACATTAAAGGAAAGCCAATGAATCATTTATTATCTGCTTTGACACTTTTGTTTTGTTACATGCAAACCAGAAAAATCATTTGCACCCAGAGTGGTTAATATTCTAAATGTTAAAGTTGGATATTCACAACAGAAGAAGCATTAGAGAACTGGATGTACCCAAGAACCTAACTGGACATGGCTCAGTGACACTTTCCTTTGACTATGCCCTGCCAATAATACTTCAAATCAGATTTCTGAACATTCTCCTCTTCCTGTGTTATTTCAACTCTTCACAACAGCCAGAGCTCAGAAAACCCACACCATTTCACCAGGCAAGAACCTTGACATTCTGATGCTTGACTCTCTCAGTGTTTCTCCATTAACTTAATTCTCTAGAACAGCAATCTCTGAAAGCTAGCATCATAAGGCAAGAGTACAATACCAAGACAAAAAATCAAACATTAAAGCCACCAATGAAGCAGGCAAGTTTTGTGTTCTTGCCCCATTATCTCTGATAGTTCCAGTTCCTTACAGTTAGTGTTCAGCCAACCTAAAACTAGCAGCATAGAACAAGAAGCATACTCCGTAAGGCCAAAAAACAATAACAGCAACAGGAAAACATGACACCCAAATGCCTGGAAAGCAGGAAATACCTGCCTTCATCTCCACCCTTCAAAAGGAAGTCCAGTACCACACCTTTAAAAACAAGAAGAAAAAAAAAGTACATATTAACATAACCACTGTTCCTGTCCAAAGGAATGTCACTATTTTCTACAACAAGTAAACATTTTGGCCATTCATCTAAAACCACCAAGTCAGCATCAGAATTTAGTCATACCCTAAAGGCCCAAGTTCACCTACCAACATGACTTTGGCCAAATCACCAGTATGGATATGCCACAGGTTGTAAGAAACCCTCAATAACATCATCAAACTACCTCAATGCTATACTGTCAATGAAAACCAAACCCAGACACATCACTAGTAATGTAGTGGTCAGACACTGAAATGAAACAATACCATTATAGAGACCATTCAGCAACTCCTGATAGGTAAATATTCCATAGAATAACAGTGTGAATTGGGATGTCTGTCCCATAAAACTCTATTCTTATTTTTTAACCTCTTTGTAGACAGCTGTCACTTCTTAGTATTATACGACTGCATACTTGCCTGATCATTTGTCCAGCATTTTACATACTCAGTGTAATTCAACATCTTCATGTAGGTATCATGAGACTGCAACAAAGCTTCATATATCTTACCTTTTAGGTTAAACAGAAGTTTTTCTTATACCAAACAACTTTTCACAGTTATTTCTCACATCTCAGAAGGCTGAAATAAGCAATCAATTAAGAACAAACCCTGTCTCACCTGTATCAAATTAGTCCCAGGAATTCAATTATTGCTGTACTCCAAACTAACATTACATTGCCAGAGAAAAAATGGCATTTTGAAGAATGTACTTGAGTTTGCCAGCTTCATCAACACTTTATTTTCTCCTGACCTAGCGTCATAAATTCTTCTGTGCCACAGAACTTCTTTCAGAACCCCAACTTGTTCACCTACTAAAAGCAAAAGTAAGAAGAATTAGGAAAGTCATAGGCGAAACCACAGAGAAAACAAGAATCAGACAAACATGCTGCATGTGTTACATACTTCACCAGGTTAGTGAGGGGTTTGAACACACCATGCAATGCCAGCGTCGTGTCCCAGCTTCTCTGTGGACCCCTGCACACACAGAAAAATACATTTTAATAAAGGTCAGATAACTAAAATCATGGATGAAATTACAATTATTCAGTAACACTCTTGTGGATAACTGAAACCTAAATAAAGAGTAATGGACAAGCATACCTATTTGAGGCTCCTCTGATCTCAAATGTGAATGTCTCAGTTACTGATGACACTGCAGTAAAAGAAATCAGCAGTCGACTGATGGTGTGGTTGCCTCTTGAGCACAGCACTAGTTTTAGATAGGTTAACACGTCACTTTGTATGTCACATCACTCCGTCAACAATGAAACGTCTTTGAGAAAAGTTAAAGCACACACAATTGCACTTGCCTGGAGACTGTACTACTGTAAAAACCTAGCTGCTTATTCAAAGTGACTAAGATAGATGTAAAGTACTGGCTATTTTCTTGTCCTGTCCCAGTCGTGAATCTTGTATGAAATTAAGGCAGTCAGTCACTGAACGAGCAGGTTTGCTGTGTGCACTCTTAAGAGCTTTACAACTTTTCCAAAGTCTCTCTTAGGTTCGTGCCTCAGAAGGACTGGACCAACCATTATGTACCAACATGGTTTTAGCTAATAAATCAGAGCATGAATGGCAAGAGTTCCTAATGAACAAAATTAATTGGGGTGATAAAACCAATGCAAAATATTTTCAAATGCAAAACGTGAAAAAACGCATAGCATCACTAACGTGTCATCCTTCTCTGTGGATGAGCAGTCGACCAGCATCTCCCCCTCTTCTTTCACAGTTACAATTCTCACATCTCCAAGTCCAGAACAAGCAGATTCTTCAGACAACTGATCGTCATTGTCATACCTGCAAATACAACCCAAGCTGTTAACTGAAACATTTTTTCTGCAAAAAAAGTTTTGTTTGTTTTGTCTAGACTGGCATTATGTGCTCAACAATACAAACAACAAAAGGCATACATAAGTTGTTCTACAAAGGATATAAAACCATCTTCCATTTTAGTAAAATTAGCTGCACACTTCCCTCTTTCTTACATAAACTCCACTGCATTTTTCAAGTACTATCATGAAAAATATGTCATCCACCCTTCACATGTATAGAGAGTACACTACTAACATTCCATCAGCTGCTATTAAAGAAGCACTGCCTGGCACTGCTTTTTCTTCTTTCACAGTAATTCTTCTCATACCCTGAGAGAGGGAACAGACTGAAGCTTTTGATAATGGGTCATGGCTGTCATACCTAGAAAGAAAATAAGCAGTTGGTATTAATGGCAAAAATTACTTACTTGGCATTAAATAGAGGAATATTGGGACAGTCTACTTACAAGTCCAGTAAAAACCCTGCAACTTCTGCGTCATTTCTGAAATCTAACTTTTCCTTAAGCGCCAACCATCGGTCAATATGATTTCCCACATAAATCCTTGTTTTCCCCCTTCTTCTATCAAGACTTTGCTTTCTCTTTTTCTTTTCCAGAAAAGACAGCACCGGAGGCCTCCCACATCTCTTTGGTGGTGGCGACATTGTAAGCCTAGATATAAAGAAAAGACTGTTTAGTGAGCGAGACCTCGGACTAACAGGTTGTACCTCTGTGTTCTGAGTCCTTGTAGCGCAGACTGATAGACAACCACCTTCTATTCCTATGAAGCACATAAACCACTCCAAACGAACACGACTCTCAACAGACGCGGCCGCCATGGCGCGCAGCCCTTTACGGGGAGAAAGGCGCAGAGGCAAACGCCTACCCGGTCTCTCCGACGAACTCGGTCGTTTCCAGGTAGGCCACGGCGACGGGCGCCGGGACAACCCCACCTAAGGCCGTCCCTAAGGGAATACCCATTCCCTGCCGCGTCCCGAGCCTCCAGCCCCTCCGGTTCCATGGCAGCGCCTCGCCGCCTCCTCACACCCCGCTGGTGGAAGCCGCTAGGGAGGTCAGACACTCACCCGCCACGAACATCAACACAACCCCTCCAGCAGCGGCTGACATAAACACGAGGCACGTGATCAAAGGCGCGCGCTGATGACGTACAGCTCACGTGAGAGTGGGCCGGTCGTGGCGGAGCCTCAGGGGGACCGAGCGACTGCTCCCGGAGCGGGAGGGGTGGCAAGGGTCAGGACCCCCCCAGGCACTCGGGAGCTGCTCCGGGGTTAATCCAGGCGCCTCCAGATGAGGTTACCGGCGTTCTGCGTCTGCTGTCCCTGCGAGAAAAGGCCTCGGACAGCGCTGCTTTCCGCGGTGCGGGGTAAGAGTGCTTGCAGAGGTCGAGTACCAGTTTTAAGGAAACTGATTTAAAGCCTTTTTAAACATTAAAAAGTGAAGTTAACGACAGTCACAGTGAAAGCACTGCGTGCCCCGGAGATAAAAACTGGCATCTGCAAGTTACTGGTGCAAAGAGGGAGCAGGTAACAAAATAGATCTTTAAATACTCGTTTAATAACTTCAGTAAACGTGGTACAAAAGATAGGAAACACGGGTTTTCCAAGCAATGTTCCCAGTACAAATTGCAAAAATCCTCTATAATAGTACAGTATAATACTGCATAGGGTATTTTACCTCCTGAAAGACCAGATTCAGAGACAAAGTCAGACACATCCTCTTAAGGAGCAGAGAATATGTGACATTTGACTTGCTTGTTGAAAGGAAAATACTAAATCAGTGACACCATGGAAAAGAAAATGCACCTAAACTCAAAATCCACACAATCACAAACTATTCCAACTGCAGCCAAACACAGCACGTGTTCTACCACTTTCTTGGCACCTCCACACACTTCTGTTTACATATACTGCATTTTAAAATCACTAAATCCACAGACCAAGTTAGCCAGCAGTACTCACGGATAATTTTAACCAAAGAGAGGGACAATCATACCTGCCAATGTATTATTATTTCTACTGTCAGTTTTGGTAGACTCACAGTAACAAGTCAAACCAGTTGCCTCAAGAACTGACTGAAGGCTCATAGAAACATTTATTTCCAGCTGCTGAATCAGCTGAATAACCGAAACAAAAATATTTTGTTTGGGTTTTGTCCAACTTTTACATAACTTGAAAATAAATTGAAGAAAAAAAGCCATCACATCCTGAAATCCGTTTCACTATGTCATCATTTACAACAGTACACAAGCAGATTTTCATGACACATTTTAGTGTGTGAATTAATAGAGGAGGAATGAAAAAAGAAGCAAAGAAGAATTATCTTAGCATAATTATAGGTTCTCTCAAAATAGCACAAATTCTCAGTAGTACTTGTATCTAAGGATAATTCCTTGCATTTTAACCTTTTCTCAAATATAAGAGAATTCCTCCTCTGTCACCATTATTTCTGCAAATTAGATAATTGGTGATACTGTTTCCAACTAAGTATTACTGTTTAACAGGCTTTTTGTACTTATTTCTTATGATGGCCTTCACAAGTTTAGTCTGTATAAACACATTCACATTCCAAGTAACTTGTTAACCATGTTAACCACTAAAAGCTGTTGTTTGCTTATAGGTTTCTGGTTATCCTGAAATTACAGAGCTGCTGGGAGAAATAAAGGGTTACTAACAACATTTACTTCCACCAAGTAACTTTGAAACAAAAGCAAATATGCAGCCACTTGCCTTTTCAGTATATTAAACAAGCTCCTGCTGTCATGCATAGTAGCAAAATTAAAAATTAGCATTTTAGAAATTAAGATGTATGGCTGTGTTCCCAATGATGAATTAATAGATAAGAAAAAAAACCCCAAAGCTTTTAAGTTAATGTATCTGGCCATATTTGTGGGGTTCTAAGGAGGTCTATGAGCCAGTATTAATTTCTCCAGCTTTAGCCAATTCTGGCTGTGTGGCAGACACAGCAAGAGAATGCTTTTAACTCCAACAATATTTATATTAATGTTGATTTTACCACTTGGATGTCCATGCCAGTGAGGTTAATATTTTGCTCCTGAACTGTTTCATACAAATTCTTTAATAAACATGCATTCCTGGTACAATGGACTGTATGTTATACAGCAGCAGCAGCTGCCACTTAGGAATGAAATTTCAAAGCCCATACCCCAGGCTCAGCAAAGGTTAAGGTTCATTTTCCTCCCCAGCAAATGCAAAGAAACGTAACTGAGGACACCAGGTGCAGCACTCCGCCTCCTCCCAAACAGCCACTGCAGCTGTGCAGGAAAGAATTCCAGAGGTTTATATAGTTCATAGCAGTCTCTACAACATTACTTCAACTCACTCTTCTCCTCTTACCATCAAGTTCTCACTGAAAATCCCAGCTACACTATCACCTTTCCACTGATAAATATTTCACTATGTTTCATTAGTTCCCAGAGCAAACATCCTATCTCTGAGCTCCGTATATGTAGCCTCCGAATGTAAGCACAGCAGTAACTGTTACAAACTTATGAAGCCTACTGTCTCCTGAAGCATGTGATTTTGGATATAAAATGCTCTATGCTGCTACAAGAGCAATCAGTAAACCTGGCAGTATGTTTAAATATTCTTGTTTATTTCATGGTTTATGTATATTTGTGAGATGGGATTGAGAAACTGCTCCCTGGATATGCCAATGTAAACTTCATACAGTAATTTATCTATGTAATAGAACTGAAATTATACAGAGATCTGGTTTATCTAGCTAAGTTTCCAGAAAGCATGGGGATGCTGATCCTTTAGCTGGTATATTCTCCGGTTATCATCAATTAAAGGACTTTGAAGACAAAGAGGGTCAATCCAAACCATTACGTTAAGCTGGCATGGAAAGACCTATACTCCATGAAATGAATCCTTTTAGATTGAGCTTTGTAATATCCTACTGCAGTGGTTCTTCCCTTTGCTCTTTGTTACAAGTGTTATTCCTAGACAAAAAGTGATTTATGACACTATCACAAAGTATTTCCATGTTCTAGTGCAATACTGATTAACACATGAAAAAATACAGCACTGGTATTTACTTAGTTATTCACAAAGACCAACTCTCTCATCATCAATAGCTTTAATCAGTCTGTTTCTCTTCTAACCTGAAACAGAATCAATTACAACAATTTAATAAAGAGAACTAAGAAAAAAGTTGAAAACCACCAGGTTCATCACCATACATCTCATGGCAGCAAGTCTTGGCTTGTGTTCAAATCCTTAATGCTTTCAGAACAACTCAATTTATGAAGAACAGTATGCAAAAGATCTACTGACGAAGGTTTAAGGTGTTAGACTTCCAGAAACAGGCTCATTTTCAAAATTGAGCTTTCAGTCCTTTGGGGCTTCATGAAACAAGAGAGGAACTACTATATTCTAAGGGATTTTAAGAAAAACTAGCTGTACAGAAATCTAGCAAGACCTGAATTCTCATTGCATCTTGATCCGTGTAAACTAAGTAACACAAAAGTAGAGTTTCTTACCTTTATTGATCACTGCTGAGAGTGATTCATCACATTTAAATTCTTTCAAACAAGCTTTGTATCTTCAGTCTTTCATCTAAGTTACTAGATTAGAAAGGATAACATATTCTTATATTTAAAAGCAGTTAAATTATGCTGTGTAATACCTAACATGCAATAAAAAACTTTCATGTGGAAAACATGAAGTAAAAACCAAGTTGAGAGGAACAGTTAAACACGCAGAGTCATCAAACCAATAAGCTACTGCATTCTAACTAGAGAAAAACAGCATCTCTAACTGTGGAGGACACCCTTAAAAACACGGTGCAGCTGAGTGTGCTCAACAGATCAGAAAATGCTGGCGTGAGCAGACCGAAGAGAACAAACAGCTAATGTTCCTCTCCAAGAACTGTTTTGAATGGGATGTTATGAGAACAGCCGATATCTTGTGATTGACCACAGTTTAAACATAAAACAATGAATCCTGTGCAAGAATGATGATTTCTCAGACGATAGTGTAGTTCACTGATTTGAAGCAAACATTAGTTAGATACAAGAACAAGAAAATAATATTGAAAATATGGTTGGGCAGCCTTTGGGGTGGAATGTGTGTGTCTGGTTTTGATAAGTTATGTGTGGCAAATGCCTATGGCATACTCAAAGTATGTAATAGCGCATTGTATGCTTAATAAATGATTCTGTACCTCCCTTCTCAAAGCTCGTGTCTCCATACACCACATCTAACAATATATTTGCTTCATGCTTCCTATTTTTACTTTCTTCCCATCACCATCTGCATGTCTTCTGCTTTTTCTTCCAAAAAGCATCTACCTGGCTTAGCTTCACTACCCCATCACAGAATTCAGACTGAACAGGAACAAAATTCCCAATGCCAAAGCCAAAAAACCACTACCTGTTCATAAAAGAGCTTCTGAAAACAATTCTTGTTTTTCTTACAGTAATTTTAGATCTTTAAGAGAAAGAGTCCATATTGATTCAGTGCTTTGCTACACACATTCTCTAAATAAAGTTGAGGGGTTTGGCCACCAATGCCTTTGGGTTGTACCTCTGCCTTCAGTACTGCCATTTTATAGAATCACAGAATGGTTCGGGTTGGAAAGGACCTTAAGATCATCCAGTTCCAACCCCCTGCCATGGGCAGGGACACCACACACTAAACCATGTCACCCAAGGCTCCATCCAACCTGGCCCAATCTTCCCCTGTTGGTGGCCAGTACTGAATGCCACAAGAGTGAGATACTGTTGCATGGAGAAAGATGGTGAACTACCACCTTGCCAACAAGCAAGAATTTCAGCTACTTTCAGTATTCTTCAGCAATAGAAAGTACTTCCTTATGGAAGCCATGTAAGCAATACTCAGAAGGACTGCTCCTTTTCTCTAGGAAAACTCATAACACGTGAGCTCCCTGCGAGGCAGCAACACATGCAGCAGAGCTCCTTGTGAGTCCCCATTCTCCATGGGAGGCTGCAGCTGAAGACCATTTCTGATCCAGTGACAGATGGCTCTGAGGCAGCGCTGGTCAGGACAGTGGGGAACTGCCACAGCCCCGGTGCAGGGTCAGAGTGATGTGAGCTCAACAAATCCTCTGTCAGGACAAGTGTCATCCATTCATCTACCTGCAAGCAGCTCAAGTACAAGTACACATTTTGCTGCTTTTGTAACAGTTCTAACTAAATGTGTAGTATTTACTGCACTAACCCAATACTCACATGTCTCAATGCTCACCCCACTGGCTGAATGGAATAGAATCCCGCTGACATCAAAACATGAGTGGCGATTACTTGGTTAACTACATTGAACTACCACAACTTTCTGATGAAAAATTTATGCTAGAAAGACAGCCTGCTTTCCTTAAGAAGACCTGCATGAAAATAAAATCACTTTGAGGAGAAAATCCTCACATGGACACACAGTGGAGCTGGAGGAGGCCACAGCTCCACCAGTGAAGCCCCTGCAAGTCCCAGGGGCAACATCCTTGCACCGGGGCTTGCTCCCGACGGCCCCCGGAAACACCATGGCAGAGTGGTACGGAAAGCTCGGGCCGGCTCCTATGGCCAGGGACGGGGGAGGACTCGACAGCACCACCGGCCGCCATTGCACCCACCTCAGGGCCGGCGCTTCCCGCGCTCCCACAGCACGCACAACGCCTGTGACGTCCCCCGCCGCCTGAGGCGGGAGCCGCCGTTCCCTGAGGGGCCGAGGCTGGCTCGAAGCGGGTTTTCCCCACAGGGCTCTCCCTCCCAATGGAGCAGGGGAAGAGCGGGCAGGGCAGGAGCGACGGACGTGAGTTTTGCCGAGGTAATTCAGGGTGCCCGAATTCGCTCAGTGTGGCAGTTGGGAAGAGGCCGTCAATTGTTGACCAAAAAAGTATTGTGAGAAATAAAGCGGAGCATGTGTGCGGAGTTGATGTGAGGAGCAACACGGTTTTCCTCACTGACAGCATGGGCTGAGTCAGATGTGAACCGGGCAGACTGTAAAGACAAGAGTGTGAAATAGAGCATGCTCCTCACTTAAACGTGTGATAAACAGTGGTCAGGAGAGCCTTTCCAGTGCCAGAGCCCACACTGCGTCCAGAGAAAATGAGATGCTGGGGAGAGCAGATGAAATGTGGGAAACAAAACTTGATAAAGCAGATAAAACACAAAAAGGCACTGGTCACTGACACTGTGATGTGAATCCTCAGGCAAGTCCCCAGAGGGCCATAAACCTCATGACAGACTTTCTAATTTTGCAAGTCATTTTTTCTGCATCAACAACAGTAAACTGGATAAGCAGTATTAGTGCAAGTGCTAAGGAAAATGTGTGGACCCAGGTTGTTGTGTATAACCCTGAGCCTCTGGATCTCGGCCTGAGGAGAACCAGCCCTACACAGTGCAAGGAGGAGTGAGCCAGGTAAGGTTTCCTCACAGGGACATTCAGGCATCGGTTCCCATCCTTGTGCCT
Organism: Neopsephotus bourkii; assembly: GCF_033783945.1. Taxonomy (NCBI): domain Eukaryota; kingdom Metazoa; phylum Chordata; class Aves; order Psittaciformes; family Psittacidae; genus Neopsephotus; species Neopsephotus bourkii. Next base: position 8,457,918 of record NW_026902223.1, read on the forward strand.
TCGAGGTCAGTGGCTCCTTGGGGAGAGGAAGCAGTGTGAAAGAATGTGGTAACTGGAGGCTGTCCCTGTCATTGTCAGGACCTGGCTGAGTTCCTGCGCAGGGCGGTGGGCTACAGATAGGGGGAAAAAAAATATGGAACGCTTCACGAATTTGCGTGTCATCCTTGCGCAGGGGCCATGCTAATCTTCTCTGTATCGTTCCAATTTTAGTATATGTGCTGCCGAAGCGAGCACGATCTGCTGTTCCTCCCCTTAGGTATTTGTAGCCACGGAGTTAGGGCTCCGCAAGGACAGGGCGAGCCCAGGTGTCGCGCAGCTGCCGGTACCGGGCCGAGTACGCTCGGTACCCGCTGCCAGTGGGGTCGCGCCCGGGCTTGGCCTGCACGGGGGACCGCGGACACGGGGGGACAGTGGCTGCTTTCGGTGCCTTTCTTTATGCAAATGCACGCAAAGCACACTGGGAAGGGGCGGTACCGGCACCCACAGAGGGTGATGGAGGGGGGACGCTAAAGGTGGCGGTGTTCAGTTGTTTACAGTTAGCAGTATTGATATTTTCTGTGGTAAAATAGCGTCAACTTTACTTAAATTAGCTTATCAATTTTCTGTGGTAATATAACGTCGTTTTCGCTTACATTAAATACTTTTTTTTTCTGTGATAATGTAACGTTTTCGCTTATATTAGTTTAATACATTTTTTTCTGTGGTAATACAACGTCGTTTTCGCTTATATAATACCTTTTTTCTTTTGTGGTAATATATCGTTGATTTTACTCAAATTAGTGTAATACGAGCTTTCTGTGATAATATATCCTAGTTCTTTAATATCAACTTTCTGTGGTACTATATTCTTAAATAAGTTGAATATCGATTTTCTATAGTAATACATAGTAGTTCTTACTTAAAGTACTTTAATATCAATCATCTGTGGTAACGTACAGCACATTTAAACCATTTGCTGTTATTTCAGGTGTCTTTAAGCACATAGGGGCTGTAGTAGGGGCTCCCGCACTAGTGGGGAACGCTCTTACCTGTGCCGAGTAGGGGCAGCCGGTGCTCGCCGGGGCGGTGGAGGGAACATGGGGCTCTCGGTGGTTGTGTGGAACGATGGCAGGGGTTAGTCCGCTTTAAGCCAAGGCGGGAAGATATTGTACCAAGCAGCAGAGTGGCGCAGCGGAAGCGTGCTGGGCCCATAACCCAGAGGTCGATGGATCGAAACCATCCTCTGCTAGCTGGTCTACATTTTCGGTTTTTTTCCCGGCGGAGCGATCCATGATGAGCAGGCAGGCTGCTTTACAGGCGGTTCCATTGCATGAAACTCGGCAACCGGCGTGTCCGTGATCGCTATCTTTTTATTGTTGTTTTCGCTTGTTTATGGGCGTGGAGTTGGTGTTGTGAGTACAGTTATTTTTCCCGAAACCATCTTGACATGTAATGTAGTGGGTGCGAGTAAAGGAAAGCCACAATGCACCACCATATGATACAACCTTTTCTTCTATCACTATTTGATGATTTAATAAAATCACAGGCTTGTTTGGGCTGGAAGGGACCATCCAGTTGCAGCCGCCTGCCACGGGCACAGACCCCTTCCACTAGAGCAGCTTGCTCCAAGCCCCTGTGTCCAACCTGGCCTTGAATGCTGCCAGGGGTGGGGCAGCCACAGCTTCTCTGGGTACCCTGTGCCAGCGCCTCAGCACCCTCACAGGGATCTCATCTCAAACTTCCTTGTCAGTTTATTGCCATTCTGCCTTGCCCTGTCCTTACTGGCCTTTGTCAAAAGCCCCTCTTCAGCTTTCTTGTCGTCCCCTTTAGGTACTGGAGCTGCTCTAAGGTCTCCCCAGAGCCTTCTTTTCTCCAGGCTGAACAAGACCAGCTCTCCCAGCCTGGCTCCATAGCAGAGGTGCTCCAGCCCTTGGAGCATCTTTGTGTCCTCATCTGGAGTTGCTCCAACAGTTTCATGTCCTTACTTATGTGTAAAAAGCTTGTTGCATCTGTTTGTAGCTTTTCAGTGTCTTGTCTGTTTAAATGAAACATTCTGTTACCTATATGCACTGGTCAGTTAATACCAAGAGAGGAAATAACCTGGCAAACTAAAACAATAGTTGAGACAAGGAGGCCTGCTTCTTTTCACATATAGCAAGCAAATACTCAAATTTGCATGAAAGGAAAACGAGTATACAAATGTGAAGTAAGAATCAGTGCACACAGTATTGGAAGTCTGTAATTGAGCTTTAAATTGAATTATCTAAGAAATAGCTTACTGATGGTTTAATGCTAAGTTGCTTCTAAATGTAGGAACAGTGGCATTCTTACATAGAATTGACACATGTGGAATGCATTAAAGAGAAACGAAGCAAAGAAGAAATTACGTTTCTAAAGCAGAAAGAATACTTACACCTGTTTTTCTTGTGGGCTCCCCTCAAAAGGAGTGCGCCGGGGGTCGGTTTCAACGGTTCCATGGTGTAATGGTTAGCACTCTGGACTCTGAATCCAGCGATCCGAGTTCAAATCTCGGTGGAACCTAATAGTTTTTGCGTGTGGGTAAAGTTTTTCTTGCTGGCCATTGTCACGGAAAATGAGTTTAGGGAAAGCAGTGTTTTTCACGGGCAGTTGGAACGCCATAAATTGCCGACATCTCGTGCTACCTGGAAAACGGATTTAAAAGCAAGGAGAAGCAAACCGTAGAGTTTTCCCAATTTCCCCTTCCCACCCCCTCTATTTATTGTAGGTAGGTTAGGACATTCTTACATCTATTATCTGAAAAATTTCGGACATGCCATAGTGCACTGAAACGTAAGGGATTCATTTTAGTTCTACGCCGTAAACAACCTGTGTGGTTTGCTCTAATTCCAACTCGTGCATTAGAAAAGCACGAGGCTCTCTGCTGAACCCCAGTGCACGTGTGAAGGTTCCGTTTGTGTATCTGAAAGATGCTGCCCCACTGCTCATGTTTGCTGTCTGACCTTGCATCTTAGCGATCGTTATACCACGAAGACAATTAATATTGTAGAAAGCTCTGCAAGATTATGACTTCAGTGGCACTGAATTCCCTGCCCATCAGTCCAGCCACCGAGGCAGGAGGGGGATGGGAGTCGTTCACTGTGGGGTTATTCCCCGGGCTGGCGGAGGCGAGTGCCACCGCCCGGTTCTATGGTGTAATGGTTAGCACTCTGGACTTTGAATCCAGCGATCCGAGTTCAAATCTCGGTAGAACCTACGACGCAACCTGCACTTTTACCCGCCCTTGGTGGCCCCTCGCCGGCACAGCTCGTTCACAGCGACCTAAAAGGAGGCGGCTTCGCACGACAGCCTAGATAATGAGCCCCAACAAACCAACTGCAACGCCAAGGCGCAGCACAGCTGGGTGCTGGCCAAAACATGGGTGAGACCCGGGAAGCTAAATGGCATTTCCTTGATCTGAACTGTATTGCACTATAAAAATTTTCTTAAATTGCACAGCTATGCAAAAAAAGATCAAAGAAGACCTTAAATATTACTACAGTTTTATTAGGTCTTTCACTATATGCTACCATTGTTTTATATTAAATCTTAAAAAAAAAAAAGGGCATTTACACTGAGGAAAATCTGATTTTCAAATTCTGTAAATGTGCAAATTAGGACATTATTTTCCAAGTGTACCTAATTATTCACAGAAAAGCAGAGAGATTTCAGAGTAAGTATAATCTCACCAATTAAATTGTGCAGAGTTCAAATAGAAATTACCTTTTCTTTGCTGACACAATTTTTTTCCTCATTTCAAGAGTAGTTAAAGACATCCAAACACTGGCTCCCCTCCTCACATCCTGTTGTTGCTGGCTGTTTACACAGCAACAGCCCTGTTCTACACCAGAGTGAACATAAGCGCCTCTTGCTTTTTCTCTGGCCAGGTAATCACTCCTTACTATCCCTTTAAAAAAGTTTAGATCACCTTCAGGACTAGTTACTATTTTGAGGAACCTTCAAGGTCTAGAGGCTGTTCTGTGGAAGCCAGGGTACTAACACTCTATAAAGAAATATATGGAAATGTTTGCCAAATCTGTTAATACTTACATAACTTATTGATTAAAAAAAAAAAAAATCTCTTCTATGTCTGGGCCAATTTTCATCCTTTCCCCGACTGTGTTTCTAAATATCAGACTATACACAATTATCTTTACTGTTCCATGTGCACCAGTGTTTCAAGTAAGTATGTATAGAATAGGGCTGTCAGCCCTTTAGACTGACTCCAGCACCATCACTCCTCCCAGGTAAGGGAACTTTAAAGCCACTAGATGTTTGTCTGCCTTGGTATGATTCAATACATTATTTGTAAACTCATTTGAGAGAACAACATTACCATTTCATACTGCTACCCAGCAACTTTCTCCTTCCATTTACCACAGTCCGAAGTCCAGCTGTAATCCAGAATACTCATACAGCTGATACAGTATTACTGTTACAGACTAAGTATTCATGCTGAATTCACCAGACAAGCACATATGCTAAAATAAGGTGTACTTCAGAAGTTAAGCTTTTACATGGAATGAGACAGAATCAGTAAATAATTCAGTACCAAGATTTATTTAGGACAATTCATGGTCATGCTGTATTTGAATACAAAGCACCAAAATTTAGGTAACATTATTGAAATATATTCCAGCTGAGACTGCTGCCTACAGATATATCCGTTATATACAGATATATCAATATATAGATATATTACTCTAAGTGATAACACAGCCCATGTCTGTCTGTGTTGTCACTGTAGTGGACAAACATGAGGTGCTGAGGCTGAGGCAAAAACTGGAGAAGGCATAGCAAGAGGGCTTCTCAACACATACCCCTTGATATAGCAGTCTCAGAATAAAGTGATATAATGCAAGGCATCAAGCACTTGATATGCTTAAGTCAGTAATACCTCAAGACAATTTCCAAATGAATTCAGCATTTCCAGTTACTTTCCTGCAATGCCTCCAATTTAGGGTTTTCTAAAAATTGTGTAGAGGCGAGACTGTCTCAGCACAACATTCAGCTCAGAAGTAAAGCACTGTGGCTGTGACCATGAGGAACTTTTCCTATTGCTGAAGAGGCAGTAGCAATGGAAATTATTAGTTGCCAAAATCATACTAGGGAACTAAATAATGCTTTATTTTCAAAATGTGGCTAGAAACACATGTTGTCAAGAACAACAAACTTCCCAACTGTAGATTTAAAAGCCAGAATTTAACCTTAACTATTTCACTGTATGTGAATCGTCCAAACAAGATTTTCTGATATATGTTAAAATTTCAGTGTAGCAAGGCAGAGGGAGAAATATTCACTACAGTTAACAGAGAAATCTTTTTCTTTTCAACTGGCACTTTAAGAAAAGGGCTTTAAAACCTCAAAATCAGTTTTACTTCCAAGTCTTATAAAACAAAAGCTGACCAAATAAAATACTATCATCAGTCACTAGCTATTATACAGACATTCCATCTAGCCAATAAAAGCTGCAGTTAGATGTCTTGTCTTTAAAAACATACTGTAGCAGACAAATCATCTAGCAGTTTTACATTGCTACCATCTCAATAGGTTAAAACACTTGAGTAGATGGAAGAAATGGTGGATTAAACTGAAGAAGTTTATTTTATGCACTGATTTAGCCACCGGTTTCCCTTCTTATGGGAGCACAGCACATCATAGATTTATTTCACCTACTGGCCCATTCCTAATGACTCCCACTACCACGAGAAGCAAGGCCCTTCAGTGCCCCAGGCAAGCACAATGTCAGAACACAGGTGGCAGCACCACCTACACAAGAGGAACGTTTCCAAGTTGTACAATCAGTTCAAGGGTGTCCTTTCAGAATTGCAAGGCAGCTCTTGTGTAGTTTTGTAAAGATTCCACCAGAACAGCAAACAACTTTTTCATACCATTCCATCCAGTATATGCACATAAAAAAAAAAAAAAGCGTACTATACAGAGAACTGAAGCAATATAATTTAAACATGCCATCATATATACATAGAAACGTGTATACAAACAGAACAAGACCACTTTTTTTTTTTTTTACAAGATAATTCTGTTTAAGTTTTTGGAGGAAATCATGACAAAGAAATTCAGACCAAAAGAGCTGGACGTTGCTTCTAGAAGTAATCTGTTCAGAAATTATCATCTGTTCAGAAATATCATGCAACACCACCATCGTTATTTAGGAGATATTTACTACAGTTCTGGCTATACATAGATCTTTCCACGATTTCTGGACTCCCTTCCTGTACAGAGGTAGATTTCTGTAGATGTTCTGATATTGCACCACATAAGCATAATGTTTTTATTATTACAAGGAACAATTTACAAAGGCTAATTTATGGGTGTAATCTCATTGTGTGCATTTGGGTAGCACAGTAATCAAATTCGTTTATACTTGAAAGAAAACATCCCTCCAACTGAAATGTTACTTAGGTGGAGGTCCAACTGAAAGCTGCAATTCCATCAACAGCTTCACATTAAGAGAACTCTCTTGTCATCAGGGTAACACACTTAGGTCTGGCTCTCTCCTTTTGACTCTCTCAACACATGTTGTTTGATGTTTAGCCAATGCAAGAACTTGCACTGACTTCACTGATGCCTTTTTCCCATCCACTGTGTTCAAGTTAAATGAGGATTTCAAATACACATGGGTTTTTGCAGTATTAGGTCTTACTCATACAAGCAATTGTGACATTACGAAGTTTACAAGAATATTCATTCAAACTGTCTGAAATGATTAAAAAAGCCCATCCCCACTTTCAGACTGGAAAAGGAAAGCTGAAATTTTGCCAGCTTCAAACAGCCATTAATCCTGAGCAAATCCATTGCTACTAGGAAAATCTAAGGTGTGGCAGTAGGGTGTCTTTTCATCCATTACATTCTTGAGTACTTGAATACATACTCCTGAGGTTGCAGGAAAAGCTTGCATGCAAATACCACTTTGAATGAAACCTCTACAGCATACCTAAAGTAAGCACACCAAAATTCATGATGCTGACTTCGAGGAGCTCACAGGCATGGCTAAGTGGCTTTTTTCAGAGGCACTCCATTAAGTTATTTTTATAGAAGTCTGTCAACTGGAGATAAATGGAAGAACAATCTGGTATTCTGTGTAACAAAACATGAGAGAGTAAAAAGTGCTGGAAGCCTGCCTCAGCAAACCTGGCAAAGCTGCAGTATGCATGTGCTCACATGACAGTGCATATGCATGTTTCACTCTTTGAACAAAGCCTGCCAAAGCAAGCAGCACCACTCTTCCTAGCTGCAAGTTTCTAAGAAAACCTCACAAGAAAAGAAAGTTCTCTTTCTGTACTGCCCAACCTATCTGGAACTATTCCGAATGAAGGATTGCACTGTAACCATTTAGCATTAGTTTCCCCAAGTTGAGTGTAGATGAAGCATTTTGTTCCTTACAAAACATCGCATCAGTAAGGAATGGTGACAAGTCTGCAACTGAGCAGTTTTTGTTAAATATGGTGACAGGGCATATATTAATTCATGCCAATTCTCCATATACACATTTATCCCTGTAAAGGGGCTGTTAAGAAGGCAAGTAAATCCCAAGTTACTTCACAACAACTGCAATTCTGAAATTCAGGACTGTTTTCCCCATTATGAAAGGAAATGCATACCTAGGAAGATGAGTAGAATAATCTCACCTTCCCAGGGGAGCCCGTTTTGTGAAGGGAACCCTTCAATTCTGGGAGTAACTTCATCAGGAATTACACTCCGTGCCCCTGGCAGAGAGTGCTTAAGTACCTTACAAGGTCACACTTTTGAATAAAGAAATCCATTATACACAGGAGATTATACACAGGAAGAATTAAATGGCAATGGCAGGAACCAGGGTTTTTGGAGACTTCTTTCTGGTTTTAAAAAGCAATTGTTCTTCACAAGTAATAATCCACAACTGGGAAGCGTCTCATTCATACACTTGGCTAGTGCATAGCATCTGCGATTGCATAGAATGTTTCCAGTGCTGAATCTGTAACTAACCTAAGCAAATCTTTTACTAGTTGGATTTATTACCATTTGATATCCAAACTGCTTGCTGTTTGATTGACTGCACTGTATGTGGTGTGCAAAGTCTCCTGGACTTTTTTAGAGTCCATGCCTTCCAGCCAGTCCTGGTACATCTTTTGTACATGCACATTGGTTTCTGGAAGTCTGACAGGTATTGCAGCATACACTTCTTCCATCTGGTTCAGCAGTGCTTTATCTGGTTTTCCATCTTCAGCTTGTGCCTGGCCTTTTCCATTTAGACACCCTTAGCAAAAAGGAAAGAAAAGAAGCCGTAAGGTTGATGGAGATTTGGTATGAAGAGGAAGTTCATTAACCTGAATTCCCCCCTCCCCAACTTTTTGGAAAAAAAGTTGTCTCTTTACATAAGCTACCGCCCATCCTGTTAGAATTTGTGTTTACAGGAAGCAACTCCAATATCAACATCATCTTAATGTAAATGAGGTTTCCATATCAACAATCTTTATCAGCCTTTCCATGGTTTTATGATCTTAATTATTTTCCTTGTCTTTTCTTGCCCTTGACAATGACCATTTCAGAGTATTTCCTCTGAGGTTTGAAGTTATCATAAGAGCGATGCTGTCACTTACTTGTATGTCAGAAGAGAGCAAATAACATTGTGGATCACTTTAGAAACCCCCATAAATTTCTGAGCCAACCCTGCCCATGTAATTGGTATCCTGGACCCTTCATTCAATAATCAGCACTTTAGATTATTAAGAGGAGAATTAAGAAATCAAGTGCCTGGCTGTAAGATAACTTTCCTTTGGGATTCAAGATACGAGTGTGGAACAATTGTGAATCCATAATTATTCTTACCTCCTGGGCAGGCAAGGACTTCTACAAAATGGTATAAAAACTTTCCTTTTTTCATCTTCAGAACCATGTTTTGGATATTTCTAAAGCCATAAGCTGCTGCGAAACGCAGCACTGTCTCACCATCCTTTTCAAGGGTAACTTCTTGGAAGTCCTTGTTCCTATAAAGATACACAGAGAACATTTTAAACCCCTGCATCACCAAAAGAATGATCCAACATTGTTATATTTGGATATCCTGGAGAGAGCAGAACAAGTGTAACAGTGAGATTAAGGTCAACTCTTCCAGTTTAGAAATTTGAGTTAGCAGAAGCTGGAGTTGAAATTTCAGAACAGAATTATACTTAATTTTTAAGCATAGGTAACTTAATAAAATTAAAGCTAGCAGGAGCTACTTGATGGCAAGAGATTTACAGGGAACATGTAACTGCCTATAAGCAGTAAGAGTCAGATGAACAAAACTGCATTATGGTTCAAGTAGCACTAAATAAAGGAGAGGTTCAGACTGGACATTAGGAACCATTTCTTCACAGAGACAACAGCCAAACACTGGAAAAGGCTTTCTAGAGAGGTAGTCAATGCCCCAAAACCTGGCAGTGTTCAAGAAGGCATTTGGACAATGCCCTTAACTTGCTTTAACTTGGTCAGGCTGGACTGGATGATCATTGCTGGTCCCTTCCAACTGCAAGTATTCTACTCTATTCTTACTAGTCCATCCTACACAACAAGAATACAAAACCCAATCTTACTTTAATGCTTTGTAGGTGATTTCCTTGACCTCCATGCCAAAAAGCTCCTTTGCAGCGTATTTAAAAATGTGCTCCAGGTAACCATCAGATCTCTTCCCATCATGCCTTACTACATCTCCCTCCTTCATGTCATCAAACCTTAGAAAACAACAGAAAGATCAGCTCCAAAATGTCATTCTTTCACTTCAATGAAGTAGTACATTTCCCCTTTGTCTCCCCCACCAAAGAGCTGTATAGCAGTGAGAATATATTGACATTTTTATTTATTACAGCTTAAAAAACCAAACAACTATTCAGGACAGCAGTAAGATGATGAAAGAAAAAGCCCTAATAAAGGGCTGCAGGACTTTCCATGTTCACAAACCTCAAACAGTAGTTTGTAAGAATGCACATTTGACACACCCTAAAGACTTGGTAACCAACAGCCATTCACTGCTCAGGAAACATTTCTGGGGAAAAAACCTCAGTTTTAGCTTGTGAAAATATAAAAGTACTTCAGAAGTTACCAGCCTTTGTTTACAACCCTCCTGCTCCAGGAGCTGCTTGTCACAGTGTTATGCATCTATTGTCTGTGCATAGTGTACCAATCAGTACAGTTACAACCAGGTGAGAAGACTGTACCTTTATGGCCAGTGCTACACTATGGTTCAGGAAAGAAATTTGGTGAGATCATACCCCATGGGCATCCTATCCACCTGGAGGTCCACTTCTCCCTCTGTTAAAACCAGCACTGGTGAGCACAAGTGGCTGGATTACAAACTGCACTGGTATGTGTGCTGGTGGTGGCCAAAGGCTGCTGCTCTGAAGGCTCAGAAGGGAGAAATCAATAGGGGTGTGTGGCAATACTTGTTTCAGGAATGGGTATTCGTCTTCAGCTTAGCAAACAGATTATGTCCTTTGCTCTTACATGTAAGGGCCTCTCTAGATATAATTACCTTCTTCCCAGAACATCCAGACATGACCTTTCCTGGCCCACACCACTAGCCAGTGCCTGAGCAGCACTCTGAGTACAGCATTAACCACCAAACCAAAGGGAAAATTACCCCAGCAAACACCTCACAGAAAATGCTGAAGTTTTAATAATGATGGGGAACTATTTTCATCACTAATGAGCCAAAGTTTACAAATGCAGTGTGTCTGTCGCCCCTATGCCATGCCACTGCATCTACTGCAACTTCTGTTTAATAACCTTGAGTGATTTTGTTTCATGACATGTCTCATAATTTTAGCCAACTGTTATTTGCTTGCATTCTCTAACCACCAAAGTGAGTTGAGAACTCAAACTCGAGTTACTTAGTTCATGCTACCTTTTAATACGAAGCACTTTACCACAAATTGCTACTGTGCTAGGACTTGTCTTAAGAGTTCAAGTTATATAATTTTTTCTGCAAAATCTACTTTTAAGACCCCAGAAGAGCAAATATTCACATCATCAGGTCTCACAGCATCAACCAGTATTATCAGATTATCCTTCTAAAAATTAACATTACTTTCCAACAGGAACTGATCCAATAAAACTAGTGTATTCTGAATGAGAGCTTGTTCTTTCATTGGACAGGCTGACTTATAAATAAATTACTATCTCTATGTAATTACGTCTGTAAGAACTTTATTTATGTAATTCTATGTAGCAATCTCTGGTAGAAGTGATCATAGGAGCTACAGTACAAACATAGCTCTGAAAATGCTACCACAGTACCACTTAAACTTCTCCAGTCCAGATCAGCTCCAAGCAGGGCAAAGTGGAAAGGATATTTTTGTTTTTTTTACATTTCCAAGGCTATTTTGTGCAAGAAATCATGGTGATTGCTCCACTGCCATCACCTTGGAAAGATACCAAGTAACATCTGTCACACTTGAACAAAGATCAGCAAGTAGCGAGCCCAGCCTTTGTAACTAAGCCTGAGAATTAAAATATGTAAGCTGCTTTGTGGTGAGTCAGTCATGAAGTAAACAGAACCTCTTCAGTGCTTTGTGTGATTTTCATCTAAAGCACATCTCAATTTTATCTAATCTTGAAAACCTGCTGTCTTCAGTAAAAAAAAATAATAAAATCATTTCCTGAAAGGAATCAATTCCACATGAACATATCAGGGAAAGTGGAAATTTACTGTCAAGATGCTGCTCTGAATGAGAGGGAAAACACAGAACAGATGGTCAGCCCCATGGCTGCATCCCAGCATCTTTCTGTGAGGCCCAGGAGTTGGAGAGGGCAGGCGAGACTGTCCAGCTCTATACAAGCTCAAGCCCAGGAGAGCACTGAATGAGGTCAGCATCCCCAGTCACATTTAGGAGCAAGCTGGGAACTTGACAGAGTCCAATGTAATATTACTGCATCAAATAGAAATAAGGAGCTACCCAAGTCTCCAAAAATCACAAAATTTAAAGGAGTCACTAGATAAGGATCATAACCTCAAATTAACTGCTCTGTATTTACACAGTATATACAGTTCTATATTCTCTGTTCCATATTAATTTTATATATAGCAATGAATATGTAAGAATACTTTGGAGCTCTTTGGTCACTATATAAAGGATGAGGCTTTAGTACACTCAGGTTTTGATGCAGGCCTTTTTTTCTTTAAAAAAGGAAAAAAGTATTCTTTTGAGAAGTTTTATATTTATGTTGAGTATGCTCAAAGGTGGTGCTATCTGTCATCAGAATAAGGAATCAACCAATTACAGAACTACTTACAAAGTATCTACAGATACTTCAGTCACATCTTTCATAGACACATTTTTCTGTTCCATTATTTGGACAATTTCACCTGTAGGGAAACATACCACATTTTACTTTCAAGATTAAGCAAAATACATGTGCTGTGCCTCTGTTTAAGAGATCAGTATCCTAACATTTATATGTGCTTATAGTCATCTTCTGCGATTCTTTCTAGAGTCAGTTCTCTCTAGTAACTGAGAAGCCTGACACTTCCAGCCCTGACAAAAAAAGGCCTTCAGCTTGCTCCAAACTCTGCATAAAGCTATACTTCAGCCTGTCAGGTGAAGTTTGGAACATGTTTCTCCACTGCAGGAGGAAAAGGTGAGTATGTAGTTTGGACATGAAGCCTAAAGAGAAGAGCCACATCAAAAAGCCACTGATGCTGTGCACTTGGAATGTTAAGAATAGCCTCAGTAGAGATTAAATAGTAACTACAAACAGGGAAGACAACAGTTTTAACTATGGATTTGCATAACTCTTAACTTTCTCACGAGGCTGACAAAACCAAATACCTGAATCTTGTTTTCAGATGAATACCAAATTAGAAGGACAGCATTTTTTCACTTTATCTTCCCTATACAACACCTGTGCTACCAGTACCACAAAAACACGTGCTTATTTTTACAGCAGAAAACCAGCCAACCTTACAACTTAAGCAGACTTGAAAAAAGCAAAGTCTGGCATAAAGACTATTCTAACAGTGGTGATTCACTTGTATTTTTATAAATAGTAAGTTCAAAGAAGCTTTAACCTGATGTCAGGACACAATCAACTTCTTGAGAATTATACAAGGCAGTGTAGAAATCTTCCCTCAAGGCTTCCAGTTTTTTGTCATAACAAGGCGCCACAACTACATGGAAAATTTTATCAGGAGACAGGTTCTGTGGAACACAGAAAAGAGCACATGTGATCTCCATGAAGAGAAAAGCAGCTTTTGAAGGAGGACAAGGACAAAAATACCAGCATAAGCTCTCTACAGGTAACACCAGTGATCAATCCCAAGCAATTAAATGTAAAGACTGCTGCACACAGTTGAAGTGATTTGCCAGAAGGCACAAAGCACAGCAAGAACCAGCCAAAGTCAGTCTTCTGGCTGAAACTTTTACTTATTCCTCAGGCCACATTTTGCTGCAGCTTCTGACTACCTTAGAGAGTGAATGCAAGTCAGGACTTCAGAATTCCTTTTCTACCTGCCATTCACTCTCATCCACAGCAAGCCCATCAATATTTCTCTCTGTGGCGAGGTAGCAATACTTCCCTATATAATGTGGAGTCAGTTAAAACAGGACACATAAAAAGGACAGCAACTTTTTCAATACACAAAATGAGGATAATGAGGGTAGTTGCGAGGATATAATGCTTTTGGTGATCCGCAACAGGGTAATTTGTACATTATTGTCTTTCACTCTTGTTTTGGCTATGCTATAAAATTACACAGGCAATAATGAACAAGAACTCTTTAGCTATCCTGGATTTAATTTTATCTGTAAGTATCTAAATCCATGTTGCACTGGGAGCTTGAGGATTGCTGCTAGTTCACACTGCATTACACAAAATGATGTTCCTTGTACATTCTTACTATCACAAGCACTGGTATAGCAGCAGAGCACCATTTATTCAAGTAAAGGACAAACTACTCAGGAATATACTTTATAATACCATTACTGTGAGAGTGGTGAGGCACTGGAACAGGCTGCCCAAGGAAATTGTGAATGCTCCATCCCTGGCAGTGTTGAAGGCCAGGTTCGACATGGCCTTGAGCAACCTGGTCTAGTGGGAGATGTCCCTGTCCATGGCAGGGGGTTGGCACTGATAATCTTAATGTCCTTTCCAACCCAAACCACTCTGTGATTCTATGAGACCTATATTCAGTATTAAACCCCACTAGCCTTCTTTTTAGAAGAGTAATGTGGTAAAAATTAATCAGAATTACTTACCTGCTGCCTGGCAAAGTAACCCTTCACCAGGGAGCCCATGATCTGCTGTGGAGACTTTGCAGTGCAAATGTGAGAGGTCACAAGATTGGTTAGTACCCTTTCAGCATACCGGATCCAACCTTGAACAACGGAGACTCACAGTGAGAAGTGACACACAAGCATGGCAAAGTGGTAGCAGTCACAGAACAGCTCTTAAAACTGAAGACACCTTCACAGTAGGCGAGACATAGCTGTAGGCTGGAAGCCCCATCTTGGGAACTGTAGGAAACCTCAAGGCTTTGTTAATAATGCTTTACAGTTGGCTATCAGGAACTCTGTGTGTGAATTCTAGACCTAAAAGCCACTGAACTTCATGACCTATTACACCCTTCCTTATGCATACATTTAACAAAGCAGAAAGAACTGTGCCCCAGCTAACAAAGCGCAGGTTAACCCTCCAGACCTCAGACCTTGGATCACCAGCTACAACAAATGTACTCTGTTCAGCTGCTTAACTGTAAACCTTCTGTTTCCTGAGATTTAATACCCATGCACCCAGCCTGCCTCCTCTAGAACAGCAGTCACATGAAAGCATTATCATAACATGCAGATGGATTACAGCTGGAAAAAAAAGGCTTCTTTTACTATTGTTAGAATAGCCACACCTTCTGAAACACCCACACACTCAACCACACACTGAAACCTCTCTGTATTAAACATTCTTAGTTACTCACGGGTTCCCCCTCCCTTTCACCCAAGTCCTTCAGCATGCAGCCTATGACAAGCTACATATATCCATTCACACCACCCCCAACATGCAGAGAAGTTCCATTATTCCCCATCTCTCAGGGCAGGAACCAACAAATGAGCAAATGAAGATACTTATTTAGGGTATGCAATTCTATCTAAGGCACTGTAACTTTTACTGGCAACAACAGCTCAGTCTGAGAACCAAACACCTGAACTGTACAGAAGTGTCAGGCCCAGCCTTGTAGGGACATGTCCTGCTTTTGATGCTGACAGTGAAAAAATATCACACTTAAGTCTTTCATCTCCAGGCAAACTAGTGCTTACATAAGAGAGAAGAAGTTCTGTGAAGTGCATGCTGCCAGGAAAGGTAAAACCTGTAGGTTAATTCTTAAGTTTGAAATTAACACATATGTATAAACGCTTAGTAACATTTAACTCAGAACACTGACACAAAGGCCAACAGCAGCACAAAACTGGTATCCAGATGGTGTTTAGCTGGTTTGTCTCTCTGAAGCAGAGTAGTTATTTTACTGATGAAAATGAGAAAGTTGTATTAGGGAAACATAAGGATCCTCCAGCTGTTTAGATATTGCCAATTCTTGTTAAGGTACAGACTTCAGGATGAACAGATACTGAACTCCACGTGAAATCTCAAAGACTTATCTTCAACGACCATTAATTTCTGTTGTAGAAAAAGCGAGGGAGTGTAGACTTACAAATCAGGACTGTACTGAATTGCTAGACTCTGACAGGAAGCCTGCTTAATGTCCAAGATACTACATGCAACAAAGGACTTAATTTCTTGGTGCTTGGTACAAAGGCCGTATTAGCACATACTGCATGACATGCATATTCTATTTCTTAAATGGCTTTAGTCTCAAGTGCTGTCAAAACAGAGCAAAACCAGCTTCAAACAAAATAAAACCAAAATTAAGTGTTTTTTTTTTAAATCTGCCTTGCACTTCAGTAGCATTCCTGGAAGGTCCTTCCTTGTATGGCAACTACTATCACCATTAACTACCACAGCACTCCTCTCTGAGGCTGGTTTTAACTGGGATGGTTTAGGTACTGTAATCATGAACTATACAGAGATCTTCGTAATTCCCAATAGGCTTCTGGCAAGTGTTGTCCAAAGCAATTTTTTAAATCTTAAATTGCTTCTTTCCTTGCAACAGATGGAACAAGTGCTTTGTGGTTCCAGCTCCACAGTGACCATTAGTCACAGTGTCATTATATAAGCAGCCTTGGTGAATGAGAGCATAAGGCATTTATCAGCACTTCACATACACACTGTTTCAGCCTACTCATGAACCAGGCTGAATTCCAGAGCTGTGGTTACAGGAAGCCAAAGATACCCAGTTCTTTTATCAATGTACCTCTGTACCCATACAGACCTATACCCTTCAGAAACTCATTCAGATTCTCAGCCATTTGTTGGTTTGTGTTAGCATCAAAGAACAAAAAAAAACCCTACAAATCACTCTAAATTCTTATGTACTGTGATGCACTTCAGAAGACATTATTTTCAGTGGTTTATCATGAGCAGATCACAGATGCACACTATAAATATCCATTCATCAGTATGAAGTGCAGAAAAACTAAGACTACTTTTGCTACTGTAAAACACTGGTCCTGTAAAAGGAAATTCGTTTCATTGACTGGGACAAAAGCATGTGAATCCTCAACAGTTATTCTTCCTACTTCTGCTGTAAGCCTGCCCTGTTAACCTGTTCTAGAGTTCAGAGGCTGGCAATGCATTAAGAATGCTGGCTGGTTCACAGAGCAAGTGCTTCACCTTGCTTACCTAGTTGGTAAGTTAAGGAAGATAACTTCTGGAATATTATACAATCATATACAATCAGTAGCTACACTGCTGTACTTTCAACAAGACTCTCTCCCTGCCCCAGCAGCTCACTTTGAGAGCAGGAGGAAGAGGTAAACAAGTTAAGACAAGAGACAAAAAGCCCTTTTATCAGGCTATGGGACTATATGGCTATGCTCTTTTGTTCATGGTAGATTTTACATGACAGACCACTCCTGCAGAGGATGGTATTTCTCTGAAAAGTTTCACCCGAAGACAAGCAAGAGTAAAGCAGTTACACTTGAGTTCACATTGACCTTCTACCTACACAACTATATAAAACCATTTTGTGATAAACACACCCAGTAAACATCATCTCTGGAACAAATTTATGTGATCTGGTGGTAGAGACAGGAAGGAGAATGAGGAACAGCAAATGCACCCAGACAAAGTGAGGCAACGCAGTGAACAAGCTTAAAGATGACTGATCATGGGGTGGGTTTTTCCCTCTAATTGTTGTCAATGGGAATGAAACACCATATGCTTTCAGACGGGGTTCACAGTGGCATTTTGGTTCAGTTTTCCACAAATAGAAATAAACCTGTGCTTCTGCTAACACCTACAGCAGAGCAGACAGCCAACACCAGAACTAGCACTGCAAACAGAAACAAGCCTTTGTAGAACAGGCAAGAAAAGTGCTCCACTACTTCAAAATATTCCAATAAAAGCAGCAGATCGTCTGAGCTGAGTTTCTAGATGAAGAAAATAAAGATTAGCTCAGAAGTTCTAAAAGAAATCCTGAGGTTTTGTATTTTCAATGAAACATGTACAAGACAAAGCTAAGGAACAGGGGGATGGTTCAACTTCACAGCTTTTGCATGAAAACCCAACACAGTATGTCTGCTTCTAAAGATAGGAGGTAACACTAAGATAACAGTAGCAGGGGGGGAGGGGAAAAGTACAAGTATGATTCAAATAGCAGTATTTAAACTTTAAAACAGTGACAACAGCAGACTCTGGGTATCACCAAAGGTGGGTCTTACTCTCTGGTCACCCTAACACTGCTTTAAAGAATGCAACCCACTTAGGTTATTTCAAAGCTGTTCTCTGGGCAATTTCTACTGAAACCATATGATCTTGAACGTCCCTTTGAACCCCAAACTATGATTCTATGAAAGCTAGAAAGAAGTATTTTTGTGTTTTTATTTGCCTTTTGAAAAGCAACACCAGGAACATTAATGGAAGGGGGGTAGGCAAAGATGTTACTTTTACCTCTTTTTTGATACTTCTTAGGAAAGTGACTCAAACTGAAATGATGGTGTGCTAAAAAATGGAAAAAGCAAACAGTGCCTCAATGTTCCACATCTTTTCAGTTGTGATAAATACAGGTTCCTTCCATAACAATTAAACTACAGGTGCAAAATTCTCACGAGTGAGGCATTTACTGAGCCAGGTCTGTGACGTTTCAAGTGGGAATTATTTTGGCAGTATTAGACATAACCACCTCACAGTCAGTAAAGTCACGTGCTACATTCCCCTAGGCTTAAGCAGCAAGTTCAAAACTTTGCCTGAGAAAACAGAGGTTGTGGTTTAATTATAGCACTTCACAAATTTCCTTAAAGATTCTTTTCCGTAAGGAAATGCCCTGGTTCAACTCTGGTCTGAATGCAACAGCAGCAGCCACCAACTCCTCAGTTCCAGTTTTGATTAATTTCTCCTAAGGTCTTACACAAAGCAGTAAAAACCTCAGTGCTTCTGCACCTCAGTTTCATCACCCAGAGATTCACATGTAATACATGCTTCTTCTACAGCAGAAGAAAGAAATACAACTAATAAATACCACATATAAACACTAGCATAGAAAATCCATAGTTCAGGTTCACTGCATTATCAGAGGCTGTGGACTACAGCAAAGTTGGGGGTTTGGGTGTTTGGTGTTTTTTTGAAGAGCAACAATAGAATTTACACTCCTCACCTTTTACAGAGCTCCAGCAGAAGACGACTGTAAGGTGCAGACAGGGAATTTGTTGCAACCTTTCTATCTGACTGTACAAGTCCCTACCCCAAACTGACACATGCCTTATCCAGCACCAGATCCCATCCGTTCTTTGCATGGTTTACATTTATGGCCACTAACATACAGGAAAGCTCATTGGAAACTAACTCTGCTCTCCCAACAGCCCACAAAACCAGGCCCCTCTAGCAATGCACTGAAATGCATTACAGATGATCAGCACTATCCGTAACAAGTACTGAGTGTGGTATTTGCTGTAACTGAAAAGCAAAGCCAAAATGATATAACTTAGATAAAGCTCCCAAATGACTTCTCTTAGTCCCTTGATAGTTGCAATGAGACTAGGCTGAAGCACAGGAAGGTCAGAGAAACCAGTTCTCACCAGGGCAAGCAGAGGCAAACATTGGTAAGGCATGCTCCTCCTGGTTCCTCCGTTGATATCGCTGCACAAACTCCCTCTGGCTTTCCAGGAGACTGAAATCGGCAGCTATAGTGGTGTCAAATACATAATGCACCCCTATGAAGAAAAGAAGGAATGAAAAGTGAATTACTAGGGTGTTTTCCATCTCACAGGCTTTTTTTCAAGCACCAGATCTACAGAAAATCTTGGGAGAATCAATGGGTATAGTCTTTTCCCTCTTCAAACTTTCACAAATAGTAATGTCTAAAAGAGAAGACAGCTTTTCAATGCATGGCTTCTATGTCATGAATTTAAAAGGACCACCAACTTGCTGACTAGCAACATGCCAAATGGTTGTCTGCTTCCTTAGGAGAAGCCTGCCTTTCAACATCTACTTGCTTTTTGTTTAATTGAATGGGATTTTGCCACTCCTGGGCTATCTGCAGTGACTCCTGAAAAGGAGCATTCTTTACAAGACATACTGAAGTCTCGTATCATTATCCACAAAAATACATCCACTTATGAGGCGTATCTCCCATTGCTGAAGTTGCCTGCAAAGGAACAGGAGCATATCACCACCGCTGCAGAGCCCTTCTGTCTGCTTGTTTAGCAATATCCTCCCCACATGCCTACGTAACACTGAGCGTAGCCCAGCAGCAAGTGAGCACAGATAATCAATGCCCATAAGAAAACTGGGGCCCACCAGGACTCTGCATTCCCTCTAAATGAAGAAAATATACTGGGTACAGATGCATAAAAACTACGAAAAATATATGTATCAGGAAGCAGTTTACTGCTATCCTTTTCCTTCCTCCCTCAACCACATTAAAAAACCCACAAACCTATACACAAAGTTTTGGGGGTTTTTAAATAAAGCTTTGTATGTAAAGAGCATAGGAAGCATAGGTTTAACATATAACAGGCAGGTACAACAGTTCTTGTATGTAATTTCAAATTACAGGAAAGGAACTGAGACTCTTCTACAGATATAATGTGTCAAAAGGACTGGAAGGCATTTAGGATAAGAATTCCCTCCTCCCTCAAGTTACAAAATAAGGGGAAATCTTACTGAAGCTCATGACCAAGCCATCCCCAACTTCTTGGTAGTGAAGGTTTCAAAGACAGCTCTATCGTGTCCTTCTATTCTATGACCTTTCCAATCAACAAGATAAATCTGCTTCTGAAACCAGTGTTATGTCATGCTGTGCACTGTCATTAATATCACAGAGTGCATACTTCAAACACTAGATTGTGAAACAGCACATTCTGACTGTGTAAGAAGCAGTTCTGCTGAGGAAGCAAAAACCCTTTCTGCTCCACCATCATAAACCCAAACTTACCGAGACTTTTGAGGAAACCACAGAGTCTCTTGGCTGCATCATTCACAGAGAGATTGAACTTAGCAGCAAAATAAGGCAATGACTGAGGGCATATAGACACTGCCAACACTTTGTGTTTTGAGGTATCACATTTCTAGTAAATAAAACAAAGAAAACAAGGTTTGTGATTACAACAGGGTACAGCTCCCAACTTTCCCTCCCTTTTCCTGTTTTTCCTCAGCATCTTATGCTTCAGTGAGCTGTATCATCTAAACCTCCGAAATAACTATCAAGGTTCCTGAGGGCAGGCCAGCTCCTCGGATCTTGTCAGTGTTCATCTGGAACCATGGGTAGATGTTTCTTTCATATAACTTGGGGAAATTCACACCCACACCCCCCTAAGCCAATTCTGTGCTTCGTCACCTAATGACATAAGGGAAGTTAAGAGACATTCAGCACCTATGACATTCTAGTGACATGAAATCTTCCAGCAAAGATGAAAAAAACCTCTATGTTTAGACATTAACAGCTAGAATAACTGATGTTGACAGGAGCATGGGCATCTGGAAATACAAATCCAACCCAGCAAATTACAGATCTGATTCTTTGTTAAAGTTCCTGTGTCTCCATCACTGAAGCTGTTGAGGGAAACTGGCAAGACAGGACCTTCCACAAATCAGTGTTTGTAGGCTCTGAAGAACCCTCTGACCCTAATAGGTGTGCCATCGTACAGCTCTGATGACTGTGACATTTACTTCAAGACTAATCCTTCAGTTGGGATGTTTTCCACATCAGTGAAAACCTTGGAAATTATAACTATGCCACAGACAAATCTCACCCTAAAAAGGTTACAGACCATAGTCTGTCCATACACACCCTAAATGCTGTGTAATGACCCTTCAAATAGAGCTTGTGACTGCCCAGAAAGCCTTTTCCTTGCTCACTGTCCTCTGCTGGACCCCTGAAGTTTAGATGAAGGCACCTGGCTGCCTCTAGACTTCAGGCCTTCACCCATGCGCTTTCTTCCCTTTCTTACATGAGAAGATCATGTATGACAATTATCATACTGCATCCAGAGTTGAACTAGTTGTGAGAAACCTGAATCCCTATGTAAGGAATCCCCTTACTTAGAACACTCTTGCACAGATTAAGAAAAATCATCAGTTCTGGTAGCTTTTGCTTACCAAGTAAGGACACAGAGGCCTGGAACACAACTAAAATAATTCAGTATTAAGATCTAAACATCTGAGCACCATACACAGCAACCAGCTTCCAGGAAATCCAGAACTCAGCAGAAAATAAGAGAGCAACAGAACATTTGTGTGAGTTTGCTAAGAATGTGGACAAGAACTTCTGTTCCAAATATGTTCCACTTGCATATATACTAAAAACAATTCTATTTGCAGAAACACAGCTTGATAACCACCCAGAGCAGTCCCAGTGATGAAGATGTGAGTATTTATACCCACTGAGCCACAGGCTAATTTATTATTACAGCAATGAGGTAGTTGTTTTCCAAAAACTTTACTACTGCAGGTGCTGCAGCTTTCCCCTAGGCCAGGTTGGACACAGCTTGGAACTACCTGCTCTAGTGGAAGGTGTCCCTGTCCATGGCAGGGGGCTGGAACTGGATGAGCTTTAAGGTTCCTTCCAACCCAAACCAGGCTGGGATTCTGTGACTTAGGTTAAGTGCTGTGATATTGCATCTCTAGTGCAAAATTATTTTAAGCACTTCCATAATCATCTTGCCTGCAGTTTTCACTTCCTCCCTGCAAAAAGCCTATCCTGCAAATGTTCACATTATGTGCCTTGGGAAAGCAAGCTGCTTAGTCATTCTGTAATTGCCACCTCCTCACAGGAAGCATTGTGTTAGTGTTTGTGTTAGTGTTTGTGTCACTTTACCTTATTAAGGTTAAGAATACGAAAGAGCTCCTTCTGATTCTGCTGGAAAACTCTGGCTCCTTCCTCCGATGTCATACAACTGTCACATGCTAGGCAGTCACTAAGGAGTATTTTAGCATTAGCCAATGCAGGAAACTCATTTTTCTGGGACAACAAAAAAAAAAAAAGGAAACAAGTATTTAACAGTGATCAACCAATTTTCAAGATCTCTGCAATGACCCAGCTGAAGGGCAAACGTGCTGTCACTGCTTTCAAACAAGACAATTCATGACACCTGCATAACAACCAAGATTATTTAGAAGTAATCGAAGTTATTTGCCCTCATGGCTCTGCTCCTGTTATTACACTGAAACTGAAAAATGTTTAAGTGTAAACACAGATCTAAATTTAGGCCCCTGCTCTGTGTTCTAGTAACTTGATTTGCATTACATTTCAAAGCTGTCAGCTTTGAAATCTACTTCCCAAGCAACTCAGAAAACTTTTACTTGCACTGTTAAACACCTTTAATAGCCAGGTGCCTCCCTAACAGCAACAGGGCTTTGGCTCTTTACCACGAGGCAAAACAATCAGAATGCAGCACTACAACTACACTGAACACGTACTGTAAGAGCAGGAGTTTCATACTTCTGGCTATGATACATTGACATCTCATCTGCGAGGAGAAGCAGTTCTTAGGTAGAGGAGCAACATAACCAGCCAACTTTTAATTACAACATAACTAATTCCCCTATGAAGAACCTGTTGCCAAGGACACAGTTCTATGGTGAAGAATGGAGGTGACCCAAGTCTGTCTAATGTAAAGACTAAGGAAACATTCTGTACATGTGTACTACCAAAACTCCTCTTTTCTCCTTGCAAGCTCTGTCTCTGTCTTGAAGACTTGATGTAAGGTTTTTGACACATACACAAAAGAGTTATACCTTCAGTTTTTGGTTTGTGTTTGCATAGTAAAGGGGTTTGTATGTCACCTTTCCTAAGGATTCTTGATTCTCATTCTAAAAGTGCCCATAATTGCTTACAACTGTTTCTGGAGTCATGTTGTATTTAGTACTTGGAAGTTCTCTACTTACAATCTCATTTGAGGCACATAACAAAAAAGGAACACAAACAGAAGTACATTATGATTTTTAGAAGGACCATTACCTCTTCAAAACCATCACCTGAACTCAGTGCATCAACAGATGTACTCTGTGTATCATCATTTTTCTGCTTTTTACTGCATTCCTGAAACAAAACATAAAATCCTGTATTATGCAGAATACGTTCACCATTCAGTCAGAACATCTTTGCTCAACTGCATGTATTCTTAAAAACTGACCTAGTTCATCTGTAGTTTTTTACCACGTTAAACCTACACCTTTACAAGCAACGCCTTGTCACCAAAATGCATTTGCTCCGGGGGGGAAAGAACTCCTCAGAATTCACTGTCTCCATCGTATTTACAAGGTTTGTAGTCCCAAGGGGGGTTAAGCCGAGCACGGCAGCAGCTGACCCATCGCTCCCGCCGCACTACGCGCCCGTCCGAGCCGCGGACGAGGGAAGGGGCTCGGGGCTATGCGCCGGAGGGGCCGGTGACCTTGGAGCTGACAGCCAACTACCGCTCCACCCCCGGGGCAAACCGGGACACCAGCGCCTCGAGGGCCAAGGGAGAACACGCCAGCCCCCGCCGCGCTCACCTTTTTGGTGCAGTTCTCGCACTTCATTTGCGCCGGCGACCCCCGGTCGTGCCGCGGCTGCCGAGCGGTCCTCGCCGCCGCGACTGCAGGACAAGGAGCAGAGCGGGGCAGGCCGGTGAGCCCCACGCACTGCCAGCGCCCGCCCGCCCGTCCCCACCGCCCTTTGTTGCCGTGCCCGCCTCCTGCCCCGTATCGCCCCCGCCGGGCGGGCCCTGCGTCCGCAGCCAATGCAGCCCCCGGGGCGGCCCCGCCGCGCCCCTCGCGTGCTCCGCAATTTCCTGACCTGTAATTAAGCACCGAGCGCCGCCGTCCCCTCCCTCCCCGCTGCCCCAGCCCGTTACGCGGTGCCAGAGGGCACCGAGCGCTGCCCGCAGCCCTCCTGGAACACACGCGGGGCAAAACCCGCTCGGCGACCGGAAGGGCCCCCCCGGGGGAAGGGGTCCCGCCAGGCGCGGCGGCCGCCCCACAGCACGGCCCCGTCTCCGTCAACAGAGACGGCTCTGCCACCGCAACACCCTCCTTGCTGCACCCTCGGCTCCTGGCACCCCGCCGCCGACACGGAAGGACAGCTCATCAACTCCACGGCGTGGGGGGAACCCAAGAACCCCAGCCACTAAGAACCCCCAAGGAGCAGGGGTGCAAGGACGAGGAACCGCACACCGTACCTCGCCGCCGCGTCGGTCGCGTCCCCGGCGGGCGGAGGCTGGCCGCAGCAGCGGGCGGGGCCGGCACCGCCTCGCCCTCCGCCTTGTCGCCGGCAGGTTCCCGGCTGGGCCCGCCGCCTCCCCGCCCCCCCGCGCGGCGGGGCTCATTGTGGACCTGAGCAGCGGCACGTAGCCGCCGTCGGCAGCGCGCCGCCGCGCGTCCGCGATACAACCCTACCGGGACCCCCCCTGCGCCGCTCGGTCCCACCCGGGCCGCAAAGCGGGAGCGGGCTTGTGACCTGCCGGGCACCGCACCCCGCGGGCACTGCCCCGCACTGCGCTGGTGTGGGGGCACGGCGGCCCCGAGCGTCGCCGCTGCCCTACGGACACTGAGCAGTGCTGCGGCGCTGGAGCCGCTTCGAGTGTTGTTAAAGCATCCCTCTGTGTGTATGTTTATAAACGTAATTCTGCGGTTACAGAAAGGGGTTTTTCCCCCCTCATTTTTGTTTTCTCTCAGTTCCTTTAAAATGAAACAACGCTACGGACGTTTCTAAACACAACTTCATTACCGGTGTGTTTAACAGCTACATTATCGTCTCCTGTAACAAAACACAGGGCTTAGCGCTGCCGTTCGCAGGCAGGAATCGCACCTCCTAACATACAGCATCGTTCAACACACACACACCAGCCTCCCACAACCTCGGAGGCCTCAGAGCATCACGTAGGATGCTTCTGGTCCATGTCACAGCGCTTGTCTTCCCAAACCGCGGCTCGTAACATTTGAACAGAAAGGATCGATCACCTTCTCCCCTTTTCTGCCGAGCCCATTCAAACAGCAACGTCAAACACACACCTCCAGCTGCACAGGGGTTTGCAAGGATGAAATGGCATTTTAGAAATTAACGCACAGAACTCCCAACAAACATGCGATTTCCTGTCTAAGCTGCGACTTTTCTTTATTCAGTGCACTGAGTAAATCCCCTCCGTCTCATGCTTTAACCCGCAGGCACCACTTCTGTTCATGCCCACGGCAGTGGGAGGACAGAGCAAGCCACAGCTCTGGCTGCAGAAGTTTGCCCCCAAACACAGAAGTTTAAATAACCACTTGTTCCACTGCCAGTCTGTAAGAGATATCACAACCCAAATTCAAGTGTCTGTGGATTTAGCTGTTCAAGATTTCACAGTCACAATAATCAGTGTTTTAGAGATCACTCCAGAACAGGATGTAAAAATAATGCCTTTTGTTTGATTTTTATTTACAAACTACAGGTGAATTGTCACTGAGGTCATGGAAATCAGAAATTCCTTCGCTTTACCATAACGAAAGCAAACAGGAACACTTTCTCACTGCTCATTTAAAGCCGAATAAACTGACACTGCTTTGGACACATCCTGGAAAAATAATCACTAATCCTAGCTTCAAGTAAAAACTGTGATAGCTTCAGTCATCATTTTCTGTGCTTCACCTGTCTTCAGCCAAAACGCTTTCACATTTGCCATTACCATATTAACACCAGTTCTGTTAAAGGCACTGTGACCACTAGAGCAATCCCCAGGCAACTTAAGAACTTGCATTTCCTGCAGAGCTGCAGGAATGCAGCGTGCTCTGACATCTTGTTTCCCTTCCTTTGGATGAACATTTTCATCCCAAAAAGCTATGCCAATCTCGCAACATACTCCACAAGGATACAATAGATACAGTTCCACTGACAAATGTGGTGCTGGCACAGACGAGAGCTCTAAATTAGGAATGTGTTGAGATTTGCACTTAAAGGCACAGCTAAAATCCTTCTGTTTCACACTTTGATGATTATGCTTACATTTATTATCCAAAACTGATACAGCAATTCCTCAAAAGACACAACACTTTAGAATATTTCTGTAGCTCTACACAAATAATATTTAAAGTATTTGTTTCCCCTCATATTTCTTCATATTTACAATGAAAAATAGAGAACTACATGAAAACTGAAACATCTGTAGAAACACTAAGGACATTTTAGGTACGCATCTTAAGTGCACCTACTTCATCCTAAGGAAATACCTGGATTGAATTAATTTCAATTTAAGAATGAAAAAGAGAGAAAAAAAACCTATGCAAACACAAAAGCGTGCAAGGAATCAATGTTTCAAAGCACAGTATAAGACTCCTGTAATCATTAGCTACTTAGATGTCCCATTTATTTTATTGCCAAAAGCAATTTCTGCTTTCCATTAACTATTGATGCCATTTTCCCCTAGAACATGGGATCAATCACCATCACAACCTGGGAGCACAAAGCACCATCTAGGTTTCATCTGCCCTCGGGGAGGTAACAGTTCTTACCTTTGCAAGGCCACTTCCTAAAAACCTCACAATATCAAAAAGCTTTCCTGTGTCAACAGCAGGTAGCAGTTCAGAGCATTACTGGCTTTTATGGCCTCCCTTTATCTGTTTGGCCTCCACTGATCCATTTAACATTTGTACCTGTGCCTAAAGCATTTACACCAAGAAACGAGATAGAAAACTTAAGTATTCCTTCATGAAAACAGCACACTGCACGACTTCAGAAAGCTTTAAGAGGTTATGCATGAGCCGTGCAAGGCATCACAAGCTGTAAATGCCTTCTCAAGCTAGTGACAGCATATGTCCCTCAACAGCTGTCCAAATTAGCTGTAATACATCTTACTTACAGCTGGTAAACATGTATTCCATGAAATGAGTACTCCCTGGGTTTTATACACACTGTTCCCATAGGGGTCAGTGGGGCACCACACATTGCTCCATGGATCAGCTCATTTACAGCCAGGACTTGCAGCCAGTTCAGTCCCACTGCAAAACAACACTGGGTTGGTGACTGTTTCCAACCAACTGTTTAAAATCAGGCACACTAGGAATTCTATCCTGGCATGCTAATAAGATCACATGCTTATTACACAGCTGAATTTCTAAGTTTAAGACCTTGGGGGTGGGAGAAGAAGCTAGAAAAGAAAATGCTCTGAAATTAGGAAAAAGGGCCAGAAATATAGCTAGTGTCAAACAAAATAAAGGCCAGTTCTATTTACATGTTCTTGGTTTTAGAGAATTAAAGTTACAAGAGTCTTTAGCCTACAATGTCTTACAATAAATCTGTATTACCAAGCGAGAAGCCTACAAATAGTCAATTACATACCTCTGACTGTTTCTTTTGGCAAACAGCTTTTGTTTCTGCAGCAACATGCTTTGGAATTCATGCTGTTCCTTAAATCCAAGGCTTTTAAACATGCTTCCTTCTCCCTTTTTTTACTGCGAGGCAGGACACCACTCACCTACTTCAGAGTGCTGCAGAACCAGGGAAGTATGCAGCTGCTAGTAGTTTTGCAGTGAGTAACACAGAAACATAATAGTGACATTTATGTGGTTTATATTGGGTGGAGGGAACAAATGAGTTTCTTGCTTATTTCACTTTATTATAGATACAAGCAGTCTTTTGCCTGGTATCACCCAGAAGGGCTTCACATTCAGCTTCTGGAGAAACCAGTTGCTTATAAAAGCTGACAAATGCTTCTATATGTGTTTCGTCCCAGGAACCTCAGTCAGCTGCCTCTTTGCCTTGAGAACATGTGATTATTGCTTCCTCTATTTCATTCAAATCCAGCAGCTCGTACCTCATGACTCATAAGCCAATTCATCCTTGCAGTTCCTCAGAGCCTTTTCCCCTTAAGATAGTTACAGAAAAATTACAGAGCAGTTTTGTATTTTCTGCTACTTCAAGCCCATTAAGTCTATAGCATGGACTCTGAGGGTTTGGGTTTTGTTGTTGTCATCTTGGATTCTTCCCCCCATCTCCAAATAGTTCCCTCTGGATTGTTATAAACCCACTGATCAGTACTTCAGTCACTGTTCACCAACAGTGGTGTTCAGAACAGTGGAACAAACTCATACCATGTTATGGGTTTATTATGAGTTTATTATGAGTTATGGTCTTGCACAAACACTCTGGGATATCTAGATTCTTACTAGAAATTAAAACCCAAAACTGAGCATGTCATTCAGAAAGAACCACATTCCTGTGCAACTGAGAGAGGGCCATAGAATGGCTTAGGTTGGAAGGGTCCTTAAAGATCATCTGCTGCCAATCCCGCTGCCATGGGCAGAGGCACCTTTCAATATGTAATTTGTAGATGAAACTACAAGTTTATTGAGACAAAGAGAATTTAAGAAATCAAGCTAAACCCCAGATGCCTGCAGTTCACACATTGTGTACCAAGATAACATGAGCAGTTGTTCTAATGGATTAAGCAGAAACAACTTTCACATGCAAATGATACTTAACCAAACCAGAAACACTACAGATTTTTCCAATGTCCCCTATTATCCATAACAGGGAAAATCAGTCGGCATTTCAGGAGACTCACTCAGCATTTCAAGTGAATTAGAAACTTCCCTCCCCAATTTTCCAAACCCAAGCCTACGATTCCAAACCCAAACCCAACCCTACGATTCAGAGAAATTAATTCCATTCACATTAATCCTGTACAATCATCACTGTTATTTTTATTTTCTCCTATTTTTATCGCAATTAACATCACGCAAAGTAAGAAAACATCAACACTCTTACTCAACCGGCACCCACGAGCCTGGCCACCATCTTGAATGCGGGCAGCGAGCCGCCATCTTGGGCGAGGCTCTCCTTGCTCCACTCACACACAAGGCCCAAGGGAAACAACCCAGGCGGAGGTCGATTGATCCGGTTTCTTTGCCCTCATCCAAAATGGCCACTGGCGCTTCCGATCCTCCTTAAGGCGGGCGGCGCGCCGGCGCTCCTTAGCTTGCTCTAAAGGTGCTTTATGGTTTCGGGCAGCAGCAGGAAGCGGAGCTGTCCGGGTGCTCCATTCAAAGAGCGTCCATGCGGGCGTGCTGCTGCGCGCCGCGGGCAGGTACAGCCGGGGGTGAGCTGAGGGGGGGAGAAGGGGTCCGTCCGCCCCGGGGCGGGCTGAGGGGTAGCCTTGCTAGTGGGGTGGCACAGGAAGATGTGATGGGGGCTGTGGAGAGCCGCGCCGGGAGCCATCACCCCACAGGGAGCCATCGGCTGCACCCCTGATGTGCTGAGGAAAGCACCGGAGGGGCGGGCTGCGGGAGCGGCTGCCCTGTCGGCCCGGCTGGGATGCGGCTCGTACGGATGAGCCTCAGCCGAGGGGCCCGGTTTAGTCGTTGCGAGGGTAAGCCCGAGGTTTGCTCTGGGTTTGGCAGCACGGTGCAGGTACTGTGAGTACTCGGGGGTGCGGAGAGCTGTGAGCGCACGGCTCTCGCTGCGGGGAGGCGGGTGCGGGAAGCGCCGTGCATCGTCCTGGCGTGATGGATGCTTGTAGTGAAGCTGTCGAGGTGCTCGTTTGGTGGCTTCTGCTAAATCATCAATCGGGAGCTCGGAGGAAGTGTGTGAATGTTTGGTTTGGCGTTGAAGATCAGTGCAATGTCACACCAAATAAAGTCAAGTGAAATTAGCAGCCCCCAAATACCTAAAAATACCTAAATACTGTAAAATTGGCCAGTAGAATTTATGCATCCACTTAAAAGGTGCGTTTGTGACTTACTTTAAGTGTAGCTTTTAAGAAGGTGCTTGGAGCAAGCTGCTCTAGTGGAAGGTGTCCCTGTCCATGGGAGGAGTTGGAACTGGATGAGCTTTAAGGCCCCTTCCAACCCAAACCGGTCTGGGATTCTATGATTTTTATCCCCTGAGGCACCTTCTGTGCAAGCAGCAGCCTCTGTGCGAGATGATGCTGTTGACTTTGAGGGTCCAACATTAAGCCAATATTGGCCTTTGCATGATCACACTTTGCTGAATGAATATGGGGGGGAGATGTTATAGCAACACTTGCATTAATGGATTTATTTGGTATGTGAATTATGTTTTAAGTAGGATGTGTTGTTCCTGAAATACTACCAGATTTCTGCAGTGATCTTATTTGATAACTTGTTGATGGATTTTTAGGTTGCAGTCAGGAGAAGGCTTTGTATGGGCAGGAATATTTTCCAGTATATTGAGATCAACTTCAGGAATCATTTGGTAATTACAGCCTGATGCTTGGCATCCCCAGGAGATGGAGTGTGTCTTATGTATAAGTGGGTTTTGTCTCTTCCGGTTTCAGATTCTCTCGGATGTGTTGATACGGCGTTAAAATTAAAGTCATCTGTGCTTTTTATTTAGCTGAAAAGACTGGGCTAAGTTTGATTTATTAAATGGAAGAAAAAGAAAATCCCCTGGAACTTTATATTTAAACTAGGTGGTCAGTACAGAGCTGCAGAGTGTCATGTAGGATCTATGAACAGCAAGGTCACTGAAGGAATAAAATATTCTTACCCTGGACCTCTTTTATAGTCTAGATTAAGACTCGGTAAATCCTGAAAGATGTTGGGAATGGAGTGTTGGAGTCAGCAGTCATTTTGAAGTCTCACTTGTGACTTTTTTTTCTGTCCAGCCAGGTTTCATGAGTCAGTCTGGACTGGTGGGAGCATTTTCTGAAGATGTACATGTTGGTTGAAAGCCGCACGAGTTCCTATCTTCATCTGAAGAGGTCCCCTGGCATCCGCTCTTGGTCTGTCTTTGTTGGTAAGACCATAAGGTTCCTCGGTTCATTTCGGAGCTTGCTGTAAGGGAAGGGGATCATAAATTCCTGAAAGGGCTTCTAAGAAGAGATGCCTGTCTTTCAGGCATCTTTCTTTCAAGAAGAGGCATCATCACACTGAACTTCGCATTAGTGTAGCCACTGAATGAGTCTGTAGTCTTCTCTGCATGGTAGTTTCACTGTGAGAGTGATAGTTTTTCAGTCTGTCATCTGCAGAACCTCAGAGGCTCATGGACAGAATTTTAAGGCAGTTCTGGAAGATCAGGAAAAAAAAGTTTATTATATATCATATTGCAGTGTAAATGTGAAGCTTCTGAAGGGGATGCGTACTTACACGGAGAAACACCTAGGCTTCAGAAATGGAAAAACCTGCAGTACAGCAATGCTGTGGCTAGATCTTGTGTGTGATTGACAGTGAATGCTTAACAGTGCTGTATGTAATAGGAAGTCAGACAGGATGTTGTGAAAGGTGTCTGTTTTTAAAACACTACTGAAAACGCAGAAAGGAAAATGGACTTAATACAACATACATAGGCCACACTGAGAGAACTGGTGAGGAAAAGGTGGCATGTTCTGTTTTCCAGCAGACCAGAGCCCATTGCAGTAATGCTCCAACCTTGTCATTGCTTTCAGTTATGTCATCTTGTCAGACTTGTCACTGAGACAAGATCTTTGCAGTTGCAGCAGCCCTCTGGGGTGCGAGGTACTCTTTCACTGCTTCCTCCTCAGTGGGAGAAACGAGCTGGCAGCTTCTGACACAGCTTGATCACACAAGTTTTCTTTTGGCTCCACAGAGCACATAGAGGGGAAGAGTAAACATTGCAGTGTTGGTCAGCACGCTGAGTTGTACTGCACTCGAGAGGAAGTGTGGTGTAATGGGTAGAGTGAGAGTCCCTCTGATGTTCTGTTCCCAATTCTGTCACCGCCTTTTTAATTCTGACCTCAGCCCCTGTGCTTTTAGTGTCTTGAAGAACAGGAGGTTCAAGCAAAAAAAACCTAACTGACCCTTTCATATAGTGATGGATGTCACAATCACATTTGCCCCTATTTTGAGAAGTGATGAATTTATGAATATTCATAATTTTATTGGGGAATTTTAGGTGGTTTGAATTGCTTGTTTGTCGTAATTCTCTCCCCTCTCATCCTAGGAATAGCCTCCATAGGTTTGGCTGCTGCTTATTATAGTGCAGGTAATGGCCTATAATTTTATTTTAAAGAATTGTTTCCTGTTGGTCTGTTTTTCATGCTGATGTCTCCTCTCTGCAGCTTCTGTCTCGCCTCAGAGGCAGTAGAGGTACCTATTGCATTTTGTGGTGTGAATATTAAAATCCAATACTAACTATTGCCTGTGTATGGCTTACCATGCTTTAATGCTCTATTTCTTACTCGGTCTCCCTTTCCATTTGCAAGAGTATTTTTAATGATGATATTTAGCACCCTGTGGCATTTTGTACTTTCAGTGTGTTTTGTTAATGTGATTAGCTGGTCCTCACAGCTCTCCTGGGAAGACATATAATGATTGTCTGCCACCATAATGAAATAATTACGTTGCCTTTGGTGGAAGTGCTCTGTTTCTCTGGAAACTGTTAAATCATCACTAGCAGAGATTACTCATACAAACACCTTTAGAGAACAGACACTATTGCTTCTCCCTGCACCCCCTGCAAGAGCAGGCTGCACTGAATGCCAGGTATCCTTCTGTTGATGGAATTTGTCCTGCAGGCTGTCCTGTGATTCCTTTGCTGCATCCTGTTGACACCAAAATTTAAAACTTAATAGTGTGTAGGAATATGCTACCAATATAATTAATGTATTATTATTTAAAGAGCAAAGTCCAGTGAAAGCTGCTTGAGACACCAGCTAGATCAGCCTTTTTTAAAGACATTGCAACAAAGGTTTCTGAAACAATACTCAGCACCATTCTACTGTCTTCAGTAAAAGCCTGAGTAAGCAAATCGTTTAGGTTGCTACATGTTTTATGTTTCCAGGATATAAAATGCAGATGTTTGTTTGCCAAGAGTCTTGACTGCTTGCTTTTATGAATAAACGTTTGCCTCCCTTACCCTGGTCATCTGCAGCACAAATAGTTGATAGTTGACAGCAGGTGGAGAGTTTTGTAGATGCCTTTGCTTTTAGAGAAGAGAAAGATGTTTAGTGATGTTACGGCCTTGCCAACAATACGTGTGCTTGGAGTCTTTGAAAAATTATGAAGAGTTTCTGTGTTTTTATCCTGGGAGAGAGCTGTTAAACAGTTTACCTTGCAACCAAAGGCACAAATGTTGCATCAGAGAAACCCTTTTTCCTTTTGCTGCATTTAAAGGGAGCTTGCTGATCTTAAAACTGACTGCTTGAATACCAAAGAAGGAAAACACCCCTAAACTTGTTCATTTTTTTTGCATTGTTCAGACAGCTTGGCCTGGAAGCTCTTTTATATGGCCGGGTGTTTCTTTGTGGCAGCACAGAATCTGGAGCAGTGGGAGGTAAGATGTTGAACTCGGGAAATTTGAGGTAGTGCAGGCTTAGAAGCATTTGGCAGATGCTGATTCCAGCAGCTCTGTGTTCTTGCTCTGTTCAAACAGACAGGTTGTGCTTTTGGTTTTGATGAAACCCTTTGGGGTTGCTGTACTAGAATTAGAATTAGAGCAATAATTCTTTCACTACACAAGCATGAACATGACAAACTAAAAATAAGAGGTTTTTTATAACGGGAGAGTTGCCACAAACAGTTTTGTGGCCTTTTCTTCATCTTATATAGAAGAGACAGAAAAAATAGCACACTTGGCTGCTAAAACATTATTTTGTGCTTACTTTCTTTCCAGCTAATGACAGAATGACCGCTAAATAGGATAGCTCTAACCTTCCAGAATACTCAGCTGTTTTCCACTGGGAAGAGAGTGTTTGTGAAGCTGATTTATCTGGTGGTTGATTTGTTGGGAGCTGGACTGAGAGCAATAACCCATCATGCAGGCTTGTCACCTTGCTGACCTGAGTTGTTAGAATAAGCAACCCACAGATAGGAGGCATCCTTTCTTCATTATCCGTCAAGGATGTTTTAAATCAGGATGTTTTAAACCTGGCCCTTATAGCACCACACTGGAATTTTGGTGAACTTAGTCACTATGCTAGTGAAAGGTATAACTGGAACTTTCATTCACTGGGTGCTTATACTATAGGCCAAACGCATTCGCCAGGAAGCTCGTGGAGAAAGAGCTCCAAGTTAGTGTTCAAATTTGATTCCAGGAAATGTTCTTATTACATAAGGAATGTGTCAGGAGGGGTAATGAAACCAGCTTCAATTTCCTTCTAGAGATAACACAGGAGATATGCTGAAGTCTATCAAAACCAAGAGCAAGGTTGTGGTTTTCAGTCTAACTGAGGAATGTCTCTAAAATAGCTATGCACTTTTCTGTTTCCAAGATTATTTTCCCAT
The DNA here is from genome assembly GCF_033783945.1 of Neopsephotus bourkii. Taxonomy (NCBI): domain Eukaryota; kingdom Metazoa; phylum Chordata; class Aves; order Psittaciformes; family Psittacidae; genus Neopsephotus; species Neopsephotus bourkii. The sequence continues at coordinate 8,492,646 of NW_026902223.1, forward strand.
ATAACTGTTACTGTTTTACTTCGCAGCATAGCTGCTGATGGTGTTTTTAAGAATTATCGTGACTTCTTTATTTTTCATTTTTACAGGAAGCTGTATTTGATAAGAACAAGGGAACTGTCTGCTTAAAAACATTCAATCTTTACAAAAAAATACTGACTTTCTCCAAAGGAGGCCACGAACAAGGTGAGAAAGCAGTATGTGGTAGCAAGTGTGATGAGCAGACAGAAGAAATGCATACATACCTCCTCAACAAGCTTCTCTGGAGTTCTGTACTCAAATTAGTCACATCTGTTTCCAGATCTGCTTTGTCATAAGCAGCAGATGTTCTCATAAGCCTGTTTGGACCCAAATGCTTTTTCAGGTTAGGGTGCTGAATGCATCCTGTTATTTTAATCCAAGGCTTCCACATTGCTTTCCATAATAGTCTTAGCCATTCCTTTGGGATGTTAATGTGCAGGTTTGCTTTTCCCTTGGCTAGCCTGCTTTGCAGGTGGGACTGGTGGAAAGACTTAAAATTTGGATCTAGGAATTGAGATTTCTGTTATCTAATCTGGTTTTGATAGCAGACAGATCTTTAGAGATCATATGCAAGCTGGCATGTTATATCCTGCAGATACAAAATATATAAAATAAGTAGGTTCAGCTTAATGCACTATCTTATTTCTCTTGAGCTTCCTGTTGGAGTTAACATATGTTGAAGTCTAATGTGTGACTTGGTTGAGTCACTGTGAGACAGGAGCTCCATTGCAAACTGAAGTAAAATCCTCTTCAGTGTCAGATTCTTTTGGTCCTACTTGCTAGTCTAAATCAAATCAACTCTCAATATACTTAAAAAACTGGCAAAATTTGCAGTGTCCATAAGCTGAATTGGCTTTTAAACTAAGAGATGGAAGATAAGAGATGGGGAGAAAAGGATGTTTAATGTTTCTGAACTTTTCTTTAGGGTATGTTTTTCTTTAGGGTATGGTTTTAAGTATATCACTTCCTGAGAGTTTATTTGGTAATATGTTTCAAGTACCATCAATGTAGGGATGCTGACATCAGCAGATGCTCTGAACAGTTAAATATTCCAGTATTTGTTCAGTCTCAGTAAACTGAATGCATATTTACCTACTCAGTATAGAAACATGGTTAAACTGCCATCAAAATGGGAAGCATAGGTAATAAACTAATGGTCCCCAGTTCCTGAGAGGCAGTGTATCTTGTTCATTAGGGTCTATACCAGCTGATATGTGCTGTAGCATCTCCTGATGCTGATATGTATGGTAGCAGTGTTTGTTTTGCCTGAATAGATCATCAATTGCTTGCTCTTGCAGGACTGCCCTGGTTGTATGAGATCAGAGCAAAAGCACTCAGGAGCATGTAGTCCCAGTGGTGCAACTTGCTAGCAGCAGTGCTGAGGATTTACTGTCATGCTGATAGACTGTTTTGTTTTCCACATGTGTTTACAGTAGTGGCTGCCCTGAATGAGATCCGAGATGTGAACGTGGAAGAGGAGACGGTGCGGTATTTCGGGAAGGGTTATGTCGTTGTGCTCCGCTTTGGCACTGGTTTCTCACACCCGCTGACTCAGAGCGCAGTGTTGGGCTGTAGAAGGTGTGCTGGGGGTTTAATGAGAATGTGTGAGGTGGGAAGTACCAGTCACATGGGTCAGTAATTGCCAGCTAATGAGACTCATCTTAGCTCAATTTTTGTACCTGCTGATGTGACTTCGTGTTATTCAATTTTAGCTTTTTTAAACCCTTTAATGCTTTCAGTTGCAGACTTTTGGGTACCACTGTCTCCCATCAGGAGACTGATTGTATTTAGATATCCAAGATCCTTCTGGTGCTGCATGTCTGCTGCAGTTACCCTCACTACCTCAGCTGTGCAGTTGCAGAGGGGATTAATTCTATTCAATTCTATTCAGTGTATTTATCAGTTAACATAGGATTTAAGTATTGATAATAGGAATCTTGCAGCAGGAACTGTGGGGAAAAGGATTGATTTGTTCTGATATGGAAGTAATGGTGTGGCTTGATATGCCTTCACTGGTGAGATATGTCTGTCATGCTTTATGTCATGCTTGACTGTCCCTTCAAGCAGTTACTCTCAAGAATTAGCATGCCTGTTCTTGTTTTGTCTACAACACAGTTCCACTAACTTTTACATTGTTTCTTCTATTCCACAGTGATGTGGAAGCCATTGCCAAACTCATTACTAGTTTTCTGGAACTGGACAGAGTAGAGAGCCAACAAGATCTCTCTCAGAGCAGCGAAACAGAGGCTAGTGATGCAGATGAACCACAGGATACCTATTAATAGTCATCATGAGCTGAAGAAAGCAGAGGCTTCTGAACATCTGGAAAATATACTGGTTGTTCTTCAGAAAAAAAATCCCTCAACTTTGACCTGGGCATTTCTCTACATGTACATTTACAACGGGAGGAGTCTGTCTTAGGGTACCTCATTAGTGCTGAACTCCTTTGAGATCCGCACTCCCAGTACTGCTGTTGGAGAGTCCAAAGCAAATTGTGTTTTATGTGCTCCTTTGCCTTAGTTCCTGCTGGCTTTTGAACTCAAAACTTATCTAGGAGTAATTTATTAATGAGTTGTTTTGAAATCATTTGTTACTTTCCCACTGACGAAGTGGAGATACAGATGTAAACTTCGACTTAGTGCAAACATCTGCTTCAGGTACAGTACATTAAATGTAGGAGAGCTGAATTTGTAACTCATCACACTACTGTGAGGCTGATACTGAAATGTTGCAAATGACTGAATGTATTGCTGAATTGGTTTTAGGCAGCTTCATATATGCAGTTAGGTGATGCAGAATAGTGGTACTTTCATAGACTCTGCTACTGACTTTCCATTAGAGTGGAAATTAAAGTCTGAGTGACTGTCTTGTAATTGGAAATGTCAGTTTGACCTTGTTACATTCTCTCTTCTCCTGCACTTTCCAAGGAGCTGCAAATAGTAAACAAAAAATGATCATGATGATGTGTCAACATCTTCAGGATGTTGTAGCTTAATCCTGTTCTCTTCTGGGCATAGTGTAGCCCAAGGCAGAATAACCTTTTTCTAAACTTCAACATTTACTGTTTTAGCTGTGTATTGAGAAAGGAAGAACACATCTGTTACTTGAGAGAGGGAAGAAACTGATGTGAAACATGGTCTAGTTTTGTTTAGTATTTCCCCACTTGAAATGATACTGATTTTTTTTTATATTTTTTTTTATGATAACTAGGATAGATTTGATGTTTGTCTTGCACCCACGGTTTGCTCCAGGTGTGTAGTGTCTTCTCTTCTGACCAACGGTTTCACAAGTAGTTAAAATACAAGTCTTCCAAGATACTTTTTGAAGTTAAAGCTACCTCTGTTAGTCCACATCTTCTGTCTAGAGCTAAAACTTCACCATGCCTATATTAACGTGTCAGTACAAGAAGAAAGGAACCTTCTGCAAAGAGCTGAAGGTTCCTTCAGCATGCTGAAACTGCTGGTACTGAAGTTCACTAGGTTTTATTTAGGAATTGTGGGATCTTAAGACCGGAATTAGAAATATTTACATAGTTACTTCTAGGAGATCTGAATGGGGTACAAGGTAACTGCATGGTATGACTTCGTGTTTGGCCTGAGCAATTGTCTTTGGGCAGCAGTTTCTTCAGATGTTAAAAGAACTGAGTTCTTGTTTCTAAGCACTCTACCTCTATGGAAGAGAAAGCTATGAAGAGTTTTCAGCAGAAGGTTATGCTATGAAGGTTTTCAGCTATAGTTTTATAGTGTTTCAGCTATATCTGAAACCAAGGGCATGCTTATCTGACCAAAGAACAGGTGGTAACAAGATTTCATGTCCAGGTACTTAGAGGTAATATGTCAGCTATGAGATTAAGATGCTCTTACTGCCAGTTTGAATGGGTAATAAAAGTGAAACAGGAATTCTTCATTTAAATCCCTTGTGAAATACACCCTAAGTATGTATACACATCCTTGTCTTAGAGAGGAGAATGAAGTTGGAAATATGGAGCTTTTGAACGGTGTAGAATGAGAATACGGTGTAGAATGAGGATGTTGGATTTTCTAAGGACTTCCAGTAAGAAATAGTGAAGAAACTAGAGTATTTAATGTCATAATGTAAGCAAAAGGGCTCAGCCTGCACATAACCACTGCTTTCAGCAGAGGCATTTAGAAGGAGTACATTGTAGAGATATTCAGTGCACTTAAATTCTGAGCCTGCAGATTTGATCATGGATGAAGGTGACAAAACTACCTGTGTTTGATTGTGGCTATACTGGGTTTCTTCTGTATTTCGAGAGCTAACATTCTGTGGAAGATAGAAACCACCATGGTTTTCCAGTTAAAAATTGGCTTTAGAGAGGCATGTCTATTGATCTGTGCTGCATTGTGTGCCCTGCTGCTGCTGAACTCTTTTGTGCATCTCATGTTAGTAACGTATATACTTATGGACTATGCAAAAACTAAAACAGTGTAAGGAAAATTCTGAATCCCTGGAAAGGGGATGACCTATAGCAAGATAGAACATTGCTTGAAATACATCTGTGTAATAAGTTGCATTTTGAGTTGATGTCCAGTGATCATCTCTGAAGATGTTCTGTAGTGTCCCCCTCACACCTCAGTCCTCTGATGGATGCAGGAGGGGAGTGCCTGCTGGCATGCAGTGTTGAGGAGTATTTTGACTCCTCAGCCTGTCACTTGGCTGAGGTGTCATCCTCTCTTGTGCCATTTCCACTTTGCTGTGGCAGCTCTGTTGCTGTACAAACTAGCAGTTTCAAATGGGAACCTGAGTTCTGTACATGAAGGGAGACTGAGTAGTCTTTGAATGCTGAGGGTTCTGCCTGTGGGCTGTATGTAGGGCACTGCTGGCTGATGAATATAACTAGAACGTAAGAATGTCTTGTCTTGGTAATTGGATGATGCTGTATGTGTATGTATATCACAGGCTGATGTGTTTTCTCTTGATCCAGGTTTTGAGCTTCCTGTCTTCAAAAGCCTTGTTTCTTATAGCTAGAACAGCCAGATTTTCATGTTTTGCAATAACTCTGTGCATGGAAAATTAACTTGCAAATTGCCATTAATGTGGATTTTGTTACAACGATGCCTGTGGACTCCTCAAGTTGAAGGAACTGTTGAGAGCAGCAGATGCTAACCCAGAACAAGTTCTTTTCTTACCTCTATTCACTAGTCCTCTCTGATCTTCTTGCCATTCCACTATTTTGCTGAAGGCTTTTTTGGATGCTTTTCCTCAATTCTCTTGGGCCTAGCAAATAAAAAGGCCCAGTAAACATAGCCTTATGTGTGCCTGATGTAAGGTGGCTTGTACTAAGAGGAATGAAGGGAATGACTAGGATTAGGAAAATTGGAAACTCCTAGAAGAGTATTACAGGGATGTATTAACTTTTTGCCTCTCAGGCTGCCTGGTAACTAGAGCCTGGACAGCTGTAGTTCATATGACTTATAAATGACTTGAAAACCTATGTAACAGCCCTTAGGTTAGATCTAAAGCTCTGCCCCATAAAACTTACACTTTCTCTTCTATCCTTTAATATAACTGTATGGGAAGTGCCACTTGGCAGGTGCTTCACCTTCTGCTTGAAGAGCACATTTGGAGTTTCTTGCATGCATGTGGTCAGATGGATCATGGCCTTAGCTGTCGCACTGAGCAACAGCTAGACTGCATGTTTTACAGAGGGAAAAGCTGTATTTAAGCTAGAATCTAATATGCTGGTATTTCACAAATTGAGGTATTCCAGTAGGTAGGATCAATTCCTCAAAGGAAATGGAAATATTTATCCTATATTGCTGATATCTGCCTCTTGGGCTGTATTTATAAAGTTACACCTGTACCAAAAACTAAGCTGCCTTACATATTAAATCATGCTAGTTCTAACACTGTAGCAGACTGCAGAGAGGCAAAAATGTTAGGAAGATGTTTAGAAACTGCTTTGCTACTTCAAATTGCAGGGCCTTCTATAGTGTCTTTTTATAAAAACCTGTGCATTGAGAAAATCAACTTTGATAATTTTTGTGTCACTAGCATTTTAGATCGTTTTTGATTAAAATGGACTAAAATATTAATGGCTGTCTGAATTACTGCTTGGCACAGATTTACTGAAGGAGGTAATTGGTGGAGGATGGGGTAAAGGAAGCCCAAATACCTAGCTCTTTACTGACTCTGTTTTCACTTTTGCAGCAGTCTGGCTTTCAATTTCATCTAAGCTGATACATCCAGTTCCCCAAAGGTGAATGTATTTCTATTCCACCCCTTTAAACCAAACCAACATGCCACATGCAAAAAAAAGCAAGTTTCCACAAACTTCTTGAGTATCAAAGGATTTGTTAAAGTAAAATAAATTAAGATCTCGTTTAGTTCAAGGTACGTGGCTTTTGTAATTAAGGTTTACATAGCCATTGATTCCATAGATAAAAATCTGCACATGGACTTAAGTCCTGTAGCTCTCATTAAATAAGTTAGATTTGTCTCATCCTGTACTTGTACTTCCTGTAGCTAGAGCTGTGGTCTTTAGAATAGCTTGTTCCAAGTAAATGTCAATACCTGTGCTTCCAAAATTAAGACTTTCAAGGAAGCAATAAATGAAGCAAACAGGAATATTCTAAATATTCATGGTAAAGTAACATACTTAACTACCAGGCTTTTGAACTGATTTTTCCATTGTGATTATCTGAATGCTGTAGTTAAGTCCACAAAATATATTGCTATACATGATTACAAGTTCAACATTAAAGCAGCATGTAACATAACAGCATTTCCCCCTCATATTCAGTAGACTTCAGTCATGCTTCAAGTGTGAATGAGTCTGCAGTCTCTCAGGTGAAATGGATGCCTTAAAGTGACTGGGATGGTGCTTTTCTGTGGGGTTGGGATGATGCTCAGCTTTGATGCTTTGGTAAGAAGTTTAGAAGACCAGCATGTTAAGGCAGCTTTACCTCACAGCCAGGTGTCACCGTCAGTGCTGCTAACAAGTTCCTTTTCCAGAGCTCCCTGTTGCTCTATGATAGTGCATCTCTTACATCTGCTGTAGCCTCATGAGCAGATCAACAGCAAGACTGATGTTTCATGTACTTCAAAGAATGGAAAAGTCCAAAACAGAATCTGGAACAAATCAACTGCTACATGCTGTGGAAGGACTTGTCGTGACAGCATGGTAGGACATCTCGATGCAGCTGAAAGACTGAGTCACAGTACAGAATGTAAGGACCCAAAGCATGTCTGAAGTATCCTAAATCTTGCATTTTCTAGAAAAAGCAAAAGGAGAACATGCTGGCTACTGACTAGAGTAGAACTCGTAGAACTCTTCCAGGTCACTATTATGTAAGAAAGTCTTATTACTAGTAATAGTGGAATTAGAAGAAACTGGGTTTTTCTCCTGCCTTGTAAAGGAGCTGAGTTGTGACTCTTGTGTTCTCTTATGCAAGGGGAGCAACTCTCCTTCACAGGGCAGGTGATTCACGGCTCAGCAATGCATTAAGACAGGAAAATTAAAATAGAGCTGCAGCCCAATACACTAACCAGTCCTTTGATGCCTTCAGGTCACTCTTCTTTCACCATAGTTCTTGCTTCAACTCGAGATGATAAACTAGCTCAGTGATTAGCTGCTGATCTCCACTAGCTGTGTTTTCCCATGGAGCAAGACAGACTCACTGAAATGTCCCTAATTTTGTGCCTTTATCGCTTCGTCTAAATCATCCACCACTTGCTGCAGCTTCTGGAGGCTGGGGTAGACGTTCTCCTCCATCCACTCCTCTACAGTACATTTGTGGAAGACTTGCTCCATGGCTGCTTGGAGGTCTTGCACCACACCATTCCACTTGGAGAGAAGACTAAGCAGGAATCATAAGAGAGAAACAATCACATTTGCAGGTGAGCTCTGCCCCAAGAGAGGCTTGGCTTACTGGGCCTTCTAAAGGGAGTATAGGCCTTAAAATGCCTTTACAGGAAAGGAGCATCTATTACAAGAGCTCAAAGAACTTGACCTTGTGCAGATGCACAAGGTTTGTGTATTAAGCACCATTAATCTTGGCACTTCCTGTAAGCAATGACTTTTTCGGTACTGAAATATGAACTCAAAAAAGCATTAGACGCATTTTAAGTCTAACTGAAACTTACTGTGAGACTTGGGAATTTAATTCTGTTTTTTTAATCAGGAAGAGTGGATGCAGTTGGGTATTCACATTACCACAGCAAAAAAAAAAAAGTACTAATTATGTATTTAGCATGAAGCAGCATGATGTCTAGGACAAGCTCTGGAAAGCTCATAGTGGCAGGGAGCAAGGTGGAGTGGTCTGGCTTTATTTCCCCTGCCTGGAACCTGGCCCACAGGGAGCTCCTGCATGGAGGTGAGTAACTGCTGTAAGAGGCAGCAGGTCTGTACAAGAGTAATTCCATGTACAAGTGAGAGTTTGTCAGAGACCAATTTTGTTCTTGTACCCAAAATAATTTTTCAGTAGAAGACACAGACAAACATTCTTAAAACCATAACATGAATCCTTCATGCTGTTTGGTTTCCACTGATGCTTCTGTAACCGTTCAAAAGGCAAGGACTCAAAACTATATGTACCTGAATGCCAAAATATGACAGATTTTGTTTCCCCTACAATGCAAAGTCAGTGGTGTTACCTTACTGCATCTGGCTGAAAGTGATGCATTATTATAGGATGGATAATCTTCCTTTTCCTGTGGTAGGGGCTGAACCAGCCTGTGACATACCTGAAAACAGACGTTAGCATGAGCAGGTTTTGACACAGCAGCAATGTACCTGTCTGTAGGCTGACAGGGAGGTGATAGGGCTTTAGCTGAACTACTTCTGCATAAACAGAGACAATGCTTATGGAGTAAGTAAACTGAAGTCTACGTATCCAGCTTGTAAAAGACTCTTCTTGGCAGGTAAGAATAACTGATCATGTGTTGCAATATAAGTTTTATTTCAAGCTCCATTTTTTGTAACTACACCATTAAAAATAATTTTAACTTTAAATAACAGCTGTAAAATTCAGGGAAGAACTAGGTTCTTGAGATAAGGCAGCACATGCCATTTAGGAGTCCTGCTGAAATACTTCAAATTTGAATCAAAATGCTATGTTCTGCTGAGGTGTCAATACATAGGGATGCAATGCCTGAAACAGAGCTTGATGTTTAAATCACTTTGCTGGAGTTATGCCCTGTTTTGAGAGGATACAGCTCCAACACTCCTGCAGACAGCAGAGAATCAACATAAACCTCATTACCTGTTCCTTTCAAGAAGTTCATCCACTGATGACTTGAGGTAGAAACTGATTTCGGTCACAAGCGTGAGAATATTGCTCCCAGGAAAGGTTCCCAGACTTGTGCTGTTCAAAAAAGATCCATTAGTTTCTGAACTCACCCCACCATGAGAAGAATATGAATCCTACAGCTGGAATTTTACCTCATGAAAGTATCAATTTCCAGGTTAGACATTCCCAGAAGCTCTTCCACATTTTCTTTAACCTTGTCAGAATATCCACCTGTCAGAAAACAGTGGAAATACATAAAGGAGCTTAAGTAACCAAAATGTTCATAAAAGGGTTTTTCAGGAGTACTCTGCATTGGCTTAGTTAGTTCTCCTTGGATGAAGATGTTTTTTAGAAGGTAAAATACAGACAGAACAAGGGGTGGGAGGAGTAAATTGTGTTTCACACAGTCACCTCATGCTAGGTAAAGCACTTTCTAGCTATGAGCTGCTATGAGCACTGCGTATTTTTAATGCCTTAGTTTTAATACCCAGTAGGTTGTGGGGATTTTTAGGTTGACAATAAGAAATGCAGTTAAAAGTTCTGTTGGCAACTGCCTGTGAAGAAACCAGACACTAAAGGAAATATTTCACCTGATAGTGTACTTCCTAGACAAAACTGGATTAGTTACAATGACTTTTACATGTAAAGAAGATCTAAATCTCGTTTAGTCTCATTATCTAATTTATATCTAAAAGTGTCTCATTTATATACCAATGGTGCTTCAAAGTTCTGAAAGCAATTCAGCTGCCTAAATTATTTTTAGTAGGAGCGTGAAGAAGTTTGTGACCATTTGCAGATGAGAACATAATGATTAGTATACTATGGCTATTTTTAAATACCTAAGCCAAGAGCCTTCCCTGCTCCCATATCACAAACATGCAACATGTGTAATTTATTGTTCATAATGCAGACCATGATCAGACAGTCAAACCACCTCAAACGATAAGCCTGTGCCAACCTTGGGGCAGTGCCACTTCACCCTTGTGCTAGGTATAAGCCGAGAGAATAAAGTTGCCATTGTACCATTCTTTAGTGTTTGCAGACATACAGCCAAGCATGGAATTGCCACTGGGAGAAGCTCACACAAAACAGAGAAGTGATCATACCTAGATAAGAAAACATTCATTGATTAGACATTCTATGGTTAGAACACACTAAACAAGTGGGAAGTCCTAAAATTGCTATCACTAAAATTCTAAGAGCTCTAGAAACACTGATTTCTGTCTCCAAGAATGAACCTTCTATCTCTGAAACACCAAGTGTTCCTATTTTACTAATAAGAAGAGCTCCAAACCAATTTATTTTCTCAAGCCAAATTAGGAACAGAAATCGAAATTCAGCTCTCTGGTATGCTTTCAGATCTCCTGACTTGCACAAAACCCTTTTTCTCCTTCATTGCATTAACAAATTTTTCTCTCTTATGCAACTTCATTCTATTTTAATCCACATTAGATGTTCAGATATACACTGTGTATTAACTATGCTGTCCATAAGCAGTTTAAGGTGGCATAAAGTACATTCAAGCCTTCAGATCGAATCTGCTGTTGTTGGTGTCTGCCAAAACAATCCCTCCTGCTGACTAATGCTGTACTGGTTAGCTGGAACTCTGAAATCCACCCTTTGTAGACAGTGGCTAAGGTCCAGCACTAACCAACAGCAAGGACTGCAAGGTTGCAAAGTTCTCTTCTAAATCTCCAGCATCCTTGGACCTCTTAAGGAGTTTTTGGGTGGAAGTTTGCTTCCAAGTGATCCTTAGAACCATTTAAAGGATGTTCCTTACCTCTGCCAGCCGGTCAGTGCGATACCTTCGAGGACATCAGCAGGGATTTTGCTTGCCACTTTCAGCCACTGAAGATGGTTTTTTAAGTGGTGTCCAATAAGGATTAGAGACTGATTCACTCCTGTAGCTCCTTTAAAAGCACTAGCAATCCACACCTTGGAGAAGCCGCATCTACGATACTTCTCTATGAGATGCACTGCAGTAAGACACAAAAGAACGCTTGCAGGACAAGTTTTTCTCTGTTTTCAGCCTTGACTTGTAATACTCCAGTTAAGGGAGAGCCAGGGCCAGTTATAACAGGTTTGTCCCACTGAGTTTTGAGCATCAGCAAGGAGGGAGATTTGACATCTTCTCTCAGCAACCTGCTCTGGTGACTGCCCTCCTGGTTTCATGTGCCCAGCTACTATGTTCCATCCCCCTAAATTGCTGCAATGCTAAGAACTGTAGGCATGTAATGAGAATTCACATCATCTGAAAACTGATTGTTGAAAGAAAATAAATAGTAGCAACTACTAGGAGAAACCAACCAAGGGCTATGTTTATGATATTAAAGCATCACAATTACTTCTATGCAGCTCAGCAGAGATGTACAAACCTTTGCCTTCCACATCCAGGTCCGCTGCGTAGTCCCAGATCATTGGCTGCACAAGCTGTGGCACCCCAGATTCTGAAAGAAAGAGTTCTTTTAAGTCACTGAAAACAGCCAGTTAAAAGTGAGAACTAAGTATGTATTACTGGTGTATCAGCACATGACTGAGTAAACTATGGCTTGTCACCAGGACCCTTCAATTGCAGCTGAAGCACCCCTGGCCTTTATTCAGCCTGGCTGGAATTTGAATGTGTGAGTTTCATGTGCCACTAAGTCCTCAGATGTTTTGAAACCACTAATATGGATCAGCAGTAACATTCATGGGAGAGCCTGTTCATCCCAAACTCATCTCATTCTTAGTCCCTTGCATCTATCTGTATACCTGCTGGTTGAACTAGCCAAGCTACAAACTGTACAGACAAGATTTCAGCTAAATTCAAAGGAAATATTCAGCCTTTAAGGCACAGATTGTTTGAGCTGTGCTTGCACAGAGCTTTGCTTTTCAAGATGCCTTTAAAGTACAAGTAAAGATACAGATTTAGCTTCAAATCTTATAATAATCAACCCCTGACTAGTTTTAAACATGGGAAACCAACCCCTAGAGAAACTGCAGTAAATCGTACAGAACCTTGGGATTTTAACTGCATCCCATTTTAGCTTGTTTAGTCTGGTTTTGCCTGTGGCAGTAGACTGCACTTTCCTAGAAGCTGTGCTGCATTTGTGGGAACTCCATGAATCCCATTTGCATTTTTTGGGATGACTTCCCACTGTTAAAGCCATGAATAGGTCAGTCACTGCTGGAGGAGCTGCACAGCTCTTCTGGTATTGTCTAAACCTGTGTAGAGCAGACATGTAAGGTGGCTCTGAAATGCTGGGACTCCTCACAGTTTAGCAGTAGTTTCCTATTTTTCAAGCAGCAAGACTCATGATGTCAGGTTCTTGGAGCTATCCCACAGTTCAGTATCAGAGTTTCTCATGATGGGCACTGTGATCACATACACTGTCAAAGATGCTTACAGGGTTGCAGCTTCTCTGTGGGAACCAGATGCTGCACAGAGCAACAACTAACATGAGTAGGTGGTGAGAGGCACAGAAATTTAGACTGAGATCACAAATGCTAATAGTTTTGGGGTTTTTAATGTGTAAAGAAAGCAGAATTGATGGCAACCTCTGTGTTTTCATTTGTCACTCTGTATTACCAGCTGCAAAACTAAAGTATATGTGTTGAGACTTACCGACTGTCATGCAGAAAGTCTGTGATGTAGCCAAGACTGAGTGTCTCTTCTCTCTAGTCTGTGTCACTGTGCCCTATCTCAGCTATTCTCGGATGTGTTGTTTTAACTGGTCGTGTGAGCATTTTCTGTATGCTACAAAACCTGCCTCACCCCATCAATGGCCACACACCTGCCAGTGTCTCCTCACTTATCCCTCGGAGCATGTCATCCCACACGATGGGTGTCACAGTGGGGTAAGATGAGGCCACACAACTCGCTACTGCTTTTATGTGGGATAAGCACAGCTTCTCTGGAGTGTTGTCCTGTTGCTGCAGCCACTGCTTTGACTCCTCTCCCTCGCCGAGGTAGTAGACCTGAAGCATCAAGCAAATAACCCTGACTTCGTTGTACAGGAATAAGTGGAACAGTTTGACACAGTATCATGAAATCATACAGCATTCAAAACCTATTGCACAGATGTGACACACTGAGTGGATGTATTTAAAAGCATCTCTCAGTGTTGAAGACACTGCAAGCATTTCTATCAGTCTGCAAGAGACTGCAGCCATGACTAAATGCATCATGTAAGGCAATATCCCTATAGAAACTAAAATATTTAAAGAATAATTAATGCATGCTGTGTTTGTCTTTGGGAGTAGCTTTCATCAGATTTAATCAGTTCAAATCCAGCAACCCTTAGGTCCTGAATTACATGAAATGAATTTCTTGTCTTGGGGAAAGAGATTTCTCTGTGTGAACCTAGAACTGACTTGGGGGCACATCCAAGAGCAGCCCCAGCATCCTTGTCCTACACAGAGAGTGGATTTGGGCCTCTTAAGCTGGATAAGCATTTAAACTCCCTGCTGGTTTAGAGCAGGTTTTATCTAAACTATGTTTATTCTACCTAAATAGGGGTTTTTTACTTATTCTCAGAAAGGCTTTTCTAGACTGGCTTGAGCTGGTGTTTTCCGTTCCTAAAATCCTACCCCAACATCACCACTGAAATGCAGAAGCCCTGGCCCTCACCATCATTCCTGACAAGGAAAACATTCCTGGCTCAAGACAAGCCCCACCTCATCACATCCGATGTGAAACCACTTTATGTCTCCATGCAGTGCCATGACCTGGTCAATCATGGCTTTGACCAGTGCCCGCGACTCCTCCTTGTGCGGGTTGAGGGCGTTGGGAAAGGCCTTCACCTCCCGGAGATGAGCAAACTCTTTGTGCTTCAGCACAAACTGCAAGAGAAAGGAGAGCCTGGGAACAGCCGCGTCCCCCTGTGCCACCTGGGCTCTGCTAACACTGGTTCTGCTAAAACCTGGGACTCGGCTGCCTGTGAGCTCGGGGCACAGCACGACTCCATGCAGGAGGGGCACGGCTGATGCTTGGGGCTGTCGTGGGGGTCTCTGACCACGAAGCACGCACGGGCTGGGGCGCAGGAAGCAGGGCGGGCAGTGCAGCATCACCCCAGTGCCCGCAGCGCCGGATGGCTGCAATGCTGGCAGTGATGGTGACCCCCCTCCGCCATCACCCTGCTCAGCCAGCCCCGCGCTCCCAGGGGTCTAAACCGCGCTGCCGCGGCCGGTGCTCACCTCCATGTGCCCGAAGGTCTGCACCAGCGGCACCACCTCCAGCCCCTGCGCTCTCGCCTGGCTCAGCACGGCCCGGACCTCCCCGGGGCTGCGGGAAGAGCGGGAGGTCAGGGTAGGGCCCGTGGTTGGGATCAGGATCGGGGTCCGCCCGTCAGTACCTGTATGCGTGGGGTGCCCGCAGCGGCCCCAGCGGCCCCGCATACGGGAAGGTGTCCTCATACTCCAGCAGCAGTCCGGTGGCGCCCAGGGAGCGAAGCAGCGGCAGCACCTGAGGGGCGGGAGGGGACAGCGGCGGGTGGGGTGGTGCCAGGCCGGGCCGGGCTCCCCGAGCCCCACCGCCGGCTCCCGCCTCACCTCCACCAGGTACCCTGCGCGGGGCGCGGCGCCCTTCATGTCCAGGTGCACCAGGCGCCGCGGCCCGCCCGCCGCCATGCCCTCCGCATGCCGCTGCTCCGCCCTCGATTGCTTCGGACTGCGCGCTTGCCGTTGGACGCGGCACAGCCGGTCCGCATCGATTGCTTTGGCCTGCCGCCGCGGTACGCTGGTACAAAGCGCACGGCAGCGGCTTTCTGGCCCGGTTCCGGTGTTCCGGCGCTCCGGCGCTGTCCGGTTGCTGCCGGTCCCTTCGCTGCTTCTGGTGTTCTGTTGCCCACTCGTCTGAGACGCTGCTGCTCGGCGGCCGATTGCTTTCCCCTGGCAGGCGGGGGAGTGCCGAACGCATCGCTCTGTGCCGACGGGCACTATGGCTCCGCAGCGGCGGGCCGCGCCGCGGGGTCCCGAGAGCGGGGGGACGGTGGCTGGGCCGGGCCGCGGAGGCCGCCGCCGCCACAGCAGGTACGGGGGGGACCGACCGCGTGGCTGTGGCGGGCAGCTCCAACCTGCAGGGGTGCGGCAGGGCGCGGGGCCGGTGGCTGAGGGGAGCGGCCTGTGGCAGCGCCGCCGGCCCCGGCGGGAGGGTGGCTGTAGGCTGTGGGCGCGCAGGGCGGGTGGTTCTGAACATCTGCGTGCGCTCGGGGTGCCGGGTCAGTCGGGTGTCGGTCCTCCCCTTCCATGGAATCCTGGAATCAACCACGTTGGAAAAGCCCTTTCAGCTCATCCAGTCCAACCCTTACCCCAGCCCTGCCAAGGCCACCCATGGCATTGAGGCCTCGTCTCCACGCTGTGTGAACATCTGCGGGCACGGTGACTGCAGCCCTGCCCTGGGCAGCCTGTTCCAATGCCTGAGCACCCTCTGGGGCAGGAGTTGTTCCTCATCTCTATCTAAACCTGCCCTGGTGCAGCTTGAGGCCGTTTCCTCGTCCCATCCCTTGTTCCTTGGGAGCAGAGCCCAGCCCTTCCTGGCTCCATCCTCCTGTCAGGCAGTTGTAGGCAGTGATAAGGTCCCCCCTGAGCCTTCTCTTCTCCAGACTGAACGCCCCAGGTCCCTCAGCCCTTCCCCATCACCCTTGTGCTCCAGGCCCTGCACCAGTTCCATTGCCCTTCTCTGGCCCCACTCCAGCACCTGAATGGCTTTCTTGGAGCGAGGGGCCCAGAACTGAACATTTATTCGAGGTGTGACCTTCCCAGTGCTGAACACAGGGGTATCGTAGTGGGTGGCTGGAGTGGTCCATCAGGCTCTGGAGTGGGTCTGTTGCTTATGTGGAGCTGTCCTTGTTTCCCTCCCCAGTGCCAAGAGGAGCCGAGGCCAGCAGGACTCACGGTGGAGGTGGCTGAGGGCCCTGTTCCTCCTTGCCTCTGCTGCCATCGGTGCCCTCCTGAGCTGGAGGTACCTGGGTGCTGAGGATGGAGTCACTGAGGTGCTGGCCCATCGCCGAGAGACCCTGCAGGACAAGTTCATCGAGATCCCCTGCTCCGAGGACTATGACAGCCACAAGAGATTTGAAGGTATTTGGATAGGACTGTCTGAAGTGGGATGAAGCAGTTTCCATAGGACCTTAGCTGCTGTTTGATGTCTGTTAAACCAGATTAACAGTGCAAACCCCCTCTGTTCCTGCCAGACACCTGCTTGCTGTGTGTATTGTTTAGATCCCTAAGTGTTCAGGCTTCTTGGGCCATCCCAGGAGTTGCTGCTTCTGAGGTTTTTCTGTCATTCCTATGTAATTCCTTTCTGAAAATGCTTTGCTTGGGTTCTGTGAAACAAATCTTTCGCTCAATCTGTTTCGAGTGTCTTTTCATATTCTCCTGATTCCTGTAATAGGTCTGTGGATGAGATTGTGGGTAAATGCCATACAGAGTATGGAATAGAACTGAGTTAGGCTATTGTCTGTGCTGCTATCATGTGGTAGTGGCACAAATGGCAGCTTCTAATACACTTGTTTTGAGATATGTAACAGTGTAGTAGGTTTTGATGCTGCTTGCAAAGTGCTTCTCTCTCTTTCAGCTGAGCCCGTTTTCTGTCAAATTGGTATTTATATTCTCTGGCACTTATTTCTGTAGAGTGTTGATATTGGATCTTTGAGAGGAATGCAAGGGTTTCATCTTCTCTGATGAAGAGCAGTAGGAGTCTAGGTCGCATTTTGCATAGTTGACCTAGGCTGATGCTCTATCTGTTTTGCCTGGAAAGAGGAACAAATGTGTTCTCTATTCTTGTGATGTTTTGGGGAGCAAGCTCTGCAAATACGAACTGCAAGGTGAAGTGTGACCTCTCTTGGCTTTGTTTGGGAACGATTGACATGGCTGGTGTCAACCTTATAGAAGCAAAAGCACGTCGTCTTGTGAGAGTTTGTGTTCTGGCTTTCTAATTAGATGTTTGCTTTCTACTGCATATTAGCTAATGTAAAAACATCTACTAAAACCCACATAGCATGTGTTCCCTTCTACTGTGCTTTCAGAAAGAGATCAGTGATATTAGAAACGTGTGAGCATCTGTTTGAAGTAGTTAATTGAAGCCGTGATAAACTTTGCTCTGGCTTTTTACTTCTCGTCTCCTGCTCGGTGTCCACAAGAGGGCGGTGATGAGCTGCTGAGCCTCCTGTTCTGCCAAAGCTGAGCTCTTTGCTCCACGTGTGTTACTGAAGGCTTGGTGGGGCAGTAAATGTGGATTACGGCTTTCTGCCAAACCGGATTCAGCCCCGGAGCTTTAGTCACTGTGGAAATAACTTCCTCTCACTCAATAGCTTTTCATTCTCTGTCTTTGCTCTGGCTTGACATCCACAGCTGGTGGCTCTGTATCAGAAGGAGGCACATTCCTGTCATCACTTGGTGCCTGATGCTCAGCTGTGAAGTTTCCACAGTTAAGATGAGCTTTTTATTTATGCACCTGTCTGCTTCAAACTGAACTGCTACAGCTGAGCTTCTAGTGTGCTTCAAATGATACGATAGTTGGTGTCACAGAACAGTGGGTTTATTTCCATAGCACTCCCTGCCAGTAGACATGCTTCATACAGAAAGAAGTGTAATTTTTCAGAGGACAAGTGCCTAACTTATTTGCAGAAGGTGTTCTGTGAGCACAGTCTCATCTGCATTCTGAGCCCTGTGATCACATCTTGGCCTTTTCTGCAGCTTTGAGACATGGTTAACTACTTAAACCTACTGTGGCAATTAGTGTGTCTGATGCAACTGCTGTGTAGTCTCTTATGTGCTGATTTATTGTGTCAGTGTGCAAAGCATCCATGATCACTGCCCAGGAGACAGTTTCTTTTCCAGAGACTAGATTGGTGGATGTGGAAAGCAGAGAAGTATGTGAGCAGTGGAGGAAAAGGTCTAGCATCTGGACGTTGGTGTGGTTATGGGGATGGCATCTGATAAATCTTTGCCCCCCTCATACCCTGCTTTGAAGCAGACAGCATTAGGAGAACATCATGATGAGGCTTTTTACTTCTGTGAATCATGCTGGGAGCATGTGGTTCTTGGCCAAGTACCACTTTAAGTAGAAGACAAAGCTGCAGTTAAGGCACTTGGATCACTGTGTTACATTCTGTTTCCTGTGTACTGAACAGGAGACAGATGGCTGAGGCAGTCACAGCTTCCAGCACCCAATTAAACTTGAATGCATGCAAAAATAACAGCCAGAGAGGGACCAATGTGGGTTCCTAGAATTAAAAAAAACCTTCCCAAACATTTTGTTGGTAAACATAAGATCCACTCAAAGATTTGTGATTTAGCTCAATCATAAATCACATAATGTCCTCCACACTCTACCCAATGTTCTGTTGGGTATAAAGATGTCACAGTTACAACAAGCTCAGTTTGGATATTGGCAGTTTACTTTTTTATAGTGAAATGTCACTGGGGGATTGGAATGAATTACCTGTGTTGTAACCCACTTGGTTTCCTGACCTTGATCTGTGTTTAAACGCTCTGCTTGGCGTGGGTGCCTTTGACTCAATTTAAGCATCTATCAAACAAGGGACTCTTCCCAAGCAAGGAAACAGTGTATGTATTTGATAGGTTGCTGGTGCTCCTCACCTTTTCACCCACACTCTTGCTCATTGCTTCTTTCTTCTTGAAACTGGTGTAAATGGAGGGCTTTGCAGCACACCTGAGCAGAGCCAAGGTATATCCAGTAAGAAGGAGCAGAAATTCCTACAAAGCACTTATGCTGTGTCAGGATTTCTCTTGCTGTCAGTCTGTGGTCATGGTTATCGTAATTGCTTTCCATCAGAGCAGGTGAATGCTTTTGACTTGCATGGGTGAACTGATTGATTTCTTTTCATGAGTTTCCCCCCACCCTTTTGTGTTCTGATGAGCAAATAATCCTTGAAGAGGAGCTCAGTTCAGCATCAATAAGGGTATTGGCAGATGCCAGGGAATGCACTCATCCCAAGTCTTCTGTGGCTTTGCATCTCTTTATGGATCTTCCCTAGTAAAGTACCAAGTGTGACATCCTAAGGTCTGTGGTGGCTCAGTATTGATCTTATTTCTTCTTGCCTGAAGGCCCGTGGACCAGTCTTCTAATTTCATGAGAAGTTTCATATGTTCTTCACCTGAAACGTGCTGCTGGCTTTTTCCATGAGCTTTTAAAATTTCATGTTAGGTGTCTTAGCCATTAATTTTAGGAGGCTTTCTTGTCATATGTCCAAGCTGTGTGCTTCAAGACACTTCTGAGTGAAGTTTCATATAAAAAGCCTCTCTTCAAGGTATATTTGTATGGACACCCCATACAGAATGTTGTCTGCTTCCATATGTATTTGGGAAGGGAAGGGGTTGAGCAGATCTGAATATACCGCTTTTATTCTCTTGGCAGTGTGGTTAGAATGTTCAAATTCACTGCTTCTTCCAAGTTAACATTGCTTTTCCAGTGGACAAATACAGTGGTTCTTAGTGCCATATTATCTAGCTTGACGTGATAGATATGCAAAGGAACACCAGTAAATCAGTTGTAACCCCAAAGTTTGTAATGAATTTGTAAAGGTTTTTAGCAGACTTAAGGCTTACAAGAATTATTTTCAGATCAACAGGAAAAGGAGTTTGTCTTTAAAGGCAGAAGTTGTACATTTTGCTTAACCAGAGCGCTGGAAGTGCTGAGTCATGTGTGGCAGCCACATCTCCAGGGCTGTAATGCTTCGTGTGGTGGGATTTATTCCTTTTAGATCACCTCCATTCTGTTGAATTTCAGTATGGATGCAGCAGGAAATAACCTGTCAGCTTATTTGGTGTAATTCCCATGAATTACACTCATTAGTCATGGTAGGTAAAGTGACGTAGCTTAGGTGAGCCCTGGGGACTTGAATCCATGTGGAATCACCAGTGACATTGGCTGGTTTGTCTTCTCTTAATTGCGTGCAGAGCACATCACAGTGAAGATGTAACTTTCTTGTAGTTTAAGTGATGTGAAATATTGTGAGTGCACCAGCGTCCCTTCTGAATGCTGTGAATTTCAAAGGGGAGCAGGACAACATTAGGGAGTTGGTTGGAGCCTTGTCTGAAAGATGTTTCTTTTCTCTCCCCTCTTTGTGTTCCAGGGTGCACGCCTAGGAAGTGTGGAAGAGGTGTGACCGATGCAGTGATTACCAGGGAAGAAGCTGAAAGGATCCGTAGGTAATTTTTCTTTTAGCTCTGCGGACTTTTAGGAGCATTTTACTGACGGTGCCAGTGTTTAAGGTGTAGCACAGAGCATGTTAGCTGAAGGAGGAGGTTAAAACAGGTAGTATTCTTTTAAAGTGATTTTTTTCTGGTTTTGCTGTAGTGGAGGCAGTTCTCTTCCATAGAGTCTGCCTCTATGGAGCTCTGTGGGACATGAGTGTTGTAGAGAAGGAAAGAAAGCCAATTAAGTATGTTTTAA
The DNA here is from genome assembly GCF_033783945.1 of Neopsephotus bourkii. Lineage (NCBI taxonomy): Eukaryota > Metazoa > Chordata > Aves > Psittaciformes > Psittacidae > Neopsephotus > Neopsephotus bourkii. The sequence goes on from NW_026902223.1 coordinate 8,513,313, forward strand.
AGGATTTTCACTTGGCCTTCTGTTCCATTTGGCCTTTAAAACCAGAACACCATAAACCTCCTTTCAGCTAGTTTCTGGGTAATTATGAGCTGGTGCTGACCATGGAGTGCTTTATGAACATCAAGCGGTGAGTTTTAATCAAACCGTAGGGGACCCTGTGAAATTATGCACTTAGAAAAGTTACCAGCTTTCTTGAGTGTGATTTGCATTTGATAATCATGTCAGTGGGGAATATCACTGTCATGCTGAAAGTGGTATGCAGCTTGCTTAAGTGCTTTGCTCCCTAGTTGGGCTGACCACTCTGAGTTCAAATTCAGTTGGAATCCTGACTTTTTGGATACAGGTTATTTGCATTGTCCAGGTATATTTGCCCTGCTGCTAAGAATCAAGATATGGGGGTGTTTTTATGCTTAATCTTACTTGGCCAAAATGAATTTGAAAGACTGGGGGTGTGTTAGGGACTTATGGAAAGGGGCTACAAGCTCAGATACTTTATTTCATAATAGGCTGCAAGATTCAGTTTCCAATAAATAACAGCTTCTCTTAACTCATTTGGGTTACCTGATGCGTCAGATACCACTTACTGAAGTTACATGTTGTAAATAATGACATTAAAGCACAAAGTGATCAGACTTCAGTTCTCATCTGAGGTTATTGTTTCGCCTGCAGAATAGCAGAGAGGGGACTGTCCTTGGGAGGATCTGATGGAGGGGTGAGCAGTGTCCTGTTACTTTTTACATTCTTTTACTGTGAAGGCAAGGTTATAAATCATTCTGGGGGCTGAAGGAGGTGGAGAATTTTTCCTTACATTCAGATTTGGGGAAAAAACATTTGCTTGGGAAGTTATTTTATCTCCCATTAATACTTCTGCTAGCAGTGTAATCATGACTTCTGCAATAACAGCTGAGATTTCATATTACTCAGTTTTGCTGTTTCTGGTGCCTCTCTTGATCTGGTTTTCTCCTCCATCTGGAAACAGTTGCTACAGCAGAACTGCACAAGTCTGACTTCTGAAACTAAACTGCACTGGTTCATAGCATCGTGTGAAAATTGGTTTTGTGTAGTGACAAAAAATGCTGTGCAATATCCTCAGACAACCCTGAGTAATACTCTTTAAAGAGAAGTGGATTTGGTTTCATTTTTAATGAGCATGCTTACTCTCATTTCTTTCCCCTGTCTTTGTTCTTAGGATGTCTTTGTGCGTGAACAGACCTTTTCTTGAGTATTTGTGAACACATCAACTTCCTCAGGCCCCTGCTGAGTTAGGGAATGTATTAGGAGGAAGTTTTTCTTTGAAACCAAAGATTTTTGTCATTGTTGTGATTGCTGGAAAATGATAACTGAGAAACTTAAGCAGTGTTGTCCCTCTACAATATACTTAGAATCCTCTGTTCAGTTCTGTCAGAATCCCTTAGATGATCCCTGTTCAGTTCTGTGGTTGCATAATTTGCTGCTTGGCCTATATTACTGTGCCTGTGGGGACCTGCAGCTTAACTCCTGTCATTAGTGTTGTCAAATGGGTTTCCTATCCTGTTCTTTTGGGACCTACCTGTGATTTTGCATTAGACTTCCACAAAGAGGGATTAGAAGGGCAGTGCATAACACAGACCTTTATGGATTTGGACCACAGAAAGCTAACATCCAGCTGGGGATCAGGGAACTGGGGATACTGAGGCAGAGAAAGCTTGAAAGAGGCATGAAGTGAGGTAAATATCATTTTGGAAGCATCATTGTGAGTGGGTTTTTTTGTTTTGTCGTTTTTTTTAAGGGGAGGGAAATGAGAGAGGGGAGGAAGATTCTGTTGCTCCAATAAAATAAGTTTCTTAAGAAATCCAATGTCCATTGAGATGTCTGGGCTCTCATCCAAGTCTTCTCACATTGCTCAGCATCAGTAAATGTGAGGAAGTCATTGCATGCTGTTAGTCCTCAGGGAGGGGTCCAAGAAGAAAGTTGTGTGATAGTGCATTGAGACCTTACCCAGTGTATAAATACTGAAAGATGCTAAAAACAAGGCTGGCCAGTGGTCCAGGAGGGCTTGCTTATGGGAAGCCTTTGAATACAGTTTCTTCACCTAGTTTCTTTCATGCCTCTTTCTCCCTGTTGTTGTCATGTTTCTTTTTTGATGTGCATGCTTGTATTCCCAATGTCATGGTATGTTTCCAGTAGTGCATCTTGACTCCCAGATATCATTAAATACTGTTAGATGTGTGCTGATGATGTAGAGATTAAACTTTCTTTCTTCGTTTGAGCCTTTTATCTTTTCAAATCTCTTATCTACATAACATACAAAATGCTTCAAGTCTTACTTCACCTAGCTGCTTTGCCTGTATGCCGCTCAAGCGTCAAGCCTGTTGGATGGGGTCTGGCTGGTTGCTTTAAATTTCTTTGGCTTTAGAGTGTTTGGATAATTCCATGCAGTTATGTCTGTTGTTCTAAGACTGATCTTTTTCCTTAAAAATTCCTTAAATAACTCCTTGTTTGTGTTTTTTAATTCTTTCTTTAGCCCCTTTTATCTCTCCACTATTCCAGATAAAACTTCTTTAGATTTCTGTTAAGGTGCACGCTGCTTTTTTACTCTTTCTGATTTCCTCTTCACCCCTTTGTAAGCAACACTTCTGATCTCTCCCCCTATCTGTTACACTTCTTTTGAATTCACAGAAGTGGATTTGTGTTTGTGCTGGATATAATTTATTAAAGACCTAAACCTGCAGTTTGTGACTGTCAATTTTCTCCTCTTTTTGTTTGCTACCCTTCCTCGGAGCAGTGAAGTATAGCACAAAAACTCCTTTCCTTTTCCATCCTTTTGTTTTGAGGCAGTTCCTGCAAACATCTGAATTATTGAAACCTCCCAGGAGTCATGTCCCAGTTGTCTTGCTGAGCTTGCCTCTGCTCTTCTTTTTTAATTACACCTAGATTTACTTGTACTCACACAGGGAGTGAGGCTGGAAGAGGCTGTTGTAATCTTCTAGTCTGACTTTAAACAGAAGCCATACAGGAGCATCTTCTCCACCAGAATGCTGCTTTCCCTTGTATGCCTCTGTAAAATGGTTTTATACTCTGCAATCCAAGTTCTGTGAATGAAGAACATCAGTTCTCATGATGTTTGCACTAGCTTAGGTTTCTTAAAGATAATGACATCTCCTTTTCCAACCTACATGATTCTAAGATTCTTTCCCTGCCTAATACTTACTCACTATCCTTGCTTGCATTGTCGCTTTGGTAATGACTCATTCGGTCACATTTTTATAGGTGCTGCCGTCATAACATCTCTCTAGTGTAAATGAAACTCTTCAGTATCATCAGACCATTTGGCATTTATTTAGAAGCCCCAGAAAAGAAGCCCCTTGTTGCAGCCAGTCAGCAGCAGTCTCTTTCCTGTGTTGCAGCAAAACTGGCAGGAGTAGCCACCTAAACCTCCCTTTTGCAAGGGAAAATAGAAGTTCTGAATCACTAGGTGAAGCAAACAACCTGTATGGCTGTACTGCCAAGCAAAGGCTTCTGGTGTGGGCCCACTGACCCATGCATAGAAGAGTGGTTCTGCAGACCATATCCCTCCTTGTTCCGCTTTCAGTCCTCCCAGCCAACCTCTGAAGTCCTCAAAATGCTTTCAGCTCTGTGGTTTCTTTTTCCAGCAAGAAGATAAAGCATCTGCCTAATACTTGTCTTACCTCATACCTCTACTACAGACTGCAGAGTTTTCTTCCTTCTTGATTAGTCTCCTGATAGCACTTGGCGATGTCTTTCACTTTCCTTACAGCAGTGTGTTGGTGTGATTATCTAGACCTAACTCTAGGAAGCTGGAGAGGGATTTCAAGGTGGGGTTGTTTCGAAGGCCTCTCTAAGGCTGCCTTGCAGTGAGAGTAAGTTTGCTGCTGCTCAGCAGTTGGTGGCCATGTGGAACCTCCATTGCTCTTCCCTCTTAGTGTGTGAATGTTCCCGCAGGAGGAGTGGGAAGGTTTGGGGTGCTACCAGCTCCTCTACACAAACAGAAATAAGTTTTTGTGTTCTTCTCTTTTGGGCAGTTTCTGCTGTTTTCTGTAAAAGTATCACTTAAAACTTTTTAAGGGTGGAGGAATTGCTGTAGAAGTGAATATATGTTTAATGGTTACCAGTGTCTTTTAGTGAGGATCAAAGGGCAGGGCCTGTCAAGCTTTGAAAGTTTGGGAAATTGCTCCTTCCTGCCATATGCTGAGGAGTCATGGTTAGTTGCATGTTCCTCTGGAATTGTGAGGAGTGAGCGGGGAATGTGGGACTACAATACTGAGAGTCCACAAGAACATACATTTGTGTTTGAGTTGTTTTTTGAATCAAGTTCAATTTACTTTATATAGAAGTTCTTTAAACAAGCCTCTTGGAAACAGGTGTTCGGGTATGTCTGTTTGCAGCATTCCTGCCATCTTCCTATAACCTGGATAGAGCTTTCAGCCTGGGACCACTCACCTAAATTGCAGGCTGACCTTTGTCCAGAGGGCTGAACTTGAAGTAACAGTGTTGACTCAGCTTCCCACTAAGGTGTTTTTCCCAGTGTAGGAAATAATGCTGCAAATGTTTAATGTTCTGAAATGGCAGAGGCCAAAAGAAATGTTTCAGTTTCTTTTCAAGGCGGCTGTTAAATAGCTCTGTGCTCATGCCTAATCAGGTCCTTGTCTGTTTGACATTCACTTGTTTCCCCTGCCTGAAACAACCCTTAAGAATATTCTTTCTTTTTCAGATTCTCTTGCCAGTATTCATGTGGCTTTTCTAGTCTTACATCTCGGTTACTGTCTTTAAAGCTGTGAATACTTCTTGAGGGGTGTCTCTTATTGATTCATTTGGTTATTTTGCATCTTTGCAACTGTAATCACCTGAAGCTTGAGAAGCGAGAAGAAATGTGTGTGCTTGGGAAGCACGTTGAAAGTATTTGAAAGGCAATTTGGTTTTAGATTAAATTCATCTTTTCAGGTGTCCTGTTACTTCTCTGTGTAATCTACTTCAGCGTGATCACAAGTATGGATTTGAAGCTACCTGGGAGCAGTTAACTGCTTCTAGCTGTAGCTTAGGCAATTGCATAGAGCCAGAAAGCAATAAATGAACATTTTGCTGCTGAATCTTGAGTCAAGCTTATTCAAGAACTGCCCTTGCAGGAGTGTGAGAACTTGTTTCCTTCACAGTCCTCTGAAGCTTTTGGAGAACTGTGGGAAGAGGGGGTCTGAAAAGCTCATGCTATGTTCATTTGAATAGCTCATAGAATCATAGAATAGTTAGGGTTGGAAAGGACCTTCAGATCATCCAGTTCCAACCCCCCTGCCATGGGCAGGGACACCTCACACTAAACCAGGGTACCCAAGGCTTCGTCCAGCCTGGCCTTGAACACTGCCAGGGATGGAGCATTCACAGCCTCCCTGGGCAACCCATTCCAGTGCCTCACCACCCTCACAGGAAAGAACATCCCCCTTATATCCAATCTAAACTTCCCCTGTTCAAGTTTGAACCCGTTACCCCTTGTCCTGTCACTGCAGTCCCTAATGAAGAGTCCCTCCCCAGCATCCCTATAGGCCCCCTTCAGATACTGGAAGGCTGCTATGAGGTCTCCAGGCAGCCTTCTCCAGGCTGAACAGCCCCAACTTTCTCAGCCTCTCTTCATATGGGAGTTGCTCCAGCCCCTGATCATCCTCGTGGCCTCCTCTGGACTTGTTCCAACAGCTCCATGTCCTTTTTATGCTGAGGACACCAGAACTACCATTACCTTGCATTTTTTCAAAGGGGTAGATGGAATTGTTTGGGTAGGCTTATTAAAAGCAAGTTATTATATCCCTTTCAGGAGGAAACATTAGTGGAGTTCCGATTTACCTCTGAAGCTCAATTGAGCCTGCAGCAATTTTCTTTTACTGAGAGATTCTCATGAGTGTCTTCTTCCACCATGATCCAGAGGAGGTGGGACAAAAGTGCTTTGAGACTAAGGGAGAGCATAAGCTGTGTTGCTAGCCCAGCACTGCAGCTCTCACATGCCTCTGGACTCATGATTTGCTTCTGCTCATTCACCAGCCTGTCTGAATTTGGGTATAGAGACAAAGTGGCTTCAAACAGTGCTGTTCCAACCATGCCCAGAAATTCCTGTTGCTGGTAAGATGGAAGGTATCATTCTTTCCAGGCGGCATACCTTCTGGTATTATTACTGTTTGGATTTTGTTACAATAATGGGAATGGTATGTCATGCATCAAGGAATGCCAAAATCCAAGATGAGTGTGTTTGCCCGGATATTGTATATCAAAGATGTCATTACTTTGGTGCTGGTCAAGTTAATTAACTGTTGCTACTTGATATTTCCAGTATAAATAAATAAGCCAGCTATTAGGCAGTCATATTTTTAAGCACTGGTTAAGTGAAGCAAAACAAACATGTATTTTGTGGACAGCAAGGGACATGCAAAAGTGTACTTGACTTGATTTAGAGAGAGGATTTAGAGACCTGAGAGGTAGCTTTCCCTCTTGGCAAATCTGAATACTAATCTCTTTAGCTTGGTCTGGAGCTCAGCAGAAGTGTTTAGCTTGAATTGGATGAGGGAATAGATTGAATTTTCATCTGTAAAAACTTTTCACTCTTTGGTTTTCTTTTACAGTGGTTTAGAAATTGAGGCGAAGAAGTTTGGCTCTAGTAAGCCTCAGAATTATAATTGTTCTTTTAAACAGACTTTTATGTCCGTATTAAATCTGAGAAGTATACAGGAACTCCTGGTGAAGGAGTTTTAATAACAAATGTTGGGCAAGATAAATATTGGTGCTGCTATTTGAGTGCCTCACAAATATTGGAAAATTAGTCATCTTTGTGTGGAAGGGAAATGTCTTCAAGGAGGGATCTTGGAACACAGTGCCTTCCTCCTAGCCCATGGAGGAGGGCTTTGGCACTTCTCCATCAGATCTGAATCTCAGGAGTAGAGGTTCTATGCTTTTTTCATAGTACGTTAATATTTTATGCACTTATAGCAAGCTGCAGGAGGTTTTGTAATTGTACAGTAAGCTTTAGGATGTGAATCTGGATGCTAGAAGCTAATATTTTTACTTGGGAGGCTGTGAAAAGTGAGAACCAGCTTGGGACAGTTATTGAAGGTCATAGTTAAATAATGATACAACCTTTTCATGCTCATTTGTCCTGTTTTCTTGTTTCTTTTCCCAGGCCTCAATTCTGGACTTGCACTCCGGAGCTCTTTCCCTGGGGAAGCATTTTGTTAATCTGTACAGGTAAAGGGGGCTGTGGCTTGCTGCCTCTTGTTACCCTGCACCTTCAGTGCTCATTGCCTTTCCATGTTTCTCAAACCCTGTGGGCTGGAATTAGAAATGACAGACTGCAGGAGCTGGGTAGAGTCACCACAGTTTCCGTGACCGTTTATAGTGCTTCTGTGGCAGGGAAACTGATCTTGTGTTGAAGTGGGCTCTTTGAGAGCTGCCATTACCTTTCTTTTCAGGGTTCTTACACCAGTAAATAATAGTACTTTTTCACATTTATAGTCTGGTTTGTCAGCAGTGGAAGAAATCAAGTAGCTTGAACCCTTAAATTTGAATCCAAGTGCTTATTTCATGGTGTGGGCAGACTCTTCTCATGTCTGGGGTATTCCATTAACAGTTGCTGCCTCTTGATCCTTAAATCTTTTAGCATTTAATCATTTAGCAATGCTTTGGTGTGTTATGCTCAGAAGCATTTGTAGAATTCTTTTGTGTTGCTTTTTCACTTCCTGATTGTGGGTAAAGCACAGTTGGGGGTGAGAATGCCTCTTGGTGCTGCTCAGGCACTCTTGATTCAGCAACTCCTCTTTCAGACTTGTTTAATTTTTCAGGTACTTTGGGGACAAAATTCAAGACATCTTCACAGAAGAGGATTTTGCATTATATCGGTAAAGCTTTCCAATAGCTGCTGGATGAACCACAGAATGTAGCGTTATTTCTTGTGTGCATTGCAGGTTGGGAGGGGATTATCCTTTGGATTCAGATGTCCAATTGGTTCTGCAGCTCAAAATGTCTGTGAATTAGGATGCCTTGGGGAAAATAAGTAGAAAGGCCTTTGGTGACTCCCTGATCAATAACATTGGCTGCTTTAAGTTTAGCTGCATGACAATGTCAGGACAGTATTTATGGTGTAAATGTAATCAGAACAATGGCAGCATCACACCTTTTTGTTTCTGTGTAGGAGGTTGATGCCAGCCCTGCAAGCAAGGAGAGTTGCTGCATCTCAGTTTTGTGCTTATTTACTGGAACATTAATAGCTGGGATGTAAAATCCTTTAGCATTGACTCCTATTTCACACATATTATCCAAGAGGTGTTGTGTTAGATGACAGACAATCCCATGCTATTACCGCGTTAGGAGCTTGTGGGGTTTTTTGGATGAAGTGTAGCAAAACATTAAAAATGGTAAAGCGGGGAGTGGAAGGACTTCAAATTACTGATGTTCTGGCTAGAGGAGCAGAGCATACTTTCCCTGTAAGAAGCCAGAATATGAAATGGCTCTATAATGTGATAGCTTTAGCATCTGATGCTTCTCGCTTTCCTGTGGACCTGCTCATATACTTAACAAAGACGACAAACGTAATGAGTTTCTTGTGTCTGTGAAGCTGCGTGGCCAAAGTTTAAGTACAAGCATTCTTCATTAACGAGACATAGTAAATCTTTAGTTATGTGTTTCAGTTGCTTTCTCAGAATTTAAAATATACTTGGCTTGAACGTTTTAACTCTTTTGGCCTTTTCCCTTTGCCTTTGGGAAGGAATATGACCTCCCTCTAGTGGTGGAAGTACTATGAAGTTGCCAAAATAGGTTTATTCATTTCATTAGTATAGTAATTTTATTTGTCTTAGAATATGAACCAATTAAAGCTTTTTTTCCATTCAACAACTATTTTTTAGATGCTGTCATCTTTATAGATGAACTACATTTAAACTGTTCACTTCTGCCCCAAAAAATCACAGAATCATGGACTGGTTTGGGTTGGAGGGGACCTTAACGCTCATCTGGTTCCAGCTCCCAGCCACAGGCAGGGACACCTTCCACTAGAGCAGGTTGCAAGCTGCTTTCTTGATTATTATTGAGCTTTGACTGCATAAAGACAATGTAGATACTGTCTAACCCAAATAGTGGAGAGTATTTTAAAGGTAGTAATTATTTTGCTTTCCTTTCTGTAGAAGATCAAAGAATGTGTAGAAATACCATGGCTGTATGGAAGCAGTGTCTTCCTAAAGAGTATTTGTTTCATATGAATAGAAACATTCAGCTTTTCAACAGTTTTTATGGATTTCTGATCCTTATTCTGGGAGATGAGACAGCTGCTAGGGAATATCAATATTCCATTAGTATTTCATGCCAATATAGGAGGCATTTTGGTCTGCTGGATACAAATCTAATACAAAATGTGTTATTAAATGCTTCTTTTCGTATTAACGGCAGTGCTTTAACATGGGCTGTAGGACCTTATGTCCTTAAGGAATGATTTTATGCTGTTCTTGGGAGCGTTTATCTTCATTACGTTCAGTTACCTACCAAGGTCAGTTTAAAAATATACTCTTGAGAGGCCTAAAGGAATGTAACTCATGTCTAAGTATTACTGATTTCAACCATAACACATCTGAGCAGACATTCTGAGCCAGGAGGCTGGTTTCTAAATGGTCTCTGTCAAAATTACATTGCCTCAGAATTGGTTATGGTTTCTAGGATGATGGTTTAACCACCATCTGCCAAGCATATTACAGCAATTCCTCTTGTTTCATGTAATAGATGCATCTTTATCCTGAAGAGAGACCTTTAAATCCGACGCTTGGTCCAAGGGTTGTGACTTTAGCAGAAAATGGCACTGTCAAAGATTTACTCTGAATATCTTACAAATTGAAGGGGAGCTACAGAAATAGCAGAGGAAGGAGCTGATAGTTTGCCTTTCTCTTTTTATTTCTTCTTCATGTGTGAAGTTCTTCATGTTTTCTGTTGAAACTTTCTGGCTGTAGAAGAACGTTGCATTGTCTGCTTCTGCTGCCTTTAGGGCTTGTCATTGGGAACAGCACGGAGATGCTGGCAGCTGAGCTAGAGAAGCTGTACAGTTCTGCAAAGCTTTGGGTGTTCCTGTCACTGTACTTGAACTGTGCTTTGTGGTGGCTCCTAACTGCATCTATGGGCTTGGCAGGCTTGTATCTCACAGAAACTTCTCTGTGGCACTTGTAATTTTGCTTGGTCATTTACGCTGCTGCTTCTACATTGATCTGGCAACTCTGCAGTCTAATGAGCACCTTTTGTCTTAAGCTCTATGTTCCTTAGACTTCTAGCTACTTCACTGGCTTTTTTTTCCCCCTCCTCACTCTGAATCCAAGTGGATTTCAGTAACTGCTTTTATGGGATGTGGTCATATGCTCTGTTCAGAGCTGTCTGTTCTGCCTTTCCCTGAGTCTGCCCTGTGCATTTTAATATTATCCAGTGACTCAGTGAGAAATTCTGGAGGGGATTATTATTTTACTTGTATTGTTGACTGGGTGCTGTACCTGTGTGTTTATTGCCATAGCAGAGGTCTGTTTAATGCATCTGATCAGAGCCAGGGTATGGCCAAAGCAATCTGAATAATAGAATAGTTGCTGTATTCATGAAAATAAATGCTTGCAATCTCCAGCAGAAACAAGTATTTGTAATAGAGCTCTTCCAAGAGTTTCTGATAGATGGATGACATGAAGTAAAGAGTATGATGAATGACTGGGCCAGGATCAAGAAGGGGGGGAGGCTCCTGCCCAAGGCTCCTGCTGCTTCTGAATGCATGAGAAGTGGTTGAGGGAACAATGTGGCTCTTGCTCTATCAGATCCAAGCTGGCTCATTCCTTCCTTCCTTGCTAGCACCTTCTAAGCTGAAGTTTGGCTTATCTTGTCATATGATTTACACACGAAGTACAGAGTGTTTGTCCTGAAGAATTTTACCAATAGACTGTATTGGCTGTGTCTGGAATACTAAGGGAGGGAAAGAAGAACTTGCAGTCATGATACTGATAATGTTGAGATGGCCAGGTCAGTGGAAAGCAGGCTATACAGAAGTTTTTAGGCTTTGAGAACAGCTATGTGCTGTATTTGGCATACCCTGGGCACAGAATGAGCTGGAGTACAGATGTGTGTGTTCAGATACATGCTTCACAGGATTTTAGGGAACTCTTTGATCTCTAAAAGAAGTCATTCCTTTGTTTTACTGCAAGGTAAACATTTAATTGCCATGTATAGTGTTTAATTTGCTGTTGGAGAGAAGCAGATGAGATACCTTATGGAGTTTGAAGCAGAGGTCATGTTTGGGCTGACGAGTTTGTCAACCTGTTGATGACTCCTGTAGTGGGGTGAATGTGACAATGTGGATTGAAGGGCAACAAAGATTATCACAAAGCACCCTGCAAAACGTACCTCCTGCAGCACACAGGCACCTTTGCCTTCGGCATCAAACTGGTTAGTGGACGTTCTTGTTATCTCAGCTACAAGCTAAGATTTCCTTGTTGTTACGATAGTGCAAGGCACTGTTGGAGGTGTATCAGATGACAGTTTTATGTATCAGAATAGTATTTCATGCTGAAAAATCAAGAGCATCAATGGGATGTGAATTCAGTCTTGACTATTTCTTTTCAGTCCCTACCATTTTTCTTTAGAAAGGGCTTTTTTTATGAGCAGAGTCTGTTGGAAAGGGGTTCTGTTTCCCGTGACCAGTACGTGAGTTTCGGTTACTTTGCTTGTTTTTTCCATGTTAGATTTGGAGTTCATTGAAATTAATAAATTGCTTCCTACTCACTTCAGGGCCTAATCCAGCACATGCTGAAAACATTATTTGGTTATTCCCCAGCTCCCACAAATATGCTTGAGAGCACTGAAGGCAAAGTGAAAGATTAAGTGTCCTCTTCCCCTCAGTCTTAACTCTGAATTACTTTGCAGTCTGCACATCAAGTAAAGTTACTTTTGCTTATTTTCAGCTTCTTGTTATAGGCAAGTTAACCCCTCTTGCTCTTTGAGCTCTGATGTGAATGGTCAGTATTATTTACCTGTGGATCTCTTTCTTGAAGGAAAGCTATGAACTTGCTCTCTGGTTGTGTGATGCGATGGTGTCTGTATTATATGTTACTACAGCTTTAAGGGCAAAGGATAAATACCTGTTTTCTGAAGCCTAGTCCAAGATCCATTACAATCAGTGGGTCTTTTTTATAGTTCACCATTTGTTTTGTTGAATGGCAAATTATTTGTGTGCATAAAATTCATGTTAGTCTGCTACGTATGCCATCATTGTCCTGATTGTTCTTGGGTGATGCTGTGATACGCAGGGTGCCAGCTCACAGGGAAGGAAAAGGCAGGAGCACACAAGTCAACTGAAGAAGTCCAAGGCTGGCAGCTCTCTTCACTTCATGCACTTGAAGAAGCTCCTGGGATTAAAAGTAATACTTGAAGTCAGTAGCACACAGGGACATAAGAGGCCAGCAGTATGCTTACACTCCCCAAACCAGCTGCCTGGGTCTGCTAAAGGCAGCTGCTTCCACAAAGACCAGATGGCACCTACAGTCACACCTTCAGACCTGTCACCTCACTGCTTCTTTACTCTTAGTCACTAATTCCCCTGCCTGCTGACAAATCCTATTTTCTCTTTGTGTCATACTTAAATTGCTGAGTTTATTTTCCTTTTCTTTTGATAAGCCATTGGCTGGTCCAAACCAGGTAGCTGTTCTATTGCTGTTTTGTCTATCAGGAAGAGTTTAGTAGAGCTTTGCTTCCTGCTTGGTTTGTAAAACATTCCGTCTTGGCTAAAGCCATTGCACGTAAGCCTCAAAGAGGAGTGGAGCTTCAGCAGAGCCTTATAAACATCAGACAGCAGATCCTATTAGAAAGGTTGTAAAAGTGGGAATGGAATGAGCCTGAAAGAGGAAGCAGCACTGCTTAGAGAGCAATACAACTACTGGAGCTTTAAAGGTATGTCTAATTGCTTCAGAGTAGATCTGTTCCAGCTGGCTGTGGCTACTGGCCGCCTGCTGTCAGAGCCAGGGAATGGGCTGTTTCAGTATTTGTGGGGTAGGCTGTTAATTCTTGTGTTGGTTATTCAGAGTGGCAGCTGCTCCCAATTCCTGAAGTGAAATGAATAATTACTCTTCATGCTTTTTGGGAAATGTAAGGCAGCCTCTGCTGAAGGCCTGCTTAGAAAGAGACGAGACAGGAAGATCAGGCTCCCACAGGCATGAGAAGCACCTGCAGATCCTTTCCTAATGTCAAGTTTCCAAACTTACACTATATACCTCTCAACTTGAAACCTCAGTTCATGCAGCCATGTCAGTACCTGAAAATCTCTGCTCTGACTTCATTTGATGGTTTTGATACCTCACATGTAAAATAGCTTGAACTGACTCCGAAAGCTTAGACCCCTGAATGTGTAGAGTGTGAGAGGTTAAAAATGAAACCTGTACATTGTCTTCTTTTTGTATTTGGTGAGGGACAGGATGTGAACAAAAGGTTTTGGATTGGTTTAGTACTTGTGGAGTTAGTTTTATAAGAGGTGACTTTCACAGCCTAGCACTGCACGTCTGGGTTTCATATTGTCATTTCTTGCAGGCACTGTGTAAGTTCCCTACAGAGATACTTGGGAAAAGCTTCCTTAACCATTACATTGAATCTCAGTAGTACCCACTGGAGAAGTCTGATGCTGAAAAGGCACAAAACTGCTAATGTAATTCCATGTGCAACTCCTGAAGTGTGTTTACTCAGACTATCTCATTTGTATGCTGCTTTTGAAGCACTTGGGAGGAAGGCTAATACAATAGCTAAGAATGTGTAGAAATTGGGAGAAAACAATATAAAGATTTTAAGCACAGAGGATTACATCTTAAAGAAACACCCAATGTTTTCCTTTCATCTCACTGTGTTACTGCATTCTTTGCTGGTTTTTCAATTTCCTCAAAGCTAAATACAACCTGTATGTATTTTTTGGTGGGATTTGTCAGTGTTATTACTCAGTAATCACAAATCCTTTCTCTTTAAAAGTGCTGTTGGCTCAACTAAGGCTGGCAGATCTAGATGGTCCTGTTCTAGCCCTGTATGAACCAGTAGCTGTCCTGAAGGATGGATGCTGCTGTACAAGCCGTTCTGTATAGTAATGCATGTGTGATTGTCTTCTATTTTCATACTCTTAAAAACAAAACTAATCCTGTTCTGCTTTTCCTGTCTCATAAGAAACACAGGAATAGGTAGGGTAGAAGTGGTTTGTCTGAATCCTTGAAAATAGCTGGGAAAGACACCTTGCATTAAGTTTTAAGGAAAACCTGGTTGACACCAATGCATATGTTGACAGAGAACCCCAAGTTTCATGGTGCTAGGGACTTCCTCAGTCAGTGTTAAAATAGCTGAAGGGTCTTCAGAAACAGCCCTTTATGAAAATACAGCTTTCTAGTTATCTGCTTTGGGTTAAAATGTATATGTGAGAGACTTTAATCTTTTCTTGTTGAGAATTAGAAAAACTAAAACCAACCCCAACCCAACACACTCTTTTTTCTTTTTTTTGTTTTGATGTCATAGATCTCCTTTATTTAAGGCAAAAGGAGAGTGTGGGTGTATGTTCCCCATGGTTTATTAGCTGAGGAAGAAGCTTAGCTCTGAAGGAGCAGTAACAGTGAAGAATGCAGGAGCAAGAGAGGTGTCACTTAGCATGCTGTGTTGTGTTCTTTGCAGAGATGTGAGACAGAGAATTCAACAAAGGATTGCTCAGGCGTTTGGTATCAACTCTTCTTCCATGTACCTGACTAAGCCAACTTTCTTCTCAAGGATAAACAACACAGAAGCCAAGACAACACACGATGAATACTGGCACCCACACGTTGACAAGGTAAGTAGGAAGCTGAGATGGGATGCAAATGTGTTCTGTTGTTACTAAATCATTTTGAAGCAGTTTTATATTAAACAATAAAACATGTTTGGAAGCTGGTGCTTGTAAGAAATCTTTTGGGGGATGAACTTAATGGAAGGGTGAGTTTCAGAAACATAGGCCATTATATTCCTTTTTATTTTCTCTAAGTTAGCTCTGCTAGATTTACTAAACTGGGTGAATGACTACCTGAGATTCTCTTTTGTCAGAAACATTGATTAAATTGACTGTACCTACAGGGTGTTTCAGTTCCATCAAACCTGTGTTTCCAGTTAAGAGATTGCTCTTTCAGCCAGCTCTAGTAGGATCTATTTTAAAGTGGTCAGGCTGTTGCTGTTGTTGATCTGAGCCTCTTGATAAGTTCTTAACACTAGTGTTTCAGTTCTTTGTGAATGCGTACATTAATGGGGTATGATACCCTCTTTCAGTAATTTAATATTTCATTGTTCTTAGAATGGAGGAGTGGTGACTTCCTTTTAATTCAGTCTTCTATCCATAAAGCTCATAGCTTAATACTATTGGTACTGAGTTTATTTCTGAAGTTAACGGGGTTCAGAGGTTCTGTGCAGCACAGCAGAGTACAAACTAACAATGGAGAAATGGAATCAAAGAAACAAAAATCCCCACACCAGGATACCCACATTTCACATCTTCAGGATTGAAACATTTGAGTCACTGCAGAGTCACGGATCATCAACGATGCAAACAAATAAAAGCTAACCCATCAAAATCTTAAGTAATGCTTCAGTGCTGGAGTCTGTATGTGGGCAGGGTGCCTTGAAATCTATGACCCGAAACATCTAGGATGAAAAATTGGAGAAATATTCCTTGCCTCTAAAATATTTCCTGGAAAAAATCACTTTGAGGGCAGTATCAGGTCTGTTGTTGCTCAGTACATTAGTGTAAGCTCCTGCGCCCTTTCTTGTCATACAGGCAGAAGCAGCTTAAACACTGTCACTGTGGTGACAGTGATAATCAATACAGCCACTGTTTGAGAGCAGATAATGCAGGGTGGAATTTGCAGTCACTGATATAACAAAGAGGTGACCAGCTTCTGGATGCTGCTTGTTTAAAAAGCCATGATTAACAATTGAAGTGGACCTGGGACCAGAGGTAGTAGGGATGGTTTTGAGGTGCAGATGATTTTCATAGAATCATAGAATGGGTTGGGTTGGAAAGGACCCTAAAATCATCTCATTCCAACCCACCAAGACCTGTAGGGGTACCTCACCCAAGGCTCTGTCCTACCTGGCCTTGAACACTGCCAGGGATGGAGCATCTTGCCCTCTACTCTGAACCAAGTGTAAATACTGGGAAGCTGAAGAAAGATCAGTAAACTCAACATGTTAGACGTTTTGCCAGTTTTTGTGATGTAACACTACTTACCCTTTCCCCTTGGAATCGAACAAACTGCTTTATGTGTTCCTGCATAATAATAAGGTGAAAGTTGTTCCTAGAAGACTTCAGAGTTTTCTCCCCTCACCCTTTCCAAAAGAAAGGTAAAAATAAGCCTTTGAAGAAAGAATCTGATACATTTTTTGCTTCAAAGTCTGATGCTGTCGGTTCCAAGATGCAGGCTTCTTGAAGCACATGAACACCCCTTGCTTTTTTCTGTATATTGCTGAGTCCATTGCAGTTATATTTCTCAATCTGAATTTTCTTGGTTTGGAAGATTTTAACTGCATAATGGAGCAGCACAGATCTATCGTGTCTGTATAAGGCTTTGCTTTTTTTTTTTTCTTCCCTAAAACTTATTTGTGTTTTAGTTCCATAGGAATGGAAACCCTGAAATCATCCAAGTGACTCATTTAATCTTGTTGAATTTATAAGCATCTAAATCAAAGAGTGTTGGCTGAAGATGTGGAGTTTCATCCTGGATGGAATTTGTTTGGAGCTGAGCTTTTCAAATGTCTGATTTATAATGGAATTGCTGTTGCATGCTCAACTCTGACAGAAGTATAGTCTTAGAATGTTCTCTAATAGAAGTGATGTGGGACTTCAAGATATCTGCAGTCCCCTGCCTGGGCAAGGATCCTGTCATCCTTCACAGAATTGTCAGGATCATGTGCCATAAGATCAGTTTTGGGTTTTATTGTATTTCCTTCTTTTTTAGCCTGAACTTGTCAGTTTATAGCTATTTTTTCCCCTTCTCCCAGCTCCATCTGCATGTATTTATAGGCAGCAGTCATGTCCCTTATCAGCCTTTCTTTCTCTTAAGCTGAACAGGCCAAACCTTCAAATCTCTCTACCTGTGATGTGTTCTCCATCTTCCAAACCTTTCTCCCAGCCCTCCCTCCTCTGGTTGTTGAGGCTGATAGCAGTTGCTATCTATTCTAGCAGACTTTTCACTCTTTTTCTTCCCCTCATGTTGTTAGGCATTTAATGGAATACATAGAAGTATCTTCTGCCTGAGGACAGCATTGTCTTTAAAATCTGAGGAAGCTTATTCTTGTGTGTGCTCAAACCTTTTTTGGCTCACCTACAGCCCCTCATAATTGAGTCACGCTCTTTGGTGGCTTACACTGTCTACTAAATAGTACCAATATGTGGAAGACTGAAAGTGGCATTGAGGCTGTTTTTGTGATTATCTGCACAGAGAAAGGTAGAAGCTCACAGGAGGAGCAGTTTTGACTCATTTCTGGAAGGTACCATGCTAGACCTATGCAGATTGGAAAGTGAATACATGTTTATGTTTTCTTCTGCAGTGAAAAGCAGAGGCTGCTGTCCTGCATGTTTTTCTCAGTAACTACAAGCCCAGTGTATATTCCTACAACTGTGTAGTTGCATATAGATTGCATCCCTCAAAAACCCAAGGGTGTTGTACTGCAAAATATTCCTGGCTAATTCTGACAAACAGCTGTATTTATAATAATAGTCTTTAAAGAAGTATTGTATAAATATTGTGAACATCTACCATTAAATATTAGCTATGTTTGACTTAATTGGGTAAAGGGTGCTCAAAAAGAGCACGCTAAACTGTATGAAGTATCAGACTGAATGAAAATGCCTGCATTTTTTCCAGTTGAATTCTTCCTAAGCAGCTATAGAGGGCTGATTTGTTGCGGTGTGCCTGTATGGCTGTTTTTAATGATGGCTTTTTTCACAGTTTGAACTCTGGTTCAATTATTAACCTTTCTGGCACTGGAAATCATTACCAGGGTAATGAATACATTTGAAATGTGTAGGGGACTTCTAGCATTTGAAATAATTGAGTATAATTTAGTACCTCCTTTTCATTGTGTTACATTTCTCAGGCTTGGCTACCTTCTGAGGTAGTAATGAACAAGAACAGGAACAGAAAAGCCATTTTCCAGAGCGTACTTGGTTCCCAAATTAGTTCTCTGTACAAGTCAGATGTGTTTGGTATGGCCACAATGGTTTGTAGTCAGCTCGTGAATGTTCAGAATTGATGCAGCCACCTAGCAGAGGATGGAGAGGGCACTGACAGAGCAAAGAATGCTGCACCACTCGAGTTCATAAAAGTGGTTGTAATGCATTAGACTTGCAAGTATGAATTGAATAAACTTCACTTTGCTACTGCATTCACTGGCTGGAAGACTTAAACTGACTGGAAGTTTTATCGTCACATCAGTGAGTGAAAATAGCTCTGCAAAGCTGATCATGAGGAGGGCTGTAGGATGGCTGTTTTGAGGTGCTGCAGCACCACATGCTCATTACTTCCCATTTATTGCCTTATATTGCTTCTAAGGTATGGGCAAATATGGGGAGGAGGGGATCACCAAAAGGTTTCTCTCATTCTTGTGATTCAAACTGTGCAGCACAGCATGTCACCACATTTGGCTTTTTTCCTTTAAGCCCTTATGGTCAACATAATAAACTGAGTAAGAATGAAAATGTCTTCCTGTCCCATCTGCTGCTGTGTTCTCTTTAGTCATTGCCCTTACGGAGTAAGAAGTACAACTGCTGTTGAGCCAAAATGTAACTGGCACTAATGAATGTAACTTACCATTGAAAATATTTAGGAAACTTCTAAGTTTGGAAGTAGCACCTACCTCTAACAGTCACCAGGTCAGTCAAAACAGTCTGCCAGTGCTGTGTGTTTGTGCAGTACTACCATGCTGCACATTTCAGTGTTAGTGTAATGCAGAACTTGAGCTGTTATGCACTGTAAAGAAGTTGGAGAATGCAGCCATTGCTTTCTAAGTATATTTGTAATCGTTGGTGACATGTAGATATGGAAATATGTTCAGAATCAGTTAAACTCAGTGTTAAATATTTATATAGCTTCACTCTGATCAGTAAAATATAGTGTTTCTTTTTGCCATCTTCAACATGCATATTGAGCAAAAATAATACTTTAAAAGGAAGGAAAATCCCCTTGTTATACTTAAAAATGGGGTGTTTGGTCTGTAGGTTGAAAAGAAGCAGAGACTTTGGAAGTCACATTTGAAGGTTTTCAAACCAAACCTATAGGGGAAAGAGTAGAAGTTCCTCCAACAAATGTGTGCTTATTTGGGAGGTCTGATTCACTGTTACCATGAAGCTCCTGCATGGTAGGTGGTGAAAGAGTAAAAGGTGAGGTTTTCAGGAACCTATAACCATGAGTAGTTAGTGGGTGGAATCAATTACTCAAAGGCTGTTCTTGGGGCTCATTAACCTTACGATGAAATGTATCTTCAAATAGTATAAAGCCCTTCTGGGTTTCTTGCTTCAATGCAGAGGTGTAGCTTTTGACCCTGGTTGGTTTTTTGCTAACCTCAGTGGACTTATGGTAGAAATTAATAGGAGCACTTTAATTATGGAAGCTAATAATGGAAATAATGAACACAACATGCTAGTCTTGTATGCAGTATGTGTGTAAATTTGAGAGACTAATAAGCGTAACTTCTGGAAAAGCATGTTCTCATCTTTCAGACCTTTTACCAAGTATGTGAAAAATGGAAAATTAGAAAACCCCATCATATCCATCTGTTTAATTATTTGTGCTTTGCAGAGATGAGTAGAATTTGGTAACTCTTGGCAATGTCGTCTTCTCCTAGGTAACTTACGGCTCTTTTGACTATACTTCACTGCTCTATCTCTCTGACTACAGTGAAGACTTTGGTGGTGGCCGATTTGTCTTCATGGATGCAGGTTCCAACAAGACCGTAGAGCCCCAAGCAGGTGAGAGTCTTGGTTTGCCTGCACTGAGGCAGGCCAGAGAGTGCCAGTTACTAACTGGGTGGGCTGGTGGATGTACTGGGGCTTGGTTTCGAATAATACAACATTTTGTCTTCAGTTTGATGACACAAAGTAAAGCTTAAAAAAGGTTAAAGCGTGGCCATGGTTTGAAATATCTGGAGTTAAACCACACCAAGTGACTTCCTTCAAAGCTGCAGGGCTTACAACTGCGATCCAGTTATGACAGCTTAGCAGGTCACTGTGTCAAGAGCAAAGATAACTGTCTGACTACAGCAAACCCAAAAGAAAGCCATTTAGAAGGGCTTGACATTCCTTTGCTGTTCGTGGTGGGGCTTAGCAACCTGTGGTTGCTGTGGGTTTAATGTGAAGATGATCGATTACTATAGCTCTATTAACCTGCAGTAACATGAACCATGGTAACTTGATTATAACCAAGTCCAACTCAGCTTTCAGTAGGTCCGACAGGGATGAGTGTTCTGGTGGCTGATAGCTTTTGTAGCTTAAGAAAACAAGAAAATAAAGGAGAAAAAAAGCAAAAAGCCTTGAAGGGTGATTTAAGATTTATTTTTAATAAGTGGCTTATTTGAAACTTGAATTACTTTGGGGCAGTATGCCTAGAAAGAAATACCTTAGCCTCAGCTCACTGTCTGGTAGGTGAGGTCTGAGCTTACAGCAGTGTAACCTTTTACAATGCAAGATCGATCACACTTCTGCAAGGGGGGGGAAGAAAACCCAGGCCAACTTGATATTCCTGCTGTGTTCTGTCTTCGTTTTTGTTGTTTTTGTTAAAAGAGAAAAAGATGGAAATTTACTCATTTAAAGACAGCCTCAGTAATTGTCTGCTGACAGGCATCACCCCAAGCAGAACTGACTTCTGACTATTGCTGCCTGCAAATGGGGGTGGGTTTTGTTTTAACTTAAGGATAAAGTGATCCACCTAGCAGCAGTAATGCTGGTTGAGGTATTATTTCCAGATGCAGTTCTAAGATGAATATGTTTTTGTAGCTGTAGAAATCCTAGTCAAATTCCAAGTAATTGGGAGGACGCCTGGCACAGGGCAGGGGCACTCACTCCCATTCTGTATGCTGTGTGCCTCTGACTTGATATCAGGAAGTCCACAACTGTGAAATTGCTTCCACACAGCCCCATCTGGTTCATCTGCAGGCTCTGCTGCAAGGTGTTTGCTTTTGATGATGTTTCTGGGGAGGAAGGGAGAGCAGGTGAAGTACAGAAGGATTTTTAGCAGCACTTAGGTTTGACCAGTCCCTATTATAGGCTGCTCTGTTGCTGGTAGAAAGTGCCACAGAAGTGGTTAAACACTTTAAAGCAGTGCAAAGTTGGTAGGGAATGGCCTTTGAAAGATCAGGTGTGCTACATGTATACAACAGAGCAGTTTAATATGAGTTGCACCTTTCTAACACCCTCCTCGACCCAAACACAGTTGTCAGGGATCCCATGGTTGTGTCACTGCCTATGGTGTGCTCCAAATAACTATCAGCATCCTCTGAGCAAAGGAGCAAAGCTGTAGGAGTGAAGCACAATGAGAAGGCAGTTGCACTTAGTTTTTGTCTTGCTAATAAAATGTGGCTTGGGAGAGAAGGTGAAGGAGGGAATGACCCCAGGGTGTTTTCTGTCGCTGATACAAGCTGATGTATTTTCTATGTTCAGAATGTTCCTTTGCAGCGTGTTTTCTCTCCTGCCTTCTGTGTTCTTTTTTGTTTGGGTTGTTTTGCTTTATGCTTTGTGCTTGTCAGTCCAGCCCAGCTTTCAAAACCGTGTCTTGGCAAGCTGTTATTTCTCATTTAGGAGATTCAGGTGTTTTTAGAGATGTCTGTCATAATTGCTAGTTTGGTTTTAGTGTTTGACATCCAATTTACCTTCTCTGTATTGCTAATTGCATTTCAGTGCTAAAACCTGGCACTTACTGTCTGAAAGTCTGCATTTTGGGAGCCTGGTGCTGTGCACTAAAATGAGCACATCTCTTTTTCTGTGAGCAGGAATCTGTTAGTGTCAGGCTTGACAGTAGGGAACAGAAAGGCGTTGTTACTGACGCAGCAGGGCAGAAAAGCAGGGATTTGAAGTTCAAAACAAGACAATTTAAAATAAACCACTGGGATTTCCTGTGTTTGGGAATGCTGCCTGTGCAGGTCCCACTGCTGCTTCCAGTGCTTTCCCAGCACTTACTGTTTAAGTATCTGTCTTAGCCAGACAGTTAGGGACAGGGAGAACTGTTTTGTAATAAGTGGAGCTTGATTTAAAACGCTTATCACTTCTCTGAGTATACATCACTTGTGGATTGTGTAAGAAGCCTAAGACCCAATTCTCACTTATTTGAGTGACTCTCAGTCTGATTTGTTGCATGGTCTATAATACTGGCTAGTTCAACTATTAACAAACAGCTCTAGCTTTAAGAATGATGATTTATTAACCTAGAGGCTCTTGAGGTTTGTTTTTCCTTTATAATGGACATGAACAAGTCACCACAGTGGTGCCAATTCACATGTACAGACCTTTGGCTAATTCATAACCAAATGTGACATTAAGGAACTCATCTTTCTTGTGTCCTGATGGCCTTCAGAAGTATATATGTGTCTTTTGACTGAAGTCAGGACCTCTGCCTGCTGCAAGAAACTCACTGTACCGTGAACAAGAGAATTCTTAGTGCCAAGTGTAATACTATTTTGAACAGAAAACTTTCTTTTTGGACAAAGAAACAGTTCTAAAGTAGTATCTGCTGCTTCTAAATGTCTGGGCAAACTCTAGTTCCAAAATTGACGTACTGGCATTTTTTTTTCCATCCCTTGTACCAGGGTAGCTCTGTTTAAGAGACTTAAGGAAACAGAACAACGTTTAGAATGAGGTACTTCAAAATGAAACCCACACCCTTTCAACATTACTTTTCCTTTGCTGGCCTGAGACCTGTTTTAGGAATCTTCAATAGATAGAGGAGGATTAAGAGTAAATGGCAGACAGCGAGGCATTCCTTTTTCAGTGCTAAAATAAGTGTACTTCCTGCTGCTACTAAAGCTGTTGGTGTCACTCATATTTGAAACTTCCTAGTTTTGGAGAGTCTTGTGTCAGCTTGGGGACAGGTGATATTGGACAGATCAGACTTCACTTAACATAAAGTTTAGGTGAAACTTTGCCGTTGGAATGGATTCTCAGTACCAGTTGTCATCCTTATTTGCATGAGCATTCTTGTTTTTAAGGTCAGCTTTGCACTCATCTTCAACTCACAAGGAAGTTTGTTTTTCATGTAAGTTGTTTATATACAAGGGTAGAAGGGAAAGTTGCAATCACTTCTGTGTGTTAGTGGGAGAAAGTAATCTACGTCACAAGATGAGTGATGTGCATTGGTGAGTGAAATGTGACTCTTCCTTGAATATCAAACTTAGCACAGTTTCACAGCTGTCAGAAGTGTGTGCTTCTCATAAACTGTAAAAATACTTGAGGTGAGGGTTTAAGCTATTTGGGAACGTGTGAAGTCGGATTATTCTTCATTTAGAATAGGAAAAAAGTGTATGCTCAAAGCCTGAGCCATTAGTTGTTCTGTCTGGGTAAGGAAAAGCATACATTAAGGCAGCATACATAGCTGGCTTGTAGTGCAGAAATGGGCTTCCAGGTGTGTATATGTGTGTGTGCACTTACTGAGAAATGTAGCTTTATTGCAGTGTTAGACATCACAGGACTCTAGAGTAGGTGCAGTACCCTAAGGTAAGTGGTGGTTCTTTTCATATCTTGTATTGTGCATGTATAAAACATGTTTGGAGGAATTCACTACTAAAAGCTGAGGAAATGCAGCAGTGACAGCGCAATGAAATCAAAAGCAAGACTTTCAGATTTGGAAGTCACACAACATTAACACAAGGTGTGAAAACTGTTTAAAGCATATATTTAGTAATCCATCTTGTATTGTGAAACAGTGGACTTTTCTTCTTCTCCACTGAGAAGAGATAGCCTGATCTTTGCATTTGATCTGCATCATCCAGATTCTGTCTAGATTGTGATAATCTCTTGGTATTCCTAGCTTTAGTTTTGTTCCAGCCAGTGAAACGGGAGCACAGCTTGGTGTTAAAGCAGTAACAACTGGAAGTCGAGAGTGGTATTTTAAAATCCACAGGAGTAGCTGTCAGTCCTGAATGGATGGATGAATGAATGAACAGAGCTGACATTAGCAGCTGCAGCAACAGCCAGCTATGTGAAGTTCATGGTTGTGGGACAGTGATTCCTGGTTTGTAATGCTAACCACAAATTGCACCTGAGAGAAATGGTAGAAAGAGGAGGGTCTGTTGCAATTGTGATAGAAATATGTAGAAAATAGCTCAATTGCTCCTCACTGCTTTGTAGAACTCTGAAGGTGTTTTTGCTTTCTGTCTTATTTTTGATGGGAGAGTGTCTGCCAGGCTCTGGTTTTGTAATCCAATGGTGCTTGATGGCAGATTTCTGTGGCATTAAATGAAATTATATTTTAATTGGACCCATAAAGCTAGGTACCTGGGAGATGCAGGTTGGAGCTGCACTTAACATGGTGCTTACATGAATTGCACCATACAGAATACACTGTCTTGTTGGGGGGCTCTGTTACTGAGGGTAGTAATGGCCACATTGCGCTAGCTGGACCACTGGAAGGATTGAGGAGTGTTGGGGGTACAGAGAGAGCTAAACGTGTTACAGCACTGTCAGTGTTGAGAATTGGCATCTAAGCCTTTATCCCCAGTATAAAATACTTCTAAATGGACATATGTAGTGTGGAACTTGTGCTTTGCTTGCTGCACAGGACTTTGTTATACATATGCAGGCCAATATTTCATGATATTGGGGCTGAAGGTTTAAAGAGGGAGCAGAGAAAAATCAGCTTCAACCAGTTACTTGATGAAATTCAGGTAATGTAACAGATAAAGTAAAACAAAATACCAGATTAACTGCAGGTTCAGCTGTGTTACACCTTACAGTTCAGTGATGATGTTTCATTTATTGGTTCCTAAGCTTTGTGAGTGTTAACATCGCACACCACAGGGTGCTATCATGAAGTCTTTCTCCTCAAAGGCCATTCTTTGAATAAGAAATGAGCAGCAGAAGTTACCAGTGTGTTTATGCTTTAGTGATTTACTCAACGTGAGGATGAATTCCTTCTCTATCAGAATCCAAAACCTGGAACTTGGAACCCAGGCAGTTTGATTACAGCTCTATTAAACACGCCATCTTCAGCAAGGTCAAGAAAAATCAAACAGATGATCCAGAGGAATTTCACCTGATTGGAATTGCAATGCTTTGTTCTTAGACAGGAAGCTTTTATAGGAGT
Source organism: Neopsephotus bourkii (assembly GCF_033783945.1). Taxonomy (NCBI): domain Eukaryota; kingdom Metazoa; phylum Chordata; class Aves; order Psittaciformes; family Psittacidae; genus Neopsephotus; species Neopsephotus bourkii. Next base: position 8,538,620 of record NW_026902223.1, read on the forward strand.
CTGGTTTAGAAACCTTTCTTTAGAAACTTCTAGAGCTTCCGAGAGTGCTCTGAGGTGGGAGAACAGAGCAGACTTGGCTGTCTTGGTTGGGCGAGGTTGAACACTGATGGGGAGAACTGGAAGGCAAGCGCTGAGGTGATCTCCTTGTTATTCCCTTGGCTGTAGGGAGAAGTGGAAGGCCTTGATGGGACTCGGTAACTGTGATTTGGGGAGAGCAGAGCTGTACTGCTTTCACTTCTAAATACTTCACTAGGTTGTCACACCTTCAGGTACAATGTACAGAGCAGAAGCTTCTGTTCTTTTGGGCAACCAGCTCTGCTGATAGGAGAGGAGCAGGCAGGGGTTCTGTTGAAGACTGAAAATGCCCTTGTGCTTTTAGTAGGAAAGAATTGAGGTCACTTACTTTCTTTAAAAACTGATTTGGAAGATTTCAGTCCAGGTGCTTCTGGATTTCAAATAAAAGCAAGTCATTTGAAAACTATTGTTAATCCACAAATTAGGAGCTGGCTGTGGGAGAGGGTGGGTCACTGATTCCATTTATAGCAAGTGATTCTCTGTCTAGTAAAGAAATTTGGAAGAGGCTTGTAACTAGGCTTCATTACATACGTGGCTTTTGGCTTGTTTATTTTAGGCCACAGGCTTCTTTATGCCAAGCACAGAAGCACCTATGTAGCAAAATGGTTTAGAGAAGCTTGAGCCCTCTCTTCATTCCAGATCAGGCACTCACAGATGCTATCATTCCATGTTACTTTGGTGGGGTTTAGGTAAGGACTTGCTTGAAGCATTCCTCATTCAACATTTATTTATAAGTAATTGAATAAGTATTGCTGTTATAAGTTTTATTGTGTGATTACAGAAAATATTATCAGATTATTTGCCTAATTATAGGGTGGTTTTTCTTGGATGCTTTCCATGAGAATGAATTAGTAGTTAATCCTTGACAGATGACAAGGATGAGAACACAGTTTTGTTTGTGCAGTTTCCCCGGCAGTGCTTCTGTCTTGGTGTCACTCAGCAGATGAGGTGCAGTTTTTCCTGCTTTCCTGAGTAACATTTAGAGTTGATAAATGTTAAGCAGGCAGTCAAAGCTGTCAGTGCCTAAGATGAAAGATGTTGAATAGATCTGTAGTTCCAAATGAACTGTTCCTGCTTCCCTTTAATCAGGCACACGAGTTGCTTCATTTCCTTGTGAGCAACAGCTCAGTCTTCGCAGTGCCCCCAGCCAGCTGCCATGGATGATGAATGGAGGTGAGACCTCTTACACCCCTTCCAGCGCTGCTTTGTGTCCCTTCCCTGTCAGGGGCATCAGACAGGGGTAGCTTCTCCCTTCCCTGGTCTTCAGCCACAGTTTAAGCAGACCAAGGACAAGCATGAGGGGACAGTTACTGTTGCGTTGCTTGTTTGCTTGCATGATTTCATGTTGGCTGAGACAATCTCTCCTTGATATTCTCGTGACCCAAGGAGTTAACAAGGAAATTTGGCAGTGGATTAAACTAGAAGGGCCAGAAGGATGCTGCAGAGAAAGCAGAAAGGGTAGTCTGATGTGAAGGGTGGGATCATGAAAGCAGCTTGGAATCCAGTGGCAAAATGGGAATGCTGCAAGCAGAAAATGTTTGCCGAAGTTGATATTAACGTGACTGGCCTGTTCCATGTGTCATCAGAGTCATTGAGGCTGGAAAGGACCTCTGGAAGTGATCTGCTTCAGGCCCCCTCATCAAAACCAAGCACAAGAGACATGGGGATAGCAAAATATGTGTGCCTGAGGCATACCTGGGGAAATGTCAGCCTCTAAATGCTGCACTCCTCTATGCTGATGATATGACCCTGAGCAACCTGATGGGACTCAGAAGTTGGATATAATTTAGAAACTGGCCTTGATTTGGGAAAGGGGATAGGACCAGATGACCCCCCAGGGTCTCTTCGAACTGAAGTTATGCAAGGAATTTGCAGTATTAGAGGCACAATAATCTTGTAGTAATTTGTAAGAGCACTGTGGTATGTTAATACTATGGTTCTCAAAGTCCTTCCATGCACTCCCTACATCTTGTTACAGTTTGGTGTCGTGCCTTACTCCTTTTTCTCTTGCCAGAATAAGAACAGCAGAGGATGTTTTTTCTAATACTTGTCAAACAGAACATGCGTTAGCTGCAAAGGATTGTAATGGTGCTTGCTAATTAATTTTCACATTAGCTATGTTAGAATAGGTCAGTACTGCCTTTGTCTGAGAGAAGCAAACAAAGCAGTCTAAGTGGTTTTGCTGAAGCCAGTTACGTGCCCAGGGCATAGTTGTAATTGAAAATTGTTTCCTTGGTATAGTCCTCCAGCCTGTACAGCCCCACAGTGCAGAGGTTACAGAGCAAATTGTAGGCTGCTTTTTATGGAAGTGCAACTGAATGTCAAAATGCAGCACTGATACAATCTCCTGAGAGCCAGCTTTGTGAGAATACTGATGTTTTCACTGTAATATATGCATACATCACTCTTTCCCACCTGTATGCTGCTTCCTGCAGTGGGTATTTTCTGAGTACATCTAAAGGTGCAATATGAATGTGATTAAAACCTGGGAATGCAGAAGTAAAGAGAAGCAAAAGCTCACAATTAACAAACATGTTTCTCTAGTAGTTTGTTGGAGTAATTAAACGGGATATAATTGCTGCATAGTGACACAGCTGTTGCTTTCGCTGCTTGTGAAGTATTAGTCTGGAAAATAAGTGTTACCTCATTTAAATGACATCAAAATTCATAGCAGTGGAGCTTGTAAGTGGCATTTCAGTGTCTTCATAAATAATGATTCCTGTGGATCTGTGCAAAAATGAAGTCTCAAAACGTAAGGAGAATAAGGGGTTACCTCTGATACAATTAAGGTCTTGCTTCCTGTAAGAGGAGCAAAATCTTGCCTGATTTTTCACATCAGAAGCTTGACAGTGTCTTAAGAATTTGAATTATGTCAGTGACACCAAAGACCAGACTCAGTTTTGACGGATGCTGTGGTGCTGAGCTTGCTGCAGGTTCCTTGTCCTAGGTCTCTGTGAGAGGGTCGTGCATTTAAATGGGTTTGCACCTGACTCTTCTGTCCCCAGTACAATTTATTCTGTGTTTATTCTGAGCTTTTAAAACTTGTGTGGGTACCCAAGGGCCACAGAAAGAAGGGACTGAGAAGCAGCTCCACTCATGGTTAACTCTTGACTGCTCTTAGTACAGAAGCAGTGCTGGAGACGTATCCATGAACTAGAAAGGGGAGCAACTTCATGCTAACACTTCCTGAAGTCTGCAAGGAGCAGAAGCTCATCAGCTAAACCTTTAATAGACTAAACCTGTTTTGAAACACGCTTTCTAGCAGTTAATGCTGGAAAGAGAGACAACATGGAAAGGAAGAGAAAATGAGTTGTAATTGTGGGTATTGTCAAATAGAGATCAAAGGCAGGGATTGATTACTTCTGTTCCCGTGGAGTTATGCAGGCAAGCTAATCATTTAGAAAGAAGTTCTTGCTGGTCTTGAGGCTACCACAGATCTTTCTAATTCTTTGGCTTTTTGCTCTCCAAATACAAAAGGCAAGAACAAGTGTGTTTGTGTTGGAGGAACTTCCTCCAGTCTGTTGTGCACTCCTCCATGGAAACTAGGCTGGAGTATAGCTCAATCCTGGTTACTAGAGAACGTGATGGAAATGGTGAAGCCAGTTGGGAACAGGTATAAAGAAGTTGTAAGTATTCGTGGGCAGGAAATAGGAAATACAATCAATAGAAGGGTGTACAAAATGTGAGTTTTACCTAATATGGGGCTGTATGTCTAAGCATTAAAAGTACTAAATGCCTTGGTGTGCTGCACTGATTGCTGTGGTAAGCCCTGTCTGATTGACTTCTTGTGGAATGGGAAATAGAGGTGAAGAAGGAGATGATAGAAAGTATCATGAAACTAAAGAAGCAAGAAAGGAGGTTTTGGCATCTTGCTGTGATAAGGAAGAATGCATCAGAGGCTCACAGTTAGGATGAAATACTTTTCAGACTATAGATTTATCTCCGTGGAGAAAAAATCATTTGGCTTTCATCCTTGGCATCACTTCTAACCCCATGACACCTCCATTCTAATCTTCATTCTTCAGAACATAGCTCAAAGATTGGCTTCATTCTGAAAGCTTTGAAGCATTGACCTCAGAACAGGAGATGATCCCATTGTTGTTTCTTGCTCTCCAAAAGTTCATCCCTTAAGGACCACGCTTTCTCTTTTTTGGTTAGATAATAGACTATAACATTGTATTGAGTGGTAGCTTGCGATGTCCAGAAAGCTTCCACTTTTAGCAGTAAGTGTTCATAAATCAAACTGCAATTATGGGCCGGGAGGTAGTAGTCAAGGTTTCTTTTGTGGGGCAGAAAAGCATGTCGGAAAGAAATCCATGCAGGCAGGTCAGAGTAGGGGAGAAAAGACAGATCTGAGGCCATTGTTCAATGAAAGAAAAGGACAAAGGAAGTGAGATTTAGAATTTTACACACTTTGTCCTGAGCTTTTGTTGCTCAAAAATGTTTCATCAGGAAATGGTAGGTACAGATGTACCTTTATCTGCAATGAATAGTGGCATAGTCATTCTTTAGCACTTGTAGTACAAGGCTTATCTCTTACAAAGCTCAGCATCCACTCTATCAATGTTTTATAGTCTGGAGAGCTTAGGGGAACTTCCCTATGCACATCTTCCTCTCATTCACAAGGAGAAGCCCTGTCACAGCTATCTTAGTTGTGGCAGTGTTTGACACTTTAAGAAGTGCACTTGAAATATTTTGAATGCAAGCTCATAGCTGAAACCTGATCTATGTTACATGTGATCATACCACCTAGCCAATATGGTTCATAGCTTGGAACTTCAGGGGATAAAAGCCTTAATTCGAAATGGATCAAGAAATAGCTAGAGCAAGGGCAGGTTATAACCTTCTGAAGGAACTTTCTTGGTTGTGGCCTCCTTGCTTTCTCGTGGTTATTTAGTCTCTGAAGTGGTTTCCATGTACTGTGTATTGAAGCAGAATTACAAAGGGGTCCAGTTTTGGTGTGTTTGAAGCCTGGGAGCCATCCTACCTGGTAATAGGCCAGCTTAGGTCTCTGGATAATGATATTACCATATCTTTATTGATGCTTTAACCTTTACACTATTCAGAACAGTGTACCATGGAAAGGGTATGCTTTTGCTTGAGAGTTTTGCAAAGGAAGTAGGTTTAAAGGACTTTTTCCTCACTTGAGAAGAATTTATCTTTGGAAACTGATTGCAGGCTTCTTCAATGACTCAGGGACCCCAGGTGACACATAGGACCAGATGCACAAGGAGCTGTGAGACACCATATATATGAAGACATATTTATTAAAGAAAGAAATCAAGACATTTTGTATAGCCCAAAACCTCCAGTTAACTGGCTTCAACCATGCACTGAAACTTGCCTAGCTCTGAATTACTACTGCTAATAACAGGTCAAATAAAACTTGAAAATCAGTTTAAGGCAAAGCTTTTGGTGAGTAGGTGAGGGACTAATAATAATACCTGATTGATGCGAAACATGACACAGGGACTTGCATAAAATCCTTGAGGGTAGCACTGTTCATTCAACACTCACAGGATAGGAACACGTTGTCCGCATTTAGTCTTTCATCCAATAAAGCAGGACACCAAGGTGTAAATGAGCTGTGTATATGAATGAATTTATTAATTATATATATAGCTTTACTCATTACTGATGTGCAGCTGCAGGCAGAGTATGATGTGACTTCTGCTTGGCAGTTATGAACAACTCTGAACTATGAAAGATTAAAAGTGAGCTGGAACAGAATGCGCAAGGGACACAGAGGCTGCTCAGACAGACTTTAGAGATCAGTGGGTAAACTGAGCTCCATAAGGCTGGTCTAGTTTTGTTCAGATCTCCCATATGTGCTGCTTAGGAGGATGCGAGCAAAGCAACTTCTGGATCTTTGGGTCACTTCTAGAAGAGAAAACCGGTTATGTGCCTGGTATCTGTGTCTGCAGGGGAGTTTGTGTAATGGTTGGAATAGTTTTATCACCTTGTTGTGCAAATTTTAAGTAGGCATGTGTTTCATTTTGTCTGACTGCGAACAGGTCTCAGGCAGAGTCTGTCATGTTCCCTATGATAAGCTTTATAGCAACCTGTAATCTCATTTGAACAGTGGAATGAAAGGCCTGAGCGGGGAAATCACACACCATGGGGATGAAACAGGTGTGTGTATGAGTATTACTGGCTTTCTCAGGAGAATTTGAGCAGTCCTACAGAGTTGCATCAGTTCTCAGTTACTTGCTAAACATCAAACTTTTATATTTGCAGAACACTTTAATGATGTGGAAGTGAAGAGGGCTCCATTTTGCTGTTTTATCGGTGGGATGCTAATACATGCCTGCTATCATTATCAAAGTAACTGCATTTCATCTTGATGCCACTTAAGGCCTGGAGAACCCCAAGACAGGATTATGGTCAAAGCTCAGACAGGATGAAAGCAAAGAAATAAGGTCTTGCATCTATAGACCCATTTCCAAGTCAATGTGTTGATGGAGTGGCTGTTTCTAAGGAACAGTAATCTGTCTATGACCAGTACCTAAGTTTCAAACCCGGCCAAATAGTGAGGGATAAGACTGTGCACAAAAAGCTATAGCAAATACATGGTACAGTGCTGAGAAGCTGCCACAGCTGCTTGTAAACCTGCTGAGGGTTTTTTCACTGAAGACTTTTTGGCACCTTCATAGTACTTCTTCCTTCTTTGGTCTAAACTTAGAGCCCAGACTAGAAGGGGAGGAGGGAGGAAATCAACACACTTTGCTGGCAGTCACTAGAGTTGCCTTTTTTAATGTGAGGCAACTAAGAACTGGCTTCAGATATTCTTGGCTTCCTCATGCCTTTTATAAACTATGGGATATGGTGGAATTCTGTCTCCAGCTTTGTGGCACAAAGGATTAATGCGTTTGAAACAGTACATAAAGCTGTCAGGGTGCAGCGTAAGCTCATAACAGTTTGTGATGATTTACAGGCTCTCAGGTAGCTAGGGAACAGCTGGACTGAGCCAACAGCAGAACTGTGTAGAGCTGGTTGCTGAGTGGCAAACTCCATGTCACTGATGAAATACTTTGTCTTTACAGGCCGGGTTTCCTTTTTCACTTCTGGATCTGAGAACCTTCATCGGGTGGAGAAGGTTCACTGGGGCACTCGCTATGCCATCACCATCTCCTTCACTTGCAACCCAGACCATGGCATTGGGGATCCAGTCTTGACGTAATCCCTCTGGGGATGGAACATGAGGTCAAATGGAATGAGAGAAGCCCTGCAAGAGGAGAGGAAAAAGGGACATTACATCTCTTGTAACCTCACATTCAATTAGGTTTTCCCAGCTGCACTAATACATTGTAATACACTTTGTTTTCACATGTCCATTCTCATAGCTATGGCAAACTGTGCCTTAAAGATCATCTTAGATTTGGTGCATTCTGAAGATGGTTTGTCTTCATGTCCTGAAGGCAAAGGCTACGAAGAAGTGGGCTCTTTATTTTTAATTTTTGAATTCTCCATTTAAAGGGTAGAAAACAATCTTCTAGACCATGTCTTGACATGACTCCCATGCTGCTATTTATTTAGTCTCTTCAGTTGCTAAGGTGACTGTAGGAAGCTTGAGCCAAGTTAACAGAGCAAGAGGGGTGTTATTCTTTTGAATGTACCTTCTGCTGATGAATGTGTTCTCCTTAGCATGGGCATTAGTGGGGGATACACCTGTGCTCTGGCTACTGGGACTTATTTGAACTCTTTTATTCCATTACTATAAATATTATTCTGCTGCAAACAGGGACTAATTAATACTAAGTCTGCAGCACAGTTCTCTGGTTGGCCAGAAAGCCTGTTGCTTTTGGATGACAAATGCTTTGTGCTAGGGAATGTCACTGCGACAGATCCTTTTGATCAGGATGCAGCATTCACAATGCATTGCAATTTTGGGGGGTCTTAATGAAAATGATCAGCCTTTGGTTGGAAGCTTGGTGTTGGGATTATTAAAAGGACCACATAACTCTGTACACGAAATAGCTGTTCAAAAGGAGAGCTGGGCAGAGGTAATCAGACAGTCCTGTGGATTTGTGTCAGCATTCATCATTACAGAATTGCCACATAGGGCAGCAGGGCCTGGATGGGGCAGAGCTCAGAAAAGAACTAGTTCTGGTGTGGTTTGCCATAAGCCCTTTCTGACCTCATTGGACTCAATCCTGTAAACCCTGCCTTGCTGCCTGGGAGGCTGGATAACAAAACCATGTGAACCCGTGGGACTGTGGCATGGTGGGGCCTGAGGGAAACTGATGTCCACCTACCCCTTAAATTCATAGAGGCTCAAGCTGGAGCTTGACTGTAAAACATTTTGAATGCATGTATTCATTGGGCCTAAGTGTAATCTGAAGACCAAGTTGAAGGAAATTCAGGTGTTAGTTGTTGACACAACTACAGACCTTGTGTTGTGAAATACTGTGGTTTCTCTTGTCCAAAGCAATGTTTTATCCATTTCAGAAGGTCTCTCAGTAGCTCTTTTTGGACTTCTCTTTTTCAGTTTAGTACAGATTTTTTTCCTGTTAACTAGGACCATTAGCCTGTGGTTTTCCTTGAATAATAAATTACAAGGACTTCAGAGACGAGAGGATGATTGCATTGGAGTACAGATAAAGTAACAAACAGATGTGTAATCTTGTGAACTACCTTGCTTTCTTATTACAAGCAAAGATTGTGCAGCGCAGCACATTGATAAGTAAATGGTAGGAAAACCTAACTTTGTCTCAGTGGAGTTCTGAAGTGGAGCTGTTGATTGGTTTCATTAATAGTCTCTATCATTTCTGTGAAACAACTTGAAAATCTGTGCTTTGCTTAATTTCTTTTATGCATACAGTTTTCTCTTTTTTAATCTACCTTTTCATGAAAATAGTAAATATTGGGGGGATTACACTGAAGACCAGTATGAGGAGGGATGATGACAGGACACTTGGACTTGTTCTCTTGGGAGTGTTCTCATTTGGTACACCAGCAAGATCAGACTGCTGTAATTTCATTTCTTTGTTCTCAAACCTGAAAAAGGCTTCCTTGTCTGTGCTGATGAGGAATAATTGTTAAAATAGCTGGATGATGGAAATAATAAAGGATATTGGGTTCCATATCTAAATACTTGTTTCAAAGCCTGTTAATTCCAAGAAATTTGCATAACACCCAAGTTGTAAGTCTTATGTGAAGGCAGACCAAGAGCACCATGAGTTAAAACTCAATTCCTAATGTTACCTTGAGATTTAGATACAGATAAGTACCTGAAAGCACTGGAATATTCAGATTAAGGGACCTATGTGCATTTAGGTTGGGATTCTCCAGGTCTGATGTTCCAAGACTTACTTCACTGTGCATCCTACTCTGCAACACTGTCACAGAAATTGCTTTGCCATGTGTTAGTTACTGCTGTCTGTCATGTGGGGTTTGGGTTGCACTAAATGAAGATGGCACTTTTGGAGATGCCCTCCATAAACTCACACAGCAATCATGTTAGACCATGGGGGAAATGTCAGCTAACCTCCTGGCTTGTCATCTTCTGAAGACCCTGTCTGTTGCAATGTCTCTCAGACACGGTGCATCTCTTGCTATGTATTGGCTGACATTCAGAAATCAAATCAAGTTAATATTTGTCTTTTGGAGTGTTTAAGCTTCAGTGATGTGTTCAATATGATGACTAAACCTGTCAGATACAATCTGTGGGAGAACTTGTGTGCTGTACCTGTGAAGAGAATTCTTTTGAAGGAGGCATCAAAACTCAAGATGCTGTATGTTTTAGTACCAACTGGGATTCCTTTGTGCTTGAAGCTTCAATATCTGGACTCCTAAAAGCAGTACCTAGCTCCATGAAGAAATTAAACAGCAAATGAGGAAGCACAGTGCAGTCAAAGCCTCCAGCAGGAGAACAGTAATTGCAGAAAGGCTGATGATCCTGGGGCAGAGTGGAATTTGCAGAATTCAATGATCAAGCTTGGTTTAATTGACTGTAGTCAAATACCCTGGGTAACTTTTGATTAAGGGTGCCTCTTCTAAGTTCTTGACAGATAATTCTGCATCTGGAATACTTTAATTTCTGTGGCTCTCAGCCAGGTTCAGCCTGCCGGTGGCTACTGGGAAATGCAGTGCTCTGCTTCTTAGAGCCCTGATTCTGCTGAGGTCAGGATCTGTTCTGTTAAACCAGTGTAAATCTGATGCCAAGCTGCTGCAGACAGGTGCTCTTAATTGAACACACAGAGACAGCAGGATTTGCCTTGATGTTTCCCAGTTGTGTGAGACCCTTTGTAAAGAGAAAGGAGTGCGTGTTCAGTGTGAACCGGGGCAAAGTCCTGACATTAAATTTACAGCCTTGTACCTGAAAGCGTACTTGTTACAAGGATGTGGGAATGGTGATTTGTATTTTGAAAGAAAACCTTTGGTGCTGAAAGGCAAAGCCTGCTTGAGAGACGTCGAAGAGTGAAATGGAAAGTACAGAAGTAAGCCAGAGTTTGAATCCATACTAAGAGGGAGTGAAGCTTCCTGAGGGCTTCTGAGAAATGGTGAGATTTCTGAAACTATCTTACCATTCAAAGCTTTGGGGGAATATTGGGAACCTCTGTAAAATGAACAGGTATGTGGTCAGATGAGGTCTGTAGTGTAAAGCAGCCTCAGTCCTCGACAGGGTAGTCTTCAAGGCTGTAGCACATAATGATGTGCACGTTAAAGTGTAGTGGAAATGTCACTGATAATGACTATGCTGTCAAGAAAATCTGGTTTAGTTTCTGCTGTTGGAATTCTTAGTACATTTGAACTTCCTTATAGGTTTCCTTTCCCTAGTAAATAATGACGACTGTTTTTAACAGAGTTCCTCACATTCCTTCTACCTCTAGATATCCTTACGCAGTGTTTACAAGTGGGGTGGATCTCTCTGATACGTTCACGTGTAGCCTTGTCCAATGTTTTTCTCTTGTCTGGGCTTATTCTAGGAATAAGCCCAGGAACTGCTGCTGGAGGTCAGGGCTCCTTGGAGGGGAAGGGAAATACAAGAGGCCACACTCCTCCCTTTCCCTCCCCCAAGCAGAAAAGAAATCAATCCCAACTCCTGTCTCCTCATTGAGTCTCTTGTGTGGAAATCCAAGCAAACATTCCAAGAGTGGCTGGAGAGTTCTTTCTTTTCTGAACTACAGATGGCTCTGGCATGCATGGAGTGGTTTAGTCATTCAGAAAGGCAGTCTTCTTGGGAAATCAGGCTAGGACAGCTGTTGTAAAGTGCTGGGTAATTCTCTGGTGAGTGCATGATGCTGCCTGTACAATACCATGCAGAACTAGAGCATACTCTGCCTTATCTCTGTGTTTGAAAACCTTAGGAAGCTGAAAGCTAATTTTACATCCTGTTTGCTGAAACCTGCTACTCAGCTCTTTTAATGATCATCAATTTATGCCTAAAGTATCTGTGTAGGCATTTTTTAATCTTCCATGTGAGTGCTGGAGGCTTGTACTGAAGCTTTTCAGGATGGATTGTCCAAAGAAAATAACTGTCCTGTCTCCAAAGTGTACATCTATCTTTCATTATCCTTCATCTCCCCTCAAACCACTTATTTAATCACTCGATTCTGTCCCAGCACGTATAATCTTTACCTGTAGCATATATTGAATAGGGTATGTAAGCCCAGTGCATTATTTATTCATAGGCTGGCTGGAACAGAAAAGGAGTGAGCTTTTCCTTTTTGCCCATGAGGTGTATTAATCTTTAAGAAGAATTTCTAACAGTGCTGGGACTGTCAAATGTTGATCAACTTTTGAGATTTTTTTCTTCAGCATTCATTTTTTCCAAATATTCTTTATTTTGATCCTTTACAGGCATTGTCCATATTTGAAACCAACACCTTTTATTTCAGAGAGACTTCTTTCCATCTTGCCTGATTTCTCATACAGTTGAAATAACAACAAGGTAGGGATCAGTGCTGCCTGCTGTTGAGCATTCTTGCCTTTCATGATGCCTTGTGCATGGTGAGCACTGAATTTTGAAACAGGTCCTAGAGAAACTTACTTTCTTCTTTTGTTCTTTGTCAGTGACTGTTTTGTAGTGATGGTAGAACTGCTCCTTTGTGAACCCTCATTGACTTCAATGGGATGTTGCACATGCAGATCAGGCTACATCACAACAAGAAATGCTTTGCTTGGTTAGGTCTTACTGTGCAATCAATAAAGCAGCCTGGAAGTACCATCTTGTTTGGTTTTGTAAACTCTAGATGCATCCAAACAAAGCAAAACCCTCAAAATACTTAGATTTACAGCTGGATAATCTTGAGGCTGCCCAAGCAATCTGGACAGATTGAGTCTATGAGCTGCCAGGTCAGATATATTGTTAATAATGAACTTCACCAAGACCTTCACTGGAGACTTCAAGCTGATGACTTGGTGTAGATGCACTGAAGGAGTATGTACCTGAAACCATAGTGCCTCTTCTTGAAGGAAACAGTTTATTTGTAGAGAAAAGCTGAGATTTATGGAGCATTCCTGTTACTCGCTTCTGGAAATTTCTTGGAATAGGCCTCCAGTGTTCAGAAAGTTCATTTTAGAAACTGATATCCTTCCCATTCTTTTGTTAACTCCACCACCACTTAAAGCCAACGAGGGCACTAAGGCATGATTTTTCTGGACAGACACCTTGAGAATTTGTCTCTTCCTTGTTCCTCAGTTTCTACAATTGCATTAAGCTGTATGTGCAGGTGCCTGCACACTTTGCTGCTGACTGCACTGAAAAATACCTTCATGTTTCCTTTGGAGACTGCTTTTCAGTGCCTGGGTAAGGCCCCTGGGAGGATTAACCCCTCAGAGGTGACCTCCTCAGCATCAGGCTCAGCAGCCAGACCATAAAATCCAGAGGGAATAAACAACAGCAGTTCCTAATGGAGTCATTTTGCCTGTGTTGGCTCTGGATGCTGGTTTCTTCCATTCCCTCTAGCAGGCAAATATTTCTGATTTATGTTACTGATCTACCTATGTTCTGGAAGTGCTCTCTGCATATTAGGGCTTTAAATATGATTCACTGAATAACCCCATAGAAAAAGGCCACATTTTGCCAGGTGATGCAAAACTTCAAAGCTGCTGTAAAACCAGACAAACTCTAAGCCCATTTAGTCCTTACATTTCTCAGCACAAAGTAAGTGAGAAAAGGGATCTTGTGCTTGTATTATTCCTACTTCACTATGGCAGTTCTGTGGGCAAAATAAAACGTGTTTTTCTCATTTGTCCCTTTATTTTAAAGGGAGATAGGAATTAGTTAGGGATTCCTTTCCACAGGGAGGAATGTGATCAAAATGAACTGTCATTTACTAGTATGAAAAAATAAATACAAGAAAAGTCAGTCAAGCAGAGGGGTAAGCTAAGTTTAAGATGGTGTTAGGCAGCTAAAGGAGCCTTCTCCCACACTGCAACATCTCTATCAACATTGAGCTGATGCTTTTCCCCCTCTTCACTCTGCTTTATTGTTTCATTAGAAGGTCAGGCACACAACTGGTAGCTGTGAGTTTTTAGGCAGCAAAGCTCTTGCTGTTAAAACCCTTCAGAGAGCTTTCAGTGGGACCTCTTCCTTGGTACCGTTTAGTGTCCATATTCTGTTTGAATTAATGGTGAATGTTGAGTATGCTGAAACAAGCCGTGCTGCATCCATCCCTTTTAAAAATGGTAAATTAATCTTTCTTCTGCATCTATCTTGTGTATCAACTGGGCCTTTTCTAGGTGATGGTGTCCTCTGTGTGTGGCACCTATTGTACCTTTTCTGGCACTAGGTGGACTCTAGTCCTATAAATAAGAAACAATCCAAGAAGACTCAATCTGTAAATATACAAATCTATACAGAATTTTATCCCTTGGCAAAAGAAAAGAAGAGAGTTTGAAAAATTAGGACTTTCTTGAACCCTAAAAAGAGCAAAGTTTCATTCATTTTGTGACCCTTTAGTTGAGGAGTAGGGGATGTGTACCTGCTCCTTGGTACTCAACACTGAGATTCTACTCTGCTTTTTCACGTTTGCACAGTCTCTACATCTAGTCCTGTCCCTGCTTTTTCCCTTTCTATTTTTTGAGACCTTCATCCATTCAGACCACATGCAGGAAGGGAGAATCTCATTCCTCTGCCTCAGCACAGGCAGGGAATAAATGCATGTGGATTTCTCAGGAAGGCTGTTCTCATCTCGAAGCGTGCCCACCTGAAAGCACATGGCTCGGGAGGTGATGAAGGGACTGACTCATGTCACATTTATTAGTGCCAAGAGCCTTGAAGTCTTCCATCTTCACAGCTGACTGCTCACTGCCTTTGAGCCTTTTCATCACTACAGCTGGGACTTGATACCTCTTGACTTTGTTTTCTAAACGCTTTCAGCACCTCCAGTTGGTTTGTGAGTCACTGAAAGCCAGCGTGCTGCAGAAATGATCACTTTCAATACAAGTTCAACACGTTTCCACTCTGGAGCTAAGATTTTTATCTAGGCTTAGGAGCAGGCCATTAAAACTTATCCTCTTCTAATCATTCTCCTTAAATTAAATACTTCAGCCATACGGCATGCACGGAAGGGCAGGAATCAAAAGCCTTTCCATAGCTGAACTGTACAGGGAGATACTTTTGAGATGTTCGGGTCTAAATTAATTACTCTGTGCTGTGGTCAGCCCAGCTTTGTGGGTTGCAGCATCCTGAGCAGGGCAGGGGCAAAGGGGTTTGAGAGTAGCTGTGCTGTTCAGCTGACTCCTCTGGAGTGGGGAGTGTCATAGGACTGTAATTGTGTGGACGCTTGTAAGTCTTATATATTGAAGTTATGAAGATGGCAAGGGTCATGGGGAGCAGTAATATCCTCTTATTAGGCTATTTGGCTGAATTGAGCTTTAAAGCCTTGGTTTGAATTAATGGAGTAAGTGGATCAATTACCTTAAATCTCATTGTCTGCCTCTCCCCTGCTCATCAGCTGAACAGGGTTATTGAACCTCACTTTTCTTTCTTTCTAGTTGTGGATGGATGTGCAAGGGATGGGTATGCAGCAGGGAGGAAGACTCAGCTTGGATATTAACCTGCCTCCTGAGGCTGCAGTCACTCCTTCCTCTAGACATCCATAGCTATTTCCTAGGCACTGGTGAGGGCTCATTCCTGGTATGGAGGAGGCAAAGGTGGGAGCAGGACTAGGATATTGCAAAATGCTTTAGATGAATAGGATTTTAGTTCTCTATTAGTGATGGCATGCTTGATGAATGCATTCTGAGTACTCCAGCCGCACCAGACTGGATCACTTAAGAGATAAGTATTTTCCAGTTGTGTTCCAAGCCTTGAAGGGGAGGACAGCATGTGTACATCTAAGTCAGCTTTATTCATGAAGCAAGCCAGGGGTTCAGGTTTGTGTCAGTGTGACAAGTAAATCTGTCTCTAAATTAGCTGCCTTGACACTAAGAAATACTATTTTGTTGGGAAGAATACAGGTGTGGAAATAATGCCTGACTAAATGAGCTTATCTAATCTCAGTCTGCTTCCAGAGTACTAGCCTGACAATACTGAAGGTAGTTCTTTTTCAAGATAATAGCCAAGAATGCTTCCTAACCACATGAGGATTTACTATTTCTCAACAGCTGAAAAGCTGAAACTAATCTGAAATATGGGAACTTCATAAAACTGAGCATTTTGCAATATTGGTGTATTGTGATTAAAAGCCAAGCTCTGCATTGGCACAGGCTTAAATCAGCCCTCGGCATTTTTATGAGTGACTTAGATGAAAATTGCTATTCTCTGTATTTCTGCAAAATAAGTTTTAGATTGTTATTACGGGACCTGAGTTGACTGCAGACCTTTTCTAGGCTTAATCCTCCTTAGGGACTGCTCCTGTTCATGTCTGATCACGGGGGAAGGTTTCTGCCTGCCTGCAGGCATCTCCCATACCCCGAAGGAGCTCCCCAGCAGCAAGGGTGTCAGCTCAGCTGCATGATCCTTCCAGGAGACAGTTTCTCTAAACAGTGGAGATGGTGTTTATCCCTGGGCCAAGGGCTCCCATCAATTTGTCCAGTTTATGCTGGGAGGAGGCAGTAAAACTGATGCTTATAAGAATTCCGACTGCACACACTCCTGTGTAGGAAGCCAAGAAAACCCTTTTGGCCCTTGGCTCTGCTCACAGTGGGTGGTAGAGACCACCCCAGGAGGAGGTTAAGGATATGGTAAGGGCTGGATGGTGTGATTGGGCTGTCAAGTCCAAAGTGCAGTCAGCAGCTGGGATGAGGAGGACACATCTGGAGACTCTAAGGAGGTGGTGGCAGCAGGAACGACTCTATGGGGGAGTGGGAAATAATACTTGGGCTTTTATGTAGAGCTCAGCAAGACATTACAGGTGATGGGAAGGGCGAGACCTCCTGCAGCTGAAGAGGTGCTGAAAAGTAGCAAATGCTAAATCTGGGTAATGGTGAGTGCTGAACAGCAAGGTCTGACATCCCAAATGACACTTGATGGGGATTGATACCTCGCAGGTACATGTAGTGGGGAAAGGTAAAGCTACCTGATGGCCCAGTGACAACAGCAGAGTATGGGATCCCTTCACAAGAAGAGACTGAAATAGTTTTTTAGAGACATTTAACTTCCTATTGAGGGTTGAGATCAGTTTGCTGCAGTTTCATCACTGCCCTAGAAGTGAAAGTGGACACAGACACAGACATTAACCTTCCAGGACATCATATATATAATGCTGATGAAGCTAAGGGGGCAAATGAAGCAAAGTCACTTGCCTGGTTTAAGGCAGCTACTGCATAGAGGGACTATTTGGTTTGCTAAAGTAGATGTCTCAGACTTACTCATTTAGAAAAAAATACTGAGAAGGAAGGGAATATTCCAGAACACTTCTTTGGTTGAAATCAGAGGAGCCCTTGAAGATGGGCCTCTGTGGGTAAAAATAAAGAGTATTTAAAATCTAGGATCCCACCACGAGCTTCCTCATCTCCTCAGCCCAGGCTCGGAGTGGATGAGCGCCATTGATTTGGAGCAGTTTGGAGACCCAGTGGAGAGCAGTCAGTTAGTTATCATTCGAGATCATTTATTCTGCCCATGTGAGAGTTACAAGGCTTGGATTCCATTGTGTTCAACAGTTTCCTAAGCACAGGTAACTGCAGCAATGATGTGGCTTCGTGCTGCTGCAAGGACCCTGTCAAGGCTGTCAGGTTTTAAAATCAACCTGCTTTGACAGCTCTTCTGTTTTGCAGAGTTTGCTTACAAAAACTGTTTAAAAATTATGTTCCTTTTTTGCAGCACTGACATGAAAAGCAGCACACAAGAAGTTCATGGGTGCCTTTGTAAAAGACTGGTGTGTCCCAGACACGAGAGCTCTGGCTTATCCTAATATGCTGATATTCTAATAATTCCTAATTCTAATGTCTTCCTAACAGAAAAAAATGTTTGCTTTGTTCTGAAGCATGTTGTGGAGGATGAGCTTCAGCACAGATTCTTCATCCTCTTTACTTTGTGTGTACCACAGGCAGGACTGGAGGCTCTAAACATGTTCACTTCGAGGTCCAAAGGGGATAATTCGGTCAGCTGGCACATCCTGGTGAACACTTGTTTCAGCATGGGAGTCAACTGCAGGTGTTCAGAAAGGAGGGGAAAAAGGAAAAGCAAAGCCTTGAAACCCTTGCACAGCCAAATCCCATGGGTGTATCTGCAGAAGTAGTTACACCTGACTGACACTGGGCATGAAGAATATAATGTGTTAAATTAATCTAGGGCAAAGGATGAAATCACTTAAAGAAGCCCAAAGGAAAATAATTATTTAAAATCTATTAGCTCATTGTTTAAAATGAAGCTGTACTCAGCTTGAGTGAAATGATACCTCCCGTTTGAGTCCTTCCCTCAAAACTCTCCCCAAAAGTGCTCAAGTAAAACGCCTTCAGTTACAAGCCTGACTGGATTCACATGCAGATACTGCACGTTCTTGGTGCACCAGTGAAGATGTGACTATAAGCTGTAAATGCTTTTTTGTCCTGAGCACCGCCTTGCAGACTCCCCAGAGCCTCCGGGAGTTAGTCCAGGCTCCAGAAAGCATCCTCTGGGTGATAAACTTGCTTCCCAAGCCTTAAATTATCACAAACCTCAAACGGAAGAAGCATGTGCCCAGCAACTCTGTTAGATCAGCAGCAACAGAGAAATGACCAGGGCTCAGAAGCTTTCCTCCTGCTGACACTTCCTGGGCTCTATTAAATGCTCATACTTTGCTATTCTGTCTGTAATGCCATTTTTTGAATCAGATGAGAATTTGGTCCCCAAAGTGCCTGTGGACTTACAGGGAAGTTGGTTTTAATTAAACATCTCGCTGGAGACTGGTGGCAGCTTCAGAGGGCTCTTAATGCCTATGAGGCCAAGTGTGGAAGGGTCAGAGCTATTGGGGAATAAGGACCAAACCCACGACAGCACAAGGTGAAGAGTGAGTGCCATCTTGATGTCTGAAGTCCAAGACTGAAGAGAAAGCAATTCCTGCTTCCCAGGCAGTGTGGGTAAGCAGAGGCTTTCAAATCCAGCAAAGGAGAGCACTGTTTTGGAAGGCTAAATTTAGCAGTGATCAAAGGAGCTCTTAATTAACCAAATACTCCCCTGCCTTCCAAAATGATTCAATAACTGAACAGTTACAATGAGCTCAGCAAGTAATTACCATCCATTGTAGGCTCTGCCCTTGCCAACTGCAGCCTCGGAAACCACCAGCTGTTCATGTGCTGGGAAATGAAGTCCATGAAGGGTGAGTCAAGTAACTGAAAGCTGAACAGGAAAAACCCCACAGCTTCAGAGGCAGTGTAAGGAAAACTGCTCCCTTGTGCTGAGCCATTAGGTGTGTGGTCCCTTCACCGCTGAAGATCCATCCTAAAATTGTTAGTGTGAATTGAAGTACTGTTTTCATGGGTGCTCTGGCAAAAGATATAAAGGTTCCTGATGGTTATTCTGCTTCACAAGGCTTTACAAAGCCTGCCTGGGGGCTAATGTGTATCTCTGAAGAGGGAAGCTGCTGCCTTACTCACTGACCAGAAAGGAGAAAACTGAAGGTAGAGTCCAAATGCTCTAAGAACACAAGTCTTAAAGGTATTTCTAGCTGCAGTGGGGTAAAAGTTGTTGGGTTGTGAATTCAGCTGTTTATTGGTCTGAATGGTATTTTAAACAAGAATAAGCTCAAGTGCATTGAAGTTTTTCACCCAAGATTTTACCAACAGGTTTGAAGATGTCATTTCACAAGTGCTGCTTTGCAAGGCCTGTACCTGTATTGGTTTATTTGCCTGGGGTGGATAGTGAAGCTGATGGGACAAGAAATAATTATTTTTGGCTTGATTAGAAAAATGGCTTAATCCTTTAAACCCACAAGACTGCAAAACCAGATGTACCAACCTAAATGAGGGGACAGAGGAGGTTGAGGCTGGAGCAACAGTAAAGCTTGCCAAATTATTCTCCTGGCTATGCAAACATAACTTCTGTAATGTAGTTGAAGGATTTGCTTATAGCAATCACCCTTGCAGAAGCACGCCTGATTGCTGATTGGGTTCTGGAAATCAATAGGGACTTTTGCCTTCCTTGCAGACAGCCTGAAATTAGAGATTTGAAATTAAAGAGGTAGGAAATTTCCCCAATGCCTCGCAACTCTCAGTGGAGTATTAAGAGTCTGACAGGTGGTAGTTTTAGCTATGGAGCAAATTGAGGGTGGAAGCAGAGTCCCTGGGGGAGGCTGCAACTTGTTGCTGAGAAGGAAATGTAACTCAAAGGACAGAACATGCAAAGACAGAACAAGAAATCATGAGATTAAAGTAAGAACACCAAAGATAAAAACATGCTAAAACCAACCACGTTTCTACTGAACAAATAACCTAAACGGTCACATCTGATCCATGATCTTTCTGTTGAACATCTCTTCAGTGTGGGCAGGAGAGTCTGTCTATGGCAGGCAATGGGAATGCACATTGTTAAGGCAGGTCCTGGAATGAAGTCTGTAATTACACATAGACCCTCCACAGACTGAGCTTGAATAGCACACAGCTCCAAGATAAACATTTACTGAAGAATGTGTTAGAAGTTAAAAATGCCTGTTAAGGTGATGCTCTGAGATGTAAGCTAATGTGCTCTTGCCAATGAGTTTCTCTGTTTCTTTCTGTGGCCATCAGAAGGGCAGAGGCACTCTGCTCCTGACTGCTCCATGCTGCCTCTGTAATTCCTCACCCTGCATCATGAGAGCCTAGTGCTTGTAGTGGAGTTCAGAGCCTCCCACACTGGGTTTGCTTGTGAGCACAATGAATAGGGCAAGAAGGGAGGAGGACTGCAAGGAAATGAAGCTGGGAGTTGGCTGCACCTTGAACGGGGCACGTGGTTGTCACATCAACCACTGGTTCTGCACCAGGATCAAGCCAGGAGGTGAGATTTCAACACACTGCTAAGTGTCTGGCACTGCCTGCTCTGGAGCCCCCTTGGATGCCTATCTCATCCCTGTCCTATTTTCATGCCAGGTGTAAAGCCTTGTTACCAGAGGCAGCATGATGGTGATGTAGTATTGCCATCCTGAGCCTCCTCTCAGCCTAAAGCAATTTCTCCATGCTCTCATTAAGATGGATGAATAAATCAGTATGACACATTAACTATTTTGCTTTCTTCTCCCCACACCCGAGGCCCCTCTCCCATGGGCCCTGCTGGGACTGAACAGGAGGCATAGAGTCGGGAGGACACATTTTCCCAAAGCTGTGAAGTTACAGGTTTAAAGGTTTTTCTTGTCTTTTATTGGACTAAACCCAAGACTTCTTACAGGTTTGAGGATTGTTTTTTCTTCTGAGTACAAGAGATAGATACTGAATACCCAGAACACACAGTGCCTCTTACAGAAAACATTTACTTTATATGGATAGAGGTAAAAGATCAAATGATGCTCCAGCAATGTCCCCAGTCCCTCCACTATGGTTGCCCCCATTTAAACCAGAGTTTTTCCCCTACCCCTGGGCACTAAACACTGTGGGGTTTCACTTTCTCATCCTGCTTAGAAGAAGCTGCTGCAAAGGTCAAGGAGGCGCTTTGAAGTTTGAGACGTGTTTGCCATAATAAACTTGCCTTTGTATTAAACCAACCAAACAAATGAAAACAGCCAGGCAAAGTTAGGGGGTTGCTATTTCCTCTGGTTCTGTTGTTGAGAATTACTTGTGCTGTGCCTCAGGCGGAGGTTCCTCGACAGATTTAATCATTCTAAAAAGATGCCAACAACAAAATGTCAGGGAAGCTCTGCTGTGTTCAGCAATCACTGATGAGCGTTAGGGATAGTTCTTTCTGTTCAGTCTCCTCTGCACCACAATCCTGCTGGCAGTGCCCCCAACCCATAATCTGGGGAAGAAGAAGAGGCCCCCAGGAGGTAAAGAAGAAAGATTTTGCTTTCCTACTGTATCTCCTGATATCATTTTCTCACGCAAGGAGGGGGATTTAAAGAGGGTACGGATGCGTTAAAATGATGCTTTTATCAGGAGGTTCATTTCAGCTGTGTTCCCAGTGAAGCCAGCTGAGCACAGCTGCCACTGCTGTGGGGTAAGTGATTATCTTTGCCATTAATTAGAAACCAGGCAACTGCCATTAATCAAAAATGGAGACATTCTTGTACACTCACGTTTCCTCTGTTTGATCATTAATAGCTAACCTGAAGCCTAAGTTATCCCTACAAGTAGGCCTTTCTCCTTCTGCACCTCTAGCACCTCTCATCCAAGGATCTCAGACCATTGCACACACATCAGTGCCATTTTAAAACTCTTGTGCATGTGATGGGAATGGTGTTGCTGTTTTCTAGGCACTGAGTGAACAGTGACACAGGAATAAATGAGTTCTCCAGGGTCACAGTGTAAGTTAGCAGTGATTTTCTATGAGAAGCCAGGACTTCTGGCCTCTCCTGGTTTAAACTAATCTCTCTCTTCAGCTCTGATGGCGAGTGCTATCTCAATAGGCATCTCCAGCATCAACTCCATTAGAAATTTCTGGATTTTATTAGCTCTCTTGCTCTTAGCCTGTCTGGGTTACTTATCAACAGCACTAGTGCTCTGGGGATGAATGGCCTCTAAATCCCCACCAGCAGAGGATGTGAAGAAAGAGATAAATATATACACTTGGATGGGATCAGATAACTGCTGCTACTGCGAGGCATGATACAGGTAAGTGCTGTGGACTCCTGTGTGCTCCTGCTACTGCTCCTTAATCTGAACATTGTCCAGGGTCAGAAAGGTGCTTTCAGAATGTGGGGATTAGAGGTAACTCGGGCTCCAGCTGATTTTAGAGTAATGCCATTCCCATTCCCCCTTCTACAGCATTAACTGAAAGAAAATAAGAAATCTGTTACAAAGAAAAAGCAGAAACTCCATTTAACTCTAGGGTTACAGGGATAGTTGGGAGCTGCCAGCCCATGCTCCCTGAAGGGAGGATGCTGCACGACTCAGCACCAGAGCTGGTACTGCCCACTGCTATGCACAGCTTATCTGGTGCGACCTGCATGTCCCCGGAGGTTTAGGTGTCCTTCCTCTACATGTGTCTTCAAGAGTGTCGCTGTCTCTCCCCTTTTAGCATTACTACATTAATTTACTGTCTTCATTCTTCTGGATTTGAAATTCAGTGGAGCCTGAGAAGTCACTGCTATGAAGTGCCTTTTCCTGGGAGGCTGCTTGCAAGAGACAGTGCTGTGCTTCTCAAATGTCAAGCTGATATTTAAAAACATAAAAGGCATAGAATTGGTGTGAAGTTGATGGATGTCCCCGGTGAGGTTTGCAGGGGTGCATATATGAAGTGGTAACTGTCTCCAAAAGGCTGTGTTTATAGACACACCACATTTAGCCTTAGGAATCTCCCTTGCTTTGTTTGGATGAAATCATGTTTGGCTTCAGCTAAGAAGTCAGGAGCTGAATTCAAGATCCTAAGGGGAATGCACAAGGAAAGGCTAACAATGCAGAGAGACACTGGCCTAAACAAGCTGAAACAAATTGAGCAGATTTTACTTCTCCAGCATTAACACCACTCTGGGTTTAGAACTGTATCCTCTGCCAAGCACTGTTACAGGCTGTTATTGCTGGGTGTTTGATTTTGCACAAGCTTATTTCTTACTTTCCCTCCAGGTATCTTGATGGAGGGGTTGGGGTGAGACCTTCTGCAAGTTCAGCCTTCTCTAGTAATTTCAGCAAATGCTTCCTAACTCTTCACCTTGTTTCTCATTGCAGAAGCATTCCTAGTGTTTACAAAAACCATTTCATTTCAATTAGAAATTGAGAGAACCAGAAAAATAGAGCCCAAATGCCAGGAGGATTCTTTGGGATTGTTTTCCCCCTTTCCTCTTTTAATTGTCTTGGATGGGGAAAAAAGGGAAAATATTACAGCAGGGGTTTTTTTGCTTTGGTATATCCCATTGGGGAACCTGTTTTGAGGGGGACAAGACAGCTCTAGCTGGGATCACAGATCACAAAGCTCAATTCTGACTATACAGAACCTGCTGAGATGACGTTAGTCTCCCCCAAAGGTTATAAATCCCACACTAGAAACTCGGTGTGGGCAGAAAGCTGGATTGTTGAGCAGAAATATTTACATTTAGAAGACCCTTTAAATGTATGTCCCTTTTTTAATATACCTCAATCACTTCTTTCAGTGCTGGGTCTCTGACAGAGCCTTGTGGCATCCTAAAGGTTTGGCTGAGCAAGCTGGCAGCGAGCTTCTCCATCAGCTCTCACAAAACCCAGCCTGGGCTATCCACCCCCCCAGTACTTTGCTACCAACTGGCACATCCTTTCTGCCCGGTGTGTTTTAGATACATTCCCAAACAAGGGCAAAAAAGCTTATATAATGATAATAACAATAACTTTAAAGGCTACTTGTATCCTGTGAAGCTGCAGCTATGATTTTGAAGTTAAAGCAATATATTTCTTATAAGCCACGGCAATTAACTCTGTGTCTCTCCTATTCCCTAGAAAAACTTGAAACTAACAGCAACAACCAATATTATAAGGCAAAAAACCCCCGCAGCTAGGCTAAGCTGTATTTAGTCACCAGCTCTGGGTGTTTCTGTGGGTGCTGGCAGTGTGGATGCTGCGCAAAATGACAGGAATAAAGTTAGTTTGGGTTCAGCATGGAAAGAAAACGTGGGAGAGGGAAGTTAGCACTTGGGAGTGAGCTTTCTCTTGAAAACAGGCTTTTGCCTTTCAGAGGTTGTAGTAATGTTATACTTCAACGCTATTAAGTGCTATTCTATAGTCAGGTTGGGCCCTGATTGTGTGGAACTGCTATGTTACAAAACCTAAAATAGAAAGCCAGTTTTCCTCCCCAGACCTCAGGATGGAAGCTTGCTGCTGCCACCAGAGGGACTCAGGAATACAACGGTTGGAGCCGAGCATCCCCGAACCAGCCAAAATTCCCAGCAAAGGCATCTGACCTTTTGGGGCTGTCTTGAGGACTTCTCAGGTGCTGTGTTATCTGCTCCCATGGCTGGGGTAAGAGGTCTATGCACTTTCTTCTCTCATCATGCTAATGGAATAGATCATGAATTTACTCATCCTGCCTGTTCTCCTTGGTTAATGCAACTGGGCAGCAAGATGTGAGTTTTGTAGTGCACAAGGTACAAAATGCTCCTAAAATCACCCCTTTTTCACTGGCTACCCTGGTATTCAATCACGCACCAAAAATGACAGCTGGAATAGGAGTTACAATATTAAGGATTTGCTTGCACTCGTGATTATATTGTAATGTTGGGCTTTTGAGCATTTGTTGCAAATTTGGTTTTAAAAAGTGGGGAGAAAGATGATTAAAAAATGGTGGGGCTTAAGGTGAAGTCTGCAAAAATTCAGTCAGGTTCAAATGCGTTCTCCTGTGTCTGGTGAAAACATCCATTCACGCTTGTCCTCCAAAGGACTGGTGTTCTCTTTTCAAATGAAAGTGGAAAAGTTACCACTGCTGCAGCAGATACTACCTTAGATTAAAGGAAACAAAGAGCGCTCAGGATGAAGCTGCATTTCTTTCACAGTCTGAGTTGCCTTTTTCTCTTTTCTTAATCATAAACCCCTCAACCCTCAGGGGTGCTGGAAAAGATTATCCAGTGATTAAACTGATCTCTTTCTTGTAAAGCACATGCGGAGTTTTGAAGTTACAAGCATTATGAACCACAGGATTACAGTGATCTGGGTATGATAAATGATCCTAGGGTACATACAGCTTGAATTCTTGGAAAGTAGAAGAATAGAACCATAGAGTAGTTTGGGTTGGAAGGGACCTTAAAGCTCAGCTCCTTCCACCTTCCTGCCATGGGCAGGGACACCTTCCACTAGACCAGGTAATAGCCAAAGTAACATTATTTACAATGAAATCCACACATTTTGCTCAGTTACAGCCTGACAGATTTTCCTGTTGTTACTTCAGCCCTCTGGCCTGGGATGCTTTGGATTTACCGTAAGTGACAAGACATGTGGAGTATGTGAAGTCCCATCTGGTTGTGTGTCTGTCTCAATTTTCCTACACTTCTGTGGCCTCTGTGCTTGAGGAGACAAGATGTGGTTTTAATCTCATTATTTTGGGAGTTTACTTATCCTTTTTAGTGTTGGGGACAGGTAAAACCTCTCCCTCACACAGGAAATAGCTGCTTTACAGCAGTTTTGCATGGCCTGGACACAAGGAGATGTACTTATGCATACTGAATCCAACCAAACCAACACCCTCCCCAAAATACTCTGGGTGAGCAGCAGCAATACTCCCCATTACAGGTGACTGGAGAGGACGCTGTGCTCTAGAAAGGCCACAGCAGTCCCCTTCCAAAGCCACCTAATTTGTTTGATGTAAATTAATTTGGGTTTGTTGCTAAAGGAAGACACAAGGTCTGTGTCCTCATCTCCAAAACATGAGCACACCAAGAAGAGTCAAGTTTTGCCCCATTACAGACAACAGGAGCTCAGTTAAAACATCTGCTCCTGCAGGATATTTATGGAGTGGGTCAAACCTACTGACTTTTGGCAGTTTAACTGGTCTGATGGGACAATAAGAGGGATGTTGTTTATGTAATTCTTATTTTAAATAGAGCTCTGATCCCCAGGAGTATGAGTGGCTCCTGAGGAGTCGTGTTTGTGAAGGTCTGCACCATGTCATTCTCCACAGGCTGCTGAAGAGCCATCATTCATTACACACAGCAGCATCTTCTGCTTGCTGGCCAGTTAATTAGGCTCTCCTCTGCCCAGCTTCTTTGGGGGTATGGTCAAATTTCCTGTTCTCTCACCATAGTAACCCTGTAGGATAGGAGAGAGGATCAGTGCTCAGACAGGACTAGGATGCAGCACATACTGGCTGAAAAAACTTATAAGTGACAAATACCTAACATTTTGCCTTTCATCTGGATGCTCCTCCATCAACCCTTTGATGTTTAATGTTCTGATGATGTGGCATGGAAAGCACATCCCCTGCACACTGTTTGTGACGCTGAGCAGGGTAGCAGAATCACTTCTGGGGGCTGATGTCTTGGGAAGCGTATCCCAAATCAAATCCTTCTGTTTGCTTATACCCAACTTAGGATACAAGTATAGATCTCACCTGCTCTGCATTTTTGCGCCTTTTTTCCTAAGCATGACCTGTTTTCTGCTTCCTCTTCTTACTAATAACTATGTTTTTTATTAAAGCAGAAAGTGTATTCCCTAATACTCTTTTTGATACACATACAGCTCTTTCATCATTTGCTTCCCCTTCCATACCTGTTAACAGATACATGATATGCTTTGCAGCTATTTCATATATGGTAATCATCCATGCTACAGCAGCCTTGTAACACTGTGGTGGCTATGTGGGCTTCCAAGGACCTTTCCGGGGCCTTGGCCTGAGCAATGGAACTCAAGACAAATCAGCACTGTATCAGGGCAGGATGCACATCAGGGTGGGGTTTTCTTTCTATAGGCATAAGGAAATACAATTTTCTCTCCCAGAGGTGGGCAAATGGCATGTGTGACCTGGAAGGGCTGCAGCCAGGATGTCTCTCCAGCCTCACCATCACGCTTCCCAAGAGCAGGATGGCACAGCACACCTCACAGATGACGCACGTGCTCCAACCTTCCCACGCCACCTTTTGAGTTAAGTCTTATCTTTGTTATTCTTATATGGGAGTGACTTCCAGCCTCAAAAATGGGAAGCAAAGGAAAAGTAACAATGACTTCAGAATCCATAATTAAAAAATGAATTAGTTCCTGAAAAGTTATTCCTAAAAACTGTTGAAGCCTGAGTTCCCTGCCAATTCCCAGCATGAACTGTGTGTTAGTCCCCCTCTTTCACATAAGGAAATGGGCTCCATTAGGCCTATTTATTCTTCTCAGCTTGGTAGTCCACACAATGCTGGAACATGACAAAGTGGTCACCAGTGTTTCAAAGACAGTCCCATGATCACAAGTAATACGAGCAAGGTGAGTTGCTTATTCCCCTCTCCCCAAAACACACCCCAACAGCTGCATCTAGAAGAAGAATGCCTGACTCCTGGCACAGGAACTTGTGTCCCTGGTCTTCATCCAACATGTGCCCTGAAGGCTTTATTTTTCCGCTGTTAGTTGAGTGCATAAAATCCAGCATATTGCTGGGCTGTGTTCTCTGCTCCCAATCCCAGGCTGTGCTGTTGGCACTTTGTGTCTCTGCTTTAGCACAAACATATCCTGAAGTTTGGTGTGTGACACAAGAGGATCACCCAAGGACACAGGAACACATGAATACTGCAGAGCTGGAATGGGACTCCTCTAAAGCACGCAGGGGTTGGAGTACGCCGTAAGAAAGTGGAAATGACTGTTCCTTAAGCAATTGCCAGTAGTCCCTGGGTATCAGTAGCTGCCAACAATGGTTTATGCAACTCATATCATGCTTCACCTACCCCCAGAGCCTGTCCCTGAACATGAAAGAGGAATACTGAACACAACTTCATCCTTAACGTGCATGAGCTCTGCAGAGAACAACTGGGAACAGCAGCCTCTCCCTGGGTAAATACACCACCCAGCCTGGGGGGAGAGCCCATGCAAGGGGAACCCTGATGATGGTCCAGTTTTTAATCAGCCTTTATTTTATCAGCTGAGGTTTACAATTGTTTAGATGCTTTACAGTATCTCCAGTATCTGGTGAGGGTTTTCTATGGGGAGAAAATGAGCAGAATACATTGAGGCAAAATGTTTCTGATCAAATGTCATGAATAAATTTATCCCTTTTATGATGACTCCCATGATACAGGATTCAGACAATTTTCTTTGAGCCTCAGGTCTTTGAGTGATAGGATTATAAGGCATTTTTCTTTCTTTTCATGGCAAATTTTCAGTTTTTCAAGCCCCGTTGTACTGTTAAGGAAGGGACCAACTTAAAGAAAATCGGTGGCAAATTCAAATCACCTTAGGCAGAAACCTTAAAAAAAGTACAAGGCTTTTCTGTTTTCTTTTAATGTAATCCTGTGGTTTCTGAGAGCTTACCTTGTGGGTTTTGAATGCTTGGAGTTTGAAGTAGTGCTGCAATGAGTTTTAAAATAGAGACTTTAAGCTCGATGAAACTGTAGTGCAGTATAAAGTAATAGGAAAAGGAGCTTAAAGGTCTCTTTACACAATCAAAAACCAGGTAATGGCAATAGGGCAAACCCAAGGCTTGCAGCTAAATTAAGCAATGCCAGGACAATTTCAGACCTTTGCAGATCTGACCCAGCTGTAGCTCAAAGATAGCACTGAGAAACCATGCAAGAGGAAGGGTGTGCAGAGCTGGAGTTGGGCAAAACTCAGCAAAGCGTGGAAAGAGTCTGTGACAGAACCCAACAAAGTATCCACCTCATCTTCTGCACCCAAAACCAAAGTCCTGGGTGGTTGCTGGCTCCCGACAGGACCCCCCTTACATCCCTAAGCCAGATGGAAATTTGGATGCATCTCATAGTACTTGGGTTCACACAACTTCTTGCACCTAACCGAAGTGACTGCCAGAAATGAGGTTTTAGGACCCTTCAGGACCAAGGGGTCCCAAAGCCCTACCTTGGCCAGACGCTGTGCTGGTCCTGGTGTCTCTGAAGCACCTTCTCTTCCTCACTTGTCCTTCAGCGTTGCCATGCCCAGGGCCTCCGAGCTGTAGTCGTACTGGTTGCTGGAGGACATGGACCGTCCCCAGGAGCACTGCAGGTTGGAGCCCCTTTTGCGGAAGGAGGATGTGAACCTGTAGAAGTTGCGGTGCCTGTTGCGCAGGTACTCCCGGTAGTTTTTGGTGAGCAGAGTGTAGAGGAAGGGGTTGATGCAGCTGTTGCTGTAGGTCAGGCAGGTCACCAGGTAATTAATGCACTTTTGGGTTTGGGTGGTGAGCTGGAGGGAGCTGCTGTAGAGTCGCACCAGCTGCCAGATCCAAAATGGCAGGAAACAGGCCCAGAAGACCAGCACGATGCTGAAAATCATGATAAGGACCTTCTGTCGGGGGGATCTCTTGCTCTTCTCTTTGTGGGGAGGGTTCTTCTGGGACTCTAGGTAGGTCCTGGCCAGGCGCGTGTAGAGGAATCCAATGATGATTCCTGGGGCCATGATGCTAGTGCTGAAGAGCACTGTCAGGTAGGTCCTGTAGGCATCCACGCTCCAGGTAGGTGCACACATCCTCTTCACCTTGCCCTCTGCCTTTCCCCCCTCAGTCAGGGTGACCATCAGCATCATGGGCAGAGTCAGGAGCAGTGAGACCGACCAGACAGCCCCTGCTGTGACCTTCCGGTAGCCCCGTGACCTCTTCAGTGTGTCCAGGGGCCGGGTGACGGCCAGGTAGCGCTCGGTGCACATCAGAGTCAGGGTGAAGATGCTGGCGTGCATGGTGAGCAGGTCCAGGCTGAGCAGGATGCGGCACCCCAGGTCCCCGAAGTACCAGTCCTGAGCCAGGTAGGTGCAGACGATGAAGGGGATAGTGGAGAGGTAGAGCAGGTCGGCCAGGGCCAGGCTGACGATGGAGCTGTACATGGGGGCGGCGCAGCGCGCCGAGTGGCACATCACCACCAGCGTGTACACGTTGCCGGCCACGCCGGCCACGTACATCACCGACAGCACCGTCCCGAAGGCCGAGGGGATGAGCAGGGGGCCGCTCCCGGGGCCGCCGCCGCCCGCCGAGGAGTTGCCCCCCGCCGCCGCCGTCCCGTTGGGCTCCATGGGCGGCGGCGGCGGCCCCGTCAGCCTCGCACCAGCCCCGGAGCTCCCAGCCCCGGCGGCGGCCGCTCCGCCCCCCGCGGGAGGTAGGGCGGTACCGGGCTGCCCCACGGGGAAGGGCCGCCCCCCGCCCCGCCGGGGCTCCGGCAGCGCGGAGCGCAGCGGGCAAGTGATGCCTCGGGGGCAGCGTGGAGGGTGCGGAGCGAGCGGCGGCGGCCGCCGAGACACCTTCAGCCCCGGTGGGGAGCCGGCGCTGGGGGCGCTCCCGGAGCGCGCCGTTCTCCCGGGGGTCTCTCAAAAGCCGCCCGGCAGATGCAGGCTGCGGGAGCTTCCTCGAAAGTTTTCCCGGCCGCTCTGCTGTAATTCGGCTGCTCCCTGCCGGGTTTACGGCGCTGGCGACAGGACCCGCGGCTCCGCTTCAAGTCAGCAGACAGAAATCGCTGTGGCCAACAGGCAGAGGCAGCGTGCCCCTGGCTTTCTCGGGCAAGACAGCACACATTGTGTCAAACACAACCGGGGATACAGCGAGCCGGAGGTGGATGCAAAACCGGGGCTGAAAGAGACGCGCTTTTTCTTTTCTCTTTTCGTGGGAATAGCTTTTCTCTTGAATTTTACCCTGAAAAGCGTGGCGATGTTCTAGCAAGGTTTACATTTGAGCTTCAGTGACAGCTGAGTCGCCTGGAGAGGGGGAAGTTCAGAGCGTGATGAATGAGGTTTTTACAGAGACAGCTTTTCCAGTTAGGTGGGAAATTTGGGGGCATTTGCAAAATCAATGAGCACCTTATATTTCAATCTTATTTCAGAGAAAGCAGAGATTAAGGTAGCCCATAGTCAAAGGACAGAGTGCTGAATTTCCCCAGCTCCTATTGATTTCCAATAGGAACTAACTGGCTTTTATGCCTTCAAACATTTCTGCTTAAACCAGAGTGCTAAACCGACTGCGATGTGTTTATTTACTTGTTTTAATCCCTCCTCGAAGTGCTTTTGTGCAAACTGTCCTCTAATTCTCTGTAGCATGTTACAAAGTGGTGAAACTCTTGTTGGCTCACAGGAGCAGGGCTCAGCCCTATAAAAGTATTGTATTGGATACTGGGCTGTAATCTGCCATAAAATTAACAGGCACACGTGTAACTCTGCTTTCCTTCTGTGCCTCTTCTAAATGCTGAGGGCTAGATTCATTTGAGTAGCTGGCTCAAGCATACTGTGAGTGCTGGGGAGGGAGAAGAAGCTAAACTGAATTACTGTCAGGCAGGGATCTGCTTTATCAGCTTCAGGACTGACGAAGTTTAGATCCAGGCGCTGAGCTGGAAATGTTTTTCAGCTGGCAGCCCCACATTCCTTCACAGCAGCTGGACCAAGCAGCTGGGAATGCGGGCGGATACTTTACCAGGGCCAAATCCTGCCTGCATGGCAGTCAAGGGGATTGACTGCCACAGACTTTGAGAGAGATCCGGGCTTGGCGTAAGTCGCTCATCTCTGAGAACTGGGTTGCACGCAACTTTTGCAGTCCCCTCTCCTTTTTGTTTTGAAGTTGTTCTCTGTGCTGCTTTGCTTTCATTTACCAGCCAGGACAAAGGGCAAAAGAGAACAGAAGAAGTAATTGTTGTTTGCCATGGTACCTGCTCTGTTTTGGGTGATTACACGAGATGATAGAGATAAGCAGTGTAATAGTTCTGAACAGAGAATGGCTTAATTTAGTGAATACTAATTTCAACTACCCTTTCTTCCTTCCAGCAGAAGAGCTTTTAATTGGGCAACTGTAAGCATTAGTGAGTCCACAAGACACTTGTTTTCTTAAGCATGTATCCATGGGAATTTACTCCTATTAAACTCTTAAAAGATAGTTTGCTCCCTGGAGTCATTTTGCAGCAGAGCAAAGACTGTTCTCTGAGCAAGAAATACTTCTCCCCTCCAATGCTCTGCTCTTGCCATACACAGAGCCTCTTCCACACACCCGCAAGAACTGACATAGCACTTGGTGCCTGGTGGAATTTGGCCTGGAGCTTATGACAGCCAAGATCAATCAGAATTAGAAAGGAGGAGATGCAGGAGTCCAGAATACTGATGTTTCCCATTTGTCTGTGTACACAAGATACACATTTTTCAGTAGTGTGTGTGACAAGCTTCCAGAAGAAGTGGTGAATTTTCCATTTCTCCAGATGTTAAGTAAAAGCTGAAAGTGCCTTTTAGGAAGATGTATTTTAATCAAATAGAAATATGGAGCTCACTGCAGAATTACTGTCAGAATAAGACCTCAGGGACATACTGCATACAAACCCAAGTCATCAAGGATCAAACTGTCTTTTACGAACCTCAAAATCTGTTAGTCCCTGTGTGTTTTTTCTTGTAATAGCAGAAAAAAATTGATATGAAAATGATTAATAACGTACTTCCTGTGCAGAATTTCCCCTCCAGAGGCATTCATACTAATGCACAAAACCATGCCCAGCCATCTTAAAATATAGCTCCATTTTGCATTTTATTGTCTCTTTGGAATAGGAATTTTTTTTTTCAGGTGCTTAGTGCCTAATTTTAGAATTTTCTAACAAAATTGTCTGCTTATTAGGAAGTAGATAATAACAGTCCACACGATGAGGGCTGTTTGAGTAGCCATGTCCAATGTCTATTTTATAAGGCCCTTGGTTTCCTCAGTGAATAGCTGGTACTCTATTGTTTTGTTATGAAGGTCAGAGTATCTGTGGTGGGCAGCTGAAAGCTGTTGTCTTGGCAAACTGACAGGCAGCTCTCATTGCTCTGCTCAGCTGTGACAGGCTTCAAAACTGAAGTGCTGGCTGGGTGGAAGACAGGCAGTGGGTGTGCAGAGGCAGAGCCTCTCTGTTAGGGTTTGTCATTGTAAGCTGTTGTCCTCCTGGAGTGCCTTCAGTGTGTTGAATTTTGCAGTTCAAGGTAGGGAACATGTGAAATGCCGCCTTTGTGTCCTTCAGCACATCTCAGCTGGGAGCACACTGATGCACGGATCCAGCCTTTGCATGAGACTGCTTTTAGTCGTGCTGCTCTGCCTGGCCAGGTGAGAGCACTGCTGTTTCTTGTGATGTTCTTGTGCCCTGTCACTCTGTGGCCAATGCTTTTCCTGTTGGGTTCCTACTCAGCAGGAAGTGAAAAGACTTGACTGATCACTTAGCAAAGCATCAGGAAAGTATTTAGCTTTTGCCAAGTTCAGAAAGGCTTTGATACAGCATCCACGTGAGAAAGGCAGAGACTGAGAAGCACAAGGGTGAGGTTTGTTAGATCCCAAACATGTGCTGTCAGATGAGATCCATCCATTTATTTCTTAAGCCTAAACTTAGAGGATCAAAGTTATTATCTGTTAGTTCAGAGCCTGTAAATGGAAAGTAATGCTGTAGTGGAAGTGCATGACAAAGAGGTATCAAAAGCAACTGCAGCATAATATCCCATGGGATGCCCAGAAACTGGTTTGTCTGCATTGCTTAACTCAATAGCATGTGCCATATAGAACCTTTTCTCAAGTTACTGACACACTAATATATAATCTCTACAGCTTGGCAACTGAATCTCATTGGAACAATGTTTATGCCCTGCAATAATATGCAGAGGCCTTCATTTCTCTTCAAAATCGTTTCTGAACAAGGGTCACTTAGTGCAAAGGTTTATTTAAAACCATGGACCGTGCACGGCATAACCCACCAATCTCAGTGGAACAGCTTCAATCTGACAAAGCTAGAAGCAAAAGCAAATTTGATCCACCACTTCCGAAAGCTTTTTGTTAATACATATGTTTATATCTGTCTTACACAGTTGAATATGTCCTTCAATTTGACTTTACAGTTATACTGTAAAGTTCGAGCTCTCTCTCCCCACTCAGATGTTTAAGAGGCAAGCATCCTAGCACTGGAGGAGTGACTCAAGAGAATCTGAATGCTCTCCAAAATCTCTAAGGAAGACTGTGTAACAGGTTTCAGGCAGTGTTATTTCAGGAATGTAATTGAGTGGGTTTTTAAAAGCCCTCCCAGATATAAATAACATAGGAGGGACCTGTTTTGGTACCTCTTAATCACAGCGTTCATGAGCAAGTGTGTTGCCCTCTTGTTCCTGTTGCCACGTCTGAAGAGTAAAGTCACTGCCAGCAGAAGGTCTGAGACGCCACATGGATTTGCACCCGTGGAGAATCTGGCCAGTGACACACTGCATGCTTGCTATAGGAAGGCACCATCAGGCTTGCTGAGTCCATTTCCATGTAATTGCAAGCAAGAGATCAAAGGCTTTGCCCTTGGTTTGTGCAATAGAGGAACAGAGTAAATTGTGGGCTATTACAGTAACTTTCATCAGTAAGGGCTCTGGCAGGGTTTTTAGGATCTTCTTGTGTTAGACCATTTGCGATCATTTTACAATGGAAAAAATACATGTTAATAACCCTAAGTCATTTCCTGTGGAAACTCAAACCAGTGTTACTCTTAGATTTGAACTCTTTCGTCCCCACCTAAAATGCAGAATTGTACACTGAAAAAAAAACCACCAAACCCAAAGCCCAATACAATTTTTCTCCATGCACGTGAGTACAAATGAGAGTACTGGCTCCTGGAAAGGCTTTTTTGTTGTTATGCAACACAGCATCTGCACACTCCCATGTGCTGCAGGGTTGGTGCCAAACAGCTGGCAGAGACCCGACCCAAAGAGCACAGGTACTGCCAGGGACAGCAGTGGCTCTGATTTGGCACTCTGGGGTACCTTTTATGTGGCTGAAGAAGCTCTGGAAGTAGCATGCTCAGTGCAGTGTTGCTTTCGGTGCCTTTTGTTCAAGGTATGAAGGCTTTAAGTCCCACTAAATACCCCACTCTACTGATGGAAAAATTATAGCATTTACATCTGCAAATTTCTCCCCCAAAGACGGATCATCTCTACAGTCTAAACTCCACCTGGAGGAGTATGCAAAACTTGCAGCATGCTTTCATCCCAGCCATTCGGCATTTTGTTAATAAAGGGCTTTATATTAGAAACTCTCCTTTATTTTCTGACTTCTGTCATATTTCTTTGTCCACACAGAAAAATTACCTTCAGGTGAATAGTCTGTATTTTGTACGAGCGACCACAAGAGGAGCTGATGGGCAGCAGCGAGCTGCTGCCAGGATGGTGGAAACTCCAGCCCTGCTTTGGAGGAACGGTTAAAAGGAAAACGGATGTTTTTTCATATTGATTTCATAAAAATTATATAAAAACTCTTGACAGATGTGAGAAAAAGGTGGAAGCCCAAAGACTCTCCTTTTGTCAAAGAAACAATTCTCAGTCAAGCATCATATTAGTGTCTGGGTCAGAGCTCACTTGAGTCACAGGGAGTTTTCCTTAGATTTCAATGGGTTTTGGAGGAAGCCAGTGATTAAAAACTAAACAAGAACTAATATCCTTTCCTCTGAACGGAGGTTCAGAGCTTTGGGAATATTTGAACTGAGCCGGTGATTCTGCCTTGGAGATTGGCATCACAGCAATCTGTTTTGAGGTGGCTTATTTAAACCTCTTCCAGCTGCAGTCACACTCGGGGCATTACAAAGCAGTGCTGAGAGCTCTTGCTCTGCCCCTTGGCACAGCTGTCAGGGTGAGGAGATAGCCATGTATGTGACTAAAACCCTCTTGCCTCCACTTTGTCATTTTCCTCATCATTATCTACCTCCTCCTATGGGTTTCTTCCTCCAAAAGTCCTCCAAGAGGCTCTTGTTGCAGGTGTATGTGTTATGCATGCAAGGAGACCATGCAGAAGCCCTGCAGTACCAGGCAGGGACTATGACTGCTTCCAGTTTCATCTGCAAGCTGACATTTGCCTCCAGATTTTAGTGCCTTTGGGGAAGCTGAGAACCATTTGTTATATTTTTATTCTAATGGTTTTCTAGCTTAATTATTTGAGGGTATGTATCAGAGTCTATCACTGTCAGACGTTGCTGCTGAAAGGGGATTTCAGCCAGTGAAAACTCCAGCTGGGTGGGTACTTCCATAGGCTTTAGTGAAAGCAATGAAGTCCTCTTTGTTCTAGTTTTTCCCAGACTTTGTCACTCTTTAGATCCATGTTAAACTTGATTTTAAAAGCCCTGACCAAATGGATCAGAGGGTTTACTCTGAGTGCTCTACTTGCAGTCCTGAAATTCTCTTCAGAACAGCACTGCAACAGTCACTTTTCCATCCTGGGCTGCTACACTGATGGGATGCCGAAGCCCCTGTGCGTTGCCCTGGGCAGAGATGTTTGTTCAGACAGTGCCTGGAGAAGCTGCACAGTGCCATGGCCAAGTCCACCAGCTGCTGCCACTCAGTCACAGACCCAGAGAGGTTTGTTCCCCAGGGACTCACCTGCTTGTCACCATGGCGGCTGGTGGACGATGAGGATCAACAGGAACACTGGAGGGGAACAGTGGAATGACAGAGATCTGTTTGTTTATTGCAGAGGGGTTTGGACCCTTTTTGCCCTTTCTTGGCAACTTGCACACAATCAGTTTGAAAATCAGTGTTCAGAAACTCAAAGATTTAAGAACTAATCACTAGGAGCATAGTTTTTGCAGGGTGAGGATAGCCAGGTACGTTTACAGTTCTTCACTAATCAGCCTAGGGCTAGGACTGCATATTTATGTAAAAACATTAATACTTTTATTACTGAAGACAGCCCAGCACTTAGGCCCCTACAATTTGTCTGGAAAATGAAATATGTGATTTTTCCCCCACTAATAGTATGTTTTTCTTGTCTCCTGGCAGCTTGCACAAGTGCTCCAAAGTACGGGACATATGGCAAAGAGAACATCAAAATCTGCTGTGCCATATGATCAGCTCACATGGCAGTGGGCATGTTCCTGGCTCCACAAAGCTTCACAGCCATAAAACTATTCCTTGCTTCATGGTGGGAATTTGTGCCTTTGCTTTAACTGTCTGCAATAATTTGTATGCATTTGCTCTCAAAACATGAAATGTTAACGCTTCCCTTAAATATAAAATTCACGTGGGATTGGCAAAAGGGGGTATATGTGTGTATTTGGTAGCCCTGGGCACTGCTGTTGTTCAGGCATCTCCAGAAGAGGCCCTCTGTTGATGCACACTTCCGCAGGTCATGGGCTTCATGTGAAGAAGGTATCTCTAAGGTAGATTGGTATTTGCAGTCAGTTGCATTCATGCAGCCATGCCAAAATGGTTTGAAACATCCTTTTTCCCATTTGGGTGACTGGTACAGTACTAGTGTGGGACCCATAAAGAGCTCTCCTACCTTCTGTCATCCTTCCCTCTGTAAATCAGGTGTTTATTTAATCATAACTATCAGGACAACTCCAGCAGTGATGTTACAGAGTCGTGTGGCTGCATTGTACAAGGACAATCAAATGGTTCTTTTGAGCAGTAACTGACAGAAGCCACTTTAGCAACCTTTACAAGCTAAAGAGTGAGGCATGACAAAAAGAGAGACCAGGTAATACAAGTGCAATTGTTTATAAACCAAAGGCCTTTTTATTCACCATGAGCAATCAGCAAATCTTTGACTAAAACCTGCTTCCATTAAAATCTAACACTTAAAAAGAGGGGATTTATCTTCAGGGGGATTTTCCTGCACTGGGCTCAACAGGAGAAATGAAAGATAAACATCACTCACACAGAGTCTGAGGAGGAAAAGCCTGGTCCAGTGCAGCTGAATAGCTTCAGGCTTTTTGTTCCTTCTGGTGGGAAGCAAAGAGATCTGGATAAAGGGCTGCAGGAGTGTTGCTCAGGAGAGAGGAAGGTCTGTGTGGGGAGTCACTGACCTCAGAGAAAATGCTGCATCCTGGGGTTGTTTTCGTCAGACTGACAAATGCAGCCATTTCTTCCCCATTAACTACAGCTGGGGGATGCTCTGGCATGTGCTGAGGCCAGTGGCTCTGGTACCCTCTGCCTCTCACTGAGCTGCAAGCTCACTCCTAACAGCTAGGAAGTTGTAGGCCTTTGGCCTCAGCTGCAGAAATAGGGTTTCGTAGGCTTCTAGAGACACACAGGGTGTATTCCTCTTAAGAGATGTTCCTGGACTTGGAAGCAGGATTGTTGGTGAGTCCTATAAAGAGTTGCAACAGAGCTCCTGTACCCTGAGCTACAGCTAGAAATAGAAATATCTCTACGTTGGCAAAAATGGGGCCAGAAGCCTGTGTATTTGAGGGGCTTGGGAAAGAGAAGCCGGGAGGCGGTGTTGGAGCAAAGAATTGGACCTGATGGTTTTTCCTCACAGCTCCCAATTAGCGGGTGCATTTTTTTCTGAAGTGCAGAAAAGGGGCTGGGGTTTCTCTGTCTTCTTCAGTGCTTAGAGGGGGGATATGTGAGGACACTAGCAGCAGCAGGGGAGATTTGATTGCTGGAAAAGAGCCTTACATTGTACCCTAAATAGCTTGAGAGGTAGGTAAAACAGGTATACCCTGCTAGGAGGGATAATCCCACCTTGGATCCTCATGGATCCGCACGGAGGTATAGCACCAGCCAGCCTGTTTTAGTGGTCTGGTGGTCTTATGTGGCTTTGTATGTGCTAACCAGCAGGAACCGAAATGCTGGTGGGGTTGTGTAGCAGAGGTTTTAGAGTGGCAGTGGCACAATAAATTTTGCACTCAACCACTGGGAAGACAAGAAGTCCTTTAGAGCAAAGTCCATTTTGTAAAGAGGATTTAAGCAGTTCTAAAATGCTACTCTGCGTGTGTAACATGCTGTTTGGCAAGGGAAGCTGTCTGCACTGCATTATGTACTAGGCTCTTGAAAGCATAACTAGTTATATAATTATTAGAATTATATTTGCATTCACAACTAGAATGTATATAACTAGTATGGTAATACATGCTAATTAAACACCAATTAATCATTTTAAAAATGAGATTTGAATCTATACAGCTGACACAGATGTAGTAGTAAATACTCATTGCTTATGAAGAATAAATCAGGTGTGTTTTAATATGCAACCCTAGTCCTATATAAATGCATGCTGCCAATTATTTAGAACAGATTTGATGTGCTCCTCATTCGTGTTACACAGCTACTGCTGAGTGACAGTCATGATAATAAGGTATTTGACTGCTTTTACATTGTTGCACATTAATGCTTCCAGCTGGTCACACGGGGCTGGCTCGTGTTTCAGCCATCAGAAAATGTGCAAATCCATGAAGTTTTTACACTGCAACATAGAAGGGTTTACTCATGCTTAATCCAGCCAGGCAATCCAGATAGGCTGCTGAAAACCAGTCTTCTCTCTTTGTATAGTTTTGAAGCCTTATGGCTCTGGCAGGATATCTTAATATTGCTTTATCTGCAGGCTTCAGAAATGCTGTGGAAGAGAATCAAAGTCTACATAGAGCTGAAAGCATCTGATGCTTCTGATTTAAGAAACATTCATAGTTTCTGGTGCCAGAAAAGGATTTAGGCTTTTCTGCATTCTATTTCGGGGATAAGTTTCTGCTTCAATTTAGAGTTGTGTTGGAGGCCTGCGGGGGACAAGTCCAAGCTAAGTTATCTTAAGATGCTGGCTGCTGCCTACTGTAAACTGACAGTGAGCAAAGTAAAAGGCTGGTAGTGCACAGCCAAGAAGGGCACTGAAGTGTAGATGTCCTTGGTCACCCTTACAGCAGACAAACTTGCACAGCAGTGGCTGTGCTAACTTAAGGACTGAGGGCAACATGTGTGTCCTCCTGTGCCTAAGGACGCCCAGGGTAGCAGAGAGCCGCAGCATGATGAGGTTATGGAAGTGGGGAAGCAGAGAGGAGAGAGCTGCAGCTGGGGGTGAGACGACTCAGCACCTCCCATGAGAACTGGGTTTTGCCTTGTGGGGGTATTTGCAGACTTTTGCTGTGCTGAGTATTTGCTTTTGATGGCGTTTTGCCTCGGAAGCCATTTCCTCCATGAAAAAACAGGCTAATGAGGGAGCTGCTTTGGCCAGGACACCCTGTGGTGCGGGAGGTGCATCCCTGCTCCTGCTTGTCTGTGCTGAGTTCCACCACGGTGGACCCCTCCGTCATACACACCAGGAAGGTTTCTGGCACTGAGGCCAGGCCAGGACTGGGGCTGATGCCCGCCTAGGGAGCTCCCCGTGTCACCCCACCTTACTCACACAGGAGAGGCTCTGGTGTCAGGCTCTTGGTGCGCCTCTGCTGTCCCCAGCAGAAAAGAGGGTGGTGAAGCCAGCTCAGGTCCTGGCGACCGGGGCACATGGAGGAAGATCAGGAGGAATGTGTGAGGTGGTACACACTGGTGCCCTGTGCAGGTGGGAATGTGGCGATGAGGTCTGGGGTGCTGTTAGTACCTACCCCAACAGCTCTCTCAACAGAAAGGGTCTGCTGCTCCTAAGGCATGCTCTAAGTGCAGGAGGGGGCTCCCCATTGCTCTGGAGGCAAGGGTGAACAACGCGCTGGGCTGTACCCAGTGTGTCCCAGTGCAGGAGCTCCTGCCACGGGTGGTTGAGGTCAGGGAGGCAGGCACAAACCTGAGGGAAATCAGGAAGCTGAGAGGGAGCGGGACTGCGGGTTCTGGGCTCGGACTGCGGGGCACCTGCAGCCACTGTGAGGAGGCACAAGTGGCACACGCAGGGAAAGGAAAGAGTGCATTAATGCAGGGGTTGGAACTGGTCACGAGAAACAACAAAAAGAGGATGGTGAGGACAAACAAAGGCAAAGGGCTTCCTCCAGAGCCTGACATCCCCACCCAGAATCACTTCACACCCCTGTGGAGGCTGACCAGGTGACACCCACCACAACGGAACAACCAATTGCAGCACCAATAAAGAGGATAAATGCCAGTGCATCCAAGAGAAAGTGGTGGTGATAGTAGTAGGAGACACTGTCTTTATAGTCTGTTGGTCTGACCCGCTCTTGAGGGAGGTTTGTGAACATGACCCAGCAATGTGTGCTCGAAGCCCAGGAACCACCCCTTGCCTGGGCAGCATCAGAAGGGGAGTGAGCAGCAGGTTGAGGGAGGTGATCCTGCCCCTCTGCTCTGCTCTCTCTCTCAAGTGAGAACCTCCACCTGCAGCACTGTGTGCAGTGCTGGTGTCCTCAGCATGAGAAGGACATGGAGCTGTGGAAGCAAGTCCAGAGGAGGCCTCAAGGATGCTCAGGGGCTGCAGCACCTCCTGTATGGAGAAGGGCTCAGAGAGTTGGGGCTGTTCAACCTGGAGAAGAAAAGCTGTGTGGAGACCTCCAGTATCTGAAGGGAGCCTACCAAGGATGCTGGAGAGGGACTCTTCATCAGGGACTGTAGCAACAGGACAAAGGGTGATGGGTTCAAACTTCAACAGGGGAAGTTCAGGTTAGATCTAAGACAGAAGCTCTTCCCTGTGAGGGTGCTGAGGCACTGGCACAGGGTGCCCAGGGAAGCTGTGGCTGCCCCATCCCTGACAGTGCTCAAGGCCAGGTTGGATAGTGTTGGGAGACATGGTCTAGTGTGAGGCGTCCCTGCCCATGGCAGGGGCATTGGAACTGGATGATCTTAAGGTCCTTTCCAACCCAAACCACTCCATGATTCTAAGAAATAATGTAGCAAAAATTCCTTATATAAATTCTATGAGTTCCCAAGTGAAAAGTTAGGGACAGAATTAAGGGTTTTCCCACAGCCTCTGGTGTGTACGTGGACATTCCTTTAGTACTTTGTTTTAGTAGTTACGAAGTCCTGATGTATTTGTTCTCACTAGAAATGTCTCCAAACAACCCAAATTTGGGCTGAAACTCATTAGGAATATGTACATTAGTGCTTTGCTAAACTATCACGTTTTTAAAGTGCCTGTAACTTCTCTAGTTACTGTTTGCACCATTTAAGGATTCCAGCATCAGGATAGTTGGGTTTTTCACTTTCTGCTTTTCTGCTTACCTTGTTCATCCTCACTTTTAAGAATGAGGCTCATTGATTTTCGGGGTCTTTACCTTTAATTTCTGGAGCTAGTGTTACAGATGGTTTCAGCTCATTTGGCTTCATTTAGAAACCACTCAACCCAAATCATCTTCAGTGATAAGTAATGAAACTAAGTTCAAGCACTTCTCAAAGTGTTTTCCTGAGGTGCTTGTCTGAGCGCAAGCCATGCTGCATTTACAAGACAGTTCAGGCCTGAAGCTCATTTGAGAGTTCATCCACAAGGTAAGAGAGTGCTAGTAATTATTCTGTTTTTTTCAGGTGAAGACAGTTGTTTGGCAGAATGCCTTCCTTTAAAGTTGGTTTGTTGTTTTTTTCCCCCTAATAACTGGGCATATGAAGGCTAGATATTCAATTTGATGTTATTTGCTTTCCTAGTTGTGTTATTTCTCAACAGAGAAAGACAAATTTGCTATTCCCAACAGCAAGATTTATTGCTCTATATTAACAAGAAAAAATTCATTTTATTGAAAGTTCAGTTTAGATAGCTCTGAACAAAACCCAGTTTAAGTGGTACAACAAGTGTAACCTTCACTTAAGAAACAGAGATGTAGAAATGGTGCGGGTATTAAAATAGTTGGCTAGCTGTAGAAGCCAGACTGCATCCTCAGTAGGTTTTTGGTTTAGAGACACCAGGCTGGTTGCATTCTGCCAGGCTCAGAAAAGGCAGTGATAATGTAGTAAAAGAGTTACATTTTTATATGTGTCAAGCAGGCAGGTCTGTCCCTGACAGCAGTATCCTTTCTCTCTCCCATCCCAGCATAAATCTGGCACATGCCTGTATTAGGTATTGCCAGCTCATAACATGCAATCATTTGCATTTTGCAATCACTGCAAATTACTTTAAGGCACTCTCTATGTGGATATATCTGGAGAATTGAATGTGAAGCCTTTAACATTTGAATCACTTGTTCATTTGTGAACCCAGCTGATGTTAAACCTGAGTTAATTACTTTCCAATGGCTCTCAGGTGCAAGCTGTTGTTGCATCTCAAACTGATTCCCAGGGAACAGCCAAGCACAATATAAAGCCACCAAAGTCAAAGCTAATGGAACTGCTGTGGGATTAAAGTTGTCATAGAGAGCAAACCTGAAGAAAATTTGTGAGTATGGTGAATTTTCTTATGCTGTTTCTTTTCAAAAGATAAATGGGTGATTTTTAAGTGTCATTACAGCCTTCTCTCATTAGGCTAAATTAACTTTAGAGTGCTTTTCTATCTAGAAGAATATCATGTGGAATCAAAAGTGCTCAGCCACAAACCAAGCTTTAAAAGGTTAATGATTTTAAGGCAAAGTTAGATATAAGCAAGTTGCAAGTTGTTATTCCTTTTTCTGTGGCAACACACATCTGGTTCTTCCATTTCAGTGCATTTGTCTCATAAAAGATCTCTGAGTAGAGTACTTGACTGTACTTTTCTGCTGGATGTTTTAAAGGCCTGCAACCTGGTACTAGCACTTAGGTATTTAAGCTTTTGTCTTCTAGCTTTGTTTTGGGAGTAACAATAAGCAACCTTGGTGATTCCTCGGGGGAATTAATGGGTACCTCTCACAAATTTAAAAGAAAGCCTGAACCACCAAAATCCTGATTCTATCCCTTTCAGGGTTTTGGTTTTACAGACAGCATCTCCCACTGCCTTTTTATCACCATGTCTCAGTGAAGATGATGATAACTTGGACAAAGAGAAGAGTAGGTTGTTACAGCAGTCTCCAGGCCTGATGAGCTGGGGAGGGAGAAGAAACTCTGCAATCTTTTTCATAGGGATTTTTATTGTATGTGGTTTGTATTGAGGGAACTGAGGCAGAAGAAAGGCATGTAACTTCATCACAGTTTTAAAGAAACCCAAATTTAGGCTGGAGATCAGCCTCCAAATGCAGCTCCTGTCACTCC
Organism: Neopsephotus bourkii; assembly: GCF_033783945.1. Taxonomy (NCBI): domain Eukaryota; kingdom Metazoa; phylum Chordata; class Aves; order Psittaciformes; family Psittacidae; genus Neopsephotus; species Neopsephotus bourkii. The sequence continues at coordinate 8,582,495 of NW_026902223.1, forward strand.
ACTTTATATAAAGTAAGCCCTGCACTAAACATTTTCATGCTGCCCATTGAGTTATTTCAGCGTATGATTCCATTGACAGGATTCTGGCAATTGTTCAAGACTCCCAAGAAAAGGTGGAGTCTTGGAGCTGTGGAATTGGAGGATGGATGAGCCAGGGTGGAGGCTGGGGCTGCTCTGGTGTTGGTGGCACAGTGAGGAGGAAGGAAGAGTTTGCAGAGGATAAATTCAACACACTGGAACAAAGTGTTCCCCTTAAATGTGTTCTACAGCCAGAATAGCAGCAGTGATTCTGCCAAGTTAGGGGCCTGATGCAGAAACAGTTTGGCAAGGGAAAATATATAACCAAATTTGAGCTAAGCAGCCTGATAGTGGGTGGCTGGATTATGCAAATTTACTGATACTCAATTCATTATCTCTTGCAGAGTATCTCTGAATGAAATGGAATGGTAGAGCAGATAACCCTTTTTTATTTGGATTCCTTCCCTCTCTCCCCTTCCAAAAATTTGTATTTATACACCTCCATTCAAAGTCTTGAAACTTGAGCAGTAAGGCTGTGGGGCTGAGCTTGTAATGAAATCCTCATCAGGGTCCTGAGGGCAGGGCTAGAAAACGAGGTATTGCAGTGTCAGAAGTTCTTGGATTTGTTGAAACTTTGTCCTGGAAAGGATGAGCCAGAAAGAACCCTATGAAAAGGAGAAAAAATTCGATATCCTTTCACTTCAGAGTGCTCTCTGTAAGCATAGTCATTTCTGGGAGAAGCATCAGGATTTACAGTTATTCTCAACACTGCCATGTGGGATTTGTGAGCTCCCATGAATGGAAGAATCATAATGTAGAAATGTGTGTGGTTTTGCCTTGGATGGAGTGATGGTAGTTCAACAGTTATGCTTGACTGCTGCTACTGTTTTGCTGTGTACAAACAAGAATCGTCTTCTAATTGGCTGGCTTGCAAACTGGGGATATCTGGCTAATTCATTCTCACTGGGAGTAGAGTTGCCCTCACAAGGTTGGATTTTAATGTTAATGAGGGTGTGTTTAAGAATGGATCTTGTCCCTCTTGCAGCTTTATTCTAAGGACAAGGGAGGACCGAGCTGGGGTTATAGATGCCACAAAGATGTCAGAGCTGAAAGAAAAAGGCTTTTGCGCTCTCTTGTTTACTCAGCCACTATGTTCTGGAGCCCATGAGAGGTAATAAACAAAGGGAGCCTGTGAAGAGGCTTTGCATTCTGATGCTTTTTGAAGTACCTCCTTGCTCTGAAGCAGACTGTTCCAGGAACCATCTTAGCAATGTGTGTAGTCTAGCTTGGAGCCAAAGGCTTGAGTCTTCATGAATCAAGCTCATTAATGGTATCCAGCATAAATGAACCCTCAAAAAAATGAGTAAGGAAAAAAAATCCTGCAGCCTGGGTCTGAATATTTCTGTATTGCTAACTCTGAGCATTAAGAAGTTTTGGAGCAAGTCCAGAGGAGGGCCACAGGGATGATCAGGGGCTGAAACGCCTCCTGTGTGAAGACAGGCTCAGAGAGTTGGGGCTCTTCAGCCTGGAGAAGAGAAGGCTGTGTGATGACCTCAGAGCAGCTTCCAGTATGTGAAGGGTACAAGGATACCAGGAAGGGACTCTTCTGGGATTGTAGTGATAGGACAAGAGGTGATGGGTTCAAACTGAAGTAGGGGAAGTTCAGATTAGATATAAGGAAGAAGCTCTTTACTCAGGATGGTGAGACACTGGCACAGGTTGCCCAGAGAAGCTGTGGCTGCCCCATCCCCGGCAGTGTTCAAGGCCAGGCCTTGGGTGACATGGTGTAGTATGAGGTGTCCTGGCCCAGGGCAGGGGGTTGGAACTGGATGATCTTAAAGTCATTCGCAACTCTAACTATTCTAAGACTAAAGGCTGGCATCAGAGCACTTTGTTCCCTCACCTTTCATTTGAGGTTCTAAACCAACTTGAAATTACTTAACCAGCTTGCACAAGTGAATGGGTGCTTGCAGCTGGGGAATGTGCATGATACCCCTATGATGACAGCATCTGTGACTACAGGTCTTGATGTGAAACAGTCCTGCATGGAGTAAGTAAACCACTTTTGGCTCCAATCTTTGCTGTTCTGAAGCCGATTCCTTCTGGTGACTGTTGCCAGAGGAGGGGAGCCTTCCTGGGTTTTCATCCTCTGACTTACTGTATAAACTTGGACCAACTGCTTCCAACTTCTTCACTTCTTAAACAAAAGCATGCTTGCTCTAAATTTCCAGTGCCACTTTGGCAATGCAAGTATTCAGTTTTCCATTTTCCTTCTCTGGATTTTGTTTCCTTTCACCTTTTAAGTTTCTTCCCTTTTCCCCAAGGGAGTGCTTATGTTCTCAGATTAAAACCAGAAGTTAGTTCAGTTTTCTGTGAAGGTTAATTTATTAAAAATACAGTTTTAGTATCCTTTCAAATTATATTTTCCATATAAAAATATTTATTTTACTAAAGCCACATCTTTCTGATGGAAAAATGTCTGGGCATTAAACGAAGTCAACCACTGTCTAGTAGTTTTAGTACAGAAATGTGTCTGTGGTGCAGCTACAATTTTATGGAGGAAAGCAATTAGAGATTACTGGTTAAATTCTTCATTTTAACTGAAGTTAATTAATTGTAAGATTATTTTTAACTAAGATATGGAAATGTAACGCACTGGGGCCTTACTGTGCCTTTCTGAATCATAGGAATATTAATGTTTAAACTGTAAAACATGTGTGTGTGTTCAGTTTTTAATTGATTGAGTAAAGGAGCAGTGACAACTAGGTAAAAGCTTGCTAAGGTCTGGTGGCAAACTGCCCCTAGACAGCTAAACTGTAGTTTGTGGTTGCTTGTTATTAGATAATGAAGCTCTGTGGTGGTCTGAATTGGAGAATTTTAGAACTCAAGTCTTGGGAGCCAATCTCTCCATCACTGCAGCTTTCCAGAGCACTGACTGCAAAGGGGCGTAAAAAGCCTGTAGTAAAAGCTCTGAAACCAGCCTGCTGGGTTGTGATGTCCTTTGACTCTCAAAATACTTTCAGAAAGCATTTTCTTTTGGAAGGATAGAACAACAACAACAAAAAAATAGTTTGAAATTACTTTTTGCTGGTTTGTGTGGAAGACAAGAGGGAGATGTGCTGTTAAGGGGGTGCAAGGTCTCGCCTGTCTTGCAGTCCAGCTCAAATCCAATCTGAGCTCATAGGTTGTTTTATTACGGGGCTAGCAAGATTCTAACCTCCCTCTCCTGGAAGAGCATTTAGAAATTGCCCCTCATATATTAAATTAGGCTATCAAATCCCTTAGTTCTCTCCAACAAGGCTCCTCATTTCAGGGGTCTATTTCAAAGAATCAGACAACACAGTGAAAGCCAAAATATTATTGAGAGAGAAGGATTAGAAAGTAAAAGTAATGAGAACCATAAGTCTTAAGGATACACCTCTTACCTCTTAGTTGTCTGGATCTAACTTGCTTCCTCCTGTGCACTCTGTGCCTCCCTCTTCCTCCCTGGAATGACTGTCATCCTTTCTGGGGCACAAAATCCTTTCTCAAATTGCAGGAGTCTCTTGGTCTCTCACCTGTTTTCTTATACCACTGTGGATAAAAAGGAGTACCCACTTCCATTTTTGCTCCTAGTTTTTCCTCCTTACAGCCATTGCTAAACACAAAGCATGTATTTGTGATGCACTGCTCAGTGACTGGCATGCAAGGTGCTCCTGTGTGAATGCAGATTTGCTCTGTTCCTGTGTCAAACCCTTAGTGTGACCACGATGGCAAAGAGGGGGTGGCATCTCTCAGAAGATTCTGCAGCTGATTTGGTGGCAGCCCATGAAATGACACTGAAATGCTGTGTCCTTTGCATTTGTAAACAGCAGAACAGGTGAATAAACTAAACTGACACAGTGCAGCTGATTATGAAATAACTGAATTATCCAATATATGTAAAAAAAGCATAATTTTTATTGCTCCTCAGGCAGAGTGGCCAGTCTGTGGCAGCTTTGCAAACGCTTTCCAAGTGGTATTGATCTATCCCTGGGCACTGTGTTAAGTAACTGAGGAAGAAAGTGGTTTTAATTAGGCTGCACGCAGATCTCCAGTAAAATAGATTTTCTCTTAAAAATCAATAGATTGAAGCAAGCTATAGTAAAGAGAAAGTCTTTTACTGATTAAATATTACTTCATCCTTCTTTAATAACAAAACATTTACCTCTTTAACTGCTTGAACTCTTACAGAGACTTCCAGGAGGAAAGAAAAAAGGGTGAAAAACATCTTCATTTTCTTGGTATTTGAAGGGGTAATCCTAGCATACCTCCTTCTGCTCCCAGCTCTCCTGTGTCTATTGTGATTAAAAAGCTCAACCTTCCAGATCTTTCCAGATTTGTATAGATCATTAGGAAGAACAGTAGCTGATAGGATTGTTGTTTTGTTTTTTTTTTTTTTAATGCATTTTGGGTTGCTGGGGTGATGCTTCAAGCATCTCTAGGCACCGAGGAGTTGTGGTTTGCACAACAGTGTGAGAAGTCCTTCATCTCAATGCACTGCCTTTTGATGTATGAGCACAAATAGTTCCTCTTCTGCAGAGATGTTATTTGTTTTGCAGAAAACAGTACTGAGGAGAGAGAAAATAGGAAGTTTTCTCCCAGGGCCATGTTGCCAAAGGCCAAAGTAGAGCCTGAAGTGTGGTTATAAAGATATCAGCCTGCCTTTAACCTGCTGTCCCTGCCCAACCATACAATTTAGAGAGCTTATCTCAAACCAGGACTGCAGTGTGTTGTGTGATGTACAAAGCCAGAAAAAGAAGAGACTCTTTCGCACAGATCTTGTACTCTCTTCTGCAACCCATTCCTCAAGATTTAAAAGCAAGGAAAGTCTCCTAGCAGCACAAAGAGGGAAATATCTGCTTTAGCACAGTAGAAAGCTTTCCTGAGGGGCTGGTTACAAACTTCAAAGTTTTAGGTGATGCAGAAAGTTTCATGTCAACCCATTTTTACCTGCAGCTCATGAGGATTCTCCCAAAACTGAGGTAGATCTCAAGCCAGATTCTGTCCTACTGGCTGGTGATTGTGCAGAGGCCACAGTAGTATCGTGGGAAATGCAGCAAATAATGCCTGGAAGTATAAAAACAACTCGAACATCTCACTGACACACAAACCTGGTCCATCCTTTCTGTTCAGTAGGTGATCTTGTTCACTCTGACCTTCTCCCTGCTCTCTGTCTGCACTAATTAGACCAGGCTTTGAGGTATCAGGCCTTTATGTTGGTGATGTTAGCATAAACTTCTAGCAATTTAGCCAGTTGTTTTGAAATTTAACCATTTGCACTGTAAATGCCCTGATGGAGAAGTGGTGATGATTCCTCAAGCTGCTGGCAGCTGTCACTGCAAGTTAGTTCTACTGGGCTGATGAATTTGGGGCTATTCCTTTTTTGTGGCTCTTGAAAGTAGAGAATTTGGACTACTCATTTCACTGAAATGCAGTTTATGACACTTCACGTGTTTACGTTGGTGGATAAGTTGTGGGCTTGAACAGGGCCATCTATTTGCGCTAACAGGAAATTAAACCTGCCAACTACAGGCTGCTACTATGTGCTGGTGAGTCAAAATGTGATGACAATAGAAGCTGTGTTTCAGAAACAAAATGTTAGCACTGATTATGTTTTTCCCTGTCAGCAAAAGAGGGTGCCAGTTGCAGAGAAATGTGATCCTTTTTAGGTTACAGCTCCTTAGGAGTTTTTTTCCCTGAGAAATACGATGCACATTTCATGGATAAAAGCCCATGTTAATTATTTTGAAGGTCTGTAGAGAGCTCAGCTGTTGTTGCACACTGGTGCACATAGATGAGTTAGTAACCTACATGGTCACCACCACTGATGCATCTGAAAGTGTCATGATCTTTAGTTTTCTCTTTCTTTCTAGTCCTTTGTTCTTGATCTCTGTGTACTGTGGTATATGTGCTGTGCTTGGAATTTTAACAGATGTTTTGGAGGAAGGTGTTGTATGTTCTGTTTGTAGACATCAGTGTCAAGAAATGTGACATGATCATATGGGAAGTTTTTTGGGGGGAGGAAGATGTATTGTGGTGGAACATGGTAGGGTTGCTCTGGTAGGAAATCTTAAAAGAGGGATAAAAATATCATGCCAGGAGCACACTGACTTTACCAGGAGTAAAGTTTGTTGGTGTGAGTATGCCTGTTGGGAGTTGAAAGAGCAGAGTTGCTCAGAACCAGCTGGAGGTTAGCAAATGCTCCATGTGGCTGCAGTGGCAACAATAATTTCATGAGCCTGACAGATTTTATTTGGCACCCTGGTATCAGTCATCATGTACTGTCATATGCTGTCTCTGCAGGAAGAGAGTTTGATGTGTATTTAGAGCAGCAGCAGGAAAGCTTTTCTATTACAGATGAGGCCAAGAACTAAATTTCAGGCTTTAGGCTGTACTAGGCCAGGTCCTTGGGTCTCCTGACTATGTAAGGTGTGTTGGGGCAAGGTGTGTTGGTTGTTCTCACCAGTTCTTCACTAGGATGAGCAAGTTTGCTCAGCAAGAAATTCACTGTAGGAATAATTGCAATGACATATGTAATTCTCACAGTTTACTTAAAGTACTACTTATTGTAGTGGAAATACTACAAGCAAAACATGTCAATACACTGATAGTCTCTTAAATCCAGTTCTCCCTCTGACCTAATGGTCTATTTTTGATGGATGTGTTCTTTTTTTAACAGCTGAAGGAGTCACATATTTTCTTGTGTTCTCATTCCAGACAGTGAGATTCCTGGGAGATGGGTTAAATTGTCTCTTTTTTGATCATATAAAGACGGTGAATGAAGACAGACATTATACTGCAACATCATTGGTTTTAATCTGATTTTTAATTAGTGGAAGAGTAGACTTAAGTTTTGTTCTTCTGAGAACTCTTATTCAGTTTAGTTTTAATTCACATATCAGATTTGCCTGGATTAATTTTTTCACTGCATAGCAGCTTTTAAGGTAGTGACAGGATCAATAAGGGAGGAAAGTTTGGTAAATGCCACTCCTTGTCTGTGTGCTTTGGTGCCCAAATGTAAAACAAATTGTCTGGAGATTTTTGCAATCTTGTTTCTAGGTGGCAAATTTGAAAGAACTTGAAAATTCTCTGAAGAATCTGTTTTCTTTCAGGATATGGTTTCAGAAAAATCAAAGTATTTTGAGGATCATTAATTTCCATCTGAGATTTCTCTGGGAATTCTTCAGGGCAGTTAGTGTAGACAACATCATTTGATCTCATGTGCTACCAAGAAATCATGATATTAAGACCAACATTTCAGAGTAAAATTCTCTTTAGGAAAGTTAAAATGCTGCTTCCCCCCTGACCTTGTGCCAGTTCAGGCCAATTAACTTAGCAGTTAACTAAGGCTGAAAGTCTTTTCTTTCTGGCTAGTCTGAATTTAAATGGGTGTCATCAGAAACTGTGCAGCGCTGACATTTAGAAATGCCTCATTTTAATAGGGATTCTAGACTAGTCATCAAAAACTTCAGGCATATAGTGAGGATTGTCTGTAATACTTCATGGTGCAAGCCAGCTGGTTTTGTTAGCTACATGATTAGTTTGTCACTTAAATATTAGTGGGTGTCTGTGTTGCATTTTGAGGAGCTCCAGTAGGGTACCATGAAGACAAGATTGTCTGGCCAGGGAAAGGACTATAATAAATATCAAAGCCAATAAGCACGTATTTTGCTGAAATGCTTCTTTTCTGAATGCTTTGAGATTTATGCAAGAGCCCAGCTTTGCTTTTCATACCCGAGGTCACTGTGCTTGCCCTCATCTACTGCAGTGTGCGGAGCTATCTGTTCCCTTGTCCTGCTGTTCTGCAGGAGACAGAAGAGCAAGATCTGTGCCCTAGGTTCTTTTGTTTTAAATTCAGCTGCTTTTCTCTCTTCCAGTAGTTTTGCACTCCTGTTTGGGCAACAAAACATCTTTCAGAAATTATTCCATTTGGAGGACCCTTGCAGGGAAGCAAGCAGGAGTTACCTAGCTCATTGCTTCACTCCTGCATTAAAATTCATTCTGAACTGGAGGAAAAGTTCTCCATTCCTTTTTCTGTACAGAAAGCCCAGAATCTCAGTTGCCATTGTGGTGCAAACACTTTTCCCCTGGGAAACTTAAGTACAGGCTCCGGGTAAAGACTAACTTGGCTTGGTTTAGGGTAGGACAAAAGCAAGCAGGAGCACTGAGGTGTGGGAGTAATACCTGCCCAAGCCTGTAAAATGCCCTGCAATCCTTTTGCATGTTCCTCATTTAATAAGACCTCAGTTTTTTGCAGAAATTGCTGATTTCCCTTAACTCCCTTGTTGCTGCTGACGCATATCTTGGATGCTAAATAGATGTTCATCTATGCATAATGAATAAGGTAAGAAACTCCCACGTTTCCCTGGTGCCTGAGTTGTTCCTAGTATAATTTTTGTTCTTATGATGTTTCAGGATAAAAATATCTTATTTGAGAGTATGGAGAAGTATCAGTACTTTTTGGTTCTTTGAAGATGGTTTATGACAGTCTGTGTTTCACTTACTGACAGTCCCAGTATAAGTACAACCCTAAATTTACAGCTGGGGTGGCGGGATGAGGGGAAGATTTTTCAGTGAGAAGTGGTGCAAAATAGAGGTTTGTGTATTCTGGCAGAAGTTTAGGGATTCTTATTTCTTAAAAGAGAGAATAAATTACTAGTAAGAAAGAATAGCTCTGGCAGCAAATGCTCCCAGGCTGCTGGCGCAGGCAGGAGGCAGCACACCCTGCACACATTATTCATTATCACAGCTTTCCCTCCATGTGGCTGAAGCTATCCAGACTTGCAGCCCAGAAGGAAAAGAACCAGAATGTAGAATATCAAAGTGTTCTGATCATTAATTGTGCATCTCTTCCTTGAAATGAAATATCCTCACAGCTGCCAGAAAAATGGCATATTTCAGCTTTTTTTTTCTTAACTAAGAAACCAAACCTGTTATGAGTGAATCCTCTGTGCACATCAGCCTTGCTGAGAGTTTCCCATGTAAATTTTGAGTGTCCTGGCCAATTGCAGCTAAAGCAAACAAGTTTCAGAAGTGCAAGAATGCGAGGTTTGTAAAAATAGACAGCAGTTGAGGAAAACCCAATTAAAGGACCCATGGAGGGGAAGAAGGTGCACATCCAGGATTTTACTAGGCTTTCAGGAATCTACAAAGGGTGGAGGTGTTACAAAACCCCCAGATATGGGAAAAACTTCAGTAGGAATTTGTTGCAGCAGAAGAAATGAAATGCTTTCTCCCACAAGGTAGGGACTCATTTCTCTTTGGATTCTCTGGTGTTTAGTAAGAAGGACCCTGACACAGCAGCTGCAGCAGAATTCTGTATAAATGTTGTCAGATATGACTTGGAGGTCCATTGCAAATGAGGACTTTCAGTTTGTGACAACACTGGAAATACTTACTGCAACAGTACAGATAATTTATTCTCCAGACAGTACATTTGTTTTTTTTTTGCTTAGTCTTTTCTCCTGATTTTAGGACTACATTCCTTCCTTAGCCCTCCACGCATGCTTCTCTCAGTGCCTGTCCAGTTCCTGAATTGCATTTCTTCCCATGCTATTACTTTGATTTTCTGTATTAACCCGAATCTAAGCTCCAGCGGTCTGAAATCCGGGAAGCGTAAGCATGCATGTGATTAAAGACCTGCTTTAGCTCTTGATACTCAAAAACGTTTGCCCACATGCATTGCTACAGCTTGTAAGATGGGTGTTATAGCTATGCATAGGAGAGCTTGACAGCTTTTTCTCTGTCTGTGATTGAGCTGATTTGAGCCATGTTAGCTCTAGTTGTAGTCTTTATTTCTTGCCCTGACTTTTGTGCGAGAGTAAAGAAAAATCACTAATGTGAAACAATTTATGAGGAATGAAAACTGGGACATCTCATATTAATAAAGTTCATCCTGTGCCTGGATTTACTGCTGTAGGATCTCTGAGGAAACCAGGTCAAGCTAATAATGATCTCCTTGTATGCATCTTCAGGAGTAAGAGAGAAAAAAATCTCTGTGGATGGTGATCATCAGAAAGGGGGTGATGGGGACAAGAGCAGTGTTGGCTCCTCACTGGCTTTTGGCCATATCATGGTGGGACAGACTGTTTCCCAGTCTAATTCCCCAGTTTAATTACATAGTTGTGGTTAGAAACTATTTCCGTGTGTTTGTTTAAAACCTGCTGCCTTGTAGTTTCACTTGGTGTTCTCTAGTTCATGAAGTGCAGGAAATGGTAAATGGTTGGGCAAAGTTGATGGGAAAACTCCTTATCTCACTGACATGAAGTTATTCTATCTGTATCTTTCACCTGTCAGCTTTAAAATGTGAAAGCACTCAGTCCTTAATGGATCAAGTTGCTACATAGCATCTTTCTAGCTCAGAAATGAATGCAAGGTTCAGCTGATACTGGATAGCTGGCAACAGCCTGTTCTTAGACAGTCATTTTCAGATTTGGGTGGCTTTAGCCTGCTGTCAAGCTGTCAGAAAAGATTTGTGTCTCTCATCACCTACGCAGCAACTTCTTCCCTGCAGGTGTAGGGTGGGATGTGAGGGCAGCAGCAGTATGGGTGGCTTTCTGGCACTTCCACTCAGTGCTATATAACGGGATTTTTGCAGTCCCTCTCCTTAGCCTGCTGTTTTTTAGGGAATATTCTGCTTTCCTGCAAGCATGTGGGCTTGTGAGATGTGGCGAGCGATTATCTCTTCTCATATGTTGCATTCTCATCCTGTGGAAACCATGCTGTTATTTTCCTGCATTTGCAAAACACCCACAAGTCAAAAGAAACATGAATTTTCTTCTAAATAGAAGATGATTAGTAAAGGTCATACTGGTGCTGGCTCAGTAATTGAGCAAGGAGCTCAATTTGCTCAGCTTGTGAAGTGCAATGAAGTTTGTGGTCTCCAGTGGAAAAATTGGGACATTGAAATGTTGTGGCAACCTTAGGAAGTCACTGATTTTTCTAATTGGGATCTTAACAAAAGAAAAAGAGGAAGCTTCAGTACACTTCTCACCCTCACAACGAATAAGGGTGCTAACTGCCAGAAAAATGTTCTGATAATTGTATTGTGTTGGTCCTCTTGAAAGAAGCAAGTGCTTTCAATAGAACTATGATGATGATGTGATCATTGTCTGGGCTGGCTTAATGAGTTTTGTGACTATTGCAATATTAAATGATTTGCACTTAAGAAAAATACCTCCTGTTCCATTCAAAAAAGATCAGTAAAAGCTGCTAGAGCTTTTGCTGTTGTGTTGGATACATCACATGTAGTTCTACATGCTGCCAAAATAGCTGCTAGTTTGGACACTGCAGTCCTCTGGATTTGACAGTGTTGGTGCTACAACATAAACACAAGAATAGGCTCTTGGAGGCTGTTGTTTCACCTGATTAATAAATTTTATCAGAATTTGACATGCCAGAGGGGGTGAAATGTGGTCTGAGTGCGTGTGATTGTGCATGCATAAAAAAGTGAGCTGAGTGTCAGGAAAAAGAGGGCTCTGTGTCAGTCTTGCATAATTTAGGCTTTGGGGGGGTGTTGCAAAGATGAAGCCAAGGTAGAGAAGAAGCATGGAGGCTCCGTACGAGACCCACTTTCTAGTATGGTTCTGTTAAGCCATCTCCAGTTACTCTGTTAGATAGCAGAGATGGTTCCAGGGACACTTCCATCAGTGGTGCTGATGCAGTTTGCTTCCTCTTGGCATTGTGGCCCTGGGGACTGAGAGCTCTGGGAATAACTTTGTGTCTCAGCTGCTGACCTGCATAGGTCAGGAAGAAGCAAATGGTAGGTGGTGGTGGAGAAAGCTTGCATGGCTTTGCTAGAGAGTTCTTGACCAGTCCCAGTCCAACTGAGCATTGCAGGGTCTGCTGAAAATACCAGGCAAGGGACAGAAAACATACACATTCAAGGAAGTCCTATCTTAATGGAGTTTCCTGTTTGAAAGCAAAATAGTTGTGTAAGTCAGACTGTGGAAATACTCTTTCTTTTTTGCCTTGAATGTTTCTAAACCAAAACTGAGTGGGCTTCCAGTTCCGTGCATCATTGCCAACTTCAGGGCTCAGCTACATGCTGTCCTGCCGAATGAGGTGGCTCCTGCTGTTGTACCTGCTTTGAATTGGAGTGTTCATTTCATGTGCCCAATTGCTTGGGACTTCACTTCAGCACTCATTTTCACTGTAAAAGTTCTTGAAGTAAACGCTCCAGCCCTTTGCCATTTCAGCTTAAAGAAGCCAGGTCAGGACTGAGGATGGCATCTTTGGGAATTAACATCTCTGTACTGCAAATCTGGAATTGTTGTCCAAGCTGCTGTAATTTAATTAGTTTGACTACTTAATAATGAAACTTTGTATCTTCTGTTAATCCCTACCAAAAATGAATTCAAACATCTGTGACTTCTGCTGGGAGATGTAAGTAAATAAGAGCTACTTAGCATTTCTGGTATGGGAAGCAATCATTTTGCCCTCATCATTGGAAACTCATTCACAGTCTCTGAAAATTTAGAGTTACAGAAAATTTTTAGACTTCCCTAAAGCATTAAAGATATTTGGAGTATTAATAGAGTAATATGCTTCATGCTGTGGTTTGCATGACAAAGATTGAAGGGTTAAGGGGTATGCAAGAAGTCAGAGATATACAAATAGATGATAACTCAGTTTGGAGAGTCCTATGAGTCAAGCGACAGCATCTTATTCACAGCGTGTGTCTGTCTAGACACACACTCTTTTCTTCATGCTGGAAGAACTGTCAGGTTTCATTGGTACCTGGGTAGAGATCCAGGCATGAAAACTGTAACTACTTTATGGTTTTGGCACATGGGATTTGTTGATGTATTCAGGTGTTTATTCTTATACTGATGTACATGCTTGGAAATGTGGCAGAAAACATAGAAAATACATGCTTATTTGTTATGTGGAGTACATGCTCTACTTTTTTCATCTAGTCAATTAAGATGCTGTTTGTAAGTACAAAATGTTTGTTCTAGGCTAGCTGATATACGGAGTTGAGCTGGGGCTGCATCTTCCAGGAACAGAGAGTCCTGTGGAATTGTGTACTCGCTGTTTGGAGCCGGGAGAAGTGTCAAATGCAATTGGATTTTGTAATGTCTCTCCAGCTTCTCAGTGTGCATATCAGTGATGGTGGTTTGCTTTTCTTGATAAACTCATTCAGCTATTAAATTACTGGAAAGAAATCCACCACTTCAACAGAGATGCCCGAATGAGTCATGTGCATTTGTAAATATAAAGTATGTCATTATGGTTGATTCTGACACTAAAAAATAGAAATCACTTCACTTTCCCTGTTGGTTTTTTTTGGTTTTTGGTTGTTTTTTTTTTAATTTAAAAACACAATTTTTTTAATTATTTTCTTTTTTTTAATGTAATAGGAGGACTTCAAAGTTGCTGGAGAAGGGAACAGTCCCTCCCACTCTTACCTAGTTTGACCTGGTAATGTGTGCTTGCAGCCCAGAAAGCCAGGAAACAGTATCCTGTATTGCAACAAAAGAAACATGACCAACAGGTAGAGGGGGGCATTCTCCCCCTCCACTCTTTTGAGACCCTCCACCCTATAGTCCTGTGTGCAGCTCTGGGGCCTCCAACATAAGAAGGATGTGGAGCTGTTGGAGTGGTCCAAAGAAGGCCTCGGAGCTGCTGTGAGGGCTGGAGCAGCTCTGCTCTGGAGCCAGGCTGAGAGCTGGGCTGGGTCAGCCTGGAGAAGAGAAGGCTCCTAAGGGGAGACCTTAGAGCAGCTCCAGTGCCTAAAGGGGCCAACAAGAAAGCTGGAGAGGGGCTTTATGTAAGAGCAGGTAGTGACAGGACAAGGGGGAATGGCTTTAAACTGGCAGAGGGGAGACTGAGATGAGCTCTTAAGCAGCTCTTCCCTGTGAGGGTGCTGAGGTGCTGGCACAGGGTGCCCAGAGAAGCTGTGGCTGCCCCATCCCTGGCAGTGTTCAAGGCCAGGTTGGACACAGGCGCTTGGAGCAAGCTGCTCTAATGGAAGGTGTCCCTGCCCGTGGCAGGGGTTGGAGCTGGATGAGCTTTAAGGTCCCTTCCAACCCAAATCATTCTGATTCTATGAATAGCACTGGTATTAAAACTCTGCACATGTCACTCTGAACCTGTTGCTTTTCTTAATATAAAACTAAGTTTTTTGTGGGCCTTTTAGCATAGAGGCATTGAGGTGTGTATATGTGTATATATGTAGTTGAACATAATAGGATGGTACTGTATTTTGGGTAATATCATATGAGTACCTTTTCACATACATACAGTTTATATAAAACCATAGTAGCTAAACCCTTTCCTTTTCCCAAAAGAAAACAGCTTGAAAACATGTGTGTTTTCAGAGTAGTAAAGGGATGATTCCTGACAGTTTCAAACTAGAGTGATTCCTGCTGAGCTCCCTGGCTCAGGTAACATGGGAGGCCAAAGCAGATGAGCACAACAGTCCCTCATCCCTTATAATCAGTGAAGGCAGAAACAGTTTTGGCCCTGTGTGTGACATTTATAAAGCATGACACTGTCATCTGCTACTGGTCTTGCCTGGAGGGAATTCAAGGGTGAGGTGTTCTGGCTTGAGTGAGACTGGTTTGTTTTGGGTTTGGAGGAATACCAAATGGTTTTTCATTATGACATTTAGCCCTTGGAAATCCTTCCCCAAATGACTGATGTAGGTTTGTAAACACAGAGCTCATCTGGTCTTGCTGCTGCCACATGGGTGCCACTGAACCCTTGGGCAGTCAGTGCAGAGGAGAAGCATGAGGCAGAGTGGGCACCCCTTGCTCATCACTCGCCAGCTGCTGGTCAAGACAATGGCTGCAGATCTGTGTTATGCTGGTAGTATATCTCTATATAGCACAAGATTTGTGGGATGTAGAGAGAAAACTGGGTGGAGAGAGGTCAAATATTGAACAGTCACAGAAACCAAATACCCTAAAGGTTGATCCTGTTGATGTTAAAACCGAGCTCTTTGGCTGATTAAGCAGCTGCCCATAACCATAGAATCATAGAATAGTTAGGACTGGAAAGGACCTTAAGATCATCAAGTTCCAACCCCTCTGCCATGGGCAGGGACACCTCACACTAAACAATGTTACCCAAGGCCTCGTCCAACCTGGCCTTGAACACTGCCAGGGTTGGAGCATTCACAACCCCCCTGGGCAACCCGTTCCAGTGCCTCACCACCGTCACAGGAAAGAATTTCCTCCTTATATCCAATCTAAACTTCCCCTGTTTAAGTTTTAACCCATTACCCCTTGTCCTATCACTACAGTACCTAATGAAGAGTCCCTCCCCAGCACCCCTATAGGCCCCCTTCATCATGTAATTCAGCTTTATTAGGGTACAGTTCTTTAGCTGTTCATTCATTTGAAAGCACTTTGTTTCGTAAAGCAGTCCACCATTAATAACAAAGAGACTTTCTGGGATGTTTTGGTAGATGCTCTGTGAGCAAGCACTGATACACTGGCAGCCAGGAGCAGTTTGCCTGAGAGGTGCTGCACCAGCTATGCCTTGTGTTTTCTGCTCCTCTGAATAAATGAAATGACAAAACATCCCAGGGTGATTGAGGGAATGTCACATGGCTGTGTGGTTGACCCTGTTATTCTCAGATTTTAGGATTATTTAACACAATAAGCTTCATGTGTGTGACAAAGGTGGTGAACAGGAACATGGTGCTTTATTTCTTTTTCATTTTGACAAAGCAATGAAGTCACATGCCAACATGGCATGAAACCGCATTTCAATTCTGTAAAATAAAATACAACAGTGCTATGCTAAAATCCCAGGAAATCTTGAAAGTAGTGAAGGGGGGAGTATAAATATAAAGTGCTCCAGAGCCTGGAAGGTTATGAGGCATTAAAGCAGTGCCTGGAGCCCTTTGGTGCTGTATAAATTCTTCTGTTACATAAGCCTATCTTCTTATGGCTTAACTCATGGATATAAATTCCCTCCAGGCTGATAAGAGGACCTCGCCTCAGCCTAGAAATCTCTGCTATTTATTTACAGGTTTTTGGGACAGTGATTTGTGTTTAACTCTTTCTGGGCTTAATGGTTGTTCCATAGCAAAAGTTGTTGTTTTGACCATAAAGCTGTGTTGATGTTTGCTTCCCTACTGAGCCTTTGCTTAAATTGTATTTGTAGCCTCAGATTACTGCAATCCCACTAAGGACTCTCTTACAGGTTGTAAAAAATCCGCCACACAGTTTGTACAAACAGGGTTGGCGTGTCCAGGAATGATCAGCCCAGGTCTGGACCTGACAACGTGGATGTTGCTGCCAGTGCCTCTGGAGGAAGCAGAGCTGGGGAGGGCTTGTGGCAGCTGGATGTGCTGCTGAGTTTGGGTCAGGCTGGACTGCGCCTGCAGTGTCCGGTCAGCCTCAGTGCCCAAGTGAAATAATCATCTGGGTGGCTGCTGCAGCTGGAACCATTTGTGTGAACAGCCTTTTGCCATGAATGGGCTTAAAGCGGTTTAATCAGTGTGATTCCAAGGAAAAAGTAAAGCGATACTTTACAGAGCTTCCTCTTCTCTTCTAGTCTTGGATGGAGAAATGTCTTGAAATCGTCTGCCTATCAGGGCAGTTTGCATGCTCTGGCATGCTCTCTGGTGAGGATGTTGGAGCAGCTGAAGCTCAGTGATGCCTGAGAGATGAGTCACTTGTTTGTCAGAATCTCAGTGTTTCTGACTCCTCAGTGATGCTGGCTGGCAGGACAGTACCAATGTGCTTTAGGATGCCTGGGGCCACTAGAGCTTTGGGATACTGAAGCTCACAGTGCTCAGCACAGCCTTGTGTTCACACTGCAAAACAAAGAGCTTTTACTGCTTAGAGGGTATTGTGTGTTTTATTTTTTAAAATGTCCATGTTGCTGCATGTTCGCACTGAAAAGCAAGACTGAAGAACAGAGGGTTGCCTATGGAGAAGATGGTGAAGTTTCTTTGTACCCATGGACATGCTCTGGACCTCAGACAAACATGTGTCCTGCCTAGATGTTGTAGGAGCCGTTGTGAGGGCCATCTCCAGCTCATCTTTGCCCCGCTCTCCTTCTCAGTACATCACTGTGGCAAGGCAGCACACGGCACTTACTCACCTGAGTTAGGGCTGTTGGCACCTTCTGATGGAATGCTGGATTATTTTAGTTTTGAAAGTAATCCATATCCCCAAACCCTTCTAGCTGCTTCTCAGAGAACTGAGAGCAAGCTCTCCTTGGCCAAACATGAGCTTTTGTAGGATTTGGCTGAAAAGTGTCTATTTTCAATGCTTTATTTCCAAAAGTAACTTTGGCTGATAGGAACCAGAAAAGTTTTTTTGTTTTTTTCATCTATAGTGATGAAGTTATTCATATGAAAGGGTTATGTGTTGGATCTAATAGGAACAGTTTGGAGTTAGAGCTTAGATAAATACTTGCCCGTTTCTCTGTTTCAATAGGGATGACTTTGAGAGGTGTATTCATTGTCTTGGTATTATTCTTGCACAGGGAAATACACAGAGTTCTGGCACAAAACTCTCAGTAAAGCTTAAGCACTTGCAGTGTCAATGTCTGTGTCAGTGTGGCCGTTCAGGTAACCTGCAGTGGAAATGAAAGCAGAGGAAAGGCACTTCTTGGGCTTGATTCATCTCATTCTGAATAGGTCTGATGAAGACGTATGTACCACAGTTATTTAAAGCTAGTACAGTTGAGTGTCATTCAGGGTAACTGAACAATACAAATCTCTCTTTTATTCCTCTTCATTCCTGATGTTTCATTTTCCCCAGTCACCTGTCAGTTGTTTGGCATCCCCCAGCGATGCAAGGTTGGGGTGGAGCATTGAAGCGGCTACTGGGAGGTTGATGCAATTCTTGATGCTGATACTGGTTTGCTGGATTTTTGCTAAAATCTTTGCTATGCCTCGGTCTCTGCTGTAAATAGATTATAATGTTTGCCACTGTTGTGGAGTGCTTTGTTTTCCACAGGTAAAATGCTAGGAATAAACTCTTTTTATGATGCTGTTACACAGCATGCCTCTCTTATCAATGCAAGATCCTAAGGTGTAATTTTCATAGACAAGTGAGAAGGCAGGGGGTTTGATTGATACATTTTCAGGACAAAGATTTGGCCTCTGAAAGCTGGGGTGGGAAAGGAGAGAATTTCCACACATGTCCTGCTTGCACAGTTCCATGGGGTGTCTGTTGTGCATCAGGGCTGGTGGGGGAAGAGATCAAGAGATCTGGGAGAGCTCCTGCTTCTCTTATTCCAACAGAACAACTTATTTTTTTAAAGAAACGTCATGGAATACCTGCCCAAGAGCTTTCCAAGCTTGAGAAGCCATTTGCTGGGTTATCTAAGCTAAGCAAGGCCTGAGTAACAAGTTTAATCTCTGACCTTCATTTGCTTTCCAACAGCCTCCCAGCTCTTAGTAAGTAAAAACCATACACACTAATTTTCCCAGCAATATGCATGTGTAGTTGCCATTAATATTAATAGCAGCTATTACTTGCTAAATAGACTTCTTGGTTAACTGTGTGTTTATTGTAGGTTGTTTGAATAGGCAGAGTGTGATCACTGTTATGTAGCAGCTGCAGGCTTGAGGAAGGGGGAAAGAGAAAATTAATTGGCAGGTTGGTTATAACTACTGGATGGCATGGGCTTGCTGTGCAATTACATGCTCAGCGTGTGCCATAGAAATAAACTGACCTGCTTGGCTAATATGTCCTGTGTAACTGAGGCAGTAGGCTTATGTGCAGTGCATTCCATCAGCAAATGTTTGTGGAGAGCTGAGTTCCTTCCTAAGCTGAATTCCTGCCCAATGTAAATCCTGCACGAGTCTTACTAGGGAAGTTGAGTACTAGGTGTAAATCCTGTGCGAAGTGTAAATCCTGCACGAGTATTACTAGGGAAGTTGAGTACTGGGGGCAAAATTTCTCACTGGAGGTAATTTTTGATGGCTTTCCTAGTTCATTAATCTGGCAGGGATTTACAGAATCATAATGGTTTGGGTTGGAAAATGTAATGGATGGGAACCTAGCTGAGAGTTGATTCCTTCATGACTGAGAGACGTAACAGAGTATGTTGTTTGTCACAGTGTATTTGGTAGAGTATGTATGTTTGTGTTCATCGGGACTGTTGGAAAGAGACAAGAAAACATAGGTGTGCAGCTGCTCTATGACCTTGGCTGCACTGGGATGCCTGGCCAGTGCTCTCAGGGTGGACAATGGTGAGATCATGAAAAACTGCACAGGCCCACGAGTAAATGGTTAGAGATCTGGCATGTCTAACGGGCATCTAACAAAGCTGGTTGCGTTTCTAAGGGTATAAAAGTGGGACCCTCTTGTGGCCATGAGAGAAGCCTCGCCTATGGGAGTAGGAATATTCCAATTACCTAAGACTCCTGGCATTGGCTGCAGTGGGGCTTCCCAGCTGGAAGTTTGGGCCTGGATGATGATTCAACGGTAATTGCTAATGTATTTCTTCTTAATCTCTGTTCTCTCTGTACAGTAATGATTTAATTCATTGCTAACATTTTTTTGGTACTTTACTTACATACCTATATCTCTGATTTGCTTGATTGTACTTATTCAATATATATGTAGAGATATTTACCTAATTCACATTAGTGTGCTTGCTTTAGTATGCTGGTTTAATAAACTCTGCATATTATGCAGCTAGTGTGTGATCACTTTGTAGTGTACCCCGTCTGTCAGCAGTACAGAAGATACCTTTATAAGTCATCAAATCATCTGGTCCATACATGATGTTAATGTGTTGGAGCTTTGAAACATTGAGTTCTCTTAATTTGGCAGCTGGAGTAATTCTGAGTTGTAATTTAAATGTCTGTTTAATAATCAGAAATGTCTTGGGGTTTTTGTCAATGAGTCAATATTTTATGGGATGTAGAATCCCCTGTTTCTCTTGTGCTGCTTTACACTGGAACACTTTAGTTTACCTTTCCATCATTGGAATGGTAACTGGGAGGAAGGGTGAGGATTAAGGATGCTACTTTCTAGTCTGCAATTCATCTTAAAGAATGGAGGTAATTACAGACTGCCTTTAGCCCTAAGAAGGACGGTGGCTTTCAGGGCATGCAGTGTGCTCATCAGTGCTGGACTGTGTTAGTTTGTTCTGAGTATGTGCAACCTAGATGAGCCATTGAGCCATTAATGCCTCTCAGATTCTGTTCTTTAGTGTGTGTGTTTTGTAGCTCTTTTCATGGGCTAGATGGCAAATGGGATGTCTCTGTATGGTGACTTGAGGTGCCTGTTCAGTTCCCCTCAAATTTTAGTGAATGCTGATGTGATGCTGAGGAAGTTGCTTAAATGATGGCTTTTCCAAATGGTTTTCAGTGATGTGTTCCTTATTTGAGTACTCTGATGTTCCAGTGTCTCGTTTACTGATGTTCCTTTAGCAGTAGCATGTGGTGGACATTGACAAATGCTCAGTGC
The DNA here is from genome assembly GCF_033783945.1 of Neopsephotus bourkii. NCBI lineage: Eukaryota > Metazoa > Chordata > Aves > Psittaciformes > Psittacidae > Neopsephotus > Neopsephotus bourkii. The sequence goes on from NW_026902223.1 coordinate 8,602,924, forward strand.
AGTCAAGTTGGTCTCTGAACCTTCTTGTTCACGTCTTGAGACATGGCCATCATTAGGGGCTCATTCAGGGTGCCTAAATTATGCTCAGTGGGTGCAGTTCTCAGGATAAAAAGTCCAGAGAACTCAAAGGCAGATCTTATTATAAAGTTAAAATCATATATCTATACCTGCTGGGAGCTAAACTTGAACTGCATTTCCTGTCTTTTGAGTGCTTGACTTGGCAGCTGTAATAATGTTTAATAATAAGGTGTATCTTATTAGTGCTGTCTCTGAAGTGATGGAAAACACAGTTATGCCACAATGGTAAGAACAAAACCAAAACCCGTGTGACATTGAAATGAATTTCTTTTGCAAGTAAATAGGATGGAAACCCTTTGTGATGTTCTAGTCCTAAGAGAAGTGAGAGATCTTAAATGAGGGGAATTATTATTGTTAGGAGTAAAATCCATAGTTTAATATTCTATCACTGTATGCACTTAAAATGACGTGTTTTACATTGTAAAATAATTGGGAAGAATAATTGCTGCTTTTGTGCTTCAAGCCTGAATGGATATATTGATAAAAGTGTCAAACTCTTTCCTGAAAAATAATAAGGACAACACTTTAGGGAAGAGAAGATTGCTATGGCAGACAGACTCTAGGAAATGCCTAATGTTACAATGGCTGAAGTGTGATACCTAATTACTTGCTTTCCTCTCAGAGCAGGAATGCTGTAGATCAAATGTTTATTTCATTGAAAGAGGATTGTTATGTCCAGGTCAAACTGAAAGGCATCATACCAGTGTGTTTTGTATTGCTGGAGAAACACACAAGAATCCTTCAAACCTTCTGATTAAGTGCTGTTTGGGAATGGTCTCAAATTATTCATCCCTGATCTGTCCACACACAATAGTGTTTTTGTGTGATTCTCTTCCAGTTACCCATCACGTTCCATCTTCTCAGAATTGAGAAAAATTCTGTTGTGTCAAGAAAGCAAAAGCACAAAGCTCCAGAGGCAGACTTTCATGTTGTGCTTCTTGCAGTTGCTTTGCATCCATCCTTGGAGGTGGGAGAGGATAACAGAATGAAAGTTTTCTGTTATAAACACTTGACTTTTCAGCTTGTGATCTGGGTTTATCTGTTACCAGTGTCATTTGCTTGGCCTACATGTTCTTGGAATGTGCCTGTTCAATAATTTGACCTAGAGCTGCCTTCGCCTCCTCTGGTCTGCTTTTTTGTAGCCTGGATGTGGACTGATGGAAAATATTTCCCAGGTCACTGCACAAATTGGAAAAAAGATCATGGTTTTCCTTCACCTTTCTCTTAAGCTTTTCCTTCCATGATCTTTGCATATCATTTGAACCCTGTCTGAGGATCCTAAAACTCATGGAAGGCACTTGCTGTGTGTAATGTATAATGAATATTGGCTGTTGGATGCTGTAGTGTGAGTATAGACTGCAGGGAATCCTCCTGGCCACTGAGTGTCATTGTTAACTCAGGAGAAAGGGGGTGATGAGAAAAGGCTTTATTTGGGGAAAAGGGAGAGATGAATCTGAGCAGGGAGCTTGGGAGGGTGTTACAATCGCTCAGATGGTTTGCTGAATGTCAAGGTTAGGCTTCCTCAGAAGTGCTGTGGGTTCATAGGCATGCTGGAGGCTAGACATGGAACAGACTAGCAAAATGCACTACCATATTTCTATGGGTGAATGGATTCTTTGGCTGAGTTGAGTTTAATACTATGAGTTTCTGGGATCCTCTCATCTGGGCATCTGCAGTTGCTCCATGTAGCCTCTGCTGCTTTCCCACTCAATGCAGGTCGCAGATACTGAGTTTTCCTGAGAGCTGCTGGTACTTCTGACATCTCCCTGGACCATCTTACTTTAGGGCTTGTGCCCACTGAAGTCTCCTCTTTTGTGCGGGGTGGACAAAAGCACTTTTCTACCCTGGTCTGTTACATACCTGTATAGGGCTCTAGCTGGTGCAGTGGGTGAGGGAGAAGGGTGAAAGAGGCAGGTATTTCTTTCAGCTTGCAAAGCCTTGAAATGCAATAATCTAGAAGAGAGCCATCACCATCAGAGGCAAAATTATTTCCATAGAAGGAAAAATACTTGAAGAGAAATAGTTGAAACAGTGGTTTGTGCAGCTGTTTTCAAATAGTGAGTGAGTTTTATTACCTTAAGTATTGCCACTTTTCTTTATGGCCACGTGTGTTATATGAGCAGAGTGCAATTTCCTCTTATCTGAGCTTATAAATGAATATTCCTACTGAATGTCCCTGCTATGGACTATTTGCTGTGCAGGGTAAAATCACCATCATCAACACTGGAACTAAGGCAAGGTCTATGTTTTCATGAGTTTGGGTTTCAAATGTGTCCTGTGTTTGCCTTCATGTTAATAACATTGACTTCAATGATGGTAAGAGGAAGGGATGTGGCTGGAAGGAATGAGCATGGGGTTGGGAGAAGGAAACTCACAGGTATGAAGGAATGTGATTGCTGAGGTTGCCAAATGAGTGTTACTTTAACTCTTCTTCTGAAAACCTTATTCTTATGGCTCCGTGCTACCTGTCGAAGAGCAGTTGCTCGGCAGGTTTGCATTCAACTCTGGAAAGAAAAGGGTCCAGAATGGCACGTCTGTCTTAAAGCCCCTGTATGATTGGAAATAAGATACTGGTGTTTACTGACAAAGCAGGGCATGAAAGCCTCTCCAGCTGCCTTCACTTCACTAGGATTTAATAGCAAGTTTGCTATTGCCCAGTTGCCATGAAAACACCACCTTTCTGGCCTTAAAACCTACTTAAACTGGGTGGGTTAGGCTGGAGTGGGCAGCCAGGAGGAAGTCAGTCTGCCCATGTCTCACTGTCTCAGGGAGTGGAGACTGCTGGTGTGGAGGGAGAGGCAAGTGCTTTGCCAGAAGCTACCTCCTTCCTTTGCTCTTTTTCTTCTGTAGCTCCATAGCTGTGGTTTAGCTCCTCACAGTCCCAAAGTTGTGGTGGTTCTCTCCTGTTTGCATTAAATGGCTTTCCTTCTGGCAGATGTTGGTTCAAGCAGCGGAAGAGCTTTCTGCAGTGAGTTTGAGGCAGTTGTTTTCATTCCTGTGCTGCATGACTTCAGTGATTTCTGGGGGTCTCTGGTGCATTTGGGCACAACCTTAAGTGCTCTCAAGTGCTAAAGGAGCAGCTGAGAAGTCTTTCTGCCCAAATGGCTTTGCTACAAATGGGGGTGGAGGGGTTGTTTGCTTTTGGTTTTGCTCAAAATTACTTTTCTGCTGTAGGTGAAGATGTAATTCATCTCTGCTTTGATTTGTGACCATTCAGAGCCATCTGGGAATTCAGGCATGGTTTTGCTCCACTCTGGATGGTTCCCTACCCACTCAATTCCGAATGACTTATCTCCAATGTCTCTTGTGCAGCTATATATACGAGCTGCAAAGAGACTTTATCTGTTCTGGGCAAGGGGTGGTGTTAGTATCACACCAGCAGGTCCACAGAGCGGCTGGGGAGAGCACCACATGGAAATAAAGTGGAACAGGCATTAGGACAGGAAAGGAGGATAATGTTGAAGCAATATAAAAGCAATAGAAATACAGAAACAATGTATTTTCTCTTTCTTATTTCTTGTTTTTTTATGCATAGCAAATTGAAGTCCTAAATTTCTACCTCCATCCCTGTCGACACCAGCTCCTGAGGCCGTGCTGCTGGTCTTTGCTGACCTGTGAGCTGACCATTTGCACTCAGGAAAAAAGAATAAATCAGAGCTATTTGGAAAGAGTAGATCCAAGTGACATAATTACAATGTCTGACCCCAAATCAGCATCATTTCCAGGTTTGGGTGTCTTATTTCCTAAGAAAATAATTCTAAGATGTCTTTAAATGTTCATCTTTCCTGGAAGTTTCTGTTTTGAATCAAAACCCTCTTGCACTACAGCAGCTGTATGGTGGAGCGCTTTCAAAGAATTAAATGTTCCTTGGGCCTTATAATAATAATGCGTCTGTCAAATGCAGTAGCAGTCCTTTAATAAAAGAATGATCCTGTCTATGAAGGATACATATAGCAGCTATGCCTGCTTGTGGACAGGGACTTTATTAAGGACATAAGCCAGGGAGAGTGTTTATGCTCCTCAGCTAGGCAAGGCATGATCGAGCCTTGCCCCAGACTCTTGGCTCACAAACCACAGTGATATAATGTGTTTCTGGATGACTGGCCACAGCGGGTGCCCTTCTGTTTATCACTCCGCAGCAGCATCAGCTTCCTTTCTGTGTGGCCTCATGGGGCTGGAAACTCCTGGAAGATGAGAGGATTCTTGCACGCTGCTTTGATTCTCATTCAGTTTGTTTCCTGATTGATAGTTAGCACAGAGCTTTTTAAAGAGAGTGTGTTTCAACGTGAGAAAATGCAAAGTGTCACAAGTCATCTGTCAGAAGCGGCTGGGCCAGTTTATCACTTCATTGCACTTTGAAATGAACTCTGGTTTCTTAGTAAAATTCTTCTTGCATTAGAGAAGCCTGCAAATAGGGCAGTAAAATACACTTCAGTAGCTGTTGATGGTTTCTATTTGGTATCTGTCACTGATCTTTACCTTTCCTCATTACCTTCCCCAAATACTCCAGATGTCCTGATATCAGTGTGTCTGACTTGGGGAGTTTCCATGGCATCTTCTATCCCTCATCAGACATGCACATGGGCAGGACCAGCCTCAAAATGGAGATAGCAAGAATAGGGCATCATTTTTGCAGCCACTGAAATCAGCCATGTTTGGTTCTAGGAAAAGAGTCTGTGGATCAGGTGTAAAACGTGACCTATGCTGAGTAAAGCTGAATTTGTCACTTCCCCATGCTTTCCAGAGCTGCTGCTGGTGAGGAAGGCTGTCTCCAGTTCATGGTCACCAATGTACCAGATAGTAAATGTTAGCCAAAGGCTGTCACCCAGCTGTTAATTCCAAATAGAAGTGTGTTTCTTAGTAGTAAAAATAAACCCAGGTATTAAATGAGAATACTGAAATCACTATATTTAATTAAAACAACTCATTCCATAGGAAGTCCCCATTTTAGGCTGATGCACAACATTTTGAGGTGATCCCATTAGTCAACTTTAAAGCAGGGCTTGATGTATTTGTTCTGTTTTTATTTGAATTCAATTCTGTTCTGATTCACAACAAACCCCATAAAAAGCCCCAAGGTAAACACATTCCATTTAACAAAATGAAATATGTCACAGCTTTGGACCTGGCACTTTGCTCTTTAGTGTTTGGGTGACCTCTGTGTCCAAGAGGCTGGAGGGGGCTCACTCACAGCAGTGACTCAGGCTTGGCAAGGTGAGGATCTGCTCTGGCAGCTTTTACCCTGGTAGTTCTGCCAGAGACCTGTGGAGAAGCTGCTTTTGCAGACGGTGCTCCTTGGACTGTGCCGACTGTTACTTGTGGTCTCTGAGTGACCACCTGAGCCACAGGGCGTTCCCTTGGACCAAAACTCTTGCTTCTTCTCTGCTTCTTTCTGAAAGCCTTGGGGTTAACACTTTCGCCACTCAGGCTGATGTGGCAGTGACTTGTGTTTGTATATTCTTCCCTTTTCAGCATCCTTTGTGCAAACAAACACTTCAGTTTCTGCACATGTTTACAATGATGAGCAGATGATGAGGGTGACCTAACAGGGTCCTTTCAGAACTTGCCATAGTGAAGGTGAACTGCTGTGTGTTAGGGCGGTGCTATTGGGAGGTACATTGGCATCACCACAGGCTGTGAAGCAAACTAAAATAGTGGTATTCAGAGGCTCTTTTCTTTTCCACACTAATATTTCTGAAAACCCATTTCAGGCTCAAAAAATAGGCTTTTTGAAATAATGACATGTTTCCAAACTCTGTAGTGTTCAGCCTTATAATTATTGTTCTGTTTTTCTTGATGGCTTCCCTGTGTGAGCAAGGCTTTTTTTTTTTGTGTGTGTCCCATTTTACATTTGGGGGAACAAAGTGGTGAAGTGACTTAGCTGAAGCCTGAGCAGAAGTCGTCACTGCACCACATACCAAAACCACGTCTGTATTCCTGGCTTGTGCCTTTCCCCTTGCAGTATCAGCCATCTCCAGCAGCTCTCTTTGGTGTGTTTAGTTTTGCAGGTACATCTGCAGCTACAGATCAGTTGTCGTTTCACATTCAGGTGCCTTTCTGGATATCTTGACCTGGAACTCCCCAGAACGATTCTCCTGTGGGGAGGGGATAACCCCAAGCAGCAGGGGCTTGGGGCACTAGTTGCTAATTTGGTGTTGGGGCTCAGGCCTTGTCCCTCTCTTATTTATCAGTACAGGGCTGAAAGCTGCAGCTCCTTTTAACCCATTGGAGTCATAGCTCACAGTGGTTTTGGAAGGGGCAGCCTGTGGGTGGTTCTCCCATGCTTATTCCTTGCCTCTGGTGATGTTACATCCATCAGCCTTGCTCTGACACCCAATGCTCTGGTTGGGGGCTGCAATGCACCCAAACCAAACAAATGATGCAAGAGACTGACCCACAGTTTGGGTGAGGATGGCTGCCCAGGTCCATCAGCTGCTTTCCTGTCTTGCTCTTAAAGCAGGTGAAACCATGTGGGGAGAATTGTATTTGTCTGGCTTTTTTCACAGCAAAACCTAAATAAAAATACATGTGTGCTTGCTAGCTTATCCTGCCATCTACCCTCTGTTTGTACTGTTGTCTGCTGCTCCCATGTCAAAGTATTTATATCTTGTGAGATAAGAGTATCTTTAGTTCTAATATAGAGTTTAAATGCTCTTCATTTTTACTCAGAAAGATCTGAGTGGAACTGGTGAAAGTTCTGGTGGAACTCTGTCTCTGTGCCTTCCCCCAAAGGAGCAGACAGTTGAGTAGCATGTGTGGCAGGATGCAGCTCCTCATGCCAGCACTGTCTGCAGCCAGGGTCAGAGCCTCCTCCATGGGCCCCTGCTGCATCCCTATGGCACAGCTGGGATGGTTGCTCTCTGCTTTTGTCCCTGTGGCTGAACCCACCAGAGGAATTGTAATCACATTTAGTTATGGGGGCAGAGGGATTTATTTGCTCCCCCTCTCCTCTGCATTTACACAGCATTCCCTGGGCAGGACCTTGAGCTCCATCATCAGTCCTGTGGATGGGTCCCCAGCAAGTGGCATTGTATAGCCCGGTTTCCTAGTACTGAAAAGAGCATGATAGCACACTCTGTATCAAGTGTGTGATCTGGAAAAGCACTCGTGAATCTAACCTGAATAATCAGGCTGTGCTACCTGCAAACTGTTGGCTGTCTCATACAGCATAAGGATGTACCTGCATTACTAGACGTCATTTACCCTGGTCAAGGATGAAACAGCATTTAATTATTATAGTATTTCATACTGAAGCAGGAGTATTCTTTAACAAACAAAAAGAAGGAAAGTGTGGTATGGTTTGTTTTAGGTTTGTTTGCTTGTTTGTGTTTAACTGGCTGACCTGTTTCTCTTTTCCACTGGAAGGGATTTTACTCTCCTGGCTTTGAGCTGCCCTCTGCTCTCCACCTTTGCTCCTAAAATCAACTGGGATGTTTTTTAAACTCAAAAGTAATACAAAACCCAGCCAGGGCTGAACTTAGCAGGAGACCTAAAAATTCCAGTGTGCTGCAATAATGTTGGCACATGTATACCCAAGTAACTTGATAACCTGCTGAAAACATGAATCTTCTCACTAGTCCCCTTCCTTAGTCAGGACTCCCCAGATGCAGAACAATAAAGCCCATGGGGAATATCTGTGGCAGTTGCTACATGGCCAAAACCTGTCAACGCTGGCTCAAAATTGGACTGTTAGTGTTGTGGAAAGGCATTCATCCTGTTAGCTTAACCTGTCCTTCAGGAATTAAAGTGCTGATGCTTCTGATGGGACACGGAACCCTGCTCCACTGGTTTCTATTTCCAGTCAGAGAGGAGTTAAATCCATTTCCCACAATTCTTTGCAACACAAATTGAGGACAAAGCTACTAGAACAGCAAGTTTTGCTGCTTAATTCTGAGTCAGACCATCTGACTCATCTGACCATCTTTATCTGCTAACTGTCTTGCTTACACTGAGGACAAACTACTGGTGTGCTCTACTTACAACGGCCGTGAGTTCCTAGCTGGCCATCAGCAGCGAGGTGCAGCACCGCACTGCATGTGGAGCATGTTCCTTGCGGCACATTGCCATGGTGCTGCTTGCTGAGAGCTCCCCTTCTTTTCTCAGGAATATGCATCCTGTTCCCACGCAGAACTCGCAAGATGTCAGAGCATGAATAGCTCAGGGCCTCCAATTTGCTTAGAAGAAAGAGTTGTTAAAGCATACACTACTGATTGCAAGAGGAAATAGGAAGGGTTTTGACAAGCTGGTGGAGAGAGTAATTACTCTAAGTTGGGGAACAGTAAAGGATGAAAGTATGAATGGGAGAAATTGGTAATTCAAATTGGCTTCCTTTCTTCTCTTGTTACAGGCTTAAATTTTCATGATATGAACTCCTTTAAGGGACTAGTGTGACTTTATTGCTTGAGCAGCTTATAGGTAATAAAAAGCTTAAGAGTCTAAAATGGCATATCTCCTCATAAAGTGCTTAATGGGTTTTTAAAATGCTTTGCAAAATTCTACCAGTGAACTTAGTAGTGGCAAGCAGTTAGGCTGGTAAAGGGCAAGCAGATGTCTTCCAGATTTGTACCCTGTCCAGGAGTGTTTTTCAGTGCAGCTTGAAAGGAGCTTGAGAAGGGTGTGGGAGCATCCACCAGGGTTTCGTACCGTATCAGGCATCTCCATGGAGAAATGGATCCGCCTGCAGTTCCTGGGCATAAACCAAGTGAAACTGTGAACCTGTCATTTATATCAGTAACAGAAATAAGAGCAGGTTAACAGGGAACTGCTGCATGAGTCTGAGTGGTGTGATGGGGAAGAATAAGAAAATGCAAGTTTGGTAGTGGTACTTGTTAGTGTGAAACAGGAACAAGGAAGGGGTGGTTAAAAGCTCTGAGTGACCCCACCAGCCCTGAGGCAGAGTAGAAGAGTAAAATAAAATGAACAAATTCAAAAGAATTAATGAAGCCCCATCCCTCTGGTCAGAGAACAGGGGTAGATGGAGGAAACATGGAAAATACTACTTTCATGCATAGAAAGATAAGAGATGTGACAGAGCAGGAGTGCTTGACATGTTAGAGGGTGTCTTACCTAGTCACAGAGAGAGAGTTGTGCAAGAGTAGGATGTGCAAATACTCTACAAGAAATATGAGATAAAAACTTCAGGAGAGATACATCCCTTTAAGTTTAAGACCTCTTCTTTATGAATATCAGCAAATTTTCTAAATGCAGAGAAATATATTTAGCTTTGTTTTAGAAATAAAGGAAACTGAGGTGTGGAGGCTCTCTATTCAAACTCTTCTCACTGCTACAAGACACAAGGTCTTCTGGTGGCATCTCTGCTTGGTTGTAAACAGGCAGCCTCATGGCTTTACCCACTGGTCATGTTCCTGTGGATGAAGCCATCAAGTAAAACCCTTCTATCCTGCTCCTCTGCAGAAGTAATTGGGTGCCCAAACTGTTGTTGCAGCCTCTTAGGAAAAGCCTTTAATCTATGCTCCTGAATTCCCATGCTGTTTATTTATGGGAAGCCTTCTTAGGAAGGAGTGAATGATCTTGATATCTATGAATCACACAGCTGGGTCAGAAAGGCCTTTCAGGGAGGTGTCTGAGGAACATTTAGATATTCCTTAATCCTGGGGATGTTTTTTTTTCCTCTCCTGGCCTCTGTAAAGTGCACATCCTGCATCTATGTAACTAATGAAATTTTCCTGCTGATTGGAACCTAAACAATTACAGCATATTCTGATTCATATTCTGATAGCTGCGCTGTTAAAAACAGAAGAGGCTCTATTAGGAGACAGGGACCCAACTGAGAGCTTAACAGCTGATGTCAGCTAATGCCCTCTCAAGTGTGCACCAGGAGTTCAACCTGCATATGCCAAAGTAATCACAGTGTTGAGCACCTGCAGCAGTGGGTTGGTGTTAATCAGGGCAGGCTGGGGACCAGCATGATGCCCTGGGCTGCACATGTGGATAGGAAGGATTTCTCAGCTGCAGAGAGGCAGATATTCATCTATTTATTAGCAACAAGTTCATCACTCTGGCCTCCCTTCCCTGTTTCCTGTTGCAGATTAAGTAAGGGACAAAAGGTTGCTTCTGACAGCTTTATGGGCACCTACTGCAGCCAAAAAAAGGTCTCTGTGACAGTGTTTTGTTCCTCCAGAACAAATTATGTGTTGCTTTATCTTAACAACAAAACCAAACACTGCTAGCAGCCTGGCATTTCTGAGCAGCCCTCCAATGATGAATGGAAAAATGAAGCCCAGCTCTTGCAGGCAGTTTTGTGCATTAAAAAAACAGAACAGCAAGATGTGGAGACTACCAGGATAAATACATTTCCTATTGGTAAGAGGATCTGCAGTAAAAATAGGAAATTGTTACTTTTGCTATGCTTAGGTACTGATCAGCGATCACCACCACCTTCCCCTGCCCAGCCCAGAGATGGGCCATGTTTGAATCCCTATCTCAGCTGGTTTTAAGGAGGGAGAATGAAGAGGGGAAGCTCAGCTCAGTTCATAGAACTGTTACTTACCCCAGGGCTCTGCTGAGAGGCTCATCCACAAGTCCCTTACCTTGTTACTGTTTTTTCAGATCCACTTGAAGCCTCCCCCAGGTACTGTTACTCCTTCTGGCTCTGAGGTTCTCTTTGGTTTCAGTTCTGTAGCAACAAAATATGGTGTGAAGGGCATGAAGAGCTGAGAAAAGAGAATAGAGACCGTTAGTTGTGTATTTTCCTTCAGTCCATTGTAGCCCAAATTTGTTAATGTTCAAGCTATGCTCTGAAGTTCCTATTTTCTCCATGTTCTGCAGGGAAAAGGATAAATATGTGGAACTTGGATGATAGGAGGTTTATAGTATGATGTTCAGTCACTCCATTGTAGTTATGTTTAATGTATATATTTCTGATGGCACAGATATAGTCCTGTGCCACCAGATACTGGAATAAGAGTGAGGGAAGCCATCCTAGCATATCAGAAAGAAAGTTTGGGGGTGACTTGATATAAATCTGTTGCTGTTGGTTGGATTTCATGTGATCTGCAAGCTACTTTGAATTTGGGGTTTTCCATTAATGGAATAGCTCATTAATCCTACAAGAGGTTGCAGATTTTCACATGGTTGATACTGGTTTATTCATTCTTGTGCGATGCTTAATCTGCAATGGAGCTTTTTTTCAGAGTCTTTTTTCACATCCGTTTTAATATTTTCCTAAACCTTTCACTCTTAAAGTAACATTAGGGTGTGGAGGACACTCTGTGTTTTTCCTTTTCATTCCTGTGGTAATGTTCTGTTGCATGGCTCTCTTCTGTGTATTCCATTTAATAAAACAACCCAATATTTAACCACTTTCTTCCAGCTGGAATCCATCACTGCAAAATTGATCCTGTTTACTCCCAGAATCAGGTTTCCTCATTCCCCTGATGATGGTAGCTTACACGTATAGTAAGTCCCAGCCTGTGCTTTGAGGCTTTGCCATGATACAGGAACTTCTGAGCTTTATTTCAGAGATCATCTGCCTCCATAAAGCTGAGTGTCCAAAGGGTCTTGTTGATGTGTGTTGAAAGAGTCCTGTTGTTGACTTGAATGGGATGAGGAGTTTCCTGTGGAGATGCTTTGGGAAGAAAGTCAGCTGGGACTGGAAAACAAATAGGGATTTCTTGTAGTTTGTTGCTTTATTGGTTTCCTGTTGTTAAATATTTTTATTTCCTTTGTTCCTCTAAAGGCTCAGTTCTGGCTTTAATGAAGCCGTGGGTAAAGTTCATCATCTGATCAGGCTAAATCTCGTGTTCCCAGAAGGAGCATCTTAATCCATTAAGCCTCTCTGCCATCTAAACACTTCACTTTCCTTTTCAAACCTTCTCCTTAGATCTGCCAGGTGTTTTTGTTTGTTCTCCTGTCAGGTTCAGTCTTCAGTCTCTTTCCTGGATGTCCTCCAGTTTGTTACTGTTTGTTTCCTTTATCTTCAATTATGAATTTAATCTACAGTTCCTGGAGGCTGGAGGCTCCCTGCTGGGGGAGCAAGAAGAATGTATCTGAAGTGTTATATTGTTTGTTACTGAGGTTGAATTGTATGCTAACTAGAGAACAAGATTATTGTATGGAGAATAACCATAAAGGTGATGGGTTTTCCTTTCCCCCCTTATTCTGGAGCTCTACAACTGCTTTAATTGCCATATGGTGGTGGTTCTTATGTCCCATGATATGCAGATCTCTGTGCCCACATTCAGTGCTGGAAGAACTCTGTTGGCCAGAGTACTTTTATAATAACATGAGGGGTATTTAAATGTAATCATACTGTGGTTATGCAGTTCCTTATGCTAAAGTATGATCCATCTTCTCTGGCTGGAACGCACATACTTTTTGTCTGGCTTCATCTGCTCAAATGCTCTCTCTGTGCTCCATGATAAAATGGTAATGGAAAATGCAAATCGCATGGAAAAGGAATCAGGCACAAGATGATGATGATGAAAGACTACTCTAATTCTGGGTATGTGTGTTCAAATAATTTGTAACTCCAACTTCTGTCCAATGGGACTGGGTATGTGTTTGAAGATGTCCAACAGAGAGGACCTTTAGGATATGCTACAGAAAGATTGTGGTAGTTGCTTACTTTACGTAAGTAGCTTTCTTCCTTGCTAAAGACTGGTGCCAGCAGCAGCCAAACTGCATGGAGGGGAGGGAAAGCAAGGGGAAAGACTGATTTGAAAAGAAAGTGCTTTGATTTTATTGATAGAGAACAAAGATCCATCTGACAGCAAGGGCTTGTAAAGACTTCAGAATGTGCCATGTATTTTTAACATCAGCAGCTTCTCCTGCTAAAAGCAGGGAACTTTTTTGCTATTAGTATTCCCTATGGGATGACATAGCAAAGAGCAATTACAAATGAGGTTTGGGTTAGGAAGAAAATGTCTGTGGCTTTGAGCTTTAGTAAAACCTATGACAGCATCTTATCCAAAGCATAGGGCTGCCCTCCAAAGCACTTATTTATCTTGTCAGGCACTGGGAAAAGACCCCTGTAAGAGCCAGCTCTTATCTCCCTCCAGTGCTTTATCCTGCCTGTTCTCAGCAAGTTTTGGGGTGGGAGGTCCCTGGTGCTTTTAACAGTGAGGCTTTTCCAGGACTCCTGGTAAAAAGACTTTCTCAGTTCCAGCAACTCTTGCAGGGCTCTCCATCTATGTATATACTTCAGACAGACATAAATACATTTCTTCACTTTATGGAGTAGATACCACAAATCACATTCTCAATTAAATGTACAGATCTAATGCTTGGCCTAGAAATCTACTGAGGAAGTCTGTGTACATACGTATATATATATATATATATGTCCACAGATGTGCACGTGGACACAGATATATACAATTTCTGCTTTTATACAGCTGGAACACCCTAAATGTGTTTGAGTAGTTTGAATGACTAAATCTATGACATAAGGGTGATCAACTGTTTTGAGAGAAACAGTAGTTTTCCAGATTGAAGTTCCTGCTGTGCCCATGAATGATTCTCTTGCACCTGCTTTCCACTGATAAGGGATAGGAGTAATAAATTCTTCTAAGATTGCTTTTCCCTGGCCAGGTAGTCCTGTAGATGAAAGACTGCAAACTTTCATTTGTAACGCTACCTGTTGGGACATCTATAGTGAGCAGCAATATGGAAGAGGAAAACTGGAGCAGAATGATGATTTTGAAAACCCCAACCCAATCTTCCTGCAGAAATGATCAGATAAATTAGAGAAATATGTTCCTTTCAGCAGTATAAGCTTCAAATCTAAGTAACTATGGGTAAGAGAGAATCCAGCCACAGAGACCCTTTTCTGCTTGTTCAGTCTCCAGCTGATGTGTGACCATCAGCACACACTGCTTCAAAGATAGTTGGAAACATTTTCTTCTTTCCTGGTGAGGATCTGAGTTATCTGCAGTGATTCCCCTCCTTTCTGAGTCTGATGGGAAGACACTAGAGCCATTTCCAAAAGTGGAAAAGTACCTTTTGGCTTTACAAATATTTGTGAAGGCATTCCTGCAAATCCTCCTGGGTACCTGGCTTCCTGGGATAACTTTAAGAGTGGGTGCTTTTAACATAGCATTCCTGTGGTATCTGTCTGGCCTCTCTATCCTCCTTTCTCTTATTCTATAGGAATGGCAATAAAAAGGGATCTTAATGCTGTGTGCTTTCCTTCTATAGGTTTTTGTAACGGTTGTCTTGGACTGTAAGACTTAGACTGAAAGACTGTAATAATGAATGGAAAGTTATTGCTGACTACAATAGGATAATTAATCTGCCCAAGCTAAAGGGATTTTTACTTGGGAATAAGCTATATCCACAGAGCCATTTTCTTTGTCCATTGTATTTTATTCATCTGTCAGTTTTTCTGCCTTTTGTCTACAAGGTGCTTTTGGTAAAAGATCAGACTTGCAAAGATGAAATATTTTCCATTCTTCAGAATCTCAAAGTTCACAGTATTATTGCAAGAGCCTTTGAAATGAATTCTACTGAATGGAAAGACCTGTTGAAAAAATCTAATTCATAAGGCAGCAAAAGATACTGGCAACTGCAGCTGAGCTGATAGAAGAGCAGCTCTGTGGATGTGATACTTATTCATGATGTAGCACCAAACCCTGTCTTTATGGCGCACCATAGCTGTGCTGCATGAAGCTTTGATTAGGAAAATGGCCCTGATAACAGACTAAAGAATAATGTTTTGGAGAAACAAAATGATCTTGTTAGTAATTCAGCTAAAATATTTGTTTAGGAGGTCAGTTGCTTAGGTGACATACATTCTAATTTGCTGTGCCAGTCAGTACCACTGAGCTGATGCAGAGGAAGTTAAGTACCAACTTCAGAACAGCTACTGCTCTCGAACACTGCGTTCAATGGGGGTGAGGTAAGCTAAGTTGCCTCTCCAAAGAGGAGCTGGAGAGCGAAATGAGCAGCAGAAGAAATGTTGGGCAGATCAGTCTTTGGGGTTGAGACTCTGGTATCTGCCTTTGTGCACTGTGATTCCGACCCAACCAGGAGCAGATATGGAGCAGCATTGATAGTACTGGGCACAGGAATATCTTGGGAGAATTTCACAGGTATAAATTACTGAATATGTCAGTTACTTGGTTACATAGGGAATGAGCACACCACTGTGATGTAGCTTCAGGTGTCTGAGGAATTTTGGACCTGTCTATAAGAGGGAGAAAAGCCTGTGAATTTATAAAGATGCTCTGGACCTCATTATAGCTTTTTCTGCCTCCTGTATGTGCTGCACAGTCACACTTGCTCAGGAGAGCAGATAGTTTGCAGAGAGTCAAAACCTTTTACTAGCCTGTGAATATGGCTTACCCCTAACAGAAGATCAGGTGGGGTTGTAGGACTCACTGTCTGTGGCAGCCCATGGCACATCACTCAGTTTAGAAATACCTAATCCTTCATTACCAAGCTGTTTACTTACTGCCTTTTGGTTTACTGCTTTAGTGCTGATTGGAAAATTATCTTTATTTTTTTTTCCTCCCTCCTCACCCTTTTCCTGGCTGGAAGTGTTGATGTCTTCCAAAAACCACAATAAGAAACCACAGGTTTTCAACCAAGTGCAGGCATCATCGTGTGTGTGATCAACTGGATTCAACTCCCTAACAAAAGGCAGATTTGCTAAAAAGATAGACAAAAGTTGTTGTAAGCTCAAGTTTCATGTCTAACTGCACAAAACTGTGTGATGCAAGTTGTGGCTAAATGAGGGCAGTGACATTTGGACTGTGTAAGACTCCTTGTTCTGACCCTGCTTTTCAGCATGTAGCTCTAACATTAGCTGTCACCTGCCAGAAGTTTTCAGATTGAAAGTTTCTTTTTCCCCCTGAAATGATGAAAAGACAGCCACCTCTTCTCACTTAGCACTGATTTACGTGTGTGTTATTTATAGCTAGGGTTAGACAGAAGGAAAGTTTCTGTCTAGTTTTGCTGTTTCTCATTCTGGCTCCTGTTTTTAACTTGCAGTTTGTCCCCTTGTCCATTGGCCAGTCTATGTGTCCATTGATGGAAGGAGGTGTTTCTATTCTGAAGTCCATGTATCTAGCATGCATGAGACCTTTTGATGTTCTTTCCTGAGACCTTGTGCATCTTGGAAAACCATGGAAACGTGTGAGCTTGCAGAGTCTCTAGATTGTTCTTGTTCCATTACTGATTAGTTGTGATGGGGAGACAGAATCATTCTTCAGGTCAACGGTTTTAATGGGAGTGGAAGCAATGGAAATGCAGCAGAAATCACAATTAATGGTTGTTTAATAACTGAAAGGAAAGGCTTGATTTCTGCCTTTGTGTTAGGAGGAATAATGAGGAATTTATCAGTGTGACAGTTACCCTGTCGCCTGGGGGGCTTTCATCTTGGGTTGGCAATGGGAGCATCTGGCTCTGTACAAATGCCATTGGAAAATCCATATGACAAATGCAGCCATTTTATGTGTCATTTCCTGATATTTTTGCTTTTCTTATTTCTGCCTGATTAAGGTTTTCTATAAAATGTGAAAATTGCTGTTGATTTTTTCCAGTGGGAGCTGGTAAACTGCTTACTTGAAGCTGCACTGTGGTGCAGAACATTTGTCTGTTTGAGTAGTTTACCTTTTAATGGGTTGCTGTGATCCTTATCTTATTTCAGTCACGCTGGCTCAGTGCCATGTCCATCTTGTGGGAATCAGGAATTCCTTGCTCATCTCTGCTACAGCTGTTCAGGAGTGTTCCTGAATGTGGATGTGTCCTTCAAGATGTTGCTTGAGAGGTCAGTCCCGAATCTTTCAATGCAACTGAGTGGTTTGGGTTCTTGTTGTGCTGTGGTATTACCTGAACATGGTATGACCCCTTATTGGCCAGGATGACTTTGTACCAAGTAACTTACATTAGAAAAGAAAGGAGCAAGAGTCTAACAGTACACAGTTCTCAGGTTAATAGATGTGCATGTCTCTACAGTGTCATTTTGAAGTTGCAGGGCATTAATGTAGCACGTATTGGAGCAGGCAGGCTGGAAGCACAACATTTAGATGTTTGTACTTCTGGTGTTTGCACACGGTGGAGAGCTTTGATCCTGAAGTAAAGGTGGCTCCAGCCACCAGGAGCACAGGCTATTGGATTCCCTTCCCTTGTTGTAATACTGAGCAGGCAGAAAATGTGGAGTTTCCCAAACTCATCTTGCTTGTGGCAGTCACTGCTGCATCCCACTTGTAGTTGGTTAGGATGAACTGTTGGTCCTTCTTCTGCATGCTGCAATTCAGAAAGATATTGATACAAGCCAGCTCCTTTTGGTGGGACTTTCAATGCCACAAGCTCTTCAGAGGGCAAAGTTGCTCCCCAGTGTCTTTCTCAGATGCTCTGGGAGTGATGCTACTGTGCTGCCATGGTGTCAGATGGCCTCGGCTGTCTCTCTTCTATCTGAACCTCTTATCATAGCTTCTAGCAATTCATTTACTTCACTACATCTTTCAGACAGCATTTATTTCAGGTGAATGTTACTTATTGCAGATCTTCTCTCCATTTCTATGTGATAAGGAAACCTATTTTTTTTACTTAGGGGATTATGTAGCATACATTTATTAGCAAGTCATTTCACTAATTCTCTTTGGCTACACTGACAGCACAGTTCTCATCTCTCTTGACAGCTGTTTCCTTGAATATTAAACATTCTCAACACATCCAAGGGCAATGGAGGAATCTGGTGGTGGTGCTACGTGTTGCTTTTTGGGAGGAGGAAGTTTATTTCTGCAACCCCAGAGAAGACATAGCAAAATATGCCAGCTATCTGATGAAAAGGGATGTGGGAAATATTATCAGCTTTAAGAATAAAAAATACAACAGTGAATTACCAGAGGCAGCAGTTATGATCAAACACTTGAGCAAAAGAGATAGAAAACAAAGCAATACTTACTGGGCAAAATGTGTCAGCCTTTGACCAAGTTTCTTGCAGAGTGAAAGGCAAAGGTAGCTGCCTATGATGTATTTGCTTTGACTTTCCTTCACAGCCCAAGCTGTTTCTGCCATGCATTGTTCATGTCAAGCATGACATTGGAAAAGGAGCTGAAGCATCATCAGGTCTGGCTGACAATCGTATGCGTGTTCCCAGTGACATTGATGTGTGCTGGATGTGGACCCCTGGAGCAAATCTTTCATGTCTTTCTCCTTCCTCTTGCTAGGAACTGCTTAGTTTATTCATCTGAAAAGGGTAGAAACTTTCAATAGGAGCCACAGACACAAATCTTGTTAAGTTTTACCCATTGGGATGTCCCTGAGATAGGATGCATTGAGAACCTCTGATAGCTTCTAAAACTCAAACTACTTAAATAGACACTGCGAGTGCTTAAAAAGCACTGAGAATCATTGAACAGGTATGAAAATCTTGATGCCTTACGGTGAATTGTGTTTTCTACATTTTTAATGCAGATAGCATTAATCTCTCTTCACTGCAGGATGCTATGCCAGACCTTCAGGGAAGAAAAGTTTGTGCCCTCCTTGCTGCTTGATGTTTTTCCCCATTCAGAATGGACCAGAGGATCTTTGCTTTTCTTCTGGTGGCTGTAGCATCTTCTGTATTAACCAGTGAAACAGTAACCCAGGAAATAAGCATTAATGAGATAATTCCATTTAACACTCTGCTGAGATCTGCCTCCTCTGTTGCCTTGGAGACAACACAGCTATTATCTAGCAGGGAAGTGAATGGGCCATATAGGATTTGCCTGAAAGGCACACTTGAGTTTCTGTACTGCACCTTTCAAGTAGCTTATACAGCTTCTGTCCTAGGAACACAGCAGTGGTTCTCCGTGTCCTTCCTGCATCAGAAATAGATATATGTTTGTCAATAAGTAGGTTTTCTCTTTATATTTCACTAAAAGCTGGGGTCAGAAAGCTAGGTTTTATGGTGCCCTCATAGGAGAAGAGATGGTTTGGGATGGTGAAGCATTTCTAAGGGCAGGTGCTTAGGGCAGAGCTTGCCTTGGTGCACCTGCACTTAAAAGCGCAGAGTGGGTGGATTCTGCAGCCCTTCCTGGGGGGCTGTGTTCAGCAGCTGCAGTAATGACCGTTTGTGCAGTGTTACTCTCTGTTGTTGTTATTCTCATTATTCTCTGTGTTGCTGTATGAAAATCACTGTACAATTACAGACTTTGTCTTTTTATGCATTCTGCTGAGCACTTCCACAGAAAGCACTGCCTGGCAGCCTGAGTATTCAAGGACTAGACAGGATTAATTCATGGAAACTTTCTAACCAGCATTCATGAAGTTTGGCAACAGTTTCCCATCATTACCTAAAATTAATGTAATTTATTCCTCGCTCCTATTGCCAGGGAATGAGCCTGGGTCCTGTCAGCCCTCCTGACTGCCAGGTGCTTATTTGATTTCCCCCATTCCTGATAAAGTGAAACTCCTAAGATTCCTTCCTTCTTGGCTGATTTAATCTCATTACTTTCACTCTGGAACCTTTGCCCTAGCTTCACCTTTCACTCCCCATCTATGTGCAGAGTTTTCCCAGCTCTTGTCTTGGGGACATCTTTGTCCTCATCTCCTGCAGATGTTTCTGTGTCCCCTCTGTGCTCTGTCTTCCTTCCAGGAGCAGCTGCTGCTCCCTCTGTCTGCTTCTGCCTCCACAGCACTAGGTAAGAATAGTTTCCTAATGGATTCACACTAATATCTTTTTTCCTTTAGAACACAGTCTTTTTTTTGTTGTATTATTAACTATGGTGATTGTTGAGGCCTGTGTTTGCCATTGTACATGTTGTACTTACTGTGCTTTCAGTCTGTGCAATCAGCAGGACGTGGAAGGGATTCTTTGGCACTTTTGTTGGTGATTAGTATTTGTATAGCACTTTGAAAGCTTAAAGTGCTATAAGAGAGATGAGTAGTATTATTAATAATGACACGCTCTACTATACAGAATAGAGCTTATGCATATTTGTGGTGATTATCCACAGTCTTCTCTTTTCTAAACACTGTTGTGTTTGTGATTTGCCTCTTGCTTATCTTCCTCACACCTGTCAAAGCACTTTCCAAACAGTTTTTCTTCCTCCTTTGATTAAGGGCACACAGGGGGAAAAAAATCTCCTGTTAACAGGGAATTTAGCCTTCAGGTTTCAGTGACCACGGTCACTAAGCCATGTTGGGGGGCTTTGATCTAACCAGTTTTCTACTAATCTGTCTGATTATCTACTAAGATCTGCCATTCATTCAAACCCATTTGGTTTTCAGTAGCATCTGGGGTTTGGTCTTCCTGGAGGAGTGCCTTTTCTTGTGGCCAGGTAATGTTTCATCTGTGCTTTTTATGTCCCTCCCTACAGCTTCTCCTTAAGAAATCAGCTTTGTGGCTGAGGAGGAAATGAATAGGTACATGGAGAACATTTAGATCTTTGGTTCTCTTAATGGCTGAAGCAGAGTTAATGCAAAGTATCCCCCCCTCCTTTTTTCAAGTTGAAAAAGGCTGGGCGAATTTACTCATGCGCTTGTGGTTGGCCAGACCTTTCTGGCCAGGGTGCTCTGTCTTTTGACCTCCTGTTTTTGCACTGGCAGAACTCTTCTTGATGGTTTCCCACGTGCTGGAGCTCCAGCCATGAGGCCAGCCTGGACCAAGCACCTGGACCTTCCTTGTGTCTCTGCCTTGGGCTTGTAAGAACAGTGCTTAACCCTCCATGAGCACTTCAGAGCTCTGGTTTTGTGGGTGTTCTACCACCGAAACTTTCAGGACGAGGTGAGAGTATTTTAAGTACGTGCCAGGATTGCTCTTTGTTATTGTTCTTAATCTCATTATAAGGTGGTGATACCAGTCTTACAGATCTAAATCCAGATCTTCTCTGGATTTAAAAACTGCCTTTAAAATATTTGGTTTGGGTGACAGCGGTGAGGCTGCCATCAGTAATTCTGTCTCTTCAGTACAGATATATCACAGTGTGGCTTCCTTGTGCACTTCTAGGCTTGAATTTTCAGGAGGTTAAGGCAGGATGTCCAGAAGAGATGAACTTTGGTGGAATCAGAGGGTTGGAGTTACACATTCCTGAAGTGACTGTTGTTCTCTTTTGGCAGGATCCCTTTCAGCACAAAAATAGATGTGCGCTCAGTAGCTGATCAGCATCATCAACCTTCAAAGACTGTGCTTTAAAACACAGAGGAGCCAGCAGCTCTGTTCCTTGCCAGCTGACTGACCTTCGATGTTTTTGCAGGACCCTCTCGTGTTTCCATTGCTGGGAGCAAAATTCTGGTGTAAATGTAACCTTTCTGCTGCTTTACCAAGAGAGGTAATAGTATTTCTTTGGGAAAGGGGGCACAAAGTTAATAACCTGGGTAGCATGGCATCTCTATAAAGCTTATCAAGATGAATTAAAGAAAGGTTTAATTGTCGGAGACAGTTCTGTTCATGAGGAGCATTGAAGGAGTGTTTTTGCTGGGCTCTTAAGTGCGCTCTCTGGGGATAATGGGAGGAAAGGAGCCGAAGATAGAAGTGAGCCAAAATGGATCCAGAGAAGCCAAATGTAAGTGCTCTCAAGTGATGCTTTGTGAGTATTCTTCCTTCCCCTATGAGACTAGAACAGATTTTGAAGTTGTGTGTCAAAACTTGAAAGTGTCCTTTTAGTTTAGTTGTCTTTTGAAAACCACAGCTGGGCAGGTAGGCTGTGGAGGTATCTTTACATCAATTTTGACTGTATTTCTCAGCTCCTGTGGTGGGAAATCCAAGGCAGAACAGGGAGCAGTCTCAATGCGGAGTGGAAGTTAGATGACTGGGGCTCCCTCTTCCAACCTGCATCACCCTATGAACCAGATCCCTAATTGTCATAGGTTAGAGTCATGACTGCATACCCTGGGAAGCAGAAGGGAGTCAATGGTGTGGTTTCAGGGACATGTCAGAAACCAGAGCTGTCAGTCCTCACTGTAGGGTGGAGATTCTGGTTGCCTATTTTTAGGCAAATCTTGCTTCTCTAAGTGTCCATGATAAATATTTTACCCTGACTTGCCAAACACTTCTTGTTCTCTGCTTAAACAGGATATTTAGGACTTGCAAAAATTGCCTCCAGTTGATTGCCCAAAGTGGGAGTACAACAAATAAAGACTCTGTTCTCCTAGAAGTCCACTTGGCTGCATATTTAGGCCTCATGGCTGGGAACCGTATCTCTGAGGAGCCTCAAGAAAGAAAAGGGAGGATATTATCAAGGAACTGTTAGTACCAGTCAGATACATCTTCTGCTAGGTACTTCTCTATAGAGTAAGAGGGGAAAAGGCTCTGGTACTTGAGAACCACAGCCTTTACAAGAGGCTGAAGTCCCAGCTGTACAGTGCAGACACAGAACTCACTATGCCCATCAGACAGGCAGATGCAGAAGAACTGGGGTGCATCTTACCTCCTATCTGGCAACTGATGGCAAATCATTCCAACCATGGAAGTTTCACAGTGGCTCTGTGAAACTCTGTGCAAGTGACTTGCCAAGTTCTGTGCCTCCCTCCCATTCTGGCTCATGTCCTGGCTTGCACGTGTCTTGTGTAGATATGTGCTGCCAGTGGTCTGAAAGGCAGAAAGGCCTTTTCACTTCTATACAGATGAGACTTTTTTGGTATATTGTCTCATTTTGGACCTTATTAACTTAGGACTTCCAAGCATCAGTACAGTAAGGGCCACCAAAACATGAAAATAACAGAGTGGAGTAAATAATGAGCAATGGGGAGAATCAGGCCTGTAGAGGAAATTATTTTTTCATTTTTAGGAATATGTGATGACCAAAATGAAATTACCAAACCTTTGCCAATACAAAAAAAGTCCAACAATACCGAGTTGATGATTCTCTTTCAATTACCTGCAGCATATTCAGAGACTGTGATTGTAAACAGCAATTTAAAGCTACCTACTGCATAGAGGCTTTAATTAACTCTAATGATAATTGCAGAGCATATGTTGCCATTTTGGGCAACAATTACCCAGCTTATGTAGGGAATCTTGTGTGGGTGAAAAGGGGTGGTGGGAAAAAGACCTAGTATTGAATATATATTTAGTTGTTGCTAACTCTTAGACCTTATTAGAGGGAGGAATATGCTTTGAGCTGTGAGAGCACTGAGAAAAAGAATGGTCTCCTGCATGCACTCCTCCTCCCATGCAAACTCAGGAGCACTTGGGTTTATTCTGAAAAAGCAGAACAGATTTATTTGTTTCCAGCATTTCAAGAATCTTGCTGAATGGGAACAAAAGAGTTTTTCTTCCCTAGAAGTATGCATGCTTTGAAAACACCTGGCACTATAATGGATGTATGTTGTTGTAAGAAATCTAGGCTATCTCAAAGAAGCCTATGTTAGTAAGTTTGGTACCCATGAGATTTAGGCTGCAGGCTTTCTTCAGCTGTCTTGTAAAACCCAGCCTAAATGTAGCTGGTTTTGAGAGCACCAACAGCCTCATTCAGTGGGTGTTCTTAGACCTATCTTTAGCAATTTTCTTGGATGCAAGTAGGACATCTGCTTAATGAGCAAACGGAATTCTATCCACAGCCAAGCTCTAGTGACCTTAGGAGCTTTCCTGAAATGTACCCTTCTTCCTTCTCCTCTTGTATGACTCCATTAGAATCAGAAGTATTGAAGACTTGTGATACGTTAATCTCACTCTAGAAATGGAGTCCCAGCTGTTTGGGTTCCTGTTACTGTGTTGTTGTGGGGAAGTTATCTCAAAAGTCACCTGCTTGGAAGCATCACTTCTTAAAAACTGAGGATTTCATTTTCATTTCAGGAAGTTGGAAACTAATTCAGGGCAAAAAAACTTGCTCAGGGTTCAGTTTTGTTTGTGCTTTTCTGTCACTGAACACTTCTGATGGACTTTCAGAATGCTCTTTCTGTAATAGGGGCTGTGAAATGGTTTCTGGATGTGGCATTCCGTATTTATCAGCAAGAAAGTGTATGAAAAGCTGGATTTTTTTGTTTTACTTTTGGCTGGAAGAGGTTGAAAAAGAGCTAGTGCCGTGCAGACACAAAAGAACCTCCTCTGCAAAGACTACTGTGACTGTTGTGAATGTGGAGCTGTATACACAGGCATTTTGAAGACAACGCTAATGGCCTTATTTCAAGTCAAAACAACACAGCCAAAATGTTTCCGGTTTTACCCTAGAAAATGTATCAGATGGGCAAAATATTTAGAGATAAAAATGAATTATAGCAAATGTTTTGCTCCAAAGCATCAAATGCAATAGTTGTATTAATTATTTATAAGCCCTAAGCTGTACTTACTGCTTAGAAAGGATGAAAGAGAAACAAGAAGGTAATATTTAAAGAATGTGTAGTGGTTCTCTATTTGGTAGAGATTTCTGCTTAACCTGAAGAGACCATAAGGGGGTTTCTTAAGTCTTTTCATATCTAGGCTGTGTCCTGGTCTAAGATAGAATAAGCTTGATGCAAGCTGAGGGGAGGGTTGCTTGGTTAAGTCATACATCCTGTATTAGTTCAGCCTTATTCCTCCAGCCTTAGGGCTGTCGTAGAGGTGACTTTGAGTTCAAGTGCCAGGATCCACCACTTGATCTGATACCCTTTTGGGACTTCCTGATGGGTCATTACTGATAATTTGGGTGTTAGATGAGGGAGAACCAATAGAGAAAACTCTTAACTAATTGGTGTGCTACTATAGCCATAGTCATTTTCAGTGCAAAAGGAGATAAAGGATCCTTTTGGACATAGATTTGGAGTCATTATTAAATACATTTCTTGGTGACTACTTCATGCTGAGGCTTCCTAGAGCATTTGAGCTCATACAAGGTCGGAGAGTCCTATTTTGCACTGACTCCAATCAGGCACCAATCCTACAGTAAAAAGCCCGGAAATTATTCTGAAAGCATTATACCTCCACATGATATGTGCTTGTGTGCATTGTCCATCTGAGGGGAAAAAAACCCAAATACGTTTAAAGCTGTGCTTTGTCCTCACTTAATTACGAATTCTCCAACAGTGCTTATTTCCCTAGAATTTTGGAGAGCCACTTTTGACTCTTACTGTAACATAAAACCATTTCTAGTCATGAGCAAGGTCAAACCTGGAAGATAAAACGAGCTTTTATGTTCCTCTAGTAATGGGGGCAGAGAACAGTGCTCTAAGTAGTGTGCTTTAAAGCAGCACAGCAAGGTGAGTGCTTCCCAAGTTTATAATGTATGTGGGAACGTTGCAATTAGTCCTGGCTATTGTGTGGTAATTGGAGGTGCAGACTTGCAAACAACTGTGCTACTGCTGGGTTACAGCTATTTTTTTCTTTCTCC
Organism: Neopsephotus bourkii; assembly: GCF_033783945.1. NCBI lineage: Eukaryota > Metazoa > Chordata > Aves > Psittaciformes > Psittacidae > Neopsephotus > Neopsephotus bourkii. Next base: position 8,628,195 of record NW_026902223.1, read on the forward strand.
AGTTCTGCCAGGAGAAGACAATGAATTAAAACTTCCCTGCTCTGGCAACCTGCCACTCCAGCCTCAAAAGGTGGTTTTCCCTCTTCTCTTCTTCTTTATTCATCTCCCAGAATGTAGTAATTTTCAAGGCTGCATATTTTGTGTATATTATTGGAGCATTTGACACATCAATTGTACGTCCCCACAGAACGGTCTTTCAGGAAGAAGCCCCATTCATGTGTCCTGTTGACCTTTAGAGGTAAAATGTTTTCCCCGCAGTACTTTTGCACTGTGGAATGACTGGGTGAAGCTTGTGTGCATCAGTGGATCCATTACAATAATTGTTTCTGTCCTGCTCAGCCTGGGAAATGATGCTGGATGTTGGATATGTGTTTTGGATCATGTTTCAATGGGAAGGATATGACTTGTGGGTTTGCACAAAAAAGCACTTACAAGGGATTGATGTTTTTCCTGGTTTGCAGGGTCAAAATGCTCGTCTTGACAAAAAAAAAAGTGTTGATGTGATGAAGTTTAGCAGCAAATAATAAAGGGGGGGGAGGGTAAGCAAAACTGTTGCTTTTCTAGTTTTAAAGCAACCGATTCCATGACACCTTTCTGTGAAATAATCTCTGTATCTGTTCTGAATAAGAATGGAATTCCATAATGTAGCATGGGCAAAGAATGCAGCTTCAGTAGAGCTCTGTGGGTGCTGTCTGGTTCATGTCTTGTTTGCCTTTGCAAAAAGTAGGGCTAGTCACTGTTGGGGCTGGGTAACCCTAGGGACTGCAGGAACACATCTAGGTCTAGTGCTACCCTCACCACCAGTGCTATGAACAGCTCTAAGTTTAACTTTATATTCTAGTAGGTATTAGCATTCGTTTCTTGTAGTCCTGGCATGAAGCTGACCACAGTCAGACTTGGAAAACCCCAGTGTCCTCCCAGTCATCTGCTCTCCTGTTACCATCCAAAAAAGGCTGGGATTCAGTCAGGCATCAAACCACTTTCTGTCTAGATCTGCAGGTGTTTGTTTTAATAACAATTCCTTCTTGAGGTCCAATTGATTCTGATTTTTAAGTCTCCCAGGTTCAGACTATGCCTTTTGGAGAGTTTGCGTCGCTGCTGTGCAGTTTCTATCCCAGTTTCTTTTGGGGTTTTCCTTCTCTGTGAGCAGAGCAGCTTTTGCAGTCTTCATTTGACTTCTGTGGCTCAATCCCTCTCCCTGGTCTGTGTCTCCACAGCCCTAAGCAGTGCTTGACTATCAGTGGTATCTACTGACATGCAGGAGCCTCATATGGAGACAGATTCTTTGCTGTGCAGGTTAGTAGGCATTTGACTTGGAGGCATAATGGGGGTGGCTGGAGGACTTTCTCTGCTAGTCTTGTTTTCTTGTGGGCTTGTGCAATCACACCTCTCAGATGATCCTGATGTTAACTTGGCTCTCTCTCCAGTAACAACAGTGATCCTATTCTGGAAGGGGATTCAAACAGAGCATCTGTTTCATTTCCTGTTGCTCAGCATTTTTTGTTGGTGCAATAGGTCTTCTTTTGGTTTATACCTATGTCAGTGTCTTGTAATCTGTGATGTGTCATACTCTGCTTGCCTCTTTGCCCTTGTAATAGGAAAACTAAATGGGTAACATCAAATGTCCCAGAACAATGTTCTGTGTTTTGTGCTAGAAAAATATATAGACTGTAAAATGAAGGGTAACAGACATTATGGGAGTTGATAAGAGTGCCTTTATTGTTAGCTGTTGATGAGCACAGAGGAAGATGTTCTCAGATCTTTATATAAAGTCCCATGAATTAGGCTGCCATGATGTAACTTGTCACTTCTTGTGCTAATTGTGAAGCATGGGGACAGTCAAAGCTAGAGGTGACACTGGTACTTTGGACAATTTCATGAAGATATACGTGGAAAGAAGAACCTGAAATCTGCAGCAAACAGAGGGTAAGTGCTGGAATATGGGCTGCTCTGCTGCACTGCCCCTGCTAAGGGGTCCTTGCTCATGGCTCTGCTGTACAGCATTTCCCAACTTGTCCTTGCTCACAGGTCTTTGACGGTGTTAAACTGCTGCTTCTATCAGAGCCTAGGAACCAGGTTAACCAAAGCCATCATATTACTCACACTGGCTGTTGCATGACTTGTTTAAACTGCTGTTCGTGGTACACAATGGAGTCCCAAGTGTTAAGCTGTTGACTGCATTGACAATAAGCAGCTCCTGAGGAGTCTCACCTCGCTGCTCTACAAGCACATTGTGCGATGCTAATTGCTCTGGCTCAAGGGCAAAGCAAACTTTAGTTTATAAATTCACTACTACACTGCAGCTATGGCCTTTATTGGCTTCTTGCAGGTAAACTCCTCTGAACAGAAGCAGAATTATTTATAAGATTTAATAGTAACCAGTTTTAAAGAAATGGGGATCATTATCAAAACCAGTGGAGCAAAAACTCTGCACACACTGGGAAGTGGAATAATCTGTGTGAACTCCAGAAATCCTAATCTATTGGCACAGTATCCTGTAACAGCAGTAACAGATGTAGTTATGGGTATCCACAGAAGAGAGCAAATCAGATGCACACCTGGAAATAGGAAATTGGCAGAAGCTTCCTAAGGGAGGGACATACTTTCCTTCAGTAAAACTTGGCACGCTTGTGGAAAGATTTCACTTTCCAATGGAAAACATTTTAATACCCTTTTGACTAGCATCAATTTTGTTATTATACTGTGTGAAAGTCACATCTAGAGTCCTTAATTAGGACTTAAATTCCCATTAGTCTAGCTGATCTAATGAAAATGAGACATTTGAGAATGATGAGGCAATGGAAAGGAAACATTTCTTATTAAATAGCTTATGTTTTTCAAATGGCCAACAAACATCCATGAGTAAGTCCTTCTTTTGAGGAAAATAACTATGGGTTAAGTGCTGGGTGTTATCATTTGGTCTAAAACTAACGGGTTGGCATTGTGGCTGCTGTTGTACATGGTGCACAACACTGGGAACCTTTGCTGTGGTACTTGATGGAGACAATCAGCTTTACTGATTTACTCCAGCTTTACTGATTTACTCCAGCTTTACTGGAGAAAGGAAGTGTTTCCAGGTTTTGGATAATACCTTGTGGGAGATACAAGGGGAATTAAACCAAGGCACCAAGCTGAGGCCCTGGGTCTCTTCAGTGAGGGATGGAGAGCGTGCATGGGACTGTTTTCCTTGTTGTTGGTTGGGTTAGAAGAATGAGTCTATAGGAGAGCAATAGGGAAATGGATTTAGGAGAAATGAGGTGCACTGCTAGCCTCTCAAGTGTCATCTGCAGCAGGCAATTAGCAGCAAACTCGCTAATTGAGTACCAAATGAAGTGGATCTGGTCAAGGGCTGTAAAATCACCTCTAATTCTTGGGCTTGTTATTCTCCTGAGGAAAGAGTGAGAGTGGAGCCTGTGCTCCCATTTCCATGCTGGTCATACCTCTTTCTGGCAAAGTGATTTTCTTTCTTCTGTGAATCTTCTTAAAGGGTACAACCAGAGGGAGGAGAGTTTGTTTTCCCAGGGAGCTGTTGCTTGTCCTTTCTGCCACAAGTCTCTTGTGGTGCCTTCATGCATCGCTGCATCCTTTCCCATGCACCCTGGACCTGAACTGCTATCTGAGCATTGCTTCATCACAGCTGGGGGGTAAGCAACCGCCCTGGCAAGAGAAGGTCAGTGATGCCCTGAGAGACAAACCTGGGGAAAGTGCTAGTTATCACAGGCTGAAAAATGTGCTGCTCTTGTCCCAGGAATAAGCAACTGTATTGCAGTCCATAAACCCCATAACTGCAGGGAAAGGGCACAGCTGTCCCAAGGGTCTGTGGGGCGTGAACCTGAAGCTGTGGATCAAATCTAGTATCTTTTAGTAAATGGGAAATTGAATATTGGCTTAAATGCCCCTCTCTTGGAGGAATTCATAGCCATTCAGGATCTTTGGAAATTCACATTCAGGACTAGACTGAACCCCAAGAGTCATAGTTTAAGCATATTTTGGTTAGAAAGCAAACAAATCACACATGATGTAAGCTCCCTTTAATAGTGGTGGTACTGTCCTGTAGTGGCCTACAGCCCCTTTAGAAACAGGGTTAGGGTCCACCTGAATCTTGTCTCATCCCTCTCTCACTTTGAATTATGAAGATCAGCTCTTTGCCCTTTAGACTAAGATCCAACTTGGTCTGCAACAAATACATTAGTTACCTGGGGAAATGTTGGCAATTCCCTGTTTTTTTTTTTCTCAGCCATTAATAAATCTGCCTTTCCAAACAAACAGCAGCAAATTTCCTTGCCTTCTCTAATGAATCCCTGGAGGGAAGTGTGGGTTCTGCATGTAAATGTGTTTTGCTCAGATTACCCATCTTTAAGTGGTGTTTTTTCTCCCTCTTACTTATTGCTCAGTTCAGCAACATTGAACACTTCCCCTGCTGCCCAAGACTGAACTCTTTCCCAAAATTGCCAGCCAAGCACAGGATGCCCCAGGCATTTTAAAGCCGAGCAAATAGCCCAGTTAAAAACAGTCATTCAGCCTCTGAGCAGACATAAACCTGTGCCCTGCTTGGCTGAGGATCCCAGGAAGTCTTGCTGTCAGCTTTCACTGCGGGAATGGGCGTATGTGCTCCCACCGAGGTCAGTAACCCATGTGCAGCTGTATTCAGCCCCTCTCATTCTTGTCATGGAGGCATCCTGCAGGTGGGAAGTAGGGGTTGCAGAGAGGGTGTCCACGCTGGTGTCTGGGCAGAGTTGGTGAGGTCTGGGGAAAATCACCAGGAAGCTGTAGGATCTTCTTTTGGTGTGTTCTCTGAAATAGCTGTGTGTGTTTAGACTTTGTGGCTATGTTCTGCTCTGGTTTTGTGGCTCTTGAGATGAGGGGAATGAGATTGGAAAAGCAGTGACAATACTATTCCATAGGAGGAATATGGAGCTTGATTCTTGTGTGATTTCATATGCAACTTCTCTAACTCATGCCATAGCTTTCTACTGCTTACTAAAGGCGGCTTTCAAGTTGGAGGCTTTTAGGTGATTTGTGGTCTTTCCAAAAAGCCCCAACAGAACTTGAAACGTGTTTTGGCAAATTTTATAACGTTATGGAATTTGTTTTTTCTGGGAACAGTAAGGTGGGAAAAAGCAACAAAGAGCATATACTACAAGGGTGTAAGCCCCTTGCTTAAACCTGAACGTCCATCAGTGGTCACTTAAATGAACCATGAAAGCTCCTCCTGGGGTGAGCTTTGGGGTTGATGTTGGGTTCACTGTCATCACCCAGTGGGAAAGCTCATACATTTGCTACTGGTCTGAAACAGATAAAATATACATTGATCAATGTTCTTCAAACAGTCATCAGGGACATACTCTTGACTAAACTGATATGCTTCCAGGGAAGATCTGTTAGCCTCACTACCGTTGCTCCACATTTCCATTTTAAAATCTGTGTGATAAATATTAAACTAGAAGAATGACATTTTAAAGGCAAGTTCCTCTGGGGTTTTATGATAAAATCACACATTCTGTCTCAGATCCAGAAAACCCCTTGCTGTGCACTGAAGGGGTAAATTCCCTCAAAGTAGGTAGCAGTTTCATCATTAGATAAATCAGTCCTGTATGATTAAATATGCTCTTATAAGACACTAATCAGATGATTGCATATAAAATTACAAGCCAGAAATACTAGCCATGTTGTTTTTTCTTGTTTGCAGTAGCTACTAAGCACTTAATGAGAGAATTGCAGCATGTCATATGCTGAGTAATGGCCAGGTGTTTGTTGGGGACTGGGTGTTTGCTCACCCAGTGCACACTGATATGTGTTATCCACCCTGTGGAGCAAATCTGGTGCTATTAACTCTGGGAGGGTGATTCAAATCCACCTCCAGTTATGTGTCAAGATACTGAGTGAGATCTGATCTCGGCATCTGCCTTTTTCAGTAATTTGGAAAGCTGCATCCTCAAAGGTATAGTCACAAATATATTCTAGAGTATTGGATCTGAGGCTCTGATCTCTTATTACAAGAGTGAGTTATTTCTTGGACTTGTCCAGTGGACATGCTGGATTTTCTGGCTTTCTTTGATGCCATTAATGAAGTACTATTATTTTTTACTAGTAGACACTGGCACTTGATCACACAAATTAAGATCTTTGAGGTCTAATACATATAATTCCCAATAATTCAGTTCTTGACAGTGATGGAGGGAGGGAAGCAGAAACACCGTGTCCAAATCTGGTCCCAAATGTTTGAATGGAGAAAGCAGAAGCCCAGGAATGGTTCTGTTCTCCCTGCCCTAAACCTCTGAGAGATTTGAAACTGTGATGTAGTTTTGCAATGGAGAGGAGAAAAAGCCTGACTGTGGATGAAAGCAGATTACAGCCAAGTTGTGTTTCTTGACTGATCTTTCTGAAGTGCAGTGATTCCTTCTGGCTTCAGACTGGTTTGTTATGTTTGATGTAAAATTCCATCCTTAGCTTTGAGGATGGAAGCCCCTAGAGACACCTTCTTGATATCTTCATTTAGTTAAATGAATGTTAGTTAGATGAATCACTCCCTATTGTAAAAATTTATGATTATTGCTAAGGAGTCCCAGAAAATATTGGACAACTGTATAAAAACCATGCCATTTTCTTGAGTTCAACAGCTTCTGTGAGACCAAGCCCTCATGGGTGACCTGCTCCTTCATTAGCACAGCCTGAGTCATTCCAGGAGCGCCTCATTCACTGGCCCTGCTAATGTGCTGACAAACAGCAGGAGCCACTGGTGGAGAAGTCAGCCGTTTGCAAAGCTCTCCTCCCACCAGCTGGGGCAAAACACACACACTTGGAGTTGTTAAATGGCTTTTGCAGGATGGTTTTCTGAACTGCAGAATGGCTCAGATGGGAGCTCCTGGTACCAGCTGGGGTAAAAATTGAGTAGGTTTTCTTTTCTTCCCTTGGAGCCCTCCCAATCCTTTGCTTAGAAATGATTGGGGATTACAGTAGTAATTTAGACTGTACAGAAATGCAAGTCTTCTCTGTTCCCTCAGTGAAGGATGACCACAGCATGGGGTGGGCGGTTGTTTCAGGAAAAGCAGCTTCTTATTTGTCATCTGCTGTAACAAGAATCAAAGGTTCTGAAGTGCTCCAGCCTGACTCCTACATGTCTCCTGTCTGCCCTAGGTTAGCAAATGCTGAAGGTGCTGTCTAGTTTTACACAAACAACCCAGCCAGCCCCCTTGAGAGATGAAGTTTATTCATACACTACTCAGAACCAGTTGAGCTCCAGGCCTCTAAAATGCCAGAGGTTATGCGGGTATGGAAAACATGCACCCATCGCTGACACTTAGCAGCTCCCAGCTGCCCAAAGGTACTTGCAGAGGATGGAAATGCATGTTGCAGGTGTGTGTGTAAGCCTGGTGGCTAGAAGGATGTCTAACCCCAGAAAAATCCTGATGATTGGCAGGGGAAGGTGGGCTGGTGTTGTGGCTGGAGTTTTATTGATTTCTTTCCTCTTTAAATGAAATGATATTGGGCTGTATGTAAGCTGCTGTTCTGACAGTTAGTTAGCCAAGCAAGGCATTAAAGTCATTCACTGCCCTTTCTATCCGAACAAAGGAGGACTATTGTGTCTGAGAACATCTGTGGTTGGGCAGCAGTGGCTTGTTCTCTTAGTCATTTACGGTGCTCATCCATCAACCCCACTAAAGTGAAATTAAAAAATAGAGTTTATAAGCCATTTAATTCAGAAGGAGACAGGAAGTACTTTAATGAGCTTTGCATAATGGAAGCTTTTATAATGCAGACAAAACATGGTTTAATATTAATCATGAGAGGAAAGAAATCAAAGGCCAGATTATCAACAGTTTTGATTGTCCAAATAAGCAGTCTTCTGAGGAAGCCTCTGTGAGCTCTGTAGCCCCTGAGCCTGCAGGTAGGGCTGTTTTGTCCCAGAATGGCACCCTGTGAAGGGATTTGCCTTGGTGGAGAAGGGCTTGGGATGCATTTATACATATGGAGGAAAAATAGTGACATTTAGTGGCTCTTTGGTTTCCATGAGAAACTTACTGCTCAGAGAGAAAGTTGGATTATTGGTTTGAAGGAGTGCTTGAGGCCAGTGTTTGAAAGTAGAGGGATTTGTGGACTACATTTTCACAATACACAATAGGCAGGAATAGAAGGTAGATGTTTCTTTTTAGTCATTCAAATCCCTTCCTAGCCCTTTTAAAAGCCATGAGATTAAAAATCCATTGGATAACATTGTTGTCAGCATGTACGCATTGTTGAAGTGTTGGGTCTGATGTAGGAAGTGGCAGTTGTGCTGCATGACTGATTCTTCTGTGTGGAAAAGCTGCATCTGGTTGTCAGTGATGCTGCTCAAAATTTATTCCTCATTGAAAGAATTGTTGGTTGGGAATAAGCCTGGATAACTGGAAGAGGAGACAGTCATAGGAGCTTCTAGAAGAAGGATCTTTGGATGGGCAGAAATTTTGCCCTTGTATTAAGTGGATCAAAACTTAGAGTCTAAAATTGTAGGCAAACAGATTTTTAGTTCATTTCTCTCTCTTTTTTTCCTCGATAATGGTTTTCCTGTATTATGAGCCATCAGTACTTTTGCTGCTATCCAAATAAGCACTACTGGCCAGGTTTGGGATAACAGATGTATCAGCTGGGCAGGCCAGATCTATATTGTTGCCCCTCACTGGCATTTAAGAAATCACTGAGAAGTGGTGCAGGAGCCCCAAGCTTGCCAAGTACATTGTTGTAACCTCATGTAACATCCTCTGATCTCGGGGTGTTTGGGATGCTGCCTGCTCCTCCTGACTATCTGTGTGCTCTTAGAGAGGTCAGATAATGGTGTGTGTGTGTGTGGGGAAGGCCTGCAGCACTCTGGTTTCTCTGCCTGTAGGATGTGATGCGTGAGTAGGAGCCTGTGAAATCCTCCACTCAGGACTTATTTATCTGGCCAAGTCGATGTTCTTAAGTATATGCATACACACACAACATCTGAGTCTCCCTCTCTTGGTGCTTGGAGCCTTCTGTTCTTTGAACTGTTTTTGCTTATCATCCACCTTTTACATATGCAGCAATTCAGTGCATTCCTGTCAGGAATGTGATGGTGTGGCACCATCTCACTTTTTGTGTGATGCTGTTAATATATAGCTAGGGGGGAAGTGTAATAAAAGACCTTGGACTTGAGCAGGAAGTTGATGTTGCTGGAGAATTGCCCACAGCAAAAAGCAGGGAAGTGTTTCACGTGGTGCTTAGAGCTTGCAGCACCAAGGGATGTTAAACTGGAATGTCAAGTGGTTTGTATTGTGAGGGTTTTTGGTTTGCTTTATTGTTCCTTTCTTTTGTTGGTCTAGGGTTGGTTGGTTTGAGTTGGGGGGGGGTGTTTTGTTTGTTTAGGGATTTTTTTGGTCTTTTATTTATTTTTATTTTTTTTTAGATTTTTAGGTTTTACTTTTTAGATGATTTTAAGCTGGGCATCATCATTAGAATGACACGAGCTGTGGCTTGAGCTAGACATTCCCCCAGCAAAGCCTTGCCTCCTACACAGCGTCCTGTGCACTAGAGCCATGAACCAGCCCAAACAGAAACAGTGGAAGGAAGGGAGATTCTGCTGGGTTTTGAATTGGGTCTATTCCCAGCAAAGACCTTTAGCATCAGGCATTTCATCTGCACACAGCATGTGCATGTCCCCAGGCTCCATGCACGTGGTCCCTGTCCTGTCATGCTCAACAATGGGAGGTGACACTTAGCTCTGCTCCCACATCCTTCTCAAACCTTCTGCAGGCAGGAGGGCTTCTGACATCTCTGGATCTCTGTTTCTGCAGTCTGTGTCTGTCACCATCTTGACTGCCCGTCTCCGGCTTCCTTCTTGTTCTTTGTAATTGGCTTTTTGCTAATTTGTTTGGTTATCTCTTGAATACAATAAATGACAAAGATGAAGGTGACTTGGCATAATTATTCTGATGGGTTAATGGGGCCCTTCAACAAGCACAGAATGATTATAAAGTCCAATTAGGAGCATGGAACAGCTCTGAAGAGAGACACACTTCTGTATTTTCTGAACTGTGACAGATTTCCTCCCTTACAGAGCTCAGCATGTTCAGTTTATGTGTATTTGTGGACCTCCTAGGACAGAAAGATGCCCATAAATACTGTGGAACATCCCCAGAACTGGCAGACACAGGGTGCATTTTGACTTCTTTCACCACTAGCCCCGTGGATTGTAGTAAGCTCCTCCAGGAGGAGGGGGAGGAATAGATCAGCTTCTAGGTAAAGTGAAATGGAAAAAAATAAAATACAAAGAACAAAGAATAGAGACATTTGCAAGGCCAAAAAAAGCAAAGACATCAATAATGAAGGGCGCTGGGGGGTGGGAAGCAGCTGGTTTACAAGTGCTGGAGGCTGAAACTTACTCCAAAGCAACTGAGGTGAGGTCTAGCAGATCAAGGAGATGGCAGCATGGGCTTTGGGTGAGGTTTTGGGAAAGGCACAGTATGTGAGGAAGAGGATCAGAATTGTCCTCTAAATGCTGACGTAGCATTACAAGGTTTATTAGTCCCCTAGACTGCAGCAATTCCATGGGATCTCAGCCATGAATTCTACACATATTTACCAGGAAACTCTAGAGCAAGGACACTGGGGAATCACCAGGAAAAGCCACACTGTGCACAGAGGTGAGAACAGAAGGGGTTCCAGCTGTGTTCATGTGATGCCAGATTGGAGTGCTTTGCCTTATAGTCTAGTTATTTCATAGCAAATCTCTTAATGCAGCATGCAGGGGACTGGACTTCTCAGGCTCTGAATTCTGCAAGTCGTTTTGCCTCTATTTTATTAGCCACAGTGATAAAATCATGCAGACTGCTGAGTGCTGCTGGCTTATAAAGTGCTTGGACCTCTATGGGCAGAAAGCCACCAGACAGGAATAGAGTGAAAAATCTCTTGTATACTTTATTTGCAGGGCTTACCAAGAAATGGGCTATGAAAGTGATTATGTACTTCAGATGGTGGAGCCTTGTACTGATGCACAGGATGCACTGTCAGATAATACTGCAAAAATTACCATGTGGGGTTTTGATGTAAATGAGGCAAAAAAGAGCAGGAATGGGAAAAGCACGGGGTTATATTCTGATCGTTTTGCACAGAGCGGATGGTGCTCACAGTAAGTGAAGCAAGGCGGAGCCGTAGGATGGCAACTGATTTGTCTGCCAGGTATTTGCTACCAAGAATAATACACTTTTCCATGCCAGAGTGGCCATGCTGAGGACATGGCTCCGGTTATTTGCTTAAATCCTCCCCTGCTCAGCTGGCTCAAATCAGTTGTGCAGCAAGGAGTGATAAAGTGCTGAGAGCTCAAGGGCATGGTCATAAATCTGCTAAGTAAACTGTTAACAGTATGCGTGAAGAAGAGTCCCCAGTTGGCCTCTGGGAGGTGAACCGACAGGCAGCAGGACACTGGGCAGGGGAAATGCCAGGCTCTTGAATAGTCTGCTGGAAATACACTCATGGGGAAGGACTGCTGCAAAAATAAGCCTGGGCTTCAAAGAAGATGACTCTGGAAGTACATCCAAAGCAAAGGCTGAGGCTGGGATCTGCCTGCCAGCTGCCTGCATGGAGAAAGCATGAAGCAAGGTGGAGGGCTTATGCCAAAGCCCTTCCTGGTTTCCTTGGGAGGGGTGGACATGCTGACTGTGTTATTACAAAGAAGGGGCCAAATCCTGAGTAGGAGAGGGTGTGCCGGAGAAGCTGGTGTGGACAGGCTGTGATCCATAATCTAGGGTGAAGGTGAGCTGCCAAATGCAGCTCCAAAGCGGATGAGCATCATAAAGTTGTGCTGCTCTAAGACCACCCATTTTCAATGTGTTTTTTTAAGGTTGAAGGCATACAAAGATGAAAGGTGACCTCAGGGTAGGTGAGGAGGGGACACAAGCTCTCAGCTTTCATATGGAGAAGAGTTCAATGGCAGTGTAAGTCTCTGTGGTGAGGGCTCTTCTGCCTGCCCTGGGATTGACTTAGTGCAGTGATGCAGGGAGCTACTGCAGAGCAGAAGCAACCTAGTTAAATTTGAACTACAAACCAGAGCAAAATGGACAGCTGAAAAGTCACTTAAAGACTGAGGAAGAGCGAAGCAAGGGTTGAAAGCAACAGGTAGGTAGAAGATGGGGATTAAAGCAAGATGCCTGTGTAATATTTCTTGTCAGGCTCTGTCCCTTTAAGTTATCTTTGCTTCCATTGCTTGCTGAAACCTTACTGCTACAGTGAGAACAAAATTCTCTCTCCGTCAGTTCCTCCTGTAGTTAACAATTTGAAAGAATCCATCTGAAATCCCCAAAACTTACTTGTTGCACTCATTCTGATCTCTTCCTTGACTGGTGGCACATCAGAAGGGCTTCGGGACCTGGCTGGCTTTGCTGTGATTTAGCTCTGATTCATACTTAATCAGAACTTGGACAGAAGATACTGGGTCTGAGCCCAAACCACAGGCACTCCATCATAGGCTATAGTTCAGGAGGCTGTGCTTAACCAGAGCTGGGCACAGGTGGCCATGTTTTTGCCAGTCTCTGGGCTAATTATCTTTCATGAGTTGTCTTTGGTCTCAATGTCCTGTCTCAATGTCCTGGTCTGCAGGAATACAAATATGGTTTAGCTTGGCTTGATCTCTTGTCTCCACCTGTGAAATGGTTTGGGTTATTGCAAGTCACTCCTGTTTTCCTTTTAATCTCCTGCATTACTTTGCAGCACTGATTGATGCCTGAACTGTTGCATCTGTCTCAACCCAGGAATGGCACACAACAGCTAAGGCTGCTCTGCCCAGGTCCTGGCTGTGGAAGTGGAGTGTCTCTCAATGGAGACAAGCTCTGGGTCTGCATAGGCTCTTCCAGCAGCATTGCCCTCCACACCACTGGGGAGTGACTAGACTATTCCCATAGGGACAGCTGTTTAACTCCATGGCCACACAGTGTGTCTACAAACCAACAGGCTGAAATTAAGAGCTCTGGCTGTGTCCCATTTTTGAATCCTTGTGTGCTACATGTAGGAAAGGGAGGAAGCTTTTATTCCCTGGGGAAAACCCATTAGCTTATTTCTGATGTAATTAGTTTTCCAACATGATAAATATTCTATGGGATTTCTGCTGTAATCACAGAGCTGAGAAGATGCCTGGGATCCGATTCAATGTCACATTTTATCTTTGCAAACTATCTCCATGTTGTCTGGGAGCGCTCACTCCAGGAGCTATTTTGAGGAAGAGACACTGCAGCTGCCAGTGCCTGGGGCTGTGCAGTGCTATGCTGAGCTGTGGGGCTGCTGTGCACAGGCTGCTGCTTCACTGACACCTCCAGCCTGTGTCACACCATGGTCTGTTAGGGAGAAGGTTTAATTTAAGCTTGTGGTGAGCTACTTCTGCACTGAGTGCAGTTTTGGTTATGTCATGAGTTATGACACCATTCATCTGCCACTCTTTCAAGTGCCACCAAAGTATTTCTCATCCTTTTCTAGTCTTCATCTGGTAAGTCTTAAGCTGGTATTTTTTCCTGGTGCACTTCCCAGGCTGGTTTCATGCCTTGGATCTTGGTGATGTTGCATCAGGGCACAGAATAGCAACTGTGTTCACAGTAACCAAAATAAAAGGGACACAGGCTGTAAATCAAGAGAAGTCAACTGGGGTCAGAGAACCATTTCCAGCCATTTTGCATAAGTAAGATGAGGTTTAAATCTTGCTGCTTCATAGGATCAAATGTGTCTGTGGCCTCTTCCACCATTCCTGTGTGAAAATGTTGAATGTTCTTTATTTTTCTCGCCTTAACCTTGTGAAGTGTGGCAGCCGAAGTCATCGGCCAGGAAGTGCTTCATTCATTTAATCCAGGGTCCAAATACACGTGGCAGTCTGGGCTTATCCCATGCAGCTTCAGCATCTGAAACTCCTGCTTTGTATCTAGCCAAGGAAGGGAGAGGCAAACACTTCCAGAGGATGCTTCAGTCAGTCTAAGGTTTAGTTTATCCTTGGTCAGCCCTGGCTTTCCTGAGGTGAGTCCCAGTGACTGTGGTCCAAAGCCACACACCATAGCTTGGGTCTTGGAGCTGAGCAGAATGAATGCAGACCCACCTATGCTGCTCAGTACCCCCTGCACAGCACATAGGTGGCAACTAGAACCAAGGCATGTTAGCCAAAACAGTAGCCTAACATATTTTAACTGGTCCAGAACTGAAGCATCAGCACTGGGATATCGTGTCCTTGAAGACAGAAAATTCAAAAGGAAAAATACTGAAAGAAATGAAAAAGAATCAGGGGGTTGGAACTAGATGATCTTAAGGTCCTTTCCAGCTCTAACTATCCTATGATTCTATGAATATATGCATTTTCAAATGTTACATGTCATTGTTGTGTGCAGTCAGAGCTGTGAGCGTGGCTGGCACATCCACCCAGTTGAAGTGAAGCCTCTGAAGGCTCTTTGGCATCACAAGCTGGATTTTGAAAGTGGGTGGTTATCTCTGCCAGAGGTTGTGCCTTGGTGGCAAAATCCCAACAGCATTTAGGCAGGGCTATGAGCCTGTGGCTGTTTGTAGAAGATACTGGAGAATGAAGTGCTTTCCTTGATGATGTTACAGAAAAGTGTCAAAGGAACCTTGATGGTAGGAAGTGCAGTTGGCTTTCACATGGAGGTGAGGGAGGAATATGTCCATGAGAAACAAATACAAGCTCAACTGTAGAGGTTATGGCAGAGCATTGTTCTCTTAAATACATATGCATGGATGTGTCTTTGTATCTTTATAGTGCTGCCAAAGCATCACACATTAGCACATGGTTTTGAGCTGAGCCCATTTGAATCTCTTTCTCCTCTCCTCCAGCATTTCCCTTGGCACTTGTGCTACTGATCACAGCTATATCTTGTTTGACCAAGTCATTCCTTGTCTGCTTTCTTTAGCTCTCTTTTCTTAGCCAAGCCATAAATCTGAATTTGGAGCTGATATTGCTCCCAGGGAAGGTGACAGGGAAAGTGCAGACAGAGGGTTATGACTTCCCTGAGGGATGAGGTTGAGAGGAAGAATTGGCCTATCAAGTGGAATAGATGCAAAGTAGTAGTCTGAAAATAATGGGTAACTGAACCAATTTGGAAGGAAATCACCCCTGTTTTAAGTGCTGTCTTCATGGAAAAGCCTTTTTAATCTCTGATTGTTCCCCCCTGAGATTTCCTGCTGTTCTGGGGATTTGAATCACATCAGCTCTTTCATCATCTGTACTGTTTGTGTTTTCTTTCCAAGATATTTGTCTTTTACCAGGTTGTAATGAATGATTACAGGAGTGTAATGTGAGGAGTCTGTTGATGAGGCTAAATTACAAAATGTTATTCCCCAGGGACTGTCCCCAACCTGGCAGGGAAGGGGCTGCACCAACAGGTCAGTGTTCTCAGGAATCCCACAGAGCTGGTACAACAGCTTGGGAAAAACAAAAGCATGAATTGCTCATGCACTGGCTGGGTTGGGATCAGGGACACTGCTTAGCTCCTGTTTCTTGTGGTGTTGGTGAGAAGCAGCATTAGGGGTCAGTGGGGTAGCATTGCTATTTCCAACTGCTGCAACCTGCTCTAGGTTATGCTGCCTCACTCTGAGTGTTTGCTTTAGGCAAAGACTAGGTAAGGGAGCTATGGAGAACTAAAGGAGTTGGATCACAGAGGCTATCTTCATGTTTTTTAACACATATTGGAAAAACCTACCAGCATGGCTTATTGCAAGATAATAATTCCCCATTATATTTGGCTTTTCATATATGTGACATTAATGTATCGTGTTGAACAGCAAGACGTCTCTAGGCACAGGCAGTATCTGGATCAGTCATTACAAGGCAGCAAGGGAGAGTTTCACCTCTTGCCCTGCCACAATGTCCTTTGGCACCCTGAGCAAGTCTCAGTGCTGCCCTTCCCCACCTGGGCATACAGGGGCTTCCTTTCTCCTCCCCTCCGATTATGAATTCTCTTAGGGCAGCTGCTCTCACCAGCCCAGTCTAATTGAGCAGTGCCTGAACACAATGATACCCCAGGATTCTATTGTAATACAAATGCCCATAATAAATGCTTTTATGCAGATTATTGGATTCCTATCATCTGTTTGGGATAGATAAACTGCAGATCAGTGAGACCGTCTTGGCTAAGGTCATATATTGAGCATGCAGTAAAGCCATGATTAGCATGGACTGGTTCTGCTCTGTAGCCCTGTGGAGTAACTACTGCATCTTCCACCGCAGGAATAAAACAGAGGAAGAGGGTGGTTAAATCTGCTTGATGAACCCTTCAAAATCTTTGGGCTTGATGCTGTTTACTAAAAGGATCTTTTGACACTTCTTGCAGCTATAGGAACATTTATGCCCTGCACAGGGGCTGTGCTGTTTGCAGCAGAGCAGTCTGCATCTGTGAAATGAAACCTGGCAGCATCTTCAAAGGCTGTTTAGCGTGCAAGATCGTAGGGAACAGCCATCGCAAACAGCCTCTGAGCTAGTGTCCTAAAGGAGCAGAGAGAGGACTCCTAGACCTCTATTGTGGGGATTGGGCTTTGAATTCCCCCCCTCCCCAGCACATTTGCTAAAGAGATCTATCCTGCAGCTTGATGGAGAATTTAACAGATTTTATGTATAGACTAGATTTACCAGTCATAAACAAATGCATCTCCTTTAGCTCCAGTTGCACTGAGTCACGTCTTTGTCCCTTTTCCTTTAAATAGATGTGAGTCATGATTCATGGCTTTAAGTAGCAATCTGGGCTCTGGAGTCGGTTCCTTTCTTTGCCCCTTCACAGCAGGTGACAGTCTGTTACCTGGAAAAGCTCTGCAAACCTTCTTTCCTTAAAGCTCCAGAACCTCAGCAATGCTGGAGATGGGAAATTGTTCAGGAGCCTGAGAAGTTGAAGGAGTCTCTGGGTATATGCAAAAAGCAATCAATGCAAAGTCAGAATTTTAGGTTGGCAAACCTATGGAGCTGCAGATCAATCCAGTTACAGAGGGTTGGTTGTTAGCTATCGCATTTTGAAAATTGCTATCATATTAAAGTCTTTGTTACATTCCAACCCCCTCAATTAGGAACACTTGGTGCATTGCCATCTGATCTAGTGGCGATAAAGAGCTGTACAGGATTTGGATGGAAAATGGGTTGATGATAGGCAAAGCTCTTGTTTATGCTGGGAGTTCCAAGGAGAGAAGCTTCAGCATCCCTTCATGCCCTGCAGTGGGGATGAGCACTGAACCTTGCTGTCAGCCTCTGCAAACAACCGCCTGCTCAGGTCACCTTTATTTCAAAGAGCAGAAGCTTCACTGGTACAAACAAGTGGTTTCCAAACTGGACTCTGAGTGGTCTCTGCCATCCCAGTTGGGGCTGCAGATCTGCCTGATGCTTTCAGCACGTGGTGACCTGTGACAGTTCTGAGGGGAGCTCTTAGGTCAAAAGTGTTTGGGAATTCATTGCTCTCCATGTTCATATAAGAGGTTTCCACTGATGTAGCCACAACAAATGTAGTACTGTGGGTGAGACTGGGCCTAATCCAGGGTTCAAATTTACCCCACATCTAAGTTTTAATGACTTACACTACATTTGCAAACCCATAGGAGCAATTACTTTTGCCCCAGGATTTATCTGATGAGTTTTGCTTCATTGTAGTGAATTATCTGTGAGCAGTATAAAATCTGATGATGCTTGTGTATAATTTGAAGTAGTTCTGACCCTTGTGTGTAATTAAAGTAGTTCACAAAATCACTTCTTCGTTTGTAAATTGGAGCGAGCAGCACAGATCACATGCAGAACCTGAGCCTGGATCCCTGTTGGTTAGTGCTGGCTGGCACTGCAGACACTGTGTGACCAGTTCCAACTTTTCACAGCCACAAGAGTTTTCTAGAGCAGCTTTGAAGTGAGCGTCAGAAGATCTCGAGCTGATATGGAAATGAAGGAATGATGTCTCATAGGAAGGACTTTTTTTCCTAGTGAAGAGTTGAAACTTGTTTTGCTGTCAGTCACATTTCCAAAAGCTGCATGTGTTCTTTGGCAAGCGCTGTCCAAATCTGATAGCCTTGGCAATCTGTTGCTTTGAAATTCTGTTTTGGGAGATGGCATTTGCAGAGTTGCTGTTGAAATCCCAGCTGAAGGTAGTAACAGTCTCATCATTCCACTGCCCAATCAAACCTATCAATGAAAGGAGGAAAGCAGCTGACAGCCTGAGATGACTGCTTACAGCCAGGCTCCTGAGCACACCCTCCCTGTCTCCGAAGCAGCTTTTCAAAGTATGAAGGATTTTGAATGTGGCTAGCTGGGAAGTGTGAACATGATCTTAGGATCTGCCTAGTGAACCCTTTCATGGCAACTCTGTCCCAGGTGGTGGGGGCATCAGTGTGATGATGATGACCACACAGCTGCAGTGAGCTGTATCTGGAGCTGTAGGACCAGAGCATCAGCAGAGTCTGCATATTCAACAGCCTCAGCTAAGAATGGCCTTTGCTTCTCTTCTCCAGCACTGGAGTCCTTTGAGAGCCCATGGCAGAGGGGAGTTGGATGGTGGGTGTCATGCTGGTGTGTGTTTCTGAGCAGTTTGTCTTTGGACTTGTTTGTGGCTATCCTGCTCTTCACAGCCATATGATAGCAGCAGTATCTGCTCTGCTGAGAGCTGGGGTGAGATTCATTCCATGTAATCCAGCCATGTAAAGCCAGATTGGCAGGTAAAGGGGACAGTGAAGAAGGGTCTGGCTGGTTTACCCTCCTGTTTGGTCCCTTGTGCTGGTTCTCGACTCCATGACAAAAAACAGCCCTTAAAATCTGCCATTGCTTGTGCAGATGTTCATGGTGATGGAGAACCTTTTGTTGGGGGAATTTAGGTCTGTGTTGAGGAAGATTTCATGGCCCTTTCCAAAACCTGCTATCAGTTACAGAAGAAACTATTGGCAAAGAAATTCTCCAGGCACCCACTGTTTGTGTTACTCCTGTCTGCTGTATCCCACTGCTCTGACTGTGGCTGCTTGAAGTCAGCATCAGAAGAAATCCTGACTCCATTCTATCTGCCACTGCTGCACGACTGTTTTATCTCCCCATGGCTGGTCCTCAGGTTTAAGAACTTGGTTTATCTCATCCCCAAGCCTGCCCTCGACTGTGATGGTGTCAGGGTTGTTTCTGCAGCTTGTAAAGTTGCCCATTGATATGAATGTGTCTGAATTGTTTCCATGGGAACGGGGGCTCAGCTTGCTCCACGCGGGGAAGTACGATTTGCATCAATGAATAAATATGAAACCTTGCTCCCTTAGAGAGCCTGGGCTGGAAAAGGAGTGACTGCTGGCTAAGAACAGAGGTGAGGGGGAAGTGCAAGGTGTGTGTTAGTGCAGACAGCAGAAAGGGCAATGTTTGGGTGAGAAGAGACTCGGTCCTGAGCTCTGAACCCCTGGGTGCAGCATGCTTGGAGCAGGATTCCTGATGATTTGAGGCTTGGGCTTTTCATTTTCTGCCTCTGAGATACAGCAAAGCGTCGGAGATCTCAACATAAGACCAGCCTCTCACAACAGATGACACCAGTCACTGCAGCATCAACTGGTGTCATCTGTTGTAAGAGTCTGGTCTTATGTTGAGGGCAAGAGGTTCTGAGATGAAGGGTTTTTAATTATTTGGCAGTTCATCAAACCAGCCTATGATGTGGGAGTGAGCTTGTGCAGCAGGTCTGGAGATGGAAGGGCATGAATTAAAAGTATTTTGCTTAACCTATGTGTTGGAGAGAGTTAAACACAGCAGTGCATCCCTCAGGGAGGGCTTGTTTTTCCTTTAGAGGATAATGTCTAGAGGAGAGTACAGAAACACTGAAATTCAGGCGCCTTCATCCACACAGCAGCCAGGCAGCCTGACCAGCTCCTGGTCCACTTTCCATCCAGCTGCATCTCTGGTGAGGGTTAGGTACAAGTACTTGGGTAACCTTTGTTACGCAGATAAGCTGATACGAATTTTCTCAATTCAGTTTTGCTTGCTAGTGTTTAACCATAAACTTAAGGACTCACAAAGCAGCCAGTAAGAATGGGATTAAACTTGGGGGGGGGGGGGGTTGTTTGGTTGGGGTTTCTGTTGGGTTCGTTTTTTGGTTAAAATGAGCATTAGTATGTGCCATTGAAGACTGGCAGACAGGAGTTGTGCCTGGGGACAGCTGTGCAGTGGGAGCTCAATACACAATTTAGCTGTGAGTTTTGGAGTACCCCCGGGATTAGTGGAACTAGAAAACCAGTTGTAAATCTGAATAAAAGGCAGCTGTAAATGTAAAGGACCAACTCTATTCTTGCTGTATCTCTGGGATCTTCATGGAGACACACCAGGGGTCAGCTTTCCCTTTCTATCCCATTTCTGCACTCTGAGAAGGCCTGAGAAACTGCTTCAGAGTTGTCAAATTGACTGGAATTCTCACACCTTTTCACTGTCACTTCCTGTGGTTTTGTCTTCCTATGATGACTCACTCCTGCAGTTCAAAGCAGCTCCAGGGTACCCTGTTTCTATCAGGGAGCCCTTCATGGCAGGGCTGCTGCCACCTTGGGGAAGAGCCTTGAGACTATTTGTCACGAGGCATGGGATGCTTATTCTTTGGCAGCTTTTTAGGGCATTGCCTTCTTGTATTGGTAACCATGCCCTTGGCCCCCTCCGTGACTGTTGTGCTTTCTCCATTTTAACCTTGCTGTTTCTCTCTCAACTCAAAATCATTTATGTACTGTAGCTCTGTCTCTTGCCCTACCACTGGGTCTGTCTAAGCCTGCTTCTAATTCATGGTGCTTGGTAACATCTGAGACAAACCAGCTACCCCTGCTTCCAGTTGTTAATCACATGTGATTTTTTTTCTGGCTTTATGTATTCCAGAGAGTGTTAAACTTGGAGATGAGGAGTGTGAACAGGCCTGCGGAATAAAGCACGTGATTGGTACCTACCACCCATGTTAAAACAGGAGAAACGATTGCATACTGTAACTGCTAGCTGATTTTAGAGAAGTCTCTGGTAGTCCAAAGGGGATGCTCACTTAAGCAGGAGAGATGTATAGTGTAAAGGAGTACATCGTGGTATGTTTAAGCAGCAGAGGCCAGCAGAGGGATCCCCTGGTCTGCTGCTTTGGATGAGTCTTGCTATGTTGAGAAATTCCAGGTTTAAGTGAAACGCAAAGTAATGGGGCAGCATCTGTTGTCTGCTGGTGCATCCGGGCTGCTGGAAGCAGTCTGTGGCTGATGTTCCCTGTCTGTCCTACCACCCCATTGGTGCTTGGTATGTTTGTGCTGGTGACTTTTACCAGCAGGTCAAGCTGGGATTGATTTACCAGAAAGGATCTCCAAGTCAGAGATTCTGTACCCTTGACACTGTTAGAGCTGGTGCGATGCCCACATGCCACAGATACCATGCAAGTATGGAGAGTGAGGATCATTTCAGGAAAACAGCGTTTTATTTTCCATCTCTTCTCAACAGAGAAGAATTACAGTAACATGAACCCTTCTGAGTGACAGCATAGCCCTATTATGTGCTCATGGGCTAGGGACCAAGTTCCTACTTTGAGGCTGTGTAGGGGCTGGAAATAGTGGGTGAAAGCACGAGCTGTTCTCTCCATTCTTTGCATCACAATTCCTCAAAGGTCAGCACTGTGGTACCAACCCAATTCCCCTTCTCCCAGCTGCCATCATCACTGACAGCTTAGGAGGTGAAGCAGCACTGGGGCTCCCCAGGGCCATCATCTCACATCCTAGCAGGACTGACTCAGCGGTGTTACTTGAAGCTGGATCCTGCTGTTTTCCTTTGAGCTGTGTTTCAAATGAGAACTTAGTCATGTTCCTCCCCCCCATCTGATTACTGCATCACCAA
Organism: Neopsephotus bourkii; assembly: GCF_033783945.1. Classification (NCBI taxonomy): domain Eukaryota; kingdom Metazoa; phylum Chordata; class Aves; order Psittaciformes; family Psittacidae; genus Neopsephotus; species Neopsephotus bourkii. The sequence goes on from NW_026902223.1 coordinate 8,649,991, forward strand.
ATGTGTTGTGTGCTGTGCACTCTTGGGGTCCTGCTGGCCCATATGGCAACATGAGAGCACCGCCTGTGTACCATGTGTCGCATCAGGTGCGAGTGTTGGCTTTCCTGGAGTGTGCCACACTGGGCATGCTGCAGTTTATCACTCACAAGGTAAAGGGGTTGCTTTGGTGTAAGGGGTGCCTTGAGAACCAGTTGAAGGTACCACACTGTGATGTTTAACTCCTGGTGTGAGGAGGTCTCCACTGTGCTGCTCAGTGCTGTGAGTGCCTGAGTCCTAAAGCCACCACCACCACCTCACTTCTCTGCCTTCCTTGCCCTAGGAGCTGGCTGTCAGCTCACAGATGCTGAATTTCTAATCCCAGCATGGTATTTTTCACCATTTTTCATATTTTTATTCCTCTTTTTTTCTCTGTTTCCTCCTGATGTCTCCTGTCCCCTTTACCAGGCAGTGCTGCTAAAGCCAGCTTCTGGTGCATGCAGCCTTGCATGTGCCTTCTTTGCCTTTGAGATGTAACAACTGTGCATGTTTCCCATCAAGATAGCCAGCTCAGAGCCTGGTTCCACAAGTCATGGTCACTCTTAACCAAATGCTGTTTTCCTTATGCAGCAGCATGGCTGTTTCAGGAATGGCATGCAAACCCCTGACATTCCTCTTGAAAAGCCATAATTGAGCAGCCTGTCTCACCCTGACATCCTGAAGACCGGAGGCTGCTGAAGACTTGATCCGTTTTGGCACCCTGGCTAGTTTGTGGCCTGGTTTTGGTTAAGATACGTTTTGGCAACAGGAGTAGTTTGTGGTTGCTTTTCTGTGTGTTCTTTGAACTTGCATGAAAATGCATGCGATCTGTTACCAGCAAAGCCTGAAGACAGATCAATAGCACAATTTATATATCCTAGAACTAGAAAACCGCTTCTCTGTAAGGGCTTATCTCCCACCCAGTATCTTTAATTCTTCTATTCAATAATAATTAAACATCTCTTTGACACCATCTTTTATCTTAAAATGTGTAAGTTTTAAGCACTCAAGGATAGTACAATACTCAATGCAAAAGCTGCACAGCTCTAAACCCACCAGGTCTGCGTTATGCAGAAGAGGTGATTTTTAAATGTTAGGCACGTTTTCGTGGCTCTCTGTGATAGAGGCATGTTCCTTTGGGAGCAGAGAACTCCCTGGCCAGCTATATTATTTTTTAATTCATCTATATAAGGTAAAAAGATAATCTTGGCCATCAGTAGATGAGGAGGCGTCTGGAATCTTGTAGGACCAAGTGAATTGCATGAAGCTGCAGACAGTAAATGGGTCTTTGTAGCAGCAGCAGCTTAAGATTCAGAGTAGCTGAGGTCTTATTTCTTCGTTTTGCTTCTGCAGCTGCCCAGATGCTTTGAGTCATTTTACCAGTGACTGGTGCAGCAGTCTGCTCTTGGTCATGTGAAAAATGGGCAAAAAAAGCCACAGAGGAATTTCTTAACTGGTTTTAAACTGCAGGCCAGATTTTTCAGAGGCAAATGCTTTTGTGCTTGCTGAAGAGGGCAGAGGCAGGTGGGTTAGCAGGGATGCAGCCCTCTGAGGGATGCTCTGTGGCAGGCCACCGTGTGGCCTTGCCACCATACTGTGGGGGTAATTCAGCCTATTTTGCCCAGATCTGCTTTAGTGCTTTTCTGACTATAGGACTGCTTCTGTTGAGCAAAGCAGCGTTGCTGCTGGGATGAATAATTCATAGAGCAATCAGCCATGGCATAAACTTTCAACACGCAATCAGTTTTTTTTTCTTTTTACTTTTTCTTTTAAAGTCAGGCTATTGTTGACCTAATTTAGCTAAAGGATGAACTCAGCTGATCTGGACAGACAGGGATTAACTTAATATTCGAGCCTGCAGGAAATGATGTGATAATGAAATATTAAACCTTTTTACAGCTGGATGCTGCTTCCCCTCCTAGTGAGGGTGCATGCTATGCTGGGACCTCTGGCACTGGATCAAACACATGGCTTGGTACCTTTGGTGTACCAAGGATATGGGGCTTTGGATTGTGCTCCAGCCTTGGCAATGTCCTTTTGAATGAATCTGGAAAAGTTGCTTCACTTTTCTGTGCCAATGCATTTCTCATTTGGGAAAATACTTATTGGTGGTTTTATTACTTTCTGTGCCACTGCTGGTGTTTTCAGGTGCTTGGATTTGTCATCTTCCCCTGGTAGACTGGAATATGGCAAAGCATGGTCTGTTTTCAGAGCAGGAGGAAGGCTCTGAGGAATGAGCATCATGTCAAAGACGATGAAGAAAACTTGTGGCACAGGATGAAAAACCCCATCCTGTGACAGCCAAGGGAACATTGCTCTTTGATTGTGTTCTCCATTGACTTCAGTGTACCTTTCACTATGCGCTGCACAATTAACAACTTTAATATCAGTCATATTTCTTTTAACTCCTTAAACTGCTTCTGCATAAAACTACCTTTTTTTAAGGCATAGAAGAAAACACGTGTGGCTCAAGGGGCTGCTAGACCTTTTTGTACTCCGGGCAGACTCCTAAGACCATGGAAGCATCAGCAATGAGCATGGCACAGTCCTCTTCGCTTTCTGGAGCAATATCAAGCTTTACCCCTGTTTGTGGCAGGGTGTTGGCCTGGCTGCTGCATGCAGTTTACTTTGAAAATAAATATGTTATTGTGAAGAAATTAGAAGCAACAGAATTTCTTCTTTCATGCAAGTGCAACAAAAGGTTGAGATAGCATCCCCTGTAGCTGCCTGGTGGTTTGATGTCTGCAAAGTGTGCTGGTTACTTTCGATCTCAGATGTTAGTGCTTTTACTGACTAACTGTATTGGTTTGCTCAGGGGGTTTCTCTCTATGGCTTTCAACCAGTATTGATACTGCCTCTAACCACTGCTGCTATGTGTGCTTACTTTGTATTTTATCTGAATGTACTGTATGTTTTCTTGCCTACTGCAGATCTCTGCTCTGGCATATCCTTTTAACTCCTGCCATCACTCAGGAGGCTGCTCTGGATGTGGGAATAGCTTCACTGCCACATCCACTCAAAGAAAAGTGATTTTTACATATCCTGCAGGTCATAGATACTCCTCCTCGAAGCTCCCAGTGGGTAGCATAAGCTTTATAGGCAGAGCAAACTTTAGCAGGCTGGCAGTAGTTGTTTTCCAGCCCCAGCAGCAGACCCTGCAGGTACCCTGAGGGCTGCCTTCCAGCAGCAGCCTCCTCCTGCTTCCCACTGACCTCCAAGGTGTAGTGCTCAGCCAGCTCAGCTCTTCTGCCCCAATCATTAGGTATTCCAGACATGAGACCAGACTTGCAGGAGAACAAGTAAAGGTTTTAGTAAGACTAAAACGTGAAGAACTTGAGACTTTCCCTGTAAACCTGGAAACAAACAATTACAAAAACAGTCTTAGGTAAAGGGGTTTTTTAGTTCTTTAGGTATGTCCCCTCCAATTCAAGGCCTTGCTCAGTGGCACTGTGGGCTGGAGGGGATTTTGCTGCTGCTTACCCTTGGTGTAGTGCCTGGGAGTGAAGGCATGTTTTTTTTCTTCAGTGCTATATCTCAAATCAAGGAGAATGCAGTTCACATCTGCCTATAATTGTCTTTTAAATTGCTTCTACCCTGCTTGGCTGAGATGGCTTAATATGTATTCCTGGGCTCTCACACCAATAACAGTCAATTTTGCATCATATAGCAGGAGGAAAAAAAACAGGTTAATTATAAATGCCTTTTGTGAAGCTTGTGAAGCACAATGCATTAATTACCAGTGCTCTATGGAGAGTGCCCAGGACTCCTTTTGCTATGTTATCAACACAGTTAACAGTGTGCTTTGTCTGGATGTGGCTGTAAGAGCAAACGTATCCATCCCAGAGCTTATGCTGGGATGTTGGGTGCCGCTATGCCCCAGATCATGCAAGCAGTGGCATAAAGGCAGAGATGGTGTGTGCTGAAGAGTTTGCCTTGGCTGGGGGCAGGAGGGCTGAGGGGTGGCTGCAGTGGCTGTGTCAGGGGAGGTGTGGAAGGGAAGCCTGGCCGGAGGTGACCGGGACAGCCCAGTTAGCTCTCCTGGGAAGCCTGGATAACCTGCTTTGAGCTGATGGCTGGGAGAGAGCATCACTGAGTGAGGGAAGAAGAGAGAGCAGGTAGGATGGCAAAAAGCAGGAACAGGATGTCCTTCCCCACTGTGCTCAGGGACAGGGCTGTCTGAGCCATGTATGTTACCAGGACTTCTTCCTGGAAGTACAATCCCACATGAAGTTATTTTTATAATGGGAACAGTGTACAAAGGATCACAGGACATTATATCCACCCTTGGTAAGCCAGTCTTGGTCTAATGATAGCAGTCATTGGACTCCTTCTAAAATCGTCATCACCACCACAGAGAAATCCCTCACCCCAGGCTAACCTTAGCAGACCTTTACTGGCAAGGAAAAGCAAAAAAGCCAGGTGAAACCTCTGGTGCATTACCTACTGCACCCTTATGGAATTACCCAAAAGACTGCTAAGAGATTTAGTGGCCATGGAAGACCAGGGGCCTGGGCAGAAGTTTTGGCTGCTCTGACTTAGCAATGTCCTGCTTGCAGAGTGACACTGAATGATTGTCTGGAGCCATCACCAGCAAGGTGAAATGGGACAGTCCCAGGCTGTCTGGGACAGGGACCCTCCTCACATGGGTGTTACAACCCCAGAGTCCTTTTCCAGTTAGAAATCAGAACTAACAGGAGAGGTAAAACTTGAATTATGTAATCATCATGCAATTTCTCACCCTCACATCAGAGCAGGAGAAAGGTAAGTGTGAGAAGATGCCTTGAGCTTTCAGGTAAAGTGATTTGGTTGTTTCATTGAGCTGCCATCCCACACTGATGCATTTCTACACCTGTGCATTTCAGTCACATTGTGGTAGTTAATCAAAACTACCTGTAGTACTACTGCTGTTCTCCTCAACAGGCTGATAAAGTCTAGGAGAATCCATAAGATTGCTTAATTTGCAATACAAAATATTACTGAGTTTAGCTTTTATGACCTGTGCTGTAGTCCTTTAGTTTTGTGCTTCTTGCTGTATGAATACAGCCCAGATGGTAAGAATTTAACATCAGTCTGGCTGGGTTTTGGGGGTGGAGGATCTGCTGAGGGTGATCCTGAACCATGAGTACTGCTCCATGAGGACTTTATGCACACCCTGGTTGCACAGTTGGACTGAGTCTGGTACCTCCATGAGCTCCAGTGTCTCAGCATTGCATTGCACAGCACTTCATGCTTGCTTTGGGTTCCCCATGAATATTTATGCCACTGCATGTATTGATGGTAAATGAGGTCAGCCGTAGGTTCTGGGAAGCAGGTAGGCTTGGCTTTACTCCCTTTGGAGACATTCTTGGCATTTCTTGTAACTCCAAAATCTCTGTGTGTGGCTTAGGTCCTGCTTAGCTTTCTGTTGTATGGTGTGTGCCATGCTATCCCAAAACTGTCTGGAACCAAACTAAACAGCAGTGCTCTCTCTTGGCTTTCAGTAATGCTGCTGCAGTCACATCTTCTGCTCCTACACCCTCATGCCATGCCCTTTCACGTGGCAATTCCGAGATGAAGGCAGTTCAAAGACCAGCTGAATCTAGGGAGAGAAACACTGAGTACATGTTTAAAAACACCATTAATTCCTCCTTCTTATTTGAGTGGGGGGTTACCTTCAGAGCTCTTGCCACTCTAAAGGTCTTTTTCACAGTATGTAGCTGAGCACTGCTGTTCTACAGAAGAGCTCAAGTCTGTCCACAGCTTAAGACAAGAACTTAGTTTTCATGCAAGTTTTAGAGGCCGGGCTATGGGGCTGGTTTCAGTGCTCTGAGGCTTGATTTCAGTGGGGACTACTAAAGGTTAATTCCAGCAGCATCCTGGGGCTGGTAGCTGATGTCTTTTGAAGTGACTGTAGGGCAGAATTAGATGCTGCAGATTCTAAATAACGGTGTCACTTTATGTGCCAGACAGTTCCTGTATCTGTTCCATAGGTTTCTGAAGGGCACCACAAGGCTGGTGGCATCCTTTGGCTACTGACTCTGTCTGGCACTGCTGTCTCCTTTGAAAACAAAAAGCTAATTTAAAGCTTTAGGTACCAGAGCCTTGTGAACTGAACGACTTTCTCTGTGACCTGTCCTAGAAATCATAATTTCTCCTGTACCTTCTGTACCTTTGTTATAGATCTGTGCAGTTATTTATATAGAGGAGACCACACTGTTATTACAATATTCTTCAGAAAGCTGTGAGCAACTCCTCTGATCTTCTGGTCAGTCATGAACTTCCAAGCTGAAACCCATGTTTGGTCATGCCATTAAAGTCCTTTATAGTGAGTTAGAAACTCCAGCTCAGCTGGAAGCAATTATTATCTGATACGTACCATGAGTAGAACATAATTATACTTGTCACTAAGTGGCACTGTGTAAATTACTCTTTAATTGCTACACATCAAATCAGCAGCTACCCAGTCATTTTTCTGTGAAGATAAAGAGTTCCAGCATTAGCTTCATCACTCTGGCATCTGCCTTCACCCCATTTCTCATTTGTTCTCTTTAGTGCTTAAAGAGGTAATTTTATGTGATGAAACCTTTTTAATGTATTTGGCGTTTGTCCTGTAAACCCTCTGTTGGCCTTAAATATGCTAGTAGAGAGTTTAATGTTAAAAACTTAGGGACTAATATAGAAGATATGTCATTCAAGTACTACTGTCAAGGTAATTATTGTATACCAGCTGAGGCCAAAATCTCTTTTCTGGCTGGTATGTTGATAAAACAGGGGCCATCACAGGGGCTGAGGAATACAACACTGTTTTGGCCTTAATATGGGGTAGATAACTGTATTTAAACACTATTAATGTGGATGCACTTTATCCTACTTTACCCTGGATAAGTTAGGAGTTAGCAGAGAGGAGGAAAGACCTGATTACTGTGGTGCAAAGCTGTTTATCGTATCTGGGGACATCTGGAGGCCAGGCCTTGAACCAGACCCTTTCATTTGGCTGCCACCGAGGCTGGGGCAGGTATGCTCATGGTCCATGCACTTGGCTCCTGGGAAGCCTTCCCCCAACCCAGTCTGCAGCAGCAGCTCTGAGTATTTCTCACCCAAACCAGCATTGCGTGCTTTCTGTGATGGATTGAGAAGCCATGTCAAGGAGCTCAGAATCCAGATGTGGAGTGGAAATGTAACAGTGTCTATTCAGAAGAATTACTGGCAGACTTGTTTTGTCCATGTGCTGGGTTTTGGCTGTTGACAGTTGAAATGGGGGCTCTGCCCCTCTTCTGCAGCACAAAGCAGATGGGCCTGATCAGTAGCATGGATGGCTGCTGGAGCGAGGTGTTTGCTTTTAATATGCTGACACCAGATACCCTTTGGCAAAGCAGCTGTGAGGAGCAGCCAGGGCCAGTAGCCAGCCTGCCCCGGTTTTACATTCCAGGCTGTAATTTCTAAAGCAGCTTATGCCATGAAGTGTGGATGGACTGTTCAGAATAACAGAAGGAGCATTTCCAGTTAGAGCAAACCTCAGCAGTGTGCCTATGTGATGCCTTTTCAATCTCCTGCTTCAGGGAGCAGGGTTTGCAGCTGAGCAAACCTGTATCCAGGGAAGGTGATGCTGCCCTGGCCCCCAGCTCGGGCAGTAAATTCAACTGCTGTTCATTCAAAGTGTATGTACCTATGTGTTATAACCAGTGTATAAGTGCAGTTGAAAGCCAGCATTCCTTGCATTCTGTGAGCCTCCTATCACAGGGTTTGGATTTGGGTCCTTTCTGGTGATGCTTTCTCCAGTATTTTGCTATCTCACTGAGGAAACACTGTGTTAGGAAGACCCCAGATGGCCATTCTAGTGTGCTTTTTTTCATTACCTTGGTTTGAGGGCAGGCAGTGAATCTGTGGGTGCTAGGGAGCAGGAGCATTAGCCTGAGCCTTGAGTATCACAAGATAGTAGGAGAAAACAGACCTGGGTTTCTCTTTGTCAGAGGTAATCTCTGCAACCTGAGAGGCTAGAAACTTAATGGTGTATATATATATATTTTTTTTTAAGAAAAGTGAGGTTTTCCAAGAGTCCAGGCATTTCAGGAACCAGAGCATTAAAACTGCCATTCTACAGCTCAGACGTGGTAGAAAACCGTGGGAGTTGGCGGCACAACATCCTGTTGTGGTCCTGATAGGGCAATGACAGGTCTGGTTTTAAAAGTCCTTGATTTACATCTCCATGGATTTGTTATTTCTGACCTGTGTATACACTAAATAACACAGATGGATTTTGACATTTATTTTCCATATATTTGATTCACTAAAATCTCAGTTGGGGTGCTATTCATAGAATCATAGAATAATTAGGGTTGGAAAGGACCCTAGGATTATCTAGTTCCAACCTCCCTGCCATGGGCAAGGACACCTCACACTAAACCACGTCACCCATGCTCTGCTACTGAAGTGGTGAATTTGATGTTATACAACACTAAGGAAATTCAGAGCTGTGGCTTGAGACTCTTGTGGTTTATAGCTGTAGACCTTTTCTCTAGACACCCTACCCCTGAATAAGACCTCAACACACTGTCTGTAATACCTTCAAACCATGAAAATCTTTGCAGGCTAACCACATAAATGTGTGCCGTTAATGAGAACTCTTGGCAAACTCAGTGGCTTTGATAATGAGCTGCTTCTGTCTGCCCCGTGGAAGTAAAACAGTGTGGTCACTGGTTCTGCTGGCATTTTCTGCACACCCACGTGCTTTGCTGCAGTGAGGCTCTTCCCATTATCTCTGCCTGCTCCAAATGAGGGGTTCTTTATTCTCACCTGTCAAAGTTGATCACTTTATTTACCTGGTGAGTATGAGCATACACTCTCCATCCAAAGACGCTGTTACGTTTTCTTCTGCTGACTCCTCAGCAGTGATTGCTTCAGGATAGCAGTGAAACAGTGGAGCTGTAAGAGACATCCATTCTGTAACTACCTAAACCAGTTTTCTCAGCGTGTTCTTTGAAGGGTTTCTCACTGTTATCGGTGACAAGTACAAATCTCAGCTCCCTCAGGCTGCTGCCTTCCAAAACCTGCCACACATTCTCTTCAGACTGGGGCCAGGGCTTCCGGACGTGCTGACGTGTGTTGATTATGGGCTTCTGTAACCTACAGCTGGCAGTTTGTCCTTAAGCTCTGCCTTGGGGCTCTTGGTGCCTGGTTGCATGAGCTAGGTTTTACTCAAGGTAAATTTTGTTTCCCCAGAAGAATACTGCTGATTTCCTTCCATTCAGGCTTTCTAAATTAGACACAGATGCAAGGAGTGTAATTACCATGGGATGGCTGCCACGGAGGCTGGATGCCATATTTTGGTATATATTTGTCAAATTAAATGTTGCATTTGCTTCTGCCGTTTTTCTGTGGCCTTCTTCGTGGTCCAGTCCCCAAATACTTGAGCTAATGAATTTGCTGGCAGGAATGTCTTTGGGAAAAGTTACTGGGAGTGATTAATTGCAGGAAGCAAATGTGTCAGTTTGCAAGTGTGAAAATTGTCATCAGCAATCCATGCCTGTGGGTGTATTTCATCCAGGTGGGGACCAGTAACAGCCCCATCTGACACTGGTATACAGTCCAGACTGAGTGACAAAAATCAGAGTATACCTGCTTGAAATGAATCCAGTTGAGTAAATGTTAACTGGGTCTTTTATGGGTTAGGAAAGGAGAAGGAACAAATGAAAGAAATGATTGTGTTTGCCTCACGTGAGATGCTCATTGCGCTTACTCATTATAGTTAATTTATACTACTTTGATGCCCACATATCTCATCTGGATGCAAAGGAGCCACATCACAGGATGGACAGTTGGGTTCAGGATCCAGTTAATAGCATCATGGCAGATGATTTCCCAGTCTGTTTCATTACAGCAAATGAAGACTGTCTCCATGGCATGAATTCTTGGAACTTGTCACTTCTAATACACCATTAATTCATCAGTTGCCCAGAGCATGAAGGTGACTGCTCTCTCTGTGGTGGTGCCAGTGAACTGTTCCCAGATCTGTTCTTTTTTCTTCTCCATACTCATTAACTGAGGGGGGAAAAGAGGGTTGTGGGGTAAATGCATTACACTGGTAGTTTAATGAGATTGTTGACTTCTGTTTCATAGTGCAGATGGATTGATTTAGAGAATATTATGCAAGGGAGAAGTGTGCCTGGTCGCTTTAGAGCTTCTACATAGGGAACAATTTCTTCTTCTCAAGGAAAGTTAATCCTACAGCCAGCCAGCTAAGTTCATGGTGAGAAACACAGGTGAGGATTTCTCTTTATGTTTTAACCATCTCAAAAGTCACTCATTCCTGTGGGATCATTTGGTCTGTTTAAACTGGGAGTAGCAAAGGAAAAGCTGATCTTTAATAGAAGAATATAGATGCTGCTGGTTGTATTTATGTACCATAGCTTGAGGTGTATTTATGTGTGTCTGTCTGCCTCTTGTATTGAAAGCTGGTATGAGATGCTTATGATAGCTGTGGTATCAGAAGTATTGGCACAGCTGTTTTGTACAATAGCATATTTCTTCCACTCATCTGATGCTTAAGGCTGTATCTTTCAAGGTCTCAGCTCTTCCCTTCTCTACTGTTGCTAATGCTAAGCAGTTCTTGCTTTCCAAGTCCTTTGCATACATGAAGCGAGGCAGAGGGAATTACTTGAGGATGACCAGATGTCTGGGTTTGGCTGGGGTAGCCACAGAATATGGGTCCCTGTCTTCCTGCCAGAGGTTTCTCCAGGACACATTCATTCATGATTTTGGTTTTGGCCACAGGATTTTCTTTGTTTCCCTTTCAGATTATGACTCTTTACCTATTCCTAACTTGTGGCACTAGACCCAGAGACCAGTGACACCCACTAATAGAAAAACCCGGTATGAGGTGTGTGCCTGTTGCTAGAAAGCTCCCTGTACAGAAATCAGTAATGGCCAAATACCAAGATATGTTAGATAACTGACAGAAGGAAAAATGAAGAATACCTTTTTGGTGAACATGTATCTCAGCACCTGGAGAGTTTTTGAATGTGAAGTCTGTCAGGTAAATAATTACCTGTAAATGATCTGATAGTCTTTTACTGGATGGTGCAGAAGCAGGACATGATGTCTTTTGCCTGCTATCAGCACAGGTTGAGTTTTATCTGCTGAGAATAACGTGGGTAACACACTGGTAAAGCTGTGGGATAACAGGAATAGGAGTGCTCGTACTTATCCTGCAGGATATTTTCTCCCAGCATCCCCAGCCCTGCCAGTAGCCCCACTTCATACTGAAGGTATGTGTGTTCTCTTTGAGGATGAAGGAGCTAATTAGAACTGACTCCTTGTGGTGCAGAAAAGCAATGCCAGCCTCTGCAGCACACCATCCTGCTGGCATCAAAGATGCTGGCAGTGGCTCAGCAAGTGCAGCATGGTGCCTGTGTTCCCACCCAGGGTGAGCTGCACTCCCCACTGCTGCTCTCACCTGTGTTGAGGGTCCTGCTGCTGGAAACCAGCCCTTCCCACAGTGAGAGCATCAGGGCTCACTGCTGAGATGGCCTTGACCAGTTGCACCACTCATTGCATGGGCTGGGTTTGGGACACAGCAATGCAGGAGGGCGTAGAATAAATGCAATGAGGTCCCTGCTGCCCAAGAGGAGCCTGGGTCCATTCCAGATCTCTGCAAGTGTATCCCTAGTTCTGCTGGGGTGGGGTGTTACATAAGGATAATAAAAAAGGGACAGCATCTCCCTTGCTTCCTCCTTTCCATTTTTCCCTTTCTGCTAAGTCCATAGTACATCCCTGCCCTTCATTTGTGAGCTCAGACTTGCCCAGCAACTTCCTGCCAACAGAATATGTGCCTGCACAGGGAGTAAGGGGGGAACCTGAGTGAGCTTGACCCTCTGCAAAGACACAAGGGTGTCCTGTGTCCATATGGGGCATCCATGGTGTTACCCCATGAAGTCCTGCCCCTTGATTCAGGTCACTTCCTGGAGAGGGGGATTTTCATGTTTGAGCCAATAGAGATTATTAGATTGCTGTAAAACTGCTGGGCAACAAAGGTCCAGGAGACTTCAACTCATCCTTGTCCCCGCAGCGTGAGATACAAACCAGAGTTTGTTCCACCTGTTGGGCACATAGAGACCAGTATTCCTGAGTGTGAACTGTGCCAGGCTGCTTTGGAGAGCTGCTGCTTCTGGGAGTAAATGATACCAAGACACTAAATTCTTTTAAGTGTCTATTCAGCGTGACATCAGTGCTGGCACTAGGGTGTCTGCGTGTTGCTTCTCCTACCACTGTCTGCTTTTTCATTCTGCTTTTTGCAGTCCAAAAGCCACTAGTGCTGCTGATTGGAACAGAACAAAATGCAGAGGCTCATCAGAGACTTGAGATCATTTAGGGGGAAGGGGGGGGTGTGTGTGGAAAAAGAGAAAGAGAACAAAAACCTGGAATAAGTGTCACTGCTCGTGGGAGGTGAAATCACAAGCCAGTCTCACCAGTGGGCCAAGCCCACCTCCACACTCTCTGCAGGGATTTCAGTCCGTGCTCTGTCTTGGATGGAGAGAGAAATTAAAATAGGCTGGTAACTTCATAAGATGGAAAAGTGTCTGCTTGTGAGCTAGTTGAAACTACTAAGCTATTCTGAAAGGGCCTGTATTGGATGACAAGGTAACATTTCCATAAAGCCTGACGTTCCAGGATGTCTCCTAGGTGAAAAGTCAGGGACAATAATACCCATTCCTGTAGCAAAGGACTGAGATTCCTTTCCTGCCTGATGTATATGGTTTTGGTTTCTGGACATCTGTCTGCTTAATCTGTTCTCATTGCTGTAGTAGCACCAGCAGCCAAAGCATTTGATACCTCTCTTGACACCATGCCTTGGAATGCTAATTTGTTCCTCAGGCCTCAGAGAAGGCAGGACCTGGATGCTTTCCTCACCCTTGTGTCCTGGGGCCAGCCTGTCCTGCTGGCAGCAGAGAAGACTTTATCCCCTGTACTTCTAGCCCAGCACTGCTGATGGGTATCTGAGCCTGACACAACAGCCCCAGCTCTGTGGGAAGGTTGTCCTCAAAGTGCTTACAGGGATCTGACCGATGGTGACAGTTTTGAAGGCTGCTCTTCACGTAAATGCTGCTGCCCAAGGAAACAGCAAAGAGCCCCCTGCCTCTTTCTGTGGGCCATGCTGAAAAACTTGGAGTTGTTTCCTAGCTTGTAAAATGAGAGGTTGATCTACAGCAGTTTTTGAATTGCTGCAGCATGCTTCTCTGGCTCTGGATGAGCCTCCACAACTTGAGGATATAGTAAATCTTTTTGCTAGCCTCTTAATGCACTCTGGTGCAGTTAAGTACTTTGGTTTGATGAGAAGAGCTGGGGATTAGGCAGACAAGTGAGCGTGTGTGAGACTGCAAAGAAAACCAAACAGGAGCACGCTTTTGAGGATGTACCCAGCATTTTTGCTGAAGCTGTGGTGCTGAGGAAGAGGGAGGACAAGGGAGGAGCTGGGTGGATAGTTGGACAAACAGATCTCCGTCTATTCCAAGTGCTTTGAGGGTGAATGAAAATCTTCAGAGGAATGCACTGTGCACCCAGCATGGTTATGAGATAAAGCACATCTATCTGTCATGGCTATGTGAGCAGAATAGGCACCAGCTGCTCACATGCCAGTATCTGAGTAGCATCAGTAAAACATCAGTAGCTAACAATTAATCTTAAAGTGCTTATTCTAAAGCTTTCCCACCCATGCACACTTGTTGCTTCCCTATAGCAGCCTCCTGCATTTCTGATGTGTTGAATGCCATGGAGATTGTCACAGAAAAGACTAGTAGTCAAGAGCTAAAAAAGAAAAAAACCCTATTTGTTCCCTCTGTGTCTGTCTCCTGCTTTCCCTGTCTGTATGTCTGCCAAAACAGACAGCATTCATTTCACACCCAAGTGAGCTGGACTTTGTGAGATGTACCTGTGCCCTGCAAAACATGACGGACAGCAGGCATGCACAGTCCTACAGGGGCTGATCCAAATCCTGCTCAGGTCAGCCGCATGCTCTTTGCCACCTGCAGTGGCTTTTGAACTGGTCCCATATTTAATGTGCTTCAAATAAGTGATTTGCTGCAGGGCCTCAATGCATTGAGCTGCAGTTATATGGATCTCTTTATTGTGGCTTGGTGCAACAAGATACAGTTTTCTGTAGGATGTCCACATACTGTATGATGCCAATTAAACTGCTTTTCTGTTTTTGACAGATATGACTAACAGCAGTGCAGGCCCTGCTGGTTACAGAGGGTGCACACTGTTCCTCCTGTACTGGTCTTCAGAACCAGCCATATATTCTGTAACTCCTGTGCTATCTACAGAATTAGGAATGAAACCAAAAGACCAGACAAGTTGATGGTGTGACTCTGGAGTGATGCAGATCTAACCCAGAGCTGTGTGTGGAGAGCCCATGTTAGGTGCAGTCCCCACTGAGAGGCAAGTCCAGCCCAGGATGGATAAAAGACATGTGGTGTGGTTACTACATAAGCTATAGGAGGACATGGACGTTGAGGTCACCTGTTTGAAGGTGGGATTGAGTCTTACCCCCATGCTTCTGCCTGTTAAGAAGCTGAGCTGCTGGGCCGTGTTGGAACTGGATGATCTTTACATCCATTTGTACATCCCCACACTTACAAATGCTTGCTTGGTACCATGCTTTGAGCTGAGTTTGCCGCTTGGAACTGTGCTTCTGACAGACTGCTGAGGTTTTCTGGTGTAATGGATACAGGTAACAGAGAAATTCACTGTAGCCCACTACAGCTTTCTGTTGCAGGAATGATGAACGACAAATTGTTCCTCCCTGTGGGGGTTTTAGGTGCTGTTATTACAGGGTTCTTGTATTCCCCCCGCTTTGATAAGCTGGTTTGGCACTTTGGTGCTTTGAGGCTGTGGGGGTGATGCTGGGCAGATGTGGTACACATCTCGGGGAAGGTCTTGGAAAATTCCTTGGATGACAGTCAGTGCCAGTGGCACCGGATTGTCTCCCAGTGACCTTTCACCCAAAGCATACACTTGCTCTTTCCAGAGCTGAAAGACAGCTCTGTTATCTTTGCTGCTGATCCACCAGGAACGTTAACAAAGCTGTCTTAGTGTGGGTTAGGAGCAATATGGTTCTTTTGCTCATGTGCACAGCCATATGCATGCATTAAATGCCCCCCTGTCTGCCTGTTATGCACAAGAGGAATACACACTTTCACACTGATGCAACCACATGCATATGCCCACTGATGAGCATCCACTCTCCTGTGTGGTAATTCTGCTGCCCATAGGCAGTTCTTGGTTACTCCATCAGCAGGCATCATGAATCCCTTCCACCCTCTGCACACAAGCTCTGCACAGCCCTGAGCAAGAACTACAAATCACAAGTAGTACGTAAATAAATAAGATGGAGACAGAGCAACCTCCACAGAGTGCTGCCTTGCGTGGTGCCAGGACAACCCTGTCCTCTGAAGAAACCTTTGCCATTTAACTCAGCTTGGGTATATTTTTCTTTCATTTAAAAGAGCACTCTTACAAGCATCACTTCAGCTTGGGGGAGCTGTGCCAAGGATAACTCAGTGCTGTCCTGCCTCTGTGTGAGCAGTGTTCACATCCCAGCCTGCCTCGCAGGAGGGTGAACTTTTCCTAAGCTCACCCAGGTCCTGCAGTGAGGAGCTGCTCAGTCTTTGAGGGCTGAAGCTGCCTTGCCCCATGCCAGGTAGATGGCTTCAGCTCAGCATGGCCTTGGGCAGAGAGCTCTTGGGTCTCCCTGCTTGTACCCCAACTTCCTTGCTCCCTTTCTCAGCTGACCTGGCAGGTTCTCTCTCTTCCTGATTTCTCTCAGAAATAAAGAAAACATTGAACTGTGTGTTAGTTTAAGAGAAGATCCAAGTGGTACACAGTGTGCTGTTGTTTCATGCATTGATCTCAAAGGACTTCGGTAAGGAAAGCCAATATTGTGAGCTTTTCTTTATTGACAGGGATGTGGTGGAACTTGTTCAAGGTCCAGACCTAGGATGGGAGCTCACCTTCTGGTAGGAGAGGCAGAGGGGACCCTCTAACTCACTGTTCTTCCTGTTCAGAGTTAAGCAGTTTGAGGTATGTGCTTTTCTGGAGGAGTTTGCTAACCCCTATGAGACAGAACCACAGCCCTTCTCCATCTCTGCCTGGCAGAAGGTTACCCAAAGCTGCCTGCACTCCATCTCATCTCTGTTTCACAGCTGTATGTGGAGGTTTGCTCTGGTTGGTGTTCCCAGCTCCTCCGGCATGGAGCGCTCCTGCAGCTTGCTGAGCTGCAGCTGGCAGTAACTCGTAGATGCTTGTGGGGAGAAGCCCTGTGAAAGGCAGTTTCTAAACTCATCAAAGCCAATTCTCAGGTGTAGCTGGTGGGCTTGGACGGGCTATGGACAGCTGGAGTGGGTGTTACTGCAGGGCTGCATAGTGTCATGAGTACTTCAAGCCCCCAAAAAGCTGCACGTTCATTGTCTCTCTAAGGAGAGCTTGCCTTTCTAAGGATAAACTACTGCACTTAACTGAGACTTGGGTCCATCTGATGTTAGCCTGCTTGCCTTAGCCAAGCTATGCAAAGTGATAGCTAATCCATTTGGGCAGCATTTTTACATGTCAGTGATGGATTTACCTGGCCAGGAAAAGAAGTTCTGAATGTGCCAGTGCAGCTCTTCCATAAGCACATATCCAGAGATACCCATTCTTTTCACAGCAGGGCAGAAAGACTGCTTTATCATTCACTGGCCTTGGGGGGTGGGAGGTGGAAGAGAATAAAATGAAGGATATTTTACTGCAGTGACTCTGGAAGCAGATGGATAACCTGGCTTGGGCAGGGCAGAGCCATCCCACAGAGCAACAAGTGGCATACACTGAGAGAGGTCCCTCCTGCTGCAGAGACATCACCTGCTGCTTCCTTGCACACAACACAGGTGATGTATGCTATCTATGTATTAACATCTGACACCACAGCACCAGCTTTGTATAAGATTAAAGCCTCCCTCTAATAAATACCTTTGCTTTTAACCTTAGCAGCTGAAATTTGTTGTCTGTATCACAGGTGCTTTTGAAGCCATTGGTCACCTTTGAGGCCCCGCTGTACTGAACATCTACACAGGCTTTGCAAGCGGTACTTGGTGTCCTGGGGAATTTATATCTTAAATTAGCAAGAGGGACGAAGGGTGGGGGAGAGAAAGGGCAAGGTAGTGATGAGAATCTTAAACACAATAAAATTAATCGACTGATCTGGGTTCACATGAAAGCTTGCTGGAGCCAGTTTAACTATTCCATTTCAGCCACATCCCCATTGCTCCCTCTGTTCTGTGGGGACACACTGATTTCCTGGTGTGGGGAGTGTACAGGAACCCATTCCTGTCCCTGCAAAGGGTATTTTGTTGTTCAGGTGGGGGATTATAGACTGGGCTTTTGCTTTTCACCACCAAGGCTTTGAGGAGTTTTTTCTTCTGAAGAAAATGTCTAAAGCAGGTATTTGTGATTCTTAAAACATCCAAGATAATCCGCAAGCACTCCAAACCCACACATCAAAGCCTATGGGCTTCTCTTCTCAGTCAAAGATTTTAATAGTCTAGTGTGCCTGCAGAATGGGAGACAGACAGCTTTTAGGTCTCTGCTGGCTGAGTACAGCTACTTTGTGCATTACAGTCAATCTTGTTCCTTTAACCTGGACAGGAAGTCTTAGGGTGGCAGCTGCATGGAAAGGATGGAGCCCTCTCCTAGCTGGGCACAGGCATGCTCTTACCTCCTAGCCCAACTGCCCAGGGCAAAGGCAGCCACAAAGAGCAATTACAGTGGGGTCTGATCCCATGGCTGGTCCTGCTGCATGGTGCTTTGGTGTTGGTTGTTTTCTCTTAGAGGTTATTCAGGTTTTAGCTGCATCCATTGATCAGGAACAGGATGAATTAAAGCTCCTCTCTTGCTGAGGTGCCGCAGTGTGGCAGCGTTGGATGCCTCCTTCAGTGTATGCTCTGCAGCTTGGCCAAAAGCAGATCTTTTCAGAGATAGGTTTCAAATCCAGGAAGAATTTTTAGACTGCAGCAAGCAAAGAAAGCCCCAGCAGCTTACAAAAATGGTTCTTCTTTAATTAGCAAAACTAAATTGTAACCAAGCCACCAGCCAACACTGGTTAATTGCAAATGGGAAAGTGCTCTTACTATTTTCGGTCCATCAAAAGAAGCCAGGGACACGATGATGTTTTAACGAAGCCAGATGGCCAAAGCTGCTGTACTGAAATCCAGCCATGAAGGAGAAGGCTGGAACAGCACAGGAAGCTTCAGCACAACCTGCCCTTAGACAGAAGAAATGTCCATTTCCTGACATTCTGAGACTGCAGAGCTTTGGAAATTCCACCTCAGGTTATATTGTTTTTCACTGTTTCTAGTGGGACTTGGGGTAGACCTCACATTTGAGTACTGCAAGTCCTAGTAAATAGAGTACTTTATCATTCATGAGATCACAGAATGGTTTGGGTTGAAAGGGACCTTAAAGCTCATCCTGTTCCAACCCCTGCCACAGGCAGGAACACCTTCCACTAGACCAGGTTGCTCCAAGCCCTGTCCAACCTCATTAAGATTATTTGATATCTTGACTGTTATTAATGTGGAATGTGAAATTCAGGTTTTGTGGGGTCAAAGGGTAAAAACTGGTTTGGGTGGCTTTGTTTTGGTTTTTAGTGCAAAATGGTACAACTACATTGAGTCCAGTGGAAGTCAACCTATTTCTATTGCTTGGAGACTTGTTGCTGTACTTGAGCCTTGGTAAGCTCAGTTTGCATGAAATGAGAGGTTCATCCCCTCAGCTGAAAACACAGGATAGGCAGACTCTGGGCAATATGAAACATGTACTTCTTCCAGAGCTCTCAGCCTGAACTGGAATATATGTCTGTGTCAGTCCTGGGTTCACTGCATGGTTTGG
The DNA here is from genome assembly GCF_033783945.1 of Neopsephotus bourkii. NCBI lineage: Eukaryota > Metazoa > Chordata > Aves > Psittaciformes > Psittacidae > Neopsephotus > Neopsephotus bourkii. Next base: position 8,668,897 of record NW_026902223.1, read on the forward strand.
CTGATATCCTTCATAGCCAGGCTTGCTTTTCCATGGGCTACCTGCACGTTTCAGCCAGCCCCAGGCAGGACCCCACCAATGCTCCACTCCTGCCTTACTCCCCTCCAGGGTTTGTTAAACGTTGCCAAAGTGCCTGAATATTTTGGCAATACACAAGACAAGGATGGAATCCACAAAACTCTTCCTCCCTTGACTTGAGTGGAGATGCTGTTCTCATTTGAAGCCAGGCTCAGCATCTTCAAAGCTCTCCTTGTGCACTTCCAACCCCCAGAGAGGTTGTGCTGGGTCAGTGGCTGCTGGGCTCATGGCATGCTGTGTCTTGCTGCCATGGCTTGTGGCCCATGGTGCTGAGTTCCCTCCAGTTCCTGTTCCAGACACAGAACAGAAAGTTGCCTCCAAAGCATACCAGGGAATACCAGTGATTCACCAACTCACAGAGACATTTTGGATGCAACAGTGGTTGTAAAATGCTTGTAGTTAATGAATTAATCATGTTACACTCTCCTTTGAGCAGTAAACCATAAACTAAACAAGTGATCACCTGGCGATGTGTGTTTCCCTTAGCATTTGCAACAAACACGTTAGAAGCCAGAGAGCACTACTGCTGCCTTGTGTGCTCAGGTTTGTGCAGCAGGTTCAGTAACTGAAAGCAATCGAGATTTCTTGGAAAAGAGAGCCTTGGAAGGAGTGTTGCTACACTGCTTCCCAAAGCATGTGGGTACCTGCCTCCTCTTTGTTATTGTTGTTTCTCTTTTTGAGCCCTAGTGATTAAGAATTGCAAATCTTTGTCATAATATTTGATCCTTACAGGGCTCAAAGAACTCCCTTACTGATGCTCATACCTAAGGACTGACATTTGCCTTCCTTTCCCACAAAGATTCATTTATTTTTAAGGATCTGTCTATTAGTGAGTGGCACATTGAAGAAAAAGAGGTTTTGGATGATTTGTGGCTGGAATCACTGTTGGTGCCAGTGAATTAACCCTGTTATAAGAGTTTCAGAGTGCCTGTGTGAAACGGGTAATGCCAGAATCAGCCAGGACAATAGCTGCAGTCGGAGTTGCTATGGCAAATCCCATCCTGCCTGGCCCTGTGTCAATGGATGTTTCAGTCTGTTGTTGAGGCTGGTTATTTCACTGATTTTTTAATGTATTTGCTCTTATCGTGTTATGTTATTATATTCCTAGACAGCTTTAAACTAGTAACAGCAGCTACTTGACATGTAATTATATCTAATGACAGTTAAAATTATGCATGATTGAGTGTTTCGGGTTTTGAAGCTGAATTTATGATATTTGCACTTTCTTTTGTGGCTAAAACATGAGCTCTTCTCACAGCCAGATGGCTTTCCAGGTGATGAACATTTGGGAAGACTGGATTTAGCAGCAAGCCTTCAGGGTGCGTATAAAACTCTATTTTGGCTGGTGAACTCCCTGATCTCTAACTATGGTGATGAGGTGTTTGTTCCTGGGAAAGAAGAGTAAAACCAAGCTAAGCTTTCTCCTAAAATGCATACAGCACCTACTGCATTTGGCCAACCGCTGCAATTTGGCCCGTGGTAGTCACACACACGTTGGATTTACATGCTTTATCCTGCAGCATTTTTGCTTGGTACCTGCTTGAAGTATACACCAAGTGAAGTGAAGCAGCTTTGGTCACAGCGTGGGACAGTCTGATGTTGTACTTCAGTAACAGGAGAGGTGATGAACTGAGGAGAATATTTCTGTTTTAAATCCAAAGTGGTTGGACTGGGTTAAACCAGTTTTGCTCTTGGTGCCTTTCTGCGCAACTGGCATGTTTGCTTCTTGCATTGCTGCTGAGCACGAAGCTGGGGATCACTTAGAGCTCTGAGGGCTCTTTCCTGAGTAAGTTAGCGAAGGGTCCATCACTGTGTATGTAAAACTAAGGTTATTATTCCTCACCTATGTGTGTTTATTAATACCAGCAATGGATTTATCTGCTGCTTGGCACTCACTCAACAATGTGAGATATTTTCTGCAACGTTTGCAGTTAACAGTGTAGTTTTACTCCACTGAAAAACTGGGAATCAGCATCAAATTGCCTGCTTTTGCTGTGCCTCGCCTTTTCCAGCCCACTTTGAAATATGCCTCTAAATGCCTCTAAATTCTCACAGTATAATTTGTTCTCTGCTATTACACTGCCTCCTTGATTACCTTGATTCCACCATGTTTCTGATGTGCCTAAATCAGTCTCTGTAACTGCAAATCAGGTGTAAGCAGAACTTGAAGTTGCAAAAGTGATCAGGATCATTTAGAACTGACACTTTGTTCAGGATATGACCATTCATGCAATAAATAGATGGCACAAATCCCCATGCAGAGCTGGCCTGGATCCAGGGGTGCACAGAACAATGTTGAATGTACCTGACTGTCCATTTAAAGTAAAGCTAGTCAAATACAAGGGCGGGTTTGATGCTTTTCTTGTAATGAATTCTTCCCTCTTTTACTGGAGACAGCTAGAATTTGAGCTGGAGAAAGAGCAATGGATGAGTGAGGTTTGATCATGCATGTTGAGAAGGAAAGAAAGCCAGGGTGTGTGGAACAGCTCCACTGGGCACTGCATGGAGGGATGCTCAGCCATGCCCCAGGCAGGTCGTTTCTGTGTAGGCATCCCAGTGTGGCAGTCATGGAAGATGCAGATCACTTCAGCAAGAGGAATGTTTTTTTTCTAGGCAGCTCTGTCACAATGTGGATTTCTCTCCAAGATCTGTTCAGTCTTTGCCTTCTCCTTTTAATGCCCTCAAGCAAACCCTGAAATGAGAAGTTGCCAAGCAGGCACCCTAGAGAAATGGAAGATCACCTGCTGATCTGGGAATCCCATGCCTCTCAACCTGGTCCACATATTAAACTAGTGATGTAGAGCTAAAAAGCTCCTTACATCCCTGGTTGTCACCCAGCCACTCCTTGCCTCTCTTGTAGCTGTAAGTGAAAGAAAACTGTGCATGGTGGTTTATTGCCCAGATCCTCTTCTGGGAGCATGTACCAAGGTTTTCCTATCTGGTTAGAAGGAGGCTGAAGAGTTGCTGGCTGGAGATATCCCAGTGTGGGACACTTGCACAGGAGAAAAGAGTGGCCCAAAGCAGCCTCACCTTGTGCCCTTGCAATTGCTGGGTTGCAGGAGCAAGGCAGGGGCTCAAATCAGACATAGATTAAACCGGGCTCCATCAGTGAGCAAGGAGGGAGGTTTGGGCCTGTGATTGCTGCTACTGCATGTGGGGATTAGGCAGAGGGTGGGCGCTGCACCACTCCCCATTGTGGGTGCTCATCCCATCCAGGCAGGTTTTGGGCAGAGGGATGCTCAGGGCAGTCAGCAGCTGCTCTCTGCTCTGCTACTTGAACCCTGGGACTTTTGTAAGCCCTGTGGTTTGGACAAAATGGAAAAAAGCTTTTTTAAGTTAAGTATAAGCAAACCAATGAGTAAACTTCATCTTGAAGCGAGAAATTGTGCTGGTTTGCCTCCTAAAGGCTGAAATGAGATAATTCAGTGTTTGGGGGGAAAAAAAAATGAACTTCCAGAAGGATTCTTAAATTTCTGGGTGGATTTGCAAATAGTTTGGGTAAACACAAACGTCATCCTTCTCTGGCAAAGATACTGTCCAACTGAAAACAGTGCCTGGCCTCAGCTGTAGTTTGCTGCCTGTTTCAGCCACCAGAGTGGGTACCTAGCCTTTCCTAGCTGGTAGGAGCAGCAAAGGAGTCAGCATCTCAGACCTGGTCCTTTTTGGGCACCCTGCCATGGTGTATTTACAACTCCAGTTCCTTTGAGTCACGAGGCATTGCTCAATGCTCCCTGGTTTAAATTAGCAAAACAAAATAATTGGAGTTTTGACTTGTGCTCCGTGGTGAAATCCAGGCTGTGGGGCACTGTGTGTGTGAGAGATGCGTGGATTTCAGACTTTAGGATGATGAAACGACTCCTGGCCCCTGGTTTCACCCCGCAGAGACAGGAGATTTAGCAAACAGGGTGCAAATTCAGGAGCATGGTCTGAAGTATGCAAGCACACGGCCATGTGTACACACACCCCCCTTTCACACCCATTTCAAAATCACCTTCTGGATCTTCGACTGATGATAGGCTTCTGCAAGGAGGACTAAACAGGCACAATAATTATTCTATAGCTGTTGTTAACCAAGCAATTAATGCATGTCTTGGATGAGGCCGTTCTGTCTTTGGACCTCACTGGCTGCTCTGGCTCCTTCATTTACCTCCAGCAGGCTCTCGTGGTTGAGTTGCTGTTTGGTTTCAGGTAGAGGGAAGCTAATACTAATATTTGGTATCTGAGTGTGACTGATGCCCTGTAAAGTTAGTTGGGATGCAGAGCTGGGGCACATGCTGCTTGTGAACTGCTCAGAGCCTTGCTTTTCCTTGTATCTAATATTCCTTTCTTGTTGCCTGTGCTGAGTGCTGATGGATGTGTTTGAAGTAGCAAAAACAAACCCCAGCCTGAGAAGCTTGAATGAAAGATCTCATCATTCAAAGCTGACCCAGGACTGGTGGAAACGTCACTGCAACCCTTCCCTGACTTGCAGGTATCGTCTTTTCTATTGGCTTTGTTGATTTGATAAACACACTGCGAGCCCCTGCCGAGAGCACAGCACAAGCTTCAAAGGAGGAATGAGAGCGCAGCCCAGGTCTGAGGCTGTGTGTCCCTCCTGGGAGCCCTCACACCCTGCATGGAGCTGGCTCACCTCTCAGGGCATGGCAGGACTCTGGCATGGCCTCACTTGTCGAGCACATTGGTTGTGCTGCTTTCAGGGTGCTTGTGGCACCTACAGAGCCAGGGTAGGCTTTTTGTGAACGTTTCATGTGAGATGTGTTGGCTACGGTGGGCTTGGGGAGGTTCATCAGAGCAGGGACAGAGGGGTTGGATTGGTTAACTCTGAGGATAGATCTGCTCCTGTATCTTTTAGTAACTCGATAATGCAATATCAGCATGGGTGTGTAAAGCCTGGATGAGTTGAGGTTTGCAAACTGCCCTCTCATTTTGGCACTCTGATTTTAGAAGAGATGGACTGTGCTTGCTAAAGGATCAACCTGCAGTAGCTTTCACTCACAATTATGGGGACTGGTAATGCTGGGCTTGTCTTGAGCTTTTTTGGCTATTTCTGAGTGAGGAGAAGTTAAAATTGCAGTATCCAAAAACCGGGAGGCCAAACTTTACATTTTGATCCATGACAAACATGTAAGTGGAAAATGGGTTCATGGATATAGCCAGCCTCTTCATCTCTCATCCATGGCCTCCCTCTTACCTTAAGTGGGGTGAATGATGCTTTACTCTTTCTAATAGGCTTGGACTAGTGTGTCTGCAACCTGAGAAGGCTCTGAAAACTAGCAAGTACTGTCAGCATAGGAAATAGCTAAATATAACAGTATTTCTGCTCCTCTGAAAACAGGAAGGGGCTAATCCTGAAGTAGGACTTGCTGGTCAGTGTACTGCACTGCAAGCAGGGAGCAGGTAAGGTGCCATGCCCTGCAGGACCATTGTTGATGGTGTGCATGGAAGCAGCTGGGAACACAAAGTGAGGGTCTTCCATTTCTGCAACAGTTCAGTGTTAAAACTTCATGCACCAGAGTCCTCTTGCATGAATGTGTCACCTTCCCCACCCATAACAAACTTTAAGCCACGCATGCAAGAGGCAATTTCTTTCCCAAGAATGTCTCCCAGGGAGGCTGGAGGCCGAGCTCTCTCTGTCCCCACGAGCAATGAGCATTTAAATGCTTTGAAGAGACATATATGGTTAAAACCTAAATTCAGTTTCTGTAGAAGCACACAGAGCTCACTGCCTAATGGCTGGCATATCACCATGCAGTTCTGAATTTACTAAGCATTAATTTGCTTCTAATTCTGTAATCTGCTAGGGCTGTGTTGGCACTGCATCCTTGGATCCTTGCTAATGAGGTAACGGGGCTAATGCAAGCACAGGACTCCTGTACGGATGCTGGCAGCATCCCAGAGAGGGTTCTTTTAGACTCACTGGAGAAGTCCCAGACGTGGAGGATGTATTTACACTAATGATGCTTTAGCATCAGTGAAAGCTGGGACAGGCAAAGTGTTCTTGGTGTAGGCAGGACTGCATTCACAGTTTTAGCAGTAAAGCAAGATCATTTCCTGTGGAAGGAACAAGTGATCTCACTAAAGGGGAACTGGCTCTTTGTAACTTGTAATATTAGGGACTTCAGATAGTGTAGCTTTGCCCATTGGAAACTGCATCTCTTCATCCCCTCCGCCCCCTCACCCCCTGCCATTTCCTCTTGGCCTTCATGATACAGGTCTGGTCCCTCAGGCTGGATGTTACAGTTTGTTGATGGATGCCCTGGCAGTAACATCAGAGGTTCCCGGTTCCTCCTTGGAGGAAGACAGAGGTCAGATACACTTGTCCAGCACAGATGATGTTCCCCTACACGGCTGCTCGTACGTTTGGGGTCAGTGCATTAGGGCACAATGAGTGCTCCCCGGTGGTGGCACTGGCATGGGAATCCTGTCTTGCTAACATGAGCCCTGGTGTAGCTCCACTACGGACACCTGTATGAATGAAGGATCAAGCCCAGTACATACACGAGTGTAGAATAAACATCAATACAAACCAAAACCAGGACAAACACCCCTGGATATGCCTTATCCACATTGTCCAGTCCTATACCAAATTCAAACTGGATTGCATGTCACAAACATCAGCTACTTTATTTCATCGGTTTTAGTCCTCATACAACTACAAATTTAGCATTACACCTAAAGGAAGAGCAAACTACAGCCATTCACTGGATAACATCATTTTAAACTCTGTGAGACAGCTGGTACTGTTAAAAACATGACCTTGTTATAGGCTTTCATTATTGGTGGCTACTTGAGATATACACTATAAAATACAAAGATAAAAAGCAAAGGGCTATTTAGACAGATGTTCAGCTGAATGCTGCTAGCATCAAATTGGTGGCACTGAAGAAAATGGGGACAGCACAGCCTCTGGATTAAATGTGTGCACATTATGGATCTGCTAAGTCTTTGTCTTTACAATGTACACTTTAAATCAAAGCAACAGGGAAGTCAGTATTGATTGTTCTTGGAGATATATTTTACCTTCAGGCATTGCTGTTTCCCAAAGGAGCGTGAGCAAGAACGTATGTCTCTGTGCAGTGCTGACTGCTTGTGGACAGGGATCTCCCTGAAATCCTCTGGAACCGATTCCTCCTTTGGAAGTACCCACTGCTGCTGCTAAGGGTCCGCTGTCGGTTCTTCAGGTACTCCCTGTAGTTTTTGGTGAGCAGGGTGTAGAGGAAGGGGTTGATACAGCTGTTGCTGTAGGTCAGGCAGGTTGTCAGATAATTAATGTTCTTCATTACCTTGGGAGATAAAGGGAAGGATTCATAATACTGGAAGAGGAGCTGCCATATCCAGAAAGGCAAGAAGCAAGCCCAGAACACCAGCACTATTGTGAAGATTAAATAGAGCACCTTTTGATTCGGTAGCCGCTTGGTCTGCTTGAAGGATGCTGTTTGTGACACCCAGTATATCTTAGCTAATCGGATGTAAAGGTAGCCGATGATCACGCCTGGTCCCACGATGCTGGTACCAAAAAGGATGGTGAGATAGACTTTGTAGGACAGTTTGCTCCAAGTGGGCAGGCAAATGCTTTTGTTGTCCCTTTGCACCAGCTGGATCATGATGAGCATTGGGAGAGTGAGCAGCAGTGACACCAGCCAGATAACAACAGCAATGGCCTTTCGGTAACTCTTGGACCTCTTGACAGTGTCCAGGGGCTTCAGTACAGCAAAGTAGCGCTCTGTGCTCATGACTGTGAGGGTGAAGATGCTGGCGTGCATGGTGAGGAAGTCCAGACTGAACAAGATGCGACAGCCAATGTCCCCAAAGTACCATTTCTGAATGAAGTAGGTCCCAACAATGAAGGGGATGGTGAGAAGGTAAAGCAGGTCTGCCAGCGCAAGGTTGATGATGTAAATATACATGGAAGCAGACGACCGCAAGTAATGGCACATCACCAGCAAGGTGTAGACATTGCCTGTCACCCCAATCACACACATGAGGGAGAGGATTGTCCCGATGGTGCAGATGGCAATCATGTCCTCCACGGAGCCGGCAGCTGATGTGCCATCCCTGGTGGCATTGGCAGAGACATTGAGTCTGATTCTGAACAGGCTGCCATCGCTTGTGTCTGCCACCATGTAGGGGGTCGCAGAAAAGTGGGTCTCCAGCTCATCAGTTAGAGACATCCTCCTGGCCTTTAAGTTCCAGAGGCTTTGTTCATGCCCCAGGGGTCTGAAGGTCTGTTCTTTCTGCTCTGAGAAATGCAGCTGCTGGGAGATGATGAACCATTTCTTAGCAGGGTCTCATCCAAGGAAGATCTGCATTCTCCACTGGAGGAAAGACATCAGAAACAAACACATTAGAAATCAGCCAGAGCAACACAGATTATCATGTAGAAATTACCTGTCCCTGAGTGCCAACCATCTCCTGCCCTGAGGCCATCTGTGTAAGGTTCTATCATTACAAGAGCACAGCTTTGGTGAGTGACATGTCATAGTGTGTCCAAGGAAAAGGGACAGAAGAGATTGCGTGGATCGTTGGAACCACTTGGTGTAATCCTTGAAATTAATTTGAGCTTGGAGAAAAAAAGTGCCCTTCCTAAATTCATAAGGACAACTTACGGACCCAGCAGCGTGTTTGCTTAAACCTCTTTGCTAAGCTCTTAACTCTGAAGGAGTAAAAACCCCCCCAAAAGGTTAAACAGACTTTGGATTTACCATTTGCAGCCAAGCTGTCTGTTTTGTGTAAGTGATGCATTCAAAGTCTCGTCTAGCATTTCTGCAGTGTTTTCAGAGAAATTTCCCTTGAATAAGAACCTTTTGCTATGTCCTGACCTGCAGCTTCAAGTTGTGTGTGAATGATAGAGAGAAAAAAGGCACTTTATACCTACAAAGCAAGGTGTAGGTTTCACTGTGCGTTTTATATACCTGTAAACACAGGGTTTTTTCATGCTTTCTGTCAAGTGTGATCCCTCAGGACCTTCATGTGTCCATGCCCAGATCTATTTCAGACAGACCTGTCTGTGAACCTGTCTAAGCAGCCTTACACAGGAAGGTGTGAGTTGCTCTGCAGCGCGTTAGGCAGGTAGTCACTCCTTGTACACAGGAGCTTTTGGTTAGCTCCAGCTCAATACTGCACAAGTCGTGAATGTGTTGCTTTGAATTTATGCTGGCTCTGGGTGCAGGCAAAGGGAGATCAAACCTACCTGAGAGAAACATCACAGAAGTAGCTAAAATGCACACATTTTAAGGTGTACCAAAAGCCTGTGCCAACCTAGAGGTCACTGCACACACAAGTGTGTTTGCACTGTGTATTTTACTCGGATTGTCTCAGGAAAGTGCTGTGAGAAGGGATGCTGGACCTCCTCATCCTTGCTGGACCGCCTCATCCTTGCAGGGCTCAGCAGGTAAAATCTTCCCTCTGCCCCATTCTGCTGGGCAGGTTGGGTTTGATTTGTCCTGGGAATTTACAGCATTTCCCAGTGACTTCAGTGTCCCTTTGCCTCTGCACCAGCTCTGACTCCTTTGCACCTCTGCTCCCGCTAGCTCCTTGGCAGCAGGATAATAGCAGCAGGCCCTCCTCCACTGTCCTTGTGCCAAAACCCCTGATGGGTACCACTGTAGCGCTTGAAGATGGACGGTGTTCATCCTCTTCATGACTTGCCCTCACCTTTTCTTCTTCCCATTATCAACTCCTGCAGATAATGGGTGCTATGAAGACGTCATGTAAAACCTCTGTATAAAAGAGGGCAATCCAGTACAGAGGGGGATTTTTCCTTAAAACTGGGATAGAGGTGCAAACAAAAACACATAATACACGGAGAGCCCACCTCCCACCCATGTCCCTCCAGTGCAGATATCCAAGGGGAAAGATGAAGTGTGGCTCTTCAAGTGGCCAGTGCTCCTTAAGGATGTCACTCCTCTGGGCTGGTCTCCAGCAGCTTCACCAGCATCTTGGCTTTCTTGGACCTTGCAAACCCAAATCTGCCTCCTCCCTCCCCTGCCAAGCTGTGCTGTGCCTTCCTGCTTGCCTCTGGGTGTGTGTAGCCAGTGTGTCCAAGCACCAGCCCGCTCCCTCGTCATCCACTTCATCACTGTTCATGCACGAGCTGTGCTGGCAGCAGAAGCATCACGCATGAAGAAGACGTGATGCTCAGGGAGCTCTGCCTCCTCCTTTCACACAGTCACCAGCACTCTTGGCTGGAAATTAATGGCTCTGTGTAGGATGCTCCAGCCAAGCCCAGAGCTGGTCTCAAGCTCAGTTGCATTTCTGGTACCTCATTTTCAGGAGCGTGTTTCCACTGCCCAGGTGCTGTGTTCCTGCAGCTGCCCCACTTTGTGCTCCTGGCACTTGCAGCGGGTCTGTGCACGTCTGTGTGGTTCCCTGCTGTGACAGCTCCTGCCGGAGAGAGACCAGCGCGCTGCATCTCCCCGCTCTGCTCCTCTTCCATTGAACCTGCAGTTTGCTTCATTCATAAATTTACTACAGCACTAATTCAATTCCACTTCACCTGTCTGCAGACAGAGCCCACAGGTAAGCAAATCCTCACTCCTGGAGGAGGAAAGCTAAGCAATGTGGGCATCATTTTAAAGTTACTGTCATTTCTGTGCTTGTACATAAGCACACACACTTGCACACATACACACACACACACACACAAGAGAGCTTGTTATTCCAAGCAGGCATTCAAGCATCTTTCGGTCTAAGCAATACCCTCAGCCAATCCTGCCTTTCCCTCTACATTATCATCACACAGGAGTACCATGCACATTCAATAGCTACAAATATAAATGAATTCCTCCTGCTCAAACCTTGCTTTTAAATCCAGCAGATGAAGTATCCTACAAGAAAGAAAACAGAAACGATTCCAATAGTATTAAAGCTGAAACTTAAAGAAAAGAAAGGAAAAAAGCAAATCCTCCTTCATGGGCAGACAGCGAGAGATCCCCGTGCTCCATCGCATCAGGAACGGCAGCGGCAGGAAGGCAGCGCGCTTCCCAGCCAAGTATGTTTGAAATCTGTGCGCTCTTCATACTCATTCACTCATGCCTGCTATTTCTGTTACTCAGTGACGTGAGGCGTAGCGTGGCTTTGGCTGCAGCCAGTGGAGAGCCTGTTTAAAGCAGCAGCATTTTGATAGCCATGACTTGTTTAATCAGCTCCTCCCTGCTTGGCCAGGAGCTAGTTGGGGATGCGAGATGTTGAGGCTGTTTTCACCCCAGGACTGATGATAGGAAAAGCCATCCCGCCCCTCCTTCCATCACACTGAGGAGTGCAAATGCTTAATGTTGCCTGAGCTAAACCGTTGTGTTGGGAGAGCAGCCGGGCCAGGGAGGGTTAAATTCCTGCAGGAGGGTCGGCTGTGGAGGGACACTGCAGAGCTCCTGGATTTGGAGATCAATTCCAAAGTGAAGCCCGAGTTTATTTGGGTTGGACGGTGTATTAACAGATGAATCTGTGTGGTGGTATCATGCACCACAGCATGTGAGATATTTCAGGCTGGCAGTAACAAAATGTTATCCAGGTTGTCTGGGCTTTGGCTGTTGCCTTTCCCCAGGGATACTAAGGGGAGAGTAAAGATGGAGTGAGACCAGCCATTCACCTGGATATAACCCAGTGTGAAGAAAGGGCTGGAGCTGAGAAATGCAGAAGCTGAACTCAGGGTTATTTTGTTAGCAGCTCAATATTGTGCTGGTTGTTTGCACACAATGGGATTGTTCTTCCTTCCTGTTCCCTGCTTTAGCTCTGTGGACCACAGGGAATTGCTCCTGATTTAAGCCAGCAGGAAGTAAGGAGCATCCACCTCTCCCACGTGAATGCTGATGGACGGGTGTGTGGGGAATGCCTGTCAGGCCCATTGCTTCACCAGTCTGCACTGGGAGCCAGGGCAATTCAGTGATGCTTCCCAGTATGGGGCTCCTGCGAGGCAGCAGCTCCTGATACACCAGGCTCATCCACCCTGCATCACTGCTACCAACCAAGGGCTGTTCCCTGCTCTAACTCTTCCCCTGGGTACTTGCATCATTTTTTCCTTGTTCTCAACCTCTTACACGTTGCTATCCAGGTGCTTCCAGATGCACCTTGTGTCGAAGGTCTTGTCTTCCTGCAGTGTAAACCCAATTTTGCTTGAACTACACAGGGTGCCTATGGTAGCTCCTGGAAGTCTTGGTGGGCACTGGTGTAGCTGGCCCCACAACCGTGCAGCTGGTGTGCAAAACAGGGCCCTTTGAGTGGGCTTTTGAGTGTCATGAGGATTCGGGTCATGTGAATGCTTGATTTTGCAATGGAAATAGGTTTCAGGTTAGCAGCTCTAACAAGGGCTGGCTGAGAAAACCCCAGCCCAAACGCCCTCAAATGTACCTGTTTTGCTCAAAAGATTTGCCCTAAATCTACATTTTGCGGCTGGCCCCTAGGAATCTTTGGAAAGGTGTGTGCTGGAAGCTGCCTCTCACACTGCTTTCAGTGAGCAGCAGCAGTCCCCTGGTGAGTACTGATAGTGAAGCCATTGGCAAAGTGCTTTATTTGCAGGTGGCCCACCGGGAGGGAGGTAATTCATGTGGCAGTCTCCTCCTCACACACAGAGCAGTGACAACCTGCTGCTGGCCATGCTGCTTCAGTCTCCAGCATGTGGTAGGTGTATGCAGGTCTCTCTCCATGCACCGAAGCTGGAACTGTCACACTCCTGTCACTCCTCTGTCACCACGGTGCCAGTTGGGTTGGTGTTGACTCATGCCAGGGTAAGGAAGGGGGAGTGGAATGGGTAAAGGTGTCTGGCCAACCCATTAGTTTCCTAGATCTGGTCCTAACTTGGTACTTCTGGGTTTGGTGCTTAAACCTTTTGACAATGTTATACCAGTGTCTGTGTCTGTGAAGAAGTCTCAGTGCCCACAGGGCTGCCATTAGGGCAAGCTGAACTCCCATACAGTCTGTATCCTGCTGGAGTTGTTAGAGGAGGTGGCTGGAAAGGTGTTTGAGAGCAGCATGGACAGTGTCAGGTTCACAGCCCTGGCACAGAGGGATGCTTGTGGTTGCTGCTTCAGTTCCCCTTATCTTCCTCATCCGTAAAACAGAGATCATTGAACTCAGTCATCCCCTCGAGTTTCAGGGTTTCTCACATTAGTCTGATGTGATTAGAACTATAGATAGGAATCCCAGCCTGTGTGATTTGAACAGGACGAGGGACTGCACAGTCACTGTTGGATGAAGGTAGGAACCCTCTGAGATATGAAACAGGGCTGTTGCATCATTCAAATGACATCCCCTGCTACGGGGCTTCAGTTCTGTACAGGAGGCTTCTGAAGTTACTGCAAAGGTAATAACCATTATTATTCTATTAAATACAGGGCAACAAAAGACTCCTTTTCCCCTTTGAGATGAGGATTTTTGTCAGTGCTATGCGATTCTGATTGTATTTGGTCTAAACTCTCATGTCTGTTGAACTGGGCTGTGCACCCACTGCCTCCCCCAGTCTGTGCAGGGCCCCTTTGGTGTTCCCCTTTTGCTGGGGCAGTTTCAGACCAGCTCTGCCAGCAGCCGTGGGCTGCCTTCTGCTCTGGGCTGGAAAAAGAGCTCTGTCTATATATCACATTTTATAATCCAATAAAGAGCTGCTCCCTCTGTGCAGGGAAGAGCATGAACAAATACAGCCAAAATTGATAAAAGGAAAGAATCCCATGAATGTGTCTGCATTCTTGGTCTGGGTCAGGCCTAGAAACACGTGCAGCTCGGGATAAGACATGATTCCCATTTTCCTGACTTGCTTCACTCATCTGCATGCATGACCTCCTTTATTACCCAGAAGCAGTGAAGTCACCCAAGTCCTGGGTCATCCCAGAACCATGCTCCAGCTGGGAGCACACACACATGGGAGCAGCTCCTGAGAAAGAGCACTGGGGAGGTGGCTGTGACTTCTGTGCAGGCCATGGCTGTCCCCTGGTCCCCCTTGTTCCTAGGGAAGCTGCATTTAATCCCTCTGTTCCAGCAGTCATGGTCTTGGACACGTCCAAATGTGATATCCAGGTTCCCAGCTGGTTCCCAACAGCTTTTCTCACTCTCCCTACTATCTGTCCTGCCAGTGAAAGCCACTCAAACTCAGCCAACACATTTGGAGACTTCACTGAGCCTTTTTTGGCAGTTTGGTCTCCTTTCTTCCTGTTTTCTGCAATATGAAACACCAGTGTCCTCTCTGAACCAGGATGGCTTTGCTCATGGCTGCTTTGTGTGAAAGTGAGACTCCGGGGGCTGAAATCATTACTTTGTTTTCCCTTATCCAGGATCCCTTACACAGATACTAGGTTTATAGTAGCTCTGCTTTTGCCTTGCACAGGGGTAAATTGCATGGGCAGTTGGAAGAATGGTGATGAAAGGGGACTGTTGGTCTCTCTAGAGAGATGGAGCTTGAGTTCCTTCATGGGAGAATCACTGCCTCCTGCATGGCTCCTCCTATAGGAGGAGCCCTCTTCCTATGCTCTGGGGTGCAGGCTGTTCTCCAGGAGGAGTTCTGATCTACATGCAGCCTGCAGAGCATCCAATTTATACCTCCTGTTCCCATTCCCTGGTAGGACGGCACTATGCTTCATCCCATGCACCCACTAGGCAGGCAGCATTTGCCTCTTGCCTAATGTGCAAGGCCCATTGCAGAGCTGTTAAACAGAGATGCCAGTGTAACTTGGTCACAGCCAGATGACCCCATGCTCTGCAAAGGTGGGGGGATTCTCAGCCACCGGTATGACCCAGACCACTTTGACAGTGGGTGGTAAAGGGGGGTCCCAGCCTCTTTCATTTCTTCTCTTCCTGCCCTTCAGGAAATCCTGCCTCTGAAGGCCTGTGCTAAGCCATAAGCTTGTCCCAGCTTCAGTTGGGTTTTGGAGAGGTTTTAGCAGTACTAAAGCTATTTGGGCAGTGCTTATAGCTGGGTGCTGCTAATTCAAATAAGCTGGTGGCTTTGCTGGCAGCCTTTTGCACTATATGGTGTGCTCAGTGTGTCATTCTCACAGCTGCCTCATTAAAACTGCTAAATGAAGCCATCCTGATGGTTCCTCCCTGACTTTGTGAAGGCAGGTGTCATCCCCCTCAATTCTGCACAGCCCCATTTACATTTTTACCAGCAAGGTCTGAGATGTGCTATTTGAGCTTATTTATCCTTTAACCTCCCCACCTCCTACTCAGTTCCTAGAAGAGCTGCAGCAAGCTTGATTACTTAGAGGGAAGAAGGCAGAAGAAGTAATCGCTTCCCTCTGAATGCTGAGAAGAGCTTCCCTCTTACAAATGCCTTTTGGAGAACTTCTTCAGCACAGCAGAGGGTTTGGCCTGGGTAAGATTTCACATTCTCAGCTCTTGCTGCCTCTGCAGCAAAGGTTCGTGCTGGAGCCTTCAAAGATGTACAAGATGAAGTGTGAAAGGTTGTCTGGCAGCACGTAAAGAGCAGCAAATGTCGTTGCACAGAGTTTATGTCTGTGTGGACTCTGTGAATGCATTTGCCATCCTGCTTACATAGGGATAGAGCTGGGAGGACCTGGGGGTGGTGGCAGTCACTGACTGGTGCTGGTAAGGGTCACCTCTCTGAAGCAGCAGATGCTAATTCAAATTCTCCTTTAAAAACCTGCTTTTCTATGATAAACTGTACTCCCACATGTTCTTGCTTGCTCTGATGAGCAGCTTCTATTCTCACTGCTGATAACTCAGTGCTGACTTCTCATACCTGTCTTCAAGTCCTTTTTTTTCCCCTTTTGGGGCACAGTCACCAGTCTCTGAGCCAGAGTCCTCATGATGCTGTTCCAGCCCCATTTGGGGCTGATACCCTCTTTCTGCTATGCACTGTGTTCTCTTGAGTGTTTAGAGAGCATCTCTTGAACATCCAGCCTCTCCCAGCAGTGTGGTGGCAGAGCAGAATTTGGGGGTCGCCAAGTGGGAGCAGAGGCTCTGTTCCCCTCTGTAAGCCATCCCCAGCTGTGGCAGAGGCTGTGCAGTGCAGGTAGCCCAGGCTCTGGTGGTCCGGTTTGTCTGGGTGGTTTTGTGTGCAATGCCACTGCAGTGGATGGAGATATGCCCTGCCATCCGGTAGTGGTGGCACTGGGTACCAATCTGTGATTAGAGGGGGCTACAGGACAGGCTGGATCACCCACTGACTGGGTAATTTGAGTGAGCTAAATCCTTGCTTCTCCTCGACATCCAGCAGTGGTGCATCCATCCTCAGGTATGATGAGCTTCGTGCATTTACCTCCCATGCCCCATGTGCTGCTGTGAGGTCCCTGCTGAGGCAGGTGGGAATGACTGCATGCAGGGTACCTGAAAGCCTGAGCTAAAAGCACTGCCAGAAATGGCAGGTGTTGGTTAAAAGACTCAAAAGCATGAGCCAGTTTTTAAACACAGCACTTTGCCCTCCACGGGCTGCTCCTGTGGTGAGGAGCAGGTAGCAGATGTGTCACTTGTGCCAGCGAGACAGTCACTCTGCAGGGACCTTTGTGTCACCAGGACAAGGTCTGGGCAGCAGTAATGGGCCCTGCAGAGCAGAGGGGAGGTGGCCATGCACAATCTGTTCCCCTATTGACTTTGTGATGTAGGAATTGGATGGAGGATGCTGGGTGGATGTGGCACTTCCCCCTGCGCAGGGACCCGTTCCTCTCAAGCAGTCGTTTCTTCCCTTCTTTCGTTTCCTTTCTCTGCGGTTGCAGCAGTCCCTGCCCGCTGTCCCTTCCCACCATTGCTTGCTCCTGCACTTTCTAAACCCTGCCCGAGAAGGATGCAGCCATTGGCATTTTATGTCAAAGGGAAATACTCCTGGAAATGGCTCTAATGTAGAACAGGGGGCTTAATTCCTGGTCAAAAGCAGGGGGAAGACTGAGCAGGCGCCTGGTTTCCCAGTTGGACAGCAGATTTTATTGTTTCAAAATACTTCCCTTTGGCTTGATTTGGTCCAAAGTAACACTTTGCTTGATGGAGGCTTTCTAGTAGCCAAGTGCTGCACCTTTCAGCAGCACTTCCCTTTTGGGAAGGGGCTGCTTCTAGCAAGCAGTGAGGTCGGAAGATGTGGTTTGGGCTGCTGAGGGCTGCATCCCAGCACTGGTCCTGAGTGAAAGGGGGTTGTCTGAGAGGAAGGAAAGCCCATGATGGGAAGCTAAACTGGCCATTTACAGCCAGGGCAATGCCTTTCTGCCCCTTTCAGACTGACTGTGGACTGGTGTAACTCAATCTATCATGTGTTTGCATCACTGTGGTAGCTGAGACCGCTGCCCCAGCTCTGCTGATCCTTTCCCTCCCTGCACTCAGCCACGCTGAGCTGCTCTGACAGCACCCTCCAGCACGATTAGATCATTTCCCTCTGATTCCCTGAGCACTTAGTGCTCTTCAAAACTGCTCTCACCTCACCTAAACTCTGCAATGGACACAGCATCTTTCCCAGGTTGGCCTCACTGCAAATATTTCATTCAACCCCTGCTGTTTTCCCAGCAGTGGCTGATTCCAGCTGAGCTGTATCACAGAAAACCTATGGCAGCAGCCCCCTAAACATCCCCACAAAGCCACGGCACAGAAGTCACTGTGAAGCTGTAGCATCAAATGCCCTAGTGGCTTCAGACTATTGTACCATCGCTGCACATTTGGAGGTCTTGTAAAATCTTTATCTTCGGTACAGACTGTTCTCAGAGGGCTGGGGAGCTGCCTTTGAAGTATGCTGTGGCCTTTTGATGCTGTGTGTGGCTAAACAGTGCTTTTGGAGGGGTTTGGAAGTGGCATCAAAGCCACAGATGTCTTACTGAAGAGTCAAAGGGAGCAGCATCCCTTGTGCATCCCATGCTCTCCTGACTCTAAATGCCAAAAAACCACCCCACTCAGTGCAAAAATGAGCAGCAGGTTGAAGTGCTCTTCTGTGCCTCCAGACCCTGAGCATGTCACCTCCTGATTCCCATCAGGGTCATGTGGGATGTAGTTTTTGGCCTCATGATGGAGCTGTTGTCTCTGGGGGTGCGCTTGCCTCCTGTCTCACCCCCTTGTTTGGGATTCTGCCTCACTGTGTAGCATCCCAGGGTTGTACAAATGAAGCCATTTGCAAGGAAACCGAGCACTTCGTTTCACATGCTTACCCATCATAGCCATGCTCAGAGCCACGCTTGCTTCCCTCTGAAGGCTGCTCTGCTCCGTGTGTGAACGGGGAGAGAAGATTGCCTCTGATGTGTACCCTGAGAGCTGCAGATGGGTTTCCCATGCACCTTCTGGGCCCTGTGTGCTGCACTTAGCAGAGGGGAGCAGATCAGCACCTTTCCAATCCCCACCACCCAGATCCCCTCGATTTCTTGTTAACCCGAAACCTGGCTCTCCCCAGCTGGCCAGGAATGTTTGCATGTCTTTAGCAGACTATTTTGAATAGAATGATTCCTCAGGCTAAAACACTGCAGGTCAGGAATACAGACAGGCTCATGGGGCTGGGAGGATGCTTTTAGGCAGTTGCTACTTGCAAGTGCTCTGAGTCCAACCCAAATAACAGATCTTGGGCACATGCTGCATAAGAAGTGATTGGTGCACAGCCCATCTTGTTGGGATGAGCCTTTAAACATCAAGTGCTAACCATGCAAGAATCTCCGTGCCTTCGGGCTGCCTTTGCAGCCTGCATTAGTACATGACTCACTGTGATGAAGTACCTGCAACGTTTTGCAGAGAGGCTCTTGGTGACCTGTGCTGACCCTGTCTGAGTCCCAGTCCCCTTGGGATGTTACCCGAGAGCTGAGCCACTGCAACATCTGGCTGTGCCTTCTCCTCGCAGCATAGCAAGAGCTCCTCATTTCTCAGCTGTGCACAGAAAGCAATAGGAGCTGATGGCATTTCACTTGATCAGAAGCAATGGGCGTCTTTTTGCCTTTTCTACCTGTGCCAGCACTGGCAGCTCTTGCCAGCAATATCAAGCAGTTTCCTTTCAAACTCCTTTACCTTTCCCTCTTAGACCTTCTCATGAGCTGCTCCCTGCAGCAGGCTTAGCCACAGCTGGACCTCTGCAGCACCACAGCTGTGCCCAGGGCACACAGAGCAGAGACCCACTTAGCTGCTTTAATTCCCTCTAATTAATTACATTGCAAAGGACTGGCACAGTCTTTGTTAATTGTAGAGGGTCATTTGCTGCTGGAGCCTTGTTATGTGCTGCAGACCTAGCTGATAGTCTATGGTGTTATTGGCATCAAGAAGCAAACAACTTTAATTTTTCAGTCAGACTTCATCTTTACTCTGCAGAATCTCTTTGCATCATCTGCAAACTTTGTTCTTTTCTTCCTCACTCTTTTTCCAGCTCATTTATGAAGGCCTCTACTCTGCTCTTGTGAGACCTCACTTGGAGTATTGTGTGCAGTTCTGGTGTCCTCAACATAAAAAGGACATGGAACTGTTAGAACAAGTCCAGAGGAGGCCACGAGGATGATGAGGGGCTGGAGCACCTCCCATATGAAGATAGGCTGAGAAAGTTGGGGCTGTTCAGCCTGGAGAAGGGAAGGCTGCGTGGAGACCCCAGAGCAGCCTTCAAGTATCTGAAGGGGGCTTGTAGGGATGCTGGGGAGGGACTCTTCATTAGGGACTGTAGTGGTAGGACAAGGGGTGATGGGTTAAAACTTAACCAGGGGAAGTTTAGATTGGATATAAGGAAGAAATTCTTTACTGTAAGGGTGCTGAGGCACTGGAATGGGTTGCCCAGGGAAGTTGTGAATGCTCCATCCCTGGCAGTGTTCAAGGCCAGGCTGGACAGAGCCTTGGGTGACATGGTTTAGTGTGAGGTGCCCCTGCCTATGGCAGGGGGTTAGAAGTGAATGATCTTAAGGTCCTTTCCAACCCTAACTATTCTATGACTCTATGATTCTGTGACTGGACCCCACAGGTGACTCTGCCCACACTGAAAATGGACCATTTACTCCTCCATTTTTGTTTCTTACCTTTTTTAACAATTATTTACTTGGATGATGACCTTTGCTTTTGTCTCTTGCTGAGCTGCAGAAGGACCTTGCTGGATGCTTTCTGATACTCCAAGCAAGCTGCAGTAATTCTATTTCCCTTTTCTACACCCTCATGGACTCCTTCAGAGATAAGGAACAGCTTGTTACTGAGGCAAGGCTTCTCTTTTCAAAACCTATGCTGCCTTTCCCCCACTTATTCATGTGCCTGGCCACCCTCTTCTTTAGTCCAGTTTCTCCTAATTCATCACCCTTACTGCTCCATAATGCCTCAGCTCATCACTAAAACCTTTTCGGAAAGCTGGCATTACGTTAACCACTTTCTAGTCATCAGAGAGCTTTAAGCCAGGAGTAACATGCCACAGTAATGCTGAAATTACTTCATCCCTGAGCTTCCTTATAGCGTTTGGGTGAATACAGTTCTGGCATCCTCGAACTAAGCTCATGCAGGAGGAGAGGTCGTAGTCTGGTGTAGTAATTGTACTTCATTGACTTTTCTGGCCTTCAACTGGCTGCATGAAAGGAAGTATATGTTGTAGAACATGCAGTGCATTACACTGACTTGAGTAGTCGGGCTGGGAATGTTGCTTTTAAAACTTCATTTGAAAATACCAAGTCTGGCCACTGACCCCAGGTCCTGTCAGAGGGCATAAAGGAGCTGTTAATGTACCAGAGAGCATCCTTCCACATCTGCAGCTCCTCATGCATAACCCCGGGCACTTTCTGGGGTGGTGTTAGAAACAAAAGGAACAACGGAGTGTAAGAAAAACAATAATTATCTTTCTCCTGCACAGAACATACTCTTTCTCTTTAGGACTGGCTGTGCCCAGGTTCCTGCTGTTCCAGGCTGGCTGCTTCACAGCTCTTTGGTTCTTTCTATGGCCATAAATCTTGCCATGAATCTGAGTCTTTCTGTGTCTTTACACATTCTTCTTAGAAGCATTTCCTGTACATTTTGCACACATGAGCCTGGAAAATAAACCCCCAGAGGGGTTGTTAATGCAGATTGCCTGGGTTTAGTGAATAGAGGGGCTAATGCCTATCAGCACTGATGAGAGGCGGGCTACATGTATCTGTTTCAACTGTAATTAGGGCTTTGAACCACAGAGGAGTGGCACCAGCTTTAGCTGGGCAAGGCTGGGTTTGGAGGTGTCTGTACCTTGAGGAGCTGCTGAAAGCTTGCAGGTCCAGGAGGGCTGGGAGGCAGCAGGAGTCATAAAAGGGGAGCAGGAACAGACAGAAGTGTAAGTGTTGTTATTCCTAATGAAAGGTCTTGCTGTATTTTGTGTTTACACCCAGTGGCAGTGGAGCAAGGGAGCAGCAGAAGCAGCAGAAGAGCTTTATCTTTACAATAAATGAAACCTGGGAAGGGTACTTGAGCTACTCATGTGGTACAGGCAGTAATGTAAATCTGATCTCCTACTTCATCTCTGCTGCAGAGACGCAGGTATGTATAAAACAGCTTCAAAGTAAGGAAAATATGAGGGTCCTCTATGCTCCCCTCCGCCTTCCTCATGTTCCAGAGAGTGCCAAGTCCCAAACCTGGTTTTCATTACTTACCCTACTGCTATTCCCTTTGTGCTTCGTGTCAGTTTGAAACTGGTGAAAGGGAAAAATCCTCAGCAGGTGAAAGGGAAATTTCCTGTTGTTCCTCACAGAAGTGTCTGTGGGATGCACCCCTGCCTCTTGGTGTGGCACCATTCCGTGGGGAGCAGTAGGAGGGAGCTCTGAGCAAATTGGTGTGTCCGGCTCTGGGCTGAGCTCCAGTCCCCAAAGCAGGGCAAGCACAGCAGTATTATGTGGTGCCAGTTAGCCCTGCAGCTCATTACGGCTAGTTAATTTGGGTGCAGATCTGCACTGATGTGATTATGCTGCTTCTGGAACCCAAGCAGGCTCGTGTGCTCTGCGTGGCATTGCAGGGGTTTTGTGGGGCTACAGAGCATGGAGCAGGGAGGGGTCTGGGGGCTTATATAAAGAAATAGGAAAGAAACTGGGAGGGAGGAGACTGGAAGGAGCCTCTGGGAGCAGTCTCCAGGGTGAGGAGCTGTTGGATTTGATGTTATGCATGTGGTTGTAATGAAATAGGCTTTGGAGCAGGGTGAGCATTACCCTGAACGGCCCAGGCGCTGATTGGCAGCTTGTGATGGGCAGGCTTCCCACAAGGAAAAAATAGACAAGCTGAACAATATGATACTTTGGTAATAACGGCTTGTGCATCATAAATTAGGAGAGGGCCTGTCCCTCTGACCCACTGTTCAGTCTTGCTCTGCTCCAGTGCTCATTGTTATCAGCCTGAGCTCCCAGCTGCAGGAAGCGTAATCTGCCCAGACCCTCCTGTCACCTCCCCTTTGGCCGTGTCACGGCAGTGGCTGTGAGGTGCTGACACCTCACATAACCCGCTCATGTTCCTCGGGTTAATGAGCCCAGGTGTCAGCTGTATGTGCCCTGAATAACAGAATAACCATGGGCTCATTCTTTGCAGACAGCTCTGCCGCAGTATTTATAGGCATGACCATATGGATGCTTGGCTATCAGCATGTGGTACAACTTCTGTTTGTCTTGCAGCAGCCTGTCTATAGGTATCTCTCTTTCTACTCCCTCTCCTCTTTCCAGGAGAATTGGCTAACAAATGCCATGGGATAATGAGCCAAAACTGTAGCTATTGAGACTCTGACTTCACAAAGACAAGCATCTGTCCCAAAGGTACTGACTTACCAACTTGCAGCTGCCAACCATGCTACTGATGGTACTTTTCAGTCTAAAATCCTTCCTGTAGTTACTTAAATGCCTTAAGTAGAGCAATCCCCACATCCTCCACTTGCTGTCTTGCCATACTCCCTGCCTACAGATGATATAAAGATAACACAGTTGCCCTGCTCAAATGCTGCTTTCCATCTCTGAGGTTCACAGCTCACACCCTCCTGCCAAGCTGATCATCCATTCAAAATCTCAACCCTCTCCAAAGCCCCTTAATAAAACAGATATGCCAGAGTAAAGAGGCTATTTTTAATTGAAAAACATGGTTCCACAGATATTTTCCATAGTAAATATTCACTGAGACAAGGCCTTTTCAAAGCTTTTCTTCCTATTGCTTTATCTGAACTGGAAGGCTGGATTTAGCAAAACACTGTGTTTCTCTTGAAAGAAAACTTTCAATCTCAACTTATTTCATCCAGGACTCCTTAATGTCTCATTTTCCAGTTCATGAGATCTCAGCAGTCCAGCTTTCCAGTCTAATTTGGAGGAGAAAGTAATTTCAAACATCTTAACTTTTATGAGGAAAATAATCTTTAGCCTTAAAAAGGAATTAAAGCCAGCAAGAAAAACTGTTGGCTGTCGATTCTTTCTCCTGCTCAGTTTTAACTGATAAGTGTGTGTAAGCATTTCCCTAATCTAAAGAAAATCACTATCTGCAAGAGAATTCATGTTCTTCCTTTCAATGTGTGCAGTGTAGCGATGCTTTAATTTCTCCCAGCACCAGCTTCTGCCTCATGCTTCCCAGTGTGAATTGTACTAGAGAAATGGTCCCATAAAGAGAAATAGTTTATTTAATAGCCTCAGTTGTATTTCATATAAAGACAAATACAGATGCTATCAAAAGTTGCTTTCTTCTTTCCCTTGTGCTTGGAGCCTGACTGATTGTACTTGAAATGCTGGAGCTATAAGTTTGCCCATTCAGATACTGGGAGGTGAAATGGCATGTTTGGTGTCAATGTATGGGGCAGCTTTTCTGCCTGGAACCTGATCAGGCAGTGTTGTGGAGACCCTGCATTAGCAACCTATGGTGATGTCTATGCTGCATTTGATGGAAACTGGTTTAAAGGTTGTGGAGCTCATGGCTGCAGATGTCCTCTGTTGACAGAGTGAGTGAAGGGAGCAGAGAACTCTGGAATGGGAGGGATTTGCGTGGGCTGCCTTTCCCATGGCTCCCTCACCCTCATACCCAGCAGCAGTGGAAGCAGCAGGACTGTGGCTGGATCCCTGGTCAGATCTTAGGGGAAATCATTGTCCAGGACAGCTCATGACCAAATGCAAGCAGTGCAGCTCTTCTGCCCCTCCTTGTACTCTGGGTATCTCAGTCCCACTGGACAAAGCTCTCAAATGCTGGAGCTGTGTGTGCTCTCTAGCAGCAGCCTGGCAGGGTGGGATGCGGGGAGGCAGCTGGTATGGTCTGAAGATGCCACAAACACCTTTCCCAGAGGACAGTGCAATGGGATTAAAATAGCTGTAGTCTGTGGTCAGAGCCTTTCTATGGCAGCACCAATGCAGGCCCCCTGGTCTTGAGTTCAGATCTGCAGGAATGCTCCCTTTTCCCATTAGGAATTCTCTCTTTCCCAGTTCTCATAGCCAGTTTTCAGTGTGTACAGCATTCAATTCCCTGAGGGCATGATGCGTTCCAGGAAAGCACAAAGCTGAGAGGGCCTCTTCTGGGAACAGCTTCCTGAATCCAGGTGCTTCTGCTCAAGTCCAAGTCTCTGATCTGCTCTGCCTATCAGTTGGGGTGATTTCTGTGACAGCAGTTGAATGGGCTTTCTGCCTGCTCCTCCAGTTGCTTTTCTCTTTGAAGCACAGACAAGACTGATCAAGTGAGGTTTTGGCCAGTTCCTATAGGGAATGCGTCTCCGCACTGACCCACATCCAAGGGAACACGGAGAGACTGCAAAAGTTTGTGCTCTGCAGGCTTTTACATGATTTAGTGCAGACATGGTGATGCTACACTATAAAGAACTGCAAACACAGGTGCTTCCACTGCATCGAGGGTGATGTTAATGTTGTGTCTCCTGTCTGTGCTTCTTCCAGCATCACCAGTTTTGCTCTCTGGCCATTGTGGCATTAGTTTTTGTGGCATTGGGATTGAACAATCATCAGACCTCTGGTTTCTGAGGTGGTGGGGGCGCAGGTTTTGGTGCTTCCAGAGCAAGCAAATGAAGGAAGTTAATTTTGTTTGTTGGTGGGAGGAGGGACACTACAGCAAGGCAAAAGATGTTCTGAATTAAGGCTCTTTGCTGAAGGACATATAACCTGTATGAGGGGAAAAAAACCTGTAATGAAGTTTCTATATCAAATTGAGCATAACTGCAGTGCCAGTTTCTAGGCTGATTTCTCCTGGCTTCCTCTGTCTGTTCATGAAGCCTGTACAACTCTTCCTCCCCTTCTGCATCATTTACACATGTGCGTTTTGCTTTTATCCTGCTGCTGTGGAGTAGCTTGGGACTGTAACGGTGTGGCAGAGGAATAAGCTGGGGCCAGGCTTGCCCTTCTGCAAGTGGCACTGCAGGTCTGCTTGCCATTGAGCTTGTTTGGTCATTAACAGCTTTAGGTCCCAGAGCAGCACTGCCCTGGTCTCTGCCAGTGATGGGTCCCTCCCCGTAGTACCAACCTTGTCCTGCCTTGGTACTGAAGAACAGTGTGTTCTTTCACCCTGCTCCTGCATGCTGCGCCCAGCAGAACTGCTATTTGTGGAAATGAAGGCTGCCTTCTTGGTCACCCCATCAGGAATTCGCTGTGACTTTGAAGGGCTGTATTTGGGAATTGGCAGAGTGGGTTTCTTCATTCCTTCCTGGCTCATAGCAGTCACGGCTGGTGACTCTGTACAGGGTCTATGGGCTGCTGTGGTGACAGTTACTGTAAAGCTGCTTTGCTTGCAAACACTGATTGGAAGGTGTGCATTAGCTGCCAGGGGCATTTAGAGAAGACGAAGTCAATCTGCCAAACTCCAGTGTCCCAAGGGATGAATTTTCCTTCTGCCACGTTGACTAAGGGCAGGACTGTTGACTGTGGCTTTCCTTACTCCATATACTTTGAGAAATCAGTACTTCAGCAGGGAACGTCTCCTGCCCTGTGCCCATCCGTGCTTGGGCATTGTTCAGAGATGGTGACAGAGAGCCTAGTCAGAGATGTTCAGGGAGCCTATTTCTCTTCTTTATCTGCCTGGGTGGTTCTCAAAGGCCTCTCAAACCAGGGCAAGTAGCAGCACTTTATCTCATGTGGAGCTGTCTTTCCTTTGCTTGTTGTCTTTTCTCCCGGTTAATTTACCTCCGTAAGTCAGAAATATTCCCTTGCATTTGTTTGGGGTCAGACTGCATAATTTGGTGATAATGTGATGCTCAAGAATACCTGAAATTGGAAAAGTTTCCACAAAAGAATTGTATTTTGGGTCCACGAGCCTGAGGCTGTAGTTTTCCCAACACAAGCAAATAAGCCCAACATCAGAAGTACTCATATAATAGGATACATTTACACTAGTGATGTAGAACAAAACAGCACTGATGATCTCTGCTCCTGTGGTGTCCTTCTCTGAAAGGTCTCCGGGCTTCTAGAACAAAGTGTAGATTTCTTTAACAGATGAGAACCTTAAATCTGATTCTGCCACCACTTCTTTCAGTGGTGTAGAGCAAACCAGGCAATTTAAACTCACCCAGTGGCAGCTGCTGTGCAGCCAGAGGGAGTCTGGGCTGGGGGAGAAGTTCCCCTGAGCTGCCCCATGGGGCATCTCCCCAGGGAGAAGAAGGCTCTTGAGGCTCGTGGCCTTTGTGATGGGCTGTCAAATAATGCAGGGAAGTTTTTAGTGCATTGAAGTTGTGCTGCTTCTCTGGAAGCCAAGCTGTGTACTGTGGTCTTGAGTGTAGTCCCCAGGGAGCTCATTTAATAACCGTTTAACACATAATATCCTCAGCATCAGGTCAGGAGTTACAACTGTCAACAAACACATTATCCTGTATTTTGCTGATGAAAGGGAGAAAAGGCTGCAGTAAGTGCTGCAGGGACCTCTCTGAAGCCCCAGGCCAGGATCCTCCCCGTCAAGCCCAGCTCTGTTGTGAGCTGGAGGGGCTGGAAAGGCTCTGTGATCCCCACCGCCAGCAGTGCTACTGCAGAAATGAGTGCGGCCCCTTCCCTGCCTGGGCCAGACGGCTGCTTTAGTGAGACAAGGTTTAGTTTTATGTTACATCCCTGTGTTCAGCCTGTGGCTTTTCTACCTGTGACTGCCAAAACGTCAGTCCTTGATGGGAATGGGGGGAGCGAGGAAAACAGCTCAGGTTTTAAACCCCAAAGCAGCAAATGCAGAATCTCATTCAGGCTGGCTCGGGAAGTGGTTATCTTTAAAGCCAATGGAAAACCTTCAGAAAGCACAACAAGGCAACACAACAAATGCGCTAACAAAAACTGTTTTCCCCGCAGTGATAATCTAACCACCAAAAAGGGAGTTTTCCAGTTCAAAGAGTGACTCCTCAGGCTGGGGAAGAGCAGATAAACCCGAAGTGGGTTAGAACAGCACAACTCATGTTTTTCTAACAGCTGCTTCTAATTTCACCTCCTGTTTTTCCTGGAAAGCAAGCACAGTCTTGTTTCTTTTGGATAGAATAGGTTTGGGGGGGTGCCAGAACATTTTTCATTTCATAGTTTTCTGTGGCATTTCAGTGTGCAAGCAGCTCGGCTGTTTGGTGGGAGAGGCTTCACCATCGCAGCTGGTGGCTGAAACGTGGGGCTGGACACACTTCACCAGGGGTTTTGGCTCTGTTGTTGACTTGCTGCCTGCGGAGGACTTGTGCATTGAGAAGAAATCTTGGATTGAGAGCAGGCGGTGGAGCTGCAGGGTGAGCCAGTGTATCTGAGCACTGGGGTGAGGTGGACCGAGACCCAGACTGTCACGGGCTGCAGCTCCATAAATGCTGGCATGCTCCTCATCGAGTGTGGGCTCATGGCTGTATTCCTCCTGAACCATGGGGAGATGTGCCACTGAGCCAAAAGTCTGCTAGTTTGAAGATAACCCCTCAAAGCTGTCATACCTCTGCAGTTTTGCACCACAGTGTTTGGAAGTGGTTCTGGGGTTTTCTGTATGGTCAAAGTCGCAGTATCTCTTCCCCATCTAGTCTGTCCTACTGTCATCTCCACAAGTCACTGGATGGGGACAACGGCAATAGAAGCACGAGGCAAACTACACCTGAAGGAACTGAAAGACTTCTTTGACCTGTCCTTTGTAGGAGGGGGATGTTGGAGACAGAGGTGGAGCCCACGAGCAGATGCCCCCATTGACCTTGCTGGAGGATAGAGCCCTTGGGGAATTGGGAGGGGAGTGATGCTCAGCAGAGGTGAAGTCTCCTCCCTGCAGCCTGTTGATTTGGAGGTATGCTACAGCTTTAAATTGCTGCTCCCTTAGAAAGATTCCTCCTGCCTCCTATGCTGCCAAAGGAGGGACTGTATTACTGTGAACCTCTGCTGCAGCCAGGGAAGCGATGAAATGATCTGGTTCCCCCCTTGGCCTTCTGACACTCACTGTACACTGGGCAAAGTGGAGCAAGAGTAGCTTTAGCTTCCTGCTCTGTGACCACTCTTAGCTCCTGATACTGATGCTGGATACAACTGCTAGATGAGGTGCTTTAAACAAACATAGTGGTACTGTGAGAAGCCTGACAAATCTGTGCTGCTGAGGTTTTGCTGTATTGACACTGGGATCAAAATGAAAGCTAAACAAAAGAAAAAGGATGTATCTGGAATTCCTGAATAGCTCATTTGCAGCCCAGTTAGCTGGAGCTTTGTGGAAGTTGGATTGTGCAGGAGAAAGCCATGAGATGAAGTACTGTGGTTTTAGGATCATGTTGCAGAAAGTCTTTAAGCAGATGAAGCTGCTTTGATGGTGCCTTTCCAGGGGAGAGATGTTCTCCAGTATCAGCAGAGCTTGCAACTCTTATCCCCTGTTCATGCTGGTCACCACAATCCTGCCTATTAACACTGGTCCAGCAGGTACACCACGATTTTCTTAGCACCTTTCTAGCTCCAAAGCAGCACAGCTTTGGGGAGTGCTGCAGTGCACTGAATAGGTAGGGCTTTGGTAAGCCCAACTGGAACTGAAATAGATGTAGTCTCCAGACTGAGCATCTGCTTTGGAGTTCAGTAGTAATCTGCCTGGCTCCAGTCATACATGTAAGGCTTGTTGAGATTTATGGCTTGGTGGTACATTCGTTGCAGTATCATGTGGGGTCCTTGGCTGGCACCAGGATCTCACAAAGGCAGCCCTGTAGCAGGATTAAGAGAGAGAGAATCCTTCATTTGAGGCCATGTGGGACTTGCTGTGATTGAGACTTCTTGAGCAGGGAATCCCTTCTGAGAGTGAATCCCTTGGGAAAGGCTTCTGGGGGGAAATTGAACCTGGAAGTCGAAATGCCAAACTCTGAGAAGAGGGTGTGAGTATGATGGCATCTCCCTCAAAGACCCTTGTGAAATGCCATCTCTCTGCTTGCACTGTCACTTTTGCTATGTTTCTGGAGTGAAAACTGGTCCTCTGGAGAGTTTATCAAAAAGAATGCCAGAATGAGTTACTGGCCGCCTGTGTTACATGGAGCTGTCTCACCCCACTGTGTGCACAGGGGTGAACGTGTGGCTGGGCTTTATCCAACATTGTAGGGTTGGCTCCTGAGAAACATCGGAAAGATCCATAAAACCATGAGAACCTTGGAAACTGCAAACCCTTTGGTGAGTGGTTAATAAATTGGGAAGCAAAAGTCCATTGATTTCTTTTAGTCTTGTGAGACAGCCTGTACTTGTAAGAGTGAGGACTTCTGTCCCTTCCAAAATCCATGGCATTTTAACATCTCGGTTTCAGGAACTGTGGATGTTTCTCCTAATGTGTATGAATATTTCACCTTCAGTCCTCAGGATGCTGTTGGTGGGCACCCACCCCCTGGTTCACCCACCTGCAGACACCTCTCTGAGTGTTGCACAGTCAAAGCAAGAGGAACAAGCATTGTTATTAAAGACGCTCTCAAGACTTGAGCATCTCTAATGTGCTGTAGCACTCAACATGCTGCACAGGTTTTTAATTACCTCACAGGGACGAGCAGCCCACAAAATCCCATCAAACCTATTAAATCACATGCACCTGACTGAAGGCTGCTGCAGGCTCCAGGGGTTGCCTCACCACAAAGTCCTGTTGCAGGCAGAGGATTTGCCTTGCCCTGGGCATCTCTTGCTAAGTGGAGGAGAAGCCTTTAGGATTTTGATCTATGCTCCTCACCTGGATGAGGAAGGAAGGCAGATTGCTCCAGGTGCCAGGTCTGATGGATGGTTTAGTTGTTTCACTGCATTCAGCTGTTGAATGAGTTTGTGTTACACTGTGGAGGTTCCTCCTCTGAGCCTCCTGGCTGGTTTACTGCTGCCTGATCAGAGCAGGGACCTGGAGCCTGAGCGGTTCTTGTAAACACACTGACTTTAGAAACAGCTTGGGATGCCTGTGGCAGCGTGTGCAGGGGACGGTGGGGCTGTTTCCTGCGGCAGTGGTCTTTGAGAGAGGGGAAAAGCAGAGTTCTGACCTGGTGACTGGCCTCTGCAGACCTGGTGCTCTCCATTCCTTGTGTCTCCAGAACAAACCTGCCCATTCCCAGCAGCGGGCAAGAGCTGCGGAGTTACTCCTCACGTGGGATTCCTGCAGTAGGAGCCTGGGTGGCAGGACTGAGCAGCTGCCTGGGCTCCAGGGCAGGGCACTGGGGTGTCTGGGGCCGTGCAGCAGCGTTTTCTGCGCTCACTTCTGCTTCCAGCGCCGCAGCAGAGCTCGAGGAACGCGAAGGGTGCGCGGTGAGCGCAGGGCAGAGCCGGGGGCTGCGTGCTTGGTGCTCCCCGAGCAGCCCCTGCGAGGATGAGCCGCAGGAGCAGCGCCTGGGCCCTGCTGGGGGTGGTTGGGGCTCCCTTTAGTCCTTGGGTGTCACGCAGGGGTCCCCGGCAGACCCCCAGCCCCATCCCGGGCCTCCCCGTGCCGGCGGTGCTGTTCTGTGAAGCAGGATGGCCATCAAGCGGCTGGTGCTGGGACTGCCGCGGGAGCGGCTCCATCCCGACCAGGTCCGGTGGGGCTGTGCAGGGAGAGGCAGAGGTGTCAGGGCTGCAAAGGGCTTTTCCGTTCCAGTCTCTGGGTCAAACTCCAGTTAACCGTTCAGTGTTAGTCTGATTCCCCTCTCTTGCGCTTGCCCAGGAAAACCGTGGCTTTTGGGTGTAAAGCAAAGGGGGCGCAAGCCTTGGGTAGCTGTTGCCTGGTCTGGTAGATCAGCTTTGTTGGATTTGAGCCGATATGGGCTTCCATCACCTCATATAATTAATTAGTATCTGCAGATATATAACTATATACATAATATATATAAACATATATTTTAATCTTTGTTTGATTCCCATTAGCTCCTCTGAGTACCCCATCCCATGTCCCTATGTTAAGATCTGGGCCATGCATGATTCAGGGCAGAAAAAGCCTTAGCAGAGCACTTCCATGATTTCTTGTGTATTTACACTTTAAATATATTGCCTGCTGAGTATTTCGCCTGTCTATGTCAGGAAATGTGTGGGTTCCCCAGGAGCTGCTGTTTCCAGCTCTGGTAGGATTGGTCCCTCCTTTGAGGTTCAGAGGATGCTGTTCCTTTCTACTGCCTTTGTTTTAAGTAGGTGGTAGTGATTTCAGAGTTACTCAATATAGAAACAAAAAGCTGACCAAAGTTGTTTCTAATTTGCACAGTTCTGAATATAGGATCCTGTGCCAGGCCTGGGACTGCTGCTGTGACACAGAGACTTGGCAGGAGCCTGTGTGCAAGCCCCATTTCCCAAAATGCTGTCTCATGTTTTGGATGCTTTTGAAAAAATGATGAAGAGATTAATCCCTGGTAAGCGTGTTTGCAGAAAAGGAATACAAAGCATCCTGTGTTCTGGGGTTTTTAATCTATAAATGGTCTTACACGTTACCTAGTCCTGCTTCAAAGTCTTTCTATAGTAGAAACCGCAGGAAAAAGCCAGTAGCTACAAGGCTGCCTGAACTGGGGTAGATGAAAGCATAGGAAGAGCAAGAGCGACCTTCTGCCCTTGTCTGGGAGGTGGAAAGAGCTCATGACAATGAAGAGGTAAGGACAGCTTTACTTGGAAATAAGCCTTTGAGTATCTGGCATGTTGACATGGTGTGTATCTTAAATATTTAGGACTGGAAGTCTGTGATCTGGACGTTAGAGCACCAGGCTGGCATGGCCCTCGAGTTTTCCAGCAAGGTGATCCAAAGTTCTCCAGCAGCTGCTGGAATAAGCTTTGGGAAAGAGGTGGATGTGGTTGGCATGGCCTGCAGCAGCACTGGTACCTTGGGGTGTGGATAAAATGGGGTGGGAGGGTTTGGAAGGGAGTTGCTGGCAATGGCTGAAGTCTGAAGGCACAGCTTTGCTCCTGCTCTGCCTGAACTGGGTGTTGGACCCTGGTCCAGATGCCTGCCGTGGTTCTTGGCAGGAATGGCTGGGCTCCGGGCTGTCATTACAAAGTCTGGAGGGGCTTGGTCAGCAGCTCTGATGACTTGGAGGGGAGAGGTTTTCTCTCTCCTTTCAGCAGCCCTTCAGCCTAACTGCTTGAAGTGTTGCAGCTTCTATTTAGATTAAAAGAGCTTACCTCATGATAAAAGCATTGTGAAAGGTGTTTGCTCACTGGGAAGCAAAACACAAGCTTTACATCTGCTTTCTTCACAACAATCAATTTACAGGCTCTTTCTCTGAGTGTCACGCATTGTGTAAGGCACCTTACAGGCATCTGTAAGACACCTTAGGCTCATGTGGGAAGTTCTGCATGAGTTATTTGCCTCTGCGGGAAACAAACATTGACCTATTTAATGTTGTTCTAGCTAAAAAGTGCCCAAGTCATCCAAGGAAACAGTAACTTAAATGTAACCCGTTTGTTTCTCTGCTAGATGGTGTTACCTGCTCTGCCTTTCCCGTTTCTTCATTCACTTGATCTTAATGGATCATCAGGGTGAACCTGACTTGCCCCACACCTGGTGAGTGTCTCACTCCTGTGGTCCGGCTGGGGATGAGGGTACCAGGCATCTGCAAGGCCTCCAGGGCCCCCTGCAAGGAGTGTCTGCTCCACATTAGTGCTGATGCCTTTTGGAGTGAATTGGTTCTCAGAAAAACTAGATGATCTTCAGGTCCTTTCCAACCCAAACCATTCTATGATTCAATGAAATAATAGAGCAGAAGCAGCTGTGTGTCAGAGATTCAGTGAGTTGTGTTCTCCTGTGTGGTTTTAGAGACCTTATCATATAAAAAAAGGTTTTCCCACTATTTTATCATATCAAAGTGTTTGTTTTCTCTCTGCTTTGATTAATTTAAAATGAATTGAAAGCTGTGTTGATGCTTAGGTTATCATGTTATCTGTTCTGCTGAGTGAAGGCAGACACAGGATGGAGTCAGCCAGCAGGCTGCTTTTCAGAGCCCCTTGTGAGCTCACATCTTGGTTGTGATATCATATCATTTGTCACTGCAGCTGTTTGCTTTATTGTGGTATTTCTGTTTCATTGCTAGAACCACAGATCCATCAGCTTCCTCTGGAGGGGAGGGAGCTCTCTGGGATGATGCTCCTTGCCTGGGAAATGGCATCACTTGATCCTCTTTTTGTGGGAGGGGTTTTTGGTCTGTATTGTTTCATTTTGTTCTTTTTTTATTCTCCCAACCCTACAGCAATGATGGAAATCTTTCAGCAAGAGGATGCAATGAAATTTATTTGCTGCAGTGGCCAAGCCCTACAGACATTTATCGTCTCTTATGCCTGTGACAGGTCTAGAACTGATTGGGACCTAAATACTGTCTGCCAGCTCCTGCAGGGATTGTCCTCAGAGATGTGATGCCAGCAGCATCACAGGAAGGAAGGTCCCTGAATCGTAGAATCATAGAATAGTTAGGGTTGGAAAGGACCCCAAGATCATCAAGTTCCAACCCCCCTGCCATGAGCAGGGACACCTCGCTCTAAACCATATCACCCAAGGCCTCGTCCAACCTGGCCTTGAACACTGCCAGGGATGGAGCATTCACAGCCTCCTTGGGCAACCCATTCTAGTGCCTCACCATCCTAACAGGAAAGAATTTCCTCCTTATATCCAATCTAAACTTCTCCTGTTTCAGTTTTAACCCATTACCCCTTGTCCTGTCACTACAGTCCCTAATGAAGAGTCCCTCCCCAGCATCCCTATAGGCCCCCTTCAGATACTGGAAGGCTGCTATGAATGTTGCAGAGTAGGTGAGTAGATACCTGTGTTGACATGCAACCTGCTTGAGAAGTGGTGGCCTGGGAGGCAGCCTGGTGGCTGAGGCCAAGTGCTTTCCAACCCAGGGCTTTAATTCTTTGCAACTGAGAGGGCTGCAGTTTGTGATCCTCAGCTCTAGATTTGGCTCAGCAACTGTAAAGGGATTATTTCCTGATCACCTGATGGCAGTGCTTGGTGCCACCGTACATCCCACCAGGTCTTCAGGGGCTCATTTACCTTTGCAGGGGACAGTAGGTCACAGACCAATGACAAAAAGCGGTGTTTATTCCTGGGTGGAATATTGAGCATAGAGAAGGATGATGTTTTGTTATGAAACTGTTTCCTGGATCTTTCCTCTTTTGGAAGCTTCTGTGGAAAACCAGCTCTTATCTGGGTAATGTCTGCTGCAAGTCTGAATTGTGTGAGTTGGAAGGGATGGTGCAAAGGAGCCCTCAGGAGAGCATAGTCTGACATGAAAGTGCACACTCTTTTTGGAATGAATCTAAAGGAAATGTGGGGTTTGGGGCCTGGCATAGCTCCTGATTGAATGTTTGTGTTGCCAGTGTTTTGCTGTGGTTTTGTGGTGTGAATTTCAATGACTTCTAGATCTGAATCAACTTTGTGTTGGACTAAATGAACCCTGCGTGTAATTTGGATGTTACACAAGTGTGTTTAATTATGTGTACTAAATTGTATCATTACTTGTATGTGCAACCCCTTCAAAACCTCGGAGCTGTTTGGATTCAGTGCCTGCTCCTTCAGCCATGTAAATCCATTTCCCTTTCCTCCCCACCATGCTCTTTTGATCAGGGAAAGGAACAAAGTCCAAACTCCAAGCGCGCTTGTCCCTGAAGTAAACAGAGGTATAAAGAACATCTTGACTTGGCATCTGGCGAGACCAGAGCAGCTCTGCTGGCGTGGGCTGGATCCCAACATCCCATCTATAGGAGTGACCAGCTCTCTCGCCTCAGCAGCCAAGGTACTCCTGGAATAAATCTTTTTAGAGACTCCCAGAGCTGGAGTTCACTTTGAAGCTGCAGTGTTCAAGAGCATCTGTTCTTTCTGCACCTTTCTTCCATAGATCTAATCCCAGACCTAATTAATTAACAGATTAATAGTCTCTGGCTGGCACTTTGTGCTATAGCAAAGGGTTCTTCTCTTGATTGTTTTAAGCATGCAGCACAGTGGTAGTTTATGTGAACCTCACTTTCTTGCTCTGCAGGGACAGGGGAGGTGACATTCCTTATTTTGCTTTTCATTCTCAGCTTCATGGACATCTCTTGCAGATCTTTTTTGCTCTTCTGGGCTCTTCCTCCTGCAGTCCCTGTTTCATCATTGCCCATGTTTGCATCATTTCAAATTCTATTTTGTCCTTTTGGAGCACAGGCTAATATGTACACAGATGTAGATACCTTGTAGGGATTATTACTTTGCTCTCTATTTCGTTCCTAATAATGCTTGCTGTGTTATAACTGCACTTTATAACTGCAGGCAGCACTGAGCTATACTTTTTGCATATGTAGCATAAACTTGATGTCTCTCTTGAGGGCTGATAGTTGATGGGGAGCTCACTGCTGTGATGGTCAGATATTGAGCTGGTTGCCCACTCTTCCTCCATTCAGTTCCCTTAAGGCTAAACTACTCTCCTGCTTGTCCCTTCACACATGTGAATCTGGGTAATGAATCTATTGCCATATTAATAGAAGGGAGAAAAGCAGTAAAGAGTGTTGTAGGTCTGTGTCTGTTTCTAGAGCAGGAATGAAGATTCTGAAAGGCTTCCAATTGTCCAGTTCCTGCTTGGTAAGCAGTATTACAGAATCATAGAATAGTTTGGGTTGGAAAGGACCTTCAGATCATCAATTTCCACTCCCCCTGCCATGGGCAAGGAACACCTCACACTAAACCATGTCACCCAAGGCTTTGTCCAACCTGGCCTTGAACACTGCCAGGGATGGAGCATTCACAACCTCCCTGGGCAACCCATTCCAGTGACTCACCACCCTAACAGTAAAGAACTTCCTCCTTATATCCAATCTAAACTTCCCCTGTTTCAGTTTGAACCCGTTACCCCTTGTCCTGTCACTGCAGTCCCTAATGAAGAGTCCCTCCCCAGCATCCCTATAGGCCCCCTTCAGATACTGGAAGGCTCCAGTCCCCTGATCATCCTCGTGGCCTCCTCTGGACTTGTTCCAACAGTTCCATGTCCCTTTTATGTTGAGGACACCAGAACTGCACACAGTGCTTCAGGTGAGGTCTCATGAGAGCAGAGCAGAGTATTGGGGAATAACAAAGCTGTGAGTTGTCAGGCTGGTACTGCCTGAAGTTATGTTTCCCTCTTAAACTCAGATCTCTTCTGTGTTGCAAAACTGGCAAGACTTCAGATAAAAAATGTTAAAAAGGATTATAGCAATGAGGAAAACACATGGTGCATCAATAAGCAAATGTCCTGAGGGACTGGCCAGCAGCATGCTGGCATCTGGATATGCCTTATGGAACAAAAACATGTCAGTGGAGGGACAGGTTCAGAAGGGTGAAAAGCAGTGTCAGAAGAACGGGTGTGAGTCTTCAGAGAGCCCCAGTTATAGCAAATGGGGTCAGGGAGAAAAAAGCCCTATGTCACCAGCACAAATCCTTTGATGTAAAAGGGTCAGCTGAAAACAACCAGAATTGTTTGGATAAATAGGTCAAAGTCATCTTTGTGTCAGCAAGAAAAGCTAAGAAGGGGAGTGGCTGAGGAATGAGGACGTCTTTGCTCGCAAGCCTGACCATCCACAGATAATGCACTATACCATTGTTGGTTTTACACCAGAGGTCCATCATAAGCCACTAAAGCACCAGGACATTGCACTGTGCTTCCCACCACCCAGGGATGGGCTTGTGAAAAGCTAACGCTCAGACCTCTTGTGCCTCTTGGCCTCAGAGTGGTGCAGCCTTTGTACTCTGTGATCCTGCTTGCTTC
This sequence comes from Neopsephotus bourkii, assembly GCF_033783945.1. Taxonomy (NCBI): domain Eukaryota; kingdom Metazoa; phylum Chordata; class Aves; order Psittaciformes; family Psittacidae; genus Neopsephotus; species Neopsephotus bourkii. The sequence goes on from NW_026902223.1 coordinate 8,705,867, forward strand.
ATGCTGATGGGCTCTGGCTGGTGCCTGCCAGAGGCTCCTGCAGGGCAAAGGTGTCCTGTGGAAGCCCCCACTGCCCAGCATCAGCTTGGATTCGGCATCATGTTCCCAAATGAAACACATGCTTTCTGTAGCTCCTGCATGTGATGCTTCAACCAGGTTCAAAATACACTCAAGTCAGTCATGGGAATGAAATCTCATTTTATTGAATTGATTACATTCAGTTTTAGTTGTGGAGAGAAGGGTTTTATCCACACTGTATACAAAATCAAACTCTTCTGACGTTTGTTTCCTTTTGCCATAGAAAAGTTGAACACCCCTTTAGGGCAGATGGGTATTGACTGGCTCTCATAGGCACCAGTGCTTGGGAGCCTGCGCTGAAAACAGAAAGTCAAAATGCCTTTTTTAGGATCTTTTCCCCTACAGTTAATCAAGGCAGAAGGATATACTTCAAGAATAAAATGTTCTGTAGGGATCTTTACTGTCCCTTTGAGTCGAGACTCTCTTGACATTTGGTATAAGCCAGCAGTTAAAGACCAGGAAACACGTTCCGCTCATTGCTTGCTCCCTTATAAACAATGTCCTATAAAGGACAGTTTTTATTGCTAAAAAGCAATAAAAGAATAAACCAGAGTATCTGTCCTGACATCTGTGTGAGACTGTTGATCTTCCCTGTAGGAAGCATAAACAAATGTTACTAGATGTCACATAAAGCTGATGATATGGGACGTCCTCAGCCTGTGGTCTTGAAACAAGATGGGATAAACAGAATCCTGAAATCTTACAAACTTCTATTTACATGATGCATCCAGTAATTTTACTGACAAGTTTATGGTTAAATAGGCAATGGATTCCCCTCACTGGGTGGGAAGATGGCATTGTGGAAACTCCTTAAAGGATCCCATGGCAGGTGCTAGCTGGGAACTCACCTCACTTTGGATGTTCTCTGGTATGCCTGTCCAAGGGGCAGAGGAGGCTATGTAGGTACCTCACTCACACTCTGCCTTGTGTTTGTGGGTACAGTCCTGTGTCTTGTTGGAAAAGGAGACCTGTTCTGATGCTCCAGCAACAATGTTGGCATCTATATAGCCATTGCATCACGAGCTGGAGTTGCTCCACACCTATTCGGTCCAGGTGGGAGAGCAGGGGTTGAGCACAGCCCAGAGCACACCAGAGAAGGAAGCACAAAGGGACTCTTCTAAGAAGTCTTTCTGTCTGAAGTAGTGGACCCACATCTTTGATGCAGGCAGTGTCTTTGGGTACTGTATTGGAGTGAATGTGCAAGTCACTGGCAGTGTCAGGGATGTTCCCCACCTGATTCCCCACCTGCAACATCCATCAAGGGGCATGGGTGGCAGTAGGATTGACAACTTCTGTCTGTCAATGTGCAGTTGTCTCCTCAGTAATAATAAAGTCACAGGTCTGTGATTAAACATCCCTTTTAAAGAGAAGAAAAAAGGGTTAAAACCCTCCAGGTTCCTGGTACCAATGCAGTCTGTATAGCAGGGGAGCAGAAAACAGGCCCAGTGGTGTCAAAAGATCACCTGTATGTCTATATTGTTAAACCCTATGTATATTTATCCTCTGGAACATAGAAAAGAAAAGGGAAACCTTAAGTGGTTCTTCATTTGCTGGAAGCAGTGACGTATCTCAGGGAAGCATGAGAGTTCCTTGGATCACTGGACTCCAGGGTGAGTCGGGAGATCAAGAAAGTAGCGCAACATCCCCGGTCTTCAGTGCCAAAGCTGAAATAATCCTCCTGAGAGTCAAGTGCACATCACAATTAAAGCCAGCTCTTATAAACGGCCTAATTGAGAGCAGTAGTGTCAGATGTGAAGCATGAGTCACACAGGGAAAAGTTCAGGAGGATGTAGACTGTCCTCAGTTCATGTTTTCTGGCAGCGACTGAGGAAGCAGTGTTCTGTCCAGGGGTCTCTGGAGAAATATCTCAGGGCAGAACAAGACATCAGGAGGTGACAGCCCCCTAAAACCACATTTCCTCCCCTGCCCCCCCCAATGGCTGTATTTCAAAGGGCAAATCTTAATCCCTGGTCAGAGCCAGTGGATCTGGAAGGTATGGCTTGTTCTTTTGTCTCAGCCATAGCAAAGTGTTTTGCTATGCACTTTTCACTGTGACTAGTTTAATTTCATTTTCCCCTATACTGACCGACCTGTGTGTCCTCTCCTCTGGTTTTGCCTAGGAGTGTAGGTGGTAGCACGCAAACAGTCTGTTCCAGCCTTGTGAGATCTTACAGACTTTCCCTTTGCTGTCTCTCATCCAGTGATTGCCTTCTATTGCCCCTGCTTAACTTTGAAGACACCAATTCCCACTGGCACGTTTGGTTGGTGCTGCTGGATAAAATGCTTGGCTTTTTGCTCCTGCACAGTAATACACCTACAAGGAAGGATGAGACTGAAAACTCTCAGTTTCTGTGTTGAATTGTGTTGTCATTTAACTTCTTACTTTCCTATTGAGTTCCTTTGACTTGCAAGTTGTTGCCTAAGCTGGCCTGGACTAGCACCGAAACTCTGGGGCATAAAATGCTGTATGTGGTCATGGGATGGTTTCCCTGGCTTTGCTTTTTAAGGAGTGCTCCCTACCCTTATATAAGGAGCAATTTAGTCCCCAGTGTGGTAGTATCAGATGTACCTGGGAAAGGTTTTCCCTGCAGTGTTTGTCACCATTTGGATTTTGTTATTCTCTGGTCAACATCTAGATTTGAACTCCTCAGAGGGGACAGGAGCTTCTCTGAGATGGCAAGGAATTTGTCAGCTAGGTCATTGCCTTGTAAATACTCAGTTGTGCTCTTTGCTTTAGAGCAGTACCACAAGTGTTTGTGTAAGCAGACTTGCTTTGCAATTCCATCATTGTAGCTTTAAGACAGAAATGTCCAAAGCCTGGAATCTGTGTTCTGTAGTTGGAGACACAAATGCAAACAAGTTGTTTGGCTTCTAGAAACAAGGTGGCTGAGTAGGCTATGAAGTACTTGTCAGACTCAGACCTAGAAGCAAGTCATGGCACGCAATAACTATCTTGGGGGCATGTTTCTCGAGCTCCAATCTGAAGCCTGGAGGCTGGAGGTTTTTGCTCTTTCACAGAGTATGGGAAGGGTGAGTTGCTCCAGATCATGTTGTGTGACTATCAAGGAGGTGGGATGTGCTATTTAGTGGTCTTGGGTTTTAAGCTTGCAGGCTATCACACAGTGTATATTTGCTTATGGAAACATGTTCATATTTTGAGCCTATGCATTTTCCAGGCCACCAACCCACACTGTCTGACAAGTATTCCCAAAGGAATTTATAGCTGGTTATTTTCACCCTTTGTTCAGGCTGAAGAATACGAAACCAAGACATGTGGCCAAGGCTGGCGTTGCCAAGGCTGGGGTGTAGCAGAGCTGTTGCTGCAGTTCATCCTCCCTGGCATGCTCTTTGTCTGTGTTTGCTGGGCCTTTGGCAGGGCAGGCTGATGTGAGACAAGGAGTGATTTTAGGTGGCAGAATGGAAATGAATCCTATTGCGCTGGGGTTCAAGGGATTGCACCAAATTACAAGTTGGAATTATCAGTCATTGAGAGCTGCCTTCTGTGTTCCCATCCTGTCTCAAAGCTTTCATTTTGGAAAACCAGAATCACTTGCTCATTGCTTAATGCAAGTCCCTTTCTCCCACAGACTGCTCTTGACTCCTGTTGGAAGTGCTTTTAGTTTAGGTCCAAAATGCATGAGCCCAGCTTTCCTAGGGAATGGAAAATGATCTCTCCACTGTTCTTGTATGCCATAATCATGTCAGCAGTTCTTATGAGCTAGTGTAGCTCGTGGCAGCAGTACACTTGTATTCAGATCCCTCCTTGTGCATGGTAGGTGGGATTGGCTGCATGTATCACATCCAGTTGTGGGGCAGTAGTAAAGCAAAGAGAACAGCACATGCACTTAATTAAACCTTGTCTGTACCATTCAGAATACATTAAATAGATGGAGGAGGATGGGGCTGGTTGAAAATATTCTTCAGTAGTGACTTCTCAAGAAGTGCTCGAATAGGGCTGTTGAGCTCTCATAGGTTACAAGTAAAAGCAGAGAGGTTAAATTTTCCTCTTGGCAGGTGAAGGAAGAATGGGCTTATGGAAGTCATGCCATCCTGAGCAGGAACAAGGCTGGGTGTGGAAATAACCTCCTGGAATGGACTGGGCATTGGTGCAGCCTGCAGCCTCGCCAGGGAGTGAGTCTGGAAGGCTGAGATGCTTTCAGCTTCTGCAGCAACACCTGATGGTGGTCCTGGGCACAGGCAGAAGGAGCTTCTCTCCCTGCACCCGGGCTGTGGCAACAACCCAACTCGTAAAGCACTGCAGCCTTGGAAGTAAAGCTGAGCATGAGCCAAGTCCTCGTGTTGAAAGAGAAAGCAAATATTGCAAAGTGTTGAAAGGAAAAGTGTCCAGGGAAAGGAAGGGGAGATTCGGTTTTCTTTTTATTGATGTGCTCCTTGTCCCAGTGAATTGGAGCTGCCGTTGGCTGAGCTGTGACCCTGCTGTGGCACATAGTTCTCTGTTACCTGCAGTTCACTGTGATCCTGCCTGCCAGCGTGGCTGCAAGAAAGACATGTTGTTGGTTCCAGCTCTGACCTTGGACTGATCTGCACTTTCTACCTCCAGGGCAAGGTGCTGGCACTGTGTGTGTGTGGCAGTGGCCAGGTCAGTCAGGCTGTAACTCCATCTGCCAGTCTGTCTGAATGCACTGCAAAGAAGCAGGCTGGCTTCTTTGTATTCTGGTGCGTAAATCCTGGCAGACTTGCTGGCTTTGGAGCAAATCACAGAAACACAGAATCATTTAGGTTGGAAAAGACCTTTAAGCTCATCCAGTCCAACCTTTACCTGAGCACTGCCAATGCCATCATTAAACCACATCATGAAGTGCCTCTTCTACACTGTGTGTGAACACCTGCAGGGATGGTGACTCCACTACTGCCCTGGGCAGCCTGTCCCAGTGCCTGAGCACCCTCTCGGGGAAGAAATTGTTCCTAATATCAAGTCTAAACCTCCCTGGTGCAGCTTGAGGCCGTTACCTTGTGTCCTATCACTCTTTGCTTGGGAGTAACGTTCATGTAGGTTATGTATGCACTAACTTCTGCTCATTTGCTAAATGCCTGAAGTCATTAAGTAAAAGCTAGGAAGTAAGATGTGACTGTAGATGTTTAAGCTTCCTCTTTTGTGCACACACTGGTGGACCTGGACACTTTCCTGGTTATGTGTGAGGCTTGCCAAACACAGGAATGTTAGAGTAATATCTCTGTGTATACATATATATATATATACCACAAAGGTGTATATATATATCTATATATATACCACAAAGGTATATATATTGGGAAGTGTGGGACCTGAGCATGATGTAAATGGTATAGAATAAGGAATGGATACTGCCCTTGTTTCAGCTGGGATAAAGGTCCTTTTCTTCCTAGCAGCTCTACAGTGCTGTGTTTTGGCATTTGTCTGAGAACAATGCTGGTAACACACTGATGTTTTAGTTGTTGTTCAGTTGTGCTTACCCCGATCAAGGACTTTTCAGTCTCATGCTCTGCCAGTCAGGAGGGGCACAGGAAGCAGGGAGGAAGCAGAGTCAAGAGCCAGGACACCTGACCCAAAGTAGCCAAAGGGGTATTCCATACCACAGCACATCATTCCTAGTATAGAAACTGGGGAGAATCACCTGGAAGACCCAGATGGCTTCTTGGATTGGGCTAGGTGTCTGTCAGCAGGTTGTGAGCAATTGCATTGTCATCAATTGTGTTTTCTGATCTTTCATTTCTCACTTCATGACACTATATTGACTGTCATAAACAGTCATGGGTCTCACTTTACTCTTTGAGCCATAAATTCTTTTGGGTGCTATTTGCTTAATTTCTTGTTGTGGTTTAAGCCCAGGCGGTAACTGAGAACCACGCAGCCGCTCACTGACCCCAGTTTCTTCCTCCCCATGCTCCAGGAGGGATGGGGAAGAGAATGGAAAGAATGTAACTCCCATGGGCTGAGATAAGAGCAGTTCAGTAACTAAGGTATAACACAAACCACTGCTGCTACCACCAATAATAATAATGATAAGGGAAGTAACAAGGGGAGAGAACACAACTGCTCACCACCCGCCGACCGATACCCAGCCTGACCCAAGCAGTGATTGATCCCTTCCGGGTAACTGCCCCCAGTTTCTATAGTGGGCATGATGTGCTGTGGTGTGGAATACCCCTTTGGCTACTTTTGGTCAGGTGTCCTGGCTCTGCTTCCTCCCAGCTTCCCCTCCTCGCTGGCAGAGCATGAGACTCAGAAAGTCCTTAATCGGAGTAATAAGCATTACTGAGCAACAACTACAAACATCGGAGTGTTATCAGTGCTGTTCTCAGGGTAAAGTCTAAAACACAGCACTGCACTGGCTACTCAAGAGGAAAAACGTGACTGCTATGTCTGAAGCCAGGACATTCCTTTAACAGTTGGACTTGATGATCTTCAGGGTCTTTTCCAACCTAGTTGATTTTATGAGTCTAATGATTCTTGATGTACCAGATTAGCAGGAAAGTCCCTCACAAACATGATAATGAATGGAGGTTTTGTAGGCAAGTGTTTTGGAAACTAAAGCCAGGGGCAAAGCATACTGAGACCAGTGATGTAATGGGAAAATGACTGCTAATGCTAAGACTTGGGATAGATCCCTGGGCTTTATTATTCCTAGTTTCCTGAGACAAAAAGGAATGGAAGCCCCAAAACCTGTGGACATGCATACACCTGAGAAAAACTCTGGGTTCTTATCTGTTCATAGTGTTTGATTTTCACCTCCTGTGTTTTGGTTCTTTTTTCATGTTGAGTTTCTCGGTAAAGATCTGGCTCAAGGTAATGTTAGTATTCTGGGGTGATATATCTGGATTGAAGGAAAGAGGTTTTGTGGTATCAGGGTGGCCATAGGAGAAAGTTCATGTTGGAGGTTCTCTCTTTTGGAAGACAAAATGAAGCCTCATTCAGGAGTAGAGTTGCTATGATTACAGCAGCATAAATACAGTCCAACAAGGACCGTGATGGTAGCAACATCAGCAAAGCAGAATACAGCTGTCTGTCCTTCACCCATCAAGATGAGTTGTCTGTAAGTTGGTTGGGTGTTGAGGACAAAATTGTGTAAGGAACTTGAAAACTTTGCCTTGAACAGAAATCAGTGCCTGTGCAGGGAGTAGGCTGGTGGTCAGCTGTTAAGAGTTGCTTAGGAGGTTTTACAGCTGGTTTAGCAGATACATGGCATATGGTTTGTGATCTTATTTACAGAAGGCCTCTTGTCATCTATTGCAAAACAGGAAGGTTCTTCAGCCCACAAAGGAAAATAAACTCCTAAAGCATGTTTCTGGGTAAGAGAAAGGGAAATTCCTAACTGAAGGCTTCAGTTAATATTGTTTCTATTTATCAGGTACTTAATTTATAGTTTAAGGTTGCAGTGCAAGCTTTATCTGTATAAAGGAAAATAAACTTCTCAAAACAGATCTTGGAAAGTGAGGTTCTTTGCCCGTTCCTGGAAATTTTAGGCTAGGCAGGATAGGTTTCCCCCAGATTTATGTTCCATGCTTGTAGAAAGCAGGTGTTTAAGGAATTGGGTATCACTAACAGGGAACACTGATAATGAAAGACCACGCAAAAACAGGGTCTGAGGAGCTCAATACTGTGGCCTTTAGGAAGAGGCTTATCTGAAACACCTCCTGTGTGTGTGTGTGTTGGTAAACTTTGTACTTGGAGAGCAAAATAGAGAGTTTGAATCCAGTTCTCACAGCATTGACAGCTTGCACTAAAGCACAGCTGCTATTTAGGTGGGTTTGAGTGAAGGGTTTGGGCCTGTTAGCAATTCCTCAAACCATTTAGTCCTCCGGAGGTCCAAAAAACCTCAGTGTGCATCTTTGCTGTGATGTTCCTTAGCTACAACTTGTTCCCTCGTGCTATTTGCGTCACCCATTAAAAGATGTTGAAACAGTGCTGGCCAGTGTTTTTCTCAGTGGCTCATTTGGTAAAGAGGGGGACTTTGGAAATAGCTATTACTGGTTCCCTAAGGAAAAACAAGAATTGGTTCTTCATTAGTAAGTAAATAGGTCTCTTCTGAGGGCCTCACAGCTGAGGGGTGCTGAGGGACTGCTCTTCCACAGAGCAGCCAAAGGATTGAGAGAGCTCCAAAGTGCTCTTGGTGTCACACTGGTTTCCATAAGGTCCTGTCTGAGATGGCAGCGCAATGTGACAGTGCACATGGCTGTGGACTCACTCTTGAAACATAAGGGGGTTTTAGCTCAGAAGCAGGGAGCTGCAACTGCATTTCTTTTGCCCTTGTTTCTGTCTGTTGAGAGCACTTGCACCTGGAGACAGGATCATCAGGCTGACATACCAGAGAAAGGGTGGGTATGGATTCAGGGGTGGGGAAAAGGCTGTGTTTCCTAAGGGTGGGACTGTGTGCTGTGGTACATGGGGCCGAGGCTGTGTATGGCAACAGCAGCAGCCAAGGTACAGGTCACTGTGTAGGTCTCCCCACCCCAGGTGAAGTTGTTGAGTCAGAGAGGTGTTTTGTTCCTTATCTGTGTGTTAATGTACAGCTGGTGTCATGCACTCAGGGGGGGCATCACGTACTTCTTTCAGTTTCCTTATTGACTTGAAGACTGCCCTGCCAAACCACTTTTTTCTCTATAATGGCAGTTTATGTTTTCCAGGAGGAATCCAGGGTCATTTCAGATGGCAGCTGCAATGTGTGGTGGGTCAGCTTGAGGGGAGCTGAGCAACTCAACCCAGAAGCCAGGGAGTGTTAAGAAACATCTGTTGCCAGAGGTCTTAAGAGAGCTCTAGCCATATCTCATGTAATCCTGCCCGTGGTAAATTCTAGTGCCTTCCCTGTAGAGGTGTGTTCTGAGCATGGATTGAGCAGAGGAGAGCTGATAGCCCCATTTTGGAGGGGCAAAGAGGGGGTTATGCAGTCTATCCCAGTAGAATGTAGGGTGGAGCAGCCCCTCCACTGCTTTGCACTGCTCCAACCACTTCCCAACTGCGGGGCTCAGTTTCTCAGAACTTACTTGGACAGGAAGCATTTTTGAGCAAGTGCAGAAGCGAAAGCTCTGTTCTGCATTCCAGGCTTAGAAGGAACAAAGAAGTGAAGGTTTGATTGTTCATTATGAAAACCTCTTTCTGTCCAGGTAGGTCTGTCTATGTGGGTATTGGGAACACAGAGACAAGAATGAGTCTCACTGCAGCTTCTCCTCAGTAGCAGGTTGCTGAATGCGGTTTTGGTCTGTCTCTGGACTGTTCCCTGGTCTCAAAAGGGCGGTCCCCACTTTTTATCTACTGAGAGGTGCTGTTTGCCCTTGTATTGGGTTTGTGTGGCAAGATTTTGATAGCTGGGGGTCTACAGAGATGGCTTCATTGAGAAGCCACCAGAAGCTTTCCCTGTGTCTGCTGCAGCCAATGCCAACCCAGTCCAAGACTGTCCCACTGCTGGCCAAGGCTGAGCCCACCAGTGGCAGTGATAGCTCCTCTGGGATAACATAGTTCCAAAGGGGAAAAAATCCCCATGATATGGTAAGTTCAGCCAGAGAGAGGAGTGAGAAAATGAGAGGCTGTGGAGTCTCCTTCCCTGGAGATATTCAAGAGCTGTCTGGACACTATCCTGAGCAGTGTGCTCTAGGTGACCCTGTTTGAGCAGGGAGGTTGCACTAGATGCCCTCAGGTGGTCCCTTTCAACCTCAACTATTGTGTGAAATAAGGCACTGTTTGAAGAAGCCACCCATCAGCCTTATAGTCCCCACAAAGAAGATAAGCAGACCACAACATATGTGAAATACTGCAGAACAGCTCCTGGAAGCCTTCATTCCACGGTCAGAACTCATAAATAACATTTTCTCTATTAAAGAGCAAATGTAAAAGTGGCTTGTTTAGGTTAATGCTACAGGTATTCACTTTTCAAAGTGCTTTGCCAAGGCTAATGAGCATTATTTTCCTTGTGTTGCAGATGAGTCTGGGAATTAGAGAGGTTTCTTTGGCTGTTGCAGTGCATGGAGAGAGGCAGATTTACTCCTCAGGTGCCCATAAGCAGGCTCCTGGAGGGTTTTCTGTGGGGTATGGTTTTTCCCATGCTCTCCAGCTGCAGAGTCCCACGCAGCAGCGCACCCTGACCTTGTTTGTGTTGTGCCGCTGCCGTCCTGCGCTCCGGGAGAAATGAAAGTGAAAATCCAGTGGTGTTTTAAAGAAGGGAGAAGCCGGTCGGGTGCCTTTTTCTTTGGGATCCAAGGGGCTTCTGCATCTCCTGTGCAGGGCTCTGCCAAAGGAGCTGAATGAACCGGGAGCTGGAAAGGCTGCTCAGGCAGGGAAAGGAAGAGGCACCAAGGCTTCCTTAGCTCCAGACCACTTTTGAGGTATTTGTACTGCCTTCTCCTTTAAGGGGTCCTGTCTTCTAGCCAGTCCTTTGTCTTACAAAATGTTGTTTCCTCTTTTGAAGTCGGCAGTTAAAGCAGGCTCTGGGGCAGGAGGGAACTGATCAGTGTGTTTCACGTTTTCACCGTAAAGAGGAATGTGTTATTTGTGTGCAGGATCTGGCTAAATATAAAATGCCCCATTTTATGGCCCTACCTGCACTTTCATGCAGTGCTGCCCTGCTCTCACACTGCGCGTCTGAATGCAAAACCCCAAGAGCTTCATTCAGTGGTGCGCTTTTATGTAAGAGTGAGTGGCACAGAAGGAACGGAATAAATCTCTTTGAGCATTTTCATCTTCATGTAATCACCGATAATGTTTCCTTCATCAAATTAACCTGTATTTTCTCATCTTGCTGTGTTTTGTTAGTATCTCCTTGTCCAAAATTGCCTGTCATATTGGCAAAGAAAGGGTAATTTGCCAGGAGCATTGCAGTAGAAACCTTTGCAACTCTCCCCTCTCCCTGCTTTCAGTGAGAAGCTGCTGCCCAAGCTGGAGCAGGCTGCGCATTGTTTTCCCTGTGGTTACTGGTCCCCTCCCCAAAGGGAGCTGTGGAAACCCTGGTGGCTCTGGTTCAGAACAAATCTCAGCAGAGAACCAAACCACAAAGTGTCACTCAGTGACAATACTGGGTTTAAAAAGTGAGAAATACAACCAGTGAAACTGTTCATTCTGTTCGCCTTAATGTGCTGCAAGCAGAACACAAACTGTTAGTAGTGTTTTCTACTAGCTATTGTGGAAAACCTGGTTAAGAGCAGTTGCTGGGAAGGTGTGTACTTACTCTCAGGATTATTGCTGGGATAGCTCAGCTTAAGCACAGAGTCCTGCTGATTGCTTTCTGCACCAGCTCCTTGGAACTGTGAAAACAAATTGCCCCCAGTCTCACCCTGAAGATCACTGTTTTGCCCCTTTTCGTGTTCTCATCCCTGTTGTGTTTTGCTTTGGTTGGTTGGGTTTTGTTACAAAAGCTTGTTGGGAGTTCAGCAGATTTAGCAGCACAACAAGGTGAAACCAGTAATGAAAGTAAGGCAAAAAGTAGCTCTTATGTAAACACTGCTCCTTTTCTAGGAAAGAACTTGAATGGAAAAGAACATCTGTGGGATCCACTGAAGTTCCCTGATTTTTGATCTGTTGTTTCCTTACTTCCTTCAGTACTATTGTTGTTGTCAAGCTGTTGAAACTTGCCTCCTCACACTCCCTTTGTGGCTGTGTTCCTCCCTTCGCATCTGTTTCTGGGAATCGGGGTGGGACTCTCAGCAGCTTGAGACTAGCACAGGTATTAGGGATGAGCGATTTTCACTGCTGCTCTGCTGGAGACTTCATGTGTAATTAGAAATTAGTGCCTGAATACTTTGAAACTTCCTCAAGGTGCTTCTCAGGTAGTGACATACAAAAACAGTTGGTTTAATGAAGGCTTCTAACGGAAAGCTTTGGGGGCAGAGCACTTTGAGTTTCCTAGAGCCAGTGAGGAAAGTTGAGTGAATTTTCCAGATTTCTTTTTTACTCTTTTGGATAAGTGAAACTTGTGTTTTCCTGAAACCTGCTTCACTAATTCATGGCAGTTTCATTGAAATGATTGAGGACTCATTGCTGACTAAATCCAAGGTGGTTTGTTTTGGTTGGTTTTTGGTTTTGTTTTTTTATTTTATTTTATTTTAAGAAATAGTGTTTGCTCCTTTAATTTGAGCAGATATTTTCCATATCTTTTAAATTTAAAAGTAGAATGCAATTTGACAATAAATATTTCATCTTAGGGCAAGCAAAACATTCAGCACCAAACATAGAATCATAGAATAGTTAGGGTTGGAAAGGACCTTAAGATCATCCAGTTCCAACCCCCTGCCACAGGCAGGGACACCTCACACTAAACCAGGGCACCCAAGGCTCTGTCCAGCCTAGCCTTGAACACTGCCAGGGATGGAGCATTCACAACCCCCCTGGGCAACCCATTCCAGTGCCTCACCACCCTCACAGTAAAGAACTTCCTCCTTATATCCAATTTAAACTTCCCCTGTTTCAGTTTGAACCCGTTACCCCTTGTCCTGTCGCTACAGTCCCTAATGAAGAGTCCCTCCCCAGCATCCCTATAGGCCCCCTTCAGATACTGGGAGGCTGCTCTGAGGTTTCCACGCAGCCTTCTCTTCTCCAGGCTGAACAGCCCCAACTTTCTCAGCCTGTCTTCATACAGGAGGTGCTCCAGCCCCTGATCATCTTCCTTATCTAATTGTTTTGTGTTTTGAAAGTGACAGCAAGTCAAGACGTTATTTGTTGCATGTATTTACTGAGTGATGTGTGCAAAGCCTCTGCCCGGAGGAGCCTGGAGGGCCTGGACATGGAGCCTCCTGCCCAGCAGGCTCAGGAGGATTTACGTTTCCCTGCAGAAACACCTTTCCCTGCAGTTGTCTTCTGCTGTGTTTGACCCAGAGATAGAAAGGATTGCAAGCTTGGCATTGCCAAAACCCATCTCAGTGTTGTAGCAGATAAGCAGCATGAGCACTTCTTTGCCTGCATTCCAGTTCTCTTGGCTAGTAGAAGCTTTACAGCGCTTGGAAATTGTTTTCTAGAAAGGTAATAAGGACAGATAAGAATGCTGAATACTGCATTTTATGTCCAAATAGGGAGACAACTGAGGGAGGAGCCTGGTGAGGCTGCCATGGGATCCTGGAGGATGTAAGAGAGCATCCAACGCTGCTGGTGATGAAGACCCACGGCAGGCTGATGGATTTAGCCCACTTCATGCAGTTGTGTTTCCTGCTTCTAACCATTGCATCTTCCTGTCCAAGTGAGTCTCCTTGTTTTACCTCTGTGCTTTTCACTGTTCGTTAGTAGATAAAAGCTCTTGAACTGTTATTAGAAAGCTCAGTTATGTCCAGTTAAAAATAAAACCACAAAACCAATAAGGGGAGAAAAGGAAAGGTGAAGGCTGATTCATTTGACCTGTCACAATCACCTAACTTGGAGGGGTGACTTTCTGCTTCTGTCTGAAGTCAGATGAGGTGAGTCCTCTCTCAAAGAACTCTCATTCAGACTCTTGCTCAGGAGAGTCTGAATGAGTAAACCCCTTTTTCAGCTCTCAACACCCAGTGCTAGCGTATTCCAGCACTTCAGCCATGCTGCTGGTGCTGTTTGGCTTAGCTGTGAAACTGCTGCCTGCAGGAACACTGAGCCAAACCTGTGGCAGTGACGTGGGACGCTGCACGTAGTCTGGCAGCTCAGCTGTGAGCTTCCTTTGTCATAGCATCTGGATGTCTGCTGGAGGTATCCCTGATAAGATTGTGCCAAGGAGTTTTGGAAGGAAAGAAAATAAGAACAGTGAGTCATCTGAGCCTGTCTGGGCATAGGACTTCCGTGTTCAGCAGGAGAAATGTCTTTGAGCTCACTTCCCAAGCTTCCACCAGTGGCAGCAGTGGAGGAATTATGTCATGCTTCTACCCCCAAAAGTACTCTGTGGTCTGGGCCCAGTACCCTGAGAATTGTCCATTGGCAGACAGCGTCCCTTAAGCCATGACTGGATTTGCCCATCCATTGTCTAACACTAAAATTCTGGGGAGAAAACTGGTAGAAAAGAATTTTTCTTTGGTTTCTCCTGTAGGTATTGCCGTGGCCAGTGATGACCCTGCAAAGGGGACACAAGACTCTTCCTTTGGCAAAACAAACGTGGCAGTCTATCACTGTGAGAGCAATGTATGCGAATCGAGCAATGACAAAGACTGTGCAAAAATCGGTGAAACACAAAATGAGAGATTTTCAAATGAAGTAATTCAGTTGGTGACCAGTGACACACACATCACCATGTGCTTTCATCAAGGAAATAAAATTCCTGAAGGAATTTATGCAGTCTTCTGGGAGAAAGACATGGGAGCAGGACACTCATGTGGCATCCTGAATTACAAAGGTATGCTCTGCTGGGAACCTGGCTGTGAACGGATGGAGGACATGTTCTGGTTGTGAAACTGAACTGTTGTACATTTGAGCAGACAGCAAGCACAGGAGTAAACAAATTCCGACAATGGATTCCTTTCGTGATAAAGTCGTTGAGTCGTTCACAAAAATGAATTCAGTTCTCTCAGGTCAAACAGTGCTTTATAGGAGCAGTTCCGAGAGATGCGGGTCAGGGAGGACGCTGGAGGAAGCTGTTCCTCCCGTAAGGAGAAAAGGCAAAAGGTGCAATTATGAATAGTTCCCCTAGATGGCCCCCGCAGTACAGAGCTGCCCGCGGTGCGCAGTACGCGTACCGGATTGTTTGCCTGACCAGCGATTCAACCACGCTGTAAACCAGTATCGCAATGAACCTTCCCTTAAATTCACATACTGAACTTGATGTGCTGCGGCATGGGATATCCCTTTGGCTAGTTTGGGGCAGGTGTCCTTGGCTCTGCTCCCTCCCTGTTTCTTGTGTCCCTCCTCATTGTCAGAGCATGAGAGACTGAAAAGTCCTTGATGAGAGTAAGTGCTACTGAGCCACAGCTGAGCATTGGTGTGTAATCAGCGTTGTTCTCAGACTAAAGCCAAAGTACAGCACTGTACAGCTGCTAGAAAGAAAATTAACTCTCCCAGCCAAAACCAGCACAGTAGGAAGGAGTTTCCAAGGATCTCTTAGAAGAGGAGTAAGTTGTACAGTAGCCCAGTGGGGACAGGCTAGGTGAGAGATGCACTCCGGGGTCTGAGATTTACCCAGCTGCTGGTCTTGCTTCTTCCTCTTTTTTGGTTCCTGTGGGTAAATGGGGGTTGCAAAGTTTTGTCATCATTTGAATGGATTTTAATTGCAGAAAGGTAATGGTAAGCTTTCAACAAATATTTTATTGTTTTTATTATATGTGAAAACTTTTTTGCTTTCTTCAAATTTGAAGATTTCCGTTATTGGCTGCCAGAGCAATTCAGCAGCTTAAGGGAAAGGAAAAGCTAAATGTTGGTTTGAACAGTTGGTGAATTAAACATGGTTGCAACAATCTCCAGCTTCTTGTGGTAAATGGAGGGCCCGTGTTCTAGCCTTTCTAACCCTCAGTGGAAGAGCTTATAAATGATCCATATTTATAATTAAAACTTCTTCTGTCTTTCAGCTTTCTTGGAAAATGGGTGGAGTAACATCATTACAGAGCAGGTTAGAATTTGCTGTGAAACAAGCACAAACCTCTCAGTGCCCAACCATACCTTGAGGTGCTACACTGAAGTGTTGGATGAGGAGCCCAGAAAATCAACAGCCAACATTGCTGGTGAGGGAAATCAAGGTAATTGCTGCATGTATGTGTTTGCCTTTTGCTTTGAGAGAGTTTTGCCTGGACAGATGTGAACAGAGTTTCACATGGGTGGCATGGGGAGAGGTACTGTACCTTCATACCTTGGACCCACACGTGCTGTAGCCATCCAAACTCAAAGACTTTCCATTAGGCCCTGTAGGTGCCCAGTCCTGGACTTACGTATCCATAGCTACAGGTTTCTGTGACTGTAGTGGTATAGATGTAGATACAGGGATGCTGAGGGATCATGATGGCTGTGCAACAAGTTTCTGAGAATTCCACTTAACAATGAGTGATAAATGAGACTTCACCTCTAGAGTAAGAGGACATTTGTCACATACAGGTATTTAGATAGCCAAATTTCTTTCATTGTAGAAATCCCTGGCACCTTCCTTAGGTCATGGACAAACAGGGCATCTTTTCTTGAGACCAGTAAACACTATTTAGTCTCTTCTGGAGACAGCCCTTAGTAGGGGTATGGCTCTTCTTCACTCTTTGCTCTGATGTTTGTTTGGTGAGGGTTTTTTGGTTTTGGCTTGAGGTTTGTTTCTGTTTTTGTCATTTTTGAATATTTGCTGGATGAGTCTATGATTTCTCTTCCAAATTGGACCCGTATTAAAGCAAGCTTTCTAGATATTTGTATGTTTATATTCCCATGCATTGAAGTACTTTAAAATTGGTCAAAATGGATTTCCCATGTGGCCTTTTAACCCATCACTAAGGATGGGTCTTGTCCCTTTTTGTTTTGGTTATTTCAGACGAGATGGAGGTTCAAAGGTACCTGTTGTGGTGGGGAGTCAAGAATTAGCTTCAAATGTTCATAGCCATTATTTTGTTACAGGCATCTTCATTGATGTGAGATGATATTAAAATACCCTAAGCCAGAGGCTGTTTGTTCTCTCATTCATCAGTTCCTTTTCTCATAGTCAGCTTTTGTAGAAGCACCAGCCCGTTCTCCCTAGGTTCTGCTTCTGAGGCAGGCTTATTTCTTGGCACGCCTGTTTGATTCACATGGACTTTATTTTCTTCTGCTCTCCAGATAATCCTCAGTATTTGGCCAGTGAAAAGAGCAACGTTGGCATCATCACTACAATAACGATCCTTGTGCTTTGTGCAGCAGCAGCTCTGGCAGTATCTTGTGTGCTACAGAAAAGAAACGGTATGGTCTAACGAAATGTGATGCTTCCTCTGGGTAAGATGCCTTGCAAGCAGCGCTGGTAGTGGAAGAAGCATACAGGGTTTTCTTTCTGGGTCTCATTTCCATAACAAGTTGTTAAATTAGATTCATTGTGAAGGGGAGGCTGGGCTGGCAGCTGGTAGGAATTCCACCACTGCGTTTGGTGCCATGACATAGGACCCAGTCAGCTGCTTTATTGAGGAAAATAAGCACGGAATACATTTCCTCCCTGCTACAGTTAACACATCTAAGTGACTGCACTGCTCAGCTTTGCCCCTGTGGGATCCAGCTCCTTGGAGCAGGCTCAGACTGCAACATTGCTGTGCAGCTTTCCCTGCAGAGGCATATCCCAGCCAGGAGGCTGCTGATATCCAGACATGGACTAACAGGTCCTTTAGGTGGAAGGTTCCCACTCACAGCTGTGCCTGCTAAAGAGCCTATTAAAGTTTAAGAAAGAATATTTTCCTAAATACATCCAAGTGGGGAGTTTGTTTTACAAACTAATAACGCATGGAAAGGGGGCCAACAAGAAATCTGGAGAGAGACTTCTGATAAGGGCATGTGGGAATGGCTTTAAACTAGAAGAGGGGAGACTGAGCTGAGCTCTTAGGGAGAAGCTGTTCCCTGTGAGGGTGCTGAGGCGCTGGCACAGGGTGCCCAGAGAAGCTGTGGCTGCCCCATCCCTGGCAGAGTTCAAGGCCAGGTTGGACACAGGGGCTTGGAGCAAGCTGCTTTAGTGAAAGGTGTCCCTGCCTGTGGCAGGGGCTGGAAATGGATGAGCTTTAAGGTCCCTTCCCACCCAAACCATTCTATGAAAGGGCTGGGATAGGCTCTGTGGAGTTAGTAAGGAGTCATGTGAATAAAATCACCTGGAAATATCTGCCTTTTGCTCTTCCCTCGTTCCCCACGGCACAGAGACTGCAATATTCTTAAAGCGAGATGATATTAAACCGCCTCATACTTCAGAACAGTTGTGCTACAATAGAGTCTAGAACTTGAGATCCAGCTGTGCTGTCATGTGGCAAAGGATCAGACCTGCCATACATGGTGGGGTTTTGTACAGGTTCACAAGGCCTGTGAATCTCGTGGAGGTGCACACCAGTGAGTTCCTCAGGCATTTCAGATACACATCCCTTGGGAAAAAACAGCTGCAAATTTGTTAGTTTTAATTCTTCTAGGTAAATCTTTGCTAATGCTGTACTTTACTTTTTTGCTGTTGTTTTTTCTAGGACCTGTCATAGTGCTTCGTCAGACTTCATGGTAAGACTGGATTTTGATCAAACTACATTTAATTATGTTAACTGGTGAAATCACATTACTAGAGTGGCAGGAGGGTGTTCAGTGAAAGACTAGATATGTTGACTAGGACCGTGTTCAGCGGATGCCCATTTCCTCCCTGCATCAAGTCTGATCCAATAGATTTTAGCCCCTACATGAGTTTGCAGTGGTTCCACTACTCATGTGTTGATCGTGTGCATGCTTCTATAGACACCTCTTGACATATAGCTTCCTCCTGTATCTTATAACCAACCTGGCACCAGGGTTTATGGGACAATGTGTAATGCCAGAAGCTGAGACATCTCTTAATTCCTGAACTAGTCCATCCTGTAAAAATAAATGGTGGTTTTTTTTTCTTTTTTTAGGAGAAAACAATTAAACAATGAAATTTGTAAATCTAAATTTGTTTAAGGTTAAATTGTTGGTCAGAATTCAGTTAAAGCTTAAGATTTTTGTCTTGTGCTCCCTTTCTAGTGAATGGAGTGAAATAGCTGTCTTGAGAAGATGATTCATCTCACCTTAAAAAGGTTTTAAGATGAAACAGGTGAATTACCTTGTGAAGGTGCCTCCCTGGCAACTCTAAAAGAAACCAATGGGAACAAGCTGGGATGTTTGAACATCTATAGTTGGACAAAACACAAGGATGTCTGAGAAAAATGAGTTGCACAAGTGTTTGCAAAACTCAATAAAGATAACACTAGTCTCACTGCAGTTGTTACAGGAAGATGTATTAATGGATATATTAGTGTGACAGGTAAAACATTTCCCACTAGTGGTTTCTGAGGTCCTGCCCTCGGGTGTAACACTGGCTGATGATCCAGGCCTCTTCTAGAGCCTCTCTGAGGCAAAGGCTGGTGGGCCACAGCAACCAGGGCAGGGTTTCAGCAGAGATGCCATGAAGTTGCTGGGCAATGAAGCTGCAATCCTGTTACCTTTCAGATTTCCAAGCCAAAATACAGACAATTGGATTGTAATTCTTACTGAAATCAACCTGTGCCTTTGGCCTCACATATTTTTCCTTCAATTCTGCAGCTGTTAGAAAACTCAGGAGTGGCTTCTGACAGTTACAGCCTCACACCTCTTTGAAAAACATCCCCAAATGAGAACAGCAGGCTTGGTGCTAGCAGCACACTCCTCAGTGGCGTCATAAAGCATCCAGCTCAAGAAGCTCATTTTGTGAGAGACCTCATGGCAGTTTCCATTAATGTTCTGTCACCAAACCCATATGTTCAGCAAGTACCCTTCAGCCACAGTTGTCCAGCTCCAGGCTTTCAGGAGCAACACAAGAAGCTCCCTGGATCCCCCATCCTGTCCTGGTGCTTTGCTGAGGACAGCAGGCGTTGCAAGATGTGTGCCTGGCTCAGCAGCACAGGTTTAAACCAGCTGAATTCTCTCAATGGTTTTCATGACTGGAACAATCAGTCCATGTGAAATTCTGCAGAGAGCTGTATCTGTGCTCGGGCAGGGTGTGCTGAACCTTGAGGCGGATGCTCACTGCGTGCCTTCATTTCCTAATGTGATAGCACACCCATAGGTCTTTATGGTTTTTAACTCCCAGGTGATCTCTAGATCAAAACCTGAACCTCTTACAGTCCCTACATCTGAAGACAGGTTTGGGTATGCTGTGTGCAGGCACTATGTGATGAATGCTGCACTTCAGGGATCCCCATTTTGTAGTTGAAATGATTTATCATTCACACTTGATTCAGTTAAATCTCCAGAAGTTTATTACACCTAACCTAGCTTCAGGCTTGTCCTGGGTTCAGCCGTAGCAGTCATTTTTCTCCTTCCTAGTAGCCAGTGCAGTGCTGTGTTTTAGACTTTACCCTGAGAACAGCACTGATGACACTCCAATGTTTTATTGTTGCTCAGTTGTGCTTACCCTGATCAAGGACTTTTCAGTCTCATGCTCTGCCAGTCAGAAGGGGCACAGGAAGCTGGGAGGAAGCAGAGCCAAGAGCCAGGACACCTGACCCAAAGTAGCCAAAGGGGTATTCCATACCACAGCACGGCATGGCCAGTATAGAAACTGGGGGGAGTCACCTGGAAGACCCAGATCACTGCTCAGGTAGGGCTGGGTATCAGTCAGCGGATGGTGAGCAATTGCTTTCTCCTCCTTGTTATTTCCCTTATCATTATTATTGGTGGTGGTAGCACTAGTGGGTTTGTGTTACATCTTAGTTACTGGACTGTTCTTAACCCGTGGGGTTTACATTCTTTCCATTCTCCTCCTCATGCCACCCAGAACTGAGGGAAGAGGAGTGAGCGGCTGCATGGTTCTGAGTTACCAGTCGAGCTTAAAGCTTGACAAGGCTTTTGAGCAAAAAGCAGCAGCAGCAGCACAACTGGAAAAGCAGGTCTGTGTAACAGTGTGAACACTTGTGGAATCACTTTTACATGGTTTAATTACCCATAAACCTGTAGCTGAAACTTCCAGCAGGAAATCTCAAAGGATGTGGGTTGTCATGTGACTCTCGAAATTTGCTACGATCAATTCTAAAGGGAAAAGTTCATAATGAAAGACATCCAAAAATATGTTATTAATTAATGTCAGAAATGCAGAAAAGCCTCTGTGCTTAGGTTGTTTCTTGTTTGGCACAGCGGACGAGTGCTGTTAGGAGGTGGTTTTCCCTCTCCAGTGGAGGCTTTACACTCATGCTGATCTGAGATACCCTTTTAACTCGGCTGTCAGCTTATTTGTTGGATTTTGTCTTTCTAGTTTTAATGTGGTGGAATGCAGTCAAAACATCACCAAGAGACGTCAATCCCCAGCTATTCAAAGGCTTTTAGGTATTTACAGATTATGTTTTGATCCAGTTAACATAACTTCTTCATGTTATGTCATTATGTTATATTATCATGAAGAATGTGATAGTATAGTTATTCACTAAGCCAGAGCTAAGGTTGCCCATAAAGAATCCAGATTATACAAGAATTTAGAGGTAGAAGGAAAAGGCTTTCCCTCTTTACACAGTGCCTTAACACAATCGCAGTTCCTGGGTTTTTTTCCCCAGAACAGGGCTGCTGTAACTTTTCAATGGAGTAGAGCTGTGTATAAAAGGAGTGAGTGAGGAAGAAGTTGGTTTGGGGTAAAAGCCATCCTTTTTGGAAGAAATAACATGTCAGCTGCTATAGGCTGGGAAAGGAGCACTCAAAATGGGTATGGGCCTTTCAGTTTTTGGCCCCACTGCAGCTATCACAGATGCTTTAGATTCTGCTTCCCTCTGCTGTAAGTTGTTGCTGTGGGTGCCTTTGAGGAAGTGCCGATTGCTCCAGCATACTCAGTCAAGCTGTATGCTGAGATTCTGGAGATTCACAGTGATGCACACATTGTTTTCCTACACCTAGAAAAATCCTGTCTTCAAACTGAAGGCTGCGGCAGTGTGGTGCATGATGTCACGGACTCCATGGAGCGACGGAATTGTTTCTTTGGTGAAGTCTCTTGATTATGTACTTTAAGCTTACAAGGGTGTTATGAGAAATAACCAATAAAGCCCCACCTCACAAATATTCCTCTACATGTTACTCAGTCACCATTTTTCTAACCATTTCCTTGTTATTGTTGCTAGCTGATACGTGCTTTAGAGGTAGCAATCTGTTACTGCTTAAGCAGTCATCGCTCTCACAGATTATGTTTCTTTTACGACCATACAGCGGTTAAGCACAAGGTATCTTCTGCTCCCAGAACTTCCTATTTGAAACAGTCTGTGAGGAACAAACATTATTTTTCTGCTTGGTCCACTTATGCCAGCACTTTGTGGTTAGCCTCGTATGTGCAGCTGCGTTCTGTTCTAAAGATGGTCCTCAACATGGCAGTTCTTTTGTACGGTCTATGTATACACACAAATATGTGTGTATGGAAAAACCTCTGTGTGTGTGCATCTGGTGTTCAAATTGCTGGCTGACACTGAGTGGTTTTGGTATAAACTCAGATTTTGAGTTGTTTGGAAAAGGGACAAAATGATATTTGAGAACTCACATGGTATTAATTTGAGGGGTTCAGGTTTAATGATGTGCAGATTTGATTTCTACTCTTTAGCACCAGTTGGGGCCAGAGAGCTGATCAGTCACAGTCTTTATGGCTCACCCAAGCACATTTTCATTTTGGTTTCTTCTTTCTACTGATGATTATACAGATTGTGATGTTAAGAGGCATCGATGCCAACTGTTTCACTTTGCCCCTCCTGAGCTGTATTGTGCTGCTAGATACCAATTATCCCATGTCTCAGGAGGAACAGCTTTAAAAATCTACAGTATTTGTTCTGGGTAACTGCGTTGTGTTGTTCTGCAATATACAAATACAGGAAAATAGTTGTTTATGAAAAAAGACGGCTCTGACTCACCAAACGCCATCATTTGGTATTTGTAATTTCATTTTAATGTTTGATCTGTTTGGTTTTTTTTTATTTGTGTTGTTATACTATTCACAGTAAAACAACTTAAAACCTCACTATTCATTGGTAACCCTGTGTTGATGTGTCGTTACTTGGTACGTTAATCTCTTTTACAAAGCATCACCATTAGATGATTCCCAAACTCATAATCCAGTACTATTGTCACGATTTGCTTAAATATTGCTAAAGCAAAAAGAGGGAGTAAGAGATATCTCCTGGCATTTGCTTTTGTGTCCAGTAGTGAGCCTGTGTAGGGATAATTGAAAGGTCATTTCACAGCCTGCCTGAACTCTGTTTCCTTTACAATGACTGATGGAATGCCTAAGCTTCCAAGCATTCAAGAAACTCATTGGGAACGCACCCCTTTCCCAAAGTCTTCACACAGAGAACAAAGCAGGAAGAGTATTTGAGCACATCAGGGAGAGAGCAGGAGCTACCTGTGAACTGTCGCAGATTCCCTGGTTACCAGCTCTCATGCTGCAGACACTACAGAATGTGTTATTAAATGTGAAGGCAAGAGGCATGTGAGAGGTACAAGAATTTAAGGTTTATCTGAAATAAGGGAACATCTCTCATCTACTTGCTGTTTACAAAGCCAAGACATTTGCACCAACCAGGCAGTGGGAAAAGTGACCGACGGAACTGATTGTACCGAGCTACATTTCCAGTAGGGAGGCAACTGGGAGATCATTGCCTGAGTTTAGCACTGTGAAGAGCAGCTTTGAGCTTATTTTTCCCCAGTTGATTGTAAAGGGCAGGTGAGTGCTCACCGCAGAGCACTCTTTAAAGTCCTGCCCTCAGGGTTGGGGGTTGTTCAGTAGTAGGAAACCGTGGGTGTTTCAAGTGTGAAGTCAAAACCAAGATGCACCTCTGGAGAGAAATCTCTCCCCCCACCCTCCATCACATTCATTATACTAAACTGAAAGCCGCACATTGCTAAACTGCCTTCAGTAAACAGCTGATGTAGCTGGAAGAAAAGAAGGCAGTTGTGGCATACAGCACTTCGGGTCTTGCTCTCATCAGTAAGACAATAGAGAACAAGTAAAAAGACCCTTGAAAATGCTGTGGATATGTCTTCCAACTGCATTGCTCTTTCTTCTGCACCTCCCATGCTTCCTTGGCCAGAATGGTATGTACAGCATCGATGCTCTTACACTTCACAAGTCTAAATCTTTTCTTTCCTTTCCCCCCTTCCGCTCCTCCTTGGTCTGTCTCAAGCAGGTTCCTGGCAAATTCAGCAGCAGCAAAAAAGAGGTGGAAAGAAGAGGTTGGAAAACATTCTCTGAAATGATCAGATGAGTTTTTAGAAAACAGTTTTAAAATTGTGTGATCTGAACTTTTCTACACAGAAGTTGCACGCTGTGGAAGCAGTGGATTCCCCAGGGATTACCCCAGCTGTGGGAATTACTGGGAAATTTCCCAGAATTCCCAGTAATGAACTGTGTCTGTACTGCTAAGGTTGACAGGAGAGCCCACTACTGGATAGAGATGAGTACTGATACTTACTAGAGACAAAATTATTGAAGATGTAATAAAACCTTACTATCAATATCCAATGCTAAATATTGTTGTAGCTATTGAAAGTACAGCTGGAGGCAGTAAAACTGGTGAGAATATTTATTTTGCCCTTCTTTAGTTAATGTTTGTTGAGGGGACAATACTGATTTGTGCAACAGGCTGGTGGAGATGGATATCGTGGGCTTTCCTTCCCCACCTGTGAAGGCTGAGTGCTCTGTGCTTCTCCAGTGTTCTTCATCACCCTATTTCTCTGCTGCTCTGGAAGGTAATTGCTGGCAACTCCTGGGTTGCCTTAATTCCTTCTCTAGGAGTTGTAGGAGGAATGTCTGATGAGGTCAGATTGACCGACTGTATCAAAATTCCATGATCTGGTCTTTCTGTGCTTGTTCCCTTATTAAAACTAATTGTTTTAAGTATGCAGGGATCCTTAATTTTCTTGTCAACAGTAATTCTCCCCTTTCTAGACTATGTTTGTCCTAGGTATGCAATACTCTACATTTCATTGTCTTGCCCTTTCTTTTTAATGTAATTTCTTTTAGGTGTTTCCTGTTTGATCCCTCTGTTCCTTGCTGTTCATTGCATGAGTACTTGCTGTTCAGATTCTTTTGATCTTGAGGTCATTTGGGAACTCAAAGGGTCTCATTACATATTTTTATACCTTTGCTCCTTACCGTAGGCTGGAATTGCACTTTCTGCAATTCTCTTCCTAAGAGGCGACATTATCCACTTGACTGATGCTGCTAAAGCCTCCTTTCTTTTTGTTTTTTAAAGTGTAATTTTCTTCCATTCTCTACCATTTTTTGATACTTTTGTATTCCAGATTTAGCTCCTCAACCAGCTCCAATTATTGGGCTGAGTTCAATGAAGCTTGTATTTTGAGAATTAATGGGATCATACTGGAAGCTACAGAGCAGACTAAATATTTTTAATTGGTAACAAGCTTCTTTTTTTGCTGAGGCATGAAAATGTTGAATTCCACAGGTCAACAGGCATGAAAGGCACTATCGGCTTCAGGGCAGCCAAGAGATGATGGATACACGATAGCAAGGCCAAGGTCCAGTCTCAAACAGCAGTTCTGTTGACAGACTAGTTTTGGAAACTACTTTGATGTTATGAATAGATCGAGAAGAACACTGATATTACAATTCCAGTTTCATTTCTTATTTTTAGGTGGAGAAAATGAAGAGTCAACAGACATTATCAGTGTTCACGAAGGAGAAACCATCAGCATAACTTGTTCAATTAAAGGTTCAGAAAATGAAGTGGGAACATACTTGACAACTAGCATACAGCCTGTCAATGTGGTATATGTTTCCAAGCAGAATACTTCATATATCCTTCCTGCTTTGGCAAACCGCACCAAGTACTCAAAGGAAGGAAGCAATCTCAGGATAACTCTGCACAATGTACAGGAATCGGATTCTAACATCTATCAGTGCAGTACATATGTTAAAACCAAAAGCTATCACAAAAAGCTGTTTGGGAAGACAACCATAGTAGTAGTAAAAGGTACCGCACTTTTTTTGTCATGAATTAATAAATATAGCTATATATTTGAAATCAAAGATTGGAGGAAAGCATAATGGGAGAGAGTCTGACAGGACTTTCCCCATGCCTGCTCAGGTAATGTACTGATTTAAAGGAAACTGTGAGTCTGTCCTGTGAACAGATCAAGAAAACAATTTAGGTAGAACAGTACCAAGAAAACCCCCAGAACATCAATCCACAACAAATTTAACCCTAGCTATGGGTTTTCACATGAGTCACAGGCTGCTGCAGCAGTTTGGAAACAGCGAGGACAGTTAGCTCTTTGCAAAGCAATCTTTCCAATCTCTATGAAGAACTAGGAGACAATGAGCCAGTTTTTGGTAGTGGTTTTTACAAATGTCTTTTTCTTTTTGCTATTACATCTTACGGGACAAATTCATAACAACTGGGAAGTTGGTGCTAGGCAGGGTTTGCAAGCTGGGCATCAGTGGATGAAGGGATGTGGGGTTTTTCTCTTCTTACCAAACAGCTGATGATGGGCACGAGTGCTCCTTTTGGCAGGCGTTTCTGGTTAGAGATTTTTCCCTTTTTAAATGTTTTTACTATAAGAGGGTTGCGTACCCAGTATTGTCTTTGGCAGCTTGATCCTCTGCATCCCTGCCCTGCTGATGAGAGCCTCTAAACTGCTATAGCTTCACCAAAAATCACAGGGTTTTCTTATTTTCCTGTCCCCAGGGCATGCAAAACATAATTGATTGCGGGGTCAGTAATAGCTGTTTATGTCTATGAAGAGTTATCCTGTCCTTCTTTAGGCTTCCCTTCTCAAACTTTTTGACTGTTTTCTCACGTGAATTCCATCTTGTCGGTTATGTACTGTTTCTCCAAAGTATTTTATTAAATTACCTTGTATCTCTTTGGGATTCTACTCCTCTTCTCTAAAACGTTTGCAGCCTTCCCAGATTTACCTTCTGTACAAATGTGATGAATTCTGTCTTCATTCCCTCATCCACATTAGCTAATGTCAAAAGGGATGGGCCTTGTCCTCGGAGGAACCCGGTGAAACTTGTCTTCCCAGCTGGACAGCAAGCCATTAATAACTGCCTTTTTGGAGAACACTTTCAACACTCATGGGACCCACACTGTATGATTTCACCCAGATCAGTTGTCTCCAGATCTTGCTATAGCTTAATCTCATTTGAGAGAGCAGGCAATAATCCATTTCTCAAAGGCAAGCTGATGTAGCTGTATTCCCTTAGAAGAGTTCAATACAAAAGATATGTATTTTGTAGGTAGGTGGAGACCTTTTACAACCAGGTAAATGTGTTTCTATGAGTCCTACTTTCAGCAAAACCACACCAGGTGGCTCGCAAGACACGCATGAGGGTTGCCTCTAAAGAAATAATTTCATCTAAATTTCTGTGGTCTGCTTTTATTGTCTTTGACCTCTGTGTTTAAATCGCTGTATTTAATAGTTCAACTGCACGGTGTTAAGTATGTGGTAGCCATTAATCTCTCTTGTTCTTAGGTAAACCCAGTGGGATTGTTGAACAGGCACCGCTGTATGTGAATCCTCAGCAAGGCCAATCTGTCAGCATTACCTGTGCATTGAAAGCCTCACATGAAGATGAAGGGATCTACTTGCTCAAGGCTCACATGCAGCCTGAACCAGTGCTGTATGTTTCGAGTCAGAATACTTCCACTGTTTTTCCTGCTTTTGCCAATCGCTTGGAGTATTCGAAGGAAGGGGAGAAAATCGTGATAACTCTACACAACCTATGGAGAAATGACAGTGACATATATGTATGTGCTGGAGTGGTGAAAAACTCCTCTTTCCTCTCAGTGAATAGAAGTGGCACCATGATGCTGATTAAAGGTATCCTTTTACTTGTTCAATCGTAAAAGACTACAGGCAGATTGTAAGACAAAAGCTAGACCTAAAGCTTGCAGAACCTTTGTAAGGACAGGGGAAGCACTAATCCATGGCTAGACTTCTTCCAGTACCTGGGGAACCTTGGAGAGTGTGCTCAGATTCCTCTGCCCTGTTGTGCTAGGACACAGCCAAGCACTATGTTCCTACCTGCCTTGTGCAACCAGAGGGGAATTATAAAAAAAAAGAGTTGCTATAATCCTGCATCTTAAAAATAAACCAAGTTCAGAATCAGATAACAAACATTCCATTGTGTCCGTGAATAATCCGTTGCTTTTAGGGAATTAATTGGTATTTTTAGCATCAGTTCTTTGACCTTCATGTGACATAAATGTCTTTTAGAAACCATTCTCTATAGTGACTCTTTGTGTTTAAAAATAGCTCATGCTAGGGAGTATGGAACAAGTCCTCAGGCACTTACTTAAAGTACCACAGATAATAGCAGAGATGATCTCACACACCCTTATTATACACTGAGCACTCTGGGAGCATGATACAAAGAGAGGGGTGGGTTTTTTTCTGCAGGATAGTGGTGTAACCATTTGCTAAACAAAGACAAACTCAGCAATATAGTGCTTGGTTTTGACCTTACTGGTGTAACTTAACCCTGTGCACTGGGCTGTGATGAGATCCTTGGGTAATTAAAATAAGGTTTACACAGGCCCTAAGAGTTGCAGAGGATTTGTCTTCGGTCTGCAAAAAAGGCTGTACTCTCACTCTGTGCTGCTGGGCCATAGCTGGTGCAAGGGTTCAGTAACATGGGCTGGGGAAAGCAGCACCTGCATATCAAGGAAGCATCTTGATTACCGGTTTTATGTTATTCAGATATGGATTAATCAAGCTTTTAGAGAACTTTAACCCTTTCCACCAGCACTGTTGGGCTCAGTGTACGTACTTCAGATCACAGTAGCCTCCTCCTCCTGTTGTTCTGCTTGCAAACCTAGCTGTTTGCTTTAACTCCTATATACTCCTGGCCAAACCCTCAGCACTGCTGTAATACAGCAGTGAAACATTTTCTGTTTCCATGACAAGTGTGTGGTCCTACTTCTGATCAGTGCTATAGAAGCTACCACCTTTGTAGAGTGCTTCTCACTGACCCCCCCACATGCCATTCCTAGAAAAACACGGAGAATAGCAGTAAGGAATAATAATGGGGTGAGAAATGTGGCTCTGTAGCATGCTGTTGAGAACTGAGTTTTTGCTGACCAGTGAATAATATTTTGCTCATAATAAAAACAGTATTCTACCTCTTCAGATTTATAATACTGATATAATTTTACATGCAGAAGGAGAGCAGACAGACTGCAAGAAAAGTTCCTGGCTCATCTATGTTCTTATCACCGTGGTCACGCTCCTGTTTGCTGTGCTGATGTGCTGCACCCTGTACCATGTTGATGTAAGTTGTTGTGGTGCCAAAGCAAAACTGAATCCAGGTGCATTGAATAGGTGCTTTTGATATTCTTTGTAAACAGTGACAGCCAAGCAAATGTTTGATAAACCTTAAGAATCGTGGCTTTCTATTGTCTCCTCTTTGTCCTTGGTTAATGTCTCCTAGCTGTAAGCTCTTGGCAGTAAAGACTATGTCCTCGTATGTTTCTATAACTCTTAGTAAATGAGATATTGTTTGCCTTTTGAGACCAAGCCTCACAGTCAATAACACAGCCATGTGTTTGCATGTATTTCCCTGAACAGAGCACCTCATTATTCTGTTTTGCTGCTTTCTTTTGTTAGTTGGGAATGGGACTGTACATACCAACCTTGTATTAGATGTAAAGAGGATGTTTGAAGGAGAGCATAGCATCATGCCTGAAAGTTGCTGTAGGAGAACGATTTTACGCCGTCCTAGAAAAAAGGCAAACAAGATCTTTTTGCCTTTACTGGTGTTATTTACACTCCTATTGTGCAGCCAGTGCCCAGAAATTGTCTCTTCTAGATCCTTCTGCTCTATAAAAATGACTCAAAATTGACAGAGTATGGTTCACAGACCAGAGCCTTATCTTGTCCCTTCAGCGCTGCTAAAACCCAGGGCTATAACATCATTCTTGCAAAGCCAAGAGGCCTTCTGGGAACTGTCCCTTGTGTAACCAGTAACAAACTAAGGATAAGCCTTATTTGTGCTGGGGCCACAGTTACATCCACCTCTTGAAGGAACTTTTGGTGAAATTACATCAGACTGACAATGGACAGTTAAATAAATAGGTTGATAATTTCCACCTATGATCTAAGCCCTCACTGGGTGATGAGAGGCAGCTGGAAAGTACATCTCCATTTCAGACAGATGGACTCTGAGGTGTAAACTGACTCCTTGGTCAGAGCCTGTTCAAGTTCGGTGCTGAATTGCTCTTTGGTTTGTTTTGCAGATGAAGAAGTATTTCCAGAACAACCCCCCAAATACAGTATATGAAGACATGTCTTACAGTGTTAGACAACACACCTTGCAGGCAACCAATGCTTACTCCATTGACAATTAAGCTTCTGCCAGCTGGGACCATGCATGGATCAACTATTCCTTTACAGGTCTCCCTCAGAGCTGCCTGAGCAACCTGATGTGGTAGCTGAACTGAAAATGCTGTCACTTACCTTCTTCAGAGGAAAGAAAAACCTGCCTTATTTCCAAAGCTTTCTCTGGTTTTTGATCACTTGTAATTTTGGGGTTTTTTGGTTAATGTATATAAAATGTACAGAAATGCAGGTACCCTGCACATGTGTTTGCAGTTTAGGATGGAATGCAGTATTTTTTGGACTGTACTTTCTGGCTGGAGGCAACATATGGACTCATTTCTTTGATCAATAACCTTTTCAGGGAAGGTGGGATAGACGATGGAGAGGTCTGGCTCTGAGCTTTGTAACTGCTTAGAAAGACTGTAAGATGCAATGGGTCCACATTCTCTTGTGAATCCTCATGGGTCTGCCGAAGAGCTCAGGTAGTGAAAACTACTCAAGAGTTACAGCAAAGAAATCTGTTCTGAAGAGCCCTCAGACACGTTGTGGCAGTGTGGTACGAGTGAGGTGCTGCCTGTGTGGGAGATGCTTACGCAGAGAATATAATGGCACTGGAAAAATGCAATCAAGGCTGGATTTCAAGTTACTGCCTTTGTCAGAGATACTGGTGTGATTGCTGGGGGTTTTGGTGTGGTTGACATGCAAAATGACCAGACTTGGGGCACGGTGGCATTATGGGACACCAGAAATATTAGTGATGTGCTGGTGTTGACTCAAACTTCAGAGCGTTCAGGACTACACAGCTGAATGCATTTCTCCAGGTCAGTGAGTCTACACTGTACAGTACAAGGTGAACTGATCTGAGATAAAGCCAGTGCCTGCACTCCACGCTGGTGCGGGTAAGTCAGATCCAAATCTCTTAAAAAGGAATTTACCAAAACCATCGGTCAGGTGGGAGCTAAGTTTGGTTTAGTAATGGCTTAGGACAGGTCTCTATGATGAGCTTAACTCTCCTCTAGCTAAGCAAAGGCTACAGCCTTCTCTGGGGTGTTTTGGTTTTGTAATGCTGTGTCTGCTGCAGAGAGTCAATAGTTTGCATGCCCAGAGGAATATCAGATTGCCCAGTCCCGAGGCAGGATCGAGGGGCTGACATGTGATTCCTGGGAACAAGCTGACGCTGGGATTTTTCTTTCCTGATGTATTTGTTTAGTTTCTTAGGGATTAGGGCTGGTTTGCCATTGATGAGAGCTGGAGCGGAGCCAGGCACAGGGGATTCCTCCTCTCCGAGGTGAGCTCTGCTGAGATTCCAGCTTGCTGAGCCAAGGCTGCCACTTGGGAGAGCCCATTTCCTCCCAGATCTTACTCCTGAAATGCTGTGCAACAGACTCGAAGCAGAAATCTGCGTATGCGGGTGGCTGATGGAGGGGGTTTTACCTCGTAAGAGGTGTCTGTTGCTTGCAGACCCTGCAGTCTTCACAGCTGTACCTGAATGAAATTACATTTATGACTGGGGCTTTGTAGAGTTGCTCTGTGTTTCTATACATGTATTAAAGACTTTTGTATATCTTGCAAATAAATACTAGTCATTGAGGGGACTGTTTCTTTTAGTGTTTTGCTTGGTTGCTGTGGAGTTTTTTAAATAGAGTTACTCAAAGGCTTGTTCCGAAATGCCGCAATGTAACGCCTCAATAGACAGCAGATTTTCCCCTTTATTCACCAAATCTGTGTGGTTTTGGGTGGTTTGGGGTTTGTTTTCTTTTTGTTTTAAAACTAAGCACTGAAAAAACAATACCAGAGATCCCGGGGGGAACAACAGCATCTGCACTGGGGTCACTTGGAAGGCCCTGACCCAGAGGGGACTGGGCCAGAGCAGACCCTGAGGGACACAGCACAGGGAAAGCCAGACCAAGCCCAAACGTTCCCTGCAGCATTTAGAGCAATTCTGTCTGGAGCAGCCCCAGCTCAGGTGTGGATGTAGAGCTGGGGAAGACAAATTAGATACAAATTAACAAATTAGATACCAATCTAGGAACTAAAGTGCCCAAATCAGAAGTAGTCATTTCTTATCCATTCTTATTTGTGAGAAAAGGTGCAGGTTTAGCAGAGAAGGGCAATACTCCCAGGGGGACAGCGTACAGAGGCTCAAAATGAGCAAGCTGGCACTAGAGATCAGCTTTCTGTAGCAATGCTACTGGGCAAACATGACCACAGTGATTAAAAAAGAGAAGCTGTGAAAGGAAACAGCAGTGGAGGTGGTTGCTTTGGCTTTTATAAGCTGAGGAAAATGCCATTGAGTGAGACATGGCCTGAGTTGTAGCTGTGTAGGGGAATAGTGAATCAACCCCACAATGAATCCAAGCGGTGGTGAATGAGCTGCTTGAAGAGAATTGCTGGGGAAATCAGCTCGAGTGTCACAGAATCATAGAATGGTTTGGGTTGGAAAACACCTTAAGATGATCCAGTTCCAACCCCCTGCCATGGGCAGGGATGCCTCACACTGGACCATTTTGCCCAAGACTGTGTCCAACCTGGCCTTGAACACTGCCAGGGATGGGGAGCAGAACTGCAACTCTGCCATCAGAGTTTACCAAACAGGGATGGAGGAAGCCGAGGCAGCTGAGATAAGGCAGTGTGTTAGGAGCAGAAAAAGCACAACAGACAAGGTACAAGCCATGGCAGAAGTGACTGAGGAGGCTGGGTCCACATGGAACAGCCTTTACTGAGCTCTTGGGAAGGGGAGGGCTCATCAGAAATAATCTTTCATTATCTGCAAACCTGGAGTGACCAACCAGCATATGTAGATCACTGCTGGTGGAACACATGGACTCAGTAACATTGAACTGAGGAAAGCACTTTCACCCTTTGACTAAGGAGTATCTGACAAGTACATGATTGAACTCAGATGGCAAGGACATTGATAAGGCAAGTTGAGGCACAAGGCATTTTCCAGGAGAGCAGTATGTGGGATAGATGTCCTCCTCTTGTTGCACCTTGTGATATGCAGTAGGACATTGGATTAGTTCTAGTGACTGTTCTGCAAACAAACGTGCTTCCAGAAGCTGTAAATGCTGCGTGACTTATTTCTCACACCTACATTGGTGTTATTGCCTGGGGTTAGGTTCTCCCACCCATCTGTCACTGGTTGCTCCTTGTGATCATTATTCCATCCACCAACTTACACAGGAGATTTACTTGGAGAATATGACCAAGCTATGTCCTGGCTCTGGTGAAGGTGAGCTACTGACTGGTGGCTTCTGAAAGCCCCTGTGTTAGTGAAAAACCCATTTGCATTCAACGTTTGTGAGCACTTGTTTCCCAAGGCGTTTAGTTTCTGTTTGAATGTTTGCTAGCACTCAGCTCATGATTCGCAGTCCGCTTACAGTCAAGTTGAAAACACGCAGGGTTTTTCTGGTAGACAGATTTGGCTTTCACACAGTTTAGAGCTCTCAAGTGCTGAAAACGCCTTCTTGGTGCCACTTTTTTGACGTGACATCTCTGGTTAATACAGTTCTGCTCTAGATAATGGACTCTACTGCTGCTGCCTGACATCTGATTTAAAGTGTATTTGTATTGTCATGCATGGTTTTAATAGTACTTGGAATGCTTCAGTAGTGAAGTATTGGCTATGAGCAGCATGCAAGAAATCTTCCAAATGCCACTTGAAATCTTGACAGGTTTTAACTTACCTTTTTGTATGTCACTGGTAGTACATTACTGGTCTTACAACTCTCTCATAATAGTCAGAGTATCCTACCTTGTCTACACCATTAAGGCTTAATTGTAAGAGATCACAGTTTTCATTCAAGAAAGTGAAATGAAGCAACCGGCCTAAATGCTGAATAGGGTGAATAAACCACTTCGTCCTAAAACTAACATTTTAAAGGGTTGTCTTCATCTATCTTGTACAAGCGATTATCTCTTCATCTTGACAGGAGGGAACTCTACTGTGTATAAATAAACTTCTAATAGGGCTGAATGAATGCTCTGGGTGGTGAAGTTTCCTTCCTCTGTTACTACCTCACAAGAACAATTACTTTGCTTTTGGGTGGTATTTAACTGCAACAGTTGGCTGGCATGTTCCTGAAACTCTCCCCAGAGATCATGCCCATGTCCACAGAGAAGATGCCCACCTCAGGTACCACAAATGTCCTGCACTTGTGCTTCTGACTGTAAGGAGAATAATGTCCTAACATTGCAGATGCCAAGTGGAAGATGCTCTCTCACTCTTTCTCTGGATCAGTAACAGCAATTAGGAACTCTCTGTTTGCTCCACCTCCTTCTAACGCAGTGGAAAACTACATCTTAGTCTTTCCAAGGAATCTGGCCAAGCTCTGGGGTTCAGGAGCCACTATTGCCCACCATTAAGACATGAAGGGCTAAACCATGCAGCCTTCTCTCATACAAGTTGTAAAACCTGACTCTGGGGCTACTTGTACAATGCTTTACCAACAGGAGTAATCATTTCATCCTCATATAGCAGAATTTCTTACTCTGCTCCTGTATGAAAGAGAAGGAGAGCTTTGAAAGACAAGAAGGAGAGCTTTGATTTTTGGGTGCTCTTTCTCTCCATATAACTGTTTTATGACTCTGAGACAAGTCTTGTGAGAAACCACAAAGGTCAGCTCACGGTGTGCAAGCTTGCGGGTGGTTGACATTTAAGGTGTAGCTGTGTTCTCCTCTGGCTGAAGGGTGGCTGCTGAGGTGACATTTTGCCTTAATGTCCCTGACTTCTAGGAAAGAACCTGATTTCAAAAGCACTCTGTGACATCCCTGTAGATTTCCCTGTTACTCTCATACACTCTAACGCTCATAGTGCAAGCATTTGTAGAGAGTCTTGTAAAAGTTCAAGGCCAGGTTGGACAGAGCCTTGGGTGAGATGGTTTAGTGTGAGGTGTCCCTGCCCATGGCAGGGGATTGGAACTGGATGAGCTTAAGCATCTTTCCAACTCTAACTGTTCTAGTCCACTCCTATTCTGTTGTATTCTATTCCATTCTATTCTATTCTAAGTAGTGGCAGTCAGTGACTAAATGCTAACAGCTTTTGGACTCAAATCTCTTTCATAAAGGAAACAAGTTCAAGGTTTCAGGAAAGCCATTAACAAGAAACTTGGCCTGTATGAGTGTCCGCACTGCAGATGAGGAAACTACAGTTCCTAATGCCTAAAATTAACTGGCTAAACTGAAAACCAGGCCGTTCTCACAGCTCTGCATTTCTCCCTTGCAGATGCTGTTTTGGAAATGAAGTTGTTGCAGGCAGAAATGCACAATTCTATTTCTGTCTTAGCCAAAACAGAAAACAGAGGAGAGTTTCTAGGAAGTTTTCTGCTCATAGGGAAACAAGAAGTGCAAACTGAGGCTTTGCAACTTTTAGACTTGTTTAGAATTAGGTGAACCAGGAGGGATCCATCCTCAGAAGGATGACCACTGGTTTCTTGATTCTTTGCTGGTAAATCTCACCATTATGATCACGGCAAGTTAGCAAATAGTCTTAGAGCACTTGGCTGGAGGCAGAAATCAGCTGTTCTTTCAAAGCTGGTTACTCAATGACAACCTCTAACACTTGGACCTGAGGGCACCACACTGGTGGCAGGAGCAATCATACTAAAAGCAATTGCATTCATTAATAACATGCTTCTTCAGCTACCTTCTCTTAGGCTGCTCTCATGCCTCAAGATAAAGAGTGTGGTATTTGTGGTAAAGATACAGAAGTCAGGCTGCTGCAGGGATGCTCGGGCTGTTATGTTTCTATTTACCACTCAGAATTGCTCAAAGTCCTTTGTCTTATCACCACCATGACAGATGGACTTGCAAGGGCATTCTGGCAGGAGATTGTGGTTCCTTTGTGCTCAGAAGGGCTCTTGCACTGCCTCTGCAGAGCAGAAAACCTCAGGTGCATAATAAGGTCCCTGCACACCCAGCCTTGATAGTCCTTCTCTGAACCATTACCAGGAGATGAGGCCTGTGGTCCCTCACTGTCCCTCTCCCACATTGCGCTCTGTAGCATAGCTTGCTGTGCCCATTAGGTTAGTCAGTGGAAACAGTCGCTTGCTGGTCCAAGACCAGCCTGTGTTGATAATGCTTTCCTTGTGGTTTACTACAAGCATATGTCAAGCACAGGGTTCAGATCATAACAAAGAACTGTGTGAAAACATAAATATGTCTTGCAGGCTTATCACAGCCCTGGGCAGCTCTGACAGCTCCTGCAATCTGGGCAGAGCTATACTGGCCAGTATTTGAATAGGGCTCAAACTGCTCAGAGCATCATGCATTCACTAGTGAACCTTCTGCTTCTTTCCATTTTAAAGAAGGGAAGCTGAGGTACTAAATAGCTGATGTCCCTGGACCAGGCTGAGGCTGAGTCAGGCACTGGGCAGTTCTCACTCCTGCGTATCATGCAATCCCCTCCAACATGAACTTGTCCTTCATATTTCTATTCTGTTATTACATGGAATGAAATAGAGGAGAGTGATGGGACAATCAAACCTGTTCAGCTGTGAGCTGGCATCACTTCCATTGCTTCAAGTTTAAAGGGTTTGATTTTTAATCTTTGAGCTCACCTTCTTCCTAGCACAAAGAGATAAGAGAAAGCACCTCCTAATATACATGATACCTGCTTTTCATTTGCAGCAGAACTTCTGGCATGTGCCAAGGGTCACATT
Source organism: Neopsephotus bourkii (assembly GCF_033783945.1). Taxonomy (NCBI): domain Eukaryota; kingdom Metazoa; phylum Chordata; class Aves; order Psittaciformes; family Psittacidae; genus Neopsephotus; species Neopsephotus bourkii. Next base: position 8,742,440 of record NW_026902223.1, read on the forward strand.
GTAAGTGGCTGGTGACTATAGCAACTCTGTCACCAATACACGCTATCATGCGGTCACCTTGCTCTGTCAGTCACAAATGATAAGATCTGAGATTTTCTCTTTTGCTGTGGTTTAGGGAGCTCAGATAGCACCTCTGACATGAGAGTGGAGATTTGGCACATGATGTTTATGACCACTTACACATCCTGCCGAGAGAAAGAGTCTTTCAGCTCACACACTGGATCACTTTATTTGGGCATTTCTACATGACACCTGTACATCTCCTCTGTGTGTGGCTAGCTCAGATATTAGCAGCAGTCTGGCTTTTACAGCCCTAACTTCCTTCTGGGCTCAGATACTCTGCTTGCAGCTAGACCACTTCAGATACACAGTCGTGCTTAGGGCTTCTGTGGGTATTGCAGACAAGGTGTTGCTGGGTATCTCGGTATCTCAGCGTGGAGGTCATGGAGACACATCAGCTGACAATACTCAACTACAGATGCACCAGCACTGCCTTTGTACAGATCCTGGATAAATCCTCTGGCACCTGGGATGCACTGAGCTCTGGGATGCCTCAGCTCTATTGTTCGCTGGGCCCAAAAGCATTCAACAGCTATGTTTGAAGGGTTATAAGGAAAATAGGGATATTCACTGCAGTACTGGGCCCTTTCAGGTGTGAGCTCAAGACTCAGTAAGTTGGGATGGGAAATGTTACCCAATACTCAGTTCAGTTGAAAGCTGAGCAATTACTTTATGCAGCTACTCTTGTGCAGTGACTTGCTGTGCTTTCTGCCTGCCAGCCCTGGACTCCTCTTGAGCACAGACTGTGCCAGTCACTCTGATTTGTGATGTGACCCTCATGATGTGCTGTTGGATGCTGCCAGCTCTTAGGTGGCCTAGCTGGGTGATCATCCCAAGGTTCACACTAATACCATCATATGAAAGAGGTTCCTTGGAATGCTCTTCAGCCTCAGTTGTACATGGACCAATCTGCAGGTTATTTGTGTCAGCTTGGACAGTGTATTATCAGTTCTGAAATGTCCTTTGCTGGTTAAAAGATTCTTTGCTGTTTGAAGTAACTTTTTCACGGTAAGTTTTGCACATGCTCAGCTATACCTATAGTCCTTGTTAAGTGGCTCTAATTTCCTTGCATTACACAGCTGGGTACAGAGGCCATTTCAGACCAGCAGGAAACTAATTCCCTGCTTCAGGTTCCCTGGGGGTTAAATGGGCATGTAATGAGGTGCAGCTGAGACTGCCTTGGGTGCACAAGGATTTGCAATATAAAACAGAGGAGCGGAAAGAAGAGAGACTGGCTTGTTTGAGCTGGTAGCCGGGGGTTTAGGTAAGGAAGTGCTGTGTTGTTCTTGTTAGGTGGAAAGATGCATTACTGAAATTGTACACAAATGGTCTCTGGCTTTGTCCTACATTTCCTTCTTTAGTTTTTGTATATCCTTCTAGCAATTGCAGGTCCTGCAGCTCTAGGTTAGAAATACTGATAAAAAGCAGCTGACTTCTTGTCTCCTGGGGTGCTTATGGGTCAAAACCTGGCTAGAGGGGTGTATGAGGTCCTGCTGGTGTATTCCAGCAGCAGTTTGATCTCAGAAGGACAACCTAGCTCTGTGTGTAACCTGCTGTGTTAAATGTGTGAAACGTGCAGTCATGTGGGCAGGTATACAATGGATTTGTGGTAATTGCCAGTGCAAAGGCTGGCTTTCTGGAAAGAGCAGGAGAGATTCAGAGCTCCAGTTCCTGGGATGCTGGAAAAAGGCAGGAAGTGAAGGCTGTATTTGGCTCCTTAGGGCCGAATGTAATGTTGTTTGTAAGAAGGTTGCAGTACTTTCCTGTTGTCTCTAGTAAACCCAGCAGCCACCAAGTTTCTGAGCTAGCATTGTGCTCACTCTGGAAGTGGTTTCAATCGTGCTAGCAAGCAAATGAGGTGATGTTATGGCCCTCTGCCATTCTGTGATGTCTTAATTGCCGTTATAGGTGCAGCAGCTGCAACTTGTATCTTGCACATCAGCTGTTATCCACTCCTGACACAGCACTTTCTCTGTGTCTGTCGTTTGTCTAGAAGGTGTCTAAATTAACCCCTGAGGTGATTTGCCCCTTTTCAAGTGTGCACCAGGAATGCAATCAGAAGGGCAGGCACAGGCACTGCCTGAGCAACTCGAACTGTTGTGAATTTTTCCATGCCTCTGTTGGCAGTGTACTTCCTCAGCAGCAAGTTCAATCTGTAAGAGTTGGAAGCTGCATTTCTAGTCTTGGGTCTTTTCCTCCCCACTTTTGTGTGTTTCTGGTTTCCTTTGCAACAAAACAGGATGTGTATTCAAGAACCACAAGAACAACAAGCCTAGCTCTGTGGTTCTTCAACTTACTGCATTTAAATCTCCCATCACACTGTTGAAAAGCCTGGCTGGTTGAGGAGAAAGGCAGAGAGGGGTTGTTACTATGAGATTCTTTACAGCTGGAGGAAAAGGAAATACCAGAGGCTATTAGAAGGAAATCTGTACTTAATACTCTGTGGTATCAAATTACTTTCCTTTTTGCTTTTTCTCATACCTGTGAAAGCATGTTTCAAAGACTTTAAATGGTGGATATTATAGCAGGAGTTGGCATCAGTACTGGAGAGGAAAACTTCTGATCATGTATTGGTGTTTAATAGTGTAACAGTGTAAAGATTTTTATTAGTATGTGTTCCTATGATGGTTTGAGGCACCACTTGCCAACTCTTTGGGCTTCCCCGTTCAGAATGGAGGGAACCCTCTGGCTTGTTAAAAAGTGTCCTTTTGAGAGAATATAATAAGATACAGACTGTTAATAAAACATGGGAAGAGGCATCTTGAAGGATGCTAAAGTAATGGGTTAGGGCAAAGAGGATCAGAGCTGATACAAGTGTAGGGCGAGAAAGGACTGTGAGAGGTCTCCTGGTCCATGCCTCTACTATAAAACATAATTATCTGTATCTAGGTCTAGACCATCCCAGGAATTAGGTGCTTGCCCAACCCATTCCTGAAGGCTCCTGCTGGTGGCGTAATTCAAAGTCTGCTGGAATTTAATTTGTTGTAACTTGCATAACCTGATATTGAGCTGTTGTCAAAATACAGCATGTAACTAGGAGTGTCAAGCAAACAAAACTGCTTTTTCTCTGAGTACTATCGGTGGTAGGATTTGGCCCGGAACAGGGGACCTTGGAGGTACTGCTGCCAAGGAGAGCTCTTGTACAGGGCTGGTAGCAACATGAGAGAGAAATTACTGATGTGCAATCTGCTTAAAAAGAAAGCATCATTTCTAAAGCTCTTTGAGACAGAGCAGGTAAATATATCCTGTGTAAAGACTTGACCTGCAAACAGGGACGGATCAATTCACTTACCAGTGAACACTATAGTGAGGAGGAGGATGTGCTCCCTTGCTGGACAATGCAAACAGAAGCAGATGGTTGTGCTCTTGCATGTCAGCAGCAGTGCCTAAATCTCCAGAGCTTTCTGCATGCACATACAGACACATGTGGGTGTGAAGGTGTGCTTCCCACCTTCCACACTGAGCCTATTCCTATCAAATATTCATCAGAGGAAGGTTTTTCATCTGTACGTTCTGTGTTTTTCAGTCTGAGAAGTATTTTGGTGACTTTGATGTTGCCTGCAGGATTCAAATACCAGGGAGAAAACTGAAGCCTCTTTAATTTTCTGCATTTTGGATTTCTGCTTCATTAAAATTCTTTTGAAGATCTGTCTTAATGATTGATCTTTCACTTGGAGTCTTCCTCCTAGGAAAAACAAGCTTGCAACTGCGAACAGATGAACCTACTCAAGAGAAAGCCCTCTAATCTGACCATCAGCCATGGGTGGATGATGCAGGTACCTATATTTCTTGTCAATATTTGCCTTGCCCCAAGGGCCCATATTTAATCCCAGTGTGTAACAGTAGTGCTGCTTCCACATATTTGCCCAGGGTAAAAAATAAGAGAGTATCCTTCTTTGATTCTTTGAGACATAAACCAGACCATATTGGTCCAGTCTGAACTGGGTTTTAAACTGTAAACACTTCGGTTAATGTACAGACTGTTAGTGTGGTATGTTACAGTGCCTGAGTTTTCAGAGCACCTCACTTGCTGTTTGTCCTGGCTTCAGCATCCATATATAAAAGGTCAGATTGTTTGTTACCTTTCTTCTGCTCTCTTATGTGCCACAAAGGAGAGCAAGAGGCACCAAGGTGGTTGGAACAATATCTTTGGGTGAGCGATGTGCCTGTGCACAGCTTCCTGTGTACCGAATTTGGTAGAGTAAGGCTTACATTATGGTTGACTTCTTACCCAAAACACTAAATGAGAGGAACAGCCTCTGTTCTGAATGCAGCCTGGGTAGGTTGGTTCCAGGGGACACAGGCTTTGGCTGTGACTGGTGGTGGTGCTTGACATCTTCCTTTTCAGCTGCTTGTTGCAAATCTTCACCAGTTCTGGCTTCTAGGGGGAATAAACTTGATGCACAGAATTCTCTGATAGGAAACAGATGGATAATTAAATTATTGCATTTTCAAGGATCACTTGTTCTGAGGAATCTCACCTGGGAAAAGCAGGCAGACTCGCTTTGCAGACGGCTTTGAGGAGCTCTTGTGTTGGATCCTTAGCTCTTGAGAGAAAAATTCCCAACTTCCCTGTTTATGTTGGAGTCTGTTGTGACTGTATCTCCCTGGTTAGGCATTAGCTGATTTTACTTCAGTTTAGCAAATGCATTAAAAAGAGATGAGCTTGTCAAGTGCTCTTAGTAGAAGCCCTTGGTATTCAGTTGAGCATAGGGTGAATGTTTTGACCTGTAGACAACGAAAACTATTAGAACAATACTTATTTAAAACCACAAGCAAAAGACAGCAGCTTGGTAGGCAAAACTGCAGCTCTTCAAGTCTTGTAGACAAACAGAAACTCTCAGAGCCATTGAGCTTTAGCAGCGGTCATTGCACCTCTCTTTCTAATGTGTCTGCCCTATGTGTGTGTTTTGGGAGCTGGTGTTGTGGGTATGTGTGTATATGTAGGAAGAGTTTATTCAGATTCTTTCTGTGCTTTTTATATGGTAGTTTTTCTAGTACAAGGACCTCAACCAGGAAAAAGAGATTGATTCTCATAGTTGGAGGAGCAAACACTGCAGAGGTCTTCATTCTTCAGCAACATTTCAAGTTGCTGTACTGAGTGCTGAAACTAACCTTAAGACACCTGATGTGGAGATGTCCAAAAGCTGCCAAAGCATCTGCATACAAAACGGCTGCTGCCGGGGAAGCCTTACAAAAACTCCTTGCTTCTGTTTCTCTTAATCTGTACTAATTGCAGCTACCTCTTACGCCAGCTAGTGACTAGAAATAGCTTGATCTAGTCTGTTTTGCCAACCTTTCAGGAAATGGGTGAGAAATTTGAGAGTTTTACAAATGATTAAAAAATGATATGAATGCTTTAGACAGGCTTCATCCTGAAGATGTAGACAACTGTAGGTGTGACTTTCAGTTGCCTACAATGGAAAAACATGCCTCCAAGGATGCTTTTAAAGTCTGCAGAAGTAGGAGGATGCTTACAGCAAAAGATCCTGAGGAGTTGGATGTGTCCTACAGAAGAAAACACATCAAACCCTGCTACAGTCTATTTCTCTCCCTGGACTGTAACAGACAAACCATCAGTTTAGGTGTTGATGTCCACACTGTGGATAGCAGTTTGGACTGTTGGAACCCAGCCTGTGCAGAGAGAGTCTACTTCCAAATTGCTGGCAGTGGAGCTGGGAGCATCCCAGCAATACCGGTACATGGAGAAGAGGGGTGAAAACAATGAAGCAGCTTCCAGCGGCTTCATTCCTATTAGGGCTTTCATGAAAGGGCTTCAGTATGCTTTACACTGAGAATGGAAAAGACTGTTGTTAATTAAATAATTAGCTGTTTAAGATGTATTTATTAGGGCTTAACAGCCAGGCCACAGATATACATCAATTACAGAGCCACAATATCTGCAATAAATGTTTCTCACCCCATAATCAAATATGGCTTAATTAGGCAATGCTGGCAGAACAGTCATAATAAATAAAGTGGGTAAGGCTTGCCTCTATAATTGAGATTTAATCAGAGGACTCTTGTATGTTCATTGAGTAATTGATTATTCTACACATTTATCAAGGATTAAAAACTCAGTGGTAGATATGCAAATCCCCATATATTAAATACATCTGAAACCCTCAAATACCATTTAATGCATATTAACATTCTGATGAAATCAGAATGTTCAGTGCTCCTGCATTATGCTGTTTTATTGCTATTTGTCACTTGGTTTTCTCAAGCTAAACTGTTTGTGTGTTTGTTGCTTTGCAAGTGGTTGTAAGAGAGGGACAGAAATATGCCAAAGGGAAGTGAAAGGGAAGCAGCATCTTGTGCGTTCCTGGAATGAGCAATCTATCCTGGATTGGACAGCAGGAAATATCTTTGCCCTGGCCGCTAGGGAGCAGACTAAATGAAATGAAGCAGCTGAACACATTGAAAGATGCAGTAGCTCTTCCTGAAGAGTTACTGTCATACTTAGTTCTACACTTGGTAAAACACGCATGTAAAAATGCCCATGGACAAATGGAAAATAAACCACTCTGAAAGAAGAAATCAGACCCACGTGCAGAAGCATTACTTATTGTGAGATGTGGATGGGCACTGCCAGCACTCTCTAAGAACCAACCAGCACAAGGTGGGTCCTGCTGGCTGCTGGTAGTTGTTGATGGAGAGGCATCACCCCCTGTAAAGCCCATGAGAAGCAGCCCTGGGTCTGCTGGGGGAACACTTTCTCAAAGGAGAACAGGTTCACTTTACTCAAGTGAAAGCACAGCTTAAACCAAGGGTGGGTCACAGGATTGCAGCCTGGTAAATCCCCTCTGCATCTGTATGCAAAGTGCTTTTCACCTTTTATGTATTGTAGACTCCTAACTATTTTCAAGTGGGGCTGAGCCTCTTGATCATTGGGTTCAAACAAGTGACAGTGGTGTACATTCCTCTGCTATCTTTTGCAGATGCTGTGGAGGGCAGGTCCTTTACCATCCCCCTTGTTCGCACCTGAAGACCATTTCTCTAAATTCAAGAATAATGAATGACCTAAACCTTCCAATGTCGATGGCTTGCTTTATTTTTCACGTCTTGTAGCGTTTCCTGCTAGCTCCAACTTGGACACAAGAGGGTGGTATTTCCTCAGTAATTTGTCTACCGGTGTTGCAGGGTTGTAGGGAATGTACCCTAGAGAGAAAATAACCCTTTTTTGGTTTCTTCTAGCATGGCTGGGTTAGTCTCGTTCCTGCTTCACGTTGTGGTCCACTGCTGGAGGGTGCTCTGGAGCTGGGTGGATACTAGGACATGCTGCCTCTGAGCTGAGCAGACCTTCAGCCTGGGAACAGTTGAATCTGACCAGCAGCAATTACCCCTGATTTTCCTCACATCACCAAGACCCTTGTGAAGGCCCATTCCCTGATGTGTTTCAAGAGGTGCAAGCTGTTACCATGTCTCTGTTGGGTGCCAGTAATTTCTATAGCTTACACATCATTCACCTGAGGTGTGCAAATGCCGAATTCGCTTTGCTAACTGCACCACCTTTAAATGCTTGACAAGCACAGAGCAAACGGAACTGTTGCTGCCCCGGGCAGGGATTATGATTCCTTATAGTCCATGAAGCAGTGCTGAGAGAAGAGCTATCTGCAGGATAAGCACATCTTGTTCCTGCACATCAGATCTTGTTTTCCACAAGCCAGTCTCACCTACATGCTGATTTAGGAGTGTAAATCTTGAGGCAGTGGTGGCTCTATTTTTGTATTCCAGCTTGCCTGTGTCTCCAGCTTGGAGAGAGGACACAGGTTAGTCTAAACAGCCTGTGAAGCACTGCTTCTTGGGAAGTGACTTATGCTCAGCTTTGGAGGTATGTGTTAAATCCTATCTACTGCTGTGAAGTACCCAGGAAGCAAGTGGCAAGCACTGCTCCAACACCACCCTGGTCTACCATAGAATCATACAATAGGGTTGGAAAGGAGCCCAAGATCATCTAGTTCCAACCCCCCTGCCACGGGCAGGGACACCTCACACTAAACCATGTCACCTCTCCCTTGCCTGTGCCAAGCCATCATTGACTCTGTGCTGTGTCACTGCAGGTCATTCTCAAGACTGTTGATCTGCTCTGGTCTAATGGTTTAGCTCCATGCAATTACAGTCACTGGCTGGCCCAGGAGCAGAATAAGACTCTTTTGGAAATAATTGCTGGATGTTCAGTTACAGACAAGTTTTGGCTCCTTTATAGCTGAGCAAATGAAAAGGGAAATGAAATGAAAAATGAAAAAGCAAATTCCTGAGGAGACGGTGTCTGACATCAGTGATAGTTACTTGCCCCAACCATTTGCTGTTCAACAAGTACCCCAATCCACCCTTCCTCATAAACTAAAGGCAGTGAAGGAACCTGAGTTGGAAATGTATTTTTTCCTAGTGCCTTTTTCTTGCCCTTGTGAGGACTCCGGTGACTCTACCATGCCCCAGGCTTTATGTCACAAAGTGCCCATGACTGTGCCATGTTCAGTGCATTCAGTTTAGAGGGCAGCAAGCAGGACTGCATTGATCCCCTCCTTAAACAAGGTTAATGGTAACTCTCATCCTACTCTTTATGCCCTGCTAGTACAGCCAGATGTGGATTGTCTCCCTGAGTTGCCATTGAGCTTCTCTGATTCACAGCAGTGCCCTGGACCAAGGCAGTGACTCAACCTCAGGCAGCAGCACGATGAGTCAAACCTCAGGCTTTTACAGAGTGCCGGATGCCTCAATGGATGTGTAATCCCTGTGCTTGGAACCCGCACAAGACAATGCAAAGCAAATTACCACAGACTAAATATATGGTCAGGATGTGTTGGAAGTTGGCAGTGTAGCTGCCTGGGGTAGCCAGGGAGGGAGGAGAGAAATGGTCAGCTTTTTGAACTGGGTAATGCTTGGGATCATTTAAAAGACTTTAACATGGTTTTGGAAAGGAAGAGCTGGAGGAGATTCAGCTATATAAAGCTGGATGAAGGCTGAAGGGTGCAGTGTGCCTGGGAACTGTGAGAAGGGATCAGCAGACAGCTTTGAGGAGGAGGATGAATTTGGGAGCAGATAATCTTTCATGGCAGTTCAGAATAAGGGTTTGGCACCCCCGTATAAATTGGGAGATGGACTTCTGCTCTGATCTGTTCCATGATCCACAGCTCCTTTCTGATCCTTTGTATGAGTTATGCTACATGCTGGCAGCAGTTTCTCTGCAACACCATTTGTATCCAACGTAGAGATCAGCTCTCGCCTGGTTTACCGTAACTAATTGCTAATGTAGTTACAGTGGAAAGAATGTTATAAAACTGAGTTAGAGCTTTGCGTCTTAATTGACTTATTTTTGCATTTCACCTGGTTTGCTCAGTGAAATTAGAATGGACTTTGCTTCCTTTTTCTGTTCAGAGTCACTTTCTGGCCCTTTGCCCAGGCCAGAAGAGCCCCAAGCTCTCCAGTACTGCATGCTGATTAGAAGTGGGGCCAAACCCCATTGTAAAACACTCTGCTTTGAATAAAGAGACAGCTGTAATGATGCCTGTGACCTTTAGTTCTACCCTCCTACAAACAGGATAATTCAACTTGATGGTGCTTGAAAATCTTACTTTTTTTTTTGTCACTGGGCAGTGCTTGCTCCTGTGAGCAGTGGTTAAAAGGAAATGAAGAATTCTTGTTAGTGTTCTGAAGGCAAAACCCACCTGGACATATTGGTTCTGCAACATTTGAGGAGAGGAGCATGACATGTCGGAGGAGGTCTGAATGCTGAAATGGCCTCTTCAACGGAGCATCCTGCTGTGGGCAGTACATTACCAGAACAGCTCTGCCATGAGTCACACGCATTGTACTCCCTCTTCTTTCCCTGCTCAGTGAGGAGAGAGTGCTTCAGCTCAGAGCTTATTCATAAAAGAAGCCTGTGTTTGATCACCTTTGTCCTCACCCTGCAGGTAGAGAGATATGTCAATAGATCTCATTTTAAGGCTTCAAAGGTAACATGCAGCTTCTGGAGTGCTGCTCAGGCTGCCTAATCAAATTCCCTGTAATGATTACTCTGCTTGCTAGGCATTCATCCATCCTGGAGAAAGGCAGGGGGGCCTCCCTATCCACTCAAATCCGGACCATCTATAGGCACAGTAGCTCCTCTGATAAGCACTTTACAGAAAGAGAGAGTAGGCAGGTCAATCACCCTCTGCTTACTGCAGCAAGGACATGGGAACAGCTGTGTATGCTCAGCAGACAAACCTCAGTGATAGACTGAAAATACCATGGGTCAGCTGCTATAAATCTCTTCTAATGTCACTGGAGCTGTGCAGGTTTCCATCACCTGTGGCCTGAGTTCTGTATTTATTTGAAAGCTCCCCAAGGTGACCCTGCTTTGTTTCTGCTACCAGCTGACTGAGGCTTGTTTCTCAGGAGACCGTGCTATCTCAACATCAGTAGGTCCACATGCTTCCTTCTGCTGGAGTTTAAGGGCACTGTTACCTTCCTTGGCATCAGCCCTTCTGAAGCCTTCTCCACCCCCATGTGGAGATGCAGATGGGACCTGGGGCATAGAGGAACTTGTATGCTGGTTAGCTGCTAATGAGACAGGGTTTGTATTGTGCTGGGAGGCACATGGCTCAGCAAACAAGCGATGTGGAGCAGGCTGCGTGAAGTGTGCTGTAGGTGAGGTGTAACAGCATGGGGGTTGCAGTGTTCCTCATGTTACAGTTTTCATTAGGCTATCAGTTGGTTTATCTGTAGCTCTGTGTATCTGCTAGCTGAGACACATTGAGTAACCAGTTATAAAAGATAGTGCTTGCTGTTGTTGGCATTTCTGGTGTTGAAATACTGTGTTAGTGCTATTATTTTGCACGTGTTGATGCATGTTTGCATACACGTGGTTTGGTCTCCTTGGTACATGCAAGATAAATTTCTGAAGCAGGGACACCTCCTGTGTGTAAATACGCATTTTGATTAAAATGAATGTGTTTTTACAAGGTTATTTCCTGAGTGAACAGGACCATGCTTGCAGCCATAAATAATTTTACACTTTACTTTGTTCTTTACAGTCTCCCCATGTAGGACAGAAACAGTAAATAGCTCTCAGGGGCTACTTCCCTAAATGGTTAAGGGAGCAAAAGAAGGCTTTAAAACCATTTAAAGAATATAATGCTGTGTTCCTATGACTTACAGAATTCAATTCTGCCTAACAAGAAAGGGCACAGCCATGGGACTGACTGTCCAGAGGACAACTCAGAGCTGGAAAAAGCCTAAGCACTCTTCCAGGATAAAGGGGACAGTGTGAAATCTGCAGCTTCCAGCAATTCTTAACTGGTTGTATAAAGCTGCTAAATAATAGGAGTCCCTTTTGCCCTTACTGGTACCATACATGTCATAAAGCAATTCCAGCTTCAGCCAGCAGTCTGGGGTATCTAATAGCTAGTTGACTACTTTCTTTGCTGTTTTAGCTGACAGTGATGGATCAGATCAGGGAAACTAGGAGGGCAGGAGGAAGGGGATTAAGATCTTAGAGTCAGCAGCCCCCCTTGGGTATTGTTCCCATGGGCAAGTGCTGATGAGCATTCCCCATTTTGTTTCTTCACTGATTAAACTAAGAAACCAAACCAAAGGATGCAGGAGAAAAGGGTTAAAGGATTAGGAGATGGTCTTTGAACAGCCATGTGGAAGGTAATGAGGCATGAATTATTAAAATGATTTCAATTATAACTGGCAGCCACATGAACTGCTTTTGCACTGGCTTTCTTCCTCTCTGGAAAAAGACAGGCTTGCAGTGCTCATGGCTTCTTGGAAGAGAGATGCTCTTCCACAAATTTAGTTGTATAAATGGTGTGGTTTGTCATTGGGCAAGCTGCTTCTGTGGTTAGATAAGTTGAAGTGTAAATGAAATGGGCATGGCTCAGCAGCAAGACATATTTGTTCTTTGAAAACCTGTGGAAATGGATTACTACCATGTTGCTGAAAGGATGTGGGAATTAGTGGCCTGTGATACTTGATTTGGAATGATAGGCACTGGTCATATGCTGCTAATAATTAATTTAGAAGTGCTCTGGCTGTAACTGAAGGAGCAATAAGTTTATACCCTGTGTTTCTTCACTTGTGTGTATCTTGAAAGTAGTGGTTTGAGAATCACTCTATTCGGAGATTTGTAGATAGTGATCAGTCTGATTTATGCTCAATCTCTGTAAAGACAGGCACCACACAGCTAGCTGACTTTCCCCTATTTGTTCATGACCCACACGTCTATAGAAATGTAGCTATTAGCAGGAATATTTCCATCTGGTGACTGCTAAATATTTTGCACGAAAGCATGTATTTTGGGTCAGGATGAACAGCCTTACGTCTGACTCCTAAAACTCATGTGGCCACAAAGACCAACCAGCACAAGTAAGACTTGGCAGTGTTTGCTACAGCAAATGGCTGTGGATATATCCTGGTGATATGAGAACTTGATAAATGCTTCAGAAACATTTATTTACCTAACAGACATTTTTATTTGCTACTCATGAGTTGCTTGAGGGGTGTGGGAGAACTGAGTCCACTGGGGCACAGTTAAACTACCAGACATTGAAATGTGAGGTATCCTGAAGATGCATCTCTGAGCAGTTCTGTTAAGCTGTTAGTTTCCATTACTTTTCTTCACACCAAGCAGTTCATTTTCAGAAGTTAGACGTACTCCATTCAGAAACATGATGGCTAAAGGCTATTGCCAGGTGAATGCATCCCTAATTACTTTCTGTACCTTTTATCTTCATAGGAAAAGAAAAGTGATGGCAAAGAAGTAACGTTTGTAGTTGACTTCAATACACACAGAATGAGCTCACTGGGAAAGGAGCAGTGTGCAATAGTGGCTGCAAAGTTAAACAGGTTGAAGTTGTTACTTCACTGTCCTGTTGTGGACAGTGACTGCAACATCTAGCAGGGATTAGCGCATCCATCCAAGGGGGAGTGCCTGATCTATGGGCCAGCCACGAGAGGGCAAGACAGCAACAAAAACCCGAGTGAAAATGGATCTGTGGGGCAGGGAAACAGTTGCCTGGGAAGGGAGTGGGGCCAGGTTAGGAGCTTGCTGGGCCAGCAGTGAATGAGAACCCTCCGCGGGGCCCGGCTGGTGCCATTGTTCACAGTCACGGCAGGCAGCACTCGGCCCTGCTCCTCTCGGAAATGTGAGTTATTAAAGCGTAACAACAGCAGGAAGGCTTTTGCACTGAGGCTTATACAATATCCCTTGTATAGTTCCTGGTTTTTCCCCCTTCTCGGAGCTGAGCTGTTTTCCTTTGGCCACAGGTGAGATGAGGGGTGTTCCTGCCCATGACCCTGCCAGCAGGTGACCGCTCCTCCAGCTACTCTGCAGAGTTCCCCTTCGAAGCCTGTAGGAAACGAGGGCCAGATCCCCCCTGGGGTTTCTGGATGACAACCGACTCTTTCCAACTCATCCAGCACAGCCTTGTCTCGGGAGCAGCAGAGAGGCGCGGGGGGATGAGGAGGGAGCAAGCATTCCTTGCTGCTACATTCACATAGCTCCTGGCACCAGCCAGCTCAGCAAGCTCCTCCTGAAACTGCTCCAGTCTCTGAAATCATTTCTATGAGGAAACCATTCATGCTCTAGCTAGAGCCCTAGCTGACTCCTTAAAGCCCCAAAACCCACTATATCACTGACAGCAGCTAGGAGCCTCTGATGCTGCCTGGCTTATTTTGGCAGGGGTGAGGGTTTGGGCTGCAAGGAGACCAGAGTCTTCTGTTGTTCTCGGGCAGTAGTTTCCCCACATAATTTTGCACTTCCTGCCCGTTTGCACAGAGCTGGAATCAAACTCCAGCTCTATTTTCTTAGTTGCCCTTAATGCTAGCCTTGTCTTTTTCTCAGTAAGACGAAAAGCAGCTTTGCACAGCACGACGCTTTTTTACTCACTATATCACTGGTGCTGCCATTACAGGAGCTGCCTGTGAAGTGTTAGTGTCAGCACTAAAAAATGTCACATTTGTAAAGCTTATGATATGTTCAAGCAATGTGTAAGGTGAAAACAGACATTCAGGCTCCGAGGTGCTTCCCAACAGCAAGATTGTCCCACGTGGGGACTTAAAGAACCTGGGCAGATCAAGCCTCTTGCTAACCATGGCTCTGAGATGTGCTCTCCACCCTCCCTCCTGTGCCTGTGTGCAAGTCCCTCTTTGAGGTGGGTATGTTAGCCCAGTCATGCTGTTACCTGCTGAACTGCAGCAGGCTTGTTTCAGTGTTTAAATTACCTCTTTGCATGTCTCTCTCAAGTGATGATTCATTTTGATTGATCAGCTTTGAGCTGGGTGTGAAGTCAGCCCTGGCTGCTTCATTACTGGCACTGCTGAGCTCTATGTGAAGTTGACTTTTACCTTTCAAAGCTCCTGCCTATTGCAGCTCCTCTGTTAGGTTTGCTCCTTTCACCATCAATGGGAATATCCCCCGGGCCTTTCTGGAGCCTTCCAAAGGTATTTGTACCCAGCCAATTTGGAAGTTCTGGACTTCTAGGCTTAGGACTTGTTCATGTACGAGTTGATTGGAAATGAGTGGCTGATCTTTCTACATCTTGTGCAGGTGTTTTAGTTGCTGCTAGTTGATGGTAAAAATCTTTCCTTCAAATTCTGGAGTAAATGATAATGATAGAAGATGAAGAACAGTGAGAAATGAAGCTGTGCCAGTGTAAGGAAAGAGAAAATAATAGTGGAATTATGTCCATAGCAAGCAAGGCAGAGACAGGAGTGACGGCTAATGCTGTGTGACAGTGCCTCACAGTTAAACCCGCACCAGCTTCCAGGAATATTGAGGGGTTTATGTATATAATAATAGTCCAGGACTATAATTCTAGATGTGGGTTAAACCAATTGCTTTCTGTAGCCTCTTTGTGTCACAGTTCCCCACCTGTAAAGTTGGATAATAGTAATTTCCTCCCAGAAGAGCTGCCAGCGCTGGCTAGAAGCTGCCCTGTGTTACAGCATTAAGGAAACAGTGGCTGTTATTAATCACTCCCCATATTTTTTTCAGCATTCTGCATAAATAAGTTTTGTTTGTTTTGGTTTTTAAACCTTGGAATTGATGGCTGGGCCAAATTAGAGCTGGAGGCTGAGAGGTACGAGAAAAGACATCCAAATGCTGCTCGGTTTGCTCTGTACAGGACAGAACTGCTGAGGCTGCATCACTTGTGGCTCCTGAGCCTCATGCCAGCATACAGAATTCCCTCCTTACAGCTTTTCCATCTCGCATGCCAAGTATCCAGCTCCTCAGCCTGTTATAAATCTTCCCTAATTCTGTAATTGCTTTGGTAGTGATTACAGGCAGGCTCTTGTTGATCCTTCTGTGGTTTTCCTTTACCCACATTTTCTGTGCGCTCCGTTCTTGTTGATTCTTTTTGTAGCTCCAGACCCTTGCTTCCCTTTCCCAGTTCCAGCAGGCCCCATGGCTCCAGCCCAGCGCCTTCCCGCCAAGGCAGAGCCCCCCCTGTGTGCGGGGCTGCCGCTGCAGGCAGAGCCATCAGGGGAAGGGGCAGCTCCTGCCTCCCGCACACTCGCAGGTACAGGGGCAAACGTGTAAGTGCTTGTGCTTCCTGCGCTCTGGATCACACCGGGATCGCATTTGGGGGTGGATTGGGTTGGCAGGAGAGCGGTGGCCATGAGGGGTAAGGGGAGAACGTGAGGGAAGATCATGAGGGGAAAGGGGCAGCCATGAGGGGTAAGGGGTGGCCATGAGGGAAGATCATGAGGGGAAAGGAGGGGCAGCCATGAGGGGTAACGGGTGGCCATGAGGGAAGATCATGAGGGGAATGGAGGGGCAGCCATGAGGGGTAAGGGGTGACCATGAGGGAAGATCATGAGGGGAAAGGAAGGGCAGCCGTGAGGGGTAACGGGTGGCCATGAGGGAAGATCATGAGGGGAATGGAGGGGTAGCCATGAGGTAAGATCATAAGGGGAAAGGAAGAGCAGCCATGAGGAGTAAGGGGTGGCCATGGGGAATATCATGAGGGGAATGGAGGGGCAGCCATGAGGGGTAAGGGGTGACCATGAGGGAAGATCATGAGGGGAAAGGAAGGGCAGCCGTGAGGGCTAAGGGCTGGCCATGAGGGAAGATCATGAGGGGAATGGAGGGGCAGCCATGAGGTGTAAGGGGTGGCCATGGGGAAGATCATGAGGGGAAAGGAGGGGTAGCCATGAGGTAAGATCATAAGGGGAAAGGAAGAGCGGGCATGAGGAGTAAGGGGTGGCCATGAGGGAAGATCATGAGGGGAATGGAAGGGCAGCCATAAGGGGTAAAGGGTAGCCATGGGGGAAGATCACAAGAGGAACGGAGGGACAGCCATGAGGGGTAAAGGGTAGCCATGAGGGAAGATCATGAGGGGAACGGAGGGACGGCCATGAGGAGTGAGGGGCAGTCGTGAGAGGATACCATGGAGCACGGGTAGCCATAGAGTGTGAGGGGAGATGAGGGGTGGCTGTGAGGGGTAGGAGTGGCAGATGTACAGTGTAGGCCACTATAGGGGCAGATAAGGGGTGCCTATGAGTGGAGATCATGAGGGGCAGCCATGAGAGGTGATGGGTGGCCATGAGGGAAGAGCATGAGGGGAGAGAGGGATGGTGATGAGGGGTAAGGGGAGATTGTGAGGGAAAGATCATAAGGGGAGAGGAGAGGTGGCCATAAGGGAAGATCGTGAGGGGAGAGAGGGGTGGCCATGAGGAGTGAGGGGCAGTTGTGAGAGGATACCATGAAGGGGTAGCAGGGGTAGCCATGGGGTGTGAGGGTAGATCAGGAGGGGAGATCAGTTTGCCCTTAGTGACATGGTTCCACGGCAGCATTTGCAGTCCTGAGGTAAGGGTTGGACTTGATAATCTTAAGGGTCTTTTCCAACTCAGTTGATTCTATGATTCTATGGATTTAGAAATCATAGAATAGTTTGGGTTGGAAAGGACCTTAATATCATGCAGTTCCAACCCCCCTGCCATGGTCAGGGCACCTCACACTAAACCATGCCACCCAAGGCTTCGTCCAACCTGGCCTTGAAATCATGGGAGGCAGGAAGGTAAGCATAGCTTTAAGCATGATTGTGCTGCTCCCTGAGTACCCAAGGATGTCTCTTAGCAGAAGTAGTTACAACAGCAGCCGAACAGTCATGCCTGCTTGGCACTTGCTCAAGCCTGCAGCCAGACTGGTTGCTGCTGCTGTGTGGTCCCTCTGCCCTGCAGCAGTTTAGAGCCACACTTCCTGTGCCTGTCTCCAGCACAGCAGGACCGGTAAGCTTAGCTTTTTGGAGCCCCAGAACCCAGGCTCTGTTCCACTTTTTGCCCCTCCCCAGGGTTCTATGTTCACTTCTCTAAACTGCACTTATGGAAATGTACCTGATAACCAAGGGCAGGGGCTTACCCCAGTGCCTGCCCTTGGTCAAGCTGGGCTGTGTATGATACTTGGATGAAAAAACTGAAATTGTCACTTAGTTCTAACTAAGATCCATGTTTCTTCTGTAGCACTCTGAAAGGATGTGATTGGTGCAAAGCTGTGGTGGTTGCTTCGTTTTTGTAGTTTCAGCTAAAACTTAGACCATAAAAGCCATAAAACAGGGTTGTATATTTGTGAAAAATGGAGCAAGCTTTGCGGGGTTTGAGAGTTTGACTTTGACCTGTTCTTGTTTTTCAAGCTTGCAGCCAAATTCAGAAGTGCTCAGCTGGCATTTCTGAAAGCAGCCTAAGGATTTTACAGTGAGTCTTAAGAGTGGGTATTCATGTGGGTCAGCTCATGAAGCACCTTGAAGGGGTTTGTTTTGAGATACTGGGGCTATTGAAAATGGAAAACACTTCTGAGTTTTCATTCAGACTTCCCCTGCATTCAGGGGTTTTCCTTCTGTTGAGTGGGCATTCACTATTGCCCTTAGTTTTTATTTTTTTGTCTGTTTCACACACTCTTCAACTTTGATTTCAGGTTGAAGTATTCCCTTCCCTAAACATGGGAGAGGCTGTTCTATGAAAATGGCCATCTGATGTACCTTGCGGTTGAGCAGATGTTATCTTCTTCAGTAATGAAATTCTGCTTTGAGTAATTGGACGTTCTTCCCAGTTCCTCATAATTAAGGCAGAAGAAAAGAACAAAACCTGCTGATTTGATATGAGTAATTGCTTCATTAAGTTATTTGCTTCTTCACCATAACTGTCAGTCCACAGAAGAGAAGAGCATGACCATCAGACCATATATAATGGTACTCTAATGCTGTTGTGGGTCTTTGGTGCTTTGTTGTCAGATGGAATCATAGAGAAAGGAGTTGCGAAACACACTGCTAAATGGTATACCTCTTAACCATATGCACTTAAGACCACAGAGGGAGCCTGGCTGTGTCCTAACCCCAGAAAAAGCAGAGAGCTAATGTATGAGGCTTTAGATCAACACAGCTGCCTTGCCTCCTGTATCTGAGCATTGTGAATTGATGCTGAAAGGCTGAACATCTGTGTTTTCCCTCTGTGGAGCAGGGTAGGGGAAAGCTGCACTGAATCCTGACCACTGGCAAAAAGGAAGTGGCTCTGAACTGGAGTATGGCAAATCTTAGCTGTGGTGATGGCTTATGTCACTGCTGTTCTTTGCATTTAGTTTTCCTGGGTTTGGCAAGCAGGTTTGCATATGTGTTTGGGTACACAAGGACTCATCGGAGAACATGGTTTCCTGGTGATGCTGAGGATGGGTAAATGGGCCATGTTGACTTGTTACATTGCATGCATTTAACTGGGATCTCAGCTATAATTTCAAGTAGAGGATTCTCCATCTATGTGGACTTGAGTTCCTCTCATGCACATCTGAATGCCCCATCTGCATTATTCAGTGGCTTTGCTGCTCATAAATAACAGGTCACCCCCAAATGTGTTTCATAATCCTATCCCTTATTTCCTCATTGCAAGCTTGAGAGCCAGACCCACTGCATCAGAGTAGCTGCAGGATTTATATGCGCTTACTGATGAAATCAGGGCTTGGAGGCTCCTTGGATGTGAATTCTGCTGAATGATCCTCAAGTGCTCGGGGAAGCAATTTCAGGTCACTGAGATCAGTCCTCCAGACTTGTGCCTGCTGTTCTCTGCAAAACCGCCAGGAATGCTCTAAGTAACTTTGATCGTCAAACTGATTTCTATCTCCCTCTCCAAGCTCTGGGCGGATATGTTTTTATAAGGCAGACATCACCGAGCTCAGAGCTGGCAGACCCAACATGCTAAATGAGGATAATTATGAACTTAAGTAACCAAGGTATTGTAAGGATCAACTGTGGCACAACCAGTGCACTGTGAGTGAGCACTTCATTAGGGCTGCAGGGAAAAGGAAGAGAGATCATAGGTGCCATAACACTTTAATTTCCTCAAGTAGGTGGCAGAAAGGAGGGCAGATTTTGCCAGTGCCACAAGTGCCCGACGCTGGTTGATTTGCTCTCTGTATTCTCACAAGCATCTTTGTGTCTTGGCCACCAACAAAAGTTGTGCTCTGCAAGAGGCACAGAGCATGGACTAAACTTAAGCTGGGCTGCCAGCAGCCAGCCCACTGACACAGAGCTTTTCCAGCTGCAGTGACTGGGTTCAGTAGGCTGACAGAACCACCTGGACCTTTCCTGCTGAGTTGGTAGCCAGAGTATGCAGGTGACTCAGGTCCCATTGCACATGCAGCAGTGTCAAAAGCCACCCTTTGTGCCTGCCAGAGCAATTTCGGGTTCCGGGCAATGGAGGTATAAACCCTTCTTGGCCAAAAGCCGCAAGTTCTCATCTTCTGTGTGGTCTCCTTCCCCTCCTGCTTCCTTTCCCTTGAGTCCAGGGGCTCTCTGAGATGAGTTTTGCTGGGCTTTTGCAATGATCCCCCGGGCCAGGATGCAGTGCCACTGCTCACCTAGTGCCTGGTTTAGGAGCATCCTTTCTGTGCTGGGCAGGATGGGTTGCTGGTACAGAGCAGGGTAGAAAACTTTACATCCTCCCTCCAGCCCCACTGTCACTAAAGAACAATTGCTCAGGAAAAGGGAGCTTGGAGGATCATATGTAAAACAAACAGCTGGAGAGGGAGATGTGAGTGGCTTATAGTCCTGACATGTGAATTTCCACTTCTAAATCAGTTGGAGATACTGTTCCCTAAAGAGGAGGGTCCAGCCTGCTCTGCTGCACACTGGCAGGTCTTCGCAGCATACGTTTCTGCTCCTCTAACAGCAACTTTTGTCTACCAGGCAATGTCTTTGAGCCCCAGGGAAGCACTGAGTACCACTCAGACTCCCCATACCTCTCCCTGGGAAAACTCAACCTTCCTCCCCGTTTGCAAGACATGGAACCAAGAAACTTAGTCTGAGAGGCTGAATAAACCACTTGGAGACATGCAGTTACGCAGCTCATGTACCCTAATGTCTAGCTTTGTACTAGTCTGTGAGATCATAGGTTTTTACATGCAGCTCACCCTTATTTCTACTCTTTCCTCCTCACTTCAGTATTCATCATTTGGTGCTGTTGCCTCTCCCAGTCTCTCCCTCATCTTGACCCTTTCCTGAGCCTCTGGTTCCCTACCCCAGCCCACTGTACATAGCTGGTGATGCTTGTCTCTTGCTCCTCTGATCACTGTATTACGTTCAGTGTGGGAGACTGCATATTTTGGTGCAGGACCCACACATGCTGGGGTATGTGCTTGCCTGGAGGGTACTGCTGGGGGAGAGAGCATGTACTGCTTTTGTGCCTGCCATGGAACTGTAACGTGTGTTGTGGACTAAGCCATGAAGAACCAGCTGCTGAGAGCATCACAGCTGGGTCAGGCTCAGCAGCTGCTGTAGGAGGTGCAGCATCTGCAGCCCTGGTGGGTGCAGTGCCACTGGGCTTGGAGGAGCCTGCCCATGCTCAGATTGCTGCTGTGAGCGTGCAGTTGGGCATCACGAGGCAGTGACAAGGGAGGTTGATGCAGCCTCTCTGGAAAGAGGCCAGCTCTACACCACTGGCAGCACCATGCTGGTGCTAGAGTTGGATGCAGAGGGGATGTCCAGGGCTGGTGCATGTGTGCATGCCCCAGGTCAGATCCAAGCTGCTTTGGCAAGGCTGGATGTATGAGGCTCACACAGTGCCTCCCTCTGCTGCAGCCAGGCCAAGCCAGCAGTCTGAATCCCTCACTTTCAGGAACAATAAATTCTCACACTAATCTTATGAAAGAGGGGGGAGGGAGAGAACGAACCTATAAATGACTTACCTATTTGAAGCCTGTGGGCTCTGCATTGTATTAAATATTAACCTGCTCCTCTGAGCCAAGCGACTGATCCTCTTGGTAATTCTGAGGCCAGGCAGCCAAAGAAAGGGATTCTTTGTCAGACAGTATTTCAGGGGGAAAAAAATCCCTTCAGCCAATTTGTGTCTCATCGTGTTTGTTTGGCCCTGCAGTAGAAAAGCCTGCTCCACAATTTGCTGTTTGTATTTGTGCAGTCAAGCTGATCAGATGGCTGTACCCCAGCCATGGCTCTGAAAATGCTGCTCACCAGCAGCCCCATGAAGGCACAGTACACCTTGCACACATAATCACACACACATGTGGTGCCGTACACTTAATTGCACACATGTGCACATGTAACCACACACTTAATCATGGACATGTGCACATATACCCATATGTGAGAAGAACAGAAAATTGTATTTTGATCTCCTATGAGGTATAGCCCTGTGAATGTTGAGTATTAAGAGTAGCTGTGTCCATCAGAAAGATGCAGGCAAAAGCAGAGCAGTGGGGTTAGTGTTTGGGAGTGGGTTCTACCCTTGACTTTGCCCTTGGGGTACAAGGTGGGGCAAGTCATTGTGCTATTGTTTCTCCTCCGTAAATTGTGCCTAATGATGTCAAAAGCACCTGTGGAAAGAGTAATATATTATTATTATGGGCTTAGATGTGTGTTTACTTAAGTAACAAAGCTTTGGTGGTTCAAAAGTTTTCTTGATGACAGAGGTTTTTTGCTAACATCTCTCTGCTGGAGACCAGCAGGAGCAGGACAGTAAGGTAGGGTAGTCATGCAGCAGCAGATAGAGTTGCTGCTGCTATGACCTGGGGAATATGTGAATGCTCCTGAGCTGTTCCAGTGCAAAGTCTGGCTGCTTAGTACTGAATCCCCAGTGACTTCACCTAGCTCTTCAAGTTTTGCACTAAAGCCTGAGAGGCTCAGACAGTCTGTTTCTTCATATCTGTTACACAAGCAAAATCCCATGGCTGAAAAATGGTGACCATATTCTCTTAATCCAGCTCATCTGACTTCATGCAATGCCAGGTTAGGGCTGGGTGTAGAACAGTTTTGCTCCTGCTGTGGAAAAGTCTAAAACCAAATGGAAAATGCTTCCTATACCTTGAGCTGGTGGCATTTTCTCATGTGGACAGGACTCGTGTTCTGCACCTTCCCGGGAGTGACTCACCCGAGCTGGCTGTGGGAACATTTCCAGTGATCAGCCCAGTATTTCCTGCGGCAGTTCAGGTTCTTGCACTTTACTGTGCTTTTAGTCATAGCTAGTCTTAATTTGCTCTTTCTTCCTGTCTGTGTTCATAATACCCCCAGCTTATTGCATTTGTGTAGCTGATTGAACAACCTGTGTTTCACAGGGAGTGATCAGGAGCATGTCTGCTTTCCTGGCAGATCTGCGTGCTGAGGCACATAAGTAATTGCAAAATGGAGCCTCCTCTTCCTCAGTAACCTGGGGACATGCCCAGATCCCAGTGCTCTGAGGAACTGGTTATGGAATACGTGGCGCTCTGCATCCTACTGAGCAGCGAGTAACTGCTTGCACATAGCTCTCCCTGTGTTGCAAACCTATGAGGCATTTTGCTCAACTTACAGCCTTGAATGAGTCCTTTACATGTAGATATGAAGAGGAAAGAGGTGTTTACACCACAGCATGCTGACAGGCCACCAATGTACTTTGAACTAGAAACTGCCTGACTTTAGAGTAGCTCTGACCTAAGCTGCTCCAGCAGCAAACAGCTGAATCAAAGCTGTGGGGTGTGCTGGGCTGGAGGCGTGAAATTCCCTCCCTTCCCTTTTCTGGACTAGCTAAATATACTGGGATTTCCAGGGCTGGGAGTTGGTAGGACTAATCCCCGAGACCATTTGTTTTCCAGGGGGATAACATCCAGCTGCCAGGGAGGCTGAGCCCTGCTCTACCCTGCCGGTGCCGGAAGAGTTGGAACAGCCCATAACTGTGTGTGATGTTGGGAAAGGTGTGTGCTAATTAATTGGAGCGCTGGGCTGCCCCTCGGCTGGAGCCACGCGCCTGGATGTGGTGGCAGCGTGCACGTCCCCTCCCCATCCCTGCCCGTACCGACAAAAGGATCACACCTGCGGCACAGCACCCCAGGGACCCAACGCCTCACCCAGCTCCTATGTCACAGCTCGAAGCGACGGCATGAAGAAATCCTCGTATTCAGGTGAGCAAGTAACAGCCTGTTGTTTTTCTCTCACCTCTTTCTCTTTGGATCTCTACTGGGAAAGGAAAAGGTTTAAAACCCCCAAAGTAAAACTTGCACAAGCCCCTCTCCCTCCAAGCACTCTGTAACAGAGTGAGCTATTTTACTGTGTATAAATAAACCCTGTCGATCAGTGGAAAAGGCTTAAAAAGCAAAACAAATCCAGGGAGGCAACTTGTTCCAGGCAGAACTCGGTGTTGGTGGCATGGAGCTTGTTATTCAGAAGGCACCTGTGCCAGCACGGGGCAAGCTCCAGTGCTGAGCAGCAGCTTGAAATGAAATGAAATGAAATGAAATGAAATGAAATGAAATGGAATGGTGGCATCGTATGTGACACCAGCTTCCTTTGGGGCTGGAAGGATTTCTAAATGGAGGGTTGAAGAGCTGGGATCTCCTAATGCTGCAGGACAGCTAACACAGGAGCAAGCAGCACTGACTGATGTTATTTCTCTGAATTTTCTGTGAAATCCTGCCAACAGTCCCAAGAAGTGGCAGGCGCACGATAGAGTGGACGCAACTCCTGCAAAAGAGGAGTCACGTCTGTAGCTCGTCCTGTAAAGCTCAGGTGCCTCTGGCAGCTCCTCAAGGTGAAGGACTTTGCTCTGCAGCTGATTTCTGCTTGGTTCCAGCTACCAACCTGTGACCATGTGTTCTGTAAGCCCAGTTCTGCCCTGGCTTTGCCCCAGCTGCTGTGGGGATGTGGTGTCACCATGATGGCCTCCTGACATCCTGAGTCACCATGGGGGTGCTGGTGGCAGCTGCTGTGCTGCGAGCCACTCAAGCCATGTCATGGCCAACCCTGCCTGAGCTTATTAGCCACAGGAGCTGGGGGTTTGCCTTCACACAGAAAATTCCCTGTGTGATGCTGCTGCCTGTTTGTTGTTAAAATGAATTAGTCATGTTTCTCTCTTGCACATTTCTCATTAGTGTTGCTAAATAGACTGCCAGGGAGGTTTTATTAGGGAACCTGAGAAAGCCTAAGCATTATTATTAGCATGTTGTAATGGATTAAAGTGGGTATTAACGGTTGTGCATTGTGGGTAGGAAGAACTGGTACTTGTACAGGCCTCCTGAGGTGCAGGCAGTGGCTAAAGCAGCCCTGGAGCAGTGCGAGAACTGGTCTGGAGATAGCTGGCTGTCATAAGGAAAAGCTGTCAGTAACTGTGTGACCTGCTATTATGACTTCTTGCAGGTGAGGCTGAGTGGTCCTCAATTGCTTTGCTTGCTTTGGTTGGTTGTGGTGGAGTGAGCTGGGGCAGTGTAAAGCCCATGATGGGACTGGTGTGTCCCTGGTCACAAATCCACCTTCATTCGGTGTTGCAGCTGAGGTCTGTTGACATCTGGCCTGTACTTTTATTTCAAAGGGACTGCAGTTGTATTTTGGAAATGCTGTTTGCTTTGAGATTTCCCTTGGTACACTGCAGAGAAGAATTACACTAGCCAGGATATGCTATACTGAAGCAACAGGATAATTGCACTATTTATTACCTGCACTAATCTTCCACAAAGCACATGCAGCTCTTCTGAGCGGCTCTCATGTTCATGTGTCAGCTCCTGGCCAGGCAGTGCTGGGGCCTTGCCTTTCACTGATTTATTGGACAGAGAGGAGCTGGATTAATCACCCACTGTGCCTTTGGAGAGCTTCCACCTCTGTCAACCCTCCCTGCCCCATGGTTCTGGAGGTTTTCCAAGTTGTGGAACAGTGATGGTAGCTTGCTTGGGGGAATTGCACCAAGAGTCCAGATTGCGTCTCCAAGACATGAGTAAGACGTACAGGGTGCTGCAGGGCCTCTGAACTTCCTACTGCCAGAGAAACTGGTGAGGTGACAAAGTGATTTCTCAGCTGCAAAGCCTATGCTTCTCAAGCACATTGCTAACAACCTCTGACAGGCCGGAAACACAGCGCCTGGCTGAGAAACTTCTGAAAATGATGAAAATAGGAAACCCTAAGTATCTTCAGAACACTTTTTGAGGTTAGGGAACATCCCTTGCTGGCTTTATTTGCTCCTCTCCAGTATATTCTGGGTCTGGTCTGTGGACTGGGCCCCACTGAGCCCAGCTGGAGCATCTCAGTTGACTTCACAAGGCTGAAGCTCCAGCTCTGTCCTGCTCTGCAAACACAGCAGTGCTGCTGTAGTGCTCTCTTGTTAGCAGGCTGCTCCCCACCCCAGGAGAGATTTACTCTTTCTAAAGTACTCCAGGGGAAGTGATTACCCATCTGCTATGGCTTTTGAGCACATGCCATATAGGTGTGGTTGGGATAAAGAGTTTGCTTTTGAATGCTTTACCTCTTACCAGCAGAGAGGCTCAGACCTTTGTGCCATAGCCGCGGGCACATGCAACTCAATTTGGTAGCACTTTTCTTTCCTGGGACTTCCTGGCAGCAGCAGGAGGAGGAGGGGAGAGGGAGAAAAGGAGAATTTACATAGCCAGTTAAAAATGAGCAATAACCGCTGCTGAAGCCAGCTCTTACATGTTTGCTTTAGGGATGTCTATTATTTCAGATGCTTAAGGCAAAGAGGTTTTTCCTGAGATGTTTTACTTGTCCTGGAATACTATTTTTATAAAGGATTTTTCAACTCTCCTTTTCCATTACTCAAGCACAACTGCATTGCCAAAGAAGCAGTAGGCAGGATTTGTGATAAATGACACAATTACTTATAGGTATTACTAAGGATGGTGCAAATTATTTTGGCCAAGGACTGTTTGCAGTTTCAAGTTTCTGTAAGGTGTTGGCGTGCACTGAAATAAGGATTGTCATCATTACAGTGCCTCCAGAATTATCCATAGTGGTTGTGCGATACCTCTTACCTAAACTGTGAACTCCTGATTTATGGCTTAGGCACTTAGGGAGAAATAACTTCTCATAGATGAGCCAAGGCTATAAGAAAACTGCAGGAGTAACAGTGAAAACTGATCTGATCATTGCAGTAGGATTTAGGAACAATATTTTTTTTCCCACATCATGACTCATAGAATGATTCGCTATAAAGCATAGAATAGAATATTATGACAATAGAATATTAGTCAAATTGGAGTTGTTGGTATTATCTAGACTGGGAAGCTTCAGGGAAAGAGATTGGTTTATAGTGTCCCAGGGTCCCCTGTTGCCCCAGCCCCATTGTGTTGCCTTGGTGCTGCCACCATACAGCATCCTGTGGATGCTGAACACCCGCAGCTCTGGCCCAAGGCAGCAGCAATTACTGGTACTAGTGGGGCAAATCAGGTTTGTACCCCACCAAAAGGCTCCATGTTTATGCGCCAGTATGTGCAGCTGGTGAAGAAGAAAAGCAAGTGAGCTCTTGCTGGGGGTGAGCAGAGCTGCAGTGTGCAGCTGTGATAGCACAGGGACACACTGCAGTGAGTGCTCATCTGGCAGTCAGTGGAGTTCATCAAACTGCAATGAAGAAGCAGTGTATAGACCTGCCCTCCCCCTAAAAAAGCATCAGGGGCTGTGACTGGATGTGTGGTGCCTGTGGTGGAGGCCTCAGTACATCTCTGGCACAGCCAGTCCTCTGGAAACACTGAGACTGGATCTTTTTCTGGCTCATGCTGCACAGTGCAGTTCTCTCAATGGCTTTTAACCTCACTATCACAAAGCTTGCTGGCTGGGACAGAGATGACCTGGTGTTTGCAGAGCCACGTTGCTCTCTCCTGAACTGGACCCCATCTCCTGTCATTTAACTGGCATCGTGTGTCTAAGCCATGATAAAGTTAACAGAGTTGTTCAGACTGATGTGATATTTGAAGTTCAGTGGCCAAACAGCAGTATCAAGGACAAAGCATTCATTTGATTTAGTTTGACATTTTGGACAGAAATACAAACCAGTTTGTTTTGAAATACATGAAAATTAAAAAGCCATTTTTTGCAGCACAAACTCACAGCCAGCTCTTACTCCCCACAACCTTCCAACAAGAGATCGTTAAAACAAAACAGATTATTGTACTGAGGATTTGCAATCAATCACAAGAAGCTGGATCCTCAGTCTGTGGCTGTTCAAACTGACTGCTCAAAACCTGAATTAAGTGCAAGTAATGAATGATTTCACCAGCTCAGATGAATGAACTGTCCTTTTGCCCCACTTCTACGCATTATTTCTGTTTGAAACAGCTCTGCATGTGCCTGATGTGCCAAAGCACTTTGCAGTAAACTTCATGAACTGGTAAACAAACTGGTTTATGAAGAGGCACAGCAGCTACTGGCACGGCTGTGCAGTGCTTGAGCAAATACAAGGTGCAATAAAGAAAGGCATCAGCCTTCAGGAAGGCTTCTGTAGAAGAGCAGGAGTGGAAAAACCCACTGCAGCCAGAAATGCCAGGGTTTCTGTTCCATCCTGTGTCCTCACTGCTTGGTGGGACAGAGGTACCACTGAAACCACAGGTGGAGGAGCCAGCATGCTGCTTGTTCGGCTAGTGTTTGCTTTTGAGAGAGGCACACACTTGTGTGCTGGGTTGCTGCTCTGCTTGCAGCTGATTCCTACCTCTCACCTTGCTCAGAGGCTGCCATTTCAGCTCTTGCTGTCACCCATCCATGCCTTCTCCCCCTTACAGATCTCTGTGCTCAAGTAGGGCTGTGAAACCTGGCCTGGGCTCCTTTCCTTTCCCATCAGTGGCAGGGTGGAAGCATGAGTAAAGTCAGTGTGAGTGTGGGGGATGTGAAAGGGAAGGAAAAGGGTGAGGAAAGAGTTTTGGATCCTGGGACTAGAGGGAAGAGGAGGGATAGTGGTGCTGGCAGTGCCATCATGGGGTGAGCTGCCCCAGAAACACCGGTTGCTTGCCTGAGGCTGTGGAAGTTTTTCATAACATGGTTTTGTGTTGACATTGTGTTACCTCATGTTACTGAAATAGCAGGAAGGAAAATAACAAGGAGTACAAAATGAACTTGTTCATTCAAGAATAGCACAAAGCTGGTGCATAGACAAAGGGCTTTGCATCTGATTTTCAGGATGCTGAAAGCTCTGCGGGTTGGTCAGCTGTGTGGATGATCTGCATCATTCAGATCCACGTGAAAGCTGGTTGGTAGCAAATGTCCGTGGCCCCAGCCTTTCTTTAAGCCCCAAAGGAAAGAGAGAACAAATGTGATGCAGTTCCTGCATGGTGAACACTTGCTCACTGTTTTGGACAGCCACATCTCTAGTCTATGCTGGTAAGCAACAGTCACGGTGCCTGTTCACGTTCACACATTCTGTCTGGTGGGGTTTCTTTCACAATCTTCTTCACTTACTTTGTTTTGCCTTTTACCACATCATGTTGTTTCCTGCTCTGTCCTTGCCTGAGTCACTTCTCCATTGCTGCATGCAAGGCTGGACATAACCTTTGACATTCCCACTGCCTGCTGCCCTCAAGGTATTTTTTGAGCTATAGTAACATTTAGAGATGCCCAGAGAGAGTGGTACCATTGTCCTGAGTGCTGCAGAGAAGAAAAGTAGAAATGTCCTTCCCTCCCTCCACTTCTGAATTCCTCAAAGAGTGATGTGTGATGGGCAGCAGAGGCAAAGGCTGTATGAGCAGGCAGTGTCACAGTGCATCCTCCCAAGCCAACACCATGGCCAAGGGGCAACATTGCACAGATCTGCACTGTGTGGTCAACAGCTAAAATCCTTTATCAATTCTTTTGGCTACTTTTAAAATGAAAACCTTGTATGCCTTGGAGAATTAGATTTCTCATGTGCCTGTCCTCCCTCATGGTACTAAAGCCTGTGATTTTCCTCAAGTGCCACAAATTGTTGGAGTCTCTGTTGCATGAAAGCACCCTGATCCTCAGACAGACTCTTCTCAGCTACCTTGGGGGCCTCACAGTCTGTTTCTCTGGCTTAGCAGATGTCAAGAATTGTTGATGGCATTGGTCCTGGCCATCTTACTTCTATGCTGCAAAAGAATGAGGTGGGATCGTGAGATTTCTAATCAAAAAGCACAACTGTTACATTTTACTACCATGATGACAGAATATATTCCCCTAAACGTCAACAGAGTCTGCTGCCACAGGTTTCTGATGGCTTGTGATGATTGATGTAATGTTAGGAAAAGATTCTCCTATAGCAGGTTCTCCTTTATCAGCACCACACTGTGCTGAGCTGGCAGGATCAGTGTGACGGGTTTGGTTGGGTGCTTCACCATGGGCAGATTTGTCTGGCACGTACAGACAGTATTAGAGCTTTGGTTCAGGTAGCAAAACATCCCAACATCTGTTAGGAAATAGTTTGGAGAAGCAAGGGAATCCGGCATATGGAGAAAGCCAAATAAGAAACCACAACATGCAGACATATGCAGAAATAACGAAAAGCCATGTGTGGCCCAACAGGGTGATTATCTGCTTCCCTGAAACACCAATCATCTTCCCATCCCCACCTGGGATGAGCAAGGAGAAGTGGGGCCATGTGAAATGGGGAGATGTTGCTGCAGAGAATACCTCCCTGTGTGCTCACTGCTTGCAGGGAAATCCCTCCCAAGAGCAGTGCTGCTGGTCAGATAGCAAGTGGGGTGCTTTGTGTGAGGCTAACCTGTCCCACTCCCTGTGGGGTTTGCAGCATAAGGTGGGATCCAAACCCAGGGAAAGCCTGTGAAAGAGGAGATGACTTTGTATCACAGTGATTTGGGAAGATTTAACCTGTCAGATGGATGTGTAAAGTGTCTGCTTCCTTTTTGTAAGCTCTCTGGTGCTGTGCAGGATGGGGTGGGATCCACCAGTCCCTAGCCTTGGTATTCACTCTCCACACCAGTGTCTCTAACAACAAACCAGGCAGCTTCTTTTCCTCCCCAGTCCTGGTGTCCTCTGGAAGAGCAGCCATGCTTGTGTAGCCATCATTCCCTACGGAAATCACATGCCACACTCAGTGGTGTGGTGGGAGAGATGCAACACGATCACTGGTGAGTCAGCCTGTTCCCACACTGGCCTCCAATGACTTACCAGTGACAAGGGCAGCAAAAATCACCCTTTAAAGGGTTTATGTTTCAGAGGGGGAGGTCATAGCTGCCTGGGAAACTGCTTTATTCTGTTTTTATTCATCACTCAGGTGATGGCACAGGCTTGCAAAGGTCTTTCTTGTAGCTGCTGTGGGGTGGGGCACTTGGTCCATCACTGTAGAAGTCTGAAAAGGAATCCTGGCTTTGCGTTGTAAGACAGCTTCCACTGTCACACGGACAAAATAGCCTCTCATGGGGCTTAGAGGGATTCAAACATCTCTAGAGCAGAGGCCAGCGTCAGGGTGGGATGGCACCAGGAGCACAGGAAAAGAAGGGTTTTGTCCAGTGCTGCTACTTCTGTGAAAACATCTGGCCATGCTGGGCAAAAGGGGCTTCTTGTGCAGTTCTTGCTCAAGCACTCAAGTTCTAGCACTGCAGCAGTCTGAAGCACAAGATAAGTTACTCCATGACCCAAACTTTTAATTTCAGACAGGGCTGGCTCAAGTCTGATGCCCAGAGTATGTAACTGTCCCCTCCATTTCCCTCAAACATCATGCTGCCTTCTAGGCTCCCAGGTCAAGCAGATGGCAGTTAAGCTGGAGGGATGATAGCAAGCTGGAACTAGCAGCAGAAGGGATTTTCTATTTTTCTTCCCTTTGTCAATGTCAGATGAGTATTATTTGCAGGAAACACTTCGTGTAGCTCAGAGATTTGTTTAGAGAAGGAGTGTAGGGGGAGGAGACAGCTAAAGACATAATGGAAATTAAGAAGGCTACAGTAATGTTCAAGAAAGTCTGTAATTTCCTGGTGTGGGAGTACTGCTATTCTGGGGACCAAGGGAATAACGGCTCCGGTTCCAAAGGGAGAGAGTGCTCACTGAGGGATGATCTGCAGAGGAACCAGCTCCTTTTGGGAAAAGCTCAGCACACACAGCAGTTCTCCCTGAGGCCTCACAGGACTGAACCCAAAGCAACTGCTGGGGGCACAGAGGGACTCTGACACTCGGATGCTCTCTCAACTTGTCTGGAGTCACGTCCCTTTGCAGACTTCATGGGGATCCCAGGGAAACTTTGAGTGCATGTACATGGAGAGCAAGTTGGAGTTCTGATCCTTGTCAGCAGCCCCTAGGTGTAAAATTGCTTTGGTTTGATGCTATCAAGAGAAATAGGGATTGCCTATAGCTTTATATAATAGACATTAGAAACAAAGCAAGATGCCCTCAGCAGTTACCACTGAGAGCTGCTGCTGAATGACTCAGTGGCTGAGTTGTAAGTGCCTGGACATGTAGGAATAAAAATTGCTGAGAAGAATAACAGATCTTAGTGTGTTACAAGTCAGGACAAAGGACTTGTACATAACAGACCATGGGAGGTGGCAGGGGGTTTGCTCAGGTGAGTTTAAGGCTGATGGAAGGCTGTGTTAAGGAAGCTGGAGGCTTTGTTTTGCCTGCAGGAAAGGTACAGCCCTGGGCTGCAGAACAAGTGTCACCCACCAAGTCAGCTGGTGGGGAGCTCCCATCCTGCCACTGTGACTGTCAGTGTCATCCATCAGCACTCTACACACGCTTTGCTGTCCTAATACTCAGTTTCCATCTTCCTTCCAAGCTGGCTTTTAATTAATTTTTAAACTTAAAATCAATATATATATATATTTAATCAGTAGGAATGAGGATGAGATGTAGTTCATTGCCTGCATATAATTTAATTTGAAGCATTGAAAGTTGTTGCAAGTCCAATCCTGAAATACCATAATCCTCCTCATCCTCTGGTTTGTTCTGGGTAAGGTTTCTGACCTTGCTGATTTTCAGTGTTCTAGTGATAAAAGGAGTCACGTGAACTGTATTGCTTTTATCTAAGGTCAGTTTTTGGGAGCACCAGGAAATCCTTAAATTCAGACCTTTATTATGTGCACTTGCAGCCCTGTCTGCTGCATGAAGGGATTTTTCCTCTCTGGAGTCCTGCCTTCATGTGTTTGAGAGCATGTTTAATCGAACTGGGCATTATACTGAGAAATGGGAGTGTGAGATGTGCCCAAGCTGTATTAAACCCACCATATCCTACTAGGGGATTTCAAATGCCTCTTAAAATAATTTTTGTTAGCAGATAGCTTATGACTCTCGGAGCTGCTGGGTGTTTTCTGAACAGCCCAGACTTACACAGCCTGAAGGACCAACATTACTGTAGCTAATTGCCCTTCAATGTTAATTGTCCTTCAGCTCCATCTGCATCTGTAAGTGCTTTCCCAAATTGCTGTCCTGACATGTGAGATGCTTCAGCTGGCGAGTCCCACATCTGAGTACGGAAAGGTTGTCAGTGCTGTGGGATGTTGGGGGATGTCGTGGTTTGGGTGGTCCCTCCTGTCCCGCTTGGCAGCTGCAGCACATGGCTGTAATTTATTTCCTGGAGTAGGTTTTTGTCAGATAAACCTCCCAATAGTGATGTGAAATAATCCGACAGCTGATTCCTGCAGTTAATGTTTGGAGCAATGAGTTAATATTGGGGAGGATGAGCTCAGCCCTGGCAAGTTTGAACCATCTGTAGAGGTTTCAAACCTGCTCTTCTCCATGTGCTTCTTCATGGATCAATCGCTCTCTAGGAAATCAGCGTCAGACAGCAGTGTTTTAAATGAATGTCAGGCTTTTCAGACAGTGTATGTGGTGGGGAGAGGGAAAGAGTATGTCTGAGGCTGCACTGAGGGTTTTTTGTGTTTGGCTTTGCTAAGTTTAAGATCATCACGGGAAACATAAGAGCCCTGTGCTTGAGCCATGGTGGAGAGGGAAGAGTAAAAAGTTGTTTCATAATATGTGTCTGGATTAATGTTCAGATCTTACTGAGTCTTTTATATCCTGTGATTCATAAATGTAAGTATGGGAGCCTCTAGGAATTGATATAAATCAGAAAAGCCTCCAGTGTCTATGTACTGGGTGCTGATATTGCAGGCATCTGCATTAAGCCCTTTTACAGACTGCTCTTGTTCTGTGGTGGACAGTTTGTGGGCTGCTAGTGGCAGAGTTTGTAACACAGAAGAAGGGTTAGTGGCTCTGGACACTGGGAAGCAAGGAGCTGGAATATTGGTCTGGGACACAGTCACACAGCCCTTGGCTAGGAGCATAGTCCTGGGTAAAAATAAACAGTGTTCTCATTCCTAGCTCTGTGGAGATACTTCTGTATCCAAAGCCCCTCCATCTGATGGACAGACTAGTACCAAGATGCATAGCCGGGGTCAGAAGCGTTTCACACAGGTCAGGTGTACACAGGAGTGTGGGTCAATGGGTGGGAAAGCAGAAGCTGTGCTGGCAGAGCACGTACACTGGTGGAGACTGGTGGGGAAGACCAGTACAGAAAGTGGAGAGGACCAAGCAAGCGCTGGGCCTGGAAGGGCAGGAGAGGAGGATGCAGACCCAGTGCACGGCACTGTCCACAGTGCCCCTGGGCTCTGGGATGGAGCAGAGACTCAAGGAAGGAAGCGACTTTGCTGATGAGATGAGTGTGTTTCCTCTTCAATCACCACAGGAGATACTTTGAGTGTTTCTGCAGCTGTCTCCCAACAGGCACTGAAGATGGAGAAGATGGGGGCAGGAGGTAAACCAGGTTCCACATGGTTCTGGGCTACAGCTCTGAGGGAGAAAGCAGAAAACATCAAATTTTGTAAGGATGCAAGAGAAAACATATAGACAGCAATTTCTTCAGAGAGTTATGTGCTAGGATGAATTAGAATAGCCAGAAGTTGTCCTGGGACATACTGGGAGGGATGCTGTGGTTGCCTCTGGGAAGGTAAGAGCTATACAAGTAACCTCTGAATTGTTTTACAATTGTATTTCTTTGTTGTAAATGTTGTTATAAACAGTCTGATGAGGTAATGTGAGTTCTTGTGCCTACAGAAAGAAATTTATATTGATAATTTCCACTCTGTAAACACTTCCCAGTGATGCTGCATATCTTCATAGGAATTCACCTCTCCCATGAGTAGAGCAGGAGCTATGAACAGTTTGTAGCCTTGTCTTCAGAGCTTCCTTGCATAGTCACATCACATGTAGAGGGCACAGGTCTCTCTTTGAACTTGTCAGATAGACCCCAGGCCTCTGTATGTGGGAATGGTGTCTTCTTCAGCATTCCTTAGTCTGTGAAGCTTTAACTCTGCTCATCTGGACAGCAGAAATGACAACCACAGGCAAAACCATGGTGTCTTAGGTGAGAAGAATTCTGAATGAGAAGCTGCATATCCTTTTTAAATCTACGTGGTTTGTAGACACAAAAGGTGTTACAGGATGGAAAACAGCGGGTTAGGAAAGGAGATGTGATGTTAAAAATACTTATCTCGTGCTCAATATGGCACTAAACTGTCACTGCATACGGAGAGGAGGCTGCTCAGATATTCAGCCCATGAGCTGTGGTTTTTCTCCTTCCTCCTCCCCACCTCCTCCCCACTGACTGTGGGCTGCCAGAGCTGCCCTAATAGGCACTGGGGCAGCAACTTTACCCAGGACTGTTCCATGCTCTCCTGCTTTCCATCTTGAAATGACCTTGTATAAAACCTCTAGGAGAGCACGACACTTGCCAGGGTGGGTTTGTTTGAGTTTCTCTCTAAGCAAATCCCTGGCTGTCACGTGGAGCTGGAGCAGGTGCCGTGCAGCACCTTGTTCAGTTCCAAGGTACTCAGTTTCAAGGCAAAATCATGGCTCATTAACAGAGCCTGGAGGATCTCCTGTTAACCTGTTGAGGGGAGGATGTCTGGGCATTTCCACAAGGCTCTGCTGCTCCCTCAGCACTCACAGACCTGGAGGGATAGAGCAGGCTGAAGCAGTCAGCCTTGCTGATCTGATGGGAGCAGGCTGCAAGACTGGCCATGCATGGTCAGGTTTCCCTGCTTTTTCATCTAGCCAAGCTGTCCTACCTTCTGACGCAGGAGGGAAACTTATGGGCATGGGAGAACCCAGATAGACAAGCTGGTTGAGTGCAAATGAGCTCTTAAACCAGGGCTGCTCTGCCTGGCACCTGGTGGCTTTTCCCATTGAGGACCTACTGCACAGATTTGCAAAGGGAACAGCTATAATCCTTATCTTCTACAAGGTGAATTTCTCCTGGGGCTGAGCCTTTATGATGCAGGTTCTCTATTTACCCAGCTCTGACAGTCTGCCTTCCACACCTCAATGTGCAGTCAGCTCCATCCCACCTCCCTGCAAGTCCCTGCCTGGAGTACTTGTCACCCTAAGCTATTTCTGTAGCTGATATATCCCTTCTGGGATATGAATCTTCTGTAGGAATCACTGGCCTGAGGGAGTCTAGTGAGTAGATTAGACCTTTGCACACTGGTCATTGTTGAATCACACTGCATCCTATTCAGGGATTTTGTTTGTTTGTTGTCCATTTCCAGTGTATCAAGATTAATTTGAATTCTAATATTCTCTAACATAGTAGTATTTCATCCCCACTTGGGATCATCTTCATCTTTTATAAGCTCTCTATTTCCCATTTCTGATGGATAATGAAAGATGTTTCCTTAGGTCAAAACACAGCTGGGAGATCAGGCTTTGGATTAAAAACTGCTCTGGCATAGTCCCTCAGAACATCCCGAAAGCATCCAAGCCCTGTTGCCTATAGATTATGGGCAAAACAAGACTCTAAACCAAGTAGAGACTTCTGCTTTGGGGGCTTAACAGCCTCCTCTGCTTTTCAAATCATGTAACCATAATCTCTGCAAGATTAAATACAGTTTCGGCTGTGTTTTTTCTTTATTTAATTTCACATTCTTATGGAATAAACTGATGGTGACAGATGCACAAGGGCTCTGGAGGGCACTGCTTTCTTTACACACAGGAAACTTGGGGCACAAGGGGTGACGATTCCCTCTGGAGAGGGACATGGTTGTTTCTCACCCTCTCCTGGATCATGGGTCTACTTGGCAGTGGCCTTGCTCTGTGCTTGTTTCACTCAGGCAGAGCCCTTCAGAGGGGCTTGGGACTCCTCCAGGGGATGTCCCTTGTGAATGAACATGGTCTTTTCACCTGTAGTCCCAAAGCTCTCCCAGGTGTCCATGGGGAATTAATTCTCTGTGAAAGACACATATGCTTATACCACTTTATTGCTGAGGAAAGTGAGCTGCAGAGGAACAGGCTGCTTTGTTGGTTTGTGTACCCAGGTTGGGGCATAATCACCTATCCTGACTCCTGCTCCTTGTGTAACAACTGTGCGGATGATCAGACTGCTTTCTATTCCTGTGTCTGCAGTCTTTCAGACATGAAAGCTAGGAGAGAGCTAATATCCCCTATTACAGAGGACTGAGGCCTGGAAAAAAACAAGATAGGATTGAATGTTGCTTAAGTTGAGCCATCTAAAAGCCTCTCTGAATCAGAGCTGGTCCCTGCAGCCTCTCTCCAGCCAGGGGCTGTCAGATGAATCACCCTATCTCAGGATGGAGGTGACTCACTGGCTACAGAGCCTGTCTCCTCTGTTGACTGTGGAGAGTGTCTGGGGCTCCTATGCAGATGTTTAACACGTAAACGCTCAGGTGGGCACTGCCCAGGGTCCCAGGTATCTGTGGTGGAGCAAGGAGTCAAACCCAGGTCTCTGAAGACCTCTGGTTATGATCCTAAGTAGTAGGCATCATAGCTACACAGACACCAAAGCATGTGGCTACCAGCTTGCAGCAGCAGGGCAGTGAGCGACTGCTTGGTGTAACAGCAGGTTTCCAAAGAAGCGGCAGCATCCCTCCATGCAGCTGGGACTGCTTCCTCTGGTCTGCTTGAGACACAGCTGGTTGAGGAACAGGCACCATTTCAGATCTGATGTCTCAGAAATGGTAAATGCCTTTAGTCTGTAGCGGTGAACATTTTTCTCTGACTCCAAAACTGCTCACAAAAGAGGTCCTTTCATGGAGAGGAAAAGGGGTGCCAGCAGGAAGCTTGCTGAGACAACACAGAAACATTTTCTGCCCATGATCTCAGCTTCTGGAGATAAGGCTGGAATTCTGACACCCCCCAGAGCATCCTCCCTTGGCCCCTTGTTGATCCCACAGCTCAGGCCAGGGGAGGGAGGTACCCGCACAGGCGATGCTCCCACAGAGGATGCAAAGGGCCAGTTTGGGCTAGAGGGACATGGCAGTGCCATGGATCCCCTCTGGACAAGAGGTGTTGGAGTCCTCTGCAAGAGATGCCATTTGAGAAAGGTCAGCTTGTGTAATAAACTCTGGTGATGGTACAGAGGTCATAAGAAGTGGTCTGAATGTCCAGACAAAGACCTTTCAGGTTTGTCTGACAGCAGCCCTGGCATGTGTTGTAGTGGGTCAAACACTATGGCTCATTACTTATGGCATAAGGTGTAAGACCATGTTGTGAATCCTCTCTTGTGCTGCTACTTATAACAGTTCAAGGTCTTGGGGGTGCTGGGGTTGGTGCATGGAGATTTGGGTTACGTAGTAGTTGCAGGCTGAGCTTTTCCAAGGAGAATCTATCCCAACACAAATCACATCCCAGCCCTGTGCCTACCCATGTATTTGTTGCAAAAGCAATTGTCTTTGTTGTTGTGAGGATTTTCATAGCAAAGGCTGAAGATTCGTATCATTGGGGTGAGTGCCTCAAGGGAGGGTTCTGGATTGGGCCCAGATCTCCGCTACCCTGCTCTGTTACACCGAGCGTGCTATGTTCCATGTACAATGCTGCCTTTCAGCCAGACCCACAGAATAGGCTTTGTGTCTCCTTGTGTGAGCCCTGTTTCAAGAGAGAAAAGCTTCCTTAGAGGCTGCAGGCAGTGGTCCATGGCTTGAAATGGTTTTCACCTGTGCCAGGAGTGATTTCACTCTGCCCTTTGCCAGGGCTGAGCTCTTTGGTGATGCCAGGTGTTTTACCTTCCCCTTGCTGGCAGCTGCAGAAACCCATTAGAGGAACAAGTTGCACTGGGACCACTTGGTAGCTGGGGAGAGGAATGTGTCATCATGGAGTTGTATCAAGTAGAGGTGGTTCCTACACATGGGTTTTATTTAAATGAGCTTATTGTTAAGTTTTCCTGCTGCCCCTCTGTAGAGTTGACTGTTGGAGAGCATGGCTTGGAAGAAAGGTAGGTGTTGCTCTAGAGTTATTTAGTCCCTTACAAAGATTTAAAAGGGTAAGCCAATAAGATTTTGTCACTTATGTATTGATTCTACATCTTGGTTTTAAATTAATTTAGTGCTTTTGTGCCAAATGCCTTTCTCCTCTGATGTGCAGAAGCAGAACACAGCAGGCATATTTTGTTGGTATATTCCTAGTTCTCCATTAAATGCATTTAAATGTTTCATATGAAAGAGACTGGGAGAGGGTGAGCTCAGAGGAAATTTGATCTCAGTATTAACTGCTGACCCCTCATAATTACAGCCTTCAGCCCCTCCTGTAACTGACTTTAGGACTGTTGTTGCTCTTTCTGTGGGTGTCTGACTTGGATATGGAAAAGAGAATGGTAATTGCAGCATTTCTTAAGACAGAGATGGAGTTATACTGCAATTTGTAAAGCCCTTTTGCAAATCTTATTGTACACTGATCTGCAATATTAGGCACTCAGCTATGTCCTAAACACTGGCTCAAGTTCTATTCTAATTTCTCTACTGCAGCCACTATTAAATATAATTGTAATATACAAGTGAAAACATTCAAAGAATGTTACTAGCTTCTGAAACTGGATTGCCTTGGCTACTTCTGAGGGAGACTTACTAGGAGAAACCCTTCAATTGTGTGGGTCCAGGGCTTTCTGGTAGTCTAAGACTGTAACTTCCCTTCTTTCCTGATGGTTAACAACAGTGGACATTATCTCAGTAATCTATGGATAGTGCCTGAATCATTTTTTACAGTACAGCTAAAATGTAAAAACATTAAATAATATATCCCTCCTGCTCCCATAAGCAAGGGAAGTGTTTGACACCTCATTTTACTGGCAGAGAAAAGGATATGTGGAGGAGGAAAGTTACGTGCAGCGAGTCATGGTAGAGCCGTGATGGTGGCTGAGCTGTTCCTGAGTCCTCTGCCTGCAGATGCCTTTGCCACCACAGCCAAGTTGCTCCTCCCTGACCATCCACCTCAGCATCTTCCTAAGGCAGGTTGGCTTCCAATAAGCAGAGAATCAAGATGTAATTGGAGTTGGGGTTAAAGATCAATGTTAGAATGTGGATGCTTGATGTCCTGAGGGAGCAGCTGCAGTTCTGAGCTTAAACTATTTTGTGTAGGGCTGCCCATGGGGCTGGTTTCTGACCTGCAGCTTTGATCTTGGGCTTTCTGGCTTTCAGGCAATTCTGCATAACATCAGAGCATCACAGGGGTTGTACCAAGTGGCTCACTATTGTATGAATACACGATTGTAGAGTGCGTGTGTTTAGGCTGCTGTTATACTAGGGGTGCTTGGGTGAAAGGGTCCCAGGTAGCGTTTGTAGCCCAAAGGACATTTGTATGAATGTTTGATGCAGTGAGAAATGTAATTGTCATCTGCTGGAGGTTAGTGTTCTTGCAAGATTACCTGTTCTCAATCAAGTGTCCAGACAGCTGGTAAATCTTGACTTTGTCTGTTTGTCTAGGTTTCTGGCTAGGGAGGAAATGGGATTTAGTGATTGTGGTCCCTTGGCTGCTTCTTTACCTGTTTCTGTTTCCTTCATCTGGATGTTACATGGCTGCCATGGAGCATCTTCCATACTGCATGGAGGAAAAGGCTTTTTGTCACAAGACCAAAGTGAGACTTTGACTTGAATGTTAGTATCTTGAGTAAAACCCCTGGCTGAGTATTTACTTTTACTGTGTCTTCAGAGTCAGACACCCGTCTCAAAACCAAAGGCTACCCCGTATCTCCTCCATCTGTGAATGAAGAGTTGCTCACTAAAGCTGGGGAGTCCAAACTGGCCAGATTTGGCTGCTCTGGCTGTCCTGTCAGCTACAGACCAAGCAGCCCAGTGGGTCACCCAGGCCCAGGAGAACCCTTAACCTCTGCCCTTTGTCATCTGCAGCCCTCTGGCTAGTGAGCTTGCTGCTTCTTTGTTCTCAGCTTTTCCCCTTTATACACCCCCAACCCTCTCTGGGAAAAATCAACATTTGCCTTTCAGAGCCTGGCAAACAGAAGGGGTCTGTATTACATCCTGATGGCAGCCCCAGGCTTGCAGAGCTCCAATGATAAATCCAGTAATGTTTGTTGCAGGGGGACCCTCTGAAATACAAGATTGGGAGTTCTGTGTGTCTGAAACAAGAGCAGGGAAGCAGTGAACAGTCATGGAGCAAATGTCGTGGCTGGAAAATAGACCGTGGATTGCATTGGGGTTACAAGAAGGTGGCAAGAAATTGATTTAAACATTTCAGGAAGGATGATTGAATTGTTTTACAGATTGCTGGTTAGTGTGCTGAAGCTGTGCACTGTGTCAGGGTGAAGCAGAGAGCCAGATGCTGGGCTAGGAAGTTTGCACCAGGAGTTCTCCTGTGTGGTCAGAGCCAGAGCATTACTGGCCCACGCAGAGCGGAGAGGAGAGCTGTGGGGTGGTTTGGGAGTATTTGATCAATATGGAAATAGCACATTGCAGTTTCAGAATTCATTTCCCCTCCTTCAAATCTGACAGAGGTTTTCTCCAATTAATCCATGGTCATTGCCTGAGGAAGTTAGGTGAACTCCTGAGTCTGGATGCTGGAAATGGTTGGGGCTTTTTGGAAGCAAAGGATGAGCAGTGCTCCTTTGTTTTGTTCTTTGTTTCCATAGTGCTCTGCATGCTAAGCCTTATCCCTTGTCTATTCAGGCTCCTGAGGGCTCTTGTGCTATTAATGTTAATCAGTAACTAACACATTGCTAGCTTGCTGAAGCTCTTGTGGCAGCTGGTTAATGTAAGAGTTTGATTGTTTCCTTCTTTAAGCAAGGCTGCAGCTTGCATGAGTTCAGGCACCTTCCCCCCTTCCCATCTCTGCTGGAGAGCTGCAGGTTCTGCAAATCCAAGCTGCTCTTGCAATGGCTTTGTGAGCTCTGTGCCATATTCCTGCAAAACCCTGCTCATTTAGGGAAAATACCGTGAAGACACTATCAGTTGTGGTTCTTCGTATTCTTACTTCTGTCTTCGACTTCAAAAGCTAAGGAATGTGAGCAGTGGGGAGTGTGATGAAGATAGGTTAAGTTTAGAGGGACAAGATCTCTTAGAAATGTGCTTGGTTTCAACAGTGAACAGGAAGTGATTTTAGATGTGCCAGTCATTACCAAGTCAATTCCCAGTCAGCATAGCTTCACAAGAACAGCTTTCTGTTCCTTTACAAACCCTTTTCCCTCCCTCCTGCTGTAAAAGAATCACATAAACCAGCAAAACTGACAATACATACAAAAGACCCATTTTTCCAGTCCCTTCCAGTTTGTGCGGATACTTGCATTAGAAATACGCAGTTACACAAGTCATTGATGTGTCAGCATGGTGATGTGGCATTCCTTGTGCTGCCCGGCCACATTACTGAAAGGCTCTCACCAGAAAGCTCCCAGCTGATGACTAACATG
The DNA here is from genome assembly GCF_033783945.1 of Neopsephotus bourkii. Lineage (NCBI taxonomy): Eukaryota > Metazoa > Chordata > Aves > Psittaciformes > Psittacidae > Neopsephotus > Neopsephotus bourkii. The sequence continues at coordinate 8,784,278 of NW_026902223.1, forward strand.
CTTTTTCCTATGAAAAACTGCTTGTGCTAATTTATTCTGTTGTGCTTTCATGGTTGTCCAGCATATCTCTGGATGACTATCAGCTGCAAGGGATTTGTGGGTAGTAAAGACCAGATGATCACAAAGAGCAGTGAAATGATCTTGTTATTCCTATCAAACATCTGAGGATTGAGTTTGCTCACCTCAGAACAAATGCATGAGGAACAGGCTGGGTCTCTGTACTGTTTAAAGGCCATTTTAACTATTGAGCAACTTGCCAAAGCACTCGAGGTCACTCCAATGTTTTAATCTTGACATTGAGATTGAATGTTTCTGAAAATCCAAGACTTTGTTCAAGCACCAGCTTGAATTCATGGTGACTGGATAAAAATGTGTGGTGTGGATTTTGCAGGTCAGTCCAAGCAATTTTCTGGCCTTGAGCTCTAAGGATGAAATAACTGATTTCCTGAGGGTTACTGCAGTTTATTTTGAGTTCAAGTCTTGAAGGAAAGCCTGAACTTGAGCCAAGATTAAGGTGCTTGGTCCTCTGTCATCTTCTACAGCCATATGCAAGACTGGTCCTTCTACCTAATTCACCCCTTTGCTGTGGCCAGGAGCTCTGGGAAGGCCACTGCTGGGTTTGGGGAAACCTTTCTAACACTGGAAAAATTGAGGATTAATTCTTTCTGCCTCTTATCATTAGGACAAGTTTTTGGAGCATTTTTTAGTGTTTGGCACCTGAAAGAAGCATAACATTGTGGTAGGAATATATTCATCTTGCTAATGTCAATTTTCCTGTGGTTTCCTTGAGGGCTATCTGTAATCCACGCTTGGGCTGGGTTCTTTCTATGTGTGAACTCATGGCTCCACTTGTGTCAATAGTGCTATGCTGATTAGCAGTGTTGTCTGGCCCCAGCCTGATGATATCCAGCTCCCACATGAGGGAAATGGTTGCTGGTGGTTTAGGTTGTATGGTCTATACCTATAGACCTTCAACCTAGACACATGCAGCTTATTGGTGCACCCGTGTGGTGGCAACTGTGTTGGAGGAGATAGTGGTCTGCTCCTGAGACTGTAATCAGTGCACCTTGGGAACAGCATCCCTCCATTCCATCAGCATCCTACATCCCAGGAGGGGGTGCTTTGTAAAGAATCCTATTACATAGAATCTGGAAAAGTGTTTTTTATTCTTCAGTGCATGTTTCTGATTAGTGTTGGAAATGAGCATGAATATTTTTCCCATACTCCTTTTGAGTTTATTGTTGCAAGTGAATTTCAAGTTAATGGAAGTGAAGTAGGAATTGTGTGGTTCGTTGGATTTGGGCTTGAAGTGATAGAAATCCTCATTCCTTTGCTACTCTGCAGACAGATGTCTCACCCTTGCAGAACTCTGCCCTACCAGACCCCCTCTGCCCTCACAGTGACACCAAAAGCTTCCTGTGCAGGGCTCTGCCGCTGAAGGTGATGTCCTGTGCAAGCATGAAAACTTTACAGCTCAGTCTCCAGCCAGCTGGGTTGTGCAGTGTGGATCAAACCATGTCTGAGTTATTCTTCTTCTGTTAATAGCCCCAGGGCTCGGTAGTGATGAGGTCTCCTCCAGCTTTTTATCTAAGGAGGTTTTAGAGCTTGTCTGTTTGAAGCAGAATGAAATACAGGGGCTGGTGAAGGCAATCTCCTGTCCACTGACTGGATAGTACCTGTGAAGTAGATAAAAAGAGAGCAATTTCACATGCTCTGTGGTCCTGAGAGTGTTGTAATGAATATGTACATCCTAAAAGCGAGTGTGAAACTGTCCCAGCAGTCTGCACTGGTCCCTGAGCTAGCTCTGTATCCGCTGCAGGGCAAATGAAGTGATAACCTTGCTGCCATCTTCTAGCCTCCCTACCTGCGACAGCAGGATGGCTTGAGGGGATGGCAAAGGGCAGGCTGGATTAGAGGAGGCAGGGCTGTGCCTCTGCACAGTGCACAGGCTGGTGCCGATCCTGCCCCGGAGTGGATCAGCTGTAAATGTCAGCCTTGGCTTTAAAAACCTCTGGTGCTGTGTAAGTGCTGTAGACATCTCTGAAGTGCTGCTCTGCTGAGGGTTCTCCCATCACCTCAGTGCCAAAGCTGAAGTCTAGGGGTGGCTCATGACTAAGCCCAGACCTGTACAACCAGGAGATTGCTCTGGGAAACTGAAAGTGCAGAAATCTCCACAGGAGGAAACTGGTCTTGAATGGAGACATCTCCGATGCTGTCTGGACACCCTGCCACGTTTGTGCTGGGTGAAGAAGAAATCTGCATTTTCTGACTTCAGACCCACTAGCAAAAACATTTAACAGAAGCAAGGGTCATGCTGGCTGCTCAGCTGAGCTGGTGCCGCTTTGCTGACTCCAGCACAGTGAGGGGTGTCTCCCGCTAGTTTTGGCTCTTCCCTTTCCAACAAGACTTTGGTTTGATTTGGGTTCTTTTGTTCGTTTGGTTTTTGTTTTTACTGGACTGTGTAGAGAGAGTGAGTTCCTGGGTTACATCCTCCATTGTTTGTCTTCACCCTGTGGTTTCTATTGATAATGGAAATTGCTCATTTGTTCTTTTGATATTTACATCATGTGAGTGTAGCTGCCTGACTCGCTTACTGTGAGAAGGGAATAAATCTCAAGTAGCTTGTTTCATTGTTGGTATCTGCATCCATACAAAGTTTGTGGTGTATCATGGGAGAACTGATGTGTTTTGGAGAATGTACACATTGACTGTATTGGAGGTGAATATCTCTGGGAGTTCCCTTCGTAGCTCTAGGGAAAAGTCACTCTGTAGCAAGGATAGTTTCTCCAGACAGGCTAGATTCAGTCTCCCTCTACATCAGGATAAGTACCTATAAGATGCTTGTGTTTCCATACTGGGTGCTTTACATCCATGGGGTACTTTATCAGCAGCTGCAAGAAGCATGAAATAGTAGAATGTTTGTCTCAAAAGAAGGAAGGAGTGGTTTAAACGTGAGCCTGGCAGGAATCTTGCTTACACTGACACAACCCACTTGGAGCAATTCTTGGCTTCTTGTATGGGAGAGCCCAGAGAAGCCCAGTGTCCTTTGCTGCTGCTGCTTTTCTGCTGTGCCATATGGTCCCAGCCTATGGATCTGGAGGGAATTAGCTGTTGATTGTAAAATGAGAAAAAACATTGCTCAGCCAGTGAGCCAAGGTGAGGCTGAGCTCTGGGAATGTTCTAACTCCATCCTGCTGCAGCACATCCGCCGAGATGAATGAACTGTTCTTGGACTGACCAATTTTAACTATTCAACTCTTCCATTTTAGAGGCATTCTGCTGGGGACATGGGGAAGCATTCCTCATTTCAGCTAAATAAAGCATATTTCATTATGTTCCTTAGTCCTGTGCACTACAATAAATTTATAGGATGGCCTGAGGGCATTTGAACTGCTTTAAGAGGGAAGACTCATAGACACTGTGTCTGGGATGGAAGCCTTTGATTTTCCTTTCACAGCTCAAAGCCGGGGCTCAGCCTGCTGCTTCCATGCTATAAATAGAGGTAACCCCAGAGCACGCTCAGCACGCTGATGCTCTCTATCCTGCCCGCAGTGCTGCCTCCTGGCAGGGTGCTCAGAGCAGCATATTTTTAGCAATTGTTTTTTCCTTTTTTTTTACTTTTTTCTCTTTTTTCCCCTTCTCTTTTCTTTTCCCTCTCCTCTTTTCCTCTCCTCCTTTCTTTTCCCTTTTCCTTTCCTTTTTCCCATCCTTTGTCCTATTTCTTACAGATCTTCTCTTGTCTTGCTAGGCTGCCAGCTTTCTCTGCTGTTTATCTGCTTTCCAGGATTGTGTATGGCTCCTCCCTTATTGGAGGGGCAGTGGGACACCACACATAGCAAGTTTGGCTTGGAATCCATAGCACTCCCTCCTCTTCCCAGATTGAAGCAGTGCTATTTAAAACTCTGTTGAGCAGAGGAAATACCCCTTTTCATTCTTGCTGGTTTAATCCCTTTGCTTGTTGTCCAGCAGATCTGATAGAGCAGGATAGAAATCCTGACTATACACCAGCAAGAAGCAGTAGATGGAGGGGAAAAAATAATTGAGAAAAAAAAGTCAGGATTGGGTTTAATAGAAAAAATAATACATTTAAAATTTATAATGCCAGTTATAGTGCCAGCCCCTGTAAACTTCAGGCCTTCTCTCACTGTCAGTAGTGGAAACTGCGTGCTGAGTGATGTGTGCAGCAGCACTCTGCCCTGTTGCAGTGCAGATAAAGCTCTGGAGAGCGCAGGCTGGGTGCTCATGCCTGTGTGTGGGCAGTCCCACCTCTGTGTCTGACCCTTCGGCTGTGGGACTCTTTGAGGGGCAGAGCTGAGCTGGGCGATGGCTCTGGGTGGTGCTTGCCATGAGTTCTCCTTGCGTTGCCTCAGTTAGGCAGCACCGCTGCTTTCCTGGGCCAGCCCTGTGGTTCAGCCACATGATGTGGTAGGCACAGAGGCTTTTTATGTTAGAAAAGGAAAGGGAGACAGAGGATGAACCTACATATAAATATATCTAAGCAAAAGGTTCCGAGCATGAGATGCTTTTTCCATGTTGAGTTGCCAGGCAGCTCTTTCCTTCCCTTCCTCCAGCCCAGGGCTTATTGGTATGAAATATTTCCTGCCTTTTTTCTTGTATGATGCACTTTTCCAGCTGACAGGGTTTGTGAGGCTGTGGCTGTGTTACAAAGCACAGTTTAGGGGTGTTCTACAACTTAAATTGGTGCTGCTTTAATCCCTGTGGCTCCATTCTGGAGCTTGACAGCTGCAGCATTTGATTGGAGATGATGGACACCACTCTGGAGTTGTTTTTCCTCTAGCAAGACCCACAGAGACTGAGGAGGTGCTGGACCTTCTGGGAATCCCTGTATCAGGATATCCCAGCTTTTGGGGTAATTTCAGAGTATAACATCCCATGGGAGGTGCTTCACTGCATTTATTGTGCCAAGGAAAGGGAAACTGAGGCAGTAATCAACATCTGGTTTCTGTGCATGGCTAGGGTTTAACCAAAGGCTTGCTAAGTTGAAGTTTGGTTCTTGCTGAGATTTTCAGCATCCCTGGGAAAGGAATGTTGTGGCAGTCGCCACGTTACAAAGAGGCAGCTGGAATGGCAGAGAAGTTAAATGAGTTGCTGATGGATTAGAATGCTGCTGTAGCCAGGAGGTCCCACTGGCTTGCCTGGAGTCTGGGAGGCAGGCAGGGAGTTACTGATTATTTTTTGAACTGAGTATGGGAATGGAGGAGACAGGTGCGTCTGGGGTATGTCTTTCAATGTAATGTATGATGTAGGGTACCTTAAGATGTCCACGTATCTTCCTCCAGCATGATGCTTATGCATTAACCATGTGCTAACCCAATGAATATGATGAATACTTTGTTAAAAAAGATGGAGCAGAATTAGCTCAACATATGGATCACTGTGGTCTGGTTTAGCATCTGCCTGGGACATGCAATGCATCCCGTGTTCCAACTGGTCTAACCTCACGGCAGGGTTTTTGTATGTTCCCATGATGCTGGGTGAAGTCCAGCCAAAAATGAGCCCCCACTTGCTTTCCTGTAGTGCTGAATGGAGGAGCTGCTGCTGTCCTTGCAGCTGATCTTGCTGACGAGGCCAAGCACATCTGGGATGTGGTCCCTGTGCAGGAGCCTCTTTGCTGAGCTCTCTGCCAGGACAGGGCATGTGCTGGTCCTTACATGCCTGTGCTTCCCTCTCTCAGCCAGGAAACCTGTCTCTGGAAGTGCTGCACTTGTCTCCAGGATAAAACATTGTGGAGTGAGAGGTGAATGTGCGTGTCCCACTCAGTGGTTTCAAAAGTTATCTCTGGTGTTTCTGGAAAGCGTAAATATGTTTGTGGTTTGCTATGTTTGAATAATAACGTTTGACATCTTCAGGGAAAGGTGGAGGTCTCTCTTCAGGTGGTTTTCTGTTTAAAATAACATATAATGTTCCTTCAGTTGCAGAGATCGTTACGCAGAGCAGATTCCCAACAGAAAATGTGCCTTGCCAGATACAGAGACAGAGTGGGGGGATTGCTCTACATACTACATTCACATTAACTCACTTGGCCCATTCAGATCTTCTTCTTGCTTTAGGAATCAGCCGGACTTCCAGCGGGAGACCTCGGAGGCTCAGTGACCAGACGAGTCCAAGTAAGCTCCAGGAATTTCTCTCTCTAAAACTTCCTCATCCAATAAAAAAGTATAAACTAAAAACTGAGAGAGTGCAGAGGTAACTGTCAGGGATCACATTGCCTGCCTCCTGTCCACTGGCTGTGGTTTGAAAGTCAAAGCTGCTTGCTGATAAATGCAGAGCTCTGCTGGCGAGAGCAGTATATATGAACCAGTGCATATATATTAACACACACACCAAAAAATCCCAACCCTGAACTATGAACATGAGAAATATAAAATGAAAGGGTAATTAATTACCAGATAATGGATCCAGAGAGAATAATTAGAAATCCCCATCTCAATTCAAGGGGTCTAACACAAGGCACCAGACAGCAGCAATGGCCCGAGGTTGAAATATAGCTTTAGTAATTAGCAGCTCTTTCATACTCTCCTTAGCTATTATTTTTTATTGGATGTGGAGATTTATGGATTATATGTGCTTGTGACTCAATTTACACTCTTAATTGCAGCTTAATGTTTCTGAAGCTGTTTCTGATTCAGAAGGAAACAGGTGGGAGGGATTTTGTCCTGGAAAAGGTGTTTTCCTGCCTTGGGAAAGCAATAGCAGAAGTCTTGATGCTTGTGAGTGCCTGAGCCCATCTGTTCTGCTCGCATGTGCATGACATGTATTGGGACTGCCTAGGGACAGAGACCCATTCCTGATGCTTACCTGCATTGTCCTGACCCAAATTATCCCCTTTGGGTAGAAAATTTCACTGTTCTTGTCTGAAATACTCAAAAGGAAGCTGAGACAGCCCATTTCTGGATATTTTGATTTCCTGGCCTCTTTTGCTGGCTGTACTGGCCCCTCTGAGGAACCTGTACTGCTCCACAGGGAAGCGTCTGTCTCTGGAATCAGGGTCCGTTGTACATCAGATACATTCATCTTTCTCAGCAGGTGCTTTGCTGCAATTGAAACCTTCCTTCACATTTCCTTCACTGAGATGTGTGACTTCCCCTTGGCATTGCCTTCTCTGGCATTTTCTCTGGGATGCTGACAGTGGTCTCTGCTGCTTGTTGCCATCAGTCTGTCCCCGCAAGAACCTCACTCACATCCTCACTCTGGTCATGCCCAGCTCAGGGATTTCATCCTCTTGGATGCTCTGTCACTCACAGTTGCTCCCTGGGGGCTTGATTTGTTATTTCAATTCATCTTCTCAGCCCTCATATCCTGTCTCAGATCCCAGATGTACTTATCAAAACAGTTGTTTCCAGCTTTTCCTTCTGTGTGGGTGGGAGGAGAAAGCCACCCTCAGGATGCTGTCCTGGAGCGGTGACTTCAGCACTTTGCTGTATCGAGGCATCAGCACATGTGGAATGGGGATTAGTCACAGACATCTGGTTAAGCATGTGCTTAAATGCCCTGGGAGTTGTGCTGCTGTCTGCCTGGCCCTTGTCAAACAAAGGGACAGGTATTCATGTTCTGGCAGAGACAAGGGTGATGGAGACATGGCATGCTGTGCCGCTGTCCTGCTGAGGGCACACTCGCTGCTTTGCATCTGGAGCTTCTCAGCTGTGCACTGTCACCATCTCCAACCCTGATGCTGTGGTGTACCAGTGGGAGGATGTAAATATGGTCAGAGCAGGCCACTTGTCCCCAAACTAATGTCAAAAGCCAGGAAAAATGCATTGAGCAGTAATTTAGTGTGGAATCGTGGTATTGGCTTGGGGGCTAAAGCTTCATGGCAGTGATTGTTCAGTGCAAAGGAAAGTTGTATTTTGAAGCTGGTGCTTCAAAACTCAGCCACCAGTACAGAAACTGGTAGTTTTGAACTGAAATGCAGGTTTATTTTCTGCATGTGCAAAACCCAAAGTTGCAGTCTCAGCCCTGGCACCGCGTGTCTTCATATATCTAAGTCTGAGGACAGAAGGGAGAGTTGGTACAGCTCCAAAGGTAACTGGTGTGTAGAGAATCTGAACTGAAAGACACAGAACGTTTGTTCAAGCTTGTTTTCTTTAGCCTCTAATTACATACTTTGGCACTTTTCTGGTGAGAGACCTTTTAAATGTTAATATTTTTTTCCATGTTGAAGTCAAACGAGCAGGTCAGTACTTCAGTTTGGATTGCAGTAAATATTTAGGACTCCATAGAACTGCAGCTCAATTTCCCCTTGTTTCAGATCCAAACGTTCCCCTCTGCACATCTGGCCTTACACCCAGAAGCTTTTATTCCTGTAAAAGACAAATTGGGGTTGGGATGACTGAGCAGGCATTGCAAGTGAGGCACTGCATAAGGGGTTGCTTTGGGCTCTTCTCCACCTTAAACATTGCCACCCTAGTTCTTGGGATCTAGATACTACATAGTCATCCATACACCATGTATTGCTTTCAGACAGGCATTGGTAGCAGGAACTTGGAGATCTGATGTTGATCTATTTTGGAAACCTTATTCTGCAATGTTTTTCAGTTTTACTCATCCCTGTGAAAGTGATTGTATGGTGTTGGCATCCAGTGTTGTTCAGTTAGCAGTGATTCCAGGGCTTTGGAGCTGAGGTTTTTTGTTTGTATGGGCCTGCTGCATACTGCCAGGTAAGCTAATGAGGTAGACTCATCCAGGCTGGTCAGTGGAGAGAGCTATTAGGGCTCTCAGACACTTTCTGACTCTAGAATGGGAAGAATAAGCTTCTTAGAGGAATCCATAACCCTATAGGATAATGTGGGATCATAATTTATTTAGGTATCTACATTTAGGGATATGTGAATCCTATGCTTTGGCTTATTTTTCCTTTGGTTGCAAAAGTGAAGTTCCTATCACCTGTACCTGAGGAACCTCACCAGGTTTCCTGCAGCCCCTTTAGGCACTAGAGGTGCTCTAAGGTCTCCCCTTCAGGAGCCTTCTCTTCTCCAGGCTGACCCAGCCCAGCTCTCTCAGCCTGGCTCCAGAGCAGAGCTGCTCCAGCCCTCGCAGCATCTCCATGGCCTCCTCTGGCCTCGCTCCAGCAGCTCCACATCCCTCTTGTGCTGCTGCCCCAGAGCTGGATCAGGACTGCAAAGGGGTCTCCCCAGAGCACAGCAGAGGGGGAGAATCCCCTCCCTGAGCTGCTGCTCACGCTCTGGGGGTGCAGCCCAGCACACGGGGGGGTTCTGGGCTCAAGCGCACACTGAAGCTGGGTCATGGGGAGCTTCTCCTCACCAAACACCCCAAGTCCTTCTCCTCAGGGCTGCTCTTAGTCCAGTCTCTGCCCAGCCTGTGTTTGTTCTGGGAATTGCTCTGACCCAGGGTCAAGACCTTGCACTTGGTTTTATTGAACTTCATGAGGTTCTCACAGGGCCACCTCTCGAGCCTGTCCAGGTGCCCCTGGATGGCATCCCTTCCCTCCAGCATGTCAGCCGCACTAGCGAAGAATAGTGTGTCAGGGAGGTTACTCCCACTTCATTTTATACAGCTGTACCAGATGAATTTGAAAGTGAGAAGTATTTGCTGACATTTGCCATCCGGAGCAGCAATGTGTTCCCCAGCCGGCCACAAAACAGCCCCAGAGCAGTTGGAGTGGTAGAAATCAGCATCATATTCCTGTCGGGCAGCCAGCTGTGCTCTGTACTTTGATTTGTTTCCAGCCTACAGTTCAGTTTTTGCTAAGAGGAAGGAATTTCCCTGGCAGGAATAAAGCAAGAGGGTCCAGAAAAAAAGGTAGAGTTTACTGATTTAGCTAAACCAGCATATTTTTTCTGTAGGTGAATGCAAGGAAGAGGATGCCTTCTAGTTGTGTGGCAGTGGGACTGCTCCAGGACCAGTGCTATTGGTGGGTCAGGTGCTTTGTTCAGGAGAGATCCCAAAGGGATGGGAGGGGAGCAGGTGCCTCAGCTTTCCTGTTTCGGCCTTTGTCTGGCTGCACGGCTGCCTGGAGCTGGAGCAGGGGCAGGCAGCCAGGGCCAGCTGCACTCCAGGGCAGGCACAGCTCTTCCATCCAAAACAGACAGGGCGCGAGCGGCCCCACTTCTGCATCATCAGCACTTGGCTGAGGGTCAACCACAACTTGTGCTGGTGCTTTTTGGAAGCGTAGGGCATAATTTAGAGGCATGAAGCTCAAGGCTGGCAATCTGGACTGCATTGGAAATGGGCACTCGTTGATGTCATGAAACCTGCATCGGGGCAATTTGTCTCATAATCACAGAATTAAAGACTGGTTTGGGCTGGAAGGGACCTTAAAGCCCACCCAGTCCCAACCTCCTGCCACAGGCAGGGATGCCTTCCACTAGAGCAGCTTGCTCTAAGCCCCGTCCAACCTGGCCTTGAACACTGCCAGGGATGGGGCATTCACAGCTTCCTTCATCAGCCTGCTCCAGTGTCTCACCACCCTCATAGTGTTGTCTAAATACTTCCCTTGGGTATAAAGTGGAGGCACTCCCATACCAGACACGTTTGTTGATGCACCAGCTCAAGACGTCACCCTTTAGGTTGATGGTGGTCAGAAGCCACAGTGTGTGGGCAAATGTGGGCTGGATATGCAGGATGAGTGAGGTGGTTCAAAGATGTTGATTGTGGTTTCAGCCTGTGACCTTTTGCTTGGGGCAGAAACTCTAGGACCCCACTGACCATGATGGGCACAGTTTAAATGAGCATCATCACCTCAACAGGGTCAACAGGATTTCAGCAGGGTTCACAAATTGGGGTTGCTCCAAATTCAGGCAGTGAGTTAGAAGTAGATATGGTGATAGATCTTGTTGTTTCCATCTCTCCATTTAGTACCTACCTTGAGGAACGTCTTCTCTCTTCATGCCTGGAGTCTGTAAAAGAACAGCTTTAGAGACTGGTTTATGTGAGGTTGTGGGTTAACCAAAAGAGTGGAAATAAGCAAATGTCAAAAGCCAGGGGCTCCCTAGTGGAGCGTACATGATTCCTGTTACACAAGCTAATTCAGAATGCTCTAAAAACCATTAGCTTTTGGAGGCTTTTTTCCCAGGGAAACGCTGCCAGGACTGTCACGCGTCTGCAGCTCAGACACTGGCACCCCCACTGCACAGCACAGCCCTCCACATGTGATGCGTGACTTTGGGAACCCCTCTTGTAAACCTTGGTGCAGAACTTCAGATTGTCCTAACCTTTTCTGCATCCTTTTTTAGCTTCCCATTGGCATTCTGTAATTCAGGCTCTGAGGGCAGCACTGCTGGTCCGGCTGGAAGCTGTGGGGATGCACGTCTCCTTGTAGTGTGATATTTTAAGCACAGACATGCTGTTCACCTTGGTGGAGCAGCAGAGGGGTTAACTAGAGATTTCTGGTTGCAGCCTCATGGCTTTGGATGTGTCCCTAGATGAGGTCATATGAATAACTTTGGGCAGCCTCTATTCCCCTTTGTTTTAAGCACCGCACTGGTCACCACAGCTGCACTCATCTCCATGCCAGAGTGTCCCCACACACATGCACCACTTGCTCCCCCCCCGGCTCCCTAGTGACAAGCCCTCATTTGACATGTGTCCTCTTGGTCTTTCTCATCGTAATAGCAAAGTAACAAAGAGTGAAGCTTGCTCAGCAGCCAGCCTCCAGAGTCCTTTTTGCAGCAGCACAGCTCTGCAGGAAACCCCAACTCCAGGCAAGAAGTTAAAGTGAAAAGGTTGCTTACAGTTCAGGTGCCTGGTTTCCTGCAGGGACACACATGAAGATGGTGCTTGCGTAACGCTGCCACGTGCGCTCCAAGCTGCCTGCGAGAGTCCTGTGGGCCTCCCACGTGCTTCCAGCACGTATGTGTTACTTACAATGAATGAGGCTGCACAGGCATTTGACTGCACAGGTAAAACTAAGGAATAGTGATAGGAGCCATGGGCCTCTTTGCCACTGAGGGATGTGCTCAGCACTGGCACCTTTTCCTTTTCCATACCTGTGATTCATCTCCAGCCTCAGGTACAGTCTCCTAATCCCAAAAGGCCACTGGACATTGCAAGGGAGTAGGTAGATTTCCTGATGCTTTATTTGTACAACTCTTTGGGCTCTGGTGTGAGGAAACCAGAGACAGTAAAACATAAATCAGTTGTTCAGGAATGACTAGGGATTTAATGCTCTGTAATGTTTGGGGGCTTTAGCTGCTCACTGTGTTTGAAGATAATCATCTTTCTCAACATACTGTGATATGGATTTGTTGATGACTAGATGATCTTAAGGTCCTTTCCAACCCTAACTATTCTATGATTCTATGATTCTGAGTGCTGGTGAGGTCCACAGGGCTCCCCTGAGGACAGGAAATATAGAAATGCAGAGTGCATCTCCTCCAGGGCAGCAGCAGCAGTAGTCCTGCAGTGAAGTTATTTATCACTTCTGGACCAGGTGTCTCTGGAGAAAACTTCTAACACTCTTTCAAGAGAACCTTATATTAGCTGCAGCAGGGAGGATGTGGGAGAGCAGAGGAATAGCAGTGGGGTATGGTTTGATCTGATTTCTTTGTCTCATCCCATTGTGAAGGATGGAGGGAAAAATCCCTATTCCTCTAGACCAAAACACAACGTGCTGAGAGAAGGAAATGTTTGTTAATACCTCTGCCAGCCCCAGCCTGTATCCTGTGAGGAACATGGCTGTGCTGGGATGTGGCTGACTCAAGGTACCTATGCAGGAGCTGATGGAGCAGGCAGGGAGAAGCACTCCTCAGCTGATGGGAGTGAATGGACATGCTTCCAGCCAACAGGCACTGGAGGAGCGGGACAGCTTTGGAAATGTGCGTGTGTGGAATATGGCATCTTGTGCCCTTCCCATAGAAACAGGGGGAAAAGTAACAAAATGAGGAAGCAGGGCTGGTGTGTGTCTTCACCTGGTCTGTACTGCGAGCTCATGGTTACCTACACAGCTGTGTGTGGTCATGTTTTTCTTGGGTGAATACACGCGTCTCTCCATGGTGTTTATTTCCCTCATCTCTTTGCTGCTGAAATGTCAGTTTACACATTGCTCTTGGCCATGTTGGCAGACCAGGTCAGGGCTGCTCAACATTCCCTTTGCCTTTCAAAATCTGGTGTCCCTCATCAATTGGGCAGGGGTAAATTCCTGAGCCCTGGCTGCTGCCACAGGCATCCTCTGAGCCTCCGAGGCCAGCACATCCTGTGGTGGCTGTTGCTTACCAAACCCCCTAATTGTACCTTAGGCAGAGAGTGTGGATTTTCTCCTTGCTATATTTATCTGGTGTGTAGGACTGCAAAAAAAGACAGGAGTGCAGCCTTTCATGCCTTTTCTTGCAGAGAGATGACTTGTTTGTAAGGCAACTCTGCAGTTGGGTTGATGATAAAACACTGTGGATGTTCAGGGCTGACCTGCAAAGTCTCTGCTGAGATCTCTGCTGAAATTTTGGTGGCCATGAAAGCAATCAGTGATGTCCAAGAAAAGCATTGGCAGCAAGAGGCATTCCTGATTGACTGACTTTGTAAGCAGTCCATCCTTGGTTTAAATTTTCTGTAGGTTAATTTGTGGTCAAAAGCACGCTGTGCCTTTTGGTCTACAGCCAAATTCTAGAGTGTCTTCTGTCCTTCAGCAGATAGGCCTTTCTCCAGCAATGGGGACTTTGGGCAGAACAAGACAATGGCGTGTCCTCTTTCTGCATCACACTGAGGCAGCATCTGTCTATGTTTCAGTAATGTAATCCAGTGAAATCCATGCAGGAGACACCCCCTTGCCTGTAGCTGCCCCAATAGGCAGCAGCCTTTAGAAAATCTCCATGTTTAGGGATTCACCTAAAAAGGGTGAAACAAATAACTTGGTCCCTCCATGCCACAGGAGCAGAGTGTTGCTTCACACAAGCCCGTGTGTAAAGTGCTTAGAAATGGTGCAGGTGTCCAACTGAGCCAGTTGCTACTCGGTGCTGGTGAAGTGCAGGATTTGGCCTCTGTGCTGTGGTGGCTCCATGGCTCTTTGGGGCAAGGATGGTGGAGGGAGCAGTGGGTAATGCAGCCCGTGCCCAGCCGTATTAGGTAAACCCAGAAAGTAAGAACAGCAACCCAGTGGTGTTCCAGGGTTTGGTGTGGTCTTCCTTTCATTAGCCTGCTTGTAGTACCCAAGGGGTAACACACTCTCAAACTTTGCTCCTTGCTGGCTCCTCTGCCAGGTAAGAGCTGTTGTTGTGACCTGCCCAGGGGGCAGGAGGCTGTGGACCATATGTCTGCTGTTCAAAGGAGAGCAAATCCAGCAATAATGTTGGGAATCCTGCCTTCCCTCAGCAACTGCTTGGTAGGGAATGACCACAGACCTCATCCCCATTTGGGGGACTCAAAGAGTGTGTTGTGGAAGATGGAGTGTTGAGAGGGTAAGAGTGATGGTACTGAGGAGTCCAGGAAGGAAAACATAAGCAGAGGATGGTGGAAGAGTTAATATTTATGTGATATCCCTGTGCTCTCCCAGGAGGATGAGTGTCCAGTCCTCCTGCCTTGCCTCGCCTCTCACTGCACTGCCGGCAGCTATTAATACTTCAGCACATGAGTGTTAAAGCGTGAGCAGAGAGCCCGAGAGGATATGCAAGGGATTTCCGGCAGTTTGAGGCTTTCAGGCAGAGAGGTTGAGAGCCAGCACAGAGGAGAGCTCTAACAGGAGCTTTCCTTAGAGATACATCCCTCTATGGGATGAGATGGGACACAGGAACACTTGTATAGGCATCGTCTAGAGGTGCTGCATGGGCTAAGGGCAGGAGGGGAGATGTGCTGCTGCTGTTTTAGCAATCCCCTGCTGCAATTCTCATACTTGCTTCTGGGTGGTGATGAGCTCTGTGTCCTGGGCATGGGCTTTCGCTTGGGAAAAGAAGTAACTTGGGAGGATCTGTGGTTCCCTGTGTTGAGAAAATAAGGAGGGATGGGCAAAACAGTGCTTGGCAGCCAAAAGCTGTGATCCAGGGCAGAGCAGCTCCAGCCCAGCTGGGAGGGGATGGTTGGAGATGTGAGGAGATGAAGAAAACACAACTGGCAAAAGAGCAAGCCAGCAGCATTTAGAGGATAAGCACCTCCCTGGTGTCGGGGTTTAAGCCCAGCTGGTAACTTAGAACCATGCATCCACTCGCTTGCTCCCTGCCTTTTTTCTCCCCTGCTCCAGGAGGGCTGGCGAAGAGAATCAAAAGAATATAACTCCCATGGGCTGAGATAAGAACAGCCCAGTAACTAAGGTATAACACAAACCATTGCTGCTACCACCGATAATAATAATGATAAGGGAAGTAACAAGGGGAGAGAATACAACTGCTCACCACCCACTGACCGATACCCAGCCCAACCTGAGCAGCGATCCGGCCCTTCTGGGTAACTCCCCTCAGGTTATATACTAGGCATGATGTGCTGTGGTATGGAATACCCCTTTGGTCAGTTCGGGTCAGGTGTCCTGGCTCTGCGTCCTCCTGGATTCCCGTGCCCCTCCTCACTGGCAGAGCATGAGACTGAAAAGTCCTTGATCAGAGTAAACATTACTGAGCAACAGCTAAAAGCACCAGTGTGTTATCGGCACTGTTGCCAGGCTGAAAGTAAAAAACACAGCACTGACCAGCTACTAAAAATGAGAAAAATGACTGCTACATCTGAACCCAGGGCACCTAGGAAAGAGGGGATCTCCTTGCTTTGGGGTTTGTTTTTTGTTATTGTATTTTCATTTGGAAAAAAGGCAAACCAAGAATTTCAGCAGCATGTTTTTCCTTCCCCATCCTCAAGGCTCGTATAAATGTAAATGAAAGTTTTTTGGAGGAAACAGTCAGCAGAAGCTCAGATACTGTCATCTTCTGGTTGGGTCCAGCCTGGGGGTAAATGGCATAGAGGGAATATAATGGATGAACATTTGATTGCACTGTTTGAGTTTGGACCTGTATTTCCTCATGTGAAAATGCTTCACTGTTCATAAGTTGATTTAGATCTGCTCTGCTCTGCCCTCCCCTCTGTACTCTTCTCCTAGCTCGCTAGCACTGCAGACAGCTGAGCCAGTGAAAGAGCCAGCTGAACCCCCATTTTTCCTACCTCTCCAGGCCCTGGAGGTCTGTGGCTGCCCTGGCTGCTTCCCAGCACTTTTGCCAATGCAGAACCTGTATCACTGCATGGACTTGCCACGTTCACCCTTTCCAGCTCCCTCAGCAGCAGGGCAGGGGTTAGAAGGTGATACCTTTGCTACAGGCTTGGTTGGGAGTGGTGAGCTGTGACTATGGGGCTGTGTGTGTGAACTGGGTAGAAAAGCAAATAACACTTTTGTTGGTTGAACTAACACCAGCATAAACCTCCTGAGACAGACAAGGAACTGAAAACAGGATCTAAGTTCATACCTGCAAGCATCTGTACCATGGTGGCAGCTGCTGTGGCTGGTGACAGCGTCACTAGCCCTAAATCCCCTCCTGGCTGCGCAGTGATGTCCTGGGCTCTGGGAGGGGATGAGTTTGTGCTGTCTTCATAGCACCTTCCCTATGTGTTCATACACAACAAGCAGCTTGGGTGTTGCTGGGCTAGTCTAGGAAAGGTGTGAGAGAGAAAGAATTCAGGCTGAGCCTGAAGCAGGGCTTGGGTTGTTTTCCTTACTGTGATTTCCTTCCTAGCTTTCTCTGTACCTGGCAACACTTCCTCTGGCTGCCACCCGTGGTTAATGTTTAAACCTGTGAGGTGGGGCAAGAGAAAGCTTGTGCCCCCCTGTGCCAGCCTCTGAGTAGTATTAGAAAACGCAGTACAAATTATCTTTATATAGACTTGAGCAGTGCACAGGCCACCAGAAACCTATTTAAACAGGCATGTGGTGAGCTTCTCAAACCCAGGGAGGGTGGGAGACCCCCAGCCCTCTAACATGCAGGTTGCTGAACTCCACCTTTGAAGGGAGAAAACCCCAACACCCAATCATGGGCATGGTGAGGCTGAGCACTTTCCTCCCTCCAACAGGCACCCCACTGCCTGTGGCAGGAGCACTTTGCAAGCACTGCTTCAGAGACACCACTGCACCTTTAAGGTGAATCCTTTGCTTGAGGGCTTGAAGTTTGAATGACAGTATCTGCCTGGAGGTTATATGAATGTCAAGGTCAGTTGCATTAATCATCATTTGGATTCACTTCCCTGAGTGTCTCATGGTGATCTGCCCTGCCAGAAATGATGCCTTTGCTCTGTCTCTCCTAATAACCTGGATCTTGATGGGTTAAAACCTACAGGCTGAAATGTGTGTGCTGCCCTCATCCCTTCTTCCTTTCCATTCACCTTCTTCCTTTCTTGATACTTCCCCTGAGCTTTTCCCTCCCTCTCCAGTGTAAGGGGTTTGGCAATACAGATTGCACTGCTCAGCAGAGGCAGTGGAATGGATTTTGTGCTACACGAGGCCATGCAGCTCCCTTGGGTCCTCACTTTGTGTTTGGCATCTTTGACGTCTAAGGCAGGAAACATGGTTTCAGCCTGTTCGTGGGAAAGCATTGCTGATTGTCCCTTCTCTGATGCCTTGATCACTGGCAGCTGGAATATGCAGAGGTTTAATAGCAAATGAACAGAGAGTCTGGGCTGGGGGAGCTGGATTGACCCCACTGCTTAGCATTGGCTGTTTGGTGACAGTGGCACTTCATCAGCTGCTGTATGGGGGAGACACACGCTATTGAAAAGCAATGGAGGTCCAGGCTGTCCAAAGGTCCCAGCAGTTCCTGTAACACCTGGAGTCTTTCTTTGGAAGCTTATTCATCCAGCCAGGAAACCATTGATCCTTCTGCCCACACTGGGGCAGTGAATGGAGAGCCAGGCTCTGTCACTGCTATCACACTTGTGATTTTCCATGTGGACTGTGAGTGATTTGAGGCAAAATGTGTCACATGTAATGTGCGGAGCACACGGGTCCTGCCAGCACACCTTGGCCTGTGTAACAGTCATGCTGTCCCTGCTGGCATCTGCCATCCCTGCCTCCAGGATGGCTTGTTCCCCAGCTCTGGGGTTGGAGGCTGTGTCCTCACATCTGGCTGGTGACTCAGGCTCCACTGTCAATAGGAACCGGTGCGGATGACTCAGGAGGGTCAAAAAGGGAGGTCTGGGCAGCAGTGTGGGCACTGTCTCAGTGGAGGTGCTGACACAGTGTCCCTGCTGCCTGCCCTGGCCATTGGCCATGTGAAACTTTCCAAACGGGCCAGCCCATCGCTGTCGCATCCCTCCACCCTGGCCTGGGAGAGGAGGAGCTGGCAACAGGCTCTGCAGGGCTGCCCTGCTCCCTCTGCACCCCCGTGCCCTGCCAAGGCATCATAGAGAAGGAAAACTGCTTTCAAATCCCACCTCACTCCACGGTGGGACCAAGGAGAAGACGAAGAACTGCCCACTTTCACTATCGTTTTTGGGCTGGCTGCAGAAATCCTCTTGTATCACAGCTCTGCAGGGGGAGGAAGGCGAAGAGGCTCAGTGCCAGTGCTGGCAGCGAAGCTCTCCAGCGGGTTGCACAGGGCGAGTAAACATATGCGGTGCTCGGGTCCTGCCTGGTAGCAGCAGCAGCAGCAGCAGCCCATGATGCTGTGCTTGGAATGAAGTCAGCCTTCATCAGCCGAATAGTTTATGCATGAATCGAAACTTCAGACCTGGCAGGGTGGGGGAACGTGCAGGATCTGCACTCTTTTATAATGCTGGAGCCAAGGAAGGAGGAGGGGATAGAGGAAATAGCAGGAAAATAAGACTGGGGAAGCAGGGCGAGATTTGAGAAGCTGGACGAGTTGTTCGCTCTGTTATTGAGAGGAGCCAAGTCCCTTAAGCATCTCCTGGTGGATATAGGAGGGATCTGTGGAGGCTGGAGCGCTCCCCTGGACACTCGCATGCTGTAGCTTTAAGACTTTTACAGAGGACTCGGGATTTCCAGTTTCCCTGCGCCTGGTGGAGTATTCCAGGGAGTTACAGGATTTTTCGGGTCATGTACCCCCTTTTCCCTTTTTCTTCCTCCTCTCTCTTCCTCTCTTACTCTTCCTTTTCATTTCAAAGAGACAAAGCTACTTCAGTTTGGAGCACAAACATATGATCAGCACATGGAAATGTGGTAATTTGGATGCATTCATGATTGCAACAGATTGAAGAAATTAGACCAGACAAAGAGCTTTTTTTGGAAGAGGAGGAGGAGGAGGCAAGGGAAGGAGGGAGGGAGAGTGGGGGAAAGAAGGGGACGCCACCGAAAAAAGGGACGGCTGTGACACGCGGATGCTAAATATATCCCGTAGTAATGGAAAGGGACCGGATTTCAGGTAGGCTATTGATCTTTTAACGTGTTATGTTCTGCCTCTGCCCTCCTACCTTGCCAGCAGCTTCTGCACTTTCAGAAGAGAAACAGCCACGTTCCGGGTGGATTTCAGCCCATTCCTTTATTTTTTTCTTTTTTTTTTTCCTTTTTTTTTTTTTTTTGCAACACTTCCTTTCTGCATTTCTTCTTCTTTTTTTTTTCCATCCTCCTGAGCCCTCGAGACAGAAGGTGGTTCCAGCAGAAGCCGGGGAGGGGGGTGAAGGGGGAAGCAGGGGGGGAGAAAGAAACTGCTTTCTAAGTCTGGATTTCATTTGAGTCTCTCTTTCCCCCCCTCCCTCTGCTCCCATGTGCCGCACGGCACGGGGGGATGAATGCTGAGCCTGTTAGCTCAGAGCTGCGAGCTGGGAAGAGGGAGGAAAATAGCCGAGCTCTTGGCATGGAGACGCGTTTCTGCTCTGAAGGTTGGCTCCTGAGTGTGTGTGTGTGTGTTGTGGTTGTGCTTTCTCTGCTTGCCAAAGTATCTTCCCCCAGCTTTTGCCCTCCCATCCTGCCTGCCTGACCGGGCAGAAGTTGCCTGCGTGTCCTGTGGCCATTCCCTGAGCTGGGGGCCATGGAGCTGGAGTTTGCTTCACCACGTGTGGGGGCATTTGGGTGGGGGGAGCATAGAAGGGAGTAAGCACAGGAATGAATAACTCCATTTAATTCCCCAGCTTCCCTGCAAATCCCACCTAATGGTGCATGTCTAAGTGGTTGCAAAAACTGCTCCCGGGTATGTCGAGCTGTTGGGTTGCACTGAGCTGTTTCTGGGAATGCTGTGACTGTAACAGCTTCCAGCATCAGGGAGAGGGGACGGGCAGTGTGGCATCACCCATGAGGCTCGCTCTATGCATGCAGAGCAGGATGGCCAGAATCAAAGAGGGAAAGGGAGGGGGTGCTTGTGCCGGATCTTCAGCCCCAGTGCGCTGCAGCCCAAAGGTGGGTCTTGCTCCTCCAGCCCCCGGCACAGCACAGCCCCAGGAGGCACAAGGCCTCCTTCTCCTGGGCGTTCCCAGCTGGCTGCTGGGCATCAGCACTG
Source organism: Neopsephotus bourkii (assembly GCF_033783945.1). Taxonomy (NCBI): domain Eukaryota; kingdom Metazoa; phylum Chordata; class Aves; order Psittaciformes; family Psittacidae; genus Neopsephotus; species Neopsephotus bourkii. Next base: position 8,804,599 of record NW_026902223.1, read on the forward strand.
GGAGGGAAACCACAGGGATGAGAGGAAGCACTCAAGCCAGGGTGGAGTGAAACTGTGGGCAGGGAAAGCTGCTCCCATGGCTGGCCTGTACCAAGCCCACTGGGTTCCATCTGGGGATGTGCTGAGAGCACCCGGTACCCCTGGATGAGGACTTACCTGCAGGAGTATCCTCTGCTCCCCATCGCTTCTGGGGAGTACGGGTGGCACCATCTTGTCCCTTTCCCCATCTCTCTTGCTCATGCTTTCTCTTCTAGTTTGAGCCACTTCAAAGCATTCCTGAGAGCTGCTAGTAACTGGGGAGCCTGGTGGGTGTTTCAGCAGCACAGGGCTTTGGGCTGGACAGCCTCTGCTGCTGCATGCGGTCCTCGGCTTGGCTGGGACGTGCAGGGAGCGGGGGGTGGCAGGGGTGGTTTGAGCTCACCATGGCTTGGCCTTTCACATCTCCAGTGCACCGCTGGGTCCCCTTCTTCCCCACAGAGGTGGCTGGGGGCTGGCGAGAAAGAGGACTCCCTGGTGACGTGATTCAGGGCTCTTTCCAAAAGAGCATCAAAAGCAGGTTTCTCTCAAAACCCACTCAGTAGTGAGTTTCTCTCAGCCCTTGATCTGCACATTGTGTTAAGCTGCTGCAGAGAGCACAGAGCCTCTTGTCACCCACTCCCAGGGTATGCAGCACACAGGAACCCCATGGACAGGAAGACCCCAGACGAGTGTCTTTGTGCAAAAGTGCTCTTGCTAAGCCCTGGGAGTACAAGCAATACTTGTGAAACGTTGCTCCGATGTGGCTAAGCTGCAGGCAGGGAGGCAGGCAGCAGGCAGGGCACGCAGGGGTGCTCAGTGGCTGGGGCCAGGAGTAAGTGAGCATGGTGTGTGCCTTCACCTAGGGTGACGGGGCATGGTGTGGGATGATAAACACAGCCACTCGAGCATGAATGGTTTGTGTGCTGTGTGGGACCCCAAAGTTGTGCAGGCCATTTCAGTGGTGTTTCTGATACACAGCTCTGGCGTGGGATGGGGAAATAGATGGGTCGAAGGGCTGATTTCAGGCCTTCTCTACAGGTTCCTCCTTACTGCATGCAGGTAAAGCAGTGTGGGAGGGAATCCTAAACCCATGGAAAACTGTGCTTAAGGAGGTTCTGGGCAGAAAAGTGACAATATCACCGGGTTATGCTGTTGCTCCAGGTCCATGGTGCAGCGTGGATTCACAGGGTGAGCTGCTTGGCTCACACTGGTCCTTGACAGCACATGAGCAGGCTGTGCCAGCCGATGTGCTCCAAAGGTCTTGCAGGGCCTGTAGCTCTGGCACCACTGTGCTGATGACAATTGGAGCAGGGAGCAGATCTCAGCCTGCCCTGGGCTCCCCCAGCCATGCAGGCAGCAAGACAGCCTTAGTGACAGACTGAAAGATGACTCGGATGAAAGCAGATCTGTGCAGTGCTGGGGGGCAAGTCCCAGTCACTGTTCCGGCCCCAAACCTGCTTTTAATTAATACTCTGCTGTGGGTGGGAATAGCTGAGTCCTGAGCTGAGAGTGGGGCTGTTGGATGGGATGAGGGCACACGAGGGTGGGGGGGAATAGGGCCTGGCCTCTTCTTTGAGGGCTGCTTTCCCACAGCTGCTGGAACTTGGCATGTCCTTTTAGGGTCTCCTCTGCTCAGCCAGAGCGCAGGCTTTCTTGCACAGAACGGTGCTCCCCATCCAGGATCCTGTTTCTTGGGAAGGCATTGAAGGTGAGAGGTGATGCTGTAGGTCTGTGTCTGGTTCACTGCCAGCTCTCGGGCAGCGAGGGTCTTCCTCAGTCTCTGTACAAGGTACCAGTCTCAGGTGGTGCCTGTGGGTGCTGGTGTAACACAACCTCATATAACCTCCTGGTTCCTTTTAATCTGATGTACCCATCTCTCAACATTCCTGCAAGCTAATACTGCATAAAAAGCCTTAGTTCTAAATAAATTTGTTTCCAGGCATCCTTCTCCAGTGGGTTTGGGTCTGAGAGCCTTGCTCTGGGGCTGCTGTGATTCTCCCTCCTGCCCTTCTCCCAGCCTTGCTGGGTTGCTTTGGTAGCAGTGGCCTGGAGATGGCTCTCCTGTCTTTCCTTAGCAGATGGCTCTTTTCACTAGCACAGATCTTTCTACAATGCCTGAATTGTTAATGCTGTGGGGCCTCTTACCTATTCTTAAAAGCTAAGGAAAGGTCTACAGCACCCCAAGCAGTGGGATTTTGGTTACTGATGGGGTGATAGTATGGGTACAGCTGTGACAGGACAGGAGGACTGGTCTCCCAGGTAAATGATTAATGTTACCTTTGAAATGGCACTGTGAAACCTCATCTTAAGAGTTAACTCATGAGGATGATGATGATGAGTAGGCAATTGTAACACCTGGCTGCAGCGAGTGGCATGTGTGAGGCAGGGCCCAGCAGCAGGCAGCTGAGATTGCTGGAGGTGCTGAATACCAGGAAGGATGAGCTCTTTATTAACCCACTGTTGAGCATTCTTAACCTGTCACACAGCCACTATAGATATATTTGTGTGTACATGTTTGTACAGAATTTATCATGGTTTTATACATCATACTGTTCACCTCAATGATCCAAGCAGCAAGGAGACAGCCCCTGTTTGCACTGCTGTTTTGTGGAGGCTGTGCAGGCAGCGGCCTTCAGGCTAAATGCAGCAAGACAGAGCATCAGCAGTAGTCCTTGGAGCCACCTGGGAAGGACCCCTGGGCTGAGCAACAGGAAAGGGAAGTGGGGACCCTGTGTGTGACGGCTGGGGATGTGAAGGGCTGCTGGCAGGGAGTGTGCTTGGGTCTTTTTTTCTTTCTTTTTCTTCTTTTTGATTACAAGTTACACTTACAGACGTATAGCAGGGAGTGGGATTGGGGTTGGGGTTGCTCTGATCACTCTTGGCTATCTTGTCTGTCTCAGGTTTCTTGGTGTCCCTGCTGTTCCTAGGAAACCGCAGATAAATGCCTGACCTGTTTCTTTCCAGTGCTGTTCTCACAGCTATACACCTTGTTTTACAAGCCAGTTTTCTTTTTCCTCTGGCTCACACATGTGGAACACCTGATGAGGCATTACAGTCTGTGTGGTTCTACCTCCCGTTAGATCCCACTGCATTCATCCAGGCCTGGCATCCAGGGACACTTCCCTTCCTGGCCTACCTTTGCTGGTGGCTGTTGGTCTGTCCTTAGCCCTCCTTTCTGCTGTCAGTGCCCCACTGCTTGTGTCCCTACCTGCTGCTGACCCCTGCGGTTTGCTGCAGATTCTCCCCCGAGTTTCTTGTTCAAGCCTTTACCTTCACCATGGATGCTCTGTAGGAATCTGTTGTGGCAGGGGGGCTCGGCGCATTTAACAGTCCATGGTCCATGCAGGCCCTCTCTCAGGGAAGGGTTTGTGTTTCAGGGGCTGCAGCATCTGCAGACAGTTCTGCTCCCAGCCCACTCCTGGCTGCCTGCTCCTGCCTGGCCAGCAGATGCATTCCTGCATTTGTCTGAGGCCTTTCAAGGTATGAAGCATTATCCATTTCCTGATGGCTGCTCTTAAATCTGCTGGAATTGCTGTTCATCTCCATTTTAAACACAATCCCATTGCGGGGCACAGCTCATCTCTTGCCTGGCAGCACAGGTAACGCTTCCTGACACCACTCAGCTGACACCTGAACTTGGCTCGCCCTGGGGCAGGAGCTCCTTTGCTGCCTGCCCTTCTGCTTTGTGCTTCACTGGATGACCTGGAGCCTCCCAGCAGAGTGATTCCCATGCTGCTGGGGTGAGGGAGGACATTTCTCATGCAAGGGAGGGCACTTCTAAGGTCCAGCATACCATAATGCTGAGTAGGAGCAAGTACGTATTTAGGGAAGTATGTCTGGGTCAACACATGTCTTCTGTTGCCTTAATGATCTCAGAAGCACTATATCTATGTCCTGTTGGCTTCTCCATGTGGTTCTTAACAGCTGTAAGTAATGGACAGTCTGTTAGAGAGCAGGGATGGCTTGTGTTGTGAGTGCTGCTCTTGGGCTTGGGGCTATACAGCCGGACCCCGGCATTGCGTGGGCAACAGGGAAGGTGCCTGGTGGGCACTGAGTCCCAGCTTGGGAGCAGTCACCTGAGAAAACATAGGTAACATTTCTTGCTCTGCCTCAGGTTTTCTGCAAAACCCTGGGAAAAGGCATTTGTGCTTCTCTTACCCTTTGATTTCAGGTAAGGATCTGTTGTGTGGGTGTCTGTGCTGAAGCTCTCCATAGGCAAAGTGGTGTGTGCATGGGATCTGAAGCTGGTTCACTCATACCACTAGTGCTTGATGGCAACTCTGGACAGCTGATGGAGACAGTGTCCTTTACATACATGCTTAACCAACATCCATAGACAATGATGCCTTTCCACTGAGTTTCTAGGGTTATGGCCATGTTTCTTCCCAACAGCTTCTTTTTGCAAGGGCAGCTTCCTTCCTAAGATCCGACACTGAAAATTAACTTCCTTATGTTCATCTCTGAGTGGGATACAGCATCCCCATTGCCTCTTCCCTAGCACTTCAGGCTGCTATACTTAAGTCCTGTGCCACCACCCAGGTGCCACATCCCTGGCACAGGAATGCTGTGAGACCTTTCTGCTGGATGGAGCTGCTGTTTGAGTGGCAGATGATGTGAAACAGCCCGTTAGTGTAACATTCAAGAGAGCCACAGGATGCTGACGGTAAGGGTGTTCTAGCAGATGCTGAGAGACTTCTGAACAGCTCTGGTCAGGTTGTGGCTTGGGGTGAATGGGTATGATTTTACAGGTGAATAAAATGCATTTGTTTTACAAGCACTAATCACATAATAAACCTGAAAGTGCATTTTTTTTATAGTTACAGAACAGCCCAGGTTGGAAGGGACCTCAACCCATCCCCTGGTCCTGGCTGTTGTGGGAAAGAGAGCCTAGATGACAATATGTAGCATCGTGTCCAATCCCATCTTGACAACCTCCAGCTGTGGGGACTCTACCATGTCCCTGGGGAGGTTGTTCCAGTGATTGGTTGTTCTCCCTGTATAAAAAAAAAACCCTTTCTTGTATCAAAATGAAGATTCTTTTTCTTTTTTCCCCTTGGCCTGGTCCATGTCCATGGGAAGCTGGTGCTACACAGACAGGTCTCAGTGGCTAAGCATCTCCGCTGAAGGTAGAGCCTTTGTCAAGGTGTATTTCATAGAATCATATGAATCATAGAGCAGTTTGGGTTGAAAGGGATGTTAAAGTTCATCTGATTCCAACTCCCTGCCATGGGCAGGGACACCTTCTGCCACACTAGTTGCTCCAAGCACCATCCAGCCTGGCCTTGAACACTGTCAGGGATGGGGCATCCATGGTTTGAGTCCATCAGGATGGTTTAGGGTGACAAATGGGAAGAGTTCAAATCCTGAATGCTTGGCCAGGGATGCTTCCTTTGAGGACACCTAAGAAGCTGGAAGGCATCTCCTGGGGAGTGGAGTGGTGTGAAATTGAAAGCTGGGAAGCCTGGATCAGGACTTGAACCCTGGCTTTATGCCCAGGGCCCATTTCTGCTTTACCATCAGGATGGTGATCAGTGTGTTGGGCAGAGCTGCAAAGTGGTGTGGGTTAAGGCTGCTGGTGATGCCTGGCTCTGGAATTCTGTCCCTCACTTGTGTGAGTTGCAACAAGTCACAGGTTCCCCCATTTCTCTGTCTTTCAGATGTTAGTTTGGACTTGGAGTTTGGGCAGGTCCCTGTTTGATATCAGGGGTCCTGTGTGAGGGTCTGTATCTCTGCACCTTCCTCAGAAGCACCTGGTGCTGCCCAGTCCTTGGGCTGTTGTACCAGCTCATCTCTGGCTCTACCCAATCTGTAAGCAAAGAGTTTTCAAGATCTTCTAATCTAAGCAGTGTTGAAAGGAGAGCATTGTGCTGCTGGTACCCTGCTGCCTGCCCTGATGGAACCTGGCCTGGGAGACGCATCCAAGACCATAGAAGTGCTTTTTCCTGCCCAGGGGTGTTTTTTGCAGACCACTCCATTACTGGTGTTGCTGTGACAGTGCTGTTGGGACTCCAGTTCTGGTCATTGGTTTTGGGTGATGACTGCTGGGGGTGTACCTGGAGACAAGGTCCTGATGACTTGTGCAGAGACAGAGCAAATTGCCTGGGGCTGCACCAAGCCATCAGCTCAGGTCTTCCCCTTCCCAGTCCAGAGATCTGTTTCCTTGACTATGCTGCCTGTAAAGAAGGGGCATTCTGAGCTGCTCCAGCTGGGCCTTCACAAACCTGCACCCTATAAAGAGCACTCTAGAAACCCCCTGCTGCTTTTTTAGCACATGTCTGGAGGGGGTTCCTGCTTAAGAAGCATCTAGGTTGGCTTCACAAACCACCTGAATGCCTCTAAGAAGTAGGTACCTGCTGCGGCCCAATGACTGAGGTCCCTGGACTGACTTTGCAAGACCCCGAGAAGGTGAAGGGGGGGGGGAATGTCATTCTGCATTTCAAGCATAGAGCAGCAGCTGTATCCGCAGTCTCAGTCACTGGTTTCCAGTGGGCTACAGGCAAACATCATCATCCCTAGAGCCTTCATCTCTGACTCACAAGTGACTCATCCCCATCCCCAGAGGTGCGTGGGTCTGGGAATGGGGTGCCCGGGTCTGGGAACGGGGTGCCCGTGGGCCGGGATGAGCTGCGGCCAGCAGGTCCCAGGGCAGGACAGGGCATGGTGCTCCCCCCGGGAAGCGGCAGTGCTGGGATGCGACAGGGATGCTGCGGCGGCGGAGAAGGGGGTAAATCCCAGGGCCAGGGCTGGCAGCCGCACCGGTGCCGTTAGGTGGCGGTGTCCGCTTCCCGGCTGGATACGGAGCGTGGGGAATGCGGGGCCCCAAACCTCTGCCCGCGATCGCATCTCTCGTCCCAAACCCCGGCGCTTGCGGGTCCCCCGAGAGCTCCCCATGGAGCTGGAGCTTCACCTCTGAAAGCAGGCACTGGACTGAGGTTGTGTTCGGCTGTAAGAAGGCAAATAACTACTAAATAACTGCTGAGGATTAGAGCAAGGACAGGAAATTCCAGTATGTGTGTGTAGGGAGGGATTGCCCAGGTTGGAAAACTGGGCAAATCCAGACCAGGTTAGACGAGGGATGGAGCAACCTGGTCTAGTGGAAGGTGTCCCTGCCTGTGGCAGGGAGTTAAAACTGGATAAGCTGTAAGACCCCTTCAACCCAAACCAGTCTGGGATTCTGTGATTTGATTCAATGAAAATAGATGCTTCTCACTACAATACTAAAAGCATCTCTGTGTACCTCTCCTAAACAGATCCACTTTTTGGCACAGCTTTTATTTACTAGTGAGTCAGGGTTTAAACTGCATGGGGAAGAATGGTTTCGTGCCAATTAGAAGCTGGGCTGTTGGAGTCCTTTTCCTGCTCTGTATCCTTGTGTAAATCGTTTAACACGTGTGCTCTGACTTCCTATATGGAAAATGAGGTCGATACTTTCCGCTTCTCATAGGAGCTTCAGGAGTGCCTATGAGCACTCCTCAGAGACAGCTGTGAGGGATTTGTCATGATAAAGCTGGGAATTTGACCCCTTTGAGATGCCGGCAACTCCGTGCAGGGCTGGGATGAGGCTCCCTATGGGGTGGTGTCCTGGGTTTGGCTATAACAGTTATTTTTCCCCTTCTTAGTAGCTGGTGCAGTGCTGTGTTTTAGACTTCAGTCTGAGAACAGTGCTGATAACACACCGGTGCTTTTAGTTGTTGCTCAGTGATGTTTACTCTGGTCAAGGACTTTTCAGTCTCATGCTCTGCCAGTGAGGAGGGGCATGGAAAGCTGGGACGAAGCAGAGCCAGGACACCTGACCCAAAGTAGCTAAAGGGGTATTCCATACCACAGCACGGCATTCCCAGTATAGAAACTGGGGGGAGTTACCTGGAAAGGACCAATCACTGCTCAGATGGGGCTGGGAATCGGTCGGTGGGTGCTGACCAGTTGTATTATCTCCCTTTATTATTCCGCTTATCATTGTTATTACTGGTGGTAGCAGTAGTGGTTTTGTGTTATACCTTAGTTACTGTTTTTTTCTCAGCCCATGAGGTTTACATTCTTTCCATTCTCTTCCCCATCCCTCCTGGAGCAGGGGGGGAAGAAGGGGGGAGCGAGGGAGTGGCTGCATGGTTCTGAGATACAGGCTGGGCTTAAACCACTGCAGAAGGAAGCAGTGGCTGGTTCTAAATGGAGATGTAGGGCTGGGGAGTTCACATTGCATCCTGCAGAGCATGGACCAAATAGTAAGGTTCTGGGATTTATTCTCAAGCCATGAAGCCTGTCTCCCAGTCACTGCAGGCATGGCAAGTGCAGGCAGAGCTCCCTCCTGAGGGACTCTGGTGCTGAGCAGTGCAAAACAGTGCCATGTTCACAGCTGGGCAACCACCAAACACCAGCTTACATGTCTCTTCTCTGCTCCATTCATCAGCAAGAGCTGACTGTCCTCTATTCACCAGGGAGATGGAAGGGAACATAAACCCCTTTGTCCTTCCCCACTGCCTTCTGCTGGTGACCTTCAGATGAAGTCTTTAAATATTGTCCCCTTTCCCCTGAATATGACAATCTCCTGGTCTGGGTCCCCCAGTTTGCCCCCTTTTTTCCTCCCAGCCTCCCCAACCCTGAAGCATTTAGCAGTTTTAATGTATGGATTTCCTTCTCCTGTGTGGCTTCTCTTGGCTCTATGAGGTCAATGGGACTTGGAGCAACAAGGCTGGAGTTGCCACTCCAGAAATGTTCACCAGGAGGGCTCATGTTGACTGATTTATTAGTGGCAATGCAGGCAACCCTGAGAGCAGATGAACACTTGGCCCAGGAAGGGGTGGTCTTCAGCACACAAAATATTGTGCATTTCTTTCCTCTCTCAGATTCTTTAGTCCATTCAAGGAGAACTGATCAATCTGAGTCTCAGCTGGCTAAAAAGGGCTCATTGACACCTGTACTGACAGCAGCTCTCCAGGGAAGGAAGTCTGGTTGACACTGCCATGGCTGGGGAGCAGTTGGTTGTGTTTTGGGATGTTGCTGGTGGTTTTTTTTCCAGAACATGTGAAACATTCCCAGTGGGTGGAGAGGGAAAGTGGGCTATGGAAACTGTGTGTGTCGTGCTCTCAGCTGAAACACACCCTAGGGAAGGCATATCCTCCATAAGAGGAACTGTAGTATTGGCCACGAACCAGGAAACCCTTCCCTTCCCACTCCCTGTGCAGCAAAGACCTGAGTGCTGTAGGCAGCATTTCCATCCACAAATGCTGTTCCTGGTTTCTCTTTTTGTATCTCTTCAGCCCTTGGAACACCCCCTGCAGTGGCCTGTTTAAGTGCAGGTGGTGCCCTGGGGTGGTCTCCCCTTTGCTCATCAGTTTTTTCCAGCAGACTGATGTTACTGGTGGTGCTGGGCTCTGTACTGGGGCTATTCACTGGCTGTGCTGCAGGAACATGGGAGATGTTGCTAGATCTTGTGTGGTACCCCCAGTGTTGGCTGAGGTGTGTGGTTTGGATGCCTTCTCCCAGCCTTGCTCCAAAATGATCCAGCAGGAGGTATGTCATAGAATCATAGAATAGTTAAGATTGGAAAGGATCTTAAGATCATCCAGTTCCAACCCCCCTGCCATGGGCAGGGACACCTCGCTCTAAACCATGTCACCCAAGGCCTCGTCCAACCTGGCCTTGAACACTGCCAGGGATGGAGCATTCACAACCTCCCTGGGCAACCCATTCCAGTGCCTCACCACCATAACAGGAAAGAATTTCTTCCTTATATCCAATCTAATTTTTCCCTGTTTAAGTTTTAACCCATTACCCCTTGTCCTATCACTACAGTCCCTAATGAAGAGTCCCTCCTCAGCATCCCTATAGGCCCCTGTAGATGTCATGGCATCTGTCTTGGCTTGATGCAGATACACACATGTGCACCCAGGGCTGTACAGAAACTGGGGTGCTAAAACGGCCTTTTATCCATTACCTGATCCCCACATCAGTTAAGATCCACCTCTGGTGTCCTCTACTCACTTCTGTTGCTGCTCTACAACCCCCTCACTGTCTTGAGGCTACTCAGAGAGTGGGGCCCTTTGCAGCTGGAGAGGAAACTTAATCTTGCCCTGTACAAAGGTAAGAAGGTGACAGCCAGCAGCACAGGGACTGAGGGGTGGAGGAAGGGGATGTGCAACAGTGGGGGATGCTGATGTAGTGTACTCATAGGAGCTAAAGTGCTGTGAGGCAACGGCATGGATGGGAGTACTGCAGACCTGGGGGGAAGAAAAGATGGATTATTTGGGGCAAAAAAGGAGCCAAGAGGCAGAAGGAGGGGTATTGGAAAGACTCTGCAGCAGCAGGGGTGGGGACTCAGTCTGAGCTCCCCCTTTCCTGGCTTGATGCCTTCCTCCCCCTCCTCTCGCTGTGAAGGGAGTTTCCTTTTGCAGGCCAGCAGGGACCCTGCTCCTTCTCTGGTGAAGCTCAGGCTTGCCTGCTCAGGCAAGCTTTGCTTATTTCCAGACCCTGTGCATAGCAAGAGGAGGTTTGTTTGGCTGTTGGTCACCCGCAGAGTGATGCAGCTCCCTCTGTGAATCTAAACAACAGCAGACAGCCAGGCAGCGTGGTCCCCAACCCTCTGCATTGCCAAGGGTTTGTCATACATCACTAAGCAGCTGTCAAAGCTGAGCAACTTAGTCCTTTTCTTTACTGAACTTCCTCTTGTCCAAGGCTGCCTGTTGTGTCGGTGGCCACCAGAGCCCTGTTTCTGGTGGGAGCCCCTCTGTGCCCTGGCAGCAACATAAACCATGGGAAATCCGGTCCTGTGTCGGACACACTGTTCAAAGGCACCTTGGTTGTGCTCAGGACATTCTGCTGACAGATTTTCCCATGGAATAAAAAGTGCTGGCTGCTGACATGGAAATATGAGCTTTTACTGTCAGATTTCACTGCTGCTGGTTTATAATCCAGAGGGCATGGTGGGGGTAAAACCAGGGATAGCTTTAGGGCACAGAGGGTCTATGAACTTGAGCAGAAGTTCATGTTGTGTTTTGAGTTGGAATTGGGGGTGCTGCTTTTTCCAGCTGCAATACCTGCATCCTTCAGGAGCTGATGGACAGACAGATGGGAAGGAAGCGGGACCATTCCCAACTTTCTTCTGGCTGTCTGAGTTACTCAAACTGCCTCTCATGCTTCCTTCTCTGCTTTAACAGTAAATAGGAGCTGCATTAATAAACCATATAGATCAGCAGTGTCTGTGGGATGTATAGAGTGTGACAGGATGTGTGAGGATGGCTCAGATGGCACATGAGGCTTGGAGGCATCACCTCCATCGAAGCCCATGTACCTCAGCTGATCCCACTCAGACTGCCCAAGGTCCTCAGCTCCCACGGACTGTTGCACATTTCCTTCCAATGGCTTAAGTCTTGGCTCCCAAGTCCCTCACTTGCCTTTTTGTTGATGGTTTAAATATTTTTCCTATCTGTAGGAAAATGAATTAATGTGAGGAGCTGCCAATATCTGTCAAGCTGCTTTCTGAGTCAAGCTGCTGCTCACAAATGAGATTTTTTTAAAGTAGATATGTCAGATCCATCATCAGAATAACCCATCAAAATATCCCCTTCATAGCACTCTCATTCATATTGCATGGACCTGAACTATAAAGACAGTTTCAGTCCTTTTTCTGGCTTGGAAAAGAAACCACTTTAAAAAGCAACAACAAACCTGGTGTTTTCCAGCAGAGATGCAGAATTTGCTCTGTGGGGAGCTGGTCTCTCTTGGGAAGTGCTGGAAGTGGCCATTCAGATTCAATACCCTGCTCATCAGCTGTATCTGTTATGAAGAGGAGCATCTTAGCTTGCAAGGACTTTGTTTTCCATAGAATAGAAAGTTGTCCTTTTAAATATTAAGAGTTCAGGGCAGATTCTGCCGGAGCTCCAGCAGCTGGAAGCATATTCCCTGGCAATCCTGTTGCTCTTGGCGTTTTCCTGGGGTTAGATAAACATCCTTGTTTTACAGATGGGGCTGGGACATGCAATCTGCAAACCACTGACCGTCCCTTGCAGGATGCAGAGCTGCACCAGGAGCTCCGTGATGTTGTGGAGGGATGGGATGGGAACCACCTTGGGCACAGCAAAGCTGCTGGGATCCTGATGTAGCGTGTGAGCTATGGCTTCAGCTCAGCCCAGTGCCTGCTGCTAAAGTTGTTGGGAGCTGATTCAGACACAGCAAGAAGCTAAGCCAGCAGGGCTGAGGTACCTACACGGTTATCCTCAGGAGTTCTGACTTGCATGTGTGGCTCCATCTGATGTCTTTCACCTCTTTGTGCCTTCCTAGTCTCTTCTTGCAGATGTGACTTTACATAGGTTCAGGATGCTACAGGAACTGGACCTGCACACCCACTGCAATCAGGTTTTTCTCTCTAAGAAGGAGTAGGAGTTGAGGTTTATCTCCATACTGGCAGAGAAAGGAGGATGCCACACCTCTAAGTAGCTTCTGGGGGCTGGGTGGAGTGGGAAAGTGGAAAAGCAGGACATGGGCCTTGAGGAGCTGTTTCATGGGCTTGCCTTGAGGAGCTGTTTCATGGGCTTGCCTTGAAGCCAGGGCACTTTGAGATTTCCAGAGGCCCTGGGGAAGGAGTGGCAATAAATGTGGGACACACGTAACAGCCCCTTGCCCTTCTAGTGCATTCTGGCAATTGTGCTTTTTTGACCGCAAATGGAGCATCAGGCTCTAATCCATGGGGGTTTCTCTTGGCTCTCAAACTGAAAGCGCTTGCTCTATGCAGGCTTGGCTGCAAGGAGCTCCCAGCTCTGAGTGTGAGGGGCAGGGGAAAGGAAGCAAAACCACAGATAACACATTGTAGAGCCCTTTCTTTGCTGGGCTGGGCGATTTTCTTGTCCTCAAAATTGAGCTCCTGGAGCTTGATGAGTGATGCTCTGGCTGCTTCTATGGGGCCTCTCAATGCTGCAGCTCCAGGTGAGGTGCACGGCTCCCTCAGGGGAAGCACATGAGGGAAACGCAGACCAAGTACATCTTGTAAATGCCCAACAGGTCTAGTTTCTGGAGATGGAAATTCATCCTTGGGTGACTGCCTGTGGGCTGGGGGAGCCCTTGAGATAGAAGAAAGGTAGATATCCCGTCTCTCTTTGGATGTGGCTGAAAGTTAGGAGTTATCATCATATGAAAGATTGCGAGTGGTAATGAAATGCAAAGAGGTCCTTGTCTTTGGGAATGGGAAATTCTAAGGAAGCATCAGACATTGTGGAAAGTCTAGAACGGTGTATGGCTTGGGATGCTTGCCCCCGAAAGATGTTCAGTTCACCCCTGTAACCAGCCTTGTGCTGTGCGATGTCAGCTCCGGTCAGACCTTCCCAGCAGCCCCCTGCCTGTGCCTTGGTGTGCAGAGGCTGCAGCTGTTTCCTTCCTTTTGCTTTATTCCTTTGTCAGCTTTTCTTGAGTTTTGCCAGCTCTTCACCCTTATAAACTAGAAGTTTGCTGGATGCAGCAGGAAAACTGTGTTCAAAATGCTTTTTTAGTGCCTAGTTCAGGGAAAGAGAGGGAATTGTTTGATAGTACCACTATGCCTCTGAGTAACACACATCATTAGGGGTGTGCAGAGGGAGGCTGCCTGGCTCTTGGGATAGGGATGGGTTGTCTTCACATTCTCAAGTCCACAGGTACTCAACATGCCTGGCATTCAAGAACTGGCCTGGACTGTTTCCTGCTTTAGCAACTGGAAACAATCCAGCCAGTTATAGAATCACAGAATCATAGAATGGTTTGGGTTGCAAAGGACCTTAAGATCATCCAGTTCCAGCCCCCTACCATGGGCAGGGATGCCTCACACTAGACCATGTCACTCAAAGCTCTGTCCAACCTGGCCTTGGGCACTGCCAGAGATGGAGCAGCCACAGCTTCTCTGAGCAGCCTGTTCCAGAGCCTCACCACATCACTATAGGTCCTGCGAAGCTCACCTTTTGGTTCAAATGATAACACTGATCCATCTTCAACTCCCATTCTTTTGTGCCTTGCAAGTGGGTAGGGAAGATTATGGGGAGCATGTACTGTGCTGGGATGCATGAGAAAGACAGCAGGAATATTCACTGTGCTGTGGAGTGCTTGCTCCAAAGTTTTAATAAGATGCTTAGCATTACAGAGGAGTGACCATGGAAATCATGGCAGGTTGTATCTGGTCAGCATGTGCAGATGATGGAGGGTGGGAGCAGGAACACAGGAGGAAGGGGTTTCTTTGAACTCTGTGAAGTGTCTTCACAAGTGCACTTAGAGGAGTTTGACTTGTGCTGATGCTGTCTACTGCTCTGCCAGGACAAGTGCCTGGTGTCTGTGTTCTTGTGCTGTTGTCAAGCTGACTGTAATCAGCTCATGGTTGACTGAGCTCAGAGACCAGGACCTGCACAAACCTGCGTTTTCTGAAGCACTCAGCAAAGTTGCTGGGCGATGCAAATCAAAGTGACAGCCAAATCAAGACACGTCCATTAGGGATGAGCATCCAGGCTTTATTCTGGGACTGCACCAACATGACCAAAAGTGAACCTGAGTGTCCCAAATCTAATGTTGTCCTCAGAAGACCAAGAACAATCTGATGCTCTTGCTGGTGTGTTTGTATCTCAGCTACTGAGCAACTTGGCATGGTTGGTGAGGCTGTTCCTTGTCCACAGAGGAGATCTGGGACAGCCCCTCTCTGAGGGGTGCAAAGGGGATGTGGTGCAAGAGGCTTTTGGTGGTAGGATGTCCGCCAGCTGCTCCACCCTGAGAGACAGCAGGGCACTAACGTGTCCCCTGGGCAGGGCGGAAAAATGGGTCTTTGTGTCCAAGACTTTGTTCAGATGGGCCTCATCAAAGCTCACAAACACAAGCTTTTAGCCACATCTGATGTGAGGGTGCTGTAGTTGTGCAACACCTCTGGCTTCCATCTGTGTTAAGCTCAGATGGAGGTGTTTAATGAAGACAGGATGGAGGTTTCACTAAAGAGCAGGACAGCACAGAGTAGAATTTACAAGTGAGCCCTGACATTCTGCCTCCCTGCTCCTGCCTCACCTAAATCCATGGATTATAGGAAATAGATGAGGTGAGCAGATTTTGGTATGAATGTGGCTGACAGCAGACACAGGTCATGGATTAAACATGTGCATTGCAAGAAAGGGGCTTTCTTGAGGCAGACATAGAGGCCTGCTGTTGCCATGCAGCCCTATTCATCTCCAATTCTGATGCCAACATCATTATCAATGTGTTTATATGAAGCTTGGCTGCAAAATGGCTCATCTTCCTCAAGTTTTCTAAGCAAGTCTGTAGCTTTCCTAAATACTCCTTCTATTGTGCTGCCAGGCCAGCAAAGGAAGTGGCCTGTTTGGCCACAGTGATAACTGGACCGGAGATTCAATTCCCACATGTATTAAATCTGTTTGCAGGCTGGCAAGTGACCAAGTGGGCATCTCTTTCTCCAAATAATGGATTGCTCACATGCAAATCAGCCTCTAGCTGCTTCCACAATGCCTGGCTTACCAGAGCCACACGGGAGCATGCCTCTGCCATCACGCTTGCAAACCTTGCTGAGTGCCAGGGCTGTGCAGGGAATGGTGGGCATGGGGACAGCCCAGCCCTGCTTCTGTACTGGGTCACCATCCTTGGCTCTGAGTACACACCCAGAGCTGCTCCGGGGTGTTAGCACATCTCTGCAGTGTATGGAATAGCTGT
Source organism: Neopsephotus bourkii (assembly GCF_033783945.1). Taxonomy (NCBI): domain Eukaryota; kingdom Metazoa; phylum Chordata; class Aves; order Psittaciformes; family Psittacidae; genus Neopsephotus; species Neopsephotus bourkii. The sequence continues at coordinate 8,820,274 of NW_026902223.1, forward strand.
CCATCCTCCAGCTGGCAGGCAAGCCTCTCCCAGGTTACAAACAAGCACTGTGGAAAAAACTTGCTTGGAAACCACTTGCAGAAGTGGAGCTGGAGCTGTAGATGAAATGCCCCAGGCTGGAGGATGGAGCAGGTGGCAATGGAGTGGTTAAGGGTCCTTCTTGTAGGAAGGTGTTGCTGATATGTCAAGGCACGTGTCTCTGCAGAGGAGCACTCCCTAGGAACCCAGGCACTGGATCAAGGCAATGGAGCAGCTTTATTTGAGTGTCAGGAATGTTGTCTGGTTGTTAAACCAGACTGGGGGTACTGTTGTGCAGGGGGATTTTTCAGTGGAAAAGGAAGGTATGTAAAGACAGAGCTCTGGCGGGTCTGGCAGTTTATTTCCTTTTGTTAACATAAACATGGCTGTCTTGGTCTGCCCCATGGATACTTGTCTGGGAATAGCAGTATCCCTTGAGCTTATAGCCACTGCCAGTCCCTGCTGAAGGAGAAATGCTGATGCTTAACGCACGCAGCACTTTCCTCCTGCCATTCCTTTATAAGGAAAAACATTTCAGATTTAGTTTCTACCTTATTTTAACTTCTTCTAAACAAGAGCAGCTTAATTCTGCTGGTGGAACATCGAGTCCAACACTCCCTGACCTGCTGTGGTTATTATAGGCACTGGCACTGCAGATTAAGATGAAGTATTAACAAAAGGCTGAGCTCACTGGACAGTGGTGTGTATGATGGGGTAGAATGGCAAATGAGCATAGTATGAGCTTCTTGTGGCTTGCCTTTGTATGATGGTGGTGGCTACATCTCATCAGAAAGGGGACTTGCCCTGTTCCCCTTTCCCTGCTGGGCTTGGCTGAAGGGACTGCAAACAGAGGACAGGCTGTGTGTGGGGAGACATAACCCATCCGTGTCTGTCACTGCAGGGAGCAGGCCCAGCTCTGCTCATTCAGGACATTTGGACTCTGCTTCCCTCATTTAGAAACAAAAGGCTCAGAGCTAACTGCCTGGCAGCCTGCAGCACGATGCTTTGCACAACCACCCAGGGAAGGGCTGCGTCCTGCACTGATGGCAGAGCAGGGGCTGCTGCAGTGTCTCTGACTTCTGCCCTATTCCAGGACCCCCAAACTCAGCCGCCTCCAGAGTTTTGCTGTCCTGTTCGCTGGGGAATTGCCAGCAGGGAGTTTCTCTCCCCCTCCTACTGCTGCTGGAAATCTCCTCCTCTCTCCCGCCTGGCTCGGTGCCGTCTCTCTCTATGGCTGGTGCTCTGCCCCCAGCGTGCTCGTGGGCCTCTTTCCTATTTAGGGCAAACACTGGATGGCCCCTGCTTTTGGCCTGCTTGCAGCACGTCTCCCAGCTGATTACTCTTCGGTTTTGGATCCTCTTTTGTTTCTGCAGGCTGAAATCCCCAGTGTCCCCCTGCCGTGTGTGCTGGCTGCGGCTCATGCCGAGGGATGGCTTTTGGAAAGCTGAGCTGGGGCAGGCGTGGATAGGGGGAAGCCCAAGTGTTGACCTGCTCTAGATGAGGTTTGGTGTTGACAGTCTCTTCTAGCAGACAGGGTGAGCCTGAAGATGGTGGTGACAGCATCAGGTCCCTCCTGAAGTGATCTCAGCAGAAACAAATGCCCTGCAGCAGGGGACTTTCAGGCATGGGGCTGTGCATTGGTGAGAGTGGGGCAGAAGTGGCTGAGCATGTGAAAGGGAAAAGATGTCAAAGAAAATTTCCCAAAAACTAGCATGTTTTATCAGTCTGACTTGGTCTTTTTAATCTTAAATCAACTGTGCAACTTTCCCTCTTTGGGTCCAGGCTGACCCATCTCTTTCCCATCTGCATTCCGGACCCCAGGAGTTTAATGGCACCAGTCCTGCCTGTATTGGACCTGCCAAGATCTGCTGGGCAGCAGAAGTGCGAGTGGTGGAGCTGAGGGTATGATTTCCCTTGCCAGACCATCACAGGGTGATAGTGGGGCACCCAATTCCCATCCACAAGGTGATGGGAGCACACAGCTGATGCGTGTTGGTAGTGATGCCTACCCACTTGTGCACCTTTCCCATCCTGCTGTGGTGAAGCTGGAGCAAAGGGGAAACTGCCAGCTGTGCTTGGTGCTGTGTGGATGCTGCTGGCCACACCTCAGCATCCCTGCTGGTGCTTTCACTGCCGTTTGCCAAAGCCTTGAAAAGGAAAGGAAAATTGTGATCATTCTTCCTTTCCTTCCTTTCCTCCTGCCCTTGTGTCCTCCTCCCACTGTGTCCCAGCTGCCTGGAGGAAGCGGAGTGGGTGTGGGGCTGGGAATTGTTCTTATCAAACGGGTTGATGTCAGAAAGGAATAATAATAATGAAACACTCGTGGTGGTGTGCAGGGAGCTCAGGAGGTACCGCTGCTCCCGAGGCCTGACCTGAGGCTCCTGGTGCTTCCTGAGTCCTTACACAGGGTTGTAGGCTCTTTGTGCTGCAGCAGATTTTGTTGTGTGCCTGAAATATCTCAGAGAAGCTGGGAGAAAATAATGGGGGCTGGTGCAGGGAGCGCGAGCTGCTGGAAACCGCTCTCTGAGAAGCAGGGGCAGGTACAAGAAAAGCAGGATTCCTGCCATGAGCTGGTATATTTATGACTGGAAAGGTTTGGGTTGAAAAGGTCGTGAGCAGGCGGCTGAGGGAGCAGCAGAGGCAGTAGCTCTAAAAGCCTCTTTTCCAGCTCACACTCTGCACTGCAGCAGGGACAGGAGGGTCCCATGGGTGGCCCCTTGTGATAAGAGGGGGACGGCGAGCACTGGAGGGGTGCAGAACAGCCGGGATATGCATGGGGAGGTGGGATAGAGTGGGATTTGCACCCGTGGGGCTGCCATGGGGGTGTACTCAGCATGGGAAGCCCATGCTGCGCCTGCCTCCTCCCCATGTGTGGGAATGGAGTTTCCAGCCCTGCCTTGGACACCACGTGAAAATGAGTCGTGCACATCTGGAAGTGGAGTGCATGCACATAGCTCTGCTAGTTTATTTATTCCTGCAAATTCTCCCTAATTAAGGACTGTGGGGAAGTTTGCAGCAATGGAAATAGCCTCTTTGCGAGGGGTTCACCCTTACCTCCCCTTTTTGTCCCTGCACGGGGTGGAATTTGCAGGGAGGTCTTTCGTACCTTGAAGTCCAGGCACTGCACTTTCTTCTGGAGTCAGATGCATCCTCAGCTGCACGGGAAGGCTTTGCAATGGAAATGTGCTGTGCCATGTGTGTGTTAAACTCATCAGAGGATAAGCAGGGTTTCTGAACCCTCTTGGTGCTGTTAAAACATCTGTGCTGTCACACAAAGCTGCTTTCTGTACCTGCTTGATCTTAATATTAAAATGCAGTAATTAATAATGAATACTTATTAGAATAATAAAAGTAATAAAGTCAGTTTTCTGCTTGGATCCTAAACTGCATCTCCCAGGTTCTTAGGAAAGTCTGACCTGAAAGTAAATGAAAAGAATGAGGGCATTAGACTATGTTTGTTTTAACTGTGTGAGGTTCAGGCAGAGGCAGTCCCTGATCCTCTTCCCATTTCCTTCCCCTGCAAGTATCCCTCCACGTTTAATCAACACCAGGGAGTTGTGCTTCCCTTCCTTTCCCTTCCCAGGCACGGGGGCTGCCAGCAGGCTCCTCCAGTGCAATGCTCACCTCCTGGGTGTGCACTTGGCTGGGGCTGGTGCAATGCTCCTGGCCTGGGCTCGGGACAACACTTCCCTTTCCAGGCTCTCGGCATGCACAATAGCCGGAATCATTGTCTCAGCGTGGAACACTTAAAGCTGGGCTCCAGCACCAGCATGAGGTTGGTGGGGCCCATGGTGAGCTCATCCTCTGCATACAGATCACTGGATATAATGGGGCAAATTGCTTGCTGGAGTTGAGGAGGGTTGGGTGCATAGGAAGGGGATTTGTTAGATGCAAAGCTGTGCCCTTCCGGCATAGCCATGTGCTGCTGGATCTGAGCATGGTGGATGCTAACCTGCAGCATCCTCCCTGCAGGCAGTGGGACTGGGTGCCTGGTTTGGATCCCATCTCAGCACTGGTGTGAACCCAGGGCCACTTCATCTCCGTCCCCACAGAGGCAGGGAAGGTGCTGGGGACCATCAAGAATTTACACACGTGGTGGGCAGGAAAGACTCAGCTCTGTTTTCAGGTTAGCAGGGTGAGAGGATGGATGTTGGTCCTCTGCTTGGCCAGCTCAGTGTAACCACACGCAATGAATTCCCTTGTCCTGTTTGAGAACGACTCCACACTCTGATATAATGGAGTTATACCTAAGATGAAGTTACGCATCGATCCCCTGCAGGAGGTGGAGGAGAAGAGGCTTCAGGGACCTTGTGTCTGCAGTTGTTCCTCCACCTGCCCAGCTCTGTTGGGCCTCTCAGCTCCAGGGTTGTCCCAGAACACCAGGTTTGCTGTTTTCCCTGTTTGTGCAGTGAGTGAGAAGCTGCAGGCTCAGGAACCATCTCCTTCCCCATGTCACATTGTATTTCCTACAAGTAGCCATGCCCCACCTTTAAACCTGCTTGGCTTTTTGTCCTTTTGATTTCACAGCAGTCCCTTTACATCTCCCATCACTAACTGTTAACATCTTCTCATTTCCAGCTCATGTTGACCTGTTTGTGCCATAACCATGTCTGAGTTTGGATTGGCTTTTCTTTTGTTCCCTAGTAACAGTGATCTTTGCCTGCAGCAGTTTTCCCCTGTAGTACACCTACATGTGATGCTTCCAGCAGTGCCATCCCCTCTCCACCTTCATTTCTGCTTGCTTTTCCTGACACTGGGCTGCCAGGATAACTCAAGATGGAGCAGTAGTGATTTCTGCTTTGCTGCTGGAAGCATCTCACTGTTTTAGGAGTGCACTTGGTTTAACTGCATGGTGTTGGTGGCTCGCAGCCACACTGGGACCCACCAGTGCTATGAGGTCCTTCACAGTGAAGCATTCTTTATGAGCAAAGACTTTATTAAAAGCCCTTTAGGTTCTGACCTCCCATCATTTTTCCAGATTTCATCCTATTTCTGTTATCCAGGTTTCAAAGTTACCCGACCCTTTCTGGGCAGTACCCTGGCTCTGTGTTTGGAGCAGGGGCTGCGTAGCTCTGTGGCACGAAGGGATGAGATCTGGCCACATTTCCAGTTGATTATCCAGAAATCTCAAAGCAGCAAAGCTATTTTGAATTTTCTAAGCTTTTCCCATGCTCTTAGTTTCCTTGCAAAGGAAGGGAAGTGTGACCAGCACTGAAGTGCGGCCGTCCTCACAACATTTCCTTTGGAAGCAGGAAGAGCCTAAAGCCTTGGGAAAGTGCCTTTTTTTTTTTGTGACAGTCCCTGCGTAATCGGCAGGTCTGGATTCATCTACATGAGAGCACAGGTGGAGGTGATGGGAACTGTGTCTGCTTTTCCTTCCAGAGTCCCCCCCAGCCAGTAACACTGGCACTTCCCAAGGAGCTGGGGGTTAGGGTTAGCCACCACAACCAGGTCTGTCTACCTGCCATGTCTGTTACATGCCTCAGTTTTCCAGCCGTAATGTGAAGATCATTGAGCTTCTTCCTGGTGGATTTGAAAGCAGATTTGGCGGGGGGGGGGGCAAAGCACAAGAAGTCAGAAGGTGCAGGGAGCAGAGGAACAGAAGGGAAGGTAATTGCAACAGCCTTATTCTGGGGGGCTTAGAAAGAAGAGCTGTGACCTGCCATTCCTTTGCCTTCAAAATCTGCCTTGTCTGGGTTATGATACATCTGTTTCTCCCTGTTAGCCTACATTGGTGCTGTCTGTCTGACCACAGCTGAGTGTATGTACTGCTCCTGCTTTGGCTTTTGGTGATGCTTGTGGGGATGTTGGACCACTGCGGATGTTGGGGATGGGTATCATGTGGTGCAAGAGCCTCCACACTGCACCTCCCCAGAAAGGATGTTTTATCTGTGATCAACAGCAAGAAAAGATATTTGAACTCTCACTAGAAACATTGGGTGGTTGATAATAGTGTTTAACTGTTCCTACCTAGTACTTTTGGTCAGTAAGTCTCAAAGTATTTTATAGAAGAGGTCAGAATCAATCAGAAGTTTTGTTTTCTAACTAAATTAGGGAGAGGAAAGGGAAGATGCTGTGGATGAATTACTTGCTTTTGTATAAGACACATTTAAGATTCAAGTAACCACAATGACTCATGCCACCCTGTCTAACAGAGCTGACGCTCATGACTGGGCAGATCATGAGAGTGATAACTACTGCATGGGTTCACAAAACCCTGACTTGTGGGAGGAAGAAAATCTGCCTGAAAAACTGCATTCTTAGTAGCTTGCAAGGGAACTGTATGGTGCTGTTAAAATGCACGTGGAAAGGAAAGTCCCTTTTCTCCTTAGCCTGTCTTGATGAGGGATCTTCTAATGCTGATACCATCTCCTTGGGGTTTTTTCTTTGCTAATGTTATTTTCCTCCTTGAAGTGACTTCCTAGGTCTGCCCTACATCATGGTCCCCCATGTCTGTGCCAGGGCAGAGGCAGTGACCTCTGGAGGAGGTTGTGTTGTGATATGGAGAAGCACTCAAGGTACATCACTGCCTGGTGGGCAGGAGAGGCCAGGGATGAGGTACCCAGGGAGCAAGAGTTTCTTGCATCTGCTAGTTATCATGGCTTTAAGCTAGTCTATCTTGGTGTCCATAACTAAGCCATCAGCAGATTTTATAGACTGCCTTTTCAGGGGCAGGAAATCACTTCTAAGCCAAAAAAACAACTTTGAAGGAAGCTTATTGCTCATCTGAAGAACAGAGTGATGGTGAAGGAAAATGGCTGAGCAGCCAGTACCCTTGGTGGCCTGGGTTAGTAAGGAAACAAGAAGTATTTCCATTATCGTGTAATGCAGCAAGGGAAGTAATTTATTTAAAGCCCTCCTGCAGCCAGTGAGTTGCAGAACAGGGATTGGGTCTCAGATAGCAGCAGACCCAAAGGTCTCAGCTGACCAGGAGCTCTAGGTGAGTACCCTGATTACAGTAAAACCAGAGAGACTCTTGGGTTTTGCTAGCAAAGGGAGCAGCAGGCACCAGAAGATGTGATCTGCTCTCTTTCTTTGGAAAAGTGAGTTCTCTTTCTTTACTACAATCAAATCAAGCATCCAATGACAAACATTTGTGAAATGTTGGGAGGGAGGAGCAGGAAAGCCAAATGAGTGACTAAGAGACCAAAGAAAATGCCTGACATGAGGGGCAGAAGGAGCAGAACCTGATGAGTTTATCGAAGGGAATGCAGGTGATGTGGTCAGTGTGGGAGACCAGGAGAAGGTTCAGGATCCTTAATCTACCAGATAAGGGCAGAGTAGGGCCTCTGCTGAAACTGCATGTGGATGAGCAGCATGACACACACTTGTGCTACACTGGTGGGGAGCCCCAGAGACAAATCTCAGTGAAGGTGGTGATTCTCCATCCCTTAGGGTGGGTGCTCAGCTTCCCAGGGTTGCCTGCCTTTCTAGCAGAACTGCTTAGCTGAACACAAACTTTCAAGTTTAGGATGCAGGTATAACACCAGATGAAATGGATTTAGCTGGTATGTATAGACTGGACAAGTGAATAAATTTTTTGCTCTCTTTTGCTTAGGAAATGCAGAGTAACCCAGGGAACTGGGACTAAAGCAAACTGCCTGAAACTCTTCTGCTGAAGAGCTTTGAGCTTCTTCAGCAGTTTCTTGAGACCAGAAGACATCATCATAGCACTCAGTGCTCACTGCCCACCAAGCAATCAGGGCTTTTCTAGTGGTTTACTTCTTATTGCCTTCTGTTGACCCCAAAAACAGGGTCCCGAACAGTGCAACACTGATCCACCACCGTGTGACCTAGTTCAAGTAGCCCCATCAGGCTCCAAGCAGTGGGTCTGGCATGAATCTCGTGGGGTTTGCGAGGGGGAAGACTCTGAACATCAAAAAATACGCTTGGCTCTTCCTCAGCTTGACCTTAATGTGCTTTTAAAAGTCTTTTTTTGACCATACTGATTTGTCTTGCTTAGTTCATTTTACCCCCTTTAAACCCATTCTACAGGCTTGCAATGAGAGTGGGCGGGGGAGTTAAGGATGTGTAACAGCCTTTCTACTCTCGGTTCTGCTCCTCCAGCAGCAGTGTCAGGGTCGGTTTTAACAAAGTAGCTTTTTTTTGTTGATCTGTAACTGAGGTTGATACTTGCTAGCCTTTTGTACCTGTTTGAAACAGATCTGGATGTGACCTGCGTGGGAGCAATGGGGAAGGGGGAAAGCAAGCCGCTTGCTTTGGAAAATCAATGGTACCAGTGCCGTGATGCTGTGCGATGTGTCTGTCACCACCGCTCCCTGCAGAGCATGTGTGGATGTGGATGTGGCACCCTGGCATCATAGCCACAGCTCCACACTGGTTTCTGTTCTTCCCTAAGGTGTGGGGAACAGGTAGTGGTGTTCAGGCAGAAGGGCTTGACAAGGGGACACAGGGAGGCATTTACACTTCTGCTGTTGCACAGAGATACAGCACTGGTGGCTCTCTGCACTGCTGTGGTGTGTTGGTTTCTGATGCCTTTAGAAGTGCAAGAAATGAAAGCTGAACTCTGCTGCTGGTGAAAGGGGGAGGAAAACCACTGTACCTGTCTTAAAATGCCACACTTGTAGTTTAAAAGTGCATTCTCAAGACTATTTAAGCTGTTCTCATGTTTTAAAGTAATGCTTTTCCTTGGATGAAAACCTCAAGCTATTAACAGGATTGAAAACCTGGACCTTCTTGAGTCTGGGAAATTGGTGCTGTTGGTTTTGTGTTCTGGTTCCCATCACTCTCGGGGAGTCTGTGGTGTTCGCAGACTTTGGAAGTGTAAAATTAAGTGTGTGACATAAGTGGTGAGGCATGCACTTTCTGCAGGAACAGTACTACTGTTTTGCATAATTCTTCTTTATGGTTCACCCAAAGTGGACTAAAACCCCAGCCCATTAATTCTTCTTTTCCTGTTGATGTGCCTGGACACATTTTAGAGATATCATCACTTTTAAATGATGCCACTAAAACACAGGGTGGGGAGGATAAAAAGAGGGTCAAGAGGGCAGGAGCTGAATCAACATGGGAAGGGAGAAACATCAGATCCTGAGCAGAGAGATGCACAAACCGAGAGGGTGTGAGCGGCGGAGGGAATATGACTGTGTCATAGAAGGGGCTGGTGTTGATGCCTGGAGTTCAGGCTGGAGTGGAGAAAGCTGTGGGACCTTGGGGCTCACACGGATGTGCCCAGCTGCACACTCAGCTTCGGGGTGGCTTTTGTAGCCTCTTCTGATGCTTCGGTGGCAGCTTCCAGAGCTGGCTGCAGAACTGGCGATGGCTTAGCAGTGCTAGCTGGTGCTCTGGTTTGGTTCTGAGAAATCATGACAGCAGAGGAGTTGTCATGGGGCCGAGTTGCTCCTCTCCAAACAAGGGCAAGTTGAAAAGCGAAGGGGTTATGGGTGCTCGAGAACATCGGGGGTGCAGTCCTCCCGTTTAGGCGGGTACCATCCCTTCCGTGGGGCATCCTCGGGGGCTGACCCAAGCCTGGTTCCACTTTAGTCCTGCACCCCGGCAGGCACCGGGTCCCGCAGAGGGGCCGGCACCACGGTGAGGGGGGTTGTGACGGGCGTGGGGAGCAGCCAGTGCGCGGCGAGGGGCTGGGCCGGGCCGCGCTGGGCTGGGCTGGGCCGGGCGGCATGGCAGCGTGCCCGCCGGCGCGGGGGGCGGCCGCAGCCGCTCGCCCTCCGCCATTCATTCGGCCGCAGGCGGCGGCGGCTGCGCGCACCCGCCGAGCCCGGGGGGCAGCGGCCCGCTCCCTGCCATGGCCGACCCTGCCGTTAACGCGCACCTCGAGGGCATCATCTCCGACTTCGAAGGTGGGTGCCCCGGGAGGGATGGAGGGGCGGGGAGGTTAAGTTGGGTCTGGGGCTAAACCGGGAGAAGTTGCCGCTGGGCAGAGCGGAGCCGCCCGCGCCTCTCGCAGGCACCGCGCCGGACCGAGCTCCGTCCCCCGGGATCAGTTGCTTCTCCCTCGCCGCTGCTGCCGGTCCCGGTGCCGGGGGGTCTGGGGCCGGTGCTGTCGGTGCCGTCATTGGGCTACAGTGCCTTTTGTTCCGAGCCGCTGTACCCGGGTGTTATCTGCTAAGGCAGGATCTTACGGGATGTTTTTTCCTTTCCTGCCTTTCCCAAGTTGGTTTATGCAGATTTTTAGCTGTAAGCACAAGCCTGACAAGACTAAAAGTCTGTGAAACCCCAGGCACTGGCCTTCTGTTGACTCCCAGATTTCGGATGCAGACACAGCCCCGGAGTAGCTGGGAGGCAGAGAGCGAGCCCGAGTTTCCAATATGTCCATAGCGGGAGCTGCCCGCCCTCGACAGCTTCGCAGTTGTCCCGTGGCAGAGCTCCAGTCGCCCGACAGCGTTGCCTCCTCTTGGAGTGTGGATGGGGGATGCCTCCCCCCTGGGTGCCTGCGGCTCTTGCCCTGTTTGCTGGCTTTTCCAGGCAAGAAAATAAGCTCATGGGGAAGCGCGCTGCTGCCAGATGGGTATGGGAGTGAGAGACAGGCAGAAGGAGGGGGGGAGGCTGTGTCTGAAGCAGGCGCTGAGAGATCGGCTCGGGGGAGCTCATCTTCCTGAGCACAGTTCTGGAAGAGCAGCCCCGTCCCTGCGCGCTCGCATCCTGGCAGCGACCCAAAAGCGAGCTTCGTGCAGCGGTTTCTAGAAAAAAAACCAAGCGAGAAGTAGTGGAGCTCTGGGGGCCGTGATGGGAGCTTATCCAGGGGCTGCGTGGGGATGGCGGCTGGCTACGGGCTGGGATAGCTTCACCGCCTTGCCTTTGAGAAGCAGCACCGTGGTGTTTTTCCTCTGGGTAGCTGAGGAAGCTGAGAGCACAAGGGTTCCTCTTCCAGGTCAGGCAGGAAACGGGTGGCAGAGCTGGGGTCCCTGCAGCCCTTGTTGGAAGGTTTAGCCACATCCCTGGCCTCTTTTTTCCCAGCCCTTGGGCTTTCCTTAGCTAAAGTTGGGAGCGGATGACTTAGCAGGAGGGTGAGGAAAGTCACGTCTCTTAGAAAGACTGGGACTAACAAGTGCTGGGACACAGAAAGTGGCCTGAATACACCATCGGTTTGGCACTCGGGGTTCAACGGCGCCTTTGTAACTGTCCTGTGGGCACTCGGATGCTTCCCCACCGCAGGGCTCCCCAGTGCTGATGTAATTACAGCCTTTCCTCTCCCTGCTCCAATTGCATTTAAATCTCAGAAGAATGAGTAATTCCCTACTTGGATATGATAAAGGCTTTGCTGTGAGCCCTGGGGCTGCTTGTTGGGGCTGTGTGTGCTCCTCGGTGGCACCGAGCTGCTCTGCAGTGCTGTTTTTCTCAGTCCATGGAGTGCTCTATAGTTCCTGCCTGTGCAGAGAGAGAGGCTGGGGAAAGCTCTGTGCATCTGCAGCCAAAAGGCCTGGCCTTGCCCTTGAGCAGGGATTCGGGCTACTGTTTCACAATTCAATCAGTTTTCTGGGTTGCAGAGCAGCTTCCTAAGAACAAGGCAATTCATTTCCAGCCTGAAAGGCAGGAGATGCAGTGTTCGTGTCTGCTGGGTGGCTGTCTCGGCCCTAGGCAGCCTGTGGCCAAGCAGGAAAGATGAGCCAAAAATACCACGGAGCAGAAACACCAGATCACCCAGCAGGCAGAGCCCTCTTTGTTCTTGCCGCTCACACACTGCCTGCCCTTCCGAACCACCCTGGTTGTTCCTGCCTGCTTTCCTCACAGCATTGGTGCCTGGCATGGGACCCCCAGTTTTCTTGTCCTTGCAGGGAGTTGCAGGCTCGGCTGTGGGCTGCTGGTGTGGGAGCTGCTGGCCCCCGTGAGCCCGAGGAGGATGCAAGGGCTCTTTGAGAGGGGGAAAGGAGTACAAGATACAGCCTAGTTTCCAAATCAAAGCAACATGTGAGAGGGAAACGCAGCACAGCAGAGTGCATTCTTCCTTGCGCCTGATGATGGGTATCGTCACTCCAGGCAACACAGCGTGTGTCCACCTCTTACCATGAAGCAGGTCCTGCAGGGAGGATGCTAATCCTGCTGTTTGACTGGCAAAAGCTTTCTCATCTCTGGTGGGGGGAGCATCGTTAGGTCTGTGGTCTGCCAGGATTTACAGAACATAATAGTTCTGCCCCATGGCTATTGATTTGGGCAGGGTTTGGAAGCATGGCTGGCTCAGCCATGGTTGCGGCAGCACTTCCCAAGTTCACCCCTGTCTTGGAAGGGACTGTTGGTTGCTCAGCTCTCCAGAGTCTCAGACATGGATCCCTGAGCTGCAGGGAAGGGAATGTGTTGCAGTAAAAGGAATGCTTGTGCAGTGTGTTAATGTTGTGTAAACACCAAACCATCCTGACCCTGTTCATGTTGGGTGATGCTGGAGTGTCTGTGACTGCAGAGATGGGAGGATGTGCCTCTTCACAGCTTTGGTTGGCTGTGATGATGCCTAAAGAGATCTCCAAAACATGATACTCGTCTTCCTGCTAAGGATTTAAAACACTGTACACTCATGATCTACTGTCTGGTAGTAAGACAGAAGAGAGAAGCTCCAGCCCCTCGTCCTGGTGTGATGTGGCTGCTGCTGAGCAGAGTCCCAGGGGTAACTGAGGTGCATTTTTGCTTCCAGTTGCTGCTGGTGAGTTGGCAGCAGTGATGCTGAGCATTCCTTGTCTTTGTCAATGCTGTCAGTCAACACCAGATTCATTTCCTTGTAATGTTGAAAATACAAATGTCACGGCGGGTGCAAGCTGCGAGTGCTGGTTAATGCTGCATGGGGCTGTGAGTGTGTGGAGTGTGCCAAGGGGTTCAGTGTGATGGCCAGAGCTACACCTTTGGTGGGGGGGACAGGCAGAAACTATGAGACAGCCTTTGCTTAGTGTTAGTTTTCTTCTTCCCCACTCTTGGACACTTTCCCTACAGACATCTACTGCTTGCACTGCCTGATGAAGGCTATTGCTAGTATTTCAGTCACAGACTTCTTCTCAATTTGGTTCTGATTCATGCTAAGTTCTGTCCTGGTTTTAAGGGTCATTGAAGACAAACATCAGCCAGGTTGTTTTTGGGAGGGGGCTGTGTTAGGAATAGCCTTTTCTATGTGCATGAGTCTCATGGGCCCGTCCTTAAAATCTGCTTGACCAAATGCCAGGGATGTCTGTGGGACACGTGGCCGTGGTGCATCCCCTGTGCTGCTCGGGGCTGCTGTGCCTGCTGCCATGGGGAGCAGCTGCTGCCGCCTGCTAATATTAGCAGGAATGTGCCAGAGGGATGGTCGCGATGTTATGTGGGTGATGCGGCTCGAATTCAATGTGGTGAAAAGCCCCAGAGAGGGGATGTGCTCCGTGTCTGTGTGAGCATCTTGCTGAATAAGGATTCAGGGTTTCTCCTGGCAGCCGAAGGGGCTGCAGAATGAGTGCTTGCCAGGGCTTCCATCCATGGGAGTGGGCTGGGAGTCTGGGTCATGTTTGTGCCTGGAAAAGTTCAGCGCCTGGAAAAGGAAATGCAAAAGCTCTCTCAGGTGATATCTCAGATCATCTGAACCCTCCGAGTGAAGCGAAGCTCCTGAATATCAATTGTTGGTTATACTGCAACTGGTCTCTTCTGGTATTCTTCACCACCAGCCCAGCATGGGTAGAGCCACTGCCACTCTCCCAGCTGAACAGTGCAGAATGCTCTGAGACAGCAAGTCACCTCTAGTATCCTCAATGACGAGCTTTATAGATGCTTCAGAGTTTTCTCTCTATGTCCACCCTTCTTATCTAAGCTCCTGAATCTGAAATAAAGGTTTTTCTGCCAAATCAGTGTGTGGAGGGAGAGGCAGGAGCCAGGGGAAGGTGCCTGTGGGAAGGCAGGAGTTGTGTCTTTTCCTGTAGAAGTTGTATCTTCCCCTGTAGAACTGGCTTTCAGTAGAGTGGAAAAATCATATCTGCCTGGTTACACCAGCAGGGACCTGCTGTTGTGGATTGTTGTTGTTTGGGTTTTTTTTTCCCCTATGTATATTTAGTTCCTTGGGAATAACAAGGTTGTGAGGGAGTGGGAAGAGGAAGAACAGGACGTGGATCTCCCCATCCATGTGAGCTGGGCTCTGGGGATGGCCTCTGGCCCTGGTTAGGATGTAGGCTCTTCCAAAGGTCATTGTTTATAGTCATCTTATGCAAGGAGGGCTGCGCTGCATGTCCTTGGGGATGGGCAGCCACTCACTGCAGCATGGACCAGAGTGTCCTTGGCTCTGTGTCAGCATGGAGGGTTTCCAGTGTTGGCTGGCGTGGATGAGCTCTTGCTGTCCACTGGAGATCAGTCTTGAGCAAAGTGAGCGCAGTGCTGTGCTCATTGTAAAGAAACCTTTCAAAAGTGGCTGGATGGGAAGGGACAGAAAGAGGATGAGGCTTGATACTGGGGCCTGTGCAAGTGTACTGCTGGTGCCTGGTGGTAAGTCAAGGTTTGGAGTGTGTACACCATGCTGCCTCTTCCAGGTTCTCTGCAGTCTCTGGGATCTTGGTAGCATCTTTCCCTTAGTAAGAAGCTCACCTAAAATATAATAACTCTCCTGTGTTACTCTTTGCTTCTTGGTGGTTTATGGCAGTAAAGTGAGTAGGAAGCACCTCTAGAACATGTTAGGTCATGCCTAACGGATCTAAGTGACCATGTCTACATCTCTTGGCCCATGCCTGCCAGCAAACCTGCTGCTGAGAGTCGTGGCACCACCAAGGGACCTGTGGCCTCACTGTCTGGGTCCTGGGTTAGTTGCTGCTCTGCAGCCCTTCCTTGCAGGGAGCTGCTCAGCCCATTTTCCCAGGAGTCAGGACCCAGACAGCAGCCGCGAAAGCCTGGACTGGGACTTGTCATAAATCCAAAGACAATAATGGAGACTGCAGAGCCCATAATCACTCCAGATATTCATGTTTCTGACTCTGATATTTGATCTTTAGGGTAATGTCTTTCTGCAGGACCATTACGCAGGCTCTTTCCCTCTCCCAAACTCCCTCCCTCCGTTTTCCTGCTGCAGTGCGCTCTGGCACCTTAGTCTTTAGAGGCAGGACATGGATTCAACAAGCCAAGTGACCTTAAATCCTGGCTAAGCTTATTTGAAGCCTGTAAAAATGAGTTGATGGGTCTGAATCCAGTTCCCAATAGGGATGTCCCTGTTTGGTGGGGTTCAGAGTCCGTCAGGGGAACTTTTTTGTGGGACAGGGTTGGGTTGTCATGCCCTTCAGCATGGGACTAGGGTTGTGTCCTGGCCACTTCTCATGTCATACCTGCAGGATATCATTTGGTCCTGGCACCCCTCTGCTTTACTCATGGAGGCATGAGCAGTCTGCACCAAACTGCTGTGCCTGGTGCTAGAAGTACCTCTTCCCTGCCTTCCCTGCTGCACAAATGGTGCTGGTGAGGAGTAGCTCTTTGGGCAATGAAGGGGTTTATTGTCACCTTCAACTTATGCAGAAAAGTTGTCCCCAGATTAATGAGAGCGCTTACCTCCTGCTGGCTTTGACTCAGGCTTTCACAGTGATTGCTTTTGTGAGCTTGCTGGACAGAGCTCAGCACTTGGGTCTCCTGGGGACACTTTCGGAGTGGTGACTCAGGTGCAGGATCTGTCCAAGCTGGCTCTTGGCTGGTTTGCGTGCCAAAAGGTGCCACACCATGGGTGTCAGGGCAGTCTGTCCCCTGCACCTTCCCAGTGCTGCAGCAGTTACCTTGTTGCTGGCACCCAGGTTGGGGTAGGGTACCAACATGTTGTCTGGGTGTAAACACCACCAACGTCAGGCAGCCTCCTGTGAACTGCAGGGCAGGGGACACCATGACTGCATTGCTCTGTGCCACCATCCTCCTAGCAATACAGGTAATGGTTTGAGTAAGCATCACAACATTATACAGCCCACTGCTCCTGGTGAGTTTGGTGCTCTCCAGCTTTTCCCACCTCTGGGAGTTGTGGCAAGTTAACGGTGAGGGCATCGGCACACAGCATCACACTGGCACTGGTCTGCTGGACTGCTCTGGGAGGGAAGGAGGATGCTGAGGTGTGGGGTTGGGACTTAGTCTTTCTTTCATCTGGTCATTGGAAGTCCCCTTCAACAGGGACACCAAAGCTGGCAGCAGTGGCACCAGGAGTCACGGGGCATGAATGGCTCCTGGGTCCTTCCTTTAACCAATTTTGCTAATTTACCTTTTTCTGTAGCTTTTTAAGCATCACATTGCAACACCACCTATCAGAGTGTCTCCTCAAGCTCAGACTCAATGATTTAATCACCCAGTCCCCAGGCTGGTCACCCACCTGAGTCATTCCTCACATTCCCTGCCTCCTGGGTGTTGGGAGCCATGGGAATGGTGCCTGGGTGCTTCCTAGGCCTGGTACAGGGGAGTCTGGGGTCTGCAAGACCATCTGTAACACACTTTTGCCTTCTGGGTAATTGGAAGGTGTTTTAGAAACACTAGTGAACCAAACCAAACCTGCAGTCCCCTGGGACGTGTAGATAAGATTTATTCTTCTCCTTCTTCCTCCCCATATGAAAGGAAACTGGAGCACAGGCAGGAGGCAAAAGCTGCAGAGAGCCTGTGGCAGAGCCAGTAATGCAATCTGCTGGGCTTGAGACCCTGTGTTTGATGTCATTTGCTGTACAGTTATGAAATGAATAGAAGGGATGTAAAATAGACTGCTCTGATCTGCAAGCATTTTGCTGAGGGTTAATGGTTATATAAACCAAAGTGTAATGGAGAATCAAAGCTAAAACCATTCTAGAGCTGTGTTATAGGGACTGGAAAGCTAGGATTTGGGATTAATCTTAGTGTGGATTGTCTTTTTTTCCACTCTGAGTCCCAACTTTACTTTTGCATGGTCATTTCTGGTAAATGAGGAGTTTGCTGCATTAGTCTGAGGCTGCTCTGTAGCTTACTGTGTGTGAATGCAATGCTGCTTGAAAAGCTTTGCTTAATGTCAGAGCCCTGAACTTGTGTTTATCCCCACATTTCCCCCATGGCTCAGTTCCTGGTACTGGTTGCACAGTTCAGAAGGCACTGCAGATTAGCAGCACATTGCCAGTGTTACCTTCTACACATGATTTGTGTCAGACCATGCAATTGATCTATTGCAGCTTCTTCTGAATGCTGTCTGTAAAGTCAGTGAAAGGATTTATTTGAGCATCAGCCATTCATAATCTGACCCAAAACAGGGTAGGGGTCATGCTACAACAATGAATTGTCATTATGTATTTTTATATGTGTTTATATGTATATATTGCAGCAAAGTTTGTTTATAGGAAAAAGAAAGGTGTGAAATCTCTTGGCATAAGCATGGGGAGGGGATCCAGCAACTCTGACTTCTCACTTACTTTGGATGACCAGTACCTTCAGGAAAGGTGCTTTTCAAGTTTCCTGCCTGCATTTCTCAAGGTGCAAGAGGGCAGCTGAATTTCTGGGGCTCTTTTGAAGCTGGTTCTGTACTCACAAAGCCCTGCCAGCATGTGTAGCATCACTTGCTGCCTGCACTGCCAGTGAATTTCCCATCTCAGCCCAATGGTTTTGAGGAGCTTGGTGTAGTTGGGAGCAGCTGGTTGTTGAGGATGGGATAGAAATACCCTCCTCTGTCCCTACAGAACCTTTAGGTTTGTATATATACCCTATAGATACATGAAGAACATCCTACTTGTCCCTGTAACTGAGCCTTTAGTTCACTACAATGCATCCATCTCTGTTACAGATGGTGACAGCTATTCAGCAGCATCATGGACAGTAGGTCTGAATAAGCCAAACCCAGGTGGCCCCATGGTAACATGGGCAAACACACTGCGCTTGAACTGGGCCAGAAAACTGCCGTGAGCATCCTGCTGCCTGGTGGCAGGGGTCTGGGAAGCTTTAAGGGCTGTGAGCAGTTAATGCTGTGTTGAGTTTCCAAGGGTTTCCTTGAAAGATGAGACCTGCAGCCTCCCCCTCTTTCCTCCCCAGGAACAGGAGGTGACCATCTGGTAGCAGTTTAGAGAAAGGCAGTGCTCTCAAATGGTACCATTGTATGGTGTGAAATAACGGGGGCCTGGCTGCCCCGCTCCCATAAGGCTCTTATGTGTTTGAAAACCCAAGACCAGCTTTCCGTGCCTAAGCAAGCAAGCAAATGTAACCCTGGGGTCACAGCACCACGTGAGGGGCAGGGGATGCTTAATGGGAAGCAGTTGGGCGCTGTGGCCATGGTGAAGCCTCAGGATCCGGTTGTGAAGCAGGTCCTGGAGGAGGCAGCATCCTTCACTGTTTATTTTGGTCTCCTCCTGAGCTCTGTGCATAGAGGTTTCCTTGTATAAAGCATCCCCTTGACTGTTCCTTGGGTATTCCATTTAAAAAGGGAAGAAAGAAGGAACAGATGTTCCCTCCTTGACCCTTCCTGGGTTCCATGGGGTGCCTGGAGCTGCTCTGTGGGGTGGGATGAAGTGTGGTCGATGGCATGCTGTGTAAACCTGGTGCTTCCCACCAGGAGATGTGGAGCCCTTGAGCAGAAGCCAGGGCCTTCCATGGCATCTAGGCACCCTTGGCTTGGCTGGGACCCCCAAGGAGGGACTCACCTTCTGGGAGAGGAGCATGTAGATAGGAGGCCTTGGCCGTGGGTTGCTTGGTTGTGACTCCTCTGGAAAAATCTTGTCTGTTTTATGAGCTCCTGGGATGTGAACCAGACCTCTGCCTTCTCTTCCCAGTTTGCAAGGTCCCTAAAGAGCAGCATTGACTGGTGGCGTGTTACCTGCTGGTGCCTGGTTGTGGGGTGGCTGCAAGGATGCAGTGGCCACACTGTGCAGACATCTCCAGCACTGTAGCACAGAGTAGGAAGAGACAATATTTTGCTACTTCCCAAGCCATGTGCCTGCTTGGGGAGTGTTCAAGCTTGGGATGAAGACGTGCATTTATTCCCAAAGCGCCTGTCTTGCATGGACCACGTTTAGGTGAAGACTGTGTGTTTGCAGGAGCTGCTGCCATTGTGGACAGCCAGCAGAGCTGCCTGCAGCCAGTGCCATCTCAGCCCGTGCCTCTCTCATCTGCCAGGGCCATGGTTGTGTGATGCTGAGCAAAATGCCACTACTTCAAGAGGTTTGCAAAAGTCTGCTCCCCAAAGGGACACTGCAAGGAGCATTTCCCAGCCAAGGTGCAATGCTTCTGGGCAGAGATTGGCAGGGGAAGAGGTTACATCTGAGAGGAAGCACTCTGAAATCTTATTTTGGGGCTTTCTCTGCTGTGGGAGGGGAGATGCTGCCTTCAGCAATGGTGAATTGAGCCAGAGCTGCCTGAATTGGTTTGGAATCAGTTAAAAGGAAGTGGGTGTTGATGGCAGCCCCGTTTTGTGCTCACACCCCATGGTGCATACAGCTCCAGAGGAAGAGGAGGAAAGAGGCACCTCTGCCTCTTTCCCTGGCAGCTGCCTCTGGCACCAGCCAGCTCGGTGGGGATGGAACCAGATCGGATGCTGCTGGTGGGGATGGAGAAGCCCTGCTGGTCCTGAAACTTGCCTGGACAATCACATAATGGGGATAACCCTGCAGTGAGTCCATCGTGGGCCCTGCATGGGGCTGGGACACCTTGCCCAGGGTGTCAGGGCCATGCGGCCTCACGGGACCTAAGGCATTAGCCACAACTGCTGGGGTAGGACCCAGCACTGCGGGGTGGGAGTGGGATGTGGGTCCTGCAGCTCTGCCCTGCCTTCAGCTCCTGTTGCTGTGGATCGCCAGCTTCCCTGCAGGAAGCCAGGAGGAGGGTCATTGGAGCAGAGGCTGTTTACTTGCCTTTCTTGGCTCTGCACAGGCTATTTTTAAGCTTTTTCTCTTTTTTTTGAGAGTTGCTTTGCTTCCTGAGGTCCTTCTCTCTGCTTTGTGCAAGGAGCAGGAGAGAGACAATGGTGAGCAAAGGAGCTGCAACCCTGCACCAAGGGGCACCAGTACTGAGGATCATGTTTGTGGCTGTAGGTCTCTGTCTCGAAGGTGGAAACTAACTCTGTTAGTCACAGGCCCCATCCTTTCTCGTGCCTGGGGTGTGTGACCTCCATACCACACTGGGCTCCGGGCAGGGGCCACATGTGCCAGCAGGACAAGCTGGGTACTGCAATCCCTATGCAACCAGGACATCCCATCCTGCAGAGCCATGGTGGGGAAGCTCTCGGGTTGTCTCCAGTCACACCAGTGACAGTGCTGGGGAGGGAATGCCACTGGGATCCATGTGATCTTGCTGTCAGGAGCTGCCAAGCTATTTCTAACCTTCACATGGGGTGGTTTCTAACCTTCGCAGGGATGGCCCCCTGGTACCTGCTTACTGCCCCTTGGGACCACAGCTGGCATGACTGGATGGCTCGAGTCTCCTGTGGTGTAATTGTGGTTTTCCAGCTCTTCCTTAGGCTTTTTGAACCCCTTTGTGTCTGGGCTTTGACCTTTCTCTCCTTTCTTCCTGAAGGCCCAGAAAGACTTGGAGAAAAGCCATTTTGGGTGTTGTATTCGGTCCAGCCCTACGATAAGGCAGGGGATGGCTGTGCTCCAGAAAGACTGCTGGTGGTGCTGGGCAGGTTTACCCTGGGCTTGGGGCAGTCTGAGAAGTCTGAAGTCAAAGGAAAGGGCCATGTGCAGCAGCACCAGCAGTGCCATCGGGTGAGCCACCCACCACCCAGGCACTGCTGCCACCATTCCTTTAGCAGCAGCAAGAGGCATCAGAGGAGCTGGGGTGATGGAGGTGGTTCATGCCATGACCCCTGCAAGTCCATTCAGAGCTCATTATTGGGTCAAAAAGAAATCCCCAAATGCTTGGTACTGAGAAATTTCCAGGTGATTAAGGCTTTCCAGGTTCATTAAGGAAAGATGCTTGACAGTGTTTAACCCATTGCTACTGGGTTCCTTAAGAGCATTTTGCTTCAAACTGTTCCTCCAGATGCATTTATCATGAGGTTATTGGGCTGCTTTGTTGAAGGGAATAACTAGAGGCCAACCTAAAGGAGTGATGAGCAGGTTTTAAAAGCCTGATGTGAACACAACTGGGACCCCATCCATTGGGTTGCTGGCAGTGCCTGGCCAGGCTGTGTCCTTCACTGCTCTTGCCTGCCTAGTGCTGCTTGACGCCAGGGAAAGCTCCCCATTAGTTGCCCCTTCCTCTCTCTTTGTTTTCCTGCAGAATGCAAACTGGCCTTGACTGGTGCATTGTTTTAAACTTGGAATTTCAGGGAAAAAAACAGCTAAAATGCCATTTTCTGCATGAAGGGTGTGATGGAGAAGGAAAGTGATAGAAAAGTCTGTGCAGGAAAACTTGAGCTGCAGCTCAGTTTTGGAGGCCTGAGAGTTATGGACAAGTTAGAACAGCTCTCAAATGTGGGAATTGTCTGGATTAATTGTTCTGGGGGTGCTGAGAACTGAGACTTAGACACAGACCTGCAGTGCACAGGGTGTGCCAAGCACAGACAGCAGGGCAGGGATTGCTGCAGGGAGCATCTCCTCTGCAGGAGGTTGGTGACATGTCAGGGAGAGCTCTGTGTGATTCACAGAACAGAGAAAATGGAGGAAAACCATCTTCATTTTACTTCACTGCCTCCCTTTTTCCTTCTACCAGTGTCTGGATATTTTGGAGATGCAGAACAGACCTTCCTGTGTGGCTTGTGCAGCATGGGAGCCCCAGCTCCAGGGGTCTCTCTTTCCTCACCATTTCCTTTGGGAACTGCTGCCATGGGATGGGGCTGCCCTTGTCCCCAGCTCCTGCTGCCCAGCATGGGATGGAAGCCCTGCCTATCCTGCCTGGAGCAGGGGGTGGCGGGTGTCAGCAGCTGCGTTTGCAGTGGCTGGTGGAGCAGAGGCCTGTGGACATCCCCTGTCCCACCAGCTGGACACAGCCGTGCCAGATGGCTCCTGTCCAGGTGGGATGTGTCTGAGGGAAGGAGGGTCCCTGGGCCCCCTGGCCTTACCCAGGAGCTCAGAGCAGCCCCATGGAGCAGAGGAGATGCTCCCTGCGTGGTGGCTCTTCTCCAGCTTCACTCCAGGGGTGGGTGGACATCCTGGGATGGGGGAAGGCTGTGCTCCAGTTTCCCCCTTCTCCTGGTACATGGAATGATCTCCAGCCCAGGGCTTTAAAGGCTAAATCTTACTGATATTATCCTGCTGATGTGAAGGATGGGTGGACTCATTGCTGATGCTTGTACTGGTTGTTAGCAGTGTGGCTGTCATCATGCTGAGGCTGTCATGTGGCTCAGCCTCACCTCATGGAGACTGCTTTGGGACCCTGGGGCTGTGCCTCATCCTGCCCCACCCCTGTGCCTGCCTCAGTGCTGTGGGGCATGAGGGGTATGGGTAGCCTGTGGTGTTTGGATGGGATCCAGTGGTGGTTCTCTGCTTTCCCCCCATTCCTGTGAAGTTCTGCCTTTTGTTTCCACCTCGCATCTGGGTTTAAAGGCATCTACTTCTTTGAAGAGGAGTGGATGGGGGCATGTGGATGTCCAGCCATAAGCCAGGACATGGTCAGGCAGCTACTGGACCTTGACTGCGTGGCTGGGATAGGAGCATCACTCCGTGGATGAAGGCTTCCTTCAGTGGTGCTTTGTGTCCCCAAGCTGAGGTCTGACACCAGTGTCCCTCCAGTTCCCACTGACATGCTCCTGGCTCGGGGGCCTGGGGGATTCTTCCATATGTAGCTCCCAGCCAGGGAGCTCTGTGTGCTGAGGGGGACCCTTGCAATAGGCAGAGCTGAATGATGGGCACTTGTCTGAGTGCTGCTCCGCTGTGCAGGGTGACCTGGGTGCACCTGGGGCAGATCCTGTGCAGTGCTGGGGCTCTGTGAAGGCAGCACCATTGCCTATTCAGGTGTAAATCAGAACATCCAATCCGATGCTGCATCCCTCTCCCTTTGCTTGCTAACTTCTCTGCTAGTAAAATGGGGATGGTGATGTTTAGGTTTTAGGATGCCCCTAAGGCATCTCAGTGGGCCTCTTCTTTGTACTGGGGTCTCAGGTTGGTGTTCTCAAAGCACTTCAGTCTGGCTGAGGTGATCTAGGTTTGTTTTCAAGTGTGTGATTTTCTGTGGTTGATACCTTCAGTTTTCTTGTTGCATTTAAAGTGATTTGGTGCTCTCCTGGGATTGTTTTCCTGTTCCCAACTTGCGTTTTCCTGGCAGCACTCACTGAGAAGCCTGTGCTTACCTGTGCATCCTTTAGATGCAAGAGGGAAAAGGAGGTGTGGGAGTTGAAGCAGTTACTGCCCTCGAGTCCTATGCTGTGCTCTGCTGTGCTGCAATGGGGCCCTCTGCTTCCCTCTGAACGTGCACAGGAGGAGGGCAGCAAGGAGGTGGTTTCTGCTCTTGAGTTGAATTTCCTGGCTCTGGTTCCAGTTTTGTTACTGGGTTTGTAACCTGTCTCAAGAGGCAGAGCCTGGCCCTCAGTCCCCACCTGCTTTAAATGGCATTATGAACCCACGGGTGAAGGAGCAGAAATAGGATTGAGCCTCACACAATGCCTCTAGGTTTCTCTTGAGATGCTCACGTGGATGGTAACTAAATTCTGAACTCCTTTTCATGTCTTTCAGCTCTGAAAAGATCTTTTGAGGTCGAGGAGGTAGATCAGTCTTCAAATTCCTCCACCCCACCACGACGGACCCCGAACCCTCTCCTCAGGTCCACCGTATCCAGCTCCACACAGAAGTTTCAGGAACTCGGCGCCAGGAACTCGGAGCCACCCGCCCGACATGCGGACCCCACAGGCCAAAGATCACCCAAGCCCTCTCTGAGGAGAGTGGAGCTCTCCGGACCCAAACTGCCTGAGCCGGTGTCCCGAAGAACAGAAATCTCCATTGACATCTCATCCAAGCAGGTGGAGAACTCCACTGCAGGGTTGTCGAGGTTTGGCCTCAAAAGAGCAGATGTGCTGGGGCACAAACCCCCCGAGCCCACCCCACGGAGGACTGAGATCACCCTCGGCAAGCCCCAGGAACCGGGTCTCCGCAGGGTAGAAGCGCCTCCATCAAAGATCCCCGAGATGCCCCAGCGAAGAGCCGAGGTGGCCAATGCTCCTGTGCCCGACGCGGCCACCAAGCGAGTGGAAATTCAGGTAGCCAAGGCCACCGAGGTGCCAGCCCCACCAGCGCGGCAAGCGGAGAGCTCAGAGCCTCCCCTGGCCACCCAGCCTCCCCAGGCAGAGCCAAAGCCACAGCCTGTGCTGCTGGAGAGCCCACCAAAGAGAGAAGAAGGTGAGTACAGCTCCAGGCAGTTGCTTGGGTGAGATGCTGGCTGAGGCCCAGAGCCCGTGCGGGGATGCTGAGCATTGGGTTCTGCTCTTTCAGCTCAGGTGGTGATGCCTTTTAAGGGTGGTCTTGGATCTGTGCTTAGATGTGTCACATACATGGTTGTTATCCTTGAGTTTATCCTGGCTGAAAGAACTGTCAGTTTGAATAAAAAATGCTATCAAGCCTACATGGAGGTTAAAAAGAAAATGCCAAAAGCCTGGGTGCTTGCAGGAGATGACAGTTCTGCCAGCTCAGGCCCCATGTGCAGCCCAACCCACCTGCACATCACCTAGAACAGGCTCTGAGGTGCTGGAGAGGCGGTGGTTGTGGAAATGTGATGGTTTGTTGTTCAGTGTCAGTGTGTGGTTGTTGTGATGCTTTGTTGTTCAGTGTTGTTGCTTATGGTTGTGGGCAGAAAGCGCCTTGTCATTAGGAGGAGTCAGTGTTTTCTTGGCTGTGGAGCCAAAATCTAATAACATCATGGACCAGAGCCACTATTAGACTGGAGCCCTGGCTTGTATTAGCTCTCTCTTGGTTTTGATTAATCCCGTATTAAAGCCAGCTTCCCTCCCCCGCCAGCCTCATTTATTCTCCTGATGTTTTGGACATGTCTTTTTTCCCTTCTTCTGGCCTGCTAATGATTTTTCCCATCACCCATGAGCTCTCTCCTGTGGGATGCAGTGGTCGGTTGGGGGGCACCACCTCTCACCCTTGGGTTGTGGATGATGTGTGGTGGCCGAACCAGGACCTGGGGGGTCCATGCCTGGCCTCAGAGCAGGACCACGCGCTCTCGTCTCGCCCTCCCATGGGATAATCCCTGCTCCTGCTCCATGGGCACAGCAGTCACAGGGCAGTAACGGGGTCTGTGGAGAGCCAGGTTTTGGTGTATGTGCATGGTCTAAAATCAAAGCAGGGTTCAGTGGTGGAGCTGATGCTGAACCCAAGACTGAAGTGGGTTTCTCTCACTGTGTATGGCTTAGCTGTGGCTTTTCTGAGCTGCGTTTTAAAGAGCAGGCAAATGCCTTCAGCGAGTAGCAGATTGGTCCATCTCCAGCTCTAAGACCCAGCGCAGTGGTGGGGTTCAGCCTGGGCCTCCCTTATGGGTTCTCTGCTCCCAGCTGCCATGTGCATGGTATGCAGGAGGCCCATCTTCTCCCAGGGGTGGGTGCTCAGCCTCGTCTGGCTGGGTTTGGGCTGCTCTGAGCTTCCCAAGCTCTGAACTGAGGACAGTTGGGCACTTTAAGAGCAAAAAGACCGTCTAAGCTGCTGAATCCCCCAGCTGCCCGGGGACAGGGGCAGAGGGAGGCTCTTTCCATCAAAAGGACTCCACAAGCCCAGGACAGCTGCTGGGGATGAGTTTTACCCCAGAGCCCAGCTGTCAAGGGCCTGCCTTGCAGAGTGAACCAGCCCTTGCTCCTGGTACAAAAGGGGCTTTCAGTCTAAATGCCTCCAAGAAGAGCCAGGAGACCAAGTTGTAGGGGTAGGGAGGGCTCTGGCTCCTTCTCCCTCTGTGTCAGCATGCATGTACAGCTCAGGGTTGCTGCCAGAGCCCATGTCCCTTTCCCAGTCATCCCCAACCTTCTCCATCACCATGACTTGAGGTTCCCTGGACTGCTCTTGTGCAGGACCCTGCTGCAGATCATTCCTCTCTTGGTCCACAACACCCACCCTTGTTGTTGGGAGACCTCAGGGAGCCCTGCAGATGGATGCAGGCACGTTGTTGATGCTCATCAGATCCCCTGCAGCTCTGGCCACACCACAACCCCCGAAGTGAAAAGCTGGGCTCCCTGACATCTGCAGCAGAGACAACATGTGGTGTGAAGTTCTGCTCCTTCCTGCTGCTCCCAGGGTTTGGGGTACCCAGGAGATGCTTCCATGGCACTGGATGCCCCTTGATCCCGATGCTCGGTGGCACTCCAGCATAAAGAGCTGAGCAGAGGATGCAGGCAGCTGCCTGTGCTAGGTCCTGCCTTCCCCAGCTACTGGCTCAGCTGCCTTGTCCTTAACCCCTTTTCCCACTGCTGGAGGTATGCAGGAGAGTGTTGTGCAGGAAGAGGCGGGTGGGAGGAGAAGGGCAATGGCAGAGCTTGGCAGCTCAGAGCAAACCACAAAGGAAAGGAGTAATTATAGCACTGAGCTTCATTAGAGCGGCGCGGCTGGTGGCGTGGGCTGAGCCTGCTCCAGAGCCATGGTTCTCAAGGTGGAGGAGGGCAGGAGGTGAGCAAGAAATATTCCTTCCCATCCCTGTTCTCCCTTTCCTGTGCTCCCTGGGGAGCCCTGGCTGTGCCTTTGCAGGTTTAACATGGAGTTGAGCCATTAGCGATAGGGAAATATGGGACAGAGATGTGCATCATGGGTGTGATGTACCCAGCACTCCAGCAAAGTTGGACTTCATGTCCCCATGGTGGCTGGTGCTGCCCAGCTGGGACAAGGAGATGGGATGGGATGGCCAGGCAATGGAGACTGGTATAGTCAGAGTCATCCAGAGAAATGTGAGCAGGGTTGTGCAGTGGCTGTAGGCAAGGGGGGAATATGCAAAAGGCAGAAAGAGGCAGAAGCAATTGAAACTAAACATGAAGTAGAAGGTGAGGGGAGGTGCTGGTTGTGACCCACAGCCCTGGACACTTCAGGAGTCTCTTCAGTGGGTAGAATTTACCAGAGTTCTGCCTGGCAGCTGGGTCCTGCTTTAGTGACCCTGCCTGGTGCTGCAGCCACCAGGTGCTGGCTTGCTTAGCCCCCATCACCTCCTGCTTCTGACCCTCTTCCTCCTCCCTGGTTGTTCTGGAGCAGCAGCTTTGTCTGAGGTGTCCCTCACGGTTCCGGGCAGGAGGGCAGCCCCACCGATCTGCTTTCCATTGCTTGCTGCTGAGCAAGGAGAGGAAAAGGGAATCGTTTTGGAGCAGCAATACTTCATCCAGATACATCCAATAGCCCTTCACAAAGGAGGGATGTTGAGGCTTCTCCTGAGCTGGATGAATCCTTGGAAAGAGCCTCACTGAGTCTATTGTGGCTGATCCTGCCTCAGCATCCCCTCCCACTGGTGCCTCCTGTTGCTGATGCTGGTGTTGTGCACGTGTGGTTGAACATGTGCTCTTCTGTTGTTCCTCATGCCTTGCAGTGCGGTGGTGGTCGGGGTTGAGAAGTGGCAGCAAAAACATTTTTGGTCCTAGAAGAGTTAATGTTTTCCACTTTGGTTTAATAGCTCCTCTCTCCTCCCCCCAGTATGAACTTGTTTGTGTTTGTGGGGCAGGCTCAGTTCAGGTGATGGTTTGGAAACAGCCTCAGATAAGGAGTGAAAGGTGCTTTGATCCAATGATCCTTTTTTCCCTCCACACAATCTGCCATGGTCACGTTGCCCAGGGCCCTGGGGACAGCATGCTGCAGCGAGGTGTGCTCTTCAATACATTCTACTGCCTGCTGCTGCCCTCACCCCATTGCCCTGCTCTTGGCAATTGATAGGGCCACAGTTCTTCCTCTCAGTCCTTTCTTGCAAGGATGCTCTGGAACTTGTTCAGATAAAGCAGATGCAGTGAATAATGGGAATGTTCACCTAAAACATGGTCTTGACCTTCCTCTCCAAAAGCTGTGTCCCACTGTGGTGATGTGCAAAAACTGTCTGAACCATCTCTGAGCTTTCAGCTTTTTGGAGTCTTTGTCCCATTGCTGCCTGATGCTCCCCTTTGGCACAGCCATGCAGGGTGCCAGGTGCCCCTTAAAAAGCAGTAAGGCCCCCCCTTCTATTTGCAGAACAAGCAGGGTGACATCAGGAGAGAGAAGCAATTCACCTTCCTCTCTCTATTACAATTACAATTCAACTCTTTTCTTTCCAGCCTGTGAGGGTGATGGGGCTGGACTGCCTCACTGGTGCTGGGGTTAGAGGGATTTGGCTGACTGTTAACACAGCAACACTCCCCACAGTGAACGAAGAGGCCAGGGCTGAGTGGAGATGCAGTGAGTAATCATTTCCAGCTCCCCAGGCTGCACTGCAATTTGACTGTACGAAAAGATTAAAGCTGTAGGGAAACATTTCCTTAAAACCAGCTGACACATTTGGGCCAGATTACGGGTAGCCTTGCTCTTGTTGTTGTTTCTAATGGAGAAGTGTCTGCAGCCCAAGGTACCAAATGGAGAAGCTGAGTGGGAAGCACAAAGTCCCAGTTTGGGAACTCGAGGGCCAAAAATGAGATAATCTGGAAAACTGGGGACCTGCAGCACCAGTGACTTGGAATGAAGGAGCGTGTGTGGGGAAATGACCGTGCTCCATAGCAGGGATACTGCCTGATCTGGGATGCCACGTGCATGGCCACCTGCCCTAGGGGGGGAGTGGAGGGGACTGGGTGATTTCTGCTTTCCCTTTCCTACCATGTGCTCTGTTCCTGTCCTTGCAGGCAGCTTGGTTCCTTCTGGGGTGATTTGGGGCACTGTGGATGTCAGGAAGTGGTGGTACTTCTGCTGCACATCTTTGCCCTCCAGGAATGCTGTTCCCAAGCTCATTACATTGTGTTCAGCTCTGGTCATGTTGGCATTCTTTGTGTCTGCATGGGCACAGTTCATGTGGATGCCATCAGGGTCTGTGTGGGTGCTGCAGCCTCAGTGCAGGCAGCCAGAGGTGCAGTCACATGGAGAATTCATTTGCCCTGTTGGAAGTCCCTGAGGGCCCATAGGAAAAGCAGTGATCTCCCCAGTGGAGATTCATTATGCGAAGGAGTAGTTTCCCATAGGAAACATTACAGTTCTGACTTCCCTTCCCTGCCCCATGTCATTTGAGACCAAGAGAGGGCAAACCTAATAGATGCTAAGCTGCAGAGTCCTCCTGGCACTGTGCCGAACAACCTGGCAGGTCTCTTCCATGGCTAGGCTGGGTCTGAGGGCTCAGTTGTGCATCCATGGCACTGCTTCCTGAAGCCTGCAGGAAGCATCTCAGGCTGAACTTGTCTCTGTAGAGGCCAAAGCCTCCTGTTCCCAGCAGAAGGCAATGAGCTGCAGGCTGGTGGGGTCTGTGCTGGGGTGAGGAGGACCCTCCTGGCTCTACACCTCCATCCATGCAGCCTGGGGCAGCCACTGGGCAGAGCGGTGCCTCTGCTGCACTGAGAACACAAGAGAGCACTCCTGCCTGCTGTTGGATTTATGTATGGGTAAGTGATGCTGGAAGGCGATGGGAGATGCAGCCCTGGCTGAGGGTGGCGTGTATGAGCCAGACCCAAGAGTTTCTCTGTTTATCTTGTGGTATTTGCATGTCTGGAGCCCATGGCAGTCGTGCTGGGGAGCATGCTCCCCGCCCATCAGCTCCTTTTGGCATCCCCATGCTTTCTCACATTTAGTCTAATCATCCTACAGGCTGATAAGGCAAATAAAATCTGTTATCTTGACAAAGATAAAACAAAGAGTTTGCTTTGATCTCCTGCAGCAAGGCCTGGCCACTCTTTTTGTGACTTCTCAGCTGTCTGCTGGGGGAGGGAAGCGATGGCAATGGTGATGAACCTTCTGCAGTTAAGAAATCATTTTCTTCTAAACTATTTCTAGACCTCTGTCCCTGCCTGAGTGTTTCTGTTGGCCAGTGGTTAAAGGGACACCATAGGCTGGGTACAGTGCCAGTTCTGTAAACTGTGTAAGAGGACTTGAGAAGCTAAATTGAGATTAGAGAGAGATAACTTTGTTTTGAGAAGATCAAACATTGTTGTGAGCAAGGAAGATAACGTGACAGCAAGCCAGTTGTGTTCTTTACTCCAGCAAACAAACAGGCATACAGGCACTCTTGTATTGTCCAAGATGCTGCAGTGAAGCTGAAGTGAATGTGGCTATAAATGGAAGAAGCAGCTGGTCTTGGATTGCAGCCTGTACTCAGGCTTCTTTGGGCCCAGTTTTTCTTGCATCTGTTGCAGGTTTTAAAGGAGGGACTTGGGGAGAAGGCAGCTCTCCTTCGGGTTAGTTGAATTTGGGCCATTCGTTCTGTCAGTCTTCAGAATGGGGCTCTGTGAAGCAGTTCCCTGGGTTTCTGGAGGGTCACATGCATAAATACTTCGCTCTTGAATTCTTTCATTTTGTCTTGGTATGAAGATAGCAGTAACCATATTGAGAGACAAAGCTGGACCAAAGGGTTTGGTCCAAACTGCTTTGCAGACAGCAAAACTGCAGATGTTTCTGCATTTATAAAAAGGAGATCATCTTAACAAGCCGCCTGAGGTTGCTGTGCCAGCCCAGGAGTGCCAGTGTGGGCATTCTCAGTTCCTTGGCTCCCGCTTGCCTTGTGTTGTCTGCAGCTTCTTCTGCGTGGAAGCAGTGGGTTGGATTTTGCATAGCAAAGGCAATTTGTACAGCAGGAATGAAGAATGACTGAAATGCAGCATCTTTCATCACTGAGTTCAAAGCTGGTTGATGCTCTAGCAAATAGGAGCATAACCTCACATTTATGTTTAGCTTTTCAACCCGAGAGACAGTGTCCAGGCTAAGGCTGAGCTGGGTGGTCCTACCGGCCCCTTGGTGTTCTCTGCATTCCTGGTCTGCAGAGGCTCTCTGTGGTGCAGCACTTGCATGGTCCCTGGCTGGTATTTCTAAGGGTCCAAAACTATTTAGTGGGAGCTGAGCTTCTACCTCCTTTTGCTTCTCTGTGAGCTCAACCTTTGCCTGTCTGTGAGGAAAACCTTTTGTAGGGAATGCTCCCAATGGATCCCTTGCACGTGGCTTCAGCCATACATACTACGTGGTGTTCATCCTGTCTTGCTTGAGGCGTCTGCGCTTGAACTAATCATCTGGATGTCTCCCTTAGGCTGGTGGGAATTGTGTCCTTAAAGGGTTTTTCTCTGCTGAATGTAAAGAGAGCCCATGCAGTCAGTTCAGCTGGGGATGTCTCCAGTTGGGCCAAATGTTACCTTCCTATGTTATTTCCAGAGTCAAAAAGGTGGAGGTGAAAAGGGATGCTGCAGCAGGACAGAACTGTGCAAGACACTAATTCCTTGTTACCAGTCATGCTTCACAGCCCCTGGCAAACCTGGTCCCCTTGTGTCAGCTTGTTCTGCAAGCAGGTCATTGTGGACAATTATTTACTTAAGAGTGAATGGCTCAAACTGTCTTTGATGCTTATCATAGTACTTAAAAGTTTTTATGATGGGTCTGTCTTTTGCCCTTCTCTTTCTCTCCTGCTGTGCATGGAGTGGGACAGACATTCCTCCCCTCTCTCTCTCAAAGCAAAGCTTAGTTTGGGGAGATCTCGAGGCAGGAAGATTAGATGGGAATCCAAAAGGGTATGGTGTCTAGGAGAGGGCAGTAATAAAAGTTAATGATACATAAGCTGTTGGAAGGAGCTTTCCGCATTACAACTGTATGGTAGGACACAAGTCTCTTGTAGAGCTTTCAACTCCAGCCTGGTTGCACCTGGGGTGTATTTCATGTGTGATGGGTAAATCTGGAGGGACGTTGCAGACATTGCCCTACCCAGCACTGGCTGGAGCCGCTGCCTGTGTTTGCTTCCCCTGCATGTCATGACTCTGGATGTGAATTGTTGTTCACTGTCTGTGTGATTTGCTCTGATCTGGGAGGTTGTGCTGCTTTCTGCTGAGGTACTGAAGTGATGGTGTCCTCTGAACCCTTCTCTGCAGCTCTGGCACATGGAGGTACAGGATGAGTCCCTGGTGACAGTCTCAGAGGGTATGAATGCACGGCTAAATGCTATAACAGCATAGGGGTGCTGCCCTCCTTTGCACACATCGCATACTCGGGGTGTTCACTGGCAACTCACTCCCATCTGTAGTGGAGGTAAGTTCAGGGACCTAGAGACAGAAAACCACTGAGGAGATGACAAAAGGTTGGATGGCAGAAGAGCTGGGTCAGGATCCTGCCTTTGCCATTCATGTTCTCATTGCCCTGGGTGAATGTCCCTACCCACTCCAGTTCCTCCTTTTCTAACAAGGAGCTGGTGCATGTGGGAAGATGCTTCAGGGTCAGTTCTTGCATTGAGTCCTCTCTTCTTGGAGGTTCAGCTGGTGGTAAGAAAATTGCTGATCCTGGTCACAGAGGTGGAGTTGTGGAGGATGGGAGAAGCTGCTCTGTCCAGCTTATTGGGGTGGTTCTACAAAGAGAGAGCTCCCCAGCTGTTCACAAGGAGAGGGAGGGTATCGAATGGTTCCTATATCAAAACCATCTCCAATCTACTCTGCTCTTCAGTCTGCTTTCTCCTAAATGTGAAAAACCTGTAGTTTGGAGGAGGGAAAAAAGGGATTTGGAAGGCAAACTTTGGATGTGTGGGGAGCAGATGTGGGGATGGATGCTGCCTCCTGATTTATGAGTGATGGAGACTGCTGACACTGAGGGAGGTGGAGCGGGTGCTGGTAGGGTGTTCACATGCTCTTTGCTTCATCTCCTCCTCCTCTGCCTCCATCTTGTGCAGAAAGGAAGGAGAATAGAGATTACCTTGGAGTCCAGATTTGTCCTGGGAAAAAAGGGGTAGATGTGAGCAGCTTTTCTGATAAAACATAATTGTTTAGACAAACTCTGGCTGAACCCGCTTCCTCCCGCAGCCCAACGTGCAGATAAATGGGGTGGAAGTGGGAGGCCGAGTTCACAGGCTGCTGAGGCTCTCCCTGAGGTCACACCACCCCCAAGATCCCCCGTCCACCCCTTTTGATTCCCTTGGAGAGATGAGAGGACACAGTTGAGTGCTGAGGATGCTGCCCAGGCTTTAGGTAGTTCAGTGCAGAGGAGATGTTGGTAACGAAGCACACCAGTGCTGGGAGACTCGGGTGGTCCTGGGGCATCAGTAGATCCATCATGGCTCATTGGCAGAGGATGGATTCTTCTGCTGCCTGCTGCTTTGTGGGAGGTGAATTTGCTCCAGCCACGATCTCTCCAGGCCTGGGGTCCTGGCTGGGCAGAGCCATGCCCCAGATTCATTTTGTTTGGACCGGAAATGGGGAGACAAGCAGGATGTGGGCGGGATGTGGCCACAGGAGAGGTGTTGTCATGTCCTGTGTGGCTCCTATGGAGGTCTCCGGGAATCAGATGAAATCTGAGATCCTGCGGTGATGCTGATGTTCCTCCCACTGTCCTGCAGGGAAATGGTCCTCTTTGCCCTACTTTGTGTAGTAAATACAAGTTTATTTACAGCCCAGAAACTCTTGCCCTGAGGCTGGGAGGTGAAGGGTTCCTGTGCGATCCTGAGGAGCTCTGGGGTTTCCTCTCTGCTTTGTGGCTTTGGTTCCTGGGCAGAAAAGTCTTGCAAAGGAGCAGCTCTGTGGGTGGGAGCTCAGTGAAGCTGAGGCCTTTGAATGGGCCCTGAGGCTTGGCTTTATTTCCCTGTAGCAAGGACACAAGTCCATGCATGTCACCTGGAGAAGAGCTGTGAGGAGATAACCAGTGCTCATGTGTGACACGTGAAGCAGCCAGGGACAGCAGCAGGTGATGGGCTGCCATCCACCTCCCTCCCTCCTTTGTTCCTGACATCCGGTATCTCCCCACAGCCAGAGTTTGCCTTGGACCATGGGGGATTTGTTGTCTTTTCTTGTTTTGGGCTGATGCATGGCCAGGGTGCTCCTCTCTGGAAAAGGGGCTCTCGGGGATGCTGCACAGGGCTGGACCCTTCCTCTGCACACAGGACCTCATGTGGAGGAAGAAAGGATGTGGCTGGGAGGGTGTTGGGATGGTGCTGAGCTCCACTGACCTGGCTCTGTGGGGTTTCCAGCTCTGCCCTGGCACAGCCCAAAGCTGCTCTGCAGAGCTTCAGGGAATGAGCATTTGTTTTTTTCACTTGGAGGAGTGGGAAGGGTCTCTCCGGGGTCGTTCCAGCCCATTTGTGGGACAGGCAGTCTGTGAGATGCTTGTTTGCAGAATGAGCAAAGCAAAACCAGCATTTGGGATCCTCTGCAAGAGCAAAGCTGGGAAAGCCTCAAATTGTGGACTGCAGAGACAAGGGGGACGTGGCTGTGGCTTTGTGCTGGGGAGCAGCGCTGTGTCCCTTGGGGGGACCCAGAGAACATTGAGTTTATCCTTTTCCTTCTCAGTTTTACACATGCACAATTAATTCTCTTATTGTCTGTGGCAATATTTATGTTACTGCTCTGGGGCAGCAGGGACTGGAGAGAGGTTTCACAAACCGAGTTTTCCCTCTGCAAACCCCTCCTCTGATCTCGTGCTTCCAGCTGCCAGCTTGGTGTTAAAACAGCTTGCATCCAGGCCAAAAGTATTTGAAGGGCAGAGCAATGCCTTGCAGGAAATGGCTTAAGCTTCCTGATCCCAAGATGGTGTGAGTGTTAAAACAGAATGGGAGAAATACTAGACATCCTACATCCGGCACGGCAGAGGAGAGCGACCCTGGGGTGATGTGATGGAAAGCCTGGACCCCTCCAGCTGCCTGCGCCCGGCAGCTTCCTGCAGGATGAGGGGCCCTGACAGTGCCCCCTGGCCCCAGCCCCTTGGCTTTGTAGGGCAAAAATGGGCAAATTGTTTCCTGCCCCACTGGGCTTTGCTGTGTTTTGGTGTTGTGGGAAATGTGTGGGGAGAGCTGGTCAAAGGTGGGGGCAAAATGTCAGTGGAGGGAGTTTCCAGCAGAAAATGAGAGCTGGGAAAGCACTGGGCTTGCTGCAGTGTTTGCTGCCTGCTTATCTGCCACCTCCCAGTCTGAGGTGAAATAGATGTTCAAGACTGGAGTTAGTCCCGTTTGTGTGGGGCTGGAGCGGGACCTTCTGCATCTGTCAGCGGAAACCACTTTGACTTTATTGGCTTCATCAGAGGCAACTTCATTCTTCCGGCCCAGATGATTT
Source organism: Neopsephotus bourkii (assembly GCF_033783945.1). NCBI lineage: Eukaryota > Metazoa > Chordata > Aves > Psittaciformes > Psittacidae > Neopsephotus > Neopsephotus bourkii. The sequence goes on from NW_026902223.1 coordinate 8,855,222, forward strand.
CCCACTTCGTGCTGGCTGAGCACCATCTACCTGGCCAGGCAGGGAATAGCAGCCGATGGCCAAGGGCAGAGATGCGCAAGGGTAGAAGAGAAATGAGAGGATTTGTGTGCGGGCAGCAAGGAGGGGACAGGGCAGTGGTTCTGTGGATCAGGGTGGTCCTCGCTGGAGCTCTCTGATGGATGTCGCACCTTGAGATGTAATTCAGCTCACTGGGGGTTTTTGCTCCGTTATGGAAGGCATCTCCAAACCCCAGTTTTGTTGGCTGGAGCATGGAGATTTAGATGGTTTTAACTGAAATGTTACCAGTTGGTGAAAAAATACCTGCTCTGTGCAGCTGGGAGCCCAGAGTTGCAGTGTGGAAAAGAGGCAGAGCAAGCAGGGTATGGGTCAGAGGTGGTCTGAGTTCGCTCCCTCTGGCTTCCTGCTAACAGTCACTGGGAAGCATAAAATTGCTCATAGTGGAAATGAGACCTCTCACACCCATGCTGGGACCCGAGTCACTTTGGGAGGTGTTGTTCCAGCCCTAGGAGCAGAAGCAGAGCATGTGGGTGCCCTCTTGGGCGGGCTTACCGTGAATGGAGCATTATGCATAGCTCTGAACATCCTCCTCCCTGGCTTTCCTCCTTGACCCTTTCTTTCCCTGCATCACTTCACATGGGAGCCTTGGCCTTTCTGCAGAGCGCAGATCAGAAGGGGTAAGTCCCATCCTCAGCAAGCAGCTCTGTGCCTGGGGAGGGGGGTAGCACTGATTGCTGGTGCTCAGCATGGCCCATAACCCCCTAAGCCCCAGCAGCACAGCCCTTGGTGCCAGGGATTTGGATAGGCACACCCTGTTTGTTTTCCCAGGTTTTCCATGGGATGCTTTTCCCGGAAAAATCTTTAGCCAGCAAACCCGGGGGAGGGGAAGATGGGGCTGATTTCAATCTTCAAAGTAGTCACAGCTGGCTGAAAGCTGTGTTTGCAGCCCAGTAACACTTCAGTGGTGCCCTCTGCTCTTGCACAACTTGCTGAGGCTGGTTAAAGCTCATGGTGTGTGTGCGCGTGTGATCCATTGCTTCCTGCAGGCAGGGCTGTGGGGGCAGGAGTGGAGGGATGGGCTGCATTAGGGCTGCTGGACCAGCAGGGCAGATGCTGTGGCTGTTTTGGGGTATAAATATATTTATTTGCCTCAGAGCCGTCCCCATTTGCCTACATGGCTGCAACGCTGTGCAGGGACCAGCAGGGTGGTCATACACAATAGGGAAAGGATGAAGAGGATTTGCTGTCCCAAACGGAGCTGGGTTGAAGCCCATTGCTGCCCTGCTCACCCTGCCCTGGAGCTAAACCTCATGGATGGAGCTGGTGAAGCAGATACCCACACAGCATTCTTGGGTCCTCTGGGTGCCCTTGGCGAGAGCAGATGGGGGGGAATTAACTGGAAAAGGAAGCATTCTTCCACAGAAGTGTCCTGGAGCCCTTCAGGCATTTCAGCATCCCCAGCCTCTGCTGCGCAGCTGTGCTCTAAGTGTGGGCCCATAGGAAGGAGCAAATGCTGCTCTGTAAATTGCTGTGTGCTTGATTTATTTTTCTTCTGCTTGTTGGCTGACCCCTGGAGCCCCCTCCCAGCCCTTCCCTCTCTGTGACAGCATCCCTGCACAGGATGAGCCCTCCTTCCCATGGCTCCCGCGGAGGGATGCAGAGCCCCAGGGCTGAAGCAGTGGGAGAGGCACTGGAAGGTTTGGGAAGAGGTTTGGAAACAGCTGATTGAAAGGCTCCGTGTGGGGCAGAGGGCAGACCTGTACAAAGGTCTATAGGGGGACCAAAGCTTATCATGCAGACTGCTTGATATCTGAAATGAATGGGCAGTTTAGGGCCCAAGGAGTGAGTTTTAGCAAGTCTCTGTGAAAGGCTGTGATCCTGCCTTGCCCACGTGTCTGCAGCAGAGTGGGTTGGGATGGGAGGGCAGGATACCCATATTCATCATGCAGCCAGTGGAGTGGGGCTGTGCTGGCCCTGCCTGCAGCCCCCGAGGGCTAAACACAGCACTCAGCCCTCAAAAGGGCTAAGACCAAGAGAGCTTGGCCTGGCCAAGGTGTCACAAGTTGGTACTTGGTCCTCAAACACAAAACCTGTGCGATGGAAAGAGAAGAGATGGATATTTTTATGCTTTGAATGTGCATTTCTGTTTCTTGTGCTTTAAGTTATGCCTATTTCCTGGTCCTGGCAACTCAGAGGGCTGTTAAAGTGGTTATTTTAAGGATGCTTTCCAGAATCCCTGGGATCTGTGTGCTGGAGCTCTAGGAAGGGGATGGGATGTGGCTGCTGGTCCCTGTTCACAGGGTGAAGGAAGGGTGTTGAGCTGTGGGGTTTTGACTCTTCTGGCAGACACAGCAATACCTGGTGTATGACTGTTCTACTCCCAACTGGAGCCAAGGTGTGTTATGCATCATTTAGGTGGAGGTCTTCCCAGCAAACGAGTTGCCAGGGCCATAAAAGAACACTGGAGCATTATGGTGGCTTCCCCCAGCCCTGCTCTCCAGCAAAGTTGTTTCCTAAAATTCCTTCCCCTCGCATGATGGAGCTGATTTGTAATGGGTGTTGGAGGAGCTGGAGTTGTCTCCTGGCAGGACATGGCTTTCCTTGGGCAGAAGGCTTTCTGTTGGTCGGGTTGGAGGCACAGCTGGTTTCCCCATTGCTCTTCATCTAAAAATACCAGTTTGTACCACTGCCCTTGCTTGCATGATCCCAAACTCTGGATGTGGGGGTCTGTTCTTGGAGCCCTCAGTGGTGCTTTTCCCTTAGGACCAAAAACATGAGGTCAGTGCCTCACAAGTGCTCCTCGTGCTGTGGGGATGTGGGGAGACCTGGGCCCCCTGCACAGTGCTCACTGTTCTTGGCTACAGGAGGGTGTCAGAAACAAGTACTGTATCCTGCAGAGCTGAAAACCTCAAAACGAATGGGGATGTGACCTGTAAGAGGGCGAAGCCACGGCATTATCTGTAGATCATTGCCTGGGTAGGAGGGTGGCTCTGAGTGGAGCTTGGGTTGCTATGGGGCTTTCTGCTTTTATGAGGTGATGGGGCTCATCTTGGTGGCCAGTTTGTGCTGCTCATGTTGAGATGAGGGTTTGAGAAGCTGATGGGGAGTGTGGCACTGGTGCATCAGAGCCAGGGATGCATGTTGCTGCAGGTCACCAGGTGCTGCTTCTCCTCCTTGCGTACTCATGGCGACCCAGTGGGACTTAAAGTCTGGAGCATCCCCTAATCACATTCTCCAGCTCTTGTGGGAAACGGAGATAAGGCTGGAGAGGGACATTTGGTGTCCTGCAGGTTTGCATCCAGGAGAGTGGTGCTCTCGGTCTGTGTACACATAATGATCACAGAGTGATGGTGAGACCTGGGTGTGAGTGCTGGAAGCTTCGTTCCCCACTTGGTGCGATCATGGTGCAGGTCTGCTCCTAAACATCTCAAAGATTGGTGCTTATATGTATATACTGAAATCTCTTGAGGCGTGTTACAGCCTAATTGGAGTTAGGTGCCTAAATTCCTTTTTGAATGTGTGTCTTGGCTCTTCTTAGCACTGCCCCATCACATGGTGCTGGCAGAGCATCAAACCCCAAGATGTGCCCTGTCATGCGGGGTGGGGTGAGGGAGGAAGGGGCTGGAAGTGGCTTTATCAGTCTTTAGAGAGCCTCAGGGCCTGTCTTGATGTTGCGGTGATGCCGGAGGAATTAACAGTAACCTCATGTTGCTGTTACTTCTGTATTCAGTAGGAAGTGTTTCTTCAAACAGCGAATCAAGATTAGGACATCTCAGCTCCAGGACTGCCACCCCACCTTTCCTATTTCTCTCTCCAGCAATTAAGCAGCTTGAATCCATCCAGCCCATCGTCCAAACTCCTCCTGAAGCTACAGGATGTCCTGTGAGATTACTGAGCACTTGAATGAGGGGCTTTCTTGGCTTGGCAGAGGCTGAGCAGACCCCAGAGAGCTCCCGTGCTGGGGGAAGAGCCCATTGCCAAGTCGTAGGAGGAATTCCCACGTTTCTGTTCCTTCCTGTTGGCTGCCAAACACTTGTCCTGTCCGCGAAAGCTTATGTATTTGGTTGGATTTAACCTTTGCTCAAAGAAGCGAGTAACAGAGATCTTTTACTTCTGGTTTCTGGGTGTAAATTCACGATTCAGCAATAGTTTTGTATGCACATCACTATTCCTTGGTGGGAAAAGCTGGAGGAGAGACAGAGTGACTTCGCTTGGGTGAAGTCCTTTGTAGTAGAACTGGAAGCCTGCACAGCAGTTACCCTTCCTTCCTGCTCTAATGAACCCCCAAACCAGGCTTTAAGTCTCAGCCAGCCCTTACCATTTCAATAGGAACACAAAGGCAACCCCAGGGGATGTGGCATTTCTCACGCCTGCAGGCACCGCAGGTCCTGCCTGGACACATGGACACGCACATGCTTCTGCCAGCAGCAAGCCTGCCTGGCTCTAAAAGCAGGGAGCAATGGAGTTTCAGGGAAGGGAAATGCTTCTTTTTGTTGCTTGTTTTCATGCCTACAGCAGAAGGCACAGCTAGTGCTATTTTTTTGTGCCCTGGACCCTCTTTTTATTCTTGGGTTCTTCTCCTATGGTATGAGTCCAGCACCAGGGATTGCCACCAGTCACATAACCAACAGCACCCAGTGCTGTCAAAGTGGTGCGTGAACCATGGCCTGGCCACCTCTGTGGTGTTAAGTATGAGGATGACCTGGTTTGGGAGCCCTGAGGATGACCCAAACTTCAGCTGCAAGCTCCCAAACCAGGCAGAGAAGAAAACAGAAAACCAGCAAGTCCTGGGACTGTGTGAATTCATTTTCTGAGGCCATCAGCACATGTGGGATCAGTCTGCAGCCAGGAAGAAACCACACAAAGAAAAGAGGTCTCTGAAATCCCATGGCGAGGTCTTGGGCATCACACAGTTCTACCATGTTGAAGATGCTCCAGCAAATTCCCTCCTGACGTTATTTGTTGGTTGAGCCCCTCTGTGCTCCCAGAGCTGCAGGGAGACTTTGCCACAGTTTGGCACAGCGATGTGCTCCCTCTCCTAGAGCAAGCATTGAGTTGTGCCACACAGGAGATGGCCAGGTGACCACGCTCAGTCCCACAAGCCATGAACCTGCATCCCATCACCTGGCATCCCACAGTGAGCCAGGAGCAGTCATCCTGTTTGACGTCAGCCGTATGGCAGGGCAGTGTGTGGCCTCCACAAAGCTGGAATGACCCCATCTCCTATGTGATAGGATTTGGTTTTAATTAAACAGACACCCATGTAGGTGACCCTGGGGCACTCCTCCCATCCGGCAGCCCCATAGGGGTGGGGAGGAGCTGCTGATAGAGTAAGGCACTTGGTTGCTTTAGAGTGGGATTGCAGTGGTCCCCTGGGGAAGCAGTGTGGAGAGGTTGAACCTTTTGTAAGGGTTTGCTGCTCCCCTACCAGCAATTCCTTCCTGGAGCTGAAGCTCCAGGGAAGCAGAAGAGGCAGGGGCAAAGCTGAAGTCTTTTTTTGGCTGTGAACGTGTGGAAGTCAGAGGTTTGTGACCCACTGAAGAACAGGGCTTGGTAATTGCTTCCAAAATGACAAGCTGTTGACTGGAAGAAGTGCAGGCCCATGGCTTTGCAACCAGGCCAGGGTTATGACCGGTGCCATAACCCCACAGGCTTTGTTTGCATATCTGAGTAAGTCTCTGCTCTTCCATTAGTGCCTCCTCTTAACACTCCCCGAAAATTGCCACAAAAATTCCGTCTTGGTGCAATTTAGGATGTGCTTCAGCCTGCCCTGAGAACATCTGCTATCTGTGCATGGGTGATATTAATCACAGCATGAACGTGGCCAAGTGTTAAAGAGCAGAGCCTTCCCACCTCCCCCCTGCACATGAAGGTTGGTTCCATGTTCCAGCAATAAAACGAACTGGGCAGGCGGGGATCTGGCAGGAACAACTGCTGTGTGGGATGAAGGGCTGAAGAACACCTTTAAGTGGGCCAAGAACCCATGTAGTCCTATGACTCTTTGAAATCCCGGTGGTGTTTGAAGCTGTTTTCTAGTCCTGCTCATCTTCTGAATCCATGGCTGTTCTTGCTGCGTCTGCAACTGCTCCCTCTCCCCTGGTGTTTTGAGGCAGTTTTGGGTGTAAATGCTGCTCTGTGTTTCCAGGAAGGTAAACACCCCTCCGTTGCCCTGCTTTGCTGTGGACATATCAAACTGCAAAGGGGTAGAGATGTTGTTTCTGTTGTGCAGATGGAGGAAAGGAGTTGCAGTGGCTGCTGAGAAATGCGCATGAATCTGCTTGCTGGGAGGGTGCTTGTGTTTTATTGTGGTATAACTCTAGGACGTGACTTTCTTCAATGTTGGGCAACAGGACTGGCACAGGGAATGTTTTTACTCCTCTTTTCCTTGGGTGACCACACGGCACACAGCGGGCAAACCCCCATCAGCACCATGCTCTTCACATTGCCCCCAAAGGAGAGCCCCGAGTTCCTCAGTTTGTGGCTGAGTTTTTCAGAGCAAACATCGGAACCAAAAGAGACAGAAAATAACCAAAGCTCTGTCTGCAGTGCCGTTGGCTCCTTAACCACCGAGGCTGCCCTGCTTCCAAGAGAGGCAGCCCCGGCTCTGCTGCATGGGAGGGAGGGATGGGGGACGGGTAACTCTAGTGTGGTGCCTTTGATGTTGGAGGCTTTTACCCGGTGTTACCGTGGAAGAAACTCAAGTGCTTTTCATGTCTGGTGGTGCGGGAGGCAGGGAGCCAGCAGGGATTTGCTTTGTGAGACCTTTACATAGGGAACCGAGCAGAGCTTTGTGGAAGTTGGGGGACACTTGCTGGGGTGGCACCTGAAGTAGGTGCTGAAGCATCCTTGCCTCTTGTGGGCACTGACCAGTGCCTGTGGTCCTCCTTGTAGTCCTTGGCTGAGTAAGTCTGAGCACTCCCCAGCCTTGGGGAATAAAAAGTTGTGCTGAGGTCTCCATGGCCAGACCAGAGGGGAGTTGTGGAGCAGGCAAGCTGGAGCCCAGGCTGTGCAGTGAGTGCAAGGGAAGTTGAACGGTAATGGAGATAAAAAAGAGCCATGGCTCAGCAAGGGGGAAAATACCAGGGGCATGATGCAGGCATCCACGCAGGGGAATGCTTTGTCAGGGCCTGTGCTGCGGGAGGAGGCAGAGCCCGCAGTGCTGCCCGCTCAGGCTCGCCTGGGATGGGGATGTGCTGGGCTGTGTCTTAGGCAAGGAGTGGGAGAGGGGGGTCACAGCAGGCAGTGCTGGGTCCTGGGCGTGAAAAGGAGTGGCAGCAACCCCGATGTGACCCAGGCAATGGGAGGTCCCTGGGGTGGCAGCTCCCAGGGGGCTGGGACCTCATTGCAGGCAGGCTGCCCTCACCCAGCTCCCACAGCAGGAAGGGACCCTGGTTGCTGGGGATGCCAGGTAAGGGTGGGAGTGCTGCCTGTGGATGGGCCCGTACTGAATCTGGGAGCCCTGTCCCAGCCCGGGGGGCTTGGTTGTGGTTGTCTGCATCTGTACAGGCTGTGGGGAGGGGCTTCTGCAGCCTCTCCTGCCCAGCAGCATGGGGCTCTATCAGCTTCGCTGGCTGCAGTGGAGGTGCTCTGGTGTTACTTCCCCTGGAAAGCACATTCCTGTGGCATTGTGGGGAGCATGTCTGCTAATGTAAAGGAGATCTGACACCTTGTTTTCTGCTCCGGGAGTTGGCTGTGAACTGGCAATTGATGGGGAAGGAACTGCCTGGTGTTTGATGGCCCCTTGTCCTGGTGAGCAATGGGGAAAACCCATCTCCAGAGCATCCTTGTGAGTGGTGGTGCGTGGTGCGGGGCACCAGGCCAAGGACACAGCAGGGAATTCCTCCTCTCCCTGGGCCTTTTCTGTAGGTCTCAGTGTTCATGTGGAAAGTGCTCCCCAAAAGCAGCCTTCTGTTCTGCCCTCCTCTCACCCAGCCAGCCCCAGTGCACACACAGCAACCCCAAAGCTGAGCTCACCCTGGGCATGCATCAACCCCAAAGCTGAGCTCACCCTGGGCATGCAGCAATCCCAGACCTGAGCTGCACCCTATGCCCAGGTAATGCATCTGCATGCACGGGGGATGTGCTGGAGGCACACCCTACACCCCCAAAAGCAGGCAGGTGATGAGGGATGAAGGCAGCTGCCTGCCAGAGGCGACCTGGGTGAGATGTCTGGGCCTTGGGCTCTTGCCGCCGGGACCCCCAGCCCCGCACCGTGCGGGAAGGTCCGGCCGCTTGCGACCCAGCGGGTCCCCACGCATGGGGCAGCCCCCGAGGCGCCTCCCCCAGCCCTAAGAGCGTCTCCCGCTGCTTTCCTCTTTAACTGGCTTTTTCGAACCTACCGCGTCCAACCCCTCCCTCCGCCCCCTGCCTCCGGCCCCAGCCGCGGCCGCCGGGTGAGCGCGGGGGGCTCGGCGGGCGCTCCGCGGGGCCGGCAGCCGGGTCCCGCCGCGCTCCGGTCTCCCGTGGGTGCGGGTGGACACCGGTTCCGTCCCTTTTCTCTGTGTTGTATTTTCCTATTTAGTCTGGAGAAGAGAAGGCGCAGGGGGATCTTATCGCTGCCTGCAGCTGCCTGACAGGAGGATGGAGCGAGGTGGGGCCGGGCTCTGCTCCCAAGTAACAAGCGATAGGACAAGAGGAAACGGCCTCAAGCTGCACCAGGGCAGTTTTAGACTGGGTATTTTACACTGCTGTTACAGATGTGCTGGCCGAGTGTCCTGGCTCCCTGTTGGTTACCTTGAGTGAGCACCCCTGCGAGATAGGAGGGCCTGGGCAGGGTGATGGGAGATTTGCATGTGCAGGCAGCACACGATTGAACTTTGGTTTTAGGATGACTGATGGCTAAAACACCATCCTGTAACAAAAAAAGCAAGGGTTGCAATTCTATGTGAACACCTGAGCGCCACTGCCCCATCCAGTGTGATTCCAGGCTGTAAGATACAGCATCCAACAGGAGTACAGCCATCCAGAGTGTGTACCTTGCTTACAGCCCTACTGTAAGGGTGTCCTGAATACAGATAAGGACATATTGGGATAGAAAAGATGTGTGGAACACATGGAGGACTGTGATAGCCCTGGGAGTTGTGACCCCTTCAATGCTTTCATAGTTGCAGTCCATGATTTTCCATGTTGAGAGCAAAATACCTGTGTGGCTGTGGGGCTCATGTGTGGTTCGGTTGTGGTGTACTGAATGTGTTTGACATCACAGCCATTAAGCACATGTGTACTCACCAGTATACGCTAGCCATAGCTCGAGGTATGTAGCTGTGGCATTTAGTGGCTCATAATCAGGCAGCAGCAGCTCCTGGACACCTCCCCATGGGGAATCCAGACTTCCCCTCTCCAAGCACAGTGGAATTTTATAGCCTTTGGTTTTAAATGCTGTGATTTCTGTATGGCCGTGGTGCCGCATCCAGCCCTGTCACCCTGTCTGGGTGCCCAGAGAAGCTGTGGCTGCCCCATCCCTGGCAGTGCTCAAGGCCAGGTTGAACACAGGGGCTTGGAGCAAGCAGCTCCAGTGGAAGGGGTCCCTGCCCGTGGCAGGGGTTGGAGCTGGAGGAGCTTTAACGTCCCTTCCAAACCCAAACCATTCAAGGATTCTATGGTAAGTTTCTATGTTGATCCTTGAGTAACGTGTCTGAGATTTGCTCCTCTGCATGGGGAAGGCTGGGCTGGTAAAGGGGAGGACAGCTCTCCTAGGGGTTGTGACCTTATGTCTGAACATTATTTCAGTTACCTCTAAAATCTGCTAGGTGCTTTGTGGAGAAATAACACAGACTGGACGGAAAAGGTTAATGTTGCAAATACAGCTCAGTGGCATTCTAGGAGACCCTGTCCAAAAATCCCACATGGCATTTCCAGGTACCAGGAGGGTGTGGGGCCAGAGAGGTGGGAAGGAGTGGTGGCAGACCCCATTTGCTGCAGAGGTGTAGCTGCCAGGGCTGCACTATAACACAGGGAGCAATGCAGCAAAATGGGACATGTGCCTGGGTGTTGGCTGGGAGATGAAGGCAGGAACAGTTCATCCTCATCCCTAGTTGGTGTAAGACCATCTGCTTCCCAGCAGCATCCCTGGCTTTGTTCCCTGGGCTCCTCATCCTTGTGGGGAAGAAACAGAGCTCTGCCATTCAACCTCTAAAACTCTCCGGCTTGTGCTGGCTCACCCTCATCATCCTGAGATGTGGTACCCATGATGCTGGGCAGTGTTGTGATGCTCATGGGTCCCTCCCCATGTGCCCTTATTGCCATCAGTGATTGCTATGGTGCGTGCAGCTGAGCATCGCCTGTGGGGAATCTGGCAGTGGTCCTTTGTCCAGTCCCTGGTGAATCCCATGAGAACTAGTGCCAAGGTCTGGCTACTATGGGGGTGCTTTGGGGCCACCAAACCTTGCCAGGCTAATGTGTCTGCATCCCTCTGTGTCCTGCTGCAGGGATGCTGCCTGGTCCAGCTGGCGGGGCCTGGTCAAGTGGGTCTGTAAAAGACAAATTTTCTTTGGGAATTGGATTAAGGCCCCTTTTTCTGTGCTGGGTGGATGCGGGTGACATGAAGTCTCTCTTTGTCCTGCACTGTATTTCTGGCCCAGCTGCAGTGGGTTAACCCTTTCTCATCCCACACAATCCTGGTGATGAATGGCCCTTTGCTAAGCAACGGGGACCTTTTCCCAGGGCTGCTGTGGGTGGAAGCAGGGACACTTGGGCTGTGTCCTCCTCATGTGCAGCTGGGGGGCTGAGTGGCAAAGCTGTGATGCCTGGGTAGGGGACCATGGTGACACGTATGTGAGAAAGGACCTGCCCTACTGCTGCTTTATGCTGCCTTTCCTTGGCATTTTAATCTGACTTTATTCCCCCAGATAAACTGGTGGAAGGGGAGATGTGCCCCAGTCCTGCACTGGGAGCAGAGCCCTCTTGGTGCTGGGGCAGCCCCAGGCTGCCTGAATGGCACAGAGGGAGGGACATTGGAGGTAACAAAAGCCACAATGAACACAGAGCCTGGGCCAGCTGGCCAGAGCAGAGAGGTGCTTGTGTGCTGCTCAGAGAGCAATTGGCATGGCAGTTGTGCTCCCTGGGCTGCTGATGCCCAGCCAGGCCCTGGCACTGTGCTGAAGGCAGGAGCATCCTTTTGTCAGGAGAAGACTTAATTCCCAGCCAGCAGCAGCGCCATGGCAGGCAGAGAGCACCCAGACGGCTCCAAGGAAGCCCTTGGCTCCTTTGCCCAGGGTCTGAGGAGGCAGCTTGGTTTGGTCTTGGCTCAGATCTGCTGTGTCTGAGCAGAAATGAAGGTGACTGCATGGCTGTGCCTTGGGAACCAGTGGCTCTCAGCATCTCATGCCACACACCCAAGGCTTGGGTCCATTTCACCTTTTTTCCTCTGCTGTGCCGCATTGCTGCATCACCTTGGATTCACCCCCATTGCTCTCAGCTTGTGAGGTAAATAAGCATGGCTTATGTATTTATGCAAAAGCCAAATGGCAGCAGGGACCATCCCTGCTGGGGCTGGCTCCCTGCAGCCCGGATTCTGTGCTGTTATCAGGGCAGCCTCTGATAAGAGCAGAAGAGGGATTTCCCCACAGGAGGTCCTGGACCGTGTCAGACAGCACCAGGAGGAGCTTTGCAGACCTCCAGCAGCAACGGGCTTGCAGACCACAGGTCTGGATTCTCCCTGTGCCTCTCTGCTTGGCTCAGTGTTAGGATGTGATCACTCCAAGGCTGTTGGAGAGGTGCCGCCATCTCCCAGATCTAACCCAGGAGCAGATGGGGACTGAGCAGGACTCGCAGTGCTGGGAGCTGCAGGAAAGCAACGCATCCCTCTCCCCCATCCTCCTCCTCTCCCCCCTTCTCCTGACCTTTTCCCATCAAAACACAAAGCACTATTATTCGTGGAGGAGCACCTCCATCAGAGAGGACAGCTGGCCTGCAAGCAGCTTGCCGGGGATGGGTTGCTATTAATTAAGCTGCAGGAGGCAGCCCAGCAGCTTGGCAGCTTGAATGGAGTTTTCCGTCTTTTGAAGGTTAGGGTGCCCTGAATTCTTTCTTCTTTACCTCCGAAGGGAATTTATAGGTTTAAAAGGAGAAGCACACAAAGGGTGGAGAAAGGCCCTTTATGTGCAGCTTGCACAGAAGCACTGTTGGCAATGAGGATGCAGAAGGTCTGCAGGGACCCTTAGGACACCCCAGCACTCACTCTGAGCTTGGTTTGTTGTGACTCCCAGGGATGAGGCACTGGGATAGCCTCCCTGGGGAGTGGGATGTGGCACTGGGAAGTGAGGCATGGCCTCCCTGGGGAGTGGGATGTGGCGCTGGGAAGTAAGGCATAGCCTCCCTGGGGAGTGGGATGTGGTGCTGGGAAGTGAGGCATGGCCTCCCTGGGGTGACTAATGCCAAGGACACGGTGCTAGCTGTGTGTGCTGGCTGATGGCAGCATGTGGAATTATTGCTTCCTTCCTTCCCTCCTGGAAAATGGGAGCGGGCTGGAGGTGTCTGGCTGGAGAAGCCCCTGGTTTTCAGTGTGGTGGGAGCAGGAACAGTCCTGGTGCCACATATAACATTGGTTCGATGAAATGACCATGATTCAGCGATGCTGGCAGGTTTGGTTGCCTGCTCCTGGCCAAGGCACTGAGGGGTTGATGGTATTTGCTCCCTGTGCTGCCTCAGGAAGTCCCTGCTCTGTGTGATGGAGCCTGCAGGGCCCTGAGATGCTCCTGGCAGCGCCTGCATCCCATGGTACCTGCTGCACCACTGCTGTTTCTGTCTAGGGAGACTTAAGCCACCAACTAACATCTTGTATGAAGGAACTGGTGTGATACCTGCAGAGATCTCTCTGCCATGGGCTGCTCAATGCCAAAAGCCAGGTAGCTTGAAAGAAAGTAACAGCATCAGCTATAGACATGGGAATCCAGTACAGAAGAGAGGAAATACTGTTCTGTAGGTCTTACAATTACAGACCTTCTGGAGTGTTATCCTGCACGCTCGGAAGAGACCACAGCAGCTGCCTGTCAGAGTGCTTCCCAGGCAGTAACACCTGCAGACCTGCAGCCAGGCTCTTGGGGGAATGTTGGGGTTCGTTTTAGATGTTCCTGGTGGTACGGATCCTTTCTGCTCCTGCTGGAAGTGATGGTGTCTCTTGCAGTGAGTAAAACATTACATTTTGGTCTTGTGGTCTGCAAGCACATGACCTTTTCTTGGTCATGCTGCTTTGCACTGAGCTTTATGCTTTACCAAGGTCTCTGGATGTGCTTTTCATTCTGCTATTGATCAGAGATTATAAATATCACTGCCTGGATTTCCAGCTATCCATCGAAGTCATTGGGGACTTGCAGGTGGTCAGCACTGCTGCACTACTCAAACCATCAAATGATTTACTAAGCCCTAACGGTGCACTTATAACTGGGGACTGGTGCAGTGCAGTACAAACTGGAAATGTCCCATCAGCATTCCTGTGGAGGTGACAGAAGGTCCTGAGGACACCTTCAGAGATGGGCAGATCAGGGTGAAACAGCTCAAGACCAGGCTGGATGGTGCTTGGAGCACCCTGGTCTAGTGGAAGGTGTCCCTGCCTGTGGCAGGGGGTTGGAACCAGATGAGGTTTAAGCTCCTTTCCAACCCAAACCAGTCTGGGATATGGTTCTTTGTTGGCACCTTCTCCAATGAGTGCTACCAGCCCTGCAGTAGCACCCTGTGCAGTGTGGCTGTGACATGGGGACCTGCATAAGGCAGGCAGGAACCTTCCTTGTTTTGGATTAGTTGCAAGATCAAGAACTGGATCTGTAGTTAGTTCAAACCCCTTGGTGGGAACTGCAACAGCAAGAGGGCCTGGCTGGGATGGCTCTAAAACTCTGATTATCAAGAGAAGAGCAATGACTTTGGGATTTTAAAGCTCTGAGTAGGGGATGTGGATCCAGCTCTTGGCTTTGTTGTAAGTTTTCTGGATGACCCTGGGCGAGTCACTTAATCCTTCTCCTGTTCATCTGCACCATAGGGGTAAGGCTGCTTCCTTCCTCTGGCAGGTCCTGCCTGTTTGCAAAGTGAGCTCTTGCAGTCAGGAACAAGCAGGGGGAGAACAAGCACTGCAGGGCCCTGCTCCCCATGCAGGAATAGAGATGCTCCTGGAGTAACAAATCTCTGAGGTGGCTCTTTGTCACTCTGTGAGTGCCTCCTCTACACAAACAGCCCCAAAGCCACCCAAGAGCCTTCATAAAGACAGCATAGTTACCAAAGCCTAACGTATTCATTTGCTGTGAGGCCAAGGATGGCATTTTCTTGTCCTTCTGAGCTGCTTGCTCCCCTGCCTTGGATTGTTTCTGAGAAGGATAAGATATGAGTTGAAACAAAATATTTTCTATGGATTAATCTGAAAAACAACTTGCACAGTGTGAGCTCTGTCCTGCTCCTCCTGCAGAGCTTCAGTGACCGAGGGGGGAACTTTTCTATAGTTGGTTGGGTTTGTTCCCCCCCCCCCCCAGGTACGACCAAAACATCACATGGTTTCAATGGGAAAAAGTACCACAGAGGAGCTGGTTCATGTGGCTGAGCATCCTGGGTTCACACAGGCCTTGGTCTGGGCATGTGAACCCCATGCTGGATGCTGAACACCTGCACAGCACTACAGATGTGGTTAGTGTGAGGGCAGGGACGTGAAGAGTGAATCACATCTGCAAAGCCCACGTGCACCTGAGACGCCCCGAGCAAGCACAGCATCTGAGTGAGCACAGCAGAGCTTTGCTGAGCTGCCTTCCCCCTCTGCTCCTGACTTTCTCCAGCTAATGCAAGGCTGGAGGGACTTGCAAACAGACCCAGCTGCTCCTCGGGCAAGCCCAGTTTGGCATCTAGCATTGGGTTTTCCTGGAGATTAAGGAGATTAAAACACTAATGCCCACTGATAGGGGTTAAAGCTTAAAGCTTTATTAAATCATAAAAAAGTGGTGTAATCCAGCAGAAGGCTACACACAGCTGCAGCGTAAGCAGATTGAGGCTGGGTTTCCTGCCTGGGTGCTGGGGTGGAGGTTTCTCAGAGCTGTTGCTGCTGGTGGTTGGAAAGGGGGAAGGGAGGTGACAACCACGAGAGAGACACGGGTTACAAACAGGGCAGGATATGATGCTGCTGGCATGGGCAGCAGGGTTTGACTCTGGAGAAGCAGTTTGACAGTGGCCAGTGATGCTGATAACAGGTCAAAAGGGATGGACAAGTACCAGCCCCCGGCCTAGGGGCTGTGCATGGGGAATTGAGTCCTCTGGGTACTGAGGACTGCAAATGTGCAAATCCAGCTTAGCCCTTTTGTTGCCTGCAGGCCTTTGTCTGGGAAAGCAGATCTGAGAACTGGGGGAAAAATCATCCTGAGATCACAGGATAGGTCAAAGTGACACACCAGAACCAGAGGTCCCGAAGAGCCAGGTTGGCTTTGCACGGTGACAGCGAAGGGAGAGACAGCCCCTTCTGTTCCTGGCCCTGCTGAATGGAACCGGGGGGGCTTCAACCCTCACCAGGTCAGGCCAGGACCTCACACCGGTGACGGGAGCAGGGCCAGGAGGTGCAGCCACCTCTCTGCCCCATGCACCTCGCTGCTGCCCTTCCCACTGGTGGGAGAGGTGGTGGTGGTGAGGCTTTGGTAATCAAGATACAAGGCAGGAAGAGCTTGTGGAGACAGATAATATCTTTATTCAGCTTAACGGACATGATTTTAAAGAGCAGCCGGGCTGGCGTGTGGAGGCTGCTGTCTCCAGATGTGGCCCAGGGGTCTTCAAACAGCTGCGGAGCAAAGGGAGCCCACGGTCAGCGGCGTTAACACCCACCGGCGCCTGGTGTCGATCCCTACTGCGGGAATTCCAGGACGCTGGGAAGCAAAAGGCGAGTTTCATCCCGGAGCACCGAGTGCCAGCAGGGCTGTGCTCAGCGCTGGGGATGTGCCCTTGGGCTGCTCAGGATGGGACCCACTTTGTCCCAGCCTCGCTTTTCCCAATGGAAGTCCCCAGCGGGTTTCCCCAAACCCTCTCGCCTTTGTTCCTCTATGGGCCCCCAGGAGCTGGAAACCGCCTTGGGGTGAAACAAACTTCCCGGGAAGAGGCTCCATCCCCCGGGCCGGGCTGGAGGGGGAGGAGGCAGCGTGATGGGGGGGGAGGAGGAGGAGGAGGAGGAGGAAGGGCGATGGGGGAGGAGGCGGAGGGCAGCGCGGGAGGAGGCGGGGAGCCGCCGGCTGCCGGAGCCGCCGCCGCCGCGGGTGAGTCGCCGGTGCCGGGGGTGGGGGGGAGCTGAGAGGGGGCTCATGGAGGGGGGGAAGTGGTTTTGGGTGCATTAATCAGGAGAAGGGCCTGAGAGCGCGGGGGGGGGGGGGCGCCGATTCCCACCCCGGACACCCGAGTGCGGAGTGGGGGGGAGCCGGGGAGGGGGGAGCCGGCGGCGCTCATCCCGCACCTCCCGCCCGGCCCCTCGCCCCTGCGCATCCCCCCAAGAGGGGCCGTTGTTCGGGGAGGCCTGGCCGCGGTGCCGGCATTGTCCGGGGATGAATAGCGGCTCTGTCCGGGGAGGGGGGGAACCTCCTGCGGGGTCCCGGCAGCCCTGCCCGCGCTGCTGTCCCCCATAAACGGGCTCTTGGGGCGCCTGGGACAGAGCTGCCCTTCGTGAAAAAAACTAAGAAGAAAGAAGCAAAAACCTTACCCCTAAAAACCCAAAACACCAAAAAACGGGGAAAAACCCAGCAACAAAACCCCAAGCAAAAGAAAACCTTTACAAGCTAAACTAAGCCTTCGGGTGGAACCCCCCGCTGGGCACGGGTTACTCCCGCACCTCGGGGTGCTGCTTTTCCCTCTGCTGTAGCTGCAGAAGTCAGCGTGGGAGCTCAGCCGGGTTTGGAGCTGGCCATGGGGGCCTGGGGCCGGAGAGATTCCTCCTGCAGCACTCTGAGGCTGTGGAGCGCGGCCGGCTTCTTTGTTTTCAACGTAGAGAGCTCTGCGGAGCGGCAGTGGTGGGCGAGAGGTGCTTGCTCTCACCCAGGGGCTGGGAAGAGTCCTCCGCATCCCTCCTTTGAACGCCATCGCTCAGGATGGACAGGGGCTTGGGTCTTCTCCCCAGATCCACCAGGGAGTCAGCTCTATGGGGGTCCCTGGGCACCCCAAGCATGTCTGTAGGGAGCAAAGGCTGCATGGGGCTGGTTGATGGGGTAATTTTTGCCGGTGTTGGTGTGCAGGAGTGTTCCCTGTTGATGGGGTCATGCCAGAGAGGCAGGGCTGGTCTTGGGGGCAGCTCTCACTCCACCTCCAGGGAAGCTGCTTATGGAGGGAGATCTTGGGGCTGGGTGGTCAGAGCCCTCCATGTGCCCGAGGCTCAGTTTGCAAGACTGGAGCAGACAAGACTTGGAGTTATTTATGATCATCTCCTTCCTTTTACATTTCTCCGGGAAAACAAGAGCCTAACAACTCCTTGCAGGTCTCGGTAGGTGGCTTAGGGCTGCTGCCTCACGTGGTTGAAGAAACGAGGATGTGCGGTTGCCGGCTGTGCTGCAAGGGCTGGCACGTGTCTGAGTGGGGTATGGTGTTATGGGGGGTACAGGCCTTGCATCATATCTGGGGTGCCCCAAGGCAGCACAGGGGCTTGTGCCTGAGCTCCCAGGTGGCACCTTGTGAACACTTGAAGTTGCATCCGGGCAGAGCTGGCACCACAGTTTGACCTCTGGGATGAGCTCGCTGCATCCCGGCCTAGAAACATCTGTGGCAGCTGGAGGGTTAAGCCGGAAGGGAAGCAGCGGTGGGAAGCCCTGGAGCATCCATCTCTTGTAAATGAAAGAGCTAGTGAGGGGTGAGCTGGAGGGGTGAGCTGTGGAGGACTGTTTCCGGAGTGGGGAGGGGACGGAAGAGCATGTGGGAGCGAGCTGGGATGGTTCAACATGCTGTGTGTGTCCATGGCTTGTGCCCATGGCTCAGTGCTATAGCCCTGTCTGGTCACCTTCTGAAGTGCTTGCTCCAGAGCAGGAATCACTGCTTCCTTTCTGATCTCTCAAAATGGATTTATCCCCCTGTTGTGTGAGTAAAAAGCTTCAAACCTGGAGCATCTTGCATGCTCAGGAGGTACCTGGCCACCTCTCTGACAGCTCTTGGATTGATTTGGTCTAAGTGTAGTTAAGCATCCTCCACTATTTCTGGGTCATGTTTGTTGGCACCTCAGTGGAGATACAAGCTGAGAAGGAAATGTAACTGGTTGGTAGGTGGGCCTGGGCTGGTGGCCAGCCTGAGACCATAGCCTCGTGCCCAGGGATGTGAGGGACAGGCTCCAACTTTGGCCTGGCTGTGCCAGCCAGTGCAGATAAATTGCAACTGAACAATAGAAACGTCCCTAAGTTACAGTTTGGTGCTGCAGGGTCTGTGGTGGTGGCTCTGCATGTCAGGCTCAGCTCTCCTCTGGGGTGCAGTTTCAGCCCAAGCTGTGTCTCACATTCCCTGGTACCCACACATCCCTCTGGGACCAGTGTGGATCTGCTGCATGCAGCACTGGGGAATCCCACAGTGGCTCCGACTGGGCAGCAGTGCCTGGGTTTGCATCCAGCCCTAGCTTTGCTGCTTCTTCCCTCCTGACTCCTCCTGTCCCCTTGAAAGAGAAAGCTGTGGCTCTGCCACCTCCTCCATGGGTTGGATCCATTTCCATAGCTCATGGTCACTAGCCTGGTGTGCAAAGGGGGGTGTTGTGCAGTCCCAGTGGCTGGCTATAGTTAACCAGGAGCTATAAATTCACCCTTTGCTTCCAAAAATATCTGTTACACCCTACAGGCACAGTTTTGTAAGATTGCTGCTTCCAAAAATTGACAGGTTACGTGGTGCACACTGCTCCCTGGAAAGCTGAGTATCCCTTGTGGAGATCTTCTCTTTGTGTTCACATGAGCTCATCCAGCAAACCTGGAAGCCCTTAGTGCTCCCAGTCTGTTGTGTGGAGGGAAGGGGAGTTATCCCACTGCAGTGTCCTGGGTGCTTGTAGCTTTGCAGAACCTGCTGCAGAATCACCAAAAGGTGGCAAATGCTTGGCACTCCCTGCATCCAGGGATGTTGCTTCGCTTTGCTCAGCAAGCATTAGCATTTCTCTGTTGACTGCATGTACAACTGCACAGTGTGTGAATGGCTTGAGTCTGGTGCTGGGGCCATGCAGAGGTGCACTTCCTGGCCTCTCTTGGTGGCTTCATGGAGCTGCTGAGAACCAGGTCCATGATCAGTGCAGGGTCAGCTCTGCCTTTCTGGATCACCAGCATCCCACTCCCTGCACATTGCTGGAGCGGAGACTGGAGCTGCTGGGTCTAGCCAAGAGCTGGGGTATGTGAGATGTTCCCAGTCCGGCCTCTCCAAGGATTATTTAACCTTCATGTATCTGCAGTGGAAACACTATTCTCCTACCAAACCCTTTCCCAGATCCTCGATGAGGACTGCCAGGCATTCCGGGTGAGCCCAAGGCCTGTTTTTGCATCCCGTGCCCGCAGCTGACCTGGGATGTTGCATCAGTGCAGCATTCCACAAATCCCATCCCGTGCACGGCATCCAGCTGGCTGGAGGAGCAGGGGGGTCCCGGGGGGCTCCTGGGGCTCCCCTCCTTGCGGGGTGCCTTTCATCAGCTGCTTTGCAGATGTTGGGTTTGGCTTGTGCCTGACACACATCAGTTACAGTGCAGCAGCTCTGAGCCTTTGGTGAAGTCAGCTTTGGAGCAGCTGTCCTGAGTCAGGCTGGTGCCCAGGCTGGAGCCGTGGGCCTGGTCCCGCTCTGTGCAGCATTGCCCTGACGGTCTCAACATCTGTGCACATGTGGAGAGGGTTTCCCTGGCAGGGGAGGTCTAAATATGGCACAAGCACATGTTCCCGCATGTCATGTTTATCCAGGAACATGCAAGCAGGAGGGAGCTGCAGGCTCTGCCCCCATCAGCAAAGCAAGCAGTGAAGCAATGGGGTGTGGGGTCTGAGCCTGCTCTCATTAGGGACCTGGTGGCAGTGAGGGATCTCTGAGAGTATAGGGTGTTTATCAATCCATCCCTCCTTGCAGCGCTCTGGAAGGGTCACCTCAGCGATGCTGGCACTGGGAATGCTGCAGGTTTGGCACTATCCCCACAAAGAGCACAACGGGTCAGACCGATACAGGATCTGGCCATGGTGTGCCCTGGACAGCCACTGCTGCTGATCCAGTTTATTTCTAGGATCTTTCTGTCTCAGACAAGTGTCTGCTGGGAGCGCTCCCAGCCACCCAGCACAGCATCCCCACCTGCCTGTGCTATGGAGTGGTCCTGCGGCTTGGCCACATCCTGCCTCTGCTGTGCTGCCTGTGGGCTGTGCTGCTGAGGAGCATCCCGGGTGGCAGCATGCCTGTGTGCTCTGCAGGTGACAAACCTCACCTCGTGCTTCCTGTGCCTTTTGTCTTGCTGGGGCCCAGGGAGTCTGGAACCCTCCTCCTCACACTGAAAGCAATGTGGTGAGGCAGCTTCTGCTCCTGTGCTGGGGACAGGTTCTCCTGCACATCCCCCTGCCCCAGGGAGGGGGTCACCCCTTTGCCTGCTGCTCCTTAGCAGAGCTTGATAGATGAGCAGCAGCCAGGAGGTGCTGGAGATGCTTCTGGCCTTTATTGCATGCAGAGGATGGCTTTCTGCTCTGTTTCATGTCTTTGTTTCTCAGTGCAGGCTGCTGGACCTTATATGCACCGATTTCCCAGGCTGCTGTCCCATCCAGCAGGACCAGGATGCTTCAGGTTCTCTCCCATGCATGCGTGGAGGAGTTGAAGCCATTGCATAACCCAGCCCTGCTGCTCGTGGCAGCATATTTTCCATGTGATTTAGTTGGGGTTTTTTTCCTAGTGGTATCTAGAGGGGGGTGTCTCCACTTTTGGCCTTGCCACCTTGGAACAGGGCTCATTTGGGATCTGCCATGAGGCCTCAGGCACGCCACATTGATCAGCTTTGCAAGGGGCAGTGTGGCAGCACGTTCCCAGCTGTGCAATAGCCTGAATCCATGTGTTCCCCCAGAGGAGCATGTTGCTACCATGTGTGTTTGCTCTCTGGCAGCTCTGTGAGCACACTGGTCTGCACAGCCTGGGACTGAGTGTTGGTGGAAAAAAGTGCTCAAAGTGACCCAGCAGTCCTTGGGATCGGGTTTGGGTTTGCTTTCATTCTTTTGCTATACTTCTTTTCTGCTTGGCCTATGTTAGAGCGCGCTGTGCTCGCAGGAAACCAGTGCTTCCGCCTTGCAGACCTCAGCAGGCTCAGTCTGACACTGCTCCTGCCATCACCAGGGAAGGGGTGGTGGGCTTGTGTTTGGAGGAGCCCCTTTGGACCAGCCAGGTTCCTACAAAGCCCTTTGGAGGGTGGGAGAGAAAACCAGGCCGCACTTCATCAAAGGCCAGAAATAACAGTGGGCTTGAGAAACCGAGCTGAGAGCCCTGTTGCTCTTTGAAGGGATGAGGATGAAGACTTTTCAGTAAGTCCTTTGCAAATAATCATGCAATGGTTTGGGTTGGGAGGGACCTTAAAGCTCATCCAGTTCCAACCCCTGCCACGGGCAGGGACACCTTCCACTAGAACTGGTTGCTCCAAGCCCTGTTCAACCTGGCTTTGAACACTGCCAGGGATGGGGCAGCCACAGCTTCTCTGGGCACCCTGAGCCAGTCTCAGCATCCTCACAGGGAAGAGCTTCTTCCTGATATCTAATTCAAATCTACATCATCAGCATCATCATAAATATGCATTTCAAAGAGCTTAACGAGGATAAAATGCTTGCTCAGGCTGATGGCAGCAGGGACTCTCCCTCTCCATGCCTGCACCAGAGCAGCTTGCTCTGCACGGCTGATACTTCTAGAGCTTGCAATGACCCAGCTGACCTTATCTATGTTCTGCCTTCATAATATTTGCTATATCCACTGTGGGTGACATGGAGGAGCTGGGGCTGGGTGGGAGCAGACTGAATCTCCCAGTAGTGCATCAGGGCCAGTTTGTCAGATGCTCCTGGTGCTTCAAGGAGTAGATGGTTCCCTGAATTCTGTTAGGAAGCTGTGGGTGTACATCTGCTTCTGAAGTGCTTTGCTGACCTGGAGCTGTCTTGCAGGGCTGACGATGCCCCTGTCTCTTCAGGAAGCTGAAAGGTTTGGTTTCCTCAGGCAGATATCGGCAGAATTAGAGCAAGATCACAAAAGCTTTGTGGCTGTGGGGGTGTTGTCTGGCACGACCCGTTCTGATGCAGATGCGTTGGTTTGGGGTTTTCTGCAAGCTGGAGCCAGCAGCCTCCGTGCTGTGTCAGCTGGAGCTGGAGGAGGGCACATGTCAGTGGATGCCGAGGACTTTGCTGTGTCCCGAAAGCCACCCTGTTCCCTGAAACGTGGCCGCGAGGCATTCCCAGCAGCAGTCTGCATAGCGCTGTAATTACAGTGGTAGGGGAGCAGGCAGGCTGTGTAGGTCTGCAAGGCTTTAACTGCAGGGCCTGGGCACAGGGCTCTGTTGCTAAAAGCCTTCATCACTTGCTTAAGTAAACTCCAGCCTTGGGGCAGGGACTTTCTCTGTGCTGGGCTCCACTCCTTGGTGGCACCTCTGCTGCTCCCAGGTGTGCCTACTGCTCTCACAGCAGCACCCCTTTGCAATGGCAGGCTTGGTGATGTGGGCAGGGATCAAGGTGAATGCAGTAAGTTAAGAAGGGGAAACCCAAATTCAGTATAGTTACAGGTGAAGGAAGATCCCATTTGCCTCCTCCCTCTTAGCCCCCTGGTGCCCTGAGTGTCTGCACATGCTTTATTCCCTCTTTGGATGCATCAAGCAGCTCCTTTCCTTCCCTGCCAGGAGCAGCAGCATCCCTGTGTGCTTGGCTCTGCCTGCCTCCCCTCACCACCCTCTTCTTGCCTCTGCAGGTCCAGAGGCAGTTCCCAGCCACGCACCCGCTATGACGGACGTTCCTCGGGATGCCGGCCCCAAGCAGGCGGCGCCGACGCGGCCGGAGAAACCGGCTGCGGACTTTGGTTACGTGGGGATCGACGCCATCCTGGAGCAGATGAGAAGGAAAGCCATGAAGCAGGGCTTCGAGTTCAACATCATGGTCGTGGGTGAGTTCTTCCCTCCGCGCCAGCTGCTCGCAGCGTGGTCAGCGAGTTGGGTTTGTTCTGCTGCGATGGTGTTTGGCCTCTCTGGAGGCCCCTCAGGAGCAGCAGCTGAGGCTCAGCACTGGGGTCGCTGCCTTAGGAGTCAGCAAACCCTGCTCCCGAGGAGCTGGCTTGAATTCAGCTGTCATTAAAGCCGTCAGTGGGACGTGGCCTTGGTCCCATGCATTTTCCAAGGTCTTGGGATGCGTTACCCATGGGCACATTCCAGAAAGGAGCATCCCAGGAGGTGTCCACATGCAGGGAGAGAGGGCAGGAAGGTTGTGTGTCCAAATCCTGCTGCTTACAAGCTCCAGCTTGTTCATTAGCTTTACAAGGCTGCAGGGGGGTGGCATGAAGCACTTTTATTTCAGCTAGAGGCCACTGGCCACTCTGACGGCAGCATCTGCTGTGGGGGTCTGTGCTCCTGCAGCCCCTCTGCTCTGGGACTGCATGAGCAGCTCACCAGCAAAATGGTGGGTGTATTGGAGAGCTGGGTGCTGCAGGACACTGGGTGAGGGGGAAAAGTGGACAGAAATGAGCCTTTTATGCTCTTTTCCAGGTATGGGTGTTTGCCTGGTGCTGTGCAGCCCTTTGTGTGTTCAGGGATGAGCTGTGCAGGCAGCAGCTCTCCCTGCCTCAGCCTCTCATAGGGAGCACAGGGGGATGAGCAAAGTAAAGCCCAGGCCATGGCCCATGCTGTGCCACTGGGGCCTCACCATCCTGCTTCCTCCCGTGAGGAGGGCTGCAGGTTTGTGCAGGGTGCCCATGGGGTAGGAGCTCCTGCAGCCAAGGGCTGCTCCTGGGGTTACAGGATGGGTTGATCCAGTGCTTGCTAATTCTGTGCTGTAGCCTCCCAGGGAGTTCTGCTGATGCTCTGACTTTCCCGTTTTGATATTTTCATCCAAAAATTGATCTATGGAGAGGGCTCCCAGGCTGGGGTTTGGCTGCAAACCCAGTCACTGCAGAACCCGTTCTTGCAAGGCTCTTTAACAAACCCAGTCCTTTGTGGAGCAGGACTCCCAGGGCAGAGGGATTGCAGCACTGATCCTGAGAGTCCACAAAAAAGATTGCATGCGCTAGGCCCCTGTTTCCCTGCCATGAGAGGCACCCATCATTCCAAGCAGGCTGTGCTGTGCCGCACCTCAGCTTTCCGCTTTGCAGATGCGGAGGGATGTTGAGTAAAAGGCCCAGCTTTGCCTTGGCAGCACTGTGTGTGGTATGAAAGCCTGTGCTGCAGAGTGGCTGGAAAACATTGTTCTTCCCTTGGCAGGCTCTGGGCTGACTGTTTACAGGCTGGGGAATTCGTGGCAGCATAAACAAGTGGAGCTCTGGCCCTCCCAGAAGATGCAGGAGGGCAGCAGCACCTCGGGGGTGCCCCTGCGGAAGCGCTGCTGAGACTGGGAGGCAGCAGCCAGCCCCTGTCCTGCTGCACATCCCTAGAGGATGTTCAGGCTTCTAGGGATTAGTTTAGCTCCTTTACTCCCACACAGCCTAAGCTGCTAGTCCTTGCATTGAAATCGTTCCATCCCTGGTTTACAGTGGAGTGGATGAGGGGAGAGAGGAAGGAGGTGGGAATTGAGCACTGCTGCCAGCGTCCTTATGGTGGGGCTTTTTTAAAGTCTTCTGCCCCAGTAGCAGGGTCCCTGTTCAAAAGGGCTTCACCAGCCCTGTAAGCAGGTTTCATGCTGAGATCAGCTTAGCCCCGTACCCTCTAAGGCTGTAGAGATGAGAAGAAAGGTCTAAGCTTAAAAAACACCCCAAAGCACATCTTTTGTGTTCAGCTTTTGGTGCAGAGCAGCTGGAAGAAGAGAGGTGACCGGGCTAAGTGGGACACAGCCAGGCTTTCCCTGCCTGATTTCAGCTCAGGGCTGCAAACCAGGGGAGGTGGGAGCAGGTCTGCCCTGTGCTCAGCCACCGGGGCCATCGTGTCCCTGGTGTAGCCATGTCCATTGCTCAGCAAGGTGTGCCTGTGCCCAGGGTTCAGAGGGGGACATCACATCCATGGGCATGGTGGCTCTCGGCCCTGGTCCCTTTCCAGGCAGTGCAGCTCTGGGAGCTTGGACAGGCAGGAATGAACTGCCAGGAGCTCTAGCCCTGTCACCCCACTTTCCTCCTCTCCCCACGTGCTCTGTTCAGTGGTAGGCAGTGCAATGAGAGCTTTGCTTTGGCTTTCTGCATTCACAGCTTCAGGCCTGTTTGTGCTTGGCCCCATGTGTTTTCAGGCAGCAGAGGACCAGGAGCACATCACCCCAGCCTGCTCTATGTGTTGCTTTTACAACCCAGCTGTGAGAGTGGCTGGCAAACAGAGTTACCCTGCTCTGGATTGCAGGTTCCCAATGGTAGCTTTGTACACTCGGCTCTAAACTGCTGTAGTGGACAGGCCAGGAGGTGATGCCCAGTGCTGATGTGGTGGTTGACCCTATCGTTGGGTGCCTTGGCAACCTGGATGAGTTAGGGCCCTGGAGGAAGTAGGGGAAACCAGCAATAGCTGGTTGCAATGTGGCTCATCAGAATGGGGCAGAAGGGGCCCCCGTGGTGTTTGCTGGAGCTCTGCAATGACTGCTGGGGGCACAGAACATCTGCTCTGAAACCAGCCATCTGCTCCCTGGGTTTTGAGGAGTTCCTCTGTTTTCTTTGCTCTGGAAATGTTCTCCAGTCTCATGGAATAACTGCTCTGGAGAGTTGTGTCCCTTCTGCACAGATCGGCCTCAGCTCTGGGATATAAAGCATGAAAGCACTTCTTCCTAAAAGCTGGTTTTGTTAAAGTTGTGGAATCCGATGTGCTCCCTGGGATGTTGTTTGTGGGACTCAGTGGAGCTCCTGGCCTAGACCTGCTAAGAGGGGTCTGTGCGGCCAGCTGGTCTGATTGCAAAAGCAAGTCCCTCAGGGAAGCAGCAGCAGATGCTGCAGGACTTAGGTCTGGAAAACTGTTGCTGCTCTTACTTTTGTCCAGCTAAGGGCTTGCCAAGATGCTCCTAAGTCTTCTCTGTGGAGCTGGACAGGGGAAGCTGCAGGAGGCAGAGGAGGAAGGGGTGCTCCTTCCTGGGGTTCTGTGGTCCCTGTGCCCTTCTCCAGGGATGCTGAGTGTCACTGGAGCCCTTGAAACTTCCCTGTTGGTCTCTGCCTGTCCTCGGGGTTGCTGTGATTTTGGCTGGATGCTCTTGACCTCCTCACGCTCAGCAAACCAGCTGCTCTGGAGCTGAGGAAGCAGCCTGGGGCCACAGCATGCATGGACTGGAGCATGGACTGGAGCTCCTTGAGCAGGGGGGCTGCAGGGGAGCAGCTGCACCTCTCACCTCCCTCCCGCAGATCCGGTGCAGGCTGAGCCTGTCAGCATCCCTGAAAAAATATCCCGGAAGCGAGTGAGTGCTGACTGTGGGTTATCCTGCTCTTTTCCAGGTCAGAGCGGCTTGGGGAAATCCACGTTAATCAACACCCTCTTCAAATCCAAAATCAGCCGGAAATCTGTACAGCCGACTTCTGAAGAGAGGATCCCCAAGACCATTGAAATCAAATCCATCACTCACGGTGAGGCTCTATGCATCCCACCTGGTGCCTTGGCTTTCAGTTGTGCTCTGCCTTGTGTCTCCAGAGATGCTTGCAGGGCTGAGAAAACATTTATTTTCTTCTTTATCCACCAGCATTGGCTTAGTTGTGATGGAAGGGAACAAGTAAGGTGGCCATGGGAGGTGGCATTTCAGGGCAGATGGATTGATGCATTATTTTGGAGAGCTGATTTGTGTCTGTTAGAAGCTCTGAAGGTGCATTTCTCCCCTGGGAGCAAGCTTCAGCCCTCCAGCTGGTTTTGGGAGGGTGGGCTTGGCCAGAGCACCCATTGATGCTTCCCTCATGCACTGGCTTCCCTGTCCATTTCAGAGATTGAAGAGAAGGGGGTTCGCATGAAGCTGACGGTCATCGACACCCCGGGCTTTGGAGACCACATCAACAATGAGAACTGGTGAGCTGGCTGTGCTGGCATGGGGATCGGAGCAGAGGCCCCAGGGCATCCTGACCTGGAGCTGGTGCTGAGGGCTGTAGCCTGGTCCTGTCCCACCCGTGCTCTGTGGGGAGCAGGGAAGAGGGTTATTGTGGGTGGCAGCGCAGTACCATGCTCCCCAGGGCTGATCCTGGACCATCTGATTGCCCACAAACATCCTGCTGTTCGGGCATGAGGCAACCTTTGTTTGCAGCTGGGAGCAGCTGTGTGCCAGCCTGGCCAGTCCCTGACCTTGCTCATGTGGCTCTGAAGGTTCTGCCAGCAGCCCCTGGAACAGTGGCTGCCTGTGTGGACAGCAGGGGCAGGGCTGGCTGATGGCAGGTGCCTTCTTCTCACCACAAGCCAGACTGGGCTTGTGGGGTTTGATGCTGCTCTTGCTCCTGTACCCTGACACTGTGCAAGTAACCAAGGGACGCTCCTGGTGATGCCCCGCTCAGCAGATGTGTTCAGAAGGAGACAGGGGAGGACTTTTAGGCACTTGCTTGTCTACACCAGCCAGTAAATCCCCTCCTGCTGTGGCGTATGGAGTTGCCAAGTGTTGAATGCGTGATGTGTGTGATTTCCTTGCAGTTGCTATATGAATGGGAACTGACAGGACCTAAACCATTCCCTGTGTGTTTTGGTTTGTTTGTTTGATGGGATTCTGTAGGATGCAGGGCCGTCTGTGGCTCGGTGCACTCTGAATCGCACAGTCGGGCGTCAGGGTGGTCCAGATCCCTCGCACATCATCCCATGTTCCTCTCTCTCTGCAGCTGGCAGCCCATCATGAAGTTCATCAATGACCAGTACGAGAAGTACCTGCAGGAGGAAATCAACATTAACCGGAAGAAGCGGATCCCCGACACGCGGGTGCACTGCTGTATATACTTCATCCCAGCCACCGGCCACTCGTAAGTACCCTGCCTGCCTCACTCAGGTCCTCAGGCCTTCCCTCTCCTGCATTCGGTCTTGGGCAGCTCAGCCATCAGGCTCATCCTTGGGATGTTTCCTGGGCACTTGACGAGCTTGAGGACAGTGTGAAGGTGTCCTTCCTAAGGCTGGAGCCCTCACAATAACAGAGCAGAGGTGCTGTGCCCAGAGGAATGTGGTGTTTCCTCTTCCAAGGGGCTATTGAAGCCTCCCTGAGTTAGCTGCTTGCTTTGCTTTGGTCACCTTGTTTGTCTGACAGAGGATGGACACCAGTCACCAAGCTCTGAAACTGGACAAAAAGGCTGCCTTTGCAAACACAGCATTAATCATTTTTGCTGTGCCTCTGCCTTTGTGAGGGGAGAAGCTGCTTTTCCTCCCCCTACCAAGGGAGCAAACACCCTCACCCTTTAAGGGTATTTTGTAGGTTGTTTGACTAGTCTGCAAGTGGGATGGAGTTTTTCAGTGCAGAGCTCTTCTGGCTCTGGCACTTCTCAAGTGACAGCATCAAAGGCCCAGATCTTGCTCTATTTTTCTCCTCCTTCACATAGCCCGCAGTGAAAATCTGGGGCACTCAAAGTGTCACAACATAAAACGAGACCCAAGTTTCTTTTTGATCCATGTCAGTTCCTTCCACTTCTGGCTCTGTCTGCGTGGGGAGATTTTTGGGTCCATTTTCAAAACTAAACTTAAGCCACCAGCACTGTATTAATGTCAGCCATTTCCTCTTCCCCATGTAGAGATTTATTCCAATAGAAAAGACTTTGTTTTGCTTCTGTCAGTGGGTAGACCAAAAATGCATTCTTCCCTGGGATAAAATGACTGCATGGGCCAGTTACGCTCTTGTTGTGTAACTGGTTGTCGATTGGGAGCAAAAGGGGCTGACGAAACCCTTATGGTTTAATACAAGAAAGCAGAAAACCTTTCAAAGGGAGATGACATTTTTAAGCCAGTCTGACATGTTGGTCCCACTTCTCTCAGCCCTGATCTGCAGACCCTGCAGGTCAGAGTGCTGCAGCATTAGGGTTTTCTCATTGCTTTGGGTGTTTAACTTTTCCAAGCGCATCTGATGCTCAGGTCCTGCAGATTTGCAGCGGTGTGGAGCCCCATCCCCGTGTCCCCTGCTGGAGCCTCTCCAGCCGCGCTCTGGTTTCTCTCACCCGCCGGCTAACAGCAGTTGTGGGGATATTCAGCTGCTTTGTTTCTTTCTCTCCCAGAAACATGTGTTTCCAATATCCGAGCAAGCCCGGTGGTTGGAGGCTGCTGTTGCTGAGCCCTGTGCTGATCCTCCCCCCTCTGTAGCCTGATAGCCCGGCTGGGGCCGGCACACACTCCCCAGCCGTGGCTCAGGGGCTGAGGTTTCCTGTCCCGGTGTCAGAGCTGACCTCTGGCTCACGTGTGCCCTTGTGATGGAGATAAGCTGAGGAATGACTGAAAGGGGACAAAACCCCACCGGGACAGAGATGTCAGTGTGAAATTTTGCTTCTCTGTGAGCTTGAGCAGGCGCGGGGTTTCCTTTCTGCTCTTGTGAAGCCCAGGTTATGTTTCTCATCCTCTCAGTGCTGCCTATGGTCCATGGACATGAATGGATGGTCTGTCCACTTCTGCTGGGTGGAGCTGCTGTGTCAGTGCTGGTAGCAGAGGATCATGCTCATTTTGGAGGACAAGGATTTGGGGACCCATGTCTCAGGGTTGCAGCATGAGGTTGAGTGCAAGTTTGGGCCCCTGATGAGGCAAGTGGTCCATGGTCCCTTGCAGATGGGTATGGGAAGGGCACTGAGGTCCTTGATGTGGTGCCTAT
Organism: Neopsephotus bourkii; assembly: GCF_033783945.1. Classification (NCBI taxonomy): domain Eukaryota; kingdom Metazoa; phylum Chordata; class Aves; order Psittaciformes; family Psittacidae; genus Neopsephotus; species Neopsephotus bourkii. The sequence goes on from NW_026902223.1 coordinate 8,885,008, forward strand.
GGCTTCTCCAGGAGGCAACGGGGAGCAGGGCTGGCAAGGGCAGTGGCTTGTAGTGCTTCAAGGCCCTGCACTAGAGACATCCTCACCCACCATGTACATGTGGCACCATCTGTGTGTGCTTCATGCTGCTTGCCATCCCACGGTGCTTGGTGTCATCCATCCTGCGATAGGACAAGCCACAGGGCTTGTTTGCATTGCCTTTGGGGAGCTGCTGCCTTCACCATGTCATGCAGCTGAAACAGCGGTGAGTCGTGTCCATCTGTCCCTCTGGGCTCACATGGATGGGCATGGCACTGGACTCAGCATCCCTTCCCTTGCACATAGCCCCAGCTGCTGCAGCATCCCAGCCTGCCAGTCACCTGTTTCTTAAATGAAAAGCAGATAGGATAAAAAGAAAGCAAAGCTACCCGAGTGCACAGAGTCAGAGGACAGAGCAGAGAGCTGCTCAGCTCTGTTCAGTCTGGCCCTCCCATTTGGGCAGCTCAAGAGTTAATTGGGGGAGAAGCCTCTGCTGCTGTCTCCCTTTGCAGGGAGCTCAGGACAGGCTTTGCAACCTATCTAGTTTGCACACACCCTCTCCTTCTTGTAACACTCCCCTAAAACCATGTTTGCGAAGGCTGAGTAAGGGGCTGGCAGCAGCTTCTGGCTGCAGCCCTACAAGCCTGGCTCTGTGCCACCCAATAAATAGCTTGGCTCTGACCCCTGTGATGCTCAGCTCTGAAACAGGACTGTGAAACACTGTCCTGGTCCCTGCAACCCCTTTTCTGCCTGTACCAGAGCTGCTGGCTGTGGGACAGCCACAGACCCCTGCTTGCTGCCCCTCTTGGTGCCCAACAGGTCCATTGAGCAGGCTGACGGGTCCTGGTGATGGTGCTGGATGGCTGCTGGGTGCTCCCTGGTGTTTGCTTAATGCATGGCTCACATTCTTGTTGCTTGTTTGATCTGGGGCACAACCAAAAGGAAATAACTGCAGCTCACTGTGAATTTTGATTCCTATGATGGCATTTCAAGGGAACCAGCAGGAATGAGCCTCTGATTAGACCCTATCCACGTGTGGTGGGTGCTGGCAATGCAGAAATAACGTGCCCAGCCATAAGGTGTACCCAACTGCACTGCTTTTCCCAGCCCTGTAGCAAGAGGGGATGGGGGAGCAACCAGGACTGAGTAGGGTGGTCTGGAGCCTGTTCTGCAGCTTGTTCTGCAGCTCCTTCTCCAGCCCATCCACTGCCCTTAGAGCTCCTTCACTTGCTTCCACCAAAGCCAAAAGCATGTATGTGTCTCGTTGCAGTTTAATATCAGCCACCATCTGCAGCAGGGGAAAGAAAACAGATGCTTTTCCTCCTTGAGCTGTACTTTCTCGTTTGTGGTCTTCTTGGATCAGACTGCATGCACCTGAAATGAAATAACTGGCTTTCTCTTCCTGTCTTGCATGCCTGTATATGTAAGGGTTTCACTGCTAATCCTCACCAGGTGCTGGCATGTGGGGCTTGTCTCACAGGATGGTGATGGTGGTTAAACACCAAAACTGGTCCCTGCAGATCCCAAGCTGCCCCATTGTGACCTTGGCCATGACTGCCTGGTTAGTGCAAATCAAGCTGCACTCGTGATCACCTTAAGCCATTTATTCTCCTTTGGTGTCTTCACATGAATGTGATGTTCAGTGACAGGTCTTGTTCTTAGTGAAAAGAATCGCTTTCTTTTAAATACTTAGGGTCTTTTTGGGGTTTCCCAGCAGGAATTGATGGAGTATGTAGAAACATGCAAAATTCCCTTTAAACATAAAGTTTGCTCTTCTGGGGAGCCCCTTGGTTCCCTTCCAGTTCTCCAGGCTGATGCAGTGAGGTGCCCATGGGAGGTGACCTCTATGGACAAGGCACTTGGCCTTTGGAGCAGCAAGTCATGGCTGAAGTGCCTTGGGCTCTTCTGGCTTTGGCTGCAGACTGGTGTGGGACATGGTCACTGTGCCTGAGTGGATGCTGCTGGACATGGGCAGGGTGTGGGATGGCTCACTGCTTGCATCCTCCAGGTATCAAGGAGTGTTATGGGTCACTTGAGCTGAAACTCAAATATCTGAGTGACTGCTAATTCATCTGCATCGGCTACATGTGCATCCTGGTCTTCACTCTAAGAGAAAAGCTGATGAAAGAGGCAGGAACACAGTCTCAGTAGGGAAGAGGCTTTTAGAGGGGAAAAAACTGTTTGAAAAATAGCAAAGAGAGGAGGGGAAAGAAGTCTGCTGGGCAAGGAGCATAACTGCATTACTTCCTTGGAGGTCTGGGAAATACATTATGCAGAGCTCCAAACAATGCTTGCCAGCAGCAAGTCTGCTTAGATGTGTCCGTGGGGGTTTCCCTGTGTTATTTTCTATTCTTTTTTATTTAAATAGTCAAACTCTTTCTTTCCTGGGGCCCAGGGTGATCTGTGGCTCCTGAGTGTGTGCGTTAGGAACTCGTTTATCCACATGCTAACAGCGTGAGCTGGGCTAATGATGTGCTCTGGGCTATGTTTGCTGTTAGCATACAGAGGGAAGGTCTACCTGGCAGGTCCAGCCCAATCCCTGGGGTTTGACCAGGGAAAGTTCAGCTGGGTCACCAGTGCTGGCTCTGCCTTGAGCTGCTTCTTTGGGATCAGCCAGAGCTGAGTGGGTCTCTCTGGGGCTGGACACCCCTCCCTTAGGCATGGAACTAGGCAAGGGTGGCCTCATGGAATGGGGGCACTGCCTGGTGACTGCAGAAGAGCAGGATCAGCTCCTTCCCGTTTGCTCTTGTGTGAATCTTGATGGGTTTGCAGGAGTTGTGATGGGTTTGGGGGAGTCTCCGAGCCCTTTGTGAGGCCTGAGAAGACCACGGAGGGGTTTGGCTTGAGCATGTTGGCAGTAGGTGCTCTCTTGGCTATGCTCTGCTCTGCTCTGTGTTCCCCCCTATAGGGCTCCTGTTGGATCCCTGCTTGCACAAGGGCATTTTAAGTCTCCATCCCATTTGTTTTGGTTTCTTCCTTGTTGCCAAGGACCCTCTGGCTTTTGGTACAGGGTTCGTCTGAAGCCTCCAGCTCCTCTGAAAGGTGACTTCACCTCTCTGCCCCAGTCCCACCAAAGACGAGTTGGGGTGTGTCCTGCTGGCACATGCCATCACTGGAGGCCATGGGGATGTATGAGCAGCAGAGGTTTCCCTTTGTTTCCAGGGCTTTGGTGTTGACCTTCCTGTGCTTTCACTGAGGTTTTACTTCAAACAGGCTCCTTACCTAATGCATGAGCACCCTGGGGGGGTTCCTGTGCCCTGGCCTCCTCTGGAACCTCTGGGTTTCCTCTTTTCAAGGCAACATCTGCTCAGCTGTCACCCATCACTCCCAGAGGCACCAAGGGGACCTGCAGCAGGTGGAGGTGTCCGCAGGAGGGCTTTTCTGAAGCTGGTTTGGGACCCCTCAGCAGTGAAAACACCTTCTGCAGCCCCCAGACATGAGCAGCGTGGCACCAGAGGCTGTGTCTGTGCTGACAGCAGGAGCATTTAGCAGGGAGAGATTTCCCAAAGGGCTGTTCTTTGGGGTTTTGCAAATCTGCAGCTTTCCTCCACTGAGACTTTTGTTGTAGAGATTTTGTGACGTTTTTGCCCTCTGGAACAAACAGACTCTTCAGTGCTCTGTGAGCCCTGGAGAATTAGCAGAGCCTTTTTTAATCCCGTGTGAGATGCACAACAGCAGGCTGGTGCTCAGTGCAGGAGGGAGTATGAGCAGGAATAGCCCCTGGATGATGGTTAACAGCTTGGCTAGGGCTGGAGGAGGTTTCACACTGTGGTTTCTCCCCAGCTTGATTCGTACATCGTGGGCACAGCATCACCCATGTTCTCAGCCCGGTTTCACCAAGGACACACATAGCTTTGGGCAAGTTCCTGCAGTCCTCGGTGGCTGAGCATCCGTGCAGAGATCAAAGCCCTCTCCCACTTTGTGGGGCTTTGTGAGGGTTTGCAGGCAATAGCAGGGTGCTTTGAAAGGGAAACGTTTCAAGTGTTTGTCTGCAAAGCAGACCTGCTTTTAAGAAAATGTCTTTATTTGTCCTACCCGAAAGAAAGCGATCCCTCCATCCCTCCTCTGTGCCCAGCCTTTGAATGCCTCCTCTCTGCAGGGGATTGCAGCAGCCCCCACCTCACTACCAGTGCACAAATCCCCTTTTTGCTGCTGTATTTTTCAGGCTCCGACCGCTCGACATCGAGTTCATGAAGCGCCTGAGCAAAGTGGTCAACATTGTCCCCGTGATCGCCAAAGCCGACACGTTAACGCTGGAGGAGCGGGACTACTTCAAACAAAGGGTATGGAGCTGGCGGCTCTTCTCTGGGCTCCCATCTCTTGCTCCCCATCCCCTCCTGCACCTTTACCCCTCCCAGATCCCTCATCCTCCCCTGTCAGAGCTGGGAAAGAGAGTGCCTGGCCCCGAGCCCAGCACATTCCTCCGGCTGCAGCTCTGAGCGATCCCATGTGGCCGGAGGAGCGGCCTGCAGTCCAGGCAGTTCCTAGTGTTTCTCTTGGATCTTTGTCAGTGCAGGATAAGTTTCGAGCTCTAAGTCTCCGGGCCTGTTTCTCCTGCCTCTTTTGTTATCGGTGCTGTTTTCAGGCTGGTTTCTGTTACTTTGGGAGGTAGATGGTGCTGCATGTAGAAGCTGGAAAACCCTCCCTGTACAGCATCAGGCACTGATACAGGAAGCAGGCAAAAAAGATGTGTGAGTTTGCGGAGTTCAGCTGCGCATGATTTGTGTAGAAAGCAAGGAATGAAATTCCCTTGATCGCCTTGGTCAGGAGCTGGTGGTGGGGAGCTGAGGAAGAGCTGTCTGAATCCATAGCAAGGCATGGGATGCTAAGAGGTGGAGATGCCCCACTTTGGGGCTATAAATCCCTTTGTGTAGCCGATGGATGTGGCTGCAGGCATGATGGTCTCAGCATCCCTGCAGACATCAGCAAGCCACCGAGTTCATTGGTCTTTGAGTCTGAACTGCAGGGGAGTGAAGCAAAGGGAAAGGGGGTCTTGCCAAAAAGGCATTTTTAGGGGCCACCTCCATTAGTTACAGAAAAGATGGCACATTAGCCACAGGTGGTTCAATATCTCCTCACAGAAGAGGGTGAGCCACCCCTTCCCAAATCTGTGTTCCCAGTTCTTAACAAACAGGATCAAGCACTGAAATATCCAGTCTGATTTTGGGGGCTGAATCCAAACTCTGCAGGCAGTTCTCTTAGCAGTGAGCTAGAGGATGCCTGGAAATGGAGCTGAGAAGTAATCCAGGCTGGGTTTGTCTGCATGGAGATCTTCCAGGAGCTGGTGCAGGAGGATAGGGTGTCCATGGTGCCACACTCTCTTCAGTGGCTTTTGCAGACTGCTGGCTCTATGTGCAGGTATCCATGCATCTGTGGGTGGGTGCCTGGCTCTGGGACTGCAAAGTCAGTCTGGGACCTCAAATGTCACCTGAGCAAGCTCAGCTGCTGATAACCATCCTTGTGTAATGACAGACCATGGGGACAGCTCCTGGCTCTCACGCTCTGCACTGGCTCTGCTCAGGATGAGCTCGCCCTATCTCACATCCTGATTGTAACCAGAGCCCTAAAATCCTCCCAGATGAAGAGAGAACAAGTATCCATGGGGAGTGTTTGTAGTGACCCTTCTGCAAGAGGCTCACCCTCCTTTTGGCTCCAGATCTGGTAGTGCAAACAAGAGGGCAGGTAATGAGCCCAGGTTACAGGCTGGGACCTTTTCCCTTTCCTCCAGCTCTCCTGGGTGTGTGCTTCAAAAGCAGAGCCCTGTGTGCACCTGGGGGTGTAGGTGGTTTGGAGAAGAATGGGGTTTTGGGTTTGGATCAGGATGGGCAGGTGATGGTGAAGCCCCAGCCTGGCTGCAGGGTTGATGCCTAGGTTGATGCCAGCATTGTACTGAGTTAGTCGAATGGGCTCTGATGCCCTTTGGAGTTGCTTTGTTGGGTTGTTCCCCTAAAAATAGTGTATGGGTTTGGCTGGGGGGGTGGGAGGCTGCTGGGGGGTTCTCTGGACTGGATCTGCTCCTTTCCAAGCCTACAACCTAGGGCTGATGTGGAGTTTATTGCCATAGGAAGCATGCAGGCTGGGCTGGGGTTTGCAGCTTTGTAGAAGGCTGATGCCCTGAGTAACCTGTGAGCTGAGCCTGCACCTGTTTCAGGAATCCCATTTCAGCATCTCTTTGCCTTGCACATAGGCAGTATCTTTAGAGGCCACTCTCCCAAGCTGTCTGTGTCCCTGTCCTTTTGGATCAAATCCTGCTGTGACTCCTTTTCCAAGGAGTGTAAGCAAACACCAGAAGGCAACTTTTTAGTGTTGGATTACATGCCTGGCAGTGATGTTCCCCATTGTTTGGTGCAGCTGGTATTGTTTTGTTCAATCCCAATGCAACACCCAGCTCATGTAACTTCATCTCACTCTCAGCCTGAGCCATGCCTTGGCACTGGATTCTTGCAGAGATTCCAGGGCAAGGATTTGGTAGGTGTGCAGCAATTAAACACAGGTCTGTCCCCAAGGTGGGCAGTGTTAAGGATGGAGAGGGAAGATGATGCTGCTGGGCATTGCTGTGGGCATTGCTCACAACAGCCTTTTGGGTCACCTGGGAGCAGCTGCTGTGGTGGGAATGCAGCTCCTCTGCCTGTGTCTCCTTCTCATGCTCCTCTGCTCTTCCCCCTTAGATAATGGCTGATCTTCTCGCCAATGGGATCGATGTGTATCCTCAGAAGGAGTTTGATGAAGACTCTGAAGATCGACTAGTGAATGAGAAATTCAGGGTTAGTGCCTGCGGTTGTGGCTTGGATGTGTTTGGATGGGGCCTGCAGCTCTGGGGGCTGAGGATGTCCTTGGGGGTTTCCTTGCAAGGGGTTTCTGTTTTCTTTCCAAAGCCCTGTCCACAGGGTCTGTCTGGGACAAAGGATCCTGCCAGAACTCAGAGCAGGGACAGGGGAAGTTGTCCTCTCCCATCCATGTCGCTGCTCCTTCCTCAGCTCCATTCCTCAAAGGTGCCCTCAGCAACCAGCGAGCAGAGGGGTCTTACGGCCCCTTGCCTGCCCTGGGCATGGGGAGCGCTGGTGCCTGCCGTGAGGGCTGCTCTGCTGCCCTGCCTGTCATGTCCTTGCTACAAGAACTAACAACTTCTTTGGCTCAAGAAAGTAGATTGGGCAAATTCATAGAAGAAAAAAAGTCCTCAGGGGGCTCTGAGGTACAAAGTCACCGCCTTGGATCAGCAAGTGATGAGGGAAGCATCATGAAACCTTTGCCCTGGCTGCATGCTGGTGCCTGCAGAAGAGGTGCTGGGTTACACTGGTTTGGGGCTGGGTTTAGCCTTGTCGTAGACTGGGCATGTGGGAGATGCTGTTGCCCGGGTCCTGGGCTGCCTGCTGTCCCTGCTCAGGAACATCACAGGCAGACCAGCTCATCCCATGACACTCCTGAAGCAGCTTGATGTAAGACTTTGCTCACCAGCTTGGTCTCCTGTCACTTTTCAGGAGGAAATTGTAACCTTGTTTTTCTCTTTCCTCAGGAAATGATCCCCTTTGCAGTGGTGGGCAGTGACCAGGAATACCAGGTTAATGGAAGAAGAATCCTTGGGAGGAAGACCAAGTGGGGCACCATTGAAGGTATCTTGTCCTTGTTTTCCCTACCTCCTGAGCCCATCTCCCTGCCCTGACAGAAGGTGGTAAGGTCCAAAACCAGCATAGAAATTGAGGTGTATATAGTGCTTCCCTGCCCCTCGAAAGAAAAGTACTTCTCTGGTGTTTGAGGGCTGGAAATACCTTGGCAGGTGCTCCTGTGCTGAGTTCTTGGGCCTTTGTGCATCTCGGGAGCTGCTGAGTACCAGGGGGGACACTCTGGGGTGTCCTGTGGCCTGGCTTCTGCTTGTCGCATAGTTAAATGCCTGATGGCTGGATTTGAGGGCACAAGTGACATCTCTCTGTCTCAAGCCCAGATTAGAGCCTTCCCCTGACATCTCTACCCTCCACCATGCATTTGGTTGATGCCTTTTGTGGGGTCTCTTCTCTCTTCTGGTTTCATCCCATTGGCATCTTCCTGTTTTCTCCTCCATTTTAAATTGTGGTTTAAAGGCTACAGATGGAGTCTCCTGGCTCCACGTACACCTTTCCCCGTACTGGTTTCAGGCAGCCAACTGGCACATCTCCAGTGCCACCCTTCTTACCTTCCACCCGTTCATTTCATAGCATTCTCATTTATTAGCCTTTTTAATAGGAATTCCGTGTTGAGGAATGGCTTAACAAAGATGCCCGGAGAATCAGAGTATTTTAAAGCTCTGCTGCCCTCTTGTGCTCGATCCCTGGAAGTGCTGAGTTTAAGGGTATTCATTTAACCACGCACCTTCTATGTGTGGCATCTGCCTTCAGCACAGGGAGACCCCACGGCCCAGCCCTGGCCACGGGCAGCCTTTGCAGAACAGTGTTATTTGTTGGTTTGCCATTCCTGCATGACGTACAAACCTCTTTGGGTAAGAAAAGAACTGAGAAAAGGGAATTTATCCTCTGGATTTAAACTACAATTTATCAGACAAGTTGTGATGGAGCAGCACCCCTTGATTTTTCCTTCTTGCAAACACTCTTCCTTGCTCCAGGCCCTGTTCAGATAGAGGCAGCTTAGTCAGCAAGGGGCCGTGTCCTTCCACAGCACCCCAGCCCGGGCAGCAGTCCCCAGAATGCCTGGGATGCAGCAGGATGCTCATGCCAAGCTACAATGAAACATGCCTGTGAAGTTTCCGCTGTCCCTTTCCCTGCCTTGTTTGGGGCCCACTATAAGCTTGTGTTGGTCCAAAGAGGGGTTTGTGCTGGGGGATGCTGCTGGGAGCTCCCTTGTTTGGTGGAACAAGGTTGTAAGATTGCAAGGGACTGTGAATGCTCAGTCAGACCTCACCAGCTACTTGGTCATGCTAAGCTGGGGCAGGTACCTGGGCGCCAACTGTACAGCAGCACAGGGGACTCTTGAGTCCTGCACCCTGTAGCCCCTGGGGTAAGAGGAGAGATTTAGGTCAGGTATAAGGAAGAAGCTCTTCCCTGTGAGGGTGCTGAGGCGCTGGCACAGGGTGCCCAGAGAAGCTGTGCCTGCCCCATCCCTGGCAGTGCTCAAGGCCAGGTTGCACACAGGGGCTTGGAGCAAGATGCTCCAGTGGAAGGGGTCCCTGCCCATGGCAGGGGTTGGAGCTGGATGAGCTTTAAAGTCCCTTCCAACACAATTTTATGAAGTCCTCCTTACCCCATGTGGTTGCCACACTCATGCCATGGGTGCACGTTGATGGGTTTCTCTCTTTCTCTACCAGTGGAGAACACGACACACTGTGAGTTCGCCTACCTGCGGGACCTCCTTATCAGGTTGGTAGGACTGTCCCTGTCCCCGTAGCCTTTGGTCACCAGATGGCATCCAATGAAAGGGGACAACCCAGCCCAGCTTGAAGCAGCAACTGCTTCTCTGCTCCTCCATTATCCCTCCATCCTTCCATCCCCTCCCAGCCTGCTGCAGCCCCTCTGGGAGGGGTGGCCCCACTCAATGGGACATCGTTTCAGGGACTTTTCTTGGCTATGGTGCTGAGTAGGATTGAGAGCCGAGTCAGGGCAAACTCCAAGATTGCTGCTGGCAGTGTGGCTCCAGCTCACCTGCAAGCAGCTGGAAAGCCTTTTGGCCTTCATGAATCCTCACCAGCCCCAGGTCCAAAGACTGCATCCCTTCTGCATCCCATGATCGTGCCATTGTGGAGTCTGGGCAACTGCTGGTCCATCTTGACAGAAGCATCCCTGCTGCCGGGGAATGGGAGGCTGAGCCCCCTTGCCTTGCTGAAGGGGACATTGGGCTTCTCCCAAGTTTGGCTGCAAGATAAAGCCTCCACACACAACCTGTTGCTGGCAGACAGTGGTTGGTGTGAGGCTACAAAACCTGGTCCCAGGGACTTGTAGGACTGGGATCTTCCTGGATGGGTGTTATGCAGCCAGGGTGCCTGCTTACCCAAACACAAGCTGTTGGTAGCAGTGAAGGCTTCTGGTCTTGACTGCCTATAACTGCCTTTGTTTCCCTCCTGTGCCCTAAAGATAGTGGTAACCAGTAAAGCAGGAGGGAAGATTTGGGCTGGATGTGGTGTTTGAAAGCAGAGGTCGGGGGGTGTGAGGGTTGTGGTGGCAAAGGCTGGGCTGGCGGAACCTGCCCCCAGTGTGATGTGATTGCTCCCATCTCCCTTTCCCACAGGACACACATGCAGAACATCAAGGATATTACCAGCAACATCCACTTTGAAGCCTACAGGGTCAAGAGGCTGAACGAGGGCCAGAGCTCCCTCTCCAACGGCGTGACCGACAAAGAGCTGGTGGCTAACGAAATGTAACCTCTCGCTCCGTAGCCAGGACCTTGCTCACCCACGCTCGCTCTTTCTCCCCTCTTCCCCCTTTATTTTTATATCAACCCCTGCCACTGTCCCTCTCCCCCTCTCCCCAGCCCCTGCCAATGTTAACTGACCAAATAACTAGACGCTGTCTCTGTCGTGCGGGGCTCACCCCCCCTGCTTCGTGGCATGAGTTTTCTTCTCAGCCCCTGGTCCAGCATCCCTGGGCTGGGGACCTTGTCCCCGCAGAGGTCGGGCTCTTGCTGGTCCCCAGTGCTGGCCCAACAGCCGAGCTTGGGGGAGCAGATCCATGGGGTTGGGGTGACCTGAAGCCCTGCCTGCCCCTCCATGCAGAGGCTCTTCTCCGTCCATTGAAGGCAAGGGCTTCTCCAGGTGAATGTCGCCTTCGGAAGCAAGGTACGGTGGTATGAAGAGAGCAAGACGGTGCCATCCTTGTCTGCTGTTGCCTCCTTCAAGCTCTTTGCAGCCCTCTGGGACCTGCCAGCGCCCAACCCAACCCCTCTGCCCTGCCTATATGCAATAAACTGGGAGTGCTTAGGTGTCACCTCGCCTGTCACCGACCCCCGGCCCTGCAGAGCGACCCGCTTTGGGAGAAGTGCCTTTTCAGACTGTTACCTTGCAATAGGGGGGGAGAGGGGAGGGAGGGCTTGCCTTGTCTGTCCTTGCAGCCTGCAGAAGGCCTGCAGCACTCAGTAGAGACTCCTCTTCCCTCTCCCTTGGCCCACGGATGTGGCTGATGTCCTGGCAACACTTGTGTATTTATTTGTCATTCGGTTGGGTGGGTTTTCCCACCGCAGGCTCACAGTATGCTTGCCCAAAGGGGGCTGAGAGTGGAAGGTCTCTGCAGAGTGGTGGTGGGAGGTGCAGGGTTGTCCTGTCTGACCCTTGTGATTCTTGGGGTTTTCCCTGTGTCAGAGTATTGGGTATGTTTTAATTCAGTTCTTGTTAGGGGGGATCCCCTCTGTGATGTGTGTTCGTGTCACACGCTCCTCTCTTCTGCTAGCCCTTGTGTAAGGGGATGGTGCATGTGTGGACCGAGACTTGCAGCGGTGGGGTGGGCTGGGGCAGTGTTTGTGGGTGCTGCACCCCATGGGCCCTCCTCTGCCCGCCCCACACCACCTCTCTCAATGAGTCTTCAGTAAATAAAACCCTGCAGGGTGGTTGGGTAAATAACACCATGGCACAGGTGTCTCCATCCTGGCTCACCCTCCCTGTTCTCTGCTCCGCCAGTCTCTGTATCTCTTCTAAGGGATAAAACTTCCTGCAAATCACTCTTTTGGGGGGGCAAATACTAAATTGGCAGCTTGCCCCATCCTCTAGCACTGGAAGGTGCTGTGGAACCCACCTGATAGTCTCCATGGGGGTCAGATCCACCTTCAGGTGACCAGAAGGAGGGAGGAGGTTGCTCTCATCTTGGTGGGGATGCCCAGATGATGCTCAGTGGAGGGTTTGCAAGGGCTCCCCATGCATGTTCCCTCCCAGCAGCCAAAGCAGGGGTGCATCGCAAGGAGAATCTACTCCCTCTTAGTTCATGTTTGCCCCACAACAGCGAAACAGAGCTGTTGGGGAAGAACAGCTCCACTTGCTGACTTGCTATATTTTAGCAAAAAACGAACCGAAAAGTGTATTAACTGAAGAAAAAAATGGTATGTATTTCAAGTGTTAAAAAGGGGGAGAAATCTCTCGTGTGAGGCACTTCTGCAGATGTCATCTTCAACTTCGGTTTTCCCTCTAGTTGATGCCTCAACCTGGGCCAAGCAAAGACACGCTGCTTTCTCCTTTGTAACCCGAGTATTTTGGGGGGAAGTCAAGAAAGAAAATGAAAATAATACAGTAAACCCCCCTTCATCCAGATCTATTAAAATGGCCTTTTGGGGGTTATAAGCATTATGACAAATTTAGTCCATTTTTGTATAAATAATAGTGTTTAATATGTATTTCCCAAAATAAATGTTTTGAATGCAAATAGGAGGAGGCTTGTTTGGAAATGTCTGTTCCCAACCACGGTGTGGTCGCTGCTGTGCGGACAGCCTGGGGCTGGGGGTGATGGGAGAGCCCAGCTCCAGAGCTGCTGTGCTCTGCCTTCCTTGGGGTGAGGGTTTATTTCTCCTTGACTCGTCCTACCTCTGATACCTGCAGAATGCTGGAGCTGAGCACCCGGGACCAGCATGGCCTCAGTGTCCCTGCACATCCCAAGGGAGGCAGGAGGGTCCCCTCCCTTTGCTCTCATGGTGAAGCTGTTTGACTGCAGTTGCTGGTATTGTCATCCAGAAGCGGGTTGCACCTGGTTTGGGGGGAGCAGCAGTTTGCCTTTCACACCAGTGTGGCTTTGGCTTCGCAGGGAAATGGTCTCCAACACCTTTCATGACTGCAGGGTTGGCTTTGGGTGCCCTTGGGAGCTGGCTTCACTTTGAGGACTTGTCTTCCTAAAACCACCTTTGTCCCTGGTGTCATGGACAAGACCCTGTTCAGTCTGATGTTTTAACCTGTATCTTACATGTCTGTTGTATCCCCCAGTCAAGTCAGTAGAACTCAAGTCAGCTGAGCTCAAAAGCCACCTGGACAACCAGATCTAGGTGACCCTGTGCTTGAGCAAGGGGTTGGACCGGTTGATCCTTTCCCTCTGGGAATCTGTGGTTATGGAACTGTGTGAAAACAAACCCAACAGGACACAAGTCAGGTTGAGCTGGGTTCCTATGGCCGTGTAGAGCACAGGACAGGCTTAATGTACATTTTCCTTCTGTTTTTCTGCTGGTACCTTGGGTTTCAGAGCATTGAAATCAGCTCATCTCGTACGGCATCCAGTGAGGTGTGCAGTAAGGTTTGCTGACAGGCCCCCCTTTGCTCCAGTGCTAAACCCATCCCTAGCGATACCCTTGTTTTGGTGTGTGCTATCCTACTGTAGCTGGAGCAAGACCCAGAGCAAAAGCTCTCGGGGGAGAGGGAATCAGCATGTAGTAGTTACATGCAGGGACCATGGGGTTTGCCTCTGGACAAGCTGCAGCAGCTTTTCAGATGGTGATTTCCTTGCACTGGTGGCTGTGGTTTTCTGCTGCTTTCCTCAGTTCTGGCATTTGACTGTGTCCATGGAGGGAGATGGCACAGAGCATGTTGCGGGCCTGGTGACAGCCTGAGAAATGGCTGGAGCAAGGGGAAGGCAGAATTCCCAAGCTCAGCACTCAGAGCAGCTTTTGTTCAATCCCAAGGAGGAGCTTGGAGAATCGGAGATCCATGCCTGGGAATGGTGCAGGGAATGGCTTCCAGATGTTATGAAGCCCTGAAGAGGTGGGGTTGGGGAAGGGGGAGCAGCACCACCAGATGCTCTGATGGAGCAGGGGTTTGGTGCTGTGGGAAAAAGCCCAGCTGCAGGAATACTTCACCATTGCAAATCACGCTCCCCTTCCCCAGAGCCTCAGCTGTGGGGCAGCAGTGACCCTGGAGAGGGGCAGATGGGAAGGGTTTGGCAGAGCAGGAGGCAAGCTTGGGCTGCTCCCCCTGCCAGCACCCTCCTGAGCTGTCTGGAAGGGAAATTTGCCTAACGATGCTGTAGCTGACAGAAAGGGCCTTGCACTAATGGCATATTGAGTGGCCTCACTTTAACAAATGAGGGAAATGAAGATGAGTGAGAGTTTAATTACCGAGCAGAGCAGAACAGAGCAGAGCAGGGCTTTCCGCAGTGACAGCACTGGCTCCTCTTTGCAGGGCTGTGGGAGGGAGACGAGGACCCCCCAGCACAGCCGGGTTCTTGGGGTACCTGGCAGCACTGGGGGACATGGCTGCTTGGCCAGCGTGGGCTGGAGGTGGGTCCCAGTCCCACCCGAGCAGCCCAACGCAGCGAGCATCGCCATGCAAAGAGGATGACTATAAATAATAAGAATAAAAGGGAGTATAAATAATTAAAGCAGCTCATAGTGAGTAGTTCCTGAAACGTCTGCCTGATTTAAAAACTAATTACTTGGAGGGTAATCACCACCAGAAGTGCATCTATTTACCCACAGTGCTGCTCTACCCTCCTATTCCTTCCACTCGCCCTCTCCTGATTGCTATCCCAGGCATTGGCACTCAGACTTATCACTCGTCCATAGCACACAATAAACTCTGTTGTACTTGTCCATCTCGCTGATTAATAACATCATTGGAGACCTGTTCAGGGAGAAATAAATCCTCTCTGGGTAGGAGGCCAGGTGCTGGTTGTGGCTGTGTGCTGCCTTGGAGCTGGGAGCTTGCTGTGTCCCGAAGGGATGCTCCTGCTCCAGGAATGGTCCCTTTGGGTCCCCCCAAAACAGGGCAGCTCCAAGTGACAGTGAGCACGGGGCACCCCAGCAGGCTGTGTTATCACCTGCTCAGGATGAGCTGCTGGTGAGACTTCTCTGGATCCTCACTCTTACAAACAGCCCACAGTGTGCATCAATCCCTGAACTGGGCAGTGTGGGACCTGTCCTCATGGGAGATGTCTCCTTTTGATGTGCAAGCCAGGCTGGGGCATAGGCAGAGCTGCTGATCTCAAGCTTTAATTACTGTGAAGCTGCTGCACTGCAGTTGAAAGCCTGGGGTTTTTATTTGATCATCTTCTCTATGGCTGCAGCAGAAAGGAGGATTCGTCCCCTCCACCTCCACCCCTGTGCCACCTCCTCACATCACCTCCATCACAGGGGTGCTGGCTCCAGCCTGGCTGCTCCTTCCCAAAACCACAGCAGAAATGTCTCTTCCATGCCCACAGCAAGTTGAAGTTTCTAACTTTGCTCTAGTTTGTATTTATTTGAGCTGGATCTGGTCCTATACAAATGAATCAGTGATCCTCAGCAGCAGCCTGCTTTAGGAGCAGTATTGCACTGCTTTGCTTCGTTTAAGGAAAAAAGAATAATTTATTCCTAACTTATGGGATGCAGGAGACTTCCACCCGCAGCCCACGATATTTTCTCATTAATATTACCCAGCTAAGCTAAAAACTGCAATTTCATAAGTCACTCTTCCTTCAAAGGCACATTACCAGCTTCCCAGGGACTCCGAAAGTTTACTGAAGCTTAAAGACATACCTCATAGCATGCAGTAATGTATCAAAGTCCCTCTTCTTATTACTACTGAAACCATCTCTTTGGTAAGTTTTCCTCCTCTGAGCTATTCTCATACCTGGGGTTAACCCTGCTAGGATGCATCACACGCACAGCCCTGTCCAGGGGCTGATGGTGATGGGCTTGGGCATCCTGACCTAGCCCTTACAAAGAGCAGCACAACACAACACCTGGGTCATTACAACCAGCCCTGCACTAATGCACTGATGTGCCAAACCAGAGCCTCACAGTGGGGTTGCCAGCACCAAAATTTGTTGTAGGTGTGTGTGTGCAATGCGATGGGGCTTGAGGTGAGTGATACTGGCCAAAGAAGGCTAGCATTAAGTCATCCTTTATCTCAAGGGTAAAAAGAAGGAAATATTTAGCTGGAAATCAGAAGGAAAGTGCTTGCTGAGTTTGTAGCTCTGCCCTCTGTACCCCTTGGGGCTCAGCTGGGCTGTGGGACAGTGCAACATCCTTTTGGGGGGGGTTCACAGTGTTAGAGCAGGCAGCAGGGATCACTGATCCACCATCACTTTGAGTGAGAGCAAAGAGACCTGACTTCAGGAGTCAGGCCGTAGGAAGATTGATACCTTTTGTCCCTTATCCTCCCCTCTGATGCTTCTCTGTAAATGACATGAGACAAAACACTTCTTTTTTTGTACTTTCTTTAGTGCTGGGGACTACCCACAGTGAGAGGGTGGGATGGAGGGGCTGGGATCCAGGGAGATGGATGACTGTGTGTGAGCTTCTTGTCACAAAGACTCATCGAGACTCAGGGTTTAGCAGCTATTTTCGTCCGTGCACCATTCTTATAGGTGGTTTCTTGGCTTTTTTTAATGTATTTATTGTAAATCAGAACTGAAAGCAAAGTTTACAGACCCCAGTCGTTAAAAATAACAATAGTAACCTTTTAAAAGCCATGTCCTGAGCTAGCATTGCAGATGACAATGACAGGGAAGCAGAAAGAGCCTCAGTGCCCTTGCGAACATCCTCACCACCTCACACTGCATCAGCCCAAGGCTTAAACTGTGGGGGAGCAGGGATGCTGCTTGGTGAGCACTGCCAGCAGCATCCCCGTTCCCTGCCCTTCTCCTCCTGTGCCACCAGCCTCAGAAGGAACTCAAGATTAACATCATATTCCTAAAGCAAAATTACACATGGGAGACCCTTGGCCCTCCCGGGAGGAGCGGGGCATTCCTCCCTAAATATCTGTCTCCATATGTTTAATTTGCAGATGAAATTAAGCCTGGGAAGAAAGGGAAGGCTGCCTTTTCATGTGCGGGCTGTCCAGCTTTGCCTTGAATATCAAAGTGAGACGAGTTACAAAGCACTGACTCGCTGGGATTATCTAAGAAACCTTGTAGGTCCCAAGTGACGGCGGGTCCGGGATCAAAAGGTGCGGTGCTTATGCACAAAGCCAGCGCCGTTCTTAGATGGGCCCCAAAGAGCCAAATCTGGGGTCAGTTTGCAGAGTTCAGGGATTTCCAAGGAAACAAGGAGGTAGGTGAGGAACCAGGAGAGGCTGGGCTTTCACGTGGCCTTTGGATTAAATATTAAGCTGCTGCAGTGGGTTGTGAGGATAAATATTGTCATTAATCATGTATGTGCTCATTATTCTGGTGAGAATAGACTGCTCGAGCTTCATCTCCAGGAGCGTTTTGACTTCAATTTCCCATTTTCTGCTCATAGCTTTCTGTAAACCATCATCTTTTATGGTTTTCTTTCTTCAGAGAACTTTTTCCCACAAACAGATTTATTGGTTTCAGCATTTTATCCATTAAGCTTTGAAAGCATCAGGTGAAAAGACCTAGCATGGGATGACCAGGCAGGAGAAAATGCTCCTCTAATGTTGCTAAAACAGGGCAGGTGGAGCAGGGTGTTGGTTCTGGGATGGCCCATGGGGGTCACAGCCTGATCTGATCAGCTCTTGCCAAAGGGATCTGCTGCTGTGTGCTAGCACCGGGCTCCACAGACATTCAACGTGGTGAGAGCAGAGCCCTGGGCATCCTGAATGGGATGTTGTTGCGAAGGGCTCATTAGCCAGGCAGAACTGCAGCTCCACTTGATCTGCACAGCTGAGGAACAGCACAGGAGAGTGCAATGGGCCCGCATGGTAATTGCAGCCTGTTGATACTTTTCATATTAAAAATACTTGGCTCAAAAAGGCCTTTTTCATTATTCATTTAATGAAAAACGGGATTTTTTTCCTTCTTTTCTGATTTTATTGAACTTTTCAATCACTGTCACTTTCTTCAGTTTCCTTTCCCTTCCCTTCTGGTTTGAGCTGCTCCTTTCAATTATTTGGTGCTTTCCTTTTTATTCCAGTAATTTTTTTTAAAGGCTTGGATAGAAGGAATAGGGAAGATAGATTGAAATTTGTACCAGGACAGGAAGGGGATGCGTGGCCGAGAGTCTAAACCCCTCTCATTAGCAATATTTAATAAGGAACAGAATTATTGAGCAAGCTGAGATGTCTGCAAATGACTTCTGAAACTCTCCAAAATGGAAGGGAGCTTCTCTAGGAGAAAGCTGATGAATGAAGAGGAAAAGCATTTGGAAGGAGGTTGAAGGAGCTTCTCTAATGACCATCTGTCCCGCTGTAGAGAGTAATGGATGTTCAGTAAAGCTGCCTCTGAGGGCCCCATCTCTGAGTAAAGGTAAGACCAGGGATGGCACTTCAGAGGTGCCTTCTGCACCCAAATAGACACCCCTATCCCACTGGCACCCACTGTGTCCCTCTGCTCCTTCCCCAGGGATGGCTGCAATGGCTTGTCTCCATCAGCATGTGCAGAAGGAAGCACTGAGCCCATTCTCAGCCCTATGGGAGAAGAGAGATGGAGTAGATGCTTCGTGTGTCCCTTCCTCGGTGTCTGTGCAGTCTGATGGGGAGGAGGCAAGGGCAGCCTGGAGGCTGTGCCATCAGCCCTGCCTGGGGCACTTCCCACTTCAGGTTTGCAGGCTCTGGTCTTGCGGCCCAGCCCTGCCTCACTCTGGCATCTTTGCTGTGTTCAGCAGAGCTACCACACTGTCAGTGCTTTGTGCTGCAGGAGGAAGCTGATCTGAACAGGTTGGTTTGCTTCTGTCAGCCAGGCCAGTGTGCTAGATCATACCTGTCAGCCTGGGAGTACGTGCAGTGTGCTGGTTGTAGTTTGGCAGAGGCTGCATTAATTGGTGGGTTTCATTCCTACTGAACCAGGCTGTATATATAGCACAGTCCTTTAGCAGCCAGAGCCTACACAGCCACACCTTTATTTAAGCAAAGCTTATATGTGTGTATTTCATACCGATGTGTATATTTCATGTGAAAGTATATTTGATACTGCTATTTATTATTTTTGCATCAAGATTTCTGTGTAAAACCCGGTGCAGATGATGGGAAAGCGTGTCTCTAAGGCCATGTGCTCCCTTAATGCTGGAGTACTTTCTCAAATGTGCTGATGGGAATAGAAGCTGGCCCCAACACAGGGCTGGGCTGGAAAACCCCGTATTATAGTTACAAGTGCTGCATTTAAAAGATGTGCTTGGAGGGTTCTTGTGCCTCTCTTTTGCTGCTTTTACCTGGGGCATGTGTGGCTGCTGCGTGGCAACAAAATGGGCAGCTGGTTAATGCTGCTCCCTGTATCAGCAGGATGGGGTGGGTCATCCCCCCTGCTTCAGGGTTACCGCATTTCCCACCAGCTATAGGGGCTGGAGCTGTGGCATTCCTCAATACTGTCCTTCCTCTGCATGTCTGGGGCCCAGCTGCCTGCAACCCAAATGGTTGTGTTTAAAATGAAGCCTGCTGAGCAGAGCCAGGCTGGGATGGGTGCGGGATAGTGCTGATGGGCTGGAGCAGTGTCTGGGCACCACACTCTCAGTGCTCACCACGGCTCCCATCCTCTTACAGATGTGACTGAGCTTGAAACACCGGAGCTGCATTGGTGGTGCTGAGCCCTGCACCAGCCCCTGCAGAGGTCTGTGAACACCTTGGGGCATGGAGGAGCTGTGATGGTTCCCACATCCCCACTGCAGTCAGGGAGGGGATCTTTTCGGCAGGTACAGGCAGGGGTTGCTGGCCCCAGGTGGCTTTGCTGGAGGATGAGCACATCCCCATCCCTCTCACTCCTTTGGTCGTGAGGAGGGATCCAAGCACAGCAGTCCTATTTCATAACTGATAAAGGCTTGAGAAAAGAATCACTCCCTGAATATCGTGGGGATGGTATTTTGAGTCTTTGCCTGGGAAATGGTCTCTTCTGATTCAGCTTGTTCAAATCATCTTAACAGTTCTTAGCAAGAAAAACCGCTCTGTATCCTCAAGGCAAGTATATTTGGGCAAAGCAATAAGAGAGAGTTTAAGAGGTTTGGAGGTTACAGTGGGAAATAGCAGTTATTCCCAATAAGCAGTGTTAAATGAAGTGCTGCTGACAGTAGCCTGAGGCAGGTTCAAGAGTTTCAAGATTTGCAACTAAGAGATTAACCAAAATAGATGTCTTATTACAGGCAAGTTTGTATCAAAATCATTTAAAGTACCTTTAGATGCTGTAATGTTTTTCCTCCTAAGTGCTCACAGTGTATCTGCAGCTTCCTCCTGGCTTTCGGGAACAAGCAACGAAAGGGCCCTTGATCTTGGTGAGTTTAAGACCTTCTGATGGAGGAGGGAGGACCCAGTGGATCAGCAGGTTCCTGTTTGATGGGAGGCTGCTTTAGCAGAGCTACTGTACATGCAGGAGACATCCTGGCTCAAGGCCTCCCTGCTGCTCCCTCCTGGATGCTCATCTGTGTGGCTGGAGAGCACGTACAGCCTGGGCAGGATGCACTAAGCGGTGGGTTTTGTCAGTGCTTTGGGTGTAAAACACCTCTGCAAGAAGAGCAGCAGCATGGCCCTGAGCTGGAACAACCTGGCCCTTCCTTTGAAAAGGCCACAGGATGCTTGGGAACACAAGTGTTGTGTTTAGAGATGCAAATGAGCAATGAGGAAAGGAACATGAGCCGGCTTCAGTGTGCGCTTGCAGCCCAGAAAGCAACCGTATCCTGGGCTGCATCAAAAGGAGCGTGACCAGCAGGTCGAAGAAGGTGATCCTGCCCCTCTACTCTGCTCTTGTGAGACCTCACCTGGAGCATTGTGTACAGTTCTGGTGTCCTCAACATAAAAAGGACATGGAACTGTTGGAACAAGTCCAGAGGAGGCCACAAGAATGATCAGGGGACTGGAGCACCTCCTGTATGAAGATCGGCTGAGAAAGTTGGGGCTGTTCAGCCTGGAGAAGAGAAGCTGCGTGGAGACCTCAGAGCAGCCTTCCAGTATATGAAGGGGGCCTATAGGGGTGGCTGGGGAGGGACTCTTCATTAGGGACTGTAGTGACAGGACAAGGGGTAACGGGTTCAAACTTAAACAGGGGAAGTTTAGATTGGATATAAGGAGGAAATTCTTTCCTGTTAGGGTGGTGAGGCACTGGAATGGGTTGCCCGGGGAGGTTGTGAATGCTCCATCCCTGGCAGTGTTCAAGGCCAGGTTGGACAGAGCCTTGGGTGACATGGTTTAGTGTGAGGTGTCCCTGCCCATGCCAGGGGGGTTGGAACTTGATGATCTTAAGGTCCTTTCCAATCCTAACTATTCTGTGATCCTGTGAAATGGGAGCAGCCATCTCCAGGCACAGGTGAACACAAAACATCTCCATCTGGGCAGTGCCATCCATGCCAGGATGAGCATAGCCCAGCAGCTGCTATCAATTCCCTATAACCCTGCAGGACTTTGCTGAGGCAGGAAAACGGGTGCCTGCTATTTGGGTGAGATTCCTGTGCTCCAGGTTTCTGGAAGCTCTCCAGAGCTGGGATGTCAGTGTGCTTTGGCAATAGCCCATCTCTGTGGAGATGAGCTGGAGAACCACAGTGCTTGTACAGCCGGAACCCTGGAGAGGGATGGGCTTTTCCCAAAGGGGTGCTTAAGGTCATCAGCAATTGCGCCAGGGATGTTGGGCAGGCTGATCAACAGGTCTGTGAGAGGAAGGCTTAGATACCTACCAAAGGCATACACCAAGGGCTGAAACCAGAGAAATGACTGGAGATCCAAAGAGGTTTCCAGTCATAAGGGTTCTACATGCTGAAACAGGCCTGGCAGGGGCTGAGTGATGCTCTGGCTCATGAGGAGTTACTAAGGCTCAGGTTTACCTGTGGGCAGGTGATGTGAAATGCTGAGAATGCCCCGAGCTCTGGGGAACGAGTCCTTATGTGTGAGGCCAGCTGGAGCTGTGCTTCAAAGGTGAAATATTGCTTCTTCCCTTTTTCCTTGCGTGCTTCCAGGTTCTGCAGCTGAATGGCACTGCTGTGTCAGTCAATAAACCAGAGATTGCAGCTTTCCTTCATGTGGAGAAGGAAAAACGCCTCCGAGGGTCTTTGCAATGCCACTCTGTTTGAAGAAGAGAAGAGCTGTCCCTCTGGGGAGTCAGATCTTGGTGCTGACCTGATGACAGTGTAGCCTGCCCTGTCCAGCAAGGGTGTGAGGTGTCATTCCAAAAGCAGCATAAAGCAAATGGCAGCAGAATGTGATTTTCTGTCTTATGCTGAGCGAGCTGATGGCAAGGGCTTCCTGTGCATGGGCAGGGTGAGGTGGCAGTGAGTGGCCTCGCATCTGCTCCAGTGCTGATGGTTATGCCAAGGGATGTTGCAGATGTCAGGTATGAGTTATAGCTCCTCTAAGCTGAGGAAGGATTGGTTTTCCTTGTTGTTTGAGCTGCATCTCAGAGAGGCTCTGGGCTCTATCAGCACTCGGTTTTCCCTTTCAGCTATATGGAGAGATGTTGGATGTTGTGCTTGTCAGGGCATTTTCACCGGCCTTTCCACACCACGGTCTAGCACCTTGTCTGTGTGTCTGCCCTACTTATGGAGCTGGGAGTTTAAATGCACTGAACAGCTGGATAACCCAGTCCTTGAGGCCTCTGTGGACAGTAGGGGGGTCACCAGCCTTGTCCTGCTGAAGAGGACAGGTCTGTGCTGGTGGTGGGGGTGAGCCCAACAGAAAGCTGAGCTTGGGTCAGGCTTGTTTCACATATTCTGTAGAGTCGTTGCTGCTGCCACATTTATCAGCAGTCCTATGGCACCTCGTGTTTTCATGTCTCCTGGACTCGGGGGGTCTGGTAGCATCCCTCCTTCCCCAGTGAGCCTTTCTAGCCTGTGAAGAGGCAGAGAGGCACATCAGCAAGTGGGGGCCTTAGAATACTTGCTGTCTGCAAATATAAGGACTCCAATCTTGTATCAAAATGTCATTAAATCGGCTGTAAAACTAACTACTTGGAAACCCTGTTTTATTATTCTGGGTTGTTTGGAACAGAAAGAGCCTGGCACTGCCCCACAGAGACCCCGTGGTGCTGCTGGCAGTGCCTCCAGTTTGTGAGTGCTGGAAGCACCGCAGCTACTGCCCAAGGGCAGGAGGTGATTTGAGGGCTTGTCCCAGGTGAGTCCATTGCAGTGCTCAAGGCCAGGTTGGACAGAGCCTTGGGTGATATGGTTTAGTGTGAGGTGGAGGGAGCCCATGGCAGGGGGTTGGGACTGGATGATCTTCAGGTCCTTTCCAACCCAAACCATTCTGTGATTCTGTGAAATGCCTCTGGGTTGCTCCAGTGACCCCAGGCCAACGCTGTGCACAGGGGATGCTTCAGTGCAGAGCAATGAGAGCAGAACTGGATGTGCAGAGCCGCGCTGCCGCCGGTACCATCGCTGGCTTTCCCCAAAGGGAGCCTGAAGTCTTCAGATCATGATCTGCTGAGAGAGGGGCAGCCCGGGGCAAGGCAGCTCCCGCAGCCTTCATGAGGCGTTTCAGACTCTGTCTTGCTGGATTTTGGCAAGGGAGACCTGGATTTAACAAGGGGGTTTAAAAGTGGGAAATGTGAAGCAGCTGCTTCAGTTGTAAGCAAGCCAGGAATGGGGAGGAGGGCAAGGCCTGCGGGGGTTTCGCTTACAGACCTTGGCAAATGGGAAGCTTTCCTCTTTCTTTTTCATTTTAATGGGCATCAGGAAGGTCTCTGGGACCTTGGGATCCTGAACACCAGTCAGGAGAGCTGGGTCTGCACAGTGAAACCTCCACAGCGTTGTGAATTCAGGGAAGGGCACAGGGAAGTGCAGGGCTTTGAGAGGGATGTAGGAGGGGTTGATGAAGATGGAGAAGGTGGGAATTTGATGTGTCCTTGCCCAGACTTGTAAAGGCTTATAAACACCCAAAGCAGCCCAGCCTGCTGGAGTGGGGCTCTGTGTCACAAGCACGGCTGGGTGAGTGCCCCAGAGCATCTCCCAGGGCAGCCTATGGGGCTGGACCTCACAAGGACAACTCACCTGATTGTGCTTGGGGTGGGATGAATCCTACCTGTTCAGGCTGGTTGTCTCAGCTAAGTGCAGCGACAGCCAAGGTAACCCATGCGGATCTGTCACACATGCACACAGCGCAGCAGGAATGCCCCTCCTGCCATCTCTGTGAGAGACCTGCAGTGGACAGAGAGCCTCAGAGAGGGGCTCGGCCAGCTCAGGCCCTCTGTTCTGGCTACTGGCATCAAATGCTTTGGAGTAAGAGGTAAGAAGCTGGCTACAGTGGGTTTTATCCTTTGCATTAGATGGGTATTCAAATAATTTAACAGTGGATGCTCTCATCTTTCATATTCCGAAGGAGTTGTTTTTGTGGCTCTGATGCTCTCATGACCTCAATAATGTCTCTGTGAGTGCATTTCTCAGGTTAATTATGCATTAAGTTTACATAAGGCTTTTCCCTTTTTAATCAGTTCTAAACCTGCTGCCTTCAGATGCGCTGGCACTCGGGTGCTATATCGGGGGGTCACAGGAGTGCTGCACCCACCTTTCCACCCACCAGTTCTGCTGTACACCCTGACATGTCTCCTCTATTTGTCACCATGCTAAATAAGCACCCTTGAGACCCCTGAAGTCTAAGACCTTGAAAGTAAGGGTTATGATAAGACTGCACAGAAGCAAGTTGGGTGTCATTGTTCTTTCAAGGCAAGCATTTCTGTTTGCAAAGTAACTTGGCAGTCTTGTGTATTTTGGATTTAAGCATCCTGGTGTATAAGCCAAAGCTAACAGATATTAATTAGTCGGAGGACTGGAACTGTAATAGGGCAGTCACTCACGTAGGTCGGCATTATTCTTTTAAATGCAAGTAATTAAAAGAAAAAGTTGTGTTGAAAAAGTCAGCGATAAGAGATGCTGTATGAATAACACACCATGGGGAGGGAGAGATAGGAAGTCAAGGGAAAGAATAGCAGCCAGGTTGCTGGTGCAGCAGCTGCTGCAGTGCCTGCTATGGAGGAATCATCCTGGTAGCAGGGAAAAGGGAGTACAAGAGAAATGGGGTCTCACAAATCATGACAGGGGGACAGGAGTTGGAAGAGCTTTGCCAGTGTGTGTGGGAATGCCCAGGGGAGTCGCGCCTCTGGAGGATCCCAAAAGGGAGGAGGTCACGAGGATGATCGGGGGCTGGAGCAGCTCCTGTATGGAGACAGGGTGAGAAAGTTGGGGCTGTTCAGCCTGGAGAAGAGAAGGCTGCGTGGAGACCTCAGAGCAGCTTCCAGTATCTGAAGGGGGCCTATAGGGATGCTGCGGATGGACTCTTCATTAGGGACTGTAGTGATAGGACAAGGGGTAACGGGTTAAAAGTTAAACAGGGGAAGTTTAGATTGGATATAAGGAGGAATGGGTTGCCCAGGGAGGTTGTGAATGCTCCATCCCTGGCAGTGCTCAAGGCCAGGTTGGACAGAGCCTTGGGTGAGATGGTTTAGTGTGAGGTGTCCCTGCCCAGGTCCTTTCCAACCTTAACTATTCTATGATTCTAAAGCTGGTCCAAGAGGCAGTGATGTAGGTCTTGAGGCCTGCAGTGTGTACCCTGGATTGGAAAAATAGCTCAGAGTCCTGAGAGTGCAGTTTAAAGGAATTCCTATAAAACACCTGCCAACCCATGATCCCACTGAGGATCATTTCAGGCTGAATTTTGGATGGAGGAGAAGCTCCAGGTGAAGCCTGTTTGGTGGTTACATTAAACACTGGCACAACCTGGGAGCCAGGGATGCTTGGACACCAAGGGCCAAAACCAGGGATGAATCTATGGAGTGGCTTGAAGGGCAGCCGTATCTCTGGGTCATGGTCCCAGGAGTGTGTGTGTGATGGGTGGAGGTAAAAACCAGCTTCTGGGCTTGAGATACCTGTCAAGGGTGCCCCAGAGATGCCCAGAATATCTCTGGAGCAGGGAGTGACAGAGCCTGTCCTGTCAGCCCAGAGGAGGCCCAGTGGCTCTGCAGCTGACTTTCTGTGACCCTGCTGTTGGTGAAACAGAGCCCCAGTTACATCACCAGGAGGGCTGTGTCCAGAGGCAGAAAAGAGACTGGAAATCACAGCCAGCCCACAGGAGCACGGAGCCCTGCAGTGGGGAAGAGCTGCTGTGCTGAGCACTTCCCATTGCACAGGGACTCTGCACCCCACAGCAACCCAGCTCCATGTGCTCCTGCCCAAACTGGGCTTGGTAAGCAGGCTCCCCATGGAGGTCAGAGCCTGTCCCACTGGGGCTGCTGCATCCCCCCCAGAAATTCATCTTGAAGCAAGCTGAGCTGCTCCAGGGGTGTGCATGATGGGGAGTAGCTTACATGTGATGAGATAGCACTGGGCACCATGGGAATTGATGGGGTTTTAACCATTTATTTCCCTTCTCCATAACCCAGCTGTCTGTAATGATGGCCAAGTCCTGCCTCATCTCCCGGTGGTACACGATGGAGACGGTGGGTGAGGAAAGCAAGCCAAAGCTAAACGATGCACTTTACCGTCTCATTCACGGTAAGAATCTTAATACATTACCAGCCATCAGTGTACACCACCTCACACACAACCGAAGAGCAGCATCCCTGGCACCAGCTGCTTCGGGCGTCCCCGTTAACCTCTCCAGAGCAAACCCTTCCCAAACAGCCATTTCGGAGTGTGCGAAATCGATTTCCTATTCGGCCTCCGCAGTGGGAGAAGATGGCGGCGCGGAGCCGCGGGCGCCTCTCCTGCTTCTCGGCGTGTTTTGGAGACATCCTCTTCCCCCCCGGTGCCTCGCTGATGGAGGGTGGGTGGCTCTGGTGCTGGGGGTGCTGGTCTTGGTGCGCGGGTCCCTCCTGGTGCCTTTTGGTGAGCAAAACCAACGATAAACACGTTTACAGCAGCCCCTCCTTGGGTGATTTCCACAGCGCAAAGACCCCCTGCCTCCCACCCCCTTCCTGTGCATCTTCTCTTAATTAATTAATACTGCATTCATCACTGCTTAATTCCCGTTTCCGTAGCACCCGAGGAGGGGGGGGCTGTGGGCAAAGGCGGGTGCTGAGGCAGTCGAGCTCCGCTGGCTTAGTGGAGGAGCTTAATTAGCCCCCGTGACAATATGGGAGCGATTCCCGCAGCTCTGTAATGGGTGGTTTCAAAGGGGTGCCCAGTGAGCGCAGCCCCAGGTCCCTGTGCTGCGGGTCGGGGTGTGCTTGTGGGGAAAGGTGATCCTCTAAAAAGCAAACAAAACCCCCCCAAACTGGTCTCATTTGGAGCTTTGTGAAGGACGGGAGGCAAAGAGGTGTGGTTGGTGCTGGGGACAGGCAGGCTGGACACTGGGGATAGACCACGTTGGGCTGTGAAGGGCTCGGTACACACCTTTCTGTCTGTGGTTGTCACCATCAGCATTGCAGGGCTCCTTCTCTTTTGGTGTTTTTACCTTAAACACAACCTGTTGGCACAGCAAACATCATTAACCGCAGTGGTGCTGTTAGGAGAAGAGCATAACTTCTTGAGGACTGTCTGGAAAGAAAGCCAATGTGCTTGTCGTCCCGGTTTTGTGGCACACGTTGGAGTTTAGATCGGTGCCTTTATTTGTTTTCTTAAGGTTTTTATCTCCCCATCTTTCAACTCTTCTCCCCTCTAAAAAAACCCCAAGGAGAAGCAAACCCTATGTGCCCCACAGCTTGTTCCTCAGTAGGGTGGTGACCCACATGTATGCGTGCTCCTACCCAAGCAGATCCCACCTGCCTGTGCACCATGTCTAAGATAAGATGGAGGTACCCAGCACGCAGGGGTGTTTGTGTGTGTGTGTGTGTGAGGAGGGAAGGGAAGATGGAGGGGAAACAAAAGCAGCAGATCCGCTGCGGTGCTGGGCCGGGCTCCTTGCCAAGAGCGGCTGCGGCACACAGCGGTTGGGGTGGCGGTTCCCCCCATTGACATGGCTGGCGATGCTCCCGCCTGCCCTCTCCTCCCCGGCGCGAGCTGGGGCGTGAAGGTGGCTCTGGGTTGGGATGCGGGATGCTGCCTCACCCTTCCCACCGCTAGACGGGACCACGGCACCGGCGCTCCGGCAGCCCGATGCGCGCCTGTCCCGCGTGACTCGCATACGCAATGCAGCCATGCTTAACGAGCGTGAGTAATTATGCCAGGGTGCGGGGGGCGGTCGGGATCGTGTGTGCGCATGAGGGTTGGTTTGGCTCGATGTTGTGGGTTTTTTCCTTGATAATTCCCATCATTCCCACCCCTTTTCCTCCCCCCTGCCCAGTCCGTGGCGTTGAAACTTGGCCACCTCCTTGGCGGTGCCTTCGGGAGGGCCGGGGATGCGGGGGTCAGTTGGCACAGCAACTGCTGTTCGGGGACAAAAGGAGGCTTTTTTTGCAGCGACAGTAGCAGCTGCCAGCCAGAATAGCAAATCCTTGCGACTTGGCACCACTCCAGCTTCCTTGAGGGTTGCAGAGGGATGGTATGTTGGAGGGTAAGACTAGCTAATTAATCTTCTGGCAGGGAACAATGTAATATCAGACAATTACAAAGACAGAATGAAATTACTATAGTGGGAAGGCTGGCATATGAATTTCTCAAAGGGTCCATCCCTCAACCCGCCGCTGTTACTTAATATGCAGGAAAAGCACCGACTGTACATGTGCTTTTCTGTTGTGTGTGAGGGGGGGTTGTATGAATTGAATTATGTGCTCGGAGGAGGGGTGGCGGGACGTGGGCTCCGTTGCAGGATGAGCTTTTTGAGGAGCAAAAGGGAGAAAGAAGAGTTGTTCCAAGCAGAGATGTTCCCTGTCAACTACCATACCGAGAGGGCAGATGTGGCGGTCGCTGATGCTACAAGCTCACAGGGTCGGGGGTATTTTTCCTGCTTATTTTCAATGATTACACCGTGATGCCTGATAGCTACAGATTTTTGGAGGAGGATCTGACTCTGGGCAGAGGGGGAGTGAGTTCCTTCCGTCTTTTTGCATGGAGAAGCCCTCAAAGAGCTTTAGAGCTGCTGAAAGTTACTGGGGAAACACACCTACCAGCTCAGTGGTGGTAATTGCCAATAATTAGCTGTAATCACTGCTACCTGCAGTTGGGACACTGTGATGAATAAGGCAGTGCAAGCCACATGGTGCAGGCTCCCTCTCAGTGTATTTGCTGTGGGGAAAGAATTAGGAAGGTCTCATTTATCCTGGAGCACAGGAAAGCATCAGTGGGAGATCAGCCTGTGTGGAATTAGTATAGGCAACCCCTCCTTCCTCCTCCTCCTCCTCACCAGGCATTAGGGATAAGCTAATGACTCTCCTCCCTCTGCATCTCCCTCCCAGGATGGAACTAAATGCAGTGGGATCTCTAGAAGTGTCATTAAAAAACCAATGTGAAAACAGCATCAGTCAAATTCTGTTTTCAATGCTGGATGTGTGCGTACGCACACCAGATCCCTGGGGACACGGCCAGGAGCTGCCTCGAGCCAGCAGAGGATCTGGAACAACTCCAGCTTGGTTGTTCTTTCTCCTAAGGAATTAGAGTACAGTTCTGTTTGGTGTCTGTAGAGGTGAAATGATGCAGAGATGATGTTTAAAAGCCACTGTTCAGGCTGCTGTGCTGGGCTGCTGGTTATCACTGAAGCTGGTGGAAACTTAGGCTGAGTAAGTGTGGTTTATAAGGGGGTAACAATGTCAAGTGCTGGGTTGGCAAACTGGGCAGGTCAGGAGGAGCTGCACACAGCCTTGTCCTTGACCTGTGTCCTGAAAGGCATCCTGGTGGATGCCAACCCACCCATGGGGATTTGTCTGACTATTTCTCAGGGCTGGCTAAATATCAGAAACTCTTTCCATTGGGTTTCATTAGGGACGCAGGTCCCATCAGCATTCCTTTGGTGTGGTGCATATAGATGCGTGGAGCTGCCTGTGTGCTCACTGTGCACAGCCCTGTGCTGGCTCTGAAACTGGAGAAACCAAGTTCCCTGCATAGCCAGGGAATCCCAAAAGCCAAGTCTCTGCTCCCACCATCTGCTGTACCCACCCTCTGTTTGCTCTGAGGGTCCCCGCGTGCTTGAGTGCACAGTGGCTGCTCTTTCTCTGGGTGCAGAAAAGAACGGATGGTGCCCCTTCGGTTGCTGTCCTCATCTGCAGGCAACCAGACCTCCAGGGCCTGAGGTTCTGAGGAAAACTCTTTTTAAGATCAGCCCAACTTATAGGCTGAAGGTCTTGGAGGTTTCCCATCCAGACAGTGATGGCTCTAGTTACGGATGCTGATGGGAGTGAAGAAACTGAATTTATCCCGATCATTTAATAAACAGCAATTCATTTGGACTCAAGCTTGAATGTTAAAAATCACGCAGTTGAGTCCCTGTTCTGGACTGTGTCTAAAGTCCTGCTGAGGATGGACTCTCCCTGTCCAGCAATCCTGTTCAGACCTCGCCTTGGGTTTGGCTCTGTGTGCATTATCTTTTCCACTTCCACACAGGAGCCGTACTGCTGGGCTATTGACACCAGAGATGTTTGTTTCTATAAACGGAGCGCATCTTCTTGACTATAGGTTCAGGTTTTCCTCTATTATGGAGTTTTCTTTACACTGGAAAAAATCTGTAGCCCTGGAATTTTACCTTTTAAATTACACAATAAAAAACCACAAAGCCCCAGCCTTTCACAGTCAGTTGAGTCAATGAAAGTCACCCACTGGGTCCTGCTCACGTTCACATTGTGGGGCTGAATTTGCCCATGGAGGTGGCTATATCCAAATGTGTGTGTGCTAAAGCGCTAATAGCAATCTGGGCACTCTTTAACCTGAAAGAGGTGATCATTGGTGCTGCTGAAATTCCCTCTTTGCAACAGGCTGTGTCTCCCCTCAAGCCCTGTTGAGTGTTCCAAGTCAACCCCTGGAGTTAGGAAGTTTAATTTGCAATAAATCTGCATTAGAGTACAAGTAAATCTGGTTCAGTGGCTATAAAAATTAATTCCTTATCCTAAACATTATTATATAGCTTTCAAAATGAATTGACTGTGGTTGGTAGCCTACTATGTGCTGTTATTGGTAATTAGTGTAACAAAATAGCATTGCTGTAATATTTCCTGTCTACCCCTCCCCCAGTTGGGAGCTATTTCCTATTAGAGAATCAGAATTGCAAATGCCTGTGTGCAAGCCGCTCTCGTTGGTTTCTGGATGTATTCTGCGTGTGTTGGAAGTCAATCTGTTCCTCTCTCTGTGTTGGCCTGTGGTTTTCTAGGAGCATTTGCTTCTGAAAAAGCTTTGGTGTGGCACAGGGCACCATTAGAGCCTGATGCTGGAGGGTGCTGGTGGCTGCCTGGTGGTGCCCAATGTACTTGGATCTCCTCTGAGCTGTTCAGGTTGCTTACCATCTCCCAGGCCCTTGTGCCGGGGCTTGCAGGCAACATGCGTATCAATACCTTTGCTGTGTTCATCCAGCTCAGCTCGTCCTAGATGACATGGTGGATCTGGCTATGAAGGTGCTGGAGTTGGGCAGCTCTGAGTCTGCCAAGAGGTGGAGGGAAGCAGGGGCTCCCTTTTCTGAAGCAAACAGTGAATGAAGAACAAGGCTGGGGCAGCAATTGCTGGGCCAAAGGGGCACACAGCGGAAAGATGCACACACGGAAGGCTGAAAGAACCTGAATATCTCTCCTATGATTTTGCCACTGGATGAAACAAGTTTTCACATCTTACTCTGTTGGCTTGACTAAGCAACCTGAATTGGATTAAAAGGGGGATGGAAATAGAGGAGCAGCAACTCAAAGGTTAGGATATACATTTCTACTTCTTGTGTGATAGATGGACACTGTTGGGCAGCTTTGCTCCACAGCCCTGTTCTCATCTTGTCCAACGCCATTCTGCATCGGGCTGTTCCGCCTGGCCAATAGTTATCAAACCCTGGTGCCCACCTCAAGTGTCTTGGCATAACCTCTCAGGAACACCCATACTAAACAATGCTGACCAAAACATACAACTGGCATTTATTTGTGGAGTTCCCCATTGGATTATTTTCTCATCATCGTAAGTCTTTTTTTCCCTCTCCCAAATCTGCAGCCTTGAACATCGCCTTTTGAAATATTCCTTTGCAGCCATGAAGGTTAGAAACCTGCTTCATAGGGAATGAAAGCTCAGATTTTCTCCTGCAACTTTCTGACTCTGGGATCTGGGGCTTGTATATGAACTACCCAATTGAAAACTTAACAGCTCTGTAATAAGAACCTGGGAGCAGAGAAATTGGAAGCTGGGGGGAGCCTGATGTTTTTTCCATGCTGTCCCCATCATGGAGCTATTTCTTGAGTTTTGATGACATGACAGCTTCGGAAGTCTGGATGTATGCCCTGGACTCAGTCAGCCAAGGTATCACAGAGCTGAAAAATGCAGAAAATAAGCAGTAAAGGTGGGTGGGAGAGATCTTTGCCACCCTGGAAAACATTCAGGATTCAGGTACAGGAGTAATAATAATATCAGTACCATTCTTGGCCCAGATGAGGATGGTAAACCCTAATTCCAGCAAGTTACAAAGTGAACAGGCTGTGCCAGCTGAAACCTTTGACTAGGGTTTGGTCACTGAGCCTTGGGTTTTGTGTTTCAGCTGGAGCTGGACAAATGCTATTAGCTTAAGCTTGAGGATACAAATTCACTCCAAGCTGGGGGAGGAAAATAAAACTGTGTGTTGGAAGGTGATATAATCGTGACTTTCTCCAACTATTTTCTTTTCCTTAGGTCAGATATTGAAATGATTTAAATCAGGATTTTGCTGGGAACGAACTGATGTATTTTCATCCAATGTAAAACCCCACGCAGATACCAGCAAGGCTACTGCTGTACTTTGAATCCTCTGTCCCCATCACTCCTGTAGGACAGGAGCAGTGCTTTGGGTGCTGTTGGCACTGGCCAGGAAAATGGGGATATTTTCTCCTTTTTTAGTTTCCTTATGGGAAAGTCTGTATCTCAGGAGTTTGTCTGGAATTAAGTGTTTTTAAGCCCTTTGACCAATTCCTTCTCTCTTCTTGCTTTGGGGAAAAAGAATAGTGGGTTTTCTGTGATTCCACCCACATCTTTCTAACTGGAAGTTTATTTTGTTGCACTGATCACTCAACTCTTTCAAAGCCCCATCAAAGTAATTTCAGCTTCGTTCCTGGTGCCAGACAGGTATTTCTGTACCTTTTTATGAACTGTGTAACTCTGGAGGAGAAACATTAAGAAAAGAAGACCTGTAGTAAATCACTATGGTGAATGAGCGCTGGGCAGAAATCAGATCTCCTGTTTGCATGAAAAACTCAAATGAAACCAGTCTCAAAGTTAGGAAAAAAAAAAAATCTGAAAAAAAAAAATTGGGTCAAATTAAATATTTAATTTCAATAAAATCAAAGTTTTTCAAACATAATTTCAATAAAATCAAAGTATTTTGAAAGTATTTCTTTGGTTAATATTTTATGAGACCAGCCTAAAATTAAACATAAAGTTTTTTCTCAGTGGGGAAAAAACAGAGGTTATTTTTGTGTTTTTTTAAAGAAAAAAGTCCATATGATGAAAGTACCTTTTTTTCCCCTTAGAATAAATTTTTTCTCATACTGAGAATCTGTTTATGATGTTGTGTCGCAGCAGCCGGTTCAGAGAGATGGTGCCTCTCTGGGTACCGGATCTCGTGATGCTCCAGGGATATGGATGTGCTCTTGCTGTTGCAGGGTAGTTTGCAGAAATCAGTCTTTAGTGTTATCTTTTCTATTTCTTGCATGGACTTGCTGTAACAGATTTGGGTGGACAGGTAAAATAGTGATGTGATGGTCACTGTGACTTCTCCTAGCACCTATGTGAAGGGCCTGTGGCTCTACTTGGCTCTTTGAGGTTTTCATTTCTTGCTTTGATGGTTGAGTGCAACCTGTTTGAGGAAGAGTGACACACGTGGCAAAACCCCCTTCAAATTTGTCTAATCTTCAACTGTAGAAGTGTTTTTCTTTATTCTCTTTGTGCACACATAGAAAGAGAGACTTCTTATGAATTCCAAAACACAATATGGCAAGTTTGGGCCGTAACATTAGTATTTGTGTATGCTTTCAAGGGAAAACTCTACTGCCTGGCCTGAGTTTATATATGCATAGATTTTTTTGCTTGAATACTTAAAACCAAGGAGATTGTGCTTTATTGCCATTATTCTGTAGACTGCTTCCTAAAATCACGTTCATTTGCAGCACAATTCTTGCTCTCTTGTCTAGACTTTCCCTGTGGCAACTAAAAGGCTTAGCTTTTTCTGAGTAATAATAATGGGGCAATGTAATGAAAATGCAGGACAAACACAATGCAGATCAATTCTCTTTAATGTGGGTCATTTATGCATGTGCTTGTCTGGTGGTATTTGTCCTCTGATGTTTGGCAAATGTGCTATTTAGCTGTTTTCTTTGACCCTAAATCACTTTGTCTGCAGCAAGCTTCCACTCCTGCTAGGAGGCAAAGCAGCTACACTTAACCTTTTGTTTTCTACAGCGGATTTCTGACAACATAAATAGTTTGCTGCTCACTGTCAAGATTGTTGCACTGGCAGGAATAATCCTGTCTCTATCAGTTATGCATTCTGAGGCTTTTCTCACTGTTTTCCTCTGCTAGTTACTAAAGTAGGTGCAGATCTCGTTGACAGGAGTCTATGCAACTGCCCTCGTTGCAAAGCTGAGCCTAATGGCAACAGGCACATGTGAACAAGGATTAAAGTGAAGGTCTTGCAAAGCCATGGCTTGGGAGCACTCCAGTGTCTGCTGCAGCTGCACTGGTGCTACCAGCACTGGAAATCTCAGATTTCAATCTGCTAGATTTAACCTCTGTGCCAGTTTAGGCTGCTTTGAATGGGATGCTTCACGTGATGCTGCGTTTGCTCCCCTGTGCCAGGGAGCAAGATGTGTGTGTGTGTGTGTGCTGTGTGCTCCCCTCCGCTAACCAAGGAGGCATGAGCTGCCAAAGGAAGCTTCTCCCAGGTTTTCTTTCTCTGACACAGAGCAGGCTGCTGTTACCTGGGGCAGTTGCAGAGCAGGCAGCAGCACTGCTGGAATGAGGGCAGGAGCTGTGCAAACAATTTACTATCCTGCTGCAAGGATGCTACAACAAGGCCCATAAACAGCCACATAAAGGGAATCTGGGTGGGAGCTGGGAATACCCTGACAAACACAATTCTCCCTTAATTTAATAGAACGGTCCATTCAGCAGAGAATATATTGTAAAGCTCTCTCAGGTTGGATGGCCTCCTATTGTGTCTGGCCTTTGAAGTGCTGATTAGCTGGGCTGGGAACACGCTGATAAAAAGTTAATTTCTATTTGCTGTTGCTTTGTAATTGGATGAACACGAAAGCAATTAAATATTAAAACATACAAACAAATAACGAAGTCACTGTAATTAGCCAAAGTTTGATCACTGTCATATTTATTTAGGAGGAGATGATACGTCTCAGCAGGTGACATTTTAAATACCCTTGGCTGCTTTGGTGTTGTCTTCAGAGAATGCTGAATAATGTACGGAGGATTTAATTAAACCCCATTGTAAATCAGCTGTGATGACAGGGAAGTGACAGCCACATGTTGAAAAGAGAATTAGGCTGCAGCAAGAGAGATTAATTAACTATTTTCTACGGGGTTCAACCTAAGCATGGGCAGGGAGTTTGTCCGAGGAGGAGAACTTGGTTTCTAAGTTGTTTCACTTGAGGTTGCAGCTTGGTGTGTAGAAGGATGCTCTGCACCTGGAAATACTGCAGCCCCTTAAGGGGTGGCTGTGATTGTTCATATAAATGAGAGAGGGAAACTGAGGCACTTTGTGCTGCAGCCTGCACCAGTAGGTGCTGCTGGTGGCTCTTCCCTCCCAGCACCTTTGCAGCCTCTGGGCAGGACAGTCCCCCTGGCTTGTTGGTACAGAAAAGATCTTTCACCTCAGTAAGTCAGCCCCAGGACTCCTGAAAAGCTGCTTTGAACCTTGAAGCAGGAGGGGAAGGGAAGGTTCTGGATATTTGCTCAGCTTTGGCTGCATTAGGAAGCCCCAAAGTCTGTTAGGCAGTTATCCAAGCTCCCTGGTTGAGCCTTTTGCAGGATGTGCTTTCTTCAGGTCCATTGGTCACTGGCCAAAGCAAGTGAGCGTCAATGTGTTAGTAATGACAAGAAATAAACTCAACCAAACCGGTGGGTGTTGCCTGAATCCAATTTGGTGAGTTTTATGTTAATGGAGAAAGTAGTGTGAGAGCGAAATGACAGAGCAAAGGGATAAGGGAATGAGAGGAATAGAAATGTCAAGGGGAGGGTAAGGGTCAGGGTGTGTGGTTAATCAGCAGCATTCACATTTGAAGATTATCAAGCCTGATGGGTAATACTCTTAACTAATTTGGGCATTTCTAAAGCACTGTTGCCTTCTGTGAACATGGGCTGTAGGAAGAGGAGGTGGTTCAGCTCTTGTGCAAGGCAAGATCTGATTGCTGGCCAGGCCTGGAAAAGCATTTTATCCGGGGCAGCTACAAGGAGCTTACCAGAAATGGACTTAGCACTGGTTGCCACCTAGAAGAAGGTATAGACCACACCAGGCTTTTTCTCTTCTTGTACTGAGAGACTAATTCCAGTGTTATGAGAGATGTATTCCCTTCTGCCAGCGAGGGACAGACATAGGAGGAAGTCAAGCTGAAGAACCTTAGTAAATTAGATGGAAACCCCCCAGAACCCATGCTGGGTTTGTAGGGGTTTGTGTTGAAGAGCCTTGCAGACCTTAACTGTGAGATAGAAGTTAAAGAAAGAAATGGGCTGGGCAGTGGGGCTAAAGGGGACTCAAGAAGAGAGCCTTGCAAGGGGAACATGAGCCCCATGATGGGATTTATGGAATGCTGCTGTGCTTTGGGAATGCACAGGGTAATTTGGTCTCCTATTGAACTATCCCATGCATCTCCTCTGGCAGGGCCATCACTGATCACCAGGGACCCGGGGCGAGGATGAGCCTTGGTGTGTTGGTGTGGACAGCTCAGCGCAGAAGAGGCAGTGGTCCTTCTTGCACAGGTAAGATGCTGCCTCACCTGGGATCATAGCATGCGGATGAAGCTTTAGCTGCTGGAGGTGATGATTTGCACTTGTGACTTTGCATTTCAAAGCCTCGTTTTTCCCCTCTCTTAGCAATGAAAACTGGGAGTAATTGTACACATAGCAGGAAAAAAATTCATTTTATTCCCAGAGGTGTAAATTAATTGATTCAGCCCAGGAAAAAGACCTGGGCACTTTTACAACCAGCTCCCTGAAGGCATCTCCTCGCTGTACAGGTCTGATCAAAAATGCAAATAGGATATTAGGAGGAGTAAGGGATGGGAAAGGATGGAGAGTAATAGGGAAATACAGTGTTGTAACAGTGCAAACGAGTACTGCTTCCTTCTCTGAATACAACACAAAAACATGATTTCTGTTCCCCAAACAGTCTTGCAATTCTGCTGGGTGTGCAGGGCAGAATGAAAATAGCGATGGGGAGATGGAAAACCCTTTTGTCAGGGCAGAGTGACTGGCTGGACGTGCAGAGCACTGGGCTGACATGATGCTGAGCCCCAGAGCAGGGAATGGAAGCCCTGCCTCTACTAAAAAAGGCTGTGGTGGTGTGAAGCAGCTCACTTGGAGCTCCATGCTCATGGGCAGACACTGGCTGGGAGCTCATCCTTTCCTCAATGGCTGTGGAGTCTACAGTCTGACATCAGGGCTGTGTGGGAAGCAATCGTTGTCAAGAAGGGGTTTGTCCTTCCCCCTGTCCTCATCCCTGACTTGCTGGCTGTGGTTTGGGTCTCTTCAGCCTCTTCTCAAACTTCAGGGAGAGCTGCTGTGACAAACAAACCACCCTGGTGCATGTCCTGGCACTGCCCTCTTGGGCTGGGGTTGGTGTAGCTGCTCCTGTGGGCTGGGTTGCGCTGCCTGATGGATTTGGACATGGAGAGCACATTTTCCTCTGTATTACTTAGGCAGGCAATACGGATGAGGCTTTTTCTGTCTCCCACAGTGCTGGATTTATGGGCTCTTCTAAATCAACAGCAGCTACTGTTCATTGATGGCAAGACTCGTTCTCTCCTTCTTTGGCCTGTTTTTGCTATGATTTTCGGCCTTCTAATGTAAGCCTTCAGCTTACCGGAGGTGTGTGAGGAGGTGTTTTGTGGTGGGTTGTATTACGAGGAAGAGATGGTCTTTGGGATGATCCATAGTAAGTATGCAATCTTGGTTGCCCCAGATTGAAATGGTTATTTAGGTGATCCTTGCAATCCAGGGTGAGAGACAACCATCTCTGAGCAGGGGCTTTTGGGGGCCTGTGTCCCTTTGTATCTACTGAGGCATGCCTGCAGCAGACTCACTAGATAAGATGCAGAGAAACTTCATCTCAGATGAACCCCACTGCTGCTGGGTTCCCAGCTGCTGCAGCAGATGGGACTGGAAAAGCTGTGGGCTCATAGCTGAATGTGAAGGCTGTCAGAGCAGTGTCCTGAACACTGAAAGCTTCGATCTGCAAAGCTCTAAGAAATGAGTCCTTTTTGCATCTCAAATTGAGCTCCCAACCACTCAGTACCCTCCTGGTGTCAATTTGGCTGTGCCTCAGTTCCTCATCTCTACAGGAAGAATTCCACCTTTCCTCGCAGGGCTGCTCTAAGGCAAATTAATGTTTGCAAACCACTCGGATACTATGATAATAAATGCTGTGAAAGCCCAGGAGAAAATTAATAGCTCATTATTTAGACCAAGACTTCAATCGTGTGCCATACCCCGGACACAGGGCTCCATACTGAATGATGAGGATAAAGAAAAATATTGAATAGCTGCTCATTAAGAGAGCACCATCCATCTGGTGTATGAAAGGGAGCTTTTTCCTGCGGAAAAAAAAGTGTTCCATGATCATGTTATTACAACGTGTGTTGTAATGCATCTATACAAGGGGACTGGGCTTTGGTTATCTGTGCAAGCTGGATTCTGGCATTTTTCAAGTGCTTGACTGCAACCTGACTGCTCTTTTAACACTGGGGTTGGCTTTAATATATAGCAAAGAGATAAAAATGCCAGTAGATGGCACTCAAGAATATGGAGCATCACTGCCGGGTGTGTGAGACCAATAAACGTGTTGTTGTGTACCACAAATGGCTTCCTCTGTGCAGCTTTTTATATCAGCATGTTTTTCCTACCTTCTTCTGGCTTGGAGGTTTGGTGCACAGAGCAAAGGGGAAACAAGCGCATGAAGCAGCAGGGGTGGCGAGGTGCTCTGCGCACTCTGATCTCAATATTGTTTCTACCTTTTGGGTTTAAATTACTTACCCAGTCTCGAAATCCTGAGCTGTGCTCTCCTCAGCTGACCTTTTTTTTTATGCTTTGCTTACAGCTTGCCTGTAAAATGAGATGAGAACTTAATTTGAAAGCTGAAGTTAATTGACCTAAATAAACTAAGAGCCTTCTGCTGGCTTTATGGTCAAAAAACCCTGCATAACCCTAGCTCTCCCCCTTAAACATATCGCAGAGCAGAATGGTTTTCCTGGTGCATCTTCAAGCTGCTGCTGTTTACTGACAGTTAGTTGTGGCGTAGTATTGTCTAGAGAGAAAAGCTGTTGTGCTCAGCTCTGATGCGCAGGAATGGGAAGGCAGCACCAATCTGGAGTGGCTCGCTTTGAGTAGGAAAGATTGACCAGGGTAGTGAACCAGGAAAGGGTCTGGCTGCAGAGTACCTGGGCTATGTAGAAAACAAGTCCTAAGCTGCAGGAAAGTCTCTCCGTGTCTGCTTTGATGCCACAGAGCAGCTTGCAGCCAGATTTCCTCGTTCAATGTGTGGTGTTACGGGATTGACAAAGGCAATTTTGAGCCAGGCTGTCGTCTGGAGGATGAGCCTGGCATTTAAGGTCTGTGATAACCTTTCTGATCTGTGATACCATCTCCCTGCTGGGACTACAACCTCAGGCTGCCACCTCCTCTACTCTCCCAGCCACAGCTACCACCCAGCTCTCCCACTCTGTCTCACCAGCTTGCTGTCTGAGCTCTGCTCAGAGAACATCAGTCCTGGTATGACTACACAGCTCTACCTGGGGCAAGCAGATGCTCTTGTGCCAGTTTAGCTTGATTCAGTACTACCTGAAATAGCTGAAACCAGAACAAGGAGTACTTATGTCCATAGCTGTATCAGTGCAGGGATTTAAATGCTTTCTGGCTTCATTCATGTCATTTTTCCTATCCAAGCAAGTTGCTGGGCTAGGCTGAAGGATGCTCTTCTGGGAACTGCAGAAGAGAGGATGAAAAGATAAAGGGCACAGTGTAACCCTTCAGCTCAGCTCCTCAGAAAGCATTGGCTGTGGAGCTCTGAGCACTGGATAAAGATGGGAGACCTTGGTTTCACCTCTCAGTCTGCTGGAAACCCATTGTATGAGCTTGGTCAAACGGGAGTTAGCCATTGCCCTTCTCTATGCTCCAGTTCTCTTCTTGTGAAATAGTTTTGACAATAGCCTGTTTCCTTGTGAAGCTATTGCAGCTCTGTGAATGAAATGTCCCCTTTTTACATATTCTTCAGGTGATATACTTGGGGCTGGGAGGAATTTGGAATGAGACAGTAAAATGACATCATGGGTTTAGATTGAAAACACAGACATGTTTGGGTCCGGCACTCCAAAACCGTGTGTTTTCAGCTAAACCTCCCGTCTTTAGGGGATGTGCCAGGACAGGGGAGGGAGGAGGCAGCTGCTGGGGCCCTCCCCGCAGCTGTGGCAGTGGGAGCCCTCTTGTGGCACACACTGGATGTGCCTGAGATGTTGGGAATGTTGGCTTGGATGTCGAGTCGGGATGGAGAATCCGGTTAACAAAAGAAGTAACCTAGAGAGAGAGAGAGAGATGTGGGTCCAGGAATAACGAGTTCAGAGGTGAGTTCTATTTCAAAAGCCCTCGTTCAATGCAAGGCAATAACAGCAGCTGATGTTGCTTCATCTGGGGGAAGTCACATACTATTGAAGAACTGCCAATGCACCTCTAAGCTAGGTGGAAGAAGAGCATTGTAGAGTACCCTGAGCTTGAAGGGACCGACACAGGTCAACCCAAAAGTTAAACCATGTATCTAAGAGCACTGTACAAGTTCTGCTTGAAAACTAACAGGCTTGGGGCCATGAGCACTTCCTGGGAGTCTTGCTTCAGAGTTTAACCACCCTCTCAGTGAAGAGCTTTTTCATCATAGCCAATATGAACTTCCCCTGACACAGCTTTAAACCATTCCCTTGCATTGTATCGCCAGAGGTAAAGATCAGCATCTCCAGCTCCACCCTCCCCCATGATGAAGTTGCGGACAGCAGTAAGGTCACTCCTCAGTCTGCTCTTCTCCAGGCTGAACAAACCAAGTATCCTCAGCTGCTCCTCATAAATCACATCCTCTAGTCCTTTTGCCATCTTTGTGTCCCTCCTTTGGGCATATTCTAATAATTGCATATCCTTTTTATCTTGTAGAGCCCAAAACTGCACACAGCAGGTGAAGCCACACCAAGGCTGAGTATAATGGGATAATAATGTCTTTGGCTGGTTAGTTATACTGTGCTTAATGCACCCCAGGCTGTGGTTGGCCATTTTTGCTGCCAAGGCACATTGTTGACTCGTATTGAGCTTCCCATCAAGCAAACCCCACTAGTCCCTTTCTGCAGGGCTGCACTCCGGCCTCTTGTCTCTCAATCTATCTATACATCCAGGTTACACAGCCCCACGTGCAGAATCTGGCACTTGTTCTTGTTAAATTCCCCACAACTGGTGATTACCCAGAGCTCTAATGTGTCGAGGCCTCTCTGTAAAGGCCTCTCTAGCCTTGAGGGGAGCAGTTGTTCTTCCTAATTTATTATTGTTGTCAAGCTCACTTAGTGTGTGTTCAACTCCTGTGTTCAGGTTATTGATAAAAGCACGGAAGAGCTTTGGAGAAGGACACTATTGACTGGCCACCAGCCAGATGTTGCACCATTTACTGCAGCTCTTTGAACCTGACCTTCAGCTGGTTGTGTTGTGTACATGTCTAACTGTATGTTCAATATCTTGTCCAGAAGCTTACTGTGAGGCACAGTATCAGAACCCTTGCTAAAATCCACAAAAACCCACAGCCACTACTTTCCCTTTGTCCATTAAGTGGCTAATTTTGTTATGGAAGGATATTAAGGTAGTATAAAGCATGACTATCCCTTCATGAGTAGATGTTAGCTTTGTCCAATGACTGCATTGTCTTTCAAGCGTTTTTCAGTATCTCCTAGAATAATCTCCATAATATCAGAGGCACCAAAACGACACTGACAGGCCTATCATTACCAGGGTTGTCTTTCTTGTCCTTCTTGAAAACTGGAATAACATTTCCTAGCTTCCAGTTGACTGTGACCTCCCCAGGCTCCCAGGACCACTGATAGATAACTATGAAAGGTCTCACAATAACATCAGCCAACTCTATCAGTAACCTGGAAGGAGTCTCATTAGGCCCCATCATATTATGTTATACTTTGCAGTATAACTAGTTAGTTGCAGTAGCTAATCCTGTACAAGTTTAAAGTCAAATGAGACTTTATTGCTCCCCCAGTCATGACCCT
Source organism: Neopsephotus bourkii (assembly GCF_033783945.1). NCBI lineage: Eukaryota > Metazoa > Chordata > Aves > Psittaciformes > Psittacidae > Neopsephotus > Neopsephotus bourkii. The sequence goes on from NW_026902223.1 coordinate 8,927,235, forward strand.
CCAACCTGGGGCTCCAGGCACTCCAGGGTGCACCACTGCTGTTAAAGATAGAGGTGAGGAAGGTATTAAATATCTCTGCTTTATTTTCATCCCTATTTGTGAGGCGACCAAGCCCATACAGTGATGGACCAACAGCTGGGGCTTGGAGAGAATGCAAGCACAGAGCCTTGGTGTGAAAGGGGTTGCATTAAACTAACCTGTGAGAGAGGTCACCTCGAACCTGCTCAAAAAGCTGGGCCAGGACTGGAACCTGTTGCTGCAGGGAGATGTTCCTGCAATGGTAATTGAAATAACTACAGCCCAGTGCAACAGAGGGGAAATCGCTGGCCGGGGAACGTCGCATGAGCTGGCAGCAGAAAACAGATGTTCCCCACTACATTTACTCTCTAAATGAAAGTACAACAGATGCAAAAGAGCATTAAAATGGTAGCAAGGCTGTAAATACAGCTTCTAATTACCACACCAGGTAATGTCAATCGCAACAATCCAGATTTCTGCCACGATGCTCTGCAAGCAGGTGGGATGTATAAAGTCTTTTAAACGATGGATTTGCTGGGGGTTTTTTCCTCCCCCCTTTTATGCAACATACATAAGCTCGCTCACTTAGGGCAGCAGAGGAGAGTGTCACAGCCTTTCTGCCTGATGTATCTTTGGTACACGATGCTGAGAATAACCAACGAGATGAGAACAGAGTGTCAAATGCAGAGATTTGGGGATGGGGAGAGGTGGGTGGAGGAAGCTGCCTAGTACGGGAATAGTGTGAGCAGGAAGGGAAAGGAAGGAGCAGAAATGAAAAGCTACAAGAGACAGCGTGAGTGACAGGGAGAGAAAATAGCACAGAGCAGGGTGGCCCCAGCTGACTTCTTGGAAGGTACAGTGTTTGCTGTGGAGAGGAGAGATTTGGGATCCTCCTGGCTCTGGTAATGCCTTAGTGGTGGTATATAGAGGGTAATGGATGGAAACACTCCCCTGATTCTCTGCTGACCACTCTGTTCACAAGTCTGATCAGGGGTTTATAACCCTGCCAGCTGCAGAGGCAGCTCAGATCTTACACGTTAACATCACTGACACTTTCCCCTGCAGCTTCTGGGGCCCCCCTATCCAATTTGGGACATACAAGTCTGAAGGAGGTTGGTTTGCACTTCATTCCTTTCTTCTAAGACAGGAAAGACTCTCTTTTCAGAGGTGATTTGGTTTTTGGAGCGGGTGGGAAGACATGTGGTGTCAGGATGGTGTCATTTTTAAGGTGGAAAGGCCTTTTCAGAGGTTGTTGCAGCTCTTCCTGAAGGTGGAAGACTGCGACTGCCCAGGTCCTTGTGTGCCATAGCTCTTCCATATTGCACCTCAGGCATGGAGCTAACGTAAGACATAACTTGGTGTGGAATATGAGCAAGGCCATGGGACACCCTGGAAAGGATGTGCACATTAGCACAAGCACACCAGTGCCTACCCTAACAGCCTGCCTGGACTGAGTGATCACTCTTCTACTAGAGCTGATCAGTGATTCCTGAATTGCTTTAGCAGGTTGGGCGTGTTTCATGGATTAATATGGAGATATTTAGAGCCTGAATATATCATGGAAGAGAGAGAGAAAAGCATTTTCTTCTCTTCTTTCCTGTAAGCACTTTTCCAGCTTTGTTGCTCTATCTGCTGTTGAAGGCTGCTGGGAATAACGTGTAGGCACTGAAGTGAGAACCTTCAGGATAGTCATATATTACACACAAGCGTGAAGATCAGTGCCTGCCCAGAGTTTATCCCAGATGTTGCTGTGTATTACAGGTACTTCTGAAGCTGATGCTCAGCTTCTCTTCATGCTCCAAAGCTCACTTGACCACAAACCTGCATGCAGCCCTAGAGAGGCAGAAAGAGCCGACTGGACCCTTGGGATATGCAGGGGGGAAGAATTGCCTTTGGGCTGCCTGGGGAGGGCAGGGGATACCCAGGTTGTACCTGGCTGGGGCACAGCACAGGACCCATGGTGCTGCTGCAGCCCTGCATGGCCCCAGGGGGCCCAGTGAGGAGCAGGGATGCGTTTGCCGCACACACGTATGGTGAGAGCTGTAGCACAGTCACAGACCAGAAAATCCCCTTCTCTCCTCCCAATCAAATTAGGAGGAGAGAGCAGCAGAAAGTGCATTAACTAATCAAACTGTGATTTCAAATTGATTATTGCAAATTGCCAACCATAACAATTCTCCTAATGGCAGTGATTTAAAAATAAAAAATAACAAAACCAAGAGCCTCCATTAGGCGCTGTGCTAACACCTCCTTGCTGGGCGAGGGCTGTCTGTACATCACAGCCCTTGCACAGGGCTCTCTCTGTGGCTCAGAGCCCTGGATTAGCCCCTCAGCCGAGTGGTGTGGGAGCAGACGCTTGGCTTTCTGCTGGTTCTGCCCCTGTCCACCATCACCTGGCATGGGGATGCTGGTGGCAGCCTTGCTGTGGGAGCGCTGCCTTGCTGATGGCAGGCATTCCTGGAGCCTGGATGTGGGCAGCAGCCCTGTGCACCTTCCCAGCAGTTTCCCTGGCAACCAAGTCATCCTGCCAGCAGCCTGCCATGTCAGGAATAAAACAAGATGACACTGCAGCTCCTCAACACAAAAAACCAAACCACAGAAACCCCACCACAACCTGCCTCCTCCTCCCCCCCACCCCAAACTGTTGGCTCCTTCCCTCCCAGCTCCCACCCTGTGTTTTTGCAGGCTGTCCTGGAATGCCCTTGTGCAGGGAGGAGCACAAAGCACTGTACTTAGAATCATAGAACCATAGAATAGTTAGGGTTGGAAAGGACCTTAAGATCATCCAGTTCCAACCCCCCTGCCATGGGCAGGGGCACCTCACACTAAACCATGCCACCCAAGGCTCTGTCCAACCTGGCCTTGAACACTGCCAGGGATGGAGCATTCACAACCTCCCTGGGCAACCCATTCCAGTGCCTCAGCACCCTCACAGGAAAGGATTTCCTCCTTTATCCAATCTAAGCTTCCCCTGTTTAAGTTTTAACCCATTACCCCTTGTCCTGTCACTACAGTACTTCAGAGACTGTCCGTCCGTTCAGGCAGATGCTGAAGTGATGGGAAATTGGAAAATGCGTGAGCTGCATGGTCCTGCCTGGATCTTGGTCAGGTTTGTCCATGTTTTCTCCCCAGACAGCTGAATGGTTTGCTCAGCTGTGGGTGTTGGAAACGCTATGGGACCAGGAGTCTGAAGGCACCTGAGCTGTCTCAGATTCCAATCCAGCACAGATAACAGCAGCAGCAGTGTTCCCCCAGTGCCACAAACATGGCATAAATGTCCATCAGGTTTTGGGCTTCCCACTGTTCTCTTGTCATGGCCATTCTCATGGGGCCTTTGTGGTGCCTTCAATGGACCTGAGTCCTTGTCATGAAAGGGCTTCAATGGAAGCTGGTTCAGAGATGGAGAGTAAGCTGGCTGTGTGTTTTACATGGAGTTTTACATGGTCTTGTGTTGTGGTGGCAAGATTAGGAGCACCTACCTAGAAGATGGGTACATGTATTAGTGGTTTTTGTGGAATTAACCCTGCAACGTAAAGACAAGGCAGGAGTATTTTTTGGATCCATATGATGGGTCATCAGGAGGACTTCTCCTGGGCACAAGTGAACATGGAGAAATCTTAGCAAGTGGGATAGAGAGATCTATAGTGGAATCTGTTGCTCCTAATAACACCTTCAGGGCTGGATGCGTGTATGGGCACTTGTAGAGGTGCTTTATACAGTACCTCTACAAGCACCTCTAAACCAACTAGTACTGGGGAGTCTTTATTTCTCAGGTCATAGTGTTAGTTTTTGTCCTTCTTTTTGTCTGTTAATACAAAACATCTGTCTGCAGGTCTTTCAGTCTGATGGCTTTGTCCAGACCTATCTTCTTTTATGAACTGTTTGAACAATACATGCAGATTTTACAAGGTATCATGCTTGTAGCCCTAGCTCCCTAGTGAAGCAAGACAAGGCTTCCCTTATGTTATAAACAGCCCATCTCACTACTACTTCATCTCGTATAAAACCTAACTCCTGATTGTTGTGTTTCCTCCAAGGCGGCTTGCCTCCCAAACTTAAGAGTTAGACTTGCAAGAGTCAAACCTCATAGAATCTCCTTTCCATTAAAGGTATAGAGTGAAACTAGAGATTTACTCAGTTGCACATGTTGAGTAAACCATGTGTTTGTCAAACATGTTTGTCAGATTTGTTTCTCTGTGTAAAGCGGTTTTGCTTTGATACTTGCTTCTTCCAGTGTGTACATCAAATTCACTCAACTGGTAGTCGTGTTTGGGAGCAGAGGTTCTAGTTTCACTTGCTACTGATGCCTCCATTTGTATCTAATCAGCGTTATTAGTCCAGGAGCTCATAATCATGAGAACTTGCGTCCGTGTTGCCTGATACTTATACTAACCCATTGGGGTTGAATATAATCGCCTTCTCTTTTGATTACCATAAACATTTGATAACCTAGCTGTTTCCAGCAGTTGGAGAGGTCTTATCACTGTTCTCAAGGGAGTTTGTTTCTCTGGCTCAGGGACACCTATCTAATGACAAGAAGATAATTTCTATGGAAAGGCTTATCCTGTTTGTACAGGACAAGTCTTGGGACTATAGAGTTACCAGGTAGGCACAATTGTTTGTCTCTCTGCAAGCAAAATATTTCTAAGGTGGCTAAATCATTGCTGCTGTTCTGTCTGCTTATGTTGAGGAGCACTTGAGCTCCATCCTCCCCTTCCCTTGGGTCCATTAATGTTCATAGAGGCCTGGAGATTCCCCTGTCTTGTCCTCCTCAACCTGAAAGGGAGAATGGCATCTCTCAGAGGAAGTCAAATGAACTGGTTGTCCAATCTGCTTCTAGTCATAAATGCCCACCTTCTAATTCTTACTTTGGAAAGACCAGATGATTCTTCCAGTCATGTCCCACCAAATGCCATCACTTGCTCATCACATGGCTCATGAACTATACCCTGCTCTCTGTCTGGGGCTCACGCACGCTGCCTCCTCAAGCTCTTTACCCTTGTAAGTGAAAAAGCAAGAGAGCAGAGCCATGGGAAGCAGTCACTCCTGGCAGAATGGTTAACAGGTTCAGCACAAGGTTTTCATTTTCCTTGTATTCTTTTTCTTCTATGGCTCTGGAAAGAAGAGGGACAATGAAGGAAAAGAGAAAAGATTTGATGGAAAAGCTGAAATAATAAATACAAACTCTTTTGAATGAGTGGGGAAGTAGGGGAAGTGCAGAAGATATTTAGGAAAAATTCAAATAATAATTCAAAATAATCAAATAAAAATTCAAAATAATGTTTTAATCTGAATATAGAAAACAGACATGTTTGTGTGCTGCTTTTTCTGTTTTTCTAGTAGCTCCATTAAAACCTCAATAATATAGAGGAGTCTATTAAAGGTTTCAAGATGAAACCAAGTTTGGTCATTATCACTAAATGGCTCTTTGGTGGGCTGTATAAAAAGAGTCAATGGTCTCACTGTGGTTCTTAGTGGAAACATGCTCAAACTGCAAACCCATGATTTCTGCTGGCCTTACATCAGCACTAACAGATGCTGCAGGGAATGAGAACACGTTTCTGGCTCTTCTGCTGGCCTGTGCTAACACCCTGTTTCCAGGATTAGTCCTGCCCCAGGCATGGAGGAGGCAGCAGCTCTGGGGTCCATTCTTGGGGCAATTCTTCCAGTTTTAGCTCTGGAGATCCTCAGGGGAATCTGCACCATGGCTGCTCTTGCTGCTCCTGCAGAGCTCTCGTAGGAGTTGGAGCCCAGCAGCTTTCATCTGCACTTCAGTCAGGCTATTACTATATATATTATTTAAACGTGTACATCTCTTCCATGAATACAGACAGGCTGATGAGTACTGCATTTCTAGGCATTCTTTTGTCTCTCATGCCTTTGTTAGGACTCTCTCACTTGAGAAGTACTTCAAGTGCTAACCCTTCCCTTCGAGGACTCGCACATGGTGTTGGGGGGACGTTATAGCAAAGCCTTGGTGAGCCTTAGGTGCGCTCAACAGCAGCATGTTGCAAAGCTCATTTGTCTTTCTACCGATTGAGGAGACCCCAAATGGTTGCAGAGAACTGACTGACCCTTGGAGAGAGATTTTACTGTGCATAAAGACCAGTTCCTGTCTCATTTGGCTTATTAAGAAGGTGGGGGAGCCAAATTGAGACCTGAGAATGAGGCATGCTCTATGGGATAGCAACAAAGCCAACTCTGTCTCTTGGAAGTGAAAAACAGAGGCAGCAAAAGAAGAGATTTGCTGGGATCTGGCAGTTTATACTGTCATTTTCCTTGGTCTATTGCCAAACAGATACAGTCTGTGCTTGGGGAAAACAAGGGGATGAGTCAGTCTTCTCTGCTCAGGTTGTTATAGGCACCTCTTGCAGGCTCCAATTTAGGCTCTGATTAGTAGAACTGAGCTCTCAGTTCCACTGTTTGTCAAAGGACCAGTCTTTGGCCATAGGGTCTGATTATCTTCACACAGTCAAGACAAGTCCAGTTCATTAAAGGCTTAGCAGAATGGGAAATTAGAATCTCCCACAGCCATCCTCTGGGAGAACTGCCCATATTTGAGTCAAAGAAGCAGCCAAAGTCCCCTCTAGAGGTTTTTGCTCCCAAAAGGGATTTGGCATTGGGTCAATACAGAGGAATGTCATGTGTATGTGGCTCATGCTTGTTTTTTTGTGCAAGGGGCACAAGGAGAAGTGTATACGCGAGGGTTGGTTCTGCAGGGCCAGTTGATGGCCCCGCTGTGGCTCTTGGTACCACAGCTCAGCCATCCAGCATCACAGCCAGGTTGGTGTTGTGAGCATCTGGGGCCTCTTGCAGTGCAATGATCCGAAAGCATTCTGATGGGGCAGCTGGCCCTGCTCAGAGCCTCTCTGCAGTGCTGCTGCCCAATGTCCTTTCTTGTAGGATATGTCAAGAAAGGTAAAATCCAGGAGGGATTTTTGTGCAAGCCCATAAACCAGCAGGGCTGGTGAAGAAATGCAAGCTCAGAGCTGAGTCACGTTGCTGTGTTCAAGTCGTGTTGGACACAGGAATTTATTCTTTTGAACTGTCACCCTGATGGACTCAAGAAGGGTGAATGCCCGTGTTTTTGTGGAGGGGGACACTGCCCAGGGCTTGTGCTAACAGCTGTCACTATGTCTTTGGTGGTGTAGCTGATTTTCTTGCTAAGAAGGAAGAGCTATTTATTTTTAATACTGTCCCTGTTCTGTTTTAATGGTAACTAGTTGCTACCAGGTATGACATGGACCTGTCAGGACGTTGGTTGCCTGCACAACCCGAGCCTGTCTGGCAATCCTTACAAAAAGCCCACTGAATACATACCCTTGTATATTTGAGGAGATGAGGACCTCTGTGTTCTCAGTTCCTGCTGGATTCAGTACCAGTGGATATGCTCAGACTACACAGCTTTACATGCCTGCAGAAGTACTGATCCATTGTAAACAAGGGAATCAAACCTGAGGCTTGGTCTGCATGGAAATTTGCCAGACTCTTTCATCTATTGCTCATAAAGTTCTGATGAATACATTGTGATCCAGAGAGCTGCTATTTTCTCTATCATGCAGCAAGTCAATGTAGTGAGAGCAAAGTTCCTGACTGGGCAACCTGCTTAGAAAATGTACCCATTTCTTTTGAGATTAGTGTGCTTCCTCCGAGCTTTTCTTTTATCAGGGATACAATTGTAGTTGCTTGTGGATGGACATAGGAAATTATCTCATACCGTGTGTGATTGGAAAAACAACCCACCCCAGTTGCATTTCTCCGTTCCCCGCAGAGAACTTTATCTTGCAGATTGAATTGCAAATAGCAATTCCAATGGAGTTACAAAAAATAATTTTCTGAGCTTAGTTTCTGCTAAAAAGCAGGTCTGAAAGCAAGGTTTTCTTTTAATTAACTAGGTGGTTTGTAATCAATTCTCCCCTGGCAGGGATGAAAGTGGCTAGTTCAGTGGTCTAATTGTGAAAATACTAGCAGGAAAATGCATCTATAACCAGGCAAATAAATTCTCTTCAAACAAACACTCATGTCCAAAGCTAATCTGAATGCTAAATCCAAAAGATATTAAGTGTGGTTTTTCTTGATGTTTTACTCTTGTTTGGATATTTGTGGTGTTTAACTCTGCAACTACCTGTTTGTTATTTGGCTGAATTAAGCCCTGCTGCCTTCGTTAGCATATACAAGAGCTTAGTAATACAATCAGGCACTAATGCGTTCATTTTCTACTTGACTGCTCATTCATTGAGGTGTTAGTACATAGGAAGAATATGATCAGGGTGACTGTGGGATGAACTAATCAATTCATAATGGATGATCTGAAAATGCAGCTGTCTGAGGGAGATGGCCTCAGCGCGGACTGAACTCAGCAGCAGTGGAGGAGACCCAACAAGGTGGGGTGCTCAGCCCTGAGCTGAGATGCCCCCACCTCATTTCCCCAAAAATCCCTTGGGCAGAGTTTGCCAGGAGGTAGCTCAAAAGCTCATCTAGGGCAGCTTTTTCCACTGCACAGAAACCCAGAGACCTTCGCTGTAGCTGTAGAGATCTTTATTTGCAAGGGCTGAGTGCTGGTAGGGGAGAGCTGCCAGGGTTTCCCCACTGACAACGGCTCCTTTCTGTTTGCTTTTCCTCATCCCAGCCCCTGCCAGGAATGTCATCGGTGGGTTTTTTTCTGGTTCTGAGCCGTTTGCTCTTACTGGTTTTACTCTAACTTCTCTCTTGGGAGTTAATTATTACAGATCTGCGTAACCTTCCTGACTGCAGGTAAGAAAGCTGAGCTGAGGTGCAGACCTGTGGCTGGCGTCCATTTTAAGTCAGGGCTGGCTTCAGGGGTGTGTAAAAAGCAATCAGGTTGCTTCCATCTGTGTGGTGAGAGCAGCGGCAGTGGTTTTGAAAGCCACATTTTCCCTGCACTCGCAAATCTCCACCTGACAATGCTCTCGCAACAGGAACAGAGCGTTGCCCCTTTGTTGCCATTTTCAGTAGAAGACATGGAGACTCGAAAGAGCTAGGCAACTTCCTAAAGGCTACTTGCATGTGTGCTACATCAGAGTAAGGAGTCCCTGCTTTTGTGCCCTGCAGTGACCCTGAATCCTGGCTGCTTCCTATAGGAGCATCCTGCTCTTGCAGGAAGGTTGAAAGCAACCTTTTAGTGCAAGGTTGGACAGATTATTTGCATGCAGATTTTCATCTCTCTGCTTTGCAAACCTTAGATGTCACCTCCATGCTCAGCCTTATTAATACTGCTGGTGCACGTTTTCTTACCCTTGGACTAGGAAATGCTCCTTTCCCTGTCAGCATCTCTTTGGTTCCTACAGACAGAAATGTCATCTGGGTTACTCTTGACTTGAAAGTAGATCTGACAGGAACCGTTTCCCTGCTCGAATCTTGGCATGTCCTGGACTTCTTGGGTACAACCAAGATCAGGACCCCTGTGTTACAGACAACTCCCATTTCCTACAAATAGGAATGCTGCATCCTGAGCTGTTGGTTCAGTCCAAGAGAAGGGATGTGGCAGCTGCCTTTGTTTCAAAACAAAGTAAGTTTCAGTGTGAGAATGGGTCTTCTGATGTCCAGGAGCAGTTCAGTGATACTGTCATGTGGAATGACCCCCACTGGCAGAGATCACTGTGAACAATGGTGAGGTGATCAATATGTCTTTGTGATTAACCCCAAAGTGATGTGCATGTGTACTGTGTGATGAGCACTAAGGTCCACCCTGCCCACCTCCCTATGTGTTATGCCTATAGCAGCATATACATTGCAATCCTGGTTTGCTTTCCTACAGGAATGGATGGGATTATTCACTTTGGGGGTGAAGGTGGGTTCCCGTATTGTTTCATTCACATTAAACCAAAAGATTTGCAAGTGAATTCCAAGAAGACTGAAATCAGAGAAGATGCTTGACAGGCATGCATCTGTCCTGCAGAGTGGAGGCTGCATGGGCAAGGAAGTCAAGGGCTTGAGGAGGGGAGAGTTGAAAGAGATTTAATAAAGACAGGGCAAGATCAGCTCGAGCTGTGTGTGTGTGTGTGTGTCTGTGTGTGCCTGGGTGCCTGTGCATCTCCGTGTGGGGGATTTTGCTTCCCCATTCTTTCACCGCCCAACGTTCTTTATTGTCTCTTGCAGGTAGATCACTCGTTGCTATAAATTTTCTTATCTCCAGTGCTTTTCCAATTATGGATAACAACAGGAAAGCAGTCATTGGTTTCTAAAAGGTCATCAAGATTTAGGGCTCGATTGGGAAGGGGATGACTTATGGAGTTAGCTTGTGTAAATCTGGGCAAGTTTTATGCACAAGTCAGGCACGAAATGTAAGCGAGATTCATAAAAAAACAGAGATTTACACAGGCTTCTGTTAGTGGAAATCAAAATGGTTATGAAAATTTCCCGTTCTCTCTATGCCTGTTTATGCAAAGAATAAGCTTTAAATGTGTTTTTCAAGTGCCTGTGGTGCTGGAGAAGGGCTGTCCTGCCAGCCCCAGGCAATGAACCCCTGCCTGTTCAAAGGATGCTCAGGGTGGTCAATATGAGCTTCTCCCATACCTTGCCTTGCTAGTCATCTAGAAGTGACCTGCTCCATGCCTGAGAGGGCAATTTGGTATTGTCTGGGTGCTGGCAGTGATGGTTGGGAGGGAGCTGCTTCCCAGGTGACACGAGGGTTAATGCCGCTGTCTCTCTTTGCACCCACAAAGTCACTGCAGATCTGTAGGGCTTTGTTTGTTGAATTTGTCAGGTTTGCAGGGGACGGGAGCCTGCCCAGACACTGGTTCTACATCACCTGCTGTTGGCTGTGTCTGCTGCCAGCAACTGGAGAGAGAACAGTGAAGGCTGCAAGCCCCAGAGGCTGTGAGCAGAGGAGACACTTCAATCCCGAGCTGTGGTACAGGCAGCAGGTACATCCCAAAGGTTGCTTGCCTTACCCATGTGCTTAAATTGTCCATCAGCCTCTGTGATGAAGTTACTGCTGCTGTCAGTGACATAAGGTGACAGCCTGTTTCCCGTTGGTATTGCAATGGCTTTTGTGCATATACGGTGATATCTTACTGCAAGGGCTGGCTCCATCTCACGTGGTGCAGCCCGTGGAAATAAGAGTGAAAAATGTCTCTTTTGTGTTATGTCCTGGCCTGTCCCAAAGCATCCCTGGCCATCAAGTTCCCCTTCTGCTTTCCTCTGATGCTGATGTATCTGTAAGAACAGGCTTTTCTTCTAGTTGCAGGAAAGTAACATACATAGAATGGGTTTCCAAGGTGTAAAATTCTGTGGTTTGTGCAAAATGCAATGAGTAACAGGCATTTCAAGGGAGTTCAAGGGAGAAGGGGAAGGACTGCTGACAACTAGCCCATTTTAGACTCTTAGCTGAGGCACTGAAGTTATGAGCTTCAGCAGCTCAGCTACTTACTGGACAGCCAGAGGGCAGAGAGAGGAACGTCTGCCCAAAGGCAGGTTACCCTGTGTGGAGACCTGGATGTCCATCTGGAGATGTTTCTTGCTCTGTCTTCTGTGGAAGGATGCCTGGGTGACTGTGGTCCCATAATACCATGTTACATGGGAGGAGCTCAGGTTTCAAGGGATAAGGTGATGGGGTGAGGGTATCAGCACTGCAGAGCATCACCAGAGCAGGGCATGGGCACACACAGCTTTCCTGCAAGGCTTAGAGGTCTGCAAGACTGGCTGAGTTCAAGCATAGCATGGGAAATAAAGACAAGGCATAAACATCAGCTTTCATGTCAGGGCTGTTTTCCAGACACACAGTTGTCCTCTTCAGGAGAAATGCCATATAGATACATTTTCCAAAGCACTTGACATGACAAATGGCTAGGAGTGTGGCAAGTAGCCAGAGACGTAGGCATTTCTGATCATGCACCCAAATGTGATGTACAGCAAACCCAGCAGATCTGCCCTCTAAACCTGCTTAGAAACACAATTCAGAGGTGGTACGGAGGTGTCTGGCAATAAAAAAAGTGTTGGGAGCTGCCGTGAGCTACTTAACCTTCTGACTAATGCACGAAGTCATTTCTGTCACAGCTGTCTGAAAAATACCTTTGCCAATTAAGTTAATTCAATCAAATCCCTTGTATCCAGCAGAAAGGGCAGAGCAAATCCAGGTGAGGGAGAGAGAACAGAGCCCAAATTCCCCTCTATGTCACACAAAAGCAGAACAAAGGGCATGTGTGTGCATAAATATTTATAAGTAATTGCACAGCAGAGCCACGGCTTAACTGTTGACTTGAAAGCTGGTTCCTGGGATGTGTGCACCCATGAAGTGATGGAGTGACTTGGGGGGGGGAACCAGCAAGTGCTGGGTTTAGAGCTTCCGATTAGAGGTTCACTGGTTCAAGTGCAAAAAGGATGTGTTGAAGGTGTGTTGGTCCAAGGGAGGCTCCACTCACTGCATCACTCAGAGATGATATACTGCTCCCTGCTTGCCTACTTACCAAAGCAAAACCATGCAGAGATGCCAGTGTTCATCTCCAGCTCGGACAGCAGAGATGAACATGAGCAGTGGTGGGGATCAGTGCTCCAGGGCTCTGCATTTTGCAGTGTTGAAGCCTCCATAGTGGATTTCTGCCTTTCCTCATATCTCCCATCTGGACATGCTTTTCTTTCCAGCTATTTCCATTGAGAATGAAAGCATTTAATTTTAATGTGGTAAACTTGTATTTCTCTGCCCCACTGTGCTTGGTGTCATCAACGCAGGGCTTGTTCAAGCTCTCCAGAAAGTGTGTCTCAACTTAAAGGTGCCATTTCTTGACACCAGTGCAAGTCTGTATGGTTTCCCCACCTACCCAAAGCTGTTGTGTGAGGAGTCTGTTGCAACAAAACTTCGTGTTGTAGCAAGATAACAAATATTACTTGTCCAGTGAGTGATAATATCTCCTTCAACCAGATGGCAGAATCACATGCTTTGGACAAGGTCTGTGATGCACATTTTTTGTGGTATCCGTGAACTTGCAGTATAACCAAGCCTTCAGAAAGTGGGCAGATTTAGCCATTTGTCATGTGAAATGCAGAACATTTTGGACCATAGCTGTGTTCCAAAGTGGGAGTGTTACCTCTAAGAGGAAAAACCTGTATCTTATGGAGCATCCTCTGCGCTTTCCCATGAGCTGTTTTATGTACTTGCATTGCCTTAAATTTGAACTAAATGTGCATGTTGCTTCTCCTTAGAGAGTAATTTTGGTTGCAGCCACTTCTTTAGAAGCAGGATATGGCCATAGGGTGGCTATGGCAGGGCAGGGAAAAGGCAAACAAGACTTTTCTTCCTTGACCTGCTCAACCTCACCGAAGTGGCCCAAGGTCTGCCTAAATGAGAATGTGATACACCCAGCAGCAGGAGAGGTCAATCAATCAGGGGCTGCCCATTGCTGGTGCAACAATGATTAAACTGGGCTTTGCCATGTTATGTTGTAATTTGGCTCCCTGCCCATCTGTCTTGCCATGTTAAATATATCCATAGCTATGAGGAGGTCATGGTCAAACTCAGGAGATCCCAGCTCATGTAAATTATCCTGCTTATCCCCCAGTCTCGTAAGAGCTTGTAAAAGAACTCCTAGATGTAGGACCCCCCCTCCAGCCCTGGGGTTTATGCAGCATCTGGGCCTGGCAGCAGTTTTCCCCTCCAGGGACAAGGAGGAGGGAGAGAAAAATTGTCAGTTCCTTTATTTTGTCTCTTACAAACAGGACAAGGAATGGCAACTGAGCGAAAGTGCCGGTTTGCAGACTGACACCAAGTGAATACGGCCACTGGTAATAACCGCCTACGAGCATTTATCACTTCCACGGTTTATAATGTGGGGAGCAGGTGTCTGACCTGTGATGACAAAAACATGGACTGCCGGTAGGAAGGAAGAAAATAGATAAGATGTCATTTTTCAGCACAATTTTTCTCTCTTTAATGTTCTCCTAGATTATGGAAAACAATCATGGGATGGGGAACGCCGATGTTTTATGGTGTCAGTAGGGTTTAAGGTTTTAGGTGTTAAAAAAAAGAAGTGATGCTGCATCCTGGATATTATGGGGTATTTATAGGATGCACCAAGGTGGGTTTTTAAAATTTATTTACTTGAGTCAAGAAAGATAAATGGGATTCTGTATCCAAGTACTTGTATCCAAAGGAAATTAAAAGGAACACAATCCTCTTGAACTTGGCCTCCACTTAGGGCAGAAAAGTGACACAGAAATGACCCTTCTTAGATTAAAGAACTGCTCATGCCTCAAAGGAGGTGGGAGAAATTAGTTTCTAAAAACCTTTTCTTCTCACATATTTTCTGCTTCCCTTCATCCCTGCTTGTTTCTCACTCCAAGTGCTACCAAAAAAATAAAGAAAAAAAGAAACAAAAATCCCCTAACTTTGCTGTGGAATGTCCTACTGATGTATGCTCTAAACACACTCTTCTGTGTGACCCATGAATGCTGCTTTAATGCTGACTTCAGTTTTCCATCACTGAATGTATTTCAAGATGGAAAATGGCTTTAACTTTCCTGATCTGCAGTTTTGGGTTTAAAACCTCATCTCTCATTTTAATAATAGTAATAATCCTATTCTGAACTGCTTTCATGTTTCCATCTGAAGAGCTGGCAAATGTCCTGCGCATTTAAGCATCACAACATCCTAGAACCAATGAGGGCAAACTGCCAGAATTCAGATCCAGTTCATTGCACAGATCAGAGCTGTTTCTAGTTGACACCTTGGTTTAGGCTCATTATTGCAATGTATTGATGAGAAAGAAGGAACTGAGAGGCAACGGGATGTTGCAGGTCAAGGAGCAGCCCATCCCCATGTTTTCACACTCCAGGCAGGTCAGCCTGGCAGTGCTGTGTCTGGCTATGAGAAATGCTCACTACAGATGCTGAGGAGATGACAATCTTTGTGTTGCCTCCAGATGTGGATGAGTTAGTTCAGGACATTTTGCAAACTGGTGCTGCTGTTGATCACTAAGAGAACAGCTTCTGCTAGGAGTGATTTGCTGAGGTGGGTATCTATGGAGAAGGCTGTCTTTAGCACTGGAGCAAGGGCAAAATGGTGCCCAGGAGTCTCATTCCTGAATGAAAAGAGCCATGAAGGAATTTGTCACAAGAAACAACAGAGGATGGAGAGGACAAATAAAAGCATGGGGCTTCCTCCAAAGCCTGACATCCCCACCCAGAACCACTTCACACC
Organism: Neopsephotus bourkii; assembly: GCF_033783945.1. Taxonomy (NCBI): domain Eukaryota; kingdom Metazoa; phylum Chordata; class Aves; order Psittaciformes; family Psittacidae; genus Neopsephotus; species Neopsephotus bourkii. Next base: position 8,942,407 of record NW_026902223.1, read on the forward strand.
CCTGTGGGGGCTGACCAGGCGACACCCACCACAACGGAACAACCAATTGCAGTATCAATAAAGAGGACAAATGCCGGTGCATCCAAGAGAAAGTGGTGGTGATAGTAGTAGGAGATTTTGTTTTGAAAGGTGCAGAGGCACCCGTCTGATGGCCTGACCTGCTCTAGGGGAAGGTTTATGAACATGACCCAGCAATGTGTGCTCGAAGCCCAGAAACCACCCCTTGCCTGGGCTGCATCACAAGGGGAGTGAGCAGCAGGTTGAGGGAGGTGATCATGCCCCTCTGCTCTGCTCTCTCTCTCAAGTGAGAACCTCCACCTGCAGCACTGTGTGCAGTGCTGGTGTCCTCAGCATGAGAAGGACATGGAGCTGTGGAAGCAAGAGGAGGCCTCAAGGACGCTCAGGGGCTGGAGCACCTCCTGTATGGAGAAGGGCTCAGAGAGTTGGGGCTGTTCAGCCTGGAGAAGAAAAGCTGTGTGGAGATCTCAGTGCAGCTTCCTGTGTTTGAAAGGGGCTACAAGGATGCTGGAAAGGGATTCTTCATCAGGGACCGTAGAGGCTGGACAAGAGGTAATGGGTTAACACTTAAGCAGGGGAGACTCACGTTAGATATAAGGAAGAAGTTCTTTACTGTGAAGGTGATGAAACGTTGGAACAGGTTGCTTAAAGAAGCTGTGAATTCTGCATCCCTGACAGTGTTCAAGGCCAGGTTGGGCACAGGGGCTTGGAGCAACCTGCTCTAGTGGAAGGTGTCCATGCCCATTGCAGGGGATTGGAACTGGATGAGCTTTGAGACCCTTTTCAACCTTTCTATGGTTCTATGATTTCCTCCCTCCGTGGCTGATTTGGACAATTGTGATTGATTAATGTCAGCTAATCCTAGAGATGATTTGGAGCAAGAGACTGCCCAACATGTATGATGGGTCCCTCTTCTTTGTTAGATGGGAATAAACTGGACTTTCCTTCACTGCAAATTTCCAAGCAGTGAGGACTTTGTTCACCTATTGCACATCCTGTGCCCTGTTCTTCCCTCGACAGCTGCACTGTCTGAGGTCACTGCTAAGATCCTTGTTACAGAGTGACCCCCATTCTTGCCAGCACTGCTCCATGCATCCTTTCCATGCAAAGGAATAGCCCATGTGGGATGCCACAGGGAAGGCACTTTGTGCCTGAGAGAGAGGAAGGAACAGTGTCTCAAAAAGACAGGCACCACAAGCTTGCCCTGGGCAATACATATGGTACAGAAGAACAATACAGTAAACCACTGTTAGCAATGGAGGGGGGAGGCAGGGGACAGAAAGTAGAGGTGAGTCTGGGAGGGAAACCCTGGACTGCAGTGATGTGCAGGGGTGTCTCTGCCTGCACCCAGAGATGTTCTCTCTCCTGCAAGCCGGAGCACTCTGTGCATCAGCACAGTCCATCCAGCTGTATTGCACTTTGGAACCACAAGACCACAAGGTGATCTCTGCACATTCAGATCAGCCTCTGAAGCAGATCTCCATACCCTTGAAAGTCAACCCATCAAAAATGATGGGGAGAAGTAGAATTCAGAAGCACGCCTCTTTTTGTCCTTGCTGGGGTGCTCTTTGATAGAAATGCTAGGGGAGAGAGGCTTTTTGTATTGTTCTACCAAAACTGAAGAAGAATAAGGATAAAATTTTGGAGATGGTGGTAAGGAATTTAAGGGGTTTGCTTGTCTCTGCCTAATCATCTGAACAGAACTAATAATCTGAAAGGAAAGATAATTAAATTAAACAGGCAACCAAAGTGGAGGAATAAGACTTTTGATGAAGAAGGGCGGCTGGGGAAAAAGTAGAGGAGGTGGCAGGGAAAAGCAGCGCATCTCTTTAAATTGTCAATCTCTCAGGGCAAGGTTGCTGCAGACATAATGAGTGTCCTAGTGAATTATCTCCCACTTTTATTGTCTGTTGCTACCATGGAAAGATGGGGAGGTGGGGAAACTAACTTTTTTTTTTTTTTGAATTTGGACAGACTTAAAGAAGTGGCATCAAATTTGAAGGGCACCCAATCAATCTGTTGTCCTAGCTGCATGAAATTGTATTTCCTTGCCACTTCATATCTTATTTGCAGCAGCTGGGCTGTAAGTCATTGGTGATAACATTCTTTATTATGCAGCCGTGTTTATGAACTGTGCCTGGAAAGAGATGATAGAAATATGCAGCAATATGCAAAGGGGGGGATGCTGGGGGGAGGGGGAATAAATGCTAGTTGCTAGGGCAACCGTGGGGCTATTTTGGGCATCAAATTTTGCAGATGATGAAAAGCATTTTCATGTGATGGTTGGTCTCTCCGGGAAGAGAAGGGGAGAGAGGGCACACAATAATCCAGGAAGATAATATTCAAGAAGGCAGTCATTTAATTTTTTTCATATATAAATACAGATATAGTTTCAGCTGTACTGAAAATGTGTTAAAACCAGAGGAGCCAGTACCTCCTAGTTCAGAGGAAGGAGAGGTGTTTTAAATAACTAAATAGGAAACGGCATGCTAGTAATTTGGGAGGTTTCCTACGGCACTTGGCACAGTCTAAATCCATCCAGTGCTCTTTGGAAAGCACTGCATGGGTCATGCTGGTGTCTGCAGTTATTCCTCCTTCCACCCAGTCCATCTCACCCCAGCTCTCTGCCCCAAAGGCTGTCTCCATCTCTATCACAGAGCAATCAAGCCAATTAATTCACAAGCTTTTTTGTCACAGGTTAAAAAACCCCAAGTTATCCAAGACGGCTCTTGACTTTTGCAAGGATCAAATGATACCCATCATTGAATCCCATCCAAATACTAAGATTCATAAAAAACAGAAACTGCTTTCAGGTAGTTGCCCTCAACCAGGGATCTCCAACCTGGAGGATGTGAGCTGCTTCCACCATGCTGACACAAGGGGCATGGGCACACGCAGAAGATCCTGCTGGGAGGTGTCCCAGGACTTCCAATACTGAGGTTTGGGCATGGGAACTGACAGTCTGGACACTTGATGCCTGCATTTCTGCAATGCTTTGTGCTTGAGGTCATGCTGAAGAGTTGTCAGGGCCAAGGGTGCTTTTACAGAACGAGCACAAGTCTCTTGGGTTTGGGCTTTGACAGGGCAATACCAGAGAGCAAAGGCTGGTCACAGCTGGGAGTGAGGGGGTGAAATCATCTGAGTTTGTCCCACCTGGGACCACAGTGAATCCTCCTCTGCTGGTGGGTCCCAGGTGGGAATGGAAAGGTCATTAGGGTTTTGCACCTTCACCTAGGGCCCTCTTGGAGCTCAAGGGCAGAAGGCAGGTGAGCAGACAGGACAGTGCTTGGGGAAGGTGAAGCAGGACTGTAAGCAGGGTAAGAGCTTGTTCTTATCTCCCAGCTTCTGACTTCCTGGAGTGCAAAGTTTGCTTATGCTTCAGGCTTGTTCTGTTGCAGTGATGCTTTTCTTAATTTGATTTCACTGGAATTGCTCTGAGAATAAGCTCATGAGTGTTTGCAGCCCCTGCATGATCACTGTTGCTCGAGCCATTCTTAAAATCCTGGGGACTCTAAATATATTGGCACATTAAGCTGGTTAAAATGAACTGCGCATGTTTTCAGCAAGAAATCTATTTCAAATGCGATATAATGTGACTCTCTTATTGCTCTAAAGTTGTGTTTTTAATTAAGTAGTTATGTGTGGCAGTGAGATTCTTCTTGAATAATTAAATCAAGGTAGCTTAGTGAGTAATTGCAAAGCGAATTGCTCGGACCATCAGGCTGCTGTTGAGACAGTCTGTTTTCTTTCAGAGAATTAATCCAAGTGATGCCTGTTGCTCAGAAAGTAGTAGAACATTGTGCTGGGTAATGGGCATTTGTCTTGGTATGCTTTGTGCCTCAGAGCTGCAGCTTCCTAATGTTGAATGCCCATTTTTCAGTTGTCTTCTCCAGAAACAAATGCTGATGGGTTTCTGCTTTGCTTGTTCCCTTTGCCTTAATCTGCTGCCCTGGGTAGTTCCGTTCAGAAGGCTGAAAAGGGAGTGGGTGATCATTTAGTTACTAAACAATGCAAGCACAGACCTGATTTTACCAGTTCTTGTGCACATGAAATGGCTTTACGGGCTGGTCTTTCAGCTTCTGGCCAAGGCAGAGCTGAACCAGACCCATCTCTTTCACCCTGGCATCTAGTTCAGAGTTTTAGTTGCTTGTGTGTGTTAATCTGGTATTCCGGGTGTCTCACTTGGCATGTAGTAATTCTCTCACTGTTAGATATTCTGAATAGACATATATATCTTCTATTGTATTAAACTTCATTTACCAGGAGATCAAGGGAAATCCTCTGCACAAACAGACATCCATTCACATGCACGGTGAAGGGAAATGAGTGCACACTGTAGAAACAAGATTTTTTGACAGATTTGGGTTTCTTGAAAGTCTGCCTTTTGTTCTTTAGTAGCTTTCCTTCCTCTGCCCAAGTAATATGTCCAACAAACATAAGCATTACACAAATTTGAGCTAAGCTGACCCCAGAGCAGCTTATTGGTATTTTCAAATGAAAAACAAAGAATGAAGTGGGGAGAGCCTGGCCACCCTCCTGACGTTGTCCTCAAGCATCAGTAATCACGCACTAATTTACCAGCTGATGTTTTGTTAGGGTGTTTATTCTGTAACCACAGTGTCCACAAGGACTGATGCAGATACTGGTATCTTATGGATTTACTTCTATGAAGTGGAATATTTTCCCAAGTGCCTCAATAATTTCAGAGTTCAGCATTCGGGTACCCTTGGAAATCCCATTCTTGAATCTCTGTTATGCTTTATGAGCCTGCAGCCCTCAACAGGGACGTTATTTCATGCTCTAGGTAACAGTGTAAAACTGTGTGTTTTAGCACCGCACTGGCTTTCCACCAGGAGAACAACTCACAGAGATACTTTTGCTGTAGCAGACTCAATTCCCCATGCATTTTCTGGAGCCTTCCTGCTGTCACCTTTGGTTTTGCCTTAAAGCTTCATGGATTTTTAGACTGAGCTGAGCTCTTAGGCAGAAGCTCTTCCCTGTGAGGGTGCTGAGGCGCTGGCACAGGGTGCCCAGAGAAGCTGTGGCTGCCCCATCCCTGGCAGTGCTCAACAGGGATGGACACAGGGGCTTGGAGCAAGCTGCTCTAGTGGAAGGTGTCCCTGCTCGTGGCAGGGGTTGGAGCTGGATGACCTCTTTCTGTCTGTGTTTGCATCTCTATAAAATAGATATCAGCAACAGCAATGGCTAGGGTGAAGGAGGAGCTGCAGAAGAGCAGAGCATCCTTATCTGTTAAAGGCTTGCTCAGGTTTTGATGAAATGTCAGATTTGGAAAGTTTTTAGGGGAACTGTCCCACTTGTTACAGAAGCTGTTACCTTTTTCCCATTACCTCTTCTCTTTTTAAGGCTTTTCCTGTGTGTTCCCAACCATTCTGTCCCTGCAGGATGGGCTCACTGCCTTTTGCTGTATTGCCATACCAGTGCTGGGAAACTGGAAACTTCTATTTCTTCATTTCCGGACCTTCCCGCACTTGAGCGATGAGAAACACTGAGCACTAAGTTGAAGCTGTCTTTCTGTGCACTGTGTAGTGTAAATACTGTTGGAACAAACATGGGTATGAAAGCAGAGAATAACACAAATTCATTTCATTTTGTTTTTTTCCCCCCAGGACATGGAAGCTTCTGCCTGTGAATTTAATACCAAAGACAGTCAGGATCTTGGTGACAGACAGAAGGTCAGTCTTTTTTCTCTGATTAATTCAAAACTAAATCATGCTACTTAACACTGATGGCATTGATGTCTTCTGCTTTACAAAATGAAGATGTGGCCCCTGGTTGGCAAAAAGGAGCCTGTATCAATGCTGAGATTAGCTGTGACAGAGGTAGCCAGACTGGAATGATGGCTTTGATGCAGATGTGAAACCCAGGCTCAGTTTTACTTGAAATTGGGTTCAGGGTCAGGCTCTTTGTGTAGCTGCTTGGTGCAAGGTCTGAAAACCATAGAATCATAGAATAGTTAGGGTTGGAAAGGACCTTAAGATCATCCCGTTCCAACCCCCCTGCCATGGGCAGGGACATCTCACACTAAACCATATCACCCAAGGCTTCATCCAACTGGGCCTTGAACACTGCCAGGGATGGAGCATTCACAATCTCCCTGGGCAACCCATTCCAGTGCCTCACCACCCTCACAGTAAAGAACTTCTTCCTTACATCCAATTTAAACTTCCCCTGTTTAAGTTTTAACCAGTTACCCATTGTCCTGTCACTCCAGTCCCTAATGAAGAGTCCATCCCCAGCATCCCTATAGGCCCCCTTCAGAAAATAGATGAAGGCATCTTGGTTTGATGGCTCTATCTGAGAATATAAATCTTGCCTGAACATCTGAGTTTTTCTGTACCTACCCAGATCTCCATTGGTAATTCACATGTCCCTGCTGCTTTTTTGGAGCAAAGAAGTGGTTGTTTGGGACACTCTGTGGTCTGTGGATCCTCTCTGAGTAGGACAAGTATTTAAAAACAAACAAAAACCCTTTGCAAATATTTGTTTGAATGTTCTGGCTTTACTGTTTATATCCCGCTTGCATGTGGGATGTGGAAAGATGCATTTTAATCCAAACAGTGACAAAGGTGATGGCTTTGCCATCCAAGATTTCAACATAGCAACTGTTGGGTTTGTTTTTTTTTTTCTCAGAGCAGCCTTATTTATAACAGAGGAGTGTAAATGAGAGTAAGAAAAAATGCATCTTCATGTGTCAGTTTTGATCACCTCGCTTCCAGTTTTAGCTTGCTGGTTTTAAGCAGCTCTGCTTCCCTAGAAGGCCCTTTAGCTGTTCTGTCCAAGTTTGTTTCTACACATGCATTTGTGTTTGACCAGGCTTCAGGTAAAACAGGCTTTTGTGTACTATGGGCTTTTCATAGCACTGCTGGGGGGGATTTAACTTCTTCAGAAGTTTGTGTGTATCAGTGTGCGTGTATACATCCTTGATATATTTACACATATGAAATATGTAAGTGAATTACTTAGATATGTATTTTGCAGTAACCCAAATAACCCGAATCTGTCAGGTCTCCCCCTAGCTGGTTGATCCCTGCCCTGGGCAGACACAGTGTGGTTACCCCTTAGCTGACTATGTGGGTAAGAAAGCCTACAGGAGACCATGGGAGCTGGGTAAGATATTTTGATTTGATGACAGATGAAGTAGAAAACACCAAACATCTGAAAGCTGTGCCCAGGCACTAGCAGCTTACCCAGAGCATCTGGTGCTTCCTACAGCAACAAGGTGTTTCAAAAGGAAACACAGTGGACATCAGGAATAATTACTGAAGGACTGCTCTAGCAGCTCCAGCATGTCAGGGAAAACAAAAACATCACAAAACCCCAGACCAGTTTTGCTCAGGTAATGTTTCATTCACTCCAGTGACCCCTCACCAGCCAGCAGGCTCCACTGGGTAGGTGACTTGTCTGCCATTCCTTGACCTTGCTATCATAGATTGAGCCAAACCCTCTGGTTTGTCAGTGCTGCAAGCCAGAAATGACAGTTTAATGGTTATTAGTGCAGTTTTCGTACATGGGAAGAGCTGATGTGAGTCTGTGATGCTAAAGGGCTACTTTCTTAAAGGCCTTGGAAAGAGGAGTTGTTTAATCATAGGATAGCTAGGGTTGGAAAAGACCTTAAGATCATCTAATTCCAACCTCCCTGCCATGGTTCCATACACTCCAGCCTATCACTGACACAAATGGCTATTTCCCCTCCCCATCTGCTTGGTCTGTGTTTCCTAAAGAGCCCATAATCTTCCATTCCAATGTTCCAGTGATAGGAGCAGTCCCACCATGTTTCTGTGATGCCAATAATATCATATCCCCATAGACGTGCACACATCTCTAATTCCTCTTGTTTATTCCCCATACTATGGGTGTTTGTATAGAGGCATCTGAAATGAGCTCCAAATAAAGCCAACTCATTAGCTGGAGTAGCTGAAATACTTCTGCATTGCTCCAAGCACTTATTACAGGTGCTGGCGTCTGACTCTTGCATGTGTCCCATGTGTATCAAACTTAGCATCTTTTATTGAGATGGTTATCTGTAATGTGTGTCATTTTCACAGAAAGGTGCAGACCAAGTTGGTTGCTCCAAGTAGAGAAAATAGCATTATATCTAAGAGAAGCTTTAAAAGACAAGAATTGCTCTAAGCCACCTTTCTCTATTTCCATCTGCATGAGGGAAAACTCAGTTCTCAAGGGTGAAATTGGAAAGTGCCTTCTCTGGGAGGGAGGGCAGGCATTTAATGCAGGGCACAGCCCTGCAGACTAAGTAGGCACTTCCTTTATGCCTTTCTGGATGCTCAAACTTACTGGGTATTGCAAACTGCTTGATTTTTACTAAGGCTTAGATGCGCAGGGCTGGAAGGAACCGCAAGTATTACCATAGTTCCCCTTGCTGCTCCAGTGATGGACCAGCTGTGCCTCTCCCTATAATTTGAGCTCCTAATGCCTTATCCAGGTTCAAGGGGGCAGAGACTTTTGCCTCTTCATTTTGAGCCTGAACTGCTGGCTGAGCTCTCGGCCTCCCATCAGGGTGAAGGAGGTAACCTTCCTCCTCATGGTGTCCTCATGAATAATTCCTTCGCTTGCCCACTTGATTTCAGGTTTCCCAAAATAACTGACACTTTTCACACCAAGAGCAAGCAATCCTGGGGAAAATAAAATACATTAAACAGCTGCATCACCTTGACAGAGCCCTGAGGGAGTTGGCACTTAGGGGAAAAAAGGGGGGGTGTGGGCAGAAAAGGATTTGTAGGAAATTTTGAGTTGATGGGGAAAATACCGTATTCCCTCCATCCTCCCTTCTGCAGTGAATGTCTTGGTTGTTTCTGTTGGGATGTGACGGTCTTCTGTCTGTGGATCTGCATTGATGGGAACTAGAAATCTCTGGGAAGATGGGGAGGGACGATATGAGAGATACTTCCAGCGTGGCTGGAATCAGGATCCATCCCGCCTGCCTGAGCAGCCCTTCCCCTTCAGACAATTCAGAATCTCCGTTCCGAGTGTGACTCCCCTCTTCAGATGTGCTGTACAATGTCTCTCCACTGGATACCCACTGAATGCCTAATTTTTAACCACTCTGTCTGTCAGATCCACAAAAGCTGTTACTGGAGGTGTTTGCATTAAAGAGCTCCACTATAGGTATCTGAGAGCAGCTGGCGATGCTCTAGACAGTATCCAGCAGTGCTGATCGAGGCAAAATGCTTTAGTCTCTCTGGCTTAATGGCTATGTGCATTTTCTTAATGTACCCACCCCCTCAATTGCCTCCTAAATTAGCATGCAGGATGTGTCCAGCCTTGGAAAGAAAAGAAGTTTGGAGCCTCTTCAATTCAGACAAGGCAGGTTATGATATTGGAAATAAAGCACAAATCTGACATAGAAAGATCAGAGGAGAATGTGGGCTCAGTCTTGGGCTCTCGTTGGGCTTATGAGGGGATGGCAACGGCCTTGCCTTTGCCATGAGGTGAAGCATGTTCATGGAGGTTTTGACTTATTTGTACCCCCCTGTAATGGTCCTCAGAGGTGGTTTAACCAGCTGGGCAACACTAGCTTGGGGCAGGACTCCTGTCATATCCCAGTGGTGGAGAAAGGGAGTACACTTACTGATGTGAAGTTGGATTGTTAGAGTTGGACACAGCACAGTGGAGCTCAAAACACTGGATGTTTGTGGGTGATAAAATCAGGAGCATTCGATGGTCACTGCTTGCTAAAGGCTTTTAGGTGACCACAGTGAGATATGGCCTGTCCTGTGTGAATGAGTCTCCCTGAGAGACCTGACCATACTGAGGTACTTCATGTGTAGATTAAAGCAGACCAAGGCATGTGAGTCTCCCTGGTAACCAGTGCCACTTTGAGGGAGAGGAAACCACACTGAGGTGAAGAGAAGTCAGGGTGTGCTGCTCCGGTCTCATCTTTGGTAGTTGATGTGCTTCTCAATTATGTAGTGTTTAAGATGCTGGATGATTTCTCCATCTAACTTCTCTGCAGGGTTAATGGCTGTGCTATAGAAGTGTAGCACCTGTGGCATTTGATATTATATTTTCTTCTCAGTATCCCCATTTTTTTTCCACTGTCCTTCACCTCTCCTGCCCTGCGCTGCTGTGCTTTTAAATCTAAAATCAGTTTGGCTTTTAGGTTAAGGGCAATCCATAACAAGCAAAAGCAGGAGTCACATAGGAGAGGGTGCAACAGGCAGGAGAGTCCCAACCTGCTGTTGGCATCTTTACCCCTTAATCTACCCCTGTCTCCCTCCTTGGTCTGCTCTCCAGTAATGTGTGCCTTGTGTTAAACACACAACTGCTTTTTGAGAGTTCATGCTTGAATTCACAGGTATTTAGAGGTGCTTGTGCCCTCAGGAGATAGGGTTGCAGGGCAGGAGCTGTGTTTCCTTGGGTATACAAGTGTGCACGGTGTTCAGAGCACTTGCTCTGATGGCAAACTCTGGTGTAACTGGAAACTTCAAGATGAGATGGGATAATGATAATAACAGTGGAAAAATGCTAAAGGGTAATTTGCTGTAATGGGTGCAGATACACAGGCGAGCAGGTATTGTTTTGCTACTGTGGCTTTACTGAAAACTAACCACAAAAGTAGATGTTAGTGCTTCCAGGGCTTGTGGTGTGCTCGGAGGTGCAAACAACTGATTCCAAAGTTGATATAATCAAAGAATAAAAGAAGATTGGATGCTACAGGTTAAGCTGTTGTAAATTAAAGCAGCTCTGCTGAGCTCATTGCAGTTGTTTCAGGTTTTTGCAAACGTTGAGAGGAGGTGGATCTGTTTTTTCCAGCTGATAGTTGGTTTGGGAAATGTCATTTTCTGGTATATGAGTCAAAGTGAGTGGGGCAACTTGGTCTTCATAATACAGACTATTTCCTGTTGGAGTATTTCTGTGTGTTCTGTAAACCCACCAGACCTGTTGTCCTCTTGAGTTGCAAATTACAGAGGCAAATGTAATTACCCATTCTCTTTGTTACTAGTGTGCAGCTAGGAAGCTTCAAGCAATTGTCCCTTTCTTGGTATTTCAAAGGCGACTCGCAAGATGCATCCTTGATATGGAACACAATGAGATGTCCTTTTTTTTTTTTAAATTCAATTAAACATTTGCCTACTGTGACTCTTTATTCACTGCAAATTGTCTCTGTAAATAATCTTCATCAAAAGTCAGAACCAATCCCCATTAGTTGTTTAGATTAATTAATGAGTCCCCCTGGAGCCACCCAAATGAATTCAATTTAAACGTCAACAACTTGGCTATGGAGTTTCCCAGGTTGGCATTAAGACAATATTAAACCTGCAATAAGTCACATTTAAAATGTTAATTCAAAGAAGCTCTCCATTTAGAGCATTTAATTAAATCCTTAAATAAACTGCATGGGCTCAATACCAGATGGTTCTGCATTTTCATTGCAGCAGAGAGCCTTGAAGTCATTGAGGGAAGTAATATTGGAGGCATGGTGAAGATAACCAGGATATATAGTGTAATAAAATCTAATCTTGTTTCCAGCAGGGAGATTCAGTGTATGTACACAACCTAGGCTAAAATTGTAAGTTAATTACATTAACCCCAGTGTACTCTGGTATCTGAGCAGCCAGAGATGAAATTAGTCTTTTTCCTATCATAAGATTCTTTTCAACTTCACTATATTAATTTTTAGCCAAATACTTACTCATAAGGAAAATTGAAGTTAATGTAACCAAAGACAAAGTAATGCAGTCTTAATATTCTGAAGGGATTACTGAGGGCTGTGAAAATACACTTTTGCAAATGTCACTCACTTTGAATGGATTTGTGGTGGGAAGGTTGGGGGGAAAGAATTATGGCTGTGATCTGCACCATGCTGGGGTTTAATAAAAGTCATGATTTAAGAAATACAGGCCTTGGAGGGGGGGAAGATGAAGAACTCTGAAGGCCCAATTTCTGTGATAAACCATAGTGTGTTACCTCCTCTGCCAGACAGCAGAGGTATGAGATCTTTGAAATCCAGCTGAGATTCTGCAAGATGATTCGGATTAGGATACTTCATTCGACTATAAATGTGTTTGGAAGCAGTCTTGGTCCTTGTTGCAAGAAACAACCTTTTGGCACTCCCTATTTGTCTGGTAAAAGGTCTTGCAACAACAAGTGAAGACAAAGACCTTATTCCCTTGGTAAAACCTCCAGGTTGCATTGGGAAGATAAGTTTGGGATTTTCTTTCCTGTTTGCTTACTTGTTTCTTTAGAAGCTGAGCCTGTGGCCAGAGCCCTTGGATATAAGTGTCCTGATGCCACTGGTACAAAAGATGTTCTCCAGTTTCTGTCTCACCTCTAACAATGTTTTTGAAGTGCCTTGGGGCCTCCTGTATATCGTATCCTGGTCAAGCAGCTCACTATCATTGTGAGAAGCTGCTCAGTGCTCTGGATCTCAACTCGAGATCTGAAAGTCACCGTGAGACGATTTAGCTTGTTCCTTCCCTGCGAGCTGTAAAGCAGGGATGTTATTAATGCAGCTCAGCGAAGGGGATAACTTTTTTCCTCTTGATATTCAAGAACATGTAATTCAATTTCCAAAAGTATGGGTTTCCTTCTGTTGGGTAATAAAACACATCAGGGAGGAGAAATTACTTTGCTGTCGTGGCAGGGCAGATTTGCTCTGTCTGGGCTTTGCTGGGATGCTTGTGGGAGCTCAGGTGGAGGACCTGAGCCTTGTCAACAATGCAAATTCTGTATGAAGGAATCGTGTGAGCCTGTTGGTGCTGCTGGCCTTGTGCTGGGGTTGAAAGGACCCAAACAGTGGCTTTTCCTCAGAGAAACTTTACAGCTCTGCATCTCCATCCTCTCCTTGCCCCGTCCTGTGATGCTGGGGATGTGCATGCCTGTTGCCTTCCTGTTGTTAGCTATAAGTGATGCTGCTGGTACCCAGGCTCCGCACCACCAGGATGTGGTCACCTCTGCAAAGCAGCTCCTTGCCAGGGAGCCGTGCAGCGAGCTACTGTGGTGTGCCTGCAGGGATGGGAACACCAAAGCTCTGTTACTTCGGTAATGGCAAGCTCCTGAGCTACCCCAAAACTGTAGGAATGGATGTAATAACCCCTCTGGTGTGGCTTGAGCCACTGCCCCAGGGGGCTGGCCACATTTAAATTGGCCATGAGAAGCTATTCTACATAACTTAATGGTAGCAAGAAAGCTCAAAACTTTCTCCTCCATCCCTGCTTGTCTCCATCTCCTCCCTCCAAGGAAAGCAGAGCCATTAAGGGACCTGGAAGCAGCCGGGAGCTGGTGGATAATGCAGTCCTGTACCACGTCTATGCAGACATCCGGCTCTGTGAGCCTTTGGGGAGCAGCAACCTTTCTGCTGTGTCAGGTCGCATCCACCTCCCTCTCTGCAGGGTGCTGCAAGCGGGCTCAGAAGGGGAGATGGGGGCTCACTGGGGCAGTCTGCGACTTGAGTAAGCTGCTCTAGTGGAAGGTGTCCCTGTCTGTGGCAAGGGTTGGAACTGGATGAGCTTTAAGGTCCCTTCCAACCCAAACCATTCTCTGATAAGTACCACTATAGCCATTGCTCATTTACCCGCCTGTGTAGGAGACAAGACAAAAGGAGCCTGTCCAACTTCCCATCTCTGTTTAGAGAAGTCTCATCTGAAGAGCTCTGGAAATCCCCCAAATCTTGGCCCACATGGAAATAACACCAGTTTCAAGACTGACAGCTTCAGAATCATTGAAACTTAAAGTATCTGATCACAGCGGTCTCCCCAGTCAGTCCCCGTGCTGGGAATGGGGGCTAACAGCACAGATGATGTCTGCAGTTTGCTTTTGAAGGGATCTCCTATAGGATTAGCTTTTCTCTTGGTGCGCATCATGTGAGTCAGGAAATGTTCTCCACCAAGGAAGATGTTGGAAAGCAGCAGTGAATTTTACCTCTTCTCTTGTCTTCTCAGGTTTACTTTTTTTCCTGAGGGTCACTGCTTGATCACACGCATGCCTAAGGAGGTGTGGAGCAGTCAGATCACCAAGGGATGGCTGGTTTCTGTTCTGTGGGATATCATCCCTGTGAGGAGCTCCTTACAGTCCAGTGATGGGAAACTTTACAGGGATCAGAGTGGGAGCAGGAAGAAATGCTCAAATTGTATTGGTTTAGGTCCTGACAGCAGAGTAAGATAAGCAAGCCCCACTCACTAAGATGAAGGTTCTGCTTGTCTTCACATGCTCACGTAGCACTCTGTAGTTCCCACCCCAGGTAACACTCAGCAGAGGATTTTTTGTGCTGGGTTGTCCTTTATTAAAGCTTAGTGCCATGTTCCTTGGGTTTTGTGCTATATTCAATGAATGGAATGTAAACCCTGTTGATCTCTCTCATATGTTACCCCAGGTTGCAGCTGCTCTGAGTTGCTGATGTGCGAGGGCTCTTCTCTGCACTGCACAGCACCCTGGGTGTCTGATTAAATCCTGCCCAAGGTGGTGGGTGCTGTTGGCTCCCTCACTCTGGTGCTGCAAATTTCACCCTCCAATTTAAATGTGATCTTTGCAACCATAGCAGCAAATAGCATCATGATAAAGCATGAGAAGGGTGTTCAGAGCAGTGTGAACATGCCAATGTCTTCATTAGCATGGGGCAACAGGAAGGGGGAAGCACCAGGAAGGGTCCTGAATGGGATGATGAATTGGCAAGAGAAGAGGGCATAGGACTTATTTGGTTATAGGCAGGTGGATTTGGGAGTTGGTGTTTTGGTCATTAAAGAGACAGACTGGTTTTATTTATTGCTAAATGAGGATTCATTAACAGCAATGTTGGGCATTTCTCCATGTATTAAAGAGAAAACCTTGCTCCTCTCTCTGGTGCCTCTGGCAATGGTGCTCTCCCTTACCTTCTTGCTTGCTCTGTGAGGGGCTCTGCTGGTTTACTGCATGTTGCTTTATATCCTGTGGCTGGTGTTCTGCTGTCTGGGGCTTGATTAAGTTGGCTGATACTATGGGGATACAAAACCAATGAGGAGAAAAAATAACTCCAGAATGATGCTTCCATTACCAAGTAAGCTGTTTCCCTGGCAACATGAAGTTCTTGCAATGAGCCTGCTCTTGGATTGCCCTTCCCTGCCCTGAAATACCCTCTCTGAGCTGCTGAGACAGCAAACGCTGTCCAGGGGCAATGGGAACCACAAGTGTTGGTACAGAGCTGGACTGGGAAGCAAAAGGATGAGTTACACTGCTGCAGCTGTTGGTGGATTTATTATCTTTTTAATGATATTTCTGTTTATGAGTCCAGCTCTGCCCACCTTCCTCCCTGCTGGATCCATCATTTTGAGCCTCTTCTCCTCCAGGTCTCTGTCTGTGTGCCTCTGCCATGGGACGCACGTGTGAATGTGTGGCAAAATGTTGTGCCAGCAAGTTGGAAGAGGTACTACAGATGCCATTCATTGTGCTGGATGAAGTCCTAAAGAGCTGGCAAGCTCTGCATTTCCTAACACCATTTTTAAGTGTCAAAGCTGTATAAAAGCTTATCCAGCAGTGGAGTCTCAGTGGCATGGCTCTGATGAACAAGCTATAGTGCATTTGGTGATGCCTTTTACAGCTCTGCTTGACCTATGTGTCCGCAGCCCCCTTCTTTCTCTGCATGTGGCAGAGCTGGGTGTTAACCACGGAGCCATTGTGGGCTTTTGGGAAGCTTTTGGAATCACATCTTGCTGGTATTTACCTGCAATTTTCTCTGTTTGACTCCAGCAATTATGTTTGTCCTTTCCTCTGCTGATCTCTGCTTACCCTCCGTTCTGCTGCTCCCTTTGCTATATGAAGTGGTAGGCTAGATTATATTTAAAGCCTCTCTTATTTCTCCAGGGCTTGCTGGGCAAGGATTTATGAGTGTCTTAATTCCACAATACTTGAGACAGCGGAGTGCTTGCTTGCTTCTTGGTGGTCAAAATAATTTCCATTATTTGAAGGTGTTCTTAGTCTTGCCAGTTATATTTGTGGGGTTTTTTTGTTTGGTTGATTTTTCATTTAACTAGTCACGCAAAACAGGAGCAATGATGTGCATACAACATAATACCCACATTACCAGATAAAGGGGGCCCAGATGACTGAACATCTAAAGCCACATGGATTCACTCTGTCCTGCTCCCTCACCTCCAAACAGCATTTAGGATGAAAATATGCTTTTAGACATAGAATCCCAGACTGGTTTGTATTGAAAGGAACCTTAAAGCTCATCCAGTTCCAACCCCTGCCAGGGGCAGGGACACCTTCCACTAGAGCAGCTTGCTCCAAGCCCCATCCAACCTGGCCTGCACTGGATGAAGGGCAGGGACCCACTGGCACGGTGTGTTCAGTCACCAAGCAGATCTTTGCTTCAGCTGGACCCCCAGCCACTGCGTTTTAGTGGGATTTGCCAGGTTTTGCTCCTGGTTTTCCTTACTTCTTAAATAAAGCTCCCTGATGTCAATGATTAAGGATTGCCGTGGGTCTGTAATAGCCACATGTGATTTCTTTTTCATATAGGTGAGCCTCAAAGTAATTTCACATTAAGCAAAAGATAGAGCAGATCTTGCCTGTTAAACACCCTGCCGCCCTGTGGTGTCTACACTGTTATTAGTAGGGAGGATTTTGAAAGCACTTTGCTGGCTCAATTCTTTTCTTGGGGAACTCAATGGCAAACCTCTGCTTGCCTTCAGGGGTAACAATAAGCTGCTATTGTGTCTAGCTGAAAATCCCACCCTTCGTGGGGAAAGTCAGGATGTCTTGCTGGTATGTTGTGGCTGTTGCTTAAATAAACCAAATCTTGAAGCACTGATGGTAAATAAATATTTTAGCAAAGACATTTTCATTGCTTTGACTTTTCCTTTTTATCCTCCCATCCCAGCTGCTTTTTCCTGAAAGGAAGTAGCAGTGACATGCTGGAGAGATCCATCTTCAGTTAGGTTTTCCCCTGAGTGGTCCCACAGCTCATGGAGAGAGTGATGTGGGACCCTCCAAAGGCAAGCAGTACTAGATGATCCTTATGGTCCCTTCCATGAGTCTATGAGTTTGTGTGGGGCTTGGGGGTGGTGTTGGATCACTTTCTAATCTTCATGCTCAGTTTCAAATGAGATGTAAACCCGAGCTTCTCCTCACCTGTGGTCATTAAATGTCTTATGGCATTTTCCATAAGACGAGGGGATCTTAGTGAAATCCCGACTTGATTAATTATATTCTGCTTCCCCAAAGTCCTTCCTGCAGTTGCCAGAAGCTGCAGCATCCTTCCCTCCTTTCTGTGTTGTCAATTAAAGTGCAGGCTTGTTAGCTGGTTTATTAGCTGCTTCCTTGTTAAAGAGACTCAGAGGTGGTTTTGTCAGCGCTGAATGAAGTAAGTAGTTTGTATACTGGAACGGTGTGCTTAGGGAAGACTTTGGCAGATCTGAGGGTGAAAGTTTCTGTTTGTGTGCTTTCTCTTTTTTCCTCTCTTAATGAGGGTAAATATATCAAAGGTATCAAGCACCAAGCACCTGAGTGCACCTGTGGCTGGAAAAGCAGCCTAGGAACTCATCTGCAAGATGTGACTGACTTGTCAGCTCTCTTTTTGTCCTCCTGTGCTTGCATCTTCCCTTATCTGCGTGTGGTGGCAGGTAACACGCTGCTCCCAGGAACAACAGCTCTCAAAGGGTTATGCTCGGCGTGGTGGAAATGGCAAACGGAGCCTGCAGCAATGGCAGAGACCTCCTGTTGTAGTCTGAAGGTTCCCACACAGCATTGGTGGGGCTCTCAAAACAATTGAGTAAGTGATTCCATTAAAGATAAAGCATTGCTCTTTCATTCTTGAATGTGAAGCTAAACTTGCGGTTACTGCTATCACAGTTCTGTGGGAAATGTGGACTGCCCTGTTCTTGGCACTGAGCAAATGCAGTTCCTTGTTCTTTGAGGAACTGGAAGCGCTGGAGACTTTCACCTTGGGGCCAGTGCCAACTGCCCATGTGGGATCTTACCCATGTGATGCTCTTGATCCAGCAACAAAGACAGGCAAACAGCACAGTGAATGCCAACCTTGTGCAGTCACCTGCCACCGAACCACTCTTCAACTGAAACACACATATCTGTGGCTATCTTCTCTTGTGCCATCAAATGCTTGTGTGCTTGCATACATTCCTCAGGAGGAAATAATTTTTCTGGGTCTTTCTGTTGCATCTGTCACCACCTCTCTCATGCCGGGCTTGCTGGTTTTGCTTCGTGAGGCAAAATGGGAGTGAGGTTATTAGTTTCTTGAAAGGGAGAAAACATCTCGGAGTGCTTTGTTATGTGAACAATAAGTGCTTCTGCCCACAGGCATTAGTGCAAGTGGGGAGCAAGCTAGTTAATTACATTGAAATCAATGCTATTGGCTTAGATGTAAAGCTGTTCTCCTTGCATTGACTGTGTCCTTCCCATGACAGCCTGTGCCCTGCCAGACCTCGTGCTGAAGGCAGCTGCTGCTGGGCTGCTCCAACAGCTGCCACCATGGTGGAGGTCAGTGTTTGCCTGCCCAGGGAAGATGCTCAGCTCTAGATGTGGGTTTCAAACTGTACACCTTGCCCCTACCTTTCTCCCAAAGGAAGGGGCACAGGGATCTGGGACAGCCTTAGGAGTTAAGATGCTGCACAGAGGATTTGGCAGCCCTGGTACAAGCAGGTAGGCAATAGCGGGGCTGATGCCCACGTGTGTGCCATCAGGGTTCTGACGCTGACCTGCTCATCTGAGTGATGCTGGGAAAGGAAGATTTCTTGACACGTTTGTGGCATGTTGAGCACAGCTCAGTTCTGGTAGCTTCTCCCACCTTTGACTAATTGCTGACCTGACATCTTTCTGATAGTGACCTTGTTTCAGCTAGTAATTCAAATATCTTTCAGTGTCAGAAATAATAAGTGCCACTGTGAGATGAACAAGCAGAGCTTAAGTTGAGCACAGATTAATGGGGTTTTAATATTCCTAATTTAATCACTCCTTTCTGTCTGAATGTGTGCAACATGATGTAGCAGCTAATTATTTTTTTAACCATGATGAGGATCTTTCCTAATCATTTTTATATTTAACATGAATGAAGGGAGGGCAGTGATTAATGAGGGAATAAATCTTATGAAACAGAAGCAAGCACATGATCAGTTAAAAATACAGCTGTCTATCCCCCCCCCTCCTTCCTTGTGCTGCAAATACTTAACCAGCTGCACCTTCTCAGCTCCACAACAAGCTGACTTCAGCCCCAAAGAGAAAGACATGAAACTTTGCTTAGCCCTATGTGGTTCTGCTGGCATCTCTCTGCATGATCATCTTTGTGATGAATGCAGAACTATTTTTCTTTTAAAAAAGGAAAAAAAAATTGCCCACTAGATACGTTAATGGTTGGATAGATGTCTTTTCAAATATTTGTTCCTGACAGGGTATTTGGAATTGCAGATGAGAAGCAAACCAGCTCTCAGCATCTGTCTGTTGCTACTGTACATTTCCATTGTGTGAAGCAGAGACAAAGCCAGGCAATTCAAAGCTTAAGTGGATGCTCTTGAGATCTTTCTTCTCTTCACCCCCCAACCCCCCTGCTCTCTTCCCTCCTCTTTCCCACACTTGGCTGCATCTCTTCTCTCTAAATTCTATTTTTTCCTCCAGCCCTCAGCCCCCACGTGCTGGTTTTGGGAGTCTGTCTTCTCCCTGCAATTCGTCCCCTCCCTCCTGCTCAAGTCCCTTTGTGCATCCTCACTGACTGGTAATTTTAGGGGTATTGCGGAGCTCTCATGCTGTAGGATAGCTCAGAGTTGAAAGTTACGGTGATCAGTGATGTGGGGCTTTTTCCCACTGTTCCGGTGCAGCTCAGTGGTTTGTCATTAGCATCAGTTCATTAGAGTCTCATGTGCATCGTGTGCACCCCTAGGTTTGTTGTTACAGGGTGGTTGTGTGCACTCCAACACAGCTGTTTTGGGGACACTTGTTCAAGCTGAGCACTGCACATGCTGCAGGGGAGCCCTTGGGAACTAAGCCTTCTGCTGTGGACCTGGAGTTTACTCATGCAAAGCTGTTGCTCTGAACCCACCAGTGTCCATAGCCATGGATAACCTGTAGTATAATCCAGGAAAGATCTGGGGGTTTTCCTGGGGGTTACTGATTTTGAGGAGAGGGTTTTTTGTGTGTTTTGGGGTGTTTTTTGGTGGGGACACTGTGCAAACACTCCATTCAGCCGTGGAGGTGACTTGATGGGTTTCTCAGCAGCACCAGGTCCCTTTGGATGTGCCTCTCCTTACCAGATAACAGGCAGAGTTTTAATAATGGATCAAGTTGAGCTGTGCCTGAGCAGTGCTGGCAGGGACCCTCTAACCTCAGTGTCTTCTCTACATTGTGAACGTGATCTAATTGCCTAACAAAGAAAGATAGGCTTAAATACAACTTCTGTTGCTTAACACCTTGTCATTCCTTGCTTGTTGAGTAAAGAGCACCAAGCTCAGGAAATCAGTGTTTCAGGCACCGATGACACATACCAATAGCTTGATGGATGCTTGGGAAGTTTGGGATCTTGTCATGTCTGTACAAGCAGGCAGAGTCCTGAAGGGCTGGAGGCTAATGCAGTGTGGAAATGTGGGCAGAGGGGTGGGAGAATGTAAGGAAATAGGAGAGTGCTGTGAAACAGTTCCTAAAATGAGGGGTTTCTCTCTGGCTCAGCACTTAATTAAAACTTTGCCCTTGAAGATCAGATCTGGTTCTTGCTGCATAAACATTATTCAATTGAAAGGAAAGCAGAGGGAAGATGATCTTTGATGATCTAAGACAGGTAACGTGCGTCAGGAGCAGACGTTAGATAGCAAGATCCTGTTTATGTGAGCTCGCAGCTAGCAGTGAAGATCCCATCCCTTAACAAGGGGAGAGACTCAAATCAGGAGCCAAATTGTTTCCAAATCAATTTTCCTCTACGAGCTTTTTCCTGAAGTTTCCCTGGTCACTTCGCAGCATTGCACATGGCAGCGGCATAATTGCATTTGTCTTCCAAACCGGCTTTCCTTGAGGGCGAGCTCCCATTTGCCCTTGATTGAATTGTGTACTTTTAATCTCAAAGAAAAGCAAACGCAGAAGTATTCATTACAAACCTGCATTTTATACGGTCAACGTCCCCTCTTCTAATTGCAGGTTCCAGCTGAATGTCATTTCTTTTCTCTGTACTTCCAGCTCCCTCCCAGCACAGGCATCTTGTACTCCTGAAGCTTTCATGTGATAAATAAATAATCACACCTTTTCTGCTGTCAGAGCTGGAATCGTGCACAGCTGTTTGCCACAAGATACACTGGGGCTGCAAGGTACAACACTGCTTAATGAGACTGACCTGAGGTGCCGGGGCTTTTCTTTTTGTCTAAAGCAGCTTCATTAGCTCAGGAACTTAATTGCAAATGACTAGACGAGCTCTGCTCTTGCTTACTGGGAAAGGCTGGAGTATTTCTCACTGGGGATTAGTTCCTGGGAGACATTTAGCAGCTTAATTTTTGTGGGGACGGTTTTAGGTGTGCTCAGAATTAGCAAAATAATTAGAAGTTCAAAGCAGAGAGGGGGCTGGCTTGAAGCCCCCAGCCTTTTTGATCTTGCAAGCCACATGGCTGAATCTGCATGGACTTGGGAGCAACTGGGCATGGAAAGGGAGCTCTGGAAGCCACACTGCTGCATTGCAGCACAGGGAGAAGTTCAGTCCCTGGCTGGGTTCTAGGATCAGCTGCCAGTGGGATTCCACTGTCTCTTCTGACCAGCTCCTTCCAACAGAGGGGAGTTGCATCACCCCTCATGCCACCACAGTGCTTTGCTCATGTGGTCCCAGATCAGGGGCTACAGCTGAGCAAAAAGACATAGTGACCTCTGTCACTTGGTCTGTGTCACAGCGTTCATCTGTTGGTAGCATCCCTGGTGTGGAATCACTGTTATTAGCATAACAGACCTTTGCAGCCTCTGTGCTTTTTGGGGTTGTCTTTCTTGACCTCATGAAGAAGTTACCTTGAAGCATGAGTCTGAAAGGTAAGGGAGGACAGGGAGAGCCCCTACGGAAGTTTTGCGTGCTCCTCTGTGGTGTAAGTGGGCAAGATCTTGGAGTTACTGGGAGTCTGAAGGTTTTGAAAGTGGGCTGCTTTTTGTTGACCATTATGTCCCATCTTCCTGTGCTCTGTACTCGTACAGAAGTGGTTCAAAAGACCTGTAGTGGATTTTCTAGGTGATGATTTTCCTTTTTATGCTTTACCTGCATAAAGCAAGGTTTGGAGGTCTGCTGACCTTGACTGCCTCTTCCCATCTTACATGCTGCGCTTTGTATTTGTATGCGAGAGCATGGATGGTGTCTGCCTGGTGGAGCTTCGTGCTGGTGGTCTGTGCTTGGCACAATGAGACAGCACTCAAGATGGGAGACTTCAGGTCTCATCACTTGTTAAAGTGTGCTGAGAATGATGTGGTGAGTGCAGCAAAAGCATCGGCTTCCCCTGCGCTGCCCAGCTCGGTGCCGATTTGCCTTAGCTGGGAGCAAAAGCCAGCCTCTCCTGGGCCCTGGCTGTTCCCACTGCTCCCTGCCCTCCACTGAAGCTGCTAGCAATGTGCCTGCTGAGATGGAGGATGTTATGGTAATATTAAGGTGGTTGCAGTGCATCCGGGCTCTTCATCACTCTCTGCAAAACAGCACAAAACTGAAGGCAAGTTTTAATCTCTATCAACCAGAGTTGTATCCATGGTACTTGTCTAGAAGGCAAGAGGATCTCTGACCCTGTTTCTTCACTCCCTTGGTATTTTGGCCCTCTGGATTGTAAGAAGTGTGAGTAATTCGTGTCCCTTATTAGTCTGTGCTGGGGAAAAGAGGGGTTTGAAATGCTTGTGTGACACCTGAGTTCTGCCGCACAGCAAATATACTCGAAAGGCTTTGTCATATATAACCCACTCGAAGCGAGAGCATTCAGGTAAGGAAATGAAGGGCTGCAGGGCTCAGCTGTGCAAGAGGAAAATAATTAGGGCATGTTTATCTCCTGCTCAAACCTGCAGAGGTGAAAAGCAAGGAATGGGGAGGCTGGTTCAGAGGGAGCTGGGGGCGGGGAGGGCAGGAGGAAAGGACCTGATGTGAGAGTGAATTAAACTTCTCCAAAAGACTCATATCACTGGGATAAATCCCTCCTCCCTCCCTGCTCCTGCTCTAATAGAGGATGATCTCTGCCTTGCTGGCTTTTTCTTTCAAGGTCTCAGAACTTGTTTTCAAAAGGTTTAAGCCCTGGATCTACTGAGGAGAAGGGGTCCCTCTTTAGAAGGTGCCAAGTAAAGAATATATGGATTTTTAGGGGTTTCAGATTTGCTGGAATGGAAGGAATAGAGGCAAATATCTTCAGAATGTGAAATAAGCCTTTGGGTTTGTTTGTTGCTGTTGTTTTCTTTCTTACTCAGCTGAGATTCCTATTTCCACCTGAGTTTGGTGTTTTTCTTTAGACCCTGCCTCCCCACTGCAGGCTGTCGAGTGCACACACAGTCATAGCCCCTGTAAAGTCACTCTGGAGCTGTGGTTTCTGCTCTCACTGTCCCATCCCGGATCAGGCAATGGAGACCTCATCACAGCAAACAAGGCTGAGCAATGCCCTGCAGGCTCTCCCTCTTCCTTTCCCTCTTCTCTCTCTGCCGACCCAAGAGGTGTGAGGAGTTCACAGCAGTTCCTTCAGACTTGCTGGAATCAAAACGCTTGGCACATCCTTTGCTTGCTCTGAGCTGTTTGCTCTCAAGCTGCCTGTTCCTTCTGGGCTTCAGACCTGGCTTTCATGATCTGCACCGACATGTATCAAAGCAAATACAGCCTTTGCTGGTTTGTAGGTCTGGTTCAGTGGCAGAACCCAAGAGAGTATTTTCATCCCAGGCTTTGCCATGCAACTCCTGAAGCCCTGAAGAGTTTGTGGTTTCTCTCTTTAGCCTTGCCTTTGCCCCTTAGAGCTTCACGTTCTCTTGGCTATCCCAATACATGCTGGTGCAGGCTGTCTTTGTGGCACCTTGCAGCTCTGCATTTCTGCCGGCCCCTGTTTTTGTAGGTGGGACTCCATGAGCAGGGTGAGGATGCTGACTTCCCAAAGCTGGAGGATTGGGATTGCTGCTGGGTGAGCACTGGGCTGCTGGGGCTGTCACCTCTGTGGCTGCTGGTGGGTTGTTCAGTGGCAGCCCTTGGTGCAAAGTTGGAAACTGGTGCTGTGACTGTTGTGAGCTTGGAAATATGGTTGCTCCTATCTTTGGGTAACAGTGACAGGGTGAAGAGGCAGGCAGGGAATTTTAGTTGGCAGGATAGTACCCTAGAGACTTTTGCTTTATCTCCTCCCCAGGGAATGCAGCTCTGAGGTTCTGCTGCTTCCCCACCTCCTCCCATGCAATAAAAGCAGAACTGGGTGTCTTCATTTGTACAGCTCACCTTTATTTTTGGCCAAAAAGATAATCTGTTTAATCCTACCATATCCTCCATGAGATGCAGCTTCCTATATCAGTTCTGTGCCCCTGAGGGTAAAGAATTATTCAAGGCATCAAGCCTGACCTGGATTTTGTGTGATGTGATCGCATCCAGAGCATGGAAATCCATGCGATCAAATGGCAAATCTCTGAGCCTTGGCAGATATGCCTCCTGCTCTGCTAAAGCACGTTGCCATGGCTACATCTCAGTGTGAGCATCTTTCTCCTTATCCCAGTGCCGTTCCTTCTGCCAGGGTTGCTGCCTGCTCTCAGAAGCCCATCCTATCATGGGCAGCATTGGGCTGTGGCTTAGCATAGAGGCAATGGGTAGTGGGCAGAAAGCAGGCTCCTCATTTAAACTAGAAGTGGGTGAATTGTGGCCCATGACTCTTTAAATGGAAAAAGCAAACCCAGCAAGAGCTTTAAATACCTGTCCAAAACGCTGCCTCTGTTTATGACTTAGGAACAGAGAAAGGGAAAAGCAAATGCAAGCTGCTTGCACTGAGAGCTGAGAGACCTGAGCTTCAGCCCTACCCTTCCTGACAGGCAGTGACAGGAGCATCTCTGCTGAAGTCCCCTGCATTGAAGGGGTGACAGTTACCTGCCACCTAAAGGTTGCTTGGGATTTATAGATGAAAGTCACTGGAACTATGTTTCAGGCTGAGTTACACTCGTTCTGAGAGCAGCTCATCTATCACATAACAATGGTTGTAGGTTTGTGTCAAAAACCAGCCTGATCTGTTTGCAGGCTATAAAGCAGAGAGAGACAAAAGCTCCTGAAGTAGTGTCTGTGTTTGAGGGGGATGTTACTACTGGGATGCCTAAATTCCCTGACTGAGCATGAAAATCCTGTATGAGGCCATGGGACCCCTATTGTATATATTGGGGCTGAAAAGCCCAGGGTGGTTCTTGGCTGGGAATAATGAGAACTCCCAGTGCTGTGCTGGGAGAAGGGCTCCCACTGCTCTTCTGTAAGGCAAGTGGAAGTCAAACTCAGCAACCTTACAGGATGATTCTGGTTGGTCCCTGTTTAGTTCCCGGGCTCGTACTTTTCCCCGTCCCACTGAATGTGTGTTGTCTTGCTTGGGGACATTGGTTGGGAATGAGACAAGTAGTTTTGTTGGCCAAAGGAATTGTGCATAGAGTTAAAGTCAGGTTGTCCCAGGTCAAGCCTTCCTAGCCAAGTTTTAAACTTTCTCCTGTAGGTAAGGCACATGCATATCCAGTTTA
Source organism: Neopsephotus bourkii (assembly GCF_033783945.1). Classification (NCBI taxonomy): domain Eukaryota; kingdom Metazoa; phylum Chordata; class Aves; order Psittaciformes; family Psittacidae; genus Neopsephotus; species Neopsephotus bourkii. Next base: position 8,968,045 of record NW_026902223.1, read on the forward strand.
ACAATGCTTGCATCCTTCTGGCACATCTTCAGTGGAATTGAGTCCAGAGCTTATTGTCCCCAGATATTGGAAAAGGGAGGCATTGCCAGAAGGTGAGACATGTTAAATGGGCTCAGCTGCCCAGTCCTGTGCCACAGATACTTCAGCTGTGCTGGATGCAACCAACTGCCTACATTTTGTAAGACAACTGCTCACAGTACTGTGGAAAGCTGATGATTTGTTCCCTGTACAGGTTGGTACCTGCCAAGCCTCTAATGCTTTTACTGCTCATGCTGGTATTGCAGGAGGAAGGAAAATGCTCAGGATGAGGCATCAGTGTTCTCTAAGTGGCTGCTTTGTGTATCAACTTTTTTTCCCCAGGAAGGTGTCTGTAATACTGGTCTACAGGGTCTGGAGAGCAAGATGTTGTTCCTCTCCCCTTTCTGCTTCACTCTCAATGATTGAGGCTGCAGTAAAGATGCAGTGACAGCAGTGAGGATGCAGTGCTGCTGCTGCTGCAGAGCTCCCAGCTCCTTTGCCAGCCTCTCCTATACCTTGGTGTGTGTAACCAGAAAGGTCTTTCAGGGCTGGGAATGAAAGTTCCCCAGCGCCAAGGGAAAAAGAAATACAGGAGAGAACTTTGGGCTGTTGGGAGGGATCTCTTTTCCCCTACTGCCCAGATTTCTGGAGTTTCTCCTGAAAGGAGATTGAAAACATGTATTTTTCCCTCTTCTGTTTTTAATTGTGTATTCTAATATGAAACTTCAATATAGGCACTTATTAAAGTAGCCTTCTGCTGCCAGAGTCACTGTGCCAGATAGAAAACCTAGAAAATCCCCTCAACCGCAACATGGGAATCCAATTATTTTCAGTCGATGAGACTGTAAACACATTGCCTTGGATTTGCAAGAGCCATAGCAAGAGTTTCAATCATATGAATAAAGCAAAAGAATATCTGATGGGGAATATTCCTGCTTTGCATATTCAAAACTTGCAGCCTTATTCTTAAGCAGCATCTTTTCAAAAGAATGGACTATAAAGAGGCAAAGAAACATTGCCCAGGGGATTTAGGCAAAGATCCTCCAAAATTAGCACAGCAGGGGGTATTTTCTCTGTCAAATTTAAATTTAATCCAAGTTAGAGACCTAAATTTGGAGCCCAGGCACCTGCTGTGACCACAAGTGTCTCCACAGACAGCTCTTGCTCCCAGTTCGGTGCACAGTGACCCCAGGGAGCGTACAAATGTAGCCTAAAGGAGCTTTGAGTTGAGGTGAGCATCCTGGCATATGAGTGACAGTGCAATGCAGGGCTGTAGTGGGTGACCTCGAAGATAACAGTGATGTTCATCTTGAGCTGAACTGATCCCCCAAATTCTGGTACTTCCCATTTGGCTGAAACTGGGTGCAGTTCCTTCCCATGCACATTTGGTCTGATCAGGAGAAGAGAGCTATAAATATAGAGGTAATCCAACCCATGGTGCTTGAATGAGAAATCCCTTAATAGCAGATACCTGATACTTCTTATTTTCTCTCTGTACCTTGAAAACAATTGGCAACAGCTAACTCTAAACATGAATCCTCTTTTGGTGAAAAGGTTCTTATATTTCCAGGCTAATTTTCTTTCTGTTGTGTTTAAGTTCCTGTAGCAGCTGGCCTACAGAGTCCCTGTGTGTCTGGCTGGAAAATGTGCCTTGTTCCACTTCCCTGGGCCATTTGGGAATGCTTTTAAAAACAAGACTACTCTTCTCCAGATTTCTAACAGTTTTCTTGGTCAAAGCATATTCCAGAAATGAAGCTCTTGTCTCAATTCTTAGAACTTTGTGAAAACAAATTCTAAATCAGCTTCTAGTTTATCTGCATATTGAAACCTGCATGCAGAAAGACATAGTATTTCCCTTTTCAGTACTGTTGCTAAGTTTTGATAAGAGTTATATTTATTCCACAAAGACATTGAGCTTGAAGAGCAGAGAACAGCATGGGGAACTCTTGCTGCTGGTGTGATAACTCCTTTCCAGATGAAGCTGGTCGTGTATCTCAGGTTGGCACTAAAATGCTGGCTTCAAGGACTGTTGGTATCTCTGCCCCAGCCCTTTGGTGGATAAAACTCGTTAATGTGCAAGAAATTGTGCATATGCAAATAGGCAGATGATAAGCAGCCGTTGGCCCTGCGCTCATCCCCTGGCGTTTTTGGCTTCTTCCCACTACCACCACCTCTCCCTGTGCCACTTTTCTGGAATCGGTTTGATCAGAGCATCTTACAAATCCTTAAATGGGAGATAGTAGCATTTCTGATCTCATTTTCCAGTATTTCAGCTGTGCCATAATCTATTTACCACACAATTTGTGTCACTTTGATAAGCGGCTGCTTCAAGACTGCATTTATTAAAATCAAGAGCAGGGAGAGCTTTCAAGTCTCTCAAGTGTTGTAATAAATGTTTGAAATTAGTCATTACAGTGTTTGCCATGGTTCATATCATAGACTCTATCTAAATGACAAATGATCACAGCCTGGACATGCACTTTTTTCCTTGGTGGTGGTGCGTTCGCAGCAGGATGGAGCTGACGTTGGGACCAGCCCAACCCAAAACAGCCGAAGTTGAGCAGGGATGGGAAGGGAGGAGTGGAGAAAAGGGAAGGTTTCAGTGGGAAAGCTTATCAGAGTCTCAGAGTAATGGCTTTGAGCAGAGAAATGCTGGCTCAGCTCTTACTTTCCTGGCTAAAAAGGAAATAAATCTGTGAAACAGCCAAAAGCCCAAAGGAGAAGCCATGTACTGTATGCAATGCAGAGCAATTGGTTGTTATCATGTTTGGATTATGCAAAGTTTGGGTCTTCCCCCAGCAAATGGCTCCAGTGTGGGAAATTCACCTTGTTGCTCTGTTACAGATGGCTTCTTAATGTGTGCTGAAGTGGTCATTTAAGAAGGAAAAAGGAAAAAGACCCAAACCAAATATCAAACAAAAAACCTCTTTGCTAAATGCAGTTACATGTATATGTACGTATATATTCACACATATTGCACACAGATGTATTAAACACATACAACATCGAAAAGAGACAATTATTAAGACAAATATTCTGTCTCAATTCATTTTGTTCTTCATTTTCCCATCAGGAACGTAATAGCTAAATTTATAGTGTTGAGTCTGGGCTATAAATTCCATTATTTTCAGTGACTGTATCAATTCCATCCCTTTAAAAGGGACCCCCAAGGCAAGGGGAGAAAACTCGAGACAAAATCTTCAGAAAGGAGGATGCAGGAGGTGGGGGGGGAAGCATCCCCTCCCCTTTTCCCTTCTTATTTGTTAGCAACAAGCAGCACCTTATCCCTACACAGAAGTCTGCTTGGTTTCCTGGTGATCCAGCTGGCATCCAGGCGGCACTACTGAGATCACAAGTATGTAGCTGTGGAAGTAATTGTGGTACTCCACACAGAGGTGCTGACTCAAAAGAGGAGCAGGAAATGGTTTTACCTGAATAGAAATGGTATTTATTTGCAAAACAATTCAATTATGGGAAAAGAGAACGGCGCATCTTTATTGAAAAGAAACTGAAATGAGTGAACTCCTCATCTCCGGTTCTTGAGCTGAAAATGAGTTCTTTTAAAGACCTCTTGCACCAGGATAAGCTTAGAAAAGGGAAAGCACAGTATGAAAGAACAGTGTGCTGAGATGAAAAGTTGTTTCTCTGGCAATTCCTATGACTTTTTTTAAGTGTTTTACTATTTCTCCTTCTCTCTCAGTGCAAATGATTGAATAATATTGACTGCAGGAGGCCAAGTGCTATTGGTTTGTCTGGACATGGCTGTGAGAACACATTGCTTGCTGTGGAGCTGGGTTTTTCAGTGCCTCCCACCACATTGCAGAGCTTCTCTGTGGAAGGCAGATATTAATGGAACATTAATGTACCCTTCCTTGTTAATATGAAGGAAGAGCAGTCCATGCCAGGGGCTGAAGAGCTTCATGGCACTGCACACCCAGAATGGTTTAAACCTTTGTCCCAGATGTATGCTAAGCTCTAACTTCTTCATGTTTCAGAAGAAAAAACTCATTAATATTTCCAAATGGCAGAGGCTGCTGGGTTTTCCCACAGGAGAACTGTGAGGAGGCCATTTGCCTAATTATTTCAGGTCCTTTCTGCACTGGATCTGTATTTATCTTCATGCTCATCTACAAGGATGCAGAATTGTATCTTGAATGGCTCTTCTTCCTCACCCAAAGGTCTACACACCCTCAATACATTTATTAGCAGTTTCTTGTCCTCAGCTTTCACTTTAATGGGCTGCATAACTTCAAATTGGTTTAATCTCCCTTTGTAGGATGGCCCTTGTGGCCGCTGTAACCTGCAGATGGCATCTGTACCCTGTGCCTCTTCTGGGTGAAGTTTGATGAGACTTTTTTGGACATAAGTGTTGAAAGCTGCCAGAAGTCCCCACACCTGCTCGAAATGCTATGCCTGATGCTTCCAGGGATCATTGTCGTTTTCTAAGTGGTGAAATTCCCAGCTAGCAGCAGGAATTCTTGTTGTCCTATTGGTGGTCTTGGTCACCTGGGCACACGGCCAGCTCTGATCCTGGTCCTGAGCTCTCCTTGCTTGACCTGTACCATTTTCAGCTCTCCGCTGCTCTGGCACTTACCCTGGTGCTCCTTTCATCTTTCCATGGTGTGTGTTTGATTTTCCTAGGCTCTGATCAATCACCCCCAAAACCATTGACAAAGACAACTTATTTATTTGGTATCTCCCTCAAGAACTTCCTTCCTCCCAGTGTTGTGCCCTTCAGCTTCTTTTGAGACCCTCACCTATGTTTTACAGCTTCTAAGTCCTGTATTCCCAAGCTTAGCTAATAGCGGGTGCTCTGTGGAAATCTGGATGAAACCTCCTGCATCTCATTTGCCTAGAAAATCTCTCAAGAAAAGACAGCAGGTTGTGCTGCTTAAAAAGAGAAGGGGGGTAAGGTGGGGGACAGTATGTTGTCCTTGTGATAGATACTGAAGCTAATGAAGACTGCTGATGAGCAGCGTTGTGTCCTAGAGTCCTTTGTTTCCCCCAGTGTGAGATGGATCCAGTATTTCCTCCGTGTCTGTCTTGCAGGATTGTCCACCCTGCTCCAAAGTAGAAGCTGCCAACTGGTACCAATTGCAGTTTCACACCTCCCCCATTCCTACTTTGAGACAGTTGGTCTTGTGATATTTATATATATAATAGTTTATAATTAAAGGATATTGTATTGAGACCATTAAGATATGACCTGCCTTACCTCCATAAATACATTTTTTTTCCCCTGCTTGCTGGGAAGGCTTTAAAAACATCCTCTTGTGGAAATTCATGCAGATGATATTTAGACATGCACTCCTGTTTTGCATGAATGTTTGACCTTGGGCAGAGCTGTTCAATGCAGGATGGATGTGTTGTGGCTGCATTTAATCATCTGAAGCAGAGATGAAGCCTTGAAAAACCACATAGACCCAATTCCCAATTCCCAGCCTCTGGATGGTAATGAACTTCTGAGAAATAGCTAATCAATAAATTGAACAAAAGACTCAGGCAGCTAAACCACTTTGTCAGGGCCTTAATTACAATTGCAGAAATAAATCGGGAGGGGAGGAGGGTGCTTGGGAGCCTTTGCCAGGCAAAACTAACCCTTTACAAACTGAGCAGCCTGGCTTTGCATGAGCACCGTGTCTTTGTGCGTGTGTTAGTGGGGATCTCTGCATGGAAAAATGACCCAAAACAGGCTGCTGCCTCCTGTCACAACACGACGGTTTGGGCTGTCCCTGTCCTCTGAAGCTACTTGGGAAGCTGGAGTGAGACTGCATTTAGCAGGAAGATGTGGGATCTTTCCACAGGACAGATAAGAGATTGATCCAAAGCAGCAGGCCATGCCAGGGCAAGCTGGGCTCTTTGACTTGGGGAGAAAGCTGAAGATTTAGGGACCAGATGCAGCCAGCAGGATAAGGAAGGACATCTGAGGACAGATACAAGAGATACGAGCCAGACCGGCAGCTCATCTTGCTCCTGTATCCCTCAGGCAGGTTTCCCAGTAGTCCCAGCCTTTGCCAGCAGCAGGAGTGATGAAGTCGGCATGGAAGCTATCAGCTAAACCCTCAGAGGCTGGCTTGTTCCTGGTGCAATTACAGCAGCAGGCATTTCATGTGTGTGTCTCCTGGCAGCGTGTGCTGGAAAACAAAGGCATTTATCCTTGGGGATTGTCTTGTAGATGTGGTTTTGCCTTAAGAAATATTATGGAATAACAACATGTCCAGGTTGATGGAAGCGTGCTAAGCCTGGGTTATGTGCAGGAGGGTGGATGTGTGTGGCAGAGGCTAGAAGGGCACGCGGTGAGGAGGAACAACAAATTGAGGGGCTGTTTTGAGGGGGGCCCTGTGGTCCAGGCACCACCCTGCTGTATCATTTGCCCTTTAGGGATCCAGAGAAGTGGTAATGCCTTAAAGGAGTGTGTCCTTGGTTTACAGGACAGGTTTAAACCCTGAATGAGGTGCAAGAGCTGGGTTATGTCGCATTTGAGCCATTCCTCACTCTTGCAGGGGAAGCTGGTTGTTAATGTGTTCGATGCCCTCCTCCTCTTCCTCCTTTTCTGCAGCCTTTGGACTAGCAGAGAAGAGTTTTCTTTATTTCCTCAATGGAAATCCCTGGTAAGGCAAGATGGTCTCTATGAATGGCAGTTTGTTGCAGGTGGGTGGCTATAGCTGCTGTGATTCTTGGGGCTAAATGGGACTTGGACACCTTCACCTGGAGGACAAGCACCAGCAAGAGCTTGGGGAGCTGGTCAGCTTGTGCTTTCCTACAGCAGTGAGAAATAGGGTTGGGTATGAATACTCCTGGATATCTAAGGGAACTGTATGGCTGGGGAAAATATGAATAAATGATCATCTTGAAACCCTGCCCAAGCCATAACCCCAGAGACTGAAAAAGAGCAAACTCCAGGTGCCATAAGCTCCATAGAGGACATCCCATGCTGTCAAACTCCAACACATTTTACTGCTTTGCTGGCTCAAGGCCTCACTGAAGGAGCAGTTAACACCTCTGCTTCCATGGCAGCCTGGCTCCTGTTCTTTGCTTTCCTCACGGAGCTGGGGAATTGCTCTGTAATGAGGCAGCAGCCGCTGCTGGTGACATGGAACTGCTGGGGATAAGACAGCTTCCTGGGAGCTGCTCTGCCTTTGAGGCCAGGCTCTTCTTGAAGCAGCAGATAAATCTCCATCTCCGTACAGCCGGAATGCTCAGAGAGCAGTCCCCGGGACGTGAGTGAGTTGCTGCTGTCAGCACTGTGTTTACCGCACAGCTACAGTATTTACAGCTGCATCTTTGGTGAGAGATGTGATTCTTCCCAGTCCTCATGAAGGTCACTGCAAAGTCAGTAAAACTTATTGATGGGTTCTAGAGCTTTTGTGATGGAAAGCAAGGTGATGGTGTTTATACATACACATGGCAGGGAGGAGGACACGCACAGGAGGAGAGGAAAGGGGGGCAGCTCTGTGTACACCGTTGGCTTGGACTTCCAAACCTGTGTGTTATTTCTAATGAGATGGTGAGCTCCCAACAGCAGAGCACGTGCAGGGCTCCTGCAAGGCTGCAGGCCCACGTCTCAGTAGCTGAGTGAGTGGAAGCTTTGCTGTGCTTATTCCTTCAGAGGGAGCTGGGGGCTTGGATTGTGTTCATCCCTGTGTTTGTGTAGGGAAGCTGTACTCTGCCATGGAAAGAGTGGCTGCACGGAGCCTGCCTCTCGCTTCTCATTAACTGTGATTTCTGTCAATAGCCTGGAATTAAGATTGCATTGGACCAGGCGTGGTAGGAATGTTTAATATGAAGGTGGCTTCTGCCTTGGAGAACTGGGAGCCCTCTGGACATGCACAGACCTTTCCCAGCAGGGCTGAGAGTGTATGGGAGTATATTGAAGTCTCTGGTGTCTCTGCAGCCAGCTGTGGGCAGGGTGGGCTGTGCTCAGCCCCCCTGAAACACTCTCCCTTCAGGCATCTCGCTTCCCTCTGGGCTGGTCCTGCACACCAGGAACTCTGCTGCTTTATTCTTCTCTTGCTCTGAAAAGATTGGAGAGATGGATGGGCATTTGTGACTCCCTTTGTGTGGACCTGCACATGCAAAGAGCAATGAGATACCAAGGTGGCTTTTGGAAACCTTCTGTCAGGGGTGTTTTCCAGGAACCTGTAAAAAACAACTTGGCAGCACGTGCCAGATCTAACACCAGTTTCAGGTGTCACACAGCAGTCACAGATAATGGCTTTAGTGTGCTCCTCTGCAGTGACAGAGAGGTTGGATTAGCTCTGAACTCATTGCACTTCCATTTGGCATTCCCTGACCATGTGTACATGGGAAGAGTAAAACACTCGGTGGGATTTCCGTTTCAAATAACCAAGAGGGATCAGGGACACTTGTCACGTGCTGTGTCTGGGAAAGGGCACCCAGTTCCAAACTCTCCCGAAACACAGCTTTGTTCCAAGCTCCAGCTTTGCGAGTTTTTTTTGTTGTTTGGGTTTGGGTTTTTTCGCCAAAACTATTTGAATTTCAATGTAAGTTTATCAAACATAATAAAGATGCTGTATTTGGGGCTCTCGGTAGCACTTCCCATCAGGTTGAGCTGTCAGCAGTGAGAATTCCTTGAGCCACGTGAATAAACTCGGAGGTGGCTTGGGCAGAGCAGGTACGGGCCAGGGAACTCTGTAGGTCAGGACATTGTGACACTGAACCCTGCCTTTCCCTAAGCAAACCGTGCTGGGTTGCATGGTGATGGCTCCAGACCATGCCACAGGCTTGCTGTTTTGAGGATTCTGAGCTGTTTAACTTGGAGCCACAGCTTTTCAGTTAATGAGGGAGGCTGCAAGTCAGATACATGAGAAATACAGGAAGAAGCTGGGAATTAAGTGCTGCCTGTTTCTAGCAGCTCTTGGTCCTGTTTGAAGCCTGATAATAGAGAGGCTTCTTTGTGATCTTATTACTAAGAAGGTTTGAGTCTAAGCATGTCATAAACCCCAACCAGCTTGGCAGTTAATAACACCCGTATGTACAGTAATGCACTGGCCATGAGTTCCCACTGGGACATGGGCATCTTACTGCAAATTCCCTCTGTCTTTTTCTCCTGACCTTACCCCAGTGAATGATCTGTTTGAAACTGAAGGCGTGTGTCTGATCTGCTCCCAGGGAAAGGAAAGCTTGAGAACATTTGACAATGCAGAGTTGAAATTAAATATCGTAATGATATAAAACAGTAAGCAGATCTGCTTGACAGCCCTGACAGCTATTTGTTATAGAAAACAGCGTTTATGATGTCAGTCCTATAAGGGAATGTGTTTGAATTAAAATAATTACAGCAGATAGTACAACAAAGACTCCCTGTAGTCAATCATCCTTCACAAATACACTGCACAAAATCTTCCCAACGAGTGCAAGAAACGGAGGGACTGGAGCCTGGCGAATAAATACCAATAGGAAGCTGCACCACAAGTCAAGCAGATGCTTTCAGTCATGATAGTTCCTTCTCTTTTTAACCCTGGGTGAGAAAATGAGGATTTTTATATATGTGTGTATATACGTGTATATTTCCCCTTTCAGCTTGTTCCTACTACTTGACAGAGAATTGAATATGTTTCTGGAAGGAATGCAGAGACTCTTTCAGGTTTTGAGTTCTTTCTTGTGTTGCTCCTCTCTGTGTGTCCACCGTCATTACCTAGATCCATGTTTTCAAGGAGATCACATTGGTGAGTTCGCTGCTGAAACAAACACCTGACAAATACCGTGTCCTTGGTGTGTGCCCCCTGAATTCACCAGGGTGCTATGGGCAGGTCTGCTATGGACAAAGTGTCACTAAGGTTGTGCAACAGCTCCCTATTTTGAGTAGAAAATCTTGAGCTGCAGTCATATAGGTTCTACTTCAGCTCTTCTCAGGTACACGGGTTCAGTTTGTCTTGGGCAGAATGGTTCAACTGCCTTTCAGGAGACTTGGAAGCAAAAAGCAGTGCTGTGGTGTCCAGTGTCTAAAAAACTCCACACAGCAGAGCCCTGAGCCTAAGTAGAGGTGACCCCTCTGCTAGGTGCATGCTTCTTATTCTCCCTTAAGAAACCCACTGTAATTGTAGCTTTTTATAGCCACAAAAAAAAATGTATTTTGCAAACTTAACACAGAAGTGCAATAGAATCAGTGGAGATCTTGTCCTTGCTAAGCATGCTTGAGCTTTGTGTCCCCATTTTTAACTTGGTTTTGGGGTGCTCTGAGCATTCATGATTGTGTATGTGCTCCTGAAAGTAATGTGTCAGTGCCTGTTTTGCTGGTAAGCTGAGACTACTTTTAGTCAAACCTCTTTATTTTTACCCTTCCGACTTTCAGTTCACGCTGCATGTACATTGCTTTGCAAGCTGCATAAAATTGAGGCAGGAGAGGAACTTTTCTTCCTGGGAACTTCAAGTGGTTTGCAGGTTTGCAGCACTGGCACATTTGTCAGCACTTCGGAGCGCTTGCATAAAAGCAGTTACTGGCTTTTCTTTTTCTCCTTTCTTTTGTTCACCCTTGGTCAGCCCTTCCCACCAGCACATTCATTGCAAATCCATGCTCTTGGCTCCCAGCTGGTGTTTTCTCAGGTGTGTAATGCAGGAGTCAAAGAGAGAAACCCAGCAGAGTCCCAGTGAAAAGAGCAGAGATAACATTGCATTGTCTTCCTTCTGCATTCCACGCTGCTTCCATTCTTCCCAAGAAACGCTGTCCCTGCTTCTCTTGCCTCTGCTTGTCCAGAGCCAAATATTCTCTTTATAGCTTAATCCTGCTATGAAGGTTTGACAAATGAAAGGAGACAACCCTCCAAAAAGAGGGGGGGTGGCCTTGTTTTCTCTGACTGCTTTAAAGTAAAGTGAGCGAGCTTCAAATAATGGCCTGGTGATCTTCTGTAGCTTCTGAATCCCACCACAGTCCCAATGACAATATGTCATATCTGCCTTTTTCATCCCAGCAGCTGCCAGTGTGTCAGGGTCACAAGTGAGCCCTAAGAGGCTCCCTGTGGCTGTGATTCCTGACCTGGCACTACACACCCAACACAAACCCACCCTGGCACAGATCAGCTTCTCTCTGTGGGTACAGCCCCAGGCACCAGAACAGAGGTCAGAGAGCTTTATTAAAGCAGTTCTTTAATTTGCTGAGATCTGAATGAGCTTAGATGAGCTACTCCCAGGTTCCCTGGTCTCATGTTCGGCATCACTTTATCCCAGTATTGCCCTGTGGTGCATGAGAATGGAGATACCAGCGAACTCATAGAATCACAGACTGGTTTGTGATGGAAGAACCTAAAAGCTCATCCAGTCTCAATCCCCTGCCACTGGCCAGGGGCACCTTACTCTAGACCATGCTGGCCAAGGCTCTGTCCAACCTGGCCTTCAACACTGCCAGGGATGGGGCAGCCACAGCTTCTCTGGGCACCCTGTGCCAGCGCCTCAGCACCCTCACAGGGAAGAGCTTCTGCCTAAGAGCTCAGCTCAGTCTCCCCTCTGGCAGATTCCCCCACATCCTGTCACTACATGCCCTTGTAGAAAGCCCCTCTCCAGATTTCTTCTAGGTCCCTTTAGGTGATGGAATACTGTTATAAGGTCTCCCCTGAGCCTTCTGTGTTTGGAATCTAAGGGACAGTTTGTCTTTGCCTGCTAAAGACGTGTTTTGTGCCTTGCTGTTACGGTGGGTTGAACTCTTGAGCCTCAGCCTCTCTGGACAGAGGGAGTGAGCATTATTCCTGGCCTCAGGCTAAGAGCAAGCCTGGAAAAATGATTCTAGAGGTCACTGTAGGTATCTGTGCATGCCTTGTGTCTGAAAGCCCTGGTCCCAGCAAAGCAGGATGCTCCTGTCCTTGCCTGCTCTGCCAGTGCCTTAAGAGGTTCCTACATCAGGATCATCCAAGCCACCAGTAAGTTCCTGCAGTGTGAATATGCCCATTTATATTTATTCATCTGGCCTCTGAAGCCTCCTGGGGCAACATTTTCCAAAACTTGTTATGTGCCAAAGGCTGAGGTGTTTCATTAATCAAAAGGAGGGAGCATGTCCCTCCATCAGCCCAAAATGTGCATGTATGATACCTCCAATGAGGGAGTTCTCTTTAATCTCCTGGAAGCTGTGATTAGAAATCTGCGTGCCATCTCAGCTGTGCAAACCAGCAAACAGCTCAGTAACCAGGCAAGCTCTTCTGCCTGGCTTTGCATTTCTTGGCTCCAAATAGTTGCAGTGAAGCCCTTGATGCTATTTGAGCACTGGGTGGGTTGGGATGTTTTTTCCCTTGGTGCATAGTTTAATTACAGCGAGGCTGAGCACTGACTCTCCATTAATAATACAGTGAATTTCAACAGCAGATTAAATTTCTCTAAAGTAGTGAATTGCAGGGAAAAGTGGAGGAAAGTCATGGTTGAGGAAAATAAGTACATTAGAGGTCCTTTATTAGATAGAAGCCCATGGCATCAGGCAGACGGGTTCTAACATACACACACATATGAGAAAAACAGGGACTGCATCAATCAGCTTATCAAAATCACTTAAAAGAAATGGGCTTCTGCTGAATGTGTGGAGTGCAATAAAACATCAGTGCAACGCTTGGACGTGTATTAACTGGCACAGAAAGATTATGACATGTCCATTACTGAGCTTCCTCTTCCTGCTGGCTGCAGAGAGGTCCAGATTCCTGCATAATGTGCTCCTCAACCTCTTTTTCCCTCACTCCCAAATTTATTTTATTACCCTTGTTATGAACAGGCACACTATAAAATGACATTAGATGCAGAATAGCCACATGAGAGATGCTGAGTCTGCTCTGAACATCAAATGTACTTCATAAGGGCTATGTAAATAGTCTGCTAATCTAGTGCCATCTGAGAACAAAAAGAAATGAAAAGTGGGTGAAAGCCCTGCGCAAGCACTTCTGATCTCCTGCTGGGCCCATTCCCACAGCACTTTCTCCCTCCAGCATCCCAGTGCCTCCAAGGGGCCTGTCCTGCCATGCCACAGGCTCTGGGGCAGCCATGGTTTAGCCAACAGTTAGCACTTGAGCAAGAACTAATGGATGTGAGGGCAACATCTAGTGTGGGCAGATGAAGGGTTTTCCTCATGAGCCATGAGGTCTCAGTGCATTAAAACTTAGACTGATGTTCAAACAGCACAATGCAATGTGTGCGCACACAGCCAGGAGGTGATGGAGGAGATGAGCCTCCCAGGGACAGGAGAGCAGCTCAGGCTCTTGGCTCTGCCTCATCATCCAGGTTTTACCTGGAGGTACCAATGCTTCATGTATGAGCAATACAGACTTTAAACTGCCACTGAGCAGCTTTAGCCATTTATGCAGATACTGAAATGGAAAGCAGTTTGTTGTACTGTAGCTAAATGGACCATGCCAATGGGGATGTAGGGGAACAGCTCCAGAGGGCTTTGGATAGGCAGGCACATGCATGCTAGATAGATGAGATACCAGAGCATCTGTGTATACATATATGGCACCAGAAGGCCATTTTTTAAAGCCACTTTTTGGCCCAGCAACTGTACTTAAAATCAAATGAGATGAAGGAATTTTTCAGCCCAAACCATAAGAGACCCCGGGGGGGGGGAGTACACAGGATTATGGACACTTATAACTAATGCAAAATAAACAAGGCAAAATTATATGTAATTACTCCTAAAGTCATTTGCTTGTTTCCGTAATTGACCTGTGCATTCTTTAATCTTTAATGCTCCTTTAAAATTCAGCCTCGGGGACTCATAACATTTATTGACGTTTGTCATGGTTAAGGCTCTGGAGGAACTGGGCTTTATTAGAAGTCTTCAAAGAAATATCAATTTAGGGATAAGCAGCATTAATATTTTGTACACAACATCATATGCTTTGAAAGTTTTACTTGATTTCTATATGTCTTGTAAAAAGCAAGCCATGTCAAAGAAGGACAATGGGAGCTGCTCCATAAAGAACCTGCTGCTGCTTTAGTGAGCTTTAAAAATAAAAGGTTATGTATAAAACTGAAAAGGTTGAGACAGGAGACACTGAGTTATCCTGTCACGGTGGCAAGAGTTTTACCCCAGGGTAGGTGGAGAGGGCATCAGCAGTGCAGTTGAGGGAACTGAGGACCTGTGTTTGTGTTTTCCTTCTGTAGAAGCACTGTGCTCCTTCCACTAACAGTGGGCATGAAGCTCGGGTATGTATGTTGGGAGAGTGAAGCTCCTTGACCATGAGAAGTTGGGAGGATATTGCAGACACCTCTGAAACTTTGTGCCGTTGCTCATTGCACAGGTACTGGTCTTCCCTGGGCATCGGAGATCTGCTTTGTCAGACAATGGCTTAGGAGAAGCAGTCAGTTCATCCCTAAGCCCTGTGAGGTTCTGCCTTGTGTGAGCTGGTGCTCACTCCGGTGTTGAGTTATGGATTAATGGTGTGCCTGCAGCCCGTCACAATGTACTTTCCACTGGGAGAGGCTGGATTATGCTGGGAAATCAAGTGCTAAGAGGCATTTTATGTTTTGTCCTCACTGCAGTGGGATCCAAGGTATCTTTAACATCAGGAGGAGGGGTTTTCACAGCATGGCCTGAATGGCGACAGTTTCACTCTTGTTAGTCACCATGAGTAACGACAGGACAGGAAAAGGTCGGGGTGACTGTGGGAGTCAGCTCAGGCTTCATGAAGCATTGCTCTGTCAGCTTTGCTGGTCCGCACAGCTGAGCCACCCTGGGTAGGGCCTGTAAAACCCACCTCTTGTCCCAGCACCAGCACTGAGAGCCTTATTGCTATTGCAGGATGAGATGTCACTTCAGTCAGCTGGGTTATCCAAGGGGACACCAAAGGGCAAGAGGAGATGGCAGCTCTACCCCTCCTCAGTATTTGAGCTTCTTGTTGATTTGCCTTCTCCTCTTCCTCCATCCCTGGGCTTGTTCACTATTAAACCAGTGAAATTGCTATGGGGCCAGTTGGAAACCCCTCTTACGCTGAAAACGGGGCTCAGCAAAGGGTATTTCTGAGGAATTTGTCCTGCTTTTCTGTCAAGGGAAAAAACACCAAGTATTTCCTTTAAAGAAACGGATGTCTTAACAAAATTGGTGTATCTGTGGCACTGTTAGAGTAATGGACTTGTGTTTAACCAGGGGCCAGCTTGGGAACCCTTGTGACTGGGTAGTCATTTTCAGCAACACTCAGGTTGCTGCCAGCGAGGCTGCTCGTGGGTGTAAGGTTTGAGGACATCGAGCCTCAGTGTGGTCTTTCTATAGCTGTCCAAGCCTCTCCACCTGGTGCGGCAGCAGAGAAGCTCCCATCAGCTGATGCTTTTGAAATGAGGCATTCTTTCTGCCTTCCATGGAGCCAGCTTTCCCCTGGCTGCGCCTCAGCGATGCCACTGCTGCGCCAGAGCACGGTTTCCAACAGAGTGGCAGAGTTGAGCTGCCTCTCGCATTAAGCACCAGAGATGTCATTAAATGGCAGAGGAGGGAGCGTGCGTGGAGGGGAGGTTCACCCCAGAGACATTACAGATTGTCTCATGCTATTTAAGTGGGCTAAAATTAGAGGGAAAGAATCTGCAGCTAATTGGACTTGTGCATTAATCATAGTCTGCTACTGGAGTACTTCACCCATTAGAATGTGTTAATTTGGTAATTACAAGGTGAGGGGGAGGTCTCTCTTTGTAATCCAAAGCCCTTCTTCGTGCTTATTGCACATATCAGAAGCAGGTACAGTGAGAGGTTGGAGGCAGGATTACAGTGGGGGGAGCGAGCTGCCTATTACCACCTCCTACCACACATGTGAACACGCAGTCTCTCCGGCTCCAGACACCTATAATTAAACTGGGATAGATATTGGGAGCAGAAGGTCCTTCATTTTCAGTTAACAGGTAATTAATTGTATCTCAGTTTCCATTGTAACTTCCCCCCCTCTTGTTATGAAAAATACTGCAAATGTCCAGAGGTCTCCTGTGCTTGGCCAAGGAGCTTCTCCTTGCTCCTCTTTTTGTATGGTACCTCTGATGCATGTGCTGGGGAGCTCGTGGTGTTCCCAAGAGAACTGTTCATGTCCCCATCTCCATTGCAGAAGGTTGTTTGCAAGGCACTGATCCTGCCGCTGAGATGAAGTTGTTTCTCTGCCTGTGCCATCCATGGAGTTGCCTTGCTGTTAATGGTTGTCTGTCTTCTGCCAGCCACCCTTCTGGCAGGTTCTGTGAGGTTCAGAGGCACTTCATAAACCAGGGAGATGGTAACATAGAGAAGAGAATTAACAAGATGGGAAACAGGCAGAAAACTCAAGGTGGATAATGCAAGAGACTAAATACTGAGGCAGCCAGTGCGATAGATGGATTTTCAAAGGTGTGTAAAAAACTGATGAGTAAAACCACTGAGATGTATGTGCTCTAGTGAGAACAACTCAGGCTGGAGCTAGCAAAGCAACACTGCCTCCAGTGTCTTTATTTAAGCAGGAGGCTCCATTCCCAGCTGTCCCATTAGAGATGTTTGGTGAGAAAAGGTCCTTTCACACGAGATCTCATTTTTTCCCCTCTTCCTGTATATTTGCTGGTTTACCTGTGGGCGTAGAAACCTTTCAGGGTGGACAATGTCCACTCCCCCTTGAACCTGGGCAGGTTAACGTTTGCTGAAAGGACCCTGCTGTGGTGATGGAGCGTACAAACTTCACTGCTGCTCCCAGCTTATTTCCTTGCCATTCCAGCTGCTCCATAATCCTTGCAAAGGTCACATCCGCTTGCTGTGAGTGGCTTCAGCAGTGATATATTTGTGGGCAGCCCCAGCAGTTACAGGCAGCCCTCACAAACACTGACCTGCAATACTGACCTCCACAAACCACATCATTTTCCACTTGGGCACCTCCAGATTGGTTCTCCAGATCTGCAGAACCAGAGGGTTGGTTTTGACTCCATGACAATAATTTGCTGGCTCATTAGCACTAACTCCTTAAAGGGGTGCCTTTAATGTTAGTAAGCCTAAAAATGTGACCTACATCCCCCTCCTGTCTTACACCTCCTTGCAAATCCCGTATCGTTAATGTGTGTGTACTCTCATCCCTTCATAGCCCCTGACAGATCTTGTGAGCAAAATAAAACAACTGCCCTAAAATGGGTCCAAATGCTATGTCACAGCCAAATAAAAACCTTTATATACATATATTTGATTATATATATTTTTCATTTACTAATGAGGAAGTTAGTGCTGGAGGAACATGAAGGTTAGCTCAGCTTTCTTCTGAGGTCTGTGTGCTCTTCGGTGTTGCAGTTTGCAACCGCTGAAGAGCATCTTCTCCTGTCATGTGAAATCCTCCCTCCGCATTAAACCAGCAGCAGGTATCAAGGATGGCATGTGTACAGCAGATCTTAATTTTACACTTGTAGAGAGTTGTGACCAACAATAAGGAAAGCAAAGGTTTTTAAACCAGCCCATATTTGCCTTTTCTGGAGCTCATTAAACCAACACAGTTTGAACTGTGAGAAGGATCCTTTCAGTACTATGAAGTGTGGATGTGGGCTACAGACTGTACCAGTTGGTATAAAGTGATTACCACCTTCATTAAGTAGATAAAGACCATTCACTGACTTCTATTTTGGGGATGACTAATTTGAAACCTTGTTCAACAAAACGGATGATTAAGGGGTAATTTTGTTGGAACAAATTTATAGCGCACAGTGACTAGGTGTGAAAGACACTTCCTCTGCGCAAGCCACTTTGCACATCCAGGCTGTGCTTCTGGACTTAATTAGCATCCATCCTGGTAGGAGCTGGGTTTGCTCGGCCTTCAGTATGATCTACAAGTCTTTTAAATGCATTCAGAGATGGTCACTTTACCACTTCCCCTGGCGTGGGCAAGGGAAAGGCAGTGCTGCAGCAAGGCTGCCATGCTGGGCTCTGCCTGTCCCTGCAGAACAGCTCTAGGATTAAGCCCACCCTTTCTATGGAGAAGACCATGATTCCAGAGCTGGTGGCTGAGCTGGAGGAGGAAATGAGTGACCTTACAAAGCCTTGGAATACATTTCTGAAGGACATTTGGTATTTTCATTTGCTGGCAGGTCAAAAATTTGAACAAAATCAAACAAAATGCCTTTTTTTTCACACTGGTATCCCCAGGTTCTCAACACAAAGGTTTAACGTAAGTGTCTTGAGTTGCGCTTACAGCAATACCATCATTTTTTGTTGCACTTAATGACACTACAGAGTAGTTATAATTGCTCAAGAAGTGTTTTGTGTGTTTGGTTTTTAACTCCACCTAAGCTTTGTTTAATTTCCAGACGAAAACATACTTTTTGTCATGTTTTAAACACAGACACACAGCTGAGCTGACACACGTGTTACGTGTGTGCATTTAGGTTTGTGTGCATGTGCTTTGGAGTGAGCTATTGCTGTCTTTAGAGAAACAGCATTGGAACCCTAACCATTGAAGCAATCACTAGACCAATCCAAGTGGCTACAGGCAGCCGAGGAAAAACTCAGGGAACTAGAAAATCTCGTGGACTCGAACCTAGAAGAAGAAAATGCTGTTTTGTTTTCAGCATTTTATGCAAACACGTTGTCTTGTGCAGAGTGGCATGTCCTAGAGTGTAAACCTTCACAGAGGATAAATCCAGTGAGTTTGTAGCTTCTTACTTCTAACGCATCCTGATACCAGGCAATCAGGCTGGGCCATTTGCATCTCTGAAAGCGTTCTCAGGGAGGACACTGGTATTTAGTTGGTCATGCTGGTTTTTCAGCTGTGTGGCACTGATGGATATATTCAGAGGGACCAAAGAGATAGGAAACTGGATGTGGTTTGGAGCCAGTAATGAAGGCTGTGGTCTGTGTTTGCATGGCAGTTCTCTGGAATCCTGTGTAAGCATTCTTAGGTCTTTAAGAGGCAGGTAGGTATTGGACCACATCTTCAGCAAGTGTGGAGCACAGGCCTGGCCCAGTTTGCCCCACTTAGTCCCTTACCTCCATTTGTTGTATATCTGAAATGAAGCAAAAGGACATTTTCTCCTCTGAGTGCCACGAAAGGGAATGCTGGTGCTGGAAACGCGCCGAGTCCTGATTCTTCCTTCTTCCCTTTAATCGTGTCCTTCGAAAGCAGAGTCCTCTAGTGCTAAAAGAAGATGATGGCAAACTGCCTTGTTAACCTATTTTAAGTAAATCTGTATTGAGTTTCCTGCTGTGCCTAAGAGCTGGAAGTCCCAGTGGAGTTCTGTATTTCATCCCTGTACTAGATTTCTCTGGACTTTAATTCCCCACTATCCCTTTTCTTCTACCCCAAAAGAAATGCAAATTTAATTTCACAGGAAATAAGGATAAACTTGAATAAGATGATTTTTTTTCCTCAATATCCCAGTGTCTCCCACTGGTTAGTACCTAATTTTGAGGGATCTGACATTTTGCCTTTCTTAAAACAAATTCTTTGCATACAGCAGGTTCCCAGGTGCCTTTAGCACAGAAAGGCAAAGCATTGTAGCAGGGAAAAGAATTCAGTATAAAAGAGCAGTGGAAGCCACCTGTATGGTATTAGTAGGAGATGAAGAGGAAAGATATTGCTGATTTTGATTAATAATTAATTTAATTTTCTATAGTCCTCTTATAAAAGTTCCTCAACAAATTTGCACAGTGTATAATATATGTATCACTGAATTGTAGCTATTTCTGGAGTACTTCATCTGTTCCACAGTAGACACGGGACTGGCTTTTAATAGTTTAGGTCAGTAAGTCATTATGAAAACCTCCACTGAAATAATACGCTTGAAATAATAACATAGATATAGGCTATATTGTTAAAGGGTGGGGTTTTTGCTTTACTTCTTCATTATAATTTCCTACTGTCTTTCTGTCGTGATATGACACAGGGGTTTTTAGCAATACCCATTGGACCTACAGGGAAAATTGAGTGTATATCTAACTTTATCATTAAATCATAACATAGAATGAAGGGAATATAAAGAATGAGATGTAGCCATGGCCTGATAAAAAGTGTTCCAGTGCACCCATTAAAAATATCCAGATAGATCATTATGGGGAATTCTTATTGCCCATTGCAGAATTTGGCTTTAGACAGATGAGCTCTGGAGGTGTTCTTCAAATACACATCAGAAAAATGTTTGTGCTGTTCGTTGACCCTAATTGTGTGTTTCATCTGAAATACCTGACCTGGCAGAACACAAGCTCCTTACCACCATGCTGCCTCACGTATGAGCTTGCTAATGCCCAGCTTGGAAAGCTGGGGTCTGAACATGGCTTTTGAGCCCAGCTTAATCAGGCTCTGCTCGGCCAAGCCCCAAGCTGCCATTCAGCCCCATCCTTACCCTTAGGCTTATGTTTCATTGCTTTGCTCATGCAGGACCTGAATTCTCACCAGGTCCTATAGGGATGCTTGTCTGGTTTGCTACCTTTTCCTCACCAAACCTCCAAGCTGGCTCATCCCAGGGGATCTGGCAAAACTCTCCAGTGGTGGCGTGGCTGGCAGAAAGGTCCAGGCAGCAGGAAATAAAGTCTAGCAGGCAAAAGCAGCAGCCCAGGGTGATGGGAATGTGGCTAGGCAACAGCATGGGGAGCAGAGGAATGATCTCTCTTTGTCAGACAGCCGAGCTGTTAGAGGTTATGAGATTCTTTTATTGCACTAATTTGCAGTGCAATGTGCTGACATTCTCTCCCTGTTGCACAGAGAATATATAAATTATGCCTGCAGGACGATTAACTGTTTGTCCAGGCTAATTGTCAGTATTAAATCTTGCTCAGTCACAGTTTTAAAGCTTAATTTAAACTCTCTATCTTTAAGGAATCTGCACTCCCACTCCCCCTCCCACTACGGGGAAAAAAAAATAATAAAGATTTAATGGTTTAAGTCAGTTCCCTTTGTAAGAGCTAAAGTTATAATTGGGTGTGTGGATAGTGGAAGCATCTGCACATGATGAGCCTATGGAGTTTCCTTTTGCTGTGGCCGATAATGTTCATTTCAAATCCCATTGTCTTTGCTACCCTGTATTAATTTCTGAATTATGTATTATTGTTCTGAGACCCCAGAGCCACAGCTATTCCCCACATCTATTACTGCATAAATCTTTGCTGTGTGCTTAAAACAGCAATGATTCATCCTGAAAGATGGTGAGGAGCGCAAGCGCTAATGAAAAATCCCCTTCCCCAGGAAACGGGCAAAGATCAGATGCACAGCCCTTGTAGGGTGGCTGAGGAGAGGAGGACTGGTGGACCCGGCTGTGGAGAGCTACAGCAACAGGCAGGAGAGGAATGGAGCCCACCACGGGTTTGCAGGATGCGTCTTCAGGTTGATCCTGGCTGTGTGGATGATGACCTGGGCAAACAAAACCACTACTCTTGTGGTCAAGCTGTGTTGAGGGACAGACCTTTGCATGCAGACCATCCTCATGGTGTCATGGGAGATGAAGATCACTGGTCACACTGCATAACTTCCCATTTTCAACTACTTGTGATTTCCTCTGTTATTATTGTTAATTTATTCCCATGTAAAGAGAGGCAGATGTATGCAGTTGGCCCGTCTCCTAAAATTTGTAGGAGCAGTGCTGTGAAGTCCCTGATTCTCATCTCTGCTTGTCCCTGGACTTGGTTTTCTGAAGCATTTTGCCAGCAACATGGGTTTAGCTGATAATTGCCCTGTCCTGGTTGGGGCCAAAAGTTAGCCATCAGTACGCTGTTGCTGCACTCAAGCATGCCTCCATACCCTCATCAGCTGCTTGTGGTGCAGTACCAGCAAACCAAAGGCTTGTCATGCCTTGGATTTAAAATGTGCCTACTTGCATTTTTCCTTGCCTTGGTCCATCTTGCCATCACCATCATCTGCCAAGAGCACAGGAATGACCGCATGGCTCAGGAACACCATCTTCCACTGGGGAGACATGGCTCAGCAGCCTCTCAAGGCATGTGTCTTGGTACCATGTATGCTTCTGGCTTGGCAAGCAGCACTGAGGACGTGCTGCCCTGCCATGGCAGCTGAAGAATGACGTGCTAGGAGGATGTTAGAGAGACTTTACTTCTTGTTGTGGTTTCTGTAGGACACATGGTGCCATTGGAGAACTGGTGATTAAGGCTTGAGCCTTCTGGGCTTTACTTGACCTTTTGAAAGACTTTAAGAGGTCGTTGCTTTCTAGAGAGTGGAAGTGTTCTTTGTGCTGTTGATCTATGCTGAAGGATTTGTTAATCTGCCACAGGCCAAAACCAAGCATGTTCTTGCCAGATGAAAGCTTTTTCTGACCTGGGGCAGGAGGTAATTGAAGAAGGTGGTGGCTGTGGGTAGAAATGAGCCTGGTGTTTTATCCAGCCTGGTCCTTCTGCTCCTGGACAACCACAGTGGTGACATCCAGGAGGGAGAGGCTCTTGCACCACACAGCCCCTCTCAGTCTACATATCACAGACTGCTTTTTATTGAAGGAGAGCAGTGGTGGGTGAGGTTTGATCCAGCAGCTGGTTTGGAGGCTGGCACAGTTCATCACCCCAGCATCGTGCTGCGTGATAGGCATGAGAAATGGGAACACCAAGCACAACTCCTGCACTCCTCCCTTCTCCTTTTGTTGCTGGAGTGATTGGAGTAGGTTTGGGGTGTCCCTGCAGCTGTGGTCTGGGGGCCCTTGGGGCTTTGGAGAGCAGCGAAAGGTGAGTGGGTCAATAGCAGAGCAGCTGGAGCTGAGGAGAAAATGCTTCTGCTTAGTTCTGCTCCTTTTGACATCTCGCGGAGAAACAAAAGGGCTTGTGCTGTTCTCTTGCTCTATTAGAGCTCCCTTGAACACTGACAGCTTTCCTCACTTCTTTTCTGAAACCTGCAAAATTAGGGTGAGTGAAAGGTGGGGGAGGAGGAGAGAGCAGCATAGCCTGGAAGAGAAGCGCCTGGGAATCATGGAAGCCTACAGGTAGTGGAGGATTAGCTGAGAGAGCACGAGGGGTGATAATTAACCAGAACTGCCAATGTGACAAGAGAATGTGAAACCTTTGCCTAGTTTGCTGAGAGAGGAAAGGGAAGGAGCCTTTGCAGGGATGTGTATGGCACAGCACAGTCACTGTCCCTCTCTGCCACTGCTCCGCCACATGGGAGAGCTTTGGTGTAGAGACATGCCCCATCCCTGGCAGTGTTCAAGGTCGGGTTGGATGGGGTCTGAAGCAGCCTGCTCTAGTGGAAGGTGTCCCTGCCTGTGGCAGGGGTTGGGACTGGATGAGCTTTAAGGTCCTTTCAACCCAAACCACTCCATGATTCTATGACAACTTGCTGTCTGTCCCTAGGGACTGGAAGGACGTGGATTGGAGGGTTCATGGGTTTGGGTTGCTGGGATGGTATTGGTTTTATTAATAACAGTATTGATTTGTTTTACTACACCTGTAACATTAGAGCAGCCATCTCAAGCTCCATTTGCTTCCATGGTCTGTGCTCATTTCCTGCTTGCAGATCCAACATCCCTGTGTATGAGTATTTAGATGCCTAAGGGGTTATTTGGGTACAACCACCTCTGTTACTCCCCATGGGAGGTGGGCACATGATTTGCTGTGAATTTGAGTGTCCAGGTTGTACGTTTTAACACTCCTGCTGTTAAACCAGCAGAATGGGAAGGCCCATACTGGGAGAGACTCCGGGGTCTCTGCAGCACAAACCCATGGCTGCCAAGAACAGGACCAAGGCTCGTTCTAAGGAGCATATGCTGACACTAAGAGGGTTTTACCTAATCCCAGCACCTCATAGCTGTTTTATGCCCCAAACCAGGTTATTCTTATTTCTGGCTTTTATCCCAGTGATCATCAAAGCAAATATTCCCATTCTCCATCAGAAATATCTCATTCCCTTTTTTGTGACTGAAATCTTACGTCAGCCAGGTTTGACTGCTCAGGTGTAAAAATACAACATGGGCAGCATTAATGGCAGGGCATCAGGTTGGTCTGAAATCCCTGATTGCCTCTGCAGGTTTGTGTAATGAGAGAATGAATATAGGGGAGGCAATCACATGCTCCTGCTGTCTTCTCATTCCAGGTGCCTTTCCCATAGTCTCTCTTATCTTTCTTCCCTGTGATGGGGGAGAGGGGAAGTTAGGGTATAGCTTTAGCTGCAATGTATTTGTAAGCAGGCAGTAACATGAAGACCTTTAAAACGTGAAAACAACATGGGGGGAGGATAAAAAATATATCTGCTAGGAGCAGAACAAAGGAGAGGGGCTGAAGTACCTGGGATGAACAGCCCATGCTGGGGGAGAGTGCACGGGGGTGCTCCGGTAAGGCTGGGAAGATGCTGTCTTTAGCATATGCTCTGCATATTTTACTGCCAGAGAAGATGTGGCGATGATTTAATATGCAAAGGTAGATCTGGCATTGATATGCATCCACACTGCATAACATGTGCATACATATTTCAAAGGTGGTACAAGAAAGTGCATCGCTGAAGGCAAGCATTTATCAAGCTTGCGGTCAGACATTTGAGACCTTCACAGCCTTAGGAGATCCTGCGGGAGGAGAAACAATAAGATGGCTTGATTATTCTTAGTAGTGTTTTAAATACCAAATTGTCAGGGTGCTGGGGAGCAGAACTGCGAGCACTTGAGAGACACTGAGGGATGTGACGGAAGAGCAGCCGCGCTGATAAACAAAGGCTGCAGCAGGCAGCCAGGGGAGACGGAGCGAGGAGCCCAAAAGGGGAAATTACTCACCTGCAGCCTGTGTTTTCCTCTCCTTAACACACTCATGCTCAAGCCACAGTGAATGAGACGAGTCCGAGAGCTCCTCACTTGGGGTGGAGTTGTTCGGGGTTTTTATTCTCGTGGGTTTTGTTCTGTTTTATTCTGGGAACAGAGCTCAGCTGCACAGGAAGAGGGAGGTTTGACACATGCAGATGTGACAAGTGAAGGGGTGCGCTGCCCTGCGACCCACACCATTCGCTGGCGCTGCCCCTCTTCCTCCCTTCGTTGCTTGTATGTGCTCAAGCAGGCAACAGGGACTGCACGCACCCAGGGCAGAGACCCATCAATGGCTTAAACCAGGAAAGCACCTTCATGCTGAAAGCTCAGACCAAGCAGCACCTTGTTAGGTTGTTAGGAGCACATTCAATGACACCCTGCAGTGTGCCTTGGGTGCTGCTGCTGTCTCCCCTGCCTGGCACAGGTCCCAGGGCCCAGCGGGTGCAGGCAGGGGAGCCCTCGGGGCAGGAGGAGCACTGCAGTGGGGCACATTGCAGGATGCTGTGCAGATGAAAGCACAGACAGTTTGTGTTTGTTTTGCTTAGTGACAGCTCTAGATTTTAATGTTTGATCACAGCAGGCAGGGAGGTCCTGCAGGGATTTCGAAAGATAACTCCGTGCCCATGCACCGACATGCATTTTCTTTAGAATAAATGAGCACATCTTGCCTACCTCGCTGGAAAAAAATGAGGTTGGGCTTAATGCAAATTAGGCTTGGTGCAAGTATGAGACAGGTATTGGTGCTGATAGGGATCTCTTTTGTTCTGCTGCATCTCTAAAGCCTCTGTCCACCCCTTGCTGCAGAACCACTCACGTTCCTCTCCTAGCCCAGGTGTGCCATAGGACACGGTGACGCTTGCCCACTGCCACACCAGGGCCCCTGCAAGCTGCTCTGCCAGCACAGCACGGTGGTGCCCTGCAGCCCTGCCTGCTCATCCTGTTTTGGGAGCTTGCACGCCATTCCAGCAGGATACCAATCCTCCTGCTCTGCCAGCTCGTGGAGCCTGCACAGGTTTGCACTTGTCATTCCCGATGCCCTCAGGCCCTTTGGGAGGAGGTGTGGTGGGAGATGAAGTTGTTGAGCTGTTTGCTGGATACCTCTGAGGGTTTGGAGCTATGTGGAGTTGGCTCGGTGTGCCTGTCACAGCTCGCTGCCTTCAGTCCAAGCCACGTGTGCCTGGCTGTGCGGAGCAGCCCAGACCCCACTGGGATGGGCTCATCTGCTGAAGCAAAACTGGCTTGGTTGTTTCTTGGAGCGCTGTTTGCAGTTTGGCTTTTCTGAGTGCAGGGTCCTGGTCCTGCCTCCTCTCAGCATCTTCAGATGACAGAAGTGGGATGGAGCAGGGTTCAGTGGTGGTGGCCAGGGACAGTGGGTGCCATGGCTGCAGCACCGGGTGGCCCCGGGGAGGAGAGCACAGGCAGCAGTGAGGTGTGAAGAATAGAGAGGGCTCCTCTGGTGCCGATGACAGCGGGCAGCGCTCCCACTGCACTGGAAGCTGCTGTAACTCCATCACTCTTTAATTATCTGGAATTATAGTGCTGCTCTCACCCTTTTTATGTTACGGTGGAAGAAATCAGGACATACATTAATTATCTAATCCGTATGTAAAGTGTCACATATAATTTTCCGAGAGCAAAAGGTTCTAGCTTTAAGACCTGCATCGTCTCTTAATAACCATGTGTGAGGAAAGAAAATAATATCTAGATATATGATTATTACAGTGGTCGTTGGCCATTGTTGCTCCCTTCCCTCCTTTTGGGGCAATGTCTCTGCTAGAGATCCTTACAGGGGGACCTTTAAATATTCCCAGGCCAGAGGCTGTGACCTAGCTGGTTAGCAGGGAATTGAAAGGGCAAAGCCCATGCTTCCTGTTGTTGCAGAAGTACAGTCTGAATCAGAAACACCTTTGGGTCTCTTAGGTGGTTTTTTGGGTGCTTTTCCTTTTTCCTTTGGCTGCATTTGGAAGAGAGGGGAAGACCCCATAGCTTCCCTTTGACTAAGACACATTGCAGCTGAAGTAGTCAATTAAGAAAATCAGTATTGCATTTATTAGCCTCCATCTATGATGCATGGTGTTATGCTAATATGCATGAATTAATTACTGTTATTAATTCAATTGAATTAACTTGATATTACTGATGTGTGCAGGGAAGGTTTGTTGTGAGCTGCTTTTAGAAGGAGGCGCAGACGCGGGCTGGAGGGCTGCGAGTGGGAAGGGGGAGGACGGGCTCTGCAGCAGCCCCAGCACATCTGTTCACGCCACCTGATGCAGTGCAGGAGCTGAGAGCCCTGTTTATCTATCTCCCACCTCCTTCCCCTCCCTCTGTGGCCTGACCGTGACTTCATCCTCTTCCACAGTCAGTGGTTCAAAACAGGAAACTGTTCCCTTTACCTGCCTTTGGGCACCGTTGGGTTTTGCTGCCAATTCTTCCCACCAGCTCTATGCAGGAAAGCAGCAAACGTCCTCGGCTCCTCTGGAAGGTCCGTGGGGAGCGAGGGAGAGAGTCTGATCCCAAACACCAGCACAAGAACCCAGCTTCACAGTGTCACATAGGAAAACACCACAGGGCACCTGCGTGCATTCGGAGTGGTGCAACAGGTAGTTTGTAAAGCGGTGCCAGGCTGTGCAGTGCTTGCTCAGTGTGAGGCAGTGTGGGGCAGCTGCAGTTTGCAGGCTGCTCGTGAGCAGAAGTGAAACTCCTTTGGTGAATTATTTTAGAGGCTGGCTCTCAGACTGTGGCACAGAAGCTGTGTTGTTGAAGAAAAGGGCCCTCAGCACACGATCAGCAAACACAGACCCAGATGCTTTTCGGTTGCAGAGCCCAGATGGTGCCAGCAGCCACCGAGTGTTGGGGGATGCCCCCTGAGGTCAGGGACCTGTGGCCAGCCCAGGTGATGGGCTAGAGCTGTGCACAAAGCCTCCCCTGATGCCCACTCTCTGAAGTGATGCTGTAAGCCAGAAGATGAAGTAATGAAAAGTAATGTAAAAAGCCCCAGTGCCAGCCCTGCACACACAGTGCCCAGCACAGAGCCCTTGGAGGGAAGGCAGAGCCCCTGCATCCTTGAGCTGCTGGGGCTGTGTCATGTTTCTAAACTGACTGTAATTGGTATTCCACAAGACAAAGTACAGGACCCACAGAGGCCATCACTCCACCGGATCATTCAATCATGTTGAAGACCAAACTTGCAATTGCTCTTAATGGAAATGCGGAGCCCAGGAGTTTTTCTATTAGGAAGGGAGAACCTGTAGTTTTCAGTGACCTCTTTTGGGTAGCAGAGTAGCAGCTAATTGCAGCTCATAGAGTTGACAGATATCCCTGCTTCATGCAGCAAATCGGTCACATCTCTTGATAAATATGAGACCTTCTGCTGTTATATATGAGTCCATGCTTCAACCATCCCCCTAATTAATTCCGTTTCAGTTTTCTGATAGTTTGGTGGTATTTTACTGAAATTTCCCCCATTTCCCTATGTGGAAGTGTTTTGCTTCCATTACTTACTGTATCTTGTTCCCTATTTCACATGAAATGAGCCATCAGTCACTGGCAGTCTTTATTAGGTGCTTTGCCCATGGCTCAGGAAGGACAGCAGAGCAGCTTCATGCTGGGGATGACTCTCTAAAGAAGAGAGCTGCTGCCTCTTGCTTCTCTCTGCCCTTCGTGGAGATGAGGGATCACCATGGACAAGGGCAGCCTTTTTCTCCACTCCCAGCCCATTCCTGGTCCTGCTCCTGCCCATGAAGCATCCTCCGCTTGGGGTTTGGTGACTGCTGGTCTCCCTTCCCGGCTCATGCATCTGTCACCAGGCCTCTTCCCTGTCCCACAGTGGATTTGGTCCAGCTGTGGAGGGATGTAGCGTGGTTCATTTTCCTCCTCCCCCTGCAGAGAAGCCAACCTGGGGAAGGGACATACCTCCAGTGATGCCTGGTTGCAGTCAATGGAGAACTTTTTGCCAGTGCTGTGATCTCTGAGCTCCCTCTGCATCACTGTTTCTTTACCCATCATACCTGAGGTGGGTGCTTGCCCTGTCCACCACACACAGCTTTCCCCTGCCCCTGGCAGAGGGGCAGAGCTCTGCAGTTTGCAGGAGCCTTGTCCTCCAGAGATGCTCCTCAGCCCTCTGAGGACTGACCTGCTCTTGTCCAGTCTGCTCTTCAGAACCTTCAAGGCAGCATGTCCCACAGCTCCCCACACACACAGCTGGTTCGGTTCAGGGACTTACCCAGAGCCACCAGACAGAAAGGGGTTTCCTTTATATGTGCTTGTCTGTGCTTGTGAAGATGCATTAATTATACATTTATTAAATATATTTATTATTCATACAGAGTTATTAAAGTATTTTATGTTTATTAATTATACAGTTAATATATACAGGTGGAACTATACCAAGTGTGTATATGTGTTTGATATATAGGTAAAAATCTGTACTGTATATATATATTTATGCCTTTAAGTCCTTCCCGCAAATTAAGCTGATGGCTTTGTGATGCACCTAAGGACACAGAAAACAGTTGCCCAGTAGCTTCATTACAGCAGCCTGGATCATGCCATCCGCTCTCAGCAGACCTAAACCTGGCTCATTCAGCCTTTCTTTGCAGGTGGGTCATGTGTGCTTGCTCTTGCTTGTCTGTCTTAGGGAGGTCCCTGTCATGCAGGACACTGGGTGTCCCCAGACAGCCGCTGTTCACCAGTGGCTTCTCACCTCATAGCTCCAGGAAGATGCTATCTCCTTTGCCATCCTATGGCAAAACTGGGTGTGAGGGGGACCCCAGCCAGCCCCACTTCCCAGCCCTGGGTATGGAGGATGCTCACGAGCAGCAAAGCAGCTCTTGGACCTACCTCAGTGGTTTCTGTGTGGGTCAGGAGCTGTGACTTAAACCCAGCACAGCCGATAACAGAGACGGTGCAGAACAAGGTTTTTTCTGTTTTGTTTAGTTTGGGTTGGTTGATTGGTTGGTTTTGCTTTATTGGATTTGGGGGATTTTTGGACTCAGTGATGTAGCTGGATAAACCAAAGGGTTGAGGCGCTTCAGCTGCTCCTCCACTCTGTAATATTCCACTCTAGGCAGCCAGTTTCTCTCTACTAACTCCCTTTTTGGGAGCTTCAGGAACAGCTTTTACCCCTAAAGGCTGACTCCCTACCCACATCCCTCCACAGCTACCACAGCCCGCCATGCACTGAGCTGGGGAGCTCAGCTCTGTGTACACCCAGCCCTCAGCAGCTCCCAGTGCATCCAGTGGGAAACTTTACCTGTGTCTCATGCAAAATACTTGCAGAGCAGCTCAGCTCCCAAAAGCACATTGCAGAGAGCCACATAATGTACTCGTGCCTGGATGTATTCCTGTTCTTGCCCTCCTTGCAGAGCTGCAGACCAAGGTACCAGTGAGGCCCCCAATACTTCATGGTAATTAATAGTGGATTTCACTGTTTTCTCTCATTTTTGCCCTTTGTTCTGCTGTGTGACACGTAGGAGACTTGTAAGACGCCACTTTCTTTCACCTGGATTTGCTCTGCCCTTTCTGGTGGATAGGAGGGATTTGAGTGTGTTAACTTAATTGGGAAGTGTATTGTTCAGACAGTGTGATGGAGATGGCCGCCTGCAGTAGCCTTTGGGTTAAGCAGTTCCCAGAATCTTATTGGCACCTCCTGTGACGGCAGCACACCTTCCCATCAGTCCAGGACCACCCAGCTCTGAGGTGGTCTTGAGGAGTACTGCATGGTGGCCTTGAAGAAAAGGTGCTTTGAGAGAAATAAGAATATATGGACAAGGAGTTGAGGGAGCTGCACGCTTGCGGTGTGTGGGAAAACTCAGCGTGTAGCATGGGATTTGGAGGAGGTACAGCAAGAGCTGGCTGCCACATTCCTGTTGTCATTGTCAGTCATTCAAACCCAATAAATGGGTTCTTAAATCTCAGCATATTGCCATTTTGTGCTAAGAAAAATGGAAGATGCAATGACCTGTTGTAGCCCAGGTCCCCTCAGTTCACTCAATGCTCTGTGCACACCATGGTGAGGGCTGGTTGGTCCCAATGATGACAACAAAGATGAAGGTGCCAGTGTCTGGGCATGGACCTGGCAACTTGAGAGGTAATCTTCAGGTGATTATTTTGGTGGTAGTGATGCAGCAAAGTGGTGGCTTTATCCACCAAAAGCTCTTTTGGAGCTACAGCAGCCCTGGGCAGTGCATGGGAAATGGGACATCCTAGGAGTCCCCACTGCATGCAGAAGTAGAGGTTGGTGTGAATTTTACAGCTCTGGTAGAGACAGAAATGCCTCTTCTCTGGTAAATTGACCATGTGAGTGCATGGAATGGCACTGCAGTTTCTTGGTAAAGAAGCACATTTCCAGGAGACAGCAAGCTCTGACCAACAAAACAGCTAAATCTCTGTGACTGTACTGATGGCTTCCCAGAGAAACCCTGTCAATCCAAACCCGAGCCGTCCCTTTCAGTCAGATGTGTCTTTAATGAAAAATATATATCCACAGACTGACTTTCAGCCTCTATTATTAATGTGACCTTTACTCAACTGCTTCCCTCTCATTCTGGTTCCTGTGAACAAACGTAATTAGGAAGGTGTGTGTTCCACACGCTGCTGCCGTGTTTCAGCAAGGGGGATGCCGGGGAGGCAAAGGAGATCATTCCCAATTAACTCCTTCAGTAATGCCAAGGCAGTGGCAAGCAGAGGCTGAGCCTGGTTTATACATGCCCTTGAGGAGGTGGAAAGGATCATGAGATGGGTGGTACAAGAAGGCAAACGCTGCTGCACATGGGCCTGGGATGCAGCAGAGCTCCGTGGTACTGGGATGCTGCAAAGTGAAGGAAAGCGTGACTAAGGTTAAAAGCTTTGGCCCAGAAATAGTTTGGTTTCAACACTGCAAGAAGTTAGCTGGCTCGTGTGTAAGGAGGAGGAATGTGATTTTTGCATCAGAAGCACAAGGTTCTGAGTTGCTCAGTTCAAGTGCTGTCAGCCAGACTTGCCACTTGAAACAAAAGCATGCCAGGTTTTAAGAGCCTGAGCAGCCTGAAAATGAACGTCTCAAAAGCAGGATAGAGGGAGAGTTTGAAGCAGCCTGAGTCTGAACCCTGCTAGTAGTGAATCTGGGGTTAAACAAAAGCAGTATATAATAGAAAAGAAGACAAAAAGCCTTCAAAGCAGCAACTTTTCCATGTTTTACTCATCCCAGGACAGTTTCCACAGCCCAGAGGAGCAGCTCTCCCTGGCATGTGTTGAAAGCTGCCAGGATTGTACCCAGCAAGATGCACTGCCAGCTCTTAAATCCCTTTTTTCCCACTTGGATGCTACAAGATTCCTCGCTGCATGGGTAAATGCTCACTTGCTCTTTCTATCTCTCTTAAAACCTGCTTTCAAAGCTTCTTGGTCCATTCCTCCCTGCATAGCGCCTGGCTCTGTGGTGTCTTTGGTGGCCATAATTCAGTGTTTCTGCAGCACTTTCTATCTGAGGCTCTTGAAATAGATTTGGAATAAGGACTTGGTGGAGATCCCACCATGCTGCAGCTTCAGCGCAGCAAGCCAGGAGTCCCAGGTGTGCTTATAGCACTGGGCTAGCAGAAGTGGTGGCTATTGCCAGCATCTGGGTTTGATAAAGGGCTTGCTAAAAACAAAGCAGGAATATATGATGCTTTGGAAAGTTCAGACAGCTTGCAAGAAACGGGTGTCTGTGCGCTGTTTGGATAAGAAGCACCCATGGCCCTTGGTACGTGGAGATTTGAACTTGAGCTAAGGACACTTTCTCTCCTCTTGTTTTGCTTTCAGCCTCTGTTCTAGGGACTGATTTGTCTATAATCCTTCCCTCTCCTTCGTAGCATTTTCTGCCAGCAAACTGCAGCTGAGTATGAGGAGCCAGGCCCTTGCTTTGCAACTGCTTCGCTGGAGCTCGGTCACATCCAGTAGTTTTTGAGGGCCCTGTGCATAAGCATACCCAAAATGTTTTGGAAAAGATTCCCAAAGTTTGGCAGGAGCTGGCTTTTGTGGAAGAGCATTGGGTTTTGCTTGTCTAAGTTTGAAATCTTGGGAAAATTACTATTCAGGTGACTCGCCTCAAGTCCCTTGGTCAGACTTTTCACTGATGGGCACTTGGAATGTGTTGCCTTCTTTTGGTTTGCCTGCTGGGCTGTGATTTGGGGATGAAGCTGGCAGGACATGGCCCTTGAGCCATGCACTGTTGTGTAATGCTAGAGTCCTAGAATGGTTTGGGTTGGAAAGGACCTTAAAGCTCCTCCAGCTCCAACCCCTGCCACAGGCAGGGACCCCTTCCACTGGAGCAGCTTGCTCCAAGCCCCTGTGTCCAACCTGGCCTTGAGCACTGCCAGGGATGGGGCAGCCACAGCTTCTGTGGGCACCCTGTGCCAGCGCCTCAGCACCCTCACAGGGAAGAGCTTCTGCCTAAGAGCTCAGCTCAGTCTCCCCTTGGGCAGGTTCAAGCCATTCCCCTTGGCCTACCTGGAAAAAAACCAAGTATCCTCATCCCAACCCCCTGATGAGATCTTTGTTCCCTTTCTGTAAAAATGAGGGCTAAGTTATTAGTACTGCCTGTTGTGGCATACAATAAATTCATTCATGTTTCTGAAGCACTAAGTAGTTCAGTTGTAATGCTGTGGGCAGGCCTGTGAAAATGAGTAATTCTGTCTTCAAAGCAGGGCTGATTTGTGGGAAGGTCCAAGTTTGCTTGTAATAATGAAGAGAAAACAAAATGCTGAAGAGCTGCCGGTTAAGCAAGCATCCTCCCTCTGTGCTGCAGCAGGGCTGGGGTCCTGCTTGCCCACATCAGAGTGCAGAAACCCAGAGCACTCAAAAATCTCATTTCTGAACGCTTGCATTCGCACCCTTACACTTTTCTTATTGCTCACAACACCTAAGGGTGGAAGTTGTGATTAAAGCAGGTGGTTGGTGCTAGATTTTAACATCTGGGTGTGTTTGGGCTGCTTGGGGCTTGTGTTTTGAAGGTCCTGCAGTGGGAAATTGAACTTCTGAGACTGGCAGAAGTGAACTTACATTGACAGCTGTGGGGAGCAAGGCTGAGATTGCAGCATGTCACCCATCACTGGAGCTGAGGGGGGAAAAGGAGAGTTGGGAAGAAGTCTGGTTACAATATGGTGCTTCTGCAAATTGTTGATGGATGCTTTGAACCCGGCAGCACTATACGGAGAGGCTGCAAAGAGAAAAACAGGGTTGTGGAGGGAAATCATTGCATAAATGTATGACCATAAAGTATTTGCTCCGCTTTAATGTGTGTATATACATGGGTATGTGTGTGTGGAGGGGGCTTTGCACTGAAACCATCACACAGGCAACACAATTGAGTTGTATTTTTGAGTCTTTTGGTGTAACCCATTAGGGTATTTTTCTTGCCTTCTAGATCTAATCAGAGCCAGCAGTGCAGGTTGAAGCATTTCAAGTGGGGGTTTCTCCCCCCTCCTTGTCTTACCCAGCTGCCCTTTTGCTGCTGTTATTGAGCACGGGCTCGTGTTGATTTGCATGCCATTTTGCTTTTGATCTCCATGGCAACCACTACCAAATGGCCTGAGAATAATAGAGGTGCTTTTTGGAGCTGTAAGCAGGCTCTGTGCACAGTGTTTGCACCGGGGTAAATAAATAAATAACAGGGAAACAAGGATGGTTCTTGTGGCAAGGAGCCTCCAGCAGGGCAGCTCGGCCTCCTCTCCCCATCCTCCTTTAGTTGTTCCATATGACAGATGGTTTTGACAGCCACTTAAAAGAAGTAAATAGACAGGGAGAGGGATGTGGGGAAGGAGTTTGTGTTCATGGCAGTGCTGTGCAGCCCCTGAGCCCACCAGCCTCTATGAAGAATAACTCTGTAGCAGGGGGGGTCTGCTTCCTGCCTGGCTGCATCCTGGTGGGTGCTGCATGGATGCCTCTTTCCGCTGCAGGTAGCAGGTGAAGTGTGGGGTTGCTTCAGTGCTCTCCCGTTCTTGGATGTTTTCTTCCCCTTTAACTCATTTTAACAAGGTGTCGAGTTTGTCAGAGGGATCCCTGGGCTGGGAAATGGGGCACTGAGCTCTGCAGCCTTGAGCAAAGCCCTTGTTTTCTCTCCAGCAGAACTGTGGGCGTTGGTGTGTGAGGTCCTGTCCCACTCTCAGGCTCACCTATGTTTTAAGGATGCCAGAGTGCTGTCCCCCGTCATGGTTCCTTTCCAACCCTGCCAGTGTTCAGGGGTCCCTTTGCATCATGGCACAGAAGGATTTGTAGGATTTCTTAACGTTCTTGGCCATGAACCAGCAGCAACAAACCTCAGGGTGGAAACTCTGTGAGGAGCAGGATATAGGAGAGCTGTTGGGCTTAGCGGCTGCTTCAGATCACTCCAAAGCATGGCCTAAATTCAGGTTTGCAATTTCCTCTCTTCCTCCTCCTCCTCCTCCATGAACCCCTGTGCTTGCCTCAGCCTCTTTGTCTAAACCAGATCTGGGCTCCTTTCATGAGTGCAGGGCTGGCCACAGCATCCAGTTTGTCAGAAGGAAGAGCGAGGGGAAAGCTGATGGGCATAGGAAGGGGTAAGCACAGCTGCAAGGACTGACACGACAAGAGTCGGAGGGGTTTTGCTCCAAACCTGCCCCAGCCTCCTTTCCTTGCTGCTGCCAGGCAGCTTGTTTGAACAGCAGAGCACAGGCTGCTGTTGGCCCAGGAGCTGTGCTAAAAGCTGCTTTCAGCCCGGCTGCAGGAAGGGTGGAGGATGCTGGAGGCACCAGGAGGATGCTGGAGGCATCAGGAGGATGCAGGAGCCCCTGGAGCAGCCTCCAGCTCCTTCAAACTGACTGCTTGTATTTGGCTGCTTGTATTTGGCACAGCAGAACATGGCAGAGGTCCCTTTCCTTCCAAGGCAGAGAACCCTGCAGCCGGGTACCAGCCGAGGTGCCAAACATCCCTGTGGCAGGAGCGAGGGTGGCCCGGGAAGTGCTGTGCCAGCAAGTCGCCCCTGGCTCCTCCCTCCTCAATTAACACAGCAACCACAACTTGGTTATCCTGGGCGTGCGATGGGGCTAATGAATCCTGTCTCTCTTTGAAGCCACGTTAGATCTGCTATTTGACATCAGCTTTTACATCCATGTCACTCCACCCCCTCGGCTCCCCCCAAAGCAAGGCAGGCCACATCACTGTTTACCTGTCAGTCAGCAGAGGAATTTGCATGTTAGTTAAGCTGTTAGCATGAGTAATTATCGAGTGGGTCAGTGACTCCTCCCAGCAAGCCGGTCTGAAAAGCTTTGCCTTGCAAACGACATCTCTATCGCTGGAGGCCTGGCAGCTTGCAGTGGGAAATGAAAGCAAAGGATGACTCAGGGCTAATTGCACGTTTTCACTATTGCTGTGGGCTCAATTAGAAAGCAGATCAGTCCCTCAAAGCATGAATGAAAACCTGCAAAACCTGTGTGATTGGGAAAGGGATGGAGGGAGAGGGCAAAGGGGAGGCTTCCCCCATGGCAGTTGGGTGACCCGCAGTAGCATCGGGGCCTTCTGCAGAGATTGGGGTGGTCAATCTGCAAAGAGAGGCAACAATCTGCCTCTGAGATTCTGTTTTCCACCTGCAGTGAGGAGGAGAATGAAGTGGCTTTCTGCCATTGTCTCCAGGAGGAAGGCACATCCCTGCCTGACCAGGCACCTGGAGATGTCACAATGTCTGTAGAGCTTGGTCTTGAGCACAGTGATTTATTTCCTGAGTCTTTCTTAGGATTTGCCATTCTCCAAGCTATCTTATCACCTTTAGAGTGTTCCTCTGCTCCTCAGCTCTGCGAGAAAAAGGGGTCAGGTTGCAGAAAGGGTGGGTGGCTCAGAGCATCACAGGGGAGGTGAGCATCACAGCATCAGAGGGGAGGTGAGCGTCACAGCATCACTGGGGAGGAGTGGGTGGGTGACCCTGTTTCAGCCATGGAAGATTTTGTTTCCAGACACCCTTACACTGGTGTCCTTACACTGTAAGTGTCCTTACACTGGTAAAACCCCAAGCTCTGCAGAAGAGCCTGTGCTGTGCTCTTGAGCATCTGGGTCAGCATCAAGGTGTAACTGACTGTGAATTGATTGAAACTGCATATTTGCAGGACCACAACATCAAACCCATCTCCCCAGAGTTCACATTAGCAGAGCAGACAGGGAAGCTTTGGTTCCCGTTGTCATCTCCTGCTGCTGATCCGCAGAGGAGGAACCTCAGGAGCAGAATAAATTCTCAGGTCATCCTGGGATCAAAAGAAATGATAGAAACCAGTTGCCCCAGGGACCAATAGTGGGAGAACAGCAGAAAGAATCCAGAAGGGGAAGTTTTGAGTGGAAGCTTCTCATTGTGAGAAGTTTTACATGAGTTCATGCTACAGCTGGGCTGGAGAAGGATTTAGGCTTGAAGAGCCTGACAAAAGCTGGAGAAGCTTTGCACAAATGCCACTGATAAGCCACAGAGAAAGTGTTGTTTTCTTTATTTTCAAGTTTGCATTGTTGTGTCATAGTCAAGAATTAGAGCTAAAACATGGGGTTTATTCAGAAACATCACTTTTAGAGTGAAAATAGTGTGCAAAGAGTATGAAACAAAACACTGTATTAGAAAATAGTGACATTTCGTGATCCGTAGAATCCCAGAGTGGTTTGGGTTGGAAGGGACCTTAAAGCTCATCCAGTTCCAACCCCTGCCACAGTCAGGGACACCTTCCACTAGAGCAGCTTGCTCCAAGCCTCGTCCAACCTGAATTCATTGCTGTCCTAGGTTCAGACATAGCAGTCACTTTTTTCCTCTTGAGTAGCTGGTGCAGTGCTGTGTTTTTGAGTTTAGCCTGAGAACAATGCTGGTAACACACCGATGTTTGTAGCTGTTGCTCAGTAATGCTTACCCTGATCAAGGACTTTTCAGTCTCATGCTCTGCCAGGGAGGAGGGGAAGCCAGGAGGAAGCAGAGCCAGGACCCAAACTAGACCCAAACTAGCCAAAGGGGTATTCCAAACCATAGCACGTCCTGCCCAGTATAGAAACTGGGGGCATGTTTGCCGGAAGGATGACATCGCGGCTGAATATCAGTCAGCAGGTGGTGAGCAGTTGTATTCTCTTCCCTTGTTATTTCCCTTATCATTATTATTACCAGTGGTAGCAGTAGTGGGTTTGTGTTGTACCTTGGTTACTGGACTGTTCTTATCTCAACCCAAGGGGTTTACACTCTTTCCATCCTTCATCCCATCCCCCTGGGAGCCAGGAAAGAAGGGGAGGAGTGAGCAAGTGGCTGTGTGGTTCTGAGTTACCGGGTGGGCTTAAAGCATGACAACCGTTAACTTCACACAGAGCCACTTAATATTTCTTTATGTGTTGAGATCAGATTAGTGCACTGAGCAACCTCTGAGTTATCACAGAATGGCCTAAAACTCGGTGTTTCATTGATGGAATTGTTTAGTCATTTGTGGGATACGGGTATTTAGTACTACTTAAAATATTTGCATCTCTAGGACAGGTTTCTCAGCTGTAGTATGGTGAGTTTGGCGTGGGCTTTCATTCTCTTTAATTTCTGTGTTGTTTTCTTTCACTTAGGAGTTGTCATTAGATCATAGGTGGGAATCACTATGAATTAGGTGATATGTCTCAATCAGGGCTGGTAGCGTGATGTGACCCATTTGAAAGGACTACAGGATTTTATGTCTGACGTTGCGATATGTCATTAAGACATGCTGCTTGCTGCCACTACTTAAACGCTAAGCAATGGTGTAAAATTGTAGTAGAAGAATGATAAAATATATTTTTAAAAATCCCACTTCAAAATTAGAATATTTTAAATTTTTTGCTAAATTGTTTTTCCAGAGGGAATATTTGGAAAGATTTTTTTTAAACACTGAATGGATTCTGATTCCACTTATTTTTTTCTCCAAACATCAGCACTCAGTGTAAAACGTAAATCCTGGGTTTTGACCAGTTTTGGCGTTGACTGCGCTCACCAAAACCATGCAGCAAAGTCCATTGCCTTCACAATTCACCAGAGCTGCAGAATAAATCCTTTTTTAAGGTAGTGTTTGCTCTGAGAATAAACGGCTGTTGTTTGGAATGCTTAAACTTTCAAAAGGACCTGCTCTAAAAGCCCCATTTTTAAACAATTGCATCGTGAGTGTAATATGAATGTAGTTAAGATGATAAATGTAGCTAATTTTCTGCCTCTATTAGCCCCTTTCACATGCTACTTACAAATGCCAGTCAAACTCGGCAATCCTTTCATTTTATCATGCAGTGACGAGGCGGTTGGATTAAAAATACATGGTGGCATTTTCCAACTTGGATTT
This sequence comes from Neopsephotus bourkii, assembly GCF_033783945.1. Taxonomy (NCBI): domain Eukaryota; kingdom Metazoa; phylum Chordata; class Aves; order Psittaciformes; family Psittacidae; genus Neopsephotus; species Neopsephotus bourkii. The sequence continues at coordinate 9,006,954 of NW_026902223.1, forward strand.
AGAAGTGCCGCTGTGGTATCTAACACGGGGCTGACATTTGCTCAGCGCAGGGTGAAGCCTGGTTTGTCGGTGCACGCTAGGGAGAGCTGCCTTCTTCTCCCCAAGCTGCCGCATGCTCCCTGCGGGACCCCAGCCATGTGGCTTCATGTCCCTGGTGATGCACTGGCAGGGATGGGATGAGGCCTCTCTAATTGCTGCCCATGGAGCAATTAAAGCTGTTTCTGCAGGAGGTGCAGCATGATGATGCTGTGGGGCTTCTCCCAGTGTTGCTTGGGGGGGATGTTTGTGGTGAATCCTGCTCAGCGTCACTGCTCAGTTATCACTCTGATTTTGTAAGAAACTTTATTTCTTGGGCTTCATCTCTAATAAGTATTCTCAGCCTCGTCACAGGACAGTAGTTCCCAACTGCTCATTTAGTCACCAAAGACATCTTTCTTGGCCAATGCTTCCAGTTAGAGATGTTTTCCTTTTTGTTCTGAAGTGGTACAGAGGTATTGCATAGATTTATGTATCCTGTGGTGGTCACCGCAATTCTTGCCCTACCTAAAAGCTCCAACCTTCACCCACCTTTTCTTCATCAACCTGAAGCTGTATTTCTTGGTGTAGCATCATCTAGATGCTGAATGCTAGCAAAGATACAACTGTGGGGGGACCTCTGGTATGAGGATGGTGGTGGTGGTATTATTGTTTATTATTTCCATGTAAGTGAGGCACTTGCTATTCTGGGTTCATCCAATTATAGTTAGGTCTGTGTCTCAGGTCCCAGAGGTGAAGCACCCTGTGTCCAAGCCATCAGCTTTCCAGATCAGCTGTTGTTTCTTTAAACGAAAGGGACACTAAAGTCCAATTATTGCAATAGAATGGACTGCTGCTTTAAACTGAAGAATTTGACTCAGCTCTAGGGATATTTGTGATTGCCTCCAGCTTCCCTGGAGCTAAAAAATTATATGCTTTCCCTCTTCACTAAATTAAAACATAGTTGGATTGGTAGAGGGACTGAAGGAAGTCCCTGCCCAAACCCCCAAGTGTCAGCCTGCTTTGCAAACTATAAGCTAGTAATTGGTTTGGAAATAGTGAGTGAATAGGTAAAAAGGCTTCTGAGCAATGTGTACCGGGTGATACAGGCTGCCTGGAACACTGGGATTTGGGGTTCTTGCAAGAGTTTGCAAACACTGAGTTGTTAATTTCAGGTTCTGATACATAAACACAATTAACATTTGTTCTCTGGAAACATTAGATAGAATTCTATTTCAATTGCATCTTATCCTCATTGAAGTTCTTATTAAGCAATTGCTTTGTTTCCCAAATGCCAAACTTGAGGTAAACCCAGTGGCTGCCATTCTCTCTGCTCACAACCACCAAGATGCTTCTTTCTGACATCTAGGCTGTGACAGGGAAGGTTTGGAGAGAGTAAGTATCCCGGGAGAGGAGATGGAATACAGGGTGGTCATGCTGTGGCCCAGGAAGCCCATCCTGCATCTACAGAGCTGCAGTGGTGGGATCCCAGCTGGCCTCTCTCAGCATCCATGGTCCTACAAATCTGCTGTGCCATTTCCACATGCAGGTTGAGGAGGATGTGGCTCTTGGAGCAACATCTACCAATTAAACCAAGCAAAACCCCCCAGCTTTATGAAAATGTTTGATTTCTGCCTTACTGGTAGAGCCCAAACATCACTGTTTGATTCCTGCCATCACCTACATGCTTGCAGGCAGGGGCACTTAGAAGAGGGGCAAGTTTTCAAGGCCAGGTTGGACGAAGCCTTGGGTGACATGGTTTAGTGTGAGGTGTCCCTGCCCAGGGCAGGGGGGTTGGAACTGCATGATCTGAAGGTCCTTTTTGACCCAAACCATTCTATGGTTCTAAGTCAGCTGTGTGACCCTGTCTGGTTAGACATGTATGAAACTGCAGCCAAAATGAAAGCTCTTCCTGCAAGTGGTGTTGGTGATACCTTGTAATCCTGGTGGTGACCCTCTGATGTGTGCTTACTGAAGTACACACTGGAAAACCATCAGTCTCTGGCTGAACCAAAGACATGGGGCCTGTGTTTTGAGAATATGGTATGGGACTGTCAGAAATGTGTAACCAGAATTGATGCTAAGCAGTGCTTTGTGAAAGATGAAGCTGAAACATCACAGTTGATCTGAGCAAAACCCTTCCCATCTTCCAGAAAGCTCCAGGGCACCTTTTCTTCTGCTTTCTTCACCTTTTCTTCTGGCCTAAGACAAGTTTCATCTATGTCAGCCCAAGGGATGGGTTTTCATTCCCAGAGCTGTATGATAAAACTGAAGCCTCAGAAGCTGGTTTAGATACCCTAAGTCCTGATCTGTGAGACCTTGCACAGGAATATTTCCACATAGAGGCTGAAACTTGTCCTCAGAGGGTTAAATGGCATCATTCACCTTAACTGAAAATGCTGCTTCTCTGGGGAGGTGCTTTCCTCCTTCATCCGAGCTTTGCACACTACCCCACTACAGTCTAGCTCAGGTGATATCCTCAGCTGATTTGGGGAATACAAGAGCTGGATTGGCTCCCCCCAAGTGTTGACTGATCTCTGCCTAATCCCCAGCTGGGACAGTCCCCCATAGGGCAGAGGAAGATGCTCCAGGCAGGGACAACACACAAGGAACTGGTCTGCAAGCCCACGAGCCCAGCTCTGCACCAAACCTCTGGCTCATTGTACCATTTACTGAGGTTATAACATAATAGCTATTCAAAATAGTGTCTTTTCTTCTTTTTTTTTCCTTTAGTAAGTGAAAGTAAGTCTTCTAAGCCAAGGTTAACAATATATATTTATGAGTTGTAGCCAGCTGCTTCTATGTTTGCACATGTGTTTGTTAATGAAGAGTAACCTAAGGGTCAGGTTATTATGTAAATAACCATTGTCAAGGGTAAAGGTGAAGAACCCAGTAATGAGTTGTGTCTCTCTGTCTCTCTCACAAGCCACTAATGAATATTGGATATTGCCATTTGCAGGGCTTTTTACCCTCATTTTATCAGGGGGTGAGGGGCAGGGGTGGCAAAAGAGGAAAGAGAAAGAAGTAGATTTGTAATTAAGCTGAGACAAGTTCTTTTTTCCCCTCTCCCCAAAGCAGCTAAAGCAAGTTGTTACTTCTATAGGAATTGTATGATCTGGCCTGGGTTTGGGCAAAAATCCCCTTCCGTTGCCAGCTCCAGGCTGCACCATTTCTTTTGAGCCTCTGCAGCTCTCACTTTAGAAGATGCCCACAAATCAACAGTGTGCATCTTTGCAGATAATCCTGAACTGAGGCAAAGCCAGCAAGCCATTGAACAGACTTTCTATTAGGAAGGTTAACAGCAAACCTGCCTGCACGGGATTACTGACAGAGTGCGAACAGAAGGTGCAGTCTCATTGCATATGCTTTTAATATCATGGCACAGGCAGGGAAGCCTTTAGCTCACAGACACCTGACACCCTGCGCTGTTGTTAGGGTAAGAGTGCAAATAGGAGCAGAGTCTTTCTCGCTTCCATGTGAAAGCACAGATGCTAAGGTAGCACAACACTGATTTCATTATCTGCTGTGGCCAAACGGACTCGCTCTGGGAAGTTACTGAGAGCCTTGCCCAAAAGCAGTGAATCCTTGCAAGCCTCCATTTCCCAGTCTTTAAGTTACAGATGGTAACGGGCTACCTCTAACACACTGAGTCAAAGGATTTGATCTGTGTGATCTGAGATAGGGATGACCTTTGCATATAGCCTGAGAAGGAGCCCCAGACACAGGCAGAGGGACTGGTGCCTGAAGCCAGAATCACCCAGTGGACCTGGGAGCCATACTGCTTAGTTGGCAAATCCCAGTGATTTCCAGCCTTTCCTCCATGCATCCTTTGGCTCTTGGCTACTTGTGTAAACCTGGCCCTTAGAAATCCCTGGGCCACAGAAGGGTGGATGCTGTGGCTGTAATTCAGGCACGGATATATCTCACAGTGCCTTATAGTGCTGTTTGTGTTGAATGTTAGCGAGGCAGAACCCCAGGGAGCATCTGTCAAAAATAAACAGTAAATATAATAATAAGAAGATGCAGTGGTCAATAATTACCCCCTAGACAATGACAGCATTTGAGTTTAAATGGAGCTTTGCTTATCCTCCCTAAATATCAAAGCCAGGAGTTGGGGTAAGGGGGGATGCTGAGGTGATGGGGGAGCAGAGGAGCCCCAGGGTGCACGGTGAGATCCATGCACTGCTGGAGGTGCCATAGGAGAAGGCTGTGTCATCTGCACGAGCCTCATTTGATGGTTTGAATAATGTCACGTTGCCACTAGGATGTCTCTGCAAACAAGCTATTGCATCTCCAAAGAGTTCCTCGCACAAACAAAAAGCTAAATAGAAATGATGGGCTGACTAGCTGAGCTTGTGCTTTTTACTTTATGATTGAGAAACAGTCGTTGAGATTGTCAATAAAAATAAATAAAATTAAGTTCCCCCAGTTAGGTGAGGAAAGGCAAACCTACCTTTCTCTGCTGACAGGCCTTTTTGTTCTGTGTTGGCTTTTATATATGTGGAAAAAAAAACACCATTGAGAGCTTCCAGGGAGCTGCGCTGGGGCGGTTATAGCCATTTTTACATCCTTTATATGGGCCTAAATCCATTTACAGATGTGCTGTAGACAGAGAGATATTTTTTACAAGTAATTGTCATGTATACAAGGGTCCTTATGTGTCACAAAAAGATCTCACTTAAGAGAAATAGATGTGCTTTTCATCTTTTGTTGGCAGGAGCAGTGGTGGTAGGGAAGAGGGTAATTGGTGATCTTTTCCAGTCTGATAACCAGGACAAATAGCGGGGAGCAGAGTGGCTGTGGCATTGCTCTCCTCCCCGCTCCCCTCCTAGTGCAGCACAGTTCAGAGTCACTTTTCTGGCTTGGCTTTCAGTCTGAGCAATAGATATGATAAATACCATCAGCCAAAGCCCAGGGGTAGGTTAGAGGAGAAGCCATGCTGCCCCAGGGTGACCTCAGGATGCTCAATGGCTTTTCCCCAGCACAACATCCTTCTCATCCTCGATGGGGATCGCTGACATCGCCTTTACCCCTTTGGCAGCTAATCAGGACATCTCTGCTTGTTCTGAGGCTGTGTTAGATGTGATCGGGATGCAGAGGTCTGCCACTTTATTGCCTTTATTTGTAGGTTAGAATTTCCCTTTTGTAATAAGTCCCATGTGGTTGAAGGGTTTTTTTGAAGGTTATTGCTCTTCTCACGGGCTGGTATTTCAAAGACTCCCCAGAGGCAGATGGAGCTTTGATAACATTATGCATCACCTGTACCCCAATGGAGAGCCTGTGAGGTTGCAGATACCTCCCAAAGGGGCAAGACTGGTGCAGGGAAGGTGCTGGTGGTCCTGGGCAGGGGTGTGATGAACATCCTTGATTTTGCACAGGAAACTTCACAATATCTCTGTGTTTCCCCCAGGGATGCTGTTCCATGATACTGCTCCAGAGGAAGATGTCAATAATGCAGTCAGGCTGCATGCAGGAAGCCTGATGAGCACTCAGCAACCAGTTAGGTTAAGGAAATAACAGATGTAGGTAGCCTGCACTGATGGAGCATTAAAGCAGGCCACAACTCAGCCCAAACAGCAAAAGGCAGGTCTTCCATTGCATAGATTTACTTACAAATGGTTTTTCAGTCAATAGAATGCAAAGCAGGAGTGGGACCAGGGGCCTGAGACTGAGAAACGCAGGATGTTTAAAGTGGTACCAAATCCTTGTCTGAGTAGTGACAAGCTTCAGTTTTATAACCTGTGTTTTCTGTTTAATAAATGCTTTATGCCAGTCAGTACTTCGAGCCACAAGTGTGGGCTGGAAGGTGCATGTAGGTTTGAGATGTGGGATGGAGCATGGCCTTGAAATGAGGGACAGGTGAGCAGTAAACCCGGCTTGATAAATAATGGATGAATTGTGCTTGGTTTTGCTGATGATGTAGTGACCTTTGGGGAGGCAAGAAACAAAGAAACAGCAAATGACCAGCAATACTGATGAACAGGCTGAGTGAACTGGACACATCATTAACATCAGATACTACAATAATTACATGCAACTGGAGTCACACGGTCAGCAGAAACAGGAATGAGGGAAGGATGCTGTGTACTTTTGAGCTTTCCATCTTTCCATAGGGCTTTGGGGTTGGTTTTGGGGTGGTTGGTGCAGTTGGACCTTGGTGTGACTCACTGTTGGGTGCCTGATGTTTGCACTAGAGCAGAGATGTGGTGAGTGGGCTTGCAGAAGTCCTGTAGGCCAAACTGATTTGACAAGATGAGGTATTGTAGGGAATCCCCTGTAGAGCAGGAGTTATGCCTTAGAGAGAAATTGCCAACGCCAAGAGAGACAAAAAACCCCAAAGCTCTATGTGACTGGTTAACACACACTGTAAAAGCAAGGACATTCATCTTTTCATTGTCTCATCTTTGTAAAGGCAACAGGTCAGCCCTAGAGTAGACTCCTCTGTATTTAAAGCAGGCATGTAGGTACTTCTGGTAAGACAGTAAAACTTGACTTTGTGAATGGCCAGATATTTGACTGAATTAAGGGTCTGCTTGCTTTTCTCTATTGGAGAATGTTATTGTGAATGGGGATCTGTTGGCAAGAAAGTGGGGAGGGACACTGCTTTTCACATGCTCATCTGCTTTCACATGAAAACAAGAGCATTCATTATTGGTTATTCATTATTCTCCCATCTAATAAACTTTCTGCCATTCAAGCAGTGAGCGGAAACAGCAACATGCTGCTCTGTGTAGCCCATCACGCATCCGGAGTAACAGATAATGAATAGGCAAATCAAACATGTTTCCTAAAAACTCCATCTGAGAATGATTCAACCCAGTGAATGCTTCTGAATAACAAATACATCTGCAGAAATTAAGCTTGGTTACAGTGGACTTACAAACAGAAGACAGACCTGAATGTGCAGTGAATGACTGAAGCAGCGCCGCTTGGCACTTTCACTTAGGCAGAAATAATGGTAGTTTTCACTTTGTTTAGCACCTTCCATTTGAAGGTCTTTAAATGCTTTATAAACTCCATCAATAAGTTGTGGTAAGACCCCTCCCCTGCTAATCTGGGCAGTGCCTGCACCCATTTAATGCTGGAGCTTAAACTGAGTTTCATACATTGGCACACAGCGAAATGTGGCCAGAGCTGTGGACAAAACCCAGCTCTGCCACCCCAGCCCTCCTAAACCTGCTGTTTAAAATCACTTAAACCTCTAGGGTTAGGGTTAGGTTTAGGGTTAGGTGCCTACCTAGAGGTACTGTTAAAATGATATCCAACACGCACCTATTAGCACTACATTAATGTAAGGATGCAAAATAATCTTTATTTTATATGCTAAATGAGCAAAACTGGAGGGAAAAGTCTAGCAACTTTTAAAAACAATTTCTTTTGTATGAAAGCAGCAACAATTTCATGGGGTATTTTTCATTTTGAGGTTTCCAAGTCATAAAGAAGCCAAACAATTAATACCATCAGTTGACAAAAAAGCAGAAATACTCTGTGGAAAATCCACTTGGGTTTCTTCTGAGTTTTCTGCCTAGTTAACAGTTGTGCTTAAAAGCAAAACACACCACCAGAATTAGTATATATTGCTCAGCTCCACTCTCTGTTCTGACCAAACCCTCTGGTTTGCATGATTCCTGATCCCCACGTACCTAATTCTGGTCCTGTACAGAAGCCAGGAGCACTTCCTTGCTGCCTGCACCCTGCCCTGGATGAGGCTGCCTGCCTTTGAGTTGGGATGAGCACGGTTAAACAGCCAGCACTGGCCTCATTGAAAGAAGAGTTAATCCACTGCCATCTGTCTTTATTATGCTTCTATTGTTGGACACCACAGCCTGGAAATCTAGCAATGAAACCCAGTTGTTCGTTGCCATTCATCATAGTTATTGCTGGAGTTGTGTAATGAAGAGGGGAAGTGCTGTTTATTGCTCTCCCCTCTTTAGAAACTATCCTTAGGGGTAGTTATGGATGGTTATTGGATTCAAGCACAGGGCTCTGGGAGGTCCTCCCTTCACTCTGTTTATGTGTTGAACCATGAGGTTTAATGGGGGTTTATGTCTAGTTTGGCTTTGAGGCTGGCCTGCTGCCTGCTTTTGTCCTCCGTGAAGTTTGGCTACTTCATTTCTGGCATGAAAGTGAATAGAAGCAGAACGGTTGGACTCAGTGATCTTAAAGGTCTTTTCCAACACAAATGATTCTATGATTCTATTAATATGGCAAAAAGGCAGGAGGTGCCTCTGGGGCAGGCACAGCTCTGCTGTGCATAAAAGCAGTGAGTGCGGACCACAGTCGGTTTAGGCATTGGCATGGTCAGGGATGGAGCTCTTTGGGCCTTTGAACATAGCTTATCAAAAATATAGGTGCTTTAGGTTACAGCTTTTAGCTCCAGTGATTTCTGGAGGCTGAAAGGTCAGACTGGGCACCAGCTGTGCAGGTAAGGGATGAAGGGGGACTGGGGAATCATGCAGGAGGTGGAAGACACAAACGTAGTCCCCACTGGGCAGTGCATCATGTTCCACTGGGGGTTACAAGGGTAAAAATGTGAAGGCATTCAAATAAATCTGTAATGAGGTCCTTCAGTGAGCTGGATAGTCTATGACAGTTGGACAGTCCTATGTGATTGATGCTTGCAGTACAGCAGAGATTTTGGAAGAGCTGAGGTGAAATATGCTCCTTCTGGGTTTTATGAGGCAGTTCCTAGACTGGTGGGTGGTTGATCCAGTTGAGATAATGTACTAAAGGACATCAATTTCCATCCAAATCTAGAAATTACCTTCATGCAAAGCTTAAACAATTACTAGCTCTTCTCTTTTAATAATATTAACTGGCCTGCAAAGTCACTGGACGCCTGCAACAGAGCTTTAATGGTGCAAGGAGTAAAACTTGTTTGCTCTAGATAACAAAAGTTTGCAAAACCTCAAAGCTTATAGACCAAAAGTGAAGATAGGGTTTTGTGCTCCAAGTAGCACATCTGGGAGATGCCTGGTATGCAGATGGACAGTCATCCTCAGCAATTTGTTTGTGCCAGCAACAAAGGAAGTGTGTAAGGATCCTCTGGGACAATAAGCTATGGAGGGAAAGAGCTGTCTATCCAGGTATCAGAGCCCACACTCTGGCAGTGCTTCTGGCCATGATATCTAATAGGTATGAGACAAGCTTCAAGGGCTAAAGAAATGGAAGGAGTTAGAGATCTCAGTTGTGGTTCCAGATAACGTGTAGCCGGTGCCTGTCAAAGCTGCTGCTTTGACAGATAAGGGGATTCTGCAGAAAGTAATTAAAACTCCAGCCCCTTGTATTTATTTAAAGGGGCAACTCTTTGGACTTGATGAGATTTTGTTGGAATGGACCAGGAAGCAGATTCTTACCCTGCTACATAAAGCTTAAGAAGGAAAATTAAACCTAAAGAGAGAGGCCAAGCAAGTTTCACACACTGCCCTCACACAATCAGTAACGCTGCAGAAGCTGTTAAGGTCTCTGTTACATGCTGAAAATGCAAGTAAGTCAAGCAAAAAAAATCCTTTCGGTAACACAGGGAAAAAACTGTTCCTATAGAAAAGTGTAGCTCTGTGTATGTTGACTTGGGAAGAAACCTGTGCTGTTAGTTTGGGCTGCAAATCTCTTTTTTCCTGAGATAACTTTACTGGAAAACAGACAGATCTAAACAGACAGCTTTGCATATTAAGTACATTTTTGCTAGACACTGGTTGTCTGAGAAACTAGTTTGCGACAATAGACTGTATTTTAGTAGACATTATCTTAAACAGTTTGCAGTGAAGTGTAGGTTCAGCAATATAACCCTAACTGCCTGGTGTCTCATCTGGGGGGCATGGAAAATTATGCCTAAGTAATAGAGTACTTATTGATGAGGTTTGCAGTCTCCAAGCCTGATATATTGCTGGCTCTTTCAATTATGGAATGGCACCAATGAAGCATGGATTGTTATCTGCTGACATCTTGTACAGCAGAAAAATGAAAAGCCGGAATTCCTATGGGGTAGTCACTTGGGACATAGTATAAAGAAACAGATGAGGCAAAACAATGAAATCAGCATGGCTTGGGTCCCAGGAGCTGCCATCACTTCATAGTTTGCTGTATAGTGTCCCAGCACTGGGAAACAATGGTTTTAAAAGGGAGTCACATGAAATTAGCCCTGGTGGTGTGGGGTTTGTCCCCTCTTGCAGACTTAGGAAGAGTGTTAGGTGATGCAGTCACCAGATCCTAGGTGGGAAGAGGAGAAAACAGTGGTGTGAACTGCCAGAACAAGTGGCTTCTCTGCTGCTCCCGGAAAGCCCTAAGGCTCATGTTAGGAGGGTGGGAACAAAGGCAAGCACAGCCCAGCACACGTAGAAAGCTAACTGACAAGTGTTACAGCAGTGATTTCTTCTCAAGCGCTTCTACCACTGCATTTTTGAATGGAAGATGATACTGGAACCTGTGCCTCTGAAGGCTGAACTTCCTAAGCAATGAGTGGCCACAGCGCTTAGGATATCACGGCATAATCTCATTTGGATACAGACACAGAAGTAAAAAGCCCTTTGCAAGAGCTTTTTAAGCACTGAGAATGTGCTGAACTTCCAGGGAAAGGCTCTTTTGAAGGAGTAGGAAGGTGGGATGTCACAGATCCAGCTCAACCCTCAACTAGGAAATGTTCCATTTTATTCCTGTTGCACCTTAATGCTTCATTCTAATGAAATACACCTTAATATTTCATTCTAAACATCAACTTCCAGGGAAAAGACCCAGGGCTTCAGTAAGGCCTCAGTCATGGAGGATTTAGATGCATATTTATTTTCAAGTCCATAACAACTCTTCTAAACTTTTGAGACAAGTCATACTCCAGGTCCTAGCAAGATTCAGGCTTTTACTTTTAAATTATTATTCCAGTTTCCTTTGAAATCAGAGAAATCTCATCATATGTTGTTAGGAGACACCCAGAAAATTTGAGAATGATTTGAATATAATCTATACAATTACTGTAATTTCAAAAAGCTTGTTTGAAAGCGGCCACTGGACTACACCTTCCCATCAGCTTCATTAATAGTAAAATCTATCAGTGCACGTACATGCACAGCTATTCTTGATACTCCTAAGAAACATCCCTATATGGTATTGCTGGAGATAGCAGCTCTACCTTGAGGCCTTCTTGACAAAATCTGCTTTTTCTTGTTGAGACAATAGTCCAAATTATCCTCTTTCCAGGAGAAAATCCTGGCATCATCAACTACAGAGATGGGATGGGAAAGGCAGTGTTTTTTGTCAGACATCAGGGATGGAGTCTCCGGGTCCTGCAACCTCCTTTGCCATCGGGTAGCTGTTCCTCCATCGTTCTGCTGTTTGATCTCCCCTCTCCTCATCTTATTCATCTGCAAGATTCACTTAATTATATTAGTCAACTTCACAGAGGTGTCTTGAAGCTTAATTAAGGTCTGGAAAGCCCATCAAGAGCCGCTGGCAGAATGCTCTCAATGTGGGTGATAGGAGGCGCATAGACATGAGGAATAAAGATATATCACAGTGGGTTTAGGGGAAGAGAACAGGAATAGAACAGATCAGGATAGAGCTATCGGTTCACTGTCATGGTCTGAGTTTTCAGGGTACTGCCAAGAACTCTGGGGAAGTCCCAGGTGTGCTAATGAATTACCAGCATGAACATTCATCTTCTTGGTAGATGGTGTGTAAGTGCGTATTACCCTTATTTATGTTTCCATCCAGCTAATTTTGAGAGGGGAACCCCACACCAGTGCTGTGCATAGCGATGCAGCAAACTGAGCTTCATTTTTGCTGACTCTCAGCAAAATTGACCAGTGTGGAAGTTGGTGCAGGCACCTGTGGCCAGTGGCTGTCAGCTCTCGTTTCACCCTCAGGAGGATTTTTGCCTGACGCACCCCAAGGGGTGAATTGACATTCATCGCTCCTCCAGGGGAAGAAACATATGGAGGCTCCACCGGGATAAACTCCGTGCTCTGAATTGCCAATCAGTGCGTGCGTGAGGCTCAGCTGAGAAAACCTTGCTGCTAACAAGCCTTCATGCTCCCCCAGTTCTCCTTGCAAGCTGTCAGCTGCTAAGTACAGCTTCAGCACCACTCAAGCCAGCGAGCAACCCACAGCACCAGCTTATTATGGAGAGGTGGCAGCCTCTGCATATTTTAGGTGAAGGCAGTTCCCATTAAAAAGACCTACCATGTTTTCCCTAGAACTTGGTAAAATTGGATGGCCTTAAAAATCACTTATTTGGTTGGAATACTTTCTGCTTAGATGGAGGAAAAATTTTCAGATGGTTGCATTGGGGGTATTTAATTGTACTACTCTCTCTTTAAGCTCTGAATTTTGTCTATTTGTTTATGCTGGGAAAAGGCACTCTATTGTTTCCTTATAGTTTCCACAGAGCTTGAAATTGCTGGCTATGCAGGAGGAAATTAGTTTGTAATTAAAGCCAAGTTAATAACGATTCCCATGGAGTCTTCTTGGTCCTGTTGCTTGGAGCGAGCTGCTTTGCCTTGGTGGCTGCTGCAAGGAGGGTCAGGCACTGCTGCCCAGCCGGCAGGCATGCAGGCAGGGGGATGTGGAGGGATGGTTATCGCGCTGTGGTAACTGCTCAGCACACGTGCAGGCAGGGCTTAATGTCTTTCAAGCCTTTGTGCCCCTCCAATTAGAGATGATGGCATTATATCAAAACAAGATGACAAGTAATGGAGCAATCTGCAGCCAGCAGATTGGTTTTGAGAGGTTCCGGAAAGGTAACTGAGAAAAGAAAGCTTTGGGCTTAAACTTGCCATGTGTGAGTCTGTGCCTTTACCAGATATATATATATACATACATATATAGGCACCATTAACATGGGAAAATGCTTGGAAACTCTGTCATTGCAATGTGCTGCCCTGTTGGTGTGGATGGAGGTTGTGTGTCACTGATGCCTGCCACCACAGTGAGGAGCCAGGGGGATGAGGTCCTCACAGTTGCATGTGCAATAAGTGTGGGGTGTGATATCTGTTGCGTTGCTCTATCACTGAGACCCTGCATGGCCCCATGTGTGATCCATTTACCTGCACCATAGGAGTAGTTTGTACCTGTGGTAGACCATACTCTGCATCCCTTATAGCAGTTCCATTGGGTGTCCCACCAGAGCAGAAAGAGTTGAGCTGCCTCCACTGCAGCAGCAGGGAGTTACCTAGCTCCTGCCTTTGAGATTGTGGGCTTCATAGTCCAAAAACTCAAAAGAGCCTTTTGCCAAACTGCTCCCTGTGCACAGCAGATGGACGGAAGGAGAAGGTGATTCCCTGAGGGGATGCTGTCATTGCCTGTGTCAGAAATCCAATCCAAGGCTCTCAGCTCCTCCCATAGTGTCCAAGGCACAGGGCTGTCCGTGTGCAGTCAGACTCCTTGGCTGGTTGACTGCTATCTGGAGGAATACGAGTGAGTTACATTTTGGTTTTATATAGTTGGAGACCCCCTTGAGCACTTGCTAAAGGAAGTCCCTTGTATTTCCAGTGTGACTTGAACAGATTTTTGAAGCAGATTTTAATTCCCCTTTATACACTTAAAGATTCTTGTGCTTTCAGATGTTGAGGATGAAGTGATGAGGGCAGCTGGAAAGCTTTTCCAATGTTTTGACTGAGCACCTTGTTTCTCAAGGAAGCAAGCCTTACATAGTCATGTTTCTCATGCAGGTCTGCCTGTTTCTCTTACAAACTTCCAAATCTTTTGGCCACTTTCTAGGCATTGGGGTGATGGACCTCACATATATGGAATTCCCTGTGTAGAGATGGCCAACAAACTGCCTTCTCAGTGTGCAGCTACCGTGGGCATGGTTTGGGTGCCTGAGTTTAACAGGAGGGAGGAGGGGTGCGTATGTCTGCTCTGAGCTCTGGAATGCAATCAAAAAGAAGTTACAAATCTCAGCAGAAATCCCATTTTCACAAGTGACCTCAGCACTTGGCCAGGGTCGTGTGGGACTTGGTTCCAGCTCTGATGTAAGCATTTAATCTCATCCTGAATTGCTGTGCATTAGGCACACAAAGCAGCATTACACACTTCTATGCTTTTGCATACCTGGGCCTGAAGCCTGTTTCTAAGGAGTGTTTGGTTTTCTGAATGTCTAAGTCACTTTTTGAGGAGGGGATGTAGGCTAGATTCAACAGGCTTAGAAATCTGAATATAAAGGATGATACTGAAGGCTTTCGCCCAGCTCCTGCCAAACCCTAAAGGCTCCCAGCTCCAGAGGTGTCTTGAGTTTTTGGCCTTAAAGCTTCCCACTGCTGCCAGCCCAGCAGTGCTGAACGGTTGGGTGTCACCACAGGAGCAAAGCATGCCCCTGCTAGCACCCTGAGCATGGGCATCTCCAGATCAGATGTGAGGATGCTGCCCTGGGGAGTGTTCCCTTTTTCACAGAGTCATGAAATGACTGGGGTTGGAAGGGATCTCCATAGCTCATTGTGTCATCTCTAGCCTAGACCTTTTGGCCTGGCATAGCTTGTGTTCTTTATTTGGAGAAATGGAGAGTTTACCAACCCCAGAGGAGCTCGTAGCCAGCCTATGGAGATGGATTTGAACCACCCTTGGGTTGGGTCTCCACCTAGGTGAGCCCTTGGAGCATCAAAAGATATTCTGGGCTGGGCTGCAAAATAAAACCTGGAGGATTATCTGCCAGAATGGGGAGAAAGACCAAAAGATACTGGACAGAAATGAAAACTTGGGAAATTCATCAAATGGCTGAAATAAACCCCCTGGCTAAAAACCAACGAAACCAATGAAAAAGGTGAATCTGCCTTTGAAAGGCTGCAATTCTGCTGATAGAATCCATCTCACCTGACTTGTGAGGCAGCACCCGGGTCTCAGCATCTGCACTGAGCACTCAGACCTCATTTACCATCAATGGAGAGAAATGGGCACCTCCAGCGGGCAATTGCTCTCATCTCATGGTGGTTACCTGAAATGGGTCAGAGAAATCACTCCAATTTCTCTCCACTTATGCATTTAAGAGACCGACTCAAATATAGACACTTGCCTTGTGTCAGCCTGACACCAGGTGAGATGAATCCCTCCTGAAGTGACAACAACACCATCTTTTCAAAGCAACAAAGGGTATGACTGGGCATGTCTCAAACCCTACACTGATGGCACAGTGAGTGGCAGGGGGTTGGAACTAGCTGATCTTCAAGGTCCCTTCCAACCCAAACCACTATGAATGCACACTAAAAAGTGAGGATTTCACCCAAATATGTCAACCTGCGCTCTGACTACTGAGAGGATTTGGGAACATTTGAAGGGGTGATTAGGATTAATCCATTTACCTAAGTCACTTTGAGAGCCTTAGCTGTAAAACAATATTATTTATCAGCATCCTCCTGCGATGATGTGGTGTTCTGCGAGTTCTCAAAAAGAGATTTTCTTCCTCTGAAACAGCCTCTTCACACTTTCCCTGAGTGAAGTATTTTGCTACTCAGATTTGTGATTTAATAATCATAAATAATAGAGCCCTTAGTGCTATATTTTTAAATGACTGAATGGTGAGAATCTACTTTAAGAAATTGTATGAATGCCTATCACTTGTGTGCATATAAATGTATTCAATTAGCACTCAAATCTTGAGTTATCTCCTGATGGAAGGCAAAACCTTTTGAATTCAGTCCCATGCAAGAAATACTGTGTCATTTAACTCACAAAAGGATGCCATGCACTTAACAGATAATGACTGAAGAGGATTTTGCTGTATTGCCTGCTCAGCTGCTTTTGAGGACAAAGAAAATAATTCCCCTTTTAGGATCCTATGGGGTAATGAGGAAACCCTCTTGCACCAATCTCAAATACCACTGAGCAGGGGGAAGGAAATAGCTCAGTAGGTGAACTGGGCTGCAATTTCACTGTCATGGTCTGCCATGTACTTCCCATGTTTTGTCTGTGATGTTAAGCCAGTGGCTAACCTGTCTCTGAACCTGCCACCAGCACACAAAGATTACTCACCCTGGATACTGCACTTCAGCAAATGCAGAATTAGCCCTGGCTAAGTAATCTTGTTAGTGTGATTCAGTGTTAAATGGATCTCGATTAAATGGGCCTTTATATTGTCCCAGCTGGAGATGATAAGCCTCCATGAGGAAATGGCAGGAGACCGAAGGAAATTGCTTTACTTCAGACTGGGACGTTTAACCCCATAAAACACTTTCTGCTCACTCTCTTCCTTTACTTTTGCTCATGGTGGCCGGGGGGGACAGGAGGGACTCAGGGCAAGGGCTGCAGCATCTCTTCATGTTACCTGTTTGCCAGGATGAGAGCAGGGCGATGGGGATGCCTGTGAAAGATGAGGATGGCTCTGGTGGGTAACGTGGTGATGGTGGTGTTCGTCTTATGAGACTAGTAATTCCTTCATTAGCACAGTGTCTCTCTCAGACTCTCACTTAAGATGCTGGGGTGCCTGAGCATCCAAGGGTCAGCAGAACTGGTGCCTCCAATAGTTCATTAATCATCAAACACCAACAGGGGACAATCTTCAGTCTCATCTTAGAAGAAATAGATTGCTTAAATGTGCCACTGGGACTTCTTAGGAATGGCTCAGGGTTTATCTGTGTGAGATAGGAATCAGCACAGTGCATTGGTGTATTAGAACCCGACACTTCATTTCTCCTCACAATTAAATTTGGAAGTGTGTGCATGGTCTGGGTAGGAGAGAAATGGCATTAAAATCCCCAAGGGACTTCAAATGCAGAGAACTGTGGGGCCCTGGTGTCACAAGGATGGACAGCTGGGATTCTGCAGTACTGAAGTTTCCTCCCCTGCAGTGGGAACCAGCTCTGCCCTTTGAGGGCTCCTGTTGGCCTGAAGCAAGCACTGAGGGAGATGCTGTGTCGCAGGTTAAAGCAGGCAAGATTAGACAGGTAAAAAAGGAACCACCAGAAACAAAGAAAACCAGAAAAAGGCCCTCATCTGACCCCTCCTAATGGTCGTCGTTAGCAAAAGGCTTCCTAGGACAGATCACAACGGTAGACATCAAACTGCCTATCTCCCCCTCCCCACACACCAGCATTTGCTCTCCTCCTGCCTCTGCTCTCGCCCTGCTCTGTATTAGCTAATAAATTTTCTCTGTCCATGTCTGATGTGAGTTCAAAATGTGGATTATCTCCACGGAATCAGAGGCCTGAACAGGACACGTGGAAAATCTCTGTTCTATAGCAAGTCAGATGAGCTGATATCTTTTTTCCAGACCCTTGACAGGAATATGGTAAACATGCAATTACTTGAATTTTTCCATAGATTTTTGCATTTGAGGTGGATTTACATGCTTCTGATATTTTCCAGGCGTGGATCCCAGCCCTGTAAAAGCAGCCAGTTTGCGAATGGCTGCAGACGGGCAAGAAATGATATAATCTATTAGAGATTTCCTTCATTATCTCTCTAATCAAAGCTTCTATCAGCCTCCTTTGATGCGCTGCTGGAAGAAAAGATCTTCAAGTAAACTGATGCTGGAGATAATTAATGAACTCGCCATCCTCTTGCCTTACAGACAGAGACAGTGGAAGGAAGAAGAGCTGTCCTTTGCAATTACTGATCTGTGGTTTTCCATCCGAGTGCTGACAGCTTGTAGGACATGAAGTGGAAAAGCTTTTTACCAAACTTTCAGGCTTTGACCATCAATTCCTTCACTTTAAGGATATTTTCCCCTGGTCGTATTTCTCCTGCTGCTGGATAGCACCCTTGATGGTGAAAAATGGGTTTAATACTTGAACAGTTATAGCTGTATGTAGTGTAGCCTGGTAATATTATCTTCTTTATGCTTTCCTTACAGCAAATACCCTCACCTCTGCTATCCTCACATTATTGTACATTAAATCCACCTTTATTAGGATTGAATAGAAAACTGAGAGCAAGAACTGGGTCAGTGGAGTGATATTGATGATGCAGGTTGCTACAGGCATGCCCTATTTTTTTCCTAGCGGTTTGGCAGTGTGACAAGGGAATGATTTCTGTCCTAAGAACTCAGCTTTTTTCATGAGAACTTCTCTTTCCAAAGATCTAGGAATCCCAAGTCATGCAAAGACATGGTTTTCCTTTCTCATGATTGAAAGGATAAGATTTAAATTCCTCTGTCATCTCAGACCAAGCCTGGGATGGCAGGAGGAGGTTTGCAGTCCAGTTTACCAACCTTAGTATTTTTCTTTTATAAATGATGTCCTTTTTACTTAGCATTTTCTACCTGTCTGGTTCTTTGAGTCCTTGAAATAATTCTGAACTAGTCTAAGTCTCCTTAAATTTCCCATTTTTAGGCCTGCTTGAGCAGCTAGATGGAAGCAAGCTTTAAACACGGAGCTGCTTGATGCTGCTCAGAGCTGATCCAAAATAACATCAGCAAAACACAGACAACAGACTCTTCCCAAAGGAAATTCCCCAGGAATATGAAGTGGCAAAGCAGAGGGGAAAGTACATAACAAAGGCAAGGATGAATTCAGAATGTTTTCCAGCAACAGGGATTTTGCTCCATGTCATGTATGTGCAGAGTAGATTTATGACAGAGCAAAACTTCTTTGGTTTGGTTCAGGTTTGGTCTCCAGAGGCTTGCACATAAATCAGTTAATACTTGTAGGATTTACTAAAGACTAAAGAAGCCAGCAAATTAATATTGCTAATGCAACAGAAACTTGGACTTTTCTCTCTGGAAGAACACTGTTGTTGTTGCAATGCAGCAGCCTGACAGCACCACCATTCTCATGTAAGCTCCTACAGAAAAGGAAGACCAGGAAGTGCCAGTATGCACCACACCATACTGCTCGTTCATGGTTTTTAGTGTATCTCCTCCTCTTCCAAGTGCTGATGGGCACATCATAACACAATGATGCAGGTGGTAAATACTGCTCAATGATATCTTAGTGCTTCACTTCCAACACTGAGGGAACTCCTCTTGTCCTCTGAAGTGGATGAAAAGGTTTAACAGCAGATGCGTCCTGCCCAAGTTAAGAACAGGCTGGCCCAAGGAGTGATGAATGCTCCATCCCTGGCAGTGTTCAAGGCCAAGCTAGACAGAGCCTTGGGTGGCATGGTTTAGTGTGAGATGTCCCTGCCCATGGCAGGGGGGTTGGAACTGAATGATCTTAAGGTCCTTTCCAACCCAAACCATTCTGTGATTCTATAATACAGGATCAGATGTTTGAAGAATATTTTTGAGTGGTTTAACTAGACAGATGTCTTACCATCTAGGCGAGTTTTTACAGCAGTTACAGTGAGTGTTGTTGCAGAACAATAGCAGCAGTTGTCTACAGTCAGCAGCAGACAAGTTAGCTCTCAGTAGCTGAACATTGTGCTGGTTTGCTTGTTGGAAGGTTCTCTTCCATAGTACACCATGTATCAGCTCTTGTCACTTATCTACCTCCCAGTGCTGCTGGGTGACAGACAGCTCTCTGGAAACAGGGACTGACAGGGATTGATGCTTTTTGGTAAAAGTAGTCATCTTTAGAGACTCAGAAAACCTTCCCCTTCCTGACTGTCTTCCTGGGAAAATAGGGAATGTTTTCATCTTCAAGGCACCTGCTTGTGATGATTAACAGTTTGAAACTGCCTCTTATGAAAGGAACTCAGTCACAAACTATAAATCCTCGCCTTGGCCTATAAGTACTGGAAAGCTCCTAATGAATGTCCTTTCTCACACACTCCTTGTACATAGAACTCCTTAAAAACCAAAATCTGCTAATTAATTTTAAGCCTCTTTGTGGCAAAGCCTAAGAATCAGATTTACCAAGAGCCCAGGGGGTCCATCTGGTGCAGAAAGCTCACTCCCATGCCAAGGTGTTTGTTTCATGGAAAGATTTAGGCCTAGATGTTCCCCATTGGCAGCACTGTTAGTTGTGCTAACTGCTGGGATGGTTCTCACCATGTTGAGGGTATGCTGAAAAGGGTCCTCAGCCAGAAGCCAGAGTGGCTTTTCCTGGACTAGTCCCATGTGAGGGACATAGAGTCATAGGATCAACTTGGTAACTTGGTTGGAAAAGACCTTTAAGCTCATCCAGTCCAACTGTTCCCCCAGCACTGCCAAGGCCATGGCACTGAGGGCCTCATCTACACAGTGTGTGAACACTTGCAGGGACAGTAATTCCACCACATGTGTGCAGTGCCTTTTTTCCACAGGATCACTCCCAAATAATAGGATAAAATCTGCTAGGTTTTAGAAGTGGGTTAAATAAAGCATAGTGGGAGCCCAGTGAAGCTTTTTCAAGTTTTATTGTCTAGGTTCCTTAGAAAATCATTTAAATAAAGACAATTGGATGCAGCATCGTTTTATATTGCCATGAGCTGTACTAAGTGTGTCAGCACTGCACAGGAGCTCAATAGAAGTCTCTAGCTGAGAGGACATACAAGCAGGCTCCTGACATCTCTGCCCTTCCCCAGCCAAACCAGCTTTGGCCAAGAAATGCAGAAGCTTGATAACCAAACTTATTGAGACGTAGGGACTTCATGGTGACGGAGAAGATGGATGCAGGTCACTCTGCTCCTAGGGCAAAGGCACTTCTTTTGCAAACTAAGGAAATTCAGTCAAGCAAAATAGCATCTACAATACACAGGGTTTGTCCATGGCAGACTGCAGTGGCACGCAAGTGTGCTTTTTACACCTCCTATCACTTTTGCAAGAGCTGTTCTGTGTCTTTCATCATCTTGACCATCCTTACTCAGTGTTTGTAATTCTGATCTTTTTTGAGGAACACATTATATACATGGCAATGAAAATCTGCTTGAATTCCCCAGAGGATTTGGCTTGACTTTGGGGTGGAGAGAGGTGAGGAAAGCAACAGCACCAAGAAGGAGACCTACTCATTTTAACTTCATCTGTTCATGTGTCCTAGAGAACTAATGAAAAGAGACTAGCTTGATGGATGGAAAAACAGATAAGGTGGAGAGAATTATGCCAGCTTTTAAGCGTGTTTCCCATGCAGTAGACATTAATGAAAGTAAACATGAAATGCTTCTTTGCTCCCATTCTAACCAAACTGCTGTTTGACCAAGATTTGTTCTCTGTTTTCTTCTGTCTTTCAGCAAAGGATAAACCATCAGATAAGCCCTTACCAGAAAACAGCCTTTGAAGGAGTCAAGAGCAGGTAGGGATTTCGCTTTGAATAACATCCTTGAGGAATATTTGCTTGTATGTTTGATGATGAGTTATGCAGCTGTGCAGGACCTGACTGGGAGGAGATGGGCTGAACTAACATGGTCCATTGCTCAGCCAAAACCAAGCTCAAAACAGACACCTTAGCCTACCCTCGTGCTGGCATGAGGGCTCATGCATGGGGCTGGCTGAGGGCTAGCAGAGCAGCTTGTATGACTTGGGTCACATCCTAGTGATCACTTGTGACCATGCTGTCCACCTGTATATGAGGTGGTGGTGAGACAAGGGCAGTGTGTGACCCCTAGTGCTGGTCACCAGATCGACAGCAGAGAGATGGAAGTATTGTTACTGTTCAAGTAAGCTACTGAGATTTTCTTGTCTTCCTCTTTTTATATGCTTTTAATGAACATACTGGGCAGGAAAGACTGGTTAATCCCACATTTGTGTGTATAAAAAAGAATGCAGCTGTGAAGCATGGAGTGTTATCTGCTTCCATGTGGTCACCTTGAAGGGTTAAGCTTGAGCACCTGGGTTAGGAGAAGTCAGATGTTGCACCACGTGTCCCTTCAAATGGTTATTTCAAATGTTTGCAATCTTGACAAGGTTATCTTGCAAAGCTGGTATGAAATAATGTTCATTACATGCCCCAAACAGTCTGTAGAAGCATTGAAATTGTTAAAAATCTAGATATACTGCTGAAATTCAACTGATTATGCTCAATTTTATTTGGATTTTTAATTCCTCTCCTGCTATCTTTTCTTGGTTAGTGGTCAAGTCTAACTTTACCTTTGAAGCTCAGCCCTGTCAGACACAGCTTGTGGCTGATTGCATCTGATGGGGAAGAAAGGGGCTTTTACTGGAATCTTGTTTTTAACCTTTGTTCATAAACTAGGACACATTAAGGCTGTGTGGGCAACGCAGCTGGTTGTGGCTTGACCATGATGTGATGCTAAGTGTGTACCACACCAAACAGTGCTGAGCAGCAAGGAGTCTGATGGCTCTGCTGGCAAACCATATGCATGTGAACTGGGGACAGCTCTTGGGAAAAGCTCTGGCCGTTCACAACGAGCATGGAAGTGGGCTAAAACCATTAGTTATAGTTTGCCTGCATTTCAGAGCTGGTTCAAACTTCACTGCCTTTCTTTCTGAGACAAAGTTAGGGGAGCAAGAATCATCGTATGCTTGCTTAATGCAGATGTTAACTTGCTCTACCCATATTTCAAGTCATCCATATATGATGCAAACATGCTTTGAGCAATGCTGAGCTAAACAGCTGGTTGAAAGAGCATTTTAGTTGGGTGCCAGGTTATCACATCCTTGTTTCTTCAGGGTGTGGGGAGGGCAAGCATGGGTCTGTCTGCAGGTGCTGTGCCATAAGTCCTGGGGTGATGGGCTGGGGATCGGTAGTTCTGCAGGAGCCCAGCTGGAGAGCAACAACTTGTCCCTTTCCCTCAGCATCATGAGCTGTGCTCCCCTGGGGTCTGAGTCAGGAATTGTGCTGTCCTGGGTTAGATTGCTCTGTTGGATTTTCATGGCTGTGCACAATCCTGTGTTTCATTAGCTGAAGGCTTGCCCAGTTACACTGAAGCCGTGCTCCTGTCAGTGGGACGTGCCTACTGGTGCCAGGCCCGGGCAGAAGGGCAGATCAGTTTCTGATGTGTTTGTATTTACATGTGTCTGCCATTGCTTGGCAGATTTAGTGGCAGTGGCAGCTGTAGTCACTTGATATAACTGAAAGATTACATCAGGTGCCTTTTCCCTTCTATAACCCCAGGAGCTCTGTGCTTCTGGGCATCCTGTGGGGTACAGGAGCTGATGCTGGGAGCTGCCAGGGCTGAAGCCCTGGAGAGCAGCCCAGGCCTTTCTGAAGGGCTGGGTGGCACAAGGGGCACTTACACAGACAGGGTCCTTTTGGGACATGTTTTAGAGCACCCATTTACATACTGTTTTCAGGGCAGACTTGACAACAGGTCATTTAAGGGCAGGCGTCACAGGGATAGCCAGATTGCCTTGGCTGTCTTTAAAGGGTTTATCCCAAGAGGCAGCTGTCCTGGTTGAAATCCAGCCAACAGCCAGGTAGGATCCAGTCTTCCCCTGCCATACCCAGGAGCTCACAGACTCTGACTTGAAGCCTGCTGAAACATTTGCATCAGCTATTTGGGATGTCACTGGGTTATGGGCTGGTGCTCAGCTCTGCTCTGTGACTCCCAGCTTCCTCCCCATCCAGGCAGGAGCCAGGAGCAGGGTGTGAAACTCCAGATCTCCTTCCAGGGGGGCAGTGCTGAGTTCTTGAGAGCTCTTCCTCCTGGAACAGATTAGAATACGCTGAGCTATGAAGACTTGTCTTAATTAATGCTTTAGAAGGTTACAGCTAGATCTGGGGAAACAATCAATAGTGAATCATCTACTCGGCAGCTCCAGCTCTTTTCTGTGGCTGAGTTATCTGTAAGCAGCTTGCAGTTCGCTCCATTCATTCATTATTTACAATTATTTCCCAAATAATTCCTTCCAATTGCTTTTGGTCTGCAGCTTGTTTGCAAGCAGCGAGTGGAGAGTGCCTGGGACTCGCTAGGCAAGCTGTGATCATCAGTTCTTGGTGGACGAGCAGGTTATGTGGCCTCATGCTGGGTCCCTGAGTGGAGCAGCCCAGCTCTTCCCATCCTCTGTAATGAATTCAAAATAGCTTTGGGTAAACATTCCCTGCTCCTTGTGCAGCATCCCTGCTCACTGCCTCCTTAGTTAAGTCCTTCACTAGGAGACTCGTTGGGCTGAGACATGGATTTGGAGTCCATCTCTTTGGGTTTTTCCTGAATCGATTGTTGTTTGCTCTATTGCCAGTATTAGTAGCAGTGGCTTCAAAATCAACATGTCTAAGTGGCTGCTGGTCTTTTCACTGTAATGAGAGTGCTTAGGCCACCAGTGAAACTGCGTTGAAAACACCAGAGGCCATCTGGGAGCTCATTAAACCTTGCTGGTATCCTTGTCTGCAGTGGTTTGGTCTCTGCACCCGAGGACCTCATTTACAGGTTTCACTGTGTCCAAAGTGGCTGTGACCCTGGAAGAAAATCACCAGCAGTTCAGGACTCTTGCCATGTCGCTGGCTTGTGATGTGCCTTCCCCTGTTAGAATCACTGCACCATCACAGCTCCAACAAGGCTGGGGCAGTTTTGATGATTAAAAGGATTTCTGCTTGATAAGAACTAGAGTGAAACTCATTTCATGTAGCAGCCAAACAGCTGCTGGATGGTACACAGTTTCATTACTGCTGCCACGAACTGGATTGTTTTAAGCAGAGGACATAAATAGGCTCTGACATAGATCAAAGAAAACACCAGCTGCAGGTCAACCGCACTCTGGGGATTCGTTTCTGTTATCTACTGAGAAACCAGGCAAGAGGAGCTTCTGCTGTCCCACATCACACGGGCAGGGTGTCTCAGGGCTGTAGCAGGAAGGACTGCCCCATGCTGGAGGGTTTTGGTGGATCACTTCCCCTTCCAGCACTGTCATAGCCCCTGTAAGACAGAACTTAGGATGCAGCTGTGAAAGATGAGAGCTGGCAATTGGACCAAGTTATCTCCTGGCAGTGCCATTCCAGGAAGCAACCAGTGCTGGCACAGGAATCCAGCCAAATTTCTGTTAGAGTGAAGTGAATGAGAACCTTGATCATCTCAATCAATAACTGAATTGAGGGGGAATGGTCATCTGTCACCCCATGGAACATGGGGGCAAGGCCAGGTTGGACACAGGGGCTTAGAGCAGCCTGGTTTAGTGGAAGGTGCCCCTGCCGTGGCTTGGGGTTGGAACTGGATGAGCTGTAGGTTCTCTTCCATTCTATGAGTCCATGATAACTGTCACCATCCCTGGCATTGCCTCTAGGAAGGGTCCTTCACCCCTCCATTCTGAAGCCACCACTCACCCCTTCTCACTGGTTTGCTGGGGCTGGGCATCACCTCTGCTGCAGGTGCTGATGCAGAGAATTGAGGGAGGTGACAGAAGGGGTTTCACTATATAGAGTGATGTGGTCCAGAAGCAGATAGAGATCACTCCAGTTGTCATTTCTATGGAAGAAAGACAGAAGGAGGAGAAAGGAATGCTGCCTAAAAACCAGGCAAATCCTGGTCTCAGTGGCAAGATGAGCCCAGCACAAAAAGCCACTGAGCCCCTGAATGGTGCTGCCTGCAAGCTGGGAAGCATCCCTCAGCCCATGATGGTGTTCCAGGGCTGCAAATCCAGCCAGCTGGGTGCAGCAAATGCTCCCGGCTTTATGTCTCCATCCATCCACCACTGAGACTCAAGCAAAACAGAATCAGCCACTTGGCCTCCCCTGCCCCAAGTCCCTGCAGCAGCTGTGCTCCACCACCCTGATGCTGCACAAGCAGGGGGAGAGGGTTGGGGTTTTTTTCTCTCCTTAAGTCAAAATCAATGATGATGACAGAGTTATAAGGTGAGCGATGGGAAAGAAGAAGAAAGCACCCGATGTCAAATTTGATGCAGGAGGCAGTTAGAGGAACCTATTACTAGTTCTGTTGCCTTAGGGTATGTTGGTGGGTACATAGGAGAGTGTAATGTCAGCGAAATGGGAGAGCAGTCTCTTTCTCCTTGAACCCTTATCATTAATGTGGAAGGCATACATTGTCAGCTATTAGTCTGGAGGGGAGGGAGAATAGCATGTGAGATGTCTTAGTTTGGAAATGGAGTCTGACTCGACATCGTCTGGTGTGTGAAGGATGGAGGGTTATTGTAATTGTTGTTGTTGTTGCTGTGATTATTATGAGTATTACAGCATTTGGGAGAAAATGGGGCTCTGAGGCTCTGCTGCCTGTCATTGCAGCGTTTGAGGAGTAAAGACTGAAAAGCACAGTGTAGTGAATGCTCTGGGTGATTGGAGCCTGATTTCAAAGCGTGATGGTGGAGTCAACCACAGGGGTGCTCTGTGTGACCAGGGAGGAACAGGTCCGTGTCCCACACCCAGCAGTCACACTGGGTGTTGCTGAGGAGACATGGGTTGTTGTGGGAGAGTCTTTGCAAGAGACATCCAATAAAATACAAGAAACTGGTCTTAATTATTCCTACTGCTGCTGTAATCATTGGTGGAGAATGAGGAGCTGCACCCTGTGATGCAGGGAAGATCTGCAGGCACAGGTTTAGGGTCTGAAGTTTGCACGATTGCCACCCTGGAAACAAGCCCAGGACAACATCAGTCTGTCTGCTTTACACCTCAGCAGCAGCTTTTGTTCAGAGACACCAAGTATTTTGTGCAACCTCGGTTGAATCCGTTTCCAAGTGCCAGGGCTCCTGTGTCCGCAGGTACAGTCACTCTGCACCGCCATGCCTCCCTGTCTCTGACTTACCTGTTAATACAGTTTCCCTCATTTAGGAAATGTAAATAATTCCTTGGGCTCTGTTAATCCCAAGATTACATGGGTAATTCCTGTTTGCATTAAAAGGAAGATCTCTCTCAAATTCCCTGCATGTGAATGAGCAGCACGCAGGCTCCTGCACCGAGCCCAAGCGCAGTGCTGGCGCAGACACTTCCCTCCTCCAGCACTGGCTGCGTTCAGGGGAGGATCTGAAAGGAAACACGGAATTAGATCTTTTGCCTCAGGACGTTCAATTTTTGGATGCACATTGCAAATGATGTCTGTGATCAATCCCAGCCATTAGTCCCTTCCTTCTCTCTCTGTCTTTGCCATAGCAGCTTTCAGAGCCGCCTCACAGGTGTTGCTGCAGCAACACGGGGAGATGGAGGACCTGATCCTGCTCCATGAGGTGGGAGAAAAACAGGTTATGAGCAAGTAAAGCAACCCATCCTCGCTGTGCCTTTTCCTGCTGCTATATGACATGTACAGACTCCCTAGAATCCCAGATTTTTGGTTCCTGTGATGCTGCATTATTAGCAAGCCTTTTATTCCCACACCTCATTTGAATGGGAGAAGACAACGGTGTCTGCAGCTCCCCTCCAGCCCAAATCCAAAAGCCAGGGGAGAGGCCAAAACCTGCCCACAGCACTGGGGTCACCTGGCAGTGACAGGGCAGAGCAGAGGACTTGGCTCACTGCATTGCGCTGCCTTGCTGCTGCTCGTGCCTGAGCCTCCCACTGCTGCTCACAGGGGAAAATAATTAATTAAGCCAATTAATGAAGATAAATTGGAGCAGCAGCTTTGGAAAAACACCATCGGTCAACAGCAAAGCGTTCCCTGGGGCAGGCTGCAGAGGCAGTGGCTCTCCTGCCACCACCTTGCCTTGCCTTTCCTTTCCTTTTCCACCTTTCCTTGCTATGGCCTCTGAGTGTCAACTGGGAGCCAGGAGCCCTAAGTGAGCATGTGTTGTGTTAGGAGCTGGGTAGGTCTAAGGTAATGATGAAATAAAAGGGAAAATAAAAAAGTGCCTAAAATACCCTAAAAAGCTGTACACATCCTGGTACGGCCCCTTTTCCTCAGCACTGAGTCAGGCCAGCATCAGAGCATGGTGGGGATGCTGCTGCAGTGGCATCAGACCTCCAGCCTCAGGGGCTGTCACTCAGCTCCTTCATTAGGAGGGGAAAAAAGAGCTTGGGAACCTTTGATTCCCACAGTGGTTTTATTTCAAGGCTCTTTCACTTTTGTATGTGGGTTGCTGAATGAAAAAAGCCCCAAATTCTCAATTTTGGGAGTGATTTGGTAGCCATACAGAGCAAGAATCCAATTGGGCTTGGGGAGATTTGGGACTGTTCTTGAGGTTGGGTTGAGAGCAAAGTGGGAGAGCAAGAAAAACGTTTATGCTGCTTGTGAAACTTGTATGCTGTTGGGATCTGCTGGAGAGAAAGAGGAGACAAAAAGCAGTTAGCTGAGCAGCAAGATTGGTTTTCTTGTATCATTCCAGAAACATAGGGCTGATATTTATTTCATTAGAGTAAGCCTTTCTGTCGCTAGTAAATGAATTCCAAGAAGTGAGAGGAACCCCAGGATCAGGGACTTTACTTCACTTGGGATTGTGTGCAGCTAATATTCTGGTTAAATAAATACATTTTACTAATTGGATTACTCAGCCAGTGTAATATACTGCTGGATTTCCAACACGATGCTAATAAATTGTGTGAAGAACTTAATCATGTTAGCTTCCAAAAAGCTTGTAAGAGATGAAATTAAAAAATAAGTAGAAGTTGACATCTATTGCATTTCATAGTGTCTTCATTTCCCTCATCCTTCTTAGAGTTCTCCTAACCGCAGTGTGGCTGATGGGGATTTTTTCTTTCTTAATCTGCTTGTGATTAGGGAGGGCAGAGCATTAGAACAGGGCCTGTGGGATGGTGGCACTCGGTCTGTGTTTGTCTCTTCTCATGCTGATTCATATTGAGGTAGAGGGAGTGATAACAGCATCTTCTGGTGTGGCTGGTCTCAAGTAACAAGGGATGGGACAAGAGGAACCAGCCTCAAGCTGCACCAGGGCAGGGTTAGATGGAGCTGAGGAACAATTCCTGCCCCAGAGGGTGCTCAGGCATTGGAACAGGCTGCCCAGGGCAGGGCTGCAGGCACCGTCCCTGCAAGTGTTCACACAGCGTGGAGACGAGGCCTCAGTGTCATGGGTTAGGGGTGGCCTTGGCAGGGCTGGGGAATGGGTGGACTGGATGAGCTGAAAGGGCTTTTCCAACGTGGTTGATTCTGTGATTCTGGAGGCAAAGGTGCTGTGGTTTATTTTCTCGGATACATGCAGAGGGAAGTGAGGCTGGAGAGAAGGCAGAGCACACAAAGCTCCCGAAACTCAGGAAGGCTGATGCTGAGGATGGGGTCTGGTGCTAGGGGAGAGGGATGTATCCTCAAGTTGGGTGCTTCATCCAGTGCATCCCGTGGGTCAGTGCATTGGTACAAGTGGCCACTCAGCACAGGGGAGGTGTTGAATGGCAGCGTGGGACCAGGTGTGCTGTGCATCCAAGTTCCTCCTCATCATCTCAGTGATGGAGCATGGAACACTGCCACCACGATCCATCATTACTGAAACACCACTTCCTTCACACAGCTAACCAATTCACCTGCATGTGTCCACCACAAAGAGAAAATGGAAGAATCGCTTTTCTTTCCCTTTTTTTATTCTTCTTTAATAGAAACATTCAGTGAGAGAAGGAATTATTCCCCCTTTCCAGGAATTGGTGACAAATGGTCTGCTAAAACCAGATAACTTGTGGCCCCATCAATAGAATAACACCATGGGTTATAGAAAGAGCTCAAGATGTATTATTTAAGCTGCACCCAGCTGTCAATAGGGTCTGCTCCTTACTGAGAAATAAATGCCAGGCAAAGGGAGTTCTGTGGCTTGAGCCAAGGGGTCAGAGAGGCTGCTGCCTGATGGAGTCTGCTCTGAAGATCTGGCTAGGACAGCCTGCCTCCCTCTCCCACAGGTCAAGTGCAGTGCTAACAGCCATAGTGTTCTACCTGGGGTAATGATGCTTACTCCTAACTCAAATTATACCGCATCCTTCCCTGATGGATTCCATCCAGGTTGTGTACGGACCTGTCACAGCCTCCCTGTGTGTACAGGGTTTGCTGTGATACCAGCTCATGTGGGCTCAATACCAGCACCTCCGTATAAAGGAAATAATGATGTGTGTCTTTGCAAACAGCTCCCTCAAGCCCTAGGAGCTAAGGGGTTAAAGTAGCCCTTCCCTTGCTCACAAGCTGCCTGTTTGGACGCCCTGAAATATTTCTTGTGTATTTGATGCATCAAATGGTGATAATTGTTGTATCAAAGAGGCATGTGGGGGAATAATTTGCCCGTCTGAAATGCTGTGAGAGGTTCAGATGAAACACTTGGCTGCTGTGATTGGCACTAAAAAGAAGGAATTGCCAATTCTTGTTACAGAGTTGGATCCCCATGAAGGTTTAGACATGTGGCTTGGTGTGTGCGTTTTGGTAACCAGAGATTCTGCCCCTCATCCCTTTGGTGAATGCCCTGGTTTTCAGTGTGATGCACAAGGTGAAGGGGAGATAGCAATCCTCATCCCTTTGGTGAATGCCCTGGTTTTCAGTGTGATGCACAAGGTGAAGGGCAGATAGCAATTGTCACACAAAGGCAGGAGCCAGCTCCTGTTCCCAGCTGCATTTCAGAGTCAAACCCAGAACACGCAGATCAAGCAAAGTGTCTGGGAGCAGTTGGGATGCAGGAATCCAAGTAGCAAAGTCCAGCCTGGCATCCACAGTTGGTTCTTACAAACCCTGAGCCCTTGGCTGTGCAGCACTATACACAGAGCAGCTAAATCCCTGCACTGCTGTGCCTCCCCTCTCCCCCTCCCGTTTAGATCTTCTCCTGATCAAAGTCTCCTTAGTATTTTAATTCCCCATGTACAAGAAGTATTGTCTGCGTGAGGCCTCACCCTGCACTTACTTATATTTTCACTCGCAGCAGGATTTCGAAACAACAAACCAGCCCCTGAAATGGCAGCAGCTTCCCCATAACCTGAACCTCATTGAAATACTAATAACTAGGTTTTGATGCAGCTTTGTGGGTATTAATGCAAATGTTTTTGTGACTCTCCAGGTTTAATAGCAACAGCTTATACAACTCTAATTAGCATAACAAAATTCAGTGATGAGGAGTAAAACGCTTGTCTTGTTTGATGTTGCTTGGTAATTAGCAGGAATAATGATCTCTGCAGCAGTTCCTGGTTCTTGGCTCACAGGAGATGGCAGAGAGCAATCGCAGTTACCTCTGGTCTTGTGGGGAGGATGTAGCTGATGGGAACTACATGTGCTCCATGTGCCGTGAGAGCCAGGCAGGCTCACACTGAGCACAGACACAGTCCAAGGGCTCAGGGAGGTTCCCCTGTGAGTTGGTCCGTGAGGAGTTGTATGATGAGGTGCTGAGTGGGCACACGAGCTCTGTGTAAGTACCCAGTGGCTGCCCTGCCTTTTGGATAGAGAGAGGCAGCAGTCGTGCAGAGCTTGGCCATGGCTTTTGGTTTAGAGATTGGATCTGTGTGTGTTTGAGATGCTACGTTTTCCCTTCTGTATGCAACGGGGGCTGTTTCCTTGTCCTGTTGCAAATACTGGAGACAGGGACTCCCTGAAGCAGGTCAGTGGAGGGAGGAGGAAATATCTACCCTGCAGTACCCTCTGCATGAGCAAAGCTGCTGCTGCTGCACAGCCCATGTTTGCTCATCCCGGCAGCAGTATGCAGCATTCATCACAAAAGAAACCTCTTCTCCATGCCTTTGCCTAGATATTCAACCCAAGAGTTATGTGATCTGTGTGTGCTCTGGTTTGGGCCAGAAGGAGTTAAAGGTCAAAAGGAAAGAGGCTGTTGCTGGCATGGCAGGCAGTGGCATCTCCCAGGTTGCAGCCCTGTCTGCTTAGCCTGTGTTTACAGACATAGGGCTCTGGGTCACCTTTATTATTTCTCCCTAGGTATGAACCCTTCTACTTGGGTCTATGGGGAAAGGCAGACTCTGTCTGGCCATGAAGTCCCCTTCATGCCCCTTTTGCATAAGAGGGGAAGCATTAGAAGCCTTCATGGCCATGGTGCAGCCCAGTGGTACCCACAGCTTCATCACCCACCACAGGAGAGCTGGGGTATGGTCTGTGCCATGAACCTCTGTGGAACTCTTTCAGAGGTGCCTCTCCTTGCCCATGCCATTCAATGTGTTATGGTCTTCCATTAGGCTGGGTTCATGAAGCCCTTGTGTTAACCACATCCTGTACCTTTGTCTCCTGCTACCTCCTGCCCAATCCCCCACCACCATCCCCTCCTTCCAAAAGCTTTCACTGTATTAACAGCCATAAAATAAACCAGCCAGGGCAGTAAATTTTGAACTAGTAAAAAGAACCCCTCCTTTTATGTGGTGTGTAGTTGGCTTTATAGGAGACAATGCTGAAGGCTCTTATTGAGATAAACATCCTGACTGAGTTTTTAAAAGGACTAAACGTTGGCCATTTGTGGGATGTAAGATGACAAAATGAGGAGAGATGATGTTAAACTACCTGCTACTGAGCATCAGCTGGATTTCAGTGGCAATCTGGAAGCAATCTCTGACTGTGCAAGCAGCTCCCAGGCAGGGGCTTGGCCAGCAGAGCACAGGGGAGAGCTGCCGTGTTTCTTAAGCACCAGAGCTTGGATACAGCAGCAGACATGGCAGTAGCCTGATCCAACACAGCAAATCCTTTGTTTCCTGGCTAAGAAAGCTAATTTTACAAAGCAAAAGCCTGAATGATGTATAGTCTGTGAGTGCCTCTAGTCTGTGGTGCTCCTGGGAGAGAGAAATTGTCATCTGAGGAATAGGACAGATGCAACCAGGGCTGCTCAATTGTGTTTCCTCCTTCCCTCCACCCTCCCAGTGTT
Source organism: Neopsephotus bourkii (assembly GCF_033783945.1). Classification (NCBI taxonomy): domain Eukaryota; kingdom Metazoa; phylum Chordata; class Aves; order Psittaciformes; family Psittacidae; genus Neopsephotus; species Neopsephotus bourkii. The sequence goes on from NW_026902223.1 coordinate 9,039,349, forward strand.
TCTGAAATGGCTCCTACCATGAGACACCCCGAGACAAGATGCATTCATTCATATTAATAACGTTTGAGTATCTGCATGGGTAAGGTGGCTCAGAGAGAGGCATTCATGATGAGAAGAATAATTTGGTCCAGCCAGTCTTTGCAAACCACTCTGGGGAAAAGCTTTCCCAGCCTGAGCGCAGTGGGAAGCTTTGGCTGTGCTGTTCGCATAAGAAAGCACAAGCTGAGCTGACAAGCTGTGAATGCCAGCCTGGAATGTCCCCTCTATTCCCTCCATCAGGCAGCTCCTCCCTGCCCAGAGCCAGCTCCTGGCACCAGGGCTGACCCCTACCAGGCTGGGGAAGTGTAGGATGCTCAGGGATGTCTGGGGTCACCCTTTTCCAAGTGATGCAGAAATCCCTGTGTTGCAATAGTTCCCAATGAGGTGGTTACCCCCTGAACCCGGGGCTGTGCTGCTGGAGTGCTCCAGCCCCCATCCCACAACCAAAGGGGGAAGCTCCCAGCTCCAGGAGATGCTTGAAAGGCACTGAGCTCCCATCTCCTCCCATAGCATTTTCCAGAGTCTCCTACAGAGGAAATTCCTCCAGAGTGAGATCATGTCCTTTTCTCCAAGGGAGGTCAGATCTGCTGTGGAGCTGGGAGCTGGTAGTGGGGGAGAGATCCTGCCTGCATCATCTGGATTCCCACTGACTCCACTCGTCAAGGTGTGATGGCATCCCTGCACTTTTCATAGGGATACTTGTTGGTTAGCAGAGATTCATCACACAGAGGTGGTGAACTGCATTGCTACTTATCCTGTTTTAGTGGTTGTTTTGGTGTTTCTTTGTGTTTGTGGCCTGCTGAAGGAGAACAGCATCCTTCAGTGAGCACAGTCCCTTTCCTTGTACCTAGCCCCTGCTCAAGGTGAGGTATTCAGGGATGCTTAAAGTGCAATCTAACCTGATGCGATGAGCCTTACACTGGATCTCACTACACAAATGTTTGTTTCATGCAGGGGTTTTATTTGCTGTAAATAATAATAAGCAGTAACAAGATCTTGTGCTTGGCTTGTTAGTGCAGAGTGTAACCCTGAACTGCAGCTAAATCTGAGATTCAGCAGCAGAGCTCAGTACTAGCAGCAAAAAGACCCTGAGATGCAGATGCACAGAGCATGGTGTGGCCAGGCAGTGAATACTCATGTAAATGTGGGTAGATCTGTTTCAGCACAGTGAAAAAATTCCTCTTGTGCTGTGTCAGCAGAAAATGGCAAATACACAGAAAGTTCCCACTCTCTGTGGGGTTTCCAGAGGGTTACAGATTGCAGACCTTTGTTGCTTCTCCACATTTCAGCCAAGCTTCCTGAGCTGCAAAGCAGGTTTGTAGTCTGGGCCATAGCATCAGTGTTTGTGGGTTTCAGCAAGTCTGGAGGACTATGCAAGTTGTGGATGCAACTATAACAAGTCATGGGGTTCAGAAGGCGTGTGGGGTCTGAGTTGGTGGCGAAGGTCGGACTGGGTTTTGATCTGAAATGACTCTGCTGGTGCACAGAGGGGTCTCTTCCATGGGCTGAGCCAATCAACCTTTCAGCAGGGACTTGTGTGTTTTAAATGCAGCTCTTAAACAAGTGAATGTCTTGCCTGTGGACTCATCTAAGCTTTCCAGCAGGACATCTCCAAGGTGCCCATCTCCATCCTTGAATGGGGTGAGGTTTCTCTGCAGATGGCAGCTGGTCAACCAGCTATCAACTGGTCAACCAGCTACCAACTTCCTGCTGCTAAACACTGCCAGGTAGGAAAGGCGAGAGTGAGCAGACCCACTGGTGGGATCTACCTGTGGCCAGAGGATGCTAAAAGGGCTCCTCAAGGAGGCTTTAGAGAGGGGATCTGCAGGGAACTGTGTTTGCAGTGCGGCTCCAGTGCAAGGCAAAAGCCAGAGACATGGTGGAGGGAGGAAAGCCCGGAGTAGGTGCTGCTGTAAAACATTTCCATCCCTTTCAGGCTCAGCAGGCGTGCAGGCTTCCCACAGTCTGCGGGAGCGTGGATGGGAGTGATAGAAATGTACAATTTGCCTTCTCCGGTTGTGAAGAGCGCAGTTTGCAGCTGGAGATGGATCACCAATCTTCCAGGGAATTGTGCTCTACAAGGTTAAGCATGTTTGCAGAAGAAATATGGATAATGCTCTTATCATGTATGACCTTTACTATATGTGTAACATTGTCAGTGACAAAAATGCCATTTTTTAAATGGTTTTCACACCATGGTATCCAGCCATTAATCATGATGTATGTGAGTGGCTCTATATTGTTTCTCTGAAATTGCAGCATTAGATTAGTTTCCATCCCGGTTGCTCACATGAATTGTACCCCCTGTTACCATGAGCAAGGTTCCTATTTTCCATGCTTAATGTCATTCTGGCCCGACATTTACCCAGAGGACTAGAGAGAGAAACTTCCAAGGCACAAAAACTGCAGCTCTGCTCTCCTTCCTCAGCAGACAATTTGTGCCTCTGTGTATATAAGTGGTGCACTTACTTTCAGATGTCTCTCTAATCCAGGAATTGATAAATGACTCTTTCAGACACCTCTGCTGATGTTGCATTTTTAATGCAGACAAACTGCGGCTTTGCCTCTAGCCTGTGTATCTCTGCTGCTGCCATCCCCACTCTTCATGGGTTAATGTTTCATCTTGCCTGCTGTAATTTGGGAGTTGTTACTTCCAAAGTGTGTTTTGATTTACAGAAGGTAAAAAGCAGTTGGCAGTTTGGTGTTTACTCTTTTGTGGGCTTGTTTTTTTCCCATCTTTCTCACTGTGAGCTTTCAGGTGTGAGTGCTGTTTCCTGCTATGCATAACTCATTTTTCTTCTTCCTGTCTGAAGAAAAATGCAACCCAAATGGGATGCCAAACAAACCCTCTTATGTCCTGTTTGAGCTATAGGTTTGGGGTCAGGATGTGAGCTGAGGTCTAACTGCTCACTGTGTGCGTGGTGGCACATAGCACCTGGCAGTACAGGACTTGTGCAGAGATCAAAGGGAATACAGAACTCACAGGTAGCAACTGAATACGTAGGGTTTATTTGCAGCCCAGTTTCTGCCATTCTCCCATTTATTGCTGGCATTAAAGCACCCACTCAAGAGCTGGGCTGGTTTCAGTAAAGTCGCAGTAGTGGGCATCCCATTCCCAGTCTTTTGCCAGCCTCAGTGTGGATGTTCACTGGTGTTGGTGTGCACACTCAGCACACTGCCACAGCATCCCAGTAGTGCTGCTGACAGCTAGAAGATGGCATTACTGGCCATGTAAATGTGGGTTTGGAGGTATCTCATGTCTCAGAAAGGAGTCAGCATTACCATGGTGTCACTGTAGGCTTGCTGGGAGCTGGTCTCCCTCTGCTGCTAGAGCGGAAGTGCATTAAATGAGTCAAGGAGAAGAGAAGAATTTCTGATGGGAATCATGTGGATGTGCTCCATCCATGCAGAGCTGCGGTTATCCATGGGGGAAGAGGGATTCTCAGTGTTTCATGTCTCCAAATGGAACTCATTAAGGTCTTATCTTGCTTGTTCTCATCAGCATCAAGCAGGAGCAAGGCCACTGAGATCACTGAGCATGGCTGAAGTGGGGGAGCAGAGAATCTGTCAGGATGAAAATCATTTTAGAGTTACAAAAAAGGTCTCTGCTTTGGTAGCCCATTGCTGATTTTGAGGAAGACCGCACTGGGCCTTTGACATACTGAGAAACCCTGGGTGGACCACAGGTACCTTTGTATCTGGGCTGGAGTCTCTCTCCCTTCCTCCTACTTTCCTGCAGAGCTCTCTGCTTCAGAAACTTTCCATCTCTCCTACATGCACTTGTTATTCCCAGTACGGTAAGAACTGATTTCCTTTACACCACTTCCACAGGGCTCCATAATCTCTTTATTCTGCTTTCTTACATTACTTCGCTATCACAGAGAGGCAGCAGGTTCCCCAGCACAGGGTGCTGGACCTTCCCCAAGGAGCAGCCTGTCCCCTCCGTCTGTCCCCACAGACCTTGCAGGCTTTGCTGTTGTCTCCAGACGTCCCTATTGCTTATTGATAACTTGCTGGTACCAAACTGAGTGCTTGCTGCTGTAGTAGCCCTTGCTCAATTGCGCTACGAGGTCTCACCCTCACCTCAGGATGTGCATGGCATGAGCATGGGCATGAATGATAGACCCTAAGGGTGAAACTGGGAAAGCACTGCCCTCCCTTGGCACCAGCCTCCTCCTGCACAGGAGCATCTTGAGATGAATAAATTATGTGCGTGTGGGAGCAAATGCAAAACAAATTGCACGTGCACATGAGATCAGGCGTGTCTCTTGGCTCTTTGTCTCTATCTCAACTGTATGCTTTTGTTTCAAACTGTTTTTCTATGTCACATGCACTGAACTTTGAGGCTGATAATGCTGTGAGAACTTTCCAGTCGTTGGTACTGTCTAAAGAAGTAATGTGCCTTTCTGTCTGCCTGTCTCCAACCTGTCTTAGAGTAATGCCAGGCCTTAGTTTCTCAATTTACTCTGTCTTGCTGTTTCTCTTCCCTCACCGTTTTACCTTAATAACAAGCCCTGGAGAACAGTTTGGGATCGTGACACAGAGACCAGGTCTGCTTGTATCAGGGTGCAAAGGGCATTTTGGGGAGCTGGACCTCCTCCCTGCCTCCCCTCTACGAAAGGGTTGATGCTGGCAGCATTACTCCATGTTCCACGCCGTGCAGTGAGTCAAACTCTAAGTAACTAAATAAAGATGTAATTTTAATGATGATTAAATTGAAGCACCTCATTAATTTCATGTGAGAGGTGGGGAAGTACACGGCAGCTCTTTCCCTAAATTCATTGTTTGTCTGGCCGCAAGACGTCCCCTCTCAACGTCTGGTTGAGTCTAATTTAAGTATGTAAATTTAATGGTTCAGTAAGTAAAATTGCCTTTATTGTTTGGAATGGTTTGCACAGTAATTTACGAGCTAGCAAGGCTCATTTGATAGGAGTGGATGATGGAGTAGGTGACTACAGTGAAGGACATGTTTATCTTAAGGATACAGGGGAAGAACGCAGATACGGAGCATCCGTAATCAGGGACCTTGGGATAATAGCACTGCCAGGAGACTCAGGCATGATCTGGGAGAAAGGAGACTGGAGAGCTCAGTCCTCAGGTACACTGAGACATGGCATGGGACGGCATCACTTGCCCTGTGTTGTTGCTGTCTCTGGAGATCACCCCAGAAGTGAGAGGTGGCAGTGCACCAGCCGCTCTGTGCAGGAGCAATATCACCCCAAGGCCCCAGAGAGAGGGCTTTGTCATCAAAACAAGGGACAAGAGACCTTACAGACTGCAGCAGGGACAAGGAAATGTTTTCAACTGCATTCAAGTCTTTTTTCCCCATGAAGCTGTTTGAAAAGCCTTTTGCTTGGATGCATGGTGAGCTTGGGCTGTCTCTGTTAGGAAAGGAAAGGGTTGCTCTGCATTTGGGGATAGTTTTCCCCAACAGTCCAGGGAGCTCAGGTCTCACCTGAGGCTGGATTTGTGGTATTCAGGCTAAGATGTGGGTGGTACCAGTGACCCCTCTTGGCCATCCTGCCACTGCTGTGCATCACTGTCCCTTTCCAAGGCTCCTTCATGCTGTAACCAACGTGATGTTATAGTGGGTTTTAGTTAAAATGTCTTATACTGAGGATCTTAAAATGCTTTTCAGCTTTCATTAAGTCATACTACACACGTGTTCTGGGCAGCAGCTCTCACCCTTACCTGCAGGCTGATATAGGAGGTCCCAGGGCCACCTAGCTGAGCAGTGATGGGGTTGGGGAGGACCAGGACACCTCTCAGCCCTCCTGACAGCATCCTTGCCATCAGACACCCCTTCCCAAAGCCATCATTCAAACAGACAAATGAAGGCAGCAAACTCTACTTGGCTTGACTACAGCCTGGCTTCCAGAAAATCTATGTGAGGCAGGTTGTAGCCATAGAAAAAGAAAATGAAGGGTTATTATGAGCAACTGCTCTTTAAAAGGAAATGTGGTGATAGAGGGATAGGTAGCCTTAGAAAGGACGGGGACTTGGTGTTTAACTGAGGAGGGCCTCTTGTCATCATTATAGGCATAAGCCAAGAAAACTCTCCACAGATTTTTTTCTTATCCTTTTTCCCATTTGCCCAGAATTTGCAGCCTCCCTTGCCCAGGCTGGAAGATGCTGGAGCAAGTACAGAGGAGGGTCAGGAGCATGGTCAGGGCCTGGAGCACCTCCCACACAAAGGCTGAGAAAGTTGGGGCTGTTCAGCCTGGAGAAGAGAAGCTGCGTGGAGACCTCAGAGCAGCTTCCAGTGTCTGAAGGGGGCTACAAGGATGCTGGAGAGGGACTCTTTGTCAGGGACTGCAGTGATTGGACAAGGGGTGTTGGGTTAAAACAGGTGAAGTTCAGGTTAGGTACAAGGAAGAAGTTCTTCACCCTGAGGGTGCTGAGGTGCTGGCACAGGGTGCCCAGAGAAGTGTTCAGGGCCAGGTTGGATAGAGTCTTGGGTGACATGGTCTAGTGGAAGGCATCCCTGTCCATGGCAGGGGGTTGGAACTGGATGATCTTTAAGGTCCTTTCCAACCCAAACCATCCTATGGTTCTATGATTGCCACGAAACCTTTCCAGGTTGCAGACATCCTTGCTGCTCCGCCTGTACCCTGTCTTCTCTTTCGCTTGGGCACAGCTTCTGGAGCTGTGAAAATGCATTTAACCCTGTGGCTGCTGTATTGCAATGAGAGACCATTAGCAAGACAAGCAGAAATTACATCCCTGAGAGTGTGCCCATTTATTTTGCTAAGTAGACAGTGTGTAGTGAAGAGTGTGATAGAAAGGAGGGAGGGCTGGGAATGGGAGAAAAGATCATTAAAAAATGAAAGGAAATCTGCCCAATGTATGGGCTTTTCCAGGTGTTGTGTTCCTCAGGCTGTGTTAAGGATCTCAGGGTCTTCTCTGCATTGTATCCCATGGCTGTTTTGGGCAAGGGAATGGTGAGGCGGCTTCAGCTTAGAGATGGGGAACTCCTTTTCTCCCACATTTGGCGTGGTGGTGGTGTCAAAGGAAATTATGGACCTTCTTCCATGGTCATCTTCTGCTGAATTCAGCTGCTGCTTTGCACTCAGAGACTTTACAGACCGAATTTTAGGTGCTTCCCTTCTCCTTCACTTTATGACCATGCACCAGAAACCCCACTGCCAGTCAGTTTGCGCTGAGCTGCCACAAGGATTTTCCCCTGCTGAAATGAGTATCCGGCTAAACCACAGTACTTGTTTAGGGTTGTGGTTTCCTTCATTCTGTTTGCTTCTGAGCCTCCCTGCAGTATGAGAAAGCACACGCCTGGGTTTTAATGCCTGCTTGCTCTTTGCAGTTGTTTTTTGGGCTGCTTTCTGAGGTCTTGCAGACCCCAGCTGGGAGATGCTGCTCCAGGCAGGGATCCTGCCTGCTCATGCCATATGGGGAAAGGCTGTTAATGCAGCAGGAATACAGGGAAAAGGGTAATACTAGTGTGGGGAAAGTAAAATGTCCACTTTGCATTAGGGATGGAAATGTGCAATTAACATAGAAATTGGCCAAGTTTATTCCAAATGTATTAAGCATTGATTTTCAGAACTGCTGTGCATTCAGTGATGAGCAAAGAGAGATGGTACCTTCTGCTGCCTGGGGCAGGCAGTGGGGCCACCAGCACCAGCACCTGCTGCTGGGATATCCCAACGATGACGGAGGGATTTGATGCTCCTGCTCAGACTGAGCTTGTTTTACCTCCTCCACACTGCATTTCTCTTACTCCCCACCAGGCAGCCGGGCAGGTTTGCAGCCTTTTGTCTCCAGCCCTGGCTGCAATGAACAGGGCAACCGCCTGTTCCTCTGCCTACAGCCCACCCAAATGCAGGTGATGCACAGGGCTGCTCTGTGAGCAGGATCCTCAGGAGGACAAAGAGGCTGATGGCTGCAGACAGAGCCACTATCGAGGGCCTTGAGACCAATTAGACTTTATTAATTACCTCTTGAACCAGCCTGCAGCTTTCTAGAATCCCAGCATCATCCCCACCACAAACACCCTTTCGATCCTTCCAAGGGCCAGGGCTGCAGGTACCCTGTACAGGCTGAGATCTCTCTTGCTTGCCCAGGCTCAATCATGTCCTTCAACACAGCTCATCACCTCTAATCCTAAGGCCCAAATGTGAGGGCACTGACCTTTTCAAGTCTTGGAAATGTTGTTCAGATGAGGATGACAACACAAAAGTGAAAAATAAAGGGGGGAACAGGAAACTCAATGTGACATGAAATAACTTCTTGTGTCCATGTGAAGGGTTTGGCTCTGCCTTCCCTTACATAGTTTATCTGTTTAGAGATCAGTAAAACTGTACATTCTGCAAGGAAAGGCAAACTAGTGTTACAGAGCTTCACAAAACATCTTTCCTAACCCATGACAGGAAAGAGAATGATCTGCCACCCCTGGACAAAGCAGTTTGGTGCTGAAAAATGATGTCAGTTTTGGCTTCGTCTTAAAGTTATGTTGTACACAATGCAATGAACGAGATTTCCACCAAAGTCTTTAAATGGTGGTAAATATTATCAGGTTCTTGGGTTTCGATTTGTGGGAAGAGGGAGTTATGGACACAGTGAGGGGTTAATCTTTTGTGGGAGGAGGTTGTTATTTGTATTGAGGCATTAGGGTGCTGGTAGTTCAGTTGCTTGTGATGGAGAAGGTATAAAAAATTAATGATGGAAAACAGATATGCAAAGCAACAACAGATTATCTGCCTGAGTTGTGCTGCTTTTTCCCGAGCAAAACACAACCAAAGAAAGTGCATAAATGAGAATGAACTCAAATGTCAGCAACTGAATGTCTAAGCCACACAGGCAGGGAACCTTCTGAAATAACCATTCAAGTTCCAGGCTCACAGTGTCTTTTTCAGGAACTGAGCAGCTTTAGCTCATTTCTTGATCATGCAAACGTCCATTGATATAAATTCATTTTTCTTCCGTGCTTTTCAGCTCTTTTCCATAGCCCTGGGATGTGACTGTCTATATTAATAGGAATTGCTGCCTGACAACCATTAAATGTGCATTTAAGCCTTTTGCATACCCTGAACATGCTAGAGCTGGTCCATGTCATGACTGCTGACGAGCGGGGTCAGGCCCTTGCCTCAGTGGATATTCTGAGCCTATTAGGCTCTAACGGGGTTAGAACAATTGATATTTACAGCCCTGCCATGGCGAGGCCGAGTTCTGCAGCCAAAACAAGGGCCAGCAGCACATGGGGTTTGATGTGGGCTGAGCTGCTTGCTGATCTCAGGTCCTGAAGGGAGGTGGAATGAGGGGGAGAGGGCTGTTGGCTGGCTGGGATGAGCATTGCAGCTTTCAGATTTATTGACAGCACCAACTTCTTAGACAAAGTCTTTTGGAAGTGTTATTGGGTATTAAGCTGAGTGCATGGTTTTTTAGGCTGAAGAGCAGAGCTCTGTTCATTGTTTCACCCCGGGATGCAAACATGCCCTTTGACTGGTCTCTGTGCTGTGCTCCAGTCCCATCTAAACCACACAGTGATGGCACCTACTTGTGCATCCTACACTGGGACCTATGGGTGATGTGCTGGGAAAATCCACAGGGATCCCTGCTTGCTGAACACAACCAGCACTCTGCCTCATGGAGGGGTTTGATAGTGCTGTGATTGCAACACCCCAGTGAGGTTTGGTTGATGAATGCTTTAGGGTAAGGCACAGAAAAAGGTCAGAAAGTTGGTGTGCACAGAAATAGTGCCATTAGAGGCTGGCTAAAGCCAGTTGTTTGGAGCTGCCATGCTCTGCTGCTTGTGCCATGCAGGTTATTCCCCAGGGGTGGAATCCCCATGGCTCCCTGGAAGCTGTAACTTTGCATGTCAGGGTGCCATGGCAAAGACCTGGGATGACACTTGGGAAGGCGATTAGCTGGAAGTCCATTATTTGAATTCATGGTGGGTTTTTTCCTGTGGCTTCAGGGAGAAGTGGAAACCAGAGCAGAGCCTGACCTTACATAAGAGGGAATGTAAAAATAACCCATGATCATGAGAAGGGGAAGTGCAGGGGAGGTGGACCTGAGTGATGCGTCCTGGAGACAAGGCAGAGAAGGGAGGTGATGGGCTTTGCTAGGAGCTGGGGCTTTGGAGGACTCAGGGGACAGCTCCGTAAAACAGGATCCAGTCAGGGGTTTAGGTCTCAGCATTAGGATAAAACTCACTGAAGCACTGGCTTGAGGCACTTCTGGTCCATTCCTCATGTCTGTTGCTTTTCCCATTTGTAGGGATGACTTAGGGAAGGGGTAGGGGAAATGAAGCAAGTCCTGGCGTTTCCTTTCACCCAGGGATGTTGCAGGGCTGTGCAGACAGGCAAGTACTGTCTGATAAAGGGAGAGCCTGCAAATGGAGCAGGTTAAGTGGCCAGCAAGGCATTTGTTTGCTTAGGAAAGAGAAAGCTGAACTCCTGAGCCCCAGGCTTCCTGATCCATGCAACTAAACAACAAAAAGGCATAGAAGAAAACAGAATAAAGCTCATTCTTTCAGCTAACTGCAGGTGACTGCTTTCCCAAGGTAGTTGTTCTCTCCTTTATTCCACTTGCTTTAGCATTCACGGTGCACAAGCAGCCAGCTCACTCCCTCCTGGCAGGATATAAATGTCAGTCAAGACAAGGAAAGTCCGAATCCCCCATGTCACAGCGTGACAAGGAAGCCTGGATGTGCTGAAGTGAAGAGAGTAAAGGCTGATTTAGCACTGTCTGTGTTAAAAAGACTTTGAACGGGCAAGTAGGTGTCAGCGCAAGGTGACTGAGCAACAACCCCGGGCGTCCTTGGGGTGCACTTGCGGCTACAGCAAGAGCTGTGTGTGTGCAGATCGCTGGCTGGAAGTGCCAGGCATCCCTCTGCTGTCACTGCTACTTTGGGTTTTTCTCTTTTAGTTTTAAACCCATTTGTGTTCTGGAGTTGTCAGCAAGGTGGAGAGGGGGTGTTGCATAAAGAAAAAGTACCCAAACCATGCAAGAATGTGCTTGAGGCAGACAGACGCACTGTGGCTCATGGCTCAGATGCCACTGGCGATACCACAGGGATGGAACTGGGCTGAGTTTGTGCCACCCCAGGGTTCCCTGCAGAGGGGATCCCTGATTTCAGCCTCACCCTCCTGCCAAGGAGGATGTTTTGGCTGGCAGTGAGTGCATCCCAGTGCCGCATCCCTGTGCTAAGTGCCAGCTGGACCCCCTGCAGCAGGGTGCATGTACAGCATGCAGCCCCTTTCCCCACCCAGGGCATGCAGGGGCTGGCAGTGCTGCCAGCACCACCTGCTTTTGTCTCACTGGCAGCATGCATGGGGACAACTCTCTTTGATTAGCATTAACACTGCGTCAGCAGCTCCTTCCCCACCATTTCAGCAGAGGACTTCTCCTCCAGCATTGATCCGCCCTGTGTCCACCAACGGGGTGAAGATCAATAGATGAAATGCAGGCACAGCTCGCCTGCTGCCTTTTATTTATTCCTCCCTCTTATTTATTTATTAGTTAATCTGATTTATATTTTTCCAGCTGCTTTCATGTACCGCAGGGCAGGCTGGGCTGCCTGGGCAAGGGGGCAGGCATCTGCTTGGCCATGAAGACGGGCTTTCTCTGGGACAAGTGCAAGCCTCCATCCAGCACCTGACTGTTGTCATCCCAATGCCGTTTGCTGGGATGGCAGTGCCAGGCACCCCCCAGTCAGCCACTACTGCGCCCTCGGCCACCGCGCTCCCCCCGCCACCGCACGCCTCCTCTGCTCGCAGCATCTCTTCCCTCCGCATCCGCTATAATTGACATTTTCCATCTGACAGGTTCTGTTTTCCCTTCCCTCAGTTGCTAAGGAAACAGCAGAGAGGGCCCGGGAGCCATTAGCTGCCGTCATCGCCTGCCTGTCCGCAGAAATGTCACTTCTGCTAACGAACACCGGAGGGAAAACAGGAAAAAAAGAAGTTAAATCCTGAACAAAACACAGCATTGAGCTGCCGGTGTGGTAGAGAAAGGGGGATGCTGCCATAGCCCCCGTCTCACCTCCCCACCCAAAGGTGATGCGTCCCCACCCCGATGCAGTGGCAGGGTTCAGCATCCTTTATCTGGTCCACCTTTGCGTTGTTGGCCCTGCAAAGAGTGGAGTGAGGGGTTGTCCTGGCCAGGCACTGATGCCCATGGGCCATCCCACTGCTGTGGGGAAGGGCAGAGAGTTGCACATGGTGTTTTCAGGACCCCCCAAATGGGAGCTCTTGAAGCACTGTGTTATTAAATACTAGACAGTCTCTCTTCACTGCTCCCTGATGTGATGGTGGGAGATGGGCTGTGGTGGTCCCTACTGCTCCCTGTTGAATTCAGTTTACAAACAGCAAGCATCCAAAGCTGACCAGACCATGGTGATTCTGCATTGTGCCATGGGCAGGTTGCTGTGCAGGAGTTAAGACTTGCTGCCATTTTCATAAATTCCTGTGGTGTTCCTTCTGCTTCTGTCTGGAAACTTGCACTTCCCACCATGGTTTCTTCATTCCCTTCCCCTCTCATTTAGGGAAATGCCAATATTCTACTAATTGGAAAATCAGAAACAATGTGATTAAGTAACTCCTTAGAAATGCCTGTGGTGGAGCTGGGGAGAAAGCTAAAATTCCCTGCCATCCCATTGTGGAACATCTTCCGTGCTAGTGTAATTCCTTACTCCTTCAGCAAGATACCAAACCAAAGGAGAGTCAGACTGCTTGAAGACACCACCAGCTCCACACACACACACACACACACCCCAGGTTGTCCTCTACACCGTGTTCCAAATGAAGATAGAAATCCTTCTCTGTTCTCCCAAGTCTGCATGACCAGTGCAGCTACTGGAGACTCAATGAACATTTATTTCCTTAACCAGGGGAAGTTTAGATTGGATATAAGGAAGAAGTTCTTTACTGTGAGGGTGCTGAGGCACTGGAATGGGTTGCCCAGGGAGGTTGTGAATGCTCCATCCCTGACAGTGTTCAAGGCCACGTTGGACAGAGCCTTGGGTGACATGGTTTAGTGTGAGGTGTCCCTGCCCATGGCAGGGGGTTGGAAGTGGATGTTCTGAAGGTCCTTTCCAACCTTAACTATTCTATGATTCCTGTGCTGTTGGAAGTACTCAGATGCAGCAAATCCTTCAGAGACTTTTGCTTTATGATTTGACATCACACAGTGCACACTCACAAAATAACATGTTCTAGTGTTTGTCACAACCGGGTTTGGTTTGGATGGGACTGTGCTATGCTGCAGCTGGGACCAAGAACTGTCTCTTTGCCAAATGTAAAGTCTGATCAAAAACGTGAGCTATTTCAGATGACCTCTGAGAAGTTCAAATTGGGAGCTACTGTTTGACTTATGCTGGGTTTGTCCTTTCCTGCTTTTGGTCCTTGTCAATGGTAGGCAGAGAGTGCAACCTCAGGGAGAGGAAGGCACCAGAGCTGTCCCTGTCCCCTCCTGAAGACCTGTCAGTGATGCCAGGTACAAGGTTTCAGCCCTGCATGTCCCTTCACAAACGTATGGCAATGCAAACCCACGAGCCAGAGCTTTTCACACGGTTTCTTGTGCCATAGCTTTGTCTATTCCCAGCAGGCAGCTGAAGGTTAATTTGACAGGCTGCCGGCTGCAGATCAGAGCCAAGAATGTGGTGAGATGGTGCTATTGCATCTTGCAATTCCTTGTCTCCATTACCCAGACAGCTTTCCAGTTTCTCCCACGTGTCTGGGTGCTACTTGTTGCAGATACACAGGAAACAGAAGGCCGGCTCAGCTTCAGGACAGGCACAGGAGACCAGCATGTGGCATGGGAAGGGATGGGAAGGTGTGTTGCAGGGATTTTCCATGTTTTGCCACCGCAAGGCACCTTCTTCCCCCAAGCAGCAGCTGTGCTAGCAGTAGGGATGCACCCTTCTTGCCCAGCCCCATGCTGGTCTATGGACGTGGACCCCCCATTGCTACTTGTGCATCATCAGTGCCTCATCGACAATTACCTCTGGGGAGTGTTTCCCTGACCTTGAGCAGGAGCACATCAGATGAAATGAAACACTTCCCTGAGTGAGTTAGGCAGGTCCTGGGTGGCTGCAGGGTGCAGTGGGGTGGTGTGCAGGAGGATGAGGAGAGAATTATATCTGAAGGGGATGTGCAAGGATGCTTGAAAGGGACTCTTCATCAGGGACTGTAGCCATAGGGCAGGGGGTGATGGGTTAAAACTGAAACCGAGAAGTTCAGGTCAAATATAAGAAGATTTCCCTGTGAGGGTGCTGAGGTGCTGGCACAGGGTGCCCAGAGAAGCTGTGGCTGCCCCATCCCTGACAGTGCTCAAGGCCAGGTTGGACACAGGGGCTCGGAGCAAGCTGCTCCAGTGGAAGGGGTCCCTGCCTGTGACAGGGGTTGGAGCTGGACAAGCTTTAAGGTCCCTTCCAACCCAAACCAGGCTGGGATTCTGTGAGTTCACTGTACCTGGCTGGTTAAGGGGAAAGGGGACACCAGGGGCTCGTTGATCGGTGCTTTGGCTCTTTGGTCTTCTGATTCTATTTATTTTTCCTTTGCGGAGAGTGAGCAAACCCCAAGGAAAGACCTGATGTGTAGAGCTTTATTTCCATCTCCTGCCTGCTTTATGGTATTCTTCCTTACCTCTGTGGGTAACTGTTGGCTCTTTAGTGGCAATGACTGCATCTATTATGCAAGGCTGAGGAAGTGGTGAAATAACAGCATGAGAAATGTGCTCGAGTGAGTATTCAAATGCGAACATAACGAGTGCAGTCAGTGTAGCACCGGGTCCTGAGGGATGTGGGAGCTTAGGTTCGACTTTTATTTCTTTAAAAAGAAAGCCTTAACCCTCCCACCCCCTGGGTATTATTTTCAAATTAATTACTCTCATTACGTTAATTGTGTGAGTGCCTGTTCCATTGCCCCCCCTTTCAGCGGGCTAGGTTAGAACAGGGCTGCTAAAAATACAGAACCTAGGAATCACAGAGCAACAATTAATCCAGAGAAAGGAATGCTATTGCTGCACACGCTGTCCTTGTTTAACAGATAATAAATAACAATTAATAAATGATCCTGGGTTGGAGCATTCCCTCCCCCCAGATGTAATGCTGATAAATCTCTCCCTTGCTTGGGGGTTAGGGAACGGCGGCTGTTTAAAGGCAAACTACAAATCTCAAATGGAAATTGAGTTCTGCCTTGTCATATGGCTCAAATGCCCTCCCGTCTATGGGGTGGGCATTCATCGCAGTCGTGATGTATGTTTTAATTTACCTAGTATGTGTTATTAGATTATAAACCCCTTAGGGCAGGGATCTCATGTTTTATACCTCTGAAGCACGGCACACACCTATTGAACTATATAAATACCTTTTACAAAATGAATTTGTTCTCCTGCTGTGAAATCCTGCCATGCCTCCTGGTTTGCATAAATATCCCAGGACATGGCAGCCTGCAGTGGTTTTGTTACAGGGGCTCCTGTGGAAATTCTGGTGGTGCTGATGTCCCAAAGGCTGTGACAAATCAGACCGTGCTGAAGGGGGGGGGAGGAAAGTCCAATAGATTTTAAATAGGTTTGGGGTTAGTGGTTTGGTTTTTATTCTTTCCAAAAGCCTTTTTGGGTCTGTTTTATGGGATTGATGCTGGAAACCTGGTAAACTGGGCCATTCATGAGTATTTCATGTCTTGGCTCCATTTCCACCTCCTGAGGTTGCCCTGGGGCAGACTGTGTTCTTCTGGTTTTACCCTCACTCTGAGATGTCCCCAGCCATGGGTGACTTAACCCACTGGATATTCACTTTTCCTGAGTTTTCCTTCAGTTTTAATCTTATCCTACTGCTTAAGCATCTAGTTTAATACTGCAATATCCCTCTTTTGCCCTTGGTGCTGTAGTGCGGCATCTTTTCACAGAGGATCTTCAAAGCAGTGAAGGGAGTGATATGCCAAAGCTCAGTGAAACTTGGTGGGAGATGAACTCACCTTCAGTTCTTCCTGCCTGACTTCTGGCAGCACTAAAGGAGTGTGCAGGCTGCCACCCAGCCATGTAGGTGGTTGTGTGGTCTGGACTCACTCTGTCTCAATCCTTCGCCCCAAGTACACTATCAATAAACTCCTGTGCCAAACTCACAGCTTCTGCTGAAGCTGCAAAACATCTTAATAGAAAATATCCAGACTGCAAACACTTGAGAACCTGCTGTATCTCATGGTTTTAATTAAGCTTTTGGGTCTTTCCATTAATGTGCATCTCTGTTCTGGTCTAAGCCATTGCAGTTTCTTTTTTTTTTTCAATCCATTCATATTGAATCGATCAGAGGAACAGGCAGACAGGTTCATGTCTTTAAATATTCTTCTCTGGTCACTGTCAAATGCAGGCTTTGTGTCCCAGTGCAGAAGTGCTGACTCATGAAAGTCCACTCATTTGTTCTCATTAAGTCAAAATATTTATTACTAAGGCAGAGGAATCTGGAGTTAATCCCTGGCTTAACTGGAAGTTCTTGCTATTTACACCGGTTTAAATGTCATATAACTTACCAAGAGCTCACATCACTGTGGTCCCAGCAAAGCAGCATTGCAAAAAATGACCAAAACTATTCAAAGTATACCTAGAATTCCCTACTATGGGAGAAAGGCAGAACAAAAGGTGAGCCAAGAGATAATTGGGATTAGGTGGTAAAATAGTTTTGCTTGCCCTGCTTCTGCAGATGTGGCTTATGTGGGTATGATGCTCTGGTAGGACTGACCTTCCCAGTTCAACATTCAACCCTGTTATCCATGGGTGGATCTCAGAGGATGGTAACCTTACGATTCCTGGGAGCACAAGGGCTGGACACAACCCTGCTTGTCTCCAGACCTCATCAAAAAGGTTCTCTGCTTTCTCAGAAATGCTTCTCTAGGAGCATCCTTAAATGTTGGGGAGCTTCTAAGTGAAAGGGAGACCTCAGCCAGCAATCCCCTGCAGTGCAATTTCATACTTACCTAACCCTTGGGGTTATCTGAGAGGCTTTTCACAGTGGTATTTATCAACTGAACTCCAGGCTGCTCTTACTGTCCTGTCTGAAAGGGGGCAAGGGAGGAAGCAGCACCTTGCTCTTTGCATCAGCCCAGACTGTAATAAGCAGTTGGGATGTTTGGAGCTCACAGCAGAGTGGGAAGATGAGATTCTGGCAGGTGACACCACCACCCTGCAGGAAACTTTCTTACCACTTCTTCTTCTTGCCACATGGACCAGGGTGTATGTGAGGCTGGTCTGTAATGTCATGGGAGCGAATCAGTGTATCCTGCTCTGTGTGGGTTTATATGGCCGAGCTGTGATATCACTGCAGTCACTAGTTGTCTGGTATGGGATCAGCATCCCCACTTCTAGTATTGAAGAAAAAGCATTTCCTTTGATACTCTTGGAGGACACCACTGACCAGAGCTCTGCACGTGTCTCACTGCTGCTGCTTTCAGAGCAGTCCCATGTAACTTGCCCTGCTCCAGCTGGCCAAGGTGCCTCTGTGCCATAGGATCCCACTGGAGCTGGTCTCAGTGGGGATGCTGGGAGGGGGACCGCAGCTCCACGCCGTGGCCCCAGCCATGTCACTGTTTCGCCCTTTGTGTTACATGAACCAGACAGAACACATTGAATTGGTTTTCACTTGGCTCACGCTCACCACTCAATGTGTGTGTGTGCCTTGGAAAGCTGTGCACAGACCTGGCCTGAAACCAGGGACCCTGGAGACAAGTTTAGAAGATGGAGAAGCACAAAAGAAAATGTGATCCAGTAAAACGAGGGAACAACGTTTCCCAACTTCAGATTGTTAGAAAGGTCCATTTGGGATTTGGTTTGGCTGGAAGTCATGGTGGGCCAGCTCCTCTCCATGGCTTCAGGCCATGAGCAACGTCCTCTCCCGCGTCCGGCTGTCTCAAGTGGGCCTGCAGCACTGCAGCTGGTGGGGGTTCCCATGCAGGGGGCTCTGATAGTGGTAAAGGTCTTTGGAGAGTGCATTTCTGGCCTAGGGAAGCCACCCATAGGGGTGATACCCCCCAGCTTGGTCCAGCAAGCAATGCTGCCATGTCTGTCACTGCTCCCAAGTGATTTGCAGGTGTTGGCAGTTGCCTGGGGAGAGTTTTTAATCCTGTACAAAACAGGGCTTGTGTTTTGCATCGCTCACGTGTGTCAGACGCTTTGCACAGCATCAGTGTCTGGGCTTCGCAGAGGGCCTGCTGAGACCTCCACAGTGTCCAAGGTGTGGATGGTGGGAGTCCCTGTGTCACAAGGCTGAGGACAGAGGTAGCTGTGATTGCTGTCCTTGTGCAGCCCCCTGGCCACCTCCAAGCATGCCCCTGCTCCCTGCCCAGGTCCCTGGGGCCATCCCTAGTCCTCTCCAATGCCACACCATCTCCTGCATCTTTCTGGGGTCTGCTGTAGGAGAAGGGGAGAAGATCCACCCGGATCCCTCAGGAGAGCAGTTTCCCATTAGCAGCTTGACCCTTTGCTTTCACGTGTCTTTTTGGACCAGCATTTGGAGCCAGTAGGGCTCAGGGAAGGGACAGTAGCACTGAGAAAGCATCTCTCCTGGCACACACGTGTGCTGGCCAGGCGGTGACCTCAGGCATCCCTGGCCACTGACTTGGGCTCACAAACTAAATCCAATGCGAGGTCTCTTCTGTGAGCAGCATGTGTATGACAGCCATTGGCTTCACCTAGGCTCTGTCTAAGCTGCTTCCTGCCTAGCAGGGTCCAGTGCTGCAGAGCTGAGCAATGTTAACCCCAAGTGCCCCAAGCTACCTTCATTCTCCATGGACTGGACATAAGACTCGCTTTACTGTGTCCTCTTGAGGGGCTCCTTTAGTTGCCTCCTACTTCCTCTGCTGTTGTGTTGGTGGTCAGGTCTTTATTTTATAGAGTAGGAAAGCGCTGAAATTGGACTGTTTCACCCAGTGAGGGAAGTCATGGCAAGGGGGGGTCACGTACCTGTCCTCTAAGCACCATCCAGCCCCGCTGGGTCTGCAGGGAGGTGGTGCATGGCAAAGGTTCCTGCTGCATGCAGGACCCGCAGGGGTGGGATGGAGTCGCCTTGGTCCCTACACAGCACAGATTTGGGGTGAAGTTGGCATCCAGGGTCTGTAGGGGCAGATTGTGGTTGAACTGCACCCACATGGCAACTGCTAAGCAGGGTACTGGGTTTCTGCCTGCATGGACACACACAGGTGCTGCAGCAGGAGGTGGCCCTGGGCTGGCTGCAGTGCTTGGGGCACGCTGCTGAGCTGTGGCTCCTAGTCCCAGGCAGGGCTGCAGAGCAGCTGGTTTCATGTCTGGCTGTTGTCAGGCCCTGGTGATGTCTCTGTGATTCCATCTCTGTTTTTTGCATCGTTTTGATGCCACGCTGAGGCTGGGCTTAAGGGATATGTCTGTTAGCTCACAGGGAGAGCAGGGATGGAGGCTGCAGGGTTTGTGTGCTGCTGCCTTGCTTTGCGAGAGGAGAAGCTGGGGAAGGGCAAGAACCTAAGCCTCTGTAAGCCTCTCACACCCTTTGTGCTTGCCTGCAAAGACATGAGCAGGATCCCCAAAGGTCTTTTTGCTCTGGGGTGCTGCTGTTTACATGGGTAGCGCTGGCTGCTGAGAGTGGGATTTTACCTGCTCTGAGCATGAGCATCCACCGTGGCATTGTTCCACAGCCCTGGGTCTGTGCTCACAAGCCTGCTGCAGGCAGGACTAAAAATAGGATCAAACATCATCCCTCCACCACCACCACCATCCAATCCAATCCAATCCAGTCCAGTCCCATCCGCGGCACGGCACAGGGATGCGCGCCCGCTCCAGCAGCTCGCAGCTGCTGACAGCTCCGGACACACTGGAGAGGGACTGGCTCTCCTTCAAGGGGAACAAGAGCTTCTCCTCAGGAGTCAGAGCAGAGCTGGCACTCGAGCATATGGGGCCATGCGGGTGAATGCCTCACACCAAGCATCATGCCCCTGGCTGCCCCAAAACTCTGCTCTGGCTGCTTGTGTTGGATAAGCAATAGGGAAAAGCTGCAAGGCTGAGATCACTCCCAGTGGTGTAGCCAGAGGTCTTATCTGTAGCGACAGCACACAGATTTGGTTACCAAAAAGTAGGGTGAGTTTTGCAGCTCTTATTTGCAGGACACCAGTTTTTCCTATGACATGTTTTCCAACATGATGCTCCAAGATCTTGTCCCCTTTCCCAGGAGCATAACTGGGAGGTAAGGTTTTGGAAGAATTAGCTGTGAGGGGGGGGTGTTAGTTTGACTGTGTTGTTCTAATACATGCTGTTAAGCATCACAGTTGCAGATCATTCACAGTAGCAAAGGGCAAAATCCATTTTTTCTTCCAAGAGGAGCTGATTCAAAACTGTTATTCCTTTTCCTCTACCATAATTGTTCTGTCAATAGTGCTTTACAGAATATTTACGAGATATAGTAAATGCCATAAGGTCCCTATAATCTTAGACAAATACAATATACAAACCATAGCTTCAGATGCAGGAACCTTTGCTAGAAATGTAAATCAAACCTTTGCCGAGCTTCAGAATGTGGAAGACAATATTTAGGTTTTATTAGGTTTCATTTCTATACCTTCTGTACTTTCCAAGGTTGGCTTAGGAGTAGATGTGCCAAAATCCTAAGGGGGAATCTGTAGTTACAGGATTTACAGCCTGTTTACACAGGCTGATGAAACTCCAATAGGTTTGACAGCTACTGCCTTCGCTTCCAAACTTACAACTGCATTTCCCATCCGTGGAGCACAGGATGTTTCATCTGTTGTTCATAGCAGGGTGATGTTGTAGTAATTTACTTTCCAAGACAGACCCTGTAGGCTTGTTTTTCCTGTTGATGGCTTTAGGAAAGGGCCACCTGCCTCTGCTGTCCCTGTGGCTGGGGAGGTACCGCTTGCTCTCATTCGTATGTGTTGGCTGGGAAGCTGTGCATGACGGGGAGGATGTTCTGGCAGGCTCAGTGCATGCAGAGCTCTGGTCTCTCCGTGGTCCTGTGGCAGTTTTCACAATCCCCAGTGGAAGTCTGGGAATCTTGGAGTAAAGAAGGCTCTGGGGGACCTTAGAGCAGTCTTCCAATACCTAAAGGGGGCCTATGAGGGAGAGGGACTTCTGATAAGGGTCTGTAGTGACTGCTCAAGGGGGAATGGCTTTAACCTGCCAGAGGGGAGACTGAGATGGGATCTTAGGCAGAAGCTGTTCCCTGTGATGGTGCTGAGGCGCTGGATCTACCCAGGGAAGTGTCTTTGTTGGCTTTGTTTCAGGTGTTTCTAAGCCTTAAATCTCCAGCTTTTATTGTCTCGGGAGACAAAGTGGGAAGGACAAACCCGTGGGAACGCTCCCTGACCCCTCTCCAGGCAGGAATTACAGCAAGCTTTCAAAGTGACTAAAAGCAAAGCTGCTCAGCCGGGTTCTGACCCATGCACAGATGCCCCCTCGCTGGCTTTCCCAGCAGTTTTTCCTGGAGCAAGGAGGATCCTGTCCAACTCCACATTGATCTCTTCTGAAAAATCAGTGCAGGAGACCCCTTCACCCCAAATCCTACTATTCACCAACACATCCCTGTTACTAAACCTCAATCTCAGCATCTCCTTTCTCAAACACAGGAAAGAATAATTTCCTTCCCCATTCCCCCTATTTCTTACCATAGCACAGCCTTGCCCTGGGGCCTGCTTCCCAGCAGCCTGCATTGCCACCATCAGTGCCTTCCCCATCCACAGCCAGCATCCCAGCTGCTCCTCCTCACCCTGCTGCTGTGTCAGTGTTCTGGGATGTCTCTGTGCAAGCAACAGGTTCCCCATCCACGTGTTATGTTTCCCTTCAAGTTAGAAGTAAAATACCATTATCTCATTGCATTACATCTCACCATGCCGGGGGCTTTGAGGCTCTTTGGAATGTCAGAGCAGGAGCCAGGGAATGGCTCAGAGCTGAGAGAGGAACAATAGGCACTTAGAAAAAAATCATCATTTCTTTTGTATTAGCTGCATACTTTAAGAGGATTGTTCTTACCCTTTTAAAACGGTATCTAAGTTTCTTGCTGGGCAATTAACATTCCCCAAATGACAGTAGCTGCGAGTTGTATCTGTGGGAATGGATGCGAGTGGAAAGATGTCTTATACTAAAAGGCTGGTTTGCTGGTTGTTTTCTAAAGGGAGGATGTTTTCTATTAATTATCTTTTATATACTCAAACACTGTCTCCCATTAGTCTTCCAAGTCAGGGACAGTGAGAGATGTGTCAGGGCTGGGGAACAGCACACAGGCAGCAAGATTAATTGACACTTAGGAATCAGATTGTGATGAATAGATCTCAGCCTCCCAAGGAGATCCATCTTCTTTAGGGTGCATTTAGGGCTCAGGCTGCCTTTAATATATGCAATGAAGCATCTTCACCTTGCATATGATACCGCTGCTAACCCCATGGCATGATACCTTCGCAGCATATGGCTGGCTGGTGATGGGGTATTTTCCAGTCCACCAGTTAGCGGTTTCTTGCTTTTTTAGGCACTTTTTAAAGTGCTAAAGCACAGTGTGCATGAATCCAGAGGCCAACAGCCTAAGGGCTTCTGAACCTCCGGAGGGGCAAAAGTTTTTCTCTTTTCTTTCCCACTCTTCAACACAGATACATTTCATTTCAAGTGTAAGAGACATTGTCACCCTCAGGCAAACTGCCCCCTCCCCAGACTCCTTTTTAATCAGGCTATTTTCTGATGCTCTGCCTCTCAGCTCAGTGTTCAAAGCATCACAGATGCTACTGTGCAAGTGATTACAATTTCATTAGCTGGACGAGCCAGGCAGGAGGAAAAGCAATGCAGGAGGGGTTTGATCCAGCATCAGGCAGAAGGACACAGGCTATGCCTGACAAGGAGAAGACAGAAAAATAAACGTCCCAAGCGTGTAAAGCCACATTTAAAAGTGCATTTGAATACGTGAGCCTGCAGGAATAAACCGTGGTGAAGCCAGGCAGAGGCATGGGTGCATCCCTAAGTGACCTGCCTGGGCATCTCCAGCCTTTCCCAAGGCAGGGCTATGGGTAGGTCTCTGGGGTCATCCCAGCCCTTCAGTCTGACAAGCTGGGGAGAAAAGGGAACGGAAATCTGCCTGGTGACATCTGCATTTCTCCACGGAGCCACTGCAACCTTTGCTGCACGCAGCAGCCTCTCCCATCCCCTCCCAGCTCTGCTCCACGTACCAATTACTTATTCCGCTGTGTACTTTCCTGTAACTACCCCTTTGAAAACCAAACAAGCCGTTGAAAACAAACACATTTAGCTGCCCGTTTACAGGCTCTGACAAACACACATTACAGCCCTCCCTGCCCCCAAAGACTTCACAGTCTCGGGAAGGCAACTCAAACATGAAACAACAGATCCTGAGCGGAAGAGCTGAGGCAGTTGCTGATGATGTGCCTGAAGGAGGGAGGATGGGAAGGGAGAGTAAAGGCTCCTCCTGGCTTTTAGGAAGCGCTGGGAGGGAGACCATGTATAGTTCTGCCAGCCCAGTCTGCAGGGGAGCCGTCCTGGCTCCCCAGTACCACCAGCTTAACCCTGTGTGTGCCCCGGTAGCTTGAATTCACTTGGGCTTTGAGGCGTTGTTAGTTGTTTGGGTATTTTGAAGCGCATGAAGATGGCTTTCCTTGACCCTCACTGTGGCATCATCCTTGCCCTCCAAGGGATGCGCTCCCATCCCTCCCTGCCCCGCAGGTGGTATAAGGGTGGTGGGAAGCATTGAAACCCCATGGCTTTGAGAAACAGGGTGGGAGATGCTGAGGAGTAGCACTCACTGTGCAAACTGTGGGGGTCTCCTCCGCACACAGGGCTTGCTGCTGAAAGGGGATACTGCATTCCCAGCACATACTCTCTTTTTTAATAATTCTGTGCTTTAAAATCCAGCGGTGACAAGGAGGGAGGAGAAGGGGATAGAGCATTTCAGCATTAACACTGCTCTTCTGTTCGTAATAACATGCTGGTACTTTTAGGAGTGTCTCGGAGCTTAAGGGGTGAAAGGTGAAGTTATCTTCCAAGAACAGCACTAACACTACAGAGCTACTTAATGTGAGCTGGGAATAATACAGGGCTGCGAGTTTAACCGGACAATGTTGTACTGGGTTGGTTTCATCGTGTCTGTGGTGGATTGTAGTGCTCCCCCATTGACTCAGGGGTTTAGTCTCCCCCTCCCTCCCCTTCCTTTCTCTCTTCTCTCCCTCCTCCCCTTCTCTAAGGCCCCATTAGCATCTATTCTGCTTGGCTGCTGCAGCCGTGCTTCCTTCTGCTACCAGGATGAGTGCCTGGCTGCTGCTGTAGCAGTGCCTGTGTTGCAAGTGTCAGCCCCCAGAGTGCCCATGTGAGTGCATGGAGTGCAGTGCTTGCTGTGTGTGCACACACGTGCATTCACACATATTCACATGCATTCACGTGCTCTCATACACACCTGCACGTCTTTTCCCTTCCCAGCAAACCGTGCTGTGCACTGGAGAGCAGAGGCCATTGCCAGGGCTTTTGTGCAAGAGGGAAACTCTGCAAATCTCTCTGTAATTACCCTTTTTCCTTTCTTTCCTATGGCATGATGCAAAGAACACTCTGCTCCCTTCTCCCCCTCCTCAGGGCAGGCTGGTGCATGGGAGCAGGCTCTTCCAGAGGGTCTGGGAGTGCTGCTCTGGGCAGGGAGCTGGGATTTTGCTCTTCTCCCTCACTCTGGAGGATTCATCTGCATCATCCATCGCTGCCCTGGCAGACTGAGTAGGTGCCTTTGGAACCAGCCTCACATTTCTCAGGGCTACAGCAAGTCAAAATCGTGGGAATATTTTCATCTCCCTGCTGAGGATGTGGGATCAAGTGGAGGAGAAGCCCCATGATGCTGCCTCCTTCCTGACATACTCCTTTTCTCATCTCATTTTGCTGCCGGCAGTGCAGAGCAGGTCATAGGAAGTACCACGCAGTGATGGAGCCAGGATGGAGACGTATTTGTGAAGATGGATGAGGCCTTCCATAAAAACAAGGACCCCGTTTTCAAACTAAGGGCCATATTTAAATCCACAGGCTCTGGGCACTGGAAAACAAGCTGCTCCTTTAGATGCAGCTTGCCACAGGCATTGAAGTTTCCCTGGCTGATGCCGGAGCCTGGCAAAGCAGACCAGGATGGGAGAAAGGAGAGCTGGTGGGGAATGTCACGAGAGCATGAGCAAGGATTCAGATCAGACCTTTACACTTGCTTTACCCTAAAAAAGAATACTAGAGATCCTATTTCTATGGCTTTTTCTGTGTTATTTTTAGCCTGACTCCTAAAGAAGTGTGGCTTAGGTGATTGCATTCCTTGTACTCAGCTGAGACTGGTTGTCAAGCATAACCTATTAACTTCTCAGCTCAGTGCTTTGCTTTGCTGGCATGTGATTGAAGGAGTAAAATCTTAGTGATTTTAAGTACGCATTTCATAAAAGTTGGTGGGCAGGTAAAGGGAAGAGACTTTAATAGTAAAGCACCCCACTGAGAAGGGCTGCAGCGTGGGTTCTGGTTGTGTGGAACATCAGAGGACCCACCTGGGAAAAGAGATCTTCAATGCAGACAGAATTTCCAGTCACATTATGAAATATCAGGCACCAGAAATTCTGTTTCTGCCTTAGGTTTCTCTAAGTGCAGTGACTGATGGCTGTAATAGGATGGTCTCAAAAGCTTTTCCGGTGCTCAGGTCACTCACATCTGTCTCACTTCTGGGTTCTTTAGTGTCTGCTAAGGGGTTGAACCCACAACCTGCCTTGGATAAGATGTCAGGCAGCAAGGCATGATGCACTGGAAACCAGGCTCTGTTGGTCCTCCCATGGGCAGAATGACATTCCTGTGCCAGCGGGATAATGTGTGTTCAGAAGGTGACTACCACCTCAATGCTCATCTTGGGCAGTCTTCTCCTTGTCTGCCCTGCGATCCAGATGTGACCTGAGACACACAGTGAGACAGTTCTGGGACTTGCTCAGGGGCTGTAAAGCCAGCAGTGCAGAGAGCAAAAGAAGCTGGCACAGCTTCTGGTGTCCTGGAGCAACAAGGAAGGTGTTGGCAGATTTACTGCTCAGCAGTTTGGCTTTGTATGCTTTGAAACCACCTCCTTCCCCCTTGTCCTGCTGGTTTCTTCAAAAGAAAACTAGACCAAACACTGGGAAGGTACCAAACTGCCACAATCCCAGGGTGTTGGCAGCATCAGTGGGTTGAGTTTTACTGGAAAGCTGTATTTTCTCTTCTTCAGCCTTTCTGTGCTAGAAAGCAGGGTAGCCAGACAAATATTTGCTCACTGACTCCCTTCCTCCTCTTTGCTGTGAAGCAGGGATCGTGTGGTTTCCATTTCAGTGTATTTTGGGAATGTGCCTTTCCCACTGGCACCCTACAACAGCATCCTGAAGCCGAGAGGTTGTGACCAGCCGAGCTGCTCTCTTGCATGAAGCTAAATGCAAAGTGCTTGAGGAGGAATGGCTGCAGTCAACTGGAAAGGTCCCTGGAGCAGCCAGGCTGCAGCAGCAGGATATTGCTCCCAGGTGGAAGAGGTAATGAAGGAAAATATTGTGGAGTTTTAAAGATCTGAGCCTCCAAAGTGCCCACTCACTGCAAGAGGAGCATTCCTGTCCCTCACAGGCTGGATCTGGTCCCAGGGCACAGGGCACAGGTTATAGCGTTGCTGCTCAAGCAGCCTTTCCACTCTTGCACAGGACAGGCATGCAGCAGAACTGCCCATCATCATCATCTTCTCTTGCCCAGATAATTATGCTTCCTTTCTGCCCACTGCCAAGAACAGATTTCTTCAGTGATAGCTAAGGTATTGAGTACATGGTGCCTCCTGGAATCTGGTGGGGATGAAACTGCCCTGAAGGAAGCACCAAACCCACACAGCATCAGTGTCCAACAGGCAAGGATGTTCACAGAATCATAGTGTAGTTTGAGATGGAAGTGACTTTCAAAGGTCCTCTAGTCCAATCCATGCCACAGGAGGCCATGCCGTGGAAGCATCGTGTCTTTGCCAGCATTCAGGTGGTGAACCAGAGGCTCCTGGTCAGATCATGTTCTCCTTGTCTGCCTCTGCAGTGGGATTTTCAATCCCAGGGCTAAAGCTTCCTTTGGGCTGCTGTGTTTTTATTCTTGGTGCAATAAATCCCATCAGAAGAGAGGCATGTTTGGGAAAGGCTCTGGCTCTCCTACACTTGGGCGATGCTGCAGATGCAGTGGCTGTGTTGCATCCTCATGGCATTCCATAGGATGGGTGGCTTTGGAAAGAGGACTTTTTGACTTTGGCTCTTGTGCCTGATGATGCTGAGAGATATCAGCTCTCCTCACACAGCTGCAGTGTGTGTAATCCCTCTGATGCTTCCTCCTACCTGCAGCTGGCTTTTAATGAGCAAGGTCGACAGCAAACTCACATAATGAAGGGCAAAGTCTAATTGAAGCTCAATCTTTCCTTTGCAAGGCTGTTTCGTGGCTGTGAACCCCATGCCAGCGTACGCCTTGCTCTGCCTCATCTGCTTGTCCTTGCCGATGAGATGAGATGAGATGCTGCCTCAGGAGGGCCCATCCTGGCACTGAGCAGCTTAAGGCAGATTAGGATCTTAATTCTTCAGAGAATGATCTTCTGATCTCCTTCCCTCCCTTCCAGTCAGCAGCAGCTCCGCAGCCCCACATCTCAGCTTGATACTGCTGAGTGGAGAAGACAGCTGAGATGTGCTGGCAGGGGAGCCAATAAATCCATGGTTTGAGATGCATATGAGGAGCAAGAAGTCATCTCCCCGAAAATCAGAAGGTTCTCATGTGCCACACGGTGCTGCTGATCCACAGCCATGAGTCAGAGGTGGAGGATGGTGCAGCTTTACCATTCAGGCTGTTACCCCCTCCACCAGCCTGGTGATTAACCCATCCTGCTCCTCCTTTTTCCTGGAAGGACAAGCAGAAAGATGAGATCTCCAGCCAGGAAATGCATGGCTGGGATTGCAGGTGAGGGCTGGGAGTTCCCCTGCTCTGTCTGGTGGCATCTGAGCTCAAAGGAGCAGAATTGCTGCATCTGGAGTAGGAAAATGGCAGATACTATGGAGACAGGGGATTGCAAGCTAATGAAAAGGATTTGGATGGAGAAAGGTATCTAGAAGTCATAATGAGTAAATGCAGCATGAAGTGCTCTGTAGGAAGACTGTAGTGCCTGGCTGTTGATAGCATAGATGCTGCTGTTCATCTCCATAGACAAGTGCTTGCGGCTGTGGTCAGCAGATCTCTCCAGTACCTTCTGTGTCTTTCATCTCCTGTCTTGAAAATGTCAAGCCCTGACTATAAAGGGCCTTATTCTAACACCCTGTGTCTGTGCAGGAATGAGGGAGAAAATGGTACAGGCAGTCACACTAAACAGGTAACACATTGCGAATGATGTTTTCATGCTGAGCTCATCACAGCCTGGCATGCAAACCCTACTCTCCCTGGCCTATGAACAGCCCTTTGGATATGGGCAGCAGGAGCCCATGTCCAGGGGATTTTCCTTCTTGTTTCTGAGCTGCAGACTGGCATCCTGGTATCTACATAAACCCACTGTGGATCCAGAGAGGTTTGGGATTGAGAGGGCAGAGGGCTGTGATGTTATTTAAAGCTGCCCCCAGCTGCTTGGGGGATGTTGCCATCATTCTTGTGTCCTGGCAGCTTGATGGGTCCTCACCATGAATCCAAAGCAAAATAAATAGGCTGCTTACCCCATCTCTCCGCTGCTTGGATCACAACTTTTGATTTTGTCATAAAGCTGCTTGACTTGATTGAGAGCACCATAATAATGGTACTCACTGAGGAGATTTCACCCAGCAATCCGGAATGGAGGTCCAACGATCCCCATTAATGAGCCTTTTATTGCGCCCATCTGGCTGCAGCACAAGCGCTCCCGGTGCTGCTGCCTTACCTCAGTGGCACATCACTGCACCTCATCTAGCCCAGCACAGCCCTGCAGGGCCTTAGACACCACAGACCTCTGAAGCTTGGGTCTGCGTGCCCTGGGCACGTGTCTCTGTGTCCCTTTGTGGAGCTTCTCATGGGATGGATTGTTCCGAGGTGGAAATGACTCGCAGGACTTACAAAGGGAAGGATGCTGTGGGTGTAACGGGAGAGATGCTGTGAGTGTTCCTGCCATTTGCACGAGCTGGATTCATACCTGCATTTAAAACTACAAGAAAGAATCTTGTCACTCCTGGTAACTCACTGACGTCCTTACACTGCTTACAAGCTGCAGAGCCCTTGGCAGCAGCAAGGCTGAGGTTTCATTTGGAGGCTACTGTGATCTACAAGACCCTGATGAAATCAAACTATGGGGCTTCTACATATTCCTGCTGCTAGTTCTCTCAGCTCCCCGGGGGCTGCATGCAGGGGAAGCATATCCTGTGCATCACATCTGTGTTTATTCCTTTCTGATTTGTGTCACCTTTCTGGGGACATGGGAGTCACCATGGCATGACACCATCAGGGGCTGGGTACCCAAAATGCAGACATGAAGAGTAGCGAGAGGTGGATGGTGAGGAGAGATGGGTACTGCTGCAGGCTGGTGTGGGGAATGGCTGCTGGCAGAGGAGCTAATGCACTTGTGAGCAGTGATGAGACAAAAGCGAAGACAAGAAAAGCCAAGGGAGGCAGGCATGGCTTTTCTTCGCTGCACATGTTGTTTGGCTGGAGGCCGAGGGAGGTGATGGAGATGGTTTATGTTCCCCCACAGCACCACAGGAGATGTGGGTCCCCCTGGTCTGGCCAATACTGGACCTAACTTTGCATCTCCAGCGGCCCCTGGCCTGGGCTGGTGCAGTGGTGTGGTGTGTCTCTCCATCTGGGCTATTTCCTGAGCTCATCCCTGTGGCACTGGAGAGTTCCCATGGTATCCGGGCAAGGGAACAGTCTTAGGCTTTCACTGTCCTTGGAATCTTGTTGGTTATGAGTCACTTGCAAAAAGCCCAAAGCATGCTTGTGCTGGGAGTGGCTTTCTGAGAGCGGTTGGCTCTGCTCCTTGGCCATTGCCACCCTTTCAGCTCCCTTCTCTATCTCGTGTATGACTTCTGGGCCTAAACCAGAGCTGGGGGAAGACTATGGAGAGGCTCCATGTCACTGGGCTGGAATCAGCAGCTTTGCAAAGAAAGCTGAAGACAACACCGGGGCATCACGGTTGCCCCACTGGCAATTGCTGGGATCTTGCACAGGATCAGGGCTCCAGAGCAAATGCTTTGGTAAATGCCTGTTTTCACTCCTCTGATTGTGTTCATGTTCCTTTCCCCACCCTGTCCTTGGTGGATTGCAGGGTAAACCGAAACTCCCACCCTTTAGGATCCAGGTGCTCCATAGCCCAGGATACAGCCAACAGGGAGGTCACCATAGAGCAGAGAATGACACAGGGGCTGTCTAGGCACTTCATCTGCTGGTATACATGAAAGCCTTCCAATTCCCCATCAAACACAGGACACACCGACTATAACATGCAGCATCCCTCTGATGACCATGCTTCTGGCTGGCATCTTTGCTCAGACATGCAATGTACCTGCCACTGTGACAGCCTGATGGCCATGTGGCATTATAATAGGATTTGCTCCATGTCTATAAACTGTTATCCTAAATATCATCCCAAATCCTTTGATGCCCAGTGACAACCTGTCTCTTTAAATCTTTCTTCCCCCCCTGAATAAAGTGGCATGCTCGCAAATCATCAGGAATTCCACGTATCCACCATATAATTGGATTATATTTTATATGTCTCCTAAAATAATGATATAGTTACATCTTATTCTAACAACAAAGAGACTCAGAGCAGAGCAGAGACTCACCATGGCTGTATTATAAATAATGCTGCCAAGCTGGTTGGGATTATCAGCAAAAGAACTTGTTAGTCTCTTGGAGAGCAGATGCTTAATTAGAGCTTGGTGACACAGATGGGTGCCTAATAAGGGGAACCCACCCATTTTGGTCTTCAAAAAGAGCTGGGACCAGTTAGTATGGTTTTTATCACCTTATACTTAACTGTCTGCCCCAACTACTTCTCCCCTATCCTCCAGTTAAAAGCCTCAAGTCCAATTCCATTGTCATGTCTGATGATGGATGCTAGTTGCTAGGCAAGATGAATGTCAGGCTGAGGTCAGGTTCAGATGCTGCATTTTGTGTTTCCAGAGGTCTTCTAATGTTTTGGGAATCGCTTTCCCAAAGGGCACATTTAAGGGGTTATAGTTGGGGCATGACAGGGTTAGAGAAATGGGATCCCTGTGGGAATGGAAAGTGAACCCTTGCAGACTAAACAGGAAGAGCATCTTCTTTGATCTCTTTTGGCTATGAGAAGCAAAGTTAGAATCTTGCCAAAATTTGAGGTGCTTAGTGACAGAATTGGAGTATTTACATGCTGGTGGGAGATAGGGCTTATGATGTTTAATAGTCTGTCTGTATTTGTGCCTCTTCATGCTCAGTTTGGGTCTCTAGTTTCAGGCTACCTGCAGAGGGTGGAAGAAGTTTTGGCTATTTAATCCTGGGGCATGACCCTTGGTGAGTCACCCTGGTACAGTGAGATTGCTCCCCACTTCTGCTTGCTGGGCAGGATCAGTGCCCAGCACAGGGATCCTCCAGCTGGGATGCCTGTGGCCTGGTCTGCAGAAGACCATGATGCTCCCATCAGAGGGGTGGTGATTGCTCTGCATCTGCAAAATACAAATTCCTTTTCTTCTGGGATGATTCCAAATGAAGGCAGTAAAAATTCAAGATTTAGTCCAATAGAGTAGCCAGAATTCAAGGTTTACGTATGGAAACGGTGGTCCAATAGCACACATGAAGACTGGTAAGATGGGAGGTGTGAAGTGAACAACAGAAGGACAAAGTGTTTTGCAGGAGTCACCCTGGGTGAGAGCAGGGGAAGCTCTGCCCCAGCCCAAATAGCTCCATTTCACACTATTTTGGTTGTTACCTTCTTAGAGCAACAAATTGCTCCTTTATTCCACTCTGTTTTGAATAGAAATAGAGTAAAAGTTCTCTTTTCTGCATATGCACAGTGTACGGGAATAAATCTACCTGCAGTAGGTGGGGGTAAATTTGGGCTTAAATCCTTCATAAAAGTCTGCATAATGTGAGCATACAATGTCAGCAGTTTGGGAAGTGTTAGCCCGGGTCTTCCTGCCTTTTATGAAATAACTTGACAAGCCTGATTATATATGCAAGTGTCTAAATTTTATTGAGACCTTGATTGAGAGACAAGGAGGGACTTTTGGCTCTCTAGCGAGCAAGCTGGAAATAAAGAAATAAGAACGTCAAAGCCCCTTTATCTGCATCTGTTTCAAAAGCAGGGCTTTAGGAATCACAAAAAAAAAATCAAATCAAAACATGTTTTCAGGAGTTTGTAGTACAAATTACCCTATTAAAATGTACCCTGCTTATAAATGGAAAAAAAACCCCATAACCAGTTTGAGGGAAGAATTGAGGAAAGTATTCGGCAGCGAGTGATCTTCACTGAATACATTTTCTTTGGGCCATTGTAACTGCTGGAACTTATCAAAAGAAATTGTTATTTTGATCATAAATGTAGTGGCTGGCACGAATTCCTTGGCATTTATTTGGCTTTAAGATGAACAAATTTTTCCTGTGGAAAGAAAGAAAGCAAAGCAGAAAGGTAGATAATTAGTGTGCAGTAGCTAATGGGTAATGTCAAAGTAAATGAGCAGAGCTCTTACCTTCCTTCTGAACGGTATTTGTATTCCCTGAATACATTTTCCCTTTATGAAAATGACTGTTCCTGCCTAATTCTCTTTGGTGACACATTCTTCCCAGATGACACCTGATGGGTCACTTGGTATGGCTGAGTGTTCCTGTGCAGGGTTATTTTGCAGAACAAAGCAATTGTTAACTACTAACCAGAGTAAAAGGCGATGCTCATTTGGCCAAGATGCCAATGCTTTAACAGCTTCATGTGTCTTTTGTTGCACTAAATCCTCCGAACAGGATGGATTCCTTGCCAACAATATAAACTTGTTGCTTAGTAAATCGGAGTGTTTTGCAAAGCTAGATTTGGTAGATGAGTTTTGTTTTCTGTGGCTGATGCATGGTGTGGAGGAAATTCAGTTTCTATGTCCCTAACAAACCCCATTATCTTATAGACTTTAGATCTGGAAAGATTGGTTTCTTTGATGGCCTTGGGATGAGGATTGCTTTGCATCTGTATTCAGACCCATCTGTTTCTTTGGCAAGCACCAAAAGATGGGGTTTTTGTATTCATTGGCCAGCTGAAGACCTGTGCTCTGGAGCTGATAGCTTAGGTCCTTCTCAAACACAACACCAAACCAAGGACTGACTCCATGCATTGTTATGGATTTGCTTAGAATTGGGAACACAATGGCCCAAATGGGACTCTTTACCCTGCAAGCTACATGCAGAACTGCCCTTCGGGCTTTTGAAAAGCTTCTTTATCTTCAAACAGCCCCATTTCCTCTGCCCCACTGTCACTCCCCAAATGGCACCTACAAGGACAAGCAGGCAGAAGATGGGTCATTGAGCAGCACAGCCCAAGGGCTGGTTGCTTTCATGCTGTTGACTTTTCAGTGTATAAATAGCAGAACAATTGAGTTGGAGTTATTTTTATCTACTGCTCTTAACATTACAAGAGAGTCTGGGAGAACAGTAAGGACTGGTTTCATTGGAGAAGTGGAAATCTCAGTAGCTCACTCCAGGCTGACCTGCTCCAGATGGACTCTTTGCATCTTTGCATCATTTGTGATGGGGAAAGGGGGACTTTGGGGCAGTGTTGTGTAATGAAAGCTGTAATTGGCATTAAAATGCCTCCCAAGGTGGTACTGCTGGGCATTAAGATGGATATTGTCTTTTGCAGGGGAATGATTAAATCTTTGCTGTTTAGTTTTTTGTTCCTGGGTATCTTGGGTCTAGAAAGAGCAAAGCCTCTGTAGCTGAATGCTCTGGCAAATAAGCCCTACCTATTTTCTATATTTGCTGGCAGTCATGAGTGCTTGAAATCATAGATTTTCTTATCAGGCAAAACCCAAATTGTGCAAATATTATCACTAAGACACAGGAGACTGCATGCACCAGAGCTGAATCTGGACCACCGGGTGCAGGGATTCACCCATGTAGCAGAACCCCCTATTCCAGGCACACTGAAATCTGTTTTCTCTGATTCACATCTCCATCTCAACAGCACCTGCACCAGCTCCAGACCCTCCAACCAGACCCTTCTCCAGGAAGGAGGGCAGATAAACAGCCTTTGAAAGGATACAGCTAGGGCCATCCACCTCTAATCATGTTGTGGGGAGCTTGCTGGCTTGGGATGAGGTTTGGCTTCCAGGTTGTCTGGGAAGCTGACACCTACCTGGTGGTAACACCCCATGTTTTGCTGAGTGGCCATAGTAAGGGAAAACACACAGATGATCCCAAGAGCGGAGACAGCAGCTTGGGGTTATCACTCCTTGTGTGTGCCCAGCAGGCCCTCAGGTTCCCTCCTGCTCCATCATCAGTGCAAAGAATCTGATTGCAGTGGTCTGATATGGCTGCAGGAGGGGTTTCGTTCACTCACAGGGTAAAGATAGAATTGAACTGAGTCTCAGAATCATTCAGGTTAGAAATGACCTTTAAAATCACCAAGTCTGTGCTTTGGGGTTGAATGCTTGGTGTCAGATGCATCCTTACTCGTCCTTCTCCTCCTCTCTGTTGCAAGCAAAATGCTGCAAAGCTTAATTCTGATGGGCTCTCATTTTTTGAGATCCTCCTTGCTGACACTGGTGGGCCTGACTCACCTCTTCTCCCAGCTCTCTCCATGGGAGTCCCAGCACAGTGTGGGAAGGAGCTGAGCTGCAGCCATGGGGATGGATGGAGGAGGAGGATACAGCATGATTGGAGACCAGGCTGTCTCCTGATCTTTCTCCTCACATATGGGCTGAGTTCCTCTGCTTGTGATGCCACCAGGAGATCGTTCTTTCGCTTTGGCTGAGGGAGTGTGATCCTGAGCACAGGAATTATGTTTGAGCCAGGAAAATACCAAACTAAACCGACAAAATCAGCTGTGCTTGAAAAGGCTTTCATTAGCAATACTGATGTGCTTTGCTCTGCCCTCCAGTTTTCTAGTTTGTAACTTTGGCTTTTGTCTTAATCTGAGCATTTCTGGTGGCACAGAAAAGCACGTTCCTGACCAGCCCCATAGGCTGGTTTGGGCTGGCAGCAGGCTGGGGCTCCTCCTTATGCTGAGCCATGCTCAAGGAGCCCAGCTGCTGCTGCTGGGTTACTCCTGCTTTACTTGGAATAAATAAGAGCAAAATCAGGCCTTTGGTATCCAAAGCAAAATGTAAAACCACAGAACCTTCCTGGGCCATAAAAAATGTCAAGTATCTGTTGACTCCTGAAGTATTTCCTTGCTGACAGAGAACAGTGGGGCTGCTGCAATGGGATCCTTTCAGCTGCTGAATCCTGTGGGCAGGAATCTGCAGCCGGGGCTGATGTCACATCCACCCTGTGCAGTGGGTCAGTTGTTGGCATCTCGCCCCCCTCCTCTCTGTGCCATGTCCTTGCTAAGCTCAGACACCAGCCCCACTGAGCTCACAGCTTGCAGGGAGCTGCAGGGCAGCGGCTGGTTCAACACACAAGGAAAGGCAGGGACTTCGGTGGTGTCTGTATCCCAGCCTCCCAAGAGGCTCCCGCATGAGCAGCAGCCCAAGAGTAACAAGCATGATTTCATAACAGGAGGCTGTAAAACATGAGCTGGGCTTTCTCATGCCATGAAACTGCACTTTCTCAGAAGATTCCCCTCTTTACAGTAGTCTCAGTGTTGCAATAGCATCTGTGCCAACCACATTTCTGATTATGCTTTCAAGGACATTTTAGTTTTTGACATCTCTGGGATATCCTGCCAGAACTTCTGCTAATGTTTCTGAATACCAGATGAGCATCGCCCTGTGCTTTCATTGCTCTCCGAAAATAACATCTTCAACCACATTACGCTGAAGCTGCTCTTCAACGCTTCTCGAAGCCACCAAGCCAGTCTCCTCTGGAGCAATTTGGTGATGATGTGCAGCCCGGGTGCTCTGGTGTGCATGCTGCTGGGCCAAAGTGCTGTCCTGGCAGGGTGGATCCCAGCTCCTGGGCTGCTGATGGGGCCAAGATCCACCCTGATAGAGAAGCATTCCCTGATGTGAAGTGTTTGGCCCAATGAGGTACTCAGATCCATACCTGCAAGGGCAAGAGGCTTTGGCATAAGCAGCTGTGGGCTTCTGCACGAGAACAGAGCTGTTACCAGGTCCTATAGCTACATGATCATGGGCATTCCTAAGCATCATCCTACATGGATTGCTTTGATAGGGGGTGAATGTGGCTCTTGGTGGGCCCCATGTTGGTACTTTTACCTAGCTGCTGGTTTTAAACATCCTAAATAGAGTAAGGGAGGTGATGTCACTTTCCAGGCTGACTTCATCATGTCAGGTTTTACAGCTACAATGCTTGGATGCTTATGGACTGTGCTGGGGGAGCAGTACTTTCCTGCTGGTGTGGGTGGGATGCCCAGAGCAGGGAGATCCTTGGCACAATGGTTGGCCTAGGACACCTTTCCCAGCCCCAGCACATGGGGCTGGGTGCCCATGAGGACTGTCTGTATATTCCTGCTCCCTCCTGATCCACTCTGTGACTACCTTTTTAATAGACTCCCTTATTCAGAACCATTATTACAAGCATTTGCACAGACCTCAGGTTAACTTACAAGGAGCGTCCTGGCAGAGCAGAGGTCTGGAGAGATGCAAAGTTAACATATAATCAAACCGACAAGATCAAGTGCAGTGCACGCTATTTCCTTTGCACCCTTCTCTGTACTAGTGCTGAGATTTAATTACCAGCTCTAAAGGACTTCAAGATTTTCAGGTGGAAACTAGTATGTAGAGGAAGGGGGGAGGACAAAAGCAGCCTATATAATTAAGTGCTGCTTGTTTAATTTAATTTTCTCCTTCATTTGATCCTCTTCTGGAATCTTGAAAGTAACAGTCTCTAATAGCAGCTGAGTCCTTTCACACTTGTGTTACATTCCCATGGTCCATTCACAACAGCACAAGAGTGCCTGATGCTGCCTGTGCCAGGATTTTGGGAGCTGTATGTGGTGATGGTGTAATGGTGCGGATGCCCACTCTGGTTTTGAGGGGCATTCACCTTTAGAAGTCAGGCTTTTGAGGGATGAAGCCTCTTAGCTGCAAAACTGGGCTTTTGGAAGATGTCAGGAATTTCACATCAGGAAATTCACACCAGCACACTAGGAGGGGTTGCCAATAAAATATGATAAGTAATTTGCATTTGGTAATCCAGATGAGAGCTGGAAACAGAACACACAAATGGGTTGCACTGTAAATGACTGCTATTCCTCACTTCTCCTCTCCCTGTTCCCTTGGAAATTAGCCAGTTGCTCTCTGGAATCACTAATTCCTACAAGCTCCCTGTGCCAGTCTAGCATCAGAACACCAAGGAGGCTTATTTAGGTTTTGTTTCCTTGTTTAACTCTCTTTTCTTTCCAAATATTTTTAGATGACAAATGCCAGTGACAATTCCAAGAGGCAATAGGATTCCCTGCATGGTACCTCCTTTATACGCCCTACCCCATCTGTAGAGAAAAATGAGTGTATTAGAGATTGGGCTGTCAATTAGTAGTTGTCAGCAAGCTTCCTGGTGCAACATCTGGAGGTGGTGTGATGCTTGGTTCTACAAACCTCTCCTGATAGCGTGTCTGAAACAGTGCATTAGGACACCAAATAACCTGCCTGCTCCCTGGGCCCTCTCTGGTCCTCTCTAGAGAAGTACAGTGGGCTCTGGCAGTGGTAGAGAGTTTCAGTGTGGTTGGTGGTGATTTATGTGACTTGGGTTCTGTGGTTTCCATCAGATCTCCTGAAGAACAGTGGTAATGTTGGCATAAACGTGCATGCTGCTGCACTGAGTTGGGTTTTGCAGTACCAGTCTGAAGTCAGCAAGATGGCCAGGAACAGGGGTGGTGCACGGAGACAGTGGAAGGTTGGAAATGTTCTGAATATTTGTGAATCCAGGGTTTTGCACCTCCCTGGGCACGGTGGCTTTTGATAGGAAGAGAACTGGAAGAAACCAAGTACCAGGAAAACATTTCTTCCCATTTCCCCCTGGAATTAACCCCAAGCAGAACTCAGGCAAGAGAGGTGGCTCTGGAGGGACCTCCCTGGGTGTGAGTCCTTCAGGGCTTCCTATCTCATCCCTCTTAGGAGTAGAGAGATGTGAATACATGAAAGTTATCACATATTGGTTTCTCAAGGGTATGAGGCCATTAGAGTTGAATGCAGACAATCAGTATTAATTAAGAGTAATAACAGAGAAGAATGGGCTGAAGAAAGGCAGGGAGCAGGTTGGATTTTCTGCTGACTCCATATGCAACAACACAATTCTGCAGCTCCAGTGCAGGTCTTATACCTGAACCTCATGTGCGGTGGTGGCTCATCTGACCAACATCAGGGTCACTGTCAACGCCTTGTGTCAGAGGGTCAGACCTGTGGAAGGTGAAGCCAACCAGCTTCCCTCCACCTATTTAGTGCATTCCAGCTAAGTATTGCTTCCCAGCTGTAATATTGGATGCATCAGTACTAAATAAAATGAAGTGACACTTTCTTTCACACAACATGGTTATTGACTCAGATTCAAGGGTATCAGAAGTCACTGGGATGCTTTGGCTTCAGGTTTTGGGTTGTTTAAGGGGAGACCATGCACATGGGGAAGGGCTTCAAAATGCCCTTCATCCTCACCCATCTCATTGTCTCCAAGATAGGTTTCAGGCTGGCTTTTTCCCACCCTAACTGTTGTGGGGATGGACAGACATGGGCTCAGGGCTTCCCCAAAGCCCCTCTGGGGCCTGGAGAAACACTGCTTGACAGAGATAAGAAAGCTTCTTCTTTCCAGCTGGACACCCAGTAGCTTAATGTCACGTTTTGCTGATCCCGAAAAGCCTTGGAGGAAAGACTTGCAAACATTCCTTGTTGAATGGCTCAGCATTGCAAAGGGCCAGGTTTACTAGCATAGACACAGAGAGGCACGTTGTGTCACCGCGATCATTTCTGAGATGTGAAGTCATTCTGATGGCGGGGTTTCCTCCTTTCCTCCTCTCTTTCCTTGTTTTTTGCTTTTCTTTTCCCTTTTGCCATGAAATGTAGAGATCTGGGGCCTCATCCATCCGGAATTGAAATGTGCTGGGTTGGAGGGGATGGGGAGCAGGTCTTGCTCGAAGCCCAGACCAGCACTGACAGCTCCCTGGCTGGCAAAGCCCCCTCTGCCATGCCCATCCTCCTGGGAGCAAAGCAGGAGCGCGCTTCCCCTGCTGTTTTCCTGTATTTATTGATGGGTGTTGTTTAAAGCTGAGCTCCAGAGGATGAGAAAATGGCTCTTTTCTCCTTCTTTTTCCCTGCTTCTCCTTTCCTCGACTCCCTGAGCCAGCTGGGGCAATGCCACAATTCAAGGCGTCTGGAGACAGAATCCAGCTCGCTGCCTTGTGATCTGCATGTCAAGGTGAAACTGCAGTAAGATAATAATGTCAGTATCCCCAGAAGGCAGGCGGTAAAAGATACTAATTGCATTTCACTGAAGGCTTCAGAAACACTCAGCAGCTGGAAAGCTGAGGAGAATTTTGATGCTATTCCTATAAGGGAAGATTTCCTCTATCCCCCCCCCCCCCCTTCCATCCGCTGTTTGTAAATCTATTACAGAACATGGGGAGTGGAAGCGGGGGAAGGGAATGTATAAAACCAGTTAAAGGCTTAATGTTTCCCATTATATTTTGTGAGCTGTAGGTGGTCCAGAGCTTATAAAAATGTAGCACATTCCCTTGTAATCAGCCGTAATAATTTATTATTATTATTTATTATGATTTGCTGTTATATTGCACATATAAAGGCCCCTGCCAAGGCACCGAGAGCTCTGCACAAATAGTTAACATTTATTATAGCAGTAGTAATGCTTAAAAATATTAACTAAATAAAATAAAAATACCAGCTCTAAAGAGCTGAGGACAGCTTTGTTATTGGGAAATAAATGCAGGAAGGCAAATATCTTGCAGAACGGCTGATACTGATTTGAATAGAAACATGCCTGGTGAGAGGGGGGGGAACACATTTTCAGTTCTTGGAAAAACGCAGAGAGTTTGGCTTGGAGATGTGTCTCCAGGGGCCAGTTCTGCACCCAGTGCTTCACCCACCAGGATAGGGACCCTTTGCTGGGTGCAGGACAACACCTGAGCGTGTGGCAGTACCCGTGCTTGGGCTCAGAGGTGCATTAGCTGGTTGCGTCGAAGGACTGTCCTTGGAGAGTGGTTTTCCTCAACGACAAAAGGCTGGGATCCTTTCCCAGCTGTTCACACCACTGGGCTTTCTTGAAGGGGTGGTCTGCTCCAGCAAGGCTGAAGCCCATGTCCAGGGTCCCGGTCTGTGTTTCCCAACCTCTTTCCCATCTCTTAGTTTAATTCTGTCTCAAATCTTTTATCCCAGGGAGGAAGGAAAAGTCTTCAGCCCCGACTCCATGCACTGGAAGTTGGTTGCCCCTCACCAGGGCACTATGAGTAAGTCAATAGTGGGGAAATATTACTGCCCTTCCAGCAGCCTGGGCTGCAGGGGAGATTATGGGAAGGGCAGGCTGCTGCTCTGGGAGAGGAACCATGTGAGACCCAACAACATTTTAACAGTGGGATGCAATGGGGATGTGTGCAGGACCTGGTATGGCTTCATCTGTTCGTTCATGAGCTGAAAAACCAAAGGTGAACAGATGAACAGCAAAAGTTGCAAGTGCCTGAGATATCTTTTGGTTGGTCATGAGGTGGAAGACCTCATAAGGGTGTAAAGCTGGAGGGCTGGGCAGTGTGCTGGTGAGCAGAGATGCTATAACTCAAAGCATGCTGCAGATGGGCAGGAGCACTGGGAGCACAATGAGGTCTAAATTAGCTGGAATCATTTGGGAAGAGGAGAGCAGAATCAACAGAGACATCAGTGTGCAAATCTCTGCTCTCCATGTACAATCTCTACTCTTCATGTACAGTCGCTGCCAGATAAGCAAAGAGAATTTGAGGAAGAATGGGATTAAAAATATTGCTGAGAGTATTATAATGCCAGCACATAAATCAGTGCTGTGCTTATGCCTGGAATGGTGTGTTCATTTCTAGTCAATCTGTCTCAAAAAGATACAGCAGGAACAGAAGGGGTCGAGAGATAGGCAACAAAAATTATTGGAGGCACTGAAAAACTTGCAGATGAGGAGAGACTGAAGGATGAGGGGGAACATTTATTTTGAAGATGAGACAAATAAGAGGGGATATGATGAACATAAAAGAGGAGGTAGTGAATGGCGCATCGAAGGTAAATCAGGCATTGGCAGTCACCCTCTCTTGTGAGACAGAAACCAGGGAGCACCTGATGGGACTGAACTGCAGCAGTTGAACGTTGTCCACAGGACATGTATTTTCCATGCTGTTAAGTGCCAGGACTAGCCTGCAGCACTGGGGTTAACAGGACTCAGGGAGGCCTGAAAGAGGGCCCAT
This sequence comes from Neopsephotus bourkii, assembly GCF_033783945.1. NCBI lineage: Eukaryota > Metazoa > Chordata > Aves > Psittaciformes > Psittacidae > Neopsephotus > Neopsephotus bourkii. Next base: position 9,080,855 of record NW_026902223.1, read on the forward strand.
GTATTCAGAGCATCTCCATGAGAAGAGATAAGACCGTGAGGGATACAAACACCTCAGATCATCTCCTCCAGCAGGGTTTTGCTTAATATTCCTTGTTTTTCTGGCACACCAGAATAAGGCATATTTAGGTTGGAGGGGACACAACAAAGGTGTCCCCCTTCCTTGCTGGGGTTGGGGTGAGGGGCATGTGCCTGCTGGTGCAGGTGTTATTTTGGGTGCACTGATGCTGCAGAGGAGCTTGGTGGGGCTGGAGGAGATGTTCACTGTTAGCTGGAATGCAACAGGACCAGGGGTATGTGTACTCTGTGGCACTGCATCTCCAACACAGAAGCCACTTGGCCCTGGGGTGAAACCCATCAGGCAGGTCTCTGCTCAAGGATGAGGAGGGATGGAGGCTCTGTGCTGATGCAGCAGCAGGCGGCTGCACGCTGCCAGCAAGGATGCAAAGCAGGAGGGTCAATGGGGCTGGTGGAGCACGTTGTGTTGCTGTGGTTATCTCATCTCCTCTGTCCCAACACCTCTCCCGGGTGCTCTGGGGGTGCCTGGGGCACGCTGGTTGACACAGCCAACCCATCCTGCTGGGGCTGCTGGGGAGGTTCAAAGGCCGAGTGTAAACTGGTCTGAAAAAGTGCTTGCTCTGACCTTTCCTGTGCAGGGGTTATGAGGTTTGGTCTAATTCTGCACCACTAGAGAAGGGCTGGCTCCTGCCCAGGGTGCAGGCAGAACCCAGGAGTCAGCTGGATGCGGAGCGAGCATCACGCTCTCAGGAAGCCCTGTGCCCCTGCTCTCAAACCAGAATGCCTGAACTAGGGCACAGGGTTGTGCTACAAATAGCTTGCACTATGCATGTATGTGCAGGCATATGTATACACACACGTGTACACACAGAGCACAAAATCCTGATGTGCTGGCCCAATGCAGGATCATTACTCAGAGGCATCAGAGCCGTTTCCTGCAGTACCCTCAGCATCATGACTAGCAGCTTTCACACAGCTTTTTTTTTGTCCTTTCATCATCTCCCCAGGGGCAGAAGCGTGTGCTGTGGAGTGTCTTGTTTTGGTAAGGGTTAGGGGGGTTAAAAACCAGCATGGTTTAAATATGCTGGTTGCTATGTGCTTCTGTGAGAGGAAGCCAGGTCAGGGATGCGTGCGCTGAGCATCTGAAGCAGAGGTGGGTTTTGCAGCAAGCCTGAGTTTCTGGTTTGGCCTCCCCCTAGCTGTTTGCCATGCAGATGAGCTCCGTTTGCAGTGCAAGGAGCTCTGTTCCACAGGGAGAAAACTGTCAGACCCTGCCTGATCTTTGAGTTTTCTTCCTAGGATTCCTCCTTCAATAAGGGCCACAGCTGGGTTTGTCCCATAGCTGTACACAATGGAGCATGGGAAGCAGAGGTGCAGGGAGGGGAGCACTGCTGGAGGTATGCGGAGGTGCAGGGCCATGCTCTTCCAAGCCTTAAAGCTTCTGTGCATGCCCATGTCATGGTGCTGCAGAGCAAGGGTGATGTGGCAAAGTCCTGATAACCACACCAGTGTCAGAGTATGAACCACAGGGGAGAACACCCAGACCTGGCACTGACAGCAGAGGAAATGCCCTGATGCTCAGTGCTGAAAACACTTTCCTCTGCCTTCCTGGAGGTCAGTGCATCCCAGCTCATGCAAACACAGAGGCACTTGGGCAGCGGCAGTGCTATCCCACGGGAAGACTGCCTGTCTGCATTCTGTGCATGGCTTGAGACCTCTCAATGATCTCCAGTCCAGGGAAGCTGTGGAAGGGACAAGGCAGGATTTGGCTGGCCAGCACAGTGATGGCTGGGGAGGTTGTTTTCCCACAGTTGCACATTCAGGCATCTGATAAATGACATTTCCTAAAACTACATGGAAAGACAGCGAAAACCTGCCAGACCTCTGGGGCTCAGGTTTTCAAGGTACAATAGCTCAGTGCAGCTCCAAAGAACAAAAAATAGAGGTTCCTAAGAGGATTCCCATGTAGGCTTGCTGTTCACTAAAAGCACTCTTTGTAGACTCATTCTAGGCTGGGGCTAATACCCCTTTTTGACTCCATAGTCTGCATCATCTGTCTTAATTTAGCAATTTGACCATTCAGGGTGAGTTAGTTATTGTAGATGCCTTTTAGTCATTGGGAGGAACAGGGCAATTCATCCCAGTCTGAGATAAATCAAAATGATTACTCTGGAGGGATTCCTATTCCTCTTGATTTTAAAAGGAGCTTTCAAGTCCAGGTTGAAATTAAGCATGTAACTTTTAAAGTGCAAGCCATGAATCTCCCTCTGAAGGTAAACACCATTTAGGTGTTTAACCAGGGTGCAGTTTACGGCAAAATCCCTGCAGGAAAATGGCCATTAGAGAATCAGGCATTGCATTCATTTTAGCAGTGGGAAATGATGGAGATCATAAGCTGCTAGCACAGCTACAAAGGATGCTTCTCACTGAAACGTTCTGGGTCTCACTGGCTGTGTCTTACTTGACCAAATGTGACCAGAGAGTGCTTGGCACTCATGCTGTCCTTGACAGGCTGTCCGTGTGTCCCATCTCTTGGAAGTCAGCCCTGGAGATGTGTCCAGGAAAACCTGGAATCTCAGTTGCAGTGGTCAGATGTTTAAAGGTATTCATTCTCCAAACATTGCAAAAGGCCATTTGTTGTACAAGCTTTGGAGGAATCTGCAGAAGCACCTCAGCTGTCTGATTTTGGAGCCTAACTTACTTGGGAATATCATAATCTTGCGTAGGAACCCAGCTACGGCTTTAGGTACCATTGGGGATTTTCTGCTGAACATCGAGTCTTTGCCCTAGTAAAAAAACCCACATTAGAACTTGGTTTAACAGTAGAGGATCTTCTGTGGTCTGAATTACAGCAAATTTACTTGGAGTTTTCATTATTGGGAAGTTCAGGAGAAGGAATTATCCCACCAGGGAGTGCTGTTTAATTTCTGAGGAACCGTTTTCTTGCCCTGATATAAATTTGATTGTAATGACAGGTAATTGTGGCAATAGTGTAACAATGATAAACTGTTGTGGAAATAACACTATTTTCTGTGCATCTTTGTGAAAATCCTTTAGACAGTAAACTAAATTAAACCAGAAAGGCAGCTAATATGTGCTTAGGGTTTTATGTCATGTTTGGTCCACTTTTTATTCAATAAAGGCTAAGATAAAAAGGAAGAGGCATTGATTCTGGATTGTGGCTGATCTCAGTATTTGGCCTTATCCTTCTGTTTCATTAAGGTCATTCTAATCCATGTTGAGTTTGTATAGAGCTCTTAATATGACAGAAATTGTCTTCTTCTATGACAGCAGATCCAGAACTGGGCAAGAAAGGGCTGATAAGGGCTGGGTGCTTTGAGACTTCACATGAGCCTTATCTATGGTCTTTTCTCTAACAGAGATCTTGCACATCCAAGACTTGGGCCATAGTTATCAGCACATTTTATGTAGACTGAGCGAATACTTCACCCATCCCCTTCTTTTACCTAGGGCTTTGCAGCATCATTTCCACCAGCTGATCCCCTTGCTGTGCTCTGAGAACATTGCTATCCTCTTTATTTAAATTTCACACTGGTCTAAGTGTCTAAGGCTAAGTTCTGGCATGCAGAATTGAACAGATATTCACATTTTTAAATTACCAGGCAGTGGAAGTGAATGAATGGCTCTTCCCTAGGGAAATATTCTGGATCTGCCCTGAAAACTGGGCTGCTGCTGCTAATAACCCAACCTTAGCTGGGGCCACTGCAGCACACCAAGGCTGGAGGTTGCATCAGCAGCTCACAGTGTTTACCAGGGCAGGAGGAATAAGCTCAGCATCTAATTCCTCTGTGAGCATGGAGTGCTCATGTTTGCAGTCAGTCCAGATCTCCTCTCCCAAGGGAGCAATGCACAAAGCCAAGCCCCTCGTCAGGGCTCACCCCCTGGTTTCTCTTTTGCACTGAGCTGCTCTCATTTTCTCTGTCAGAGAATAAAGCATATAAAGAGTGTGTTGATCAGCAATCCTGTACCGGTGTGGACACGGGCACACACGTACAAAGCACAGCACCTGGATAACTCTACTTAACGTGGCTGTTTCAGTGGCAGCTCGTCAAGCTGGAAAAGGAGATCAGCAAAAAGGGACACATAAATTTACATGTGGACTTCATCAGCCCATGCAGGTAGTTGGCCAGGTCCCTTCTGCAAGTGCTGTGTTCTGCTGTGTTAATGTCATTGTCCTTGTGTCACAGCTCTTGGGAGGATGCTGTGCCTTAGGGATGCAGCCCCGTTGCCTCTCAAGTGTGTGCTGTCCTCTCCTGTGCATCATCCAGGGCAGGCTGGTAAAATAAGAAGGTCAAGGACAGACAGCGTTTTCACACAAGTGAGAAATCTCTATTAGATTATAAAGGAAAACCAGGAAAACATGAATTTTTGGAGAGGGGATGGGATATCCAAAGCAGGATATGAGAAATCATCAGGGAATTACCCGATCAACGCATTTGATAGGATTAAATAAGTGAAAAATAAATGCTTATCTCTATGTTTCTTTGTCACTATTTCTAAAATATTGAAGTTTAAACAAGGATGCTTTTAATGGAGGGTTGTCTCACAGGGTGTATTGTATTCACTGGAGTTTGCTCTCTCCTTGGCTAATTATATATATTTATCCATCTTATTGAAAGCTTCTCCAGGGCAGAGATGCTGGTTTATTTCTTCATTTAATAAAGGAAATGCAAAGCCGAGAGAGATCTGTTAAATATTGAGGCAGTTCCATCTGTGAGACTTCAGGTTCTGGTAGGGGCTGGAAGGGGACAGTGCAGAGGGGTCAGTAGGGGGAAGGAGCTCCCATCTCCAGTGGTGTGGCTGGGAAAGCTGGGGCAGCAGATATGATCAATGGTTTGGGCTGAGAATTTCTTGGGGATCTTGTGGGGAACCTCCTTTTCCTTAAGAGTCCATCAGAGAGTCAACTCCAGCCTCATCCCACTCATTGGCTGTGCTAGTCGATGGCACTGGAGCTGTTACATCCCTTCTGATCTACCCAGCTGCTCTCTGTGTGTTCAGGTTTCATTAAACCTCCCCTAAATCTGCCCCTAAAATGTTGTTAGAGTATCCTCAGTGTTTTGGGGCAAAGAAATCCACAGTACAACTACCTGCTGCATGCAGAATCAGCTGCTTCTGCTGCTGCTGCTGCAAGTGCCATTTGCAAGCTTCATTTGAAGCCTCTCATTAGAGAAACCTCGCACAGTCCCTCTCCAGGCAAAGTTTCTCCTCACTTCCAGGCTCTCTGCCCTCCCCAGCTGGTGCCTGTCTGTGTTATCCCTGCACTTGAGTGGTGTGGCTGTCCACATACACCAGGGACAGGAAGGTGGACCTGTGGCCTGTGAGCAGATCCCATTGTCACATTGGTCTGGGGGGCACATGGCCAACTCACACGTGGGGCTATGTTTGATCAAATGGCAAAAGGAGCCAAGGCACAGGGTCTTCTGTGTGTGATAAGTGTGTTTCCACAGTGCTGGTGGAGGTGTGCCAGGGCTGTGCTCCCCATCTCAGGGCCTTTGGGGTTCCCAAAGGACCCACAGACCTTTCCCAGTGGCAACCTCAGCTCCTTTATGCTCAGTAAGACCATTTCAGACAATAACCTGCTGTGTACTAAATGTGCCTGATTCAATCATGGAGAAAACTGGGAGAAAACTTATGCCACTGTGTAGGCAGGGGCTGGCCGGGGCAGGAAGGCATCCATGTGATATGGTCACAGCACAGGTGTCATTATGGCCTGCCAGGGAGCAGCGCGCATTTTCCTGCCAGAAAAGGTTGCTCCTCTGCTTGTAACCATCAGACTCCTGAATCCCTGGAAATGGCACAAAAATGGGGGTTCTTTTCTTTCTTACCAGTTTTGGTTTGGAGCTTGGTGAAAAAAGCGAGCTCTTCATTTGAAGCTGCCACTAGACAGCTCTGTGCTGGCTCCTTTGGCTTATTTATGCCCTAATGATGCTGCTTTATTTATTTCTCTTCTTGCTTAGCTACCCAGTCGAGTGCTGTATGTTTTCTTCTGCAGGAAGATGAGCTCTCAGGAGTACCTCCTGCTTTATGGCTCTGTGCAGGTTCTGTGGCTTTGGCTTGTCACTTACTGTCATTTATGCACTTGCTTTTTGAATTGAAGTGGATGTGGTCTTTGTAGCAGCAGCGTTTATTTGGGAATAGCTGCCTTAGGTCAGCTAAAGTCTTACGTCGCTTTTCAGATTCACATGCTGGACCTGCAGCACCCACCTGTGACAACACAGCCGGTGTCATGAGCACACAGGGATGACAGTATAGGGGGTTATTATCCCTGCAGCTCCAGTCTTCCACACCACCATCTATTCCCCCTCTCAGCTCTTCCTGTTTCACTGTGGCCAGCCACCCCTAAGGGGTGCTTTGTCTTTAAGCATCACCTTCATGTCATGTGAGAAGCAGGTGATTGAAGTGTTGCAAGGTGAGAAAGCTGGATTTTAGTGGAAGAGCAGGAATTATGTAAATGAAATGTTGTCAATTGCTTCTGGGTAGGGGCTGACAGCTCCTGGGTTACAGCACCCAGAACTGGGCTCCTCTATCCAAATGGAGACAGCTTCAGCTGAGCTATTCATCCCGGTTCCCCATATAGCTGATAGACAGTGCTAGCGCACGATTCATCTCATCCTAAGGTGCATGTCAGAAAATAGGTCAGATGGATTGTGCTTTGAAAGTGCTCATTTTCCCAAAGGCGGTTGTGCTGACTAGCACAGATGTAGATACTTCTGTAAGTCTGGAGAAGGGGGAGGCAGAATCTACCCTTGGAAACGAGCAGTATTGTCACATGGAAAAGGATGCTGATAGAATTCCTGCTGTTTTTCCAAGGTAGCGTCAGTCTTCCACTCCCACACCCCCAATCTTCTTAGGGCTTCTGTTGATAACAAGCAACATCAGGGGCCAGTCATCTCTGCATGCTGCCTAAGAAGATCAGGGGCAGGGCATCGTCAGCACAACGGGTCCCCGTCTCTCCCCATGCCAAGATGCTTCCCTGTGAGGGTGCTGAGGCGCTGGCACAGGGTGCCCAGAGAAGCTGTGGCTGCCCCATCCCTGGCAGTGTTCAAGGCCAGGTTGGAAACAGGCGCTTGGAGCAAGCTGCTCCAGTGGAAGGGGTCCCTGCCCATGGCAGGGGTTGGAGTTGGATGAGATTTAAGCTCCCTTCCAACCCAAACCAGTCTGGCATTCTGTAAACTGGCTTCTTCAATGGGCAGTGATGGGGAAATCTCTGAAGAGAGACAGAGTGGGGAAACATCTTTTAGGGGAGTTTTCAGCACTAAAATACAGCCCTTTCCCAGCAACTGGGGATGCACAGTGGAAGGGCAATGTGTGATGTGCACTCTGGTTAGGGAATGGACCTGGTTTTAATGATATTTAGAAATTAGACTGCCATCTGATTAGGGCAGGACCTAGCCCTCTCTGCACAGCAGTTATCAAATTGTTGGCCTTAAGGGTTGATAAATAACACTGGGATATGCTGAATGCTGGAGATCAAGTGTAGGTTGTAAGAGCAGGCACACAGCATTTCCAATGGGAGTCCTCCCTGCCAGTGACCATGTCGAGGTGGTGTTTGCATGCACAGGGCAGATGTTTAGAAGCTGCTGCATGATGTTGCAGAGCCAAATGTTGCTCATCAATGGGGCCAGTGAGACCCAGTGGCAGCCACCACATCCTTGAGCTACCGGTGCTCCGCAGAGGGAAGTTCACACCCAGGAAATATGATGAAGGCTACAAAAAATAATGTCCATAAAACTCATGTCAGGCCATTGTGGGTTGTGGCTGGGGGGCAAATGAAGCTGCTGCCCCAGGTGAGAAGCACAAGTCCTCACTCCCGGCCATAGGAGAGCAGGAGCAGCACTAACCCACCACCTGAGCAGTGCCTGCAAGCCATCTGTGGCTGTTTGCAACATGCAGCCAGATTTTGGATGTGCTCCCTTCCCCCTGCAAGGTGCATGCCCTGAGATGGGTGCAGAGGAGCTTGCAAATAAATCCATCCATCTAAACTGGTGTGCCCGTGCAGGAACAGCCCGCTGCTGTGTGCCACAGCCTAACATGTCACGCATAGCCAGAGGCTTTGATTGCTGGAGATTTTTGCAGCTAATCTGTAAAGAGCTAAAAAGATGGGAATTTGGGGTGACAGGGAGAAGAGGGAGGGCTCTGGAGCCTGATGGAAACCCCAACAGCACAGTAACCCCGTCAGCATGGGATGGCATCACCCTCATGATCCTCTCTGCTGATGGGAAGTGGCAAGCAGAGGCGATGCTTTTAGCAGCGCTGGATTATGGAAGGGGCAGGCAGCTGAAGGCTGCTATTGTCTGAAAGATGAAATTTATTACAGGGCACCATACAAAGCCTAAATTAGGCTATCCAGGAAAAGAAAACCCCCTTGGTGTGGGTTATATGTATGCAGAGCTTGTCATATCGAGTAATGTAGTGCAATAAGGCTGAACCAGGCAGTAATGGGCTGCGTGGCTGCTTTTTTGCTGCTCTCTCTGTGGTTTTGTTGTTGTTGTTACAATCGGACCTTAATGGGGCTCTTTAAACAGATGCTTGAGGAGTCGGACTCCAGCGACCAGCGATTAAAAAACAAGGAAAGAAAGAAAGAGAAAAGGAAAAAATAAATAAAAAAGTAAAAAAAAAAAGGAGGAAAAACCCACGTGAAAAGCCCAAGATTGGCAGAAATCATTTTTCAAAAGGAAAGAGCTTGGGGGTGGGGACGAGCCGGGAGGAGACTGTCAGGCTGTGGAAAAGTTTAATAAATTCCATGTCACTCTAAAGACCGTCGTGTGCAGAGTTGCCCAAGGCCAATAAAACCCGATGAACCTCTGATAGGCCGGCTCCGCTGCACTGGCACACGGGATTGCTTTGATACCTTACACAAAAATAGGGTGCTTTTTTGTTGTTTTTGATATGGTAAGAGGCCTTGCAGTGCACTGTTCTTTATGAGCTATATCTATAAAATCCGTGATAAAAACACCAAAGGATTTAAGTGTGTAGCTGTCATCAGTTACTATTTAACTGAGCGAAACATGTTAAAAGCAGCAACAATACAATATAGCAGTGAACGCATGAAAGCTCAGGCAATCTTCCTCCCACATCCAAGAGAAAGTGCTCTTTAAAACTGCAGTCTTGGTGGGATTTGTGGGGAGGGAGACAGGGGAAGGAGAGGAAAACAGGGAGAAATATCCTTTATTTTTGTTTAACTTCAGCAAGTCGTTTGCCTGATGTGGCAAACCTTGGAGTATGAGCTTAATTTTCCTCCCAGGAATGGCTCGGATGAATGAATGTGTTAAGGGCTGGGACCTGCCTGGTTTACGCTGCAGGATGGGGGCTTACGTGCCAATGGAAGGTGTAGCACACATTAGCAGCAATCTCTTGTGTCACACAGCTCAGCTTTCCAGCCTTTATTTCCCTCTGTCATCCTTGTCATGGAAGCATGGGTATGATTCCCAGGGCTACTTGCACAGTGCACCCTTCCCATGTAGTTGATGTTAAATAAAGGACCGTGGCTGCTGGAGCAATGGAAATCTGGTGGTTTCTCCTTGGTGGGGGTCATGCCAGTGTTTCCAGCAGGTTTGGTGCAATTTCAGGTCATTTTCCATGTTCCCTGGGCACCAGTTTTGAAATGAGCTGGGAAATGCATTAAGAACAGGGCAAGGCAGGCAGAATGGACACCTTACTCCTGCCTCAGGCTGGCCATCGGTCGCAGCCAGCCTGGAGCTGAGCCCCATCTACCTTGGACACTGGCAAAACTCAAGGACATGGGGTAGGCAGGGAAAACAACTTAGATGGGCAGCAATGAGGAAGACCTGGCCCCAAGGAGGGGTCTCCATGCTAATTTTCCAGGACCTTTTCCTTGAGTTGGAGGCAGGAGTTGGGGAGCAGCCAGGTCCCCCCAGTCCCACCTCAGGCACCTCTGAGCTCTGCCTCCATTGCTCTATTTACTACACTGTTCCTCCATTTGCTGCTGTTTGTTGTGCTGGTACCTAGAAGGCAAACAGGCCAGGAGTCCAGCATGCTCAGTGCCAGGCAGGTTTGCAGCACTGGGTTTACTGGTTGTCTCTCTAAAGAGGTGGAATCTGAAACCATCAGCTGGCTCAGGCACTGCAGGACTGGCTGGGCAGGGGAGGGGGCTCTAGCCCCATGTTTGAACCCCCACTAATGTTTCCACATGCCCATCTCTAGGGCAAACTGAAGTTTTCCAGGTTTGGGTGTCTGTACAAAGCTGAATAGTTGGAATATTTGGGCAAGATGGGATGGATCTATGGATCTGGCAGCCTGGCCTTCCTGAAGGCAGCAGAAGAACCCTCTCCATTATTGTCAAGAGAGAAGTACTTGCAGGGTGTTCTTTCCAAAAGATGAAATTTGGCCTGTGAAGAGCCATTGTGAGAAGTGCCTCTTGCTCTGAGTTATGAACCTTGGATAATCATATCCTTAGCATAGTCAATAGCACTGCCAGCTGTTTTCTATAGTCTTCTCTCTTGTCCAGACACACATTTCATGGGGAAAAACACAACTCCAGAAAGATCCCTTTCTTTGGAGAGTCACCCAACCTCTTTGTCCCTGGCCAAACAGAGGCAGGACTTTTCCTCTCCTTCCAATACTCCCTGCTTCTGCCTATTAAAATACAAACCCCTGTGGGTCAGGAAGATGCAGTCTCAGGTGGTTCCTCTCTCTAATGTGTATTTCCAGTGTCTGTCTGTGGAAGGACAAGCCATGAGCACCCTGGTAGCATTTTACAGAGGGGAAAAGAATATGTGGCTTTATCCAACACATTGCTTCAGATCAGATAGTGATTTCCTGGTGAAATCCTGCCTGTGTAAAGCTTTGCCTCCTCTCCTGGATTCCTCCAGGAGCTCACAGCTCAGCTCAGTGCTATACAGACAGCTGTGGAAGAGAAAGGCAGAGAAAGAAGCTGCAAGTGTTTAATGTTGTCCACATATCAGCAGCGTTCACTCTGTTCATCATAATCCCATTTTCTGCCTCAGACGTGTCATTACTGCCCACCGGATTTGGGGAGATAGCAGCAGGAAATGAGCTGGAAAAACATCAGACAGTTTGGGTCTTTTTTTAAAAGTCATTAACACCTTTAAGATATTTAATGAACTGCAGACAGCTCGGAGTGGGGAAGGAAAAATGTGCCGCGGGTATGGCAGCGAAGCGAGGTCTGCGGGAAGGCGAGAGGGAAGTGTTGGCTTCCATTTGGACTGCACTGCAGGGCAAGAGCAGCTGAGGGAGAGCCCTGTCCAGATGCCAAAGAAGGGAAATTAAAAAGGCTGGAGTGTGGGGTTCCCTCATCCCAAGGACACTCAACAGGCAGACAGAGGTGCTCAGGGCTGCTCCCATATGTGCTTCTCTACCCCAGCAACACTGCGGTGCTTGCAAAGGTGGTGTTGATGGAGGCACACAATCCCCTACCCACTGTTCACACTCATGGAAGCACACCATCACCTACCCATCATTCACACTCATGGAAGCACACCATCACCTACCCATCATTCACACTCATGGAAGCACACCATCCCCTGCCCATCGTTCACACTCATGGAAGCACACCATCCCCTACCCATCATTCGCACTCATGGAAGCACACCATCCCCTGCCCATCATTCACACTCATGGAAGCACACTATCCCCTGCCCATCACTCACACTCATGGAAGCACACCATCCCCTACCCACCGTTCGCACTCATGGAAGCACACCATCCCCTGCCCATTGTTCACACTCATGGAAGCACACCATCCCCTGCCCATTGTTCACACTCATGGAAGCACACCATCACCTACCCATCACTCACACTCATGGAAGCACGCCATCTCCTGCCCATTGTTCACACTCATGGAAGCACACCATCCCCTGCCCATCATTCACACTCATGGAAGCACACCATCCCCTACCCATCGTTCACACTCATGGAAGCACACCATCCCCTGCCCATTGTTCACACTCATGGAAGCACACCATCCCCTGCCCATCGTTCACACTCATGGAAGCACACCATCACCTACCCATCACTCACACTCATGGAAGCACACCATCACCTACCCATCATTCACACTCATGGAAGCACACCATCCCCTACCCATCACTCACACTCATGGAAGCTCACCATCCCCTGCCTATTGTTCACACTCATGGAAGCACACCATCCCCTACCCATCACTCACACTCATAGAAGCACACCATCACCTGCCCATTGTGCAGACTCAGCTGAGCCCATCCATGTTTGCTATTTGCAGTTTCCTGAAGCAGACTGGAAAAGAGAGGTGAAGGCCAAGCTGTTATCTCAGGTTGAGCTAAATTCCTAACTGCCACACCACTCCAAAGTGGCAACTATAAAACTCAGCACATTTTACTCATGCTTAGGTTGGATCAACACATCCTACAATAGCCCCTGCTGCAGGTTCATGGCAGCCGGAGTTCAGGCACTTGTGTTTGCACATGCGCAGCAGCCACCAGCCATAGCCTGAGCATCAACTTGTGCCCTTGGGAGCAGCACACAGGCTCCTGAAAGCCCTGTGCCAGCTGCAACCTTATCTGATTTTGATAAAGCGTTTGAGGTATTGTTCTGTTATGTACTTGCTGTTGTGTCTGCACACCTACAAGTGTATCTAATTTGCAGCACATCTCTCAGGTGGGAAGAGGTATTTATCCTTCTGACAGGCACAGAGGGGACAAACAACTTGTCCATAGCATGGAGCAAGTCTGCAAACTAACAGGGACTGAACCCAGCCCCGAACTGGTCCCCCAGCTCCTGGCACACACATCCTGCCTGCTGGCAGCTGCTGGAAACACGAGGCAGAAAGGGCAGCAGTTTGGTTTGCAGGTTATTTGTAAGGACAGGCTCTTTTTTTGCTGTTTCAGTGCTTTATAACTTAAAATTCCCTGGGCTTTCATGTCTCACGTTCTTTGGGCAGAGGTGAGGAGCTGGGATGAAGAGGCAGCACCCAGGGCAGCACAGGCTCAGAAGAGTGGTGCTGGGGGCTGCCCAGGGGCTTTGGTAGCAGCTGAGTGCTGGCTTCCATCAGAAACCTGGGGCTCTTTTCCAGGCCTAGGAGAGCTTATAGGATTTAGTAGGCATAAGCTACAGTGCCACTACTCTCTTGATGCTTTCCATCTCGACCCCATCAGCCTGGTACAAACCAGTCCCCTCCCCAGCTTGTCTTACTCACTGCATCTCCTATTCCATCCCAGTTGCTGCCCCTTGGGCATCTCAGTTGGGTTTCTCCCTGCCCTGCCCTAACTCCCTTTCCCCCTCTCCCACCTTCACCCTGCCAATCTCAGTCCTCCCCTCCCTGACTCTTTCCCCTAACCCCAACTCTGCATCAAGGCAGTCACTAGAGCCCAGGGAGGCAGCCCTGCCTCTTGCCTTGGCCTTGTGCAGCTTCTCATCAGGACAGTGGAAAGCACGTGTCTAATGTAAGGCCTTGGCCACCACTCTCTGAATTTCAAGATCATAAAATCATAGAATGTTTTGGATTGGAAGGGACCTTAAAGCTCCTCCAGCTCCAACCCCTGCTACAGGCAGGGACCCCTTCCACTGGAGCAGCTTGCTCCAAGCCCCTGTGTCCAACCTGGCCTTGAGCACTGCCAGGGATGGGGATCCACACCATGAAAAATTCCCCAGAAGTTTCCGTTTTCTACCAGCACATTTCTCCCCATTCTCTCCCCAGAAATGGCTGGAGTGCAGAGGCTGAAGCTGGTGGTGGGGCAGTTGGAGAGACACACACTTCCTGCAGAGAGATTCAACCCAAACAAATCCCCAAAGGAATTCCCCAAAGCGCCTGAGCAGGTTACATGCCTTATTCTCGGAGCCCAGTGGGACTTGGACATCTAATCTTAGAATCATAGAATCATAGAATAGTTAGGGTTGGAAAGGACCTTAAGATCACCAATTTCCAACCCCCCTGCCATGGGCAGGGACACCTCGCTCTAAACCATATTACCCAAGGCCTCGTCCAACCTAGCCTTGAACACTGCCAGGGATGAAGCATTCACATCTTCTCAGCTGCTTTGGAAAATCTTTGCCATTTGCCTGTTTAAGTGCTCTAAAACTTTAACAAATCTGAGCTGTAGAGTGTGGTCAGTTTGGGTCACAGCAGAATTGCAGCAAATCCTATCTGGAGACAGTTATTTGGGCTTAAATCTCAGCTGGGCAACCAGTGTGGTCCCCAGCCCTGCTAAGGGACACCATATGTCATTCCTTGTTAGACCATTTTGATTTATTCTCCTCTTTGCAGTGTTCCCCTCCCTGCCCAGAAGAGCAACAGCTCTCTTAGATACCACAAGAAGTGACCGAACCACCAAAAGCACCCACTGTCCTGTGCTTTTTTTGGCAAATCTGGCCCATAATGACTGTTGCTTTATGGGACAAAGCTCCAAGTCTGGAAGAGCAAAGGCAAAGCCTCCAGGCAAGAACATTGCATTGGTGAAGAAGGAACAGAGCAGCTCTCCATGTAATAGCAATGCTTCTGTCCTTCAAGGCTGTTGAAAATCAGAAACTGCCGATGTAGTCATTGGGCAAAGGGCTGAGCTCTTGGCCAAAGTCACTGATAGAAGGAGAGAGCAGGGATTTTCTGGTGCTTTGGAAAATCAGGCCACAGGTTTTGAGACTGAAATACAGACCTATGTGAAAGTCTTGGCTGCAGGACACCAAGGACAATGCTGTACATCCGCTGCCACTGAGCAGGGGCTGATGCTCCAGGGGAGCGCACTCAGAAGTGCTGTGTCCCAGCTCCTGAGCCCCTCCAAACCTACCCTTCAGGGCAGTGCATCCCACCTGCAGGGGTGCCCCTGCAGCCACATCTACCAACCCCCAAGGGTGCCCCCCACCTCATCCCTCCTCCACCCCCTGAAAGTGACCCTGTTTTGTGAGACATCCTTCCCAGTGCAATAATTGCAGACTGGAAATTAGAGCCCAGTCTTCAAAGAGCGGGCTCTGAAGCGCACATTAGCGATCTGCCAGCATGAGCCATCTACCAGCCCCTGCTCGTCTCCTGCCTGAAATTATGTTTGACTACAGGGCATGAAATATTATTCATCCTTCCCCATCTCCCTCCCATCCATTTCTATTCAGATTCAGCACCGAGTGGTAGCAGCAGCAAAGATTTTCAGGTGTTCATGTGCCTTTTTCTTTCTCTTCCCCCCTCCCAGCTCCCCTTTTATACATGAGAAAGCAGCATGAAAGGCAAAGCAAATGAGAATGGGAAAGAAAGTGTTGGATTTAAAGCAATATGTTAGCACAGGGGAGTTTATTGCCCGCTCACACGGGGCTGTGGTGTGTCAGATGGTGCAGGGTGAATGGCAGCACGGTCCCTAGAGCCACCTCTCTGATGGCGATGGTCAAGGCTGGCGTGGAAAGGGTGGTGCTGAGGCAGCTGATGGGCACGAGGTTAATTCTCATTTCTCTCCCTGGCAGTAGCAATTTCACGGATCTCATCATCTGTGGACAGTTGCAGAAAGGGGACATCAGAAATGACAAATATCTGCATTACCTGCCGAGACTAAAATGCCACCGAATGTTCTTTCTGTATGAAAGCACCGGTGGTTCTGGGATTTTGGTTTGTAGAAGAGAATGTTTCCAGTTTGGGGTTTGGGTTTGGGTTTGCTTTCTTTTTTCAAAGAAAAAGACATTATGAAATGCAGAGGTATCTGGAATTTTGAAGGCTCCCATAGGAATCAAAGCAGATCTCAAGGTTGAACATCTCCCATTCGCATGGAGAATTGATAATGGTCCATTTTTCCCACTGGTCCAAACCAGAGTAACTTTTAAATAGCTAAGACCGACTCTTGCCATTTTCTCGTCAGTGTTATCTCATTAGGATCAATACTTTGCCTTGCTTTTCTATAAGCCTGGGAAAAGCAGGGGGATGGATTTCCTCTAACAGGATAAAACCCTTGCAAAGGACTTTGGAGAGGTGAGATAAGAAATTATCATTAAGAAACGCAATCGCTATCGTGTGCAGGGGTTTTGCTTCTGAACCCAGTCTGAAAGTTGTTTTCTAGCACATTTACATTCCGAATGAGCTATGGCCCTTGCTGATTTGAAGCTGAAGGTGTAAAAACACCCAGGGTTTTGCTTTGCTGAGGATTGCCCATTCCTGCATGTGGGAAACTCAGTGTGACACAGACCTTGCAGCTCCAATGGGACCTGCTGGGACAATGGAAAGAGGGGCAGGAGGGTGTTGAGGTGTCAGATTCTGCTCGGGTCATATTAAAACTGAACCATACAAGGCTTTTATTTTGTTTTCCCTGCGATGGAGCACAGTGAGTGCCTGTGTACATTGGTAGAGTTCTGCCAGTGGAAGAGCCAACCCCTCTCCTGTGTGACCCATGGGCAGTTTGGGTTATTTATTATAGGTGCAGTTTCTTTGCTCCCTGCATCGTTGCTTGTAGCTGACACCCAGCTCTGTTCTTGCACAGTGGGAGGGGAGGAAAGGAGAGTGAGGGAACAAGCACAGGGTCTGGACCAAGTCCTGGGGTGCAGAGCATCAGCAGAGGAGGAAGGTGAGGAAGAGGTGCCTGGCACAGGAGCATCCCCTCGCTGCCCTGCACAGGGCTTCCTCACAGCTCCCCAGTGTGCACCAGTTCACTGCTGGAGGCTGACAGATGCAGGGGAAAGGGGGAGTAATCCCTTCCCATCCCACCAGCACAGCACAGCAGCTCTCTGGGAGCAGCACCACAAGGCTTGGAAGGGTTTGGGAAGCAAACGGGACTGTGTCCATGCCAAGGAAAAATTAAGGCATTTGAAGAGGAGAGGTGGGGTGACTCTCCAGGGGTGTAAGGGGAATCCTGGTTTGGCTAGAGAGAAACCAGGAGACTGGGAATTCAACAGGGCAGTGCTGGAAGCTGGTTGGCAAGGGGTGGGAGCTGAGAGCCCAGTAGCAAATGAGACATGACAGAAAGGGGGGAGAAAATTTAACAGGCTTGGCCTGATATTGTCCTTCAGAGTCATGTCTTGATTTTCTCTTGCTTTAGATTTGTCAGATCTGATTTTACATAGAAGATAGGAAGGGGGGGAATGGTCTGTACCGCATGTGCTGCACAAAGGTGCCTGTGCAGCCGCCTGTTGCTCTTCCAAGCCAGAAGCATGTGAGTAATTTGGTTTAAATGGCTGGAAGCGTTTTGGTGTTGTTACAATGATCTCTCCTTCAGCAGTTGCCTTCTAGAGAGCTGCTGGGCTATTTTTGCTCCAAGTTTCAAAACATCCACCCCCCTCAAGGCAGAAACCAAGAGCAGGAACCACCAGAAACTGCCAGCTTAAAGTAATCAAAACCTGAGATGCACAACAAAAGCCTTTGACTTCTGGTATTCACAGGAATCACAGCCTGGTTTAGGTTGGAAGGGACCTTAAAGCTCATCCAGCTCCAACCCCTGCTATGGACAGGGACACCTTCCACTGGAGCACCTTGCTCCAAGTCCTGTCCAACCTGGTTCACCTCTAAGCAGCAGCAGCCCCCCCTGAGGCTGCAGGAGATGTTTGTGATGGAGCAAGGAGGAGGTCTGGGGGCTTTTGTTGGGTCTCACATGGTCTCCATGGCTTGGTCCTGCACCCAGCCCAGACACACATCAGGTGTCAGTCTTGATGTTGAGGTATAAATCTGTGCCCTGAAAAGTGCCAGGTCCCAGCTTTTCCAGTGGGATGGGATGTCAGGAGCTCCTCTTCATAATAGCAAAGCTCCCATTGTCCCTCGTGGCTCCTGCACTCACCCTTGCTGTGACAGTTTGGGGGCCAGGACACACTGGTGGCTCTGATGACAAGCTTTGTGCCCCACTGTGCTGACAGCAGCCTGCCTTCCCCACAGCAGCACCCCAGGGCTGGGAGAACCAACACAGAGCCTGCACCCAACCCATTGCAGGTGGGTCCTGATCCACCTTTGTGCTTGTCCACAGGGATCTTGCTGGGTAAAGGATGCCGCTAAAGGCAGGGGCAGCCCCAGGGTCCCTGCAGGTTGGGTGCCACCCTTCCTTTTCCACATACAAATAATGTAAAATCTCAGAAGCTGAGCAGCTTCTGTTTTCTAACCAAAGCGACTGCATTAAATAATTTCTCAAGCCCTTTGCCCATAGCAAATGGCTTAGAAGCACATAAAAGACAAGCTCTAATTTTCCTCTAACTACCCTGGCCTTTTTTATGGCTACTGCCTGGCACAGCTCCTAAGCCACAAGTTCTTGGAGCTTTTGAGGCTGAAATTCCCCATAGGAATTCCCAGAGGATGCCTACAGGCTCCCAAAGCCAGCAGGCTGCAGGCAGCCGGGGCCTCTCAGGAAGGGCTGCTGCTGAGAGAGGTTCTAATTGCAATTTCCCTGCAGGTATTGGCTTTAGTCTCTTGAAGCCAGGCTCAGAAGAGAAGCTGCTGCCCAGGGCAGGGGGTGGGAAGGACCCTGCAGGCTGGGCACAGACCTGCAGGAGCTCGGATGTGGGACCCGCAATGGAAAAATCATTCCTGAAATCCCAGCCTCCTGCACCGAGCCAGATGGGGATTAGAAAGGGTTTGCCACAAAAAACCCAACAACCCAAGGCATGCTCTGGTGGTGGATTTAGCAATCACAGGAGTCACTAATTACAGGGATGCGGTGAAGCACCTTGCAGCGCTGGGGAGCCCCGTTTGCAGGGGTTGTGGCCCCGGTGGTTTGGGACATGCTGCTGGGTTGTTCAGCATTGTGGTTGCAGACTCTCTGTGCTGGGTGGGATGTTGGTACCCCACGGGGCTGTGCTGGAGCCAGGGTCACACCACAGTGTGAGAGCATCCAATCCCCCTGCCTCTCTCCTTAGAGAACACCCTCCATGAGGGCTTGGTCCTGGCCGTTGACACAGTGATGTGCTGCTAAGCTGGGAAAACCCCAGCTCTTCCTCTTCACCTGTTTTCACACCCCTCCTAAGAGCTGAACTCCCCTGAGCTGTCCCTATCTGCCCTGTTCCCCTGTGGTTTCCAAGCTGTTCATACCCAGCAGTGACCTGAAGGCTGTGCTGGGGGTGTGCTTGGCCTCTTCTCCGAAAGCCACCAGTTTAAGTGAAGCAGCAGTAGGTAAAAGCAGGGGTTGGGAGAAACGTGAGCTGCTGGGTGCTGGCAGTGAACTGTGTCCTTGGCTAAAGCTCTGTGATGAGGGTCTTCAGGTAAAGCTTCACACAAACATGATGCTCATGGGGACAGGGCTAACGAGACCCAGAGCACTCAAGCCATTACCCACAGATGTTTAACCTCAGTGAATGATGAAAACACTTTGCAGAGGAAGGAGCAGGATGGGGTTCACTTAGTGCTGAGCTCTGGGTGCCAGTGGTCCAGGGGAGGCTTCTGGTCCTCTCTGGCAATGACTGCAGAAGGTATGGGGACACTGTCTGTGCTTCCTGGGGTAAGCACCACCCTGTCTTTCCCAGGCTGTGGATGGGGCTGACACTCCACCCCAGTCCCTGTAACAGGAGCTGCTCTGCCAGGGGCACAGCATGGTCTGGGAGGGTCACAGAAGAGCCTCTTCCCAAATGCAGGGACATAGAATCACAGCATGGTTTGGGTTGGAAGGGATCTTAAAGGCAATCTAGTTCCTACAGCGGGCAGGGAAGATGTCCATACTGTGCACAGAGAGTGCTACCAGAGAAAACTTCTGCACCATGTTAACTTAATCTCGACTTAACTGTACCAGAAAGGATGCCTTGTATATGTTTAAGGCTGTACAGACATAACCACTGTAGGTTTGGTGAAAACACACGCATGGTTTAATATTCCTGCTCCTGTTGAGCAGGCAGATGGGAGTACAGGCAGGACAGCCAAAGCCATACCAGCATGAGACACAACCTGCGGTGGAAAAAGCCCTGTTCACTGCCCCTGGATTTGCATTAAGCCTTAATGCATGGAGGAGATGCTGAGGTGCAGGCTTTTTTCCCCAGGAGCTGCTTGTTGGGACAATCCCCTGGGAAAGGAGATCACAGCAGGGATGGACATCACCAGACTGCTCTGCTTGATGCTGCCTCCCTGCTGTGGCAGCCCCGGTCCAGCTTAAATGTTAATTGTACCTTTCTCTCTGATGCCCACTTAACTATGCTGGGTAGGCTGCCCAAGGATCTAGCACATGAGAAAGGTGAGACCTCTGCTTTAAAAGGATGTTGCCCAGTGATTTTTCACAACCCTTTGAACAATTTTGCTGTTTCTTTTCTTTTTAATTGGTTCCCCTTGGAAAACTCGTGCTGAAATCTGTGTCCTTTCATCACTTTGTGCCGTCAGTGATGCCAGCAGTGTGCTCAGAACTGTTCGGGGCATGCGAGGAGCCGGGGTCACCTCAAATATCTTGCCCATAAACTAGGTCAGCATTTGACAAAGGGATTTTAGCTGGCAGTGGGTCTGGCGCCGACATCCTGTTGCAGTGCCAAAAGGGGTGGCTATGGGGAAGTTTGGTTTGTCCCATTGAAGAGAACCATGGAAAGGTTCTCCTTGGTCTGGACAGTATCCTTCACTTCCAAAGGAAGTGGTGTGGGGTCATGGGATGCCCGCAGCTGTTTTCCTGGACCAAAGCCTGACCTGAAATGCCCATGCAGGTCTGCTGAGAGCATACATCCCCTTCCCCTTGTTGCCGCCTCTTTGCTTGGCATGTGCTGCTAGGGCTCCTCCTCTTAACCTCCAACCCTTTGTACTTGTAGTCCTTCCTATTTGGGGTATTGGATGGGCTCCCTGGGTTCAGTGTTATCTTATCCCAGTAGCACAGCTGTAAGGGCTGTGAACTGAAGGCTGGTGGTTGGGGTTTGGATGAAAAGCAGTAAAATATCAGGGGTCGGGGCAGCACAGTGGAGGGGAATGGGCAGCGCTGCCCATGCAGCCAAGGGAAGGTGCTGGTCCCTGTGGGCATCACCCTGGGCATGCAGCCAGTGGATGCCTGCACTGTGCAGCATCACAGCTGGCAGCTTCAAGCAGAGGGGAAGAGCAGCCCAAAGAAAGGCAGCAAACAAACCAAAATCCTTTGTACAATTAACTGCCTCCACTTCCTCCTTTGCTCTCCTGGTCCTGCTTCTCTGCCCAGCCCTGTTCTGAGTCAAACACAAAGGGGATGAGGAGACCTGTTGCTTTTCTAGCTGCTGGGCCCATGAACCCTCCTCCTTACTCCAGGCAGGAGGGAGGTGATGGGTGTCCCAGCAGTAGCTCTGTAGCTGGCTGGGGATGGAGCATGGAGCCAGAACATCTCCATCCTCCTCCATCTCCCCCAGGTAGGCTGCCTGCCTCCATTTTGTCTGCTGCTCTAGACATGCCTTTAACTAGTCTTTAAAGATAATAAAAGGACTTACAAAGCTTAATATGAGTCAAAGTGTTTTCAAGAAATGTCAGCTGCCACATGTCTCTGTTTAAATAGGAAAGGCACTTTTTGGTGGGTTTGGGGTTCTTTTTCTTCCATCTGTTAAGCACAAAACCCCACTGCTGTGTTAATTCATGAAAAGTGGCAGTGAGAAGTAAAAAGGGAAAAATGACCAGGTCAGCTCCACTGCCAAGGATGAGTGAAGCACTGAAAGGTTACACAGAAAACATGGTGTTTGAAGAGATCTGGCGCCTGATTTAATGCCTTCCTTCGCTCTGTAGTTCCTACGCTATTGTACTGCACACAGAGCAGATATGAACAGAGGCACGGCCTCTGCATTTCAACTGTGCGGATTTTTACCTTGCATAGGCAAAGAAATATGCAAAAAGTGATTATTATGGGGGGGAGAAACATTTTGCTTTAAATAGCCTTTATCTCCTGTGCAACACATCTTCCTGTGCCCAGGTCTGACCTGCCCTCCTGAGGACCCTACAGCCCCAGGTCTGGGGAGCCCAGACTGCAGTGCTCCCTCCAACACCAGCCATGGGGGTTTCTTTGCATGCAGGAAAGGGCCTTGCATCTCCAAGCAGGGAGAATGGATGTTCCTCCGAGCAAGAAACCCCATCTCTGTGGCAGGAGAGGAGCCACGTTCCTGCACACGCGCCGTGCTGGAGCCCGCAGCCCCGCGGCTGTTTGCAGTGTGAATCCATTAGCTGAGTTACTGCCATCATTTCCTAATGGGATGGGGAACGCTCAGGAAATGATAGAACTGTATAATTAAAGCAAGTCTATCTGAGGATCTTCCATTACAGCATGGTAATTTCTGGATCTTGACATGCTCCTTTCCCTTTTTTAGAAGTCGGAGAGAAGGGAGATGTGAACACGGTACTTGTCTCTTGAAGCCTTAGGTAGCGCACCTTTATGGGCATAAATCCCTGCATATTTATGATCCAGGGCAGTTAACCTTCCAAACGAGATTACACAGATGATTATATGCCTTGCCTTTACCTGGCTGGCAGGAAGGGGAGCTGCTAGGGAAGAGGCATGCATTCCAGCAGTGGAGCATGTTGTGTGTAGGAATTTCGCAACATCTTTCTGAATAAATGGAGAGCAATCCTTTGGGACTCACTGGTTTTTATTGCAGAAGCTATTAAAGCTCTATGAGAGCAGCAGGGTTCAGGGCAGCGGGTTTTGTGTGTTTGCAGAGGGTAGTTAACCTGGTTATTTAGAGTCCAGCTGTAGATGCTCCTTCATATTCTTGAACTGCACAGAGTAAAAACCAGAGCACTTTGCAAATTCTCCTTCCGTGCTCCACTTCCAGGATTTGCTGCTCTCTGGCCATTGCCCAGGGACCTGCTCATGAAACCTGCTGTAGGTCTGCCAGCACCTGGTGTGATCAAATGCTGTGAAAGCCAGCAAAATGGAGAAGCAGATATGCAATATTTCCACTTAAGCAGGCAGGAGCCAACGCTTAAAGACAAAGCCATGCAGCCCAGGTTTTGCTCAAGAAAAGGCCACGCTATAAGATGCCAGGAGGCTGACAATAGCTGATGTGCACAGGACCGAGATGTCTCCTTTAGGGTTCATCTGGGCACATTCAGGCTATTGATGCATCACACCTTCAATGCAAAGTTCCTCTTCACTGAGTCTTGATTTCTACAATGCAGTCTCTCACTCTCAGCAAGGCATGCTCAGGTTGTGCACTGATTTGCCCATCCACGCAACTTAGAATAAAGCAGGGATCACAAAGCACTGAAGAATGCATCTGCATTGGAAATAACACCACCTTTGCCTGGTATTTAGAATTACCCTGATCTCCAAACTCCTGCGTTCAGTCTCATCCTCACCAGGACTATCAGCTTTTCTTAGATGCTTTTCTGACTTCCAGTACTATTACTGGGACAAGGTAAGCAGTTACTTAATGCAAATGTATTTTAGGACAAGGAGGGATCTGAGCTGCAGAATTTGGACTAAAAAGAAAGCAGAACGTCTCCAGAGTTGCACTGAATTTTGCTCAAGGCTCCCAGGGTTATAATGGGACAAGAAGAATGGTAGATTTGCATGCCCCGTCTTTTCTTTCCATCCAGTCTTTCATCACTTTGATGCAAATAAGTGACCCGTGACAGTGTGGTTGCTGCAGCTCAGCTTGCTGAGATCTGTGCAAGCGCTCTGTGCATCTCGCTGTCAGCTGGCACAGTGCTTCATTATCCCATAACTCTTCCACTGACATCCCAGATCCTTTTCTTCTGTTTCTTTAAGAACTTTGGCTCTCCTTACTAATGCAATGGCACTGCTCCAGCATCAGCATCAGTTGGTGGTACCAGATTCATGTGAAAGATGAAAGTTGTAGCATTCTTTTTGAGGCTTGGCACACTGGCAATTTGGGATGAGCTTCACCCTCTGTGCCCTGTGTTAAAGCAGGCTTTTAGAAAGGTTAAAACACAAGTGGAAATGCAGTCTCTGTGTTAAGAGAGACATAAAGAGCAGCAGTGGGCAAGGCACGTAAAACTGAATTTGTGGTCTTCACGTTGGCTGTGGATGGAAGATAGGAGATTTCCTCATACAGCCTTTACTGGTCAGTTCTGGAAAAGAACAGATAGTGATGCCTGGGATTTGGTGGGCAGAGGCTGCAACCTGCCAGATTTGACAATGGAGACAGTCCAGACTCCAAGAACTGGTTTAAGTCCAACAAATGAGCTCCTCTTGTGACTAAAGAGCCACTGGGACATGGATCGCCAGAGATAATTGTAAAGTGAGATCTTGAAACTAAGACATCTGGTGCCCGGCCAGCTCAGGCTTTCCCTGCAGCTTGTGCAAAGCTTGGAGCAAAGGTTTGGTGGTGGCGGATCACTTGCAAAAGGGAACCTTCTCCACTCTGCAGGTGCCTGTGGCTTGGGCCATGCTGTTTTCTCTGTTGCTGGTTTCTTAGAGATGTGCTGTGGTCTCTCTGAGAAATAAACATGGATTTCTGTACCTGTCCATTGTTGCTTTGAAAATGCAAGTACTTATGGTGCTTGAGCAAAATCCTCTCCTTCCCATATAGCTTAAATTGGGCTTTTGCTAAGGAACTAGTGAGTGAAATCAGTGTTGCAGCCTGCCCCCTCCATCAGGAGTATCCACTGTGTGGACTTCATTACTGTCCCATAGAATGGAGTTTAGGGTCAAGAGCTAATGTGCTAGTTGATTAATAAATCCTCATGGAAGGGTGTCCTGGGAAGCGTAGATCTGATCTGCAGTTGCTCAAAGGACATGAGAGAGGTAGGAATGAACAAATCAGCTATGAAAATTATACCGTTGCCTTGCCACTTAGGAAAACATTACCTGCTCTGGTACAGGTCCGGATGATGATAAATGGGTACTGATGGAAAAGTGTAAGTGGATCTGCCTGTCCTCAGTATGCGTTACCCATTCCTTCCCCTTTGGGTTATGGGTGGAATCTTCATGTTCTTCATCACTTGTAGAATAAAACCAGAGTCATATGTGGGCAAGTGTGAGTCCCTGTGAAGAGCCCTTTGGGCAAAGGCCACCTCTGCTCCCCAGGGAGCTCCTGATGCTGGTGTGAGGCTGCATTTTGGATGCAGCTCACCTGCCTGCAGTAGAACTTTGTAATAAGTAAAAGCTTATCACCAGCAGTGCAGAAACAGCGTCTTTGGCATTTGCTCTCCCTGTGGTGTATTTGTCTTGTCAGCCTTGTTTGAGTTTTGCTTCCCTTTCTTAGCATGACGGTGGCAATTAGGCCTTTTTATTTATTATTATTTCCTTTTGGAAATTATTCTATGTTAATGCTTTATCTATTCCTGGAGAAATCCTTGTCATCCAAACAAACCTGATGTGTGGGTAAGGGAGTGACCTCTCAGCTGGGAGCAGAAGGAGGGCTGGAGTGGGAAAATGCCTGAATTCTGGTACAGTTTGGATCCAGATCTGCACCTCATTCTGGGTGGGATGAGCCAAACAGTCCCTCTGATCTTCAGGGCAGGTTGTTCCTCATTGAAAACACAATAGAGCAGTTTCCTTTTCCTTTTCTCGTTCACTAAACATGCAACCCCACTCTTGTAGCAATTAGTCGTGAAGATATTCATTTTCTCCCTATTATTGCTTACCTTAGTAGTCTCATTCTATTGTATGGTGCTTCTTATAGCAAGCATTAATATATTTCTCAAAGGTAATCTTTAAATACCCAGGTTGGTTTTGGGAAGGGGAAGATATCATTGGTCTTCTGTAAACCATTTGTTTTGAGGGAGGCTTGGAGGAAGAGTTATACATATTTATTATGAAAATGCAATAGCATTTTAATGACAAAAACACTGTGTTAAATATATATCGTATTTATTTCCGAGCAAATCTGTATTGTTCAGTTTATTGTTCAGTCTTTGGGCGAAAGCCAAGCACTTGTACTAGTTACCTGACGTGATGTGGCCCCGTGACAGAAAGTCTAATGAAGACTTTCTTGATAGGAATGTAATTGTTAAGAAGAAAAAAATGATTAAAAAATTGGTTCCAGTGCTCTGTGATCCAAGAGTTCATTTGTTTCCTCATTCATGCACTAAACAAGCCCCTAATTAATCTTGAACCTCGGAGAAAGGAGCCTAGATTGGCATCTTCTGAACATGAACGTACTTCTCATTTTGGAAAGTTTGAAGAGGCTCTTCAGCATTCTCTTTTAATGGTATTTTTGCAAGGCTTTGGAGTGCCTTCATTAGCCTGCCAAAGCCGCTAATTGCATTACCATATTTTTAAACTTCGGAGGTTCAGGCTTTTTCCAGAAGAGAAAAAGAAATTAGATTAATTTGCTGGTTGAAACCGACTCAAGTGCTCGGCGGCTGTCACAGGCCTCCACTGGAACTGAGTGGCGTGTGCGGGGGGCTGCGATGCCCCCACTGCCTTCCCCAGTGGGGTTAAAGCAGCGCAAGCTCTGCTCTGCCCATGGTGATGCTGACCTCAACCTGCCTAAAGCTGATTCCTGAGCCAGGCAGCAGCAAACACCTGAGCAAAGGCAGCCGTGCCCCTGTGCTGATTTGACCATGCTGGCTAGAAAAGCAGTACCTACAGATTGCTCCCAGCATCATCTGAGCTGGCAAATACAGCGCTGATTGCATTTTGAGCAGCTCTTTGCCATCAGTGATCTCTACCCAGGCTCTGTGGGGCGCAGAGGGGTTTGGCCGGTTTTGCCAGCTTGCACAAACAGTCAATGTCCAGCAGGAAAAACCCCTTTTGTAATCCCAAGCCTTTTGGAGGAAAAGTGGCCGTGCTGATTAACTCCAGCTCCTCGGTTTCTCTGCGCTGTGAAGTGTGAAAGGGATCAAGTCAAAGCCTCAGATGGAAAGTGCCAGCTGAGTTCAAAGTGTGGCTGTGTTAGTCCAGCTGTTCTTATTACAGTAAATAGGGATCTGAACTTTAATGAGGCCACTTCCTTGAATCTTGCTTGTGTGCGGCCCCAGGTGGCTTATCTAAGGTAATATGAATAATATGAACAAGATAAGATAAGGCTGTTAGCCCCAAACAATATTATCAGCCTGTGATTTTAGCTGCCTTCCTACTCCATCCTGACAGAAAGGGATAAAAGAAAACCTAAAACTCCAGCCTTGGAGACCTACAAAAGCCATGTTAAAACCCGTATAAGAGCTCCAAGGAGAAATATTATCCTGGTAGGGGAAAGGGGTGGAGGAGAATCAAGGGCACCAAGATGAAAATACAGCTCACGGTTGAGGGAGTTGGGTGGGTTTCTTCTTCCCTTGCAAATGTGCTCTTGCTCATTTCATTGGGAGCACCAGGATATATTACCAGCTTTCAGGGAAGTGAAGAGTTGCATTAGTTATGTTTATGCCAATAGAAATAAATCTTTGCAGTCATCAGAACAGGTTTGTTCCTACTCCTGGTCCTGTCTAGGGAATTTCACTGGCCACATCCCTGCTGTGCTGGTGGAGCAGATACAGTTTGAGATATACTTTGGCCTTATTGATTTGAAGGCTTCTTCATTACTCCTCCAGCACCGCAGATCAATAGCTGTGCCTGGAGCAGCATAATAGATTTTTAGAAAAATCAATTAAACAGAATATATTTAACAGAGCCTTGCACAAAATTCTGTTGCATTTTGATACGTGTCGTTTAAGCTTTGCTGCAGGTACCTGCCAACCCGTGTGCCTTACGAAGGGATGGATGGGAGTCTTTGTTGGGGATTCTGTGTACTGTGGTACTCACACTTAGCCTCCAAAGGAGGAGGAATGACTCAAGATCAGAAACAGGAACCACGCAGCTTTTCTTCTCTGAACCCCATATTCATCACTGCAGCCTCGCTAATCATGTTTGTGGTGTTAGCTCGATCCCCAGTGGACAATAATTCAGTTAAAATATACCCAAATCTGCCACGCTTTTTCCTTGCTCCGTGTCTCTGAACACAAGATGAGCTTCTTTTAAATTAGCTTCCATGCTCAAAGGGTTTCCCTGTCATGCAGAGCTTGATCCTGTCCCCACTGAGGCTGGTGGCAAATTCCCTATTGATTTTGATGGCCTGGGACTCGGGTCAGGCTGCAATATGGCTGGAGGGCAGCCCCAGGGCTTGCTGCCATCCCTGTGCTGGGAAAGCCACCTGGAGCTGCTCCTGTCCCAAGGTCCTGTGGGACCATGTAGGTGATGACCTGGCCCTGGGGCTGGCAATGCAGCTCTGAAGGCTGTGAATCTTCTGTGTCAGGCTTCTGTAGCAGTGCAAGTGGTTAACGGGGTATGTCAGAGAGAGGTAAACCCTGTTCTTTCAGAAGCTTTTCCCTGGTGGAAAGATGCAACCAGATCAACCCTGGTGATGCTCTGGGTAGTGATGCTCAGTGACACCTTTCTGCAGTCACCAGGTCCCTCAGCTGGGGCCACTTCAGATCATCTTACAGGAAACTAACCCAAATTTCCCCATCTTTAGCTTTTCCTCTCCCTCCTTCCCACCCTCTCCAGTTCAATACCAGCTGCCCTGGGCCACCCTCCACCATTTCCTCCTAAGCCATTGTGAAGTATTTGCATGCCCAGTGCCACAGATGGGTATTTCCACAGCCTGCACTTTCGGGTCCCAGCACAGCAGCTGCAGCCACATCGGGTTTGTTTGGTCAGGGCCTTTTTGCTTTGCAAAGCGCAAATATTTGTGGACAGGATGACCCAGTGCACTTAGACCTAATTCTGGAGGCTGCCAAGTTGTGAGGGTTTCTCATCGATCCAAAATGCCTGCACACTGTGGACCCAACAGACCAAAGCCTTATTGGCAGAGGTGCAGATCCACCTCCTGGTGCATCCTTAATGCATCCCCAAGCCAGGCTGCTTTGGCCCCATTCCCACAGACATGCTCTCAAGAGAATGATTTGGAGGAGATGGACTTCTCTGGGTTGCTGTTAGGAGCAGCTAGTTGGCCATGGAGGAAGCTGAGAGGCTGATCTGGTGTAGAGGTTCATCTAACTCCTTAGGTGTTTGCAGCTGGGGCATCTGCGTGGGTTGGGGATGTGAGAACCACTTCCAGAAAGCCAGGACATCCCTCTGCTCCCCCATTTTTATGCTTTAACATCTCAGGCAACCCAAAGAGTTGGTTGTTTAAACCTGGAAAGGGAGGAGGAATGAGGCAGAGCCAGACATTGCTGAGCACACGGATTGGAGCCCAAGCAACCCATCACATCCCCAGCAGCTCAGGTTTAAAGCCAGTGGGGGTTGGTTTCTGTGTGGATGCAAAGTGGGTAAGAGGTGGAGGTTCTGGAGAGCCAGCAGGTCTGTCTCCATCGGCAGAGTGAGCTCGGTGCCATGGGGAGGGCCTGGCTGTGGGCTGCCAGCTGCGGGTGGGCTGTGTCAGTGCTCACACACACGCTCCATTCATTCATTTTTCATGCCTCATTTTCAGGCCTGCCTGATTTATGAACCTCATTCTTCCTTCCCCTTGGCTTAAATTTATCTTCTGAAAACAAAGCCAGGGTTTACAGTAGACCCTCCTTTCCCTTGAGACAGAGGAGCCTGAGTTGGTTTAAGGCCACTGGCTTTAGCCGGGGCACAAGTGGTGTCCTAGGGACACAGGAACCTCTTGGGTGAGCAGCTGCCACCAAAAGGGTCGATCTCCCTTCCCTTGCTCCTGCCTTTGCCCTGACACCCATCCAGACCCTGGCAAGAGATCTCCTGCTTGGCCCCAGCACTGGTCCCACTGTCCCACCAGTGACAGCCTCGGCTGATCCCACCTCCCTGGTGCATCCAGTGGGAACGATCTCAGGGGCTGCAGCTCCTAGCTGATGGCAGCAGCACTCCTTGATGTCCTGCACTGACACAGCTCCTGGATTCACCCTGTCTCCCTGTGGTTTGGGAAGGCACACAGATTACCCACCTTTCATTCTAGTGCATTCCTCATAGACAGCCACGGAGCAGAGTCATGAGCTGAAGTGACCTGATTTAGAGGAAGAAAACAGCCTGTGGACATGGGATGGAGCTCACAACCTGCTCTGGTGGGTGGCATCACTGAAGCTGAGCTGTCCCCCCGCAGCCAGCACGTGGCCTTCACACAGGGCAGCTTTGACGGCTCAAAGCTGGCTGGGCTTTGCCTTTTCCATCCTGCAGGACTGAGGCGCGTCTCTGGTCATCATGACCCCACAGCAACCTCCGCTGCAAGCCACAGGGGTGTCAGTGCTAGGAGACAGTGTTTCATACAGCCATAGAATGGTTTGGGTTGGAAGGGCCCTTAAAGCTCCTTTGGTATCCCCTAGGGGAGCTCTGCCCTGGCACTGTCCTGGCATGTGAGCATCTTCCGCTGGGCAGCGCTGACCGGATGCCACCGGCATCACCAGCGCCGTGGATAACGACTGAGCGCGCTAAGGGAGGACTTTGTTATCAGGAAGCTCTTCTTTTCCCCAGTTATTTTTCAGCTCATCCCCCCCTCCCCGGTTCTTAATCTGCGCCTGGCTCCTCAGCATTCAGCTCTCTCAAGTGCTCTCCGTGAAACGCTTGTTTTTGTTTGACTAACACGTTCCGGGGGAGGGGGCCGCGCCGTGCTTTGGAAGAGCCGGTCTGTTTGCTTTGGTGATAGCAGTGATATTTGGGAGAGACAGATGGAAGGCACTTTTTATTTGCTGCAGACACTTTATGATCCAAGCTGCTCATATTGTATAAGAGAGGCCAGATGCCTTGTTAATTCATAGACATGTTTACAGCATGGAGCTTCTAATAGGTGAATATGAATACTAAATAGTGATTAGTGCTTGTCTGACAGACGTCTCCCTCCTGACTGAAATTGGATCCAAGTTTGACCTTTCATAAGGGATGAAGGTATTCTGGAATATGATAAAGCTTCTTTATATATATATATATAAATGTATATATCTATTATCTGCATGTAGAAAGACAAATCCTTTTCCTTCCCATTGGAGGATGTATTTACCCTAAAGACACACAAGCTTGCTGAGCAGGCTGTGCCTCCCTGTCCCGTGCTGCTGCAGGAGCAGAGGGGCAACACCCGGCTGGGTATTGGGAAACCGTGTGTCAAGTAGTGAGAGTGAGCCTGATGGTGATACATTCACATAGGAAGGATGGCATTTGGGCTTTCTGGAGAGGCAGAGAGGAGCACCATGGCTTTTCCCCTTGCACCAAAGGGTTTTTCTGGGATGCTCCTGGTGTGACCCATGGTGTCTGCGCATCCTTGGCAGGGAGTGAGGGACAGTGCCTTGGGGTCCTGACACCAAACTGAACACACGGGGTGGAAAGATCACAGATGGGAGAAGGGAAAGGTGATAGGGTGAGAAAAAAAGTCAGTGAAGAGACTTAATTTAGGTATAATCCCCAGCACTGCTGATGGAAGGGGCCACCACTTAAGAGCATGGAGCACGGTGCTGCGATGCTGTTCATCCTATCGAGGGGGCTTTGCATCACCTCCCTTTAGGACCCGGATCCATCATGTACATGAAAAACCCATCTAGGAGCAGCATCCAGTGTATGTTTAATTAACCTTGAGGTGATATTACACCTGGAAATGGGATGTGGGAAGCACCCTGGGAAGGGAGCGCTGCTCAGGCACGTGGCCAGGTTGCTCCAGAGGTGGGAGCGTGGTCTGTGGAGGTGAAAGCCAGGAGCACAGAAGCAGGTCTCCAAAGCAGATTACTTTGTTTTATTGTAAACTGCTCCTTAAGGATAAGCAAGCGCAGGCTTCACATCTGTCCTTAAGGAATCATCCCCGTGTGGGGAATTGCAGGCCGCCTTTGGGAGGTTTGCAAGGGACGGTTGGCTGTCAGCAAGGTCCCTGTGTGCTGGGGCTGTGCCACTTTGCCCTGAGCACTGCTTTTATGGCACCCCAGGGGCATCCCCTTGATCACACCTCCTCTTCTACCAGCATCAGCCATTTCCCAGTCTGCTCTGGTGGGGAGAGCTTTACGATGCTCAGAGACCTAGCAAGGCTTCGGCAAGGAGTGAGGATGGTGAGGGAAAGCCTCAAGGGTGTGTAATAACCCCAGTCCTTTTGGCCGCGCTAAGTGGCCATGGTGAGGGGCACTCCTGTGTCAGTGGGTGTGCACAGATGGCCCTGAGCAGGCGAGCACAAATAGCCAAGCAGGCAGACAGAGCATGGAGGGAGGGAAGAGGAGTCAGGCCCTATGTCTCCAGCCTGGCTCTCCATCCCCAGCCTGCATCCCTATGGGGGCAAGGCAGTGGCGCTTATAATGTCTCTGCATCACTGCAGCATCCTTTTATACATGCAAAACCATCTGATGCCCAGCCAAAGCACTTTTAAGGCTACTTAGGGGCTAAGGGATAACCTGTGCAATTACCACCCAGGACTCATCCCATTAAGCTGAGGGAGCTGTACCCAAGGCAGATGGAGCTCAGCCCTGCACCTAGCACTCACCATCCTACAGCCCTTCCCGGTCCTCAGTCAAGGCTGCTCATCATTTTCCAGGGGTCCTCATGGTAGCAGGCCCTGAGCTGTGCAGGAGAGCCAAGGGCCTGGCTCCTGCCCCACCACACTAACTCAGAGCCTGATGAACAGAGCTACTGGTTCCTCCAGGGATGCAAACCCAGGCTGCTGTTGTGATCGCGGTGGTGTGCCGCGCTTGGCTTGACTCGCTCTTATCCCTTTCCTTTTCCCTTCATCCTTAAAATTAGTTGCTAAGTTTATTCCCCAGTTACACCAGGACAGGATGAAATGTTTGGTTTGGGGGATATTTGTATTTTTTTCTTCTAAAGGCTTGCTCTTGCTGTGAATTTATTGGGTACTGCTGACTGCAGAGGAAACCTTGTGGTTTTTACTTTCCCTGCTTGCTGTTGAGATGTGAAGGTGCAGAGGATGTTTCAACCCCTGAGTGAGCTCAGCTCTCATATAAGGCAAAGAGAGCACAACCCGTTGAGCAAAAGCAGCCTACGACTCTCGTTTCTGATCTCAGCCTCCCCTCTGCTTGGACTGGAAGCTGGAGCAGGAATGTGGGTTTGGCAAGCAACCTCAAAAAGTAAATTGCTTGCTCTGCGGACTGAAAAACACACTCTTTCTCCTCTAACCAGTGCCTCTCTGCAGGGAAACAAGCTGATAAATGAACAAGACAAGAGACCTGGCCTCCAGAGCTTAGCAAAGCAAAAAGGCTGTGGCTTGAGGGGGGTGTTCCTGCAGGTTAACAGGGCTGGTGCTGCAATGTGGGACCAGCCTCTGCCTCTGGAGAGGAGAAAAGGATTTGCTACTTAAAACACTATTAAGGACCAGCTGAGTGCACTTTGGTAGCTATAGATCAAATTATGTGTATATATTACGTGTGTGTGTTTGTATGCATATATATATATATATACATTTATATATAAAGCATACATAAGCTTGTTGCAGGTTCTTTGGAGACAGAGTCTGTCTCCTTCCAGCTGGAAGGGTACAAACCCACAGCACCTTGCACTGACATTAGAGCCTTCCCCAAACACTTTGTGAGTGTTTGCCTGCCCTGGTGCTGGGCTGATGCAGGCAGCACAGGCAGATGCCCAGGGTACTGCTGCCTGCTCCACCGCTGGACACTGCTTGTGGTCCAGCCTGCATCCCTTTCCAAACTGATGATCTGGCAAGTTCTGCCACCAGGGTCTGGATGGGACGAGTGGGATGGCAGGTCTCCCAGCAATGATATGGGAAGGCAGAGCTGGTTTGGGGGGCATGGGCTGGCTGTCGTTAAGGCTGTTTCTAACCTCCAACGCCGTTTTGATGTGAGCTCTTTGCCAAGCTGTTCTGGCTTGCAGTCGTGCCCTGCTCTCCACTTGCATGTATTTAAGACCCTCTGGGTCAGCAGGCAAGGGAAATGTCCTCTTTTTTACCAGAGCACAAAATGACTCCTCCATTCTGTGTGTGCAGCACTGACTCGGGGGCCCTGGCTGCTGTGCTGGGCTCCGGCTCTGAACTTTGCCAAAGAAAATGATGGTGTTTGGAGCTGGGATCTTGGCTCGCATCCATCTTGAGTAATATTATTTCTCTTGTTTTTAAAACCATAATGCATTGCACTCGGTGGTGATGTCAGGTACTTGTGGATTATAATTACTGTGTAACCCAGCAGCCTGGAGAGAGATGTCTCAGGAGGGGCAGCCTGAGGGGAAGGAAAGTTAGTTCTTTATGAAATGCAGATGTTTTTAAATAGCTGTAATTAACCGGACTGGATGCAGAGCATTGCAGATATGAAAGCCAAATAGGCTTTTGTTTTTAAATGTTTGCTGTGTACTTTAAGGGGTCTCTCAATTCTGTAGCGCATCATCGCAGCCCTGTTCCCACTGCCCTTCACATCACCGTTTTGCTTTGGGTTCAGATCTTGTTGTGGTGCTTTTTGTTCCCCATCTAAAAGCTGAGGACCACTTAAATGCCGGGTGCAGGGCTGTGTCCCCCAGCTCCATCCCTCGGCACAGCACAGGCTGGAATCTGGCTTTGGGAGGATGCAGAGAATGAGGCAAGATGGGCAGCATGGAAAAGAAACACTAAGCCCCCCAGCGCTCGCAGCTGAATAGGAGCGAGCTCTCCAACCCCAAGTTATGAATTTTGTCAATGAAATTAGCCAACAATGTTTGGGAAAGAATAAAAATAAAGCAGTGAGGGCTCGAAGAAAAACGAGCAGAGCCCCGGAGTGAATGGGGGCTTTGTTCGGGC
Organism: Neopsephotus bourkii; assembly: GCF_033783945.1. Classification (NCBI taxonomy): domain Eukaryota; kingdom Metazoa; phylum Chordata; class Aves; order Psittaciformes; family Psittacidae; genus Neopsephotus; species Neopsephotus bourkii. Next base: position 9,115,240 of record NW_026902223.1, read on the forward strand.
TGGGATCCCTTCAATAGGCAGCCTGAAGCCCTGTGAGTCACTGTGCTGCTGGCCAGGCGTGGGGCCCCCCTTAATGGCCAGTGGAAAATCTGCCTTGCTCTCCTCTGACAGGCCTAGCCAGGAACAGAATAAAGTTAATTTACTGTTAAAGTTAATTTATTGGGTCAGAGAAGGAAACGAGAAGCATGTTATAATCAACCCACAGCAGAGAGGCTGACCCGAGGGAAGGGGTGTCAAGGCCAGGGCTGTCCCCATCCTGAGCATCACTGGGCTCATGATACCTGTGGGTCTCATGGGGTGTATGGGCAGCATCAGGCAAACCCTGGGGACCCCTGTAACACTCTGCAGGGAAAACACCACCTTTATGTAGGAAACCCCTGATATAGAAGCAGCTTGGTGCTGCTGTTGGGGATGGTGCCCAGCCACATCCATGGCTGTGCCTTCCCAGGGCCAAGCATTGGAGATACAGATGTATGTTAAGGTAAGCTGGCTCCGCAGCCTGGCCCACGTTTTGGTAGCTGATATGCAGGCAGGCAGCACACCTCTGGTCGCATCAGGGATGGCTTGCACATGGAGGGGCTCTATGGAGCTGGCACATTCCCTGGCTGCAGTTTCCTTCCCAGCCACACACTCAAACCTGCATTGAATTGGGAAGCTCTGCCCATGCTCTGCCAGCTCACATTAGGTTATAGGGACTGTTTTGTGCAAAGTCACTTTTGTACCTAACAGGGGCTTTTGCATGTGCAGACACCCCGTGAATGTTTTTGTGGGAGTAGCTGCTGTTTCCAAACAAAGGGCTCCTTTCTTCCCAGCAAACAGAGGTAGCTGGTGTGAGCTGAATATAACCTGCCTGCAGCCTTTGTTCTGCGGTACCTCACTTGGTGCTTGGCATCACACGAATACACAGCAGAAAAATGATGGTCCATCCCCTGCAGGGCTCAGTGGAGCTGCCTCGCTTTGTCCCATCATTACCCATAGCTCTTCCCGCAGCCAGGAATGCCCTGAAGGTGATGGCTGTGCAGGGTGAAGGATTCCCTGCCTGGCACCAGCCGAGCACACCAGGAGCTGTTCAAGCGCCTGCCTCCCATCCCAGGCAATGGGACACTGCTGTGGTCTCAGACAGGGACAGATTGTCTTCATAGGCCCTTGCTGGGCAGGGGAAATGGTAGCACTTCTGCATCCATCCGGCTGGCTGAAGGTTGCTGTGGTGGGGAGCACAGCAGTGGAGATGCTCAGCCCCTCGGAGGTGGACCTGATCCAGTCCTGTAAGCTCAGTGTGGATGTCCAGCTTCTGCAGAGACTGTCCTGCGGTCCAGCAAGCAGATGCTGGGCTGTATCACCCTCCTTGACATGTAAGCCAGTATCTAATGAGGCAGAGAGGCACCACGATCATTTCTGGATCACATGCCATTTGGGAGGAAATTTGACTAATTTGTGACAAGATGTTAAAATGTGGGTTAAGCCCAGAAATGGCACAGCAGAGGTAACAGAACTGAACCATGTCCCCTTCCCAGCTGCCAGAGGCCATGTTGTGACCAAAGCAATCCTCCTTTCTGCTCACATCACCTTTCCGGATTTATCATTTTAATGTTCTCTGGGCCACCAAGCCCCACAGCTGTAAATTAATTTTTAAAGTAATCCAGATTTTAAAACTTCCATCAGCTTTAATGAGCTTGGGGGAATCCTGTTGTATTAAAAAACATGCATGCAATTATTTTTCCATCTTGGGTTCCGCCAGTTCCCAGCACTGCTCGGTGATGACATCTTCCTCCCCTCTCCAAAGTGTCTTCTTGCGGTACCGGGGCACTGTATCCTGATGGTGTGTGTTTTGCCACACGTGGGCAAGGATAGAGAGGACTTCTCTAAAGACAAAGCAGTATCATTAGCAGGTCCCCGGGTGGATTCCCAGTCACCTTTCCATTAATCCAGTTCTGCATCACAGAATTAGAAGAGGCTAATGAACAGCTCCAGTGCTGGGAGCCTGGAGGTACCGAATTAACTGGACGTCGCTTTGAACTGTGTGATTTCAGATGGGAAATCTTCATGGAGAAACAAGATCGTGTTTGTTTTCACAGCCTTCTGCATCTGTTTTTAAATATTTGCTCGCAGTAGTTCTGGGTTTTCCTTGGTTTTTTTTTTTTTTAATTTTTTTTTTATATTTTATTAGCAATTAGCTTAATAAGCCACCTTTTCATCATTCCACATGTAGATCTACCACTTCAGAGAGTACAAGATAAACATTTTGCAATGCACGCATGTATCTCCTGGAAAAGATGAGTAACTTGCTTCCACTGAGACAATGTCCTCCTGACATCAGGGTTTTGCTCTAATCATTAGTGCCCAGGATTTCCCCCTCCTCCCCCTTTTTATTTCCCTTAAGACAACTTCTTACAGCATTCGTTAACCTGAATTTTTAATACAATTAATTCTTACTTAGCCAGTGCATTCAAAATGATGGTTTTTATAAGTAGGAAATAAATAGCCTGGGAACGTGCAGCTTCCTTCTGGAACCTGAGCATTTAGAAAGTTCATCTCTGTTGAGATCAAAGTTGAGTGACTCAGAGAGATTTCAGCTGTCATATTACAATAAGTCTAGAAGAGAAAGTCCTTTGCAGGCCATGGATGAGCTAAGCATCCAAAAAGAGCCACGTACCTAAGAACTGGTATGCTGCATTGCCTGCCCTTACTGCCGTAGTGGAAATCAGGACGTGTTTAACAGCAGTATCACAGAGACTAAAACATTCCTCATCCTGGCAATGTCCTGAGCTGCAAAGGCAGAGCAGGAGGCAGTGCTGCCATCCGTCTGGTACCTCTATGCTCATTGCTGCTGCCCAGCACTCAGGCAGCAGAGCAGTATGAAGATGTCTTGGAAGAAGTGACTCCTCCAGGCTGGGGCTAAGACCAACGGTGGGGTTGGAAGGGGCAGACTCATGGCTGATGCTGCCTGTGCCAGCTCCTTGCTGGGGAGCAGGAGGACACCATCCATGTGGGTGACGTCAGCTTGATTTTTCTGAGCTTTCAGGTAACATCAACGTAATTAGCTCCAGAGCCAGCAGGATAAATGAAGCCTTTCCTCCAGATCTGAGATAAGCCCCTATCTCTTGCCTGCTGGAAGACCTCCAGCATCAATGTGCCCTTTTGCCATCCTCTGGGCAAGCAGTGGCATGGCTGGGACAGGACTGTACAGAGCAGCCTGGTGCTGCATGGCTGGCTGTCAAGCACAGCCAAAGGGTCACTCTGTGTCTTGCTGGAGACCCTTCTCTTGTCTTTTATTCCCCCTACATGTAAATGGTATGCTCTTAACACCTTCAGACTTCCTTGATGAGCACAGTAAATGTTCTTTCCCCAAATTAGTGGGGGGACAGTGGGAAGGAACTGGCAGTGTCAGTGCATGAGCTTGACTTACTGGCAAATCAGGTTGAAACCAGTCAAGTTGTTCATGCTTACTCCTTGCCATCACAGCATTGCCACTCCTGGTACAGCACCTCCCCGCTCCTAAAGCAGCGCTTCCCATTTTCACGTTGATTTTTGGTGCTCAGCTCGAGCCACCCAGACTCGATTCAAAGGCAAATCCCTGAAACTGCTGCCAGAAATCAAGCGCTGAGTGAGTGATGCCAAAGGGATCCAAAGGGACCCAAAGCAACCGGTTGGGAACACGGGGCTGCTCCTTGCTCCACACCCTGCTCCGAGCCCCTGAGGATGTGTGGGGCAGCCCCCCCTGGCTGGCCCGGGCATGGCCCGAGCTCTAATAAGATCAGTCCCGCAGTGTTTCCTGAGCAGCAGGAACAATGAGGCTCTGTCCCACTTGCTGCCGCAGCAAGAACAAGAACCAGACCGAGAAAAAGGGGGAAAAAAGAGGAGGGGAGGAGAAAGATCTGCATCTTTCAGCCAAGCTGTGCTCATGTTCACCTCCTGCTTTAGCAAAGCTCAACCGCTCAGTGCCTACGCCTGCAGACAGACAGTAAGTTATCAGTGCTGGTGAAGGACATGTTTATTTCCCACTGCAAAGCCTCAAGCACCCCCCTCCATGGACCCCTTCTCTTCTCTCCTGCCCACACAGCCCCTTTCCAGAGCCAGTAACAAATTCCACATCATCACTAAGGAATTTCCTTTCCCTTCCAGAGATAAGGACCCCGCTGGGTGCAGTGGGGCTGTTCCCATGGTGGTTGGCATCTCCTGCAGGAGGGATGTGCTGCGCTGCCCTGGGGCAGGTAACAGCCTCCTCCCATTAGGAAACGAGGTCAGTGTTCCAAGTGTGGAGGATAACTAATGGAGATCAGTAGATGGCTGGACACTGAACCACCTTAAAATCCTGTTTTGCTGTTTCATTTGCCCAAATGACAGCTGCAGGTTCTTGGGGAATTGGACCTTTCTCCTCCCCTCACAGCCAGGGCAAGCCAAAGGTTCCCTGCAGGTTCCCTGGCCTCTCCTTCCCGGAATGCTCCCCCGAATCACTCCTCACCTTCCTCTGGAGCCTGCCCACAGCAGAGCCAAGAGGATGCAGTGAAGCAGCGATGACCCTGGACCTGCCAATGGGCCTCACAGCCTGTGGGTGCTCTTTGAAAAGGTTTTAGGAGAGAAGCTCTTGGAAGGAATTCCTTGGAGTGTGGCAGGAATCGTGCTCCCCCCCTGCTGCTTTTCTGCCTCAAGCTTTCCTCTGGACGAAGCGATTACTTTGTGTGACTCAGAAGCTTTGATGGAGCAACGCTGATTTGCACCAGTTGATGAGCTGCTCTGATTTTCTTATAGCAAAGCCTCTGTTAGGCTGTTACACTTAACCTGTACTAAACTGTGCATGAATGATTTATTGTGTACTTCTCATGCAAATGACGTTAATAGACTCTGTCATACACAGGAGAAGATGCTAGAAGATTACTAAAAGCTGCTGCGCTTAAAACTGTTTCAGAGGAAAATAATGTCTTATATTGTATTACCTGAGAAAGACATCTGACTCTTCCCTTGAAGACACGCATACATGAGAGGTTGTGCTGCGTTGCATTGTGCGTGAAGCACCTTGAGGCTTGAACAGCAGAGGAACAAGGAGTGTTTTAAAGGAACAGATCTCGATAACCAGAGCTGCATGACAAGGAAAGGAAGAACTGTTTTCCTCACGGATCTCCTCCAACCTGACTCGTGATCCAGGAGGCTTTGATGACTTCAGGAGCAGACTGCAGAGAAGAAACAAACCCAAAGCAGTCCTGTCTAATTAACTGAACATATTTACATGTGTAAAACTCTCCTGTAGCCCTGGTAATGACTAATGCATAATTATGCACAGACAAATCCCCACAGTAAACACAAATATTTTTGTTTGTGATTATTTGCCTCAGGAGAACACAGCGATTTGTCAGGGCTCTGCTGAGCTCCTCAGCTGAGCTAAGTGAGATGTGGCCAGCAGGTCACTGCCCATGGCCATTTTAGCCATGCAGCAAGAGAGGAGCACAGCTTTTTGCCCACAAAACCTTTTTGCATTGAGAAATGCAAATTTGGATCAAAACGAAGTATTTTGCCAGTTTATTCCGATTTCACGTGGACTCATCATGCCTAGATGTGACGTTACCATTTGTCCACCAAGAAAAGCCATTTCCCGGTGGCTCCTTCCTCTGCCCATGTTCAGTCATCTAAACAGCACAGCTGAGCTGCAGGAGGCATCCTTGAGGATGCAGCATTCTCCAGCACATTGCAGAGGGGATGTCTGTAGAGGAAAGGGATATTCTCCGATTGCCACGTTGTCCCTTCACCATGAGAGGACCAACGTGGACATAGAAGGTTCCTATAGGGAAATACTGCATTTTCTCAGCACCTGCAGGAGAAAAGATGAAAAAACACATAAGAAAAATAAAACAATCCTTGTAGCCAACTTGGAAATAATATTTCAGCTGGGCTGGAGAGAGTCTATTGGCACACTGCTCCGTGCACCACGTGTGCTGGGGAGCCAAGGGAGTGCTGAACAGAGCAGAAAGCAAGAGCGCTTGCAGGGTATAAAACATAGTTGTAAAGCCTTCCCACTGGCCTCAGTGCGTGCCAGATTCTTGTACTTTGACTTCAGCTTTTGTTGTCTGCTGGTTCGCCCCAGGGCGTTTCACAGCTCAGCCGCGGGGATGGACAAATCTCTCCGTGGCACAGACCAACCGGTGCATGTTTGACACCAGCTCTGATGTCCCCTGGTTTCAGTGGGGCAGCCACATTCAAATCCATAGTGTTTTCTTCTCACACAGTGCGTTATGGTGGTCTGGAAACACGTGGAGGAAGGAAAGCCTGAGGCAGTGTTCCCAAGTCAATACCACAATACCGTATGCAGGCAGGTACAAGCAGCCGTAGCCTGTGTGCTCGGTGCCTCCAGCTTGCTGGACATGTGAGCTCTGATCCACCCCACCGGGGTCCCATCTCCTCCCTGCCCATGCCATCACCCTGCCTGGGAGCAGCATGGGTATCTCCCCCTGCACGATGCCTGTGTAGTGCAAAGAGCCTTCCTCAGGCACCAGGCTCTCAGTCTGCTCTCCGAGTCCTCTGTGCCATGTCATCACAGCCCATGGAGCCACACAACCCCTAGTGATAAATTCATCACTTAGGCAATGCCTTTCCTCCTAAAATTCTCTTCAGGGAACAATTCTCCTATGTGTGATACAGTGACTAATTGATAACTTTCTTTAAGGGGACTGCACGGTAACTTTCTTTAAGGCAGTATATCATGATCAGTGGGTTTTCCAAGGAGCGTGCAGCTCCCTTAATTCTCACCTTCATTATTTTAATATCTCTGTAAAATGGATTTCTAATGGATCTATATTGCCATAAAACTTTAGGGATGGTGGGTGGGTGTCAATAAATTCTTTGCAATCCAAGCGGCCCTGCCAGTCAGGTCGGGAGCAGAGTGACAGGCTCTGAGGAGAAGCCAGGGTCTGACTCCGGACTGCAGCTTCCAGCAGCGTGACCTTCCCTGCTTTGACCCCATCCCGCTGTCTCTGAGCACCTTGCAAAACTTCATTAAGCAACATAGCTCGTATCTGTCACAAGCAATTCTTTCTCTCCCACCTCTTCACCCCAGGGATAAGTCAGATCAGCTCTGCCAGGAATGCAGAAGATGCGCTAGGTACAATCCAGCCTGAAGTGGTGATACCTGCTAAGTCTGTGCATAATAATGGTCGTCACATCAGAGCGTTTTCACCCAAAGGTACCAAAGCAGGCAACAAATGTACATCATACTGGCATCAACCCCCTTCAAAATATCCTAACCATTGTGCTGGAAGGCAGCAGCCACTATTCCCTGCTTCATCAGAGAAAGAAGTGGATGTTACAGCCCTCCAAATATATGGGGAGATTTCAGAGATGTCAAATTATTCCTTTGATTATTAACATTGGGAAAAACTTTTTTTTCCATGGGATCCATTGCCTGGGCTCACGAAAACTGCTCAAGAATCTCATTTTTGCCTCATCCAGGCTCATGGGCTATAAAACCTCATTTTGACCTTGGACATTGGAGGAGATGGCCCAGCAACTGATTAGGAACGAGCTGCAGCCATCAGCATTTGCCATTCTGCCATCCTTTGCCCCAAAGAGCTCCCAGGAACGGAAGCTGTGGGAGCAGTGAGGGTGATGCCTACACTTTCCTAGCACGTGTGGTACAAAGAAGTCCTCTACCAGAAGGAGACTGGAGTCAGATGTGCTGGCTTGTTTCTCTGCTAGCATTTGAGGTCAGGCCCTGCTGCAAAACCCCACCACGGGCTTTGTCTTATGGAACCGGTGTTTGGCTGCCTCTGGAACTGGGGAGGTGACTCAGGAGTGGTGCCTGGCCTGAGGACTTGGGTTTCTTTTCTTCCTGAAGGATTTGCAGCTCCTCTACCCACTGTTTTGGTAGCTGGGGGGTTGTAGTAGAAGCCTTTCTCCTCCCTACAACTTGTTTCATAATTTTCATCCCTTAGGTTTCTCATTCTGGGGCACTTGTTTGAGCCATCCATGTCCAAACGGGTCAGTCTGGTGTACAGAGCAAATGAACCTTTGGGTGGGCTGCCTCCAGCTCTGCTTCATTTCCATGGGCACAAGAGACTTGCACATAGGTAGGAAAACCCAAAAGCACCTTCACTTTTGGGCACATCATGAAAACATCTCCAGTGCTTTCTGTACGCGTGTGAGGCTCTGTGTGAAGATAAAAACCAACAACATGAAGCTAACTCTGAAAACACTTCTGAAAGGCCTTTTCAGCAAAGAAGCACTGGCACCTTCCTCCCAGCGCACTGAAAGGTTGGGTCATCTTCTAATTTCCCTTTCTGCTGCAGGATTCTTATTACAGACCCTTGGCTTGGCATCCCCCCATCAGCCTGCCAGGGCCAGATGTGACACTTCAGCATTTCACTGGGCCTTTGCACACTTGGTGGTGGGTTTTCTGTAACATCTGCAGCCATGCCTGGATGATGAGCACCATTAGAACAGCCTGTGTCTTCCCTCTGCTTGTTCAGATCCCCTTGTACCAATAAATGATGACCACGAAGCTAAAAAACAGAGGAAGAGAAGCCAGTCCTTGGGAATACTTTTATTCTCGGCAGCACAACAAGAAACTCGCATCTCTGCACCTTTCTCCATCCTATAGACTTGGCGTGCTGTGTTCACATGCTACAACCTCTAAAATATTGCTTCCTCTCCCTCAGAGTAATCTATAGGGTCAAGTCCTAGGCTCTGCCCCCTCTGCTCAGGTTGGTTATGTATTTATTATTAAACAGCTATTGATAATAAGCAGAATGCTTTATTGCAGCTGCTGTGAGCCATGGCAAGTGGGTTAGAGAGTCATGCGCTTCTTGCTTGCTTTTTGGCCTCAGGACACTCATGTTCTTGTTTATACAATATCTCTGCTTGGAGAGCAAGAATAAAAAGTATGTTGTTTTCCCCCCTTACCAGATTGCTGTTTAGCATCATGCTACATCTCTCTCATGGGAAATACAGGTTCGAGACTCACAGGTTGGGGAGGGGATTGAATCCAGATGTTATGTTTTCTGGGCAAGTGTTTGAAATATTTGGTTATTATACAAAAAAGGGCAGCAGCTCTTCCAGCGCAGGGGTAATAGATGTGCTTTCAGCCTCCTGTGATGATGCTCACTGCAGTGGCTTTGCTGATGTTAAATGCCTGTGCCAGGGATCAGGAGGAACCCGAGGTACTGGGTTTTCAGGAATCCTTTCTACTTTGGGCCAGTGCCATGGAGAGGACATTTCATGACTGGACACAACCACCCCAAAGTGGTAGTCTCACATCAGGGCATTGTCCCACCAGCGGGGAAATAACGTTATTCTTTTTGCATGAAAATGTGGGAAGAGAAATGTAAGTTATTAAAATGAGGTTTTCCATTATAAAAGTGACTTGTAAGTTCATTTAAGCATTCACCCTAAAGATGCAGTTTGTTGGTAGGGTGGCCAGGAGGGATGTTTGCATCCTTTCAGAGGGAATGGACTCCATGTAAGTGTCTTGCCCATCCAGAACCCCCACGGGTTGTGTCCTGGATTCTGCCCTCCCAGTGCAGTCACATATAAAAGCACCAGCTCACACAAGGGAGGAAGGGATTTTGAGGAATAGCTTCACCTTGTGTGGGCTCTGGGAAATCTTGTTCAGCATCAGAGAGCAGATTCTTTAAGGCATGAGGTTGCATGTCCTTAAAGCATGGCTAGTGCTGGTGTCAGGCTTTGTGGTTGATCTTGTGTGTGCTTGTTATTGCTTGGTAAGAAGTGATGGGTGAGTATTTTGACTCATTTCTGTACCTGTTTTGGTCACAGAAAAATAAGCAAGAAGTGTAAAGTCTACAGTGGAATTTTGCCTCGGTGTGGTTAAGCCATCCCAACCCAGCTTAGCTCAGCTTTGTCACTCCCAGCAAAGAAAACTATCTGCATGAGTACCTGGTCCTTCACGCTCATCCCCATCCACTCAACATGTCCAGCACCCCATGAACATTTTGCTCACAGCCCTTTCCCCATGCACAGGCGCATTGGGAAACGGGAGGTTTACAGGAATTCCTTCTCCTCTGCAAGCAATGAACCGCTGGCATTGTATGTCCCTTTTCCTTCCCTTCACACTAGCTCACATCTGTTCTTACTCATGTGTGACCAAAAAAGACTACCTGAGTGCTGGGGGGAAGGAGAGAGTTCAAAGGCAGCAGCAGATGCCCGAAGCCGTGGCTCTCATGCTGGAGCAGCTCCGGAAAACACAGCTTGAGGATCAGCCTGCTCCCCACCGGGGTCCTGAGAGGGGGCTGCTAGGGACAGATGTGTGGTACACAGTGCCAGCTATCACCAGCCAATGCACAGCCTCAGCCCGTGGCACTGAGGGTGCAAATGCACCAGGATCCCTGCAAGCTCCAAGGAGCAGAGCCAATGGAGCAGGGAGCAAATCCCCAAGCAAAATCCCACAAGCTGGGGGGGGGAAAAAGAAAGTTTGCATTGAATAAAGGGTATTTAATGCTAAAAGTGCTCAGGTGAGAAAGGTTTCTTAGAATGGATTTTTACCCTTTACAGATAGTGTTTTAGAACGTGGGTATCAAACACAACGGGCTCCCTGTGTCTGGTTGGCTGAGGTTACATCAAGTTCTTTACAGTCATTTTGCCAGGGCCAAGAAAACATATAGTTACACAAATCACTTTCAGTTTTATTCCATTTTGACGTTTCAGGGTCTCCAGCAACTTGGCATCACTGAGGAGCCAGCCATTCTTGGAAATATTTGTGCTTTCAAAGCGTGTTTTGAATTACAAATATTTACATGTTCACAACACATAATTTTGGGGCCACATCTGACCAGGAACATTCCTCTATGCAAGTGCCAAGCAGGATTTTTGGCCTAGGGCAGCCTCCTGTGGGTACATTCCAAGCATGAGGATGCTCCCGGTCCACAAACAAGCACAAAGGGCAGAAACTTTATCGGTTCTGCTGCTCCCGCGGGGCTGTTGGCTTATCAGGAGAGCAAAATCTCTGTCGCAAGAGACGGTGTGGCAACCTCCTGCTGCTCTGGGGCGGTCCCTGTGGGAAGGAGTCTATAGGTGCTGACCTACATTTAAGTTAAGAACAGGGGCGGAGCTGTGCCAACGACTTGCAGTGGCACCGGAGATGCTCCTGGGACGGCACAAGGAGCCCGAAGGTATTTTCACTCGACTCCGGGTCTGCCACCATCGCGGTGTATGACTTCACTCCTGGTGAGAGGTGCCAGACTGACATTCAAAACGTGGGAAACATCCTCCCCCCCACTTCGTAGTAATCTTCCCTTTCTTTGTGCTGATGAAGTACAATGGGGCATTTACATCTGATTTGATAACATTCTGCATCTACACAGACCACGGTCTGACCCGGAGCAGACACTTTGTTCTGACTACAGCGATCTGATAGTTCGTATCTGATGAGTTTGTCTTCCACCCAGCATTCCGGCTGCAGTCTGGCACAATATGGGCTCCCTCCAGTGGTCAAGGGACTCCTGGTCCCGCTTGCCCGGGAGCTGCCAGGATGGCTTTTGCTCACAAATCCCGACAGAGATCATATTGGGATTGTCCTTTCCTTATCCCCCCACCTTTCCTTATCCCCCCCCCCCCCCCCCCCCAAGCTCCTTCTGTGTGTGTCATCCTTCTTGCGGCAGTGAACGCCCTGCTCTGTAACCCACATAAAGATCCAGGTTGTAGATTTCCTTGCATTTCCCAAAACGTTCACTGCAGGAGGGGGAGAGGAAGCAGGAGAGAACCAGAAGGGATCTGCTGAGGGACTTAGGCATAACGATTTTCAGCGAAAATGACTCGGTTTTGTTTGCATTCCACTCTTGCCGTGGTGTTTTGAGAACAGATCCTGAGTTTCCGCTCAAACCTGCAAATAGTTAATGTGGTTTTGGGGGTGAACCAGGAGCCTCCCCCTGGAACGCGTCTCCCTGCTCCCCGGTGAACTGCTCCACAGTTCCTAACGCCTCCCTGGTTCGGTTCCCCACGAGTTCGTTCACAACATCTCACTTGCCAGTATTGTTTGTCAGCACTGGGGTAGGGACCCATGTCCCCGCCGGTGGCTGGGGCCAGCCTGGGCCCGGGCGCTGGCAGGGGGATCCAGGAGTATGTCCTGGAGGGCTGCGTGTACCTGTGCGTGCATGTCCAGCCTAAACCAAGTGTGCATGTGCATATGTGTGCCTGTGCATGTGTGTATGTGCATACGGGTGCCTGTGCATGGATATGCCTGTGCATATGGGCGCCTGTGCTTGTGTGCATGTACCTATGCGCCTGTGCATATGCCTGCCTATGTGTGCATGTGCCTGTGCCTGCACGGGTATCTGTGCATGTATGTGCACACGCGTGCCTGTGCATGCATGTCTGTGCGTGTGCTGCATGTGTGTGTGTATGCTCAATGTGTGTGTGTATGCACACGTGGAATGTGTTCGCGCACAGTGTACGTGAACACGTGCTTGTGCATGCATGTGGGCATGTATGTGCATTCTTACATGTACTCAGACACACGCAGCCTGTGTCCCCAGGACGTGCTCGGGTACCCATAAACCCGGCAGGATTATTTCCACGGGCAAGGGACCGCAGGCCCGGGGGCACCTTTGGGGTGCAGTGGGGCCCTGTTTCCCCCAGCCCCCCCCCCAGCGCGGTGCTGGTTCATGGCTCGCAGGGCTCGCCCGCACTGGGGTTGTCAGTGCCCCCCCCAACCCCGCACCCCACGGGGAGGGGGGCGGTGCGCGCGGTGGCGGGAAGAGCGCGCGCCGCAGCGGCAAAAGGGGGTTGGAGGAGGGGGAGGAGGCGGGGCCGGGCGCGCGGCCTCGCCGCTGTTTGGCTGCGACCGCAGCGCTCATTTGCATGTGGCGGGGAGCTCCCCTGTCACGTGGCCCCGCGCGGGAGGGGGGGATGGGGTGGGGGGTGGTGGTGAGGGGAGCAGACTTCCTGTTTGAGGTCAGCGCGCGGAGGGGAGGGGGGAGCGCGCGGCGGCGCCTGCCCGCGGTCTCGCGCTGCCTGGCGGGGCTCTTGTCAGTCAGCAACAAAATGGCCGCGGCGGCAGCAGCAGCAGCTCTGCTCCTGAGGACGGCGGCGGCGGCGGCCCTGGCGGTGGCGGCAGCGGCGGCGGCAGCGCGGAGGAGCGGGGGACCGGCCCGGCAGCACTGAGCCCGGCAGCGCCTGCCTGCGAGCGGACGAGGCGAGAGTGAGCGGGAGCGACGGAGAGAGGCGCTGCGGCCCCCCCCCTCACCTCAGCCTCCGCCAGCGAGCCCGGCTGACTGAAGGACTGCCTGCCTGACCGACCGGCTCTGCCCGCGGCGCTGCTGCAGCCCCTGGGGAGACGCTGCCGCCTCGGCCCCCAGCTTCTCTCCGTTCCTCGCCTCCCCCTGGGGGCACCGGGGTCCCTGCCCCACGACGAGGGGCTCTGCTGCTGCAGTCTCCTGCCGCCCGGATCCCTGCGGAGGAGACGGAGCGAGCCCGCGGGATCTCCCTCCTGCTGCCCGCCGCTCCCCTGTGCGAGCGAGGCAGACAAACTGCTGGGCTTCCCCGCTCCCCCCCCGGCGCGTCCCCTCAACCCTCCCTCCCTGAAAGACTTTGCTGGATCCTCCTCCCCGGATCCCCTCCCCGCGCCCGCTCCTTCCTGCCAGAGCGGCTGCGGAATCCTCCTCCCGCCCAGGGGCTGGTGGCTCGCTTCGGGCTCCCCGCCATAGGAGCGCGGATCCTCCTCCCCGAGAGACTGCCGCGGGCCCTGCGCCCCACGACCGACCCCGAGCCAGACCCGGCGGGACGCCCCTGCCCCGAGCCTATGTGAGACTCCGGATCCCCCGTGGCTCCGTGCTGGGATTTTTTAGTTTCTTTTTTTTCCTTTTTTTTTTTTCTTCTTTGAGGGGAGATCCATCTTAAAACTCTCTTCTGGATCCCGGTTTCTCTTTTTAATTTGCACTTTTGAAACCCCCTCAGATGCTTCTCCATGTGGACTGAGAACCCATCACGACACACACACGAGAACTCACCCCGATCAACTCCAGATCCTGGCTTTCGTGGGTTTTGCTGCAACACATAAAAACAAACTTGTATTTAAGACACACTCGTGCAAAAATTTAGCTGGGGACTTGAACGTGTATTTTGGTCTTGGTTTCTTGGTCTTATTTTTATTTTTCCTTTTTTTGCTTCACTGGAAATCAAAAGCTTGATTTGGAATTGGACCTGCTTTTGCTGCACTTCTTCTCTGGGCTGGATAACACTGAAGCTCTTTGCTTTTCTACTTGGATAGCGTTTTCCTGTTGATCTGTTTTTTTTTTTTTTCCTTGTGTGTGGCAAATTTTTAGATTTTTTTTTTTTTGAGGGGGGTTAAACGACAGCAACAAAAAAAACTTAATTTTTTTTTTTTTTGGCCGTGTGAGATTTTTTCGTATTCAGATTCGTGAAATTACGGGTACACTTACAAAAACAAAACTTAAAGCATTAGAATAAGGAAGGAACACGTCAGAAAGACCCCTACACGGTAGACAAAATACTTGTTTCCTTACAGCAAGACTGAATCGAAAGCTGCCAAAGAGCCCCATAAAGAAAGACTAAAAGGTAAGAAGGGGGAATAGGTTTTCTTTAATCTGGGCATGGTAGAAGTCAGCAGTGGAAGGGATCTGTTAAGGCAGCGTTTACCTCTTCCTTCCCAAGTCTAACCCAGATTATTATTACTGTTTTTTGCTGTTGGCGAAATGGGTAGCACCCCCAAAACATTTAATAAATCTATTGACTAATCCTTTTTCTTTAAACAACTTGCAGAAATAAGTTTTTCCCATGCTAGAATGAATTCAGTATTTTTTTTATGTACCTTTTCCCAGTTCAAACAGCTGCTGTGTGCAGAACAGCCAAGTGCCATTCCTGAGGCTGTGGTGCGCCTTGGACAGTAAGACAGCTTCTCTTACAGACATGAGAGCGTGCACTTGCTTTGTAACTTAACGTGCCTGGAAATCACCCTGGTGGGAAAGATCCCAAGTCTGGAAAGTGGGAGGTTGTGGGTATGGTCAGCAGCGATGTGCTGGCCCAGCAGCTGAGGCTCCAGCCGTGGCCTTCGTGGCTGCTTTCTGGTGCAGGTTAACCACCTCCGCATCCATTCTTTTTCCCCCTCTCTCTTTCCCCTTGTAATGAGACTGTGAAGATCTACAGGAATTTTCTCCTGACCATTCAGAGGTCTTCGTCTAAACCTGAACTAGCCAGTGGGGGAGAGAGCATTAAGTGATTTGTGCTTTTAACTGGGAAGAAACTGGGGAGGGCTGAGCTGTTAACCTGAGAAATGTGGCAGCGCGGCAAGTTTATTAATTGTTTGGCTCTTCTTTGTTTGTATCACAAGTTTCTGTCAAAGGTTAATCTTATTAATACGTAATTAGTTGACGGTCCAATTACGGGATTTACCGAACTCGGTTGGTTTTTATTTCCCTCTTTTTCCATCCAATCCAGTCCTACTAGTCTTACTTTGTGGCTACCTTAGTTTCTGCTACAACTCGAGCGTTATCTGGGGGAAGACATTTATTGAGTTAATGTAGCAGTTTAAATTTAGAAATAATCTGTAGTACGTCATACCCATAGCAGCTCCATACAGCTACATACGAGAGTGCAGAGATGGATCTGATGAATTTAGGCTGATTTATAGACTGCAGTTGGCTCTAGACGTGAGGCCAGTGAAGGTAATAAGAACCCCACTAAACCCCGGTGTTGGGGGGCTGCTGCTGGGGCGGGGGGTGTTGCAGTGCTCGTTAGAGCTGAGGACAATGCCAGTGCAGAGCAGCAGGAGAACATCTGCACTGCTCCTGGGCAAGCCGTGCCTTTAGAATCTTGCCCTAATTACATACAGTGGGCAGGGTTTTTGCGTTCACCGACGCCTGAAAATAAAAATGCAGTTTCCGATCGGATATTACTTTTGTTTATCGAAAGGAACACACCAGTTCTCCCTGCTTCCCCCCGTGTTTCCCAAGGAAGTAGTAGGAGACTTGCAGTGGGTGCAGCCTGTGCTTAGCAAATCACACAGTGCTCCGTAATTGCGGTTCCTCAAATTCAGAAAGCCCTCGGATATCCAATGGGATTTGTGAACCCAAAATGGTGTGTGCTGGGCAGCCTGCCCCCCGGATGCGATGGTGTTTATGCTCCGGCTTCTGGGGTTATTTCCACAACGTTAAAGTATCAAGGTCAGACTTTGTATACAACTAGTAGGGAAAAACTGCTTTAACCGGTGGGAGGCTTGTTCTTTAATTTGTGGGACTAATGATGTATTTGGGGGTGAGATCACGGAGGCTGCGTTATGCACGGGTGTTGGGTGCTGTGACTGTTATGCCTGTAACTACAAGAAAACGACAATAAATCAATGTCAACTTTTTTTGGTAGGCATGACTGTTTAAGGAGACTAACAATAGGGAAATAATGCCTTGTGTCGCTTTGACCTTATCTTCAGAGGAGAAAGATCTGTTCTGACTCGAAGTTACCTGGCTGGCACACAGCCTGTATGATAAGATGGGCTCAGCACTGGCTGAGTGGGTGCTGCCACCTTGAAAACTGCTGGATCCTGGAGCAGTTCAGGGCTTCCTTCAGGGCAAGAGTGATGCAGATTAATAGGGGATGTATTTTAGGCAATATTCTGTGCTTTTGACCAAGCATTTCTCGTAATGAATAAACCAAGGCAGCCAAACATCTTTATTGAGGGCTCTGCTGGGTCGCGGTGTAATAGATGATACGTATTTTAGCGTTTCTGTTCTCGCTGTGGATTCTCATACTGACAGATACAAATATCGAAATGCATCAGGCTAAAAGCTGACTTGAACCTGGTGGTGAATGGTACAAAGTCCATTTACGTGTGCAGTTTACATCTGTTGCAGTACACGGGTTATTTTGCAGTGAGGCTGTCGTTGGTGTGAGGTGTCCCACTTGCTGGCCCTGTACTTGTGGGGAGCCTGTGGCTGTGCCATTGCTGTGCTGGCACAAAGTGTAGCCGAGTTTACTCTGGGATACTGCCCTTGGGTCTTGATGTAAAGAACCATTTGGTAACTTCAGAGTTCACCCTTTTGACCTGGCATCTTTGCATTTTTCCAAATCTGATCACCTGTGCCTGGATGAAGCTTATCTATCTTACCTGCTGTTGCAAAGCCTGCTGGAGCTTGCTGGAATGAGTGAAAAATCAGCTCTTTGGCTTAATTTCTTTTCCGGGGTTTATATTTCCTGTTAAATATCTACGCTTTTGTTGACTTTTGTGATCTTTAGCTGATGTTTAAGGGAAAGAAGGCTTAGGGTGTTTTTTGGGGGGTTGTTTTTTTGTTTTTGTTTTTTTTTTTTTTAAGAAGCTTTTTCAGACTTGGGAAAACAATAGAATGAAATTTCCTGAATATGAGAAATAGCATAATTGGACATAAGAGTGCCTTTAACCTGAAGATTCTTGGTTCAAATTCTCAAAGCTCCCAATTTCCATACTTCACTTAGTTGGAGTAACAATAAAGGGGTAAATTTAAAGGTTCTGTCAAGCAGAGGCTGTTAGTCTCTTTGCGTTTTGAAGAAAACTTGCTGAATTGAAACCTTATAGACAGTACAGCTTTAAATTAGTCTAGAAATAAACCCTGTTGTTTTTCTGGCTTTCTTTCAGAAAGGCCAGGGAATTTTATTCATGCAAGGGGTTTGCAGCCTGCTGTTAACTCAGAGTGCCCCACACTTTTACAGTCCATCCAGTACGACATAGACAACTTTGCTCCTTCGTGTTGAGTATTAAAAGCCCAATGGCAGCGTTTACTTTCAGTTTTAGCTGCGCAGCCTTAACCAGGCCTGGGGTATGTGGGAACGGGTAATACGTTAACTTAGCAGCTGGCCTTGCCGAGATAAACACGCGCCTTCCCCAGTGCTGTCATCTGGCCCCCTTCCAAACCAAGCTGGAGGAGGAGGAGGTCGGGGTGGAGCCATCCGTTGCTTCAGAAAAGAGAGGCTTTCATTTGGAAAGAATTGCTAGATAGCGCTGAAATGCACATTTAAAAATAAACTGGCCAAACCTTAAGTAAACAAAATAATCTCTGTTGATGACTTGCAGCTCAGTGCCTGTTCCTTCGCTGCGTTTCTTTGAAGGTGCAGCTGAAATGTGGCATGCAGATTGCTGCTTTGTAAAAAAATCACTGCTTTCTGTAAGACTTTGAACATGAGAAGTGCTGAAAAATTTATCATCTTTGGTTACAGTAGAGATGTGCAGCACAAACGTGCTATTGTTTTAATTGTTTAAAATTCAGATTACAAGATAATACCATTAGAAGGTTTCCCTTTGGCCTAGTAGCTGCAGGTAGGAGCCTGTCGATCCCTTAGTATTAAAGATGAATGATAAGGAAACCTCTTAAATGCCTGTGACGAGGCAGTCTAGCCAATTTAGGATCAGCTGATGCCTTCTAGTGATAATGTCTTGAGGTTTTCAGCTGTATTATGAAGATATCAGCCAGGGCAAATAGTATTTAGAAGAGCAGTATATGTTATTGAATGGGGAGATGATCTAGAAGTGACAGTAAATTGCATTACTAAGTGATCTATGTTCTGTGCACAGTCTCTTCACCAGTAAATGCTAGTGGTAAAATGAAACATGATTATTCTTAATGTATGAAAGCAGAGGAATCAAAGTATTATTTGATCTTCCTTAGGAATCTGAGCTATTGATGAAAATTGTCTACCAAAAGCACAGCTTAGTTTTACATCTTAATTACCAGATGCACTTCTGCTTATTTTATCATTACTTAAACATGATTAACTTTATTTTGATTCCCATACACAGTTATAGGTGTTTTCTGAAGCTATTTGTGCAGCTTCCTACCTTGTTAATGTTTTAAAATCTGCTGCAGTAAAGAAAAATGTCTGAATTAGATCATCACAACAAACTGTTCTTGCACAGAATAGCTACAGTGCTCTTTAAGCCTGTACCAAAGATTGTCTCACTTGCAGAAAATGCTGAAGTACTTTAAAATATGCATCTGATTCTTTGTCTTTTTAAGCAGTGTCACTTCTCCCGATAAAAAGGCTGTTTTCACTGAAGATATCTGTAAAATAACCAGCTGTTCTCAAGTCTCATGGTTCAGGGTACTAAGCGTCAAAATGTGAGTTAGTTTTGGTCTTAGCCCTGGGTGTGCATCACCACTGTAATTTTTCAGTGTTGAGGTTTATAATGTAGTTGGAATTCAATGTTAAAACATTAGAAGCTTTGATGGTAGTGAGGTCTGCTTTCTGGAGCTCTTCCCCGTGGGTTTCCAGCCAAGGATGGCTTGCAAGTGAGAACAGTTATCTGTGCTGCAGCAGTGATGTTTTATGGCTGGGTGCCCAGATTGTCTAGCTCTGCACTCAGCTTTATAGTTTGCCTTTGAGGGCTATGGAGGTGGAAGTCATTTGTAATAAACAGCTATCTGCAGCTTGCTTTTTCACTGTTTTGAAATGTACAGCCATTTAAAAATGGCAAACTATATGCACATTTACTTAGATTTCAATCAGGAAAGGCTGTTTTAGAAGCTCTCTTATGAGAAATGTTAACAATTGCTTATTGCTTTGGATTAAAAATAGCTAATAGTTATCCCTTGGCTTTTGGGCTTTTATAGCAGGAAGCTCTGGATTGATGGAGATGGAGATTTTTTTTTTTATGTTTTTTATTTTTAATTTTTTTTTTTTTATTTCCATTGGCATCCTGTGTGGTAACGAAGCCCCAGAGAAAAATGTGTTTATAGGTCTCAAAATAGTTATCGTTCAACTACCAGCTATAGGCTTATTTAGGAAAGATAACACCCACCCCCCTGGGTGGTGGAAGAAAACCACTCCCGGGGCTGTGAAGTGCTCAGTGTGGCCCGTGGGGGTTTTGTGGGGGTGAATCCATACTTTTTTTTTATCCTTCCCACCTCCAAGCCCTCTCCATTCTCGTTAATGGGGTCTCCCCATGTTTTCCTGTTATGACTTTCTGAAAGGATAGTTGGTAGTGCCTTTGTTATGATCGTGGTCAAGATCTGTCTCCTAGAATGCCTTATCTGTTTTTTCTTAAATGTGCTGTTTTCCTTCCTATTCCTTCCCCCCCCCCCCTTCTATGTGCTCTCTGCTTGAAGTTTCCAGTTTTCTTTCTCTCTTGCGCTGTGTTGCAAGGCTTCCTGATGAGAAGTGGAAGAGCTTTTTGTTTTGTTTGAGGGCTACAGAGCACTCACAGTGGCTTGGATACCAGTCTGGGTGGTCAGTGTGTACACATATCGATTGTTAGTTCAAGCTGGCTTCTGCCAAGTCTATTTTAAGCTCAGCCAGATATCTGTTGTGTCAGTCTGCTTCCCAGTGCTGCTCTGGACTCTCAGGTCTTCTAGTTCTTCATAATTCCAAACCCTTTTCATGACTGATGGTAAAACATCATGGGTTCTGACAATGGAGATGCTTGTTTATAAACAGTAGCTGGTTACTAGTAAACAAGAGAACATCAGCGAGTGCTTGAACACAAACTATCTAGAAAGAGACAGCAGTTCAGTGACTGTGCAAACACAAATTCAGCTGTACAGATGCATGATATACTGACTGCCATTTTACTGGATTGTCTTACAGGGTCATTAATAGAAGACCACAGAAGGTGGTCTTTGGCATTGCTTGTAATATTTTTGCTTGAACTCTATGTACATTGTACCCTTGAAGGTACTTCATGTGAAATAGGAAGTTAAAAACTTTACTAGCACTGCAGGCACAGCCTAATGGCCTGTGTGTAAATCAAGTTAAGGCTTTACACGGTGTATTACCAAAGCCAGTCTGGAGTAGGGTTCTTCACTAACATTCTTTTCTATCTGTAGGTCTCAATTTCATCTTCTCTCAATGTT
The DNA here is from genome assembly GCF_033783945.1 of Neopsephotus bourkii. NCBI lineage: Eukaryota > Metazoa > Chordata > Aves > Psittaciformes > Psittacidae > Neopsephotus > Neopsephotus bourkii. Next base: position 9,136,005 of record NW_026902223.1, read on the forward strand.
TTTAATCAATTGCACAAGCTTACTTAACACAGGAGAATTGCTTCCAATGGTTGTCTGGATTTTTCTCAGATTTTCAGCCTGGAAATGGATGCTCCACTTGCAAGTTTGCCACTTACTCTCTGGCCGTATAACAAAAGATGTTACATCTCTGCAAATTTAATCATTCCTCTCTCTTTATAGTATTGTGGCATTAATGCTGTAAGCACACAGTATTGTACCACCTTCTTGTTTTGTGCTGCTGCAAAATACTGCTGTTAGTTAAATATAATCTATTGGTGTAAGAGTGCTGATCACATGTTTTTATAATACAACTCTTAATTTTCCTGCTTGTGAAACTACAGAGTTTCTCTTTGCATAACATTAGCTGATGTATACCACGAAGAGGTATATATTTATCTTTTTAAGCGTTTCAAAAATTAATATTGAAAATGCATCATGTAAGGAAGGAAAAAAGCCTGGTGGTAACAATCTAAATGCTATTCAGTATTTTCTAGTACGAGCGTCATAATACAGAGCTGTCTAATCCAGATGTGGAGCTAAATTTGGTCTGTCACAGTAATAGAATTGCTGCTATTGAGGAGGAGAGTCTGTATCCATAGTACTGGTTGAGGTGAAAGATGTTATATAGGAATTACTGGGCTTGGTGAATGTGTCATTTTTTACTGTTTCTGTTCTTCTAATGAAACTCTTACAAGTCCTTCACTTTTAAAAAGAACAATCCAAGTTAAGGAAGTCTCAGAGGGCACCAGCAGTACATGATGTAGCGATGTCAGTCTCTGTACTGGGATACCACACGTAATGTGTGATGTTTGAATAAAGCAATAATTGTGTTACTGGATGGATGTTCACATATTGGCTTGCTTAAAAGAGGCCCTCAACTTTTTTTCTTGCGTTTGTGAAGATGAGATGGTCTTCACAAATTTCTAGGTCAAACACTGCAGCGACCACAACTCTCCCTTCACTCCCCCTTGTGCTTTTGAAGCAAATAACCCAAACTGATGGATATCATCTGTTTTAGCTGGATGATGCTGAAACACTCTCGATAGTGCAGCTGCACTGAAATTGTGGCTCCGTCCCCCCAGCCCAGTCCATCTACCAGCATCCAGACAAGCAAGCACTGGTCTTTCTGGAATTCTGTCTGCATCTTACTGATCACATAACAGACTTGGAGGCATTTTGGATATATTTCTGAGAATATTTGCTCCCCTGGGTGTTTCATGGACTAACTGAAGGCATAAAATAGTTATTACTAAGATCATAATTGACCATAAATTGATTTCCAAAGTGGTATTTACTGCAACTGGTTTTCCTGTCTCGGAAGATCATTTATGGCTATTTCCATTCCCCATCTCTCCCCCCACCCTGTCTCTCTTCTCCCCATGAAGATGCTGTTCATTTGCTAAGTTGAGAACTGGATGATGGCCCATTCTGATGGGGGCTCTGTTCTAATTTATTATTGGCAGGAATTGGCATCCAGATGCTTTTACTGTTGAAAATGAAGTGGAGGAACAGAGGACTTTGAAACTTGATTAACTTGATGGAGATCAGGATTATATTTTCAGCAATGCAGAGTTCTTTTAGACTCTGGGAAATTTGTGGAGGGAAAAGTTCTAGTTTGGACCTTGCTGTTTCCTTCATCTTGGATGATAGAATGGCTTTTTCTGAACTTTGGGGATTCCATTGCAAGCCTAGTGATAGGTACAAAGTAATGTAGAGGTTCTTACTTCACTTGAGGTGCATTGCTATATTGATTTTTCAAAACAGCATTGCAGCTGAAGACACACTAAATGGCTTCAAAAAGTATTTAAGTTGAACGATGGTGGGCAGCATTTTGGTTTTTGTAGTTAAGCACTAAGAAAATATAAAAAGTGTTTAGAACAATGAAGTAGTATTTCTTCATTTGTGTTTAAACTTTAACATATTCACAGTGCACAACTTTTAGTACAGTTTAATAGTATGTTTTGTCTTCCTTGACTCGGATCAAATCTGGTGTTAACCTCCTGCAGAGAATTCCAGGACCCCTGACATTTTATTGTGACTCTTGATTAGCTCACCAGGGTTCCTGCTAAGAATTCTTCTTTCATTCATTTGATAAATTGAATTCCCTATTCACAGTGCCTTTAAATAGAATGGTATTTGGAAAACTTGAAGACAACAACTTGAATGTTCAATGAGCTCACCAAGCAAATGTAAAAATGCAGGAGGAGGAAATTACGGGTTTGTGTATTCTGAAGTCTTTTAGAAGAATAAATGTTTTACAAGAACAGAAGTCTCCATCTTCGTATTACCCTTAAATTTATCTCCCTTCTGATTTCTACAACAAGGAGTTCTGTTGATACCTGTTTTCCCTTTTTCATCTTACCTTGTTATGTCAGGAGCTGTGCATCCACCTAAGTCAAGTCTGTGCCTGGGAGCAAGGATAATCAGGTGGTTTACACCCATAGTGTGGAACATCAGCTCCCCACTACAGCCTGTGTGCAGTATGGAGAGCATCTTGTTCTTTACACCCAGTGTACCCTAGACTAGCTTACGCACACCTTGTATAGCTGCCTTTTACACCATTTATGTTCTTTCACTGTGTACCCCTTTCCTGTTGCTGCTAGCAGGGCTTGTGCTGTGAAGTATGTTCTGGGCTCTACAGTATGAAGGAATAATGTCATTATTTTTCTAATTCTAAATATTGAGACACATCCTCCCTATGAGAGCACTGTCCTTTTACTCCCCAATCCAGGTCTCTCTCCATGAGTCTCCTGGAGCTGAGGTCTGCAGCAGTGTCCCACACCTCCCCTGGTGCATTCTGAGTGACACCCAGGGATCTCTCCAAGGAGATGGCAGAGGCCCCTTCCCTGTATGGAATACCTTAGTGAGAGTAAGGGAAATGCAGGTGCATTTTTCTACTGTGCCCGTGGCAGGAGCTCTACTTAAACAAGAATTGTTTCCTCCACGCCTCACCCTCAAGGGCCCTTTTAATCCCACTGGAGCCACTGCTGTAAACTACTGCCTTTTGTTGATGGTGCATTGGCACCACCCTTTTCCCCAAAAGAAATATCGTAAACCTCAGCTTCATAAGCATATTTGTCTTCAGCACACATGCTGTTGCCTACATTTCTTGATCCTGTAGATTGTGTCTTCTACCTTGACATATGTTACAGTACCAGCCTGACTTTCAGCTCCTGCAGTGAGTTGAATGTATTTTCACCTGCTGGTAGCAAAGGGAGTGAGCTCAGAAAAAGCTGAGTACTGGTATGTGACTATGATGGAAGAGGGGGAAAAAAGGAGTAGGGTGTTGGAAATCCCTGTGGGTGAAATGGTACATGATTTCAGTTATGCAAGCTTGGCTTTTTTGTGTGGTTTTGGTTTTGTTTAACAAAGAAGCATGAAGGTTTAGTGGTGTTTGCCTGAAGGGTGTGAGGGTGTGCCACACAGCAGCAGTGTACCTATTGTCTGTTGCATTGTTCATCCTGTCCTGTTGCTGTGGGGCAGGTGACCTGCTGACCATCTCCTTCAGGCTCCTCTATCCCGGGAAGTGCTCAGCTGTGCTGTGTGGAAAAACATCCTGTGGAGCTATGGCTCCTGTTCCTATTTCCTGGCCCCCTCCTTTGCAGTATCTCTGTGCAGTGCCCCAGGAAGCAGTGCTCCTCTGCCATGTTCTTCAAGTCCAGCTAAATAGTTTGAGCCAGAAACTTGTCTGTAGGTTGCTTCTGTTTCTAGGTCGGTTCACCAGTGATACTTGGTTGAACGGTTTCACTGGGTGCTGAGGCGCTGGCACAGGGTGCCCAGAGAAGCTGTGGCTGCCCCATCCCTGGCAGTGTTCAAGGCCAGGTTGGACACAGGGGCTTGGAGCAAGCTGCTCTGGTGGGAGGTGGCCCTGCCTGTGGCAGGAGATTGGAACTGGATGAGCTTTAAAGGTCCCTTGCAGCCCAAACCAGTCTGATTGTATGTTTCTGCAGTTCATCAGCATTGGGCTTTGCATCTGTTCGCACAGGGCTCTTGTCTTCTGAAGTATTTACAGAAACCAAAATAGCAAACATAGTATCTGGAGAGAGACCAACATGCTGCACTCTTGCTTAGGTCCTGGATTCTGAAGCTGTTTTCCTTTGTGTATTATGTCCCAGGAAGACTGGGGATGAGCTCTGGACCAGATGCTAGATCAGCTGCTGGTAAATTTCATCAGGCCTGGGAGGGAGGCACTGCTGTGAAAGTAAACCCAGTTATCTGAACTGTGTATGGTGTGCAGCTTAAATTTCCCAGAGAGGAGTAGGTCTATGTTTGCTGAGGGAGGAGAGATGCTGTTCATAGCATGTTTCTTGCTGTTTCTAGTCTGCTTTGAGTGGTGGATATAATGCAAGCTGTGGGTTTGGGGGCTGTTTCTTTTCCTTGGTCCTTGCATAGCATGAGCAGTGGATGTTTTGTGGGGGTGTTGTCAGCAGACTGAGGGAGCAAATTCTGATACAGTTCATGCCTGAAATGTTTACAATGGTGAGGTTTTGTGGCCATGGTCTAGAACATTACACATTTCCCTACTAACTACTTAATTTGTTCCAGAGTGGAGTTTGTATATGCATTAATAAGACTGTGCTATGGAGAGCAGCACTTTCACAGGAGAGGTGGTATACCTGTGTGACAGCAGCTTCATTCCCTGTAGTACCACCTACACTAGTGTGTTTAGATTGGGAGTTTCATGTTTAAGGAAACCTTCTGATTGCTCTTGTTGGCAGGGCTTTGCTATCTCAGTGTGGTCTTGCAGTGCAAATATTGGTTTCCTTTTAAATAGAACTTCCTGTGTGATTTGCTCCAAGGTTGCAGTTAATGCTTTCCTGCTGCAGGTGAGCATTTCGTGCATGGGAGCAGACTGGGCCTCTTCTCAATTAATAAAGTCACTTGTAATGGTGATCATGTGGCTCCGAAGTCCTGTGCACATACAGTTTTGCTCTGCAAATCCACTCCTGTTGGTCTGCACTACTTACTAATGAAGGTGTAACACACATCTCCTGAAACATTCACATTTGCACATTAGTATGGTCTTGCTCTTTGGTAATGATCCAGGAGAATCTCAACAAAAGGAAGTCTGTAGATGGAAAACAAAACCCCCAAACCCTACACGATTCACTGGAACTCAGGCAGTGCTCAGATATGGTCTCACCAAACTTCTGATGCTTCACCACCTACAGTTGATCTGCATCCTTAGTTTACAGAGGCTTTTTCTTTGGGGCTTTTTCCTGCTTGTCATGACTGGTAATCAACTAGTAGGAGCTAAAACCAGGTCACCATGCTTTTAAAAAATGTCCTGAATGATAATAACTACCTAGTCTGCTTTATTTTTGTTCTAATTTAATTCACTTCAGTGGTTGTTTACCTTGTGTGTATGTGAAATAAGGTCACAACAAGTCAACACTGAGCTTCCAGTTAGAGCCTGGGTCCTGCAGAACAACAGCAGCTGCCACTTTTCTTGAGGTCCTGCCAGTATTTTATTACTCTTCAACCAGTAACCCAGCAGGACATGTTAGAAACACCATGTACTGCTGCTGGAGATGCAGCCTTGAGACAAGGTGTGTAACGCAGATGCTCTTTTTAATTCTGATCATGGGATTTCTATTCTACAGATTGGAAGAGCAGGATTATTAATTCAGTCTCTTGGGCAACTTGAAATCACCCTGTAATTTCAGTCAGATGCTTTACTTGAATGTTGCTTTTCACACCTTGGTCTCCCCTAATGCTGTAGTGTTCTTGGGTGTCTTTAAACAGCAGCTTCATCCTGCTCCTGCACAAATTACAGTTCTGAATGAAGTTGCCTGTGCATGTCTTGCACCTCAGTCAAGCGTGCTGAGGTTTAAAGAAAGCCTGGAAGGGAGTACAGAGGGATCAAGTCTAATCCCTTGCAATTACAGGCTGAGGTGGAGAAGGGTCCACAGAGCATCATAGGCCTGAAGGTATCTACCAGTACTCTGTAACAAATCAAATAAATGCAAACACACAAAGAAGACATGCAGCCAAAACTATATTGTACAGTAAGAGGAAACAGGAGAGCATTAGTGCTCTGCTTCCATGCAGGAACTTATGTGGAATTTCTAAGAGACCTCAGAAATCAGACTGCTGGGCCTGCTAGGAGATGAGGTTTGTCTTAAATGCTTCAAGGTAAGTTGACCAGATAGTGGGAGCATCAAAGAAATAGGCTCACAGTTGTTAGCAGTGGGAGATACTATGATGTTTCAGAGGAAGGGAAGGAATCCCCTGGCAAGGCAAATAATGTATTAATGAGTGACAAGTGCAGGACAGAGCACAGTTTGACAGCGAGGAACTCCAACACAAGATATTAATAAATTATAAATTGAGGTAAGCTCCATTTGATTCCCTGTAGGAACAGATTGTGCACCCAGACCTGCAGATTACTGGGTTTAGTTTCAAGCTGATTGATCACACCTATACATACAACTTACCCATATACTTATCCTGTCCACAGTGGTGTGACTGAGGGCTTTTCCCCCATTAATTCCCTCGGAAGGGTATTACAGGATTTTACATTATGAATGAGTAGAGGCCTCCTGTTCCCAGTCTAATGATGTCTGTCAAGGAGTTGATGTGGTCTTGTATCAGTATTACTTAATAAAAAGCTTTCCTTTCTTTAGTTTTTTCCTCTTCTCTCCTCCAAATGTGTATTTATAAAGATTGGGTATGCCTTTAATGTGTGGGGTGGTTTGGTTTGGGTGGTTTTTAAATGCTCAGTGTGGAAGATTATCTTTTTATGCCTAATCCAAATCTTCTTTGTACAATTTAAATTCAGTGCTACTTAGCACAGTTAAAGTAGAAAGATTTTACTCCATTCTTCTCTTATCTCTGTCTTTAACACCTACTTGAATGAAGGGGTTGCAGTCTCTTTAGATTTAAATTTTTGCCAAGGGCCCTGCCTTTCTGATCCCTGATCCTTCTTGTTGCTGTTTTCTGGTCTCTCTTCAGTTGCTGTTTCTCTGTTACTGTACACACAGTCCCAAACTGGACAACAGCAGCTGATGAATCTGACCATATGTGATGTTGTTGCTTTGCCTTTGGATTGAAAGCTGATGAAGCATCTCATTTTTATCTCCCCAAAGCTGGTGTTTAGCCAGTTCTCTATACTGTATTCATACATATGATTATGAAGCCAGGAAAGTGCTTAGTAAGAATGTTGGACATGTGGCATACTGCAACAAAAATCCATTGGTTCTCTGCCTTGTTGGAAGGGGAGGTGCTGAGGTGACATCTTTTGTGGGTATTTTACTGTAGTTTTGCTTAGCTTGTATTCCCTACCTTGTTCTTGGTAAAAAAAACCCAACAAAAATGCCCATATTCTTATTAACAAAACTTTACATTTTGCCTCAAAAGTCAGTCAGTTGCTTCTGTTATTTCCCATTAGTCCTTACAAAAACTACCTGGAACTATGGTATAGGGAAAAAAAATCAAGCTTTGTTCTCCTCACAGATTTTGTGTGGAGATTCAGCTGTGACTGGCGTTTTTGCCCCTTCTCTTTTTAAGTTACATGCACAGTCTTAGCCATTTTCTAGTCTTCCAGAGTGCCATCCATCTTCTGCTGATTCTTTAAGGTAATCTGGGATGACTTCGACACAGTTGGTCTTATGGTAAATTATACCAGGACCAGCCAACAGAGAAACACCAGATTTATCTCCGGGGCCTTTTTAAGCTGTTCTTATTTTTGCTGGCCTGGTTTCTTGTTGGGAGTAGTAGCAAAATATTTAGTTCCATCTCCTTTTTTTCCTTGCCAGCTTGTGGAATTTCTCCTGACAAGTTTGATCATTCCTTCTTCTCAAATTTGGGGAAAGAAGGACTTAGAAGCACATCTTGAGATTCTTGCTTGCAATTGTATCCAGCCCTTTTGGGTGAGGAAACCAGAATGACAAATGTCAGAGATCCTGGAGCGGGTTGGTTGGTTGGTGGCTCCTTGCTGTCCTGCTGCCAGTGTGGGGTGAAGCCTCCCTACACGGGGAAGAGCACTCTGAAATCCCTCTGTGAAGCTGTCATCATCTGCAGGCTCAGCACCAGTTCAGATGGTTGTTGGCCATCTGTTCTCAGCTGACCTCTTTAGGGAAGGCTAAAGCAGAAAGAGCAGCACTATCGCTTTACCCCTCACAGGGTCATCTGTCAATAGTCCTGCTTTCCTACCAAGTATCAAAGCTAATGCTTCCCTTTGCTCATTAATGAAGCACTAAAAGGTTGATTTATTGTTACTTTTTATGTGCGCAATGCTAATACATTGCTGGCCTTCCTCATTTTCATCCCCATGTGTTTGTGCTGTTTTTTTTTCATATTCTTTCTTACTTGAGCTAGTTTTACGTGCTTCTTTTCTCTTTTGAGGCGATTGAAGAGCTTGTGATTGCAGACCAGCTTGACTCTTCATGATTAATGACTGAGCCTCTATCAAGGGAAAAAAAGCTGCACTTTTAAAGTCACACCAGCTCATTGCCTTTACCAGTATTTACCCAGAAAGGCCACAGGGAGCTGGGCTGGATAAAGATGAAGCAGGAAGCAAAATTAGCGTGAGGCAGGTGTAGGGTTTTAGTTTCCCTGTTCTAGTTGTCATGAAAACAGAGGCTGCTGATGATCCAGTGACCTCTCGCTTTATGTGGGATTCCTGCTTAACATTAACGTGTTGCATTGTCATTTAGATTCCTGGTGATCTTCACGACTGCCAGCTTTTCCAGCATGAAGTAGGCTGTGAATTTAAGGTGCAAGAAAGACATTCCATAATTAAGCTATGGGAGCTGTTATCTCATTGGGCTAAACCAGGCAAAGGCATCTGTAGGCCAAGGTCAGAATGCTGTTTTGAAGAGGTATTCCAGGCACTTTTCCTATGTAAATAAATATACCTTCAGTATCTTAAATCTATGCAAACAGAACTCATTAGGGCTAGATTTGGAGCTGTGTCACATGGAGGGACAAGAGAAACAGGTCTCTGTCTAGTCCTTGGCCATTGCAGGAACTACTGAACACTAAAACACTGCATGGGTAATAGATAACCTTGCATGGAATAACACAAATAGTGCCTACTTTAAGAAAATGATATTCCCAAAAGGTGTATTCCAAAATCCTGTTAGAATGTCATATGAGTGCTAATTCAGAATGCCGGCAGTGGCTTCAGATGTGAAAGCAGTCCAGTGTCTTGTATCAGCTAGAAAACTGAAGTTCTCTCTTCACCTTAAAAGGTAAAATCAGCATAGATTTGTTAATTTGATAGTTTTTGAAGGGATTATTAAGCCTTTCTACTACAGGCATTGCCAGGACACAGCTGTAGTTGTGTCAGGCTGGCTGACCGTGACCTGCATTTCATTTTGGCTTGCTTTGCTATTCAGAGAGAGCTCTTAAGCGTGGGTCCTTCAAAGCTAACCTTGGTTTAGGTTTGATTTGATAAGCTAATTGTAATCTATAAAAGGAACACTTGATGCTATAGTAGAGTTCTTTGCTCTCTGCTCATCCCCCGTGATTCTGATACATCAGATCTATATATACATGAAAAAAGCAAACTCCTACAAGTATATTCTAAGACAGTTCTGGTTTAAATCATATGAGCTTTGTATTCATAAACTTTTTTAGCATATTTCCTGTAATAAAGATTGAATTGTCACTCAGGAAGTGAGACTGCGACACATGCCTTTGACAATGTAGTCAAACTTTATGTAGCAATGTTTTTATTGTTTTCCTTTTGTTTTGCTCTTGGATGACTAATTTCTGCCTAGAAGCGACAGCGAGAGTTGCTGAGAGGCCACTTGGAGCTTTATTTCTATTTTAAGCGCATTTAAAGCACATGTGTTCAGAAGTGTCATTATGTAAATCAGGTTTGATAATGGAACTCCATTAAAAATTACAGTATCATTTTCTGAGGTAATCTGAGGTGAATTTAATCTGAGGAAAGAAAGAAAACCCCTAAACAAACCCAAACAGGTTTTCTCTAGGAGTGGCACTTCTACTTCTTATGTTGTAATTGATATGATAATAAAATACATTGTATTTTTAATGGAGCAAAATGTTTGCTCTTGTTTGATTTGGAAAATCTTCTAGCATGGTGTATTACCTGTGTAAGGGAGGGAATAACATAATGTTGCATGAAAAGCAGCAAAACAGAACCACCTTTAGAGGACAAAGAGCAGTTGATAGTGGAGTCCGTGGTACGAGATGAGAGTTTGGCAGGGATGGAAGGTGATCCCCAACACTGGACACCTTTAAGATTCAGCTGGACAGGGTGCTGGGCCATCTAGTCTGGACCATGCTTTTACTGGGAAAGGTTGGACCAGATGGTTCTTGAGGTCTCTTCAAACCTGGGATTCTGTGAGTCCATGAGAGGAACTTGTCTGTGTGTGGGAAACTTAATAAGAAAGTTGGGAATTAGCTACTTTTAATAGCTTAAAAACCCCTGCACATTAAGCAAAGTACCGATGGTGGGTTTTTGTTTTAAATACTGCACTGACTATTGAATTGGGTTTAAATGCCATTGTGGTGGCCTGGAGTTGCTGTAATGTCACAGGTTTTCTTAAGTACTAGGAATGGAAAACCAGAAAGTTCCTCCTTTCATTCACCTGCTTTAAAAACACAAAAAAAGGCTGAAACTTCCCTTGGCAATAGCATGAGAGTTTGGGAGAGTTCCCTTGAAGAGGTGGGCTTTGTAGAGTCTGATGTGACTTGGGTAGGGAGCACTGGAAATGAAGGGACTGGATGTTGTTACTTTGTAGTGACTGAAATCCTGGGGACTTCTGTTCTCCTCCGGAGTGAACGAGACTAAAGGCAGATCTGTTATGGTTTCAGCTCCGTTTCTTGTGGTAAAGTCAGTCATCACTTTCTGCAAAGTCCTAGAACAAGCCATTTAAAAGTGCAACTTCAAGTACCCTTTTCTGAAGTGTAGTGTTAAGTATGTGATGCTAATACCCACCTGCAGCTCTTCAGAGCCAATGTTTCTCACTGATTTACAGCACAGTATTTGAAAGGTGGCCCTTTGAAGTTGGCACGCAGTTGAGCAGTCATGCAGGTGATGAATTTTTGCTCATGACAGAAAGTGATATAGCATTTAAAATACAAATACCTAATGCCATTTTCCACGTCCTGACCTCCAGTTGTGCGCCAAGCACTTCCAGATGTGCCTGACCTCCAGGTGCTATTCCAGGCTTTGGGGCCTGCTGTATCTGTCAGTTCTGTAAATAGTTTGAGTGCTGTCAGGTGTCTAAAAGAAAAGAAACCCCTGTGTTCAGACCTCTGGGTTGATCAGTGCGATGTTTATTGTCTGGGGTAGCACAAGGGAAGGGAAGCTGCCTTCAGTTTGGTCTGGAGCACTGTGCAGCATCTCTGCAAGGAAGAGAGCATCTGCAGTGGCCAGACCCAGTATTCTCAAGCAAATGAAAAAAGTGAAACCTAAACCACCCATCAAGAGCCAAAATCTCAAAAAAAATTGACTACAGTGTTCCTTTTTTTTTTTTTTAATAAAAAGGGAAACTATGTAATAATGTACAAACATTTTAAAGGGAAATAATGGCACAGTTGAACGGGAAAATGTGACAGGGGAATGTTTGAAGACATGATGTGCAAAATCTGTTTCTCCTTTACATAAAGAACTCCCAGCCCCTGCAGACCTGTTCTAAGTCTGTAATTACGTAATTACCAAGATCTTCTTTACCCACTCCCAACCAAAAATAAAGGAGGACTGTGAGCTTTGGCAAGTTAAGTAATAAGAAGTTAGGCTACAAGCGATCTCGAGTAACAGGGAGACATCAAATCTAATAATAGTAATGGTCGTGGTTTTAGCCCATCAGAAATGGAGTTTTCTCAGAAGATCTGTAAGGCTGATAAATGGTCAGGACCTGAAGAGCTGTCAAGGAAGATGAAATGGTTGCAGAGAAGTCAATGAATTACGTGCATTGGTATTTATTTGAAAGGATGTTGGGGAGGGTCGTTGTTACAACCATTTATTATGGTGATGGACAAACAAAGCAAGGATGGTGAGGTTTCCTATAGATCTTCTTGATTTGGTATAACTTAGGTTAAATTTTAACCAAGATGCTACTGTAACAGTTGTGTTTTGCATTCCTGCAAATTCTTCAGATAGAATTTATAGGATGAGCACAAAATACGATTACTTGAATTCATCTGGGCTTGGGTTTACAACTTCTTGAGAACAAAACTAATGCATATGAGAAACGAATACAGGATATGTTTTATCAGAGTAAGAAGAATAGTTGGGAAGTACTGAATTCACTCATTATCTTCAAGGTATATTGTGAAATGTAGCTGTTGAGAAGCAGCAGAACTTGGATTAACCACCTGGGTTACTTCTCTGTTTTTCAGTTTGAAACTTTCTTTCCCTAGAATGTGCTACTGTTAAGTAGCACTTTCGAGTGATTGTGGAAAAAAGTTCCAAATTGATTCTTTCTGAATTTCCATTGCTTACTATTTTATTTGTCACTGGTTTTGATTTTGAAACAGCTTTTTTCAATGCGTTTATTTCAGCAGCCTTTTTTAGGCATGAGGTGGAGAAAGTCAGCAATATAAGTATGAATTATTAACCTTCCTAGGTAAACTTTTATCTTACTGAAAAGTCCTTCCCAACCTTTATTCTTATCAGGGAGAAAGAACAAGAAACACAAGAAGAGGAACATTTGATGGAAGAAAAGAAAAAGAAAAAGCAGGAAGAAAAGAAAAAGAAGGAAGGTGCTCAGAAAAAGGTTTGTTCATGTTACTTTTTTAAATTAAATATTCACTTTTATGTGTAACATAGAGACACTGACCCGGCAGCCTTGACTAATTCTGACACAGGTGGCCTGTCCTGTAGACTTTGAGTGAGGCTGGGCTCAGAAAATTCCTGCAAGAGCAGTTGTGGCAGTTTCTTAGCACTCCCCAAGCTCTTACCATCTCCTGATGTTACTGCTCCCAGCACTGTCTCACATGAGCATTCCTCTTCCATGGCAATGTAAATTCAGCTGGATTAATCTCAGCTGGTACTGAACTGGCGCAAGATTCAGAGGCCGTTGCACATTTCCTGTGGTGTGCATTCTCCTGCCACATTTTCTGGATTACACAGTTCTAATCTTAAATAGCCCTTAGGAGGTGGGCAGGAATTGATCACTGTCTTTTCCAGTATAAAAATTATTTGGCATCAACAAAGTGGGTAGATTCCAAACAGGAAAAAAAAAAGATGAGTCTTCATAAAAATGTGCACTTAATCTGTGTAGGTGAATAGTTTGTATGGATTCAGAGGGATACTGCACAAAGTCATGAAGTTAATTCTTCTGAGTGTTTAAAAGTTCATGCCTGAACTGTTTGGTTCAGGAAGCCTCTGAAGTGGCAGAAGGCTGGGTGGGTAGATGGGGCACTGCCAGACTGCTCACCAGGTTTTGTACTGTCTCTTTGGCATCAGTTTTCCTTACATTCCTAATTCCTAGAGTTAAACTCTCATTTTTCAGTCCTTCATTGAAGCTGATGCCTCATTTATGCAAGCAGTTGCTGCAGAAAGTTAGGCCTGAAGCCCTATAATTGTTAGGTATCGTTCTGAGTATAGACAAGTAGTTGATTGGTTTTGTTCTTTTCTTCTTTCAGGCTGCTGAACAAAAAACCAAAGGTAAAGTCACGTTTATTCTTTGTGAACGCTGTGATATTTCTGTAAGTTTGTTTAAAAACTGTGCTTACACTCTTTATTCTTTGTGTCATTTTAAGGGGGAGAGTGTATCTTACTAGGATAGTTTTGTTCTTGAAGTTTTGTTGGAGGAGTTGGGTATATGTTGGGAGTCACAGTGTAAGCTTTTTCTTTGCTTATCTTGCTGGGTATCGTGGAACACTTTTGACAGGAATATATGGATTAAATTCCTGTGAAACATAACACAATGTATGTCATATCTTATGTCATGTTGAGACAGATGTAGTTTTCCATTTAGTTGCTACTAGTTATTTATCTATTTCAAAATCAACTAATTGCCACCCAGAAGGGTAAATCTTTCCTCCGGCGTTCAGGATTCAGCTCAATTTAGCAAGTAAACTCAATTCACTGAACCTAAGAAAAAGCTGTTTCCACAGCTGCCTTTTTTTCCCTTCTGTGTGGATTTTCTATTTGGTAAGTGAATTAAACCGGTTTGCAGCATAGCCCAGGAAGCAGCAGAAATGCAAGACGTTTCCTCTCTGGGGCAATGAACTCTGAAGTGCCTCAAGAGAAATGTTAATGAAGCTATGGCCTTAAAAGAGGCAAGGAAAAGAGTTGAGGTGATGCCTCTCTTCTGGCTTACAGATATTTTATCTAGTCTGTCCTTTGATTCACATGGCAGCACACAAGACTCAGGGCTGTGGAGCAGTTGTGAATGAGTTATTTATTGCTGGATTATTAGGTGACAGACAGGCAAGTAGAGCTTCCCAGATTCCCAAAGACTGGGAATTAGAGCAGAGCCAAGTGTAACATATGGGGTTGACAAAACAACTTATGTTTCAAACTCTTTTTATGTGTTCATAGAGCAGAAATTAAGTATTGCTTCAGTAATACTGAATTCAGAAAGATAAAGTTGTAACTACGCAATGAAGAAACTGTAACAAGTAATTTATTGGAACTCTGTCCGTTCTAAATTTTTCTTACGTAGAAAGTGTGAAATGAGGAAGTTTGAGTCAGAATTTTGTTTCATCTGCCCTGTGAGATCTCATGTAGTTTGTAACAGTAAATTTTGCCTTCAGAAGAAACAACCCCTCAAAATCTGAAGTACATGAAGAAATTTGGAATTTAGACGCGTTAGAGCAATTTCTATCTAAATGGAATATTTGGCTCCCCAGTATTACATATTTTGTTCTCTCTGTAGGCTTGTTTTTGCGTGAAAAGGTTTCACTGTTCTATAAAGTTCATTTTCACATGTTAATACAGTGGCTCTTCATTTCTGTTGACACTGAAATACACAGTTTCTTCTGCTTTCCCCTGTGGGATGTTTCTGTTTTTGTTGTGACAGCTTTGGTTTGCATTGCTTGAAAATGGCAAGTTAATGTTTTTGAGAGTAGTATGGGAGTAACTCCAGTTTTTCAGGTAGACTTGAGAGTTTGTTTTTTGAAAGCTTGAATTTTGTTTGTCCGTTATTCTTGTATTTAAGTGTCCCGTGCTGCTGCTAGAGAATAGACTTGGGAAGAAGAAAACAGGAAATAAAGGTAGTTATGTTAAAGATTAAACAGTTCTGGCTTTTACTGTTCATCTGTCAGAAGCAATAATTCAACTTTTTGTAGTTAGACTTCATTGGAAAGAGTTGGCCTGGCCTGTAGAGAAACCAGACCTCTCCTGTTATGTGCAGTGCAGGGGACAGTGATTATTTACAGTCGTGTTGATGAACCTTCTTCTCATTTCCTTTGGCGGGTAGCTATTAGTTGCTCTGCAGGTTGGTCTGTGTGAATGTTTTATTTCTTCTTCATTATACTGTTCTCTTCCATTTACCTCGAGGAGGGATGTACAAAAGCTTATGATAGGTATCAGAAATGTCTTCAAATACAGAAATACTCAACAAGAGGAAGAAATTGGCTGAATGTTTTTCATGGAGTATTTGAAGATGACTGTAAACTTTACTGCAGTACTGCTCCAAGTATTTTATTTTTATTTTCAAGGTTGAGTGACAAATGCTACTAGAACTAAAAGGCAATGCAGGAATTATAATTGAATTTGGTAGATTTATTTCATATCTAGGCAATTCATTCTAAAGACAGGTCAACACTGTAAAACTGAGTCTACTGACCACAGCAGGCGCGTGCCAATGGACAGGATGTGCTAAAGCTTAAAACTGGGTTGGGGCTGAATATCCCTTTTGCAAAATATCCCTACTGCCAGTTTTTGGTAGGTAGGATCTTTATAAATATGACTTAATGTAGCTGCTTGTGGTAACTTAGAAAAAGACATTGCTTCTTTTTCTGTATGTGTCATTCACTTCTGCAGCTGGGTTGCTATAGCAATGGGAGATGCTTCGGGTCATACAGGAGAAAAATAAGTTATACAACTGGAGATGGGATATGGAAGGGTTTCAGCTGATGGGGGACAGTATGTTTTATTGTTCCTTGTTTGCTCTTGGCAGTATTTTTGAAGGAGAAAGCACTCTCTTGGAGTAGCTAGGAATGGACAAACAGTGGGACATGATGGTAAGAAAGCTTAGCCCTTCCAGTTGGCTTCTGTACTTGAAACCTGCCACGTGATCACGGTGTTTTTTATTTTTTTAATGACTATTAGGATTTAAATGTATTTCTGTAGCACAATGGGAAATGTGGATCTAGTGTCCTATCTAACAATTAACTCCTATGTTTTGTATGAGTTGTTACAAGTGGTTGTAAGGTGATACGGGCTGTTGCATGTTCAGTTGCTGAGGCCTCAGGAAAGAGAAACTGGTAAGGAGGAAAGAGGTTTCCTGTGGGTGTGTGTACATGGTGTGTTGTCAGTTAAATATTGCTCTGAGGCCTCAGCCGGAGCTGAATGTTTCCATTTCTGATGTGGAGCACAAAACCCTTCCAAAATAAACAGGCATTTCCACCAATAGAGGAAAGGTATGTGGCTGCTGCCGGAGGTACTGGTCCAGGGGTAGGAAGTGCTCCCTTACACAGCTCTGGCCTCTATGTAAGACAATTTAAATTATTCTTTCTGTTTAAAGAAAGATCTGTCTCTTTAAGTCTTCTCTGCATAACAGCTTCTTCAGCTGCTGATTTTTTTGTCTGCAACATTGTTTGCTAGGGTATTTTTGTTAGGCTGAATCTTTATAAATACCCTGTTGGCAACAATTCTAGGGAATGTGTGAAAGGAAAAAGGATTGAAGAGCTGATAAGGAGCTGAAATGTTTCTCAATTACTTAAAAACAAATGAAAGTAGTCTTCCTGTTCAGCTGGAGAGGAGTGCTGCAGAATGAGATGAGGTAGGAAATGAACATGGTTTTATTGCACGCTGCGCACTGTACTTCCACATTACTGTTCTTTTATGGTAATTCTTTTGAGAACAGGACGACTGAGCACAACCTATTAGTGTTTATTTTAAATGTGTAAACTCTTGCCAGTTGATACGCACTTGATAAAGAAACTTTGTGTATAAAAGCTTTTGTAATGAAAACATTGAGCTGTGGCTATCAGAGTTTTGTACTGTATGGTAAATAGTCACTAGTATGGTAAATGGCTGTTATTAATAACTACAGCGGGCTGTAAGAGCTATGCTTGTGATAAATACAGTGAGGTTGGATATTTTGCCACCTACTTTTCCTCTAGCCATCCTGCTGCTTTCCTCAAGTCGTCCTCCACACAGTGGTGATCAGTTCCTGGGCTGCTTTACCCTATCCCAGCTGAATTCTGTGCACTTTGTGTAAAATAAATTTCAGGTGCTGGTAGGAAAGAGCTTAAATGATCTGTTACTCAAACAATCCACCGTAGTAATTGGAAGGCAAAGTATCTGTCCAATTCTCCAGCATTACCTACAATGAAGGCAAGTGGTAAGTGTGTAAGCATAGAAGTAAAAAGAGTTAAGTACAGACCACTTTTAGTCTAAGATAAGAAAGATTTTGGTAAACATTTTATTAGAAACATGAGTCTGGAAAATACTGCTCTCCCTTTAGTCTAAAGCAGAGATGTCCAGTCTGCATTTATGAAATTCCTGATCATCATAGGTCTGGCTTTAGCATGTCCACTGCATGTGACTTGGGAGAGATGTGGGAGAGATGGGAAAATGGGAACTTCAGCTCACAGTTTATGGGATGAAGCAGGATGGGAGAAGTTGTAATCGGTGCAGTAATCCTGGGATTCAGCAGCCTGCCCAGCACTGGCCATCCTCCTTTAAAGTGGTACAGTGGATCCTGAGCGGAGCATCATTCCCTTCCATTTGTGGTCTGTTTCTGGAGCTTTCCCTTCCCCCAGGCTGTCTGTGCCCTGTGCCTTAGGGACTCCTCACCAAGTGATGATTTTAATACCCAGCTTGCACAGTCAGGAGGACTGCAGACTGAGAGGTTATTCTACCAGGGTAGAGGCTTGAATGCATTTAATTTTGGGGGGCATCAAAGAACAGAAAACATTTAATAATATGTGGTTGGTAAGCCATTTGTGGTGTCAGAAATGTTGGTATACTTTTTTGAGCTTCCTTTTAAAATGTGCATAGTGTTTTTAATCCTACAAGCAGTACTGTATATTTTCTGTGGAGGAACATGCTCAACTGTATTGCGAATGGGAGTTAAAATGAAAAAAGGGGGAATAAAAAGCTCTGAGATCCTGTCCCTTGCTCTGGCATGTCTGTTTGGATGACAGAAGTAGTGGCATTCCTTTCTTCAGAGCCAGGGTATTATCATTTCCAAATCAGCTGTGTAGATGGCTGCATAGTTTGAAATTGATTCCTCACTTCACCTGCCCAAATGAGCTGTTAGAATATCCTCTCCTTGTACATATTTGGATGTGAATTGCTTTCCTGTAGCTTGTGCTCAGTTCTGCTCATACAGAAATGCAGTTTTATGTGCATTCATAATGTGCTGTTTCTGCCTGTGGTGGATGTTACTGATGTTTAATGGTAGTTCCATAGAAAATGCCCCATCCCTGGCAGTGTTCAAAGCCAGGTTGGACAGGACTTGGAGCAACCTGGTCTAGTGGAAGGTGTCCCTGCTCATAGCAAGGGGCTGGAACTGGATGAGCTTCAAGGTCCCTTCCAAGCCAAACCAGCCTGGGATTCTGTGAAATAAGGAAAACTAAACTTTCTAGAGAAATGTCTCCTCAGTATTTTAAGTAGAATTATGACATATGTAACACAAGTGGTCTTCTTAAAATACATTTTGAGTTTTTCTGGTTTGTGTCATGTTATTGTAGAAGCCAGCAGAGGTTTTTACCTAAGATTAAGCGATGTATTTCAGCCTACAAGTCAGGTACAATTTACAACAGGCTTACGACCTCTGACTCATTTGAGTATTTATAGTTTATGCTTGAATATCTGCCGCTGCCATCTTGTTAGTTAAGTGCTGTGTTTGTACTGAACTGTGGAATGTTGTAGTCACAAAATGTGCCATAAATCATCATTGCAGAAGGAGGGGGGGCACTGTAATAACTGTTTCAATTAGGTCTTAATATGCAGTCGTTTGGTAACCTAATGATAACCTAATGTCATATGTTAAGGTTTTATAACACAAATGTTTTCTTTCTGATAACTCTTATCATGGTGTTGTTTTGCTATTACAAGTATCTTTAAACAAACATGGATTTGCTCTTATAACAGAGATACCACTTCTCTAACAGAGAAGTAATTATGATTTTACAGTCTGCAAAGAATAGAGCATGAAGGTAATTCACAGAGTCATAGTACTGGGTGAAAAGGGGGAGAAAATACAGATGAGGGCAGACGGGGAGAAATTCGCATATTCAAGGAGACAAAGCAAGAAGAATAAGTCCAGGAGGCTTGGAGTTAACTAGTACGGGGCAAACTTTGGTTTCCTGCTTGCTGTTCCGGGTGGGTTGGCTGTGACAAGCCATCTTGAGTTTTTGGTGGCTGTAGTTCAGTGTTACTTAACACACTTTCTGCTCTCACCAATGTTAGCAACATTACGAGTATCTTAAAAGGTAGTTCAAATCAACTTTGCAATTATGAAGTGAAGGAGAAAAAAGTAACAAGTGCGTGGATAGTTTTTACTAAACTGCAAATTGTGTTTGGCTATGTGAGCATTTTCTCTGTTGGTCTTTCTGGTTTGTTTGTCAAAGGTGTCCAACTAGAGGTTAATGGTGGCATTGAGTATTGGTGACTTTTTGCAGGAGAGAGTGCTTGTCAAGGCTGGACACCCTGATCTCTACAACCAAGGAGTGTCAGTTCTGAAGGTTTAAGCCTTCTGTAGCTCTTGTGAAACTGTAGATTCTTTAGCTTTCCATAAACGCTCTTTTCAGATAATGGGGTACCAGCACAATTAGTACATGATTTTGGCAAAAACTTGTCAGGAACAACACACATACACAGACCTCCAGCATTATTTGAGAATAAAATTGAAACCATGAGAGAGAGGCTTCCTAGGGTGCTTCTCTCCTGAGCTGGATTTACAGTACAGCTGCCCCCTGAAGAGATGCAGAGCACTTCGGCGATGTGTCCTAGAGTTGCTGCGGCTTCTGACCACTCAAGTAGGCACCTTCAGTCCTGCTTAATGGTTGAATTGTAAGCTCTGCAGATTCCTCAGCTGGGAATAGAAGAGTAGGTAAGAGCTTAAGTCAGAGATCCTTGATATTATTAGTATTCCTCAGAGGTAGTTTTTAATCTCCTTAGAGATAGTCTGTTACAGTTTGTGATCATGCAAATTTAGGCATGTGCTCATAGTAGAAATACAGACAGAATATTGCTCTAGTCGTTGTTTGCTTTTTCTCAGTTTTTTCAATTAGGAAATGATCTGGGCTTATCAGATTGAGGGTGGCAACAACTTGACCTGTATGTATTTAGGTTTAAATCTGGGAGAAAATGGAAGCTTTCAAACACTAGTATTTTTCAACTGTGGTAAATGTTGTAAGGGTTGATACCCTGCTTAAAGGCAGTATGTTCTCATCAGATTTCTCTTTACATTGTCTGTTGTTGAATAAATTTCAAGCCTGGGACATTATCTCTACAAGAGTGCTTCATGAAGAGAGGATAAGAACAAATTAGATAACACCAGTTGGGCTTTTCTCATCTAGACCTAATTGTAAGGGTGCCCCTCGGTGGGTAATGCCTCCTAGATAAATCCCTGGCTTGCTTTCTGAAAAACAAAACAACTGCCAATACAGTTGTTGACAACTGTATATTATAGAATATAAATTTTAACACAGCTACACAAATGATAATAGTGGTAGTTATGATCAAACTGCATGCTGTTTTATGGTTATTTATCTGCCCACAGTGGGTGCTTTCATACTCCACGATAGACTGCTTTTTCGTTAACGGGCATTGCCTAATGCAGTGTGTTTAAGCTTGTAGGCTGTGACACGGTCAAACTGCTGCACTTGCTGGCATCACAACAGGCCAGGCAATAGTGTATATACTGTTCTGTCAGTTTGCTTATCAAATAACTATCTTCCAGTTATTAATAGAATGTTGTCTGAAACTTATCCATCAGAGCATATATGCCTCAGTAGTAGAGACCAGATGCATTTTTCCAGTTTAACATGCCAATGCCATGGTCTGCTTCTACTGATAGTAACGGACGCAGAACACCCAGCCTACACCTCTGAGCTTTCTTATCCAGCCAGCAGGGTCCAGGATTTGCTTTCTTGGAAATGGCTTTATTGCACAGCTCACCTGTTTTACCAGTGTGGTCCTTTCCTTTCTGAATTAGTCTGTCATTCACTTTTACCTTTCTTCTAAAGAAACACACGCATGAAGGCAGCTGCTTGTCTGCCTTGGGGACTCTCTGAGGTCATTCATGGAAAGCTGTCAGCTGCTGTGATGCGTTCTCCATGAAAACCTTATCAGCTGTGATTTACCTGCAGAGTCCTGACCACTTTCCATTATTAGATTATCATCTTGCTACCTGGAGGAGGTTTGCATCACATATTAGATATCCTATCTATAAGATCTGCAAACTGTAAGCTTGAAGAGAGCTTACCATTACATCAGGAAATGGATCAGCTTGGTTTGATAATGACTGTATTGAGATGGATGCCAGTTTTCTAATGTTACTTGGTCTCTTCCTTGGGAAGGATGAAAGCAGCTTTGAACTGTAACACTGGTACTCGCTCTTGGGGCAGTTGCTTTACAAATGTTGAAGAGGGTTATCTTGGGAAAACAAAGGAAATGAAAATGTGTTTTGATTCTTTTACACTGTGTGTGAAGCCTTTGGCCTGGGGGACCTCGTGTTCTCCTGCTGACTGTCTGCTGTTGACATTCCTGTACTCTGAGAACCTAGTCTGCCTCTTGACTTCCCTGTGTTTTGCTAGATTATTGTAATGCTTTTCCTGAGTTGTTAAAGGTGGTAGGCCATACTTTACAAATCCTACAGGACTACTTAAAATGTCTGTTTAACCAGCTCACACTTGGGAAATGCTCTGAAGCATTTTGGTCGGGTTTGGATCATGCGTCTCATCAGTCAGGTTATTCCTGAACCGGTTTAGGCAGTGTAGTGTGCATTAGCATCTAAAGAGGTGGTTACTCATGAGGTTGATTGTAGGTCCAAGATCACCATGAGAGGAGGTGATTTTCTTTTTAAGCATCCTGCCCTAGCTTTGTGGCATGGCAGCAGTGGCTCCTACTAAGCAGTCTTGTGGGACTTGTGTTTAATAGCACCACTAAATGCTTTGGACACTCCTCAGCTGCCTTGAGCATGTCAGCAACTATTATTACTGTTTGCCCAAAGGGAACAGTTGAACTTGAGGCATTATTCAAGCTCCCGGTTGCCTCTTCCCATGTTAGCAGAAGTAGTTTTCCTGTGTCTTATCACAGTTTGCTGAAGATCTGGCCCCTGTTTCCAGGATTCCCTTAGTGTTTCTGACATAATTTCCAATGTGGCTGCTTCTGCTGTCTCTTTTTTTCAGCAGTCTTTATGGAGCCAGACTCAACTTTCTAAGGCCAGACAGGCTCTCATGAACTTCTGTTTTGAAGAACCTGAGTTTCCAAGCTCCAGAACTGCTGAGTCCTCAGCTCCATTAAAAACAGCGAAGTCTTAGAATTGAAGGACTACATGCATGACTTTAGATGAGCAAAAAGGGATTTTCTTCTCCATCTCCCTGTCAGACAGGCCAAACACATGTTCTTGAGAGACATTTTGAATACTGTTGGAAAGTTGTCTTCATACTGAGCTTGAACAGTCTTTCCTGTAACGTAAGCCCATTCTTTCTTGGCTGATGTGCTCAGTATGTGGAGAGCAGATCTTTGCCCTCTTCTGCAAACATGAGCATCAAGCAAGAAAGTGAAATCACTTCAGAATTTCACCTATAGTTGTACAACTTATGTTCTTCTCAAAAGAAGAGCAATGAAGAGAAGGTGAGTAGAG
The DNA here is from genome assembly GCF_033783945.1 of Neopsephotus bourkii. Lineage (NCBI taxonomy): Eukaryota > Metazoa > Chordata > Aves > Psittaciformes > Psittacidae > Neopsephotus > Neopsephotus bourkii. Next base: position 9,158,921 of record NW_026902223.1, read on the forward strand.
AGTAAAGATAGTTTTACATATGGCTACAGAACTACTTGGTGAGAGTTTTGAAGGTACAATAGTGCTACACCTATCAAGTTGAAAGTTCAGTTTGAAAACGTTTTAAAAAGTCCAAAATCTTAAATTTCTCCTGTCTTAGCTAAGGTATTCTCACCATCTCTTTATGGTTTGTAGTGTCCTGTCCATTCAGATGTTCTTGTGCAGTATTAGGGTAGCTGAGTCAATTCCATGAGCACATGCGATGTTTCTCCAGTTTGGTCTCTGAATACTAAAGTACAGTTTTGACTATGAAGACTGCGATTTGGTGACTTATTATGGCTGTTAAGACTTTTAAGTTAGAATTAGTTTGTTTTGGGTTGTTTTTTTTTTTTTTTCAATTTCTGGATAGCAACTTTGATACAGAGTGACAATGAACAGTGAAATCCGTAATCCCATTTCACTGGTACCCAGAACGTAGGTGGGATGTAAAGCGTACCTTGTTCTGCTCTGTTGGGTTGTTGCTGCATTAATGTGCCCTTGCTTTCCACGTTTGCCTTTATGCCTGTTTTCCAGTTGGCACTCAGAAAATGTGCTAGGACTTATTTACCATATTCTCTTAATGGAAGAAGTGATTTTCCTGTATAGGTGTTTAACAGAACATGAACTGAACTTGGGCTCTCATTGTGGTCATCAGCGTGGCCAGTGGCAGGTATGACAAAACCATGTGCTCCCCCTGCTGTTAATAGCTGCCTTCTCACATGTAAATGAAGTTTCTTTTTTAAAAGTAAAGTCATGATGTGGTTTGTAATTCTGAGAGATGATTAATGTTAGATATGGCCCATTTTTGCCTCAAGTGTCTTAGTGAGTCTTCAATGAGTAAAATTCAGGGTCATCTGGACAGCATTAATACTATCAGTTGCCAATTACAACTTGCCCTTTATTTACACTGGGAGCTGAGGGCATTTAGATTTGCCTCCCAGCAGTCTATTCTACTCAAATGTGCAGGAAACTACTTTAAATAACAGAGTAATACATTGCTAGGTAAATCTGTAAAGCCATTAAAGAGATGTTATTTTTGCAGCCTGCCCAGACAGGCTTGGCATTTTCCTCTTTCTTTGCACTTGGACTTAGTGCAGAAACTTTTCTTTTTCTCTGCAAAAAGCAGTAATACAACTCGTTGGAAACTGGACACAGTTACTGAAGGTGTGGGAATTTGCCAAAAGCTTGAGTGTGTGCGTGTATATAAGAAAAACCTTAGGGTGTCACATACTCAACCAAGCTGTATTTCACAGGTGAGCAGTTCTTATAATGCTGGTGTTCCTTCTTTTCAATAAGTCTAAGCACTTCTATATGAAATAAATGTGTGTAATGTATGTGGAGTAATTAAATATTCCTTCTGAGTAAAGGGAAGACGTGTCTAAAATAAACTGAGCAGAATTTTTGAATTAAAATGAAGTAATAATATTAAGTTATTATTAGTAATCTTTATTAAAACATCTTTAATTTCTTTTAACATTCATGTAATAGAATCTGATTTACTGGGAGTGGCATTTAATTAATTTAATTCAATTTAGAGAGTTAACTCTATTACATATTAGTACAGAAAATTACCTCTGAACAGTCATTTCTCACTGGTGACATGCAATAAGTTAATTTAGCTGGAGTTGGTTTGGGTGCATTGTGAGTCCTTAGTGAAAGTTGCTATGGTGACAGCCCCATCAACCAGAGCTGTCATCTCCAACAACAAATACCCCAGCTCCACTTGGTGCGATAACACCGCTGCTGCCAGGCTGTAAACATGCACAGATGGATCCTCTCTGCTCCCTGCTTGTTTCTCCTCCTGGTCTTTTCAGTGAACTTGGTCATTTAAATCCTCAGTGATGCCAAGGCTGCATTGCACAGAGAAGGGAAAAGCCTCCTGAGGAATGCTCGGTCATTGACAGACCTACTGCGGCTGTACCCTTCCCACAAAAGGGGTTTTCTCTCAGACTCTGTTCAACAAATTGAACTGAGGTTGGGTGCTTTTTTTTTTCCTGGCTTCATCTTGGCTGCACTGAAACGATTGCAGAATCCCAGACAGATTTTAATTTGCTTTTATTGAGAAAATTTTCCTGAAGAATCTGAAAAGCAGCAGGTCTGCAAACGACTGGAGCTGCTGTCTTCGTGTGTCTGAATAATTTAAAGCCTGTTTTTCATATGTGGCATTAATGCACAATGGCACTGGAGACATAAAAAATCTGTTCAGCTTAAACTGAATTAATGAAGAGTTTTTCTTTAGATGGCATTGAATCTGAAATGAGGAGTTTGCTTCAAATTCTTCTGCCATGGACAGGGACACCTTCCACTAGACCAGGTTGCTCAAAACCTCATCCAGCCTGGCCTTGAATTTAGTTTGGTTTAGCTGAGTAAAGGCTTGTTTTTATTTCAGGCCTTCAAATTCATTATCCAGCCACTCATGTCCAAAGGTAGAAGAGGAACATTTCCATAGGGCTGCTTGTCTTTTCCAGTACTGGGGACTGCATCCAAACGAGGATGTTGTTCTAGATACTAAGTCTGTGAAGGTACAGTCTCGAGTGGTAACAATGTCCCTGTGCGTTTTGTATGTTTTTAAGAACTTGCTCAAAGCTTTGATTCTCCAAACAGTCTTGTTAAAAATTAAATACAAATGAACACATCCTCAGCGCAGTAAGGATCCAGGCTTTGAAATACAAGGCCATAATATTTCAGGTTTAGCTTTCATTGAGTTGGCTGCATAGAGTTTCTGTGGGTGATGCTACCTGAGACTTGAAATAAATCCATGCTGCTGGTCCACACTGAACTCACTGTTGGCACTGCTTCAGTTATTCATGCGGACTGATTTAAATTAATAGCTCAGGTATCTCTACGCTATCTTTAGGTCTGTAGTATAAACATTTCTAAACCTTCTATTGAGATAGAATGTGAACTGGAAGGGTTATGCCAAGATTACAGGGACCTTTTACTGGTTGCCCACAAAATTGTTACTGTTTTAGTATTACACATAAAATACTCATTTGGTATAATAAATGTACATGACAGAGTCAAAGTTTTGTGTTTATACAGGACTCTTGTCAAGTTGACATGTAGAAGCAATTCATGATAGAAATTATGGATTTATGAGATATCCCCTTACAGTACCCAGCCACTTTTATATTTAAAACTGGAATCATTTACATTGTGATTCATTCTCTTCAATTCCCAATGGAAGAGCTGCCTTCAGCTTCTTTTAGTTGTCAGCAGCCATACGGGGTGAGCTGGGTCCTCTGGGCTCTAAACAGATTCTGCTGCAGAAGGGCTGATTCTAACAGTAGCTGTTTGACACAGTGTAGGCAAAAATGACAGTTCTTGAAGCACAGGTTTGTTTATAATAGAATCTTTTTCCCTCTGCTTACTTAAATACAAAGCCCACAGGTTAATGTGTAAGATGGTTATCCACCAGATTACCCTGCTTTCTGACTTGTTTTAAACAAGTCCCAGGGCTTGACCATGTGAACTGTAACCTGTAGATGTGGCGCTGTTCAAGGCTCTTGCATACAGTAAACTGATGGATGCAGAGAGAATTCTAGTTGTTAATTACTTGTATAATTGTCAAATACTAAATACTATGAATCTTAATATCTGTTTGTGTGAATGGTTTAACAGTGATGGGAATTCTGCTGTAAAGAATACCTACTGTTCAGTCTGTGCCCAGATGTGGCTTGGGGAATGAAGCAAAAAGAATGTTGCTGGTGTGATAACTTACCACCTTTGGTAAATTTGTTTAAAATAAACCAAAAAAACCCCTTTTGAATGTGAAAATTGTGTATAAATCAGTGTTTTATGAGATTAAATGCACACAGCTTAAAGGATTCGATTCCTAGTTTTGCCCAGACTTCTTGTGTGGCTCTGTATGAAGTTATTGAATCTGTTATTAGATGGATTTCCCACTAGTACTCATGGTGATGGTAGTGTTAGCATTGTGTAATTGAACACCAAGCTGTTTCCTCTCTCTCTGACTCTTACATTGTCTAGTTACTGATGGGAGGAAGACTTTGGAAGTGTTTGGCAGGTGAGCCACATGCCTGTGGCTTGTATCTGATACGTGTTCCTGTGCTACTGACTTGTTGAGATTATGTTTGTGAGACTGTGTCCTGTTGGTGTGCTACAACTCCATGTGTTTCTCTAGTGTCTTTTTAAAAGCAGTTGGTTGAGTTTAGCTGTTTCTGAAGGCTCAGGGAAGGAGTACAAGGCCTGGAGTGTCTGGCTGTGAAGAGGGCTGAGCTCACTTGCAGAAAAATCTTGTATCAGAAACCTGAACAAACTCTGCAAAGGTTTCTGAGCACCAGCTGAGCAATCCCTCTCTTCCTTCGGAGCAGCCCTCACTTCATTGTAGAGTAGTAGTTTCATGCGCAAGCTAATTCATCTCAGTAATGACTCCATTTCCTTTCTGTGCTTTTTAGATGGTTTTTAAGGCTGCCATTTCTTAATATTATTAACATGAGTGATTAAAAGCTTCCAATAGCTTCATTATTTTCTTTTTTGATAGGCAAGTTGCCTTTGTAATGTCAGTGTATTGTCCTGCTCTGGAGGTGGGAATTGAGTTCACGGGAGTCTGAATTCAAAGCCACATGTGTGACAACATGTTAAATGAAATGTGTCCGTGCTGAAATGTCAGAGGCTTCAGGACAAATGTAGTCTAGAGACCAGCTTCTAGCAGGAGGTATTTACTCATTTATTTGTCACTGCTTTACAGTGGGTACAAATGTAGACAAGTCTGTATGTAGTGAAATATACCTGATTAGTACTGGGGTTTGAGTTACATGAATTCAGAATCATGGCTTCACATCACCTGTAAATGGAGAGCTATCGCTTGAAAAAAGACAGAGGAATTGTTAAGTTCACCTCCTGAAGGAGTGCAGCTATAATTAAACTGTTCCATTGCCCAGAATCTTGATTTATAACTTGGACTTTCAAGTTTGAGGCCTGATGTATATGGTCCATCTTCTGTCTGTGGTAACCCCATGTGTGTGCACTCAGAGCCTTCAGTAAACACGAAAGAGTGTGACTTGCAGTGAAAAAAGCATCGTATTTGCTTTGGATTATCAATGTATTGTTGATGCCAACCTATCAAGCTAATTAGGTGCACCATTTTTAATGGCACAGCTAATTAATTGTGAATTGAAAACTAGGATTCTAATCAGTGCTAACATGGAGGAAAGCAGTGAGGAAAGTATTAAAGCTGTAAAAAGTATAACTGTTCCTCGCAAGATAGCTGCACGTGAGATCTAACTGAATAATGTAGAATGGGGTTGAAGAAAACTTCTAAAACAGGTTGAATCACACAAACCAGGTTTTGTAGATACCAAAAGTATTTGGCAGCCTCTGTGCTGACAGATCTGAAAGACAAAAATGTAGATGCTATTCCAGAGAGGGAAACAAAATGTAGTATCTGAGCTCTGAAGTATGCAAGGATCTATATTTTTATTAAGAGCTTCTCCAGTTCTGAAAAGTGAAATCTGTGGATATAGGGTTGTATCAATAGAGGTGGGCTGGGACTGTTTGCTGCACATTAGTTCAGCAGCTGGTTGGGCTGGGATGGGATACAAAGAGAATGCAGACCCACTTGTGGAGGGATGAAGTGTCATTCCGTATTCATACAATTCCAAGTTCATGTTAATCAAGAACAAAGTGGAGAGCCTCTGGACAAATGGAGCTGATGGAAAGAACACGTTTTAAACATTTAAAAACAAGCAGAAGCTGGAGAGAGTGCTGTGGCTTTTTTCATTGTCATGGCTGAAGGAAGTGGGAGAGCTGAATAAGATGGATTTGGAGCTCCATTTTACATGTAGGATTGCGCTAGAAAGGTTTTTGAGAGGTCATCTGTTCCATCCTCTTGCCCCGAGACAAGATCACTAAACCTGTATCACGTTTGCAGATAATCCTTATCATCCTTATTGTTATAAATATAAATCTTAATTTCCCTGCCTGCTATTTAAACTCAGCAAGTCGTGTTTTGCTGTGGGATGGAGCACATTATTTCCTCCTCCTCCTTTGTATTTTTTTCTTGCTTTGTCTACTCACTGTCTTCTAGACAGAACTACTCCTTTGCCTTCTCTCTGCTGTGGTAGTCCATGTTTCCAGATTCCTCTTTCTTTTGTGCTCTCTCCGGGTGGTCCAGCTCTTTCTTGAAGAGAGATGGTCAGCTCTAGGTACAGGCACTGCCTTAGTGAAGGCTCTAAGATACCAGATTGAAGTTGAAGGGATACTTTGAGCCTTGTAGCTGGTTATTTATTCCATTACATTTGTCTTCTTACAGTAACCTGATCTTTTTACTTCAGTTTGTGATCTGCTGAAGCATTGCATCTTTTTCAGCAGAACTGCTGTGAGGTGAGGTGTTTGCTGTTCTACTTTTAATTCTTCCTGCCTAATAACATGACTTTCCTCGTTGGATTGCAGCCACTTTTTTCACACAACTTCTCTCATTTATCATGGCTGAGTTCTGATCCTATCACTCAGCAATCTGATCACCCCCATCTTCTCTCTCCCCAGCTTGGTGTCATTGGCAGATTTAATATGGAGATTCTCTAGTCCATCATCCGGTTGTTAATGAAAGAACAGCGCAGGCTTGGATCAGGTCCCCGTGGAATCTATTCTGAAGCATACTTCTGTTTTGACAGCAAACCACTGATTCTCCCAGAGAATGTTTCAACCAATTTACATTTAGCTCACATTTCCCCAATTTGCTTATGACAATACAAAGTAAAAAGTCATGTCAGAAACCATTACAAAGTTAAGATGTACAGAGAGAGCTTTGGCTGGTGAGATATGGGTGGAAAATGTGAGGGAACAGGGAGAATTTGTTTGAACTGAAGCAGATGACTGTGTCTAAGCAGAGGGAGGGACAAATGAGTGTGAGGGTAGGTGTTAGAGGATTTGTGGTGTTGATGAAGTCCTGAATGCTTCCCTATTACAGACCTTTGCATAAAGCCAACAGTTAAGAAGGTAACACCTGTACTTAAATGAATTGGGGAGAAAACCAGAAGATGATGAGATAAAGATGGTAAGAGCTAACAAGGGACAGATTTGGGGAAAGCTTGGCTATCTCAAATGGTTCTGATAAAGTGGGTGTATTGAGACACCCAAGTTGTAGCAAAGGAAATACCCTTAGAAACCTCAGTTCTTACAGTTCTATTTACAGAGAGAGGTTGGGCTGAGAGGTGCCATGGAGAGGGGCAGGTATCAAGAGATTGGGGGAATGGTGGGTTTATTAAGACATGCTTGAAATACGCACATCCTGGCAGGAAGACCCTGGGATGCAGAGAGAAGAGAAAAAGGGGAAGAGAGTAAATGGTAGTGTGAAGTTAATGATTCTGTGTTCTGGTTACTGTGCCAGCTGGCAGTGGGGAGCTTTGGAGAACCCACAGGACTGCCAACACCAATGTCTGTTTAACAAAAGTTGGTTTAGTACTTCAAAAATTAGATATGCAGCTGAACAGAATACATTTTCCAGCTCACTTTAATATCTCCATGGTTCTAGCAGATCCAGGAATAAGGATTAAAACAAAACCTTTAATTTTTAAAGAGGTAATATGGGAGTCTCACTGTTGGGAAGGTGATTTGTGACTGGCTCGTCGCTGTGAGCCCTGTAAGTTCACACGATGTTCTCAAAATAGTGGTTTTCCACAGATGATTGTAGAATCTTTCTGGATGACACTTTCAAAGGTTTCTCAGCATCAAAATTAGACATTCATTTTTGAGTGAACTGCAATCCCCTGAATAGATAACAAATGTCAATGTTTAATATATATAAATAAATATATATATCAATTTATGGTGGGTAGTTAAGCTGCTAACCTCATGCTGTGATTGTATGGCTGGATATAGTTACAGAATACATGATGCTCATACCTTGATGAAGCCCGTGAAGTGTGTTCAGGTGAGCAGATCAGACTAGGAGCTGCAGGGTTTGAATTCATCTTTACATAGGTACCTTCTCCTGCAAACCCAAAACCATTTTTGTATGGTTGGAGAGCTCCATCAGCCAACAAACACACTGGTAAACATGACTCAAACACTACTCCACAACAAGCAGAAAAGCCTTCACCTGTAAGTATGTCCTGAATAAAATACCTCTTGGAACAGATTCTTAAAACCTGTTCTTTCTTCTGCTGTTTAAAGAAGACTTTTCAGTTGTGATTTGGGTTTAGGCTGGTGCAGTTCTATATGGGTGGATTCTGAGCTTTGATTCCTTTTTCTTCTCTGGAGTTGTAAGCTCTGCCAAGTTTCATTCATTATACAGTGTGTAACAGCAGTAATAGTTTTAATCAGTTGCAGTTTCAGTAACATGTAAGCAGTAGCAATTATTAAGAATCAAAACTAGGTTGGACAGAGCAACCTGGTCTGGTGGAAGGTGTCCCTGCCTGTGGCATGGGATTGGAACTGGATGAGTTCCATTGGCTTGGAACCCAAACCAATCTGTGATTCTATGAGAGCTGGTTTCTGGAGGTGTGAGGTTGAGACTGAGTGTACAGCCACAGTGGGTATGTACCGTTGCTCCTGCTAAAGCAGAGGAGGCTGGAGAAGGGATGAGGGATTGGATAGTCTTTTCAAGGAACTTCCTAGGTAGGATTATCTCCTACCACTAAATTACACAAAATTGGGTTGTTGAAGGTGGTTGAGAAATCCTAACAATTGATTTAAAGGTTTTCCATGAGCTTTGCAGCGTCCTCTAGATTCCTAGTCTGACTTGGAATTTCCTAGTTACCAATTCAAGTTCCGTGTACAAGGACTAAACTGGTAGAAGTGAGAGAGAGAAGTCTGTAGAGACTGTTGGAAAAATAGGTTATTAGAAGTGGGATGCTGAAGGACTGAAAAAGGAGGCAGGAGATGTTGCAAAAGTCAGGGAAGTGGAAATGTCTGGAAGAGGAAGCAGAAGATGCATTGTCGTCGTCACTTGGGAGCAAGGAGGGGAATAAAGTTAAACCAGGAAAAGACTTTATTCCGACTAGTGGATAAATGATACGTTTGGGAACTGGTACAAAATCGGAGGATTTCTTTAAATAGATGGTGGTAAAGTTCTAAGGCCATCATAACACTTGCATTTTCACTTTTAACCCTCAGTGTGGGCTTTGATGTTAAACTGCAGCTTCTGGTGACATGTTTAAAGCCATTTTGGGTAATATTCAAACCTAATTTTGGGTGTCTCTTGGCTTTAGATTGTAACTTTTCTGCATTTTTCTTTCAGGAGGAGTTTGTGTGCTTGGGGGAAAGGAAAGTACAGACAGAAAATTACCCACTTTTGTATAGAAACCTTGGGTTTATGCAGTAGTTTACTGAAATACCTGTACTTTTGCCAGTAGATGTCACTGTGGATAAAAAATACCAGCGCTTAGTAGACAAAGGAGGTAATTTGCTAAATGAAAATTCATCCTTTGAAAGTAGATTGGGGGGGCAACATTTTTTTCCTAACGGAGGCCTTTTTTCACCATATAAAAATGGATTTCTGACTAATCAGGAGATCTGGTTTTGTCCACTGCAATCCTATATTTTTGGGGTTATCTTCGCCCGACTTGGGTAAGTTCATGGCTTTCTGTCTGACTTCAGAGGGGGGGTGTCTGTATGAGCGTGCTCCTGATGGGCTTGATTTTGAAAGCAGTTAGTGTTTGGAGGTTGCTTTAATAAGCACCAGTCTTCACTGCAGTGTGTATGTGCGGGGAATTGGACATGGAGGAAGTGGCTTCATTAAGGTTGATTTGGAGGGGGGAGCAAAGACGAGGAAAAAAATTGCCCATATGATTGGCTGGGAGAATAGCTCTGAATTATGGGATCCATCTGTTTCCTGTAATGAATTCATAAACCCATCAAACAATGACCTGAACGAATTGCTGAAGGAAAAAAATAATACACTGGCATGATATGTTTAACGCAGTGAGGCATTGGCATTGTATAATCAAAAATTCTTCTCACATCCAGCACTTTGTAATGGAGCTGCTGTGTTTAATAGAAGCTGTAAATAAATCCTGTCACAGTAGCAGCCAAGAATGCATTTCTGGGTTTAACTGTTTCTCTTCTGGAATGTCTGGTCCTTGAAGGCTTTAGAAATGCAAGTTTTATAGAGGAGCGTGGGGGTTTCTGAAATATAGAGAAATGTTAATGAGGTGAATGAAAGGAAAAAGCAGCCATAAATCAGTATTATGTGGCTTAACCAGTTTCTTTCATTTATGCATGTTCTTTCCTTATGTCATAGAAATGTACTTAAAAGCTATTGTTGTAATTGAAATCTGTTAGACTGATCCTATTCATTATATTAATAAAATCCACCTACAATTGCTCGTAACACTTTTTTATGCAGTTGGGATTCCCGAGATTGTAATCATCAAAAAGCATATGGAGTAATTATTGGATTTGTTTGGGTAAAATTGGATTAACAAGTTTAGATACCATTAAGTACTGATAATTATTACAAGCAAGCTCATTGTTTAGTGTATGTACAGCTCTCGGAATGCAGAATAAGCAGATACCCATCACAAACATCTTAAGAGCAAGCAATCTCAAGGCTTTTCTTTTACTCCCTTAATTGTAATTTTGCAAGAGGCTTTCTACTTCGATGTTTGTGCTAGTTAATCGTGTGCTAGTTCTGAAAATCACTTTGTATTCAATCCTTTCCCCCTCTTACATTTGAAACGATATTTTTAGCATTAAAGCAAATTTTGCCATTAAGGCCACGTTTTAATTCCTGGGTTTCACGCAGCTGCCAACCTCACATTAGCCGTGACAGTGCATGACTTGAGGTGCAGGGGTGGGCTGCCTGCTCTGGCGGGACCGCGAGGGCTCTCTCCAGATTGGCAGCTTGGCCCTTGGGGCTGATTAAATATCGAGCGCACAGAGCAGCGGCAGCGGCGCAGGCAGCCCCCGCTGACCGTATGCAAAAGGTTCCTGTCTGCTCCGCTTTTTTTAGCGTGCAGTTGGCTAAAACATGACGTCTTTGTACATTGTGTGTTCTGCAAGGGATAGCCATCGTCTCGAAATACATCCCTTGGAGGAAGGAGAACGTCTAAGAGGCTTATAAAGAGGTTCTTAGAGCAAATATCCCATGGCAGTTAATAATTAAGAATCTAATGCAGACACTTTGAAGGGTAGGTGTTTCTCACAGTGCATAGCAAAGGAAAATTGCTGTTTAAACATTGCTGGAGATGACTAATAAATAGGTGTGGAGGTTTTTCAGAGTCCAGTCCTATTGTCTTTGTAGCATATATTCCCCAAATATTAATGCTGTATTTAAAGGCTAATTTCTAGCCTGATACAAAGCTGGAATTTGGGAATCAAACCTCTTCCTGTGCATTCTCTTTGCTGTATGTCCTGTCAGTATTATAATTAAATGGTTATTTTCTGGCTACCATGATTTGCATACACAGCGCTTGTGTAACAGCTTCACTGAACTAGTCTTGGAGATGTTGATGTACAAAATAAAACCCACGTTGCTGTGTTGATTACAGAAAACCCAGTAATATTGGCATGCAGAAGTAGTATTCTAAAATCTAATGGTTTTGGTATTTTGATTGGCTTTGTTCTTTTATCTGTCCTTCAGATACGTAGAAGGAAAGATTTGTTTCTAACACTGAAATCGGGTTTCTCTGGCCACACCTTTGCAGTGGAGCAGCTTTGTTAATTTACACTAAAGGGTGTTGTGGACTCTTTGACTTGCATTACTGATGGTTATATTCATATGTATGCACACCTGTTTGGAAGTATCAGATGTGATAGATAGATACAGTACTGAGAATATACTGCTTTCTAAAAAGCAGCCTGCCTTGCTCTCTGAAATACAGAAGCCCAGACTGGTTTGGGTTGGAGAAGACCTTGAAGCTCATCCAGTTCCAACCCCCTGCCGTGGGCAGGATGTTTCCAATTAATTAATATTCCTTAAGAAAATCTTGGAACCCAACAAACACTGACTCTGCTGGCATTGTGCCATTAGTGGGTTTAATTCTCTTGTACACTTCTTTAATTCCATGGGAAAATCACTCCTTGGTTTAAGTTGGTTTAAATAATAAATATTAGGGAAAGCTGCAGTTTCTCCCTTTGCCATGTGCTTGTCCCTTCCAGGCCTTTCCCCAGCTGACCAGGACATTTGAGTACTTTGGTGTTGGATGGCAAAAGCATCCAGGAGATGCATTTGGTGGCAACTGGGGAGCAGTCCCCATCCTCACCTGGCCATGGCTTCCTGCCCTACCCCTCTGCCTCCTCTTCCCTGGCATTCCCTCTGCTCTGCTGGCACAAGGGCTGTGGGCTGTTCTGTTTTCCCAGTCGGAGAAGCTTCCTGGCTGCAATGGTTAATTGTTTTTGTGGAGCAGACTATGTCTGGAGTGTGCTTTCTCAATCTTGCGATCAAATTGCAAGGAAACAGCTTCATCCTCTGCAGAAGTAGAGAGTACAATGTTTGTAAATGCTTACATCTCTATAATAATAGTAGTAATAGTAATACCACAGGATCTCTGATTTTCCCATTCATCAGTATTTCAGTCATTCAGAGGATCAGTTTCATAGGTTATCCTGTTGTTTCTTGAAGGCCAGGTAGAAAGGTAAAATCAACAGGTCTTAGAAGAGATCCGTTTAAGTAATATTATGTATTGATGGGTGACAGATGTATACTGAAAGCAAAATAGTTTTCACATACGTATTGAATATGGAAATTTGAGATTTAAAATGAATTATTCTGTATTTTGTGCCATTGTAAAGTTTTCTTTAAATCTTTTTTTAGATTTTTATTGTATTTTTTAATTGTCAGAGTTGGAATAAACTTGGTTTTTGAAGCTCGTGGTGTATTTTGGAAAAGCAAAGAAGGTTTTATTTTATTCTCTATTCTTCAGATATTACTGGTACATTTTTATGTATTCAGGGTTCTTTTTTTGTGATAGAAATAAGCAGAGGTGAAAGGTTATTTAGGCTTTCCAAAGGCAGAAGCAAAGTGCTGATGTTTGCTGTCAAACTTGGTGTATTTTCACCTGTCCGAGCCCCTCCTTGCTTTGAAACCCTGCTTAACAGCACCATGATGCCTGTTCACTGCTGCTGCTGTGGACATCCATCAGTTCTTTGGGTGTGTCAAACCCTGGAGGGAGGCTCGGTGCTGGGTTTATGCCTTATGTACAATGATACGAGGTACAACTTTGCACTTGTTGGATATGGCTTGTGATGAGCCAGAGGAGTACTTGGTTCTGCATGTCTAGGAAGCCCGAATGGCTTCTTCTGGGTGACTGAGCACCCCTGGTCGGTGCTACCAAGTGAGATGAGCAAACCAGTGTGTGTTCCCAGCCTATGCCATGCCACTCGGCTCCCGGTGTCCTCATCCCAACAGGCTTGTGGCTGTGCCCCAAGAGACCCAGGACTGCTGTCTTCTCTGCACCAAGCTGTGCTGGTAAACCCCACCTCAGACTGGGGTGGCGCTGGCCTGCTTATTTAAGGCAAGGTTAATATGGAGCTTATCAAAGATATGCCTGGAGTGCAAATGTAGAAGACTGGGGTCTGGAAATGCTTTATACAAAGGCGACAAGAAAGCAAAAGCTTTGTGTGAGTGCTGAACAGGTTTCTTAACTTGTTTTTTTAGGAGATCATTAGGAGTCTGCAAATTTATGCTTTCTTGGGTATAAGCAGTGTGATTTGATGTTAGTATTAGCAGTCTCGGATCCAAAACTGAAGAATTGCTGAACTAAAAAAAGGCAGTGGGTGCTCTGGATGGGTGCAGTAGCTTGCCATGCAGTTTAAATGAGATCCTGTTTAGTACTGAATTGTCACATCTTCTCTTTCTGCTCCTCCTGTTCTAAACCATACCAATTTGTTGCAGTAAGGAATAAAAGCTTCAGACACTGTAACAGGCAATGCCTAAGCAGAGAATCACCAGATTTTATCCTTATTTTTAAAACCTTACGCTGTTTTTATACCAGTAGTGTTTATAGGATATTGTATTTTGTCCTGGTACTAAAGAAGTGGTGAAAACTATGGAAAAGGAAAGAGTTGAGGCAGTATTTAATATGTGAACTTGGTTGTGTATATAGGAATTGCTCAGTTGCCTGCTGATGTGGTCTCTCCTTTTGTGTAGTGGGTACCAGGTATATAGTAACCAGCATCTCTGCTGTGTGCTGCTGACTTCTCATGCAGCCTGTGGAGTGGGAAAGGTGGGAGGTAAGGCCAGGGCTTTGTACCATTAAAACCAGACCTGTAGGCTCTCGCAAGGAGGTGGGGCCTTTATCAGCTGTATTCTGGTACATAAAGTTTACAGCTGTACCAAACGTGGTTTTTTAGATGTAGGTTTCAAAACTGTTACATAAAATGTTTCAGGAGGCTACATACATAGTATAGTAGTGCACTAACCTGAGTTCTGGTCTTAACACTGTTTTATTTAGAATGTATTCCTTATGTATTTTATAGTCGATAGAATCAAGCCCCTGTGTCCAACCTGGCCTTGAGCACTGCCAGGGATGGGGCAGCCACAGCTTCTCTGGGCACCCTGTGCCAGCGCCTCAGCACCCTCATGGGGAGGTAAACCCTCACTTATTTTGCCAGCTGTTGTTTGGGAGGCTGAAAAGCATTATCTGTTTCTCAGGTACAGAATAAACCCCACCAAACACAACTTTTCTGATACTAAAGCCATTTCTGGTTTTGTTCTTTTCTGTGTAGTGCCAGAACCTATTAAGACCAGTTTAAGCCAGCCCCAACCTGCCGGTACCGGTACCAGTACTTCCACCAGCACTATTACCAACAGCAGCAATGGCAAGCGTGCGTCTGCAAATGGGCAGCAGCCAACTGCATCCCGTTACCTGCCTCGTGAGGTGCCTCCACGCTTCCGCCAGCAAGAACAGAAGCAGCTCCTAAAGCGGGGCCAGCCACTGCCCGCCGGGACTCTGACCGGCACCAGCCCAGCGCAAGGAACTGGCCAAGCAGGGGCAAGTCCTCCTCCGCAGCAAGGAGCAGGTGGACAGCATCATCCCAGTAAGACCCAAACAGGTAAGAACTGAAGCCTGGTGGGATATCAACTCCTTTATGTAGTTCTGCACTCCACTGTTAGCACAAGTGTTGCAGAAACTTAAGGAATGTTCAGAATTGTCTTTAAATAATCAGGATTTCCAGCCAAGTGTATGCTCTTTTTCTTGCAGAATACAGTGTGTCATTTCCTGGATCCAGTCTGAAAACATTCTCTTACCTATTTAGAAGCTCACACTTGTGGGGTTCTCTTGCAGTTGTTTTCTGTTTCTTTGATAGCTATAATGGATGCAGTCCTCAGGAAATGCAAGGATTTCTTTAGTGATCATTCTTACAGAAGCATTGTTGATTTAGGTTATTTCCAAGATTTCACATATTGTTTTGGCAATTTTAATGCCTTTTAAAAGATAATTTTGCATATAATTACAGGAAAATAAGAAATAGGAACTTGGCTTATATTGTGACGCTTCTATGCCTTTGCGTGCTTATGTTGTCAATTGTTATTTTCACATTGGGTAAAGTACTGAAGCTGCTAATGAGAAAAGCAGCAGCTCTCTTCTTATTTGCCCTTCTGTGCTAGAGATCATTTAGCTTCTGTAGTGGAGATGAGCTTAGCCAGTGTTTGGTGTGTATCACCTTTTTCATCGTGCCTTTGTGTGTATGTCATGTTTAGCAAAGCAGGGAGTGTTCTAAGATATAGTTATCTATGGCTTAGAAAAGGTTATCTGAAGTAAGTCCCACAAGGGGGTTTGATTTCTTGGATATTAGTAATTTCTGTATGATCTCAAGTGTTGCTCATTATCACTCATTAATGTGTCAAACATCACAAAATTTGGTTCTGAACTGTCTGCAGGTTTTCCCTTTGGGCATTAATGAATCTTTCACTATTCTGCTGTACTTGCTGCTGAGCTGAACTCCAGCAGAGAAAATTATTTGGTGTTGTCCTTAGAAGTTCTAGCTAGATAAGAAAATCGCCACTCTTGGAAATGAAGCCTTTTATGGTTATTGAGATGCATTTGAACATACTCAGCTACTTACTCTCCAGAAAGAGAAATCTGAAAAGGCAAAATAAAACAATAGTTCATTTACTTAAATGTTGGGGTTCTTAGGGAGGAAGCAGGTTCTACTTGTAGTCTTCAGGATTTGACTTTAGTGAGAGGGAGAGTAGTGAGTTCGCACCAGTTAGAGCAGCATTCTCTTTGCAAAGCATAGCAGCAGGGATGGTGGCTGGCAGTTATGGCTCCTTTCTGATTTGGAGATGTTCGTAAACTGTCAGACTAATGTTCTATGTTAGATTAATATATATGTTTATTATTTTCAGAAATCCAGTAATGATTTCTATAGTAGAGGCAGATTGACAAGCTCAAGTGGCTCAGGCTGTCTGAGGGTCAGTACGAGATGTCTTCCAAACATCATTATAGATGTATCTGAAACATCCTAGATGTTTACGAAACATGCGGTAAATCATTAAATGAAGTCTACCATAAATCATAACATAATCCATAAAAGAACTTGACTTGAAA
The DNA here is from genome assembly GCF_033783945.1 of Neopsephotus bourkii. NCBI lineage: Eukaryota > Metazoa > Chordata > Aves > Psittaciformes > Psittacidae > Neopsephotus > Neopsephotus bourkii. The sequence goes on from NW_026902223.1 coordinate 9,175,396, forward strand.
GAGTGCAGCATTAGCTGTCTGACTTGGATCATGCTGGATGCGTCTCTGCCTGAGGTTTTAGACTTCTTTTCCCTATTCTTATTTGAACTTGCTATATAAAATAAGCACTAGTTGCCAGGCTGACAGGCTGCAGAAACTGTCAGCAAATGTTTTACGCTGTTGAATTATTTCGGGTTTTTGTTCTTTTGTTACTTCATTGTAAGCAGAATGCAGTGAAAGCTGGTACAAATGAGAGGAAGAGGAGAGCAGCCGCTTTTCGGTTTCATATTGTGTTCCATATTGCCCAAAGTTAACCTATGTCAAACTCAGCAATCACTTGAAAGCAATTAATGCAGAGTCAGAATTGTCAGATTGTTGTTTACTATGTAAAATCATACAAAAAGCTTTCAAAGGCACCAGAGAATCCATGCACAGTTCTTGGAGCAGGGAAGAGAATCTTAGACAAGCTAAATCCTTGGCTGCTCACAGAAAGAGACCGTGTTTTGAGACTGAAATGGTTGCATCTTCCTCACAGAGCGAGCTTGCTGAGTACTAGAGCTCATTTAGTTCTCTTTCCAGTAGGTGGAGCATTAGTTCACTTACTATGAGCAGGAGGGAAGACTAAACCTACCTAGCTCAGGTTATAATGACAATGTGTCTGGCTGCTTGGTGAGGCTAGGAGGAGTGTGGAATAGCTCACTTCTACTCCAGTCTTACTTGGTCTCTCATAATGGCTTTGCCTTCACCTTGATGAGCATAAAGAGCAAAGTAAGAATATCCAGGGAAGGCCAAAACCTATTCATCTCAGCTGTTAGGATTTGAGTGACTGTTAGCCTTAGCAATAATGATGGTATTCCCAAAATCCTCCAGCACTTAAGTTAGGAATTTTCCATGAAATTTAGTTCAAACTGGGTCATATTTTTGTGAGTATGAAAAGAAAGAATTTTAAACATGAGGATTCTCACTGAGCAGTACTTTGTCAGAGGGAAACCTTTTACCTTCCTCCTCTTTCCATCAGTAGGAACTATATTGCTTTAAATGTCCCTCTGGTTCCCTGGGTATTTAATTTACTAAGATGTCTTTTCAAGTAGTTCTCAGGGGAAAAGAAGGGAAGGGACAAAAAGAATCTAAAGCTGTCCAGAAGAATCGGTGTTGGGTGCCTGCTGCACATACACAGGTATTTTGTCTGTCTGAACAGCACCTGTATTGCAGAAGAGTGATCACTTCATGGCTGTTGTTGGACATCTTCAAAGTGTGAAGGCAGTCAGCAGCACCTCACTGCTTAGGGTTTTCTCCCTTTCTGGTGGCTCTGAGTGCCTAACCAGAGCTTGCTACACCTGGGCTGTGGACTGCCCAAGGAAGTCTCCATATGTGGCTTCATTATAGTCTTGATGAGCAACAGTAACTTTCTTTTTATGGATGACCTGGTATTAATCATGGAGCCAGTATCCTCGTACACCAGCATCTTGTATCCAGAAGATCCTTAATGGAAATTCATGTCTGTAGCTTTTCTTTTTATGGGGTCATATTCCTTCAGAGTTAACTTGAAATTATGCAGCCACGTTCCTTCCAGGCCCTGTTTATAACTACCTGGATGGAAGGAATGCTGCTAGAGAGGCATTGCCAGCCTCTTCACTGTAAAAATTACGTTGTTTTATCTCTTTATTCTCTTATTAGCAGTCTCTCTTATCTACGCTCTTGCCCTAACCAAAGCACTTATCAGAACTCTAACTGCAGCGTGATGAATTAAAAAGGATGTTCTACCAATGTAAGTCAAGTGGGAATTAATGACCACTAATATATATATTCCTTGTTGGGTTTATCATCCATAAATACCAGTGAAGTGGATGAGAATAGTGATTTTTTGTTTCTCGTTTAAGGCAATCTCCAAAACATGAACTAGACAAACTTAAGAAATTAAAACAAATAAAATATAATAATTGTATAAACTGCATAGACTGTTTTAGAAACTTACCCCTTGAAAACAGTCTTTTATTGATTGTTAACTATGATGAAACTGTTTTCTGCACTACTTTAGAGCATTTTGTATAGAATGGTTACCTGTCTGGAACTTTATCTTGAGCTACAGTGTATATTCTTCAGATGTTCCCTTGGTAGTTAATCCTTTGCAGGATTAGGCCGAAGGAAAGGTGCAGTTCATGAGCAATATTCTGGTATCTAATTGAGTTTGTTATTTTTACATAGAGATGGAGCTTTTAATCTCTTCTCTCCCCAGTTTGCCAACTAACTCCAGTAAATGTGGTGAATACTTCATTTCCTTCATTAAGATGTGAGGCATTAGTGGAAAGGTCTTTTTGCCACGTGATCTCAAATAATTTAGGTAATTTCTGAAAGCCACCATGGGAGATTAAAAATAGCAAGTAATGTATCCTCCTTTGTCTCTTTACAAATTGTGAAGTTTGTATAGGAGTCTCCAGGCAGCCCCTGTGCGTTTGATGATTGTAAGAACAAAGATCAAAAGAAATAAGCAGTTTTTCTTGAAGATGCCTTTTACTTTTCTGCAACTCAGCAATGTGAAACCAGCATCCATCAACTCAACAGGAGCGTGCCATGTCCTGCAGGAGCCATGATAAAACTTCAGTGAGTGGAGTGTTTTGTGGAAGGGAGCTGTAACATGTTTCCAGAGTCTTAAAAAGAAGTGAAAGCAAGTCATTCATCAAAATGCAAAACCACACAAGCATTGTGGAAACTGAAGAGTTGAGCTTTTAATTTGTGCTATCTCTTGTTTCCTGGGAAGTGAGGATTTGCCAGCAGTTAGAGGTTTATTTTCCTGCTGTCGGTTGATGTCCCATTCTGTGCTGAACTTTCTTCTTTTTATGAAGCTCGAAGCTCTATTCATGTTTCAGTATTTCCTTAGCTGCAGTTTGCATATTCATGCTTGTGGCACAGGTATGGTCGTGTTGGTGTTGAGGACAGTTGGAAGTTGCTGTTGTGCAGCAGGTTAACTCTTCTTACAGATCTGTTTGTATTCATTTTGTGTTAGATGTTTTTTTTCTAGTAAGAAAGGTGAAAAACCCCATGCTTACTGTTAAAATCATATCTAATAATACTGATTTCAAACACAGAATCATAGAATAGTTAGGGTTGGAAAGGACCTTAAGATCATCTGGTTCCAACCCCCTTGCTATAACTGTGGCTTATTTAGAGTTACTTCTAATAGGGCAATTCTATGCAGTTGCAAAATCAAATCTGGAGAAAGGTTTTAGGGAGAGATAATATCTTTCCTAAACCCAGTCAATATAGCTGGAAAACACAGATAAGCTTTGACATCCAGGTGTTTCATTGGAGTAGTGACCTTCATGCTAAAAGCATGTTTGAATGATGGCCCAGTTTAGCTCATTGTACACTGTGCTGATGCTAGGTAAGGCCCATGTATGCAAAAGTAGTTCCAAAGTGTATGAACAAAGTCTCATTTCAGCAGTTTGAAATAAGGTTTAGCTTGATTTCCTGACAGCATGGCAAACGGGTGGGTTTCTTGGCAAATAAAGTACGTGAAAGCTGCCTTTATGGAAATGTTTGCTGAATTTTTATCTCTTTGGGCCCATATTCTGTAATTCCATTAGCAGAATATCTTTGCTGGCTGAACATTGCTGTGGTTTTTGTTTTAGTTGAAAAGTTACACAATTAAACCAGGAAACTTTAGAAATTGATTTATTGTGGATCTTCCTTAAATAGAGTTTTTTATATGGAATAAACTACTAAATGTTATAAAGTAGAGATCAGGGGTTAGAGAGTACATTTATTCCTCTTGCTTGCACATTTTGTATGTATGTAATTTCACACTCTGTATAGCAAATACACTTTTTAAAAGTATACTACATAATACCTGGAACATGTGCTATGTTGTAGCTTTTGATCTCAGGTGAAGGAACTAGCAGGGTGATACTCCCTTGTGAACACAAGAATCAGCTATTTATACTACTTCTGTGGAAGGTAACTGTATATAGCAAACACATAATGCTTATTATCTATATCAAAACTCCTAACAGCTTCCAGTTTTTTCATCACTTGACTAGGTGTTAGCCACGAGCAGTTCACTGTACAGCTCATCACTGTACACAAAGCTTCTGCGATGTGGCTGTGTAAAAGTTCTCCTACTAATGGGATCAGATATGATGTTATGCCATTTGTATAAGAAAGCACAAAAATGACTAGAATTTGTTTCGATTACATCTTCTCTCATGAAGTTAGTGTTATAAAGGGATGCCTAAGGTACTGCCAGAGGTTGCATGAGCAGGGACTGCACTGCTTTCTTCTCATTTCGTTCCTAGGGGCTTTGTTTAGCATTTGGGACCCCATGTCCCTGGAGATCAGGCACTCTTCCCGAAGGTCACTGGTGACATGTACATGTTTAGACAAAAGGAAGTTAAAAAACATTGTACAAGGACAAAAATGTAGCAGTTAACATGGAGATGGGATCTAGGCAGTACTGCCTGGATGTGCTCTGGAGTGATGAGCATACTCTGAAATGCAATAATGAGAAAGTCTGTGGGAAGTGAGGCTCAGCCACAAAAGGGTTTTGTTTCCCATGTAAATGTTGAGGAATTCCATATAGTGCTTTGAATATAGATGGAGAAGTAGCAAGCTCTGTGTAGCACAAATACAGGCATTATGAATGAAAAATGATGGTAAAACCTCATCAGTAAACTAATCTTTGGAATGAATTTTTCTGCATTGTGTGTGTTATCTGACATCAGGCAGCCGAGCGTGAAAAATAAATCCGCTGCTTCGAATTTATATGTCAGAGATTAGAATTTTTTACTGGGAGAAAGAAAAACAGGCATCTGTAAAGGCTAAATAGCTGAGATGCCTTTAGAGTTCTGCTGTCCTCGCTTCCAAAGAGTGGGGCTGTGCAAAAGAATCTTGCTTTAGAATGTTGCTTTAGAATCACAAACCTGCATCCTACCTCCAGCTTTACTGTAGATGGCTGTGCTCTGCTGTGAGCCAGAGACATGAACTGCCAGGGTGTCTGCGGGGAAAAAAGGTTGGGAGACAATCTGGCAAGTTGTTGCACTGTGCAGATGGCAGTTTTCTGCAAACCACGTGAAGAGGCTGAGTTGCAGGACCTGTCTCTGGTGGTGGTGAAGTCAAAGATAGGAAGAAACTAAGGTCAAAGTGACCAGGAAATCAGAATTAGGTCCTTGGGAAGAGCAGAAAGGGAGTAATGTCATGTGGAAGTTCTTGGAAAGCTGAATTGGTACAGCTCAGGAAACAGGTATGATACTACGAGAAACACATAAAAACCAAAGATACTTGTAGTTGTTGGGGTGGGGGGAGAACCCAAAACCCAACAAAAATATAATGTTTCTGTAAGTGCCTTAGCAGTAAAAGGAAGGCTAGTGGAACTGGTCTGAGGGTCAGCAGGGAGAACCATTGACAGATGGCATCAGTGATACTTTGACTGAGTTTTCCCTGCATAAGTAAACTAATGATAGACATAGACCTAAGGCTACAGTGAGTTAGAGTGTGTAAGGAAATAAAATGTTTCCAGGTGTCTGGAAGTGCTGGAGTTCATAGTGGACTGCATAGAGGGTGGGTTGGAGCACTCTGGCCCACTGACATTCCTTTAGAGCGTGAGTAGATCAACCAACCAATATTGGAATGTGAGAATGAGGAGACTGAGGGATTGCAGATCAATCTGCTAGAATGATACTAGAAATAATAACCAAAGCAGCTAGTTTTGTGCCTTCAGAGCTTTGCAAGAGAAGGGCAGAGCCAGCACGGGTTTGTGGAGAGGATGTCATGCCAGTGGAGAGTAGTTCCCGGTCAGGGGTGCAACAGGCGAAATTAGGAGGGAGATCATGCCCTAGAAGTCAACTTTGCCCTGCCTGTGATAGCACCTCAGCAGACTTTCTGTGTGGTGGTGCAAATAAGTGGGAAGTATAAGACAATACTATTGTGACAAGTGCTGTAACTGCTCAGGAGGATGTAGGCAGGGAGCAGCTCTCAGTCCTTCCTGGCAGGATGAGAACATTTCAGTGAGAGTGCAGATTTGTATTCTTCAGTGTCTGCATCAGTGTTTTGGCTGTAAATGACAGCGGTGACAAAAATGTGTAATGGAATAAGAAATAAAAGGGAAACGTTCTTTCTTTTGGCCAGACCAGCTCTGTACACAGACATGGATATGTGAGTATCACACTGCAGATACGGATCTGGGGTTGGTCACAGGGTAAATAGATTAATAGTGCCACACTGTTGAAAAGAAGACAGACATACTGAGGGATGTGAACAGTGCTGCTTTCCGTGAGGCACTTCTGATAAGGCCTCTGAATATTGAGTTCAGTTTGGGGGTGGTACTGTGCCTTCAGAAGGAGGTAAAGCAGCTGGGAGAAGTGCAGAGGAATGCAACAGAAACAAGCCTTGCAAGGTGTGAAGGAATTGGAGCTCTTAAGTCAGAGGGAGACTGGAGTTATAAATGCAGGAATACCTAAATGATTGCTGCAGGGAAGAAGTGATCTGTTCTGTATGCCTGTGATGGATCAGATAAGAAATAATGGACTTAAATTTCAACAAGGAAGATTAAGGTTAGACATTAGGAAAAACGTGCCAATATGAAAGCTATCTAAAGAAGTGAGATAGAGCACTTGGCAATGTGCAGTCTCCGTTGCTGGAGGGCTTCTTCCTTGGTGTGTTGGGTAGATGTCACCTAGTATGTATGAGGAATGGTTCCTTGGATCAGGTGAGTGTTCTGTGTGACCTCTCCAATCCCCTTTTCCACTGTGCAGATATCTGTAAGAAGTTCAGATTTCTCAGACACGTGCCCTGTCAAGGTTGCTACAAGATGGGGCTCGTGGAAGGGAGCAGATGCTCTCTGCCAGCACAGGCTGCAGCAGGAGCTGTGCTTTATGTCCCCCCAGACTGGGGTGGGGTCTTGCATTGCCTTCCCATGTACTCCTGACTGGTAAAAAACATCCATCCCCTTGAAGAGCTGCCCTGTGTAAGTACCTGCCTCTGTGTGGGAGTTGATTACAGGAAGTTTATGTTATTGATAAAAGAAAATACAGGGAATGTGGGATTATATGATAAATTCTCTTCCAGTTTCAGCATATCATTTTAATTAATGGGAATTTCAATCATGTATAGCTGGTATTGAAGGAATGTAATAAGCCACAACGGTATTGTCAATGTAAAGTTACTGCAAAATTGACTCTTCAACTTAGTTTCTGGTTGCATTTGAAATAGTTTTCAGAATGGAAACTAACCCAAGCAAGTTAGATTTTCATTCACCTCGTGTTTTTAAAATGAGCCTGAACCCAACCAGCATTCAGATACTATTGCAAAGAAACAGAATAAATGTCTTCAGAAGGAAACCAGCTATTTTCAGGGGTATTTCATTGGAACAGTTGAGCCAAGAATAGCAGCAGCAATTGTGCTTTGGTAGCGAAGTGGCAGCAATCCTGAGAATGCAGCCAACCCTTTAAAGAGACATCAGTGGTGTGTGACCCAGTGCAGGAGGGACAAACTGCACCAAGGAGTCATAGAATCATGGAATGGTTTGGGTTGGAAGGGACCTTAAAGCTCTTCTAATTCCAACCCCCTGCCATGGGCAAAGACACCTTCCACTAGAGCAGGTTGCTCTGAGCCACAGCAGATTGAAAACGTGCTCCATTTACTGGGTAATTAATATGTATTTGGGGCAGATAGGAGGAGGAAGACAAAGGAAGTGAGAAGGGGAAATAATTGTAGGGGAGTGTATTGGTCATACTGGAAGCTTATGTGTAAATTATCCTCTTGGATTTGTGTGTGTTTTAATTAACACAAATTATGTATCTGTATTGATAAAAATCCTCTACGTGTGTTGTCAGAATTTGAGATGTTATTTAGGTTCTGAAAACATTAAGCTGCTCCCCCTTCTGTTCACACTTTGTGTGTTCATATGTCTTAAAGCAAACCAGTGCTCCGCAGTTGATAAAAGATGGTCGGTCCCCGCTTCTGCAAGAGGCAGGAGTCGCCCTGATCCATGCTGCAGTATTAAGGCAGTTCTTGGCGTTTATAAACAACGGCGCCTTTGATTAACATGGTCTCGTGTTTGCCACTTAGATCTGTGTTAGACAGAGGCTGGGAAGTCATTAAGGGCTTGGCGACACGCCAGTGTACATCTGGGGCTTGGTCTGCTGCTGGGGTGGGAGCTGGCGGTGAGGCAGGAGGAGGACAGCGGGCAGGAGCTGTTGGTGTCGGGCAGGGAGGAGGATACCGGGCAGGAGCTGCTGTGAGATGGGGGGCAAAATGCCGGGCAGGAAGAAGGAGCTGCTGTGAGGGCAGGGAGGAGGACGATGGCAGGAGCTGCTGTGAGGGCAGGGAGGAGGACTATGGCAGGATGTGCTGTGAGGGCAGGGAGGAGGACTATGGCAGGAGCTGCTGTTGAGGCAGGGAGGAGGACTATGGCAGGAGCTGCTGTCGAGGGAGCAAGGAGGACTATGGCAGGAGCTGCTGTCGGGGCAGGGAGGAGGACTATGGCAGGAGCTGCTGTGAGGGCAGGGAGGAGGACTATGGCAGGAGCTGCTGTGAGGGCAGGGAGGAGGACTATGGCAGGAGCTGCTGCCGGGGCAGGCGGTCGGCAGTCCTTCTCTTGGCTGACTTTCAAAAGCGGGAGCAAAGCAGCTAGGGTGCTAATTGTAGCTGGGTCCTGAAGTGAAAATGTTTTGTGACAGTTGAAAGAATTTAAAGAGGAAGGAAGATCGGTTTAGTGTCAGCTGCAATTAGATAATCAAAGCTTAAAAACCCTACTCTGTTGATACCTTCACCCAGAGTTAAGGAGCGGAGCGAGGGGAAGGGGGAGGAGGGCATTTCCATAGCCAGTGCAGCCGAGGCCCGGCCGAGCTTGCAGGTTGTCTGGGCGCACGCTTGCACAGAGAGATTTTCTTGGCAGCTCTACAGGATGAGGCTTACTCTGTACACAGCCGACATATTGAAGCCGGGAGCCCTGGAGAGCGTAGATGCAGGAGTAGAAACAGCTCTGCACACAATGTAGCGTCTCCTAGGATGGTTGGGCGGCTCCTTTCTCCAGGTATTTGATTACCCATCAGCCCTTTTTAGAGCCAAAAAGGAAAAAGAAGGACGAGAGAGAAAAAGTAACCCTAACCCTGAGAAAATAGCATCTGGTTCTGTTAAATCAATTTCTTACATAACATTTCAGCGGAGAGCAGCAGCACAGCGTCCGCAGCTCTTGGCTGCGTTTCAGGTTTGATAAAATGGCGTCTTCGCAGCGAGCTGCTTGCTAAAGATATGTTGCACTGAGCAGGAAAAGAAATGCAATTGTGTTTGGTGTTTTCGACTGCTTTTTGTGGTGGAGAGGTGGCGTTTAGTGGAGTCTCTGCTGATAATGAAAACTTGTTTGGGTTTGGCTTGTTAATGTGTTTTAAAAGCTTTCAGCATCAGAGGAGAGGAACTACATTTTAATGTCGTAACAGGATAACGGGCTTTGCCACTCGGGTACTTAACTGTGGTTTAGTTTTAAAATAAATAAAGCTGCTTTATTCAATGCTTCCATCTCTTCCCTGTCTTTTCCATGTTATGTTATGCTGTTCAAGGTTTCAGCTTCCTCACATCTATGAGACTTGTTTTAAGGAGCTCTCGAAGTGGCTTCAGAGAGATGGCAGTTTTCAGGTCTGTCTTCTGCCTCAGCGTATGGATAGTTGGATGTGGCAGAGAACCTGAAACATCAGCACTGCAATTCCCAGATTTTCTGCCTTAACTGTATTTTGTTCTTCGGAATAAATGCTTGTGTCATCTTTCCTTTTATGAAATCAGGCTCCATTTCATCAAGCACTTAAAATGTTTTTGGCAATTCCTATTGAATTTAGATTTAGAAAAAATCATGTATAGCCTTTTAAAGGTCTGCTCATGTTGAATTGAAAACTATTTCTGTTTTGGGAGGGGAGAAAGTCATTTGCGCTTTTTTCTCACTTCCTGCTCAGAATGGCTAACCTTTGTGTGACAAGTAAAATCCCCAGGAGGGCTGTCACTGGCCTTTGGGATTTTTCTCTATTCTGCATGTCACAGAAAAGAGCAGCCTCGCCTGTAATCTCTCCTTTGGGCAGGACAGGACGAGTCAATGAGGCAGGTTGTTGTAATGCTGACTAACATGAACTGAAAACCAGAACTGGTACTAAGAGAGGGAATCACTGTTAGAGCTGATTCAAAATTGGATGAGTAGAACTTACTAATAGTGTGGATCTTATTAAAAGTTTATCCCAGGCTCTGCCATTCCACACCCTCTCATACACTGGTTCCTGATAATATTGAGGATGCATCGTTTTACTGTGCAGCATTTGAACTAACTGCTGCAATGGAAGTTATGAAGATACAGTTACTTTAACTTGTCTGAATAAAAATTGAAAGAAATATTACTGTAAATGACATCATCACAAGGATGGAAGTTTTGGGTCAGTTGCAGGTATTTTGCTTTTCTAAGAAATGCGTGCAACAGCTTTTGTCATTTCACTCTACTCATACTTTACATTTGGAATTTATGTAAACATTAAACTGCTTTTGCAACTAATTACTCATCTTCATTTTCAAACATAGCCTAAAGTGTTTTCTGTCTCTAGTATGCACTAAGTTGAAGTTGGTTAAGTATGTTGGGAACAGTGTGTAGGGACAACAGCAATCTCCTCCCACCACCAATGACTCATTTAAAAGTCCGTTTCACTTTGTGGAATAGCAGCACTAGGATTTGCTAACACAAAATACCTGTGGTTCCTGTTCCTCGTGCTGTGCTTAAATCTTTGCTCAGTTGACAGAGGGAGGATAGAAACGGTTTTGGGGGACTGCAGTGCTTTTAGTTCTGATCTTTGCGTAAATAAGGGAGGAAGTAATTCTTAAGGATTTTTTTTTTAATGTCCTATGGGTTCCCATTTCAGTCTCAACAGCTTTGAAAATACAGGAAAATACTGGCAATTTCTATAAGGAGTTGGTTTCCTGGAAAGTTGGAGGAAATCTGTGTGTTCAAAACACCCAAACCTAGCCCCAAGCAAAGAAATTCAAGATTTTATCATGTAAAATACTTTGCTTTCATTCTTTTCCCCAGATGTTTAAAGCCTCTATGGATTAAGTATAACTGTGCTACTAGTTATTTAGTTTATGCGAATTAACTCCTTTTACTCTAGAGAAGATGGGAAAATGGCTGTTGGTTACTTGCTCCTAGAGACAAGAACCTAAAAATTACTCTATTCAGGATCCATTCTGTACTCAAACTGTTAAGGTTTTTTGGCAGCAAAGTCACAGCTTTTGCAGCTTTCTGTTTACTTTGTGAACTCTTTTTCCCACCCTGTTTCTTACAAGCTTTGTAGCAGCAGCCTTTGGTGTTAGAACCAGTTATTGCAGGTCTCTGGCTTTGCTCTGATTTCTGCATCTCTGGCCTAGGAAAGGTCCCAGCATAGTCCCGGTGACTCCAAAGCAGGGGAGGCAGAGCACAGGTACACCGCTGCTCATGGAATTACTGTAATCCCTATCCAAGTAATTCCTTAGAGGTTATCATTGGTTATTGTTGAGGCCATAATCTGAACCTTAGTAAGAGGAGCTCTGCTGATGGTACATAAAGAGGAATAACTACGGAGTTGCAAACCCTTGAAAAGCAAAGGGGTTTGAGCTGTGTGTGTGTCTTCCAAGACAAACATACTTGGTGTGACACTGTCTGGAGTAGATGTGCTTATCCAGACTGAGGCACTTGGCCATTTTCTATTTTTAATATGGACATGGACATCTCTTGGGTTTTATACTTCCTCCCCCTCACTGTTTTTTGCCTTCTTGTTTCTGAATGCCCTTCAAAATTCTGCCTTATTTAATGAACCCTTTTGCTCCCTGCTTTCAGCAATCTGTCTAAGCTGTTCTGTCACCTTCCTCTTCCATTCCCACCCCTTTCCACTTTCTGTCACTGCTCTCAAACTTGAGCCATGCTTTAACCACCAGCTCTGGGGGAGAGGAAAAGGGAAAGGCAAAGATTAAACAAGCAGCTGCCTTTCATCTCCTCTGGTCAGTGTTGGTGTCATTCTTGAGAGTATTGAGGCATCTTGCACTGGGCTCTTGATCCGTCTCCACAGACCTGCCCTGCAGAGACAGTCTCACACTTGCCTCGGGCAGCACCATCGTTCTCCCAGGCACTCACACATGTAGCTTGGGTTTCGGCTTTGACAAGACCTTTTTCATTCGAACAGTGTATTTCAAGGCACTGTTAAATCTTCCTGTGGTGTCTGAAACACAGTCAGTGCCGAATCTCACCACCCACAGTGCAAAGTTAAAAAGCTTCTCATAGCTCCTCTTATCTGATTCTTTGCTTGCCTCAACTTCTTACCTTCTGGCCTGGTCTGCTCCTGCTTTTTTCTTTGTTCATTCCTACTGGCTCATTTTTCTGACCCCGTTGATCCTTTTGAAGCCATTTCATAGGCTTCCCTTCTGCTATCGCATGCATCTTATCTGGGATTCTGCTCTCTATTCAACACCCGTGTAACAAACCCAGATTATCAGGTAACTTTTCAACCTTCTTCCTTAGCTCTGTAATGTAATCAGTTGGCTTTATCTGGGAATAACATGATGCGTTTTTCCTTTCTAGCCATTGCACGTAGTGGAGTGAACGCAGGGAAATCCAAGTGGCTCCTTTTCAATGACAAATCATTTGGACTTGTTATATGCATGTCAATTATTTAGCTCTTTCTCTGAAAAGCTAGGCTTTTCCTGGCATTATGAGAAGACAGGTGAGGAGCTAAGACTCCTTTCCCTTCCTTTCTCTAACATTCATACTTCTGCTTTAACTGACTTAAAAAGAAATAAAACCCAAGAGGAAATAAATGAAAATGCAGTCTGTCCTGCTTTCTTCATCTCGATAAATCTTCATGAGCCAACCAAGTAATCACCCCCATTTCTTGAAAAGCTACAGGTTAAATGTGTGAATACGACTTCGTCGAGAGAAAGCTGCTGTTTTGTTCTTGGAACAGTTTTTCTGCAGTATTAGAGCAGCTCTAATTGGAGGCAGTTAGAGGAGCTCATCACACCCAAATATTTGTCACTGAAATTAATGCATGTTAGGTATCCACTGGTAACAGCTGATTTGAGAGATTTGTTGCATCCCTCTTCCCCACACAATGTCCTTCTCATCCGAATAATAAAAAATCAAAGTCCTGTTTCTGCAAGTAAAAATAATTGACATCCGTAATTTGTAACTTAGGGATATGCAGTTTTCTGCCTTATTTAGAGGACCAGTTAAGAGGAACTGTTCCGCAGATCACCTGTAGTACATGTCCCTAGGGTCAGGCTGAATTACTTGCTATCAAATTCCCATCAAAAGAAACTAGAAGGAGTAATCTGTACTATAAATCTTGTAGAGGGTAATCGGGATGGGAAAGTAAATGCAAAACCTTGAACTAAGCTTGAGTTTTCAGCATGAGAAGTGTTGTATTTTCCAGTTCAACATGGTGTACCTGCAGCAAACAATGAGGTGCTCAAGAGCTTTTGTTTCATGTTTTGTATTAGTGTCTCTGAGGATGTGGGCAGTGCTCTGAAAATACTGCCTTTTGGGTACCTGTGTGACATAACATTGATTTCCATTGGGTTTGGGGGAAAATCGGGCTGTATGCACAAGTGCAAAAGCTGCATGTAACCCTTTAAGACATAAGTTTCTTGACAAAACTCACTGTTACTTAGAAATGCCCAAGTTCTCTACTAAAATGTAAGTTACAGTAGAGATGTTTAAATGTATAATTGAACTGAATAGAAAAGGTGTCTGTTTGTTCCTTTATTTACAGGAAGGGTGAAAAACCTAAATGCAGCGTGAGTTTAGTGTGTTAAATGTGATGTTTGTTCTAACAGCAGGCAAACATGCAGTTTTTGTTAATGCCCTTTGTGTTTCTTCAAAGAATGAGAATTGAGTCAGAATAAATGATAAGAGTTTGGTAGATACTCTCCTGTGTTTTTTTCCAAATTTGCTTTTTAGCTTTGCTTTTAGATTTTTCATAGTGTGTTTGCTGCTGTTATTTATTGCCTGATTATTATTCTTACTAGTATACTAAGGGTAGAAAACACTTCTGTTCCTCTGTTCTAAAACTGAATTGTTCCATTATTCTAATTGAGAGTTTTGCCAGATTAAAAAGAAGGTAAATACAAGCATTGTGCTTTATTGTAGTGAGGAAAATGTCTGTATTATGGTAGAGAACATATTCTAAATTTTAGCAGTGTTGTAGCTAACAACGTAAAATAGTGCTTAATTGAGGGCTTTTGCGTGCTTGAAGAGAAGACTCATTTTTAACTTTTAACCTTGTTTGGATCCTTTCAGATCTCAGCCACAGTGGATTGGGAGACCATTATGAGAATTCCCACTGGGGACAGCAGCCCGCTTTCAGGAGTGAAGGCAACTGCAGCTGGGATAAAGTGATAATAGACAGGACTGACAAGGAAGCGTGGCCTTCCATTACCGGAGCTGAGACTGAGTCTGCCTCAGAATGTACTACAGACACTGACTCTGCCTCCAACTGTGGCTCAGAGAACAGTAGCATGGCTACAGGGAGTGCCCAAGGCAACTTCACTGGACATACAAAGAAAACTAATGGCAATAATGGCGCCAACGGAGCACTCGTCCAAAGCACTTCTAACCAGAGTGCCCTTGGAGCTGGTGGAGCAAACGGTAACGGCAGCTCGGCCAGAGTGTGGGGGGTGGCTGCGGGCTCCAGCTCTGGCCTAGCTCACTGCTCTGCCAGTGCTGGGGATGGAAAGATGGACAACATGATGGGAGATGGTAGAAGTCAGAACTGTTGGGGTGCTTCCAACTCGAATGCTGGCATTAATCTTAACCTTAACCCTAATGCCAATCCAGCTGCCTGGCCTGTACTTGGACATGAAGGAACTGTGGGAGCAGGCAACCCTTCCAGTATTTGCAGTCCAGTCAGTGCCATAGGTCAGAACATGGGCAACCAGAATGGGAACCCAACAGGCACCTTAGGTGCTTGGGGAAACTTGCTGCCGCAAGAGAGCACAGAACCACAAACGTCCACTTCTCAGAATGTGTCTTTCAGCGTACAACCTCAGAACCTTAACACTGATGGACCAAATAACACTAACCCCATGAACTCTTCACCAAACCCTATCAATGCAATGCAGACAAATGGACTGCCGAACTGGGGGATGGCTGTTGGTATGGGGGCCATCATCCCGCCCCACCTGCAAGGCCTTCCTGGTGCTAACGGAACATCAGTTTCTCAAGTCAGCGGGGGCAGTGGTGAAGGAATGGGCAGTTCAGTGTGGGGGATGTCCCCAGCTAATCCTGCCACAGGAAACAGCAATTCTGGGTTCAGTCAGGGGAATGGAGACACTGTGAACTCAGCATTAAGTGCTAAACAAAATGGATCCAGCAGTGCTGTGCAAAAAGAGGGAAACGGAGCGAGCGCATGGGATTCGGGACCTCCTTCTGGTCCTGGGGTACTAGCGTGGGGCAGGGGTGGTGGCAACAGCGGTGTTGGTAGTATGCATTCTGGAGCGTGGGGCCACCCCAACCGGAACACCAGTAACGGTGTGAACGGGGAATGGGGCAAGCCCCCAAACCAGCATTCCAATAGCGACGTCAACGGGAAAGGATCAACAGGGTGGGATAGCTCTAGTGTTACCAGTCCGAATCCTGCCATGCAGCAGGGCAATGAACAAATAAACTCTTGGGCCAAAGCTGCAGCATCTGGCACCACAGCTAGTGAAGGAAGTAATGACAGCGGTGGGAGTCAAAATGAAGGCAGTACTGGAAGGGAGGGGGCTGGAGAGGGCAGGAGGAGAGACAAAGGGATGATAGACCAAGGGCAAGTTCAGTTGCCAAGAAACGACCTTGACCCCAGGGTCCTGTCCAATACAGGGTGGGGACAGACCCCTGTAAAGCAAAACACTGCCTGGGAATTTGAAGAGTCCCCAAGGTCTGAACGAAAGAATGACAATGGAACAGAGGCCTGGGGTTGTGCAGCTACTCAATCTTCAAACTCAGGGGGGAAGAATGATGGGTCCATCATGAACAGTACAAATACCTCTTCAGTATCTGGGTGGGTCAACTCTCCACCGGCAGCTGTTCCAACTAATACAGGTTGGGGAGACAATAACAACAAAGCACCAAATGGCCCGGGGGGATGGGGGGAGTCAGCAAGCTCTACTACTGTTAATAATGCTGCTGCTGCCAAAAGCGGCCACGCTTGGAGTGGGACCGCAAATCAGGAGGACAAATCACCTACCTGGGGTGAACCTCAGAAACCCAAATCTCAAAACTGGGGAGATGGACAGAAATCAAATCCAAGCTGGACTTCAGGAGGTGGAGATTGGACAGATTCATCATCTATTCCTGGACACTTGGGTGATGGGAAGAAGAATGGATCTGGATGGGATTCTGACAATAGATCAGGGTCTGGTTGGAATGATTCCACAAGGTCTGGGACCAGTGGGTGGGGAAATGGCACAAACAGCAAGGCTAATACAGGTACAAGTTGGGGGGAATCTTTAAAGCCAAGCCCCCAACAAAACTGGGCTAATAAACCCCAGGACAACAATGTAAGTAACTGGGGAGGAGCTGCTTCTGTCAAACAGACGGGGTCAGGGTGGGTTGGTGGGCCAGTGCCAGCCAAACAAAAAGAGAACTGTGAGGCAACTGGCTGGGAAGAGCCATCTCCACCGTCCATTCGCCGCAAGATGGAAATCGATGATGGTACCTCAGCTTGGGGCGACCCAAATTACAACAACAACAAGACTGTAAACATGTGGGATAGAAATAATCCTATAATTCAGAGCAGTACCACAACCAATACCACCACCACTAGCACCATTATCAACACCAACATGGTTGAACCTCAGCCATCGCACCAGTCAAGTGCCCAGCCGAACCGGTCCCCGCTGCTTGGTCCAGGTATGAAAATAGTTTTATAACATGCTTTGTACAGGTTACTGAATGTTGTCTGACTCTGGTTATACATTAAAGATAGAAATCTTATATTTATGTCACACACTCTGTCTTGAGGACAACAGAACCCATGGAATCCGACACACAGAATTCCATAGTCCAAGTGAACATAAGAAGGGCTTGCAACAATACCTGGTCAGTAAAGTCCTAGGTCCTTAGATAGTTGATCCATATTTATTTTGTCAGCTCTTCCACTGTTACTTAGCACTTCCTTTGAATTCAACCCTTGGAGAGTTTGGGGCCTTTTGGCTAACCTTTATTGTCTTGTCTTCTGGTACCCTTGCTTGGTCTTTGTTCTTGTTCACGCAGAATGCATCTGTTTCTTTTCTGCAAGCCATATCTCTTAGCACCAGATGCGGTTTAAGGATTGCATGAATTCATGCTGTTGCTGTTGCTCTGTCTTCTGTTTGTTGCCTTTGATGAAGAAATGGTTCTCTTCCATACTTCAGGTCTCAAGCACGGGTAGTACCCTGGGCTTATACATGATTCTCATAAAGCTGGATTGGTTAAAGATGTTAATATTCAAGCTGGCTGGGAGAAGTTATTCTAACTTCAGCCCTGTTCCAAAGACAACTTTTTAGACATCTAGGAGTTTTTCTAACCAAAGACAAGCATCAGGGAATAAAAATGGGGGGAAAAAAGGAGAAAACCGCTTAGGGGGAGGTATTGAAATAAAAGTTTCTGGGAGCTCTGCCCTATATCATGACCACAAACTTCTCAAAATAAATCTGGCCTTGCAGTGCTCTTTGAAATTCTTCATCTGATTTTTGTCTCCCAAGTTTCTGTTTCGTCTTTGTCGTGGCTAAATATTGACTTTTTCAGCGTGTTTTTCTCCAAGTGGGATTTGTTCTCTTATTTCCGTCATTTTTCTCTTTGATGTTTTGAAGTAATTAAAACTTACTGTAATATCTGTTTAAAAATAGTCTCATATTCCCTACTGTGGTCAAATATTTTAATGGCTGAGAATATCTATTGTAATAAAATAGCATGTGCTCCAGGAGGAGAAATGTTTAAATAGGTTTGTCCTTGGTCAGTCCGCCATACGTGATCTCTGATCCATTTACCTGAAACGTATTTCATCCATATTTGAAACTTTACCCATGAGACTGACAATTCCAATTTCTGAATTGTAGTGGAGAGATCACAAAAGTAGGGTTTTGGTGGGGTCTCTTCCACTAGGCTGATTTTTGGATGATTATGTTGGTGCTTGTCGGACTGTTTGTATACAATAATATATATTGTTAATGCTGCTCAAATAATCTAACACCTTGCAGAGGAGAACTTACTGTTCTGAGTCCTTCATATGTTGAAAATGGCATTTAAAAGCTAGTGCTAATCTACAGCAGTTCCTCTGGTGAATAGGAATGTCTGTGCAATCAGAAAACTGCTTATTAATGGTAACCATCCACTCCTTAAAATGACAGTCTTGTGCATCGTGCAGAAATGTTAATTAGAAGGAATTTTAGATCCTAAAACAAAAGCAACAGAAGGCAGTTTAGAACATGGTTCTGATATTAAAATTTAGATCAAGTTATTGAGAGCATGAGTTAGGCATCGTGTATTTCTGCTTGCGTACAGTTGTGCGCATGGGTATGGATTTAAAAGCCATACCTGGGACTGTTTTGAGGGATTATTGTCCAGTCTGCAGCTGGAAGCTAGGAGCAATCCCATGAGCCTTTATGTGTTATGCCCATCTTTACTCCTGACTGTGCCCCAGAGGGGCAGAGTGGGGTCATGTGCTTATCTCTACACAGAGAGAAAGAGGAAGCAAGGAATGGCATTTAAACTGATCCTATCAGCTTCCCTATTCCCAGTGCAGCAGACCTGATTTAACATCTACAGCACCCAGCAGCTGTACAGCAGTGTCCTGTTGGTCTTTGTGCAAATCTACACAGACTTGAAACATCTACAAATCATGTCCCGCCTGGGACAGCTGAAAGATGAGAAGAGCACTGAGTAGATTGCCAGTGACACAGGCCTTGGCTTGCAGTTTGGTGTTGTGCTGTTAAACCTTATTTTCTCCTGTGCCAAGTCCCCGTCCTGTTGGCTATGCATTTCCAACCACTACAGTAAGGGAGACCAGAATCCTGTAGCCAGGGGACTTCTTTAATCCCCAGCCATATTTCATCCAACAGCAATTATTTTCCTTCTACAGTATTTCCATGCAAAACATGATTGCGTATTTAAAGGCGGTGCCATAAGGCACAGGTTAAGTGCTCATCTAAGATCTTACAACACATGAACTAAGTAGTTGTCACTGATGTTTTGTCTTCTGCATGGGTATGGCATGCTTTGGCAATCATTTTTATGATTCCCTGTTATTCAAGCAATACCCCAAATAAGGAAACATGGGTTCTGTTCCTGTGCAAGTGTTGCGTAGCTGTCAGATGGCAGTCACACATCCTGAAAGCAAAGAAGTGGATTTTAACTCTGCTGTAGAGCACTAGTTAGCTGTTTACAAAGGAGCAGCAGTCCGTTTTGAGTTCTGTGTTTATTCTGTATTAGTTTAGAAGTAGAGGCCAGGTTGCAGTCTTGTTATTCAAGTTGTCACCCATCCCCAGAAGTTCTCAAAGTTCTTTGAATACAGAACTTAAAAGCTACTGATGGGAAGCAGATGCTGGGACACATGTGTTGAAAATACATAATGCTCAGAGGAATTCCTTTTTCTGTCAGAAAAGGGGTGGTGTGTGTATAATGTGATAAATGTTGTCCTTTCTGGCTGTAGGAGCTTGCTACCAAACCAGTGGTGAGTTATTTAGAAAGACAAGCAGGAAGCCAGTGTAGTGGTTTGGATTTAGAGTTAATTGTTATCTAAATTACTTACGCATAATTCTTACTAACACTTTTAACTCTTGCAACTTTGATACAAGGGGAATAAGAAGTGAGAAAAGGTTTTGCAAACAGGGGTGATTAAAAGAGAGGGTTTTGGATCCCAGACAGCACCAGATCCTTCCTCCAAATGCTGAGGGGTGGGCTTGATGCTTTCTTGTTCCCATTATGTGGTTAGAGCCTGGCTGGCAGGTTTCCAACCTTCCAGCCTGGTTCCAATCTTCCAGCTGAGAATAGAAACAGCAAAACATAATGTAAGCTTCCCTCTGGAGATTTAGGTTGAAATTCAGGACTTCTGAAAGCTCTGAACATCATCTGCTCCTTTTGCATTCCTGTGCTGTTGTCTTGGTGGCAACTTCTGTGTCATTCATAGCATGTAATTGCCATGAAGCAGAGAGTGCAAGTGATGTGTTTTCCTTACTTGGAACTTTAATCAGAATGGATTTGAAACCAGATCAGCTTTGAGCTCCGTTAGGATACTCATGTGAAAACCTAAAACCTTGTGCTCAGCCCTCTAACAGCCAGGTTCTGGGGACAGCCAAGTGATCCTGAGCAGGCTGCCCTCCATTTCCACACAAGGTTGATCTCAGTGCTGAAAGGCAAATGGGAGCTTCCCTAATACTTCCCTAAATCATGGAGCCCCACCACATGAACTGGAATGCCTTTCAGAAAATGAAGTGTTCAGATGTTAAGGGTTACAGTTCACTTATATAAAACCCTCCCTTTTACACTCCCCACCGCCATAGCTTATTTCTTTTCTATTAGCAGATTAACTAGTGACTTTAACAAACAGTCTCTTTTCTACCTTAGTTTTTCCTTTTTCATCGACATCAGGTTCTGGTATTTTGGGTTGCCTGTATTGTAGTCATATGCTCTGGTATTCATCACAGACCAAACAACTTCAAGGAAAACAATTCCTGCCATCCAAATGGCTATAGGGTTATTTTGAGGGAAAACAACTGCATCCTGCCACAGCTTAGTTAACATTTCACTTTCCCTTGAGGATTTCCTCTTGGCTGTAGCCCAATGTTAATTATGGTTTTATTTCTATAAAACAAAGCTCTGCCAGTGTGTCCATGTTTATGACTCGCTGTGATCTTTTTGGTTCTTGCGATGTGAACAGTGTTTAAAAACTCCAGTATTAAAACCTCACTTTCTTGCCAGAGAACCTTTTAACAGAGCTCGTTCTGTTGCAAAACAACATCCTGGCAGATCTGGGTGGTTGCTGAGGCCCGGAGCTATAGGAAAAGCCTAAATGAGTATTATTTTCATGAAAAAAATAACCTTTCTGTGAGCAGAATTTTTGAAAACAGGGTGGGTTCAGGTTTGGGGACCCCTGTGAAGGTGTTTTCCTTCCAAACAGCTACCTAAAGGAGTTTAAAAGTAGCTTCTTGCCTTCATTCAGTCCCCCTGTAATGCTGTTTGTGGACTGCCCTTATGGTGAGGTGTGTGATAACCCTGGGAAGCATCACACTGCCAGAGACAAGCTGTTGGGACTACAGAGTCTTTGAACTACCATTCCACCTGTGTCTGTTTCAGATATGGAACAGACTGGATTAATGAAAAAAGGAGGAAAAGCCTTGTTTAAAAAAAAGTCCTTTGGAGAACACAAAGGAATTCTTTCACCTGTAGGATTTGCAGCGTTCACAGTGTATTTTTATTGACCTTTTTAAAGTTTCTAAAGTAGTCATATGGAGTCATGGAAGGGCAGCACAGAGACATGTACTGTATTCATACAGTAACATGAAGACTGCAGGTACTTGACACAGAGGGAAGAACAGGTTTGTAACTGATGAGGACTATGGAATTCACATACAGGTTAATTTTTTGCTGTGCACAGATTATTTCTCCAGCAGGCTTCAGGTTTGATTTACTCATTCCCTCCCCTTCATTTGATGTGTTAATATACTTCCAAAAACTTGTAGTTGATGCCTTTTATCTGCTTTTATATATTTGCAAGTATTCTCCTTAGCAGTGGCTGGCTGCTTCATTATTTGTAATCCTGTATTATTTACTGCTCAGCACATTTAAAGCACTTAATATAACTTGGACATTACACATCTGTGCTCTTTAATCAGCGTTGTTGAATTTGTAGTAAAGGGAACACAAGGACCAGTTCCGATTCTCACAGAGGTTTTATCCTACAGCCTAGCACACTTTGCCTTTTTAGTGTATGAATGTTACGCTTTAAGATTGATTTCATAAGTTGAATTACTTTGAGTTTCCAGTCTAGGTTGCATAAGCTCAGGGGAGTATCAGTATTGTACACTCTGTTGGTATTTGTATTCCTGTGGGTGCTTTAGAGATGTTTTGTTTTCGGTTTCATTTGCCTGCAGTTAATCTTTTTTCAGATGCCAGTGTGATTAAATCCACGCAGTTGTCTGACAAGGTTACCTCCTGAGTAGCGAGGCAGAAATCCCAATCAAGTGTTCCTTAAATAAAGTTGGCTTCAAGATACAAGCAGAAGGCTTGAAGAAGTGTTTTAGGTGCAACACCAAGGAAGTTGTGTTAAATGGAGGCTCATTTATATATGTACACATGTGTCTCTCCGAGTCTGTCTCCTGTACACAGAATAAACAGAAATACAAGATAGGTCGGTAGAGGTTAGAACACAGTAGTTCTGTTTCAGATGGAAAGCACTTTAATGAAAAGGTGAAGTTCAGGGTTGTTTCAGGAGTATGTTTTAACCACAGTGAAGCTCGCTGGTAGTGAAGGAGCTTTATTAAGCTGCATGTTCCTGAACACGTAGGCTTAGTCTGGATATGTTTTATGCCATATGCACTTTGATCCGTATCTGAGAGATCTGCAGTTGCTTTAGGAAATAGAGTCTAAAATAAATCTGTAATACAGGAACACCGGAGCGGTGGGCAGATCTGAGCCCATCTATTTGAAAGGAATTTTCTTCTCTGCTAGCCAGTGTTGGGAGTTATTATTGGCGACGTATGTTGCCTGCAGTTTCTAGTACAGAAATCCTGTGGAAATCAGGAAGTTCTGCAGAGACTTGATGCTCACTTAAACACTGTTGCTTAGTTTAATGTATTTCAAGGTACCCTTAAAGAAAGTTCTTTTGTGGCAACTTTCATGCTGTTGCCTACATACCCCTACTTCGTGTAGGAAATGTTGTTTCTGCTCTTTGAATCCTTTCCAGAGTGTTTTTACAGATTGCATCAGGAAGCAAAAAAGGAATCGTGCTGCAGCAAAGTAGGCATCTAGTCCTTAAATTGTGAAATACCCAGACTTCTTAATATTCATCTCCAATAAAAAGGCAACCAGTTCCTGAATTAGCAGCCTAGTTAACAGTGAAAATTTCAAGCAGGCTGAATTCTGCAGTGCTTATTGAGGTCTTGGTTGGAATGAAATGGAATGCTTTTTGTGATAATGATAGAAAAATTGGTTAATATCAGGTATGGTATATGTAAAACTGTTGTTTTCTTGCCTGTTATGTATCAGGCTGCTTGGTATGTTAGAAAGTGCTTTGAACCCCATCTATGATCCAGATTGTCTCTTCAGAAAAAAACCAAACACCTTTTTTTAAGAGGTAGTGGTTGGTTTAAATTCAGTTTGCATTTTGGCTGTGCTGCTCTGTAGGACTCAGTAGCTGTATGGCTGTTCCTGGCACATTCAACTTCAGTGCTAAAATCAGTGTCATATGGATTTAAGCGCATTACATTCAAGCCAAGCCAGACTAAGAAGGTTTCTTTAGAGCAGGTTACGTCTTTCAGTGAGTTAAAATAATACTCTGTAGAAAAACAAAGGCTTCTACCTGCCGTTCCTCGTGATTTGACTGTAGGTTTTAATTGCAGTCTTGTTTAGTTCTCCTTAAAAGCCATATTTATTATAATGTAGAAGCTCAGTGATGTAGGGGTACATGGGGAACACAGACAACCACAAGCTGTAATAAAGAGCTTTAAGGAGTGCATGCAACATATAATCTGTGTGGCAAGTGGTAACAAATGCCCTACTTTGTAGGGCATGAGAAAAGTGATTTTAGAATGTGTAAATAGTAAAAAGGAGATAAAATAGTTTAAAATCTTTCAGTGAGGCAAAGCCCAGCTCAGGTTTGGGTCCAGGTCTCCTGAATGCTCTTTCTGCTGTGTGTGCTTCCCAAGCCCTGTTTGGTCTGCTCAGAGTATTCCCGTTGTACACAGCTGCTCCCTTTGGACCAGGTCTGGTGCTCACATGGGCAGCCAATCTGCTTCCAGCTACATTAAAAATACTCTTTCTGTCTTGCCAACTTGGTATTGATTAAGAAAAAGACTTATGAGACCAAATCAAAGGGGTTTTATTTTCATATGTTTAATTAGAGACCCTGTGTCTGCTTACTGGTTCATGCTCTTTCTTTAATAAATTGTCTGTCTTTGAAGTTATTGACAGAAGAAACCTTTCCTCTTGTCACTGTTCTTTTCTCCTTCCCCTTGCTTCAGCAGGCTGGGGAGAAATGCCTGCTGTCCACGCAAAGACTGAAGCTTCCTGGGGAGAGCCGTCATCCCCTTCTGCTGCAGTTGATAATGGCACTTCAGCATGGGGGAAACCCCCCAGCAGTGGTACAGGGTGGGGAGATAATCCTGCCGAGTCGGCAGGGACATACGGAAGAACAAATGCTCCAGCTGCTGCCCCAGCACTGTGCAAACCAGGTACGTGCATGAACCTCACTGCCAGAAGAGGATGGGGAAAACCAGGGCAAAGTGTCTGTATTCTCTGCGAGTATTTTTGAACATCACCTCTGGATTTCTGTGCAGTTAAATCAGAGCCTGTTTTAATCATTTCATTCTCAAAGCAGTGTTAGCTGTCTCAGGTTGTTGATATTCCAGATACCAGATTAATACAAAAGTATGAATACAGTGCATCGAGCCAATAAATTTAAAGGCATTCCTTAGAGTGTTTTTTTTGTACTGCAAAAGGAGTATAGTAGAGGTGCAGGAAACAGTGAAACTGCAGAAGAGCGTGAATAATACTTATTTCTAGGTGCCTAGAAGAAACCTGTATTGGGATGAGAAGCAACTGAGCTCAGTTAAGATAAAGGAAGAGCAACACGTGAGGATGCCTAGACAACCTCACTGGTTAAACTAAGGGAAGGGATGTCTTCTTCACCTCTTAAAACATGACAGGTTCAGGAGCATTGTGAACGAGTTGCTGCTTCGCAGTTCCCAACTAACATTACTTGATAAAAATGCCCTGTCTCTAAGTGCCCTGAAGGCGACAGTGCATGCTTCTGCTTTGGTTGTGAAAGTCTTTACTTTTCACTCCTGCAAATACTTCACTGAGAAATAGTTAGAAAGCCCAGGAAACATAAAACAAGAAGGTCTTAAGATGAGTAATCCCAGCTTTGAACAGAGTAAATAGAATAAAGTGGAATGAGGTAACACAACCTTGTCATTGAATGTGAGGTGCTCCCTGCAGCCCACGTGTCCTTTCAGATTCCATTCTTCTGAGGTGGGAATTGAGTTTCTGACCATTAGTGACCTTGAAATTTGGTTTTGTTTGATGGAAGAATGTGACAGCTTAAAATGGTGAGATGCATTGAAAGCAAAATAGCACTTAGCCAAGTGTGTGATCATACTTCAGGTTCCTTGTTCCTAGGAGACGGGAACGACCATGACCACAGATCTTACTTGTTCAGTACAAAGCAAGACTTGCTGTTGCTGGATGCTTTCTTCTCTGAAGTATTCAGAGAAGTTTTCTTTTTTGCTAGGTTCGAATGTGGCCTTATCATTTAATGCTAGTTATTTGATGCATCTCTGTATCTCTTGAAAATACTCAAAGGTTAACATACTGCATATGGCATAAAAAGATACTCCTGTTAATTTTGCAGGAAACTGAGTAATGTTTTTCTTCTCACTCTTTCCCTCCAGCTTCAAAATCTATGCAAGAAGGCTGGGGCAGTGGTGGGGATGAAGTGAATCTCAGTACTAGTCAGTGGGAAGATGAAGAAGGAGATATGTGGAATAATACTGCTTCACAAGAGAGCAGCTCCTCCTGTAATTCCTGGGGGAATGCCCCGAAGAAAGGACTTCAAAAGGTAAGACAAAAATCAAGGTGCTGTCTAAAAAGGAATGGAATTAGTGTAACATTTCTAGAGTAATTGTTCCGTTGCATTACACCTGAACTCTTATGTTAGACCTCTGATACCTGAACACGAATGCAGCTTGCCACTACAGTGGTTCAAGTACAGCCTACCTTGTTTCCAGGGGAGAATGGGAGAACCTTGTACCTTGTTTCGAGGGGAAAATGGGAGAGCTTTGACTTTAAGCATGTCAGATGCTTTGGGAGGTTTTGTTGTTGCTTTTGTTTTCTGTAAGTTTTAAAGCTTTTATGTGTTTTAAAGAAATTGTAATGTATTAACAGAAACAAAAGGTGGTTAATGGGGCTTTCAGACACTTTCCATGGTGGTAGAAAAGCAAACAGTAGTCTGTGATGAAATGGTTCAACAAAAAAATGCCTATTTCCTGTTCTGTGATTTGTATTTCTTAACTTACTCATTGTAAGTTTTGTACTGGTATGAGAACAAAGCAAACCTGTGTTAATGCTGCACTCCATCGGGAACATACTTTTATGTTAGGAAGTTTTCCATTGCAGTCTTTATTTCAGGACAAGGCCAGGCTGTAACTTAAAGGAATTGGGAATGCATTTAGCCGGTTTGTTAGTTATTCCATTTGCCAACAGTTAGGCCAGTGATTTGATCAAGTATGGTTGTTTCTTGTACTGTCCGCAGCCCAAAACAAATCCACGCTTGTCCCTTGGTACTTTCTGGAGAACTGAAAGGAAGAGACTTCTTAAGGATTTTGTGATAGAAAAGCTGCACAGAGATCTTTTAAAGGTGTTTATCTAGACGCTCTTGTTTGTTTTTAAGAAAATACACTGAGTAACATTCTTAACTTCAAGGTTGCAAACTTGGTTTTGGGAATGTTTTTCAGGAAGTGTTGTACTATTTCAGAAACTTTAATTAAAATGAAATTTGTAAATTCAAAGGTGGCTTTAATTCAGTGGTGAGCCAATCAAATACTAAATAGTACACTGAACACCTCTTCAGCGGAGATAAAATTTGCACACTTTGTGGGGGAAGAGAATCATAGTTACGTTGTTCGGAGGGTTCTTCAATCCTTTCTAAATTAATGTACTAATACATCTTTCAGTAGCATGTATTATTAATATGAAAAACTTACCATCTATTTTATGTACATCTCACTAGTATGAACAAGGGAACCAGACCATTAATGGAATCTCCCAATTTATTTACTAAGGGCATGAAGACATCTAGCAAGCAAGATGAGGCCTGGATCATGAACCGTCTGATAAAACAGCTCACAGACATGGGCTTCCCTGTGAGTAGTGTTCACAGACAGAACACGCATGCCCCAGCTTTGGTAGCTGACTGTCAGTGTTTCAGACTGTAGCCACAAAAAGATATTCAAGCTGGGAAGTAGTTCTGTTTCCTGCATTCAGACATTTCATTTCATTTAGACTTCCCTGTGAGGGTGCTGAGGCACTGGCACAGGGTGCCCAGAGAAGCTGTGGCTGCCCCATGCCTGGCAGGGTTCAAGGCCAGGTTGGATGGGACTTGGAGCAACCTGCTCTAGTGGAAGGGTTGGAACTAGACGAGCTTTTAAGGCTCCTTCTCACCCAGACCATTCCATGATTCTATGGTTATTCTAGTTTCAGAAATCTCCACTGTAAGCTACTAGAGTGTTCTCTGAGATCACTCGATGATACACTTGGCATGATGACATTTATAGATCTTTGAAGTTCAGAGTTCTATACAACAAGTGTTACCAGTTTTTCTTAAAGGCATATCTTAGTGATATTTAAGTTGCCCATAGAAAATGGGAAGATGGATTTAAACTGAACAGTAAGATTTGACTTAGAACTGGTACTTACTTGACAAACTGAAGCTTAATTGTTGTGGGGATTGATGAAAGCAGAAAAAAAGTGTGCACAGACGTTATTTGTGCTGCCAAGTAAATATGAAACTTAACACTGAAGAGCCTGTTTTCTGTTTGCTTTGAAACCATATAAGCATGGTTATTTTTTCTCTAAACATAATTTGTATGTTTGACAGAGAGAGCCAGCAGAAGAGGCCTTGAAGAGCAACAATATGAATCTCGATCAGGCCATGAGTAAGTATCTGTGTAATTTTTTCTTCCTTTAAATCAACACAGGAGCCATTCATGAGTCAAAGAGTTTAATCTTATCCAGATTATGGGTAATACTGATTTTCTTACTTCTGCTTTCTTAAGCAAGACCTACTTCTCTGAACTGCTGATGGCCAATTCATTGTCTTTGTGTTGCCTTTTTCAATACATTTCCCTTTTCTGTGAAGGTGCTCTGCTGGAAAAGAAGGTGGAAATGGACAAGCGTGGAATGGGAGTGACCGACTATAATGGAATGGTCACCAAACCCCTTGGCTGCCGCCCACCACCAATCTCCAAAGAGTCTTCCATGGACCGCCCCACCTTCCTTGACAAGGTAAGGTTAGGAATGTGAATGATACACAAGTCAAAACAGTACAGTGTAGAAATACTGATGATTTCCACTGTCTGCTTAGAAAGCTGATAGATAATTATGTATTGCAGTTTTTCTTCTCTCTTTTCACAATCTTGTGGGGAATTTAAACCTTGTGGAAAGGACCAATGATTTGATCTCCACGTAGAAATAAACAATGGTCATCAACAGTGTTATACTTGGAAAGAAAACTTACTAAAGAATCAGTAGTGCAGTGGAACTAGAAATGGGAAGAACAAGGAAATGGAGCACAGAAAGCCTTTTTACTCTGTAAGAGTCCAGGGTCAGTGAGCCTTGCCCAAATTAGTGATCAGGCAGGACCAAGGCCAGAATCTTGAAGAATTAGGCTCCTGATTCCTGTCTGATTTTTGAGTTCCTTACAGATTTCAGTGAAAGTTCAGTGCTTAATAGGAACAAATACCTGAGGTATTTTTGTTAAGTAAGGAGCAGACACAAAATCATAAATAGCTTCTTCGATGAGCTGCTTTTCTTGTGATCATGTATGACAAATTTTCCAGCACCATGTAAGGACTGAGAGAAGGCAGCTCCAGAAGTCTGTGGTGTCCAAGATTCAAACTAAAGAAAAGGATGTAGGGAAAAACAGAGCCAAATCTTCAGTAGGAAATGATTTACAACTCTGACAAGAGTCCTACAGATCCCTCAGAATCCTCCCCCAGATTATTAATAAGGGAAAAAGAATCTCTTGTTTATTTCACAGATTACTCAAAATGTTCTTAAAGATGGGATGGGTGGTTTCTGATTGCAGAAATCTGTGCTTTTCACAAACAATGCTGAAACCAATTCATTTTACACAAGCTGTTTGCAGGATGTGAGACAGAAGTGATCTCTAGTCTTGTTAACACAGGCTGTATTAAAAACTTTACTGACCCTGAATAGTGATTATCCTTCCAGCCCTTCACCCTCTGTTTTCTTAGAGTCTTAACTATAGTGTTATCCTTAAAGTTACGGTTGTGTTGTGACAGGTTTCCAGGTGTTGTGCTAAGAAAATTGGCATGGTGCTAGGCTAGGACATCTGATAAATACTGACCTTTTCCTGACAACTATGACTGTTTGCGCTGTCATCACAGGCTAAACAGTTTGCTGAGTTTTAGTGTTGGTACAATGCAAACTGTAAACAAGTTAATTTGATTAAACACAAATGGATCTTACATAATTACGGGTTATTTATGTGAATAAGCTAAAATTAGCATCTATACTAAATTTGCTTTAGAGGGTCCTGGCATATCAAAAGGTTTTGTAATAGTTCAGTGCTGCCACAGTGCTGCAGAATCAAGGGTAATGGCAGCTTCCTGCAAAGAGTATGTGTCAGAAAACCGCTCTTCTGCTTTTCGGGAATAATAATATTTGTTCTTTCTGGGCTCCCTATTTATGATGGACACCACATCATTCAGATACATTTATTTTTTTTCTTAAACCAGACTGAACTGCTTGTGTATTTCCTCCCATGTCAAGCTCAGTCTGGGTCATCTTCCTTCTTTTTCCTTTCCTGCCATGTGAAGTTCATTCTTAAGTATGGGAGATCCATTTGCTGATGGCAGACTTTAATGAATACGTTGATAGAAAGATCTCTATGCTGAAGAAGGTCACAGAATTCATGTCGGCATGCCCGTTAACCTTTTCTAGAGTAACAGGAGCTTCAGCAGTACGATTATTGCCAGAGAAGAGAGGTGCATTTGCGCAGCATGATGCATAATTACAGAAACATATGTTAAACACCACCATTGAGAAGGGAATTCTATGATCATTAATATTCATACAGCAAGTAAAATCTGTCAGTCTAGGCATAGTCTGTCACAGTGACTTTACTATAACAAAGGAAATAATCCCAAACTCTATTTGTTAGCTATCAGAGTGTTGAGCAACTTGGTAAGTGAATTAAGCAAATAGAGTTGCTACTCTAAGAATAGACATTTTTTCCAAAGAAATTCTTTTCAGATTTACAGCTCATGCTACTGGAGCAACTCCTTCTCCAAACTTTCCTTTCCCTTTGAGGTACTATTTCAGATTATGTAGCCTGGAGATCTCTTGCTTCATCCTTAGGTCAGTGTTGGTCAGTGAAAAATCACTTCGCACAGCTGAAGCACTCCAGAAGAAGCACTTCCTTATTTTACTGATTGTCTTAGCAAGTCATTATCCTTTTGCTTGGCTTTGCTAAGTCTTAAATAAGTTATGGGAGGTTCCTCTTCATGACATTGTAAGTTGAGTTCCTGTGGTCACTGCTGCTGCTCTTCCTCAGCTGATTCCCTTTCAGCTCACCTGAGTTGAGACTCCAGGATTTCTCTCCTGCATTTTCCCTGACAAGTGAAGCCAGCACTTACTCTTATTTTAATCTTACGCATTTGAGGAGAGAGAATTTACAGCCTTGACATTTGCTTCTGAACCCATTGAACTCTCTGCATTAGTAGTGGTCTGTGCAATTGAACTTCACCGTTGACTGTTTGCTTTCACCTGCTGCTCAGTATTTGCTGCAGATACTCTTTATTCTGTGTCACTCTTAGTCAGTCTTTGGCACTTAGAACTTTGTTAATTGTATTACTTGTCAGGATGTTATCTTGCCCTGTAGCACTATAAAAAGAGAAGGGGCAAAATCCAGTGGCTTCAAGGAAATAAAGATTCAGCCTAGCAGTACCCTGATACTTTATCTTGTGCTCGGTGGCTGTCACACTGTACTTGGGTATCATGTTTGCTTCAGGATGTCTTCTGGAGCCGTCCAATCTGTAAGAAGAACATCTTTAAAAATACCAGAAGTAAGCCCAGAGTGCTACAAAAAGGGTCTTTTCTGAAAGACCCTTTATTCTATTTACTCTGATCAAAGTTGGGTACCTCCCACTCCTGAGTTCTGGGCCTCCGGTTCGGTGTGCATTCTCACTGCACCTAATGAGTGGTGTTCTCAGCTCTGAAGGAGAATGTGGTGGTCTGCTGATTTGCACTGATCACATAATTGAGAATCTTGAACCATATAGAGATGTCACTTAGGTTTTTAGCATAGTCAGGTGCAAGTGTTGAACTCCAGACCATTGCATTAGTTGTGGTCAAAAGTCAGGTCAGCTCTAAAGAGAAGTACCATCAGCCTACTTTGACCCTAGTTCAAGCTTGCCTTGTGTGAGGCTTCTGTTAGTGCCCTGCCAGACTTGTTTTCCCTCCTTCTCTGCCATTGCATTTTTAAGCTTTCTCCCATAATGGCAGCAGAAAGGCCTGTGTTCTTTGCCCTGGTGCTGCTTCCAGACTTTCTCTCAGATTCTTGCACATGTAGGAGACTGTGAAACTCTGACCTTATAAATTAAGTCTCCTTTTCACTCCTGTCTTATTTTCTGATTAGCTCTTCCTCTTCGCAGTTGAGAAATCCAGGTCTACAAGCCTTGATGCCTGTTGGCTGCAGTCACATTCTTCCAAAAATATTCTCACGAGACTTCTTCCTTGTTTCTAATTAAAGCACAATGTTGGAATCTTTTCCTAATCATAGAATAGTCAGGCTTTAAGTCCATTTAAAAAATTCTAAAGCAGTGCTGGAGTGAGCATGATGATGGCCGTTAGGATGTAGGGGATTTGTTTAATTGATTAGCCTGTGGGAGAACTGTAACATAAACCGGTAAGAAAACCACTGAAGAGGAAAGGTTAGGTAGGAAAGATTACTCTTCAGGAAACAATTATTACATAAAGGAGACTGGAAAATAATGGATCACAAACTGTTGTCAGGAGTACAGTGTCATCTCATCTAGGATGAGAATGACTGAGGAGTACTTGATGTTGACCAACTAAAATGCTTTACGTTAAATGAATTGATTTCAGATCCACTTACAGAGCACAGCTTTGTGCATCACAGTGGGCACATTATGACAAGCTCAAATTACAAAAAATAGAACAAAATGAATGTGAATAATTGTTATAAAGTTGCTACAGAAGACATTTGCTGCAGTTCAGCCAAGGAACACACTTGTGAAGGTGGGCGTGCAGCAACAGTCTGCTTGTTCTGGATATTAAACACCCAGGTCTCCAGTGTGGCTTGTCCTCCACCATCCCTGGCACTGCTTATGTCCAAAATGAAACCAAATAATGGGAATGAGACAAGACTTGAATAAATCTGGGGGGCTGGGAGGAATCACATTGGTCTTTCATGGTCAATAGTCCTATTCACATAGGAAGCAATGGCATCTGAAGGCAAGATCGCGCATGGAGCTTGAAACGATTTTCACTTTAAAGGGGGAAGGGTAGAATTGTAAACATATGTCTGTGATCTAAGGAGAAATCCTTGAACCTGTTCCTGTCATGCAGGCTGCAGTTGTTTGTGGAGTGTGACTGATGTCCAGTAGAATGTAAAATATCTTGAGCTGCGAGGCCTTGGGGATATCATTAGAAAATGTCAGTGTCCCCCTCAGGATAGTCAGATAGCATGTCAAGTGTCACTTTGCCTCATAGTAAGAAACTTTTGCTTTGCATCAAAGGGGAGCTGTTGAAAATGCATTTTTCAGGATTAGCTTGGAACATAAAATTTACCAAGTGTGCTTGCTGCATTAGCTCATTCATTTGGGTCGCTGTTTTGCGGACTGGACTGCTTTTGTAACAGAGGAGGTTTATCAGTATCTCACAATCTTCTGGGGCATTGAATTTATTGGTTGAAAGAACCTAGCTTCTCACCTATTTAAAACTCTTTTTTTTGCAGTGAATATATTGTCTGAAAACCACCAGTCCAGCACATTGCAAATTAAAGATTTTTCACTCTGCCTGTTTTTGGAGCTCTACTTTGTACACAGTGTTATTTGATCATACTTGCCGCAGGCTTCCCAGACATCAAAGCACAGTTTGAGATAGAACTCGGTACCCCACTGTATTACTAGCTAGATATCTACCTGTTTGATTGAGGATTATATGGGGTTTTTTTCTGACTTGCTGTTTGCCCCCCATGGGCACTGCCTTCTGTGCCTCATATCCATGTTCAGCCATGGTTCCTTGCAACCCAGTTATCAGAGGGGACTCCTTATGTCTTGCTAAAATCTGCCTCCTCCTGGGGGACACTAAGGCAGGGTCTTAATTGCTTTCCCAGGAAGGCCACACAGACAGCTTTATCATTATTGGGTTTAAGTATTTTTGTTCATTGGCTGTGTTAGAGTGTAATGTTTCATAGTGGCTAATAATAACTCAGTGCTGTGTGAATATTAAAAAAGTCTCACGTGGCTCCGTTAGGAAAGGAGATTAAAACAAAAATGCTTTTTTTAAAGAGCAGAGCTATGATGTGGAACCAAATACACACTGGTGTCGTATCAGCTGATCTGGCCTTTCCCATGTTCTGGGTTAGCAAAAGCAGTATGTCCTATGCTCCGCTGCTGAGTTCACCAAACAGGCTTCCCTGTAATGTGCTGGGTCGCTTCCTTTTCCACCTTTCAGCCTGGTGGAGAGGAGAGGAGAAAGTCTAAGGGGGAGGAGATGATGGCCACATATTAGCTCTGCTAGAATAAATTCCTCCTTTCCTTCTGGAGAAGTGGGTGAGGGTGGTTGTGCATTTGTGAAATAAGTGCAACAAATCAAAGAAAAGCAGTACCTTAATCCAGTTTCTCTCTTTTTTTCTCCCTTCACTTCATACTTTCATTCCCTGTTACTCATACCCTTATTTTTTATTATTATTATTTAATATTTTTATCCATCCCATGCTCTTCTCTATTCCCATGGGACACTGTTTGTGCTGCCTGCTCCTGGGCACCGCACACAGCTCACCCTTTCTTTCTCCAATCAGGATGGCGGCCTAGTGGAAGAGCCCACTACTTCACCATTTTTGCCTTCACCAAGCCTGAAGCTCCCCCTTTCAAACAGTGCACTCCCTAATCAGACCCTGGGCGGGATTGCCTCAGGGCTGGGCATGCAAAACTTGAATTCTTCTAGACAGGTAAGGCTGTCGGGGGAGATTCCAAGTTCAATTTTAGCTCTCTTGGACTCGCAGCTAGTGCCCATCACCGAAAGTGGGTGCAACATCTTTGTTCACAGGAAGTAGCAATGGAAAAACTTCCCTGCTGTGTAAACACTTCATGTTATAGGACATTAAAACAACTGCTTAGTAGTAATTAGCTTGCTAATTATATGCATCCGTTGAGAAGAGACACTAGTATTATGGATTTATACCATTACCCCTCGTATAGCTCTGCCTTGATTGATGTGAGGTTTCATGTTTTGAGGCGTTGCTAATGGTCACAGAATTTAAGGCAGAGACATTGCTCTAATTTATCTTTCCTGGCTGGCATAATTACTCAGTGATGAGATGGGTAAGAGGTGATGGAGGCATTTTTATTCCTGCTGTAGTGGCAAGACAGCTCATAGCTTTGACAGGTAAGAAAGGAACTGTGCTTCTAGCATCTCTGGTCAAATCAAGAGGAGTGTTTTGGCCCCTGGGTCGAGCATAGGATCCTTTAGGTTGGAAAAGATCTTTAAGATCATCAAGTCTGTTAACCCAGCACTGCCAAGTGCACCACTAACCCATGTCTCTCAGGGACACATCCACATATCTTTTAAATCCCTCTAGGGATGGTGACTCCACCACTGCCCTGGGCTTTCAATGCTGGCCAGCCCTTTTGGTGAAGCCGTTTTTCCTGATAGTCTGTTTAAACCTCCCCTGACACAGCTTCAGGCCATTTGCTCATGTCCTGTTGCTTGTTATGTGGGAGAAGAGACATGATACCCACCTCTCTATGCCGAAACCAAAAGAAAAGGAGGAAAGAAGATGGAGAGGAAGATGGATAAATGCCACAAGAGTGAGAGTCCATAAACTACTGCTGATTATGAAGAGGGGTTTTTTTTCCATATAAGTTGAAGTTCCAGCAAAGTTAAGATATAGAAACACAGAAGAACTCTGTCATTCTGTGGTGGCTTTTCTTACGTATATTCTTTCAAAGTTAGTTTTCTAAAGCCAGTGGTTGTCAAGCACTTACAGCCCGTTAACCGTATCTTTCAGAAGCAGAGACTGCACTAATAGCATGTCCATTATCAGTAGGCTGGTAAAACGACTAAGTATAAAAACTGCCTAGCTAAAGACTGGGATGCTGCGAGTTTAATGACTTCATTCTCCTGGCTCTTCCTGCATAAATACAAACATTTTTGGCGTGTACTTTTCAGTGTTCCATCTTCTGACCCTCTGGGGTTATGCATCGTTATAAAAGCGATCTTCAGCCTCAGCTATCTCTTATGTTCAGGCATCTATACAATGTTTTGGAGGTTTGGGATGTTGTGGTCTTTGCCATGCCTGATTCTAAACCTGATGGTCAGTACACTCTGGAGGTGCTGGTTTCTTTATCTGTGCTGGTCATAATCACTGAAGGAATAAGTAACTTCCAGGTTATGTGTTAAGTGATGTCTTTAAATGCCAATGTCTGTCTTGTCCTGCTGTAGATACCGAGTGGCAATCTGGGTATGTTTGGCAATAGCGGAGCAGCACAAGCCAGGACCATGCAACAGCCGCAGCAACCGCCAGTGCAACCTCTTAATTCATCCCAGCCTAGTCTTCGTGCTCAAGTGCCTCAGTTTCTATCCCCTCAGGTTAGACAATACTTTCACTCTTGAGTTTTCCCTTTCCCTGGAACTCTTCCATATGCGCTCTCCTTTCCATACGCATTCTGTCATGCTCCTGAGGCTTTGCAGCTGCTCTTGCCTGGCTGTATCTCTGTTGACTTATTTACTAGGCAGTAAGCAAGTTACATTGGTAAGATGGTCTCATATATGTTCTGTAGGTTGTCTGTGTGGGCACATTCTTTTTTGGAAAAAAAGTAATGTTTCAAGAGGGCTGGGAAGCACTTTTTCTATAAATGGACATTTAAGTATGGTTATTAAGATTTGTAGTAGAGCCTCTTCATGGTACTTCTGTTCATGGTACTACTGCTAATAGTATTTTCCAGCTGATATCTTGTGACTCTTATTAATGGCTTACACAGTTGCCAGTGTTAGAAGTAAATGTACAATGTTTAATACACTTTTCTTTCTTAGGTTCAAGCACAGCTTTTGCAGTTTGCAGCAAAAAACATTGGTCTCAGCCCTGCACAGTTAACCTCGCCAATTAATAATCCTCAGCATATGACGATGTTGAACCAGCTCTATCAGCTGCAGCTGGTAAGTGAAAGGACATGGCAAATAAGGTCTAAAACAGACTTTGAAGGCAGGGATATAAAATAAGAGAATGTCTAACTAAATTTTAAGTGCATGTGACAGATCTTTAAAGCAATCAGATGCTGATGTCTTTGGTAAAGTTTCTTTTTAAAGAAAAAGAATCATGGTTTTTGCCTCAGGCTTTATAAATAGTCATTTCTGGAATGATTATCCTTTACAGCTGATCAGTTGAACTAAACAGTCAGTTGTCTTTGTACTGATGTCAGTACCATAGTATATTCTCAAACCTCACTACTCTCTACATGCCAATGTACGCGATGATTGACCAAGTGGGAGATTTGTGTCACAACATAACAAGAGAAATCTCAGCAGTGCCAGTCTCCTGAGTTACCTGGAGAAATTCCTTCAGCAGTCTCAAGAAATAATAAAATGTAGGGTAAACTTTCTGTAATTAATGGCATTTATATCAAACACAGCATGCGATGAGAGCTACTTGGTTTTGGAGAGCTGTGTACTTCATTGCATTGGCAAATTTTACATGATGTCTGAAGATATTTAATTGGATTTTAAGGCTATTTTAAAAAGCTGTACTGCTAACACTAAGTATTTCCTAGGTATAAACCTGGGAAATCATTTGTCATTGAGGATGACAAACTAGCTTAGGTGCTGATCTTAATGTGCTAGCCCAAATGCTTTATTAGTAACATTGTTTGATACTGTTAATCATTTCTGGTTATGTTTCCTAGTTTTGAGGAGCACAGCTTAGATTTCATGCCATGGTAACAATAGAGCAGTACCCAGCTACTTGAAAAATATCTGTACAGAACTCTTTTGGATTTTAAAAGCACGTTTTTCAAAGAAACACCTTGGAAAAGAAATTTTCCACCCCATGACCCTGATTAAATACCAACTGTTGTCAGAACTCAAAATGTCCAATAAGAGAACTAACTATTGGTGTTTATCTATAAGATATTATAAACTTCTATTTTAATTTTTGCTTTGTGTTGCAGTTTTTTAGGAGAAAAAAGTAGGCTTCTATCTTTAATGACCTCTTACTGCTCACAAGCTTACTCATCAGGTTTCTTATTGATGTTTTTGGTTTAATGAGAGAAGGCAAGCAGAAAACAAACTCTAAGCTGAAATGTGTTTTAAAATACAATTGTAATAAGATTGTTACTTTTGCTTCCTTGGGTGTTTTCAGAAAACTCACAGTGTTTCTGTCTTTTCTGTTTTATAATGTGTGAGAGTAGTTCAGACAAGCTTGTTTGGCTTTGTGTATGTGTGTTAGGACCTCTGACCTCTCACTTCTGTCTCTTAGGCATACCAACGTTTACAAATCCAGCAGCAGATGTTACAGGCTCAGCGTAACGTTTCCGGACCCATGAGACAACAGGAGCAGCAAGTAGGTTTGCCTGCCAGTTCAATCTCTCTGCAAGAGTTTGTCTTCAGTAGCTTAAAGAGATTGTACTGCTTATAGCAAAGCAGCTATAGCACCCTTAGAAGCAATAAGTGCATAGCTTGAGTATTGAAAGGAAGGGGTGCTAGAGCAATGAAGCTATTTTACAGCATTCAGTTATTGGAGGAAAGCTCTTCAACTCTTAATATGGTCAATTTTTATTTGTAAAGAGATCTATTGTGTTATTTCACTGTAGTTTCAGACACAAAAAATCTAGTGTCTTTTTGTTCAACTGAGCATTTATTGATTCTTTTCCTTGCCAGGTTGCACGTACAATCAATAACATGCAGCAGCAGATCCAGCAGCACCAGCGCCAGCTGGCCCAGGCCCTGCTTATGAAGCAGCAGCCTCCCCCTCCACATCTATCTTTGCACCCCTCTGCAGGCAAATCAGCCATGGATAGCTTTTCACCCCATCCCCAGGCTCCCAGCCTACCTGACCTGCAGACCAAAGAGCAACAGTCTTCACCGAACACCTTTGCTCCTTACCCTCTTGGTAAGTGTCCTTCTTTAAAGCAGTTCCATATGAAAAAGACAGAGGGAGGATATTTCCTTAATTCAGCATCTAAATATTTTGCTCCACTGTGTAACAAACACAGAAATAGAATGATATGTTTATTAAACAGTGTTGAAATGCCAAAACAAAATCATGGTGCTACACACCTATTTGGTAGCAGCTGCTCAGAAGGGCTGTATTTGCTTACCTGTACTCTGCCTACAAATATCAGAGCAGAAGATGTGCTTAATTAAGTACCTACCTACATTGCTGTTTATGAACTAAATATAAATTAACGGTGTCATGTTGTAAAACACACAAATGTATTGATAAATAGGAGCATCATCTGGAAGTCATGCAAAGTCAGCTTTCCACTCTAATCAGCACTGGTAAGGCATCAGTTTTGATCAGTGTTATTTCAAGAAGGATATGGCTCAGTTTGAAGGAATGCAGAGTGAGTGTTGTGCAAATGATGAGATATTTCAAAACCATGACTGCTGAGGAAAAAAGGGAAATCCTTTGCTCACTTTAGCCTGAAGAGTAGACTTCAGAGACATGCAGGCGTCTTCAAAATGTAAAAGATACCTATGAAGAGTTTTCTTACATGTGGGTAATTCGAGAGGTAATAAACTTCTGTTGCGTAAAAGGAGATCTAGTTAAACATTAAGGATCACTGATTTGCTCCAAGCAAAGAAGATTACTGGAATAAATGACCTGGGAAGTTCTGAAATGTTTCTCACTGGTCAGTCTGTGGTAGTCTGGACACAGATCTGTCAGATATGATTGATGCCAAAATAATCAATTCAGCCTTGAGACAGCATGAACAAAACAACCTTTCAGACCTGTTTCCTGTGTGGTTCTTGTATGCTACCTCCTTAATGACATGAAGGAATTAATTTAATCTCTTTGTGATCTTTATGTTGTGTACGATAAAATTGCCAAGCTGTGTCTACCATGCAGCACTTTAAAAGGTAATTCTGACTGCTGTGGTGAGCTGTTAGAGGAGAGAGCATCAGAAGGCAAAAGAATTTAAGAGGGAACTTCTTAATCATACCTCAGCTTCCTGTCATCTGCTAACATGCAGGATTATATATCAAAAAGGACCCTGATTCGTGTCACAGAACCATGTCACAGTTGTTCCCTAAGCACAGTCCCGAGTGATTTTGTTCTGTGTATATAAAATACATATATATATATGTTGCCCAAATACTGCAATACCTGCTCAAATGGATGGCAGCTGTTTGTATAAACCTTTAATTAGTTGCTTTCTTTGGAATTTGTACAGTGTTGTTAGCAAAATGAAATTGCAGACATCATGGGCCTGCACTGGTGAGACTTCAGGAGCATTTTGGTTTAGCAGTGTAATGCCGCAGATTCCTCACTGGTTTAAACGTAGCGTGCCAGTTCATTCTTCCATAAGGCCTTTTTGGAGGCAAGTGAAGAGACTGCAAGTAGAAATACTGACAGCTTCAAAATAGTATCCCTACATCTTTTCTTTTGTTCCCACTGTTAGCAAAGTTTTAACGTTCTCTGAATGCATGGGAGTTATATTGGTGTTCCCATAAAAGCAAAAGTTCTTGACAGCAGTTGCAAATCAGCGTAGTAATTTACTGTACACATGGACAGATGTACTGAAAGTCAGTGTTTCATAACTCCTTTAGCTGGGTTTTTAAACACATCTTCTATTCCCCCAGTCTATTCTGGATATCTAATGACCTATTTCCCTTTAGCTGGACTGAACCCGAACATGAATGTAAATAACATGGACATTACTGGTGGTTTGTCAGTGAAGGACACTTCTCAGTCCCAGTCTCGCCTTCCTCAGTGGACACACCCCAACTCAATGGATAATCTGTCTAGTGCTGCTTCTTCGCTTGACCAGAACTCCAGCAAGCACGGTATGGTACATTTAATCTCAGTGTCAGCCTGGCTTGACACATATTGCAATGGCATTTTTGTATTCTCAAGTTACTGTTTGTAGTAAGTCCTCATAAGTGGTTGGTACAAAGTGCCCTTTGAGACTGGGGTACTTGGTACAATTATTTCTGCAGTCACATTCAGTGTGCATCTAAGTGCTTGCAGCTATCACTTCCTACATGCAGTGTAGGAATGTTCTTTCCATTTGCTGAATTTCCTTGCTTAGAACAAGGAGTTCAAGTAAAACAAGCCACTACTGTTGGCAAAACAAGTACATAATTACTCACCCTGGGAATTAGGAGCACAAACTTCACATTTTTCCAGAAGTGCTTGCTAATCTGTTTGAACCCTTTTATCCCTAACACCTCCAGTATCCTGAGTATTCAGTATTCTTTTATTTCCTGCACCAAGTTTATTCTGTTAGAACATGGTGCTGTTAACTTTATTGTATCCTGGATTTTATTATGAGAAGCATGCATGATTTCTTTTACAATAGTTTATTCTGCAAGTAGCTGTGATGGTTATGCCAAATTGTTGTTTGCTAGTTTGTAGGACATGAGAATGGCATTTCAGATCATCCAGCCCATCAGCAATGAACAGCTAGAGGAGATGGCTTGCTTACAGGGATATTCCTTAGTATGCTGTCTCAGCAAATTCCTGTTTACTGTCAGTGTAACAATTTGAATTACTTTGTCTCTTTTTGGCCGTAATGTAAGGCACATTCCTTTAGCTTGAATGTCTAGATTGTACCAGTGGTGTATCTCAGAGCTCTCATTCCTAGGAAGGCTTCAGAGGCTGTTAAGCCTTGCTTACTGTGTCTACATGTTAATTTTCTTCTCCACCTTTGTAATACAGAAAGAAAAAAAAAAAAAGAAAATAACAAACTAGGGACTGATGAAATTCCATACCCAAAATTAGTGCCACTCCTAAGCAAAGCCTTTGCATTTTATTCCTTACAGGTGCTATACCTGGAGGTTTGAGTATTGGTCCTCCGGGAAAGTCGTCCATCGATGACTCTTACAGCCGGTATGATCTGATGCAGAACAGTGAATCACCCGCCAGTCCGCCCGTAGCTGTTCCTCACAGCTGGTCACGTGCCAAAACTGATAGTGATAAAATTTCCAATGGCTCCAGCATAAACTGGCCACCAGGTAAGAACATTTAAAGTGTTCGTGTCCCTAAAACATGGGGTTATTTTATTGAATCTTTATGCCTTCTGCTACACAGGAACTTTGGAGAATTGTGACTTTATATACTCTTCTTTTTATTATATTTGTAACAGAGTTTCATCCAGGAGTGCCATGGAAAGGACTGCAGAATATTGATCCTGAAAATGACCCTGATGTTACTCCTGGAAGTGTTCCAACTGGGCCTACCATAAACACCACGATACAGGATGTTAATCGCTATCTTCTCAAGAGTGGAGGTAAACACACAAACCACATGTGTATACTTTATTCTTTCCAAAAAAGATGACTTCATGTATTATGGATATAGTAAATTTTTGCATGTAATCCTAATGCTTCTGCTCTGAACTTTCACTGAAAATCAGAAATACTTGATTTAAATATGGGACTAAAAGATTTCTGGTTTTCCGTGGGAAATATTTTTATATTGGAAAAGCGTATGAGATGTAATACAAACTTCTGTGTAACCTGTAACACTTTGTTTTGAACAAGATTTTACTCTCCCTCCTGACCACCCTCCTGCACACACTTTGTGAAATACTCAGAAGACACAACACAAAAGTTCCAGAGTTGTTCCTGAAGCAGCAGGCTTCTATCACACTACTTAACTTGTAGCTTTGTTAGAAGATCAGTCAGCAAAAATCAGTTAGAGCTCGTTTATCCCCAGAACCATCAAAGACAAAAGGGAATGGGCTAGTCAACTAGTATTCCCAGTGCCATTCCCATTCCTTTTGTCTGGGTAGAGTATTCTCTAGAACAGTAAGCCGTTGGGACTGTACTGCTAGTTAACTAGATGCATTGCAGCTGGATCAAGGGAAAGGTGGCTTGGTTTAATTGTGCTCAGTGTTCCAATATAGGGAAGTTATCTACTGTCTGTTAGAGCACTCTGATATGCATAGGGGTAATATAATCAGGTTGGCAGGAAGGACCCGTCAGGATTAAAAACACGGGGTTTGTTCTAATAGTTACATCTGTGATAGCTGTGTAGATTGTAAATCAGAGCTGTCCTTGCTCTGGGCTTGTTAACTCAGGCAAAGGCATGTGAACTGTGAGGGAAAGGAGGCAGGGGTTTTCATTGGCTTGAATTAGTTGTCTCTAACCTGAAAACAATCTTTATTTAAGCTGAAACGTGAAGTATTTGTGTGCATGACTAATGTTGAATTAACTTTTAATGACCCAAATGTACTGTGAGGGGTAGGCAACCTGGATTGTTTGAAATTCTAAAAAAGACAATTCAGGTATGGTACACCCAAGATACACTCCCATTAGGCCAGAAGCCTAGCCCTACAGAGCTGTAGTTAGATGCTGCCTACTGCAGGTCTTCCGCTTTATAGAAGGCAAGTGCACATTAGTTCTCCTAGTGTGTAATTTTGTCTGTGGAATGAAGAGATAATCACCCTTCTTAGAGTTAGTAAAGATAAGCTTTGCAGAAGCAAACAGGTCCTCAAGAGCCAGAA
The DNA here is from genome assembly GCF_033783945.1 of Neopsephotus bourkii. Classification (NCBI taxonomy): domain Eukaryota; kingdom Metazoa; phylum Chordata; class Aves; order Psittaciformes; family Psittacidae; genus Neopsephotus; species Neopsephotus bourkii. The sequence continues at coordinate 9,218,251 of NW_026902223.1, forward strand.
CCTTCTGAGAGGCAGTGACTGTTGTGGTCCATGTATGCTTCCTTTCCTCATTAGCTTTTTAGCTTACTAATGATATAATTTTAATTAAAAATGTAGCTGCTAAATCTGTTTCTTTACGCTTATATAAGTGAGGTGTTTGCTCCTAGGTAAATTTGTCTGCTATTGTCTGTACGCCTCCATATGAGCTTGAGGCTTTAATGACATGCTGCCAGGAAGAGGCTGTCTTTGAATACTGCAGCTCAAAGTACGCAGGCTGTATTAACAGAGAAGGTCTTCAGTTAGAGGGCCAGACTGTGATGTATACCTTCCTTGCACTGCACACAGAGAAAGAGACAAAACCTAAGCTTTTTGGCTGATTTTAATTTCACCCTGTTTGCTGAGGAAGCTTTGCAGGGTCAGCCAGCCTTAGCCACCTGGAATAAGGAATGGTTTCAGCTCTCTGGGCATATGGGCCTTTCAGTCTGATAAAATTTCCTCACTCCTGTCTAGGGCATAGATTATGTCCAGAGAAAGCCTTGATCTAGAGTTGTTTTGCTAGAGACTGATGTCTGTTTTGGTGTCCTTTGTAGTACAGTGTGTCTAGATAAGGTAGATTGGTTGATTGCTGTTCCAGTTGGATATTATAGCCTGTGTTTTTTATTGAGTTGCGAGGGATGAGATTGCGCTTTTACTTAGTCCCTTCTACCTCAGTACAGAGCTCTTTTCCAAAGAACTCACGTATTTTTATTAGTCAGTTAAAGATGCTTCTGTATCGCGGTCCATCTATGTATGTCAGGAATGATAAGTCACCTAGGATACACAATTTTGTTGGTGGCTAGAGAGAATACTTCCAGCTCTTCGGGTATTTATAATGAACATATTTTATGTTCAATTTCTTTCATTTGCTTGCCACTAAGGAAATTGTATGTATGCTTAGATAGCTCCTCAGATTGTAAATGATTTACCAAGATGGTTTCAGGCTATTTCATTTAATGTTATCGGTTTGAGAAGAGATTGCTAAAATACATCCTTACTTTACGGAAAGTCTGCAAAAATCTGAAGATGTTTGTGGGCATGAGGGTGTAGGAAAAGTGCTTACCTTGAGCAACATAGGACAAATCACCCGTGGTAAGAGGTTAGTTTATCATATGCATATGCTCATCTGCAGTTGTCATTGCTTAAGTCAGCCAGCAGAGCACCTTAATAAATGAAGCCTGTTCTTTGAGACCAAACAGTTCAACACCGATTTTTTTGAGTCATGTATCGTAAAGGAAATGCGGAGTTTATCTTTTGCACAGGTGCTAGCACATTTGCTACTGTGCCAGCTTTCTTTTCTTCTCTACTAAAGACTTCTGCTTCCCTTTATCATGCTTTCTATAACATTTCATTCCTAGACTTCTGAGACCAGGCTGATTAAGGAAAATGCCTTGCATGGTTTGTATCTGCACATAATAGATTTGCTTATGTCACACCAAACATCATTATGCCCATCTTTCTTAGTTGATTCTCTGCTGGTTCTGCAGGGTCATCCCCAACATCATCTCAGAATGCCACGCTGCCTTCATCGAGTGCCTGGCCGCTTAGTGCCTCCGGCTACAGTAGCTCTTTCAGCAGCATTGCATCTGCACCTAGCATTGCAGGTACGAAAAATGGCCTTTCTACTTTCACATCCTTCTGCATTCTGAGAAAAGGCCCTAGAAAGTACTTTCCTAGTTATTACAGTAGTGTTACTATAGACAGAAGCCTGTTTTTCAGTATTGTGCTAGGTAGTAGGCAGCTTTCCTGACACCTCTTGAGTGGTGAGCGTTGGATGGTATGCCTGGAATTGTGCTAAGGAAAAATGTATTTATTCCACTGGTGCCACATGCTATCAGTCTGTATTGGCATTGAGATCTCTTAATGACTGTTTCCATTGCAGCTTTGAGGAGGAATATTGTCTAGGGCCTCAGTGGAAACACCGCTGCTAAACCCTTCCAGGAAGATCTGATGTGAATTTTTTGTTAATAAACTCATTGTTAAAAGTGAACCGTTTTCAGCTCAGGAAAAGGTTTAGTACCAACCCTCAAGGAGGGACTCTGCATGGCTCTGAAGGGGTTGGATTTGGGACTCTTAAATGTCTTTTAATAGTCAACCAGAAGCCTGAGGCTCCCCTACATGGCTGAGCTTATAGATGGTCTAAATAAATCACCCCATTCATTTTAATGAGCTTTACATTCTGGAGCATCTCTGTCTGCAAATCACAAAGACATTGCTTGTGAAGTAGCTACCTAAATATCCAGTTTGTCCCATTATAAAAATGTGTTGGGGCTGTTGTATGGGTAGTATTAACATTTTCATATCTAATCAATGAAAGCTCTTTCTTTGAATAAAGGAAGGTGCAACCTCCAGGTCATACTGCAGAATGGAAAACCAAAAGGGGTTATGTGAAATGTTTTACTCCAGTGAAAGGAAAAGAAAGGAATGGCTTGCTTTCCTTTTATCTGCCATGCATTTCTGCTTTATTTGCTTGTTATTGTTTTGCAGTGTCACCTAATCTTTGTGTTAACCCCATGAGAAGTAGTGACATAGCAACATCTAATCTGTGGTAATGTGCATGAGTCATGTGCTGAGCTGCTCTGAGTTCTAACACTCAGGCTTTTTTACCCTTTTTCCTCACCATTTTACCCATGTTTAAAGCTTTCATCATCATTGTCAAATTATTTTTGCTGCTGCAGTGTGCAAGAAGATGGGAGAGTGGTTGCCCTTTCACTCAAATTGTTATGATTCAGTACAAAATCATTGAGTTAGATGATTCAGATAAACTGAGACAATGTGGGGAGAGTGTGTGTGTGTGTATAGAACTGAGGCTGTGATTTGGTGACTGGTAAATTTGGCTCTAGGACTGATAAAACCTCAGTGGCTGCCTGATGCAAGGTGCTGATTCAGTATAAGCTTCATCTGCCAATTCAAACCTGGGTTTAAAAAAATCCACAAGGTTTTGGCATCTCAGACTTTGTCAGACCAAGTATATTTTCCCTGCCTGCAATCAGCGTTAAAGCATTAAGGCAGCATAACCACAATGTCATTTGCTCTGGCAGAAGATGCAGTGATGTGACCATTTCAGTCCATTCCCTGAGCTGCTAATGTTAGTTAGCAGTATGGGGCTGTGCTGTGAGAAGGAAATGGGACTCAAATTTCACGTATGTTGGTACCAGGAAGAAAGGCAGGGATGTTTAAGTTTAAAGTTTAATAAAGGGGTTTAGTTTGGTATGCAGAATTTGAACCAATTTTGTCTGCCGTTCTGAATGCTAAACTGTATTTGTTATTCGTGGGTTATTTTATAAAACTGATTTGGCAGAAACAGTAGTAAGATACAAGGTAACAAACTCAGCAGTGAAAAGTTTCAGTGACAGGTTGTGATATGGTCCAGTCTTCTGAAGACTTCATCTTTTGCAGACTCTAAAGAAAAAGAATATCTGTTACTTTGCCTGTTCAGAAATCCAGGTTTGGTTGGCCTTTGATCTTTGGAATTTTAGTAATAAATCAGAAGAACATATACTGGTTACTTCCTATCAGAGGAAATGAGTTGTGTAAGAAAAAGTGGTTAAGATCTATTAACCCTTTGAGAGAGACAATCTTCAAGTATTTCATTATGATTTAAATTAGATTTTAAATACTTAAGTCCATTTTCTGGTCTTTTTTCTTGTATTATCTTTTATGACAAATGAAACTAGTAGATTTTCAAAAGGGAACTTTATTTTTTCTTTCTATTGCAGGTAAATTGTCAGACATCAAGTCGACATGGTCCTCTGGCCCAATCTCTCACACACAAGCCTCTCTATCCCATGAACTATGGAAGGTACCCAGAAACACTACTGCTCCTACAAGACCACCTCCGGGCTTAACAAATACCAAGCCATCATCGACGTGGGGTGCCAGTCCCCTGGGCTGGACCAGCTCTTACTCCTCGGGTGCGCCTGACTCCTGTGTTTTAGCACACTACAGTGTCTTCTTAGAACTGTTTGCTTTTATTCTGTGTTGCTATAGTGAGGCTGTGTATTAGGCTCCAGAAACTTGAGGTCTGATGCAAGTAGAGTGTGTCTGTTTAGGGGTTGAAGCTTGTGTCCATATATTTTAGTTAGGGTAAACTGTAAGTGAAGCTCTCACCTTTGAGGTGGTCGTATTAGTAATTTTACGTAGTCACTGCCAAATTATTTAACTCCAACAAAGGTATTTTATTTCCCCATTTCCTGAATCTCTAAAAATATCTTCTAAACATGTGTCTTGTTTGTGGTATGATCTATGACTGCTTACAAGGCTTCAAGATGAGCGAATCAGCCCATAGAATTTAATATGGAACACATTTCTGGAGCATGGATGTGAAGCATTTAGGACCTCATGGCATTGCAGGGGCCTCAGGGAATGTCTTAACTTTTTCCATGCAGGCTTCTTGTTTAGATGTTGTTGTTTTGCTTAAATATAAATATTAGAAACCATGGATCTGGTATATGTATCATGTGAAGTAGTCAGCTTCAAACACAAGTATATTACGCTTATTTCATACAGCTGACTGTTTTATTAATCTGCTTTCACTAAGTTGGGAATTAAATGTCCCTCTTTTTGCTGTTTATTTGTATCTGTTTTCTGTGCCAAAACCCCACCTGGTGGGTAGATATTGCTGATTCCAGGATTTTCTCTGGAGCCTGAGTGTGGTCACACATGTGACTACAGATGCACTGTGGTTTCTCAAACACCACTCATGTGTATGCAGCTTGTTCAGTTCCTCATTGTAAAACACCAGGCTGAAGTTGGAAAAGCAGGTTTTGTTGGTTACATCCTTGTATCTTTAATCATTGTCAGTGCAGAAATATCTGTTTTGAATAAGTCATATGCATTAATCTATCATTGGCAAGATAGCAGAAGGCTGCAGTGCTATAAAAGTCTTTAATAGCAAGCAGCAGTCTGAGTTTGGACGTCTGAATTGCTTTTAAAATGTGTCTTCCATATTAATTCCTATTTAACCTGAAGGTACAGTTTGTTGCAGTGTCATACCTGCACCCGATAGTTACTATGGGAGTGTGAAAATGCCACAGATCTTGTACCTATAACAAAAGCAGGTTTTCATTCAGCAAAGATGACATTAAATCAAGATGTGAAGAAACTTTCTTCTAGTAATATGCTTCCTGCAGCATGATAATATGTTTTGTTGTGGCCTTCGTGTTGTAGGTTCTGCATGGAGTACTGACAGCTCAGGGAGAACAAGCAGCTGGCTGGTTCTTCGTAACCTCACACCCCAGGTAAAGAGAATTGTCCACAGCTAGTTCTGAAAAGGGACTTGTCACATTTAAGAGACGATAAGAACATTTATCATTCCTGCTCATGTGGTTCCTTTGAAGGGAAAATAATCATTCTGCATTTATTATGTCTATCTTCTACAAGGAATTTAAGTTTTGAAAGTGCTGTCAAATCAAGTATGAACTTTTAAGACCCTAATTATTTGTTCATTCAGTGTGCAGCTTTTATGTGTGAGCTTGGAAGTGAATGATTGTTTTACAGCAGATAGATGTAAAATCTGCTTTTCCTATGGGTTTTGCTTTGGTGGTTCTCCTAAGTCTGTCAAATCCTCCAGTCCTCCACATGGTGTCATTCACAAAGAAAAACATAAGCCACAAAGCCTTGAATGTAGACATCCAAATTAATCTTGGGGGAAATTTAGTTGTATTTATGAACAATGTGTTTTTCCTTTGACTTTTGGACTTATGTGGATTTTTAATGATAAATACAATTTGTATAACCTAAATTGGGAAATTCTGTGCACTGGCCTGTAGGGAAGCCTTAAAAAGACAGGATGTCTCACTCACTGAAAACAGTGATAAGTCTGTAATGAAATTCGTCTTATGGAAGAAAAACTTTCCTTTTACCTGTACTTACTCTTCAGAGTTTAAAATTTGTTTAGTTAAAAAGCATTAAAAGTAAGATCACAAAAATACAGATAACCTTTCCTCTCCCTTCCCTCTTACCAGATTGATGGCTCCACACTGCGGACACTGTGCTTGCAACATGGCCCTCTGATAACATTCCACTTGAACCTGACACAAGGGAATGCTGTGGTCCGCTACAGTTCCAAGGAGGAAGCAGCCAAGGCCCAGAAGTCTCTGCATATGTACGTTTCTGCTCTCTTTCCTTTGTTATGAAGCCAGTTTTATCTCCAAGCTATTTTCTCAGGCATTCGTTTGCTAGGACTCAGAACTGATGACTAGTTAGTTTAATCTGATTTTTAAAATTACCTTATGAGGTAGAGAAAAAATAATTGGGGGCTAGATACTTATATACTACTAAACAGGAGTTCATCAAAAACGTGATAATTGGTATTCACCGTTAATAATGTGCTCAGTAAGGATTTGTCAACTCTAAGGCTGCACAGAATTTGTAATGTGATGAGTTCTAAAGGAAGCAGAGCATAAGACAAGGTTTTAGCTTCAGGGAGCAACAGGAAGGACAAAACAGTAGATAAAAAATATGTTCATGTGGTCACCATTTTAAAGGAGGAATGAAAAAAATTGAAGGAAATGACTGGCAGTCAAACGTGCTTCTGAGGTGTTTTAAAATCCATGGATCTAACTGGCATTAGCAAGAGCCAGAGAATTTTGGGTGATAAAATTGGTGACATTGGGAAGAATAAGCATATTCTGACTTACATGTTAAGAATATAGACACTGGTGTTTCAAAATAGCACTTAAGTGCAACTTTCTGTATCAACAAGTTATGGCGTGAGTATAATGAAAAACACTGATCGTAGAGGGAACACCGCTTGGAACTAGGTGTACTACTGTCCTGATTACCTTTCCTATACTTAGAAATGTGGGAGCAGTGGTTACTCCTTAAGTAAAGTTGCAGCTACTTTCCCATTATGGGGGGTTGCCCAGAGGAGTGGTGAATGCTCCATCCCTGACAGTGTTCAAGGCCAGGCTGGGGAGAGCCTTGGGCAGCATGGTCTAGTGTGAGGCATCCCTGCGCGTGGCAGGGGGTTGAAACTGGATGATCTTAAGGTCCTTTCCAACCCAAACCATTCTGTGTTTCCTTAATTAAATATTACAAAGCAGCATTCAGAACAGTTGGAGGTGAAAAATTGACCCATCCTGTGTTACATCAGTTTAGATGTGGGCATTGAGTCAAAGAAGTAACGCCAAAGGCAAAATTAATATGTGAGTTTAAAGAGAAATGCTTATTTTAAATATACAGATGGTAAGGTCCTTACACTGTCAATGATGTGGAAGGCCTCCCTGTAAATAGTTTTATTTTCAATAGGTTGTGGCATCGTTACTGTTACAGTGCTGGTAAGGACAGGACAGACCTTTGTGAATGAAAAGGCTTGAGCTACAAATGCATTTGGTTTGCTGGCAGGGTGTCAATGGTAAAAATACAATGGGATTTGTGGAAGCCAGCAGGACAGTATTAGAGTTCCAAGAGATAGCAGCCACTATCTGTTACACAGATAAATGTTTACATGGACTTGATTGCTGGAAAATACATCACGGAGCCAGCAGTCTCATATCCGAGCTTGTGCCAGCAAGATGTGGACAGGGAGTGTTCCCCTGTGCTTGGCACTGGTGAGGCCGCACCTCGAATCGTGTGTTCAGCTCTGGCCCCCTCACTACAAGAGAGACATAGAGGTGCTGGAGTGGGGCCAGAGAAAGGAATGGAGCTGGTGCAGGGCCTGAGCACAGATGTGATGGTGAATGGCTGAGGGACGTGGGGAGTTCAGTCTGGAGAAGAGAAGGCTCAGGGGGGACCTTATTGCTCCCTACAACTGCCTAACAGGAGGATGGAGCCAGGAAGGGGCTGGTGTCTTCTCCTAAGTAACTAGTGATACAGGATTAGGAGGAAACGGCCTCAAGTTGCACTAGGGGAGGTTTAGATTGGATATTGGGAAAAATGTCTTCACAGAACCAGTTGTCCAGCACTGGAACAGGCTGCCCAGGGCAGTGGTGAAGTCACCATTCTTGGAGGTGTTCAAAAGATGTGTAGATGTGGCACTTAGGGACATGGTTTAGTGGTGGACTTGGCAGTGCTGGGTTAACAGGTAGAAGCATGCCTGGTTTTCAAAGCCTGCATTTGGATCTTTTCACTTACACATTTAGGAAAAGTAGGAGTCCTCAAGATGGGATTTTCAGCAAGGAGCATTTGCCCAAACCCAGCTTGTTGATGGCATCCAAACCAGAGGCTATGGTCAGGCAGTGAGGGGGGACAGCCATCACAAACACGTGTATTGCAACAAAAGCATAGTTGTTGATGGCAGGGGGGTTGGAACTTGATGATCTTAAGGTCCTTTCCAACCCTAACTATTCTATGATTTTATGTGTATGTTCAGAGATACACATGCTGCAACAGGGAGACCGAATTAACACAGAGATCCAGAGGTTTAGGCAGACAGTGCCAGGTAGGTTTATCTTCTCTTTAAAAGATACAGGTTGCAAACTGAATTCTAGAAGATAAAAGTTAGGTTCCTGGGGGAATTCTGCATCCATTGCATTAGTCACACAGTTATTCTTGTTAAACATACACAGAGGAAATGAATTTTAAACATGCTGTTAAAGTGAGCTTTCAAGAAATGGGGTTTGGGGGGAAGACAAAACCTTCAACTTTGCAGGATGTGTGGTGAGTTGCATTGAAGTACAAACCAAACTTCAGAGCACAGATGTTGGAAATGTGTTCCCAGCACAGCCAGATGAGCTTTAGGGTCCCTTCCAACCCAAACCATTCTGCGATACCCATCTTGGATGTTTCCAGAAGCGCCCTTTGCACCCCTTGTTTTGTGTTGCTCCAGCTTTTCTCTCTGCCCTCAGGTGTGTCCTGGGAAACACTACTATCCTGGCCGAGTTTGCTGGTGAGGAAGAAGTCAACCGTTTCTTAGCACAAGGCCAGGCGCTGCCGCCCACCTCCAGCTGGCAGTCCAACACTGGAACCAACCAGACCCGCCTGGGCTCCTCCAGCAGCTCCCACGGCTTGGTGCGCAATGACACTGGGCACTGGAACACTCCCTGCCTGGGGGGCAAGGGGAGCAGCGACCTGCTCTGGGGTGGGGTGCCCCAGTACTCCAGCAGCCTTTGGGGACCCCCGAGCACCGACGACGGCAGAGTTATCGGCAGCCCGACACCTTTGAATACTCTTCTTCCGGGTGATCTTCTCAGTGGGGAGTCCATCTAGGAAACAAGAGAAACAAAATGGAAAATAACAATCATCAGCACTAAAAGGAAAAATAAAATTGTAACCCTTTCCAGTCCCGGGCTTGATGAAGAATCCAGCTTTAACAGATCAGACTGGCAGCCCTTTTTAGTACCTCTGTCCAATATCGACTATGAAACTGCAGAAGTCCTTGTGAACTGTTCATGAAACAGTATGGGCTACTTTTGGTCAGTGTCACATGCTAATGACAGGTTTTATTGTTTTTTGTTTTCATGGCTTTTTGTTTTATGTTGTCTTTTTATGTTTGTATGGTGATTTTTTCAAAACGAAGTATAAAAGCTGCTTAGAATAGGTCTATCATGAAGGGCACTTTTCAGAATTTGGGCTGGAAAGGGTTATTTTATCAACTGGGGGAGGGGAGGGAGGGGAAGGGGAAATTGAAAGCCTATTTAAAATGAGCCTGTGACTATTATGCACATTACCAGAGGCGGACCCAATAATCAGAAAGGGTGAAGTGTGATATTTACCATTGGTACAGAAAAGAGACGAGTTGGAATGGTAACTATGGACTGTACAGGTTGAGCTGGGGGGAGGGCAGGGTTGGGCTATCTCTGTGTCCACTACTCCCATGGATCTGCCTATGCACATTACCCTTGTTTCATTACTTTTTTCCATGTCATTTTTTTTAATCCCCAAAATATAAAAAAGTAAAAAAATAAAAGTTAAAAAAAAAATTAAAAAATAGTAAAAAAAAAAAAAAACAAACACCAAACAACAAAAAAAAACCCCAACCACCCACCAAACCACAAACCATATCAACATGCAAATACTTGAATCCAGCAGGCCAACAACAAAATGTGAACACTTTCTAAGTTGAATTATTACACTTCCAGGTCGGCATCAGTACACAAAAACCAGGCTCTAAGGATTTTTGTTCTTCAAGCTCAGCCTCTGTTTGTGTTGGAACAGCCGTATGTGTGCGTGCGGGTGCCTGTGCGGGTGTGTGTGTCCCTGTGTGCCCAGGGAGGGGGTTCACTAAAAGGGTGAATTTTCTCCTTTTATTCAGTATATGCTTTTTATTTGCTCATTGGTCAAATGTTTAATTGTTATTAGCTTCTAACTTTGCACTGAGTGTCCGCAGCCCTTCTTGTAGCTAATCCTAGAATGGTCAAAAGTTAAAAGGAAAGGAACTGATAGAAGGGGCCGGCGACAATTCACGTGTAAATGTTTACTCAAGGACTCTTATCGCATTTTAAAAATGACAGTGTGTATCTCTGGAGAATAATATGTATATCTACCTTTAGCAGCTTTTTATTGTGGACTAATGCAAGAAAATTACCGGAGTATTGCACCATTTTTCCATTCGGAATATAAAGTTTAACAAAAAAAAATACTCTTGTTGAACTGTGGCCATAGTTAATTGTAAAGAGTTGATAGTTCCCTTGCAAGCAGGAACAGAAACAAGCACTTGGACATAGGTTTTGACTGCTTTTGGAGGAGCCAGGAGTTGTGGCTCCCACCTGTTTACAGACCTTTTTTTTTCTCCTTCAAACTTTAAAATAAAATTAAAAAAAAAACACACACAAAAAAAAAAAGGAATTAAAAAAAAAAAGAAAAAAAACATAAAAATAAAAAGGAAAAAAAAAGACTTCCATCGTAAAGAAAAACTTATTTTCAGAATGAAGATATGCTACTTCAGAGCTCTGGGATTGAACAGTGTTGTTGTATTCTCCTTTTCTTTGGCCATTGCTGTGTACTATATATATTTTTTTTGGGTTGTTGTTTTTTCCTCCTCGTCGTCAAAGTGGCGATACCTTTGTGATCACTATCTTGCACATGGTGGAAGATGTCTCAGGAAAGCCGGGTTTCCCGAGGAGCAACTCCACACCATTTCATGTATTTTTAAAACCCAACTCCTAGCACTGAAGATATTATTAAAAAAAAAAAACTAAAAAAAAAAATAAAAATAAAAACCACAAAAAAAAACCACAAAAAAGAAAAGAAAATCAAAAAAAAGACAGTAAGAAAGAAGAAAATACCTAATCTAATGTGTAGCAGTTACATATTTACCAAATAATGGACTCAAAAAGAAATAGATGTTTGAAGAGTGCTTTATATATTGAAAAAAAAAATTGCTTTATGTTTAAAAGAAAAGATCAATGTTTTTGATTGTTTTGAAAGGAAGAAAGACAATGGAATAACATACACTTCACGTATGTTTTAAAAGTTATATGAACATTGTGCTCCCTGCCTGCTTGGATCAGGAAACTTGTGCATTACATTTTTGGTTTCTTTTTTGGTTTTCTTTCTGTTCTTTTTTTTTTTGTTTCTTTTTTTTTTTGGAAGATTAGCTTTTTAATGGTTTTATCAGATGTAAAGGGTCCTGCAAGATTGCAAATTAACAAAAGCTGGTTTTCTAGAGGATCATGAACTATGCACAAACTGGGTTCAAGACTTGTTTTTCTTTTCTCTCGAGGTTTAGTAGTGTATTTAGCTGAATAACCTTTCCTCAGAGTAATTGCATCTCATTGCCATTACACGCCTCCAACATATATATTTTATATAGCTTATATACACACACACTTATATAAAATATGTATGTGTGTATGTGCGTGTTTACATACGATTTTCCATGCTGAACTTTAGCATTGAGTTGTAGAAAAAACTCCAGATATTTTAAAATTGGGAATGAAAATTTCTGGTTTAGGGGTGGGGAGGGGGGAGGGTGTTTGGGGGCTTTTTTTTTGTTTTGTTTTTTTGTTTTTTTGGTTGGGTTTTTTGTTTTTGCCTTTTCTTTTGGATTCAAGATGTCTGTAACTCTGAGATTAAAAAACAAACCAACAATTGTGGCTTTTAATGTTTATTCTCCTCATAGAATGTGATTGTTAAAGAACATGCACCGAAAGTTGCTTTCAAGAGTACGAAGATTCTTTGAAACTTAATAAATTGCAGTTTTTTCTTGGCTGTTGAAATAATGTGTATTTTTCTTCTAAGCAGGGGATACTGAATATATATATATATATATTTAAATCTGTTAAGGTATTTCATGGAAGAAGTTTAACTCTTTCAGTGTTAATGAGAATCAAGTGTACAGCCAGACAAATCCCTCCTGCAAGTTTCATCACACACCCTTCAGTCTGCGTGTTGGTGATGGCATTCCCATACCTGGAATGCTTGTACCATGAACCTTTGGCTTAGTGCATCCACGAGTGCTGCAGTAATCATTTTTGTTAGAATGATGGTTTCTCATGTATTCATGTCTTTAGTCATGTAGAGGATGATTTGTTGGCACTGGTGAGAGGCTGAAGGCTCCACTCTACCACCCCATTGCCTCCCATTCTCTGGACCTTTATGTCTCTAGCTCCAAACCACCAGTTCCACTAATTTGTATGAGGTGGGCAAATACTGTAAATAAGGTAGAAACAGCAAAATACTTTCATATTTGGTCTTTCAGGCTTTGAAATTAAGGTATTTCCAGTGGCTAACATTAGGCACAGGAGGTGAAGCACAGGAAGTCTATGGAGGGACCTGGCCTTGCTCCATCTGTTCTAAAGACGAGCTTACCTTCTCCAGCTTCATCAAATCAGTTCTTCACTTCTCGGTGGCACCAAGGTGATTCATATGGGCAGTGGGATTGACAGGTCTATAGCTGTGAGTTGCTGCAGTTAACCCAGCCCACTGAGTCAGTGGAGAAGGGAAAAACCTAGCCTGGGTTAATCAGAATGGTCCGCAGCCCTGCACAGCTCTACCCACACGACTGTCGCCTGTCCTTGCTGTCACCAGGGCCATCGGCTGCTCTGCCATACATTAAATAAGAAAGGCCTGTGGGCCTGGGGGGACCCAAACAGCTCTCAAGAGCTGGCAGTTTGCCTCAGATAGGATACAGTTAAAAACTGCCAAATCTAGGCTCGGGGTGGCTAAGTCTGGTCTCTAAACAGAAATACCCAGCCTGAAGCCTCTCTTTAGTTGTTACTGCCCCGAAGTTGCACAGATGTTTGTAATGAAACCCTCAGAAGAGAGCTGCCTTCGGTTTTCTTCTCCTTCCTTGGTCTTTTGATTGCTTTCAGTTCTCTTTGGGTTTTTTTCCTCTTGAGTTTCAGGGTCCCTGGGTTTTGTTTGCCTGGACATCAAAGTCCCTTACAGTCACGTGTTTTAGCCATCAAGAGCTTTTGTCTTCCATAAGGTTGGCAGAGACGGCTTTTTGCAAATCAGATGCGCTCTTAAAAAGTTGGTATCCACCCTGCTGTGTTAAAGGCAATACAGCTTGTGGCCGAGATCAGTCTGGAGGTTTGTGTAGCTTCTTTTACTTTCAGTGTTACTCTTTTCTGCTTTAATGCTACCCAGTATTGCTGCAATGGTGAACCTAGCTCCTGATGAGAAGGATTCTCCTGCTGGCTCCAGAATCTCTACCACAAAACAGGTTCTGCCAATGTTGTGTTTTTCTGTACATTGCATTTCCAGTCCCCTCCATGGCACTATCACTCCATGGCTCCCCTGGCTTCAGGCAACAGAATTCCTGTTTCCTAAATGGTCTGAAACTGTCAAACTTCCTAGTTCCTTGTCTAGTTTGGGGGTGGCACTGTCAAAGCAGATGGGTTTGCTCTTCTGCTCCAGAAATGTGTTATTGTTCTTGATAATTCAATAGATGATTGTGTATGTGAAGGAGCTTTTTAATTCAAATGTGTATATGGATGTCTGTGTATGTTAAGAATTACTGGAGTTGTAAGAGTCTGGAAATGGAATTGACAAACCCAGTAGGATTTGGGTTATGGGCAGCTGTAGAATGGAGCCTAACCTGTGGTACCAGATCAGAGGTGACCTGTAAGGATCATCTCCTGTTGTTGTGCATGAACTGCTGCTAGATGTCTGTCGCGTGGTCCCGATGGAGGTGTGCTCACCGTATCGCTGTGTTGATGCTGAATGTACAAGCTCTGCTCAAGTCCTGCGTAGCCAGTTTCAGGGAATGGGAGCTCTGCCGCACGGGATATGGAGCTCACATGGACTCTCATTATAACCTGTGTGGATGCCCGGTGTCCCCACCAGCCCCAAGGTAAAGAGCAGCTCCGTGCATGCCTGGGGATGCCGGTGATGCGCAGTGTTCTCCTTAGCGGTTACCCAAAGGAGCCCATGGGCCCGTCCACCCAGCACAGGACGACTGCAGCTCCCTGCAGGTCTCCTGGACTGTTTCATCCAGATCCTTGCGTTGCTCTGAAGGCAGTGACGTACCCATGAAACCTTAACATCTACGGGAGCAGCCCGACTGTTGTCCTCTCACATTCCCCCTCCATCCAAAGGGATCTCTTCCAGTCACACGCACGTGCACTTGGAATACAGGAGAGGCACCGCTCATGCCCATGTTCTAGTGGGGTCTGGGTGTCTGTCCAGCGGATGCACCCAATCGCTCAGGTTAACCATTGCTGCAAGCTGCCAGACTCCATCCTCCAGCGGCCAATCCAGCCTGTGCAAAGGCAGTCGAGCTGACCATTTGGAACCCCTCACGCTCCCAGCGTTATCTTCTCTCTAATGAAGATGCTTCATTAAGAACGAATACAACACTTGGTCCTGCGTGTGTGTGCCACCGGCGTTTGGGTTTTTTCACTGTCAGATGCATTGGAAACAAGTTGCTTGTAGATTTTCTCTGATGAAACCGTGGTCCCAGTGCAGTCATGATTTCAGGGTTATTAAAAATGGTCTGAAACACAATCAGATTGCTTTGCTTTCAGCGAATACTGTGATTAGTAAAGGTGGTTTGCCTTGGACCACACCTGTACCTGTCCAGAGTTAATGGAAGAGTTGCTTGGTTTCAATGTTCCATTTTGTTCAGGGGAATGGGCTTGGTAATATTCAAAGGTGTGGGACATTCCTCTGTAACTGCTCTGCAGTTTTATCTCCTGGAGCCTTTCCCACTTCTTAATTCATCTTCAATTAGTCTATACCAAAGGATGTATGCAAGCAGACTAACAGCCTGGGTTACCGATGGCGCTGGGAAGGCGCAGATTCCCTTCTCATTTTTGCAGTAGGTCTCATTGTTTTGGCTGCATTATTCATGGTTCACAGTGATGCTTTGCTGCTTTACACCACAGGAGCATGAAAAAAAACCCACAGAGTTTTCATTATTTTTATCTGATTTCAAGTGGGAACCTGCTTTTTCTGCCTTTTCTTGGCACTCTTCTCTTTTCTCCTAATAGATGACAGGAAACTTTCTGATAAAGGCAGAGATGGTTATCCTGCAGGTAAAGCATTGCCCCTTCTACCAGTGTCAACTATACAGGTTCCCTACTCAGAAATACATAATATATAACTGTGCTTGGTAGAAGACTCAGCCCAAGCATTAAATACCTGAAATACATAAGGGGGGACAGACATCAATGTCCATCGCTGAGCAGGAACAGCCTGCAGGGAGAGTGCAAATTGGCAGATAGCTCTGATTGATTACCTTGTGATGCTTTCATTGCTGAACAGCTTCCAAGACACTACCAGGATGGGGAGAGCTGCCCTTTGCCAACACCTCCAAGCGTGCAGCATCACAAGCAGGATGTAGCTGGTACGGAGGGTGAGAACACAGGGACAGGGCTAGAAGGAAGTGTGTGAGGATGGAGTTGGTTTGTGGGTGAGTTTCATTCCTGAGGCAGCTCAAAATTGCTCAAATTAAGGTTAAAGCACCACAAAGGAGCCAACAAATTGGTTTTCCCTGGTAGCTCTGGCTCAGTGATGGTTTTCTTAATACCACCAGTATGAAAACAGGAGCATGTAGTAAGAGTGGCTTTAAAGCTACTCTATTAGTCTACTATCCCTTATTTCTTGCTTCTCAGCATGGTTATTACACGGTGCTGTCTCCCTGCACTGCATTTTAAGCTTTTGCTGCCTCCTGCTCTGTGAATGTACTCAATAGCCTGGATGGGAGTTAGGAGCAGATTCAATCATTTCCCCAGGGTGCTTCAGCATTGTTGGGATCAGCAACTTCCAGCCCAGCACCAGGCCTTGGACCGTGGGTGCTGCTGCTTTCAATTAGAGACTAAAACTGGGGTTGATGCAGAATGAAGCTGATGCTTTGCCTGCAGCAGAACCCTATTTGGTCACTGGTTAGTGGAGATGAAGCACAAAGCACTAAACCCTCGTGATAAGAAGTTTAAGACACAGTGAAGTGAGTTTTGCTTTTGTCCTTGGATGAGGAAAGGGAAGAGGAAAAAACAATCCAAAACAATCCAAACCGATCACATAGGTGGCAGATTGTGTCTTTCAGTACAGATATCTCCAAGATGAGAGTGCTTTTTATAGCTGTGTGGTTCAGAAACTGATTGTTCAATGTCTTTTATAGAATCCAGGTAAATGCTAAAACATCAGCGATTCACATCTCAGAAACTTCCCTGAAGTGAACTTGAATGGGCTGAAGAAGTCTCCTTTTCCCTTTGTATCTCCAATGATCGAGGAGGCCAAAGGCCACATTTCCCACATGGCTTATTCTTGGTGTTCCCGTCCATACAGGGCATTTCAGTTGCAGAATTCTAGCTGGCATAGGAAGCGATTGATGGAGCCTTAAAAGCACCTTGCAGTCAGTGGTAGGACCACAGAGGCATCGCTCATGTGTCTGACTTCTGTCCTGCATGGGCTCTGGAGGGAATGCCATGTTAGAGGATTTATCCAGTCTTTTACATCGTGGTACAGGCTAGGAGTTGATGGTCTGCAGCACAAGGAAATCACCTCCAAGCACCTCGGCTTCTCCCCACTGGTTGCAGGGTGGTGACAAAGGGGAGGTGGGGGCTTCCAGCAGAGCAGGCACCACTGGATCTTGCTGCCCTGTGATTGAGGGCCGGAGCCTTAACAGGGATGGGCAGAGCTGTAATGAAAAGCCTGCATTCCCAAGGCTGGGACGAGGTGCTGCCCATTCACTGCTGGCAGCACCTGGCTCAGGAGAGCAAACCCCACTTTTCCTCTCTTTTCCTGCCTGGGTAAGCCCTGTTTTATTAAGGCCCGTTCAGGAGCTTGCGTGGTGTTCCCTGAAGGCTGCCTGCATCCTTAGCCCTGGAAAGAAGCAGGACACAAACTCAGGTGTTTACAGACTCGTTCCATCTCCTAAATGGAGGCTTTCATTTTGAAAAAGCAAAGCTCTGCGCTTCCTCCCTCTCGCTTGAGCTGTCAGTTACAGGGCAACGTGCTGTAAATCCTCTTTGGGAATGCTTCCAGCGCTGCAGCACGCATTGCCCTGAGCTCCTGCAGCCTCTTCTAGCCGGGAAGGTGGGTTGTGGGTGTCCGAAGGGTTCACAGGAACAGTAATATCGATGCTGACTGCCGCTGGGCTTTCCGGGTGCCGCAGACTGACATCTTCCTCTCACACAAGCAGCTCCAGACAGCGCAATGTCCCTCAGGAGGAGCTGGACACTGCCTAAAGCCCGGGTGAGTTCTCTTTCAGAGCCGTTTCCATGAGCAGTGCTCAGTCCTTCCTTGGTTGTTCGCTGGCGTCGTCCCCGTTCCTGTGTGTTCATGGAGCATCAGTCGGGATGCAGAGCATCGCTGGGGACCAGCAGCCACCTCTGCCCAGGGCAGCCTCCCTGCTGCAGCAGGAACCGGGAGCAAGGCCTCCCCCCGCTGCAATTCTCACTTTGCCCACGAGATGGCGACAGCGAATTGCTCCGAGCAGCAGCCGCCGCCCGAGGCTCCCTCAGCAAGAGGCCGAAGGACACGCCGCGCTGACAGGATGCTTTGAGATGTTTTGCTTTCAGATGCGGTGACCTTGGTTTAAGTGTTCGTGCTTCACATCAGTCAGGGCCTGAGCAGCGCCAAGCACCCATCAGGCACATGGGGGCTTGTAGCTCTCCCCCTACTTTAACCTGAGCTTTCACTGTTTCAGTTTGAGCTCATCACACCTTTTCCTATTGCTACAGTCCCTGATGAAGAGTCCCTCTCCAGCATAGATACTGCATAGATACTGATGCTCTGAGGTCCCCACGCAGCTTCTCTTCTCCAGGCTGAACAACCCCAATGCTCTGATTCGGAGAAAACTCCAGGAACAAACTCACCAACAGTTTCAAGCTGACAAGCAGGTATTCTTTATTGCGGTTCCCAGAGACACGGGGGATAACTCCTCCTAATGTGTGTCCCCGTATTGCTATACAAGCCATCCTTAGGTAGTCCCTGGGCATACATACATATTCATGAGGCTACATATGGTTTACATCATTTTCCAGAAAGTTTCCCGCATGGTACCAGAATGTGGTGCTGGTCTCCGAGGGTCCTTTACTTCTCCCAACGATCTTCATCACTCTGGCAGCCTTTGAAGCACCGGGGTAATTAACACCACAGACATAGCAATCACCCTGTCCTTCTACTTAACAGCTAGTTTAACTGCTTCCATCCCCAGGTCCCTTTTTTCTATTCTGCTTTTCTTAACACTTTCTGTACTGAGGTCCTAAGGACCTAAAACTACACCAACGACCTTCAAGCACCGCAGTTATTGTCCATTACAAAGCCATCAAACTTAGTTACTTAGAACTGATTACATTTTGTGCCTCCTTTGTCTCAGCTCTCACCCTGTCTCCATACAGGAGCTGCTCCAGCCCCTGATCAACCTCGTGGCCTCTCTGGACTTGCTCCCACAGCTCCATGTCCCTCTCATGCTGAGGACCCCAGCACCGCACACAGAGCAGAGCAGAGCAGAGGGGCTGCCTTGCTCACCTCCCTTCCGCAGCACCAGAGCCCTGTGCACATCAAACACCTGTGAAAAACCAGCTCAGGCCTAAACTGCCGCTGGTTCACCCGGAGGAGCAGGGTGATGAACGCGAGGGCTGCTGCTGCTGCCCGCTCTGTCGATGCCGTCCTGGGGACAGAGGTGCTTGCGTGTGGCTCATCCAGACCAAGGCTTTCCCTGGATCTGTGCCCCAGGGCACTGCAACAGCCTCACGTTAACGGAGACAGCGCTGCACCGCTTGCCCCTGGGGCCATGATCGCAGGCATCCTCCCTCCGCATGCTGGAGCTGCTGCTCTGGACGTGAGAGCGCTTTCATCTTCCGTGCCCCTGACCCAAGGAGCCCAAGAGCCGTGCCTGGGGCTGCGAGTGCTCCCGGCCGCATTAACGGAGCCCCCCGGGGCAGAGCTGAGCTGAAGATCTCCGGGTCCAGCCCCCATTTCCTTCGTGTTGAAAGGAAACGAAATTGCAGGGGCTTGGTCCTGCCCCGCATCCCGCTGCGCACACAGAGCTGCCCGGCACCCACCTGGGACCCAGCGGCCCCCGAGCGCCCCTCGGCCGCACTCTGCTGTGGGGCACAGGCTGCACCCGCACCGCGGGCACAAAACCTGCCTGGCTTTAGCCCCGCTCAGCGCATTCGCCCTTCTCTCGCAGCAGGGCGGGGGGAAGCGGGGCAGAGCTCGCAGCGCGGCGGAGGACAGCGCTGGGGCAGGCACCAGGGGCTCCCCCCGGGCTGCTTCGTTTGCCTTTTGGTAGCACAGCGAAACGCGGTGCCCCAGGGGTGGCACGGGCTGAGGGCTCGGGTGCTCTGCAGCCCTGCCTGCGGAACAGGCACCTTAAAGGCTCTCCCTGCATGGCAAATGCTTCCTAACCCCAGCACCACAGCTGTGTGTAACCCATCACCCCAACTGTATGTAACCCCATCACCCCAGCTCTGTGTAACCCCCAGCTGTATGTAACCCCAGCTGTGTGTAACCCAAGCTCTGTGTAACCCCAGCTGTGTGTAACCCAAACTCTGTGTAACCCCAGCTGTGTGTAACCCCAGCAACCCACCTGTGTGTAACCCCAGCACCCCAGCTGTGTGTAACCCATCAACCAAGCTGTGTGTAACCCATCAACCCAGCTGTATGTAACCCAGCACCCAAGCTGTGTGTAACCCATCAACCCAGCTGTGTGTAACCCATCACCCCAGCTGTATGTAACCCATCACTCCAGGTGTATGTAACGCAGCACCCCAGCTGTGTGTAACCCATCACCCCAGCTGTGTGTAACCCCAGCTGTATGTAACCCCCAGCTGTGTGTAACCCCAGCACCCCAGCTGTGTGTAACCCCAGCTGTGTGTAACCCATCACCCCAGCTGTGTGTAACCCCAGCTGTGTGTAACCCCAGCCAAGCAGCTCCATGCAACAGGACTTCAGGTGAGTGCTGCAAGACACCAACCCCAAACCTGCAATGCCCCAGAGAGGAGGTTGTGCAGGTGAGAGACAAAAGGCTTGGGAAGCTCTGCCCCTCATCCCAGCAGCATCCCTGCCCTTCATCCCCACTTGGGACCGCCCCTGGCAGGGCCGGAGGGGCAGGAGGGGGCTGTATAAGGCGGGCAGGCCTTGGGTGAGCACCTCCAAAGGCTCCACTGACTGCTCGAGCCCAGTACTGCAGCGGCACATGGAGGTGTGCTCTTCAAGAGGCTCCCTGCACATCCTTCACCTCGGTCTTTGCATCTTCTGCACCTCCAGCATCTTGGCCTCCATCTCTTGCAGCTCCAGCA
Source organism: Neopsephotus bourkii (assembly GCF_033783945.1). NCBI lineage: Eukaryota > Metazoa > Chordata > Aves > Psittaciformes > Psittacidae > Neopsephotus > Neopsephotus bourkii. Next base: position 9,238,842 of record NW_026902223.1, read on the forward strand.
TCTCTGTTTCTGCATCTTCTGCAGCTCCAGCATCCCGGTCAGCATCTCAGCACCAGTGTTTGCTGTTCCCCGTGGGTCATGGGCCAGGGATGGCTGGGAGTGGGGAGGCCTGGATCACCCAGGGGTTATTGCTCTGCCAGGGGAGCCAGTGGTGGGCATGGGGAGCTCAGGGAGCCGGGGGGGAGGCGAGCTGGGACCTCACCAGGGCATGAGGAGCTGTTCATAGCCCTTCCTGTGGACCAAAGCAGGCAGGAGGGTGCTGGTAGGAAGCCTTGCTCACCCCAGCTTCCTGGTCATGCACTGCAAAGGGGTGGTGGTGTGCTTCTTCTGAGCATCATATTGTAACCCAAAAGGCCCAGTGCAGCATCCCTGTCCCCACTGCACTGGGTCAGCCGCCGAAGGGGAATGTTCCCTGTGTTTCATCCCTTGCAGGCAGGAGTCCTCTTTCCCCAGGACCGGGCTCTGCCCCGCACACCCCTGAGGTGCTGGGTGAGCAGCACGAGGTTCATGGCTGTGAGGTGGAGAGCGCTGAGGCCATCCTGAGCCATGGATGCTTCCCCACTGCCTGCCCCTGGCCTCACCCTGCCTCAGGCTGCAGGAGGAGGGATTGTCCTGCCCTTGTACCAGTGCCCATAGGGAGGTGGCTGCAGGGTGCCCCAGTAAGGGATGCCCACAGGAAGGCTGGGTGCTCCCTGCCAGCACCAGCTCCTCTGCCCAGCTTGGCAAGGGGCTGAGATCATGGGATTGATCCCTCACCATCCTGCATGGCCAGGGTGAGCAGGGACACAGCATGCTGCAGGGCTGGGCCCCTGAGTGCCCGGCTGCCCTGGGTCTGGACCAGGGTGGGTGACTTTAACCCATCACTCTTGAATGTCTTTATTGTGTCTGGGTGGCTGCTGAGCAGGATAAATGCTCCTTACAGCAGGGATGGGCTGTGTGAGGAGAGTAAATCAGTGCAGTGCATGCTAAAGCACAGTGAATACTGCCCTTTGGCGCCCGTCTCTCACTCCTTTTGTATCTCCTTGTACTGTGTTTATGGTTTCTGTTTCAGTGCCTCAGCTGCCTTTTCTGCGCTTGGATGTGATAGGAGCACTTTGAACCGTAGCCCTTCCTGCCTGCTGGAAACTGCAGGGGTTCAATTGTCAGGAAAATCTCAACACCAAATCAATGTCCTGATGCTGCCGGGGAGGCTGCAGAGCTGGGGAGGCTCCCCCAGGGCTCCAGGTGAGCATGGAGGAGGGAAAAGCAAACTTGAACAGGGGAGACTGAGCTGAGCTCTTAGGCAGAAGCTCTTCCCTGTGAGGGTGCTGAGGCGCTGGCACAGGGTGCCCAGAGAAGCTGTGGCTGCCCCATCCCTGGCAGTGCTCAAGGCCAGGTTGGACACAGGGGCTTGGAGCAAGCTGCTCCAGTGGAAGGGGTCCCTGCCTGCGGCAGGGGTTGGAGCTGGAGGAGCTTTAAGGTCCCTTCAACCCAAACCAGGCTGGGATCCTGTGAACCTCAGTGATCAGGGGTCTGAGCATAACCCCCTGATATTGGGCACTGCAGCATTTGAAGTACAACAGAAAGAAACCCGGACATTTTGAAGCAATGTGTTTATTAGGTATGCTTAAAGATGGAAGAAGAAAAGAAAGAGAGACTTCAAGAGGTGCACAGACTGCCCTATCACATGCTCTACACCCAGGTACAAACCCAGAACCACTTTGGACACCAGACCTGCTGTAACTGCAGACGTGCCAGGAGGTTGCACATGGAGTGCTTGGGGTGAGGTGACACAGACCGGGATGAGACCCAGGTGCGAGGCAGCAGCACGATGCCCACCTCTGATGGGCACAGACACAGCCCCGCTGCTTGTCTGCCTGTATCCCTGGTACCCCTCCTGCCTCTTCAGGCCCTCTCCCCGCACACCCCCCCCAGCATCCAGCATCTCTTCCGAGTCCCTCCTCCTGCTCATCTCCAGCTCTCCCCAGTCCCACTGGGCAGGGTGGGGATGAGGAGGGAAGAGGTTGGAGGCAGCAGGGTTGGTTCTGGCCGGGGCAGCTCCTCTCCCCTCCCAGCCCACCTGAGATTCCAGCCGGTTCTGCTGCCGCGGGGCGCGGGGCTCAGCACACGGAGCAGCTGTTGGTCTTGTTCATGGGAGGCCTCAGCGCCTGCTCCTTGGGCAGCGTCTCCCTCCTCTTGCAGAGCGCGGGGCTGAGCCGGCCGGGCAGGTTGGCTTGCTGCAGCAGCTCCCGGAACACCTCCAGCACGTTCTCGTTGTCCTTGGCCGACGCCTCCACGAAGCGGCTGTTCCAGTCCAGCTCCACCAGCGACAGAGCATCCTCCACCGGCACCTGCCGCTCGCTGCCGCTCTCTGCCTTGTTGCCGACCACCACGATGGGAGGGAATTTGTCTTCCTTCACCTCCAGGATCTCCTCCCGCAAGCTCTTGACGCTCTCAAAGGACTCGGCATCATCTACGGCGTAGACCAGGGCGAAGGCATCGCTGTTCTGGATCGAGAGCTTCCTCATGGCCGGGAAGGAGTAGCTGCCACTGGTGTCCAGGATCTCCACCTTGACCGTGGCCCCGCTCACCTCGTACTCCTTGCTGTGCAGCTCCTCCACCGTGCGCCGGTGCTTGGGCTCGAAGGTGTCCATCAGGAAGCGGCGGATGAGGGCTGTCTTGCCCACGCCGGCAGCACCCAAGAACACCAACCGCACGTGGTTCTTTTCCTTCACCACCAGGGACATGGCGCAGAGGGGACAGGATGCTCCGCCGCTGGTGCTCACCTCAAAGGGCTCCCTGGATGGCCGCAGCCCCGGTGCCTGTCCCTCTGTCTGTCCTCCCCGGCACCGGCTCGTTGCAGGCAGGGAAGTTTGGTTCCACCTCCCTGCAAACTTCTCCCGGCTGCTCTGCCGCTGCAGTGCCCAGGTCCAGCTCGTTTTGTATCCTGCCTCCCCTCTGCCATGTGGCACCCGGCCGTCCAATCTCCGTGGGTTGTGGGTGCTGAAGGAGGAGGGCAGGGAGGGAGGAGAGTGGGGTGCTCCGGGCCAATCCGCGGAGCTCAGTCCTGGGAAGCCACTGCAGCCCTGGGGAGCACCGCGCTGCGTTGCACATTGCACTTGCATCTCTCGCCACTGTCAGTAGCGCCAGGGAGCCGGCAGCGGTGCAGCCGTCACGCTGCGCAGGCTGCCCTGCCCTCCTGTGCTCCCTGGGGATTAACCTGTGGTACTTGGCATGGGCTTGCTGGCAGCATCCCTGCTCGGCAGTGGTCCCTCGCCCATTGGGTGGCTCATGGCCGGACATGGCAGGAGCTGCCCGATGTCACCCACGGTGTTTCTTACACTCACCTGCACCTGGGGACTTGTTCTCACACAGGGGTGCTGCAAACGCCCCCAGCTCTTCCTTGGACCCATGAGATATTTGACCTGAGGGGAAGCAAAGCTCTCCCTGAAACCCGTGTGTCAGAACAGGCACATTCAGCTGCCCGTTGCTCTGTGACTGATTTAACCTGAGGGGCAAACAAGATCTCCATGAAGCGATGCATCAGGGCCCCTGCGATGCTGAGGGTCATGGGCAGGAGCACCGGCTGTGACCTGCTTCAGAGAAACCCCACAAGGGCTGCTGGGTTCATCAGGCCAAGAGGTGGGATGTGTGCCCATGCCCGTCTCCGCGTGGATGGGCATCAGCTCTGGAAGGGAGTTTGCTCATAGAGGTACAGGCTGCCCCGTGTTTCCTCAGCAGTCACCGTCCCTATTTCATGCTACGGTTGGTTCAGAAGCTGATTTATGCCAAGTGCAAACACAAAGGGAACTTGCTCAAGAGCTAAAATGAGTTTTATCTTCTTACCTTTGTGCGTGCATGGGTTTTTCCTAGCTTTGGACCCATTTGTGTAGTTTAGATGCAGTCGGTTTTCTTTCCATAGCAAAGCTCCAGCTTTTGGTTCTGGCTGAGTTAAGCCTGTTGATTCCAAAAGCCCTTTTCACAAGAATTATTCCTGCCTCTAAGTTCCCCAGTTGTTGTCACACTGTAGGAGCGCTGAGGACTGAGCCTCAGGAGTTAGAAGATGCTGAGGACACGGAAGATGTAATGGCCCATCTATAGGACCTTATGTGAGCCAAAGACCAGGGGAAGGGATGGATGAGCTGCGTTTAGGCACGTGAACAAAGCAGTGACCACAGGTTGGTGCCTGGTGTATCACCAGCATCAGTGGGAATGAAGAACTGAAGATGACGACAGAGAAGGGCATGACAAGTCACCTCACCCCAGCTTTGGAAGCTGTGTAAAGCCAAACCCCAGTTTTTTTAACTAGGAAAGACTTGGGTTAATGCCTCTTTGTGCTTAAATGGACAAAGTGATGGAGGCTTTTGGGAAAGGAGATGAAAGGGGTTTCCTGAGGTCCTCCCAGACAGCTATGGTGAAGCTCTGCAGGGCTCAGCCAGCCCTCAGGATGTGCTGGGGGCCTCTGCAATGCCCTCACTGCTGCTCTCTTTCCCAGTATTTTATTCCAAAGGGCCTCAAAACATGGATCTGTTCAACCTCAGCAGCACCCATCACTCTTACCGGTGCAGAAACGGTGCCCAAGGTAAAAGAAGAGGCAGGAGGGAACAGGGACCCTGGGCTCCAAACCTGGGCCTGGCTCTAAACCATCCCTGCTGCTGCCAGCACCTGCAGGAAAGGAGCTGCGAGCTGATGGGCACACTGGGAACACCAAGCAGTAACGCCAGCCATGGAGGGGCTCCCAAACAGTGCCCGGGAAGGTGACCCTGGTGCCCTGGGAGCCAGCACTGGGTCACTACTACTCCATCACCACCACCGTCTGCAGTCGTTCCTGTTGGGAGTGGATGTGTCCTGCATGGTGGGGCCAAGGTGAAGAGCCAGCCCTGGCTCTGTGAGACAAAGGAGTGTGCTGCAGAGCAGCAGCCCCACGCTGCAGCCGCACGCAGCCTGTCTGCACATCCCCAGTGATTTTTCACATCAGTTGTCTCCCCTTCCTTTTCACATCTGTGCTGCTATGGTTACCGAGAGCCTGAAAGGTTTTAAATCTCCCTCAGAGCAATGGAGGATTTCAGGGGTAATCTTGTTAAGAGATGAGCAATGAATATTTCCAAAGGCCTTTTGCATGAATATCTCGTTCCCTATTAGCTTCTGTCCACTGGCAGCAGGGAAAGCAAAGCACAGGGGGACTGTGTGCAATGAAGGGGAGAAATCAGGGAAGGATGAATGCAGTGACTTGTTTCCCACTTCAGCCTTTTGTACCCGGAATGATGTTCCTAAAAACTGTGTTTTCCGAGGGAGGCTTGGCCAGCTTGAGTCAGGGATTACACAAACATCATTATTTCGGCCTGGTTTTCCCCCAGGGAAAGACTCAGAGGCCCTTGATGGACACTGGGAGCTGGGGATGCTCATGGCTGAGTCCTACAGCAAAGCTCTGCATCCCTTAGCTGTGCACTGGTCCGATGAGATGGCTCCTGGCTTCAGCAGGGAGCAGCCAGGATCCATGCAGGGTTCAGTAACTGGGTGGGAGAGTTGGGTCCTGCACCAAGGGCATGTGCTGTACCCGTGGGGACTGGAGCGTGGTGCCCTGGGCTCTGTGCCTGCAGAAGGGACGGTGACGGCCTGAGGAGGGAGGAAGGGAGGGAGCTGCTGGTAGAGGAGTGCAGGCAGTGAGGGAAGGATGGGGGAATGACAGCAACGATGGGCAGGAGCTGGGATGGGGCATGGAGAAGCTGGGGTGGGTTTGGGGCAGGTGGAGCCCCACAGCTGCCATTCGCAGGCAGATTTGGAACAAGGGGTGCTTGGGGATATACAAGAGGGTTCTTGGTCACCCTTACCCCAAAGCATCAGCCACAGAGTGGTTGGATACCCTGGAGGGTGGTCCCCAAGGTCCCAATGAGTGCAGAGCTCGGACAGAGCCATGAGCTGGGCTTGAAACACCGGCCAGCTCCTGCCTAAGTGCAGCCCCCTTGGGCTGGGCAGCCTTCAACAGCCAAGATAGGGAGGTTTGGGGTGCACACACTGCTGCTTCCCACCATGGAAGCACTGGGGAACAGCAGCAGGAGCAGGGATGGGGGCAGAGGAGGGGGTTGGACCCCTGCTCCTGGGAAGAGCCAGCAGCACTTAATAAGGGAGAAACTGGGCTCTGCACAAGTATCCCTCTTCCCTCCCACTGCTGTGTGCATCCTGCGACGTGGGACATCATGGACCCTATTCCCATGCTCCTGAACCAGCCGATGGAGCTCTCCCAAACCAGGCCCTAACGTTCTGCCAGGTTCTGCAGCATCTTTTACAAATACCCACTCTTGCTTCACGGGCAAAGCCCTGTGCTTGGTGCCTTGAAGGGATTGTGCGAGGCTGGAACCCAAAAGAGCACAGGAACCTCTCCCACTGCTGCCCAGCTCTGCTGCCAGACCCAGCCCCACTGCAGCGCTGAGATGTGCCCCATTGAGACACCTGAGGAACAGCCCGTGCTGCTTCTGGACGTGGCTTTGGGGAGCAGCTATCTTGGTTGTCACGGTTCAGAGGGGATGGAGCAATGCTCTCTGAGGAGCAGCGGGTGCTGGGCATGGCTCCAGTCCCTGACGTGGTGCCCCAGTAACCCAGTGACATGGAGGGGAATGCTTTCCTGGCTGCTGGGAGCGTGTGCCTTGCCCATTGCTCACAGGCATCGTTATAAACGGGGTAGCAAACAGTTCTCAGCACCGTGACTCTTCTCCATGAGCTGGGCCAGCTGCTGGGCGCTGATGGAGCTGCTCATATGTGGACTGACTCCTGCAATGCCCAAGCACCCCATAACAGGACACAGGGGCAGCCCATGGCAGCAGGATGCTTCCACCCCACACCACCTGCTTGTGCCTCTGCCTCCTGCTTCTGCCCATGGTTATATTCATGGTGTACGTGCGAGCGGCTGCGTTTGCAGCGGTGCTGCTGGTGTTCGGGTGGGGAGGGGAGCAGGAAGCAGCCAGTAATGAGAAACCCCACAGACACCGTGTCCCCAGCTGCTCACCACCACGGGCAGGGGCCAGCGGTGAGGCCTCACTGCTCCCATATGGAATGAACCCTGGACAAGAGAGCAGGCAAAGATGGGAGTGGGGAGGAGAGGGCTGGCCCCACTGCCTGTAGCAGGGGTTGGCCAGGGATGGGGGCACCCAGCCACACAGGAGAGGGTTAAACCTCTCCCAGGGATTAAATCCGAATGTCCTTTGATTTAGAGGCAGGTGAGAGGAGAAACCTGAACCCTACAGCTTCCACCCCCACTTTAGGGGGGCCGCAGCCCTCCCGATGCATAGATGGATCATCCATACGTGGGGCCGCTGTCTGGAACAGCGTGTCACCGGATGGAGCCTGTTCCCAGCACTGGTGAGGCCACCGCGGGGTACATCCCACCCCAAGCAGGGACAAGCTGTGGCTTGGCTCTGTTCTGGGGGGCGGATGGGGGTGAGCAGCCCTGGAGAGGGTCACAGCAACCCTGCCTCCTGCCCCACTGCCTCCTTGCTGCGCAATGAACCCCAGGGCAAAGTGGGGTTGATGGGGAAGGCTGTAATGGCAAGGTTGCAGGAGCTGGTTGCAAGAGGTCAGGGCTGAGCTTTGCCCATAGCCCTGCACTGGGCATCAGTGGGGAGAGAGGAGGAGAGCAGGGCTGGATTTGGGGTCTTCCTGTGCTGGCAGAGGAGGAATGGGAGCAGATCCCTGCTGGCATCACCAACAGCTTCAGGAGGACCAAGGGCATCCTCATGGCATGCCCTGGTTAAGTGTATGGGATCTCCCTCAGGGATGGGGCTGATCCAACCCAGAGCTGCGCTCTTGGAAACCAATGTCACTTGTGCAGCCCTCGGTGAGGGTGCTCAGCCCTGGTGTCACCCACAGCAGCCGGGCATGGGGGCAAAGGGGAGCTGACCCTGGCACAGGCATTCCCCAGCTCATCCCTTCTGCACAAACCCCACCTTTTCCAAGCAAAAGAGGTCACCTCAGCTTTGATAACGGGGACCCAAGCTGCTGTTCTCTGCTGTGCCCCTGCTCCGAGGGGAACAGCACTGCGGAGGGGTGGGCAGCAGCACATGAACAGCCTGTACTGGACACGCAGGGTAACAACATCCAGCATCCCTGTAAACAAAGGCCTTGCTGAGGACTAAGGGGATTTAGCGCAGCTGCTCTGCGGCTCGGAGGAGTCTCTGCAGCATCTCTTATCTTGCCCTGGTGGGGATTAGCAGCCGGAGAGCAAAGCTCGCCCCTCTTTGGGCCATCACCGCGGCTTTTCCTCAGGTGACACCGGTGATGCTCTCTGTGGCCTTGCTCTTAGGGCATTGGGAGATGAAATATGTGATGCCGGGGTCTCAGATGTGTGTCCTGCAGCTCCGAGGGGCCTTGCAGGAGCAGGGCTCCAGCCCGCTCAGTGGTCCCGGTGTTCCCAGTGCCTGGCTCTGCCTGGTTTTGCCCGTTATGGTGGCATTAATGTAGGAAGCTCAGCCCTGGCACATGCCTTAACCTCTCGAGACACAAGAGTGTGGCTTCCTATTAGTGTTGATCCACTTTGAGGGGGTTATAAGGTGCATTGGGCAGCTGGTTCCCCACGTGCTGCTCTGAGTGGGGCTGAGCCTCTTGCACATGGGGCTGAGCTTCCTCCATGCCAGGCTGCAGCCACAGAGGTGGCTGGGGACAGGGAGGGGGCTGTGATCATCCCCACTGAGTTCCCCTGTAAGTGAATACATCAATCCAGGCTCAGTGGGTGCTCTTGGTTGTGTGCCTGATGCTGACGTGGTCATGAGAGCCCAAACCCAAGATGGGTCTTGTTGCCCTGGGTTCAGGATGCAGATGAGGGGGCAGAGATGCTGACAGAGCAGTGGGGCTGAATGTGAAAGAGGCACGAAAAGGAATGGTCCAAGGCAGAACAGCATTCACCAGGGGAGGACTGGCAGGGGTGTACCTGATAGTGCATCTCTGAGTGACTGATACACATCCTGGCATGCATGGGCAAGGTTTTTCCTGGAGAAAATGGCAGAATTGGGTAAGAGCATCCCCGAAATACAGCACAGGGTCCTGACGTTGTCCAAACCCCTTCATTGTGAAGGGAAGAGAGGAGCTGTGCTGAAGCTCAGAGAAAGCCTGGCACTGCTGAGGGGTGACCGGAGGGCTCTGGGGAGCCAGGAGTGGACACATGGCTTCTCATGGCAGCGTCAGGAGGGACACGGCTCTTCAGCAGCCCCACTGCATCAGCACAGCATTGCCTGCAGCAGGGTCTGGCACCGGCTGGAGGTGCCTGTGACCCCGGACTTGGGAGATGGGAGCGCAGGGAGCACCCCTCCAGCTTCCCACGGGGCCAGAGCATCCCCTCTGCTGCCTGCATCCGCCCTGCAGCTCAGGCTGGGGACGCGGTGCCTCTCTCCCAGGCTGCAGCCATCACCGTGTGGTGCCTCAGACCCCATCACCCGCGCCCGGGTCCTGTCCCCGAGCAGCGTTCGCAGCTTCCCCTGCCCGTGCCCTGCTGCAAGCCCTGCTCACACCATGCCCTGTGCAAAGGCAGCCGTGACACAGCCCCGAATCCAGCCCCTGGTTTGGGCTGCTTTTGTTGGACTGTGTGGAAATGTCATGCTGTAAACACCCCCCGGGATGCAGCCTGTCACTGCCCATCAAAGTCCATTCCCCACTCGCTGTATGGCCTTAACTCTTGGGCTTCCGCTCCGCAGTCCTCTACCCTATCCCTAGTGACCACTTGTTCTTAAATAACAAAGAAACCTTTACTTCAGAGGGCAAAATTGACCTCAGTGTTGTCCCTGAGCTGGGGTTTGCTGTAGCCACATCTATGGTCAGACTGCTCCTTCCTTTCCAGGGCGTGTGCAAAGGATGGATCAGTCAGAAAACCACGAGGCTGTCATTCATTCTGCACATGCTCCCCCTTCATGTGCCAGGTCCCACAGTGCATGGTCCCTGCCCCAGTCCTGCTCGGGCTCCCCCAGACCTCTCCTCCTGCCCCCCTTGGGTTTGGGGGCGAAGCCTCCTCCTCCTCCCCTCACTGCATCCCCATCCCCAGGGCCGGTGCCACTGTGAGAGCTCCTGACAGCACTGCAGGAGCTGCCGCTGTCTGGGCTCTGCAGACAGAGCCCGGGGCTGCAGCACTGTCAGGACACCTCATTCCTAACACACATTCCCTGTCAGTGCCCATCAGCCGCAGCCAGCCCTGCTCTTCAGCCCAAGGCCACCGTTGTGCTGAGCTCCTCCATACCCAGCTCCGTTGCTGCTCTCCCAGCTCCTCGCATCCACCCGGCCCTTGAGCTCTCCTGGTGTCCCCGAGGTCTGCTTCCAAGGAAGCAAACTGGTGTTGGGGAGCTGTGAAACGGGACCTCACCCTCGCTGCCTGCTGGGGTGCACCCTGCCCTACCCACAGGGGTGACTCTTGCATGGCTCTGGGTTGCAGAACCTCCTTCCAGATGGGAACCAGCTGAGACCGAGAAAAGGCCCCTGTCCTGGTGGTCAATGGGGTGACTGCACCCCTGGAGAGCAGAGGGGATGGGGACAGAGGTTGCAGCTAAGCCAGGAGCGGGGATGTGCTGGGAATAACAAAGACCCCCAGAGCCCATTTGCAAGCAGGTAGCGAAGGGCAGGGGACACTGCATGAGCTGACTTGGGGGTCTGGGGGTGAGATGGGGGGCTCAGAGCTCCTCTTCCCCATAGGCCTGGGGGCACAGCTGCCACACATGGTGTGTGCTGGCATCAGAGCTGCTCCTGAGCGCCTGAGCAGAGCTCTGTGGCTCTTCAATGGCTTTGACGATGGGGAGTGACATGCACTCCGCTTCCATCAGCCTCCCCCAGCATCAGTGTGGAGCAGAGAGGAGCTGGCAGCGCTAAGATACCTGCTTCAGCTGCTTTATGCTCAAAATCAGGTCTCATCTCTATCAAGGCCCGTGTAACTCCAGTGGCACTGGGACGAGATGCTGATATCGCACCAGGATCTGCCGACCTCTCTCCATCTCCCACACAGGGCCATGCTCACCCTGTGGGGCAGGCAGAACCTCCTGCACCGCCCGAGTGGCTTTGTTTTCCCTGTGCAGTGACCTGTGTGCGTGCTCCTGTGTTCCTCCCCTTCCCTTCCAATCACGCTCGGAACAATGGTCCGTATTTAATCAGAGCTGATGGATGGGGCTTGAGCTGCTGATGCTGGCCAAGTGCCTCCGCGTTTCACAGCAGGGAAGTGGGAAGGAACAAAGTCCCAGCCTTTAATCCACAGCTCCAGCGCCCCGGCTCCATCCCTGAGTGCTGCTGAACGCCTCTGCAGGAGCTGCTGCATGGGGAAGAGAAGTGGGATTTCGTTTTCCAGGGTAAACTGAGTCACGGAAGGCAAAGCACCACTGCATCCCTGCTCACGTGCTTTGAGGGTGAGAATTAGAGTGCAAGGCTGCAGCAGGGACACTGCTCACCCTGCACGGGGTCTTCTCCAGCTGGGAAAGGAAGGAATGCATCCAAATGGCTCTGAGGTGCCCTGCAGGTGCACACTGTCCTCCCTGGGGACACCTCGGTGCTCAGGTCCATCTCACTGGCACCATGGCCGCTGTGCATGAATCTGTGCCATTAATGATGTGACTCCCATCCCTTCCCTGCTCTCCAGCCAGCTCAGGGGGGGCACAAGGGGCCTGGAGCTGAACCTCTGCAGCCAAGCAGGATCAAGGGCACTTTGTGGGCAGTAGCGTTGCTGGGCTCTGCAGCATCCCCCTGTGGTGCTTGACAAGAGCAGGAGCCTTTGCTGCTATCAGAGGACTGGATACCCAAGAGGAGTGATCCTCTTGACCTGCCCTTTAAACCCTTCCTTAAGCAGTGAGACTGGGACTGATCCTGCCCAACCCAGGGAAGGGGACTTTGGGCTGCTGCAAGCTCAGGGGTAAGACAGAAGCGTGTTTATTTCACCAGCCCTTGCCCTACCCCTGCCCCAGAGCACCAGGGGCTATGGTGAGTGCTGCAGCTCTCTGTAGGCAGGCTCACACTGGGGAAGCATCGTCCCAGTATGGATGGGGAGAAGGAACCCATGAGCACACATACCTGCAGGCACCGCAGGCAGAGCTCCCCCTGCATCTCATTCCCAAAAGCCCTGCCAGCTCTGCCATTCCGCCTGCCCAGGGCTGGGGAACAGCAACCCAGTTAGCTCCAGCAACCTCCCATTGCCTAGGGCAGTGAGAGAACCCAGGGGTGGGCAGGCAGCACCCCACCACCCTTGATAGAGCTGTGACGGCTGTGTCCTTCCGTTGGACTCAGGAGCACCTCCAGTGAATGAGGCTGTTTCTCATGGACATGTCCCCACCACCACAGACACCTCCATGGACATCCCTGGCCCCTTTGGAGCCACCCCAATTGACCAGCTCAGCCCAGCCACGCTTGTTTGCTAGAGAACCATCCAGATTGAGTCCTTCCTCCAAGGATGCTGCTTCTTGTCACTGTCACGTCCACAGGCTGCTGAGGCAGAGCTGTGAAGCAGAACTGACACGTTCTGGCAGCTGACATCTCCAGGAAGAGTTCAGCATGAAGACAAAATAACCCTACAGTGAGTTCCTGTCCCACAAAGGCCAGGACGCTCGTGATGCCCAAACAGGAGAAAACAAAGGCGAGGGTTTGTGCCTGATTCACATGAGCAGCGCCAGCGGTGCGGGGCGACCTGGCACGGCCAGATGGGGTTGGCATTTCTCTGGCCCTGCTCCCTCACCAACTGGGATGGGTGCTGCTGTGCCACGCTCCAGATAGCACGGAATGTGTGCCCCGGTGAGCCTGGCACAAGCGCTGCTGTGGTGGGCTCAGGTAAAAGGCTCTTTGGGGGCTGTGTGATGATGGGTGCCTTTGCACACAAACGGCTGTGCTTGTGCATGGGGTTTGCAAAGGAAAACTGTGTTTGCAAAGCCATGGTGCTGAGCAAAGGGGGGGTAAAGCCCTCTGCTGAGGATGGGCTGCAAGGATGCCCTCCCAGCAGCTTCCAGCCACTTGGAGCTGCTGCAGGCTCCATCCCGGCTTGGGAACTTGGATTGTAAAGCCCAGTCCCTTTCTTTCCCCCCTCTCCCCCCCGTATTTGTTTTTCCATACGAGACATGGTGCAGGCACTGCGTGAAGCTGATGCTTGCCCACTTGGCTTCTTTCCTCTCTCACCTAGCACAGCCTGGGAGCCTGAGAGGGAGGAATGGAGAGCACTGCTCTGCACAGGGAGGGATGGAGAGCACTGCTCTGAACAGGGAGGGATGGAGAGCACTGCTCTGCACAGGGGGGACTGGAGAGCACTGCTCTGCACAGGGAGGGATAGAGAGCACTGCTCTGCACGGGGGGGACTGGAGAGCACTGCTCTGCACAGGGAGGGATAGAGAGCACTGCTCTGCACAGGGAGGGATGGAGAGCACTGCTCTGCACAGGGAGGGCTGATTGATGGTGCCTTGCTGCATGAGCCTGCACTTTAGAAGGCATTAAGAAACCCCCTTACAAACCTCCTTGAAAAGAGGTGAGGAAAAGCACTCGCATTGTCAGGGGTCTTCAACTTGCTACTGAGCACCCTGCTGCAGCCCTGAGCACCTCTGCCCTCAGCCCAGCACTTGCTCAGGGCTGAAAACCTCTTTTCTTTCAGCATCACTTGCCACGGAGCTGCTGACATTTGTGACTTGGCCCTCCCTGAGCCAGGAGACTGCAGCTTGAGGGACGAGGGCAGCACCTCTGTGCTTTGCTCTGCCTTCCCCTGCTGGCTTTGAGCTCCCAGGTCCCTGCTTGCAGCATCTTTCCTATGATCTCATCCAGTGAGCACGGACCCCAGCAGCATCTCCCATCCTCCACGGGGGCTCTCAGGGCTCCAGCATTGCAGGAGCTGGCAGCCTGTGACGTTGGTGGCCTGACTCACAGCCCCCAGGCCCTGCCTGCTCCATCCCATCCATCCCTGCCTGCTCCATCCCATCCATCCCTGCCTGCCCAGCGGTCTCCATGCTCTCCATGAGGAGGTTGTGACAGATGTCACTTCAGGTGCCCACGGTCTTTCTCTTCCTCCCCATTGGGCTCCCTGAAGTGGTTTCTTCTCCTGTTTTCTCCTTGTTGAGGGCCGCTGGTTGGGCTGGGGTTGCTGATGGCTCCATCTCCTGCCTGATCTCAACAGAGAGCTGGTACCTAAGGTGCCCCACAATTGCTCCTGCAGCTGCTGCAGCCCAGCCAGCACCAGTGAGTTCTACACTACCTAAACCCCAAGCTCTGGGGAGGAGGATGAGGATGGCACAGAGAGGCTGGTGGAGAGCCAGGGCCTGCCCTTGCCCAGGAAAGCAGGGTCTGTAAGGGAAAACCCTATGGAGGATTTTCCCTGCAGAGACTCCGTCTGCAGCTGCCCCCTCTAGGGCCAGAACAGCCCCAGGGGTGAAATCACCCATGTCCAGCAAGAAAAATACCCTCTGCCTGCTTTGCTTGGCTCTGGTCCGGATGCTGATGGGTGCTGTTGGGCCACCCCTCTCAAGCTGTGTTGGCTCCACATAGGGTGCTGAGTCCAGGGTGGGCAGCATGGGGTTGTGCTGGTGCTCACATAGCATCACTGCAGCCCAGCCCAGAAGCCTTGTCCTGGGCAGCCCTCACCCCCTGTGCCAGGGAGCTGGTGGCTTTAGGAGGGCCGGAGCAGCAGGGCAGGGGCTGCACCATGCACCTGGGGTGGAAGTGAGCCCCACAGTGCTCTGCTGGCACAAGCTGTGATGGGAGGAGGTTTCTAGGAGCTGTTAGGGAACATCCATCAGTGATCGAGAGGGATCTGAGGGAAACCCGCTGGAGCAGGAGCAATCATCAGCTGTATTTACAGCTCCATGTCCTCCAGAGCCACGGATGGGTTCATGTGGGGCCGTGGTCAGGGCATCCGGAGCTGTTTGTCCACTCCTATGGCTGGAGGGAACTGCAGAAGCTCCAAAGGGAGATGCACTGAGCTGGTAAAGCCCCCTCAGCAGGACCTGGCAGTGCTGGTGCCAGCCCTGCCCTGCAGACACCTTTGGGGGTGAATGCCCACAAGCACAGGCAGGCTCAGGGGAGGGATTTTATGCATTTACCTTGTGCTCGCCCTTTTCAGCTTGTGGCCACTGATGGAGACAGACTGGGTGGCCCTGGAGAGCTGCAGGGGCTCTGTGGTGGCTCCAGGGTGGGAGCAGCATCAGTGCTCGCACCTACAGTCCCATGTGGTGAGAGGGACACAGTGGTTTACTACAAACACAGTGTGGTGCCCACCCTGGGCCCGTTTAAGATGCTCTTTTGAGGAACAGTGGTGTATTTTCCGTTCCCATCTTCCTAACTCTGCTGCTCCTCCTCTTTCACCTCCCTTTCCCTGGTGGAGTCCTGCACATAATAAATCCAAAGTGGTTACAGCTCGTGAGCTAATTCTGATTGAGGCCATTGCAATGTGCAGGATGTTTTTGCACTTCCACAGGATTTCTCCCACCAGCTCCAACGGGGTTTCTCCAATATTAACTTTCTCATGACCCCTGTGAGATAATGGCTGTTTCGGAAGATCCCAAACACCAGGAGAGCAAACCAAACGACAGGCTGATGCTCGGAGGACAGTCGAGCATCCTCTCATCAGGGGCAGGGTGGTTTGGGGCTTGTGGAGGGCACAGGGTGAGGGGATGGGTGATGACCAGCCCCAGCCCCACACCGCATCCCTGGCCCTCAGGGGCTGGGTGGCCGCGGCCGTACGTGGGCTGCTGGCACCATCTAGTGGGGCTCCTCGGGGACTCGCGGCGCTGCAGCCGCCTCCGGTGCCCTGTGCCCGCATCACGGCCCCGGCCCCACGCGTGGGCATCGCCCCAGCTCCTTGCCCCTGTTCGTGGGCTCTGCAGAATCAAGTACGTTGGAAAAGACCTTTAGGAGCAAGTCCAACCTTTAAACCCTTTATACCCTGGGCTTGGGCTGGTGGGGTTTGTGCCTTAACACCCCAGCAGCGCCAGACGGTGCATTTGGGGGTACAAAGCTGCCGCCCATCAGCACCCCCCCCAACCAAAGCACAGGGTTCATTCAACCAGAGCAATGCCTTCCCCAGGGGAGCTGTGTGGTGGAGCAGCCCTGGCCAGCACCGTTGGCACCTGCCCAGCTCAGAGCTAAGAGCCTCAGCCCTTATTTCACTGCCAGTTTCAGTTCAAGAGAGGAGCCTTGGCTGGAGAAGGCAGCTTCCCCCCTGGGCTCAGCACAGCCAAACAGCACAAGCCAGCTCCTTGTGCGATGCCTTTTCAAGGGCTTTTGTCTTTGGTAACATCCTGAGTGGCAGTGATAATTATGGGCTGGCACAAAAGCGCTGGCCACACGTTCAGAGTGGAAGTAGGTCAGGCAGCCATCTGGTCCTGCTGACCGGGCTCCGCGGCCACAGTTACAGATTGTCATTGCAGAAGCTTTACAGCATGGATAGAATCTGGAAGACCGACCATAAATGGGTGATTCAGCCACTGCTCCAACCCCAGAGGTCAGGAGAAGCCCAGCCTGACATTTATTGGCTCCTGGTTTAAAAATAGCTAAAGCTTTGCCTGTTTCTCCTAATAAAAACACAACCTTAATTCCCCAAATGTGCCTCAGCCTCCCACGTGTCAGTGATGGGGTCACCGTGGAGCCCATCTCCCCCACACCACGGAGTTCTCCCCCCTGCAAGTGGCAGTACTGAGCCACTCTCTAGAGCAGCATGCTTATTCCTGAGAGAGACAGAATCATTGTACCTTTGTATTGTTCAATTTCAATTAAAACAACCACAACCCTCACAGCAGCTGCGGCCACAAAGTAACTGCAGAGCAGTGCTTTGGTTAAAAGCTCACCCTTAAAGAGTCATCCTCATACCAAGCACCATAGACTGGTTTGTGTTGGAAGGGACCTTAAAGCTCCTCCAGCTCCAACCCCTGCCACAGGCAGGGACCCATTCCACTGGAGCAGCTTGCTCCAAGCCCCTGTGTCCAACCTGGCCTTGAGCACTGCCAGGGATGGGGCAGCCACAGCTTCTCTGGGCACCCTGTGCCAGCGCCTCAGCACCCTCACAGGGAAGAGCTTCTGCCTAAGAGCTCAGCTCAGTCTCCCCTCAGGCAGGTTCAAGCCATTCCCCTTGGCCTGTCCCTCCATCCCTTGTCCCAAGCCCCTCTCCAGGTTTCCTGCAGCACCTTCAGGCACTGGAGCTGCTCTAAGGTCTCCCCTTCAGGAGCCTTCTCTTCTCCAGGCTGCCCCAGCCCAGCTCTTAGCCTGGCTCCAGAGCAGAGCTGCTCCAGCCCTCGCAGCAGCTCCATGGCCTCCTCTGGCCTTGCTCCAACAGCTCCACGTCTCTCTTGTGCTGTTGCCCCAGAGGTGGATCAGGACTGCAGGATTCTGTGATGTGATAAGGAAGCAACCAGCAGAGGCCGTTTTCCCCTCTAAAACCACATTCCATGTACCAGGACCTGCTCAGGTTTCTGCTCCTCAAGACAGAGAGCTTTGCTGGTGGAGAGTGTCCTGCAAAGCAGATCTGGCAGACTCCAATTCAGCACATACAATAACCTGGAAGCTCTGCATCAGACGGATGAAAAAGAAGCAGATCCTTTTTTTTCTCCAAACAGTTCACATTTATTGATAACGATAAAAAAATCTTTTAAAGACTATCTGTATTTTATTACCAAGAATGAGGTATTATGTATACAAAACATTTACAGGGTTTGATATGCAGTTCATGAGTACAGACAGGAGAGTGCAGAGGGGACACCCATAACAGGAAAAGAGCCAACAGAAGAGTCATTGGCAGGGAGAAGGAAGAGCAGTAATATCACACAAAGACAGACCAGGCTATGGGAAATTAATTAGACTGCAGCAATCAAGTCATATTGCCACAGCACTTTGCTTAGAGGAGGAGGAACTATTGGTTTTGTGGAATTTTATCTCCCCAGCTGTTTGTGCTGTCATGTGCTTTGAGCTCTAAAGGATGTTAAGATGAACAGCAGGAAAACCCCAAAGTGCCACTTTTGAGCCAGCTCAAGTGCAAAACAAAATCTAGATCTTCAGACTTGAAAAGTGACTGCAACTCAAAAAGGTCTACAAAGCCAGACACCTCTGGACAGATGTGGAGTGTTGAATGAAGCAGTTTCTTTACAGTTGTCAGCAAAATCGCCATCTGAGAGAGAGAGAGAGGGAGAGAGAGAAAGAAAGGGGACCATCTTCAACCCTTGCAGCCCAGTAAATGGAAAGTGGCATTTGCAAAGAGCCATGACTGTCATTAATTTAATTAACCTCACTGTGCCTCCTGCTGTGCTGGCTTCCCTGTGCCTGGGAATACTGGTTCCTGCTTGGCAAGAATCAAAGCACCTCCTTCAGGTTCCTCCTAGGCACAGAGCTCGTATGAGCAGCCCAGAAGCCACAACTCATGGTCATCTGCTGTGCAGGTGCTGGCTGGGGAGGTGCTTGACACCAGTGGTGGCTTTTCTCACACAACAGCACGCTTATGGCAGCCTAAGTAACAGTTTAATCTCC
The DNA here is from genome assembly GCF_033783945.1 of Neopsephotus bourkii. Classification (NCBI taxonomy): domain Eukaryota; kingdom Metazoa; phylum Chordata; class Aves; order Psittaciformes; family Psittacidae; genus Neopsephotus; species Neopsephotus bourkii. The sequence goes on from NW_026902223.1 coordinate 9,257,253, forward strand.
ATCTTCAATTTCTAAGTCCAGAATAGACAAAATAATGAGCTTGGTTCACTTTAAGGATACTGGCCTCTCAGCACCTCTAAACCTGACACGTGTGTCAGCCACAGCCAGAAGTGGTCCACAGGAGACATGCTCTCAGAGACTTTGCAGTTATAAAACAAGGTTTATGCTGAGTTCAGAACCAGCTTTCCTCAGGCAAGGCATCCAGTATCTTAAGCAAGTTCTGCTCTGAAAGTGCAATACCTCCACAATCTCCTCTACCACTTAGCCACCGCTTATGCTGTCTCCCCAAGACTAGAGCCTCTTTGGCTTCCTAGCAAGGCCTGCAGCCACCACAGTAGCTCCTTTTGCATGGATTGACGGTTTAGCTCTAAAAGGGTGAGGAAAGACCAAGCAGGGTCTAACTTAATGCAAAACCTGCTGCATTTCAGACTGAAATCTTCTCTGCCCCAATGCCATGTATGGTCTGTAGTTGTCTGCTTAGAGCTGAGCTCTTTGCTCAGCTCTTCGGGCCTTTTGCTGTGTGTGGAAGAGAGGGCTCGAAGTAGGATACCTGAACTGACTAACAAAAGAGTTCAAGTAGGACTTTTTAGGCTTGGGTAGAATGGGGACAAAACCCAAACTGGCAATTCCCCTCTGGCAGTTAAAATGGTTGAACAGGCACCACTTAAGACATCTCTTGCTGCATCACTTAGAGTGAAGATCGCTGTGCTCCCTGCCTATGGCAAAGCTTCTGCTGCTCAGAACACAAGCCCTCTGTTTCTAACATGCACAGGGAAGGATGGGAGGCTAGAAGGATTGGAAAGTGCACAGGAAGGATGTAAGCCGTGCCTTCTTTGGACTGATTCAAGAAGCAAGCTTAAGCTGTGCATAAATTCTGGATAAGAAGTGTCTCAGTAAAATCAATTCATGTGGAGTGTACTAACGAAGTGGAGTGAAGCTCCAGCACTGAGATGGGAACAAATCAGGATCAGTCCAGCATGACACAGTGAGGGAGAGCCTGCTCTCTGCCTCTCTCTCCACAGTGCTTCAAGCACAAATCCAAGGAAAGAATGAATTGCTTTAACCCATCAAGACCCAGAGCTCAAGATTCCCCAAAAATGTGCTCATACAAAAGGTATTAGTGTTTACAGCCTGGCCACAGCTCAGTGGGCATGCTTTGAAAAAGAACGGACTCACAAAGTCAAGTATCCAGCAACTGCTTTTCTTTGTCTCGGACATCACTTGGTGGCAATGGGAGAACAGTCTGCAGTACTGGAAGACCACAGGGGATTTCTTGAGATGGCAAGGAATGTCCTGACAGGAGACTTGCAGTTGATCTCTAATGCACTACGGAGCACTTTTGGTAGGGTTTTTTCTTTTTCACTTTTAAACATTTACACAGTTAAAAATGATTCCTAACTGATGCACTGGTTATTTTTCCTTTCAGTGAGAGCCCTTGTGTTCAGAGTTAGGATTTGTGCAAGCATACTTGCAAAAGTATTTATGGCTGCATTAGGAAAAAGGGTTAAACTTAAGAGACTACCTGTTGGAACTAACAAAGACCAAAACCACTAAGTTTAAAATTCAAACAGCTACTTTACTATCTATAAAAGGCTTTAGTGGGGTGGGGGTTTTTTTGCACAATTGCCAGTTGAATATGGTGTATTGCAGTCAGCTGCCACAGGCGAGGGTCCAGCCATCTCATCCATTTGCTTTTCATCTGTTGTGGCACTACCTGGAAATCATGGAGCTGGAATGGGACTGGCTAGAAGAGGTGGTGGCAGCACTGAGCTGGGAGAATCCACTGTGGCTTGATTCAAGGCTGGTCATGGATCCCCTGCAATGAAAACAAATGTAGTTTCAAGCTTCTGAACATACAAAGATTTTGATTTCTGCTATGGATCTACACTGGGTTTGTCTGCACACTGAATAAAAGCAAGTAACAGTTTTGGGACAGATACTCAAAAGCTTTTTTCCCTTACACATAAGATAATGGGTACACCACACACCTCCTTGCAAAAAAATATATGCTGTTCAAAGAGACTTAGAATGAGTTCCAGTCAAATAGATCAACTGGCAGGGAACTGAACTGGCTCAGCTCCATTTTGAGTTGCACCCATTTCTACATGGCAACCTGCCAAGCCCAACAACTCACACAATGCTTTCATAGCAAAGTGACCAGAGATGATTATAATGAGATAACTAATTAACCCCTTTTATACATTAGTTTCCCCCAGTGCCAGTAACGGCTGAATTTATCTACTGTTTTTCTTGAGGCCTAAGAAAACACAAATCCTCACAATTTACACGTATTTATAGGAACTTGACAGTGCTTGATCGTCTAAGTATCAGAAAGGTTCGATATCACCTGACCTTCATGAACCTTGGCCATACATACCTGAAATCTTCAGATCCTATTACTTCTGTATAGTACATCACTTTACATTTGTGAGAGGAGACCTGTAGAGATGCTAATACATCATCCACACGAGGCAGGTTGGTTGTAGCACAGGCAGGCATACTATGAAATTTCCACTGGAGGATATAGAAGCCAGGCCACCTGGTCACATGTGATCCCTGGAAACAGCCACAGCAAGAATGAAAAATTAACTTTGTCAACATGAATATTTCTAGGCTTGAAATTTCTCTTCCAAGCTTCGAAAAGCTGCCTGGATGCCCATCAGTTTTTCCTCAGTGCCAGTATTTCAGCTCCTCAGCCACCTACTTGGCAGTGCTGGTCAACATTCCCCACACAGCACATGCTTATAAACGTTATGACAATGCCAGAGGTTCCTCCTGCTTTTTTTTTTGCCAGAGTCAGGGGGTTAGGATTTAAATATACTGAAAAGGACAAAGTTCTTCTTTAAAACAATACCCATTTTTTCCACTTACTTTCATTAATGGCTGCCCTTTGAGACTGGGAGAAGGGCAGTCAAGGCTCCTGCCTCACAGAAAGAGAAACCATAGTTCAAGAGGTCACTGCCCATATTTGCAGTTAAAACACTTCCAGTTAGGTGACTTAAGGAACAGCTTTTTCAAAGGCTCTTCAACTCTTATTTCAAGTTAAAAGGAAAAGCAGTGCTAGAGTGTGACTGCAAACAGGCTGCATGTAATATCAAATTTGGTAATTAAAGGATAGGTTGCAAATGCCATGAAAAAAAGCTATCAGGAACCTTGGCCATAGGGAGCTTCTTAGGGTACCTATCAGAGGGACAAACACACAGAAGCCAAGTATTAATTTCCACACTTCTCCCATTATTGCGCTAAGAGACTATGATATTCCTCAAACACAGACTGTTTGCTTCAGAAAATAATGGTCAAAATTACAGTACGCAGCATGTCTTGCTGCTTTCAGGATGAGCACTTCATCCTAGGTGACTTCCCTAAGGTCCTTGCTGATCAATCTCAGTCACTATTGGACTGACATAACCTCCCCTCACTGCAGATCCCATGTAAATACTATCCCCATTCCCTGCAGCATGCAGCTAGGAACAGAAGCCGAAATGTCAGCCAAAAGCAAGCAGACAGCCTGGAGCTGAATCACCACTCAGTCATCAATAATAATTGTGAATTAGAAAGTGTCACTTTGGAGCTGGCCTCCACCTGCTCCCCCCAGAGGATTCAGTGGTCTCACCTGCACACTCTCCCCTTCTTTGCAGATAAGGGGAGACTCCACCATACTGTAATCACATCCCAACTGCCAGACTTTGTCTATCAACTGGACATTGTTCCCACCAGGAGAAGTAATACTGTGAGCTCCCAGAGAGTCCTTTTTAGGAGGCTGCGGGGCTCTCTTGGAATGAAAGATGTTAAAAACAATGTCGCCCTTGCACACGTCAAAATCCCATGTGATGACAGATGAGGCATCCACAATCTGAATGAGAACCTGAGATAGAAAAGTCATATTAGACAATAGCAATTTGCTCAGTAAAGACCAACTCCCACCAAAAAAGAAGACAGACAGAGCTTTTTGTTGAAACTAAGCCCAGCAACTATTAGAAAGGCATCACAAATTCTCACCTGATGCAGTACATTTGTTTTAACATATGACTTCCAAAAGCTCTCAAGTAGCTTCTGAGAATATTGTTTGTCTTTGCTTAGAAGATATTTGAATGGAATGAAAACCAGACATGTTCTTTAAATGGCAAGATGACAATACAAGGAATGGTGACAAACTTCAGCTACTAAAGCATCTTTATGCACCTTAACTACAGGACAACAAGGTAGAAGCTTGGCAACTAAATAATTAATTTTGAAACCATTTTCTGTCAAGAAAGAGTCCAGAGTGGAGGGCTGAGATGAAAGAAAAGGGTAGGCTGCAGCCATACCTCATGTGGAGCTCCTTTGAAGACACTTGCAGACTGGTAGATTGTTTCAGTCCAAAGCTTTATGTCTTCATTTTCCAGCTCTTCTGCTGTCCGATAGAGGGACTTGGGAACCAGCCCACCCTCTGGCACTTCACACTGAAAGCATAAACAGCCATTATAAAGTATCCCCTTTGTACATCCACACCCTGTCACACACTCTGCCTGCTAGCTTCAGAAGCCAAAACTCACCTTCAGCAAGTACTCTGAAGAATGAGACACAGAGTTTGAAAGTAATTTTATAGCTTGCATATCACACATACATAAACATATTTTACAATGAGCTGCTTTAGGTGAGTTTGCAGAATTAGACACCAGGGGAACAGATCTTGCATATGCACAACAGCACCACCATAGAAAATAACTGTCAATGCTCATACTGCCCTATAGAGATGTGAGCCACTTAAGAATCCTGAGGCAAGTGGCAACAAGGACTCAGTCTAAAAACTGTAGCCTACACAGACCTGAAAGAACTGGGGTAGCTAAACTGAAGGATGGTGGGGAGATGCAGTAAGCTTCCAAACAGAAAAAAGGGTAATGCAGTCAAGGAAGGTAACAGTTTTGAAGCTACAACTATAACAGCTCAGTACTAGAAGTGGTTACACAACTTCCTAAGCAATCTTCTCTTTAAAGTATCTCTAGTAATGAAGTTAGACAACTATCTGACCAGAGATAGGTTTCATAGGAGTGTTTGATAACTGCATTACAACACAGAATTGGAGTAATCTCCGAGAAGTCATTTTTATTCATATATCCAGAAGTCAAGAAGAGTAAAGAGACTATCGTTTTCTGTGAAGGACAAGTGTTGTAGCAATTTGCTGTCTGGTAACATTTACTTTTGCTTATTAAGCAGTGGATTTTGCCAGCTTCTTGAGCTTCAAATTAGATAGCACAAATCCTCTCCACTGAAAGCTACTGCTCAGCAGAAAACAGCCTACTCAAGATAAACACAAGCTCTACTCTGCCACATGTAACAGGCTTCCTTATAATTTGATACTGTATTTGAACAGACCTAGATGAATTTTCAAGAATGGTACAGAAATTAACCTAAAAAAGTACACAGGGGCTTAAAAAGCAAGCCTGAAATTATAATTTAACACAGCTGAGTTCAGGAAAAAAAGTCACTTAAGTGTTACTGTGACAGAGGCTCCACAAAATGCCCCAGCTGCACTCCTACATCTCAACCACAACAGTGAGCCTGTGTTGTCAAAAACATTACAGAGAAAAACCTTACAGTATCATTGAGATGTTAAAATGACAGATTCAATTGACACCCATAGTGTAGGCAGGGAACAGCTACTAAAGCATATGACAAGGGACAGAGAAATTACAGTAAAGCAATGGTTTTAGTTTGCTGGGGGCTAGGAGTCCTGGCTGTTAAGCCCTGCTAGCAGGCGTGCCATGTATTTCCTTGGGCTCCTTATGGTATTGGTTAATTCTTTCAGGTGACACAGACTCTTCTGATGGTGACAGCTCTCGTGCAGTGTTCTGCTGCCACATCTGCTTGAACCTGTCACGTAACAGACTGTGGCTTTTAACCTTGGCTATTTTGGTAAGTTATTTGATATTCACTGTGCATCCAGAAGAAAACAGGCTGGGAAATCATAGTCCCTGCCTCCAAACTATATTAGGAATCATCCTGTGCTTCAGGGCTTCTTTGTTTAAAGGAATGGAGGGGGAAAAAATAAAACCCCACAAGTAATTTGCTATATACACTAGTTTATATTCATACCATGCACTCTCCACCAAGAAAATCAGGGATGATTTCTTTATCAATGTAATCCAGCAGTCCCCCAGGACCCTGGTAGTCATTTCCAGCATAAATAAGGAATTTCTTTCTAGTGTTGTCATCAATGAAGGGACTAACCTACAAACAAAGAAAAACAGATTAGATCGGGCACTCACAATTTTCTCAAATGAATTTTGAAGGAATCAGTTTGATTGTTACCATCCTCTTTAGTTCACACTACAATGAAGCTAAATTAACTGACTGCAGAAGCAAGTTCTTAGGTAGTGTTTTTTAACCCACACCAGGAACCCTATGAAGAAAGATGTTTCCAAGTAGTAACATTCCTGCTTATAAAACCTGATTTCTAAAGAGCTCTTACAAACAAGTGTGTAGCAGTGTGCTAAGGGATACCCTGAATTACAAACATACCAGTGTCCAAAGAACTGGGAATACTCGAGGTGCTCTTAGGATAAGAAGACGACCCAAAGTCTCAGGGTAATTAGCTTCGACCACCTCAATGATTCTTAGCAATGCTTTGACACCAGGTCTCCATAAATGCCGCATGTTCAAACCTTCCAGATCTACTAGACAGGTCCAAGAGCTGAATATGAGAAAGACAAAAGTGAAAAGAAAAACCTCAATAGCATCAAAATTCTCTTTTCTCATGCAAGTGTCCAATGTACTGAAACACGTGGATCCCACTGCATGTTTTGGTTTCTTCTGTTTTACCTCCTTGTTTTGTACTACCTGTAGACACTGGAGTTTAAGGTCCTCCAAACAGAAATATCTTAAGAGCGTGCCAAGCATGGTTACAGAGTCTGTGCAATGATCACTTTGCACATCACACGTATTCCCCCAGAGACATTCCAGACTCTAGGTGAAGGTTAAAATAAAGCCAAAAAAGATACTGTCAAAGGCCACCCAAATGTTAAACCATTGCTTTTACTGGGAAATCGATTAAGTGGCCATGCTGCAATGAGGCAATTTAACATTTACAGTGCAGACTTCTTACCAACACAGTACAGTAATAATGCCATTACATGTCAAAGCTAATTCTGCTGTCAGGTCTCAGGGAAAGCAGCTTTTTCTATAGGAAGAGGTATGTTCTTATACTAAACACTGAGCTTTAGCACGTGTTTTAGTTACTTCCCAAGTTCAGGTCTTGCCCTAGGCATAGATCCAAGATTTACCTCTGTGCTGTACCAGCTAGCATCCATTAAATTATGGCTTCTATGAAACAGTAAACCCTTATTTGTTTCACTTTAAATGTTCGGTATGTAGCCCTTTAGGATTACTTCTACAAATGGAGATCCAGCGAGCAGCACTTTTTCACACTTCCACACACAAAACCCATCACTCAGATTTGACCTCCCACTGAGAGCTAGGACAGCAAGTTCTTTAACAGAGACTAGATAAGCAGGCATACCACACATCCCTGAACCTTCACAGGGTAATGGAAGGACTCAGAAATTGAAAAGAATCCAAGAAACACTGTTTCTTTTTAGGGCCAGTCCTGCATTCATTCCACACCCTTAAAACCATTATGCAGTTAACACTTTCGCAAGTGAGCCCTACAATGACCTGAAGATGGGATAACAAGACATTTCTGACTGAACTTCACATCAAGTTGTGCCAGTATTTGGAAAACTAGACCCCAGGTTCTACAAGGTGCCTCATGAGCTTACTTTGAAACAAGAGTTGAGCAACCACATAGAAAAATGGAGAATGCAAACAAGAACTGAGTATAATGTTCATCCATAGTCCATGCTAAGGCTTAAATAACATGAAAACAATACTTGAAACTACTGGAAAGGTTATCCATGATATCATAGCCTGAACTTTTTGGCATTCTGTACCAATGTCTGACTATAAAATCCCCCCAGAAGAGAAATATGAGTCAGGCTGCATTGCTTTGCAGATGTACAACAATGGAAGAGAGCAGGAGCATAACAGCCCTCATGTAGAACCCTTATGAGCATGACACCAAGACTGCTGGAGCAGATGTGCATTTCCCTCGGGCTTTGCCATGCAGACCTACTCTACTGGTAACTGAGGAGGCTCTCATAACTATAACTATACTTGTATCTGCCTGTGAGACACACAGCCCTCTCTTGTTCCACTTAATAAACTTTGCTCAGCAGCATCCCTTTGCCTCATGTTCCCCACACACCCCATGAAACCAGGTAATTCCCAAAGAGCAGATCCACTTGTATTTTACCTTATTGGCCTGCCAAATACTTTTGTGTTCTCCTCACACCGCCTCAGTCCTTCTTCATTTATTGAAAGAACCTGTACAACAAGACACGTTGTTTAAAGAAGACAGCCTTAAACTCAGTAGATGGGATAAAGTAAAAGGAAAAGGTTTATATCCAAAGTGTAATTAAAACTACAAACTCAACCAGCATAAACTTTTATTCCCCCCAAAGAATGAGCTAGAAATCACCACATTTACCCCACTGGTTGATCTTGTTGAAAAATAAACGTACTCTTCCAGAAAGGCAGTAAAATATAAGCAAGTTCCTCTGCAAAACTGAGCCCCAGGAGTGATACAGACAAGAAGTCCCCCTGCCCCTTTAAGCATTGATTTCTTATTTACTCAGAAATTAAAAGCCTCTTCTTAAGCTGCAGAAAAGAGTCTTGTAACAGAAGTAGGGCAAACAAACAAAATATAGTATATGCCTGGAAATGCCACTGGAAGAGAAAAAGTAAATTCCAGCCCCAGCTTCTAGTGGTTATTATGGCCATGACTGTCCTTCTTAGGATTCAACAACAACAAAAAAATCATTGCAAACCTGGAATTCTGCCATCTTTTGGTTTGGAAACTGAGCACATCCACAATAACAGAGCCTTAGCAATGCCTTTAGAGAAGGCAAAATTACAGGCAAGTACTTTTTTCTTTAAGAATAAGTTATTCTTATCCTTGGAGCACAGGCTTGATAAAATCTGAGCATGGCATTTTATATTCTGTACAAATGCAGGGACTGAAGCTTAGAGCACTGCACAACTGCAGAAGAATCTGTGAAAATGCTAACCAATAACTAAGGGAGCTGCCAGGAACTACGCCTTTCCGCCATCAGTTTGCACTTGGAAAGAATGCAGAAGATCAGATACCAGGAGCTTTCAGATGTATTGAAACCAAAAACAGACGGCCAAAGAGTACATCAAAATATCCAGTGTGATGAATGTTCTGGCAAAGGAGGAAATTTCTAAATGAAAATATCACATTGTTAGCAACTTGTTGGCTCCAAAAATACTTACGTAGCGCAGCAAGGCTTCTTCCCCAAGAGCTCGCACTAAGCCTTTGGTATCCATCTGTCCCAATCTCAGCACATACAATGGGCGACCATCTGAATAACAGGAACAAATACATCAAAATAACCATTACTACAGCAACAGACAATTTGAGTGAGCTACTTTTATGCTAAAAGTCCAAAAGGAAAGAAGCCATGCTCCATTCAAACTTTGTAGTCCAGCTTGAAGAAGGAGAACCTGAAGCAAATGACAACACAAATTTTGCCCTGTCCAGCTACACCAAAAGACTGCCTGTAAATGAACTGCAAAAGTTTAATGGAGACATCTTGATGCAAAAATAGCTCCCTTATCAGCAAGGCACTTTCAAAGGACTTCAACAAGTACACTCGTACACACAAGATCTTGGTATACACAGTTAAAGACTATAATTAGCTTCCAGGACAGCCAAGATACAGGAAAACCTTTAGTCCATTAGCGTAGGTGAAGACTTGCAACAAGCAGCAAGCCTTGAATCATGTATGATGTAATACTACTCTGGATAGCTTACAGCAACTTTTCTGGAAAAGTAGCTGCACTGAGTTCTGGGAGCTAAGAAAATAAAGTGTTAACCAAGGGACTTGCTTTCTGCAGTATTTGCTGGAGTCACACTTTTCAGCTATGTCATTACACATTATGCAGAACTGGCAAAGAGCCTCACTTCTGCAGGTTAAGCCTGGTAAGAGCAGACTCTGTTCCAGGGATGAGCTTCAGATGGACCCTCTGCATTCAAAGCCTTGCCTCTTCACTTTTGCTGCATACTGGGCATCCCAATACTGTCCAGGATACTAAGACATTAAGCTTAATAACTGCATTGGCTGAATTTGAGACTCAAAACTTGCATTCCTGGATCTTCACAATAGGAGCATGTTGTCTGAAACTGCTTCCATCCTCCCAAAGCTGTGATGCATTTTGTAAGGTTTGCTTCATGTATTCTAGTACATAAGCTAAATAATCACCAACTTATAGAACTGAATATGCTAGGACACAAAAATAAAATAATAAAAAGAGCTTTTATATATAAAAAAATATATATTTTATATATACAAAAAACTCCCTGAAATCCTGTTGTCTGTTCAGCTTCAACAAATGCAAAGAGGAGTATCAAATTATCATTAAGTCCTTTGGAATACAAGGAAAGAAACTGTTAATATATAAAAATCCCCAAGTAACCTAAACTGCAGAGTCCAGTCAAGTTATTTCTTTGGCAAAGACACCCCCTCCACGAAAGTTCAGGGTATTTTGTATTTTATCAGGTCTAAAAGAAAATGTTATTTTAACATCAGCACATGATTATCTTGGAATGTGCTGTTTAGCTTTTGAAACAGAAAACAAACAGTGCTATTAAGCTTTATAGCAGGTCTTCCTCCCTTCTCAGCATCCAAAGCCAAGCTAAGTGCTTACTAACCCTGGTCCACCCAAATGACACATGAAGGAAAGTTTCAGCTGACAGTGCTGTATTATCACTGTATATTTTATATTCCATTAGAGCTTTGTGATTAAAACCACTATTTGATTGAAGCATTCCTGCCAAAATAAAAGCCACTCAGATGCACAGAAAACTGTGCTAACTGCAAGCCAAAATAATAACTTCTATTCTTTTGTACTATTAGCTCATTCTAGGCAACATGCTTTATAATCACTCCTGCCTTTGCTTTAACACTAAATGCTATAGAGAATTCAGCTAGCTGAAGTTTGGCACATTTAGCACATGTAGGAGGAGAAGAACATTACTAGAAAAGAGGATTTAAAAGAAGAACCTACCACTAAAATTTTAAATTACATAGAATTATGCAGTTTTGAATTCTCTTTCTGCTATTGACAAACCCATGCTTTACTTGTGGGCATGCTGCAGAAGAGATTAAAGGAACTGGAGGGGAAGGGAGGGGGCATGAAGCTCACCACAAAACTGAAGAACTTCTCAGGATGACATTAAACAACCCTTTGATGCATTCTGTACCTTTCTATCCACTTCCTGGCAGGGCCCAGTTATGTGCTACTGGCAGAGGAGGTCTTTGCTAAGTAAGGACAAGGAACTGACAGAAAGGGAGAACTTGTTCACAGGTCTTTTTCCCTACAGTCTTGACAAGCATATTCCCATTTTCCCCCGTTTGAGGTCTGTTAAACCCAAAGCAGCAGGGGAGAGCCATTCAAGCTCCTGGCCACTACTGCTGACAGCATCCTGTCCTGCTTCATACACTTCTTCTAACAGGAAGCGCCAGCAGAAAACAATGGTGCTGAGTGAGGAAAAGACTAAATCAGAACACAGATAGCTCACAGTAAGAGATCATTTCCTTATCAAAAGAGCCCAGCTTGCTTCAAGCAACAAATTCCAATTCTGTGTACATATTAGCAACAAGATCAGTGCACGATAAAGCAAGCTGAGGGATAGGGGAGCATGTCAGCCACAGTCATCCATGTTTTAAAGATCTGTCTGTGGCTCACCTTACAAAGGGTATTCAGCCAAAGCTTCTTCCCTTCTTAAATAAACGTGCTCTGTTTGATGTTTTTGCAACATACCACTTTTCATCATTAAGCTGATTGTAATGCCATATAAGTATTCATTTATGCCATCAGCAGACTTAGACAACATCAGAAATAAATTGATTAGAAAGATATACTTATTTACAAACATATTTTAATCACAGAAAAAGAATACTCAGCATTTGCATAACACACTTATAAGCATCTCCAAGCACTTACAGAAGTGCAATTAACAACTTTTCTTAAGCTACTGGCAAAGCAGAGCTCCTGAGAGAGTTAAGTAGGTCAAGCATTAGTCAGAAAGACTAGGACCTAGGAGTCTGCCTCCACCAGCTAAAGAAGCTGGCAACATCAATTTCAATGCAGTTAGTACATAACTGAGAAGTTCCAACCATCTTTCCAGCCGCCTCTAGTTAACACAGGGACAACTACCACCTTTAATTCAGAACGTAAGAAGGCTGTTCAGTATTCACCCTATGTAGCATACCTTTGTCATGGTGATGCCAGCCTCCTGCATAGTAATCCTGGAGTACTTGAGGAGGGTTCCAGGTATCCAGAATGTAGTCTACCTGATGCTGCTTACGCCATGTCAGCGACTGGCAAAGGATCTCTCTTGCTTTATCAATGTTGAAGTCCCGGGCACGTAGGAATCTTAAAATGTGCTCATCCTTTGGGATCTAATGAAAAAGTACCAAACAAACAAACCCCAATTTTGTATTCAAGGTTTGAAACAAGCACAAAAAAACCCAAATGATAGACACTGAAAAACATGCAGCCCTGCACCAGTGCAAGGGGACAGTATGTAACACTGGAAGTTACTTGAGCAAATCAGTCTTTGCAACAAGAACATGAGCCCTGTCAGATACTGCAGCTACCTTCATATAAGGGATATAAAAATGTCATGAACTCCAATGTAATCATTTACACCTGTGTGACCATACTAAGTCAGTCAATTTAAACAAATCTAGCAACAAAAGACAGACTGTATTTTGCTGTTAAGCAAAAGGAAGCTGAGCCATACATGCCAATCACAAGCCTCTGGAAAATCCCCAGCCTTTATCAGTGATTTAACCGGCCACATTGCTTCCCCTTACGTGCTGCACTTTGGGACACAGATTTGAAAATACGACATTTGGCCAAAACAAACAAATGTGAAATACAGTTATTGAAGAACCGGGCAGAGTTATAAAACTGATGTTATCCTCCCTGTGCTGGTTTGCTAACATTCTGAGGCAGTCACACTAATCATTTAAGCACCTCAACTGGCAACACCAGCTGAACAGTCACATCACAACAAACTTCTATTGCCACTGTACCAGGTTTTGGTCATGAAGTGCCATTTAACAGGAATGGTTAGTGACAGGAGGTGTGCCTATGATGTTTCAGCATGTCCACCTTGTATATCACATACTGTAACACAGAGTCATAGGAGACCAAGAGTAACTTACTTTGCCTTTGTGAGTCTCTTGGAGCCACTGCCTCAACCGAATGAGGCAGCTTTCCTGCATTGGGGTCAAGTCACCCAGATACCTCTTGATGTAGTCTGCATCTAGCTTGTCTAAAAGGAGATGCACATGTGATTAGAGCGGTCCTGAACTGACCAAGCCAAAGTAGTAAGTGACCTTACTACTGTTATCTGAAGGAGAGAAGTGACTGCTGTGTATTCTGTGCAGTCAGAATTGAATGAAATTTCTTTCAATCAAAGACAAGCAAGGCAACTTACACAGTCATCTTAATGGTCAACCAAGATTAATTCTCCTTCTGCAACTAAGGGAAGGAGTAAAACCAGACATTTATAAAAGCATTTTGCCAGTACATTCATATTTGTCAATCTACAGCACCATAAAGCTTGCTTCTTCTGAAAATATTTAGAGAACCTTGGATCTGAATCTCCTAGTGCAAAAATTTTCCAAAATTCCCATATTAAGAAGATACAACAGAGGACTGTCCAGGAAACCCTCAGCACTTTCCTCCTCCTCATTATTGCTATAGTAATGCCTATCCTGAATTTCAAAGGAAAGCAGCAGGCCATTCATTTGCAGCTTAATGAACAGCGAACTGAAGACTTTTTCCACTCATACCTGACCTTCCTTTACTAAAAGGATCAGCACATTACAGCTATTTAAGCTACTCCACATGTTACTGCTTTGCTAACCTGCACTTTAACATTGTATGTTACCAAAGAGCCAATGCAAAGATTTTCAGCTGCCCGTCAGAAGCAGCTCAGTGTAGAGAGCCTCTAGAGAACAAAGAATCCCACCAAAATAAGTCAGACCACCATACCATCAGGTGTTCCTGCTGTGGGCTCTGAGGGACTGCTTGAGGTGTTGAGGATCTCCTTATTGCTCAAGCCCTCCTTTGTGGCAGAGTCTGGTATATTAATAGCAGGTGAAACTGGTCGTCTTGGGTGAGATGTAATGCCCTCTGATTTACATGCAACAGGAGGAGTCCAACGAGGAACAAAAGTTATTCCTTCTTCCTCCAGCTGCTTCAGGTAGTATTCTATTATTTCTTTTCCCTTCAAAAAGGAAAATATACTTCAGCTACTAAAAACACCCATTTAGACACAGAACAGATTGGTCTGAAAATCCATGGAGTGTCCAGGCCTCTTCGAGATTATTCCACTTGAAAATACAGACCTATACACACATGCTGCCCCAGGCTAAATAAACAGCCCAGCTTGCTGAGCAGAGCAGCCTGTTACTTAGCAGTGGCTATGCTGTCTTTTGGTAACTGGGAGCCAGGCACCTGCTTCGTGACTGCAAGCTCACCTTTTTAATATTGCTGGTGTATTGCTTCATGGCGATCTTTTCCACTGTGCTTTCAAAACCAAAGAAAGATTTTATATCCAGACTTGCTGACTGCTCAAAACAGGTCCAGTCTTCATTGTCAGGATGAACCTATTAGGTAAAAGGAAGTCATACAGCTTTAATTACTCATTTCGTATTTTTCCTCCCTCCCAGTATTTGAAATGACTGTTTCTTGTTCTACCCATGGCTAGGACAGCACAATTTTTTCTTAACAAAAAAGGGAAGGGTGGAGAAATACCAGTGTATCAGCCAAGAGCCAAAGGACTAGCACATTTATACAACTAACACTACGTAATTTCTACACACAGGCTGTGACTGTAGCATATATGTGGAGCACTGAGATTTCTGCTGCTGCAGGTTGAACTGATGACCAAAGCCAGATAGCTTGAGGACTGTAGCAAGTAGTGTCAGTATTTCCAAGCACTGTAGCAACAGACACACTGCACTAGATTGTTTCCTTGACGTGCAAGGCAACTTCATATTTTGTAGACTGAAAACTATTTTACTTTGTTCTCCTATGATAATGCTACTTCTCAGTTGATTGACAGTTGAATAAGCTATCATCAAGCACTCCCAACTCTATTCTTAGCTTATATCTTACTTTGCTGAGAGATGATCCTGAAATAGAGATGCTACTACTTCCAGCTAGGCTCAGTCTTAAAGGTCTTTTCCAAGGTGGATGATTCTATGATTGATGATGATATGCTGAAGAAAAACTGTTTTCTAAACCCTCTGAAAAGAAGACTTGTCTAAGGATTTCCAGGCTGGGCTCTGAATTGGTAGTTACACAAATATCACGGAAGGCTGGATTTCTGAGCATGCAACTGTCCTGATGCCTTAAAGCTCCCCTCACCTTCAAAACACGCTGGAATTGACTGGGAATAGGATTCAATGCTTCATAACAGGACAATTACAGAAAAGAAAACATTTCCCTTCATTTGCTTCTTCTTCATTAGAGAATGTGGGGTACACAAATAGCTTGTACAGCCTAAATACGTACAAATCATAGTAACAATATTTAAGAAACTTCCTGTCCTTTCTCAAATTCAATTATAAAATGACTTTAATAACAATCCATTTTTCAAACCAATTTATTCTTGAATTAAAATTCTGGTTTTGTATTTACCTACTAATTTACTGATCAAATAGAGCAACGGCAAGGAGATGTGTAGCGATTTGTATGTATTTGCCGCATGCACTTTTCTATACAGCATTTCACTTGTTTAAACAGAGCTTTCACAGAAAAATTGCAGGTGGAGAAGTAGCTTTAAATGTGCCTTGGAAATAACTGCCGAAATAATAATTAAAAATTTATCAGATGATAGTGTCAAGTGGGTTTGACATCCAGTGGCCTTCTAACCATGGTTCTCGCCACAGCAGAAAATGTTATCATCTGCACACAGAAAGAACGCTACAAACCAAATAAATCAGTTACATTTGCTAGCTTTGATTTGACCTTTAACATTGATCTGAAGTTTTACCACTATGTGTGTGCTGTGTGAGCCTATGAGTAGTAGCTAAGTCATTCCAAAAAGAACAGGACCAGAGCACAGCAGGAAGCATGCCACCAGACTCCTCCATCAGAAAACCTTTGTACTGAAGACAAGAATTATGGAAAAAATGAGGTTAAACCAAAGCTGACTCAATGAACATTTGAGCTGAGCAGATGGCGAGTAAGTGACACTGAACTTTCCTTTAACAGTTCTGTCAGGGTATCATCAGCCCCATGCTGCTATTACAAACCTCAGATTTGCCTGAACAGAGCTGTCAAACACAGCAAGTTGTGTTGCATTCTGCTCTCTGAGAAGATGCTCAAGCAAGAGGGTGCCAAACTTGCTTCAGTTCTTCAAGCAAGCGTGTTACATTTAACACTAGCAATAATTCTCACTTCTGCTGGTGTGTCAGTTATTCTTTTTCTTGCAAGGCAAAAACCAAGAACAACTAAATTTGTGTTGTCCTGAAATCTAAACACTGCCCCAGCTCCACCTGTAGCATCATCAAGAGCCTGTTACTCACTGTGTAAGAGCAGTGCTCATTAATGATGACTCTATTAGAGAAGGTTTCATTGTAGGCTTCTATATGTAAAGTCCTTTCTCGTCTGTTCAAAGAATTCTTCTGGATGAAGTAGACATAATCCACTCCTGCAATCTGAGGAAGATGACATAGAGTCCATTAAGATATAAAACCCATGTGAAAGGATATCCAAAAGCATAAAACAGGCACTTCAGACTTAACTCACCTTTTTCAATAGCCGTGGTGCATCAATATCCAGCTTACAGCGCCGTTCAATCACATGGATAGCTTCATCCTCACTCTTGTATTCATTTACAGTATCACTGGCTACAAACATAGGGATCAGAGGACATGTAGGAAACCTTCTTTCATATGCCTAGAGAGATGGAAAAAGAAAACTATCAACACAATTCCTGAGGGCATACAGAGGGGTCCTTCACTGACATCACCAGCACTTGGAGGCACAAAGCCCTTCATACCTTTAGTAGAACAGACTGAGCCATCTTGGAGTCCCCATGATAAAGTCACGGTGGCATTCCAAGCAATCCATTTACTAATATGCTCCTCATATAGACTTTTCCAGGTAAAGCAATTTTTAAAACACCCAAAATGCCGCATTTCTCCCCTCCAAAAAGAAAGTTGTTCATTGTACACAATGACAATCCCCAGATAAAACCCTCTAGTTCTAAAATACCACACGACAAAACAATTGTGTTGGATTAAACCCCATGCTAATTATCAGTGTTTCACCAGGCTGTCTGAAGGGTTTTCCATACAGCTCCCAAAGGTCTAATAAGAACATTTCCAAACCTATTTCTTAAGCTAACAGAGCTCCCAAGCTCCCTGTGCACAGAGTATTCATGATGATTTCACTACACAAGTTACTAAGCTTGCAATTCTGTCCCACAACATACAGTCTTTCCAATACAATGAGGCCATTTCATACTTAAAATTTAAACTCTTTGCAATAATGCCAAGCTAGCAATAGCTTTGACTCTGGTTAAAGAATACAATCATGTAACTAAGTTAATCTCTTAAATACAAGAGAAAATGGTATTAAATCAGACACAGAAAGGATAGTTAACAATCTGGGATAAGTAAAACAGGTAAGAGGAAAGTGGGAGTTATCCCCATTAGTAAAATCATGGAATTCTAGTTTTAGAAGCACTATACCACAATGTAACTGCTATTTTTTTTCCCTGTTCTTTTGTAGTCACTAATGTACTTCCCCTTCTCTTTGGCTTTTTTTCCTCATGGGGTAGCAGTAAAGGAACTAATTCTTTAGCCTTCTTCCCACATTTTGAAGTTTGTCATTTTTGCTGTTATCAGAACCTAGCTGGCTTTGGAGAAAAGGCAGGATTTGCAACACGCGCCAGTGTAGAAGAAAACATCAGTAACATAAATCTGCAAGCAGAACATGAAACAATCCTTTAAAAGAGCTAAAACATCCACTCTGGCCTTTTAGATGATTTTAACTGCTCTGAATACAGCTGGGTTGCAGCACAGGAACAACATCAACAGGGAGAGGGTGTGGAAGAAAACAAGCAGCTGCAGAAAGTATGCACTGGTGGCACTAGAAGAGAAAAGGTCTCTTAATTCTGCCTTTATATGACTTAAAATTCTTTGTTTGTTACGAGTATAAAACAGAGTTGGAATGCAGTGTTACTATGGGGACATTGGTGCAAAGCACTCCAACAGGGCCAGCTTTTTTCCCCCCTCATACATAGTTGTAAAGCATTTCTGCAGCATGATTGTCCTGAGTTCATAAAGCTCCTCTGTACTATACTATAAGTACAACCCATGAGTGAGTGAGCACACATGCCTCTTTTGTCAGGCTTTGTATCTGTGCACAGCTGGTTTTGGTTAAATTACGAATAGAAATAATTCCTAGGGTCAGAGATGTGTGTGCACAATAGAAGTGACAGAGCGTTAGTGTCGGAACACAATAGCAAGCACTGGGGAAAAGCCTTCCACAGCTCCAACAGAGAGGGAGGATGGGTTCTATTAATAGGGTATAAGAAGTTTCTTACTCCTTTTATGATGTTCTTGTTCTGGACAGAAGGATGGACATGTTACAGTTAAGAATAGCTCAGCCATCTCCCTGAGTTAAGTGCCAGCATTCTTTCTAAACTTAATCCTTATTTTAACTCTATTGATTGTAGTTAAATATTGTACTAAGAAAGAGAAGAATTCCAGCAGAACTGAGAGATACTTCTGGTTTAAGACTGCTTTCACTGAATACTTCTGTTTGATTTGAGGACTTTTTTACCTCAATTATCTTACAGACAAGACAGAAAGTGAAGTAGATAATATTTTTCTCACTATTTTCAAAGTCTCTTTACTTTTGGATCACGATAAACCTTCCCCATCTGAGTAGTCTCCTCAATGCCAAGGCTTTGCAAATCTCCTTCACTGCACATATTGATGCATTTCTCATCTTGGCTCTCAAAATGCTTCCCATTTGCCCTGTGAACACTTGCACAATACATTACCTGCTCTTAAGTGTTTACTGAACTGTGAGGAAAAAAATAATGCCTAAGAAGAATGTGTTGTTCTGAATGGGAGGCCTGAATGCAATGTGGTTAAATTTGGAAGAGAACAAAATAATTATCTGCCAAAAGTTGGCAAGCTCCACGCTTACAGCAACAAAACACTTGACAGTTTCAAAGAGATTAAGAGTGACACAGGATTCTTTCTCCCTAAAGAACATGCACTCAGAGGATTGAAAACTGTTCACAGTCAATTTTACTGGGCTCTTAAATTAGGCTGGGTTTATTTCTTCATGTACCATTGCCAAAATGTTTTTGTAACGCATCATTTCACAGCACAGCCTTGTTTGAAGAAAAAGTGATCATAGTAAACTGTAGCCACATAAAAAATACTCGGTCTGATTTTAAGCACAGCTTTCTCTTCCACATGTGGCAAATGGTTCTCTCACAGTGCAAAGAAGGCAATATGAGACTACAGGATACTGAAAGGTCTTACCCCACTACAGACCAACACAACCCAGGCAGAAAACCTGTCATTTGTGGTATGACACAGTAAGACACCTGCGTCAAAGCAGCACATGCATCACCAAGACTGGAGCTATTAAAGAGCATGAGAAGATTAAAGAAAGATCAAATGCTGCTTTTCCTTTGCTAATATTAGAATTGAATGGATTTTGCTGCATTATTGAGGTGTTTTGGACCAGAAATTGTTACAAGTCCAGCTCTGCAGACAGGAAGTAACTGAGCTGCATTATCCAATATTCCTTTAGCAGTCTGATGCAGCAGAGCACATTATAAAATGCTACACGTTTTCCTCCATGTATCATAGAGGCTCTCTACAAATAAAAATCATTACACATTACACATCTTTGTCTCAGGATTTCAATTTTACTGTATAGATACAAAAGATCTCAAGAGTAAAGCAGCTGCAATAATCCTGATGGATTCAAAGCAAGAGTGAAGCACTGCTGCTGTAGCACTAAATGCATCCAAGGATGATGCTGCAAGGATGTTACTTAATTTTGCCATTTTCTCCCAGTAAAATCTCCATACAGTGCACAGAGATTGATATGTAACACATAAAAATACAGGCATGCTCACCCTCAAAACCTCTCCAGCTGCTGCAGGGCCTGACACAAAAACCCTAATGATCCTGTGGTGGTACAGACCTTTCAAAATAGGGATTTTAAGCCTGCAATTCTGTTGTTCCCTAATAGTGTACTTGCACAATTTCCCACCAGCCTCTGGGACATTTGTGTACTCCTGTTCACGAGAAGCTGGCATTGTGCATCACCAAAAACACAGTCTGGTGAAGCAGCTTGCACTTGAAATTTAATGGGCTTATTATATAAACCCTTCACTTTCTTCATGTGTGCTAACAGTGAGAACACTGACAAACGTAAGTTCAACCAAGATAGCCTTGTATTAAAGCTTCTTTCCCAACTGCTTCCCTTAGCAACTCATGGTCAGCATTGAGTCAAAATAACAGGATTTATTTGACTTTTATCTTTGCTAGTATTGCAGCTGTGTTTAAAGACATGAAAGCAGTTCAAAAGTAAGGTTATTTTAAACCCACTGCAGTAATTTCTTATACTTAAGGGAATTATATTTGCTGCCATTGCCCTTACATTTTGGGATTCTAATATCAGCAATAACAGGATCCTTCCAAAATACCACTTTTAGAAGAGCATTTAGGTATGATCCCAACCCAATTTTCAGGAGGAGCAAAGAGACTGTTCTGGCTTTTTGCTTCTCAACCTATGCCTAAGGCTAATAAAATACCTTAATAACAGGCATGTGCTCAGCCCTCAGTGGGGAAAGTCAGTCATTTATGCAAATAAGTTACTCAGCTTCTCTGGCTGGATTAATATATTCCCAGTCTGCTGCCTTAAAGGGTAGGGATTGTTCAGTATTTCCATTAGATGACTCAAACCTAACTTCTATACTTAAAAGAAGAAAAAAGATGTGACAGAACTTGCAGGCAACCTTCCACTGTGCTGTTATGCTTCTAAGCTGGTGAAATAAGTAGGAATTTCAATCACCATCTCGAAAATGAAGTACATTGAGTGCTTTCTTAATAGCTTAATGGCATGAAACAAGGAGTTAAGACATTCTGTTTCTTTTTGATGTTCAAAATTGCTGGGACAGCAACCTTTTAAGAGCAGCACAACATTCTCCACAGGCACCTCAAAAGAGCACATGAGGAAATTCATCCTGGCAATCAAATCTAGTCTGCTGCACCTTGTGTGTGCCATATAAAGCCTTTAATGACTGCCTGCAATACCTGACCATGTCCAAGTACTAATCTGCAAGTGCATACCAGCATTCACCATCCCTTCCTATCCACTTTGAGAGTGTGGAAATTCTGAAGTATCCCTAAACACACAAGAAATAAAGAGGGTCACTAGAGCAGGATGCTGCCCTGGCTTGACAGGCTGCATTCCAGCATTTTGATCATTCCTACTTATCAGCACATCCCCTTCCTCCCCTGCATTAGAACACTGTGGATCAATAGGAAAAAACTCATAGGAGGCCAAGCCAGGGGTTTCAAATTCTTGGCAGCTGCACTTGGAAAGGAGCAATTTTGGATTGTATCTCACAAAGCAGCAAGTACCTCCTCATTCCCCGTATACTGCCGCTCACAGCTCTTTCCCATTTCATACATACATTTAAAAATCATTATACTTCCACAAAGAAGTGTGTACCTCAGTGCCAGTGTATCTCATGGGTGTTAGTGCATGTGTTGGTATCAGCCAACAGTTGGTATCAGGTGTGCGTGGAGGAAATCAGATTATTAAAGCAGATATACCTCAAAAAGCTCTAGAAACAAGATTTTTTTGCAAGGTAGCATTAAGAGGTACCAGGAAGGGGGAATTTGAACTGGACTGAACCTTGGGAATGAAAAAAAATCATCTTTAAGAAACAGGTAGTGAGCTTTTTGGAAAGGATCATCTCTGTGAAGCCAGTTCTGGGAGGACAAACTGTCCTCCAAAATGACACCCTCACTGCTACAAGCCAGCCCCCTGCTGCCATGCCAGCAGCATCATTAAACTTTGTGCTTTGGCAGTTAACCTCTCTGATCAGTATGTCTCTGCACAGCAGTTCTTCAAAGTTAGCTTAACTGGGTTTTTCTTCTATGTTTTCACTTCATTAAATGTTTTCATTCACAAAGAGAGAAGTTATTTTCTTATTGCTGGGAAACAAAGGCTGTTTGGCAGTGACTCAGAATTCTCTCTGGGGAGAGGACCAAGAAAGTTTTAGTTACACAAGACTACAAGTAAGGCTTATAGGGACTACAGGCAACCCACTCAAGCACGACAGGCAGGTTCAGACTTATAAATGAAGGGCTGTGTATCACCTGAAACTCAAACATTTTCTGTATGCACATTTCTGGTCCTTGACAAATAGGAGGTCATTTAACCAACAATTTTTGATTTGTCTGTAAATTTTGGCCCAGTCTATGCCATCAAGGTATGACTAGACAGATTTTCAAAGAACTGGGATGATAACTCACTTCACAAATGATATTTGTAAAAGTGGATACCAGATGCAACAGACTTTCCCCTACTACTCTGCTTAACAGCGTAGAGAACACTGACTTACTTTCAAACGGGAAAAAAGAAAAGAGTTTAAGCCTTCCATTACAATGTCTACTTTAAAACACCATTTAAAAGGTTCAAATTAGAACCGGAACACAGTATGCTCCTCCAAAGCTTTTCCAGCAAGCTCCACCAACGGTTAAACTGCTATCTAAGTGAGATCAACAGACACAATGTTTGCCTAACAACTTATCACCGAACAGATCCAGGCAATGAGAAGGTACATGAGGAAATAACTTGTGGAAGCCCTTTGTCTGAATTTAAAATTCTATTCCTTCACTGAACAAGAGCTACTTTAAAGCTTTTTAGAATCAAGACAAATTAAGCAGGCAGCAAGCATCCAGGAAGGCTCTGGTTTCACCTCATTTTGTTAAGAAACTAAATCCCAACGCCACATATTTGAATACGCTTCTATTTTAATGCATTAATTTTAGAACAGGAAAAACTCTTCCACTCTATGAAGAGCAGAATTTCACTCAAAAGGAAAATCCAGCCTTTACAAAGTGAGCTCTACTCGAGAAGGATGTGAACAGCAGAGACCTGGCAGAACATGGTATGCGACAGCCGTGCAGATAGCTCTGCAGGGACAGCTGCATCCTGTGGTGGAACATACCCCAATGAATCTCCTACAATGAGAACTGTCATTCACCTGGCAAATGTGAGTAGCCCTTTACATAAACCACACAGGCACAGCACTGCACAATTAGTCTCCTTTCTTCCCATCACACTTTACTACATTGCGAACTGCACTTTGATCTTATTTTACTATGTCCCTCTTTTATCTTCCCTCTAGTAGAGACCAAAAGCATTTTACCCTGTCGTGCCACAAGTCACTCAGGAATGGGGTATACTTTCTTCACCCTCTGTTCCTGGGTACAAGATGAAGTCTGGCCTCATGGGTATTAACAATGACTATTAAGTACACCCAAGATAAAATAAATAAGCCTTCTATAAGTTACAAACAAAAATCAATAGGACAAGTCAGTATCAGCAAGACATTTTGCTGCATTTTAGAGGCTAAAAAGTTCTTCACTATACAAGTGTAAAGTGCTACTGACTCAGGCCCCCCTGATGAAACAATCATCAGAGTATGAGGAGTGGAAGCACTGAGAAGGAGCAGCACACAGCCCACCAAAGCAAAGCATTCCCAAGTAATTGCCTCAAATGGCACAACTGCTTCTACTTTGCAGGAATACATCCCAGCTTTAAAGTTTCGTAAGGCTGGATTTAGTCTCCAATTTTCATAAAGGGGGCTGTTAAAGTTTAATATAATTATGCATAAAATCCTTGAACTACAATGGCTGCTTTGGTTTTGAAGCTCTCCTCTTTTGGTGGGTTTTTTTCAGTATAGACCACACAAATACACATTATTATAGTAATTACAAGACAAGTACTAACAAGAATCTACTCTGCACAAATTCTGGGCATGAATTCTAATTGAAGACTAATGTATTTCTCAAACAGTGAGAAAAGCAAGCTAGAAAAACAATCTCAGATGTTCACCAGTGTGGTGAGCAGAGCTTTTAGGTAGAATATCTGGGTCAGTGGCTCAAGCACTTACTGCAGCCTGATATTCAGATTCTTATAATGCTGTATTTATGACACTGCACTGAAAAGCTGTGCTCAAATTTACAGCCCAGGTCTATGTATCATACTCAGATGATCAAGAGCCCAATAGATTCAACAGAGACTAACGTGAAACAGTCATGACCATATGAACATCACTGGATCTTGCACAGGTCTCAAAGTGCTTCAAACACCCATGGGAGGTAACCAGCCTATGCTCTACAGAGCCCATACAACCCTAAAAACCCTGAAGGTCACTACAGAAGCCACATCATTAACATCACTAGGGCTTCACTTCATCTTCTTAGGGTACGAAGTGCTATAATGACTTGCTGTTCACAGTAGTCTTGTCTCTAGCAAAGCATTTGAAAGCTACTTAAGGCAGTAAATGAAGCTTTCTCAGCTCGCCTCTCCTTTTGTGGAATGAAAATGAAAATTCCTAGGAAATTCTCTAGGAAACCAGGACTTAAGGGAAATGAAACCAAAAAGCAGAGGTGGACAAGAAAACAGTTTTTCCCTGGCATTCACCAAAGCAATTAAATTCTTGCACTGACAGCTCCTCTGTCACTCAAGAGCTCTGAATGGAAGAAAAGGTTTTATTAGAGATAGAGAAGAGCATGGTCCCCATTCTTCCTTGTCTTCTTTTGATACTCATACTTGTTTGAAGGGGTCCTTTATTTAATCAGGTTTCATTGAAAAGGATTTCAGACCCTACACTGCTATGAGTGACCCACATGTACCTTGCAAACAGAGACAGAAATGAGAATGAGGAGAGTTATCCCAACACATATAAATTCACCCCTTAGCTTAACTACACAAAGCCTTAGGCTTCAGTACTTTGTATGAAGAAGAGAACAACACTGTTTCATCTAGTTTTATGTTTAGTTGTATTAGAAGCCTATAGTACTTTGAAGTACGTATCCAGTTATGTTTCATGCACACTTCAAATATAACTAACTTACTCCTGTGTGGTATGAATAGAGCTAATGAAAACCTGTTAAAGTAATCTTGTGGATGTCACCACGTAATA
This sequence comes from Neopsephotus bourkii, assembly GCF_033783945.1. Classification (NCBI taxonomy): domain Eukaryota; kingdom Metazoa; phylum Chordata; class Aves; order Psittaciformes; family Psittacidae; genus Neopsephotus; species Neopsephotus bourkii. The sequence continues at coordinate 9,282,604 of NW_026902223.1, forward strand.
AACACAGAATACTTCTTCTACCAAATAGGTCAATAGGCCTACCACATGCCAAGCAGACACAGCAATTTGCTGTTCAAATCCTAGAAACACAGTGAGAAAGCTTCTGACCTTCACAATCATTCAGCAAATTGCTGAAACACAGAGTGTCTGAAAGCCACAAGGATGCTGCCCACAACCACTACAAAACAACCCAGTACAAAGACTAAGCTTAATTCAATAGCTACTTCCTAACCTTGTATGAAGAGCTTTGATTCAATAAAGTAAAAAACTCTATGGAATCAGAAAATGGCACAGAAGCTATTCATAGAATTCCAGAGTGGTCTGGCTTGAAAGGGACCTTAAAGCTCATCCAGTTCCAACCCCTGCCACAGGCAGGGACACCTTCCACTAGAGCAGCTTGCTCCAAGCCCCTGTGTCCAACCTGGCCTTGAACACTGCCAGGGATGGGGCAGCCACAGCTTCTCTGGGCACCCTGTGCCAGCACCACAGCACCCTCACAGGGAAGAGCTTCTGCCTAAGAGCTCAGCTCAGTCTCCCCTCCGGCAGGTTCAAGCCATTCCCCTTGGCCTGTCCCTACAGGCCCTTGTCCAAAGCCTCTCTCCAGGTTTTTCTGGGCCCCTTTAGACACTGGAAGCTGCTGTAAGGTCTCCCCAAAGCCTTCTCTTTTCCAAGCTGAAGAAGTCCAGCTCTCTCTGCCTGCTTCCATAGGAGACACACTCCAGCACTTGGAGCATCTTCAAGGTCTCCCCTGGCCTCACTATTCTTGTGCTTTAGCACAAATAAGTTACTTTAGCTGAGACCAGAATAAACTGGAGACAATTTTTGGTTTGTTTCTGGATCACTACAAAAGGCAGAAGTCACCCAAAACACATACAGGATGTACACAGGGGAATCAAACCAAGCTCTCAGAACAGAGAACCGGTGGCTTTCGACAGGGAACAAAGTTCTTCTGTGCATAACAGGAAGCATCAACACTTACACAGCTCTGCAGACACAGTCCAGGCTACTTCAGACCTATTTAATCTCTTTGAGTCTTGTACAGCATAAAAGAAACAGCTTCATGTTTAAACTTCAGGCATAATAACAGTTCATACATACCACCAATCACAAAAATCATGAAATAGCACTAAACTGGTATTATAAATGAAACTGCATGCTCGATAGTTAGCAGTTAGAGTGCTGCTTATACAACACATCACACACCACCCTGGATTTCTGACAACAGGACCTTTCATGTGTTAACACTGCTACGAAGCACTTCCAAGTGAATGTAGCAACACTAACACACAAATACTGGCATTTCTGCTCATCTCTCTAGTTCAGGCAGCATTTCCATGGTTACAGCACTGATCACTATCATCTTTAAGCACATTCCAAATTTAGACCAAATGCAGAGCTTGGCATTTTAAACAGCCCTAACAGCCACCCTGCAAGGCAAGTTCATGTAAGCTAGCTCTGAGTTCCTGTCAGGTGCAAAGCACTCACAAACACAGAATCATAGAACTGTTTAGGTTGGAAAGGACCTTGAAGACCACCAAGTCCAACCATTAACCCAGCAAGTCCACCACTGAAAACTCTGCAAGCACCGTTTGTTGTATCGTCCAGGTCACTTGGAAAAGCTATCACTGAAACTGGACAGGTCTTCAAGCAATCTCATCACAGGACCTACACCATGTTCTAAAACTTTGGTACTCATCTTCAAAATGGGTTTGTCTTGCTTGTTCTTCAACTTCATTCCTTTGAGGCCACCAGACGGGGAAAACATCAAAAGTCCTACTGAAATCCAAATATGCTTATTGCACAAAACATCACCCCCAACCACATGCCTCTTGGGATATTATCCTGGCTGCCAATCGCAGGACACTGCTTGCAACAAGTATGCTTCAGGAAGATGCTGCGGAGAATGTTTTGAAGAAATTCATGCTAAGTATGCATTGACTGGATAGGAATGTGCACATTAACATCACTTCCACTAACTGTTTAATTTAGAACTACCTTCTGGTATCGAAAGTTACAGAAGACATCAAACCCAAGTTAAGATAGTAGCAATATCAGGAAAAAAACACAATCCTTTTTTTGGTAGTAATTTAAGGGTTTACAAGTATTTCAGAGTTTACATTCTCTGTGGAGGAGATGTGAACCAAGCAAGTGCTCCTCTTTCTACCAGCATACAAACCAGAAACCAAAAGGATTTCAAAGGCAGCTTATTGAAAAGATGCTCATTTACGTAGCATTTACAACTAAATAGCAGTAAAACTCTAAGCTTATCCAAGGAAATACTTGATAATATATATTAATAAAGCATTCTTGACAAAGTTGAGTTATACTAAAAAAATAAGCATAGCATATTTAGCTAAACCAGCCCAAAACCCAAAGCAAGGTAGAAGATGGAAGAAAAGGCAAAAAGCAGAAGCAAGGAGTTACTGGGGAACAGGAAGGCCTGATGCAAACTTCCTCTGTATTGTAACACAAATGTGTCAGCTACAGATTTGGCATCCAGTGGTTTCAAGCTTGAATAATATTTTAATATTTTATTAAAATTATTTTGACCTTATAAATAAAGCAGGAGATAAAGAGGCCACAAAGCAATCATCCAGATCAGTGGAATTTTACTGGTAATTCACTGTGGAGTTATGCAACTGTGGTAACCACCTCAGCAGACCAAGCAAAGAGCCTCTGCTTTCCTCAGCCAGAACAAACCTCTATTCTCCTGGGGATGTGGCCAGTCAGCCACCCACACAGGCTCTGTCTATACAGATCTTTACTTTATCCCCCTCAATGTACCATTCCTGCATGGATACTATTCAAAATCTGGGCATTTTTATTCCAGAGAAGTTGTCACAGAGAAGCTTTTCCAGCAAAATTAGAACGCCTTGATTGTTGCATAGAGAAGCATGAAACTGGAAGAAGACTGGCTTTTAACCACCCAAGAACCATTCTGCTGCATGCAGAGACACAGTCTTCCAGATAAAAAGTAAACGCTTCAATGATTCAATGCAACTTTACTCAAACTTTTGGTGGCAATAGGTATACTGATTCAGCAGGAAGAACATTTTGGGGATACAGAATCTAAATCGCAGACAAGGGCTCATATACCATCTTTTATCTGTAAAAAATGATCTTTAATAACCACAGGCATGCCTCAACAGTATTTTAACTGGGAGAGTGGTTTCTTGCAAACAGATACAAGTCATTTGTGGTTTGCTTAAATAAATCTGCGTGGCTGGGACTATGTAATGCTTGATTCATAGCTGGGAACCTGATTGTCCATCTTCAGAGAACAAATGCACGGACAGGGTGGGATCTGAGGAGAAAGTGGACAGTCAGTGGAAGAGTTTGAGTTCCACTTGCTTGAGTGATCATTAACTCTTTGCCTCCCTTCAAGAAGTCCAGAGAGCCCCAAAGAGCCCAAGGCAAAGCGCCACTCCACTATGGAGTGAGGTAACTCCAGCCGCAGCCTCTGCACAATCTTGAGACATTATTATCTAAAATGAGAAGCTAGAACAGGGAAGTTGGGCAAGTACCACTGCTTCCTCAAGAAAAATAAAGATTAAGGATAAAAACCCCAAACATGCTCAATGTAAATCTTCCTTTCCTTTGGAGTAAGCTTGGGAAGTCAGATCACTCAGGTTAGGCTGGCTTGTGACAGGGAGATCAAGATCAAACTGCTGGTTAGAAGAAAAAAGAACAAACCAACTGACATTGTTCTGGTCTAGGCTGAAGGTGGAACAAAGACAGACTTCACAGCCACATTGCTGTAAACGGCTTTTCAGTATACACAGACCTTAGCTGAACTAGTGAGAGCAACAGCAGTATCAGACTGACTTGCTATTTCACTTTAACTTGTTTATATTAAAATGCATGTGCAAAACTATACTGCAGAGAAAATGAGTGTTTGCTCTGCCTGCATTCCAAGCCAGACAGATGGAAATCAGTTCTGGCCCAGAAGCCACATAGCTCTAAGCACAACAGTTACTTTGACAGAATGTGCCCTGCAATTAGAGTCAACTTCAGTAGTTTCTAGAATAGAAAACTTGGCTTCTGACCACAAATGCAAAGGACACGACTGCTTTGGCTCAAGGTTAAAGTACTATGGAGAAGAGGCTGACCTCCAAAAGAGCATCACAGTAAAGGCTGGCAGCAGGCCAGTGAAAGCTTAAATGCTTGGAGACCAACATGTGATTACTGGGGAATGTGAGCTATTCTCAAACACTTCCTATTTCTCTGTAACAATGGCAATACATAAACCTGTACACAACACAGGAACGGAGCTTTCTTTGAAATTTTTAAAATACACAGATCAAAATGACTGTAAACCATTAAGCTTGTCTTACCCTGGCTTGTAAATAACCATTATTTGTCTGAGCAGCTGAACAGTGACAACTGCGTTCTGCATTGCTAAACAGGCATATCACAAATGCACAGGATACTGTCACACTGAAAGCAGAATCTGGTATTAGCTTCCCCATTCCTTTCCAGTTAACAAAATTGTGTGTCTGGCTTCTCTGCAGCCAGTTTTACTTTAAAATTCAGCTGCAGTCCTACTATGCCCACTGAGGATCTATTTTTGGAACAGTCAAAATATTCCTTACTGCTCCATTGTACCGTGCTTAAGTCCCACTTTTAGGAGTCCTACAACTGGTATTTCGTCATGTTTTTGGTCTCAGAATCACAGCCACTTACAATAAGGTCTGCTAAAACACATTTAACATCTGGAATATGTTAGGGTATTTTAAATACAATTATTACTGTGTAGACAAAACCTAATTTTTGAGTGGGGGAGGAAAGGATGACTACAGCATTGCTATGGAATAGGCTCAGGATTCCTCATTAAACCATTGTCTGAAAGGTTAAAGACCTGTACAACCACAGAGAACAAAGTCTCCTGATCTCCATACAGATCACCCCCCACAACGGTTCAGTAAAACAGGTTTGACTTCATTGCCTCAGACTGCGCCCACCAGCTTCTCATCTGGCCCAGACGCAACTGGTCCCTTAAGCACTGCAAGACTGATTTCACTCTACCAAGAGTATAATCAGTAAAGGAAAGCTTTGCCAAAAGGGCCTAATTCAAGATAAGTAGCATGGCTCAACTGTAAAGGTCTGTTTGACCAGGAAAATACCACCTTCCAGGTAGAGAGCTGCTGTAGTCTATTAAGCAAACCAATTAAAATTTTTTATTACATCAATTAAATCTTGACCATTCACTAATGTCAACGGAATGTCATCAAAATGCAGCATGATAAGGCCTGGGCCTGCAGACAATGTACCTCAAGCTAGAAAGTTAACATTAAATAAAAAAACCATGCTAAATACCCGTCTGATGTATCAGGAGATCCTAAAAAAAGGTTAGAAATGGTAGAAAATGAACATTACAGAACCACAGTGGTGCTTCACATGGAATCATAAATTATGAAACAGAGTAAGACTCATCACCATGAAAAAGAATAATTTAAAAACTGAGGGAGATATCTAACAGGGCAAGCAAGAAGAATGTGAGTAGGGGTTTTAGTGCCTCTTCCAACACCAGGAGGAGGTGGTGTGCAGCTGAGCAAGCAGGAGCCAGGCTCTAAGTAAAACACATCTCTGGACAGAGTGTCATGAAGCACAAGCTCCTGCTGCAGGGTGTCACAATAAAGTTCACTTGGCTCCAGAAAGGAATGGGCAAACACAAGAAAGTAAGCACACACAGGCGCTGTCTGGAGCAGAAGGGCTATCAAGGCACATCGCTTAGGATGAAATCTCCCCAGAGTGTTACCATATGTTTATCTCATTCTTGTCCCCTTCCCTAGACACAGACACTGCTCTTGGCCACTGCCAGATACATAGCACACTGGCTACACAGGCCTTATGGTGCAATTCAATACTGAGGTTCTCATCAAGAAACAGAACACCATTCTTTTCCCCACATCCCAATACATCACTAAGATATCAATAACCAGATAATACCACTGCTGGATGCATCCCTGGCATGCTAAGGTGGTCAACTCTTGCACTCCAGTACAGAAAGATACCACTTCACTTTCAAAGATAAGCCCATTAAAAAGAACAGTCAAGACTTCTTTGATCATGTTCTTAAAAGCAATTAAAAGAGAATACAATCAATTCTTTGTTCCTTGCCCTCCTACAGCAAAGAAAGGCAAACAAAAGCAAGAATCAGTTTAGTCACAGAACAAACAAGTTCAAGCAAAATTGCTTTAAATTCTGTTCATTACAACATCAGTGGCTGCATCATGCAGACCATGAAACACTCCAATAGAAATAAGTCATTTCATAGAGCCATGGATTCGGTAATGAAGAATTTATCCACAGGCCAATAAATTGAACAGCAAAGAGAGTTTTGCACATGAAACAGTATAATTTACACACTGAATGAAGCAGCCAGAAAAAAAAAAAAAAGTTCTCTGGAAAGCATTTTGCTGACTGATGTTCCTGAACTGCACTTAATGTCTATGGCATTCACATTTTACACTAAATAAAGAGACACAATGCACTCAAGAAAGGAAGTGCTCTCATCAGGCAGCTAACTGCTCCCCTTCTTTTGTGGCATAAACGAACAGAAATGACACATCCCCATCATAGCCATCACCAGAGAAATGTTCATTTTGACAAATGATCTATTATTACCAAAGCAGTACGATATAACATTACAGCAGCAGTAGGCAAGGCAGAAAGTTATCAGGCACAGAGGCTGAAATGTTAAGAGGCTTGCAATGTAGCTTTAAACTGTTACACAGATTGATCTGCATTCATTCCAAAATGCATCTATATACAAGCTTTGAGAATGTAAATAATGTCAAAATGAAACGTTTAATTCCCCAACAAGTAACCCAAAACATACACAACCCTCCAGATGTAGATATTTAACTTTACCAATCTGACCATGACAGAAATGCTGATTTAAGAGAACCCAAGCAGATACAATTAAGAATTACAACAGTTTGAATAAGAATTCATTTTTAATACAAAAGGATAGCTCCTTCCCACCATCCCTCTGCTGTCACCAGTTAAAGATGTCAGGTTCCAACAGCCCCATGATGTTTTTATTTTCAAATTTACTGATATATAGCCCCCAAACCCAATTATCATGAAGTAAAACGCAGGAGAAATCCAGGACGGAAAATGGTGAGCTCTGAAGTTTCCCACCTGAATATAAAGCAAGGAAGCCAAGCCGTCAGCTGGCATACTACCCTATTAGATCATCCAAAATACCTTTTTCTTTGTTTCATTTAGAACAGATTCCCCTTAATGCCAAAGCAATTCTCAGAATCCACAACTCCAAGCCATTAACCACAATTTACAAGTACTTTGCACTGCTAAATAATACCAGGCCTGAAGACTGCTGCATCAAGTTCCTAAGCCCCTTCATTTACTGTTACAGCAATTTTACAGGCATTTTTCAAACTCCCTAATTATTTCCCCATGGAATGGAGGGCTCCCACAGTGCAACATGCACTGACAAATGCCCTGCTGACTTGTTCCTTCCTTCTTGTGGCCAACTGCCTTCAGTTCACTGACACTGCAGAAGGGTTCACCAGCCCCAAGTGAGCCTGCTAAGGAAATGAGGCTGACAAGGGGGGTTATTTCCCCTTTTTAATAAGGCAGCTTTTGACTAGCCTAAGCTGCCTTGCTGATGAACATGCCTTTGCAAGAAAGCAACACGAGCGAGCTGGTACACCAACAGCTATAATGGTAAACCATATATTTGGTTGTGTTTCTCTGACCCTTATAGCAAGCTCATGAACCACAAGCTGAAAACCTCTGTGGACCAGGCTGAAATCAGCATTACTCGAGCAAAAGCAATGCAGAGAAAAGCCAAGATGCTGAGACCTCATCTCAAATTTTGATGGCTCATTGCTTGCTTGTACTCTTTTGGCAAGGCTCCTCCATGCTGCAGTGCAGCTGGATGATGCCAGCCAGCCCTTCCAACAGGAGCTTCCCAGCAATGCTGCCACCGTGTCTTCCATCAGCACAACTCTCACTCATTATAACCAAAACCAGCCGCATGTGAATTGGCTGTGAGAAAGCCGGATTATTACATTACCTGTAATGTAATGTTAAGGCCTTCACATTTTAACTGAGCAGCCAACCTGACCTGCCTTAAATGTATCACGAAAATGAGATAAAAAGTTCATAATTCAGCTTAACAGCCTAGTTCTTAATTTAGAATACATACACAGTAATTTTGAGCTACATGAAAAATTGGAAGACACTTGGGAGAAAAGAAAAGAGACCATTTAAAACTAACCTGTAATTAATTTGAACTGGAGCTAATTAACACATTTCCTTGCAAATTCTCAGAAGATTCATTTTATATTCAGAACACAAGTTTTAAGATCACATCACTTCCCTCCTTCCAGAAACATACGGAATTTAAACCTAGTGCAAAGCAAAACGGGCCTTGGTTACAATGAATACCCCTCAATCTTGTGCTCCAAAATCCTGGGGGTCACCTCCAGTCCCTCAGGCTCTCCTTCTCCCTTCTCTTTCCTTGCGTGCTTGTTTCCTAAAAGTACAGCAGTTCAAATACTCTGCTGTAAAACAGCAGTAAGGGCTCCACAGGAACAGCAGATGGCTCAAGCCGGAAGTGCACACAACTGGCTGTACCATATGGAAACACCTCATCCTACATCTGCAGCCGGTGCCTCTGATCTCCAAGCAACCCCTGGCTTCTCAATGGCCATGCTTTCAAAATTAACAAAAAGGAAATACACCATACCTCTTTCCCACAGGGGTTTTGAAGGCTTTTACATGTGCTGCTTAATGGCTAACCGCATGTTAAACTAGGAGGATGATGTTACACCTTTTCCAGATGGTAACCACAGTATCATGAGCATCTAGGACTCTGCAGAATGTGTTAACCACTTCCTTTCTGCCAGATTCCCGTGTGTTCCAAAATTTAAACTCAAAGACAACGTCACTTGGCTGATCAACAGATCCTAGAGCAGCACTTTGTACAAGTCTCAGAGCTAAAACACCTGCAGAGGGTGAAAAGCTTAGAGTGCTTTCAGAACAAAGGAACAAGAGCTGTTTTGATACATATTTCTCTTCCATTGACACCTTTCAGAGTTTGACAGTAGTGGTGGGTTAGCTTTTCAAGCACAAAAGACTTGTTAAAAACAACAGATTCAAAGCATTTGGTGAGCAGAACTGCAGCTATCAGCTATAGTCAGAGGTCATGTGTTTGCCCACAAAAACCAGGAAGCAGCTAGCCATGGAAATAGCTAAAAGGGCCATGAAACAACATATGAATTGCACAGTAAGCAGGCTAAGTCAATATTTTCCCCTAGTGCTCAACTTAACTCTTACATCCGTTAGCCACTGCTCGTTCCAAGCAAGTGGCCAAAAATTCATTTGTCCTTACAACATGCACTAACACAAGAGACCATCAACAATGACATAAACCAGTAGCTGAACTGCAGACACTTAGTATAGAACAAGAAAATCCATACAAGGCACTGTTCCACCTCACTGGAACAAATAACCTTGGATTTTCAACAAAGACAGGAAGCAAAGCTTGATGAGAGTCTGGGAGTCATAGGCCAGAAGCTGAGCAGGTTACGGAGTGGAAGCTCAGCTTGCTCCCACCCCCAGGCTTTGGGTATCCAACATAAGGCCTCAGGAAGGTGCACCACATCAGGGGAATAAATCCTCTATACACTTAAAGCTCACTTTGTGCTTTCAAAAGCACCTGGAGAATAGCTTCCTTTTGCTCCTCGGCCTCTCAGCCCCTTCACATGGTTTGCTGAATGCAGTTTTTCCAAGAAAAAAGAAAAAAAAAGACTAGAAAGAACAAAACTTGTAGGGCTCTATGAGCAGATTAGGCACTTAACTTGATACAGTTATTCTTTTTTAAAATGAGATTTTAAAGTAATAACCTTTAAAATTAAAAGATTATGTACTACCCGATCAGGAAACTCATCCCAAATCTAGATCAAGGGATTATAGTTTGATTTGTAAATCTAAAAGAAAGAAACAATTTTTTTTTTCTAATCTGATCTAATATTGAAGCCTATTTATGCCATATACAATATTATTCCTTTCCTGTAATTTAAGGATACTTTAACTCATGGAGATTTGTCTTAAACACACTTTTTTCCAGATCCATAAAACCAAAGAAAAGCAGTCAGCCCCTTGTTCAAAAGCAGTAAATTTGAGCCATTAAAATTAAAATCTAATCAAAAGGGCACTACACATCATACTTATTAAGATTCATGCTTTAGATATTCTATTAGACCAAAGGAAAAATGTGAGACCATTTTTAAAGGATTATGATGAGAACACATAGTTCAGAAGGAAGCAATTTTCAGCCCCAAGGCAGTGCAAGATTAATTGCAATTTTGATTTTAAAATCAAAACGAAATGTGTTATTTCCACAACTGCAAGCTCCTGACATTGATGGCTACTTTACCTACATTGTTTGGCACCAGTGGAAGCTGACAGATGCCAGCAACTTTATTAAGTGGAAACCCTATTTTAGGTATTCAGAAGACTGCAAAATACCCTTGGAAGTCTGTCTCCTGTCACAGGCAGAGTGGAAAAATGTTCGCTTTCACAAAGCCATGAGGCCTTAAAAATCTCTGTAAATTTGACTAAATGCAGCAGGACACGTTTAGAGCACACTTGCTGTGTTCATTCACATTACTATTACATTTTCTTCTGAAACTAAGTAATTTGCGGCTGTAAAGAGGACATTTTCTAAACTGGCTAAAGAGAAATATACTTCACCACAGAACTTCCAGAAATTACATAAAATAAAATCTCCTCTGGTCAGCATTAATTCCACCTTTGGAATGCCATAGTAGATGATTATTCCTTATTTAAATTTACTTTGGAAATTAAACTCCAGGGGAATTACCCACTGCATGCCAGACTGAAAATGAACTGTGAACCTCCAAAGTTAATTTTAGCCTCGTGTGTGTTAAGATTTCAAGTTTTTAATCTGCCTTTTAAAATTAAGAACCACTTATTCAGCCAGGACCTTATATTAATTTAAATGTAAGCTTCTTTAAGCCAGTATAAAAAATTGAATTGATAATCTTGAAAAGATTTATAAAAGCAGCCTCTCAGGTTTTTCTCCAATACATTTAACCTCGGTAACTTGACAAGTGAGTCTAAGTAAACAGTCATTTTTCCACATTTCAGCTGCTTCCAGCATTACGTAAACTTCAAAATGAACAGGAGGAGAAAGGAGGCAAGATTCTATTCCCTCTGATGAACAACTGTGCAAGTTGTTGGGGTTTTGATTTTAAAATATGTATATATATATATACACATACATATGGAGAGTTTTCTAGAAGTGGTTTATGACAGATGAGCCACAGAGCAGCCAAAATTCATCATGTCAGCACTGGTACCCATTTGGTGAAATCATATTGCCTGTGTTAGGTGTGTCAGACAAGATGTGATAATTTCTAGCCTATGATTCTAGAATTTTTTCAAGTTTAGGAGATAGTTTCATTAGAAGATCTGCATCCGGTTCTTTCTGCTTTTAAAGTAACTTAGATATTATCTGGAACTAAACAATTTGCCAGTAAAAGGAAATCTTCAAGGGAAGTAGCTTATATTAAATGTCATGTGGCTTGCCTTTAATGATGAAGGAAGGCAAGAAGCACACAGCAATGGATCTCCCAGCTCTCCACCAACAGCAGAACTTCAATTCTCTTGTAGGTTTGAGAGATAAGGAGCTGTGCCTTGAAGTATGCTGTCACACAGATACATTAGGGTTCAACAGACAATTTTTGGATTTCAGTGAAGGAGATAAGAAAAACTTATTTTCAACACCAATTCAACTTAGAACAAGAATTTTCACTGTGTCTATTTTAAAAGTCTTTATATCATAATTGCCTGCAAAACACTTGTCAATCTTGGTTTAGATCAAAGTAAAATTAAATCCATTTTTTGGTCTTAATATAGCTGCACTCACCCTTCAGAGAGAACAAAGTTCTCTCAAAACACACTAGAGCAGCATGAATGGAATGCTGATTGTACTTTATTCTCCCTCAAGTACCTCTTTGAAACCCAGGAAAAGTGGGCAAATAGGAAGTTTGTAGTGTAAATGACCCACTCTGCAAGTGGCATTCACTTGGCTGCTTATAGAAGAGTTTTATGCTGATTCCTCTATCTGAAAGCTAAATATTAGTTTGACTTAATGAGCTCCGATTTGTAACTGGAACATGTATCATCCAGGAACCCTTTACAGTCCACAGGAGCTTCATTGACACTGGTGGTCATTACTCTCCATAGAATGAATTATTTCTTTAGTTCCTAAGGGACTCTAAGGGAGGACCACTTACCAAATAGACTCTTTAGAAGTACTCAACACCTTCAGACAAAGATGAGATCCCACACAACAAGAGCCATGCTAGAAACGCTGATTTTTGTTAGACAGCTCACTATAAAGAACATTGCTGACACATTGACCAGAGGTTTCTTTGAAAGGCTTTTTAATGACAGCTGAGCATCTCTGGTATATGGGTTTAAGCCTCTATTTGAGGACACATTCTTTCAAAGGTTGGGTGCAAATAAGAGAAAGGGATAGAGAAAAATCAAATAAACCACCATACTGTTAAAGCCGTTTGTTAGGTGCTTGAAATTCAAGCTTGGTATACACAGGGATGTGTTCGTTTCAGAAAAGCTGCTGGCACTGTTAAAATAACATTTATAGCACTTTCTTGCTGAGAATATGCAACACAGTACTTCTGCTTTAGCAAGCACAAAATTTGACACAAATAGTCCTTCCAGAAATACTTCCACTTATGCAATCACTACTCAACCAAGGGAAAACAGTAAAAAAAAGCATTAAACTATCATATACTATTTATATTTTTTAAAGAATTCAACTCCTGGATGGACTCCTCTGCATGGTTTGGAAAATGCATGAGCAGTTTTGACAGACCATCACCAGGAATTCTGCAGCCTTTAAAAGCCAGTAACAGCAGCAGCATGCAGGAGAAAGATGTTCATCCACTAATCACATCCTGAACAAGTTCAAGTGATAACATGCTGCCCTAACAGGTGAAATAAGTCATATGTATGATCACTAATCTAAACTTCTAGTCTCAGAAACCATCCTGTTCAGCTCCTTCTTTTTATAAAGATGTTTCTTCTCTTAGTTCATTGTTTTATTTCTCAACTATTATTTCGTCCTAGTTATGTATGTAATATAGCCTCTTTCTTTCCCAAGAAGAAAAGCTTTTATGTAAGGAAAAAAATTAATATTTGGTAAAGTTTATTCTTCAACTGTTATACCCAAGATACAGAACATTTTGAGAACTAATATTAATAGTCAGAAGTTTTTCTAATTAAACCCATTCTGAAAAACCCCAATGTCAGCATTTTGACTTAAAATGCCCTTGAAGTAACTTAAAAGAAGAATTTTTGCCTTCGATTCAACAGTAAGTTAAAGACTCATTGATTCAGCAAACAGCCAGAGAATTTTGTCCAAGAAACTCATTTTGGTTGACTGATCCAAGAACAAGAACCAGTATACTTCACTGAAGGCTAAAGTTACACAAACAAATTTAAATTAGAAACCATTTGAAGCCTAGCTGTCAGGCTGTAGCAAGGTCCTAGAAGAGCTTAAACATATCACAGATTCTTCACCACTCATGAAAATAAACACTCTCTGCCCTGAAGTGTTTGTAAGAGTAAGAGCTGCATGTGTAATACAGGAGGCAGCTTTAGGAATAAGACAAAAAGAAATTGAAGTATTCCCTCTAGAGTGACCTAACCCTTTTTTGCCCTGTGACTGCAAAGGATCACTTCTGTAAGGAACTCTGCACTCAAAACCATGTGCTCAATCTAAATATTTACATTATGAACACTATTAAAACTCTCTCTGAAGCCATTAAACATAGTATTTCCAGCAAGTGAAATAAAAGAACTGCTGTTTAGATTCTTAATTAGTTTTAACTATTTTTATCAGGCAGAATCTAATCTGGCTGCTCTCCCTAACCAATCTTTGTAACTCATGAGAGCCACACAGCTGTGGCTTTGGCTGAATATACCTTAAAATGTCAAATACACTTCCTTTCTGTTTTCTAAAAGAAAAAAGAGAGGGGAAGAGAGAAAGAAGAGGGAACCTGATGAGGATTTTGGTTTTTTGTTACCATATGTAACACTAGCACACAAATTGGCAACCATGCCCCCAAGAGGCTTACTGTTCATCTCTTTGACCTCCCTATCAATCTTTTCCGCTCCCACCCCAAAGTATTAGCAATGGTCTGAGTGCTTTCTCCTCTTTCATTTAGGCTTATTGTTGCTTTCACGGCTTTGTGCTCTGCAGTCCTGTGAACTCTGTTCTGATGAAGACACAACCACACCAATCTTTTAATCAACGTAGTTGACACTTTCTCCCATGCTGGAATAGATTGCTCCCAGTAACCAGCTGGGAAATAAGTCTCGAACCTGCTTTTGCTTTAACTTTAAAATAAATCTATAAGCTATATCTAAACTTTGGGTAAAAAAATACTCCAGTTAAAGAAGCAACTATCAACATCTGATATTTTACATATTGTTTCAGATTTCTGTTTTACAGTACCTATCAAACAGAGCCCTTTCCAATTGTACTTTGCAATACAAGGAACTGCCAAGGAAGAAAATGACAGTAAAAAATAATACTTACAGCCATAATTAGCTCAAAAGGGTGTTTATACACCCGCACGGGGGATTGGTACTTCTGCACCATTGCTGCGGTTAGTAAGCTCAACTCAAACCTGGAAAAGAAATTTTTAAAGCCATCTGTCAAATGCAGGAAGCCATTTTCAATCTTGTCTTAAAATTATCTTGTGCGTGCTCCCCCGCTAGCAATTCTACAGGAAACCCTTCACAAGTCCTTGACTTTTTCCTTTTGAAGATGCAATGGGGCCCTAAAGAGCTGCATATATTTTTCTCAGAATTGACATCATTTCTTCCAAAGGCAACACAAAATTAGCACACTTTCAGTCCAGTTTTAGCAACAGATCTTCAACACACTTTATGACTCCTCATCAGGATGGTGAGACTTCCTGTGCTGCTACCGAGAAACAAACATTGACACATCCCAGCTGAAGGCAGAAAAGCAGTGCCCAGTCCCCCAGCATGGAAAGGGGGCTGCTTGCTTACAGAGCATTCTGAATTGGGATGGTTTAACAAGAAAACAACAAAAAAAAGGGAGGTTAAAGCATTAAACAAGTGTTAAACCCCCTTGTTTCTAGAAAGAATGAAAGAAATGGATCACTACAGCACACTGATATAATGCATTCCTTTCTCATTTCCAAATCAATGAGACTTGAAACAGAAGAGATCGCTGAAGAGAAAAACTTAGAGGCACTACAAACATTCCAACATGTACTCAGAAAAAAATCACTAACAAAACGGCCCGGAGTTACTCTAAAGGCTTTGTGCCTGCTTTCCCCAGCAAAGTGACCCAAACCCTCCTGAATGCAATTACGTTTATTGAAAAACGCTGGCATCAGCACTGGCAGATGAACCCCGGGCTGCTAGCCAGGCTCGCTTCAGTGAGAAATGCATTTATTTCAGTACTTTAAGCATTACTTTTAATTCTTTTTACTGCTTCCTCACGTTATCTACAGCGTTTCTGGAGAGCGTTATCAGCTAAGGCTACGGAGTGCGGCAGATGGGTAACGGCAGCTCCCCAGCCCCGGCAAGCAGGCAACAGTAAACCCAAGAGTCACAAGAAAGTTCACCCGACATCCTCGGCAAGAGCGGAATTTACCCGTGACTCCCCCGCCTTCCGACAAATAACACCTGAATCAGCAAAAAGAGCCGCAAGCCCCTACAGAACAAGAGTTACACAACAAAGCAGCAGCTCAGCGCTTCACTCCCCGTGGGGACCAGGGCAGCGCGGCCCCCGCCCGCTGTGCGGTGTCCTCCCCCCCGGGCCCGGCCGGTGCTCCGGGAGGAGCCGGGGCCCTGCGGGCACCTGTGACAGCCGGGACAGTGCGGCCCGCCCGAGCGGTGGGAGGCCGGCGGCCGTTAGCCCTCACCACCACCCAGGGAGCGCCGCCCGCCCCTCGGGGCTCCCCGCGGGGGCCCGGTCCGACCGCGCTAACGCTGAGGGGAGCCGGCGGGAAACTTGGCAACGGCTACGGGGAAGGGGGGAGGAACATGGAAGGGGAAAGCCAGGTGCAGCACCGGCGCAGCGACCCTTACCGCCTCCCGCCGCGACGGCCGGCCGCGCTCTGGCCTCATGCCGGCGTGGGGCAGCGCCGGTTCCGGCAGGGGAGGGGAGCGGGTGCCGCCGCCGCCTGTTGTTACTAGTGACAGGGCGGGGCTTGGCCGCCGGCCCCGCAGTGCGCGTGCGCGGCCCCGCACCGCCTGCGCAGGCGCCATGGCAGTGCGGGTTGGTGTGAGGGGGTTGTTCCGCACATAGACCCTCAGCATGGCAGCGGGATCGGTGGGGTCTGTGTGGCTTCCCTTCACCCACCCGCCCTGAGCACCGCCTTGGTGCTGAGCCCTTTAGTAATCATGGAACCGTTTATGTTGGAGAAGCCCTTTAAGCTCATTCGGTTCAACCACTCCCCAGCCCTGCCAAGGCCACCCCTAACCCATGGCACTGAGGCCTCGTCTCCACGCTGTGTGAACACTTGCAGGGACGGTGCCTGCAGCCCTGCCCTGGGCAGCCTGTTCCAATGCCTGAGCACCCTCTGGGGCAGGAATTGTTCCTCAGCTCCATCTAAACCTGCCCTGGTGCAGCTTGAGGCCGGTTCCTCTTGTCCCATCCCTTGTTCCTTGGGAGCAGAGCCCAGCCCCTCCTGGCTCCATCCTCCTGTCAGGCAGTTGTAGGGAGCAATCAGGTTCCCCTTGCTTTTGGCTAATTGCCCGCAGAGGTGCTGAACCTGTCCCTGGGACTCGGAGGTGAGCAGGATGGGGCACTGGCACCCAAGGCCCACACACAGCCTGTCTCCATCCCCCTTGAGCATCTTTCTGCCTGTCGCCTGTCTCCTGCAGCTGCAGTCACGCAGCCTGGGGTGCTTCACAGTTTGGGGTGTCTGAAAGAGATGCCTTAGACCATGTCTGGCATGGTTTAACCGTGATGTACGGAAAGGAAGAAACACAATTACTGCTTTGTGCTTGCCAGTGTATCACAAACTCTGTTAAAATCAGGATGTGCAAACTAGGGGCTCATGCCCCTGTTCCCTTCAATGACTCTATTAAGGCAATTTATTTACCCAGAACATGTTTTATTACTGACTTACTCCCTCAGAAAATAAATCCTTCTACTGAAATGGAGGATCATTATCCTGTCCTTTTGGTGCAGTTCTGTCTCTAGGAAAGCTGAATTTGTTGTTGCTATTAATAAGCGATTCAGCTACAATTCTTTCTCTACCTGAACCATGTTTCTTTTAGTCAAGAGCAGGCTGTTGTCTGATCTGAAACCAGTCCTTACAAGAAGCTATTTAATGTGTTCAGGATTTGTTTCTCTGAAACTGGTTTCTGCTGTGGCACTTGGCCAGTTGCCTTCATGTAGCTGATGTTAACTAGTTATATCTAGTAACTCTGTAATTAGATTTAGTTATCTGATTGATAGTCCCTGCCATTATGCCTGTAACATCCTTTCCCTGATCTGAAAGCTGAGATATA
Source organism: Neopsephotus bourkii (assembly GCF_033783945.1). Taxonomy (NCBI): domain Eukaryota; kingdom Metazoa; phylum Chordata; class Aves; order Psittaciformes; family Psittacidae; genus Neopsephotus; species Neopsephotus bourkii. The sequence continues at coordinate 9,300,190 of NW_026902223.1, forward strand.
ATCCTACCAACATAGAAGAGCAAGGAATTTACACCCACTCAAATTCTTTGCTCATAACATCTCTCTTTAGAACCTGAGAAATGTTTTACTTCTCACTGGCTGCCACTATTCTACTGAACCAAATGGCCATATAACCAGAAAAGCTTTATTTGGACTTCTAAAGGTACTCAGTGTTTATTGATAGAGTGAAAGTCCATAATTTAACATCTAAATCAGTCATGGTATGTGTCTTGCTTGCTTTCTACAGAAACAATAATCTTAACAAGATAGACACAGAAGAGGAAAGGGATATGTTTGTATTTTTTTCTTTTTAATAGTGTTTATATTCCTCTTACCTCTTCTTTATGGCAGCTCCAGCAGTGTGTCGTTAGAAGGAATATAAATGAATAAACGGGTGGGTGAAATGTTTTAAGGAAAGCCCTGAAGCATGCTGAAGGCTGAAGGCTGTGTCCCGGAGGACACAGGCTGAAAGTGCAAACCATAGAATCATAGAATACTTAGGGTTTGAAAGGACCTTAAGATCATCCAGTTCCAACCCCCTGCCATGGGCAGGGACACCTCACACTAAACCATCTCACCCGAGGCTCTGTCCAACCTGGCCTTGAATACTGCCAGGGATGGAGCATTCACAACCTCCCTGGGCAACCCATTCCAGTGCCTCACCACCCTCACAGTAAAGAACTTCTTCCTTATATCCAATCTAAACTTCCCCTGTTTCAGCTTGAACCCATCACCCCTTGTCCTATCACTACAGTCCCTAATGAAGAGTCCCTCCCCAGCATCCCTATAGGCCCCCTTCAGATACTGGAAGGCTGCTATGAGGTCTCCACGCAGCTTCTCTTCTCCAGGCTGAACAGCCCCAACTTTCTCAGCCTGTCTTCATACTCTCCAAACATTACGAAGGGAAGGGAAGCTGAGCTTTAGGAAGGTTATGCAAGGTTGCTCATTCCCCACTATCTGAGCACTTTTCCTGGATTGCATTCCTTCACGTTATGAACTTTGGTTACACAACTCAAAGCCCCGTCATCTATCTTCTTTCAGGCAATATTGCCATGGAAATTAATGAGAAGTATTGGTAGTAAGTCCTTTATTATTTATAATAACTAACTTAAAGCGCAGTTGCCTGAGGGCTGATGTATACAAGCAGAGATTGAAAATGCCTCACGGCCTTGCTGTAATTGACTGCAAGCCCCTGGAATTTCAGCAGGCAGGGACTTGCTCTGGTTTCATTTGCTTGCATCCCAGAGAGTGAATAACATGCTGTGGTCCTGGCTTCTTACTGTCCTGCAGGTCTGATCTTCGCAGCTTTTGCCCTAGAGGAGATTGTTAGGAGTTCTCAACAAGAGGGAGCATGCATTCATTCAAGGTCTTGCTGCCAAGCTGTAGGTTTATTAAAAGTATGTGAAAGAGGGATGAGATTCTGAGTCCAGACGTACTGATGTTCTTCAAGAGCTGTTCCCTAATAAATCAGTGCCATCCGAGTCGCTGGAATTTTTTATGCACCACTGGCTACACTGGAATAACTGCCCTCTTCCTAAATCTTTAAAATCATGAAAAAGGACCCAAATGATAACATTTCCAGCTAAAATAAGCATGATGACTGACAAACAGCTAATGGGATGGAGATACGCCCTGGGGACATGCAATTCCCCAGTGTTCCTATTAAACGCATTGCAGATGCGTAACTAGGTGTCACAATTGTTTCATTCCCTTGTCAGTCTGGAGAGCATCTGGTGGTGCTGGAATGTGGGGTGGTGTGAATTCCTTCACCCCTTTACTCTTAAAACTACAGTAACTGTAACACCCAAGCTCAGGCCTCCAGATGCACAATGAATGTGCTCATCTGGAACAGCTGTATGTATTTTTGTAAGCGCTACATAGCCCATACTGGGGAAATGGTACAGAGGAGGAGAAGTTTCTCCAGGTATCTCTGGAGATCATGAAGCCCTTTGGCAGGGAAGATACTAATAATCCCAATATGTAGATATAAATATTAAGGCTCACAAAATACTTTAGGAAAAGTCAGTAAGAGGAAGCAGACCAGAGCACTTTCTGAGTGATCGCTATCTGCAACACTGCTGCCTTTTAGCTTTATGGTAGTTTTCCACCATTGAGAAGATTGGGAACAAGGTAAAATATGTCCAGACCAGCCTGTGTTCAGAGAGGTGATGTTAAAGTGTAAAAGCTAGAAGGCATTAAACTCTTGTGCTGAGAGCTTTATTCAGGATTAAACTGGCCTTAGTTCACTTTAGCTTAATGCAGTACAAGTGAAGGTGTATTAACTTCATACCACTGTTTGATTTATCTGAACTTTCCCTTGTGCCACGGTGTAGAAAAGGCTTAAATGACCTTGTAGACTGAAGCCCTTCATGTTTTGATGCCATACACAGTCAGAAACCTGCTTTTTTCCCCTTTTTCCTAAGTGACTGATAGGAAAATAGAGTTGCAGGCTGGGAGCCAGCCAGAGACACCAGCTGCCAGTGCTTGGACTCCAGCAGCTTACATCAGAGCACAGGCATCACTGACATAGTAAAGGATACATAAATGAACATTAGCAAATAGGACTAAGTCCTGATTCATAAAATAACGTGAATTGGGATGAGCACGCGGAAAGCATCCCAGCCCTTATTCACATCCTCTCCTTGTACAGCCCGCACCCGTATGCGGCTTCCTACATGGAATTCAGTGTCGCTGCTCAGAAGCAGTGACAGTGCTAAAGCAAAAGTGAGCAGGTGGTGCAGGGGGACTGCTGGGACAGAAAGAATTCATGCCTGAGGAGCTAGTGGAGTGCATAGTCTGGATGGAGCACCAAATCCAGCACTCATTCCTGTGCTGGATATCTGTAACACCCAAATGGTTGATAGCACAGTCTTCTTGGAGAGCATGAAGAGGGGGAGATCCCCTTTGGGGCTGCCACGGGATTGGGGTAGTTTTATACCTTAGACATCAGGAGGTGGCATGGAAGAGGAGGGGGAGGAAGGAAGGAATGATGAAGGGAACTCACCCCCACAACCCTTTTTCCATTATAAAGGGAAAAAAGCTTTGATGATATCTTACTTGCTGGGGTCTGTTTCTGGTGTCATGAAGGTGTCATGCTCATAATACAGGGAGCTGGAGTTGCAAGCAAGCAAGGGTTTACTGGGCAGTTGGGAATGCCCAACTTCTCTAATTGCCTTTGGTGACTGCGTGGATCTGCCTGGTACCTGCCTCACTGTGAGCAGCCTGTTACCGATCATCTCTGGGTGATCTGAAGGACTGCCTGGATCTGATCAGTTCATTAATAACACTTTTCAGTCCTTAGAGAAAGAGCCATTTCAGCCACGAGGCACAGCAAATGCAACATGGAGTTAAGTTTCCTATAAAAATAAAAACAAAGCCTGTTTATTATCCCTCTTTTTAATAAGTCTGACAGTACAAATACTCTCATCTACTTCAGCAAGTGTTGAATCAAAGTTGGGTCACTCACCATGTGTAGACTTTGTCCTATTTGCCTGTAAAATGAAGATACTAGGTTTTTTTTTTATACCAGAGGAGTAATAAGAAACAATTACTTATTATTAAAAGTATTCCATAAATCCAGCTCCTTTTAAAGAACACGCTGACTCCACCAGAACTGGGTCTGCACCCTGTGGGCAAACACTGCACCCTTTCACTGGAGCTCCATCAGGACAAGCATCCTTTGTGGCTGCTGCTTCTCTCCCAGCATAACAGTGGGTCTATCTGTTGAGAGGAGAATGAGGCAGATCATTACAAGGCACTTGCACACCAAAATATCCACCAGGATAGCTATTTCAGGGTTTATTTTTTACATCGCAGTGTCTGTGGATCAGGCCTGTGCTGGCAGCTTTCATCCAAGGATCTCTTAGAAAACCCTTGGGAACCGTAAGTCTCATGATGCTATTTGCAGGCCTAGAAATGCTGCTTATCTTCTCTGATCAGCACAATTCCTTGCATGAGTTCCTGCCCGGTATCCAAGGCAATCTCATTATTTGCTGTACATGCTCAAATCTGCTTGCTAATTTCTTCTTCCTTGTCATGGGGGAGGAACCTTCCTGTGCTCCACAGGCACGCCTGTACTGGGGAGATTAAAGAAAGCAAGCAAGGCGCATGAAGAATGTCACCCACTTGCAGCGGTGGCAGCCTGAATGAGGAGCACAGCTTAGAGACAGATGTTCCTTCCAATTGAATTGTCTGCATTGCTGATTGTGGAGAGTTCAATGCGCTTGAAGAGCGTGAGATGGGGAATGTTGCGAAGCAGAAGGCTGGCTGCATCCAGGAGCTGGCACGCTGCAAGCAGCCGCTCTGCGCATCCGGCCATGGCTGCAGCATTAATCTGCCTTGGCCTCCAGCACCGCTGGCTGACTCTATCCTGGAATTAATTTGGCTAATGTACCACACGATAGAAAGCCACGTTTGCAATCTCTTTGCTAGGCAAGATTGGACAGAGATTGATAGCACTGTCTACCCCTGGATAAGTGAGCTGGTAGCAGAGCTCCATGGAAGGGATACCCACTGAGAGTGCGGCTCCAGCTCTGCAGGGGTGAGAGATGATACATTTAACACCTTCTGGCTTTTGTAGCTGTCAGCATGGGGCAGGGGGAGCCTGAGCAGAGAAGGAATCGATGGGGCAGGAGGAGCCAGAGCAGAGAAGGAAGAGAAGGAATCAATGGGGCAGGGGGAGCCTGAGCAGAGAAGGAAGAGAAGGAATCAATGGGGCAGGGGGAGCCAGAGCAGAGAAGGAAGAGGAGGAGTTGCCTTTTGAGTCAAGCACTGGCTCTGCAACCGCTGTGCAAATGGGATGTGTAGAAGGTTTTTGTCTGAGGGCAACTTCCAAATAGCAGGCTCAAAATAACTTGGTTTAATGAAGGGGATGATCTCCAGCACAGGAAGCCTATTTGCAGTCGTGGTTTCAGGCTGGTAGCTACAGACTAATGTGTGACCACTAAGTATTCCAAATTAGCTAACAAACAGATGTTCTGTTTGATTTGCTTTTGGTCGTAACCAGTCTCAGTCTGAATTAAACAAGAGCCCAATGATGAGTAGAACTGCTCTGACCCAGTACAGCTCCCTGGATGGAGACTGGAAACAAGGGCAATGCTTCATTAGTGCCCCATCCCCAAACCCCATATGCACCTGGGCCTTTGCAGCCGCTCTTCTTTGGGGAGTAAGAAAGGAGAGGTTGGAAGCACCCAGGAGGTAGCAAGAGGTCATGTGGATACGGTAGTGATGGGAGTCAAGGCAGCACCAACTAAGCAGAGGCAAGGCCCCCAGTGAGAAACAGAGGACAGATATGCCCAGCAAGTTCCCCCAAAGGTAATGTGCAGCTTGGGAAGCAGAAGAGAGTCTGGGACAGGCAGGATAACATGGGAGGGAGGTCACTGTGCATCCACATCATACCTCAATCAGCAGGAAAGGATTTTTTACCCCTTTACCACCACTCTGTGAGACATAAGCTCCACAATGGGTGAGCAGCTGCCTTTCCTGCCCCAACACTGCTATGGCCATGTCTAGCACTGGCACGTTTGGAAACACACAGAGAATGAGAGGTGGAAAAACCCCATTAGTTCATGGTTGTAAGTCACATCAACACAGCGCTGCTCAAACTGCCCCAGAAGGAGGTTTTACATGTAGGCAAGCTAACTGCTGAAAATAACCCTGAACCCAGCCTGGCTGCCACGCTGTGCCATGGGAACAATGTTGTTCCTATGATCAGATTCAGCAGGACACAAGCAGCCTACGGGTCTTTTTACATTTGGCTTGAAAAGGCTAAAAATAGCACCCCAAACCGTATTCCTTTTCTGTATGGCCATCCCCTCTGCCTGTTCCTATTCACTGGCACTTTTACATGCAAGGCAGGATTTGGGATCGGAGGCCTGGCAATTAGACTCCAACCTGGCAGCTGCAAGTGGAACAGCTGGAGGTGTTATTTTTATGGGATATTAATTGACTCCATGAAAAACCCTGAGCCCAGGAAACAGAGAGCACCAGGGAGCCGCAGTGCACAGCCACATGACAGGGGCTTAGCGACAGAAAGAGATAAAATAAAGGAGAGAGCCCGGTCTCCTAAAGCCGATTAGTTATAGCAATTTCTCCAAAGCTAAATATAGGAAATAAAAAGAATCCTCCCCCATCTTCATCTCCGTTGGCGGAGATGAGAAAGCACAAGGAAGGAGATAGAAAGAAATTTCATTTTTCACTTAACCCCCTCGTGGGTTGCAGAGAGAAACTGCTGCTGTAGTGATGCTCCCAGCACTTAAACCCAGATCCCCCTGGCAGCAAACCCTGTCCTGGCACTAACAAGAGCAGCTGTGGTTGCTCCAGCCACAAAGCCTCTGGACAGTATCACTGTGCTGGGCAAGCTCCCAGTGCCAGCCCAGTGCCTGGGCCAGAGCAGTCCCCAGCACCTCTCTGCTAGGCACAGAGGGGTGAGCTGGCAGAGGGCAGAGCCCCCCTTTCCCAGACACTACCTCTCTTCTAAGGGGCTGAACCACGCACACTGCCCCTAAACAAAGCAGGAGAGATCCAGAACTCCTGCCTCCAGTTCTCCTTCCTCCCTTCAGCTAGAGACAGACAAGGCTTGGGGACAGACAAAGCCACCAGTGGCCAGAGTAAGGAAAAGCTCAGGGTGCTGGTGGCAGGAGGAAATGGACCCAGACCATTGCCTCAGCCAAACCTCCTGCCCATCTCCTTAGACCTCAGGCGAATAAATCACAGGCAGCTCCAGCAGAGATGCTGAGAAGCTGGGAAAGCAGCAGAGCGTTTCAGATTTATGGGGAATTAATTTAGCCCCTGTCTGGATGCTGACAGCCCATAGTGCTGGCCCAGGGGTGGCCTCTGTTCAGGCCCTAAGCTTAACTTCTGGAAATAAATCAACAGCTTCCAGCAGAAGGGAAGCACAGCCTGTATCACTGCATCTGGGTATCGCCTGTGCTGGCAGCCATAGCGCAGGAAGAGGCAGCTGGAAAAGGCTGCTGCTGCTTTGAATCAGCCTCACCAGTATCTTGCCAAAACTCAGCCCAAGAAGCCCCTTCCATGGCAGTCCTTGTCAGCAGATAGGACAGCTGTGTTCCACAGCCTCCAGCATGGGGATTTCTTCCAAAACATGGGTTTTCCTGCTGTTACATGGCCTGTTCCCAGGAAGGTCCTCACAGGAGCATCGCCTTCATGCTGTTACATGGCCTGTTCCCAGGAAGGTCCCCACAGGAGCATCGCCTTCATGCAGAGAAAAAGGTGCCAGGGGAACAGGGAAAGCCCCAGAAGAGGATTCCCATGGGAAAGGCAGGGCTGGGCACCCAGGTACAGGGACACATCATCTTTCCCATCACCCATTAATTCAGCCACACCAGGCAGTTGTTCCATGTCTAATGACCGTAACTGCAGGTTTGCATAGGTCCCATGTCAGCTGCAGGGTCCTCCTATGATACCTTTAACCAGGGCAGGGGGCCTGCAAACATGCTGCCATGGGGAGGAATTCAGCATCCGCTGCGTGACCCTGCTCACTCTTGGGGAGATGCATGTTGCTCGTGCATCCACAGGTCTGGCAGCACCACATCTCCCCAGGCTTTTTTCCCTAGTAAGCCTCAGTATATGCCATCTGTGCTACCATCACACCTCTCCATAAGGTCCAAAGTTATGGATAGACAATGCTTTGGGGACAGAAGGGAAGGAAGCTTCTTCGAGAGGGTATCAGAACCATGGGTGACCTTGGTGGAGAACAGAGAGCTGCAGGCAGCCCCCGGCCTTGCGGAAGTCTTTGGCCTCCACAGAGTGACAATTTCCTTCCCAGCTGCTCTATCCCACACAGCCGGTGGGACGACTCTGTGCAGCTCATGATGCGACGTGATTAGCAAACAGATGATGCATTTGCACCAGGAAGAGGGGAAAAAAGAGAGGAAAAGAAGCGCAAAGCAAGAAAACAAGCCATGTTGGGGGATAGAAGCAAGCAGCAGTGAGCTCTTTAAAAACCTGCTGAGGAAAGCACTTGCACAGCACATGGTTTGGGCAGATCAATGAAGCTGCAAAGTGGCCTGCTCCTGGCAGGCACACAAATCCACTTTCTAATGAAATTTACAGCAAGCAGAATCTAGGTCACTACTTGGAAGCATTCAGTTTATTCCAGGCAGCTTTTTAAATATTGAAGAAATAGCTGTCAAATGAAGCCTGCTCACCCCTGGCTGCAAGGTCCAGCTTGGAGCCATGGCAGCTTTCTTAGCTACAGCTTAAAGAAATGCCTGTTTTTAAGCTTTCTTTGATTGCCCCCTCGCTTCATCATCACAGCACAGTGATTGAAATCAACTCCTGCCATGGGGGGAATGGAGAGCCCAAGTGATGCTCAGGCTGAACCCAGCCCAGCCTCATCCCTTCACATGGCTGGGGCAGTGAGGCAGGAAACACAGGACTGTCTGCTGCAGAAGGAAAACCAATATTACAGCAAGACCTAAAACCAGCTCTCAGGGGAGCAGCTAGTGGCAGCCTCTTAGCAGAGGCAAGCCTTCAGCAAAGGCTCAGTGCTGCTGAGTGGGAGGATCTGCGCTGGACCAATGGTCATGAGCACTATTCCCAGAGGTCATGCTTTAAGAGAGCTGCTGAAGCCTCTTGAACAGTTGGAGAGGGAGGAAAGGTGGGGAGCAGGCAGCTCTCCAGCTGTTTACCTTGCAGAAGTGGCCCCAGCCCCACACTCAGTTCCTGTACAAAGCAGAGCAGGAACACAGACATTTCCTCTTCCGACAATGCAAAGTCCAACGCTTTGCAGAACATGCTGACGGCGTTAACCAATCCCTGTCCCAGCTCAAGGTCCAGCCTGCCAGGCACAGACCTCAAAGCATTTCCAGCCCAAGGACTGTGTGGGAGCAAAGGAGGGGAGGCAAGGAGGTGGTCTCAAAGCACAAGCTTTGTGTGGCTGCACAGCACTGGGTCCTGGCTGGCTGCCCCATGGCAGGGGGTTTGGAACTGAATGATCTTAAGGTCCTTTCCAACCCTAACTATTCTATGATTCTTGAGGACTGACCTGGAGGAGAAACAACGTGGCCTCACATCTACAGGGGCTGAGGCCTCAGTGAGAAGCCACCTCCACAGCAAGGCTCCTGCTGGGATGTGCTGGGGAGGTCAAAGCAATTTTCCCCTTTGCTCACAGACTCGTCCTGCCTTGGCATCTCCCCTGCCCACACGGGACTGGTTCCCCTTCTGTGAAGTCTGGCTTTCCCCTCCCAGCCCAGCCCCAGCACTCAGGCTTTGTCCTGTCTGCGCTGAGGTAAAACACGGGTGCATATGCAAACACCTCCTCCTCCTTCCTCGTTTTTCACTTGCACACACAAACATCCATTTCATGCTCAGCTGATGGAGGATTTGCTTGGCTGGATTACAACCCTTGCTGCTGCTCCACTGCTGGCTTTGCACCAGGATCTGGCACTGGAGATGACAGTTTGTCTCTAACTTACCTTCCATCATCCCTCCTGGGCTTGGCTGAGCACAGGATGCTTGTGCTGGGCACCAGTGTAGAACCACCCGCTACAGCTCGGCTGTGACCCTGGCTCTGCTCAGCCCTCGGACTGCGAGCAGTGTGTGTGTATGGGTGTGTTTGCCCTTGAGTTAACACACGTGGTGCCCATTCAGCCAGGTCACAGTCTGCAACACCACCGCTGGATGGAGAACCATGCAGGAGGGCTCAGAGCACTGGGATTTGAGTCCATCCCATAGCCAGGAGAACAGCACTTTCATGCATCCTCTGATCACAGACACCCGCAAGGTTTCATGCTCCGCACCCCTCTCTGCTGCAGGAGCCACCAGGTCTTTTCTCCCTCAGTCCCAAGGGGCTGCCCTCTTGCTTAGGGAACAGGGCACATCCTTTAAATCAAGAATATGGTGCACAGAGCAGTTAAAACCAAACAAGGCAGGGGAGAGCACAAAACAGATCCCTGCACAACCAAGGGAGCTCCACAGAGCTGCAGGATTTACTTCCACGTCTCTTTTATGACCTCTTGGCCAGTCCCAAGTTTTCTATTCCCCAGGCAATTCCAATGCCAAAAACCTCAAATCAGGTCAGATTCAGAGTTTTTGGGGTTGGGTTTTTGGTTGCCTTTTTTTTTTTTTTTTTCAGAAACTTTAAAGGAAGAAGCTGGAATTCTAGAGCACTGAGTTCAGAATCAAGAACTGTAGGAAGGAACACTCACAGCATCATCATGCCCCAACCTTCCTGTACGCAGGCAGCATCTTCCAGCCTGGGGACTCATAGGAGGTGGCCAGACTGGAGCTCTGTGACCAGGATTCATTTCCTAGGAGAACCCTCATCCCGTCAATAAAAACATCCCTCCTCCCCTTAAACCCTGCCTGGAAGAGAGAATAATTGATCAGCCTGGAGGATGAGTTGGATGTGGAAAATGAGGGGAGGAGGCTGGTTCTGACTTGCCCTCCATGCCTTCTGCTGGCTGCTGGGGAGGAAATGTCTCACCCCTAATTCAAGCTGGGCCTCTGGATCTGAAGACATTTCCATGACAGCATTTGGATGGCACAGACGACCTGCAGTGCCTGCTCCAGCCAAGCAAAAGCCATCAGCCCTGCACTCAGTTTTGCCCAGAGAAGCCCAACAGCCCACACCAGCTTCTGTTAAACTGATTTTCCTCCTTTTCCACTTAGCAGATCCTGATTAGTCTGAAAAGATGATGAATGTGGCTGCCCTGGCCCAGCAGGTTATACAGACTTTATCAAGCACAAACCTTATCAGGCTGTGCTGGCGGGTGGCAGAGCTGTGTGTGGCACTATCCATTAACACTGGTGTCTGCAAGCACAGCAGAGAGGGCACTTGCTGCTTTACTGCACCTGCAACCAGGGCTCCCCAGTGGAAAGGCTTTTTCTTGAATTTTCCTTTTATTCTGTTATGGAAGAAATGAAGTTATTACAGAGAATTAGCAGCCTGGCCCAGGAGTCCGGACCTGAAGCTTCACTTCTCTTGAAAGACACTAGACAAACAGGCTGGAAAGCCAAGTCATTCCCCATGGATGCTACCATGCCACAGCTGACTCTCACATACGGCAATGGTATCACAACCCTGCCATGGGCTGGAAGACTTCCCTGCCAGGAGAAGGAATCAGCTGCATGTCAGAAAGAACAGTATTTCCCAAACCCCAAGTGCCCTGATCCTGCATTCAGTGCACATAAACCCATTCCTGTGATGAAGCTGCATTGCTGCTGCCCTGGGGAGTGACTCTGGCAGAGCTCAGGCTGATCTCACCTTCAGCACCGAGACCTCCAGACCCTCGAGTCCAGCAGGGTTTTCCCTTGCAGAAAGAGCTACTGAGAAGTCAATAAAAAGTCCACTTATGTGGCTCGAAGCAGATGGTTGCCGGCAGTGTCTGTGCTCAGTGCCCTGGGTTTCTGTTGCAGGATGGATCCCAATCTCCCCACAGAAACACAATAGGCAGAACGTTTCCCCAAAAGCCACGGCTGTGCCGAGCATGAGCTCACCAGTCAGCAATGGAGGAACTGAGAAAGCTGTGCACGGGCAGCAGGCTAGGACAAGCAGAGCCTGGAGCTCCCCGACCCACAGAGCTGATGCTGCCAAAAGGCAGAGGTCCGGCTCACCCAGCACCAAGTGGGACCTTCAGTGGTCCTTAATCTGTAGCTCCTTAATCCAGCAACAATCCATTGCTTTTATGCTTTATGGTGAGTGAGCTGCATCAGCTCCCTGTGAGATCAGCCAGCCTGAGCTGGGCATGGGAAGTGCTGCAGCTCCCTTCCCCTGGAGCAGCTCCTGTTCCCATATCCTGGAGCAGCCAGAGGAACAGTGTTAGGGCACAGGGTGAAATGAGCAGAGAAATCCCATGTGCTGGGAACCAGGGACACAAGAGCACAAGGGAAGAGCAGATGGGAGCTGAGCTGCCTGGGGCTGGAAGAACAGGACTGGTGCTGCAGCAGTGTGGTCCACCCAGCCATGCAAAGGATTAGAGCTGCTCCCATCCATTTGGAGGCTGGCAGAGCTGGAGAGACCCTGTGGCCACATGGGGCTCTGGTGTGGGGAGGGAAGGCACTGTGCTGCTCCAGGGCAGGGTCCCACAGCTCTTAAAGGGCCACCAAAGCTGTGACCTGCCAAAGAGCAACCTTCCCTCAGCAAGCAAAGCCTTGCTCCAACAAAGCAGGCTTCCTCTCGGCCCACAGGGAGCGGGTCCAAGCAGTTAACTCCTTGCTCTGGGGACTGGTGTGCTCCTGAGACGAGCTGTTCTTACCACGCAGGAAGGAACAGCTCCAGCATAAACAAGTTCATGGCTTGACCTTATCACAGGGCACAGGGAGCAAGTGGTGGACAAGGCTCCTCCAAACAATTGCTCATGCTTGGAGAGGTTGTTTGTAACACCTCGGAGCTACAGTGGTGGCCAAAGCACTTGGAGCACAACCTCCTCCGCAGCTGGGGAGGAAAATAAACGGCGTGTGCTTGGAGAGCTGGGGCAATGCACTGGTTCAGGGCCAGACCGTGTCTGGGTGCAGCTTACACATGGACACCCACCGGCACCCTCAGCACCTCTCCTTGGTCCCTCTGCAGCACATGCAGGGCTCGCAGCTGCTCTCACATTGCCCAGTACCAATCTGCTGGGGATGTGAGACCTGGCACTGACAGAAAAGACAAGCTGTTTGCCATTGCCCACCTTGACACAGGCAAGAGACAGGAGTGACAGAACAGGGGACAAGCACCTTGTTGACCACAGGGTTTAAAACCATTTCCCTTCTGGGAGAGTCTGAAGCTAACCACAGTGGGGATCAATTCTGCCCAGTTAGTGAGCAAACCTAGTAAAACAGCACAGGCTCCAAAGCATGCATTCAATACCAACACTGCCTGGGGTGTTTACCTCCTCTGGCTTGGCTTGAAATTCCCTGTTGCTACTTAAGAGGCTCACAGCAGCTTCCTGTTGTAGGAAAACCAAATGGGCAACTGAGAAGCAAACTTGGGCACACAGATCTTGCCAAGACTGCAAGAGGCTCTGGAATAAGCAAGAGGGGACAGGGGATGCATCATGCTGTTCCAGACAGGCACAAGCCACTTTCACAATGCAATCTGGGTCACTCCAGCTGATAAACAAGTAAGAACCTTAAGCATGATTTGCAAGTTACACAGCCCCAAATATCCAGCTGACCCACTTGTAGGTGCGTTGTGCTTTCCTCAAATGAAGGTTCTTTACAATCTCTAATCCACTTTGCATGTGGGTTAAGCAGAAACCTCAGCACATCAAGCTGCTGGAGGCTGGGTCCTGCCTGTACCTGTCAGCCTGAGGGGGCTTTCACTGTAACAGTGCTTCTAGTACAAGTAATGACTTCAGCTATGGACTGTTTTCACAGCAAGGATGGGCTGGGGACCACTATGGCAATCATGTGCATATGACGGTATCCAGACCCAGTATCCCCCAGGAGAAGCTGGGGAAAAGCTCATTTTTCTTAAAGGCAGAGACCTCTTTGCTGACCCATTCTGAACTAAAGCCTCCTGAGATAACCTGCAGAAGCCACAAGGTCAAAAAGATGTAGGATTTCCTTGGAAACAAAGGCACTAAAGGCATCGCAGGAGCGCCCTTCCCACTGGAACCCCCTCACCTTCAGCCACACGAGCACCACCCCACCTTCAGCTGCCTCCCCATCACTCTCCAGCCAGTCTCCACCCCAACACCCCCCAGTAACAGACACCATCCTTCAGGCAAGAACTGCTACCCTCTTGGATGTAAAGACCAAGCTTCAGACTGTCAACAGACCCCACCTGCTACCAGCAGCCCAAGGAGCCTATGCTCCTCCACACCTCAAGCTGCAGCAATCCTGTACTCACAAAGTTGCCTGTCTCTCCTTTGGGTTCCACTTCTCAAGCACTGTGAGTGCTGAAGCAAAGCCAGCATCGCTGGGCTTTATCCTGCTCACGAATTCAATCTTAATGGGACACTCAAGCAAAATTTAGCAAGGAAGAAGTCATGTACTTGGCCAAGGAGCCAGCATGGGCTGAGCAGCTTCTGCTGCAGTTCTAAGAGGGCTAAGCACAGGGAGCAAGCACCATGAGTTCACCACATTTCACACCACACTGGCCTCAGGCTCAGGCTAAGAGAGCTGTAAATGGAGTGGAAACTCCCTCTACCTGAGAAGGGGCTTTCTATAGTGCAAGTAAGAAACTACTGCTTACTGTTAGCAAAGGTACATTTTACTATGCAGGTAGAAGGAAAGGAAACTTTACATGTGCAAGTGAACCCTCCAAGCAACCTCTTCCAGGTATCCTGATGGAAGTGGGTACTAACTATATCAAACCTGCAGCAGAGCTGCCTCCCTGGACACACACACACAGAGCAATTCCTGGCTGTACGCAGGGCAAGCTGATGGTTGTGTAATGCACAAGTTGGGCTGCTGCCAAGGCACAGAGCAGGATCTTCAGCAGGAACCTAATCCCACCACAGCCTCACTCCCTGCACATCCGATTAGTCTCCCATTTTCCCGTTTCAGTGAAAGCAAACCATTCCATGGAGCTCCACACCCTCTAGTGGGCATTAGGGCTTGGTACACTGAGGAGATGCTCTCGAACCCAGCACTGCTGAACTCAAGAGTAAATTGCCCCTCCGGATCCCCAGAGCACATCCAGCCAGCACTGCACACCCTCAGCGTGTCTGCCCCAGGCACAAATCACAAGTGTCAGTGCAGTAGCTTTACACACCCACTTGCCTGGATTCCCACTTGCAGCACGCTGAAAACGTTTCTGCTTTGTTCACACACAATAGCAAGTATTAAATCTCAGTAAGTCAACTTTGAGAACTGGATTTTATTCATGCTTACCCTCTAGCTAAGCACAATAACTTTCTATTACCTAAAAAGACCACACAGCTGTAAGCAGACTGCAAGAGCAGCACTCTCACCATCGTGCAGAATGGATCTTCTGGTCCAGCCACCTGAAAAGAAACAACCAGGGTGTCCATACACAGCAAATACACTGCAGGGAAACTGGGCATGGATACCAGAGGTGCTCAGTGTGGATGCAAGGGAGTCAGATCACATCAGGCTGTCACAAATAGCTCATAGCAGGGTCCTCCTGCAAGTGGTCACATGTTAACGGAAATGAGAAAGTGTGTTAGTTTGAAAATTAGTTGACAGGAAAATCCTCAAATAACTTTGTTTTAAAAACTAAGACTCTTCAAGCTTGTTCCCTCCTTTATCAGAAACCCAAAACATTTTAAATATAATAACATTCAAAAATTTTCCATTTAAAGAATAAATACAGCTCATTTTCTAGGTGGAACTATGATCAGGATACTTGCAATCACAGTTGTCCCTGCTCATGATATGGGGATTGGAACAAGATGAGCTTTTAAGGCCCCTTCCAACCTATAACACTGTGATTCTATCTAGGGCTCCACATGCTTTGTTCTGACAGCCCCTGTGGCTGAACGTACCAATTTGTAATCTAGGGAAGAGCAAAACCAGTGTAAGGGAAACACTTGTTCAAATAATAAACGGAACAAAGGATGCAGCAGCACACAGGTGAAGTGTGTTCAGCTGCAGCCTGAGACTGCCAGGCAGCTCTGCCCAGGTCAGCTCAACATCAAGAGGCAAAGCAGAAAAGGAGAACTGGTTGCAAATTCAAGGCTTGTGTCTGCATCTGGTGAACAAAGCACAGCTTCACTTGGTACAGGAGATGTTACCACTCAGGGTGTGAAGTACGAATCCAGCTAAAGCTGGAGATCACTGCCCTACAGACCTATCTTCTCTGGATTGACACCAACTGAAACAGCATCATCCCACCCCCAGCTTTCCCTAAAATCCTTCCTGATAGCATTTCTACCATGAAAACTTCCACCAGTGCCAACCACCACCTCTGGCACCATCCACTTTCCAGCTAGGGGGAAGCTACTCTGAAGCCTGTGGTGTCACAGTAAGATGTGACAGACCACACCAGGCATGGAACATGACTGCATTTCTCCAGGAATGGCTGTGACCATAGCCCAGAGCTTATACTGGTTCATGCTGACAGGAGATTAGCTGTGTGGCCAGCAGAAAGCCTGTGGGCACAGCATTCACCTCCTGGACTGGTCTGAGCACGAGAGGTGGCAAAATGAGCTTGTACTGCATCAGAGTGTTGTGTGACAGCAATGCAGCACTCAGGTCTTGCACCAGAAGGCCCAAAGCAAGAGACACTGCTTCATTTCTAGTGAGGAGGCACAGTATGAACAGTGTTCCTTCAAAGTCAGACCTCATGATGTTGTGGTTACCCTCACACCATCAACAGGGTGAGACATCAGGTGGAAAATATTCACCACCTGATGAACAAGAGGAGTGACACAAAGAATTAACACTGAGCTCCTTAAACCATCAGGATCCCAAATTAACACCCCATTAAACTTACAAGGGAGTTTAATTTCACACATCTGGTTAAAACAGCATGAAACTGGACAGTAATCGGATATTAAAGCTCCCAAGACAGACACATCGATCACATTCTTCTGGCTCAGGTGCTGCTGGTGTGCAGTGATTCTCCCTGGTTTTAAGATCCCATTGGAAACACAACATCTGGCAGCTTCTGCACAGATGCTGTGCACGCTGTGGTCTGTACAGCACAGCAGAGCTCTGCCACCAAACAAAGCCACTAAGGTGGGGAGAGAAAGGAGGCACAAAAGTTGGTTTCCCTTTCCCAAAAGTACACAGCCCTTCCTCTCCCTCCCAGCCTTTCCCTAACTTCATTAACGCTGGGTTATTTAGCTGTCTCTCCTCAGGTTGTTCTTGCTGCTTTTATTGAGCTAACTGCTCACAGATGGGTCAAGGTGAGCAAAAGAAAAGCTTTGCTGGGACTGGGAGCAGGGAGGGTCTCCCACTGAAGTATTAATTCATTTTATCTCAAACCGCACCAAGAGAGCTCTGAGATCACTGACACATCAGCTGCAGCCACACACAAGTCTGATGGCAAAGCTGGGTTAAGAAGCACCTTCCTCCTCCCACTGTCTGTCAGCTCCTCAGTTGTACAGAAGCAATCATCTGGGGTGACCTCACTGTGAGCCAAATCACCCAAACACCACCAACAAGCAGGAAAAATGCTTTTGGGGATTGGGTTTTTGTTCGGCAAAGCATTTTTGCCAGGAGCCAGGGTCACAGCACACGTCTCCCCCACTCCCCTTCCTATGTGCTTCTGAGCTGTGAGCCCTGCTCTACAAGAGAAACCAAACAGTAAAGAAAACCACAGATGCACAAAAGAGCAGAATACAACTTCCAACAACGCCATACAATTTGCTTGAGTAAAGAAACCACAGTAACAGTCCCTACATTGCAGGGGGGGACACACAAAGTTTTGGAACTAAAATAACACCTAATGATAAATCAGGTGGAAAACGTATGAGCAAAATGCCTAAGTTCTGCTTTTCACACCTGTGAAACTCGCCTGGGAAGGAAGCACAGTATCAGTTTCATTGTTCTAGGTGATTTTCAAGAGAAGATTTAGTATGCATGAAACCACCTGACTGTTAAGGGATCTGTTGTTTGCAGTATCATACATGACCATCAAAACACTGCATGGATGCTCACACCTGTTACTGCACAGGAGGGACCCCGCAGGGAGCCTGCCTGGGAGCTGATCTCGGGCACAGGGCTGGGCTGGCTGGTATGAGGAGGGCCCTGCTGGCCCCACTGCCCAGCAGCCCTCCCCCAGCCCTGGCGCACCCCTCCTTTCTCCCCTCCCCACCACCACCCCGGGGTTCTCCCTCACCTCAGGGATGGAAGCACTCGGAGCTCTGGGATCTCGGAGGCTGAGGAAATCCTGCGGAGAATCACACATAGAACAGCGCCGGTTTGAGCCCCCATGAGACACACTGCCCCCCTTCCCTGCATCCCCCCTCCAGCCCTGCACCTCCATACGGGCTCAGCACCTCCCGTAGGGGGACCACAACCCGGCCTGTGCCCTTCCCCAGCCTCCCAGCTCTCCTTTCCCCCCCTGCCCCCCAACTGCGACTCCAGCACCGCACCTCAGGGCCTCCCCCCCAGCCCTCCCCACACCCCCGATTCCCCCCACGTCCCCCAGCCCCCGCTGCGCCCCATACATCCCGGCCCAAGGCCCGTCTCCGCCGCCACCGCCCGCCATGAGGCCGCTCGCAACCGGAAACAGAAAGGCCGGAACTCCACCGAGCCACAGAGCAACCCAGAGCGCCTCACAACCACTTCCGGCCTCCCCCGGTTCTCCCGACACTGCCTTAAAGGGCCAGCGGCGTCAGGAGCCATCTCTATGGCAACGGCAGGGCCCGAGCCGCCCCGGGGTTTCACTGCGGGTCAGATGGGGGCCGTGCACCCCGCCGGCTCCCGCAGCGCTGCCCAGGCCGCGCCGGGTCCGCACAGCGGGGAGCGGGGTGAGGGCCCAGAGCCGGGGAGTGGGGCACAGGAGGCCCCTGAGCTCGGGGAGCACCCGCGGGGTTCGTTTTGTATCCCCCAAAAGGGTGAAACCTCCGCACACGGGGGTGTCGGGGACGGCTCTTGGCCCAAGCTGAAGCGGCACCAACACAATTCAGTCCTGAGGTCTGCTGTGCTGATGGTGGTTTTCAACATGAGCCAGGTTGGGCTCAGGCAGCACCAGTGCGGCAGCAGGGCCAGGGCAGGGATTGTGCTGGGCACTGATGAGGCCGCACCTCGAATCCTGTGTTCAGCTCTGAGCCCCTCACTCCAAGAGAGACATTGAGGGGCTGGAGCGGGGCCAGAGAAGGGAATGGAGCTGGTGCAGGGCCTGGAGCACAGGGGTGATGGGGAAGGGCTGAGGGACCTGGGGGGTTCAGTGTGGAGAAGGCTCAGGGGGGACCTGATGGCTCCCTCCAACTGCCTGACAGGAGGATGGAGCCAGGAGGGGCTGGGCTCTGCTCCCAAGGAACAAGGGATGGGACAAGAGGAACCGGCCTCAAGCTGCACCAGGGCAGGTTTAGATGGAGCTGAGGAACAATTCCTGCCCCAGAGGGTGCTCAGGCATTGGAACAGGCTGCCCAGGGCAGGGCTGCAGGCACCGGCCCTGCAAGTGTTCACACAGCGTGGAGACGAGGCCTCAGTGCCACGGGTTAGGGGTGGCCTTGGCAGGGCTGGGGAGTGGTTGAACCGAATGAGCTTAAAGGGCTTTTCAAGCCTTGTTGTTTTGAACTGTGCTTTGCTTTCAGTGGCTCCAACAGCTCTGCTCCTGGTGAAGTGGGAAGGGCTTTCCAGCATGAATGAAAGTATCTCACTGGTGAATTTAATCACAAATTTCCCTCCAAGACATTTTGGTATAAATAACCAAACAGAAGAAAACCACTTTAAACCCGCATGCAATGGCTTCCTCCCTGGTGGCTCATTCAGAATGAATAAGCCCTTAGTTTTATTCCTGCAATAACACGTTTTAGAAGACCGTTTATGAAATATACATAAAGATCTGAATCATAGATGTAAACCTGGATGGGGAGAGCAGCTGGTAAAGCTGCTAGCAAGAACCCTGGCTCTCAGGTCAGCCATAAAACCTCAGTGTGGCCTATTGGTGCTGGCACATCCAAGTGAGGGGTTCGAATGACAGCTCCTCATCCCAGCAGCCTGGCCCAGCTGTGTGAGGGCAGAGCAGCCCCGGTGGCTGAGCAGGTAATTCAATGCTCTGATCTCCCACCAGCCGGTGCCGTGCTGCCTGTGCACGGCTCAGAGCCTGCTCTGAATACTGAACTGTTTGCTTGCTTGTGATTTTTCTCCTGCTGTTTCTACATACGCAGGCAGAGCGTTCTACAAATGCCAGCGAACGTCTTTGCAGCCCCTGTGGAATCAGAGGTCATGATCCCCATTTTAGACACAGAACTGTGATGCGAAGGGATGAATGAAAACATAATACCCACATCGCCGAGGAGCTGGCTTTGCAAAACCTGCTTCCGCGCTCTATGGGTACAAAGCCCTTTCCTTCTGCCCCTTGACCAGCAGTCACAAATGGAGGGATATTCCCATCTCCCAGCATAGTCAAGGTTTTCATGGGTTGATGGTTTAATGTTGGATTTGGTAATGCTCAGTAGTTTTGGGGTTGTTTGGGTTTTTTTTTTTCCTTTATTGGTGTCAGAATCATAGTATCACAGAATTCCAGGTTGGAAGGGACCTTGAGGACCAGCTGGTCTAACTTTTCCAGGCAAAGCATGGCCTAGACTGGGTGTCCCAGCACTGTCCAGGCAGATCTTAAAAATGTCCAACACTGGGGAGCCCACTGCTTCCCTGGGGAGATTATTCCAGTGGCTGCTTGTTCTCAGTGTGAAAAACTTCCCTCTTGTTCCAGTGAGAATCTCCCCAGGAGTAACTTGTCCCCATCACCCCTCCGCTTTTCCATGGAACTCCTTGTAAAAAGGGAGTCTCCATCTTCTTTGTAGCCACCCTTTGTGTACTAGAACATGGTATGGAGAGATCCAAGGTGGAAGAGCCTGAGGATGGACCCTGGAACCTTGTGTGCAGTGTCCACGTGGCGCTCCTTGCAAGGCTAAGGATCAGCCAGCTGGACCTTGGGCACCCTCACAAAGGAATGGGCTTTTCCAACGGAGTGAGAGGAGCTTGAGACCCTCACAAGTTTGTTTAGCACTAGCCTGGCAGAGAGGCTGGGGAAGCAGCCAGGCACTCTGCTCTGGACACCCTCTTCCCTCCAATGCAGCACGTCAGGGCACACACATGCAGAGCCTGAAAGCGAAACCATTCCATGACTGATGTGGCAAATGGTGCAACCTGCTGCGAAGCTCTGCTGGGGCCCCTTCCCCTCACATCCCTTCTGTGGTCTCTCCTCTTCATTGCAGCAGTGCTGAGAGGAGCCACAAGCCTGCATAGCTGCCCAGCACCAACCCATGTGCTACCACAGAGCCCTGTCCTTTCATTGTTCTGGGTGTAATGCTGCCAGGGCTGCAGCCAGCCCTAAGTGTGGGTATCTCATTTGTGCAGCTGAACCTGTGCCATCTGGCTGATGGCAGGGACAGCTCTGAAAACAAACTAATTCTCTTTTTCCTTTCTGATAAAACATTACCTCTGTGAGATTTACACACTGGATCGAGCATCAACCTGAATTAGCTCCCTCTTCTTTTCTCCAGGGAGCACATAATAGGTAGATCCATCCATCCGTCTGCTTTGTTACACGTTGCCCAGCTTGGCAGTGTTTCTGTTGCTGTTAAACCGTGCTCATCCCCCTTGACATTTAAAAGGCCGTTAGATGATTACTGTCACAGTCTTGTACGTGGAGCCTTAAACCAATTCTCTCCTCCTCTGCTCACCGATGATGGATTTGCTAGTTTATGCCATAGTAATTTGTTTTTCTCATGCTGCGCTCCAGCAAAATGCTTTCACTGTCAGATGTGGTTTTCTGTACAGCCCTTCCCTGCGGTGCCATGTTACAACCGAGCAGCTCTGGGCAAATCAAAGCTGCCCTGGCTTTCAACAGCATTAGCAAAGCAAAATAGCTCAGCCTTTGGGAGCCTGGTCCTGCCGGGATTGGATCCTCCTGTGTTCGGAGTCGGAACACAGCAGACTGCAGTGCTGTGGTTTGTGTTGATGGGGCCATTGGCTACCACGGCTGCAGAATATCCATGTGTGGATGTTGGCTCCATGCAGCATGGGCCCCTGAGAGCAAGGAGTTGGGGCTTTGTGCCTGTTTGGGAGCAGAGGGTGGGAAGTGCCATCAGCTTGAGAGTCTGCAGCTCATCTATCAGGTCAGCACACATGGGGACAGCGTGCACAGCTGAGGGTTTGCTGCCACAGTTCTGCAATGGGGACAGACACTTCAGTGCACCAGTTCCTGGAAGTAAAGTCCATTTTGGCCTCTCCCATGATCTCCTGGTGGCAGGGTCAGAAACGCTGAGGATGGTACCCAGCTCTGCTGGGCACTGGTGGGCAGTTGTGCCAGAAAGCTGATCTCGTACATGTCCTGGCATTGAGTTAAATGGGTAAAAACACTTACCAGAGAGCTTGAAACATAAAGGTGTCCTGGCTCATTCCACACCTGGAAAATGTGGCCAGCAGGGATCAAAATGCAAGTATCCCCCTGGGATGGAGAGTGCCAGGGCTGGTCATGGTGGTTGATGTCACCTGGACATCTGAGCCCATGGGACTCAAAGCATTCATGCGCATCCCACCATGGGCCTGCAGAGCTTCTGAGCTGAAAGCTTGGGGATGTCTGGCTTAGCATGGAAAGCAAAGTGAGCATTTCCTACTCCACAGTACTCACTTGTTTGTAGAATTACTCCCATCAGCATCTCCCCTGTTCCCAAGCTCCTGCTGCAGAGAAGGTTGATGAGGTTCATGTATCTACTGAATTGCTACTCAAACCCACCTGCTTGTAGAGAAACGTCCTGGACTAAATCCAGCTGTGCTGGGGAAAGATGTGTCTCATGCCCTTGTCACTATCCCCAGCTGGAGGTTCCTCTCCCATCAACCTGCCAGCAGGGCACTTACGTGCACAATTCAGATGGAGCCAGCAGCGCTGGTGCCCTCCACAGCCGATAAATGTGAGAGCAGGCAACCCAGTGAAAGCGGTGGCAAGCACGCTGCTGATAATGGCACATCCACACTGCTGCCTCCCCCATGCCAGGGGCTTTTTGGAGCGATAACTCATTGTGGCACAATTGCTGCCAGATCCAGTGTCGTGTGCTTCCCTGCTATTAGCTGGACCAGGTATTATTTATCCTCCAGCAGACAGCACTGAGCTGCCAAGCATTACATCATGAAGCTTGAGTAACTCCTCAGGCACAGAATAACCATGCTCAGCCCCAAGCTCCTCTCTGCTGCCTGGTGGCTCAGTATTGCCTGCATGAATTGCCTGCAGAACAGCACCCTCAGACCTCTTCATAGACCTGAAACAAACCCCAGAGTGGGGTGGGTCCTCCCCAGACTGCCCTCCCAGCACATCCTCAAGGGGAGCAGTGTCCATGTCAGAAGATGGTGCAGGATGCTAACTCCTTCCACCACACAGCTGGATCCCATGGGTGATGTTTCTTGGCTGTGTGCATATCTGCAGACCTGCACTCAATGCCAGCAGTTATTCATCTGATCCTCCCATGAAACCTGTGTGACAAGGACAGCTCTGGGGGCTGTCCCCTGTCCGCAGCCAGGCACTGCCACCACTCACATACCCCCCTACCCCTAGCTGCCTCTCACTGTCCCTATGAGCTGTTGCATGCCACGCTTCCAACACAGCCACCTCTTATGAGTTGGTGTCCTTTGCAGTCTCCTTCTGTTGCATTCCTATGGAGTTTGGCCAATTTGCATAACAAGCATGCAGTATAAATTGGCCACATCCATATCCTATTTTCACTTCAGACTCTAATTACATCATTTTGACTCTTAACTTGCCTTTGCAAATAGCTGGAGCTTAGCATTCCCGGGATATTGCTTTCCCGGATCCCCAGGGCTGTGCTCAGAGAGCCCAACATCCATCTTACTTACGGCTGCCTGAGAGCTCCTGCTTTTCCTACAGATGCAATTAGCAGCTCTGCCACTGCTGCCCAGCACAAATGGACCCAGGGAGGAGAGAAAAACCCCTGCTGAGACAGGAGACAGACCTGCATGGCAGCCTGGGGAGGCAGGGGGCTCTTCTGCATGCCAAAAGGGAAACCAGGGCAAAACCAGCCAGGGCTCTGGCTCTCTGTGGCAGATCCATGCTGCAGATCTGGGTTCCTGGGGCTGCCCTTGTCTCACTTCGGCTTGCACAGTTTCTCCTGAAGTGCCAGATTCACTCAGGGAGGGTTCTGTAGATGGAAGAAGAGGAGAGGTGTCTCCAAACCCTGGTCTCTTCTCTGGTCTTTCCACGCATTCCATTTCTCCTCCTCCTATGCTGTGGCTAAACCCCGTGTTAAACCTATATAATAAACCTATATATGTATAAAC
The DNA here is from genome assembly GCF_033783945.1 of Neopsephotus bourkii. Lineage (NCBI taxonomy): Eukaryota > Metazoa > Chordata > Aves > Psittaciformes > Psittacidae > Neopsephotus > Neopsephotus bourkii. The sequence goes on from NW_026902223.1 coordinate 9,324,013, forward strand.
CTGTATACACCTACCTGCTGCTCTCTGTGATGGCCCCACTGACTGCACCCTTGCCCCCTGTGGGGCACATATTGGGCTCGTCTCTACAAGCTTCAGAATCCCTAAAGCCCCACTTCTCAAAGAGCAATTCTACAAATGCAGATGAGGATTTGCAGGAAACCAATTGATTCACAGGGTTCATCTTTTATTTTGCCAGATAACATCAGTTCAGTGCATCCTTATTTCTGCTTTGTGAGAGCAATATAAACCACTTAAGTACACATACAAGATAGACTAATCCATAAGTGCTTATGAACTGTTTGATTTACAGAGGCATCTCTATCTTTGCCGAGTATCTCACAAAGTCATCTATTATTTAGCAGTAAATTAAAGCGGAGGGTCTGTGATTTTCAGCAACAGGAATTAATATCCCAGCACTCCTTTGTACCGTCCATGTCTATAATTTACAGCACTGAAATCAGCCAGATCGAGCTGCGACACAATCCCTTTCCCCTTCTCCCTTGTTACCTCCTGATTGCTGCTGCACAGGGGGAAGTAAAAAATGGACTCGCAGGAAAGATGCTCGAGGCAGTGAAGGATAGTTTTAAATTAAAAGTCCAGGTTTTGCGGCTCTCAGGGGATCTCCTTTGCTTCCCACACACATCACTTATGGATAATCTATTGAACCTGCTGCAGTCTTGCCTTGAGACTGCTGATTTTGATCCTCGATGCTCAGGGTTAAACAAGAACAACAACATGATGGTTATTATTACCTGCAAGCCTTGCAGACACATACTGTGGGATGCTTTGCCCGCTCGCTCACAGTGCAGGGGTGGCCACAGTACCCACAGAGCTGGAGCAAGTGGTGACTATCCAGAAACATGAGTGACAGCAAGGGCAGAGCTCTTCCCTCTGAGGCTCCATGGGCTCATAGAGGCAGTGGGTGATTTTAGGAACAAGGAAGGGGGGTCACATTGGAGAGAAGTGTGTCCTTTGATTGGCACCCCCTTCCTTTGGGTCGAGGCCAGCTCTCTGCCAGCAGCCTGGTGCCACGTTCAAGCACAATAACAGGGTCAGGACGCTTTATGGGCTGCGTCGGGTTCTGATTGATGCAAAGAAGGTAATAATTTACAGCAATCTCGTGTACTACAAAGGCAAAACGTGTCCCTCTTGGATGTAGCCCTGCAAGCTGCAGGGATAAAGCAGCTCCAGCAGGGAGAAAACATGAGAAAAGCAGAAAAATGACCCAAATTTTCTGCTTGGCTTCTCTGGAAGAAGGAGAGCGAAGGGGCCCTGTAGACACCCCTCTGCTGTGGGTCATGTCCTGGCCAGCTTGGACAAGCACCCAGGTTGTACCAGGGTTCTGAGCCCTGCCTGCAGGCACTGCCACTGCCAGACACCCATCATGCTGCCTCCACCATCTGAGCTCAGTTCCAGGGCCCCTAAAGCAAGAGGGATGTGAACCTGCTTGAGCAAGTCCAGAGGTCACAAAGATGCTGTGAGGGCTGGAGCAGCTCTGCTCTAGAGCCAGGCTGAGAGAGCTGGGCTGGGGCAGCCTGGACAAGAGAAGGCTCCTGAAGGGGAGACCTTAGAGCAGCTCCAGTGCCTAAAGGGGCTGCAGGAAACCTGGAGAGGGGCTTGGGACAAGGGTTGTAGGGACAGGCCAAGGGGAATGGCTTGAACCTGCCCGAGGGGAGACTGAGCTGAGCTCTTAGGCAGAAGCTCTTCCCTGTGAGGGTGCTGAGGCGCTGGCACAGGGTGCCCAGAGAAGCTGTGGCTGCCCCATCCCTGGCAGTGTTCAAGGCCAGGTTGGACACAGGGGCTTGGAGCAAGCTGCTCCAGTGGAAGGGGTCCCTGCCTGTGGCAGGGGTTGGAGCTGGAGCAGCTTAAAGATCCCTTCCAAACCAGTCTGGGATTCTATGATTCTAAGAACCAGGGTCCCCAGCCCAGTGATCCTGCGCTATTGGATAGGATGTGACACCCCATCACCTTATTTTCACCATACTCACTGTCCGTGATTCCCCAGGCAGCTGAATTGCATGGGTGCCGTTCACTTTCTTAGCTAAATTAGAGCGTGTCATTTATCTTGCAGCAAAAAAAGGGAGGAAAATCATCAGGAAATTCAGCCTTTAACAAGTCACGCTTTGCCCCTTTCTTCTTCTCTATGTAGAGAAATTTGCAAGGAGAAGCCGTTGCAGTATTATTTGTCTTTGTTTTGAGGAAGAAAAGCAAGCTGATTAAAAGCAAACAGAAGGCAAGAGCTGTGGAGTCCCAGAGGCTCCCTTGCAGGAGTTCAAAGGGAGAAAATAAAGGGAATAAAAGTATGGAAGAATTAGAGCAAGACATTGAAGCTTTGAAGACAGATCAGTTATGGATGGCTTAAAACACAATAATTAGCGCTGATAGCTACAGTACCTGAAGAAATGGGGAAAAACTGTTTGCTTCATGCACACCAAATCCTTCCAGGGATGCTTGTGCCAGCGAGCTTATGGTCCAGGCACTCCTGGTGTTGCCAGCAGCATCTGCGTGTCTCAGCTGAGCCGCAGCGGTTGGGAGAGGGGTTATCACCAGGAAACACACTGCTGGGGACTGAGCCTCCCCTTGCACCCTGCCCAAGGCAGGATGGGGACAGCAGCACCCTGTGCTCCCCGCAGGGCCTGCGCTAAGCCCTGATGATGTGACCTGGAGGTGGAGATAAGGTGGCAGAACAAAACTCCTCCATGAGGGCTGGGAGGCACCTGAAGCTTATCTCCTCTGTGCCTGCTGGATGGAGATTACAGGCTTTTATTGGCTTCTTCCCAGTGGTGAATTAGAAAAGAAAGAGAACTAAGGAAGAATCCCATCCTGCATGCAGAACATGAGCCCCAAATAACCATCACGGCTATGTTATCCCATTAAAAAAGCATTTAGCTTCAAGCCTGGAACACCTCAGGCCTTGCAATGCTGGGCTCTGACGGCACTGAGCAATGGGAATACACGGCTGCCAGCTGCTCTTGGCTCCCACCTCCTTGGCAAGCTGCTGCTTCTTAGTGCAGGAATTCTGTAGCAGAGCCACTTGGCTCCAGGTCTGCCCAGGACTTAATTTACTTGAAAATCAGTAAATTAGATCTGGTATCATTGTAGATCAGGTGCGTGGGCATGAAGAGGGGTCCCAGCTCCTTAGGAGTTTCACCTTTCCCTTAGCAGTGGGGTCAGGCTCCCTTCACTCTGCTCCTCCTGCCACGGAGCTGAGAACGGGGCTTCTGAGCTGCTAACCCCTGTGCTTGTTGCTCAGAAAAGGGGTGGCTGGAGCGCTGTGATCTGATAGTCCTGCTAGGGCAATGAATTCACCAAATCACTGGCAGCTGAATGGGAAGGAGCCGCTTTCCTGAGTGCACACAAACACCCAGAGCACAGATAAGGATGTTCATGGAAAGAAAAAACCCAGGCAGATTCCTATCAAATAATGTGTGCCTGTATAAGCAATTCTGAGCAGTGTGGGGGCTGAGCTGGGCTCTGTGGCACCTGTAGAGGGAAGTTCAGAACACTGCAGGTTAAACAAAGCTATAGAATTGTGCTTGCACTGCACCAAAGTCAACGAGGTTTGGGGGCTTATTTGGTGGAGGAGGTAATGTGAGTCCAAGGGTCAGCTCCAGCCCTAAGAGCTCATTCACCCACAGGCATTGTTGGGGATGGGTTGCACTGGGTGACTGCACCAGTTCAACAGACTGGGTTTGTGCGTCCCAGAGCAGCATCATCCCTTGTCCTTGGTGGGGTTGTAAGTTCAGGTGGCGTCATCCACCTCTACTGGGAGAAATCCACTGCTGTGGAACTGGGCACATCTCAGCCCCTAACCTCAACATCATCATAGAATCCCAGCCTGGTTTGTGTTGAAAGGGACCTTAAAGCTCATCCAGTTCGAACCCCTGCAGGCAGGTTCAAGCCATTCCCCTTGGCCTGTCCCTCCATCCCTTGTCCCAAACCCCCTCTCCAGGTTTCCTGCAGCCCCTTTAGGCACTGGAGCTGCTCTAAGGTCTCCCCTTCAGGAGCCTTCTCTTCTCCAGGCTGCCCCAGCCCAGCTCTCTCAGCCTGGCTCCAGAGCAGAGGCAAAAATACGCTGGCATAAGCCACAACAGCCACAGAACCCTCCTATCCCTTCGGAGCATCTTCATGGCCTCCTATGTACTCATTCTAAAAGCTCCAAATCCTTATTATTTTCAGCACCCCAGAGCTGCCTTTCCTGCTACTACTTTTCTTTACCCCTTTTACAGCTTTTAGCTCAATTTGAGCAGATTGAGGCTGACCCAGGCTGGCCAGTCATGCCAAAGCTTTTCATTCCTTTAGATGGGAAATACATGGGAAGCCCCTGTGACTGATGCCCCCAGTAGCAGGTTGCACAACCCTTCCTTGCTGAGGAGGGCAGCCGTGCTCCTGGCTGCAGGAGGAGTAGGGAGAAGGGTGACTGAGCAGGTAAGCGGAGCCAGGGAGGTTTGCTGTTATATTTAAGAAGCCCTGAAGCAAGTCTTTTTGCCCTAGACAATGCATTTAAAAGCCTTTTCACGCTGGGCTATTCAATGACTGCTGCCGTGTGCCTTGGATTAGAAAACGTATTTCTCCTATATTCTTTAGCACAAAGGAAGATGAAGCTTCCCCCTCATAACCTCACGAGTCGGGCAGGCACATGGGTTAAGGCCATGTGCCCCCTTCCCGTCTCAATGTCCTGATGGGCAGAGCCGAGCTGGCGGCAGGGACACCATCTGCAAGGTCCCTTGCCTGGAGTGTGCAGCACGAGAGTGGCTTTCCCCAGTGGGAGGCATCCCACGGGGGATGGGGACACGCGTGCAAGGCTGCACCCCTCGCTTTAGCTTCAAGCAGCCGCCCCCTGCGAGCTCTGGAAGGTCCCCATTGCCACTAGATGTCAGTGAAGACTGGAGCTGGGGCTTGGCTTGGGAAGGGCTGATCCTGGCCGTAGTGCTGGGGAAGGAAAAGTGGGGTCCTTGGGTATGGGCATCCCACTGCAAGGCGTGGGGACACCTACCGTGACCTGCCACCTGCAGGCACGGGTTCAGAGGCTTCCCACGCATCAGAGATGTGGGGTGACCTCCCAGCCTTATGGACAAGGGCATCAGGAATCCATGTTCCCCATCCTTGGTTCAAGCTGACAGAATCCTGCAGCAGAGCAGGCAATTGCCCCGTTAGGCTCTAAGCGTCGTGTGAAAACAGCAAGGGAAATGAATCAGGCGGTTTCCAGTATCTGAAGGGGGCCTATAGGGATGCTGGGGAGGGACTCTTCATTAGGGACTGTAGTGATAGGACAAGGGGTAACGGGTTCAAACTTAACCAGGGGCAGTTTAGATTGGATATAAGGAAGAAGTTCTTTACTGTGAGGGTGCTGAGGCACTGGAATGGGTTGTCCAGGGAGGTTGTGAATGCTCCATCCCTGGCAGTGTTCAAGGCCAGGCTGGATGAGGCCTTGGGTGATATGGTTTAGAGCGGGGTGTCCCTGCCCATGGCAGGGGGGTTGGAACTTGATGATCTTAAGGTCCTTTCCAACCCTAACTATTCTGTGATTCTATGTGCAGCTTGTTAGTGTGCAGGTTGGGGTGGGATGCAGGGCTTCTGATGGAGCTGCGTGGACCATCCTGCAGGCTGGCATGGGGTCAGCTGTACTTCGAGCCTGTGCTCTGCACCATACCCAAAGCCCTGCTACAGGCAGTAATGCATCAGCTATTTAACACCACCCTAAGAGCAACCCCCACTTCCTAAGTCAACTGTTTAACATCTTCCTAAAAGTATCCTTCCCTTCCCAAGTCTTGATAGATCCTTTGCTTTACCATTGCAACAGGTTTGTCCCCAAACACAAAGGGCTATTTTGGCTTTCCCTCAGGGGATGGGTCATGGTGCAGCCCTGAGCCAAGCTGGGATCCTCACAGGGTGAGCAGGGCAAAGGACACCTCCTAACCTGGCTTCTCTGACCAAGCTGAACCTGCATCCTCCATCTCCAGACCAGGAGCTTTGCTGCTGGACCCCAACTGCAGCATCCACATGGGAGCAGCTCCCTTCTGCAGTGAGCTGGGCCCATAGCATTGAAACAAATAACAAATGCCTTCTTTTCATGGCAAGTGAGGAATAAGCAATGTCAGTGAGCCAAGCAGAGCTATTTGATGTTGTGCTTACTGAATTACAACACATGGGCTTCAGCCTCCCAAGGAGATGCGGTTTCCCACCACCAATGAACAATTGTTTAAGCAGTTTGAAATAACTCCCCATCCTCCCCACCAAACCCCAACAAGACCAACCCTGTTCCTCATAAATACCCCTCTGGAATTAACACTTTCAAGTAAAAGACCCCAACAATTCCCATCACATTCTTGACCACCTCTAGTTGAGGGCTGGAGGCTCACAGATACCACCCTTCCTCAATGCAAACCTGGGGGCTCAGTTTATCCTCCCTGTTTCCAGTCCTGAGACCCAGTTCCTACGCATCACATCCTGCAAATACCAAAGAGCACTTTCCAATCCCATTTAGATTCTTACAAACATCTCCCAGCATTCAGAGAGCTGCAGAGGAGCACTTCCTGCATGGCGGGACCCACACACATAAACTCACCTGGAAGTCCACACTGATTAAAGATACTTGATTTTCACTGTAAAAAAGTGTGGGGTATGGGTTTTTTGGGGGTGTTTATTCTTTCTTTTGTTTTAGTTTGATTTTTTGGGTTCTTTTTAAAAGGTCCATTTGCTGAAGGTGCTCCTGAAGAACACTATTCCCCTGTATCCACCAGGATTGGATGGAGATTAGTTTGATGGGCTAGAGTAATCTCTGCCAACCCAGGGCAGAGCAAGGTAGGATGTTCTGCTGGATTTCATAGGATATTAGCCAGCACATGCAGGGATGTGACGGTCTCAGTGGCTCTGCAGCCCAGGCTGTCAAGGAAAAGCCAGCACTGAGCAGCTTTCCCACATCCACAGCAAGCCTGGGGATGCTCACAGAGATGCTGCAAATACTAAGTGGGATTTGCAGTTTATTAACACCCCCCCCCCAAATACCCCTTGGAGCCACAGCGGTGGGGGGGGGGGTCTAAAGAGAGAGGGTTGGCTGAGCCCTGGCTGACAGATTCCAGGGTGGTCCCATGGCATGTGGTGAGAGGACACTGATCCTCACTGGCCCATGGGGGACAGAGTGAGGCCACCCCTGGCAGCTGCGCTGCCATCACTGCCTGGATAGAGTCATGGAATGGTTTGGGTTGAAGGAACCTTAAAGCTCCTCCAGCTCCAACCCCTGCCACAGGCAGGGACCCCTTCCACTGGAGCAGCTTGCTCCAAGCCCCTGTGTCCAACCTGGCCTTGAGCACTGCCAGGGATGGGGCAGCCACAGCTTCTCTGGGCACCCTGTGCCAGTGCCTCAGCACCCTCACAGGGAATCAGAATCACAGAATAGTTTGGGTTGGAAAGGACCTTCAGATCATCCAGTTCCAACCCCCCGTGCCATGGGCAGGGACACCTCACACTAAACCAGGGCACCCAAGGCTCTGTCCAACCTGGCCTTGAACACTGCCAGGGATGGAGCATTCACAACCTCCCTGGGCAACCCATTCCAGTGCCTCACCACCCTCACAGTAAAGAACTTCTTCCTTATATCCAATCTAAACTTCCCCTGGTTAAGTTTGAACCCGTTACCCCTTGTCCTACCACTACAGGATATAATGCATAAAGCACTCTTGAAATAACAACTTAATCTCCAGCAGCTCCATCAATCCCGCTCCCCGGCTCCAGTCGCTCCCGTTATTGGGAAGAGGTAAAAAAAACCCAGCTGCCACCAGCACCAAATCCCTGGTGCCGAGGAGGGCTGGGGGCTGCCTCCGAGTTAACTGCATGCACAAAACCAGCTCTTCGGCTTTCTGAAGCCTTCTGAAGAGAATTAAAAGGGAATTAAGTTGCTCACTTCAGCTCCGTCAGTGCAAATAAACCTTCAGCTGTTGGATTAGCAACGGCAGAGCAGGAGCGGCAGCTGCTGGAATTCCTTTCTTTCTGGTTTTGTTATTGTTTTCCCCTTTTCTTTTTAATTCTTGTCATTCAGGGCAATCGAGTGTCAAACCAGCCTGGATCTTCTCCAAGGAATCTCTGCTTTTGCAGCCATGATACTACTGCTTCCGTTCCTCATGGAAATAAAGGACAAAATAACCCCCAACCCAGTTCACGCTGGTACCTTCCGTCCTCATCAGAGTCCTGTGCAGAGCTCATTTTTCATATAACATTGGACTAAGCAGCATACTGGGCACAGAAAAAGATGCTCTCCCCCCATCTGCGTGTGTTTCGCTCTGCACAGTCGAGCGCATGCTGCACCTGACATGAGTGATGAGCCCAAACAGAGAATAAGCTGTCAAGTAGCTGCTGCTTGCACATGGAAGTAAAGAGCAGATTGGCTTCATCAGTCCATGAACCCCATGGCCCCAGAGCAGCACCGCACGGGTCTGTGACCTGGCAGCATTTGCAGAGCAGCCTGGCAGGCAGAGCAGTGGCTGTGAGGGATGGTCCCTTCACTGCGGTGGGTGAATGAATGTGAGCAACCTTCATCCGTGCACCCAGTGACTCCAGGAGGCAGGAGCTGGATTGTGCCTCAGTTCCTCCAGCTGAGGAAATCCCACTTGTTTGGCCTTACAGTGCCTAAAGGGGCTACAGGAAACCTGGAGAGGGGCTTGGGACAAGGGCCTGTAGGGACAGGCCAAGGGGAATGGCTTGAACCTGCCAGAGGGGAGACTGAGCTGAGCTCTTAGGCAGAAGCTCTTCCCTGTGAGGGTGCTGAGGCGCTGGCACAGGGTGCCCAGAGAAGCTGTGGCTGCCCCATCCCTGGCAGTGTTCAAGGCCAGGTTGGACACAGGGGCTTGGAGCAAGCTGCTCCAGTGGAAGGGGTCCCTGCCTGTGGCAGGGGTTGGAGCTGGAGGAGCTTTAAGGCCCCTTCCAACCCAAACCAGTCTATGTTAAGAAAATCTATGTTTTCTACAGTGCATAACTGGATATCAGCTTGCAAATCTGCCAGTTATATATACACACATATATATATACACACACACATATATATATGCACACATATATAAGCTATTTGTAGTGGCAAGAGGAGGAATTTCAGGCTAAGATGCAGGACACCCCCTCCTCCCTCCACACTGCATCTGCAGAGCCAAGCCTGAGCAGAAGGCAGCACAAGTAGCCAGAGAAGTGGCTGGGCTTGGGCAGAAGCCGGGTGCTGGATCCAAGCAGGGCTCAGCAAGTCCCTGGGAGCTTTCATCAGCTGGGCTGGGCTGGGCTGGAAGCAGACGCTCTGCAGCACATCAACAGATGCTGCATTTCTGCTCTCTCTGAGTGCAGGCACTAAAATGCCAGCTGAAGAAGCCCGGTTGGTGTCCCCGAGAGGGGAAACATTGGAAGTGTTAAGCAGAGCCTTGAACCCCCCAGTGTCAGTAAAGCCATGGGTGATGGGGGGCCCCACAGGTCAGGTTTACCCCCCTCAGTGTCAGTAAAGCCATGGGTGATGGGGGGCCCCACAGGTCAGGTTTACCCATCTCCAGCTTCCCCTGACAGGACCCAGTTTCATTGCAGAGCCAAACCCCACGTCCAAAATGGGAACCATCACCTGAGCCTGGCCAACAATCAGCTCCCTGCTGCCGATTTGGGATCTGAGGCCAAAACCAAGCATGGGGAAGGGATGGAGATACGTTTCATTGGTTCTCACCTGAGTGAGGAGCAGTGGCTGTTCACTGATGTGAATCAGCAAGATACCAGGGACCTGGGCACAGTTGAGCAAATACAAGCACTACCTGCCATTATTAATTGGAAAATCTCATCTTTTGGTTCTTGCAAAGCTCTTTCAGGGAAGTTTCAGCAAAGGAGAGGTTATTCCTCTTTGCCTCACTGCTCTGGGAGCATCCTGGGTGCTCTAAGTCAAACGGGGACTTTGCTACACGGAGGCACTTGGTGAATGGCCTGAGGGCATAGGATACCCACAGCCCTGAAGCACAGACTGCAGCCTGCTTTCCCCTGAGTGCCCTGGGTCTCCCAGCCCTTTTCCCAAAGGGTATTCCAGCCGCAATCAGTGCTGCTCTCTGCTAACACCCCTGTTTGTCCAAGAGATTTTCCCCAACACCAGCCCAACAGAGAGGCTCAAAGACAGGGGGGGAAACACATGGAAAAGACACAGGTAAATGCCTGCTCTGGATTAAGCAGCCAGCACCAGCTCTGCTTATGCCCCCTGAGACCCGCCTGCTCTTCTCCATGCATCCCTCCTGCTGCTGAGAGTCCCCCATGCCCCAACAACATGGGCTGTGGGCTGGCTGACCACAGAAAAACCCTGCAAGGGTTCATGTGGTAGGTAAACCCTTATGGCATGGGCTGGATGCTGCTGCTGCCCAAATGCTCCCCCAGCATCTCAGGGGGATGGCAGCAGGGGACTGAACACTCCAGTGAAGCAGGAGCATGGAGCTGATACTTGCTGTCTGGAAAGCTTAAACGCACAGCATCTCGAGGCACAGTTAATGATCCAGATAGGTCAGCTCTCCACCACAACCCTGCGTCCTGATGGCAAAGAAAACCATTTGTGCCATTAGCATTGCGTTACTCAAGCTGAAGGCAAAGCTATCAACCAATTTTCCTCTGATGGAGCCCGGAGACAAGGGGAGGGATGAGTAATTTCCAGCCCAGCACACACAGGAGGGGGCTGGCAGGGACAGAAGGTGACAGAGGAAAGAAGAAGCAAATCCCCTTTGGAACATCTTCACTGGGACCAAAAAGTGCTGTGATTGCTGTGGAAAACAGCCAGGGAAGGGCAGGCAGGAAGCCTGGGGCTGGGATCCCCATAGGTGCAATCCAGGAGCTGAATGGCAGCAGGACCATTACCCCAGGGCTTTAACAGAGGGATTCCCCCATGGCTGCTCCCTTACCAGGCCTTTCTACATTTCTCCCTTCTTTCTTGTGTGCAAATGGCACTTGTCCCCCCACGCTGCCACTGCAGAGGGAGGACACATCACACGCTTTGGGACAGTCCCAGAGCTGCCACCTCCTACAGCGGGATCCCAGGCTGCTCACCCCGGGACCAAGCACTCATCCGCTGACCCCCAAAATTAGGGTCAGACCTGCCAAAATAGGAGTTGGCACAACAGCAGCTGGATGGGCTTCACTGCCACCATGCTGAGCCCTGGTGCCTTTCCTGCTTATGGCATTCAGCATGAAATGTGCTTCTTGGTTAAATTCTCCAGCTTTCAGGGTGCTGCAGTGTCTGCCATGTACTTAGGGTACTAACGGGGTCTTTTATCTTCCCCTTCCCCTCCATGCCACTTGCCTCTGGGCAATATTGAGGACTACTTGCAATCCCTTCCCTGCTTGGACCCAAGGAGTTAGGAGGGGTTTTTCCTCTCCTCAGAGGCTTAACAGTGTCTTGAGTTTATTTGAGGCTGGCAATGGACAAAAATTGCTTTGTTTAAGCCCTTTGGGATGGATGGTGCAGGAAAAAAGGACAAAGCAGGGCTGGTGGAGGACCCTGACTCTTCCTCTGTGATGTCCCACTGGGTCCAGCCAGACCCAGTATCACAGCCCTGTGCGGGTTTCGTCTTTGTCTTAGCTCTGTGTGCAAAGAAAGCAAAGCACAAGCTCACTTCACCTTCAGACACGTTTCCATCACCACAGGGGTCTCACAGAGCTCCTTGGCATGGGCCTTGTCCCTGCAGCAGCATCCCCCAAGGGATGGACCACATCCCTCTCCAGGCTGAGGAAATTCATGAGCAATAATGGCTCTGGTTCCGGTTTATCTGGCACGATGGGCTTAAATGCAAACAGGACAAAAGGATGGTGGGAAATGGGACAGGGAATGTCCCCCCATCTTCCCTGGAAAATGCATAGCAATGGCTGCAGAGCTGCCTGATGAGTGATGTGTATGGTTCTGGCCTAAAAATGTCAGTTACTATTCTCCTTCTCCATGACAAAGATGCTGAGTTTTGATGCTGAGGAAACTGGGGGCAGGAACTCAACAAAAACTCCAACTGACACGCAACTGAACGTAAAGTGAATGCAAAGTGAACGTAAAACCCTTGATCATCCTATATTGTGGCATCTCAATTTTAAGATAAAGAAAAGGTATGTTCCTTCATTTTAAGCATCTCCCATGTGGGCCAGGCCAGTTCCAGATGCATTCAGAAGCCTTGGGGAGTGGGGATGGGACTGAAGCAGCATTCGACCCCACTGCAAGCACCAACCTGTCACACCCAGCCCAGAGCCAGTGCACAGAGTCACCATGATGAGCCTTGCTTTGCTCCTAAAGTAATTGGACATGATCACTTGCTCTACTCGGATCATGGCCGATATCCATCACAGACATCATCCACATTTGTTTGTTAATGAGGGAGGAAAACCCAATAGACCCATGCAAGGCTCAGGTCTGCTCCAAGTGATGCTGCTGCAAGACACAGCCCTGGAGCTCGTGTGGGTTTGCACCAAGCGGTCTGGGATCAGATGAGCCTGAGCCCGTCCTGCAGAACTGGGGATGGGAGCTTGCTCCAGCTGATAGAAGGGGCGATGGGTTTAAACTAACAGAGAGGAAGTTCGGTTAGATGTAAGGCAGAAGTTCTTTACTGTGAGGGTGCTGAGGCGCTGGCATGGGGTGCCCAAAGAAGTGGTAAATGCCCCATCCTTGGCAGTGTTCAAGGCCAGGTTGGGGTGACGTGGTCTAGTGTGGGTGTCCCTGCCCACGGAGGGTGCTGGAACTCTATCTTTAAGGTCCTTTCCAACCCAAACCATTCTGTGATTCCCTGAGTCCATGGTAGAGCAGTGAGGGTTAAAAGAGGCTGGATAGGCAATATGGCACCCAGCTCTCATTAATGGGGTTTGCACCCTCATTACCCAACTGATGGGGAACAGCCTGGTCACTTCCAGGGGAAAACAATTAGAAAGCAGAAAGAGAAAAAAGCCTATAACTGTGCTAATAAAAGACATGACAAGGATAATAAATGCAACTGCTCCTCAGCTCCCCATCCTTACTCCAAAGCACTGGGTGCGTTTTTCCTCCTTTCAGTACTGAGCAGATCTGGCTGCCTGGAACAGCATGGAGCGATTTCTCCAGCTTGGTGGGAAGCATCTGGGGCTGAATCCTCACAAAAGATGGAAAATCTGTGACAGCTGCTCCTCGCTGGGCCATCCAGGCTTAACAAGAAACTGCTCCAGCCACTGGTTTGGGGAGGACTTAGGAGGGTTTGATTGTTTTCAAGTGGCATCCTCTGAACATGGTTCCAGATGCTTTAGATACTGCTATTGTGTACTAATTCTTCCAGGATGTTAGCAAGGTAACCACGGATCCAGAAGCACAGCCCCACATGCAGGAAGGAAAGGATTCACCCTTGGGGTAAAAAGCCCCATTTCTATGTTCATGGACAAACAGTTTGAAAAGCACAAGTTTTGTCCCAAGCAAAATTCCATTTCTGCTGCTCAGGCGTTGGGCAAAACCTGGGATTTACTGGGCCAAAGAACCAGGGATATCAGCTCCTGGGGTACCTGGGGGGGGATGATGCCCAGGATGGGTGATGAAGGCCCGAGGACAGCCAAGCCACCACCCTTGGCTGAGTTTCCCATGCATAATCAGGAAACATCCCCTGGCGCAGCTTACCCCACAGCACCCTGTACATGAAATAGGTCTGAAAAATCAGTGCAGATCTTTCCCAGCTCTGTGGGGAAACCCTGCTTGGCAGGGTTTGAGTAGCCAGGCAAACACAGATGGATGCTGCAGCCATGGATCTGCAGCTCCTCTCGCCCCTCAACCCCACTTCTCACTGCTGAAGCAAAGACCAAAGGCAAAACCTGCCAGAGACCATTTTTGTTCCTTATTTTCTATCTTTCATATTCTTAGCACAGCCCTTCTGTCTGGCAATATGCTACCACTGCCACCAAATTGAAGCTGGAAGATTAGAGCAATCAAATCCATTTCCACAGGATACATTTAACTGGACAGGTTCTGCTTTAAACTTAAAGTACCCTACTGGGGTTTCATTACCAAAATCCATCCACTTCCCATTTGTTTCTAATGGGAGGGAAGATGAGTTCTGAATAATTAAAAGCCATCTCCTCTCTGCCTGCCTGTTGCGGGATGGAGCAGAGGTGTGCTGCTGCTCTGCCTGCTCGCTGCTCCGCAGGACCCCAGCCCAGCACTGTGCATTAAACCTGAAAACCTCCTGAACTGCTTATGGACCCAAAACCCCCTGAAATATCCGTGGAATCCCAGCCTGGTTTGGGTTGAAGGGACCTTAAAGCTCCTCCAGCTCCAACCCCTGCCACGATCAGGGACCCCTTCCACTGGAGCAGCTTGCTCCAAGCCCCTGTGTCCAACCTGGCCTTGAACACTGCCAGGGATGGGGCAGCTACAGCTTCTCTGGGCACCCTGTGCCAGCGCCTCAGCACCCTCACAGGGAACAGCTTCTGCCTAAGAGCTCACCAAGCCAGGCACCAGCTGAAACCCCAGAGTTAAAAAAATACCCCTAAGAAAGGAGCAGAAAACGGGTGCTTTCCAGCTTAAAGTTCTTCCCCGTTCTTGCCTGTGATTGCATCATCTCTGAAGGGCTGGGCTCTTTGAGCCCTTCGGATGGCAATCGCTTTCCCATGCGAGGGTGGTGGGGAACGTAATGACAAATCCCTGCAGTTAACTACAAAGCCCCCCTCCAACAGCACAGCAGCAATTTATGAGCGCTCATCCCTTTTGTCCCAGCACAACCTCTGTGGAAATGCAAAACTCAGCCGCTTCCGATTTTCTCTTTGCATTGACTGGAAGGAGAGAGGACCGAAGAGATTCTGTTTAATTAATTATCACCATTGATTCCTGTGTCTCTTTTATATTGTTATCCTGAGACAGAGCTCTCGGTAACTCCGAAGCATCTCTAGTGCTCACGCTTGGAAAATTGATTTAGTGCTGTCTGTGAAGCAGCATTTCCAAGCTCCCTTTCCCCAAAATACACTCTAAATGTTAATTTGCATGCTCGGAACGAAGCTGGTGGTTTGTCATTATATTTGCCTTCTCTCCCAGATGTAGCTACTCGTTCCCTTCTTAATTGATTTTCATATTTAGATTCACTTCTAGGGAAAGTAATTTGGGGATTGAATCAGAGGAGAATTAATGGCTGACAACAAACAGGAACTTCGATGGGACTTCATTAGGCCATCAAGCACCCACACCGGTCCTCTCTTCCTCCAGCACTTTCATTTGCTTACTCTATTATACATCATTATATTGAAAATAGGTGCTAGATAGAGACTGCTCATTGCTTCCCAAAATAGAGGCAGAGCTGCCAGCTTAGGAGGAAGAAGTTATTTGCAAACATTCATAGGAATGAGCCCAGGAGGGTCTTTGTCAGCTCCATTGGTTATTGCTGGCTGCTGCTGGGGTGTGTGGGATCCATCACTGCAGTACAGGGGAAGTGTCACCAAGAAGGGCTGACATGATGCCCCTTCCCACCCAGGCATCATGGATTTGCCTTGGGATGTGTCTGCATCTCTGGGTGTGTGCAGTGGGAGCAGGACCTGCACTAGGGAAGGAAGAGGAGTCTGAGGAGGTGCTGTGACTTACCCAGAAGAGATCCTGTGTCCCAAAAGCACAGCCGCAGCAAACAGCATGGAAATAAGCTGGGATAATGGCACACACAGGTTGCAACAGCCTTTGCTTGAGTCAGGTATCACAAAGTACACAGGATGCTCGTGATGGCCAAATGGATGCAAGCATTACCCAGAGGAAGCCTGGGTACCCAGCACACCCTGGTGCTGGAAGTGCTCCTCCCCTAGGCTGCTCCAAGGCTCTTGGGGCAGCTCCACAAGGATGCCATAGCTCAGACAAGCCTTTAATAGCCCCTATAACCCCAGAGCTTTCATCACTTGATTAGCAGCCATAAGGACACCAGGCTGTGTAGCAGTGCTCCAGGTGATGGGAATCACCCAACATGGAAAGTTAGCTGGGTTGACCTGCCCAGGTTGCTGCATTTCCACTTCAAGTCTGGTTTTATTCATTGCACTTTTAGCACCTGAATGTGTAAAAAAACCCTTTCAAAACAGAAAACCAAACCAAACCCAACCCCATCCCTTAAGGAACAAATGCTTTTCTACCAGCATGGTTCATTTTAGGGCCATTCCAGCACTAGCTGCTGGAAGAAAGCAGTTTCTTCCTCTCTCCTACTGCTCTAAATACAGTTAATTCTTTTACAAATGAACTTGCACAATGTCACAGTCCATTACCTCACCTTGGAATAGTTCTTTTCCTGAACTTTCCGGTCCTGATAAATGGAACAATGCTTGGATTTTCTCTGGGGGTGTTTTACCTGTAATGTAACTTATTAAAATACAGCTGACTGCAGAAGAAATAGCAATTTCTTCAACAGGGTTCTGGTTATGCAGCGAAACACAGATAATGAATAATGGTTTATGGCAAAACTGATAAATCAGCAGCTATTATAGAGCCTGGCTTTCTTTAATCATTGGGAATTGATAGGCAAGGTGCCATGGCCCACCAGGGAGTGGAAAAGCAGAGGTCCCCAGGAGGGCAATGGCACTTGGACACCTTGAAAACTCGAGGCAGCCCTGCCAGTGATGATGTCCCTGCTCAATTGCTATGGCCAGGGAGCTGCACCCACCTCTGTGTCCACTGGGGCTTATTCCAGATCCTGCTTTTATCCCTGGCTGTGAAATGCTGCTTTATTCCTAGCAGGAGCCATGAGGTAGAGGAAAGCATTTTACTTCTGTGTGTCTGTGTTTGCTGCCTCCATGTGCAGGGCAGCAGTGCCCAAGCCACAGGCATGAGCCTTGTCTCATCCAGCACCATTGGATCCAGGGGTTCACATCCCTTGGGGTACCCCATCCCCTGCCAGCCCTCTCTTTTATAGCACCTGAGCCAGGGAGCAACCATTAACTTTTCCATGCCCACAGACCCTTGCTGCCCCCAGGCTGGGCTGCAAAAGGTAATCATGGGGAGAGCTGGTGCCTTGGTATTATCCCAGCATCTTTGTTCCTTTTCCAGCTCCTGTTACTATCCAGGGTGTTGCTTGGCTGCTGCTGGTCATGATGAGAAAAAGCAGATGGTAAATAGACTCATTTTCTAAAGCAAGGTTAACCTGGAGAGTAAACAGCAGAGGGGAAAATGGAGCAGGCTGAAGGACCAAGGACCAGGGGAGATATGGTGGGCAGGGAAGGAAGGTGCAATGTTTCCTCAGGTGGAAGAGGAGGGCAGTCTAGGATCACTGCACCCACCAGAATGATACCATCCAACAGGCAAACTGTGTTGTGTTGGGAAGCTTGGCCTGGCCCCAGCCCTGGTGACATCCAGGGATGCTGCTGGCACTGCTGGCTAACACTAAGTGATCATTTCTGTGCCCTGCCTCAGTTCCCCCACCCGTACCCAGATGCTGACCGCAGCCATCAGCAGTGTCAGCAGTGACATGTCACACATCCAAAGTACAGCGAGAATCTCTGCAGAGGGATGTAAATCCAAGTCAAACACTTCTTCTTCGTACCTCTTGGGGCGATGAGACCATAATTGGCTCTGACAGACAGACCCCAGCTGGCAGGAGGGCAGGAGCACAGCCTCCCGCTTGCTTAGCGCCGAATCCCAGCTTTTTGCTAGAGAATTCCCATCGCACCCATGGTCAGGCTTGAAAAGCCCGGGGGTTTGCACCTGCAGGCCCTGCTCAGTGCTTACTGAGGCTGAAGAAAGCCTCCTTGTTTTCCTGTACTGCCTGGGGCTGAGCCGGGCCGCGCTGTCTGCGGTGGGAAGCAGGAGCAGCGCTGTCAGAGGCTGGGTTTCATTAAAACCTCCCTCTGCGTTAGTTACCCTCATGCCAGAGCCAGCACAAGCCATTATCAGCAAGGCTGAGCTGAAGCAGCCCCAGGCAGCATCTGAAGACACCGAGTTACTGATGAGCAGCGTTCCCCACAGCTCCTTCAGACCGTTCCTCCTCTAATAAATCCCTCTTCCTCCGGCAGCAAACCTGGGCAAGAGCCCCCCAAGGCCTGACCCCAGGAGCTGCTGGGGCAGAGGAGCCCTGGAAGCAGGCAGGAGCCGCTGCTTTCCCAAATCCCTCCTTGATTATGAGCGATGAACACTGGAAAATCTGACCTGAGGTGGCTGTTGTTGAGTCATCCTCTCTTTAATTGCTTGCAAATATTACACTGTCTCACAGTAAGGGCTGTAAATTACCAGCAAATAAAGTGTGGAAGCTGCTTTGCAGCTAATGTATTGCTTCTGGGGAAAGTTTGGGACTAAATGCATTTTCCTGCTGAGATAACAGCACCTTCCCTGGGCATCAGGCTCCACCAAGGGGTGCAGGGGGATGCAGAGCAGAGGGCTGGGGTGGGAGATGCCCACCCCTTGCTGGACCATGCTTGCGCCTTGCAGGTAGAAAGAGTCACTGTACGGGTAAAAAAGGGAGAGACCCAGTCCAACTGCTGTGACAGTGTTTGTGCCACTCACTGGGAGCCTCAGAAGTGCCAAGCACTATTTGTCAGTATTTCCCAGTCCCCTCCAAGGAGAGTCTGAAGATTTCAACATGAAGCTTCATTAAGTGACTTCACATGGAAAAAAAACCCTAAAAATCCACTATTCAGCAGCAGAGATTTCCCCAGAGGCCTCTGTTGTTATCATCATCGCAGTTATGAGTGATTTATCCTCAGTGTTCCTGGCTTGGCTCTGCAAATCACTGCTCCCATCATGAATCCAGCCCATCTCAACACCCAGGCGGAGAGAACGGAGCCCTCATGGGTGCCAGCATCCTTCCTCCTTCCCCAGTGGTTCCCAGGGCTCTGGGATGTCCTATTGCCCTACACAAAGCTGGGGCATCACCTTTTGCTGATGTCCCTTAAGCTCCAACCATGAGCATTCCTGAATGGCTAAAAACTATGCCAGGAAATCCTGAGGTTGGGACGAAACCTGGAGGTATCCACGGTGCGTTGATGAAGCCTTTAGGGAAATTTGGCTGATGCTCTGTGGACATTCATGGCCCCAGTTGGTTTGTACCAGAGTCAGGCAGGACTTTGCCAGCAACCAGCCTCATTAGGAAGGTCTCCAAGAGCAAGGCTGTTGAAGCTGTCCCAGGATTTAACCTGATCTGTTCATTCCCATCTCTGGACTCCAAGGACATCTATCACCGAATCACAGCTGCTCCAGGGGAAGGAGGTGGCAGATCTGTGGGAATCTGAGAAAAGGTGATGAAAAGCAGGAAATACCAGCAATGCTGCTCAGCCACCTTCCGAAAATAGATGGTGGCCAAGCAAAGGAAGAGGGGAGTGTGTCCCCTCCCTGCCTGGTGCTGATGGCTCTTTTCCAGACACACAATTACATGAATTGGGCTCTTACAGAGCAGCCCAAGGCCGAGGCTGCTGGGGGAGGATCCCAGCCGGGATTTGTCCTGGTGACAGCTCAGACTCCATCAGGATTCCAGTCACATTAAAATGACAGATTTCTAACCTGTGGCCAACACAAAACAGTGACTTGTCCATGGCCAACGGGAAATAAGATTTCACATCGTTTCTACATTGTTCTTGTAGTCGTGCTGAAAGGAAAAGGTCCTCTTTGAAGCAAAGTAATCCCTCCCTCCTCCCCCAAGAAAATCAGGGTTATTTCAAGGCTTTATAGCTTCCTTTTGGCCATCAGAAAACAGGAGGGAAAATCAACAGCAGCCTCAATCAAACAAACCCCAATCCCTCTGATTTCCTAGGAAAGGCAAAGTCAGTGTTAAGAAGCACTTTCTCCATAACCCCAGGATGAAGGGTAATTGATGAAGGAGCCTCTTTCTACGAAGGCATTTACTTTGCTTTGCAAAGAGGCGCACACTATAACTGGCAGGTTTTGTTTCCTTTGGCATGAGCAGCCTGCAGGCTCTCAGCAGTCCTCAGGCGCTGCTGTGATGGGGTTGAATCATTTATAGGTGCCGAGCAGGGGTCAGTCCTTTGGTTGTTTCAACAGCAGCTGCTGAGGATGTTTTGGGTTCAGTTTAGCTACAGTTCAACAGAAAGCATCCCCCTGAGGCAGGAGGAGAGGTGTCCATGGCCTGTCAGCCCCCCTGTCCCCATCACTGGTGGCTTTGAGTAACCCTGCAGGTCCCACTCTTCCCCATCTGCTTCAGAAGCCTTGCCACAACTGGGGACTGCAAAGGAAAACCGTAGTGAACAAGGAAGCACAGGTGGGAAATGAGATTTACTGATGTCAAGGGTGATGGAGAGAGAGCTTGTGGTTGTTTTCTTGGGGTGTTCCTTGCAGCATCTCCTGGTCCCCACACCGGGCACCCACCTAACTCTTTATTTGGAAAACATTGCCCATCCCTTAGGCAAAAACCCCGGAGCAGCCAGAAAGCTGTTTCCTCCACCAGAACTACCTGGAAGAGAGTAAAAAGTGGGGAGGAAGGAAGCTGTAAAGCGGAGGAAGCTCTAAGGCGTTCAGACTCTCATTACGGCGACGCTCAGAAGCTGGAAAGGAATAAAAGAGTCTCTGGCTTTTGTTCACCACTGGAGCCACGGCGCTGAAATAGATGAGCAAGAACAATAAAGCTTCCACCAGTCCTGCTTTTTCCTTGATGATCGTGAGGGATTTTCTCAACATGAACTCTGAATAGTGTGAAAATAGTAGTGTAAATACTTCTCTGCCTCCAGGGAGGAAGATGCACATAAAAGGGGTTTTCCTGGCCGTGTTGTGCTGGCAGCAGCCTCGGGTGTAAATTGCTGCTGCAAGGATCTCAGGAGCCACCCTTGGAGAAACACTGGAGGAGCTGTGTCCTTCCCACCTTCCCTCTATCCTTCAGCTAATTTTGTATTTCTCTTTCTGGCTGTGCTGCAGACTGTAATGAACGTGGGTGATTTGCCATCAGATAAATTGCATGCCATTAGCCGCCTGTTTAGAGACCATATTTCCTCTTTGTGATGAGAGCTCAATATCTTTCCAATGAGTTATTACTCGGAGATCTTCTAGACCTGGGCTTTAAGTACCAAGCAATTACTGTGCCGTAATTCCAGGGCTGCCCACCTCCCTGCTAGACGCAGTCTCTTAATCCTCGTCAGGTTGACTGAAGGAAGCTTTCTCAGTTTTAAAAGAATGCCTTAATGGCAGCTGTTAAACCAGCTCCATTTTCCGTTCTCCTTTGCCATCCAGCCCCGGAAGCATCACCGAGCCCCAGCTTGCAAACCTGTGCAACCAGTGCCAGTTACTCCCCAAATGCACATTTCTCTTTTATTAGCAGCAAGGAGCAGAAAACTCAAAGCTAAAGCTGCTAATGCAGAGTTCATGGTGCAGTGGAATGGGATCAGTGAGATGGGATCAGCAGGATGGCAGACAGTAGGATGCCGTGCAGCAGGATTGGATCACTAGGATGGGATGCAGTGTAATAGGATCCTGCAGGATGGGATGCAGTGGATGGGATACAGAAGGAGGGATCAGCAGGGTGAGATGTGGTGGGATAGGGGCAGTGGGATGGGATGCAGCAGGATGAGATAAGGGGGGTGGGAACCCAAGGGATGGGATGCAGCAGGATGGGCTTGGGAAGTCTCCCAGTACACTCACAAAGGCATTGTGTGTCTGACCCTGGCCGTTACCGGCTGGGGAGAGGCTTGTTTGAATCAGACTCTTTCTATTCCTCTTACGACTTCATTCCCTCTATCAGGTGCAGGCAAAGCACCCTGTCCTGGGTCAAACCAGACCACGGGGAGGGTTGTCTCTCCCTTTCCCTCCTCTAGAAAAAATACAGGATTATGCTTCACAGTGCTGGGGTTTTTGTGAATGACCAAGCAATGGAGCACACCTGCGGGAGATATTTCAGCCTCCCCAAGTGCAGAGGCTGAAACGGACCCAGGAGACCAGGCTGATGCTGGGAGTATTTCAAATAGATCAAATATTCATTGCTTTTCAAAACCAGGTTTTTCTGTTTCAGGCCTCGGGCACGTAGAGTTCAAGTGCACTTCTATAGTGCATTAACCGTGTATTAATGAAGCCCGCATTCGCCGCTTGCAGTTTTCAACGCCACTCTTGGGTTTGAACTGTAATTGTCACTGAGAAATGGCAAAACAAACAGCAATTAAACTGGGAAGGGGAATGACAAAGAATCGTGCCAGTAGGACTGGAGCTCATAAACCAGCACTGGTGATGTGTACACATTAAACTGCTGCCAGTTGCTGGAGACTGGAAAGCACAGAAGTGCCTCGCTTGCCCGTTTTCTTGCTTTTGTCTTCCTTTTTATCACGTTTTTGCGGTGTGAGCAATGCTCATGGGTGAAGGCAGGGTTGTGCATCTGCAGCCAGACACATGAGGAGTTCCCGAGACATCCCCAGGCTGAGGTGGGGACTAAGGCTGCTTCTCTGGGATCCCAGGAGTAGTGGTCCCTGCACCCAAGGAGACCAATGGAGCCACAGCACCACGAGATCCCTTCTGGCATCACTGCCCTTTAGGAGTGAGCTACAGGATGAGCCCTGAAAACTGCTTCAGCCTCTCCAAAAGGATGACAGATCTCCCACAAGACGTTTTTGTTAGCACGATGCTAATAATGTGATACTTTCGTTAAGGTGGCACTGTCCCTGCAGGATTCTTTTCCATGGGATAATATATCCCCGGCTGGAGCTGGTGTGCAGATAACGGTTGATAACAACATGGGGTCATGCATTTTGTGTGGTATTGTTAAAGTGAAAACACCAGCCAGGCAGTGGTGGCCAATTACTGTCAGCTCCTACCTGCAAACAGGGAAAGATTCCCTTTCCTAGGAAGGAGAAAGAGAAGCTATGGACTGGACTTGGTGGTGCAGCAAGGGAAATGGTAATGGTAATTTCTGTGTCTGGGAAAATTAGGGGCTGAAGTGCTCCCTGCCTGCTCTGTTGGGCTTCAACCTTTACATCTGGAGTGTTTCAGACTGGTTTTGCTTTACGCTAAGCACCCTGTTCTATTAAAAACAAAAGAGTGCATTGTTGAGACCTACACTCATGCAATGTAAGTAGCTTGTACAAAAGTGTTAAGCAGCACATGGTTGCAGTCAGCTCTATAAAGATGCACTAAAACTACTGAAGCATCTGAAGGGCTGGCTCTGACAACTACCAGCATCGCAGGCAAAATAAAAACCTCTCTGCATCGCCATTTCCCACTAATTTAGCCACTGCAAACCAGAGGGATTTGGGATGAGAGGAAATGGAAAAGGTCATTTGCCTTTTCCTGCCTGTGAATAAAACCTATTATATCGATTTTTAACCTATAAGGGAAAATCAGGAACAAAGCGCTCAGCTCCCTTATACAGGAGAGTGCTTCACTTGTTTAGGAAACCAGGTTTAACTGCATGCTCAGATAGGCTTAGTTCTTAACCTGTAGCTAACACATTTAAAATGGTTTTATTTAAGTAATAAAACCTGGGTTTGATGCTGATTTTGTGGCGCCTGAAATTGAAAACCAATTTTTATCTGAATAGACCATAGCATATGTTATGAGCATAAAATTAATAATAATCTCATAAAAAAGAAATACATATTCCCTATATTATAACATACGAAAGTGCAAACACAGAACATTGCCATAAATGTACATTAAGCTACATAACTGCTTAAGTAACCTCACATACAGTGTTTTCTTCTATACAGCAAACAAAGGAGTTGCAGAAGATGTAAACCTCCAGATTAGTGGCTACCAAACAAGGAGAATTGGGTTAAGAAAGTAAGAAAAACCTACAAATGAGGAACAAGATTAAAGCTGATCATTTAAACTGAGCTTTCTGCTTTGCTAACTTAAATCATGATTAAAACGGGCGGCTGAAATCAATCACCTCCAAAGTCTTCAGTTTTAAAACCCTTTCCACCCTGGCGTGCAGGTGGATACAGGTGGATGCAGTGGGACACGATGGGATAGTGGTGGGGGATCTGCTGGATCCTGTGCTACTGCTGAGGTCTCATGGATTAAAACCCTAAATGCCAAGAGCTGCCCACAGGCATTGAATATCTTCCAGCTCTGGCAAACGTTGCATGCTTGGGAAGACACTTGTTCCATAGCTGTTCCTGACTGCACGGGTCAAGGAAAGAAGACCTGGATGTGGGGAGAGTCAGGGGTATTAGAAAAGAAGTGGTTGGTTCTCCATTTTGATGCACAACCCAGGATGTTTCGGAAATGAAACATGGCCCAGAGCCATGGAGTATATAGATAGAGCCCTGGCACCCAGCAGCCACCGAATCCATCCCTTCCCAAGTTTTGTATGGGTAGGATATGCAGGTTTTATGGGAAAGCCTTAACATGGATCCTCCCAAGTAGGTGTCTTACAAGCAGGATGGGGTGAGAAGAGGCAGCAGATGCATGCCAGCCCCACGGGAGCATACCATCTGCTAACCCATCCCAGCCTGAGGTACTACAGGAATGCCATCACTGCAAGGATGCTCTACAGAGCCCAGGAGTGCACTGTGTACATACAGCTCTATGAGAGCACCCACACTGAGACCCCCCAACATGACCACACCACCAAACACAGGTTCTCCACCACTGGGGAGCAACAAGGGCTTCACATCCCTCCATGCTGGGCTCCTGTCATCCTTTTGAGGATGCATAATCTTTGTGAAGGGATGGGGAGATGTCTGACGAGATGCTTTTGGATTTTAGGAGGGCCTGGGGTAGCCAGAGACCATGCGGGGACATGGCACTGCAGCTTCCTGGGAAGACACTCAGGAAAAAACTCCAATTCCTTCCTGGCATCTCTCACTCTGATTCACTTCCAAAGCACACCCCCGCTCCCGAGCAAACCAAACCATCTTTCTTTCATATGAAGGAGATAGGCTGAGCAAGATGTAGCAATGATCTGTTGTTTCCTATTCCACTGCTCAGAGAGGAGCCTCTGGGGATGGTGGGGAGGGAAAGGGACCTCAAAATAGTGGCAGAATTTCTGTGCAGCTTGAGAAGCTTTCTGGAATAAAGAAAACCCTGGAATAGAGTAAATGTTCCCTATTCAACTTAATCTCTTGAGGCAAGGGTGCACAATGGACAGGGTGCACTCGGTCCTCCTGCAGCAGGGGGCTGAGCAGGGACAGATGAGGGATAACGTGGTCCCTGTCTGGAAGCTATCAGGAGAGATGGCTACCCTGTTTTGGAGAAGGCTGAGGTTCTCAATGACTTCTTTGCCTCAGTCTTCACTGGCAAAGGCTCTGACCACACCACCAAAGACTTGGAAGGCAGACACGGGGACTGTGAGAATGAAGACCTTGGGCCCACTGTAGGAGAGGATCTGGTTCGAGACCATCTTAAGAACCTGAACACAAGTCCATGGGACCTGGTGAAATCCATCTGCAGGTCCTGAAGGAGCTGGTGAATGAAGTTGCTAAGCCACTGGCCATCATATCTGAAAAATCATGGCAGTCAGGTGAAGTTCCCAACGCCTGGAAAAAGGGAAATATAACCCCCATTTTCAAGAAGGGGAAAATGGATGACCCAGGGAATTACAGACCAGTCAGTCTCACCTCTGTGCCTGGCAACATCTTGGAGCAGATTCTCCTGGAAGGCATGCTAAGGCACATGAAAATCAACCAGGTGTTTGGTGACAGCCAGCATGGAAAAGATACCCTGTAGCCAGGGACCCAGGATCTGCTCTTTGCTGGGGATGGGATGATGGAAGGACTGGGACAGTGAATTGCACTGGGAGTTCAGCTGGAACACAGAAGCAGAGACTTGGTCTCTGAGAAGGGTGAGAGGCACCTTAGAACTGCTCAGCCTTGAGAAGGGCTCAGCCCCAGGAGGGTGCAGACCCCACATCCAGTTCCCTGCCCCAGGAACAGGCAGCAGGGACCAAGCTGTTGCGATTTCTGTTGCCTGAGCTCTGGGCACATCCCAGCTCAGTAATTCCTGAGTTCCTACCACCTCCTTGTTAAACCCCACTGGGTGTAAGCTGAAAGCAAACCATGGCAAGGGACGTGTTTGTAAAGAACCAGCACCAGGTGTCCCAGGTCCTGGGTGAGCCTTGTCTGCTGTAAAAAACACCACCTCGAGGCTTTCTTTGTCTTGCCAAAAACGGAGCACTAAGGCTAAGCATGAGCCTTATGCTGCCAATTTTGGCACCTATTAGCACCTCAAAATAACTCTGACTTGCTCGACATAATGAAGTGATTAAATCAGCATGAGAAATTCTGCTTCTTGAAGCCAAGAGGACACAGCGAGATAAATCAGATCTCAGCACAATTAGGGAGCATGGTTTGGGGAGGGGAACATCGGTGTGGGCTTCAACGAGCTCATTGTGCCATGCCAGCAGCACCGGGGTGAACCGGTCTGCATTGACTCATCTGATGGATTTCACCCATTTTTCACCCTGCTACCCATTATTGCAAGTGAGGCCACTGCTGCGATAGGCGCCAGCTCTATAGCCTGTGACCTGCCACCATCTCCCACACCTACTGCCTGCCTGTTTCCCTGCCACCAGATTCCTGTTGTAGAAGGTCTGTGTTGAAGCTGCGGTTAACACAGACGGGCTCCCCCAGGGCAACCTCTGTTAGCAAAGAGCATTTCAGCAAGGAGTTTGCTTTGGTTTCACCAGACACAGTGTGTGAGCACTTGCAGGGACGGTGGCTGCAGCCCTGCCCTGGGCAGCCTGTTCCAATGCCTGAGCACCCTCTGGGGCAGGAATTGTTCCTCAGCTCCATCTAACCCTGCCCTGGTGCAGCTTGAGGCCATGATGCAGGAGATGATCAGCCAAGCACGAATACATGGGTGAGAGCTCCAGAAATCAACCTTCTGCCAACACCAGCTAACCCAGGAGTCCCCCAAGATCCCAAGGGAGCTCGCAGACCCCACAGCCCTGCGCTGTTTTGGGAGACCCCCAGGGTCTCCACCTCAGCATGGATCTGCAAAGCTCCACCAGGCCATCTGCTCCATCCCCCCTCTATCAGCTTCTTAAAGACCTTCAAAGGGTTGTGTCTGCTTGGCCAGCTCTTGTCTCCAATGATTTGGTACCTCTCCAGCTCCTGCCATGCAAACGGAGGGATGGTAAATGTTTGGCCAGCAGTAATTCACATCTAGACATGGCAGGGACTGAAGATAATGAGGGGGTTTGAAATCCAATAGTCCTTAAATACTTTTGGGTGGTAGCTTTTACCTTTCTATCTTCATGCTTCTGGGACAAACCATTCCTTACAATCTATGTTCCCAGACCCTTTCACCTGAACTCTGGTAAAGGATTTCATTTAGGTCTAGCACAACATATGGCCATTTGTCATAAGATTATTTTTGTTCATTTATCTCCATCTTGCCTTTTCAAGCCCTTTCCCTACATGCCACTTTGGCCAAATTCTCCAATTCCCTGAATTTATTATCACTATAAAATGGTTTCCTGCTCCAGAGCACGACACCCCACCGCGATGCTTTAGAGGCCTTCGTCTGTTCCTATGGCAACTGGAAAAAGAGGCAAGCACTGCAGCCAGCGCGGGGATAGATCCTGCAGGGATGCTGACACCCCCATGGCTGCGAAGAGGCCAGGAGGATACTGGGGAGGGATGGGCAATGCTGGGATGAGCGGGGCAGAAGCCCCTCATCCTGGTATTTTCTGGTTTTTGGTCACTTCAAAGCAGTTCTGTGCTGGGTCTCAGCAGGATGCTGCTCCACTGGGTTGCTGGATGGTACTTGCCTCATTGCAGAGGGGCACAGGATGCTGTGGTTGATGGAGACAGCCAGCACTCAGTGGGATGTGGATTTAACCACAGGGACATTTCCTCGAGTTGCACCAGGGGAGGTTTAGACTGGATATGAGGAAAAATTCCTTCACTGAAAGGCTTGTCCAGCACTGGAACAAGGCAGTGATGGAGTCACCATCCCTGGAGGGATTTAAAAGATGTGTGGATGTGTCCCTGAGGGACATGGGTTAGCGGTGGGCTTGACAGTGCTGGGTTAACAGTTAGACTTGATGGTCTTAAAGATCTTTCCCAACCTAAATAATGATGGTTCTATGACATGTATATCAGCTCAGGTCACCCACAGTGCTCCCCATCCGCCAAAGCCACCGGCTGCCTAATGGGGCACAGCAAGGGGCTTCTCACCCCAGGATAACAGCCAGCACAGACCCACTGAGCTGGTCTTCCTCTGGTTCCTTATCCTCAAACACTTCACACAACCCCACTCTTTCCAAACCAGCCCCACCTTTGCCTCAAAAGGCTGCTTCTGCAAAATCCACTGCCTTTAACCTGTTGCTGGACATTTAACACCTTTACTTTCATTTACTGATGTTATTCTCTTTTAATGCCTTATTAATCAATTCCACATCGGCCACTCCATCAATTTGCCCAGGACTGAAGTGGAGCCGACAGGACTGTAATTATCCAGGTCATCTCATTTATCCTTTTCAAACACTGGCAGAGATCTCACCTGGGAAATCAGCAAAGCAGCTTCAGCTCCGGCTCTTTACACTGACATGACTTTGCTTTTGCTTCTGTGATGGGCCCCTGCCCTCCGGGCTCCCCTGTGGGAGCTGCCTAACCAGCACCTTGAATACAGCAACAGGCATCATCCCTGTCTCCCGTAGCATCCCAGCTTTCATTAGAAACTGGGAAAACAGCATGGAATGGCCCCTCATCCTTTCTGCAGTGCAGGGACTGGCTGCTTGCACATGAGCTGAGCTTCAGGTATTCCAGCTCTCGGGATTCACCACAATACACAGCCTATTTCCCACGCATTCTGTGGTTGGGGGTCCATCAGTCACCCCCCTCCCACAGAGCAGGATGCTTTTCTCCCATTTCCCAGTTTGAAAACAAATATTCAAAACTAAAGCAAATAAAACTATTCCAGCCTCTGGCCTTGCCCCAGGGTGAAACTGGTTTATTTCCAGGAGGAAATAATCCAAGCGGGCTGCAGATTTTGCTCACCCTGGGAAGTCACTGTGGTTCCTGACCCAATGTCTCCCGGTGGAGAGTAGGTAGCAGGGCTCACGAGCATCCCTACATCCCTGCATGGGGCTCAGCACTGAGGGGAAGGTGATGGGCAGGACTCTGTGTGCCCCTTTCCCTGCTGAGGGCATTGGTACTGGGGCAAGAAGCTGCCTTCACAGAGGACTCACAGCTCCTCTTTGGCTCAGGCTGAGCTTTCCCCAGTCAATCAAAACACTGTGAAGCTGTAACAGCCTCGAAGAAAAGGAGAAAAAGAGCATTTGCAGGCAGCAAAGTTTCATATTAGGGCTCCTTCAGCAGATGATTTATAGCCACCTATAAAAGCTATGTGCTGCTATGTCTTCTGAGGCCAGGCTGCTTTTAACACCATCAAAAGACACTGTGAGGAAGCAAAGAGGGATGAACAAAAGCAGCAAGGCTGCGGAGATGCACCCTGGCTGCATCGCAAGGGAGGCAGCGCAGTTACACACACCCATTGCCTTTGATCCCGCTCTCCTTGCTTCTGATTTTATACTTCCAAAGGATGCTGCTTATCCAGGCAGTGCCTGGAGCAAGTGGCTGAGCCCTGCAGGGTCCTGCTGCAGATGGAACAAAGCACAGAAGGATGGATGGGGACTGGCTTCTCCTCCGTCTGCGGCCATGCGACCACGACACACAGGCAGGAGGGATGGACAGAAAAGCCTTTGCTCACTGCCATCTGGCAGCCAGAGTGCAGGGACCAAGGGCTGGAGCTGAAGGAGAAAATAGCTTTTCTGTTCACCCACTCGTAGGAAGGAGGAGGAGGTCAAACTGGAAGCAAGAGTCAGTTGCAAGCCTGGCAGGGGATGCAGAGCCATGTTCATAACCTCTGTTCAGTGCTGAAAGACCTTGTCCATCAAAAGAAATGAAAATATGGGGTGTTTTGGTACTGGGATGCACTGGGAACCAAAGCAGACATCACCAGGCTTCATCCAATTGTTATCAAAACCCCCCAGGAAGCAGCTTTATACCAAAGGATTTGTGTGGGATTGCTGTTCAGCAGCAGAAGGGTTTGTTATGAGCAAAGGCACTGCCGGGGGATACCAGGGGATGAAAACCGCTGCTTCTTAATGCTTAAGGTTGGCTGGGGCTCAGTGGCATTTCCCTCTAGCTGATGCTTTGTAATCCCAGTTTGTGCTTCCCAGCAGGTCACAAGCTCGGGGCCAAAAGGATGAAGCAGCAGGGCAGTGCTGCATGGAGGCCAGGTTACAAGGGATGCTCTGCAGGGCTCAGCGCTGCTGTGAGGAAGGAGGCAGCAGCAAACCCCAGCAATGCTTCCAGAAAGTGACAGCCTCCAGGCAAGGGTCTGCATGGGAGCTGCAGAGCAAGTGTTGCTGCAGGGGAAGCCCAGAACTGCTTTGGGCCAAGGAAGGGATGGGGTCAACCGTCTTCCTTCCCAACACGTGAAGGCATGCTTGCCGGGTCCAAGGGGGCGTTGTGAGGGCTGCTCCCATTCAGCACATCGAGCTCCAGAGGACCTGCATGGAGAAGGGCACTGCTCCAGCACCATGGGCAACCTACAAAGCAACAATGATGTTTCCTACTGAGATCTGTGGACATGAAATTCCTCCCTATTCCCAGGCTGCTTCATTTTCATCCCTCCTGGCTGCAAGCTGCTCTTTCCCAACTGACCTTGGGCTCCTCTTCCTACTTACTGCCTGTCCCATCCTTTTACCAGAGGTGGGACGTGCCTCTCTTCAGTAATACGAAGGGATGGCTGGAGGCAACATGGACATCAGAGGTAGATAAAACCCATGGGGTCCCTTGGCCCTCCACGAGCCATCAGCAGGCTGTATGGCCCCAGCCAAGAGCAGCTTCACCAGTGCCAAAGGCAGCCTCACTCTGCACTTTGGAGACCCACCATCACCAAGGTAAGGCCAAACAGCAAGCACTTCCTGAGCACAGCAGGCAGCGTTTCCTCATCTCCCTATTTCTGGCATGATAAATCCTAGCACATTATAAGGAGAAAGCTTACTGCTGTCTGCAAGGCATCTAAAAATCTGCCTTGGATACGTGCATGGTTGTTAACAAGCCTGGCATCAGCTCTCCTTGCACATCTCCAGCAACCCATCCCTCCCTGACCTCCCAAACCTGCTGCTTCCCCAGCGCTCGGATCCCTTTGTGTGGCAGCACTGTACAGCACACTCCCTATGATGAAGCTATGCGGCAGGACTCGCAGAAATATCTCTTGAGCACACCTCAAGCTGCTTGTTATCCAGAAGGGGGATTCAAAGAGCACAAACTGCTCGCTGTGATTTCATGGCTCGTGCGTGCTGCTTGTGCGCAAGCCCCATCGCTACCCGGCAAACTTTGCACCAAGGATGTAATGGCTGCAGGGATGAAGCTGTCACAAATAAATGGGGTTTGTTTGGTGTCTTCTTGCTACTTGTGGAAAGCAAAGTGGCTTCAACTGCTTTAAAAGCTGGGTGTTTTTAAAGTGAAATTAATAATGGCAATCAGAGATTTCCAGCTGACGCGTGATGAGTGGGATTGGGAAGTGGTGAGCAGTTGAAGGCTTTAGAAACGCTCATCCCTTCTTACCTCCTGAGAGAGCATGAAAACAAACTGAGAGAGCCTTCAGCCTCATGGGGTCTGCATTGCACCACCTCGCTCCACGCTGGGATCCAGTGGGATATTACCAGCAAGGTTGAGGTTTCCTGCATGTGCCATGGGATGAGCGTCAGCCCCACTCACCCCAAACCAAGGATAGGGCAGGACAAAAAGCCTCCGGCCCACAGCGGGCAGACCGCAAAGTGAAGCCATTTACCTGCAGAAATAGAGCCCAGCAGCTGGAGGAAGCATTTCCCTCATATACAGCAACATCCCAGGACCGCAGGTCTGAACAGAAAGCGTTGGCTCCATTTTGGAGGAGCACTTTAGTCCTTTACAGAGAAACACACAGCATCTCCATAAATTCCAGCAATGTCTGGAGGGCAGCAGGATCAGAGAACATGCCCTGACCACAGATCCATCCATCTTTTCAGGAAAGAATCAATTTTTATGTGCTTGTAGCTGCGGGGATTATTGTTGACCTTGTGAAGTCATAAATAGAAGGCACTTCTGGCACAGTCCCTGCTTTGATCTGGCTTGTTTTTCTCTTCCTCTCTCCCCCACCTCCCCATTTTTGGAAGGTAACTGCCTACTTCACAGGCAGCCTGCCTACAGCAACCTGCTTTGGAAATATCCATGCGTCTTCTTTCCCTCAAGGCAGAAGAGCCCCTTGATGCTCTTGGGTTCCGTCTCCTGCCAGGGGGATGCACCTAGGAAGAACTTCTTTATATCTAACCTGAACTTCCCCTGTTTCAGTCTGAACTCATCACCCCTTGTCCTATCACTACAGTCCCTGATGAAGAGTCCCTCCCCAGCATCCCTGTATCCCCCTTCAGACACTGGGAGGCTGCTGTGTAGATTGTGAAGCTGTTGAGCTTTGAGGAGGACATGAGTTAAGAACTGATACAAACTGTAAATGTTCTGGGTTTTCCCATGCCTTTGGAGCTGCCCTACAGCTCACTTACACAGGCTCTCACTCGGACCAAAGCCCTGGTTGTCAGCACTGTGACTCAAGGAGCATCAGGCAGTGCAGCGTCCACCCCTCAGATGGGCCCATTTTGCCTCATCATTAGTTACCCATCAAAGGAAACAGCCAAGTTTTGCACATTATGCTTCAGTGGAAAAAAATACTTCCATTCTGATAGCTACAAGAAGCTCTTGTGCCCCAAACCAGTGCCTAAACCAGAGCTCTTGCCTCTTCCCAGTTGCACATCTGGACAGGGTGGCTGTGGAGTTGGGGAGACATCCCCATGACATGAGCATCGTCCATCTCTTATTCCTGAGGCCTTTGAGTGCTCAAAAGCCCAAGAGGGCTGCTCATGCTGCCCTCAAGCAGGCCCAGACATAGCTGCAGGGTTTGGGAGGGTCCTTTCCCAAGAGGAAGGAGGGTCAGAAGGGCCCTGGAGAGAAGACTTCTTCCCTTTTGGCATTGCCTCTTGTCAGACAGAAGCAGGCAGAGCTGTGAGCATCTTCCTTTAGCTCCCTGCCACAGCTGTGAGCCAGTATCGCCTGGGACTGGCACTTATCCTGCCTGAACCTCAACATCTCTTTCCTTTCCCTTCCCACAAGCAGACAGCAGATCTACCATTCCTCCATTCAGCTTTTACCCCCTAGCACCTTTGCAGACCCCATCTTGTGCTTGGTGCTTTCTGCAAGACAGTAACATTCAATTCCCTCACCCACACTAGTAATAGGAACAGGGCTGAGACCTTCATAGGTTCCAAGGACAGCAGGGTCTGACCCTCAGAAAGGACAGGACCAGTGCTGGGATGCCTGCCTTGCAGTCATGGGCTCTGCTGCTACCTGAAGTCAATGCAGAATATGATGGAATGAATAACCAAAATGCAGCACGAGCAGCCCTTTAATAGGGTAAGATGAGACATTGTTTAACCCCCCAAAAAATCTGAGATTCAAATCTAATTTCTTCCATTACCAGTTCACGAGTGGCTCAGATCCAGATAGTGAGGAAGAAGAGAGGAGGGCTCTGCAGAGCACAAAGAGACCTGTCAGAGTCCTGCTCCTCCCTGCTCACTGCAGGACCAGCTCCTGGGGCCTGGCCTGGGGGCTGTTCACTGCTGAGCTTTGCCTGAGCAAGTCCAATTGCACCCATTGCAGCCTCTAATGGGGACCACGAGCATCCCACAAGACTGAATTGCCCTGTGCCAGATGCAAATCCAGATGCGGCAGGAATGGCTCTGGATGGTGCTGATCCAAGATCTCTCCTACCTGCTGATCTACCCCTGGACATCCAAGGATGGGAGATGAGAATTGCTCCTGTAGCTCTCCCCACTTCCAGGCCCTGTAGCTGGTAGGAACCCTGGACAATCAGCAAGATCCATTCATGATAACCATTAACTCATGGCCACTACCAGAAAACAGGGATAAGCCAAACACAGTCCATCAGCCGATAGCTGGAAGCTCAACGCAGCCAGATTTCTCTATGTGCACAGCCCAGTGTTGCCTTTGCCTTCTTCTCCAGCACCCAACCAATTAACTAAATAAACAAGGAAGCAGCAATTAACCCAGGGTTTGGCCTCTCCATCACCCTGATTGCAATCCTCCCTGGTGTGAATGCTAACAGCCCTCCCTGCCACTCCAGACAGTTCAAGGGCACAGAATCAGCCATTGTTTGTCACCCTCTGCCCCCCTCCAGCATCCCATCTGTTCTGTGGTCCCCAGCTCATCCAGCCTGTGCCCTCACTGCAGCGCACCCAGCAGATACCTTTAAATTGAAATCAGACCCAAAGAGCTTTGCTTCTCCCAGCACCTCACAGCGTGGGATCATTCATGGATGCAAGTGCCTATGGGTGGTCTCAAGAGCTGGCTGAGCCCCTCCATCTGGTCACACCACCATAGGTCCATGGCACATGGCCTAGGCAGCGCTCAGCATCCCCCAGGTATGGGAGGCACAGTTAGCATCACGGGTGCTGAGCAGTACTGGGGCAAGGGGTTACTGAGATCAGGAAGACCAGGAACACACAGATGGATCACAGCCAATAGGATCTGTTTTCCCATCCAGCCCTGGACAGGCTTTGGGGCTTGCTGGGATCCGACAAGACCTTTTGTTCACGCTGGGTTTGAGTTTCAGAGCATTTGATCTCAGATGAGGCGAGAGCTGCTCTTTCCTTCCTTCACTACATCCATTTGTTGAGCTACAGCTGAGTCCCAGCCAGGCCAGAGCATCCCTGGCAGTGCTCAAGGCCAGGTTGGACACAGGGGCTTGGAGCAAGCTGCTCCAGTGGAAGGGGTCCCTGCCTGTGGCAGGGGTTGGAACTGGAGGAGCTTTAAGGTCCCTTCCAACACAAACCAGGCTGGGATTCTGTGGTTCTATGATCTCCACAATTCAGTGCCTCATCCATGCACCAAACATCTCACAGGTCTCAAGTGACCATGGGGCAGCCCAGCCCCACAGCACCCTTGTTCTGCCCTATCTGCTAGCCCTCCCCCTAAAACACCCCACCTCACATCTCCCATGGAGCATCGTGCCCTGACAGATCCTACAGGAATGAGGCAAGAGACAGGTTTTGTGAAACTACTAAAAGAGAGGGGAAATAATATGTATTTTACAGCCCCATCTTCTGCAGAGACAGGCAGCTCTTTGAAAGCCAGAGTGCCTTGTAAAATCTAGGTCAGTTTTGTGAGATTATTCTGAAGGGGTGGAAAATCATTTTGACAACTTCAAACTGCCCCATTTTGGCTTTTTCTTTTTTTTCCCCTGAATAAAGTGCCCGGGAATGACTTTTTGTCTTTATAAACTACTGAAATGAAATCAAAGTTAAGACCCAAATAAACCACCCCAAATGATAGCTGTCAGAGCTCCGAACGCTCCCTGTGGAGCTGGCGGGGAGCAGCCGGGTCTGGCACCCAGACCAGCACTGCCACAACTGATTAACTGAGTCAGTTAAATCACTCCTTGGCTCACCCCTCATGGAAACCCAAGTCCCTTCTGTTTCCAGCCCATCAGACAACAGCCTGGGGGACAGAGACCAGAGAGTTGTGTTTCTATCGAGGAACCACTGATGCTGTGCTTAACGGGATGGGAATGAGCAAATACTCATGGAAAAGGAGCATTCCCAGCACAGGGATGGAGCTGGTTATAGCCAGTCCTTCATGCAGGATGCCTGCACTGCCCCATGCTCCAAGGAACAGACTTGCTGCCCAACCACAGCCAGAAATTGACTGCAAAACCCCCAACCTTTTCATCACATGCGGGCAGGACAAAGCAGCCATCCCAGCTGTGATGAGACCCACTTGGGGACACAAATGTGGCTGACAGCAGAGTCACAGCATGAGCACCCTGGGTGCCATCACACCAGGATTCACGTGCTCCACCACAGACCTCATCCTGATCAGCATCATCATCTCTCCTTCCCATCCACCTCTTCCCATCGCTCCTATTTCAGGAGTGCCTGGTCACCATTTGTTCCTTCCTTAAGCATCCCAAACAGTGCAAGACAAGGCTTTGATGAGCAGAGAGATGGAAAAGGAGATGAAGAACTCATCCCATGGGCAGCAGACTATGCCCTGGCTCCTCAGGGGCTACCACGGCCCCCTCTGCATGAGGACCTGCTCCCACGCTGGGGTGCTGGGTGCTCCATGCACCCACTCCATCACCTCCCGCACAGCTCATCAGGCTCTGCAGACGATGCCTTCATTTCCCTTGCAAATGAGGCCCCGTTCCCTCCCCATCCCCAGCACCTCCTCAGCAGAGCCGTCATCTCCACCCCGCTCCCCACCAGCCCTCGCCACCGCCTCCTCCACTCGCTCCGCTTTGTGCACCCAGTAAAACCAGCCGCTGCCATCTCACAGGGAGCCCTGGCTGCTGCTGGGCTCTTGCCACCTCGCTGCAGATGGTTCATCAGGCAGGTTTGCTTCTTAATGAAGTTATGACAGTTGACTATTAATAACGGCGACAACAACTTGCTTTCCTATCAAGCATGCTTCCCCGGGACCTCATCCGATGCCAGCTGCCGAAGGCCATCACCCTGTGAACATGCTGCTGAGGATGGGATGAAGCAACAGGCTGGTGCCTTCTGGAGAAGGGGCTTTGTGTAGGTGGGAAAAGGGCTGACGTGGCTGCAAGGAGCTGGAGAACCCTGACCGGTCCTGTCTCAGCACACCCCCACTCCTGGCGAGGAGCATTTTATCCCCCTGTTCCCCCATGCCTTGCCCTCCTCTCCATCAAGGCTTTCCCAGCCAGCCGGCTTGAATCCACAAGCTTTGCCAAGACACCCATGGTTTCGCTGTATTTAATCAGCCCTGGGGACACTCCTGGTCTCAACAGACCCATTCCCCACTAAAGGTGGTTTTGAACCACCCTTTGCTGTAGCAGGGTAGGTAAAAGCAGCACTGAAATCTTCCCTGGGAGCTCTGAGCACAGAGAAAGCTGCAGAAAGCTCCAGAAAACAAAGACTCGAGCTCAGTCCCAGGCAGGATCCATCCTGGGGCTGGGATCCTGCACTGCCTTAGCTGGAAACCCTGCAGGGATCAGAGACATTTATGGGGGAGCCTCACTGCACCCCCAGCCCAGGACATTGGTGCCCTCACAGCCAGGCTCACACACACCCCTGCCTTAGCCGGTGAGGCACCCAGCAGCCCCAAGGCACGGGAGATGGGCTTCATCCTCCCCAAAGCAAAGCAGATCCACGCCAAACCCACTAGGAAAAGCCAAGAGAGCCAGCAGGATGCAGGCGCACTTTCACTAATTTCTGTTGAATAATTAAACCCTGGGAAGCTGATACTTTCTGCTTAAAAACTCAAATTGCAGTGTTTGTAATTACTGTTTTATTGAAGCATTAAAAATTTAAAGGGCATTGTGAGGTTGCAGTTAAGTGTGAGAGCTGTGCTCAGCCCTGGGGAAGAGGAAGCTGAGCTCTTGGGCATCAGCTCAGCACAGCCTCAGTGCAGGGGGGAGCACAGCCTCTCCATCCCTCCCCCTCCTGCAGAGATTAGGTTTTGGGGATCAGAAGCAATAGGAGGTCTACCCCTTAATCATGGGGCTCCCAGCCACAAGCCTTGCCCAGCTCAGCCTCACTCCTGCGGCTCAGGCTGGCTGTCAGCAGAGGGGGGACCCCAAACCATCACCCATGTTGCTGTTAACACCACCCCAACCTCCCCACAGGGGTGGGGGTATGAACTCACTGAGCCAGCCCTGGGGCTCCCAAACACTGCTCCTCTATGGATAACCCAGAGCCCCTGCAGCAGCACAGCCCCAGTCACCTCCAACAGCCCTTTATAGGCTCCGGCTTCCCCCACCCTCCCTGCACCATGGAGTGGGCTTGCAGGGGTCAGGCTGGCTCCAGGCTGCTGCCTCTGGACCCCTGGGGGTAGGTAACAAGGTGCTTTTAGGACCACAGCTGCCAGGAGTCTTCATTTCCCCCTACTAGGTCTTGTGTTGTCACCATGATCAGCTCATGGTGAGGTGCTCATCCCCTGCCTGTGGAGGATCCCTCTCCCAGAAGATGCTGCTGGATGCAGGGCATGGGATGCAGCGGGAGCAGACAGAGCTGTTTCTCCTCTGGAGTGGGTGTCAGGAGGTGACCCTCACCCGCACCAGCCTGCACAGGGCAGCCTGGTCTGTGCCAGAAGCAAGGCTGGAAGGGCATGAAGACATCCTGGGATGTATAAAACATGCTGCATGGCACAGAGAGGGTGGGAAGGGCGGCAAAAGCCACCTCAGGCCCCACTGAGGGCACCTCTCTCTTGCAAACAAGAGGCTCAGGAGGGGTGATGAGGCCTCCCTTGTTTTCCCAAAGGAAGCAAAGCAAGCACAGAACCCAAACAGGAGATGCTTTATTGGTTCTGGGTGGGGAGGAAGAGCCATTCACTGCTGCCAAGCTGAGAGCATCCCCTGTCGCTCCTGCTGCTCCCGCCAGCCGCTCATCCCAGTCCTGCTCTTCCCTCCCAGCTCTATGTAATTTCTCTTGGGAGATGTGGCTCACGCTGCATTTCCATCCTCAGCCCCTTTAATGTGTGTGCTTCTGTGGAATTCACAGCCAGGTTTTGTGGCCGAGAGCCCAGAAATATCCATCAGCTCCTTCCCCACCAGCCTGCATTATTCCAGTTTGGGCTGCTCAGTTCCCCAGTTTGGGGCTGTGTAACTTCAGTTGGACCTCCCTACTAGCCCATTTGGGGGATGCAGTGGAGCTCAGCCCTGCTCTTGAGCATCCAACTGTCCCAGCCATCCCATGCCACATGGACCAGCACCATCCCCATCACCTGGGCATCCGCCTGGTGGGATGGCCCTGCAGACTTCCAAACTGGTTTCCATGGCAGCCAGTTTTCAGCTGTCTCATCAGTCTCTATGGCAATAACACTTCTCCCTCCCCATCCAGGGGGGTAAGGTGTTGCTCAGGGGTTCCCACAGCAGCTGGAGAGATCCTCAGGGTCCCCAGCACCTTCCTCAGTTTTGCCCAGCAGCTCTGCCCAGCAAGCAAACCAGTACAACCAGTACAACAATACTCACTGCGGCCGCACAGACCGTGTCTGCCCAGGTACCCGAGTAGCGAGATGGGGCACAGGCTTCCTGTGGACTCAGCAAGAGACAACATCAATTTTTCTTCCTTCTGCCCCCACTATGCCATTCTCCATCCTTAGCGCCATCCCCATCCTTATTCCCATCCCTGACTGTTTCTCACTGCCCTGTGCTGTAACTGGGGCCACTTGGCAGGTACTTGGTGCTCTCCCACACCAGCCAAGCAGGGCTGTAAACCACCCCTCTGGTAGGAGCAGGAGGCAAGCTTGGTAAAGATGATGCGCAGCAGATGAAGATGAGTTTTATTTCACAGCACTGGTTACGAGCGAGTCACCAATACGGGGGCTAAAAATACCACCGAGGTCCTTGAGATTTATTTTCCCTGTTCACCAACACTTCCAACAAAAACACCCAACCAAAATAGCATCCCCAGCACCGGACCCAGCCCTCGTGGCAGGAGCTGGAGGTGGGGAGGTGCGAAGGCACCGGCTGCGTGCGGGGCGGCCGGAGGAGGATGCGAACGGCATCGCCCTTCCTCTGCAGCAAAACACGCTGCTGGTGATGATAGCCCCCGGGATCTGCGGTGCACGAGTTCTCTGAGGCTCTGGATAAAGCGGAGCCAAATGTAGGAAGCATAATCCTGTATTTTGTGTGCTGCTAAATGTTGGCAGTAATGATTCTGGGGGCTGCTGCAGTTTGTCCTCTCTGGGGCATTTAATAGTGTTTTGCCCAACTGCTTTTGTGCATCCTGGATACTGGGAATCCAATACCCCTTTAGGACCATGTTGGGAGCCAGTCCCTGGGGTGAAACATCTCCAAGAGTTCCCCTTTCAGCACCCTGGCCGGTCCTCAGCAGGGTAGGAAAGGATTCAAAGCCAAACTGGCACTGACAGCAACTTTCCCAGTGCCATTGTGGCTGCCAGGCATGGTTCTGATCACACAGCCCCGAAAACAAATTGCCCAAGGAGACAGGACCAAGGGGAATGGCTTGAACCTGCTCGAGGGGAGACTGAGCTGAGCTCTTAGGCAGAAGCTCTTCCCTGTGAGGGTGCTGAGGCGCTGGCACAGGGTTCCCAGAGAAGCTGTGGCTGCCCCATCCCTGGCAGTGCTCAAGGCCAGGTTGGACACAGGGGCTTGGAGCAAGCTGCTCCAGTGGAAGGGGTCCCTGCCTGGGGCAGGGGCTGGAGGAGCTTTAAGGTCCCTTTAACCCAAACCAGGTTGGGATTGTTTGATTCTATGAATAACAAAGCTGTTCTGCGATGTTCCCATGGGAGCTCCAGGAGCAGGAGAGGGGTGCATGGAAGAGGCATTGGGGTTCCACTGGGTTCAGGAGCAGTGGGGAAAGCAGGATGGGTTTGGAGCCAGTGGTGGGCTCAGTCTTAAGCTGCTGCTGGTACTCCAAGGGGTCCAGAGACCGCTGGCACCATTGGACAGTAAATGTGATCAAGAGCCATACAGGAGGGTCAGACCTGCTGACCACATTTATTCCCGTCACTGCTCCCTAACCCAGCAGAACCCCAACGCCTCTTCCATGTCCCCCATCCTATGGAGCAGTGTGTCAAGGGGACTAGACCTGATCCAATCCCCTCTAGGGTGGTGGCAGTGGTAGCTCTGGTGCCAGGGCCGTGGAACTCCACGTGCTCTGCTTTTATAATGAAGTGAAGGCAGATAGCGTGGTTGTTGCTTGGGGGGGAAAGATGATTAACCACCATAATCCCAATTACAGCTTTTAATTGGGATTAATTTGTTGAGTTAATTAAGTGTGGAAATCTGTTGCCTCCCAGATTTGTTTTAGGAACTTCTTGTTCCCAAGCCCAGCCTCTGTCTGGCCACTTCTGGGCACAGCTGGAAGGGCAGAGGACTGGTCACTACTGTATGTGATGGGGAGATTGCTGGTGATGCTCCTGCTGGTGACACCCAGACAGGCTCCACTTCAGCACCCTTCATTTGACCTAGATGGGGAGATGGCAAGGTCTGGGGGCAAGAACTGAGGTGGCTCAAACTGCAGCACCTAAAGTGAATGAGCCTTTGAAGAGGGATAGAAATGCTGCGAGAGCCATGGCCGAGGACCATCTTCATTGCAGCTGCATGAGAGCTGATGCACCGAGGGACTGGTGATGAAGGATCCTTGGCAGGTAGAACTGCTGCAGCATCTTCCCTCATTGCCAGGGTAAACTGTGCAAGGAATTCCCAAGGAATTGGTGAGAGTAAAGGATAAGGGGGAAAGCACACACAGGGGCTCAGTGGACAGCAGAGGCAAAGGGTTGGCAATGGCAGGGAGAGGGAGATGGAGCCTGGAAGGCATCCCTGCCATGGCAGGGGGCTGGAACTGGATGAGCTTTAAGGCCCCTCCAATGCAAACCAGTCTGGGGTTGTATGATTCACATCTCACCCAGGGCTCTCCTCACTCCCATGAATGGACCCTGCTGTTCCCCCACTGTGTGCACACAGAGCAACAGCTTTCTATTATTTTTCTCAACACTCTCTTGAAAATTAATTAATCCTATGAATTGAGTACATAAACAACCCTCCTGGCGCTGATCCAGATGCTGCCCATCAGGCTGCAAGCACATCACCCATTCCTTGTTTGACACGCCAGGTCCTGGTCTCAGTGATGTGAAGCTGGGGTCATTTGGGAAGGAATTGGTGCTGGCAGGTTGCAGAGTCTTTCCTTACTTCTTAGAGATGCTGTCAGCTGCTTTGAATCCTCAGATGAAAGGAACTAAATTAGGGCAGATGGTTATTTCCTGTTTTCTGGCTTGTATTTATAGAAAAGCTGATACATCTGATGGTTTGCTCTAAAACTTACAGCAAACCTCTGTCCTGTTTCCAGCTGGTCTCTACTGGGAGCTGAGAGGTAATGGGAACTGTTCAAGAGCCAGTGAGGAGAAGGGCTCCACCCCCTGTCCTCCTCGGCTTTCCAAAGCCAGAAGCCATGTGTTGGGAATGGCCACATTATTCATACATTTTTGCCTTCCTGAAGCCCTTTGCAGGCAGTGGGGGGCCCTGGCTGGAAGTCAAGCCCTATAAATACACATAACCCCCATCCCCGATACATTTTTCCCTCTCCCCATCCTCTCAACCTTTAATTTTTCCCCCTTTTCCAAAGACCTGGATGCTGAGGGCAGGATCCTGGTTCAGCTCCCACGCTGCCTGGGCTGGGGGGACATCCCATGTTCCCCCACAGGCATTGGTGGGAGAACCTGCATCCTCAGCAGTTTGCATCTGCTTTGTGGATGGCTCGTTGGTGCTTCTCTGCCTGCCTGGGGAATAACATTGAAGGGGTTCTGTCTCTCCCAAGAAAACATTGATCCAGAGTTTTAATGGCTTTCCACTAAGGAGCTGCAGTGAGTGTCACTGGGCATCACTGCTTGAGCTGATAACAAAGGTAACGCTCAGACCCACAGCTCTGAGAGGGGTTTTCACCCACCCCCCTCCAAGTCCTTTCTACCAGAGAAAGAGAAAAAGAAAGGAAAAAGAAGAAAAAAAAGGCAGAAAAAAGGCAAAAGATTTCACTGCTCTTTTCAGTCAGGGGCTGAGGACAGGTTTTCAATTTGCTAATTGAAAGCGAGCGATGAGGGAAGGGGCAGGAGATGAAACGTGCGAGTTTATTTTGGGAAGTCTTTAGAAAGGGGGGAAAATACTCATAAAAGAAAAGGAAAAGAGAAGAAAAGCCTGACACCAGGGAGACAGGACTCAATTAAATCAAGACCTTGAAATATATGAGCCAGCCGTCCTGACCGTAGGTCCATTAGACATCCCTGTCAGGCAGCGTGCTTTGGTTACCGCAGGCTGTGTGGCAGCTAGATCCATCACCGGGGGAAATAACTACCAGTGCTTACATCTTCAGCAGCTCCTTGATCTAGCGATAAACCCGTTAGGGGAAATAAATGGGTTTCTCTTTGCCTGCACTGTCCACATCGTGGATGAAATTTGCCGCTTTACCTTCTGCCGATAAGTGAGGGATCAGGAGGGAAAAGCCACTTAAAGGTTTCCTAATAAAGCCCCAGATAAGAGCGGAGCAGCCCCATTACCTCCCTCTGGCTGTGATTTACAGCCCAAACTGCTGTTCTGGGAGCCAACAGCGGCCCAGCCTCTGCAGCAAAGGATGCTGGTGCAGGGAGAGATGTCCAGTCGGCAGCAGGATGCTGTGCAGGGACATCAGGGCTGGGACCATTGGCCTT
Source organism: Neopsephotus bourkii (assembly GCF_033783945.1). NCBI lineage: Eukaryota > Metazoa > Chordata > Aves > Psittaciformes > Psittacidae > Neopsephotus > Neopsephotus bourkii. Next base: position 9,367,063 of record NW_026902223.1, read on the forward strand.
CTCACTAGTCCCCCCCTCCAGTTTCCCTGGTAAGGGAAGGGTTTGATGCCATCAGGATTAGAAACAGTGGGGAAAATCCTCCCCAAACTCCAAAAACGAAGTTCCAAGTGGAATTACTAACAAGAGTGAGGCTCAGAAACAAAAATTGCCCCTGGCTCCATTTGTAGGTATGGAAAATGGATTTCCACAACAGTACCATTCTTTTGACACGCCTGTCCTAGTTTTACTGCTGCCAGAAGAGGAAAACAGGCTGAGGAATCAAACCTTATGGGAGGTTCTGCCCAATGGATGCCACCAGGGATGCCATCAACAGGTCAGGACCCATCGCCTCAAGGAGACCCCAGGGGTCTGCACACACACACTCTGGTTGTTCAATAGACCAGCATCCACCAGCATCACGGGGTGTAGCTGACAGCACCTCATATGATTTTGAATGGTTTGATTTTATTCATAGCTTTAACACTGTGACCCCCTCCCAGCTGAGGAGTTGATCTCTGTAATTAGCTATGGTAAGTAGAATCTCTTTCATATGGCAGTGCCTCGGCTTCCCTTCACATCTCCTCCATGCTTCTACTTAATAAAAAGTGAATTGGATGTCTATTATTTTCAGGTGTGCCTTCCAGATGGAAATGTGTCCTGGCTGGCAGACCAGCACAAGTGCTGGAGACCTGCTCGGGCAAGAGCTCAGGAAGGCAGCAGGATGCTCCAGGAATTGCTTGGACACAGCCAGGGCCAGAAACAGGCGGAGAAAAAGCACTTCCATGTGACAAAGTCCCTTCTCTTTTACACCCAATCCTGCAGGAGCTGCTGCTCACCCAGCAGCTCTGTCCCTTGCAGCCACCTCTGTGTCAGGGAGCCCAGGACCAGCAGTGCTGCAGGAATCAGTATGCCCCACAGGCAGCCCTGGCATACTCCCCACACACAGCACTAACAATTAGGTGCCAATTTTACACCCAAAGGCACCATTAATTCCCAGTTTAGCATTACTGAACCAGCCAAGCCCCACTACGTGGGGGATCCCTATGTGGGATTTTACAGACCAAGGCACCCCTTGCTCCCAGGGGATGCTCCACACTGGGATGTGCTGGAGCATCCACACTCCGGTCCCTGTTACATCCAGCATCCGCAAGCGACAGGCGATACCAGAGCATCACTCAGCCCCATCACTCAAATTCAGAGGCTGGCTCAAGATGCAACAAGGCTCCAGACAGATCCTAATTCCCCATGGCAGCAGCCAAGGTGAGCCAGACGCCTTTCACTTCAGCTTGCAGAAAAATGCTCCTGCCAGGGGATAATTGGGACTCTGCGGTGGGAGGCAGGCGCTGGGCTGAAGCCTATTTTAAAAGCATCTGAGCAGAACCGCTGGAGAAACCTGCCCAAGGAGCTGCTGTGCCATAAGCACTGCCCCAGGAGGCATTCTGAGCCTCTTGGTCTTTAAAGCTCGCTTAGATCCCTTATAAAACCAGGCTTTATTTGGTCCTCACAGCCCCGGGAAGCGAATCACTGCTGGTTCCTGCTTACAAACACCCTGGGCTGGCTCCTGCCCACCCAGCACCCGCATCAGGAGCCTTTGCCAGGCTTTTAGACTGAGATGAAAGGTGCTGTTAGAGGGGCACGGGGCGCTGCTCTTCGGCTCTGCAGAGAGGTTTGTGCACTTTTATTTATACACACGCTGGCTGCAAGACAAGAATTACTTAATCAATCGTTCCCCTTGCGGGATGGAGGCTGCCTGTGCAATTCCGCACTGAAGATGACAAATTGCTCTGGATAATGGCAGCATCTCCAGCTCCTGCCTCAGCTGGAGCAGGATGTGGCACAGTGAAGGGATGCCTGCAGGACACGAGCACCTTGTGGTGTTCCCCTTCCTGGGACCAGAGCAGGGAGATGGCAAAGGGGAGCTGGGATCTGCTCAGTGCTGTTGCACAGTGGAAGGAAGGGGATTTTCTCCCCAGACCTGGTTGTAAGCCATCGAGGCAAAGGGAGGATGGACTGGAGATGCCAGGAATGCATGACACAGACCCAGCGAGTAGCTGGATGGCAGGGGGGTCCTCATGCACTCATCTTGCCATGCCACTGCTCTCCATCAGTCACCTCGAGCCAGGGGGTCAAGCCTACCAGGGCCTGGGACCCTGTGGTGACACTGCCAGGACAGGCTGCACCCCACTTCGCCTCCTGGGCTGGGATGTTCTAGGAGGGAGTTTCCAGCCTGTAACCTTCAAGCCACCCGTTTTGTGGGATGCAGGAATCTCACCATCAAATGCTTCCGAGCAACAGGAGGTCTGAGCACCAACCCTTGCTCCGGGGAGCAGCCCTACAAACCAGGTCAGCCCAGGCAGCACTAACCCAGCAAGGGGACCTGCCACGGGGGAAACACCAGCAGCAGGGAACCCCCCTGTAGTGAGGAGAGTGGCATGAAGGAAACAGAAGCCCATCATGGAAGATGGTTGCTTGGAGCTCACCTCTTCCTGTGCCTGCGATATCTGGGGCGCTCTGAGATAGGACATTACCCATTCGAACACGGAGCACTCCCCGTACCCCTGCTGCCACTTCCAGTGCCTCGGTCCCTGGAGGGACGTACAGCTCCACGCTGTACAGCTCCATGCACAGCCCAGCAGGGCACAGAGCGGCCTGAGGGCTGGGGGGAGACTCACGTTGGGCACCTCTGCCCAGCCAGCACCATTGCCCAGGGGACCAGCATCCTTCCTGAGAGCCCTCCCCAGCCCCATCCTTCTCTTCCTGGGGCCCAACCATCTCCCAGCACTGGTGCAGACCCCCTGTGTCCATCCAACCCCAACCAAAGCTCATATGGGCTTTCTCCCCACTAAGCTCCACAGCCAAAATGGACACTGTCAGACCCCCTATGCCCCCAGCATAGTTCTGCCCAAGGACTCCCACAGAAGGGCTGGGTGTTGCTTCCCCTTTAATTCACCACTTGTCAGGGGGGAGGGTTAAAAAAGAAATAAATCAATAAATAAAACAACCTCAGATGCTCGAAGAGGATGAAACCCCTGAAACTGCAGTCTGCTGGTGGCTTGTCCCCTTGCCAGAGGAGGGGAAGGATGCTCCCACCCTCCCTCTCCCCGTCACCCTGTCCCAGCGCCACCAGGTCCAGGCGGGTTCGGATGCGGTTGGACGATGCTCCTCAAGGAGAAAACGAAACCAAAGGTGAGGACATGGTCATTCACAGTTGACTGGTGGACGACACAACCCCAGGGTCTGACCCCTGCTGGGAGGGACCTGTCCCACCTCCATCGGCTATTGCAGGAGCTTTGAGAAAAGCCACTCGTTGCACATTGTGTGTCGCGGACACAGCCCCCGGGTCACAAGCAGTCCCTGCACAGAGCCACTTGTCCTTTGCGGTAGTCGCGGCAGGGGCAGAGGCGCCGGTACTTGGTGTTGTAGCCTGCACAGCTGAAGAGCAGAGGCTCCTTCTGGAGGTAGCACTCGTGGACGTTCTCGGCCACTGCTGGGTAAAGATGGTTCATCTCGTACTCGGTGCTGTCGCAGGTGATGCTGAGCCTGGGGATGCAGACAGAGGTGGGTCAGTTCCAGTGAAGAGGCTGCCTGGGTTTCACTGAAGGGGTTTTAGTGCTGTTCAGTCCTTCCCAGAGAGGTTCCTTCACTAAGTGTTGGGCCAGATCTTTGCTGGTTGCACCAGGAACCATAAGCACTATGGCTAGACATGAATGCTTGTCATCAGCCTAACATACCCTGCAGGAACGGGTGAGCCTTGCAAATCAACCCTGCAGCCCAAAGACTGTCCCAACCCTCGTGTTGGCCATGGATAGCTCAGGAAATCACACACAAAAATCCACCCAAATCTTCTATATCCCCCACTGACCATCAGGTCTGTGCTCTCCATAGACACCTCCCTCAGCAGCTAATGTTCTCTGGAAGGGCACATGAGTTCAGTGGATGCCCACATCACCCATCCTAACCAGGACTGGCCAGCAAAAATGGGGTGGGCATCAGCAAACACCCTAAGGAGTAGCAGAAATGCCCAGTGTCAATCTGAGCATCCTGCTCATCCCACCCATGCCTGTGTCTTCAGATGGAGCGGCAGCAATGACACTGCCCTCCCACTAACCCCTCTCAACTGATGAGTCCCTGAGCATCTCAGTTTAAAGTCTGGAGAGGGGGAATGGAGGGAAGAGAGTGAAATCTAATTTATCATATAAAAATGTCAGTGGGACTCACGGCACCTGCCTGACAGCAGTGGTGATGCTCACATTTTAATTGCCCTCAGAGCAGTACAGAGCATGGTGGCAGATTTATACTCCATTAAAACTTCACTGCTCTGTGTTCCAAATGCACTTTTATAGAGAAAGACATAAAAAAGAGAGACTAGGAGAAAGCATGGAGGAGGTGGAGAGGAACGGGGTGAGAAAGATGCAGAAACGTGCCTGGAAAGGCTATCGTTGCCTTCTGAAGTGTGAAGCTGGTCAAGGCCAACACATGAAAGCAGAGGCTTTAAACAGATAGAGAGGAGACTGAGCTGAGCTCTTAGGCAGAAGCTCTTCCCTGTGAGGGTGCTGAGGCGCTGGCACAGGGTGCCCAGAGAAGCTGTGGCTGCCCCATCCCTGGCAGTGCTCAAGGCCAGGTTGGACACAGGGGCTTGGAGCAAGCTGCTCCAGTGGAAGGGGTCCCTGCCTGTGGCAGGGGTTGGGGCTGGAGGAGCTTTAAGGTCCCTTCCAACACAAACCCCTTTGGGATCCTATGATAATGGGCTGCTTTGCAGGCAGCGCCCTGCCTACATCATCTCTGGCACGAGGGCACCTCAATGGGATTCATCAGGGAGGACACAGGCAGGGTCCCAACTCACTGGAGAAACACGTCCTTCTTGTTGAGGAACCTGAAGAAGGTGGGCTCACAGACCAGCCCGCGCCGCCGGCACGTCTCGGTGCACGAGTGCCGTGCCTCCGACACCCACACCTGCAGCGAGCCCACCGGCGGCCAGGCATGGGGGTCCCGGCTGGCGCTGGGGGACCACACGAGGTGAGTGGCGTTGGGGGACAGCGCCAGCACGCTCGGAGGGCTTTGCATAGCAGGACTCTTGGCCTTGGGAGGCAGAGCAGAGGGTGACGTGGTGCAGAAATCCTAGTGGGAGAGAAGACAATGGGTCAGTGCTCGGAGGGACAGGGTGAGATGTTGGGGATGTGGAAGGGAGGCTGCTGGTGGGGCAGGAGGACACTTGGGATGCTGAGTTTGATCCTCAGGTTGAGGTCACCTGCATGCACAGATAGCATCTCATGCTGTAGGAGATGAAGGCACTGGCCACCTCCTCTTCTCCCACTGCTCCCTTATTCTCTGCAGAATGGCCTTGACTCAGCCTCGGCATCCCCAGAGACCCTCCAGCAACCCTCCAGCATCTTTGGTTCACAACAAACCTCCCTCCTTCCCCATCTCTCGGTTTGCTCTGCAGTTAGGCCACTGGCTGGGACCTGGGGTCCCTTCCTGGGCACCTGCAATGGGTAAGGTCTCTACTTGGCCAGAAGAACCCATAGGAGGTCAGTGATGGCTCCCCAGGGAGGACAGGGATGCTCCCAACCTGGTGCTGAATGTAGGCATGGATCCGCTCCAGCATCCCCTCGCAGGTGTACTCGTAAGGCAGGTAAGGGTCCACCTGTGAAGGAGAAGAGCAGAGTGCAGGAAGAAGCAGGGACAATCTTGCCCTCCCCCTGTGCAATGGCTCTCCCCACCCACTGAAGCCCACAGCTTGTGTCTGTCCACCAAAGGAAGCAGGGCAGAAGACTAGAACGGGGAAAACTCCACAAGCCATAAAGCGCTACAGAAAGAGGTGAAGGATTCATCTGGGTTCAGCACATGTATCGGTGAAAATGAAATCCCCCTGCTCCGTTTTAGTCTCATATTTTTTCATTTTTGCTAAGATATAAAATTAGAGATCAGTTTTCATGCAAAAGGTCATTTCCCATTAAAGTAAGAACTGGCTCAGCCCAAGAAACACTCTGCAGCTGCAGGCAGGTAGTGAGGGGGAGTAATAATACAGGGAAGGAGTTAGGACTGCTAAAGATGCAACGATAATCCAGAGCAAGAGCATTGCAGCCATGCCCTGGGTCTGGTCTGGCATCCTCTGTTCCCCTGCCATGACCCTGCTTGTTGAGAGGGAGGTGCAGGCTTTGCTGCCCCAGTGCTGTGACCACCAAACCAGCCAGTGAAAAGCCCAGGGCTGGGACCGGCTGTGCACAAATAGATCAATAAATAAACCAACCTCAGGTGCTTAAAAAGGATGGGAACAAATCTCCTTTCCCACTGACGCTCTGCTGTGGGTTTGCTGCCCAGTGCTGATGGCTGTGATGGGGTGGGAGCTGGTGCCTCTCCCAGCCCCAGAGCTCCCCACTGGATGGGACAGGGAGGCAGCACCTGGCTGCACACCAGGATGGAGCAAACATTGATGCCCACGTTGATGCTGCTGTCACTGCACCTCCACATTGATAACTGCTATTTATACAGAGCCAGCAGCACTTAGACCACAGAGTATTTTTAGTGTGTGTTACGAAACGCTGCTGGTCTTTGGGAGACTTCTTCCCGTGCTCACTTCCCAACATCCCATCTCCCTGTCCTGAGAGTCATCCCTGGGTGCATGGCAAACCCCCTCCTTTGTGCAGCAGCTCAGCAGCATGCCCCAAAACAGGCATGTCCCAGGCACAGCAGTGGCATAGGCTCCAGGGAGAGCAGGGAGGAGCAGGCAGCCAGGCTCTTACCCTCCAGCAGGGCCGGTGCACACCCATTCACCTGGAAAACACTGCTGCTTCTATTTTCTGAGCTCTGCACCTCCAAAATAGCTATCACTTTTTGAAGTACCTGTCAGACCCAAGCTCAAAGGTTCAGTCTGATGAGAAGATCCCTCCGAGCATCTCCCTGCCATAAATATCCCACCTGAGATCTCAGCCAGGCTGGAAATCACAGTTGCTCCGTCTAATTACAGATGTGCACACTAATCAGGGCTGACACAATGACAGGCACTGCTCTTGCCTCTGCATTGCTGATGGGCGCTCAGTTAACTGGGGCAGAGCCCTACACAAAGCAAAACCTCTCATCTCAGTCACACAAAGCCTAAGCTGGGCGGGTGGATGCTGCATGGCACTGATTTGGGGGAGTCAAAACAATTCCGTGCTCAGCATCAGCAATGCTCATTCTCATCTTACCATTGCTTTTGTGGCTGCAGCGTTGGAGGCTTTTCTCAGGACCCCTATCACCAGACAAGGTGCAGATGTAATTCCATAAAACAGCCTGTGTACCCCAAAACACCCCCGTGGTACCCAGTGGGATGCAGCACATCCACAGCAGGTGGAGGCAGAAAACCTCCTTGTGTCTGCATGTGTACACAGATGATGCTCCACAGGCTCCCTGGAGCCCTATCAGGTCAGGAGGCTGTGGTCAGAACCCACTGCAGTTCCTGAGCCCCCAGCCCCAGCATCCTCATGTGCCCCTTTCCTCTCCAGGGCTCCCCCAAAGGCTCTAGCTCCTCACTGCTTCCCTCTCCCAGACTCGTTGGGATTCAGCTCATGTGCCCAGGCCTGATAGAAAATGACAACTTCAAGGAGATAATTGTTTAATTAAAAATCTGACAGGCTTGGCCTCCTCTTGACAGCCGCAGCGTTAATATCACTCCCCATGCTGGGAGCTCAGCATCTCCCCAGAGCCCTGGGAGGAAGGAGGAGGAGAAGGATCTGAGGTGAGCACCGCTGCATCCCTCTGCCCAGTGGAGCCGTGCATGGGATGCACAGGAGGGAGCAGAGGGGTTGGTGAAGATGCACTTTGCCATTCTTTCCCCTGGGCATCAGTGGGGGACAGAGGGACAGAGCTCTCCAGCCCAATGCTCTCCATCAGCCAAACAGGGAGTTACAAATGCCTCATGGGGATGCTGCTGTGAGAGCCCTGGATTTTGAGTGTGCAGCAGAAATCCCAGAGCTGAGGAGAGCAGTAAGTATCCCTCATTCAAAAGGAAAAGAAAGAGGAAAAAAAAACAAACCTAAATGTCATCAGACAAATAAGCAGGAAAATAATGCAATTCTCTGCTGGCACGTACCACAGGCTGGGAACATTTTAACCAGCTATTTTCACTGTGATGTTTAATACGCCACTCTTTCAAGCATGGTCTGAAATGTATAATTTCCCATTATATTCCAGTATGTTTGACTTTAATATAATGAAGCCTTCTCCCTTCACTACATCAGGATATTGGGACTATTGAATTGCTTGTCTGAGAACTATTTCTGACAATGGAAAAAGCTGAAGGCCAAGAAAATGGTGCTGCCTGAAAGCCTCTCTCCATCTCCAAGAATTAGATGCTTCTAACTCCTGGCTAATGGCTGTAATCCATCACTGGGACAAACCTTCCAGCATTACCTTTCCCAGGGGGACACAATTTGTCTCCTAGCCCTGTGCAACTGCACCAGGATTTGATCTCTGGGGTACAGGGGGTTTGGCGCTTCCATGATTTCAATTTTCCTTATAAATAGGTGAGGGATGAGAGCCATGGGGGAAACCCAAATCTGCTCCAAGGAGGGATGAATGGCAGAGGCACAGCTTGCCAAAAACCTTCCCCAGCACTTGCAGGGTGACCTGGAGCAGATGCCACATCCAAAAGGACAAGAACACAAGGACTTTCTGTGGGGGAGAAAACCCATATTGCAAACCCAAGCCATGGCTCAGATCCCTGTCCAGAAGGAAGAGGTTTCTTTCAAGCAAATCTAGGTTGGTGAAGGGCATGGCTGCATCTCAGCTGCTTCATTTCCACTAATACAGCAGCCACCCCGGCTCTCAACACACCAAAGGAAGCTCTGCCAGCCCGGCTGGAGCAGAACTACTACCAGGGTCAGGAAACCATCTCCCAAAGCCATTGAGGGGTTTCCAGCACCCTGGTTCCCAGCACCCAGCATGGCTGCTGCCAGGAACAGCTGATGGCAAAGCAAAGGAGACATCTCACAGCTTCCCACAACATCCCATATCCCCAAAAACGTCAAATCGAGTTTTGCTTGGAAGATGCAAAACTAAAGCTCTGGGAAAAGGGATTTTTCAGTCATACAACAACAGAAAAATGGAAATAGAATCTGCTTCAGGTCAGTTTTCAATTTCTAATGTTTCCACCCATAGGAAGGGGAAAATGCCGTGTTTCAGGTTGGCAATCTGTTTGGGGTGGTGAAATGCATCATTTCGGATACAAGCCTTCCTTTCAATAAACTGGCAGGGTATTTTTAAAGGCAGGCAGATGGGAAACAAAACCATCTTGTTTCATTCCAGTAACGCTGAAATGAAATGTTTTGACTGAAGAAATTTAAATTGATGGTGGTATTCAGAAATAACACACAAATTTGTTAGATATCCCGATAACAAAACAACCCATTTTGCCTTTGGAGGAAAAGAAGGGAGTCACTTAGATGGTTCCTTTGAGCTCCAGGACCTGGCTGGGAATAGAACTGCCCAGCCCCTGTGTTTTCTGCTGCTCCTCCTGCTAACACCCTTGTTTTCCATTCCTCTGCTGTAACAAACAGCATTTTAAAGACAAGATACCAAGGGATTCCTGAAGCCAAAGCCCATAATAAGGCTTTTAAACCTCTAAGGTAGGGCAATTTTTAGGCTTAATTCCCTTGACAGCGTCTCAAATAAAGCAAACCTTTCTATTTAAAAGAAAAAAAGGGGGGGGGGAGGGAAGGAGAAGGGAAGAAAGAAATAAGAAAGAGTAAGTTATTCACATTCACTCCCTGCTCTCCTTCAGGAGGATTTATAGGGTATCTTTAAAACAAAACCAGAGAGATGAGTTGTGGGATTAACCCAGTGCATTTCTTAGTGGGAAGAAGATGCTCTGCAGAGCAACCGCATGTTTTCAATGCAAACAGAATATCAGCACCTGGTTTTACTCATTTGAGGCCAATTTCAACCTCCCATCAGCAGAGGGTAAATACAGCAGTCAGGATGCTCTGCCGGAGGGACCTTGGGATGAGGGTCCCTGGTGCTGCAGCAATGGGCAGCACACTGGGTAGGCACCCAATGCTGGAGACAGGGGGTCCCCACCAGCTCCTCCTGCCTGGCACCCATCACACCACCAAATCTTCTCCTAAAAATCCTTTTTTCTCCTTTTAGTTTTAACCAGAGGTTATCATTAAGCATCTAAATGACCCGGCGCACATCAACACTGCAGCGCAACACAGCTGCTAGGGAGCCAGCAGAGCCCTTTCCCTCCCTCCCTGAACTCTCCAATCATTCCTTAAGTATTTGAATAGCAGCAGGCTTCACTCTTTTCTTTCTGCTTTCTGGAAGAAGGGAAAATTCCCTTCTCCCTCCTGAACAGAGCCCATCACCTTGAGGCCATCTCTTCAGGCCAGATGGTGGAGGGTCAAGCGCTGACAGCTGGCCCAGCAACACAGCAGCAGGGAGGTAATGATTTTCAAATTCATTTTAATCGAGCTATGGGAATGAATGTGCCAAACAACAACTGCTTCCCTAAGTTGGGTTTGTTCGGTCTTTGTGAACTCCTAGAGAAAATCAGCTTGAGGTGAAGTGCTGTGGCCATCAGCCACAATAAGGTACAAGACCTGGGCAGATGGCATGGCCACATCAGCTGAATAAAGTCCCCAGCCTGTCACAGACACACACCTCTGCAGCCTCTAAAGCAGGAAAAAGCAAGGATGGCATCTCCAGCATCATCCCTGCCCACCCCAAAATCCCACCCACCTGGTGAAGCCGGACGCAGAGCCCCATTTCCCAGTACATCACTGTCCTCATGAGGCTCATCCTAAGCAAAGCACATTGCAAGCAAAACAGGTATCAGCACTTTTCTCCCCTCCAGGAAAATTGACTTTAATAATTTGGACAACTTGAAAGGCTCCTGCCACAGGGCAGGAGGGCAATATTCATGAGGAAGCATTTCCAGTGCAGGCACAGCGGGAACGCTGCCTTCCTGGAGGGTGCCTGCATCCCCCCACTTCCTTACATCCCTTCATCCTTCACAGAGGCAACTCCTGGAGCTACTCCTATTGATTTGCTCAAACGTAACGATAATGATGAGCAGTGAAACAGGGAAATGGTAGGTGCAGAGGTCTGTAGCTCTCTGGGTAACTGCAGGGAAGTGCACTCAGGGTTTATCCTTGCTTCGCACCAGGTCCCAGCACTGCCGAGCATCTCCAGCAACCTCAACCTCCTGCTCCCAAACCTCATCTCCCTTCTCTCAGCTTCCCCTTGCTTTGGATCTGCCTGGAGGGTTCCCAGGAGATCCCTCAAAGGCATGGCTCTGCTGTGGGGGAACATCTAGGAACCTCAGTACAAAAGCAAGGTGGGAGCATGTATCCCCCTCAAGCTGCATTGAGAGGATGATTCTCTGCCTTGCACACACAAGTGATTTCAAAGGGGAAGCAAGGAAGGACAAGCAGTTAACACTCAAAAAGAAGGATCAGGCACCAGTAACCAATACCCATCCCTTCAAAGCCATCCCTGCCACCTCCTCTGAGCCATACCTGGGTCCTCACGATGGTTTTGATAGCAGCTTCAAACTCTTCAGAGTTATTGTAGTCGACAGTCCACACATGTGGCTTCCCGATGAAGTCTTCAGCATAGGGGTGTTGGGAGGACACCTAAACCGCAGCAGAAGGAGCTGGTGTCTGCAGTCTCTGCCAGAACAGCTGCTGTCCACCACTCACAGCACCCCAGCAGAGGAGCAGCAGGCTCAGGCACAGGCACGTTGGGTTTAACCCGCTGCACATAGAGATGTGCTGGGAAAAGGTTTCCCCTGGACACAGCTGCTCCCCCAACCTCAGGCTGATGCTCTATGATTCCCACTAGGTTGGGATGCTCATTCCCAACACTGAAATCATCTCTGCAGCCCTGAGGACCTGCATAATATGGGTACAATTTAACCTTGACCTGAGCCGTTTGTGGGTCTGGAGTGGCAAAAATAGACCAAGCCAGCAAAGGTCTGTGAAGGCACCACCTCTCCCAGGTTTGCCAGCTCCAGAAACAAGGCAGAGAGAAAACCCATCACCACTAAGGGCTGGGGAAAGTCTGGCACTGGGAGAAAGCAGTGCTGGAAGCCGCATCACCCCAATAGCACAAGCAGCCCCACACACTGGTACCCCACAGTCACCCCCCTCTCACCAGGTGATTTTGGGGGATCTACCTCTTGTTTCAGCCCCTAAACTGTCTTTTCAGCCCCACGCTGCTGCAGAGCCAGAGCCCAGATCTGCTCTTGGAACGGGAAGTGAGAGGATGCTGAGCAGAGGAGGTGTTTCGGGGGCACCATGAAGTGTTGAAGAGGAGCCTGAAAACCTGCCAGCTGGAGGAGGAGAGCACTGCTCCCTCTGTATTTCATTCTCCAGCCTGCTGTCCTTTCCCATTTTTTCCCTGGCAGTTGATCACCTCCTTCCCCTCAATGAATAAACACCCTGGGGCAATTCACAACCCTCAGCCCCAGCTTCCCTCCTGGCTCCCGGCTGAAATACAACCAAAGCACCCAGCAGGGATGGGGGATAACACCAGCAGTGAATTAAGGGGTGCATGTGACAGACATAGGGGTCCAAGGCATCCCAGTGCACCCCTTTCCATGATGGGTGCTGCTGAGCTGAGCTGTGGCAGGGCTGAGCCACAGAGTCCCCCAGCAAAGCCCTTCTTGGTGGGAGTGAGCATTGCTCTGCGTTATCCGCATTATCTACTTTATTAATAATAAAAGAGGCAATTTTCTCAACCCTTTAACTTTTAAAGAGTTCTTGCCTCACTTAGATCGAATTCCCAGTGACAGGCAAGCCCGAAGGGATTTCATACACCGTCGGGGTCCTGGTGTCCCCTGGGTTTACAGAAGGACGAACAGGGAAGTGTCACCCTGGTTTGGAAGCATGGTATGGGGTGGGAGGGGGGGTTGGATCTGGGCTGATGGGGAAAGAGAAGGAGCTGGGGTTTGTGTCTGTGGTCTGCAGAAGTCTCCTGCACCACCTTCACCTTTGCAACCCCAAATCTAAGGCAGGGCCCCTTGCATCTAATCACTTGGATGGAGATGATGCGAGGGTGGGAGAGGGGACCCCATCTGCAGGTATCTGCACTTCTGCATTTGGAGAAGAAAATTATCTCATAGAATCCCAGGCTGGTTTGGGTTGAAGGGACCTTAAAGCTCCTCCAGCCCCAACCCCTACCACGGGCAGGGACCCCTTCCACTGGAGCAGCTTGCTCCAAGCCCCTGTGTCCAACCTGGCCTTGAACACTGCCAGGGATGGGGCAGCCACAGCTTCTCTGGGCACCCTGTGCCAGCGCCTCAGCACCCTCACAGGGAAGAGCTTCTGCCTAAGAGCTCAGCTCAGCCTCCCCTCGGGCAGGTTCAAGCCATTTCCTCCATCCCTTGTCCCAAGCCCCTCTCCAGGTTTCCTGCAGCCCCTTTAGGCACTGGAGCTGCTCTAAGGTCTCCCCTTCAGGAGCCTTCTCTTCTCCAGGCTGCCCCAGCCCAGCTCTCTCAGCCTGGCTCCAGAGCAGAGCTGCTCCAGCCTCAGATGCCCCCTTGGAGCATCCCAGTTTAGCAACTGCTCCCCGCCGGGCTGGCCCCCACCCCAGTGTGAAGGGCTGGCTCCATCCAGCCCCTCCATCCACCTCCTGCCACACTTGCCTCTCTGGACGTCGGCTTCCCGCGGAAGAACTCGTGGTTGAGGGAGCTGTGCGGGGGGTTGAAACGCGCCTGCAGGAAAACGCAGCCGTTGGCGATCGCCTCCAATGGGGCAGGACCCTCATAGGGGAACCCGAAGCCAATGAAGAGCTGCAAAGGAGAATCATAGAATCATAGAATAGTTAGGGTTGGAAAGGACCTTAAGATCACCAAGTTCCAACCCCCTGCCATGGGCAGGGACACCTCGCTCTAAACCATATCAGAACCCACGTGCTGGTGAGCAAATGTGGCCAACCCCATAGGACAGTCTCTAAAGTAACCTGCCATTATCCCCCTCTGCTGCTCTCACCCTGCCTCTACAGCAGCTCCATGTAGTTTTACACCCTGTAGGTTACATGTGCTAAAACTCCCCCTGCCCCACAGCTTACAGCACGCTTGTGCAAGGCAATGGGGTGATCAGGAGCTGCAAGTTCCCCATAGTGGCTATAACTGGCCCTGTGTGGAGAAATACTGCTTTACCAACACCATTTGGGCTGGTGAATCGGCATTTCCCCTGGACAGAACTGAAGGTGACCAGGATGTGCTCATAACCTGCACACTCACTCTGAGAATCCCATTTATTCCTATCACAGCTGGGGTGGGAGGAACGTCCCCCCTCCTTAGCAATAAATGAATTAATCAGGGAACTTTGTGCTCCATCTGCAGACAGTGTGCAAGGAGAAACTCATCAGACACATCCTCATTTGAAATGATGTGCTCTGCTCTGCTCCCAGCTAATTAGCCCTGCTGATAGTGCTTGGGAAGAGCACAGATAACAGCCTCTCCCCAGCCTGCCTCCTCCTTTAATTGGGTTTTCTTTCTCAAGGCAGCTGAGCCCTCACTACCGCTGGTTAACAGGATCTGTCCCACTGCCCCTCGCTGTCCTGGGTTCAGCTCTAACCTTTTTTCTCCTTCTTAGTAGTTGGTGCAGTGCTGTAATTTTGTCTTTCAGCCTGGGAACAGCGCTGATAACACCGACGTTTTTGCTGTTGCTCAGTGATGTTTACTCTGACCAAGGACTTTGTGAGCCTCATGCTCTGCCAGTGAGGAGGGGAAGCCAGGAGGAAGCAGAGCCAGGACACCTGACCCAAACTGACCAAAGAGGTATTCCATACCACAGCACGTCATGCCCAGTATAGAAACTGGGGGCAGCTATCTGGAAGGGTTAGATCACTGCTCAGGTCGGGCTGGGTGGGTGTCAGGATGATGGAGCTAGGCTTTTTTCAGTGATATCCAGTGCTAGGACAAGGGGCAATGGGTGTAAACTGGAGCATAGAAGGTTCCACGTTAACATCAGGAAGAACTTCTTTACTGTGAGAGTGACAGAGCACTGGAACAGGTTGCCCAGGGGGGTTGTGGAGTCTCCCACATTGGAGATATTCAAGGCCCGCCTGGACAGGTTCCTGTGTGATGTACTCTGGGTTACCCTGCTCTTGCAGGGAGATTGGACCAGATGATCTCTTGAGGTCCCTTCCAACCCTTGGGATTCTGTGATCAGTCGGCGGGTGGTGAGCAGTTGTATTCTCTTCCCTTGTTATTTCCCTTATCATTATTATTGGTGACAGCAGTAGTGGGTTTGTGCTGTACCTTAGTAACTGGACTGTTCTTATCTCAACCTGTGTGGTTTACATTCTTTCCGTTCTCCTCCCCATCCCTCTGGGAGCAGAGAGGAAGAAGAGGGGAGCGAGCGAGCGGCTGCGTGGTTCTGAGTTACCGGCTGGGCTCAGACCACGGCACTCACCCACCTTGGCCTTCCTCAGCAGCTGCTGGAACTCGTGCTGTGGCAGCAGCCCGTGGTTCTTCACGAACGCTGGGACCTCGGGCGGCCGCTGCGTCTCGTAATAAACCGTGCCGTGGATCTCCATGTACTTGTTGAGGATGGCCAGGAACTTCTCCTTGCCCTGGGGAGGAAGGCAGAGGTGTGACCTGCACCAGAAGATGGACCTGACCCCCTCCGTGGTTATAAGGGGGAGATCTAACTCTCAAACTCCTGTCATGGAGCACTTGTGATGCTTTAAGCAAAGCCACAGCAGTGCAAAACCCACATCCTCCCCTCTGCTTCCCTTGGACACACATCCTGGATCATCCCAGACTCCCAGTGAGCCTGGATGGCTGCAGGACCCAGCACCCTCCACCCAGCACCTCCAGCCCTGCCTCCCCTGCCACCTCCAAGGGCAATTCCACTCTGGAGCTTCTGAATGAAAGCTTTCATGGGACTCAGAGGGAAGTTTGCAAAGACCAAAGCTTGCTGATGTCCCCCTGTTCCAACAAGTCCTCAGGACTTCCCAACTCAGGTTTAATCCTGCTTCACTAGCTGGAACATTAAGGGGGTCAATAGTATAGGTCCTTACAGGCCCTTTGTCCAAATCCCGTCTCCAGGTTTCCTGTAGCCCTATTAGGCACTGGAGCTGCTCTAAGGTCTTCCTGGAGCTGGATATCAATTCCCTAATACAAAGCCTTCGGAAGATGGGCTGGCACAGGAGAATCCCTTCCAAGAACTGCACCAGAGCTGCTTTAACCCATGGGAGCTGGGCAGCATCTGATGAAAGTGGCCTTTCCCAGCTTACTAAAACCTTGGCTCCTGTTGCAAGCCAGAGACAAGAAGTTCAGAGGGGCAGGAAACGAGAAATGGCAGGAAAGGATGTTTCATGAGATGTTCCAAATGTCAAAAAGATCCTGCTCTGGAGACAGTGCTTGGTCCAATGCTTGTAAAGAAGCACCCAGCTCCAGAAGATGGAGGTAGTTTTTTCTTTCCTAGGCTTCAAAATCACTCAAAATAAGGAGAAGCTCCTCTTCCCTCTTATTTTATCACACAAAGCAATACTCAGGCAGCCTGGCCTCGAGATACAGTGATGAGCAAGAACCAGCCCCTTTACCCAGTAATAAACTACCCCAAATATTCAGTTTTGGGAAAACTGATGCTCTTTGTGAATTCAGGCTAACAGGATGTTTGCAGCAGTAAGGGTGGAGGGAAACGTCAGGTCTGAGGTTTTAAGTCTCTTTAGTGTCTTCCCAAATTAACCTAACTAAGCCCAAATGGATAAGAAAGGGTGGAGGAATGATAGAAAATAAAGACAAGATACTACAGTTGCCCTAAACTGAGATGAAGTGGGTTTTAGTAGGTCCTTATGGAGACCCCGAGATAGCTGGATCCTGGGGTGTTTGCTCTCAGACACGGGAGGTGATGGGAAAGCCATGAACACCAG
Source organism: Neopsephotus bourkii (assembly GCF_033783945.1). Taxonomy (NCBI): domain Eukaryota; kingdom Metazoa; phylum Chordata; class Aves; order Psittaciformes; family Psittacidae; genus Neopsephotus; species Neopsephotus bourkii. The sequence goes on from NW_026902223.1 coordinate 9,383,908, forward strand.
CGAACAGGGAATGTGGCTGGATCCTGGCCCACCACAGGCACCCCTGTGAGGTGATGGGGATGGGGAGGAGACTGCATTGATCCAGCAGCTCAGGAGGACTGAGCCTGTAACAAGGCAAAGCCAAGCCAGCAAAACCTCTTCTCTCGCGAGAGGATGCGCAGAGGTAAAGCCCAGCAGTGCGTGGTACAGTACCTGCAACTGAAGCAGCCCCAGGTGGTGCATAAAGGGAAAGAAATAGAAATAAATCAAGAGACAGCAAGAATTACCTCCTTTTTTCTAAGCCCTGGAAGGAAAATAAGCTGCCTAGTTCTGGGTAAGACAGGGGGGAGTTCACACGTCCCCTGGCTGCTATAGGGATGCAGGGAAGATGTTTTCTTTTGGGGATATTGCCCCATGCATTGCCCACCCCTCTTCTACACTGTTACAGGCATGGGAGGGCAGCACAGCCCCCTTCCACAGGGTACTTGAAAGCAGAGACCAACCATCCCCATTATAGCACAGGATATCACCTAACAGCAGTCACTGCAATCAACTGCATAACATCATTGATGTGAAATCCTCAGCCTAAGCAGCCTGCTGGGAGGAAGCATCACCCGGAGCAAAGGGGATAGGATCTCAGCTTTTGCCCTGTTTGCCTGGAGGTGCTGGACATGCCACCTCACTGCAGCAGCCTCAGCTTCCCCTCTATGGATGGGACGGATGTTTCACACAAACACATTGAGACCTAAGCCTCAAAACACCAGGGCTAGAGCCAGAGGCTGCTGCTACCTCACAGCTTGGTCTACAACTGCCCCATCCTGCCTGGGTGCACCCACCTTCCAGATGCTGGCCTCCTTCCCGTACACCACTGCCATGCTGCTCACTTTGTTGGACTTGATGAATTGCCTCTCTGTCTGGTTGAGCTCCTCTGACACGAAGCCCATGAAGGAGTTGTCAGGGGTGTGAGCTGTGGACACCAAGGGACATGGGGCTAGACAGACGTTTTCTAGCACTTCATCGGGGTTGAGGATGCAAACCCATTGCAGCACGGGGCTGAGATTAGCCCAGCTCCAGAGCCTTGCTGGAGCCTGAGCTAAAAATGGCATGGATCCCCATCCACGCAGCTCATAAAATACAGGTTTTGGGACTCACTTGGGTGACTCTTTAAGAAGTAAGACATTTTTAAGGTTGCCAAATGGGCTTTATCCAGGAAAAAGCAACGTTTGAGCCACCCAGCACCCAATGGGTCACTGGGCTCCTTTCAGACAAGCACATCTCCTTTCCATGCCACAGGCAAACCCCAGTCACTGAGCTGCCTCTCACCTGTAGAACCCCAGCTGAAATAAAACCAGGCTTTGCAATCCAGGTTACAAAGCTTTCTCCTCCCAGGATCTGGAAGCTCCTGGCTGCGCCCTGTGTTTGGCCATGACTGCGCTGGAGCCAGCAATCCATTGCAGAGGAAGAAGCCAGGTCCCTCTCCCTGCATCATTTCTATAGCCAAGAGATGGCCAAGCAGATGTGGGAACCGCTGGCAGGCAGGGGAAGCAGGAGTGGAGCTGGGGAGGACAGCACTGCCCAGGCATCACCTCCTGATGGAGATGAGACCTGCCCCTGTGCTCCCTGTGACACCCAGAAGCCTCCCCGTGTGCCCCAGTGCCCCACTTACGGAACATGGTCATGAACTGGGCGGGCTGCAGGTTCCAGTAGCCCCAGTTGGTGCGGTACCCGCGCAGCGTGGCGTACTCCTCATGGTTGTATGCCGGCTCCGTCCCAAAGGTATCGATGACCCGGACACGGCATCTGGGAGGGAGAAGAGGACCCAGGGACCTTGGTTTGACCAAGTCCCACTACCAGGGACTACCAGCAGCTCGTCCCTTGTCTGCTCCCTGAGCAGAGGGTACAGGGACATCCCAGGCAGCTCTTCCCAACCCAGTGCTCCCTCCTGGAAGGAGCAATCTCCCCTTGCGGGCTTTCATCTCCCTGATGGTCAGGAGAATGATGCATCTCCTGAAGACTTGTTAATGCTTTTCCCAGTATCCTGGGAATGCTGAGGCAGGCATTACCAGCACAAGACTGAGGAGAGAAGGGGAGCATCAAGCAAGAGAAGAGCAAAACAAGCTGAATTCAAGAGCAAATGTATTTATAATAAAAGCAATAACACCACTTGTCATTTTTCTCTCTAATAAAATTGTGTAGGACAGTGGAAGAGATGGGAGAAAACGTAATAAATAGCAGGACTATAAGCAGTGAATTAAATTGCATATTTTCCTGGCCGGTGATGTACCAGGGAATGATGACATTTGTCTTGATGCCGAAGGAGCCAGGGATGGTGCTTCTCGCAAACACAAAAGGCTCATGTCTCCCTTTATGGTGTGTCCACCCCTGGCTGCAGACTGCAGGCACAGTGCGTGGAAGCACACACACACTGCAGGCACATGCAGGGATTTCTTTTCCCAATTCAGTCCCTTTTAATGAGGTTTTATCTTACACATGTGAGGCTGCAGAGTGAGCAGAACGCCCCATGCCATGATAACAGGGGGTACAGCAAGGCAGAGCCAGGCACAAATCAAAAGGTCTGACTCTTTGGACATGGGGACCATCCTTCAGTGGCATTAGCATTACCCTTTGCTTGCTAATTGATGTAATACAAAGTAAGAGAAGGGAGTGGCTTTGCTCACCTGTATTTCTTGAAGGAGAGCCCCATGTGCTGCTTCATCTGTTGAAGACCGTGGTAGTCAGTGTAGATCAGGTCGAAAGGTAAGGGACTGGTCAAGGGGCAGTTTCCCCGTCCTGGAGGCACCCCTAAGTGACTGGGGAGAAGCAGGAGGGATCAGCCCCAGCACCACGACAGCCCTGTAACACAAACACTCATTTCCCTGCAGCGAGTTAACAGGGACCATCAACCAGCTCTCCAGCTGATGGAAGGCGATGCAGATGGTTCTCTTCTCCCCAGTCTTTACTTCCTGGGCCAAAATTCTGAGGTTTTAGGCAGCCCTAGTCCCCGTCCCCCCCATGTTCCCACCTGCTCCAGCTGGGTTCCTTCTCCTCCCATGTGGAAGATGCAGCTTTTGCACAGCATTCCCAGCCAGGGCTCACCAGCTTCTCATTCAACACACACATCCCCCTGGACCTCTCTTGTCGCAGACACCAGATTTCGTTTGCTTTCACTGCAGTCACATCAGTGACAGACTTGTGAAGCCACATCTTCCCCCTCCTCCCTGCCTGCAAGGCTCCCAGCTTAGCCAAGATCCCTGTGCACCCAGCCCCATACCTTTCCCAGCACATCCCATCCACCGTTCCCCTCACTCCAGTCCTTACAGGTGCCCACCACATCCCAGAGCGCCTCAGCTTCCCCTTGACTCTGGGGGCACTGCCTGTCCTTGGATGCTGTGCACATTCCATTGACGTTTCTCACCTTTTGTCCCATTTATGAACAGTTCCATAAAGCTGGAGCAGCCAGACCCTGGATCTCAGTGGGTTTTCAGCCAGCTCCTTACAACAGCCATACTCATCCTCCCTTCCCTGCTCCAGCAGCTAAAATGCATTATGAAAGTCCAGATGAACTAGATCGACTGCAATCTCTTTATCAAGTTCATCAGTTACCTTGCTGTCAGGGTGATGTGTGGTTAATCTGGCATGATACAAGGCTGGTAAACCTGTGGCATGTCTCCTTCTATTTTCAATTACCTCTGTGAATTGATGAATCCTTCTCTCCAAAGCTGCTGTGCTAAGTGCACCACTGATGTCAGCCTGACAGCCCATCTGCTTGCCTGGACCATGTTCCTTCCTTCTCAGAAAGAACCCCCCTGTGACACCTTCCAGCTTCAGCAGGTTGCTCAAAAATCCTCACTACTCATCCTTGTGAATCGAGTGCCAGTTTGCTCAGAAATACAGATGATCCATCCTCGCCTTCAATGTTCCTGTGGCTTTCCTGCTTCCTGAAGACTAATTCCTCATCCTCACCCTCATAACCCCACTCGCATCCAAAGAGCAACAGCATCCATGGAAATCCCTCATGTTGAGCTGATTCGGTCCAGCCAGGCTCTGCCCCACTCCCACCACTTCATTGCCCTGTTTTGTTCCGAGTCCCTCTGACAGGGCTGAGCAATGCCTGCTTTACTTTGCAAGCCGGAGCTCAGACAGTGTGAAATCTCACCCTCAGCTCCTGTCTGCCAAGATGTCTGTCTTTGTTTTCTTCTGGGCTCTTCACTTACTCCTAGCACCTCTGTGGAGATGGGAATTTATCCCAGCCATTCCTTTTCCTTAGGAATAGAAGGTCCAGCCAGGTTTTACATTCCCAAGCTTTGGAGCTTCCCCTCCACATGACCTCTCTTACTGGTTTTCCTAATTTCTCTTCATTTCCCTTTCTGAACCTGAGAATCCTCCTACCAGCCTGTGGGTTTTATCTGTTGCTCAGCTGAACCTCAAATGAACCCGCAGTCCAAGGGTCCATCCTCTGAGGAGCGCTTCCATAAGGCCCTCATCCCTTACAAAAAGCATTTCCTCTACTGATCCCATAGCTGATGCAGAGGAAATCCGTGGCTCTCCCACCTGAGGAATAGCCAAGTGATAGAGTTATCACAAGCATTTGCTCTGCAATCGTTCCCTACTCTTCACCAACATTATCAAAAGGGATCATATGTAGTCATGAAATTGGTTGGCCATTATAGACACAATAAAGGGCTCTTGGTCTGCTCCTGACCATACCTCCCTCTTCTAATATGGCTGGCAAGCCCTTGAGGACTGGACACTCTGATCCTTCTTCCAGCCCCATCCTGACTTGAAACCAGTGAAAGGACATCCCAAAACCCTGACCATGACTCCAGAGAGTGACTAAATGTGGAACCACATCACTCAGCAACCCAGGAAAAACACCAGATTTCAACTGAAGGTGAAGAGCTGCATTTGCAGCTGCTTCATTGCTCTTGTCACAAGGGATATGAGCTCAGGGCACTTGCCTGGGTCAGCTGCAGGGCAAACATGCTCCAATTTTACTGCTTTTATGCCCAATTTACATGACATGGCTCATTGAGAAGGTGGCAGGAATGGAAAGGCTCTCACCTCAGTGCAATAAATAGGGCAACAAGGAGAGCCATCCCTCCAGGGAGGTTAAGGGGAATTTTTAAGCCAGGATTTTATAGGGATGTAACACTACCCATCACATTTGCTCACATACATACTGCTTTCTCCTCGCTCATCAGCCAAACCCTCCGACTGTAACACATCTCTTGCAGCATACCTCCCCCTCTAGCTGGTGCCCATCACCCAGGCTGCTGCATTACAAAATCACCTGTAATTTTGGAAAGCCCCAACCAAACTTGGCAAGGGGCTGCAGGTGACAATCAGTGTATCTCATACTGAAGCCTCCAAAAAGCCTTTCCAATGGGTAGGTAAAGCACGCCTGGTTCCTCCTCATCACTGGGATCTGACACATGTTCCTTCTCCGGGTGCTCAGGCCTCGCCACGTCCATTTATACTCCCTGGAGTCGATCTAAAAGTAGATCTTTGAAGCAGAGCATCTCTCTCATTTACCCCCTTATCCTTCCGAACCACTTTATAACCACTTTAATATTCTGTTCATGCAAATCCAGGCTGCACCTCCAAGGCTGGGGAGGGGGGGATGATGACGACTTCTTTTATCATTCCTCCTTATTTAAACATTCTTTATTCAAGCTTTCATCATTTGCCAGTTAAGTCAACTAATTTTCTACTAAACCCAATTTCACTCATGGTTGGAGTGCAATTTCCCTGATTTTTCCTTGTGCCATGTACTATTAATGGCGCTTGAAATTACACAAACAAAATTGATGAGCTCAAATGCCTCCTCCTCAGCCAGTGCAGCCAAGAGATTTGGGGTTGAAAGCTGCTTGATCCCAGCTCCTGGAGGAACCTCCCTTCCCAGACCAGCCAAGGATGGCCACTAGCTCAGCACCTCAGAGTCCCATCCCAGCATCCTGGATTAACGCATTGCCTCAACCCTCATTCCTCTTTGGGAGGCAGCATCTGAAGCAGCTTCAATCCAAGCGGATGCAGGCGCCGTGCTCGCCTCTGCACCAGCTGCCTCCACCAGCTGTGCCTACTCCAGAATAAACCTACAGCAGCTTCTTGTCCTGCTATTTTCCCCTTATAGGTACTTTAATCAACCAGGGGACGCATTCCCCTCCCCTGCGCAGTGCAGGCTCCCTGAAATCAGATGACTGCAGGGTTATCTTCACATCCCGTTGACCCATTTTCAAATTAACCCGACGTTTCCTTCCATGTTATCACTCCTGGGGCTCAAAAGTCCAGCACTAAATGGATCTCGTGGGCATCTGCTGGCAGGCTGAGCCAATAGCCTATATTATATTTAATTGCATCTTCTCTGCCCGCATCTGCTGTCATCAGCAAGGCAGACTGCAGAAAGGCTCTGTCCTTTCTGCTCCCTTGGCTTCTCTCTGTGCCCAGCAAGCACATCCCCATTATTCAGGGGATGGAAGGAGCCCAAGCAGCTCCCAGGGGTCTGCAACAAGCCCATGACGGTCAATTTAAAGGGCAAACCAGAGCCCAGGAGATGAACGCCCACTGCCCAGCCTCTGCTCCCAGCCTTCCCTCCTGCTAGAATGGACATGGCAACCTCAAAAGCGAGGTTTTCGAAGCAATTTTAAGCCATCTGCATTGGTTTTACTTTTGCAGTGCACATCTGGACGGTTTCCATGGCCCATCATCGATCCCATGTGACACAGCCATACCCATCCAGGGGGTGAAGTTCAGCAAGCAATGCATTTCTATCTGAGGTCCAACAGAGCCCTGTTTTCCTGTCACTGCAGGACACAACCCTTGCTGGAAACCTTTGCAGCGCGTCCCCAGAAGACAGCTAATGCTGAGGGTTTGCTGCTCATCCAAGCAGCAGCAGCTTCAGCAGGTCCAGGCAGGGCTCTGCCAGGAGATCCCATCTGCAGGGAGTTCCATGGGAAGGCATTTTGTCTGGAATGCAATGATAAGCCATTTGGAGTGAAGACTGCTGGATGCTTCTCATCCATAGGGAGACTGGAAGCCTCCAGAAATGGGGAGTCAAGAGTCCTGCTTGAGGCTGGGTTTGACCCAGGGTCTCCCAGTTGAAGCATCTCTGGTGTGTTGAAACCTCCATCCTCCTTGACCTTGCCATCCCAGATCAACCCTCCCCACACTCCAGGCGTAACCTTCTCTCACCTATGGAAACTACCCAGCAGTTTCTAAGGTTATGATAACCTCTGTGGGACAAAGCAGAGGTTTCTGCAATAGCAAAGAAGCCAGTGAGCAAGTCGTCATCCGGCTACAAAATAAACATATTTCATGAAGGAGCACAGTTTAACAGCCTGGTAATTCCTGCTCCTTTATGCACCCTGCTCTCCTGCAAAATGAAGCCCTCAAAGGTGGAAGAAATTCCTCTCAGCCCCTCCTCACCACACAAGGGCAGCTCATCCCTATTCCTCCAGTAGCTGCTGCCAGCAAAGCTCTGAGCTACCCCAACAGAGGTGCTGGGAAGCTGCTGGAATTCAATGGAGCAGCTTCTACAGTCTCCTTTCGATGCACTTGGCTTTTCGTTGCAGAGCTACATGGCTGCAGCTCTGCAGGCAGTGGTACCCTGGTGAAGAGGGGAGGAGGAGCAGGATGGGATCCATGATGCTCTGATGAGAGACGCCCTCCTGGCTGGGCAGAGTCAGCCCCTGAAGATGCACAGGAGGGTACCAGAGCAAACAGCTCTTCCAGGTCAGAAATTCAGCAAATAATGAAGGAACTTTCCAGGAAAGGGAACTAAATACCCACTAGCATCCCGGCCGCCTGCCTAACCCCAAGTAAGATCTGTCTGGTGGAAACGTGCCCCAGTTAAACTACAGGCTGGAGAATCCAATAAAGTCCAGACACACAGAGGTGGGTCCAGCATTTGTGCAACCTCTTGGTTTAGTCTCCATCATCTCCAGTGCCCAAAGGGGCTGACAAGAAAGCTGGAGAGGGGCTTGGGTCAAGGGATGGAGGGACAGGCCAAGGGGAATGGCTTGAACCTGCCCGAGGGGAGACTGAGCTGAGCTCTTAGGCAGAAGCTCTTCCCTGTGAGGGTGCTGAGGCGCTGGCACAGGGTGCCCAGAGAAGCTGTGGCTGCCCCATCCCTGGCAGTGCTCAAGACCAGGTTGGACACAGGGGCTTGGAGCAAGCTGCTCCAGTGGAAGGGGTCCCTGCCTGTGGCAGGGGTTGGAGCTGGAGGAGCTTTAAGGTCCCTTCCAACCCAAACCAGGCTGGGATTCTGTGATCTCTGTCTTTGCAAGGGTTTGCAGTGATTGGGTACCTACAACCAGGGGCCCCATCTTCAGCTCCCACTTGGACCTATAACCAAACATCCAGCCTTTCTAAAGCTCACAACATCCTATACATAACCACGTCCCAGCATGAACATCAAAGCCTGGCCAGAAAAGGAGCAACCCAGCAGCCGTAACAGCTTACAGCAATACTCGCTCTCCAGTAATGGGAGCATCTGATTAAAGATGAAAGACTGAGGTTTCCTCCCCACCAGCTCAGAGCTGGTAAATCCCACAGCCACACCACACAGCTGCATCAGGACCACACACAGCAGGTCACTTCTGGCTGCTTCCACAGGGAATTCCTGGCTCCCCACACAACCACAGGACTGTATTTGCCGACTGGGGAGGGAAGGTGGAGCCGGGAGCCTGGGCACTGCACGGGAACAGAGGCAAGAGGAAAGATGGCTTTTACCTGCCAGGATATAATTAGGAATCCCTTTGTCCGGACATGGTGATTCCATCTGAACAGCCCTTTGTGCAGCCTGGATACACCCTGGTCGCTGTGGGAAGGTGTCTGTGATGAATGGTGCCAGTGGGCGCTCAGCTTTGTCCCACCACGGTGCTGGCCCTGGCATGCAGAAGGTGGCCCCTTGCCCAGACCAAACCCTGGCCATGCTACTGCTCGGCAGGGAAAGGGCTGCCAGCACGGGATACAAGCACGTGCTGGAAATCAAGTGCCCTGCCAGGCCCATTATTAGGAGTCCAGAGCTCGGCACCAGAGCAATTAAGCTCCGAGAACACTTTGTAAAGCTCTGACCCCATGAGGCATCAAATCCTGTTTCCTTCGACTTTCTGTCCTGTCTTATGAGCTGTTAATTTCAAGGGGGCCATTGCAAAAAACACCTCTCAGCACTGCTGAGATCAATACTCCCAGTGGCTCCAGCAGCTCACAGCACTGCATCCCGAAACCCCATGCCTTAGCCCCACAGAAGCAGCTGCAGATGCCACCAGAACCATTCCCATGACTTAAGGACAGGCGTAGGAGCTGAAGGTCTCAGCAATGCCCCTTCCCTAGGGGGAAAGGCCAAGTACATCCCTCCCCATGGGGCATGGCTGCTCCAAAGGAAGAGGTTTGTCTTGTCAAGGCTTTTGCCACAGCTCTGAAGTGCTGCTTGCAATTGTCCAACATCTAATCATTAGTTGCCTCATTAACAACCCAGCTCAGGTCTTTCAGGCACTTCCCACTCCTCCTTTACCAAGCAGCACACACACACATACACACACCTTCCCACTTCCCCGTAAGCACATTTTGGCTACCAAAGCAGCACAAGGGGTCTTCAGCAAGACTGCAGTGTTTGCATTCAGATGGGGGATGTTTCTTCCCTCGCTGCTTCAAAACAGGGCTCTAAATGCTGCTGGTTCCTTCCACTGCCCCTACCCACCCAGCACCAGCCTTGGGTGGAAGAAGAGTCCCTGCTCCAGGCTGATGCTTTGCTTTCCTCCCAGGGAGCTGCACATGCACCAGGCACGAGATACCCCCATGTTTCACCCCTTGTTTCTCAAGATGCAGCAGAAGCAGTTAAAAAATTCACCAGGAAATGCAAGAGGACAAAAACCTGCACTTAGTTCCAATAGGAAAAGAATTAGCCTCTGGTTAGGAGGATAGGAGCAGAATTCACAGGTCTTTGAGGTCTACAGTGGGCAAAAGATAAGCTAACCCTGGAAAAGCAGTGGATTCCATCTTGTAACTCACAGGGGCATTTGGACAGTGCTTAGCCAAGCCATGGAGCAAGCCTGCAGATCCCAGAGATGCTTGGCTTTGCTCTGGATTAACATTGATCCCCCAAACAGGGAAAGACCCATTGAACCCCACTGCTCTTCACTGCTTGGTATCTGCTGCTTTCCCTGTTGGAGCCCACCATCAGGGAGAGATGCTCAGCACACCACAACCATCCTCCCAACCTGTTTTCATCCCCAACCCTCCATCACCAGATATTCTGGGCCAGGGACTTATTTTTCCCCCTGTATATCCCTGCTCCCCAGCAGTTTGACCCAATCCTGACCAATGCCTCCAGGCACTGCTGCATTGCAATCAATATAGATGCTAATAATGAACAGCTCTCAGATAACTACCTGCTGAAGCTTATGCAGGCGAAGCCGCCAGTGATCCCTTGCCAATGATCAATATGCATAGAAAAATCAGCTCAGAAATGTGAAGAGACAAAGAACAAACCAGGAGGGAGGTTATTCCGTGCTGAATAATTTATGGGCACCAGTGTTTGCTCTGTGAAGGCCGTGCTGGGCAAAAGCAGCTACAGCTCCGAGCCATGAAAGGAGCACGGGGTGCCAAAGGAAAATAAACAAGTGGACTGAGCATTCCACATTGCTGAAGCAAAATAGCCTCAACCCCCCCCTGCCAACACTGCTGCAAGCTCAGCAGGAGACACCAGGGATGGGAGAGGATAAGTTTAGCAAAGCTCTGCTGCTTCAGGTTGCACAGGGGCAAGAGGGGTAGGAAATGAGAGTACTTGGGCTCATCCTTCCATGGCGACACGGCTTTAGCTCTGCTTCTCCCTGCAGCTCAGCTACAGTCCCTCACACATCCTCTGGTTCTCTGCATACCAACCCCTGCCCGAAGCTGCAGCTGCAGGTGAAGTCCCCTCCAGGCTTTAACAAAGAGCCCAAGATTAACTATTAGCGCAGATCAGGATTAATTACACGTGTTCTGCTAAGCCTCCCACACGCTCGTGGTTGGGTGACAGCTTATCTCAGCACTGCTTAGAGCCACCACTAATGCCGCACCAGCCTGAGCGCAGGGGCCTTGCTGAGAGATCCGTGAGCACCCAGCAGGGTTGCTGCCTCCCCTGGGGATGGACACACACCTCTGCTCCCCATCCAGCACCCCCTTAGCCCATCTGCTGCAGGAGGTCGCAGTGAACACTGGGCTCGGTCTGCAAAGGGACAGAGGGGAACCTGGCTACAGCCCCAGGTCCTGCCTCCGCTCGCCCCAGCCCCATCAACACGGATGTGAGCTCACGATGTGTGTCCAGCATTTAAACGTCATCACAGCCAGGCCATTGATGTGCTCAGGGAGGTGGGGATGGTTTCTATTACTGGGACAGAGAGAAGTGCAAGATGTGCAGCGCCAGCCTGGCTCGCTCATCCCCCGTTGCAGCGATGAGGGGAAGAGATGGAGCTGCTGTTCCCAGGCATCCCAGGGGACACATTCAAACCCATGTCAGAAGAGGAGGTCTCATCACTGCCAACCAATGTCAAAGCCCCTGTGCTTCTGAGAAAGGCCAAATACTACAAGAACAACGCAGCTCTGCCCCAAGCCACTCCACAGGGATGCTGCAACCTGCTTGTGCAGCTCCTTCCCCTCACTAAACCACCACCGTGAGGCTCTTCATTAAAAACCACAAACAAGAACCCCACACCACAACAACACACCCCTCCCAGCCATTAGCTTCTTTCACCCTTGAACACACAGGTATTATTTAGCCCATCAGTTTAGCTCAGCACGCCACACGTTGATCACTGTGATGCCTGCCCGCCTCTTTGAGAAGCTGCTGCCTTTTGCATTAGGACCAGGATTATGGTTTTGAGTTAATTAATCGGGAGCTAATTCTGTTCATTAATTCTGAACGCTGCAGGGGCTGGGCTGGGGGTTTTGCTGGTTTCATTCCAGGATCATTGGGGTTTTTCACTCCCTTTGCAGCACAGCTCAGTACGTGGCCAACGCTGGCTTAGCATCACCCCAACCCTGCCCGGTCCCAGAGGCAGCTTCAGGCTTTTCTCAGTTTATAACCCATCCCAATGTGCTTTTTCCCTGGCACTTGCCATGCACTCCAGATGTCTCACAGGAGGTGAGAAAACTTTGTGAGGTTACAGGAGGCAGCAGCGTCAGCCCAGTAGGAACAGGATGGGAACGCGGCACAGCATTATCTTCTCCCTCTCACTGCTCCATCAGGTATTGGTCCCTCCTGGAGACAAGGTGCTGTCCAGAGGCACTTGTAGCTGTCTCCGTGCTGTCTCGGTTGTGTGTGCAGCAGAGCTGTTTGCACACCCTCACCCTGCACCACCCCACATCCCATGGCAGAAAAAGCCCATCTCTCTGCGGGCAGTGCCACCAGCAGCAGCCAGTTCCCCCCAGGGTCCCCAGGCCCCCACCAGCACCTCCCCTTGGTGGCTGCCACTCCCAGTAAGGGATGTTGGTTATTTCTGGCAGCCACCTCAGCTTCCTTGTGGCAGAACAGGAAGGGAGGGAGGGAGGGAAGGAAGGAAGGAAGGAAGGGAGCACAGTCACTGCTCAAACAAGGCTGGTGAAGCCACAGCTGCTGAGCACAGCCGTGCATGGTGGGAATAGCCAGCGACCTGCAGGACACTTGCATCCTGCAGCTGAATGGCCACCAACCCCCCAGAGAGCATCCTTGGGGTATGGGGGTAAAATGGAGCCTCTCCCATACCCACCTCTAGGCAGGCATCAGGGGACACGGGTGATGCTGTGCGCTGGCTAACGCTGCTCAGATCCAGCACCAGCACCTGCCCCGAACATCTCCACATGTACCCCATGCCAAACCCTGCTGCAAAGCCTGGCTTTGCACCCGTCCTTCCCACTTCCCCGGGATGCAGAAGGGATGGGATTGATCCCAGCTGTGATGCTGGTGGTCTGCCCCCACCCAACACTTACACTGGTACAGCACCAGTATGCCCAGAATGCAGGTAGGGGAAAAGCCCCCCCAAGCCTTGTGCTGTCACAGAAGACCTCAATGTAACCCCCACATGTAGGAGCAGACCCTCTTGGAGGGGACAATGGACCCATAGCATCGCAGCACCCACCTCTGCAGCTCCTTCAGGGAGACTGTGACCCTCAGGCTGTGTCCCAGGAGGAAGAGGGCAGCCAGGATGTCAGCCCACTGCACCATCTCGCCCAGAGGGCCCCCCTTCAGCACCCGCGGGCTGAACACGTCCCCCGACTCCTCCGTCAGGAAGCCGATGTGAATCAAGATCTGGAGACACAAGGAGAGAGCTCAGCACTGGGAAAAGTGGTGCTGGGAAAAAGAGACAATTTGGGGTTTCCAGCCCAAAATGAGTTATGGTCCTTGATTCCTTCCAGCTCCTTTTGCTCACTGAAATCAATGAGGGAAATCAGTCGGGCGTAAAACAAGTGATCTGTGTCCAAGTAGCAAAGACCCAATAGTCAGAGTTCACCAGCTCCCATCGCTGGCAGTCTGGATCCTGGGACCAGGATCCCAATGTACATCACAGTCTGTCCCATGGACCAGAGATGGATCTCCTGGCCAAGGCACCACAAAACACGAATGGGAGGGCCAATGACCTTGGCACCCTGACAGAGGTGCCAGATACCCTGCCCGCCGCCAATGGGTGATGTCTCCCACCCCCAAAATGCATCCCATTGTTCAGCAGCACCAGTCCTGCAACACCCCAAAAGCGTGTGCAGTCACACCGATGAACCACAGCCCAGCCCTGCAGACCCATGTGCTTCCATAAAGGACTTTTCCTCCCAGCTCGCTCACATCCCTGCTGCCTCCAGTCCCCGTGTCTCCAAAGGCTCACCTTTTCCATCTCCCCACCATAACCCCTCAACCCTGCAATGTGCCCATACCTGTTTCTGGTCCCTTTGCCGGCCCTTCAGCTTCTGCTCGAGGCGCCGAGCTGCCCGCAGCCACTGCTGGGCCAAGTGCCGGATCCGCTTCTTCATGAAGCTGAGGGACTCCTTGCCCGTGCCGATGAGCTCCAGGAGCTGAGCCAGGTCACCCCGGAATGCTGCCTAGGGAAGGAGCACGCTCTGCGTTTTGAGTGTAGGGAAAGGAGCTGCGAGAGGAGCCCCTGGTGCCATGGGGGCTGGTGGAGGGTTGCCCATCACAGCTGATGTGCTGTGGGTTGGTGATGGGTGAACAGCTTCCCCTGGTGCCACCGGAGCTCCTCCACTTAATGCACCATCCCAGGGCCCTGTTGCACCCAGAGCATCTCATGACATCCTGGATTCCTCGGGACAGGAGGACACAGGGTAGCTCCAGTGCCTAAAGAGGGCTTATAAGAAAGCTGAGGACAGACTTTTTAGCAGGGCCTGTTGTGATAGGACAAGGGGTTACAGTTTTAAACTAACAGAGGGGAGATTCAGGCTAGACATAAGGAAGGAATCTTTCATGACAAAGGTGCTGAGGCGCTGGCACAGGGTGCCCAGAGAAGCTGTGGCTGCCCCGTCCCTGGCAGTGCTCAAGGCCAGGTTGCACACAGGGGCTTGGAGCAAGCTGCTCCAGTGGAAGGGGTCCCTGCCTGTGGCAGGGGTTGGAGCTGGGTGAGCTTTAAGGTCCGTTCCAACACAAACCAGGCTGGGGTTCTATGAAACCCACATGAGCCATCACAGCCCTGCTGGCACTGCTGGCTCTGGGAACACTTATGTCCAGCATCCCTGAAGCCAGCATCTCCCCCACCCCCAGGCACCAGCAGGACCAGGCTGTGCCCACCTTACCTGCACAGGGGGCTGCGGTGGGGGGGAAGGAGGAGCCGCCGTCCGGTTTCGCCAGGGCAGGGGAGGGCAGAACCACTCGACTTCACTGAGGTAGATGAGGAATGAGCACTCGGTGCCATCCACGCCAAAAAACGCATAGCAGGGGTCAGAGGTCCACCTGGCCCTCATCCACTGTAAGGGGCAAAGGAACACGTGGGGCTCATCCTCTGGCAGCCCTGCCACGGGCAACCCCTATTCCCCATCACCTTTCCCTAGCGTTGGGGTAGAAGTGAAGGGCAGCGGGTGGGAAAGGGCTGCAAACCAGCACACACCCTGCACCAGTGATGCTGGTTTCTGCCCATCCAATGCCTCCAGGGCACATGGGGCAGAGGAAGAGCCAGGAGGTTTTGCTGAGGTTTCCAGCACCAACACAAGCCTTCCCCTGGGACACAGCCATTAATCCCCTGGAAACAGTACACCACAGGGTTTTCTCCTCGATAGCTTCACTGGGGAGCGAGCTGAGCTGCTGATCTCATCACCCTGGGCATAGCAGGGCAAGAGACAGACCCACCCCTGGTCCCCAAGGATGATTTCACATGAAGAAGAATAACCAGCGACCAGAGCAGTGATTTATCATCCCCCACAACAGCTCTTGCCAGCCGCTTCCTAATTCAACTACAAAAACAAATCTACCCAGGAGACAGGTCGCTGCGCCCAATATGTAAAGCGCAGCAATCACCTGGACAGGAGATCGAATTCAGCCCTCCATAATCAAATTACCTTCAGAATTTACTCAAACTGGGGAAGGAAAGGATGCCCAGCCCCAGGGGAAGAGGAAATACAACCCTCCCCAGGTGTCATTTTAATGCACATCCTTTCAGGGAGACTCAGCCTGAGCTTGAAGCAGGAGACTGCGAAGGGGAGGGAAGAGGGAGGTGTTTTTAATTAGTTCTTATAAATATACTCTCTGACAAAGCAATCATGCTCCAGGCCAAATGCCAGGCTGCATTCAGGTGTAAAGAGCAGGCTGGGTCAGGCAGGACATCCTGTTTGAGATGGAGGCCCTGGCCACCTTAACAAGATGCTCTTCTGTTTGATGCTCGGATTATTCCCCAGACACTAGCTAAGGCTCCAGATATTTAACAATGATGTGACAGTGCTTTCTCCTCGCTGTGCTTCTGTCATTAAACACAGAAACTACAGGCAAGGAGAGCTGCAGGCAGAGGTGGTGTCACGGGGCTGATTCTGCTGCTGCCTGCACACCCCTGGGTACTGTGATTTCAGTGCTTCATGCACTAGAAGTAAAGGTATATGCCTTATGGTTGATGGGAAACAGTCACACTGGTACAGCAAAGGCTCCTAGAGGAGGCTGGACACCTCCCTTGTGTTTTCTCCTTGCAGCACAGCCATGCTTTGCTTTCCACATTTTTGGCTCTGCTCCTGCAATGGTCTGCACCTTTCCTGTTTTAAAGCAGTTTTCTTCCCGATAGCATCCCTCTCCCCACCGACCTCCCCAGTTTAACCCCTGTGATCGACTGATGCTTTCTGCCCTTCCCAGAAGCTTCCACCCCAGCCTGAGACCCTCTCCCAGGCAGGGCATCCCGACTCACCTCCACTTTCCCAGCGCAGTCAGGGTACTTGGGGTCCCTGGGCACCTCGCACTGGTCCCTCCTGCCTTCCAGCACTGCAGAAAGACGGTTTGGGTGTGGGGAGAGCCGGGATGTGCCAGCAGAACAGCTACAAATGCTGGGATGGGATGGGATGGGATAGAGCTACCTGCCCCAGAGCACATTCACAGGCATCACAGCTGGGCAGGCAAACAGCCCCATCCTGCTTGAGGGAGCAGGACACCAAGATATGAAGCATCTTCCCCACGGTCAGGGAGGACACAGAGGAACCCCCCCCCAGCCCTACTCCAATGCCAACAGCGCATCCCCCTCTCCTAAATCTCAGCAGGTCTCTCTATAACACTTCCCTGCTCCTCCCAGCCAGGTCTAGACCCCAGGTCCCAGCTCTCCATGCTCCTGTTAATCATCCTTAAACAGGCTGCAGTATCTAAGGAAGCACTTGGCAGCCTTCACACTGTAAACTTGCAATAAGAATTGTCCTGCTGAGCTGTTGAGAGAACACTCAGCCCTGGGGTCAGCCCTGGAATAAGGCACAGAAAAGGCTAAAAAGGCAATAGAATCTTATCTTCCTCTGGTTGGATTAACAAGACATCACCCTTCCTATAAGCCTTAGCCTATAACTGAAAAAGCATGAGGTAGAAGAGGCAAAGGAATCATCTTCTACTTGGGATGCCAGCCCAAACCCTGGGAACCATGCAGCCATGTGGAGAAACATCTGGAGACCCCAGGTGCTCTGCCAGCGCTGCCAGAGTAGGATGGGAACATCTCTCCTGGTGCTGGATCCCAGCCCCTGGGCTTTGGACCCAAAGCACTGCCTTTCTCTATCCAGGTGTTTCTGCTGGCACTGCTCCTCCTCTTTAACTCTGCATTTAATCGGGTATCATTTCCTTCTGACAGCAATTCAGCTTTGCCATTGCAGGCAGCAGTGTCCCAGGTCTTCTCTCTGCAGGCTGATCTTCCCTGATCTGAACTCCTCCTGACCAATTGAGGCAGCACCCATAGGAGGAGACTACTGCTGTCAGAGACCACCGAGAGGGGCTCCCTGTGCAGCCTCCAGCTTTTCCAGCCTTCCTGGCTCTAACAGCAGGGTGAGAGACCTGGAAACCTCTGAGGAAGCTCGGACCATGCTCTGGACCTCCTTTCCCTCAAGAAGATGGTGTGCCCATGTGCTGCATCACACAGAGCCGGACACAAACAGCTCTAGGAGCTCTGCAAAGAGCTTCAGGTGCCCTCCTTCGTCCTGCAGACTGGGATGAATGAGTAAGCTCAGATCAGCATCCGCACCCCTGTGTTACTGCCAACCTTTCCATGGTAGGCTTGGCTGGATCTCCCTATCACAGATGCATAACATGCAGGAGGCTTGGAGCACGGGGACCCCCAGGGACACTCACCTTTCCCATTCAGGAGGCTGTTCCGGAGAATCTGATCTACTTTTATTGCGATGTCTGAGACGTTCTGAGCTATAGCTTGGATCCTCTCCATCAGGCCAGCTGCTGGCTGGAACCTGGGAAAACAAAACCAAAGAACCCTCAAAAACTTCATGTCTCCCACTGGTGACACCCAGGGATGCTTATAGCAAGCTTGCTGCCCTTGGGAGCTGCCAACAGGTTGAACTTGGCACCAGGATGCAACATGGGAATGCCTGGTCCAGTGCATACTGGCCAAAGAGCTCACTGCCTTCCAAGAGGTTTGATTTAAAACCTGTGCAAGTCAGTGTTCTGCTTTTTTTTCCCAGTGTGCTGATAAACACGGGTACATCTGTGCGTCTGACACGGGGAAATGTTAAATAGGCTGGAAAAAACTGTTCTCCTTATTTTGGATGTGCTGGGTTTGAAAATCCTCTGCTGTGGAAGCCGTGCTGGGAAAAACAGGGGAGGGACAGAATAACACAGAGAAAGGAAGGCAAAACTGGAGGAGGGCTGAGGAAGCTAGGGTGCCTGGAGCGTGCTGCAGAGAGATGCAAAACACCCAGGACACATGGATGGTGTCACCCCATCCACCAAAGGTTTAGGCAAGAGCATTCCCAGGTCTCCTGGCAAGGGGCAGAGTGCCAGGATAAGCATCACCAACACTGCATGAGCCGGGTGTTGCTGCCCCAGCACAAAGCCCACAGGCGCCTTCCACTAAGGCCTGAGATCAGATTCCCCCAGTCTGAATCGCTGCATATGCCATCTATTGAATTCAACCCTGCAATCAATACCGGCCTGGGTAAGCAGCATCATTAAACTCATCTACATAACACACTGAGCACTGGAAAGAAGACGGGTGTCAATTAAAACCTGGTGTAATATACAAAAGGGCAAGAGAACTCAATCCATCAGCAGCAGTGCCCTGGTAAGGAGCAGGCTCTCCACCTCCAGCATCTTGCCTGCCATTTCCATCACAAACAACCACCGTCTCCCAACGAGTGCTGTATGTAGCAGTAAATAATTTCCCTTCTGCAGCATCTGGGTCATAAGTTTTTCCTGCTGCTGCTGCTGCTGGGATCATTATAATACAAGGAAATGTCATACCCAGTGAGCAAATCCAAAAGGGCTACCTGGAGTACTCCGGGCACGAAAGATATGTGCTGATGTCAGGTCCATCCCAGTGAAGTTTTACATTTGCTCTCCAGCAGATCAGTGAACCTGAAGGCTGGGATTTAAAGTCCCTCTGTCCTCAAGGCTAAAAACCCCCATGGTTTATGAACCGATACTGCTTTGGTTGTTGATTTAAAGTCCATTCGCTAGTAGCAAGCAGCCCACATTTCTCCTCCTGGTGTGATTTATGGCCATCAATATTCAGCCTGCATACCTCCACAGAGAGCCACAGATCTTCGGCTTTTAAGAAACAATAACTAAATGCAGAGGACATCATTGCCCCCGAGTAACTTTCAACCTTTGCAGAGAATAAACCCCAGGTATCCAGCCAGCCACTGTAACTGCTGCAGCGGGGAGGATGCTCAGGAGGCCATGGAAAAATACAGGCACAAAAATGGCCTGTGACAAGCTCTGCTTGACAGCACGGCTCCGAGAAGATAGAATGCTCCTGGTCTAAGGGCAGCACAGCTCGGCCAGCTCACTACTCCCATTCCTGCAAGCCTTTTGCATCAGGAAGAGCCATGAGCCCGTGCAGGCGATGCACAGGCACTCAGTAACCAGGGTATGGCTGGGATGGGCAGCTCAGGAGCAAATGTCACAAGGATGCAGTGAATCTGGAGCCAGTGAGGCTGATCTACTCAAACAACAGGAGAGGGATGTTGGCTTGGTGATGATCCTCAGGTTTCTCCATCCTGCATGGCAAGGAGAGAAGATACCCACAGCAGCCCTGCTCCCTCATTTCAGAGCACACTGATTAGCCCACAGTCCAATTCTCCTTCCAGAAGCTATCCTAATTCTCACTTGGATCCAAACCTGCTCCCTGACAGCCAAGTAATCAGGTGAATCTCAAAAGTCAACAGCAGCCTGGGTCCCCATCTGCTCTCTGATGATCTCCAGACCTCAGCTCAGGCAGAGCAGAGCGCTGGGCACCCATGAACACACTCAAATCAGGATCATGATCTTAAATAAGCAGCCTTCTTCCAGACCCAGCCTCACAGCCAGGCCAAGCCCTGTCAAAACTCCAGCCACAGCCAGGTTTGCACCAGGTGATGGATCTGGCCCAGCATTTTGGCCAGCTTGCCCAGCTCCTGTAAGCCACAGCTGCCCCCAGGTACACAGATTTCCCTTCATAGCCCTTTGATGTAAAATGCCTGCCTGATAATCACAGACAGCTCTCCCAAACAAGGCAGCCACATCACATGGGCTCTGCAAGGCTCTGCTTGAATTGCAGAGGGTTACTGCAAAGTGACACAAATAATGCTCACCGTGGTTCTTGGCACGTATTAAGAAGATGCAAAACCAGTGGGAAACATCTCTCCAAAATAAGGAGCCAGGCTCAAACCTCCCACCAGCTGTCTGCTCATCACCCTGACTTGTCATACCAGTTTTCTAACTTGGATCCACTAGTTGTGGCTGCCCCATCCCTGGCAGTGCTCAAGGCCAGGTTGGACACAGGGGCTTGGAGCAAGCTGCTCCAGTGGAAGGGGTCCCTGCCCGTGGCAGGGGTTGGAGCTGGAGGAGCTTTAAGGTCCCTTCCAACACAAACCAGGCTGGGATTCTATGATTCTCCAAATCCCCAGGACTTCAGGCAAGGATTATGAGTCATAGAATAGTTAGGGTTGGAAAGGACCTTAAGATCATCAAGTTCCAACCCCCCTGCCATGGGCAGGGACACCTCACACTAAACCATGTCACTCAAGGCTCTGTCCAACCTGGCCTTGAGCACTGCCAGGGATGGAGCATTCACAGCTTCCTTGAGCAACCCATTCCAGTGCCTCACCACCCTCACAGTAAAGAAATTCTTCCTTATATCCAATCTAAGCTTCCTCTGTTTCAGTTTTAACCCATTACCCCTTGTCCTATCACTCCAGTCCCTAATGAAGAGTCCCTCCCCAGCATCCCTATAGGCCCCTTCAGACACTGGAAGCTGCTCTGAGGTCTCCATGCAGCTTCTCTTCTCCAGGCTGAAAATTTCATGCATGAAGAGCCCTGCTCCCACACTGGGAGCACCGATGGGCCTCAGCGTTAGCACTAACATGGGCAGCACCAAGTCAGCCACCTCAGTGTTTTTACCTGCTGGGAAACAAGGCCATCACTTGAGCAGCAAATTTCATTTAACATATTAAAGGGATGACAAGAAAGGGAAGCAGGAGTTCCATCACCTGCCATTACACGCATTTGTCACCTGGGCAGAGGACAAGAAAATAAGGCACTTAAAACCTCAAATGAGAAAAGGTTTTCTGCAGCTCGACAGAATTTGATGCCTTGTTCTTAGTAACTGGAGACACGGAGCAGGACAAGGTAAGTGGCACATCCTGCTCAGTGATAGCTAACCAGGAGGGGAATATCCCACTGTGTGTCTCCATCTGACCTCAGATGTCAGCATGGCCTCCACCAACCCAGTGGAAAGCACTGGCTTCCAGTGCTACCATTGCCCAGGGAGCAGCAATGGGCTTTATTTTGCCTCCTTTTTTTCTTGTTGCTTTTTAAACTTTTCTACAGTGACAATATAAACGCCACCAAAATGCACTGGGGCTGTGCCAGCCATTGAAACTATGGTAAATTACTATGGGTTTTCTGGAACACTTTTTTCCCTGGGACCTTAAAACCATTTACTGCAGCAAATACAGTCCTTTTACTTCTAACCATCAATATTGATTTCTTCTTTATTATTTTCAGATTTATATTTCCCCGTGTTGATTAAAATTCAGATCACACTGTGCGTTATAATGCACCATATACAGTATTCATCTCATTTCCAAAACTGCTATTAAGATGTATCTTTCCCCACTGGCAGATCATTTGCCATATAATATAGCTGGAGGTTGAATTTTCCTTTACCTTTTTATGCATTAATTTGGTTCCCTTCACTTTGTCTCTTGTCCCCAACCCCTCAGCAGCAGCTCAGATTCAGACTGTTTATCCCTTTACAAGGCACTGTATTTTTATTGCCTTTTATAAAAGTGTCATTATGAAAAGATGAATCTCTTTCTATTTGTGCGTTGTCTCCGTAATACAAGCCCTAAACATATTTGCTTGCTCATCTGATATTTCTTGCTATTAACTGGTGAAAGCAGTGGCTTTGGGAAGGCCAATATAGATGGAGAAAAGCAGATGTTTTGAAGCTAATACATCAACAAATGCAACATTTGCACAGAGCAGTTTACCAAAGGATTTCAACTTGCTCATTACAATGTCTGTGCTGACATTTGGCTCTGAAGATGGGGGTTTCTACCCAAAGACCTAAGGGAGAGCAGAAAGCAGCAGGGAAAGATGCCTGGAGACGGTGCAGGGCTTTTGCTGCTCCAGCCTCAGGTCTCTCCCAATGAGACCAGAGCCCCTTGGGCAAGGTGGGAGCACATGGATGGATCCTGCTCGTGATACACAGTCACCTCTCTGCTCTGCCTTAAAGAGAAAGGCGCCTTATCTTGACTGTCCAAGCATGACTTTCCCCATGCATGTCCTCCCCTGACTCTGGTGGGGATCCCAAACTGAGGGATCCCCACTGAACCCCTGTTCTGTGCTCAACCCTCCAAGTTAATCCTGAAAGCATCCAGGACTGGGCTGGAGACATCTACAGGAGCTGACTAGAAACATCTCACCACGTGTGCCAGGATGGAATGGGTTGTGCTACCTGTGAGGAAGGAGAGCACCAGGGAGGAAGGCTCTTACCTTTCCCACAGGCTCTGCCTGCTCCAGCTTTCACACCACAGACATCAGCCTCACCTTGCAGGTGTCCTCACTGATAACTGCACCATGCCAAGGGGTCTGTGTACGGAGGGGTCCAAGGCTGCTTGGGATTCACCTGGATCGCAGGGGACAGCAGCATCTGGCAGTGATTTTACTAAAGCCAGCTCACTGACAGCAACGATCCAGGAATTAATAGAGCTAGGCTGGCAGGATGCAGGAACATCACACATTTAGTGTCATATTGGGCGACTTTCAATTACTGGGGGAATATAGAGTCATGTAATGATTACAAGAACAAATACTTAAAGTGTGTGGAAATTAACTGAGCCTTGGCAGTAATTAAGCTTGACGATTAATCAGTCGTTAGCAAATAACACCCTTTGCAGCCTAACCACTATGTGGGGATGAGGGATGACCAGGGATGCCGGCACTGCAGACCCCAGCCTTCCCCTCTGCCACATCCCCGTGGGCATGGGGTGGGCAGGGACATCCCAGCTCCTGGAAAAGGGCTTCTGCAAGCCCCGGCACTGGCTGGGTCAGCCACTTCAGATTCCTTCCCTCCCTCCCAAGCCCTTTCCAGCAGGAGAGCAACACTTCCACTGCAAACTAATATTTCCCTAGCCCAGTAAATAGCTCTCCAGGAGGCTCCCATAAGTACTTCTAATTTTCTTCCCTCTGATGACTTACCAGGGTTGCATTCAATTAACAATGGTATTGATTTTTGTGCAGCTGAATGGCAGGCTGCTGCCTGTCATTAGGGAACCCATCACTCACCTTCCCAGTGTGGGCAGGGTGCAGGCAGCAGGGAGCCCAGGGAGGGCTGGAGAAGGGATGCAGCAACACGCCGGGGCACAGCAAGTGGATTTATGGGTGCAGTCTGTGTCCCCTTACCCCGGCATCACATCCCACAGACCCCCTGGGCAGCTCTTCTAAGGAGGATGTTGGACATTTGGGTTTTCCAAGAGTTTTATCCAACGCTTTGCAAGGGGCTGGTAGGTTACACATAGAGGCACGTGTACAGTATTCAATCAGATAGCACCTATAGAACAAGGAAGACCCTGGAGCATCTTTTGGCCACATAAAGCTGCTTGCCTGGGCAGCTGGGAGGCTTTCCAAGGCAGGTCATTAATTACAATCTATTTAAACTCCTCCTTGTGCTTCCAAGGGGAAAAGCCACCCCTGCCCTCGGCTGGAGCAGTGCTGGAAAGGGATACTGCTTATGGGTTATTCCATAAAGCCCACAGAAGCCTTCACCTCCTTCCTCTTCATTTGATCCCTGCGAAACCAAGCCCTCCTGGTTGTGTCGGGGATCCAGTGCTAAGCAGGACAGTGCTTTGTGAAAACAAGGATTAATCCACTTTTGTGGAAGTGGAATTGCAAAGCCCGTGCTCGCGGCTCTGCTGAGCAGCGGAGACGAAGGCACCGCTGTGCTAACCCGAGCTGCTTTAAAGAGCAAAATCCCTTTGAAATCAGCACCCTTTAATTGTATTATCTGTTGCTGACAGCTTCAAGTCGGTCACTGGTGATCAAAGAGACACAGACAGGGAGGGAAGGAGGAAACAAGCGCTTTGTGGAGGCCCATGCTCCTAATACTGAACAGCATAAGGGTGCCTCTGCTGCAATGGGGCTGACCTGGGTTCAGGAGACACCATTTGGTCCCAGTGCAGTTGGTGGTGCCCAATCCCCCTCAGCATAGGGGTCCCTGGGGGTTACCCCCAAAGGGACAGGGACCTCAGCACCGCACTCTGCAGGGTCTCAGCCTGGGTTTTGCACCAGCTGCTGCTTGACACCCCTGGGAAGCTCCACACCGCTCTGGAGAGCATCATCCATCAGAGCAGCAGGTCAGCCCGGAGCCAGGCAGCAGACAGGGTACATTGGCTCTGCACCCTTCCAATTGTCTCATGCACCCTACAAAGGAGGACAGGGACTGGGATGAGCCAAGAATGGGCACTACAGATGAGGGAATGTGACAGTAGATAGAGCCACTCAAACCCGCTGACACCCAGCACAGCTCTAACACTTCCAACATACCTCCCCCAACCACAGACCCCAGACAGTCCTGCAGAAGGAGGGGAACACTTGGGAAACACCTCACAAGTACTTGCAGATGCTGTCAGTGCTTCATAGAGAACATCACAGCAAAACTCCATCCACAAGAACCCACGATGCTTGCTTCATCTAGAGCTGCTCTGCCCATGATCAAACGTGATCTTCAGAGGCTCTAGATGAGGACATGACAGAGGCCAGTTTTGATGCAGGATTGAGTGAAGGGGCTTGAACGCACTTTAGGGGTAATTTATAAGGAGAAAAGGGTGATAAAGTTGTTGTCCCTGATTTTCTCTTCCTGAAGATTAAGACAACCTTCGCCGCTCCAGCCCATCTCAGCACATACACAAACCCAAGGCTGTTTTGATGTGCTGGATCCATAAGCTCCTATCCTCCGCAGTCTCTCCAAGTGACAGCCCTGGAGTCACCAGCCAGACGGCAGACCTCAAACACAAGATCCCATCTGCAGTGCCTGCTGCCAGCACACACAAATGTGTTCAAGTTTCTCTCTGATCTGCTGCGGCACAGAGTCACCATCACCTGAAATTACTGGTTCTTTCAATAGGAGAATGGCCAAGAAAATCATCAAATGTGTGTGATCACCTTCCAGTCGCTGGCTGTAACAGTCCTGCTCGTTCCTCTCCGGGTTACTGCTCTCCTCCTTGCACACTTGGGTACCATCCAGCCTCAAAACGACAAACTCCTCAGTACCAAGGTAAATTATATTCTTTCAGGGGTTGAAATGATGTTACTTAAAAGGCAAGACCATGCGCTCCATGCTGTCTGTGCAGAGTTAGCTCAGATGTGCATGCAGTATGAACAGCACAGCCTTTAATTACAGGCTCGCTTACGCTATTTTCCATCATAGGCACAGAAGAGCCACGTAAGGAAAGCCACAGAGAGAAGTGGAAGTGATGATGGAAACAGGGAGGCACAGGTACCCCGGCGCCTGTTGATTGCAGCCACGGCAGCAGGCAGAGGTGGGAATGAGAGGTGGGAGCCATCAGGATGCCCTCCACCTCCGGTGACATGGAACAGGGCAGTGTGACCATTGCATGTCACATCCCTGCCACCCACTGCTCACACGTCACCCGTGACTCCACCTGAGCAAAACCTACACTGATTTCTGCACTGCAAAGGTTATCCCAGGCGCTGCCCCTCGGTCTTTTCATCTCTGCCCCTCCGCATTCAGAGACAATGATTTGGGTTGAAGGGACCTTAAAGCTCCTCCAGCTCCAACCCCTGCCACAGGCAGGGACCCCTTCCACTGGAGCAGCTTGCTCCAAGCCCCTGTGTCCAACCTGGCCTTGAACACTGCCAGGGATGGGGCAGCCACAGCTTCTCTGGGCACCCTGTGCCAGCGCCTCAGCACCCTCACAGGGAAGAGCTTCTGCCTAAGAGCTCAGCTCAGTCTCCCCTCGGGCAGGTTCAAGCCATTCCCCTTGGCCTGTCCCTCCATCCCTTGTCCCAAGCCCCTCTCCAGGTTTCCTGCAGCCCCTTTAGGCACTGGGGCTGCTCTAAGGTCTCCCCTTCAGGAGCCTTCTCTTCTCCACAGGGGGTTCATGGCTCAAGCACACACTGAAGCCGGGTCATGGGGAGCTTCTCATCACCCAACACACCCAAATCCTCTTCAGGGCTACTCCATTCATTCTGGGCCCAGCCTGTGTTTGTGCTTGGGCTTGCCCCAAGCCATGTTCAGGGCCTTGCATTTGCCCTTGTTGAACTTCATGAGGTTCACACTGTCCCACTTCTGAAGCCTGTCCAGGTCCCTCTGGAGGGCACAAGTCCCCATCACTTCAAGTTGCTTTAGCTCTCATTTTTGCAGGCCTTGGCATGACAGCCACATTAGGATTAATAAACGTTTAAAGTCTCTCAAAGCAAAGGGAAATGTCTCTTTAGCAAACCAGCGTGTCACGACGGGGAGGTCTGACAGCAGCTCTCAGGATGGCCTGAACGGATGCAGTGTGTGCATCAGGACACCAGCTCTGCCCAGCGAGCAGTTCAGGGCCCGACAGTTTGCTTGTAGTTTATTCTAAGCCTTGCTTGCCTCCAAGGCTGGACAGATCAGCCCTGGATTGCAAACAACAGCCACATCCACAGCTACTCAAGGGATATGGGCACAAAGAAACCATCCTCATGGCAGAGAGCAAGCCCATGCACCAGGTACTGCTCCAGCCACCAGTGAGTCCCACCTCGAGTTCCACCCCAGACACCCTCCACACCAGTAGCTAGTAGACACCCTGCAGCAGTAGTAGCTGGGAGAGGTGCTATAGGAAACCCCCAAAATCACGGTAATTTCAGAAATCCCAAAATAAAAGGCTTCCAGACATGGCAAACAACAAGACTGCAGAAGTTCTGCCCAAGCCCCATGGGCTCCATCATCCCCACAGAGCAGCTCAGCCCAACACCTCAGAGCACAATGGGGTTCTTCTGCTCCTGCAATCCCCCCCCGAGCCATTCCACAGGGTCTTTATGGGGCATTGGCATGGCTGACTGACCTGTCCAGAGGGAATCGTGCGTCATCCCCTTTGTGGAAGTCAGTGCTATTCTCCAGCCTGGCCAGGATGTCCATCCTCTTCATCAGCATCTCCAGCATGTCGCTCATCCGCCTCAGCACCCCTCGGGACTCCAGCGTGCCCATCACTGCAGGCACACAAAGAGCAAGGTGAGACACATCACGGGCTGGGCACTGCTCTGTCTCACCAGGAAAATCCCACTCCCCACAGCTTCAGCCCCAAAGCTGCCCATGGTCCTGTGCCCCCAGCCCCACTGATGGGATCGGTGGGTTATGGACCATCTTGGTGCCCTGCTGTGCTGACATTCCCTCCCTGGCTTTGCCAACAGACCCACAGCCCCATCATCCTGCCCAAGCATGGCTTATTCCCTGCCTGTGCCCACATCAGCTGGGATAACCGGTGGTTAAACCAGCTCTGGATCCAGCTTCCTGCCCTGCCTCTCCAGCATTAACCCCTGATTGTCCCCCAGAACCAGCCTGTCCTGAGTGCTCACAGGAAACCAACTTCATTCTCAAACACAAAACCCAGCCTTTCACGTTGAGCTTCTGTTCTCCTCTCTCCAAGACCCACCTAGCCCAGTACCCTGCCTTTGCCAGCAGCCTGCTGGGGATGCTTAAGCAAAAGCACATAGATGGTTCTCCCCAGCACATCCTCCCAGCAGCACTGGATCTTCCTGTTGCAGGGATTCTTTACTACCCACATCTGCTACGGTGTGGGTGCCCCAGCACTGGGTATAGCTCTGCCTCAAGCATTGCACCTCTGCAAACCCCCCAACAGCAAGGAAGGCCCCCAGTTCCCAGTCCCATTTAATGCTCTGCTTCCTATGGGTTTGCACAGCACCGACCCACTGCTGCGTTGAAAGTGCCGGGGGATACAGGAGCTGCAGGCTCCCAGTTTGATGTGTGGTCTTAGTGACAGGAGCCCCGAGCCTGAAGCCAGAGAACAGAAAATAAAGCTCCTGTTTCATCTCAGCGCTGCTCATTTCACACTGGTAATAACTTAATCAGTGCATAATCCCCTGAACTTCTCCCGTTTCGCTTATCTCCCCCATTCCGCTCACATGTGCTTTTCAGAAGGCAGCACACATTGAACTGAGGGAGCAGCAGGAGCTGGGCAGGTGGTGCTGGACACCTCGGTGGCTATGGGGAATGAGGGGCACATCACACATCCCCAGAGAGACATCAAAACAGGTCGTGCAAAGCCAGAGGGTGGCTGTATCCCCGCAGCACCCTGCACCCAGCTCAGCTCTGGCAGTGGGATGGAGTGGGGCTGTTCCCAATGGCATCGAGTGCCAGGGTCAGCCCCAGCACAGGTTTCTCCTCACCGCAGGAGCCAACTCAAGCTGCTGAGCACATCAGACAGCACAAAGGGTGAGCTCTGGATGGGTTTGGTGTCCAGATGAGAGCGATGTGCATGCCTACGGTGGGAACCGGCTCATGGCGACAGCTCCCGCTGCGGCAGAGATGCAGCCCCGGCTCCCTCCCCACTCTCCCAGTAAATCACAGTTAACTCCAGCTCCAGATGCTGCACTTGGTTCTCCAGCCCTGCGGAGGGGCCTGCATCAGTGCTACAAATATGGGGCAGAGATTGTGCATTCCCCATTGCATGGTCCTGTGCCAGTGGGTCAGTCTGGAGGTCAGGAAAAGGATCCAGTACAGCCCCTAGAGCTGCCCAGAAGGGCTTAAACCACAACAACCCTGTTACCATGGCTGGAGTGGTACCCCTGGCCTAAAGATTTGGATTCCAGTTTATTTGGGTCAGGGGGGAGGGGAAGGGGGGATTAAGCCATGCTGGTTTTCCAGGAAGAGCACAGAATCCCAGCCTGGTTTGGGTTGGAAGGGACCTTAAAGCTCATCCATTTCCAACACCTGCCACAGGCAGGGACCCCTTCCACTGGAGCAGCTTGCTCCAAGCCCCTGTGTCCAACCTGGCCTTGAACATGCTTTAAACATCCTTGAAGATGCAAGACCATGCCTGGGAAGGCAATGGAGAGGACTGAGAGCTGCTGCTGCCGCTCAGGGCTGCGCTGTCGCCCCAGTTTGTAGCAGGGCTGCACTGGGTTAATCACAACGGCCTGTTTAGTGGTGCAGCTCATTTGAAATGGAAATGGCTGCTTGAAAAGCCTGGGCAGAGGAACAGCTCTGGGCCCTGATTAGAACCCAGACACAGGCACCGAGCTCACCCCTGCAGAACAAACCGGGGGGTCCTGTGCGGATGGGTCCTGCCTAATGCTGCTTGGGCAGGGGGGTGAGGGAAACTGAGGCATGGGGTTACATAGGGCTCCCGTTTCCAGCAGCAGCAGTGAGCTGATGCCCATGAAGTGCACCCAGGGGTGCTCAACTGCATCCCTACCACCCAGGAAAAGCTCCCCAGGGATTGCCCCATGCTCAGTGAGGAGCAAGCAATAGAGATTTCCTACTGCTTGGGCTCCATCCACACCCCAGGCGACCCAGCCAAGGATGCCTGCTCCAAGTCCCCACCATGGAAGCATGGCTGACAAGACAGCTCTGCTCCCAAATCATGAAAGAGAGATAAGGATATTCAAACTTGGAATGAAATCGTTTCCCCCTGGATCCCAGCCCTACCGCTGACCCCCCCCAGCTCTCCCGCTGTCTCCACTGAGCTTTCCCCTCGTGTCACTGCCACCATCCAATTTCCCAGCCGGTTCTGAGCAATTCCAGGATGCTTTTCAAAGCTTTTCAGAGCTCTGAGCTTTGCTGTCAACAGCGAGCAGAGATTTTCCTTCTCCAATGAAGAGATGAAAACCCAGCCCCAATCCTAAGTAAAAAATAGTAATAAAATAAGTACATCTCAGCCTTCCCTGCGTTATCTTTCCAAGCACCCTGCCAGAGAGCAGAGCAGGCGAGGGCACAGCTCCCCCCAGCCCTCCCCTTGCTCTCGGAGATAAAGTTGAAGCCCTTCTGCATCAAAACCTCTCTTTTTCAGTTCTTGCTCTTTGCCGCTGTTGTTTTTGTTGTTCCAGAAGCTTAAGGGGGATAACAGGAACGAGTTGACATTTTTGGCAACGATTATTACATCTCTGGGAAAGCCGTGTCTCATTAAAACCTAAAGAGAGGAGGGAAAGTGCTGAGGCAGCTCTTTTAAAGCCAGGTTGAATTTGTTAACCTGCAGCAGAGAACCGGACACCCCAAGAAGGGCTGCTTTGGGGTGTGATGGGGATCCAGAGGATGGCAGAGAGCCCAGTCAGTACCCATAGCTTCCCCCACTGAAACCAGTGACAAAGATCCCCAGTAGACTTGCAACCAGCACTGCAGGCAGAGTAAACGCAACCCCAACTCAAGAGCATGGAATACTCCTGTGAACCCCTTCTTAAACAGCAAGCAAGCTGCTAATCACAAAGGAAAGATACTCTCATTACCTTTGATAAGCTGCAATGATGGGCAAGAAAATCCAGCTAGAACTGATCAACAGATTAATTGGAGTTTCCTAAAGTAGGGCAGGTTTCTGACAGTTTCCCTGAGTGGCAGCCACTCTTTAAAGGCAATCACTGAACCTGATGGAGGTTTTCATAGCAGCACTAGGAAATAATGATTGCAATCAATCATATCTTACTGGATTTCATGAGACATGCTGGTAAACACAGCAGAGGGAGGAGAATTATTTATGGTGCTTCAGAAGAGCGTACAGCTAAGTAATTGGATGAAATCAGGGGAAAAAAAGAAAGCATCCCCGAAGGGTGATGTCTGGAGGAAGAAGAAATGGTTTCTCTGTGAAAGCAGTGGCATAGTCAACAGCCCATACGCTCAGATTCGGTCAAAACCCAAGGGGATTCTCTAATGATGCACTTGTCTTTAAAATACCTTCCTGGATTAAAACATCCCCAGGCATGCATCCCAACCCCTGCCACTGAAGCCTCCAGGAATGGGAGTCAGGACAGAGCATGGATGACTTTTGCTGCATGTGCAGACCTGGACACAAGCATGAAGTTCAATGCAGGTGCCTCAGGGCAAATATGCAGCAGTGGAGAGAGCTGAGAAAGCAGCATTTCATTCCATGGAGCATCTCCAGCACGGCCACGGCTTGGGGACTCCCTGCAGGCAGTCCAACACTGCTGGCATCAGTGGAGATGATGGGAAGCAGTGCTGGTAAAGGCCAGGTTGTGCCACGGGAGAAGGAGCAGATGGGAAGGAGTTTCCTTGCTCAGGCATTGTGGTTTAGGGTGCTGAGCATCCTTCCCAAGCCACCCCCCATTGCTCACACTGGGAGCCATCTCATAGGATCATAGAATAGTTTGGGTGGGAAAGGACCTTAAGATCATCCAGTTCCAACCCCCTGCCATGGGCAGGGACACCTCACACTAAACCATGTCACTCAAGGCTCTGTCCAACCTGGCCTTGAGCACTGCCAGGGATGGAGCATTCACAACCTCCCTGGGCAACCCATTCCAGTGCCTCACCACACTTACAGTAAAGGATTTCCTCCTTATACCCAATCTAAACTTCCCCTGGTTAAGTTTTAACCCATTACCCCTTGTCCTGTCACTACAGTCCCTAATGAAGAGTCCATCCCCAGCATCCTTATAGGCCCCCTTCAGACACTGGAAGCTGCTCTGAGGTTCCCACACATCCTTCTTCAGGCTGAACAACCACAACTATCTCAACCTGTCTCCATACAGGAGGTGCTCCAGCCCCTGATCATCCTCGCGGCCTCCTCTGGACTTGCTCCAACGGCACTTCTCAAGCACGGATGGAGCATGCAGGATGCTACCCTGTCATATGGACACTTAGGCTGAGGTTTTCGAATGGAGCTAAAACCCCACAGGAGATACAAAAAAACCCAGCGCTTTGGGGCATGTCCCCATTGGCCACTTGGACTGATTCCAACCTCCTTGCCCTGTGTAGCTAGACCTTGAGAGCAGCTCCCCATGCCAGGGTCTCTCAGCTCCATCCTGCTCGAGGGGTCTCACTCTGCTCAGCTTCATGACGAAAAGATGGGGAAGAGAAACGTGCAGTAGGTCCAGTGTTTGAGCTGCACACTGCTGCTCGGTCTAATGCATCCCTTTTCCTCCTAGTGGGTACAAGCAGCCATGTGAGCCCATCACCAGCTGTACTGGGGGGAGGAGACCAAGGCTCCACACACCAGCATGGAGAGCACCAAAACATCCCCCTGACATTTAAAATGCAATTCTACAATATACCTATCTCCACTGTTCATACATGTCTGATTTGTTGTTGATTCCCCCCTCCCACTTCTCAAACATAACTCATATCCCTGCCTGGCTGCCTTTTAACAGCCGAGTGCTTCGGTACAAGGAGGGAATTTGACTCAGAGATGGTAAGGCATTACTTACGTCCATTGAAAATACCAGCTGAATTAATTTCACTCTAAAGCATCATTTGCTTTGCTTTGGTTTTCTCCTTTAAAGGACAACTCCAGGCTGCTTACACCTCTCAAAAGGACAATGAAAGGTTTCTTGAAGAAGGAACTGGACCCAGACCTCACCACCCTGCTCCTTGGGTGGCTGGGATCCAGGGCTGGCCTGTGGACCCCATTATCTCAAAAGGAACCCCATCCTTCCAGGGAGGACCCCAGCCCAGCACCTCCCTGGTTCCCAGGGAGCAAAGCACCAGCCCTTCACTTCTCTTCCCCTCCCAAACTCCTCTATTTACTTTCACTATTGATTTTGGTTCAAACAGGTCAAAAGACCAAAGAGCCAACCAGCCACGGGCTCCAGCTCACCCTGACACATAATCCATTACAATCACAGCCCAGGGACCCAGCACTAACTAGCAACAAGAAAGCCCAAGGCTAGGCTTGGCTTAAGCTGGCCTCTACCTCCCATCTCCAGCCCTTTGGCACCCAGCTTGGGGGATGCTGCTCCAGGGATGGACCAGGCCCTGCTGGGTGCCTGCACCACTCAAGGGCACCCATTCACAGCCCATTGCTGCCTATAGCAAACCCATCCCCATTTGCCATTAAACCATTATGGATTTATGATTCTAGGTTATACAGAAAACATATGGACCTGCTTAGCCAATGGCCCAACACAAAGAGCACTAAGAGCCGCACAGGGACCTGTCACACCATCAGCATCTGAGGGGTGCCCCAAGAAGCAGCCAGTGAACTGGATGCTTGAGTACAGCTCCAGCTACACCGCTGAGCTGCTGCTGAGCCACTGCAAAAGGCTGGCAACAGAGTGGCTCCCTGGTAATCAGCCAACTTAAGCAGCCTTAAGTCATTGGCTGGTAAAGTAGATTATGTCCCACTGCCTGATATCATCTACCCCCTGGATCCATCCATCCTCTCATCGCTGCCTTGCAATCAGCAGCCAACATGCAGCCTCAGTGGTGTTTCTCTCCCTCTCACTGCATCCAGGAGGAGGCAGAGCCCATCAGGTCCTGCTGTGCCCTGCACAGCCAGCTCTGGCGCCATCAGCTGTGTGCCATGACCCATCCAGGCTCTTATCACAACCATGCCATGGGCTCAAGAGACCCCCCCAGCTTCCCTAGAGCCAAGACACCGCAGGATGGGGACCCTGGCTGAAAGCAAGCACCATCTGTGCCGTGGCATTCATGTTGTCCAAACCAGCACCAGCAGACGGGAGGCAATGCTGCTCAGCCACATAAAGCACATCCACAAGTGCCATGGCACCCCTACAGCCAGACACCGCTCTGGCCACCCTGCTCCCAGACAGCCATGGCAAAGCCATATCCCTGGGCTCCATGCCCCAGCATGCTGCAGGTCCTGCCTCATGGATGGATGATGCTCCATGGAAAGATGATGCCCCATGGAAGGATGATGCCCCAATAGGTTTCATGGAGGAGGTTGGTTAGAGAGAGGCCAGAGAGGTCCTGAGCAAAGCTCAGTCTCCACCCAAGGTCCCACCAGCCATCCCCCAGCCTGGATAGAGGGTGCCAGCCCCATGTTCCCTTACCAGCCCCACTGGGTCCCTCCCTACTTTGGCTATAGGAGCCCAAGCCAAGCCTGCAGAAGGGGCTTCTGCCACTTCTCCACCCCATGCAGCTCCCCCTGCCCCACCACCTGAACGGAAACACCTGTAAGAGCAGGCTGCAGCTCCATCTCTACCCTAACACAGATTTGCTCCCTATTTCCATATGAATAAGAAAAGGCAGGAAGCCCAGCAATACAGACACATTCACAGACAGGAAGGTTTCATTGCTGCAAGGGAGAGCGCAGGGCTCTTCCACCAACTTTCATTACTTCTTACCTCCAACACATAAGAGAACTGGTGTCCCCTGTGGGACATGGGGACAGTGCCACAGGGCCTGCCACAAGCCATCATTCTACAAGTGAGCAAAACGATCTCGCTCATGGTCTCCTCTTCCCGCAGCTCCAGGAGATGGGCTGGGGAAGAGGAGATGGATGCGCACAACCCCAGCACTAGCTTTTATTTATTTTATTATCTCTTTTTAACCCATCTTTTCCCTCCTCCTCTTCCCCCATCACTTGTTTCCTTTCAAAGCATCATCAGGGTATTTTTAGTTGCTCCCCTATTGCCAGCCAGCACTGGTTTAAATTGCATTTTAAAGCTGTTCTGCAGTGCTCCAGGCACCTCACGCTGCAGACGACACTTTCAAAGCACGAGATTAACGTCAAGTTTAAATTGCTTCCTAAAACACAAGGGCTCCAGCACAGGCTGGCTCCAGGGCAGTTGGTGGTAGCAAAGCCCTGAAGACACCAGTGCTCCCAGGGCAGAGCTGGACCCTGCACCGGCTGGATGCTGATGGCTTTGAGAGCAAACTGGAACCCAGCTTTGCAACCGGGACCCCCCACCTCTAGGCAAGGAGCAGCACACACAAGTCCCAGAGCAGCTCCACAGACCCCACAAGCCAGAGACCCCTCCATCATTAACCCCCAACTCAGCTCCTTGTCTTTATGTGGGTATTTATCTCAAATAGATCCAGTTCTTCTGGTAGAGGGGAGACTGAGCTGAGCTCTTAGGCAGAAGCTCTTCCCTGTGAGGGTGCTGAGGCGCTGGCACAGGGTGCCCAGAGAAGCTGTGGCTGCCCCATCCCTGGCAGTGTTCAAGGCCAGGTTGGACACAGGGGCTTGGAGCAAGCTGCTCCAGTGGAAGGGGTCCCTGCCCGTGGCAGGGGTTGGAGCTGGAGGAGGTTTAAGGTCCCTTCAACCCAAACCAGGCTGGGATTCTACGATTTGCCCACCCCAAGATCAGGCAGAGGAAGGCTTCAGCAAACTGGGCACCACCAGGGCTCTTTTGGCTCTGCTCATCCAGCACTGGAGCCCACAGCCTTATTTACAGCTGCCCCAAAACGCTGTGTTTCAGGAACAGCAGAACTCGCTTATTTAACACTTCCAAAATCACCATTTCTCCTTCAGCCAAACCCATGGGCCAAACAGTGCCGGGCATCCTGCCACTCTGCGCCAGGGATGGGTAAACCACCCCCTTCCTCCAAACCCATGGAGGAGAACCTCAAACCCATTGAGCCCAGTGGCTGGATCCTTCCAACAGCAGCCGAGTGGGGCAGCAGCCCAAAGCAGAGCCCACAGGAGCCGGGGTCATTGGCAGCAGCATAGGACAAACCTTGGCTAATCTCTACCTGAGCCAAACTGAGCCCTGGTCTCTCATTTAAGCCCAAGAAACAAATAAATCAGTGGCAAAACCAGCTCTTAGAGAGGCTGCTATGGTTCCCACTGTGCTAGTTTTATTTGCTGAAGTACCTGCTGCCTGGCAGGCTCGGGATGAATTTTGATTTAGGAGTGAAAAGGGATAATAAAAGCATAAAGAGCCGTTACCGGTCCTCCCGGCCTGGTGGGGTGTTTGCTCATCACACGTTGATGGAAATGCCATTTGACTTCCTCACGAGCTATAGAAAACCTATTAATTGATTTCATCAGTCCCTGGGAGTCCCTGCTTATGGAGATAACGGAGTGCCCGGGGCCAGCAGGATGCTGCTCCTCTTCCAACACAGCAGCAGGGAAGGGGGCAAGGAGATCTTCCTCTCCCCTCCACCGGCTGAAGACTGGTGCATTCACACTCCCATTTTCCAGCCGCGTTGGTGGTATTATGGGTTTTGTTTTCAAGCCCGCAGGCATGAAATTCTGAGCATCAGTTGTATCTAATGGGCACTTCTGCAGGAAGAGAGGGGTTCCCAGGGTGGGTTAAGCACTGCTACAGCACTGCTACAGCAGCCCTTACCCCTCCGTACCCTGCAAGCTCCAATCTGCATTTACCCCCCAGCACATCCGCTCACTAACCCCAGTGAGCCCCCGAAGACCCCTTTATTTCCCTTATGTTAACAGCACTCATTTCCCTGCCTGCAATAGCGATTTAATCAGAGCGGGAAAGTTTTACGCTTCCAGTTTAAACTCCCTTCTCCAAGTGTGGGTTGGAGATGGGAGCACGCTGCACATTCACCAACCCAATGGGGGATGCAGCGCTCCGGGACCGAAGCGGGGTGGCCCATGGGGACACCAGAAGGAGCAGGAGATGACACATGGGTTTAATCAACCCTCACTTTCTCCACCCAGGCAAAGCACTGCTCTGCTCCCTAATACATTAAAATTAAGGCCCCCCCTGTGCTGCCCATGCAATAGCACTTGCACCCCAGGGTGCTGCATAGGGTGTCGATGACACACACAGCAGCACCCATCACGGTCACCAACTCCCATTGCTCAGCACAGAGCAACACTTTAGCCCGTAGTTAAAGAAGCCTCCCTGCACTCATCAGGAAGAGCACAGTAAGTTGTTATTGCTGCTGCATGGGGCATTATCCATTTAACAGAGCCCCTGGAGCAACCGAGCATCTGGCAGGAGCTGGCAGGGAGCAGGGCTGGGGATGGCCAGAAAGTCCTCACCTTGCATCTGGGCTCTGTTTTGGGGTCTCCATTAACCCCCTACTCCCCACCAATGCTTGCCCATGAGGAAGCAAGAGAACAGTCTTGAGCAGCAGGAGCTGGAGCACATCATCTCTGGGCCAGCTGGAGTCAGCCCCAGCATTTTAATAGGGGAGGAAAAACCAAAAGCCCATGATTTCCTCAGCACAGCTCCTCATTAAGGAGGTGCTCCCAGCACTGAGCAGCTTGGCTTGGCACTGAGCAGGCAACTTCTGACAGCATCAGCTGGCTGCTCCGGGCCCGAGGCTGCTTGGAGCAGCTCTGGATGGGATGGAAGCAGCGAGGCTGGAAATGAACCCTGGGTACTGGAGAGGTCATAGCACGCTCCTCCCCATGGGTGTCCCTGGCTGGCACCCCTCCAGCAGCACACAGGCTCCAGGAGAGCCTAATCCAGCTCTGGATGCAGGAGCGGAATAATGAAGCACTGGGGATGCGCAGGATCTGCAGCTCTCAGGGAGGTGACAGGCACCCCCTTACCCACACTTTCTCCATGGGGACTGTGGAGTCCCTGTGGATAACAGCCCCACAGGCACTGGGGAAGAGGGGATCAGAGAGGAGACCTCCCACTGCCTTATAAGAGGGTTTTCCATAAGCAAATTCTGGGTCCGGACTGTGAGAACAGCCTCATCCCTGCTCCTGGACGAGCATCCCGGCGCTGCCTGGTGAGGCACGCTCAAGCAGCAGATCCTGACAAGCTGCTTCCAAGCTGCTGCAGACGTTACCCAGAGCTGCCCAGCAGACACCACCAAAACACAGCACGAGCAGCCCAGGAGAGGGTTGTTCACGTAGGATGAAACTGGGAATAAGCAGTGCTGGGTTTGCAGAGCAGGGTCTGCCCATCTCCCTCTGTCACTCTGTCCCTGCCCCTTCATCACCATCACTTGCTTACACGAGTCTTTGCAACTGGTTTTCCTCACACCTCCACCATGCACTGAAGGCAATAAGATAAATATATAACTCACATGACTTTCTGAAAGCAAAGGGAACAGGAGCATCCCTGGAACCACATCTCTGCATCAGGTCTCAAGGAGGCAGCAGCCTAGTCCCTTGCTCCAGGGTGCTCTCTCCAGAGAGGTCAGGTAAGAAAAGGGATTGGCAAAGCCACAAAGCAACCCAAGCTCCTGTCAGAGCTATGCGCTCTGATGGAAAACAGCTGAGGAGCAAACTGGGATCTACCACAGGTGGCAGAAACCCGAGTTTGCAAATGGGTCGAGCAATTACTTTTCCCCAGAGAGAGGGAACAGGGCTGTGAGGATGAACACATCTGTGCTTTGCCTTAAAGCTCTTGTGGGCTGAGCAGCATCTCGCTGCAGCCAAGACCTCTCAGGCAGAGCTGAACCAAGCCATTCCCTCCTCTGCTGTCCTCCCTCATGATGAGCCGCACGCAGAGGGAATGCAGCAGGTCAGGGTCATGCACACAGATCTCCCCTTTCTCCTTCTCCCTTCCCAGCACAGCATCTGTGAGCGGAGCACGGGGTTATTCAAGCTCCCTCTGATCATTAGCAAATCTGAGCTTGACCTTTCTGCATCTTCTGAGAGAACAAACAGCGACAGTACCTGGCCATGATAACCCAGCGGGGAGGCTGCTGGAGCAAAAGGAAAGCCAGCAGAGACAGGAGCGGGAGCAAAGGAGCCCTCCGAGGAGATTATGTAGGTTCTCGCATTTCCATTTGGCCTTTTTGCTCTGCTCCTCAGGGAGCAATTCAAGGAATTGCAATAACATGAAATCCCATTGCTTCATGGTACTACGGCCCTGGAATGACGAGGATGCCCTACAAAACCCCCAGCAAACTTGAACATTTCCTTCTTGTAGCACAATTCCCACCCGTCCACCAACATCACCGCTCTGGGATGAAACAGAAGCACAGGCACCAAGGGATGCAGCTGCGCCGTATCTCCCTCTCTCCCCTTCTGTCTTCATTGATGGAAGAAATCGCTTTATGCAGGTGAGACTTCAGGAACTGGAGCAAGCAACAGCCCCGGGAAAGGCAGAGCACTCCAGTAGCTGGAACACAGATGGGGTGCTGGGTTTGGGAAAGCAGGGCAGGGTTTCTGCCAGTGGGTGTTAAGCACCGCTTCCAGTGCATCACGCTTTGGTTGTTGCCTGCTGGACCTCTCCTGAGTCCCAGCATAGCAAACCAGAGCTGTTCCAGCTCCCCAAGGGAGCAGCGATGCTCAGCTTCTCCCACAGCCTGCATTCAGGACAAGGTGCCCCAAGGCAGCAAGGGGAGCTGCCCCAGCTGGCTTTCTCCATAACCTGTAGAAGTCGTTTTCCTTTCCCCACAAAATGAAAGCAAACAGACAAATCCCAGAGGCTTCTGCAGCAGAAGCTGTTCACTGCCCACCTCCAGACAGATTCCAGGCCAAAGGAGTTAACATTGCCCAGCTGCAGAAAACCCCAGCAGCACAGGACTAGGAAATCTGCCCACAAGCTGTTTAATATCCCATCAGGGTTCATATCCTGCAGACCCCAAAACACCTCTCAGCAACCTAGGACAAGATAAGCAGCCTGGAGAGGATGTGCTTCATCCCTGCGCTCTTCAAGCCCAAGCTTGTGCTCTAAAATCAGCTCTCCCCAGCCTTCTCCTTTCATGGTCCCCTGTCCTGGCTTGACCCTGTTTCCAAAGCAGTTGAGGAAACCCAACACAGGAGCCTGACTCTGGTCACCAACAGGAACCAGGTGGAGATGCTGCTGGGAGCTGCTTTTGGGTGGAAAAAGGCAGGTGCTGAGTTCTCAAGCTGAGCAGCAACCCAGGCAGGAAACACTTGAAAACAGGTTGAAAAGGCAGTTATGGGAAGAGTAAACACACAGCTTCAGTGCTCAGCAGGCCACCACTTCCCACAGGCATTGAGCATCAAGGACCTCAGCAGGAGAGCTGCTGTTACAGCATAAACAGGCCAAACACTGAGATTATATCTATATAATCTATCTATATAGATAGATATTCCCCTTAACATTATTTCCTTAATTCCCCTTAACATATTCACTTAGATATTCTCCTTAAACAGGGGAAGTTTGGATTGGCTATAAGGAAGAAATTCTTTACTGTGAGGGTGGTGAGGCACTGGAATGGGTTGCCCAGGGAGGTTGTGAATGCTCCATCCCTGGCAGTGTTCAAGGCCAGGTTGGACAGAGCCTTGGGTGACATGGTTTAGTGTGAGGTGTCCCTGCCCATGGCAGGGGGGTTGGAACCAGATTATCTCAAGGTCCTTTCCAAGCCTAACTATTCTAATTATAGATAGATAGACAGACAGACAGATAGAGATAGATAGATAATAGATATATAGAGATAGATAGATAGATAGATAATGTTCCAACCCCCCTGCCATGGGCAGGGACACCTCACACTAAACCATATCACCCAGGGCTCTGTCCAACCCAGCTTTGAACACTGCCAGGGATGGAGCATTCACAACTTCCTTGGGCAACCCATTCCAGTGCCTCACCACCCTCACAGTAAAGAACTTCTTCCTTATATCCAATCTAAACTTCCCCTGTTTCAGTTTGAACCCATCACTCCTTGTCCTATCACTCCAGTCCCTAATAAAGAGTCCCTCTCCAGCATCCTTGTATATATATCTGTATGAAGCATTCAAAGCACTTGTAGTCAAGTACCACCAAGGTCAGCTGAAATGAAATCAGAGCCCTCCTACAAGAATCAGCAAGGGCAGAGCTCAGCTCCAGCCATTTCAGGACATTGGGAATTGTCCCACACATCCCCTTCACCTGCAGCAAATTCCTCCAGTACCTCTTACCCCACCACCCAGGATCAGGAGAAATCATTGGTCTTTCCATGTTCTAAACTAGCTCCTGCAGTTGCAGGCAATATTCAAGCCCCATCTAACCATACTTTAAGACTTAATAACCCATTTTCCTCCACTAATCCCCTGCAGCAGCAAGCCCCACCAGCGGGATGCTCATCACCACCCAAACCAGCCTGGGGCACAGCACTGGGCAGAGGGACCATGGCCAAACCCCTCCCCAGCCACGCTGCAAGCACCACCATTAAAGACTGGGGGGGATCAGTCCCTGCCTTGGTGCCAGCAGTGAAACAAAAGTAAAAAATGCTTGGAAAAACCAAAATCCAAGCATTTTAATTTCTAAGGAAGAGGTGAGAAAAGGGCACAAAAAACTCAATCAGAGCCCTTCCGAGCGCGCCTCCCGCATCCGAAACTACAGCCTTGTCTGCTTCCCTTTATCTGGATCTTTGTTTGCAGAACAAACTCTCTCGGTGGCCATTTCAGAACAAAGGAACCTTTGTCTGTGTTTACTTGACAGCAGCGGATTAGGATAAAACAACTCGCATTTCAGAAGGGGTGCTTTAGTTCTTGTTAAGACCTTAAGCTGCTGCTGCATGGAATCACCTAGCACAGAGTCCATCTGAGGAATGATTTCTGGCACACACCGAG
Source organism: Neopsephotus bourkii (assembly GCF_033783945.1). NCBI lineage: Eukaryota > Metazoa > Chordata > Aves > Psittaciformes > Psittacidae > Neopsephotus > Neopsephotus bourkii. The sequence continues at coordinate 9,425,323 of NW_026902223.1, forward strand.
AAAGTTGGCTTTTGGAGAGAGCCTCTGAGAAGGGGATTCACATATAAAAGTAAAATTCGGAATGGGATTAACGCCGGGACTCTGACATTACCCACTGCTCCCTTTCAGGCTCCTGCTTTGCATCCATCTTCATTTTGGTTTTGATCAGCTGCTTACACAGTTCAGAAGCCAAGTGTGGGGCATTTTTATCAGCTTCCCCTTGGATTGCAATATCCAAGGTTCACTACTGGGCTGGTCAGGACACCCAGGGAGAAACAGGACCAGCCCTAGCCTAGATGGGACCATGAACCATGAGCTTCACCCCTTGTCCACAAATGGTATTCCTTGGATGTGAATGATTTTTAATCCCTTGGGTGCAGGATTTGACCCCCGGCTCTTTGCAGCCACCCTAATCCAACCCAAATGCAGACATTGAAGGGCATGGGCAGCTTCACTTGCACAGCATCACTGCTGAGCCAGGCAGGACACATGGGAGCAAGGACTAGAGCAAAGAGCCACAAAGGCCAGAATTGCCCCCCCAAGGAAGGACCACCGGAACCAACACTCACTAGGCACAACGTACCCAAATACACCAGCTGCATGGGCAAGGCAGCCCACACCCAGGGCACACGGGAGAGCTTGTGATGAGGAATTAATCAATTACTGAATAATGCTCATAAGGGGCCATTAAATCAACACCTGATGAGCTCATGTGGAGAGGAGAGCAGCAGCAGGGACCAGGCTCCTTCTCCAGGCAGGACCACCAGTGCGCTCCAGAGCATTTCACACCAGGAGATGCTCCAACCTCCACCACAAGGCAGGCCTGAGGCCACGCATCCAATAACTCCTCCAAAGCCAACAGCCCTGAACGTGTCCATGATGGTGTGAGCACTGGCCCAGTTCCCACCATTACCTACATCAAGAGCTGACCAGCCAGGCAAAATTAGCCCTCTCCTTTGCGCTCACCTTCAGAGCACACTGCACTTACCAGCAGCAGTAACTAGCGGCATTTCTTGGCTTTCCTTGGGATCCATAACACGTTAATTAAATGCCAGTTTGTTATCCACACAGACCTATTAAGACATCACAGCACTAATAAGCAGCACATCCAATTCTGCTCCCATCAACCTGCACTGGCTTCAGTGTGCATCCAGTGCTCCTCCATGTGGGCTCAGCACCACACCAGACCTCTGAGTCCCTTCCCCAACCACAGAGAGCAGAGCTGGGGTTAGACCTGCCCACAGCCTCATGTGTTTGTCTCCAAGGATCGAGTTTCTTCACCTTGCCAGCTTCCTGGAGGCTTTGACTCCCTATTTCCCAGTGGGACCAGTGTGCATTGTCCCTCTGTACCAGTATGACAAGGAAGGCTGATCCCCAACAGCCTGAACCTGGTGTTACAGAGCTAGAAAAAAGCATCTCAGATTAATGCTGGGGATAAAGAATATAACCTTCCAGAGCAGCATCCCTTCTTCCACAGACAGGAGAGGATGCTTCGTGTTTCAAAACTGCATGCAAGACGATGAATGAACCAAATCTTCCCCAACAAGAATTGCAGCAGCACCCAAATTGGCAGCAATTCATCTGGAAGCACTTCCTTGCTTGGCAAATCCATTCAATAAGGGGAAAAAAATGGTTTCACATTGAATTTCTGTGCTTCCCAACAAAGCACAGCCCTTAGCAGAGCCAAGGGGGCTGGGAGAGGGCTGAGATCTCAGATGCAAGGCGGTTTTCACACCTCACACCCACTTACACCCCTTGATTTAATCGTAAAAGCAGTAATCAGGGAGGACTCAGAGGTGTGAGAGCCTGAAAAGGGAGGTGTCTTTGGATCCAGCTCCAGGACTGTGCTAACGTTGTGCCCAGTAAACAAGAGACATGTAAGGATGGGAATGAGTGGAGTATAATGTGGGTTAAACTGAAGACAAGAGTAAGGATGGGGAAAGTTATTCCACTGCAAAGCATCCAGAAAGGGGATAAAGAAGCTGAATAATCATCTTGGTGCCACAACTTTAGAGTCCTCTGGGGTGGGACCAGGGGGCTCTGGAAACCTTTGCTGCTGTTTGCAGCACAACTTGCACCATCCCTCAGCTCAGGCTGGCCCCACAGTTAATCAGGACCCATGTGCCTTTCATTTAGCTGTCTGCAATCCCCCCCGCCGGGAGCACTGGTGCTCTCCTGGGACAAAGGGAAGCTGCAACAAGCATCACATTTTATCCTGAACTTAGAAATCTTCCCAGGACCCAAGTCCTCAAAAGCCAGGTTTGGAGAAAGTGGTGGTCCAAGGGCTTCTTTTGGCCCCGCTCCTCATGAGGCTTCTCATCCTGAGAGGGAAGAAATCCCCTATAGCCAGGCTTTACCATCAGCCATCCCAGGAGCTGTGCCTGGCATGGGGACAGGGACATTAACACAGCACCTTTACCCTGACCATGGTAAAACACCAGTCCTGGGGTCAGCCAGGCAAGCACCAGTCCCTTAGGCTTATAGGGATGCTGGGGGTGGACTCTTCATTAGGGACTGTAGTGGTAGGACAAAGGGTAAGGGGTTAAAACTTAAACAGGGGAAGTTTAGATTGGACATAAGGAGGAAGTTCTTTACTGTGAGGGTGGTGAGGCACTGGAATGGGTTGTCCAGGGAGGTTGTGAATGCTCCATCCCTGGCAGTGTTCAAGGCCAGGTTGGACGAGGCCTTGGGTGATATGGTTTAGCATGTGGTGTCCCTGCCCATGGCAGAGGGGCTGGAACTGGATGATCTTAAGGTCATTTCCAACCCTAACTATTCTATGATTCTATGTGGACAGTTAGGGGAGCACAGGGGGAGCAATGCCAGCTGCCGTGTGCTCCATCCATGGGGGAGAAAACAAAGCCAACTGCACACCCATCTCTCTGGAAGTCAACTGAGCAGTTTACAAGCACCATTCCACTTCTGGAACCCAGCACATTAGTCCTCTTCTTCTGCAGGAAAGCAGCTAGCACTTCCAGCATCACAAGGAAATTGTCCCAAAATCCCATTGCAGGTGAGCTGGGGAGCTCAAACCCATCCACACCTTTGGTGTGGAGGAGACCATGGTGTGCTGACCAAGCCAGAAAGCACACTTGCTAAAAATCAGAGTATTTATCTTCTACATTTCAGTACCTCTATGAAACCACAAATGCTTTTTATTTTCCCATCCCTAAGGGACAATTTGCACTCCCTGCAGACCAGAACTGCCCCAAACTGCCCAAAGCCCTCCAAACACCCAAGCCACATCCTCAGCACATCAGCCCTAGTGCAGCCCATGCAACCCACACCACCTCCAGCTGAAGGTCTAATGCCATCAGCCCCAGTCACTGGTTTCCCCATCCCTCTGCTGCAAAGCCAGGGTCAGTACCCACATTCCAACACACACACATCCCCACTGTGAACACCTCTGGATGTGAGCACAGCCAGGCTTTAGCCACACGGCTGCAAAGTGCCTGCACCATGGAAAGAAGGACCAACAGGATCCCAAGCTGTCCTGAAACAGGTCAGGAGGGAGCCTTGGGAACGGAGGCAACCAAGCACCACCCTCCCTGCATCCCTGGTGCCTGTTGGAGCTGGACCACGCACGTGGGGGCACGGAGCATCCTGCGGGATAGGACGGGCGTCTGGGCTCACCTTCGGTCCGGATGGTGAAGGGCGAGTCCCCCAGGCGCTTGGCTGAGAACTGCCCTCCCAGCGACGTCATTAGGAAGCACAGGGTGAAAAATCCAATGCCCAGCACAAATATCCTGTGGGAGGGAAAGCAGAGCTGTAGAGAGGTGTGACAAGGAACCGGCTGGCTCCTGGTGCTGCCCCATCCATCACCTCCCTGCGGTAACCCCTCTGCACAGCAGCAGGAGCTGCTCTTTGGGGTGTCTGGAAGAGGCAGCCAGGACAATCCCTGCTTCAATCCCTGTGCCTGATCCCATCCAGCCTGGGCAAGGAGCACCTCTGCAGCCCCAGCCCTGCCAGAGCACACCAGCACCTCACCCCAATGACAGCCTGACCCACACGTGCTTCAGGGAAAGATGCCCCAAGATGCTCCTGCCCAAACACCAGCACTGAGCAGGGGGGTTTGCATGAGCCCACCCTCCAAAATCCCTGCAGCCTGCTCCTATGGCAGGCCTTGAGAGGGGGCAGAGGGCTTGCACCTGAGCTGGGAAAGCTGAGTCAGACCACAACCGCCCTTACGATGCTCTATAGACCCAGCCCAGTAACACGCACCACAGGAACCAGTACAATAAACAATACCCATCTTCCTCCTGGGAAAGTCCAGGGAAAAGAAGACCTCGTACCTTGCCTTCCTCCAAAAGGAGCTAAAAAAAACCCCAAACTACATTTTTGTTAAGAAGAAAAGTCTTTTGTTCCTGCTGTAACTAGGCCACTGGTATTTGCCATTGTGTGAGGCATCACCTGCATGGCACATGCAGCCCTGTGCACAGCATGAGGAGAAGGGACCAGTCCTGGTGGCACACACAGTGACCTGGGACCATCCCATCACTGCTCTGCTCATGCAGGCTGGCATGATAGTGGTACCCTGGGGACAGGCAGCCAGGACACTGACCTGCACATCACCCCCAGCTACAAGAGAGGCAGGAGCTCTCAGCACTGCCCCTGTTTAGGCCAAATTCAGGCTGGTAACTTTATATGGGGGTGAAAAGGCTGAAGGCAGGAGCTCTGCGCGTGAGGAGGGTTCTTGTGCACAAAGGAGGGACGGGCACTTGGCCTCTTTCCACCTCTTGGAGATGCTGCTGCTGTGTCCAAGTCTCCACAGAGGTGCAGCATCCTCCAGCAGGCACACGGGCAGTGCTGCTGCCAGGCACCACGTACAACAGCTCCCAGAGCCACGGCTGTACCGGGAATCTCAGCAGCCAAACCCAAGGAAAGGTTCAAGAAGGAGAAAGAGGAGGAGATGAATCTATGTGGGATAAAGGAGCTGAGCAAGCCCTTAGGGCTCCGAGCCAAAGGGAGGCAAGCACTGAGGACAGGAATCAGCAACTCTCCTTTACAAGCTCACAGCATTATCCCAGGGCTCTGGAGCTGTTCACAGAAACACAGCACAGCCACCCAACACCAAGAGAGGGCTTTTCCAGAGAAAGGAACGCCACAACCCTCCATCGAATCATTATTGTGCAGTTAAAAGGCAGAGGATTAGGAGCCAGCCATTAAGTCTGGGCTACAATGTGCCAGCATTGCAATTATCTATTGCTGGAAAGGGCTGGCAGACAAAGTAACTTGCTTTAAAGCACTTGTTAGCTACGAGAGATGTGGAGAGCAGTACAGCATCAAGCAGCTCAAGGACTGGGCTTCCCCAAGGGGATCTACTGGAGGAGCTCCCAGGGTACGTCCCTACTGTCTCAGCCTGGCATAGAGAGGTTTGCCCACATCTCCTGGGCAAGACATGGAGCCTTCACAAGCTCCCTACCTCCATCCCATCAGCTCCAACGCTGCTCTCACACAGCAACACACACCACACCCAGGGCAGCTTCGCTCCCAGCATCAGGCAGCACAAGAGCAAAGGGTTTCCTCTCCGGAGGATCATCCCTGCCCACCACACACAGACATGGATCCCCCATCCACACCCCAGGGCAGCCCTGCCCCATCCCCAGCTGGGTGCCAGCAGATCAGGGTCCCCTGGCCATGGGTGCTGGACCAGCAGCACCCTGCAGCTCCCCACCCCCTTCTCACCTCCCACCTAATCAAGAGGAAAAGCAACACCTTGTGCTCATCAGCATCAATCTGCTCTGCCGGCAGCACCCCCAACACCAGCACAAACCCTTCTGGAGAGCCACAGCCAGGGAGAGGGGGTGTTCAAGTGCATCAGTAGAACTGCCCAGCATCCCTGCGGAGGCACCTGGGGAGTGAAGCAGTTCAAGTCCCTTTATTTCGGAGTGAGCCTGCCCTGGGAGGTGGAAATCAGCTCTAAAGAGCATCATGCACTCAGCTCATCCAGCCATGCCCTCCCCAGGCGCTGATGAACCCAGAGTGGCACTGTTTGCACACAGAGGTAAGTCCAGACCTCAGTCCCAATGCCAAAGCAGACCTCAAGAAGGGTCTCCAGAGGGATGTGGTCCAGCAAAGAGGTGACTGCAGAGGGAGAAAAGCATCCCTGATGCTGCAAAGCAAGGGGGTGGCCTATAAATGGCTTGGAGAAGGGGTGATCTGGGGACATTAGTCTGTTCCCATTATCACACCCTGTGCTCAGCCACACAGCACAGCGCTGGATCTGGAAGAGACTGTTGGGGACTGCAGCACCCAGCTTGGCCTTGGAGGGCTGACTCTATCCTTAGAGCAGGAGGGGGGGACACTGTCCTTGTGGCACCTCCTCGTCAGGAAAGGACAACAGCACAGTGAAGGAGGCCCCAGGTGGAGAGGAGGTCACAGCCCAGCCATGCCCCACAACCAAAGGTCCTCCTTAGGAGCACCTCATGGCACAAAACCCACCCAACTGCGCCTTCCTGCCACCAGCTGCCCCTTCCCCAAAGGGCACTTTAACAAAGCATCACCTAATGAAAGATCTGCTGCTGCTCTTCATTCTTACCCCTCCTATTGACAACATCTTCAGCATTATGCAAGACCCTTCATCTTCATAATTATACCTTGGCAAGGAATGATGGTTAAACAGAGAGGAGAAGGGAAAGGAAAGAAAAGGATGAAGGAAAGAAAGACACAGAGATAATCTGTGCTGGAGCGTCTCATTAGGAGACACAATCATTTTCATTTTGACCGGATTACAAAGATAGCAGGAAAGACACAGGATGCTTTTCCCCTGAAAAAAATACAAAAGAGGGATCAGAGCCTAACTGGGATTGATGTGCTTAGGAGAAGAACAGATCCATCCCAGCAGCAGTGCTCCAGCAGTGAGGACCCCATCTCTTTTACTTGGTGCTGATCTTCACCAGGTGAATAAAAACGCTTTAACTGAGCAGAAACTCCTCATGCAGAAAGCAAATACCACAAAGGAGGTGAAACACGCCAGGCCTCAGATCTTCCAAACCACCCATCAAACGCACTAGGTCCTCCCTCTGCCCCCCAAATCCAGTCCAAGACACTGAAGAGCACAGAGGTCCACTGACCAAGTAGCACCTCCTCTGCTTGCTGGCTTTGCCTGCCATCCCTCGGCACGTTCAATTCATCACCCAGACACGGCTCTGGTGCCAAGTCCCTCTCCACATGCTCCCCAAACTGACACGTTCACAGCTCTGGGCCTGGCTTGGTGCCGGAAGGAGAAGGAAGCCAAATTCTTCGAGTCACTGGTGAAAATGGGAAGTGATGCCCCAGTCACTGCAGATCTGGGCCCATGGAACTGAAGGTGTGATGAGGACAGGAGGGTCTGAGTGATGAGGGGGAGGCAATAGGTGAAGAAGGGCCAGAAGCACCCAGTGGGACGGGGCTGTGACACTGGGACTGCAGCACTCAGCAGGGACCCACACAAGGGGACTATTACACAGGTGCGTGAGGAAACCGAGGGCTACAGAGACAGGTAACAGCTTTTATTAGACAAGTTTTCAACACCCAGATCTCTTTAAGCCCCAAACCTGAGCCATGGTTTCTCACAGCAGCAGCAGCCAGGCTAATAAAAGATGCTCCCTCTCCCACAAACCTTGTTTTGCTCAGAGCCCGACACCACCACAGCAATGCCAAAGCGATGCTCAGCCATAGCATCATCCTCCTCAGAGGGGAGCAGGCTGAATTCTCTTACTGACCAATGTTCTAGACACACAGAAAGCCTGGCTTTGGTTTCCAGCTGCAAACTGGCCTGAACTCCCCTTGTTCTGCAAACCCAAGGGCTGGGTCCAGGGCTCCACAGTTGAATTCTTGCCTGAATCCAGCCCTGTCACAACTGAAACCCCCTTTGCTGCCGAGGTGAAGTCAGAGCCATCCTTGGGCAGCTCCACAAATGGTTTCTACATTGATTTGTTCTCTCTCCCCTTCAGTTTGCTGCAGGCACTTTCACAGCTCAGGGCTTTGCTCTGCTTCGTAAGCACGTCTGGAGCACGGTTAATGAAATGTTTTGGTGCAAAGGGTCAGGTTTCCCGATGGCTGTTTGCTGATGGCACTGCTGCCGGGAGCCTCTACCAGGCAGGGGACCACGGCTTCCATAAGCTTTGCCCAGCCAGCAGCAAGCACTGGATTTACAGGACCCATCCTGCTTGCCAGCATCTTCTCTCACTCCTGTAGATCACCCCTGATTCACACCAGCTGAGAATGTGCTGAGGAGCAGCACTGATTTGCTCCAGGTTACAGCTGGACAGTGCCAATGGGCTGGGAACAAGGTGACACAGGACTGCGATGTGGAGGGGTCACGCTCAGCATCACACCAGCATGGAGGAGGTGCAGGGCTGGACACTGCGGGACAGCTAGGAAAGAGCCTTGGGAATTTCTCCTGTCATACACAGGAAGCCTGACTTGTTAACAGCAGGGTAACCCCACTGGTTCCACTGGCACCCGTGTGGGTCTGCAATGGTTTGGGAGCAGAAGCCACCTTAGGGCATGCAGATAGGATGATGTAGGTGCTTTGCTACAGACACCAGGGACCCTCCAGCCCGGTGCTCTCCTGCTATCACAAACCCTTCATCCGCACACATCCTCATCCCCAATGGGACTTTGAGGTCACCGTGCAACTCACCCCCGGTGCTCCCTCACCCCGATGCCAGGCCACTGCTCAAGAGGGGCTTCCCTTGCCCCAGGGGTGATGCGCAGGGCAGGGGGAAGAGGGATGCTCCAGCCAGTCACTTCCTCACCAGACTGTAAATCCACTCAAGAAAGCAAACAGCCAAGCAAAGAGCGTGCCCCTGGGGTGCACGGGTCCCTCCCACCTCTCTCACAGTCATTCCCCACGCTCGGAGCAAGCCCGAGCTGTGGAGATCCTCACGCTCCTGCTCCACCACCGCTTTCCGACAGCCCCTTGGCCAAGCTCCCCAGCCCCAGGGCGCTGCCTCGGGGTCCAGCAGCAGGAATCGCTCCAGGCAAGCAGTGCAGAGCCAGGCAGCTCCCAGGGAGAGGGAGATGTCTCCAAGTGTGAGCACGAGCAAACAGCACAAGCACAGCCCCATTGCTGCACCCAGCTCCGGGCCGGGAATGGGCTAAGGGAAAAGGCACCAGGCAGATCCCTCCGGTGATCCCCAGCACAGCGGGAAGTGCTGGCAGCCACTGGCCTGGGCTCACCCTGTGCTTTGTCCCCCCCAGCGCTATCCTATTCCGTGGGCTTTTGGTCCCTCTCCCTATAGAAAATCCAAGCCACAACGAGCATCTCCCGTGTGTTTCAAGCTCGGGAGCAACCAAAGCACATCTCCGGTGCAATGAGGAAGCAAATGCATGGAGGCAAAAAAGGGGGGAAAGGCAATAGGTGGGCACGGGCATGCTGAAGCCGGAGGGTCTCAGGCTTGGACAGCAACCCCAGCTCAGGGCGGGTTGCAAAGCCCCGTCAGCACTAGCAGATTTAAACCAGAGGAACCGATTTCCCCCTTCCCCAAGTACCAACAGCTCCGAGGAAGGCACACAAACGGCAGTGCCAAACAGCCCTGTCATTAACCCCCCCAGTATACCGTGTGGGGAGTGAATCGGGGCCACCAGGCAGCGAGTGCTGCAGGACCCGGAGGCAAACTTACCTGGACCCTGACATCCTCCTGTGGGTTCAACCCCACGGCCCCAAGCTCAACGTGCTCCGACGACCGCATCCCAACCCATGGCGGGGGGGGGGGGGGGGGTGGGGAAGAGGAAGGCAAGAAAACATCAACTTTACCTAAAGGGTCTCAAGGTGACGAGGCATCTCCTGACCATTATCTTCCCATCCGCGTTCACCGTGATCATCGTTCCAAGTTAAGGGAGGAGGGGGCGAACACCCGCCCCCCCCCCCCCGGTACCCCCCGAGCGGGGCTCAGCGGGCGGGGTGCGGAGCAACTCCCCGCCCGCCCTACCCCTACCCGCGGCCGGCCGAGCCCATCGCCGCTCCCTGCCCTGCCCCGCACCGCTCCGCGCAGCCCCGCGGAACCAGCTCCGCCCCGCGGAGGCTGCGCCGGGCGCGCTGTGCCATCTAGCGGCCCCTGGTACCGAGGGGCTCCCCCCCCCCACCCCAGCCCCAGATCCATTCTGGGGGGCAGGTGACACCCCTGGAGTGGTGACTGCGTTGGGAAAAGGTGATGTGGGGACGGGGGGGTCAAAGCAGAGCCGCCACCGCGCAGCCCCCGCGGGTGCTGTTTGCTTAGTGGGGGGTACAAGGAGCAGGGCAAGGGGCAAAGGGGGCCTGGAGTCTGGCTCTGAGAGCAGCCGCCTGCGTCTTTGCTTCCCCATCACCCTGTGTTGTGGTCAGCGGTGTCACAGTCACAGCCCATGTGGGCTCTCAGTGTCCCCAGGCACCCCTGGGTGCTGTGGGAAGGGCCAGGGAGGTGTCCTTGGGAAGACAAAAGGGCCATAAGAGCTGAGGCAGGAGAAGCTGAGCTCAGCAGAGGTGTTCCTGGCTCAGGAACGGTGACAGGCACAAAAACCCTCCCAGAGCTTGGGACTTAAAGGAGCCAAATGTGTACAGAGCCCAGAGGCCACCCGATTCGAGCCCTTGACCCAAGGGCACCCATCAGCACGGGCACACCCCACCGGTGGTGAGGGAGGGGATTCATCACCCCATGGGGTGAGCACAACATCACAGAGAGCTGGCACCATAAAACATGGGGTAACACTGGGGGAAAGCTGCTCCTTTGCCACTCTTCTCCATGGTCTTTCATCAAATCCCAGTCTCAGGGTTGGAAGGGACCTTAAAGCTCCTCCAGCTCCAACCCCTGCCACGGGCAGGGACCCCTTCCACTGGAGCAGCTTGCTCCAAGCCCCTGTGTCCAACCTGGCCTTGAGCACTGCCAGGGATGGGGCAGCCACAGCTTCTCTGGGCACCCTGTGCCAGCGCCTCAGCACCCTCACAGGGAAGAGCTTCTGCCTAAGAGCTCAGCTCAGTCTCCCCTCTGGCAGGTTCAAGCCTCCCCATCACCAAGGACCCAACCACCCCTTTTATGGACTAACCATGGGCTCCCTTGCTCATCCAGAATCCTGGTGTTTTCCCATGAGGTTGATGAACAGGAAATGCTGTTATGACTGCCATGATACTGTAACTCCAGTTCCCACAGGGATCCCATTCTGCTTCCTTCTCCCTGCTGTAAACCAGGGGTGGCTTCAGGCAGCAGAGCCCCAGGTAGCAGATGCTGCAACAGCATCAGCCACAGGCGAGCGCAGAGACGAAAGACAGCTGGAAATTTCCCACAAAACAGCATTTTCTCCCCATGAAGCAGCACTTTCTGCCATTGAGAAGTGAGGAGAAAAACCCACATCCTTTAGGGTTTCATAAATACCAAAGGATTTTTGTGTTCATCCACACTTTTCATGGGCAGGGGACAGGGAAAGAGTCATTGCCACAAGGATGCTGAGCAGGATAATACAAGGCTGAGGCAGATGGATACCCAGACTGAGGGTCTGCAGAAAGTGTGACCCAGAAGCAGCAGCCAGCACTACCAACCCTGAGGTCAGCTCTCCCTGATCTTCAGCACCGGCAGCCAACATCTTGGCAAGGACACTGCTCCCTGAGCTCATCCCATGGGTACCACATGGACATGGATGCGCAGGCCCGCTGGGCTGGACAGACACCAAACCCCAGCTGGGGTGCTTCAGCCTTTGCTGGTTTGGGTGCAATTGGGAGCTTTCTGGTGCATCTCCAAAGGGGAAGCAGCAGACTAATAATGAAGGTGCTGTGGGGATCCTGCCACCCCTGATCTTGCTCCTGCCTGCTCCCTTCCTTCCCATTCCAGTGCCTCCGACAGGAGACCCTGAGTCCTCTGAGCTCTAAATCCACCTCAAAGCCTGGTGTTTCCCCACTTGCTGCCCTCGAGAGCACCAGTGCAACCAGAGCCTTTCGCTCTGAGACCAGCTCAGCACAACGGGCTGGGAACCTTCCTCATGCACATAAACAACAGGAAGCATTGAAATGATCTGGAGCAGCCACATCATTGCCTCCTGTATGCAAGGAGCCAGCTTGGGAGCACAACGGAGCATCCCATCGTGGGAGTGCAGAGCAGGGGGCTATGGAGTTCCAGTGTGGGGTGAGTTTGGCTGTTGGACAGCAGCCCCAGCTCTCATCTCCATAAGGATGGTGACAAGGTCCTTCTGAGCATCCCACAAGCTCTGGGTCGTGCCAAGGGGCAGCTCTTCCCTGAGGCAGCAACACCCCAGTAGGAAGAGGTTGGGCTATGGCAAGACCCAACACATCAGTTTAGTAAGGCTCAGGGGTGAGGGTATCAGGGGAAGGAGGTGGGTTTTTTCCCCTCACCTATATCACCTGGGCTGACAACAGACCCCCAAGGGCAGAAGCAGCTCAGCCTTGGCCTCCTGCAGGCGCCTGCTGCAGCTCCAGCCAGGAAAACAATATAAAATTGAATCAAATAAAAGGCACAAATCTGCTCTTGGCAGCCTCCATTCAACAAGCTTATATTTTGGCTCCAGCCTCCGCATTAGACAGCAGCTTTCCATTCCTCTGCATGGCAGCACATGGGCATTAGTGATGCTGTAACAGCCCCATTAGCCATGTGTAAACCCCTGTAAACCTGATGATTAGTGGGGAACCCCAGTGTGCAGGGACATCCTCACGGCCAGGTAAGGAAAGGAGGCCACCAGAGCCCCCTGCTCCCCTTGCTGCAGGACATTCAGCCTCATCCCGAGTCCCCAAGGCCACTTGAGAGAGGGGTGTTTGGAGATGCTGGAAGCTTTGTCCCATAGACACATCCTGACAGGGGCCTGGGGTCAGCAGGGAGCAGTGCCCGGTGCCTCAGCAGCTCTCAGCTCTGTCCAGACAGGATCCATCACCCTCCAGGCAGGAATGTGGCATTCATTGCCCCCAACCAGGGCCCTCATCCGTGAGGAAAAGCACTGCAGCAGAGAGTCCCTTCCCTGTGCTGCTGCTTGAAACAGAAGCTTAATTAACTACCAGTTCAGTGCCTGTTTAGAGGGATAAATCTAAAATCCAAGGATGGTAATAAAACAGTGAATTATCTTCTTCGGCAGCCGAGGAGCAATGGCCCCAAAAATCAATGTGCTGAAGTTAAATGTACACACAACGCCCGTGTGTGCTGTTATTATAAATCAAGCAGCAGCAGGGAATGGAAGGAACCAACTCAGGAGCTGGTTGATACGACACAAACCAGTTTTCCACCAGTTAGAACCCTTGTCTGGCTGGAGGTAGACATGGAGCATCTTCAGGATGGGCTCCATACAGCCACCTCCAGGGTACTGCCCATAATCCAGGGCAGAGCCATGGTGACGGCTCCAACACCAGAGCATCCTCTGCCATCGCTGGGCAGAACATGATGGGTCAGAGCAGCACAACGGGAGCAAAGGGGTTATAATGGCAAAGTGGGCTGTAAACCACCATAGATAAAGCTTACAATGTCATGCCAGTCAGCACTGCTCAGCTGCAGGCAGCACAGCCATGGCCATCTCCAGACACATCCCAGTGACAGCACTTGGTGAGCGATGCCCAAGGGCTGCCAAGGCTCCAAAGCTACCCCAGGGCCCTCCAGAGACCCTTTCCTCAATGCTTTCCAAAGCCTGGGGCTTGGACTCTTCTTGTTTCTGCTTGAAGCCTCCTCTCGAGCCTCAGGACACTGGGTCTTCATGGAGAAATAATGATCACAGAGGAGGATCACAGCAAACAAAGCACACACGACACAAGCTGCAATGTGCTACAAGCGACTTCCTCAACTTCTCCCCACACACAGTTTTGCCCTTGAGATAAGAAATATGATATGATTGCAGGAGCTGCAATGCCCAAATGCTTTGGGCATCAGCTCACTTAGTCACAGCAACTTCTCCATCCCCCTCAAGCGACATTGCTGGGTACAAGGCGCTCTTTATTGATATAAAACAACTTCGCTCCATCACTGGCTCAGCCTCAATTACTGCATTCACGCCTCTGTCCATCTCTGAGCAACAAGGCAGAAAGGATTTGAGCCCGGTACCAGTTTCCCATGCCAGCAAGCCTCACAGGGGTTGGAACTGGGTGATCTTTAAGATCCCTTCCCACCCAAACCAGTCTGTGATTCTATGATCATGGGTGCAGAGCTGCCTGCCAGTGCCACAACGTGCTCTCACTGTATCACCCCCCCTCTGCAGTGCATCAAGGCTTTCTGCTTATTCCCATGGGCAGCAAAACCAGCCTCACATTTGCTCATATGTTGGTGTCTGGGGACGGCACCAGGCAAAAAGCAGAGAGGCGATGGCAGCGTCCTAAAGCCACCTTTGCATCCGTATGCACAGGGTGCTCAGGGGCTACATTAGGGTTATACACATAGGCTGCTGAAAGGGACCAAGAGAAACTGGGATGGAGTGTGGCTGATGGGACATCTCCAGCAGCAAGCAGTGAGGATGGCTTTGCTGCTGCCACAGCACTGGTGCTGTGGATGTTGAGGACTCATCAACTGGCTTAGAGCCCTTGTGATTGCAGCCTCCAGAAGCTACATTCCCCTTCAAAGCTTGAAGTGCTGCTCAGCTAAAGGCAGGGAGAGGGCACCTGGCACTACCCAGGGGGTGCTTCATCCATCAGGAAGGCCCTGGGGCTGTTCTGAGGGCCCTAGGGCTGTTCTGGGGGCCCTGGAGCTGTTTTGGGGGCCCTGGGGCTGTTTTGGGGGCCCTGGGGCTGTTTTGGGGGCCCTGGGGCTCTCTGCATGGCCAGCAGCACAGCACAGGTCATGCAGCCCCTGCGGAGGTGCACAGCCAGGTCAGGTGTAAAACACAGGGCTCCCCAGCTCCCACCAGCACAGGGCAGTGTCAGCACAGCCTTGCATGGGGAACTGGAGAAGCTCGTCAGCACCGTGAATCCTTCACTTCCATTAGCTGCTAAGTCACTTGCAGCAAAGGAAAAGGAAAGAGAGGTAAGAACCGCTCCTCAGCTCCGGGTAGGAATTAGTGTTTTGCGAGCAGAGGGGAAGCTGAATTCCCCTTTCTCTTCCTTGGAGGAAGAAATCAGTGCATTTTCCTCCCAGTTTTAATTAAAACCAGCGATGAATAAACCTCAAAAGGTCACAGGGAACCCTGAACCAGCCCCATTGGGCAGCAGCGGTTCCCGAGTGCTGCAAAGGGAGATGCCCAGAGGAAACAGGAGCAGCAATGAAGAACTGAAGAGGGAGGGAGAGCTGTGCAGTGGGTTCTGGAGGTGCCTTTGCATCACTGCAGGGCACTGAGGGGGCTGCAGCCCCCCTGGAACACAGCCCCTGCTGCGGGGAAGAGGACACCAGGAGGGGACCAAGCCAAGGGTAGGGAGGAAGATGCTGAACTACAGCTCCCAAATGGAAACAGCCGGGGAGGCAGCACTTGCAGCAGGAGCTCAGTGTAAGGTGCTAATAAGCCTGGGAAGGGGGGGTCCAGGGACCATCATTGCCCCCCCCCCAGCCATCCCACTGGATGTGTTTTATATCCCCATGGCCCCAGGGCTCAGCCGAAGGAGCTCACTGACCCAGTGGCACCAACACAAACCATTTGGAGAAGTGCTTGAGCTCAAGAAAGAAGGGGGATGCACAATGGTGCACTACAGGGCTGGGAATAAAAGAGAGTTGTAACCCCCCTTCAATATACCTGGCCATAGCCTGGGACCCAAGGTTCACCCTGACAGTCCAAAGGAGCCTGGGCAGGACACCTGCACCCTCTGCAACACACCTGGGATGCAGCAGTGCTGCCGTAAGGCTTGTACCAGCATCAGGCAGATGAAGAGGGACGAGGCAAGCCAAACTTCAGCTATCAGCAATGACAATAAAGTCAGGGGTTAGAGGAGCAAGAGCTGTCCCAGCCTTTCAGTTACTGCAGGAGATCCACCACTGAGCATCACCCACAGCCCTTCCTGCTGGGGGCTGTGAGGGGTTCGCTGCCTCTGCCCCACATTCACAGTGTCCCAGAACCCGGCAGCCACATTCTGAGCACCCAAAGGGGAGCTGCAGGTGTCCGTGTGTCCCCCTACCCGATCTCCTGCACCCCATCAGAGGGGAGAGAAGTGCCGCTGTCTCAGCCAAGGCAGCCCCAAAGCTCCCCCTAAGTCCCCAGGGAAAGCACTTCTGCTTTCACACATCCAGCAGCAAGCACATCCCTCTGTGATGGAGCTGAACCTCTCATTTCACATCTCATCAACCCACCCTGCTTATTCCTTAGCTAATAAAGCCCTGGCTGCTGCATCCCAAGCAGCCGGGGGGGGATGCAGCGCTGGGATGCTCCACGGCAGCTCCCATTCCTCTCTCCCTGGCTGGAAAGGAGCAGGGGATGGTGCAGAGCCCAGCACTTTATAACAGGGAGGTGATGCAGCCCTGCCAGCAGCCTGGCTCCAGAGGCTCCTGCCTTGCTTATTAACACAGGACAACTGTCACAGGGCTCACACAGGGCATCCCCGCAACAATGACCCCAGCGTCTTGTTCCTCTTGGCTCCCATTTCACATGGATAGCGGGAAAAGGGCTCAGCTGCTGCTGCTCCCTGGGGGCTGGTGGGAGGAGATGGGGAAGAACAGCCCGAGTGTGCCAGAGCCGAGCGGGAATGCCAGTGCTCGGCTCCAGGAACGAGCCAAGCCTCATCTCACTGAGAGATGCATCCTGGGGACACTCAGGATGATTCTGTGCTGGGATGGGTCCTGTTTTGGACATAGCAGGGGGAGAGGGGAGCCCAGAATGAGCCAGAGCTCCCTGGCTGCCCCCCCCCGCAGCAGGAGCCTCCAGCAGGGCTTGGGGGTGCCCACCTCCTGCTGGGCTTTCCTTCCAGTCATCCCTTTAGAACTGGATGGACAATGCCCCTGCCATGCTCTGGATGCTGCCCGGACCCATCCCATAGGGCTCATCCAAGCTATTGCACCCCAGCAGCCCCCAAGCCCCCAGCAAGAGCATCCACGCTGGGCACTGAGCCCCGCAGCAGGATTGCACCAGGCAAACCAAGCACCCAGGCCAGGGCTGATGGAGGTAGATGGCGACACGGGGCACAGGTTGCTGTTGTTCTCAACCCTCCCTCTTCACACAAAGCACCTGGCGAGTCCCTTCCTCACCCTCTGGGCCCCATCCAGAGCTGAGCTCTGGAGCCGGTGGTGCTGGGGATCATCTGAGCACAGAGCAATGGAGGTCAGGAGGGGGCATCAGCCCACAGCATCTCCCCCAAAAGACACCAAGGAAATCAGATCCTGTCCTGCCACGTTCAAACTCAGCAACAGTTGGAAGCCCCCAGCTATGGGCTCAGGTCAGGCAATTGAGACCATTAAAAACTACCTCTGAAACCCTCAGACGGTGAAGCCTGATAGGGCCATAGGAAGAGAAACGTTCACTTTTCATATGCGATGAGTGGAAATCAGTTTGGATTGTTATTATTATTTTAGGAGGGAAATAAGCATATTCCAATCCAGTCAAGAGTGAAATTGAGTTTAGCAACAAAGCGATTCCTATTAGTGGAGAGCCAGGGAAAAAGAATATATGGATGAATAGAAAACTCCGAGAGAAATGTGTCAGACAACGGTGGAATTAGGGATTAAACGTGACTTTGCTTTACTGCTGATAATATAAGCACATAATGATCGGCCTCGTCACTAATGTGCTGCCTTCCCATATAAACACTGTAAAATCACAGAGGCAGAAATGATTGGGATTTAATTCTACCCCACTGGGGAGGGAAAGCAAGAGAAAGGGAAAGGGGAAAGGGAAGGGTGTTGTAGTGATCCCATTAGGGCTGGTCCACCTTTTAGAGAGTGCTTGGAGCAAGACCCCAGCCTTCTCCTCCACAGCAGGATGCTTCAGTCTGGGATGAGGATGGGGTGCCTCCCCCTGATGAACATCGGGGCTGCCCTGCACTAAAGGCTTCGTTAGCTTTGCTTTGCTGTGTGGTTTGATGCCAGGATGGCTCCTGCCCCTTCATCCCACTGGAGACAACGGGAAAGGGAGAAGTGTTTCCGCCTCCTCCATCCTCGATGCCCCAGGATGGGTCTGCCCTCCATGCATACTGTGCATTCTCCTCCACCTCCCTCTGTTCTTTCCCATCTTACTCTTCTTCACCTTCACGCCCTGCTCATGTTTTTGGGGACAGGCAGCATCCACCTTACGTGTCCCCCACACACACTGAGCAGGGTGCGCATCCCAAGGCGCACAGCATCACCTACAGGACACCAAGCTCTCATTGCTCCTCATCCTGAATCCTCTCCATTGCCAAGGGGCCATGCGATTGGGCTCAAACCTGAAAGTCTGAAGCATCAAATCTCACAGCAATCACACCATCCTAAATCCTTGTTGGCTTCAAAGATCAACTTATCATCTCCAACGAGGCAGCTCCACTTGTTCCTCCTCAGCAGGGTTCACGATTTGAATGTGGAGACAAAGGAATATTGATCACACGATGGAATGGATTTTTTTGCACTCTTTTCTTTCCTTTTTCTTCCTATTGTTCTTCTATAACAAACCAGTGCAGAAGCAGTGCTGCGGGAGCTGGTGCTGGGGTCACCGAGCGCTGTCACAGAGGCTGAGGAATGCAATGTCAGGCAAGTCCTGTTCCCGTTGAAGTCAGCCAGGCAGCTCCCGAGGACCTTGGTGAGAGGAGGTGGATGGGGGAAGTCAGGGGGAGAGCAGCTGAGTAAAAGAGCACTAAAACCACAGAGCAACTCCCTGAAATGCTGCTGGTCCATCAGCTAAGAGGGTCTGTGAAGGACCTCAATGCTTGGTTTGATACCAGCCATCCATCCCCACCCCACAGAGGCTGGGGCATGCTGAAGCTACCCCAGTAAGACCCCCAGCAGTGGGAGAGCTGTGACATAGCACACAGTGGGTTGTCCCTGGGGTTGGATCCAGGCATGGATTGGGGACCCAGACACATCCATTAGAGATGAGACCTCAGCCAGGCTCAGGTGCTTGTCCCCATCCCAGAGGGATTCCCTTTGCTTCAGGCTCAGAATCCCCCCAGCAGGATGGGCATCCAGAAAGGGGCACCATGAGGAACACGCAGCAGCATCTGCGTGGCCCAGAGGGGCCTGGCAGGGATGGAAAGCTGACCAAGAGCAGTCATTCCTCAGGGTACGATGGTTCCAGCTTTTCCCCCTTGCATTTCCTTACACAGGAAGGAAGAGCTGCTGGCACATTCCCCACATCTTCCTGCATTCCCCCATGGCAAAGCTGTCTTGAAGCCTGTCTCGTCTGCGTTTCCAAAATCAAGAGGAGCAAATCAGAACCAGCAAATCAAGGAGCAACGGGGCTGTGCTTGGCATCCATGAGGACTGATACATCTCCTCCAGCACCGGTAAATAACCAGACATCGCTTCTCGCCTGGAGGAAGGAGCATCCCCCTCCAAACACCTGCAATAAGGCACTTGCAATTACTGCTTTGTCTCCTGGAAACTAGTAAATAATTCAAGCAAAACCCTCGCTTTATTTTTTTCCTTTCCTTTTGTTTTTCGTTTTAATTAATCCACATAGAATTTTGTCCTCCAAACCCAATCACAGCAGCGCAGGAACAGCAGGTAGGGAATCTCATTACCCAGCTTAGCAGCCAGCTCCTGGAGCCATTATTAATAGAGACTTCACTGCATGAGGAATTAATAAAACCCAACAGTGAGGGGGAAGGGAAATGTTCCTTCTGGAGTGCATCACCCTTTCCACCTCATCCCTGATGGTTTGAGGTACCAGCGGGTGCTGTAGGGACAGCAGCATCCTGCCTCCTGCAGCACTCAACTGCTTGGTAAGTGCCACCTTCCCCTGTCAGTGTGAGGGGTCTAGGAGGAACGTGGGTGGGATACAGGCAAAGGGGCAGCCATGGTCCGAGGTTGGGCTGTGCAGTCCTGCCAGCTCCCATATGTTCTCATGGTGCTATGTTAATCCTTCCTTTCTCTCGCGATGCATCAGTAGCAGCGAGTCTTCAGCACATCCTCAGTATCCTCAAGGCATCCTCAGAGCACTGCCTCAGCACCAGGAACTGCTCTTACCTGCGGATGATATTAACAGAGGGGCAAACACCCAAGCTTCTCCCACATACCTGTCCCGGGGGGAAGAGCAGGATCGTGTGCCCCAGCCATGCAGGTAGACCACATGCCCAGCTGCTTTGGGGAGTTTGGATCCTGCCCTGATGCTCATGGCTCTCCTGCAAATGAGCATCCAGCTGTCCATCCATCCATCCATCCATGCATCCATCCATCCATCCATGCATCCCTGGGTGCTGAGCCCACTTTCTGGGTGACCCCACGAGGGGGTTTCTGTAAGTGCCCACCTCCTCCTTGGAGCACCCAGTGTACTGACGGGTATTTTCCCTGACACAAGGCAGTCCTGATGGTGGAACACTGAACATGGGCATGCACACAAGGGACACCCTTCTCCCAGTGGATACTGCACGCACAGTGATGTGCCAGGAATACCTGGAGCCACTTACTCAGAGGCAAGGCCAGGCCATGGCTGGCAGCACATACTTGTTCTGTGCTTTCTTTCCTACCTGGCTTCTTGTCTCCTTACCCCCCTGCCCCATCCCTAAGGAGCAGGGTGATGGGTCTGCAGGCTGCTGTGCTGCGAGGTGTGATTCACTTAGGCTTGATGGCTCCTCTGCCTTCATCAGCTGCACTTACACAAACAGCACTACATCAATAAGCAGCTCTAATTAGAGGTGTTAATAGCGCTGGGAGCTGGGGGGAAGCGCATCCAGGCAGGAGGGAGAACGGTTTTGCAGCCTTAAGGAGGAGCTGGGAGACCTGGGATGCTCAGGACCTTCCCTCGGTGCTGTGGGAGGTGGAGCACAGCCAGCGGGAGGGACAATCAAGCTTCAGGAGCCCACATGAAATTGCCAGGGAAATATCCCCCGTGCTGATTAGCTTGAAT
Organism: Neopsephotus bourkii; assembly: GCF_033783945.1. Lineage (NCBI taxonomy): Eukaryota > Metazoa > Chordata > Aves > Psittaciformes > Psittacidae > Neopsephotus > Neopsephotus bourkii. The sequence goes on from NW_026902223.1 coordinate 9,446,131, forward strand.
AATTTATGCAGACGTTATCATGCATTCATAGCTGGTGGAAGTCTTGCAAAGCTGGTATCGTATTCGCAACCATTTGCTCCTTTCCAGAAGTCTCCATCAGTGGTGGGTGCAGGGAAAAAGCCTGGGTGCAGGTTACACCTCAGACCTCAGCGCCCCATGGCAGTGGGGACAGGGCACCCGCACAGGCTGTGCTTTACTCTCCATCCCAGCATCCAGCCCCAGTACCTCCAGGGGCAGGCACCCTGGGGCTGATCCTGCAGGGCAAAGAGGCTCCATGGCCCCAGGGAGGGACCCAAGGGTCAGTTCCCGCAGTGATGCTGAGCAGGGCAGACAGGAGTTGCTCCTGGGATACAGACTGGGGTAGAGGGGGCCTCTGGGGCACCCATCACCTGGGGCACCCATCACCTGGGGCACCCATCACCCAGGGCACCCATCACCTGGGGTACCCATCACCCGGGGCTGGGCTCTGCAGTCCTGCCAGCTCCAGCCTTCCATGGCTTTCCCAGAGGATGTCTCCCTGGAAACTGGAGCCAGTGCTGAGGTGGGAGGCAGGAAGAGGCATTGCTTCCCTTTAGGAAAGACAATTGGACAAGCTGCACAGCAACTCCTTCCAACAAGGGGGATGGATGAAAGGCCATGGCTCCTTTGCTGCCTGCCTTGAGGGGTGGTGGGCAACACACTGCTCAGAGCGCCCTAGGCTGTGGAGGGATGTGAGCCATCCCTACATCTCCCCATTGCTCCACATCTGCTTCAGGGTCAGGAAGACTTGGTGCCTTCACTCAGGGCCATGCAGGGGGGTGACAGTCACTGCAGGAGAAGCAAAGAACTTTGTGGGGAGCAGAGAGGGAGCAGGAGGAGGGGAAGGTTGTGGGTGGGGTAGAGGAGAAAGATGGGAAGAAGGGGAAAACCTCAGGATCCCAAGGAGGAGTGCTCAGACCACGCTGGAGGAGGCTGTGGCTGCAGGGAAGCCTGCTGGTACCCAGCAGAGCAGAAAGTCAATGCCATTAGAGCAAAGACACTGAGTATGTTAATTCCCTGCAGCTCCTGCTCCCCAGAGGACAGCAACAGTGTCTGAAACACAAGCAGACATTAAACCACAGGCATCTCAGCTGGGTTGTTCAGCCTGTAAGAGGCCTGGGGAGCAGAGCAGAGAGGGGCAGAAAGGAGCAGCACATGTCCCCAGGCAGCTCTTGTGCCACCCATCCCTGGGAGATGCCACCAGCGCTGCCTCCCCAGCAGCACGCTCTGTGCTGTTATTCCTTCCCTTCAGGGACACACCAGGAATCCTGCTCCAGGCAGGCTGCCTCTGCCTGCAGCAGCCTCCATCCATCCCTTGCCATTAGAAAACCCTTCCAAAACAGGGCGAGAAAGCTCAGCTCCTGCGAGGCAGAGCAGGGGATGCAGACAAACAGCCTCTGCCATGCCTGGGGCTGCTGCTCAGAGCCTCATTTATCATCCACCAGCACCACGGGCATGCCCAGCCAACCTGCCCCAGCAGGGGACCAGCACCCCCCCATCACTGGATGGGGTTAAGCAAGGCTGGCCTCTGCCAACAGCATCTCAGAGCCTGGGGAAGGAGCACGCTGTGTATCTGAAAGCAAACAGGAGCCAGGGGACTCACCCAGAGCTGAGCTTCCTCTGGAAGTTCACATCAAGCCTGGTTACAGGACTGCTGATTTATTAGGAGAGCTACTCCTTGGAGCAGCTGCGAGCCATAAGGCTCTGGTAAAGGCATCTGCTTCAGTAGGGAGCAGTGCTGAACAACACGGGGTGATTTATCATAGACCACAGCATAGCTTGGAGGGGACCTTAAAGCTCCTCCAGCTCCAACCCCACCTTCCTCTGGAGCAGCTTGCTCCAAGCCCCTGTGTCCAACCTGGCCTTGAACACTGCCAGGGATGGGGCAGCCACAGCTTCTCTGGGCACCCTGTGCCAGCGCCTCAGCGCCCTCACAGGGAAGAGCTTCTGCCTTAGATCTAACCTGAGCTTCCCCTGTTTCAGTCTGAACCCATCACCCCTGGTCCTGCCGCTGCAGTCCCTGATGCAGAGTCCCTCCCCAGCATCCACCATCACAGAATCCCACCCTGCCTGAGGCTGGAAAGGGCCTCTGGAGCTCATCACCCCCTCGCTGAGGCAGGGCCACCCCCAGCAGGTTACCCAGGACCAGGTCCGGGTGGCTTCTGGATATCTCCAAGGATGGAAACATCCCCTCCTCTCTCCTCAGGTGATCGGCATCGTCTGTGCCTGGCTGCACCAACAGCACAGCGACCTGGCTCACTGCACTGACCCCGCTTTGCCTCCATTGGGGCCCCTCATGTGTCTTGGTGGTACCGATGGAGCAGTGGTGGGCTGATCTGCTGGAGATCTGTCAGCAGGGATAGAGCCCTGTGGGCATGGTTCAGTCTGTTCCAACCGCATCGTGCTCCTGCACCAGGCACATATGACGGCTTGGGGAACTGCCAACACTCCCTTCTTTCTCTCTTCCTATTTCCCTTGAAACATTCATTATTCAGAACAAAACCTGTCCAAGGTAGCTTCAGGATTCAACTTGCTGCATAAAACCAGCAAAAGAGCAAGAAACAACAGCGGGTAAAGAATGGTTGAATTCAGTCCCTAATTCTCTATGGAGTAATTATTCCTTTAAAAACCTGGGATTTGCTAAAAGCACCACAATTACTTCTTGCATTATGGCTCCAGAATGAAGCACCCATTTAATTAGTAAACATTTGGCATGCCTTTCAATAGGTTTTTAATTACATTAAAGGACACTGTCAAGGTGCCTTTCATCATTTTCAATAGCCCTGGAGGCTTTTCCCCCCCTCGCAGCCAAGTGCAGTTCTTTGGGTTTCGTTGACTGCTCCAGACAAAGGTGGGAGAAGACTTTTCCCTAGAAAACATTAAACAGGAAAGGGCTCATGTGTAGGTGTGGAGCTGAGCTGTGGTCAGGTTGGACACAGGGGCTTGGAGCAAGCTGCTCCAGTGGAAGGGGTCCCTGCCCGTGGCAGGGGTTGGAGCTGGGTGAGCTTTAAGGTCCCTTCCAACCCAAACTATGATTCTATGATGAACCCAAGAAACAGGAGAGCAGGAAAGAAGGTCTTGTAGTAAAGGTAATGCTGCACTGCACAGCCCTACCCGCAGATCTCAGCTCTGTGCTCAGGTGCCATCGAGAAGTCAGGGGACATCTTTGTGCCCTACCTGCAAAACAGGGTCCTCAGCTCAGACCAGGGATTCCTCTGAGGCAGGACTGCTTGGTGAGCACCCACAGAGCTGACATGCTGGAGCCACACGCCTCAGCACACTGGTGCTCCCATCCAAACAGGTCTGAGATCGGACATGGAGGGAGCAGTAAAGGAAACCAGGTGCTCCCACCCACATCATCAATAAACACCCGTTACAAGAGCTCTGCTCCTGCAGGCATTCCAAAAGCAATCACAGAATCACAGAATCCCAAGGGTTGGAAGGGACCTCAAGAGATCATCTGGTCCAACCCCCCTGCAAGAGCAGGGTAACCTAGAGTACATCACACAGGAACTTGTCCAGGTGGGCCTTGAATATCTCCAATGTGGGAGACTCCACAACCCCCCTGGGTAACCTGTTCCAGTGCTCTGTCACTCTCACAGTAAAGAAGTTCTTCCTGATGTTAACATGGAACCTTCTATGCTCCAGTTTACACCCATTGCCCCTTGTCCTAGCACTGGATATCACTGAAAAAAGCCTAGCTCCATCATCCTGACACCCACCCGTTACATACTTGTAAACACCCTAACCCTAACCCTCAGTCTCCTCTTCTCCAAGCTGAAGAGACCCAGCTCCTTCAGTATCTCCTCATAAGGGAGATGTTCCACTTCCTTAATCATCTTTGTGGCTCTGCACTGGACTCTTTCAAGCAGTTCCCTGTCCTTCTTGAACTGAGGGGCCCAGAACTGGACGCAATATTCCAGATGAGGCCTAACCAAGGCAGAATAGAGGGGGAGGAGAACCTCTCTTGACCTACTAACTGGCAAAGAAAGGGTTCTTATTTCCATCCCGGAGCAGATAGCACTAAACTGAACAAGCCTCTAAACCACCCAGCGCTGGGTTCTTAACCAAGGTGCACACGGTCACTTCAGCCCATCAGCTCTACCTGGTTGTCCAAGAGGAAGCTTTGAACACAAGCCCACTTATCTAAGATGCCACCAGGCTGAGCCTAGAGAGGCAGCGAAGGCACAGCACTGACCAAGCATCTGTGCAGGCAGGCAGGGGATGCTGGCTCCCAGTTGCTGGTTGCAGAGGCCTTTGATAGCAGATGGAGTCCAATTGCTTTTGCTGATGATGGATTAGGAGGCTTATCTCTGATCTCGTCTCTCCCCCGGTAAGCTGGGCTCTTGAGGGGCTCTGCAGGGGGGTGTTACATGAGACTTATTAACAAGATGAACTGCAATGCCAGGCAAAGCCACTCTGCAAAGTGCACTTTCCCTCTCAGGCTTAAACCCGCCCTGCGTGAACACAATCAGCATCCTCGCTCCTCGGGGACCGAGCAGGTCTGCTCCTTCCCTCGCAGTGGGCTGGCAGCGCTTCATCAGTGCAATGGGAACCTGCTGCAGCCCCTGCCCTGCCGTCCAAACACTTCCAAAATGTCCTTGTTTGACAACAGCAAATGTAAGCACCCTAAAAGCTCAGCACCCAGGACAGAAGAAATTGTGGGCAGAGATGGTTTGTCCCCAGTACTATCACAATCTTTCCCTTCTTGAATCGTACAATCCCATCCTGGTTTGGGTTGGAAGGGACCTTAAAGCTCCTCCAGCTCCAATCCCTGCCACAGGCAGGGACCCCTTCCACTGGAGCAGCTTGCTCCAAGCCCCTGTGTCCAACCTGGCCTTGAACACTGCCAGGGATGGGGCAGCCACAGCTTCTCTGGGCACCCTGTGCCAGCGCCTCAGCACCCTCACAGGGAAGAGCTTCTGCCTAAGAGCTCAGCTCAGTCTCCCCTCAGGCAGGTTCAAGCCATTCCCCTTGCCCTGTCCCTCCATCCCTTGTCCCAAGCCCCTCTCCAGGTTTCCTGCAGCCCCTTCAGGCACTGGAGCTGCTCTAAGGTCTCCCCTTCAGGAGCCTTCTCTTCTCCAGGCTGCCCCAGCCCAGCTCTCTCAGCCTGGCTCCAGAGCAGAGCTGCTCCAGCCCTCGCAGCAGCTCTTGGCTACTCTTGCAACAAGGCGCAGGAGCCCGGCTCTTCCCGGGGCTGGGGAACAGGCAGCACCCCCAGGACATCCTGGCGAGGTGAAGGACTGGTTTTAACACCCCTGGGCTCTGACTGGCTTCCAGCCCCTGGGCTCAGCTTCAGCAGGAAAGGCAGATGCTGCCCTTATGGAGCCACCAAAACCAACAGAGCACCTCCAGCAGCATCGCCTGCCCCAGCTGCCCCTCCAGCAGTGGGGAAGTAGCAGATACACAGACCACTCCTGGGCACAAGGCAGCTCAGCTGGGCTGCCTGAAGGCAGCCACCCCATCTGGAAACCCTCTCTGTACCCCAAAGCCGTTCCTGCCCCTTGTGTCTGACCACAGCCCTGAAGCAGGACTATTCCTGCAGGGATGAGCAAGCTACCGAAGCTACACATTGCTGCCCAGCAAGTCTGAATAATTCATTTTCAACTGCTTTTCCTTGAACCTGACCCACCCAGCATGCCTCATGCTGCCCCCAAAGTGGGCTATTTTAGCAATGGCCCCATCCTGCAGGTGGGGAAGCCAAGACTTGCTCTGAGGCACCTGTGTAAGGTCAGCAGAGGAGCCAGGATTAGGAATTCAGAGCTCAGCTCACCAGTCTGCCTCATTTGTAGCACACGTGGACATGGCACGAGGTGACACTGCTGCACCACAGCTAGCTATAAAGCAGTAGCTACAGGGGAAGGAAGGAGCAAGGAGCAAAGAGATAAAGGGATGAGTGAAGCAGACAAGTAGCAAGGGAAGTAAAGGAGAGGGAGGAAAGCAGGGAGGTAACTCCCACATTCATCACCCCAAGTCCCCCAGGGGAGTTTCAGCTTGCTCTCTCCAGGCACAAGCCTTTGCTGCTGCTGTCAGCCCTAGAGCAGTGCAGCCACGCAGGACCCATGCTGCAGCCAGGGCAGGGGCTGCAGACAGTCTTTGGCTCTGGGAGAAACAAGCAGGTCAAAGCCAGCCCTGCCCTTTGTCCTGGCTTCAGGACCTCGGGGAGCAGTGGCAGGAAGGGGCAGGGAGCACTGGCCATGCATCCGCTCCACTGACTGCGGCCACCCCTGCGCCGCATCCTGGCCAGCGCCCTTTACACCCTGCCAAAGCAAACACCACATGGGAAAACAAGGCAGACTCTGCACCTGGGTGGATTCTGGTTTTCCTTTGTCAGCACTTCCAATCACTGTGGTTTCTCCTTGCTTTCGGAGCTCGCTGCTGATGTGCAAACCCTTGGCTGGTAAGAGCAGAACTCACCTGGCCCAACAGAGTCCACAAACACCTCCGAGTGATGCAAAGCTGAAGCACACATCCGTTCTCCTCAACTAAACCACCCACTGACCCACAGCACCGCTCTGAACGGGACGTGCTGTTTCATATGGAAACCTTAGGGCAGCTCCCAGAGCATAAAGAATTGGATTTCCAATCCAAACCAGCCTGTGACTCTGTGATTCATATTGCGACAGCATTTGGAAAGCCAGGGCCCAGGCTGTATGGACACTGCTCCAAAGAATCAGCAATTGAATTCAGCTGTCATTTACTCAGCTCTCTGGTCCTCCTGCACAGCAGCAGCCACCCCAAGAGAAGGGTTTCACAGTTAACGCCAGAGGCAGCAGTCAGGATTCAGCCAGAACCTAAATTCCTATGAAAGGATGCAATCCGTGAGCACAGGGGCAGGGGGAACAGGAGTCTCCTTTAAACAATACGCAGGATGATGCATGATTGATCTTATGCTTCACTACAAGTTAAATTAATAGGCTTTTTCTGAACCTGTGACTGTGCCTGGGAGCCTGACAGCACCTCAGAACCAATGTCCAGGGTGAGCTGTTGAGGGTAACCAAACAGCAGCTCAGAGCACAGTGGCTGTGTTGCAGCCCACTTGCTGAGAATGCACTCTTTATCTTGTCACCTCATCTCCCTGGGACTGGTGTTGGACTCTCTGGTCCCCGAATGCCATTGCAAAGCCCAAGCACAAGTAACCCCAGGGATACAGACCAGCAAGCCCCAGTCTCCATCCATCACCACATAGGGTATTTGCAGTGAATGAGGCTGCAGGCAGAGCAGAAGCATGACAAGTGAGCAGCTCAGAGAGCACAGGAGGTATTCCCATGCCTGCCTTCAGACCCAGGAATGAAAAATGCCAAGCCACAGCTCATCTCAGCTGGCCAAGGGCTGCCTTTGCAGTTGGGATCCAAGCGCAGACACCATTTATCTTGGCCAATTTCCTGTGCTGATGCTTCACCCAAGACCCTGGTGGGAGAGCATCATTAATTACAGAGGCTGGAATTGCTTCTCTGCTGGATAAGAGGGAAGCCAAACGCAGGTCAGAGCTGTACGTGCCCAACAGAGCAACAGCCTGCCAGCGAGTGCCGGTACAGAGCAGCCCTGGCAGGGGGTGACACAAGTGCTGTGTGCTCAGCTCACCCCAGCCACGGGCTGCCCCTGTGATGGGTCCAGCTCAGGGCACGGAATGGTGATGCCTTGCGGAGGAGAGATGCTGCCACGTTCAGGACTGCTGGAGCCAGGTAGAAGAGGCTTCCTCAGCTCCCCCAGGGCTCTTTACCTGCTTCTTTCCACCCACTTTGCATCTGCAGGTGCTTTGCAGAGTAGTTCCACGGGGCACCATGCCCCACGGTCAGCAGCATTCACAGGGATTTCCAAGGCACGGCTGTGACATCCCCATCACAAAGCAGGGCAGGAAGGTGGGACCACACCTCCTGCATCCAAGCCCCAGCATGGACCACATCAGTCACTGCTCCGAGGTTGTGCAGTCACGCTGGGAGGGGGAAGGTGCTCTCGAGGTCCCACACATCCCCCAGCCAGGCTGCAGATGAGTCACTGAAATGCACAAGTATCACAAAGTGCCTCCCATTCCACACAATATCCTCAGAGGATGACAGTCGGTGGCTCTTACCTTCCTGAACCAACAGGATGAGGCTGCCACCCCACAAACAGCAGCGGAGGTTTCCAGGACGAACCTCATCCCCAGACCCATCCTTACCAGCTGGCCATGAATTCCCCACCAGCTCTGCAACATGTCCCCATCCCTTCCTATGCTCTTCTTTTGCTCCCCCCTCTCCAAACCTGCCTCCTCCAGAGCTCGCAGGATTTGCTCCAGAACCCAGTCCTTCCCCATGGGGAGGAGGTCAGCCTCACATCTCTCCCCATTCCTCCCTCCATTCCCCATCTGAGCTGATCCCACACACAGGGCCTGCAGCTGCCACAGCCATTCCAGCAGGGACTGCAGCTCCTCTTAGCTGGAATGAGGAGTTACCTTTACACTTGTGTGCTGATCCAACTAAACTGGCCAGTTTGCTCACTGCAGGAGGCCCAGCTCCTCTTCCAGCCCATCAGTAATTCCTGTTTCATGCCCTGACAGAAGGGGGCTGCCCACATTTAGCGCCTCAAAGTAAACCCCATTACTTGCATTCCTTTCCTTTTGCTATGTACAAAACATGCCACAGAAGCCTCAGTTATACAGTTAAACACACATCTGCTGTACAGCACGAAGCATCTTCGAATTAATGCAGGACAATCAGAACTACTGCCACAGAGGTAAATGCAGAAAGACCATCAGAAGAGCTTATACTTGATCCTACATCCTGAACCACTGAGCACTATGTTCTGACTGCTCAGGAGGGTGCAAGAAACACTTGGCAACACACAGCAGGGTAACCTAGAGTACATCACACAGGGACTTCTCCAGGCGGGCCTTGAACTCAAGGCTCATCCTGGTTTCTAGTATTTAGAAACAGGCTTAAAGCCCCCAGCACAAGGTCTAAGAACCCCTCTGCTATTTCTGTGGTCATTAGGATGACTGGATCCATCAGGGGTTTACAGGCTGGAAGGAGGAGCCACAGAGATGCTGCGAGGGCTGGAGCAGCTCTGCTCTGGAGCCAGGCTGAGAGAGCTGGGCTGGGGCAGCCTGGAGAAGAGAAGGCTCCTGAAGGGGAGACCTTAGAGCAGCTCCAGTGCCTAAAGGGGCTGCAGGAAACCTGGAGAGGGGCTTGGGACAAGGGATGGAGGGACAGGCCAAGGGGAATGGCTTGAACCTGCCCGAGGGGAGACTGAGCTGAGCTCTTAGGCAGAAGCTCTTCCCTGTGAGGGTGCTGAGGCGCTGGCACAGGGTGCCCAGAGAAGCTGTGGCTGCCCCATCCCCGGCAGTGCTCATGGCCAGGTTGGACACAGGGGCTTGGAGCAAGCTGCTCCAGTGGAAGGGGTTGGAGCTGGATGAGCTTTAAGGTCCCTTCAACCCAAACCAGTCTATGAAGGGCTGCAATTACAAAACAGTTAACATTATGCACAGCTTATCACCTCTTGATCCCCACAACCTCCCATCTAAGCCACAGCTCTGCAGAAAGAATTGCTACAGATATGGAAAGGGGAGAAAAGAAGTAAAAGAAAGAAAATTATGTTGGCTCCCAGCCCAAGCCTTTCACATTTTAAGATGCATTTGGATGATCTGCGGGCTGTAACCTGCTGGAGTTACAAGGGAGCTGCTTGTCAAAGCTGACCTGAGCTGGCTTTAATTGAAAGGCAGCTGCTGGCAGCTGGAGTGAGATCCGAAAGGGCACCTTGGGGATGCTCTGTACAGGGCAGCCAGGCCAGGAGCCACAGGAGCTCCCTCTGCAGCTATGCTGAGAAGGGCCAGAGCCTGGGTTTGGAAAGTGGCTTCTTCAGGCTTGGGCTGGAGAGCCCTGGGCTGCTTCCCTGCACTCCTGCCTGTTCCATAGCATCCATCCTGTTTGCCTTGCGCCACATGAGCCTAATGCAGAGCTCAGAGGGCAGCGCTCTGTGTGCATACAGACCCTGCACTGGGAGCATCATGTCAAAGCAGCAAGAGTCACAGGTCTGTCCCACAGCACCTGGACACAGAAGACCATTCCAAGGCATTTGTCTGCAAAGGTTTTCCTCTGCCAGCCATCAAGCAGATACAGTGCGCTTCCCTCTGCTACCCTGAGCCACACAGCTTCTTTCACTCCAGACAATGCCTACCTTTTTCTTTCCAGCTGCTTCTCACCAGCCATCACATCAGCAACACAAGGGTGAGAGTCGGGTATGGACAAGCCAGTGCCTCCCCCAGGCTCTGCTGCTGCAGGTCCTCAAACAGCTCCACAAACCAGTGAGTCCCTCCAGCACTCACAACTCACTTCTCTTTATCCTCCCATAGAGATGTTCCCACCCCCCCACCGAGCTCAGACAGGAGGGCTCAAGTTAAGCTTTTGGAATGGGGGGAGCTGCTGTTCACAGCTACCAGCAGCTCCCAGGACAGCAGTGCTGTGTGGAGGTTGGCTAACTGGATTAGCTGGGAGCACCCAACTGCTAATCCCAGCTGCAGTGCTGAGGATGCCTGTCGCCTTAGGCAGACCACATCAGAGCTCTCCTGGTTTGCATTATTTACCTCCCATGAAGTTTCTCTGGGGAGTAACTTAGTAGTAGAAGGAAAACAAATCCAGCATTGCACAGCAGTACTTTGCAGGAGGAAATATTGAACAGTATCTACATCTAAGTATTATCGATATCCTAAACCTTTAATTCCACCAGAGACAAAGTGAGTTCATTCCACAGCTTCACGCAGTGACCCAGGAACATCATCATTCTTGCTAAATACAGCCTCTCATGAAAATATTGACCATCAAACTGCACCGCTTCCAGCTTAGCAGGGTATTCTTACTCCTTTCCTCTGCAGCCTGAGCACCCTTCACCTTCAGACTTTGCCACAATCTGAAAATACACTGTATTTTTAATGGTGCAACACGACCCTTAATTCCCCTCACAATAAAGTGAGATGTACACACACACACACAGAGGGTAAAGCCAAGCCACACCATGGCATGCTGCAAGCCAAGGAGCCAGTGAAAGCAGGCGCACAGAGCTCCTCCTGTGCTCTGCTCAAGCCTGGCTCCCAGCTCCGCATGTACAAGCAGAACCTGAACTTTGCTGGTTCCTCATTAGCACTGCGGATCCACACCTCATCATTCCACAACTCTCAGTTGCCTCAATATGAAAAGTAATTCCCTTCTTTTCCTCCTGCATGTTTAAGCACTCACCTCTGGGGCTCACCCAGCTCATTACCAGCCTCACCTGGCCACATGTAGCTACAGCCTTTGGCTCCCTCACAAACTGGAATCATTTGCTTTGATCCTGCAGTGAATCCACAGCCTGGTGCTGGAAAGCAGAATGAGACCCATATATATATTTCATTTCCCCCCCTCCCCAGAGTTCAAACTGGAATGCACAAAACTGCCCAAGCAGAAACAGCTTATGCCCCGGAACCCACTCTCCAGCCCAGCCATGAATCCAAGCAATATGGCACTTGGTGGAAAAATAATGCTCATGGTGAATAAAACCCAAGGTCCGAGTGCCCTTGTGACAGCTCTAGGAATGCAGTCCTCACTCCAGAGCTCCATCCGCAGCAGACCCACTGGGTGCTACCCCTTCATAGCTCAAACATGGACCAATAGTAAGGACCTGGGCTCAAAGATAAGCCCTGAGGGAAGCTGGGGTTTAGAGCAAGGCAGCCAGGCAGGAGCTTTGGAAATGGCCATGTGCAAAGGCACTCACAGCTAACCCACAGGGGAACAGTTCCTCAGAACACCTCAGGGCTATTGACAGTCACAGCCCCTCTCCACTGGAGTCTAACAGCATTTTCCTTAACTAATACCATTACACAGCACACCTAGATCTCCCTCAGTACATCTGGGAAGCATGACTGGAACGTGAAGCTTCCAGTGTCACAGCATTTCAAGTCATCCTCCCCTCCCTGTCCCTGGGACTGGTGGTGTATTTGTTTGCTGCAGAACACCACAAACAATTTTACCAGCTTGGAAAACGTAAATCCAATTGCTTTGTGCATGAAACGAAATCCAGTGTGCATAACACTGTTTCCTTCCCCAGCAATCATGTTTTATGTGTCAAATCACGGAGCACGGGCAAAGAGCTGCTCCATGCTGATGCCGCTGCACACCCACAGGGGTGAGAAACACTGTCCTCTGGTGCTAACTGCGACGGGGCAGCGCTGCACTTCCCACCAACACATCTGAGAAACTGCAGAATTAAGCTCTTATGAAGTATAATAATTATAATTATCCATAAATGTCACACAGACTTGTCTGCAATTGCTTCTCATTTTCGCTCTGCAGTGAGGTAAGGATGTCATGTGAATGCAAGGGCTGGAACACTCATTTTTCAGCCTCACTCACACTGCATTTGCTCCAGGACTTCCAATTACAGCAGAAATGCTTGTTGTACTGGTGAGTTTAATGCTGCCTAGCGTCTAACCTGCTGTGTGCCCTAACACAACAACAGAGAGCATCAGCCTTATGCCAATTCTGTTAGCCTGGTCCCTCTGAAGGCACAAATATTAGAGACATTCTCCTCTCAACAACAGCATCAGTCTTAAGACAAGCTCTCAAAGAGGACAAGGAAAGGAACCCAGCTAGGATTGAAGCAGCCATCCTGATTTTCCCCAAGACATTTCACTAGTCCACAGCTAGAATTAAGTGGTTCCAAAGGGTAGCTTAGCACTAAACCAAACATTTTCTTCTTCCTAAACAGGTCCTCACAGGTGCCCACAAAGCTCTTCCGAGATCCATCAAACTGCATCTCCCTTTTCTACAGCCCTTAACATGACTTTAAAACAATGACAAGAGCAACTCTGACAACTGAACAAGCATATTAACAAAAGCATTGTCTGTGATTCATTTTCATTTGCATAGCTGTGACCATGAAAAAATACGCTGTAAAGAGCCAGGACACTTACCTGATATAAAAACGTTTTCATTAGGATAATCATTAAGACTGTTCTGATGCATGTGTTGAGAATGTCACCATTTCTTGTACAGTTTGTCACAGAGTAATACTTTGTTCACTTTAATGCCCCAATAAATACTTCTGAACAGCCTTGTAACATTATCTGATATTGTCAAACCAAGCAGAAGAGGGGAAAAAAATACCAGATACACAGCGGTTCTGAAACTTCAGTTCATTAGTATCCCTGAAACTCAGGCTCAAAATGCTTTCTGGAACTACCTAAGAAAATAGTTCACGTAATTCTCATATGGCAGATGAACATCACAGAAATTCTTCATGAAAAGGGATCAATTTAAAAAGCAAATTGTGAGAGCTGCTACCTAGATATAGAACCATAGAATGGTTTGTGTTGGAAAAAAACTTAAGATCATTCAGCTCCAACCCCCTGCCCCAGGCAGGGACCCCTTCCACTGGAGCAGCTTGCTCCAAGCCCCTGTGTCCAACCTGGCCTTGAGCACTGCCAGGGATGGGGCAGCCACAGCTTCTCTGGGCACTCTGTGCCAGCACCTCAGCATCCTCACAGGGAAGAATTTCTTCCTTATATCTAACCTGAACTTCCCCTGTGTAAGTTTGAACCCATCACCCCTTGTCCTGTGGCTGCAGCCCCTGAGGACGAGTGCCTTCTCCAGCATCCTTGGAGCCCCTTGCAGATACTGGAAGCTGATCTGAGGTCTCCACGCAGCTTCTCTTCTCCAGGCTGAGCAGCCCCAATGTTCTTAACCTGTCTCCATACAGGAGGTGCTCCAGTCCTTGATCATCCTCACGGCCTCCTCTGGACTTGCTCCAACAGCTCCACGTCCTTCTTACATCAAGGACACCAGAACTGCACACAGTACTGCAAGCAGGGTCTCACAAGAGCAGATTTAAAGGGTCACGATCACCACCATGACCTGCTGGTCGCACTCCTTTGGATGCAGCCCAGCACACAGGGGGGTTCTGGGCTCAAGCACACACTGAAGTCTGGTCACGGGGAGCTTCTCACTGACCAACACCCCCAAGTCCTTCTTCTCAGGCTGTTCTGAATCACTTCTCTGCCCAACCCATACCTGTGCCTGGGATTGCCCTGACCCAGGTGCAGGACCTTACATTTGGCTATTACAATTAAATGGCATTGTTTTAAAAGCATTTAGAAGTTACTGTTCACCACAAGACCCAAGAATCATTACACACACCCCCCCCATACTGCAAGCCAAAATTGTTCCTTCTGAACTTTAAAGACTTCCTTCTCTTGTTGATATATAGGGGAAAACAGGTCCCAGGACGTGCTTGGAGACAAACAGCAGTAATTCCCTATTTAAAAAATAAATAAATAAAAGCTCGTTATCCGTTTTGGTACTTGGGAGAGTACACAAATGTGCAGCAACAAGAGAACTTTCATCAATGGCAGCCTCCTATCAGTTATACCTTTTCTGGTGCTTAGTATATAAAAATAGTTTGCTTCAAATTACAGGATAACAGCAGTGAGAGGCATTAGAATGCTGCTAGTCACATTAATCATACATATTGATTGAATACTGAATGCTCTTCCACTTTGTCTGACAAATTGGAGTGGCTCTGGTAACCCCTCGCTCAAGTGTGTGTTCTGCCTCATTCTCTCTTCCATCATTCATTAAATCTCCTCTGAATACACAAGGGTTTTCTCTCCTGGCTGTCCTCATGGATTTGATTGCTTGCCAAGTGTTCAGGTGCCCTCTCATCCTCCCATTAACAACTTACTGATCTCACAGCAAAAGCCTGCCGTGAATTTAAAATTCCCTTTCTATATGCCTGTTAAATAATCCCTCTGCTGTTTGACTGTGCATGAAGAAGGCTGTGCTTCACGGGAGCTGCATGTTATGTGCCCTTTGAGAGGAGAAGTGACAGCTGATGTCACAAGAAATACCATACTCCTTTCACCAAGCTTAACCTTGGGTACACCTACTTTATTATGACATGTAGGAGCTACTGACACATAGTGAGTTGACTTTTTTTACTTATCTTATTAGAGACAATATCCTGATCTGTGCACAGAAAAAGGTTGGAAAATGGTACCTTTCTAAAAATAGCTCAATGTAGTGTCTAAAAACAGCCTCTCATTGTTCCATAGCTGCTCTTGGTTGCATCTTGTTTGCCCACTAGACAGAAACATAACTGCAAGTACTACAGTCATGTAGACAGGGAAAAATCCAGGTGAGCTGCATTCACTGCCTGTATTTACACCATCTGTAATGATTTAGGCTTAAAACTTGGCTACTCTGCTAGTAACCTGGCTTTTGCATTTGGCAGCATAAGATTACAGCAGAGTCCTCTCAAAAATATCCTGAATGAAACAACTCAGGTCAAGTGTTTCAGGTCTTTTTAGGCCATGCAGTAGATCAAACACGGCAGGATTATTCTTACAAGTCACATTCTGAGCTGTCTGCACTTTGAAAAGTTACCTTAGACAATGTTCCCATCATCAATTGTGATGAAAATTTCACTGAACTTAAAAACACGATTTGGGAGCCTGGGAGTGAAGCTGTGCCTTGTGGTCCTTCACATAGCATTACTCTGAGAAAGGTTCAGCAGCAATCCCAACACAGTAACACAGCTCAATTCTGAGATGCTGAATCAAGAAGCTCATTTCAACTACCAACACTTCACAGCTCACAGGATCACATCCTTAAAGTGGCTAAGGGCAACTACTTCAAATTCTTATCAGATCTTTTGCATCACACTACAGCCTCATATATTTTCTTAAAAAACAAAAAACAACAACAAAAAAAAAAACACACCAAAAAACCTCCAAAACATGGATCTGATAATATTTAAGCACATGAAATACATTAATAAACAAATGGGAAACAAGGAAACGGATGATACAGAATAAGAAGGCAACATTTCCCTCAGAAATACTTCTGCATGTCTAATTGTTGGCAAAGTCAATGACAAATTGATTTCTCAGCTGCACAGACATTCCGTATACCATGTACCCTATAAAAATATCACTGTTCAATACAAGAATTCAAGTGTCTGCAGAACAAGGATATAGGAAAAATAGTTTAAGGAGGAAAAAAAAACCACTAATTCTGTAGTGCATGGCAGAATGAAACAAGGCAATTACAGTCTGAAAGGTACACCTCAAACCACAGTTGTTCAAGCCAGAGATCTCTGCATTCCCTTCCATTTCTAACACTGGGTTTTTAAGACCATAAATCCCAAACCCAGCTGATTAAAGCAAGAAAAGCCTTTCAGATGTGGCATTTTCTCTCGTTCCACATTCAGTTAAACTGATAGTGATTTAGTAGTAGCTTCCTTCATCCCAAACTCTGCAGCAACTTATCTTTTCGCCTTCTCACATCACAATAAAGGTGTCTGTGCTGTTCCTTACATTGGACTAGGCACAGTATATGGATCAAATGCTGCTGTAGTCCGAGCCACGGGCAGCAAGAGCTGCTGCTGCTTTCCGCTCCACCAGAAAGAAGGTAATTGTTCCAAAGAAGCCCACAACCACCATGATGAGGAGCTGCCACTGCAGAAGGAAGTAGTTGCTGTAGAAATAGGCAACTGCTGCACAGATGGACTGAGAGGGAAAACAATGTAAAGAGATTATCAGTGGAGATATCCAGTATTACTGCACAAGAATCAGCAAATCGATATGTACAGTTTAATGTTCAACTCTCAGTAGCATGCTTCTGTAGAAGACATGCAATCAATAAAACTTCATTACAGCTCAACATATGGCTTGATATGATATACAACAGATTTAGTTTTTACTTGTATTTAAACAGCGTTCACTGTAGAAAACTCAAAAGTGCTTGTAGCATCTCAAATGCACTTCTCTGCTATTTTAAAAGTTTGTCTACAAACAACACAGCCAAGGCTTTGAAGTCAGTCCTGAAAACTACTTCCAGTTTTACAGCATTACAAACTATTCTATACGAAAATTCAGGATGAAATCTGTTCAGAAACATTCTCTTTCTCAGCTCATTAAAAACTCAACCCAACATTTTGATAACATTCCACAATCATACTGTCAAAAGGCTTTGTTAAGTAGTACCTGAACAAACTTAAAGATGGCAAAGGCAGGAGCACTGTCTTCCGAATACAGGAAGCCTAAAATACTGAGGAGCTGGGTGTTAAAGCAGCTGTCCCCCAGGCCCAACAGGAAGCTGCAGAATATGGCCACGTTTTTGCTGAAGGAGAGAGTGAATCAGATTTAAAAGCCATTCATTCAAACAGCTTACACATCTATAAACTATTTGGCAGACTAATTGGAAACTGAGAATGGAAGTTATCAGCCTAAGCCTCACTGAAAGAGAACTAGGAATGCCTGGCTTGGCAAAAAAAAGAATTTTAGTTTCTTGAATGCCAAGACTACTGGTACTGTTACCTACAGTCAATTTTAGTCTGAATTAGAACCACTAAAAGAACTCGTATTGGTACTTGGAGCCACAAAACCCACAGGGCAGAGACCAGAAGCTGATACACATATGGTGAGTTGATAAAATCTGCAGGAATACTAGAAAAATACCAGTTAATTCTGCAGCAAAACACTCCAGTTAAAGAAAAGTCACTGACACTGCCACACACTGACACGGTTTAGGGGTAGATTTAGCAGTCCAGAGGTAAGTGTTGGACTTGATAATCTTAAAGGTCTTTTCCAACCTTATTGATTCTATGATTCTAAATGCTTAGTTGCAAGTTACCAGCTGTGGCTGCACAAACTGACAACACTATTTTCACCCAAACTGACAAAAAAGCACTTCAAAAGGAAGTTGCAATGATAAGAAAGCTCCCTACATCCTTCCCCTAACACTTCGTGCTGTAAGACAGGCATAGCACAGCACCAGTTAGACCAAGTGGATTTGACAACAAGCACTGGAAGACTTGAAAACCAGTGCAACAGCACAAGGCTGCCACATGGAGTGTCTAAAAACATCTTCAGTGTTCCTGCTGTACTGAACCCAACACTGTTTTAAAATAAACTGAATTCCTGACAACTAGTACAATTAGTTGCTAGTCTCACTAGTCAGGCTGTCCTGCCTAGATGTCAGGAATGGCAGTTCAAGAGCAACATATTTGCTATCAAACACCCTAAAGCTTTTAATTCTTATGCCATGCAAGTGACTAAATTGGATGCACACTGGTAGAATATATATCTTTCATAAAAACAGAATTTCTAAAACCTTTTGCTATGGAGTTAGTCACTACACAAAAAAGCAGCTTTATATACATTGAGTTATAGCAGCCAAAGGGAAAAGTTCACATACCTTGGAATCATATATGCGATATCATCTGTTCCTTCCATAGGAGCAATAGGGGCATCATTTGGTATGTTGAAAAAAATTAAGTAAAAGGCTAAGAAGTGGACAATGATGCCAAGCATCACCACAGGGTTCCGGCCAAAGCGATTCTTCTTGCTCAGCAAACCAAAGATTCCTCCACCTGTAGCAGTGGAAAAGTTGAATAATTAAACCAAAACTGAAGATATAAAAATAGAACCAAACTTAGAATACTGTAAAAAAAGTGCTGACAATTTAAGATTATAAATTCCCCCATGTTGGATAACTGAAAGATCAATGGACAAGTACTTAGCTCTTAACTGCAAAAGCATGCACCTCTCTCTCTACATGCATGTTGTTAGTGAACAGTGGTTTCTGGTTAAACATTGTAGTACTTAAGTTTAAGCAAAAAACAATTACTTAATTCAATTTTATTCAAATATTACATCTCATTTAACAAAAGCGAACCCCTTTAAAAGGAGGACATCTTTAGTGCAACAATTTATATAAGGAGGAAATTCTTTCCTGTTAGGGTGGTGAGGCACTGGAATGGGTTGCCCAGGGGGGTTGTGAATGCTCCATCCCTGGCAGTGTTCAAGGCCAGGTTGGACGAGGCCTTGGCTGATATGGTTTAGAGCAAGGTGTCCCTGCCCATGGCAGGGGTGTTGGAACTTGATGATCTTAAGGTCCTTTCCAAACCTAACTATTCTATGATTCTATGGTTTATTAAAACATTAAGTTACAATATGACTTAAATAGTAAAAATGTAAATATAATGTTTAAAAACAGAATATCAAAGGGCTGAAAGCTCCTCAATGACATTGTAGCCCAGTGTTTCTCTCATGCCAAGATTTAGGTATTTGTGTTCTTCTTTTAGGGCAACGAGGAAGATCAGGGGCTGGAGCACCTCCCATAGGAAGACAGGCTGAGAACATTGGGGCTGTTCAGCCTGGAGAGAAGAAGCTGTGTGGAGACCTCAGAGCAGCTTCCAGTGTCTGAAGGGAGCTACAAGGATGCTGGGGTACTCTACATCAGGGACTGTAGTGTTAGGACAAGGGGTGATGAGTTCAAACTGAAACAGGGGAAGTTCAGATTAGAAGTAAGGAAGCAATTCTTCCCTGTGAGGATGCTGAGGCGCTGGCACAGGGTGCCCAGAGAAGTTGCAAACACTCCATCCCTGGCAGTGCTCAAGGCCAGGTTGGACACAGGGGCTTGGAACAAGCTGCCCTAGTGGAAGGTGTCCCTGCCTATGGCAGGGATTGGAACTGGATAATCTTAAAGTTCTTTCCAGCCCAAACCAGTCTGGGATTCTATGATTTCTGCTAATCCAAAAAATGCAGACTCTCAGGATTCAATATGTCACCTCCTACTCCAGAACCACTTTACAGAGTGTGATGTGTAATACACAGTGCAATAAGGAGCCACATTGCCCATTTTGCTCCTATTATTTCAGGTTTTGTTCACATACACATTGCTGGAAGCTTGAAAGACACTATCTGCTTAAATACAACCCCCACTCTGAATAACTACATCATCTTAATCCTTTTTTTGTGTACAAGGTAGTAAATTTAGACTTACCCAAAATTTCTCCAACACCAATAAAAATACCAGAGAGCCCAATAAGGCTTTTTGCTTCACTGCCAAACCTATTCACAGCACCAATGCACGTCCCGTATACTCCAGAAAAGAAGGTTAATTCCACACCTTTGAAGGAAACCAAGCAAACAATAAATGAACCATTACCAAAGTAATGACAAATCTTTACGTCTAAAGTCTGGTTTTCTTTACAGTATCTTTCATGTAAATATATTTAAATGAGGTATGTGAAAGAGAATCAAACAGGGAATTTTAAACTAAGTAATATGATATTCTCCTATGAGCTTAGGAAAACCATAGCAGAAAGAACAACATCACTAACTAATGTCACAGGCACTTTGGCTCAGTGTTGTTGCTGTGGCACAACCCTCTAGCTAGTTTATACTTCTGCATTTCAAGAACTTTGGAATTTCATCCAAGTGCCATGTAAAATAACACTTAAAGTAATGGAAGAAAGAAAACAATTTCAGTGTAAGAATTTCCCCCCCAAGTTACAGCAGTCCTAAGAAAGTCCCCATATCCCAAATACCAATTAGGAGCTAAGATTCCTAAAATAGACTGTCTGCTTTTCTGTGCAGACATAATGAATAAAAACTGAGAAAGAACTGCTGCTTAAAATACTTGTTTTTATTGCCATTACTGTGAGGAAAGCTGACAAAGCAGAGTCCAACTTGCATGACTACAAGCAACCATCAGTATAAAAATACCTGTTTCTTTAATAAAAAGTGTATTTAAAACAATGCAAACTTATGCCTAAACAAAGATAAATAGCTCAAAATAAAACTGTTTATGATTTACCTCCTTTGCCTTTTGCTACTGCAAATATATAGTGCACCATATACACACATATATAGTCCAGGCTACCTGTATGGCACAGGAGCTGCAGAGCTTCAAAAAGGGTAAACTTTGAGCAGTCTTAATAATCTAACCATCAATTTTTGTTAATAAAAGCTTTTGTGATTCAGAAGTGTGAGGACGAATGAATGAGGAACCTTGGGGAGTTTAGTCTGGAGAAGAGAAGGTTCAGGGGGCACCTTATCACTCTCTACAGCTACCTGAAAGGAGGATGGAGCCAGGAGGGGCCTGATCTCTGCTCCCAAGGAGTGATAACAAGCGCTCAAAATCCATGTAGATGAGACCCTCAGTGACATGGTTTAGTGGTAGCCTTGGCAGTGCTGGGGAGCAGTTGGACTTTATGATCTTAAAGGTCTTTTCCAACTTATCTGATTCTATGATTTACGGGATTCTGTTTTCCTACATAAAGCGGCAATATTGACCAGGAGCCACCAGGTGGCAGCAGCTGTTTTTCCCAAACTGGACTGCTTTTTTCCTGCTACCTGTAAACCCAAATTTAAGATTAATCAGGCCAAACCTGCCTGAACACCTCCCCTTGTTACCTTGCTCATATCCCCACTGTGCTACAAGAGGAATTTAAGTTAGTTAATCTGGGTTAACACAACACTGGAGATGCCGTGAAGTAACATGTAACTCATTAAAGTGGCTAGTACAAACTGACTTCATAGCTCCCACCACTATTTCTCTACCAGAAGCTGACTGCAAACTTCAGCAGATGTTGTGGCACTGTTTAGAGCCTGTTCACATCTAAGTTTTTCTTTTCACCTACAAGAGCTAACAACAATTTTCCATAACAGTGACTCAGAACTGAGGTTTTGAGTATATCTATTCTCCCTAAAACTTAATTTGGTCATGAACAAAACTATTTCTGAAGCCAAATAAGTAGCAAGAAGCCCCCCCCAAATCATTAAAAGATCTGTTACATTTTGAATATTTTAAGAGTATTTCTGTGGAAGAACCACTTCTATATGGCAAAAATAGTTGTATTTGGTTTACAATTCATATCTTGGTCTAACAATGGCAGATCAGGATTAACTACAAGTTGCGAAGAAGAGCCTTGGCCACAGCAAATATTAATGACAAAAACAGTTGAAAATGGCTAAATTTTCCCCAACAGAACCAAGACTAAACCAAAAACTGTTAGAAATGTCCCATGCCTTAAACAAAGTGACACAAAGTATAACGTACAACCATTACTTTAATTACAATGCAACTGCATTGAACAATCTAGAGCCTGTTGATATTGACATCCATTTTGCCTAACCCTCAATCTGGGACCCAGAGCTGTACTGAAATAAGAGTTACAACGCCTGTCAGTAGTTGCAGTCTTGGTGCACCCCTCCTCCTGTACAGAAATGTTTTTCAGAACACAGGAATGTTGTAACTTATTCAAAGTTAACTGAAATATTCAAGTAATGTTTGCAGAGATATGGAATTGCAAACCTGCCCTGGGGTTAACATTCTGAACAATGCCCTGACATTATTACATTATACACTCTGCTTGCTCCATACCTGTGTACGCTGTTGTAACACTGAGCAGCATAATTTCTTTGGTGAAGCTCAGCTTTATAGATTTCTCTGTAAAGACATAACAATGGAAATTAATATAACTTCTGATCACACTGAGATTATTACACTTTCTTCTGCTCTTTGCTTAAAGCAAAACCAGATTAAAATTCTGCAAAGTATGACTTCATTGAATAGAGAGCTAAAACTGACCCTGACCTGCCTTTTAAAAGATATGCTGTGATCTGAAATCTTTGTTTTGTAAGAAAATCAAGGAGGGAAATATTAAAGACAGGATACGTAACTTTCAATGAGCACACAATTTTCTGCTCATTATGCATTTGTACTCAGTCCATGGTGACTGTCTCCTAAAATGATACATAAATTCTCAGTGATGATCTTGTGTTCTCAAAACAAGCTTAACAGTCACATGCAGACCACATCAAACTCCAGTGGAAACTGCAGGTGCTCCAGTTTAAATTCTTGTTAAGTTCATTTGGTGAGTAAATAAAACAGTATGTAACCACTTCTTTATCTTGTTAGTAAAGTTCTTCTTTCTTTTTAAGCTTTTAAGCTCTTTTAAGCTTTCAAGTTCTTTTTATGCTCATCTATATGAGCACAAATATAAAGAAGCTGTTATAAAGAAGCTCATATATAAGGAAGCTGTTGATTTAGTTTCATATCCAAGCTACTTTACAAAGAAGTACCCCTCCAAATTTCTTCAAGACTATACTAGTACATAACTGAAGTCTACTTCACCTTCTCTCTTTCAGTCATCTGTATGATACTGTCACCTGAAAGGAGTTTTGTGGTTCCCAGGCTTTTCCAACTGCAAGCCCCATTTTGTCTAGGCTCAAAATCCCAAATGATCACATAGGCAACTCAATTCCTCTCAGGCTTAAAACTCATCAGCCCTGTGTCCCTATGGGAACTGTCATCTCCAGTCTGAAAGACATTATCATCTGGCAGTCATTCTTCTGTCCCTGAAGGTCTATATTCAAAGGGAATAACCGAAATGCATTCTTGACACCTTATTTGTTCACATTTTTTTCCTCTAAGCGATTAGTACATGATCACATTATCAGCAGAATGACGGAGAGCTGGAAAGGACATGTCAGTGTGTTTCAAAGCAACTCTTATGTGGAACAGTACTTACTGAAGGCAGCCAGTGCTCTTGTCATTTTGTTTTGTGCAGACCTGGGCAAATAAATGACTTGGTCAAAATGGAAAAAGAATAACCACAGTCTTGCTATGCTGGAAGGCAGATCAATTGATCCAATTTCCTGTATACTTTCTAGCCCAGCACTATATACCAGAATATGCTACTATATTAATAAATATTTCTGAGAATCTAAACTATTAACCAAAAAAACCCTGTATTTCTGTGCTAGTGAATGCCATTCCAAAATTAACCTGCTTAACAGCATCTTTCTTCTGAGCTTTTTATAGCTTTAAGTATTTTTTCACAGGCATATTTACTAATCTTTTTCTAACATTTTCATTGCTCTTTAAATAAACCGAAAATACTTAAACTGATGCTCTGGGCAAAGCTGTACTGAGGCTGCCTGTGTACCTGTGTGTTTCTAGTGTATTTATTATTTTTAGGGTGGCATATATATACTCAGAGAAGATATGAAAAGCATATTTCGCTATGTTAAGGATAACCCATAAAAAGGGTTTTCTGCTTATTCCAGTATTTAAACTGGGTTAACGAGTAGAAGACAGACTACAAAAGACAGATACACGTTCAATAATGATCAGAGGTAAAAGGTAGCTTTCCAAAGGCATGCACTTACTGGAAAAGCAATGTGCAGCACTGCACTCCACCCTTGAGAACACATCATATAAAGAACATTCATTCTCACTGAAGTACAGACACTGTTCTATCAAATCTAGAAAGTTCAGGTTGCTCACAACATTCATGTTCCCAGTGTAGAGGGGAAACTAAACGCCTGATGCTCCAGTGAGGGCTAGGAGCACAAATGCAACAACATGTTCTTGCCACAAGCACTTACGAGCTGTCCCCTGGGATTTCATTAGTAGAATTTTCCTCCCCTGAAGCTTTTGTGTCCTCTTGTTTCCTAATCAGAAAGAATAGAACTGTGCCCACAAGACTGATAACAGTCAGAGCGATGAAGACAGTTCTGCGATCACTCTCTGTGGAAAAACAAACAAGACATAACTAGATGTGCAAAAGCAATTCAAATACCTTAAAGAACTAATACAGACATACTCCAGAGCTATTTAAAATGCATACTCATTTTCTAACCTACCTTCCACATGGAGCACAAGGTACCCAGCTGCTGGAAAATTTCTGTCTCAGTTTTATGATGCTAATAAAATATCAGCATAATAAAAAGTTTCACTGGCATTTTCTGTCATGCAAAGAGTATGACCAAGGAGGAAGGCATAAATTATTAGCAGAAGGAAATACATCTTTCAAGACTTCCATAATTCAGAGTGGACATAGCAAACTACCCCAAAACCCTTCAGGTTTCTACAAAAGCTCTTTAGCAGCACCAGAAATATTAGTGCCATAACATGAAGAACTGCTAAGGCTTGTAAATTACAAAGGCCTTAAAGCCACCAAAACCTCAGTAACTAATAGAGCATGTGATGTGCATCTAGAGGAAGGTAACTGCTGCACTCACCACTTGTTTAGCACAATGCAGAAGTCACTCCCATTTACAAATTTTAAGCAGGGGAAATCAAAAAAACCAAACAAGAAATAGCTAATAGTGACTGAAGTAGTGTATGGCTCTGAAGATATTGTCTACACTTCTATTTATTTCCCCTTTAGCTTAAAGGTAAATGTAAAATTGCTACAAATATAACCTGTGTATGATTACAGGACAAAAAGAGAATATGGGCTTCACCTTGAAATACCTGTCATATTTTCTATAGGTTGTAAAAGGAAGGAGGAATTGATTTTAAACACCATCAAACCTTCCAGTATCAACATTTTGTAATAAAGAGGAGTCTCAAGACATTTAAAGGTAGAGGAAAATGTAAGAGCAGAACTCCCTCATAGTTAATTGCTCTATTCTGTGGTTAGCAAGAGCAATGAAATTCGGAACACAGGGAATTTCAGGCTCACCAGGTTCAAAGTGTTTCTAATACTTTCAATAACATTCAAACCTTTTTGTTAGAGATGAAGGTATGTGGAACATGATCTTCAAAAATTAACCTGTGCTGTGCTACCAAGCCTGTGTCTGTGGAGAGCCTGAGGGCAGATCTAACAGCAGCATGAAGTAGACTATTCATCTCAACAGGGCAGTACTTCTGAAGGCTAATAGTCATCATTTAAAAGACAGCATCTTATTCCTGATTGAGTAGAGCAGAAGTATCCTCATCTTTCAAATGTTAAAAGGAAATTACACTTCCAGTAGACATATGACTTCAAGACTACAATATGGAAAACTCCCACAGTCATTACAGAACAGGAATCAACCCTATTTGTTTATAAAATGTTTCGGTTTTTTTCCAGCAATGTTCAGTTTTTATAATTACAATCTTAGATTTTGCTCCTTTTTCTTAGTTGATACCCCCACCTACTTGCCTTGCTTACTTAAGCAGTTGCCATAAATCTCTGCTTTAAAATCACTGAGTCTGAACAACTATCCAGCTTCTTAAGTATATAAAGTCCTGCTCTTTACAATCCCATCAGGAATTAGTCTTCATAAACTATGCCAAGAAAGGAAGACCAAGTTCTTAAACACTCTACCAGCAACACTGCCAGCTTAAGCAGCAGCAGCCCATTCTCAGTGCAGCTGCACATCTCAGCCTCTGTCTTCCTACACTACTTTGCACCACCAGAGTGATTAGTGCAGCTCTGAACTGGGATAGTTTTCCTTTCTTTTCCTTTATGTTAACAGTTTAATCTATTTCAGTCTATACTAGGAACTTCCTTTGGAATAGGATCATATGCATATTAAAAATACAGCCATTCCAGAATACCTTTCCCCCAAAATATTTTCTGCCTAACTTTGCTATCTGTCATTATGAATGCTTCCTTCTTTTTAGTTCTATTTTGGACACCAGAGAGGGACTCTTCATCAAGAAATGTAATGATAGGACAAGAGCTAATGGCCTTAAACTTAAACAGGGGAAGTTCAGGTTAGATACAAGGAAGTTCTTTCATGTGAGGATGGTGAGGCGCTGGCAGAGGGTGCCCAGAGAAGTGTTAAGTGCTCCATCCTTGGAAGCGTTGAAGGCCAGGTTGGATGGAGCCTTGGGCAAACACAGTCTAGTGTGAGGTATCCCTGCGCACAGCAGGGGGTTGGAACTAGGTGACCTTATGGTCCCTTCCAACCCCAATCATCCTATGATTCTACAGAATGTGTATTTTGACATGAGCATGTCTGTGCAGGGAAAATCCCAGAATAGCTATTGTGGGAAAACTTATTCTAAATTAGCACTGTGAAGACTTTCACAGACACTATCCTAAAGGAAGGTACTCAAAGTGCACTGCATGCAGAAAAATAACATACACAATACAAGGGCTGGGAGTACCATGGAACACTAAATGAAAAGCATACTCCAAAAATAGCTTTACAATAAATTAGGGGAGGGAAAAGTCTGCTATTGAGTAAGTTTCTTGCCACTTTCCAGTTCCTTACTTCATCATGCTAGCATGTTTTAAAGGATGGCCTCCCACATAAGCAAGCAGTACCTACCTGATATGTGAGTTTTTCCTTGCCAAGCAAAGTATATATACATGTTTCCAAAAAACAAGCTGTAAACAAAAAGGACAAAGGTGAACAGGGCTTTCTGTGGTAAGACTAAGGGTGTAGCATCACAGTAATACTAATACTATTGCAAAAACCAGTACTGTCCCACTGTGAAAGAAATAAAGATACTAATCCCCCTCCATGCAAATCACCTACTCTGTACAAAGCTTCAAACACAGCAGACAATTCTTCCCTGTAATGCTGGCTCTTCATTTCTAGCCATCAAGACACAAGTGGTAGCAAGAGTTAGGCAACCTGCATCTATGTTGCCTGTGTCTCATTTTGGAAGGGTACAGGTTACAAAGTGGACATGCTTCTGGAGGCAATGTTGTAACACTTCCTCAGAAGAGCACTGAGGTATTGCTGGAGCACTGGTGTCAACAGCTCAAAGGAAATTCCGTGTTCCTACCTAGTGTTTCCTAAAATCTAATAACTCTGAATAAACAGCGATTCAAAACAGCCCCAGAGTCAAGTTTCCTCATATAAAGCCAGGCATTTTACTCACTGTAAAACACACAATTACTTGGGTTTGTGGAAACTGCTACCCTGGTAACATACTGATAGGTTAATTATAGAACCTGAAACTCGGGGAACAGCAGCAGTATGCCACTGGTTGAGACATTATCAATGACCTCTAGTACAGACCTAAAAGCCTCAGCACCTTCAGCAATTCATTCCTCTCCTTATCTCCCACTATCCAGAACTGCTGTATTAGAGGTGGTAGAAGGTCTCTCTCTTCAAGAATCATTTGCCAGCAAATTTGTTTGATCCCTTTCTGATCTTGCTGACACCATCCAACTCTACACCCTCCTGTGGCAACAAGCTGTAAGAGTTTAATCACCTACTGTATAAAGCAGCATCTTATCTGTTTCAAGCCAGTCCTCTTCTGGTTTCACCAAGCCACCTGAGTTCCAGTGCAGCAGCATTTGGTGAGCAACAGTTCTACATTCAGCTCACTTGCTGAAAACCTCTGTGTTCTGATGACATAGCATAAGCCTCCTCAGCTGAGTCCCAGACTTCTTAGCCTCTCAAGTCAGCAACTCTACCTTCTTGCATGTTTTTGTTATTTCCCCCATACCCTAAATGCATTACACAAGAACCATAAATCATATCCACACAAAATACTCAATGGCAGCAATACAGCACCCACTGCCTTTCTTGATCCCAAGACTTTTTTTGTTGCAACAGCACTCAAGCTTATCAGAGTACTATCAACAACAAGATCTCTTTTCTGACTGCCAGGTCCAACTTCACTATCTTCACCTTGTGAGCAGCAAGGTCTGGCTGCTGCCTCAGGGAAAAGGAAGATAAAAGTCAAGGGGTCAAAACATCCAGCAAAGAAGGCAGCTCAGCAGCTAGAGCCCAGCCCCACAGTCCTCGAGCAAGGCAAGCAGGGTAGACCCAAAGACTGTAAGCAGGATCAACTATAGTCTTGACCACCATAGAAGCTCATGTTGCTAAGATAGGTCTGAGGTCAAGCTGGGAAGGCAGCCCACAGACCAGAGTCAGGTCCAGCAATTCCCACACGGTTCCACAGTGAGAAGACGGACCAAAGCCAAAACAAGAAATCAGCCTATAGACTGGAACAGCAAAACCCGCAACCAGGCACGTACATGGCTACAGGTGAGCTGGAAACTCAACTTCTTGCAACGCAGCTCCAGAAGAACTGAATACCCATAACTGAATTCAAATGGGGTTCCTGGGCCCAGGGGCAGATGGGAAGGGTGTAGTGGAGGTGCCAGGTGAGATGGTTCAGGGCTAATTAGAGCAAGCAGGGTACTGACACCAATTAACACAGCTCTCACAATCAACAAGATTTGTGTCACATATGTCAATGTTCCCCTAACAGAAATAGCACATTGAGAGCAGAAGTTTGCACTGTGTAACTTTCATTCACTGTTCTATAATGTACAATAGCAATAGAAAATGTTCCTTTCACCTCCTCCTCCCGCTTAGGGTTGGAAGTAGGTGATGTTACGGTCCTTTCCAACCCAAACCATTCTGTGATTCACTGACTATAAGGTACCAGTGGAGTGGTTTTTGATGCAGTCTCCACTTACCAAAAAATGTAAAAAGTAGAATGTGTACACAACCAAATAAAGATTCACAAATAAAGCTTACCTGGACTGTAAGAGAGCCCAAAATACTCCACTGTTCCTTCCAATGGTGTTTTCATCTGAATTTACAGTCAAGCAGTTTCCCTGTGCTGTCCACAGAACTGGAATAGATGGAATATATTGCTTAAGTGATAAAAATGTTTTACAGGTATATTCAAATATAGGAAATATAGCTTACAGTAAGCAGGGTAAGAACAACGCTTACCAGCAGCTGCAATCCCAATAAAAACAGAAGCAGTGTAGAAAGCCCATGTAGTAGGTTGGATAAAAACTGCAATGTATAGGCTAGAATAGAACAGATCAGTTTATTGCATACAGACAAGTGAATACTGCTTTTGAACAATCAGATAGCTCACTTAGCTTAGGTTGTACGTGAAAAAGGGAAACTTTACTCCACTAAGCATGTAGAATTTTATTTTCTAGAGTCATTACCCTGAGACCACACCTGAACTCCAAAGTCTGGAAATGCTGGAGGAAAAATACACTCTGTTTCCAGTAACTCTGCAGTTACACATCTACTGATACAAACAGTATCTCTCCAAGGTGCTTTGCTTAGCCAGTACAATGTTATGTATGGCATGGTAGCCTTAGATGTCAAAAAGACAAAGAAACATTTAAGAGGAAGCAGACAAAAATTCAAAAGTAATACTTACCTATAAAATACACCACTAACAACCATGGAGAGCTGAGGTTCTACTATTGCAACCACCGAGGGTGAGATAAGATTTGATGCAGAGAATACTCCATAAATGATGGACATGCTACAAAAAATAAACAAAGATGAGTAAGTACTTAAAACACAGGGTATAAGTGCAACTGATTTAGGAATGCTCACTTGATTCCCAAACATCAAGTTAAGTACATACACAACTTATGTAACTGAATAACCTTCATGGTCAAACATTTCCTTCCTTTTTTATGTTACTTTCATCCATTGCACTCTGTATGGGAACATTTCTTGGACTGCTGAATAGACTATTGCAGGCAAGCATGGTAATTCACAATATGCATTTGTCACGCTGTGCCTCAACAACAGTTACTGTACTTTGTGCCTAGGACTTCTAGAGGAGAATGTTCCAGAGCCTCACTTGTCTCTCAGTGAGGTTTTTATGTTCTGCCAAATACACCACAGAAAATTTATACAGATGTATTTTCTGCCAATGATATTTTTAGTTTAAAGAAGATAATAACCCCTCAAAGCAGCAACCAGGTTCTCCTAAATGACCAGTTAATTTGGGATACAAAAGGTCCCTGCTCACGCTTGACAAGTTTGAATGTGCCAGCGCAATTAAACAGAAGAGCTTCTAGTGGCTTTGCTTCTCGTTTCTGACTGCTTCTTTCCCATTTATGTTCCAATATCTCCTGGAAGCTTATCCATGCCACCTATCCTACACAAAGGTCTATTCTCCCAAGTAACAAGTGATAAGACAAGAGGAAATGGCCTTGAGCTGCACCATGGGAGGTTTAGATGGAGCTGAGGAACAATTCTTTCCCCAAAGGGTGCTCAGGCATTGGAACAGGCTGCCCAGGGCAAGGCTGCAGGCACCGTCCCTGCAAGTGTTCACACACCATGGAGACAAAGCCCCTAGTGCCATGGGTTAGGGGTGGCCTTGGCTGTGCTGGGGAACGGCTGGACTTGATAAGCTTAAAGATCTTTTCCAACCTGGTTGTTTCTGATTCTATTATTCTAAAGGCAAACAAGCAAGACTTTGGTTAGCAGTTTTATTTTAAAACTTCCACATTCTTCCTCTCCTAAAGTAAAATGCTGACAATGTGATGACCATATGGTGGGTTTTCTCCCTAGAATGAGAATATGCAAAACAGATCTGAAGTTCAACTAGAAGTAATTCAAAGTAGAACTGGAGTGAATGTGAGAAGCCTGTTTAAAACTCCTTGAAGTATGTCACTAAATTGTGAAGTCAGCAGAATGCTACAATCTCTTGAGAGTATATCTCTACCAGATGGCATTATAACTGCCTTCACCCTGCAAGGAGCAAAGTAAGATCTGTGTAAATTACCTTGTGTAGCCACTGCCATGGAAGTCCGAGCTGTTTAAATTTGTGATAACAGTTTGCTGTGAGGAGAAAATCATATATTGTCATATGCTAGAATATATCTTGTAGTCTGAGAACACTTGCATCGTTTGAAGTCAGTATCAAACATTAGAATTGATCATTAATAGACTCTACAAAGTACTTAAAGTGTTAATTACAACTCACACCACCTCCACAATGAAGGTGAAGGAGACACTTGGCAGGAAAACATGTTTGTAGTAGTAACCGGTATATCATGATTTCATCAGAGACCTTAAAATATTTCACAGAAGTTTTGTTTCGCTGAACCCCTCTCTAAGGTATGACTATCTTAATTTAAAAAGTGGGAAAAAAGGAGAAGTTTCAAAATACTCTCCATTTGGCCTAACTCTCAGCTTCTGATTAGAGTTTCCGTTCTTTCTGGTTTCCTGTTATTTCCCTGTTCCTATTTTTTTCCCTTGAATCAGCATTAATGATCATGAGACCATGGAATTAGTTGGCTTGGTGGGCAGAACTGACTGAAAGTCACCTGGAATAACTTTAATGACAATAAATTACATGATTGCACGATCACTGGGTGTAATTTAGTGAGGTGCTCTCAATTCACTGCAGAACTTCTCAGATTCCTGGGCTGTACTCACATCTGGTATCATGCTGAATATGACGCTTACAAAACCCATTTTAAAGTAGTTACTCCTATAAAGCAGTGAAGGACATTTATACGCCTGAACCCAGGAAGGATCCTTCTTGCACACAAGAAAAGACGCAAGACCAGTAGGCTCAAGAGATATGTTGAAATCTAACTGTCTTTCAGGCACATTACTAATAATGAAAGCAATGTCGACAGCTCCGTAATTTAGAGGATCTGGACTGAGTATATCAGTAGCAGGATTCTAAAACTGCAAGTAGTTAGAGAGCAATCTGCTTTTAATGGTAAATTTGGATTATGTTATGCTCAATTTTGCTTCAGCACACAAAGAGATATACACTACTAAAGCACTAAATTACTATGGCAGTTGTAGCAATTACGGAAGTCTGACTACTTGTCAGATGTTATCCTCATACTCCCCCTCAATATCTAGTTTGTTAGAACAGAAAAATACATTTAGATTAGGAAAAACACTCGAGGGCATAGTTAATAATAACAACTTCAGCAAATATTTTGAAAGAGACTATATGGAATAATCAGAAATATGACAAATCCCACGTTAATTCAATTGTTCAATATTTCAAGTGTCAAAACAGACACTACTTTAAACAGCAAACATTTGGTAAGATTAATTTTCTCCTTTCTAAGCAATCAGGCACATTACCATGCATAGCTCTGCTATCTTAAACTGCTTAATTATCCAGTTCACCAACTTCATCTAGTTAACACAGAACCGACAGAGATAAAATGTGCAGGTGTCTTGCACACTAACAAATGCCACATAAAGTACCTCTTAGAGTACACAAAAGGCAAGGCAGGATAAATAACTGTGACAGAAAACTTAGCATGTTTTGAAATCCACACCTACCGCAATATTTCCACAGGTTTGGAAAGCAGTGAATATAAGCATAAATGAGACTCCCAAGATAATGATGTTGAAAAGTTTTTTGGATTCAGGAGACATCTTGTGTTTTCTTGCCAAGGCCTCAGCTTCAGTCTGGAAGAAGTCTCTTTTTCTTTAAAAGTTTCTTCTTAACTGCTAAACAAGCAAAAGGAATAAAAGAAAAAACAAGAAAGCTTAAAAAATGATGATTACTGCGGGCTACTTATCAGCTGTTAGGACATAACCATCAACCAGCTCTTCAATATTGTACAGTAAAATCAGTAACTTGAAAAGCAAACACCAAGGAAAAATCTGGTACAAAGGGTAAAGACCCACATTCTCTACCTTTTCCCATGAAGTTAACAGAGCAGACTGCAGGGTGTTACTTCCTCATGACATCACCTTCCCCCAGATGAAGAAGTTTCCAAGGTATCGAGCTAGTTCATCAGCTCGGTTGCTTGCCATTGCTTGAAATCCGATTTCCAGAACACAGCCTCTAAATCACCTGACAAAGGAAAGATGAGACATTCGCCCACAGGAGTCATTTCCATGCATGTTGGACAGGAAATAAGGAACATTTCCCAATCTACATCAGCTGACCCAGCCTGCATGCACTCTGGGAAATGCAGTTTTATAAAGTATACCTTTGCTACTTAAAGGGGTGGTAGTCTGCTAATCCTTAACATAAAATGATTTGCAATTGTCTAAGAATTGTAATCTCTACCCACTAAATAACGCCTGGCAAGGCAAGAAAAGCCTCAGGAAATCACCTAAGACAACTGTTTAATCCACTGAATCCACACAGAGTTATTGCAAAGGGAAAATGATCCTGTCTGGGAAAAACCACGTGTCTCAGTGCCACCAGCACACAAGCTCCCCATGGTGCTTCTGTCATCCTCCCAGTGACTCAGGATAGAAAAGAGTCTTCATAATCTTTCACTGCCTTATCTCAAGGAACAGCATTATAATTATCGATTACATGCCCTTACTATTACACTGCACATTGTTTCTAAATAATAAATTTCAGAGCAGTTGAACTTTAACTTGCGAAAATCTCTGTTAAAAGTCAAAAGAGGCTTGATCACATGGGATGGCTGCTTTTCACTGTCACTGCCTTCTGTCTGCCCTGTTGGGCCTCCTATTAGACTATCAAGGTGTGTGTGTGGGGAGGTGTTCAACACAAGCAAAGCTCTCTTCTTCCTTTTTTAAACTATGAATTCATAGTACCAGCCTTTTAATATCCTCTGGACACTGTGTCCCACTCATTCCTCTTCCCCTTGTGCCACCATAAGGATTCATCTACCTGCACAGCAAACTGGGCTGCTGCGCTGGAGCAATCCTTTTGGTAACAGCTTGTATTGAAGCGACTGAACCTGGGGAAGAAGGGACACAGGAAACCCTCTCGGTCACTTTAGGGAAACGATTGTGAAGAGAAACTTCACATTTGAGCAGATGAATTACAATTTTAAAGCAAAATTATCTGGGCAAAACCAGAACAAATACAGCACAAAGCAATGCATGATGTGAAAATGGGTACCAGTTTATTTGACTTCCTGAAGTCCTGTTGCTTCTGGGTTTCTGTCGATGTCACTTCTTATTTTCATACTTCAGTGCAAAAAATATTAAACACAATTGCAGCAAGAAGGAGAATTTAAATTCTGAGTTTGTTTTCTCATTGCTAATGCTATCATTTCACTAAATAAATCACTATTGTCTCTTTCTAAACACAGTACTATGGAACAAATGGATAGACACACTTATTGAGAAAAGAACAAGGTATTATAATTTACATTTGGAGCCTGGGAATTCGATTCAGTGCCAGTAGTCACTTAGCAACACCTTTTTGGGAGGGGGAAGCAGCTTTCACGTTATTCCTTACAAAACTCTGTGAATCTGTCACTTTTACACAAGGGCTATGCTAACCTCCCTCGTTCCCACTTCAACAAAGCACAGAATCGCAGAGCACGCGGTGTGTAAATGAGGATATCTGAGGTTTCCCAGCTCGACTCGCAGCCCCCCAGCACAGACGGGTGCAGCCGCGGGAGATTGCCTCTCAAGGAGGCCTCCACCACCGCACCACAACCCACATCCAGCGCCGCATGGACCGAGGCGGCCTCCCCAGGCACCGCTGTGGGCAGGGGGTGAAGAAAACCCCACGAAGCGCGCTGTCTGCCCCTCAGAACCACAGCCCGCCTGCCTCCACAACACCCGACCCGCACCTCCTGCCTGCCCGCCCTCACAGCGCTCCGCCATTTTGAGCCGCCTCCCCGCCCACCCGCGTGAGGGCCCATCCCCTTCGGGATCGCTACTTCCCCTTTCCGCCCGGCGGCGTTCCCCGCCCCGCCCCTCCCCCAGCCCCCGCCCTGTTTCCGTTAGGATTTTAGGTTAATTTTTTTTTTTTTTACCGTTTTCAGCGCACATTGTTCAAAATTTCCCCGCCTCCGCCGAGTCCTTCCGGGTCAACGGCGGAGCCGCCTCAACGGTCACTTTGAACAGCGGGTGAGTTATTAACTTAGCAGCCGCTTTCCCGCGCGCGCTCCTCCGGGATCCGCGGCCGGTAGTGAAAAATAAACGAACAATAATAATAAGGAAAACGAAAACGCGGCCCGGGGAGGGAGGTGGCCACGGGGAGGGAGGTGGCCACGGGGCGGAGCTTTCACTTCCGGGTCGTCGGCGGCCATTTTGTGGCGCTAAGTATCCGCGCGCGGGCGGCGCCCTCTCATTTCCTCCCAGCGGCGGGCAGGGGAGGCCGTTGCAGGCGCCGCGCCTCCGCTCCGGCCTTGGGCCGCCTGCTCTGCCCCCCACCCCGGAACAACGAGGTGGGTGCCTGCGCCTCCCTCTTCGCTGAGGACCTTGCGGCGTTGCCCTATGCCCTGCACCTCTCCTCCTTTCTGGACTCTTCTAGGCCGCCGCTCCGGCGCTCCCCCTCCGGTGTGAAGCGCTTCCCTCTCAGGGCCGCGCCGTCTCGTAAGGCGCTCCCTCTTCCCTTCCTTAGGGTTTCTTCTCCTCAGCCGCCGCCGCCCCTCGGGGGCTGTTGCCCGCCATGAGTTACGGGCGTCCGCCGCCGGACGTGGAGGGCATGACGTCCCTCAAGGTGGACAACCTGACCTACCGTACTTCCCCGGACACGCTTCGGAGGGTCTTCGAGAAGTACGGCCGTGTGGGAGACGTCTACATCCCGCGGGACCGTTACACCAAGGAGAGCCGTGGCTTCGCCTTCGTTCGTTTCCACGACAAACGCGATGCCGAAGATGCGATGGATGCCATGGACGGGGCCGTGCTGGACGGCCGCGAGCTCCGAGTGCAAATGGCCCGTTACGGCCGCCCCCCTGACTCGCACCATAGCCGGAGGGGCCCGCCGCCGCGCCGCTACGGGAGCAGCGGCTACGGCCGCCGCAGCCGCAGGTGAGCGCCTGGAGGGTTGCGGAGGTTAAGCAGTTAGACGGGCCTCGGGTATGTGCCTGTGTGGTGGGGGCCTTTGGGTCTGTGTCCTTTTCCGAGTGATTTTCGTGGCGGGGTTGGGAGCGGGGAGTTGGGGTGTAGTAGTGAAGGCACGTGGAGTTTCCTCGGAGCGGAAGGGGTTTGCGCTGTAGTAGATTTAGCCCCCGGCCACTCGCTGCGAACAATGGCGCCCTCGGAACACTCATTTTCTTGCCCACGTGGGTCCCGTTCCGCCCTCCCTGTCCTGAAGTGGTCGCTGGAGTCTGTTGCGCCGCCCCTGTTCAACTTCTAACGTGCCTTTTTTTCCTCCCCCTCCTCGTGTGTTTCAGCCCTAGAAGACGCCGTCGCAGCCGATCTAGGAGCAGGAGCCGCTCTAGATCCCGCAGTCGGTCCCGTTACAGTCGATCCAAATCCCGGTCTCGCACACGCTCTCGATCTCGCTCCACCTCCAAGTCCAGGTCTGCCAGGAGATCCAAATCAAAGTCCTCATCTGTCTCCAGATCCCGGTCCAGGTCTAGATCCCGGTCCAGATCTAGAAGCCCTCCCCCTGCCTCAAAGAGGGAATCCAACTCTAGATCCAGATCTAAGAGCCCTCCTAAGTCTCCGGAAGAAGAAGGAGCTGTATCCTCCTAGGAACATGGTAATGTACCTCAGGGTCAGCATATGTTGCATGTTATTTTATTATAGTACTTAGGTGGGGTGTTGGGTAGTTTGTAGAGTATTAATAGCCTGAAGCAAGTGGATCCTAACGGGGCACATTGTTAGTTGGTTTTTATTTTCTTGAGCAGTGCTTTTTTGGTTATTGGTTTAGGGAAATTAATACCAAAGGGCTTTCTACATGGATTTTCTTTTTAAACAGAGAAAATGTTTTATTGAGAGATTAATGGCTTGGTTTTAATAAAATATTGTATGAGACGCAACCTATGATGAAAAATGACTATTTCTTACTGTATTTATCCAACATCTGCATTTTCCCCTTTAAAGCTGCGGTCTCCTGTTTGCTAAAAGAATATTGGCCAGTATTGCAGATTTTAACTGATTTGGCTGATCCTCCAGGGACCAGTTTCTGTGGGCGTGTATTGGAGCAGGTTTGTCTTTAACTGTTAAAGATACACTATCCTTTTATAACGGAAGATCGGTTCAGTGGCCGTTAAACTGACTGGAGGTAATAACTGTTCTAGAAAAGTGGCAAATTGCAAAGAGAAAACCACGGAAACTAGGTTTTTTCCTCAAGTTGACATCTTGAAGAGGCATCTAAGGATACACACCGGGTGGGGAAAGGATAGTGTGTCTTTAACCCTTCAAACTGTTTGGTCCTGTTTTTGAAAGGAAAGGGCCTAAGCTAGAATTGGAGTTAGATAACTGTAGCAAAATTAGTCACCTTTTCTGTTTTGAATGCTACTTAGAGTTTAGTTAAGTCTTTTAAGAAGTACTAGTTTTATAACTTTTAAATAACTTTTAATAATCTATTGTTGAACAGGCTGAATTGAAGTTAATGGTGGCTTGATCTCCAGCCTGATGCTTACTCTTCTTTGTAACTACATATTCTGATACAGAACCTTACATTTGGCCTCTGAAATAAAGCAACAGATTTGGGGGGGGAGGTGGAGCACTATGGAAACTTCTAAAACTTAATTAAATTAGGCACAGCCAGTTGAAACACAACTAGGAATATACCTGAAGTCATCCCCACAACCAAGAGAGACAAGGTAGAAACCTGGCTGAACTTTTCTTTCTTCAAACCTAGATGCATCACATAAATGAGAGCTTCCATAAAGGACGCCTTTGGGGGGAAAGGATCGCTTGAGTCTTCAGTCCCTTGGAGAGCCCTGGCCCGAGCAACCAGCTGATGAAAAGGTTATTTTGTAACATTTTGTCTAACTTTTTACTTGTTTAAGTTGCGCCTCAAGTGGCAGATTTTACATTTTATGTGCCATTTTGTTGCTGTTATTCAAATTTCTTGTAATTTAGTGAAGTGAACGACTACCGATTTCATTATTGGCTTGGATATTTGAGGTAAAACTTCATTTTTGTTTATATAGTGCTGACTTCTATTTCAAATTAAAACTGATGGTAACTTGCTGCCTCCAGTTTCATACTGAGGAAACTGGCAGCCATTACATGCTGAGTAGCTAACTCTTGTCAAAAACTACTTTCAATTTTGTTTTCATTCCTTAAATAAAACCCTGCCAGACTTCAATTTGAAACTTAACTGTAAATGCTTTTTTTTTTAATTATTATTACTTTGAATTAAAATAGTGTCTTTAAATTGAAATTGATAAAAATCTTTTCAGGTGACAGTTAATATTTGAAAAGGATTGTTTTATCAGCCTCAATTCTAATCTCTTCTCTTATGTATTTTTGTGCACTAGGCGCAGTTGTGTAGCAGTTGAGTAATGCTGGTTAGCTGTTAAGGTGGCGTGTTGCAGTGCAGAGTGCTTGGCTGTTTCCTGTTTTCTCCTGATTGCTCCTGTGTAACGATGCCTTGTCGTGCAGAAACAAATGGCTGTCCAGTTAATTAAAATGCCTGACAACTGCACTTCCAGTCACCCGGGCCTTGCGTATAAATAATGGAGCATACAGTGAGCACATCTAGCTGATGATATACACACCTTATTTTTTCCAGAATGGTAAAACTTTACCAACCTACATATATGAACTTATATATACGAGAAATGTAATGTTAAGACAAAAAATGGTTCATTCCTTTGTAAGTACTGATTGGTGTATCTTTTGCTTAAGACATTCTGTACTATACCCACTGTCTCTGTAGTTAATATTAAACATTTTTTCTGTGTTAACTTTTCTCAACTTAATGTCTGAGTCAGCTTATTTTTAGCTTTGAAAGATTTCTGCAATTCCACTGACAATGTTTAACTTCTCTGTAGTAACTGAATGCATTCTGCCACTACAGATTTTATCTATTGGGGTGGCTTTTAAATTACTAAGGGCAAACTTTAACCAGTATTGTGACTAACCCAGACATTGTATGGCAAGTGGTGCACACCAGAGTCCAAACCCCAAACCAGACAGGTCTGTTGGATGTTGTTATGTAGACACTGAGCAGTACTAATTGCATTTGCTGTGTACTTGCCCTGATGCCACAGGCTGCTGCGTGGCGGTAGCTGATCTTACAATGATGATTTCTGTTTCTTGATTTGGATACCAAATGAATTGTAACTTAAACCATCGTGTGTCAAGGGTTACTGTAATGCTTTGTTAACTTTTATGCATGTATGTTAAATGGGAATGGAAACATCTGAATACTTGCAATCTGGCTTGATTGAGGATTAAAAGTACTTTTCTACAAACGGAGGAGCTTGTATGTTCCAGGACTGCATGACCACTGAGTCATTTAAAAACAAAGGGGCTGGGTTTTGTATGTGAATCTCTGGGGAGAAGCCTCCGTCTTGGGAAACAGATCTGACTCTTTAATACTGAAAGAGTATGGCTAACTCTTCCTCACAGCTGAAGTTTTAAGTTCAAGTTGGCTCTTCTGGCTTGTCAGGTGGTTCTGCTCTGTTGTATTGTGGTGCACAAAATGACATTGAGTTTTTGAGCTATGCAACGGTCTTTGGGGAGGAGCACAAATCTCTCAAGCCGTAGCTGAACAATCAAACAGCTTTATTTTTACAATGCATGTTTTAAGGATTACTTAAAGGGATCTGCTTCCCACTAAATATGCATGAGGTTTGCTATAAACAGGACTCTCTTCTGCTGGTCTGTGCTACAACACACAGTTCCCAGTTCAGTATCATTTTGTATTGGAAACAAGTGGAATAAACTTAAGTACTATCTGCTTGTGCTAGTGAGATGATCATCATTTCAATGGTATGTCTTCCTGGTAGGGAAGAGCTGGCCAAGTGCTCTTTGTCTGCTCCAAAGGCCTGCAAGGGAATGGGAATGCTCCTCAGTTTCCATTTGTAGAGCAAAGCTTCGATGGACCAGTCAGCACTGAGGGGAGGAAATACCAGTGTATGAAAACAATCCCAGTTTGTAACTGCTGGGTAATTACAGGAGTATCACCAAACTTAATTACAGCACTTCACGAAACAAAGGTGGTAACAACTTTCTAGTCAACAGCAAATTGGTGGTTTTTGGATTATTATGATCTTGGGCTGCTTTTGGCTACTAGCCCTATGATTTGGCTAATAGCAGCCTGATGGATGGTCTGAGGAGCTCTGGAATGGGTGCAGTGGTGTCTCTGGGAAGTTAACACTTCTCAAGAGCTGAGATGGGGCACAGGAATTGAGATCTGAGTCTTAAATGCACAAAAGTACTTACCTTCGGACTTGATAAGTAGTCCAGAATTGAGCATGTGGGTTCTTTTCCAGCAAGAAGTAAACTGTAGTTAAAATATCTTCAAAGTCTGTGTAGTTTGGGAAGATGAAGCAAGTCTTGGTTAGTCGCTGGGTTCTAAGTATTGTTAAATATGCCTGGCTATATGAAACGGTAATTGGAAATCAATAGGGACCTGAGAAGATGGTCTTGAGCTGCGAGTCTATAACTTTTTTCCACACCCACCCTTTGGTGGTATTTATAACAGCTTAATACTAAATTACCTCAAGAATAAGTTAATAGCACAGTGTCACCATCAAGGCTGACACCTGCTCTCTTGACAGTGTTCCCACTACCATGTGGATGCAAAGTCCTTGCAGTTTGTCACAAATCAAAGATACCCGAGAGGATTAACATACCTTTGGGGTCAAAAAAGATATCCGATCCTAAAATGATGTCTACGGGCGGAAGAGAGAGCAGCTCCGGGGACACGCGCCCCCAGGTGAGCCCCAGGACAGGGACCTGGGACAGCCCATTCAGCAGGCAGCTCCTCCGGCAGCTCTGCAGGCACTGCGGCAGCTCCTCGCTGTCTGACAGCGTCACCTCGGCCCCGCACTTAGCAGCCAGGACACCAGGCAGGCTCACACCCGCTCCCACCTGGAACCAAAGCGGGGGCATGGAGCGCGAATGGGGGGGACAAGAGGGACCGCGAGGAATGAGGGGTGCATACCTCCAGCACCCGCTTTCCGGGAAGGCTTTCCCTGTGGGCCCACAGGTACTGGGCCAGCACCACGGCGCAGGGCCACACGTATGTGCCGTATTGCGAGTCCGGCACCTGAAACACACCGTGCGTGGCGCTGAGGGGCTGGGCTGGGCCCCGCCGCCCGCGTTACCCCCAGGCCGGGCCGGGCGCTACCTCAGGCACGCGCAGCACCAGCGCCTCCCGCCCCGCCGTGAAGCGGTACCGCCGCACGCGGGCCCGCTGCTGCTGATCCGGCTCCTCCATGGCCAATCACGGGCGGACTCGTAGAAGCACCAGGCGGCGCGGACCAATCGGCAGCTTCTCCGGGAGTGGCGTCACGGGATAGCAGCGGGCGGGTCCCTCAGCGCAGCTTCCCCCCGGGGGTCGCGGTTAAACCAGCACCACTGCCTCCGCGGGCCGTGGCCGCGGGGTTAACCGGGAGCCCCGCATGAGCTGCGGACACGCGGCCCGCTCGCAGCTATCAGGGAAGCAGCGGGCGCAGAGCGCGGCCCCTCCGGGAGAAAGGGAGAAGCGGCCAGGGAGAAGGGGGGTCCTGGGGCGATCCAACCGGCAGCGCGGCCAAGGGCGCCGGGGGCCCACGCTCCGTTCATGCCTTCCGCAACACCAACATGGCGGCCTAGCGCCGCTTCCCCGCTTCAGCCAATCAGCGTCAGCGGGCGGGCGAGGCGTAGCGGAAGTTGGAGGCGCAGGGAGCCAATGGGAGGGCGGCGAGGGCGGAGCCACGGCGACAGCGGCGGCAAGGGGGTGAAATTTCTCGAAGGTGCGGCGGCCGCGCCGGAGCGAGCGGGGCCGGGAGAGGGGTCGAGCCCGCGGTACGGGGGCAGCGGGAGGCGGCCCCCAGCGCCGCCAAGATGAACCATAAGAGTAAGAAACGGATCCGTGAGGCGAAACGCAGCGCCCGGCCCGAGCTGAAGGACTCGTTGGACTGGACCCGCCACAATTACTGCGAGACCTTCCCCCTCAACCCTGCAGCCTGCAAGGTGATCCCCGGCCCGCCTCCCCTGAGGGGAGCGAGGGGTTCTGAGGGCAACGGGGGAGGTTGAGATGGAAGCGGGGGAGAGAGAAGGGAGACCTGACGGGATTAGGGAGGCCCTGAGGAGAATCGGGGAGGAAATGATTGAGGGGGTCCTGAGGGGAATGGGAGGAGGTGATTAAGGGGGTCCTGAGGTGCTTAAGGAGGCCTGAAGGGAGGCGGGGGGCTATGACTGATGCGGTCCTAAGGCGGTTGGGGGGGTCTGAGGGGAAGGAGTGACTGAGGGAACTGTGATGGGAACAAGGGAAAAGGGCCCTTTCTTGAGGCTGGGGGTGCGCCCTGTGGGTGTCGGGACCCTGGGGAAGAGGGTTGGGGCGGGCAGCGGGAGGTCAAGCAGCACCCGTGGCTTTTCATCGCTCCACGTGGCGGGGGGGTGTGGGAAGGAGCAGGCCCTGTCAGGGTGGGATGGGCGCTCCCACTGCTGGGGCATCCACATAACTGCCAGGAGCCTCAGGGGCAGCGAAGGGGTGAATGGAACAGGGGCTGTGTTAGCCCAAGGGGCAGAACTGGTCTCTCCACCTGGGGGTTACCTCGGTGGGAGGAGTGCTGAACGGCTCCAGGGTACTGGTGTTACTGGTACGTGCAAGGACGGGCGCATGAGAAATAGGGCTGCAGCCTCGGGGAGCTTAAAATAGCACACAGCTTGCTACCCTCGTGGTGTATGGAGCAGAGTGTAAACGTGAAGCTCCTCCACGCTGACTTAGCATGGTTCTAGGGCATCAGTCTGGCCTAATACCTGCTCTGTATTCTTCTCTTGGCTTCACAGGATAATGTGGAGAGGGCAGATGCACTCCAGCTGACAGTGGAGGAGTTTGTTGAGCGGTATGAGAAGCCTTACAAGCCTGTAGTCCTGCTGAATGCTCAGGTGGGCTGGTCTGCCCAGGAGAAGTGGACTCTGGAGCGGCTGAAACGCAAATACAGGAACCAGAAGTTCAAATGTGGGGAGGACAATGACGGTTATTCTGTGAAGATGAAGATGAAATACTACATCGAGTATATGGAAACCACGCGTGATGACAGCCCACTCTACATCTTTGACAGCAGTTATGGAGAGCATCCCAAGCGCAGGAAACTCCTGGAGGACTACAAAGTACCCAAATTCTTCACCGATGATCTCTTTCAGTACGCAGGGGAGAAACGGAGGCCACCTTACAGGTACAGTACAGTGACAGCGACTTAGAATTGGGTCTTTTCCATCTCATCAGCTCTTCCTGAATAGGTATGATTGTCTTGCATAAAACAAAGTGGTAGATTTACATCCAGTCCTTTGACGTGAGCATAAACCTGTAACCCAGAGGCACGGAAGGACAGATTTGTTCATCAGTTTCTGGTTCTGCCACCAGTGTCACTACTAGTTTATATCTTTGGGTTTATTTTCCTTTTCATTAAGCATTTTCTATCACTTCTTGGATTTTTCGAAGATTACATAGTTCCTGGAAGTACTGAAGATTATTTTCTTGCTATGTGTGCCTTCAGGCTTTCAAATTTGAAGTACCCTGGGACTTCCTCCTGGGTTTTGCACCAGTGGCTTATGTGCAGTGTGGAATTGTGTTTAATTATGCGTCAGTCCTTTTAAGGTAAAGATCTTAATCTGATTAGTATGAAGTGTAGAGACTAGTTCTTAGCTCCACTTCAGATGATTTTGAGAGAACAATAGTTCACATCTGTGTAGTCTCTGCAGTTCCTTATTTTTTTTGTGGCTGATTGGAAAAGGGTTGAAATGACGCTGAATTCAAATGCAGCGACCTTGTATTTGGACTGTTACATACAAAAGTGATTTCTATGGTAATATAACACAGCACTGTGAGCATAAGTTGAACCCTCCCAAGTAATTAAAGACTTAGTGACATTATAATCCAAGAATTCCTTGTCCTTTGGGTGACATGAGGCTGTGATGTGGGGTTTTAATTGTTTAAGGTGTTTAAAATAGAACAGGTAGTACCAACAGTGCTCTTCTCTGCCATCTCTCATGTGTCTGTAGCCCAGCTGTGCTTTTGCAGGATGGAAGCATGAAGCTGGTGCTGTTTAAGATCACTGAAGCAGGTGTTTTTACAACGTTGTAACAGGCCCATTTTATAATTCACTTTTAAGAGCACAATGCTGTGAGCAAATGCAAAAGCACACCAGGAATAGTCACTAGTAGAAACTGAATACACTTGCAGGACTGGGAATCATTTCTCCAAGATATAGGTGGACCAGATAATCTGGATGTGACTCACTTGGATTGCTCTCTTCTTTCCCCCCACGCCCTCCCCACCTACAGGCACATGCTGAGCTCCTTGTGAGCTTGGTATTCACAATTCTTGTACTTCGTTCTGTAAAATGTGGGTTTT
This sequence comes from Neopsephotus bourkii, assembly GCF_033783945.1. Classification (NCBI taxonomy): domain Eukaryota; kingdom Metazoa; phylum Chordata; class Aves; order Psittaciformes; family Psittacidae; genus Neopsephotus; species Neopsephotus bourkii. The sequence continues at coordinate 9,490,581 of NW_026902223.1, forward strand.
TTTGAGGCTGTTACCATTTTCTGAGAGATGAGTGATGCGAGAGAGCACACGGGTGCCTCCTAGAGTTTGGGGTTTCCTTTAGGTACAGAAATAAAGAGCATCCAGTAGGTAAGAGCATAATTGGAAATCCAACAGAGGTTGGTGCTTCCTAATCATATGAGCAGGAGATAAACGGCACAGATTGACCTCTGGGTTGAGAGGTGAGTGACAGTGTATGGATCATAACGGAAGAACTTAAGCTGTTTAGAGCACCTTTAGTGGAATTTTTCCTCTTCAAAATGAAGACAGTAGTTTTGGGAAGCCATTTACTGCAGCAGCAATTTTAGTTTGGGGGGTTGATGGGGTTTGTTGGTTTTGCTTTCTAGATTGAAGTTACAGTTTGTAAAGCTTTTAACGGCAGATGTGATGTCTTGAGGCAAGCTGGAAAATGTTCATTGTGAATTAAACACCTGGGTGAAGTTGCTGGTAAATGATAGTGTTGCTAAATAAGGGGTTTTAAAACTTTTAAGTGCGTAGTTTCAGGTTGTAGTCAGAAAAATGGTCCTGAACAATCCATATGTCTCTGTACTGGACACACATTTATGTTTTAATTTCTTCTGGTTCTTAGTAAACACTTTAACTTTTCTACTTGCAGTTTAATCAGCTTTCCAAGGGTAATGTGAATCTAAAGAGTGAATTGGTAATAGAAGTGAGAAACAGCTGCTTTATACCCTTTTTGGCTCATTTGTGAAGAAGGCAGGCTGCAGATTGATAACCAGACTTAGTCCTACAATCAATGCTACAAAATTACACTTGAAAACTAGCTTCATACACACCTGCATTGGAAAGGGGAGATGGAGATTTTCTGAACCTGTGAACTCCTTGCTGGGTATCACCTGGCTGTCAGCCACGCAACAGAGAGATCATAGAATAGTTTGGGTTGGAAAGGACCATAAGATCAACCAGTTGCAACCCACTGCCACAAGCAGGGACACCTTCCACTAGACCATGTCACCAAAGGCTCTGTCCAGCCTGGCCTTGAACACTGCCAGGGATGGGGCAGCCACAGCTTCTCTGGGCAGCCTGTGCCAGCACCTCAGCACCCTCACAGTAAAGAACTTCTTCCTTATATCTAACCTGAATTTCCCCTGTTGAAGTTTGAACCCATCACCCCTTGTCCTCTCACTGCAGTCCCTGATGAAGAGTCCCTCTCCAGCATCCTTGTAGGCCCTTGCAGATACTGGAAGCTGCTCTGAGGTCTCCATGCAGCTTATCTTCTCCAGGCTGAGCAGCCCCAATGTTCTCAGCCTGTCTCCATAAAGGAGGTGCTCCAGGCCCTGATCATCCTCATGGCCTCCTCTGGACTTGCTCCAGCAGCTCCATGTCATTCTTATGTCAAGGACACCAGAACTGCACGGTGCTCCAGGTGCAGTCTCACAAGAGCAGATTAAAGGGTCAGGATCACCTCCATGACCTGCTGGTCGCTCTCCTTTTGGTGCAGCCCAGTGTACAGTTGGCTTGTTGGTGCTTCAGTTTCTACCATCTCTGCTGCCCATTAAACAGTTCTTGCCCTTTTTTCCCCCTTTTACTACCTGATACTGTCACCTTCCACTTAACCTGGTATGCCAGATTTGTTCCAGCAGAAATGAGCAACTGGAGGTGCTGCTGTTATTAAACATGTAGCGTAGATCAAGCTTTCCACTGGGAGTAATATACCTTGCAAATCGGGAATGAGAATATACACACCAACTCCTGAATGTTCACTGGAGAATAAGCTCCATCTAGTTAAATACTGGAATGAAAAGCCTTTTGTAAATGAACAGAAGGCATACAGGGAGGTCAGGGTTGCATAACTTTGCTCTGTTCCTTACTTGCAGTGCCTTTTTTTTTGGTCCTCATTGTTCTGCAGCTCTGGATCTGTTTGAGCATAGAATTTAGGAAAACCCAGGCTTAGGAGACTCCCTCTGCACAGAAAGAAACCTAACGGTCTGTTGTGCCTTAACCACATTCATAAACCTTGAAATGACTATGTATTTCATTGCAGAACTGTTTGCGACAAAATACAGCTATGAAGTGTGAAAAGCTAGCTTTGCTTTCTTGTCCCAAAGTCATTCCTGTCCTAGTTCATGTGGCTTTCTAGGTTAAACCCATCTTTATGCTGTAGCATGGGCCTAACAATCTCAAGAAGGTAAACAAAGGAGCTATAACTATCTCTGTTTCCAACTAGATGTGAAATGAACAGCTGCAATTTTCTGTCTAACATGAAGAGAAGGTAGCTACTTGCTTGCTCTGTGACTAAAGAATTTTGTTTTCCCCTCCTGCAGATGGTTTGTGATGGGCCCACCTCGTTCTGGAACAGGAATTCACATCGATCCCTTGGGAACTAGTGCATGGAATGCCTTGGTCCAGGGACACAAACGTTGGTGCCTGTTTCCTACCAGCACCCCCAGAGAGCTCATCAAAGTGACACGAGAAGAGGGGGGGAACCAGCAGGATGAGGCTATCACTTGGTTCAATGTCATCTACCCCAGGACACAGCTCCCCACCTGGCCCCCTGAATTCAAACCCCTGGAGATCCTGCAGAAGCCAGGAGAGACAGTGTTTGTGCCAGGTATGGACAACTCTCTCCAGTAAGGAAATCATAGAATTATGGAAAAAATCTGGGAGAGAAAAGCATATATTTAACATCTGTGTGTGGTAGACATAAAGAGAATATTTCAGCTTTCTTATATGGCCCCATCTTTTACAAAAAAAAACCTATTCTGAGCTGTTTCAAGAGAGATATATATTGTGATGCATATTTTGGGACTATTCAGTTAATTCGCAACTATCCTGAAACCATATGGCCTGTAGCATAGGATTGTGTGTGGTACAGATAACAAAACAAGTGGGGCCTGAGTTGCAGCATTGCAGGACTGTGATCCTCAACTATATTGCAGTAGTAGGAAACCATCAAGGTATAAAATAATAGAGGTGTTTGAGTAGAAGCAACTCTCAGACAAAAATGTTTGTTATTTATATATATGTACTATCACAGATCCATGACTGAATTTTGTAGCCTGGGTAGTGGGTCTGCAGAGGAATTTTTCTTAGCTGTGAGGGAAGAGCTACTTCAAGGCACTGTGACACCTTCCACCCACCTCCCTGTGGTTATGCTTCATCTTGCATTTGAAATCAAAAGCTAAAGCAAGAGCCAGTAGAGATACCATTCTCTCTGAGCGGCTGCACTCTGCGTGCTCATTGTAAGCGGGAGGTGAAGGTGAAAGATACAGAGGGTGAGTTCTCAGTGCCCAATTCTAAACCCTACATCATGCATTGTCTTATTTGGCTTCTGTCTGCATTGCTCATCTCTCACATCCAGCTGACTTCATGTTTGAAGAGTGCCTTGTGATTGTCTTGGCACTTCTTGGTGACTCCTCAGTGTACCTTCTGTTAAGATTTTGTAGCTGTCAGGTTCTATTAAACTGGTTCCTTAGTCTTTCTTTGAGGTCTAAGTGGGTTGTAACAACACCCTTGTCTATTTTTATCTATGTGGAGAAGCAGTTTTTGCATCTATTTTTAAATGAAAGGTTAGTCTGTAGTCATAAGAACCCTACTAAATCAGCATGGAAAGTGTTCTCCAGCTTAACAGAACAGGGCTCTGTGCAGTCTGGTTTACAATGGTTCTTGCTACTAAGCCATCAGCCCTCAGTGTGTTCCTGTCCGGTCAGATCTTCAGCGTTGTTTGTGAGCTGGATAATTTGGGCAGACCTTTGAGCTGCCTTCTGTGGTGTATTTCTAGGTGGCTGGTGGCATGTAGTTCTCAATCTTGACACAACCATTGCCATCACACAAAACTTTGCCAGCTGTACCAACTTCCCTGTGGTGTGGCACAAGACAGTGAGAGGGAGACCCAAACTGTCACGGAAATGGTACAGGTAAGAGATTTAGTAGCTTTCTTTTCATATTATCTACTTAAAACCCCAAATACCCTGTTCATTTACATGCAGTGGTACTTCTCAAAGCTAACCCTGACATTTTAACTGTATTTAGGATCCTAAAACAAGAGCACCCTGACTTGGCAGCCTTGGCTGATTCAGTTGACCTGCAGGAATCTACTGGCATTGCTTCTGATAGTTCTAGTGATTCTTCCAGTTCCTCAAGCTCCAGCTCCTCAGACTCTGATTCAGAGGTAATGCTTTTTACCACAGAAGGTGATCCATAGCCTGCAGTTATATTGTTTTTTTCCATACCTGATTGAATGTCCTCATCCTTACATTCATGTCTTATGAAAAAAATTAATAGAAAGCAACTAAACAAAACTACATGGTGGAGGAGCCTGTGGTCTTTGCAGGTTCCATTTGCTGAAGCCTCTTTTTGTATTGCTAAATGGACTTGGTTTGTTTGGTCTGTATTCTGTATAAATCTGTCACTCATCTAGCTAAGCCATACTGTGTAAAATGGCTGCAAAATGAGTGTTTTAAAACTGGGGAGGGGGCACAAGCTCCAAAACAGAGACTTTGACTTATGACAGGGGACATTTCTATGCATCTGAGCCCTTCAGAAGGCACTAAGTCTGCTCTTACTTGGAAGAGTATGTCTTTCTGGAAGTCAAAAGGAATGCATCCATTGTCCTGCCCCACACCAGTCAGTGATGAAATATAAGAACATACCTGTTCCTGAGCTTTAAATGCTTAATTTAAGACTTATTTTATGTGCCTAATCTAAAACAGAAGATTCTTTGGATACTGGTCATTCAGGGTTGCTGAGATAGCTCTTGCAGTAAATTCCACAGCGCAAACAGTGTTCTAGGTTTCTCTGAATTCTGGTTCCATCTCTTCATCCTTCAGTGTGACTCTGGATCTGAGACAGAGGGGATGATGCACAGGCGGAAAAAGAGGAGAACCTGCAGTATGATGGGGAACGGTGACACAACTTCCCAGGACGACTGTGTGAGCAAAGAGCGCAGCTCCTCCAGGTGACTCCATGGCAACTGTTGGCTTTAAACAAGCAAAAGACAACACAAGGCAGAGCTGGCAGACCTCAGACAGGGTGTTCCGTCAGGACAGAGGGATGGGGAGCAAGGGATTCCTTACAGAACATAAGGCAGTTGGCCAGTGGTGGTATCTTCCCTCCACGAGTTATTTTAATTGCTCAAAGCTAAGATTCTTGATAGCTTTTTAAAAATGAGGCTATTTATTTAATAAACTGTTTTATTACTTTTCCTAGTTGTCTCTTTTAATAAAGTGGTTTATTTTTGTTTAATGGGAGAGGTAGGATATTTTAACTGTCCTCTTCAGAGGGCACAAATGAATGGTGAACACTTAAAGATGAGGAATCATCAAGCGAGACTTAGGTTTTGATACCTTGCTCTTCAAATGGAAAACCTTCAAATAGTTGTATGGTTTTTCTACTGTTGCCTCGTTACTTCAGTTTGGCTCACTGCTTTGTCTGTTAAAGGCAAAATTCATCCAAAATATCTGTGCTTATCTTTAAAAAAAAAAATGCAAGTTTCTAGTTAATCTGGAGGGAGGGAAAGTTAATATTGCAGAAATTAGATACTGCTTAGGGAAAAGTTGCTAAGGAAGCTTCTTGAACTTCCCAGGTCAAAAACAGTGAAACGGTGGGAATCTGGGAGTATACTGCAAGGATTTTTTACTAAATGAAGCCTTTTTCTTACATAGCAAAGGCTTTCCAAAACTCTTAAGCAAACCCCTCGCAGCTTGGTTAACTGATGCTGCTGGATGAGCTGACCACCTGCATTAGGGTGCTGTCTAGTTACTGAGCTGCTGGCTGCTCCGGGTGTCAGGTGGATGATGCCCAATCCATCCCTGGCAGTGTTCAAGGCCAGGCTGGGCAACCTACTAGAGTGGAAGGTGTTCCTGCCCATGGTAGGGGGTTGGAACTGGATGAGCTTTAAGGTCCCTTCCAACCCAAACCATTCTATGAGTCTGACTTAACTGGGTGGCCTGCTAACAGTGTGTGCAGCAGTAATTTACCTGAGGAAGTCCAGGTTCGCTGTATCCTGTGTGACTTCCCAGTGCAGGGTACTGCATAAAGAGCTGCTTACTCCTGTATATGCTGTCATGTGTCTTGCTGTGATACATTGTTCTCTTTTTTCCGGGAGTTGCTCATAACTGAATACAGCTGCATTACAAGTACAGAGCATCATTAAACAGTCAGAGAACTGTACTGACTGCTTTGCCCTGGAGGTTTTAACAATTTGTTTGTTATAATGTTGTCAAATCCCATTTCAGCAGGCAGTGTGACTTCAGGCAGGGCACGAACAGCAGATAACAGACCTTAATGCAGAGCCTGTTCTTTTAGAGGAAAACAAAGCTGTAAAATGCAGAGCACACGTGCAGATCTGTTCCTTTGAAAATCATGTGCAATTTTAAGTCATTTGCACTTCAAATCTTGAAATTAATGCCTAAAATGTGAAAGATCAGCACACTCCCTAGAGCATTTGCTTCCCAGGTTTCACTGCTCTCCCTCCTGTATGTTGATTTTTTCACTCTGCGGGGTTGAGTGGCCTATCTGTTCTCCCTGTGTGATGGGTGAGCTGACCGAAACGGTTCCAAACGTCTTACCTTGCTTGTGCAATCTTGCAGGGAAAATAAGCATACAATTAACCTGCATGCTGCAATCCTGTGTGTCTTGCTAGGAAAGGAATGCTACAGTTGTTGACAGACAGGTCTACTTCTTTTAACAGGATTAGGGAATCTTGTGGAGGCCGCAGCTACCCCTGAGAGATGCCACCACCCACGTAGAGGCAGCTGCCCATCGATGCTCCGTTAGCAGCCAGCCAGCTTTGTTCTACCCCCTTCTGCTCCTGTTTCTCACTGTCCTTAAGGTCTTGTCACTCTTCCTCGATCCAGACATCGTCTTCATTATGTGCTGTCAAAGGTTGGCTCCTTAATAACTTCTGCGGGGAGAGCCCTGACTCTATGTTCTTGTGCAATGCTTTGTCCCCTCTGCGCCCCAAGTGAGTGCACTAAAAACCCACCTTTGGGTAAGGACATGCCAAGTATTTAATGGTTCACGTAACTGGCAAAGAAGACAACGGTCAGTTTTTAAAGAACTCTTTTTAAAACCAGCGGGTAAGTGGAAAAACCTGCCTTGTTTTGACACTGTCATATGTTTACATGTTGTCCTGGACACTTGAGGAAAGGAACACCAGCCCTTTTGGCCTGTCTGAACGTCTGGCAGATCTCACACCACAATGTCAGAGAAGGGAGGTGGGATGAATGCTCCAAACCCTGAAGTGACTTCAGTGGAGGTGACCACCAACCTGAAGCATCTTTCATGCTCTTAATCTACATCTAAGGTGCACCACCTTAACCAGCAACGGTCTGTTTACTTTTGCTCTGTGTCTGTTCTGATGACTGGTGACAAAGATGCACTAGCACCTTGTGACAGGAAGCTCAATGGAGCAGGAGAATCCTAAAGTTTCTTGCACAGCAAAAACTGGGGGGAAAAGTCAGCATTTGCCAGTAATCACAATCCTTTAGGTGCAGGTGTGGTGTTTAGCACCAGGCAACAACTGACGAAGTCTGACTGTATGATAACAGTTGCTGGGCTTTAAGTACCAAGCAGTGACAGGGCCGTGGGCTCACCCAGGCCTGTGCAGTTAGCATGCCTGAATGGCTTTTCTTTGAGGTTATGGCTTCAGACATTTCCAGAACTTGTGGTGCCAATTCGAAAGGACTGGGAGGGGGGCATATTGTTGTTTTATGCTTTTTAAAAATGCAGTGTGTTGCTTAAGTCTTTGTAGGTGCATTTGTATTATTCCAGGTACAGCTCTCATCCCCAAGGGATCTGTTGGGAGCTGCTGGGTGTTTTTAGCAGGGGCTTGTGCTGGTGGTGTTAGTGAAGAGGTCTGTCTGCCTGAAGGTGAGCTGCAAGGGAATCCTCCTCCTCCATCTGAGCAGCACAGCCAGAAGGTGGCTGGGTTGGGGGGCTTCCTTGGATGTTCTTCTGAGACCCAGGAGGTGGGTATTAGATCTCTTCAGCTGCTCTTTGGGAGAGGGAATTTGAAACAAGTAGAGTGTGTGTTGTAAACCTGCAGTGGTGCCCTGGCACTGGTAGCGGAGGGGCAGCCTTAACTGTGACTTGCTTACACGTGTTGGGGTTGATGGAGCCCAGGACATTGCTTGTCTGGTCTTCCTGATGTTTTTTAACCTTGTCTCTTCCTTGTTCTCCCCCTTCTTGGAGAGTCTGACAGGATCTGTTTCTGAATCTTCTGTACCAGTCATTTTGCATAGGAGAAATGAGATGGTGGGCAAGTGGAGAGAGGGAAGGGTTTTGGTACACTCCTTAGCTGGATTTCTTGTGATAGCCAGGCATAAATGAGCACACTTACTCTGTAGACTGCTGCAGGTTCTTCCACAAGATTACTTCATTTTAAAACAGAAAACTTCCCAATCTCCTGATGTTCCTGGCCAAGGTTGCCTTTTTCCCTGCCTGGATGAACATGTACAGCACATGTCTCCTCAGGCAGTGCAGGCTGAGGCTGCTGCCTTTTGCAAGAAGGTGGGAGCCTGGAGGGTCAAGGGCTCAGAAGTCTCAGCTCTGTCAGGGTGAGGGAGCCCTTGCAGAGCTTCCCACTGCCCTCTTCATGGCTTGGAGGGTGGTACCTCAGTGAGAGGGCTCACACTATAGCTTGCAGTTGCCTTTGGTGTTCAGGGTTCAGTTTTACACTCTTCAAACCTTCCACACCCTTACCCCCAGAAGCACAGTGGGAAGATCCAGAGTGCAAAGGATTCTTCCATGCCTATGAACTCTTCCATGGTGTGAAATCCAACAGTTCCACATTGAAGCCTGTGTTTGCCATCCCTCACAGGAAGCAGTGTGTTTGAAAGGGACTGCAGGCATTGCAGTGCCAGCAACGCTCTGCTGACTGCTCCACAAGGCACTTCCCAATACAAAACAAAGGTGTATCTGTTCAGGCTACCTGGGAATCGAGACTCCTGGGATCTCTGGTTCTTCCACTTACAAGTTCTTGCCTCAGCTGAATGGGTGAGCTTCTGTCTTTGTTTTAGTAGATGAGGAAAATACCTACCTCACAGGGGTGTTGTGAGGCTGAAATGTAATTACTGTGTAAGATGCTTTGAAGTCCTCCCACAAAAACTCTTCCAGGCATCTGAAGCAACCCGAGACTTCCTAACCTGGTGTTACCTTTCTGTAGCAGAAAACATTGGGGATGTTGTTGTTCAGCACTCTTGGCCACGTGGGGTTCTCTGCTGGCCCTTTCAGAATTGCTGTGTGGTACATAAATTGTAGCAGAACAAGGGGTTTTGTTTTCACCAGTTTAACTCTTGGCATTTCATGGCCTGCTCCAAACAGGAGGTCCTGCTAGATCAGGAGCTTTTGAAAATAAGACTAACTTAAATCCTCTCTCAGCAGGGAGGCAGTTTCACTGGCCTTAGGGGAAGGAGGGAGCTGGTGCTCCCCAAGCCCTCCTTCCAGGCTGGGTGACTGAGGAATGAAGTTAACTGTGCTCCCTTGTGCCTAGCTCTGTGCTTGTGAGAGGCTGACTGGGGAGAGGGGCTGTTGTGCTCTTGCCTTTCCAGGTTTGTGCTTCTTAGGGCATCCATGTCTCTTGATCCCACCCCACTGCTTTTGTGACCTGGAGAACCCCTGGCTATGGTCCAGTGCCCTCACTTCTTTAAGCCCAAGGCAGCAGCCACTCTCCTCAGCCCCTGGTGGGACTTGATCCCACTTGCTCCCCAGGGACAGGCTGAGTGTCCCACTGGGCTTGCACTGAGTGCTTCCTGCTTGCCCTGTGTGTATGGGTGTCCCTGTCCTGCCTGCTCTGGTGGAAGCTGAACAGGTTTGTGAGCTCTGGCCCTCTGATACCCAGTACAGGCTTGTCTGCTGTGACAGTTCAGGAGCAGAGGAGTAAATACCCCTGTAGAACTGTCCATGTGGACAGCAGGCGCAGGGATCTCAGCACTTGCTCTCTGCACAAGTGCAGTGGGAGCACAGGCACAGCTTCCTCCCTTCCCAGCTGGGCTGTGCTGGCTCCAGTTTGTCTTCTCAGTTACATTAAGCATCTCCAAATGCTCAAAGATAGCAACCTCTTTCATGATTAACCCAGACCCTTTTTCTCCCTCAATCTCCAGCCATCGTGGGGCAGGAAGCATGACTCTCAACTGAATCAAATCCAAAATGCCTGTGTTAGCTAATTTTACCCAGAGGTTTCTGGCATCCCCCTTGTGAAGGGGGGAAGGAAAGAGCTTAGGGATTCATTTGACAGTCACACTGTCAGCTCCAAGCCCTGCTACTGCCCTTAGCTGCTTTTATCACCCATCCAGCAGAGCTGGGAATACTCTTATGTCTTGTTTGGATGATTGTGGGTTTGCTTTTTATTTGAAATAAAATCGATTATTTTGCATTATCCTGTTGGCTGGTCCCTTTTGTTCCTGTGAGCTGGAATAACCCCACACGTGTGCACCTCTGCTTCCCAAAGCACCGCAGTGTGCTCAGTGATGGTCAGTGACAGCTATAGGGGTGCTTTGGGACTTTTTCAGCTCTTCTTCATGTGTCATTAGTGTGTCTGTATGATGAGGTGTGGTTTGGAAGCTGCTGGGGCCATCAGGTTTGTGTCTGTAGCTTTGTTACCAGACCATAACGAGTGCTTTTGACCCTTCCCTGTCCTGGATTGGGAAAGTGGAAAAAACCTCATGTATTTGGTTAGCGAGCTTGTTGGAACCAGTAACTGCAGGGAAAAAAGCTGAGTGTGGGACAGCAGCCTGGAGACTTCTGAACTCCATCACTAGATTGTAGCATTCAGCAGCACCCGATTCCAGAACACTGCATGACGTAGAGCTGGGTAAAGCCATTGTAGAAATGCTTTTCTAACCCGTCTCTTTGATTTTGTCATTCCAAGAGAGGTGGTTTTGTGTTCTCCCAGCCTCAAGATAATCCTGTTGTTTGTCCTCATTTCCAGGTACTGCTTTTACCTCCTTCAGTGCCACTGTGGCCTTGCACTGGGACACGGGTTAGTGGTGGCCTTGGCAGTGCTGGGGGATGGTTGGACTTGATGAGCTTAAAGGTCTTTTCTAACCTAAACAATTTTGTGATTCTATGATTTATCCTTCTGATTTATCTCTTCATCTTCCTTTGTGTGGGACAGTTGCAGCCCAGTACCTCGTGTCAATGAGAACAGCTTACTGGTGTTTAATTGCTGCTGCAGAGCTGACAGGATGAGGTTACCCAAGTGGGAATGCAGAGGATTATTGTCTGCACTGCACCAGTGCTGATGTTCAACTCTGAAGCTCAGGTTGTTCAGCCTTGGAGAAGGCTCCTTAAGGGGAGACCTTAGAGCAGCTCCAGTGCCTAAAGGGGCTGCAGGAAACCTGGAGAGGGGCTTGGGACAAGGGATGGAGGGACAGGCCAAGGGAAATGGCTTGAACCTGCCCGAGGGGAGACTGAGCTGAGCTCTTAGGCAGAAGCTCTTCCCTGTGAGGGTGCTGAGGCGCTGGCACAGGGTGCCCAGAGAAGCTGTGGCTGCCCCATCCCTGGCAGTGTTCAAGGGCAGGTTGGACACAGGGGCTTGGAGCAAGCTGCTCCAGTGGAAGGGGTCCCTGCCTGTGGCAGGGGTTGGAGCTGGATGAGCTTTAAGGTCCCTTCCAGTACAAACCAGTCTGGGACTCTGAAACTTGGGAAACCATCTACAACAACTGGAAATGTCTGTTTTCTGCCCCTTGTGAGCCAAACCAGCTCCCTGAGCATCACAGTAGCATCAGTTTTAGCAAAAGGCTGGGTGTGAAGAAGCAGTGAACAGCCAGAGGAGACAGTGACCTCCAAGCCTGTGTCAGGTGGAGAGCAGGCCAAGTACAGTGAGACTGCTTGGGGTGGCATCAGCCCAGAGAGGATGCTGTTCTTGGCAAGGGAATGTAGTGTTGGTGATGGGGAGCAGGGCTGGTGCTCACAGCTGTAACCTGAGTTCGGATCAGCTGTAACGCCTGTCTGTGCCCGGGCTTGATGTGGCTGGGAGAGGACCTGGGCACCCAGGATCATCTGCCTGGAGCTGGTGAGGTCTGCGCACAGCAGCGCTGCTGCTTGTCCTGCTCGAAACCAGCACATCCCTGCTCTGCTCACGGCACCCTGCAGGCCCGTGTGTACCGACCCCCGCCTGCTTCAGGGGTGGGAGCAGAGCCCCCGGGAGCAGGCAGCGCGGTGAACCCGGTCCTGGTGTGCTCTTAGCGGGAGCAGCGCGGCCCCGTCCCTCCCGCACGGCTCCGGCCGTTATCCCCGCGGCTCCTGAGCCCCGCTGCTGCTGAAGCGCTTCCCCTGCCGCCGCTCGCTTCCCGGTCTGGAGCTGGGGCTCCGGGCACGCCGCGGCCCTGCGGTGCGGAGCTGCTCTGCTCCCGGGAGAGGGCGCCGGGATCAGCCTGGTCCCGGGCTGCGGATGGGCGCCAAGGGCATGGTCCCCCCCCCGTGACCCCACCACAGCCTCGCCACGGCTCGTTCCCGAGCTGGCAGCAGCACCAGGGCACAGATCCCAGGCTGGGAGCCTGCCCAGTGACCCGGTGTGTGAATGCATCCTGCACAGTGACCGGTGTGTGAATGCATCCTGCACAGTGACCGGTGTGTGAATGCATCCTGCACAGTGACCGGTGTGTGAATCCATCCTGCACAGTGACCTGTGTGTGAATGCATCCTGCACAGTGACCGGTGTGTGAATGCATCCTGCACAGTGACCGGTGTGTGAATCCATCCTGCACAGTGACCTGCGTGTGAATCCATCCTGCCCAGTGACCGGTGTGTGAATGCATCCTGCACAGTGACCGGTGTGTGAATGCATCCTGCACAGTGACCGGTGTGTGAATCCATCCTGCACAGTGACCGGTGTGTGAATGCATCCTGCACAGTGACCGGTGTGTGAATGCATCCTGCACAGTGACCGGTGTGTGTGAATGCATCCTGCACAGTGACCGGTGTGTGAATCCATCCTGCACAGTGACCGGTGTGTGAATGCATCCTGCACAGTGACCGGTGTGTGAATGCATCCTGCACAGTGACCTGTGTGTGAATGCATCCTGCACAGTGACCTGTGTGTGAATCCATCCTGCACAGTGACCGGTGTGTGAATGCATCCTGCACAGTGACCGGTGTGTGTGAATGCATCCTGCACAGTGACCTGTGTGTGTGACTGCATCCTGCACAGTGACCTGTGTGTGTGACTGCATCCTGCACAGTGACCTGTGTGTGAATGCATCCTGCACAGTGACCTGTGTGTGAATGCATCCTGCACAGTGACCGGTGTGTGTGAATGCATCCTGCACAGTGACCGGTGTGTGTGAATGCATCCTGCACAGTGACCTGTGTGTGTGAATGCATCCTGCACAGTGACCGGTGTGTGTGAATGCATCCTGCACAGTGACCGGTGTGTGTGCATCCTGCACAGTGACCGGTGTGTGTGAATGCATCCTGCACAGTGACCTGTGTGTGTGAATGCATCCTGCACAGTGACCTGTGTGTGTGAATGCATCCTGCACAGTGACCGGTGTGTGTGAATGCATCCTGCACAGTGACCGGTGTGTGTGAATGCATCCTGCACAGTGACCGGTGTGTGTGAATGCATCCTGCACAGTGACCTGTGTGTGTGAATGCATCCTGCACAGTGACCTGTGTGTGTGAATGCATCCTGCACAGTGACCTGTGTGTGAATCCATCCTGCACAGTGACCTGTGTGTGTGAATCCATCCTGCACAGTGACCGGTGTGTGACTGCATCCTGTACAGTGACCTGTGTGTGACTGCATCCTGCACAGTGACCTGTGTGTGAATCCATCCTGCACAGTGACCTGTGTGTGTGAATCCATCCTGCACAGTGACCGGTGTGTGACTGCATCCTGTACAGTGACCTGTGTGTGAGTGCATCCTGTACAGTGACCTGTGTGTGACTGCATCCTGCACAGTGACCGGTGTGTGTGACTGCATCCTGCACAGTGACCGGTGTGTGTGAATGCATCCTGCACAGTGACCTGCGTGTGAATCCATCCTGCACAGTGACCTGTGTGTGAATGCATCCTGCAAAGTGACCTGCGTGTGAATCCATCCTGCAGTGACCTGTGTGTGTGAATGCATCCTGCCCAGTGACCCGATCTGTGACTGCATCCTGCACAGTGACCTGTGTGTGAATGCATCCTGCACAGTGACCCGATCTGTGAATGCATCCTGCACAGTGACCGGTGTGTGAATGCATCCTGCACAGTGACCTGTGTGTGAATGCATCCTGCACAGTGACCCGGTGTGTGAATCCATCCTGCACAGTGACCTGTGTGTGAATCCATCCTGCCCAGTGACCCGGTGTGTGAATCCATCCTGCCCAGTGACCCGGTGTGTGAATCCATCCTGCACAGTGACCCGGTGTGTGAATCCATCCTGCCCAGTGACCCGGTGTGTGAATCCATCCTGCCCAGTGACCAGTGTGTGAATCCATCTGGTCCTGGAGCTTGTGGCTGCATGGTAGGAGCCGGAAGCATCAATCTTGGAGGAGCCCTAGGGCTACCCTCCCTCCCAGTGGGAGCCTTGCAGTGTCAGTGCAGGTTCACTCCCCCAGATGCCTCTGAGGAGCCATGGCAGGGAGCAGTTGTTATCCCACAGGATCCATGGGGCTTGGCTTCTCCCTGGGGCCCTCCCCATGAGATCATTGCACAGGGAGCCTTGCTCTCAGGCAGGCCTGGCTGTGGGGGCTGCGCTGTGCTGCTGTTCCCCCCACCTCGGTGCTGGATGTGAGAGCTGGTGCCCCCGCAGCGGTGGCCTTGGTGCTCCCGGCTGCTGCTCCCTGCACCGGGAGCTGTCTGGGCCCTGCCGTTCTCACCACTCCTACGAATTCCACAGCCTGCCTGTGAACCCCTGCAGGCCCAGAGCCAGGCTGCTGATGGGCGCCTCTGCCTGGAGCTCGGGCTCCCCACTGCTGATCCTGCCCTCAGCAGGAGCCGTGAGGACCAGAGCCTCTCATTCTCGGGAGGTGATAAACCCTGCTTGGGAAGTGCTCCCTCTCTGTGCTGGGCTCATGCCACCGCATTCCTGTGCAGGCAAACACCCTCTAACAGCTTCCAACCAAGGCCTGTGGAAAGTGGGCAGTGCCAGGGAAGAA
This sequence comes from Neopsephotus bourkii, assembly GCF_033783945.1. Taxonomy (NCBI): domain Eukaryota; kingdom Metazoa; phylum Chordata; class Aves; order Psittaciformes; family Psittacidae; genus Neopsephotus; species Neopsephotus bourkii. The sequence goes on from NW_026902223.1 coordinate 9,505,650, forward strand.
GACTTTGGGATGAGGGCAGTGATTGAGGGCGCTGTGACAACTGCAAGCGTGTGCATCGGGTGTGAGGCCAAAGCAGCCCCACAGCAGGACACAGTGGCCCAGAATCCCTCTTTGTCCCTAAAGCAGACAGCCCATGTGGGCACAGCAGCAAACACCCAGCCCCATGAGTTTCCCCACCCTGGTTCTGCCTCCACTGTGCTCCAGAGCTGTTCATAACCCTTTCTATCAGCCTGCTGGCGCAGTCCTGGCTGTCACATCCCTCCGGCTTTTCCACTCCATCCATGTGGTGACTCAAACCTTTGGAAGCTGGCAGCTTCATCAAGGGAAGGAGTGGATTTGGGCAGGCAGGGAGGAGAAAGGGACCAAACGCACATGAAACAGGATGCTGAAGCAGAGGGTGCTGTGATGCTACCAACATCTGGGTGCTATGGTGCTACCAACATCTGGGTGCTGTGGTGCTACCAACATCTGGGTGCTGTGGTGCTACCAACATCTGGGTGCTGTGGTGCTACCAACATCTGGATGCTGTGGCTGAGCTCGAGCAGCTCTGAGGAGCAGGGATGGGAAGTGCCATGGTTGGTTGTTACTAAGAATACAGCTGTCACTGATGGGATTACCAATAAAGACAAAGCCCAGGGAGGATCATGGCTCCACTTCCTTCCTCCCCCCCCAGGGGTTTAATCCCATTTTTGTTCCTGGTTTGGTTTCAGCCACTCAATAAAAAACTCTGCTCCAGGAGGGAACTCCAAAGCTTTTTCCCTGGAGGAAGCTCCAGGGGCAGATTCCCACATCTGCTCCCATTCAGGGTAGCAGGGGGAGAGCTCCGTGATGGTTTTACCCTGGCAGGAATAGCTTAGGCTGCCTAATTCCAGCCTGCTTTGTCCAAGGCTGGCTAATCCAGCACCGGTGGCAAGGGGCAGGAAATCCTCAGTGGCAGAGTCTGGAAGGACCTGAACCCCCTTGGCCAGGCTCCGGGGGATGGCTCTGGGGTACAGCCTGGCTCTGGGGACACCCTGGCAGTGAGGTGCTTGAGGGGACCCCAGATGCTCTCAGCACCCACTTTCTTGGTGGGTACCACCAATACTGCCTGCAGCTCCTGGGGATGGAGGAAGGATGTGATGGAGCATGGGGTGGATGTAAATGCTCCCGAAGTGCTGCAAGGGGGGCACTGGACACCCCAGTGTGCATAGGGCTCCCTGCAGTTGTGCTGAGCTTGCTAGGCTGTGGGTGCATCTCAGGATGCAGAGCTGAGGAAACAGAGACAATTCTAAGGCAGAGAGTTCCCAAGTATTTAAAGAGTGGCTACAAAGAAGATGGAGACTCCCTTTTAGCAAGGAGTCCCATGGAAAAGCGGAGGGGTGATGGGGACAAGTTACTCCTGGGGAGATTCCACTGGGTGTAAGGGGGAAGGTTTTCACACTGAGAACAAGCAGCCACTGGAATAATCTCCCCAGGGAAGCAGTGGGCTCCCCAGCACTTGGGCACACTTAGGGTTCGACTGGGCAGGGTGCTGGGCCATCGACTCTGGGTCATGTTGGCAGAGAGGAGACTGAGCTGAGCTCTTAGGCAGAAGCTCTTCCCTGTGAGGGTGCTGAGGTGCTGGCACAGGGTGCCCAGAGAAGCTGTGGCTGCCCCATCCCTGGCAGTGCTCAAGGCCAGGTTGGACACAGGGGCTTGGAGCAAGCTGCTCCAGTGGAAGGGGTCCCTGCCCATGGCAGGGGTTGGAGCTGGAGGAGCTTTAAGGTCCCTTCAACCCAAACCATTTCGATGATTCCGTGCTTCACCAGGAAAGGTTGGACCCTGCTATCCTTCAGGTCCCTCCCAGTCTGGGACCCTGTGATGACCCCATGACTGTGCAGAACCGTCTGGAGGTGCCGTGTTGGAGACAGGACAATGCCAATGGAGGAGTCTCCTGCCCCAGGCCCGACCCTTGCCCACCGCAGCGCCGGGCTGCTCGCATCACAGCCTCCGGAGCGGGGGCATCGCTCTGGCTGCCGGCTCGGTGCGGGGGGGCCGGGCTGTGGGCAGGGCCCGGGCAGATGACGCCGGGTGAAGCCGGCTCGGAGCCTGCCCAGCCCCGCCGCAGCCCCAGCGCGGTGGCCGCGCAGTCGGGTCGGGTCGGGTCGGGCGGGCTCCGGCAGCAGGGCGGGATGGACGTGGCCGTGGACTTGTACCTGGCTGTCCCGCTGCTCTTCACCGTCCTGGCCCTCGTCCTCGCCTCCGTCTTCGTGAGGCTGCGGGGAGCCGAGGGGGAGCGGCCCCGGGAGCCGCCGGCGGCAGAACCGGCCCGGGAGAGCGGCCCCGGGGAGCAAGCGGCGGCGGGAGCGGGGCCGGAGGCCGGCAGGGAGCGGCTGCCGGTGGAGGAGGTCGGGGCGGTGGAGGAGCGGAAGGAGGCGGCTGCCGAGCAGCGGGAGGAGGCGGCGGAGGAGCCGGGCCCCGCGGCCGAGCCCAGCCCCGCGGCGGCCGAGAGCATCCCCCGGGAGCCGCTCACCGAGCCCCGGGAGCCCGAGCCCCGCGAGGATGCGCAGAGCAAGGTAAGGCCGGGTCCCTGCGGAGCCGCCCGCAGCCCGTGCCGAGGCCGGGTCCGTGTCCCCCCCCCCGTCCATCAGTGCCCGTTCCCGGGGGGAGCGCAGAGCCCGGGGGCTTCTCTAAAGCCGGGTTTGGCCCCCGGTGGAACAAGCCCGTTGTCCCGAGGGCGGCAGCGGGGGCAAGGGGGGGGGGGGGGGGTGTTTCGGGCTCGTTTCCACCGCCGCCTCCCAAGGAATGCTCTTGAAACCGATCGAGATAGCGAGGGTTTCGGGGGAGGGAAGCCTGTGTCAGTGCGCGCCTCTCCCGGCTGCGCATCCAGCCCTTGGGAGCCTTTCCCTTCTCCCCGCAGCTAATCCAGGTGCTGGGGATGTGTGCGTGTTTGCTCTGCCCGTCCGCAGCCCCTTTCAGTGCTCGCAGCAAGCTGTTCCCTTGCCAGCACCGGAGGCTGAACCCGGTCCCTGCCTGGCTGGTCCCCGCCGTCCCCCTCCCTCCCAGCCCCAGCGGGATGCTGACCCCGAGGTCTGACCCCCGCTGAGCTGGGGGGGCCGGAGGGGCAGCGGTGCCCATAAACACCCGTAAATCCTCCTCCCGATCCGGATCCTCTTTACAAATCAAAGGGCGACCCTGGGAAGAGCTTGCTCTGCCCTTGCCCTGCTCCGTGGGACTCGGGGGCAACCCGAGGATCCCCAGCTCCTTGCGTTGGTGCCCTGCTCCCGGCACCAATGCCCCGATGTGAGGAAGCGAGCCATGGGGCGGCTCAGGAACGCGGGAGCGGTGGATGCGTGGCCTGGCCGTGTGCTGGGCTGGGGCCCTGCTGGCTATTCTTAGCAGCACTTGTAATCCACAGCAGCTGCCTGCAGCAGCCCTCGCCTCGGGCAGCATCCCCACTGACTCACCCACAGCCTTGGGCAGGTCCCAGGGGCTGCGCACCCGGCTCCCTGTGCTCCCGGTCACCTCCCCTTGTCATTTCTGAGCCGCCGGGCTCCCACTCTCCCCTTCCTGCACCCCTTGGCCATGGATCCAGGCCCCTTCCCTGTCCCAGTGTCCTGGAAGCCACATCTGCCCCTCTGCCTGGTGATTTACTGGTGCCAGCTGAGCACCCAATCCGGCCACCCCACTGGGGCTGCTGCAGGGCCTGGGGTTCTCTGATGGAGCACAGCACCACAGTGGGGCAGATGGCCCAACCCAGCGCTCACCAGTTCCTCTGCTCTCTCGCAGCGTGAGCCTTGGGAATGTTTTCCTCCCCTCTGTCTGCTCTTTAGCCCTGATTGCTTCGAGCAGGCACTTGCTGCCTTCAGAAATGGGCTCAGCTCCTTTACCTCTCCCCTCTCAGGCACACGCGTGTAACACGGCTTTGCACAGCCAGGGGTGAGCCCTTACCCAAGGCACAGGGGGTTGTGTGTCCTCCAGGAGCCTGCCTGGGCTCCATGGCATGGGGGGGTCTCTGCTGCACTCCCCTCAGCCCCTCTTACAGCAGAGCAAAGGGGGCAGTGGAGCCGAGGAGGGTCCTGGCCTGGGATCTGTGACCTTGCTGTAGCAGGATGAGTCACCCTGGACCTGAGCAGCATCTCTTTGGGCAGGGGCCAGGCGATGGCTGGGAGCTGGGGGGTGATGGAGAGAGCGGGAAGGGGGAGGGATGCTTCCCGCTGCTGAGTAAGTGTTTGGGAGCGCTGGTCCCTCGTGATGCAGCAGCTGCCAGGATGCTTGGCACGGGCAGGGGCTGTCGGGGCAGGGTGTACGTGGTGTCCAGCAGGCAGCACTGCCAGTGCTGAGCCGGGGCAGGTCCCATGGGCAGAGCGGGGGAGCCCATGCACAGCTCCCTGGGGTTTGCTCCCTGCAAACATCCTCCAAGGCGCTTCCTCCTCCTCCTCCTGCAGCGCTGCTCAGGCCAGAGCCCATGGGACCGGCCTTGGGCAGAGCTGTGCAGGCAGCTGCCCATGGGGACGTGTCCTGTGGAACCTGCCTTGGCTGGGCTGCGGGCTGCGGTCCCTGATGTGACTCAGCAGAGAGGCTCCTGCAGGCTCCGGGCTGGGGACATCAGCACATTCACAGAGCTTTCTGTCCCTTTCATCGCCTCCTGTTTGCTCAGCACAGACTGCACCAGCCTGCTCTGGAGTCACTGCAGGCAGTAACCACTCAGCCAAATGCTGATGGATGAACCTGCTCAGGGAGAGCAGCCTGGCTGTGTTTAATGGCTGGAGCTGCCCACCCCACGGCCTCCTCCCTTCCCTTCTCCCTGCCTGGCCAAACCAGCATCTGCTGGGGCTGTTTCAGCCTCCCTCCTGCTCCCACCTCCTGCAAGGGCAGCCTGAGATGAGAACCCAGCAGGTCAAGTGTGTGGGTCAGGCCTTCCCTGCCCCTCCGCATCATCATGCCCATGGCTGTCCAATGAAGCAGTGGCAGAGCAGGGGGAGAAGCCCGGTGTCCTTGTTCCCATGAGCTGCTGGTAGCGGTTCCCCTTGTGTCTGCTGGCTCCCATCACTGGGAAGAAAGTTAATTAACGTGTCACTGTCTGTTCGCATCCCCGTTCCCAGCTTGGGAATGGTGGCGGCAGCGCTGCCGAAGCGATCCCTAATGAGGAGCTGTGGGGTGGGAACTGCAGCGTTGCTGGAGCTGCTCGGGCTGGTTCTGGTAGGAAACGGTCAGAAAGCCTCCGTGCTGGAGCGAGGAGCTCTGAGCTGGGAATGGGAGATGGCAGGGACAGGGTTTGCCATGGTGCCGTCCTGCATCTCCTCCCCTGGGATGCCACAGGGAGGGCGAGCGGGCAGCCTGGCTGCTTTGCCAAGGGTTAACTGCAGATGGTGGCTTCAAACAGAGACAGGTCCAGGGGGTGACAGTGGGGCTGGGCAGCAAAGGCACCAAGGGGATGTCCTTGCATCTTCTGCAGAGCTCCTGCTGCCTGTGTCCCCCACCCCATCTGGGCCTTCCTGGGGGCTCCTGGTGCCCCTGGACACCCCAGGCAGCAGAAGCACCCCACAGGGACCCTCTGCATTGAAGAGGTCAGCATCTCCCCATGTGATGCTTCCCACCCGCCTTCCCCATGCCCGCAGGGAGAGGGTGTCTGATCAGCCTGGCTTCAATTGGCAGCTGTGCCTCTGCCTCTGCCATGCCACAGGGCTGGGGCAGCAGCTCTGCAGTGGTGGGGAGGGATGCAGTGATGTGCCCCCTCCATCACAGCCTTGGCAGCACCACAGACCCCTGCCAGCGGGATGTGGGGCTCTCCACAGGACCCGTAAGTGCCCAGATGCGCCCCAGCTCTCACCCAGTGCAGTCTGTGCTGGTAACGAATGCATCATCTCTCGTAGCAGCTGCAGGATGTGTCCTCCCCTGCAGCCCAGGCATGGGGCTGGTGCTGGGATGGTTGCACTGGGGCTTTATGTTGTGGCCCTACAGTGGGTCCAGGAGGCCCTGCTCCTACCCGGTCCCTTCTGGGCTGGGTACAGCCCCGGGAGCCTGTGATGTGCTGCTGGAGCAGAGCCCATGAGGACTCTGCCTCCTTGCTCTCTTCGGCCTCAACCTGCGCCAGGGGAGGTTTAGATGGAGATGAGGATCAGTTCCTTTCCCAAAGGGTGCCAGGCATTGGAACAGGCTGCCCATGAGATGCTTTCCTCAGGTGCCCACCATCAGGATGTATTCATCTTTTAAAGGCTTCTTCCTTCCCTTTCTCCTCCTGGCGTTCCCCTTGCTGGCTGCCTGGCTCCTGGCTGCTTGCTTTCCCTCTTGCAATGTCTTGCATCAGGCTTGGAGCAGAAAGAGCAGCCATAAATGGCAACACACGGGGCCCAGGAGTTTAATCCAAGATACTTTTCTCCCCTTGCTTTTGCAGCCTGGGATATTCCCTTTTCCTGGAGCTCAAGCAGGACACTGCTCTGTCTCCATCCTGGCCATAAGTGCCAGGGGTGTCCCTGCGACTAAGAAAGGGGAGAGGGACACATCCGCCCCATGGCCTCCTTGTGCCCTTTCGCAGGAGGGAAACCCATTGCTCAGAGGGGTTTGTGATGGGGGGGAGGAAGTGGGGAGGAAGCAGCCAGAAACGAGCTAAAACCCAGCTGGTGCCGTGATGTGTGGGGCTGGGAGCGGGCGGGCGAGGTGACCACGAGGGGGATGCTGGGGATGCGATGCCAAGGCTGATTCCCTTGGGAGACTCGGGGCTGCTGTGCCCGGAATGTCCCTGGAGGTGTTGCCCTTTGCTTTGCTCCAGTGCTGGGGCCGGGAGCCCAGTACAGCTCGTTTGATGCATTACTGGTAAAGGGGAATGCTTGCTCTATGGGAGCCCTGCGGAGCTGGGAGCTGCCCTTTCCCTGAGCCCCTGCAGGCTCTGTCTGATTCCCACACAGCTGGGAACAGGCTGCCCAGGGCAGGGCTGCAGGCACCGGCCCTGCAAGGCCTCAGTGCCATGGGTCAGTGGTGGCCATGCGGCAGCTGCCCTGGCTCTGGTCCTCGTTCCCCTCACTCCCCACCACTCAAGTGTCCCTGCACTGCCCTGGGCTGTGTTTCTTGCAGAGGAGCAGTGCCTGGGGTACCCTCTTGGGCTCACACCTCCCAGCGCTGCCCCAACACCTCCCTCCCATGGTTTGCCTGCCCTCCTCTCACAGAGCATCCCATGGCAGCCCCCAGCTCAGCTGCTCCTGCCCCACCGCAGTGCCCACCATAGGGAGCACCGGCCATAGGGATGCCAGTTTTCCAAGCCAGCCCAGATGTGCTCCCAGTGCAGGGGCACCACATCCCTGCTCCCTGCCCGCACCTATCCCCCTCCAGACAGCAGGGAAAGGTTCAGCTGGGAAGTGCTGGCAGAGGGCACGGGGAGGAAGGATTTGAGCTGATGTGGGGCTGAGGGCAGGGAAACTCCAGCTGTGGGGTACAAGGGGGTTTTGGGGGGTTATTGGCCTGCAGCTCGGGCAGAGCAGGCCCTGCAGGCATTAACAGAGCACACACTGCACTGTTCCTCTGCTCTCCCCTCCTGCTAGCTCTGAGCTGTGCCCATCACCAGTGGCTCCTGGTCCCGCAGGCAATGGGCAGCTCAGGAGCTCCAAACCCTGGCTCCAGGGCAGGGCAGTGGAGGGCTCTGGTGTCCCTCACTCCATGCAGCACCATGGCTTGGCCCATGGACCAGAGGCAGGATGATGGGCTCAGGCACCGCGGCAGGGCCACATCCAGGGTTTCTTCCTGCGCGCTGATGCTGGCGGGGAGGGCTCGGGGTGTTTGTGCTCAAAGCCTCTCTCTCTTTCCAGGTACCACCTTTGGGAGGCTCAGCTGGGTCCAGCCCCGAGCAGCCGGGACAAGCGGAGGGTGCAGGAGAGCACACAGCACTTCCCAGCAAGGCAGAGGTGTGTGGGACAGGGGTGGCGTGGGGACGGTGGCACAAGCTGCATGGGGGGGACATTGTCCCAGCGTGGCAGTGGCCATGGCAGGGGTGGGGGAGCAGAATTTGCCTCTTCTGCTGCGCCGAGGGTGGGTTTTAATGGCTCAGTCCATTTAGAACAGAAACAGAGCCCCAGGTGAAAATGGGGATGTGCAGGGAGTGATGTGTGGCTCCTGGGGGAAGGAAACCCACATTTCCCACTGGCTTCCACTGTTAAACACTCAGAAATGCTCAGGTCCTAATGCCCAGGCAGGGAACAGCCTAAAATATCCCTTCCTGTGCCAGCTCCTGGAGGGCCGGGTCTCCCACGGGACATCCTGCTCACAGGGAGAGACGGATCCAATGGGGAGCTCTTGGCCACGTCCCCAGGGCCAGGGCTGAGCATCCTCTCCTGCTCCCTCCCTGAGGCCTCTCCTTCGGGTGCTTCCCAGCTCCCAGCCCTCTCAGGGGAGAGCCTGGGTGTCCGGTGGGAAGTGCCCATGTTTGGAAGCGTGGCTGCAGGAGGTGGGGGTCCTGGGGAGCCCCACAGGGGGCTGCTGAGGAGCAGCCAAATGCCTGTGAATAACGCGCATTCCTCACTGATGACAAACGCACCCAGAGCAGGGCCGGGCTCCATTGGTGCCTCTAAAGCCCTGCCCTGCAAAGCTCAGCTCTCTGCTTGGAGCATCTTCATTTCCCTCAGGGATCATCTTCATTGGCAGTGTGGTGGCTCCCTGCTCCTTCCCTTCTCTCCCACGTGCTTTGCCCTTTGCACACCAACCCCATTACTTTGAATGGGATGCCCGGAGCAAGAGTGGATGCAGGATGGATCCTCCTGGGTGCTGTTTGCCTCCAGGCTTGGCTCAGAGGGTGCTTTGCAGGAGGAAAGCACATACACGGGGGCATTGCCGTGTATCCTTGTCTTATCTCCAGAGCTGGGGCTCTCCTTGCCCTCCCTGCCTGCAGCCTGCATGGCTTTGTGCTGGTTGTGGGGCAGCCCACGAGGGTGCTGGGGCACGAGGCTGTGCCTGGGGCCGCCAGGAGAGCAGGTTCTAGTGGGAGGAAAGCAGCCCCATGAACCTCTCTCATTAGCGAGCATCCTCTTGGCCTGCTCCATGGAGGAGGCAGGGAAGTGGTACCCAGCCCTCAGCACAGGCTCTACCTCCCTGCTCTGCCCAAGCAGGGGGCATTTAGCACAGCACCTTCTCCTCATCGCCTCCTCCGGTTTTAACTCCTCCAGGGGGAAGATCTGGACAAGGAAAAAGAGAAGCTGGTGGTGAGAGAGCCCGAGGATGAGGATGGTGAGTGCCAAGCAAGCCAGCACCGTGCAGGGTGGGCTGAGGGGCTGCAGCCCCACGTGCTTGGGGACGGTCTCCTTTGTGATGAAGCTGCCCCAGAAGCTCTTTGCTCACATGCAGGAGGCTCTCCAGGGGCTTTAGTCAGAGCCCTGTTTAACTGATGAGCCAATTAGTTGATTGGAAAATGATTAATTGAGTAATTGTAGTGACAACTGGTGTGCTGTGGGAGGATGCAGCAGATGGTGCCAGGCAGGAGCGTGGCTGGAGGGGACGTTGCTCTCCTGAGTGGAGATGCTGGGATGTGCCCAGGAACAACCTTTGGGGTGTCTGTGGCAGCTGTGGAGCTTGGGGTGTTCCCCCTTCCCTGCCCCACTTCCCATTTGTGGGCAATCCCCTGGCTCGGGAGGATTATCCCTAATGCCGCAGAGAACCAAGTCTGAATCCTGGGGCTGTGTCCACAAGGTGGGGAAGCACCTTTGGAGATGGGGTTCCTAAAAGACTCTTATTCCACCCCCTTAGGCACTGGTAATCAGGCCTGTTCCCATGCAGGACTTGGTTTGAGGAGTGACGGACGTATCCTGCCAAAGGGATGCTCAGTAGCGCTGCTCTGCCTCCTTCAGTTCAGCTGTTTCAGGGCTGCTCCAGCACTGCTGTGCATCATCCCAAAGTGGCTGTGGCTTGGGATTGGAAAGAGGTGACAGTCCCCATCCATGGGTCCAGGCTAAGTCCAGCATCCTCCCCCAGCATCTCCTGCAGACAGCCATGGACTCCTCTCCTGACTTACTTACACCATTTCTGAAGGGTTTCATAGCGGCACTGGGTAGAGAGATGGCTCAGCCTGAGGAGGAGGCAGGTGGGGGGAATAACAGCAGCGCCATGGCTTTGGTAGGGAGCAACCTCACTCCTTCCTTCTGCCTCTCCTGTGCCTCGTGGTCCTGGCCCAACTCAAGCTGCTGCACAGTCGAGATCCTCCTTGGGCTCATGGGGACCACGCAGGCAGCCCATCACAGTATCACAGTATGTTAGAGATTGGAAGGGACCTCAAAAGATCATCCAGTCCAATCCCCCTGCCGGAGCAGGAACACCTAGATAAGGTTACACAGGAACGTGTCCAGGCGGGTCTTGAATGTCTCCAGAGAAGGAGACTCCACAACCTCCCTGGGCAGCCTGTTCCAGTGTTCCGTCACCCTCACTGAGAAGAAGTTTCTTCTCAAGTTTAAGTGGAACCTCTTGTGTTCCAGTTTGTACCCATTGCCCCTTGTCCTATCATTGTTTGCCACTGAGAAGAGCCTGGCTCCATCCTCGTGACTCTCCCCCTTTATATATTTATATACACTAATAAGGTCACCCCTCAATCTCCTCTTCTCCAAACTATAGAGACCCAGCTCCCTCAGTCTGTCCTCATAAGGGAGATGCTCCACTCCCTTAATCATCTTAGTTGCCCTAGTCACCAGGCCAGGATGCTGCTCTGGTGGCCCCATGTCCCCACTGTGGGTACCAAGGCTGGCAGGGAGCAGGATGAGAGGAAAGGGGCTGCTTCCACCTGCTCAGGCAGAGGGATGAAACACAAGTGGTGTTAGCGTGAGCCCGCAGAGGCTCCAAGCAGGTCACTTGTTTCTGCTGTGGTTTTGCTCTTGACGTAAAGACCCAGCCTCCCCTCTCTGTGTGTTTCCTGAAGCTGGATTTCAGCCTGCACAGAAAGTTCCTGAGCTCAGAAAACAACCAGGGGTTCCCAAACCCACACACGGGCTCCTTTAACCACAGCGCATGGGCAGGGATGTGGGCGGCTTCCTCACCTCCCTCTTCCCTTACCCTCTCCTGGTGGGGTGGCAGCGAAAGTGCCAGGCAAAAGCCCCCATCTCAATTCACTTGGCACAAAAGCACGGGAGGGAAATGATGTGAATTGTCCTTGAAATCAGGCGAGCTATGCAAAGGTAATGGAACGGGTAAGAAACAGGATGTTCCACCCTCACCGCCTTCTCTTCCTCTTAATACCTCCAAAGCAGCAGCCAGCTGGAATTTTCTTTCCATGCGCTTTCCTGGCCACCTGAAGGGCTGATAAGCTGCAGCATTACTCCTTGTTTCCAGCCAGCCACACTTGTTTGTCTGCCTGTTGGGAATGTTTTCCCACCGAGGGAAGTGGGATATGGCCGAGCTGAGTGTTTGGGGCTGCAGGACCAGAGCATTTGTGTGCTTGTGTTGGGACACGTGGGAAGATGCTAGGGAAAGGGTTTGTCTTTGTTCCCCAGGGGTGGGATGTGGGGATTAGTGACACACTCTGGATCAGTGAGCAGTGATCCAGACAGGATTCACAGGGAAGCCCCTGAACATCAGGGACATGGAGATGTAGAGAAGGGAGGGAATGTGCTTGTCTGCAGGGAGGAGGCTCTGTTCAGTCCCCAGGCACACCCCATGCAGCAGCAGCACTGACCTTACTGCACCATCCCCAGCCTGTGGCCTTGCACAGCTCGTTCTTGAGATCTCAGCCTTCCCCAGCTGGGAAACGAGGCTCTTGCGTGGGGGTCCCCAAGGTCTAAATGGAGCTCCTGACCTCGGACACAGGGAGAGAATCCTTAAAGGGCTGGAAGTGGATGAGCTCTAAGGTCCCTGCAGACCCAAACCAGTCTAGGGTTTTATATGATTCTGTGGAATTGGAGGGAAGCTGCTGATGCTCAACACTTGTGAGTGTGAGGAAGGGGGGAGAGGGGCCGTGGGGTGGTTTTCCTTTGGGCAGGAGGAAGAGGAGAGGCTTTCATCAACGTGGTCCCCACAACAGCAGCGGGAACTGTCGTTTCCCCCGGTTGGTTTCTCTTTCCCTATGAGTGGAGCCTCGCTGCAGCTGCCCGTGCTCAACACCCACCTGATCACGCTCCTTTCTCAGGAGTTTCCCCTCTATTGGGGTCCTGTTGGTGCTGTGTGGGGTCACCCTGGACAGTTGGGTTGTGGAGAACACGCAGCTCTTCAGGGCCATGCAGACAACACAACAACAGCTTCCTTCCACGGAGCCCTTAGGAGTACCCCAGGGCTCTGAGGGTCGGTGGAAGCAGCTGATGTCTCTGGGTGCATGTGGAAGCAGCAGTGCTGGATGGCTTCACGTGAGCCCTCCAGTCCTTGGGAGATAAAGGCTCACGGATAACCAGTAAAGGCAGCTACCCGAAGCAGCTTTGGATTGACCTCCACTCCTCTTGTTTTCTCCCATCTGCAGGGAGATAAAGCAGGGGAGAGGTATTTAAAAGCAAACAGTGCTCCAACAAAATCCGATTGGAAAAGGATCGGCTTTGGCTCAGAGTCCGTGAGCTTTGGTGCTGTAATTAGCACAGGGCTGAGGCTGGAGAGCAGGGCAGGAGAGCACCCAGGCCTGGAGAAGGAGACCTTGGTTTGCTCTCCAGGTCTGTTGGCTGGTGATGGAGGGACTTGAACCCTGTGTTCAGCTCTGGGCCCCTCACTGCAAGAGAGACATTGAGGGGCTGGAGCGGGGCCAGAGAAGGGAATGGAGCTGGTGCAGGGCCTGGAGCACAGGGGTGATGGGGAAGGGCTGAGGGACCTGGGGGGTTCAGTGTGGAGAAGAGAAGGCTCAGGGGGGACCTGATGGCTGCCTCCAACTGCCTGACAGGAGGATGGAGCCAGGAGGGGCTGGGCTCTGCTCCCAAGGAACAAGGGATGGGACAAGAGGAACCGGCCTCAAGCTGCACCAGGGCAGGTTTAGATGGAGCTGAGGAACAATTCCTGCCCCAGAGGGTGCTCAGGCATTGGAACAGGCTGCCCAGGGCAGGGCTGCAGGCACCGTCCCTGCAAGTGTTCACCCTCAGTGCCATGGGTTAGGGGTGGCCTGGGCAGGGCTGGAGTAGGGGTTGGACCTGATGAGTTTAAAGCGCTTTTCCAACCTGGTTGATGCCACGACTTGGACCCAGCTGTGGTGATGCTCCTGGGGCTGCCTTGGCTCAGCTCTGCAGCCCCCCAGTTTACAGTGTGGCACCTCCTTTCCTCACCAGCTTTGTGAAGAGCTGCAGGAGAGCTGCATGGCCCAGGACAGCTCCACTCATGGCACCATCCATGAGCCACAAGCATGGGAAGGGGCCTGCGGGTGAGGAGAGGGCAGGAGGAGGGATGCAAGTCTGGAGAGGAGGAGCGGAAAATGCTGCGTGCTAATCGGGGCAGGATTAGCATGTCTTGATAAGCTAAACTGGGTCTGCAAGGCTCTGAATCCAGGGAAAGCCATAGCATATGGGTTTGCACTGCAGGGTTGCCTTGTATCTGCTTCCAAGCAGGGCTGCTCACTCACAGCCCCTGCTCATTCCAGTGGAGCTGCAGCCTGGACTCCTGCTGTGCTCTGGCCATCATCACCTTGGCTCTGCACTGCAACCCACAGCTTCCCTGGCACTGCCCAGGCTTTCTCAGCCTGGAGCCCACTGAGGAGTGGGTTTGGCTGTCCATGGTGCCCGGGATGCATGTGCAGGAGCAGGGTGCAGGGAGCATCCCGAGGGAACAAGCCCAGGGCTGGAGATGGTTGTGCCTGGAGGTCTCTGCCTCACCGGATCTCTTGCTCTTCTTTGTCTCCCCCCTCCCCAGCTGCAGATGGGACATTCTCTTTTAAATACAGTCCTGGAAAGCTGCGGGGAAACCAGTACAAGTCAATGATGACCAAAGAAGAGCTCGAGGAAGAGCAAAGGTACGTTGAGTTTCCTGTTTCTTCTCGCTCAAGGCACCCCCTTGAAGCAGGCTGGGTCTGGTCAGACCTCTCTCCCCTTGGCAGCCTTGGGCTCAAGGCCTCACTGGTCCAGACCTCTGCCACCCAGGAAGATGTGAGAGCAAATAAAGTCCTGCTGATTGAGGAGATGGGGGCACTGTGGCCCTATACCCCTTTGGAGCTGCTCAAGCTCCCTCTCTGCAAGCTTAGTCCAAGTGTTCCAGCTCATGCAAGAGGGTGTCGTTCCCCTGATCCCATCAGCACCGTGTTGGTTTACATCTGTTGACCTGATCTCTAATTACTTCCCTCCCTTTATCCTGTGGATGCCCTCCAGAGCGAGGACATGGGCATAGCTCAGAAATATGGGAGCAGAGAGTGTGGAGCTTTAGAGTTCACTGTGATGGGGCTGATATTGGAAGTGTCTGCATCCAGGGCTGGCTTCTCAGCTGGAAGTGCTGGGGATTTGCCAGGTACTGGGCCTGGTAGTGATGGAGACTTGCTCATCTCCTCCTTTTTGCTAAGGTTTCCTCCTGAGCCCTGCATGAAGAAAGCAAGAGCCTGTCCTGTTATCAAAACCAAGCTTTCTAGCTCAAGATTTCCCAACCTATTCAAGGGAAATCAGCACCAATCTTGCATCTCAAGCTCTAAACCCCTACCTGAAGCCAGTCTGTGCTGCTAGTGTGAAGTCTGCCCGTGTGCAGAGGGAATCCTTCAGCCCACGGGCATGCAGAGCCCACACTAAACCAGAGCTGTCAAACCCCATAGCCAAGGGCTTTGCCCTACAAGTAGGCTCCATGGCAGGCTGCTCCGTAGCAGATGTGTGCAGCCCATGCCCCGTACCCCTTCCTCTGCAGTGGTGCTCAACAAGCCTGGGAGATGATGTTCTCTCTGGGACTGTAGGACCCAATTCTCCCCCCGTGTTGTGCACCTCCTAGAATGATTTGGGGGAATTTGTCACCCCTTGCCTGTGATGCTGTGGTGTCAGTACCACTGCAGCTGGTGTGCTGAGCTTAAACACAACAGCCTGACATGGACCAAGTGGAAAACTGAAGCAGGGAAGGCAAGGATGGAGGGCACCTCGGCCCTAGGTCAGGTTTGAGGTGTCTTCCCTTTCTGCCCCCCCAGCTCTCCTTAAATCTTGGGGTTCACCTGCCCTGTAGCACTGCCAGGAGCAAAGATGTGCAAGGACCCTGTGCTCTGGGGACAGCCACAGAAAGGAGCTCCAGCTTCCTCTGGTGTGGGGTCAATTCTGCATTGGTGCCATCAGGAAGACTGGTGTTTGCTTTCTTCCTTTTGTTCTATCTTCATCATGTCTGAAGCCCTGAACCTGTAACACTCTAAGCAGGTCTGTTGGTGTTGCTGTATTTTTCACCTGGGGAGGGTGATGGTGGAATGAACTGAGTGAATGTGAGAGGAACACATGGAGCCCACTTGGAATTGCTTTTCAGGATCCTTCTAAGCACCACCACAAAGATCAACCTGCAGCAGCAGGCAAATTCAAACCCTTTGCACCGTGCCAACCACCTCAGCAACCACTGCTCGGGTTTTCAGGGCTGTAGGGCCTTGGGCTGGTTGCTCTGTGGCAGCAAATGCTCCTGCAGTCACCTGGGGACACTGAGGGGACATTTGCCTGCAGACAGCAGTGGGGTTTGTATTCAGGACCGTAGAACAGGCTCTTCCTGGGCATGTGGGGCCTTGCAGGCACTGCTGCTCATGTGTGTGTGGAGTGGTTCCAGGGCAGGACAGTGCACCTAGAACTGATGGACAGTGTGGTGTCCTCCAGAGGCTCTCAGCAGGACCTCACATAGGACCGTTGGCAGATAGGTTTTCCTACTGCTCCTTTCTTTTCTCCTCTTGCGTATTTGTGTTGTTCATTTCTTCAAGGCAGCTTTGTGATTTTATGTCTTGCTCTGTTGCTGGCTTATTTCCCCCCTTACATCTTCACTGCAGCATCAGCAGCTTTTCATTCCAGGCCTGGCAGGTGGTGTAAGGGGCAGGGCTGCTGCCAGGTAAGCTCCAGTCCTGCATCCTTCCCCATCCTCAGTGCCATCCCTCTCCGTGACTCCACATACCCCGACCATGCTGCTGCTGTGCTGTGACCCAGGTTTGCCACCTTTATGTTGCAGGATTGAGCTGACCTCTGATCTCACATCTCTGTAGCAAGTACCTTAGGTCCTCGGCCACAAACATTCTTGCAAATCTTTTTGGTAAGGACACGCTGCTGCTTAGAAGTAGTGGTACCACTGGTAACATCTGCTCATGTCTGGGGGGGTGCCTTCGGGTCTCATTTCCTGGGGAGGGTTTGTTTGTGAGCTGCAGTTGACTGCTTGTCCCACCTCCCTTCCATCCTCCTCCTCCTCCTTCCCTCATGTGAATGAGTCCTCTCCCCTCTGCCTCCACCTTGCTTTCCATGGGGGAATTGGGAATTCTCACATTCCAATGCTCACCTCTTCCAACTTGGATGCCTGAAGCTGGACATCCCACGACCACTTCTGTTTACTGGTTTGGAATATTAGGGCTGCTGAGGGAGTGGGTAGTTATTCCTAAGGTGAATTGCCAAAGATGCAACAGGCTTAGACTTTGCTTTTAGCCTTGTCACAGTCTTCCCATGGACCAACAGGTTCCCGTGTGAAGCAGCTTGTAAGGAACACCCCAGAAACACAAGTGGGTCCCCCAGAGCTCCTTGAAGCTACTTGTGGTGTTGGTCAGGTTGGATGGGGCTTGGAGCAAGCTGCTCTAGTGGAAGGTGTCCCTGCCCATGGCAGGGGTTGGAACTGGATGAGCTTTAAGGTCCCTTCCAACACAAACCAGGCTGGGATTCTATGGTCAGTAGTTAAAAAGTCTTAACTTAGGGACCCCTAATTTTGGAGGTGCCACTGACAGAATTCCTTGCCTGTTGCAGGAAGATCAATGAGACTTCTCTAAGATTTCAGACAGGAGAGGACAGGCATGCAGTAGATCGGGTCATTTAGCCAAAAATCCACTTCTGCTGCAACACGCATCACCCCAGAAGCTGTGGTCGTCCTGCCTAGCATTCACTTGAGCCTTGTGGCTTCAAAGTGGTGCTAAATCTGGACTAAAAGGGGAAGGAATGTGACCTTTACTGAGTGATACAACTTCCTGCTTCTGGTTGCTTCAGTCTTAAAACCCAGGAGTGCTGGGCAGTATATCTGGTTGGCAAATACATGTGCTCAGGTGGTGGCTCTGCTCGACGTGGGTCACCAGGACTTCTAGAACAGAAGCACATAGATTTGCTCCCCTGGGGCAGGAAGGGGAAGAGTGCAGGGGAAGGAGGCAGTGCTTAGTCAAGCACAGTGTATTTCCCAAATCCTTCCCTTCTGCACCTGAAGCTTTTGGCCACCTATTGCCAGCTGTAGCTGCAATGGTGCAGCTTGTCCCCGCTCGGACAGGGCTGAGTTGTGCAGGCATGAGCCTGTGAGGTGCTGCTGACCTGGCTGGGCACCTCCTGCAGGGGAGGAAGAGAAGGGCTCTCCAGTGGCCTGGCTCACATGGATGTATGGAAGTGGTCTCTGGCAGCTGCTCTTCAATCCTCCCCTGAGGATGAAAGCTCCGTGGGGTTTGTGCAGTCAGAAAGGAGTGTGATCAGATGGGTGTCGAGCATGGGCAGCTGCAGCGAGGCTCTGCTCATAGGGAAAGAGAAAACAACCGGGAGAAACGATGCCCTTGGGTTTCTGCTTCCAGTTCTTCCTCCCCATGAGGCAGAGCAGGTTCCAGCCAAGTCTTGCTTGGTGCCAGTGATGCCGAGAGCTTGGGCTGCCTGTGCTCTGGCCCTGCTGCTCTTCACTAGGTGTGTTGGCTGGAGAAGGGAGAGCAGATCCCATGTGATGCTCTGTGGAAAGGTCTCTCCTCTCTGTCCTCTCTCTTGGTTCTGGGATTTAAGAAGAGGTTAAGGGTGGAGAGGCAGAACCTGCCCCTGGGGCCTCTGGGTCTGATTGAATGGCACCAAACTGCTCATGAATGGAGCAGGCGATCCCCCAGACCACAGCCCAGTCCTGTTGGAATAAGGAGAAGGTAGGGATGGATGGATGGATACATGGATGATTAGATGGATGATTGGATGGATGATGATTAAATGGATGATTAGATGGAAGATTAGATGCATGATTAGATGGATGGATGGATGGACGGACAAGTGGGATGGGTGGCTGGCTGGCTGGCTAGCTGGATGATGGATGGATGGATGGATGGATGGATGGATGGATGGATGGGCGTCTGCCCAGTTTCCCTGGCTAATGGGCTCTCAGGTGAGCCATTGAGCCATTCTAGGGGCAAATTCTCCTCCTGGCTCTCAGTCCTCTCATCTCCTGGCCAGCCATGGGTTGAGAAGACATTGCTTGAATCCAGACTAGTTTTAAGCCCAGGGCTCAACTGTAAGCTGGAGTTCATGCAGAGGGAATTGGATGGCTGTAAATCTCATGCTCGGTCCTTTTCTTGGTGGTAATTTAAGAACAGAAACCTCTCTCCTCCCCAGCTGGGCTCAAAGCACTTCTTGGTTACAAGGCACTGAACGAAAATGGGCTTGGACCCTGCAGTTTCAGCAAGGAAGGGTGCCCTGGATGGACCCTGGCTCTAGGGAACGGCAGAGAGGAAAGATTAACGTGGGGATGCAGCTGTGGCTTGAGGGACAACGGTGCTGCAGTTTGCTTTTGAATGAGACAATGCTTGTGGTGACAGCTTTGGAGCACACAAGGGCAGGAAGCACCTGCAGGGCTTTAGTGACTGTGGTGACAGACCTTGACCTGTTCCAAACATCACTACTGGCCCTCCAGTACTAAGTGGATGGAGTGGGCTGGGGGAGGTTGCAATTCAAGAGAGCTCTCCATTGGCATCTGTCCCTGTCCACCCCCTCCATTGCCATCATAGCCCTTGCTTGCTTGCTTGCTCCCTCCTCTGTATAGCATGGGTTGTGGGCCCCTTTCTCCTCCCTTCTCTTGTGCTAACCTTCAGCCCCAGCCCAGCAGCTTTGCTGTCCTCTCCTGTCCTGCCCAGCATGGTGCTTCTTTTGGATGGGGGAAGCTGGTAAGTTCGGGCCTTCTTTGGGGTTTTATTATTCATTTGCTTTTCATCTCCTGCAGCACGATAGTCGCCCTGGGCTGAGGGAGCAGCAGCACCTTCCCACCTGCCTCTTGTGGGAAAGGGGCACTGGGTGCTTGGGGGTCCCTGCTGAGCTCCCCCTGCTCCGATGCTTCCTCCGTACGTGCCAGGCGCTGCTTGTATGAGGAGGGAGTCTCCTGGTGGGCCAGTGCTGTTCCCTGCCTTCACCATATCCCCAAACTGACCTACAAGAACTTGAGCTCTGGCCCTATTTACAGAGCATCTCATTGAGTCATGAGTGCCCAGCTGAGCAACTCAGGATGCCTCCATCGGAAACCCAGGAAGGGGAGGCCAGGAAGCCCCTTCCCCATCTCCTCCTCTCCTGTCCCAGAGAGGAAACTTCTGCAAGCTCCCCCATAGCCTCTGTGGGGTGTGAGTCTCTGCCCCTACCCTGATATGACATTTCAGAGCACACAGCAACTCTGCTTGAGCTCTTGGGTGGTTTCTTTTGGCTCAGGTCCTAAATTGTCCTCACTTGCGGCTGCTTCTCCATGTGTCCCTCACCCAGCGCTCACAACTTGTCTTCATCTGCTTCTGCTTGCTCCTGTGCAGCATGGGCAGCTTGTGCTCTATCTGCTAGGCTGGCTGCGAGCCTGGCTCTGCCCACCCTGTGGCCGGGCAGCACCGAGGGGTGTGGGGAATCGGAGCATCCCAGCAGGCTTGGTGCAGGGTGGTAGACAGCAACCTGGAGCACCAGCACTGAGAGGTGGAGGAGAGCTCAGGCTGACCCATCCATGGCTTTCCCCAGTGCTGTGGCATTGGCTGGGCAGGGCAGGCGTGTTACAAGGGGATGGGCACACAACTGAAGGAGGTGTTCGTGGCTTCTTGGCTGAGCTGGCCAAGGAGCTTGAGCCACCCTCCTGGCTGTGCTGATGCTGCTGTGGCTGGGAAAGGTGGGAAGCTTCTACACTGAAGCAATGGTGGTTCCCAGGAAGAATCCCCTGCCATCCCTGACCCCACTGAATCCTCACCAGCCCCTATCCTAAAGGCAATGGGAGCTGTGCTCCAGCAGCTTCAACTGCTTTCCTGGTGTTCCCGAGGAGCAGGAGGTATCTCCCAAGGTCCAGTGCTCCTTCCAGCTTCCCTGTATCACTGCAGGAATTTCACATTTGTGATGACAGAAGCTCCCATTGGTGCTTCTCACTCTCCTGCTCTTTCCTAAGCACTGTCTCTCCCTGTTCTGCATTTCAGTCCTCTCCCTTGGTGTTTTACCTGTTGGCTGAAGCAAATAGCACCACACTTTAGGGGCTACCAGGAAAACTTAGATTAAGTACGTCATTCCTCATACTGCTCCTGCAATACCCCCGTCCTGGACAAGACTAGGCTATGGTCACTACCAGAAATGAGAGGGAAGCTGTCCCCAAGATAAAGAAATGGGAAGCAGTGGTGATAGGACCATCCCCAGCAGTGAGATGGGAGGGACCTGCCTGGGGAGAGCTTGACCACCCATTGCCAAGTCTGCCCAGGGCCTTTCTTCACTGCTCTTGATCATCAGGGGTTGATCCTAACCTGCCTGGAGTGAGAAGAGTCTGGAGCCAGGTTTCTCTCTGCCCTTTGCACCAGGTTCAAGCCAGAGGACTGATGGGCCCCACAAGCTGAGCACCTTCTTCCTGTGCCAGGGGAAGGAGCTGGGAATGCTCCACACTTCTGAACATCAGCTTTCAGTGTGACACTGTTCCTGAGAAGGGCACAAGCGGTTACCAGAGGCAGTAATCTTATAGCAGGATGCTCTGGAATCTCCTTGGTGTGGGTCAGGACTTCTTTGGAAAGCTATAGGCTATGGGTGGGCTACGGAATTTCCTGGCCTGCTGTGGAATTTGCACGCATGAGGGATAAAAACACATTGGAATGCCAGCAGCCCACCCCATTTGTCATTGCTGGGATGCTCTCAAAGGCAAGAAGTCTTGTGCCAATGCCATGGCTGAGTTGGAGTAAGGGGAGCCAAAAGGACACCCAGTTCCCATGCTTCAAGAGAAGCATAGACCATCAGTACCATCAGTACTGAGTCTCCCTCATAATCCAGGACCTGCTCTTGTCTGAGCTCCTTGTTCTCCAGCTCTTCCTTGCTCAGAGCCATGTGAGGCAGACAAATCATACAATTCACTGGCCTGGCCCCCACTATGGGCCAGAAAAGAGATACTTGGATATCTGTATCTGAAGGAAGGATATGGGCTTCCAGCAAAAGAAGCCCCTGCCCTGGTTTGATTGCTGTGCTGCTGGGGAAGATCAGGCTGATTCCATCGCCCAAGGCAAATGGAAGGGAGGGAGGGGCCGAGGATAAGCTCAAAGCTCTCAGCCTCCATCCCAAAGCTAATTAAGTCTTTGAGGCTCTGTGGCAGCAATGCCAGAGCTCCTCAGTCTGGGGGTTATATCCCCCGATGTCCCCAGTGATGGACTGCGTCATGCTCTTGAGTCTAATCCCCTCCCAGCTTGCTCCAGGAGCAGAAAGGGGTATCCCTGTTGTGCAGATGGGAAGTTGATGGCTCTGACAGGCATATTCCATTAAGACCCTGCTTGGTTTGCAACGCAATCCTCTCACCCCAGCTGTGAGCCTGGCCCTGTCCTGGAGGTGAGTATCCTGTGAGAGGCTATTCTGACATCCTGCATCCCTCTCCAACTGCAGCATGCTGGATGGGATCCCTCCTTCTGGGCCCCTGTGGCAACGAGCTTATGTCTTCACGCATGAAATCTGATTACACTTGCGTGCCTTGAGCGGGATGAGCTGATCCTCAGCACTGTGAACCCCACAGAGCGATTATCCACTCTGGAGGACTTCCTTTCTTTGTCCTCATGTGCCAGGCACTGAGTCTCTGCAGCATGCCTTGAGTAACCCCGCTCCCATGTGATGCTTCACCCTGCATCTCCCAACCAGGGTCCTGCACTTGGATGCTGCTGGAGAAGGCAACCTGTTGCAGAAGAGGAAGAAATGAGGCTGGAACTTGCCTTCATGCTGTGGCTGGCAGGAGTGGGGGACTTTCACATGGAGTTCAGGTGTTATGGACAGTGAATTCAGGAGGAATTAGGCTGGGGTGCATCTGGGTGTATTTGTAAGTGCCCAGGTAATGTGTGTTGTAGCTTCCCTCTATCTCAGTGTAGTGTCCACAGTATGTCCTGGTGGATGACAAGGCCATGAGAGATGCTGGTAAGGGCACAGTGTCTGAAAGCTTCAAGCTGAGAATGATGGACCCCATTCTGTAGCCCTGGCTCTACTGACAACAAGCTGCAAGACCTCAGGGAGTGCCTGGGGTGTCCTCATGCACAAAACACATCTGATCAGCATCCTTCCTTTGGACACTGGAGACCTTCCCATCAACAGGAAGCCTTGTGACCTGCAGAGGGCCTAGGGTTTTTGCCTGCTTCCCTTGAAGAGGCACATCTGTAGGAAGGTTGAAAAGGGTCAGCCTGCTCAGGTACACTGCCCTGTGAAACTGGGACTCATTCCCAGCTCATCTGGCTGCAGGTGGGAAGAGGAATCTGGGCTAGACATGGGTGCTGGCAGCCCAGTGAGCCTCTGCACAGGCCAGTGAGGAGTTAATGATGACTTCCCGTTAGTTGGGCTTCTCCAGCTCTCATGAGTAGGTCAGAAGGGCTGTAGCTTCTGTGGTGCCAGAGGAGAGGATTGACACCTCTGAATGGGTTGTGACTATCCTGCTGCAGTTGATAAAGCAAAGTGCCTCCTTCTTAGAGGTGTGAGGTTTGCAACCGGAGCTTTGTTCGGCCCTGAGGTGGGAAGTTGCTTTGTCTTCTTCCCAACACACACACTGAGGTTTTCCCCCTGCTTGTTTATGTGAATAATAATGACCCAACCTGAGGGGTGAAATGACTGAAATGATTTCTCTCCCTTTCTCTTTGCAGAACTGAAGACTATATGAAGTTGTCCCTAGCCTCCTCCTAAAGGCATCCCTTGGCATCTTTAAAGGCTTGAAATACCAAAACCAACCAAACACACCCATAAGAGAAATCCATAAACCCTCAAAACTTGGGATCCCCTCTTGGTCCGAAGTTGAGTTCTTCAAAAACTTCTGTGCTGTCAAGCTTGAGGAGATCCTGTTGTGTGGCTCCAGGGACTGGGGCTGGGCCCAAGCAGTGACTTGAGTTGTGTTTAGGGGACAGGGATGAAGCTTCTTCCCTGTCCCCAAAACAGAACCCATATTGGACACTAAATATGCAGCGAGTCTATTAGTTGTGTTCATTACTACTTATTAGGCCTGCTATGAAATCTCTGCTGTTCTTTTCTTAGGGGGGTGAACCATAGCTCTTCTCCCAGACCAAGCCTGGACCTTATTTCAGATGATGAAGTTGTTTCTTCCTGGGGCCAAACTCCTCTTTCTTGCTGGGGAGGTGGGAACTGCCTGTGATTTGTTGTACAGTGCTGCTTTATTCCAAGGGCTGGAGGGACAAGTGGGGTCCAAGCAAGGGATGGCAGATGGTAGCTGGACTGACTCAAATCTTGCTTCTGGAGTTATTTTAGCTGAGAGCTGATTCTGTAGGCAGACAGAAGACTCAAGAAGTGACAAAGATTGATAGTTTAGCTGTTCTGCTTGTGGTGCAGGTTTAGGAGACCACACTTAGGCTGCTGCTAACATCTGGATTCACACTTTTCCTTCCTTCATTTCCCAAGAGGAGAGACCTGAGGGGGTAGCTACAGAAACAGGAGTTCCCTTGGCTCCAGATGAGATAGTGGGGGTCCTGGAAGAGACACCTTCCCCATTCCCTTGCCTGCTTGCTGCTCCTGTGCCCTCTTCTCTTGCTAGCTTTGTGGCTTGCCCACTGGAGCCAGAGCTCAGCATTGCTCCTCTGCTCTGCCACACGTAGAAGATGAATTTGGCCGGGCATGTGTAACAGCTTCAGGCATTGCAGGTTCCAAATCAAACCCAGCTGGTTTGTGAGGGTGAGACGAGGGTCTGAGTCCTCTCTAGTGATGCTGTAAAACACCAGGCTGGGGGGGAGCATGTGTCCTTCAACGTTTCTCTTTCACTGCCAGACAGCTGCCTCTTGGCTAACGCTGCAAACATATCACAAACCCAAGAAGCTGCTTTTGTGTTTTCCTTTTCAATTCCTATGCAGACAATACTTGAAACCTTGTACACAGTTGTCCTTTCCAGCGCCTGGGGTTGGCACACTCTTCATAAAAGGGCTCATTTAAAGAACAGCAGGAGGCTTCAGCTTTAGAAGAGACTGCTCCTTCCCAGCCAACAACTGCAAGCGTGTCCAGGGCTTTGCATATGAATTTAGGCACATCTGGACCCCTCTGCTTCACCACCCTGCTGGTCCAGCCGCTGTCTCCCCTTGGTGCTGGCTGACTCTGTGTCCTGAGCACCCAACTATGCAAAGAATGCCTTATATACATTGTGTTGAAGTTACGTGGCAATATGTACATCGAGCAAAGTCTATAGTTGAGTCCAGAGTTTTGCTAGTGGCAGCGAGCCAGACTGTTTCCTCAACTCCAAAGGCCGTCTGGGTGTTTTTTACTTGTGTTCATTTTGTTTGTTTCGTATCTGATGGTGGCTCTTACACAAAGGACTGTCATTCTAGTGGCTTGAATCTGTAAAAAATTGCCTTTGTTTGGTCCAATAAACCTTTGAATAGTTTCTTTGCTCTGTGCTTGTTCTCCCTGCCTCCAGCAGCTTATAACGTCTTTCTCAAGAGAGCTGTATTCAAAATGTGACTTTTAGGGGAGAGGTACATTCTGCCCTCCTGTGCCTTTTACCCCATAAATGATTCCATTGGCTTCCTCAACAGTAGACTCAGCCCAGTGCCAAAAGTCAGGGATCTTCCCTTATTTCTGCTGCATTCCTGGGCATGTTTGGCCGCAGAGGAATGAGCAACATTCCCAATGCAGAGCCCTGCCCTGGATTTCAGCTGCCATCATCACAAGTGCCTGAAACAGAGATCTCCTGTCACATACCTATGGATCCCTGCCCCAAACCTCCAGCTAATGGTAAAAGTCTTGGACTGAAATGCTGAAGAAGAGCCTAAGGCAGTTCAGTGTCCAAATTCAAGAGCCTAGGAAGGAGAATCAGGCTGCTTTGAAAGCCTTAACTAATCTACTTCGTCAGCAATAAGTGAAATCCCGTTTGACCAAATAGTTTTGAGGACAGGACTTACGGGAAGAGAGAATGATTTCACTTGTGAATGGGGTAGGTTTGATCTCACATCATCAAACAAACCCCCAGCCTGGAGCACTGCTTGGTTTCAAAGTTGCCTTTGAGAGGAGAAGCTCCTTCTTGCAATCAGTTTTATGGGTTCGATGCCTTAATCTTCCTTCCCAGGCTTGTTTCTCTCTTTATCTTTGTTTTGCTCTCCCTTTGTTGTAGGTTATGTAGCACAAAGGAGTAACAGCTCTTCTTTATTTCTGTTTTTCAAATGCACAGGCATATTTAAAGTTATGGGGAGAGCCAAAATGTATTGAATAAACAGAGTGAATATTGTCCCTCATCTAGATTCTGGAGGTTTGGAGGTGAGGAAACAGGCCCTTGGGAAGGTTGTAATGTCTGTGATGCAACAAGCAAGGGATGCAGACCTGAGTGGAGCACTCCCAGCTGGCAATGCATTTCAGCCACAGGAGGCAAACTGTGTATTGGATTTCTCCACCCCAGACTGGAAACGTGCCCTCTGGTGCCTCTACAATAAAATATTGATCGCTAACAACTCTGCTTCCCTCCCTCTCGTCTGGAAAGGGCAGCTGGAAGCTATCCATGCCAGCACAAAACATTACAGAAAAGACAGACAAATCCAGGCTCTTGCCAGCCTGTGACCAGAGCTTTCATAACCAGAGGCTCCCACAGCATTAGCAGGGTATGTCTGGCCTTAGGACAATTGCATTCTAATTGCAATAGAAAAGAACTGGCAAATGAGCTTTCTTTTGCCAGAATCTGCTCTTTCCCTGCTGTGATGGTGCTGGGGGACAGCCTGCTGTTCCTGCTGCTGCTGGGGCTTAGCTCAGGAGAGGGGAAAATGCAGAGCCCCCCTCAGCAGGAGCTCAGTGCCCAAAGGCACCTCTGCCCCTGACTGTCTCCCTCCATTGATCTTGTTCGTGGTGTGGTTGCTTCTGATGTGTTGACACTGCTCTCTCTTCTTCTGAGCAAAGACTGCACCCTGGGTTTGCCTGCCAATAGGTATTTCTACCCTTCCTGTTACTAGAACTGCTTGTCCATATGGGAATTGCAGGAAGACTCCCCCAGGTTAACTAATGGTGTGCATTTAAATGGGTTAATTACAGTGTATTAAAATCCTATGCCAAAAGCTGGCTGTGATGGGGAATGAGGACTCTTGGAAGGGTGACCATGTGGAAGTAAAAGCCAGAGTCTCTTTTTCTAGCCCACGGGATGTGTAAAAGTGTTAAACAAGCAGGAGGAGCTGGTATTGCAGCAGATTTGTGCTCTGAGCTGCTGAGCTATCCCTGAATTCTGGCCCCACAGTCACGTAGAGGCAAAATGAGCCTTGAAGTAACAGAAACTGTTTTCCCCTTGTTAAAGCCATAAAGCACCACAGCCTCATTAGTTCTTTTAATCTCACACAGGAGAGTCAGATAGGAGATGTGCTAAGCGATACTGCAGTCTCCTCCCTGGCAGTAAGAACAGCCAGCCCGGACTGGAGCCAGGGTGTGCATTCATCTTGCCCTAAAAAAGGATTTTGTAGCTCATTTCATTAGTTCATGAGCTACTTGCAAACAAATGACACTCCTGTGCTGCCCACCCTTCTGTACCCCTGACTCACGGTCAGTAGATGTGTGATCAATGCATCTATAAAGCTTCCTCTAATAAAGCCCTGTGGCAGACACCAATCTTCATGCTGCAGCACACGCAGCAATGCTTAACTGCTTCAGGTTAGGGAAAAGTCAGCATATCCTCTGTTATGGGGAGAAGGGTGGTGGTCATCTCCTGTGGGACTTGCTAGGGATGGAAATCTGAGCTGGGTGCTCCACTGCCCTGCCTCTGCCCATGCAGGGATGTCCTCATTGTTGGTATGGCTACGAATCCCTCTCACCATCTGACATTGGCAAATGAAGCCAATCAAAGCCAATTTATCTCTGTGATCATATCCTCCAGTGGCTGATTAAAGCCATGGACACACTGGGACTAATCTGGTTTCTAGTTTTAAGGCAGGGTATGCGTTTCAAGTGTAACAGCTGTTCCTGAATTACTCTGTGTCTAGGTACTGTCATGAGAGGACATTGTGCTAGTGAAGCTCCATCCAGTTTCAATATGGAGTCTGCTAAATTGAGACGTGTTGGTCTTAGGAAATTCCATGTGTCAAGTTATCTTGAAACTCTGAGCACAGATAAACCCTAAGGAACTCCAAAGCTAGTGTTAGAGCACTCTGGTTTACCTCCGTATTTAGAGAACTGCAGAGAGACATGCAGGATGATTAGATAAATGGGAAGGGGGAGGAAGGAGAACCAGAGGCTGTCTCTTTCTTATCTCACATGGGCAGATTTCCTGCAGCCACTAAGGCTTGTAAAATGACCTGTGTTTGGCTTTGTGTTTCATTTGACCAGGGTGTTCTTGCTCAAAGTGCCTTCTTCTGGGGCCTGGCTATTCCTACTTCTCCTTTTCTTCTTGACAGGGTGCAGAGAGAGCAGCTGGCTGCCATCTTCAGGCTCATGAAGGAAAAAAGTGACACGTTTGGAGAGATGTCTGAAGGAGACATGAAGGAGCAGCTTAGACTCTATGATATATAACCTTGCAGCTAGAAAGTCATCATGTCCCTTATTATGCAGGACACTGGAGGCTGTAGTTCTAGAAACATGTTTCAGTAGTTATTTTGCAGTTCCAGTTTGTTTTGCAAACCCATATAGGCCCGTGAGATGTATTGCAAAAGACTTGTAATTTCTCACCCTTTATATTGTTTCTCCTTGAAGAGCTATCATATTTTCATCTCATATAGAGATTGGTACCTCCTTCTAGCTGTGTCATACATCTCAGTCCCACAGAGCAGTTAAACCCACAACATCTTCTGGCCATGCTGTATAAACATGACCTTTCCAACCTAGTTTTTATCAGTTTGATACCTAAAGAAAGCCAAAGATAATAGACATAAAATGGATGAATATAATAGAATCGTAGCATAACTCAGGCTGGAAGGGACCTGAGGAGGTCTGTAGTCAAACCTCAAAGCAACATCTGCTGTAAGACCAAGCCAGGTTACTCAGGGCTTTATCCTGTTGCATCTTGAAAACCTCCAAAGATGGAGACTGCACAGCCTCTTGGCAGAGTCTTCCAATCCTACATTTAGAAAGCAAATAGCCAAAGGCACAGCAATCCTGCTTGTGTTAGAGGTGAGTTGCTGTTCTCGTCTCCTTGGAAGGAGCACTTCATCCTCCTTCACCCTGCTTTTTGGAAACAAGCACACGTTGATTCCAGCTGACCTCATTGAGCTTGCCTTGGGAAGCCACAGCTAACTTCAACCTGGAAACACAAACGTCTCTTTGCCTCTCAACACTGGTAAGGGTAGTACAGAAAGGTGGCTTCTTTACAAGGATGATTGTGTCCAACTCAGATCCTGTCCTCCCAACAGAAAAACGATGTGGGAAGCTAAGGGAATCTCTGTGAACTGAGGAAGTATTTTGAAGCAGCTGCTGGTGGTTTGGGTAAAGTAAATCAATGAGCATTCTGAATTTTAACTGAATGTCTTCTGGTGGACTTGGCTCTCCTACCAAATCCTGTTAAACACTGCATTATCAGGAAGGATTTTCTCAGTTTTAATAACTACTGACAGAGGGAGGCAATGGCTTCTGAGCCAGTTTTAGGGAATGATCTCTTTCAAGATTAGTTTTGCTTTGTTTTGTGTAATCCTTTAGAGTCTGGGAAACCTATTAGCTCATTATCTGGTCGCTGTTTCCCACTACAGTATAACACCATAGTATTTGACTTCAAAGAATCACTTTATCTTCCAATTGTTCTTGCTTAGGTGAAGGCACATTTATTACAAGATCAACCTGGTTTTGCTACCAGTTATGACTTAAATCTAAACATAATATCAGAAAATTACCTCTTCTTGTCCAACATGAAGGAATTAAGCAGGAAAGGAGTCTCACACCATGCTGGCGTGCAGTGTCCCTGGGACATAACCTCTTTTGTCAAGCTGTGCAAAGGGAGGAATGTAGAGAATTTGCATATGGGACCTCTCCCTAGTTCAAAACTGAAAGCAGGATCTTTCCCAAAGCTGCTCTTGAAAGCAAGCAAAGGAGCATTACGGTTGAGTTGACTTATAGTCTTCGTCTTGTAGCCTTTATGGTTTATTTCAAGCATACTTTTAGAGTTCTTCTTTTACATCTGGGCCTTCTCTGAACAGGAACGTTTCTGGAAAATAAAAAGACCCCTCAAACTCCTCAGCATCACATTATATATAAAGCAGAGTGGTTGGCATTAAACCTGTCCAACCCCGAGCAGTGCCACCAAAATAAGATGCTGTCGATGACGGGACAAAGGTAGAAGATCTGTCATTTACTAGTGAAGCACGGAACCAGCTCTGCAATACAACTCAGAGTTATAAAGCAGGGATGTTTATTAAGGCGCCGGGTGCAAGGGGGATCGCTCCTCCTAACTTGCACGCCGAGGGGTTTATTACACACAAACGTACATATACATTAGGCTCCCGAGAGAGCGGAGGGGATATTACAGTTAGGTTAGGTACTCGTTATCATCGGTCTCCTCCCTTTTGTCGCTTGCGCACTGCCCTCCGGTGGTCGTGGGCAGGGGTCTGCAAGATGCAGTAAGCACTCTTCCTCCGGGTGCGCTTTTCACCTTTGGCACAGTTGGCTGCCCCAGTAATCGCAAAACTCGCTGAGACCAACCGCATCTGCAAGTTTGTGACAGCCGGCAAAGAGTTAGAACAGTGCGACCTTGGTACAAAATCTATTGCAAGCAGAACAGGACGGGCAGACAAGGAATATCCGAAGCTAGCCGGTGTTCGGGAGCCATTGTCTCCAAACTAACTGATCGTTACGATGGTCACTCATTAGAAGGATGGAAAGAAATAATTCACTCTTGTTAGTAAGACTACTAAATTGTTACCACATCACAGACTTACAACACAAACATTGTTTTCTTAGACCTAAGTTAAGTTAAAAGTATCTTAAGCCTATGTTTTCCAGGCACTTGCTTTCCTTACATCACTAGGTCCGGTCAAAGAAATGAAACCCCTTCCCAAGACACGGGACAAAGGGATGTCTGGATGTAAACCCCGGCGTTTTAAAGGTGCGTTTCCTCTGCGTGCAGCCGCAGGTCGGTGCTGAAGAGGAGCCCGCGGGGTGCCGGTGCGGAGCTGCTGCTGGGCCGGGATACATCAGTTCAGTTTCCTTTTCCCTCGGGGCTCATAAATATTTATACGGGAAATTCCACCCCTTGCTCCAGCAGGATCTCCCCTCCGGGTGTTGTGCTTTAATTAACGCTGGCCTCCCGCGGGGTGCAGAAGCGAATGTACTAACACACCCCCAGAGCGGGAGGGGGGGAACACACTGTGAGGGCCATGGGCGAGACCTTTCCCTCCTTGGACAACATTTGGGGCCACAAACACGGGGGGGGAGGATCCCGAATCATCCTCCCATGGCTTCCCATAGCGATTCGCACCTCCTGTGTGCTGCGGCGGGGCCCTGCGGCTGCGAGGCCACGGCAGCGCCTGGGCCAGGCCCTGCGATGGAGCCGCTGCCATGGCAACCGGCGCTGGCCGCGATTGGACACTCGCGTCCACGTTAGGCACCCGTAAACAACGCGGAACAGGGTGGTTTGTTCCCATTCGGCCGCCGTAGCCCGCGGAGGGGGGGCTGGTGGATGGGGGGGGCTTCAGCGCAGCCGGGTGGGCCCTGCGCATGCGCACTGTGTGCGGCCTGAGCTGCGTGAGGCGGGGCCTCACCTCGCATAAGGTGGCGGCGGCAGCCGTGGGTTGAACCGCCTGAGCTGTGGTAGTTTTTAGCTTCCCTCACAGCTACTGAAGTGAGGACATTGGTTTCAGTGGGTTCGGAGTGAGTGCAGTGAGATGAGGTGACCGTGGGTTCTTTAGTAAAGCCGTGCTCGGGGGTGGGCACCCCGGGAGATGGGTCTTCTGCCCCTCCAAAAGTGCCCAAAGCCACATGGAGTGTGTGCCGCTGCCCTCAGTGCCGTGCTTGGCACGAACGGGTCACCCTCCGTCTTTGTCAAGGTATTTTGCAGTCACGTTATCTCTGGTGCTCTTATTTACGTGTTCTGACACCCCACAAGCGTGCTTCAGTGTGACTATAGTCACACAATCACTCTTGAGCCTGCAGGTGAGCAACAGACGCTTTTGTCTTCATCTGGTCTTGGGCTCTTGAGAGTAAGAGCATTTTGTTCTGCATCCTCTCTGTTCCTGGATGTGTTTCTCTTTTCTCATTTGAGCTCGGGCTGTCGCTGAGCACCAGAGATCCAAGTCTAAGGAAAACCTGGAATAGTTAACTTGAGCTTTAGTAGTGGAGGGGGTGATGGCTGCGGAAGGAAAGTGACCACTGCCCCTTGAAGGAAATGGGAATAAGTGGAGATGGGAAAGAGCGTGGCCCCATACCTTTCACAAACTCGCTGCTTTTTGCATCTACAAGGTTATTTTCCATCTTGTGTTGCCTTCTGTGCTGCTTGGGGGAGCTATGGGGTTGTTTGGTTTGGTTTTTTTTCCAAACTATGTCAAATATTTTGGATAAATTCCTCGGGGACATTTCTGAGAATGAATCAAAGACAAAACTCCTTAATAATACCCACCAGAAGAGAACACATAGGAGTTTCTAGGCCAGCTTTGGGGCTATCATAACACTAAACCCCCTGCTCCTTCCTGTCCCTCCCTCATGTCTTTAAATCACTGTATCCAGGCTACATGCATTTGATAGGGAATTAAATCCCCAGTCTTTCAGTTTATAATAGATTTGGTTTATTCCCATGAGAGGGGGGCAAGCCAAGTTCAAACCCCATGTTGTAGATAGCAGTCTGGTTTAGATGATAGCTTCCTGTGGGGAGTGCAGTAACTGGTTCTGAAAGTAGTGATAAGCAGATGCTGTAGGGAATTTATGTAGTGAATGTGTGGCAAAAGCATCTCCTGCTTTAAGAAGGCATCACCTTGATTACCATGCACACTTCTGATGGTGAATCACCTTTTGATACACATAAGGACTGTATAAAGGCCACAGAGAGAAATCTTCCTAAAGCCCTTTTCTAACCTGCACTTCTCTGGCAGTTGTGACCAACATAAGAGATTCAGAGCAGCCCTGCGGAGAAGGACTTGGGGGTGTTGGTCGATGAGAAACTGAACATGAGCCAGCTTCAGTGTGCATTTGCAGGCCAGAAAACAACCGTATCCTGGGCTGTATCAAAAGGAGCATGACCAGCAGGGCGAAGGAGGTGATCCTGCCCCTTTATTCTGCTCTCGTGAGACCTCACTTGGAGTATTGTGTGCAGTTCTGGTGTCCTCAACATAAAAAGGACATGGAACTGTTGGAACAAGTCCAGAGGAGGCCACAAGGATGGTCAGGGGCTGGAGCACCTCCTGTATGGAGACAGGCTGAGATAGTTGGGGCTGTTCAGCCTGGAGAAGAGAAGCTGCGTGGAGACCTCAGAGCAGCTTCCTCTGAAGGGAGCTACAAGGATGCTGGGGAGGGACTCTTCATTAGGGATTGGAGTGACAGGACAAGGGGTAATGGGTTAAAACTTAAAACACGGGAAGTTTAGATTGGGTATAAGGAAGGAGCTCTTTACTGTGAGGGTGGTGAGGCACTGGAATGGGTTGTCTAGGGAAGCTGTGAATGCTCCATCCCTGGTGGTGTTCAGGGCCAGGTTGGACAGAGCCCTGGGTGATATGGTTTAGTGTGAGGTGTCCCTGCCCGTGGCAGGGGGGTTGGAACTTGATTTTAAGGTCTTTTCCAACCCTAACTATTCTATGATTCTATAAGCTCAGTGCTGGAGGAAGCTGGGCAGTGGTGTCTGTCACCTCCTGTTTGTGGCAAGTTAGTGGTAGTTTGGTTTATTCCTTCTCCATAATAAGATGACTGAAGCGTCTTTCACAAAGGTGAGGTTTTACAGGGATTTTGACATGTTCCAGGAGTGTCTTGTGAGTCCTCTCTAAATGTCAAGGGAAGCAGGAGAGATTCTGATCTATGTGTTCAGACTGAGTTTCAAAATGACAGAATCACAGAATAGTTTGGGTTAGAAAGGGCCTTAAGATCATCCAGTTCCAAACCCCTGCCACGAAAGCAGCACTAGATGGTAAGAATTCCTGAAGATAAGCTCAGGCAGTGGGATGGAGTGCTGGTCCTGTGGATTTGAGTAAGATTTTTTGGTAAGATGGGAACAGAGCAAAACATGGAATTCCTTGTGATTATTTTTCCTTTAAGCTTTGAATAGATCTATTGTGCATCAACCACATGTGATCACTGGAGCCCAGCCAACAGCTCTGGAATAGCTGTGGGACACTCCCTTCTGGAAAGGGGGGAAATGTGTCTGAAATGCTTTCTTAACTCCCAAAGTAGGTCAGGAATGCAGTCATTGGGATGCGTATGGGTAGTGAGTGAGTCACGGTGTGGTAAGCTCTTGGGAATGCTGTGTACCACTGGCATTTGTTAACTGCTCCATGGCACTGGGAACAATAAACCAACAAAGAGGAGGTATTACACGGTTTGGTTCATCTTTGTTTGCCTCAGAGAAATGGGATGATTTGGTTTATTTTCTGTGGGTGGCTGGTGTCACATCTGCTCTGGGAATTGGGTTGGGGTTTAAGCCAAATTATTGGGGATGCTGCTGGAGGAAGAGGTAAAACAGCCACTGACATCGTCTAGGGGGTTCATAAGCAGCCTCCACACATCTCCAAAACCAGCTGTGTGATCTGGGACCAGTGTGGCAGGGGGGGTTGTATGCCTTCTACATGTGCTCACACTGGCTGTGAGGCTGTTCCCAGTGGTAAAAACCAAGGGTGAGGTGTGATGAGTCCACTGGGCTCAGTTTTAACTCTCCTACAGTGATGAAGAGATGGCAGCTGCAGTGCAAGGAGAGGTAACACTTGGAAAGAGCCAGTGGTTACGTGCTGCTGGCAGTAGAAAGTGTGGTTCTTTTTGGAGCTATTTTTTGTCACTGTTTTACCACAGCTCACATTTTTTTTACCCAAAGCTCATGTAAATGCAGCCCCAAAGTGCTCACGATTGGAAGGAAGTTTATAAAGGGCATGTTCTGTAGATAAATATGAGATTTGGGGAGAGGAAAGGCCAGTCCTGTTTATCCGCTGGATGGTGCTGCTGCTCTGTACAAACTGCAGAGGGGTCCTGCAGCTCAGACTGAAGGCTTCAAGTAGTTCTGCTTCAGAGAGAATCAAGGATACACACAGCCCTTTTCTCTGCAGCAAATCTCGCACGAATCCTGCACGTTTAAACAGAAAAGGGGAGACTGAGCTGAGCTCTTAGGCAGAAGCTCTTCCCTGTGAGGGTGCTGAGGCGCTGGCACAGGGTGCCCAGAGAAGCTGTGGCTGCCCCATCCCTGGCAGTGCTCAAGGCCAGGTTGGACACAGGGGCCTGGAGCAAGCTGCTCCAGTGGAAGGGGTCCCTGCCCGTGGCAGGACTGGAACTGGATGATCTTGTGGTCCTTTCCAACCCAAACCAGTCTGGGTTTTGATGTTGTGATCCACCTGTTACCCAGCATTCCCAAGACCGGCTACAGATAGGAAAACTCCTGAGCAATTCCTTCTGATCAGGACCAGAGTTTTTCTAAAGCAATCCGTTTAAAAGCTCCCTCAATCCCCCAACCTCACAATTTAACCTTTATTTCACCTGCAGGATGAGTCTTGGTTGCTCCATAAGTGCAGTCAGCTCGCTAGGGGTCACTGGAGGAAAAGCTTGTTTCCACTCTGTGGTTGTACTTCATTGTGGGGGAAGACACATTCCTCTGATGAAGCCACTTTTCTAGAGGCAGGGACTTGAGTTTTAATTTAGTTTGCTTTGCCATAGCATCAGATAACATCAGAAATAAGGGTTTGTGACTTATGGGACATTGTTCTAATGTCCTTGTAGCTTTTAATTGTGTTGTTCTGTGACTCTGTCTTAAAGATCTAATCGATCCTTAGGAAGGAGAGGACTTTGTGGATCACTGCCTCTGTCATTTGTCTTCCTTGTCAACACTGTTGCAGCTTTTTATTGGAAAGGAAACAAGAATAGCTTGTGTGCTGTGAGAAACTTTTGCAGGCTCTGCCTATGACGTAGTCATTGGAATTCTGCTACTGATAATTGATGGAAGTAGAAATGAACTTGAGATGCTGTTTTTAAGGAAACGGGAGGCTGAGAAGGGAAGTGGTGGAATCGATTAGTTTGTGGTGAGTGAAGATGGTAGCATTGGTTCAGTCACTTCTGAAAAGTGATACTTGGATGTTTTTAGTGCGTTTCAGCATCAGAGCACTGACTGGCAGCTCCTTCCAGCTCCTACATACCCCGAATTCTGGTAGCAGAGGAGAGCTGTGCAGAGAAAGCTCCAGGCAGCTGCAGCAGATGCTGTTGACAACCATTGTGAGCCTGTGGAGTGCAGGTGCAAACCCGTCGTGTAACTCCTGACTTAGGTGAGTTACAGCATCAGGTTCATGCCTCAGTTCCTCCTCTTATTGTAAGCTGTTTGTAATCAAGGTAGTGGTTCCCTGTTGAAGGATCTTTCTAATCCCTCTTGTCACCCTGAATGCCTTTAGCTGCTACTCCATTTATATGAAGTGTATCCTTTCATGTCAGCAAGGACCATTTAAAAACCCAGCTGTTTTGGAGGAGAAGCATTCTAGGCCAGCTGCTATTGGAGATGACTATGACCTTTAAAGGGGGCCTTCCTGGAAATGTGGCTGGATGATAAAGCAGCACTGCCTGGACAAACACATCTGCAAGGAGCTGTGACTGCTGCTCAGGCTTGTCCAAGCATCTCATGTTCGTACTGAAAGTTAGACCTGTGTTGCAAACTGGAGGTGTTCTAGTTTCTAGATCCTCCCAGGATGCGGTCTGTGTGTGGTACTCGCCCCTTGATCTCTGAACTTTCTGTTTGTTTTGGCTTTTTGTTAAAAGTTCTCCCCTGTGTGTGTTTACGTACTTCAGGTTTGATCTGCATGGGTAGATATTGTCTGTTCCTCTGCCATGGGCTTTCTTTTGTTTGTTTTTCCCCTGGGATGTGAAGCTAGCTACTGGATGAGTTACACAGGGTGTTACCTGGGTATTAGCAATAGAAAGACCAGTGGAAACTGGCTGGAGAAAATAGAAGCCCAGCTTTGCTCTGTGCAGTCTGTGCTGAAATTATCACACCCACGCACTTAAATCAACTTTGGGGTGGTGAAGTTTGGCTTTTGGCATGGGCAAAGAGGCTTCTGTTTCAGGCAGAGCTGCAGGAAGGTTGGAGGTTGGGTATTGCTGATTCTTTCTCCTCTGTTGTCTGGTTTCTTTGTCCTGCAATAAAGAATTCATGTCTCATCTGCTGTCCTTGTGGCAGGATAGAGCTGTCTGACCTTGGTGGAGAAGGGAAGTACCACTGTGTATGAACCCAGAGACCCTGAGATAGGAACAGAGAGGAATTTTTAGGGGGAATTTAATCTTCCAGCTAGTTTCAAGCTGCCCATGGACATCCAGGAGTGTGTGGCCTCAGTTCTTTGCTCTTGTTTTATGTGTACACTATGACAGTTTCAACAGTCCTACAACAGCACTGTTAAATGGGCAGTGCTGGGAAGGGGATTGATGAGATGGTTCCCTAAAATGTCCCAAGGGAATTACACACTGTCCCACACACCATTGTTCTTAAAACCTGCTGTCAGCAGTGGGTAACTTTCTGTTTATCTGTTTAAGACAAGAGAGCCATGTGTGCAGCTAGGTTTGGAGACAGAGGTGGCTGGAGTGCTGCGTGCTCCTTGGGGCACTTAGCTGACAGTATTGACAGGTATGTTATTTAAAGTCATGTTTGACACAGGAAGGACTGGTGTAAGGACGGTCTGTTGTTTGCCAGCTCTGCTCATCTCTTCATGCAAGTCCACTTGCAGTGTTGAAGCCAAATTTGATCACCTTGACTCTGCTCTGAGCCAAACCAAGTTAATAAAACTGGTGAGCAAGGGTTTGCAGGCAGGAGTGTGACTCGATTTGGCCTGCAGAAAACCCTGGTAATGCTGGTAACCATCAAACCTGACTTGATTTTGGCACTTTGGGTGCAGTCAGCAGAGCAGGCAGGTACACCAGGTATCTGTGACTGAGCACAGCTAGCGCAGTCCACAGCACAAGATCAGGCAGCCTCAAGATACCAGTTTTGTTTTAGTGCACTTCAAAGCTCATAGCAGACAAACTGGAGTCTGGGGTGTGTGCAGTGAATGGCCTTTTCATGAAGCATGCACTGTTTATGTATGCAGAAATGGAGCTGCAGTCTTCTGGTTTACTTGAAGTTGTAAGGCCAGACCTTGTCAAATGCTGATAGGAAGAGAAGTGAGAGGCTGCCTGAATACAGTGTTCTGCAGGGAGCAGTAAACAGGCCTGTTTACTGGCACTGGCCTTCTGGAAGAGCTATCTTGCAAGTCAGCTGCAGTCCCCAGGCAATGAAGTGTTTTGCAGGATAACAGAGAACCCAAAGACTAACCACATGACAAGATGGGACTTTTCTTTTTTCCAGGCTAGATTAGATAGCAAACCATGTGAAATTCCACAAGGAAAATGCCACCGATTGTATTTTTCCCTTTCAAGATAAATGTGTGTTTTGTAGATGTGAGTTACTAGTGAGATAAAGCTCATTCTCAAATGAAACTGTATTTTAGGAAAGACCTGAACCTCCATCCATGAAACTGTAGTTATTTTAATGTGGTCTGGGGGAGGCACTTGATGTATCCAAATGTTTTTAATGGATGGACCTCCTGAACAGCAGTGAAACGCTTTGGCATTGGCAAGACAAGCAGCTTGTGAGCTGCTGCAGCATTGTGGCTTCGGCCAGCCTGGTTCAGAGGATGTTGTGGTGGAGCCACCAGTGTCTGGATGAAACTGAAATCAGAAAGATACCCGTGTAGCAAAAGCAGGATTCTTGGTGCCATCCTGGCTAAATTCTCATGTGATTAACTGCCTTTTACTGCTCTGTCTCCTTTCTGTTTCTTCCCAGACCTTCTGTCTGGTGCAGTGTGTGGTGCTGGAGCATGGCTCCTCACATCCCTCTCATCAGTGACTGCCTTTCAGTATCAACAAGAAAACACAGGTGATTTGCATGTGCTTTAGGGTAAATTACATAAAGTTTATAAACCCAAGGGCTTGTTGTTTGCTCTTAGATTCTCAGTGTGCTTTACCATATGGTTTCACACAATAGCACTCACAATTAAACAAGAGTCCTTTTCCACAATCCTTCTTTTTCTATGGAGCAGTTGGTGTCCTCTTGCTCTTGATTGTTTTGTGCATTTACTCTTAAGATAGTAGTGATTTTAGTTAACTGGGCTTCTGCTTACTTTGCAGTTACAATATCAAGAGGTAAATATGAACTCAAACATTGACCAAGCTGGAAGGTGGGGTGGAGTAAAGGGAGTGAAACCTCAAGTGCTGGAAGATAGAGGAGCCTCAGCTGACATCTGTTTGGAGTGAGAGGGTTGGGTTAGATACCACTGAAGCTTGGAGCTGCCTGACATGGCCTTTTAACATGCCTCTTCCAGCCTTTGTGGCTGTGGCTCTGCAATGCATCTCATTCTAGATGAGTAAGTAGTGTCTTAGTGATTGCAAAATGCCCACTATGGAGGAAGGATCTGTAAGGATCTGAACACCACCTGAATTTGATATCATCCTGTAACAGCACAGCTTAGACTGTGCCTATTGTAGGCCTGACCATTCTAATTTGATAACTAAAAATGGGGACACAAGGCTCAAGGTGCAGGCTACAGAGCTAGAACAAACACAGCATATGTCCTGTTTGACTGCTTTGTGCCAGAGTGACACCACCTTTAGGAAGTGCAGCTCGCAGAAGGAGGTGGATAATGGCATTGCACAGCATTATTACACACAGACTGGCTGATCCTCTTGGCCCCAGCTGAGACTGTGCAACAGGAGTGTCCCTCCTGGAGATCTCTAGGGCTTTGCCTTAGATCAGATGCTAAGCAGCTCCCAGGGAACCAGGAGAGAATGGCAGCCCCTTCCTGAGCAGGAGCACCTCTCATTTCCACTACAGTAGCACAGTGTGCTGCTCTCCTGCCCAGCAATTACTTTGCCTGGTGTTTTCCCAGCATGAGGTTGATAAGTGTTGTGCAACTGGGGTGGCAAGGAATTGCCTTCTTTCCATGGAAAGCAAAAAAGCCTCCCTCAGGTAGTTGAGAGGAGGAGGAGGGGGAGCACAGGACTCTAAAGTAGGAAAAGAACTGTTAAATAGAAGGCAATAGACAGAAGGGGAGAGAAGCATGTGATTTTCAGCAGTAAATCCATCTCTTCTTCTCTCACAGGACCCTGTGACTTTGTTACTCTTGCAGCTAAAAGTGTGCCTGCACTTCTGTGATGCATCTTTCAGTCAGGAGCACAGAAGAAGGCACTGTGAGGCCACATTTTTCCACATGTAAGTCGGGGACATGATGATTTATACCACTCAAGAAGCAGATGTAAATCTTGCATTCCTGTAGCACTTTTCACCCCAAAGATGCCAAACAGCACATTTGTCAAGAGGGATGGGAAGAGTATGGGAAAGACCTTTAGCAATAAATATTTCACTCTTAGTTCTAAAATCAGTAGCCCCCTGCACAGATGTGAGTCTGTAATTTATATGTGTGCAGAGCTTGATTTTTCCAGCCAGATGTGAAGTGCTGGGATAATCACCTTGCTTTTTTGCCAGGGGAATGGAGAGGGATTTGGGCTTTGTGATTTTTATGTTTCTGGAGCAGTGGAGAGTCGTGGAATGCTCCTACTCCTGGCAGCTCTCAGGGACAGGAGCTGGAGAGGCTGCTTTTGTGATGGGAGGCCAGCTAGCCATGAATTGAATGAGTTGCCTCCTTCCCTGTCTGCAGTCACTGCCCTGCTTCCTGGGGGAACAGCTCTCTGAGAGATTCCTAGTCAAGGCACAGAATATTTTCTTCCTTTCCATCGAGTAGATTTTAAAGAGAGGAAAAAAAGCCCACAACCCATATCAGCCCTGAAGGGGTGTCAGCTTGTCTCTCGATCTGTCAGCTCTGGGTGATGTGTTAGGCTTCCTGCTGGGGTGCAGAGACAAAAGGCTGTTGAGGCAGGGAGGATAAAGGAGCCCTGGTTCTTTCCAGCCTCTGTAACTCCAGCTGAGCTTCCAGCCATTGTTGCTGGGGGTGTATTTTTGTGGGGTTTTGTTAATTCTCTTACATGAAGTGGCTCATCAGTCCTGGGAGCTTTGTGTATCTGAGAAAGGAATGCTGGGACCAGAGCCACTTCAGTGTTGCAGCTTAACTGGGATGGGATGAATGGTGAGGAGCTCCAGAAGCAGAAAAGCAGTGTGATGGAAGACTTCCTCTGCTTCCCTCTGTATGAAGTTAACACCTGTAGCTGTAGGGATGTGAAGGACTGAAGCAAGTTCTGCTGACTGAAGGACTGAAGCAAGTTCCAGTCACCAGAGATGTCACGTGGCCAAATTCAGAGCATTTCCACCCCATCCTCTAGTGATTGCTCCAGGCAAGGACCTTCCTTGGCTCCTGGGAGCTGGCTGGAGGAGCTGCCTATGGTCCCTTTGCCGTGGGGAACAGGGTGAAATACTCCAGGTTGGGCACATGCTATCTGCTGCTGCAACATAAATTCAAGGCAGTTGTTTAGTGAGGCAATAGCTGGCATGGTGTTGGTGACAAAGCAGACAAGCCAGCACTAACAAAACCCCCAAGTTCTGCATTCTCTGCAGCTCTACTGTGTGGACACAGGAGGGGCTTGCTACTGTTCCACCATGAAAGCCTCTGTCTTTCTCTCCTGGGACATGGCAGAACACAGAGCAGCTGGCTCAAAAAGCTGCTCCCTACCCCCTGGCAAAGTTCTCTGTGACAGTATTCTTACAAGCACAGCAGAAGAGGTGGGGGCTTTGACTCCATCAATGCTCTGTCACTGTGTGCAGTGATTTTCAAGGAAGGTTTGGTGCAGAAGGGAAGGGGCTTGCTGCACAAAGGCAAGTAAGTGTGGAATTAAGGCAAGCTGAGGAGGTTTTGGGTTATTAGCTTTGGTGAAAGTAAGACAAGTTGCTGAGGTTGTTCTTGTCATTTCCTTCCCCCTGGATTGCCAGCCTGAAATCATGTGCTTCTGAAACTGGCTACTGGAAACTGGGAGGGGAAAACAAGAACCTGATGTTTCTGTCTTTGCTAAGCCACGGATATGACCAGTGAGCAGTTGCATGCTGCAGGCAGTCATTCTTTTTCTATCCCAGTTATAACTCAGTTCTTATATCATCAAGTAAATACCATGAGCAGTTATAAACACCTTCAGCTTCTTTAGCAGCTCTTTATTCCATAGGCTACCAGTAAAGTACTGGTTGTGGACATCACTGAAAGACAAGTTT
The DNA here is from genome assembly GCF_033783945.1 of Neopsephotus bourkii. Lineage (NCBI taxonomy): Eukaryota > Metazoa > Chordata > Aves > Psittaciformes > Psittacidae > Neopsephotus > Neopsephotus bourkii. The sequence continues at coordinate 9,547,056 of NW_026902223.1, forward strand.
GAACTACAGTGATTTGTACTTTAAGAACATCTTGTGATGCCCTATTCCAGATCCCAGAGCCACGGGAAGGTGGAAAGCACACAGGAAACAGGCAGGTAAACAAGATTGGATCCACAGCCCTCTGGAAAACCTGCACACAGATAAACTGCTGGCGTAGTCCGGGCTCCAGCCAACACCCACAACACACACAGTGTAAGATCTCATGGAGATGAAGTTTGTTTATGAATAAAAACCCCAAAACAAACAGAAAGGCAAATCTGCCTTTTATCTCTCCAGGATGTAGTTAAGTGGATGTGGAATTAAATTAAATGGATTGTTGGAGATGGAAAAGAGCTAACAGGTAATTTGATGGTCCCCCGTGCAGTCTGCATAAAGAAGAACACCCCAAAGGTCTGGCTTTCACAGCACTGACAAACAGAAACGCGTCTGGTGTGGGCACTGGTGATGGAAGCAGTGAGCACAGAGCCTCTCTGCCAGGAGAGAAGCAGCATCTCCTGGGATTTCTGGTAGGATTGCCAATGAAACATACAAAACCTCGCTTTGGAAAAGGAGGTGGCATCTGGCCTGTGGCCCTGAGAGGCTGCCAACCCCTGTGTGAGGTGCAGTCCTGGCTTATCTTCCTGTCTGTGGCCTCGGAGCCCTGTGTGTCTCAGGAATTGTATTCCTTAAGGAGCTTTATAAGGGAGCAGCTCTGCTCTTGGCCTCAGTTTTCACCAGGTCATCCCTGAGGAGTTACCATGCATCCCCATTTCCCAGTCTGACCTCAGGCCTGGCTGCTTCAGCTCCAACAGACTGATTTCAGCAGTGGGGAAGGAGGATGGTGAAATAATACTCCAACAAACTGCAAGCCAGTACCTGACAGCTTTGGTTTTGGGAGTTATTTTAGGGTTCCTTTTCTTACACCAGGGTGCAAAGCTGTGTGTTTTGCATAGCAAGCCTGCTTCTGGCTACTGTTCTTGTCAGGGATTTGGGTATTCCTGCTTTCCCGAACACAGAGTACTACAGACATGTTCTCCCCAGTTGCCAGCCCAGTTCCTTAAAAGCAAAGCAAGCTGTCTTTTCCTGGCTGCAGGAATCTTGCTATCCCTTGTGGCTCTTGAGGAGGTTGAAGGAAAATGTTTTCTGCTTCCAGAATCTCCCTTTGGGATCCAATTAACAAAATAAACCTTGTAGTTGCATACAAACAGCTTCTTCCAAGCAGAGAGCCTGAAGGTGCATAGGGCTGGCAAGAGGAAGGCTAAACTGAAGCTGTTGCTCTGTACATTGGTGTATCTGTGGTTCAGAGTGATGCTTGTTCCTGTTAAGACTGTTCCATTGCCTCTTGTGGCCACACAGTTGCTACTTGCGTGCTGCACCCCCAGACCTACATCCCACCTCTAGAGCTGCGTGGAGCTAATAGAGGCTGCCCAGTATGGCAATCCCTTGGCTGATCCCTTTCTCAGTGCCTGTGGTTGTTCACCAGATCTCCTTTGATGCCGGGTTCAGTTTGAGCACTACTGAAAGGTTTTGCTGTAGATGGAGGCAGGGTTGTATCCTGGACTTAGCATCCTCCCTTGTGTTTCTTCAAGGGCTTTTCAAACTTGTCTTATTGTTTCCTTTTTCTCTCCAAGGTTCTTCGATAACCAATGTCTTGCACTTAAATCCAGAGAGAGTAACTTGTCAGGAAATGTGGATGGTAAAGAAATGCAGCTACTGCTGAGCCTTGCACAGGAAATCCTTGCTGTGATGCATGGAAGGGTATAAGGTAAGTGTGAAATTTATTTACTGGCTTGCCTGTGACTTAAAGCAAACATCTTCCATTCAGTTCCCTATGTATTCTGTAACAGGATAAAAAATGAAACCCACTTAACCATCTGGGTTTAATTTTTTATAAGAGCTGTGCAATAATATAAGAAGCAATATGGGCATCTCCCCTTGAAATGTCAGGGTTAATATGTCACAGCTCCACATGAGTTAAAATAGCCCTTTGCTATAGCATGTGAAACTACATCTCTGGCACAGCTAAGTGTTTCTCTGGTTGTGATATTTATTTCTGCTCTTCTTTCCCTCTGCTGCTGGGGAGATGTATTCTGCACTGCCAACATCCATCTCTAGGCAGGTCACTGGTTTTCGTGGAGAGGAGAGCATAAAATACATATTGTGGAACTTGGGATGGGGAGAGAGATTGTCAGGGGTATGTCAATGGGAAGCAACATGTCCCAGGTTGGAATATGCTCATGGCTCAAGTAAAGTGTAATGCAAAGCCCTTGGAGCATTTCATGTGCACATGGCATTGGTGAAGCTTTGTTTAACTGACACAGTTGATGGGCAAAACCTGATTGTACTATACAAAGGCCAAATGCTGAGGGTCCCACTAAGGCAACAGTGTAGAAGGCAGTTGTCTGTCTGTCCATGATGGCATGAGTCACAGATACAAGACACTTAAACTGTATTTTGATCTTATGTGCAGTAAAAATTCAGGTCTGTTACATGCTCCTTTGAAACCAGTTGAATTCCAAGGGGCTGTACTGTGGGAGCCTCCAGGGTGATGTAGTTCTTAGCCACACTTAAATCCACGCAGGCCTTGTTTGAGCAGTGAACTGACATAACTGTCATTTCCTGCCCACTCAGTGGTCCCTGTGAGATGATGTTCAAAGCCAAAAGTAAATGATCAGTCCTAGTGTTGGTATTGGAGGCTGCTTGACCAGGAGCTGAAACAGAAGAGCTGCTGAAGAGGGTGTGTTGCTGCTGTGAGTACACACAGCTCAGAGCAGATTCAGCTTGGGAACCTGAGCTGCAGGCAGGCCTGTGTAACAAGTTTGTCAGCAATAGCACGCTTTGATTGTGATGGAGCTGGCACTTTTCAGACAAATGAAATACTGGATTGAATCTTTTCCAGTTGCCCTAAAGGCAGGTCAGCATTATTAGAGAGGGAAGACTGCTTGACTCTGAGCCCTGTCCCCCCCAAGCACTGCTCTGCCTTTAAACACAAACTCTTCTGTTCTATGGTGGATTTTCAAGGGTTTCAACTTATTTCAAAGCAATCACAAGGTAAAATGGATGTGCATCTAGCTATCAGCTTTTGGGGGCAGGGATTGCTTCTGGGTCGAAGCCACAAGTAGCTACTGCATGAAAATGACCATCTCTTTGTGGTTATACCTGGAATCTTTCCTGAGCCCTCGGGCTTTCCTGGTAGGAAAGCTGGTTTCTTGGACTGTAACTATGGCTACTTCCATTATTCACACAAATGTTCCCAGTGATGCTTCCACCAGATTAAAGCTAAAGGTTTTCCTTCTTACACTGGACCAACCTCACTGAGGAAAATATAGGGAATTCCACTGTTTGCAGTGAAAAGTGTTTCTTTCCCCACTCTGTGTTGCAATAAGCTTGGGGTTATAGACAGGAGCAGTGCAAGGCTGCTGTCTTATCTGAGGAGTTGCATCTGTGTGCAGAGTGTCTGGGAATGTTGAGAGAGAGGGTGTGCACGTTGTTGGAGGGAAATCCAGGGAGAAGACCAGCCTCATCATTCAACACACCTTTGGAAAGCACTGCCCAAGCAGTGCCTCTGGGCAGCAGCAGAGCCTCTGATGCTGTGCAGCATCTCAGCATGAGGTTTTTCAGGAGAAGGCTTCCTAGAGGTCCCAGAGCCCTCATTTGGCTCATTGTTCTAATGCACCTTGGCATCTTCATTGCTAATTTTGGTTCCTTGTTTGGCTTGTCAAAGACAAGGATTTTCAGGTAAGAGACCAGCTTCCTTGTGATATGTGCTCTGGAGAGAGCACTGTGCTCATTTGCTTTGTCTCTGTGTCTTCTTACCCTGAAACTTGCGCTTCTGATCAGAATTAGATGACCACTTTGCTTTAGCAGACCATGTTGTGTGCAATAAGAGCACAGTGCTGTAAGATCTACAGTCAGAACCATGCCTCTGTTGGACTACTAGTTCTAGTGTTTCCTTGTTGTAGCTGTTGAAGAAAGCAGCTTTTACTTTACTAATGTGATTTGATTCTGTACTGTGGCATTACACGGTGTTTGCTTTTCCTGACGGCTCCCAGAGAACCTCATCCAGCCCTAGTCCAGATTGCATTGCTGGACATTGGTGGGATACCTTCAGGTTTATAGCAAGTTTAGCATCTGATCCCAAATACAGACATGCTACGTACTGGGAGACCAATGTCATGCAGAGATGAGCAGTATCTATAATATTCTTTATGTAAGTGGTCAAGTAAATCGTACAAGACTGGATGTGGAGGGGTTGCAGTGTAAACTGCAGTAGAACATCTCCAGCATCACTGGCAGGAAGCAGTGTTCCTTGCATGAGCACAGCAGATACGTGAGCCTTTCCTATACAGGCATTGCTCATGTATTAGTGCTCTGAACTGTGTATTGGAAGGCCCAGCCTCTCCACCAGGCCTCATGTGGTCCTAGCTCTCCCTGTGAGCTCCTCTGGCTTGTCTTAGTGGGGTTAGTTTTCATCTGGAGCTCAGGCTGGTGCTGAAGAGGGAGGCTGGGAACACCTCCATCTGTTCTGGAGGTGGTATGAGTTTAGCCCAGCAACTTGAGACTACATGTTGAGGACAGCTGGATGATCTTAAGGTCCTTTCTAACCCTAACCATTCTATGGTTCTATGATTTGGAGAGGTCAGAATCTGCACAAGGGAGATGGGGGGGAAGAAGAGAAAGAGATGTAAGGAAGTGAAGTGAGTTTTTACAAAGTCCATCAGTGGCAGAGCTGGCACGCCATGCCCATTCATGAAGCCATTTTGTTTTGCCATAGTTTCAGAGAGAGGCAATGTCCCTGTTTTTGCAGGTTAAATCAAACTCAACTAGGTATTGAGCTGTATGTGGTTGTCTGTGGATCAGCTCTGTTTCCATGCCTTTGTATGTAAGGTAGAAAATACAAAGCAGTATTTTTATGGCTTTATCCTCTATTCGTCCTCAGGCTTTGTAAATGGAGAGGGAAATGACAGTAAATGTCATTGAGCTGCTGCAGTTGTTTGCCAGCTGGACTCTGGAATTTGATGAGCTGCTTTGACCATTTGAATGGAAAATGCTGGTCAGGAGAGCAGGGTCCTGTGTAGCCATGTGGGTCTGCCTGCAGGATGTGATGGCCCCTCGGTTTTACACTTTGGTCTCTATGTTTGGCACAGTGTTTGTAATTAAAGTGTAACAGAGCTGGGATGAAACCTGTGCCCTGTGAGACAGCACAAAGTCTGGACGGGGGATGGCTTCTCATGCTGGCCTGTTTCATTGGTTCTCTGCCCTTTCATTTCACCATCATTTTAAACATCATCTTGAAACTACAACAGCAAATCATGCAGGGATTTAAGCTTTGCCTGTGCTACCTTCCCAAATGTCTCTTTTCCTTAGACTGTGTATATAAAATCTTTCCTCTTCTTAGACTATAAAAAGCAACACAAGTTTATACATGAAGCACTGTGATAGAAAGCAACTGCTGCAGACTTGCTTGATTATAGGGGAGATGAAGGAAGAGCTGATAGGCCATTGACACAGCATCTTTTTTCCAGAAATTCCATTGGAAAGGTTCAAGTATTTATCTCATACAAAATGAGTTTGAAAGCCTCTTAGTTGATCATTTCCTAATGACTTCAATGAATGCTGTACCACGCTGAACTCTTATCTGCAGCCTGCTGTCTGCAGAGGTAACAAAATTAGAGGTAACTCCCCCCCCCCATTTATCACCTCAGAGGCAATCCACAGCTCTCTGAAGCAAATGCATCATGTAAAGGGTGAAATCAGCCTGCCACAGCTCCGCTGATCTACCCTGAAAAGCTTTGCTGTACATAAAAGCTCAGCTGCAGCAATTGTTCACCTTCCTTTTTCCTGTTCCACCCTCCAGCCATGTGCAAATAAAAATGAGTGTTTGGGACAAACCCCCATCGCTTCTGCCTTGATGTTTTAGCCTGGGTTTCAGGCGAGGCTTGTTGCAGGTGGCTGTTATGCTGCTGGCAGCTGTATACTCCTATGGCGTCCTTGTACCTGCCTGGGCCTCTGAATCAGGCAACAGAGCAGCTGTGGTATTAGAGGAAATCACTGAAAATGCAGATATTTTACAGTTTTAAGCTTCAGAGTGTATTTTAGTAGCTTCAAAGTGCCTGTCTCAAGACTTGTACCTGACAAGTGCTGTGTGATGCCATTGCCTTAGCTGGCTGAGGGGGAGGAAGAGAGGGAAAGGTGCCTTGCGATCCCAAATGCTCAAGAAGTTGATGTATGGTAAAGGAACAAGTTTAACACTTCTTGTTAGACTTCCTTTACTGAATTCTGGAAGATCTTCATGCTCTGTCACTGAAGCACTTGGCTCTGCTGGCAGAGCAGATGGCTGCCTTCATGGTGTGTGTGCAGTGTCCTGAACTCAGGAGCTCCAAAACAGTCCTGCAGTGCTCTGGGGACATTGCCCAGTGCAGGGCAAAGCTCTTTTGTGCTGCTCTGCAGCTCCTGCCAGTGTGGATGCTTCATGAGCCAAGTGCTGAAGAGGAGTGTGTAGCCTTGATGACTTGCTTAGAGATAGGGAGATAGGTGGTATTCAGGTCAGAATGGTGTGGGAAGTTGAAGAGCATTTTAGTGGCAAAGTTGGAAATGAAATGGAATTCATACAGGATCCTGCAGAAATGGCAGCTGTCATGGCAGGTCCTCCAAGTGTGGTGGTCATATGCAGTGGTTATACAGAGAGGGGCTCAGAGTGAAGAGCCAGAAAAGGGCTGGAAGGTGTTTGGTGGTCAGTGGAAGGTGTGTGTGATGTGTCTGCTTTTCCTTTGATTGCATTCAGGCAGTTGAGCATTTTCCAACGTGCCCCAGATATGCTGCAGGTGGACACCCAAGAGCAACAGGATTTAAACTATCCTGACAATGGGAATTCCTGGAGCTTTTTAAAGGTGTCTTTGGGGAGAGACATCACAAGGCTCAAACAAGATATGCTAGAGAAGACACCAAGATGGGAAGGAAGGGAGGAGCAGAAGAAAATGATGGAACCAGTTGCCAGGGTGGGAGAAGGCAAGGAGAATATGACTGTGAAACCAGTCCGTGGGTTGGAGGGAATCAAGAAGACAACAGTGGAAACAGCCCTGAGGATGCAGGAAAACACTGAGAAAAGAACAGTGAGACCAGCCCCAGGGGTGGAAGAAGCCAAGGAGAAGATGACAGTGAAACTACTTCCCAGCACAGAGGGAGCCAAGGAGAAGGCAACAGTGAAACTATCCTCTGGGGTGAAGGGAGCTCAGCAAAACAACACATCCAAAGACCAAACAATGCCAAAAGAGCCCCTTGCATCAGTGGAAACTGTAAGACCCGTTCCTCAGGCTGCTGCAGTGAAAGAGAAGAAGCGGCTGAGGGCTGCTGACTTCAAGTCAGAGCCACAGTGGGATTTTGAGGACCAGTACCTGCTGGACAACTCATCTCCACCATGGGTAGGTGTGATGGCCATGTGTGTTCATCAGGAATGGTGCCTCTCTGTTGACCTCCTTGTCTGCTTGTCCCCTGGGCATGTGAGCCCATTGCAGTCGAGGGTGATCTCTGAGTTGGTAGGCCAGCTCACTGGTATGTAGATGCTGTTTGAACCCAGAGGGGAAGACTTTATGTGTATGACTCAGCCTGGGCAGTCCTCCACCATCCTGCCGTATGGGAACTTAGTGCAGTTGTCCACATTTCCATGGGGTCCTTTGAAAGTCAGCCTGAGCAAGCCTGTTTGGAGCTCAGGTGCATCAGGGGATCAGGTGCATCTGTCCTTCTAGAGGTGCTACAGGGTGGTCCCACTCTTAGATACTTTGGTAAGGGCATAGGGGGCTTAGGCACACAGTGCAGAGTAGATGTTCCCTGTGATGTAGCACCCTAAGGAATTGTGTCACACTCTTGTGATGCCTATGGGTAGGTGTTAGGTGTCTGGCACTAAATGGCAGTGGTCATAGAGGTGTCCCATTTCTCACCTGAGAAACTGAACATCTGCATTCCTATGAAGACTCAGGTTTACAGTCCTCAGATTTCACAGAACCATGGAATGGTTTGGGTTGGAAAGGGCTTTAACATCATCCAGTTCCAACCCCCTGTCACAGGCAGGGGCACCTCACACTAGACCAGAAGGAGCATGAGCAAAGAAGGTCAAAGAAGGTGATCCTGCCCCTCTGCTCTGCTCCTGTGAGACCCCACTTGGAGCATGGAGCTGTTGGAGCAAGCCCAGAGGAGGCCACAAGGATGGTCAGGGACTGGAGCACCTCCTGTATGGAGACAGGCTGAGAAAGTTGGGGCTGTTCAGCCTGGAGAAGAGAAGGCTGCATGGAGACCTCAGAGCAGCTTCCAGTGTCCGAAGGGGGCCTATAGGGATGCTGGGGAGGGACTCTTCGTCAAGGACTGGAGCAATAGAACAAGGGGTGATGGGTTCAAACTGAAACAGAGGAAGTTCAGGCTAGGTACCAGGAAGAAGTTCTTTAGTGCCTTGATCTTCGGTTTATGCCACCCCTCTAAAGAAAACAAGCAGGGTCATGGTCAGGGAACAGGAGTAGGAATGTCCCCCTGTGCCTATTCACCCAAGCACATACATACCAAAGCAAGTCACAAGCTTTGGTAGCAGAGGGGCAGCAATGACACTTGTGCTAGGCTGGGCTGTGAATAATGATGCTGGCAGTGATGGTGGGCAGGGACACAGGAGGCTTTGTTAGTCACTTCTATGGAAGTCAAACTTAAGGTCAGGTCAAAGAAAAAGGGTGAGATGAGGCTTGGTAAGCATGTACCTGCCTGCTTTGGAGACAGTAGGGTGGGGAATGTTCCCATTTTCAATGTTTTCTGTCAATATTGGCAAAAATTCAACTATGTGTAGGTGTGCCCATGGAGAAATGATGGTTAAAAAGTAACTTTTTTTACTGTTCTTGTGGTTTACTATCAGCAAGAGGAGAGTCTTTCTCAGCTGTTGCAATTCACCTTTTCCATCCCATATGTAGGCATCCATAGTGAACAGGCAGATTCTTTCCCTGTCCAGAGCTCAGATGATCCCATCATGTTGGGTACCTATCTAGGATTTTCTTGCTATGCACTGAATCATCGTCACCACAGGGAAAGTAATTCAGATCACATCTGGCATTCAGCAAGCCTTGCTTTGCTCCTCTTTGCTCCTGAAGGCCTGGTCAGCGCAGCAGAGGTAAAATAAGAACCTCAAATGGTACAGTTGTACCTGTTGTTGTGGTTGGTTGGGGGTGTTCTAGTCCAATCCCCCTGCCGGAGCAGGAACACCTAGATAAGGTGTCAAGTAGCACTTGCACAGCTACAGCTTTATAAAGGTTCTTTACAGATCCTGTTTGTTGGGAGTGCTGTTCTGTTCTGTTCTTGGGATCACCTCTGCCTGGGGAGGTTGTATTACTGATGTGAGCTTCCAGAAGTAAGTGTGGTGCCCACCGTCAGGTTGTCCTAACAGCCTATTTTCTGCTCTGGTTTTGCACTGAACTCTTATTCTGACCATAGTTTTGACCTTTCCTTTGCAGCTATGAGGGTTTGCAACTAATTTAAAATGAAATTTGAGCATCTCATAATTACTCAGGCCCAGGAAGAGGGGCCTTTGGGGAAGTTGTAAACTCTAGCAAAGCTCTCGGCAAGCAGACGGGGCTGGTTGTGGTACACAATACTGTCTCTGTGCCCCATCTTATGCTGGTTAATTCTTTGTAATGCTTACCCAGAGCAGTTTTCCCTTGCAATCCTGTTTCTGGAAGGCTTGGACAGGCAGGTAGCCCTCTCTAGAGTGAGGAGAGTCTTTATACATGTGTGTAAATGCTTGTGCTCAGAGAGGAGGGAGGGTGTAGGCTGGTGAGCAGAAGACAGGAGTGCCTGTTCTAGCTCAGTGGTCTTAGACGAGTCATTTCCCTTTTTAAAGTCTCAGTGCCACCATCTTCCAGCATTGCCATGTGTTATTGTGGTGGCACTGGGGACAATGCAGGTGTTGCTCCAGGGGACTGTCAGGGCTGCAGGCACCATGCCATTCTGCTCAGACCTCTCCCAGTGGAGCAGGGGCTAGTCTTGAAAGTTTAATCCCATTCCCCAACCCCCCCCGGACACGTGGGTCATAGAATCACAGAATCGGTGGGCTTGGAAAAGCCCTTTAAGCTCATCCAGTCCACCCATTCCCCAGCCCTGCCCAGGCCACCACTGACCCATGGCACTGAGGCCTCGTCTCCACGCTGTGTGAACACTTGCGGGCACGGTGACTTCAGCCCTGCCCTGGGCAGCCTGTTCCAATGCCTGAGCACCCTCTGGGGCAGGAATTGTTCCTCAGCTCCATCTAAACCTGCCCTGGTGCAGCTTGAGGCCGTTTCCTCTTGTCCCATCCCTTGTTCCTTGGGAGCAGAGCCCAGCCCCTCCTGGCTCCATCCTCCTGTCAGGCAGTTGGAGGCAGTGAACAGGTCCCCCGTGAGCCTTCTCCTCTCCAGACTAAACTTGCCTCCCTGCCCATGTCTCTCAGCTGTTATGTATGAGCTTTATTGGTTTGATGTTTCATTTTTGAGTTCTCTCTCCCTTCTGGTGCTTTCATGTTGTTTCCCATTGCCCCTTTTGGCAGTGCAAGCCATTCCTCTGCTGATGGCTGCAGTGTAGCCTCTTGAGAGGAGCAGCTCCCTGGAGACACCTCTGTTATCCAAAGAGCTGTGGCTATTATGTGCAGAACTTGGCTGTTAAAGACCTGAGTTCGTGACCTGGCCCAGCCTCACTGAGTCACTGGCAGATGATCCTGTCTTTGGTGCAGGATGTGCATCCTTCTTCCTGGGCTTCCCATGGTCTCATGGCACCCACAAGTGTGAGTGGGTGAATTACATGGCTAAGAGTGTGTATGCCACATGAGACAGTACCTCATCCCTCCTGCCCAGTGTTAATGCCTGTAGACACAGTGGGATTAGGTCACCAGGATCCTGCTTTTCCCTACTTCCTCTGGTATTGGTCCAGTCTAGCTGTGGAGGCACAAGAAGTACAAAGCCTTGGACAGTACGAAGTACAGCTTGAGTAGGAAGGGAATGTCCCTGTCTCTGGATGTGAAATGTGCTGCAATTGAAATGATGCCAACATGAAACCCTCCACAATGTTCTCATTGCACTCCTGTTGTGACAGGCAGAACAAGGGCTGTCTCCTCAGGCTGTCACCCAGTTGTCATCCTCACCCATAGCAGAGAACCCAGGTGAGCTGTGGAGCACACAGCAAGGCTTTGGCAGTGCAGTCTGGCCATTGCTGGGGATTCGAGCTGGGTATGGAGTCCACTTGGTCTCCTGCTTTGTCTTTCAGTAACTATTGCAGTAGCTATTAAGGACAGATGTCTAAGAAAGGCTACAAAGTAGAGTTGATTGCTCTTCATCTGCACTCACAGCCTAACTCCTGCCAGCTACAACGAGACCCTTTTGTTAGAGAGGAGAAGCTGGCTGGGATTCCCTTCTCAGCCACATGCTTCTCTGTGATTCATTTATGACACTGAACAAGATGCTTTCTCTTATCTTTAAAGGCAGTGATAGTGGTGATTTGATCTCACATGTTCCTCCTTGTGTTTGCTTATGTGTGCTCTGAGGCCAGGGCCCCGAGAGGTATGTTGCCAGCAGGGACTGCTAGCTTTATTTGGTGTACTGAGGTTAGACCTATTATACTGATAGACCTGTTACATTAATGTGCATCAGTTAGTGAGGCCCAGAGCCAGTAAAACACGAGCACCACAGGCCTGCTGTTCTGAAGAGGGAAGTCTCAGGGCTGGAGTCACTCTAGCTCCTTGTAGGTGACTTTCCACCAGCTAAATATTGATGTAATGCTGAAATTATGCCTCATGTTCCCAGTGATGGGAACACTGAGGGGAATGGGTCATGTACCACTGGATTTTCTCTACTTCTTTCCCATCCTCACCCCCAGTGCCACAAGCACGGGTGCTCACTCAGCTTCATCAGCTCCCTGCTAATCAGTCCTTATTGTTTTCTTTTTGGTTTATTCAAGACCTGCTCTGAATCAGTGAAGGCCAAAGCTGCCAAGTCTGACTGGCTTCGAGATCTCTTCCTGCCCAACATCATGCTCTTCACAGACAAGAGATACTTCAGTGACAGCGAATGGGACCGCCTGGAGCATTTTGCACCTCCCTTTGGCTTCATGGAGCTGAATTATTCATGTGAGTCCCTCAGGACATGTCGGGATGGGACCATCAAACTCCCAACAGGGACCTTATGCCAAGTAGCTGCAGGTTTGCAGCATCTCCCTGTCAGAGCCATCAGGCTAGGTGGATCTTGTGGTGGAAACTGATGGTTTCACTATGTCCATCCCAAAGGTTCTTAATGCTAACTCTCCACTGTGTTTGCTTCCTAGTGGTGAAGAAGGTGATGTCCCTGCTGCCCCCAAATCCCCACCAGCAGCTGCTCCTGGCCAACAGCACCAGCAGCAAGCCAACATGCATCAGCTGTGCTGTTGTGGGGAATGGAGGAATACTGAATAACTCTGGGATGGGCCAGGAGATTGACTCCCATCACTACGTCTTCCGGTAAGGCAGGCTTCCTTCTTAGAAGATACACAGCCAGCTTATTGTGGTTAGCAGATAACTGTGCTGGATAACTTCACTGAGTCCCAGGTGCCAGCATGACTGATGAAAAACCAAAAAGGAATTGGAAAGTGCCTAAGCACACAAGAAGAGCCTGGGATTCACAGATAAGCCATAAAGAGCCATCTCCAAAGCAGGGGCTCTCCTTCAGATCAAGAGGTGTAGTTCAAAATGGGCCTACTGGTCTCTTATTCCAGACTGATGCTGTCTTTTCCTGTTAGGAACATGGATGCAAGGGTTTGCTCACCCACTAACTCGGCCTCTCTGTTTGATTCCCTTGGCTAGGGTGAGTGGGGCTGTGATCAAAGGTTACGAAAAAGGTGTGGGAACAAAAACCTCCTTTTATGGATTCAAAGCCTACTCCCTGGTGTCCTCTCTCCCGATCTTGGGACACAGAGGCTTCAGCAACATCCCACAGGGAAAAGTAAGTCAGGTCCATGCTATCTGCATGCACAGCTTTGATGGGATGCTGTTAGTCTGGGGCCTTCAGTTCTGATCTTGCCGTGCATGAGGAGCAAAGTGGCTGAGCCAACACTTCAGCTCTGAGTATTTGCAGTGGGAACCTGCATCAGTCCTGCCCCAGCCTTTTGGCTTGTGAAAGTAGCTGCACATTAGATGTGTTCTCCATTCTGCTTCTGTGGGACAGTTAAAAGCTGCAGACTGAAGATGTGGGTCTCAGAAGCTCAGTGAGCCTGGATGCCTGCTTGCTTGTTGTTGTTAAGGGATACCTCTTGTGCTGCTCATTTTGTGCTCATTTGTGATGCTCACTTGTTTCCCAGCATGTCGGTTACATTCACTTCCTGGAGGGAGATAGAGACTATGAGTGGCTGAAGGCTCTTCTGCTGAACAAGAACATCAGGGAAGGGTTCTTGAACCACTATGAGTAAAACAAACTAACCCCACCTCTACACCCTTCAGTGTGGAGCTCTCTCTTGTGCCCTTCTCCTCCCCACAGTGCTTAGCCCTGCTGAGGTGCAGGCCAGGAGAAAGCCAGGTTAATGTCTGGAGAGCTATCTTCCTTCTCCACACCTCTGAGCACTGCTGTAGCCAGTATACCTCCTTCCCTGATTTCAGTGATGTGTGGCCAGAGCTTGGAGAAAGCTTTGTGGTGCTCTGGGATTAACACATGCTGTTGTCTGGTCTGGTGTCCATACATGGTGGCCTACTCGTGGATGAAGGCCTGGTTTCACCAATTCTTGCCTGTGCACACACATGCTTTTGGTATTCCTGTCTTCTGTTCTTGTCTCTTCTCCCTGATCTCTTCCTCTGCAATGCACACAGGTTGTGGAGGCCTGGTCATGATCTGGGAAATGATAGAGACTAACTGAAGTGTTTGTGGTTCTTCTGTTATCACCTAGTGTCTCAGGGCTGGTGCTTTCCAGCTGTGATGAAATACAGGAGCTTGTCCTGAGTCTTCCCATTCCTGCCCTTAGGCAGAGGCCCTGGGAGAGGTTTGAGGAAGGTTTCACAATGGACAGATACCTGGTGGTTCACCCTGATTTCCTCAGATACATGAAGAACAGGTGAGCTGAGGGTTATGTGCTCTAGCATTGGCTTGTTTCTGGCCAGCACCATCTCTGGGCTCTCTCCTGCCAGCTCACTCCCTTGTAACTGCAGCTCAGCCACCCCAGCAGGCTGGGGGTAAGCTTCACCAGGGTGCAGTCAGGTAGAGTTCTCTCTGGTGCTGCAGTGGGGTGTTAGTGCTGGGTAGACATACAGCATCTGGAGAGGCAACACCATAGGACAGTTTGGCTTTCTGCATCCCAAAATTGATGCAAATGGCATCTTCAGGTGTGGGAAGTGTTGCTAAAGTGCCAGAATTCAGGACCATCCTTTCCTGTTCCCTAGTGCTCAAGCACCTTGGAGGAAGGCTCTGTAAGAGCTCTTCTGAGATCTGTTCTTGACTTGAGAGGTGGGTTGTGCCCTCAAACACTCTAACAGGCAGTTCCTCGGTATCCCATTTGCCTGCCCTGGCTGTTGTTTGCATCTCTAAGCCTTTTCACAAGCCTCCTGGAAGATCTGCCAATCGTGGGCCACACGTGAGCAAGAGATGCAGGAAGAGCTCCTGTGGTGCCCTGCTTTGGCTGTGTTTACCCTTCAGTCTCCTTGAGAGCTGCTCTGCCTTCTCTGAGAGAAGACAAATGCGGTGCCAGATGGCTTGCACCTCCCTGCTTTCCTTTCCAAGGCCAAGAGGACTCTAATGCTATTTTTGCCTTGGTGTGGACTCCTACCTTCCTAAACTGCTGCCATAAACCACCACAGCTCCTAGTGGGATTTGTGACCTGCCTCTGCACTTTTCCTATGCCTTGTTTCACCCCTCAGTGTGGATGGGGAGCAGGGTATATTAGTGAGCTTCAAAGCCACTTCTGCACTGCAAAGCAAAAGACAGATTTAAGACTGGGCTTGGACATACCAGATCCTTTAATCCCCTTCTTTATACCCACTGCCCCAAGACCTACCACTTCCATAAAGCTGGGGCAGAGCAGGGCTTAGGTTGCAGTGCAGGTGATGGAGCATTCTAGGCTGGCCTTGTGCTTTACTGCCCATGCAGCAGTACCCACACATGTGGGCTTGCCTGAAATGCCTTGTATAGCCCCACAGTGCTGCAGAGAGGGAAGAAGCTACACAAGGGGACAAGATGTGCCTGGCTTGAGCCACCACCCCCAGCAGCTGCTCTGTGCTTTCTGCTCTCCTGCTGCAGGTTTCTGAAATCTAAAACTCTGGAAAAGCCCTACTGGAGGCTCTACAGACCCACAACAGGGGCCTTCCGCTGCTGACTGCCCTCCACCTCTGTGATCAGGTAAGGGCATGGTGATTCTGGCACTCAGTGCTGTCTGAAAGGGGAGGCAGGAGAACAGGGCAGAGCAGGGGTGGCTCCAACCCTGCTTACCACATGCTTTGAGAGTATATAGGTTCTTGTCAGCTGTGGAGGAGCAGATTGAAGAGAAACAGCCCCCAAGTGGTTCACACAGGGGATGTGCAGCCTGCTGAGAGCCACCCTGCATCCTAGGGAGAGGACAGCAGGCTCTCTGGAGCCAGTGTTTGTAGTCTGGTCCTTCTGGACCCCCCATGCAGCATCACCCAGAGAAGCCCCAAATGACACCTGTCCTGTGCTCCCTCTCCATTTGGGACCTGTGTCTGATGCTCCACTGGCTGCCTCTCCTCAGTGAGCCCTCCATCTTTCCCAGGTGAGTGCCTATGGCTACATCACGGAGGGGCACGAGAAGTACTCGGATCACTACTATGACAAGGACTGAAAACGTCTGGTTTTCTACACCAACCATGACTTCAACCTGGAGAAGCAGGTGTGGAAAAAGCTTCACGGTGAGGACATCATGAAGCTTTACCAGAGATGCTGACTGTGTGGTAAGGGCCATTGCCTGGGGAATCTTACCACCTCCCTGGGAATAGAAGAGGACCACCAGAGCCAAGGTTAGGTCTGGGCTTCCATGCGCATTTCATGCCCACAAAGATACTTGTCTCCTTCAGCACCTCTGTTCTTTCACAATGCTTCTACAAATGAGCAAATGCTGCAGACCAGAACAGCAAGAAAATGCAGCACACCACCAAGGAAGTCCCATCTGGCTGTGCTGCAGGACTGTTACTGATGGTTGTAGGCCCTGGTATTGGGAGAGAAGATTCCAGGGTGGATCTTGCTAGTGTATGGTCCAGTGTCGGAGTCATAGAATGCATCTTCCTCCAGGTTATCTCTCTCTGCAAGGAGAGGCTCCTCGGGCTAGGGCTACTTCTGTTGTGGGTGACCATCTCTGTGAGTGGTGCCTGTGCTGGAGCTGGGTGTATTGTCTGAGCAAGCTCCCTCAGGAGCCAGTGGGTGCACAGATCCTGTCTCAGGTTGACTTAATTCCTGGAGTGCTGCTCTCACTCCATGCAGATAGAAAGGATGGATGGATGGATGGATGGATGGATGGATGGATACTTCCAGGTGACTAATATGAGAGGGGATACGTTTCACTTCTGCTTCCCAGTGTAGCCTCATGATGACACCTCCCATCAGATCCAGAGCAGGTAAATGCTCTCCATTGTGCAGCAGGGGTGCCAGACCTGGTGCCTCTTGCTCTGTGCCTCCCCTAGCTGTGGAACATGGGAATTTGGGGTCCTGATGTGCCAAGTCCTTGCTTAGCTGGGCTTTGGCACACTTGGCTCCCAGCTGTACAGGGAGCAGTGTTTGTCCTTTTGCCAGGAGAGGTAGGAGCTCTCCAAGTCCAGGCATAGATACTATCCATCCTTGCTGCTGCCTGGACAGCCTGTCCCCATCGTGCTGAGAGGAGCCCAGTTAAAGTCAGCAAAGCTGCAGCGTGTTGGCTTCTGAAAGGGCTTGTGCAGACAAAATAAACGGCACTACTTGGGCCAAACTGATTTTCCCTTGTAGCCCTGTGGCTTGTGTTATTCAGTGTGTCCCCAGAGCTGGTGCTTAAAGGCTGAGAGAATGGAGGATGAAGCCAGGAAAGGGCAGGACTGAGTGTTCATGATAACACCTCTGCAGCTTGTGTGGATACACCTGAGCATCCCCCCCTTGTTCCCCTTGCTATCCCAGCACAGCGACCAGTGCTAGCCAAACACCTCGTGAGGAAGTGGGTAAACCTGGCAAGTTTGTCCTTGTCCCATCAGCTGTTCTATGAGTACATCAGATGCTGGAGACATGCACGAAGGACAGGCTGCCCGGGGATAGGGGGTGTGCGTGTGAAGTCTCTGCAGACATTCCAAACCTGCCTGGACACGTTCCTGTGGGACCTGCCCTGGCAGGGTGTTGCACTGCATGATCCTGGAGGTGCCCTCCAGCCCTGATGATGCTGGGATTCTGTGTGGCTCTGTGATGTTTCCTATGCTACCATGCAGGCAAAAACCCCTCCCAGTGTCCAGGCAGGTCCAGTGCGGCTCCTTGGGTTCCTCAGGCTCTGCACTGGACCCAGCTGCACATTGGCTGCCCCCAGTGGACCTGCTCTGGCTGTGAGTGGTTTTCCTTTCCCGCAGCATCCTGCCAGGGGCAGCAGTGTCTCCAGGGACCCCTGGGCTCCCAGAGGCAGCTGGGCACGGCTTGTCAGCAGGGTTTGTCAGGCCTCATTTCCTTTGTCCCTTTATCCCCTGTGCTGCAGAGAGGCCAGGCAGTTTCTCATGTCTCACTAAGCTTGTTTGCAAAGGACAACCCCCCCCATTGATAATCTACATGAAGAATTGAGTTTATCTGGGAGAGGGTGTAGCCTGTGTTTGGCTGCTCTGCCCATACAAGCCCTGCAGTGACCGTGGGAGCAGGGAGTTATCTGGAATGCACTGTGCTTCTATTGGGAATGGTGGATGCAGCCCCATGTGAACCCCAGGCCCATGGGGAACCACGGGCTTTGGAGCAGACCTGAGGAGGGGAAGGGGGAGCCTGATGGAGGCTGGGCAGCCCCCAGAGCCCACTGAGGACAATGCTGCTCCCAGGAGCTCGGGGTGGCTCAGCCCCTTGCGGTGGCTGTGTCCCCTGTCCCCAGGCCCTGCGGGCTCTCCCTGCCCAGCACTCCTTGGCTGGGCTGAGCCACATTGCTGTGGGTTGCTTAGTGACCAGCTCCACGCTCTTCTTCCTGCCTGAATGGGGCTTTTCTGTTCCCCAGAAGTTGGAAGAAGTTTCTCTTAGGCCCTTCCCCCTCCTTCTCTTTTGTTTCTGGCTCCTCTGGAAAGCGGGATAGGGCTGAGTCCTGCCAAGCAAAGGGATCACAGTGGGCAAAGAGGCTCTGGGGATGGGCTGGCAGCCCCCAGCCTGGGCTGTTCCCTAGTGCCCAGCTCTGAGGCTTCCCAAAGCCAAGGGAAGGAAGCTTTCCCAGGAGGCCGTTTGCTCCAGGCTTTCCTCCCAGTGCAGCTGGCACAGGTAGATGGTACCAGGGGTAACCTTGGCTGGAGAAGGGCCTTTGCTGTGCTCTGGAGTTACCCAGCAAGCTCAAGCCCACATCTTCTGTGGCTCCAGAAAGGCAGCTCTGGCCTGGCCATCTTCTTCCCCTCCTCCCTTGGCTGCTGTTCCAGTACCCCAAGGCATCCTGTCCCACCAGGGGCTGACACATGGATACACATCCCATGGAACACAAGTCCACCAGAGCCACCCCACTTTGCAGCAGCAGGTCCTAAGCAGCCACTGGAAGTCAAGGGGCTTTGGAGGTGGCATTTCCCAGCCAGCTTCTGGCCTGGCACAAACCAGTGCAGCAGAACCTATGGAGAGCAGCAAGAGCTGGAGCAGCCTCGGACAGAGCCGGGCTTCAGGACTGGGTGAGTGTCCCAGCAATGCCAGAGCAGCCCCAGCCTCCTCTGGGCAGCTGAACAGAGGCAGTGCCATGGTTCAGGGCCACCCCAAATGTGCCCAGGCAGGTCCATGTGGCTGGCAGGCAGCATTGTCCCAGTGCCAGCAGGTGGCAGCTCCAGTTTAGGACCTGTCAGCATCCTGCTGCATCTGGCACATCCAGGTTTGGCACAGGCCGTGTCCCAGCGCTGTCACAGCCCTGCACTGCCCACGCTGCATCACACCCTTGTCTCCTGGTGTACTTCACTTTGCAACACCTGCCTGCCCATAGCACTATGGCCCAGCTCCTTGGGGTATGCAGGGACATGCACAGGAGGAGTTTGGTACCCAAATGCCACTCTTGCAGCTGCAGAGGTGCAGCCTCGGCTTGTGCAATGGGGTGTGCTGCTGCAGGCAGCACAAGTGGAGGGAGCAGCCATGGGATCTGACATCATGAGAGATGCCTCGGATACAGCTGCTCCTCCTCATGTGTGGGCACAATACCTGGTGCCTGGAATCTGCTGTTGCATCAGCCCTGCCCTATTGGGAAGCTGTTGGTGAGTACCGTGAGGACTGTTACAGCCTCTGAATACCCTCTGTTGTGGGGACCAGATCTGCTGCTCACCAGGAGCTCTCACGGTGTCACCTTCCTGGCAGAGCTTGTGTTTGGTTCCACCTCTTCCCTGTGTGTGCTGACTGCTCACTGATGGCAGAGGCAGGGACTGTGTCCTGCTCATGGGCACAGGCACGGAGCTGCTTGGCTGGGGCCTGAGCAGGAGGAAGCAGGTGGGGACTTGCTGGGCTGGGGAACCAGGATGCACCTTAGGGACATGTGGGAGCAGGCTTGGGCTGAGCAGGCATGGGGACACCATGTGCCAGGGCTTGGGGTGTCTGCTAGTGCTGGCAGGCACCACCAAACCCTGCCTGGCACCACACAGGGCTCCGAGGCAGCCTTGTGCCATGGTGGCACATCCAGATCGTCCCTCCTTGCTCCTTCCCAGGCAAGCACCATGACACAGAGCAGGCAGCATGGAGCGGGTGCATGGCTCTGCAGCAGCCGTGGCTGACCGGGTGCTGTGGGGCTGTGCC
Source organism: Neopsephotus bourkii (assembly GCF_033783945.1). NCBI lineage: Eukaryota > Metazoa > Chordata > Aves > Psittaciformes > Psittacidae > Neopsephotus > Neopsephotus bourkii. The sequence goes on from NW_026902223.1 coordinate 9,566,936, forward strand.
TGCCCCAGGTCACAAACAACCCAGGTGCTGTTTATGTTCCCCAGCTACAGAGAGGTTTGGGGCAGGGTGGGGGGTTCATTTGCCCTCCTCACTCCCTTTGTTGGGGATGTGGCAGCAGGGAAATGCAGTCAGACCAGAAAAACGATTGATGATAGGGGCTGTAGAACCCGATAAAGGAGCAGCCCATGGCCTTGTTGTGCAAAAAGCCCCAGGTGACCTCAGGGCACCTCCCCTTGCTCCCGGCCCTGCAGCAGCCCCCGATGCCCCTGCCCAGGGGCTGTGGTACTGGGGCTCCTCTGCCAGGCTGAGCAGCAGCACCCTGGGTGCTGTGGGGCTTTCCCAGCTCAGCCTGGCCTGGCCCTTGGGCTGCTAAAGAACCTTGCTGTGTCCTGAGGGCATCCCAAGGCTCCCTCCATCCCCGCTCTGTGCAGCAGGGGTGGACAAGGGGCTCACTCAGTGTCCCCTCTCCCAGCTGTGTGCTTTGGGGACAGAGCCTGCCCTGACCCCTGGACCATGTGCTTTTGAGGCTCCTGTGTTTCAGTGCACCTCAGGCACTGTTCACCCTGCTCAGAGCAGGGCAGGATCAGCTCCTATCTGCTGAGCCAGGGGTTTGCATCCGCACCATGGTTTCTCCAAGGTGTTTCCCAGCTCTGCACCCCTCCAGGGCATAACCCAGAGCCCCACAGCTTGCCCTGTGCCCGGCTGTGTGTTGGGCTTATCTAGGCCCCATCCATGGTCCAGGGCTGACCAGCAGCTCTGCCATGCACAGGCATCTCTTCACTGTGGTAAGAGCCAGGCTGGGCCCCAGCAGAGCCAACAGGAGCCACCACATACGAGGTCCCAACCTGCCACCTCAGCCCATGGCTTGTCCCCACAACCCTCCTGCTCTGGGGGGGGGAGCAGGAGGGGATTGAAGGGTAAGTTTGCCCCATGGGCAGGGACCCCTTCCACTGAAGCAGCTTGCTCCAAGCCCGTGTCCAACCTGGCCTTGAGCACTGCCAGGGATGGGGCAGCCACAGCTTCTCTGTGCACCCTGTGCCAGCGCCTCAGCACCCTCACAGGGAAGAAGCTGGGGCACATCAGCTCCATTTCCCTGTACAGCTGCATCCCTGAGCCCCTTTCTCTGCCCAAAAGGCAGAGCCCAGTGCTCGGGGCTGCAGTTGCTGTGGAGTGATGCTGAGCACAGCCCTGAGCATCTCTGGTCCTGCAGCTGGGTGCTGCCATCCCACTGGGGTCCACAATCCTCCATCCAGTCACTTCCCCACTTCACCTCCTGCCTCTGGCTGCAGTAACACATAGAACCCCAAGCATGGACCATTGGGGAACATCCTCAGGCAGCATCAGTGCTGCAGGCACTATACCTGACCCTGTGTTTGTGTGGAACCTGGGGAGATGAGGTTTGCCCTCTGTTCTCTGTGCTCCACCAGGAAGGGGCTGTGCATCAGCCTCCCGGGGCATCTGCTGACCAGTTTGTCCTTAAGTGATTTCCTTAAGGCATCCCTATGGCCCCGTGTTCTCCAGAGGGGTGGACACAGCGACACATTCCTACATCCAGACTTGGAATTTCGGGGCTATTCTCTACAAGCAGCTCTTTGTCACGTTCTTAATGCCCCTGTGCTGAGCAAACGGGATATGGAAACCCTGCAGGAGAGCTCTTTCTCCCAGCTGGAAGGTTCCTAACGCCAAAGACCACACGAGTTCCCTCCACCAACCCGTGGCCAACAACCAGCTGGTGTGAACTGTGCTGATTTCCCTCTCGCTGGCCATGTGGAGGGCTTGGGGTTTGTTTCCAAGCAGTAATCACTGGAACACAAAGCCCAGGCTAAAAATGACACTTGCTGGTTTTCATTGTGATTTCTTTTGTGTTCTTTTCCTCATCTTTATTTGGAACTCTCTTCCTAAAGGGGTTTTCACACTTAACTTCTAAATTAAGCACCACTTAATGCTGGGGTATGGACCAAGTTGCATTGTAGTGCAAAACAAGTGGAGCAGATGAGGAACTCAGCATCTCATTTTCACCCTGTTGAAAACAAACCCCAACAATAGAAAATCATCTCTCATGGGAACTGAGATGGGAGCGAGGTGAAGAACCCAGCTCCTGCAGCCCTCAGGGCAAATACAGGGAGCTGCAGCCCCACCATAGAGCATAGAATCTTCACAGAATCCCCAACTGGTTTAGGCTGGGAGGGACCTTAAAGCTGCTCCAGCTCCAACCCCTGCCACAGGCAGGGACCCCTTCCACTGGAGCAGCTTGCTCCAAGCCCCTGTGTCCAACCTGGCCTTGAACACTGCCAGGGATGGGGCAGCCACAGCTTCTCTGGGCACCCTGTGCCTGCACCCTTGTCATGGAAGATTCCTTCCTTATATCCAGTCTGAATCTCCCCTCGGGCAGGTTCAAGCCATTCCCCTTGGCCTATGTCTCCAAAAGGCAAATTCCTGTCTTCCCCCAGGCTTGCTCTGGACCACTGCCCATCCACCTCCAGGGATAGCCCTTGCAGGGTCCCCTGTGACTCGCTGGAGCAGTTGGCAATAATCACCTGTGATTAATGAAGGGCCAGAATCAATTGCACATGAGGAGGGAATCCATCAGCTCAGAGCAAACGAGGGCAACCCCCAAGTCACACTGGTGGGGACAGGCTCCAATCTGCGGGACCTTTGAGCCCAGTCCCTGCTCTGCTGGACCTGAGCCTTGTGGTGCCCCCATGGGCTGGGATCAGGCTTGGCTGGTGGAGGCAAACCCCATCCAGCTCTCCCACCAGAGCTGCCTTTTGCTTCTGGGTTACCCCTTAACACCCTCCCTGCCTGACCTTCTGCAGCGGTAGCTCCAGCTCAGCTTTAGTCCCAGTTTCACCCAAGTGGTGTTGGTTTGGTCTGTCCTGTCCCTCCTGCTCCTTGCCTGCTCCCTGCTTCCCCAGGGGAGCCTGCTCCCCACAGCTCCCTGTGCAGCAGCAGAGCTTCATCCCTGCACATCTGCTCTAAAACCATCCCCATGTGGTGATCCCAGTCCCATGTCCGCTCTCCTGGTGGGACAAAGCCAGCGCTGCCATCCTTGGGGTGCAGACCTGCTCCTGTGGTCACATCACAGCATGGGCATCAGTGGAACCGGGGCACTCAGTGGGTGCCATCCACACAGCCAACATTCCCAGAGGACCAGGGTTAGTGATGGTGGGAGCTGCAGTAACAGAGTGGAATGCTGCTTGCTTTTACCTCCCTTTGAAGGAGCAGCACCACTGGGAACGTGCCTGGGCAGGCAGGAATGGGAGCAGGGATCCGAAGGGCTGGGAAAACGCTGCTGGCCCGGGGGTGCACAAGGGGAGCAGGGATGGGGTCTGGCCAAGGGTTCTTGGGTCCGGCTAACAACAGCGGGTGCTTGGGATGGGGCTGGAGGGGGGTGCGCAGGGAGCCGCGGGTGCAGACCAAGGGGATGGCGTGGAGCAGGGCTCACCACGGTGCTGCTCCCGCGGGTGCTGCTTCCTGAGCATCCAGCATTGCCCTGCAATCAGTGCAGAGCCTGTGAAAGCTCCTGCTCTCCCTGCTGAGCGCCTTCCCCCGCCGGAGCAGCTTCTGGTGTGCATCTCCTTTGGTATGCACCTCCTTCAGCTCCCAGCGCGGCTCTCTTTGTTTAGGTGGGTTCAAGTAAAGCCATGTCGAAACACTCTTTCACCAAGAGGGAACCGAAGCATTTCCTTCCCCAAAACACCAAAATGCTTCATTTGGATTTCCCCAAAATCCCCCAAACGCGGGTCCCCATTCCCCAGCCCAAACCATCCCTTGGAGCTCAAAGCCCTGAACCGCTCTGTTTGCTGCTAAACCGCGTCGGGAGGGAGCAATCCGGCAGCACCACAACAGATCCCCCCCTCTTTCCTCCCCTTTGCCTGCACCCCGGAGCCCCGCTTCCCCTTGGGAGCTGCTTTACCACGGGCTAACCCGCAGCCGATGCCTCCAGCCGGAGCCGGCGGGGGCTGCGCAGGGTGGAAGCGGTGCTGGAGCCCAACAATAAGTTACGGAGAGGGGAGGTGCGGACAAAGGGGCCCGGTTCGCTGCCGGGTCAGTAAATGTTTAATCGCAGCGCGCAGAGAAAGCGGCTCAAAGGCGCTTTTTCTCCCCTCGAGTCTGAAGCGGGCAGCCCCGGTGCCTCCTCCCTCCGGCTCGCACCCTCCCTCCGCAGGAGGATCCCAGCCTGCCCCGAGGTGCGGGACGGAGCCGGGCTGCGAGAGGACGAGGAGGAGGTCGGGAAGTTTGCAGGGATCCTGCGCTGCTCCCCCGGTTGAGGTGCCTGGGATGGGGTCTCCGCACTGGAAGCGGCTCTGCCTCCTGCTCCTGGCGGGGTTAACGTCCTCCCTGCTCCTCTACGGTCACTACTACGCTACGGTGGAGTCGCCCAGCAGCCAGAGGATCCTGGCCAGGTAAGGAGGGGAAGGGGCGGTGGGATGTGTGGGTGAGGAGTCGTGCACTGGGATGGGGAGGGGGCATTGGGGTGCTGTTGGGGTGCTGGTGTGGGGCCTTTAGTGCAGGTTACCCCGCCTGATGGCTGCTGTGGGAAATGTGCTCGCAGCAGGTTCTGTCCCCCCCCCCAAGGTGTCCGGGGCATCTCCGAGCCCATGGGTGCCCAGAGCGGGACCCCGGGGCCGTGGGGGGCTGCGGGGGTGCCCGGGTGTGCTCACCCCATCGCAGTGCAAAGGAACCGCCGCTGGGGCCAGGGGTGGCTGCGGGTGCTCAGTCCCCAGCAGGATCGAGCCCCCTTCAGCAGCCTCTGCATCCCCACTGGGCTGAGTGAGGATTGGAGCCGGTTGTCCGGGGGAGGTTCGGTCCCCGTGGAGCTGCACGGATCCATGGGGCTGTCCCCAGCCCCTTGCAAACTGCCAGGGGCTGCAGCACCTCCCAAACCCCAGCGCTGTGCATCTCCCCCTTTGTGCCCGCTGCGGCGGGCATCCCCCGGCCTCCCCAAGCCCTTTTGGTTCTCCCCAGTGCCGGGGTCCCGCAGGGAGCCCTTCGGAACGTGGCTGAGCAGGGGGGAAGGAGCACTCGCCCCGCAGCTTCGGCCGCCGTTCCCTCCTGCGAGCATCAGGTGATGTGCAAGGAGAGCGCCATGGGTGTCCCTCGTCTCCAGCCTGGGTGCTCTGGGTGCAGCAGAGCTCAGCCGCGTGGGTGCTGCCCGGGAACGGAGGATGCTGCGGGGACCGGAGCCAGCCCCGCGCAGGGTCCAGAGGCTCCTCTCTTCTCCCTGTCTGGAGCTGGGGCTCTCCTTGCCCCTTCTGTCATCCCAGGGCAGGGACCCCCCCTCCAGGGGGCTTGCACAGCAGCAGGACCCCAGCCGCCCTGGCAGAGGTTGCTGTTTCCCCCCTTGCTGTGCTGGCTGAGCAGAGGTGCCGGTGGCAGCAGCGTGGGACGGTGCTTGGGGCTGGGGTGTGAGCAGCTCCCGGCACAGAGCTTGATGAGAGTCCATGAGAGGGGAACCTGAGGCCCACGGGGGCAGCGGGATGTGCGCAAGGACCATGCTGGAGCTGGGAATGGGAACCAGCTGTGACCTGGCATGGGGTCTGTGGCCCATCCCAGGAGCAGGGTGTGGAGGAGGTGCTGGGAGCAGGTTCCCATCACTGCCTGATCCTGCCCCAGCCCTGGGTCCCCCACTGCAGAGCCAGCCCGGCCCCTGCTCCACAGCTGATGGGATTTAGGGGTCAGCTCCTCCAGCCCCAGAGAGGAGCCCAGGGCGAGGTAACGGGGAGCTGAGCTGCGCTCCAAACCTCTCCTGGGCTTTTCCTCTTGGCTTTGATTCAGTTGCTAAAGCAAGACCCAAACAAGAGCGAATCCTGTTTGTGGTTACAAACACGCTGCCCGTAATCACTCTGGACCAGGATCAGAGGACTCAGCGCTGCCCGGCTGAGGGATGCGGGGCTGAACCGGAGGTGGTGCTGGCACAGCCGCTGTGTCACGCACTGATGTGCCACCACAGAGCACGCGCTTCCCACCCTCACACCATCAGGGGAGGTCACGTTCTGACCAGGAGGTTTGCGTGAGCCGTGTCTATGTGAGCCCACAGAGAGGTGAAGGGGGTCAGGAGGAAGCTGAACCCCTCATTGATGCTGGGTGCTGCAGCACCAAATGACCCAATGGCCAGACACCCATGGCAGTGCTCTGGTCCAGCACAAAGCTGGTGGCAGCACTGATGCCCTATGGAGACGGGTGAAGCGCCCCTGTCCCTGCGGACCCAACCACCCTGCGGCGTGCAGCCAAATCCCTGGAGCCGCGGGGTTCGGCTGGGACAGCCCTGTCCCCTCCATCCCCAGCCCAGCACCAGCGAGCCGCTGGCATCGCCTGTGGGTGATTGCGGGGCTCTGCCCTGCTGAAAGATGCTTTCTGGAGCCCGGCCCTTTGCGGTGGGATGGAGCAAACCCCCTCCACGAGCCGGTTCACGCCTGCTCCCTCCAAGCGCTCTGCGGGGCCCTGGGCCTGTTTGCTGAAGATAAGGCAGCAGTGTGTGCTCAGGGCGCTCGGGCGCTGTTATCTGCCAGGGCTGCGGGGCGGCCAAGGACCACAAACGTCAGCTGGGAAAGCCGCGGCCGGGCAGAGCACACCCAGGCTTGGCCGGGCCCGGTGCTGCCCCGTTGTGCATGGGCATCGGCAGCGTTGTCACCGGCTGAGTCAACGCGGCGGCACGAGGCGCTCCGCCACATCCTGGCGCCTGACGTCAAAGCTGCTGCGCTGCCTGCCCATGGCCGCTGCCCGGCTGCGTCTGCACCGGGGGCCCTGGCAGGGCTCGGGCATGGCCAGGATGGGAGCTGGCTCCAGCACCCACAGCTGGGATGCGGGCGCAGGGCGGTGCTGACGCAGCAGGGAGGGAGAGGCCATGGCTGATGTGGGACCAGCTCCCATCAAGCATCAGCAGGAGCCAACCTCCCCGATCCCAGTGGATCGGAGCCCCCAGCATCCCAGGCAGCAGAGCAGGACCCTCCATTGGCAGTGCCAGGGTCTTGCGTTGTCCTGGATGAGCCCGGGAAGGATAAGGGAATGGTGTGAACCGATGGGTTGGGCAGCAATAGGGCTCATGAGCCTGATGGGGACAGGCTGAGGAGGTGATGGGCTCCTGGGCATGGAGTGTGAGGGGAGCAGCTCCCATGGGTTGTGTCTCCATGGCCAGGCAAAAGGTGAGGGGGCAAAGCAGGGCTTGGAGCAAGGAGGTTTCTTCAGCCCCTGCTCTGTCACTTGGGTGCTGGTGCATCAACAGGCTCCTGCTGGTGAGCCCCATGGGAGCTCTGGTGCCATAGGGATCTCCAGAGCTCCCTTCCAGGCCCTGATGATCCTGGCTGTGTGCGATGGAGGAGGGCTGGGGGCTGCCTGGGGTCCCACAGCACCGAGCTGCAGCACATGGAGAGATGCGGCTCCATGTCCCTGCAGCCGCTGCAGGACTCTTGCATGGGGGAGCTTCGCTTGGCTGGGCTGTGCTGCTGTACCCCGCAGAGCTGGGCTGAAGGAGCAGCCTCCAGTGTTATCACAAGGGCTCCTGCAGGCTCTGGGTGGCCTTGCCCAGCCTTGCTGAGCACCATCCTGCTGGGAACAGGCAGGTTTGCTCGGGATGCGCTTGTTGAGATGCTCGCAGTGATGACACCAGGAAGCAGCGGTTCCAGCATTAGCCGGGGGGGTTCAGCCCCACACTGAGGGATCCTCTGCAGGGATTTGTCCTCCCTCCCCTCTGCCAGCTCCAGTGCTCCGGGGATGTCAGCACCGCACACTGCGCACAGCAGGAGGGCTCTTTGCATGTGCTTGGAGGGCAGGATGCGGCCATGGGGCAGGGACCTTGGCCCTGGGCTGGAGGCTGGAGCGTGTATGTGTGTGTGTGTGTGTAGGGCAGCGGTTGCTGATGGAGAGATGCCTTTTCCTGGCGAGATGGTTTGATTGCAAGAGCTGCACTGGCCGTGCCCAGCCTCTGTGCAGGGACACCTGCACCCTCTGCATCCCCTGCCCAGAGCTGGGTGCTCTGCGATGGTGCAAAGAGGGAGCTGGGACTAAATCATAGAATGAATCCTGGGCTGGTTTGTGTTGAAGGGACCTTAAAGCTCATCCAGTTCCAGCCCCTGCCATGGGCAGGGACCCCTTCCACTGGAGCAGCTTGCTCCAAGCCCCTGTGTCCAACCGGGCCTTGAGCACTGCCAGGGATGGGGCAGCCACAGCTTCTCTGGGCACCCTGTGCCAGCGCCTCAGCACCCTCACAGGGAAGAGCTTCTGCCTAAGAGCTCAGCTCAGTCTCCCCTCGGGCAGGTTCAAGCCATTCCCCTTGGCCTGTCCCTCCATCCCTTGTCCCAAGCCCCTCTCCAGGTTTCCTGCACCCCTTTAGGCACTGGAGCTGCTCTAAGGTCTCCCCTTCAGGAGCCTTCTCTTCTCCAGGCTGCCCCAGCCCAGCTCTCTCAGCCTGGCTCCAGAGCAGAGCTGCTCCAGCCCTCGCAGCAGCTCCATGCTCTCCTCTGCACTCTCTCCATCAGCTCCAGTTCCCTCTTGTGCTGCTGCCCCAGAGCTGGGTCAGGGCTGCATGGGGGGTTCACCGGGTCCATGCCTGGGGAGATGCTCCAGCCCCAGCCATGCTCTGGGCTGTCCCCTGTGTCCTGCTGTACCCCATGGCACGGAGCAGGGTTTGGGTGGTGAATGAGCCTGGCTGCGGTCCCGGGCAGGGCTCTGGGTGCCGCTGGTGCTGACAGGGGCTGTGCTGGCCATGGAAACCCAACGCTGCCGCGCTCCGCTCCCCACCTGCCCATACCTGTCCCTGTGCCGCAGGCGGAGCTCCCAGACAAGGGGCCCTTGTCTCCACCACAATGCCCCTGTTCTGGCCTGGGCACCGGGGGGCTCTGAAGGGCTTTTGTGTGCGGGGATGAATGGGAGCCTGTTCCCCTCCCGTGGGCTCCCACCTCCTGCCCGCCAGGCTCTGACCCTGCCCGGCCCCAGCCCCACATCCCCCTGGCTCAGGGCACCCCAAAATCCTATGGAGGGAGCCCTCTGCCTCTGTCCCTCAGCGTTCCCCAGCTGGCCCCATGGCAGAGGGGTCCTGCACACCCCAAGAGCCTCCAGACTCCAGTTATTGTTGCTCCTCCAGTCCCCAGCCTTCCAGCTTGTCCCAGCCCTGGTGTCGTTGGGCTTGGGAAGGGTGGGATGGGGGGGGGGGATCCACGGAGGTCTGAGCAGGGCCCCCCCGGGGGTGCAGGTTCTGGTCCATGGGGCCCTGGCAGTGGGAGCCAGCAGAAGGCAGCCGCTGCCTGCACAGAGCCTGCCCTTTGCCAGTCCCGTGCATGAGGACACGGGGATGGGCTGGGCAGCAGGGAGGTGACGTGGTCCTGCCCCATGGATCTCACACCTGGGGGGGGGTCTCGGGGTGCTCCCGGCTGATCCCCCCCCCCCGGCCTCCTTCCCGCAGCCTCCTGCAGCCGGAGCCGCTGGTCCTGGGGGCCTCGCGCCGGGCCGGGAGCCAACCATGGGCCCTGGGAGGGGGCTCGAAGCCCTTCCCGGCTCCCACCGCCGAGCTGCAGGAGCCGCAGCCCCGCAGGAAGCAGGTAACCACGGAGTGATGGCACCGGCACCGGCACGGGCCGGGCTGGCAAGGACCCCAGGGTCATCCTGCCCCAACCCTGCCATGGGTACAGTGCCCCTGTGCCCCCCCTTGCTGGGCGCTGTGGGTTTAAGATCCGTGTGGGGACACAGAGGGTGAGCAGCGTGGTCTCGAAGGGGTTCTCTGTGTGTGTGTGTGATGACCTCCATCCATGCACATGGGTTTCCCCACGCCTCCCCATGGCGGCTGCAGCATCTCCCTGAGCAGTTCCCCAGTGTGGAGGCTGGAGCCAGCATCACTTGGTGCTACCAGCCCAGGCTGGAGAGCCATGAGGATGGAGCCAGGCTCTGGTCTTGGGCACGGGGCTGTTCTTACACAGCAGAGGCCCTCAGTAGGGTGTCCACACTGCTCCATCATGAGGCTCTGTAAGGCCAGGTCCTCCCAGCCCCAGTGAGCCGGGTGCCAAGGGGGGGTTTGCAGCAGGAAGCCAAGGTGTGGGCAGTGCCCTGCCTGGGTGACCCCAAACACCCAATGATGGGTTTGTCCTCCCCTCGGTGCCTGCTGAGCCGCAGAGATGCCCAAGGGAAGGCAGACCCAGGCTGGAGACTGACCCATGGTCCTGCCCCCCCCAGCCGGGCTCATGCCTCCACTCGGTGATGAGCAGAGCAAAGGCAGACCCCAAGTTCGGGCAGATCTTCCGCTTCGAGAGCCCGGTGCTGATGTGGGACCAGCACTTCACCCCCGGCACCTGGGACAGGCTGAAGGAGCGGCACGTCCCCTACGGCTGGCAGGGCTTGTCCCACACAGGTACGGAGCCAGCGGGATGGGGGGCGATGGGAGGGTGTGGGGTGGTTAAAGGGGCCCAGCAGAAGGGAGAGGGGCCCTGCAGGGACCTGGATCTGTTCCCAGTCCTGCTCCCGGGTGCAGGATGCGGGTTTGCAAGCGCCACCGGCTGCGTCTTGTGACATTTCCTGGGATAAAAGCTCCAGTGTGTGCTCTGTTATTAACTGGGGCCGGGGCAGCTCGGACAACCCGGCCCATTGTGCTGGAGGGAGATTGTTTCCCTTCCCACCCCAAACCCACTCCTTGCCCTCCCCGACAGCCACTGGCTTCAATCCCTGCGCTGGGAAGTGCTGGGAGCAACGGGTGGGAGTGAACCGGGGGCAGTTGCAAGGAGACATTGTCAGGAAGGGACAGCAGCATCCACAGGGCTGGAGGTGTCCGGATGCATCCCTGTGCCTTGCACGGCTGCTGTGTGGAGCAGGCTTTGAGTGTGGGGCTGTGGGGAGGAGGCACAAAGCCTGGGAGAGGAGGGACTGGCTGGTGTAACCCCATCCCATCCCATCCCATCCCATCCCATCCCATCCCATCCCATCCCGACCCAACCCATCCCATCCCAACCCATCCCAACCCAACCCATCCCATCCCAACCCAACCCATCCCATCCCATCCCATCCCATCCCATCCCATCCCATCCCATCCCATCCCATCCCATCCCATCCCATCCCATCCCACTCTCCTCACCTGTGTGCTGCCCTGCACCAGCTCACCCGTGCCTGTGTCTCAACACTGAAGCCCGTGGATGCTTACGGGGCTGATCCGCACCTTTCCCCACTGCTCTGTTCCAGTGGTGGGCAGCACCCTCCGGCTCCTCAACACCTCGGCCAACAGGCGCCTCTTCGACAGGGACGGGGTCCCCGGGGGCTGCGTGCGCTGCGCCGTGGTGGGCAACGGCGGCATCCTCAATGGCTCGCGGCAGGGCACGGCCATCGATGCGCACGACCTGGTCTTCAGGTGAGGATGGGGCCGGGCGGGATGGGGCCGTGGTGCTGGGGAGGGGCCAGCCCTGGGCATGCATCCCATGCTCTTCCCCCAGGCTCAACGGGGCCGTCATCAAAGGCTTCGAGGAGGATGTTGGCACCAAGATCTCCTTCTATGGCTTCACGGTGAACACCATGAAGAACTCCCTCATCGCCTACGAGGAGTACGGCTTCACCCAGATACCCCAGGGCAAGGTGAGACCCGAGGGCTTGCTGGGGAGGAGGTGACCCCTAATTGTCCCTCGGGGCTCCCCATCTCCCAAGCCCTCAGTCCTTGTCCTGCTGCTCGGGCAGTGCCCCAAGGGCCCCCCAGTGCCACAGCTGTGTCCCTGCTGCAGGACCTCAAGTACATCTTCATCCCCTCGGATGCCCGTGACTACATCATGCTGAAGTCAGCCATCCAGGGCAGCCCGGTCCCAGAGGGCTCGGACAAAGGGGACGAGTGAGTAGCCCCCAAGTTCCCCCCAGCACCTCTGGTGATGCAGTGGAGGGAGCAGGACTTGCCTGTCCTCACCCCATGCCTGTCCCTGGTGGGATAAACCCCAAGCAGCCGCAGGGCTCCCATGACACGAGTTCTGCCGCTCTCCTCACCCTGCACAGGCCACACAAGTATTTTGGACCGGAGGCATCTGCTGAGAAGTTCAAGCTGCTGCATCCAGATTTCTTGCAGTACCTGACGACCAGGTGAGGGTGATGGGCTCAGACCGGCTCTATCCTGCCACTGCTCTCCCCAGTGCAGACCAGTGGTGCCAAGCATCAAAGCACAATCCCAGTTCCACCCCCCACGCACTGGGACCACCTCTGCCCTGTGTTCTGCAAACAAGGCAGAGGCATCCCTCCCCTGCCATTCCGATCCACTGCAGACAGCTCACATTCCCTCCTGCACCTCGCTGTGCTTTGCCTCCCATTTCATACAACCCAGACTGGTTTGGGTTGAAGGGACCTTAAAGCCCCTCCAGCTCCAACCCCTGCCACGGGCAGGGACCCCTTCCACTGGAGCAGCTTGCTCCAAGCCCCTGTGTCCAACCTGGCCTTGAGCACTGCCAGGGATGGGGCAGCCACAGCTTCTCTGGGCACCCTGTGCCAGCGCCTCAGCACCCTCACAGGGAAGAGCTTCTGCCTAAGAGCTCAGCTCAGTCTCCCCTCGGGCAGGTTCAAGCCATTCCCCTTGGCCTGTCCCTCCATCCCTTGTCCCAAGCCCCTCTCCAGGTTTCCTGCAGCCCCTTTAGGCACTGGAGCTGCTCTAAGGTCTCCCCTTCAGGAGCCTTCTCTTCTCCAGGCTGCCCCAGCCCAGCTCTCTCAGCCTGGCTCCAGAGCAGAGCTGCTCCAGCCCTCACAGCAGCTCCTAGAATGAACTAATTCTTGACTTACTCTAACAAGAGCAGAGGTGGGCGCACAGGGATTGTCCTTTCCTACCTTGGATGAAAGCAGGCCTGCATTGAGGCGATGTCAAACAGCAGAGAGGTGCCTGCAGCAAATGAGCTGAGCCCTAGTAGCAGTCATCAGTGAATCCACACGAGCCCTTGCTTTCATTCAGTGCTCCTGCCTCGCTGGGCACGTGCTGGGGGCTGGCAGGGGGCTGCTGGCTCTGGTGGCTTCAGCACCCCTCTGATGTGCTGTGTGCTCTGCAGGTTCCTGCGGTCGGAGCTGCTGGACACGCGCTATGGATCGCTCTACATGCCCAGCACTGGTGCCCTCATGCTCCTCACTGCACTCCACACCTGTGACCAGGTACAGGGACACAGGGATGCCCCCTACAGTTGTGGGGGGGCTTTGAAGAGCTGCTGCAAGCTCATGGTGGGGACCAGCGTGTCCACCCCATGTCCCTCTCCAGGAGAGCCCTGACCCTGCTCTTTCTGTCCCACCTCCCTCCCCGCAGGTCAGTGCCTATGGGTTCATCACCACCAACTACGAGCAGTTCTCAGACCACTACTACGAGGTGGAGAAGAAACCCTTGGTGTTTTATGCCAACCATGACATGATGCTGGAGGCGGCTCTGTGGAGGAGCCTGCACCGAGCAGGGATCATGACCCTGTACCAGCGGTGAGGCCGGGCAGCTGCCCACAGGGGCAAGTTCAAGGACTCCTGTGGCTCTTCTCCTCTTCCCTGAAGGCCACCTTCTCCCTCCGGAGGGCTCTGCCCAGCCAGCCCAAAGAGCAGCCCCGCCGCACCGCAGCCGGCAGGGGTACGATGGTGAGGGACAAGGTGAAGCTGGTGGAGGATCCTTTGGGATCTCCAACACTGTTTCATGGCTCAGTGTGATTGAATGTGGCCTTTGGAGCACCAAGAAACACCGTGGCACGTGGTTGTGACCTTCCAGCCCCATGAACACGGATGTGGGGCAGCACTGGCCCCTGTGAGGTTCAGGCTGATGGTGGAAGATGCTGGAGATGTGTACCTGTGGCTGGAAAACACCCTTCACCATCATGCTCCAGCTCAAATGCTCATCACCACGGTGGGACCACAACAGGTGTGATGGATCCTTGGGGTGGTGACTGGATCATCTCAGCAACCTGAACGTGGTGTGTTTAGAGAACACCTCCCTCCAGGCTGCAGGAAGCCCCATCTCCAGCCAGCTCTGGGTTGAGGTGCTGCTGCCCAGAAGGATCTGTTTGCCTCCATGACCAGCAGGAAAGACTTAGCTTGGCTGCCCTCTCCTGCAACAGACACACAGTGTGCCCTGTCATTTTGCCCGTCTCCAGGTCATGGTGTTTTCAAGCAAGGCTTCAAAGCCATCAGCTGTGAGTAGGGTTACTGCAGCTCAGCTGGGACATCACAAACACGGCTGGACTTGGAGCACCCTGGAACTGAGAGTGCCTGCAGCACACGTGTGCAGGAGAGTGGGTTTGGTGGGGCTTCCTTCCATGGGGACCATGCAGTGCCCTCCAAGTGAGGAGGCAGCCCCAAGCCAGTTGCATGATGGACCCTGAGCGATCATTACTCCTCCCCAAAAGCCCCAGGGGGTGATGGTTTGGAACTCATCAGCCATCCCATGTAAGCCAGCACTAAGGAAGACCCTTTGGGGAGGCTGCTGCAGCCAGTGCTGATGGGGCACTGCAGAGGGAATGGTGTGACCGGTTTCCCACTCCGTAATGACATAAATGCTCAATGACTGTTCTCTTTTACGCCTGTTTCTGTGGTTTCTATGGGGGGTGAGGCCTCTGCCTCCCACAGAAGGGCTGTAGCATGTAGCAGTGAGCCTTTGGCTGGGGAACAGCCCCAGTTACAGCAATGGGGCCATTCCCCATCCAGGGTTAATCCCTGGAGCCCTATGTGGATGGCTGTGTTGGATCTATGGGAACAGCTTCCGATCATGGCCTTTTTCCACTTGGGATGCTCTGTGCTGTGCGTCAGCTGAAGGGAACAATTCACTGCAGAGATGGCAAGAGATAGGCAGGCTGTGAGCCAGGGAACCTCAAAACCCCCTCGAGCTCACAGCAGGCTGCTTTCAGCCAGTTCAAAGGAGCAGTACAGAAGGTTGCTCTCCCATTCAGATGTAATCTCAAGCTCGGAACCTATCTTGTGTTCCCAGATCTCAAATTAACCTTTGTTTGCACCAGAGCCACCTCACAATGGTACCAAGGCAGCATGTCAGACCTGTATTTTATTCACAAGCACTCAGCAAAACCTCTTGCATGACAAGAACCAACCTGATCCCCACATCACCTGACCGGGACAGCACCAAAGCCTCCTCAAACCAGTGCTGGCCAAGCCTCAGCAAAGCCAGCCCAAGCAGGTGACTTGGACCATGGCAGCGCCTTGATGCACAGGGCCAAAAGAGGTTTTACAGATGAGCACTGTCCCAGTGCAGATTCCTGCCAGGAATCCCATCCAGCTCATGGGCAGAGCTCTTTGTGCACATCAGGAACTGCAACTCCTTTTTCCTTTCCAAAAGGGGTTTCCAAGCTGTGTGTACCCTGCCCCAGAGTTAAACACACTCCATTTGACCACACAAGGAACCCAATGGCTCTACTATTTATGAAGATAGGCTGAGAAAGTTGGGGCTGTTCAGCCTGGAGAAGGCTGCATGGAGACCTCAGAGCAGCTTCCAGTATCTGAAGGGGGGCTATAGGGATGCTGGGGAGGGACTCTTCATTAGGGACTGTAATGACAGGACAAGGGGTAATGGGTTCAAGCTTAAACAGGGGAAGTTTGGATATAAGGAAGAAGTTCTTTACTGTGAGGGTGGTGAGGCACTGGAATGGGTTGCCCACATAAGATGTGAATGCTCCATCCCTGGCAGTGTTCAAAGCTGGGTTGGACAGAGCCTTGGGTGATATGGTTTAGTGTGAGGTGTCCCTGCCCATGGCAGGGGGGTTGAACTGGACGATCTTAAAGTCCTTTCCAACCCTGTTCTATGATTCTACTGCCTCTCCTCTTCTTCCTGATCTTCAAGCTTCCAAACAGAACACAAGAGCCATTTCTGTCATTGGTCCTGGCTTACCTGCAAGTCATCTTGTCACACTGCTTTTCCTATGTTTCCTAGCAGTTCCTGCTATCATGAAGCGCTTTTCCAGTGTCTGCAGGCACTGAAGTCCTGAGGTATTGGGGAAGAGCAGGTTTTGCTGTAAGAGTAAGCTCACAACTGCCTGCATTTCTGAAAGGGTTTTACCCCAAATCCTTTTTCGCTGCTCAAAACCCTTTCTGCTTAAGTAGATAACCTTGACAAAAATAACCAAACTTCAACTCTCAAGATTTTCCACAACTTGCTTTATTCTGGAACAAAAACAGCAGGGAACCACTTCTTCCTCCTGCCAGCTGCAAATCGGGTCCTAGGTGAAAAAAGACAGTGTCAGAGCAGAGCAACTGTCAGCTGAAGAGCTCCTCATCTGCAGTATTTAATCGAGAATTCAGGTTTCAGGAGACAAAAATTGCTGCCCACACGGCCAATGGCATTAGCACCCAAATCCTCTTTGGCTTTACTGGGAACTTACCCAGGATGGGGCTGCAGTGAGGAGAAGCCTGCAGTTATGCACTGGTGGCCATTTCACACTGTTTCCAATGATCTATCAATGGCCATTTGTGAGATCTGCTCCAGAACCATCTTCCTTCTGCTGCTTCTGGAGTTGGGAGACACCATAAAGCAATGCTGTAACTGCTTTCCTGGAAATACTTTGTTATGAAACCACCCTTTTTCTCAAAGCACTTTCCCCCCCTTCCTCCTTGGAAGCCAAAAGCCCCACATACTCTTCCCAGTGACTGGTCCCACTCAAACACAGTGGTACTGACAGAGCAGTCACCGTGACTGTTGGTTCGTAGCACCATTCCCTCACATCCTGCACACCAACCTTGGTTGTTAAGGAAGTCCACTGTCACCTTTGTTGGCTCAGCTTGTCAGGAAATGTTACTGATCTTCTGCAAACAAATACAAACTCTTGTTAAATAAAGCATGAAATTATTTAGCAGAATGGAGCTGTCAGCTCCCTGGAGACAAAGTGCTGCTACAGCCTGGGTGTTCCATGACTGTACATTAGGTGAGGGAAAACCACATTTCCTACCTGCCCTTCAACTTGCTGCTGTGCCTCCCTGGTTGGAGAAGCAGCTCAGAAGCTTTTCACAGATCTAATCTGTGCTGTGGCAACAGCAGTTACTCCCTGTCCTGAGCCTTACTGTACTAGAGAGCCTGTGTGTCTGGGACAGAACTTGTGCATCACCAGGGCATGAAGAAAAGGGGAGAGATGCTGCTTCTGCCCTACTGGTGTCCCTCCTGTCGCTGGGAATCTTTGCTAGACCTGTTGAGGGGACATAAGCCTCAGTGGACAGTTTTCTCCCTCACAGCCGAGACGTCGGACAGGGATAACGACACATCACAGGCTTGGTTTCTCTCCTGCCCTTGGCTGTATGAACTCCTTAAGTTCTATACAATTCCATGCAAAGACACCCAGATGCTGCTTCAGTGTTCTTCCCGATGACTAGTATTTTTCCTGGTAAGCATTCAAAGACGGTTGTCTGCTCAGCATGACTCGTGCTGCCTACACACAGATCAAAACCCAGCAGTATGCGATACCAAAGCACTCTCTTACCAGTTTGAAGCCCGACTTGCTCTCTGCCAAAGCTGTCTCTGGGCAGCAGTACAGCCCCCAGGCCTCTGCAGGACAACTTCCTCCTAAATACAAGTTGTATTAAACACCGTTAGCAACAGCATTTCACACTGGGTCACAGAGCAAGAATTAAAGTCAAGAAGGTTTCCATTCAGAGACAAGTTTTGTCTCAAACTCAGCACAGCAGAAGACAGAGACAAAGGAACACGTTTGCCAGTGCTTTTTGTCACTCAGACAAGAAACTCTGGGACATGGATGCTATGTAAATCCTTGCTTATTAATAAAACCCATGCTAACCCTGTGACTTCAGTGGTTTAGATACTTTCTAGCCACTTCAAGCAGACACCCTCCTCACTATCATAAACATCTCCCTCCTTAAACACAAGAATAATCCACTCCTGGGTGTCAA
Source organism: Neopsephotus bourkii (assembly GCF_033783945.1). Lineage (NCBI taxonomy): Eukaryota > Metazoa > Chordata > Aves > Psittaciformes > Psittacidae > Neopsephotus > Neopsephotus bourkii. The sequence continues at coordinate 9,584,738 of NW_026902223.1, forward strand.
GTGTCTCTGGGTTTACTTGAGCAATACATCCAAGCAGACACAACCCTGCTGGGGAAGGATTCTTCAAGGTGTGCCCTTGCTAGGACGACCCTTTGGTGTATGAGAACTGCACGTCCCCACTGCCAGCAACCTGATACAGGTTTGGAACTGTCTCAGTGCACCTCTGGGTAGGCAAACAGAACAATTATCCTTTCACTGGGTCTATTGCTGCACAAATACAGTTATGAGATGAGCTGTGTCAGGTGTCTCCATAATGGGCTGTCATCCAATCCCTCCTAATCCTTTCTACTCCTGCTCATCTCTGACCACGCTGACAAGCAGCTGCTGTACTGGGTACCAGCACCAGTCAAATTCCCATTCATTCAGGGCTGCCTGTCAAGTTGTGTTCCATGGCAGCACAGAGCTGCACAGGCAGGTGCCAGCTGCAACAAAGCTACAGCCTTCATTGGCTTAATTACATTAATCAAGCATTGGGCTTTTATCCCTCCTACCAGTAGCCCCAGGGACACAAGGGCTATCATCTGACACAGCACAGTGTTGTTTCCACAGCCCAGTGAGAGGCCAAACCCACACTACAAGGTAAGAGGCTGCTGTTTCTTACCATGGTGCAGGTTTAGTGTTGGTCCAGTGAAAGAATCAGCTTCCTAAGCAGGTGAGTGTTTTCACCCTGGCTTTGCACCATGCCACACTCTGAAACAGAGAAAGGAGCCAGAGTCAGCTCATACAACACACCACCCCTTTACCTTCGCGTATTTAGTGCTGAGCCTCAGAGCTAACCTTCCACAGCGGAAAACTCAATTTCAGACAGGGATAACTTGTATCATCACTAGCTCAGCTTCCAGGGCAGCAAACACCTGGCCCACACAGGCCCACCCCAAGCCCTCAACCCTGTTCTTGGCTCTGGGTTTGCCTCCCTCCCGGCCAAGAGCAATGGGAATGCGGGCCCTGCTCGCTCAAGCTCGCTGCTTGCAGGGTGCTTAAAGGCAAGCCCTGACGCTGTACCGATGGCAACGCGCGGGCTGAGCCATACCGGCTGCTCTATTAAACACCCCCCTACAGGCGCTGCAGGAGCAGAATCGGGATAAGCGTGGTGGGGCAGCACCCGGGCCAGCAGCATCCCCGCATGGAGCGGGCCGGAGCCGGGCCCTGCTTCCCTCACCCACCACAGCGGGGAGGCCGCCCCATTACGTCCCCACAGGCAGCTCTCAAGGCGTCGCCGCACCGCAATCGCCATTACCGGCAGCGCGCAGGAGTGCCCCGCCCGCCGTCTCCGCTGTCCCCGCGCCTCTCGGGGCCGCCGTGCCCGCGGATGGCTGCCGATGGCGGCCCGCGGTACTCACCGGACGCAGCACAGCCGCCATGCCGCCCGGAAGAGAGAGCAGGCAGAGAACAGGCCGGGAGCGCGGGCAGCAGATCTCGCGAGAGGCGCGCGGTCTCACGGGAACGGCGGGCCCGACCCTCAGCGGGGTCGGGCATGGCGGCCAGTGTCAGTGGCAGTGCGGGGCTGCGGTACCGGGTGGTGGGAGGTGTTTAGAGGAGGCACTGGGGAGGGATTCAGCCCTGGGAGGGTGCTGAGGCGCTGGCACAGGGTGCCCAGAGAAGCTGTGGCTGCCCCATCCCTGGCAGTGTTCAAGGCCAGGTTGGACACAGGGGCTTGGAGCAAGCTGCTCCAGTGGAAGGGGTTGGAGCTGGAGGAGCCTTAAGGTCCGTTCCAACCCGGACCAGGCTGGGATCCTGCATCCTCAGGCATTTGTATTTGTTCATTCTTGTGCTTTGTTCAGTAGGGAGACACACACGGAATCACAGATCAGGTTGGAAAAGACCTTTGAGCTCATCAGGTCCAACTGTTCCCAGCCCTAACCCATGGCACTGAGGCCTCGTCTCCACGCTGTGTGAACACTTGCAGGGACGGTGCCTGCAGCCCTGCCCTGGGCAGCCTGTTCCAATGCCTGAGCACCCTCTGGGGCAGGAATTGTTCCTCAGCTCCATCTAAACCTGCCCTGGTGCAGCTTGAGGCCATTTCCTCTTGTCCCATCCCTTGTTCCTTGGGAGCAGAGCCCAGCCCCTCCTGGTTCCATCCTCCTGTCAGGCACTTGTAGGGAGCCATTAGGTGCCCCCTGAGCCTTCTCCACACTGAACCCCTCAGGTCCCTCAGCTGTTCCTTGTGCTCCAGAATTGTACTTCACTTCCAAAATCTGAACAACCATTAGCTCCCGTAGGAAGGGACACACATCGCAAAGGTGAATTAGCATGAGACTGGGGATTAGGCAGAGATTAGTTAGCACATACATGTGTGTGCTTTGAATTTGTGCCTCCTCCAGTCTGTGCAATGGTTATGTTTTGATGTTAAAACCTGCAGTGACATCTGTAGGATCCTGTTCAGCTTATGAAGAATACCAAAGTATAAATGTAACCAAAGGGAGGAAAAATAAGAATCACTAATGTGCACTTTCTTGCTTCAAAGCTTTATCCATCCTTGTGGTGAAAGGCTGTGGTGACTGGAAATGGAAAGCAGACAAGAAACCCCATATCTAGCTGGTGTCACCCCTGAAATGTCCGAGACATGGGGGGTTCCCTGTGTTTCTGGGTGTCTGAATCCAAGGTGTGCTCATGGAAAGCTGCCCTGTTCCCCACAGCGACAGCAAGAGTAAGCTTCATTGGTGTTGCACGGCATGGCCACCTCCTCTGTTGTCCTACCTGGCCCTGGGATTGCCAGGTCTATGAACACAACACCCGTGTTATCCCGAAGAGCCGAGTCCCCTGAGCTCAGTGTCCCTCCGATGGCAGGGAGATGGCTCCGTGCTCCAGGAGGCCCTTTTCCAGACAAGGCAGTCAAGTTCCCAGGGACAGGCAGTGTGACTTCGTGTGTATTTTTAGTGCCTGGATCCTCCTGGCCTTGTTCCTATTTTAGAACATGAGTTTTCTTTCCAGAGCATAGATTTAACCTGACCCATGAGTCCTTTGCTCTCCGGAATGGCCCATGGTGTCTCTTAAAGTCTCTCTTAAGTCAGCAGACTGCAAAAGGCATTTTGTTTAATTCTGTTTTTCTTGCAGTGGTGCAAGGAGTCTATAAAGAGATGCCAACGTGCTGTTAAAAATAAGCTGCTTCCAACAGAAGTGGCTGCCTAGGAGGCCTTCTCCAGCCCTCTGTGTCCTCTGCTAGCTGTGGAAAGCCGAGCAGGAACCTGGAGGAAGCAGCCTGCAGTGAGTCCCTTCCCCTGGGATGGGAACATGAGAGCTTCAGCGCCTTCCTGCCCCGCAGGAGCCTGGTGCACAAGTGCTTGGCCTGGTAGGAGAGCGGATGATGATACAGAATAGCAGCAATTAACAGAGTCTTCATTGCAGCAGCCTTTGCTCTGTGGAGATGTGGCTGGCAATGTGCCTGACTACTTTTAGCTTTCTGAATAAGCAAATACACCAGACACCACAACTAGAATTAGTCCTTTAATTCCCCGAGGGATAGAAGGTTTTCTTTTTTATTTGGTTGGGTTTGGTTTAATACAACACTTGTGCAGAATTCAGATCCTGGAAAGAGGGAAGATGGAGACTTGGATGCGCTGAGGGATTTGCCACCATCTTGGGGTTTGCGTGGAAGCTCTCAGAGTAACTGTCTGCTTGTGCCTACAAATAGATGAGCAGTGCCAGGTACCAAGCTCAACAAGTAGACTCTCAGGAGAGCAGCATGAGCAAGTGCCCAGTCATTATGCCTGGTTGTGGTGCATAGATAATATGTCCAAACTATTTCAGAGGCAGAGCAAAAGCTTTGGATGAAGAGCCATGGTCAGCACCTCTCCTATGCCTGTCCTAAACCTCTGCAACTTTGCCTGTGTGGGACCTAACTCCGTTTTCTCAGCACTTCCCTTTAGAGGGCGACCATGTCACACACATCTTGGGCGAGCAACCTCAACCCGGGAGCTGCAGTACAAGGCAAAGCCTCCCAGAGGTCAGCAGAACATGGTGGCTCTTCTCAAGGGCCTCTGAGCCTTCCTAGAGAAGCGAAGGAAGTGATGGTCTGCTCTGAACTTGGGGTTGAACATACTGTTCTTTCTCAGGCGGTTGCAATGCTGCTCCCAAAGGCAATCCTCATAGACTTCCTGTGGCCAGTCTCCATCAGTTACGGCATTTTCTTGCTCCAGTCTTTGAAAGGTTGAGCAAGAAGGAAAGTTATTAAAAGGGCAGGGAGATCTCCTACATGTGGATGTTTTGGGGCTGCTCTCATTTTCCCAGCAGAGGATCTGGAGGGGTTTGCATCCTCCAGCAAATCATATGCTACCTTAAGTCCCCATATTCTTCTTTCTCAAGGTGCTTCAGTATCTGTCGTGCAAAGCCACAGAGTTACCCTCATCCTTGCAGCAGGTAACAGGAGAATGGGCAGAATATGTGCCAGAGGAGGGGAAGGCAGAAAGATAAGCAGAAATCAACAACAGAACCTCTCCAGCATCAGCTGGGCTTTGATCCCACGCTTAAATCTAAGGACAAGGCCTCCTCCCAGTTTCCCACCCATTTCCCCTCTTGGCTGCCTCTAAGTCTCTCCAGGGAGATGCTCTCCATGCTTACTGACAGCAAGTTGATTTCCTCTTGCTTTCCCCCTCTGCCTGGCCTGGTCCCACCCTGCAGACAGGGTTCCACAAAGCCTGGGGAAACAAAGCATCTGCTCCCTCAGAGATGCCCTGCTGTGGTTCTCATCTTCGACATATGGCTGGCGGAGGCAACCAGGGTATCCGAGCACATTAAGAAGCTAGTCCCCCATGGCTACCTGTGTCTGGCTGACATCAGCCCCCTGTGTGGCTTGATCCTATGAAGCACAAGGAGATGCTGAGGTGCAGGGGGTAGCTAGATTGATGCTTGCTTCTGTTATGCTGTGTGCACAGCAGTGCACAAAGACCAGTCCCTGGGTGGCGATTGTTTGCTGGGATTTCAGGTGCCACACTTCCAAGAGAAAAATGTGTAGGGTTCAAAATAAGCCTGCTGTGAGGTCCCAGATCCTGGTGTCTGCTGCTAAAGCGGGCCCAAGAAATACCAGAAGGGCTCTTTGGAGCTCAGGAGCATACAAGCAACATCTTCCCACACAGGACAAGTCACACTGCAAACAGAATGGCCTTCCCCTCTCTTAGCAGCAAAACCCTTAAGCCTCCATTGAATGTTAAATACATGCTTAAACCCGTTCCTCCTCAGCGTGTCCTGTGAGCTTACATGGAAATTTAGCAGGCTCAGAAATGCTCTGCTCTAAGTGAGGCCTATCTAAAGGCTGAACCTTGTATTCTGAATAACAAGAGCTTTATCTTTACATAAGATCTGTGGCTGTTTCTGGGAGGGTGGTGGGACCTGCAGGCAGGGCTGTGATGTGGATTCCTGCAGGTGCAGACCAGAAAAGGTTCCTCTTTCTCTTCCTGATGGTGCTGAGCAGCCACTCAGCTGTTCCTCCCACTTCCCCTTCTCCTCAAATGAATTTTGGGCACAGTGCAACAAAACCGGTCTTTACATCCTGTCTTCAAGTGCAGCAGGGAATGGAGCTTGAGGAGATCATGTCACAGGAATGGAGACAAGCTGATCGACTGATTCACTATGAGCGTGCTGAGGTGCTGGCACAGGGTGCCCAGAGAAGCTGTGGCTGCCCCATCCCTGGCAGTGCTCAAGGCCAGGTTGGACACAGAGGCTTGGAGCAAGCTGCTCCAGTGGAAGGGGTCCCTGCCTGTGGCAGGGGCTGGAGCCGGAGGAGCTTTCAGGTCCCTCCCAACCCGTTCTATGATGACTGACTTGATCAGTTCAGGTCTGATGTCCCAGCTAGGCAAAGTGACCATCCTGTCAGAGCTAGCCAGATTACATTCACAGCTTCATTCCTTGTAGGAGCTGATCAGAACAGAGAGCACACAACAAACTGTTCCCATTGCAGTGCCCACATCGCTAAATCCTGGGGCCAGATGTATGCATGTGTTGAGTAATAGCAGTAGGAATCCAGCTTCTTCATGGATGACTATGTTTAATTAAAGTATATATCCTCAGAGCATACCAAGAGTTGGAAGATGTGTACAGCTACATAAATGCACTCAAAGCTGATAGGAAAAACTTAATGTTGTAATGCTTAAAACAAGGAGTAAGATTTCCATCATAGAAAGGCCAAAGCTAAAGCAGTTACCAGGAATGGAGAGTTGACCTTCCTCTGGATAATAAGGTGGATCCTCTCTATTTTCTGTGTCAGCCTGAGAGATTAGAGGGTAAAGCAGAAAGGGTTGGTATGAAAGTCTCTAGGCAATATTAATGGGGAACTTCTCAGGTCCTCTTCTATCACAAACAGTAGTTCTGTTTGCTTGGATTACTCGGCCAACCAGCCGTTGATTCAGTCAACCCAGCCTGCACTGTCATAGAAGCAGTGTTTCATTTACCAAGCTTAGATACAAGAAATATGTGAGGCACCCATGGAGCAAACAAGAATACTCTTGCAAGTAGTGAGCATAAGCTGCACCGAGGTCAGGAGGCTGTGTCACAGAGCGCAATCTAAATCCCAGTATTTATTCCTCCTGAAGATGGGGAACTGCAAATGCCCAGTTTCTGGCTCACCTCTTGCTTCTCCTCATTTATGCCAGAGGAAGGATATAATTGTTTTTGAGGTGCTTTAGAGAATAGCATCTCTGCTACTTTCATTGCTTAGGGGGAAAGAACATGTTGAAATGATGAAAGCTCACGTTATTTCAGGACCAGTTAGGTCGCTTCTCTTGCCCTTCTGCAGGAAGAGCAGCCCAAGTCCAAAGTGGTGAACTGAGGCCTCAGTGGCATTAGTCATCCAGACTAATGTCATTTCCCAAGGAGAGGTCCAAAGTGGGGGCTTAGGGACGTGCAGGAGCAGCGTGGTTATGTGTGGTTCATCTCCCAGTAGCTTCCCAGCCACCAGCCATTGAGGGGTGGTGGGAAGGTCAAGGCCAGGTGTCGGTTCCATGCCTCCCCTAATTCGTTTTCTCTGGAATGGAGATTGCAGTGACTGTCTTTCCCCTGACCTCACACAGTCCCCCTGTGAACCTGTAACAGGCATTCCCTCCTCGGGGAGGACTTGCACAGCTCAGCCCGTGCTGTGAGAGGATCCAGCTTCCTTTTGTCTGTTTGATGTCTGTTGTGTTTGATGGCCCCAGGTTCCTGTACAGGAAGAGACCATGAATGGTCCTGCCTACTTTGCCTGTGTGGGCAGAACTTATGGATCTACTTATCCTTCCCCTCTCTTCAGCCTCCTGAGTCTGATCTCTTCAGAGGAGATCAAAGAGTGAGGGGAGCATTGCTTTAAACCACTAGTTTCCTACAGAATGTCATCTATCCACTTGCAGATGGCTTTTATGGTCTCTAAAGCCTCCCATGGATTAGCCCACAGTTGACTGTATAAACATTCTCCCTGTCCCACATCCTGCTTCCACAGCATGTCTTGTACTCACTTCTCCATCCTTCCACTCAGTCCAAACATCCTGCAGAAAGCCTCCAGCTCTCCTTGACAGCCTTCCTCGCTCCCTTTCCCCCCAGCCTCTGCCAGGTTGCAAATGAAGCTCAACCTAACACAACCCCAGGTTCTTGGAGACCTGCCCACGAGGGAGAGATTCCAGTGCCTTTCTTTCTGCTTTAACTACCAACACATGTCCTGCTGCTTTGCTGTTGACCTAATGCTTCTGCTGTTGCATAAAGGTCCATCTTCAGCCATCTCTCCCCCTGCACGTTGCCAGTGCTCTCCTCCCTTCCCTCAGCTGTCATCTCGAGCAACATCACAGCTGAAGGAGGTGGGTGGGAGAACACGCACCCAGGAGATGGTTAATCTCCCATAGCACTTGTGCTCAGGGATGGGAGGGCTCAGCCACGTCCTCCTCCTCACCACATCATGGGGAGAAAGCCCCACCACAGCTGCCCTGCATGTGTGTGGGGGGGCATTACTAAGGCTTAGGAAGGGTTTTGGGGGGGTTCCTTCTCCCAGGCAAACTGAGGTGAGGTAATGGGGCTGGCATGGGGGGTAGTGTCAAACCACAGCACCTGATTTACCAGAAGCTGTATGTGAAGCACTGCTGACCCGGAGCAGCTGGCAAAGAAGTGAGAACACCACACACACACACACCCCACATCCCCTTAATCATTATTTAAACAATATGAAGGTCTTTGTAAATGTTTAAAACAACAACATGGTTGTGAGGGGAAGAAGGAAAGACAAACAAGTTTGCTGGTTCAGCTTCACAGAAACAGATCCTAATTTTTGGCAGGGTTTTATTCATCCCGAGGACCCAGCTGCTAACATGCTTTGGGAGGCTCCAAATTCATCATCTCATCTTCCTCCAAGAGGCTGCAGCTTGGCATGGGCACCACTTTTGGTATCAGCACCTCATGCCATAGGACACCAGTTCATGACCAGGGCATCTATGCAAGGAGTCAGCGGCTGTGAGTGCTCCCAGCAATGTTTTTCTTTCCCAGACCTAAGGTTCATGGTGGTCAAATCTCAGTGGGAGCCAGAGAACTCCAAGACAAAGGTGCTCTGGGCTGGCTGATGCTGAGGGTACTGTGCCTGCATGCGAGCAGTGCTGCTGGAGAAGAGAAGGCTCCTGAAGGGGAGACCTTAGAGCAGCTCCAGTGCCTAAAGGGGCTGCAGGAAACCTGGAGAGGGGCTTGGGACAAGGGATGGAGGGACAGGCCAAGGGGAATGGCTTGAACCTGCCCGAGGGGAGACTGAGCTGAGCTCTTAGGCAGAAGCTCTTCCCTGTGAGGGTGCTGAGGCGCTGGCACAGGGTGCCCAGAGAAGCTGTGGCTGCCCCATCCCTGGCAGTGTTCAAGGCCAGGTTGGACACAGGGGCTTGGAGCAAGCTGCTCCAGTGGAAGGGGTCCCTGCCTGTGGCAGGGGTTGGAGCTGGAGGAGCTTTAAGGTCCCTTCCAACACAAACCAGTCTGGGTTGTATGAAATGGGAGGCAAAGCACAGCGAGGTGTAGGAGGGAATGTGAGCTGTGCTGCAGTGGATCGGAATGGCAGGGGAGGGATGCCTCTGCCTTGTTTGCAGAGCACAGGGCAGAGGTGGTCCCAGTGCCTGGAGGGGGGGGACTGTGATTGTGCTTTGATGCTGGGCACCACTGGTCTGCACTGGGGAGAGCAGTGGCAGGATAGAGCTGGTCTGATCCTGGCTCCGTTTTCCCTTGAGCTTTGCACCAGAGCCTGAAGAGGGATGTGAGGGACTCGCCTGCTCATGGCTGTCCTGCCTCTCTCAAGTCCTGTTCTAGTCAGATCAGTCACTGCCCACAGACAGCACCAGGAAAAGCTCTTGGTGGGGTCTCCTCTGGTTTTCTAACTTCAGCCAGCTCCTGTGCAGAACCTACACTGAGATAAAAGAGACTGACACAGTGTGAAACCTTCCTCCTCTTCAGCAGATGGTGTTTGCGACAGTGGACTTTGCTTGTGTTGTTCTAACAGAACGGCCTGGTCTAGCCAAGAAATGGAAGGAGAAGGCTGCAGTCTGGTCTTGCTGGGACTGGTTTGCTGTGTAAACCTGGCCTGAAAGCCTGGGTCACAAATGAACTCCTGCTCCTTCAAGGATCAGGCTTTTCTGCCATCTTAGAAGCTGAAGTGCTGTCGTGACTTGCCTGCAGTCAGTGTTGTGTGTTGCAATGTGAAGTTCGTGTTACCCTCACAGAAAACCTAAATGCATCTTACCTGGGATTAACCTTGTGTCACTGCCTTGGGCTTTAGCAGATCAATGCTCCATCTGTCCTAGCTGTGAACCGTACATGCTTCGTGCCTAAAAATCCTTGTGGTTGGAACAACAGTGCCCTTACTTGAGTGAGCCATGGAGATGGTTTGAGTTACTGACTGGTACTGCTGCTGAGTGAGCCTGTTCCAACGTGTCCTGCTGAAATGGTGCACGGAGAAGGTGAAGCTGAACCTCCACCAGGCCCATTGCAGTCAGCCTGAGACTGCTGAGCACTAGCTGCAGTAGGTGCTTTCAAGATAAACCCTAAGAGTGGAGGATAAAAAGCCTTGATATTGCCTGAAGGTTGCCTCCTGCATCGTGGCTGAGGGGGAACCTTGTTAGCAGCAAACCCCAGGTCTCAGCTGGTATAAACCCTCCAAGAAACTGTGTTACCAGGATTTCTGACCTGGCTCTATCTATGGCATGCAAAATGTGAGCAAACACAGAGTAAGTGTTGTTCCCTCAGCTGGAAGGGCCAAGAAACCAGGAGCTCTGAGGCTGCTCACGTGTCTCAGCCGATGCCAGGCCTCTCCAGAAAGCCTTTCCTTGGTTCTCTTCTGGCTGTCTCTGACCACGTCCCTCTTCCCAAGTAATGCTGCTGCTTCCAAATCACTGCTGGAGCTCTGCAGCCTGCATCAGCTACATGAGCTGCTCTGCTCCTTACTCCTCCTGGTAAGCAAAGACCCTGTACATCAGTCTTCAGCCTCCATTGAAAGCCCTGCTGAGCCCAGCAACCTGAGAAGAAACTGAAGAGTATGGCAGGGAGGCTATTGCAGGCTCTGTCCTACATCTCTTTGATACGGGGGGAGAAATTAACCCTGCTGGGAAAGGGGTGATGCCCATCTCTCTGCTCTGCTATTCAAGTACACAGCGATCCCATGGACACCACCACCTCAAACCTGAGAGCCAGCTCAGGCCATGCAACCCCTGTGGGCATCCCTCCTCCCCCTGGCTCTGACAGCACCAGGCTTTCTCACAGCTCTGAGGGACAAACCTCACTTAGCCCTGACAAGCCTCAGAAGCTCATTCACAGCAAATCATGCATGAACTCGGCGTGTCCCATATCAGCATCATCCACCTGCCCCTATCCTGCCTGCTTACAATAGGCACAACAGGCCTGGGCAGGTAGGACACTGGGCATGGTTGGACTTGGATGCTGGAGCTGGTTCAGCCAGAGTGCACTCCTTCCCACAGCACTGCCTTCAGCTGAAGGAGAGAGCTCTGTTTAGCTCCTCTCCCTCCTAGCTCTCAAAGAGGTACCGTATGGACACTGTCATGATGTTCATTAGTCTCTGTCTGAGCCTCCTCGTGCTGCAGGAATCCCTGGAGGGGCTGGGGTGGGATGGATTCTGCTGCAGCTGAGCTCTGGTAGTTTCCCCCTGGGGTTTCAAGCAGTTTCGTTCCACCCAGGAGAAGTGCCAGGATTTGTTTCTTGGCAGCTGGTTCCGTTTTGCTCTAGAAAACCGATGCTGTGCTCAGAATGCACCATGACTCAAATTCCTCTGGGCTGCTCAGGTCAAATAGCAAAGAGCAGCAACAGGGAAAACAGGGGGCAGGGGGGCAGGTTTGCTCAGCACAGAGCAAACAGAAGCGCTGAGCCCTTTCTTTTTCCTTTCATCATTCGTGGAGCCAAGAAGCAGGAGCTGAGTGGTTGGAGCGGGGGTGAGAAGCTGGGGGTCTGCAGGCTGCCTGCCTCCCACCTTTGGTAGCCACACAGTGCTTGGCTCTGCCTGGACCTGCTCTGGGGAGCACTGGCCTTGTCAGCCTCATTGCTTTTGAGGTGGTGTCTGATCCCCTTGGAGAACAGAGCACGCTCTCTCCATTTGTTTTGGAGAGGCCTCAGGGAAGCTTTCAGGATCAGAGGTTTAGGCAAGGGCTGTGATGAGCAGTGACAGGTTGGGAAAAACACAAGCAGCGAAAGGTTTTGATACTGTCAGGAACGTGACAGGCAAGTTCACAGCCCCTGCAGGCCTTTGGCTTCTTGTTTTCTTTAGCCAAATGGGGAAAGCAATCCTGTGCGGTGACAGAGTGACCCTGTGACAGGCAGGGCAGAGCTAGAGATGCTGAGAGCAAAGCAGAGAGCCCAGGCAGGGGATGGGAGGGGGGGAGATGGCCTGCTGGGGCTAGGAAGCTGGGCACCTCTTTTTTAGTGAGGATGCTCTGAGGCATTGGGAACCTTGGCTCCTCTGACGTGCTCGGCTCGTTCCACTGCACCCTGGATGCCAAAGCTGCTCTCAGGGCATCTCTTCCTGCACTCAGGGGCTTCCAGAGCTCCCAGGACCTCTGGGGCTGGAGAGTGAGAGGTGCAGGCAGCCCAGAACCTGCCTCCTTCACCAGCTGATGGTGCTAGGACTGAGGATGGGGCTGTGCCTGCCCAGCCTGGATGGGTGGTGAGGGCAGCATGGACACAGCCCCTTGACGCCACTGCAGAAAGGGATGTCCCCATCAAAACAGAGCTTGCCTTGTTCCCAGGCTAAAAGAAGGGGTTGTGTGGTAAGGAAGTGCAGCTGGGCCCTCTGATCTCCCACCAGTGTGTGTGTGAGCTGTCAGGACAGTGACTTCCTTGATGCTGGGCAGTGTTTTCCTGTGCACGCCTCCAGTTAATCAATGAAGTTTCTCAGCAGCTTCCTCCAGCATTCAGGCTCGGAGGGTGAAGGGGATTTGTTATTCTGGGCACTGCTGGAGAGGCATGAACTGCACTAAAAGCAAATTGGTTGCGCTTGCCAAGCACTGACACTCTTCACTCACAGCTTGGCTTTGTGAGCCTCCTCCCTCAGCCTCCTCCCTGCTCCCCTGAGCACCTGTGGGTGCAGCTCTGCTCTGACCAGCTCAACCAGGGCTGGCCTGGGGCGCATCTGGCTGCACCCTGCTATGGTGAGGCTGGGTGCTGGGGATGTTCTGTGTCCAAGGCAGAGGCACTGATGTTGTTCTTGGGGTAGGGTCTTCCTGGAGGGTTAGTTTGGGTTTAGTGCTGCCTGATAAGGGCACTGGAGCATCTCCCGTATGGAGACAGGTGGAGAACTTTGGGGCTGTTCAGCCTGGAGAAGAGAAGCTGCATGGAGACCTCAGAGCAGCTTCCAGTGTCTGAAGGGGGCTAAAGGATGCTGAAGAGGGTCATTCAACAGGGACTGTAGTGATAGGACGAGGGGTGATGGGTTCAAACAGAAACAGGTTGTAGATAAGGCAGAAGCTCTTCCCTGTGAGGGTGCTGAGGCGCTGGCACAGGGTGCCCAGAGAAGCTGTGGCTGCCCCATCCCTGGCAGTGTTCAAGGCCAGGTTGGACACAGGGGCTTGGAGCAAGCTGCTCCAGTGGAAGGGGTCCCTGCCTGTGGCAGGGGGTTGGAACTTCCAACCCAAACCGTTCTATGATTGCCTCTCATCTGCTCCCCCAGCTGTAGCTGTACAAGCTGGCAAGGCTGGGTACCACAGTGCAGTCATGGGGACATGCCGTGGCAGGTTGGCTTGTCCCTTAGCTTACCCCTCTGCAAAAATATATCATCTTTTGATGCCTTTTCCCCCCTTTTGCCTGTCTTGTTTTCCTCCTTCTTCATTGTTGTTCCTTGTGCTGCCCAGGCGTGGTCCTCCTCCTATGGGAGGAAGATGCTATGTGTTGTGTTCACATCCCTCCCAGTAACCTCGGGCTTTGTGGAGCTGAGCACTGGCCTGAGAAACACAAGTGGAAGGGTCCAGCAGGGTGGGCGGAGACACCAAGAAACTTGGGGTGATCTTGGGAGCATTCATGGATGATTGAGAGGAATTGCATCTCCTGCCAGCTCGGCTACACCCTGGCTCTCTGCTAGTGGGAATGGGGATGTGTTTGATGCATGTTTAGCAATGCAATGGCTTAAGCATGAGAGCAGCAGGATTCCCGGAGTCAGGAGGGCCGCAGAGGTTTGGTAGGAGCTCAGCCAGTTGTGTACAACTCCTTACTTCCCACACTTTGGCCTTTCAGACTATACACACACATCTTCCCAGGCCAAGGAAAACCTGGCTTGAGCAGAGCTGCTGTTGGCTGGGTAGGGATGGCCACAGCTTGACTCTAGCCTGGCCTGGAGCTGAACAAGGTCTTTTGCATTAGATGCTGCCTGGCAGCCCCAGTGATACCTGCTCAAGGCTTCTCTGCAGGCTTGGGAATGTGTCATCCTGCTTGGAGATCTCAGCAGAGGATAAGGAGGAGCTGGGTGGAGAAAATGACCCGTGCTTTCAGAGGGTTATCTTTATCAGCAAGAGGATTTCAAGCACAGCAAGATAACCTGGTGCTAACGGCATCGCCTTTGTTCTGCTCAGGAAGGCATTTGGTGAACAGGAGAACCCAAGATGCCTGCTACAAGTCTTCTTTCCGAGCTGTTACACAATACTAGTGTGGGGTTAAAACCTAACAACATCTGGGAATAATCAAAGCTGCTCGGGCTCTGGGAAAGCATGGCTGGAGAAAGTTGGAAGGAAGCAACTTGAAAGCTCAGCATTGTTAAAAACAGTCTGGAAGCCCTGGAAATGAAAACTAGGGTAACATCTACAAAGAGTGAGGAAATATCAAGAGGAGGATCTAATATCCTCTGAGGAACAGAGAGGAGCCAGAATGAATTGTAATGCTCGAGCCTCTGCTAAGCTACAGGGCATTTCAAATTGCTTTGGAACAAGCAGATCTGCCTTTCCTGCGGTTTCCACTGGCAAGAGAGCAGAGGGAAAGACCGGGGCTCGGTCTTAAAAACAGCCTAGGGAGTGGAAGTGTGATTTAATGGCAGATCATCACAAGCCTCCAAAAGCCGGGCGATGCCGCTGCAGAGCCTGCAGTGAGCGGTACCTGCCAGGGCTGGCTCGGGGGGATGCAGGGCACAGAGCAGAGGCTCGGGGCCACACTGCATCCCTGGCAGCTCCAGCAGCCAGAGGGCAGCTGGGCAGGAGGAATGGAACCCACGGGCTGTGCTTTTCCAGGCAGCAGGGTACGTGCTTGGGTGGCTGATGGCATCGCTGCGGGAAGGGGAGCGGATGGATCGTGGGTCCTGAGACACGTTCCCAATGGAGGGTAACAGCGTCCTGCTGCTCCCACTGTGGAGAATGGAGACAAGCTCACTATGAGGCTGCAGCTCAAAGGACACTGGGTTTGGGATCATCCTCTGAGAGGGGTGGATAACCCAGGGCTGGCAGCTGCAAACACTGCCCATGGGGGGTGTCTGACTGGCAGCAGGGATGTGGTGCTCTGTGAGCTTCCTGAGCTACCTGCAGCACTGCCCCTGCTCCCTGTGCAGGAGCTTCCCTGGGGTGACTTGGAGAAAGGCCACGGAGCCAGCTCACATCAATGGTAATCGCCTCTTTCAGCACCACTGGGGAGGCAAGTCTGTTGTTGGGAAACAGCCCTGATTTATAGGGGCTTTAGTCTTGAAAAGGCTCTCTCAGTGCCTTCCATTCCTGCTTCACCTGCTCTAGTGGAAGGTGTCCCTGCCTGTGGCAGGGGATTGGGACTGAGTGAGCTTTAAGGTCCCTTCCAAACCACTCTGTGATCATTTTACATCTCCCCCTGCTTCTGCCCCTGGCTGGGTCTGGGCTGGAAGCCCCCACCATCTCCAGGAGATGGAAAAGAGCCTGGGCATGGGGAGGGTGGAAGGACAACAGGGCCATGGAAATGGTTAAAGATCTGGGGAGTCTCTGCTGCATCTTCCATGACAATCTGGCCTCCCCAGCATCTTTGTAAATGAGAAACCGCATAAGCCTCACACTCTATTATTGCTACAGAGCATTAAAGTCTCTCATTTAGGATAAACATTCTCATCTCCAGCAGAGCATGAATAACATTAAATGAGATAGTTAAAATGTTTCAGGCCAATTATAGCCCTGGTGTAACTTCAGCAGAGTTACACTAGGGATTAATTTGATCCGGAGAGCTCTGCCTCCTGTTCTGAACTGGGATTCCAGTGCGGGTAATTGCATCCTGCCTCTCTGTGCTTCCTCGGCTGTTTTAATTGGGTTGAATGGGCTCAACTTCTGCTCTTTCCTTCTGAAAGCCACCAAGTTTCCAGACTGCTGCTCCAAGCTGAGAGCTCTGCTGTGTTAGTGCAGGTCTGTCTGCTCTGCCTCGGGGTGCAGCCCGCACCCCACTGTACCTGCTTGCTGGTGAAGCCATAGTAAAGCTGCCACCCCAATCTCATGCTGGGGGGAACTGGCCCTCCCCTCCCAGTCTGGATCCCAAACCAGGCTCCTTGTGCACTGGGACAGGCAGCTGGACTCTCTCCCTCTTCCACTTCCCAGCCCTCTCAGTAAATCAGTGCTAATGAGGGACATTTGACCCCCTCTTTCCTTCAGCAGCCTTAAGAAGCATTTTTGTTCTATGAGATAGTTAAGAAACTTGAAGCAATTTCCTCCCCCTGCTTCTACTGGAGTTTTTAGGTTGATTTTTCTTCCTTTTGGAAAAGTTCTAGGGCACAAGCAGCCTTTAGGAAGTCTCTGGAGCACGAGCAGAGGAGCGATGGTGGTGTCTGATATGGAGCGATGGAACAGACAGGCTGGTCAAGATGGGGTTATCCAAGTCCTGGTCCACTTGGTCCATCAAAGCGACCACATGTGCAACTGAGGCAGGAGGGTCAGAGCTGGGAAAGCGTGTTTGCTGGCTGTAAACAGGAATTTAATCACCATGCTGGAGCCTACACAGAGCTATATGTCCTCCATAGCCAACTGCATAGAGGGGCGATGATGCAGGGAGGGGTGCTGGGAACGTTCTCCTTCACAGATTTCCAGGGCTTTCTGCTCCTGTGTGGTCCCTTTCCCTTCTCACAGAGAAATGATGAAAACAGACAGTGAGATAAACCCCAGGGAGCTGAGCCCAGCAAGGCCCCAGCTTCACCCCCTCCTCCAGGCTGCATGGGGCTGCTGGTCCCACACCACCTCCACCACCCTTTGAGTGCAGCCCCCTCGTCGTTCATTTCCCTTTTGGTTTATCCCAAAGTGTATTTTAATGGGGACAAAGAGAAAAGGGGGAGCAGAGATGTCACAATCCTTCCTTCCTCCTCAAACAAAGAGCATCTCCGCAGCAGGACCACAATGGTGGGACCACGTCCTTCAGCCTCGTGGCCCCGAGAAGACCATCATCATCATCCCATCCCCTGGATGACCCCCGATGACACCACGGGGGCTCTCACCATCAATTCTGTGTTTCTGGTAGAGCAGAGCGTGGTTGTGGCCAGCAGAGAGGATGCAGTTAATGAGGGTTCAACGGGTTCCCACTCCCACCCACCAAGAGCCTTCAGGACCATCGCACATCTCTGCACAGACAGCAAACACCTCGCCGCAGCCGCTTGCTGCAGGCAGCTCGCTCTGAGCTAAGCTGCTGCTCATTGAGTAAATAAAGAGCATTCCTCCCGCAAGCCAGCCTCCCGAGGTCCCCAGGCGGGGAGCTGCCCTTTCCATGGCTCAGGAAACCTTTATCCCCCAACCCCAGCCCGTCTCGGAGCAGTGGATTTAGCAAGCGGTGTTTGCACACCCAGGTTTGCCGTGCAGTCACCCCGTTCCCGGCAGCGCCGTGACATTTGCAGGCAGCATTCCCAGCTGGCCCCGCTTTGGCCTTTCTGGGATTTTTCTTTGTGGGTTAGGCCAGATGGAGGGAAAGGTCGGAGTTAAGTGATGGTGAGCTCCGGACTTGGCTCTGGATGTTCCCAAAGCCCAGGGTGACTGTGCCTGTGCTAACCCCGCAGGTCTGGGCTGCACTCAGTTACCCTCAGTGGGTAGCACCAGGTTCTCTCCTGGTCTTCGGGGCTAACGTAGCTCCAGCATGTATGCATCTTCCCTGGGGCTCCTCTCCATCCCTTGCAGATCCTCCTTGTTGCTCATCACTGCCCACCCAGAGCTGAACAGCCTCTCTGCAGCTAAGCCCCTGACCTTTGTTTTCCCTTAAATCAATACATAAAAGCTGTGCTATAGCAATCTCAGTGTGTCAGGGGAGCTCAGGTGATTTATATCATCGGAGGAGCTGATTCTGCTTTTGAGGCTTCAATCCTGAGAAGCTTTTGTCTTTCCAGCCTCCAATCTCTTCAGTGCTGCCTTCAGCACGTACGTTGTGCTCATCCCCTGGCCCCCGCTTCCTGGCATTATTGACTCTCCATCTTGCCTTTTATCTGCTATAAAATGAAGCAGCTCTGGGTAAACCAGCAGTTTTATTCTTCCTAATCATAATATTTCCTTTGCCATGAGTTGAGATTGGAAAGGTTTAATCAAAAAGCTTCAGGGGGGGAGGGAATCTATTAGGAAACCTCTATAGGCATTTGTGCAGTTCTCACTGTGGAGAACCAAGCCACATGGAGCTCTTGCCTGGCCTTAACTTGGTGATGAGGAGGTGACCCTACAGGATGGGGAGAAGGTGCTGCCATCAGCCAGGAGCAGCCCAGGCAGGAGCCACATCCCAGGCATCTTCCCTGTCTACTTCCCCCATTGCTGTGTCCTGCTGGTGGCTGCCAGAAAGGAGCCAACGGCCTGGTTTGGGTGCAAAGGGGGTATATTTAGCACTGAAACCTCCTGCCAGCCGTGGTGAGGCCAGAGCAACGATGCCTGGAGGGGGGATCATGCTATGTGACTACGTCACTCACCAAAGACCGCTCTCCTTTTGACTTGTATATTGCCAAAAGCTTTGGGGACTGCTGTTTTGGTTAGGTGGAAGCTGCTCTTTGCAGTGACCGATGGATGCGCGCTCATCAACTTTCTCCATCAGAGCATTTATTGTTCCAACAGGCCACGGAGCTCTCCAACAAGTGAAGGCTCGCACAAGAAATCATCTGCCTGGGTTTGGCAGCAAACAGAAAACAGGAATATTTATCTTTATTCTAAACCCAAATTTTTGTGGCTAAATAGAGCCAAAAATACATCTCCCCCCCCCAGCCCTTCACTTCCCCCAGACATGAGACATCGCTGAATGTCGAAAGCGACTCTTCCCCGCCACAAATGGACCAAATAAACCCAGCACGAGACTGCTGTTTAGGAGAAACAGATGTGCCTCTAATGCTGTCATCTACAGCAAGCTGCGTCTGCAAACTCATCTCGATGGAGGTATTTATAGAGACGGGGAAGCTGCTGAGGGGGTGCAGAGCCCAGCGCCAGGGGTCACCCCATGCCTGCAGGCTGCTTCACGGCTCTTGGAGGGCATCGCTGTGGGGCTGAGGGCTCCCCATCAGTTGAGACGGCAGCTGTAGGGCTGATGGCTGAGCTGTGGAGGGGAGATGGGAGGTGTTGGCATGGGTTGTGCTGCCAGGCGTGTGCCAAGGCTGGGATGTGCCGGGTGCAGGGGAGCTGCAGGGGGAGAAGGAGTCATGGTTAATTCTTTGTGGAAAGGATTCTTCCCTGTGAGGGTGCTGAGGCGCTGGCACAGGGTGCCCAGAGAAGCTGTGGCTGCCCCATCCCTGGCAGTGCTCAAGGCCAGGTTGGACACAGGGGCTTGGAGCAAGCTGCTCCAGTGGAAGGGGTCCCTGCCCGTGGCAGGGGTTGGAGCTGTAGGAGCTTTAAGGTCCCTTCAACCCAAACCAGTCTGACATTGTATGAGGATTCTATGATTGATTGTTTGCAGAGAGCAGGGATGATAAGATTATGATCCTTGGAGGATCTGCAGAAGGGAAGGAAGAGCAAGGTGAGTCCCTGAGCTCCCCATAGGCATTCAGCAGTTCCTTGTAGGCTGAAGGGGATGAGGAAAGACAGCTTCAGTTCCCCCCCGAACCCCACACACGTGTCCCAGCCCAGGCCAGTGTCCCCTCAACTCCAGAGGTGTGAGCTGCCCTACCTGTGCTGGGAGCCACAGATGGACAGGCAGGAGCTGGGCCTCCCTCCCTGGAGTCACTGTGCAGGACACAAAGCCACATCAGTGCCAAGCCCCCATGTCACACATCCCATCCCACCTTGGCTGGACCACCACTGGCTCTGCTGCCTTTTCTGTCCCTGCGAGATGCGCCTGGCATCCAGGCAGGCACAGAGGAGGGGCTGGATGTACCCTCACTTGGTACCTGAGCTGCTACTGAAAGTGATGGAAAAATGGGCTTTTCCCTTCCAATCTGAGTTCCAGGCTCTAATTCCTTCCCCCCAGAGTGAGCCAGTTTTCCAGAGCCTTCACAGCCTCACTGGTAGGCAGAGACCTATAACTCCTGGGTGAAACAGGAAGGAATCATCATTAAAATGCCTGAGGCGTCTGTGAGCAGGGCAGAAAGGCAAAGATGAGGCTTTGCACCCCAAAGCTAGCACAGTTCCCCCAGAGCTGCCTCTATCCCAGGTAACTGCTGCATCCCACCTGGCTTTGACTCCGGAGCAGTGTTACGTGGTGCGAGGGTCGGAGCCAGCGTCTCTCCTGGTCTCTTCTTCTCCCTCGGGATACCTGGGGACAGAGGAGATGGGTGAGCTGTGGGCAGTGGTGCCAACTGCAGCTCTGTCTCAATGAAAGTGGTGACTTGCTGCAAGAAAAGGCAGCTTTGAATCAAGGAGGTAATGACAGAAACCTCCTTTTCCCCATGTCCCCCTGGCTCTGCAAAGCAGCCTGGAGCTGCAGGGAGAGCAGGCACCGCAGCTCAAATCCCACAAGGAATTGCTGCAGCACATTTTAGCCTGGAATATGCTGATTTTATCCAACAATTCTTCTCTGTTGTTGTTGTTGTTATTTTTGCCAGGAAATAAATAAATCATGCAAGTCCTCCATCACCCTCTCTCCAACCAGCTGTCCCTTTATCACAGCCCAGCCTTCCCCTGGGCTTTGGAACTGGGTCAGTGAGCAACATCCAGCAGTGGTAGCTCCCCACTGAAATTCATAGAAAGCAGAGATGCCCCCTGGGTGCTTTGGAGTGGCCCAGCTTTGCCTTTGCAGCACCAGTCTCGGCCAGGCCTAGTGGGGTGGCAGGAGAAAAGGGCGACGCATCGCTTCCCTGCATCCCTCTGCCACGTCAGCGCTCATGGCTTTGCATCTTTGCTACCAGGTAGGGACTGGATGTCTTTGAACCTCTATCCCCAGGCAAAATTGGCTGAAATGAGCCATTAGGCTCAAAAGCCATCTCTGGGGAGCAGTGACATGTGTGTGTGCATGGACACACATGCAGAGCATAATTGCCTAGTACTTGCTGCCCATGGAAACCAGGGGAAAGAGGGAGCAGCTTCACGCTGTGGTTCTTGCCCTTGCTCTGCTTTCAGTGTTGTTCTCTGCCCTGTTACACCTGATGGTAAAAGGGAATTGTGCTGCCCTGGTTGGCGACCAGGTCTTGGGACAGAGCTCATCTCATCCAAAGGAATGTGGCTGAAACAAGTCCAGGAACCTCCTTAAGCTGCAGAAGGAGCCCTGCAGGGAGCAGAGAGGTGGTAAACCCCATCCCCACCTCCAGATACCCAGCTGGCTTTCCCACTGCTGAAGCACATGCTCGAATTGGGGGTCACTCTCAATAACTTGCTCAGAAATCAGAAGGAGAAGCCAGAGCCACTCTGAGTCACTGGGATGTTGTTACCAAGGACACTAAGGTTCCTGAGTTTGAAGAAGAGATTAATTACATTCTACAAATAGACATTTTCTGTGCACTGAAGAGCAGCAAGAGCTGGTTCTTTTCGCGTAGCTCATTATGTATCAGCAGGTAGTATTGTGACAGATGTAGGAATCCAGTCGTATTGTCACTTGGGTTTAATCATCAGAAAGCTTTCTTCCCCGGGTCAGCTCCTAGTGAGGATTTGTAATATTTACATAGCACTTGGGGCTGGCTTCTTTATTGCTGGAGTCTGGATTCGCTCGTCACTCTCTCATTATGCATGTGCCAGTATTAATTGCATTTAGAAATGAGATTCCAAAGGCAAAGTGAGAGCTATTTAGACCTCCATTCAGCTTGAAAGCCAGCAGCCTTCTGTGTGACAGCTCTCGAGATGTTCTTGTGCTCGGCTTTCTCTCCAGCTGAAAAGCAGGTGTTGGAGCGGGTTGGTGCCGGAGCCACTGTATCAGCACTGCCTTTTGTGCATGCCCAGACATTTATATAACCGACAGGATAATGACTCCGCAGAAGTGGCACAGAATTGACCCTTCTGGTACTGGATTCAAGCACAGCAAGGTAACGAGTGGATCTGCTCAGCTGCTGTACGGATAGAAGGGGGAAAGTGATGCTAAGCCTGGAGATAGGGGTGTATTTCACTTGCCGGTGGCTTTGGGGGTTATTTATCAGCTCAGCTGTGCCTGCAGCACTTTGGAGCTGTGTTTGTGGCCTTGCTGATGTATTTAAGCCGTGCAGGAATTCAGCTGACACTTGTCTGTGCATGCCTGCTGCGCACTGATTGCTTCAGCAGCACCAGAGATGCAGAGCCCTGCCTGGGCGGTGGAAACGAGGAGGCCACGTCCTGTGTCCCAAAGGGAATGAGGCTGGAAGGTTAAATCCCATGGATGCCAAGCTACCAGCTCTGTTTTCTCCAGCCTGAGGTGCTGTAGAGTCTGTTCTTGCCTTGCAGCACGGTGTGTGGGGTGCAATGAGGGTGTCCTCATGGGGGATTGATCAGCACAGGCACTACACGCTCTCTCTCTCCATGGTGCTGGCTCCCTGTCCTAGGACAATAACCCATTGGAGGCCCAGGGATTCATGTCCAGCCTGTTTGTGAGGGGGCTGAGAAAGCAGCAGTCGAGGCAAATCCATGTTTCACGTCCCCAGAGCACTTCCTTTGGTTTGCCATAGCAAGTCCCTGACCCAATCCCTCTCCAAGAGCACCCCATGGAGAACACATTCCCTCACAGACCTGGCTCTTCCAGCAGGCTCCTTTGGGTGCTCAATGTCCCTGCATCCCCTGTGCTGGACCAGCACCAAGACCAAACCTTGGGCTCTGAGTCAGCAGCATCTCTACCTCCCAAACCCACACACGCATCCGGAGCAGGCAGTGGGGAAGGGCCTGGAGGGGAAGAACATGAGAAAGGCAAACAGAGCAGGCACCCATAACCAGCCCTGGCCCCTGGCCAGCACCTTCTCATTAAATAACACAGAAACCAAAGGATAAATCACTGCTTGCTGAGGAAACCCAAGTGCTGAAGCCCAAGGAGTCCCCCTCGACCTTCCTATCCCTTGATGGGAGGTTAGCCCAGGGTTGGTGTCAGTTTGCTTTCCAGCTCTAGTGAGATGGGGATAGCAGACCCCATGGCCAGGTTAGGAGGAAACCTTCAAACCTCCCTTTCTGAAGGGCGTCAGCTGGGTCCGGTGGCCAACCCTGACCCCACAGACCCACGGCTGAGCCCTCCAGCCCTGTGAGTGTGGGCCAAGGACAACCCTCACTGTCCCTGGCAGCCTCAAGGCATATAAATAGAAGATGAGACGTGAAGGAGGTCAAATGGGCAGAGGATTTCACATAATCTGATCTTGCCTGGGCTGTTCATTTGTGTCCTTTGCCCGGGACACACGCTCTGCTTCGCACACGGGGACGTCAGAGCCAGAAGGACGTTCCTGTAGGGAGGCAGCTTTATCCCACGGAACATGTGGGCTCCTCCTGGCTTTTTCTTCACTGTGTGCTGCTTTTCAGGGATGTCTTTAACCCAGGAGTCATCCAGACCAGTGCACATGGGGCAAGTCCTGGTCTTTCTTGCCGTATGGGGTCCTGGTGCCAACCCAGCTTGAGCCTGGACCTCACCAAACTCCAGTTGGATCAAAACTGGGTTGAAGCTCCGGTGCTGTTGGTGGTGTGGAGGATGCTTCCTGCCCTCCACCATGCCCATCTGAAGCATCGGTCTGTTCTGCCTTGGTCCCCTCTACCACTTCCCCCGACCCTGGACAGCAGCACTGGCTTTTCTGGCTTCTGCTACTTCTCTTTTCTGAAATGTGAAAGGCTGGAGACTAATTCCCTCCTGGTATAAAGCTGTCAGTGGAACTGCTCTGATTTATGCCAGTGCAGAGCACGGTAAAGAGATGAACATCTCAAACAGAGCAAGTAGAAAACCTCTTCATGGCCACTGGTGTTTAATGGTGAGGGCAATTAATCACCTTAAGGACTAATCTAGCGGCATGCAGCTTCTCTGTGGGCTGGTGCCTTTGCACCCAGACCGGTGCCTGTCTGAGAGCTGCAGTGGGACTCGGAGGGAGCCTCTCCAGCCCATCCAGCTGTGAATGTCCTCATGCTCCCCAGGTCCATGCCAGGAAACCCTCTTGCCAAGTCCAGGCTTGAGCTGCTGGTGTGGGTACCGGCCCACTCCATCCCTGCATTGCTGTCTCACCAGCCACACATTGATGATGATGGTGATGGTGAAGGCAGTCCGATACAGGGTCTGACCAGCCTGTGGGATACTGGTTTAGACGTGGGGAAGTCGTGCCTCTGCAGGAGTGGAGATGGCCCAGGCAGCCCCAGCATCCCTGCCAACCCCAGCTCCTTCGGCTCCGAGGTTTTGTGCTTTCCCAATGCTTGCTCCTAGCAGCAAGGACAACAGTGGCTGAGCCATAAACCAGCAGCCCTGACACCTTCTCCCACACCTGCACGCTTGGCTTGCAGTGACCGGGTGCTGAGCCAGCCACAACAATGTCCCTGCACCCCTGTCCCTACCACCCTGGAGGCAGCTCACGCCTGCTCCTATGGCTGGTTCTGCCACCACAGGGCTGCCAGCACCAGCGGCATCACAGCCCGTGTGCAAGCCCTGCAGCTTCCCATGGAATGGACCTGCAGGAAGGCAGCTCTGCCAGCCTCCCCATGCATCTCTGCTCGGAGGGAGCCTCAACCTCTGCAGCGAGCTCGTGTTTGCTCAGGCACTTGATGAGTCTTCTGTTCAGGCAGTGCTGCAGGTAGCGCAGGGAGAGCCAGGGGCACACAGGGCCTGCCTCGAGTCTTGTTCCCCCCTCCCCTGCCTCACTGTCTCACTAGGTGCCAGCTCGACCTCCGCACGCTCACGGCTCCAGTCTATGCTAAACGGGTTCGCACATCTCCAGCAGAAACTGGCGCTGGAGCAGGCGGCCCCATGGCACGCGTGGAGCCAAGCGGGTGCTGAACGGGAGCAAACCCCCTCCCGAAAGGCACCGGGGGAAGGCGCAGCCGCCGGCAGCGTGCCCGTGGCCCAGCGGGGATGCTCAGAGCAGGAGGTGACCCCGCACACCCATGGTGGCTCTGTCACTGCCGCGATGCGGGACTGCAGCAAGTCCCTTCCCATCTGCTGCCTGCCACTGCCTCGGAGCCAGGACGTGTGTGCGGGCACAGAGCGCGGTGCAACAGGGCCGCGGCTGCCGCGGGGTGGCTGCTGGCTCTTCTGAGAGCCACCGTGTCGCTGATGCTCTCAAGCATCCTCTGCACCCAGATGCTCATCCAACCCCCCCAGCATCCCAGGGACCTCCCCGGGGCTGTTCCACACCAGATGAGGGTTTGGCTGCTGGGTGTCGTTGGCAGCCTGGTGATGTCCCCACACTGAGAGCACTGCTCAGTCTCCTTCACAGCTCAGGCATGAGGACACACAGGCAGCCAGGCTGCTTGCCTGGATGGGCAGCAGGATGCTGGACCACTCCGTTTGTAAAACACCTTGATTGGTGTGGGTGAAAGCATCCCAGGAGTTCAACCCTGGCCCTCCACACCAGAGAGACAGGAGCAATCCTGCATTTCCTCCTTGCTTGTGCTGATACAACAGGGAGGAGGTGACTCCTTTGTGCCCAGCACAAGGAAGTGGTGAATGCTCCATCCCTGGCCAGAGTGGACACAGGGGCTTGGAGCTTGGAGCAAGCTGCTCTAGTGGAAGGTGTCCCTGCCTGTGACAGGGGCTGGAGCTGGAGGAGCTTTAAGGTCCTTTCCAACCCAAACCATTCTATGCTTCTATGATTCTGTGTCTCCTGATGTCACTCAGAGGACTGAAACTACAGGAAAACTACCTCTAAAGACATCTCTTAGGCTGAGTAGTGAGATCCTCCATCCCAGGGCCTCCCCTCACCCACTTATCCCAGCCCCAGGGAGCCAAGAGGATGGGAAAGGGATGGGAAGAGAATGGGAAGGGGATGGGAAGGGGATGGGAAGAGAATGGGAAGAGGATGGGAAGGGGATGGGAAGGGGATGACAGAGCACGTACGGTTCGACTCTGTTGGAGAAGCGGCGCCGCAGGATCATGACCAGCGTGCCGAGGAGCAGGGCTGTGGTGCACATGGCGCTGCCTCCATCCCCACGCTCCCGCAGGCTGTCACCGTGCCCCCTGGCCCGGCACCCCGGCGGCTCTCCCCGGCACCCAGCTGAAGGCTCCCAGGGCTGGTTTTGAGAGGGATTAGGGCAGGATCCGATGGAATTAGGTGACACACAAGGACGCTCTCCTCTGACCTGTGGGCGGGAGAGAGCCAAGCGGCTGCTCCGTGACCCCTTGAGCACTTAATAGGTTTTGGCACGTGGTGCTCCTGCCCCAGCTGGTCCCCAGGTGACCTGTGATGAACCAAGCCCATTCCCACCCCGACCACCCCACTCCTGCCCCAGGGCTGGGTGCTCCCCTCTGCTCCCCCCTTTCCCCTCTTTCACCACATTCCTCCTTTTCCCTTTCCCTCCAGCTCCTGCGTTCCTCCTCCTGTCTCAACCCCCTCCCTGGCTCTGCTGATCTGACAGGCTCAGACCTGCCTGCAGTTCCCCATGGACACCTCTCAGGCAGCTGATCCAAGACCTTGCCTGCATCCTCCCCTCGCTCAGGCTGGGTTTGCCTCCTCCTCCCCACTCCCCCATCACTCAACAGCCCCATCACACACCTCCCTCCAGGACAGTGCTCTGGCCCCACAGTCTCCTGCACTACCTCTGTGCCCATTGTCTTCCACTTTCCCTTCCCTGTAAGCTCCTTAGATGTCCCTGCCTGAGGGCAGTGAAGTGTTTTCACACACCTCACCCCAGGTCAGTCCTTTTCGACTCAAAACGCATCTGGAATGGAGTGATTTGGTGGGTTTAGATTGAAGAGAACTGGGAAAGCAATCACTGTAAGAGAGAGGGCAAGGGGACGATGCATGCCCATGAACACAGAGGGGTTTAATGGCGCATGGAGGTCCTGACTTGGAGAAGAGGCCCGGAGCAGGCAGGAAGACCTGGGCAGTGGCTTCCCAGGCAGCCATGGGTCAGACAGGGGCTGACATGGGGCTGATGCTGGCCGCAGCAGAAGGAAAAACCCCAAGCTGGGCATTCCCGTAACTCAGCTGGAAAACAGCTTCTTCCTGCAACAGGCTTTTGAAACCAGAACCGAATCCAAGCAACCTACATCAGTCCAGGCTCAGTGACCGCTTGGGTCTGAAAGAGAGAGCAAAGCTGAGCTTCCCAAGGAGCCTGCCTTTCCACCCGCACCCAGCCACGGCCAGAGATGCCCCAGATCCAGCCACGTGGGCATGTCCTCTCCAAGCACTCCAAACCCTAAACCCAAGGCACGAGCAGCCCTTGAAATCTCAGTGAAGCCAAATCCCTCTAAGCCCGTCCAGTAAACAGTCCCCATCCCTGAACGTGGGGGTCAGCCAGGGGCAGAGGGGACGGATCAGCCTCGCTGCTGGCGCCAGTGTGATGGGAAGCCTTGGGGAGAGCAGTGGAAGAAGCAGCCCCAGTGTGTCCTGAGGCCAGCTGGAAACGGGAGGGAATGATCCCTTCCCAAGGGGAAGTCCGGCCGGAGGGCACGGAGCTGCCTTGCACAAGGCACCGGGGGGGTACGGGGCAGCCGAGCCCTGTGTCCTGGTTGGAGCACGTTTCAGTGTGCTCTGAAGTCATGGAAGCCCCATACACAGCGCTGCTGCCGAGCTGGAGCCCAGGGGGCTGCAAGGACCTGCTATTGCCTGGCAATAGCACCGTGGCTTTCGCAGTCCCTGCAAGGACATCACTGCTGGCCGAGCCCCAACCGCACCGACACCAGCAAGGGCCCTGCTCTTGCTCCTCCGTGATCTCATTTATAACCATATGGTCCTCAGTGGCCAAACAGAGGACCCTAACCTGGGCTGCTCCACCATAGGCACAAGCCCTGGGTGCTCCCTGGGTGTGAAAGGGACCATCAATGCCACTCGGTTGACATTGGGTGACCTCAGCAGCCCAGGCTCGCCCCGCATGGGTGCGTATGGGTTCCAAACACTCTTGATTGACACCGAGAGCTGCTCGGTTCAAAGGCAAGGTAATGTGAGCAGATTAGTTAATGCATCTTGCCCTAGCCCTTGAGAGCAGGGCTGGAACAGCGAGGCAGCCTTAATGGGTTTTGAAGGCTTTTCTTTTTAAGATATGAATCAATGAAGCTGTACGGGGAGCATGGATAATGTGATCGGAATAAGAAACAGGGCTTGTCTTTGAACCGGAGCGAGGTCCCTGACGGTGTTTACTTCATGTCCTGGCACCAAATGCAAGATGACATGAATATATTAGCTTCCTGGCTTTCCTGAGCAACCCCTGCCATGCTCACACCAGCTTCAGGAAGGAAAAGAGCAGCAAAGAGAATCTGTTTGGAAGCGCTGACTTGTTTCCCAAGGACCCTGTCATCCCCGCTTACCGCTGATGGGTCCGGCTCTGACAGGGGCCGTGCTCCCGGGGGGTGGCTGGTTCCTGCTGTGGGGACAGCTCGGCATGGGGGGGCATGGAGGGGAAGGTGGTGACACCACCAGGGTCTGAGGAAGTGCAGCAGCCGGCTGGGGCCTTGCCCATGCAGCCCCGGGATGCTGGATCTGGCACCTGAGCCTCTTGCTTCATCCCTCCCGGCCGCATCACGAGGCCTTGATTTCTTCAAATCCCAGTGTGGGACTGGGGGGGGTTGAGCAATTCCCAGCATGGGACCGGGTTGGTCTGGGTGGGAAGTGCTCTCCAGGGCTGCCTTGGCAGCTTCTCACCCTGCCTGTGAGCACGGGGCAGCCCCCAGCCCTGATCCCAGGGCCCCTCTCCTCTTCCTCCTGTTCCCCGGCATTGCCGGATCCTTGGGATCCTTTGGGCTGTGTGGGTTGGGAGCGCTGTTTCTGCATAGGGAAGCAGGAAGCTGACACAAGGTTTGGGAAGGTCACAGGGATGCTGTGCTCCTACCCCTGCCCACTGCTGCCGAGGGTCCTGTCCGTGTGCCCCCATCCTGTGCTCCCTTCCCGGGCATCACCCCAGCACTGCTGCGGTCCTGCTCCCCAGAGCATCTCCCCCATCCTGTTCCCATATGTGGGTGGTGAGGTTGAGGTCAAGGTGGCCCCAGGGCTTGAGGTCCCCTCTGGGAGCTGGGGGCTCAGGGCAGGGTCCCACTGTGGGATTTGCTTTGTGGCACCTCGGTCTCTGCACAAAGCCACATCTGTTGTACTTCAGCCCCGGAGCAGACGAACCCTGTTTCCATGCAGGAAGGAGAGGGAAGGCTGGTTTGGTTTAAACACATTCCCCACCAGCTCCAGTCAGCAGCACGGCCTGAGGTCTGGTTTCAATCAGAGGAGGAATGTCTGCTCCAGCTTCGTCCCATTCCGCTTCCTGGGGCTGCCCATGGCTGGGACAGGACAGCAGCTCCTGCACTGCTGCTTCCCTGGCCCTGCTCTTCCCAGAGCGGAGGACACGGAGCTGGGGGATCCCAGCCTCTCAGCACTGCTGCTCTTTACAGTGGGTGACCGAGCACGCCAGCAACGTGGCCAGCAGCTGCGGGATTGCCCTGGGATCCCACAGCATCCCGTGTGATGGAGATGCCGGCAGTGATGCCATCCCAGCTGGCTCGGGGGGGGGTGGTCCTGTTGGCTGTACCCCCTTTTATCACCCGGACATGTCCTCCAGCCCATTCCTGCAGCAATGGCTCAGAGGCCGCAGGCACTGCCAGCACAGAGCTGGAGCATCAGGATTGCACACGGGTCTCCTGGGATCAGAGAAGCCAGGGAAGGAAACCTGCAATAAGTGCAGAGCATTTATCCAGGCTTTAAGCTAAATCCTTCCCTCCTGGGTAGCAGGCACTGCAAAGCCGTTTCCTAAAGTCTTGTTATTCCTGTTCTGGCCAGGACTTTGCAGTTAGCAGCAGGGCTGGATTAGGGGAGGGGAGAAGGGAATCATTGCTGGGGCAATGCTGGGTGAGCTGGGTGGCAACCCAGCGCTTCCTTCCAGCAGTGGGTTAGGGTGACAAGTCCAGCATCGCTGGGTGAGATAAAGCAGCAGCTTGGATGGGCTCTGAGAGCAGGATGAAGGAGGAACACCCAAGGACATGCAATAGCCCATGGCCACATCGGTGGGAGCAAAAGAGGCAGATCCCTATCGTCACCTTCCACGTCCCTGTCCAGCTCTGATGGAAGAGGAGCAGAGTCAGGGCTGCTCTTCTGGGTGCCTTGGCTTTACCACACTGACATCTCCAGCCTTATTGCACTCAGAATGCCAGGACTGCTTGGATCTGGCCAGGTTGGTGTCTTGAGGGCCTGGAGAAGGGTCCCAGCATCACACCAGCACCAAGGGCTTGGGGCAGCTCCTTCCCAAAGCACTCCCAGAGGGAACTCCTGGGGTCTTTACCCGGGGCCACCCCAGCAAATGGTGTTTGTGAGAAGGAGCTGACTTGGCAGGGGACACGTGAAGGCTCTGTGCACCAGGGAAGGTGGGCTCAGCCCCGGGGTCTGGATGTGGGGGTTCCACCTTCGCCCCGGAGGCAGTGGAGGAGTCAAGGGGGGGCTCTGCCATAATCCGCATCCCACGCACCGGGGAGCTGAAGGCTCGGGAGTTTTTGCCTTCACCTCCCACTCGAGGATCGGGAGCCAAGTACGTTCCTCACTGCACCCAGTGCAAGGGAGGAGGAGAGGCGATGTGGGAGGGCACGGCGGGAGCAGGGAAAGCCGTCGGCAGGTGGGAGCAGATCCCGCAGGAGCACGGCACAGCCCGGGAGCCCGGCCTCACCCTGCGGCTGTGCGAGGGGAGAACGGCTTGAGCAGGAGCTTCGCCTCTTCCTAGCATGCAGAAGCGATGGGAGGAGCATCTCAGGCTCCACAGTGTCCCCTGTTGTGGGGACAGGTCTGTGGGAAGGAGGTGGGAAGTAGGAGGGATGTGATGCTCCAGTGGAGAGGGGTGAGGGATCAGCGTGTTGAACTGGGATCTGAGACAGAAGCACTGATTCCTTCCATATGGGTTACCCAGGCTCAGCCTTCCCACTGGCTGTGGGAACCATGTCCTCTGTCCCCATCCCTCGGTCACCCTCTGGGACAGCGACCAAGGGCATCTTAGGCTGGGCAGGGCGAGCAAATGCCATCCCAGCTGTGAGGGCTGTCACCTCCCTCGGCACAGCACCTTGCACCAGAGGGTCACCAGATTCTCCATAGGGCTGCACAAGGGCCTGCCAGTGCAATTCCCAGCCAGGATTTCCCAGCAATGGTATCAACGCAGCATCTTTCTCCTTCTGGAACAAGTCTCCTCCTCACCCTGAGCCCTGGAGAGCCATAGTCATGGGAAACCATGGAAACGGGTGGCTGGCATGTGACAGCGTGTGCCTGCACCCTGGGCCCTGATTTATGTCCCATGTGTGTGGTAAGATGCTGAAGTTCAGGGCTGTTGGGGTTCGTTTGGGATTTTGGGGCAGAGGAGCATCACTGCCACTTCACTCACATCCCCTGTTTGTGGTACATGGGGATGAGGATGGGCTCCTGCCATCACAGAGCCCGATCCGGAGTCCCCAAAGAGGGAGGCAAAGCCTGGAAAAGGCTGGGGATCTCTCACTTTTCCAACAGTTTCTGATACTCTCAGATTTCTAAATGGAGACTCTTGGGCCAAGATGCTTGGACTGCCAGTGCTGAGGAGCAAGGGGAAGGTACCAGAATTGGCTGAAACACCAAGTGCAGAAGCTTCACAGAGTCCTTTTCTTTACACAGCAAGTAATAACTTAACCAGTGCTCCACCTGGGCTATCACCTGAGCCTTCAGATTCCCTATAGTTTGAGGGTTTTCCCTTTTGGAAGCACCAGCACTGCACTGCAGTGTTGCTCTGGTTTTAAGCTGGGTCTAACTAAGCGCAGCTGCTTTTCCCCTGCATTTTAAGGGGAGGTGATCAGCTTGGCCATGCCACCCTGTGTCCAGAGCATGGTGGCCACCTGAGAACGTTGTAGCTAATGCCTGAGCTCAGGCTGATGGCCAATGGACAGAAGACAAAGCCAAACTTCAAGCTGGCCACTGCCGATCTGATGATGTGGAAGCTGGTGGTGCTGTCACTGAGGACCTGAATGGTGCCCAACCTCCAGGCAGGTAGGGGTGGCTGCTGTGCTTTCACACCATGGGTTTGGCAGCACCCAGCTGAGCTGAGCTGTGTGTCCCCGAGCCGAGGGCTCCCAGTCTGCCCCTGTATGAATCCAGTGGGACACCCACAGCAGGGGACCGGTGGGCAGCATCTCCTCCATCTCCCTCCAGCTCTGCAGGAGCAGATGTGCTGACACTGCTGAGCTGGCTGGTTTGGAGGAGAAACATGGCAAAAAGCAGCGACAGATCTGCAGTGACAAAGCTCCAGCCCCAGATGGGCTCAGACCCCAGCCCTCAGCCTGCCTGTCCGTGTGATGCTGAGCGCACCCGGCTGCTTCCCTTGTGTCTGATCCCCCTCTGGGGGATTGTCGGTTATTACAGGTCCCTGTGGCGTTCCCGCTGTGCTGCGGGTGTTCCATCCGGCTCGTCAGGGAGCTGGGAATGGCATTTGGGTAAGGAGCAGCCCAAAAGAGCACACAGCAGGGCAGAGGGGAGCCTGGCGTGGAGGTGTTCCCGAGCTCTCCATCCCTGCCCAGGCACTCCAGAGCACGAATCTGCTCCTTTCCCAAGTGCCTGAACTCTACGTCCCTTCACAGCTGGGTCCTGCCACGGGAAGGGGAGCAAATTCTTGTCACTGAATCAGTCCCTGTGGGACGGACCTTGATCTCTTTGGGGTGGCAGAGGGATGCTGGGTGAGGGGGTGCTTTGGGGTCTCACCCGGCTCTTCGTGCAGCCCAAGAATCAGAAGCAAGTGAGGCTCTGTCCTTCAAAACACAGAACACGGGAGCACGGGGGGAGCTGAGCACAGGCAGCGCTTGGGATAACTTCAGCTCACACTTTGGGCTCTGAATTTCCTCGGAGCTGTTTACAAGGGCTGAATAAAAACCTCCCCCCCTCCCCAGCACGGAGCTGATGTTGCCCAGAACATCCCCCTCATCCCTCCCTTTTGGGAAGGGAAAAAAAACCAGGGAAGGAGGGAGGAGTGGGAGAGAGGAGGAGAGAGGGAGAAAGTGAGCTCACGTTCACACGTTGGTAAAGAGGCTGGTCTTGCGATGCCTTTGAATATTTCACTTTTAGGCAGTTCCCCATCAGTCAGGCTCACGCATCCGAGCCGAGCTGAAGCCAACTCCAGCCATGGGCAGCACCAGGAGGGCTGAGATCTGATCGCACGCAGCAAGCCCCGGGATCTTCGGCTCGATTCCACCTCCAACCCCGGCGGCAGCAGCCGCGCTCGCACACACACACACACACACACACACATTTGCACATCCCCGCGTCGGCAGAGCCGCTGAGCAAACACCTTGTCTCTCCTCCCCAGGATATACCCGCTCGCACACATCCCCCTTGCTCTCCTCCTGGCTTCCCGGAGGATCCTGCCGGCTGTTTTCCATGGAGAAAGTCCAGGGAGAAATGGAGATTGAGAGATGGGAAAGAAGTGAAGAGATTTCAGACGCAGAGAAAAAGGTGATTCAAGAGACATGGAGCAGAGTCTATGCAAACTGCGAGGACGTGGGGGTCTCCATACTCATCAGGTATTTAAATCCAAGCAAACAAGGCAAAAAAAAAAAGGGAAGCAGCACATCCAACTGCATCTCTTTATAGCTCAGGAAGAGGCAGAACAATATATAGAACCGGACTGGAATGAATGACAGCGAGTGGGGAGCTGGCTGGGTGTATTCGCTGCCTGGGAGCAGGGAGGGTTTCACAGCACTCCTCTGATTTCCACACCTTCGAGCCGGGTGGTGGCGGCGGGGGGAGCCTTGGTGGGGACTTTGGGGGAAGCTGCTGCCATCACAAAGGTCACCTTAGCCCGAGGATGGAGCTGGGGGGGGTGTGGAGGAGCGGGGTGGGGAGCAGAGCGGTGCTGGGGTGTGCTGGGGGTGGGTTGTGTGTGGGGGGGGGTGTGTGTGTGTGTCCCCGTTAGCGGATGGATGGCATCGGTACGTAGCAGGCTGGCGGGTGAAATAATGCGAGTTGGGAGCCAAGATCAAACCCAAAGCAGGTGTGACTCCCAGGGCACCATCTGTGCCTCCGGCGGCAGCGTCGGCGGGAAGGAGAGCGCTGGAGTTGGCGGTGGAAGGGGGAATGTGGGGGGCACGGGATCCTGGGAGTGGGATGCTGAACATCACCCGACGGCGTGGGGCTGGGGCAGCTCGTGAAAGCAAGCAGGGGAGATGCTCTGGAGGTGGGGAGCAGAGGCAGGTTTCTTGTGTTGTCTGGGGGTGCCACCCTTGTCCAGGTACCCTGGGAAAGCGCCGAGTGGGAATCCCATGGGGTGCTGTGGATGCCGGGAGTTTGGGGTGTCAGTGGGGTGCAGCACCCAGAGGCCGTTTCCCTTATTGAAGTGGGGAGAGGAGGATGGTGAGGGTGAGGACAGGGGCAGGCGGGATGCCCACACTGACCTGTTGGCAAACAGCAAAGATGCTCTGCAGAGAGACAAAGCTCCCACCGCCCACCCCAGGGACCAGTAAAACAGGAATCCTGCCTGGACCCGGATCCAGGAGCCTGGGTTGTGTCCTTCCCATTTTGCTCCTGCAGCCCGGGCTGAGGGCGCTGGGAGAGCCCCTCGGATGGATGCGCTGTTTGTTAATCATCATCCGAAAGTTTTCCAGGAGGCTGAGAGCAAATGGGATCCCCGAGCCCACGGGATCTGCAGAGAGCAGGGGCTGGCTCCCCTCCGGGCTCGCTGCCAGCACTGCAATGGGGAAAGACCCCTCTGCAGAGAATCCAAGATGGCATTGAGTCCCCTCTCTGCCTCTCCTCGGGCATTCCTTGTCTCAGAGCTGGTTCACAGTGGTCCCCATGGCTCCTGCTCCATGCAGCCAACCGGGCCAGTCAGGAGCTGCGACACCAAACCCACCTGGGCTGGGTTTGAAGCTGCAGTTGGCAGAGGGCTGGGGGATGAGAAATTCCTCTTTTCCCCACCATAGAGCCACAGATTAGGTTGGGTTGAAGGGACCTTAAAGCTCCTCCAGCTCCAACCCCTGCCATGGGCAGGGACCCCTTCCACTGGAGCAGCTTGCTCCAAGCCCCTGTGTCCAACCTGGCCTTGAACACTGCCAGGGATGGGGCAGCCACAGCTTCCCCATGAGCTTCAGCACGGGCCTGGCCAGCAGCTCCTGCCCAGCACCCAGGTGGAGCCATGGCCCCATGGGGACCACGTGGCCGAGCTCTGCTCCCGACTCAAACTTTCCCCATAGAAGTTTCTCCTCGAGGTTTTCCCCCTGGTGGGATGCAGCGCTGCGCTGAGGGGTTCCCCCATTGCTGTGCCACCAGGACATGACTGAGCTGGCTCCAAGGGTAAACCCTGGCTCCTTGGGAGCCTTCCTATGTTTGTCCATAACATGTGCCCTGGCACATCCCAGCCAAACCCACCACCCGCTCCCTCAGCCAAAACTTCCCTGGGATGCTTCAAGTAAGGGCTGGACTTTCGGTGCACATCCCCAGGGATGGTGGGGATGGAGTGTGGGAGAGCTCCCATCCCCTCCAGCATCCCCGGCTGGAGCAGCACATCTGCCTGCATCCCTGTGCCACGGCTCCCTCTGGCAGCAAACCCCATTCCCAAAGAGAGCCTCACGCTGCTGCCCGAGCCCTGCTCCCCCCGTCAGCT
The DNA here is from genome assembly GCF_033783945.1 of Neopsephotus bourkii. NCBI lineage: Eukaryota > Metazoa > Chordata > Aves > Psittaciformes > Psittacidae > Neopsephotus > Neopsephotus bourkii. The sequence goes on from NW_026902223.1 coordinate 9,620,098, forward strand.
CCAACAGCTCAACCTGCTCTCCCCTGGGAAGCATGTGCCCGGATAAAGCCGCCGGGGCCGGGGCTGGGAGCACCATCGGCTGCGTTTCCCAGCTGGCATCAGCCGCCGGGAGAAGTGGGTCATGCGTGGAGGCCGCCGGGAGCCCAGGCGGTGCGGGAGGGATGCAGCCGCTTCCCAAGACATGATTCAGCAGCTCCAGAGGTCGGGGCTGGGGAGGGGGTGGTGGGAGGCTGCTGGTGCCGTGCGGTGGATGCGGTGGATGCGATGGATGCAATGGATGCGATGGATGTGATGGATGCAATGGACGTGGGGGGTGTGAGGGATGCGATGGATGTGATGGATGTGATCGGTGTGAGCTGACCCAGCACCCTTTCGGGTGCTCCTTCACAAGGTGCCAGGGGCTCAGAGCCACCCCAGCCAGCCTCCATGCTTTACTGGCACAGGGCTGGAGTTGCCCAGCACCTTGCTGGGGAAACTGAGGCAGAAAGGGACGTGCACATGGGCAGCCAAGGAGAGGGAAGGGGGGTGCGTGGCAGTGGGACCTGTTTGGTGCTACCCCCATCTGCAGAGTGATAAAAGGAGGTACATCAGTTAGCACCTGCATTTCTGTTGTTGGGGTTGTGACCGGGGAGTGGCCTGTGTCTGGTGGCAGAGGGTCCCTCCATGCTTTCCTGCTCCGACCCCTCTCCATCCATCCAGGGCTGCTGAGGGCAGGGAATGACTTTTTCCCATGTGGGAAGGGCGGCACCTCTGAATTTAAAGGGTCCCAAAGAACCTGGGGCCTGATTCATTGCCCTGAGGGTGGAGGCAGCGATGCCCACCCAAAGGCAGTGACAGGGAGGGCTGCAGTGCCCATCCAGCTCCCTCTGCTCCTCCTCTAGCCCAGCCTTTCCGTGCTTTGCAGATGGGGAAACTGAGGCATGGATTTGGGCACTGCATTCTCAGCCCTCATGGCAGTGCCTGGAGCCACAGCAAAGGGGGCACAGCGGGGTCCTGGTCTCACAGAGCCTTTGGGGGCCCAGGGGACATAAACACCCGTAATGGGCCCTGCTGGCTGAGCAGCCACCGGCTCATGGGGATCTGCTGCGTGCTTCCAACCGCCTCTAATTGACAATTTCCTCGGTGGGGGAGCTTCACAGCGGAGGAAGCACAGGCTCCTCTCCCCGCTCATCCTCCTCCTCCTCCGGGGCTATGGGGCCTCTGCAGGCTCCATCTCCCAGCCACTGCCTTAACCCTTGTGGGGCTGGAGCAGGAGCTGGAGCTGCACATCTGGAGCTGTGTGCATGGGCTGGGTGGCTCCCTCACAAGGTCCCCATGCCCCCTGGCTCATTGCTGTGCCTCGGTTTCCCCCATTGGAATTTAGGGGTTAGTCCTTTTTATAGGACCCCGCATGAAAGCTCACAGTGGGGGAGCCCAGGGGTGTGAGAGGAGCTCCCAGCACCTCTGGCATCTGCGTTGGCGCTCATTGTGCAGCACAGGAGCCCTTCATCACTCCCCAAGCATCCCCCTTGCTGTAACACAATTCATTGCATGGTTCAGTGGTGGCCTTGGCAGTGCTGGGGTCAGGGCTGGACTTGATGAGTTTAAAGGTCTTTTCCAGTCTGGTCGGTTCTGTGATTGCCCCCCCCCATGCTCCCAGAGAGCACCCAGGCAGGGGCAGCATCAGCTTGGGATCCTCGCTCCATTCCAGACCCCACTAAACGCGGGCCTCCAGCACTGAAACCGCAGCCTGTCCCGTGTCCCATCATACACATCCTTTCCCACACCCACACACACGTAGCACAGTCACAGATGTGGGACCACGAAACTCCATGGATCCCACCAGGGGATAAAGCAAAGGGATGGTTTCTGTCAGCTCCTGAGCAAATCCACACCAAATATTGATGCCGTGCCAAGGGCAGGCAATGCAACCGGCCACTGCGGGCTGGGCCACCTCTGCAGGGCTTCTCCATCACCGTTCCCTCCAGAGCCATCAGTTTCCAAACTCCCCACGTTGTTACCTTCTCCTCCCTCTGAGGAGGTGTAGGAGGGGAAGCAGAAGGACTGCCAGGGCAGAATCAGGCCCTGGATCTCGATGGCCGCTCAGTCGGAGCTAATACACCTGGATCCAGAGAGCGTGCAGAGAGCTTTGCAATACAAAAGCACTCCTTGGATGTAAGGCTTAGGTGAGAATAGCAAAGAGCCTGAGCAATGAGTGTGGCCATGCAGAAAACCCTGGTTTTGCCCAACTGAATCTAAACCCGTGGGTTAAATCCACCCAAAACTGGCATTTACAGCAATGGCCAAAGTGCTCTGGGGATGTGTCCATAGGGAAAGAAAGGCCTGTTTTTTGATGCCAGAGGGCCAGCTTCAGAGCAGAGCAGCTCAGGGAGATGCCCCTGCTGCAGTACCTCGCTGTGAAAAGGGCTCGGTGAAAGCCTCCTGTGTGGCAATGTCCCTATCCCAGGGCTCGTCACACACTTGGAATCATTGGGGTCAAGCTGCAGAGATGTTCCCCTGGAGACATGGAGCGACCAGGAGCAGCGGGGCTCTGTCCTGCCGAGCAGAACATGCAGGAGGAACCCTTCCCGAAGCAGCAGCCCCCTGCATGGGCAGTGAAGGGCTGAGAGGGGTTCAATGAGCTCTGTGCAGGAGCAGCCCCTTTCCCTGCGCTGGGTTTCTCTGACGGCAGGACCTGGAGCCATGGGGACCTGTCATGGCCAAGCGGCTGCATGGGGATCCCTGCGCACATCCCACACCTGGCATGGCCACGGGGCTGCAGCAGCTCTTGGGGTGACCCCAGAAGAGCTTTTCCCTGTCCCAGGGCTGCTCTTGTGTCTATTGCGAAGGCTAAAATGCTCCCGCTCCACACCCCGAGAGCTGCAGGGCCGTCCCCAGCTGGGAGAGGAGGTGGCGGACATCGTGTTCCCAATTTCACTGGGATTCTGCTGGAGGGGTGACAGGGACCACGTCCTTGTGGAGCTGGGTTACCCCTGCTGCACCCAGCCAGGGGTTGACTTCCACCCCCAAACCCCTCCACTGCCCCTGGGGATGGGGCTCCAGCAAGCTCCATCCTCATCATGGCTCAGAGGCAAGAGTCACCTCTTAGCATCCTTTCCTAATCCCCATCATCTGGTGAGGGGGGAGATGCTGGTGTCAAGGTGGAGGGGCTGATGTGATGTCCCTGCCTGCTGCTTGCACCCAGTGAGCAGGGATGCAGGCAGGGACGGTGGTTCGGCAGCAGAGAGGGGCAAGGACTCTGTTATGGAGGGGCTGAGGATGATGCTGTGGAGGAAGGCACTGAGTGAAGGGCCATAGGAAACTGGAGGTGTGAGGGAAAGCCGCTTTGGTGCTGTTAATTCATTTATCTGGTGAAAGCTGTCCTTACCCCAGCCTAAAGGTTCATCAAAGCCAAGAGGCTTTGGGCTGAACTTACACATGTGGGAAGACAACAGTGATGAGGACTTAGGAGAGTGAGCAGGACATGAACCCAGGGCTTGCCTCCTCGTACCCAGATGTATTCAGCTGCATCTTTGCTGCTGGGACCTCTCCCACCCTCACTGCGGTGTCCTGAGGCCCTGCAGTGCCTGGGGTGTTAGAGATGTGCTGGAATCTGCTCCCAAGGCTCTGCAGTGGGATGTGGGCTTCCCCTGGAGCAAGGCCATGGGAAGAGGGGAGCAACACCTCTTCTCCTCAGCTGTACTGCTTGAATTTAGCATCACTGCGTGGACCAGGAGCTTGGCCCCCTCTCACTCTGGAGCTGCTGCCCATCACCACCTCCACCCTCATGAGCCCTCATGGAGAGGACACAGGCAGGCGCCATCCTCTTCTTCCTCCACTCAGATTTGCCTTTCCCTGTCTTGCCAGGCAGTGGCAATGACGTGGCTGGGACCTTTCCCACCTTGCTCTGGAGGCTGTGGGCACAGGCAGCACCCAGCACCCCTGGAACTGGGATGCGGGACTACGGGCAGCTGGTAGGAGCAGGGGGGAGCGAGTGACAGCCCTCGGCATAATACATAGCAGCATCACACAGCACCTGCCCACCCATTGTCAGCTGCTTTGTAGGCACCTGAGCAGAGAGGAGTTGGTTGGAAAAGGGACACAGAGAGACCCCAGGCTGCATCAGAGAGAGTTTCTCCCATGTAAAGGGATGAAGCGAGGGAAAACATGAACGCAGGGGTAGGGAAATCCAACAAAACCAAGTGTATGAGCGGTGGCTGAGGCTGAGCTGCAGCCTCCCAGCACCTTGGGGGGCTCACTGGTACTTCCCCTGCAGTTTGCAAACAGGGTAAGTGAAGCATCAAGGGTTTAGGTGCTGGGGGGGCCAAGGGAGCAGCACCCAGGTTTCATCCTTCCAGCTGGGGAAAGGAGGCAAAGGGCATGAAGGTTTCCTCTGTGTGGGGTTTGGGAGAGGGAGGAAGATGGGGACATGCAGAAGTGATGCCTCTCCTGGGTAGAAACCAGGTTCCGAGTGACTGCAGTGGGTTTGCACCTTAATTATTTCCTTTGGCTCTGCTGTTGTGTCCTTAAAGTTGTTAAAAGGGCAAAAGGGAGAGGAAAAGCAAAGCTGACATCCTGCCCATGGGCTCCAGACGCAGCTCACAGAGCACAAATGAGCGGGCGCGGGATGGAAGCGCTTAAAAAGAAACTTAATGAGATTGGTATGCAGGCATCTGCTTCCTATCAATCATCATCTGGTGTGATACGGAATGGGAAATGTCATCTGTCTAATGACTCTGATGAAGAAAAAGAGCCCCGAACACACACACGCACATCATGACCCAACAAAATTCCAGAGCCTGGGATGTTTGAACTCTCAGAAATGTTCTGTCGATGGAAAAACCCCAAGTGACACCTCTCCCAGCTCACTATTTTTTGCCTTGTTTTATTTCTTCCCCCTCTTTTTCCTTTCCCTCTCCTTTCCTCTGGTTATATTTAACCTTTGTGTTAAATTAATCTTCTCTGTTTATTAACATGGAGCTCTGAGCCAGGCTCCTTCCCCCTTGGTTCCACAGCTCAAGTGTTTGCTCCAGGCCAGTTCTTCCTGCAGGAGTTTTCCTCTCTCCACCCCTGCAGGAGGAGAAGGTGCAGCTCTGCAGCCAGCCACAGATTTGCTTTTCAGCTCAAAGCAGAGATGCTTTGGGCTCCCCTGGTTCAGTTCCCCATCAGTGAAGGGGAGCATTGAGCACAGGAACAGGGGGGTGCTGAGTTTGCATCCCTTCACTCTTTCAGGTCCCTTAGGAAAGCTGTTTGTGCTCAGCTCCCATGGGAACATCATCTCCAGGGTCTGTGAAGTGGGGAAAGGTTGGAAACCAAATATTTGGATCCTTCTCTGGCTTCACCCACGTTGGGGGTTTTTGGTGGTTTAATCCTGGTGGAGCTGGAGGAAAGGGGCAGAGAGGCAGAGGTGATGCTCCTGCTCCCAAAGGGCATCGGTCCCAGTGGCTTCTTTTGGTCCTTCCCTTGGGGGGATGATGCTGTGATCCCTGCGGATGCAGGGCTTGGTTCCCGTTTCCTGTACCCCTTCTGCTGAAAGAACCAGGAATTTTTCCTCAGCTCATTCCCTGGCTCTTCACAATATCACCTCCTTGAGCTGAGATCAAACAGGGCTTTCCAGCGAGCTTCTGATGGTTTGGGATTTGGGATGCATTGGCCGCTGGCAGCCTCCATCCCCTGCTTGGGGTGGTCTGTGGGCAGCAGGTCCCCCTTCCAGCAGCACCCCCTGCTCCCAGTGCCCAGGGGATGCCGGCCAGGGCCAGAGGGTAAGGGGGAAAAGATCCAGTATCAGGAATGGCAGAGCCTTAGCTGTGACCTTGGTGGGGTGTTGGATGTCTGTGGCTGGAGGATGTTGATGTCAGGGGCTGGAGGGAGCTGCAGGAGAGGTGGGAGGGAGGGGACAGGGGAGAAGGATGCTGGGGCTGGGTGGAAAAATTGGTGCCATTAAAACAGGAACATTTGTCCTTCTGTTGGGAACTGCACAGGGCAGAAGCCATGAATCCTGGGAATGGCGCTACCTGCATGGCTGGGGCTGGGGGACCCCTGTCCGACAGCTCCGGGCTGAAGGGGACAGGCTGAGCATCTCTGGGGACAGGAGCTGGAGGCAGATGTGACAGGAGGAGCTTTGCCGAGGGGAAGGCTAGGCAGTAACAGGAGTTTTGTCCTGGGTCCCCTCCTGGTTTTAAAAGCATCACCTTGTCTCCCTCTTCCACCTTCCTTCCTTCCTTCCTCCCCCACCCTGTTCGCTGCCTTCACACCTCCAAAACCTATTTTGGGCCATCTGATGAATCCCAGATGCCTCGGGGAAGCAGCAGGAGCCGTGGTGCACTCCAGGCGCTGCTTCGCGCCGCTTCCTTGGCAATGCCCCCAAGCTTTCACAAGCCAAGGGAGCGGGGGAAGGAAGGGAGGAAGGAAGGGAAAAGGAGGATAACACACTGGTAAATGAGGCTGGTCCTCAATAGTGAGATGGTTTGGGGAGCGGGGAAAAGAATCCCGCCTGGTCCTGGAGGGAGGTGGTGATGGTTGGGAATAGAGATGGGATGGATTCACATGGTTTGGGATGGCACTTGGGGCAGGGGTTATGGCTTGGGAGAGCGGATGAGGGCGTCCATCTGGATGATGGGACAGCCCTGGGAGATGTCTGCCACCTCCTGAGCATCCTTCCCTGGTCCAGGTGAAGGAGGAGGCAAGGAGACCCCTGTAGGAAGGGAGCTGGGTGAAAGGGGAAGCAAGTGCTGACGTGGTTCTCCCCTGTGCAAATGGGGTGGAAGTGGGTGGTTAACGTGAGACCAGCATCAGCCCTGCCTGCCGACAGTGACCGACCGCACTGCTGGGCTGCTGCACTCTGTCACCTTCTGCCCCAGGGAGCTCAGCTGCAGCCACAGCTTCACCTGCTCCATCTGCATTTCCTTGGGGTTGGTGTAATCCTGCAGCAAAGGGGGAGCTCAGCCCCTCAGAGAGGCTGCTGGGCACTGTGGGACATCAGCTCCTGGCATAGGTGAGCTGTGACATGAGCCGCTGGTGGGGCTGATGTGTGAAAGGTGGGGGCATCCTCAGCATGGGGATTTGCTTTGGGTGGCAATGCAGGAATAAAGCCCATGGGACTGAGGAGTAGGGGCTGGGAGAGGGTGGGTGGGATAAAGAGAGGTGGTCACGCTCCCCTCCAGCTCTCTGAGGCAGGACATGGTGTTTTGATGTATGTGGGTATGAATATAGCATCTGCGCTCCTGGGAGGAGTCTCTGGGTACCAAGAGCTCAGCCTGGTTTGTTGATGAATATCCAGCTGTGATGCTTTTGCAGCAGATAAGGAAGGCTGGGGAGAAAGGCATTAACCTGCTGGGTTTAGGCAGCTGAATAGCACAGCTCCGGAGGAATTCAGTGAGGAAAAGCATCCCTGGCTGTGTTGGATACAAGGAGGTGGTTTCCAGCATCTCCACCACTCCATGCTCTGCTTTAACCTCTCCGCCTGCTCTCACCCTCCTGATGGAATTTGATGTCTGCTCTTTCTTGCAGGTTTTTTGTCAACTTCCCCTCGGCCAAGCAGTACTTCAGCCAGTTCAAGCACATGGAGGACCCCTTGGAGATGGAGAGGAGCTTGCAACTGCGGAAGCACGCGCGGCGGGTCATGGGTGCCATTAACACTGTGGTGGAGAACCTCAATGACTCCGAAAAGGTCTCCTCCGTTCTGGCCCTGGTGGGCAAGGCCCATGCCCTCAAGCACAAAGTGGAGCCCATCTACTTTAAGGTAAAAGACAGGGGTAAAAACATATCTCTGGGGTGCTTTAGGAATTAGGTAGAGGGCAAGGAGAGAGGGAGCTGTGGTGCTGCCTGTCCTAGCCTGGAGGGGGTTGGCTGGTCCTGGGGGTTGCTCCCCATGCAGCTGAGGTGTCCCACTGCGATGCTGTCCCATGCAGATCATCGTTCCTAAGTGCAGCCAAGCTGGAGCATCGGTATCTCCTGCTCAGGGAAGCCTGCCTGCCTGTGTCCTGCCTGCAGCCCCTCCAGCACGGCTGTGGCTCTATGACCCCTTCTGCTAGACGTGCATGTAGAAGGGACTGAATGGAGGAGATGCTGGAGCCTGCAGCAGCGCCCCATGGTGCTGGGTGTGCTCCTGCCCCCTGCCCCGGCAGGCTGGTTACCTCCCAGACATCGACCTCAGAGCATCGCTATTCCCAGAGCTGGGTCACAGGAGGAGTAGGAAAAGCCCGGTTATCGAGTCCCCGGTGAGTTATTAACCCCTTGGTGCCTTCCAGAAACTGACCGGCGTCATGCTGGAGGTCATTGCTGAGGAGTACGCCAACGACTTCACCCCGGAGGCGCACGGTGCCTGGACCAAGATGAAGGCCCTCATCTGCACGCACGTGACGGCGGCGTACAAGGAGGTGGGCTGGGCGCAGTACCCCACCGCCACCCTGTGAGCGGCCCCCGGGCCGGGCGAGGGGCAGGGAGGGCTTCACTCACCCCAGGACTTCACTCTGGTCTCTGCTCAAGGTCTGTGCTCGGGCTGGGGAGCCCGCGAGGGCCGGCTCCGTTGGCTGCCCACTCACAATTGGATCTCCAGGGGGGTTAAAACCTATCTCAATAAGCCAAACTAAACCAGAACCACGAAGGGTGAGGGTGGGTCGGGGTGAAGCGGTGGCAGGGGATGCTGGAAGGGGATGCAGAGCACAGAGGGAGAGCGTTTGGTTGTTGTTGCCTCCATCTCACTGTCCTGGCCTGCCCGTCACCACCTCCCACATCCTGCGCCTCGCTTGCTCCAGCTCAGAGCCCTTTGCCCAAGCAGCAGTGCCGTGCAGCCCCATTGATGATGAACAACGTGACCCTGGTTTTCCATGCACAGCCCCCAGGGAAACCTGGCTCCTTGCTTTTGCGGGCGTGATGCTTACGGGGAGCACCGGCTGGCACTGAAAACACTTTGCTTTGCACTTTCTCTGCTCCCCTGGCAGGGTGACAGGGCTGATGGCTGCGGCCAGAGCCATCCCATCACCTGCACCATGGGCTGGCAGCAGCCCTCTCCTCTCCCTTCATCCATAGTCCCTCTCCTTGCTTGGCTGCTGCAAATCCACCCAGGGCTGGAGGGAGCAAGGGGATGGGCAAGATGTGCTCCTCTGTCATTAGAGAGGGAAGAAGGAAGAATCATGGAATGGTTTGTATTGGAAGGGACCTTAAAGCTCCTCCAGCTCCAACCCCTGCCACAGTCAGGGACCCCTTCCACTGGAGCAGCTTGCTCTAAGCCCCATCCAGCCCACCCTTGATGGGCTTGTGGGGCACACACTGCTCCATCGCCCTGGGAGCTGGGGTCTGTAGGTCTGTCCAGCAGCCAGCAGCACGGTGGTGCAGGGATGAAGGGCTAGGGCAGCTCTGCCCCGCACGGTGACAAGGGATGCTCAGGATGTGATCAGTGTCCTGTGGAGCAGACACAGCAGGAGGGGCTCCTGGGTGTGAAGGGAGGTCCCTGCTCTGTTAAACCAGTCAAGAACTTGTTGCTTAGAGCATGCTCCTGCCCTCTTGGTGAAACTGGGCTCCTTCAAATAAAGTGCCTGGTAGGAACCAGCCCTTGCAGGAGCCGTGTCCCTCCTCAGGGGCTCCAGTGCCTGGCAAAGGCCTCTTTCCCCCCCCCAAAATCCAAGCCGTGGCTGCAGGGCTTGCGGCGCTCATTCTGCTCCAGCACCGGCTGTCCCTGGAGCTCTGGGTGAGCTCTCTTGGTTTCTGCCTCAGTTTCCCCTTCAGTTACAAAAAGGAGGAGGAGCAGCCCCGATGCCTCTTGCACATGTGCTTGGATCAATAGGATGCCTGGCAAAGGGTTGGGGGTGAGGCATCGGATGTGCTGGGAAGCTTTGGCATCCTCATCACCCAGCACTGCCCAAAAGGTCTCTGATGGTTTTGAAGCGCCAGCATTAAGGGCAATGTTCCCTATTGTAGTGGGAGGGGGGTTCCCTTCTGAGATTGGCTCTGGCCTCACTACCCCTGCCCTGGTGTTTTGCTTCCAAACTAAGGGGCTCTTGATGGGGTTTTCCACTTTGTTCCACGGGCTGGAACAGCAGGTTCCGGCTCAGCATCCCTGTCGGGCCCCAGCCCTGCCCCTTCCATCACTCATGCCCAGATGCTGGCAAAGGGCAGGTTGGGGAGGGCTCTAAACCTCTTGGCTGTGTTCCCCAGGGTCCTGGGACCAGGGTTAGTCTGCAAACAGCCCCAGGATCCCACTAATGTCACAACAACCCCTCTCTGGCCTTGCTGTTCTTTCCTCCTGATGTCCCACAGTAAACCAGGTGGAGAAGAGCAATGGAGCATAGAGGGTTGGGTGAAATACCAGCTCAGGGCACCGTTGTCCTTGGCAAGGTGCAGGGGGTTAGCAAAAGGACAGGCACAGGGTGCAAGTGATGCTGCTCTGCTGCTGTCATCTAGAGTCAGCACCCCCAAAACTGAGCCCAGCATCCTGAACCAGTGACAGCACCAGAGCTGGTGCCTCTGGCTCATGTCTGAGCGCAGTTGGCAGAGGCACCCCTCAAAGAGCAGCTGCTGCTGGGGTCAGGATTAGGCCCACGCAGATAGGAACAGACCTGTTCAGTCACTGACCTTGCTCCAGGGCAGGGCTGGAGAGCGATTGCCTGGAGCAGGACTGCTGGGTTGGATGGTTTTGGGGTGCATCACGAGCTGCATTGGTCCCTGCCAACCCCTCGGTCCAGCAGCGCGTATTTTCAATGAGTTCCTGCTCCGTGGATGCTGGGCCAGGCCTGTTTCTGCACAGGGGTGTCCCCCCTCAGACCAAGCTCCCATCTTGACCTTTGAGGTTAGTGTTCTCCTTGGTTTTGCAGTGCAAACCCTTCCTCTCCCTTCCCACAACCAAAACCAGGCTCGGTCGCCATCGGTAGAGGTGATTTTGGGGTGGCTGGAAAGCTCCCATGCTCATGCCCCACCTCCCCGAGTGCCTTGGCTTTGGGGGAGCAGCAGTGAGGTCGTCCCCTCTGCTCACCTTGGAATGGGGCTTGGTTTCTTCCTGTGTTTCCAACCTGTTCCCTTGCACCCCTTAGAACAAGGCAGGCGGTGACCCGGTGCAGCCGCGTGCGCTGGGCTTGGGGTTGTTTTTTGCAGGCCCATCTTTCACTAGTAACTCCAGATGTGTGCAGCTGCTGTCCCTCGAGGAGCCCCCCCCCAGCAGCCGCACTGCAGCCAGGCTAATACACGCAACCAAAAACATGTTTGTTTTTACCAGCCCTGGAGGAAGCGGGATGGAGCAGGGAGGGCAGCCAGGGCAGAGCTCGGGAGGGAGGAGATGGAGATGAAGCAAACTGCCCCCCTGGGGCTGCCCATTGCTTAAACCAGGGGAAACTCATCTGGGAGAGGTGAAAATGGGCAGCAAAAGGAAGAAACACCATTCCAGAGGGACAGGGCTGAGGAGTGATGTGCAGAGGAGCAGAAAGGGAGGCCGGGTCCCAGCTCTCTGGTGCACATCACTGTAGGGCTGCTCCCTGTTACTGCCTGCCCTGTCACCCCCTGCGCCCACTGCAGCCAGGGGGGGACCCCTAATGCCAGCTCCTATTCACTGGGGCTCAGCACTTCACCTCCAGGTGTGCTTGGGATCAGCTTTGCTCCCCTTAGTGGTGGCAGGATCTGGCCCCTGGCTCTGATGCCTCTGCATTAGCATCAGCGCTGGGCTGGGACCCACGGCCTGGGTGGGAAAGTCTCCGACCCCTGCAGCAGATGAATGCTGGGGGGGGATCTGGGATCTCTGGGGCAGGGTCCCCCCCCAGGCACCTCATCCTGGCTCTCTCTGGGGACACCACATAAACCAGTTTGTGTCCCCTCACCCTGTGGTCATCACTGTGTCCGGTCAGAGGGAGTTCAGTGCTGGAGGGAACAGGAAGCATTGAGTTAGGATGAGACATGGATCACGTCCACTGTGTGCCCCCTCCCTATGGCCAACACTCATGGCAGGTATAGCTCCATATACACCCAGCCAGCTAGAGGGACAACCCAATGCCACCAGAGCCGCTTGGACAAGGAACCCTTAAAGACCTTGTGCCACCACCCTCCATCCCCTCTTATGGTGAGACAAACCCCAGAGCCACAGGCTCTCCCAGGGAATCCTCCTGCATCTCTGCCAGTTTGCTCCAGTTTGCCCCAGTAACGGGGATCCCAGCGTCTGTGGGGCGGTGCCCAGCGACTTCAGTGGGGACCAGACTTTGTGTGGCTGGACTCTGGTGCCAGAGCTCAGCCTTCCCTGCCCCTTCCCGTAGGGAAGCTGCCCTGGAGCACTGCTGGGTAGAAGGGAACCCCATGAGCTAACCTCGGACCGACTCACACACAGGGAGGGGTAACCCCCCCGCTGGGCCTGCCCTCTTGGGCAGCCACTAACTGCTTCCCATAGCTGAAGTTGTCTCTAACTGTTGGTATGTCTTAACCAGTCCCACCGTGACCCACAGACGTGAGCCCGGCGTGGTCCCATGTAACTCCGTGTCTTTCCGTGACCGCTGCGGGTACTGTTCGTGTGCGTGTTCCTCGGCGCTTCCGTGCTGGTTTCGTGTACGATGGGTGTAACTTGTTCTTCTTTTTGTAGGTTTTTAGTATGTTTGTAACCCGACAGACTGGCGTTATTAAACTGAAACTTGTATCTTCAGTGGATGAACCAACCAACCTCCTCCAGCTCTGCTTGGCTTCTTTCTGGCGGGGTTGGGGCTGGGATGCTGGGGGAGATGTGGGGGCTGCCACATGGCTCTGTGGGTCGCGCTGTGGGATGCTGAGGAGGGGGGTCTGTGGCTGGGAAGCAGCAGCAAAGGGAGGAGATGTGCCCTGACGTGCCCTTCACTGCTCTTCTGCACCGAGGGTACTGATGGGCTCAAGTGAGAAGGGGAAGGTCTGCTCCTCCTCTGGGCTCTTTGCTTGGCTTCCAGGTACGTTGTGCAAACCTCTGAGGGTTATCCCCGGATCGGGAGCTGTTCCCATGCCTTTGCCAGCCCACCCCAAAATGCAGGTATGGAGAATGAACTACACGGGACTGGCCAGGGACTCTCCCTTACTGATGCCCTGAGGCTGGTTTGCAGCCTCCATGGCACATGAATCCAGGCAGGCACCGAGACAAAAGCTCCTCTGGATGTGAAACCTGCAGTGGTGATGGCCTCAGGATGCAGCAACAGCGACCACCAAGGACGTGAGATAGTTCCCAGCCTTTAAAATCAGCAGCAGGAGCCAAGTTTTCCATGGATCTGTCCCATGCGGCTCCCCCTGTTCCTCTCACTGTGGCTGGGTCACGTTGCATGGGATGGATCCCAGCACGGTTGGGTCATGCTGTGGTTTCCCTCCATGGATCTTTCCAGCTCCCTCCTTTGTAAAACTGGCCCATGATGTACTTGAGACCTCTGTCAGATTTGCTTGATGCTGGCCAACCTTTCCAGAGCTGTTGGCAGAGGACTTACAGATGGACAGACAGACAGACACATGTTGTGGTCCCGAAAGCCCCATTTCTGTGGGATGCAAGGCTTGGAAAAGAAACCCACGCAAGCCTTTTTATTGTGCTCTTCTCCACTGATGCCAAGTTGCATCAGCGCAAGGAAAGGGGATGCTCATCCCACCAGGGTGGTGGAAACCACCGGCATCTGGCCACAAGTGGAGTAATCCCAGTTTAGGACCCTGGTCTGAGGCTGGGGAGCGCTCAGTGGGGTCTGAGAGGGAGAAGGGCAGAGGTCGGTGCCTTGGGGGCTGCCCAAGGTCCTGGGGAGCCTGATGCTGGCTTGTCTCCTGTTGGGCTGAAGGCAACAACAGTGTTCTCCACCCTGCATGCGGTGGAATAGCTCTCACATGGGCAGGCACTTGGGCTACTTGGAGTCCCCAAGCTATAGGAGAGCCTATTTCTTTCCTGCAGTTTAGCCAAGCCCAACCTGCCATAGGCATGGGGAAGGGAACCACAGGTTAACCCCCCTGGGGAGGGGAATATCCACCTGCTTCCATCTCTTCTCTCCTGCTGTCTCTTTTTTTGAGGGGAAACTCCTTGGTGCTATTAAAGCACCGAGTTCTCGGAGTCTCCTCCACATCCTGTGCACTCTTCCAGGTGGAAGCAAGCAGACAGCAAATCCTGCACGCTGCGGTGCTCCCCATGGAAAACACTGCCTGGGAAACCAGGAGCAAAAGGGTTGGTCATCTGAGGATGGGGAGGTTGCAGTGGTGACCTGGAGCAATCAGACCTTTGCACGCTGGGCTGAGAATAGCCAGAAGCAGCAGTGGCTGGAGGGTGCTGACATGGAGCTGGCTTCCCAATGGCTTTTGAAAAGGAGCTGGGAATTTCAGCATTACTTTGCAAGGAGAATATATGGACACAGCCCTTCCCTTATTACTGGTATTTACCCCCACTTCCATCTCTTTGGGCTGGCTGTGACCACAGTCCCTGGCTGCAGCATGCTTGCAGAGGGATAAACCCACTCTGTTCCCAAGTGTCCCAGCCTGGGGTTGCTCCTTTCCAGGAGGCCCCCCTCATCCAAGCGAGATGGTGGAGATCCAGCTGCCAGAAACCACCTTGGCTGCCCCGAGAAGCTGTGGCTGCCCCATCCCTGGCAGTGTTCAAGGCCAGGCTGGACACAGGGGCTTGGAGCAAGCTGCTCCAGTGGAAGGGGTCCCTGCCCGTGGCAGGGGTTGGAGCTGGAGGAGCTTTAAGGTCCTTTCCAACGCAAACCCCTCTGTGAGTTGTGGCTCCATGGGCCTGGTGCAGGTGCTGGCTCATCTCCAGCCTGTGTCCATAACCCACCAGTGACAACCAAGGGAGAGCTGGGAGGTCACAGCCAGAAACACATCTGCAAGGAGGTTAAAAAAGAGAATATGAAGTAACTGCGCTGCACAAAGGCCATGGAAACCCAGCCTGTGGGATGTGCTGGTGAGGAGAAGTCCTCCCTTGTTGTGCTGGGTGGCACAGGGCAAGAAGCCTCTGGAGATGGAGCTTGCAGGCTCCCACCAGCTTGAAGGACACATCTCTTCTCCGTTATCCTCACCCAGATGAGCCAGGAGCTCCAGGCTTTGATGTATGAACCTCCCTATGGGCACCCTCACCAGTACGGGGGGTTTGGTGGCTCCTCGCTCAGAGCAAAGCTCCTGGAGGGATAAAAAACGGCAGGAAAAAGTCATCCCAGCGTGGTGGGGCTGACACTGAGCAGGAGCCGGCCCCTCCTTCCGCGCCCGGCTCCTCCGCAGCCGATCTGGTTTATCTGAGCGGCGCTCAATGTAAACGCTGTCAGCGCCGGCCGGGAGGAATTCCTGGGAATTTGGCAGCCAAGAGCTGCAGTAACAGCGCTGGGCTGGGGGGAAGTGCAGGGCTCAAGCTGGAGCCTCCTGCATAACTTACAGCCAGGCAAAGAGCAAAGAGAGGGCAGAGGGAGGATGAGGAGAGAACCAGGAGGAGGAGGATAGCACCAAGGGCCACGCTGGGACCAAGGGAGTGGGGATGATGGGGGAACCACACTTGCCCCATGCGCGGGAGCTGGCCCCATGGTGCCTACGAACACTTTGCCCCCCTGCCATGGAGCAGGGGCAGTGGGGACCGGTCCCGATCACCCCCTCTGGTTTTGCAGGATGCGCCCGGTGCGGGTGGAGGAAGCAGCGCCGAAGGCACCGAGGTGCTCCCGGACACCTGAACCTGCGGCGTGCCCGAGGGAGAAGCCTCCTGGGCTCCCTGCTCCCAGGCTGGGGGCAGCTCCATCCCCCGGGACGAGCACCAGCTCCACTCTCTGCGGGCAAACCAGCACAAAGGCATCCCCGCTGCTCCGCGCATTGAACCCCGAACCGAACGGCTTTGCTGCCGGGAGGATTCCCAGCCCCACGCAGCTGGGACATCCGCTGCTCCTCAGTACAAGCCCTCTTTATGGACCAGTGTGTCTGCTTTAAGGGAAGGCTTTCGAAAGCCACCCTGCGGGTGCTGCTGTTTGTATGTGGGATCAGTTCGGAGGCTGATGTTCCAAACGGCTCCTGAAATAAAATAGCCATCGGGCTCTGCTGCAGTGTGGGTTTATATTGGTATAGCACTGGGAGTAGTTTGGGGGACACTTCTCTGGCAATGGTGTGATTTCTTTAGATACTGACTTTTCTTGGTACAGTCAAAATTGGCTGGGCAATTGGTCAAAATTGGCCCTTCAGTAAACTGGTTTCTTTTAAACTCAGGAAAGCCCATGTCTCATCTGACTGCCAAGAACTGTGCATCACTCAGGGCTCCTCTGCCAGCCAATGATGATTATACTGATAATTTAACCACATATTTTACATATACCTACATATAATGTAGCCCCATAAGATGTATTTTGAGGTCTTGGTGCTGCTCAGGAGATCATCATAGAATTACAGAGTTTTTTGGGGTGGAAGGGACCTTAAAGCCCATCTAGTTCCACCTCCCTGCCAGAGGCTGGACCAGAGGCTGGCAGAGAGGTCGGGGTGATGACAGAGGAGTACCTGTAGGGTTGGGGTGTCTACAGAGATGTAGTGCCTACAGATACTGGGGTGCCTATGGAGAACAGGGTGCCAGAAAGGACACACCTGGGATGCTGGTGGTCCAGCCTCCGCTGAGCACCCATCTCCCGTGGGGTCCTACATGGAGGGATGCTGAATCCTCCCTGGCCCCAGCCCTTCCCTGGGGCTGAAGGAGGGCTGTGGTGCGCCGTCAGTAGGAGAGTGCAGCTTGGCTTGGGTTAACCTCTCTGCAGGTGGCTGCGGCCTCTGCTCAGGTGGGGATGGATCCATGAGCCCGGGAACAGCACATCCCGCACTCCGAGCAGTGGCAGCTGTGAGGCACGCAGGGCCATAGGGATACTGAGGGACAAACTGAGGTCTGGGGAGACCCTAGAGCAGCTCCAGTGCCTAAAAAGGAGCTACAAGGAACCTGGAGAGGGGCTTGGGACAAGGGCCTGTAGGTTCAGGCCAAGGGGAATGGCTTGAACCTGCCAGAGGGGAGACTGAGCTGAGCTCTTAGGCAGAAGCTCTTCCCTGTGAGGGTGCTGAGGCGCTGGCACAGGGTGCCCAGAGAAGCTGTGGCTGCCCCATCCCTGGCAGTGTTCAAGGCCAGGTTGGACATAGGGGCTTGGAGCAAGCTGCTCCAGTGGAAGGGGTCCCTGCCCATGGCAGGGGTTGGAGCTTTAAGGTCCCTTCAACCCAAACCGGTCTAGGACTCCATCATTCCATGGAGTGGATGGCTTCTCCTCTCAGCTCAGCTCCCCAGGGTCACCCAGCAGGCAGGAGGGTTCAGTCTTCTGCAGAGCTGTTGTTCCAGCAGTGAAGGTGTTCAACTCCACAAACCAGAACCACCCTGGACAGGAGACAGCCACAGCCCAGCATCTCCCAGCCTGGCCTGTGCATACATCCAGGGTCGGGCTCAGCAGGAGGAGCCCCTGGGGAAGCTGGATAAATAGCAGCGGATGAGGAGATTGCTTCCCAAAGGTCACTGCTTCCTCTGCACCGCTGTGAGTTCACCCCTCTTCAGTCCCCCTCCTCTCCACATCAGCATCCTCTGCTCCCACTGACCCCAGTGCCAGGGGGTGAAGCAGCCTCCACATCAAGCCAGGCTATTCCCAGCCTTATTGTCTGACTGGGCAGTCACTGCTACTGGAAGGAAAATCCCCAAGGTTGGACCATCATCCTATGGGATTTGCCAAAGGGAACAGGCATCCCCCTGTCTCCTGCCCTTTCCTGCTCCACTGAATCACCCCAGAGCCCTCCTGAGTGTTTATTCTTTGGGAAAGCAATAAAAAAGAAGGAAACCCCAGAAGACAAACTCCCACCAGCCTGCCTTTGGTTGCATTTGACATTGGGTTATTCCTTAATGCTTTCCCACCATAGGCCGGCCAAGGAGGGAGGAAACAGCATTTGAAAGTTATAAAAGACAAATTTCCCACTAATATCCATGTGGAAGGGTCTGGGGTGGCTCGGCCAGGATCTGGGCTGACAGTGCCTCTGAGGAGGGGACCAGGGGTCCCCCGGCTGCCCAGGATGTGGATATGAGCAGGAGTGTGCCCATGTTTGCCAAAGGCGATGGCACACGGGGCAGCCGCAGAGCACGGCACGGGTGGGCCGTGGGTGCTGCTCCCCATCTCCCAGCCCTGTGATGGCGAGGACGCGGTGACAAGCTCCATGTGCCACACAGCCCGGTGGCCCCAGCGTGCCCCGTGTGCCTTGGGGTGGCAGCGGCGACCCCCGGCGCGGCAGCAGCGGGATGGGGCGGTGTTGGGCTGGAGGGGACAGGGACGGGCGCGCTGGGCCATGGCAGGGGCTGAGCATCCTCCGCTGCTGCTGGGGACGGCTTCCACCAGCGGCGCCGAGCGCGGGCGAGGGCTGGCCCCTGCCGTTGGCCCCGGGAACGGCAGCGCTGCAGGCTCCGGAGCCGGCGGCTCCCCGCTGGCTGTGCGGGGCACAGAGGTGACGGTGGCAGCAGGGACAACCCTGAATGAGACGAGCAGGAGGGAGAGCAGGACATGGAGGTGTCCAACCGGTGGCGAGGGCTGGGGAAGATGGGTCCCCTCCATGCAGGGCTTTCCCCCTGGATCGTGTCCCTGGAGACGGGGGGATGAGGGGATGGAGGTGACAGGCTCCCAAAAGGACACAAACCCAACTGCGTGCCTGCGGGAACAAATCAAGGGGCCCTTGGGGAGCTCATGAAGAGGCAACAATGGGGAAAAAAACTTCTGGAGAACGTGGCCTGGGAGGTTTTAGGAAGTGGTTGATGTGTTAGAAAGGCACAGAAACCTCAGACTGCAGCTCCAGGATGGGACTGGGGGGGGGTTACAACACATCCATGTCCATGGATGGGACCTGCCCTGACAGCCACCACCTCCTCCCAGCCCTTGGTGGCAGCAAGCAGCTGGATCTTTCCTGGCCCCAAGCTGCTGGGACTGATCCCACGCTGGAATATTAACTGGCAGAACAGGAAGGGATGGCTCCTGATGAGATATCCCAGTCCCAGGCTTGGCACATCACACTGTGGGCTGCCGGCACGTCACCCAGCAGCATTGCTGCAGGGTGCACCCTGCTCAGGATGGGTGTCCCACAGCACTGTGCACCCCAGTGCTGTGTCCCCTGCCTGCCTGCCTGCCTCTGGGGACATTTCTGGCCGGGCTGGGCTGCGGAGTGGTTGGCACCACAGAGGGAAGTGCTCTGCAGAGCATCTCCCGGTGCTGATGCAATGCCCTGACGTTGCTGCCTTGGGGGTGGTTTTGGTCATTTCTTTTGCTTCCTCATTGCCCAACGCTCCACGGGGTTTGCACAGGTGGCAGTCACCGTCCTCTCTTTCCCTCTGTGGGCTGGCACAGGGCTCTGCCTGGCTCCTCCACAGATGAACACATCCTGCAGGTCCCACCCTTGGAGCAGGATGCAGGCAGGACCACAGCAGCGATGCTTTTCATCAGCCCTTGTTTGTCCCAGAGATAGGCTTGATCTGTCCTCTTCCAGAGAAGTCAGTGCCTGGCTTCTTGGCACAGCTCCCTGCTTGCTGCCTGCCCCAGCTTGTGGCTGGGGACACCCTCACCTCACTCATCCATCACCCCTGAGTCACAGGGAGCACCCACCCCACATCGGGGTGTCCGTCCCCAGCACCCGCCGGACTCTCCCCTTCTCCACCCACTTCAAAGCACAACTTCAAAGGACCCGGGAGGAAACAAAAGCTTTCTCCACCCTTTTATTTTCCTACCAGAAACCAGGAGCGGATTTGCTGAGCAAGAACCCATGGAAGTGGAAAGTGGAGGCCACTGTGAGCTCATCACCCTACTAGACATCAGCAAATCCAAGCTGGACCTGCACTGCAGCATCCCCAGGGACAGTTTCAGTGCAGTGGGCTTTTTTGAAGCATCCATGTGCTGGTAAGGTAAAAATAAAGGGAAAATACAGTTTAGAATGGCAAAGATCCATGGTCCCAGCTGTAAATTCAGCCTGGGACCTGCACCAAGTCGTGAAGCAAGGATTTGTTTGATGGCAAAACCCAGCACATATTTTCCTGTGTAAGAGCCTCAGTCATGCCAAACCCAACCTTAAAGGTCTCTTCTCAGCCCCTCACATCCTGCCAGCACCTACTCTTGTCCACAGGGATGGGAGGAAGCTGAGTGTGGGGCTGTTGGGATGAAGAGCGATGCTGTGCCGAGGGTGCTGGAGCAGGGGGAGCTTCCCCAGGGCTCAGCTCTGCAGGAGTGCTGTGGTGGCCAGTGCCATCATCCCAGCCCTGTGACATCCTGTCACCTCACCCGCCCGGCGGGACGTGCCTGCACCTGCGGTGCACTTGGGAATGTGACAGCCCACACTATGCCCGGCACACTGCCAGCACCCAGGGGTGCCTGCTGCTGGGGAGTAGAGTCAGGGCCATGCCCTGCGCTCCCAATAGTGACTGGTCCTATAGGAGTGGTGAGTACTAATAGTGACCAGTGCTAGTAGCAGCTGGTTCTAATAGTGACCAGTCCTAATAGTGAATGGTCCTTACAGTGACCAGTTGTTATAGCAGTTCAGTCCTAATAGTGGCTCGTGCTAATACTGACTGGTGCTAGTAGTTGTTGGTCCTAATAGTGACCAGTTCTAATAGCGGTCAGTCCTAATAGCAATCAGTCCTAATAGCAACCAGTCCTAATGGTGACCACTCCTAACAGTGGTCAGTCCTAATAGCGACCAGTCATAATGGTGACCACTCCTAATAGTGGTCACTCCTAAAAGTGCTCGGTCCTAATAGTGACTGGTGCAAGTTTTAGCTGGTCCCAATGGCGACCAGTCCTCACAGAGCCTGGTCCTAATAATGACAAGCCCTGAAAGTGACCAGTCCTAATACTGTCTGGTCCTCATAGTGGTCGACCCTAGTAGTGACTGCTCCTAATAGGAGCTGGTTCTAGTGCTGACCAGTCCTAATGGGGACCATTCCTGGTACTGCCCGGCCCTGACAGTGCCCAGTCCTACTGGTGATTGGTCCGGTGCCCGGTGCCGGTGCCCAGCTCCCAGCCCGGAGCCCGGTGCCCGATGCCCAGAGCTGGGCTCGCGGGAGCACCCACGTGTGACGCGGTGGGCGGGGCCTGTGCACGAGGCCACGCCCCTCTGGAGCTCCCTCCCGCCTGTGGCCCCGCCCAGCCCAGGTGGAGGCGGTGGCGAGCGGCGACCGGTACCGGGACCAGGACTGGGCCGAAGGGACCGGGACCGCACTGGGGTGAGCGGGGCCGGGGTGGGAGCGGGGCGGGGCGGGGTCCCGGTGCCGCCGCTTCGCTTTGTGCCCGTCCGGTTCCGTTGCTGCTTTGTGCCCGGCCGCGTCCCGCCAGCTTCCTCCTCCGCCCGCTCCTCCCGCCCTGCGGCCGCCCGGCCCGGCCCTGCTTGCGGCACCGAGGGTGGGCGCCTGCCCGGGCCCCCCGGGACCCTGTGCCGGGGTCGGGCGGGGGGCGGCGCGGAGCCCCCTGCCCCCGCTGTGTCCCTCGGGGGGACCCTCCTCTTCCTCCTCTTCATCGCGGGGAAAGGGGTGCGCGGCCCGGCCGTGTGCCCCGGGCGGAGGGGAAGCAGCGGGGGGGGGTCCCTGCCCGCTGCCGTGCCCAGGCTGGGGGGAAGCCCTACCCCGCTTCCCGGGCCCGGTGAACGAGCGGGTGTTCCAGCGGGTTTGTTTCTGGTTTGGGGGTGTCCAGTGCCTTGGGAAGCGGCAGCAGCCCCGCAGCCACAGGCAGGTGCCGGGTCCCTGCCCGCTCCCGCTCTGCCCCAGAGCACCGGCGCCTCCTCCCCTCCACCGAAGCCGGGGCTTTGTTGTCGGTGCTGGTTTGAGGTTGTGTTTAAAGGCTGTGGCGCGCTCACACGTGCTGCTGAAGTGGTGAGCGCTGCTGCCAGCCCTCTGCAAACAAACCAGCCCCTCCGGGATCAGCCCCTCCGATCATCCTGCATCCGTACGTGCATCCCGCAGGGAGCGGAGGGATGCTGCGTGTGGATGTTGGTTTGTTGGTGTTGGGTCTCAGTGGCTGAGGGGTGAGACTGAGCTTTACCGGGTCCTGCCCTGCCGCCAGGCCAGCAGGACCAGGCAGAGGTTGTCCCTGTTGCCCACAGCTGGGTTGTGGTGCCCGCAGCACCCGAGACCCCCCAGCTCTGCAGGGGGAAGGGGACCCGGGAGGCTGCTGTCGCCGCTGGGTCCCTGCACAAGAGGAAGTACCTGCCCTCTTCCCCAGCGCGGCGTCATCCTTCCCGCCACGAGGCCGTGGGGAGCTGGGACACGTCCCTGCCTCTGTGTGCCCGAGTCCTGGACCGTGGCTCCCGGGGGTTTCCAGGGTGAGCTCATCATTACTGACACCGTCCCGGACTTCCCTGCACTGGAGCCTTCAGGAGCCGCAGCCCCGTGGATGTCCTGAGTGGGGAAATCCCACCCTGCTCAGCTCACTCCATTGTGTCCTCTGAAGCAGCATCCATCGGCTCCTGCCTGTTTCCCAAGTGGGAAACAAGCAGCTTGGAAACATCCCACCTCCAAAACAAGCTGGAGGGTTCAGCCGTGGCCATGCCTGGGACAAACCAGAGCCGCCTCTGCCTGCTCTAACCCCAGGCACCGCTGGCTTCACAGGTGGCTTCCCGGGGTCCCCAGCTGCTGCACCTGGGTCTGCTTCTCCAAGCCCTTTGTAAGGAAAGGAACAATCAGTACTTAACGCCACTTGCTCATTTGGAGGGCGGCTTCTGCCTGTTCTGCTCCTCTTTGCTGGAAAGCAGGTGCCTGAAGCAAGCCCCCATAGCCTTCCTGCTTCCCCTGGCCAGGGCACTAATGCAGCTGCATTGCAGCCTGCGAGCCCTGGGTGAGAAAGGGCAAACCACAGCGTGGGGAGCGGGGGTTGAAGCTGAAACAGGCGCCCTGGTACCAATTCTGCAAGCCTGGTGTTGCTCTCGGTGCACGTGTGAGCCCTCAGTGTGTGAGGGTGGTGTTGCCGCAACGTGGATGTGTGCAGCAGGAGCAGCGGGTGCTGGGATGCAGGCTGGCTGGGGGCTGCACTCCTTGGAATGCCTTTGGAATTCAGGCAGTGTTTGGCTGCACTGGGCTGGAAGTGGAGCACACAGCTGTATTCTGGGTCTGTGTTTTGTCATTTGGTGCTGCTCCCGTTTAACTCTTACAGTGAAGCTGAGGGATCCCCCCAATCAATCCTTATTTCATCCCTTTGGTTACAATCACACAATCCCAGGCTGGTTCGGGTTGGAAGGGACCTTAAAGCACATCCAGTTCCAACCCCTGCCACGAGCAGGGACCCCTTCCACTGGAGCAGCTTGCTCCAAGCCCCTGTGTCCAACCTGGCCTTGAACACTGCCAGGGATGGGGCAGCCACAGCTTCTCTGGGCACCCTGTGCCAGCGCCTCAGCACCCTCACAGGGAAGAGCTTCTTCTAACTGGTTGTAAGTCTTAATCTGGCAACAGCTCAGGGTGAGCTTGAAGGCAAAGCAGCACTTGTCACCAAAGAAGGTGTGGGGTGGGTGATGGAGAACAGGCCAGTGGGGGATTATAATGGAGTGGTGGTGATGGGAGCCCTGGTCTCTGCAAGGGAGGCTTGTCCTCCTCTCACTGTCCCTGTGTGGCAGCCCTGCTGGGTAGGGATCTGAGTGCAAAGGAGCGAGCTTGGGTTTTGTGCTGTCCAGGGCTCTGCACCAAAGGAGTCAATTGGTAGGGGCTGCAAACTGGTAAGTTAAATCCCTATGAGCCCACAAGTGATGGGATCACAGACCCTGTCCTCTTGAAGAGCTCTATCTAACGATCACTGCTCCCTGCTGTCCTGTTGGGCCGGGAGATGCCTGGTGCCAGGATGAGCCCCCAGTGGAGATGGGCATGGTCCCTTTTAATTCCAAGGAACCAGGAGCTGTCATTTGGGAGCATGTGGTGCTTTGGGTTGTGGCTGTTTCCCAGCCTCCAAGCTGTGCGTGTCCTTGCAAGTATGGATGGAACCCTTGGCAGTGGTGCCCTTCTTTCGCTTAATCCCCATTTCTTTAAATACCAAACCAAAAAGCAGTTGGTGGTGGTTCTGCTCTTCATGAGGTATTAAGGGTGGGGAACAGACCCAGGGAGGATGCCTTGGGTGGCCTCGGTACCAACCCTGCTTGGCAGGACTCCTCTGTCCCCCTTGTCCTTAGGTACCTGCACCCCAAGGGCCACCATTGCAGGGTGCTGGTCCCATTAGAACAACCCCCAAATACCTGGTTTGGGAGCAGCCTGCAGCCCTGTGGGAATCAAGGATTTAAGAGGTTTCCCACAGGAGGCTTCCCCCTCCTCCCTCCTCCAGAAACTTAAATCTGAGGGAGCTCTATGGGCTTTGCTGAAGTCCTTGGAAGCTGCTCCCAGCCGGAGCAGCCAGGGCTGGGAAAGCAGGGAGCCCTCGTGCATCGCAGTGCTCAGTTCCCCTTGTGAAGTGCCACCAGTGAGTCAGTGTGAAGGTCTCCTGTGAAACCTGCTCTCGAGGTCGCACTCAGCAGCCACGGGTGCAGGACCTGCTGCTGCAGCCATGGAGTGCGGGTGCACACCGGCTCACTCGGCACCGCTGGTGCTGTGTCAGGAAGCAGTGTGGTACCCAGGGATGCTCCTTTCCACGCTGCCTTCACTCCCTGCAAATCGTGCAGCAGCTTGTGCCAGGGATGTGCCATGGTTATCCCTGTAGGAACGCAAGGCAGGGCTGGTGCTGTGTCAGGAAGCAGTGTGGTACCCAGGGATGCTCCTTACCACGCTGCCTTCGCTCCCTGCCCATCATGCAGCAGCTTGTGCCGGGGATGTGCCATGGTTATCCCTGTAGGAACGCAAGGCAGGGCTGGTGCTGTGTCAGGAAGCAGTGTGGTACCCAGGGATGCTCCTTTCCACGCCACCTTCGCTCCCTGTCCATCATGCAGCAGCTTGTGCCGGGGATGTGCCATGGTTATCCCTGTAGGAACGCCAGGCAGGGCTGGTGCTGTGTCAGGAATCAGTGTGGTACCTAGGGATGCTCCTTACCACGCTGCCTTCACTCCCTGCCCGTCATGCAGCAGCTTGTGCCGGGGATGTGCCATGGTTATCCCTGTAGGAACGCCAGGCAGGGCTGGTGCTGTGTCAGGAAGCAGTGTGGTACCCAGGGATGCTCCTTACCACGCTGCCTTCGCTCCCTGCCCATCGTGCAGCAGCTTGTGCCGGGGATGTGCCATGGTTATCCCTGTAGGAACGCCAGGCAGGGCTGGTGCTGTGTCAGGAAGCAGTGTGGTACCCAGGGATGCTCCTTTCCACGCTGCCTTCACTCCCTGTCCATCATGCAGCAGCTTGTGCCGGGGATGTGCCATGGTTATCCCTGTAGGAACGCCAGGCAGGGCTGGTGCTGTGTCAGGAAGCAGTGTGGTGCCCAGGGATGCTCCTTACCACGCTGCCTTCGCTCCCTGCCGTCATGCAGCAGCTTGTGCCGGGGATGTGCCATGGTTATCCCTGTAGGAACGCCAGGCAGGGCTGGTGCTGTGTCAGGAATCAGTGTGGTACCTAGGGATGCTCCTTACCACGCTGCCTTCGCTCCCTGTCCATCATGCAGCAGCTTGTGCCGGGGATGTGCCATGGTTATCCCTGTAGGAACGCCAGGCAGGGCTGGTGCTGTGTCAGGAAGCAGTGTGGTACCCAGGGATGCTCCTTACCACGCTGCCTTCGCTCCCTGCCCGTCATGCAGCAGCTTGTGCCGGGGATGTGCCATGGTTATCCCTGTAGGAACGCCAGGCAGGGCTGGTGCTGTGTCAGGAAGCAGTGTGGTACCCAGGGATGCTCCTTTCCACGCTGCCTTCACTCCCTGTCCATCATGCAGCAGCTTGTGCCGGGGATGTGCCATGGTTATCCCTGTAGGAACGCCAGGCAGGGCTGGTGCTGTGTCAGGAAGCAGTGTGGTCCAGGGATGCTCCTTACCACGTGCCTTCGCTCCCTGCCCTCTGCAGCAGCTTGTGCCGGGGATGTGCCATGGTTATCCCTGTAGGAACGCCAGGCAGGGCTGGTGCTGTGTCAGGAAGCAGTGTGGTACCGGGTGTTTGTGTTGGCCATGGTATCCCTGAGGAACGCAGGCAGGGCTGGTGCTGTGTCAGGAAGCAGTGTGGTACCCAGGGATGCTCCTTTCCACGCTGCCTTCACTCCCTGTCCATCATGCAGCAGCTTGTGCCGGGGATGTGCCATGGTTATCCCTGTAGGAATGCCAGGCAGGGCTGGTGCTGTGTCAGGAAGCAGTGTGGTACCCAGGGATGCTCCTTTCCACGCTGCCTTCCCTCCCTGTCCGTCGTGCAGCAGCTTGTGCCGGGGATGTGCCATGGTTATCCCTGTAGGAACGCCAGGCAGGGCTGGTGCTGTGTCAGGAAGCAGTGTGGTACCCAGGGATGCTCCTTTCCATGCTGCCTTCACTCTCTGTCTGTTGTGCAGCAGCTTGTGCCGGGGATGTGCCATGGTTATCCCTGTAGGAACGCCAGGCAGGGCTGGGAGTGACGTGGAAGCCCAAAGGCTGCACGCCGAGCTCATGAGGTGAATCCGTGGCATGTCCTGCCCTTTCCTTGGCTCCTTTGTGGTGTGAGCAGGGAAGTCTTGCTGGGACCAGCACCCTGCTGCTGGCGTAAGGCTTTTGCATGGGTGATGCCATAACCAGCTCATGCACGTGGTGGCTTAACCCAGTCCGAGTGCTCCTAGGGAGAATGTGGAGATGCTCCTTAAAGATCAGCATCTCCAGCCCCTGTGGTGGGCTCTGTGGCTTCCCTATGGAGGCAGGAGGAGGATGAGAATGGTGTGGGGGAGACCCCATCAGCAGCTCTTGGCAGCTGAGAGGCTGCAAAGTGTGCTGCTGGCACAGGTCCACAGTGATGCTGTGATGAGGGCAGAGCATCACATGGTTTCCATAGGCACTGATGAGTGCAGGATCTCCCCCCATGCCAGGTTTATGCTGTGTTGGATGGGGATGAGCCATTCCTGGTTAGTATTGCCTCTGCAGGGTGCAGATCTGGGAGCTTCTGGCCTTGTGGCAATGAGGGTCAGACATGGCCCATGCTCATCTGGGGTGGGCAGGAAACAGCCTCCCTGGGTTGAACTGTGGGGCCAGGGGAACACTGTGACTTGATGGGGTGACCAAAGAGCAGCCCCCAGGTGCCACCTTCACCCACAGCACAAAGGGATGCAGCAAGGTCCTTGTCCCCTCTCCTCAGGGAGCTGCTGGCTCCAGGGGGACATCAGAGAAGCCGTTGGCATCCCTTTGCATGGGCCTCTCGCTCTGCACAGGCGAGCAGCAGAATTGTGCAGCCTTGAAACGGCTGAGCTGAGATAAGGAGCCTGTTCCCAGAGATAGGGAGCTTGTTCCGAGGGGGCTCGTCCAGGGCTTGTCTTGTGCCTGGGATGAGCTGAATTCATGTGTGGGGCTGAGCACCACCTCCCACTGCTGCATCCCATGTGGATGCTCAGGGCTCACAGCGTTCCTCCCATCCCAGTGCCTCTCCGGGTGGCTCCGTGCTCTCTGAAACAGGCAGTGGGCATTGGGGAAGTCTGGCCTGAGCCCTCGCACCAGGAACTGCTCTCAAAATGAGCGCTTTTCAGAGCTAGAGGAAGAAATGTCCCCTCCATCCCCACCATCCCCTCGCACCAAGAGCCGTGCTTGGAAGGGGGAAGTGAGAATGAACTCCGCAATGACCTTGGTGTGGGGATTGCAGGCAGGCTGCCCTCCATTGCCTGGGTGAAGAACAACCTGGGACCCCTCAGCCCCTTCCAGAAGCGCTCACACCATCGTGCCCATGCTCACTGTGTTTAAGCCAAGCTGATGAGGAGTTGGAGCAGCTCCGAGCTGTTACTCGGCTCCTAGATAAAACCAAGTTTAATCAGCCCTGGTCCCCTGGGGAATCCATGTGGTGCCTGGAGAGGAGCTGCTTGGGTCTGGAGAGTGCTGCAGCCCTGCCTGTGGTGCCTGTTCACCGGTGGAGACTTTTGCCCTTTGCTCTTCCCGAAGCCGTTGGGTGACTCAAAGCCTCCACGTGCCTGGGCTCCAGCTCTGGGAAGCCAAGAGCTTTCCCTAGGCTGCTCATGGGTCAGGGGT
Organism: Neopsephotus bourkii; assembly: GCF_033783945.1. Classification (NCBI taxonomy): domain Eukaryota; kingdom Metazoa; phylum Chordata; class Aves; order Psittaciformes; family Psittacidae; genus Neopsephotus; species Neopsephotus bourkii. The sequence continues at coordinate 9,648,045 of NW_026902223.1, forward strand.
CCCCTTGCACAAGCAGGGCCCTTCCAGCAGCACCCATCACCCCGAGCAGTGCATCCGGGCAGTGCTGCCCGTTTGGGGTGATGCTGCTGTGAGGGCACATGGAGCCCCATAGGCAGGGCGAGTGGGGAGCTGTGGGGTGGGTGAGCCAGCTCCCTGCTGCTCCCTGCCTACTGCAGCAGGTCAGGAAGCATTTGGGTGCTGGCACTCGCTGTGCTGGGGATGGGGTTGCTGTGCTGGTATTGATGAGGATGGGAAGCAGGCTGTGTCTGGGATGCGGGAAGTGCTCTGTGAGGCTCCTTCATCCCATTCCCAGATGTCGCAGGCAGATCCTTCCCTCTCGTCACCCAGCAATGCTGGATACTGCGGGGTCACACAGGGAATCAAACCCCTGCAGCGGGGAGGCCCAGCACAGGGCTGTGTCTGAGCACTCTGCGCTGCCCCATTATCAGCAGCGCCCGGCATAGCCCCCCCAACTGCTCTATCTCCCCATTTGCTCCACTTCCTTCCCAGGCGTGCTCCGAGCTCGCCCAGGCTGAACAAACCCACTCTGCTTGCCCAATGTCCTGCCCAGTGCGGAAAATGGGAGAGGATTTCCTCCTGGCAGCATGGGTGAGGTGTGCGCTGCTGCCTGCGCGCCCCTGGGGCCTTGCCACCCGTTGGGCATCCACACCGCTTTTGTTACCCCAGCCCTGCTGGAGATGGGGTTAAAGATCCTGCTTTGGGTGTTGGTGCCAACCACATGGCTCAGGGATGCGGGGGACAGAGTGGGAAGCCTGAAATAGCACAGGATCCCAGCCTGGTTTGGGTTGGAAGGGACCTTAAAGCTCCTCCAGCTCCAACCCCTGCCACAGGCAGGGACCCCTTCCACTGGAGCAGCTTGCTCCAAGCCCCTGTGTCCAACCTGGCCTTGAGCACTGCCAGGGATGGGGCAGCCACAGCTTCTCTGGGCACCCTGTGCCAGCGCCTCAGCACCCTCACAGGGAAGAGCTTCTGCCTAAGAGCTCAGCTCAGTCTCCCCTCGGGCAGGTTCAAGCCATTCCCCTTGGCCTGTCCCTCCATCCCTTGTCCCAAGCCCCTCTCCAGGTTTCCTGCAGCCCCTTTAGGCACTGGAGCTGCTCTAAGGTCTCCCCTTCAGGAGCCTTCTCTTCTCCAGCCTGGCTCCAGCCGGTGGCACTGCTGGGCTCTGAGCTCCACTCAGTGGTGCTGAGCTGCAGCAGAGCAGCCCCAGCAGGATGCCTGTCCCCAGGGCACACTGCTGATGGAGAGGGGCAGCCCCTGTCTCCCCTTAGGAGCAGATCCCATGGGGATGCTGGTGCTCATGGCAGGGCTGACCGTGGCTGATGGCATCCCCTTTGGCCATGGCTGTGCCAGGGGTCCTCTGCTCCGGTGTGAGCCCACAGGGGCTTGATGCTCGGAGCCATTGGACCAATTAGCTCTCCCATCCAGGGCTCTTAATAACCGGGAGCAGCTTTTAAGGATGCTCCAGCTTTGAGAGGGGTCTTTTACATGAATTATTCATGGACAGCCATTAGGCTTTAATGGTCTCTTGGGTGTGAGTGTCAGTGGTGGCTCTGGGGGTGTTTTGGAGGCTCCATGGCATTGCTGACCCCTTTCTTGCTCCCCTATGGAGATGAAGAGGGAAGAACAGGGGCTCGTGATGCCTCCATTAAGGGTGATGAGTGTGATGGGTGCTCCCAGCCCTACACCCTTGGGTGGCTCAGAGGCACTTTTCCCTCCCACCTTAATCGCACCAGCCTGATGCACTTGTGTTCCAGTGCCATTAATGCTGCCTCCCCCCACACCAATGTGCTCAGGGAGAGGGATCCTCATCCTCCTTTGCATGCCTGTGCATCCCACCAGCACTGCTCTGCAGGCTTGTCTCCAGGGTCTCGTACAGTGGTTGTGCTCGGTTGTCCCCAGGTCACCACCTGGTCCCTTTGTGCTGCTCGGAGCATCCCGGTGTGTCCCGTGCTGACGCCTTGTGCGAGCTGCATCACTTTTTCCATCGCTTTCTTCCTTGGGTGTGTTTCCTTGGGTCAGCGTCTGTCGTCATTCACCCCAAGGCTGGGAGCCAGCCCTGGTCACCCTCTGTGTGCTTTGCCTCCTTGAGGACCAAAGCCTTGTCCCAGTTGCTCACCAGGCTCTTTCGGGAGGGGATGGGGGCTTCACCCCCTGCTGCTGTACCCCTCATTGCTGGATGTCAGGCTCTGGTGAGACAAGGGAGCTATGAGAGGGAAGGTGATGATGGAGGGGGAGCTCTTATGGACCAGCCCAGGTTACCCCCCCTCCATCCCCTGCCCATTTATTAACCCCCTCCGTGGGTGATGGCAGCATTCCCACTGCATTTCCCTCTCCCTGGAGATCTTTTCCTCCCTGAAGTGACATTGTGGACCCTCCATCCAGCCCAAAGCACAGCTCCAAAAGCTCAGGACATGCTTTTGGGTGCTGAGTCCTATGTCCATCACCCCCCTGCCGCTGCTGTCACCCCCCTTGTCCCCACAGCAGGGTGTTCACACAGCCATCCCCCCCATGCCACCTCACCTCTCTTCCCTGTCCCCAGGGCAGAGCCACCCCAAGCTCCTTGGGGACCAGCAGCCACCAGGGACAGTGGGGCAGAGCAGTGCTGCTGATGGGATGCTCCCCATCCTGGGGCTGGGGGTGATGGGGACAAGGGGGCAAGGGGGTGCTGAGCTGGTGGCAGGGTTGGTGTGGATGGAAGCACTGGCTGCCTGTTCTTATGCTGGGTGAGAGTGGTGCCAGCGCCAAGCACATGGGGAGCTCGGAAAGCACCTTCCCAGCACCATTCCCAAGGGATTTCCCTGTCTGGCATGCGGTAACACTCCTCATGGGTCAGGACCCGTGCTTGGGGTGGCTGCTGTCCCCAACCCACGTGGCCAAGGGGACTTCAGCCCCTGGGGGCTGCTCCCCTCCTCCCTGCTTTCTCCCAGTGCCAAATCCTGTGTTAACGCACAGAGCCATGGAAGCAGCTCCGGCTGTGCCGCGTGACCGGGATGGCAGGTGCCGGCGGGATGTGCCAGATCCCTCGGGAACTGCGTCACCTCGGAGGAGGCCTCGCGCTGCACCCGGGGTTTAAACCTGCTTTGGCCAGGAAGCCAAGGGCTGCCTGGGGTGTGATGGGAGGGGATGGGGATGGGGTTGGGGATAGGGATGTGAGAGCACCTCGTCCGCTCACACCTCCGAAGAGCAGAGTTTGGCTCCAGTTTGTGTGCTCCTGGCTGTGCTGGCTCCCACCCTGAGAGCCATTCCCCAGCAGGGATGAGGGTGTCCCAGGGCTCGCTCTGTGCCCAGCACGTTCCCGTTCCTGGCTCTCCGGAGCAGCTGGTGCTTTGAGCTCATTCCCTGGGAGGCAAACAAACAGCGTCTCCAGCTCACCACTGGGATGGAAAGTTTTGCTTGTGGGGCTGGCGTTCTCCCAGCTGGGAGCTATGGAACACCTCGGCATTCCCTGCAGCTGTCCCGCTTCCCAAGAACCGGGCCTGGGAGCAGCGGTGGGTGAAAGCCCCCCCCCAGCCCCATGCAGCTCCCCATTCACAGAGCAAGGTGCATCACTGCAAGCGGTGGCTTCCCCTGCTCCCCTGCCCTGTGCCAGGGGCTGCTCCGGGTGCCTGGTGTCTGCCTGCCGGCAGCTCCATCCCCAGAGCCCAGGGAGCGCCGAGCTCCGCTCTCCCTCCACCCCACTGCTCCTGCAGCCCTCTCCCGTGGTCCCATGCGTGGGTTCTCATTGCAGCCTCTCTCCCTCCCAGGTGAGGCAGGAGGAGCTTGGCCCTGCTCCGGGGCTCCCGTGCGTGAAGGACAGAGGAGGAGGAGGAGGAGGACGAGGAAGGCTGCCGTGGGTGTTTGCATCGAGACGTGCCCCGTGGGATCCCCACCACTCTTATGAGGTAGCGAGGCCCTGGTGTGGGGACCAGCACTGGCTCTGAGCCCCCAGGGGGAAGGTGGGAGCTGGGTGCTCCCAGCCTTGGTGCTCAGTGGCAGCCAGGGGTAAGGCAGCACCCAAGGGTGATGCTTCGGTGCCTCTGGGGAGGAGGGGAGGTGGGGAAGTCTCTCTCCCTGCAGCCCCTTTAGGCACTGGAGCTGCTCTAAGGTCTCCCCTTCAGGAGCCTTCTCTTCTCCAGGCTGCCCCAGCCCAGCTCTCTCAGCCTGGCTCCAGCTCGTGGCACTGCTGGGCTCTGAGCTCCCCTCAGTGGTGCTGGGCTGCAGCAGAGGAGCCCAGCAGGATGCCTGTGCCCCCAGGGGTGTCCCCATCTCCTGTCTCCCCTTAAGGAGCAGATCCCGTGGGGATGCTGATGCCTGTGGCACCATCCCTGTGCCATGGCTGTGGACAGGGGATGCTCCTATGACCTGTGCTGGTCCCCTGGGTGCTGGCACGTGGCCGGGGGGACGGGAGGAGGCTGCCATGGTCATGCTCCCTAATAGGATCTGGAACTCCCTCCTCGTGCTCACATGGAATTACCTTCCCTGTGAGGTCCTGCCAGGTGGAGCTGTGCTGCAGGGACCCTTGGGATGGGATTGCTTGCGGAATTAACCGCCTCTTGGCCATTAAGCTTCCTCCTCTTGGCCTGTGGTGCCAGGCAGGATTCAGCCTCCCAGCCTGGCCTCTCTGTGCACGTGCAGAGGGAACGTCCCGCATCTCCTCTCCCATGGGGCACCCAACACATGGCAGGTCCTGGTCCATGGCTGGAGGCGGCCTGGGCTGCCCCAGCCCCTCGCTGCAGCAGGAGCCATCCATGGCACAGGGCTGTGGGACAGGCTGGGATGTGAGCTGGGAGCTGTCAGGCTGTTGCCTTTATTCCCTTGCTGGGTCCAACCGGGAGGGGTGTCCCTGTGTGTGAGAGCTGCAGGCGTGTGCCATGGGCTTGCAGGGACACCCCATAGGTCTCATGTGCATCCCATCAGGCACATCCTGATGGGATGTCCAACCCAGGCATGTGCTGGGTGTTGGGGTGCTCTGACCCATCACTCCTCATGTCCCCTGCTCTGCTCCAGGCAGGTGAGGGGTGCTGCTGGTGAACCTAATGGGAGCCCCCCTGCCCACCCAGACCCAGGGAGGGGGTGTGGGGCCTGGGGACACAGCAGCAGGGCTGATGGTGGTGAGGTCTCAGCAGCGCAGGGGCTGAGGCTGGTGGGATCCCACTGATGAGGCCCCCCTCCTGCTGGGACCCAGTGGAGATGCTTCTTCCCCTCCCATTGACTCTGTGCAGCCCCAGCCTGCCGACTGCTGCCGGCCTGAGATGTCAGCGGGGGACAAGAACGGGGGCAGCCGCTCCAGCAGCAGCCGCCTGCAGAGCAAGAAACCCCCCAACCTCTCCATCATCATCCCCCCCCGGGAGGCGGAGGAGGATGGTACCCGCAAGGAGGTGAGAGATGGGGACCTGCATCCATCCCACGCTGGGCTCGGGGGGCTGCTGTCCCTAAGGGACCCCCTTATGCCATCCTGTCCCTAACGCCCTGCTCTGCCTTCCAGCCCTCCAAGGTCCCCATCTACAGAAAGAGCAAGAGCCTGCAGGAGCCCCGCTCGAAGGGATCCGATGGCTTGGAGCGCCGGCCCGGCTTCCGCAGGCAGACTTCCCTATCCCAGAGCATCCGCAAGTGAGGGTTGGGAGGGTTCTGGCAGCAGCTGGGTCACCGGAGGGGTCCCTCGGTCCCTGTTGGGGTGCTGTGGCTGTGGGTACCAGCTTGGGGTGGGATGAGAGTTGTGCCCCCAAAGGGAACGTGTTTGAGGGTTTTGTGCAGCTCTGCTTTGACTCACTGGTGTCTGCCTGGGGATAACCCTGCAGCAGTTGTTCAATGTTCATCCACACTGTTCCTGTACACTGGGGACATTTCTGAGCCCTGTTTGTGCAGAACCTTCACAAGCTCCTCGAGCTGGATGGCTGCTGCAGACCAGAGCTGATGTGTTCTGGACACCATAGAATCATACAATCCCAGACTGGTTTGGGTTGAAGGGACCTTAAAGCTCCTCCAGCTCCAACCCCTGCCACAGGCAGGGACCCCTTCCACTGGAGCAGCTTGCTCCAAGCCCCTGTGTCCAACCTGGCCTTGAGCACTGCCAGGGATGGGGCAGCCACAGCTTCTCTGGGCACCCTGTGCCAGCGCCTCAGCACCCTCACAGGGAAGAGCTTCTGCCTTAGATCTAACCTGAATCTGCCCTGTTTAAGTTTAAACCCATTTCCTGCCCTGTGGGGGTTGCAACCCTCGATGGAGTTACCTCTCCAGAGAGACCCAAGAGGCAGTGAAACCTCTGCAGCATCCCTTCATTGATACCTATAGCCAGGTCAAAACTACCCTTCTGAGTCACCCCAACACACGTCACCCACCCCAGAGGAGGATGCCTGGGTGGGATGGGTGTACCCGTGGTGGGGGGACTGATGTGCTCAGTGTGCCCATGCTGTGCGCAGGGGCACGGCGCAGTGGTTTGGTGTCAGCAGCGACTGGGAGGGGAAGCGGCAGCAGTGGCAGCGCAAGAGCCTGCAGCACTGCAGCATGAGGTACGGCAAGCTGAAGCCTGCCTACCGCGACATGGAGCTGCCCAGCCAGGAGGTGCCCTCCTTCCAGGCCACCGAGTCCCCCAAGCCCGCCAGGATGCCCAAGGTAGATGCTCGTGGCACAGGGTCCGGCTCCTGGCCCCGCTGTGCTTTGGCTGACGCCTCTGCCCTCCCCCAGATCGTGGACCCGCTGGCCAGGGGCCGTCCCTTCCGCCACCCCGATGACCCCGACCGGCCCCACACGCCCCACCACGTCCTGCCCCCGCTCACCCCCGGTGTGGTCTCCTTGGCCTCCTTCAACAGCATCCGCTCGGGCTACAGCCGCCTCCCGCGCAGGAAGAGAGAGTCCGTGGCCCACATGAGCTTCAAGGCGGCTGCAGCCCTCCTCCGTGTGAGTCTGGGGGTGCCCTCATCTTCCTGACCCCAGTTCCAGCTCCGTCCCACCGGGGGGGTTTCACCTGGGCTCTGCTCAGAAGGGGAAGCTCTGGTGGAAACTGGACATCCCTGGAGAAGGCGGCTGCTGGGTTTCACTACTGAGGAGCCAGGAAGCCCCTGCAGCTCTCTAGCCCCTGGGCGAGCCTTGGGAGCAGGTCTGTGGCACTGGGACCAGACGGGATTCAGGGTTCTCTTGTCGGGCTGACTGACACGGTCATGGTCCAGTGCTGGCTCTGAGCAGCTAAAGGCAGCTCCAGCTGCCTGCTCCCTCTTCACACTGGGGGATATGGAGGCCTGCTGGGGTTTAATCCTTGCCACTTGGTTTAGGGGAGGGGAGCTATAAGAAGCCCTTGGTGCTGCAAAAGCTGGGGACTTCTGGCTGCTTACCCCCATTTGCTTCCTCTACCAAAGGGACGCTCTGTCCTGGAGCCACTGGCTCCCAAGCAGAGGACCAAGAGGAGCTTCATGTACCCCAGCTTCATGGACGAGGACATGGTGGATGCTGCTGATACCCTGGACTCATCCTTCTTCAGTAAGGCGAGTGCTGTTCCCTGCCGGAGCAGGGAGGATCCTGGTGCCCTGCACAGGGGCTGGGTGTGGAGTGGGGCTCTAATGGGCACCCCCATGTGCTTCACCCAGCACTGGGAGCAGGGGCCTTGGTGGCTTCTATGCCTGGCACTGCAGAGCTCAGGTCTTGGTGATGCTCCTTGGGGGAAGCAGGGAATGATGCCACCAGTATGGGCACGTTCCACACCTTGTGCTGTGCAGTTAGTGGGATGTCAATGGAGATCATCCCCTCCCCAGGCTCTGGAGCCAGCCTGGCCTGGTGATGGGAATGCTTGGTCGGGGGGGTTCTCACACATGCAAGAACACATCTGCATCCTGCTTCCAGATGGACATGCACGACGAGACGTACTCCATGCCTGATGATGTCTTTGAGTCGCCGCCTCTATCAGCCACCTATTTGCGGATGCACCCCGTGGGGGAGGAAGCCAGGGTGTCCCCTGAGGTGGAGCAGCCCTCCCCGTGAGTACCAGCTCCCAAGTGCCCCGCCATGGTGCAGTGCCCGAGCACCCTCTGGGGCAGGAATTGTTCCTCAGCTCCATCTAAACCTGCCCTGGTGCAGCTTGAGGCCGGTTCCTCTTGTCCCATCCCTTGTTCCTTGGGAGCAGAGCCCAGCCCCTCCTGGCTCCATCCTCCTGTCAGGCAGTTGGAGGCAGCCATCAGGTCCCCCCTGAGCCTTCTCTTTCACACTGAACCCCCCAGGTCCCTCAGCCCTTCCCCATCACCCCTGTGCTCCAGGCCCTGCACCAGCTCCATTCCCTTCTCTGGCCCCCCTCCAGCCCCTCAATGTCTCTCTTGGAGTCAGGGGCTCAGAGCTGAACACAGGATTCGAGGTGCAGCCTCACCAGGGGCACAATCCCTGCCCTGGCCCTGCTTCCGCACTGGTGCTGATCCAGGCCAGGATGCTGGGGCCTCCCTGGCTGCCTGGCACAAGCTGCTCCCGTTCAGCTCCATCAATCAGCACCCCCAGCTCCTGGTCCATGGGCAGTTTCCAGCCGCTCTTCCCAAGCCTGGAGCGCTGCAGGGGTTGCTGTGGCCCAGGGGCAGGACCCGCACTTTGCCTCTTGACCCTCACCCCGTTGGCTCCAGCCTGTGCGGATCTCTCCTCTCTCTGCAGGCGGGAGGGTGCCCGGCTCCCATCAGCTGGCGCCGGTGCCGGTGCCGGGCCAGCTCCGCGGCGAGGCCGGCGCATCGCTTCCAAGGTGAAGCACTTCGCCTTCGACCGCAAGAAGCGCTACTATGGGCTGGGGGTGGTGGGCAAGTGGCTGAACCGCACGTACCGGCGCAGCCTGAGCAGCATCGTGCAGTCCCAGCTGGAGATCACCGACAGCCACCGGTGAGGGGGCACGCGTGGGATGGGCATCAGGGCTTGGGGCACTGCAGCATCCCTTTGCCCACCATACAATCCCAGCCTGGTTTGGGTTGGAAGGGACCGTAAAGCTCATCCAGTTCCAACCCCTGCCACAGGCAGGGACCGCTTCCACTGGAGCAGCTTGCTCCAAGCCCCTGTGTCCAACCTGGCCTTGAGCACTGCCAGGGATGGGGCAGCCACAGCTTCTCTGGGCACCCTGTGCCAGCGCCTCAGCACCCTCACAGGGAAGAGCTTCTGCCTTAGATCCAGCCTCCCTTGAGCTGGGCTCCAGTTTTGGGTTCTTCCCTCCACAGGCCGTATTTCACCTACTGGATCACCTTTGTCCACATCCTCATCACCTTGCTGGTCATTGGCACCTATGGCATCGCTCCCATTGGCTTCACCCAGCATGTGACGACAGAGTTAGTAAGTTTAAGAGCTACTGGCCGGGGTGGTCGCCTCCCAGCTCTGCAGTGATGTGTGGCTGCTGAGGAAAGCAAGGCTGGTGCCCAAGGGTTCCTTTCACACCCCAGCGGGTGTTAGAGAAGTGATCCTCCCCCTGGGTTCATCATCATATGGCTGCAGTGCCTCCCCGGTCCCCAGGCTGGAGAGCAGAGCCAGGGATTCATCTTCCCCGAGGGTCCATGCCCACCAGTGTCCCCACGCTGTCCTGCTGGGGCTGGGAGCATCTTGGGCTGCTGCTGGCTCCTGCTGTTTGAGAGGCTCCATTGAAGAGCCAGGGCAGGGGTGCACACGTGCTCCAGCAGAGCTGCTCTCCTGCCCACATTGCTGTGAGACCCAGCAGCCCTTCCCCTGGGACACAGGGGCTGCTCAGCCCCCCACGAGCAGAGGGAGCGAGTGCTGACCCTGGCCTGGCTCTGCAGGTGCTGAGGAACAAGGGTGTCTATGAGAGCGTCAAGTACATCCAGCAGGAAAACTTCTGGATCGGGCCCAGCTCGGTAAGGATGTGCTGGACCACTGCCCCTCGCCCCCCACCTGAGGCTCTGCCCCCCCTCCCAGCCATTGCTCCCCCTGCCCTGAGCCCTGGGATGCTCCTCTCCCCAGGAAGAAGCTCAGTCCCTCATCCCAGCCCTTGGTACCCCCATCCCTCCGGACCTGCTGCCTGCTTCCCAGAGCTGCAGCATCACAGTGGGATGCTCAGAAGGGACCCAATCCCCTTCCCACCTGCCTTCCCCCCCACCCCGGGTAATGGCAATTCAAGGGCTATGGCCTGTGGGGACCCCCTTCTGGGCTCTCGCTGGGGCAGCTGGAGGGTGAAGGGGGGTACAGGGGGACCCACAGAGCATCCCCTGCACTGCCGTCTCCCTCCCAGATCGACCTGATCCACCTGGGAGCCAAGTTCTCCCCCTGCATCCGGAAGGACCAGCAGGTGGAGCGGCTCATCCAGCGCGAGCGGGACCGGGAGCGGGGCTCGGGATGCTGCGTCCAGAACGACAACTCGGGCTGCATCCAGACCCTGCCGCAGGACTGCTCGGTGCGTGCACTGGGAAGCACTGGGGATCCCTGCAGCAAAGGGGGAAGCCATCTCCACTGTGCACAGCTCCAGGGCAGGATGAATGTGAGGTCAGAGCGGGGTGTTCGTTGCCGCATCCTCAGCCTCTTCCATCCATCCTCCCTGCAGGAGACGCTGGCAACGTTCATCAAGTGGCCAGGCACCAATGCACCAGCCTTGGGCTCGGGGGAGAAGAGGACGTCGGGGGCTGTGTGTCACCAGGACCCCAGGTAGGGGGGACACACGGCTGGGGAGAGGTGGCACGGTCACCCAGCTGTGCATGGGGCACCATGGAGGTGCTGTGTTTGCAGCTTGGGTACCTTGAATCCTCTTGTGCAAGGGGTTGGGATGCCTGACACACCATGACAATGGTAAGGAGGGAATCAATGGGGAAAGTGAGGTGGGGTCTGTCCTAAACGCAGGGGGCAGTGGGAGATGCCGTTGTCTTGCACTGGTCCCTGCTTGCCCTGCTCTGCTGGGATGGGTGATGCTGCAACGGGGCATTGATGGGGCTGGGGGGGTTCACCCATGGAAGGTGCTGCTGTGGGGTGTTGTAGGACACTGATGCGCAGGATTGCCCCCAAGCCAGGGGAAGGGGCAGGTCCCAGGGCTGTCTGTGCCCGGGGTGGGGGTACCAGTCTGTAGGGAGAGATGTGCTGGGGGGATCCATCCTGAACCCCATCTCTCTCCTCCCACCAGGACATGTGAGGAGCCAGCATCCAACCCACCCCACGTGTGGCCAGACGACATCACCAAGTGGCCGGTAAGCGCCTGGTGGCACCATGAGCTGGGCAGCACCGTGGTGGCACCTCCATGGGAGGCTGGGCTGGCCATGGGCTGTGGGGAGAGCCTGGGGCTGGGCCCCATCCATGGCTCCTGCTCCTAGATCTGCACCTACGAGACCAAAACCAACCACAGCGGCTTCACCCACATGGACTGCCAGATCAAGGGCCGGCCCTGCTGCATCGGCACCAAGGGCAGGTGGGTCACAGTGATGGGGATGGGGACATCCACCACTACTGCCGCTTGTTGCCCCACTGGAGACGGGAAAAGGGAGGTTATGGATCCTCACTGGGGTGGGAAGTGCGGTGGCTGCTGGGAATGGAGGGGGATGCTATGGGAATGGGAGTGATTTCAGCTCCAAGTGATCCCGCTCCTGCTTCTGCCCAGCTGTGAGATTACGACACGGGAATACTGTGAGTTCATGCACGGCTACTTCCATGAGGAGGCAACGCTCTGCTCGCAGGTATGGGGCTGGGGGGCACGGTGGGACATGGGAGCAGGCGGGTCACACGATGCCATGCTGACACCGAAGGGATTTAGGGTGTGCTATGGAATGGGACGTGGGTAGAATGGGTTTGAGCAGGTGGGATGCAAAGTGCAAGGACTTTCCCAGCTGTAAACTGGACTCTGGTCACTGCGTGCCTGACTTGGGGTGTGGGGAGGAGGGAACGTAGTGCCTGAGCCAGGCTCAGTGGGGCGGCACCGGTGTCCTCGGGCAAGGCACATTCCGGGTGGGAAAAGGTCCCTTTAGGATCTCCTGCAGCAGCAGGGATGCTTGGTTGCTCCCTTCCCGGCAGCTGAGCAATGTGGGTGCCTCACAGCAGCCAGGGTCCCCCCCCAGCTGACTCCTGCCTTCCCTGTGCCCCAGCCTGTGCTCCCCGCGGCGCTGCGCTGGGGCTGAGCCCCCATCACCCCCTGACCCCTCCTGCCTCTGCAGGTGCACTGCCTGGACGAGGTCTGCGGCCTCCTGCCCTTCCTCAACCCGGAGGTCCCCGATCAGTTCTACCGCCTGTGGCTGTCCCTGTTCCTGCACGCTGGGTGAGCGCAGCCCCGGTGTCCTGGGGACCGGGCTGTCCACTGGGAGGAAACCTAGGAGGGCTCCAGGAGAGCTGGAGAGGGGCTTGGGACAAGGGCCTGTAGGGACAGGCCAAGGGGAATGGCTTGAACCTGCCCGAGGGGAGACTGAGCTGAGCGCTTAGGCAGAAGCTCTTCCCTGTGAGGGTGCTGAGGCGCTGGCACAGGGTGCCCAGAGAAGCTGTGGCTGCCCCATCCCTGGCAGTGCTCAAGGCCAGGTTGGACACAGGGGCTTGGAGCAAGCTGCTCCAGTGGAAGGGGTCCCTGCCCGTGGCAGGGGTTGGAGCTGGATGGGCTTTAAGGTCCCTTCAACACAAACCAGGCTGGGATTGCATCTCTGTGACCCCCAATGGCTTGGGGGAGAAGAGGAGAGAACAGCCCAGACTATAACCCGTGCTGTTCAGGGTGCTTTGTCGGCTGCCTCATGCCCTGGGCAGTGGGTGGGAGGGCTGGGCAGGGGCAAGGGCAGGACAGGGGGTCTCTAACTCAGGGTCTCTCCCCCAGCATCATCCACTGCCTGGTGTCGGTGACTTTCCAGATGACGGTGCTGAGGGACCTGGAGAAGCTGGCAGGCTGGCACCGCATCTCCATCATCTTCATCCTCAGCGGCATCACGGGCAACCTGGCCAGTGCCATCTTCCTGCCATACAGGGCAGAGGTGAGGCTGGGGATGGGGCACTTGTCCCACATCACCCCAAACCAGCCAGCTCCCCAGGGCACCCATCCCCGGACTGTCCTGGCTGAGGTTTGTGGAGGGGACTGCAACACTGAGCTCTCATCCCTGACCGGTTTTGCTGTCCCCATGGCAAGGGGAGGGGAGGGTCTCTGCCCCACATGTGTGGCTCACACGTGTGGGTCACGCGTTGCCACGTGTCGGTGTGTGTGCAGGGTCCCCAGGCGGGCAGATGGCTAATCTGCTGGCACCAAACCCTGCCAGCTTTAAATGAGATCGCACCAAGCACCCTAATCCCTGGGTGCATCGGGACAGGCCAGGGAGGGGGTGATGCTGCCGGCTGCTGAGTCATGGAAACCACCAGCATCTTCCCTCATGTTCCTCCCCTGAGCCCTGCACTGGCGTGAGTGCAGCCCCAGGAGGGATGCAGGAGCCAAATGTGTTTTGCAAGGGGAAGAGATGATCCTTTCAGTGTCTGAAGGGGCTCCAGGGATGCTGGGGAGGACTCTTCATCAGGGAGTGCAGTGACAGGACAAGGGGTGATGGGTTCAGACTGAAACTGCGGAGACTGAGCTGAGCTCTTAGGCAGAAGCTCTTCCCTGTGAGGGTGCTGAGGCGCTGGCACAGGGTGCCCAGAGAAGCTGTGGCTGCCCCATCCCTGGCAGTGTTCAAGGCCAGGTTGGACACAGGGGCTTGGAGCAAGCTGCTCCAGTGGAAGGGGTCCCTGCCTGTGGCAGGGGTTGGAGCTGGAGGAGCTTTAAGGTCCCTTCCAACCCAAACCAGGCTGGGATTCTATGGTCCCTGTGGACACAGGGATGTGTCTGGGGTGATGTGGCAGGGTCAGTCCTGACTTCCCCATTCCTGCAGGTGGGCCCTGCCGGCTCCCAGTTTGGCTTGCTGGCCTGCCTCTTTGTGGAGCTCTTCCAGAGCTGGCAAGTGCTGGAGAAGCCCTGGAAAGCCTTCCTCAACCTCTTCGGCATCGTCCTCTTCCTCTTTGTCTGCGGTCTCTTGCCCTGGATCGACAACATCGCCCATCTCTTCGGCTTCCTCAGCGGCCTCCTCCTCTCCTTCGCCTTCCTGCCCTACATCACCTTCGGCACGGTGGACAAGTACCGCAAGCGAGCCATGATCATCGTCTCCTTGCTGGTGTTCGTGGGGCTCTTCGCCTCGCTGGTGGTGTGGCTCTACGTGTACCCGGTGAACTGGCGCTGGGTGGAGTATCTGACCTGCCTGCCCTTCACCAGCAAGTTCTGTGAGAAGTACGAGCTGGAGCAGGTCCTGCACTGACCACTGGTGGGGACGGCGCTGGGAGAGGCACCGCTGGTGATGCTGCCCATGGAGGGGTCCCCACCAGCCTGCTGGAGATGCTTCAGGATGGGGCAGACCCTGAGCATCCTTGGGCTCACCCCTGTTAAACATGGGGGGTGCAGTGGGGAGTGGGGCTGGAGCCAGCCCTGCACCCCTTTGGGGCTGAAAAGCCCATGACTGGTTTGGGGACCAACCCCGACTGCTGCCTCTGTGGGGAAAGGCTCAAGGGAAGTGGGAATTTGGTGCATCCAGGGCTCCCAGCCTTGGGGGGGGGGCGGGATGTTACTGGGGGGGCCCTGCCTGTGCCCCTGCCTGTTCTGGTCCCATCCCACCTCACTGCCCTGGGTGCTGCAGCTCATACTGTGAACACGACCCCCTTTTTTGCAGGGGCACTGGTATTTACCTGCAGCTCTTTGTGCCCCACTTTGGGCTCCCCAGGGTTCTGCTGCGGCTCTGAGGTGTTCAGAGCTGGGCTTTGAAGGTGTTTGTCAGTCCCACATCTCCTGTTCCCCTGGGGCAATGGAAGGAGAGGTGTGCTTGCTCCCTGGGCTGGATGGAGAGGCAGGACTTGGGGTTTCTTTTCCCCTCATTTCAGTGGAATTCCCGTTTTGGAAGCAGAGGGGCTGCACGTGCTGTGTTCATAGGGCCAGGCCAGGAGGTAGGCATGGAGGAAAACACCCTGGGTGCCTGTGTGAAGCCCAGAGACCCCTGGGGAAGCTGTCTGTGCTCCCCCGTCCTGCTGCTGCCTCCAGTCCCTATCGTTACCCCTTTCCTCCTTCAAAGCACAGAGACCCAGGAGCCCTCGCACCTCGAGCGCTGCAGACAGAAGTGCAGGATGGGGCAGTCGCCCTCCTCCTCCCCTGCCTGCCCCAGCCCTGGCTGCTGCTCCCCAGCATCCCCCAGTCCCTGCTGCCGGCCGCAGTGTGAAGGCAGGTCCTTCCTGGGGCCACTGACCCCCTGGGCTGTCTGTCCCTGGTGTGTGTTGCTCTGGTGCTGGTGGGTCTCAGCACTGTTCAATGGGGGAAGCTGGGAAGCCCTCAGTTGGGGTGTCCTGGGATGAGTATTCAAGGGCTGGGAGCTCAGCTCCCTCTGTCCACAGCTGCTCCTGGGGTGAGCCTGGGAGCAATGTGGCACCTCCATCCCTCCCTGCATCCTTCCCCGCATCCTTCCTCCCTCCATGGGCCAGTTTTCACCCCCACCCCTCCCATTGCTGCTCCAGCCAAAGACGAACACTTCACCTCATTTGTCTCTTTTTGATACTTTTTTAAAAGCTGTGGTTTTTTCCCCTTCCTCAATAAATTTCTACTTGTATTTAATGAGACACAAAGGCCTCTTCTCCCTCCTCGGGCACGGGGATGCGGCGCTTTCGGCTGGTGCGGTGGTTTTGGTGGTGGTTGGTGTGGCCCGGAGGGAGGATGAGCTTGGGGCTGATGCCCTGGGGTGCAGGGCTGGGCTCTCCCCATCTCCTCTCAGGGGACAGGATTTTGGGGGTCTCAGGAAGGGGAAGCCAAACACCTGCAGTAAAAAGACCCATGGATCCCCTTCACCTTGCCCAAGGACAGAGCCCCCTCTCTGTGTCCACTGAATGACCCAGGGCTGGATTTGTCCCACCTCCCTTAAAGCCAAGATGCCCCAAGGGCTGTTGGCTGTGGCTGTTGTGGCAAGGTGTCAGAGCAGGACACAAACACACACAGGCTGCGTAGAAAACCATCACCATGCCTTTATCTGCTGCTTGACAACAGCTTGAGGTGTTTGCAGAAGGCTTGTCCTGGGCCAGATGTGGGTTTGGGGGGGCACTGGTTTGGAGTGGCCCCCAAGGCAGGCTCCACAATGTGGGGCTGGGGATGGATGTTTGCAGGCAGGGGAGCATCTGCAAGGACCCCTGCTTGGTCTGGGGGCTGCTCAGGGTGGGCTTGGCTATGGGGGTGCTGGGGAGGGTGCAGGGCTGGGGCATGCGTATGTATGGGCTTTACTGGGTGTCTCTGCAAACCGTGGCTCTGAGCACCCGTCCATCAGCAGAGACCCCCAACCCTTCCATGCCCGGGGGGGGGGCCTTACCCTGCAGCCCGCCCCGGCTTGTCCACACAGCCAGGGCTACAGCAGAGCCCATGGGGTCAGCGCTGGGATGGGACCAGGCCGCCCGTGGCTGGAAGGCAGAGGGGCAGATGCGGAGCTGCGGGGGGGGATGATGCAGAGCGGCCGCTCGCTGCCCACCGGCCCCATCGGCAGGGCTGGCGGTGCGGGCGCTCAGCAGCCGCTGTTCCTGCGCAGGAAGGCATGGCCCCGCACCGCGTGCTCCATCTCCACGAAGGCCAAGTCCCCGACCGTGACCGCGCAGGGCCCCAGCGCCCGGAACCCGCACTTCTGGTAGAAGGGCACGAGGAAGCGCTGGCACATGAGCAGGGCGCGGCGGGCGGCGGGCAGGCCCCGCAGGTGCTGCAGGTACCGCCACATGAGGATGGAGCCCTTGCCCTGCTGCCGGCAGCCCCGGTGCACGGCCAGCACGTGGATGTGCACGGCCGAGCCCTGCGGCCGGTGCAGGGTCAGCGCTGCCTGCAGGGGGAGCGCGGGTTCAGGGCCCGGCCTGAGCGGGTCCTGGCTCCCAGCCCCGCGGGAGAGGAGGACGGGGCTGGGAAAGCCCTTTGAGCCCATCCGGTCCAACCCAACCCAGCCCTGCCCAGGCCACCCCTAACCCATGGCACTGAGGATGTGTGAACACTTGCAGGGACGGTGCCTGCAGCCCTGCCCTGGGCAGCCTGTTCCAATGCCTGAGCACCCTCTGGGGCAGGAATTGTTCCTCAGCTCCATCTAAACCTGCCCTGGTGCAGCTTGAGGCCGGTTCCTCTTGTCCCATCCCTTGTTCCTTGGGAGCAGAGCCCAGCCCCTCCTGGCTCCATCCTCCTGTCAGGCAGTTGGAGGCAGCCATCAGGTCCCCCCTGAGCCTTCTCCAGACTGAACAACCCCAAATTCAAGGTCCACATCCCCCCCATAAGGACAAGGGTCCCCAGTGCCATCCCCCTTCAGCTCCTCCATCATCCTTGGAGGCTTTTTAATCCTGAAATGAATGCTGAGGGGAATTAATTGGCGTATTTTTAACAGCATCAGTAAAATTAATTACTGAGGAAGTTAATTTCCCCCTGCACAGCCTTAGGAGAACACTTCCTGGGTAGCCCCGGGGAGCTTCTGGTCCTCAGTGCCTGAGCTGGGTAACAGGCTCTGGTTCTTACCTGGCTGAGCCTCTCCTGGTCCCAGAGGGAGCCGATGATGAAGGCCACGAGCCGCCCCTCCTCAAACCAGCCGAGGGACAGCTCCGGGCACAGGTTCAGGAAGTGCCGGATCTCATCCAGGTGGAGGGGACAATCCCCGGAGACAGAGATGAAGGCTGGAAGGGGATAGCAGTGAGTGGAGGGGGGGACCAGGGGCACCCAGACCCTTTGGGACACCTCCCAGCACCGATGTAGGTGATGAAAGCGGGATGTGATGGGGGGAGATCCTGCATCTTGCTTCCTACTTGCCCTAAAGGAGCTCTGAGGGGGCCAGGTGGCTCCAGGGAGCGGCTCTGCTCATCCCAAAGCAACTCCCCATGGCCCAGGAGCTGGCTTCAGGCTCCTGCTGCTGATTCCAAGGCTACTGCAGTGGGTGCTGAGATGAACCCTCCCTCCCGGCATCTCCCTTCAGAGAGGATGGAGAAAGGGCCCTGGTGAGCCTGGGATAGGGGAGCTGGGGGTGCCTGGGTGGAAGGGAGGGGGAAGGTTGCTGGGGTGCATCTCCCAGTGTGACCAGAGGCAGAGCTTGGTGTCCTTCCTCCCACTTCCCCCTCTCCTCTGCCCACTTGCTCCCAGGGCTGTTCTGGGACACCTGGTCCAGGATCACCCCAGGCTGCTCAGCCCAGGGCATCACCTCCCACCATGCCCACACCACCGGGGCGGGTGAGCTGAGGGCCACGGTTCTGCACCTCAGTGACCACAGCCCCTCCGCACCTCAGTAGGGAGGCCACGAGTCACAGCTGCTGAGTCCCCCCCTTGTCACCCACGAGGGCACATAGGGAGGGTTTTGCCACCAGGACGTGGCCTCAAAGAGCACACGGGGAAGGGAAGGGAAGGGGAAGGGGAAAGGGAAGGGGAAGGGGAAGGGGAATGGGAAGGGGAAGGGGAAGGGGAAGGGGAAGGAGAGGGGAAGGGCAGGACCCCCCCGGCAGCCCCTCACCTTCCCTCTCGATCTCGAACACGCTGACGGCATCCTCGGGGCTGAGGCAGCGGAACTCGCTGGCAGGCAGCGTGTGACGGCGCTGGCGCCCGGGAGCGCTGCGGGGGGACCTCACATGGACGGGCTTCAGGAAAGGCACCGCGCTGAGCACCGACATCCTGCTCCTGATGCTGCCCCTGATGCTGCTGCTGCTGCTCCTGCTCCTGCTGCTGCTCCTGGTCCCGGTCCTGCTCCTGCTGCTGCTCCTGCTCCTGCTCCTGCTGCTGCTGCTGCTCCTGGTCCCGGTCCTGCTCCTGCTCCTGCTCCTGGTCCCGGTCCTGCTCCTGCTCCTGGTCCCGGTCCTGCTCCTGCTCCTGGTCCCGGTCCTGCTCCTGCTCCTGCTCCTGCCTGGTTTCCCTCTGCTCAGGCAGCCTCGAGCAAACGGACTCCTTGCTTCACTTCTCGGCTCTCTGCAGATCCAACTCAACTGGTCCTGATGGCAGCACCCTTGGTTTCAGCCAAACTTCTCCAGTGCTCTTGGCTGCTGGAAATACCCGTTGATCACACACAGGGATAGGCTGCTTGGCACCCTTCTCCTATACATGTGAGGAGAGATATATATATATAGAATCATAGATACATATAGGATGATGGAGATGAACTCTTCATCAGGGACAGTAGCAACAGGACAAGGGGTGATGGGTTCAAACTGAAACAAGGGAGATGTAGGATAGACATAAGGCAGAAGCTCTTCCCTGTGAGGGTGCTGAGGCGCTGGCACAGGGTGCCCAGAGAAGCTGTGGCTGCCCCATCCCTGGCAGTGCTCAAGGCCAGGCTGGACACAGGGGCTTGAAGCAAGTTGCTCCAATGGAAGGTGTTGGAAGGGCAACCCCCGTGACAGGGGTTGGAACTGGAGGAGCTTTAAGGTCCCTTCCAACTCAAACCATCCCTGGTTCTATGCTATATGCAAGCAAACATCCACAGTGCCCCCATTGCCTTCACTGTGAGCTGGGGCCAGTGCCTGGGGGGACCAGGAGGCTAGCACCAGCCATGGGCTGTAGCAAACCCAGGGACCAGGGTGACAAGAGCCTGGTGACCAGTTAGGAGGTCTGGGCACTGGGACAGAGCAGGGGCAGGGCTGGGGATGATAGCTGGAGCAGGAGGGGCACGCATCGGGCTGAGCATCCCGCCCAGCATCTCCCAGCCCATGGCAAAGCCAGGCAGGGGGAGAGGCAGCAGAGCCCTGGGACAGGCAGGGTGGGCTGCAGCTGCAGGATGCCAAGAGGATGCGAAGTGAGCATTTCCGGGGGAAAGCTCCTTGTGATGCTCTTGCTTTCAAGGTGCAGCACGGCTGTGTGCGAGCGAGAGGTCTGTGCTGGGCCACCATGGGTGCACTGAGCTGTCCCAGCATGGACACGCACCAAGCACCCAGAGACAGCCCCAGCTGCCAGGATTTACTCCCTTTTCCAGCTCACGCAGCAGGTAAGTGACAGCTCAGCGCCTGTTGGGCTCTTGGGTCACGTCCATGCTCACAGATAGAGCTGGGATGGGTTCATGGCAGGATGAGTGGGTGCCTGCAACTGCAAGGACCGGTGTCCTCCTTGGGTGAGATGCCCCAGGCTCTGCCACTGCCCAGGGAGCTTTGGGCAGCATGATCCCACCAGACACAGTGCGTCCCAGAGCATGCTCCTTGTGATGCAGAACCCCATTATCCCTCAGTTCCCTGGGAGGGTCACCAGTGCCTGAGCTCATCCATCAGCAAGATCCTGCACAGCCTGGCCCAATCCCTCAACCTGGCTCAAAGCCTGGAGCTTCAATCTGCCTCTGGCTTCATGTGTGAACAATCCAAGTTAATAAATCCAAAGAGAACCATAAACTGAGCTGATAACTTTACTAAACACATGCATTCCATAGGCAGAAACAGTGGGAATTGCTCCTGTAGCCAGCTATCCCTGCTCAGCCCAGTATTCCAGCCTCCTGCAGCAGAGCCACTGTGAAGCCAGGTCACTTTTGATGATTGTCTGAGAGGTGCCAGCTTTCCCTGCTAATTACAGGCTTGCCTCCAGCTAATAGGATTTATGGAAGCAAAAGCATTACCAGCACACACATTGAACAGGGCAGAACAAGCTGGGAATTTTCCACCCTGAAATGCCCAGGGCTGGGTGCTTGGAATGCCTGGTTTATCCAGCCCAAGGTGAAAGGGGGGTGCTGGGATGGATTTTCAATGAGTTGCTGGGTTGGCAGTGGATGTGTTGCTAAGGGATCGTGTCCATCAGGGAGAATGGGTTTATTTGGTGGGGGAATTACTGAGCAACCCCAATGCTTGTTCTGGTGACTAGGGACTGAAATGATGCTGGGAGTGGGTGGTTCATGCTCTGGGAAGCACATAGGAAGGAGGTAAAGGGGTGGCTGAGGTGCAGGGTGCTGGAGGTGCAGTGTTTGTAGAGCTTATATCAGCTGTTCTGGAACTCCTCATCCTGCTGATTGAATCAGGGGCTCATCCACCTGGATAGATCCTAGAGGAGGCAGGAGGGCAGGCTCTGGCACCTAGAAAATGCAGCGGTGGTTCAATCCTGGGTGGTGCTGAGTGCCTGAGGATGGCAGGGCAGAGCCAGCTCAGTACGGGCTCAGGCAGGACTCATGTTCCAGCTGCTGTGGGAATTCTGGAGCAGGACAGTTTGGGTTGGAAGGGATCATCAGAAGTCACCTGGTCCTACCCCCCCCATCACCTTCCACTAGGCCAGGTTCCTCAGGGATGTCCGCTCACTGATAGCCACTGTTGAACAGTTCAGTATCCAAGAGCAAGTCTTCATCACAGATCACATAAAGCCTGGAAAGAACTGAATAGTGGAAAGTCTCTACCAGGACATCCAGAGCTGGGGATTCAAGACCTCTTATGCAAGTGGCTGCTCTGTTCCCAGTAGACAGAGCTCAGATCCCTCCAGCTGCTTCTAGAAACTTCCTGAGACCCCAGACAACAACAGCCCGGAGACAAAACCACTGATAAGGAAAGGCTGCTCCTTGGCTTCGTTTCCCTGCATTTTCCCCTATCTGGTGCTTCATTCCTGGCAGCCCAGGTTACACCGCTGCAGGGCTGATCTATTTGTGTCTGTGCTCTGGAAATGGGCTCCTTGCTTCGCTTCTCAGCTCACCACAGGTGCAAACTGATGGGGTGGGCTGGGGGCACAGACAGAGCGCAGAGGACCCATCCATCATCCCAGCCCATCCCTGGAGCTGACCCAAGCCCTGCCATGGGGGTACCAGCACTGCAGTTACGCCAGGGGAGCATCCGACCTGCAGAGGTGAAGGAACCTCACTCCAGCTCACAGAGTGAGAACCAGAGGAGGAGCATCCTCAATCCCTTGCTTGAGACATCTGTCTTCCAATGCTCCAGCACAGCCTCCTGTATCTTATTCAAGTCACTTACACCCCAGGCTACATTTTGTGCTGTAACTCCTTCCAGCCCTGCCTGAGATGAACCCCACACATCACTGTGTACATAGCAGCTACCAAAAGCTTTCTCTGTAAATTTCCCCCCCATACATGTTTGTCACTAGAGATCAAAGCATCTGCGTGGGCCAGAGAGGATTTCATGTGTAAATAAAGAGGCAGGTCTGCAGTATCCCCCTAACAGCATCTTGCTGTTATTATGAGATGCATCTGCCTGGCTTTGGAGCTTGGCTGTTCAAACAAGTTGGTATCAAGGAGTTATTCACCCAGTTCTGAAGCTGAATACTCTTTGCAAAAGAGCTTGAGGTCTTCCAACACCCTGAACAGGGAGGGGTTCAGTGGGAAGGGTCCTTACACCGAGGGTTTGATAGTGTTGGAAGTGCAGGGATGGGACATGGGCTGCGGTGATGGTCATGCTCTTACCTCCACCAAAGCCACTTTTCAGACAAGCTAAGCTCCCTGCACCAACCTCCCTCCCCTCTGGAGCAATTCCCCCCCTTGCCTGCGATCCTGGGGCCAGCAGGTCACTGGGCTGGCTGGACCACCAGTGTCCCCAAGGCTGGTGCAGCACCGGGATGCGGGGTTCTTACCGGATGGGGCCCCAGCGCCGTTCCTCTGCCCGCCTGGCTCCAGTGGTGCTGTCCCACAGCAGAGGAGGAGCCGGGGTTCTGCCTCCCCTCCTCTGCCCGCTGCACCCTCCACTGCCCCAGCTTATATATTTGTTATTGATGGGGCACGTGATGCCATCCTCTAAGGAGTTTATGGCTCCAATGACAGACAGGGTGAGGTGAGAGGCTTTAACATGACAGGCCAGCAAAAGGATCCCATCGGGTTTCTATTTCCCACCCCCCCTTGACTGCCCACAGGGGGATAAAGCATTTAGCTGATTGCTCTGCCCTGAGTCCCTGCTGCAGGGAGAGCACAGGACTTAGCTAGGACAGGAAAGCAACGTGTGCCTGATCCAGACCTCCCTGATGGCATCGGGAGATGCTGACGACAGCCCAATGAGCTTCCTTAGGATGCCCGTCACCCCAAGGACGGTCACGTTCATGCCTGCTCATCATGCCAGGCGTAACCATTGCTTGGGTTTGAGCAGCTGGGGAGGGAAATCAGCTGGTTCCTTGGGGGATGAGAGGCCAGACCTGAGCTTTCTGCCCAAGGAGCTTACTCCAAAGAGCAAGCATCTCCCTTGCACAGCCTCCTATTGCATAAGAGACTGGATAGGCAAAGGCAGCAACATTTGTCCTTGCCAGGATGTGTGTAATAAAAGGGGGATTATCCCAGGCATGAGCATGATGTTGGAATCATCATTATCATCATGAACCAGATGCAGCCCTGAAAGGAGCCTGGAGCAAGAGGCAGAGCTGGCTTTGTTCCACCAGAGACATGTCCAGGGGAGCTCAGGTCCTGCTTCCATTTCCAGCCATGGGTAAGGTGACCCCTTAAGGGAGAGATTCCCTTATCTCCCTCTTTTAAGCTTCTTCTCATGGAATTGAAACAGAAATACAACCCAGCAGCTTTCTGCTCCTCAGAATTGCCATTTCAGAGCCACTCCCCGCCATTTATACTGAGCCCAGCAGAACAGAGGCTGGTCCGTGTCTGGAATAGTCAAGCAGGGATGCTGCATTAGGTGGTTTTAACTGGATCCATCTCTCCCTGCTCCTACACAGCTGCAGAGGGTCAAATATGCCATTAAATGAGAACCACAGCACTGTGCTGGGATTTACACATTTAGCATCTTCAGAGAGCCTTGAGCTGTCGCTGCAGCCAGGCTGGTCCCTCCCCTGGGGTCCTGCTCAGGAAGGTGGCAATTGTCTCTGGGTAGGTTGTGCAGAGAGGGGTGGCACACGGAGTGCAGATCGACCACAACTCGTCCCCTGCTCTGCCAGGACTTGGGGCTGAAGCGACACACATGCAGCCCAGGGTCTGCCATCACAGGGGCCAACGGTGGCACCAGGGTCCTCCCCTGAGTGCCATCATCGGGGAGGTTTCTCTGCCAAACTCATGTTTTTACTCCTGTGATTTCCAAGCTGGATGCTTTGCTTACATCCCTGTTTCACACCTTCCCCTGCCTTAGCCATAGGGACCCAAGAGGGTGACGCATTTCTCCTAGCAGTGGCATAAGAGGGGTGGCAGTGGGACATCACTGCAAGGTCAGCCACTGGTTTTGATTCCATTCTCCGCTGCCTGCTGCCTTTTCATCAGCTACCACGGACCGGCAGCATGGAGTGCTTGTTGTTGCTGTACCTTCACAGCAGGATGAGGCTCTTTGGGCATACTCAGTATCTTCATCACTTGCCAGGCTGTCTCCTTTGCTTTATCCCTCAGGGCTCCCGTGCTGAGCTGCCAAGCGCAGGTTGAACTCACCAGCAGGTCCACGTCTCTGTGCTGGAGAGGGACATTCGGTGCAGGTTAAGAGTCTGGGAGCTGGGGCTCTGCTGGAATAGAGGTTCAAGGCTCCCATGGACAGTGGCCAGATGCCCCAGGCTCTAAACAGACCCTAGAGGGGCTGGTTCTGCTCTGTGCTCTGAAATGTTAATATACATATATAATAGAGATATAAACCATGCAGATATACATGTATGTGGTTTTCTCTGCCATATTCCTTTTGGCCCATCAGTGCAGCTGATGCCCTTCTGCGAGACCCACAGGGAGCTGGAGAAAGGATGAAGGAATGAAGGGATGCTACTTCACAGCTTGTCTGAGATCGCAGCTCTGCCCAGGCTTACAGCGCTGGCTTTGTCCTACAGCACATCAACACGTGCCTTTGCAGGGCTGGTGAATCGCGCTCCTCCTCTACACGGGCCTTTGAGGAAAGAGCACGAGCAGCCCGGGGGCAGTTTCACGGTGCTCTCCTGCCTCTGAGCTCCACCAGCAGCACCAGGCGGGGCTCCCGAGCACTGCTCCCGCTCCTCTGACCCGGCGAACCGGTGCCGTCCTCGCCCGTCCGCAACACACGGAGCGGCCGGGCCAGACCCTGTGCGGCGGCGGCAGGCGGCAGCCCACGAGGTGGCACCAGAGCCCCGCAGCAGCGCGGGCACCAGGACCCTCCGGGCATCACCGGGCATCACCAGCACCACCGGGCACCGGAGCCCTCTGGGCATCACCGGGCATCACCAGCACCACCGGGCACCGAAGCCCTCTGGGTATCACCGGGCATCACCAGCACCACCGGGCACCGAAGCCCTCTGGGCATCACCGGGCATCACCAGCACCACCGGGCACCGGAGCCCTCTGGGCATCACCGGGCATCACCAGCACCACCGGGCACCGGAGCCCTCCGGGCATCACCGGGCATCACCAGCACCACCGGGCACCGGAGCCCTCTGGGTATCATCGTGCATCACCAGCATCAATGGGCACTGGGGTCTTTCAAGCCTCCCAGCATCACGAGACATCCCAACACCTGCAGACATCATCAGCACCACCGGGCTTCACCAGCACCCTTGGGCATCACTGGGCATCCCAGTACCCCACAGGCATCACCAGGCATCACCAGCACCCTACAGGCATCACCAGCATCACTGGGCATCCTGGTACCTTATGGGCATCAGTGGCATTCTGCAGGCATTACCAGTATCTTATGGGTACCCTTCACCCTCTGGACATCCCTGGCACACTGCAGGCATCCTGGTGCCCTCTGGACATCCCAGCACCCGGTGGGCATTCCAGTGCCTTCTGCTTAACCCCTGCAAGGCCTGTGCAAAGATGCCCCATGAGAGGTGCACCAGCTCCCAAGGAGAAGGGAAGGGGATTGCCTTTCACCAGTGCCTCGACAGGGAGATGCTGGTGATCCAACAGCTGTAAAGAGGCTGGGTCTCAGAGGCAGCTTGCTTGCAGGGAGGATGTTCTCCTGCAAAGCAAAAGCCATCATTTCCCAACCAGCCTAAGAGCAGAAATGGTCCCTAAACGAGGCAGTGGGGGGCTGCTTGACATGTGTCCCTTTCACACACTTCCTGTGTGTTCAGACCTTCTGCTGAATCTATCTCACTTGCCAAAAACACATGGATGCAAAATGCTTCTTGGGTCTGCCATAGTGTTTTGCAGAGCAGTGCTGCTTCCCTATGGAAGCACAGCAGAGCCCCAGCTGGGATCACAGTGCAAAACCACCCAGCTCAACTCTTGCTAACAGGCAGAGGGTCCTCACTTGTCCCCATTAAAATCCCCCTGCTGTGAGCCTGGCCTGTTGTATAATGTGCTTGTTTGCATGGCTGTTTATGGCTACCTGAAACCCCACCGCTGCTCTTCAGCATGCAATTGCTCTGAAGAGGGACAGTTTCTATCTACACACACAACTGTGCATTACATGTATGTCTACTATATTAGTGCCTGTAAGATGTACATTAAGGAGACGATGAGAATCATCACAGTGCTGGGTAGAGCTGTGCTTTGGAGCCTTGAGAAGAACATGGCACCAGTGCCAAAGGGCACCTCCCAGAGGCCTCATCCTGTTCCACCAAGGCACAATTCACCCTGACTACACCAGGAGAGAGACTGGTACCTGGTCGCTAGCTCCAACAGGAGCAGAATGCCCTGGGGAGCTGTGCTGCAAGCTCCACTCCAGTAACGCTCAGAGGGTGAAATCCTTGTGCTGGAGGCACTTGTGTGCCCAGCAAGTGCTGAGCTCATCCCATCTATTCTCCATTTTACAGAGGTCATGGCTTGCGGACACAGCTCTGTGCTCCCAGAAGCACATCCCTGTGAACAGCCCTGTAACCACATGGTACTGAATGGATATTTAAACTGCCTTTTCCCAAGGGTAGGCTGCTATTTTCCCACCCAATGGTCCCTTTTAGCTCTGCTCCATTCCTTATCCCTGGGGGTGATGCCAAGGAATGCTCAACCACATCAACACCCCAGCCCTCTGATTAAAGTGATGCTCTAGTGAGCAATTAAATACTGGTGTCAAGGTCAGGCTGGTCCAGGGGAAGGTGGGCTCTGGGAGAGCTTCTCTGCCTGCAACTCCCTCATTTGGAAGCAGGATGGGGACAGTTTGTACTTCCCATCGCCTAGAGTATCCTGCTGCCCACACCTCAAGATAGCCGAGAAACTGGGCAGGGATGAACTGGCTCCCAGTGCATCCCTCAGCCATGCACCACCCGGATGCCCCAGCCTCATCCCAGCTGTTTCCCAGGGGTTTAGGGCTGTTTACAAGGTTGGAAATTCCTAGCAGGCCTGAGGAGAGGGGCTCCATGGTGAATCTCAGAGGTGAATATGGACAGAGCTTTCTCCCTGTTGCTTTTCCTAAAAGGGGAAAACTTGGAAGGAGAACTGATCCAGCTGAGGCAGAGCATCCTTGCATTTCGGGGAGGGAGAGGGCAAGAGGGAAAGCCCTGCTCTGCAGCTCCTGTTTCCTGCAGCAAAATAAGTCAGGCTGAGGATTCCGGCATTTTCCTGATATTCCAGCCAATGCTGCACAGGTGGGGAGACCTAAGGAGCAAAGAGGCAGGATCTGTGGGTGAAGGCTGGTTCGGCTTCCATCAGCCCTTCACCAGCCAGAGCAGCGGAACCAGCTCGAGAAACCATTTCTATTTCACAATTCCCTGGAGACACAGGAGAAAAAAATCCCTTGGAGTCAATGAAGTCAAATGATGTCAGTGACCAGGGACACGGGGATGGTGCAGTGCAGCCCCCAGTGACCAGGGACACGGGGATGGTGCAGTGCAGCCCCCAGTGACCAGGAACACGGGGATGGTGCAGTGCAGCCCCCAGTGACCAGGGACACGGGGATGGTGCGGTGCAGCCCCCAATGACTGAGGACACGGGGATGGTGCAGTGCAATCCCCAATGAGAGGAGACACAGGGATAGTGCGGTGCTACCCCCAGTGACAGGGAAAATCGGGACTCTGCCGTGCAGCCCCCGGTGACCGAGGACATGGTGCATTCCAGCCTCCCCCGCTGACAGGGGACATGGTGCAGCCCAAACCCCCCCAAGTCCATGTCCGCACCCACCCCCTTCCGCATGGTGGGCGTGGCCTGGTCGTGGGCGTGGCCTCGCTTGGCCCCGCCTCCCGCCCCGTTAGTTGCGCGCGGCCCGCGCCATCCCGCCCCTCCCCTCCCCCGCCCGCCGAGGCGGCCGCGCGCTCTGTCGTGACTCCCGGCGCCATGGCGGACCTGCCCGCTGAGGCGGCCCCGGCACCGGCCCCGGCCCCCGCCCTGCCGCTGCCGGCCCCGCCGGGCGGCTCGCAGCGCCTCCTCTTCTCGCACGACCTGGTGTCGGGCCGCTACCGCGGCTCCGTGCGCTTCGGCCTGGTGCGCCTCATCCACGGCGAGGACTCGGAGGAGGACTCGGATGAGGGCGGCCGAGGCACCGGCGGCGGCGCCGCCAGCTCGGGAGGCTCCGAGTCCGGGGGGCCCGGCACCGGCGGCACGGAGGAGGGCCGCGCCAGCCCGCTGCGGCGGGGCTACGTGCGGGTGCAGTGGTACCCGGAGGGCATCAAGCAGCACGTCAAGGAGACCAAGGTAACCGGGCCGGCTTCCGCCGACGTGGGGGTTAGCGCGGCCTCTGCGCCCGCGTGTGGCCCGCACTGGGGGGCCTGGCTCCGCCTTGGAGGCCTCCCGGGGCAGGGGCCTGCGCGGGCTGCCGGTGGCTCCTCTCCCCTCCCCTGCTCTTCTGTCCGCGGGCTGTGGTGTCCGCTGCTCCGGAGCCCCCGCCGAAGGGGTTTGGCGGCTTTCCTTGCTTTACCCCATCCCTGCCCGCTGTGGAGCCGCGATCTGAGCAGGGAAGGTGGACGGGGTCCTCCAGAGGTGGAAATCCTGACCCCTTTCCCTTCCTTCATTGAGCTCCTTCTGGAAGGCCGCTGTGGGTGCTGCTGCTGCCCTTTGCTGGTGGCAGAACACGGCTGAGGTGCTGGGGTTTCATCATAGAATCGTATCCTGGAACGGTTTAGGTTGGAATGGACCTTAAAGCTCATCCAGTTCGGCCCACCGGCAGGGAAGGCTCCTGCTGTTTAATGGCATAGAGAGAGGCCTGCCTGTGAAGGTGGTTTGTGCGAGCTTCCAGACCCCTCATGCTGGGAATGCGGGTCGGTATCTCTGCCTTCATGGACAGTGTCGTCATTGCCTGTTTTCAGGGAGTCAGCAGCTGAATAGGGAAACCTCGACATGGGATTTCCCTGTTCAGATTTCAGCGGGCAGTAATTGTGGTGTGGATCTGCCCTTGTTGACGTGAGCAGGTCCCCCCCGCCGCTGAGCCATGCGTAAATCTGTGACCTCTTAATTCCACATGAAGAGCCACAAGGTGTAGGTAGGTGTGTGTCAGAACGTTCCCACTTCCCAAAGTTCGCTTGGCGTACACTGACTGACAGTACCGAGACAAAAGCGAGCGAGGGGGCACTGTAATATAACACAAAGGGGCCTGCGAGGAATGGGCGTTGCACTGAACAAAACAGTCCTGCACTGTCCTTGCAGTGGGTCCTGGCCCTCGTCTGGGGTGGCAGGCGAGCTGGGAGGCTTCTGGTATGGTGTGTGCTTTGCTGGTGCAGTAATGGCCTTGTGCACTGAAGGAGAGAGGGAAGACGGAGAGGAGGAAAGGTGTGTTGCAGTCCTACAGGCATCGGTGGGATTGCAAGTGCTAACGGAATGAGCTAAATTTAGGTGGTAGTGTCATTGCACACGTGACCGGTTGGAGATAAGGAAAATGAAAACAGGTATTCAGAAAAGATACTGCCACGTGATGGGTTTCTACCTTGGGAAAATAAAAGCCTTCTTTCTCTAAAAAAACACAGTTCAGTCACTGCAGCTTTCCAGTGAAATCTGTGTGCTGTTGCAGCAAGGATTTGTCCCAGGGTGAGTGTGGTTTAAGCACCTAAACAAAGCCACCTCGGTTTGGGTGAGTAAACACAGACTTAGGAGTTGCTACTGGGTTCCCAAATCCAGGAGTGCTAGCTCTGACTTCAGTCGCTTGGTAACGGAACCCTTTGCAGTGTTAGGAAATGCTAGACTGGGGAGGATCAGAAATCAAAGGCAGTTATGGGAATAAGATGTCTTTCCTCTTCATGGTGGTTCTCCTCTGGTGTGGGCATCTCTACCCCTTTAACCTGAGGAAAAGTCTCCTGAGTGCTTGAGGAATTGAGGTGTACTTGTATTGATTTTTCCATCTGGGAAGCTGCCCGCTGTCGAAATCAAGAGGCATTCTGTGCCGTCTGCACTGCAGCTCGGGGTTGCTAAAAACAAACCTGGTGCCATTGGAAATATGTTATGGGACTTAACCATTTTGTGGTTGTAATCAGGGCTTTTGGCTGTCTGCTGACCCAGCCCTCTTTGGGTTACACTAATGTGTGAGAACCAGCCAGGTAAGCCTGATTTACTGCTTGTTGTCAGTGCTGGAAAGGGTACAAACTGTGGGCACTACATGGGTGTCTTGAGCATAAGGTTTGTTGCCTTTTGGGTGCTGTTGCCCGCTGTTACCTGCAGGTGCTTCTTTTAGTGTCTTTGACTCTTAGCATCTTTGGCTGTGAGGCTCTTGTTTGACATCCTTAATGGTGACTTGTGCTGGTCACAGCTAAACCATAGATTCGAGAGGGTGCTTCTGTCACCCTTGTATTTTCCTGAGCTCTTGATTCTGAAATGGGTGGAGGTGCTCATGGTGCCAGGGCTTCCACTAGCCCCATCTTGTGCCATTATGTGCCTGCTTTGTGTGTTAGGTTCATTCCTGTCTCTCCCCTGTTTGTCGAGCACTTGAAGATCTATAAACCCTGGTGTATGGACTGGATAGATTTGAGTGTTGTTGTTTGAGGGTAGTGAAACACCTTTAGCTTCCAGTGCAAAGGTTAAAAACAGCTTTCTGTACCCAGTTACAGCCCTGAGCTTTCCTGGCTTTAAACTCTGGGCCAGTTACATGTTGTTTTTCAGCTAGGGAATAAGTAGGCCAATCACTCTTACTGATGCTTCTAGAAGTTCAGTGCTTGCTGTTGCTCTTTCCTGTTGGAGGTGGTAGGCGCTTAAACCCCAGCACACCATAATTGATGTTAATAGGTAATAAAACTTTGTCTTGTAGAGAGCTCTCAGTCAGTACAAAATCCCCACCAGTTCCTCCTGTAGTAAGTGGTACATCTGAGTGCACTCCTGCCTTTGATTCCTGTGTTAATAGTCATTAACACTATCATGATGATAATGTGGATTTACCCTCTGGCTCCTTGTGCTCCTTACCTGCCTTCCATGAGCCCTGTTAAAGACACTGGGAAATCATTGTTGCTGAATACTGTAAAAGCCAAGCAGTCCTGGAAGGAGCAAGCTTCCCTTTACAAGTATATTTGCCATCCCTGTCTTTTCTGACCCAGCAAACCTGAAGAGCATTTCCTCTGAGTGGCTAAAGCCTTACCTCTTGTCTTCACGGTACTGTTGGGTGTGATTACAAGGCAGGTTGTGAAATGCTGTGACCTGGTGTGAGCACATAGGGCTTTCTCTAACACATCAGCAGGAGCACTTGAGCCCAGCTGAATGTTAATTCAGGATTTCTCAGCTGCAGGTCAGCTTTCCTGCTGCATGCTTGAGCTGCCTTTGGGAACCTCACAAAGATGCTGGGTGTTAGTAATGCTCATAGGGTGCTTTAAAATGCTGCTCCCCTTCCTTCTGCCTGTCACCCGAAAGCATGCGAGCTCTCTGCCGCCTTTCCTGTTCACAAAGCCTGTGCAAGGCAGCTTCTGCAGCTGGGGAAATGGAGAGTGCAGGTGTTGTCTTTCAGCACCTCATCTACAGGCCTTCAGCCAAGCTCCTGGCCTCCAAGGTACCTGTTCTGTGTCCACCCTGGGAGGGGATACTGGCACTGGTGTCTTGGTGCGATGCTGTGGTACACACGCAATGCTGATGGGTTTACATGTAGGGACCTTACAGGGCCCCAGGGTTGCTCTAAGTGTCAAAGTACAATTCTGCTTATATTGTTTTTTTACCAGCCTTTTGCTTTCAAGGTCCAGGATACAGCTTGGTTTGAGTGGCTCTGACTGTTCAGCTTTGCTTTGGAGACAGACTGTCAGTGCTCCTCAGACACAACCCAGTGGCTGATCGCTTGTTAGCTGGAAATTATCTGATGTTATCTCTGTGGATTCAACTCTGCTTTGCCCCACACAGTCCTTCTCTCCCTTTTTTTTTTTCACTGCTAGAATTTCGTGACCTCCAATACCAAGTCATGAATATAAGATTGCAGACATTTCTGAAGACTTCATACTCGCATCATTTCAAGGTTTTAATGAATAGTTTGTTTCTTGTCTGAATTCTGCCATGTAGTTACTGCTGTGACCTCGACTTTTCAGTTGTGATCTTCCTGTGCTTGTACGTAGGAGAAGGAAATAAATCTTTCACTGAAAGTCTGTGTTTTCCTTCTCCGTCCCTTTGCAGACCCTCTCAGCCCTCACTGCTGGGATCCCAGCCCACACTCTTCAGATGTTAATCCTACCTAGTGACTCTGTGGGAACTATCTGCAGTGGAGAGATGAAAACAGCCCCAGAATCTTCCATTATCCTACCTGGCAAGAGGTTCTCTTTCTGGAAGTGCAGTGATGCAGCATGAGTGCTTTGCAGCAGGTCAGGAGGGAGAGCTCTGCCTTGCACAGGCAGGATCCTTTTCAGGAGCCATGAGGAGGTGCTGGTCACAGCCCAGAACTCCAGTTTCATTGCAGCACACCAATTCCATGCTCATAAACGATGAAGACTGGGGTTTACTGCATGAGGAAGCTGTATGTAACCCTCTTCTTGCATCTGACATTTCAGTTAGTCTCCCAGGGGGGTTCTTTGAAACCACCTGATGTTTGTAGCCATCAGAGACAGGAGGCAAGAAAAGGCTTACTGGATTTTTTTGCAGTTCTGTGTAAAATAGAACCAGTTTAATGGGTGACCTGTGTTTGTTGCAAGGTTACCTACCCTCAAGTCAATTCCCCATTTTGCTTTGATTTATTTGACTTTGCAACATAGACTTGGGGATCATCATTAATATTTTACTGCTAAAGCAGACTCCTGCACAACTCATGGGCTGGAAATCTCAGGAGTACTAAATAGTGTATGAATACAGCACTAAATACTGCATGGATGGTTGTTTTGTGTACAGTGTGCAGAGTGACTTGATCATTCAGGAGTTGCAAGTGGCCACCTGGGCTAAGCAATGAGTTAGAACTGTTCCAAGCCTGGACAGGAGGGTTGTTTTAAAAAGGACAAAACCTGTCCCCAGGCAGCAGGTTTTGTGACACGATCTCTTCCAATGTGCTTGTATAGCTCCAAAAAAAGAAACCAAAGTAATAATGCTCTTAGGACCAGTAAACAAACTAATGTGCACTAAAAGCTTTAGCAGGAATCGATCGAAGCCCGTGGCAGGCTTTGAAATACCTGGCGAGTGAGGCATTTACTGCAGCATTCCCATACAAGCTCTTCCTTCACTGCTGTGCTGCAGCTCCCATGCAGACTGTTGCAAAGAAGCAGCTTTAAGCAGTTGTACCAGGTTACTTTTTTTGGCTGAAGGTTCTTCGTTGCAGTTAAATGGCAGAAGCTTGGGCAGTTGCTTTTTGGGGCAAGGTCTTTCTTAGAGCAGCTGTTTTCAGCTCCTCTCTTCAGAGGAAGGATGCTTTGTAATGTTTAGCATCTGTGTTGGTGCTGGGAAATAACTGTGAAGCTAAAAGCCTCTTCTCACTTGACTCTTTGACTGTTTAATTACTTGGGGGATTTCAGAGGCTCAGAAGGTGATGGCACCTTCCTAAATGCTACTGAGGAAAAACCTGCCTTATTGTTTCCATTCTCCTGTTACCTCCCACCCTCTGCTGATTTTTGGACCAAGCGGGTTGTTGTAAATGCAGTAGCTGATGCTTTTATCTGGAAGCTTTGAACTTGCTTTTGAGGTTGTCAGTCCTGGGTTTCCTGGTACTGAGGGATGCGAGATGATGGCTTGGCTTCATTTTATATAGTGCTCAGAGCACTTGACCTGTAACTCAGTTCAGGCTCTTTGCGTAGCGGGTGTCCCACTCCTGAGACCTTTAGACCTGTGGCAAGGTAGGTGAATGCTAACTCCATCTTCTGGAACAGCAAAAACCCTCACAGCGAGACTCCATAGGAATATTTGGGCTTTTTTTTTTTCCATTTGCTGTTGGCTGTTTCATTGCTGAGGAGATCTGTGCATGTTTGTGTCTGAAACCGAGATATTCTGCTGGCTTTATTTGTGACATTTCAGTTTCACCTCAACATGAGGAAGAACTTCTTTATGCTGAGGGTGGCAGAGCCCTGGAACAGCCTGCCCGAGAGGGTTGTGGAGTCCTCTTCTACAGATGTTCCTGACCCACCATGACCGTGTTCTGTGTGACCTGCTCTGGATGGCCCTGCCTGCGCAGGGGGTTGGACTGGATGATCCCCAGAGATCCCTCTGACCCTGATGATTCTGGGATTGTGTGGAGTTAAACCTCAGCAAAAGCCAGTTTCTGTTAATGGCAAGGTCCTGGGACTGAGTAGGGGATTTACCTTTGACAGCTATGGATAAGGTTTCTTCCTCTCTGAATGTTAAGTGTTTCTGTGAAGGCAGCAGACTGCATGGGGGTAGAGCAATAATGAGTGTAAAGGGTGATGAGCAACGTTAAATGCTATGAAAAACTTGTGGT
Source organism: Neopsephotus bourkii (assembly GCF_033783945.1). NCBI lineage: Eukaryota > Metazoa > Chordata > Aves > Psittaciformes > Psittacidae > Neopsephotus > Neopsephotus bourkii. The sequence goes on from NW_026902223.1 coordinate 9,682,458, forward strand.
TTTGTTAGTGGAGGTGGTGGGGATTACTGATGACTGTAATAGCTGCTTTCAGATGTGCCTAGGTTTCAAGTTGACAGGTATTCTCTTAGTTTTAGAGCTGCTTTTGGTGTGAGCTGAATGAATTGCATGGAGGATCCTGTGCCTGCTGTGGGGAGCCAGAGCACACGCAGCCTGACTTCATGCAGGTTGGGGTGTTGTGTTTCTCGACAGGAAGCATCTCTCATTGTGCACTTCAGGATTATTCTTGGTTACCTTGTGCATTTGACTGCACATCTGGCAAAAAAGCAAGCTATGGAGTTATGTCTGCTGTGCTTTCTGCTTTGGGAGGTGCTTGGGCCAGGCACTGGAAGTGGCCCAAGTGGAAACTGTGAGCATTTACTGGGCTGAAATCTTGAGAGTGTGGTTAGATGCACACAGACGTATTGATGGTGGATAGGGCTTGATAGCTTTATGTTGGATGTGTGCTTGTCAGGAGGGGTGAGGGGAAGTACAGGTGATGTTACATTTGTCTTCTGCCTTTAATTGTGAAGGGTTTAAAGCAACTTAATGGAGAGAGATCCAATAAGCACCTGCGGGTTGAATTCTCCCCTCTTATAGAATGACATACAGATTGAGGCCAAGAACCTGGGTTGAGGGTGGTTGGATTTTAAGGCTAAGAAGTCTGTACCTCTCTACACTGGACTTTGCTTTTTGAGCTGCTTTTTTAAAGGAATGACATCACCTGTATGCTTTATTCATCCTATGTCTGTCAGGTACATGCTGCACTAGAGAAGCTCCATGGCTGTGGAGGAGTTTGCACTGCAGTTCAGGTTATGGGGAAGACATAAGCTGAACAGCATTGCTGCCTGTATGCTGTAAGCTACTAACCTGCTGGTCTAAATGGATAGCTGAGATGTGTGGAAGTGTTGTCTAGAGCAGGCTAGTTTTGGGGTTGGAGTTGCTCCATTAGCCTCTGGCATGGGGCAGAATTGTGCGAGTGTAAGTAGGAGGAAGCCAAGATACAAAATGCACATACGCCAGGGTCACAGAATCCCAGACTGGTTTGGGTTGAAGGGACCTTAAAGCTCCTCCAGCTCCAACCCCTGCCATGGGCAGGGACCCCTTCCACTGGAGCAGCTTGCTCCAAGCCCCTGTGTCCAACCTGGCCTTGAACACTGCCAGGGATGGGGCAGCCACAGCTTCTCTGGGCACCCTGTGCCAGCCCCTCAGCACCCTTGTGATGAAAGATTCCTTCCTTGTATCCAGTCCGAATCTCCTCTCTGGAGATTAAAGCCATTCCCCTTGTCCTGAAAGTGGAACACATCGAACTGCATCTTAAATAATTTGCCCCGTTTTTCAAGGGGGTTAAACAGCCAGCTCCCTGCTGGGGATGTACACTGAATGCTATAGGTAGGCTGCTTTAATTGCAGAGCTGGATGGTTTCCCCCTGCTTTTGCCATTGTCTTTAAAATCATGACCTCTGTTTCTTCCCTCAAGAGCTGGTGCTGTAACTCTTTATGAAAGGAATGGGCAGTGTGAAGGCTGTTGATCAGAGGTGAGACCAAGGGCTTGCAGCAAGGAAGGAGAGGCCAGGACCACTTGATGTCTTACCAAAGCTTTCAGACCAAGAAGTTGAATTCCCAGGAGTAAATTTGAAACAAGGAAACCCTGCTCAGCTTGCATGGTATCACTTCACAGCCCTGGTTACACTCTCTCCAGCTTTGCCCTTTGTCCCATGAAGAAGCACTGCTGTTGTACAGTAACACTGTACCATATGGTTCTGCATTCACCACACATCAGACTCAGCCCAGCGGTTTGGCTTTACCACTGCCTGTAAAGCTGTTAAGCTTTTCTGCTTGTGAGGGAGGGGTTTGGAGGCTCACAACCGAAGAGGCTGTTTCATCACCAGCTTGGAAGACCAGGAGCTTAAGGCTTTTAACTGTGTTTCTTTGCCCAAAGCTGGGAGTTCCTGGTGCATCATTCCAGTTGAAGTGACTGGGTGCAGTTTTCATTTGTCAGTGGATGGTGAGCCCTGTGCCTAGTGAAATACACTGATACTGGGAGAGCTGGAGTTAGTTCCATCATGACTGATGTATTTTTTTACCTGCTTTTGAAAGGATCTGACTTCGTGGAGAATAAAAGCATTTTGCTTATGAATCATTTTGGTTGTAAGAAACAGTTCTGCTTCTCTGCTGATAAGGCTACTTAGCAAGTAAGTAGTGCTTTTCATCTTCAAAGGGATAAAAAGGCTCTGATGTGGCAGTGCCTCTTTGGCTGTAAGTGTTGGAAAGGTGACAGAAACTTCCCTCTCAGGTGACTGTGGGTAGTGCCAGGCCTTGGTGGTGCTTTCCTGGGACGTGCTCAGTGCTTTCTCTGTCTGAGCCTTTCTGATCAGGGCTGGAGAGCATGAGCTGTCTGATCGGTGGAAAAGCCTTTGACTTCCTCAGTGGAGTTATAGCTACAGTCTTATCTCGGCAAGCTATTCTCACTTCAAACTATAATACATTGGTTATTTGGCATATGTATAAAGTGGGATGCTTGGAAACCAGAAGACATGCTGTATCTCTTTCTAATGAGGAGCTTGAGTTTGATTTTGTTTTACTCGTATGAATAGCGCAGGGCAACTAAGATGATTAAGGGAGTGGAGCATCTCCCTTATGAGGGAAGACTGAGGGAGCTGGGTCTCTATAGCTTGGAGAAGAGGAGATTGAGGAGTGACCTTATTAGTGTATATAAATATATAAAGGGGGAGTGTCAGGAGGATGGAGCCAGGCTCTTCTCAGTGGCAAACAATGATAGGACAAGGGGCAATGGGTACAAACTGGAACACAAGAGGTTCCACTTAAACTTGAGAAGAAACTTCTTCTCAGTGAGGGTGACGGAACACTGGAACAGGCTGCCCAGGGAGGCTGTGGAGTCTCCTTCTCTGGAGACATTCAAAACCCGCCTGGACACGTTCCTGTGTAACCTTATCTAGGTGTTCCTGCTCTGGCAGGGGGATTGGACTGGATGATATTTTGAGGTCCCTTCCAATCTCTAACATACTGTGATACTGTGATAGCTATTGAGTAATCTGGTATTGTTGAAAGTTGGTTTTTAGGTATAAATCTAGTGAGCTGTGGGTCTTGAAGAGGCAAGGGTAGAAATGTAACCAGTGAAGACCTGTAGAAGGAGGCTGTTAGCTTAGTTCATAGCAGTGTTTCTAGAGCTCAGTGGTGTTGCAGGCCTCTTGGCTCAAGATAACATTGATAAAGAGCTGGCCCTAGATCTCAGTCCTCAGTGAAGCAGCTGGCAGCAGCCACACTGAAACACAGTTGGAAGTGAGCAGTGCTCTGATCTCCATGGAGCCTCTGTATTGCCCTCCATGCAGCTTTACTCCATGTGCACCGAGATGGCCACTTCTGCCTTACCTGCTGCTGGGGAGGGCTGGGAGGTCCCAGCCCTGGCAGCTGGTGCTGGTCTCTGCCTTGTCACCTTGGCAGTGCTGGAGGGGAGTGTGCATGGGGCACTGCTTGATGCTGTTGTTCAGAGGTGATCAGGCCTCCAGCAAGGACTGTTTGGCCTTTGGCTTTGCCCTTCTGTCTGCTGTTGAGGATGGCAGTTGGGTTTTCTGCTTGGAAGGTGGGTTATGTACCCAATCCAATTGAATAATTCGCATGGCTGTTGCAAGGAATATTCAGGCTTCTGTTCAGCGCCCGAGTCCAAGTTCCTTGAAACAGCTTTAGTCTAGAGGCAAAATAGCCACATCCTCTAATTTAGAGTGACCACAGTTGTGTAACAGGCTGGAAATGTACATAATGAGCTGCCTCCTCCTATCTGTGTCCTTAGCACGTGTGACTTCTGTCTGGATCCTGTTCTCTGTCCTTGTGCCACAGGTTGTAAAAGCTGCTGGGGTTTCCCATGCTGAAGTACAATCTTGTCTTAGTGAATTGCCTGTGGGTTTCAGTTTAAAGCAGAAAATGGGAGCGGGGGAGAGGCAGGAATCTCCATCCTTCCTGGAAAACCTCTGCGTTTGGCTGGTTTATTTTAAAGCCTGCAGATGTGGATGAGTCATTTGTAAGAGGTGGGCTGGCCAATGTTGCATGTGGGAAGCTCTTCCTAAGGAGGTGTAGTAGAACATGGTTTCTTTCTTGAGGTATATCTAATGCTGTTTGTGATTGAACATGGGTTTATCCTGACTGTGGAAGCATTCTAAGCTGGAGGAAGGTCCACAGCATGAAGCAAACTGCTTAATGGATGAAGCAATTTGCTTCCTAGACTACACACCTCTGTATAGCCCTGAAATAAGGAAAGAAGAGAGCACCTTGAGGAATTACACAGCAGGGAAGGTGACACTGCAAAGGATGAACCAGAATTCCTGGCTGCTTCCAGTAGGAAGGGTTTTAAATCCATCATCCTCGTGTGTCGGTGGTCTGAGCTCTCGCCCTGTGTGTAACAATTGGACAGTCACATGCAGAGTGTTACTGGCTCAGTATCTACCTTTTCACCCTGAACATCCGACCTGTGCAGCTGACTAGGCTGGTTTGCCCTTTTGCCTCTGGGGCTGGAAACTTCCTCTGTTTGGTTTTGTGTGGGTTTGGGGATTGTGCTGGGACGGGACAGAGAAATTGGTTCACAAACAAAACCTTCCCTGTAATGATAAAGCAGAGTGCTAAGTGCACAGTGACTTCACTGTAATGAAATGTGTGCTGGGCAGGCACAACCTGGGATCACTCCTAGGTACTGGTGAGGGCTCCCTGAGCAGGTCCCTGCTGTCACATCAGGGAATGTCTGTCACAGTTACCTGTTTGCTTGGATGCCTTGAATTAGGAAGCTGTCCCAGTCTTAAGGAGTAAATGCGTAATTTCCAGTATATACATGCAGGCAATTTACACCCATCTCATGCTAAAAGCAAACCTGGCTCCCAAGTAGCTTCTTATCTTTACAAATGTGCTGTTATGTGGTGAAGCACAACCATTTTCTCCCTTTCACATGCTTTCTGGATCAGAGTTGGCTCTGGCTGCCCTGCTCAGCCTCGAGTACCTTGTTGAATGGTATTAATGTTTCCTTCCTGAGGCTGCTTTTATCTGAGCCCAAGTGTTAGATGAAAACTTTAACACTTCCCGTATCATGCACCCTTTGGATTTCACAGGAGGATTACGTGATCTGCTCTCATGTTTCTTGTTTTGGTGGGGATCTTAGAGCATGATTAATAATTCATAAGGGGGAAAGAATCACAAATATGGAAACTGATGTCGTCATTGTAATGCATGTGTAAAATCTTCAATTGGAGGAGTCTGTTTTTCTCCAATATTGACACTTGAAGATCTGGAAGAAATCCAGGCCGAGTTCCTGGCTTCCTCCTAATTGTGCTGTGTGCATGTTTATTTCTTCTATTGTCAGTAATATAATTTCATAGAATCCCAGCCTGGTTTGTGTTGGAAGGGACCTTAAAGCTCCTCCAGCTCCAACCCCTGCCACAGGCAGGGACCCCTTCCACTGGAGCAGCTTGCTCCAAGCCCCTGTGTCCAACCTGGCCTTGAGCACTGCCAGGGATGGGGCAGCCACAGCTTCTCTGGGCACCCTGTGCCAGTGCCTCAGCACCCTCACAGGGAAGAGCTTCTGCCTCAGATCTAACCTGAACTCCCCTGTTTCAGTTTGAACCCATCACCCCTTGTCCTATCACTACGGTCCCTGCTGAAGAGATCCTCATTTAATGGGGTCACCATCCATAGATAGTGGTTAGCATTTAGCATTTATCTTCTCTTGCACAAGGGTTACAATGACTGAGTTGAATTATGTCTTAGTGTAGTGAATGGGGCCTGAGTGTGTGTTGCACTAATTCTGTGTATTCTGCTGTTTAATTGGCATTGGGGTGCAAACACACAATGCGTATTCACACCTAATGTGTGTATCTCATGGGGGATGCTTTGGCTTCTTTTGTTTCTGCCCCCTGCAGTTGCTTTCTCTTCAGATTAGCATATGTACAGCCATGCAAGCAAGGCAGTTTTGTAGAGAAGATACTCTTATCTGAGGCCTCCCATAGCTGGCACACTTGCTGTGAAATGAGCACACACTGCAGAAGCTGTTTTCTTTTTCCTTTTAGCAAGTGTGGAGATGGCTGGAAGCTGATGGGGAGCCCCTACATGTTGGGTTTGACAGCCTGCATTTGACCTTCTTGCCCACCATCAGTAGGGTAGTCCCATCTCATCACCTGCCCTACCTCTAATAGTTACTGTTGAGTGCACTTTACTGCCCGTGGTGACTGACACAAACCTAAACTTGTGATAACGGAAATGAATCTCTTCTAACCTGCCATTGGTAAGTGTTTGCTGTCAGGAGAGCTGTGGTGAGAAATGAAGGGGCTGGACAGAGCAGCTTTTAAAGGTGGTGCTTGTAGGACAGATTCCTGGCTTCTAGCTCCTGTACCTGCTTCTCTAAATGAGTGTTGCCCTCTTAATGCTGCCGAGGGTGAGCATGCGGAGGGGGCAACAAACTCGGGGTGGAAAGCTCTTGCTTTCCACAACTTGAATCTTTGCAACTGCTCAGTAGAGTTTGGGAAGCCATTCTGTAGCAGCATTTCTGAGCAGTGCTCTGCACCTCCTGCTCCTATGGAGCTCCTGTGCAAGAATCCTGTTGATGTGAAGATGGCAGCGAACCCAGCACCCCAGGAGCTGGAGAGTCCAAGAGATTAGCTTTGGAAAGCAGCATAAGAAATCCTTATGAAATGCCCTTCGTTCTTGTTGGTGCTGCTAACTGTCCTGCAGTTGGGTTCAGATTGCTCCTACAGTGCTGGCAGTGAAGGTGTAAAACAGAAGATGAAGGATCAAACAACAGAGTGATGTTGATAGCATCATTGTCCAACCTGTGTGTACTCCTGAGCATGGTAGAAAAGACACCAAATTGCATTTCTTGAGTGCTGGTTTGGCTCTAGCTAGTCCCTGCTGTGCTGTAAGAAGATGGGGTGTATTACTGCTGCTGTAGGTAGAAGTTTGGTGTGATAACAGGGCTTTCATAGTTCTTTCTTTCAGTTTTATACCATTTTATTGCTTCAGAGGCCCTTAAATGCTCATGGCCCTTAAGTGTTAAGTGTAATCCCTTTGATTAAGTTTAGCTTTCTTCTCATACCAGTCTCAGGTGCCTCAAAGATCCTTTCTCCCCACACATTTATCCTCCCATCCCTTATCTTTGCTATTTTCATTTTCCCCTGGGAGTTCAGTTACTCAGAGCAGTAGCATGTTTGTTGTGCTTCAGAGTGGTCCATCCCTGTGCTTGGTTGCATCTAACCGAGGGAGTGATGTTGAGCTGGGGTTTAGGTTTTCCTGCCAGTGCACAACCACTGGTATGTGAGTTAAAAGGGCATTTTCCCCACTTAGTTGCTGTAGGGTATTTGAAATGAAGCAGATTTCTCTGTGTTCTGAGGAAAAGCAAAACAACGGGTGTTTATGTTCCCATGCAGAAATGAGGCTCCAGTGGGAACACCACAAGGTTAGTAGGTGCTATGTGCATAGCTAGTGCTGCTCCTTCCAGCTTAGCCTCATCCCAGCATGCTTTCAAGAGAAGAAGGTACCTGTCATGTTCAACTACACCCAGATTTAGCAAAGTGGCAAATCTCCATTAGAGACCAGGAAGAGCTTTTAATCAGCTGTGACAGTGTGTGGTCTGTGATTTGCACCCAGGCCTTGAGTGCTGGGTGAAATTACCTTTCTTGACACCCACCTTGCTATAAATAGCTGTTTTAACTGGAGGCACATGTCACTTGGGTGAAACCTGAGTGATGGGGGGAATGCACATCTCTGAGCAGAGGCATTGTCTTGCTTTATCAGATGTATTGAAAGCTGCACATCTCTGCCAAGCGATGCTGTAATGGTGAGGCAGCTATTGATCGGAGCTGTGCTCTCAAGTGTTTTGAAGCTGTAATAGTGTCTTGAATCATCCTGGTGCTCCATTCACAAAAGCTGCTGCTTCTGTTAGTGTCACACTGATAGATCTGTATTGGTTTTATCCCACCTGACTCCCCCATCATAAGGGATTTATACGTTTTTCCAGGAAACTCCATACTTTTTCAGTTCCCTACTTCTGTGCACATCACAAAGGGGTGTTTCTCCTGTTACTAAGTGTTGTCTGAGTGCCCAGACTGTTGGTAACATGTAGCAATATGGTTTTTTGATGTAGTGTCAGAGTATCTCCACAATTCTCTCTTTATAGTTGTCCTCTTTCAGGGGATGCTGTGGTGACTTCCCTGCTTGAAGCATTTATCCATCACACGCCATTTCTGCACCGGTGCTTCTGATGCTGAGGTGCTCTGCAAGAGGAAAACTGCAGCTTGTCTTGATGCATTCAAGCCTGGAGTGTTACTTGAACTTTGTGGAGAGGTCTGTGATTGGTGCATGTGAAAGAAGAGGAGGAGGATTCAATTGCAAATCTCACTTGCCATTATCATGATGGCTTTCTGAGATGAAGAACTGTGCCCATCATCGCATCCTCTTGAAAGGAGAGCAGCAGCTTCTTTTTAAACTTCATTTTCTTTTAAAGCTACTGTATCAAAATCACCTTTGCTAGATGAAACAGAGCTGGGACTTTTGAATTACAGGCTTTGATTTTTGAAGCCCATCTCTGATCTTTGGGCTGTTCCTGTTCAAAAAGCATGTGACATTTCAAAGCTTTAACACTGAGGTGCTTGGAGGCTTCAGGTGGCTGGGTGGAGAATGTGACTGGAGGGTGCCTATTGCAGTTACCATTACTGCTGAATCTCCAACCCCCAGAGCCTGTGGAAGCTATCTCTGTGTTTGTGACTGTTAAGGATGCTTAATGCTGGTTCCTATGGGTGTAGCTGTGGCAGTGTAATCCTGAAAAGGTTCTGAAACACGGCTGTATCAGGAGACTCAAGCACTGATGGCCAAGTACGTGCCACACCACCACATCAGTGTTTAATAATCCCCATTTTTGTGTTACCATCTCAGTTTGCTGAGCAGACTGAAATCTAGGAAGAACTCTGAATTTGGGGCTGAAACAACATGTATGCTTTGTGCATGGAAGAAGGAAACGTGGTAGGAATAGAGGTGGAGGCTCCATCCTGAGGGCTCAGGAATTGGGGTGGTAAGAGTTGGAGTTCCCTTAAAATCATCTTGTCCAGAAAGGTGGCGTTTGCCTCTTGGGTTGGAAATGGAGATTTGTGTAAGAACTGTGCACAAGCCATCCATCAGTGCAAGCCCTGCAGGCAAGGGATGGCTTCAGAGGTGACTTGTATTTCTGCTGGGACTCTGACACAAAGCTTTTGTGTTACTGCTGATCTTTCAGCTTAAACGTAAGTGGTGGCTTAAGTTACCCTAAAAATCTGGGGTTAAACTTTGCTTCTGAAAGAGGTGCTCCACTATGGGCTCTTCCTATCTTGAGGTAATTGTGAAGAGTAACTTCATCTTGGTCTGAACATTGACAAAAGTAGAGAGATGAGCTCAGTGGCCCTTGAGGATGTCATTCTACAGGCTCCACAAACCCTTCTGTATGGATTTTCAGTGAGACTGGTTGTTTCTTATTGTGTAGAGAATTCAACCCTCACAGGTTGAAGCCTTTGGAGAGTCTGCTCGTCCCCCAGGCCAGGAGCAGTTAATGGTGTTGTACTCCCAGGTGATGCTTCACTGGTTGAGACTTGAAAAGAAAACACTTAAAAATAGCAAGAGAAATGACAGTTCAGCCAAGGGCTGCATGAGGAGAGGGAGGAGGATGAGCAGACTTCACATCTTCATCCCTTGCCATGACTGTTGGTCTGTGGTAGAGCTCGGTGTGAGGTATGTGCTTGCTCACAGCTGAGTTTGGGGTCTTTGCTTCATTTCCTCAAGTCTGGCACATGGGATGGAGCAGTTTGAGAGAGGATGTGATGCTGAACCTCAGGACCTTGAGAGGTGCTGGTGCTGCAGCAGGGGAATAGGATGTGGCAGCAGCAGTGCTGGTGGTGGGTCCTGCCACAGCGTTAAGCTCTGTCTGCCCTGTGGTAGGTCACCAGCATCTGCACATGGTCTGGCTGCTGCCTTAGTGCAGATAAGGCCTTTGTCACCGACATCCCCCAGCCTGTGTGTCAGTAGAGCTGCACTTGTGCAGGAAAGGAGTTTATACCCTAACAAAGGAGAGGGCGTTCTTGTTTCTCTCCAGTTGGAGGGAACTTTAAGCCTGATCTCTCCTCAGTTCTGTTTGGGATGATGAGAACAAAAGGGGGAAAATGGTGGGATTTCTTTTCATCTGTGGCTTTCTTACCACGCCCCTGGTGATCTCATAGCTGCTTAAATCTCAGGCCTAGCGCTGTGCAACATAATCCTTGTCATTTGGTGACAGCTTATTGTATGCACATTCTGTGTGCGCCTCCTCATCTGAACTGCTTCATATACCAAAGCAGGAGGCATTGCTATTGCTCTCAGTGTTGAGCTTTGCAGTGTTGGGTGTATCCTGTTCTGCATCATGCATCAATAAAGCTAACAGCCTTTGGAGGGATCTTGGGTCTTTATTGCTGCTGGTAATTGAGAGGGCACAAAAGTGATGTGGGTCAGCTTGTAGAAACTGCTGGGGTTTTAAACAGCTAAAATAGACACAGGATTGCAGGAGGGTAAATCTGAAATGCTTCATCCTGATGGGGAGAGCACATTGACCAAATGAGTGTTTTCCGAAGGCGGTGGCAGTGAGATGTGTTATTCTGTCACTGCTTTTCTGTTCCTGCTTGGTTCCTATCACAGCCCTGATGCCCTCGGAGGGAGCTGCTGTCCCTGAAGCTTGATGCCCTGTGTCCATGTCCCTGGTGTGCTGGGGGAAGCACTCAGGGAAGGAAGGGCCTGCCTCCCTGGTATTGTTGCCCAAGAGCAGTTCTGCACAGATTCCTTCTCTGTTGAGCCTTTGGGGGTTCCTTTCTGATTTGGGGGTTTTCTTGGGGGAGAGGGGGGTGCCTGTAGTAATAGGGGAGAGGCTACATCTTGGAACCTCTTTGAGTTTCCCAAAACTGTGAGGTAATAAGGGTAATGTGTAATCCTTAAATGTGAGCTCCTGCTCTCCCTCTTTGTGTTTTAATGCAGCTGGTGAGTTTGCTTCTGTATTCTTGTTACCAGCAGCTCATGGGCTTCTTTTTGGAGACAAGAAGTAAGGTTGGTAACTGCCCTAAAGACTTCTGGTTTCATTTTCCTCCTCAAACCCAATCTTGGCTTCAGTTTCAGCAGGGGACACCCCCTTGCATAAGGAGGTAAAGTATCTGGCCAGGGCCATGCATGTGTAGGCTCTGTGTTCATCCATCCCGGTGGTCTCTGGAGCAGAGTGTGCTGGTCAGATCGGACTGTAGATACTGCTGCCTTCCTTGGACTCCATGGCTGTTCTACCTCTCTGTTTCCTGGAGCTTCTATAGCTGTGTGTTATCTGGAGACATGAGGCTGCCCCATCCATCCCTGCTGAACCCTGAAAAACTGCTGGAGCTGATTAAAGAGGCACATTCCCTCTGGAGATTGGCCTCCTCCGAGCACGGGAATCTAGGTCATGGTTAAGTATATAAAATGCAAAAAAGACTCTATTGTAATAGCAGCATTTCACCCAGATAATCCGATGGGGTCCTCACACTAATAGCAGACCTGTTCTTCCATACGTGCTATTTAATATGATTCATTAAGCAAACCTAATTAAGTAGCAGCTTCAGCCTTACTAAATGCCATGGCACAAGTGATTCCTAAGGCTTTAGTGCATCCTCCTGTCTGCTGGGCTTTCTCCATACAAATCTGTATTCTCAGCCTTCAGTGCCCGAGGCCATGGCAAAGGAGGGAAGCAGCAAGGTGTGAGGCACCATTAAGTACCTGATAGGATAAAGGGAATGTTGCATACATGGCTGGCTGAGCCAGGCACCTAGGTCCAGGGTAATGAGGAATGAATCCAGGCAGATGAATTAAGTGGGATGGAAACTGGCTCTGTGTGGAGAAGGGGGTGCTCTGTGTTCACTGGGTGGTGGTGTAACATGCAGGAGATCTCCTAAAGCACACCTGAGAGGTTGTGTATCTGAAAAGAAATCTCTCAAAGCCTATCAGTGCCTGTTGGGGGTGAGCCTGAGGCTTATCTGATGCAGATGTTCCCAGCTGAAGACCTTTCAGTACAGAATTCTGTCATATTAGGTGCTTTTGCATGGTTACCATGTAGTAGCACAAGCTGCATTTCAGTGGCTGGTAACAGTACTTTCACGTATGCACAGCCTGCAAAGCTGGGGAATCTTAATTCAAGTACAGAAATCATTGTTGTAAGCATAGGAGCATCCTGTGGCTGCTCTGACTTGATGTGAGCTGCTGGAGGTTGCGCTTCCGACTCAGGAGCCTGCCAAATCCGAGGAGTACACAATGGCAGTAATGAGCAGGGGCAGCTTTAAGGAAGATCCCAGTTTGTCTGCCTGATGAGGAATGACTGTCTAGTGCAGCCTAAGGCTTTGCAACCCGTGGACCTTCCCAGGACACGCCTGGGGCTCAGCATCCTGGAGCAGTTCTGCTTATGGACGTGCTGACGCTCTTCAGTTCACAGCACGTGGCTTTTCAGGGACTGAAGTCTGCTGTCCAGCCACTGCCTTCCCCAGTCACCAGCCTGCAGCCCTGTCCCCTGCCTCCCCATGGCGTTTTGGCAGTGCTGGCTGGAGGCAGAGTTCTGTTACCCTCCATTTTAGGGGAAGCAGGGAGGAGGAGGCCGAGCGCTGCTCTGGCTGTCAGGGGAGCAGAGCTCTCTAAATCATCTTGTGAAGGTGCTTTTATAGTGTTTGCAGACCTATAACTGTGTTTATGGCTCCATGTTTCACCAGGGCTGTGATGGGCTGAAATCCCTCTATTATAACTGAAGTTATTAAAGCAAAGAACATGTTCTGGATATGGCACATAACAAAGAGCCTGGTATTAAAGCAAAATATGCACTTACCTACTATATATATGCATAGCAATCTATCCTCAAAAAAAGGTTATTTTAGGAAGCAAGCATCAAGTGAATTACAGTTCCAGGAAATATGGGCTCCCTGTCAAGGGTAACTGGCTGGGCTTAAGACAAGGCTATTGATTAGCTGTTCACCAGACTGTCTGTATGCTTTGGTGCAAAGGTATCCAGATGCACAAGGCACACATTTGGAGCCGTGGCACTGTAGGGGCAGGGATCAGTGGCTTTGTACTTGGTTAGCTGCATCAGTTGTCCTTAGTAGTTTTCCATCTTGGTTAAGATATTCCAAAGAGCCTGTTAGCACAGGTACAGTGCAGCACTCAGTGTCACATCTGTGCTAAGGGATCTAGTGCCTTTCTGCTGTGAAAGGCAAATGCTTTGTTTTAATGTGGAAAGAAAAGCCTCACTGACAGCCGTGTGTCTGTTTGGAGCAGAACTGCTGACTTGAGGCAAATGAGCTCTTGCTGCTTTCTGCTCATGCTCTCTAGAGTGAGCACTTACTCCTCTAAGGGCATCCTCAGCAGAGCTACTTCCATCCAGTCAGGTTACACCCGAGAGAGTCCATGGAGGCAGTAAAGATGCTCAGAGATGAAAGATCTCATCTCAGGCCTTGGGCTGAGCGAGCAGCTCTGGAGGGGGGGTGGCAAGGTTAGGGGTGACCAAATGCACTTTACACCTGTGCAGTATTTGACTGTCACGTGGAAGGGGGGAGACTGGTTCCACCCGTCGTGTTTGATCTGTCAGCATCCCAGGGAAGCCAAGACCTTGTGCCCAACCAGTGTGTCAGTATCCCATTGTAGGGACCCTTTCCTGACCAGTCCTGCTGGACTGGGGGCAGTTCCACTGCTTAGGGGATCATAAGGGGACCCCTCAGTGGCTCTTCCCACTTTGTGACCCACTGGCAGGAAGGATCACCTCCTTTTCATCCTTCAAAAGAGTCTTAAATCCCAGTTAGGAAAATTCTGAGACTTTAGTGCTTGACATTTCTAGGGAGATAGTGAGCTCTGGGGTGAGCTTGGTAACTCCTAATCTTCCCTTGCCTGTAAGAGGTGACCTTTTAGAGTTGTTAGTGAAGGGGCAGCTCCAGGTTTAGAATGGGAACTGCCTACAAAACCAGGGTGCATCTGGCTGTATTGCTCCTCTGGTTTCAATGCCATTGATGCAAGTATTTACTTATAGCGCGGTGACTTGTGTGAGCCATCTATATATGTGCTTTTTGTTGCCAAGGAAGAGAAAAGAAGATTCCCAGAGCTATAATTCTGGAATTACTGTCACATCAAATGTGCTGCTGAATAACTGAATGGATACCTGGGAAGTGACACGGAGAGGAGAGCAGTATTTGGATGGCAGATGCTGGATGTTCTGCTGTGTTGTTTTAGGTTGCTGGCACAGACCTGGAGAGCTTATGATAGATGGTTTAGGTGTCAGCCTAGAGAACAGCTGAAGGCAAAAGGATGTGGTAGTGTTGTGTGATCACATTGGTGGGGTTTAAATACGATGTTGAAAGCTTTGTGCTCTGACTGAGACGGTAAGGAAGGAAAAGTCAGTCCACTGGACTTAACCTGTGCAAGGAGGTGAAACAGGGCTTTGCTCTGGGAGTACAAAGTGAGGCTCTGAAGGGGTTTGACATTTCTGTGTCCATATTGCATCATTGCTGTCACGAGCCCTGGTGAGATTGTCTCGGAGTTATAGGGAATTACAGGTTGGTGGGCTTTGTGTAACAGGATGCACAAACAGGAGGCAATGGATTAAACCTGCTCAGGCTGAGGATGTTTCAGGCTTCCCCAGCCACTCCACAAGTGATGAATTCACCCCTGGAATAAACAGGCGTGTTCCAGTGCAGGGCTTGCAGAAAATCACTCCTTAAATAACTGTGTTTTGTAGCCTGCTGTATGGATTCAGTAGGGACTGTTGCTTCTTTTTGTAATGGCCAATACAGCATTTATGTAGGGGGGGATAATTGAAACCCTTTCAGTGAATAGAAAATGCAGCTGAGGTTTTTTGGGCAATGATGCAATTGTGCTGCATTGTCCCAGTAGCATTCACACACTTCTGCAGTGTGAGCTGGGGGAGTGGCTTTGCTGTTTGTCAGGAGTAAATGCACTCATGGGGTACCTACGCTGCACTGAATGTGAGGTGGGCTCTCTGTAGCATTCCAGAGGTTGCTTGAACTGGTTGTAAAGGCTTTGATTACGCTCTCTGAAACCAGTACCTGACTTAGGTGGTTCAGGAGGCGTGTTATTTAACAGAGGGCTTTCACAGAACGCATGCTGTGTCTTGCAACTAGGCACGGTGCCTCTTAAACCAGCTCCTGCCTTGGCTCTGTGCAAGGAGGAACTGGAGAGATGATCCTAAAACTGCCATGGCTGGTCCTGACAAGGAGGCAGTGATGGTACTGGTGTCCTTGTGAGCTAAGTCTGTTTCCCTTGAGTGCTCTTAATCACCAGCCATGGAAACTGCCCCCATCTCCAGCCTGAGCATCCCATATTTCTCAGCTCAGCTAGCAGATTTACCCAGGTCCTGATCTGCTTCATGAGTTTCACTGCTCTGCCTCTTCTCCTTGGGCTTCAGCCAGCCTGTCTGTCCATGCAGCATTCCGTATGTAGCAGAGCACGAAGGCACTGCAGTGTGTTTGGGGAGTGTGTTCTGCCTGACACCAACCAGGACTCTTTCTCCAGGGGGATGCTCTGGTTCAGAGCAGGCAGGACACGCAGAGGAGCTATGAGAGATCGGTCAGCTCCATGCCCTCGCTGCCCAGGACTGACTTGGCACTGTAGCATGACACAGCATTTGCTGTGCTTTCAGCTCCAGCTATTTATAAATGGCTTTTCAGTGCTATTTTGTCTCCTCTAGGAGACTCTGTACTTGATAAAAGAATTCTGCCTAAGTTTATTAGATTTGCTGCAGTTCCTACACCTCAAGGAGTATTTTGGCTCCATGATAGGGCTCTAGCTCTGGATCTAAACATGGTTGAATGTGAGGGAATTGCTCCTTAAGGTATGTCTGCAGTCAGGTCCCTAAAGTGATTTGCCCTGCAGGCTGGACTTGTGTTGGGTCTTATGTGGATCTGTGGGGAAGGGGCTGCTGTGAGGGTGGTGGAGGAGGCTGTGGGCTGTACCACGCTAACCAGCCTGTGTCAGCCTCCCCTGTTCGGTTGTTGCATGGCTGACATCCTATCAAAGAGCTCTGGCTGTGTCCAGAATCTTAAGCAGCTTTATAAATAGTGTTGCTCAAAGTGCCTGTGTGTGTGCGGAGACTGTGAACGACCGGGGGAGACCAAAATATTATTGCTTCAGTTTGTGAGCCAATCCAAAAATTGGAGCAAGGGAGAGTGGAAACCTTGGTTATCATCCCCTGCAATGCAAAGCACACATGTGGGGGGGGGGGGGGGCTGGCTGTTAGAGAGGCAGCACTGCTGGAGATTGCAGGCTGTGACACTCAGAAAACGTGAATATATAAACTGTCTTAAAGTGTCTTAAACCATTCTTTCTCTCTTATTTGCCTGCTGCCTTAAAGCTGCTTGCAGGTTATGCTGTCTGTGAATAACTGTGAACAATTAGAAGCTAATTTAAATGGCTGGTTTGTAGTTGCAGCAGCAGCACACCAGCTGGAGAGCAGACACAGTGATTCTCTTTTGAGATGTCTCCTTCTTGTGTTCCCTGGTGCGTTTGGCAAGGTGGATGTTTGCTGCGGGCTATGAGGAGTTCCTCCTGCACACACTGACCTGATTGCAAGGAGAGAGAGGATGCTTCATTCCTTAGCACACACTTAACCACCAACCCAGCAGAGACCAGCTTTGGCTCAGCAGAAGAGCTCTCCCTGGTTTGCTCCAGGAATACTTTTCATGGATCCTCTCTTTATTTCTACTCCCAAAGATGCAGGAAGGTGGGTGCACTGTGCCTCAGGAGGGGTAGGCACACAGATCTCCTTGCAGCATCCTCTTTAGCCTCTGGAAAGGCAGATGGAGGTTCAAGCAGCCCCACTCCTTCCTCCAGGCCTGGCAGTGTGCTGCAGATGCTGCTCAGAGTGGCGAGTGACTGATATCCACACCACTGGGGTTGTGACGGCAACCCCAGCGTGGTCCAGCAAGGTGGAAAGCCCTGCTGCATTGTAATGCCATCTCCTTCCCAGGGCAGCAGTCTGAGGAATCCTTTTGCTTCAGGTAAAGAAAAGAGCTACTGGACAGACCCTTCTTGCACAGCTTAACTGGCCGTGGGTTGCTGGGAATCCCAGGGATCTGTGCTGGTGGCTAAAATGGGCTTCTGTTCTGTTGGTGTTGGCATCCAGGTGAGCGTTTTAGGGGAGTCTCTGCTAGCACTCAAATGCATCTCACTTAGACCTTGTTGAAGGCCTAAGATAATGCAAAAAAAGCCCAGCACAGCCTCTGCTTCCCCCCTGGATGATGATGTGTTCACCAAGGTTTCTAGGTCCTGCTTAAGCTGGGCCTGGGTGTCTGTAGAGATGATGTGCTCCTCACGGCTGCTTTCTGCTGGCTCTGACCCGGCTTTCCTGAGGGAGTGCTGAGACAGCCTGTCTGCGACAAGTGTTGCCTGATGTATGTATAGGAAAATGTTGTCTCCTTCCCTGCTTACTGCTTCCACCCAGCTTCTCCTGTGTCTCTTAACCGCGGGCTGGTGTATTTTCAGGTAACAGTGCCATCTGGTGCTAGAGCGATGCTCTCTTAGCAAGCTTTTTTCACATTCCTAGGCAGAGGTAGTAGGACAGTATTGCTTTTAATCAGCCATCTTAACTGTAAGAAATGGGAGGAGGGGACGCCTGTGATGATGTGCTTTTGGGACACTAAAAGGGGCAATGCTTTAGGCCTGGCTTGCCTTTCTTTTCTCTTAAGGAACTGGTTTTCCTGGAACTGCTATACCCACAAGACTGGGTCCACAGAGTAAGAGTATACAAAGCACTGAGAAGGAGGATCATAGCTTTTACTATGAACTGCTGCTGAGAAGAAAAATGTGAGGTTTGCATTACATCTTGTCACTGGGGACATCTTTGGAAGATTCCCTGTAGGAGTCTGAGTGGCTTCCTGCTGGAGTGACTGGTCAGTAAATCATAGACTGGTTTGGGCTGGAAAGGACCTTAAGATCCTCCAGTTCCAACCCCTGCCACAGGCAGGGACCCCTTCTACTGGAGCAGCTTGCTCCAAGCCCCTGTGTCCAACCTGGCCTTGAACACTGCCAGGGATGGGGCAGCCACAGCTTCTCTGGGCACCCTGTGCCAGCGCCTCAGCACCCTCACAGGGAAGAGCTTCTGCCTAAGAGCTCAGCTCAGTCTCCCCTCTTTGTGTAAATCTCTTTGCACACTGGGGGTTTGCTTTGTATTAGCAGATGTAGAACCTGTTGATTGATTGATGTGAACACATGGGATGTAAGCCTGTTAGAGTAAGCAGAGCAGCACTTGATGACAAGGTTGGACAAACTCAGACTTCTCTGTAACTCTTCCTAGTGGCCCTGAAGCTTATTCATACCTGTTGAGTCCAGAGCAGAGTGTCTGTGTTGAGCAGACTGCTGAGGTCCTCATCCTTCCAGCCAGAGCTGGCACTTGAGGTGCCAGGTTGTCTTTGCTGCTTTACCCCTTCTTCAGGCATGTAACCCAGGCTGATGTTCAAGTGGGTTCCCTGTTGCTGCATCCCTTTTGTGATGAGTGGTGGTGCTCAGAATGTGAGACTAAAGGTGCTGAGAAGCTAAGAGTTGATGGTTATAGGTGGGATTTGCCTCCAGGTGAAGCAACAAACAAGGCGGATTTATGCAGCTCTCCTCATTCTACTTCCAGGATCCTCCTCTCACAACTGCATCGCTGCCTCTGCTGGGAAATGATCCTAAATCTACTTTTTCTTCCTCAGCTAATAACCCAGTAACCTTCCTGTTGTCTTGTCTTCCTTCCTGTGTATCACTGCTTTGTACTTTGATTTCATTTGCAGATGGTGTGTTCACCAGGCCAGGCAATGCAATGCGGCTTGTGGTGTTTCCCAAACCATCATGCAACTTTGCAGAGCTACGGAAGCAATTTGTTGCCAGTGTAACAAATAATGCTTGACAGCCTTGGGCAAGGCAAACCCAAGTAAAAGGTTTACTTTTGCTAAGCAGAAGACTCGCGTTGAAGCCAGATTCCTCTGCTCCAAAGCACAGCATTTGCCCACATTAGAATTAAGTTGAATTTTTGTTGTATGCAGTGAATTGCTCTGATTTTTCAGCCAAATTCCACTTTCTGGAAAAAGGAAGTGGAGCCTCTCAAAGTCTTTCTGCCAGAAGGTTCAAAGGTGGTATTTTGGGAGAGGGGGAGGATGCTGCAGCAGCAGCATGTGGCTGTGAGTGAAGGACTGGGAGGAACTGTGCTGTGGTACTTAAAGGATGGAAAGATACTCTGCCACCATGGAATTTTACTGCTCAAAGATAACGGGAAGGGTAAAAAGTCCCAGCAGGTGTGGTGCTCAGAAGTGCAGACAGGGACAAAAGTAGCTACAAATCACTGCAAGGAGGTGTGCAGAAAGGGGAGGCTCAGGAAACTTCAACTCAAAGCTGAAGTCAGCTGAGTGGCATGACTTCAGGTCTTCTCTGTGTCTCCATAATGAGAGATAACAACAACTTAGAGCTGTGGGCCTGCCTTAGGAGAGCTGCAGGTCCCAGGGGAGGATGGCAGTGTTGGGAGGTTATAAGAAGGAATGACACAGCGGGATTTTGAAGCTGGCTGTGTCACAGAGCTTCACTGCTGGCAGTGCTGAAAGGGAGCAGGGATGTGCAGCCAGAGATCCGATTCCTGTGTTTCAGACTGCCTCATCTGTGGCGCTGGGAAGGTTTCCGTCCTCTGCTGTAAACAGTTGGTGTGTAATTTGATCAGAATTCTTGTTCCCTTAGTAAAGGAGCTTAAAGCTGTTGCAGGCATTCAGCTGGTAAATTTAGAGCAGTGTGTGATGGCCTGAGGATGGAAGCTGCTGTGTTCATCCCTACCAGCAATGAGATCATCGAGTCATAGAACGGTTTGGATTGGAAGGGACTGCTGAATCACAGAATGGTTTGGGTTGGAAGGGTCCTTAAAGATCATCCAGTTCTAAACCCTGTGCCATGGAGGGGGTTTCATTACCAGATCTTTATGAGCTCTTTAGGAAATCCTGCTTTAGGCCATGCCTTTTTTTTCCTGACAAGGTGCTGCATCCACACTATACCATCAAACCCCCAGCAGTTTGCTGGTACCAGGCACTGCTAGGGGTGGGCTTAGTGGTGAATCTGAACTGTGTGCTGCTGAATGCTGGCTGATTGACAGATTTAGGGCTGTTGGGTGCATGAACAAAAGGATGGGAATAGGTTAGCAGCTGGCTGCCTGCAGGTTAGTGCTGCATGTGATGCAAAGGGGCTTGATTTCATCTTGGCTCTGTGCTTTCCTTTAAAGTATTCATTTCAGTTTTAGGGAGTCTTTTAGCATCTTTGCCTCCCCCTGCTCTGTTCTTCCTGCAGCTGAAGGAAGGGTGTTTGGCCCTGCCCACAACAGCCTCCTGAGCAAGCTTTTGGACTCTTTCGCACTAAATGCGGGAAACAGAGATGCTGCTCACTGCCCTTCCCTTGCTTTGATCAATACAAAGGGGGAGCTGGTGGTTCCTGACTCACTCAAGGGATTTTTGAGTTAAATACAGGCCATGTTGAGCTTGTCGGTAAGTTCAGATATTTTCTTCTTTAGTAATTCTGAGTGCTTTGAGGTGACAAGTGAGGTCATGATGTTAGGAAAAGGCAGATGATGTTAAAAAGCAAAGTGGCTAAAACCTGAAATGCCTCTAAAGGCATTGGTTATGTGGCAGAGAGGACCATGTTCTGTTGTAGGGTGATGGGAGCCGCACACCACTGACATCTACTCCTTGACCAGTCAGGAGTTCAGACTGTCCCAATGGGTGTATTTCTTCTGTAACACAGGAGTCTCCACAACCTCCTGTCTCCCTTTCTGTCTGCAAGAGCTACACAGGACATGTGTTTGCTATGTGGGAGTAGCCAGGAGCCATCGCAGGCACAACTTGTGTGCTGATCAATGCAGAAGCCTTATTCTCATAGTGCTGCAGCTGCATCCCTCAAAGGTTGCTTTGAAAACCTGCTGTGTTGTGCAGCTCTTCTGGGTAGCAGAATTCCAGTTCTCAGGAGTTTCGGTTTCTTGTAGCCTGTTTTCTACCCCATTCTCCCCTCTTCCTTCCCATAAAACCCAGCGTGGCTGGAAACCTCCCGTTGTTAGAAGTGAAGCAAGTCTGAGCTTCCATGGGGTTCTCAGCTATTGCTGCTTCATCCTCTCCTCCTGCTTTGCTTTTCAGACAGTGCGCAGTGCAATACGATCAATGTAACGCAAGTCTCACAAGGGAAGTGAACTTTCCATGTGGAATATAGTTTCCCCAGTAGTATGTGATGCCACGGGTAACGTGTTGCTACTGAAATGATATTAAAAATATCTTGGCTTTGGATCTTCCGGGTCTTTGAATTTCTGAACCTTTTGTCGTGTAACTCTGTGTAACCAGGCTATATTTGGGAGCTCACTTGCTATTTTAGACATTTTGTTTGGGTTGAAATAAACCCAGTGTTTGTTGAGATGATTGCTGCACTGCTGCCTTAGCTGAAGTGGATTTGGGTGTGTGAGCAGGCCTTAGAGCTAAAAACAGCACAACACTGGGGGACACTGACTTGGGTTGGCTGCTACCATCTCCCTCCTGTCCCACCTCCGTGCACACAGTCCCATGGCCACCCCTGCACCAGGACTGAGCTGCTCTGTGTTATGTTGGCCACAGCATCATTTTGTTTTCTCCTAGTGCTTGGCGCTGGAGCTGCTGGTGACCAGAAGCTGCTTCATGTTGTAAGGAAGCTCCCTTAGCCTCAGAGCCCTGTGGTGGTCCCAGTCCCCAACCAGTGCTGTCTGGTGTAGCTTTTGAATCACAGCTTCCCCATTGGAGAAAGCACCTCCCTACTGTCAGGTTCAGAAACCAGGTGTGGAAACAGGGCACACAATGTCCTGCTTCACTTGGGCTTCAGGGCATTTGGAGGATGTGTGAGGAGCCTCTCTGCCAGCTGAATGAAGCCAGGTTGTGTTTTGTCACAGCATCAGGCACTTGGATTTAGCTTTATCTGTTTATGGAGCATCCTCTGAGTGCATCCTGGGGTCTGGAGAGCTCTGTGTGCCCGTTGCTGCAGCGGACTGCTTTCCCTGTGGTTTGCTCTTAACCTGGGGTTTTCCTTTTCCCTGTGAGTGTTGCTACTGCAGGTTTCCATGGCATCTTCAAAGCCAACACATAGGTGCCTATCCCTTCAAAACAAAAGTACTAATGTGGGGATTGTAGGACGCTGTCAGCTGGATTTGGTGACCTGGAGGGGTGTCCCATGGACCTTGATATGTGTCACACTAAAATTCTGTTAAACTTGAACAGAAATCAGAGACCTGGTTCATCTCTCCTCTATCACAACGTTTGTCCATTGGTACAGGATGGTTTAAATGAGATCAGTTACACAAGGTGTGTGAGGAAAGTGCTGGGGGACCACATAAGATGGAGAAGCAGCCCAGAATGAAGAGCAGTGGCAGGTCAGAGCCTGGCTTCCCTGCCCTCCAGGTGATGACCACCAACTACTTGGCTTAACTCCAATGGCAGAACTTCCATAATGGATACTTCCAGCTCTTAGTTGGATCAACATCTCAGCCATCATAGAGTTTTGTCTCCAGCATTGTGCTTCCCTTCATTTCCTTGCAGTGTCTTGTTATTCCCATTTCTATAAGCAGTTACCAAGGGAGGGTAGGTGGGTGTTGCTTTTTCTCCTCCATCCTTATGTGCTTATTCCCAGAGCTCTTGTTTTGGAGGATAAAATCTGGGATGCGTCTGGAATAGAAACTGATGTTCTCACCACAGTGACTGTGTTGGAGGTAGAGGCTATGGGATGGCTCTAGCACCCTTGAGCAAATGTTATTCTTTGTTGGTCAGACATTGCAGTTACACAGACCCAGGATCATTTAGGTTGGAATAGACTGAAAGATCATCGAGTCCAACCCAGCACTGCTGACATCACCCTAAGTGCCCACACCTCCAGGGACAATGACTGCAGCCCTGCCCTGGGCAGCCTGTTCCAATGCCTGAGCACCCTCTGGGGCAGGAATTGTTCCTCAGCTCCATCTAAACCTGCCCTGGTGCAGCTTGAGGCCGGTTCCTCTTGTCCCATCCCTTGTTCCTTGGGAGCAGAGCCCAGCCCCTCCTGGCTCCATCCTCCTGTCAGGCAGTTGTAGGCAGCCATCAGGTCCCCCCTGAGCCTTCTCTTCTCCAGACTGAACCCCCCAGGTCCCTCAGCCGTTCCCCATCACACTTGTGCTCCAGGCACATGAGACAGCACTGACCAAGTGTGAACTTCAGCAGTTGAAGCTGATATTGGCAAGCTTTGTACTGGATCCAGTGTCACCTCCCACAGCCAGGACACACTCCGCATCACTGGGTGGCTGAGCAGAGATGCACTTATAAAACCAGGGTTGATCCAGGTGAAAGATGTGCTCCTGTAGTCCATAGGAGCTGAAGATCAAGGAGCAGTGATCTGAAGTTCAGCCTTGGGCAGTGGTGAGTCACTGACAGTCTCCTGTCCTTCCTCTTGACCAAGCATAGCTTGAGCCTGACTGAGTAGTCAGCTCCTCCAAAACAGAGCCCTAGCAAAAGGTGTGTGTTGGTGTGTTTGAGACTGAGCAACCAGTGTCTGCCAGTGGATGTATTCAGCCTTTAAAACTGTGGGTGCCATCTGTGATTTAGCTTGTCCCCAGCTTCTGTTCTGGGGCTCTTCAGAGCAGGGGATGGTTTGTTCATACTTATCTCCTGTTGGCCACATTACCCACTTGGAGTGAAGTGTGATGGTGGCAAAGCAAAATCCTATTTGTAGGCAGAATTCCCTTCTTTTATTCTCCTAAGGTAAAGTATCAAGACTCCTGCCCCAAGCAGAAAAGAGGCCATGGGAGTAGGGAAGGAAGAGATGTGCTGGCAGCAAGTTGGTGTGTGTTGCCTCTTCCCCTTTGTAGTTTAAGGAGAGGGATGACACTGGTGGCTGCACCCTGCATAGAGATGTTTCTATCCACCATTGGGTACCACTGATGTTACAAGCCAACCCAACCACCTGGTTAGTGAATTTAAGCTCTGCTTTGAACTATGCAGATAGTGCCCAGGGATGTATGCCACTACTGCGTGCTTCCAGTACTGGTTTTGTTTGGGTGCACACTAAGGAGGGCTACTCATCCCTATGTCAGGCTCAGCAACTCCTGTGTTAGCTGTCACTAAACCTCACAAGTAATTGCTGCTTATTCACCTGCCACAGCACTTGGCACTGGTGGCAAGTCCAAATCATCAAAAGAAATTGCTCTGGGTTTGAGCTCTTGTCAGAAGGTAGTTTTGGAGAGGAAAATTGGGACTCTGTGTCTCCCATTTGCTTTATGGAGTTGAGAGGTCAAACCCAAAGAGTTAGAGTGTGGGTTCAGCACAGCCCTGGCCAAGGATGTCTGCACCTACCTGCTGAGCTGCTTGCTACAGTGAGGATCCAGTTATTGTCACAGACATAGCTCCCAACCTCTGCAGTTAATAAATAACCCCCACAAAGCTGCTTCAAATGAACAGTTTCTTTCTGGTAAAAGGGTAGGCAAATGGTTTGAAGCAATAAGATGCCAGTTCTTAATGAGTTAGAGCTCAGTAGCTAGGCTGAAATCCCACGCTGGTTTGTATTGGAAGGGACCTTAAAGCTCCTCCAGCTCCAACCCCTGCCACAGGCAGGGACCCCTTCCACTGGAGCAGCTTGCTCCAAGCCCCTGTGTCCAACCTGGCCTTGAGCACTGCCAGGGATGGGGCAGCCACAGCTTCTCTGGGCACCCTGTGCCAGCGCCTCAGCACCCTCACAGGGAAGAGCTTCTGCCTAAGAGCTCAGCTCAGTCTCCCCTCGGGCAGGTTCAAGCCATTCCCCTTGCCCTGTCCCTCCATCCCTTGTCCCAAGCCCCTCTCCAGGTTTCCTGCAGCCCCTTTAGGCACTGGAGCTGCTCTAAGGTCTCCCCTTCAGGAGCCTTCTCTTCTCCAGGCTGAACCAGCCCAGCTCTCAGCCTGTCTGTTCTCTCCTAGTCCACCCAGCTTCAGGTAAGAGCCACTATGCTGCCTTACTTCATTTGAGGTATGCAGATTCAGCTGGGAAAGGGACTGTGCTCCTGTTGGTGCTTGTTCTTATGCAGAAATCAAATACTGCTGTACCCCTCCTGCTGCATGTGGTACAAGAACATCTTCAGATGTGTTGAAGTATCAGATGTTCTCTAGATTGCAGCTGATGCCTTTTGACTGGTAAGTCTACTGTAGAGTTTAGGTATTGATTCCATGCTGAGCACCCAAAGAACATCTGAATAGGGGAGGAAATAAGTGGATGCCAGAGCTCTTTTGCAGTCGACACACTCACCAGCGTAGCAGAGTCCAGGTGGGTGCATGTTGGGTGTCCCTCTTTGCCTGGGTAAAATTGAGTGTTCACTGATGAATGTCCTTGTTTTGCCTTATTTAACATACAGGAATGTGGGTTCATTCCTCATGCCTTGTGTTTGAGGTGTTTGGAGGGTGTGGAGCCCAGTGTGGCTCACAGGAGTGCCGGACTAGCTGAGGGCACTGCTGGGAACCTGGTATTTATCATTCTTGGAGCTATTATCAAGGTGCATGGTTAGACCATCAAACTCATGTTAATACTGCCTTTCATAGGGGTAAATATAGCAACTAAGCTGTAAGTACCTATTTTAAAAGGCTTCAATATTGAGTTCTCTCACTGCTGAGTGAGGGGGCTGACCTGCTGCTGACGATCACATCACTCTGGGTATGACAGGCAAGAGGAGGAATGACTGAAGTGTCATCCTGGCTTCCTCTGGTCGGGGTTCTTCTGGGGTTTCACAGGCTTTTGTGTGATGACAGACCTGCCGAGTATTTATTGTTGACACTGGCATCCTGCCTCCTATGTGGCTTGCTTATCCTGGCAACTTGAGGCAGGTGGGTCTGGCACATGAAGCTGAAAATAGTGGTGCTGCCTTTAAAAACAGTGATCTGAAAAGAGGTGAGATGTAGGCCCCCTGCAGAGGAAGCATTATGCCTTGCTTTGGGAAGGGCTTGTATGGTTGTATCCTTCAGGAAGGATCACAGAATGGGGACGCTGCTCCTTTACAACTTCTGTGATTTACTGGAGTTGACTGGTGCACAAGTATCACCGCTGTCAGGTAGCATCGGATCACCTTGACAGGCTGGGTTCTTCAGGTAGCATTTAATACAGAGCAGAATGGTATGGCTCAATGGTATGTTGAAACATAACACATCAATTTAAACATCATGTGTCAGAGATTAAATTGCCCTGATGCATGTTGAAGTGAAAGTATCATTATACACTCGGAGCTCTGCAGGAAGAGAGCTTCAGTTCAAATAGCCAAACTGCTGCCTGAGCTCGAGTCCTTCCTGGAATGTGAGTGTTCTGGTTCTGGATGGTAAGAGGCTATCTATACAGTACTTATTTTAACAAACAAGTTTAGAAAGCTCTATAAAAATTGATGTGCTCTATATACCCTGGTGGGATGTGAGAGGCAATGAAAATGCTTCCACGGTCTGGAAATGGGCTGTGGGCTTCAGGTTTCCCACTCTGGTGAAGTCCTGACTGCAGAAGCTGGGTCTAAAAGCCTGGCTGGCTGGCTCCCTTCCTCTCTTACTGAAATACACCATCAAGAAGGCCATAAATACTCAGGTACTTTGGGTTGATTCCGGATCTTGTCCTTGAATTATAGATTTATGTCTAATTTAGTAAAGCAGGCTGGAAGCCAGGGTGTGGGTTAGGATGAAATGCTGACAAAGCATAGTAGATTTTAGGCTGGAATCCACAAGAAAAAGCAAGGAACGCAGCAGCAGTGGAAAGGTGGATGCTGAAGGTGAGATGTGGAAGAGGCTCTGTCCCTGACAATGCACTCCCGATGTGTAATGAGTGTGTCTGCTGGGCTCAGAATGATGCACCAATGCAGATACGCTTCACCACTGAAACGCAGATGGAGCTTCTTCCTTCTGTTCAGCAGAAGGACATCTCAGCTCAGTTGCTGTGAGGCTGAGCAAGCCTGAAACAGGAGTTGTGGCCTCCCTGTTAGTATGCTCAGGGCATTACTCCTTGTGTAGCATCTTGGTATTAGTGTGTTTGATGGCAATGGCATGTTGTAGTTTTGAGCTTGATGACACTTAATGGTCTGCAGGTAGCCTTGAGATCACTGAAGCAGCTTGATGAAGCACCACTGTTGGAAGGCTACCACTTGGTTAATTGACCAGTAACCACTGAAGACTGATCAAGTGATACCTCCCCTTACCCTGACTGCTGGTGCACCAGCTCTGCATGAACAAATGCAGAACATGTAATGATGGTCCAGCCACCTCTTGTTGCCAGCTCTGACTCTGCCAGCAAGTGCTTTAGCAGGAGTACAAGCAGTGCTTTGGCTTCATCCATGTTCTTACCAACGTTTTGTGTTACCTGTATGGCCCTGGGGGCTACTAAGTGTTGCTGCACTTACTTGCCTTTTTTCCCCAAAGGCAAGTGCTTGCTGCAGTGAATTCAGCACCAATTCCCCTGCTCTCTTAAGACTCCTCACCATACAGTACCTTGATTCAAATGTTCCAGGCCAGACATACCCACAGATATTGGGGTTATCTTGTGTGCAAGATGAGACACAGGACTCTGGTGTGATGTGCTGCTTCCTGTGTCATCTTACTTCTCTGGTACATAGACTGGGTGTGGGTACAAAAGGATGTGTGGTGCAGATGGAGGAAGAGGAGAGAGGGAGGTTAGAAGTGATGAACGAGTCAGGATGTCTGCATCCTTTTTGATGTGTCTGCTGATTTAGAGCACGGTCGTGGACGGAGCGCCTGGTTGCTGTGCTTTGGATCTGGCAACTGGATTTTGTGCATGTGCCAAGGGGGTTAACTCTGTACGGAAATGCCTCAGCATCCTCTGCTGAAAACCCTCTGTCTGGAGGATTGGGATGTTGTGCATTTGTATTTGTCATGTTATTTCTGACTAAGTATCATCTGGGGTCACTAAATTCAGTCTCTCTCTGTCTCCCCTTAGCTGAAGCTTGAAGATCGCTCTGTGGTCCCTCGAGATGTGGTCAGACATATGAGCTCCAGTGTAAGTGCTCTTTTCTTTGTCCTGTTTTGATTGTGATACTGCTGCATAGATTTCCGAGGCTTGCCAAATTGCCTGAATGGAACTGAACAGGAATGCTTTGAGCATGTTCTATTTTTAGTGTGTTTGATAGACCTAGCTGCATCCTTTGAAAATGAAATGCTGATAAGGCTGCCTCTCTGCTGTTGCATATCTGCAAAGGGTTCCTGAGCAAGCAAGCCTGATAATGCCAAGTAATGAGACAAGCTCATTTATCCTACCATCATTTAAGTTTTAAGTCAGTCCATGCTGGGATGAGGAGCATGGATCTCTCCTGGACCTGACAGGGAGGCTGAAGCAGAGGCAGATCACATCATCACTGCTTTGCTTGCCTTTTGGTGTGCTGCGGTAGAGAATTTGGAGGGAATGTTTTCAGGAAGACCTCTCAGCCTGCAGTGAGCACCATCCTGTCCAGCATCTCCCAGATAGACCTCAAATCCCAACACTGCTAAAGCATCTGACACAGACTGACAGAAAGCAAGCAGCCTGTAATCCTTACCTGTACTCTTTCTGCACACTGGTTTAAGTCCTGCTCGTTCTGTTGTAGCTGTGCTTAGCAGAGATGTGTGGATTTGGTTTTTGTGTTCAGTTTGGATGGTTGGCTGAGTTGTGGTCTCTTGAGGGGCTTAGCTAGGCTGGCAGTTTCTTACTGTAGCTCACATCTAACCTGTAACCCTGAGCCATATGGCTTGCCATGTGCCTGCATCTTCTCTTGCCTTGCTTCCAGCAACGTGGCTACCAAGGCTGTGATGAAGCAGGCAGCTGGCCACTCGCCGCTGCAGTTGCACCACATGGTGCCCAGCCTGGTGCAGGGATGGGAAGGCCATTCTCTGACCTGGGTGTTTTGGGGTTTTAAATAAAGCCTTTTTTTTGTCAATTAAAAAGTAAACCCACCCCTTTTTTACCACCGAATGCTCTAAAGAGAAGGGAGAAGAAACTTGAAGGGTAATTTGAAAAATGCTGAAACAAAGCGTTTCCTTAAGAAATTACATTGGTTTTGAAATGGAAATTTGGAGTCAACGGATGTTATTAAAGCTGGAGCTTGATGAAAGCATTTCAATCCCCAATAATGAAAGCAAATTGAAACATCAGCTCTTCACACCACTGTACCTGGCACAGCTGGACTCTGTAGTGTACCCTCCTCATGCAGAGGGATGCTCTGAGTCCTCCCTCCCAACTCTCTGTTCTCCAGTGCTGCTTACAGACATTTTAAGCTTTCAGAGCAGCAAATTCTTCTCCTCTTGGCAAACATGGATGTGCTGCTTTTGTTTGCAATTTCCATACTCATCTGAGCAGAACTTGGCTTCTGTGGCTTGCTGCACGTGTATCAGCAGATAAATTACCCGGCAGTTGTTTTGCACGCTCCTTTATTGTCTGTTTGCATGTTTAAACACTGGCTTTTGCTTGGCCATTGGTACTGGTGGCTGACAACTTCGTTTTCTTTAATTGAAAGGGTATAACTCAAATTATTCCCTCTATTCAAAAGCATGGCAAGCCTGAAGATGACTTATATTTCACCTTCCCCTCAAGCATGTTTTAAATGTCAGTGGTAAATGAAACAAACCCTCTCTATCCCAAAGAAAACCTTCGATGTTAAGCAGAATAGAAACAGAAAATAGAAGATCTGCAGGTGTCAGCCTGCCAAGTGCAGGATGTGGGATGGCTGCCCTGCACCAGTTGGCCTGGCAAATACACAGGGTGGAACTTATTCTGTATTCACCACACGCTCTTAGGGCTTGTTTTTAACCTTGAGCGGGAAGGACTCAATCCTCTGTTCCTCAAGAGAAGAGCTGACTCAAATTCATGTGCTTTGTATCGAGCACTGAGTGTGGGGAAAGGCTGCTTCAGGGGTAATGCAGAAAATGAGATCATTCCCTCTGGATGCAGTTGGGCCTCTGAGTCTAATCCAGCTGGATGAGAAGTGCTGGAGGTGGCAGAGTTCATTTTTCCAGGTGATAGGCTCATTTGGGGAAGGAGTGTATATAGGTGTCTGTAATCTGGATTGTGCTGCTTCAGAGGGTGCCGGGCTATGCTGGCCCTTTTAAATAAAGGCATAAGAGGTTGTTATAAAAACCTCCTTATTAGAAAAGCGAGTGATGAAGGAAAGAGTAGAATGATGGGAAGTAGAAGATGCAGGATTGAAGCCTGTTCTTGCTAAGCTGCTGTCCTTTCAGGTTGAACTTTGTTGCTCTGCCTCAAAGCCTTGTCTCTGCTGAGGAAGGCAGAGTCTTCTCCATTCACTGCCTAAATATTCAGTATCTCCAGTGTGGTGCATGCTGTCAGGGAACTAGAAGCAGCAGGAAGGAAGTCTAGGAAGTGCACTTGATTCTGGTTTAAGTGGGACTTGAACCCATCAACTCTTCTTCAGATCAGTCCCCTCCCTTTTCCAGTTCTGTTGTTGGGGTTGATGGACATTGAGTTTTTTGGACCAGAACTGTGGAATGTCAGCTCCTTCCATCCTTTAATGGAAGCATCTGATGAACAGGCTGGGCCAGCTGTGCTGGAGCAGGCTGCTGGGGAGCCTGCCCTGGAAGACAGGAGACACGGTGGTGACTTCTTGCTCTGGGACTGCATTGCTGAGCTGCTGTAATGGGAATGATTCAGCAGAAGCCCTCAACTGCAGATCTGCCTCCCCTGTCGGAGGCTGGTGCTTCATGTGACAGGGAAGTAAATAACCTCCCAATAAACACAGGTTCAGGGGCAGGTGAGGGAGGAGAGCTGCAACTCAACAGCTCCCGGCATTGATCTCTGCCTTCCTAACCACAGCCAGGCCTCTCTGCTTGCTCAAGTGTGGCTGGAAGATGAAGCAAGACAAACTAAACCCATGGCTAACAGCACCTGACTGTGTTAGATGGGAGGCTGGCTTGTAGGGTGGTGCAGGAACCTTCTCCATCTGGAAGCTGTCACTAAAGTATGGGCAGAGGGTGCTGGTGTCACCCCAGTCCTGGGTTTATCACTTTCAGCATCAATAAAAGAGGGGGTTTAGGCCCAGAGACAAGATGATGCACAGGAACCTCAGGTGTTGGATTGCTTCATGTCTCAAAGCTGCTGTCATGTTGGCACCTGATAAAGGCAAAAAGAACTCTGAAGTGCTCAGCATGGAGCAAGGAATTTTGTTGCTTGAGGGGGATTTTTGGTTCTGACTGTTAAGCAACCTAAACCACAGGGCCTGATCTGCAGGGCATGGGCAGAGGATGGACTGGGCATGCTTGATTGAACTTCATGTGCAGGGAAGCAGGGTGGTGGCCGTGCTGCAGCCTGCAGGAGCTGTGGGCTTGTGGAGCAGGTGCCACTTCTGAGCTGGCCTGGCTCATCCTGCAGCTCCAATCCTGCTGGCAGTGGATGTGGGGGAGTTCTGGCAACTCCTTTTCAGGTGAGAGATACAGAGCAGCTCTGCTGGGCCCTACCCTGGCAGCCTGTGCAGGCTGCGAGTGCTGTCTGCCATGGCGGAGCTCCCATCGCTTCCCGGCCTTTCTAGAAAGAAATGGGAATGATACGTGGACCAGATGGAGGGAATGAGCCCAAGTGCTTCAGGCTCTGCCAGCCCTCCTGGCCGTGCTGGCACAGCTTTGCATGGGCAGTGCATGGGGCAGGACCCACTCCTCGTCATCACTGCCTCAGGAGCCAGGAGGCTGCAGAGCACAGCTTTAATGGGATGTGAGGAGGGAAGACTTGCAACAGGCAGGTGGAAAGCCAGCCAGCCAAATGGGCTGAGCAGTCTGTCCAGGAATTATCCTGGACTGCGGGTGTCTGTAGGGTGTCTTTGCTCTTAACTACCAGTTCCCAAGATGGGGCTGGATGTGCTGAGCACCAGCAAAGTCCCAAAAGGGCTGCCTTGGGGCTCAGAGTGAAAGCCTTGAATAAATACTTAATGTAATCAAAAGAGAGCATGTTTACAAGTGGGACTGAGCAAACAAATCCACTTCTCACAGGGCTTAAGCCCTTCGAGTGTTTTGCTCAAGTCCTGTTGGAGCAGAGACCTTGATGCTTGAGATAAGGACAGCTTCAGGAGTTCTGATACCAGGGTGTTTGTCACTCTGGCCCTCACACAGCTTTTCTAATGGGCTTGTAGTCATTAATAAATCTGTATCAGCTGTGCCAGGAGGCCAGGGCAGCTGCTGCTCTGACAGTGTTTGGGTTAGCAGCCCTTCCTTGCAGGCCTCCACCATATGTGTGGGCAAGATGCACATTGTGTGCTCCCTGCCAGGCCACCCCCAGAAGGCTCTTGACAGCACGTAGCAGTTTCCTGGGGGCAAAAAAGGTTAAAACTTTGCTAAGAAATGAGGGAGATGACAACTGCCTCCTGATTGGAGCAGCAGTGAATGATCTGCCTTGAAACCTGACTACAGGTGCCAGGTTTGCATCAGTTATTTTTCACATGGCAGCACATGAAGACTATTTCTCATGTCCTGCAAAACTGAGCTTGACAAAAAGTCACAGCTTTAAAGGGTTCATAGA
This sequence comes from Neopsephotus bourkii, assembly GCF_033783945.1. Lineage (NCBI taxonomy): Eukaryota > Metazoa > Chordata > Aves > Psittaciformes > Psittacidae > Neopsephotus > Neopsephotus bourkii. The sequence goes on from NW_026902223.1 coordinate 9,714,986, forward strand.
TTCCCAGCCTGGTTTGTGCTGGAAGGGACCTTAAAGCTCCTCCAGCTCCAACCCGTACCATGAGCAGGGACCCCTTCCACTGGAGCAGCTTGCTCCAAGCCCCTGTGTCCAACCTGGCCTTGAGCACTGCCAGGGATGGGGCAGCCACAGCTTCTCTGGGCACCCTGTGCCAGCGCCTCAGCACCCTCACAGGGAAGAGCTTCTGCCTAAGAGCTCAGCTCAGTCTCCCCTCGGGCAGGTTCAAGCCATTCCCCTTGGCCTGTCCCTACAGATTGGATATAAGGAGGAAATTCTTTCCTGTGAGGGTGGTGAGGCACTGGAATGGGTTGCCCAAGGAGGCTGTGAATGCTCCATCCCTGGCAGTGTTCAAGGCCAAGTTGGACGAGGCCTTGGGTGACACTGTTTAGTGTGAGGTGTCCCTGCAGGGGGGTTGGAACTGGATGATCTTAAGGTCCTTTGCAACCCTAACTATACTATGATTCTATGATTCTACAGGCCCTTGTCCAAAGCCCCTCTCCAGGTTTCCTGTAGCCCCAGAACAGCTGGAAGGCTGGTCTAAGATCTCCCCAGAGCCCAGTTTTTTGCTCTGCAGTTGATGACCTACCACTGCCTTTACTGTCTCAGGGCAGTACCTGCAGGAAGGTCCTATGGAGTTGCAGAAGTCTGCTCCCTTGCATAAACCAAGGAGCCAGGCAGATTTTAAAGCAAGTTCCAATCATAGAATCATAGAATAGTTTGGGTTGGAAAGGACCTTAAGATCATCAAGCTCTAACCCCCCTGCCATGGGCAGGGACAAACCTGACACTGTTTTTATTTGACCAGATGCAGCATTCTCTGGTCTGCTGCTTTAGCAGCCATATTAACTGGGAATAAAACATTACAGGTATTTAAGGGATCTCACCTTCTGAGTTGCCTTAGGGTCCTCTGAAGTGCCCCTTCAGAATGAGGGCCTGAAGGGTAAGACTGAACAGGCTTGAAAGGCTACTTGCCTCTGCACTGTGTGCGTAGAGCACGTGTGTGTGTGTGTATAAGACCTTCCCTTGGTGATAAACTCTTTTTCTCTTTTGCCTTTTCAGGACAGCCAGTGTGGAACTGTAATTGATGTCAACATAGAGTGTGCTGTGAAGTTAGTAGGAACCAACTGCATCCTCTACCCTGTCAACAGCAAAGATCTGCAACATATCTGGGTGAGAACACAGGCCAAATCCACGTGGGAGCCAGGGCTTGGTGGTTTGGAGGGATGTTGCTGTATTCCAAGTAACACACGCAAGGGAAGAATCCATATTGTGCAGAAAGCATCTGCAGCTTGGTTTTATTTTAAACTTACTGCAAGCATCCTCCCTGGAAGAAGATGAGGCAGCATCACCTCATCTCCCCATCTGTTCTGTGTTTCTGATCACATTGCTGAGGCCAAACTGACTTGAAGGGCAAGGCTGACATTCAGTTGTGTGAGAACTGAGATGGGCTGCTGTGTCAACCTGATTGGGGCAGCCCCATGGCAGTGGCACAGAGCTTTTGAGCTGTTGGTACTGTTTAAAGAGGCTAATAAAAAGCTGAAAGAAGTTGAGCATCTTTCTGTTGAGCTGGAACAGTCTGAACCAAATCTGGTTCTCCCCTTGAGTGGGTGGATGGTTTCCAGAGAGCAGGCAGGATTTCATCATTCTTTTTCCTCTGAGATAAAGGTAATTTGGGAGCGAAGAGCTGGAGTGTCGCATCCTTTCTCAGGACGTAGCCTGTGGAAAGGCAATGGGATAGAAGCTTCTCTGAGATGGAAAGCTACTCTCAGTGATAACAATTGCTAATATTAACTGAAGGCAAGTGTTAGTTTACCTCTACCTTGCAGAGCACCTCCTAAACTGAACAGGACACTTAAACTTAATATGGGAGGGGGAAAAAAATCCCAGAGAGAGCCTGAGCTTTTGAACTGGAGAATCCAGGCTCCATGCTGACTGTGAAACAAACTTTGATGCACCTTAATTCCAGTTCATAGGAAGATCTGCAGTTGCTGTGAGGAGTTCCTTTGAGATTGCTATCTAGTCTGCATGGTGTAAGGACTTATGGCTTAAAGTACAAGGGTTAATATGTATAAGGTTTTGTTTTCTGTTTTCTTTGTAGCCTTTCATGTATGGTGACTACATAGCCTATGACTGCTGGCTGGGGAAGGTCTATGATTTGAAGAACCAGGTCATCCTCAAGCTTTCCAATGGAGCCAGGTACTTCTTGCTGTTGAAGACTGTCCCCCTGTGGCTTTCACAATCCTGATCTGTTTTAGGAGAACCAGAAACTTCATTCACATACTGATGAGTTATCTGCCTGCTTTATCTTCAGATGTAGAGTAAGAGTAAATCTACCTCTGAAAACATTAAGGTTCATTGGTCACCTGGAAAAGCTGTTGCCTGGAAGGTGACAGTTTTCTTCAATTCCAGCAGACCTGAGTACTTCAGAACTCAAGTGTGTTGGTCCTTAAACTGCACTTCTGTTCTGAAAACTAGCTGTTTAATATGGGCTGCTGTTCCAGACCTGTTTTCAGTAGGAGAGGAAAACTCCACTGGGAGGATTGTTACCTTAAGAAAGGTCTGTGAAAGTGGAGGAACTTGGAGGCTGGTGGGTTTTATGAAACCAGGATTGAACAGCTTTGCTTGTTACACAGTTGTTTGCAATTGTAGTAGGAATGCTTTTTTAATGAAGACCTAATCCAAAGTTATCTTGAGAGAGACTTAACCACAGGTATTGAAAGACATATCTGAAATACCTGGTTAATTTCTGCAGAGCCAGCAGAAGGATCTGAATTCTGTTGGACAGTTACTTGGGAGCTAAACCCCTCTGAATTCACTGCATTCACTGCCACTGAAGCATGTTTTGTCCAACAAACTTCACTGATGCAAGGGAGGGCCGGGAAGCTTATAGGCCTGGAAGCTGGGAAATAGCCCATCTGTCTTGTAAATGGAGTGTTGATGTTTAAAACCTCCAAACCCACAATCCTGCAGGCAGCTCTGAGCCTTTCTAAGAGAAGCAATGTGAGAGCTATAACAGATGACTGGTGGATGTGTCTGATTTTGATTGTTTCAGCGTTTGTTTCAGGCTGGAAGTCTCTTATGCATATGCTAAACTGGGAGTGAAAAATAGCTCCACTTCTTTATCTGTATCTCCTGCAGTTACTGCTGCAGCTTAAAACCTTCTTGCTGTCTGTTACCAGCTCATACATAGCTATGTGAAATGAGGTAACTGTTTCCAAAACCTCTTCCTAATGAATCATTTGAAATCCCATCAGAACTAACTCTGGAAGTGAAGCTGTTGCTGAAGCAAGATACCCCAATTGCCTTGAGGTTCCAGCATCAGTGTGAATGACAAATGGGACCTTTTAACCAGATATGTTTAAGATTCCTTGAATTTATTATTACTTAATGATTTTACTTCTTTTTACATGCTGAATGGAACCTTTAGATACAAGCAGGGCTTTTAGAGCTTGTCTGTAAGCAGCTTTGCTCTGGACCATAAAGGCTCAGTGATACACTGCGGGGTGTACAGACAGACCCACTCAGGCAGTTGATTTGGTGTTTGGCTCTAGAAGCGTGACTGTGTCTCTTGTCTGTTTTCCAGGTGTTCTATGAGCACAGAAGATGGAGCCAAGCTGTATGATGTCTGTCCTCATGTCAGTGACTCGGTGAGCTGCTGCTTTTCCTGAGAGTCTTTTTGATCACCTTCATCTTGTCAGCTTTTTGTGCAGGAGGGAGGGAGAGAGAAGACAGAAGTATAGCCATTTATTAATCTAAAATTACACGATGCATCACAGCTGAAAAGCACTTCACTAGCTCTTCACTTTAAGTGTAACAGAATGTAGCTTAAAGGTGATGTTAGTAATGAGCAGATTTTGTGGAGGTATTACAATCCATGAATCCAATTGCTTCCTTTGCAAACAACTTGCATAACATGTAGTCAGATGGCTGATGTCAAGGCAGTTCACTGCTCATTAGATCTGTACATGCTTGAAAAGGCTCTTTACTCCATTTAATGCTTTCAGAATTGTTCCCTTTCTGGAAAAGGGCACGTTGAAAAGGTGTTGTGCTAGAAGCATGTTTCCACATCACATAAAACACTGTCCCTCTTGTTATTGTGGTCCATCATGTCCTCTGAATGGAGACCTGCCACCATACTGGCATTTTCCAAATCATGTGCTGGGGAGGGTTTTGCTAGCTTTTGGGCAGACCAGAATTCCCTGTGTGGTGATGGGATCTAACCTCTCTCCCCTTTAAAGGGTGACAGCTCTTCCAGTGCCATCAGTATGGCCTTGCTGTACTCCTGCAGTGGTACTGAGAGTTGACTGAGGATGGTGTTTAATTCTTGGGAGCTAGCAATGCAGTCAGCCCCTATCCATCCCAGCCTTCAAATCCAAGCTCCCTTTGAACTAAGACAGCACTTCTGCCAAAATCTGATGCCAGTTTCTTGAAGAGTAAAAGGAGTGTCAGTTTAATAGGATGTGCTGTTCCTGTTTTCTTGTTCTGTATAGAAAAGGAGTGGTCTGCTTCTAGATATTCTCCAGTATCTTCCTCTCGGCTCCTTTGGGTTGTATGATTCCAGTATGTTTGCTGCTTGTAGTAGCATCCGCTTTCTGGTTACCTTGTTTTGAGTCAGGCTGTGTTTGACTCATACATAGCCCCCAGGAGACTTGGGGTTTCGTCTGAAACAGGAGTTGTCTCCAGTGTTACTCTTGTTCCCATTCTCGGAACTTACCTGACTTAGATCTTGTCACACTGCTCTTACCCTTCCTGCAAATGACAGGACTTGATACAGGTTTGGGTGCTCAGGATTTTATCTGCCCTACGCTGCTCTGTCCACCTCCACACTCTGAGTCTAAAGTCACTCCGAATATCAGCAGGAAAGGGCTCTAGGAGAGCAGTTGTTGTGTTTGTCCTGGTTTGCTTTCAAAGAACTGTCATATTAACTAACCAACCCAAGACAAATAACACTGAACAATGAATTTGAGGAGCAGAGGAGTGAAGGCAGGTATCCTCTGGCTCTGAAAGCTATAGGTGCTTGAATGAGGGCATGGAAAAGAGATAGTGCCCTTGGCCAGGGCTCAGCCCACCTTGGCTACCTTGAACTGAGAGCATTTGTGTGGAAATACACATCTTTTGTTTCTTGCAAGTTCCTTTGCTTCTCTCCGCCTTGAGTCATAGTCCTGTTCGGATGTGTGACAGAGCAGGTTGCTATAGGAACTGCTATAGGAGAGGAATGAGCTTTAGGAGATGGGCAACTTGCAGACTTTACCCTTATGGTTAATCTTACTGATCACAAATGAGACGCAAGCAATGCTATAATCATAAATCGTACAGTCCTTTATGCTGGTTTTTCCACCTCCTTTCCCCCCACAGGGTCTCTTCTTTGATGATTCATACGGCTTCTATCCTGGGCAAGTCCTCATCGGGCCTTCTAAAGTCTTCTCCAGCGTGCAGTGGCTGTCGGGTGTGAAGCCTGTTCTGAGCACAAAGAGCAAGTTCAGAGTGGTGGTGGAAGAGGTAAGGGCTGAGCAGCAGACATAGAACCACCTGCACAGGCCCTGCCTGGCGCTTTGGAGCACAGTTAGCTTGCCATGGGCACCTTCCACAAGCACATGGACTTTGGCTGTGTTCTCCTGAGGTGACAAATTCCTCACTGTGGATTGACAGGACCGTTGAGCATGGTTTGGCTTTGCCTCGCTGACAGCACCCTGCAAAGGTGATCATGTGCCAATACACTTAGAAGCTGATCATTAGGGCAGTAGAAGCACCTCTTCTATTGGAACTCAAGGTTAAGTACTATCCAGAAAGAGAGGAATGTTGCTGACTCCAAGAGGGAGCAGCTCCAAGTCCATTAGCATGTCTCTGTGACATTGGGCTGCTGATTTGTATGGATATAGCTTCCTTCCCAAGCCATGTGTCATCTTTCTTGGAGTTAAGAACTCTAGAAACTCTTGGTGTTGCCAAGAGCCAGGCTATGGGAGCACACACAGGTTTGCTGCTTTCCTGGGTGCAGGGATGCAGATCCTAGGCACTGGTCAAGGAAAGCCTTTGGGGAATTGAGTTGCCTTTTCTCTCTTTGTTTTGTAGGTACAGGTGGTGGAACTAAAGGTTACATGGATCACTAAAAGTTTCTGTCCTGGAGGTACTGACAGTGTGAGCCCTCCTCCCTCAGTAATCAGCCAAGAGAAGCTGTCCAGGTGAGAGCACCCTTTTCACTCTCAGCACCCAGTGCCTGTACAGACTATGGGTGACCTGTCTGCTAACTGATCAGACACAGTGCTGCTCTTCCTTGGTCCATGCCTGCATATTCCAGAGCTTCAAAATGTCAGAGAATAGCTTCCAGATCAGCTTAGCAGATGCTGGAGTTACCAACACAAGGGCTAGCATCTCCAAGTACTCTCCAGCTGACAAGTGAATAGGGGAAAGGAGTGTCTGACAACAGGTCACTTCTTCCTTCATCCTTCCACTTCTCTGGAGTAGGGGGCATCTGTTCTGTGTGTGCGTGTAGCAGGTCCTCTCCAGAGCCAGGCTGGTGCTGAGGGAGCAGCTGGTGCCCTCTGCAGGCCGCAGCTGCAAAACTGGGCTGGATGCAGCTCAGCAGGGAACGTCAGATGAGTAATAGCTCAATGCAGTGGGGTTCCTGCCTGGAGTTCGTAAGCTGGAGCAGAGCAGCTCTCAGATGACAGCAAAAAAAACCCAGTGCCCACTTCAAATGTCTCTTGGCAGCATCTCTGGGAAGGGGAGCTGGAGGGAAAGGAGTCACTGGTATCCCACCCAGTCCCTGGTGAGATCCCCACTTCTTTAGAACTGTGTGCCTGGGAACGATCTGATGTGGTGTTCAGCTCCTGCCACCCCAGAAGAAGAGCCGTTGGTATGAGCCTCGCTGGGCACTGCTATGTTCTGCTACTGCTTTTGCACTTTGCTCATGGGTGTCCTCCTGTCCCACCAGGGTAAAGCGGCTGGGGTGCTTTGACCATGCCCAAAGGCAGCTTGGAGAAAGGTGCCTCTATGTGTTCCCAGACAAAGTGGAACCTGCTAAAATCACGTGTGAATGTCCCGAGAGGAACTGTGTCCTGGGTGAAGGGTCCGTTGCCAAAAAGGTGAGTTGAGGGCTCGAGGGAGTCCTTATCTTCTCAAAGTATTTCTGGTTGCTGTGGCTTTTAGAGCAGAAACCTTCCACGCTGTCATGCAGCCTGAAATGTGACTCCTGAAGTGGTGGCTGTAAAGAGTAATGGCTCCTTGTTGCCAGCAGCCAAGTCACCTTGTGCAGCAGCCTGACTGCGTGGAGTGAAGCATGCAGCTAATGCCATGAGAGAACACGAGCAGGACCTTGAACACACTTGACACCTCGCAGGGGTCGAGCTGTGTCAGAGCTGCTGTGCTCTGACAGCCAGGGCCATTAGACACAAGCTGTTTTCATTAGCATGGCCTCAGGTTTCTCATGGAGCTGTGCTGTTCAGTTAAACCCTGGCTGCAGTGAGACAAGGAAGTCTTTGCATCCTAGGCCAAGTGAGTCACGCTACGGCTTCTACATGCTGGCAGCAGAGCAGCGGTGTTCCTAGAATAACAGGATATCATCAGTGGGGATGGTGACCTCCCTGCATAGCTCTGTCTGCTACATAGATTAACTGGTGACCTTCCATAATGAAAACTTCAGAAAAAGCTTAAAATAGCCTCCAGGAGCAGAGCTCACTGCCCTTGGACTAGCCCAGTGCTGCTCTCCTTGGTTCACTCTGGGGCCCATGAACTGTGCAGAGGCCTCTGGGGTGCTGTGTTCCTCTGTGTGCAAAGCTGGCTGGCAGTTTGTGGGGTGCCCAGGCGTTGTCTGACTCAGCTCTGCTTTCTGTAGGTGAGACGGCTGCTGAAGAAGCAGATAGTGAAGATCATGTCCTGCTCCCCAGAGTCTCAGGGTACCAGTGAGTCCCCTGAAAAAGAGGCTGCTGCAGCTGATGACCAAAAATCAGAAGAGCTTAAGCCTGAATCCAAGTGTGAGCTGGATGACTCTCCCACCAGTGCACCGAGTCCTGAGGAGAGCAAGGAGGAGCAGCCTGAGGAAACAGGGAAGGAGAAAGAGGGAGCAGCAGCACGACAGCAGCCTCCCTTTCTGCTGAAGGATGAAGGGTTGTCCGACTACCGGCTTCAGTCCATGGAGCAGGATGCTGATGATGAAGCAGCTGATGACACTGATGACACGAGCTCTGTCACCTCTTCTGCTAGCTCCACGGCCTCATCCCAGAGTGGCAGCGGCACTGGGCGCAAGAAGAGCATCCCTCTTTCCATCAAAAACTTGAAGCGGAAGCACAAGAAGAAGAAGACAAAAGTCTCACGGGAGTTTAAGCCAGGAGACAGGTGAGTTGGGTTTCCAAAGCCTGGTAGACTTGCCAGAAGTCTCCCTTACCAAGGTTCCCAGATGTAAACCACCTCCTCAGCTTGGGTGGAAGGTGATGACATGCCTCACGTTAGAACACCCTTAACAGTAACTAACAGCGATTCTCCTGTGATGACTGTGCAGTGGCCTGTGTGGAATCAGCTTGATCCCAGTCCAGCTTCTGATGAAACTGGGGCCACATGACACGACACTGATGCTGTTTCATTTCAGCTATGCCCCAGGGCATTGGCAGAATGTCTGTGCTGCATTAGACTCTAATGCAGGGAAAGAGATGGGTGAATAAAGATCACACAGCTTAAACATGCCATGAATTGGTTTCCTATTGGCAGCTTCTGCAGAGAGGCTGAGGACAGGTCGTGCTTGCAGGAGTGGACAGTTTCTCCTCCTAGAGCTGTCTCCAGATGAGCAGGGACTGTGTTGGCAGGGGTTCACACTGCAGTGGTCTATATTAGCTTTACCCTGCTCTGGAGAGAATGGGCAACTTTTGCCAGCAGTATACTTTATACTGGGTTTTTAATGGACAAAGTGCACTCCTTGAGAGCCTTGGAGGGATTGATTTCATAGCCTGGGGGAGGAGGTAGCATTGCCCATTTCTAGATAAAACTGCATCTCAGCAGCTTTTCCCTTTTACCTAATTTGAGAACGTTTAAACTCTTCATGGAATGCAGTCTGGCAATTGGCTTCCTTGGGCTACTTAGTTGTATATGGATCCTGCACCAGAAATGAGCTAGTGTGAGATACGTGAGAATCCTGGCAGGAGAGTGGCAGGATCAGGATTCGAGGGACCCAATATATCGAGAATGCCATGAACTTCAGTCCCGTTTTGGTGATTTTAGCTTTGCCTGCATGCCAGGAGATCTGCTCCTTCAGTCCTTGTGGGGTTTGGAGAACCTGGATTTGAAGGTCACAGGTAGTATTCAAGTGACAGAGCAGGAGTTGTGTGATGGAGATCCTGGGAACTGATTCTGGCTTCACTTTTCACTTCTCACCCCTTTGCTGGGGCCTCCATTTCACTAAAGGCTTTGTTAAGGAGAGCGTAGTAGCTGGTGAACCTGGCAGCTTTCTGCACCATACAGGCACTGGGGAGAAATCCCTGTGACGACAGATTCCTGGGCCTGATCTGGGCAGCTCCAAGAAGGGAATGCAGATGCAGTGACCATACTGCAGAGAATAAGGAACTGGAAGCTTTTTCAGCAGAGAATGTGAAGCCCCAGCCTATACTCTACAGGACACATGTGGCAGCTGGTCACAGCTCAGCAGGAGGGGTCTTTGCTTGGTTGAACATCCAGCTGAAGCTGGTGCCCATCAGTAGGTGCTGCCAAGCACTGCTGAGAATTGCAGAGTGGCTGGGCTGGTGTGTTTGTGGGTTGGGTTGTGGGTGTTGTGGGTTTTTTGTGTGTGGTTGGGTGTGGTCTGGTTGGTTGAGTGAGGATGTAACAGGGGGTTTTATTAATGTTAAATCATGTTTTTCTTGTTTGTGAAGCTGCATATGCTCTGCTGCAGACAGGGCTGGAGCATTTCCTTCCAGCCTCTCCACTCTCCCATCCTCAGCTTTGCATAGTCCCACTTTCCCCAAGGAGCCATCTCTGGGCATGTCACCCACCACACATGACCTGTTGCAGACTTGTTCTCTGATACTCTGCTGTTGAGTGCTGATCCCACAAGAAACTTCATGTTATCTCCACTTCAGAATATGTCTCTAACATTCCAGACCCTGCTTTGATGCTGTTGGGTCCTCCATGCATAAAAACAGGGCTGGGGAAAACAGCTGTATTTGCCTGTTGTATCTTCTTGATGGAATGACTTGAAAACAGCACAAATGCAGCACTTTTGTTATGTCTGGAAGGCCTGGCCAGCAAAATAGACAAGGTTTAAACTGAAGCTCATGCAGTGTTTGTTCTGTGCTGTAGGAAGGATGGAAATGATGGAGGGCTCATTAGAAGAGACAGTCCAGCTAAACTGCAGCTCTTCAACTTCTCAGCTTCCCTCTTGAGCCAGTTTAGTCAAGCTCTACAGCAGAGGACCAGCATGTGGTCCATTGTTGCATGTGTGGGTTTGATTTCTGAGCTGCAGACACACATGGATGTGTTTGAACAGCTGAGAAGGAGACTTTCCTCCTTTCAGACAAAATCCTTTTTCTTTACCCATAATCAGTGGTTTTTTGTTTGGCTTTTTTCCTTTTTTCTGGAGGGGCTGAGATGAATGCTGCTTTAGCTTTCCTTTCCAGTCCTGTGCTCTTTAGCTTCAAAGATGACTCAGAGCCATCAGGCAGAAGGTGCTGCGGTGGAGATGTTCTTAAGGTTCAGAGTATTTGAAGCTCGTGTTGTGCCTATGCCAGGGTTAGAAACTGGATGCTGGCAGATGTTAATGTGCTCCACTATGATTAAAAGTGAGCTCAGCATCAGCTCCCTGGAAGGGAAGTCCTGTAATACAGACTTGCAGCAATGTAACATCTGCAGGATGGTGGAGAACCTGTCAGAACAAAGCCACTGGGAAGAGGTGGGTTTCTGACATCCCAACCTGCTGATGAGCATACCTTTGTGTTGCTGAGATCTATCTTGATTCTTGAGGTTGGCAACATCACGTTCTGGCTGTGATCATGCACATGCCCTCTGGTAACTCCTTGCCTTTCCGTGTTCCCAGGGTTGCTGTGGAGGTGGTGACCACGATGACTTCGGCTGATGTGATGTGGCAGGATGGCACCGTGGAGACAAACATCCGCTCCAACGAGCTGATTCCTGTCCATCATCTGGACAACAATGAGTTCTGCCCTGGGGACTTTGTCGTGGACAAAAGAGGTATTGGGTGGCAAAACAGTCCTCTCCTTGGGGAGCAAACATGCTCTTAAATGCAGAATATTCTTCAGCCTGGATCTCCTAATGTACATTGCAGCCCTTTTTATGGTAGGCTTAGTAGTACTCACTGGAGGTAGGCGCAGGAGCCTAACAAGGGACAGTGGTTCAGCCAACTCAATGTGAGTATCAGTAGAGAACCGTTGTTTAACTACCATTATTTAAACTGTTGAACTGTGATAACAGGCAAGATGTGGAAGGAGTAAATGCCAAGGAGTAAAGCTGGGATTCTCAGTGTTTCTGTACAGTAGAGGTGGCTACCTTCTTCTTGAAAGCCTTGAGCTCTGTTGCAGAACATGGGGAGAAAGGAACAGCTCACTTTAGGCTGCTTCCTCTGTATGGCTTGTTTGTCATGACCCCCCCCCCCCCATTTTTTCATGGAGGGGTTATGGGATCCAGAGGCATCTTGCTTCCCCTTTCTTCACCAAACCAATTGCTGACACTGGTGAGGGTCACAGCACAAGTTCAAGGAGACTTAGAATTTTTGGCCATGAAATACGATGGCACACCATCTGCTTTCAGCTCCTTTTCTAGCAGGGGTAGTCCCTCAGCAGTGGAGATCACAAATTATTGTCAGGTTGGACTCTGATAGTCTCTGTGTGGTGCTGAAGAGGCACCAAAAGGCCCACGGAGCTGCTGCAAGGGCTGGAGCACCTCTGCTCTGGAGCCAGGCTGAGAGAGCTGGGCTGGGTCAGCCTGGAGAAGAGAAGGCTCCTGAAGGGGAGACCTTAGAGCAGCTCCAGTGCCTAAAGGGGCTTCAGGAAACCTGGAGAGGGGCTTGGGACAAGGGATGGAGGGACAGGCCAAGGGGAATGGCTTGAACCTGCCCGAGGGGAGACTGAGCTGAGCTCTTAGGCAGAAGCTCTTCCCTGTGAGGGTGCTGAGGCGCTGGCACAGGGTGCCCAGAGAAGCTGTGGCTGCCCCATCCCTGGCAGTGCTCAAGGCCACGTTGGACACAGGGGCTTGGAGCAAGCTGCTCCAGTGGAAGGGGTCCCTGCCTGTGGCAGGGGTTGGAACTGGAGGAGCTTTAAGGTCCCTTCTGACACAAACCAGTCTGGGATTCTGTGGTTGTATGATTTGAGAGCAGAGCACTAAGGGAACAGTGTGTTTTCTTTTGGTGATAAAGCTCAAAAGTGGATGCGTTCACCCAGTCCAATAATCTTATTTTAACATCCCTGTGCCCCATTAAAGTGCAGCTCATTAGCTGAATACAGTTGTGACTGTGCAGGAAGAAGTGTTTTTCTTCCTGCCATTCACAAATGGAAGGTTTCAGCTGGGAGTGCTTGGGAGCTGACAGCCTCAGTTGCTGTGCAGAGTCTCTGCTCCTCACTTACCTTGTCTGTTTTCTTCCCTACCATTGTGACCCAAAGCTCAGAGCTCCCAGGACCCTGGGTTATATGGAGTCGTGCAATCTGGTGACCATATTGGCCGTACCTGTGTGGTGAAGTGGTTCAAGTTGAAATCCAGTGGAGATGATGTGGAGGTAAGTGCAGGAGCCGGTGCTTGTTGGAGCCAGCTAAGAGAAAAGCAGCCACAAAACACACAGGCTTCACACATTTAAGCCTGGGAGTCAGCTCTGCAGTAGAGTTTGTCCTTGAGGATGGGAACAGCAATGTGCTTTTGGCCCTATGAGGCTTAGCTGCATATTTATAGGTGCCTCCTAGGCAGTGAAGACCAAACAGAGTTTCTATCCCATAATCAGCATCAGGCTGAAGGTTATTGCTGAAGTTATCAGGGACAGTTGATTTGTTAAGTTCACTATAAGAATTTTTCCTTCCCATGGCTTTGCTAGCTCATGGAAAGAGAAGCAACCTATTGCCTGTTGTCCTGCTCACTGTGCTGGGCTCTATTGCCTATGGCAGCCTGATGCCTTTTCCTCGGGGCTTGTATGAACACTGTTTTGCAGAGTCCTGATAGACCTTGGTCTAGCTGGGAGATGAGGAGGATTCAAGCCACACAAATGGGGTGGGGGAGACCACGTTGTCAGAACCGAGCAGGGCCCTTTACATCTAGAAGTGGACCATGAGTGAGGCCTGGGATTGTGCTCCACTTCACCCATTTCTCATTCGTTGTGAGGCTCCTAGCTCTCTTCCTTTAGGAGGAATCAAAGGAAAAATGTTTCCTATTGACTGACAAGGCTTTCATCAGGCACTTCCCATTGCCTTGGATCATTTCAGAAGTAAACTCTAACCCTTTGGGCCTCAGCAAACTGCTTTGAGAAATCTGGGTGTTCAGAAGGGGATAAAATGCTGTGCTTGCCTTCTTGTGATCGTAGTGATGTAGAACCTGAAGTAAAGGTGAGGATGAGCAGATGGCACAGAATATCTGCTTCCTTTCACTGTTGTACCTTGACTGATGTGCTGCAGGATGAGGTGATGGGAAGGGACATCAGCAGCTCCTTGCAGGCTGTTGGACAACTGGAAATTGACCCCCTATAACACAGTACCTCTAAGTGTTGCAGGCGTGTTGTGCAGGTCAGTGCAGCATCCTGGGGCTGACGTGTTCACCTTCTGTCTGTGCTGCAGCTGATCGGGGAGGAGGAGGATGTGAGTGTGTATGATATTGCTGACCACCCAGACTTCCGCTTCCGCACCACTGACATCGTGATCCGCATTGGCAACTCGGATGGAGCCACAGCTAAGGAGGATGAGGTGGGTTCTGGGCACAGTTACGTGACTACATTGTCACCAGCTATTTGTGGAGGCACTTGAGAGAGTCACTCAGAGGGCCTCAGGCTCCACAGGGGTATCCTAAGCTCCTCAGCTTGCTAGCTGTGTATTGATGCTCCCTACTGTCATGAATAACCCATCAAACCTGAAAGTCTGGAGATGTAACCTTGAAATCCTTTGCTTTTTGGTGACAGAGTCTATAGCAGAGCAAGAACAAAGTGGGGACAAGATGCAAACATGCCTGAGTGGGTTTAGTAAGAGTCTTGCTTAAAGTCTCAGGGTAATCTCTGTTATGGGGATATTCTGTGGGCTCCAGTTTCGCTTGGCAGCAGAAGACTGGGGTTGTGGTTTTCAGGTTTTCATCTGAGCTGTTATGTACATCTTAATTCTGTTGAGCTAGTTGATCTGGCGAGGAAGAGGGAACAATTTATGTTGTAGAGGTTGCACTCTTTGCTATGAAAGCAGCATCCTCGATGTGCAGGGAAGACCTCCAGCTTTTGAGACTGCTGTCCTAAGTAAGAGTTAAAAGGTGCAGTGTGGCTCTTCCTGCAGCTCCAGTTTCAGCAGCATGAAGCACATCCCAGCTTGCTCAGCTGACCTGCATAACCTCCTTCCAGTGCAACGTGCTGCTTGCTGTGCACACCCCGTGCCAGCGGGGACTTGTCTGTTCCCTCCCTCCTGGGAGAAGCTGCTGGGATCCCACTAGAGGGCAGCCCCATTCCAGGGAAGGCCCTGTTGCCTTCCTGGCACAGCCCTGCAATGGCCCTGGGCCTGCTTAGAAACCAGATCTCCTGCCATATGAGACCTCCTGGTTCCTCCCCTCCTTGGGCAGTGAACACCTGGGAGAGTGTTCCCCTTCTCTAGGGCAGTGTTGTGGGATTTCCATGTGATTCTTTTGCCCCTCAGCATGGGAGCCCAAGACTCCTGCTGGGGCTGCAGGCATTGCTCTAGGTGCTTATCCAGCTGGGGAATATCTGTTTCTGAAACCTTCCTGCTCTGCACTTCTGGGGGAGGAAAGGCATTGACAAACTGCTCTTGTCTCCACAGCCTTCAGTCGGACAAGTGGCTCGTGTGGATGTCAGCAGTAAAGTGGAAGTGGTGTGGGCTGATAACTCCAAGACTATTATTCTGCCTCAGGTGAGGTTCTGTTCCAGTTTGTGATATCCCTGTAATTGTTGACTGCGTGATAAGTCTTGGGTTTAAATCCTGGGTGCAGAGAGATTCACTGAGGAAGGGAATCTTGCTCCATTTATTACTGCCTTCCCCTATCGTAGGATGACTCCCAATTCTGTTAGCACAAGAAAATCCTTTGTCAGGAGGACTGAACAACTAACTGGCCATCACTGCTCTTCACTATAGAGACCAGGAAGGTGTGGCAGTGCTCCCTTCATACACTGCCCTGCCATGTTCCCAGCTCTGCACAGCCCTGCTCCTGGCCTCCTGTTGCTCTGCACTTGGGTTTGCAGAGCTCAGGGATCATCAGTTCTGACCTGAGCCCAGGTTCCCTGCATTGCCCAACTAAGGCACTGCTGGAAGATGATTGTTTGTTCTGTCTTGCTTGTGAAATAGCTCCATAGTGGTTTGTTTGGTTTTGGTTTTTTTTTGGCTAAAGAGGCTCCTCCAGAAGCTGGGCCAGAGCCACAGGTTCTCACCCCAGCTAACCTAGGGATCAGACCCAAATCTCTTCCCAGGGCAGGGAGGGAAAAGGGGTGAGTGCAAGCTTAAAAATAGATACAGCCACACTGCTAATCCATTTAGCCCCATTGATATGTCTCCTGCATTGTTCTAAGCTTTTCTGTTGTACTACCCTGTAATCGTCTTCGCTGCTCCATGTAGTTTCATCCCATGTCTTTTTTCCTTGTTGCCTCAAATGAAGGCAGACAGCCCAAAGCTAAGAGAAGGCCTGCATCTGTAGGGCCCCATCTCTGTCACTGTGGCAGAGAACACCACTGCAGAGATGCATTTGGGAGTAGAAAGTACTCGCTCCAGATTCCTTTCTAAAGCAAGCAGCTCTGCATTAATTACAGTAGAATAGTCAATGCCTGCACTATGGCAGTGGACTGGAGTGTCACAAAGCAGGCTGCTGTCTCCCTTCCCCCTGGTGTCACATGTGCTTGGATCACAGGCACAATGAGAGGGCTGATGTGTGTTCCACAAAGGGCTGTTCTCACCCTGCAGGGCTGGGGCTCTGCAGCAGCTCCTGCTGTGTCACTCCAGCCCCTTCCATTCTGCTCGGGTGCGTAATGATGGGAGCTGGGGAACGTCAGGAGCGTGAGTTATCGGTTGGTGAAACCCGGATTTATCAATGCCTGTCCCTGTGCCCTAGGAGGAGCTGGTTGGGAGCTTTCTCTCAGCTCTAAAAATAAAGATGGCATGAACGGCTAATTCCCTTTCCGCCTCAGATTTGGATTAGCTCTGAGGTTTGATGGCTCTTCCTGCCTGCAGTCACTTGTGTTGAACCCAGCTAACCCCTGCTGCCTGCCTGTCTCTGGGTGGCACAGAACAGTTCAGGGCTGTGACAAGATGATTGAGTGCCCATGGGCTTTAGCCCCTGGGTCACATCTTGCAAGATTAAGAGGATTCTTGGGCCATCAGTCAAGTGTCAGAAGCTTGTGGATAAAATGCTCCATCCTCACGCAGCCCTGTGAAGTTGTTCTTGCTCCCTGCCTCTGTGGTGGTGCTTGTAGCTGCAGTATGTCTGTAAGGCTCTGCAGGGGGCCTTGTGGGAGACATAGCATGTGCACAACTAGAAGAGGTGAGGCCAGATGGAGCATGGAAGGGTTCAGCTTCCAGCAGCAAAGGGGAAGGGAACATTTTATGTAAGAGCTTATTCAGCAACTTGGGTTAGACTTCATTGTCCCAGTTGAATTTTAAGCAGTAGTGACATGCAACAGCCGAAGCAGCATAGCAGGGCTCTGATGGCGAGTAGTGTGTGCCACAGGAGAAGAAAGCTGGTATGGGAATGTTTTCCTGCTTCCAGCATTGTTTCTGTGGAAGAACAGAGTGTGGAGGCAGCCAAACCAGGGCTCTGTGCCAACACAGTTGCTAGTACAGAAGCAGGACCAGAAATGCTAAGTCCACTCACAGTACATCTGCATGTGGAAACCCTGGGGCATCCAGGTAGCTGTTTAGTGCCTGTGTGCTCTCCCTAGCTGGATCCCAGCCAGTGGAATGGCTGCAGCCAACCTGGAACTTGCCTTAGTTTTGCCCTTTGAAAAGTGGAGGGTGGGGTTCTGCTGATCCATAATCTGTACCAGCCACTGAGCATGTCATTTAGATCAACCCCAGTCCACCCTGTAGAGATGGAAGGGGTTGAAACAGCCCAACCAATCCTAAATGCAGGCTCCCTTTTCATGGGAAGAACTGACTTGCATGTTGTCCGTAACCCTAACCAACTTAACACTCTGTGCTTCAGCCGAGCTCTCTTGTAACTCTGCTCTCCTTCAGCACTTGTACAACATAGAATCAGAAATTGAGGAGTCAGACTATGACTCTGTTGACGGCAGCACCAGTGGAGCATCCTCAGAGTGGGAGGATGAAAGCGACAGCTGGGAGACAGACAATGGCCTCATGGAAGACGACCACCCAAAAATCGAGGAGTTAGAGCCTGAGGAGCCAGCGGCAGAGGAGGTGAAGAAAGTGGAGGAACAAGTCCAGGGAGCTGTGGCTATGGCTGTTGCGGATCTGGCTGCAGAAAAAGGCGTTAAGGAAAGAGCCCCCAAGAGCTTCCGCGAGCTAAAGGAGGCCATCAAGATCTTGGAGAGCCTGAAGAACATGACTGTGGAGCAGCTGCTGACTGTGTCTCCCACCTCCCCCACTGTGGAGCTGGAAAAACCCACTCGGGAGAAGAAGTTCTTGGACGATATTAAAAAGCTGCAAGAGAATTTAAAGAAAACTCTGGATAACGTGGCTATTGCAGAGGAGGAGAAGATGGAAGCTATGGTGGAAACAGAAAAGAAAGAAGAAAAAGCAGAGGCACAGACACCGGTGAGGTCAGAGTGGCCCAGTGAGACACCAGTGCTGTGCCAGCAGAGCGGAGGCAAGCCCGGAGTCACCTTCACCAGTGCCAAGGGAGAAGTCTTCTCTGTGTTGGAGTATGCTCCAGGTGAGTGTGTCAGGTCAGGCCAGTGTGGCAGACTCCATCCTTGTTGTCCTGCAGTATTCCCTTCTCCAAAACCTTTGCTTCCAGGCCTTTTGGGTTGGCTATCCTCTCTTCTTCCTAGTCCTTTTCACAGCTCATTAACTAGGGAGGAGACATTAAGACAACTTCTGTAGCACAATCTGTTCTGGGAGATAAACCTGGCTTTTAAATAGCATCTCTAGGTGCTACTGCAACAGGAGTGTGATTCGCTTTTACCCACGTTGGTAAGTCACTTTGGAGGGCTGCAGGGAAAAGCTGCTCTCCATTGCAAGTACTTTCTCTAGAGCTGCAGGCTTTGTTCAGGCTTAGTTGCAGGGATGAACTGGTTAAGAAGCAGATCAGTAACAGCTTGTGCAGGGTGTCCTTGATGGGTGAGAGTCCTTGTTCACTTACACCAGTGTTAATCAGCCAAAAGTACAGAGCAGCATCTGTTTGTGTGGAGCAGTGGTGACAGCAGAGCCCAGGGTGCTCAGGAGCCAGCCTGCCAGGCCAGGACTGACAAGAAAAGGTGGCCAAAGCGTTCAGGACCTGCAGGGTACATAGGTAAAGATGGGGAGCCGTGCTTAGGGTTTGCAGAGAAAGGGTCATTACCCCAGCTGTGGGACAGGGCTCCTGGCTGTGGCACAGGGACCATGTTGTGTGGGACCATGAGAACAGGTTGTGGCTGCTGTGCAGTGTGGGAAGAATCAGATCATCTCCAGGCTGCCTCCTGGCTCAGCACCAAGGCAAGTTTGACTCTTTTCAGCCAAATGATGCATTTATAGACTTGCCTTCACAGGGAAGCTGTGGCAGTTCCCAAAGGCAGGCTCTAATCCCGTTCTCTTCCTTGCCCCACAGATACCCATGCCTTCAAGAAAATGGAGTTCCAGCCCCCAGAAGCAAAGAAGTTCTTTAGCACCGTGCGCAAGGAGATGGCTCTGCTGGCCACCTCCCTGCCTGATGGCATCATGGTGAAGACCTTTGAGGATCGAATGGCAAGTGCCTGCTCTCAAGTGCCTGTGTGTTAGTGCTGGGCTCAGCATCTACATCACTTTCTTTCTGGAATTCTTTCTGGAATTCCCTGCTTAGCCTTAATCCTTTGCATTAGAGCTGCAGGAATGTGTTCAGCTTGTGTAATACAGCTGTAATTACCGTAAAGGGCTGCTTGTGCATTCCTCAAGTCAGGGTGGGAAACAACCTGGAGCTCTTCATTGTAGGAAGCTTATTTCAGGTGCTTTGCCCCTGGGCCGCCTGTCCTGCTGAGCAGGAAAGGCGGGTGGGCAGCAACAAGGGGCTGGTGTAACCAGTGAGTAGCCTGGGGCTTGCTGGCTGTTCCCAAAGCCCTGCTTCAGATCTCCTTGCACACTGTGGTCTCAGGCTGTAGAACAAGCCCACTTCTATGGGGAGAAGTGCCTTGAGATGTGTTGTTTGAGCCAAGTTAATCACATCTCCTCTCTCCTTCTGTGTACACACAGCCTTGCCAAGGTAAGAGGATGCTTCACTGGCTTCTGTTGCCTCTCTCCACAGGATCTCTTCTCAGCACTTATAAAAGGGCCCACACGCACGCCCTATGAAGATGGGCTTTTCCTCTTCGATATCCAGCTCCCCAACATCTACCCTGCTGTCCCCCCTCTCTTCCGCTACCTCTCCCAGTGCAGTGGGAGGCTGAATCCCAACCTGTACGACAATGGCAAAGTGTGTGTCAGCCTCCTGGGGACGTGGATAGGCAAGGTAACGCTTCCATCCACCCGTCTGTGAGGAGCAGTGGTTGTGGCAGGAACAAGCCATGTCTTACCAGGCCCAGAGTCCTGGGCTCAGGCAGTGCTTGAGCTCAGGGTGCTTTGGGCTCTGTTTTAGGTGTCTGGAGCAGGTAACTGGTGTAGGTTAGCTTCTACGGGGACTGTATTTGGCTCCTGTCCATCCTCGATGAGAAGCCTGTGGTCAGACCAGCCAGGCTGTGTCACACTTGGACAGAGCAGAGATGCCAACACCAGCATGGGGTGTTCTCCCGTGGTTTGGGTCCCTGTCTCCCACACTATGAATGAATCGTGTAGCGTGGCACAAAGTCCATCTGGAGACTTGGAATAAAGAGAGCCAGGGAGATGCTGTGTTGTGAACAGGCAGATCAGCAGGGCATGGGGAAGGGCTGGAACTGGTGTCTGGTGTGTAGGGTCACACTGTTCCATGTAGAACTGGCCTAATGGGGTGTAGTGCTGGCACAAAGCAGTGGAGAGATGGGTTGGTACAATGGGACACCAGCACCTTCCTGCTGTGAATGCAGAGAAACTGAGGCCTTGCTTCCTGTGACATTACCCCAGAGCAAGCTGCTGGTGCTTGAGCCCTCTAACACATTTGTATGTATGTTTCAGGGGACAGAAAGATGGACCAGTAAATCCAGCCTCCTTCAAGTGCTCATCTCCATCCAAGGTAAGGTTAATGCTCCTGCAGCGCCTGCAGGACAGGGAAAGGGGGAGGGAGGATCCCAGGCTTACGGCAGGGGGGGCACCCAGTTGGGATCTGCCACCCCGCTGGGTTAGCCCTGCCTTTTGCTCTCACATTGCTGGACAAAGCAGTGTCCTTATCTCTGCACTTCAGCAGTCGGAGCAGGTTCAGGCTTTCCTCGTGCCCTGAGTTTTGGCTGCATCCCAGCTCTCTGACAATGCTTTCCCTTCTTCTCACTGCATCAGCTAAAGCACAGAGCTGTTCTGCTGCTGGCTGCGAGCTGACAGAGGTGAAGCACCGTGTCCTCAGCCGGTTACCAAAGTTAGTTGAGGTTGCTAAACTGGGCTTCATTTGCAGGTCTGTTTTTATCCCACTGAGTCACCTGCCCGTCCTACATTGTACATGTTTTTGCACATGATGCTGGTGTTTATGCTCCTTCTATGTAGAGAATAATGAAGGGTGTGTCTAGACCAGCCCCAGAGTTTCCTGCCATAGGGCTTTGCTGTGTCTGGTATGGGAGCAGACAGACTAAATCAAATCTCTTCCTCAAGGCCACCTTTCTGTATGGGGAGCCCAGGCTTGTGACTGCAGAAACCTTTGAGACAGAGCAAGGCAACTCCTGCTCCTCTGAAGTCTCACAGACCTGAGGGAGAACAGCACACAAGAAAAGCCTTTGCTCATTTCCAAAGCTGAGGATCCAGGTTTAAGCAATGAAAGACTCAATGTTTTACTGGAGCAATGTGGTATTAGTGAAGGAACCTGCTCTGCCCCTGCTCCTGCCTGGGCTGGGAGACGCTCGTGGTCTCACCTCCAGCAGCTCTAATGCAGTTAGTGGCAGGCTGCCAGCAGCCTGGCAGTGTTGGTGCCATTCCTACACACATGTGATTGCATTAGACCAGCAGCAAGCAGGAGAAAGCCTGGGACGGGTGACCTGTCCCACTAGTTCATGTCTCAAACTGTGCTGTCTGATGGGACCGTGCTGCGCAGGACAGGACGTGGCCAGCTCAAAGCCTCTTACTGAAGTTTGGCCTTTGTTCTGATTAAGAGGAGGAAAACAGAAAGCTTTGGGTGTGTTTATGGGGTTTTTTGCTGGGCGGGGAGGGAAAGGAGATGTGAAACTTTTCCCCTTCTGCCCTTTTGACCTCCTGTGCTTTGTGTGCCTCTGCACCACACTGGTAGAAGACTGTTCTTGCAAGCCAGGGCCACTCTTGGTAGTATCCAAGATTCCTACTGCCCTAGCAGAAGGCCACAACCCATCCATGTGAGTGCTCCCCTTGTGATCCCTGCCTACTGCACCTTCCAGGTTCCTGGTTTTCCATCCTGGCCTCTGCTACCTGCTTGAAGTCAAAGCAGGGATTCTGGCCTGGGGCTGCCTGCATCACTGAGCCTGTGGGTGATGCCTCAGCAGGGCGGTGCCGTGCCCCTTGAACCCCAACCTCCTCGGCTTGGGATTCAGTGAACTCCCCCCCTTAACCCCTTGGTGCCCCCTTCTCTTGGCAGGCCTCATCCTGGTGAACGAGCCCTACTACAACGAGGCAGGCTTCGACAGTGACCGGGGCCTGCAGGAGGGCTATGAGAACAGCCGCTGCTACAACGAGATGACGCTGATCCGGGTGGTGCAGTCCATGATGCAGCTGCTCCGCAGGCCCGTGGAGGTCTTCGAGCACGAGATCCGGGAGCACTTCCGCTGCCAGGGCTGGCGCCTGGTGTCCCGCATCGAGTCCTGGCTGGAGACCAACGAGCTGGTGGAGCGGAGCCACGAGCAGGCCAACGGGGCGGATTCTGCCTCCCTTTGCTCGGCAAGCAGCGCCCTGGCCGAGAGCCCGGGGGACAATGCGGGATCGCAGGGGGGATACGGGAGCAGCTCGGAGCAGGGAGCGGGCGCTGAGCTTTCCGACTCGGCGCTGGATGAGTCGGAGTTCACAGCCTCAATGCCCAACGCTGCTGATGGCCAGCAGTACTCGGACTCGGAGAGCACAGCCCACGCCAGGGGGGCAGACCTGGCCAGAGACCGAACGGACGAGGGGAAGGCTGCCCAGGACTCTGCCGCGCAGCCCAGCGTGAAACCAAAGAAAAGGAGGAAGAGCTACAGGAGTTTCCTTCCGGAAAAGAGCGGTTACCCTGACATTGGGTTCCCCCTCTTCCCCTTGTCCAAGGGGTTCATTAAAAGCATCCGTGGTGTCTTGCAGCAGTACCGGGCTGCCTTAGCAGGGGCCAATATCCCAGAGTGGACAGAGGACAAATAAACCATCAGGTTAGGGACAGGCAGGTGCAGGGGAGAAGGGAAAGCAGCAGAAAGGAAATAAGCAGATGCTGTCACCAGTAGACTTGCTTCTCCTTCCAGCTTTTCTTCCTCAGCTTGGTTTGTTCCAAAGAAGGTGGTAGGCCTGACTGCTCCTCCCAGGAAAGGATGTCTAAGCATGAATAACTCTTTGCCCCAGCCCTTCTTCTTTCCCCCCTCCCATGTACGTGTTCCTTTTGCAAGTTTGACCCTGCAATGGTAAGATTTGAGACCTGCACAGAAGCAGTCTTGCAGCCACATTCCCTTCTGCACTTTCATCTTGGGGCACCTTTCCACACAAGGACTCTTCCCACCCATCAGTTTGGTCTGGTGGGCTTCAAGCCAGGAGAAGTGATTGCTGTAGGAGCTGGAAGGTAAGGGCAATGCCCTCCCGGTCTCTCATTTTTCTCTGCATTACCATGGGTTTTATGAAACCTGCCCCAGCTTTCCTGTTCTTAGACATGGGATTGTGTTTGCATTGAGGTTGTCTGCACCATACAGAGTTGCTCTGGTCTTAGTTCACAGATAGCTACGAGGTTGTTGCAGTCAGGACTTGGTAGGCAGAACCAGAGCTCTGAAGTGGCACTTGTGCTGCCCTGGTAGTGCTGCAGGGTTTCCATCCAGTTCTGCAACTCCTTGTCAGCTTCCTGGAAGCAGTTCTCACCATCCCCGCTTCTTTTTGGCCAGGGTAAGGCAAACTTCCCTTTCCCCCAGCACGCATACTGCCTGTCTTCTAGAAATACATGGGATTCGGGGTTCTGCCCCTGTTACTTGCTTCAGTAGCAGCATCCTTCATTCCCAGCCAATCCAGGCTGTCACACAGCACTAAGCTACCCCTGGATCTCAGCCTCGAGTGGTCCTGGGGCACGCTGTAGATCCCGAAGCTCCTCTTGGTGGTGAACGTGGTGTGGCTGCTCCTCCTCCATCAGCTGTAGATGGGTATTTTGGAGCTGTTGGAGCCAGGGCCCCCACGGGACAGGAGCTATGGTGTGGTGATGAGGTCCTGTCAGAGCAGCAGCACTTTGTGCCTGTTCTGTGCTGTTACTCAGCAGCTGGGGCACTGTTCTCAGTTCCTTCCTTGCCAGGGTGGCCTGGGTCCGCTGTGGGCACAGCACATCCTGTCCCTGATCTCCACGGCCCCTCTTGGGACAGGGCTGGTGGGATCAGCCCCTGCTCCAGCAGTGAGAGCTGCTGACCCTGAGCACTTTGAAGCGGTGACTGTGCCGGAGGGCCCTGCTCAAGGCACCTTCCTGAAGCCTCTTTTCCTGTGCACCCTTCCCTTCCCTTCACTGGTGGAGCTGGGACATTGCTCCCCAGCGCCACCGCATTGCCCAGCGTGCAGGCACTGGGGAGCTCCCTCCTGGCATCCCTGTGGAGCACAGCCGGTCAGGGGGAGCCCCCGGTCCTCCAGCAGCGCCAGGCTCCCCGGAGGAGTCGGGCTGAGCAGATGGCTCTGCCACGAGTGAGGATGGAGCCAAAACCCTCCTTTGCTCTTGCTCGCTGTGGCTCTGGTCCCTTCCCCTCACCCAGGCCAGGCTCTGGCCTCTTCCCAGTTTGAAGCAGGGAGGTGCAGGTGCCTCTCAGTGCATTTGCACGGTGCTTCCTGCTCCTTGAACCACCAGGGCCTGCACCCGCTGCCCCAAACCCCCTCCCGTGCCCCTGTGCCTGCCCCTTCCTGCTGCCCCCATGCTCCGGGCAGCACAAAGCCCTTGTGGTGTCCCCATCCTCTGCTGGGTCTCGCAGGGAGCAGGGTTGGCTGCGGGCAGACCCTCACTGGGGTGCAGGGGTGCTTTGGGGCACGGGCAGTGCGAGCCAGGTGTTAACTCCTGGCCACGTTCTGGTGCTAACTGCATGAATCCCTTGAGTGAAGAGCAAGGGCATCTCCACCATGGAGGGGGTCACTTGGTGCAGAGGGCTGGGAGGCTGCTTGTACCCAGGGATGAAACCTCTTTAAGAGACCAAGTTGCTGTTGGTCCTCCACTGACACCGACTTCCTCTGTCCCCTGTGGCTGCCCTTACAGCCCCAGCGGCCAGAGAGGGAGAAAACCCTTTTGGGATGGGGAGGGAGCAGCTCCAGGGCTCCCTGCTTTGCCCACCCTTTGCTCTCATCTCCCAGCGAAGGCCGTCCCCTTCGCCCAACTTTGTTTCCTCTGATCTGAACCAAGAGCTTTGCACAGGCTCCCTGTGGGGTGCATTGGCCGTGGGGTGCATTGGCCGTGGGGCAGGGGCCGGTGCCCCCCAGCACTGCCCCACACGAGGCGTGCCCAGAGGTTTACACGTTTTCTAAAGCTTTTGATAATGTGAAGCTGGGGCAGGGGCTGGGCACCGCTGTGTATTTTGTGTATATGTAATATTTAAGGAGAACACTTTAAAAAGCTAAAACCTGGGGGGGAAAAACAAAAGTGGAAAAAAAAAACCCCAAAAAAAGCCAAAGCATGATGCTTATTGTCAGCCTTAACCCGGCTCCGGGCTCTGGGATCATGTACAATGAGAGCGGGCTGGAACTGCAGCGCGGGGCAGGGGGAAGGAGCGATCGCAACCCCCTTTGTAGCCTTGGTTCTGTACAGTATTTAATGAAGACAACAGCCCCAGCCCTGCCCTTGAGGCCATGCTTAGAGGTGTCGTCCCCGTGCAGATGTGGGTGCTTGGTTGCTTACGGTATCTGTATAAAGTGCTGTGTGCCCATTCGGACTTTTTTTACCTGCAGAACTTGTTTTGTTTGGCTAACCCGGGTGTAATAAAGGAGGGAAGATGACTTGCCATTGAATCTGCCTCTCTCAGTGCTTCTCAGCGCCGTCTCTTTCTTGCCCTCCCCACCCTGTGCTGGGATCCCACTGGGGTGAAGTTGATGGCATGGTGCCCGCAAGGAGCCAGGTGGATCCGGCAGCTGGGGCTGACCCACCTGCAGCACTGTGTGCAGTGCTGGTGTCCTCAGCATGGAGGACATGGAGCTGTGGAAGCAAGTCCAGAGAGGCCATGAGGATGATCAGGGACTGGAGCAGCTCCTGTATGGAGACAGGCTGAGAACATTGGGGCTGCTCAGCCTGGAGAAGAGAAGCTGCGTGGAGACCTCAGAGCAGCTTCCAGTGTCTGAAGGGGGCTACAACGATGCTGGCAAGGCCCTCTTCATTAGGGACTGTAGCAATAGGACAAGGGGTGATGGGTTCAGACTGAAACAGGGGAAGTTCAGGTTAGATCTAAGGCAGAAGCTCTTCCCTGTGAGGGTGCTGAGGCGCTGGCACAGGGTGCCCAGAGAAGCTGTGGCTGCCCCATCCCTGGCAGTGTTCAAGGCCAGGTTGGACACAGGGGCTTGGAGCAAGCTGCTCCAGTGGAAGGGGTCCCTGCCTGTGGCAGGGGTTGGAGCTGGAGGAGCTTTAAGGTCCCTTCAACCCAAACCAGTCTGTGGTCCCTGTGGGATTGAGTTCCCAGCTTTCAATCAGCTCCAGCATGAGGTTGAGCAGGGAGGCACCAGCGCACCCCAAAACTGGGAGGCGGGGGGGGAGCAGCACCCCACGTCCTGCCTCTGAGACACCTCCCCTGGGAGCATCTCCTGGGCCTTGGCTCCGTGCTGGCTCTGGCTGGAGGTGGCAGTGGTGTGACAGGGGAGCAGAGGGCACTGAGAGCAGCTCTGACCACGGCTTCGAGCCCTGGGGGTTCTGCAAACACCGGCTCTTTATTGCATCTCTCACAAGAATAAACTCTGCTTCTGCAGGGAGCTTTGGGTACAAACATCCTTACAAAAAGTCAAGTTCTGGTATCAAGAGAGCTTGGTCCTGACCCTCCCTGCGGGTGGCGCTGGGGACACGAGCCAGGGAGAGGACGGGGCTGTGCCGGCACAGCCGGGACCTCGTACCGGGGTAGGACACCGAGGACCTGATGGGCACCGAGTACCTGATGGGGCTCACGGCTCAGGTGTGGGACAGCGCTGGCGGCTGTCCCGAGGGGTTAAAGCTAAGCGTGGGGACGAGCACCCAATGGCCCCCGAGAGCTATTGCTATGGGCGGAGAGGATGTTCCTGAGTGGGAGGAAGGCTCTGCCCGCCCCGGCTGGGCCGTGCCAGCAGCTCAGCGCTGGGGTGGGTGAAGGCAGCAGCTCAGGAGCCGCACACAACGCGGCAGAGGCGGCCGTGGAGCTGCCCCTGCACGGGCTCAGAGGCCAGCGCCTCCCCATCCACCGTCATGATGCCCGCGGCCGTGCGCGGCTCCAGGCGGAAGGCCCGGACCGGGACGTAGCACAGGTGGGGACAGTTCAGGTCCAGGTGGGTCCCTCTGGCCATGGCCAGGAAGATCCTGAGCAGCGCCGCGCGGCTGATGCCGGCCTTCAGGTAGAAGAGGTGGATGCAGCCGTCGTGCAGCCGCGCCGCCGGCGCCATCAGCAGGTTGGTGCCCAGGTGGGACTGGTAAATGGCGTAGACGGTGACAAACTCCTCCTCGGGGACCACGGTCCAGTGCGCCGGCACCGGCTGCCCCAGCGGCACCAGCAGCGAGTCGGGGGGCAGCGCCCTCGGTGCTCCGGTCCCCGCCAGCAGCGGGATGTGGCCGTTGGTGACGGGCTCGGGGGGGTCCCGGGGGGTGCCCTGCGCTGGGGGGCCGAGGGGCAGGTAGGAGAGGCGGCCCTGGTACACCCGCAGCTTGGCCAGGCACTGCAGCGTGCCCAGCGTGAAGCGCGCGTTGCCCAGCCAGCGGTACTTCTCGCTGTCGATGTCCACGTCCGAGATGAAGCCCCAGCCGAAGCCCAGGAAGGAGAAGAGGCGCTTGCCCGAGGCTGTGCTCAGCGACACCAGGTCCATCTGCGTGTGCAGCCCCTTGCACAGGATGAAGGTGCAGTTCGTCAGCAGCTTCTTCTTGGCGACGTGATCGTTGCTGCGAGGGATGGAGAAAGGTGAGTTTGGGCTGGACCCAGCACCGGTGCTGGATCCGTGTGCCAGAACATATCCCGGCTGGGTGATGGTGTCCCTCAGGGACAGCTGCTGGGAGAGGTTTTGCTTGGGGTGGGAAGTATAAACCAGCTCCAAAAGACAGACCCAAGGTGGGAATGCTGGGTCAGGGCAATCCCGGTCCTGCAGCGGGACCAGCTCTGCCCGGGGTGGATCCTTTAGGGAAAAGCTTTGCCAGACTCAGAGCCTGGAGAGGAGGAAGGATGTGGGGGGATGTGGGGATGCAGCCTGATGCTCACAGGGACCAGCCTGCAGGGACGCGGGGACCCACAGGATCCCCCTGTACTGGGATCAGCTGGGATGGAGCCTTTCCCCCCCATCCTGCTCCCCATGGGGCTCACCCTGCGTAGTAGTTGATGGAGGCAGCCAAGGCATTCCCGGAGCCCCCGGGCAGGATGCACAGCGGCTTCTTCATGGCCTCATCCCAGTCCGGCCGCTCCATGAGCCCGTTCACCACCTACAGGATGGAGGCAGCTGGAGGCAGGGACCTGGCAGGCCCGAGGCCACGCTGGGTCCCTCCATGGACCTGTCACGGTGAGCTTGGGGCAAGCCCCTCTCCAAGCACGGTGCCAGCTCCCTTTTGCTGTTCCCTTCCTGTCTCAAAGCTCAGCTCCGGCCCCAGGCACCTGCTGTGCCCAGCCCGGGGCCGGGGGTGCCCCGTGGTGCCCCTCACCTCGTACAGGAGCCCGTCCCCGGACATCACCACCAGCGCATCCCACTGCGACAGGTCCTCGTCCCGCACCTTCTCGTGTGCGTGGTGGGGTCTCTCTGCGGGGGGAAGCAGAAGGAGCCCAGCGTCACCTCCATGCCCCTGCCCTGCCGCTGCCAGCCCCAGGCAGTGCCCCCGGCCCCAGTGTCCCCAGGCGGGGCTGCGGGAGGTGAGGCAGCACCAACCCCTCCCGGTGTTCATCTGAACCGGGCGATGCTGGGGCACGGAGCCGCTCGGGGGAGCCCGTCTCAGGGCAGCAGCACCCAGGCAGGGCCCGGGGCAGGAGGAGGGGGCTCACCTGTGATGAAGACGCTTGCAGCGACGTCGGCCTCTGCCAGCATGGGCTGCACCACGGCCTGGAAGTCCTCGAGAGCTCGGCCAGCCCCGCTCTGGGGGTTCAGCAGCACCAGCGCGCGGCAGGGCCGGGGCAGCACCCCATAGGTGTCACCTGCGGGGGGGACGGGGCTTTGTGAGCACAGCCCCACAGCGGGAGGAGCTGCTCCCCATCCCCAAGCTCCATGGGAGGGGAGCAGGGATGGAGAGATGGGGACACAGGGTCCGGCAGGGACTCGTCCTGTGCGATCCCACACCCAGCAGGGATGTTACAGGGAGGTTCAGGTTAGGCAGAAGGCAGAAGCTCTTCCCTGTGCGGGTGCTGATGCGCTGGAATGGGTTGCCCAGAGATGTGGTGGCTGCTCCATCCCTGGCAGTCCCAACCCCAACTATTCAATGATTCTATGTTCAATGCCCAGGCTGGAGCCCCACAGCACCCAGTGCAACTGGAGCTCTGCAGTATGGAGCATCCCTGAGCATCCCGGGGCTGTGGATGCTGCTGGCTCTGCTTTCGGACACACCAGGGAAAGAAAGCTGGAAGCAAAGGGGAGGTTTGAAACCCAACCCTGGCTGAGCTTCCCTTGCTGAGCCCCACGGCTCAGCCCCTCAGTGTGCAGGGAGCCAAGCAAGGGGGATGAGGGCCATAGATCCTCATTCCCAACACTCTGCCAGATGGAGCGGGGCCAGGAGAGCCCCCTGCGCTGTCAGACAGACACTTCTGCTCCCTCCGCTCCCCATGGGGCTCAGGTTTAGTGTGAGGGCTGTAATTACCAGCCTGGCAGGGCTCCACATCCCTCTGCCCCCCCCACGCCCGGTGTTCCCTGTAAGGGAGGACCCCTGGGTGCTGCTTGGGCCCCATAAGCAGGGCTCGGGCCTTGAGCTCCTGCAGTGCCCCCGGCCCTGTGGGGTGAAGCAAGGCTGGGGGTGTCCCCAGCAGCTCTGGGCCCCCGAAGCCATGGTCAGGTCCCCAGGGGGGCAGGGGGTGCCTGCCCAGGGCTGTGCTTGCTGACTCAGCACAAATCGCTGCTCCGTCAGGAGCTGACTCGGGAAAACAGGCACTTCCCAGAGCCATCCCAGCGCCATCCCAGCGCCATCCCAGTGCCATCCCAGCGCCATCCCAGCGCCATCCCAGTGCCATCCCAGCGCCATCCCAGCGCCATCCCAGCGCCATCCCAGTGCCATCCCAGCGCCATCCCAGCACCATCCCAGCACCATCCCAGCGCCATCCCAGCTCCATCCCAGCGCCATCCCAGCACCATCCCAGCGCCATCCCAGCGCCATCCCAGCACCATCCCAGCGCCATCCCAGCGCCATCCCAGCGCCATCCCAGCACCACCTAACCCAGGCAGAGCCGGCCAGCCAGGAGGCGACTGGGGCTGTCCTCCTGCCCCCCCATCCGCACAATGGGGTGCTGTGAGCTGTTGGAACACACAGAAGCTGAACCCCCCCCTGCTGCCCACCCCAGGCATGAGGGCAGGGAGAGGGGAGCCTGGGGACGGGGATGTGGCTGGTGCCACCTCCCGTGGGGGACACCCAGCAGCACAGCGGGGCCTCCCCAGCCCATGGCAGAGCTGCACCCGCTGCCCTGTGGCATCCCCTCTCCATGCCCCCCAGCCCCGGGAGCACGGGGAGCAACCCTAACCCTAACCCTGTCCTTGGCCCCAGGAATGACCCGGTGAGGCCATCACCCTGCAGGAAACCTCCTTGTCCCCACGCCGGCTGCTCAGGACCTGCCACCGAGGCCACAGCACGGCTCTGCCCAGGAGAGCCCCTTCAGCCAGGGCTGAGCCTGGGTTCAGGCGCTGGCCCAGGCCTGGGGGAGCATCAGCTGCCCCCCACCTTCCCCCGGGCCCCTTATCAGTGGGTACCAGACACGAGGGCCCTGCTGCCCTCAGGACAGCAGCGGGGCAGAGGCAGCCCCAGCTCGGGGCAGGGATAATGGGCAGTGACCCAGGGCTGGGCTGGACACGGTCACTCCTCTCCAGTCACCACCAGCACTTGGATCAAGCAGCCGGACCCCCAGCCCTGGCTGATGGGGGCAGGTGATGGGGGATTTTCTCCCCTTTCTCCCCCCAACCCCAACCCTGGAGGATGCAGTTGGAGCACGAAGCACTTCAGGAACCTCAATGCAGTTTTGAAACCCACACTGTCCCTAACCAGCCGCATCATTCCTGACCTGCACACACGGGTCTGGCCTGAAAATCCTGCCTGGACCTGTGGTGTTGCCCCTGGGCAGGGGGTTACAGCTGGGATCCCAGGATCTGCTCCTTGGCTGGGTGGGGAAAGGCATCAGGGACACGGAGGGATGCCGCAACTCCATCCCAAGGAACAGACTGCTGGGACCAGGGTGTGAGAAGGGCTTGGGCCATGGTCCTGGTGCAGGATCAGTGCCACCGGCAGCACCAGGCTGGTGATGCGTGCGGGTTCAGAGGCAGAGCCCAGCAGTGATGCTCGGGGGGGACAGAAGTCAGCAGCATCCCCCTTCCGTTGCACAACACGGGCATCCCGGCAGAGCTCAGCCACTTCCCGGCCCCGTGCGGCTGCCTCCAGCCTCAGAGGCTGCGGTTGAGGCTGAGCAGACGTTGAGTCAGCAGGAGGAAGGGGCTTGAGCTGCTGCCAGCGCAGGCTCTGCTCTGCCCCTCTGCCCACATCCCCACATGTGCCACGTGTCCCCACGGCTCCACCACCAGCATCAGCTCCATTGTGTCCCTGCATCCTTCTGGAGGCTCTCTGGGCACAAGGAACAAGGCTGCTGGGGACAGGGAGTCCTTCCCTGGCGTGAGGCCGGGTCGGTGTCACCTCTGCATGGCAAAGGGGTCCCCCAAAACACCCTGCACCCATGGCCGGTGCCAGCAGCTCAACGGCAGCCTCCTGCCATAGCCAGGGCTGTATCTCCCCCGCAGGACACAGTCCC
Organism: Neopsephotus bourkii; assembly: GCF_033783945.1. Classification (NCBI taxonomy): domain Eukaryota; kingdom Metazoa; phylum Chordata; class Aves; order Psittaciformes; family Psittacidae; genus Neopsephotus; species Neopsephotus bourkii. The sequence continues at coordinate 9,746,630 of NW_026902223.1, forward strand.
GGGGACGGACCCAGGGTTAGAACCCGCTCAGGGAGGGGGTGCAGTAAGGAGGGGGAAGCTTTGCTCGTGCCGAGGGTCCCCCCGGGGGATGCTGGAGCTGAGCCCCGGACGGGCTCCCCGAGTCCCCCCACTGCAGGGGCAGGGCGGCAGGATTGGTGCGCACGGACTCACCCGCAGCTTCCCCAGCTCGGCCCTTATCTGTCCCGCACAGGCCGCGCTGGGGCAGCGCTGGGTGTGGTGAGAGGCATTTTTAGCTCGTCCCGACCTGGGGGAGGAGGTTTAGCAAATCCTTTTGGAGCCCTCAGCTCCGCACCGCCTCCTCCCGTCCTCCTTCCCCGGGCTCCCCCGAGGCTCCTGCCCCAGCACCTCCCTCACGCTGCCTGCGAGGGATTCCAAAGCTGCAGAGCTCGGGCTGGAACTGGAGCCGGGGAACTGGTTTTGCCCCGGCCCCGTTCTCCCGGTTTGTGTTATTCTGGGTGAAAAGCAGCAGAAAGTTGCTTTGTAGCTGCAGGTCACGTAAAAAAGCTGCATTTCCAGAGCCGAGCAGGGAAGCGCTGGGCTAAATGGGATCTGACAGGATGGATCCCCCGAACCACATGCCTCTTCCTTCCCAAGTCTGAGCAGTGCGACTGGGCAGCTGAATAAATGAAGTAGTGCATATAATTGAATCCCTGCTCAGATGTTCCAGCACACGCCAGCCCTGCCCTGACAGCCAGAGCTGGGGACCTGGGCCCCAAACCAGCATCTCCCCTTGAAGCTGGTGGCAGCTCCTGGGGGGCTGAGGGTGCTCTGGGAGCCCCGGGGATCTGGGGGGGATTCACCTGCCGAGGCCTGGCTCCCGTCCCGCCTGCGTCAGCACCGATGGCTCCTTTGGTTCTCTTGCTTAATTCTGCCCTTTGGAGCTTTGAACTGACCCGGGGGGTGGGGGGGGAGGGAGGTACAAAGGACCCCCGTGGGGCCACCACGGCCCTGCTGCCCCTTCGATTTAAGGGTGAAAGGGGCTTAAGGCACCCCCGGGGCTGTCCCCGTGTCCCCACCCTCCGATCGAGGTGACTCCTCGGGGACGCGGATCTCCCCTCCCCGTCCCTTCGGAGCTCCGGGCGCTCGCTCCGTCGGGCCCTGCGGCGGAGCGGGTCCGGGTCCGGGTCCGGGTCCGTGCCCGCGTCCCCCCCGCTCCCCGCCCGCGGCACTCACCGTCCTGCACGGGCACGGCGGGCACCGAGAGCTCCCGGATGCGGCGGCTCCAGGCCTGGGCGATGCGCAGGTTGCCCTCGGCGTCGGGGCCCCGGTAGACGCGGAAGGTCCGCTCCAGGCGCTGGCGGGCGGGCGAGCCCCAGCGCGGGCCGCGGAGCGGGTAACAGACGAGCGAGAAGCAGGCGGCGGCGGCGGCGGCGGGGAAGGCGGCGGAGCTCACGCAGTCGGCCAAGCGGAGCGCGGCGTCGGGGCCGGCCGAGCCCCCGGAGGAGCCTCCGGGCCGCCGCACCTGCAGCTCCCGGGCCGTGAGCACCAGCGAGCAGGAGGCGGCTCCGGGACCCGGCCCCGCACCGAAAACACCCTGAAGTAGCACGGGGCCCCCCCCGGGCTCCGGGGGAGCGCGGCGGCCGGCGGCCATCGCCGCTGGAACGGGGAACGGGACGCGCCGGGGAGCGCCGCCCGCCGCTGCTCGCTGCTGACGCCCGCCGCGCCGCACGGCTATGGCAGGCGGGGCGGCCCCATTCATAAAGTGTAACCCACCCCCTGCACCGCTCCTCCCGGCGGCGGGGACCGGCCCCGGCGCTGCCCCGAGCTCCACGCACCCCTGCCCGCCTGCCTCCGTTTCCCCAAGCGCCGCCCCGGGCAGCGGGGAGGTGTCACCGGAATGTCCGGCTGCAGCAAGGGATGAGCGAGGGCAAAGCGATGCCGAGGTGGATCTGCTCTGCGGGGGGGGGGAGGCGGTTCGGTCCGGTGCTGCCGTGGGGCCGGGGCTGGCGCAGCCACCGGGAGATGGAGATGGCAGCGATGGCCGCGGGCAGGGGTCCTGCCCCGGTCCCTCACCCCACGCTGCATGAACAGCGTTCAACAACACCTCTGCAGCCGGGACAGGGTGAGAGGAGCAGAGTGGGGAAATCAAGGCACGGTGGAGGAGAGCGGAACAGCGGCGGGGTCACCCCCGGCAGGGAGGATGGAGGGGGATGATGCCACTGGTGAGCTGCCATCAGGTATCCGTGAGGGTCGGAGGGTGCCGTGGGCACCGTGGAGGGAGATGGGCTGCGCTGTGAACCCACCGTGGGCTGGGGACAGAGCCCAGGGACCTGCCTGGAGGGTGCTGGCAAGGCTGGGAGCAGCTCGGTGCCAGCAAAACTCACTGACAACAGCTTTTGATGGCGACAGGACTGACCTCACCCTCCCAAGGGGCTGCCGGGCTCCAGGGGGTCTGGCCCAGCTCAATAATGGATTCTTTCTGTTGCCAGCCGCTTCCCCCTGGATGTAGCTCTGCTCCACATGCTCCAGCTGGTGCTCTGCTTGCAGGAGGCCCTCAGAGCTGAGCCTCTGTGCAGGGAAGCGGGGGATAAGCACTCGGACAAGCCCATGGGAATGGTAAGGAAGGCAGAGAGGTGTCTCAGTCCCTCCCTCCACCTCCTCTGGGCCTTCCTCACCCCCACGCTTTGTGGCCGTGCTCATGCTGTTTTCACACACACCATGTGCTGCTGGGCTGGCACCAGCCTGAGACCCCACAGCCTTGAGCTCACACCTCAGGAGGCCTCGCTCCTCACACTCACAGCAGTTTAATTAACAGCGAGCCCTCAGCCCTGCTTAATCCTGAACTGGCCAAGAACTGTAGGGAGGGCATGGGATGACACAGTCAGGTCCTGCTTGTGACCTAAACAGAGCCGAGATGCCCTGGTTGGGAACACGGTGCTTCCCAAAAAGACTTCCTGAGTGCTGCGGGTTCAAAGAGATGCTTGGAGGGGAGGCCCCCAGCCTCCTGCATCCACAGCCGATGTGGGGCGAGGTTTGGGCATAGCGCAGTGTTTGCAAACAGCCCTGGGCAAGGTGTCATGGGAGGAAATAGCCGGCTGCTGGGTGTGCAGCGCCCTGACCTGCCCCTCTGCCTCCCCGGTGACTAACGTGCTCCCCATTTCCGCTCAGGAAGGAACGAGAGGCAGTGGGAGGATGTGAGAGCAGAGCTGTCACACTGCTCCCGCAGGTGCATGGGATGCTGGGGCGGCTTCGGGCTCTGTCCTCACCACATCCATCCATGGCCCCGTGCCCCAGGGGTCCCCTTACCCTGCCTGAGCTTTAAACAGGAGTGGAATGCCCAGCCAGGCTCTGCTGGCCACGGCTGTGAGCTGGGAAAGGGGCTGAGAATGGCTTCCCTGTGAGCTGTTGGAGGCAGCAGGAGGGTTTAGGGCAGTGCTGCCCATGGTGGGGATGCAGGGAATGAGGGGGCTGCAGCCAGGTTTTCCTCAGATGGAGAACGGGACCGGCACAGACCCAACCTTCATGATGAGCTTTTCCATCTCAGTGCTGGTCTATGGGGACTCCACGTGAGCCTGTCCCAGTGCTGGGTGGATGCTTTGTACCACAGACACCCCAGTGCCCACCACCAGCCCCACGTGGGTCCCTCTGCTCTGCTCCCACAGCCACGCGTTGATTCAGCTCCATCCCACGTGGACACCGCTTGCTTGCCTCCAGATGCGATGGCTCATAAGGAAGTGGGATCACTTCCTTCGCCCTCAGCGCTGATAAACAGTCATCTGGGCCTATCTTAATTACAGGAGCTTTACCAAGCTCCTTTGACCCCAGCAGCAGCCTGAAGGGTGCTCAGCAGTCTGCAGGTCAGGTTTGTCCTGATCCGCTCCATTCCCAGGGCTGCAGAGGCCAGTATGTGGGAGAGCAGTGCGGGAATGTGGGATGGGGATGTGGCATGGAGCCGGTGGGGACAGAGGGTGGTGAATGCCCCCCCCCCACTGCAGTGGGTGCTCAGTGCAGGGTGTTGAGGCCAGCCATGACCATGGAGACCACCGGTGTCTCTTCAAGAGCAAACACCCCACAAACTCCTGTCCTGGAGGGCCTGTGGGGTATCCCAGACCTCACTGATGTCATCTGGGGAAGCAGGGCTGTGCATCCAGAGCGCCATGCCCCTGCAGAGGGTGGTGGATGCTCCTGTGGTTGGGGACACTGAGGCAGGAGCAGCAGACAAGGTTTGCCTTGAGTTGTGCCATCAGCCAAGGGTTAAAAGGCAATCCAACACCCCCTCAGCTCCCTCCTGCCCCAAGCTGCTTCGAGGAGCTGGTGCCCACAGAGAGCTTGTCATGGGGGGAGAAAGCAGAGGCTGGGGGCTTCCTGGCCCTGCCTTAGTCCTCCATCATGCTGATGCATGGCTCTCCATGCCAGGACAAGCCCGGATTTCAGGCTCCTGCTGCCTACACAGCAGCGACAGGCTCTGGAGGAGGCGCGCAGAGGACACAGCTCTGCAGCAGGTTGAACGGCAGCGTTTCCCTTCGAGGCACACAGCAGCTCCTCCAGCTCCCTGCCCGCTCTGCTGCAGCCGCCTGGGGACGGGAATGGGCTGCTCTCATCCTGGATCCGTCTCTTTTAGCATCCTTCCCGCTGCTGAAGGTACTTGTCTCAAGGTGGATCCAGAAATAGCGCGGCTGTGTGCTGCAGCGGGGCTGGCAGGGCTGCAGGGCTTGGCAGGGGGACAGCCACCCACTGCAGCAGTGGGAACGTTCCAGGCAGTGCCTGCAGGAGTGGCCAGGGCAGGGATGGAGCCACTCTGGGGCTGACCCAGGCCAGGGAAGGCAGCTCAGCCCCTCACCATCAGGGCTCATGGGGAGCAGTCTCCCAGGGAGATGCTGGTGCTGACCTATGGGACCAGCAAGGGGCAGGAGGGGACAGGAACAACGGTATCTTGTGTGGGAGAGCGATTGAGGTGCATGAGCCAGGACACAGGTTTTGGGTCTGTCATTGATTTGGGGTAGAACTCTGGCAAGTGGCTGCACCCCCAGCGCTGGCTCCATGACCCATAGCAGTGGGTATCACCCATAGCAGTGGGTATCACCCATAGCAGTGGGTATCATCCATAGCAGTGGGTATCATCTATAGCAGTGGGTATCACCCATAGCAGTGGGTATCACCCATAGCAGTGGGTATCATACATAGCAGTGGATATCACCCATAGCAGTGGGTATCATCCATAGCAGTGGGTATCACCCATAGCAGTGGGTATCACCCATAGCAGTGGGTACCACCCATAGCAGTGGGTATCACCCATAGCAGTGGGTATCACCCATAGCAGTGGGTACCACCCATAGCAGTGAGTATCACCCATAGCAGTGGGTATCACCCATAGCAGTGGGTATCATCTTGGTGGTTTGGTGGGTTTGGTGGGTTTGGTGGGTTGGTGGGTTTGGTGGGTTGGTGGTTTGGTGGGTTTTTGGTGGGTTTTAGCAGTGAGTATCACCCATAGCAGTGGGTATCACCCATAGCAGTGGGTATCATCCATAGCAGTGAGTATCACCCATAGCAGTGGGTATCACCCATAGCAGTGGGTATCATCTATAGCAGTGGGTATCACCCATAGCAGTGGGTATCATCCATAGCAGTGAGTATCACCCATAGCAGTGGGTATCACCCATAGCAGTGGGTATCATCCATAGCAGTGAGTATCATGGTGGTTTGGTGGGTTTTGGTGGGTTTGGTGGGTTGGTGGGTTTTGGTGGTTTGGTGGGTTTGGTGGGTTTGGTGGGTTTATAGCAGTGAGTATCACCCATAGCAGTGGGTATCATCCATAGCAGTGGGTATCACCCATAGCAGTGGGTATCATCCATAGCAGTGGGTATCACCCATAGCAGTGGGTATCATCACCCACAAGCCCAGCTTCACACAGGGCTTAACCCAGGGGGTTTATCAGTCTCTGAGGAGCTCGGGGTTACAGCAGCTCCTCAATCACAGCCAGGCTTCGTGACCTGCTGGGGGCTGCCACCCCCCATTGCCAAGCTCTCAGCACAGCCCAGGCCCACGGGGGCTCACTCAGAGCAGCTGAGCTCATTCCTGATGCTTGACTCAGGGATGGTTCTGAGGTCAGGCCCTGTGCTTGGGGAACACCCCCAGATGTCCCATGAGAAGCTGCTGAGTCTGGAATAACCACACACACACACACACCCCACTGGGCCAGGCATGCAGTCACCCCCATGAGTGTTCCTGGCATCAGAACAATGGAGGCCAGTGTGCTGCTGTTTGATCTCCCCCCTTGGCTGGAGGAAGCCAAGTTTCAGGCCGTTGTTGCGGGGTTTTCACCACTTCCCTGCAGCGGTTTCCTGCATGATGTGAGCAGAGGAATTTTTGGGAGGTGAGTCAGAGGCTGAAATGAGAACCACTGGGCTGGGGCAGTTATGTGTGGGGGACACAGCATCCCACCACAGCATCCCACCACCGCATCCCGTTTCTGGCCTGGGGAAGCAGAGGAGGGATCTGCAGCAGCAGTTCCCACAGCTCCTCTCTCCCTGCTGGGTTCCAGCCACCCCAGCCCGGCTCCTTTGGTAAAGGAGAAAGGGCAAAACCCTGTTCTGCTCTGCATGGTTATCCTGTGTGCGCCCCACACAGAACCCACCCCACAGCCAACTCCACGGTGCTCTCTGGGAGCAATGCAGCACTTGGCAGAGCAGAGCAGCCCCTCGCTGCTATACACTCAGTGTCTAACGCTGGGTTTGGGTATGGAAGCCTCCCAGACGGATCCTTTCTTGGCTGTGCCCCCCCCTTCCCTGAGCACTGCTCAGCCCCTCGGCTCAGAGCACAGCAGCGCGGGAGGCTCAGCCTGGATAAGCCCTTCCAAAGGAGCTAAACCCGCCTAAAGCCGGCGCTGTTCCCTGAGCCGCCCTCCTAATCTGCCCTCTGATAATGGGATAATGAAGCACTGTGCTCCGGGGGGAGGCTCTGCTGGCTCTGAGCAGGCCAGGAGCTGGGCTATCCCTTGCTCCCCGAGTTAACGGGGGCTGTAAAGGCAGGTGGGACCGCTGGGGAAAGCAGCGGCTCCCTTTGCCCGGAGAAAGCTTGGTTCTTGCAGTGATAACAGCCACAACCTCAGCTGCACGGCGCTGATCCCAACCGCTCTGTTGGGATCCATCCTCGGTGGGTGCCTCCGAGCATCCCAGGAGGCAGCGGGAGGATGGAGCTGGAGCAGAGGCCCCAGCATCAGCACCAGGCTGCTGTGTTGAGCGGCCAAGGGAGGAGCGAGCTGGCCGCGGGTGGGAAGGGGTTAAGGGGCCCTTGCTCCTGCTCCAGGGCACCCAGTTGCTGGCAAGCCTGGAGGAGGGCAGCAGTAAATCCCCGTGCTACGGAGGGAAGGAGCTGAGCACCCTGCAGAGGTGCTGGGTCCCCCTCCCTGCCCTTGGGGTCCGTCCCTCCTTGCTCCCCCTGCCTGGGTGCTGCTCAGGGTTCACCCCTGCTGTCCCCATCCCTTGGGGTGCTCCTGCTCCTCTGGGAGCTGCCATTGCCCTGGTGGGAACAGGAGGGCCCTCAGCACTCAGCCAGCTCCTACACCATAGAAATAGCCTGTGCCCATCCAAAGGGTTTCCTTTTTCAGCTCCTTCCTTTTGAAGGGCAAAGCCAGCTGCTTGTGATGGGTGAAGCTGGGTGCTGTGACCACTGACAATGACCGTGCAGGGCAGCAGCAGCCATCACTGAACACACATCTGGATGCAGCTGAGGGAGAGCCTGGGTTGGGGTGCCCGTGAGGGGGTAGCTGTGCCCCCCAGCAAATGGAGCCTGCAGCTTGGGAGGCTTCATCAGGTAGGTAACTGTGAGGTGGTTCTGAGGGATACTGGGGGGAGACGAAACTTTCCAGCCTGGTGCTCGGGCAGTGCATACAGATGCATTTCTATCTTGTTTGCATTGAGGATGCTGCATCTTATCGAGGGCTGGAGAGAGCCAACCTTCAATGAAGCGTTCAGCTGAGGAGCACTGACAGCAATGCTGCAGCTCCCAGCCAAGCATGGAATGTTTCTGACAGGAGCTGTGGCTGGAGGCATTGCTTATGTCACACACACGTGCACCAGAGCACTGGGGTACTGCTGAGACATGGAGGTGTGCAGCCCCCGTGTCCTGAGTGCAGCCCCCGTGTTCTGAGGGCAGCCCCATGTCCTGAGTGCAGCCCCCCTGTCCTGACTGCATCCCCATGTCCTGAGTGCAGCCCCCCTGTCCTGACTGCATCCCCATGTCCTGAGTGCGGCCCCCGTGTCCTGAGGGCAGCCCCCATGTCCTGACTGCATCCCCATGTCCTGAGTGCGGCCCCCGTGTCCTGAGGGCAGCCCCCATGTCCTGACTGCATCCCCATGTCCTGACTGCAGCCAACCGCGACTTCCTCCCCCTTCTGCCAGGCGATGTCACCTCTGCAGTGCCTGGAAAGGCCTCTCCCTCCAGGAGAACGAGGCCATGGCCTGCCCATGCAGTTCACGCCGTTTGCCTTCCCTCCGATGCCGAGCACGCTCGCTGGGTGCAGAAGGGCCAGGACAGGCTCTGCCCCAGGGGCTGGGGCACGAGTGCTCTGCTTACACAGCTCATTTCGGGCCTGTACTCGACGAGGGAGTTCGCCCTCACATCCAAAGAGCCCGGAGAGCCTGACAGCTCGTGTTCCCTTGGGAGACGGTGCCGAGAGCGGGCTGAGGGCGAGCATTGCCCCCTCAGGGCCACCATCCCCGCCATGGGGTGCTGAGGCAAGGCCCCGCCCAAGAGCGCGGCCTCCCGCCCCGCCAACCATAGAGCGAGGCTAGAGCGCCGCCGCAACCCGCCCCGCCTGCCGCAAGGCGAGGCTAGAGCGCCGCCACAGCGCTTCCGCCAGGCCGCCATCTTAGGCTCGGGCAAGTGAAGCCGCCGCGTTGAGACCGCGCCGCGCCCCGCGGGCAGGAGCGGAAGTGCCCGCGCTGTCAGCAGCACCGGGAGCGGGCAGCGAGCCCCGGCCTGAGCAGAGAGAGCGTTCACCGCCGTCACGCCTTCTCCTCAGGTACCGCCGCTTCCCGGGCAGGAGCTGGTAGCCCTGTCCCGCTGTGAGGGGGGAGCGAGGCCGCTGTGCCCTCACCTAAGATGGCGGGGGGGGCGGTCTCTCCCGCGGAAAGATGGCGGCTGAGGGGAAGCGCGGTCTGGCGGGTGGCGGAACCCGCTTGGCTGGGTGAGGGGAGCGGGAGGGGGCCCCCCGGCCTCCTAGGCATCCTTTACCCCCCCTTCCGGCCCTGCTGCCGCACGGGGCTCCCCCCTTCCACCTGCCTGTGCCCCTTCCGCACCCCGCCGTCCAAGGGCCCTCTTTCTGCCTTGGTCCCCCCCTTCCACATTTTGGGGAGGGGTGAGTGTTCTTCCCCGGTGCATGAGGGCGGGTTTGGGTTGGGAGTTGCTCTGCAGGCAATGCTCCCCATATTCCCCCCCCCCCCCCGTCTGCTGCTCCTTTCTAACAGTTGTATTTCAACCTCCCCTTTCGCACTTTGCCACGGGAACGGAGCAGCAAGACCATAGGTAGAGGAAGGGCTCTCCTCCTCCCTCTTCCCCACCCCTTTGAGGGGCGGTGATCGTGGCGGAGAGGAAGAAAAGGATGCCACGGAAGCTCTTGTTGCCTTATAAATCTGTTTTCTCTCACTTCCGAGCTCCGCGGGGCTTGCATGACGCTTGGGCGATGAACGCAGCCAGAAGTGGCTACCGGGTCTTCTCGGCCAACTCCACGGCAGCCTCCACGGAGCTGGCGAAGCGGATCACGGAGTAAGTTCCCTCTCGTGCGAGTTTCTCCCCCTGCCCGCCCCGCGCTCCGACCTCCCCCGTTCAGGCTGAAGAAGAGGCTTTTGGCGTCCTCCCGCCTTCCCAAGCCGCAGGCGGCTGCTGCAGGCACCTTTGCAGCAGAGGGTTTGCGCTCTGCCCTTCTCCTCAGTACCCGCTCATCCCTCCCGGTAGCTCCGTTTGAGCACAGACCCTCTGGTGTGTTTGACTGCATTTGACTCCATTCCAGGGCTGGAAAGGCCAGGGTGCAGCCGAGGCTGTTTCTTTTGGGAAGGGAGGAGGTGCAGCATGGCTGAGCAAAACTCAGAGAGCGTTTTGACTGGCTTGGGGGATGCTCACAGCTCTCTCTGCTGCCTTTCATGGGCACAGGCTGCTGACCTTGTTTGCCCAACAGCTTCGCTGCTTGGGGCGTGCTGAGCATGGCGTGAGTGCACCTGGGTGCAACAGCAGCGGTTGCACCAAGCAGAGTGGGTCTTGGTGGGGTAGGAGAGGTGGGCAGCACATGCTCACAAAGGAGGCTTTAGTTGAGGGATAGAAATGTGCTCCTTGTTTCTCAGCCCATGGGTTAGGGCAGAGTTTGGGTGCGCTGGATGGGGGTGTAACAGCTGACTCCAGAACAGGGCTCTTGTGCACAGAGGAGCACTGAGTCCCCCCGACACTTGATCTGCTTTGGATTAGTTTGGTTCAAACTGGGGCTGAACTGGGGGTTGGGACTCGCAGCTGAAGGGGCTTTTCTGGGACAGGCATCTGTGGTTTGGGGAGCTGCTGTCCCAAAGCTGGACTTGAATTTCCTTTCTGTGTCATTGCTACAGTTCATAGAAAGGTGCTCCCAGAATCGAGGGGGCTCAGGGTGTGTTTGCTGCAGCAGAGCAAACCCTGAGGCAACTGCTGGCCTGATCCATCTCCAAGGGGTGCTTAGATTGTGGACGTTACTAAAGAGAGGTGTGCTGGTACCATAAGCACAAGAGCATTGTGCTGTTTGTTGAGCTTGTTTAATACACAGATTATCTCCATGAAGCTGGCTTGGCTGTCTGGCTGGGATTGATGGGATGTGTGTTGGATAATAGCGATGGACTTCATTATGTGTGAGGCAGAGAGGGAAATCCTCGTGTTTGGGAGGGGAAAGCATTTTTTGGTTCGTGTATTTTTCCTCTTTTTGGTCAGTTCTGGCACTGATGCAACTCTGGAAATAAAATGTCTAAAAAAGTAAGGTTTGCTGCAACAGATGGGACACGGTTTTACAGGACTTGTCCTGTTATGTCAACACAGAACATAACAGAATTCCCCTGGGGGTGAGTAGACCTCCATGAGCTCCGTGCTCTCAGGACTGAAAGAGCAAAGGGACAATCTTTATTCCTTGCTCTTTGTCTTAAAAATAACTCCATTTTTAAACAGCTGTAATGAGAAGAGGCAGGGAATGGGCTTCCCCAGGCCATGGCTGTACCATGTGCGGATGGAACCCTGTGCAGGGTGCTCAGTGATGTTCTGAGTGACAGCAGGATCCAGGCAGTGACCTCCCGGCTGTCCTTCATGAAGTAAACTTCTAACAGAGGAGATGGGGGCTTCTCACCTTGGCTCTAACACCAGTGAGGAGTTGGGATGCATGGGTGGTGGTGTGAGCATGACACACATGGTGGTGTGAGTTGCTACTGCTGCAACTGGGGCTTGGCGACACACAGCTGTAAACTGGGAGCGATGACTGAGCTAAAATGGGAAGGTGTGAAGGATGAGAATATGTGGATGAGGTTTTGTTGGAGAGGGGGTGCAAGACGTGGAATCATCCTCATCCCAGAGGAGGCCACAAAGATGCTCAGGGGCTGGAGCATCTCCCATAGGAAGACAGGCTGAGAAAGTTGAGGCTGTTCAAGCTGGGGAAGAGAAGCTGCGTAAAGACCTCAGAGCAGCTTCCAGTGTCTGAAGGGGGCTACAAGGATGCTGGAGAGGGACTCTTCATCAGGGACTGTAGTGATGGGACAAGGGGTGATGGGTTCAGAGTGAAACAGGGGAGATGTAGGATAGACATAAGGCAGAAGCTCTTCCCTGTGAGGGTGCTGAGGCGCTGGCACAGGGCGCCCAGAGAAGCTGTGGCTGCCCCATCCCTGGCAGTGTTCAAGGCCAGGTTGGACACAGGGGCTTGGAGCAAGCTGCTCCAGTGGAAGGGGTCCCTGTCCATTGCAGGGGGTTGGAACTGGATGAGCTTTAGGGTCCCTTCCAACACAAACTGTTCTGTGATTCTATGACTAGTTGGGATCTGGTCACAGTAAAAGTCTCTCCAAAATAAAGGTGTTCTCAGCATCTTGTGCAGCGGTTTGGCTCTGACCTTCCTTGGAGCTCAGGAGCTGTTTCAACACCTTTGTAATGCATTCCTTGTTTTTTCAGGTTGCAAAAGCTGAGTGACTGCTGCCTTTGCCACCGTGTCCCCTCCCAGCCTGTGTTTTGCTGGGGAGTTCAGTTGAGCCTTTTAATTGAGTTGGAGCGGTCTTAGAAGGGTGAGTGTGTCCTCTAATATTGTGCGTGCTTTTTAAAGTTTTTTTATGGCCTTTAGTTTAAGTAGTAAAAGAACTTTAAAACAACACACAATATTAGGAGTAGGGCCCCTGGAGACACTGCTCTGAGGCTCTGTTGCTCTTTGCTTGTAGGTGTGATGGGGAAAGTGACACTTGAGTCCTGGCTTAGCCTTTTTTGACCTCTCAAGCCTGGGGAGGAGCAGTGGGACATAAACCTGTGAAAGCTGTTCCATCTCCTCACTTCCTTTAATACAGAACTTCCAGAGCTGCTTTTAATTCAGGCTCTGAGCGTAGAGTTCTGATCTCTGCCATTTCCCAGTGTGATTCTTGTCTGGTTAGGGGATGGGTGACTAAAGGGATAGTCCAGCACTGAGCTTTCAGAGCTCCCGTTTCTGTAGCCATGCCAGGGAGAGGAGATGGTGCTGGTTTGTGAGAGCCAGACGCCTTCTGAAACTTCAGATGGTAAAGATGCTCCTTAGGCTCAGGACCACTGAAGCATAAATAAATCCATATGTTTACTTGTAGCCTAGAAATTAAGAGTGATGATTTTTAATTCCCACATGGAAAGAAAAATCCTACTGCAATTAGGACACTTTGCACATGATCAGAAGCTGCCTTTAGAGGGGAGACAGCTAATATCTGGACCTGTGCTGATCCCTAATGGGCCTGTGTGCTGCTGAGGTGGGGAGGAGGTCTAGCAAAAGTTTGCTTAGGTCTCCAGTCTAACAGATGCATTTACAGCTCTCTGACTGCAGCACATGGTTAGCAGGGTGCAAGCACTGCATTCTACTCACTGCTGGTGTGTTTGGATTGGAGGGATTTGCTGCTTGAAGCTTGCTAATGCTTCCCAAGTGCTCCTGCATAGTGATACTGTGGTAAACTCCCTGCAGGCTGTGGATGGGAGTATTCTAGACATTCATTTGGTTGGTAGCAATGGGAAATGCTAGTGATCTGAAGATAAAAGCAAGGCTGTGAGCCTAAACAATGTGGAGTGATGAGAGAAAGATGGAGCCTTGTGTTCTAATCTCTGGTTGTAGGAAGTTGTGTACCCAGTGCTGCAACGGAGTGGTGGTTTTTATGGGTGAACAGGAGGTGAGCCTTGGTTTTGGAAGGGACAGTGTCAGGAGGACTTGCAGCAGTTCCTTCAGCTGAAGGAGTTCTCATGGGGTGGAGGAAGAGCAATGTCAACCTTCCTCTTTAGGCCATTAGGATGATGCAGGGGAGTCACTTCGTCCTTCAGATCACCTTGTGATTCTTCTCTGCCCATCTCCAAGCCCTGTTCCTGCCTTCAGGAAAGAGCTCTTGTGTGGTGCTAAGAGAGGAGAAGAGGTGGCATGAACTCTTCTCCATCTCAGAGGATGCATCTCTGTGGCAGGAAGCTAACAGATATTACAGGGTGAAACTGCATCAAAAGCTTTTGGAAAGGGGTCAAAGATAACCAGCTAAAAAGTAGTACAGTTGGAGAGGGTTACAGGAGGGGAACAGTGCTGGAGAAGGGTGTGCATGGAGCAGTTGGGCTTTGAGATGCTGTGTGCAGCTTGGGCACGTAACATGCTGAGCAGACTGACTTCCCAAGGAGTATTCTGGTAGGAGCAGAGGAAAATCTGTGTGGTATTTGCCCATAGTTCAGCTTCATGGCTCGTGGCATGGCTGGAATGGGTGATGCAAGTGCTGCATGGCTCAGGGTGCAAGTCACAGATGAGCAGTAGGGATTATTCTTCAAGTATCTGGTTGTGATGGGTAGATGTCGAGAGGTGAAGAACTGGGGTAGTTCTAAGGCTCTCTGAACAAACTGCCTTGTATCCAGGAAGCTGCAGTTTCCTTTCCCTTTTCCTGGCTTGTTTTTTGTAGTGGGAGATTAGGAAATACACCCCAGAGCTGCATTGTGCTTGCTGGATGAGATGCCTGACCTTTAAATAAAGATCTGCTTGAGTTTGGAAAGCAACTCAAAAGTCAGGCTGTGGCTGTGGTTAAGCATGGAGCAGATCCTCTGCTCTCGGCTCCAGCTCCTTCTGGACCTGCAGCAGTTGGTGGAGGCTGGAGGTGTGGGGAGGGTTGGGTGTTTGCAGAGCTGCAACCAGTGATAGTGTTTGTCATGAAGAGGATATTGCTACAATAAAGAAAGGGCTTTCTCCCTGTGCAGATCTCTCTTCAAATTTCATGTTTGCACTGTGAGCTGGAAGCTTCCTTTGGAGATGACTTTCCAAATGTCTTTTGGTTCTTGTCAAAGGGGGGAGAAGGAAATGCAACCTGAGTGCCCTTCCCAGCAGTACTGAGACATGCTCTGGTGGCATGAAATCCTGCAAGTGCACTTCCCCCTTGACTGGTGATTCAGCTGAGCATCAAGTCTCTCTTTGCTGCCTGTCCTCTCTCTGGAGCCTGGTACAGTTGGTTTTGACAGGCTTCAGAGAAGCATTTTAAAGTACAGTCTAATACAGGCTCATAGATTCCTATGTCATTTCCTTACTGAGGTGTAGGTGATTGCTGAGCTATGCACTTTGAGGCTGTACATTTGTGACATTTTCTAAACACTCCTGTAGCCACAGTTCAATATCTTCTTGGCATGTGGTGAGACTGCAGAGGGCAACTTCACAGAGAGAGAGATTCCAGATCAGTCAGCTGTTCTGAGCAGGTTTTTTTTAAGCTGTAATGAGAACTTTTCTCTTAGATGCCATCAGGTCCTACAGGAATCACTCTAGTGAGTGATGGAGCTGATGTGAGGAGCAAGCAAGTGAGGAGCAAGTTGAGTGGTCATACTGGGAAAGCTTGCACTGAGCTGGCATTATGGACTTCAAAACTGGGAGCAGCCTGGTGTAGTAACACTTTGATCTCAGCCCTCTGTGCTGGGGCTCTCTGTGCACACTGTTGCTTTTGAAACCTAAACCAACACCAAACTGCGTTTCTGTCTCCCTCGGGTGGAAAAGGGAGCTTCCAGAAGTAAATATGTGCTCATATGTCTACATGGGGCTGGTTAACAAATGAGATTTTGGCCTCAAACACTTTGGTGTTGGCAAAAGCCCTCAACTCCCTGTGGCCAAATACTGCAGCACACAGGGCTTTGGTCAATGGAAATCATTTTGCTTGAAGATGTGATTTGTCTACAGGACCTAAAAAGCTCTTTTTCCCAGAAGAAGCTGTATCTGTGCATGGCTATGTGCTCTGGGTTACTTGTGCAGCCTTTTCTTTCCTAGTGTGAATCTTCCTGCAGACAAGTGACAGCCCCTGTGCTGCTGGGCCTGTAGCTGAATGCAGGCAGAGTTCTTGCTGTCAGTTTAATTTCTCTACCACTTAAAGCAATGACTGGTTGGGAACTTCTGCGTGGAAAGGGCTTTGAGAGAAAAGAGTTGGGAATGGAGGGAGGCAAAGGGAGAGGTGATGGGAAGGAAGGGTTGCTCCCAGGCTGTGTGGTAACTATGGCTGTGTTCTGCCCTTGACTTCTGGCCAAGTCTCCCTTTTGACGCAAGTCCTCTGGAATTCGGTGCTTTACAACAGGAGCTTCAATAGTATCCTTGGAAATAAATGAAGGTTTGATCAGGTGCATTCATTGGCTGAAGCCTCAGCTCACACAAAGCCTTCAGGAAGGGACTCAGTGGAAGGTGAACTGGTGGAGCTGCCTGTTGGTCATCTGCAGGGTGCTGCAGATCAGGTTGATTGGCATCTTTCTGAGCAGTTTCTGCTGGATCTTTCCCATTGCTGCTCCTCTTGTTGCCATCAGCAGCTGGAGCAGAGGTTTATTGAGAGAGAGATTTGTTGTCCAACCAGAGCAATCTGCTGCTGCTCATTCCTTTAAGTCTGCAGCCAGGTTTGACAAGCTGAGCTGTTTGTGTCCCTCTTTCCATTGGAAAGCAGCCTTCCCTTTCTGATTTCTTGTTTCAGCAGCACAGAAGCTGCATCACTGCTGTGCAGCCTGAACAGGGGAGCACTGGCCTCTGGTTTCCTCTTGCCAGCTACATCATAGAAACAGTTAGGTTGGAAAAGACCTTTAAGAACAAGTCCAGCACTGCAAAGCCCACCACTAAACCATGTCCCTCAAGGACATGCCTTTTTAAATCCCTTCAGGGATGGTGACTCCACCACTGCCCTGGGCAGCATGTTCCAGTGCTGGATAACCCTTTTGGTGAAGACATTTTTCCTGATATCCAGCCTAACCCTCCCCTGGTGCAACTTGAGGCTGTTTGGAGCATCACAGACCTCTGTGGTGCGTTTGCCATCACTTAGCATTGAAAGCACTACTTTCCAAGGGGTGCTTTGCTGGGATGTGTGTGGCTGCACTGGTTTTGAAGCTTTCCTTCCTGCTGTGAGGTGCAGGCTTGACTAAAGGCATTGCACAGTGTTGATAATGGAGTCTTTCTCCCAGCAGTGAGGTAGGAACATGCTGTCTGCAGTGAGCTCGGGGCTCACGTGCCTCCAAAGGGAGCTTGCGAGACGTGCTGTGTGGTTCTGGAGGAACAAGTGTGAGTCACTAACGTTTCCCCATACACACTGTTTGTTTTGTGTGTGTGATTCTTGAGCTGGTTTCGACTTGGCAGTGATAAGGCCAAAGCTTTGTGGTTGCAGATGCCTGACTGCCATGGGAAAGACAGTAGGATCCCATCTGCAAATCACCTTTACTGTGTTTCCCTCTCTGGATTTGCTTTTTGCTGCCCAGCTGCCAGCTCTGGTTGAAGACACTGAAGGTACTGAGGATGCCCCTGTTGCAGCTGTGAGTTTTAAGCAAGAAGGGGTGGAGGGAGAAGCCCCATTGATATAGATTTGGGTGACTTGTCTGCTCTGGGCTGCATGGCCCCTGATTGATGCTGCAGCTGGTACCCAGGGCAGTCTGCTTCCAACCTCACATGTACAATTCTCCACATAGGAGTTCACTCACCAGCCTCAGCCATTGCCACATGTACTGCCAGACAAAGGATCAGGAATGTGTGTGCGCCAAACACATGCTTAGAGGCCAGCTAAGCAAATACATCATGTTGCATTGAAGTAGCTGTTATGGCAGCTGACCTGGACATGATTTCCAGGCCAGCTTCCATCTGAGACCTCTAGCATGTGGGCTCAAAGCCAGGGTGGACAGCGCGGTGTGGGGCTGTCCCACTCACTGGCTTCTGGAAAACCAAATCTGTGCAACAGTTGAATACAAGGCTGCATCTGTGGCTGAGGAGATGGAGAGAGACCAGCTGCTGAGGGTGGTAGAGTGGGGGAAAGCCAGTGACAGATGTGGGCTGTTCATTTAGGGGTAGCCCTGATTCACTTGTGTCAAAGTGAATGCGGACAGGAAACTACCAGGTAATGTTCATAGAATCACAGTCTGGTTTGGGTTGGAAAGTACCTAAGATCACCCAGTTCCAACCCCCTGCCGTGGGCAGGGACACCTTCCACTTGGTTGCTCCAAGTCCTGTGCAATGTGTCCTTGAGCACTGCCAAGGATGGGGCAGCCACAGCTTCTCTGGGCACCCTGTGCCAGCGCCTCAGCACCCTCACAGGGAACAGCTTCTGCCTTATGTTTAACCTTGGCTTCCCCTGTGTCAGTTTAAACCCATCACCTCTTCTCCTGTCACTACAGTCCCTGCTGAAGAGCCCTCTCCAGCATCCTTGTAGCCCCCTTCAGAACTGGAAGCTGCTCTAAGGTCTCCACGCAGCTTCTCTTCTCCAGGCATGTGGAACCAAGGCATTTTCCAGACATAGACTATTTCTAATCCATGGCATGGCCACCAAGCAGAGCCTCAAAGAGAGGGCGAGGGGGGGTGTGGGACTGATCTTTGTTGTGCTGAATGATATAGGTTGAACATTTGAGAGGAGGAAGGAGTAATTTGAAAGAAAATCGGCAACCTTTTGGGTTTTTTGGCATTAAAATCTCTTCAGTCAGCTGAGTTTTTTCAGAAGGAAGGTTTGGGGGGGAAAATACAAGATGTGGGAGTCAAAAAGAAGTGACTCAGTTGCCATTCATCGAGTCTGAGTAAATCACTAATGTTTAGTTTTGCAACAGACCCACCTAAGGTGCCATTGCAGAGGTGTCCTCTGCCATCAGGAGAGTCACAGAGGACTGGCTCTGTGAGCACCCATCAGCCTGCCCCAGGGGTGTCAGAAGGAAGGAGACCCTGGGGCAAGGGGAGCAGTAGTTTTGCAGCCTGAGGCAATGCTGTGCTTTGTTGGTGTGTCCTGTTTGGTCCAGTCTCTGCTCTGGATCATGAACTGAGTTATTACGAATGTTGGGTTCCTGCATTTTTAATTTCCTCTTTTTCTCTGCAGGCGTCTCGGTGCTGAGCTGGGGAAGTCTGTGGTGTACCAGGAAACCAATGGAGGTGAGAGAAATGGTTACTGTTTGCAACTGGTTTGAGGCAATGTTAGGAATACTGCCTCATTCCATCAGCTAAGCCTGGCTAATGAGGGCACTGATTCAGCCGTGATGTTACTGCCGCTCCTGGCACTGCTAAACCTCATGTCTGACCCTGGACAAAGCAATTTAAATGTGTTCCTTGTTTTCTCCTCTTGCTCATTTGGCTGCCCATCTCTTCTGAAGGAGAGTCCTACCTCAGGCGTTAGGCAGAAGCTCTTCCCTGTGAGGGTGCTGAGGCACTGGCACAGGGTGCCCAGAGAAGTGAATGCTCCATCCCTGGCAGTGCACAAGGCTGGGTTGGACAGAGCCTTGGGGAACATGGTCTAATGTGAGGTGTCCCTGCCTGTGGCAGGGGGTTGGAACTGAATGATCTTAAGGTCCTTTCCAACCGTAACTCTTCTATGATTCTGTGATAGTGCTGCTGCTCCTATAGCCAGAATGGGCCACGTGGTGCATAAGCTGCCATGGTTCTGGTGGGGTTGGCCTCACCCTTTAGGGTTAGTTTTAAATCGGGTCACTTGCTGCAAGGTCTGAAGACATTCTTCATCACTGCACAGCCTGCTTTGAGCAGAGTCCCTTAAGGTTACTGCCAGTGCCCAGGCAGTTATAGCTGAGTAGATATTTCTTTCCTTTCACTTATTCCTGCCCTTTAGTTCACAACTGTGTGGGAAATGAGTGGCTAAGACAGGCACCTCAAGGAAACTGGCTTTGTAGAGCTGCTTTGGAGCTCAACTTTTCCATGTCACTTTGGGACTATAGGAATTGTGTTCAGCAGAGATGCAGCAGCACATGTCAGTGTTGAAATGGCTTGACCTCGATAGTGAAACTGGGGAGCTCTCCCAGCTCTGCTGCTGGTGTTGCCTTGGGCTGACTCCTTGGTAAGCCACAAAAGGAGTTGCCTCCTTGGTGAGTACTGAAGGTTGTTGTGATGGGTGGTTCATTGTGCACTAATGAATGTGGTATTGACAGCTTCCAGCACTCAGAGAGGAGAAGTGAAAAGGCTCTTTCTCACTCAGAGTTAGGTAATTGTCTTCTACGTGGGTTTGCATTGTAAATACAACTAACTCACCCCAGCCTTTGGAAAATCCACTTGGCTCATCTTGTGTGCGTGTACACAGGGCAAAGGAGCAAGTCCTTATCTGCCCTGCCCAGTGGGCAGATGCTGCTAAGACATGGTGTGTTATCACTGGAAATGTGATGTCTGGAAACAAAACTGACTGTGTTTTCAATCCTCTTCAGAAACAAGAGTTGAAATAAAGGAATCTGTGCGGGGACAGGACATCTTCATCATACAGACAATCCCCAGGTAAGCGACCTGTGGCTCAGTTTTACAGCTGGGGTGTGCTTTGAACTTCTGGTTCAGCAGGTTGCTCTATGGGTTTGTTTGCCATTAGCCAGCGTGATAACCAGTCTCTTTCCAGTGCTTTGACTTACATTTGACACCACATAGTGTTAAGTTGTTAAAATTCCCAGGGGATCTCTTATGCCACAGCAAACTGAGACGCTTCGCATCAACTAGCTGAAGTGTGTTACCTGAAGCCAGTCATGCTTATTCTTGCCCTAAGTGACACCTTTGCTGTGTGTGTCCTTGCAGCTCAGTTGCTTGGTGATTCCTGACTGGCATTTCCATTTTGAGCTGCCTTCCCATTACGAAGTAGCAGAGACAGCAACAAACAGCAGCTATTGCTTCCATTACAAGCCTCATTACTCTTTCCCTTTCACTATAGGGGTGTGAAGCCGAGCTCAGTTTCTCTTACTGATGTAGGCCCCTTTTTGGCTGTTCTAGCCTTGAAGTAAGAGGTGCTGCAAGTAAGCAGGGGGCTAAAAACCCAGCTGCTACCCCCAGGAACGTTGCTGCTCCCTGGTTGAGGCAGAGTGCAATGAGATAGCACTAGTGTGGTGGGAAGGAGCCTCTTGGTAATGTTTGCCCTGTTGTTAAAGAGATCAATAGGACTATGAGATCAGCTTCCTCACTCCTGGAATTCCTCTTGCAGGCTGAGATATTTTCCTAGAGCTCATCTCTCTCCAGAGAGATGCTCCAAGTGTTTCCTCCCTCAGGGAGCAGCTAAACCTCCAAACTAAACTCCACTGATGCACGATTGTGTTTCAGGTCAGTAGTGCCCTTCTGTTGTTCCTTGTGAGAGAGCTCTCTGAAGTAACTTGTAACTGAGAGCTCTAAAGGTGAAATGGATAAGGTGTTCAAAGACAGATAACTCGTAGTTAGGGACAGCAATAGTTTTGGGAGGGGAGAACCTCCTCTGCTTTCAACTTGTTGATCCCCTTGTTTACCCATAAACCAAATTCAATGTTGTGGGTGAAGAAATGGGTCCTTTTTAGCCAAAATGTTCAAGGTCTTTCAGGTGAGGAGCTACCATTATGCAGCTAGTTTTTGCTGCAGCTGTAGCTGGCTGCATTGCTTGAGAGGACAGATTCAAGGGCACCTCAGATTTGCAGTGGGTTTCACGAGAGTAAAACCATCAACTGTATTGAATAATGTAAGAATAGGATTGCTACACTCAGTAGTGGTCTGAAAAGCAAACAACATATTATGACTTAGTAGGAAGGAAGCAGAGAGGGGAAACAACCTTGTTATGCTGCAGTGTGAATTCACAGTCTGCATGGAGAGAGAGCAGAAAGACCTGAATATTTGATGCAAGCTGACTGTCCGGAAAGCACAGAGCAGAACTGAAGAAGCTACAAAGACAGGTATTATCCAAGAGTGGTGAAGTGTGGACTAGCATTTGAATGAGGGACAAACAAATAGCTCAAGTTCATACTGTAGAGTATGAAAGAGTTGATGCTTCAGTGATACACTAAAAGGGAGATGAGTCTTTTTAGTGCTGACTCTTGGTGCTGGTTGTTGCAGCTTCACATGAGCCATTTGCTCAGCCCTGAGAACAAGGATCTCCAGGGATGGCTTGGGCAGGGATG
Source organism: Neopsephotus bourkii (assembly GCF_033783945.1). Taxonomy (NCBI): domain Eukaryota; kingdom Metazoa; phylum Chordata; class Aves; order Psittaciformes; family Psittacidae; genus Neopsephotus; species Neopsephotus bourkii. The sequence continues at coordinate 9,768,137 of NW_026902223.1, forward strand.
GAGAGCAGTAAGGAGGCTCCAGGCTACTGGAGAGGGGTTTGAGGGAAAGCAGAGCTGGCACTAAATGTCCTGGTAACCAGCTGACAGTAGTGACAAGGGGTGATGGATTCAAACTGAAACAGAAAGTTCAGGTTAGATCTAAGGCAGAAGTTCTTTACTGCCTGTGAGGGTGCTGAGGCGCTGGCACAGGGTGCCCAGAGAAGCTGTGGCTGCACCATCCCTGGCAGTGTTCAAGGCCAGGTTGGACACAGGGGCTTGGAGCAAGCTGCTCTAGTGGAAGGGGTCCCTGCCTGGGGTAGGGGTTGGAGCTGGGTGAGCTTTAAGGTCCCTTCCAACCCAAACCAGGCTGGGATTCTATGATGTAGCCACCAGTGCCCCACAGCAGCAGCAGGACTGCAGGTGCCTTTCGCAATCAGTGGTAACTCTTTTCTCCCAGGACCAGTCTTGTTCTCTGTCTGCTTTCCATGTGAACATACATCTTTTTCAAGAGCAGTTTGAAAAACAGGGATGAGAAAGATTGAATTCCACGATGAACTTTAAGCAGGCTTAAACTTGTCCAGTTTGTTTTTACATAACACTGATAGTAGCATCTTTTTCTCTTCTCACGGCCTCACTGGCACAGCTGAACCACCAAAGGGAAGAAACAGCCCTTTGTTTGCTTGTTGTCCTGTGTGGCAGGGGCATGTTTTATGTAATTCTTGGCTGGGTGCTTCAGAGCTAACAAAGCTTTCTGTGTGTCAAGGATACTGTGGTGGGGCCAGAGGGAGGGAGAGCAGAGACCTAGAGTGCTCCCAAACAAGTATAAGTGGAGGTTCATTCCCAAAGGAAGGGGGAGCAGTGGGAAAATGGGAATAGTTAGAGCTTGGTCACGGGTCCCACATATTGAGGCTTGGAAAATGGGATCTTTAAACTCTTGGGGAAGGTGTTCCCAGTGGTCAGGAGGAAAAGAGGACCTCAAGCAGTGTCCCTGCAGAGCTCTGGGCTGCTCCATGCTGTGTATTCCTCTGCTGCTGTGTGGAATGATGGCCCTGTCAGCCCCTGCTCTGCCACCATGGGCTCCTTGGCTGAGCCACCACCAGCACTGCCCTCCTGGGGTCCAGGCTGGGAAGTGGAGCTGGCTGTGCTGAAACCCCCCAAGCAGGGCTGGCTGCATTGCAGGAGTATTGCTGGCCCTCTGTCTTCTCTGAAGTGTTCTTCAGTTCCCAAATGGGCTCGAGTTGCTCTGTGGTGATGCACAAAGTGTCTCTTGGTGTTGGCTTTAAGGAACTAAAAGGGTTTGGCTTTGTTGCCCACTTCCCAAAATGAATTAAAATGCTGCTTAATACACTCCTCCTGGGCCACAGCAGCCATAGAATCACAACATCAACTAGGTTGGAAAAGACCTTTAAGATCATCAAGTCCAACCATCATGGGGAAGCCAACTGAAAGGGGGGTTTTAGGTTGTTCAGCATTTGTTGTGCTGTCATTCCTTCCATCTCTAGATGATAGCATGGAGATGCTGACCTCTGCCCAGGTGATGCATCTGGACTTTGTACTGCTCCAAAATGCAGGTTTTCTTAAGGCAGGAAAATTAACCTGCCTTACATTAAAGATACACTGATAAATCCAGTGAGGATGAAGTCATGTTGGCTTCATGTGTGCTGCTGCTTTAAAAGACTTATTTCAAAGTACACTGTATGAAGTGACATTTGTTCCAACATAAATGAAGAAAAAAACCTTTTTTTTGTTGTGCTGATGGAGGGAAATCATCATATACATCATGTGAGGATACAGGATCAAATTCTGCTCACAGCTCCTGAGTGCTGGAGTCATGTCCATGTAACAGCCAATTGTAATGTGCTGTGGCACGATGGAAGGAGCTCTGTGAGCACAAGCTGGGTCTTGCATACATTAGCATAAGCTGTAGCATTATTTGCTTGGAGGTTTGGTGTGAGGAGGTGTGTCAAAGGAAAAGGAGTTACATTGGATAAACACTAACATCTGGAATGGGTTTTAACTCTAGAGATGTGAACACTGCTGTCATGGAGCTGTTGATCATGGCGTATGCACTGAAGACTTCCTGTGCCAGGAACATCATTGGGGTCATCCCTTACTTCCCCTACAGCAAACAGAGCAAGATGAGGAAGAGGGGCTCTATAGTCTGCAAGCTGCTGGCTTCCATGCTGGCCAAGGCAGGTGAGTGTCACAGATTGCAGCAGCATGGCAGGAGGGTGCCTGTCTTTCTGTTCTCCCATCCAGTGCTGGGACATGCTGCTGAGCTCTCCAGCTACTTTGGGCTATTCATTTTCTTCAGCTTAGTGTTATTTCTTTGTAACTCACACCTGGGAAGCAGCCCTAGAAGTGACATGTTGAAATACAGCATCAGCCCAGTGCTGTGACTTCCCACAGGCCTGGTTCTCTTTATGTCTTTGGAACTCTTCACGTGAACCTGTTGATGCTTATTTTAGCACATGGCATGTGTGAGTAATAGCTGAAATAGTCTGGAAATGGAGCTATTGAGGATCTCTAGCTGTGTGGGACTCATCTCCTTTCTTTCTTTCCCCTTTTCCTTAGGTTTAACACACATTATCACAATGGACCTTCATCAAAAGGAAATTCAAGGCTTCTTCAGCTTCCCAGTAGACAACCTGAGAGCATCCCCTTTCTTGCTTCAATATATACAGGAAGAAGTGAGGTTACTCTAGTTGTATATATATCAACTTGTCTTAATGTGCCAGCAGCACTGGGCCTCTGCTAATGTAATCTGTTGTCAGGCTGAGTCAGTTGTTCTGTTACTGAATTCTTTCTTAGGGGGATACCTATTGCATGTTTCTTAGGCAAGTGAGAAAATATTCTATTGTATGATTGTACCTGGATAGAAACCAAACTGTTGCCCGTAAGATGAGCTTGTTCTCTGTAAAGTCAGTGCCATTTGAGAGCTCCTCTGCATCCTCCTGCCTCTGATTGCCTTTTACATCCTGTCCCACTGTCTCCCCTCACCCTTTGTTCTGTGGTGGATGTCTGACAGCTCTGATTATTGGCAGACTTTGTCTGAGGCTGAGTGCAGCAGGGCTGGGGCAGGGCATGAGGTTGTATTTTCCATGTGCAGAAGATGGTGATTTATGCCCACATGTTGGGATTAAGGCTTCCCCATATGGGGAACCTTCTCCAGACAGAATTGGCTGCAGGGGTTGGAACTGGATGATCTTAAGGTCCTTTCCAACCCAAACCATTCTGTGTTTCTAGCCACAGAATGAAGATTTGGGTCTGGGGAAGGAGAAGGGGGTGTGATTATTCATCCATGTGTCAAACCTGTACCAATAAGATCTTTACTTAAATAACTTTTTATCACATCCAGATTCCAGACTACAGAAATGCAGTTATTGTAGCCAAATCTCCTGATGCAGCTAAAAGGTAAATGGATGTTTTACTGACTGGTTGAAAGTAACTTGGGGGAAAAAAATCTGGGCTGATGGAAATACACCAGGGAATATATGGGAGGGTCACACATGGGTCAGCAGTCTGGTCTGCAAGTCCCTTGTGCCTGGAAATGGGATGAGCATCTGTAGTGGTGCAGATGGGCAGCTGAATTTTGCAGTCCCAACCCTGTGGGGATGAACTCTGGGTGGTTCACCTGGGGTTAGGGTCAGATTTGCTGCATGGGTTTCAGCAGTGCCTGATCATCTCAGAGAGCATTTAGCAGATGGAGGCTGCGCTGCAGCCAAAGGGAGCTTTGGGGTGTTGAGTTTGCTTCTGGTGAAGTTTCTTGCTGGGGGTCAGCCACAGATGTGCAGCCTTTGTTGGGTCTGGGAGAGGTGTGCTCCATCAGCCCAACATCTTCCTGACATGCTGTGGTTGTCCTGCAGGGCTCAGTCCTATGCTGAGAGGCTGCGGCTGGGACTGGCAGTGATCCACGGGGAGGCTCAGTGCACAGAGCAGGACATGGATGATGGACGTCACTCCCCTCCCATGGTCAAAAATGCAACAGTGCACCCTGGCCTGGAGCTGCCGTGTAAGATGGAGCTTCTCTGCTTTCCTGTGGGCAAAAATGAGGGAAGTTTGATGGGAAACTGCTGTTAGTTTAGGCATGCAGCTGTAACCAACCTAATGGCAGTTGGACCAGTGGGAAGGCTGATATCAGCAAGTTGTAGGACAAGGTAGAGGGGAGGGTTTGTATTGAACTCTTTCTGACCATGCAAAGCATCAGACTTGTTCTCCTTGGCTGTGCCCACTCAGCAGTGCCAGACTGACCAAACTCTGCTGAAGGTGGTGCTTTCACAGTGCTCAGCAAACAAATGCAGAAGTGTTACTAATGTGGGGACAGGCACTGAGGCTGCTGTCCCCACCGTGCAGGTTGGCCTCTTGTCTTCCCCTCCTGCTGCTGCTGCAAATCTTTATCTTGGCAGCCAGCTGATTGTGTTCCAGTGTGTTTTGACAAGGTTTTGGGGTTTGTGTGGCTGCAGGAGTGTTGCTGTGCTGCTTCCTCAGCTCTTGCCATCAACTGGTAAGCTGCTGATTTGGGAGCACAGTGCAGAGTCAAAAGGAGGATGCCTGTGTTCCAGGAAATGCCATCCCCTTTGGGTTGCTTGTGTTCCTGCAACAGCAGCAGTCATGACAACCAAAATCCAGCTCTCTTTGGATGGTTTTACCTTTCTAGGTAGGTGGTGGTGGTGGGACAGGAACTGAGTGCAGTGAATGTGGCTGAGAAGCGATGGTGGGAAAAGCTGTGAGCTGCTGTGTGTGGTGAGGAGCTACCCCTCATGCAGCCAAGCTTTATGTACCAGCAGTGGCTATGGCTGCTGCTAAGTGTTTCCTCTCGAAGTTCAGGGAGAGCATCCAGCCAGTTTGTGGGCAGGTTGTGAAGGGCAGGCAAGGGGGACTGCAGGCATTTTACCTTACCCCATCATCACTCACTGTAATACAGTCAGTTAAACAGTGCTTATGTTGCTGGAGAAACCCCTGCTGGGCCTTGGGGACCAGGTGAGGTTTGGCAGTGGAGCTTTGGACTTCATCCTGCTTGTCCCCTGTCCAAAGGGGATTTTTCATGCCTTTCCAACAAAACAGGAATGTATGTGGTTACCCTTGGCCTTTTCCTTCCCCACCTACTCTAAAGAGGATGCTGTCCTCCAGAATGTCACTAGCTGACGTTTGCTGCCAGGGCATCGATATTGATGTGACTGTGTTCTTACTTCTATTTCACTTCAAGGAGGCTCAGCTATGGGAGCTTGTGCTGCTGGTAAATGGCAGCTCAAACAGAGATGTGCCCTTGTCCAGTTTAATTATGATTCCAGTGGAAAATGGTTTTCAGTCCTCACACAACTAATCTGCTGTGGATCACCACTTTCTTATTTCATCTCCTGCAAAAACTTGACTAATGACCTTACATCCTGCATGCCTAAGGCACAAATGTAACACAGTCAAGCTGTGCTTGGTAGCTGTCTGTCACTGGGGTGGATTATGGGGCCAACTTGTCCAAAGCTCTCAGGAGAAAGTTGCTTTTGTCTCTAGTTGTCTAGATAGATAGATCCCTGGCTTTGAGCTGGGCTCTGCTGCTGGAGGTGCAGAACACTGAGGTGCTCTGTCTGAAAGCAGTATGGGAGCTTCTAGTGCATCCTGGTTGTGTTAACAGCCTCTATTGTGGAGCTGTGCTCTGCCAGGCAGAGGTGGAAGTGCAGCTCTCTGGGGGTAGGGATGGCAGTGCTGTGTCTGCATCTCCTCTCTTTTATACACCTCTTTTCTTGTCTGATTCAGGCATTGGAGAAGTGTCTTCCCACCTCGAGTGGCACATAAATCAAACCTGTTGGCCAGCTCTTCCTGCCATATGTGCCACTACCAGCAATCCCAGTGGTGTAAGGTGTGATGGCAGAGTGAAGTAGGGTTCAGCTGTGTCCCTGTGTGGTTTGTGAATGGTAGGACACGTGCTACTCAGACCTGTATGCTTCCTTGCATCAAAGGTGGCCAGAGAAACCTCTGGGTGTCAAAACAGAAGCATTCTGCAGGGCTCAACTACCACAAACCTGGGTCTGGGCAGTTAGAAGGTGGCTGTGACTAAACCCTGGAGCATCCTCCTCTGAGCTACAGCCACACTGGTGTGGAGCAGCCTGTCTTCCCTCTCGAGACGCTGCAGTTCAGCATTCCCTGAGTTGTGTTCCAGCCAGAAGAGAGGTGAAGCTACATCTGGGAGCAGCCCCAGAGCCCTGCAGTGATGGCTTGTGCTTTAATGCTATTCTTCATGGGCTTCCTAGTGAGTTGGCTGAGCTCCTGCCTCCTGGTGTGCACCTTTTATCCCTATTCTAGCAGAGATCATGGACCTTTAGTGAGTCTTACATAGTGTAATAGCTTATTTATTGTCCTGAGAGTGTAGTCTCATTTGATGCTCTGGTTTGATGTCATATGGAGCTATAACAAGAAAGTGCCAAAGGTACTTCTAGTTGCAGTTCTTCAAGTGCTGTGCTGAAGCAGCAGCAACAGCTCACATCACTCAGAGCCCAGAAATCAGAGCCTCTGGGACAGGATGACACTCCAAGGTTATTCTCTTTGACCGTGTGCTCTTTGTGGCTCCAGACTTGCAGCTGGTTTGGGGCTGTGCTTTACCAAATGCATGTGGACTCTGCATGTTTCCTAGAGAAAAGGAGTGGGGCACCATCTGTTAAATCATTTCAGTCCCTTCTATAGATAGCTGCTGGTCTGCTTCCAGCCCAGAGCCCAGCAAACTGGGGAGGGAGGAAAGTCTGGGTCCTGCCCCTGTCTCTCCCCTGTGTTCAGGCTGGGCTGGGAGCTGTTATCTCTCCTTCCAGGTCTCTCTCTCTCACAGAACAGCTTGAGCAGATTCTTGCTTGTGGGCTCTGTTGCAAATGCAACATTCTTCTTCTTGGTAATTATCACTTTAATCCACATTGGCAGCTCCGAAACAGAACTGGGCTTAACATTTACCATTGGAGTTGGAGCTGGATGAGCTTTGATGTCCCTTCCAGCTCAAACCATTCTATGATTTCTTAATCTGTTTTTGACTGTAACAGGCTTATGCACCTGGGAATGCTGGTTCTTTGTGCCAGTGATAAAACTGCTTTTAATGTGAGGTCCTTCAGTGTATATTATATCAGAATGAAAGTGCAGGTTTGAATGTTTGGCTGATGAACTTCTATCCCCACCACCCCTCTGTGTTCTTTGATATTCTTGTTGTATAAAACTGGTGGTTGGTTTGAGTTCTTTTCCCCTCTGTTCTTTATCATCTCCCCCGAAGCTACAAGTACCACAAGCATCTTTTCTGACTCCAGAAAAACCCCAGCAACTGTTTTAACTTAAACCCCTACACAGTCTAAGGGGTTACACCAGGCAGAAGTACAGCTCTGTCTTCCTTCTGTTGCTCTCTCTTGTCTACACACAAATAGAGGATTTTGTGTCTGAGAGGGAAAATGTTCTTTATTACTTGAGTCGTATTTTACCTTTTCATAGCACATCTTTATGGTCAAAGATTTTTGAAAGCAAAAGAATCTGGCTGCAGTAACCCCTGTGTAAGCTCTCCTCACACTGGATTTGATGTGGTTGTGGGTAGATCTTTGGCTTGCAATTGTTTTCTCTTTTTTTGCAGAGAAAATTGAACAAGAAAAAGGGAGAACATCTCTTTAGGATCCGGGTAGGTCCACGTGTTGCCTACCATCCCTGAAAACTAAAGGAGAATTGAAATACAGCATTTAAACCCCAAGAGATGGGAAGTGCTGCTCAGGTTGTAGCTGCTGTGTTAGCCTTTGAGCATAGCAAGGAATGGGTCTGCTTCCTTTATGGAATGGATTTACTGAAACTTCATGTGTTTCTGGGTAAAATAGTGCTGCATTTCAGCTGCTTGGGCCTTTTTTTGCTTAGAAGGGGTTTTTCCCTGGCCTGGCTGTTGGAAATGGGTCTCAGTTGTGAATGCACACCAGTGGTGGGACAGCAGCCACGTGGAATCCTTTTGGTATTCCACAGCTCCTGCTGGGAGTTCTGTTCCTGCCCAAGCTAGATAACAAGCTAATAACTAATCCAAGCAGGTAGGTAGTGCCTAGAATTGAAATGTATGGTCTGCTTATCTCTTGTGGTGCTTAATCTTAGTTTTTCCTTCTCCTAAGAATATTATCCCTTCAGGATTTAGACGTGACTTTGCATTTGATAGACTCAGGAATCATGCAAGCAAAGCTGAGAATCTGCTCCAAAAAGCAGTTAACTCTTCAAGTCCAAGGTAGCTGTGACTTTACCTGCAGTACCCAGCAGTGAGTAATGTAACTTTGGTCAAACCAGAACTTTTGGCCACCTTCTTTACAGTTTTGGTCAGCTTATGGAGAGCCAGTCTGTGGAGTTGGTCGTGTGTGTGAAGAACAGGTCTCCACATGAACCTTTGGAGCTGTGGTCCTCGTAATTGCCTTCATCACATCCCTCAGACTGACTCACTCAGCATTCCCAGGCACTGAGGAGTTGTGGGAATAGTGCTGCAGCAGCCTGCTGTGCAGGATGGGGAGTTTTGTGCAGGACCTTTTTGACTCGGGAGGCCAGAAACCACTTTTCAGACAAGCTTTTTGATGGGCACTGGCTTGTGTTCTCATGCTGCTCAAGTATTCTATCAAAGTAGGTTATCTTAAAGGAGAAAAGTCTCCCTCTTTAGGGTGTCCAAAACCCCTTGGCACTGGGGAAGCCCATGTGGCCTTGGTAGGACAATTTGTGCTCCCCATAGAGAGCATAAAACCTGGGGAGTGCAGGTGGGGCAGGTAAGTGTTACAAATGCTGGATGTTCCTCTTTGCTTCAGTGGTTAGATCAGCCCAGATTGTCACCTAATGGCCCACATATGCCCACCCCTCTGTCCTTTGTGTGCTGCATTCACTGTATAAACCTCTGGCAGGTGAGAAGTTTGGCTTGCAGACAAGGCCTGTATCAGAGGCTGATTGCAGTCCGGTGCTGCATCTGGACACCCTCAGTGCACCCTAGTTCCTATCTGTTATTTTTCTGACTGCTTTCAGGATAAAGCCTGTTACAGGTGTATTTTTTGCATGAACCATGTCAGTCCACAGTTAGGCAGGCAGGAGCGGGACCTGCTTTCCCAGTACGTCTCTTCACCATGTGTCAACCAGCTCATCAGTGTGTCCTTTTGCTTCCACTTACTGCTTGCACTGAGCTTAAAGATCTGGGTTTGAACTGGTTTTGTCCTGTTCTTTCCATTAATCCCCTTTAAAACAAACACTTACCAGAAAAGGAAGTTTGCAGAAGCGAATTGCAGAGCAGGTATTTTTAAGGTGCTTACACCCTCTGAAAGAGCCTTGTGTGTTTGGTGAGATGAGAGAAAGCAAGCAGGCTGTAGTGTGAGTCCCAAAGCCTTCAGAGGAATTAGTGAGTCCAGCAGGTGAAGAACTGCACTTGTAAAGCCCTTGAGAGGTGTTGCTCAGAGAAGCCCATTTGATGTTCCCAGTCAGGAGATACCCCTTTTTCTTCAAGTCCTGTTGTGAAGCACATAAAGTCACTGATACTGCCCATAAATGAGGTGCCGCTTTGGAGCTTCCCTTGCACAGGGGGCTGTTGGATATTTGGATTTGGTTCCTGTCTCTGAGGTCAGTACAAGGTCCCTACAGAAACAGTTTCATCTTTGTGCAGCACTGCTGTTTTATTTCAGGGGAAATGGAGGAGTGGAAGAAGAAGGGAATGGTTTTAAACTGGGAGAGGGTAGATTTAGCTTAGATCTTAGGTACCCTGTGAGGGTGCTGAGGTGCTGGCACAGGGTGCCCAGAGAAGCTGTGGCTGCCCCATCCCTGGCAGTGCTCAAGGCCAGGTTGGACACAGGGGCTTGGAGCAAGCTGCTCCAGTGGAAGGTGTCCCTGTCCATGGTAGGGGGTTGGAACTGGATGAGCTTTAGGGTCACTTCCAACCCAAACCAGTCTGGGATTCTATGAAAACAATGGTTAAACCGGTGGTTACCTGTTTAGGTGGGTGTCAGGATAACGTGAAACACGTGTCTGTGCACCAGTGTAAGATGTAGTTAAAGGCCGGGCCTCTTGTGTGGTGGAGCTGTTGTGGTTTGACTCAAGGGTAACTGACCTGGCCTTTTCTTTCTTCTTATTCTTTAGTGATGATGGCCAAGGAGAAACCACCAATAACTGTGGTTGGAGATGTTGGAGGAAGAATTGCCATCATTGTGGTATGAGTGTGATGGAGAGGAGGGTGGGAGGGGGGTGGCTTCCTCCCAGCATCTTCTGTTGACCTGCTTTATCCTGGAGAACGGGAGGAACTACTCAGGGAGGGTTGGGAATGTGATTGTTGCCACTGTTTTCTCCAGTTTTCCTGGTGGCTTTGGTTATGTCAGCTTTCTGTTGAAAACCCTTTGTACTTGAGTGCTTTAAGCCCTGAAGTGTCCTTGCTCCTTTGAAGCTACAAAGGTCACATTTCTACAAATACTCCACAAATCCAGGACACACAGAGAAATCTGGAATGTTTAAACACCCCCCCCCCACCATCTAGAAAGTCTTGCTGAGCTTCTCATCCTTGCTGTGCCATGCTGCAGTGTAAGTCATCAACACGCAGCTACTGTCACCATGATAAAACCCACCTTGCTGAAGAGAAGCTCTGTTGGGGTGTGTGCAGGGACTCCTTTGTTTCCAAGACATGATGTTTGTTCTGCATACCAGCAAAAGGGTCTGTCCATGAGGGAAACGGCATTCACAGGTGGCTGTCCTCACATCCAACAGCAGCTGAAATAGCTAGGGTTTCTGTTTTACATGTGGCCAAAGCTGCAGTGCCTTGAAGATCCACTCTCGGCCTGCAGGCACAGTCAGCTTTGGGTTTGATGGTATTTCTGCATCTTCTCAGGATGATATCATTGATGATGTGGAAAGCTTTGTTGCTGCTGCAGAGATCCTGAAAGAACGTGGAGCCTACAAGATCTTTGTGATGGCGACTCATGGGCTCCTGTCAGCAGATGCCCCCCGTCTCATCGAGGAATCCTCCATCGATGAGGTGGGTCTGCTCTCTGACTGAGGCTCTGAGGGCTGGGTTGACGTAGGGCAGCCCATCTCTGGAATGACTGATTTCCAGTCATTCCAGTTGTCAGTTTTCATCATCATGCTGCTTAAGCTGAGCATCAGCTTTCAGCTCCTGAGCTCTTCATGGGCAGGAGGGAGAAGAATCATGTATGGTAAATCCTTATTGAGATCAGTTCTGTGTACATGAGGAGGATACTTCAAACCTCACACTTGATAACAAATGTGTCAGCTGCTGCAGTTGACATGGACCCCTCAGCCTGTATGGAGGTGGCTGTTGTGGAGTTGGTGATGCTGGTTCCCTCAGCAGTAACTGTCACCTGGGGGAGACCATTTCTTTTACTCTTTATTGGGACACACAAGGAGCTCTCCCCTGACCTGCACAGCAGCAGCAGTACACCACCACTCAGGGAGCTCAGTGGGGGCGAGCGTTATCAGCAGCACAACTGATGCTCTTTTCTTTCTGATACTCCACAGGTGGTAGTAACCAACACAGTTCCTCACGAGGTCCAGAAGCTGCAGTGCCCCAAGATAAAGACTGTGGATATCAGTTTGATTCTCTCTGAAGCCATCCGACGAATCCACAATGGAGAGTCCATGGCTTACCTCTTCCGCAACATCACTGTTGACGACTAGACCTGGTGCTCCCCCTGGCCTGGCTTCCACAAGAGAAGGAAACGTGTGTGAGAAGGCATCAGTTATGGGCAGAAGACAACTTTATTCTTGTAGGAGCATGAAGGTTTTCAGTCAGGGGCTGGAGCCGTTACATTCTGTGAGCTTTGGGTCATTCTTGTTCTGCAGGGGCAAAGCACATGGGGGTCTTGGTCCTTGCTTGAACACTGCACTGCAACTGCAGGCACTGTTCCTGGAGCTGCATGGGGCTGCTGAGTTGTGGCAGAGTCTCGTGGGGACAGGGAGTGCAGCTCTGCTCTCCAAAACACTTAACACTGACCCTGCTACCAAAGCAGAGGGTGTTCAAATTTGGTGCCTCCTGTGCAGCTCGTCCCCTCTGAACAGCTGCTATGCCTGGCCTGTGGGGCTGTTGCTGTAAGCAGGCTCACGTGGCAGCTTGCAGCCCCTTCCACAGGGAAGCAGGACTCACAGCTTGTTCCTTTCTTGTGTGACGCTAATCCTTGGCTGGAGGGGACACTTGAGAAGGCAGCACAAGGGGCTTGTGAAGGGCCTTGTCTCCAGGATGACGGAAGAATAAATTCCCTAACTGTGATCTTCCCCTTGCTGAGGCAGACAAACACTCCAGTAAAACATGTACCACTCTCCAGCCTGCTGAGGAGCAAATCCCTTGCTTCCAGAGTGCACTGCTGTCACTAACAGACCCTTCTTCCCTTTTGCTTCTCCTTCAACTTCTGCCCACATCCTTTTCTTCCCCTCCAGCATCTAAATGTGTTCCAGGGTGCTGAGGGCCAGGCAGTGCCTGGGCAGGGCCAGCCTCAGCAGCAATAAACAAGTGTGCCCTGCACCAGTGGTCAGGCTCAGAGCTGGGGAGGGGACATGGGGGCTTGGAGCAGGTGGGTCATGTCCAGCATCTCCAGCAGGGCTGGGTGAGGGCTTAAGGCTGGGGCTGGGTTTCCTGTGTTTTCCAGGTACTAGGAACAAGTTCTGCCTCTGCTCTGAGAGCACAGTGTGGTTCTTCAGCCTGCTCCAGGCACACAGTCCGGTGCTGGGAGAGTTATGGAATGGACCTGTTGGAGTGTGTGGAATCCTTGCAGATGTCTGCATGTAACCCCTTGTTCTGAGCTAGCATTGGACCATGCTTTTCCTCCTGGAAGATGCGAGCAGCACTGCTCTTCTCTCCCCATTGCTTGTCACACCTGCCAGAAGCAAGGCCCAGGCTTGTTGCCTGCTTTTGCCCAGTTTGGGCTTGCTTTGGGTAGAGAGCATGGCACCCACAGCCCCAAGTGAGCAAAGGGTTGAGCCGTGCCCTGGGGGTTGTAGTCAGCACCAGAGCCCAAGCCATCCTCAGGCTTCCCTTCACTAGACACCTGAAGCAGTTAGCTGATGTGAAGCCAGCAGCTGTCTGCAAATCCCTGCCTGCTTTAGGAGAGCTGGTTCCCCAAGGTCAGGGGGAGATGGGGGCTTGGGGCTGGATGGAGCCAGGGCCTCTTGTCTGCCCTGGTCCCTCAGCATGGAAGCTGAGGTCCTGAAGGTCCTTCCCGCCGTGCTGGTTTAGGGCTGAGCTGCGCCTGGCGGGGTCTGCGGAGCTCCTGACCCTGCAGCTCCTCCGGGCTCCCTCATGGGGAGCTGCGGGCCCGGGCGGCCCCATCCCGGGCAAGGCAGAGCGCACGGGAGCGGGGCCGTGCCCGGAGCTGCGAGGCCGCGGGAGGCTCCGCAGCCCCGCCCCCTGCCGGTGGGCTCGGCCAATCGGCGTCGAGGAGCGGTGGGCGGTGGCCAATAAGGGGCTGGCGGGGCAGAGGGGATACATCCCGGGGAGCAGAGGGCCGGGCTCCGGCTCCCGTTCCCATTCTCCCGTTCTCCCGTTCTCCTCTCGCCCCAGGTACCCTCCTGTCGCCGGCTGCAGCAGCGCTGGACCCCTGGGGTCGTGCTTGTGACCTCCCTGGGGCTGTGCAGCCGCCTGCGGCCCTGCGGCAGAGGGATGTGCCCACCCCGGGCTGGCAGCAGCCGGCAAAGGGACAGGGCCGGGGCCGCTGCCAAGCACGGACCCGCCACAGGGCACCGGCTCCGGGGCTGACTCCGTGGGTGCTGACGTGGGGCCGCTGGAGAAGGAGGCCGCCAACGAGAGCAGCATCTCCAAGGCAGCAGCTCTCCCAGCTCCCTTCCCCAGGGCCACGCTGCCTTTAGACCAAGGTTTGGTTTAAGCCCAAGGACCCGGCGGTCCGTGGGGCTTCACTGCCGCTGGGGAAGGGGTGGAAGAGCTGGGGCTGAAGCACTGCTCTGGGTCCTCCCCGTGCTGACAGGGGCTGTCACACTGTGAGCTCTGGGTCCAAGGGAGCCAGTACCCTCAGCTCTGCCGGCTGGAGGCTCCACTCCCCTGGAGCTCCGGCCCCATCACCTTCTCCATCCCTCCCTTCCCCACTCCTGACCTGCGGCTGGGAACTGTGTCTGTTCCTAGGGCAGCAGAGAGGCTCCATCAGCACCTCATGGGCCTCATCTCCCACCCTAAGGGGACCTTGGCTCGTCCAAGGGCTAAACCCAGTGGTGGTGGTGACCGGAGAGGGACCTCATCCTGCACAGCACTGAGTGGTGCGGGGACACGCTGTTCCTGGAGTCTCTGGGGTAGGGACCAAGGTCTGGTCCACAGGGACTCTCCCTGGGGCTCACCCCTGCCAGCCTCCTCTCTACCAGCATCTTCCCAAGGAGATCCCTCGGGTGAAGGAGGCACAGTCCTGCATGAAAGAGGAAACCTGGATGAGCTGGGAGGCGCTTGGCTTGGGAGCTGCTGCCGGTATCCCTGCGAGGGAGCCTGCCCTTTGCCCCCTGCGTCACCCAGCACAGGCAGACAAGGAAGAGTGGAGGAAAACCAAGAGGCTGAGGGGAAGGCCAGGCTGGCCCTGCTGACACCCCAGAACCCCGGTGGCCCAGTAGCATTAAACAGTGATGCTCAGCCCGTGTGGGGGCACCCTGGCTTGGGACAGGGAGGGGTCAGCAGCGCCCCTCGGCCCACAGCCACGTGTCACTGGGGCAGCTGAAAACAGCCCCTGGTGCCCCCCACAGACTGTGCTGCCCCGGGCACCCCCTGTCCTGCATGAACCCCATGTGGGAGCCCACGGCCCCGCTGTGGCCCTGGGGGCACCGGGCGGTGCAGTGGCCCCTGGCTCCTGCCAAAGGCCGATCCCAGCCCAAGGCAATGATGCTGCAAGGGGTGAGCAGCACCCGGCTGCTTTCCTGCTCCCCTCATGGGGCCTCTTCATCACCCTCCTGCCCCTTGCAGCGCTGCCGCCATGGCTGGGAAGGCGGCACCGACCCGGCTGCTTTCCCGTCTGGAGCCCCAGCCTCGGGGGATCGGTCCCCTCCTTCCCCTAAAGCGAGCTGGAACCTGCTTTGGGAGTGCCCCAGTGCCACCTGCGATAACTGGGGACCAGCCAAGGCCCCTCCTCACCCATGGGTGGGCTCAGGTGTTGATGGGCCTAACCCACCCCCAGCACTGATTAACCTGCAGGACAGGGCCCAGCGAACACAAGCACCAGCCACACGCCCCCCCCGTGTCCCTCCGTGGTGAGCAGCCCCAGCTGGGAGCTCTCCCCCTTTCCCCCCTGTTGTGCTGTGCCAGGTCTGTCCCACCCCGGGGCTCTCCTGGTGTCCTGGGGCTGCTCTGCCGCTGCCCTTGAGCCCCCCCCCCCGCCCTTGCTGCCGCCTCTGGAGCTGCTGCATTCCCATTTGGGAGGATTCTGACCCCAGTGGCTGTGGTGTGAGCGGGGGGCAGCGGGGGTGGGGGTTTATTCCATGGGATGGAGTTGGGCTCTGGAGGCACCAAACCAGGGGCTGGGTGTGCTGGTGGTGTCATTTGATGACACTGATGTCATTGGAGCACTGTGTGCAGTGCTGGTGTCCTCAACATGAGAAGGACATGGAGCTCTTGGAGCAAGTCCAGAGGAGGCCACAAGGATGATCAGGGGCTGAAGCACCTCCTGTATGGAGACAGGCTGAGAACACTGGGGCTGCTCAGCCTGGAGAAGAGAAGCTGTGTGGAGACCTCAGAGCAGCTTCCAGTGTCTGAAGGGGGCTACAAGGATGCTGGAGAGGGACTCTTCATCAGGGACTGTAGTGACAGGAGAAGGGGTGATGGGTTCAAACTGCAGGGGATTGGAACTGGATGAGCTTTAAGGTCCTTCCAACACAAACCAGGCTGGGATTTGAAGGCTGGAAGCACACAGAGTGCCTTGAGAGGTCAGGGTCCAGGGCTGAGCCGCTCCAGGGCTCTTCCCATCCCATGGTGGGCAATGGGGGCTGTTGAGCCGGGTGCAGTGGGGGACAACCTGAAGGCATCACCTGGCCCTTGAGCACAGCAGCACTGGGTATCCCCCAGCGCCGAGGCACGGGTGGGTGTTGGGCTTTAGGGGCTGCTGCAAGGCACAGGATGGGGTCCCCACCTTAACACCCCCATGACTGCAGGCTCTCCCCTTCCCTCTGCTCCCCCTGCCTGAGGGTGCAGCCTCCTGGGGGCTGTGGCAGCTCCTGTGGGCCCCCCCCCATTCCCAGCACCCTGCTGGGACGTGCTCCCAGCACAGAGACCAGGCAGGACAGCTGCTGGTACAAACGGGATGTCTTCTTTTTGCCTTTTTTTTTATTATTTTTCAGTTAATAGAAAACTTTCACCCTGGCCTTGCCTTGGTCTTTTTTCTTTCTTTTTTTTTTTTTTTTTGTGTCTTTTCTCTGTTTTTTTTAAGCAAGATTGATTTGAAAACTAAAAACCTCCCCTGCTGCCCCCTCCCTGGGCAAGGGCCATGAGCAGCACCCGCAGGGACCTCACCTTGATACCCCCCCCCAGGCCCTGAGGGGGGTCAGGGGGGTCTGTGCCAGAAGCCAGGCTGGATTTCGGAAGCCAGAGGAGGGGTGCATTTGCTGTGGGTGCTGCAAGAGGCACCCAGGGAGTCCAGAGCTGGGGGGGGGGAAGGGGAATGGCTCCGTGCCCCCATGGCCACCTCCATCCCTCAATTCTGTGTTGTTCCCCCCTGCTTTTCCCTCTCCTGCCCTGGTGCAGGGATGCTGGGGGAAGCCAGAGGGACCCCCCCACACACACCCCCAGCAGCTGCCTCCTTCTCTCTGGGTTTATATACATTAGATATATTTATATATTATAGCTATAGATTTAAAAAAGAAAGGGGGGGGTGGACAGGCCCAGCCGGCGGCTCCCGCAGGGGCTCTCGTGCCCCCCCCCAATAATAATAAATCCTAGAAAATGCTTCCAGTGCGCTGCTCAGGGAGCCCCCGCTCCCAACGCCCTGGCCCGGACCCCCCCTTCCTCCATCCCCCCCTCCCATCGCCCCCCCCCTCCACCATCCCAGTCTTATCTCTGGCCGTCCATGGTGGCCACGGCTTTCTGGGGGGGGGCAGCGGGTGGGGGCGCGGGGGGCCAGGCAGGCTGCCCGTGGTGGAGGTGGTGGTGCAGGCCATGGGCGGTGGGTGAGGAGGGGGGCAGCCAGGCCGGCTGGTGGCTGGGGGGAGAGGAGGCCCAGAAGGGGCTGAAGCTGCCCGGGGGGGAGCAGGCCATGGAGGTGATGGGGCTGTTGCTGCTCTGCAGGCTCTCGGAGGTCCGCAGCTTGGAGAACATGGCCAGAGCGTCCGGGAAGTTGGGTGGCGTGGCTGGGGTGTTGCTGGGGGTGCACATCTGCAGGGCAGAGGAAAGGGGGGGGGTCAGATCCATCTGGTTTGGGGTCCCAACCCCATCCCACACCCAGCCCCAGGGGATGCTCAGAGCCTGGCTCTGGCTTAGCTTGGGGTACCCAAGGGTCTGCTGGCTCCCTGGGGAGGGCCAGCAGTCCAGGCTGGGAAGGACATTCTGGAGCATCCCGGATGCTCAGAGCCCTGCAGTGAGGCAGGTTTGGGGAGGAAGGAACTGCTCTGGTGCCAGCTGCCCGCCCCCCCCTGAGAGGAGCAGTGGGGATGGGGCTGATGCAATGGGGTTTAGGAGGCCCTCAACTCCCCTTCATACCCTGCTGCAGCACAGAGAGTGAAGGGCAGGCATGCCCCTGCCTCAGATGGGGACCCAGTTCAGCAAAGCACTCTTGAATATGACGGTGTTATATATATATGTATGTATAGAAATGTGTATGTATATGTATATATACATGCTCCTCCTCATCCTATCCATGGGATGAGGGGTCCCTGGGATCAAAGGATCAGCCAGGAGTCCTGCAGGTGTCCCCCACAACCCACCAAGTTATGAACTGCCATGTAGCCATTGCCTTCCTCCTCCAGTGCTTTAAGGTGGGGTTGGACAGGGCTTGGAGCAAGCTGCTCCAGTGGAAGGGGTCCCTGCCCATGGCAGGGGTTGGAGCTGGAGGAGCTTTAAGGTCCCTTCACCCCAGTCTATGGCTCCATAAAGGAGCTGCCGGCTGTTGGAGGACCAGTCCCTGCCCCACAGCTGGATCCTGCAGGGGTTCCGTGGGGTGCCGGGGGTGCCATCCCCCCCTCCACCACAGCACTGCCTCGTCCTCTGCTGCTGGGAAAGGAGATGGGAACTGCACCCATGGAGCCCCTCATCTGCCCTGAGCTGTGGGGGGGGGTGAAACAGCCAAACCCCCCCCAGCTGCGGGGGTGTCTGGTGGGAAGGTGCTTTGTGGGGATGAGGGGAGCTGTCCCCTGTGCCAGGCTGGGAGGCAATGGGGCACCGCTGTGCTCCGTGGGTCCTGCTCGGCCCCGGGATGGGGTTTGGCAGAGCTGGTTTACAGCCCGCTTCCGGCAGCGCCCGCCGGGAACCGCGGTGTGAGAACACAGGCGAGGCCTGGAGCCGGCCCCGCTCCCACCGGGAACGACGGCTTTGCATGGGATGGGTCCCTGCAGGCCCCGCGGCGCAGCCGGAGCGTGCAGGGGTGCAGGGATGGGAACAGAAGGGGTTCAGGAGGGAGCCGGGGGCTGAAATGGCTTTGTCCAAGGGACGGAGCCGGCGGTGCCGGCTGATGGAGCGAGGAAGGAGGGGGGGGTGGAAATCGGCTTAGGCCGGATCCGCTCCTGCCCCCGCGCACGGCACCGCCGAGTTCCTGCAACAGGAAAAAGCCATCGGAAAACCCAAACCAAACCCAACGCAAACCGCCCCGAGGGGCCGAGCTCCCTGCCCCCCGCCAGGGGCTGTGCCCTCGGCCAAGGTCAAGCGGTGCTCGGGGACAAGGGGGGGCAGCAGCGGGGCCGCCCCCCCCGGTTCCCAGGGCTCTGGGGGCCCCGGCTCGGTGGCGATGCTCGCAGGACAGGCTGCTTCCTGGCAGACATCTTAGCTCGTGTTTACATTCGCCGTGCGCCGGGCCCCAGCAATATGGCTGGCAGGGGAGCCCGGAGCCCCGCACACCCCGGGGGGGGGGTCCTGAGCTGCGGGGTGAGGGGTGGGAAGGGGGTTTTAGGGGGGGTTGGGGCTGTTAGAGTGGGGTTAAAAGGGGGGGTGTTTGGGTCGGGAGGGGATGGGGTGCGGGCCCCACTCACCATCTGCGGGGGGTGGTGGCTGCTGGGGATGTTGGTCTCCTGGAAGAAGGCGCTCAGGGCTGTCTGTGGGGACAACGCTGTCAGCTCCAGCACCGGACACCGGGGGGGACACAGCACCGTGCCCCCACCGCGGTAACACCCCCCCCCGCCCCCCCAACCCGGCGGTACCACCGCAGGGTGCACCCATAGGTGCTTCCCCCCTGCCTCCCAACGCGGCCTAACGCGGGGAGGGGGGCTGGTGCTGCCCTTCACCAGCCCACTCAGGATCGTGCCATTCCCCCCCGCTCCACGTCGGGGGCCCTGTGGACGGGGTACAGCCCGCTCTGTGTTTACAGCCTACCCCCCCACCGGCCCCCGGCCCGGGCCGCGCTCGGGTTACGGACAGGGTATAAATAGCCCCGGGGGAGCTCGGAGCCGGTTCCCCCCCCGCCGCTGGGGGGGGGGAGGGGGGCGCAGCGGCCCGGCCACGCGTGTCGGTGGGCCGCGGATGGGCCTGCACGCCCCGCCCCGCGCCTCTGCGGGAGCCCCGGTTCGGGGTGTCCCGGTTGAAGGGGGAGAGAGGGGGGGTTCGGTCCCGGTTGAGTGCGGGGGGGGGGGTCCCGTACCTCGAACTGCCAGTGGGCCGCCTGCAGCAGCTGCTTGGCCTGGTCGGCGGCGCACCCGGCCGCCAGCACGAACTGGTTGATCATCACCTGGTGCCGCAGCTCCTCCATGTTCACGGACATGGCCGGGCGGCCCCGCACGGCCTCGGGCCGCGGGGCGGGGGGGGGCACACAGAGAGCACCGGGATCGACCGGGGGGGGGCGGGCGCGCACCGGGAAGGCCCCGCCCCCGCGCGCTGATTGGCTGCCGCCGCGCCGCCCGCCCCGACGGGCGTTCGGTTCGAATCTTCCAGCTGCCCCGGCGCCGCGCCCCGCCCCGCCGCCTTCCCATTGGCGGACGCTTGTGTTTTGGCTGCAGGCGGCGCTGCTATTGGCGGGTGAGCCGTGGGGAGGGCGGGGTGACCGCTGATTGGGTGCGTGGTGGCCTGCTTTCCGGAGGTGCTGTGACGTCACGTTCATTGAGGAGGTTCATTGATGGCGAGGGGTGCGCTCCGCAGCCTGCGGGACCCGGGGCACGGCCCGCTCCGAGCGGAGGGACCCGCACAGGCTGGAGCCAACGGGATGAGGGTCAGGAGGCAAAGTGCGGGTCCTGCCCGTGGGCCACAGCAACCCCTGCAACGCTCCAGGCTTGGGAAGAGCGGCTGGAAACTGCCCATGGACCAGGAGCTGGGGGTGCTGATTGATGGAGCTGAACGGGAGCAGCTTGTGCCAGGCAGCCAGGGAGACCCCAGCATCCTGGCCTGGATCAGCACCAGTGCGGAAGCAGGGCCAGGGCAGGGATTGTGCCCCTGGTGAGGCCGCACCTGGAATCCTGTGTTCAGCTCTGAGCCCCTGACTCCAAGAGAGACATTGAGGGGCTGGAGGGGGGCCAGAGAAGGGAATGGAGCTGGTGCAGGGCCTGGAGCACAGGGGTGATGGGGAAGGGCTGAGGGACCTGGGGGGTTCAGTGTGGAGAAGGCTCAGGGGGGACCTGATGGCTGCCTCCAACTGCCTGACAGGAGGATGGAGCCAGGAGGGGCTGGGCTCTGCTCCCAAGGAACAAGGGATGGGACAAGAGGAACCGGCCTCAAGCTGCACCAGGGCAGGGTTAGATGGAGCTGAGGAACAATTCCTGCCCCAGAGGGTGCTCAGGCATTGGAACAGGCTGCCCAGGGCAGGGCTGCAGGCACCGTCCCTGCAAGTGTTCACCCTCAGTGCCATGGGTTAGGGGTGGCCTTGGCAGGGCTGGGGAATGAGTGGATTGGATGAACTTAAAGGGCTTTTCCAACCTGGTTGATTCTGAGATTCTGGGGTGTCCCCTATTAACTCTCCATCACCCCTGGGGCAGGGACCCCAGCCTGAGACCAGGAGTGTGGTCAGGCCCCCAGGTTTGGGGTTCTGGGGGTTGCTTTGTAATACTGCGTTTAAAACCCTGGTGACCCCAAGGCTCAGCTGCAGCCTGCAAGGGTGAGAACCCCCGAGGGTGTCCCCCCCACTGCTGGGTTTGGGGAGCGGAGGCACTGGTGCGACACACGCCTGGGAAACAGGAGAAGTGCCTTCTAAACCCAAATGAATAAAGCGGGGCTTTGCCCACTGATGGTGTGAAAACACTGAGCTGGAAAGCGCCGATAGGGGTTTGGATGTGATGGGGCTGACTGGTGGGTGAGGAGAGGGAAGGAAGAGGTGGAGGGAGGGAGGCTCAAGGCAGCTCCTTGCCCCCAGCAGCCAGGGTATGAGGGCCCCAGTGGGACACCTGTGGGGTGCCTATGGCTGTGGGGCAGGCAGGCAGCGGGCAAACTGTGCCAGGTGGAGGTGTGGAAAGAGCAGTTCCAGAAGCTGGGATCCCAAACCCGCCTGCCTCCTGCGTGCAGGCCTGGAGAGCACCCAGGACCTCCTGCTTGCCAAAAACACCCACATCAGCATCAAGCTGAGTTAGCAAAGCTGTGAGCGACCGGCCCCGGGTGCAGGCTGCCTGTAAATCCCATGGGAATGCTGCTTGTGAGCCCTCAGTGATCTCATGCAGGCAACAGGGACCTGAGGCTGCGGTAAAACACAGCGTTAGTGGAACCTGGGAGACCAGGCAGGACCTTCAGAGCCTGGCCTGGGTGCAGGCCATGAGGCTGCTGCACACAGTTTGGAATTCCCACCTGGCAAACCAGGTGGTGGAAAAGCCCCTTTTGGGGCAGGATTTGCAGGGAGGAAGATGCTGTGAGCACAGGGTGCCCAGAGGAGCTGTGGCTGCCCCATCCCTGGCAGTGTTCAAGGCCAGGTTGGACACAGGGGCTTGGAGCAAGCTGCTCCAGTGGAAGGGGTCCCTGCCTGCGGCAGGGGTTGGAGCTGGAGGAGCTTTAAGGTCCCTTCAACCCAACCCAGTCTGGGATTCTGGGATTTGCCTTTGGCCCTTACTGGTCTGATCCTGCCTGAGATCCTCTTCCACCCTCCCTGTGCTGCCACCCCACTGGGACCCCATGCAGGGTCTGGGCTCCTGCTTCCAGCCAGGAGCTGCTCCGGGAACCAGCCTGGGGGCTGATGCCACGTTAGGGCTCAGCACCCACTAACGAAGGGGCCACCCCCTCTGAAGCCATTGCCACCCTGCAGGGCTGCATGGGGCTGGGGTCAGAGCCCTGGGCTGGGTTTGTCAGCACATCCCAGTGACTGTGGAGGAACTGCAGCACCGGGTGTATGGGCAAACATTTGCTGCTCAGTCTCCATTGGTCAGACTGCTGTGCCCTCCCGTGCCTCAGTTTCCCTCTTAGCATGAGGAGGCAGGAGCAGGATCCTCTTTCCCTGCCAAACACACACCAAATCCCACAGCTTGAGCGCTGCAGCCTTGTATCTTGCCCAGCTGCGGGTGCGTTTTGGGGTTAAACATTGCTTTTTTCCCCGTGGGTTGGATTCCCCCTCCCTGCTGGGCTTTGTCCTGGCTCTATGCATGCAGGATGTGGCCAGGCCTGGGAGGACCCTGCCCTCGAGGCCGGATCAGCGCCCGTTCCTGCCTGCGCTCCCGTGCTCCACCGCGGCTCTGCCCTACAAACCCTCTGCTGCAGCACAGACACAAAACCCAGCCCGAGAGCTGTGCGTGCACACAGCAGCGCCGTGCGGGGCCCGGATCTGCACCGGGATAACCGGGAATGAGGATGTGCGCTGAGCCCTGCAGCGTGCTCTCTGCTGCTCCGGCTCCCAGGCTCGCGTTTCCCACTGGCAGCTCAGCAGCGCTGGGTGTGCTTCCGATGATCCATGTGCACAACGGGCTCCCCAGAATGTGTTGGGGTGAGCAGGGATCAGCCCCCCCCCAAGGGCTGAACAAGGCTCCTGGTTGATGCGGCCCTCGATTCCTTTTTGGCCAGTGCTGGCACCCAGCAGGGCTGTGACATCCAGCAGTGTGGACCCTGGCACTGCGGGTGACACTGGGGCTGTGGGGCCTGGTGTGATGGCCACAGGCTGAGAACTGGGGTACAAAGTGCTCCCGGGTGACGGTGGCTGCTCCTTGGTTTGGCTTTTCTCAGCCAAAAGATGAGGGAGGGTGAGGGATGCGTGGGGTCCCTCTGTGAGGGGGGAGCCCCGGGGGCGGCTCCAGGACACGGGGCAGCGGATGCCTCCCCGCACGTCTCCTGGTTGATATTTATAGCACTAGAGTTATCAAGTCGAATCGAAATCATGTGATGCTCCACTAACTTCCACTGAGGACACCACGGTTTAAGCAGGCACCCAGAGGGTCCCTCCTTCACGTTCATCTCCAAGGGGAGGATGTGAAGGTGCTCCTCAGCATAAAGCTGGGGGACCTGGGGGAAGCTGGGGTGCACTGGAATGGGCAGGCAGAGGCTGCTCCCGGCAAACGCAGCAGAGCTGGGAAGGGGCGGGATGGAGGAGATGGAGGTGGGCACTGACAGGGGGGTTAATTCCACCCCCTTCTGAGTGCTGTGCAGCCCCGCAGGGGTCCCCGGCTGGCCCTGGGGGTCCCCATGGTGGGCTTGCAGCTCAGTGTCACGGGTGAGGCGGTGCCACTGGGGGGGCAGGTGAAGGGTACAGGGGGGTGACACCGGCGGTGGCAACGGGGGCACGCGTGCGCTACGGGGAGGGAGCAGGTATCGGCTGAGGGGGGGACAAGGGGCTGGGGTGATCCCGGGGCAGCGCCTGGTCCCCCAGCCCCGCGGCATCCCCGGGGCGGGGCGGGGCGGGGAGAGGCGGGGGAGCCCGGTCCTGCCCGGCCCCGCATTGGCGCAGCCCCGGCGCTAGCGCGGAGGCGGGACCGGGCGCGGCGCAGAGCCGAGGATGCTGCGGGCGGGGGCCGCCGTCGCCAGCCTCGGTGCCGGTCCCGGTGCCGGTCCCGGTGCCGGTCCCGGGCGGGAGGGAGCCCCGGCGCATCCCGCCCGCTGAGCCCGGCCCGGCCCGGCCATGGGGGCTCTGACCAGCCGGCAAGACGCAGGCGTGGAGGAAGTGGATGTCCCCGCTAATTCCGTCTACAGATACCCCCCGAGATCCGGTGAGACCCGGGGGGGGGGGTCCGCGTCCCGGTGCCGCCGCTGCGCTGAGGAAGATAAGGGGCAGGGAGCGGGGCGGGGGGAGCCGGGCACGACCTTGCTCCGGTGGGGGATGTCCCTGCAGCCCCCGGAGCAAACCCCGACCGCAGGCAGCCGAGGGGCACCCTGAACCTACCCGTGTGGTGCCGTAGGGATGGGGTCACCCCTCGGGTCTCCTCCCTGGGTGCCCCTTTGCCAGCCCAACCCGACCCCTAAACTTGGCTGAGTTGATGCTAAATGTCATTAATGAATTATTATTAGTGATAATGGTAATTTTGGCCGTTGTCTGCAGCGCGGGGCTGGGGCTGGTTTTGTAACCGGTTGCTCCGGCGCTGGCTGCTTGGGGAAAACCTGGGTTTAAATTCCCGGGAGGCTGGGTGGGAGGGATTGGAGGGGACCCCTCCTTCCCAGGGCCCTGCCCCAGAGCAGCACCCCAGCCTCTGCCCTGGGGCGCCTTCCCCAAGCTCCTCTCCTGCCCGCGATGTCGCTCCCGCTCCCGGCCCTGCCTCAAACCTTGTGTGTGACCTTGGAAAATCCGTCCCTCCCCTCCAGGCCTCGGTGTTCCCTGCAAAGGGCCGGGAAGAGCCGGTGTCGGGTGGGGGGGGTTGTGGTGGGGAGAGGAGATGGAGCCGGGTCCTCGGGTGGGCAGCGCTTCCCACCTCCAAAACCCCCCCTTTCGCAGGATGCTGACCTGGAGCACCCGCGTGTGCGCAGGGATTGCCACAGGATCCTTGCGGCACTGGCTATTATTAACAGAGAACTATTTTGGTAGCTAATAGGATAAAGTAAGCCCTTGGCTCGTTAGTGCTGTGATAAATGACTTGCTAATTACAAATAAAGACCTCCTCAGGAAGCATTGCAGCCAGCACAACCCCTGTTCTTGTCCCGAAAGCCTGTGCTTGGCTTGATTTATTACTGTTATTTGAATTTGAAATGGGCTGGCACATCCATGGCGGTGCAGGTTAACCAGGACACTGCGGGGTGGAGATGGCTGAGCCTCAGCAGTGGGGCTCCCCCTGCTCCCCCTTTTCCATGCATTCAAGGCCTTTGTCACCTTGATTCTGGCTGAAGCTGGACCACCCCATCCTGGGTCTGCGCTTTGCAGGGGCTGTGGCTCTGTGCATTAAGGGTTTTGTCTTGAGCCCCCTTCTTATTTAGGGGCTCTTGAACTGTCTGGGTGCGGAGGGGTCAGTGCTGTGCAGCTCTAGGGGAGCAATTGCACCCAGCTGAGCACTTCCAAACTGATCTCAGCTGCAGAGGACACGGGGCTGATGCTTGGCTCTGGCTGTCAGGGAGAAGCCCGGGCTCTTGGGGTGCTCAGTGGGGCTGGTCCCACCGATGGGATGGGATGAGAGCAGTGCTGAGGGGATGGTCCTGGGGTCCTCAGGGAGAGGGGCCCGGGTGCCCTGGGATGCGCCAGGGCAGGATAGTGACCGCGGGAGATTATAGCTCTTAATCCAAGCAGGGATTTGCCTTTGGCGCTGCTGGCAGCCGAGGGGATGTGCTGGGAGTGGAGCCGGTTCCTCCCTGCAGCAGCGCTCCTCTTGCCTCCAATGCCGCATGGGAACAGCCACTGGCTTTGGGAGCGTGGCCCGGGGGGGTCCGTGCGACCCCAGGGTATTCCCTTCTCCCCCTGCAGATGTGGTTTGGCTGTTGGGCTGCAGGCTCGGTCGGTGCAGCCCATGGGAATAGGGCAGCCATGTCTTGTCCCAGGCGAGCATCTCCCCTGCATCATCCTAGGGCCCCATCCAGGCTGGGGGCAAATGGGATTAGTTAAACCAGCAGTTTGAAGCAATGGTTGGGATTTACTTTGGTGATTCTAATCTTGTGCTGGTAAAGGCAAGAGGAGGAGCAGAAGGGGGCTGTTTGTGGAGCCTGGCTTCCTGCCCCTGTCCCTGTCTGTGGTTGGCACTGGGAGGAGAGAACAGGAGCGGAGCAAGGGGCTTGGCCATGCAGTGACACCCCGGTCCCGGGGTCCCCATGCCAGGGTGGTGGCACTGCCATGGCACAGGGAGCAGCTCCGGGGCTGTGATGGGTGAGGGCTGATGCGGCAGAGCCTGGCTGGGGTTTGGCTTTGCCTCCAGCTGGCTCTGGCTGCCTGTGTTAGAGTGCAGTTAAATAAGCCTCAATGTGCCAGCTCACCCATGGGGTGCTCCGGGGCAGGAGCACCCATTGGTGGCTCAGGGGGTGATGCAGGACGCGTGTCACTGAGTGCCAGAGCCACGGACACACCCAGCGCACACCAGGTTCTGTGCCCATGGGGTCCTTGTCTCCCTTGGGGTATCCAGGCAAGGCGCACCCCTGGAACTCATGGGGACAAGGGGCTGACAGTGGCATTGGCAGTGGCTGGTGTCAGGTGTGTCCTGTTGCAGGACAGACGTGGATTGCCAGGAGCCTCAGGCCAGCTTGGTTTATTGCTTCTTCCCAGCAGCCACCCTGGTCAGCCCTTCCCGCATGCTCTTTGGGCCTCAGGAGTTTAAGATCTCATTAAAGCCTGGCTTTCCTTTGGCGATGTGACCATCCTGGATGGGCTTTTCCTTCCCCTGGGGACAGGTCTTGCTTAAGGCTTTATAACTAGCCAGTAATAAGGTGGCTGTGGCTGGGAAGGTGCCTCTCTCCTCTGCCACCCGCTGTGCCCATGGGGCCACCGGCACCCCAGGGCACAGCTTGAGGCTCCTGTTTAGTGGTGAAGCTTCTGGAGGACCTTCCCTAGGCTGCCTGCTGCAAGGGGGGGAGCTGAAGCCCCCCTGCATGGGGTGCCTGGGGACCCTGCAGCACCCAGGGGTGCTCCCTGGCAGGGCAATGGGGTGGCAGTGGTGCGTTCCTCACCCGCTCCCATCCTATGGCAGCCCCCAGCACCCACAGACCGGGGCTGGAGCCATCTCCGAGAGCCCCTGCCCCATTTTCCAGCTTTCCCCAGTGCTGGAGGAGCTTTCCTGCAGGTTTCAATGCCGTGTCCCCACCTCCTGCGCTCACCCCCAGCCAGTGCCAGGACAAGCTGCGGTTGGCCCCGTGGTGCCCCGGCCGTGCCGTTGCTGGCAGCCCTGCAGGCACTTTGCTCGTGGCTTGTCTCTTTCCACGTGGCCACGGCCTTCCCTGGGGAGCTGCCTATAAATTATGTACGTGGAAAATGGGACCAGGAAGCAGCAGGCATCAATAATAGATGGTTGATGGTTGATGGTTGCAGCATCCGGGCATCCCTGCGCCGTGGGGTAAAGCTCTACAGCCCCTCTCATCCCTCCTGCCCCCGTGGTTACATCCCTGCTCCTCCTCCCGCCGGGTTTTGCCTCAGGGTTGGTTCTGAAATGCAGGATTAAGGTCTGATCCAGCCCTGGGCACTCGCTGCATCTGCTGGAAGCCAACTGCAAGCTCTGCCTTCAGTCCGCACAAGCAGAGCTGCAGCCCAGACCCAAGCTCCTTTATCCAGAGCTTTAGTTTTGGGGTGTGCATGAGGGGCTATGGATGACTCCGTGCTCTTGGGTTTGGGGGTTGTGTAGGCTGGACCCCATCCCCATGGCCAGTGGGATGCAGTGTAGTGCCCATCCTGACTCCTGGTGCTTCTGCTCTCCCCATCCCTGTTCTCCCCTCCCTTTCCCTTCCTTTTCCCACCTCGAGGAGAAGTCTAGACCCTCCTGCCCCAGTTGGCCCCTGTGGGGCTGCTCCCAGCTCTGGGCAGGACATGCCCGTGTTTTGGCTCTGTGCAAAGGGGAGAAGGGTCCCTGGTCATTGCCTCGTGTTCACCGGGGCAATGTGAGCACTTTGCAGGGGGGTTTGAGCTTCTGGAGGTTCTACGCCCCCCCCAAATCCTCCTTCCTTCAGGTGAGCCCTTCCTAGGGAAGGCTGCGGGCTGAGAACAGACAGAACTCGGTTCAGGTGTGCTCTGCCCAGTGGCAAGGCTGTGCCTGCGGTCACGCTGCCTTGGCTGCACATGAGGTCTGTGATGCTGGGCAGGAGCAGCCCTGCCTGCGTGCCCGGTCCGTGCTGCCCCTTCCCGGCTCCGCGGGGGCTCCCAGGGCTTTCAGTGCTAGCACCAAAGGTCCATGGTTGAAGGTGGGGGTGACCGTGGGTGGCTCAGGCCAGGCCGGGGCTTGCAGGGATGTCCCGGGCAGGGAAGGGACACAGCCCTGGGTATGAGCCTGCTCCCGTTACATCCCTGCCTGCATCGCCTCTCCCCATCCCGGCTCCATCCTCCCAGAGTTCAGCCACCGGAGCCCGTGCAGGGTGGGTCAGGATCGGGGGGGATGCAGCAGGGAGGTGGAGGGGGAGGCAGCCGGGGAGGGGTCGCTTCCTGGCCAGCTCCTCCTTCCCCTCCGCCTGCTTCGTGTCTGCTCAACCCGAAAGGCTCCAGCGAGGTGCCCCTGGGGACAGAGCCACCTCTGAGCCGTCGCTGCGGGGGCTTTGTGCTGCTCCATTGCCCGGCTGGAGCCCGGTCCTCGCCCTGCGCTCAGGCTGTTTCTGGGTTTGCTTTCCAGGGAGCTACTTCGCCAACCACTTCATCATGGGCGGCGAGAAGTTCGACTCCACTCATCCCGAGGGATACCTCTTCGGAGAGAACAGCGACCTCAACTTCCTGGGGAACCGGCCCGTGGTGGTGGGCACCGGGGACACAGATGTGCCCCTTCCCAGTGCGATAGTGACTGTGTGTGTGTGTCATGGTGGGAGGCTGCTGGCTGCCGCCGCGCAAGGGCAGAACCAGCCAAGCACGCCTGGGGTGGCCCAAGTGGATTCTCTGATGTCTAATATGAGGGTTGGCTGCTTGCTCAGCCTGTCCTCCACTGGGCACTAACCCAAGTCTGCCTGCATCCACTCTACAGCAATGTAATCACAGAATCCCAGACTGGTTTGGGTTGGAAGGGGCCTTAAAGCTCCTCCAGCTCCAACCCCTGCCACGGACAGGGACCCCTTCCACCAGAGCAGCTTGCTCCAAGCCCCTGTGTCCAACCTGGCCCTGAACACTGCCAGGGATGGGGCAGCCACAGCTTCCCTGGGCACCCTGTGCCATTGTCACTGCTCTGTCTCCTGTGCAAGGGGTGAACAGGTTTGTGGGTGGTTGGGAACGGGCTGGGTGATTGTGTGACTGTGGGTGCTGCTCCATGCGGCTCCGTGATGTGGGGCATTGGATCTGCTCCTACTCTTCCAGCCCACAAGGGCTGCTTGCACACACAAACCCACCAGCTTGAGCAGAGCAGCTGGCGAAGGGTCAGGGCTCATTTAACTCCTTTCTTGCTCTCTGAGGGCCCCTTTTCTTAGGGGGACTTTAGACAAGGACAGGACAAGTTCAAGGACACTTACAGCTTTTGGCCATGAAATATGATGGCACACCATCTGCTTTCATCTCCTTTTCTAGCAGGGGTAGTCCCTCAACCGTAGAGAGCACAAATTATTGTCAGGTTGGACTCTGATAGTCTCTGTGTGGTGCTGAAGAGGCACCAAAAGGCCCACGGAGCTGCTGCAAGGGCTGGAGCAGCTCTGCTCTGGAGCCAGGCTGAGAGAGCTGGGCTGGGACAGCCTGGAGAAGAGAAGGCTCCTGAAGGGGAGACCTTAGAGCAGCTCCAGTGCCTAAAGGGGCTGCAGGAAACCTGGAGAGGGGCTTGGGACAAGGGATGTAGGGACAGGCCAAGGGGAATGGCTTGAACCTGCCAGAGGGGAGACTCTGCACTGCCCAGTGAGCAGGGCCTGGGTCAGACACCGGCAGCAGAAGCTGGGGGAAGGACAAGGAACAGCTTGGGAGCAGCAGGAAGAGTTAATGCAGTGCTGGCGACTGAACTGCATCACTCTGGTTCAGGCACCAGCACCCCGGGGCTGCAGCGCTGCCACCAAGGTCCCATCTCCCTGGGGACCGGGGGTGTTTTGGGGCTGGACGTCCAGGTCAGGCCAGTTCTGGGGGCTCAGGGAGGGCTTGGGGAGGCTCCGTGTTGTTTCTGGTCCAAGCCTGTGTCCAGGCACCGTTGTTTGGGCATCTCTGATGCCGCCTCCAAGACTTGTCTTGATGCTGCTTTGCTGCGATGCTTTTGTGTCCTGCCTGGCTGCGCTGGAGGCGTTGGATGTGCCCAGTGCTGTTTGGTGGGGGTTTATTTGGGTTCCTTGGATATGGAGCCAGGGAAGACGGTGTCCCAGTGTCCCAAGTGCCCTCTGAGCTGCGCACCCCGTCAGGGCTGCTCCCATCCACACCGTGCAGAGCACCCGAGGCCCTGCAGGCTCTCCCCTCCATGGATAACCTGGATTTTCCAGCTGGGAACAGGTTCCCAAGGGGCTGGGAAGGGCGGTGCAGGCTTGAGCGGCTGCCAGCAGGAGGGCACAGCCCTGCAGGGGCCGAGGAGCGGGGAAGCTCTTGTGGCACCCGCAGGGCTCCGGGGGAGCCGGGCTGCCCTGCCTGGCTCTGCTCCTATGGAAACCCACGGGAGGGCTTGGGGGTGTTTGCCACTGTAGCAGAAGGGGGCCTGGGCCAGGCGTTGCTGTAGCTCATGGATGATGCTCTTAAGGGTAACGGTTGCAGTGAGGGGGTTTCCTGTTGTTTTTCAACGTGATTTAAATCGAGGAGATGCAAAACCTCCTCCAACCGCCCCTTTGCGGTGTCAGCTCAGCCTTGCAGCAGCTAATTCAATAAAACCCCCAGTTCTTCCCCCAAAAAGAGCCCACACGTGGGTGTGAAGGAGCCCAACGGTGAGGTTTCTGCAACACAAAATTTGCCTGCGGCACTTCCCCATCCTGCCCAGCACCCAGGGGACCCTTTCCTGCATCACCCGCCCCTGGGTGCTGCGGTGCAATGGGGCTGGCACCCAGGGCCGCTTTGGGTATGGCTGGGCTGGGAGCAAAAGGTTGGATTGAGCAGTGGCTCAGCTGCAGTAGCTCCCTTCCAGCTGGAAGGTGGGATTCTGCAGGTGCACATTAACAGGTTCATTAACACCAGGTTAATGACTGAGCAGGGGCAATCCCGAGCTGCTGCGGGTTCACCTTCAAAGCTTCTGGTGCCATCAGCCGTGCTGGGGCTGGCCCAAGCTTTAACCTGCTTTTCAGTGCCACCGGTGGGACCAGTGCTGTGGGATGGTGGGATGCGGGAGGTGATGCTGGCTGGTGGAGGAGGGATGGGGCAGGCCTGTGCTTGTGCTGCCTGGTCGTGCGAGCTGTCTGTACCACCCCGTCCCATCCCATCCCATCCCTCTGAGCCGTGGACAGGTCCCCCAGCCCCGTGATGGCCAGTGATGATGGATTTGGGGATGGGGAAGGTGATGATGGATTCCCACGTGAGGGTGCCAGGGCCATGGGAAACGGGCAGCTCGCTCCCCGCAGCGGCCAGTTGCAGTTGGGTCTTGTCCCCTCAGTATCGGGGTCCAGTGGGTGCTTCAGTGCCTGAGCTGGGGGTGATGCGGGGGTACAAGGGGACCCAGGCAGCCTGGCGCAGTTCCCATTCCCTCTCCCAGGGCTGCAATTGAGCCCTTTGTCTTGTGAGCATCTGCCATCCCCGATGGTACCCGATGCCCTCCTGGCACACGGTGTTCACCGAGGAGCCGGGCCTCTGTGTCTCCAACGTGTCTTTGTGCTGTCCCTTCATGGGGCTTAACCTGCCTGGGGGATGGAGAGGAGGGCGATGGATGGGTCCTGCACCCCTTCCCC
Organism: Neopsephotus bourkii; assembly: GCF_033783945.1. Lineage (NCBI taxonomy): Eukaryota > Metazoa > Chordata > Aves > Psittaciformes > Psittacidae > Neopsephotus > Neopsephotus bourkii. The sequence goes on from NW_026902223.1 coordinate 9,799,935, forward strand.
AGAGCCCTCCTCTGGGTGGCTGCGGTACCAAGGAGGGGGTGTCCCTGGCTGCCACCGGGTCCCCTCTCCCCAGCAAGCCCTGTAGCGCCTGTGCAGGTGCACAGGGGGGACCAGGAAGGACAAGGTCACCCTGGAGGGTGCCAGGACACCTCTGCCTGTGGTGCTGCTGCATGGTCCTGCCTGGTCACCCCTTTGCCTCCCCGATCCGGGCATGGCAGAGACCCCACCACCCAATCCCCATCCACCCCAGGGACAAACAGGAGCTCTGTGTCTGTTCCTTGGCTGTTCTTGTCCTGGAGCTTCAGCCTCCCCCTGCCCAGCCCCATCCAGCAGCTCCACACTGCCCCAAGAGCTTAGAACACACCAGCAGCAGCCTGCCTGCCCTGTGCCCGCATCTCGCTCACCCTCCAGCCAAAGGGACAAGGAACAGCCCCTTTATGCGGGTCCCAGCAGTGAAACCGTCCCCTGCAAGGGGTTTGGGGCTTGCTCTTTGCAGAGGGGTGTCCCTGTCATCACACTGCCTGGGACCCAGGTGCCAGCGGGAGCTGGGGGTCAGCACCCATCAGGATGTACAGGCCACGCTGGGTCCCTGCTTACGGGTGTTGGGTTGGGGATGGGGGATCCAGGACAAGGTCCACGGCTGCTGTACCCCGCTGTGTGTCTGCCTTCACCGGTGTCTCTCTCGTCCTAGTTCCCTTACGCTGCTCCACCTCCTCAGGAACCTGTGAAGACCCTCAGGAGCTTGATCAACATCCGCAAGGACACCCTGCGCCTCGTCAAGTGAGTCCTGTGGGGACAACAGGGGCAGGGTCCGGCTGGGTGCTCCGGGGGATGCTGAGCGCAGGGATGCTCGCACTGTGCATGGAGGGGATGAGCTTTTGCTGTCCAAACCTGCCCCATCCGCTGGCAGCTCGGGTGCTGGCGCTGCCTGCCTGTGGGATTAAAGGAGCTTAGTGCTGCCTTTGAAGTGCTTTGTGTTCCTCCCCCACCTTGCAAAGGCTTTGCTGGAGGGAGGCTGGGGCAGGAGATGTGGGATTGCAGCTGGAATCTGCTGCAGCACTTCCTGGTCCGCAGGCCTGGGTCTGCCCAGAGAAGCTGTGGCTGCCCCATCCCTGGCAGTGCTCAAGGCCAGGTTGGACACAGGGGCTTGGAGCAAGCTGCTCCAGTGGAAGGTGTTGGGGCTGGAGGAGCTTTAAGATCCCTTCCAACCCAAACCAGTCTGGGATCCTGTCACTTGGGGCACTCTGGACCTTCTTGGTGTGCCTCTGTTTCCCTTAGTGGATGGGGAAGCCCCTTTTGGGGCCACTGGTGCCAAGAGCAGCCTTGTGCAGGGGGTCAGTCCTGGGGCACCCTGAGCCATGCCTGGGATGTGCCCATCTCCCGCACCCCCTTGCCCCCCAGGTGCTCAGAGGAGGTGAAGACCCCGGGGGAGGAAGTCAGCAAGGCCAAGGTGCACTACAACGTGGAGTTCACCTTCGACACGGACGCCCGCGTGGCCATCACCATCTACTACCAGGCCAGCGAGGAGTTCCACAACGGGGTGGCGAGGTGAGGAGCCTGTGTCCCCCGCACCCCATGCCCTGTGTCCCCTGGCCAGGGTGTGTGGCTCCTCCTGATGGACACGGACCCTTTCCTCCCTGGAGCACTCCCCCCATCACATTGCTGAGGGCAGAGGGGGGTCTGCCACCTCCTTCCCTGCCCCATCCTGCCCCTCCTGGTCCCCACCAGCTTGGCTGCAGAGTCCCCTCGTGTCCCGTGTTGGCCCCTCTGGGGTTATTTTAACCCTTCTTAGGACTTAGCTCAGCCCCAAAGGCATCCACAGGGGATGGGATGGGAGCCCCCCCCTTTCCCATCTTCCCAGCATCCCCATGATCCGGGGGGACCCTGACTCTGTCCTCTCTCCATGGCACAGCTACGTCCCCCGGGACTCGAGCCTGCAGTCGGAGACAGTGCACTACAAGCGGGGGGTGTGCCAGCAGTTCTGTGTGCCCTCCCACACCATCGACCCCTCCGAGTGGAGCGAGGATGAGGTGGGTCCCAGCGGCAGCATCACCCATGGGCTCCGGGTGTGGTTGTGGATGCGGGGTGAAGCCTCCATCCCTGCTCCATCTCACCCAGCCTCTCCTGCTGTCTCCCTGCAGCTGGGCTTCGACCTGGACCGGGAGGTGTACCCCATGGTGGTGCAGGCGGTGGTGGATGAAGGAGAGGGTGAGGATGGGGTTCCTTGTGTGGGGTTGGCTTGCCCGGTGGCTGGCTTTGGGATGCCAACCCAGGGCAGAGCCTGCTGCTCGTCCTTGATGCCGCCGTGGCTCTGCCCATCCCCTAAGCCCTGCGCATCCCTCTGTGTCTTGCAGAGCACAGCGGCCACTGCCACGTGCTGCTGGCCACCTTCGAGAAGGTAAGTGCCACACTGGGACCATCCTCATCCTCCTCCCCTCTCACTTAGGGGGTGCAAGGGCCTGGAGGAGCCCTGCAGGGCTCAGGATGGTGCTGCTGGGATGGGGCTGCTTTGGGGCTGCTCCTGAAATTCTGGGACTAGCCCCTAATTTTAAGCATCACTTCTGAGGTGTTCGGTCTCACCCCTCATCTTCCTGCCTCCAACAAGTCTCCAGCCTTGGGTGTGAAATCCCACAGCTCCCTGGTCCCGGGTGTCAGGAAACTGCTGCGGAAGGGGATGGTTGGGAATGGGGACTGCTCCAGGGTGGTTTCAAAGGGGTCCCTGGGTGCTGACCCCGGTGCCACCCCTGTGCTCTCCTCCCTCCAGCACAGTGATGGCACCTTCTGCGTGAAGCCCCTCAAGCAGAAGCAAGTGGTGAGTGTCCAGGTGTCCCAGGGTGGTGGCAGCCCCTGCCCTGCGCACCCCAGGGTGACGAGGGCCTTTGAGGGGCAGCGACCCCAGTGTGGGCAGCGCCTGCCCCTGCCTCCCAGGAGCTTTTCCAGTGCAATCCTGAGTGCATTGATGCAAATGGATGGAGCAGGGAGCTGGGAGGGCCTTGTCTCTGCCCCTCACCCCTTCCCCATGGGCTTGCAGGTGGATGGTGTGAGCTACCTCCTGCAGGAGATCTATGGCATTGAGAACAAGTACAACACCCAGGACTGCAAAGTATGTGCCTGCATCCCACATCCCTTGGGCCTTCCCTTAGCCCCTGTTCCCTTCCCCTAGCACAGGTCCAGCCACTAGAACATGTCTGGGGAAGTCTGGAGCTGCAGGGGCTGTGTAGGTTGCTGGGGACACTTTGTGGTGGCATCCAAGCTGCTGGGGGCAGAAAGCTGCAGGATGGAGCCTTTTTACCCCCTTCCTTTTTGCCTCCTTCCTCTCCCCCATCCACTGTGGCTCCCTGGGAGGATGGTGGCTGGATCTCACTGGTTTAGGAGGGGCCAGTGAGCCTCAAAGCATGGGATGTGCCTCACGCTCTGCTTTATCTATGTAAAAGGTGGGGTGAAGGTTGCATCCCGCGGTGGGCACCTGATGCCTCCAGCCCCAGCTCCAGGAGGGAGGGACAAGGTCCCAGGGCTGGATGTCAACAGCAGGGAAGGGAGCTCCCGGGGCACCCACCCTTGTGGCAATGGGCTGGGAGCAGGCGCTGGAGCCGGTCCCGTGTGTGCCATGGGCAGGTGGCCGAGGACGAGGTGAGCGACAACAGCGCCGAGTGCGTGGTGTGCCTGTCGGACGTGCGGGACACGCTCATCCTGCCCTGCCGCCACCTCTGCCTCTGCAACACCTGCGCTGACACCCTGCGCTACCAGGCCAACAACTGCCCCATCTGCAGGCTGCGTAAGCACGGGCTGCCCGCCCTGGGAAGGGGCTGGGATGAGTGCGAGTGGGCTGGGAAGGGGCTGGCATCTCTCATACTGGGGCTGGAATGAGTGGGAAGGGGCTGGCATCTCTCATACTGGGGCTGGAATGACTGGGAAGGGGCTGGCATCTCTCATACTGGGGCTGGAATGAGTGGGAAGGGGCTGGCATCTCTCATACTGGGGTTGGAATGACTGGGAAGGGGCTGGGATGTCTGGGAAGGGGCTGGCATCTCTCATAGTGGGGCTGGAATGAGTGGGAAGGGGCTGGCATCTCTCATACTGGGGTTGGAATGACTGGGAAGGGGCTGGCATCTCTCATACTGGGGCTGGAATGACTGGGAAGGGGCTGGAGTGTCTGGGAATGGGCTGGCATCTCTGGGATTTCACTCGCATCTCCTCTCCTGGGGTTCTGGCTCAGCCTGCGTGCAGCGATGCTGTGCAGTGCAGGGAGGCCCCTCCTGGGAAGCGGGTGCTGTTCTGGGGGGTCTCTCATTCAGTACCAGTTTTCCCCCAACCTCTTGCCCCGCTGCCGCAGCTTTCCGAGCCTTGCTTCAAATCCGAGCCATGAGGAAGAAGCTGGGGCCCCTCTCGCCCACTGGCTTCAACCCCATCATCTCCTCACAGACCTCCGACTCTGAGGAGCATTCGGTCAGTGCCCGCGGGGCAGGGTTGGGATACGCGAGCTCCCCATGGCCAGGGTTTAGTTATTTAATGCAATTGATGTTCCACAAACTGCAGGCAGAGACTGCAAAAACAGGGCTTTAACTCGGGTGGGAGGAGCATGATTTGGGGCTTTCATTCATGCAGGGAGCTTGTCTGTTCCCTGGGGCTTAGCTTCTCCCTGGGGTATCCTGATCCCAGCCTGGAGAGGAGAAGCTGCGTGGAGACCTCAGAGCAACTTCCAGTGTCTAAAGGGGCTACAAGGATGCTGGAGAGGGGCTTGGGACAAGGGCCTGTAGGGACAGGGCAAGGGGAATGGCTTGAACCTGCCTGAGGGGAGACAGAGCTGAGCTCTTAGGCAGAAGCTCTTCCCTGTGAGGGTGCTGAGGCGCTGGCACAGGGTGCCCAGAGAAGCTGTGGCTGCCCCATCCCTGGCAGTGTTCAAGGCCAGGTTGGACACAGGGGCTTGGAGCAAGCTGCTCCAGTGGAAGGGGTCCCTGCTCGTGGCAGGGGTTGGAGCTGGAGCAGCTTTAGGGTCCCTTGAACCCAACCCCTCTGTGCCTCCCTGATCTCTCCGCAGTCCTCAGAGCACATCCCCCCGGGCTATGAGGTCGTGTCCCTGCTGGAGGCTCTCAATGGGCCGCTGATGCCATCCCCGGTGCCACTGCGCAGGCTGGGGGAGCCCCCGGGCGCGGGACCCCTGCCCTGCTATGATGGGTCCCTGCCCCCCCGGCGGGCTCTGTCACCCCTTGAGCGCGTCCCCGCCTGCGGCACCCCGGGACTCAAGGTGAAGAGGAGCATCTCCAAGTGAGTGCTGGGGCCGGGGGGCTCAGGGGTCTGGGGCTGTGGCAGGAGTGAAGCCCCTTGCTTTGCCCCCTCCGGGCAGGTCCATCTCGCAGGACTCCTCCATCCTGCCTGAAGAGGAGGATGAGAAGTCGTGCACCGAGTCGGAGCTGAGGGTCTCCAGGAGGAGATCCCCTGCCCGGTGCCAGGAGGTGAGCGCTCCCGAGCCATGGTGACGACCCAAGGCGCTGGGAGGGTGGCAAGTTCGGGGAGGTTTGGGAGCTGCCTGGGGTTTGCCCCTCCTGGCTCTTCCTCAACCCATGAGGATGCTGGGGGGAGATGGATCCATCCCTGCTCAGTGTCCCCCATCCCATCCTTCCCATGGGTTCTTCCAGGAGTGTGGTGCAACACCAGAGAGTGAAAACTTCACCCTGTCATCATCAGGAGCCATCGACCAGTCTTCGTGCACCGGGACACCCCTCTCCTCCACCATCTCGTCCCCAGAAGGTAGGGCACCATGGCAACGCAGCAGAGTGGTACCCAAATGTGGTTTGGGTTTGCATGGCCCCTTCCTGCCTCTGCTTCGTCACCCATAACACTGGAGATGGGGAAATGATCACCCTTGCTTCATCACCCATAGACCCAGAGGGATGCGAGTCCCATGACCTATGCTGGCAGCTTTCCACCCATCACACCTCAATGGCTCTTCCTTCTCCTCATTAGCCCCGTTGTGATTACCTGGTGCTGACCACTTGCATGGGTGGGCTGGGGGGCTCCAGTGGCCCCGCTCAGCCCCTTCTCTCCTGCAGAGCCCGTCAGCAGCAGCCTGGCCCAGTCCGTCATGTCCATGGCCTCCTCCCAGAGCCAGCACTCCCAGCTCAGCACCGACACCGTATCCTCCATGTCCGGCTCCTACATCACTCCTGGCACGGAGGAGGAAGAGGAGGAGGAAGGGGAAATGCTCCCCTCACCCGCAGGTGCCAGCGCCACAGCCTCTGACGGAGAGGTAGGGGCTGGGGGGGTTTGGTGGTGCCCATCACACCCAGGCTCAAGAGCTTCTCCTCCAAACCCCCAGCACCACGCTCTTGGTTCCTTTTCCCTTTCCATCTTTCCCACCTTATTCCCACAGTCGACGCCTGTGGAGTCCCCGGACATCAACTTCGTCAGCATCTCAGCCGAGGAGCGCGATGCCGAGGTAACCACAACTGCCTGGGGACGGGCTGGCACCGGCATGGCAGGGGGGCACCGGGGTCTGGGTGCCCCATGGAGGGGAAAGCTGGGTGCTGGGCTGGGGAAGGGGCTGCTGGAGCATCCGTGCCCTGGCAATGGATGGGGCAGTGGGGTTGTCCCCTACCCAGGAGCATCTTCCTGCTCCTTGGGTATCCCCAGGGCCAGGGATGTCATTCCCAAAGGGACACAGTGGTGGGACACTGTGGGATTGCTGATACTCACTGCCTCTCGCAGGGCAACGACGTGCTGGAGGATGAGGACGTGTCTCCCACCCAGGAAGATGGTAAAAGGCCCCGGGTCACTGTTGTCCCCTCACTCTCCGTTGGCTGTCACCGGTGGGCAGACGCTGGCTGTGCCCAGCTCCCCTGCCTGCCCCCTGCCACCCATGGGTGACTCCATGGGCACTGGGGCTGGGAAAGCATCCCAGTGGGGTCACCCATGGGTGGGTTGAACACCAGTGGTGGGGGGAATCCAGGCGGCCACAGGGACCCTGGTGAGCACAGTGTGGGATGTGCAACAGGTGATGGTTGGCATGCAGCATCCAATGGTGTTTCCATTGGGAAAGAGGCTCCTCTGTGATTTTTCCCTTTGCTAGGAAGATCTTTCCTTGCACCTCTGAAAGTCTCCCCCTTAGGGGTCCTGGTCTGGGCTGGTTCCCATAGGAAGGGGCTGCAAAACTTTCCCCTTTGGGATGCTTTCCTGACTTCTTTATGGCCTGTCCTCAATGTGCTTTCACAAGCCAACAAGTGTGCACTGAGGGCTCCTCTCACCTCCTCCCTTGTGCCCAAATAAGCCAAGGAAAGACGTGGTCACCCCTGTGCCTTCGGCCACCAGCCACGTTGGATTTCTGTTGGGCTATAGGGAGCCCCCCAGTGTGCCCTATCCCACGTTTTCAAGTCTCTGGTTAGCAAAACTGTGCCAAAGCAGTTCCCCCATCCAGCCTGGACACTCAGCTGAGCTGGAAAGCAGGAACACCCATCCCCAGAACCGGGCCTCTGCCTTCGAGGAGGCTCTTGCTGATGGGGAGACTTGTATATGACAACTGGGAGCGACCAGGGGCTGTGGTGGACATCCATGGGCATCCCAAGAACTCTGGGAGCAGGACGGCCTCTCTCCTTAGGACATGGTCCTGCATCTGTTTGCAATGGGGCTACTTATTTGGGAACATCCCTCCTGGGGTTTGCATCTGATGGATGCAAGTCAGAATCTGGAGGAGATCTCTTGTAGAGGTGATGCTCAAAAGCAGAGTTATCCCCCACGGCCTCCATCCCCCTGCAAAGCTTGGCTACAGCTTCTTCTGCCCCACGCATCCGGTTGCTGCCTCCTCCCGGCATCCCTGCAGCTCCCACACGCGCTGATGGTGATGGAGAGGCTCCAGCGGGAGGTGACGGTGACACCGTGACCCGGCTCTATTGACCGGGGAGCACCCGGCCGGGCCAGGGGGAGGTTTGGTGAACCCCGGGTTCACGTGTGCCCATCACCACATCGTTGCTGTTTCGCTGCCCTGCGATGCGGCCGGCGCAAGGAAAGGAGCAGCTGGGGCCGTTATTGTCCGCTCTTCACCCGCTCCCGGCTGCAGGCACCGCTTTAATGTCATTTTCTTCGGAAAGAGGGTGGGAAAGGGACAGGAAAAGAGCCCGAAATCCCAGCCCCCACTGCTGGAAAGGCCCCCGCGAGCCCCAGCGCTGAGCCGCGGCGTTAACTGCCTTAACTCCCTTCCAGGCCCGAGGACAGGCGCTTTCCTCGGTCTGAGCTGTGACAATAACAATGACTTGGGCATCGCACACGTGAAAGCGCTGGACAATAAACTGTGCTCTGAGGCCTGCTTACCTGGTGAGTGGCCGTCTGCTGAACATGAACTTGGGGCGGGGGGGACATTCCCACTCCTCCCTGCATCACCCCAGCCCTTGGCATCCACCCCTCCTCTCCTACCGCCATCCCCATCGTCCCCACCACCCCCCCCATCAGGTTGTCCTCACTGCACCAGGCATGTCAGCACCCAGCTGCAGGTCAGGGTGATCTGTCCCCATTGGGATGTCCCCAGGGCGTTGCAGGCTTGGATGCTTTGTCCCTTGGCCAGGGCACTGCTGGTACCCCAGCCCGCCCTGTGACAGCATTTGTGTGGCACAACTGCAGCCTGGTCCAGACCTATGTTGGGCACAGCAGTATTTTGGGTTGGGATGTGATCCACAGCCCATCCCGCCTTACAACCTGCCTCCCCTGCTCTTCTTCCAGGGGAGATGGGGGATGTCATGTTGGGCTGTCCTGCAGAGCCCCCATGTTCATCCCTCTTTCCCATTTCTCCATGCTTTCTTTTCCACCCTCCTTCCACTTCTGTTTCCTCCCACCCTCTCTCCATCCCTCTTTCCTTCCCCTCCTCCCTCCCATGCTCCTCTGTCCCTATGGAAGTTCATGTTCGCTCTGTGCCAACACGGTTTTCCCAACCCACGCTTGTGTCCCCCCTGCCCAGAGCTGCCCAAAGGTGACAAATGTATTGGTGACCCCGCTCCTCACGTGGGGGTCCCCTTTGCAGGATCCTCTTTGCCCGCCTGTTTGTGGAGGAAACACAGGGCAGGAAGCCCAGGTGAAGCCCTCTGAGGGTCCAGGTCTCCATCAATACATTTGTGGACAAGCTCAAAGCAACTCTGCCCCTGCCTTGCCCCTGTGCCTAAATCTGTGGCAGGTCCCAGACCCACAGTGGGTGCTGGAGAGCTGGGGGGGGGGGGAATCCTTTCTTTCCCCCCTCTCCTCTGGGAAGCTCCCTTTCCTGCTGCTTCCCCTGTTCCTGGTGGTTTCTGCGCTGGAGAAACATGGCTGAGGCTCCTGGGGAGGAACAGGCGCCTGCCACAGATGCTCTGTGTCCCCTCCATCACCCTCTGGCAGCCACTGGCTGAGCCCCACCGGTCTGGGGGGGGTGTCCCAGCAGCACCCCTACCTTTGCTGGGGGTCTCAGCAAAGCATCCCCCAGCTCTGGCACCGGCCAAAGCCATCTCCGACCATGTCCCACTTATACCAGGGGGAGGATGAGGAAGGGGCAGCTTTGCAGCCCTGGCACGGGTCTATCTTGCTCTGCTGTGAGGACTGCAATGGCCTTGTCCCCCTGCTGGGCTGGGGCTCAGGATGTGGCCCCTGGGTCGAGCTCAGCCAAGGATGCCCTCTCCATCCTTTGGGCACCGTGTGTGCGCTGCTTGGAGCCCTCGGCAGGGATGGGAAAGCATGAGAGGGATAAGCAGGAGCTGAGCAGAGCGGGGGCTTTGGGGCTGCCCGTGGTCACTGGGGGCCAGAGGGATCAACCCCAGGGATGTGGGCTCTGTGCTAAAGTGCTTGGAGCAGGATTCCCATGGGAAGAGCTTGGGGATCTGGAGCAGCGGAAGGGAGCAGCCGCCCGGGGTTTCCTGGTTGCGATCAGTGTTGGGTTTGTCCCTTAAACTCAGGGCAGCTCCTTCCTTCTCCAGTCCCTCTGCTCCTCCTGCCCCGGGGCATTTGGCCTCCTGCTGTGCTGGAGCCCCTGTGGGGCACCGTCGGAGCTGGTGGTGCTGGTTTGCAGTCGCAGGGCTGGTTTGCATGCACTGAAAAGTCCTTTTTGGCAGAGGTTTCTTGCAGGTCTGGATGTAACCACATCCCCGGGGCCAGCAAAAACAGGGGCAACTTCTACTCTGGGGCCAGGCACTGGTTTCTTGGAAGCCTAAAAGAAAATCACCTTGAGCAGAGACGACGACATCATTATTGTTGTTATTTGTTCCTCAGTTTCTCTTGTGGGGTTAGACCTGGGTAGACCCATGGGCTGGGTTTTGCTCTCTCTATCATGGATGAAGGTGCAGGATGGGGTTCCCCAAAGCTCTTGTGAAATCTCTGCAGGTTTCAGGCTGGTGGGAAAGGGCTTTGGGAGGAGTGGAAAGGCCACATCCTGGGACACAAGGTTTAAATCAAACCCGCAGACTTGTGTCCCTGTGGATCCTGCAGAGCCCTGGGTGAGCAGCAGGTGGCAGGGGCTGTCCCCATGGCTCAGAGCATCCTCT